>NC_060075.1:64782500-74782500 GCF_922984935.1 Meles meles | reverse complement strand
TTGAAGTCAATCACAAGAGAAAACTTGGAAGGAACAGAAATACATGGAGGTTAAAGAGCATCCTACTAAAGAATGAATGGGTCAATGAAGATATTAAAAAAGAATTAAAAAAATATAACAGAAATAAATGCAAAAAAACATGACAGTTCGGAACCTTTGGGAAAAAGCAGAGGCGGTCCTAAGAGGGAAGTATATAGAAATACAGACCTTTCTCAAGAAACAAGATAAGTCTCAAATACACAAGCTAAACTTACACCTAAAGGAGCTGGAGAAAGAATGGCAAAAAAACCCTAAATCCAGCAGGAAAGGAGAAAGATTAGAGCAGAAATCAATGATATAGAAATTAAAAAAAAAAAGCCAACAATAGAACAGATCAACAAAACTAGGAGCTGGTTCTTCAAAAGAATTAACTAAAGTGATAAACCCCTAGCCACACTTATTAAAAAGAAAAGAGAAAGGATGCAAATAAATAAAATCATTAATGAAGAGGAGAGATCACAACAAATATAACATTGTATGCTAGCCATATTTAAATAAAAAAAATAAAATAAGGAAACCTTCACCTTTGTATCCACATGTCCAAATTTGCATCAAGGCCATAATCACTCTATCTCTGAATTAGCTGTCTAAACTTCTCTTCTCTTCTTTCTTTTAATTCTTTCTTCATTACCTATTCTGCATTCCCACTGCACTTCTCAGGTATTCTTTCTGCTGGTAATTATCTTTCCTTATTTCTACCTACACAAAAGATACACCATCTTCACGACTCCTCCTCAAATGCAACTTCTTTTAAAAATTGTCCTTGTTTCGGGGTTCCTGCCAGGCTCAGTCAATTAAGCATCTCCCTTCAGCTCAGATCATGATCCCCAGGTCCTAGGATCAAGCCCCACACAGCGCTCCCTCCTCAGCAGGGAATCTGCTTCTCCCTCTCCCTCTGCTCCCGCTGTTTGTGCTCTCTCTCTATCAAATAAATAAATAAAATCTTTTAAAAAATTTTTTTCCTTGTTCCCAGATAATTTTTCCCTTTTTGGAGGTCCCAGTTTACAATACTTACATTCTTCCAAATTTTTATTTTAATTATTTGCATGCATTCTATCTCTCCCTCTAGATGATAATCTCCTTAAGAACAGAGTATGATTTATTTTTTGCATTTTTACAAATATCTTCAACATAGGTGCCAAATAAATGTTGAACTAATTATGCAAATGTAGCAATCAAAAGCGGATCTGAAACATAGTAATTCACAAGCAGAAATTGGTTGCAGAATTGCTATGGAACAAAACAACAAGGATGTAATAATAATAGACCTAACCTCTATTTTAAGAAAGCTCTATGTAAACATAAAAATCTGAATTTAAGAAATTATCCCTCTTTATTCATTTACCTAACAAAAGTATTCATTTTCAAAAAGAGTCACTGTAACCTTAAAAAGGTAAACTTGGGGGCGCCTGGGTGGCTCGTGGGTTGAGGCCTCTGCCTTCGGCTCAGGTCATGGTCCCAGGGTCCTGGGATCGAGCCCCACGTCCGGCTCTCTGCTCCGCAGGGAGCCTGCTTCCTCCTCTCTCTGCCTACCTCTCTGCCTACTTGTGATCTCCCTACTTGTGATCTCTCTCTGTCTGTCAAGTAAATAAATAAAATCTTAAAAAAAAAAAAAAGGTAAACTTGCTAGGAGTATTAAAATGTCATTTAATTAGCAAAAATATGTTTTAAAATATCTGTTGTATAAAGAAAGCTGCACATATACATAAATCCTTTCATCAAACTCCTACTCTTCCAAAAATATCTTCCCTAGCTCTGCCTGCGATATATAGTATCGCAGAAAGTAAGCAGAAGCAAGTAAGCAAGTAAGCAGAAAAAGATGGGGGAGGGGTGGGGGAGAGAAAGCTGGTCTAACAGAAACTACAAATGGTGATTGAAGGGTTTGGAAAAAAATCTATTAACGGAGGTCAAGAAAATGGATCTTATTCAGCATGAAGATTAAAGGTTGATTTGAGACAATTTAATAACAATCTATAAATACATGAAGGACTCTCACACAGGGAATAATCACCAGCTTCTCTCTAACTTCGATTTGGACCTGAATAAGAGAAAAATTATGGTAGATAAAAAGAAAAATTTTGATAGTAGTAATTACTTAATACTAAAATGGGTAGGTAAGGAGAATTATGGACTCTTATTCCCTGTAAACTGGCTTTAAAATGTGTCTCAAAACATAACAACCTGCCTAGAGGTAAAAGAAGACACTAGATAAATTTTCAAAGTCCCCTGCAATCTCTAGAGTCAGAAGTTTTAAATTTATTTCTCTTTCAGGAAATCTTACTGTTTTTTGGGTTCCCTGTTTCACCTGAGAAAGCTGTGTTGAAAGAATAATTTCAAGACTTTGCTATATTCCTGTTTTCTCCCACATCCACCTAAAAGTTTTGTCATTTTGGTGATTACTTTCTGGCATCTATCTGAGTGTTAAACACAGGAAGAACCCAAGAAGGTTTTAGCAAAACATGACTCCTCCACCTCCATAGTTCTACTTTCTCCCATGCTCCAAAGCTTGTTTATAATTGGATCAAAGAATCCCTTCTGACTCTGTTGTAATGAACTGGTAACATGGATATAGGTAAAGAAAATTAATAAAGGTAGAGAGAAAAATTGTGTGAAGATAGCCAAGGTACAACTAGTCTCAAGGTTAACCATGTTACATCTTAGGTTAAAATTTCAATTTGTTTCAACTATCTTCAAATTAGCAGAGGAAGCTAACCAAGTGTGTTGCAAGTCTCAGAATTTAAAGAAAACGAAATAAAAATTTAAAAAACTCTATATACTAGTGACACATTTAATTACAGGAAGTTAAAGTGTTGTTAAAACAATTTTATCAGGGTTCTCCCAAGAAGCAAAACCAATACAATGTACACAGAGACAGAGAGCGAGATTTTAAGAAAGAGATTTTTCTCACAAGATTGTGTGAGCTGGCAAATCTTGTAACAAATAAGCTAGCTAGTACTCAAACAACAGTTGATGTTAGAGTCTTGAGTCCCAGATTTGTAAGGCAGGCTGGCTGGCTAGAAATTCAGACAATATTTTTGTGTTAGTGTCCAAAGAAGGCAAAATTCCTTCTTTGTTAGGAAATCTCAGTTTTTATTCTTAAAGATTTCAACTGATTGGATGAGGCCCACCCATATTATCAAAGTAATCTCCTTTACTTAAAGTCAACTGATTGTAGGTGCTGATTACATTTACAAAATACTTGACATCAACATCTAACTAGTGTTTGATCAAATAACTGATCACACAGCCTAGCTAAGTTGATAAATATAAAGTAACCATCATAACCAGTTTCCTTGTTTTTAAACTTAGTATTTTTACTGATTTTGTTGTTCTAAAGTCTCTGAATCTCTTTAATAAACATCTTTAATAATAGCAATAGATGACTGGCAAATAATTTGATTTGTGTATTCATTCATTTAGTCAACATTTATTGAGCATTCATATGCCCTGCCACTGTTCTAGGTACTAGGGATGCAGAAGCAGAGAAGATAGACAAGGCCCTTGTTGGTTTGCAATGTCAGGAGTTCCCTGGATGAAATTCAACACTGTCCCCCCTATATAGATTGCAAGGAGAAACCCAAGAAAAAGGCAGACCAATCCAGACTGGCAGGTGACAGTTTTAATAAGCAAGGGAACTTACATACAAGGCTTGTCCTGAGTGGCCACAAAATGAGTAAATCTCTGCACCCACCTGACAGAATCTTGAAGAGTTTATATAGAGGCTTTAATAAGGCTTAGTCATATATATTGTCCAAATGATCTCAATAACACATTACTTTCTCACCCTTGCATTGTTGGAATAGCAACCAGTATAGGAACAGCGGGCAGAACATACATTAAAAGGATAGGAGAGGAAGAAAAGTACTTCCAATTGCCTGGGTGCAATTTGTAGGTCAATTGGCCAACATGCCCTCTTGATGACATCCTCCAATAGCTCTTGCCATCTTTGACCTTATGTTCCTCTTATTTAGAGTACTTATTGCCACTGAATATTATAATTTATACATACTAGTTTATTTCTTCATATACCTCCACAATAATATTATTTCCCATAACCTGGGAACATTTTTGGTGTTTTGGTTTTTTTTTTAATATTTTATGCCAAACACATACGGGTCCAGATTGGTAATAGGTAGATGACACATGTGCTAAATAAGTTAATCTGTAGTACAATACAGTCTTTCCATCTTGCAGATGATAAAACAAAGACCTAAAGAAGTTGCCTTAAAGTCATACAATTTAATTATTTAAGCAGAAATAAACTGTGGCTATTTAGATTCAAATATCTTCCAATAAACCATACATGTAAAAGCACATTCAACAAACATGTATCAAAACCATGTCAATTTATGAAAATAATGGTCCCAACAAAGAGCAATTACACTCATGAATTAATCCAAAAGTATCATTCATTCATCTTCCTTCCTTCATAAAATTAACATTAGTTTGACTACCTTCTTCAATCTTGAGTAAAAAAAACAGCCTTGGTATTTTAGGAGAAAGGTATAACTAGAACTCCACTAACAATTGCCAAAGAATTAGCATCAAGAGTTTCAGAGTCCCAATATACTCTACCTACGCACTCTAACTTTGATACACGTAGTTTAGCACTTAAACCAAACTGTAACCATCTGACAGTCTAGCTCAAGATTTCTCTAAAAGTAACCCTGTTTCCTACTGGAAATTAATTTCATGAGGTTAAAGTGAAAACACACTCTCAACTCCTCTTTTTCCTCCTGCACAGGTGCAGGAAGGGGACCATAGATAGAAGAAATCACTCAAAGAATTCCAGTTCTCAGAAAATAGTTCAAAGAAGGTACATGTCCTGCACAGGGCCCATCAGAGGCCATCTATGAGGTTCCTCTGAGGTCACTAAGTATAAGAACCCTAAGTTTAAAGCTGCTGGCAATAATCTTTTCAATCATGTGGGGAGAGCTAGCCTATAAATGATATCAGTAGAGAGATTTAGTAGAGAGTAAAACTAAAATATGGAAGAATGAGAAACAATAACATAATTTGAGGATATAAATCCAGTTATGTCTGAATTTTGTATTTTTAATTATATGGGTCAATATATATATATATATATTTTTTTTTAAGATTTTATTTATTTGACAGAGATCACAAGCAGGCAGAGAGGCAGGCAGAGAGAGAGGAAGGGAAGCAGGCTCCCCGCTGAGCAGAGAGCCCGATGCGGGACTCGATCCCAGGACCCTGAGATCATGACCTGAGCCAAAGGCAGAGGCTTTAACCCACTGAGCCACCCAGGTGCCCCAATAAATATATATTTTTACTTAAGGATGTTTAAAAGAAAAGTTCTGATAAATACAATCTTATAACTGTAAGCTCTATGAATACAGATATTTTCATATATTTTGATTCACTGCTCTATCATCAGCATATGCAATTGTACCTTAACATACAAAAGACATTCAATAAACATGCAAAATAATCCATCCAGTGTTCATGGTGCCTATGTCGCCATGGTTGAAATCTGCAAAGACAGCCAAGCAAGATCTCTGTCACTTATTAAATCACAGAGCCCAAAAGAGCTACTATGCACTGTGATATCAGTTATCTCATTAATCTTAATAACACAGGAGATAGGTATTATTATCCTCATTTTACAAATGAGGAAATTGAACTCGGAGAGGTTAATTAATTTGCCCAAGGTCATGCAGTAAATGATGGAGCTGGGATTGAAGCCCAGGTGTTCTGTCTGACTCTAATGTCTACACATGTCTCTAAAATTACACTATTATACTTTCTTTATTTTGAGAATATCTTTTATCAGTGTCCTTAGTCATTTGACACAATAGGGCAATGTTAACCTAACTTTCTATTTTTTAATAAAAACTTCAAAGAACTAAAAGTCAAACACCATACCAAATCAAGCATCAAGCATAAGAAGGCTGTAAATAGATTGTTAGATTCACCATTTGCTGTTAAACACTGTCTTAATTGTTTTAGGCTGATATAAGAGAATACTGGATTGGTTATTTAAATAGCAAATATTTATTTCTCACAGTTCTGAAGGCCAGAAAGTTCAAGACCAAGGTGTTGTCAGATCCAAAGTCTAATGAGGACCTACTTCCTGATTTGTGGATGGCCATCTTCTTTAAGCTAGGAAACAGAATATCAATAAACTCTAGATTCTGGATAAGTACTAATTAAGACAAAAACCAACCAGGACAGAACTAAAGGAGGAGGAAAGGAACTTTGGGGTAAAACAGGAAGTGGTGCAGTCTTGGGCCAGAAAGGTCTCAGAAATTCCCCACAAGTGACTACTTTCAGCAGGAGAGGGCCTTAAGTAAACAGAAATTTCTAGAGCAGCTCCCCAAATAAACAGGATAGTATTGCTGGGGTCATAAGAGCAATGAAGAGAAAATCTTGATGAATATTGCCAAACAACTTAAATAGTAAGCCCCTCACTCTGTCAGTTAAAGGGTATGAGGAGATGTGGGAAAAACAAATATAAAGGTAGGAGCCTTGCTAAATCATATCAAGCTCTGAGGACCAGTGACCCAGAATGAGAGTCTATATATTTAATACCTGACTGTAGCTACAGAGGACTGAAGTGTTGAATAAAGCCCCTTTCCATTCAAATCCATCCTAAAATAACCTCTTATAACCAGATAAGGAAAAATCTACTTGACTCAAAACACATAACATAAAATAAATTTGGTCTGGTTCCATACAAGCAGAGGATGAAAATAAGTAACTACATTTTACAACTGATGAAAACTCATCAAAAAATTTTGCTTTGAAGCAGATGAAAATTTTAATATAACATTCCCAGATAAACTTCTAAAAAAAAAAATCCTTCAGGAAGCAATAGTTGTTGTGAGAGAACACAAAACAGAAACAGAGGACTTATAGAAGAAAGAACCATAAAATATGCAGAACTCAAGAAAGGAACTGAAAAAAAATTAGAAATAAAGACAAAATTATATAAAGATCAGAAAAAAGTATACACCACAGAAAAAAAATCAATAATTGACAGAATATAAAAAAGAGAAATGTGAATAAAATAAAACATATATCAAAAAAGAGAAGAAAGACTTCAAGAAAAGTAGATAGACATAAAAGAGAAGCAAAGGAGATCCCACATATATTTAAATCCTGAAAATTAAAAATTAAAATCATGGAATAAAGAAATGTTTGAAACTTTCATTAAGAAAATTATCTGTGCATTAAATAACAATAGCAGTAATAATAATAAGGCATTGAAAGAAGAACAATGATCCTGAAATGATACACTACGTACCTGGGAAAACATCCAGCTAACACTAAGATGTTCCCCGGTAAAATGATTAGAAATCAAACAGAAAGATTACTTGGACATTTAGCAAACAAATCAAGACATGCATAAATGATAGAAAATTAGAATGACATCAAATTTCTCACTACAACATCAACACCAAGAAATAGTGAGAAGTACCTACAAGTTACTAAAAAAAAGAAAATGTAAGATGAACATTTTATTTTCACCTAAGCTTTCCTTTAAGTATATAGGCAATGGGCCTCTGAACATTAAGGAACCAAGGGAATATTTCACCAATTGTCTTTTCTTAGAAATCTATTACAGAACAATCTCCATACAATGAAGAAATTATTGGAGAAATTTTGCTAAAAGGAACGATGATGCACAATAATTATATTCAAAATAAAATTGAGACTAAAATATAGGGAGTGGGGGAAAGAATAGCATGCAAATGTTAAATGTGATCTGGCAATTTAAAAATAGCACAAAATAGAGTGATATCAACAAGATAGGAGGATAGAACATTCCAGCCTTCATGCTTCCAGAGAAATATAATTTTGACAACCAGATGTAAACAAAAATACTTCAGTAAGAGCCCTGGAATCCAGATGAGAAAGTCCAGCAAACAGGAGAATAAAAATGAGAAGAGATTTACTGAAGAGACACTGAGAAGGACAATTTCATTTTACCTATATTACCTCTCCTTCAAAAGTGCATAGAGAGGTGCCAGGAGAGATCCCCTTGGCCTGGGAGTTCTTCTATGGGGGAAAGAGAGCAAAGCAAGTATCCAATTTCACCAAAGACCCAAGCTCCAGGCCTACTCCCAAGATAATACCACCAGTCCCATTCATGGACCTTAACATCTGGCCCACCCACAGACCCCAATATCAGACCCTCCTGTGAACCCTAGCACCAGGCCCTCAGGTTTGCAGACTCTTACACCAGGCCTGTTTACCCTAAAGATACCAGCATCAGACCCACCCTTGTACTTTACCAGCTGGCCTAATAAGAGTTCCTGAGTTTGATAACTGGTGAAGGTTTTGCCCTGCAAAAGCTAGTAGGTACAGACTGGGGGAAAAAATCAGTTTTTCAAATGTATAGTTATCAAAGCAAGGCTACAAAGATCATGAAAAATCAGGGAGCCCTGAAACTACTAAAGGAACAAAATAAATAATAATCAAACCTAAAGAAATGGAGATCTGTGAACTACCTGAAAAAAATCAAAATAATTATCTTAAAGAAGATCAGTGAGCTACACATAAACACAAATATTCAGTGAAATAAAATCAAGAAAACAATACATGAGTAAAATAAGAAGCTCAGCAAAGAGATAGAAATCATAAAAAAGAGCCAAACAGAAATGATGGAGGTAAAGAACACAACAACTGAGCTGAAAAATTCAATGTAGAGCTTCAATGACACACTTTACTAAGCAAAAGAATGAATGAGTGAGGTTAAAGACAAATAATTTGAAATTACAGTCAGAGGAACAAAAAGAAAAAAATGTAAAAAAGCAGGTAAGAAACTTATGGGAGTTATAGGATACCATCAAACCAATCAATATGCATATTATGGGAGCCCCAGATGGCATAGAGAAAGGGGTACAATCTTACTTAAAGAAATAAAAGCTAAAAACTTCCCGAATCTAAAAAGAGAAATGGACAACCAAATCCATGAAGCCTAAAAGACCCCAAGATGTTGAAACTAAAAAAATCTACAATGATACACAATAAAATTAAATTTTCAATAGTCAAAAACAAAGGGAAAATTTTGAAATCAGGAAAAGTGACTCGTTATATACAAGGGAATCCCCATAAGACTATCAGTCAATTTTTCAGCAGAAGCCCTAGAGCCTAGGAAAAGAGTGGGATGATATATTCAAAGTGCTAAAATTTAAAAAAAAAAAAAAAAAAAAAACAAAACAAAAAAAAAAAAACTTGACAACCAAGAATACTATGCCTGAAAAAACTATCTTTTAAAAATGACGGAGAATGATGCCTGGGTTGCTCAGTTGGTTAAGTGTCCAACTCTTGATTTTGACTAGGTCATGACCTTGGGGTCATGGGATCAAGCTCAATATTGGGCTCCACACTGAGCACAGAGCATACCTAAGACTCTCTTTCTCTCTCTTCCACCTTTTTCCTCTGCCCCTTCCCCCCAACTTGCACATTCTCTCTCTAAAAAATAAATAAATAAATAAACAAAATTAAAATGAGGGATAGTCTTTCCCAGAAAAACAGAAGCTGAGGGAGTTCATTATAATTCAATCTTCCTTATAAGAAAGGTTAAAGTGATTTTTTTAAGTTGAAATGTAAGTATATTAAAGAGGAATATGAAAGTATAAGTCTCACTGGGAAAGGTAAACATATAGACAAATGATGCAACACTGTAAAAGTGTTGAGTAAATCACTTCTAATCCATTATAAAAGTTAAAAGACAAAGCATTAAGATTAACTATAACTACAAAAATTGGTTAATGAATACACAATAGAAAAAACAGTAAATTCTGACATCAAAATCATAAAGTGGGGGAAGAGTAAACATGTAGAAGATTTATTTCAATAAAACAGAAAAAGCTCATATTTATTCTATATATCAGATGACATCAATACATATGTCTTTCTTTCACACACATTTAATTTTACAGTTTTAAACCTTTAATTCTATTTTACTTATAAGAGTAAGATACAAGATTTCAAAAATTTATTTTTGAATATAAATTATCAGATAAATACATAGAGGCTACTCATTGCATAGGAATGAATTTTCACTCTGAGAGAATTTATAGAATTTTGTATGCAACTGAAGGTAAATTGTCATCAGCTTAAATGAGACATATCAAAAAGTTTTATGCAAGCCTCATAGCACTGATGAAAAAATCTATAGTAGATACAAAGTGAAAACCTATAGTAGATACAACAAAGGTAAAGAGGAAAAAATGAAATCACTGAATTACAAAGAAGGATAACAGGAAAGGAAGTGAGGAACAAAAGAACTCCAGAGTAGACAAAACAATTAACGAAAGGGCAAGAAAAAGTCCTTACATATCAATAATGACTTTAAATATAAATGGATTAAACTAATCATTTAAAAGACACTGAGTGGCTGAATAGATTTAATAAAGCAAGATCCAAAGACATGCGTCTACAAGAGACCCACTTTAATATTTTTTTTGAGAGACAGTGAGAGAGAGAGGGCAGGGTGGGAGTGGAGATTGGCAGAGAGGGAGGGAGAGGGAGAAGGAATCTCAAGCAAACTACACACTGAGTGCAGGGCCCAACATGGGGCTCAATCTCATGACCCTGAGATAATGACCTGAGCTGAAATCCAGAGTCAGACACTTAACAAAATAAGTCACTATGATGTCCTAAGGACCCACTTTACTTTTCTAAATTTTTTTTAAGATTTTATTTATTTATTTGACAGACAAAGATCACAAGGAGGCAGAGAGGCAGGCAGATAGAGAGGGGGAAGCAGGCTCCCTGCTGAGCAGAGAGCCCAATCCAGAGATCCCAGGACCCTGGGATCATGACCTGAGATGCAGAGGCTTTAACCCACTGAGCCACCCAGGAGACCCAAGGACCCACTTTAGATTTAAGGACACAACTAGGCTAAAACTAAAAAGATGAAAAAGATACCACTTGCAAATGATAACCATAAGAAAGCAAGGATGGTTATACTTATAACAGATAAAATAGACTTTCTGTAAAGAAGGTCATTACATAATGATAAAATGGTCAATCCACCAGAAGGACAGAATAATTACAAATATATATGAAGCCAGAACTAGAGCACCTAAGCATATAAAGAAAATATTGACTGATTGCAATGCAATAACTGTAGGAGACTTTAATACTCCATTCAGAATAATGCACGATCATCAAGGCAGAAAATCAGTAAAGAAACAGCAGAATTGAACACTATAGACCAAATTGATCAACAGACATATATAGAACATTCCACCCAATGGCAGTAGGATACATATTCTTCTCAAGCATGCATGTAACTTATTCCAGATAGATCACATGCTAGGTTACAAAACAAGTCTTAACAAATTTAAGAAGCCTGAAATCATTCCAAGTATCAAATGTTGCCAAAAATATGGAGAAAGGAGAAACCCTGTATATTATTAGTGGGAGTGTAAATTGGTGTAGCCACTAGGCAAAAACAATATGGAGTTTCCTCAAAAAATTAAAAAATATATCTATGACTTGATCTAGTAATTCTACTTCCAAATATACATATCCAAAGGAGTTGAAATCAGCATCTTGGAGTCATCTGCCTTTCTATGTTCATTGCAGCATTATTAACAATACTGAGGAGAAGCAACTAAAGGTCCACTAGGAGATGAAAGAATTTTTTTTAAAAAGTAGAATACACATAGACAATCTTAAAATGGAAGGAAATCCTGGCATTTGTAGCAATATGGATGAACCTGGAGGACATTATTCTAAGTGAAATAAGCCAGACACAGATGGACAAATACTATATCTTTTTTTTTTTTTCACTTGAGTATAGTTGATACACAATGTAACATTAGTTTCAGGTGTACAACATAGTGATTCAACATCTTTACTCCTTTTGCTATGCTCAACACAGGTGTCACTACCATCTGTAACCATGCAATACTATTATAATATCATTGACTATATTCCCTTTGCTTTACCTTTCATTCCCATGACTTATTCATTCCATAACTGAAAGCCTGTATCTCCCACTCCCCTTTACCAATTTTGCCATATCTCCATCCCTTTCCCTCTAGCAACCATCAATTTGTCCTCTGTTTTTATAGGTCTAATTCTGCATTTTTGTTTATTCATATTTTTTTGTTTCTTACATTCTGCATATGAATGGAATCACATGATTATTTATCATTCTTAGTACAACTTATTTCATTTAGCATAATACCCTATAAGTCCACCATGTTGTTGCAAATGGTAAGGTCACATCCTTCTTTTTATTTTTTTTAAGTTTTTATTTATTTACTTATTTGTCAGAGAGAGAGAGAGAGAAGGCACTTGTGAGTGCACAAATAGGCAGAGTGGTAAGCAGAAGCAGAGAGAAAAGCAGTCTCCCTGCCAAGCAAGGAGCCCGAGGAGGGACTCAATTCCAGGATGCTGGGATCATGATCTGAGCCAAAGGCAGCAGCTTGACCAACTGAGCCACCCAGACATCCTCGTCACATCCTTCTTATGGCTGCATAATATTGTATGTCAAAAAAATAAATAAAATTTAAAAAGCCTACGAAAATAGGACAAAATAAAACTTCAGTGAAAAGAGAAAGAGGAAGGAAACAAATTCCTTCACTGTCTCATAAAGCTATGGCTTGGGGAAAAAACACTACTTAAATGACAAAGCTTTACTATATTTGAAAGCACAAATATCAACACCATTGACCAAATAAACAAATGCCATTGACTAAAACTCAATGATAGGAGAGAGAAGAGGGAAGAGGAAAGAAAAGCTTCTAGTCTAAATTCACTGTTCATCATAGTCACAGGGTAAATAAAGGGTACTACTTATATTATTTAAGAGTATTAATGTAAAAGTAAGCACTATAACAAAAATGTAAGCCTTCTAAGGAATTCCCAAAATCCATATATAGAAAGAAAGGAAAAGAAAGAAAAGAAAAAAGCAGGTGTCATTGTTAAAAACACTTGCTCTTCTCACCACTATGGAAAACAGCATGGAGTTTCCTCAAAAAGTTGAAAATAGAGCTACCTTATGATCCAGCAATTATTGCACTATTGGGTATTTACCCTAAAGATATAAACGTAGTGATCCGAAGGGGCACAGGCACCCAAATGTTTATAGCAGCAATGTCCACAACAGCCAAACTATGGAAAGAACCTAGATGTCCATCAACAGATGAATGGATAAAGAAGAGGTGGCATATATATACAATGGAATACTATGCAGCCATCAAAAAATGAAATCTTGCCATTTGCGATGACGTGGATGGAACTAGAGGGTATTATGCTTAGCAAAATAAGTCAATCAGAGAAAGACAATTATCATATGATCTCCCTGATATGAGGAAGTGGAGATGCAACGTTGGGGGTTCAGGGGGTAAGAAAAGAATAAATGAAACAAGATGGGATCGGGAGGGAGACAAACCATAAGAGACCCTTAATGTCACAAAACAAACTGAGAGTGGCTGGGGGGAGGGAGGGAAGGGAGAGGGTAGTGGGGTTATGGACATTGGGGAGGGTATGGACTATGGTGAGTGCTGTGAAGTGTGTAAACCTGGTGATTCACAGATCTGTACCCCTGGGGCTAATAATACATTATATGTTTATAAAAAAATAAATAAAAAAAATACTTGCTCTTCTCATATAATTTTCATATTTACTAACAAACATATGTATAATATACTTATATCATACATATATACTTACTAACAAATGTTAGTAAATATATTTTTACTAACTTTATTTTACCGATATATTTATATCATACATACATATTTATATTTACTAACAAACATATGTATGATATATTTATAATATAAACCTAGAATCAAATTTATCAGTCATATCAACAAATATAGACTTGGAAAAATTATCTAATAAATAAAAATATTGTCATATCAGTATTCAAAGTAAAATCCAATTTTATGATGTACATAAGAGAATCACCTAAAACAAAGTGATTCAGAAAGATTAAAATTAAAAGATTGATAGGCAATTGCAAAGAGACTGTTAAGAGCTGAATCGTGTTTGTCCCAAAGTTTATTTGTTGAAGTCCTAACTCCCAATACCTCAGAATGTGATCATATTTAGAAACAATGTCTTTAACTTAAAAAAAAAAAAAGAAAAGAAAGAAACAGTATCTTTAAATGGGCCACTGAGTTAAAATGAAGTCATTAGAGTGGGCCCTAATCTAAAATGGCTGGTGTTCTTGTAAGAAGAGGAATTTAGTTCCTCAAAAAGTTAAAAATAGAGCTACCCTATGACCTAGCAATTGCACTATAGGTATTTATCCAAAAGATACAAAAGTGGTGATTAAAAGAGGCCCATGCATCACCTTGTTAATAACAGCAATGTCTACAATAGCCAAACTATGGAAAGAGCCCAAATGTCCCCTGACAGATAAATGGATAAAGATGTGGGGTGTGTGTGTGTGTGTGTGTGTGTGTGTGTGTGTGTGTAATGGAATATTACTCAGCCATCAAAAAGAATGAAATTTTGACATTTGCAACAACATGGATGGAACTAGAGAGTATTATGTTAAGCAAAGTAAGTCAGACAAAGAAAGATAAATGCCATATGATTTCACTCATATGTGGAATTTAAGAAACAAAGCAGATGAACATAGGGTAAGGGAAGGAAAAATAAAATAAGATAAAAATAGAGAGGAAGGCAAACCATAAGACACTTTAAACTATATGAAATGAACTGAGGGTTTCTGGAGTGGAGATGGGTACGGGAAATGGGGTAAAGAGGGCACTTGATATTATGAGCACTGGGTGTTAATGCAACTGATGAATCACTAAATTATACTGCTGAAACTAATACACTATATGTTAACTAACTTGAATTTAAATAAAATTTAAAAAACGAAAATAAAATAATAAAAAAATTTTAAAAGAAGAGGAATTTACGGTGTAGATACATAGAGAAGAAAGAAAGTGTAAAAGACAAGGAGAAGATACATCTGCAAGCCAAGGGCAGAAGCATCAGAAGAAACCAACCCTGTCAACACTTTGATCTTAGACTTCTGTGTCCCAGAATAGTGAGAAAATAAATTTCTGCTGCTTAAGACCTTCAGTCATTGGTCTTTGTTATAGTGGACCCAGCTGATTAATCCAGAGACTTTTGCTCTTGACCCTCATAAGGAGAACAAGACATTCAAACTATAATTTAAAAAAAAAAAACCAAAAAAACAAAAAACTATCAGAGAGCCAAAGATACAAAGAAACCTAAAACAATAAATTCCAGGATGTGACGAGCTCTTCTTCTTCCTTTTTTTTTTTAGATTTTATTTATTTATTTGTTTATTTATTTATTTATTTCACAGACAGAGATCACAAGTAGGCAGAGAGGCAGGCAGAGAGAGAGAGGAGGAAGCAGGCTCCCTGCGGAGAGAGAGCCCGATGCGGGGCTCTATTCCAGGACCCTGGGATCATGACCTGAGCCAAAGGCTTTAGCCCACTAAGCCACCCAGGCACCCTGATGAGCTCTTCATAAGAGAGGAAATATTCAGGGGCACCTGGGTGGCTCAGCGGGTTAAAGCCTCTGCCTTCAGCTCAGGTCATGATCCCAGGGTCCTGGGATTGAGCCCCACATCGGGCTCTCTGCACAGCAGGGAGCCTGCTTTCCCACCCCACCCCCCACTCTCTCTCTGCCTCCTTCTCTGCCTACTTGTGATCTCTGTCTGTCAAATTAATAAATAAAATCTTAAAAAAAAAAAAGAGAGAGAGAGGAAATATTCATAGCTTTGTTTCTTCCTAGTAGGACTCTGGGATAAAGAAAAACCCATTCTGGATAGAATAATAAAATCCAGCCAGATTAAATCCTGAACTCAACCTCAAAATATTTTGGAAGTAACTGAATGAAAATAAAGCTGCAACAAAACCCAGACCTAGCTCAACTACAAATTAGATTGATTTAGTCCTGCACACATACTTTGTTATGGGAGAAGGGAGTTACCTCTTTTGGGAGTAAAAATTTATCTGAGTTTCCAATATTGTTTTACAAAACTATTTAGCATACAGTAAAATATTACAAGATATGTAAAGAGGGAAGTAAATGAAAGAAAATAGTCAATAGAAGCAGACCCAGAGATAAAACAGATATTAGAATTATCAGATGTGGATAGTAAAATAACCATAACAAACATCTTTCAAAACCTAGTGGAAATATGAAAACATGCATAAATAGATGGGGAAAATAAATTACAAACAAAAAATAATAAATTTAGATATCAGCACCAAAAAATACAAAAAACAACAACAGCAACAACAACAAATGCATTCAGTAGACTTAGCAGCATACTGGACACAGCAGAAGAAAAATAATCAGTAAACTTGAATATTCAAGTTGAATAATTAATATCCAAATCAAAACAGAAGAGTGAAAAAAATGACAGTGTCTGAGATCTGAGACAATACAAAACACTTAATTTGTACATAATTGAAATCCCAGAAGGAAAGGAAAGAGAGAATGTGGCTAAAAAAATTTAAAGAGACAATAGCCAAATATTTATAAATATGATGAAAATATGAATAGGAAATTATTAGTAAAAACCATGAAAACCAAAATAATGGGAAGAAAAAGCAGATGGGAGAAACATATTCATTACTTACAAAAAAGAGACAAAAGAATCACAGCTGATTTTTCATCATATACATATTGTTAAATGACAAAGTAAGATACAGAACAATGGTACAATATGCTACTCTTTTTATAACAAACAACAGATGGAAATGAGGGGAGACAGGTAGATGATAGATGATAGATGATAGATTAAATAGATAGATATTCTTGCCTTTTTAAACTTGAATCATAATGCACTCTGGTTTTAAAGAAATACATTATAAAGGATTTTCTTTTGTGAGAATCTCTTGTAATTTTTCAGAAACCAAGACATTAGCATTACCATTGCTGTGAGAGCTCATTGAAACCAATAGGAAAGGTCTCCTTCTAAATGTGTGTGAATTGCTTTCATTTACAACTTCAGGAAAGAAAATCTGCCAGCACAGTACTAAGAGCAAAATCCATTCTTCTGTTCACTAAATCTAAACCATTGCATTAGTGTAGACCAAGACAAACACAAAATATCACTATAATGCTTTGGGGGATATATGCTTCATTAAAGATAATCCACTACAATATGACAAAACATAAGGTAGCTATTCTTTCTGCAGCAACACAGATGAAGACTTTATTTTAAACCCATAGCAGATTGAATTTTTGCATGTTGTTTTCTTTAAACTGCCTTGCTTAATCTAGAAATACATTAAAACACTCATCCACCAGCTGTGCTGGTTTCAGCTGTAGCAAATTGATGATTAGATTCCTTCTGAAAATATTTTCTTGCCACAAAATTTTAAAACTGACTGAAATAGTATTAAAATTCAGGAATGGAAAGTACAACTTCATTATTAAATTTTAACACAATTTTCTCTTTAAATCATTTGAATGATATATTAGACAAAACTACTAATATTAGAAAATATTAATTAGGTATTAACTTTTTCGAGGGTTTTTTGGAGATAAAAATTCAAGACACGGGACCCCTGGGTGGCTCAGTGAGTTAAACCTCTGCTTTCGGCTCAGATCATGATCTCAGGGTCCTAGGATCAAGCCCCCATCAGGCTCTCTGCTTGGAAGGGAGTCTGCTTCCCCTCCACCCTACTTTCTCTGCCTGCCTTGATCTCTGTCTGTCAAATAAATAAATAAAATCTTAAAAAAAAATCAAGACATATCATCTCAAAGCGAAGTAGACAGGCAAAGCTAGTTGTAATTTCCTGCATTATACTCCATCACAAATTTTGTGACTTTTGTGGTAGTCTTAGAACTTAAGGCAAACTTGATTAGAAACAGTTGTTTTTTTTAACCTTCTTTCTTAACTGATATAAAGTTATTTCTTTCAGTCATTTCTTTCAGTCAAATACATCATTCTTATATTTAAGTTAATTAAATTTGACTGAAAGAAAATACATGTACATGAAAAGGGTCCTTATATTCAGGAGATTCTAAGCAAACGTTGACAAACTAGGACTTCGGACAACTGCCTGTCTTTATAGAGTGTTATCAGAACACAGCCATGCCCATTTGTTTACTTTTTTGTCCATGGCAGATTTCACATAATGGCAAAGTTGAGTAGCTGCCACAGAGAACATAGAACCTTCAAGCCTAAAATATTTACTATCTGGCCCTTTAAGAAAAAAATTGTCAGACTCTTGGTCTAAATAAAGTTTCAGAGCATCTCTTACCTCCATCCCATCAAGTTTTGTGTGTGTGTTCTTCCAGAAAGGCAAAAAGTTTTCTCAAAGAACTCAAAGATAATATGGTCTCCAGAATAAATAAATTGCATTAAAATTAAAGAAAAAAAAATTTTAAACCACCTCAGCTTTCAGTGTTTCACCTTTTCCTTTACTCAACCTAGATGTAGCATGAGTTCTCTTCTTAGCCTTGAGGTATGAAGCAGACCTGTTATCATTTTTATCAAAAAAGGCATCCTTTCCACTATGGTATCTCACACCTAACCTTCTTCTCACTTGCATTATTTTGCATTCCCTAAAATTTGTAGTAATCAGTACCAAATAAAGGAAAAGTTCATGAATTTTGATCCCCTCAAAATCTCGGAGGTTAAAGAATTCTGAGCCCAATTCCAGTGTGTGGATGGTGGATCCCCCACATCAGCTGGGCATCTTCAAATTGACTCAATACTGACACTCTCTACCTGGAGATACAGACATACTCCTTACGGTGAGACCTTAGTTTCACAAGACTGCCCCTCAACCCACTTCAGACACCAGACACAAGTCCAGGTTGCTATCTGTGTTTCTGACCAACTAGCTATAAAACAGAGGTTTCCACAACCCCTTCTTGCATTTTATTAATTTGCTTGAGCAGCTCACAAACCTCAAAGAAATATTTTACTTACTAGATTGCCAGTTTATGATTAAAAGTTACAACTTGGGAACAGTCAGGTAGAAGAGATTCATAGAACAAGGTATAGGGAAAGGGCAAGAATCTTCCATGCCCTCTCAGGACATGTCATTCTCCCCATATCTCTGCATGTTCACTAACTCAGAAGCTCTGCAAATCCAGTCTTCTGGTGTTTTGATGGCGGTTTCATTAGTTAGGCATGGTTAATTACATCATTGGTTGTTGACAACTTCAATCCCTCTCTCCCCCAAGGTCAGGGGGTAGGACTGAAAGTTCCAACACACTAATCACATGGTTGGTACTACAGGAAACCCACTGAAATATTTACCTGCAGTCCAAAAGTCATATCATTAACATAACATAAGATACTTTCATCGCTTTCCTCACTGCCAAGCGTTTTATTTATTTTTTATTTTTTTAAATAAATTTATTTTTTCAGCGTAACAGTATTCATTGTTTTTGCTTTTTTTTAATAAATTTATTTATTTTTTCACTGCCAAGGGTTTTAGAAGCTATGTGCCAGAAATGGGGATAAAGACCAAGTATATATTTCCTATTATAAATAAATATCACAATTTACTTGACATCTAAAACATTTAGATTAAGAATTTCCTAAAATCATTTATTTTTTTTAAATTTATTTATTTTTTCAGCGTAACAGTATTCATTGTTTTTGCACAACACCCAGTGCTCCATGCAATATGTGCCCTCCCTATTACCCACCACCTGGTTCCCCCAACCTCCCACCTCCCCCCCCTTCAAAACCCTCAGGTTGTTTTTCAGAGTCCATAGTCTCTCACAGTTCTTCTCCCCTTCCAATTTCCCCCAACTTCCTTCTCCTCTACATCTCCCAATGTCCTCCATGTCATTTGTTATGCTCCTCTAAAATCATTTATGATCAAAGCTATTACCTTATAGAATTCTACAAGTTTCTATGAGTAGTCATAAGTGGTCTTTGTAAACTATGTTCTAATTAGCAGAACCTATATGAGAAATCCTATATGTGCTGAGCACCAACTTTATGTAAGAGACTGAAAATCTTTAGATTTTATCTTCCTAACTTAAATTATACGAATATTATACCTGGGGCACCTGGTGGCTCAGTCAGTTAAGCATCTGATTCTTGATTTTAGGCTCAGGTCACGATCTTGGGGTTATGGCATCAAGCCCCACATCAGGCTCCATGCTGAGTATGAAGCCTAGTTAAGATTCTCTCTCTCCCTCTCCCTCTAGCGCTCCCCCCAGCTCTCGCACATACACTCTCTAAAAAAAAATTAAAGTTAAAATTAAAAAAAGAATATTATACCTGAATACCCATTGCTATTGTGAGACTTAATAAGTAGATGCAGAACATAAGCTAACTTCACACACTAGAAACATTTTCTACCTTCCATTTGACAATAGAATTAAAGGAGAAAGGAAGCACAGAGAAATAAATACAAGTTCACAGAAAGCCGTATGTGTCATTTTTTAAGGAAGTCCAGTTCTGTGGGCTCCAAATCTTCCCGCACTTCAGCACCCAGAAAACATAAAGTAAAACCAATATTGTTGGCCCTCCTCTAGGATTCTGACATAGTAAGTCTGTTGCAATATCTGGGACCATATAGATTTAATAAATACCTCAAGCTGTTTTGATGCTGTGGATACTTGGGCAGATGTCTGGGAGTAATACAGTTGAAATCAGCACAATGTAACAAAAGAAGGACAATCTAAACATGTTCTTTGTTGTTTCCTTGCCCAGTAGTTACCTGGTTTGCAACCAGTGTGGAAAAGTAGAAAATCAGTCTCTAAAAGTTGAAAGCTCCTCATTCTTATCCAGTTTTATCATTGTCAAGCCCTGTGATACTGGACAATTCTGTTGGATTGTCCATGCCTCTGTTTTCCCACTTGTTGACTGATAGAGATACTTCCCTAAAAGTGATAAGGATACCTCACAAAATTATGGGATTATATACCAACATACCTTGAAAAAAGTAAAGGAGGAAAACCGGGTAAATATGGCAGTTTGGACATACACATTTAACTTCACTCTCTCTTCAGTGAAAATAATGACATAAGGAATATATTTAAAGGGACTGTAACATAAAAACAATTAAAATGGGGAATGAGACTATACCAATGAAATTTAAGTATAAGTGCTAAGGGAGTTAGTACACATGGGAAAGCAAAATCCTCAATGACTATTATGGGAAGTTGATATGTAATGCATTTTGTATGGTACACCCCTCAAAAATGCAACACTGAATGGAAGTAGAGGTAAAACTGGAGCTATAAAAATAAAGGAATAAAAAATAAAGTTTAAAGTTTAAGATGTAATTAGGTCCCAGCATGCCCTCATCTGAATAACCACCACTCCCCTCCTCTAGCAGAAGAATGGAACTCCACTTTCTGGGGAGAGCCAAAAAGAGCATCATGGATAGGGAAGTGCCAAGAATGGTTGAAGGTGCGGTTACCATTTATAAAATCAAGGAGATTCGGAGTCCCCGCTCTATTCTCTAACTCAGCTCCCTGAACACTGGCAGTCAAGTGCACGTATTCTGGGCAGGCAAATGGGAACTGCTTCCTACTAAATCCAACCAGATCAAGAGAAGACCTCAGGAGATTGCCCAATTAACTAGCCAACAAAATACCCTACAGTTCACCCACAGTCTCCCAACATCTCCCAAGTATACAGAGCTTTCAGTCAGCACAAACACCTGTGGAAAACCTCTAATGCAGAAGACAGAGACCCAAACAAAAAGTAAATGAAATGAGGAAGCACTCATGTTTACGCAGGAAGATGAGCTTTAAAAACTGTAATCAGGCACTGTTTGTTGAAGAGATTATATTTTTTCCATTGCATAGTCTTTCCTGCTTAGTCGAAGATTAGTTAGCCATACAGTTGTGGGTCCATTTCTGGGCTCACTATTCTATTCCATTGATCAATGTGTGTGTTTTTGTTCCCCAGCACCATACTGTCTTGATGATCACAGCTTTGTAATAGAGCTTGAAGTCCAGAATTGTGATTTTCTTTTCTCAACATTCCTCTGGCAGTTCAGGGTCTTTTCTGGTTCCATACAAATTTTAGGATTATTTGTTCCAGCTCTATGAAGAATGTTGATGGTATTTTGATAGAGATTGCATTTAATTTGTGGATTGCTTTGGGTATTATGGACGTTTTAACAATATTTGTTCTTCCAATCTATGAGCATACAATGTTTTTTTCCATTTCAGTGTAACTTCTTCAATTTCTTTCCTAAGTGTTCTATAGTTTTCAGAGTACAGATCTTTTACTACTTTAGTTGGGTTTATTCCTAGATATCTCATGGTTTTTGGTGCAATTGTAAATGGGATCAATTATTTTAACTTCTCTTTCTTGTGTCTCCTTGTTAGAGTATAAAAAGGCAACTGACTTCCGTGCATTGATTTTATAACCTGCCAAAACTTAAAAATAGAGCTACCCTGTAGCCCAGCAATTACACTACTAGTTATTTATCCAAAGAATACAAACATAGTGATTTGAAGGAGCACCTGCTTCCCAATGTTTATAGTAGAAATGTCCACAATAGCCAAAATATGGAAAGAGACAGATGTCCATTGACAGATGAATGAATGAAGATGTGGTATATATTTTTAATGGAATATTACTCAGCCATCAAAAAACTGAAATCTTACCACTTGCAATGATGTAGATGGAACTAGAGGGTATTATGCTAAGTGAAATAGTCAGAGAGAGACAATTATCATACTATTTTACTCATATGAGGAATTTAAGAAATAGAATGGATGAACATAGGGGAAGGGAGGGAAAAATAAAATAAGACAAAATCAGAGAGGGAGGCAAACCATAAGAGACTCTTTAACTATAGTGAACAAACTGAGGGTTGCTGGGCAGGGTAGGGTGGAGAGGGATGGGGTAACTGGTGATGGGCATTAAAGGAGGGCATTTGCTGTAATGAGCACTGGGTGTTATATGCAACTGATAAATCAACTCTACCTCTGGAACTAATAATACACTATACATTAATTAATTGATTTTAAATAAAATAAAAAGTAAAAATGAAAAAATAAAAAATAAAAACTATACTTAGGTCCATAATCTATGTGTGAGATGGAATTTGTTTATCTAATAACATTTTTAACTAACTTGCATCATAATTTCAGAAATGCAAAATTCTTCCTGAGCTGTAAAAATATTCTGCTTAAAAACATAGTAATATAACATAACACCATTCACTATGATAAATCCAGCAGTATCTATGTACTTAATTATTTCATACAAGCTCAAGACCACTCTGATTAATTAATAAAACAAGCGTAAAGATCTGTGAATGAAATGTATTCTGTCATATTCAAGACTAATTCCAATTGGGTGTGTGTTTATTTCATATATATAAAAAATATCTTCAAAGAGATCCATCTGCTTCTACACTTGTCCACCCCACACAATCTTTTTAACATGACAACCCGTGTGATCCCACTCCAATAAAACCTTGAATCATGTCACTACTTTGCTTAAAACTTAACCTATCTCATTCATAGTAAAAGTCAAAAATTTTACAACAGCCTACGAAGCCCCCCTTCTCTCTGACCTCTCTCCTCCTTACTCTTCTGCAGCCACACTGGCTTCCTGCTGCTTTCTGAAGAGCATATTCCCACAGAGAGACTTTGTTCTGGCCATTCAGTCTGCTTAGAATGCTCTCCCTACATTTACACACGTAATTCACTCCTTCAACTCTATCCTTATTGAAAAATGTCATCTTTTCATTAAGGCTGACTTGGATTATGCCACTTCAAACGGCAACCCACTGCTCTTCAGGCAAACTCAATTGAGTCTACCCCCCTTAACTTTTTTTCTAAAAGATTTTATTTATTTATTTGACAGAGATCACAAGTAGGTAGAGAAGCAGGCAGAGAGAGAGAGGAACGGAAGCAGGCTCCCCGCTGAGCAGAAAGCCAGATGCTGGGCTCGATCCCAGGACTCTGGGATCATGAACTGAGCCGAAGGTAGAGGCTTTAACCCACTGAGCTACCCAGGTGCCCCCCTCCTTAACTTTTTTTTCACAGAACTTATTGCCATCTAACATACTACATAATGTAGTCATTAATTATCTTGATTGGTTATTGTCTTCATTTCCTTGCTAAAACACAAGCCCCATTATAGAAGGGCAATATCTTTGCCTTGTTTATTTGAGCATTACGAGTACACAATAATTTTTTAAATAAAATGTACCTAGTATATAGTAGGCACTCAATAAATATTTGCTGAATGAAAAAAAATGAATGAATGAATGAGAAGGCCAGGATGCTTCTTAAAAATAGAGGAATAGTTACAAACTAAGAAAGATTTCTGTAAAAATTAAGATATATTAGCAGAAATTAAAAACTTGACAGAAGAAAAAATGGAAGAAAGTGAAAAGACAAAGAGATGAAATGTAGCAGAGAAAACAGAAAGAATACTAAAAGTTTGGCCCAGAAAGTTAACATTTAAAAAATAGGGGTTCTAGAGAGAAAGAATGGGGAAACGGGGCGGGGGGTGAGAATTAAAGAAATAATTCAGGAAAATTTCTCAGAATTAAAAAAGAGTAGTTTTCTGTTTTGAAAGGGCCATCAACCTCCTAGTACGACAGATGAAAATAGACACACAAATTAGGACATAGTGCTATGTAATTTTCTGAACACTATATTTAAAGAGAGGAAACTAAATGTGTCCTGCGGAAAGATAGAACAGTTCCCATACAAAAGATCAAGAGTCAGAATGCCCTTGAATTTTTCTTTCTTTTTTTATTTTTTAAGATTTTTATTTATTTATTTGATCACAGAGAGAGAGAGAGCACAAGCAAGGGGAGAAGCAGGCAGAAAGAGCAACAGGCTCCCCACCAAGCAAGGAGCCCGATGTGGACCTCAATCCCAGGACCCTGGGATCATGACCTGAACTGAAAGCAGATCCTTAATGGACTGAGCCATCCAGGCATCGACGGCCTTGAATTTTTCAAGGCAATATTAAAACCTTGAAGGCAATAAAGACATGCTTCCAAATTCTAAGGAAAAATTATTTTCAACCCAGAATGCCATAACAAATAAATGGTTATTCAAGCAGAAGAATAAAGATATTTAAGATATAAATGATCTTTTAAACATGAAAAATGAAAACTTCTGTTGCTCCCTTTCCTAGGCAACTAGTAGAAGATGTAATCCACAAAAGTAAAGGGAAGAAGACATGAGATAATTGAAACAGGGCCTTCACTTCAAGAAAGAGTGAAAAGTACATCCTAAGATGGGTGTTATGGGTTGAACTGTGCCCCTTAAAAACATATATTGAAGTCCTAACCACCAAAATCTGAAAATGTGACCTTATTTGTAAATAGAGTCTTTTGCAGGGTATAATCGAGTTAACATGAAGTCATACTGGATTGGGATGAGCCTAATAAGCTTCTGGAAGAGCATACTTTAGGAAGTGTGCATCCTTCCTAATAATATGACTAATGCCCTTATAATAAAAGGGAAAGTTGAACACATACAGATACACAGAATATGTACAAGGATATGCCAAGGATTGCTCACATCCACCAGAAATAAGGAGAGAGGCATGGAACAGATTCTCCCTCAGAGACCCCAGAAAAAAACAACCTTGTTAACATACTGATTTTGTACTTCTAGCCTGCAGAACTGTGAAGGAAAAAAATTCTGTTTTTTTAAAGCACCAAATTTGCAGTGCTTTATTACAGCATCCCTAAGACACTAATACAAGTGGTGGGGAGAGCTCTGAGGAAGACAGGTGTGCAGTCAATTTAGCAAATAGTACAGATGGAGGCAGATCAGAGAGCTCTCGGGGAATGGCACGAGGAGACAATATTGACAGAATATCTGATATGTTTTTAATATACTGAGAAGAAAAGTAGACAACTAGGGAGGATTGGGGTAGAGAGAGAGCAAAGCAAGTGTGGGAAAAAAAAAAAAAGACAAATACCAATTCAGGGAAAACAAGGAATGTACATCAGAGGAAAAGAAATTATACTCTAACTTATGGCTCAGCTGTGATAGAGTTGTTATAGTAATCATAATGTAAGTACTGAATACTAAATTAATCAAAATTATAAATGCACAGAGAGGTGGATGACAAAAAGTAGAATGTATGTGGTAGGGGTTGGGGTACTGAAAGGGGTGGTATAGAAAATGCCAAGAGCTAAAAAAAAAAATCAAGGAATATAACTATAAACATGTTATAAAAAATATGAACATTATCCAAAGAAAGCCAGAGCTCAAAAAAATCTCTGTGTTATAAATAGTTACCCTGAACCATGTATCCTACTAAAAGTACATGAAAAAGAATTTCATATAACAATTAACAACAGGTAAGATTAAATTCTAGAGAAAGGTGATGTAAGATAAAAGAGAATAAAGAGAAGAATAACACCTCAACAAGCAATGAAAAGATGTCAGAAAGAGATGCCCACAGAACTGATAAAAACTATCATCTATTTCAGAGTAAAAAAATATTAATAAAATTACGTAGGACACACAAAAAAAACATAAGTTAGAACTATAAGAATTCAAAGATGAGGTCACAGAACATACAAGAATTCAAAGATGAGGTCACAGAACAGAAAAATAATTTAAAAATTTGATTTCAGAAATGAAACCCAACCTAAAAGAGAAATAAATAGGGGAAAGGAGGAAAGTTTTATAAATCAAAAAGAAACAAGAAAAAATTACTCGAGAAAAAGTGACAAATATTGGCAACAGGCAAAGATAATCTTGTATATAGATAATAGGAATCTCTAAAGAAGAAAACCAAAACAAAAAAGCAAAACAAATACTAAAAACTGATTCTCAATTTGGCTACTGTGGACATTGCTGCTATGAACATTGGGGTGCATATGGCCCTTTTTCTAACATACTGTATGGTGACTAATCTAATAAAAATAATAATAATTTTAAAACATTAGAAAAAAACTGTTCCTCAGAAAACTTAGCTGAAAATAAAAATTTGAAGTCACATATGACATAGCATACAGCAAATATGAAAATACTGACCTGCAATAGCTAATACAAAGATATAATCCAGTAACATCACTAGATTTTCAAGCAGTAGGAAAAAATCTTTGGGCACATGATTTACAAAGAAAATAAAATCAGATTAGATTTTAATACAGGGACATCTTACATGGGGAAAAATGCATAATATTTAAGATAACAAGAAAAGGAAAAGTGAGCCAAATATTCTACATCTTGCAAAATTTACTTTGGAATATAAAAGCCACAGACAACCTCTTACCAGGATGCAAGAACAGTATTAGTTTTATGAAAACGCCCTGAGGAATGCAGTAGGGAAAAAGCCTCAGAAAACCGAAATGTCCAGAAAAGCATTAAGATAAGACCTGATAGTGAGTATTAAAATGACTAGTTACAACTAAACCTAAATAAGTGTGAAACAAGGGAGAACAGTAAGAAATGGCTATATGCTCAGAGAATGTAGATGAAGTATAACTATAAAAAAATGTGGGTAAAAATGAGAAGAACGTATTAAAAATGAATCAGTAATTTCATTGGTAGTGTTAGCATTACTATTTTGAGACTGCCATAAATTGTGGATTATAGTAAATTAGTGAATATAGGATACTCTAATTATATTATCCTCCTCAGTTCTTGAGAATCAGGATTCTCAGTGTAGAAGAAAGTACAAATGTAATACAGAAGAGGGTCCATAGATAGCCCTGTAATTCTGATTCTGACTTGGAAGTATCAGTAAGAACTCATAAATATTTTATCTTTAAAATATTATGTATTAATGTTTCTAGTTCTGTCCACTAAAAAAACCTAGAAAGAATGAACAGTGGCACCTGGGTGGCTCAGTCAGTTGAACATCTGTCTTTGGCTCCAGTCATAGTCCTGGAGTCCCAGGATCAAGTCCAATGTGGGCCTCAATGCTCGGTAGGGAGTCTGCTTGTCCCTCTCCCTCTGTTCCTCCCTGGTGCTCATTCTTTCTCTCTCTCTCTCTCTCATAAATAAATAAAAACTTAAAAAAAAAATGTCTAGCAAAGACATTCCTTAAATCCAGACTGTGCTCTTAAAATACAATTTCCTACTAAAGGTGACCAGGGACTCTTAGATAAGAAAATGTAAAAGATAAATGTATAAAAATTTTATCATACCAAATAGTAAAAAAGCTATTAGAAATTATTACGTTCGGGGCGCCTGGGTGGCTCAGTGGGTTAAAGCCTCTGCCTTTCGCTCAGGTCATGATCCCAGAGTCCTGGGATCGAGCCCCGCATCGGGCTCTCTGCTTGGCAGGGAGCCTGCTTCCTCCTCTCTCTCTCTCTCTGCCTGCCTCTCTGCCTACTTGTGATCTCTATCTGTCAAATAAATAAATAAAATTAAATTAAAAAAAAGAAATTATTACGTTCGTATGAAAGCAATCAGAAATTCACTTTTATGAGACTCATATGAGAAAAAATGGCACAATTCAAACTTTTCAAAAACTAATAATTGTAATAAATTGAAATCTATCAAATATGTGTAAGTCTATGGGTTCATTATGATATTAAAAAATAAAAGTAATTGATCCTCTTTGCAGAATGATATGAAAGCTATTCACTGTCTTAAAAACCTTTAAATAAAGAGAAAGAATCAAACATATACTGCCTTTCCTATCTAACTATATATCTGGGTAACTAAATAGCAGGTGAGGATAAATATCTTAAAGAGTACTTCAATCATAAGTAAAGTAAAAAAAGAAAGAATAGACATAGAATAATATCATTTTGCACACTCCAATAAATTAATGTGTCTAAGCTTTGAGCATCAACAGTTACTTATATCTCAAAAAGAGACACAATGAGACATTACATGCTTCCTGATAAAAGAACACAATATTACTTAGAGTTGTGTCAAATGAATTAAACTTAAGTCTGATCCAACCCCTGGATCCATCTTCCAATTCATGAGAAATTCTACAGGTGCAACACTCAGATTCTTCAACAAATAAATTATGGTAAAAGAAAAGATGCTGGCAAAACATGTAATTTAATAGGAAACTTAAAGACATCTCAAATTTAGGCAAGACTAAATTATAGTGTCTAGGAACCGAGTGACACAGTAAGTGATAAAATCAAACATGCCCCCCCCAAATGATTACTGTGAAAATCAGGGCAATTGATATTTTGGGGAGGAGAGAGAGGACTGTAATAGGGAAAGGATACACAAAAGTGCCTTAGGGTTTAGGAAAACATATTTCCTGAACTTAGTAGTACTTAAATACTTTTAGTAGTACTTTTAATGACTCATTCAGCTATCCAATTGTTCTGTTTTTGTTTTTCTGAATCTCTATTTTACTTCCACAATAAAAAAAAGCTTTCAAATGCTCAGATTAAAAAGTACATGGAAAAGAATAGGAAAGAAAATTTTCTAGAGTAAAAGATAGATTTAACCTACAAGCTACCAACAGTCATTATATAATATTGTAATTATATGTACTGTAAAGAAATAGAACAAATAACAGAGAGCGAAAAGACATACAAACACATAGACATACGTGCACATGAACATATAGAAACTGTTAATACAGAGGTAACATTCATAATCAGAGAAGAAAATATGAACTATTCAATACATGGTGCTGGAATAATTGGCTTTCCATATGGAAAATTAAACTCCAAATATTATTCAAATGTTCAAAGAACCATAAACACAATAAATTTCAAATGGAAGAAGGAAGAATATCTCAATGCAATTTTTTTTTAAGATTTCATTTATTTGTTTGACAGACAGAGATCACAAGCAGGCAGAGAGGCAGGCAGAGAGAGAGGAGGAAGCAGGCTCCCCACTGAGCAGAAAGCCTGATGTGGGGCTCGATCCCACGACCCTGGGACCATGACCCGAACTGAAGGCAGAGGTTTTAACCCACTGAGCCACCCAGGTGCCCCTCAATGCAATTTTTAAAAAGAAATTCAGTGTGCTTTGAGAAAAAAATACCATAGAGTGTTAGGAAAAGATTTCTGTATGATGAGAAAAGTAATTTTTAAACACAGTACCCAAGAAATAAAAGAGGTAAAATTTAGCTATATCAGGGCAGCTGGGTGGCTTTTTCAGTTGATTTCATCTCATGATTATGATATTGAGTTCCACATTGGTCCTCACTTGACAGGGAGTCTGCTTGAGATAACCTCTCTCCCTCTTCCACTGCCCCTCCCTACCAGCTCTCTCTCCCTCTCTCACTCTTTAAAATAAACAAATATTTTTTCAAAACAAAATTTGGAAAGACATGACCCATCCACATGATGTGTACAAGAGACTCATTTTGAACCTAAAGTTGCCTGCAGACTGAAAGTGACAGGATGGAGAGCCATTTTTCATGCCAATGGACCTCAGAAGAAAGTTGGGGTAGCAATTCTCATATCAGACAAATTAGATTTTAAGCTAAAGACTGTAGTTAGATATACAGAAGTACACTACATCATGCTTAAAGGGTCTGTCCAGCAAGAGGATCTAATAATTGTAAATATCTATGCCCCCAACATGGGAGCAGTCAACTACCTCAGCCAACTGTTAACCAAAATAAAGAGATGTATTGATTAATAATATGCTAATGGTAGGAGACCTCAACACTCCACTCTCAGCAACAGACAGATCATTGAAGCAGAAAATCAACAAAGAAGCAAGGGCATTGAATGACACACTGGACCAGATGGACCTCATAGATCTATACAGAACATTCCACACTAAAACAACAGAATATTCATTCTTGTCGAATATCCATGGAGCTTTCCCCAGAACAGACCATATACTGGGTCACAAATCAAGTTTCAACTGATACCAAAAGACTGAGATTATTCCCTGCATATCCTCAAACCACAATGCTTTGAAACTAGAACTCAATCCCAAGAAAAAAATTGAAAGACATTCAAACACTTGGAAGCTAAAGACCATCCTGCTTAAGAATGTTTGGGTCAACCAGGAACAAAGAAGAACTTGAACAATTCATGGAAACCAATGAGATTGAAAACATCAGTCCAAAACCTATGGGCTACTGCAAAGGAAGTCCTAAGGGGGAAATACAAAGCATCCAAGCCTCACTCAAAAAAATAGAAAAATCCCAAATACACAAATTAACTTTACACCTTAAAGAACTGGAGAAAGAACAACAAATAAAGCCTAAGCCATGCATTAGAAGAGTAATAATTAAGATTAGAGCAGAGATTAATTAACTAGAAACCAGAAATACAATAAAGAAGATTAATATAACTAGAAGGTGGTTCTTTGAAAGAATTAATAAGATTGATAAATTACTGGCCAGACTTATCCAAAAGAAAAGAGAAATGACCCAAATTAATAAAATTATGAATGAAAGGGAAGAGATCATGACAAACATCAAGGAAATAGAAACAATTATCAGAAATTATTATCAACAACTATATGCCTATAAATTAATCTGGAAGGAATAGATGTCTTCCTGGAAACCTATATACTTCCAACACTGAAACAGGAAGAAATTGAAAACCTGAATAGACCTATAACCAGTAATAAGATTGAAGGAAGCAGTGATCAAAAGCCTCCCAAAAAACAAGAGTCCAAGACCTGATGGATTCCCTGGGGAATTCTACCAAACACTCAAAGAAGAAATAATACCTATTCTCCTGAAACTGTTTCAAAAAATAGAAACAGAAGGAAAACTTCCAAACTCATTCTATGAGGCCAGAATTACCTTGATCCCCAAACCAGGCAAAGACCCCATCAAAAAGGATAATTTCAAGGGTGCCTGGGTGGCTCAGTGGGTTAAGGCACTGCTTCTGGTTCAGGTCATGATCTCAGGGTCCTGGGATCGAGCCCTGCATCGGGCTCTGCTCAGCAGGGAGCTTGCTCCTCCCCACCCTGGCCCCACCTGCCTCTCTGCCTACTTGTGATCTCTCTCTGTCAATAAATAAAATCTTTTTTTTTTAAAGGAGAATTTCAGATCAATATCCCTGATGAATATGGCTGCCAAAATACTCAACAAAATCCTAGCTAATAGGATCCAACAGTACATTAAATGGATTACCCATCACGATCAGGTGGGATTTATTTCTGGGATGCAAAGGTGGTTTAATTTTCAAAAATCAATCAATGTGATAGAACACATTAATGAGAGAAGAGATAAGAACCACATCTCCTCTCAATTGATGCAGAAAAAGCATTTGACAAAATATAGCCTCCTTTCCTGACTGAAACTCTTCAGAGTATAGGGACAGAAGGAATATTCCTCAATTTCACAAAAACCATCTATGAAAAGCCCACAGCAAATATCATTCTCAATAGGGAAAAGCTGAGACCCTTTCTCTTAAGATCAGGAACACGACAAGGATGCCATTCTTGCCACTATCGTTAAACATAGTACTATAAGTCCTAGCAACAGCAATCAGACAATAAAAAGAAATAAAATGTATTTATTATTTTTTAAGTTCTTTTTTTTTTATTTGTTTATTTTCAGCGTAACAGTGTTCATTGTTTTTGCACCACACCCAGTGCTCCATGCAGTACGTGCCCTCCCTATTACCCACCATCTGGTTCCTCAACCTCCCACCCCCCCCGCCCCTTCAAAACCCTCTGGTTGTTTTTCAGAGTCCATAGTCTCTCATGGTTATCTCCCCTTCCAGTTTCCCTCAACTCCCTCTCCTCTCCTTCTCTCCATGTCCTCCGTGTTATTTGTTATGCTCCACAAATAAGTGAGACCATATGATACTTGACTCTCTCTACTTGACTTCTTTCGCTCAGCATAATCTCTTCCAGTCCCATCCATGTTGCTACAAAAGTTGGGTATTCATCCTTTCTGATGGAGGCATAAAACTCCATTGTGTATATGGACCACATCTGCCTTATCCATTCGTCCGTTGAAGGGCATCTTGGTTCTTTCCACAGTTTGGCGACCGTGGCCATTGCTGCTATAAACATTGGGGTACAGATGGCTCTTCTTTTCACTACGTCTGTATCTTTGGGGTAAATACCCAGCAGTGCAATTGCAGGGTCATAGGGAAGCTCTATTCTTAATTTCTTCAGGAATCTCCACACTGTTCTCCAAAGTGGCTGCACTAACTTGCATTCCCACCAACAGTGTAAGAGGGTTCCCCTTTCTCCACATCCTCTCCAACACACGTTGTTTCCTATCTTGCTAATTTTGGCCATTCTAACTGGTGTTAGGTGGTATCTCAATGTTGTTTTAATTTGAATCTCCCTGATGGCTAGTGATGATGAACATTTTTTCATGTGTCTGATAGCCATTTGTATGTCTTCATTGGAGAAGTGTCTGTTCATATCTTCTGCCCATTTTTTGATATGATGATCTGTTTTGTGTGTGTTGAGTTTGAGGAGTTCTTTATAGATCCTGGATATCAACCTTTTGTCTGTACTGTCATTTGCAAATATCTTCTCCCATTCTGTGGGTTGCCTCTTTGTTTTGTTGACTGTTTCCTTTGCTGTGCAGAAGCTTTGGATCTTGATGAAGTCCCAAAAGTTCATTTTTGCTTTGTTTCCTTTGCCTTTAGAGACATATCTTGAAAGAAGTTGCTGAGGCTGATATCGAAGAGGTTACTGCCTCTGTTCTCCTCTAGGATTCTGATGGATTCCTGTCTCACGTTGAGGTCTTTTATCCATTTCGAGTTTATCTTTGTGTACGGTGTAAGAGAATGGTCGAGTTTCATTCTTCTAAATATCGCTGTCCAGTATTCCCAGCACCATTTATTGAAGAGACTGTCTTTTCTCCATTGTATATTTTTTCCTGTTTTGTCGAAGATTATTTGACCATAGAGTTGAGGGTCCATATCTGGGCTCTCCACTCTGTTCCACTGGTCAATGTGTCTGTTTTTATGCCAGTACCACGCTGTCTTGGTGATCACAGCTTTGTAGTAAAGCTTGAAATCGGGTAACGTGATGCCGCCAGTTTTGTTTTTGTTTTTCAACATTTCCTTAGCAATTCGGGGTCTCTTCTGATTCCATTCAAATTTTAGGATTATTTGCTCCAGCTCTTTGAAAAGTACAGGTGGAATTTTGATTGGAATGGCATTAAAAGTATAGATTGCTCTAGGCATGCTCTTTATCTCTCCATCCATTTTGAATGTCAGTCTTGCTGGATAGAGTATTCTTGGCTGCATGTTCTTCTCATTTAGTACTCTGAATATATTTTGCCAGCCCTTCCTGGCTTGCCAGGTCTCTGTGGACAGGTCTGACGTTATTCTAATGGGCTTTCCTCTGTATGTAAAATGTATTTAAGTTGGCAAAGAAGTCAACTTTCTCTCTTCACAGATGACATGATACTTATGTGGAAAACCCAAAAGACTCCATCCCCAAATTACTAGAACTCATACAGCAATTCAGTAATGTGGCAGGATACAAAATCAATGCACAGAAATCAATTGCTTTCTTATACACTAACAATGTAACTGTAGAAATAGAAATTAGGGAATCTATTCCACTTACAATAGCACCAAAAATCTTAAGATACCTCAGAATAAACCTAACCAAAGAGGTAAAGGATCTATACTTTAGAAACTACAGAATACTTATGAAGGAAATTGAAGAAGACACAAAAAGATGCAAAAACATTCCATGCTCATGGATCAGAAGAATAAACATTGTTAAAATGTCTATGCTGCCCAGAGCAATCTATACTTACAACACCATCTCAATCAAAATATCATTGGCATTTTTCAAAGTGCTGGAACAAACAATCCTAAAATTTGTATGGAATCAGAAAAGATTCCAAATTGCCAAAGAAATATTGAAAAAGAGAAACAAAGCTAGAGGCATCAAGTTGCCCAATTTCAAGCTATATTACAAAGCAGTGGTCACCAAGACAGCACAGTACTAGCACAAAAACAGACACATAGATCAATGGAACAGAATAGAGAGCCAGATATGGACCCTCAACTCCATGGTCGACTAATCTTCGACAAAACAGTAAAAAAATATCCAATGGAGAAAAGACAGTCTCTTCAATAAATGGTGCTGGAAAAATTGGACAGCTCTATACAGAAGATTGAAACTCGACCATTCTCTTATACCATATACAAAGATAAACTCTAAATGGATGAAAGACCTCAGTGTGAGACAGGAATCCATCAAAATCCTAGAGGAGAACATAAGCAGTAACATTTTTGACACTGGCCACAGTAACTTCTTTCAAGACGCGTCTCCAAAGGCAAGGGAAACAAAAGCGAAAATGAACTTCTGGAACTTCATCAAGATCAAAAGCTTCTGCACAGCAAAGGAAACAGTCAACAAAACGAAGAGACAATCCATGGAATGGGAGAAGATATTTGCAAATGACACTACAGATAAAGGGCTGGTATCCAAGATCTATAAAGGACTTCTCGAACTCAACACCCAAAAAACAAATAATCAAATCAAAAACAGGCAGAAGAGATGAACAAACACTTCTCCAAAGAAGACACCCAAATGGCTAATAGACGCAGGAAAAAAGGTTCAACATCATTAGCCATCAGGGAAATTCAAATCAAAACCATACTGAGACAGCACCTTAGACCAGTTAGAATAGCAAAAATGGCCAAGGAAGGAAACAAAAAATGTTGGAGAGGATGTGGAGACAGGGGAATCCTCTTACACTGTTGTTGGGAATACAAGTTGGTACAGCCACTTTGGAAAACAGTGGGGAGGCTGCTCAAAAAGTTAAAAATAGGGACACCTGGGTGGCTCAGTTGGTTAAGCAGCTGCCTTCCGCTCAGGTCATGATCCCAGCGGCCTGGGATCAAGTCCCACATCGGGCTCCTTGCTCGGCAGGGAGCCTGCTTCTCCCTCTGCCTCTGCCTGTGCTTGCTCTCTCTCTCTCTCTCTTTCTGACAAATAAATAAATAAAATCTTTAAAAAAAGTTAAAAATAGAGCTACCCTATTACCCAGCAGTTGCACTACTGGGTATTTACCCCAAAGATACAGACATAGTGAAAAGAAGAGGCAAATGTACCCCAATGTTCAAAGCAGCAATGTCCACAATAGCCAACTGTCGAAGGAACCGAGATGCCCTTCAACAGATGAATAGATAAAGAAGATGTGGTCAGTATATACAATGGAAAATCACTCAGCCTCCGGAGAGGATGAATACCTGATATTTGCATCAACATGGATGGGACTGAAGGAGATTAGGCTAAGTGAAATAAGTCAAACAGAGAAAGACAATTATCAAATGGTTTCACTTATTTGTGGAACATAAGGTATAGCATGGAGGACATTAGGAGAAGAAAGGGGAAAATGAAGGGAAGGAAATCAGAGGGGGAGTTGGACCATGAGAGAATATGGACTCCAGGAATCAAACTGAAGGTTGAGGGGGATGGGTGAATCCAGTGATGAGTATTCAGGAGGGCACGTATTGCATGGAGCATGGAGTGTTATACGCAAACAATAAATCATGGAACACTACATCAAAAACTAATGATGTACTGTATGATGGCTAACATAACATAATAAAAATGTACATAAAAATAACATTTTGGGGGCACCTGGGTGGCTCGGTGGGTTAAGCCTCTGCCTTCAGCTCAGGTCATGATCCCAGGGTCCTGGGATTGAGTGCCGCATCGGGCTCTTTGCTCAACAGGGAGCCTGCCTCCCCCTCTCTCTCTGCCTGCCTCTCTGCCTACTTGTGATCTGTCTGTCAAATAAATAAATAAAATCTTTTTTAAAAAAGATAACATTTTGCTATATAAAAGTTAAATATTCTTCTTAGGCTAAATAAATAAGTAAATAAGTAAGGAGATAAATAAATAACAGGATAAAACCATAAATAAACTTCAATAATAAGTTATGGACTGATATTGGAGAAGATAAATGCAACATGTAAAAGTTTGCTATCCAGGATATAAAATGAACAACTGAAATGCAATATTCTTTTTTTTTTAATTTTTAAATAAACATATAATGTGTTTTTATCCCCAGGGGTACAGGTCGGTGACTTGCCAGGTTTACACATTTCACAGTACTCATCATAGCACATACCCTCCCCAATGTCCATATCCCCACCACCCTATCCCGTTCCCACTCCCCCCAGCAACCCGCAGTCTGTTTTTTGAGGTTGAGTCTTTTATGGTTTGTCTCGCTCCCAATCCCATCTTCCTTCATTTTTCCTTTTCCTACCCCCTAAGCCCCCCATGTTGCATCTCCACTTCCTCATATCAGGGAGATCATATGATAGCTGTCTTTCTTTGACTGACTCACTTTGCTAAGCATAATATCCTCTAGTTCCATCCACGTCGTCACAAATGGCAAGATTTCATTTCTTTTGATGGCTGCATAGTATTCCATTGTATATATATACCACCTCTTCTTTATCCATTCATCTTTTGATGGACATCTAGGTTCTTTCTATAGTTTGGCTATTGTGGACATTGCTGCCATAAACATTCAGGTGCACGTGCCCCTTCAGACACCACTTTTGTATTTTTAGGATATATACCCAGCAGTGCAATCGCTGGGTCATAGGGTAGCTCTATTTTCAGTTTTTTGAAGAACCTCCACTCTGTTTTCCAGAGTGGCTGCACCAACTTGCATTCCCTCCAGCAGTGTAGGAGGGCTCCCCTTTCTCTGGATCCTTGCCAGCATGAAATGCAATATTCTTTTAAGTAGAAAAAAGAGCAAAGGTTATGTAGGGGCAATTTACAGAAGGAGAATCCACAATAGCAAACAAGCACGTGAAAAGATGCCCATCACCTTTACTAACCTGTGAGATTACATCTACATGACATTCCATATTTGTCTGATTGGGAAAAACAAAATTTTGACAATATACATCCTGGCCTGGATGTCATGAAAGCAGTTCTATAGAAAATTAATTTGAACCATCATTTTATAGAAGAATTGAACAATTATTTAGAAATGTCTAGCAGAAAATATCCATGACCTCTAACCCAGTTATTTCTCTTTAAAGTATTTCCCCTAAAGAAACCTAAGTGTATGTGAAGAGAATATAAAAATAAGTAAATCATTTTTAAAGAATAAAAACCTGTAAATTGTAAATAGAGATTAAATCAGTAAATGAATACTCCTTTATCCATGCAGCATAGTTTATACATCCAGAAAATGAATAAACTAGATTTACATGTATCTTCGATAATCTTAAATGTATAATAGTGATTGCCAAAGGAAAGCTACAAACTCTTACATATAACTCTATAGCATTTATGTACATTTTAATGCACAGGGAACAATAAGAACACAAAAATAGCAAATGTAGTTAAATAAGGTAGGAAAATCCCATGGCATTTGGGAGCAATACAAAAGGAAGTTCACCAGGATCTATACTTACCTGGAAAAAAATAAATGCTTTGAAACAAGTGTTACACAATTGTTAAATAAAGTATGTTGGTGTACCATTTGTTTTTAAAAATATTTCATTCCACTTAACAAAGAATAGGAAAACATTTCATAAATAAAGATGTTAATGCAAGTTCATTATAATAACTTTCATTGATACATAGGCTTTGATTAGTTTTTCATATAGAACAAAAGGAATATTATCATTTCATAAGTTCAATCATTCACTCCACATGCCATGTAAGTTCTCAAAAAGACAGTTCATATATTCCATTTAAATTCATCTTTCTGAGAGAACGTACAGCTATCTTTTCAATAAATATGTAGTTCTTAAATATATGTCATGAGAAGTATTAAAAAGAACATGGGGGAGTGGTGATGGATTTGCTATTCAGACCAACTATCATACTGAGAACAACAATCCGAGGGTGTCAAAGATCTAACAACAGCAACAAAAAAAATGAAGAAGTTGCAGGCCAGAGCTAAGCGGGAAATTGAGGCCATGAAGTAAACACTAGCATATGGAATATCTCTTCATTTGTGACATTGATTAACTCCTGAGAGAAGAGCTAAAACACTATGAGATTATGCAAAACTTTGGGGAAATTTACAGAACAACAACATAAAGTCAGACTTAGCAGTCTGAAGAAGCCTTGGTGAAACTCATTTTGGTTTGGGCTGCCAAAGATCAGCACCCCAGAGGTAAAGATGAACCATAAGCACACAGGCATTCATATGGATTTATATGGATGTAAACTCTACTTCAAATTATCTCAATCTTAAAATCTATTTTAGGTGATCCCTAACAGAAATTTCTGGGTCTTAATCATTTTTATAAATACTGTTGCAAATAGAATGGCTTGCATATTATCAAAAATTAGAATGATCAAAAAGACCCAAAGATTTCTTTTCAAATCACTTAAAAGTACATTAAAAATAGTCAAGGTAATCAAGGTACTAGAATTATTAGAAACAGAGTTTAAATACCTCTCTGCTGTATTCTAATTCTGGTACTGGGTGATTAGCTCTAATTGGACCAACCCTCCAGCCAAAAAGCAATTACGAACACTGATTTTGTTTTCAAAAAAGGAAGTCTCTTAAAGCACCAAAGAGCAAACAAAAAATAGGCAGATGCTACAAAGAAAGACACTTCAAGTAAGGTAATAATGATGGGTGAGTTTTCTGATCTTACAGCTTTTAATCCTAAGGCAGAACCCTAACTGTGACTTCAAGGATAGCTAAAACTCTAATATATAATCCATAGCCTCCCAGATTACTAGATGAAAGAATTTAGGATGATAGCCAAGAAATTTCAGAAAGGAGAAAGCGAGAAAAAAATTAGACGTGATTTCTGTATATAAACACTGCTCAAATCTCTGGCTGACCCCTGAACCACACCAATGCAAAGCAGACTTCAAAAAGGCCATCTAAGAATAAAGAAAATGAATTGTTATATGAGCTGCTGCCCACAACTAAGGAGGGAGTTTTCCAACTTAATTACCTTGTTAAATAAAGTCAATAATCTTCAGGGAAACAAGAAAATAAAGAGAAACTACAACATATCAATCACAATATCCAGAATACAAGGAAATCGGAAAATGTGAGACCCATTCTCAATGGAAAAGATTTTTTTTTAAAAGACAACCACGAGATGATGAAACGCTCGAATTATTTTTAAATGATTTTAACTCAGCTATTATAACTATGCTCAATAATGTAGAGAAAAAGATGCTCATAATGAATAAAAAGACTTTAAAATCTCAGCAGAAGGGTGCCTGGGTAGTGCAGTCAGTTAAGCATTGGACTCTTGATTTTGACTCAAGTCATGATCTCAGGGTTCTGGGATCAAGCTCCACATTGGGCTCCACACTCAGCACAGAGTCTGTTTGAGTTTCTCTCTCCCTCTACCTCTGCCCCTCCAACTTGTGCTTTCACTCACTCTCTCTCTCTCAAATAAGTACATAAATTTTCCAAAAACTCTCAGCAGAAAAACAGAGGGCATTAAAAAAGAATCAAATAGAAACTCTTGACTCACAAAATACAATATATAAAATTGAAAGTTTACTGATAGGCTGAACAGAAATGACCCGAGGAAGAGTAAGCAAAATTCAAGATAAATCAATACAGATTCTATAATCTGAAGAACAAAAACAAAAACAAAAACCATTTAAATAATAAACAGGAGCCTTTGGGGAATCTGTGGGAAAATAACAAAATTCTAACATATAATAAACTAGAAACCCAGAAGAAGAAGATTTTTTTTAAAAGGGGTGTAACATTTGAAATGAAAAAACATTTGAAGACATAGTGGTTGAAAATTTCCGAAACTCAGTGACAAATGAATTCACTGATTCAACATGTTTATCAAACCACAAGAATAAAGATACAAAGAAAATCACATATAGACAAAATATAGTCACACTGCTTAAAATAAAAAATGTGGAGAAAGATCTTTAAGAGTCAGTTAAAAATCATACATAGCATACATGAAAACAATCATTTATATGAGTGCTGAAATCTCATCAGAAATAATGGCCACAGAGGACAGAACAGTATGTTTAAAGTGCTTTTTAAAAAAACTTTCAACTCAGGCTCTATATCTAGCAAAAATATCTTATAAGAATGAAAGCAAAACATACATTTTCAGATAAAAAAAAAAAAAACATTAATGACCTTTTCTTTCCAGCACATAGGAAATGCTGAGATATTCTATAGGCTAGTTGAATTTTCTAAGAAGACAAAAAAAATGCCAGTTAATATCAGATATTAGTAAGTGAATGGTGCCAGTATAATTTGTTAGGAAACCACTAGAAGAATAGCAAAAGAGAGTTAAAACCAGCAGAGGGAAATAAATGAAATAATAAAAACATTTAACCGATCAAAAAGATAAAAGAACAGAGAAAAGAATATCGAACAGTAAGGACAACATTTAGTGAAGTCAATAGATTTTTAAAAAATCAAGTCAGTAATTACATTATTTAATGTAAATAATGTAAATAAGTGGGATGATTGTTCCTATTTAAAAAAAAAACAAATTGTCAGAGAAGATCAAATAAAAACAAAACTCAAAGTTATGCTGTTTAACAGAGACACATCTAAAATATAAGGATACAAAAACATTAATAGTCAAAAGAGTAAAACTATATTCCCTCAAATACTAGCCAAGAGAAAACTTTTTCTTTTTTTTTTTTAATTTTATTTATTTATTTGACAGAGAGAGAGACCAGAAGCAGGGAGGGCAGCAGACAGAGGGAGAGGGAGATGCAGACTCTCTGCTGAGCAGGGAGCCCAATGTGGGACTCGATCCAGGACCCCAAGATCATGATCTGAGCTGAAGGCAGACTCTTAACTGACTGAGCCACACAGGCGACCCCCAAGAGAAAACTTTTTTTTTTTTTTTTTTTTATTCATTTTGACAGAGAGAGAGATCACAAGTAGGCAGAGAGGCAGGCAGAGAGAGAGGAAGGGAAGCAGGCTCCCTGCGGAGCAGAGAGCCCGATGCGGGGCTCGATCCCAGGACCCTGAGATCATGACCTGAGCCAAAGGCAGCGGCTCAATCCACTGAGCCACCCAGGCGCCCCAAGAGAAAACTTTTTTAGGTAAATATATATTTGACAAAGTAAACTTCATGGCAAAAAAAAAAAAAAAAAGAAAGAGAGAAAGAAGAGAATAGAAAAGGAAAACAGAGAGATTAAACAACAGTTCAAATAATAAATGATTTAATTTACTAGAAAGATACAAAAATTCAGCATGGCTTTAAAAGATATAAATTTGAATTAAACTTTTAAAGAAATATGTAACTTAAAATTATAGTAGGAGATTTTAATAAACTTCTTCCAAAATTTTTTTGAATAAGTATATAAGAAATTAAACACAGCACCAAACAAAATGTATATTCTCTTCAAGCACAAAGCAATATTTATAAAAATTGAAGAAATTTAGAAGTATTTGAATTACATGGTATATGTTCTCTGACCACATGCCATTGAGCTAGAAAGCAAGAACAAAAAGGTAACTAAAAATCCCAACACATTTGAAAAATTAAGAAATGTGCATAGAAATAACTAATAGGTCAAGGAAGAAATCACAGTGAAGAACAGAAATACATTGTACTGAATCATAACAAAGTCATTGCATATAAAACCTGTAGGATGTGGCTAAATCAATGCTCACAGAGAATCCATGTTGGTAAATGCATACATTAGAAAAAAAAGCGGAAAAATCAATGAACTATGAACTCTCTTAGAATAATAAACTCAAAGAGAAAATAGAAAAATCTAAAAAATTCTATAAATAAGAGGTCTTGGGCATCATGGTGAGGCAAGAAAAAAATAATTTTTATCTCTATATTTCACCAACTGTTAGAAAATCATGTAATTTTAAAGATGTTATTTCCAATAGCATCAAAAATTACATACTACCTGGAAGTAAAATAAATATCTCTACACAGACAAGTGTAACACATTATTGAAAAGAAATTAGAGACTCATAAATTAAGATATACTAGATTTATAGACAGAAAAACTAAATTTGAAAATATCAGTCCTCCCCAAACTAATCTTACAGATCCTCTAAGATCTCAATCCCAAACTAACAGGTGTGAGTTGTCTGTAAGAGAGGGAGGTGTGTGTATGTGTGTGTGCGCATGTGTATGTGAATGTGTGTGTTTGTGTGAGACAGAGAGAGAGAGAGAGACAGAGAAAGAATAAAACTTGACATCTGACAATTCCCAATTGGGTTCCAAAATTTCTGTATAAATGTTCTTAACCTGAAAAATAAAATCTAGTTATTTTTCCAATAAAAATGGGTCTATTCAGAAGTTGCAGAGAATTGTGATTGTGGACATACAAGCTATGACAAAACCGTGGACAAGTCCAAAAACCAAAGGAGAGGAACATTACCTTACAGAAAAATAGAAGTTTGGAGGGTTTGTTTTGAACTCAAGTCACTAACGAATAGCAACAGTTCAGAGTTGTGATGGTTTCTCATTGCTTGTTTCAAATATAGTCTATATTCTATAGGAGATGAAATATATATCTTTTCCTGTTGGGGCCTGTAACTGATGATTCTTTCCTTTTGGCTATCCTTTGTTGGGGTCTATAATTTATAATTCTTCCTGTAATTGACATTGAGTAATACAGCTCCCCTTTTGAACTTCTCCTCTGGCCTTCCAACTCCATTTTAATGAAGTTTTCCTTTATTAATTTTTCACAACGTAAAGGACCAAGGGCCATGGATAGCCAAAACATTTTTGAAAAAGAACAAGATGAGAGGATTTGCTTATCAGATTTTAAGACTTAATATTAAGTAACACTAATTAAGACAATGTAGCACTGCCTCAAGGAAAGACAGATCAATAAAAGTGATCAATTAAATAGATAGTCCCAAAACAGACACATGTATATGTGAAAACTTGACTTAAAACAAAGGTTGTACTTTTGTTGTAAAGGTGAGAAATTAAATGTCTTTTTGATTAATGATGTTGATGCAATTGTACATACATATGGAAAAATTTATGTTTGACACTTACATTAAACACAAAGCAAACAAACAAAAGGAATTTCAAGTGAATTGTATTATCTAATGTAAAAGACAACAATATAGGTCCTAGATAATATATAAATGAATATCATTGTGACCTTAAAGTAGGGAAGGACTTCTTTAAAAATACACAAAAAAGCATAACCATAAAGGAAAGGGATGATAAATTGGACTAGATTAAAATTTCAAACTCCTTTCTACAAAAAGATACCATTATTGGAGTAAAAAAGCAAACTCAAGGCAGAAAATATATGCAACCATGTAAACTCAATAGAGGACTCATATCCAGAATATATAAAGAACTCCTATATATCCATTTCTCAAGACAGACAACCAAATGAAAACTGCTAATGAGATCTGGACAAATGCTTCACAAGAATATACCCAACTGGCCTCTAAACTTATTAGTCACTAGGGAAATGCAAATTAAAAACACAGAGAGGTGCAACTAGTCATTGGAATGTGTAACATTAAAAGGCTGTAAGGATATGGAAAAATATACATTCTTACATATATTGCCAACAGGAATATAAATTGGTACAATTTCTTTAAAAATAGTTTGTCACCATACGTGAAAAGTGAAGGATATGCATAACCTATGACTAGGGAAATACATTCCTAAATAAATACACGGTGATGTTGTGCTATTAAATGTTTCCTATCTAGCTCTCTTGTGGGGAATGGGATATCTTACTCATAGTATTTGCTGATCTCTATGGAGATTTCTATGGATTTCTATGGAGTAAATACTCCAACCATGGCTGATTTCAAGCAACAAATAAAATGCTACTGACCTTAGATTTTGAGACTAGTGAGCACAACCAGTTCCTGCAAGCCAGTAGGAGTGAGTCAGCCTCAATATACAATTGCAAATATCCTATAGAAATGTGTTCACGTGTCCAGGAAGAAACTTAATAAGAATGTTCACTAGAGTATTGTTGGCATTAGCCAAAAACTTAAAGCAATTTAAATGTTCTTCAACAGTATGTTGGATAAATTGAAGTATATTAATACAGTGGACTACTATACAGGAATGAAAATGAACAAACCATATTTACAGGGAATAAATCTGATGCATAAGAGAAATAAAATATTGAAGGAAAAAAGGTTGAAAATAATAAATACAGAATGGTTCATTTATTTTTAAAAGCTCACAAAACTTGTAAATTTAAATCTACAGTATTTACTGCATATTTAGGGGATAAAATAATAAAAACTATAAATTTAAATCTTGTAAATTTAGGGATAAATAAAATAATAGAAAAGCATTAATTAAAATGATTTTTATAGGGACGCCTGGGTGGCTCAGTTGGTTAAGCGGTTCAGTTGGTTAACCATGACGGCTCAGGTCATGATCCCAGCGTCCTGGGATCAAGTCCCACACCAGGCTCCTTGCTTGGCAGGGAACCTACTTCTCCCTCTGCCTCTGCCTGCCACTCTGTCTGCCTGTGCTTGCTCTCACTCTCTCTCTCTCTCTCTCTGACAAATAAATAAATAAAATCTTTAAAAAAAATACAAAATTAAAAAAATGATTTTTATAAAAGGATGGTGGTCCCTTCTGGGGGAGTGGAAATGGTAGTGATCAAGGAGAATGCAACGTGGTGTGTTCTAGAATGCTGACAGTATTCTCTTTCTTGATCAAGGTGTTCATTTTTCCTAATCATGAGTTGTACATCCATATTATGTACCTTCTTGTGTGTTGCTATCCTTAATGATTTTTTAAAGTTTTTTTTAAGTACACAACAATCTGATGGTAGTATCTATGTTAAAACTTTTTCTTTCCTTACAAGAAGGGACAGACATTGCATTCTGTGCTCCATTCCTACCCTTTCTCCCTTGAATACAGGAAGTGAGAGCTCAAAATGCTGTAGCCAGATTGCAACCATGAATCAAAGGCCAAGGGTTTTGCAAAGACCTTAGCCCTGACTTGTTGAGCTGCCAGACCAACATCCACCATTTCCTGCCTCTGGACTTTTTGTTATGTGATAAAAAGAAACCATTTTTTTAAAGAAGACAGAGGATGAGCATGAGATAGCATGATAGTTGCTTTTGAAATAATGTCTTAATTTCTAAATATGTCTATTTTCTCACAAGAGTTAAGCAGGGGTAATAATAATGGATTTATATGGTCATTCTAAGGATTAAATAATAAGAAATGTAAGTAAAACATAGCATAGTACCTAATATATGATAGGCACAAAAAAGGTTACTTTTTCTTACTCTAAAACACTTATATTAAAGACCTTCAATATCAGTCATTCACATATGAAATATTTTGTATGTTTCTGGGTTTTTTGCTTCATTGAATTTTGTTTTGTTTTGGTATCCTCACTGTTGCTGACCGAGGCTGTGTTTGTACGTGTTTTTGTGTATGTAAGATGAAGATATTTAAATTTTATGTTATATGGTGCATAAACAATGAATCTTGAACACTGAAAAAAATAAAATAAAATTTTTGAAAAGGAAGAAAATTTTATGTCATACACTTTTTTTTTTTTTTTTGAGAGATCACAAGCAGGCAGAGAAAGAAGGGAAGCAGGCTCCCCACTGAACAAAGAGCCCTATGCAGGGCTCAGTCCCAGGACCCTGAGATCATGACCTGAGTCGAAGGCAGAGGCTTAACCCACTGAGCCACCCAGGCGCCCATATGTCATATATACCTCTTATCAGGAATCTAGACTATATGAGTCTTATTCTGTGCTATAATTGTGATAGAGTAAAAGTCAAACATTAAAAAAATTGCACTCCACAGACTTCTTTTTTTTTTTTTTTTTTATTTATTTATTTGACAGAGAGAGAGGTCACAACTAGGCAGAGAGGCAGGCAGAGAGAGAGGAGGAAGCAGGCTCCCCACGGAGCAGAGAGCCCGATGTGGGGCTCGATCCCAGGACCCTGAGACCATGACCTGAGCTGAAGGCAGAGGCCTAAACCACTAAGCCACCCAGGTGCCCCCCACAGACTTCTTAATAAATTTCCAAATTATGATTTTCCATTGTGTCTTACCCCTATGCAATCTGTTATAACACAGATGTATAAACATAAAGCAGATATATTTTGCATCAGTTTTTTATATCCTTTCTTTTAAAAGTTCTCTTGATTTTAGATATTCTCATTTTAAATCTTTTGAAGAATTTCAACTAACTCAAAGCCAGATGTTAATGATTACGGAAATAGTATTGCTTAAATTTCTTACCAACTGGGTTCTGTTGACCTAAAGGAAAAGCATGATTTTCCTGAATGGTCTGGGCATTTTCTGGTTGCCTAAGTAAGCATGATTTCTATTACCTCTCTGTTTTCAACACTTTCTTCTATTTCCTATCTGTGTCAGCTTCCTCAAAGGAAGGAGCTGAAAGTAGCTAAAGGAAGGAACAGAGAAACACCTGGGTGGCTCAGTTGGCTGAGCACCCGACTCTTGCTTTCAGCTCAGGTCATGATCTCCCAATCAAGAGATGGAGCCCCAACGTTGGGTTCCCTGTTCAGTGCACTCTATCTCTAAAATAGATAAAGAACTCTTTTTTAAAAATAGGTAAGTAAATAAAATCCTTCAAAAGTAAATAAATAAAGGAAGGAACAGAAACTCACCCTCACCTGTGTTTCACAAACTCTCCTGAGCAGAGTGAGAAGTAACCATGGCAGCCGACATTCGAGACGAAGTTCAGTGCAGTTGTAGTGAACAAAGACTCAACAGAACAAAATCGTCATTCCCTCCATCAGCCTTTGATATGTCCCGCTATACCCTATTGATGAATGCCGGACGACTCCCATACTTGCCCTAAGACCCTCACTGCCCCTTCAGCTTCTAATGGTATTGTGAAGCTCTTCAGGGGGTCTCGACTTCCTGCTTCTGTCAGGCTGACACTTCTCCTGAATCCATGTTCATGCATACGACAGTACAATAGACACTGTTAAATAGCCCAGATGACAGATGAGAGAGACATTTTAAAAGGATTGTTAAAGGTAAGAGATCTTATTATACACATAAGAAGAAAGAATTCCATTGATCCATAGGACAGAAGTGCTGTAGGAAGCCAACTAAATCACGACTGCGTTCTAACATTTAAAAATCAAAAGCTATTCCGATGCAAAACATTAAAAATGAGAAAATGTGATGAGAAAAACTGAGTAAGCCTGCTCTTATAGACAAGAGCAGGTGTGTGAGCGGGTTTACATGGTGTGGGGATAAACACACACATGCATGTGCACACCCCCTTCACCCTCCTCTACTTTCCACAGATTTCATGCTAAAAAGCTATTCATTAATAAATCCCATGTTTGCTAAGTCCAAACAACACTATGCAAGGGACTTTTTGAAATATAAGCAAGCAGATCTGATACTTTACTATGAGATATGATTGCACTGGAATCATGAAAAGACCCTAACTATATGAACTGCTATTACACCACCACACCACATAGTAGTGTAGGCTGGGATTTATTTCCTTATGCCCTATGCAAGCGGATTTTCAGTTTCCTGACCCACCACTTATCCACCATACCATTCAAATACTGCATAGTCCTTCAGGGCTAGGATGGTCCCATCCCAGTGTCAGGTGCCATTGCCCAGAGACAAATGATCCTGGCTCCTTACAGAGCAAAACAACTATTTAAAGGTGTTGGGTGTAGGGGCTCCTGGGTAGCACAGGTGGTTAGGCATCTGACTCTTGATCTCGGCTCAGGTCATGATCTCAGGGTCACGACCTTGGGGTCATGAGATCCAGCCCTGCATGGAGGCCCCCATCAAGCCCCATGCAGGGTTCTGCGCTCAGTGAAGAGTTTGCTTGAGTTTTTCTCTCCCTCTATCCCTCCCCTGTGCTCTCTCTCTTTTTCTCTCTCTCTAATAAATAAAGAAATCTTTAAGAAAAAAACAAAGTGTTTAGTCTAATAGGGAATCATGAAATGCAGCCAACCATGTAACCATATATGTGGTCAGTTAAAATCAGAACAAATGAGCAATTGTTCAGGACCTCACCTAAGCAAAGTCTTCAGTGATAAAGTTAAATATAATCTTGGAGAATTGGATTTCAAAAGAATACATACTTTTGAAAAAAAATGCTTTATGGCGAATTTTGAAGTTCGTGTAAAAAATATATTTTTTACATAGAGTTGTAAGCTTTTTAAAAATTTACCCCAAAGACATCTGCATTTTTGTTGTTGCTTCTAGATTAATTTAAAATGAAAAATAATATGCATATTCACAGGATTTTTTAAAAATAAAGTATGAAACATTATTGATGGTATAACTGTAATTTGCAAATTTTTAAAATAATATACATATAATGTTCTGTAAGGAGGATACAATAGAATTGTAACACCACAGCTTATCAAGGAAATGCAAATTAAAGCAATGATATACCATTATACATCTATCAGAACGGCCAAAATCTGGAACACTGACAACACCAAATGCTGACAAGGGTATAGAAAAATAGCAACTCTCATTCATTGCTGGTGGGGATGCAAAATGGCACAGCCACTTGCAAGACAGCTTGGCATTTTCTTTTCTTTCTTTTAAAGATTTTATTTATTTATTTGACAGATCAGAAGTAGGCAGAGAGGCAGGCAGAGAGAGAGAGGAAGGGAAGCAGGCTTCCCGCTGAGCAGAGAGCCCGATGCGGGGCTCGATCCCAGGACCCTGGGATCATGACCCGAGCTGAAGGCAGAGGATTTAACCCACTGAGCCACCCAGGAACCCCAGCTTGGCATTTTCTTACAACATATTCTTACCATATCATCTAGCTATCACGCTCCTTGGTATTTATCCAGATGAGTTAACTTATGTCCACACAAAAATCTGCACATGAATGTTTATGGAAGCTTTGTTCATAATTGCCAAAGCTTGGAAGCAGCCAAGATGTCTTTGAGTAGGTGAATGGATCAATACACTGTAGTACATAACCGACAGTGGAATATTATCCAGTGCCAAAAAGAAATGAGCTATCAAGACATGAAAAGAGGGGCGCCTGGGTGGCTCAGTGGGTTAAAGCCTCTGCCTTCGGCTCAGGTCATGATCCCAGGGGCCTGGGATCGAGCGCCGCGTCGGGCTCTCTTTTCAGCAGGGAGCCTTCTTCCTCTTCTCTCTCTGCCTGCCTCTCTGCTACTTGAGATCTCTGTCTGTCAAATAAATAAATAAAATCTTGAAAAAAAAAAGACATGAAAAGACATGGAGGAAACTTAAATGCATATTACTACACGAAAGAAGCCAATCTGAAAAGGCTACATACAGTACAATTGCAACTATATGACGATCTGGAAAAAGCAAAACTATGGAGACAATAAAAAGATCAGAGGTTGCCAGGGGTTGGGGTTAGGGGGAAGGGATGAATAGGCAGAGCACAGAGGATTTTTTAGGGCAGTGAAAATACCCTGTATGATACCATAATGGTAGATACACGGCATTATACCTGTGTCTGACCCATAGTATACACACCACCAAAACGAAGCCTGAGGTAAACCATGGACTTTGGGTGATCCTGATGTGTCAACTATGGGTTCGTCAGTGGTAACAAATGTGCCACTCTGGTGGTCACTGCTGGTAGCGGGAAGGCCACGCACATGCGTGAACTAGAGTATAGGAGACATATCTGTACCTCCCTCTTAATTTTTCTGTGAATCTCAAACTTCTCTGAAAACATAAAATATTTATTTTAAAAAGAATGATTAGGGGTGTCTGGGTGGCTCAATCCATTAAGCATCGGCCTTCGGCTCAGTTCCCGATCCTAGGACCATGGGATCCAGCCCTGCGTCAGGCTTCCTGCTCAGACGGGAGTCTGCCTCTCTCTCTCTCTGCCCCTACTCATGTGCTCTCTTGCTCGCTCACTCTCTCTCTCACATAAATAAATAAAATATTTTTAAAAATTAAAAATAAAAATAAAAAAGAAATATTAGGTGTCAAACATTTAAAACAAGTAGAGCCAGTATAAGTGTCTACAAAATTGTGATCATCTTTTAATAAGAGTACAATGCCGGGAATTTTTTTAAGATACAATATGACAATAGTATTAAGTAAAAATATGCATCTCAGCCAAAGGAGACTCATGGAATCCAGGGAGGCTATATGTGGGCTGCTTTGTAAGGGTGCCACTTTCTCCACTGGATCAGGAACCACAAATACATGCACAGAACACTTTGGAACCAGAAAAGCCTAGAAGTGAGCTTCATTGTGTTTTGTTTTGTTTTTAATTTTGTTGTCCACATAGGCATAATTCTACTACACAATCAGCCTCAAGAGCAAAGACCTCCCTGGATCTCACCGGGCCCAGGCAGAAATCTTCAAGTGTCCCTGTTATTAATAAACAATACTGACAAGCTAATATAAACCACCTCCAAAACTCCATGGCCCATGTTTATAGAGTAACACTCTTCATGACTGCATTTCATGCCTTGACCAGCAGCCAGTGTGGTACAGATATGTTTCTCATTTCAGTAGAATATCTCAGCCTATTTCCAAAACTACTGATTTAGCCCTCACTGTACAAGTAGTTTCTTTGGGGAAGAAGAAATCAAGGAAAATCAAGAAATTTTATGCATAACTGTTATAAAAAGTCTTGCCAGTAGAAGACAAGGTTCCTCTGTACTCAGTGACTCGGGAATAATTAAAAACAAGAAGAGAGAATCAAATCCCCTTTGATCAACATTTACCTTCAGTCTTCTCTTCTAGAAAAATCGTTCCCAGCATGTCAATGATCACTGAAGCACTTTAGAGCAGATCATTGAACCCAGAATGAGATAAGGATTCTCTAAAAGGCTGATCATTCACCCCGAACACTAAGCTGGTGAACATAAGGACAATTAAGGCCCATTCATAGCTCTGACATTGCCATCTCTCAATCCTTTCTTCACCCATAAACTGACACTCAAATTTAAAGTTGTAAATCCTGTTGATATTAATGCTACATGGTGAGGAGAATTACATGTCCTAGTCTCTACCTCAGAGATAAGAGGGGAGTTCAGAAGAAAGAGGTTAAAGCTGAGTAAGAAATAAAAATTAAAAAGGTACATAAGGGCTACCCTAATTCTTACCTGATAAATTCCACATATAATTGATAGCTGAGAGGTGATCATAAATTCAGCCAGCTGTAACAGACTGGATTCTTGAGTCAGTTAACAGGCATTTATTGAGCATGTAATAACTGCCCAGCACTGCCTGATCCCTGGCCCTCAAGGAGTTCACAAAAAAGTGATGTCATCCGGGAACTTCAACTTGTCCTGTTGAAGTTGCACTTGAACATCATGAGTTTATGTCACAAAGACCCTGGTTCCAACCTAGGTCTCATACTGAACAAAATCCTAGTTCAGGATAGAATATTTCAATAGTCTACTGTAGTTGCTTCAGAAAACTTAGAGCTGGTTTCTGATTTATTTTCATCCTTTAGTTTGCTAACTTTTTAATTACTATGATTTGCACCTAAGAATATGAGAGTTTAATTGGTTTGTTTCAACTATTGTTTTCCAGGCCATAGTTTGATTCAAAATCCTTCTTAATCACTGCATTGTTTTAAATAAGCAAGGTACAAGATTCGTTAAAAAAAAAAAACAACTTTTACAATATTCACCCAGTGACCCCACTTTTTCAAAAAATTAAATTAGTCTTCTCGAAATGCTTATCAATACCTTAAGAAGAAAAAAAAAATCTGAAACCTTCTGCCTGATGAAAGACAGAATTTTCTACACCAAATGAGAAGCTGGAGAAGCCATTAAATGGCTCAAGGAAACCACGCCAGAATTTTTCTCCGGTCGTAACAGTTACTCCTATGCAGGACACACATCCGATTCTTAGTGTAAAAGCTTGCATTTCACCTATTTCCCACTAAGGAAAGAGTATCAGGATGCTAGTGAATGAATGACATCGCTAGGGCCACTAACTCCATTCGAACTAAGCAAGTCAATTACAAATTTTAACATATCCACAACTAATAGTAACATTATTTGCAAAACACCTTGTATCTTGTCAAAACACATTATGTCTCAGAAGGCACAGTATTACCCCAGAGCGGAGCACATCTTAGATGCAAGCAGAAATAAGACTGCCTTCATGAGGCAGTGGAAGGGAGTGTTCTGTGTTGTTTCTAAGGGAGAATCCTGATGGGGATGACCCAGCTGAGTAAAATGAATGGATGATATCAAAAAACGGAGGATGATCTGTAGAAGCAACCATTTCAGAGGATACAAAGACATGGGGTCATCCGGGGCACAAAGTGGGTGGTGTGCTTGACTTTGGGGGGGAACATGGACTCTCCGTGTAACAGCAAAGCAAAAATACCACACAAACAATGCAGGGGAGTGGACAGAGTTGGCGGTGTGATTATTGAGAAGTTCCAGTGTGACTTCTCTGTGTCTCTCATCGACGTTTCGGGGTAACTGCGTAAGCAGAGCAGGAGCAAGGAAGACAGAGAAGGCAAACACACCAGGGGAGCATGGGACAAATAACCTGACACCATGAGGCTGGAGTCCCCCACCTTCTGTTCAGAGGGACTTGCCCCTAGATTCGCCTGTCACTGGTTGCTCCACAGTGGACAAAGCCTTGGCAGTGAGTCCTTTTTATTCTTTTCTCTCCTCACTACAGTGGATGCCTTTGTTACCTCCTGTTCCTCTACTTTTTCCCTTCCATCTTAGCTCTCCTCTGTTTCCCTACTCCCACCTCAAGCCCCAGCCTTTTAAAAGGAAAGAAAAAAAACAAAACAAAACACAAAACCCTTCAGTGAACAGGTATCAGAAATTTCCTGATTCCGCTTTTCTTCCTCCTTCTATTCTTCCTTTCCCTTCCATGCCACTCCTTTCCTTTCCTGAGAATTCAATAATAAAACAGCTGGGGCCAAGGTAGACACCCACTCCAGAAGCCTGGCGGAAGGGTAGTCTTAGTGGCCCAGAGAAGAGTGGCAAAGTCTAAGCAAGTAGAGAGGTATTCATGTGGGCATCATGAGTACACACTTTCTGGAAAACTTACATTTAAAAAAGAAATTAACCTTTTCAGACATAGAATGCAAATAAGAGAGAGGCAGGTAAAAGCATGGTCGAAAGCACCAAGGCTCAGGGGAGTCCTGAACAGCAGGATAACGGAGTGTACCTTTGGAGAAAATGATGCTAAGAGGAGCTAACATATGACCATAGATCTATACATTCTGGAACACCCAGCCAGGACTGGGAATCAGCCTCCCAGGTGCCTTGAAAGGTCACAAGAGCCAGAGGTTCCACTCTCAGTCCTCCTCCCCCTTGGAGAGATGACATGAGATTTCACTGGTGTTAAAACTTCATACCTTCCTTGCTGAATGTACTTGGGGCAAGAGGGAAATGTCCAGGTCAACCCAGTTAACACAAAAAGAAAATTCCGAGACTGTATGCTGTGGAGTTATGCCTGTTGGACGTCTGTGCAGTGGGGGATGGCAAGAAAGCATCTGTCCTCAGACATGTCAACAGCAAACCTTTTTTACTAAAAAGAAGTCCCCTTTTAAGATGAAACATAACTGAAAAAATATCAAACTGTCCTCAGATTCCAGTAAAATAGCTTGCCAGGAGCATAATTTTCTCAAATTGCATCCATTTTTAAGACTAAGTGGAACACTTGGCAGCAGTTCTAAATGATTCCCAAGACTAAACGTAGCTGCTATTCCTTCTGTGCAAAAGCATCTCCCTTTAATACAGCTACCACCACATCCTCATAACTTCAGAGCATCCCTCCACCCACTCACCTCCCGCCAATTGGCCCCAAAGGACCCCGGACAGCTGATGCGTCCTTTCTGGAAATGTTACTGCTCTGCCTTCAGGGGTCCAGCAACTGAGTCGCGGGAGCAGTTACTAACTGTCCATTTTCCTTGCGATTAACAAGCAGCAGCCCTGCGCAGGCAGCCTGCCTTCTGCTGGCTCCAAATGAATTAAATGATGCTTTAGAACTTAGGAGAGCAAACAAGACTAACGTTTCATAGTTAAAATGACAGGTCACCTCATTAGTCTCCATTTATATATAACGCGCCCATGTCTGAGAAGGTTATTAAGCTACACATGTCAGCTCCAAATCTCCCTCTCCACAATCAGCTCGTGGGGCTGGGGTTGGGGCTGGGGCCGGCAGCCAGCTTCGTTCACCCGGGCCAACTGAGCCTTTTGGAGAGCGCCGGTCCGCATAGCGGAGGGAGGTGAGGGGCTGGAGGAGAGAGACAGAGAGGATGCTTGGCTCCATGTCTGCTCCCTCTTCTACGGAGGTCACAGACCCTAACACATCCTCCCGGCTACAGGCGTTGACTGCAGTGATATCTGACTTCAGTTTCTACAGTTTCCACACTCCAAGATCCAACCACCTGTGTCACCTCAAAGATGCCAGAGCAGGACCCACAGGTCCTTCCTCTGAGCTTCTCGATTCTAATACCTCAACCTCTCACCTTTGCCCTCTGAGCCGCAGCGGTGGCAGCTGTTGCCTTCAGTGACTGTCTCTGCACAGCCTCATTATTCCCTTTCCCTTCCCAATCCTCCAACACCTACTTGTTTATATCCTTAAATTTTCTCTGTGAAAATCACTATTGTCCACTTTCCTTAGTAGACCCTATCTGATACAATACAAGATCTAATTTTTTTCCCATCCTGAAATTTGTCTACGCACAAAAAGGAAGCAAAATTTGACACCTAGTGGAACTTGACTATTTAATTTTTCAGCAAAGTAACGAACATCCTCTCCCCTATGATGACAATGTCAGAAAACACCGGATGTCATGGCTTCCTTTTCAATCATTATTTTCCTTGTTACTGTCCGTCAGTGATGAATGTATTGGAAATAAATGTTAGTGCTGCAAATCGTATCGGCCAAAATTATTTATATTACATAAAGGAGAAGTAATTCAATCTTGACCAAGAAAACAGCTATGAAAACTTCAAATGCTCCTGTATTCATTTCCCGGGGTGGCTGTAATAAATTATAATAAACTTTGTGGCTTAAAACAATAGAAATGCGTTCGCTCGCAGATCTGGATGACGCAGAGGTCTCAAATCAAGATGCCAGCAGGGCAGTGCCAGTTCTGAGAGAAGTGCTCTTTGCCTCTTCCGGCTTCTGGAGGCTGTAGACTTTCCCCAGCTTTACCTTGCCTTGTGCTCACATCACTTCAATCTTTGGCCCTGGGTCATAGCATCTTCTTCTCTTTGTGTGTCTTCTCCTCTGTGTGTCTGTCTGAAAACCCCTCTGCCTTTCTCTTGCAAGAATACACATGATCACATTTAGAGTCCCCTGAGGTAATCCAAACAGCTCCTTCATTTAAGGTCCTTAATTAAAACCAGCTCTTTTACTATAAAGGTAATAATTAAAGGATCTGGAAACTAGGGCATGAACATATCTTTTGGGGGCCCCCATTGACCCACTCTAGTCCACCCTCAGTGACTCTTTTACTCCTTTTATGGTCTTCCTTTTGGAAAGGGAATGTCTGTGACTGATAGGCTATGTCTGTCCCACCGTTGTGTTTGGGAAGCAGATAACCTGTTTCATAGTTTCATGGGTCTACGTATGGAGAGGAATATTGCTCCAGGGCGCCTTACACCTAGAGTCTCCCTTGTATCTTATTTAGATGATTTAGGCTAGTAGATGTGGGACATTTTTAGCAATGGTGTTTATGAAAGATTTATTTATTTATTTGAAGGAGTGGAAGGAGGGGCAGAAGGAGAGAGAGAATATCAATCAGACTCCCCACTGAGGGCAGAGCCTGATTCAAGGCTTGATCTCATGACATGAAATCATGACCTGAGCCAAAATCAAGAGTCAGACACTTAACAGGCTGAGCCACCCAGGCACCCCAGCAATGATATTTGGATGAGATGTTTTGACTTCAAGTTAATGCTAAAAGGCACTGAGACTTTTGGGGATCTTGGAACAGAGTGAATGTATTTTGCGTATGGAATAGCATGATTTGAGGAGGATGCAATGTAGTCAGCTAAACTGTGGTCCCCTGAAAGATAAGTCTACATCTTCATCCCCCAAAACCTGTGAACAGTTCCTTATATGGGAGAAGATGTGATTAATGATCTTGAGAAAAGGAGCTTATTCCAGATTTTCCAGGCATTTCCTAAAAGCAATCATAGGTAGCCTTATAAGAAAAAGGCAGAAGTTCTGACTCAGAAACACAGAGGAGATAGGCACCTGGGTGGTTCAGTGGGTTAAAGCCTCTGCCTTTAGCTCAGATCATGATCTCAGGGTCCTGGGATTGAGCCCCGTGGGCATCGGGCTCTCTGCTCAGCAGGGAGCCTGCTCCCCCCCCCCTTGTGATCTCTCTGTGTGTGAAATAAATTTTAAAATCTTAAAAAAAAAAAAAAGAAAAGAAAAGAAACACAGAGGAGAAGCCACACAAAGAAGAGAGCCAATATGATCATGGAGGCAGAGACTGCAGTGACAGCAGCACAAGACAAAGAACACCAAGGAAGGGCTACTACCACTTAAAACTGAGAAGGAAAAAAGGACTGTATTCCCCCTAGAGTGTTCTGAAAGAGAACAGCGCTGTGGACAACTTGGCTTTAGATTTCTGGTCTCCAAAACTGAGAAAGTCATGAGTTATTTCAAGACATAAGTCTGTGGTAATTAGTCACAGCAGCCTTAAGAAATGATGCAGGTCCCAAAAGATAACCAAATAATACAACTGCAAAATATGTTCTGATAACATTGTTAAAATAAATCCAGATTTGAAAAAAAAAATTAGCTGCTGTAGGATTTGTATTTGTCTCCATGTGGAGGAGTGGGGAGTGGGATATAGATTCACTTGTTCTATTTCAAATGGTTTTTAAACTATAAAATTTAGGGGCACCCGAGTGGCTCAGTTAGTTAAGCAACTGACTCCTGGCTTCGGCTCAGATCATGATCTCAGAGTCCTGAGTTGGAGCCCCACATCGGGCTCCACACTCAATGGGGGGGTCTGCTTGGGCTTCTCTCTCTCCCTCTCCCTCTGCCTCTCTGCTCACTCTCTCTCTCTCTGTCTCAAATACATAAATAAAAAAATATTTAAAAATAAAAGAAAATAATAAAGTACAAAAGTTATTCTATTCAGTTGGGTGTTTTTAACTTTTGAAATTATGTAAGAGTTTCAAGAATCAAAAAGCACTTTAAAAATTAATGTATCATTAAATTTATGTAGCTAATCATGTCCTTTTAATAATAACTCAGCCCCACCACCACCTCAAGAAAACAACTTACAAGACAAACCATAAATGACTCTTAATCTCACAAAACAAACTGGGGGTTGCTGGGGGGAGGTGGGATTGGGAGAGGGGGAGCGGGCTATGGACATTGGGGAGGGGAGGCGAACCATAAGAGACTATGGACTCTGAAAAACAACCTGAGGGTTTTGAAGGGTCAGGGGTGGGAGGTTGGGGGAACAGGTGGTGGGTGATGGGGAGGGCACGTTTTGCATGGAGCACTGGGTGTTGTGCAAAAAGAATGAATACTGTTATGCTGAAAAAATAAATAAAAAGGGAAAAAAAAAAAGAAAACAACTTACAGCTACACTGACATTCACTTGGGTGATGTGTTTCTAAATATTATAGAATGCCAGCCTCTAGCAATTCAAATCATCCCCATGCTATTTTCTGCTCACTTCCTATAGATTTTCAACCTGAACTCTTTCAAACCAAACAGCACTATTACAAAATAAGTAAAAGAAATTGGAATATGGCTGTCTCCTTAATAAAAAAGAGGAGAAAAAAATTTAGCGTTTATCTTAATGTGTTCAACAATTTAAAATCCTTTAAAAGTTTTCTATTTCTTTTATTCATTGAGCTCATAAAAAGTAATTCTAAAAGTAAAGAAAAATTGTGGGAAAAAATAACAATTCACTGTAGAACATATTTCAAGTCATGATACCCAAGTATTTCAAAACTTTTTAAAAGGATCTGGATATTATCATCCTGGGTTAAATCTAGAGATCATCTACCACCCCAGTTTTCTGTCTTTCATGGGTTTCAAGGAATTTCATTGCTAACCTCAATTTTAGAGCCTTCTAATATTTAAGAAATATCTTTATCTCCCTAATACACCAGATCTGTCAAATGAAAAAGTACATAGCCCGATTTTGCTTTTTGTTGTTTTTAAATGTTGAGTGCTTCAAATACGATAGCAGATAGGAATGAGTTTACATAATACTGAGAAAAATATTTTTCTCATATGACAAATAATACTCTAATAGTATCCAGAGGTCATTGGCTCCCAAGGTCAAGAAGCTCTGAGAGATTGACCCTCCTGCTCTGCTACCACCAGGACTCAGGTATATGCCGTTCTAGTCCTCAGGCATATGTACTCTCCCCGACCAACAAATAAACAGACAGAGTATCCAAACCTGAGCTTTAAATGGCAAATAGTGAGAATGGGGAAATATAGGAAGAGCCTGGAGCCTAAGAACTTCCTAGGGCCATGGATGGAAATACCTAGAGACAGTGGTAGAGGCAGAGAGTTGACACCAGAGCTGCTGGAAATCTGAATAAATGGGAACCAGGGTAGCACACAGCCAGATTGAGCCAGTAGACAGGGAAAGGAAGAGTTCCTAGAGTTTCCACTGGCCCAGTAATACAGTTCCACATTAGGCCTCAAAGTAAGCTGATTCTGAGACCGATACCAAACACCTGATGAGGAGTAGGAGATGTGCATGGTCTTAATGTTTCTTCACAGATTGTTTATTATCCGGAAAGAGTAGAGGAGAAAAGTATAAGTATAGTGTGGATAAATCAAGTAATCAAAATTATCACCACTTATGAGGGACAGATAGATCTGTGTAACCTCTATATATGATACCCTGAGGAGTACCTAACATCATCTATCCAGGATTGTAGCAAAGAATTAGAATATGTCTTCAAGACAACATTTAAAATAGAACCAACAAACTATAAAATACATTAAAATCATGGGTTCAGGAAAACACTGAAGTGTAGACCTAAATAAATGGAGATCTCTTCCATGCTCATGGATAGGAGGTCTTCGTATCATAAAAATGTCAGTTCCCCCCAAACTGACTTACAAATTTAATGCATCTCCAATCAAAATGCCAATGGGGCATTTTCATAAAATTAGAAAAATTGTTTCTAAAATGCCTGTGGAAGAGCAAAGAGCCAAGAATTATACCTCAGAAGAAAAGGAAGGAGATTTGCCCTATTGGATATATAAACTCATTGTAATGCTATAGTAAAGAGACAATATGGTATTAACACAAGGAAGGAAAACCTTAGCAGGGGAAAAGAACAGAACCCAGAAATAAGCCCATACCACATATGGAATTTTGATAGGTTGTAGAAGTGACATGGTCACCTAAGGGAGAAAGGAAGTGCAACAAATGGAGCTAAAAATATTGGTTATATACGTGACATGAAAAAAGTGAAAAGAACTCTTTATGTCATCCCAAACATCAAAGTCAGCTCCTAGTAATGTTAAAAGAAAAACTTCCAAACTAGAAAAATATATAAGTATCTTTCTGCCTTTGGGATATGGAAGAAGAACTTTGATAAGACAGAAAATTCCCAGATCATAGTGGGTGGGGGGAGATACCTTAATTAAAGTGAAAAGTCAACCTAAAACTTGGATAAAAATATTAAAAGTATGTAAGCCTAACAAAAGATTAGTATTGAAGTACATAAAGAGTCCCTAGAAACCAGTAAAGAAGAATGAATAAAAATATGTAAACAGGCAGAGGATATCAAGAAGTGTTTAATAGAAGATGAAATACCTATTGAGAATAAGCATAGGAAGAAATGCTCAGCAACACTGGTGACTCAGAAAATGCAAATCAGACACTTAATGAAATATCATTTTAAACCTATTTGATTGAAAAAAATCAGAAGAAATCTGACAATACGAAATGTTGGAGGCAATGGAAATCAGTGTGATTTCTTTACATTTCCAGTGGTACATCAACTTTGAGATTTTCACATGAGATATGTGGACTGATATGCATGGACATGGTGCTCATCCCATGAAAATATTGAAAAACTTATAAAATACCCAAGAGTAAACAAATAAACAGAGATGTTTATCACAATACAGTGTTATAAAAAAAAGTGAGAATTAGAATAAACTATGTCTACATGCAACAACATAAATGAATAACAGTGAGGGTGAAAATGACATATCCTGGAAAAACAACACAGAATTACAAGGTTAACAATATATTTGGCATATATTATATGGGGTGAATACTATTCAATAAAAAAACCAAGGATGACAAAATTTAGGGTAGTATACATGTCTACAGGAATGGAATAGGTGAGAAACACAGAAGCAAATGTAAGTTACTGATAAGATTCTAGTTCTTCCATGAGTAGTGATTTTCAGGAGGTAGGGTAGGGGAGAGGGATAATACATAGACTAGTGATGATACTGTGTCACCAACCAAAAATTGTGATAATTAATAAAACTCTGTCCACCTGAGATTTCTTTAAGTCCTATAAAGTTCCTAAAACATTCAGGGCATTCTGTTTATTAAAAAATGAATGTTTTAAAATAGTCTTTTACTTTTTTTCCTAATTCTTCTACAGTTCATGTTCATTATTTACTGGTAAGAGGAAGGAGGAAGAGAATGGAGAGCAAATGGGCAAATTAAAAGAGACATCTCCAAGTCTTCTTTTCTGCTTCTCTTGCTGATGGAAATAAGTCACTAGAACCTCAGCATTTTCATATACTACATTCATAACTGCATCTACTTGAAAACAAACTCAAGAAGGTTCATGAGTTGTCATAACTCACAATTTTGCTCAGATGTAAATTTGAAGAGCGTGTAGAGTACTTCTCAAATTGCACTGTACCTAAGAATCACTCCAAGTGTTTGAAAAAAATGCAGAATGCAAAGATTCTGATTCCATAGATATGACGTTGGGTCAGGGAAACTACATTTTCAACAAGCCTCCAGGTGACTCTGTACATTTTAAGAAACACTGTAATAGAGTGAGTAAGCCCAGAAGTAGATGCCTCTCAACACTGTATGTAGCCTTTTCCTTGCCAAAAAATTTCATGGCTATATTATTAGCTGAGAATTTGAACTTTTTCAAGTGACCCTACAAGATCCTGGGGAATGTCAGGATTTCACTATAAATCTAAAAGCTTCCATCTCACTCCTAGCCAATGACACCACAATCCAACAATGGGCATTTTAGGAATTATTTTAGGCTAACAAGGAAGCACGCAGGAGCAATGTGAAAAGGTGGCCAATCTTACTGCATACAGAATGAGGAACACCTTCTGTTCCCTCAGTTGTATTCCCCTCCCCACTCCTCCAATGGGGCAGCTTGGCACCCTCCTGGTGACTACTGAGATTTCCCCACAGTTCATAGCAGCAGCACTGTCCAGACCATGTACACTCTGATCTCTGCCACATGCACAATTGAAGGCCTTGGCCAAACACAATTTACGCAGCCAGATTCTACTGACTTCCATCTGGCAGTGACATCATCCAAGCGGTCCCGGCACTACCCTTGGCCATAGCTCTCCGCTTTTCATTCAAGGCTAGATGAGGCACCCATTTCTATACCCCCAAAACTCCTAAGAAGCAAGCTTTGTGAGGCAATTCTTATTAAAAAACAAACAAACAAAAAACCACACCAAGGTAATGTTTTCAGGGAATAAACAATATCTGGTACATTTCACTTTTGATAAATGGAAAAGTAAGTACTCCATGCTTTCTACATCCTTAACTGTGTTTCTAATCTCTTATGTTCCTTGTTTACTGGAGTTGACTCTCTTCTTCTTTTAATCAGGCATAATCTACACATTTACATTTTTGTGGACAGGCTGGCTCCAGAGTATTTATATAGTTATTGGTATAAATGTTCATAAATGGAATATATTGGGTGCCTATAATTGGGGTGTCATCAATTATTGTCTCATATCACAGGTCCCAAGTTGGTTTATTAGCCCCCTCAATACAAGTGTAGAGGACTTCCACCCAACACCTTCCCATTAGGTTTCCTTTTCTTAGGCTTCCACAGGCCCTAAAGTTGAGTAAGGGGAGATGTACACATGGGATAAGTTATATAAAAGCCAAGCAAGTCTTAGACAATGACAGAGGTTGCTCCTGTTGAGTGAACACCAAGGAAGGTACCAACAGAGTGAAAGCTCCACCACTTGCCATCTAAACCAGCTACTGTAGTCCACGTGTGTGGGCAAAGGTGGGCTGCCTCTGAGGAAACATGAAGAATCTGTTATCCTGTTCCCACAAAGATCTCAGCTGTGCAAACATGTCCCTCCTTGCTTGTTATGGGCTGAATTCCATCCAGCCCAAATTCATATACTGAAGTTCTGAGGTACCCCCAAAACCTCAGAACATGACTTAGAGATAAGGCCTAAAGAGGCAATTTGGGTGAAATAAGCTCACATGGATAGGTCCTCAGTGTCTCATAAGGACACCAGTAAGGTGTCCTTATGAGAAAACTTAGACACAGAAGCCTAAGAAAATGAGACCTAATTAATAATAACTAATGACACCTCAGCTTACCGAGGGCTGCCTTCTCACTGTGCTCACCTGAGGACAGAGACCTCAGAAGAAGCCAACCCTGCCAACATCTTGACCTTGGACTTCTAGTCTCCAGAACTATGAAAAAATAAATTTCTGAGATCAAAGCACATAGTCTATGGTATTTTGATGTGGCTGCCTACCAAATGAATATGCTGCCAAGTAAGCATTTCTGGGCTGTCGTGGGCAGCAGGCATCCTCTCCAGCAGCTTCTCCAAAACCAGCTCCTCACTCTCACCCCCACCTGCATCTCATAATCCTCCTTTGTCCTCCTACACTCTTCCCTCACTACTTGTTTTCTGCTTCTTAGAGTCGCCATAACAAAATAACACAAAATGTGTGGCTTCAAACAAGGGAGATTTATTCTCTCACAGTTCTAGAGATTAGAAGTTCAAAATCCAAGGGTCCTCAGGGTGATGCTTCTTTTGAGACTCTGAATGGATTAATTCCTTTCCTCACCCCAGCTTATGGGGTGACCACGACCCTTGGCATTTCCTGGCTTACAATTACATCACACCAATCTCTGCCTCAGTCATCACAGGGAGTTCTCCCTGTGTTTCATAGTGTTTCATAGTGTTATCCCCTTCTGATTAGCACACAAGTCTTACTGGATTTAGGACCTACCCTAATGACCTCACGTTGACTTGATTATGTTTACAAGGGCCCTGTTTCCAAATAAGATAACATTCACACGTTCCAGGGGTTAGAACTTCAACATACCTTTTCTGGACACACTTCAACCCATATCATTACCTAACTCAGGAACAGTTGAGACATTCTGTCTTAAAAACCCCATGTCTCTTCATGCTTCTTATCAAACTGCTTTATGCCATAAATTTCCTTCCTTCTGCCTCCTCTGCAATAGTCCCCAAATTTTTCTAATGCTTTGAGACCTTCTGAAAAATAGTAATCCCCACAAAGTCTATCAGAGAAGGTTTTGTTTGTTTTTTAATCTGTCTGGTTTCTGTCTTTTTTTTTTCTTTCAGTGCTTATATCTCCAACAACCAAGACAGTGCCTGACACTTAGAAGGGCCCATAAATATTTCTGGAATAAGTGAATGGTTACAAAGTTTGTGGGGTACTGCATTTTCTTACTTCTTCCATACCTACCCTTGGCAAAAAAGTCCAGAGCCAACTAATTCTTTAAGTAGAAGGATGGGAAAGAAAGTATAAAAAGAAAATATTAAAAAATAATAATAAAATTATCCAGTCAGATGCTACAATAGTGAAGGATATATTTCCAAGATAAACCAAAAAGAGAGCATCAATAAATCAAATGATTATTAACATGTTAAAACAAATTATTACTTTTGTTTTTAAGTGCTAGATAGGAATTTAATATATGTGCTATCCTATTTAATATTAGGATTTAGAGGTCCAGAGGGAGGCAAGATGGTGGAGGAGTAGGGGACCCTCTTTCAACCGGTCCCTTGAATTGAGCTGAATATCTACCAAACCACTCTGAATACCCATGAAATCAGCCTGAAATGTAGGAAGATATATGCGGGTCTATACCAATAGAATATCTCTGGCATGGAGCTATGATTCTACAGGCAGATATCAGAAGAGAAACTGAAGTGAGAGGGAGCCTCTGGGATCCTGCATGCCACAGGAGCTCAAAAACCTCCTGGGCACAGACTCACAGACTGGTAGCAGCAGGGAAAGGATTTTAGGGCAGCCCCCCAGACTGAAACCTGGAGCTGCAGGGGCATACATGGGAACTGGGGGCCGCTGGCGGTTTTAGAAACACAAAGGGCAGAGGCGTGCCCAGACCTGGAAGTGAGGGCTGGGAGCGCTGCTGTGGAGCACACAACCCAGAATGCTGTGGTTTTTAACAGCATGGACAAAATGGAGTCAGTGTGGCCTGGAGGGCTTTCTGGAGAACAGACTGCAATCTCTCTGTTCTGAGACAGAAATTTGGATACAGACACTTCTGCTCTAACTCTCAGAAGAGATGCCAAAAGCCACCAGGGAAAGCCGCCAGAGAACAAAAGCCCCCCCAAACTGGTTTTCACTGAGCCCATCCCCTCCCACAGGGGGCAAGGCAACTCTGCCCAAACAGGGTTGTCTGAGTAGAACATGGCAGGCCCCTCCCCCAGAAGACACAATGGAAGAACAAGAGGCCGACAACCCTAAAGTCCCTATGAAACAGGCACATCTTTCTTGGGTGTCAATAGTTTGGACTCCGTACATTCCCTGAACCACCTCTCACCAGAATGACTAGGAGGAGGAAACCCCAACGCAGGAAAAATTCAACGACTGTGACCTCTGCCACTGAACTAATGGATATGGATATAAGCAAGATGTCAGAAATAGACTCCTGGGTAACAGCTATGCAGACAATATCTAGGTTGGAGTAAATCATTAATGGTAGCATAGATTCTCTAAAGGCAGAAGTGAGAGCTGATCTGGCAGAACATAAAAATGCTATCAATGAGATCCAATCTAATCTAGATACTCTAACAGCTAGGATAAATGAGGCAGAAGAATGAATTAGTGATCTAGAAGACAAACTGATAGAAAAGAAGGATCAAGGGGAAGCCTGGAACAAACAGCTTAGAATCCATGAAAACAGAATTAGAGAAATAAATTATGCCATGAAACATTCCAATGTCAGAATTATTGAGATCCCTGAGGAGGTGGAAAGAAAGAGAGGACTAGAAGATATATTTAAGCAAATCCTAGCTGAGAACCTCCCTAATCTGGGGAATGAAACAAACATTCGTTTCCTAGAGGCAGAGAGAACACCTCTCAAGATCAAGGAAAATAAATCAATGCCCAGGCATGTAATTGTAAAATTCGTGAATCTTAAGACCAGGGAAACCATCTTAAGGGCAGTTGCGGGAAAGAGATTTCTTATGAAGAGAGGGAGAAATATCAGAATAACATCAGACCTGTCCACAGAGACCTGGTGAACCAGAAAGGGCTGGCAAGTTATATTCAGAGTACTAAATGAGAAGAACATGTATCCAATAATACTTTATCTGGTAAGGCTGTCATTTAGAATGCGTGGAGAGATAAAGAGATTCCAAGACTGCCAGAAACTGAAAGAACATGTGATCACTAAGCCAGCCCTATGAGAAATATTAAGGGGTGTTTCTATAAAAGGAGAAAGACCCCAAGAGTGATATAGAACAGAAATTCACAGAGACAATCTATAGTAACAAGGACTTCACAGGCAACATGATGAAAATAAAATCATATCTTAAATACTCACTCTCACCGTGATTGGCCTAAATGCTCCCATAAAACAGCACAGGGTTACAGATTGGATTAAAAGACAGGACCTATCCATATGCTGTCTACAAGAGACTCATTTTCAACCTAAAGATACATCCAGACTGAAAGTGAAGTGATAGAGAACCATCTTTCATGGCAACTGACCTCAAAAGAAAGCTTGGGTGGTAATTCTCATATCAGACAAATTAGATTTTAAGCTAAAGACTGTAGTCAGAGATACAGAGGACACTATATCATTCTTGAAGGGTCTATCCAACAAGATCTAACAATTATAAATATCTATGCCCCCAACATGGAGCAGCCAACTATATAAGATGGAAAAACATTCCATGCTTATGGATCAGAAGAATAAATATTGTTAAAATATCTATGCTGCCCAGAGCAATCTATACATTCGATGCCATCTCAATCAAAATACCACTGGCATTTTTCAAAGTGCTGGAAAAAACACTCCTAAAATTTGTATATAATCAGAAAAGACCCCAAATTGCCAAGGAAATGTTGACAAAGAGAAACAAAGCTGGGGCATCACGTTGCCTGATTTCAAGCTATATTACAAAGCTGTGAATACCAAGACAGCATGGTACTGGCACAAAAACAGGCACATAGACCAATGGAACAGAATAGATATGGACCCTCAACTCCATGGTCAACTAATCTTTGACAAAACAGGAAAAAAATATGTAATGGGAAAAGACAGTCTCTTCTATAAATGATGCTGGGAAAATTAGCTATATACAGAAGAATGAAACTTGACCATTCTCTTACACCATACACAAAGATAAACTCTAAATGGATGAAAGACCTCAGTGTGTGATAGGAATCCATCAAAATCCTAGAAAATAACGTACGCAGCATCCTCTTTGACATCGGCCACAGCATCTTCTTTCAAGACACATCTCTAAAGACAAGGGAAACAAAAGCAAAAATGAACTTCTGGGACTTCATCAAGATCAAAAGCTTCTGCACAGCAAAGGATATAGTAAAAAAAACAGAGAGACAACCATGGAATGGGAGAAGGTAATTTCAAATGACATTACAGATAAAGGGCTGGTATCCAAGATCCATAAAGAACTTCTCAAATTCAACATCTAAAAAAGCAATAATCAATTTAAAAAATGGGCAGAAGACATGAACAGACACTTCTCCAAAGAAGACATACGAATGGCTAATGGACACATGAGAAATGGTTCATCATCATTAGCCATCAGGGAAATTCAAATCAAAACCACATTGAGATACCTCCTTATACCAGTCAGAATGGCAAAAATAGACAAGACAAGAAACAACAAGTGTTGAAGAGGATATGGAGAAAGTGGAATGCTCTAACATTGCAAGAGTGCAATGCAAGTTGGTACAGCCACCTTGAAAAACAGTGTGGAGGTTCCTCAAAAAATTAAATATAGAGCTACCCTATGACCCAGCAATTGCCCTACTGGGCATTTATTTACCCCAAAGATACAGATAGTGAAAAGAAGGGCCGTATGCACCCTAATGTTCATAGCAGCAATAGGCAAACTGTTGAAAGAGCTAAGATCCCCTTCAACAGATGAATGAATAAAGAAGATGTGGTCCATATATCTTCATAGTACAATGGAATGGAATCATAATACATCTACATAATACAAAGGAATATTACTCATCCATCAGAAAAGATGAATACCCAGGTTTGCATCACCATGGATGAGACTGGAGGAGATTATGCTAAATGAAATAAATCAAGCAGAGAAAGTCAATTATCATATAGTTTCACTTATTTGTGGAACATAAGGAATAGCATGGAGGATATTAGGAGAAAAAAGGGGAACATGAAGGGGGTAGAAATCAGAGGGGGAGAGGAACCATGAGAGACTATGGATTCTGAGAAACAAACTGAGGGTTTTAGAGGGCAGGAGAGTGGAGGATGGGTTAACCCAGTGATGCGTATTAAGGAGGGCATGTATTGCATGGAGCACTGGGTGTTATACCCAAACAATAAATCCTGGAACACTATATCAAAAATTAATGATGTACTGTATGGTGAGTAATATAATAAATTAAAAAATAAAAGACTTAGAGGCCTTTGGAAAAGTCATTAGCAAAATCATTAACTAGATACATCTGTATACAGGACGTTGACCTCCTGAAATGTGTCAACCGCAATAAAGACATATATTCAACACTGAAGTAATCTGACTCGGTGATTGAATTTTGTAGACATATTAAAGCTTAGAACCGGGAGAAATAGAATAATCATATTTTCAAATGTGATCTCATCAGTCCTAATGTCAAATTAAAGGTGTTGAGGGTAAGTGTTACCAAAAACAAAGACAGAGAATCTTCAGCTACAAAAAACAAATGAGCAAACAGCAGGACACCCTGGCTAGTCCTGCCAAAAGGTGTGGTCCTCCTTACCAAGGTTTTCAATTTCACCCAGCTTCCTCACTACCACTAAGTCTATCAGTACTGAAAATTATTCTTCGCTATGTATTCCTCAGTCTATAGGACAAGCATCTGAAGATTAAGAATTCAGTCTTTTTCATTGTTGAATATCTAATGCTTTATATCACATCTAACACGCAATATAAAGTTGCTCAATAAATCTCCATCAACTGCTTGACCAAAGTATTCAGTAGAATGTTTCCTTAACATGGAAATCATGGACCCAAAGGAGATTGATAGAAGAACTGTAAGAGAATCCCATCCAAAGAAACAATGAAAATCAGAATTGTTTGCAGATAGTGGGCAGCAAACTATAGGATAAATGAAGTGAGATTCAGTTCAAACAGTAATTTGAACATTGTATTATTTGCAAATTGCAATTCTTAAGTAGAGTGGAAAAGATGGAATAAGAGGAGGACACTGTGGAGCCTTCGGGTTTCATAGGGAAAGAGTCTGAGAGTCACTTATGTTTCAAATATTGAAAGGTCTATACTAAAGTTTTTTTATGTGCCCAAGTCACTACATTTGTTTTCATCATATAACAACAACAGATGAAAAAGAAAAACCTACAGGTTTTATGGAGCACAGTGAAATGCTGATATTATCACCATGTTATAGATGAGGAAACTAAAGTCTCAGTGGATGAATAACTCCTCAAAGTCACAAAACTAGAAAGCAGAAGAACAGGACTTTGTACCCAGAATATGTAAGTTAGGAAGATTAGTTAAGATCTCAAATATACTCCAGGGTCAGTTCAGGCCTTAGCATCCAATGCAATCATTGTATCAAGAGCAAATCATCTTACCTTTCCTTTCACAAGAATTTGGGTCTGGGTATATCACCAAAGATTAAACTGCCATATTATTGCTCACAATTTTTCTAGCTCTTTTGTTTAGAGAATCTCAAGGCACTTTTGGTAATTGTGAATGATCACATTGTTAACATTTATGCTTGATGCCAGATTACAAATCAATTTAACACAATTACTTATATCTTCATTGAATGGTTGGAAATGAAGTTGTACATTATTGAACAGTATCTTTCAACTTGGTACTTTCTTTACCAAGCAGTGACTTTCTTCATGCTATGGCATAGTACACTCTTAGTTTCTGAAAGACCAAAAGAAGAAAAAGACAGTTATCCCACCCTAGAAAAATACACACACACACGAAATTGAAAAAAGTAATTAAGAAATCTGAGGGAGACATGAATATACAAAGTAAGCAGTCGCAGAAGGAGGTAATAACTTTTCCTCAAGGCCTATAGCAAAGAACCGCTCATAAGAATGGAATACACTCATATTAAATACATCAAATGCATAACCTCAGATTCTCTCCATATCACCCATCTTCTGGGCCTTCAGCCTGTTCCACCATCACCACCTCATACACAAACTCAAAGACCCACAGCTGTGTGATTCAGCTGTCTATAGCTGGCAAAGCCTGTAATCTCTGTCCCTTCTCACCACTTCTGACTCAAACGAAATACCCAGCTATAGAACATGGGATTTTCATTCCCTAGCTGCACAACCTAGTGAGAAACTCAAAAATAGGGCTCTGTCAACTCCCCATCGACTTTACTTTAACCAGGGAGAAACCAGAGAAAGGAGGGAACCAGGAGATACATTTGCTTTGCTACAGTTTGCTCTACTACATTGGACCATTTGGGTAAGGTGCTTCAGGACATCCTGAGGCCTCTTATGTAGCTGGAAGACCACCTGTGCCTCTCTGTTAAACAAAAGATAGCTCACTAATGCATCACCTTTATTTGCTTGCCTCCAACTTCTCCTGAATTCTCTTTTTTGTCACTCAACTGCCCTGGGATTGGATTACCAATATAGAATTAGCACCAAAACTTCACTGCAGGCTCTGTTTTCCAAGGACTCTGAAAACAGTTCTGTGTTGAAATCTCTCAAGGCACAATGTATAAATGTGGGTACATAATGAGACTTCTAATTAGTAGGAAAGGTGAACACTTAGGTGATCAACAGGGATCATGCTGCTTATTCATAAAGAGCCCAGCACAATTTTTGTGTTCAGTACATAAGTCAACTACAAATGTTCACCAACATCAGCATTTTAGTGGTGTAGCATGGTGGGGATAAGGGTATTTACATGAGACTATTTTTCCCATCTTTGAAGAGAAAATACCACAATTAATCACAAGTCCTTTCTACACCAACAGCTTTTTTCTTATGAGAAAAAATAACAAAACCAGTCATCCTAGGTACTTATCTAAAATTTAATTACCATTTTCAAATAAAATCTAGGAAGATAGCATCAGAAAATATTAAACATACCTTAAAATCCACCATCACCCAGCAAATATTGGACCTCATCCAGCTGCCTCCTGTTGTCTAGTTACCACCCTTCAAACAGAATAATAACCTGAATTTCAAAACAGAACTATGCAAGTTTATTTGATTTCCTCTGCTTGACTTTCATGAAAAGCATCAAAATGAAAATGGTTTGGTAGAGATTGGTAGGAACAGTCAGGTGAATGCAAAATATTTCCATCAATCTCATTGTTTCAGGAAGCAATGGGCATGGTGGGCACAATCAGGCTTAACAAAGAAGAAAAAATATTTCATCTGCAGTCACCATGAAAAATGAGATATCAAGAAACAAGACAGCAGTTTTGCACAAAAAGTAAACGTACTTTCTAAAAACCTCTAGGGAAATCAAAAATTGTAAGTAAAGAAATTAAGAGAAGAGATGCTAAGAGAAACCTGATTTTTCTCTAAACACCACAAAATTTCACCCAAACAAACTCTTCAAGCCATGAGGATTACAAACCATGAGGATTACCAGTTGTAAGATCCATTTCTTTTTTTTTTTTCTTTAAGATAAATTTATTTCTTTGAGAGAGAGCGAGCAGCGGGAGGAGCAGAGGGAGAGGGACCATCTTAACCAGACTCCCTGCTGGGCATAAAGCATGTTGCGGCACTTGATTCTACGATGCTGAGATCCATGACCTGAGCCGAAATCAAGAGTCAGGCTCAACCAACTGAGCCACCCAGGTGCCCAAAGAGCCATTTCAGTAAGAGGTTTACAATTCTCAAAATTTTAAAAGACAAGAAAATAAAAATATTGCCCCAGTGGATGAACTGTTTATTGAGCATAAAGTCTTGCACTTTGATAGATTTTGGCCAATATCAATCAAAGCCAAATATGGATAAATAAGTCTATTTCTTGAAAAGTTGGAAAATATAGTCACTATTTACCCCTGGGATTTGTCTCTAAAAGTTAACAGGCAGAATCCTTTTTATTAAGAAAGTCAATATTATCAGTATAAGGTAAGACTAATATATCAATAAATTGCCAAAATCCAAACAAACAAACAAAAAGAAGTTTAGTGACTATACAAGTTCATCTACTTTTTCTGGTATTTGAAAGCTACAGTCTCTTTAGTTCTATATTAGGCATTCTGTTCTTGATTTGAGAAATTCTTTATCCCTACAGCTGTTCCTTCAATGTCACTTTTTTTTAAAATTTGTGTATGGTTGACACACAATGTTATGTTAGTTTCAGGTATACAACATAGTGATTCAACTTCTCTGTCACGTTATGCTGTGCTCACCACAAATATAACCACGATCTGCCACCTAATCAAAAAGACAAAAAATAGCACATTTTGGCAAGGATATGGAGAAAAAGGAACACTCACACACCGTTGGTGGGAATGTAAATTGGTGCAGCCAGGGTAGAAACCAGTACGAAGGTTCCTCAAAAAGTTAAAAATAGAAATACCATACGATCCAATAATTTGAATTTACCCAAGAAAATGAAAACACTAATTTGAAAAGATATATGTACCCCCAAAGTTTACTACAGTATTCTTTAACAATGACCAAGATATCGAAACAATCCAAGTGTCCATCAATAGGTGAATGGATAAAAAAGATGTGAGATACATATTCATATACATATGTATAAACATGTGTGTCTACACACACACACACACACACACATGCACATAATGGAATATTATGCATGCATAAAAAAGGATGAGGTTTCCCTCCCAACTTGTGACAACATGAATGGACCTAGAAGGTATTATGCTAAGTGAAATAAATCAGAATGAGAAAAACAAATATATGATTTCACTCATATAGAATCTAAAAAACAAAACAAATGAATAAACAAACACGCAAAAAGCAAAATCGGACCTATAAATACAGAGAGCAAACCTTCAGTGTCACTGTTACTGTGCTCTAGCCAGACATCCTATCTGTTCATTTCTCCTCTCCTGGGATAAAATTATTCTTTAACTGCTTCTATCCCTGCCTTCATCCCATGGTAATACTAGCAACGGCCTAATCTGCCAGGATCTGTAAAAAGTTCCAACCCTCTGGAAGAGATGATCTTTTAAAGATAGCACCATTCCTGGGGCACCTGGGTGGCTCAGTGGGTTAAGCCTCTGCCTTAGGCTCAGGTCATGATCTCAGGGTCCTGGGATCCAGCCCCGAATTGGTCTTTCTGCTCAGCTGGGAGCCTGCTTCCTCCTCTCTCTCTCTGCCTGTCTCTCTGACTACTTGTGATCTCTGTCAAATAAATAAATAAAATCTTAAAAAAAAAAATAGCACCATTCCCAGATCTTTGCCTTGCTTCATCAGAACTAAATATTATCTTTTTTTTTTTTTTTTGGTGGTCTTGCCTCATTTTTAGTTACAGTGGATTGTGATAGATGAAGTGAATTAACGTTTAGATAATTCCAGCTAATATATGATCCTTCCTAGGAAAAAGAAGAGTCTAACAATTTAAAACCCAAACATTTTCATCCCCATGGAATGCAAGTGGGAGAAAAACTGGGGTCGATTTTTATTCTTCCTAAGTTCTCTAGGTATAAAACACAGAATGTTGGCTACATGACCTACGCACAGAGCCAGTCCTAGGTTAGAGAAACAATTTAATTAATCACATGTTCAAATAAGACAGAAATTTAAACAGCCAGGTAATGGATTTCTATGGTCAGACTCTGGCCCTCAAGTAGCCACACAATTACAAAAGCGAATGACCATACAACCACTGCCTAGCTGCTTTTATTTCCAAGGTTATTAGGCATAAAGAGATTTCAATACTTACTTTGTTCCCCTTCCAATTGCCATCACATCACTGAATAATAAGAACATTCAGACCAGAAAATGGAGTTGTTTTTTCTAAGTAAAGTTAAGTGGACAGCAGCTGCTGGATTAATATAGTCCCTTGATTTATTTTTATTTACAGATGCACATTTTCATTAGCTGGGATTTGAACAGAATGGATTTTTACAACAAAAGCAAAAGCAGCCCAATTCTGGATTTTTACACAGATGGGCTTCTCTCTGTCTCCTTGGACAGTTTTGAGTGTATCTTCTTCCAACACAACTCAGATGTGTCCATTTTTAATGTTCAGCTTGCAGCCTCGAGGCAGAGTACATAATTTCCCTCCCTAATCTGGAGAGCAAATCTCAGATGCAATGTGATTTCTGCAGAGATGCAAGGAAGTCCCAGGGAATTGGGCTGGAAATGCAAGCAGACTTTCTTTTTCCCCTTCCTCCTATGTAAATCAAGGCATTTCATGCTTGGTGAAGATTTCTTCAGTTATCTGTTTTTGTTCCTATGATTTCCTAAATGGCCGTAGGCTATATTAATTCCTCTTGCCTTAGAGAACAATCAAATTTGTGTTGCAAGGGTCCCAGCCTGACTGCTCTGTTTGATCACAGTTATTAGACTGTCCCTTAATGCTCTGAAATGTTTATGGTTTTGGACTTGGAACTACCATAGTTATAAATAACCACAGATCTCAAAATTCTATGTGGTATATATTCTCACTGACCAGTCTTATTTATTTTGGTGCCCAGGAAATGTTTGATAATTAAATACAGGCAACACTGATGTGGCAGAGTACTTGAAAAATCTCTAATCGTACAGCTTGCCTTACATTGGGAGCTAGTGCTTCTAAGGAAATCCCAAGGAGCTCTGGCTTAGAATTTCACTCAATTTTCTAACTGAGTCAGAGTAGCAACACAGTATCCCATACTGTTAAGAAATACATAGGATGTGGTGTTGCTGGACTAGCTAAGAGAGTAAATACGTATCACAAAAAAATTAGTGGTGGATATCGGAGTGCTGGCGGAGGGTGACGGTACCTGGAGTCTTTGTGACTTAGGATCACAGATCTCAGGGAACATCTGAGCCCTAATCCCAAAGGCATGCTCTCTGCCATTTTCCCATTCTCATTCCTGGCTAGGCTCTCAGACAGTCCAAAGAAAGTTATTAAAGAACTGGGGTGGTAGAAAAGCCTCACCCAGGGGCGCCTGGGTGGCTCAGTGGTTTAAAGCCTCTGCCTTCAGCTCAGGTCATGATCTCAGGGTCTTGGGATCGAGCCCCACATCGGGCTCTCTGCTCCGCAGGGAGCCTGCTTCTTCCTCTCTCTCTGCCTGCCTCTCTGCCTGTTGTGATTTCTCTCTGTCAAATAAAGAAAATATTTAAAAAAAAAAAAAAAAAAGAAAGAAAGAAAAGCCTCACCCATTCCATACTTTTATCCATGTCCCTGAGCCTAAAAACACTAGGGAACTTGGTTGAAAAGTAAGACAGGAACTAACAGCAGCAAAGCAGTCAGGGCATTTTCCCCGGTGACCCTCACACTTGCCAGCTTCCCAGCCCAGAACCTCAAACACAGTTTCACTCTCCCCTGGCCCATGCCTGCCCATATTTACTGATCAGTGGATTACCACGAGGCAAAGACAAATTTGCTTTCAATCTGCAACTATTAAATGTTTGTTTGTTGGATTACATTGCCCAGTTGTTTTCCCAGCAGGCTGGCAAGCAGAGAGGACTTGGAAAAGGGAAACAGCAACCACCCTCTCTATGCCAAATGGGGAAGGCGATTTAAAACGAGACTCGCAAGCACCGATGGTGGTCCTGACTCCAGCTAACCGACATGAGCAATACCCCTTTTCAAGTGCAGCCGTGAGAAAGCCAACTTCGTTCTCTATGCAGCGTGTATTTATCATCCAGCGAGAAGCCCCACCCCCTCAAGCTTTACCCCCACTTCCAGGCAGAGATCCGTCTGCCAGGATTTCACCTAGAGTGTCCCTTCCAACAGTTCACCTGAGTTCGGGGGAAAATGAAGTCTCAGAATACCACTCTCAGTTTCAAGATCGCGAGTGGCTGAGTCACAATTTAAAGGTCCCTTCTGATCACCTCCTGTGGAAATAATCCTCTTTGAACTTTACCTTCGTTGTAGATGCAATATTTGTGGCGTGGAATTTCTAGTCAGTGTTGGGTGCTTAGCATTTTATTTGTCCAATTTTTAAAAAATATTTTATTTATTTATTTGACAGAGAGAGAGATCACAAGTAGATAGAGAGGCAGGCAGAGAGAGAGAGGGAAGCAGGCTCCCCGCCGAGCAGAGAGCCCGATGCGGGGCCCGATCCCAGGACCCCAAGATCATGACCTGAGCGGAAGGCAGCGGCTTAACCCACTGAGCCACCCAGGCGCCCCTATTTGTCCAATTTTTTAACTTAGCGCAAGTTCTGAGATGCACCTCTGCTTAGCTGAAGCAATCACAGGATGGCAACAAATACATAAATAAAACGAGATTTTTTTTTTTTTTTCATAGAAATACTAAGGCAACCTTAACTGGAGTGGAGGGAGCTGTGTAGCCATAATAATAAAAGTAGCAAACGTTAGCAATCTGCTTCATAGCATGAAATAAAATGTATTTTAGTAAAAACATGAACACTGCTCCAACTGTAATTTTTCACACAGCTGTGATAAAAGAACGATAAAAGTGATAAGGCATAACAATTCCTGAGTAAACACACATATAAAATGAACTGGAATTTCAGATCTAAAGTGTTTTGTTTTACTTGCCAGCTCTAAACCTACCGTGGCTGGTGCTTTAATTTTTTTTTAACAGCTATCAATTCTGTTCACTTGTACAATTTAATAGATGCTTAGAAGCTTCCCAAAAAATATGTTGCATGAAGAGATAGTCTCCCTTAGCCTGTGCATTTGACATCTTGTCACTTTGTAACATTATATACTTTCGAATTGATATCCTATCTATTGCCTCTTGATAGGGAAAAAATAGCAAAAGCAGTACCTATGAATCTTCCCTGTGGGGGAAAAAAAAGCCAAACACTTCATTCTCTTGGAAATTATGTGATTCTATCCCTGGCTTTTAAAAATCTGAGTCATTCCCAAGGTAACAGAACACTTCTTTAATCATTAGAACAAATGGTTGTTTGTCCAACAAGAACAATTATTTTCTAAAATAGAAACATACCTTCAAAAACATTCTTGAGGCGAATAAATGGTTTTTAAAGCACTTAAATGATAAAACACACTCAGGAAAAAAAAGGCGAATATATATTTTCATAAGTATTCATCAATATTTCTGTAGAATAATCTGTGACCTTTGGATCAAGGCCTGGTTAAAGAACATAGATAAATCCCAAACTGATTATTCCTCCCTTAGGTCAAAAAGCTACTCTCCCACCCACACTAAGTTTGTGAACTGTTACATCTAGTAACCATAAAACTTCTGGCTCACATCTTCTAATTGTCTTTACCCTTGACTTGGTACACAATATTTTTTTCCTTCCTTCCCTCCCTCCCTCCCTCCCTCCCTCCGTCCCTTTCTTCCTTTCTCCCTGCCACCCTCCCTCCCTCCCTCTCTTTCTTTCTTTCTTACTTTCTTTCTTTCTAACATATATCAAGCAACTCTATGGGTAAGGGGGCCATAGAGATCTGCATTGTTATAGCAGAGCTACTTGTTCAACAAGGATCTGTGTTCCTATCCCAGAGTGTCTAGGGAAATGTCTTCTAGCTAGATGTTGTATTTCCTGGTCTGTCTGAGCATCTAACTATGTCCAGGTGACTACAGAATATAAACAGAAAAGAAGTGAGCCCCTTGGGGCCGACCTAGTTAAGAAGCATATGTGTTCTCTCTACTCCTCTCTCTTGTCCTTACATGGCGTCCTTGGAAGCCACATGCCAAAGATGGCCGTGGCCCAAGATGGAAAGAGTCTGGCTGCTCCATCACCATATATAGAGAAGGCTGCCTCTCAGGGACCCACAATTAACACAATTATATATAAGAATCTTCCTTATAGGAAGTTACCTCTAATAAGGGACATTATTACTTTAAATCTTTTTGGAGACAGAATCCGATATATTTATATGAGATAGTAAGAGTGCAAGGCAAGCAATCAAAAATTATAGTTTAGAATATCATCAATACAGGAAAACTATGAGATCTAGGTTTCAAAGGAGGACAGGATCACTTACATCTGGAGTTACTGGAAAAAGCCTCACAGAGAAAGAGCCCTTTTAACTTGATTTCAAAGAATGGGTAGCAGTGTGACAAGTAAGCAAGGAGGTTGGAAGGCATTTCAGGCAGAGGGAACTGCATGATCAAGCAGGGAGGAAATAAAGCACAATGATTCAGAAATAGTGAGTTGTCTGCATAAAGGATTATAGCTTGCACAAAAGTAACCATGAAATGGTTAAACAGAACCTCCCAGGTTGGTATGGCTCAGCATTTATTGATAATCTGACATATGAATTATAGAGCCAAAAATCCAGGAGCTACAATATCTCTCTCACCATTGCAGATAAAGAAAGAGCAATACAGGGATGTTGAAAATCTGAGAGGTCACAACACAGATAGGTACAAACCACATTTCCAGCAAGCTCCAGGGTAAAAAAAAAGAAATAATTCCTCTAGAAACTGAGGTTTCTCAAAAAACATGCTGAAAGAGACAGAAATCTTCCAGTCCCCAAAATGCATGGATCTGTGCAGTTGTCGGCAAGAACAGGTCAAATAAGGCTACCTCAATTAATTACAGAGCCTCTGCAACTTTATGAATGAGATCCAGAACTCTGATCTTAATATTCAAAGATCTCATAAATAAGCATTCTTTCAGAGACCAACATTGTCCCCAAAAGGGGGCTGGGAAGGCTAAATGATGACAGAAGGGAATAAGCCAAGGACTTTCCCAGCCTTAGTTAGAACCCCCCTATCCAATAATTGTTCTCAAATATTATTTCATGCTTGAGTTGGTAATTTAGAAAACTATGAATGATTTTTATTCCACAGTATAAATGCACTCATTTCTAAAATAATTCTGTGGGAATTCTTTAACTGACAAATAATGGATTATTCATAAGTGATGTTTATCTAGAAAACGTATCAGCATGACATTTTAATTTATATGTAGAATTGCCCATTTATAGGCTAATGTCCACTGGCAAATAATTTGATTTCTCTGCAAAAGGCCAGATAGGTCATGCCTACAGGAAGTAAAAATATGCCCCATTCTTCAAGATCCATCTCTGGAAAAGGTACAGAAGAGACCCAGTGTTATAGACTAAATATTTGTGTCCCCCTAAGATTCTTTTTTTTTTAAGATTTTTTATTTATTTGACAGACAGAGATCACAAGTAGGCAGAGAGGCAGGCAGAGACAGAGAGAGAGGAGGAAGCAGGCTTCCCGCTGAGCAGAGAGCATGACGCAGGGCTCGATCCCAGGACCCTGGGACCACAGCCTAAGCTGAAGGCAGAGGCTTCAACCCACTGAGCCACCCAGGTGCCCCCCACTTTTTTTCCCCCTGAAATTCTTATGTTGAAATTCCCATGGTCTGGTGTTAGGAGGTGAAGCCTTTGTGAGGTAATTATGATGAGATGAGGTGATGAGGAGGAAGTCCCCAAGAATGGGAGGCCTTTAGCAGAGTCAGATGATAGCTAGCTCCTAATGTCTACTGTCCACCAGGTGAGGAGACAATGAGCAGTTGTCAGGCAGCAGCCTGGAAGAGAGTGCCCACCAGAACTCGACCATGCTGGCACCCTGATCTTGGACTTCCGTTCTCAGCAACTGTGAGAAATACATTTCTGTTGTTTACAAGCCACCCAGTCTTGGGTGTTTTGTTACAGCAGCAACTGGAGGCTAAGACATGTACAAATATAAACTAGTTCCTACTGCCTCCTTTTTGGAAGTTTGAATCACATCAGAATCTGATTCTATAAAGAGAAAAATGTTTCCTTGCTTTGTTTGCCTGTTTAAAGACATGCATAATTTTCACACTTTTTTGCAAACATTAAGTGTCCTGGTGTTCTGTGTTGTTTGTTCAGCTTCTCTTGGGCTAGGTTAAAGAAACCAGAGGCTCATTTCCAAGAGTATGGCGTGAAACAAAACTAAAGAGAAGGTGTGGAGTGAGCAAAGGAGGCAGCCTTCACAGTTTCCTCCAACAGCTTACCAGTAGCTTTGTGTGCCTGGGACTAACTGTGCCAACCTCGATTCTTCCTGCCAAATGCCTCCTCTCCCAGCGTCCCCACTTCTTTTGTTATTGTCTTGCTTCTTCCCACCTTGTGCTACAATAACTCACAAGAAGGAAGTTGAGGATAAATGTATTTATGCTTTAAAAAGAATTTTTCATTTAAATTGATGCAAACGTCAAGGGAAGACAAAAATATACCTTCCTACACAGATCGGTAGTTCTTTCTCCTCTTGACATATTCTCCCCCCCCAAAACTAAAATATGTAAGGCTGGAGATTCTTTTGGATTCAAAGAAAGGAGATATACTCTGAGCATGAGAAAGAAAAATAATTCTCTGAAGCCTTAATTCTTCCCTTTTTGGAAACTTAATTCTTCCTAATAGAAAACAAACTAGCACAGTGCATTTTATTTATTTATTTTTAAAGATTTTATTTATTTGACAGAGAGAGATCACAAGTAGGCAGAGAGGCAGGCAGAGAGAGAGAGAGAGAGGGAAGCAGGCTCCCTGCTGAACGGAGAGCCCAATGCAGGACTCGATCCCAGGACCCTGAGTCCATGACCTGAGCTGAAGGCAGAGGCCTAACCCACTGAACCACCCAGGTGCCCTGCATTTTCTTAAGAATATTTCCCATTAAAAAACAATAATAACTTAACCCAAAGACCTAAACCTGAATAGAATTTTCTCTTTGATAATCTCTTACTCCATATGCTTCCCTGGATCTTCTGTACTTTTTTTTTTTTAAGATTTTATTTATTTATTTGACAAAAAGAGAGAGATCACAAGTAGGCAGAGAGGCAGGCAGAGAGAGCGGGGGAAGCAGGCTCCCTGCTCAGCAGAGAGCCGGATGCGGAGCTTGATCCCAGGACCCTGAGATGATGACCTAAGCCAAATGCAGAGGCTTAACCCACTGAGCCACCCAGGCACCCCAAGGATCTTCTGTACTTTTTTTTTTATTATTGTTTTTTTAATTTATTTATTTTTTCAGCGTAACAGTATTCATTGTTTTTGCACAACACCCAGTGCTCCATGCAAAACGTGCCCTCCCTATTACCCACCACCTGTTCCCCCAAACTTCCACCCCTGACCCTTCAAAACCCTCAGGTTGTTTTTCAGAGTCCATAGTCTCTTATGGTTCGCCTCTTCTGTACTTTTTGAGCCACCTTCCCCTCCAGGTCATGCTCCATAGGGTCATAAGAATAGGCTACCTAAAAATGCAGACTTCGCAGAAGCACTCCCTGATTAAATTAGTTCAACAGCTACCCAATGCCAGCTTTAGAAAAGCATACAACTCATTGCATTATCTTTCTTTTTCAATGCGCCAACTTCATACTCTATCTCTCCTACCTCCTCACACTCCAGCAGTAATGACTTACTTTCATTCATAGTCATGTGTTCATCCCCCCCCCATTATTTTGTTTATTCTGTTTGCTGAGAGTGGAAGGGGACTTTCTTCCTTTGTTCACTTGGTGCACTCCTTCCCATCCTCCAAACGCTTTGTATCAGTCAGACTTCCCTGTAGGAAGCCACTCTGGAAGCAGGAAGACACTTAATGCAGGAAACTAACTCCCAACAAGACTGCTGAAAGGACTAGAGGAACACAAGTCGGGGGCCACCAATAAGCTTTCAGGTCACAACATGGCAGACATAATCCAGAACTTGGAAGCTGCTGCTGGCAGTCAGAGGTCAGAAAGCTACAAGGAGTACTGCCGGTGTCACAGCTGGCCCCTCAGCCAAGGCTGATGACTTAGTGAAACAAGTAGTCTATCACTGCAAGAAAAAAGAAGGCTTGCAGGATCCTCATACATCAGCTGCTATCAGTGCTGAAGGAAAACGACCCTATTCTCCCCTGTTTTGCAAATTTTGCACTGGAGCATCTCATTATAGTTTTTAGCCTTCGAACCCCTATAAAGGTTTAGGGTCTTTGAAGAGAGGAAATAGGTACTGCGTGTCGATAGATCACATCAGGCATCACGTCTTCTGTTAAGCCCTTTTCTGGATCTTCAACTCCCAAAGAGCCTCAGTTAATCATTCCCTCCACTGTGTCACCTCTGTTCTTGACCAAGCATAGCCTTCTATTATCTTAATAGTCCCACCATAGTGTAGTATTTGAGGACACATACAGAGATCATATATTTGAAACCCCCAATTATTTTATTCATCTTTTTAAAATCCCAGTACTTGGCATAGTCTCTGACATGTAATATGCCAGGCACATTTTATTTTGCCAGATGTTATTATTAAGTAGCACTTTCATGTACAAAAATAGTAACTTTGATAAGAAAAATTTCAGTTTCAATCTCCTTTTTCAGTAGATTCAGAGAATATCAAGTTGGGAAGTAGTGACATTCAATTCTATTGAGATTTCAGTCAATTCTCCTTTTCTTAGAAGAAGAATATCTTCAGATATTATTCAATTAAACTGAGAATTTGAAGATTCCTTGTTTCTAGTAGATATTCTACTCATTGTACTCTCCAGTGATCAATTTGCTATTCCCAATAGAGAATAGGAAACCAAGCATTTTAGTACACTTATTTAAATTATAGTTCATTTATGCATTGTGTTAAACAACCCCTGGGCATGCTTATAAGCCTCACAAGTAAAAACACAGCCAGCAATTTGAATTTATGTTCTAATATAGACTAAGTATCAAAGCAATGTTCAAATAAGATTCAGAATATATTTTTATGTTCCACTCACAATAATTTCTTATTAGAACGTGGTGAGTAAAGTAGAATGTGTCAGTCTAGCTTCTCACACCTCTGGAGTGGGGCTGATCTACTTTCACAACGTGGTGTAGGTACAGTCCTGTGATTCTAAATCACCAAGTCATATGCTTGAGAGAGAGGGAAAAAAAAAAGCCTGAAGAAACACAGCCTTCCTCTGGACTCTGTACAAACATCCATTTGTCCCCTGGAGACTTGGTTAGGGGGAAAACTAAGATACAATAAAACTTGCAATGCTTTTTAACATACTAAGCTGAAATGTTTTATAAAATTATGCCACACAGAAAGAAAATGGTATATGGCTAAATATGAATTTACATTTCAGTTTCACTTAAATTCAGTTGTAAGAACCAAAAGTAAAATCAGACTACTCTAGAGGAAAATTAAGAGCAGGCATTGCAGTTATCAGTAGAGAAATTAATTGCAGGAGATAATAACCAGTATCATTAGCTCTCAGGCACTTTTAAGTGTTTCTCTTGACCTTTATAAATGAAGGAACTGAGGTACCTAGAACATACGCTGAGAATATCAAAGAAGCAGAATTCACCAGTGTTGCAGACTGAATGTTTATGTCCTCCTACAGTTCACATGTTGAAACCCTAACCCCCAGCCTAGCTGTATTTGGAGATGGTAACTTTAAGGGAGTAATTAAGGTTAAATGAGGTCGTGGGGTAGCAGGGTGGGAGTAGGGAAGAGCTGATTTGTGTCCTTATAAGGAGAGACACCAGAGAGCTAACTCTTTTTCCTCTCATGTCACAGTGAGGAGACCACATGAGGACCAGTGAGAAAGCAGCCATCTGTAAACCAGGAAGAGAGCCCTCATCAAAAACAGCTCATGCAGGTATCATGATCCTACACTGTTCTCCTCCAGAACTGTGAGAAAATCCATTTCTGTTGTTTCAAACACCCAGTGTGTCATATTCTGTTATGGCCAGACTAAGACCATCAGCAAGCCAACCAACCAAGATTCTTCCCTGCTCCTGCTTTCACCCACACACACATCATGTCTTTGCCAAAAAGACCTGAAGGCCTAGTAGGTAGCATATGGGAAAAGAATGAGAAGTACTATAGTTCTTGGGTCACCTGGGTGGCTCAGTGAGTCAAGCATCTGCTTTCAGCTCAGGTCATGATCCCAGAGTCCTGGGTTCAAGTCCTGAATCAGACTCCCTGATCAGCCGGGAGTCTGATTCTCCCTCTCCCCAGCTCCCCTCCCCATGCTCATGCTCTCTCTCTCTCTCTCAAATAAAAGAAGAAGTATTACAGTTCTTATGCATTGTCATTAAGGAAAATGTCATACATATACTTCAGATTCCTATTATGTAAGGCTACTCCTGATACAGATATTTATAGAGATAAAGTTAATGTTAACACTGATTTCACACCCATAAGAATGTTGCAGTAAGAGCATCACAGTGTGACTCAGCCTCTTAGGGACACCCTGGGCCATACATCTTTGTTGGCAGAGCACAGAATTGCAGCAATAGAAATGAGATCCTAGGGTTCTTGTTCTCTCCTATGAGAACACAAATTCCACTGTATATTACTGTATATTACTGTGGTAATTATTTGCTGTACATAATGTACTAAAAATCTTGGCACTGAAATTGGTAATAAGAAGTAATCTCTTTCAAGTCATTTAATTATAAGCTAAATGTAAGAGGTAGAAACAGTCTCACCATTAATCAAATTAATACTTGAAAGGCATTAGACCCACTATTTCCCTGAAAAAAAATAATTTGGGAGCAACTAGTAAAGGGCATATCCCAATAAATGGGTTTCCCTACCCTGTCTTTCTGCAAATTTTTGGCTAGTAATCAGGACTCTCAAATATAACTTATGGTGCAGGGTCAAAAACTTAAGATTTGGAAATACCTTTAAATGATCATAAGTATTGTGCTGGCTATAAAGCTTCTATGGCCCAGTTCCAAATCTATGATTCTATACTCTGGTGATCCTATGGCCAAGGTGCTGAAAACTAACTTTGTCTTTTGTTAGCTTGCTCCCTGTCAGGTGCAGCCAGTAGTGGACTCTGGGAGAAGACTGGGAGGCAGGAGAAGGGGAGAGGGAATTATTCCTTTCTTTTGTCTCTGTCGTCTAGCACTGGCCCATTAGTCCGACAGCCACCATTGGCATTCCTAGAACCGCCTTCGTTATATGTTTCACAGGAAACCCACGGTAGCCAGGTTATGACTTCTCTTCAGTTATCTGAGTCCCAGTTTACAGAGTCTGTACTCAGATCCTGAAAACCTTACCTTCTTCCTTTCATGCTCACAGCCCTAGCAATGTAGCTACTTCCTACATCTGTTATTACTGGGTTTCCCCATTCTACTTTTCCAAATTTCTTTAACCAATTTCCTGGACTGAATTCCCTTTGTTGTAATACACAGTGTGGATTCTGGTTTCCTGACTGGACAGCCACCAACACATATATGGAAAATGATTTTTTTCAAAGATTTTATTTATTTATTTGAGAGAGAGACAGAAAGAGCACAAGCGGGGAGAGGTGAAAAGGGAGAGGGAGAGAGATAAGCAGATTCCCCTCTAGGTCAGGAGCCTAATACAAAGCTAATCCCAGGACCCCAAGGTCATGCATGACCTGAGCTGAAGGCAGACACTTAACTGACTGAGCCACACAGGTGCCCCTGGAAAATGATTTTTAAGTTTTAGGAAGGAACACTCAAGTAAAATCTATTTCACATTTCAACTAGATTATTAGATTTAGATTAATCAAACGCTATCTCAAGTATGAATTGAATATGTGCATAAAAGACTACTTTCCTTGAGATTCTTTTTGCCTATATGATACAAGTGAGCATAGGTTTGGGGTTTAGCTACATGGAAATGGAATTATACTACATATTCTGCTCTGCACTGTGCTCTGCACAGTTAACTACAGTGATAATGTCAGAAACGTTAGAGTAAAGGTGAAGGAAATCTTTACTTTTGACATTGGCTTGGTTTTCACACTGAGCATTTTACTTTTGCAATTAATTTTTTTAAAACCTTGCATTGTTGAAGCAGTTTTCTGATTTCTTCCAGGATTGTTGGTAAAATCTCCAGCACTATCAAGTTAATTGCCTATGGCAAATGTAAGCAACTAAGAGTAGGCAGACTTAACTTACCACAACTGACATCAAGTCTCTGCCCTTTGAGTGGTAACAATAATTAACCATTATGGTTCAAGACATGCAGCCCTTGGCTCCAGGTCTTCTTTGTCTTGAATGCTCATACCTTCATAAGCATAACACATATAAACTTAGGCTTTGACCCACATAGTACAGAACACGTGGGTCATCTTTACAGAACACAGGTCATGTAAACACAAGTGACTTCAAATGAAAATACCAGAGATGTTATTTGTGTTTCTCAGACATGTCCTAGCGACATCTTTTGTATTGCCATTTTCCTCTTGCACTTCCGCTTTCTTGTGGTAATTGTGCTCCCAACCCACTCCCACCCTAAACAAAAACAAAACTTCTTCCAGCCTTGCTCTCTAGTTTTTCCCTTTTTTCCAATTTCTCCAACACAAAAATCTCAAATACTAGCCTGTCTGACATACTCCACTTTGGAAAGCCTAGAGGGGGAGGAGATAGAGCAGGTCAGGCCAGGAGGCATTTCAAGTGAGCGTGAAGGAGAAATTCAAGGATCTTAGGCCACATCACTTCCATGCTTCCATGCTTGTTCACCCTCTGTAGACCACATGATGCTATAGTCCTCTGCCTCTGTAGATTGAGGGCTTCAAATGTATCTGTGCTTTATAATCATGATATCCTTTCTGGAATATTATTCTAGCACTCACAAGAGAGAATGGAGATTGTGAACTTTTTTTGTGAAGAAAGTAACATTTGGTTAGAGTAGTAGCTTCTATTCACACGGCAGACCTCCGTGTAGCACTATTCCGTCTTCCGCCATCTGTCCAGGCATGAAGTCCCGAAAGGTATCATACCTAAGGTGCCATTGTTTATTCACCTCACACTCAGCTTCCTGTGAGTCACATAAACCCAAATACATACAGACTTAAGGATCAGGAGACAGAGTTATAATTCTTATTCTGTCAACAAATGCATGATAATTCATGGGAAACAAAATATTTGTGCTCAGTTTCACTTGGTTTCACTAAAAAAAAAAAAAAAAAACACCTCTTCCACCTTTCACTAAATAACGTATGTGAAGTATCTAAAATATATTCAGGACAAGGAACACAGTGCACATATATTAAGCAGTCACTCATTTCTTACTTAAAATATAAGGGAAAGGATATGAAACTTACAGTATGGTGGAAATAGTAAAATTCATAGTTGTTGAGGAGAAATAAGCAACATCATTCCCAAGAGAAATGAACATGTCAAATAACTGGGGAAGAAGGGAGAAAAATTATTACAACAAGAAAAGGAGAGAAATCGCTGAAACTAAAATGTACTAGCAAAGGCAACTAGGAATAATAAGGAGGAAAAAGGGTCTAATGTTAATGAATCCATCTGCCCATCCAACCCACCATGGCCAGAACAGGAGCTTTAATAACTTTTTTAGCATTTACCATTGACCTTATATCAAAGTACTAATGGAAAGCCCTTATCCCCAAACAGGTGAGAAATAGTAATCTGTATGCGGGCACCTGGGAGGCTCAGTGGGTTAAGCCTCTGCCTTCAGCTCGGGTCATGATCCCAGGGTCCTGGGATCGAGCCCCATGTCAGGCTTTCTGCTCCTCGGGGAGCCTACTTCCTCCCTGCCTACTTGTGAGCTCTGTCTGTCAAATAAATAAATAAAATCTTAAAAAAAAAATAGTAATCTGTATGCAAATCCAAGCCATTACAGTCTATTACATCATCTCCAAATACTGATCCTTAATCTCTCTTCTTAAGAAAGAAAAACAAAATGTAGCACAACTCCTTTCGATCAGTGCATACATTGGGCCATTTTTTTTTCTTTCCTTTTCTTTTTGCTTTGTTTTAATGTGGAAGTCCCTCACCAAAAATTAATCACAGGACATTGTCCAGCTGTATTTTAGCTCTCTCTGAAGAGATGAATAGCCAACCCATAATAAAGCTCGTCAAAGGCCTAGCAATCATGAATGCTATGGCGTCGTTTGAAAGGTCGCCCCAACCCTTATCACTGTTCACAGACAGCGATAGAGTGCAAAAACACTGCTGTCTGAGTAATAGCTAGTTACCTCATCACTCTTCCCTGCAGAATGGTGTCCTTCGTCAGTGTCAGTCCCGGATCCATCGGTTAGAATACAGCCCGGGCTATAAGCCCTTTTTGCCTTCTGCTTCACTTGGCTTCTGCTTCAATTATGACTCGTCTGTTTGTTTGCTTCTCGGCCTCCACTTTCCTCCACTTGCAGGAAAAGAACGGCAAAGATCAACTGGAAACCTCAACTTATGCACAACTACTTGGAAATCATTTCTTTGATATTGACGTGGCGCCACTGAAAATGACAGTGAAAAATACTACTCACTTAAGGAAAAAAAAATACTCTCAAGACCTATGTTCAAGTACAATAGGAAGGCTGAATGACTGAAAATTCTCTTGTAGGTAACCTGAGGGATAGTGGAAGAATACTAATAAATTGGGGCTTAGAAAAGTACTGACCTACTAACCTCAGTGCTCTCTCACTGAGCACATACAGGAGTATGAAACTTTTATTTTTAAAAAGGAAAATGAACGCACTGAGAGGTGATTAATAATTGAGCCAGTAATAGGCAATAATGGAAATTTAACAAACCAAAGGTAAATCCAGGTCTTCAAATCCATCAGAGGCAATAACCATAAATTGATTAAAAGATATCACAAAAGCTCTAGACCCATGTCAGGGGGACATTGGGAAAAAAAAAAAAAAAAAGATATCCCAGGCGCCTGGGTGGCTCAGAGGGTTAAAGCCTCTGCCTTCAGCTCAGGTCATGATCTCAGGGTCCTGGGATCGAGTGCCACATCGGGCTCTCTGCTCAGTGGCAAGCCTGCTTCTTCCTCTCTCTCTCTTTGCCTGCCTCTCTGCCTACTTGTGATCTCTGTCTGTCATATAAATAAATAAAATCTTAAAAAAAAAAAAAAAAGGATATCCCATGGCCTAACTGCCACTTTCTCAAAATCCCTTGTTTGTTCCTCCTACAACCTATGCCACAACTTGCCATCAGTGTTATCTCCTGCGATTGATTTCAACTCAGCTAAATTTTTTACAGGAGCTCCCCAAAAAGTGATACGTGTGAAGAACACCATTTCTCTTGGGCGTTTACTCATTCTGTATGCTGCCAAACAAGACATAGCAATATTGAGCCCAGGACACTCTAACTGAGATGGGGAAACATTGCAATTGACCATAATACTATGGCAGCCAAATTTTAGAAATCTGAATTTTGTTCCTTCCTATTTTTTTTCTCCTTTCTGTTCCTCAACTGCTTCTTTGCCTCAGGGAAGGTGTGTAACGTGGATTCTTTGAAGAAGGTAGGCCCAACAGAGCCAAAAGAAACTTGAAGGAAGAGGTAGAACTTTCTCTGAAACCAACCAAAAAAAGGTCCTCCACACAGGGTGAGAAAAAGAAGTCTGTGGATGTCTTCAGAGGTGGAAAACCTGTTCACTGATCACTAAACATGTGGTAGAACCTCAGAGAGACTGGCCAATTGGTAAAGGCTGTGAGGTGAGGTGCTACACCCAAAACCATCATGCCCCAAGGGCTCCACTGACACGGTGGAGAAGTAGGTGGAAAGGCGGAAGGACTCGGTGGGTGGAGGTAACAGGTGACCCATCACACACAAGGTGAGAAGCCAATAGGATCATGGTTATCCTTTCTAACACCTTTAGTGGCCCATTAGGTGCAGCCTGTAAACATAAAATCTCTCAGTCAATCCTTTCTACCCACATTGGCACAGATCATTATTTCTTCTACTGGGCCCCAGGTTAAGTAGCTGGCTTGTAGTAATGAGTGATGTACAAATCCTCCCCCCACCCCCGCCCTGCACTTCATAAGCACATTCAGCTCGTCCAGATGCTCACCCGTGGGGGCAGACACTGAATGACAGAGCAGCAGAGACCCAGCTGCCACTCTAGGTTCACTCCCAGTATCGCCTCCTTGAGGGCCATACAACTGAGGGAGAGCCCCTGAGTGGTTTCTCTCACTCTTCCCACACAAGAGAGTTGAATTTCACTGAACTACATGAAAGAATGCAACTAGATTAAAAGATGAATACAATAAACAATCCCCCCTGTGAGGACAAAGTTTGGGCAGGTAACATGTTATTATGTGGTTATCTGATGGTATGCAGAATCATGGAGTAGATTTTGGGGCAGAAAGTAGAAGACAAGGTTGAGAATTTGAAGTGATTACTTCTGAAGTAGAGTATGTTTTCTTAAGAAGGGAATAAGCGGGGGCACCTGGATGGCTTCGTCGTTTGAGCATCTGCCTTCAGCTCAGGTCATGATCCCAGGGGATCTAGCCCAGCATCACTGAGCTCCTTGCTCCTTGGGGAGCCTACTTCTCCCTCTCCCTCTGCCTGATGCTCCCCCTGCTTGTGCTCACTCTTTCTCTCTCTGTCAAATAAATAAAATAAAACCTTAAAAAAAAAAGGAAGGGAATAAGCTTTTGAGTCAAGTTGACTTCAGGTAAAATGAGAAACCTCAGTTTGTGCACTATGTGTGATCTTAGGCAAATTACTGAATCCCTTTGCTGCTCACTTACCTTATCTGTGAAAGGGAAATAAGGTAAGGGAGGGGACAGATAGGTAATAGATTTGAACATAAACACAAACTTAATGCCAGAGTCTAATCCCTAAAATGTAGTGATTGTGGGTTCCCCCCCCCACACTACTGTCCCCTTTGCCCCTATTCCTTATTCTACCCTTACCATTCTTTTTTTAATTGAAATTCAGTGAATGTCATTTTCATTTTCTACTGCTTGCTTTAATGCTTGCAGTGACTTAGGCTCCATGTAAAATTTATAAAATCTTGTTATACTCTCAAATCTTTTTATACCAAAAATTTTAATTCATTTTCTTCAAAAACTTCTCAGTACCTCTCAGCTGTTAGCTATAAAGCAAATAAACGAGGAATGGAAGAAAGCAATTCAATAAAAATTGGATTTACTTTTTAAAAAGAAAGGTTTTAATCTTCCTTAATTGGCCCTTTGATATAGATAATTTTCAAGAGTGGGACATTTTATAGACTAAAAGATCATGTTAAAGTCTTTCCTTAGAGTAATCAAGATTTGGTGATCCTTTAGAAGAACAGGAATCATTAAAAACAGCAAAGAGAAAGGAGTTATTAGATGTGGAAGATCAAGGTCTCCAATATATTAAAATAAGCAATGCAGGCCTGCAAATTCCAGCAAGCTGAAGATAACATTTTCACTGCACATTTCTTTAAAAGAAGATAAAGAGCACTGAATCAATATATCATTGAAGAGATTATTATTTTGTACAAGCTGAAGGTTGGTGCAGGTCATTCCCACTAAAGCAAACAGAACTTGTTAATTTAATCCAACAGACTTGGCAGTGAAACCAAACAGGAATTTAATCAGCAGGAGAAGGTGGTGAGCATCTCTGGAAATTGAATGATCACTGTGCAAACAGTAAATATCATTATGGAACAGGAAGGAAATAAAAAGGGTGTTCCTTTCATGATTTTCGTTCAGTTCATCAAACATAATAAATGATTCCAAATAAACCATTTCTAGGACTGCAACAATGACTTAATGTTACTTGTGCTAGAAAGTTAAATTTTATCAAGTTTTCCAGTTTCTCATCTTGCTTAAATACTTTTCTTAAAAACCGCAAGCTTATAAAAATGAAGGATTCAGTGTCTTGTATTCCAAGTAAAGAGAGCGGCTGACTTTTCAGTTTCTCATCTCAAACACAGAATGCTAACTTGCTGATGCCAGCTTGAAGGCTTTTGGGTACAGAGACAAGACTAAGGCGTATAAACCAATGTTAGGTATTTACTTGGACAGTGATTACTTTAATCATCTTCAAAATTAAGAGCACTTTTAAAGCATGTATGTTGTCGCAAGCGATAAATAAAATTTACTTATCCACCCCCCAACCTCTTTCTCACCACTTCAATGAGATTAACATCAAAGCATTTTCAGAATCTTTTCCACTTCCTGTTACCACAGTTTTCAACTTCACTTCACCCTTCTTTTCTTTTTAACTCATTTCAACCTCATAAAACTCTAGGTGGTCTGCAAGCTCTCCTTATCTCCAATCTAGTCTCCTTGAAACCCCTATTTTAAAAACATAGCCTTTTGTTCATGCCGAACAGGGCGTGTCAGTGTGCAGTATACCCAAAACAAAAAGATTTTCTCAGTGATTTTTTTTTTCCCTCTAGCTATGAAAACGTGCTGTTATTATTAAACCAGTAAATTAATTACCCTATGGAACCTCAATAAACAAATGTCAGTTGGTGTATTCCAAGAGTGATCAACAAAAATAAATCACGTAATAACTGGCAAAAAAACACCTCCTTACTTAAAAGTCTCATGGAAACTGTTTTTGATGTTTAATTATTAAAAGTAAATGGTAAGGGGAGGCAGAAGGGGGATGGATGAAATAGGTAATTAAAGATAAATAGGGATTAAAGAATATATTTATCATGATGAGCACCAAGCAATATATAGAATTGTTGAATTGCTATACTGTATACCTGAAACTAATATAACACCATATATTAACTATCCCAGAATTAACATAGAAAATTAAATTTAGAAAGAAACACAGTAAATGATAAGATTATCCTGAAACTGTAGAATAAGCTTGTTTAGTTTCATGGAAAACTAGATCAAGAGATGAAGAGAAAAGAAAGAACTCTATTTTGCTAAGCTATTAAGAAGAAAGAAGATAAAAAGGAAAACCAGGAGCTACTATTTTACAGGTATATAGTCAGAAAAGAGACTGAAAATCATAGCTTTATGGAAAAAACAGAGATCCTTTTTCATAAATTTTCTGTGTTGGAAAATGGACAGTAAGATAATATTGTGTCTAGCCCCATTTTTATTCTGTCCAGAATCACATATCTGCATATTTCATCTTACACAGGAACAGAATATTCCCTTTTTCAGGGTCATACCAACTTCTCTCCACAGTACTCAAAAAGGGTAGATTGTCTGTAGAATTTTAGTTTAACTTAAGAGTTAACTCCTTTACGTGTTTATGGTAGGTTGTTTACAAAGAATGCCACAAAAATGTTCCCCATCCTTATATGTATAGCATCCCTTTGCAATGTGACTTTGGAGCTTCTTCCAATCAAGAGGCAGAGAATATTTCAGCACATTTTGAATCTGAGCTCTCCTTGTCACTTGCTGGGACCAAAATAACGTGGTGGAAATGATGGCTGTGACTTCCAAGTCTAAGTCTCAAGAAACCTTTCTGCGCCTACTCTTGACCAGCTGAAGTGTTGTACTGAAATTGTCATGGGAAGAAAAACAGACTCCAGGGGCATAAAAGACTGTTTGACCACAGTATCCTGGCTGAAGTCCTTTCAGATCAACCAGCCAACAACCAGTCAGTAGCTCCCACATATGCAAGTCAGGTCATCTTAGACTACCAAGCCCCAGTCAAGCTGCCAGTCGACTGAAGCCATGTGAGTGACTCCAGCTGAGACAAGAAAAAAAGCCATTCCATTGTATCCAGGCCAAATTCCTTACTCACAGAATCGTAAGCACATAAATGCTTATTGTATTATGCCACTAAGTTTTGGAGTGGTTTGTTTTGCAACAAGAGATAACTGATATGTATTGGTACTAGAAGGGGAGTACCACAACAAAATCTAAAACACTTAGCATTGGCTTTGGGACCAGGGGATGCAGAATTTTAAAAAGTGATGAGGAAATTGTTAATGGAGCTCTGAAAGTAATGAGGAAAATACTGTTAGAGGCTGGAAAGAGAGTGACACTTGTTACATAATGGCAAACATGATAAATCATAAAGGTAATAAGAATACCCTATTATTGGGGCACCTGGGTGGCTCAGTGGATTAAGCCACTGCCTTCGGCTCAGGTCATGATCTCAGGGTCCTGGGATCGAGCCCCGCATCGGGCTCTCTGCTCCGCAGGTGAGCCTGCTTCCTCTCTGCCTGCCTCTCTGCCTACTTGTGATCTCTCTCTCTGTCAAATAAATAAATAAAATCTTAAAAAAAAAAAAACCAAAGACTACCCTATTATTGTGTGATTTTAAAAAACAACAACAACACAAGAACATGAAAGTTAGAAAATGTGCCTAATAAACTTATTGATCCATCTAAAAAGATCTCTGGTCAGTGTGTTAAAGTTATAATGTTAGGTGTTTCTAACTGCACATGACAAGTCAATGGAGAAAAATAATTAGTGAAAGGAGGAACTTACTCTTTGTAAATAGAATTTAAATGAAGCTGCTAAGTGGGAAAATAAATGTTTTTCTTATCCCCAATATCTTCAGCTAGGAAAAGAGTCCCAAATTAAGAAATAACTCAAGCAAAGATCAAATCAAGATTGTGGATATAAAACTCTTTGTATGACCTCAAAAATATTTAAGGTGGAATCTAATAGCTCTTTCAGAGAGACAAAGAACTTCTAAAAACATTAAGGGGACTGTCCCACAACACGCTGAAACACAAAAATAGAGGTCTGTTTGAAAAAAAATTATGATTTGGGCCATGTGGTAAGCCCTAATAAGATTCATAGGGAATATCATACACAAAGATAAACTCAAAATGGATGAAAGACCTCAGTGTGAGACAGGAATCCATCAAAATCCTAGAAGAGAACATAGGCAGTAACCTCTGTGACATCGGCCACAGCATTTTCTTTCAAGACATGTCTCCAAAGGCAAGGAAACAAAAGCGAAAATGAACTTTTGGGACTTCATCAAGATCAAAAGCTTCTGCACGGCAAAGAAAACAGTCAACAAAACAAAGAGATAACCCATGGAATGGGAGAAGATATTTGTAAGTGACACACAGATAAAGGACTGATATCTAAGATCTATAAAGAACTTCTCAAACTCAATATCCAAAAAACAAGTAAGTCAAAAAGTGGTTAGAAGACATGAACAGACACTTTTCCAAAGAAGACATACAAATGGCTATGGGCACATGAAAAAGCATTCATCACCAAGCCATCAGGGAAATTCAAATCAAAACCACATTGAGATATCACTTTACACCAATTAGAATGGCAAGAATGGACAAGGCAAGAAATAACAAATGTTGAGGAAGTTGTGGAGAAAGGAGAACCCTCTTACGCTGTTGGTAGGAAATGCAATTTGGTACAGCCACTTTGGAAAACGTATGGAGGTTCCTCAAAAAGTTAAAAACAGAGCTATCCTATGACCCAGCAATTGCACTACTGGCTATTTACCTCAAAGATATAGATGTAGTGAAAAGAAGGGCCATATGCACCCCAGTGTTCATAGCAGCAAAGTCCACAATAGCCAAACTTTTGAAAGAGCTGGGATGCCCTTCAACAGACAAATGGATAAAGAAGATGTGGTCCATATAAACAATGGAATATTACCCAGCCATCAGAGAGGATGAATACCCAATATTTACATCCAACATGGATGGAACTGGAGGAGATTATGCTAAGTGAAATAAATCAAGCAGAGAAAGACAATTATCATATGATGTCACTTATATATGGATGGAACTTAAGGAATAGGATGAAGGACATTAGGAGAAGGAAGGGACAATGAAGGGGGTAAATCAAAGTGGGAGATGAACCATGAGAGACTATGAATTCTGGGAAACAAACTGAGGGTTTTGGAAGGAGGGGGGTGGGGAATGAGTGAGCCTGGTGATAGTCATTAAGATTGCATGGAGCACTGGGTGTTATATGCAAACAATGAATCATGGAATACTACATCAAAAACTAATGATGTACTATATGGTGACTAATATAACATAATAAAAAAAAAGATTCACAGGAAATGCACAAAGTTTTTCAGAGAGTTGTACTAGAAAAAGCATCTTTAGTTTATACTAAAAGGAACTGTGAATTCAAAGTGAAAAAAAGACTCATGGACCTCAGAATCCACAGGCCATTTCTTTTAGAAAAGGGAAGATCTCAGAGGATCGTTCCAAGAGCTAAGAACAATGGAGAATCAAACCAATGGGGGTGAACTAGTCTCTAATCAAGGAATATTCTCAGCCCCTAGAATAAACTTGGCAACATGTGCCTGGTTTGATTTCAGAATTTCCATGGGCAGGTGACAGCTGTGTGTTCCCATTCTTCCCCTCTGGATGCAAATGTCTATTATAGTTATCCTCATCCAGTCTTACCATTGTATGCTGCATCATGATCAAGGAGTCATAACCAAGGAATTGTACCAAAAAAGCCTCATCTACACATGGCCTGATTTAGAGGATGATACTCTGAACAGCAAGGATGATACCATATGCATATAAGATTTTTGTGGGAGGGGTGAGTTTATTTTCATGTGGAAGGGATGTAAATTATTATTTCCAGAGGAAAGATAATGACAGGTTGCATGCAAATGTGGCTACAAAAATCCCTCAAACTTCTGTCTGCATGTCCTTTGGTAATGTGACTTTGTTGCTCCTCCCACTAGAAATGGCATGTATTTCCCCAGTCCATGAATGTGGGCAAGCCTATGCTGTGGGAGCTCGAAATCCTAGCAACAAAAGATTTTGCAGCTTCTCTTCTTGTCCTTTTGCAATGCTGCCCTGGGATCACCATGAAAAGCCCACTATCCTCAATTGGAAGATAAAAGGCAACATGGGGCAGAGATGAGTTGTCCCAGTTTAGACCCCTAGACAACTGCCAATAGCCAATGTCAATGTGAACTGTCAGACATGTCAGTGAGACCCTCTTACACTGTCCAGTCCTATAGAGAGGCAGACTGTAGCCACATGAAGGAACCCCAGAGAGATCTGTGGAAGGACCATTCAGCTGAGCCCAGCCCAAATTATTTATCCACAAGGGGGAAAAAATGACTACTATTTCAGGTGGTTTCTTACACAGTAATAAGTAACTGCTACATTAAAGTACCACATTTCCTTATCTTCCCACACATTCCAGATTTTAAATATTCTATCCTATTGTCATCTGATGTGCCAAATAGACGCCATATTTTTCACTGGAAATCTCGACTGACAAAAAGCAAGTACTAAAATGTGTGCTATAATGACGGTTGACCTGAAGGAACACTGCTCACCTTCAAGAAGACAAATTGTTATTATTGGTCCAGCATAAAAATAAAGTCTTTTTAATACTGAACACAGCTTTCCTTCCATGGAGCTTTCCTTCCAGGGATGCAAATCAAAAGGGGAGGGAAGAGAACAAAAGCAAACGCCTTCTATCTGCAGAGGTGTCATGGATACTACTCACTGACATTTAAGTCCAATAAATTCCTTGAACATCCTTCCCCAGGGGTCATTGTCTCGTGACCACTCTTTCTGCCACACACATCCTTTGGAAAAGCACAGACACGTTAAAGATAAAGAGAGGAGAGGAGTGAGAAAACTGTAGATTGAGGGGCAAAGATGAGTAACTGTTATAATGATACACCGAACAATCACATTTCTATAATATATTTTTGTTTGAATTGTTTCCCAGCTAGATCTCTTTTGGGGAGATGCTGTGTAATTTCTCTGGTTATGTGATAGAACCAGGATGAAAGAAAACTCAAAAGCTCCTGTGGCTTAAAATATAATGGTTGAAAATTGGTGGGTTATTTTTAAAGGTTTTTTTTTTTCTGTTTGACAAGGAAAAGCAGAAGGATACTCAGCACCCCCACGCCCGTCCTTCTCCAAAATAAAGGTCAAATTGCTTCTTCTCTGTTCTTAAGGACATGACTAAAAACAAAACAACAACAACAAAAAACTGATGCAAATGTGTAATGAGTGCTAATATAATGATCTAAATGGCACCCTCCTCCTATCCTTCTCTACATGAAAACGAACCGATCTAAAACCTCTCAAAATCAAGTATATTCAGATGCTGAAGAAGAAACCAACTTTAAAAATCATCTATAATTGAATATCTAAAATTGCAAAAACTGTCACTATAATATCCTCTACCTCATGGAACAGTCATTTGGATTATGTGATCATTTATTTTAACTCCCACTATTTTTGGAAGAGATAAAATTCAAGAATTCATACATTCAGAACCTCACTTCTAGATAGCGAACTAATTCTAGCAAAGTTAGAACTTATTTAAATATTGATTATAAATTAAAATTAAATTATTTCAAAACTTCTAGACTAATTTAGCCCTGGTAACACTTCTGTTCAAGTATACTAATTTATCTGAGGGGTGGGGGGGGCTAGTATGTATGCTAGAAATATGTAATTATTTTTTTAATGAGGCTCAATTCTAAAGAGTTGACGTCTGACCATGACCATGACCTCTGACCATGACCGAGAGGCCATGGTCAAACATCTTAACTTTATGTACAAAGAAACTAAAAGTCAAAGAGTTGGAATAGCCTGGAGTAGTAATGCTTATTACTGGTGATACTCATTTAAGAATCAGGTTTCCTAGGGGTGCCTGGGTGGCTCAGTCATAAAGTGCCTGCCTTTGGCTCAGGTCATGATCTCAGGGTCCTGGGATCGAGCCCCACATCAGGCTTCCTGCTCCGTGGGAAGTCTGTTTCTCCCTCTCCCACTCCCTCTGCTTGTGTTTCCTCTCTTGCTGTATCTCTCTCTGCCAAATGAATAAATAAAATCTTAAAAAAAAAAAAAAAGAATCCGGTTTCCTGGACATTCAGACCAACAAACTCCTCACTTTAGCATGCAGACTCACTCACAGGAGTTTGTGTCTACTGTAGATGAGAGGTACCGGCTCCTTCCAGTCCTGAATTCAGGAGCTGCCAAACCTGAGCATAGAACCTCTGGAACCCTTCAGCCACAGCCCTATCCCTGACTTATTAATTCCAATTCTCTGTGGATGGTCAGCACACTAGTAATGTTAAAAAGTGCCTAGGATAAGTGAACAGGGCTGAGAACCATTGAAAGTGTTTCTCTCTTCCTCATCCCTTCATCCCTCACTTCCCAACTCCCTCACTCCCTTAAACAGGCTTAGGCTACCAGGCCGGCAGTCCCAGCCTCCCTTCCTAGAGTTTCTAGCCGTCTTTGGCCCTTTGATACCCTACACCTCAAGAACCTAATTCTGAGAGCCTAGACTCTTGGAAATGAATAGATAAGAGAGGGAAGTTCGTGAACATTAAAGCCCATGGTCTCAGGTACATGCATTACCAGGGACGCTTTCCATAGGCCCACGAGAACAAAAGAAAAATAATGAAAAGAACACTCCCTCTGGCTCTATAAAAGTAGCAATACTTTCAGGCATTTGCTTACACGGCTAACCAAGTTTGCAATAGTATGTGTCAACTTATTTACAGATTGGTTTCATGACATGACCCAACCACTTCGATAAAGCCATGGTCATCTGCTCATAGGCTCATGAAACGAGAGAAAACATGGTCTTAGATTCTCAGATGTGATGACATTGGAGGGAAACATAGGTAGAAAATTTTCTATGAAACACAGGTCGACATTGGCCAGTGTCCAGTTGAGCCATATCACAACAACTGTTAGCGATCCAAAGGTACACCTAAATGCATCCACCAATCCTCAGTTGCAACACAGTCCTCAAGGAGCAGAGTTAAACCTGGGTTATTTCAAACCTCAAAGGTAAGAAAGATACCTTTTCCTTGTGGGAAAAAAAATTGTAAGCAATGATGGTCTCCTCACCCCTTGTGTCTCTTGCTCAACTCTTGTAGCTCTGTTGGGACAAACTGACCATTCTATTTTGACCTTGAGCCTGCTGGTCACTTCCATTTCCAGTTGAAGCATAAATATAGCTTTGGTAGCTGTAGTATCACATGCTTCGGTCCACTGTCCACAGGCAGCACTGTCTTCGGGTAAATATCAAGTATTTGGTATTATATATTCAAAACCCAAGATACCTAATCAAGAAAGGCCATGTCTACGAAGTTGGTCAAGTCAGCTCTAAGTGGAAAAGAGTCCAATACACCAGAAACAAGGCTGTTCCATAAGCCTTAACAGGACTAAAAAGGAAAAAGTGTGTCTGGTTTTATCTTAATGTTCTAGCTTGAGGCATATTCCATAGAACTGATTGTTTTGTTTTTCTGCCTCTGTCACCAATTCTTCTCCAGTACATTAAATCCCACACATGGCAAACACGAGTTAATTAAGCATTATATTACAGAGTATTAATATAAATGTTACAGATCCTCCTCCTTAAACCTCTATGGCATAATTACCATTGCCCTGCAGGAGAAATTAATTTACATTGTTAACAGAAATACTTAGAAACAAACATATTTAAATGTTAAACCATCAGTTCTAAAAGAACAGATTAAAGAAAGCAATAGTTAAATCAAAACATTATCTCGATGGTCCACAAGGTAATGTGAAAAGAGAATATACTACCTCTTGCTATTTCAGTTGTACTGAAAGAGCCCTTCAAATAATCGCATTTGCTTTCACGCCAAGAACCAAATATGAATGTTGTCAATATCTTTCTTTACCTTCTTCCAGGCTAATCATGAATATCATCAAGAAGACATTTCTTCCAGCTCATAAGGCTGCCTCCCTCCAATAGATTAAGACAACTTCACAAGCATCAACAAGCAGAGCCAAAGTAAAACTGTATCAGGGTTGAAATCACAGGGCTGCAAGTAACTTCCAGCTATTATCTGGTGCATTCTCCACCTCCGATAGAATCATTGAAACCAGTGGTTCTAACCTTGGCTGCGCATTGAAATCATTTGAGAAGCTTTCAAAATTATTCTGCCCACCCCTAAACCCCAAGAATTCTAATTTAATTGCTCTAGAGTATAGCCTGAATATCAAGAGTTTTAAAAGCTCTCCAGGTGATTTTAATGTGCAGCCAGGTGTCAAAGCCCATCAGGCAAAAACGACCAAGACAAAACCTGCAGACACAAGTCGGGTTTACTTAGCTTGCTGCAGCAGGAGAGACCCTAGAAGAATCCTGGGAGCTTTTCAACACAGGGGATTTTAGGAGAGCTTCAAACTGGGTGACTTTGTAAACAGCTGAGGAAAACAGGAGATTGTGCTGGATTATATGACATCAAGAAATGGGGACGGTCAGTGATTGAGTATCTCAATTATCTTCATCCAAGAGGCAGAAAAATCGGAGCAGAGCTATCATTGATAAAGAACCAAAATCACTCAGAAAGCAAGGCTGTTAAAAATGAGAACGGGGTGTTAATCATTTTTGGTTAAGGCATGGCCTAGTCATTGCCCTGTTCTAAACTTTTTGTATTACGTTGTTTGGAAAACACTGTAGACTGGTTTTTAAATAAGACCAGTTTTACCTTTCTCTGTCTCTTTTTTTTTCTTTCCTATTTTATTTTATTATTTTTTAATTAATTTATTTTTTTCAGCGTAACAGTATTCATTGTTTTTGCACAACACCCTGTGCTCCATGCAATACGTGCCCTCCCTATTACCCACCACCTGGTTCCCCCAACCTCCCACCCCCGCCCCTTTAAAACCCTCAGGTTGTTTTTCAGAGTCCATAGTCTCTTATGGTTTGCCTCCCCTTCCAATTTTTTTTTTATAAACATATAATGTATTTTTATCCCCAGGGGTACAGGTCTGTGAATCATCAGGCTTACACACTTCACAGCACTCACCATAGCACATACTCTCCCCAATGTCTAACCCAACCACTCTCTCCCTGCCCCCAGACCCCCTCCCCTGCAACCCTCTGTTTGTTTTGTGAGATTAAGAGTCTCTTATGGTTTTTCTCCCTACTGATCCCATCTTGTTTCATTTTCTCTGTTTCTTTAATAGAACCTATTTCATATTCTCATAAGGTTGAGAACCACTGATTTAAACAAAATTTAAAAACTAGCTGAATATGAATGCTGACTGTGACATCTGTCATTCTTTTGAGTTCCAGGGTTAAATTAGTTGATCTGGCTTACTGAACATGTATTTGATTTCTCCCAACTTTTCCAAGTGAAACCTTCCCAAAGCTGGAACCTTCCCAGATAAAACTCTTTGTTCCCATTCCCTTGATGGAATATCCCATTATGATCCCAAGTTTAATTTACAAAACAACATAGGCTACATTCTAAAGAAAAATCTTATGTGAAATAGCTCCTTTAGGTAGCACCACCACTGAAACAGTAGTTCTGTATTATAAAGTCATGTTCTATTTATTCTGTTCTCAACAGAAGCCACTGTTAATTTTTCACTATTACTAGCTTAGAACGCTTTGGTATGGCACTGCACATGAGGGTGGGGACTCTTCACAGAAATGCTTTTGACACTATTTTGGTAATTCACCTAATGCTATGAGAAATCAGAATGTTAGCAATCGTTTATGCTTTAAGCCAAGAATGCATATGTGTATTCAACAGAAATTGGGGTTATTTAACCCTTCTTTGGTAATCTGGAGTATGTTTGCTCTCTTAGGAAGCCCACGTAATCATAAACTATATTTTCCTTCTCCTTGAAAATAAGGTTCTGGGGCACCTGGGTGGCTCAGAGGGTTAAGCCTCTGCCTTCAGCTCAGGTCATGGTCCCAGGGTCCTGGGATCGAGCCCTGCATCGGGCTCTCCGCTAAGTGGGGAGCCTGCTTCTCCCTCTCTGTCTGCCTGCTGCTCTGCCTACTTGTGATCTCTGTCAAATAAATAAATAAAATCTTAAAAAAAAAAAGAAAATAAGGTTCTTTCAGTGTTTTACATATGTCAAGACAGGGAGTCATGTTTTTATTTATAAGAGTGAGAAAAAAAATAAGGGTGAGGAAATATATTAACTTCTGATGGTATATCCATAGTGCCAGTTACTCACTGGGAACCCCACTCAGAGTCACCTGATGCCGTCCATATTTTCTGCTTCTCTAAGCTACACAGATATTGGAATAAAAGTTTTCCTCTCCTTGCCTCAACTGAGTTATTTCCACTGTTGGATGCTAAGGGAGCCCAGAATGGCACCACATTTTCCCTACTTGAGCTCTAATCCAGCCAAGAAAACCAAAAATTAAGGCAGAAATATATTTAAAACCTGTACAATCAAAAGAAGCCACATCACAGGTTGGGGTCTCCAAGCACACACACTGAAATAGTGTTTGAGTTTAAAATCCTGATCCTACATAAAGGATCAAAAGAAGGGGAAGAAGAAAGACTGAGCAGAGAAAAAAGTCACAGGTGAAGCAGACCCAAGGAAGTCTTGCTCACCCTGGCAGGAGGTTCCAGAGTAGGCATTGCCCATGAGAGTCATCCCATAGTGAGTTGAAACGTCTGAGCCTCTGACTGCTCTCATAGTTCATTCAACGTGGGCTGTCCCGGGAAGGGCATGACTGAGCAAAGCATACAGCTCTTTGCAGCCAAAGAAGACCTGAAAAGAACAGCAGCTGGAGGCATTGTGCCCACCTCCCTCTTCCAAGTGGACAGAAAGTCCTTCCTTAGAGCACCGCTGGGGAGCACATCTTCATGTCTACCACAGCCCAAGTTGGAGAATCGGGCTAACATATTCAGCAGTGGTAGGTTTTTCAGTACGACACCCAGTACTGTGACATCCCCACATGGTAGTGTTAAGTAATCACAGACCCCATTTATGGAGATGTGCCACTGAAAATTCAAGGCCTAGAGATACTGACCAGAATATCTAGTTTTCACCCAGCAGCTGGCTCTGGTGAAAGACAAAAGGAAGAGTCTGAGACATGTATTTTCATTCTTGCTTCCACAGTCTCCAAAAAATATGTCACTCCACAAAAGGGAGTGTGGGAATGAAGATGTGGAGACAGGCTAGGAGGGACTCTAATGGCCCCCCTCTCTCCTCCACCCACTGAGCCATAGAACTTGACAGTCAGGTAAAGGGAGTGAGGCTTATTAACATACATAGGTCTCCAGATAACAAGAATAACTCAAATAATAACTTAAAACTCTCATGTATATAGTAATCCTTTTTCTGCATTCATATAAATATCATTCCATTTGAAAATCTGGAAATCAGGGAGTTGGCTCGGTTGGTTGTTTGGGGAGTTGAAGTTCAAAATTATATTCATATTGCAGTGGCATGTAAAAGAATAGATTTACTTACCGGGTCCCAAATAACATCAACATTTTTTCAAATGCTCTGTACTATTTTCTGTCTTAATGCAGAAGTCACTGAGGGGATTTTAATCACTCCGTGGCAAAGTGACATATGCTGCAAGTGGCAATTCAATGGCCAGACTCTTTACCCTGATTCCCCTTTCAGCCACATTCTTCTTGACATTATCAAACAGCATGGTGCCTCAGAAGAGAAGCTGCCTTGACAGCTACTTAGGACAGGGAGTATCTAGGAACACAGATCAGAGAGTCCCAGGAAGACTCAGAGAACACTGGAAGCAAATGCAACCATGACACCCCGATTTGAAATGTTAAGGGTGACTCCAAGCCTAACCACAGGTGCAGATCACAGATTCCTAATGAAGGGGCACTGAACCGTCAAACGTATATCAATCTTTTCTCAACCAGCCAAAGGCACTTTCTTTTAAGGGGTTGACTCGTCCTTCCTCTATGAGGTCATGATCATGAAATGTTGCTAAGGAATTTCGTTTTTAAATCAATGGTCAACTGTTTAATCAGGTAAGATCTGACGTCATGGAGATTATGACAAGCTGTTAATTTCTGCATGTGCAACTAAGACAAGACAGCCTTTTAGATCTCATTCTAGACTTATGATCTAAAGACTACCATTAGACCATTTCCGAAAAGCAGCCATCTAGGAGATAGGCCTGAAATAGAACTTACCAAATTAAGGAAAATACAGATCTAAGTGAGATCTGTCTGCATCTTCCTGAAGCTCTAACAATTTTTTTTAACAAACTGTAATCATACGACCACCTTCTACACAAACATTGCAAGCCCTTATAAACAATGCAGATGGCTAGATCCCACCTAGTGAGTATCTATGTAGTGGCTCAAGAGTCTACGTGTTCAACAAGTGCCCCGGGTGACTCTAATGCACACTAGGGTTTCAGAAACCCTGTTAGAAACTTAGGCTGCAACAAGGTCAGACACAAAGTCCGAAATCTGAGCTCAAAAGAAAAACGTCTACAAAATTCATTTGACATTTATTTGGGAACAGTATTTTTCGCAAGAGAACACTAAAACTCTTATACATTCAATAAATATTTTATTGTGTTCCTGCCCATCCAGACGCTGTGCTAAATATATTGGATTCAAAATAAAATGCATAGTAAGAGTAGGTCTAGTATCATCACACATAATAACTCTTTTCAGACTGAACTCAGATCTTAGAGTATGCATATCACTGGGAATTAAAATGAGAATTCAGAGAAAAAAAAGTATACTTCTCTTAAAGTGGAGCTATCCTAAGGTGAGAAAAACATTCAAAATTGTATATAGGATATCATCAAGTGAACCTAGTTCTCTCCAGGGAAAAGAGAGGTGTGAAGGGTGGACAGATGTAAATGTGATGATTTTAAAATAAAAAGATCTCTTGAAATAAGAAATCAGAGCTTAGAGTTGATTCCTATCCCAACCAGAATCAGTTCTTCGTGCCAAAATCAGAGAGTTGATGAACTTTTTAATCTGGTCTGGAAGCATAGATCTAAGAGCCGTTACCAAACAGACAGGATAAAAGGATAGTGCATAAAACACTGTTGATTTTCCATAAACTACCCATGAACTCTACCAAAAGAAACTCCAGACATTAAGCCTATTTCACACACACTGCCTGCTATGGTCTGAGTGCTTGTGTCCCTCAAAACTGAAAAGTTCAAGGGTGTCTGGTTGGTTCAGTCGGTTAAGTGGCAACTCTTGATTTCTGCTAGGGTGGTGATCTTAGGGTGGTGAGATCGAGCCTCACATCTGGGTCCCCACTGAGCACAGAGTCTACTTGAGAGTCTCTCCTTCTCCCTCCCCCTCTGGCCCTCTTATCTCTCTCTCTCTCCCCTCCCACTTTCCTCTGTCTAAAATCAATCAACCAACCCACCAATCACATATTTAAATCCTAATGCCCAGTGTGACAGTATCAGGAGGTGGGGCCTTTGTGAGATGATTAGGTCATGAGAGCAAGGCTTTCATGAATGAGATCAATACGCTTCTAAAAGAGGCCTCATATAGCCCCCTTCTACCATATGAAGACACAATGAATAAAGCTATGAACCAGGAAGAGGACCCTGATTTGACCATGCTGGTTCCTTGATCCTGGAATTTCTAGTCTCCAGAAATGTGAGAAATGTATGTTGTTTAAAAACTACCCAGTCCTGGGCGCCTGGGTGGCTCAGTGGATTAAAGCCTCTGCCTTCAGCTCAGGTCATGATCTCAGGGTTCTTGGAATGAGCCCCACATCTGGCTCTCTGCTCAGCAGGGAGCCTGCTTCCTCCTCTCTCTCTGCCTGCCTTTCTGCATACTTGTGATCTCTGTCAAATGAATAAATGAAATCTTAAAAAAAAAAAAAGAAAAAAAAGAAACTACCCAGGCCTTACTATTTTCTTATAGCATCCCAGAAGGGCTAAGATCCTACCACAGCTCACTGGAAAATTCCTCCTGGCATGCTAGCATAAACTAAACTTGTTCAAGATTGAGCACCTGAAGTGGTTTCTATAAAGCTTTGCACAAATATGGTGATCTATGCAAAGCAACTCATACATAATTCCATTTTACTCTCATAGCTTTTTTTTTTTTTCCATTTTATTTATTTTTTCAGCGTAACAGTATTCATTAGCTTTTGTTTATAAAAAGATTTTACAAAGTATTTGTGTTTAGAATTTTGTCCTAGGATCAAATAAAACCCAATTAGATGGTTTTATCAACATCTTACCAAAGTCAAAACAAGGGCAAGCACACACTGAAAAAACAAAAAACAAAAACAAAACTCCAGGAAAAAAATGTTAAATGTTAAAATTAAGTGGTGAAACTATGGTTGATTTTTCCTACATTTCCTAAATGTGTAATAATGAGAATGGATTACTTTATAATAAAAGCATTTAAAATTAATCTTTTGGGGAATTTTTTATGACAATAGTATTGTTTAACTAAAAATAAATTTCAAGGTGAAGAGTCTCCAATGGTCACTGTTTCTTTTCGCCTTATTTCCTTTCTTCTTTACTAAAAACGTGTTTTACCCTGCAGGCTAGATCACCTCTCTGTTCTTTCAAACATTTATAAGCTTCAACATTTTTGCTACAACAAAAAATTCTAGCTTTCCTTTTTTTCTTCTTTTTTATTACAACCCCATAAATTCTAACTACAGTTGTCCACTGTTCCTCCCATTATTCTCAATAATCTTGACGAACTGACTTTGAAAGCATATTGCTTTAGCACATTAACTTTTGCTGGGGCACCTTTTTTCCACACCTGACTCTCCTACCCTGCAATTTTATATCCACTCTAACTAATAAATTATACATGACATCTGTCTTGTCCTAGTTTTAAAAATCCCTGTAGCCTCATAAAAGTTTTTTTTTAATGTCCTCATATCCAAGTCTGGGCCAGCTCAGGTACTTTCTTTATGTAATAATTCTGGTTGTCTTTTCTCTTTGCCTTAATGCTCTATGCTACAATCTTCCTCATCCTTTCTTTCCAGTAGTTGGGGGTTTTTGTTTGTTTGTTCATTTGTTTTTAGTCACTTTTCTGCTTCCAGAATTATTCTTGTCTCACTCCACAGCCTAGGGCTAGTGAAATGTGAACACTTCTCATTTTCTACCAAAATTATGATGCCTCTACCCACTTAAAATTTAAATATAATTATACTAAACTATGACATAATCTGTCACTCCCCAAACCCAATTCCTGCAATGAATAAAGGGTCACTCTCACCTAGTCCCTCAGTACATTGCCTCGATTAGGACCCTTTCCACACCTTATTGTCCTTTCTTATTTTTTGAGTTTACTTTCTCCCCTCTAAACTTTAAAATCCAAATGGAAGAGAATGGGGTCTTCATGCCTGTATCATCAGTATTTATCACAGCAATTGGTACAGGGCAAGTGCTTTATAATTATCCACTAGATAAATATACATTATAACAATACATGAATTCAGAAGCACATATGGGAACCCAGCTCTCTACTACTCAGCCATACTGAAAGAGATTTGATAAAATATAAAACAATCCCCCCATTCTCATTAAATAATTGTTGTTTTAGAGAATATAATCAAATATTATATTTTATATTACAGTATTATCATTAAAAATCATTCTATGTATGTCAGCACAATAGATTTTTGCTAGATTAATTTTATAAATATATATTTTAAATTTCTTCTTTTTTATTATTTATTTAATTATTAGAGAAAGCATGAGAGGGTGGTGGGGGCAGAAGGAAAAGAAGAAGCAGACTCCCTGCTGAGCAAGGAGACAGAAGTGGGGCTGGATCCCAGGCGCCTACCCCGGGATCACGACCTGAGCCAAAGACAGATGCTTAACTGACTGAGCCACCCAGGCACCAAGTGACATTCTTTTAATAAAGGTAAAAATCCCAGGAATTTTTTTTATTTCTAATATGGTAACTATTAGTAGATAATAACTCACACAAATAAAAGGTCTATGGGAACCTCAATAATTTTTAACACTATGAAGGCATCCTGAAACCAAAAAATTTACAACTACTGTTCTAAGTCATCCAGACCACTGTATCAACACCTCTTAATATCCATTCAACTCCTCCCTGCCTCAGTTTTCTCTGGGGACTTTGGCCACTTGTTCCAGACACCTCTACAGTGACCAGCTCTGTGTGGGGTCTGAATTACCTCACCAGGAGAGACCTGCTGTCACTTCTTGCCTGCATAGGGTGCCTCTCGCCTCCCACACATGGATTGTCTGTTTAAAACGAGGCAGTCATTTTCAAGCTATCTTTGGTGAAGAATCATTTTTCCCCAATCCACTGGTGACTGACACTTTGTAAAATACCATTTAAAAGAATTGCTAGAAAAGTGAGCTGAAAAAAAAAAAAAGTATACAAAAAGACAAGCCCAATTGTTTTACTGTTAGATTCAACAGACACAAAATTACTCAGTCAATATGCTCTGAAAGTTTCTAAATACTTCCTTTCAATTTCTGTACTTATCATGAAGATGCCATCCATGGATTACACTTTGAGATGTGTTGCACTAAGACAGGACAGCCCAGGACCCGCTCAGTATCTACCATAACAACCTAGAAATGCAGGAGGTGTTGGACATCTCATGGGGTGACCGTCAACCAAGAGGAGATAATAGGTCTTGACAGATAAGGTCTTGTAACAGGTCATCTATCTTCTCCAATGGTCCCATAGGAAGGAGCAAGAGCCACACATAGCCATGCACATAGCCATGGGTAGTTTTATAATGCATCCACCTTCCTGCTCTGCTAACCCTCTACCTCTTACTTCTACTCCCTAGTATATTGCTCCCCAAGAAAGCACTCAAACTTATGCCTTAAATTCTACTTTCTGGGGAGCCCAGGAAATGGAAGCCAACATGCCCTTTGCACCTCACTGAAGCCAGGGGAAAACACAGGGACATAGAACATCCAAAAATTCTATTATTCTCCACATGGCTGCACATTGGCTTGTGCTTTCCTCTTTTTCTACCCCACAGCCAGTCTGTTGCAGCTGGTACAAATTTAATCATTCCATCTATAGTAGATCCTCCATCCCCCACAAGTCCCAGCACCATATTCCCTTTGTCCTGACACAAACCATTCAGTCACAGGCAAGGCTCATTTGATCCTTCCAATTGACCTTTAAAATTGGCTAGGGTGGTGAATAGGGTATTTACTATCATCCTTGTATATAGGCAAATGAGAAACAAAAAGGTTAAGTGATTTTTCTGTGGACACTTGACAATTTAGTGAGGGAGTGATGAACAAAGCTCAATGACACTGTTTGGTTTTCTTTCGTTTTCACATCGTTTATATTCTGACAAGAGCAGATGGTTCGCTGAGCCAAGATGGCCAACTAATGTCTAATATTTTACCAGACAAACCACAGTAAAATGGAGTATGTGAGTGAAAATATCAGTTACTTGGAGACAGAAGTCATGAATCCTTAGATATTACATTATTCTGAACACAATTGGTACCTCATACATGTATGATAAATGAAAGAATAAATAAATGGCTAATCAATCTGAACTTGGTATTTTTATAGTCTACAAGGCTTTAAAATTATTCTGCTGGAATAAAGCCACACACAGATTTCAATCATAGAGACATGTAGAATCCCCTGGATCAAAGGAAATAGTTTTAACTTAAAAGCAGTGCAAAGTTTAGACACACACACACACACACACACACGTACACCCCCAAATACCCTTAGTCAACAATCAACATGACAGGTAGATTGGACTCATTTCTCAGAATAACAGTATAAACATACAAAGTAAATTCCACACTAAATCTCCAAAAGTACATATGCATTCATTATAAGTAAATATTATCAAGGAGCCTGAAGGCCTGAGAAATACCATCTATAAAAATTATCTAACACTGGCCTTTTAAATTCTTCTGGCACATTCTGAGTATGCAATTGACACCAGAATATATAAGCAAACAATGCAAGCATGTATGCACCTAAATTGGGAGCATAACTAGTCATCTAGTCAGTAGATGAAAATGTCATTCCGTAGTATAAATACAGTTTCATGGGCAATTGATAATATATGCCATCTCAAGGAATGCATTTTCAGACAGCAACTTGAAGGACTCTGAAAGTGCAAAAGCAAAGAACATAATGCCGCGTGAACCACAGTGTGATCATTCTGACTTGAAATTACTTGAAAGGAAAAGTAACATTACATACTAAATAAGTTTTGAAAAATGTACTGTAAAAGTTAAAAGCTTGCTAGCAAAACATAGGCAGAATTTTTCAAAATTATAGCAAACCCATCCAAATCTGTCCTATCCAATACTGTGACTACAGCCATGCGTGGGTATTAAAATATAGTTAGTGCGACTAAGAAACTGAATATTTAATTTTATTTCATTTTAATTAACTTAAAGTTACATTTAAGTCTAGTTACTTTTTAATTATATTTAATTTAATTAATGGCAATTCACTTAACTTAAACTTAAAAACTGATCCTCAGTATAGCTATTAGAAAACATTTAAATATATTTGGAACAACTTGAGTGTGAAGCTACTTTTTTCTCCTGTAGATTCTATGAAATCGAGCTATCTATCAAGTGCTTTTCTGGTGAAAATGTAGTGTCCAAATTAAGTTGTGCTGATCCACTCAACTGTTAGCTGCTTGCTGAAAAAGTCACAGACAAAGAAAAAAAAGAATAACAGCTTTCTCAAGCAAAGCACGCCCTGCTAAGTACTTACTAAAGATTCAGAAATAATTAAAATCCTGACAATTAAATGCCAACCACATAAAATCTCCCCCTAAAAAAACAACAAAATGGTACAGATAAGCAAGAAAATGCCCTGAAAGAAACGAGCTGTATGTCTGGTCGTCTTGGATTAGGTATCAGAATGAAGAACAAAAAATGAATCACTAGAAGTTTTCCCTATTCTTTTTTTTTTTTTTAAGATTTTATTTATATATTTGACAGATAGAGATCACAAGTAGGGAGCGAGGCAGGCAGAGAGAGAGAGGAGGAAGCAGGCTCCCTGCCAAGCAGAGAGCCCGATGCGGGGCTCGATCCCAGGACCCTGGGATCATGACCCGAGCGAAAGGCAGAGGCTTTAACCAACTGAGCCACCCAGGCGCCCCAGTTTTCCCTATTCTTAATATTAAGTCTCATAATTATACTGGACAAAAGCTCAAAATGCAGCAAGCCAAGTCATAATGAACAAGCAGTCAACCACATCATTACCCAAAATCTTAAACCACATTACCAGAACTTGAGATGAGGTCAGGGATAAGTGAAAAAACACCCACTTGGTGTTACAGATCAAAGGATGTGTATTAGACCAAGACAAAACAGGAAAAAAAAAAAAAAGGTAAAGAAGTTGAATCCATTTTTGACTTGGTTTTTTAAACTTAAAAAATCTTGAAAATATCCCCTGCCTTTTTTTTTTTCTTTTTTTTTTTTTGAGAGTGAGAGAAGGCAAGTGCAAATGGAGGGGGTAGGGCAGAGGGAGAGGGAAAGAGAATCTTAAGCAAGCTCCACACCTAGCACAGAGCCTGGAGGGGTGGGGTGGGGCTCGACCCCACAACCCTGAAGTCATGACCAGAGCCAAAATCAAGAATGGGACATTTAACCTACTAAGCCACCCAGGCACTCCCCACCTCCCCGCTGCTTTATTAAGATACAACTTCAAACCTTCCTCAAAACTATTTGGAGGATTCTACACAAGGGTCTACACAGAACTGCAAACTACATGGCAATAGATGGCAACTACGACAAAGCTTGAAAGAAAAATCAGGATAAAAATCTTAAAAGGGTCATCCAGAAGGCATAATCTAGCCTCACAAATACCATCATAAGTAATTATGATTTGGAATGTTCTTGGAGTGCAGGGAGCAGGGCAGAACGCTGCTTTCATTTACATATGATGATTGTCATTACAAAAGTTCAGAAGGAAAATCTTTGTACAAAAGAGCAGCATACCCAAGCCTAGAATAACGTGCTCAATCCTGTTTTATGTTTTCATGCCCAGACAGATTTAAGACTGAAAGAGATGAGAAGTTCCACCAATATAGCCAAAACTAAAGGAAACACCAAAGAGATTAGACATCTTCCAGCTAAAAAGATAAGAGATGATTTAGAATGTTTCAAAGTCTATTTTTAAACTACTATTAAACAGAGACAGTAAACAGCACTTCATTTAAAAAATACATTTTAGGATGCCTGGGTGGCTCAGTTGGTTAAGCAACTGCCTTTGGCTCAGGTCACAATCTTGGAGTCCCAGGATCCAGTCCCATATTGGGCTCCTTGCTCAACACGGAGTTTGCTTCTCCCTCTGACCCACCTCCCTCTTGTGCTCTCTCTCTCTCATTTTCTCTCTGTCAAATAAATAAATAAAATCTTTTTTAAAAAATACATTCCAGGGCACCTGGATGGCTCAGTCGTTAAGGGTCTGCCTTCAGCTCCGGTCATGATCCCAGGGTCCTGGGATAAAGTCCCACCTGGGACTCCCTGCTCTACGGGGAGCCTGTTCTTCCTCTCCCACTCCCCCTGCTTGTGCTCCTTTCCCACTGTGCCTCTCTGTCAAATAAATAAATAAAATCTTTTTAAAAAATACATTTTAAGCCAATTAAATAATGCATGCAGTCAATGAATATTTACCAAGGACCCACTTCATGTAAAATGAGGCTCCAGTACAGAGATAAGAAAGACAAACGAATTGCCTTCAAAAGGATCACAGTATGGAAAAAACAAGATAATGATTATAATAGAACGCAGTAAATATTTTAATATATAGCAATGGCCATCCAGTCTGGAATCAGATTCTACTTTATATGTATTTGAATGTACTATTTATAAATATTTATGCATATTGCCTGTGTCTCCAGACTTTAAGGCCACGTTTATCTATGTACCACTAGAAAGGATGTAGCCCCCAGCTACAAAAAGAGAAATGTCAGGGAATACTTTAAAATGAAATAACGCTTAAACTCAGAAGGATGATGGAAGAATTTGGGGATCAGAAAATCGAGAGAACGTTTCTTTGTCAAAAGGATGGTACATATATATATAACAACAGAGATAAGAGAATGCATCAGGCAACCAGGAAGTCTAGAAATGATTCTATATCCAAGCAGAATGGGTACACTGACACCTCCTGTCCCATCTTAGGCAAATAACAGTTCCTTTTTCCATGCAATTTTGTTCCAATTAAACTTAAAGCTGTAGGATATCAAGAAAATAATGAAATAAAGAAAAACATTAATTACTCATAATTCTACCACCCAGAAATAAACACTTACTTTTCTACAAATATAAATATTTTTATGGATATCTGTATCTGTATCACAGTGACATATTCTACTTTTTACATTTCGCTTAACAAAAGCATTTCCCTTTTATCCATAGACATAATTTTATTTTTGCCAGTTTTCTTGAAATATAACTGAGAAACAAAAATTATATATATTTAATATGTACAAGGTGGTGTTTTGGTTATGCACATATTGCAATATGATTATCACAATCAAGATAATTAACATATCCATCACCTCACATAGTTTCTATTATTTGTAAAATCTGAGATACTTTCAAGTATAGAATACAGCATTATTGAGTATAGTCACCATAACCTGCCCATTTGTATAACTGAAATTTTGTATCTCTGACTAACATCTGGTTTTCTGACTCCTTCATAGACATAATTATAAATGGCTGTGTAGTAATCAAATAGATACAAACATTTCACTATTACCATTCATTTAAACTCTTTACGATATTTCTTTATTATAAATAAGGCTGTGATGAGTAAGTTTATACATCACACTTTGTCAGAATTAGAGGTTATTTCCTCCCTGGAGATGAAGTGAAATTACTAGGTAAAGAATATTTTAAATTTTCCAGTATATATTATTGCCACAATACTTACCAGAACTGTACCAGTTTACACTGCAAACAAATTGAATACAAACACACACACACACACACACACGTGTGTGTATCTATCTTCCTATACCTTCATTTACATAACAATTTTTTATTTTTTACTAATTTGTTAGGCAAAAAAATGCACTCAAATTATATTTTAATTTCCTTTAGCTCTATAATTAAACCTATCAGCCAATTTTTTTCCCTTTTTGAATGTTCATATAACTCACCCATTTATATATTGGGCTGTTGATTTATTTTGTGGATCTTAGGCTATCATATTTTGTCATCTTTATAGCAAGCAGGATTGACATTCACTCTTGAATTTTGATGATGATGGTTCAGAGATATTTTTAAATGTTTTTGTTGTTATATAGTCAGATTATTATTATTTCTTCTGTAATTTCATGCTTGTCTAATATTTGCTTATGTGTTCTTCCTTTTCATGGGGTTATCTCCACTTTTAATTCTCCCAGGTTTTATTGTGCTATATTGCCTCAAGTGTGTCTCTAATTTTTTTTTAATTTCTTTTTAAATTTTTTTAAAAAGTTTTTGAAAGAGTTGGTCAACTCTTTTTTGAAAGAGTATGGCACCCCATAAATGGGTTATGCAGCACTCCTCTATTGACTGTGATTCTTCCCTTCTTACATATTAAATCCTATAAAGGATCAGGCAGCGATGGCTGCTTAAGAGCAAGTTCACCATGTCCCACCATACCCCTTCCAGAAGCCCACTAATATTGTTTAACATTCATGCTATCCCTACTTACGCCAGGCACTATTCCAAGCACCTGACATCTACAATGCAGTGAATCAACCTTAGGGAATAAGTTCCACTACCCACTCTTCAAAGGAGAGTAACAGAGTTTATACAACTTTCCCAAGATCACACAGCTAGCATTTGGCAAAGACCCTGTCAGAAGCCTTCCAGACTCTAGAGCCCTGTTCTTTCTCTTACCTTCCCCAGATCTGTGTGCTTCAGGCACAGAGAGGTCTTCTTTTCATTCCTGGATTCTCCCCAGTACATCACCACCCCCGAATCTTAGAACATTCTCTGCTCTCAGCCTAAACCAATTATTTTTAACAGATCATGGAAATTAAGAGCAGGGCTTTATAAATCATTTGGATTTACATCTCAGTCCTGCTGTCTACTAATCATATGATTATGATGATCAGTTAACATATCCACAGAGTGAGATCATTAAATCAAACACTGATCTCCCGATTGCTGAAAAGGTATATTAGAGATGTGATTAAAGTCCATAATCAGTGTACTTTAGTAAAGGAGATTATCCTAGATCATCTGGGTGAGCCAGATTTAATCAGTTGAAAGGCTTTAACAGCAGAACTGAGATTTCTCCAACAAAGAAGAAATTCTGCCTGTGGACCACAGTTTCTTCCCACATCCAAAAGTTTCAGCCTGCCCTTTCTCATGGCTAGTCCTACAGAGATTTCAGACTTGCCTTGCCAGACCTCACAATCATGTAAACCAATTCCTTGCAGTAAATCTACCTAACTATCTATCTATCCATCCATCCATCCATTTGTATCTATACATGAATATATACATGCATACACATATAAATCTTATTAGATCTCTTTCTCTAGTGAAATTCTGATCTGAGACAAATTATCTAAGTCTCAATTTCTTTATATGGAAAGTGGAGATAAAATTAGTACACAGCTCATAAAGTGCCTACAAGGATGGAATGAGATATTATGTTCAAATACTCAACACGGTGCCTGACAAGCTATAAACTTTCATCAATGTTGCCCTTAAATGTGTACTAATATTTGTAAATTTGTACTAACATTGGTAACTGTACTAATATTTATAAATAGGGTCCATATCACATAATAAATTTTAATTTTCTTTTCATTTGACTTGAGGAAGCTCTTTTAAATATTAACAAGGACATTTATCACAAACATTGTGCCATGCAACAGAGCATGATTCAACCTTATTCTCATAGAAAAACAAAACAAAACAAAAACAAAACACAAAAACAAATGTCCAACGCGGAATGGAAAAATGATGGGTGTATTCCATGGGTATAGTTGGGAGATGGAATACTATACAGCAATGAGAATAAACAAACTACAAGTGTCAACAACAACGTAGATGAATCACACATACTGAGCGAAAGAAGTCAGTCACCACAAAGCAAATACTGTACAGTTCACATACAGTGTAAAAACAGACAAAACTAATCTACGGTGAAGGAAGTCAGGATAGTGAGGAGCTGGTTAGTCACGGGACTCAGGAGAGGAGTGACTTGGAAGGAATAGAGGAAAGCTCCTGAGATGCTGAAAATGTCTTTCTATCTCTTAATCTGGGAGCTTTTTACACAGATACCTTAACTTGGAGAAAATTATTCAATGTGTACGCTTTAAGATTTGTGTCTGTTATTATTGGTATGTTGTTCATCAATAAAGAATTTATGCAAATTTTGTGTATTCATTTCCCAAAAAAGAAACCATCACTTTATAATTAAAGAAATTTGTCCTTGGACTAATAAGCCCAGGCAATCGGCTAAGGACTGTGACTTGAAAAACCAGAGGAAACCCTCTCTGACTGACAGTAGCTATTACAGGGTTGGCTCCCAGGGTAGAAGTCAGGTCCATTATTTTATACCCCCCCAAAAAAAGATTAATTCATTTGCTCGACAAATATCCATTTCTCTCCAACCCCACACCATCATAGTCCTCACCACTGTCTCCTCAAGCTGGAAATTTCCCAGCTGTCTCTCTGCCTCAGCGCTAGCCTCTCCAACCATTCTCAGCTGATCCTCCATAGTGACTTTTTTTCCATGTAAATTAGATCAAGTCACCTCTGCTTAAACCACACCAATGGCTTTCTGTTGCATTCAAGGGAAATCCACTCTCCTTACATCTCCTGTGAAGTTCTGCTACCCTCTCCACTTTTACTCTTGTTCACTCTCTCCTCACCCACTGAGACCAGTCATGGCTCTTTCATTATTTGCCTTATCAGGGTCTTTGCTCTTTCTTGTGCTTTCTGCAGAATGTTCTTCCCCAGGCTCTCGTGTTGCTGGTGCCAGCCCATCTCTGGGTTTGTTTAATGTCACTTCCCCAGAGAGGCTCTTTGATCCCTTCACTTAAAAGCACGTTGTGTTTTGTCTGTTGATAGGTGAATGGATAATGAAGATGCGGTATGTATATACAATGGAATATTACTGGACCATAAAAAAAGAACGAAATCTTGCCATTTGCAACAACCTAGACAAATACCATATGAATTCATTTGCGTGTGGAATTTAAGAAACAAAACAAATTAAGGAAGGGAAAAAGAAACAAATGAAAAAACAACCACAAACTGTGGTTGTCAGAGGGGCAGTGAGTAGGGGGGAAGGGGATTAAAAGGATAGTTATCATGATGAGCACTGAGTAATGTATAGAACTGCTGAATCATTGTATTGTGCACCTGAAACTAATATAACACTATATGTTAATTACACTGGAATTACAAAATAAGTAAAACATTTTTAAAAAATAAAACAAAACACGAGCATCTGGTGGCTTAGTCAGTTAAGCCACCAGTTAAGTTAAGAGGGAGTTAACCATCTCCCTCTGCCCCTCACCCTCTCCATGCCTGTGCTGTCTTTATAAAATAAATAAATAAAATCTTTAAAATAAATAAAAAAAACAAAAAGGAAAATAGTATACTAAATACAACAAATAAATAACAAAAGCACTTTGCCTTTCTCTGTTTACTTCCCTTATATTATTTTTAAGATTTTATTTATTTACTTGTCAGAAACAGACAGAGAAAGTACAAGCAGAGGAAGCAGCAGGAAGAGGGAGAAGCAGGCTCCCTGCTGAGCAAGGAGCCCAATGAGGGACTCGATCCCAGGACTGGACCCTGGGATCATGACCTGAGCTGAAGGCAGACACCCAACCAACTGAGCCACCCAGGCATCCCCTCTTCCCCTGTATTATTGACCACAATCTGTAATCCTTTTGTTGTGTTGTTTTGTTTACATTCTGAATTGTGCTGACCCATAGTAGTCACTCAAAAATCATATACTGAAATAAAAGAATGCATCCAATCAACCCATAAATACCACTGAGGCAAAGTGGTAGGAATACGCTCTAATAATTTTATGACTTTTTCCCATCCCAAAGCTCTCTGGATTCATTTTCACTAGAGTTACCTGAGATGGGGGTAGGGTAGAGAATGCTAGACACACAGTGTTGGTCTCCTTAATCATACATATTCCTGAGAATAGCCAGGATTGAAGGTCAGATCTGTCCTTACTATACTTTGACCTTTAGAAGAGGTGGTGAGGTATAAATGACACCTTGCATAAGTAATTTGGAGGCCTACAAGGATCCAGTGTCTTTCCTCTATTATGCAGGCTATACGTAGTGATCAACAGATAATTTCATGTTGCAATAAAAAGACTAAGAGCTGTAGGGGCGCCTGGGTGGCTCAGTGGGTTAAAGCCTCTGCCTTCGGCTCAGGTCATGATCCCAGGCTCCTGGGATCGAGATCCGTATCGGATTCTCTGCTCAGCAGGGAGCCTGCTTCCTCCTCTCTCTCTCTGCCTGCCTCTCTGCCTACTTGAAATCTCTGTCTGTCAAGTAAATAAATAAAATCTTAAAAAAAAAAAAGACTAAGAGCTGTATTTCCTGGGTTTGAGTCCCCCTGCTCTGCTTCTTATCAGCAATTCCCTGAAAAAAATAACTTTTTTTTTTTGATCCTTGGTTTTGTTAGCAATAAAGTGTAGCTAATATAGCACCATGCGGTTCTCAGGGTTGTTATGGAAAGCAGATGAGCAAATCTTTCTAAAAAGCACTTTGCGAACTTTCTATATACCATATACTGTAAATTGTCATAATTATTTCAATGTAAGATTTTCCCCTTGCCTAAGCATAATTTGTATCCCTCATTTCTGCTTGGAATGCAAACGTTATGGCAAGCTAGATAAATGGAAAGCTTTAATCATCACATAATGGGGCACATTAATGTGATAAGGATGGTTATGCTGGCACAATTCCGGAGCCTTATGTCAGTTCGGTCCGAGTGTCAGTCTGGTCTTTTATATGCAGGACTGTGTGTGTGTGTGTGTAGGGGTGTGTGTGTGTAGGTGTGTGGGGGGATGTTTCATAAATTTAAGTTTTATACCATTAACTACTATTTGCCAGAGTGAAACAGACTCTGAGAAATCTCTTTATTTCTGGGATATCTAATCACTCAGACTTTGCTTCTAAGTGTATGTAAATTACCTGTTTTTCCATCTCAAAATGTTTTCACAGATTTAATAGATGATAAAGATGAGGTCATCACCTATACTATCTACTCATTTCTCAGCAGAAAACAGCACTCAAATTAAGCTCTACGTTCCCGCTCTCAGCTATGGCTTTGACTCGAGCAGGAATTGTGTCAGGAAAATTCTCTGCTCATGTTTTTCTTCTGATTATAATATAATAAGCACGATGATTAAAGACACAATTCTTAATCTGGAAAGCATGTAAATTGTAACAAGGTATCTATATTTATGGAACTTCTTATATAATTAAATGTTAGCTATAAACCATAGTCAAATTCTGAGGTCTAATATTTTAACTCTATAATTTACATGCCTATAGAATTTATTCCATTTTTTAACTGAAATTTTATTTCCTTGAGTGAATTTTGTATCAATATATGTTTTTGGCCTTTATAAGAAAAAAGAAAGAAGGGAAATGTAAACCTCCAGAAAAGCAGAACACTGTATGAAAAAGTCATAGTTTATGCAACCACTCCAACTTAAAACAGGAAATCAGTGGCTTCATGGAAAAAATAACTGATCCTAAAAAGTACAGAGCATAAGCCAGAGGCTAGAAGATACCAGCAATGTAGTAGAGATGGTACGTGCTTTTTCATCCATCAGGAAAAAACAGAAGCAGTTTCCCCAAGAATGACAATAAAAATGCAACAGTCAACGTGGGTCAAACATGAAACCAATTCATTCAAATGTGACATGACTTTGAGCAGCCAGTAGAACCTATATCAGGAGCATGTGAATGTCATCAACCTTGACTCTACAAAACTAAAAATGCAACTTGCAGAGACTAGGAGATGGAGATGGAAGGAAGGCCAGACACACAAACATCTTTATCTTACGACTTCAGGGAGGCAGGAGGAACTATTTATAGTGGGGAAAGCAAATGATGAAGCAACTGATTGAAGTTTACAAGTAAACTAAACAGAAATTTCTTAAAGATATAACTCTGGGGGGGGGAGGTGGAAAGGAAGATGGAAACTTTGGGTAAATGGACTCAGGTAGCATAGCAATAGATAATCTGGAATTGGATAAATTAGGAAAGAGCAATATCGCATCTTGTTAAAAGATACAGAGAATGGCAGTAACCACTAAGGCAGTGGAGCACAGTTAGAAATGTTGATGTCTGGAGAAAGATACCGGGGGTGGAGGAAAGCAAAAGAACACTGCCTTTTCCTAAAAGCCCTTCCTCACTGTTTAGGTTGATAATTGTGTGTATAAACTCTATCAGCCACCTAGATGCCCCACAGCTTTGTCATGCTTGAAATCTCCATGTGGTTCCCGTAAGCATTTGCCTCCCACCACATTCTTTTTATCATTCAATAACTCATTCAATTATTCATTTATTCCCATGCTAAGTGGCTACTTGGAACCACTGTGCTAAATTTTGAACCGTTATGCTGGAGGTACAATGGGGGCAAGGTAGACATGGTACCTTCTCTCATGAAGTCTATAGTCTAGTGAGGGAGAAAGATCTCTCTCTCTCTCTCACACACACACACACACACACATATACACACACACAGAGACTGGCAATTAAAATTACTTCAGATTATCATAAGAGCTTTAAAAAAACAAACAAGGTCCGGGAGAAAGAATACCAGGGATGGTCTTTCTTTAACTAGGATGAGCAGGGAGGCCTCTCAGAGGCGACATATAAACTGAGACATAAAGAATAAGCTAGCCATGTGCCATGGACATTTGTCATATTCGGGGCTACTTAATATCTTCTGAACATTGTTCCTGTGTTTGGCTAGTTTCCTATTCCGTAAGAAAAGAACAGTTAATCCTACTGAGGAACAATAGAGCATTGCATAACAATCTGTTGCAATTCAAGGAAAGAAGCCTGTCACAAAAGACTACATACGGGGCACCTGGGTGGCTTGGTGGTTTAGGCCTCTGCCTTTGGCTCAGGTCATGATCTCAGGGTCCTGCTCATGATCTCAGGGTCCTGGGATTGAGCCCCACATTGGGCTCCCTGCTCGGCGGGGAGCCTGCTTCCTCCTCTCTCTCTGCCTACTTGTGATCTCTCTGTCAAATAAATAAAATCTAAAAAAAAAAAAAAAAAAAAGACTGCATACTGTATGATTCCATTTACATGAAATGTCCATAATGGCTAAATATATTTAAAAAAAATAAATTCATGATTGCCTAGTGTACTAGGAAAGGATGGGGAAAGGGGAGAGAATAGGAAATGACTACTAATGGGTACAGGCATTGATTTTTGTTGTGATGAAAATGTTCTAAACCTAAACTGAGAGGATGCTTGTACAAGTCTTGGAATATATTAAATCTGTGACGTTGGTGAAAGCACGTGCTATGGACCTTCATGGTGTTTTTTAACGTGGTCTTCGCTGGCTTGCAGAATATAGGGTGTGAGTTGTGGGGAAGTATTTCCCTGAAAAGGAACAAAGCTGATCGTGTGATTAGCCGGTCATGGTGAAGGACCATGCTGTGTCTATGTAGAGCTCCAGAACCAATTAAAAAGGCGCCCTTGTGCACTTTAATAAGTTGACTGCGGTACACAGAAGCCTCCACAGTGCAGGGCCCAGGCAAGGAACCCCACTTGCCTCAACTAAGGTGCTGGCAGTGGACATGAAGAGAGGTGGAAAGACTCAGTCTTTCAAAGCTAGACTTGACAGGACTCAACTGATGGGTCAGACAAGGGAAGACGAGGTAAGAGCTGAAACTTACGACCTCACTATGAGTCTGCCCAATTCTTGAAAGAAGGAGGAGGAGGTGTGGGGAGGATGGGAGGAGAGGAAAAGAATAAGGAGAAGGAGAAAAAAAGAAAGAGGAGAAGGAAGAAGAGAAGAGGTGTAGAAGAAGAATTAGAATAATTTCGTTGATTTTTTGAGCTGCATGTGCTTCATGGCCCTTCTCCCAACCCCAGCAGCTGAATGATTTGTTTAAATCAATCAGTTACCAGATTTCTCTAACCAGGGACTTATTTAGATATGGGCATACAATATAAACTTGACCCAAAAAAGGTAGATAATCGATGATTGATAGATAGATGATAGATAGATGGATGGATAGATAGACCGATAGAGCAAGCTATAGATAGATATAGATACACGAAGGGATTATCTTCTGGAAGAGCTTCTACTATAATTTCCTAATTCACAAAGGTGACAGAAAACAAATACTGTGCTGGGGAAACTATTCTTATCTGGGTAAGACTGATTACTTTTCTTCTATGTCCTCAGGCCCTATATTTAAATATCTACTATAGCTCATTTTGCACTTACCTATCTGCATGTTTGGCTCTTTCTAGAAAACTCTAAACCCCTCAAGTGCATTGGTAATACATTATTTGCTAAATATTCTTGGCTTCTAGCACAATGCTTGGCATTTAGTAGCTGTTATTAAATATTTATTGGATAGTGTGGTATAAGGCTCAAAATCAAGATCCAATCTTAAGTGCTGCCTTGATTATCTGGTGAAATCAGAAGGCACTCAACCGCCTAACCAAGTGTTCCTCTCCCCACTCAGCTCCTGTGCGTAAGATCCCCTAGCTACAGAAGCCCCCTATCAAAGGGACCAGGTACAGCCCCTGCTTGTCCCTGAGCAGTGAGTTTCAGTTCTCTGCTAATTTGTGGAATTACTCAAACAAGCCAGTAACACTCTCCCACTGCAACCAGAAGGCACCTATCCCTCTTGCTACTACAAAGCCTGCCTCCCATGGTCCCTGCTTGTTCAGTCCACTCCTGAGCACAACCCCCATGAGGCCCTGTAGGACGTGGGATGTCCTTTTCCAGCAGGCTGTGAGGATATGTACGCATACCCATCTGGCAGTTAGTACTGGCTTTCATCTGGACCTCACTCTCTGTGCTCTTTCATCTTCATGGAGGCCAGTCCAGGCTTCCTCAGAACACAGCACTAACTCCAAGAGCTGTTGGTATCATCTGCCTAGTGTTGTGGGTGCAGCCACCCCTGTAATGCCAGGGCAGAAATCCCTCCCTTGCCAACCAAGCAAAGCAGTGGTGATTCTATTCTCTGTCTCCACCCACCCTCCATCAGGTTACATGGCGAGGGAACACAGATAGAGAATGTATGCATTTTACCAGCTGATAATCTTGGTGACATTCACTACAGAACACAGCCTTTTGCAAACAGCACTTGGTTAATGAGGCTGTTAACCACGGCAATCCTCTTGATCTTCATTCAATTTCATTTTGGGAGGACTCGAGCTTCACCTCTCTCCACCAAGGCAGTTTCATTCCTACTAATTTCTCATCAAAAATGAAAACAAATCACACGGAAGGTTTTCCACTGTGTTCAAATAGAGGCATCCAATAACTCTGTTTGACTAAGAACAGAGCTTGCCCACAGTAACCTGGATACCTTGAGTTCGGAGGTCAGCAACAGGTTCTAGCAAACACCACAAAACTAAGTGGTTTGTTCTTCTGATTAAAATATATATTCCAGAATGTAATGTCAAAGTGGAGAAGATCCTAGAGCTCGTTTGACCTTCCTTTACTCCTCAACCATGCAGCCAGTCACAGGTCTACAGTGAAAATGGCAGCAGAAAGGTCAAGGGCACGGGCCATAATAGCCCTTCCTCACAGAGTGCCACGGGCGCCCTAAGCATTATTGTTCAACGACCTATTTCAAAACCACAGAGGAGTATAGGAAATTACAAATACGTGCGCCACTACTCTGACTTTTAACACCTGTCCTTACCTTTGCTGTTGTTGTTTTAAACAAAGAAAATGTAACACATATACCAAAGGTCCACTTAATGCCTCCTCGAGCCTACTTCCCTCTCTCCATTCACCACTGTCGGGCTGTTTTGTATTCTCCCCACCCAGGTCCTTATACATTTATTGCCCCATGCGTATGTACATGAATGCACACTTAACACTGATGTGCACTTTAAAATTTACATTAATGATAAAGAGTAGTTATTGTTGGGCAACCTGGTTTTTTTTGGTTTGTTTGTTTTTTACCCAATAAAATGATTATAAAATTTACTCAGGTTTGTAAATTTGATTCACTCATTTTAAATGCTGTATAATATCCACTGTATAAATCTAAGTTACTCTTTTTCCTAATAAAGGACATTTGGGTTTATCTCCAAAATAAATAAAATAAAATATACATTCCAGGATGGATTTCTCTTTGTTTTAAAAATACAGCTTCTTTATAAACCTGAATATTTTTTTTTATTCTCTCCAACATCTGGGTTTAGCAATGCCAGCCACAGATGAAAAAGTCTTAGAGATGAGCACATCTTTAAAAATAAAGGCAGAAAAGCGAAGCTCACTGTCTGCTGTCAGCATGACCCCTCCTTCAGAGAAAAGGGTTAAGCACCAAAGATGACACAGCAAAAGTTCAAAGTGGTTACAGGTTTTAATGAAATTATTTCATTTTAGGAAACTGGCAAATCTCCACTAAAGTATCTATTCAGTTTTAAATTATTATAATTTTCCACCCGTGACTCTGCTCTCATTTCTATTTTCTCATTTTGCAGTTTGAGACGTGATTGGATTCTGTCTTTCTTGATGTTTTGATCCTCTGAACTTGCTTTCGTGGATTTAGTGTAGGTGAACGTCCGTTATTAGGCACTAATGCAGGTGAGTAAGCTACTATGGATGGTGGGAGGTAAGCTTTTCCGGAAAGATAATCACCGTAGAGTGCAAAGTCAGTAGTTTCACTCTATGGCACTTAAATCACATCGTCTCTGTGAATTAATTAATAAAGACAGATACTAAACACAGCTGACAGCCTTGAGCATGAACTATGTGCCAGGCACGGTATTAAGGGCGTTTGAGGTCTCGGCTCACTGAACCCTCCCCAGCAGCCCTGAAAGGGGCACTTTGTTCAGCCAGAGTTTCCTCCATTTGAATGTCATTTCTGAACTTCTCTACCAGCACGATTGACAACAAATGCCACATTTGAGCCATCACCACCCCCCCCCACAAAAGTGACTTAATTAAGAAAATACACGCACAATAAGAAGCAGATAAATTACCAAGAAACTTCACAGCAGTTTTAATTATAGCCCAAAACTGGACGTCCCACCACCGACTCTGACAACTCTGTCAGGTGAATGAATAGGCTAACTGTTGGTTCAAACAATACCACTCAGCAATAAAAAGGAACAAACGACTGATACATGTAAACCACGGATAATCCTCAAAATCATTACACTGAACATAAGCAGGCAAACATAAAAGACTATATATTGTAGGGCCCATTTTATCTGAAATTCCAAGATAGGTAAAACTAATCCACAGTAACAAAAAGCAGATCAGTGGTTGCCTGGGAAAGGAAGTAAGGAAGAAAGGGATTACCAACAGACACAAGGTTTCTTTTTTTTTTTTAATTTTTAATTTTTTTTATAAACATATAATGTATTTTTATCCCCAGAGGTACAGGTCTGTGAATCACCAGGTTTACACACTTCACAGCACTCACCATAGCACATACCCTCCCCAATGTCCATAACCCCACTCCCCACTCCCGACCCCCCCTCCCTTCAGCAACCCTCAGTTTGTTTTGTGAGATGAAGAGTCACTTATGGTTTGTCTCCCTCCCGATCCTATCTTGTTCCATTTATTCTTCTCCTACCCCCCTAACCCCCCATGTTGCATCTCCACGTCCTCATATCAGGGAGATCATATGATAGTTGTCTTTCTCCGATTGACTTATTTCACTAAGCATGATACCCTCTAGTTCCATCCACGTTGTCGCAAATGACAAGATTTCATTTCTATTGATGGCTGCATAGTATTCCATTGTGTATATATACCACCTCTTCTTTATCCATTCATCTGTTGATGGACATCTAGGTTCTTTCCATAGTTTAGCTATTGTAGACATTGCTGCTATAAATATTCAGGTGCACATGCCCCTTCGGATCACTACGTTTTTATCTTTAGGATAAATACCCAGTAGTGCAATTGCAAGTAGTTCTACTTTCAACATTTTGAGGAACCTCCATGCTGTTTTCCAGAGTGGTTGCACCAGCTTGCATTCCCACCAACAGTGGAGGAGGGTTCCCCTTTCTCTGCATCCTCGCCAACATCTGTCATTTCCTGACTTGTTAATTTTAGCCATTCTGACTGGTGTGAGGTGATATCTCATTGTGGTTTTGATTTGTATTTCCCTGATGCCGAGTGATAGACACAAGGTTTCTTTTTGGAGTTCTTATTCATTCTGTATCTTGATGGCCATGCAAATGATTACATAGGTTTGTACAGTTACTAAAATTCGTGCTGGACAATTAAAATGGATGCCTTTCATATATGTAAATTAAACTTTAATTAAACTTTAATAATTTAATTAAATATAAAAGAAATTGCCAGAGTTTATTTTTTAATTTTTTTTTATTTCAAGTATAATTAACTTAGAGTGTTATATTAGTTTCAGGGGTACAATATAGTGATTCAATAACCTACACATTACACAGTGCTCATTATGATAAGAGTCACCAGATAAGAGTTTGTTTTTTTGTTTATCTTTTCTTTTGTTCATTTGTTTTGTTTCTTAAATTCCACATATGAGTGAAATCATATGGTGTTTGTCTTTCTCTGACTTACTTTAATTAGCATTATAACCTCTAGGTCCATCCGTGTTGTTGCAAATGGCAAGATTTCATTCTTTATCATGGCTGAGTAGTATTCCATTTTATATACATATACATATATATGTGTGTGTGTATATATATATGTACATATATATATATCTCATATCTTCTTCATCCATTCATCTATGGATAGATACTTGGGTTGCTTCCATATCTTGGCTATCATAAATAATGCTGCAATAAACATAGTGGTACATATACCTTTTTGAATTAGTGTTTTCATTTTTTCTGCATCAATATTCAGTAGTAGAATCACTATGGTGATTCTATTACTATGATTCTAATACATAACATAGTGATTCTAATCACTATGGCTATGGTAATTCTATTCTTGACTTCTTGAGGAAAGTCCATACTGTTTTCCACGGTGGCTGCCCTAGCTTGCATTCCTATCAATAGTGCACAAGGGTTCCTTTTTCTCCACATCCTTGCCAACAAGTGCAGTTTTGTGTGTTTTTTATTTTAGCCATTCTGACAGTTGTGAGGTGATAACTCATTGTGGTTTTGATTTGCATTTCCCTGATGATGAGTGATATTGAGAGTCTTTTCATGTGTCTCTTGGCCATCCGTATGTCTTCTTTAGAAAAAATGTCTATTCAGGGGTGCCTGGGTGGCTCAGTGGGTTAAAGCCTCTGCCTTCAGCTCAGGTCAGGTCATGATCCCGGGGTCCTGAGATCGAGCCCCACATCCGGCTCTCTGTTCAGCAGGGAGCCTGCTTCCTCCTCTCTCTCCCTGCCTGCCTCTTTGACTAGTTGCAATCTCTGTCTACCAAATAAATAAATAAAATCTTAAAAAAAAAAAAAAAAGAAAAAGAAAAAATGTCTATTCAGGTCTTCTGCCCATTTTTTAATTGATTATTTGGTGCTGAGTTATATAAGTTTTTTATATATTTTTTATATTAACCCCTTATCAGAGTTATCATTTACAAATATCTTCTCCCATTTCGTGTGTTGTCTTTTTGGTTTTTTGACGGCTTCCTTCACTGTGAAAAGCTTTTTATTTTAATGTAGTCCCAATAGTTGCATTTTGTTTTTGTTTCCCTTGCCAGAGGAGACATATCTAGAAAAATGTTTCTACAGCTAATGTCAAAGAGATTACTGTCTGTGTTTTCCTCTAGGAATTTTATGGCTTCAGGTCTCACATTTAGGTCTTTAATCCATTTTGAGCTTATTTTTGTATATAGTATAAGAAAGTGGCCCGGTTTCATTCTTTTGCATGTAGCCGTGCAGTTTCCCCAACACCTTGCTGAAGAAACTATCTTTTCCTCGTTGTATTTTCTTGTCTCATTTGTCATAGATTAATTGACCATATCATCATGTGTTTATTTCTGGGCTCAGAAGAGTTCTTTAAAATAGCAATTTCCTTTCCCTCAATCTTTATATATTTTTAACCACTCAGTGAGGCGTAAGACAAAGACACAAAGTATTAACAGGCACAGTTAGGCAAAAATCATTCTGATCTGAAATACAGATAATTTCTGAATTATACACACTTCCAATTAATTCAAAAACCATTTATTCAACATTGTACAAATAAACTTACTATATATCACACTTTCTACCTCAGAGGAATTGATTTGAGCCTGTATCACTGCTGTAGACTCGTTGGGAAGAAATGAACTATTTTTCTCTTTTCCCAAGAAAGTAAGGCCTCTGTTTTTGAGACCTGGACTTTCTGGCCTGAGTGGGGGAGGGAACATGGGAGGAAGAAGGTGTTAACAGAGATTTTTATGTTTCTCCAAGGGATATTATCGGAATATTTGTTCACTTACTCCTAAGTTGACTTTTGTTTCTAAGCTTTAAGCCGAGGGTCACAAATTCAAATACCTACAAAGGGGTAGGCAGGTAATATAAAACAGACTTACAGAAGTTGATCTGGAATGATGGAGCTGGTGGTGAACTGGACAGTACAGGTCACAGCCCATTCATTCAGTCAACAAATACTTAACGAGGACCCACTATTGGCCAGGCAGTACTCCAGGCACTGAAGCAGAAACATGAACAGAGGCAAGGACTTATTTAAAAATAGTAGTTCACATTCTCGTGGAGAGAAAACTAACAATTAATAAATGGACAACTAGACAAAAATATGGAATATGATAATGCTTTTGGGGAAAGGGATAGAGAATGAAAGAAGCGGAAGTTTTCTATTTTAAATAAGGTCCTCAGGGAAGTTAGCTCTGATAAACTGAACAGACACCTGAGGAGGGAAGAAAGAGCAAGCCATGTGGATGGATATGCAGGTGCGGGGAGAACATTCCAAGTGAGGAAACAAGAGAGCCCAGAGTGGAAGCAGAATGAGTACGCTGAAGAAGTTACAGAAACCACAAGGGTATCAGAGCAGCTAGAGTGAAATGAGGAATGTTTCCCAACAGTGGTAGGACTTGGCTTGGGGGAGGAATGAGGGGAGTGCTATCATTGTAGGATGTTTAGGCCTCCATTATGGACTTGAAGCTTTTGTGTTTACTCTGAGTAAGATGAAAAGCCACCAGAGGACTGAAAGCTGAGAAGTGGCATGATCTGATTGTTGCAGCTGTGAAAAATAGACCAGAGAGGAGGCCAGGCAACTTCTGTGGAGGTTTTGGCAATAAGTCAGGAGAGGTTGTGGTGACTTCGAAAAAAAAAAAGGGTGTCTGAAGAACTGATGAAAAGTAGTCAGAATCTGAATATATTTTGGATGATTGAACCAAACAGAACTGTTGATGGCTTAGAGATGAGGCAACATGGGAAGGGTGGAGTTGAAGAAGCTAAACTCTGAATAAGCCCCGGGGTCAAGATTCAACATGAGATGGCCAAAAAATGATAACCATTTGAGACAAACTGATAAAAGTGTTCCCTCCTCATTTAGCAGCAGTTTGTGTGAGCTCAAAGACTCTGAGGATACAATTCACGGTTGAAGTTAACTGTAGGATTTCCATCCTGGGATAGTTTGTCTGGAGAGTCAACGGGGCTGCCTTCACAGAGAGTCATCCCAGCTAATTCTTGTTCTTCCCAATTTGAAGGTAAATATTCTCTAAGCCAATACACATTTTTTGTTCAAAATTGTATCAAGCACCTCATAGGAAGAAGCCTATTATCGTGAAGACAGAGGGACCACGGTGAAGTATCCAGTGTCTCCATTGACCAGAGGAGAACTTATAAGAGAATGGCTCAAAATGTGCCTTTCTGGCCAAATAATAAGCAGAACTGAGGCAACTTGCTTTCCTACTTTCCTAAATAAGTGTAAGCAAGGATCAGACGTGAGGTCAAGGGGGGCCATCCCAAAGACTATTTAGCAGGGTTTTGGGGTATGTGATCTACAGTAGTCCAGCCCCAAAAAGAACCCTGACAGCAGACTCTGAGTGGTGCCCTAGGATAGAATACCCAGCCAACAGAACCAATTCTCTTTGGATATGTGGGCACACTGTATGCTGAGTATTAGCTCCATGACAATGTTCCTTTTGTGTGCATGACAATAAACTACATGAGCTTGGGGGGAACCTCAGATTTTAGAACTGGGTATCATGACAGAGTCTTACCTGACTAAAACAATTATGATGATTAGAGTTCCCATAATTAGTGTCAGAATACTGGGGGTGCCCCTCCATTCTGTTCTAAATGTGGAGGTATTCTCAAGTTGAGGAATAAAGCACATACATGATGTCCAAAAAGAGGAAGAGAAGCATGAGGCACAAAAGAAGGAAACTGTAACAATTGTGCCAGGCTCTTCCTTTCCACCTGACCTAGAAAACAAGTTTATTCTCCCACTGTCTCTTGACCTCAGATTGTCATAAGTGCCTCACTTCCATTTTTCCATTCACTCTTTGTTGCTGGGCCTTAAAGCTATAAACTTTCTCCTTCTCAGGCTCCCATCCGGTGGACAATCCCAAGTTGCCACCACTGTGACCTGGATCCCCTCACCCCAAACCCATGGGATTTCCCGTGCCTTGTCTAATCCACAGTCTGGGGAATAGCACTGGCTGGACAAGACAATTATCTGCTTCCAACCTAATGATATTCACCCCTTATATATCCAGTAGTGAAGTAGCTTCCTCACATAAGCAAGGTTAATAACCACTCCCACTGTCATCAAGCTCTGTTTAGCCAATTCAAAGCCTATCATGAACTGTCTAAGCAATTCTGGAGAAAAATACATTTTAAACTTTGGAGGTAACCAAATTATATCTGAATCAGCATTGGAACGGATTGGGCCATCTAGGACAGCTACATCTAACTCTGATGTCCGCACTGTGTCGGGCACTATTAAGAAAACACTCTCTTGGAGTTCCATGCTGCTATGTCTACTGTATTCCCCTGTCTATTCTCTCTTCCTAGAGGCAATCTCTGAGTTTGTTTGACTTCTGTGATGGCTTCAGCCAGGAATATAGTCCTGCTTTTGCAAGGATGGCATATGAATTTTTAGTTAAACTTTTAATACTCCATTTACCATTTAAATGACACATGTTTTCTGAATATAGTAAGGTAGATAGGAAGCCTAGGAGACACTATGTCTTGTTGCCCAGTCTTCAATGTCTTTGGCCATGACGTGAGTCCCTTTAGTCACTGGTTACAATGAGGGAGTGTGCATTCATGATTGGTTAGAAACAACAGTGGCGTCTACCATACCAAATCACAAGCTGGTGCTCACTGTGATCAGGATCTATTCTTTACTCAAGCTAAGAGATAGGGATCCAATAGAGTCCACTTGTCGGATGTGTGCTACATGTGTTCCCCACTGGTGTTATAACAGATGGTGGCCTAGGAGGCATACAGGGCTGTTGCCACCATGACTTCGATTCTTAAGCATATTTAAAAAATTTTTTTCTTGGGGCACCTGGGTGGCTCAGTGGGTTAAGCCTCTGCCTTTGGCTCAGGTCATGATCTCAGGGTCCTGGGATCGAGCCCCACATCAGGCTCTCTGCTCAGTGGGGTGCCTGCTTCCTCCTCTCTCTCTGTCTGCCTCTCTGCCTACCTATGATCTCTCTCTGTCAAATAAATAAAAAATTAAAAAAATTTTTTTTTCTTAAGCATACTTTTTAAATTAATAGTTTTACTTCATCAGCTACATTGAGAAAATAAAACTCATTTTGTACTAGTTCAGAACCTAATGTAAGGGTGACAAAATAAATTTTGTCACTGGATTTTTCCTTTCTAGAGAAGATTTACCTTTTCTGAATGTGGCAGTAAGAGTGAACCAAACGATAATGATACTTTTACCCAGAAGTATGAGCCCTCATATATTAAACTCAATTTTGGACTTGCGCCTTTATGATTTGTATGTAAATGCTGCTTCACTTACCATGGCTTCATTGCCTCATCAACCACTGCATCACTGTACAACACTCCCTGGTTTTAGCCCTTCTCCCTCCTTGTCCGTGCTTGCAAGCTCACATCAAAAGAAACTTGGAGCATCATCTCTGAGGGTCACATTACAGCCCCTAGAATGTTTACTAAGTCGTTGTTAAATTGTTTTTCTCTCGTTATTGTTTAATTCTGTCAGGTAACCACTGTAAGTACCATAATACAGCGCTGACGGAGATTGTGGTGTTATTTCAAACAACAGTGGTTTTTTGTTCAAAATAGAGTAATTGAAAGAGCACTCTAGTATGGCAGACTTCATAAACCTGAAGTCTTTAGTGTTCATAAATTCCAAAAACACGACGCCTTCATTTCTGAGCACTGATTTTAACGGAATCTCACTCATATTTAGATACATGATTTATGTAATGCTGCCCAACCATTCTGCAGAGTCTAAAACAAACAGAGGTTCGGTCCCTATTGCCTTGTATGGCACGTATCGGAGTAAGAGCCAGAGACAAACACACCTGCACAGGTGTCACTCCTTGGCCTTTTGGCCCTGGCTTCACTCTGGATATTTTCCAGCCCCAACACAACTGACTTTCAGGCATCCGGCCAAAGGCAGGAAGTAGAAGAAATTCCATCCATTACTCCAGCCAGAACATTCTTCCTTTTCCTCATTGGCTGCCAAAACAGCTACAAGTTTTGGCTTGTAGCAGGCATTTGAGGGTATTTTCAAGATCTAAATATATGGAGAACAAAGCTTCACCTTATGAAAAGTGATTTAAAGAACTGGAGCAGGTATTGAATAATTCAGTCTGTCTCTTTGTCCTTTGCAAAATCCTTCCTAACATCCTCTACCATGACCCTTGCAATCCTTTTCCAAGGGGAAAAGAGTGCCCCGTTCATCTGGATATCTTTGAAGCTTTTGCAATATTCATTTCACCTTTCTATTAGAACTGCTTATGTAAACTATAATCTTGGCTTTCCAGTGAACTGAGGACAGGTACTCAAAACACAATCAGTTTAATTTTCAGTATACAATACAGGTGTCTTTGTGACTAAGACAAAAAGGCTTAAAAAAATGAGGCATATTTTTAAGTTTTTTTTTTTAAAGTGATATAATGTCACAAAGAATGGAACAGTAAAACATTTTCTAAAACTTTTAATAAATGCATTCCTTGTACCAAAAAAAGGCAATTTAAATTAAGTATGTCATGTGGCATTGATGACTTGTCAGAGCTTCTAGAGTTCACATGTTGGGAAAATTTATATGTAATTTATGACACTACTGGTTAAGTGAAACCAAAAATAAATAAAAAATACTACAACACAATTTTTTTTTTTAACTGAAAATTGTCCTCTACCAATACTCACAGAGGACCCAAGAAGATGCCGAGTTAGCGTGGCTTACGGTTTAGAGTGTGATTATCCAAGAATGCCACAAGTAAGAAGCTTCAATAAGGCATTTCTGCATACCACTGCATTAGCAAATGCTATTTATTTTGACAATCATTTCCTCAGAGATGTCTGAAGTCATCATTTATTTGAAATCCCTTTCTTTTTCATGTATATCTTACTGCCACCTTGTGGCTAAAATGTTATTCTTTTTTCTTCCTCCTTAGATGTGTGTCCGTATGTGGGTGTCATTTCAATAGAAATGTAAACTTCTGCTCCAGAGTAACTTTCAATGACACTACTTCTACTCCCAATAATAAACATTTTAAAACAAATAACCATCTTTCATTTCTAAATTAAACTATGAATCTTTAAGTGAAAGATACTTCCTAACAGACTTGTTTATCTATGTTTTTAAAGGGCTTCCTTAAAATCTGATATTACTCCATAAAATGACCCCGGCGTGAGAAAGAACATGACTCTGGATCTATATATGCAAAGAAAAATAAGACGGAAGCTGATATTTACATAACTTAAGAAAAGAAAATGGCAATTCAAGACAAGTAAAGTGTCTTTAGCCTTATTTAAATGCTGCAGGTGTGAATCCCCATCATTAGCATATAAGATTATCAACAAAATACCAAGAGGGCCGGAGACAAAAGTAGAGAAGCAGACACCAGAGTCACATCGTCAAGCTTTCCAGCAGCTAGCTCCTTCTTCCTTCCCAGACCAGAAGCTTCAGCATGCAGCTGTGAGCTTATTAGAAATTCAGAGTCTCGGAGCCCACTCTAGACCTATGAATCATAATATCTGCATTTTAACAGGATTCCCAGGTGATTCGTATGCATAGGATAGTTTAGAAGCATTGCCCTATTCCTTGTGCTCATGACAAGATGCTGCATAGATTGATTGAACCTATTACCCCCTAAAGATCTAGCCAACATGGTCAATAAACTGTGTGCCTAAAGGCTGCGTCAGAATGTGGTCATTATAACTAACTTGGTCAGTTCATCAAATTTCCTAATCACTTATGCAAAGAACAGGCCATATAGGAGATTAACTACAGCTGGTTCCTATAAAAAATCTCATCAGAGACTACAGTCTCTGTGATGATAAGTAAATTAACACCTAAAGCAAAAGAAAGGCTTATGATAATGCTGACTTTTGGTTTTCCTTTGGTTTTTCTTCTTTTTTTTTTTTTAATGAGAGAAGAGAGCTTTTTTCATTACAGAGTAATGGAAAAATGAAAATTTGCAACTACTATGGGCCCTATTTCGTGCAAAATAAAGTCATCATGTTTTCTTAAACTATTAGGTATTTATTCATCATTCAAAAACATTTATTTCATAGTAGGCACCATGCCAGGCATTTTGAGAGGCATGCTGTCATAAACGGCTGTCGACTCACACCTGTGTTCTAGTCCTATTTCTACCCTAACTAGTTAAATTTGTTCATATTCTTCAGCCAAACACAACCAAAAGGATACACATAAATATTAAAGATATTTGTTATTAGGAATCAGCTTACACAACTACAGAGGCTAAGAAGTTCTGTGATTTGCCATTTACAAGACAGAGACCCAAGAAGGCTGGTGCTGGAGCTGCTGTCCAAGTCTGAAAGAACCAAAAGTGCTGATGGCGAAAGTCCCAGTCCAAGGGCAGGACAAGACCAATGTCCAGCTCAACAGTCAGGCAGAGACAATTCTCCCTTCCTCTGCCTTTTGTTTCTGTTCAGGCCTTCAACAGAGTAGATGAAACTCACCTGCATTGGGAAAGGCAGTCTCCTGTACTTGGTCTACTTATTCAAATGCTAATCTCATCTGGTAACACCCTCATAGACACACCCAGAAGGCACTTTTAGTCAAATATCTGCGCACCCCTTGACTCAGTCAAGGTGACACTTAAAATCAACAGTCACACTAGCTGTTTCTGAGTAAGTCTTTGTGTCTCTCTGGGACTGGTTATCTTTGTAAAATTAGGGGGTGAGGGATAGATGCTATTTGATAGCCATAAACACCAATTTTTTTTTAATATTTTATTTATTTGACAGAGAGAAATCACAACTAGGCAGAGAGGCAGGCAGAGAGAGAGGAGGAAGCAGGCTCCCTGCGGAGCAGAGAGCCTGACGTGGGGCTCGATCCCAGGACCCTGGGATCCTGACCTGAGCCGAAGGCAGAGGCTTTAACCCACTGAGCCACCCAGGCGCCCCCATAAACACCAATTTTAAAGCTCTATTTATCTATGGCCATTTATTCTGTTCTTACCCAACATTAAATCAAATCAACACAGCATATATATACTTGAGAATCAAACTCAAAAAATAAGCAACATAGGCAACATAAAAAGCAAAGCACCTGGGTGGCTCAATCAGTTAAGCGTCTGCCTTCAGCCCAGGTCATGATCCTGGGATCCTGGGATGGAGCCCTGAGTTGGGCTCCCTGCTCAGAGGGGAGCCTGCTTCCTCCTCTCTGCTGCTCCCCCTCATGTGCCTGTTTGTTTTTTTTTTTTTCCTCTCTCTCTCTCTCAAATAAATAAGTCAAATCTCTAATTTAAAAAAAAAGTAAACATAGAGAATAGAAATATTACAAAGAATTAGCCAGCAAAACATGCCTCTGCTTAGCAATCTCCACACTCCAAATGGAGAGCAAGACCCAGACATGGAAGAAGCCAAGAAGTTATTCTAAGTCTGCAGGCACTTCATCGTTACAGATCAAAGACCACTGACATGCACTGCAAGATCAAACTAAAAGGCGTTACATAATACCACACATTACAAATTTTGATTCACAACAGTTCTGTATATCCAAAATGCAACTAAAAAAACAAGATTTTGAATGTCAGTGTTAAAATAAAAGCTTTTCTTTTTTAAGAGCAACACTTTAATTTCCATCGTCTCTAAACCTAGACAGTATTTTACTCTTCTTTAAAAGTCATGAGTTCTGAGAACTATATGGTATTACATTGGATTTAAATTATCAAATTCCTGTTCAAGCTATTTTGGGGAAAAAAGAGCTGCGTTATAGGTCTAATGAGCTGAAGGACCATAAAAAAATCGGACTACAAAGGTATATCTCAATACCCCAATGTCACCAATAAAAATGGTAAATTTTTATATTAAAAATTGAATCAACTTCCTGAACTCTACCTCTGAAACTAACAATATGCTCTAAGTTAATTGGTTGAATTTAAATAAAATTTTTTTTAAAACTGCATCAACTTGTTACTATTTAGATTCATGTAGATTGTATTTATTCATACAAGGAAGTTTACTTCGATTCATATTTTTAAGCTGAGCTCTGCAAATAGCAAGAATTTTTCATGTGCCCCTAATATCAGTAATTTGTTCCAATTTTTATTAACAAGTTATTTTGTCACTAAGTAGAACAGAATCAGGCAGGACTTCAAATTTTTGCTTGACAATTTGCTTGTTGTATTTGATTGCAGTATTGAATAAACGTTGGACTTGCCACCAAAGGCCATTCCTGTTATGTTGTGGTTAGGTCATTTTTGTCTATTACAAGACAAAAGAAATGATCTCTGTCAAAGATCTTCAATGATATTTTGCAAGGAAAATTTCTTTTCTGATCCTGCAGTTTAATATTTTATGAATTGATGTGTGATCCTATAACCTACAGCATAAAAATCTTAAGTCACTTGCTTTACTATATAAATGCTATTGGTTATAAAATTCTCCCAACCTCATTTTGAGTCAGCTGTTTAACTGACTTGATAACCTCCTATGCTAATAAATTCCACAGGCTGAATAAATGCAGTCTGGGAGGTACTTCTGTCTATTCTTACTTTTACTTACCAAGGCTGATGTGAGAAAGGGTGAGGACAATAGGAGAACAATTTTCCTAGAAGAGAAAATTGGACTAACCACTTGCCAGTCACTACAGCTAATAACTGTAGAGCACCATACAAAGTATCATTCTTTTCTATGTTTTTATTCAGAAAATCCATTATTTGAAAAAGGAAAGTTAAAAGAAAGAAGGAAAGAAAGAAAGAAGGAAAGTTATGACTTCCTATTGTATGTTAATTACTTTCTTTCAAAAACTCATACTGCAATCTATCAAGTTCCTTTTTAGTATGCATTTTTAACTTGGAGTACAATTTAGGTCAGGCATTGGTTTGGGGTGCACATATCTTTCAGTGTGTCCATCCGCTCTGGCTTTTAGCTTTGAAATACCAGAATCAGATGTGTAGCTCGCAAAATTTTCTATTTTGTTCTCTTTTTTTCATATATAAGTCTATATATTTTTTTGTTCTTTATTATGAAATACTTTTTCCCATTTTACTTGTCCAAAATACAATTTTAAAGTATTCAATCTTACACCTAAAAGAGGAATCAAGGATTTGTTCTTGATTTACCCATTTCAAAAAAAAAAAATTAAAATTTGAAAAATAACAAGTAATTATAAGAATAATTTAGATCTAAAAATTCTTCTAATAAAGAATGAAATAATACAGGTCAGCCTGAGTTAATTTAATCTCTTGTCTATATTGATCAAATGCACAGAAAAGTTGTGGATTTCTGTTCTAATTGGCCTATGTAGACACAATTAAAAGACTTATTGTAAATCTCTCTTTCCTTTCTCTACTCTTTGATCTCCAGTGGGGAAAAATAAAAATACCTTACAATGCTGCTGGATTTCTCTTCCATGTAACTGGAGACCCTTCACAGTACCATCTCATTAATTCTGACCATATTACTTAGGTAAATAATGGGAAGATATCATGATGTGCATTCACAGACATGTGTTAAAGCACAGAAAAATTAATTAATTTGCTAGAAGTCATACACCAGTCAACCTGAACCATATCTATTGTCTTCTGTCTCCTAAGGCCTCGCATTTCACCTTCTCTGCTTGCCTAGCTGCTCCCTGCCTCTACCTGGGAAAGTGAGCTTCTCTGGAAACTTAAGCAATTTTACAGTTCATCTTTGGTTTTCATCCAATCATTGTGCTTTATCTTTTCAGATTTGTATTTCTAAGTGCCTGGGTTGGAGGTGATTTTTTTTTTTTAACTTCGAGCTTTTCACTTCTTCAAAAGTTTTGCAATAGTGCTCTCTCTGTCCATCAGTGAATCATAACGTGTTTTTGCTTTTTTCTATATCTAGTCTAAGTTAATGCAAAACAGTATGGAATCCAGCCATCAATTGGGAATGTCTCTCATAACCCTGAGATTCTGCCATTCTGTGACTATCTCTTAAATAGATACTACCTGCCTGGAATTATAACAGGCACTGAATTTTGGAATACAATGAAGGAAGAAAATATTGCAGACTCATACTACATTAGATGAGGGAGTGACAAGAGGCTATCTGGGGAGTACTGTGAAAGAGTTTTAAATAAATGGGGTGAGGGATGGGGACAGATTACAAACAACCTTAATAAAGGAGCTCCAACCTGATTGGTAACTTTGGACAAAAAGTTAACAAAATCCTTTCCCTTTCTGCACAAGACACTAACCCTTAGTCAATTTGCTATTACTCTTCCTCTAATAACCTAGTATGGGTAGAATGTTCACTGTATTGCTGCATAACCTTACTTACAGTAAAAATTACCCTTGGACCAGAAGGCAATATAAATAAACAATTAAAAAACTGAAGCAGATGCCATACTCTTGAGTCACCTGAATGTAGTGACTCTTATAACTGCTATGTCCTTGCAAGGACCCTGGAAACTATGCCTGCAGTGTTGTTACAAGAGCAATTTACCCCCGAAGTACATCAGACTTCTAAACCAGACAGTTCCCTTGCCTCTGAGCTTTTGGACTGCTACAATGGCCTCTGAAGAGGAAGAGCTAATCCTGCCTTGTGGCAATCTGTGTCTTGGTTCTTTTGAATAGGTTGGTATTAATCCAGCTGTGAGTCAAAGTGAGTCTGAATGTGTTTAGCTGAGTTTGAAAAGACCATATAGGGCATATTGTAATAACCAATGCAAACTGACCAGTTTCTTCTATGGGAAGATGACATAAAACCACTTCAGGATGACTTAGGTGTTGGAAGTCAAAGTGGTGTTGGGATTCATGTAGGTTAGAGAGAAGAGCATGGGATGCATGGTTAATTAAAGTGAAGAAATAATGGAGGTGCAGAATAAGGTTAGGTGGCTCTTAAAAAGATGAGGAACTAGATGAGAGTGGTGATCACAGGAAAAGAAAAAATCGAACAAAAAGACAAATCTTCAGAGACAGCTTGCAGAAAAAAAATAGTTGGTAACAGATAAAAAGATAAAAACAGAAAATGGAAAAAACAATTCCAATATTTCTAACCTGAGAAATAAGCATAGTAGAGAGGTCACTGACAGAGAAAGACAAGTCAAAAAGAAGAGTTGCTTATGAAGAATCAATTGACTTCAGTATCTGTCTTTGTTTAAGATAATGGCAAAGGATTTAATAGTTTCTATATGGACAGGACTATGGCAGTTCTTAGCTACAGACAAAGCCACCTTTGCATATGGTGGTGAAACCATAAAAGTGGATGGGCTCCTCAAGACATTAACTGCATACAGAGAAAAACCAAGGCTTATGCATTTAATATTGGAGAAATACCCAGAATTAAGAGGTGTGGAAAGAGGAAGAACTAGCAAAAAACATAGAAGTAGGAAAAGAGCAGTAATATAGATGGAAACTAAAGGAGGGAATGATCAGAATAGTAGTGGTCAAAGTTACCAGAGAGGTTTAAAAAAAAAAAAAAAAAAAGATAGGTAGAAAGATCAGTAGGTACCTTTGAAGAAGAAAAGCCAGTACTAGAATACTAGAATGGAAGTAACATGTCAAGGAGTTAAGAGGCCCAGGGAAGAAGAAAATTGAAACCACATGTGTAGATCACTTACCAAGTTGTTTGGCAGAAAAAGGGAGAGAAAAATAGGATGGTACCTAGGAGAGGCAGCAGGACAAGGCAAAGTTCATCTGAGTATGTGATAAAATTGTGTTTGAAGGCTGATTCCAATAATGGAAGGAAGGAAGGAAGGAAGGAAAGAATGAACAAACTCTTACTGAGGGACTATCCAATCATCATCAGTCAATTAGGCAATCAGTAAAAACATTACTGAGAATACTGTGAATCAGGCAAAGTACTAGATGCTGGAGGTCTACAAGTATGGTGTTATTACTTCCCCAGGTAGCTCACTGCAGGATGGGAAGACTAGCAATAGATGCAAACTAGATATAATGGGACAAGGGCTACCTACAAAAGAGGCAACCTAAGCAGGAGGACTGAGGCAAGGCTTTGCATAGCAAAGGGCATTAACCGTGAGTTTGTAAGGACAGGCAAGGGTTGGAAAGACAGTGCAATTGGCCTACATAGGCAGGGAACATAATGTGTGCAGAAAAACAAGGGCAGGGGAATCTGGAAATTCTGAAAAAAAAAACCAAAAAACAAAACAAAACAAAAAAAAACCAGAGATAGTTTCTGATGCATGGCCTGTAGGATGAAAACCAGGGAGTCAAAACAGAAGAAACCTGAATTAACAGTTAAAGCCAAATGACAAAGGCCATATAGTCAAACTCTAGAGCTTTATTTACTTTTTTTCCTGAAAGCCATTGAGGTTCACTGGAGGATACAATGCAAACTGTAACAACATAGCCCTTAAAAGAGGCTTTTGATGGGGGCACCTGGGTGGCTCAGTGGGTTAAGTCGCTGCCTTCGGCGCGGGTCATGATCTCAGGGTCCTGGGATCGAGTCCCACATTGGGCTCTCTGCTCAGCGGAGAGCCTGCTGCCCTTCCTCTCTCTCTGCCTGCCTCTCTGTGATTTCTCTCTGTCAAATAAATAAAATCTTTAAAAAAAAAACCAAAAAAACAAACAAAAAAATAAATGTATTATCTTAGAGTTCTGGATGTCAGATATTCAAAATGGGTCTCCCTAAGCTGAAATCAAGGTGACAGCAGACTGTGTTCCTTTCTGAAGTCTTCAAGGGAGCATCTGTTTTTCTTGCCTTTTCCCATTTCTAGCTATCTCCCACCTGGCTGTGGTCCCCTTCCTTCCTCAAAGCCACCAATGTCCTGTCGAGCCATTCTCACATCTCAACACTCTTGACAATTCTATTGTGCTCTTCCACATTTAAGGACCCTTGTGACTACCTGGGGCCTTCCTCAGATAATCCAAAATAATCTCCCCATATCAAAATCCTTAATTTGATTGCCTCTGCAAAGTCCCTTTTGCTTCATAAAATATCATATCCACAGTTCCAAGGATTAGGATGGGGACCTCTGAGAGACCATCGTTGGCCTATCACAAATGCTCCATTTCTTGTTCCCTTTATACTGGGCTTCACTGAAAACAACTGCATTCTCATGACTGTTTCTGACTCCATGGGCAGCAGTGGCATACAGCAAGCAGCCTCCAGAAAACTCCACCGTACACTTGTGAGAGAATAGGAGTGAAAAAGGCAAATAACATTTAAGCATTATAATGAAAATAATTTTGATCTCATGAATTGCCTGAAAGGGTCTCAAGAACCCAGGGATCTCAAGCTGCACTTTGAAAACTAGCTATACGAGCACTTTATAGACTACGAGAATCTGAAAGTACATAATGTAACTGAGTAATTCACAGAATTGTTGCAGTAAGGTGAAAGGCCTATTATTACCTCTGAGAATGAGCTCTTTTCACTTTGAATATGAAGTGAGAATATTTAACTGCCCATCATCATTGGCTGTTTATACTGAAAAAAAAAACAAAAACCCCATATATATATGTATATATTCTTATGGAACTTATTACAAGAATATGTTATTTGTACCAACCAGAAATTCCTCCTTCCTAAATCCTATATGTATTTTCTCAATTCCTTTCAAAGCAATTTGCGGAGAAAGGCTTTTGAGAAATATACAGTTAGAAAACTAGGTTAAATGAGTGCACCATTGTATAAGAAAACAACTGAAATCACAGGTATTCTTAAGGGTTTTCTTGAATTACTCAACCCTAAAAATCTGAGTGAAACTCAGAAGGCAAAGTTCTGGACAAGGGGGAGAATGTAAAAGAAGGCAGAGTGTCTCAATGGAATATGCATTTGCTAGGGATAACGGAAAAACAAAGGCCATTGTCATTTTTCCCAAATCGAATTTAAAGGACTAGTAAAAGAGAGTATATTTCAGAATCTTTCACAGTCCCAAAGATCCCTCTGTCCTCATGTATAAAATAATTTAAAGTGTGAGATTCTGAGGACATTATATATTTGCCAACATACCATGCTTGAAAAATAATAAAAGCATTATTTGCAAAAATAACTACTGGGGTGGGGGTAATTAAAAATGGCACCTTGAAGGGCACCTGGTTGGCTCAGTCGATTAAGCATCTTACTCTTGATCTCAGTTCAGGTCTTGGTCTCAGAGTTGTTGAGCTCAAGCCCCCACTGGGCTCCACACTGGGCATGGGGCCTCCTTAAAAAATAATAGTAATTTTTTAAAAAAGGGTGGATAAAAAGATGGCACCTGGCTTTACTTCCATGATGCAGTCTGTCCCCCTTTCTGAACTATCTCTTAGAAATAAACAAAAAAAGGGCACCTGAGTGGCTCAGTGGGTTAAGCCTCTGCCTTTGGCTCAGGTCATGGTCTCTGGGTCCTGGGAGCGAGTCCTGCATCAGGCTCTCTGCTTGGCAGGGAGCCTGCTCCCTCCTCTCTCTCTCTGCCTGCCTCTCTGCCTACCTGTGATCTCTCTGTCAAATAAATAAATAAAATCTTTTTTTAAAAAAAAAGAAATAAACAAAAAAAATTTTTTAAAGATGAAACGCAACAAAAAATAAGGCTAACAGCCAACCTATGGCTAGAAAGCAAGAGAATTTTTCCATAACCATACCTTACCAATATCATTGATCAAACTTACTGAGAAACAAAATTTGTGATTCATGAATACTTTGCCAGCTGGAAAAATAGGTTGCCCATCCTAAAAAATGTAGGGAAGGTACACTTTCAATCACTCAGTCAAAAATTCAGGAGCTGTGCAAGCTGAGTAGGCTGAGCAGTCACTCCATACTGAGTGGATATTGCATTCTGAAGCTACCAGTTTCTCTTTCTGTAGGCACGTCTGCAATAAATAACAACTCAAGGGGCGCCTGGGTGGCTCAGTGGATTAAGCCACTGCCTTTGGCTCAGGTCATGACCTCAGGGTCCTGGGACTGAGCCCTGCATAGGGCTCTTTGTTCGGTGGGGAGCCTGCTTCCTCCTCTCTCTCTGCCTGCCTCTCTGCCTACTTGTGATCTCTCTCTCTCTGTCAAATAAATAAATAAAATCTTTAAAAATAAATAAATAAATAAATAACAACTCAAAAACAGAGAAAGAAACCCTATGTTGTCATATGTTCTGAGGCAGTATAGACCCCACTAGTAAAGTACTTCAGGTAGAAACAAATAAAAAGAGCTCAGGTAGCTGTATGGTCCTGCATAGCTTCCTAGTGCTCGATTTTTTAAGCAGAAGTGGTAAGAGAGTAATGCATACTTCATTCACTCCAGCAAAAACAGTTGACTCCTAGATATTAGAAATTAGCCTCATAACTACACAGCTACCTGGTTTCTCTGAAGAATTTATGTGGAGTTCAATGGCATCAAGTTGGCTAATTGTAGTCCAGAAACTTGGACTGTTACTTTACTATAACTATTTACAAACATCCTAGGTAGAAGGAGCTCTCTTCATTCCAGAGATCATAGAGAAACCCTGGTCTTTGAAGCACATGAACATGAATTTTAATCCTGACTTCTACATTCTAAGCCTGAGCTTCTTCATCTATTAAGTAGAAATAAAAATCCCTAATGTCTGGAAATATTTAGCACAGTGTCAAAGCTGGAGTTAGTACTCAATAAGCGACAGCTATTTATTATAAGAAAAAACAAAGGGAGGAAAATTATGATGAGCTGAAGAAAAAATCTTGAGGATCAAGTAAGAGACAACATAGCAAAAAGGAAAGCAATTCTCTAAAAATGATAAACTATAAGAATCAGAGGAAAATGTTTAAATACAATTACACTTTCTCCCCAAATTAAAAAGTCATGACCTCTATCAAACACACACACACACACACACACACACACACACACACACAGAGGGGCACCTGGGTGTCTCAATCAGTTAAACATCCAACTCTTGATTTTGGCTCAGGCCATCATCTCAGAGGTGTGAGATCTAGCTCACTGCCTGGCTCCCCACTCAAATAAATAATCCTAACACACACACACACACACACACACACACACAGAAATCCAAAGGGGTAACAGAGTGAAGTTAAAAATAAAGATGTCTGGGGTATCCAGGTGCCTCAGTAGGTTAAGGATCTGACTCCTGACCTCAGCTCAGGTCTTGATCTCAAGGCTGTGATTTCAAGCCCCATGTTAAAAACCCCATATTAAAAATAATAATAAAAAAAATGGTCAAAAGGGATCTAAAGGGTAAAATTAAAATGTGAGTATTTTAAGCAAATATTAGAAAAAATAAAATATTATTTACTGTAATAAAAGTTGCAGAGATGATACAGAGGACTGAGTGATGAAAAGCATATACTTGAAATTATCTCACAGAATTTAGAGAGAAGATAAAGATATAAATGAAAAGGCTGAGAGCAAAAGGGAAGAAAAATGGAGATTAAAAATTCTTGATTTTTCTGAAGAAAAAAAAAACCAGAATTATTAGAACAGATGCAATTTATCAAAGATGAAGTTGAAGTAAACTTTCCTAAGTTGAGCCAAACTAACATGTATGGAAAACATACTATGTGGATACCCTTCCTGAAGAAGTTACTCAGTAGCTATTCCAACTCTGTGGAACTTAGATCAGAATGATGAATTCAAGAGGGGAAAGACGAGGAGATTTTTTAAAAAATGGTGATGGGTGGATGAAGACTTATTGGAGGGCTAAACTACTGTAAATTATACATAATACAAAACACAACGACCTGCACGCTAGACCATGAACAAAAGTAGACAGACCCTGCTAGGGAGCATATGCTAAAGGAAGAAAAAAAAGGAAGCTGTCAGAAATAAATTTCAAGATTCTCTGGTGTTTAGACTGAAACTAAGTGCAGTTGACATACACATTGGAATTGGCAGGCACGGGCACTAGAGGAAAAATGCACAGTCCTTACATAAGCATACACATGAAGAAATCAAAGCAGTTCTCTTGCTAGGTCTCATTGACCAGGATGATGTTACCTCTGATCCAGAACACATTCCAAATTAAAATGTATTAATGTCAAACATGTAACATATAGGCAATATTATTTTAACTTTCTCAAAGAGAACATAATTACAATAATAATTTGTGGGATATTCTTACCAGAAAAAGTGGGCTGGTACTGCTTTTTCTTTCTTTAGCCAGACAAAAAAATTAACAAAAATTTAAGACATCACCTATACAGTTATAATTTTTATGATTTACTTATGAATTTATAATTTTAATTATGAATTTATGAATTTACTTATGAATTTATAATTTTTATGATTTTACTTTGATTTAACCACAAAGAGCACAATTATTCTTCAATTCAGTTGATGCTCAAAAATATTCCAACTAAATGTCCAATGATAATCTGCGCTCAGAGATTTAGAGATTATGGTTCCAAAACAGTTGCCAAGAAAGTGTCAAATAATCCCTCCATCTCTAGAGAAGTTTCTTCCAAGATTATATTTATCAGAACGTTCTAGTGTCACAGGCATTTCTAAGTCACATTTCCTTACTGCTCAAGTACATAAAGGAAATTCTTAACATATGAGGCATAATTAGATTTTCTAAGATATTCTATCAGAGATAAAGTAAGTTTGTAAAAAAAATCTAATTGTTTTTTTAAAAGGATTATAGTAAAATCACAAGATATATGTTTTATAAACAACATTTAAAGAAGTAAACCACTTTATAATAGGGACAGATGTAATAAAACAATACTTAAGACTTCATATAAAACCATATATTTTCCATTTACAACGTCTCAGTTCCTTACATTATCAGATATGAGCATTTATCACTAAGACCAGTTTTAAGTCATTTTATGAAAAATTTATCCAAAGTATAAAGTGATATAATTATCCTTAGGTGCATTTTGCAATAAAGTGAACCCTTTTTATGGTCTCCTAAAGACCATAAAGAAAACATTCACATTAAAACATTTTACCTGATTTATTATAATGGAAGATTATATAAGCCAAAGGCTAATTTCATGCATCAAATCCAATAAAATTATATAGAAATATGACACTATAGAAAAAAATCATTCTTTTTACTTCACATGTTTTGAAGAACTACATATCATTGCTTTGGGGAAAAACACATTTCAAATTGTTAAATACTTTTTAAAAAATGCAATTGTTAATGTGTCTGTTTCTACCCACAACCCGGTTTTCTCCCTGACTTCTTCAAGATACTCTGACATGCAGCTAAGTTTGGGAATCATTGGTACACAAAATCCCTTTGACACAAATCCAACTTTAAAGAAACCCATGAAGGTATCAACTCACATTTATTTACAGTTTTGTGGTTTTTGTCATTTCATGGCTAATGTATATTTTAATTTGTGTAAAAGCTTTCCTATCTCCTTGACAGACTGAAAAGTTAAAATCAAAATGTTTAGCTTTATTCTAATTCCTTGAGCAAGCAATACTTCACAGTCAAAAATCCAAAACAACAAAACTGACTTAAAAATGGCATTGTTTGTATATCTTTTTTGTACATTTAGAATCTGAAATATGGCTTTGAAATAACATAAAGGGCCACCCACTGTGAATACAGTGACATATTGTCAGAATTTCCCTTTCCCCCTCTTAGAAATCCCACAAAGTACTAAGGAAAACAAGAATAGAGATGAAAATTGTTTCCCTATTACATCTAAAACACAGCTTACAAGAACCTACATAAGCGGGCACCTGGGTGGCTCAGTGGGTTAAGCCACTGCCTTTGGCTCAGGTCATGGTCTCAGGGTCCTGGGATCGAGTCCCGCATCGGGCTCTCTGCTCAGTAGGGAGCCTGCTTCCCTCTCTCTCTCTGCCTGCCTCTCTGCCTACTTGTGGTCTCTGTCTGTCAAATAAATAAATAAAATCTAAAAAAAAAAAAAAGAACCTACATAAGCATAAATAAAATTCCTTAAAAGCAGATCCGAATGATGACACATTGCCGTTACTAAAAGATATAATGCAAGAAAAAAATATAATAATTCAGAATCCACACATCAAATGGCAGGTCATTCTCTAAGGGAAAGAGAAATAGACCAAGGACAATCAACATCAATTAACAGCTTTGTAAAGCTGTAAAAATTAAACAAAAAAAAAAAAAGAAGGAATAAATAAAGAATGCGGGGGAAAACAAGATCAAGTCATTCATTGGGGAAAAGAAAATCAGTCTCACATTTTCTTGAGATTGTTTCAAACATCTCCATAGTAACATTCAACATTTAACAAGCAGTGGAGCAATTATAAAAATTATAACCCAAGACATAAACATAACTAAATGTTTGAATATAAAGGCAACATCCAACCAATTTTTAACATGGAGAGGATTCTCATTCCCCATTCCCAAATTCCTTTTATGTGGGGGGAGTTCCACTAGCAAAACATTCCTCTTCAATCTCTCTGCCTCCTCATCCTCCTGAGAAGTGCCTTAGCTTATCATTCATGAGATGGAATTAGGATCCCAACATCACGCCCCAGCCCCTTCCTCTCTACCATAACTCCTGAGAGCTGCCTGCAGATAGAGAATATAACATCTCAGCTATTCTCAACCATATTATCAGGTCTCACACAGCATTCCTGAATGTGGGTGATTTTGACATTTGGAGAGGGATAATCCTTCATGCATTTTAGTTCTTTAAACCCTGCTCCCCACGTACTAAATGCCAGAAGTACTTTCCAGTCATTGGGACAACCGAAACTTCCTATTAAAAAAATCTATAGGGCGGGCTATGGACATTGGGGAGGGGAGGCGAACCATAAGAGACTATGGACTCTGAAAAACAACCTGAGGGTTTTGAAGGGTCAGGGGTGGGAGGTTGGGGGAACAGGTGGTGGGTGATGGGGAGGGCACGTTTTGCATGGAGCACTGGGTGTTGTGCAAAAAGAATGAATACTGTTACGCTGAAAAAATTAATAAAAAGGGAAAAAAAAAAAAGGAAAAAAAAATCTATAGGGAAGAACACCACCAAACCAGTCCACCCCACCCCCAGTTGTTGGCTTGAAGAAAAGTCTCTTCCACAGAAGAGTCACATGATTCTCCACACTGCTCATGACCAGAATGAAATAAATTTTTGTTGTTTAAACTACTCAGTTTATGGTATTTTGCTGTAGCAGCCATAACTAAGACAACTAATGAAAAAGCATGAGATGGAGAAAATATGGAAGTCATGGAGAATATGATACTCTGGAAGTCAAGTGAAGAAAGTTTTTCATGGTTTGGAGAGAAAATCATGTCAAACAGCTGCTGAAGAGTCAAGTAGAATGAGGATTGAGAATGAATAACTAGAGATATGGAGGTTACCAATGACCTTGAGAAGACCGTTTCAGTAGAATGGCAAGTGTATATATAGGGGAGCAAAAGCATGATTGGAGCAGGCTCTTAAGACTAGTGGGAGATGAATATAGACAACTCTTTTTGAGGAATTTTGCTTCAACAAAGAGTAGAAAAATGGGGCAGAAGCTGAGAGCAGGAGTGGGGGGTCAAAGAGGTGTTTTGGGGTTTTTTTAAGATGGAGGAAGAGGGCTCAACTCCTGGTTCACAGACAGCCATCTTTCTGCCATAACCTCCATGGTGTGACCTCAGGAGAGCTCTTTCTGTGGTCTCTTTGGAACAAGAGGTCCCACCTTCAATATTGACTAGGATAATGATCTTGATCCTATATTTTTGGGTAGTTCTGCCCCCATGGTGTTTCTTTGCCTGGGATTGCAAGTTGGTGAATCTGCCAGAAGGCCCTGTCATTTGAAACCTAGGTAGAGGTTGCCATGCTCCCAAAGCTTTGCTGGGCACAGCCCAGGTTGCTCTGGAGCTCACCACAGCAGCTGGACAGCCAAGGAACTGCAGCACTAAAGTGTGGAGAGTAAAGTCTCAAGACATGAGGTGGTGCCCGGCTGCATACACCAAGGTCTCAAAGATTCCATACCCTCCTTTGAAACCACTCTGCCTCCCAAACCGTTGCAAGTCTTGCTCCACAGACCCACCCCAAATGGAAGTGATAGGAAAGACAGCTCTGATAATCCCTGAATTGCCTTAAAGGTCATTCTTCCATTTTCTTGGACAACAGTCCCTAGCTTCTGTTGAGATGGCCAATGGACACTAACATCCAGTAGTCATTTGGCCGTACTTAGTGTTCTCTCCCAACAACACTTTCTGACTTCTTGCAATACAAATAGGCTTTGACTTTTCCAAGCCTTTAAGTTCAGTTTCCCTTTTGATTAGTAACTCTTGTCTTTAAATCATTTCTCTCTTCTCATATTTTACTGTAAGCAGTCAAGAAGAGCCAAGCTGTGCCTTTAGTGCTGTCAATCCTGAAGCTCTTGGAAATGGCTTCAGTTAAACATTCCACTCTATCACTGCCAAGTTCTATCTTTTATAAAACACAAGTTCTTTGCTACCTTATAAAAAGGATGGCCTCTCCTCATTTCCATGTGAGACCACATCAGAATGGCCTTTACCATCCATGCCTCTACCAACAGTCTGTTGAGGATTACGTAGGTATTCTCTGAAAAGATTTAGGCTTTAAAATGCTCTTCTCCTTCTGAGCTCACACCAGAATCCCTCTTAATGGTTCATTCATAGAGTATAGGCTTTCCATTCCATGCACTTCAAACCTCTTTCAGCCTCCACTCATTACCCAATCCCAAAGCTACTTCCACATGTTTAGATATTTGTTATAGCAGCACCCACTTCTAGGTATCAATTTCCTGTCCAAGTCTATTCAGGCTGTATAACAAAAGTATTATAGATTGGGTAGCTTGTAAACAATAAGAGTTTATTTCTTACAGTTCTGGAGACTGGGAACAAATCTACAGTTCTAAGATCAAGGAACTGGCAGATTTCAGTGTCTGTTAAGAGCCTTTCCATGGTTCTCAGATGGCTGTCCTCTCACTGTATCCTCACATGGCAGAGTGGTCTCTGTTATAAGGGCATTCATTGCATTCAGGAGGGCAAAGTCCTCTCCCAAAGGCCCCACCTCCTGATACCCTCACACTGGACGTTGGGATTTAACATTTGAATTTGGGGAAGACAAAACATTAAATCTATAGCACTTTCTCTCCCCCTCACTCACTCCATTCCAGCCACATTAGCTTTCTCATTGTCTTTTGAACAAGCCACAGATTAAGAACTCTGTTTTAACTATTCTTCATCCAGAACACTCTTGCCCAACATAGCTCATTTCCTGCAAGGGTTTGCTCAAATCAAGGCCATTACCTGGACCACCCTACTTAATATTTCATACTGTTTTCCCCTAACCAGAACGCTACTCCTACCTTCCCTGCTTTCCTTTTTCTTTTTGCAGAGCCCTTAAATCCTCCCAAACATTTACTGATTTGGTGGTTTCATTGGGTATTGTCTATTTCACCAACTAAAACCCAAGTTCCATGAAGGCATAAATCTCTGTCAGTTTTGATCATTCATGTTTTCCAGGGTCAGGAAAAAATTGTCAAGGTATTGGAAAAGAGCAAGAGAGTTTACTGGGTGTCTTTTCAGTGGAATACTGGGATTTCTAGTAAACCATCTGAGGAATTTCAGATTCCATAAAATGTGTATACTTTTGGTTTTTCTGTGATAGATTCTGTAGGGATGTAAGTTAACATACTGAAAAACTAGTAGTAATGCAAGTGTCTCTTTCCATAGTAATGCAAATGATTTCTGTTCACAGCAATGCAAATGTATTTTGTTTATCACTTCTTATTGGTTTCATCGTTAATTAATGAGTTAAGAAAAATATTTGAATGTGTTCATTTTTTATTTCTATCCATGTCATATTTTCACATTTTTGAAAATTATCCTTTAGTACTTTTGCAAATCATGCACTGAAATGCCCAGCTGAACTGACTTCATGGAACCAGGTAAACTGGGTTGCCAGGGAAGCATACTTCATTAGCTATTTTTTTTAAATATTTTATTTATTTATTTGACAGAGATTTCAAGTAGGCAGAGAGGCAGGCAGAGAGAGAGAGGAGGAAGCAGGCCCCCCGCTGAGCAGAGAGCCCGATGCGGGGCTCGATCCCAGGACCCTGGGATCACGACCTGAGCCGAAGGCAGAGGCTTTAACCCACTGAGCCACCCAGGCGCCCCTTCATTAGCTATTTAAACACACCATGTCTTTTCTTGGTTTCCACGATGAATCCCAAAGGTCAATAGAAGCTTAACTTTGCTAATGATTTCTCTAGGACTTTTGTTTCCTCTCTGCTGAATTTGTTCTTGCTTCTGGTTTGTACCTAATAAAAATAATTCCCCACTGGTGACAGCAATGATTGAGAATTTGGTTTATAATCTAACTACCTGATGAATTTCTTGGTGGATGATGGAGATGCATTTTCTGTTAGGTGAGAGATAAGAGAAATCTGATTTGCTAGTCTTTTTTGTTTGCTTGTCTATTTGTGAACACAAATCAATTAAGATTTCATACCCATTGAGAAGAAGAAAGGTCCTTGAGATCTGAACCAGAGAGTTTTTTTCTCTATTTATTTATATGCTTTTTATTTTTTTAGAGAAGGAGACAGAGAGGTAAGAATCTTAAGCAGGCTCCATGCCCAGAGCAGAGCCCAATGTGGGATTCAATCTCACCACCCTGAGATCATGACCTGAGCTGAAATCAAGAGTCAGACACTTAACCATCCTAGCCACCCAGATGCCTCTCTGTTTATTTTTGACCAATGGCTAAAGTTATACAACTTAGACCATGAGCTATCAATGTGTCTGGGTGTCTATATGTTTATAATTGACAAAGGTCTTGACCTCTCATTAGGTGAATGCAAAATGTTATCCTATCTCTAAATAGTATTAATAATTTAGATTATATCTAAAGTCACCAACCTTGGCAGGGATAGAGCCCCAATGGCACTTCCCTGTTCCTAGAAAGATGAAAGGCAAATAACCCAGGGCCAGATGGTGGGGAAACAGTGATTTGGATAATGCCTAGGGCATACAGTAGGGAGATTATTCATTCTACTAGGAGGGCATACCTGAGAGACAGGATTTACTGAGACATCTTTCCAGGAAAAAGGAAGTTGCAGGTGCCATTTCTCTCCCCATCCCTCAATGTAAACCCAGAGCCACCTGAGGGAAGCAGCATAGCACAACACTGGCTGCCTAACCCACTACACCAAGTCCCACATCTCTCCACTCTGGCTGGACTACCCTTCTCAGTCAAGCTTGCCTCAGTCCCAGGATGGCAGGACCCTCCACAAGAAGACCAGCATGGACCTTTGCCCATACCATAGCTCTAATGCCTGGAGTTTTATTTGCTTATTTGTTTGTGTTTTTAAGATTTATTTATTTACTTGAGAGAGAGAAAGCACATGAGAGAAGGGAGCAGCAGAGGGAAAGAAGCTTTAGCAGACTCTTTACTAGGTCTGGAGACTGATGGAGCTCCACCTTATGACCCATGAGATCATGACCTGAACTGAAACCAAGAGTCAGACACTTAACTGAGTCACCCAGGTGCCCCTAAACCCCGCAATATTAAAGGTTACCAGGCTTGGCTAGGATAGAGCCAGGAGGTCACAAACAACCTGGAGAAAAGGCAGACAAACAACTCGGGGGCCAGACAGTGTGGAAACATCACTCTGAAAAATGATCTACAAAGCCCTGCCCACACCACATCTCCCAACTAGAGAGTTCTATAGGACCTCAGTTCTCATGAAAGTGCTACCAGATCTCATTTCACAAGCAGACCAGAGCACACCTAGTTAAAACTCACCATACTCAGGCCAGGGACCAAACACTGCACACAGCAGGCAAGAAAAGCCGCTGTGAATGACCGACCTGAAGGTAGAGTAACAAAAGCACAACAGCAGAGAGCATGCAGCACACACAAAGATACTCACTGAAATGCCAGGCCATAGACAATACATGACCTCTTCTTCATAAGTCCATTACTATAATTGGCTTTTCTGACACAGAGAAGAAGTCAGAGACTTAGATAAAATGCCAAGACAGAGGAATTTATCACAAATGAAAGAATAAGATAAGGCCATGGCCAGAGATCTAAGCAAAACAGATACAAGTAACATGCCTGATGGAGAATTTAAAACAACAATCATAAGGATACAGAGGGAGCTTGAGAAAAGAATAGAAGACATCAGGGAGACTCATACTACAGAGATAAAAGAGTTTAAAAAGAATCAATTAGGGATGAAGAACACACCAAACGAGATTGAAACAGGCTTGGAGCAATGAACAGCAGGCTGAAAGAAGCAGAGGAATGAATTAGTGACCTTGAAGACAAAATAATGGAAAATAATGAAGCTAAACAAAAGAGAAAAAGAAGAATTATGGAACACTAGAAAGACACTTAGGGAACTCAGTGACTCCATCAAATGTAATAATCTTCATATTATAGGAATCTCAGAAGAAGAGAGAGAAAAGAGGACAGAAAACTTATTTCAAAAAATAATGGCAGAAATCATCCCTAATCTGAAGCCACCTGCAGATTGAAAGTATGGAGATGGAGAAACTATTTATCACACAAATGGATGTCAAAAGAAAGCCAGAGTGGCAACACTTATATTGGACAAACTAGACTTTTTTGTTCTTGTATTGTTTTTATCCTGCTTTGGTATTAAGGTAGTGCTGGCCTCATGAAATGATTTTCAGTGTATTCCCTCTATTCCATTATTTGTGAAATTTTGATAAAGATTGATATTAATTTTTTTTTAAATGTTTGGTAGAATTCACCAAGGAAACCATTTGTTCTCAGGCTTTTCTAGGCTAGGAGATTTTTGATTCATAATTTAACTTTCATTCTTGTTACTGATCTAAGATTTTCTACTTTGTGAAATCAAGATTCATGATTCAATTTTGTAACATCCATTTTTAGGAATTATTTGTTTTTTTCCAAGTTATCTGATTTGTTAGTATATAAGTTTTTATAGTATTCTATTACCACACTGTGTATTTCTGTGGTGTCTGCTGTACTGTTTTCTCTTACATTTCTCATTTTGGTTTTTGAGTCTTCTTTTTTTTTCTTAGTGGGTTAAAGCATTTTCAATTTTGTTTTGTTTTTCTTTGAAAAACTGGTCATTACTTTCAATGTTATGTTATTATTTATTCTGGTCTTTATTTTATGTATTTCAGATTTTTCTTTGTTATTTCCTTCCTCTACTAAATTTCAGCAAACTTTCTTCTAGTTCCTTGTGGTATACTGTTAAATTGCTTATTTGCACTTTTTTCCTTAATACAACACTTATAGCATAAATTTTACTCTAACATCTGCTTTTATTTCATCCCATAGGTTCTGGAATATTGTATTCTCTTTTCTTTTGTCTTGAGACATATTTCAATTTCATCTGATTTCTTAATGGCCCACTGGTTGTGCAGTAGTATGTTGTATAATGTTTACATATTAAATATTTACAAAAACAAACAAAACTACAATGATATATCCCCTCACATCTGTCAGAATGGCTAAAATCAACAGCACAAGAAACAACAGTTGTTGGCAAGGATATGGAGAAAAAGGAACATTTGTGCACTGTTGATGGGAACACAAACTAGTGCAGCCACTGTGGAAAACAGTATGGAGGTCCCTCAAAAAGTTAAAATTACAACTACTCTACAGTCTAGCAATTGTACTATTAGATATTTACCCAAAGAATACAAAAAACACTAATTCAAAGCGACACATGTCCCCCAATGTTTATAGCAGCATTATTTACAATACCAAAGATATGGAAGCAACCCAAGCGTCCATCAGTTGATGAATGGGTAAAGAAGATGTGGTATATATGCACAATGAGATGTTACTCAGCCATTAAAAAGTACAAAATCGGGGCACCTGGGTGGCTCAGTTGGTTGAGCCTCTGCCTTCAGCTCAGGTCATAATCCCATGGTCCTGGGATGGAGCCCCACATCAAGCTCTCTGCTCAGCGGGGAGCCTGCTTCTCCTTCTCCCTCTGCCTACTACTCCCCCTGTTTGTGCTCTCTCTTTCTCTGTCAAATAAATAAATAAAATCTTTAAGAAAAAAAAGTACAAAATCTTGCCATTTGCAACAACATGGATGGAGCTAGAGGGTATCACACTGAGTGAAATAAGTCAACCAGAGAAAGACAAATGTCATATGACTTAGCTCATATGTGGAATTTAGGAAACAAAAAAAGACAAAACTAAAAATTGACTTTTTTTAACTATAGAGAATAAGCTGATGGTTACCAGAGGGGATGTGGGCAGGAGGAATGGGTGAAATAGGTGAAGAGGATTATAATGATGATCACTTATTATGATGAGTAATGTATAGAATTGTTGAATCACTATACTGTACACCAGAAACTAATATAATGCTCTATGTTAACCACATTGAAATTAAAATTTTTAAAAATATAAACATAAAAAATAAAAATGAAAGTTATAATATTATGAATAGTTGAGACTGTACTAGGCAATAGTGAGAGAGAACTACAGCTAAGCATATTAAAAAAAATGTACAGTTTTGCCCTAAAGTAGAAGGTAAGTTTGTCCTAGAACATGAAAAAACATAGTAAAGGACAAAAGTTGAAGCAAGTGGGTTTTATTTTCTTGGTTTATAACTCCTGAGTTTAGAGGGAAAAATATATGTAAAATGCATTCCAACCTTGGTACACCTGCATGGCTCAGTACGTTAAGCATCCAACTCTTGATTTCAGCTCAGGTCATGATCTCAGGGTCATGACATCGAGCCCAACAGGCTCCATGTTCAGCACAGAAGTCTTGAGATTCTCTCTCCCTTTCCTTCTCCTTCTGCCACTTCCCCTGCTCATAATCTCTCTCTCTCTCTTTAGCAAATTTGTTGCACAGTTTTGGTGGTCTTGTTTTCTAGCACATTTATCTACAACTTTATAGATAATTCTTTATCTTTCACAAACCTATGTAGATTGCAGAAATTCTGTTTCCTACCAGAATAATTTTTCTGCTCTTTATGTGCACACATTCACTCAATTAATTTTTTTAAAAAAAGTACTAAGGACAAAAGTTTTTTCACTTGTGAAAAGAGTTAAGTTTCCTATACTTGAGAAACTTTCTTCTCTGTTCATTTTAATATATTTTGTTCACTTTGGTTGAATAGAAAACCAAGCATTATTTCTTAGGAACCCATGAGCCCATCTTCAAAAATTGACAAAATCTCTGACAACTGCTCACTTTGTTTTCCAAACATGACAGCTTATGGTTAGAAAAAAGTAACAATAAACTAAAGTTTCAGGATATCCTTTATAACTAAAACTATCTTTGACATTTCCCAGAAGATCCCTGGAAAAATCACAAAGACTTGTTCTTTCATCTAATTAAAAAAAAAAAAGGGCGGGGGGATGTTCCTCCTCAGCTTGACTAAACTTTAGACAAGCTTCTTCCAGATGCTAGACCCCTAATATCCCTTTCTTAGACTATTTACTTTAGAAAGCTTGCAATAATAAGTTCTTTCTCTTTCTCTTCAAGACATAAATCTTTTATAAACCCTCTTGGCAGTTTTAAAGCCCAGGACCATCCTTTGCAAAGACCTAGGAGGCATCTCTTTGAAATGTATTATTAAGGAAGATAGTGCCCCTCTCCCTTATTCTCTGTGAGAGAGTAGGAGACTAGCTGTAGTGACTGCCTTGCCCTAGGTTGTAAAACCATTTCCTGTCATGCAAGTATAAGAAAATGTACTTTTCCTATGGGAAATACCACTTAGCAAACATGAGTAGCCTACATGCCCTCACCTCAGCTCTTCAAAACTCTCCTGATGTTTTTTTTTTTTTTTACTGTAGTTAAGATTTTAGATCTAACCTATGTCCCCTATTGCAGTAGCCTAGGATAATGTCTTTCTTGCCTGTTTAAATTTGTCAGGTGTAATTTCTGCTTTGACCCTACAAATAATTAGATTTGATTTGCTCCACAGGGATCTTAATCAGATTCAATAGAGGAAGAGCTGCATAGGACACATTGTCAAATCAAAAGAGATACTCAATCTTCTTTAGATTAAGGTAAAAATGCTACCAAGGTAAATATTTCAGAAAGTTTATATGTTATGGAAAAGCCTGATAGATTTGTTAGTGCCTTACTGTTAATAACTAACCTTTAACCTCAGGGAATGTATTGATCAAACTCTTAGAAAATAATATGTGGAGGGGTGCCTGGGTGGCTCAGTGGGTTAAAGTCTCTGCCTTCGGCTCAAGTCATGATCTCAGGGTCCTGGGATCGAGTCCCACATTGGGGTCTCTGCTCAGTGGGGAGCCTGCTTCCCTCTCTCTCTCTGCCTGCCTCTCTGCCTACTTGTGATCTCTGTCTGTCAAATAAATAAATAAAATCTTTAAAAAAAAAAAATCTGTGGAATACTCCAATAAAGAATTTTACTCTCCTCCAGCCCATATTAGTGGCTATACTAGATTAAATTAATCATAAGTATTCAGTTTTGGCATTTGGACTAAAGGAACAGATGAGGGAAATTTAATTATGACTACTTATTTAGAATATTATTAATATTTTAATTTTATGTATATATATGAGATAGCACCTCCTCTTTTTTCTTAAATGATCTCTAACTCTCAATTTAATAAAATCTGCTTTTGAAAACTGATATGAAATATTTTAAAATGGAACCTAATTCTTACTGGACTCCCCCAGATTTATAATTTCTTTAACTGAGCTGTCTTATTTTTTATGGCGTTATGGTTATTTGTATAGATTTAATAAAAATCTCTCCTTTTTACCACAACCTAATTAAACAAATCAATGTTGAACCTGGAGAAGCATAACCAAGAATGAATCTCACTTAATCAGGCATGACAAGCCACTGTTAATGAAAAAATTTGACTTTATATATGGATCTAATGTCTAGAGTGTTCTTCCAGGAAAACTGTCCCTACAGGGGTAAAGGAAGGTCACTTGCTGACAGGCCAGGAACCTCAGCAAATTTTAGGGACCTCAAGAAGAAATTCACATAAACTTATAGTTTTGTGTTTGTTTCTTTTTTAAGATTTTTATTTATTTATTTGACAGAGATCACAAGTAGGCAGAGAGGCAGGCAGAGAGAGAGGAGGAAGCAGGCTCCCTGCTGAGCAGAGAGCCCAATGTGGGGCTCGATCCCAGGACCCTGAAATCATGACCTGAGCTGAAGGCAGAGGCTTTAACCTACTGAGCCACCCAGGTGCCCCAACTTATAGTTATTATAGGTGAAGTCTGATGGAGTTGGTTTCCTAATCTGGGGATAGAAGAACAAGTAACAGAGCCTTTTAAAGTCCAATCCAGGATTCCTTACCATGACTTCAAAATCAAACTTACTTCTATAGCCTCTCTAGTTTTATATTATTGTCTGGATATAGATTAGAAAAGCAAACTCAAGGAGACCCATATGGATACTACTAGTCTTCCAATAAACTATGCTAATAATCAGGCAAAACCTGATGAGACCGGCCTTTTGGATATTATTTTATGATCACAAACGGGGGGGGGGGGGTGAAACTGTCAGAAAAGTTGCCAAAGACTTAGAAAAATAGCCAGAGAGATTACTGGGTATCCTTAACTCCACGCCCAGAGTTCTAATGTTCTTTAAATGTTATAAACACTTATTTTAAAGATACTACAGATGAGAAATATGTATCCAAAAAACACAGAGTCATACACAGAAACAAAATATACTGGATCAAAAAAAAAAAAAGATGCCATATGCATTCTAGAAGAGAGAAATCTATTTACACATCATTTATAAAAAAAAAAGCAAGTCTATAAAAGGATGTAATACCCTTCCAGTGGAATGTTGGTCGTTTGTCTAATAAATTCTCCAGGAATATCTGATTCTATGGGGCTGTGCACCTTCGATAGTCTTTGATTGCTAAACTATGTAACAAACTCTTTTTTTTTTAATTTTATTTATTTCTTTGAGAGAGACACAGTGAGAGAGAGCATGAGAGAGGAGAAGGTCAAATGGAGAAACAGACTCCCCATGGAGCAGGGACACTGATGCAGGACTCAATCCCAGGACTCTAGGATCATGACCTGAGCCAAAGGCGGTCGCTTAACCAACTGAACCACCGCAGGCACCCTGTAACAAACTCTTTAAGGATAGAAGTTAACTTGTAGAAAACTGAACAGTAATACAAATGTTTCCACCTTGTAGCAACTTAAATTATTCCTGTTCAAAGAGTTGTAAATAAATTTCATCTGCTAAAGAATATAAATTTCTGTAAATCAAATTCTCTTTGAATTAGTTTTAACACTACTGGTTTCCTCATTAAGTAAAGAGTTAATTGAAATCTTTGGCATACATTCATTTTATATTTGTATGAGAATCATGACTTTGTGTTTTTGAAAATTATACTTTATTTACATATTTATGTAAGTAAAATTTATGTAAGTAAAATATCAAGTATTTATGTAAGTAAAACAATAAGTGAGAAATGCATTGAATTGGATTATGTGTAAGCAATCATAAGTTACTATTTATTAGACTTTTAGTAAACAGTACCAATACTGTGCTGATGCCAATGCTTTATCTTTCCAGTGACCCTGCATTATTACTGTACCCACTTTTTAGATGAAGAAACATGTTCAGAACTATGTAGTTTGCCCAGGATCACGGAACTGGGAAATTAAAACCCAGAAACCGAAAGTAGATCTAGTTGATTTCAAACCTATTTCTACTAGCAATGCTGCCAGCCAATCTCTTAATCTTTCAGGATGTTAGTCTTTCCCTTGTTACCCAAGGATGACCTTTCAAGGTCCCACAAGTTTTTAATTGCCATACTTTTTCCAGATACAAGGCTTCATTCACTCCAGCGAAAGTGTATTCAATATATCAAAAAGTGAACTTTTAGTTTGAGGAGTCAAGAGACAAAAATAATACAACACGGCACTAATTAAAGTAATTGAAGAAAGTCAGCTAAAGTAATTAATAAACCATCCAGTTAAAATACTTATTTAGGTACCCCATTGTGGATGGGCATTTTAAACAAGAAATAAATGTGAGAGGAACCATAATAAAATAAATTAATGACCACTTTTAACTTTACAAGTGATGGGGCGCCTGGGTGGCTCAGCAGGTTAAAGCCTCTGCCTTCAGCTCAGGCCCTGATCCCAGGGTCCCGGGATCGAGCCCTGCATCGGGCTCTCTGCTCAGCGGGGAGCACACTTCCTCCTCTCTCATTGCCTGCCTCTCTGCCTACTTGTGATCTCTGTCTGTCAAATAAATAAATAAAATCTTTTAAGAAAAAATTACAAGTGATAAATTGAAGCTCAAGTAAAATAGCAATGCAAATTATGTGTAAAGAGTGTTGTAAGTTCGAAATTCGGAGATACCAAAACAAGATAGGCAAGAATGAAAAAGTGGAAGAGTCTGGAACCCAGAGAAAGCTGTCTGCAGAGGCAGTGGGAGATGGCCACTAGACAAGGGTCTCCAGCCTGAGTCTCCACAAAGTCTTGTGGAGGACACAAGAAAGCTACCCAAAAACCTGGGTCCTCCAACCTGTTATCTGTATAACTAACCAATTCGTCACCTCATTATGCCTACATAATATAGCCAGGAAGTCTCACACACTACAGGTGTCAGCTGCAAATAACTATCAGAAGGAAAACACACACACGCACACACGCAAGAAGAGTCATGCTAATCACATGCTTCAAACTTCTCGCCAGATAATCCCCTGCAAGCCTGAAATATTTATTTTTTTAAAGACTTTATTTATTTATTTGAGAGAGAGAGGGAGAGAGCACAAGCAGGGGAAGAGGCAGAGGGAGAGGGAGAAGCAGGCCCCCTGCTGAGTGGGGAGCCTGATGTGGGACTAGATCCCAGGACCCCAGGATCATGACCTGAGCCAAAGGCAGCCGCTTAATCGGCTGAGCCACCCAGGCGCCCCAGCCTGAAATATTTAAATTGGGTAAGCCTTTGCATTGGAAACTTACATATAACCTCGACCTTAACTTTTTCTGAAGCTGATCCAATTTTGGATGATGTAAAAAAGGGTCCCCTGATTTGCTTCACCCCTGAGGCCACGTGATAGAGCTTGGAACTTCAAGTGAGAGATAGCTGGGTTTAACTGGTTCACTTACCAGCTCTGTGACTGTGAGCAAATTATTTTTGTCCTCTAAATCCCAGTTACATGAAGTAAAAGAGCAAAAGAATACCTACCTCATTAAGTGACAGTAAGAATTAAACACGATAACATACTGAGTACCTAGCATGTGCCTAGCATAAGAGATCTATTCAACAAATGTTCTCATTCCTTTCCCTTCTTGCAAAGTGTAACGGGAATGATTCAGTGACCTCTTGCCTCATTTAAAATATTCTATTTCAGAGACAAGTTATGCCTACTGAGTTTTTTCCCAATAGAATTAAATGACTGAAAACCTTTAAGTTCTATAGAACTGAGTGTACCTCCAACTTTTCTGTGTCTTGGCACATTTAGAAAGTAATACTATTCACATGGCACACAGGGATTAAAGAGTTAAAGAGCGAAAACTGATCGCAGTCAGAGGCAACAGGCCTATGACTCTGGCACTTCTATGACCCAAATATGCAGTTGTCCATATTTAAGCTCATCAAAACCCCACCTGAGGCACAAAAGTCAGTCATGGATCACCTATTAGAACTCCAAAATCGTTCTCAAAGTGTGGTTCCCAGAGCAACAGAAACCTGTTAGAAATGCAGTCTCTTCTCCACCCGACTCCTGCAGAATCAGAAATTCTAGGATTAGAGTTCAACAACCTGTTCTAATAAACCTTGCAAGTGATTCTGATGCACACTGAGGTTGAGAATTACCTATGCTCTGTATGGCTCTCTGAAGTTCTTAAATAACAACACTTCCCATTTTATTGAATGTTCTCATTTGTTTTAAAGATTTTATTTATTTGACAGAGAGACCACAAGTAGGCAGAGAGGCAGGCAGAGAGAGAGGGAGAAGCAGGCTCCCTGCTGAGCAGAGAGCCCGATGTGGGGCTCGATCCCAGGACCCTGAGATCATGACCCGAGCCGAAGGCAGTGGCTTAACCCACTGAGCCACCCAGGCGCCCCATGAATGTTCTCATTTTTTAAAAAATCTTGCCAATGTAGGGATACATGTGACCCTGAGGTGACTCTGAGGTAAGATCCACTCTTGGATTATCTTTCCCCACATATGCACATCATCGTCAAGACTGAATAGTAGAGTTCTATCTCCTCTTACAGCCCAGCAGCAAATGTGTCCCCTCATGGGCCAGAGGTTTAGTATTTGCAGGGAGAGGGATAAGGGAAATAAAATACAGAGTCCAACTGGAAAATACTTACTTCTTACAAAACCTTTTCAAAGAGGCTTGGGTACTTTGCTGCCCTCTGGAACCTATTTCCTCAAGCACCTATGTAACTTGATCTTTGTTAAAGCCATTCTTGCCTAGTAAATGAATGAAATTTCCTACAAGAGGGGAGCCCTTGACCTTTCTTACTCCATTACAGAGGGGAATTTATTTCATATTTAATAATTAAAGTCATCATGATGATCAATTGAAAGCATGCAGGGTATTAGGTAGCAAATGTGCAAAAGAATTGTTCTCCAGATTAAAGTGCCATTTTATTATAAAGTAAGCATTTTTGAAAATACTTTTACAATTCAAACAGCATCTCTTATCCCCTATGACCACAAAAATGAGAGACTTGTTCTTTTGTTTGTGAGTAATTTCCAAGTGAAAGAGTCACAGTAGGAGTGAGACTAAGTACAGGTCCAAAAGATCTTAAAAGAAAAGATTGATTCATCTTTTGACATTTTGGTTTCTTGTGTACTTATTAAAAAAAAGTATACTGTTTTAGTGGAATGGGTTTTAACAAATGTCAACCCCAGACATTTTTACATTTTTTTAAAGAAACCGATTCTACACATCAGCTGCTTCCTTATTCACACCTCTAATCCTGGTTCAGCCTGAGGAGTGTGCACTTAATAGTCACTAGTCTCCACGGAACGTTCATCAGAGGACTTAAGTTCCCCCAGCACTGTGGTTAAAGATTTCTCTTTGTTGTTCCACTAGTTTATATTTTGTGTGTTCTCTTCCTCTCATGAATGAATGTTATTCATTTCTATTTTTAATTTTGCTATTTTATACTTAATTAAATTCTACAATATTCATTTCTGAAAAATACCTTCTAAATTTCATAATGTCCTCTACCAAATAGTCTCTAAATTAGCCACAGTCAATAAACAATTTACTCTCCTACATTTTTTTTCTGGTTATATTAATCTAAAAAGAACTTTATTTAAGCCAGATAATTGAAATTTTATGTGTTTATTACTCTGTCATTCATATGCAAAATAATGTCATTATTATTGGATCTCAAAAGATATAATCTACTTATTTACAATATTTAAAAACTGTGTTTTCCATTATTTTGTCATGTTTCTGTGTTTTCTGTTTGCTCTCTGTAGGTTAATTTTTGCCTCTGCCAAACAAATGATCTTAAAATGCTGGATGGGTGTCTTTTTTTTTTTTAATATTTTATTTATTTATTTGACAGAGAGAGAGGTCACAAGTAGGCAGAGAGACAGGCAGAGAGAGAGGGAGAAACAGGCTCCCCACTGAGCAGAGAGCCGGATGCGGGGCTCAATCCCAGGACCCTGAGACCATGACCTGAGCTGAAGGCAGAGGCCTAAACCACTGAGCCACCCAGGCGCCCCTGGATGGGTGTCTTTTCATCCAGCATCCAATGCTTTATGTATAAATATAAGGAATGGTAGCCTTCCATCCAATTAAAAAACAGGCAGAGGACCTGAATAGATGTATCTCCAAAGAAGACCTACAGATGGCCAACAGACACATGAAAAGACACTCAAGATCATGCATCATCAGGGAAATGCAAATCAAAACCACAATGAGATATTAACTCATACCTGTCAGAATGGTTACTTTCAGAAAGGTTAAGAAGTAAGTGTTGGTAAGAATGTGGAAAGAAGAGAAAATTCATGTACTGTTGGTGGGAATGCAAAATAGTACAGCCACTTTGGAAACCACTATAGAAGTTCCTCAAAAAATTAAAAATAGAACTACCATGTGATCCATCAATTCTTCTTCTGGATATATTTTTTAAAAGAAACAGAAACATTAATTCAGAAAGCTATCTGCATCCCCCCATGTTTACTGTGACATCATTTACAATACCCAAGATGGAAGCAACCCAAACATCCACCAATAAATGAATGGATAAAGAAGATGGGGTATATAAAAATAAGGGAATACTATTCAGCCATAAAGGAGAATGAGATCTTGCCATTTGCAATAACATAGATGGACCTAGAGGGTTTTATGCTAAATGAAATGTCAGACAGAGAAAGACAAATACTATATGATTTCATTTATATGTGGAATCTGAAAAACAAGACAAATGAACAAATAAAACAGAAACAAACTTCTAGATACAGAGAACAATTTGTTGGGGAGGCAGGGAGAAGAATGATGAAATAGAGGGAGGGAATTAAAAGGTACAAACTTCCCGTTACAAAATAAATTAAACATAAGATGCAATGTGTAGCATAAGGAATATAATTAATAATAAGTTATAATAATTTTATATGGTGACAATAGCTATATTTATTGTGGTGATCACTTCATAACATATATAAATGTTGATAAACTATATTATACATCTAAAACTAAATAATATTGTATGTCAACCACACTTCAATTAAAAAAAATTTGTTTTGGGGATGCCTGGGTGGCTCAGGTGGTTAAGCATCTGCCTTCAACTCAGGTCATGATTCCAGAGTCCTGGGATCGAGTCCTGCATTGGGCTCCCTGCTCAGCAAGGAGCCTGCTTCTCCCTCGGCCGACAGCTCTCCCCTGCTTATGTCCATTCACTCTCTCACTCTCACTCTCTCTTTGACAAATAAATAAATAAAATATTTTTTAAAGAATGGTAGCCTTCCTTTGGTGATTTTACCGAGAAGTTCTAATTTACATAGAAATAGACAATAAAATGTAATGGTTTTGAAATCAGAGATTCCTGGGTTCTAATTCTAGTTCTCCCTCTTATGCAAGTTGAATGAAAATGAGAATGATGATAAATTTCCAGTGCATGGCATATAGCAAGCCTAACAGCAACCAAAAAATACTTTTAGGGTATTTGGCTGAGACATATCACCCTTTGACCTACAAAGTAGATTCAGTCAATTGAGTTGTTTACATGGGTCCCCCTTGTATTCATCAAAATCCCAGTCATTCTCAAACACCTTATCTAATCCTTCTGGATAAAATTAATTTCATTCTCTAGAATCTCTCAATACTGTGAAGTTTTAACTCAGTTACAGACTTCATTTGACTGCTGAAATTCTCTTTTAAGAATTAGATCAGACATATATGCATTAAATAAAATAACATAGCTCTTATGTCATACTGCCTTGTATCATAATTGCATATAATTTTATGAAAACTAGGCTTAAAGTCCTCTCAAATCCTTAAACCTTCCATTAAATTCTCTAGACTGCTTAACATAAAGTAGACATTCTGATATATGTCCCACTTGATGACCCAGAATTGCAAAACAGATTATTTGAAGCTAGTTGAGGAAAGAGAAAATTGAGTTTGTTTCCAACATTCCATTCATCCTCCATCTAGACCCACATTTACTAGACTACACTCCTTAAGACAAGAAGATAAAACAACATATTTTACCCTCTGACATTAAAATATCATAGGGAAAGATCCATCTCTAGTTTAATGATTTCTAAGAACTAGGTCATATGCATCTTATTACCACATAATTTGGGCATTTCCATACAGTCAGAGTGAAGATTACAGTGCAGCTAACGAATGCATTCAAATAAATGTAAAAAGTCAGCGTGCATTATTCAAATCCAAAATACATTAAGAGCGGGTTTTATTGGCCTGTATCATCAGGAGAATTTCCTCTCCACTTAGTTTACTTGCATTGGCACAGCTTTAGGGAAATGAATCTACAGATAATGCTGTACTTTAAATCGAGCCATGGAGGGAATCCTATAATTCTCATTTATTTCCTGTATTGTCTTAACTTCCATATCATAAGAAAAATATTCCCCAATAAACTAGAGTTAAAACTTTGGTGAGATGGGATCTAACCAAAGAGCTTCTTGAACTCTCTAGCCTTCCAAAGGACATAAATTCTGGGAACTGGGGGGTTCTCCTAATTTCTTGAAGATTTTCTTTTAGTTCCCTTTCATTGTTGGTCACACTCCTAGTCCTCAACAAGTTTTCCAGTCCAGCCCTAATTTTCCTCTTGCAGCTCCTAAGGTTGTGTCTCCTTCTTGCTTCAGTCTAATATTTACCAAATACACTAAATTTAGCTGTATATTACTCTCTTTTAGGTACCAGTTGTGCACTTTACACTTAAGGAATAAAACAAACCTCAAACAAGATGGGATTGGGAGGGAGACAAACCATAAATGACTCTTAATCTCACAAAACAAACTGGGGGTTGCTGGGGGGAGGTGGGATTGGGAGAGGGGGAGCGGGCTATGGACATTGGGGAGGGGAGGCGAACCATAAGAGACTATGGACTCTGAAAAACAACCTGAGGGTTTTGAAGGGTCAGGGGTGGGAGGTTGGGGGAACAGGTGGTGGGTGATGGGGAGGGCACGTTTTGCATGGAGCACTGGGTGTTGTGCAAAAAGAATGAATACTGTTACGCTGAAAAAATTAATAAAAAGGGAAAAAAAAAAAACAAACCTCAAAATTCCTTACATGAGATTTTATCCCTACTTCCTTAAGCCTATATACTATATATTGGTTTCGTTAACAAAGAATCTATTAAGAATGAAAGGAAGTGTGTATCCATATTACCATTCTTGGTATCTTTTTTCCATAGGCTCAGGGAAGATAATTGGAATAACGCATTTATTGCTAATGGTGGTTCACATTCAGTGGCACTACTCAAAGTGCTCTACATGGATTAGTTCATTCAATCCTCACAACAACCTCTTCAGGCAGGGACTATTATCTCCATTCTACAAATGAGTAAACTGAGGCACATGAGGCTAGTTAACTTGCCCCAGATTAAACAGTTAGTGACAGACACGGTATTTGAACCCAAGTAATCTGGCTCCAGAATAAATGTTTTCAATTCTTACACTACACTACCTCTTTTGAAATGAACAAAAAAAGTCAATCATCTGAAATCCCCATATTGAGAGATAATACAATTAATATTTTAAGTATTCTTTCAACCATGTGTTTAGATACTTTTTCTCTCCCAAGATAGTTCTTTCACTCATATGTCTGGCACACTGACCTCTCTCTCCACATGACTCCTCGTCTTCCAGGACCTCAGGGTTGTCAAAATTCTCTCATGGTGGCTCAAGGCTCCAAGGGAAAGTCTTCCAAAAGAAGAAAGTGGAACCTGCCCCTCTCTTCAAGCTAAACCTGGAAAGTGGTGGAGCTTCACTTCTGCTATGTTCTGCCAGTCAAACCAGTCAGTGAGTCTGTCCAGATACGAGGGAAGAGTTCATGGATGTCCACATCTTGACAGGAAGGCCATCAAGATATTCTTGACCATCTTTTATCTGCCATATCATAATTAGTATATATTAAGCAGTCTTTCAAGAACGTCTTTAGACACATAGTCTAAAAGACTATGGAATTACCAGACAAATGCTATTTTTGTGGACATCTCTCTTTAGGTAGTTGAATTTTCTCCTCCCACACACAAGCCTCCTTCCCCAGCCTGGTAGCCAATGTTAAAATCCTTTCCTGTAGTTATGTAATTATATGGTTTACACACACACACACACACACACACATATCTTTATGTAGTCATTTAACAGTTGACAAAGATTCTTTCCTTGACCAAACTTTGGTTAGGCTCTGCTAAGCCCTCCTTTCAGCTAGGCTTTGCCCTTGAACTTCAGTGTCTATCCTGTTACAATAGCCCAGTTTTAGAAAGAATCCAAAGTCAGTTTATAGCTAGTTATCTGATTCTGTAATATATGAGGAGATTCCTCATTCCCAGTTTTAGAAAGGATCCAAAGTCAGTTTATAGCTAGTTATCTGATTCTGTAATATATCTGATTCTGTAATATATTCTGTAATATCTGATTCTGTAATATATGTAATATATTCTGTAATATATATCCTCGTCCCCTACCTAAGATATCTGATCACCTTGGCTGCCTTCAGCAAGAGTCCTGTCAAGTTGGTATAGACAGAATTCCCCCTTACTCCTAATGTTTCCTCTTAATGATTTCTCATCTACTGGCTCCCACCCAGCTCCTTGGCTATAAATTCCCACTTATTCATGCTATATTACTAATTGAGCCCAGTTCCATATGGAGGACTTTTCCCCCCCTATTATAATAGTTCCTGGATAAAATCTGGTTTCACTGTTTTAACCACTGTCCTGTTCTAGTTTTTCTTTAACATAATATATTGGAAATCACTCCAAGTTGCATGGAAAGGAGTTAATATTCTTTTTATTGGATATATACCTATGCTGTTAATATACCAAAATGCATTCAGCCATTCCCTTGAAAGATAGAAAATGATATTCAAGAAAATTATAAAAAGAAAGTGCTGATGGGGAAAAGAGGTGGATTAAACAAATGGGTCTACAACAAGCCTTCCTGAAAGCTTACTAACTTGCATTCATGGGAATTTATTGCAAATCTCAAACCTACAATAAGAGGGATAATGGAACAGCACGTAAGAGCAACAAAATCTTAGAAGCTAGAAAGCAGATGATGTTTTGTCAGTCATGTTTCTGACCTGAGAACATGAATTCTTGTCAGCATTGAGGAAAGCCAAAACAAACCAATTTATACTGTTAAATCCCCAAAGGCTCAGAATTTGGTGACAATACATATCTCTGGAAGAAGGACTGAATGGGGACTAAAGTGGATTGGTTGCAAGTCTATTCAAGAAGCAAGAAAGAGGGGCACCTGGGTGGCTCAGTGGGTTAAAGCCTCTGCCTTTGGCTCGGGTCATGATCCCAGGGTCCTGGGATTGAGCCCCACATCGGGCTTTCTGCTCTGCTGGGAGCCTGCTTCCTCCTCTCTCTCTGCCTGCCTCTCTGCCTGGTAATTTCTCTCTGTCAAATAAATAAAATATTAAAAAAAAAAAGAAGAAGAAGAAGAAGAAGCAAGAAAGAGAAGGAGCCTGGATGGCTCAGTTGGTTAAGCATCTGCCTTCAGCTCAGGTCATGATCCCAGCATCCTGGGATCGAGTCCTGCATCGGGCTCTTTACTCAGTAGGGAGCCTCCTTCACCCTCTCCCTCCGCTTGCTTCTCTCCCTGCTTGTGTGCTCTCACTCTCTCTCTCTCTCTGTGAAATAAATAAATAAAATATTTTTAAAAGAAAGAAAGAAACAAGAAAGGTGACATCATCGAGATGGCAACATAGGTCATTTCTGTCTTCAGTACCCCTCACGAGAAGACCAACTACCAACTATCCACAGACATCACTGTGAAAATTCCAGAACCTAGGGGTAAAGCTGAGATACCTCCCTGGGTGACAGGATCAAGAAGGGCCATGTTAGAAGGTTAAAACCAGCAGTTTCGCTTTCACCTCATTTCCCCTCCTCTAGGCCAGCACAACACCATGAGGAGAGGGCCCCCTTGGGCCTATGATTTCTCCAGTGTGAAAACAGAGCCCAGAGAGGACATCCAGCTGCCCCAGCATTGCATGCAGGATACTTTTCAGGAGGCCCACTCAGGTCTTTCATCAGGAGGATCACCGAGAAAATCTGCAGGGTTAGACCACTAGGGATGGGACAGAGAAGGGGGGTGGAGTTATGGCAACCAGTGCTCAGATCTTGGAGGACACATTCTTTCTCTCAGCTATGCCTGAGCAGAGATTTCAGCCAGCAGCTTTGTCCATCTGAAGAACTAAGCCAGTGGCCCGGTCTGGTCAGAGCCTGGTTGGCAATTTTCCCCAATTCAGGTCCCTAGCCAATGGGCTAGACCTGCCATGGAGTCTGTTCTATAGCCCCAGGCAGTCAGGGAAGCAAATTCTCAGCTCTATCCAATTGCAGAGAATAACCTCCAATCCTACCTGATCACAAAGTCCAGCCTATCATATGGTCCAGCAATTCTGCTTCTGGGTATTACCAGACGGAAAAGAAATCACTATCTCAAGGAGATATCTGCACTCCCATATTTATTTTATCATTATTTATAGAAGCCAAAACCTGAAAACAACCTAAGTGCCCATTAATGGATGAATGGATAAAGAAAATATGATAATACACACACACACACACACACACACACACACACACACACACACACACTGGACTATTATTCAGCCATAGGAAAAAAATAAAATAAAAAGCCCAGAAATCCTGCCATTTACAACATGGGTGGACCTTGAGGACATTATGCAAAGTGAAACAAGAGAGAGAAAAACAACTGCAGTATGACCCCACTTATATATGGAATCTAACTGAATTCACAGAACGAGTAGACTTGTGGTTCTCACGGACAGGGGGGAGGTGGGAAAAATGTTCAAAGGGGAATCTTTCAGTTATAAGATGAATATGTTTTGGATAGCAAGCTCCTCAGGAGCTTCCCAGGTATAATCTGAAACTAGTCCCCCCGTGTAGATGGTGGGGAGATACCAAAGAAAGACACACACATTCCACGTTGGTAGACAGCCATTTCAGAAAGCAAAGGGAACTCATAAGCAAGCCTTGCCTTGGGCAGCAGCAAGACATGTAAATCTCTGCACCTGTCACCAAATGTTGAACATTTATATAGAGGTCTTAACTGGGTTCAGTCTCATATAAAGGCCAGCCCCAGCCAGGTGATTTCAACACCACATCACCATCTCAAGGTTTTGTCCTTGGAGCAGCCTTCAGGAGCAGGGAAAGCAAGAGAATCCACATTTCAAGGATAGAGGAAGGGTGAAGAGCCTTCAGTTGCCGAGGTCCAGCTCACAGGTCAACTGGTGGTCAGGTCTTCTCAATGATTTTCCCCAACAATGTGTTCTGGGATATAATACACAGCACGTGGACTACATTTAACAATACTGTATTCTTCATTTGAAAGTTGTTAAGAAAGTACTTCTTAAAAGTTCTCATTACCAAAAAAAAAAAAAAGAGAGAAAAAAAGAAAAAGCTATCTATGTGAGGTGTTGGATATGATAACTAACCTTACTGTGTTTACAATTTAATAACATATATGGATATCAATCATCACCCTGTATACTTTTAACTTACACAGTGTTAGATGTCTATTATATCTCCATAGAGCAGAGGCAGGGTGTGGGGCGGGGGGTGTGGAAACAGATCGCAACTCCAATCAGAACAGACAGAAGATTGCCTCCTCACCCCACCCAACACCAGCAGAAGACTGGAGCTTTATTCTCTGAAGAAGGAAAATAAAAGATGTGGCAGTTACTCCTGTGTGTTCACCAAAATCAGTTTTCCTTTTCCTTCTAGGAACATAGCTAAACAATATTTACCAATCTCCCTTGCAAGGAGATACAACCATGTGACTGAGTTCCAGCCATTAGAATATGAGTGAGAGTGATGAGCGCCTCTCATCATAATTTCCCATACATTTTCCCCCTTTTGGCCTACCAGATGCAATGGATCCAGCATAAATTTCAAGGCCACAAAATTAAATAACCTGGCTCCCTAACGTGAAATAAGTAAGACCAGCAAAAGACAAATACGGTATGATATCCCTTATACGTGGAATCTAAAAAAGCCAAACTCATAGTTACAGAGACTAGAGTGTGGTTGCCACGCTGGAGAGTTGGGAAATGGGGAGACATTGGTCAAAAAGTATAAACTTCCAGTTAAGAGATTTATAAGTTCTGGGGATCTAATGTACAGCATGGTGATTATAATTAATAATACTGTAATATCTCTTGAAAGTTTGCTAAAAGAGTAGATTTGAAACGTTCTCACCACACAAAAAAAGAAATGGTAATTATGTAACACGATGAAAGGTGTTAGCTAGCACCACAGTGGTAATCACTGTGCAACATGTAAGCGAATCAAATCAACATCTTGTACAACTTACATATATGCGGTGTTATGTGTCAATTCGATTTCAGTACATCATTCTGTCACACAACTCCAGGGCACACGACCACATGGAGAATTGTGAATGATGTCCTTTGGACTGATGCAAGATGGCAGCCTGAATTCCTGTTAAACTCTCTCTGTTTTGAACGGCAGTAAGTTGCTTTATACTTTTCTGCATTTGATATAGATAAAAGAGTTCTCAGAGGACAGTGCCATTCTGGTGAGTGAGTGCTCAAAATCCCTGGTCCCCAGTGCTTTGCTCCCATCACTTTTATTGTCCTCACCACACGGTATTGTCATATGTCTGTTGATAGGCCAGTTTTCCTCACTGAACTCCTCAACGGTAAGGGAGAGAAGATGACACGGAGGAGGACGTTCCTTTGCTTTTCAGCATGAAGGCACATGCTGAATGAAAGAGTGATGGGGGCAGAGGTCAGGTTTTCTCAAGTGGCTATTACCTAAAAGCTTGAAGATGTATCCATGTAGTGTGGCACGTTGCTAGATTTTGACCTAAATAAATAAGTCTTCTGGCTCCCTAAATAACCATATAGAAAACTACCTACTGAACATTACATTAAATTTTGGGTAAGCGAAGTATGGACTTTTACTGTGTTAAGCCATTGTGATTTGGGAATTTGTCCATTATAACAGCTAATATTCTTTATCCTAATTTCCATAGGACATATCACCCTGAAGTGGGGAGCTCTTATAACAAAACAAAGCTACAAAAAAACAAAAACAAAAACCTAAAATGTGTGGGGTTGACATGAAGTTCAAGTAAACAAGCATGAGAGTCTGGAAGGCCAGAGACCCCTGCAATGCCAGGTAAAATATTTGCAAAAACCACTGTCTATGATAACTTGAAAGGCAGGCCCCTGCCTACAAGTCTGGAGCTCCAGAGGAAGTGGCTGGAAAGTTGTAGATCATATATAATGGCTACTATTTCCTGCTGTCAGCAAGGTATTACATGTAAAAGATGAGCTCAGGTAAGAATTTGTCTGTTTTCAAGCAATAACAGAAAAGAATAGAGTCCAAATTCAGAATGCTTTACAGGGTTGGAAAATCTATCTCTTCTTTCACCAAATATTAAGAAATAAGATTTTAAAACAACTTAAGCAACAAAATTCAAGGAGACTTTTTAGCTAAGCGAGGGAATTCAGCTTTGCAGCAGATACAAAGTAAGTGTGCCATCTTCCAACCAAGCCATGACTCAAAGCAGTCATTCTTAAGTTGAGCAATGTGAGAGTGAAGAAATACACAGGAAAGGGATGAAAATTACATTCTAAGGAAAATCTGTGTGAATGGTCACCAGTATTTGGAGCTTACTGAAAGTAAGTTTTTGATCAAAAACCACCAAAATTTTGGTAGTACTGCCAATGAAATCCTGAGGCTGGTTTAAAGAAACCTGATTTGGAAAAATCTTCATACAACCCTCCAGAAGGAAGGGACAATGGGAGCTACACACACTCCCAAAGAAGGCAGACTCATCAAAGTCTGTGTCTGATGTGAGCATAAAAGGTAATGGAGGAGAAAGAACCTCCCAGAAGGAGAGCCAGGGGCCATGAGGGATAGTATCAAGGAAATTCCTCTCCAAAAGCAGAATGAGCCACACAAGGAATTTCTTCATCCTGAGGCAAGGATACCTTTATAATGCTTGCTTAACAGAACTTCAGAATCTATGGGATCAGAGATTGTTGTGTGTCTCCAATCCTTCTCTTTTTTCTTTTCTTTTTTTTTTTTTTGCCTTTCTTTTCATGAGTAGAGTTTTCTTTGTGTTTATCCCATCCCTGCTCCACGATCATCATGCTGGTAGGAAGAGCAAACTTTTCTTCCTTGTGTACATGTCAGGGCTTCACAAGTAGTCATATCCTGCCCTCATAGGGGGACTGCGTATCACTCAGAAATCCCAAACTCGGAACTGGATGTAGTGACCAGATAGATTGTCTGCCCTGAGGAGGTGTGGGAGGTGATATGTTCTATGTGTAGGAGGAATATGAGACACATCCTAAGTGGCCAGCAGAAAAAATGATCAACAAAGTCTCTGCATATTCACAAAACCCTCTTTTTCTCCTGCTGGACACATGCTAAACTACGTTTTCCCAACTCGCTTATATTTAGGTGTGACTGAGTTTGGCCAATCGCAAATAAATGTAATGATGTATACCAGTTCTAGGCCTGACCCATGAAAACCTCCCAAGGTGTTCCTCCCTCTTTTTTCCTATCTGCTAACTTGATTCAGAGATCCAGGGGATTCCAAGGCCCTCAGGGAAGGAGAGACACAAGATCAAACAAACAATAAAAAAAAACCTGGGTCCCTGTAGAACCATGAAAGAACAAGGACTCCTTCTCAACAAAAAGTTGAGGAAATTTTCCAGAATGAAAAGATATAAGCTCTATCAAAGGAAAAATGTACCAGACAAAGTTGAACAGGCAAAGAAGACTTTATTCAAGGCCATGGCAACACACAAGAGAAACCAGAACTAAGTCCAGCTCAACTCCGCTGAAACAACTTTTGGGAGAGGCTTTAACACACAGGTAAGGGGATTGTAGGCCACTTGTTTTTGCTAATTGGCCTTCCCCAAAGGGAGAGTAAATTTTTTTGTATCTTATTTTTTTTAGATGTATTTATTTATATGAGAGAGAGAGAGAGAGATCAAGGGGGGTGGTGGGCATAGGTAGTAGGAGAGAGAGAATTTTAAGCTCGCGGCTGAACACAGAGCCCATTGTGGGTCTCAGTCCCACCACCCCAAGATCATGACCTGAGCCAAAATCAAGAGCCAGATGCTTAACCGAAAGAGCCACCCAGGCATCCCAGATTTTCTTATATCTTTATGACAGGAGGTAGTTTTTGAACGTGGAGCAATTTTGGCCTACCTAAGTTAGGCAAAAATCTGTCTCTGTTAAGCCATTTAATTCAACTCAATTTGTCATTGGTGTGGGAAAGGATAAATAGTAAAACACAAAAAAAGCTAAACTCAAGTAGATTCCACTATATATGGTAACTTAATTATGAAAAAGGTGATATTTAAATTCTGTAGCAAAGAAGAGCTTGGCACGAATGACCACTCATCTGGGAGAAAATGAAATCCTACCCCTATCTAAACAATATATAAAAATAGATTTAAGCTACATTAAAGACTTAAATATACAATAAGGGGTAAAAAATTTTAGGAAAAAAATAACAAAAATAAGGTTTTTTAAGAAGGTAGATTTGACTTTATAAAAACAAATTGTTATATATGTGAAAGATGCCCTACCAAAATCAGTGAAGAAATAACAAGTAATCTATGAAGATACACTTGAACTTGCAGGTAATTAGAGAAAAACAAATTAGATTAGCCATATTATGAGTTTGTATATAAACTAGATTCGCAATTTTCTTTACTGAAGCCTACTTTGGTGGCGCTGCCCAGAGAAGTCACAACTACCAGACATGTGAGTCATTAAGAGTGTTTTTAAGAAACAATATGCCATTATCACTTAAATTTAAATTCATATAGCCTCAGATCCAGAAATCCCCTGCATGGGTCTCAATCACATAGAAATAAGGGCTCAGTAAGTAAGAATATTAGTATAAAGATGCTTATTGTAGCATTGTCTGAAGAGGCAAAAACTGTCAACCTAAAGGGTTTTTTTAAGGGCACCACTGATGAAAATAGCTATTTCAATAGGTCAAACCACAAAAACTGAATCAACACACTTGGTTTCATGTAAACACAATAGTTGACTTATCAAGAAAGCTAGTATTTTCCTTCCCCTTCCTTTTTTATGCCCTGTCTCTTGGTTTCAATCATTCAGACACTTTGAAATCTCGGAATTCCATATCAGCAAAATCATCGGAACCCACAGAAACAGTCACATGTCCAGAGCTTTTCATCAGAAAGAAATTACTCTATTTCTGTTTTCTACGCTCACCATGGTTTCACTTTAGACCACACCTCCTTCTAATAAGATACTGCTTTGAGATTCCAAGAAACTGAGTAATGATTATACAACTAAAAAACAGCAGTATCTACTGTAATCCTCCTCACATGTAACAATAACCATCTTTCTCTAGAAAGGCATACACCAAATTCTCAACAGAAGAATAACTCTACTTGCTTGATGAAATTACCATTCATTTTTACGTTTGTCTTTCTGTTCTATAATTTCCACATTTCACTCAATAAACTGTACTTTTGTCATCAGAAGCCACAGTAAATATAATGTTTTAACTTAGCATTATCACAGTTCCAATTTCTGTCTTTACCCATATTGATAAGTGTATTTGAGAGTGGAAGGGAAGGAATAATCTTTTCTAAAAGATACTTCTTTGAATAGTGAAATGAAAAATCTCATTAGCAACATATAAAAACAAACCAATAAAATGGCACAGTGACTCTATGTCTGGCCCCACAAATAAAATTTTTGATGTAGTTTTAAAGGAAATGGTCCTTCTATTTTAACAGGCTCTAAAACTTGAGAAACTAGTCAAAGAACTACTCTCCACTTCCTTTTGTCCAGTAGCCATGTATACAAAAGATAGATGGTAATACACCTCCATAAGTAAAATTTTTTTTTCTCTAAGGAAGACTCGGAAAGCATAACTCTATGGAAAACATATTAGCCCATAAAATCAAGTTACTGCTTCTTACTGAGAAATTGGTCTCTATAAGGTTATATCACAAGCAAAGATAATAGAGAGCATCTTGAAGAGGTCACATAGAAAGAAATCATAATGCTCTCCGAACAGGGAAAAATCACATTATACATAACATTTGTAGGAAGAGGTATACTGAATGCACCATGAGCTTGAAGAGATTATGCCAAGGAGAACTAAGTCTCTCTGTGAGTTGTCCTTTTGATTTAAAGTTATAATACCTCACCCTCCCCCGATTCTATATGGTGCTATTTCAGCAACTCATGGCTCTGAAGGGAACCCATATAATACAGATAAAATCTATCTCAGTCTCATGTTTGCAAATATCCAGAACATAGAGCAGTAGTAAAACAACACCAGAACCAAAGTCAGGAGTTCTGGATCTTAGGCCAGGAGCTGGCACCAGCTGATGTTGAGTGAGTCCCAGAATTCACTTTTCTTTCATGCGTCCTGGTTAAATTAGATGATTTCTAAGTCTCCTGCCTATGACTAAAGTCTATGACTTTAGGGCTGGTTGTTACCAGGACTGAGGAACTAACAGCTTCTGTAGCCTGTAGAGGCCACCAAGGGCTCCCATTCTCAAGCCGTCATTCCCTCATGTATCTGGCCTTCCTTCCTTCCTTCACTCAGCCCTTTCCTTTCTCCTTCTGACAGTTCCCTGCCTTCATTCAACACCACCACCCATTATTCTCCAACAATAATGGCAAAATTAACAGCACCCTTTCTATGGGTCATACATTTTACACTCATTTCCTCATTTAACCCTGACACCTACTTATGAAATATGGTAAATTATTTTCTCATGTTATAGGCCATGAACCTGAGTTAGAAAGAGGGTTTTTCCTTTACTCTACCTCTGATCACTACATTCCAGTATATACAATAAAGGGGCCATTAAACACCTGATATGAAGTCCTTGGCCATGGTGACCAGAATAAAAGGATCACATGGGTGATCTCACAATGTCTCAGCTCATGGCTGCTATTCATGGATTCTTTGGCAAATCCTTTGAGTAATGCCTGAGGTTTACATGGGGATGTTAAAGCTTTGGGGAAAGGAGTGATTTCTTCCATCCTAAAGTAACCTGCGCTAGATGTTGTACTTCCGCTGTAGCAGGAGAGTGGATGCGAGGTGTCCACTTGGACCAATTACAAAATCACCACACTCAAAATCAACCGGCCAGCTGCCAGTTCACCGCGATGGCCTCGGCTGCAAATGACGTGAGCTCTTTGGCACAGCTGTTCCTCTGCAGGACCATGGGTGTGGGCAGAGTGTTCTCCAGGGCACACCCCTGCACCCAAGGGTGCTGCAGAACCTGGGCGGCGCTCAGCCTCTGCTTGGCGTCGCGGACAAGCAGCTTTGAGATGAGGTCTTTGGCAGCAAAGGAGATGTGGGCCCAGTCCTTCTCGGGAAACTCATACTTGCCCTCCTGGATGCTCTCAAACAGCATGTTCTGGCAGGCCGGGCAGGCCTCGCCGCGGTCCCAGCCGCAGTCGCTGCCACAGTGGCCCACGAAGTGCGGGTAGCCGCTGAGCAGGATGTAGAGGATGACCCCCAGGCTCCAGAGGTCGCAGCGCTTGTCGTAGATGCTGGCTTCCTCACTGAAGGCCTCCACCACCTCGGGGGCCATGTACTCCGCCGAGCCGCACGGGGTGAGCAGCTCCGGGGTGGAGATGGGGGAGCAGTCCCCGTTGAGTTTGATGCCACTGCCCAGGTCGAAGTCGCAGATCTTGACGGGGGAGACCTGGTTGGGGTGCTCGCACAGGATGTTTTCCGGCTTTAGGTCCCTGTGGGCGATGCCTTTGTTGTGCAGGAAGTCCAGGGCACTGGTCACGTCCTGCACCACCACGCTGGCCTCCAGCTCGTTGAAGTGCCGCCGCTTGTGGATGTGGCTCAGGATGGAGCCGCCCCGCATCTTCTCAAACACCAGGTAGAAGCGATCCTCCTCCTCAAAGAACTCTATCAGCTCTAGAACGTTCCTGTGTCCCTGGCACTGGTACAGCGTCTCCACCTCCCGGAAAACCCGACTCCGAATGTGGCCCGGCTGCTTCTCGATGATCTTGACCGCATACTCCTGGTTAGTGATGAGGTTGCCACAGGTCTGCACTCGGGCGTGGGCTCCCTCCCTGAGCACGTCCTCCTGTAGCTGGTAGACGTCCTCGAACCTGCCGGAGAAGCTGTCGGTGGCCGGGCACCGCTTCTTCTTCTTGCCCCTCTTCTTGGCGTCTGGGATGTCAATGGGCTGGCTCGCCGGCATATCTGTACAGGGCGGGCAGGGCGCTCCAGGCTGAAATCGGTCTCCCTGTGATGGGTCACACTCAAAGGAACTAAAATTCAACAGGTCAGGAACCAGAGACAAACACTTTGGTCACCGAGACTTTCTTCCCTATTTAATCAATTGACTATAAACTCTCCCATTTCTCTATGCATATATATCACTAAGATGTTGTGAAAGTTAAAGGAACTATCAGAAGCATCGCATTGTGTTTGTAAAGAATAATGAACACTTGAGGAGGTTATTTTTCTCTAAGCACCAATTTCTTGATTTGTAAAATGAAAGAAGTACCTATTTTCAAGGGGTTTGTACAGATTAAGCACGATAACTTACATCACCTCACAGCTGTTAGAATGGCTATTACAGAAAAGACAAGAAACAACAAGTGTTGGCAAGGATGTCCTGGAGCAAAGGGAACTCGTACGCGCTGTTGGTGGGAATGTAAATTGGTGCAGCCACTAGGGCAAACAGTATGGCAGTCCCTCAAAAAATTACAGGTAGAACTATCATATGATCCAGCAATTACACTCCTGGATATGCATCTGAAGAAAACAACGCTCCTCATTCAGAAAGACATACACACCCCCATATTTATTGCAGCATTATTTACAATAGTCAAGACAGGGGAACAACCTAAGTGGCCATTGAAGGATGACTGAATAAAGAAAGTGCGGAGTGTGTGTGTGTGTGTGTGTGTGTGTGTGTGTGTGTGTACAATGAACCATTATTCAATAATATAAAGGAATGAAATCTTGGTGGGCTCTCTTTCCTGTCTCACTCTGGCCATCTTGGTGGCTGCTCTTGGCTGGGGCTGCCTTGCACCTAAGGCAGGAAGATGGGGGTCACAAAGAAGGTGAAAAAGTCACTGGGGTTGATCAACTCTTGGCTCCAACTGATTATGGAAAGTGGAAAGTACTCACTGGGATACAAGCAGACTCTGAAAATGATTAGACATGACAAGCTAAAGTGGTCATCCTCACCAACAACAGCCCAGCCTTAAGGAAATCTGAAATAGAATAATATGCCCTGTTGGCCAAAACTGGTGTCCATCATCACAGCGGCAATAATATTGAACTGGACAGAGCATGTGGGAAATAACATGCACTCTGGCTATCATTAAGCCAGATGATTCTGATATCATTAGAAGCATACCAGAACAGACTGGTGAAAAGTAAATCAGGCAAAAATTTTTCTTTAGTTAAACTGCCCAGGGCTTGTTTAAAAAGAAAAAAGAAAAAAAGGAATGAAATCTTGCCATTTACAGCAACATGAATAGATCTTGAGGGCATGACGCTAAGTGAAGTAAGTCAGACGAGAAAGACAAATACTGTATGAGCTCACTTACATGTGTGATCTAAAAACAAAGCAAAACAAAACAAAAAGCTGAGCTCATAGATACAGAGAACAGATTAGTGGCTATCAGCAGTTGGGAGGGGGTGGAAAAGGAGAGTAAGGGGTCAAAAGGTCCAAATTTCTAATTATAAAATACATAAGCCACAGGCCTGTCACGTACAGTGTGGTTACTATAGTTAATAATACTATACTGTACACTTGAAAGTTGCTAAGAGAATAGGTCTTAAAAATTCTCATCATAAGAAAAAACATATTTCATCATTATATGTGGTGACAGATGTCAACCGGACTTACTGTGGTGATCATTTTGCAATACATACAACTATCGAAACATGTTGTATATCTGAAAGTGGTATAATTTCATACATCAGTTTTGCCTCCCTAAAAAAAATAATAATTTATGGAAATGGGAAGCATTTAGTACCATTTAATTCAGTAAACATTAGATACAGATGTAGGTAGAGATAGTAAAGGATATGATGTAACGATACACACATATATACTCATAAGCAAACATAGATGATAGACCGACTCCCATCCAGGAGGCTGAACAGACGGAATCTGATGCTTACTCTCAGGCTCATGGACATTATTTAGACCTCGGAATATGTTCAAGCTATCATAATATAAACACAATCACACACACACACACACACACACACAAATGTATCCTTCTCTGTTTACAGCGAGTATGAAAAAGTCTACTGAAACCATGTAAGCAGAAAGCAGCTTCAGCAGAGACCCCAGAATAGATGAGTTCATTTTTACTACAAAGGGCTCTGGAGCCACCGTGTGGCCACGTGGCACAGCAGCCCACCACCAAATCCACACCACAGAAGCTGTGAGGTCTGAGCTTTCCAATACCCCCACACTGAGAAGATGAATAGTTTCCTTGATTGGAAGAAGAACCCTAGCCCTTCTCAGCTGGAAACAGTGCAGAGAGCTTGCTCTATTGTTCAAACCTATTTTTGTGTTTTGTGTTGGATGATCCCAACTGACCACTCTCCCCCTGAAGCTTGCGGTGGGTCCTTAAGGATTCTGTCACTGACAATCAGTACGAGAGATAGGCATGTTACATGACGGACTAGGGCATGATCAAAAATGAGCTCTAATAGAGGTGTGTGGACAGAAAGGAGAGCTTGTCGGGAAGCTAACTGGAATACAAAAGCAGGACCAGGCCAGGCTGACAGCAAGGGCTGGGTGGGAGAATTCAACTCAATTTTTTTTTGTTTTTCGTTGTTTTGTTTTTTGAGCAGCAGTTACTACAAGTCATTGCTCTCTGCTAAAGGCTAGAGACAGGGAGATAGCTAACACCTTCATTAGCTCAGTGAGGAGGGAAGAATCTTGAAGTGCTGAGGAATCACAACCAATATACGATGTTAGAAATTCTCTGGATAACCCGAAAGAGCAGTGCTCTAGGGAAGGAACCCCACTAAGTTCATAAAGCTTTCCTGGACATAATGTGCTGCTAGACCAAAGAAAACTTTAGTACATATATACCACTTCTGATTTGGAAGAGAAAACAAGACCTTTCCTTTTCTTTGCCCCAGGAAAAAAAATCTCTCACCCTTTGGAGGCCAAGTTCAAAAGATCCACTTCTCCATTGTATCTTCCCTAACCAACAAAATGCCAAATCGTTGCCTTATGACTTCTTTGAGTTTGGGGCACCCCTGCCTTAATTTTATTACCCTGTGCTTGGTTCTAAGTAACTCTGATTTCTTTTCCCAGCAAACTCAGGTATTCATAAACTTTTCATCCCATTTTACCCAAACAAATGTTAGACACTCCGAAGACAGGGAATAACTCGTCAATTTTTGCAGGTTCAGAGTCCTTACCTTGCATTCCCTTCCTGACTGGCATCAAACCTAAGCTCACTCACTGTCCTTCCCCCCTCTCCACAAGGCTATGTACATCTCATATTTCTCTTCTTTCTCCTAATCCCTGAGAAAGCAGGGTCCCTGCTTCTGCTCATCTTTCTGCCATGTGCTGCTTTTCTTCTCTGATCACTTTTCTCCAGCACCTAACTCCATCAGTTAGTCTCCTTTTTTCATAGTTCGTCAATCTCTCTCTTTACACAGCTCTCTTCTTCTCAGACTATAAGAAGAATCTGATCTCCCTCACCCTGTTCCCTGACTGTTGCCCTAAGTCTCCTTCCTTTCTTATCCAATCTGTTAGAGTCTGTTCCCCATTTCCGCCTTGATACACTCAGTCTAGCTTCCTCCTTCAATTCTTTTCATACAGTTAATAAAGTCATCTCAAATGTCAAATCCAACATTTATTTCTTACCTTTTTCTTTCTTTTTTTTTTTTTTAAAGATTTTATTTATTTATTTGACAGAGAGAGATCACAGGTAGATAGAGAGGCAGGCAGAGAGAGAGAGGGAAGCAGGCTCCCCGCCGAGCAGAGAGCCCGACGCGGGACTCGATCCCAGGACCCGAGATCATGACCCGAGCCGAAGGCAGCGGCTCAACCCACTGAGCCACCCAGGCGCCCCTCTTTCTTTTTTTTTAAGATTTTATTTATTTATTTGACAGAATCACAAGTAAGCAGAGAAGCAGGCAGGGTGGGGGGGGGCGGGGAGCAGGCTCCCTGCCAAGCTGAGAGCCTGAGGCAGGGCTTGATCCCAGGACCCTGGGACCATGACCTGAGCAGAAGGCAGAGACTTTAACCCACTGAGCCACCCAGGTGCCCCACCTTTTTTTTTTTTCATAGCACTTCCACTGTTGATGACATGCTTCTTAAACTCTCCCCAAGGAGAAGCAGTTTATCAGCTCTTCACTATATACTATGTTCTTTACAGAGTCTGAGAAGTCAAATGAAAAGAAATGGTCCTGGCTCCCAACAGGTTACAGTCTAGCAGAGAAAGCTGGGTAGGAGGTAAGGAACTTTTCCATGTTCTCCTGTCCCTATAATGAAGGTTTCTCCAGTTTTTGATCACACACCCTATCAAGATATACATCCCTCATATACTTATAGATATAAGCACATACATACAATTAGAGGATGATATCTCAAGATAATAAGGTGAGATTTGTCATTATCTATGCTGGACATACATTCACATTTCAAATAGTCTTCTGGATAGCTTCTTAAAAATTTCTTTGAAGTGAAACTGACAAAGAGATTTAACTTGGAGTAAGAAAAGATGCCAGCTCAAGGAAGTGGAGAAAAGGGAACCCTTATACACTGCTGGGAATGTTCACTGGTGCAGCCTCTATAAAAAACAATATGGTGAACTCCTAAACAAATTCAAAATAGAGCTACCATATGATTCGGCAATTCCATATCTGGGTACATATCTGAAGGAAATAAAGTCACCATCTTTTTTTTTTTTTTAAAGATTTTATTTATTGGGGCGCCTGGGTGGCTCAGTGGGTTAAAGCCTCTGCCTTCAGCTCAGGTCATGATCCCAGAGTCCTGGGATCGAGCCCCACATCAGGCTCTCTGCTCTGCAGGGAGCCTGCTTCCTCCTCTCTCTGCCTGCCTCTCTGCCTAGTTGTGATTTCTCTCTGTCAAATAAATAAAAAATATTAAAAAAAAAAAGATTTTATTTATTTATTTGACAGACAGAGATCACAAGTAGGCAGAGAGGCAGGCAGCGAGAGAGGAGGAAGCAGGTTCCCTGCTTGAGCAAGGAGCCCAATGTGGGGCTTGATCCCAGGACCCTGGGATCATGACCTGAGCCGAAAGCACAGGCTTTAATCCACTAGGGCACCCAGGTGCCCCTAAAGTCACCATCTTGAAGAGCTATCTGTACCCCATGTTCATTTCGGTATTATTTATAATAGTCAAGACAGGGAAACAACCTAAGTGTCTGTTGAAAGATGAATAAAGAAAATGTGATATATATCATATATATGATATATATATATACACATAATATATAGTATTAATTACATGATTATATATTATGTATTTGATATATAGACTTGTATACACACATACACACAAACTGGAATATTATTCGGGGATAAAAAAGAAGGAAACTCTGCCATTTATGACAACATATATGAAACTTGAGGGCACTATGCTAAGTGAAATAAGTAAGAGAGAGAAAGACAAATACAGAGCAAGATCTCACTTACATGTGGAATCTGAAAAAACTGAAGTCATAGAAACGGAGAATAGATTGGTGGTTGCCAAGAATCAGGGCAGGGGTGGGGAAGTGTGGAATGGATGAAAGTCATCAAAAACACAAACTTCCAGTTATAAAATGAATAAAGTCCTGGGGATATAATGTACAGCATGGTAACTGTACTTAATAATACTGTATTATAGGGGTGCCTGGGTGGCTCAGTGGGTTAAAGCCTCTGCCTTCAGCTCAGGTCATGATCCCAGGATTCTGGGATCGAGCCCCGCATTGGGCTCTCTGCTCAGCGGGGAACCTGCTTCCCCCCTCTCTCTGCCTGCCTCTCTGCCTACTTGTGATCTCTATCAAATAAATAAATAAAATCTTTTTAAAAATACTGTATTATATATTTGAATGCTGCTAAGAGAATAGATCTTGAAAATTCTCACCGTGAAAAAAAATGTTAACAATGTGAGTTCATGCAAATATATATATGTATATATGTATATACATCTTATATCATTACATTGTACATCGCATATAACTGCATATGTTATATGTGAATTATATCTCAATGAAGTTGGAAAAAGTAAAAATGAAAGACAACAACAAAACATGCCAGCTCTTTCACCTTTTTGTTGGTTTATGCTTTCATTATGGATATTCATCTTCTAACTGTAATTTCTTGGCAAGAATCCTTTTTTTTTTAAGTAATCTCTATACTCAATGTGGGTTTGAACTCACAACCCTGAAATCAAGAGTAGGATGCCCTACTGACTGAGCCAGCCCTCTTTACAAAAATCTTTTAAGTGACTGTTTAAGTTAGATTTTATATTATAGAATTCAGCACAAGATGCTGTGAGAAACTGGAAAAGCTGCTAGAAGTGTTTCTGGATCAATGTGCATAAATACTCCATTCTTAGAAATATAAATAACATACATCATATAACTTTGCCTTCTTGGTACCCCGAGTATTGGTTTTCAGTTATGGCACCCGGCTAATTTTTTTAATTAAAAAGAAAAATCAATTCTAGGGTAGTAGGGAGTCCCATGGTGGAACCAAGTGGTGTTCCCACTGAGTATTCCCCATGTCCAGCATACCAGGAGAGCCAACAAGAAGACCACGTGAGAGAACTTCTACACAAGGCTGTTCATGGTCGAGATACACAAGAGCTCACTTTGGTACTAATAGCCTCCAGTGTAAGGCTGAGCTGTGAATAACAAGTTTCCCCTGAACCTTCAGACAGGCTTCAGAATGTGGAAGACAGTAAGCCCAATGAAGGAAGAAATCGAAGTTCCCAAGTTTGGTATGAACATAAAGATCAGAGTTGGAAGCAAGAAGGTGGTGGAGACTTCCGGTTGTTCACCAAAATTTACTGCCCTTTTCCATGCTAATACATCTTAAAATGTGGCCACCCAGCCAGAGACTGCATCTTCCTGGCTACCTTGCCATCTGGGTAAATTATCATCAATAGAATGTGAGTGGAAGTGACTGGGCAACTTCTGCCTCAATTCCTAATAGCAAACCATTGCTTTGAACTTGCACTCTTTCCCTTTCCTGCAACTGGATCATGGATATTCCTACGCTACCCTTCAACCATGATGCCAAGAACAGTGCCCTAGGAGAAAGCAGGCAACAAGATGGAAGCAGTCGGGGTGCCTGAATGACCTCGTGGAAAGAACAACCTCACCAACTTGGAATACTCATTGCAGGACTATTACCTGACCGTGAAACCACTTCTTTAAACATCATATGTGGTCCGCTGTGTCAGAGTAGTTTAGCCAATGCGCTAATTGATACCTCAGGAAAACCAAATTGTGGGATGGTTTCTGTTAACTGTTACTCTCTTGAATCCCCCCAACCTGATGCAACCTGAGGAAATTTTGGCCGCTTATATGTGGTGACAGAGGTGGTATAGTACAACGGAAAGAGAACTGGGATAGTGTAGATTTTGGTTGAAGCCCCAGCGTGACCTCTAAAAACTGTACAACTTTAATCGAATTACTTAGACTTTCTAAGCTTCAGTTCACCCATAAAGAGGATAATAACAATATAGTAGAGATACTGAGACAACCAAACCCAGTTCTGGGAAAGAGTAGGCATTTCATAACTGATAGTATCCTCTCTTCTGGAAGCTCAGATCCAGGAATTGGTAGGCATGGTTCTCTATGCTGAGTACTTTACAAAGCAGAGTCTATTACCAGAAATTTGGGGTCCAACTCTCCCAATTAGCCTTCTTAACTCTCTGTTGAACCAGCTCTCCCTACCTAACACTCTCACTCCCCCATCTCCTACCACCCAAGATGCATAAGGTCTGTAATTCCTGTGACAATGGCAACTCTGAACCTACATGCTCCTGTAGCAGAAAACAAGAAAGATAAACACACTAAGGAAGGTGGGTAAGAGTGTTCTGTGTGAAATAAATAACAGTGGATATGTGCCCACAGTTTGGGTCTAAATGATGTCCAAACATTCATGAACTCCGTATTTATGTGCCCTATACAACTCTCTTGATACCAAGGGCTAAAATCATATTCCACAAACATTTACAAAGAATCTATTCCACCAATCTCTAAGTTACAAGAGATAGAAGCATTAAAAATGGCAAGGCCCAGCACCGATCTTTGTTCTATTATGTTCTAAAGAGGAGTCTTATTCTTTTATAAACTGTGTTCCTAATATTTATAAATAAATATATCGGTATTAAAAAAATGGCAAGGCCTCAGGAGCACCTGGGTGGCTTAGTCAGTTAAGCATCTGACGCCTGATTTCAGCTCAGGGCTTGATCTCAGGATTGTAAGTTCAAGCCCCATGTTGGGCTCAAACTTAGCATGGAACCTACTTAAAAAATAAAAAGTTAGTGGATTAATTAATTTTTTAAAAGGCAAGGTCTCAGCTCTCTTAAAACTCCCAATTTAATGAGGGTAACAGAAACACATATAAAAATATCTTCATAACACTAAAAAGTGTTATGATATATCAAACAAGCTAGGGTATGGGCTTAGCTACCATAACAGAGAGGACCAAAATAGAGTGGTTTAAACAGATTTATTTCACTATCATGAAATGTTTGATATGCACATGTGATAAAAAGAGGAATTGCCTACTTTAAGTAGTATTAGGAAAGTGGTGGAATCCATCCTTTTGGTCCCAGTGCTCCTTTTTCTTCAAAGATACAACCCCTTTACAACCTCTCCAGTGTAAGTCTTCAATATCCTGGTATATCGCCCCCTATGCTAGAACATATTTTCAAAAAAGTACTGAAGTATTTATTTTAGTAGGATGTGAATAACTTGTAAGGTTTAACGTGGTACCATTTCCAGGGACTTTAGCCCTTTGATGAATTACAACAGAGATAAAGACAATATAATATATTTTATCATGGACTTTTGAGCATTATTAAGCAGTATTTGGGCAGAGATGGATCTGTGAGTATCAAATAAACCACCTATCCTTAAAACATATCTAGAATGGATGTTGACTGTTAACAGTGTTGGTGAATGAGCAATAAAATGCATTGGGGGAAACACATGGAAGAATTTTTTAAACCTCCCACCCCAATGTTAGGTCTTCTCTCTACCCCCAACTACTTTAATTTACAGGCTTGGGGATAAACTGATCACATAACAGTACTTTTATCAGTACTAGGAGATCCTGAGTGAGTGAACAGAATTTATCATATGAAGCTCATAGGATCAGAAAATTAGGCCAGTTCAGCTTTATCATGTCTGCACTAAAATGATCATTTTGACAAAATATTTCTCCATGAACTTTGGGTATAATTTTTTCCTCATCTTAAAATAAACCTGACTGGGGCACTTGAGTGGCTCAGCCATTAAGCATCTGCCTTCAGCTCAGGTCATGATCCCAGGGTCCTGGAATCAAACCCTGCATTGGGTTCCCTGCTCAGCAGAAAGCCTGCTTCTCCCTCTCCCACTCCCCCTGCTTGTGTTCCCTCTCTTGCTATGTGTCTCTCTGTCAAATAAATAAGAAAATCTTTAAAAAAATAAAATAAAGTAAAATAAAATAAAATAATAAAATAAACCTGGCTATTCTTACATGGTAAGAAGTAGACTTGCAATTATGTTGATCATAATTTGAATTACTGTGCCCTTAGGAGTTAGTTTGATTTCCCAAGGAGATAAACTAAAGTTCCTGTCATCAACTTATAATTCGCTGTGTATTGCTCATTGTGATTATTTTTCATGGTATGATCATTTTTATCTTATCTTTTACACCATCATACTCCATTCTTCTTAAATGGCAGTCCCATTGAGTTCTAAGATTTGGTTCCTTTTGGTTAAGGAGAGGTATTCATAGATTCTAAATTATTATATTTTCCCTGTGCCGTGTTCAGGTGAAATCACTAGTTCAGAATTTGATCCCAAATAACATTGAAGAACTGTTTTGTTAATATGCTCTCTCACTATAGTTTAAGTTTGTTACAAAATATTCTGAATGATCCAAATCTGTTTGTAGCTCACTGTTGAATTCCTCTTTTAAAACCCTGTATTTCTTATGAGTCATGACAAAACCAGCAATCTGCTTTTCAAAATGTGTAATAGTCTAACACTGTTTTCCACAAATCATACTGGTTTTGAAAAGCTGACTCAGAACATTTTTAGATGCTTTGGCTTTGTGCTTCTAAAAAATAAGAAGGAAAAAAAAAAGGAAAGGAAAGGAAAAAAGAAAAAAGAAAAATCTGGTCATCCCCAAAGCACAGGTCATTTTGGCCATCTGCATGCAAAAATTGTAGAAATTTCATCTGTAATATTAACTCCTGACAACTTAATAAAAGTTCTTTAATACCACAGTTTTTAATCCAATATTATGCTGCCTTTAAAATATCTACAAACTAATTTGTAAGCAACCTCATATTTTCAATCTTTTTACTTAGAAACATACTATATTCACCACACTAAAATACTGAATAAAAAAATTTTCAGAAGAAATGCAGAAATAAAATTCTTAGTTTAATTATAAAACAAAATATCTGGGCCTTGATTTTAAATGTTAATTAGAAAAAGAAAAACAGTCTTAATTGGAGTTGGCTAAAATTAACCAACTTATATTAATATAATAATGACCTTGCGCTCTTCATGTGCCAAATAGATTATGAAAAACAAATGTTCTTTGTTCTACGAAAGCATAAAAAATGAAAGCATATTGCTTTGTTCGATCCTTTAAGACCCAAGATCATTTTAAAAATTCAACAGTGCTTAGACTCATTTAAAAATCTCTCTTAATTCTTTGTGGTTTGTGCTATAAACACAGATTATTTTTTCTGAAACTTCTTTTTTTAAGATTTTATTCAGTTATTTATCTGGAGGGGAAGCAGAGAGGGAAAAGCAGACTCCCTAAAACTTTTTTAAATGATTATTTTCTAGTTTCACTAGAAATCAGAAGTGTAAGATTCTGTTTCTACCACAAGGCGTCAGGCCATGGTAAGTTAATCTTCAAAAGGCTTTAATACTATCCTGCGCAAAGTCAATGACTACAAAAAAAAAAAAAATACATATTAAAACATGAACAGTCTCTAGTTGCCTTGGCTTTGATTAAAGAACAATCACAGAAATTGCGGTTGAGCGAGCATTTTCCTTTGTTTTTCTAATCAGATTAGTTTTGAGGATGTTGCAAAATCCTCTCGCAATTCGGGTCCCAGACACTCTATCCTGAGGCTGGTTCCAACTCCGAGGAGTAACGCCCACCCCACTCCACTTCCCCACCCCCACTCCCACCCACCTCACACATTCCCTTTCTCCGTACCCCTTATGCTTTAAAGACACCCCCTCCCCCCGGGGCCAAAACTATGAAATAGCGACAGTAGCTTTATTTTCTGGTTGGAGTGCCTGATTGGGCTAGGGTACGGGAAGCTGGCTTTACTACATCGGAGGCAAGGAAGAGGCAAAGGCAACGTGGGGCTTAAGGGCCTATTCAGCCAGGGGACGGGGTTCATGCGGTTTAGGGTACAAGATTTGTACCATTCAGGGGGCAAGTCACTCTCAGATCTTCACATTCGGATTCCTCAACTGTAAACAGCAGTCACTTCATAGTGACTGCTAAATTTAAAGCGGGCTGGCGAAGCTCTAAAGCAGTCCGTCTCAAAGTGTGATCTGAGGGTGCTCCAGCATCACCGGGAACTTGCTAGAAATACAGAATCTCGGGCCCAGACTTGAGGATCAGGAAACCGTGAGGGGGAAGGCGACCAGTTAGTTTAATAAGGCCCACAGGTGATACACGTTAAAAAGTTTGAGAATCACCGCTCCAAAGAATTGCACGAACGTTTGTTCCTCGGGAGATTAACGAAGGCGGGAGGAGCAGGCCTCAGGGGGAAGACAGGGCCATCCGAAAGAACACCTGGAGCGGCCTGCTTGCAATGTGGGGAAACGCTCGATTCGGCCGCTGGGACCCCTGAGGGCTGCCCCTCAGAGGCCCGAGCCCTGAGGACGCCCGAGCCCTGCAGGTGGCGCTGGACGAGCCCTTGACAAAGAGGCGGGGTCTGCCGCGGGGGAGCAGGCTCCGCGTTCCTGGGCTCCGACGCCGCGTGCGGCTGGCGAGTCCCCGAAGAAGCTGCGCTGCAACTTACCGTCTGGTCGCGTCGAGGAGCGGGTGAGTCCCTTGAATCGTCCCGGCTCGCTGCTTGCTCCCCGCCTCTGTGTGTCTCTGCGAGAGCAGGCGCGGGCTCGCAGCCTCTGGAGGGGTGTAGCGGCTTGCAAGCCTCCCCAGTCCCGGGGCGGCAGCGTTCCGAGGCGGGAGCAGCTCAGTTCGCCCCTTATGCGCGGCTCCAGCACGCGCTGCCCTCCAGCCCTGCTCTCGGCCGAAGCACACTGCTCCGTTGTGGCCGGTCCAGGGGCTGGGAGCCAGGGACTCCTAAGGAAGTCATTTCGCTGGGGGCCCCGCGGATAGGATGGGTTGTTAAGTTTGCCCTTTGGTTGGATTCTGACGGCAGGTTTTCCAACTTGGCAAAAATCGCCGCGAGTTTGCATAGCATTGAGGAATGATTGGTACACAGTGCTTAAAATCGTGTGGCTTGCCTTCAGGTTTCCTAGTAACAGGGAGTTTTCATTTTAAGTTCTGGGAACATAGTCCTGCTCTTTCAGGCTCGGGATTGGGGTTCAAGTTCTCTCCAAATAGGCGATCAAGGAAGGCTTCGTATATGTCATGGGTTTGTAGACATAAATTTACAAACCCTTCTAAATTTCTTTCTCTTAAAAAAAAAAAAAATCCCCACAACATCCTGACAGTTACTTAGATTTAACACAGATATTAAGCAATGCTTTCAAAACAAAACAAAACAAAATATAGCCCAGTGAAGAAAAACATCTTAACCTTTACATAGTTAAATGTGGGGAAGCGAGTATACTCTTGAAAGTGTAGAAGGTTTGGAAATGCAGTGCAATCCATATTGTGCTCTGGTCATTGAGTTTCTTCATATTCTAAACTCTTTGACAAAAACATGAGTCAGTTGGGCTGTGTCAATATTTAGCAGGAACATCAGGTCAGCCATCCTCATACAGCAAAAAGGAACAGTCACATCAGAAATATGTTTTGCTTTTTTTAAAGGGATGAGAGTTAGAGAACTCTGGGTCAAATCTGGAGTTCCTAAAATCTGAACACTATGTTGTTTCTTGTTTCTTTTTCTTTTTCTTTTTTTTTTTTCATGAAAAGATGTTACTGTGGGATTTAAATGATATATTTGGTTAATGTCTGATGGAAACCAACATATTTTATTTGACGGATATTTTATTTTCTCGCCTTCTGGCACAAATTTGACTGTGGACCACAGAGCCAACAGGCTCCCTCACTGCTCTGGACTTTTCCTTGGCCTGGCTCTACAGTATGGTCTCCCCACCACACAGATGAATGGGTGGATACTTCTCCAAGGCCACTTTGCCTTTTCACCCAGATTTTGTACAAAGTGGCCCTCAATCAGCAAACACTGCCAACTTGCTTGAGGCCCCAGGACCAGGTCTACAAGAGAACCCTCACCCTTTCCATGCCACAATCTGCCTGTAAAACTTTTTTCTTTAAAATCCATTGCACTACCACACAGTTGTTGAAATTTCTGCCTTTTCCCCTAGACTTTGAGTTTGTGAGAGCAGAGGCTCCATCCCATTTAACTTCGTACTCTCACTGCCTGATACTGTTGTTCACAATATAGTTAATGAGTTGATATTGACTAAGTGTAGATTTGCATGTTAACATCTTTGCCGTCCTACAACTCAGAGTGAAAACATCTAAACATAGAGAATTATTTCTTGTTTGGTTGCAGTAAATAAAACTTCTATTCCTGGGGCACCCGGGGGGCTCAGTTGATTAGGTGTCTGCCTCTGGCTCAGGTCATGATCCCAGAGTCCTGGGATGGAGCCTCTTGTCAGGCTCCCTGCTCAGCGAGGAGCCTGCTTCTCCCTCTCCCTCTGCTGCTCCCCCTGCTGGTGCGTTCTCTCTCTCTCTCTCTCAAATAAATAAAATCTTAGGGGGGAAAAACCATCTATTCCTATTCCTAGACACATACATACCTCCCATATTACTGTATTTATAATGTTGGTTAAATCACTAAATGATTTGGAATTATACTTATTAAGGAAATAGAGCGTAAGCTCCTCCAGAACAGACACAAAGTCTCATTTCTCTTTCCTCCTCTGTGTCTGTCATAGAGTTGAGCTCCATAAATACCTGATGACTGGCATTTGCTTTACTTAGAGCTCTTTTACATGCCAATGATAGATACAAAAATCAAACTCAAGCGAAAAAGGGGAATGTATATTGACTTGGGTAACTGAAAATTTCATGATCTGGTCTCAGGAACTCTAAATACTTAAAATATACCACCAGCACTCTTCTATGTCTTTCCCCATCTCTTTTTTTTTTTTTTTTTCATTTAATTTTTTTCCCCATTTTATTTATTTTTTCAGTGTAACAGTATTCATTCTTTTTGCACAACACCCAGTGCTCCATGCAAAACGTGCCCTCCCCATTACCCACCACCTGTTCCCCCAACCTCCCACCCCTGACCCTTCAAAACCCTCAGGTTGCCCCAACCTCCCACCCCTGACCCTTCAAAACCCTCAGGTTGTTTTTCAGAGTCCATAGTCTCTTATGGTTCGCCTCCCCTCCCCAATGTCCATAGCCCGCTCCCCCTCTCCCAATCCCACCTCCCCCCAGCTTTCCCCATCTCTTGCTTGTACTTTAGTGTGGTAGCTTGCTTTTGTTCTCTTGAAGACATCTTCCTCCTTAGGGCATGTAGAAAAAGCACAGTAGGCTTCTATCATACCAACTTAACAAGGAGTTAGACATCTCTTTATCTTCCACTCCCCTATATAAATATCAGAGAAAGACTCTAATTGGTTCAACTAGGGTTATGCCATCCCTAAGCCAGTCAGTGCCATCAAGGGAATAGAGAATTCTGATTAGCCAAGACAAAGTCATATGCCAAAGGAGGGACCTTTCTCCAAATGGAGGAAATGTTTTAGATCATCAAAAAGTAGGGGGGAAACGTGGGCAGGCCAAAACAAATATCCTCAGCATGAATATTGCAAAATGTCAAAATACATAATATATGGCAAATGTCCTCAGAATGCTTGAACAAAGGCAAATGATTGGCGTTACGGAAAGATGGCTCCTCTTTATTTTTTGAGAAAATCAAGCCTTTAAATTTAGAGAATATTTTAAGTATTTTAAGCCACTCCTGGAAACAACTTCCCACTTAGTAAAGTGTTACAGGTGTTCTGAAATTAAGAAACACTTGTTTCTCATAATCAAGTTGTTACATATCTAAACTGTTTTTCTCATTGAATTTCATAAAGTGCAAATTGGCGAGGTATTCCTCTAGAAATAAATTTAGAATAAAAACAGCGAATAGTATTGTGATATCATGTGTTCCCTTCCTTTAAAAAAAAAAAAATGTTACATCAAGCCTGAGGAGGAGCTGTGAAGGGTATTAAGGCAAAGATTCCTTTGTCAGGTAGTAAATTTGACAAAACTAATTTCCACAGTGTTGACCAGGAGAATAGGCATATCAGTGACTGAACACAACTCAATAATTCCATTGGAAATGTACTAAAAATTCTTGTTTATCAACAAAACCAGTCTGTTACTTTGATGAGAAAATGGCACTCTGAATATACAGCCTTTTGGTCCTTCGTGCCACTATCAGGGTCACCTTACCAAAACTGTCTATTCTGTTTATTGTCTGAACCTCAGAATGCATTTCCCCATAAAATCATTTAATTAGTATTTCAGATTCCAGTATCAACCCCAAAAGTCTATCAAATATAACTTCCTAAAGTATAATCTTATATCAGCTAACTCCACTCAAAAAAAAAAAAAATCTTTCCTAATTCTATTAACTTTTAAATTCTATTAATTCTATTAACTTCTAAAATAAAGGGCAACATCTGACCCTTTGAATTCCCTATAGACATGTTTGTCATTCATTGCACCAATAGCTGGACAAAACAAAGCTGTTATTGACACAAGGGCACTGGTTTGAGATTCTGACAGATTATGTGAGGTTAAATGGTAAATCAGTCACTATTTTAATTGTACTTTGTAGGCCCTTGTGTGTCCTTGTGTGAGTAAATTCTTCTATTGCCCTATCAAACATTAATGTCTTAAATAATACAGACATGAGGAAGATAATGATGTTTATTTTCTTCGGTGGCTGACGCTATCCTATTTTACAGAACTAATGGAAAGCAGACAAGACATTACAAACCAAGAAGAACTTTGGAAAATGAAACCTAGGAGAAATCCAGAAGAAGATGATTATTTGGTAATATGTTAATAATACTTCATTGAAATCTAGAAACAGAATTTCAATGCTGTCCTGTATCTCCTAGGGTTGAAACAATGATTTTTTCACCCTAGTTGACAGGTATCTTCACTCTGATTCCTATGCCCATTGCGATGGGCAAGGGTTCGGGGTGGTAGATAAGAGAAATTTTACGTTGACGACGGTCATGGACTTGGCTGAATAACCTTGAATAAGTCACTGAAAATTCCAGGTCTTGGTCTATCTATAAGATGAGAAAGTGGACCAGATCGGCTCCAAGACCCTTCCAATTCCCTCTAACATTCTGTGGTCTAAGTTTCTTAAGAGAGTCATCAGTGCCCATATAACAATAGTTTTGTAAGCATACATTTTTTTCCATAGGCAATATGGCAGCTTAACAGGAGATCATCAAGTTGATTGATGATTCACCATTTAAACAAATAAATTCAATTTATTGTGAATAAGAATCACTTATCCCAAATGAAATCTTGCCATTTGCGATGACGTGGATGGAACTAGAGGGTATTATGCTTAGCAAAATAAATTGATCAGAGAAAGACAACTATCATATGATCTCCCTGATATGAGGAAGTGGAGATTCAACGTGGGGTGGTTGAGGGGTAGGAAAAGAATAAATGAAACAAGATGGAACTGGGAGGGAGACGAACCATAAGAGACTCTTAATCTCGCAGAACAAACGAGTGTTGCTGGGAGAGAGGGGTCAGAAGAGGGTGGTGGGGTTATGGACATTGAGGGGTGTGTATGCTGTGGTAAGTGCTGTGAAGTGTGTAAACCTGGCGATTCACAGATCTGTACCCCTGGGGCTAAAAATACATTAATGTTTATAAAAAATTTTTTTAAATTATTAAAAAAAAAAAAAGAATCACTTCTCCCACTTTTATGCCACCAGAAGTTTAAATGTTTCTTACTTATATCGTTTGACTGAAAAAGTGGTAGAAATGTTTGGCTCCAAACTCTTTTTGCCTTTCTAAATGATAAAAACTGCAGTTCTTACAGAAAGTATTTTATCTTAGTTATTTTAATAGGAAAGATAGTCTATACAATAATTTTATATAACAACATCACTTTTTAAAATTATTTTTGTGAGTTATTTTAATAGGAATAAGAAGATATTACAGGTACATATTCTCTAAAATAAGTGTGCATAAAATACAATCATTTTCATTTTTCAAGTTAACCATAATTGCTTTTCCGTAATTTTTCATCATTAACCAGAAAACTGATCCCAGTTGATTGTACTTAGATTGTTTCAACATGTAGAGATGACTTAAGCTGTATCATGCTCAACTCCCTTCTAAATGGAGCAACTGGAAAAAGCAGAGGATGTAACAGTGATTTATCACTGAAAGTAAAAGTCAAAGGGCAAGAGGCGACTTTTGAACACTGAAAATTATAGAGAACTATGTGAGTTAAGGTTACTCTGCATAAAATGAGGAAATGAGCAATATAATACATCATATTAAACATTAAAATGTTATGGTTTTACATAGAGAGCTGGAAGAAATGAGGAATAAGATAGTTGGTGAATAAGTAAATTAATTCATTAAATCATCAGAATATGAAACATCCTAAGTTCTTATTTAGAAGTGTTGTTTTTTTTTTTAATTTTCTGGTATATCAGTCAGCTGGGGAAATGACAAAATATTCAGCATAACCTTTTTTGAATTGTTCACTGCTTAGAAATGCAACTGGGTAAAGAAGTATAACATTCTTAGGAAATAGATCATCGCTATGGGATTTAACTATGTATATAACCTTTGTACCTTCTGATAGAGTGTTTGTCAATCATTACTTACACAAATGAGATGTTTTAGAAATATAAAATCTAAGTACAGCATGATGGAAATTATATATTTTTATAATTGTAATGAGTATATTATTCCTGACCCTTTGTACTTGAATTAATTAAGAATTTGCTTTTCAATTCTTTGTGGAGAGTTGCCCAATTACCAATAAGAATATTATAAAACAAATTCAACCATTATAAATACAAGTTTTATTATTTTTGTCAAAGATTGCTGGATTTTTTTTACGTTTTCAATTTTAGTTTCTCACTTACATTATTCCATTCTTCCATGCCTTCAAGGTACAAACACAATGGTCTCAGCTTTAATGGATAATCTTCTGTCTTTAGAAAAAATCATGTATTCCTCTGTCTTAAAGAAAATCAAATAAAAGAAATTAATGGAGAATCCCAACATAGCTAAATCCATATTCAATCAGTGCTACATAGACTATGACATCTTCAGCTAACCAGTATCCAAAAACAAGTTTCCAAATGTCCTTTTTTACTGGTAAGCACCATGAACAGAGTAAGTAATGTATTGAAGAGAAATCCCATTGTTTGTCTAAAATGTTGATTTTCTTTGCTTTGTAGGATAAGGACTCAGGAGAGACCAGCATGCTGAAAAGATCTGTGTTTTCTCACATGCACCCAACAACCCACTTTGATGGATTTGATTGTCCCGCCGAGCTTCAGCACAAACAAGAACTCTTTCCAATGTGGCGCTGGCCAGTTAAAATCGCTGCTGTCGTGTCATCTCTGACTTTTCTCTACACTCTTCTGAGGGAAGTAATTCACCCTTTTGTAACTTCCCACCAACAGTATTTTTATAAAATCCCAATCCTGGTCATCAACAAAGTCTTGCCAATGGTGTCCATCACCCTCCTGGCACTGGTCTATTTGCCCGGGGTCATAGCAGCCGTGGTACAGCTTCGTAATGGAACCAAATATAAGAAATTTCCACGTTGGTTGGATAGATGGATGTTAACAAGAAAACAACTGGGGCTTCTCAGTTTCTTTTTTGCTGTGCTGCATGCAATTTATAGTTTATCCTATCCGATGAGGCGATCCTACAGATACAAGTTGCTCAACTGGGCATATCAACAGGTAAGATGACCATACTGCCCACATCGCTGAACCAAAAAGTCTAAATCTTCCAACAAATTAAGGCTTTCTTATTTTAATATCAATACCCCAAACCTCTTTTGAAATGCTGTGTCAGGAAGGTAATCTGCATTTTTCAGTGTTTTAGTATAACTCTCCTTTGGAGCTTGGTTGTATATAATTTCACAAGGAAGAATTTTTTTTTTTAAGTTGAAAATAGTAAACTGTAACTTTAACAACTTAAACACATATTTTGTTCCTGGACAGGGCTACACAGCAACCTTCTTCCCCCTCATGAGATGACTTTTTAATGTTCATTGTTCTTATCTACCACACAAGCACGCACATTACAATCCTAACCATCAAATAACTACGATATAAATTAGTAAAACAAGTTTTATATATATTCCAAGAAAGAGATTCATAGCTCCAACTCATTTCTCACAGAAGAATGCACAAACAAAGCCACAAATTTGTGGAGGCTCCTAGTTATCAGGCCCTCTGCCGTAGACAGAGGGAACGTAGGAGATTCATCTGCCAGGAACAAATGTTGTTTGCATTCCTTCTCTCCCCTTCTCACCCTCTGGTAGGTCCAAAAAAATAAAGAAGATGCCTGGATTGAGCATGATGTGTGGAGAATGGAAATTTATGTGTCTCTGGGAATTGTGGCACTTGCAATATTGGCTCTATTAGCTGTGACCTCTGTTCCATCTGTGAGCGACTCTTTGACGTGGAGAGAATTTCACTATATTCAGGTAAATTGTATATCAAATAACTCTAGTTCCTCAAAAAGGCCAATCTTTTCTGTGCTTATAATATCATCAAGTATATTGACTTTACCCCATAAAAAATCACAAATGGTTTTCCAGTAGCAAAGATCCTACACTTGTTCCAATCAATAATGTGCTCTCCAATAATTTTTCCCTATCACTTCTAAGTAGAAGTGTTTTCCAGACATAAATAAAAAGCATTACTCAAAGAAAAATATTTCTAACATTTGGGGGCACCCAGGTGGCTCAGTCAGTTAAGCAGCTGCCTTTGGCTCAGGTCATGATCCCAGGATCCTTGGAATGGAGCCCCACCTTGGGCTCCTTGCTCAGCAGAGAGCCGGCTTCTCCCTCTCCCACAATTTCTAACATTTGAATGTTGTTAGACAATTTTCTAGCCACCTAATAACAACATGGGTGATATTTTAGGAACTTAATAGTCATGGTTTATTCGTTCCCAAATAAACATATTCTTCTGCCTGCCCTCTGATTTTACTTAATGCCTTTTACGTTACACAGCTTGATACTCTCTTTAAAAAAGCAACTCTTCTTGAAATTTGGAGTTTTAACTACCAAAGGTTTTCTAATATCTAATTTTAAAGATTACTTTTTCCAACTTGTGTTTTTTTTTTTAATTTTTTTTTTTCATTTCTTTTCAGTGTAACAGTATTCATTGTTTTTGCACCACACCCAGTGCTCCATGCAACACGTGCCCTCCCTAATTCCAACTTGTGTTTTGTGTTGCCTACTGACTTGGAGTTTCTCAGCATTCTTGGGATTCAAAATTATCTCGGATTTATTGAGGTTCATCTTCTCATGGTAGATTACAGCCTAAGAAGACCAGGAGGCAAAGGACTAAATTTAATTTAATCATAAGCACTGCTGAGATTTTTCAAAGTACATAGCTTTAGCTATTATGGGTGGGCGTTTTTGGAAGTTCCCACACAGTCAGACATTTCTGCACTATCCCTTCTACACGTCTATACATGTCCTCCTACAGACACTTTATCAGGACATCAGATTAAGCAGGAACACCTGTCTCCGTCTGAATTATTACAATAGAGCTTGGAAATGGTGCCACATTTTCCAAGCAGAGTACTTGCTGATTGTGTATGTTTAGCTGGATAGCCATTAGAGTTCTCTGTTCCTCATTAAATAACTTTCCTTGTACATTTGCTCTGCCTGTCACACATATGCTGAGTACCACTTTTTTAAAAAAGATTTTATTTATTTATTTGACAGAGATCACAAGTAAGTAGAGAGGCAGGCAGAGAGAGAAGGGAGGAAGGAGGCTCCCTGCCTAGCAGAGTCCGATGTGGAGCTCGATCCGGGGACCCTGAGATCATGACCTGAGCTGAAGGCAGAGGCTTAACCTACTGAGCCACCCAGGCACCCCTGAGCACCACTTTTTAGATTTAATTAGGAATTCAGGCACTGTATCTTGACTACCCAGCCATGTTGCTATGTACATAAGACCTAGTCCATAGTAAGTACACAGGACACATTTGGAAAGAGGAATATTCAGCCAAGCCTGTGTATTTTTCAATTAATAACCTAGAAACTTTTCCTTTACAATCTGAGAACTAGTTGTTCTGTGATTTACCTTGGAGACTGATATTTGAAAATATAAACTTAGCTATTTGGTTTTATTCATTGGGGCTTAAGAGTGCTTACTGCTGAATAATTGTGAGTTGGATTCATTCTGGCAGGCTAATGACCAGTAAAGCGAATAGAAATCAAAACTTATCAAAAAGAGCTATTGTCAGAATGCTATAAAATTACATAGGTGAACAACTATTTTTGAGCAACTTTTTCTGGACAGTGCCAAGTATCCCAGTACAAGTTGGAACTTTTCTTCACATCTTCCTATCTCTATATGTTGTTTCAACAGTGGAAATAGCTGTTGGCGTTTTCCCACCTTATCCGGATGTTTCATTTTTAACATAGGCCAAGCTCATTCACCTCATGTACCAAAATCAGAGTCACTTACTTTGGTTGCTTTCATAATTGGTAAATATCCCTGGCATCAAATTGATTTTTGTACTAATCGTCAACCTGCTAATAATTACTGAGCACCTAAAATGCACAAACCATTGTGTTTATTCTGCAGGGGATCTGTGATGAGTAAAAGTCCCCAATTTTAGATGTCTCTTGATAGGCAGAATGAAGGCAAATGCTCAAGAGACAAAGCACCATAAATTAAACATCATAAGACAGATGAACAAAGTATGGAGCAAAGAAAGACAGTGTTATTGGTTAGCTGAAGTTGAAAGGAGATTGATTGTGAATTTTCTCAACTTAAATAAACTGGGGGCAAAATACCACCCAAAGTAAGAAGGGGAGGTGGGGACTGTGTGAGGAAAGTAGAAAGATGTGAGTGGACAATGTTGAGAAATATGTAGGGAAGTGCTTACAGATGTATGAAGGAATTTCCAAGCAACAGAACAGAAGAGGTAGGATGGAATAAATTCTTATTCAACCAATCCCAACAAGATCATTTTTTTTTCTTTTGCAGAGCAAACTAGGAACTGTTTCCCTTCTGCTGGGCACAATACATGCATTGATTTTTGCCTGGAATAAATGGGTAGATATAAAACAGTTTGTGTGGTATACACCTCCAACTTTTATGATAGCGGTTTTCCTTCCAATTGTGGTCCTGTGTTGTAAAGCCATACTGTTCCTGCCATGCTTGAGGAAGAAGGTTCTGAAGATTCGACATGGTTGGGAAGATGTCACCAAAATTAATAGAACTGACATGTCCTCCCAGTTGTAGAATCACTTGTTTACATGCATTTTTGTTCAATATTGATATATTTTACCATAAATGTTTCAGATTTGTATTCGTTTATTAAAATGACCACTTGAGGGTCTTAACGTATCTTTGCAGCTGAGTCATGAGTTTGAAGTATGTGTAGTTCTCTGTAGATTTGATTCAAAGCAATAAACAAAGCAATCTTTAGCACATTCCCTGTGTTCAGTAGAACTAAGCATAACAAAACAATCACATCTGATTCGTCAGTCTGTGTAGCATTATAAATAAAAGGCCTTGTAGTCCCAGTCCTTAAAACTCATTAAAAGGTATCAGGAAGCCTGAAAAAATACATTATCTGGTTCTACCATGCAAGTATATCCAGTATTTATGATTGTTGTTAAAGATGGGTTTCCTTTTCCTGTAACTGGCTGTTATTCGTGCAACACCAATTGCAAAAAAACACAGATTGTGTCTACACAAGTAAGGCAACAGAATAATATCAGATATATGTCCAGGCAAAATAAAACTCAAGCTATCCAAGAGAAAAAGTAAATTCACTTTTATTTATATGAGTTACATACAATCCAGTTGGAAATAATACGTTGGTGAAAGCATACCTTGAACTATTTCCTCAAAGAGCAAGTAGACGTCTGCTGTCAGGACTCGCTAACCCAACAGACTATATTCTTCAGAGATTTCTTATAGTTCGCAAAACTGACTACAGACCTTATCTTTTATATAGATAAACCATTTATTATGATTTAAAACAATAGAACTAATGCTAATGATACAAGGAAAAACAGTATATTCACTGAGAGTTCATTTTTTAAAAAATTTTTTATTCTGTTAAAAAAGGACAATTCTTGGGAGGCCTGGGTGGCTCAGTCGCTTAAGTGTCCAACTCTCGACTTTGGCTCGGGGTTGTCAGATGGAGCCCCTCATTGGTGTGGAACCTGCTTAAGATTCTCTCTCTCCCTCTTTCTTTCCGTACCTTCCCCCCAAGACTTTCTCTCTTAAATGAATGAATGAGTGACAATTCATTATTACATGGGGGAGCTAAGGAGCCTTCTGGAGTATAAATTTGGGCTCTACACACTATTGAGATTCAGATTTACAGAGAGAGATCTATGTCTGGAGATAGTGAAGAGTTCAGAGTAGCATAATTGGAAAGAGCAGACAATGGTGCCCTGGAGAAATAATTCACCATTAGAGAAGAATCTAGGGCTCTTAAATTGCAAAGCAGATTCTTCAGGGGGATATAACAATGGTACTTCTTTACTAAGCATGTGATGCGTATCATGCCGTTACCAACCAGCCCTGGGATGCCGCGGTCAAGTACCTGCCCTCTCAGCTGCATTGCATGATGGCATAGTGGCAACATGTCCAGGACTGAGAGGGAGAAGTCAAGTTCCGGCCTTCCTGGCACCAAGACATCATGGAAGCTGCTGCTTGGGAACAGGGTTCCAACCTGAAGCAGCATTTCCATGAAGCTGTCAAGGACAGCAGCTGAGTTCTGGCTTGGTTACTGGAGTCCTGTCTCTGTTAGCCACGGTAATACACAACAACAGGCCTATTCTGAAATACAGAATGTATCCTTTAGGGAATTCCTAATGGTAGAAGGAAAGGAGTCTACGAGGACTTTAGAAATAAAAAAAAGATAGAGATTCAATTGGTACTCACAGGGTTTTGGAAACCAGACCATTCACACTTGGGTAACTTTTTTGAATTTTTTACAATGGTTGGGTAGTATTGTTATGAGAAGAAAACAACAAAAGTTGTCTTAAAAAGAACAAATATTATATTCTGGTATGAGCTTGGATTTCCTTTTACTCAATGGATTTTTTAAAATTATGTTAATCACCATACACTACCTCATTAGTTTTTGATGTTAATGTTCCATGGTTCCTTGTTTGCCTATAGCACCCAGTGCTCCGTGCAGTGGATGTTTAGAGAGCACCTCCCTATATAAGGCCCAATGCTAGACAGAATATATATCAAGATAGAAATGAGCAGCGCCGGGGCATCTGGGTGGCTCAATCATTAAGCATCTGCCTTCAGGTCCTGGAATTCAGCCCTATATCGGGCTCCCTGCTCAGCGGGAAGCCTACTTCTCCTTCCCCACTCCCCCTGCTTGTGTTCCCTCTCCCACTGTCTCTCTCCTGTGTCAAATAAATAAATAAAGTCTTTTAAAAAAGAAAGAAAGGGGTGCCTGGGTGGCTCAGTGGGTTAAGCCTCTGCCTTCAGCTCAGGTCATGATCTCAGGGTCCTGGGATCGAGCCCCACATCGGGTTCTCTGCTCAGTGGGGAGCCTGCTCCCCCTCCCTTTGCCTGCCCTTCTGCCTACTTGTGATCTCTGTCTGTCAAATAAATAAATACAATATTAAAAAAAGAAAGAAAGAAAGAAATGACCAGTCCCACCTACAGTCTCAGAGGAAAGACAAATTTTAGGTCAGCAATGAATTCTAGGCTTACTGGTATCCTTAAGGAGGAAATGACCAGCTCTGCCTAGTAGGGCAAAGTCAGAAAACTGTGAGGTTGATGCAAAAAAACAAAAACAAACAAACAAACAAAAAACTAAAATAAAGGAAAAGTAAGAGTCCTTCAGATAGAATGGGGAGCAAAAAGAAAGGTATTCCCCAGTTCCTTTGATAAGGTGATATTTTTAATGAAACTACTGACACAATTAACATGATTGTGGAGGACACACAGGGTCTCACTGGAGCACAAAAAACAGCACCTAGGAGAGCTGCCGGCCAGGAGCCCTGAGCCTTCCTTCCTGGGGGCTTCCTTTTTTACTTAAAATGAAGTCTCTCTAGGGTTTATTTACTTTAAGTATTTGCTCTATAGGAATCTTACAGCCGTTCACGAAAGAAAAAAATTTAAATGATGTCTTTTTACTACTGTAATAATGAGTTCATTTAATGTTTTAAGACCATAAAAAAGAAATGTATGATTCTGATCTGATTTTCAGACCGTAGACCACACATCAGGGGAAGCCTGTAAAGAATGATTAAGCACAGGATCTGTAAAATTAAACATAAATTAATAACAAAAATAGGTAATTTTCATTGGTAACATGAACTCTGGAATTTTCTTCCAAGAAAATGAACAAGTTGTAGCTCCTTTTCTGAAACTGGTCTTCAAAGACCAAGTACTAGAAATGTTCCAGCTTGGATTTAATTTTAAGTTTTCTTCGCTTAATTAGGAGTTCTCTTTCTTCATGCCAATTTTTCCAGGTGTTTTCAAGAGGCCCTCGGAAGAGGTAATAAATTATTTGATCCATTTGTAGAAAATAATCCTATACTGGAAGAAATTAATGAATCACTGACTTGTGACCATGACACATGACCCAAGGCTAAAGTTCAGTCCTTTCTTCTCAGCTAATTCTACTTCTTCAGCTGGTCAGGGGTCCTTACATTTCTCAGTAGTGAGATTCCCAGAACTATTAACAGATGCCCATTTTAACCGTGCCAAGAACAAGTTGCCAGTTCATGTAGCTGTAAAATTATTGACCTGGAAGAGACCAGTGAGATCACCTGAGCTGCTAATCTCCTGCCCAGTGGCATGACCCCCACTGAAATGAGGCTCCCTCAGCAAAATGTTAGTTATTTCTGGATAATACTAAAGAGAGAGGAGGGAAAGCAAACACAGGTACCGGTATTGTAATGTGAAGAAGCTGTTGATCTTCCCAGAACCAAAGCTCCCCTGCACCTCAGCCAGATCAGGGAGTGGCTGGTTGGGCAAGATCTGAGAGTCAGAGAACCGGGAAGCTAAGCTCAGGGATTACTTATGCCTTGGCCCATAACACAGGAAATGACTTCAGACCTTCCCTGTCTTGTAACATGAAGTTGTGACCACAAAAGATAAATAATGGTTTTTCACAGTGTAAGAGTTGGAAGAGTAGGTTCTATTTTCATTTTTTGTAATATAACATTTTTTTTTTTTTAGAGAGAGAACAGGAGAGGAGCAGAGGGAGAGGGAGAGAGAGAATCCCAAGCCAACTCCCTGCCCAGCCCAGAGACCCATGTGGGGCTCAATCTCACGACCCTGATATCATGACCCAAACCAAAATCAAGAGTTGGATGCTTAACACTACGGAGCCCCCAGATGCTTCTTTAATACAACATTTTTAAAGCAAAATCCCTCACAAAAGTCCAGCCTGTAATGGGGGTCAGATTTGAAGTGGGGTAGTAGGACCAGAGACTGCTTTTTTGTTCCTTCTTCCATTAGGCTCACGAGCCTCTGTGACAAATTGGGCTCCACGAGCACAGTTTGAAAACCACTCCCCATTTATACACATAAGGGAATTTATCTTTTTGTCAAAGATTACTTATCTGCAAAGCACAGAAACCTACTCAAAGTCACTCAGGTAAAGGAGGAAAATAATGATAACATAAAGGGGATGCTGATCTAACCCACAGGTAGAGGGGACGACTACCCTTCCGGGCCCTAGAGCTGGTCACACAAGACAAGTTCTAAGTGCCTCTGCTCGCTCCATCTCTGCAGACAGATGTCACAATATTGTGAAGTTAAAAATGGGTGCTTTCCTTTTGTCTCAAATTCGGCAATGAGGCCCACAGCTAAGAATCAAAAGGGCTAAGTAGTCCTCCTCATTTCAGTGGACAAGCAGATGTGGGGTCAGATAGGGTTTGCCGAGATGTGCTTTTCAGCAGAACCAGCCCTACAACCACTCAGTAGTAGCGCGCCGCCAATACCTCTCAGGACAGAGGGAGGGGTGCAGGTCTCCTTAGGTCTGGGAAATGTGGGTTTCTAAAGAGAAGCTATGCACACGTCTCACCTCACTTCACCAGAGCACAGATTAAACTCTTCACCTACTCAGCATCCTCAGCGCACATGGACTGGGCTGGAAGAGACACACAACGATCACACTGACTAGCCCTGCTTGACATGGATCATGACAAATGTTATGTGAACTCTCAACCCTGCTCTCAGCCTATAACCTTTGTATATTTCCATAGGAAGACTGTTTTTCCTCTTGTTAAAACGGTATCACAGGGGCGCCTGGGTGGCTCAGTGGGTTAAGCCGCTGCCTTCGGCTCAGGTCATGATCTCAGGGTCCTGGGATCAAGTCCCACATCGGGCTCTCTGCTCGGCAGGGAGCCTGCTTCCTCCTCTCTCTGCCTGCCTCTCTGCCTGCTTGTGATTTCTCTCTGTCAAATAAATAAATAAAATCTTAAAAAAAAAAAAAAACGGTATCACACCATCCTTCTGCTGCAACCAATAATAACCTCTCCTCCTACATTCCACTGGTACCTTTTATTTTGGAAATAGATGTACTCAGAGAAGACAGCTGTCTCATCTTCTAAGAAATCTGTCTGCCAAGGTACACACACGTGGTGCCTTTATCCTCTGCTTGTTAAAGCCTTGTCCCTGTCCCTCAGGCCAACTCCTCTGTTGTGGCATCAAATCTTATCCCTTTTTCTACTCAAAGAGCTTATACACCTCTTTCCTGTGTCATCAGTTTACCTGTCTCTGCTGTAGTATTCCCATCAGGACACAGTATTAAAAAAACAAATAAATAAAATGGTTTGAACCAACGTCCTCCTCTAGTTCCTGACCCATTCCTCAGCAAACTTAAAATTCCTCAAAAGACTTGCCTCCGTGATAGCAAGTTATCTCTTCTTTTGATTACTATTTGCATGGCATGTATTTTCTCAACCTATGACTTGCAACTTTTCTGTTTTCCCATATTTTTAGGTGTGTCTTTTGAGGGCAACACATAATTGCTGTTCTTTCAACCTATGGCATTCAGGCTGTACACATGTATTTATTAAAACATTTGAACTTCTCTCATTTTACTGTTTGCTCCCTATTTCCACACCAGTTCTATGTTCTAAATTTCTTTATTATAATACCTTCTTTCAGACTGAGATTATTCATTATTCCAGTTTTCCCCTCTATAGCAGTTATGTCTTTTTTTACTGCAAAATCTAACATTAATTGGCACTTTTACCTCTTCTTGTGCAATGTATGAAACTTAAACATTTTTTTTTTAAGATTTTATTTATTTATTTGACAGAGAGAGATCAGAGTAGGCAGAGAGGCAGGCCGGAGAGAGAGGAGGAAGCAGGCTCCCTGCTGAGCAGAGAGCCTGATGCGGGGCTCAATCCCAGGGCCCTGAGATCATGACCTGAGCCGAAGGCAGAGGCTTAACCCACTGAGCCACCCAGGTACCTGAAATGTAAACCTTTTTATCTTCATTTAACCCTCTCTTGACATTGCTGTTGTGTATTTTAATTCTATATATATTTAGGCCCACCAAGAATTAAAACTATTGTTTTATACAGTAATTTATACCTGAATTCTTTGCCTGAAGGTATTGGGTAGCTAACAAAATGTTGAAGAATAATAAGTTTTGGAAGTAGAAAGAAGCCCAATGAGTCAATCTCAGCACCAAAGTTGTTTTTGTTTATAAGAATTTATAAGAATTTACCTTTTTTAGTTGCTCTTTATTCTTTCCCGAATCTCCTGGGTTCCATCTGATTTCATTTTCCCACAACCGGGAAAAAAAAAATCTTCAGTGTTACTTCCAGTAATGTATGCCTACAGGAAAAAAATTTTTTTCATAAGTTTTGGTCTGAAAATATCTTGATTACATCTTCATTATTGAAGGCTCTATTGTTAATGTTTAGAAATCTAGGTTGGAAATTTATTTTCTTTCAGAACTTTGTAGAACGTTCCATTGTTCTCATGAAAGAAGGGAAATCTCATTCTAACTGTTGTTTCATGAGGTTCCTGTGGCTACTTTATGATTTTTTCTTTTTGTCTCGGTTTTCAGTACTTGTACTAAAATTAAGCTAAGTGTGGTATTCCTCATAGTTATCTTTGTTGGGGTTGGTAGTGCTTCTTCAAACTGTGGTTTGATATTCGTCAATAGATCTGGAAAATTCTCAGTCATCATCTTTTCAAATATTTCTTATGTCCCATTTTCTCTCTCCTCTGCTTCTTCCTGGGCTCCAGTGACTCAGCCAATGTTCTCACTATATCTCCGATTTCATAACCTTCTTGCATTCCTTTTTTTTCTCTGTACTTTATTCTGGTAATCACTTTTACCTATCTCCTCACTCACTAGTTCTCTCTTCAACTCTGTCTAACTAGTTATTAAGTCCTTCCATTGAGTTTTGAGTTTTTTTTAATTAATTAATTAATTTGTTTGTTTGTTTAAATCATCTCTACACCCAACATGGGGCTTGAACTCACAGCCCTGAGATCAAGAGTCGCATACTCTTCTGACTGAGGCAGTAAGACACCCCCCATCCACTGAGTTTTTCATTTCTGTTACCGTGTACATTCAGTTTTAGAATTTCAATTTGGTTTGTTTTCATGGCTTACAATTTTCTGTCAAATTTCCTAATCTGTCCCTAATCTCCTTGAGAGAAGTAAGAATCCTAAAGACAAATTCATGAGGCTCCTATGAGTCTGTTTTTATTACAAGGGGAATTTTTCCCCCTTGGTTTTCACTCACGTCATTTTATCTCCTCATGTGACTGGTTATTTTATTGAGTGCCAGGCACAGTATGTTAAGACATTATGGAAATAATTTGAGGCCTTAAATGATGTTATCTTATTCCAGAACAAATTTATGTTTCCTCTGGCAAGTAGTCAGAAACACAAACAATGCAAGGTTTCCTTAATTTTATTTTAATAATTGCGTTTATTTGAAGCTGAACTTTCACTCTCTGCCAGACTTGGATTACTTCTGATTCACATTTCTCCCACAGAGTCAGTTCTTTGGGATTTCATCACAAAGCCTGGTGGAAATTGACTACCTAGCTCTCTCCCTTGGCATACTCTGGATTACCTATTTTGTTCAAATCATCTCTTGAGGCTGTTAAAAATCCTGTTGAGTTTCTCAACCTCTCAGCTACCTATTCTCAAAAAACAAACAAACAAACAAACAAACAAAAACAACTTTGGTGCTGAGATTGACTCATTGGGCTTCTTTCTACTTCCAAAACTTATTATTCTTCAACATTTTGTTAGCTACGCAATACCTTCAGGCAAAGAGTTTTTATAATGAGACTTGTTTTTCTACTGGTTCTCAGGATTGGCACATATAACTTAGGCAACCATTACCGGAAGCAGAAGTTCCTAGAGAGAGTTGATTGTTTACTGTTTCTGTATCCTCTTCTTCCATTTTCTTTTATTCTGAACAGCTTTATCCCTCACTATTCCACCGCATCCTCTCTTGTCAAGATCACCACGTGACCAAGTTTCAGTCCTCATCTCATTTACTCACCCAGTAACACTTGACAAGTTTGATGTTGATGACTCTCTTTCTTGAAATATTTTCTTTACTTGGCTTCTGAGCAACCATATTCTCTCTCCTACATGCTTTCTCTGTTAACTTTGCTGGCTCCTCTTCTTTTCCCCATCATCTCAGCAAGGTTAACTCCTTGGCCCACCTTTCTATCTATACCCACAATGTGGACCTTCAGACTTGTGGCCTTACAATAAAACATTGAATGTATGTTGCTATGTCCCAAAATTATTTTATTTCCAGGCTTCACCTTTTACCTGATCCCCAACTTATTACATCTAACTACCTACTTGACAACTTTATTCAAACCTCAAAAAAGCATCTCAAACATAAAATCCTAAAAGTAAAATCTTAAGTTCTTCCCCATCTCCACCCACTTACTCAAGATAGACACTCAGGAGTTATCTTTAAGACTGCGCTTTACCTCACATTCCACATACAATTTTTCAGCAGATTCTACTGGCTCAACCATCACGATATGTTCTGCATCCAGCTGTGTCTCATTACCAAATCATATCGGTCCAAGCCACTATAGTCATACTTGCTATTTCCTCTTCCTGGAATTCTCTCCCTTTCCTATAATTAGTTCTTTTATATCATTACATCTATGTTTCTATGTCATCTCTTTAGAGTGACCTTCCTTGACTATCCTGCCTAATGTAGTTCTCTCCCCATGCCACTCTCTCCTTTTGTTTGGCTTTATTTGTGTAGTTCTTCTCACTATCAAACATTATATCTTTTATAGAAATACTTATGTTTGTCTGGTCATCTGATTCCCCCACTCATGAGCACAGAGATTGTGTCTTGTTCATAACAATATTCTCATGACCTAGAACAGAGCTTGGCACATAGTAGAAGCTCAATAAATACTTGCTGAACGAACCAACAAATGAATGCATGAATAAGGAACATAGTTGTATTATCAATAAATGGTTGAGATGGTGGTGCTTAGGAAATAAAAATTATTTAGATGAGTGGTTCTCAAAGTATGGTCCCTAGGCCAATATTATCAGCATCACTGGGGAGCTTATTAAGACTGCAAATTTTGGGACACCCCCTCCAACCCATGGCCCATTGAGTCAGAAACTGGAGGTGAGGAGAGCAATCCCTTCCAGGGATTCTATTGCGTGATCAGTGTGAAAACCACTGATTTCAGGGATAGGCCAAGCCTGGCCCACTCTCTGTTCTTAAGAGTAAAGTTGTATTGAAATGTAGTCTCTCCTGAATATTTACATATTGTCTAGGCTGATTTTGCACAAAAACAGCAGTAATGAATAGTGGCAAAAGTGACCTTATTGCCCAAAATACCTATAATATTTACTATTTGGCCCTTTCCAGAAAAAGTTTGATGACCTCCAGTTTAAATCAGCACCTTAAATGTGTAATGATAGCCATGTAAACTCATTTATCTATATACCTATCTCCTTTCCACCTAAATGTCACTGAAATTAAAGAAAAGCTACAATTAAAGGAGGATCCATAACAGAAAACAAGAAAAGGTGGTATCAGTGAAGCAGAAAATTTAAGGAATTTGCAAAATACAAGCAACATTTTGGGGAGATTATGGGGAAGCAGATGAGATCAGATTAACAGAGAAACAAGTGGGAGAAACTGCAATACAAGATTCAAATAAAAGCTATTCCAAAAGGAAGCAAAAGTTGTTAAGAAAACCCTACATGAGTTTTATGTTCAAAGCTAACCAAACCAAATCAGTCCTGGAGAAATCACTGGATGAGTCATTGAAAGACCAATCAGAGAATCAGGCCAGTGACCCTTTCACCCAAAGATCTAAACAGCTCGCTGTAGACCTGATTTATAAACAAAAGTGAAAGACTCCTGGCTTCAGGAGACTTCCTGGGAAAGGCTCCTGGCTTCAGTGCTGGGGCCTGACAATCAGAGTCCAGCAAGACATCCACAATGCCAGCAGAGGACAGAAAGAAAAGGACATCTTAACTTGAGCCTTTGTATCAGGATTAATTGTCATGCAGATCTCCAAATTGGGATTTCTGGAACCAGAGACTCCCAGAGTAGCTTCTGGCACTGAATTAAGTAGGACTATGTTCAAGGTAAGGATGGGAAGTCCACTTTTACTAAGTGGACAAGATACATACCTACTGTTGTAGGTTAAATTGTGTGTCTCAAAAAGATATATTGAGGTCCTAGACCCTACTAGTTCAGAATGTGACCTTACTTAGAAATAGATCATGACAGATATAATCAGTTAAGATGCAATTGTAATGGACTATGGTGGGGCCTTTAATCCAATATGATTAGTGTCCTTAAAAGAAGAGATGAGAGACAGAGAAGAGAAGGCCATGTGAAGACATAAAGATACATGGACACAGAGGGAATACCACCATGTGAAGACACAGACGGAGACTAGAGTTATGCAACTATAAGCCAAAGCACTCCTGGGGTCACAAGAAGACAGAAGACATAAAGATGGATTCTCTCATAGGGGCTTTGGAGATTACATGGCCTTGCCAACACCTTGATTTTGGATGCTTAGTCTCCAGAACTGTGGAGAAAAAAATTTCGATTTTTAAAAACCACTCGATTTGGGGTACTTTGTTAGGGGAGTCTCAGGAAACTAAATTGCCAGCCCTCTAGGCCACACATTCCACTGTGTTCCCCCTTTGTCCCCAAAAATGGAACCTGCATTCACAGACAAGTAAGCAAGGCATCTCATTCGGCCAAGGACACAGACCCTTACCAACAATAAAAACAGACAATCATCACCAAATATTTGAGGAAAATTAATACCAGTAGAAAGGATCATCTGATTTAAATAACAGAACAAAACCTACAGGAAATTAATGGAGGCAAGAGAATATGGCTTTAAAATAAGTATAAGTAATATTTTTGGTGAGATCTAAGAAGATACTACATTTACTAGCAAAAACATGACTGCTAAACAGAAACAACTGATGTTCTTGGGAATCAGACCTTCATTGCAAAATTTTTAAAAAATTGTATGCTGCATAGCACAATACTGTATATTTTATCAGGTCAGGAAAGAAAAGCATGCAGAGAAGACAATAAAATACATTTTTGCATGTAAAAATATATGCACAGTTAAGAACATATATCAAACATCTTAAATGGAAACAGCGGTGGGGAGAATGGAAATGCAAATCAGGGAGGAATTTTGGAAAACAAATGAAATAAGACTTACATGAAAAAATGATAATATTTTGCTGTGAACTAAAGTGTTACAATTAAGCCAACTCTTTACACTAGGGATTCAAAAAGGAAAAGAATTAGATGTTAATGGAAAAATGGGATTCCAAAATAGGTATGGTTGAAGATTAATTTATAGGACTAAAAGACTAAACTGAAGAAATTTCTCCAGAATGCAGTGCAGAAGAAAAAATTCATGGAATGGAGAATGTTTAAGAAAAGCTAAGGGACTTGGAAAAGGGATCTAGGTGATTTCAAATACTTCTTGTGTAAGTTTCAGAAGGATGGCATGGAAACAATTCAAAAGAAAATAAATAATAAAAGAAAGTTTTTTGGAGTTGCCGAAAGGCACTAGATTTCAGAGCAAAGGGCTCCCTAACTTTGGGAGAATTAGGAGGTGGCGGAGTATGGGAATGCACACCTATATGATCTTGGTGAAATTCAGGCCACCAAGGATAAGTGGGAAAAAAAATCCGAATAAATTCCATAGAGGGGGAAAAACACACACACACACACACACAGACTATTCACTTTAGAAAATAATGTTTCTAAGTTCCAAGTAATTGAGCAGAGAGTAGGTGGTTATGTGCATTCCTAAAATTTGGCTCTAGACAAAAGCTGGATAGTAGATGGTATTACTAGAAGGGGTATCATTAATAATGAGCTAAGAATACGAAAATTATTACTTTCCTCATAAAGCCTCATGTTTTGACAGGAAAAAGACAATTTTAATTCTGGTTCCTTCTATAAATGAACTGGTGCCAAAATATCAACGCACCGTCACCCTACTTTTTATATAAGTTTGGCCCAACATCCATCTTACATAAGAAGTGTAGTTTATAAGATCACATTCTAATTTCTACATATCCACAATCCAAAATAATTTCCATAAATTCTAATAAGTAGCATTATCTCATGTCATAAATTCTCCATGAAGTTCCCCATTTTGCAGACGACACTGAGGACAGAGAGAGGAGACCCTCCCAGAGTCACATGCTTGTATTTGGCAGAAGAAGGCCTGCAACCCAGAGCTCCTGACATTGTAACCACTGGGTCATGTGAAGAGCTTAGCACTGATCCTTCTACACTCTTGTATTTGGTCTCCTTTGGGATAAAGGATGGGCATTTGTGTCACCGGGTTGCCAAAGAGTCCAGAAACTCAAAACAAAGCAAATTTCCCTGTCTTTTGCAGAAACCCTCAGCAAAGCTCACCACTCAGAGGCAGGAAATCTAGAGTTTCCTTCAGGTTACCAGATGAGCAATTTGCATTAATAACGATGGGAAAATATCCATCTGAAAACCCATGTCCAGGCATTGTTCAAGGACTACTAATAAATACTTTGCAGCAAAATTCTTCTTTCTATTGAGACAGAAGGCTAGAAACAGTCTGACACCCCCATTAATCACCACCATAACTTCCTGACTCATCACGGTTTTTCAGATCCCTAGGCTTTGTAGGGAAAATTTAAACAATAACTTGGCAATCATTCCTCCTCAAAAGTAACTCTAGAATAATCAGTAGTAAAATTCCATGGACTAGTCACAATAGGGAGATATGCATTTAAATTAAGAGGCACCATTTCTTCCTTTTAAAAATCTGGTTTTGGGGGCGCCTGGGTGGCTCGGTCATTAAGCATCTGCCTTCGGCTCAGGTCATGATCCCAGGGTCCTGGGACAGAGGCCCGCATGGGACTCCCTGCTGTGCGAGCCTCCTTCTCCCTCTCCCTCTGCCTGCTGCTCCCCCTGCTGTGCGCTCGCTCGCGCTCTCTCTCTCTCTCTCCCCCTCTGTCAAATAAATAAATAAAATCTTCCAAAAAAAAAAATCTGTTTTTTCTAATCTTCCAAAAAGCAAATCTAATATGAAATTTAGTAAATACTGTTTCAAAAACCTAAAATTCAAATATAATATAGTCTATTTATGTCTAACTTTTCAATATATTACACAGGCTATAAAATGAAATCTTGTTTTTATCTAAATAAGTCTTTTGAATTTTCTTTGAGGCCAATTGTTTGAATATAGACCAGTATTTTACCTGCTCTTCCCATCTCTGTTAGTCAATCCCAAGCCATGTTCCCTTCCTCAAAACAGTCCTTGGGGGCGGGGCGGGGGGGGAGACAAAAAAACCACCAACCTATCATTTTGTTCTTTTCAGAGAATAAGACAGAAACCGTGACTAATTTATAAGGAGATGTCAGTGAAAACCAAAGTTATTTCAAGTTTACACTGCATTTGTGCAATATCACCAGTAGAAGAGGAATGGCTTTCCAGACAATTTTCTGGAAGGAAAATATGAGCCGGAAATACATCAACCTTGTAGAGTTAAACAATTCCAAAATAGAAATCACTTTCCTCCTTGGCAATCAAATGCCTGATTTTCATAATTCAACAAATAATTTTAAACTAGGACAACCAGATTCGCAACATGAAAACTGGAATTATTATTAAATGACACCAGGAAACTGCAAATCATACCAAAAGAAACAGCAAAATATTTTTTAAAGTCTTTTACAATGAATGCTCAGGAATCTTCTCCTTGAGGTAGCTATAGAAAAAAAGAACATTTTGTCTGCAGAGATGCCTAGCTAAATTTGTTCCATAAAAGCTGGTGGGATCTATTTCTCACTTCTAAGGAGACAGAGAAGGAAGAATGCATCTCATCTTTAAGAACATCCAGAACATGGCCAAAATTCTGCCTCCCACTTTGGCATTCTGCCTTTATCCTGAAAGATAATATCTTTGTGTTACAATAGCTGATGGTAAGACAAACTGTCAACAAAAGGAGGAGGCTGGAGACACAGAGGGAAGGGAAAATTATGAACCCACCTAAGTCACAATACTCTCTCGGCTGGCGTTTATTAATACAAATAGAATTAAAAAGTCAAATAGCCCTGTTAGCCAGGTATGGTGTAGTTTGAAATGGCTGACTGGGAATTCCACCCTCCCCACACCCCCGCTTTCATTAAACAATTGATGAGTGAATATTGCATTAGCTTGGTCTTTTTAATATTTCTAGATGGCATAAAAAAACCTTAAAATAGTAAGTGTGTTTCCAGTGACGAACAATTCTCCTGTGTGGTTTTAGAAAAATCACTGAAATTATCAATGCTTTTGCTAATCCTTCTATAATTGCCAAAACAAATATTTTTAAAGAAAGGCTCTCTTTTTCATTCAAACATTCAACTGGATATAGGGAAAGTACATAATAAATCCTCTAAGGCCGGCCATCTACCAAATCATGCAAGCAGAAGAGATTTTTCCAGAACTGAAAGAAAAAAGGCACTCGGCAACTCCAAGTGGGTTAAGGGAGACGGGAGAGTGAGGCAAGAATCTGATGGACCTGCTTTCTTTGCATTGTCCCACTTCCTTGTTTTCAGTGCTGCACAAACACTATTAAATATCAAGATTTGGCTTCTCCTGAATAAGACACTTAATAAAGAACCACGTTAGCCCTTTCAAGCCCATAAATGGTTTATAGGTGTTCACAGAATTTTACAACAATTTGATGAAAAAGAATGAAAAAATGTAGCTTGCCTAAATCCTATCACTACAAATACTTCTGTTACTAAGGTTACTCAGCGATCCTGCATACAAAACCCATAGGATTTGCTATTTAAATTTATAAGCTAAGAGGAATCTTTGCCATTGTCTAGTTCTAACTTCCTTGTTCTACATTCCTGTTTCATTTTCCTGAAGCTACGTATTGTATTTGCTTCAGGATTATGTTAGAGAAAAGGAGAAATGCTTTTGGAAACAAGGACTAGATGATAACTCTTTTTTAAAGGAAAAGAAAATTAAGGGAGAAGGGAATTTAAGCATATTCAACACTATAGTAAAGATATTTATGGGGCATAAAATCATTTCTGATGGAAAGAACACATATGAGGTTGTCAGTCTGCTGGAGTACATTTTGGTTTCCTCTTTTATTATTATCATCATCATCATTATTATTATTATTTTGTGAGAAGGCCAGTTTTATACAGCATAGAATCAAGAGTAGAGCTAAATAAAGTATTTTGCAAAGTTAAGAGGTGTGACCATGAGCCCCCGATCCTGATTCTAGCCTGCCTACTAAACTGGGTAGGTTCTCCAACAGAGATTATAATTCACCTGAAGCAACAGTGAAAAACAAGGAAAAAACTGTTAAGAGCTCTATGGTAGAAGCTCAGATAAGCATCATCTCTTGATTTGGGCTCAGGTTAGGATCTTAGGGCGGTGAGATCAAGCCCTGCCTCCAGGGAGTCTGCTGGAGAGAGTCTCTCCCTCTCCCTCCCTGCCTGCCTCTCCCCACTAACTCAAGTGCTGATTCGCACTCTCTTTCTCTCAAAAAAAAAAAAAAAAAAAAAAAAAGAACTGATCATAGATGCTGTATTATTATAATAAGTCCAGTTTCCAACATTCTTAATAAGGAATCAAACAGTGACAGAGAACTCACTATTTTGTGAGACAGTCTGCTTTGTTTTTCTAAACACCAGCGATTGTGCCTAAAACTGCTATTCGGATTTTCAACCTGACATAAGTTCCATATCTCCTCCTCTTTGTCTTGCACAATAACAAATCCTCCTTCCAGACACTGTTACATCTGTTAATGATATAACCATGTTATCCCACTTAAAAACTTTGTGTTCTCTTACAACTAAAAATTGAATCAATTACCAAGTCTTGTTGATTCCATTTTGGAATCAGTAGTTTCCTGCTTCAGGTAACAGGTACCACCACAGCTGCTGTATATTCATGTATCACAAAGACCAACCCCAATACAATATGGAGGAGACTGCACAAAGATATGAATATCAAGAGGGAACATTGAGAACCATCTTGGAATCTGGCTAACACATAATATGACAGGAAAAATGACCACTGACAAAAAGAAGGATCCCTGGGGAAGAAGGTAACTTTCCTGGCAAGTCTAGCAGAAAAAATTCCAGCAATAACACTAATTGGTTCAATTTAGATCATGTGCCTATCCATGAACCAATAATTATGACCTGGAATAGACTCCTACTTGAGTAGATCAGGGTCATGTCCCTACCTGTGGCTCTTGAGGGAAAATGGTGCCATCTCCACCTGATCCACTGAATCAGAAAGGAAGGAATGCCAAATGGAAAAACATCATTATGTCCTCTGTTCTACTTCAAACCTGATGCTTCCCTAAGTCTTCTAAATATCCTCATATCACCTTGCCTCTTTGCACTCCTTTTCAAATGGCACAAGACTGACAAAGCACTCTTTCTAAAACTCAACTTGGATCAAGCTTTTTCTTTTACCAAAATCTTCCCCAATACCTCCTCACTGCTTATAAAACCAATCCTTATCCTTCATCTGGCATTCACAGTCTTCTACCATCTTACCTTTTTAGTCTAATCTAGAATTTTTCACCTCTTGGTAAAACCAACGTACTCACCCTCCTCCAAAAATGGCTTTGTCTCCATGGTCGTGCTCACAGTGTTCACATCTTTTTATTATCCAAGAAGCCTTTTTCTTCCTTCTTCCATTATTCAAAGGCCATTCATTCTAAAGTACAACTCAAAGCTTCCTTCCATATAATTTTCCATAGTCATCCCAGCACAGAGTAACTCCTCTTTCCTTTCTCATGATAATATTTTTGTTGTATTATTGTTTGACACATGTGATGTGCTGCTTTATTCTATCATGAATTCATATTTCAATAAGTAACACATACTACCTACCTATATCTACCCATCTAGATTACAAACTTCTTAAAGGCAATAATTATGATTTGTATTTCTTTTCAGTGAATGTAAGGCTTAGCTTACAAGTAATAAGCTTGTGTTTATTTGATTTTGATCTTATAACACTGCCTATTTGTAGATATTAAGGTCTCTAACCCAGTTTAGGAATTTCACTCTCTGGTCAATGTACACATTAAGGAAAAAATGCCAAGTTTCCATTGAATCTTCAGTTACCATACACTGACATTCATTTATATTTTTTATATATATTTCATTTAACACATTAGCTTCAAAGTCCACACCCAGGAAAGAGCTGTTCAGTAATTAGGAAGGTACTGCATTCTTAAAAGATGTGTACTTTCTGCTAGATAACTACAGAAAATGAATCCCAACTTTCCCAAACAAATTGAATTGCTGATGCAATAATCTAGATGATTTTAACCAACAGTTACATACTGCTATGCCAATCTAGTTATCTTCAATGATAAGATTTACTACATACTGCTACATCACTTTTCAAGGAGCCTCTTTGGACCAGAGCACAGTCAATGCATATTGCTTCCAGGAAACCATTTCTGGAGGAATTTGTCTGTTTATGTCTTGGGCCAGAATTATTTGAGTTTTGGCTTGCAGTCTCTATTTTGCTTTCCCCATAGAAACATGTACTCACAGCATCCTGGCTCCAAGGATGCCTCACCGAAAGAGAACAGGCACTCCTCCCTCATGAAAGAACAAGAGCTCTCCCAGGTAGACTTTTGGCACATATGCTAAATGCTGTGAACCCACTCTTCATTTCATCCTTACCAAGTAAGTGTCTAACAAGACAAGACACTCTTGGGGTACCTGGGTGGTTCAGCTGGTTAAGCGTTGGCCTTTGGCTCAGGTCATGATCCCAGGGTGCTGGGATCGAGCCCCGTATTGGGCTCCCTTCTCCGCAGGAAGCCTGCTTCTCCCTCTCCCACTTCCCCAGCTTGTGTTCCCTCTCTCACTGTCTCTCTCTCTGTCAAATAAATCTTAAAAAAAAAAAAAAAAAAAGACAAGACACTCTTCTAGGTATTACGCGAAACACTGTGCTAGGTGTTGCAAATCTACAAAGTCATCCGAAGCTCACTCCAGAAAGAGAAGCAATACCAAATAACGAGCATGGTCTACGTCAGTGATAGGATAAGTGCCATACAGAATTAGAGGAGAAGAGAGAAAGTGTGGGCTGGGAGAACATAAGAGAGATCTCATAAAGGAAAGGGATCAATCCAGTGAATCATTAGTAGAGGTAGGTCATTTAGTAGAGTCTCACCAGTGGATAGAACTGCAAATGATATACTGGAGGCCAAGAAGATGTAAAAAGAGAGCTTACACAAGAGCATAGTAAGTAAAGAAGCTAGGGAATTTGGAAGGACGCCAGAGAAGAGTTCTGATAGTCTATGTTTATCCTATAGACAATGGAAATTATTGAAAGTTTTGGAGCACCTGCAAAATAGTGTTTCGATATCAAAGTGAAAAATAATTAAATCACTGGAATAATTTTAGAAGAAAAAGAAATAACTAAAAATCACAGAGAGCTTAGAAAAAATTAATAAATGTCAGAGTCTGCATGATGAGTAGGAAGCATAGATTCTAACATTACAGTGTTTGGACCATAAAAAGTAATAATTTTATGTAACTGAAATAATTTAGCACTTTCATTCACATTTAGTGCTTTTTCCTGGTTATAAAACAATCCATATTCATGACCTAGAAAAATTTCTTAGAAATTTAAACACTGTAATATATACCTAGAAACTTGGTAAGAATGAAAATTTAAAGGAAAAATTTAAAAGCTCTGTGATATAAAAGGGATGCATCAAAAATCTTTGCTCTAAAATACAAATACATTGTTTTTACAGAGAACTTCATTCAAAACATATTTACAGATACTTTTGACATATCTGTTTATAGCACTTTGCATACAACAGCTTAAAGGAAGAGTGCCTGAGTGGCTCAATCAGCTAAGCATCTGCCTTCAGCTCAAGTAATGATCCCAGAGTCCTGGGATCGAGACCTGCATTGGACTCCTGCCCAGAGCAGAGTCTGCTTCTTCCTCTCCCTCCTCATGCCACTCCCCCTGCTCGTGCTCTCTCCCTCTCTCTCTCCTTCAAATAAATAAATAAATAAAATATTTAAAACCACAACAGCAACTTAGAGGAGTTTTACTGCTGGGTGTTAATGTATTAATAACATCAGAAAATTAAAATTCATGTTGAGAATAGAGATTAAAAAAACATGAAAAATTTACACTCACTTGATAGCATGGTCCCCTTAAGTATAAAACAAACAGTTACTTGCGTCTAAAATTATTGTAATTATAACAAAGTAATTTACATTCCTAATGACCTTGCATCATGAAGAAAATGTAAAATTACATAGCACTTAATATGTTTACTACAGTTCAAGAGATGACTATCAAGCATAATTTTTTTAAGAACTTTTGGACTTAAAAGAGAAATTTCTAATTACTGAAATAATTTCATAATTCCTTAAAATGATAATCTGTGATAATAATAGCTTGGGAAAGTTGTCTATTACAACATTTTAACAATTAGAAAAAGACAAAATATTAAAGTAAATGATAAGATAACATGGAAAGTGCAATTACATTAAGAGTCACTATGATTCTAAGAATGACCTGTGGAAACATCGGAATACAAGGACACAGGTACAGAAGTCACTATTTCAAGAAGTTTTTAACAGTACTTCTCCATCAGAATGCCATCCCACTTAAGAGGAGTGCTTCCTACTGAATCTTAATCTCTTTCGAGCCAAAAGTTAAAGCATAGGTTGGAATGTTATGGACACAAAATAATTGAGGGATTTAATAAAATCATTATGCTTCTTACTAGGTTCATTACAGCTAGAAATTCAGGTTAGCAAAAGTCAAACAGGAGAAACAAGGATTTTAAAAGTTGGTGTAAGAAGAGAAATACTAACTAAAATATTTATCACACCTATTTTATATTTTGTGGCTCTACACATTTCTAATTTTTCTGCTTAAATTTCTTTTCCAGTAATTCTTCATTTTGGCATTCAACCTTTCCCAATGGAGTCTATGTGCTCTGAAGGAAAATGACCTCTTCCCCAGCTACAGTGGTGGACTCTGGGTTAAACCATACCTGAAACTCCCTCCTATTGGATTTTTCAGTTATGGAAGTCAATATATTTCTTTTCTTGTTTAAGTCATTTTGAATTGATCTGTTTTCTTATAAAGAATTTTTATTTATATATTTATATGTGTATATGAATTATGTATGTGTGTGTGTGTGTGTGTGTGTGTGTGTATACATAGTTATAATAATAATGTAAAAGAGGTCCCTGGGTGGCTCAGTTGGTTAAGCATCTGCCTTCAGCTCAGGTCATGATCTCTGGGTCTTGAGATTGAGCCCTGCATCGGGGGTCCCTATTCATTGGGAAGTCTGCTTCTCCCTCTCCCTCGCCCTTCCCATCCCCCCACCCCCAGTGCTCATGCTCTCTCTCAAATAAATAAAAATCTTAAATAATAATAATAATAATAGTGAACACTCATGTGGCAGACATCCCACTTAAGAAATAAAATATTGGTATCTCAAAAGCTCCCCGAGTGCCCTTCCTTATTATAGCTGGCTCCCCACTCCCACCCTCAGAGATAGACACCAACCTGAATTTTTTGGCTAATCATTCCCTTGCTTTCCTTTATCATTTTAGCTCCAATGTATATACACCTATACAAAACCACTTTCAAAATAATACTAAGATATTGTTTTACTTTTTTACTTTCATTCTCTCACAAGTGAACAGTGGAGTTCTCCAGAGGCTACATGACCTTTGATATTGCAACAGACTGAACACAGAAACAAGTAAGACAATCCAGTTGCCTATGAAGCCAGGCATCAAAGAAATTTTCAAAATATATAAAATCAAGCCACTTTTCTCATGCTTTGTTTTGGAAAATATGGTTATTTTTCAAGAACTGTTATTTATGTTAACATGTAATTTGTCTAGTATTGTTATTTTGCAACAACATGGATGGAGCTGGAGGGTATTACAGTAAGTGAAAGAAGTCAGTCAGAGAAAGAAAAATAACCATATGATTTCATGCATGTGGAACTTAACAAACAAAACAGATGAACACAGATGGGGAAAAAAGAGAGGCAAACCAGAAAACAGACTCTTAGCTGTATATAGAGAACAAATTGAGGGTTGACAGAGGGAGGTGGGGTGGGGGTGGGGTGGGCTAAATAGAGGATGAGGATTAAGGAAGGCACTTGATGTGATGAGCTCTGGGTGTTGTATGGAGGTGAGGAATCACTAAATTCTACTCCTGAAACCAATATTACATTATGTGTTAACTAACTAGAATTTAAATTGAAAATTGGGGGGAAAAGACATGACTTTTTGTAGCTTACTTATATTAAAAAATACATTTTTTAATTTTTCAATTTTAATTTGATAAATATTGACATATATGACCCACAGAAACAAAAACTTTTAGAGGTTCTTCAATAATTTTTAAGAGTACAAATAGGTTCTGAGACAAAAGTATTTGAAGGAGGTAACAGGAATAGTGCTGCTAGGTTGAGGACTATGCATAGATTTTTGACCATTTTTCTTTTGGATTGCTGTTGCTCTTATAGATTTGTACAGTCTTTATTTTCGGATGCTAATGATTTGCTTATACGTGTAGCATGTGTGTTTTTACAATGGGACTAGTAATTTTCAGTCCTTTTATGGTTCTTTTGATCAATTTTTGCATCAAAAGGGTGGATCTTTTCCTCTTTTGGTTCACATTCTTGCATGTGCATTTTATTTAATTGATCTAGCCTACCAAAAGGTCACAGAGACATTTTCCTGTGTTTTCTTATGTAAAGATATTTTCCTAGGTTTTCAAGTTTTCATTTTGTAGTAAGTTCTGTTTTCCTAGAACTGATTTTTGTGGGTTAAAGCACAACTTCATTTTTTTCACAAAGTGGTTTTTTATAAGTTAATAGAAACAAGAGCCCTTCCTTCCCACTGACATACAAGACCTGCTCTGTCATAAATTGTGTTTTGTTTTTTTTTCCTCTGTGCCTGGGTCAGTTTTAATATTGTCTGTTCTATTCCCTTGAACTGTTTATTTAACCCTATGTTATACAATTTTCACAGCTTTATATTAGCCTTGTATCTGGAAGCGCAAACCATCTTATATTCCTCTTTTCTGGGAATCTCATGACTATTCTTGACCTCTTGCTCTTCTGTAACAATTTAAAATTAACGTGTCTAGTTCCATGAAAAACCCTGACGGAAGACCCACTGGAATCACAATGACTCTATAGATAGATTTGGGCACAATTGCATTTTCATGATACTGAGTCTTTCTACCCGAGATTATGGAAGAACTTTACACTCACTTGGATATTCTTTAATATTTTCTCAATGTGCCTTATGCTTTTCTCTAAAAAGAGTCTCCATATCTTTTGTTAGCTCTATCGGTAGGTCCTGGGTGGTAAGATTGCTATGACGGATGGTATCTGCCCTAATCGCATTATTTACCTGCTCCTTGTTGCTGAGGACATACACACTTGCCTTTTGTATAGCAATGTTTTTAATCTAACTACCTTGCTAAACTCTCTCATTAAATCTCGTAATTTATCTGTGAACTCGGGATTTCTATATAAAGTCAGTTCTTCTGTGAATAATGACAATTCTGTTTCCTCCTTTTTAATCATTATACCTTTTATTTTTTTCTTCTTTCCTTACTACAGGATCTAGGACTATAGGTTCAACAGGATTGAACAGTGCTGGTAACAGAAGACATCTATGTCTTGTTCTTCATTGAAGGACATGCTTCCCCCATTACACTGGGAAGTGCTGTAGGGTTTTTGTGCAGACTTGATAGCAGGTTAAGAAAGTTCCTTGTATTCTACGTTTGCTAAGAGTTTTTTCATGAATAGAGACACGCAGGATGTTTTCTCTGTATCCCTTGAAGATGTAGATTATCTCCCTTAAATTGTTACTATAATGAATTACAGAATATATTTGCTAATATTAAATCATCTAACATTCTTGTAATGAATTATGGTTACATAATGTATTACATTTTTTAATCTGTTAGATTCAGCTTGTTAAATTTTTATTTTTGCATTTATGTTCAAAAACAAAATTGCCCTATTGTCTAATTTTGCCTCCATGTTTGTGTGTACCTCATAAAATGAATTGAGGAACACTCTTTCTCATTCTGTTTTCTGGAAGAGTTAGAGTTATACTAGTTTGGTCTGTTCTTTGAATGTTTGACTAACTCACCACTAAAGCCTCCTAGGTCTGATTTTGTTTGTTTGTAGCTTATGTTTTTACTTTACTGAAAGATTTCAATTAAAGACTCAATTTCTCAAAAAAACTCTTAAAATGTGCTAAAATCTCTTACTGTGGTGGTAGTTTTTAAAAATATACTTGTAGTTCTGTGATATTATGCTTTGAAACTATGTTATTGGAGGCATGCAAATTTAGAGTTATGTTCTTGGTGAACTGAATGTTTATCATGTGTAATAACCCTCTTTTAAGTCATTTTGTTTGGTAGTAATATACTTAGATCATGTCGTCCTTATTTGATATTTGCCTGGCACCTGTTTGGGATTCTTGATTTTTAATTTTTCTATGTCCTTGTGTTTTACACCTGACTCTTGCATAAATTATTTGTTTCAATAAAGTCTGAAAGTTCTGCTCTTTGACTGCAAAGTTTCTCCCATTCAAAGCTGTGGTGATAACTGGTGCATTCAAATTTCATTGTGCTTCTTATCATGTATTTTCTATTTGTCCATTTTCATGCCTTTTCCTCTTTCCTCAAATTTCTCTTCTCCCTCATCCTCATTCTCAGCAGACAATCTTGCTTCCTACTGTACTGAGAAAAATAAGCAGTCACCGGAGAACCTCTACAAGCCCTTCCATGGTTTCTAGTCACTTCCATGCATCTGAACCTATCTGCGGGCCTTTTCTTCTACCTGGTATAAACTGTTCATTCTTCGAGCAAAGACCAGCCCCATCGTGTACAGACTGAATCCCCTCCTTTCTTGCTTCTCAGTGACTTTGCTCTGGCAATTCTCCACTCTGTCCTACATCATCCATCTTCCGCTCTTTCTAGGATCTTTCCCATAATCATATGTATGATTTCTCTCCCCATCTTAAAATATTCCTGTTTCTGGATGTTAGTTCCTCCTCCAGCTCCTACTCCACTTCTCTTCTTCATTTTTCAGCAAAACTCTTAAGAGTTGTATATACTGGGGCACCTGGGTGGCTCAGTGGGTTAAGCTTCTGCCTACAGCTCAGGTCATGATCTCAGGGTCCTGGGATGGAGCCCCGCATCGGGCTCTTTGCTCAGCAGGGAGCCTGCTTCTCTCTCTCTCTCTCTGCCTGCCTCTCTGCCTACCTGTGATCTTTCTCTGTCAAATAAATAAATAAAATCTTTTTAAAAAAAAGAGTTATGTATACTTGTTGCCTCTAAATTCTGTTCTCCCATTCTCTGAAACAATTAACATGAGCTGAGTTACCTTTGACATTCATGTGTTAAATCTTGCTCTCATTTCTCATCCTACTTGATTATACAAAAGTATTTGACACAGCAGATTATTCCCCCTTCCTTAAACTATTCTCTCCACTTGGCTTCCAAGACGTTCAGCTGTCCCCCTTGTTCTCTGACCTCATTAGTGGCATCTTAATTCCTTTGTCCTTTACTCCTTATCTTTCTCACCACCAAACACTGGAATGCGCCAAAGCTCAATCCTTGGAATTCTTTTCTTTTTTAACAACACTTACTCCATCAGTGACATCGTGGTTTAAATATTTTGTCTGCCAATAACAACCAAGTTAATATCTCTAGGCCAGACCTCCCTCCTGTAACACTCCCAGACTGAACTCCTGATCTTGCACACTTCCTAATCTGATCTAGACACAGTCCCCCCCTCAACCCCCCCGTCACTGAATGGTGACTCTGTTGATCCTGTTAGCTAGGCCTAGATCCTTGGCATTATCCTAGACATCTTTCTTCTTTCAGACCCCACATCCAATCCGCAATCAAATTCTTTGGCTTTACCAAGAATCCTACAATTCTCCCAGCTCCTCTCCTACCACCTTTGTCTGTACCAATAACACCTCTCGCTTGAATTATGACAATAACCCCCTATCTGGTTTCCCAACTTCCATCCTTGTCTCCCTTTAGTCAATTTTCAACATGGTAGCCACAGTTAGTACATTAAAGTAGTCCAAGCTTTCTCATCTCACTCCTCATAAAAACTAAGTTTCTTTCACTAGCCTTTAAAGACCTACATGGTCTAGGTCTACCCACATCCCCACATCCTACTCTCTGTTGGAGTTCTCTGACCTCACCTCCTACTGCTGATTTCATTCAGTATGCTCTAGCCTGGCAGGCCCACTCTCCGGACATGGCTCCTGTCAGTCCTCAGGGTCTTTCCACTTGATTTCCTCTTGTTGGGACACTCTTCCCTTGCTGACTGGATGGCTTTCTTATTCATCTCTTTCACTATTAAAATGTTGCCTTGGAGACCTTCTTGACCATAATCCGTATTTCCCTTTCTTACTTTGTTTTTCCTATGGCTCTTACTATCAGCAGACATGACTTTTTGTATCTTATTTATTTTCCGTCTTCTCCCAGTATAATTAGGGTCTCACTTTTAACACGTTGGTGCAAATGAGAATTTTACTTACTCCCCTACTCTGCCTTTCGCCCATTCAAGGGCTCAGCCAGGTATCATTTTTTTTTTGTTTTTCTAAGATTTTATTTATTTATTTGAGAGAAACAGAGATCACAAGCAAGGGAAAGGGACAGAGGGAAAGACACATCCCCTACTGAGCAGGGAGCCCAACTCAGTGCTCATCCCAGGACCCTGGGATCATGCCCTGAGCCAAAGGCAGTGGCTTAACCAACTGAGCTGACCAGGCGCCCCTTAGCCAGGTGTCTTTGAACAGTGCATTATCACACACTGGATTGACAGCCCCAAGTACCAACGTATGTTTCAGGAAAACAGAGATCTGTTTTTCTTGTCATGTCCCAGCCCCTTAGAGCGGCACACACAGAACACTCAATAAATATTTGTAGAATAAATTAACAGTTTGGAAAAAAAAATAAAAGTTATTAATTACTGTTTTAAAATAAAACATGAGCCCTCTTAACTAAATGACATACACCTGGAATAGGATTAATTTATATAATTTATGTCTTAACTAAATGACATAATCATGAAAAATATAGCCTCAAAACAGTAATGACACTCAAAAATGGGTATATTTCCTGCAGCAAATTTACTACAGTGTATTTACTACAATAAAACAACATAGGAAGATAAAAAGGCCCAGTATATACATAGAAGATTAGAAAGCCTGGGAACTCCTCTATGATATAATTTCATAATAAAGATTAGAACAAAAGAAATGTTGTCCCTGGCATTTTTAAGCCAATGGCCTAATTCTTACTTTTTGCCTTCACAAACATTCCCTGCAAATTTTAAAGAGCTCTTTTAAGTGGTAAAACCTTTGGTGATTTGCTTAATACTCATCCTGCTCAAAATTAACCCACAGGAAAAGAATAAAGAGATTACAGAGAGCCTGTAGATGGTATCTTTCCCAGTGTCTCTGTTTATTAACAGTTTTATATCTTCTTTATTAAAATGACCATTTAATTCTTTTGCACATGTTTTGGAGCCTGAGTTTTGCTTCTCCTCCGAATTTATGTGAGCTATTTAAATATTTGACATTCATCTTTTGTTAAGTTTACAGGAAATATTTCCCTCAGTTTATGCTTTTAAAACACATAGACCTTTAACTTTTATTTGGTTAAAACTTTACTTCCTTACCTTTATCCTTATTTTTGTCCTTATTTTGGGATTGCTTCCATTTATTCAAACTTTAAAAGTCCTTTCCCCACTAGAAATATGACTAGAAATATTCCCCGTGGTTTTATTAGATTTTTTTATCTTAGTCTTTATCATATGACTTAAATTTTAACCTTTTGACCTAAATAGAACTTATTTTGGAGTAGGTAAGAAATTAAGTATAAAACAATTTTTACTTATAAATGTTGTGATCAGTTTTGATAAAATTTGTATAAAATAGAGTGGTAATATCTTTTTTAGAGATAGTTGGATTTAGAGTCATAAAACTCTACCATTTTGAAGAACATTTCAATTTTACTTAAATGTGTTTTAAAATAAATCAAATAGGGGCACCTGGGTGGCTCAGTGGTTTAAGCCGCTGCCTTCAGCTCAGGTCATGATCTCAGGGTCCTGGGATCGAGTCCCGCATCGGGCTCTCTGCTCAGCAGGGAGCCTGCTTCCCTCTCACTCTGCCTGCCTCTCTGCCTACTTGTGATCTCTCTCTGTCAAATAAATAAATAAAATCTTTAAAAAAAATGAAATAAATCAAATAGGTTAAATATAACTTTAGAAATAATAAAATTGATTAAAATAGACTATTTTATATCTCTTTCTTTTCTCATTTTCTCTAATCCCTTTACAGTCATAGTGCCAAACATTATGTTTATAGAAGTAGCACTGTGTGTGTTTGTTTTTTTAAATCTAATTTATTTGAGAGAGAGAGAGTGAGAGAGAGCGTGCAGAAGCAAGCAGAGGGGAGAGGCAGAAGGAGAGGAAGAAGCAGACTTCCCACTGAGCAGGGAGTTCTATTGCAGGACCCTGAGATCATGACCTGAGCCAAAGGCAGAAGCTTAGCCGCTTAACCGCTTAAGGGACTGAGCCACCCAGGCGCCCCTTGGGTTTTGTATGTTAAAGCTGATTTCTTTCATGGGTATTAACAACAGGATTTGCAATGTTGGAGATGATTCAGTTATTCCTGGAAACTACATCTTAAACCAGGCATTTAAAAAATGATGAAATAACATGAAATAATGTCTTTGCGACTTTTTAAAAAAGATATTTATTTATTTGACACAGAGACAGCAAGAAAGGGAACACAAGCAGGGAAAGCGGCAGAGGGAAAGGGAGAAGCAGGGTCCCGGCTGAGCAGGAAGCCCGATGTGGGGCTCCATCCCAGGACCTTGGGATCATGACCTGAACCGAAGGCAGTCCCTTAATGACTGAGCCACCCAGGTGCCCCTCTGTGACTTTTTTTTTTTTTTTAATAATGAAACAAAAAAGGAGATAGTCTCCTGGAAAGAAAAATGTTAATGGCTTTTTTTTAAAAGATTTTATTCATTTATTTGACAGACAGAGGTCACAAGTAGGCAGAGAGGCAGGCGGGGGGGAGCTGAGCAGAGAGCCCGATGCAGGGCTCGATGCAGGGCTCGATCCCAGGACCCTGAAATCATGACCTGAGCTGAAGGCAGAGACTTAACCCACTGAGCCACCCAGGTGCCCCTGTTAATGGCTGTATTTTTAAAGCTCTTATGAGAGACGCAGGAAATAGGTATTACTTATTGAAAAAGAAAGTAAACATATTTTGGTCCATAAACAAGTTTACCCACCCCTGCATAACACACTGCCCCTATATTGACAGTTTAAAACAACAACTGACTACCTTTCACAGTTCTGTGAGTTCACTGACCTTATCTTGGTGATTCTCATTTGGAGTCTTTCATGCTTTTGTCATCACATGGTAGCTGGGGCTGATGTCATCTGAAGGTTTATGTTGGACATCCAAAATAGCTTCTTCACTCATATGATTTACACCCTGGGGCACCTGGGTGCCTCAGTTGGTTAAGCGTCTGCCTTCAGCTCAGGTCATGAACCCAAAGTCCTAGGATTAAGCCAGGCTCTCTGCTTAGCGGGGAGCCCGCTCCTCCCTCTCCTGCTACTACTGCTCCCCCTGCTTGTGCTTTCTCTCTCTCTGTCAAATAAATTTTAAAAATCTTTAAGAAAAAATTATGATTTACACTTCAAATGGGTGGTCTGGTCAGGCATCTCTCTCTGCACATGAGCTCTCTTTGAGTCTCGGTTGGGTTTCCTCATAGCACGGTGGTCTCAAGGTAAATTTCAAATGGCTACTTGCTTCCCCCAGAACAAGAGTTCTAAGAGACCAGGGTGAAAGCTACAAGGCTTCTTGTGTTCTACACTTAGAAATCACAAAGCATCACCACTTCTGAGGTCTATTTGTTATATGGAGCCAGCCCAGATTCAGTGTGGGGAAAGACTACACCAAGGCATGAATACTGGAAGGTGTAATTCACTGGGAGGCCATTTTTGGAGACTAGCCACCACAAGGGCTTTATATAACATTTTACACACTGGCTTGTAAAGATGGTACCCAAACGACATCAAAAGAATATGATGGATTTAAAAAGGTAGAAAAAAAATCAGGAATGATTCTTTAATTACTGTGCAGCCAAATGTGAATTTTCCAGTTAATTTTTCAATCTTTAGATAATCCATATAGTCCCTACTTGTGGCCATTTTCCCTTCTGCTACTTTGGAGAATTTACCTATGTATTCAAACTGATACCAAAGAATGAGAATAGGGCCAAGCACCCATCAGCTCCCAACTGGGTGATACCACAAGAAAGTCGGGCACTTTGAAAGGCACATCCCTGTATTAAGTATTAGGTGTGCATGACAACTTATCACAAAACAATAGTTGGTTTACTGAAAATGTCACAGAATTTGAGACCTTGAAGAGATTTGAGGATCAGTCTTTATTTTCAAGACACTCTACCTAACACCTAGAGTGGTTAAGCAACTTACCAAAAGTTCACATAAATCACTGAAGACATTCTAACTTCTGGTTCACAATTTGCACTGCAACATGCTGTCATCTTCATTTATCCGGTAGTATTTCAATCAAAACACTAAGTTATGTACAAGGCAACTGGACTTGGGTATGGTTGATCCTTTATACATTTTAACATTTAAAAGGCTGTGGGGAGCCTGGTTGGCTCAGTCAGTTAAGGAATGACTCTTGATTTTGGTTGAGGTCAAGATCTCAGGGTTGTGAGATTGACCCCATGTTGGGTTCTGTGATCAACACAGAATCTTTGCTTGAGATTCTGTCTCTCCCTCTGTTCCTTCTCCCGCTTCTGTGCTTTAAATGAATGAATGAATGAATGAATAAAACCTTTTTTAAAAAATAAAAATAAATAAAAAGCGATAACCGAGATAGTGAAGACTAGAGGTTGAAGTATGGAGAGGAAAAAAGCTCAAGTTTATCCTAGACCAGTGTTCTCCAAATTTGAAGTATGAAATCTTTTTAAAGAAAAAAGAAGGGGGAAAAGCCCTCAATAGCCGTATTGTTGACTTAAGCTTTTTATTAAAAATTATAAGAATATATTCAAACATAAAACTTGGTATAAATTTCTTATGCTTAGAGGATGTACACAATGATAAGATAAAACAAATTGCAAATTGTTCAGTAATACCCAGCATTTATACTACTTAATAAGTACTAGTCTCTTTACATATACTGACTCATCTAATATTCACAGCAACCAATATTAAGTGCACAATATTAATACACACATTTACTAGATGAGCAAATCGAGACTGAGTTAACAGTCAGCCGCAGACTGAGCAACATTTCCCGTGTTCCGCAGCTGGTAAGTGGGAAAAGTGGGCTTCACAGAAAGCTCAAAGATAATTAAGTGAATATGAAGAACAATATTATTTGATGGGAATTAAATTAGTCTTTGTAATGTGGGCATGGTACTGACAATTACATTATAGAATTTTAGGTTTTAACATACCTGCATGAAAATAAACTGAAAAGTGGCTAATTTTTCCCATTACTTTGTTTTCTTCTGACAACTGTGAAATACACCACGGCAGTGCACAGATTAACATTATTTGGGCTTCACTTGAAGGGGGTGCTTGTTAGAAATTGTCTACATTTACTCATTCATTGAGTTTCGGGTTTTGGGGTTTTTGTTTGGTTTTTTTTTGAGACAATCCCAGATTACTCTGTTTTCTTTATTACTGATATATAATTCACATACCATAAAGTCCTCTCTTTTAAAGTGTACAATCGAAGGTGCCTCCTTAGTGCAGTAGGCAGCGGATCAGTCTCATAAGGTGTACAATCCAATAGTTTTTAGTATATTCACACAGCTGTACAACCATCACTACTATCCAATTGCAGCGTATTTTCATCACTTCAAAAAGAAACCCTCACTCACTAAGCAGTAATTCCCCATTCCCATCCTGACCAAGCAGAAGTTTAGCAACTGCTAATTTATTTTCAGTCTGTATGGATTTGCCTATTCTGGACATCTTATATAATAGAATCATAAAACATTCAAGCTTTTGTGTCTGGCAGCTTTCATTTAGCATATTTTTTCCAAGATTCATCCACGTTGTCAGTATCAGTACTTCATTCCTTTTTATAATAACAGTTGAAACACATCGCTTATATGGATATACTACCTTTCATTTATACATTCCTTAATTTATAGAATTGATAGACATTGTGTTGTTCCTAATTTGAGCATTATAAATAATGCTGAAATAAATATTTGTGTGCAAGTGTTTGTTTTCTTTTTAATTTTTTTAAGATTTTATTTATTTATTTGACAGAGAGAGAGCACAAGCAGGTGGAGTGGCAGGCAGAGGAATTGGGAGAAGCAGGCTCTCTGCCAAGCAGGGAGCCCAATGCAGGACTTGATCCCAGGACTGTGGGATCATGACCTGAGCCAAAGGCAAATGTTTAACGGACTGAGGGACCCCAGGCACCCCTCATGCAAGTGTTTCTATAGACATGTTTTCTATACCAAAAAGTGGAGTTGTCAAAATGTTTTCCAAAGTAACTGTACCATTTTACATTTCCCCCAGCAATGTAAGAGGGTTCTAAATTCTCTACTTCCTCACCAACACTTGATATTGTGATACTAACTTTTTGATGATACCCATCCTAGTGGATGTGAAATGATATCTCATATACTTTTGATTTGTATTTCTCTAAGGACTAATGATGTGGAGCATCTTTCTATGGTTTATTGGCCATTTGCTTATCTTCCTTGGAGAAATGTATATTGAAATCCTTCATCCATTTTATAATTGGGGTTTTTGTCCTTTTTTCATCAGCTGTGAGAGTTCTCCCACTAAGGTTTGACAGGGTGATATTGCTAGATACTAATGCAATAATAAATGCAGAAAAAATGGACATGGAAACTGCATGGCTATACTCAGTTATAAGGTGGTCATCCATGAGATCCAGAATCAAACTGCTTACACTTAACTTTTTATCATTTTTTTAAAAAATACACATTTTTAGAGGAGCCTGGCTGGCTCGGTCAGTAGAGCATGCCATTATTGATCTTATAAGTTCAATCTCCACGTTGGGGACAGAGATTACTTAAAAATAAAATCTATGGAGCCGAGGAAGCAAGATGGGAGTAGTAGGAAACTAAAATAGCATTAGGTCACAAGAGTTCAGCTAGATAGTTATCAAAACATTCCAAATTCCTATAAACTCAACAGGAGATAGAAGAGCAGCAATTCTAGGAACAGAAAATTGACCACTTTGGGGAAGGTAGGACATTCAGAAAAGTGATCCAAAGCCATGGGAAGATAAAGTGTGGGGAGAGGAGTTGGCTCCTGGCAAGCAGTGGAGCAACAGAGCACAAAAACCAAACTTTTAGAAGTCTGCTCCTCTGTGGGATAAGCAGGTGTGGAGCCTTCGCAGGGGCAGTGTGGTCTCAGGACATGGGGTCACAGAAAGATCAGGGGTGCCTGAGTGCAGTAGAACTCCCAGGTATCAGAGGGGGAAGCTGGCTACAGAGACAGAGCCAAGGTGGGGGTTCTCAGCTTGGGCTTACCTTAAACTGTGATCCAAGAGATAGTGAGGCCACTGCTCTTCAAGCAGGGACCACACAAGTGGCAGACCCGGAGAGACCCCCTCTTTCCTTCTCTGGGAGGAGCGGCACAGGTGCTCATGGCAGGAATCTGCTGGGTTTGGAGACTCCAAATGGGGCTGTGCACCAGAGATAGAAATGCTCGTTCACAGGCTGGGTGAGGGGGGCCTGGGTGGCTCAGAGGGTTAAGCACAGGCTGGGTGAGCCCCAAGTGCAGCCAGAGACCAGGGAGACAGGAAAGATTAACTGCTTTTCTCTGAGGGTACACTGAGAAGTGTGGCCCCAAGCTCTCGCCTTCTCCAGGCCGGAGACTGGGAGGCTGCCATTTTCATTCCTATCCTCCAAAGCTCTACGGAAAGCATTCAGGGAACAAAAACTCTCAAGAACAAACCCAAGCAGATTACTTAGTCCACCTCCCGGCAAGGGCAGCACAATTTCACCTAGAGCAAAGACATTTGAGAATCACTGCAACAGGTGCCTCCCCCAGAAGATCAGCAAAAACATCCAGCCAAGACCAAGTTCACTGATCAATGAGAACTGTGGAACTCCAGAGCTGGGGAAAGCAACATATAGAACTCATGGCTTACTCCCCATGATCCTTTAGCCTTGCAAAGTTAAATTTTTTTAATTTTATTTTTTTCTTCTTCTATTTTTTTAACTTTTCCTCTTTCTTTTTTAACATTTTTCAACTATTTTATCTTATCAATACCCTTTTAAAAATACTTTTAAATTTTCATTGTTATAGTCATATTTTACCCCTTCATTGTATTTAATCTTATTTTTTGTATACATATAGTTTTTTTTTCCCTTTAAAATTTTGGGATATAATTTCTTCTAATAGATCAAAATATACACTAAATCTAGCTCCAGCCTGATCACATTCTCTCCTCTTTTTCTTCTTTTTCCAATCAACTTCTCTTATCAATTCCTTTTTAAGAGTCTTTTTTAATTTCCATCTTTACAGTCATATTCCAATGCTTCATCATGTTTACCCTTATTTTTGTATATATTTAAGTTTTTCTTTCTTTAAGGGGGAGGAGTCAAGATGGCGGAGAAGTAGCAGGCTGAGACTACATCAGGTAACAGGAGATCAGCTCGATAGCTTATCTAAACATTGCAAACACCTACAAATCCAATGGGAGATTGAAGAGAAGAAGAACAGCAACTCTAGAAACAGAAAATCAACCACTTTCTGAAAGGCGGAGAAGTGAATCTAAAACGACGGGAAGATAGACTGCGGGGGGAGGGGCCGGCTCCCGGCAAGCGGCGGAGGAACGGAGCACAAAATCAGGACTTTTAAAAGTCTGTTCCACTGAGAGACATTGCTCCAGAGGCTAAACCTGGGTCAGCGTGGCCCCAGGTCCCGCAGGGTCACAGACGGATCGGGGGTGTCGGAGTGTCGCAGAGCTCGCAGGTATTAGAACAGAGAAGCCGGCTACAGAGACAGAGCCGAGGACCGAACTCTCAGCTCGGGGTTACCTTGAACTGGTCGCGGGCTGGGTGAGCTCAGAGCGCAGCTAGAGGCTGGGGATACGGGAGTGATTGGGTGCTGTCCTCTGGGGGCACACTGAGGAGTGGGGCCCCAGGCTCTCGGCTCCTCCGGGCCGGAGACTAGGAGGCCGCCATTTTCATTCCCGTCCTCCGGAACTCTACGGAAAGCGTTCAGGGAACAGAAGCTCCCAAAAGCGAACCCGAGCCGATTACTTAGTCCGGCCGCTGGTAAGGGCGGTGCAATCCCGCCTCAGGCAAAGACACTTGAGAGTCACTGCAACAGGCCCCTTCCCCAGAAGATCAACAAAATATCCAGCCAGGACGAATTTCATCTATCAAGGAAAGCAGGTTCAATTCCTAAGACAGCAGCGCAATTCCAGAGGAGGAGAAAGCAAAGCATGGAACTCATGGCTTTCTCCCCATGATTCTTTAGTCTTGTGGCTAATTCAATTTTTTTTCTTTTTTCAATTTTTTTTCTTTCTTTAAAATTTTGGGAGGTAGTTTCTTCTAAGAAACCGGAATACACCCATAATCAAGTGGGTGGCCCTGTTCTATTCACCAATCATATATATATATATATATATATATATACATATATATATATATATATATATATTTTCCCCCCCTTTCTTTTCCCCCTGGTTTCAGGTCTCTTCTGATTTTGTTAGCGTGTATTTTTCTCAGGTCTTTGCTACCCTTTTAGTATTTTACTCTATCATTCATATATTATCTGGATAAAATGACAAGGTGGAAAAACTCACCACAAAAAAAAAAAGAACAAGAGGCAGTACCGATGGCTAGGCACCTAATCAATATGGTCATTTGTTAAATGTCAGAAGTAGAGTTCAGAATGACAATTATCAGGGTGCCTGGGTGGTTCAGTGGGTTAGAGCCTCTGCCTTCGGCTCAGGTCATGATCTCAGGGTCCTGGGATTGAGCCCCACATCGGGCTCTCTGCTCGGCAGGAAGCCTGCTTCCCTTCCTCTCTCCTTACCTGCCTCTCTGCCTACTTGTGATCTCTGTCTGACAAGTGAATAAATAAAATCTTAAAAAAAAAAAAAGAATGACTATTATCAAGGTGCTGGCTGGGTGAGGGGCAATAAAAAATGGAGGCTCTTACTGCTAGGATAAATGAGACAGAAGAGAGAATTAGTGATATAGAAGACCAAAGGATGGAGAATGAAGAAGCTGAGCAAAAGAGAGATAAACAACTACTGGACAACGAGGGGAGAATTCAAGAGATAAGTGATACCATAAGACAAAACAATATTAGAATAATTGGGATCCCAGAAGAAGAGGAAAGAGAGAGAGGGGCAGAAGGTATATTGGAGCAAATTATAATAGAGAATTTCCCCAATATGGCAAAGGGAACAAGCATCAAAATCCAGGAGACACAGAGAACCACCTCAAAATCAATAAAAATAGGTCCACACCCGTCATCTAATAGGAAAACTTACAAGTCTTGGTAACAAAGAGAAAATCCTGAAAGCAGCTCAGGACAAGAGGTCTATAACATGAAATGGTAGAAATATTAGATTGGCAACAATCTTATCCACAGAGACCTGGCAGTCCAGAAAGGACTGGCATGATATATTCAGAGCACTAAACAAGAAAAAAATGTAGCCAAGAATACTATATCGAGCTAGGCTGTCATTGAAAATAGAAGGAGAGATAAAAAGCTTTCGGGAAAAACAAAAATTTAAAGAATTTGCAAATATGAAACCATCCCTACAGGAAATACTGAAAGGGGTCCTCTAAGCAAAGAGAGAGACTAAAAGTAATAGACAAGAAAAGAACAGAAACAATATACAGTAACAGTTACCTTACAGGCAATACAATGGCACTAAATCCATATCTTTCAATAGTTACTCTGAATGTAAATGGGCTAAATGCCCGAATCAAAAAACGCAGGGTATCAGAATGGACAAAAAAACCAAAACGCATCAATATACTGTCTACAAGTAACTCATTTTAGACCCAAAGATACCTCCAGATTTAAAGTGAGGGGGTGGAAAACAATTTTATCATGCTAATGGACATCAAAAGAAAGCTGAGGTGGCAATCCTTACATCAAATAAATAAGATTTTAAGCCAAAGACCATAATAAGAGATGAGGAAGGACACTATATCATATTTAAAGGGTCTGTCCAACAAGAAGAACTAACAATTTTAAATACCTATGCCCCTAACATGGGAGCAGCCAATTATATAAACCAATTAATAAAAAAAAATCAAAGAAACACATCAACAATAATACAATAATAGCAGGGGACTTTAACACCCCTCTCACTGAAATGGACAGATCAATTAAGCAAAAGATTAACAAGGCAATAAAGCTTTAAATGACTCACTGGACCAGATGGACATCACAGATATATTCAGAATATTCCATCCCAAAGCAACAGAATACACACTCTTCTCTAACGCACATGGAACATTTTCAAGAATAGATCACATCCTGGGTCACAAACCAGGTCTCAACCAGCACCAAAAGACTGGGTTCATTCCCTGCATATTTTCAGACCACAATGTTCTGAAACTAGAACTCAATCACAAGAGGAAAGTTGGAAAGAACTCAAATAAATGGAGGCTAAAGAGCATCCTATTAAAGAATGAATTGGTCAACCAGAAAATTTAAAAAGAATTGAAAAATTCATGGAAATGAATGAAAAAGAAAACACAACTATTTAAAAAATCTTTGGGACACAGCAAAGGTGGTCCTGAGAGGAAAGTACATAGCGATATAAGCCTTTCTCAAGGAATAAGAAAGGTCTCAAGTATACAACCTAACCCTACACCTAAAGGAGCTGGAGAAAGAACAATAAAGAAAGCCTAAACCCAGCAGGAGAAGAGAAATCATAAAGATCAGAGCAGAAATCAATGAAATAGAAACCAAAAGAACAGTAGAACAAATCAATGAAACTAGGAGCTGGTTCTTTGAAAGAATTAATAAGATCGATGAACCCCTAGCCAGACTTATCAAAAAGAAAAGAGGAAGGACCCAAATAAATAAAATTATGAATGAAAGAGGAGAGATCACAATCAACACCAAAGAAATACAAACAAATATAAGAACATATAATGAGCAACTTTATGCCGACAAATTAGGCAATCTGCCAGAAAAAGATGCATTTCTAGAGATATATAAACTACCACAACTGAACCAGGAAGAAATAGAAAACCTGAACAGGCCCATAACCAGTAAGGAGATTGAAGCAGTCATCAAAAATCTCCAAACAAACAAAAGCCCAGGGCCAGACGGCTTCCCAGGGGAATTCTACCAAACAGTTAAAGAAGAATTAATACCTATTCTCTTGAAACTGTTCCAAAAAATAGAAATGGAAGGAAAACTTCCAAACTCATTCAATGAGGCCAGCATTACCTTGATCCCAAAACCAGACAAGGATCCCACCAAAAAAGAGAACTACAGACCAATATCCTTGATGAACACAGATGCAAAAATTCTCACCAAAATACTAGCCAATAGGATTCAACAGTACATTAAAAGGATTATTCACCATGACCAAGTGGGATTTATTCCAGGGCTGCAGGGTTGGTTCAACATCCACAAATCAATCAATGTGATAAAACACATTAATAAAAGAAAGAACAAGAACCATATGATACTCTCAATAGATGCTGAAAAAGCTGACAAAGTACAGCATCCCTTCCTGATCAAAACTCTTCAGAGTGTAGGGATAGAGGGCACATACCTCAATATTATCAAAGCCATCTATGAAAAACCCACCGCAAATATCATTCTCAATGGAGAAAAACTGAAAGCTTTTCCGTTAAGGTCAGGAACACGGCAGGGATGTCCATTATCACCAAAAAGTTGAAAATAGAGCTACCCTATAACCCAGCAATCGCACTACTGTGTATTTACCGTAACAATACAAACATAGTGATCCAAAGGGGCATGTGCATCCGAATGTTTATAGCAGCAATGTCTACAATAGCCAAACTATGGAAAGGACCTAGATGTCCATCAACAGATGAATGGATAAACATGATGTCACACACACACACACACACACACGCACGCACACTCACAATGGAATATTATGCAGCCACCAAAAGAAATGAAATCTTGCCATTTGCAATGATGTGGATGGAACTAGAGGGTATTACACTGAGCAAAATAAGGCAATCAGAGAAAAGACAATTATCATATGATTTCCCTGATGTGTGGAATTTGAAAGGCAGGGTGGGGGTTGTGGGGGATAGGGAAGGAAAAAATGAAACAAGATGGTATCGGGGGGGAGACAAACCATAACAGGCTCTTAATCTCACAAAACAAACTGAGGTTTGCTGGGGCATGTAGGGGTAGGGGTAGGGTGGTTGGGTTATGGACATTGGGGAGGGTATGGGCTATGGTGAATGCTATGAAATGTGTAAGCCTGCTGATTCACAGACCTGTACCCTGGGGCAAATAATACATAATATGTTAATAAAAATAATTTTTAAAATCTTTTTTAAAAATACACATTTTCAATGTTTAATAATGAATTCTTCCCTCCACTTATTACTCCCAAAATAAATCATTCAAAGAAACTAAAGCAGTGTTAGTTTTACTAGTAAAAGCATCAGAAAATGTATTTTCCTAAAACTTAAGATAGAAAATGATTGTATATTAATATTAGGGACCACACAGTGATTAAGAATTATAAGTATCTAGATCATGTTGATATATAGAAATATGTTTACGAAACCATGTTACTCCAAAATATCTGTTTTATACAGATGCACATTCATATACTTTAATAGATTTATCAGAATTTCTATCTTTTTTTAGGCAATATCCATAAAAATATATTTATTCTTACAAATCTATTAAAATATATGAATCTACTTATGTTTCTATATCATCTGTCTTCAAACAAAACCTATTTCAAATATGTATATTTATTAATCTATTAAAATACATGAATCTGCACTGACCAAATGTATTTTGATTGGATCCCTTGGTTTCAAAAAAGCAGTTTCACAAAAAATGGTTCTAATTTATGAATAAGCATTCTTCACAGAATTTCATTGCTCAAAACAAATTTGAGGGTTTAGGGGAATAAATTAGGTAAATGTCTTTACAGTAGAAATTCTGTGGCTCTAAGCCATTAATATTAATCATGAATCTCTAAAATGAAAACATTATTATTATTTATCTCAAAGTCTGTTGTTTTCTTGATGATTTATATTATTTTACTTGCATAAACAAATTTGTATTAATCTTATTTGCAATTGTTTAGTAACTTATCTTCCCTACCACACTAAATTCTAACAGGATATATATATCTGTGTTCTTCACCATTATTTCTAGGGCCCCAGCCAGGGGATATAGTAGGAGCTCAATAAATATTTCTGCAGTGAATGAATTACTATAGGAACATCTTGAGGGACTAGTGCTTGGAGTTCCACACTTTGGGAACCACGATTCTAAAGTTACTCAATTGCATAATAACTTCAAAGAAAAAAAATGTGTTAACACCTCTAGGCCACTAGAGATCCATTTAATGAAATTACTGCTACACTTCAGTGGAATCAATTACTACTTCAGGGAACTGTAGAGATTTCTCAGAAGCACATCATGACCTGGAAAAATCGTGCAAAAATCATTTTTTTTCCTCTAAAACTCCAAATCAAAAACTGCAGTAAAAATTTCAGTTACCCTGGAGTAAGCTGAAAGGAATCATGCTTGCATCAATGCCAATAATTTTGGGGGGACATAACTGGCAACATGAGATTTTCCCTCAATGATATTTGTTCGTTTTAATACTTCAGATATGAAAAACAGATACTCTTTCTGGAAATGGCAAATTATTGACTGATTCTCTTTTAAATGATTTTGCATATAACTTGGGTGGTATTTTGTTTGGTTGATTGGTTGGTTTTGGTTTTTGATTTTTGTTTTTTGGGTTGGGGGGATAGTCCACTGTTAAGATAGCTTTTAAAAATATTTAAAATATACAGTTTAAGGGCACCTGGCTGGCTTAGTCGGTAAAGTATGTGACTCTTTATCCCTGGGTCCTGAGTTGGAGCCCCAATTTGTGGGTAGGTTACTTGAAACAATAAAATCTTTAAAAATAAATAAATCATCATTACCGTCATTTAAAATAAAATACATGATGTACCTACATGTTTAAGTTTTAGGATAGTTAGAAAGTGCTATATTTTTAAATAACCCTTTGGAAAGTTACATAAGTACTATTTTTTTAAAAATGAGAAAGCTGCATACTTTTCATTAAATACTAAGATTCATGAATTTCCTCTACTTGCCCTCCAGAAGTGTTTAAAAAAAATGCTAATTTCATTATTTGAGAGTAGTATTGAAGTAAAAAAATAAAAATTGGCATAAAATTTAACTTTTTTTTCCAGTTACCAAAAAAATTTTTTGAAAAAGAATTTCACCAGATATCACCCCAACATCACTGAAAGTTTAGCTTATGCCTAAACTTTAAACCTTAATAATATTTGGCGGTGGGGGAGGGGGTAAATGTCAAGTCAAACAATGTATTTCCAAAGTAGCATTTGCAAAGGTTAACCTGAATGGACTACAGAGGGGAAAGTGCAGTCGTCCTGTGATCGATCCAAGACCCCCTTCTCGGCTTTTTTTCCTGGTTAATAAACCACTGGGAAGAGATAATTTTTTAAACTTAATTTGCTGAAACGAGAATTTACTAACATATAAAAAATGTTCCCCAAATTTGAGTATTTTCCTAAGTTGGTTTTCATTGTGAGGCTAACGATGTCTTGCAAAAGATAAAGCCGCGACTACTTTGGTAATCTGCAGGGAGAAAATTCGCAGAATCCCAAAACCAGAGAGCCCTTACAGCTCAGAGATCCCCTGGGCATTCAAGGCCATTGTGGCCCTGAGAGTTAAGTGGCTTTGCCCAGGAACACAGTTCTCCTGACTACCGCTATAACCCTCTGTTCCCCAACTCCAGAGCTAGCTTGGCACCGGCTACAGTGAAGGTCAAAGTCAACAGACTAATCTGCAGTCCGCAGGCTGTGAGGATCTTTCTGTCTGAGGGAGTTTTACAATATGGTTCATGAAAGGGCATTTCTGGACATTTTATTACAAGGACACAATCCAGACAAAAGATGGTTTGGGTGGGTAGAGGTGAGGGAAAGAACACGTAGAGGAAAAAAAGCGCAGTTTCTTGGAGACTTGTCAGGACGTGAGAGTGTGGAAGAGGGAAGGGGGAGGGGGTGGTGCACGGCGTAATGAAAAGCAAAGTGTAGAGTGGAGAGGCCACTACGCAGCACAAAAGCAGTGGAGTAGAGAAGTGCGCTTGATTTTTCCAGAGCTGCTTCAAAAGGAATCATGGGGGAGCCTTGCGGAGGCTGAAGGCCGGCTGATGGGGGGGGGGGGGGGGGGCACAAGCAAGAGGCAGATACGCCGCAGCTCCCCCAGTCTAGGGGATACTCAAAGCTGGAGCGAAGCAGCCCGGCTCCCGGCCGCACTGATTGCAAGGGTAGGCGATTGTGGTCCTCCCCAGCTCTCTCCACGTCCTCCCGGACCTCTCCGAATTCCCGGCGCCGCACCGCTCCCCACCTCCGCCGGCCCGGCCCTGCAGTCGGCGTTCCCGGGCTGGCTCCGAGCTCGGTGCCCTCCCCGCCCGCAGCCCCTAGCGGCGCGTCACCGCGAGGCTGGCCTCCAACGCACCTCCCTCCTCCTCCTCCTCCTCCTCCTGCTCCTCCTCTCCAGCAATACGCGATCCAGCTAGGGGAGGCGGGGAAGCAACCGGAGCGCGACCGCCGCGGCAGCCACCCTGCAGCCGCCGGTCGGAGGCGCGGTCCCTAGGCCCTGGTGCCCTGGCGGGCCCCTGGGGGAGTCGGCGCCGCGCCCGGAGAGCCGCCAGGCTCACCCCAACCCGGCGTGGGGGGCGCAGAGGTGAGCGGGTCGGGTAGGAGCGCGAGACCAGGTGGCGGCGGCGGAGTTGAGGGTCAAGATGCAGTTGTCGCCACACGCTGCATCGGTTCTTCCCGGATTCCGCGCCCTCTGCGGGCTCGGTACTGATCTCCGGGCACCTGGAGGTGGGAGTGGGAAGGGTGGGGAAGGGGGTCTGTTTCATCGATTGTTCCTTCTACTCCTCTTGGTCTTCCACAAGCTCCGCAGAAAGTACTGAGGTTGGGCCCAGGAAAAAGGAGGCCAGGAGAGACAACGTCCCAGGTAGGATGTGCCCACAGGAAAAGGACGGGCAGGTTACCTTCGCCTTCCTGATAGTCTAGCTACCACTTTGGGTTCACACAGCGCATCTCCCAGAATATCATGCAGCGCGGCTTTGCGAAAAAGTATTTCCAGTAGTCATTTTGTTTATTAGCCAATTATGCGACCCCGGTGTGTTTAGGCCATTATGTGTTCGCAGGTAATTGGCCTCTTCTTTGAAGTGTCCTAAATTATCTTCAAGCCCTGTGTTCAGCCTCAGCCAAAACTTGTTGAAAATTATGCCCTAAAAATCTTGCTCTTAAAATAGAGCAGAGCGTTAAAGAAAATTTTGTCCAGAGATTTCCGTTTATTATCTTCCCCACCCCTTCCTCGGAGAAGGATTGGTGTCAGTTTTTACTCCTCAGGCAGTTCCTTTCTTAAATGGAAAAACTTATTCCGAGCCATAGTTAATTATCACTCATCACTGTAGTGGATGAAACTGGGAGAAGTAGGATTTGAACTCCGGCCCCTTCCCCCACTCTCAAGATTGAGACTGAGTGCTAGTAATAGCCCCACTACTGGGAACCCTTAAAGTTCTCTCCAAACCACCTCCTCCCAGCCACCCTACCCGGCCCCACCCCCACACAACCTTTTAACCTTTATTATTTCTTGGTTGTGTTGATTTCCTGTTTATTTTTTTCTTTTAGTGAGGCTGTTTTTTGTTTGTTTGTTTGTTTTGTTTTTTTACCTTGCATCTCTCCCATCTGTTGTTTCCAAGCTTAAAAGCTATTTATAGAAGAACAATATCCATCCCAGACATCTTGCAGTCTCTTTAGAAATGATTTGCCATTTCTTTCACTCAGCCAGTCAGTCTTTTTTGGGGGGTGGAAGAAGATTGAAACAATATAAACAATGATAAATTGAGCTAACTGTGCAAAAAAAGAAATGAAAAGCTGTATTTGAGTCACTTTTTGTTTTACTGGTGACATGGGAAATATACTTGTAGTAAACGAGCATAATTATATTTTAATACTGAAAAAGTAGCACAGATGAAGCAAAATACATTTTTAAGGAAAGAATCATAAATGAGTAAGGAAGGTGAGAAGGAAGGTACCTCAGAAGTTGGAAAGACTAGGACTGCAGTTTCGAAAAAGGACACAGTCAGGACATCAGGAGAGCCGTGTATTCTGTGTTCCACCGGTAACCATGACATTGACCTATTACTTACTCACTTACTGCCATGTCTTGATCAGCAAAGAGAGGGATCTCACCTATAGATCTAGTACATTTCTTTTGGGCCTCACATCTTTTGATACATTCAACAACAAAGAATATTTATTCTTATTAACAGGGCAGATTCAGTGTCTGGTGGGGACCCACTTCCTGGTTCATAGACTGTCATCTTGCTATCCTCACGTGGCAGAAAGATAGAGCTCTCTGAAGTCTATTTTATAAGCACACTAATTCCAGTCAAGAGAATCCTACCCTCATGACCTGATCGCCTTCTAAAGTCTACACCTTCTAATACTTTCCCATTGGAAGTTAGGATTTTAGTAGAATTTGAGGTGGCAGGTTGCAGGGGAACACAAGCATTTAGTCCTTAACAAGAGTTGATCTTTTTACGCAAGTGACCATAACCATATGCTATGGAGTCTAGGGTAGATAAAGAGAAATCAGGAGGAGGTTGATGGAGAGTGAGAAAATAGTGGATCAAAGCATCAGGTCTGTTTTGCTAACTTGAATCCTCACTGCAACTATTTGACTAAGATTATTGGAAGGCTCCGAGATAGTGTTTGGAGATGTCACAAAGTGAATGACTGAGTGGGGTGAGCAGAGATGAATTGTTTTTGATGAATGAGTGTTGGAAACAAGAGGCTATGAGTTTGAATGCCTTATCCATTTGAATGAATACATCCTGGAGAAGGATGTATATATAACTGTTGTCTGGCACAAAGAGGAACACTATGTGTGTATAACTATGTATGTCAAAGTCACTAGTGGGGCGCCTGGGTGGCTCAGCAGGTTAAGCCTCTGCCTTCGGCTCAGGTCGTGATCCCAGGGTCCTGGGATGGAGCCCCGCATCGGGCTCTCTGCTCAGCAGGAGCCTGCTTCCTTCTCTCTCTCTCTGCCTGCCTCTCTGCCTACTTGTGATCTCTGTCTGTCAAATAAATAAAATCTTAAAAAAAAAAAAAGTCACTAGTGATCAAGAGTAAGCTAGAAGTCAGTAGATGATAGCTGCTTAGAGGGTGGTTTTATGAGGTTTCCCCAAACCTCAAAGGAGCTGAGTGTCTGTAGGAGAGGAGAAGAAAGGTTCAGATGTGGCCTTGCAAAGTCAAAAATATACCTGTCCCATCTCGTGGCCCTGGGGGATTACAGTTTCTTGACCTCTCTAAATGATCAGGTTGTAGTTGTCATCTAGATCTCTGAGGACAGTCCCTTTCAGAGTTACTATCATCTAAAAATTAATGTCCTGGATATTTGTATATGAAACAAATTAGGTTCTCGTTATATAGCATAACAGCTGCCATTCAGCCAGAGGAATGTCAACGAAACCCTTCTAAACAAAATCTTAGGAGGCCATGTAGCTGAGTATAATCCAGTTCTTTGACCCTGATGGTATACTTGATTAAATGCAAACAGCAGGTCAAATGGCCATTCAAGAAAATTGTGATCTTGAAATTTCAAGGAACCCATGTGCTACTGAAATCACACTTTTAAATCAAGCTCATAAAGTTGAAGTGTCACAGTGTTAAATATAAAGTCGTGACATTACTGTTATTATATAGCTTTAAGACTTGGAAACAAAGGGGTTTTAGTATTGGACTGCTGGAGTCAAGTACAACCTCTTTGTTTTCCATGTAACAAAGGAAACTGAATCAGAAAACAAGGAGATTCCCGAAGCCAAAGCCTGTCCTTTGTCCTCAATACCTCAAAAATAGAACTTTCCATAAATGCCATAGTCTTTTCAATTGTTTAGTCTATATTACCTGGGAATAGCATCCAATGAAAAGGTAGAGAGACTCTAGGGCCTTGCTAGTCAGAGTGTGGCCCATGAACCACTAGGACCAAGGGCATCATCTGCGAGCTTGGGAGGAACACAGCATCTCAGGCCTTACGCCAGACATAGAGAATCAGAATGTGCATTTTAACAAGATCTCAGTTGATCATATTCACATGGGAGTTTTGTAGGCAGCATTCTAGAGCAAGTCAGTCCACTTGGAAACCCATCCTCTCCAATCAGCAGGACCTCTGATGCCGGGACAGCTGGAGCCCCTTGTCAGACAGAAAGATAAGATACCATCTCTGGACCATTCTGGGATGTTATGACCATTTTGCATGTTATGAAACAACAGGAACAAAGTATCCTGTGAATTTTAAGGAATGGTACTGACCTTTCCAGAAAGTGGAGAAAGGGAAATTGCAAAACAGTGAGTGGTCCTTCTGATGCTGCTTCTGCCAGAGGAGGAGAGGAGGAGGGGCTGCAGGCCCTGTCCTCAGCTTCCTGCATTCACGGCAACTGTTACTCTCTGGCTAGTGTTATTTTTCATTATTACAAGCAACGGTGCAAAAATGAGCATAACTGAGGATCAAAGAGCCGCATTTGTTATTTCCAAACACCAAACTAAGTATTGGCTTGAATCCTGAATTTTTTAGTGGAGTTGTTTTCAAACATGACTGCATTAAAACACCCAATTATCTTTAAAAAAAAAAAAAAACAAAAAAAACCTGATGCCCAAGCTGGACTCCAGACCACTTAAACAAAAATCTGGGTGGAGGTGACTAGGTATCACTGTGTTTTAAAGCTCCTCAGGTCACATCAGTTTGCAGCTGGATTTAAGAACCACTGCTCTAGAAAGCCGTTCTCCCCTTTGGGAGGAAGCAGCTCTGAGATTACAATTCCGCCTCTCCACTTGCTCAAGGGGTAGGACCCGCTGTGACGCCCAGAGCAGCAGACAGAGTGAGCAAACCTCGTGCTCTTCTTGCCATGTGTTTGAAGGCCAATGGGGCAATTCTTCTATTTGGGAGATGCCACAATCTCTACTCAGAGTTCGGGCTGGGGTATAAGTGGGACACTTGGGTTCCTGTGTGTGAGTCTGGTAACTCTCTTCCCCCTTAGGCAACATCTACAATGAGGGGTAAGTTGGCCAGTTCACCTTGGATCGTTGAATGAAATGAGCATTGATTTAATGACTTCCAGTTCCTTTGACTCCTCTTGATTCCCAAGAGACCCCATGATACCTCTAAGAGGATGTTGATGTTTTCTATTAGTCTGGTGCCTCTGACCTCTGCCTGGCTTTCTGAGTGCATGGGATGCAGATAATTACCACCCCTTCTGTCTTGAAAAGTGTGAAATGAAACGTGTAATAGATTCAAAAATAATGTGTTTTCTCCTTTCCTAGGATCCTAGGATCTGAGTTAGACATTAAGATCACTAGGTAATGCTGAGGAGTGAACCACAGCCAGAGAAGGAGAATATATTAACCCGAGCACAACCATCACTATTCCAGCCTGCCCCTCCCACACCTCCCCAAAGAAAAATCCCTTTCTTAAATTCTTTACCTGCACCAAAGTGACATGTGCCTTAGCTGGACTGCCTGGGTTCTAATCCCGGCTCCCTGACTTTCGCACTCATCCCCTTGATTAATTAATTAGTCACTTCCTGTGTGTCTCAGTTTCCTCATCTAAATGGGCATGACAATATGAGCATCTATCTCATAGAGCGGTCATGGGGTTTAGTCCGTTATCAAAAAAGCACAAACAGCTGGCACACAGAATGTGCTATATGAGTATTAGGTAATATTATTATTGTTTTCCTAAAGATGGGCTTAACAGGTTTTTTTGGAGCCATTGTGATCCATTTGTAGGGTAAAAGTTGAATTTTTCTGTCTCTGGTCGAAATTTTTAATTTCTCTTAGGAAAAATCCCCAAAACATGTTTTTTGAAGCATTCTACCTATTTCTGTAAAATCCATTAAGTCCTCTGTGGTGAGCCACATCTGCTGTAAGCATAAAAGAAATTGTGCAATGGGGATGGAACGGAAGAGTATTTTTTGTTCAGATCCAACGACGACACTGATTCATGGCCATCTGATGTGGTCTTCTTGAGCAAGTTATTACAAATATCAACATTTCAGGGGCGCCTGGGTGGCTCAGTGGTTTAAGCTGCTGCCTTCGGCTCAGTCATGATCTCGGGGTCCTGGATCGAGTCCCACATCCGGCTCTCTGCTCTGCAGGGAGCCTACTTCCCTCTCACTCTCTCTGCCTGCCTCTCTGCCTACTTATGATCTCTCTCTGTCAAATAAATAAATAAAATCTTAAAAAAAAAACAAATATCAACATTTCAGATGTTAGTCACTTAAGTAAAAGAGAATTTGACAGTTTTTTTCAGGGAACAGAAGTGCATCGTATTCTATGAAGCCCACAAATAAAAGGGGAAGGAAAAACCTTCACAAGTATTGTGTAATTTAAGACCATAAAAACATTGCTAACCCCCTTTTCACTGGAAAGCTATCTTTCTCAATAAATTACAGAATATAGAGTGAATGATAGAAGTCAGTGGTATTTAATTAACCCTTGTTATATTTTGAAGCCTGTTTTTCTTAAAATATTACTTAAATGCCAGGGGGTTCGTTTTTTATTAACCAATTTATCTTATTCTCATTTAATAATGAAGTCACTCCTTAGCTATTGGGGTATTTAGGACAATACTGAATGAATCAAGCCAGTTTTAAATGGAGTTTTCTGGTGGCGTCTGTGTCTTCTGTTGTCATACATACCCTCACACGCTAGCACTGTCCCCTCCACCTCTAGTGGCATTTCTGACTGGCCACCTCTGACCCGCTTGACTTGGTAGAACTTTATTTTTGGAAAAATGTTTTAAAATTCGCGGTGAAAACTTTAGTCTCTTGCCTTCTGTGCTCTGCTGCTCGAAGAGAGGTCAGGAGACCAGCAGCACTGGCATCACCTCGTTAGAAAGGGAGAAGCTTGGGCCTCACTCCAGAACTACTGAAGCAGGATCTGCATTTTAACAAGATTCTCGGGTGATTCATGTGTATATTAAAATTTTAGAAGCCCCACTTTAGCATATCAACTTCGTGACAGTTCATTTTTCTACTCTGACATCCTCTTTCAGCTTACAAATTGTGTCTCGCTGGGCTCTAGTTTTTAGAGCTTGCCAAAATATTTTACCTCCAGAAATGAGGGGTGTTATTATGATGTCTGGAAGTGGATGAATGATTGGTAATCGGTCATTGATGAGGATTTTATTTTCTCTCCCCTAGGATATCTCTGGAGATCTTGAAAGAGCCTGTATCATGGAATCGATCTCTATGATGGGAAGCCCTAAGAACCTTAGCGAAACTTTTTTGCCGAATGGCATAAATGGTATCAAAGATGCAAGGAAGGTCACTGTGGGTGTAATTGGAAGTGGGGATTTTGCCAAATCGCTGACGATTCGACTTATTAGGTGTGGCTATCATGTAGTTATAGGAAGCAGAAATCCCAAGTTTGCTTCCGAATTTTTCCCTCATGTGGTAGATGTCACTCATCACGAAGATGCTCTCACAAAAACAAATATAATATTTGTTGCTATACATAGAGAACATTACACCTCCCTTTGGGACCTCAGACATCTGCTTGTGGGTAAAATCCTGATTGACGTGAGCAATAACATGAGGATAAACCAATACCCAGAATCCAATGCTGAATATTTGGCTTCATTATTCCCGGATTCCCTGATTGTCAAAGGCTTTAATGTTGTCTCGGCTTGGGCACTTCAGTTAGGACCCAAGGATGCCAGCCGGCAGGTATGTATTTTATTTTTAATTTTTTTTAATTTTAATTTCTTTTTTTTTAATAACTGAAGTAGAGTTGACATACAGTGCTCTATTAGTTTCAGGTATGTAAGATCATGGTTCGACAATTCTGTACATCACTCGGGACTCACCACGAGAAGGGCAGTCACCATCTGTCACCACACAATATCACTACAATACTATTGCCTACATTCCCTATGCCGTACTTTTCACTTCCATTACTGACTTATTTTACAACTGGAAGTTTGTACTTCTTAATCCCCAGTTTTATTGGTATTTATCTGGTATTTTATATTTAAGTAGTGAAATATGTCATACATTTAAAAGCCAAATTCTCACACTCTCCACTGATTATCGTTTTGAAAACCATGTTTGAGCACCTGAAAATTCATGTCCTGACCTTGGAAAGGTACATTTCTACCCCGATAAAATAATGTGGAAGGCTGAGAAAATTACTTGGACTTTCCTGTCATAACCAGCTAATTCAGGAAAGGGCAAAGTTGGCTGACGAATAATGGGACACACTGCGTTGAATGTCTCCTGGCTTCCTCAAAAATAGAAACAATAACAAACACATCTTTTTTCTACCTCTATCTCCCCAACTCGCCTCCTCCCTCCTCCTTCTTCCTGGCAGCTATTTGGTAACAGTGTGCCATCTGTGTACGAAACACTATTTAGTATGATCCTCAAGAAGAAGGCTTTAGAAGTGCCTTTTTATTTTATGGAGATTACTCGTAGAATTTAAAATAGTGCAGTTCGTTTTATTTAAAGTGTAGATTTTTAATCTGTGTGGGGTGGCAGATTGGATTTCTTCGTTTCTTTTTTAGTGTATGGGTTCTATCTAGTTTAACTTGAAAATAAAGCAGATGGGGAGCTCCATCAATGCCTTTATGGAATGAGAGCTTTTATAAGTAAACACATAAAATAGTGCATATTAGAAATCTTTTAAAGGTGTAGTTATGCATTATAGGTAATCATGATGATAAAATACTTTCATTATTTTTGTTCATAAAGACAGTTCATGCTTTAGATTCAATGCCTTAGAAAATTAATTCAAGTATTATATCACTACATATGGCGTATCAGGTCGTGATAACCATTCACTTTTGAGTCTTTAATTTGGAAGACCAGTAAACGATTATATACTTCCCAGCTTTCCCAGAGGCTATTTCTAAATCCTTTCTCCTTTTGGATATCCATCAAAGTTTAGGAAGGGATACACACCAAACAAACTAGGGAGAAACCTAAATTTAATCCTTTGCCCATAATTGTGGTAATTTTAATTCTTTAACAACTACAAAAAATACGGAATTGAATTCAAAGTGAGCTACAGAAATAGTTTCATTTGTACTCCATAGTCCTCCTGCCTTTGTGACTAATGTTTGATTTACACTTTTAGGTTTATAAATTAAATGTATTTTAAATTTATTTAAATTTAATAAATCTTTTAGTTTATAGGCTATATTTATAGTTAAATTTTATTATGGTTTTTTTAATAAGAAATTTAATAAAAGCTCAGCATTGTCACAGCTGTAATAAATTAATTTAGAATGCTTTTCTTTATTTTTTTAGAACATAGGTATTCTTTCCACTCCACTTTAGAAGTTCACAAACATTTGTGTCACAATATAGACTTTGTTATTCATCTGGCTAACGTGAGGTAAGATTAATAATCCAAAGAGCTCTACATTGTCAGCATAATGCAGGTTTTAGCAAGCAAATATTTCAGTGTGGTCTACTCCAGAGACCTTATATAAACATCTTCAGGGATATATTTAGGAATTTGTTTTCCCCAAACATTACCCAGAGACTTGATGGCAATATTTTTCTAGGAGTGAGTGAGAGTAATAGTGGCTCACTTCAGCAGTGAATTTCTGTTCAACCGATATTTGTTGAATTCTCAACTACAGTAAGATATCTAAGAGGTCTGGGGAGTTTGAAAATCACCCTCACCCATCACTTCATTATACAGAAGTAATACCTTAGTCTTAGATAATGGCGGTTGCTTTACCGTTTAAATTAACCAAGCTTTATAATACCATTTTTCCTCCACACAGGTATAGTATCCTTACTTACAGATGAAAGAATTTCATATTCTGATTCATGAAGTGATATAATAATAACTTGAGATTACTCATGGTTTCTCAGAGACCCTTGGTGGATCGGTTTTTAAGCCAAAGATAAATTTTATAAATAGTACAACATCGTGACATAAGTTAGAGATTTTTATTTGCAGATTCAACCATCCAGAGTCTATGCCCATCTACTCTCTTGCTGAATGTCTATAAAGGACAGTGCTTGTAATGCCTCTATGAGACAATCACTGCGATCCTAGAACTAGATACTATCCTCAGAACCGCGAGGAGCCAAGTGCACTCCGATCCCTGTGGAAGTGAGAGCTGGAGTGGGCAGTGGAGGGCCAGCAGCCCAAACTCCATCTAGACCTTACCTTGCCACCGCTGCTGAACCACACATTCTAAAAACCTTTCTTTACTCCTCCTTCCTTCCCCTGAGGACGTCCTGATCCCAGGTTCCAGAAGGATTTTTCTGCATTTTATTTTCATGTCTTCATAGGTAACAAGGTCTTTGTCATTTCTATGACACTGCTTTAACCTATTAATAAAAAGATTAACATGTTAATAAATGCTTTATCTCCTTAACTTTTTGCATCACTCAAGGTCATCACATGCTCCATAGGGGAAGTGAAGAGTGTAAACATCACCATTTTTATAAACGACAGTAACGATGAGTCTTTCCTTTTTGCCACAGGTCTATATATGCAGCAACAACATTCAAGCTCGACAACAGGTTATTGAACTTGCCCGTCAGCTGAATTTCATTCCTGTTGACTTGGGATCATTGTCATCAGCTAGGGAGATTGAAAATTTACCCCTGCGACTCTTTACTCTCTGGAGAGGGCCAGTGGTGGTTGCCATAAGCCTAGCCACGTTTTTCTTTCTTTATTCCTTTGTCAGAGATGTGATACATCCATATGCTAGAAACCAGCAGAGTGATTTTTATAAGATTCCTATCGAGATTGTGAATAAGACCTTGCCCATAGTTGCCATTACTTTGCTGTCCCTGGTATACCTGGCAGGTCTCCTGGCAGCTGCTTATCAGCTTTATTACGGCACCAAGTATAGGAAATTTCCGCCTTGGTTGGAGACCTGGCTACAGTGCAGAAAACAGCTTGGGTTACTAAGTTTTTTCTTCGCTTCAGTCCACGTTGCCTACAGCCTCTGCTTACCAATGAGAAGGTCAGAGAGATACTTGTTTCTCAACATGGCTTATCAGCAGGTATGGAACGTGCTTGTTATTCATCGGATACTAGCAAACTTCCTCATCAGTATAATCTGTAAAATGTGAGATTTAAAATACTGTCAAATTTTACAGACCTTGTAATCGAAATTTTGGCATATTTAGGGAGAGGGAAGAATTGTTCTTTATACAGTGTTTCTGTCTAAGAATTGTGTGGCCGATTCAAAATCATTTAGGATAAAAGCTGGTACTATACATCTTCCTTTAAAGAAGAACAGAAATAAAGGGTTAGTAGGTTTTTTCAGTCTCTCTCTCTTTTTTAATGTTATGACTGCCATGATTGCTTTTAGCATTAAACAGGTATTTCAGTGTTTAATTTGGCCATGTTCTGTGAAATGATAAGGCAACTCTCAGTAAACATATGCGACAAAATTAGAACCACTGAAAATACAAAACAGGATAGGAAGCCAAGATGAGGAGACGTACATTTACAAGGCTTTTGTTATCAAAAAGAGGAAGGAAAATACTCCGGTGAAGCTTTAGGTCCTCATGTGAACCTTTGTAGCACTTAGATCTGTAAGAAAATCTCCCAGAAAGCTTCATGCAAGGCGTTTGGTGGTGGAGCGGAAGGTAATTTTCCTCAATAATGCGCATTCAGCAAATGTAATATAAGGGGTTTCACTGATGCTACTTGACGCAGCATTTACCAGGGACAACCGAGGACACTGCACCCAAACAAATGGGAGCTTTGTGTTTCATAAGCAACCAAGGCAACCCTGATCCAAATATGCAGCGCTTGGTACTTATGCCTGTTTCAACAGTTTCAACCTAAAATAATGTGAAAAAAAAATTAGTAAATCGATATTCGTTAAGCCATTGTTTCTCTAAAAACACCTCTTCTCTGAACTGAATCCTTAGGCTTTGATATCTGCCCCACCAGCTCCCTCATTGGTCCTAAGTTGTGTAGATCTCACATCCTCACAGAGGCGGAGCCTGGACACCATTTTAAATTCTGCCACCTGCGTCTGCCTCAACCACCGCCCCCCCCAGACCCTCCTACTCTGCTCTACTCTCACTTTTTTCAATGGCATTTACCACCTCCTAATACACATGTTCCCTTTGTTTATTGTCTTTACTGTCTGGGTCCTCTCAGCAGAATGTAAGTTAATGAGAGGAGGGACCTTTGTCTGCTTTGTTCACTGATCCATGCCTAAGGCCTAGAACTATGCCTGGCACACAGTAAGGCACTCACAAAGTGTATTTGTGGGATAAATGAATGAATTGGGAGGCCAGATAGATGCAGGTTGGAAGCTCTGGGTCTACTGAGGTATGTTGCTGTTCTGTATTGTGGTATAGACATCAAACAAGATAATAAGAGCCTTTTTTCACAGAGGAGCTCTATGACTTTTTTCAGGATTGGTTATGATTGTTCTGGGGGCCAATGCTCAGAACTAGTTGGTTTTTTTTTTTTTAATTTCATTTGTTTGGTTAATTACAAATGGACAGAGTGAAACTGTGTTAAGTTAGAATCTGTTATGCATGAATAGCTACTTAAAGCTTTAGGGACACTTGGGTGGCTAAGTCAGTTAAGCATCTGCCTTCAGCTCAGGTCATGATCCCAGGGTTCTGGGATCAAGTCCCACATCAGGTTCCCTGCTCCATGGGGAGCCTGCTTCTCCCTCTGCCTCTGCCTCCCTCTCTCTGTCTGTCTCTCACGGATAAATAAATAAAATATTTTTTAAAAATAAATAAAGCGTTAGCCCAGGGAGTCCAACCTTTGATTTATACTCTAATTATACCATCACATGTATAACATGTATAACATTGTTATACATAATAATGTATAACAATTCTGAAAGCAGTCTCTATGAAGAATACCACACATTTGGAATTATCAAGTCTGACTTGGTTATATATGTATTATCAGTGTAAAGAAAAGACATTTGGAAAAGTACTATAGAGGAATGAGGCAATTGGACAGTTGGAAAAGTTTATCAATGAGCCAATTCAAGAGAATAAATATTTGCATTCAGTATGACTTTATCCATAGGGAAATCTCAGCTTCCTGAGGAAAAGAAAGAAGGAAAAAAAGAGGTAAAATACATACAAATATTCTTCAAGTGAGAGAGGAAGATAAAGACGTAATTTAGAAATTCTCTTCCCAGATTCTAAGTTGATCTAAAGCCAGGATGTACCCAAAATACTCAACTGAGTTTAAACCAACTTAGAAAAGTACCTCAAAACTAAGTCTAACTGCCAGTACTTATTTCTTTTTGTCACCTTGGAGCCAACCACTTGGCATCCCTGGTCTTGGGACTCCAGACTCCCTGTAACTGTGATGAAGGACAGTGTAGGTGGCAGATTTTTCCCACCCCCTCGCACGTATGTAAGGAAAGAGAGACTCTGAGACCTCCTCCTATTTAACTCTCCCTTCTCTTTTCCTCACACCTGGCACAATATCATCCTGTAATAGGTTCTCCATTCCAGGCTGCTAAATTGAAAAAATACAGCTTAAATATGTCCATATATGAGGTATTCTTATGCCAAGAGTGAAACTGTGCTGAATCTGTGACTATTCTGCCAAATAAAGGAAATTCACATTTGCTCTCCTTAGGTTCATGCAAATATTGAAAACTCTTGGAATGAGGAAGAAGTCTGGAGAATTGAAATGTATATCTCCTTTGGCATAATGAGCCTTGGCTTACTGTCCCTCCTGGCGGTCACCTCTATCCCGTCAGTGAGCAATGCTTTAAACTGGAGGGAATTCAGTTTTATTCAGGTACGTGGGGTTTTTTGGTGAGAGGTTGGGCGGAATAGAATTTAAGTGTTAGGTACAGTTTAATTTTAAATATGCTTCTTATAAAAGAGTGCCTTTGGGGCTGCATTTATGCATCCAGCTCAGGGAGTGAAAGTTGCTGGAAGCCAGCCTAGGACCATTCTGGTTTAGTAAGCAAAAGCCAGTACAGGATTCTATTAGAAGACTTTGAGAGCACTGCCTACTATGTTATGGCTAAAGTTTATTTTTTTTTTAAATAAAAATTTTTTTTCGAAAAAAATGAAGGTGGGGGTGGGTAAGCTTAGATCAAGTTCAGTGCCAAAAGTCAATTTGTTACTCGATCAATGAGTAAAGAATTCCTTTATATTTTGAGTCACTTTGATCCATCTAGAAAAATCTCAATAAAATTCAAGTGGGGAGGTCAGTCTGAATATTGTAAAAGAAATGTGTGTGTAACTGAATATTGTAAAAGAAACGTGTGTGTAAACACACAGACACAAACAGTGGCAAATTAGGTGACTGGGCTAATGGATTATGACAAGCAACCAGCATTATGAATCTTGTCCATATATGTATTTTGCGTATTAGTTGTATATATGTGTCTATGAGTATATACAAAGGTGTTTCAAAACAGCACTGTGTTCTTTAATAAACATTCACCTCCTCCAGTAAGATTTATTTAATAAATATACATATTTGTAAAATGTGTAACTCAAACTCAGACCCCACCTATATTATCAAAAAGTCAGTATTGGTTGTATCCAAATGGTCTGTAGCAAAATATGTGGGTGACTGGCATTTCGCGGTACACTCAATTCTGTTTTGTTTTGTTTGTGCCTATTTACTTGAGCTTTTTTTTTTTCTTTCAAGTCATCTAAAGAGCTCATTCAAGTTAAGGGCATCTCCCTGTCTAAATTCATTTTTCCTTGAAACACTTTCCCAACTGTCAGTTTAACACTTGAAAAGAGACAGAAGGCCCTCTGAGAAAAGGTGTTAGATGGAGGCAAGTGATCATTAAACTGAGATGAGTGGCTGCAAAACAGAACAACTGTTTGCTGGAGGGTCGATCCTTTCCCAGTGAAGTTAGACATTACATCATTAGACCGATGTGGTATTACAGAGATCATTTCTCAAAGTAAGCAATCAAGTGTAATAATTTAGGGAGCCCTGAATGCTGACCTTTTAGATTTTCACCTATGACCCGCTTAACGAAAGTACTCTTCATAATTTCATTTAATGTGGTCAATAAAGCCGCATGTTTGAAATGCTATTCCTATTACATACTAACAGTAAAAGATTTTTCATATTTACCCTCAGCTAGTATATATATGTGGGGAAGGATGTGGGGGGGAAACACTCTTCAGCACTTAATTTTTATTATATATGTATGTTTGTATGTATATATACACACACACACATATACGTATTTTTAAATACACACAACTGGTGGAAATGTGGATAACCTTTGTAAAGAAGTTTTGCAGTTTTCATCGGTACCCATAAGGAAAACCCAGATGTTTTGACCAGTAATCCCCCTATTAGAAATAAGTTCTAAGGAAATAAACCGAAATATAGAAAAGGGCTTATAGTGGAAGAAAGTTGAAAACAGAGGAAATGATCAACAAAAAGGATTGACTAAGTGAACTATAACACATCCTTTCAGTAGGTTATTATATAGCATTTGAGTCATGTTTTTATATTTAATGGCGAGGAAAAGATTCTTGATATAATAAAATAATCAGAGTATTAGATTATATGCAATATGGCTTTTTTGTATAAAACAAGATGTACAAACACATAAATACATATATATGAAATTGTTGAAATATTATAATTAATTCAGTAGAGAACAAAGAGTGGCTCACTAATTTAAGATACAGTTTTAGCACACTATAAATATGGTGGCACTGGATAGGTTAATTTATGAGTTTGAATAATTTGTTCCTTATTCTCTGTTTCTTTTTCTTCTTCCTCTACCCAAGTCTACCCTTGGATATGTCGCTCTGCTCATAAGTACTTTCCATGTTTTAGTTTATGGATGGAAGCGAGCCTTTGAAGAAGAATACTACCGGTTTTACACGCCCCCCAACTTCGTTCTTGCTCTTGTTTTGCCCTCAATTGTAATTTTGGGTAAGATCATTTTACTCCTTCCATGTATAAGCCGAAAGCTTAAGAGAATTAAAAAAGGTTGGGAAAAGAGCCAATTTCTAGAAGAAGGTATTGGAGGAGCAGTTCCTCATCTCTCACCAGAGAGGGTTACAGTAATGTGATGATAAATGGTGCTCACTGATATATTATAGAGTTCCACTCATGCCATCGTTTTTATGACTTCCTTTATGTTCATTTGCAAGTGCACTGTCAAACTGACGTGGGCTGAAATCTGTCCAGTAAGATCTCAACCAAATTAGTGGTAGGAGTTTCTTGAAATTAATTTTCACAGATGCCATATTTTGGCAATATGAATTTTTGTTGTCAACTTGCCCATTTTGTTTTGCACATCCATAACACTCCTATTTTAACAAACTGTATTCCATAATCAGGCAAAGATATTTCTGATTGATAATATAGATACAACATAATGTTAAAAGAAAAAACTTGCAAACCAGCAGACAATATTAAGTTTTAATATAACATAATGGATATATGTTTTTTTTTCTGAAGCTTACCTAAGGTTTTAATTGTTAAATTAATTTAATTGTTCAAGAAATAGAAATGTATAATCTCACATTAAATTTAAGAAGGGTCACATTACATTAGCATCTCAGTAAGGGTAAATAGTAACATTCCTATATTTTTCTCATAAGATCAGTTTTGAAGAATGTAATTAATTGTATGAACCAGTGTAACCTGTGAACAAACAAAAATTAAAAAAAATTTTGAAATTATATTTGAAATGCAATGGAGACATGAAATGCATACTGATAATAGGTACCTCATGAAAGATTTTATTCCTTATCTTGTTACAGAACAGTTTCATTTGCATGTTATTGGGTTGGTTAGGGAGAAGACCATGGTATTTGGCTTCCAAAAGTGATTTTTCTAATATGGTACCAAGCCTAGGAATCTTACAGTTGTTTCCAGTTAGAGGGAAGGAATGAAGTCTACCCCCCAATAGTTGTTGGTCAGCTGATCTACGCTGGTGCACACTGGCCAGTCCCCACTCTATCTGCTGTAAGATTTTACTGACATTCACTGAGGGATGTTAACATGCCAGGCACTGTTCTAAGCACTTTATTTGTATTATCCTGTGTTAATATTTACAACAACCCTGTAACAGAGGTAATTATCCTCATTTTTCATATGAGAAAACGAAGGATGGAAAAGCAATTTGCCCAATGTCATGCAGTTAGTTAAGAGGCAGAGCCAGCCTTCAAGTCTAGGCAGTCCTATTTCAGAGGCTCCCATTTTAACCACCAGGCTGATTGTCTCTGCTCTGTCCCCGTGTGTTACCATCATGATGCCAGTCTGGATGCTTCCTCTTTTGTCAGTAAAGGCATTAACATTCTTTACAGTGTGTTGTGGGTACCAAAAATGTATGAAAATAATAGTCATAAATTTATGATTGCTTTGGGATAATCTACGGTTTTTTACCTTGTGAGAGGATCTTGCTTGGGACATGACCCTGGAGCCCCATGGCAGTCCATACAATTCCCAAGCAGTGAGGGACTCCGGCAGAGATAGAACCATAGCAGTTTTAATGAATGTCTGAGGTCCTCCAGAATCTTTAAAAATCCTTGTAGAGTTGGTCATCTCTTTTACTCTTCCTGAGAAGTCCTCCTGCCTGTTCAACCATTCATTAGGGAGCAGTTTGCAAGCATGAAGGATATTAAGAAAAGTGGTTAATTGTAAATCTACTCTAGAGACATACAATTATACAAATTATTCATAAATTTTTTCAGTGCTGACATTCCACATTAAAATTGCATTTTGTTCAAACCTTGATTAGAATGCCTGACATTTTTTCCCCATTTGTTCTTTCCTTATTAAACTAGAAAGGTGCAGATAAGATACAAGTACTTGCATTATGTAATTATATATCCTGAAATTATAACATTTCTAAACCTACCCACTGAGGTACTACTGAATGCAGCTGCCAAAACGGAAGGAGTTTTGTGGGGTGGGTAGACCAGAGGGAAAGGGAGAGAGAGAATCTTAAGCAGCCTGCATGCCCAGGGGCCCAGTGCAGGGCTTGATCTCACAAACCTGATCATGACCTGAACCAAGATCAAGGGTCAGACGCTTAACCAACTAAGCCACCCAGGCTCCCCTAGAAGGAGTTTTATTTAGTAGATACTACCTTTCCCACCACTGGCTCTTTCCCTACTGCTGCACCTTGTCAATTTGGTAAATCTCTCATGATTCTCTGGTGGTCTCTTCTTGGTGAGTTTAAGTATCTTGTACTTCTTAACTGAGCTCTCCATTTTCTTTATTTTAATTCTGTTCTTAACCTCTTGATAAATGCTTACTTGCTAGTCTATAGTAGGAATTCAGTTGGGTGAGAACTTTTAAAGGAAAAGACCCATAAACTGTTGTAGCACACTACTGAAATTAACAGCATATTTTCAGTATTTGTTCCTCAAGTTTCACTCTCTCAAGACCAGGCTTTCACCATTTAATGTGAAAATACAATGAAATATTCATAAAAGTTAGATGACTCTTGAATTACATTGCTACATGCGTATATTAAGTAGCCAATAATACAAATAACATTATCACTCCTACAGATAAATGGGGCCTTTGAAAATGTGAAAAAACAAAATTTATGAAAATGTATATAGGATGTAACTTTTGTTTCAAACGATAATATCTTTTTAGTACTACAAAGATGAAATAATTTTGAAGTTTTAGAATAAATGTAATATATTCATTATAATTCTAAATGTTTAAAAGCCTATCTAAAAATACAGAAATATTGACTTTTATTTATTTGATTTTTAATTGCCTTATTTTACCATTTTCTACCAGATTATTTTTCTTACTCATTATTTCTCATAATCACTTTTTTTGGTCATTATTCTAGCCTCAGAAGTAGGACTGAATTCTGCTCTTGCTTGGTGTGGGAAAGTGGTGGGAACTTTAAAGTAGGCTTGTTTCCTAATGTGTACTTTGAGAAGTGCCCCTGAGAAAATTATAAGAATGTAGAAAATATACCCAGTCTTACTCCTATGCAAAAAAACTAAATAATTTTTTCCTGAAAGGAAAATCGTCATGGGCTGAATCACACTATTTAGCTTTTGTGTGCAGATTTCATGTGTCTCCTTTATTAAGAATATTTAAAATCATGTTTAAATGAGATTATATTCATGCTGACATATATTTTTCAAAGCATATATAGAAATTTAGCCCAGATTGTCTACATGTAGAGATTTTTATTTAAATTTTAAAATATTTTAAAGTATGAAGAAATTATATTTATAGGCATTTATTGGAGATGATTATTTTGTGCTACATACAGGATTGGCTAGTGAGCTCCAGTATCAAACTACCTGATTAATTTCTTATAAGTTAGCCTAATCTTGACTTAAGGAATTTTACTTTCAAAATTAATTTGTTAATAGTAATTTAAGGTATATTCATACTTATAAATTATGAAATTTATTTGTGTAAAAGGGCTTCAAGAATATATCATATCTGATTTTTGTATTGTTTATCTCTTACATAAGATGATAAAATTTTAATTCTTTTTAATTGCCTTTTACCATTAAACTATTTCATAATAAATTCTGAACAAAGAGTTTTGCCCCCCAATAGAGGTTTATTTGTGAAATGTGTTTTCTTATGTGATATTTTAAATAAAATTTCCAAAATGTAACTCATAACTATTTCTTTAGTAATACTATGAACATTGAACCTGTGTCAGGCTATAGAATCTCTGTTTTGATGTAAGTATTCAAACAGCCTAAAATTTGATGTTGAAATTATTTTGTGAATTCTGATTTAAAAGCATTGCTACACACAGTATAACATACCTCAGTTCAGTGTTAAGATTTCTACTTGTATGTGTTGTCATGAAAATGAGATGCTCTACCCTCAATTGTTCATTAAGTCAGCAAAACAAATTCTGGTAAATATTCAGTATATGTAATTGCTCTAAATGAACCTGTACTGATTTTAGTGGAAATGCAGTTGTTCTTGCTTTTGCACAGGGACTTTTACAGGAATGAATGGGTTCTTCCATTTTTTTAATGCAAGAAAATTATAAAGTGCTAATATTCAGAGATTCTGTCCATAGAATACCAAAACGGTATTTAGTTCAGCCTAACATACATACATACTGAGATTTTTTTTAACTTTCCAAATCCATTGGCTTTCATGCAGTCATCCGAAATTAGGGCACACTATACATATAGGATTCTCCCCATAGCTGGATAGGCTAAATTAAATCACCAAAACAGATGCTTTCATTTGATTTTCAAATTGCCAACTTCAAGGAAGTATCCTCTGAAGGTTTTCCTTGAAGGTCTTTCATGGCTTTGCAGATATCCAGCCTGCACAGGGACTGGACGTCGTCTCCCAGTGTCCACCCTACTTCTTTAAAAGCTGCTGCCCATCACATTACTCTGCTGCCCGGGTAGTTAGGTATCCCAGGGGGACTGAGTGTTGGCCAGTGAGTAGGAGGGGGACGTAGGGGTGGCTTCCTAGAAGTCTCTTCAAAGAAAAGCAGCAAATGCTCTTCGTCATATTCCTCCATTTTGCTACCGGAACTGTGGCTACAACAGGAAGCCTGGCAAATGCCCAAGAGGACAGAGGCCACACCCTAAGGAATGCCAGTTAGAAACTAGAAAGATCTTGACTCCTTCACTATTCGACTCCCTTTCCTATATTTGACCCACTGTATATTTGGGTTTCTTCATATGAAGTCAAAACTAATCCATTCTGGCCTTCGGTTCTTTGTCATGATACTGTTTAACACTTTGAATGAAATAGATTGCAGTAAATCTTACCTTTAAAAGTTTTTAAAGGATAATGTGCAATTCATGTTAGAATTGACTTTCCATTGTTGATTAATTATACTCATTTTCTTGCCTTGATCTTCATTAGATATTTTGTATCTGCTTGCAAAATATCGTCTTCCTTATAACTGTGTAATGTGTATTTGCTAAAACTCTGTAATCTCCAAAATATTGCTATCAAATTACATGCCATGTTTTTATATCATTCTCATAGATATGCCTTATGAACATCTAAATAAAAAGTATTATTTAATGTGTTTTAACTTTTTTTGAAATGTTATTTACAAATGGATTTTTCTTTCTTACTGAATAATAATTCCAGTATTTGATGGAGACCATCTATTTCTTTGTAGAAGGATCTAGAAAGCAATACATATAATAGTTTGGGGGTTTTGGAGGTTTTGTTTGTTTGTTTTTGCAAAGGTAGTCATTTAGGAAAATATCCATCTAATGAGGTGGTATTTTAAAAATGATTTCAGGGACCCCTGGCTGGTTAGTCTGTGGAACATGCAACTCTTGATGTTGGGATTGTGAGCTTGACCCCACATTGGTTGCAGAGATTACTTAAAAATAATACCTTTAACAAATTTATTTCATTTTACTAGCATTCATTAAGCATCTTTAAACCAGGGCTCAACATAATAGTCAAGCTATGTTTTGTAAGTTCCCTGATAGCTAATGTATTCCCAGTGTCTAATGCAGTATAGTTCTACAGATACTAACGAAATCATGAATGTTGACTCATCTTTAGAGAAAATTCTGTTCTTTATCACCCTACATTCATGCAGTTGTGCCTGCATCCTCCTGCCCACACTCCCCCTCCCCCATCCCCCCCCCCCCCCCCCATCATTGTCTCTACCTCTTGCCTTACTTCCTGGCCACCATCTTAAGGAGAAACTGACATTGGTGCCTGGGATCTGGGGAAGCCCTGGTTTCCCCCATAGCTGCCAGGAAATGCATAGTTGTTAATGTTCTGAGAGTAGGGTTGCCAAGTAAACTACAGGACACTTGGTTAATTTGAAATGCAGACAAACAATGAATTTTTAAAGTAATTCTATTACAAATATTGCATGGGACTTTGTTTGTTTTTGCTAAATCCAGCAACCTGATCTTTGACCAAAGAGATATAGCCCAAGAGGGAGCTTGTGGATAAATTCTCCCTTCTTTTTCCCCAGATAAGCTATTCCTTAGTGCAGCAATTCTTAAGCCCTCCACGAAAATATCATAAAAGACTAAGCAGTTAATTAAACTGCATTGGTTCTAAAGCTATCACCAGCTCAGTAATACCTATATTTGCCTGCCTCAACTTCTATCTCCTCCTGACCGGCTAGAGAGAATGCCACCCAATAAAGTGGCAGCAGGTAAATGTTTGTCATTTGTTTATGGTAGGCGCTAGGGAAACGAGACTGGCAAATGAACATTGGTAGTGGAGTCTTCAATTAGAAAATGAAACATGACATAAATGATGATTTTGACAAAGTCAGGTCCTGCAGGCTCGAAATTCAAACAGCTTAAGAGCTCAGAGTGGATCCATCTCCCAAGGGCAGATTCACGTTGATCAAATGTACAGTGATTGTTAAGTCAGAATAGCCATTAATCACTGCTGTGAGAAATCATCAATGTCCTATAGGTAAGAATACCAGTATTGCCTTAACTAAGCATATTCTGTTCTTTAATTTATAGTATAACCCAAAGTATGTTAGGATCTGTTACAGACTGAATTATAGCTCCCTAAAATTCATATTAATGTAAATGGCCTTTAAAGATATAATCAAGTTAAAATGTGGGTATGGATAGACCCTAATTCAAGGATGACTGGTGTCCTTAAAAGAAGAGGAGATGAAGACACAGAGGGAAGACCATATTATGACAAAAGGAGAAAATGGCCATCTACAAGCCAAGAAGAGAAGCCTCAAGAATGAAACTAATCTTGGACACCTTAATCATGGACTTCTAGCCTCCAGATTGTGAGGAAATAAAATTTCTATTGTGTAAGCCACTTAGTCTGTGGTATTTATTTTGGCAGCCCTAGCAAATTAATGTAGAGCCTATGGAATCAGAGCAAGTCAAGTCTGTTAGAGACCTTGAATAATTAATGTCATTGTAATAAACTTGTCTGATTAATCCTGCTCCACCATAAAGATGGTTCTATCCTGGGGGTACTACCTATAACCTCCCAACATGTAAATACAGTAGTTTTTAGTTTTAAAAGCTTGAGAGCATTTTCATTTCATAGAATATTCCTATGTCATGGGACCGAAGCTTTGATCAGGTAAGAATGGCTCCATAAATTCATTTCATTTACATATTGCCATTGATTAGTTTCTCCATTAAGCATGAACAGCTCCTCCACATTCCTATTTTAAAATCATTTGCAATTTGGATTATGAGCACATTTTTTATTAGAATCATTGACTTCAGAGGTGGCTATTCTTTCACTTTTGTTTTCTGTTCTATGTATTTCTTACTGCTAAATTTGAACTAATGGTTCTGTTGGAAAAAAGTAATTACTTCTGTTTCTCTCTTAGGCTTTGTTTCTGTAACAATCAAACTGAAAGATTTTTTTAAATACTAAAGTAGATGAAATTCCAGCTTTATATATTTTCTTTCTGTTACATAATTCCCCTGAAGCTAACCTACTAAGACTATACTCTAATTACATTTTCTTATGTGCTATAAAAATTCTGTTTAAAATAGATTACACTGACTCACAAAGGAATAACATTTGCTTGAACATTTGGAACATCTGGCATTAGTTTAGAGACTACCAAATTCATATGTAATCTAAAATACTTAATAGAAACATTCTTAAGTTGTACTAATGCATAATTATAATTTTACTAAACATTGCTAATTAGGCAGTGTGCAAACAAGCATCAGAAAAAATATCAGAAGGACAGTGTTATTCCTTAATATTACATTTATTTATGTTAAAAATACACTTATTTTTAAAGTAAAAAATCTGGAACTCACGATGTACTATATGTTGGCTAACTGAATTTCAATAAAAGAAAAAGTAGAAAATGTACATAGCTCAATATCATTAAAACATTTAATCTACTGCTTTAAAGAGATTGCAATTTGTAACCTTAACAGAGATGTTAAATTCTGCAAAATTGCTATCAGAGTAAAGCAATTCTATTACTTCTCATGTTTCTTTACTATTATCTTTTTACCATTTCAATAGTTAGTCATTTTACCTTTACATCCTTTTGAGTTCTGGTGTCTGGAAAATGTCCTATGCCCTTGACTTACAGTCTTCAGAAATCTGTATTAAAGAAGGTTCCATGAATAATGATTAAACTTAAATTCACTACCTAATTTAAATACTTAACGCAATTGAGTCAATAAGGAGAGTGTGACTTTCCAGTCACTGAGGTTTATGGACCCTTATGAGATTCAGCCTGTTGTGCTGAAACACAATAGTCAGTTGATAACCCCCAGATAAACTCTGCTTTAAGTGGAAAATTTTTCTTCACAGTCCCTCCTCTTCAATTTTTCTTCTCTTGAGATGCCAGGCTCAACACATAAAGGATAAACAAATCATCCAGTTGTCAGCTCTCTACTACTATCTTGGTTTTGGGTGCCATTCTCACAGAATTCCAGTGTGTTTATTCAAGTGACTTGTCTCCTTTTGATGTGGAATACTCGGAATGCGCAACAGCAGTTTAGCTGATGTTTATACACTTGACACACCCTTTACACTCCCCTGTAGTAATACCAACCTTAGACATGCTGAACCCACCTCTAAGTGTAAGGTCCGAGAGGAGCTCTAAAAACAATGAGTAGCTGTGAAGATAAAAGAAAAAAAAGAATGCTCAAGTTGAGTCAAGGGAGTTAGAAGAAGGGAAGAGTGGTCAACAGGGTAAAATACTAAAGATAAGTACAGCAAGATGAGGACAGAAAAGTGTCCAGACTTTGACCACAAGTGTTGGTGACCTCAGGGTAGTTTCAGGGAACCGGAGATGAGAAAAGTGGAATGATGAAGGTAAGTGAAGAAACAGTTACTAGAAACAATTCTTTCAAAAAAGATTGGTTGCTTTGGCTATGATTTACATCGAGTGCTGCCATGCCCAATCTAGTTTTTCTGTTTCTTTCTTTTTAAAAAGTTTTTTTGTTTTTTTTTTTTTAATTCGACAAGGAGAGAGACAGCGAGAGAGGGAACACGAGCAGGGGAGGCAGGAGAGGGAGAAGCAGGCTTCCCGCTGAGCAGTAAGCCCACAGCAGGCCTCCACCCCAGGACCCTAGGATCCTTACCTGAGCCAAAGGCAGAGAGGCTTAACCAACTGAGGCACCCAGGCGCCCCTTTCTGATTCTTTTTATTTGTATTCCCAGAAATGTGATTCAGTCAAATGACAAATGTTTGAACTGGTTAAGGAACCTTAGAAATCACTCATCAACCAGCTCATTCTACAAATGAGAGAAATGCTAGGAGGTAACGTGAAATTTATTTTCACGTAGTTTGTTATATGTAATTTTTAAGGCCATAAACTTTCTAGACAATATAAAAACGCACGTTTAAATCTTGAAGAGATTCTGAAAGCTAAAAAAAAAAAAAAGATTAAAAGGTTAAAAGTATTTTAAGATAAGTATTCATAGCCACAGTTTTGGGGGGTGATTAAGTTATACTGATTATTACCATGAGCACCTTTCCCTTAAAATCTGTATCCTTCTTGTGTCATAACTCAGGATACGATGGGTAGGTAACACGGTAATAATAAAGATAATGATAATCCTGACCCTTTTACCTGGGTAATTATTATACGCCAAGCATGACTTTATAAAACTACCATATCATTATATCCTCTCACAACAATCCTATTGGTAAGAAAAGTGAAAAACTGACGAGGAAAGATGGGAAAAGTGGGGCTTCCGTGGGTTAAGATGCTCTAGAGTCCGGGATTTGACTCAAAAGCTTGTAACACTGAGTACAATGCCTTGTTCGTTATTTAACTGTCTGGTAGAGCCACTAAAGTATGGAAGAGGTAAAAGGCAGGGAACGTCGGTGCAATTGGTCCCTCTCTGCGATGAGATAAACTGCTCCGCTTCTAACACTTTGTATCCAGCATCAACACTCTCGTGTCCGACATCCACCTCTCATCTCTCCATCCACTCATTACTGATTTAAGAAGGCCCCGCGCAAACTAGCAAGACTGAGACACATAATGCCAAGGCAACGCTGCACACTGCTACGTACCTACGTGCCTCTTTCCCAGACGCGAGCAAACCCAGCTACTGCGAGCGTAGAGACACATTAGCGTTTGGGGTAGTTTGGCTCTCCCGGCTTCCATAAGAGCGGGCGCTTCTGCAGCCCCAGCCCCGGCCCCGCCCCTAGCAACGCGCTGGCTTGTTAACAACCGGCCAGCCCGCTAGAGCCCAGGTCTGCAGGTGGGCTGCAGCGGGGTGATGCGGGTGGCTTCGCGGTGGCCGGGGCCACTGTCGGACCACCGGGGCTTTTCGCGACTCTAGCGGCTCTCAGGCGACCTTCCCTTTTCGTTGGCGGGCCTCTTTGGGTCCTGCAACTAAAGGAAACAGTGTAGGACCGAAGGACCCTCCCTCCTATCCCTCACTCAGCCGCTGCAGCTATGTCGATGCCCGAGGCCGCGGCGACGGCGGAGGTCCAGGAACCCGACGGCAAGACCAGGTCCAGCAGCCCTCGCCACATCCGGGTGGTAGGGGTGTTGACGGAAGACGAGGAAGCGCAGGTAGTGGCGGGTGTCTGTGCTTTGGAAGTGAGATCTGGGGGCGGGGACGAGGACTGGGGGCAGCTAGAGCAGAAATGGGGGCCGGAGTGGAAACTACCGAAGCCCGCGGGACCGAGGTTCCAAGAGCGAAGCTGATTCCTCCGAGAACTGCACCGCCTAAAGGAGGGGTTGGCTGTCGTCAGCCAACCTGTCTGGGGACTTGTGGCGCGAGCTTCTCCCGTAGCGTCTGTCTACACAGAGTAAACGAGGTTTTGCCGCTCTTCTTCGGAAAAGTGTGACCGCGAATGTCCTGGGAGGCAAGGAAATGTTTTTAGTGGGAAAAAAAAATGGATTTGATGACCATTTTGTTTGTTTGCTTATATGTAGATTCCTGTTATCAAGTGATGTTCTTGATATAGGCATACATTCTCTCGTGTTTAAATTTGCTGCTCCTTTAAAACCTGCACCTAGAAAGGAGGAAAACGCTGTTAAAATTAGAAATTAGCCTTGTTTTCATATGAAATAGCAAGCTGGCGATGGAATCGGAGTGAGTCGAGAGAGAGCAGAATTTATATATTTTTATACATTTTACTGTATTTGTATTTGGTTTTGAGTTTACTTTTATTATGAACACAAGATTAATTCTTCCTAGTCAGTCTGTTGAGATATTTCACTTTGGAACCTTGGCTGGATCTCCACTGGTGGCCCAGGTGTTTGGAAACTCCCAAGTTGTTAACATAGTAGGGTCCCATTGTTCCTCCCTAAAGAGTATTGATCAAACCCTAAAACGTGAATACTGTGGAGGAATCCTGCCCAGCCTCACACTTGATGGCGCGGGGTCACTATGGGAATTCCTTTTGAGGTGTTGCTAGTCTCAGGCTACGTCAGGAACCCTGTCTCCTACGTCCACATCCTGGAACCTTGGAGAGTTCTTTGGGAGTGGCAAGTTGATTGGGGACCTCTTCTTTGGGATTAAGTTTGAGCTGAGTACGTCTGATATTTACACTGTAGTAACCGGAGCAACAGCACTTTTGATGAGGAGGAGCGGGTGCTAGGGGAATTTACCTAATCAGTTTTGTGGAAATATTCCAGTCGGGCGGGAAGAAGGACTTTCAGGAACAGCAACTCACCACTTCCAAGGCTGCAGGGGGTCTCAACTCTACCACCAGTCTCCTAGACACAGCACAACTGAGAAGTAGGTGAATTTGGTATCTGATGGCTCTCCTTGTTCCTTCACCTAAGAAAGGGGGGGGGGAGCAGAAGGGCAGGGGAGGTGGCAAGGTTATATGAGGTAGGTTAGTATGGGTTAAAAAGAAAAAATGGAAAATAATTTTAACAAGCCATTGCCAAAATAGTCCACAATATAAAGCAAAACAAGTAAACCTGTGTGTATGTGTATTTTCTCCCTTCCCTTTCTTTTTTCCTCTGTTTTCATTATTACCACTCCTTCCAGAGCCTCGGACTGTCATCCAGGAAGAAATCGATTTCTATTAGAGTTCCTAGGTTGTTAATAACTATTTGTAGAAGCATTAACATTTTTTAAATTACTGGAGCAAAAGAAGGCAGTTTCTCTCAAAAGAAATGAAATAAATTAAAAACTTTTTAGAGCTGGGAGAAATGATCATTCAGCCTTTTTGGGTTTTGTTTGTGGTTATTTTTACAAATGAGGACCCTAAGGCCCTGAGAAGTTAACAGAGTTACTCAGTTTCTTTATTCAGGTAGGGCCTAGCAGTCTTTGCCATCATTAAAATGATAAACTTTTAGACTTTTGCCTCAGACCAGTGGAGGAAAGACTCTTAGAACTCTTGGAACACTTGAGAGACAGTATATCCTGGTAGCTAAAAGTGGCTTTGGAGAGTATACCTCAGTTCATTAAGCCAGCTCCATCCTATGCTTGAAATGACAAATTGTTTACTTTTATCTATTTCCTATTTTTTTATAGATTTTATTTACTTATTTGACAGACAGAGATCACAAGTAGGCAGAGAGGCAGGCAGAGAGAGAGGAGGAAGCAGGCTCCTACCAACATAAAGTACTCTCCCAGCAGAAAGCTCTTCCCATTAATCTTCACTCTCACAGATCCTCTCATAAATGAGTATAGTCTTAGGTCTGAGTCACACCATTTCTCCCCTAATTATCACTTGTGTTATGTTGGCAACTGTTTCATTTGTCTAAATTTTGTCTCTGCCCTCAGAATGTGGGTTCCTTAAGTGTAGGAAATTATCTTAATGCTTATATGCCCTTCTCCTCTGTGACTCTGAGCTCAGAGTAGAAATTTTTTTAAACTTTATATCTTAATTAGTCCTCAACTTTACCATACAAACTTAGTATTATTTCCTGTTGCTGAAACTGGGGTCTTACTTGTTATGGTCACAAAGCTAGTAACTGGGCCAGCAGGTTCCAGCTGTACAACACAATGATTTCACAGGTTTGTACATGATACCATGCTCAGTACATGTGTAGCTACCATCATCACCAGACAGTGCTATTACAATATCATTGACTACATTCTCTGTGCTGTCCCTCTCATCCCTGCGACTTACTCATTCTATAACTAGAAGCCTGTATCTCCTACTGCCCTTCACCCATTTTTGCCTATCCCTACCACTCTTTCTCCTCTGACAACCAGTTTGTTCCCTATATTTGTAGGTCTGATTCTGCTTTTTGCTTATTCATTTGTTTTTTGTTAGATTCCACATATGAGTGAAATCATATAGTATTTGTCTTTTTAATTTGATTTATTTCACTTAGCATAATACCCTCTAGGTCCACCCATGTTGCCACAAATGGCACAATCTCATTCTTTTTCATGGCTGTGTAGTATCCCATTGTTGGTATATACTACATTTACTTACCTATTCATATATCATTGAACATTTTAGTTGCTTTGTATCCTGGCTACTGTAAATAATGCTACAATAAGCATAGGGGTGCATGTATCTTTTGGAATTGGTGTTTTTGTTTTCTTTTGGGTAAATACCCATGGATGGTCTTATTGGACCATATGGTAGTTTTACTTAGCTTTTTGAGGAACCGCCATATTGTTTTCCACAGTGGCTGTACCAATTTACATTCTACAAGGATTCCTTTTTCTCCACATCCTCACCAACACTTATTATTTCTTATCTTTTTTATTTTAGCCATTCTGACAGGTATAAGGTGATATCTCACTGTGATTTTGATTTTCATTTCCCTGATGATTAATAATGTTGTCGTTTTCATGTGTCTGTTGGCCAGCTATATGTCTTCTTTGGAAAAATATCGTTTAGGTCCTCTGCACATTTTTTAATTGGATTGTTTAGGGTTTTTTTAGTGTTGAGTTATATAGGTTCTTTATAGTTTTTAGATATTAACCCCTTATCAGATATATTATTTGCAAATATCTTTTCCCATTCAGTGGTTGTATTTTTGTTTTCTTAATGGTTTTCTTCACTGTACAAAACAAAATATTTTGATTTTATATGAAAGCAGGAGATTTTGTATGTTTTATTCCATACCGTATCTTTAGCATCTAGAACAATGTCTGGCACATTGTAAGCACTCAAAAAAGTATTTATAGAATAAATAAATTGTGATCACCTGACTTGCTTGGGTATCGTGGCTGAGCTTCCTTGCCCAAATTTGCTCTACTTCTGAAAACCTCCACAATTTTCTAGTTGATGTCCTATCCTGCCACTGTCTATAATACTGCCATGGACTGTGCCATTAAATTTGCCTACCTGGTTTTGGAGTAATTGCTAGAAATAACCTCTGTGTTCAATTGAGAAGTCAGGCATAGAACTAAGGTGCAAGGAACCAGCACTCCTGCATCAAACAGACCTGCCAGCCCAGTTACTAGCTTGAGACCTTAACAAGTAAGGCCCCAGTTTCATCAACAGGATAATAATACTAAGTTTCTATGGTAAAGCTAAGGACTAATTAAGATATAAAGTTTTTTTTTTTAAAGGTGGGGAGATGGTACCTGGCTGGCTCCATTGGTAGAGGAGGCAACTTTTGATCATAAGTTCAAGCCCCACGTCGAGCATGCAACCTACCTAGTAGGAGAGACAGAGAGAGAAAAAAAGAGAGAGAGAGGGAGGGAGGAAGGAAGGAAGAGAAAGGGAGAGAAAAGGGGAAAAAGGGAGAGAGAGAGGAAGAGAGAAAGAAAGGGGGAAAGAGAGAGAGAGAGAGAAAGAGAGAAAGTGCCAGACACATAAAAAAGATATAAAGTGCCAGACATATAAAAGGACCATAGTAAATGGTAATTCCTTTCCCTATAATTATTTATCAAATGAGGATTTCTCCCCTTGGACTTTCCTTTGGTAAAATGGGAAAATAAGTTCATCCTATAACTATAAATGAAGGTCTAATTTTCTTCAAAGCAGTATATTAAACTTTTGATCTTAAAAGGTTTTATTAAATGTTTTTACAATTCTCTATAACTATCTTATGAGGTTAACAGCAATTATTTTCATACTTTCCTCTGTATGTCCTTTTTTGCTTCACTCTGCTGTGTGCTCTCATTTACCAAAACTCTTCCAATTATTACCTGAAGCCTCTAATTTGGAAATCTGTACTCCCCACAGTTTTACTTATCTCCAGCCTCAACACAAGCCTCTTCCTTCAGCCTTTCCTGTCTCAGCAAAGGGTGTCATTACTTCTTTGATTCCCCAAATCCAGGAGTCATCATCACCTTTTCGTCTCTCTCCCACCAAATCAAATCACTCCTTAGCTCCCACTGATTCTACTTCCTTGATGATCTTCATTCCATTCCCTTTTGTCTATCCAGTTGCCAGTACCTTAGTCAAGGCCCTTTACAGATGTCTCCCATCTCCCTTCCAGTTCATCCTAGACACTTCCAGTTCAGTCTCTACTCAGCAAACTAAATTACCTGCTTATTGTTACACTCCTCTAATTAAAGCCTGTGGAAATAAACAAAGAGCACCTTAATGAGAATAAGCTGGGACTATTTAATATTCAGAGTTTACTATAGAAAGAGAGTCAGCCAGCATTACTTAATTTGGCAGAGACTCCAAGGCAGGCAGGGAAGCTTTGTAGTAAAAAAAAAAAAGGAACACTTCTAGTATGCTCTGGTTGGAGGTTGTTGCCATGGGGAAGCTGGAGGTGGGCTAACTACAAGCAGGGCATTCTATGTGATTGATTTGGGAAGCATATTTGGCTTTTTCTGGTTGGTCCTACATAGCATATGAGGGGCAAAAATTGGGGAATCTGGGAGTAATTGGCCAAATCTTGACTTTTCTGAGCAAATTGCTCCCCACTTTGGTTGCTGCAAAGATTGTAGGCAAGAGTTCTGTTGACATATGTAGTCTGGCCATTGTCTGTTTATATAGTCTCTCAAACCATTCAATAGCTTCTGAAGATCCTTAGCATAACATACAAGGCCTTCTGTAAAATGGAGTTGGTAACAGTAACTACCCCATAGAATTCAATTAGGAAACATATGTAAAGTGCTTACAACTGTACCTAAAAATAGACGTCACCATCATGTTATGATAATTATTGTTATTCATGATTTTGATGTAGGAAAGATGTTAGGGTTCAAAGCCGATGGCCAAGAAAGAATTCTTCAGACATCTTTGGTGCTGAAGGGGTTAATGAAAGCACAGGGACAGGACCATGTGCAGAAAGAGCTGCTCTGGTGTCATGAGGAGTGGCCAATTCTAGACTTTCAAGTTGGGTGGGGGTTAGGGATAGCGTTAGCCTCCCAGATATTTTTGGAAACAAAGTTTCCAGGATCCTGAGGGGGCTAGCTATTGTTAGGAAAAAATCATTTATTACTGTTTAGTAAAAACTCAGTCATGAGAATCTTCAGATGTATATTGGTGGGTCATATGCTTGGAGGATGATTGTCAACATGTATATTAGGGGGGAAGGAGAGGAGGGAGAGAAAGGAAGTTTGCAAAAGAATTCTTTTTTTTTTAAGATTTTACTTATTTATTTGACAGACAGAGATCACAGGTAGGCAGAGAGAGAGGAAGGAAAGCAGGCTCCCTGCTGAGCAGAGAGCCAGATGCGGGGCTGGGATCAGGACCTGAGCCAAAGGCAGAGGCTTTAACCCACCAAGCCACTCAGGTGCCCCTGCAAAAGAATTCTTTTTTTTTTTTTATATATATTTTATTTATTTGACAGAGAGAAATCACAACCAGGCAGAGAAGCAGGCAGAGAGAGAGGAGGAAGCAGGCTCCCTGCGGAGCAGAGAACCCGATGCGGGGCTCGATCCCAGGACCCTGGGATCATGACCTGAGCCGAAGGCAGAGGCTTTAACCCACTGAGCCACCCAGGCGCCCCCAAGAATTCTTATATGTTAAAGTAGACTTACAGGATCCTGGGGGTTGAGCTAAGATTGTCTTTTGCCCTTAGCGAAGTATTAACATTGAGGCAGCTGAGTCCCTAGAGGAATGTCACTCTGCCTGTTTCAAGGACTTGTGAATGGGCTGTAAGTAGTAAGGAAATTTAAGTTTCTCTTGCCTTTGTTTCTATCCTTACATCAATTTGACCTCTCCTTACCTAATTAGCATCATTTGTAGCCCCTATTCCCTGCACTGTCTTCTCCAACCTAGTGAGCTCCTCTCCATCCTCTCAATGCTTTATTTTCTCTTGCCTCCAGGCCCTCACACATGCTACCGCCCCCCCCCATCTCCATCTCTCAAACCTTCAGTTCCTCTCACAAATCCTACTCCATCTTACTCTGCATGCAAATTACTTCTGCTGAAAGGTGTCCTGTGCCTTCATGGAGCATTTTGTAGCATGTTATCTGTATTACTTTTATTCCATGCCAGACTGATAGCTGCTTGAGGTCAGAGCAGTGTTGTTCCCCATACTAGCACAGTTTCTGAAACATAGAAGCTGCTTATAAGTATTTGTGGAAGAAGAAATAGACTAACGGAGGGAGTGAAGGAGAAATCTTAAAAATATAATATATGCCAACCAAGTAAAACACAGAGGAGCATGAAGTAATAATACAACAGAAATCTAAGAGGAATCTTTGCTCTATCCTTTACTACTCTTTTTCAATAAAAGTTATACCTGCTCATTTGGGGAGAACAATTCTGACAATATAGGCAAAAAGAAAATTTTGCATTGACTTTTCATTTCAATATGCTTTCCAGTCTGCAAAGCCAATATCACAGAAAATCTGAAAATAAAAACTCACTATATATATTTCTCAGAGAACACAAGAGGAAAAAAGAAGAAACTGAGGTAGTGGGAGATGGCACTGTTAAATCCCCAAATCTTGGAAGGCAAAATTGTATTCATCAAATTTTTGGCAACAGTAAATTTAATCATTTAAACAAGTTAACAGTAAAATGTAACAGTTTTTAAAGATAACCATAATACCAGGTATAGATCACTATTTAGTAAATCATTTTTATTGTTAACATTTTAAGTAAAAATCATTTTGAGTAAATTAACTCACCCAGTTACTTATTCTACAGAATTAAAATTAGAATACCTAGCTGAAAATTGTTTTTGAAAGACTTTGCCTGAGATTAGAATATGAGTTTGTGATTGTGAAAGGAAAAGAAATTCTAGATTTAAGAGGCAATGGAATATCTATGTAGAAATGTGGAAAGGTATGTATTATAGATTTAAAAATCATAAAATACAATGGTGTTAACACTAAGTGAACTTACATATTTACACATGCAAACAAAAAAAGAAAATAGTATTTAAATATATGCATTTATCCATGTAAACAAAGAGAAAATAATATTCAAAATTTTTTTGTATAAGTACTTAAATTCGGGATGATAGCACCTTCTGTTTCCTTCTTCACTTATCTACAAATAACTTTATATGGCATGCCCAGTTTTTGATGCTGGGGATGCCAAAGAAAAGGTCTTGTCTTCACGTGCATTTTGGAACATTATGTGATGGGGGATAAACATGCAATTCATTTTAGAACTATGATGGGAACTGTAATGGGTTCTGTGGAAGCCCAAAGGAAGGACATTTGTTCTATCCATTTTCATCCCTTGGGGAGGCAACACTTGAGCTGAGTTGTGAAGCACATGTGGGAGTTAACAAAGGAGAGGAATAAGATTATCACAACAAATGAAAATAGAGGAGAGGTGAAGGGCATTAACGGAGAGTCATTGAATGATTTAGGTGGGTTATGTTCAGATTGGAATTTTATTATCCAGACCATAGAGTAGAAGACCATGTTGAAGTGTGTAAGAGTAAAGGCAGGGAGAACAGCAGAGGATCTTCCTGAGTGAGAGATGAAAATTGAATAAATCAGTAAGATGGCATGGGCTCAAGAAATATTTAAGATATAAAATCTATAGAGCTTGGACATTCTGTTTTCATTTTCTTTTTTTTTTTTTTAAGATTATATTCATTTATTTGAGAGAGTGCATACAAGCAAGGGGCATGGTAGGGGAGGGAGAAACAGATTCCCTGCTGAGCAGGGATCCCCATACGGGGCTGGATCCCCAGACTCTGGGATCATGACCTGAGTCTGAGTTGAAAGCAGATGCTTAACAGACTGAGCCATCCAGGAGCCCCGACATTCTGTTTTCTAATGTGGATGACTGTAAGAATGCTGGTACCAACTGAGGAGAGGGGATACCTTGTTTGGGAAGGTAACCTCCTACCTATAGTTTAGAAGCAAGTCTTATGTATATCTGCATAGGCAAACTCAATGTAATTTGCATGGTTGGGATGTGTAATAACTATGTACCAGATCATTTCACTTTCCAAAGCATGCAAGTGCTATTATTCCAGATGCTTTCTTGGGCCTTTCAGGACTAATAAAATTAAAGACAGTAAGATTATAAGATAATGCTAGAATTCAAGAGGTTTTGTTTTTAACTCCAAAATTTATTTACTCTTATAAGCTTTCATTCTCCCCTTTTCTGTAAATTGAAATATAATTGACATATAATGTTACATTAGTTTTAGATATACAACATAGTCATTCCACAAATCTGTAGTTATGCTGCACTCACCACAAGTGCAGCTCCCATCCATCACCAGACACTATTACAATGCTATTGACTATATCTCCTATGTGGTTTGTACCTTTCATCCCTATGACATTCATTCCATAAGTGGAAGTCTATATCTCTCATTTCTCTTCACCCATTTTGCCCATCCCTCCATCATCCTCTTCCCCTCACTCTTTTTATCATAAGACATGTTTAAGTTGCCAAGCAATATCATATAAAAATAGTGTGTTTGATGTGATTTCTTGATTCTCATGACCCACATTCTAATAGGTGTATATATTTTTAGGGTGCTTTCAAGACCATGGACCTCAATCGTGTCATCAACCTCCTTGAAGAGACTGATAAAGTAAGCTTTTAGAGAAAATTTCCCTGCTATATCACTTATAAACTATGATTCCCTGAAAGGTAACATGTATTTCCCCAAAATAAGTCTTGTTTCTTTTTTTTTTGTTGAAAACATTTCAAATAGTAAGTGTCTTATATTCAAGGACTGTTTAAATAAGTTAGTATGAATGTATTTAAACTGATAGGATGGCTGGAGGAAGAGATTAGATTTGGTTTCGTGGGATGGAAAAATCAATGGTGGCTATAAACAGAAGGAATCATAAGGTAGAGGAAGACTCTTCCAGCCTTTATTAATTGCTTATTAACAAGTAGGATGTGGGGAGCAAGTGTAGAAAAAGCATATCGTGAGGTACTACGTAAAATTTTCTGATATGAAATCTGGAGATATATATATACACACACACACATACTCATACATACTCATAAGTCATCTATTTTGCGAGGAATCTTATACCAAATGGAATGGAGATGAAATGATTTCAGATATAAGATTCAAAGTGGAGAGTTTAGGCATTGGGAGAAAAGATAATAAATGCATTTAATGCATGCTCACACACCACACTCTCCTGACATTACTCAAGAATCAGCAGAGTGCCTAAAAGCCAACACAGTATAAAATTACTACAGGATGAAGATTGCATACTTCTGGAAAATAGGTTGATCATGGTAGAGCCAATCAAAACCAAACAATGTATAGTGATTACTAGGCACAAAAATTTATTTATTGTTTTAACATCTTTTAGTTTCTACATTTTAACATAGAAAAAAAGGACAATAAAAACAATGTATCTCTTGCTGGCTGTGTTTGTTGTAAAAGTTATTTTTAATTTTGAGTATACCTGCATTTTGAAAAAGGAAAAGTCAACCACATAGAGCTCCTACTAGTTGTTAAATAAGAGTAGATCAAAAAATATATATATTTTAAAAAATGCCACAGCTTCTCACGAAGGATTTAAGAACTTTAGAAGGACAGAGTCAGTTACGTAAACAAACACATCACTATATTGAGTTTTGTTTTGTTTTAATTGGTGGAAGATGTTTATGCATTATTTAGATGTTAAAAATACAATTTCTGCAGTCAGATTGTCAAATTTGACTTTTAACACTTTCACTTATTAGCTAGGTAATTTTGGACAAATTAGTGTTTCAGCTTGAGTTTCCTATTCTGGAAAAGAGATTTAGTAATGGTACCTTCCTAAAGGGTTGTTTTAAAAATTAATAAAATAACATGTATCTATAGTACATATATATGGAGCATGTCATAGAAAAATGCTCAGCAAATTCAAGTATCGTTAATATTGTTTCTGGAATCAAATGCTGCTTTTAATTAATTTAGTTTTGATTCTCAGTTTCCCAATCAAATCTGAATGGTACATTTATTTTTACCTTCACTATTTCAGGAAACATAATGCTTACATTATAACATAGTAATTTAAGAATTACTTGATAATTTTAATGACTACTTTCTTTTTATATTAAAGAAAAATTTAAAAATCTCAACAGATTTAATGGCACAAAAGTACTAAAATATATAACTTGTTTTAGGATGATTTAGAAGAAAAACAACTTAACTCTGTCAAGAAACTTGTGCAGTGTTATCAGAATGGACTTGTATCCTTTACATATATATGTATGTTTGTTTCATTTATCCTGAAATGAGAGAATTTTTATTAGAAACTGTATTATTTTCCTCTTGCTGCTGTAACAAATTACCACAAACGTAGTGCCACAAAATAGCTTAAAGCTTTTGTCTTACGGTTCTGGAGGTAAGAAGTCCAAAGTCAGCATCACTGAGCTAAAGTCAAGATGTTGGCAGGGCTGGTTTCCTTCTGAAAACTCTCCAGATGAATCCCCATCCTTGCTTTTCCCAGCTTCTAAGGTGGCTGGCATTCCTTGGCCCATGGCCTCTTAAAGTAGTGCCACTCTCCCCTCTGCTTCTGTGGTCACATCTTCTCTGATCCTCTCCTGGCTCTCTCTTTCCCAGGTAGGATCCCTCTGAGTACTGTGGGCCTATCTGGACAATCTGGGATTACTTTCCCCTCTGAAGATTTTTAATTTAATCATATCTGAAAAGTTCCTTTGCTATGTAAGGTTACATATTCACAAGTCCTGGGACTCAGGCTGTGGGCATCTTTGGAGAGGCCATTATCCTGTCTACCACAGAAAATAGCTAACATTTTGTGTTTTTCACAAAATTATACTTTTTGTTTTTCAGAATATAAAATTGAAGAAAAAGATTAATGTACTTAATTCTGTGCAGATAATGGCAGTTTTTATAGACTCAGAGAGATAGTGGACCTAGTTAGGAGGGCCAAGTCAAAGTCTTGTTTTCACCAATTTACTTGATTAGTTGTAATGTTGATAAACTTCTTAACTTCTCCACCCTTATAAAATGGAGATAACAGCACCCATGAGGTGGTTAGGAAGACTAAATGAGCTAATGTACATGCAAGTGCATGATAACCAGTACAATATTATATAAATATGTTATCCCCCACTGTATACACCACCTGATCAGAACATATGGAAACCAGTGCAATCCAAAATTATCTGTGCTTAAGAGCCAGTTTATGGGTGGTGGTGGTGGTTGTTGTTACAAGCTTTGCATATAACTTAGCTATTACAGAAGGCAATACAGTTGTCACAGAAAACTCTCACTTTCTGTAGTCATCTTACCACGGACTGGTAACAGAGAATTTCAGAATTGGCAGTGGTCTATAGAGCACCCCTTCAGTATATATGATCTCCACAACCTCCAGAAGTTTTCTAAAGAAGATGTAAGTCTCTAATATTAGGTTCTTTCAGTATTTCAAACATCTTAAGGATCCCATTCAGGGAAATATGCCTTAAATTTTTATTTTAATTCTTTTCTTGCCTTATTTTAACCTTCTTTTATATGGATTTGTTATGCCCATCAGTTACCTGAGGGCTTGTGGATGTTGAGCATTATTTATTGGTAGCCAAAAAAGTCTACTAGCAAGTGATATCTTTCCCTATCTTACCCTGATACCTCAACACCTCCATCATTTTTACTTCTTCACATTAGAGAGTTGGTAGCAATTGGTTGGCGGCTCTATTTTTTTTTTTTTTTTAAGTAGATTCCACACTGGAGCTTGAACTCCTAACCCTGAGTGAGATAGATAGAGATCAAGAGCTGGACTTGGTTAACTGACTGAGCTGCCCAAGTGCCTCCAAATGGTTCTGTTTCTGATGGCTCTTCATAGGCTGCCTTTATATATGATAAAACATAAAGCAAAAATAAATTAGAGAGTATCTTGGTCACTTCCCTGGGTAGTTAACAGAGGTTTGTCCTTCTAATATATCCAGATTCCCCATCTTTTCCTAAAAAGGTCCTAGAAAGAGACTAGAAGTGAAAGGATTCAACCAAAGAAGTATATCACAACTATCATGTTTCCTTGGCTGTAAAAGAAAACTTGGGAAATGTGTTTATGTACCAGTGGGTTTTTTAAATAGATAAAAGGTGCTGTTATTTCAAGATTTAGAAGAGGTAAATTTTGCTTTTATACTAGTTTTAAAGGAAGTAAAATCTCAGTTTATATCTTAAAAGCAAGAAAATGCATCTGAATAAAGTTAATAAAATAAAGTAAGGTAGGTTTGGGTTGTTTATTCTGGAGCGGTGTATGTTTTGTAAGTGAGTGGGGGAAAGATGAAAGATAAAAGTGAGTCATTAACTGTTTTCAGTGTGTTATTACTTATTGCCAGTAGTTACTGATCAGCTGAATCCATGGTATAATAGTTCGTAATCAAATTCTAAAGATATGATGAGAAGAGAAAACAATATTTTGAAAAGAGGTTACTGAGGCAAAAATTAAATAATGATCCTGAGACAAATATGGTTCTAAGTTTTCCTATTTAGGGTTCAAAATTAGTATAATTAAAACACTGTCAACCACATTTAACAAAATAGATGGAATTCTATAGACTTTCTTGATAGAAGTTTGTAAAGAATATGGTAATTTTTAATCTTAATTTTATTTCTTAACTAAAAATATTAAAGCCCCTAAGGGATTTAGCACAAATATTTAAAATTTTGAATCTGTGTGCAGAAAAAATTGAAAACCAGCCCCACTTTATAGAATCTGCGTTTAATATCCTAAAATTATGTGGGTAAGTTATTTTTCTTTAACTTTACTTACATTAGCATGCAGTATTTTATTATGTTTTATTTTGTATTACAAAGATATACAGTATGGTATAGTAAAGTAATAACTCAGAAAACCTCACCTCCTCACTTGATTCCAGTCGATATTTCAAAGGCAGTCAGTTTTATTGTAGTCCAAGATAGCTAGCCCAAGAGGTTAAACTGTAAGTATATTAAAATGTTTTGTCATTATAAGTTGTTCTCAAGTGAATAATAAATGTGAGGTGAAAGCAAGAAATTGTGATTTTTTAAGAGAATTTTTGAGAAAATTTATGAACATTTATGACTAGTTTCGGTCTGGTTTTTTTCTCTTTACAAAACTTGATTCTCCAAGGTATATTAAGTTCTGAGTCTTGTTTTATTGATTTTTCAAATTTGAATGAAGAATAAAATGTCACCAGTCATTTCTGGTATATATTTTTATGTTAATTAGAAATCAGAATTATAAAATTAATTTTAAACATTTTAAGGTAAGTGTAAATTACATTAATTTAATTTTTAAATGTAAATTAGAGGTCAGCATTATAAAATTAATATATCCTATCCTCCATATTATTGTTTCCCCAACCATTTGGGGGAACTAGTAATATCTTCAGCTTCTTTGCTGCCACATAGTAAGGTAATCGAAATATACATTAAAATACCCATTTTTAGTTTTCAATATAATAGAGTAGAGGAGATTTCTTAAAGTAGGTATAAACATTTCCATTAGTTTAACCTTCTAAATCTTTCTACCAATTTAATTTTTTAAATAGCATGTTTCTTTTAGCATACAAATAATATTATTAGGACTATTTATACTTGGTAGTCTTAACTCTTTTCGGTTTTGTAGCAATAATATTTAAAAATTTTATAATGATATACACTTAATTTTTTTTTAAGATTTTATTTATTTATTTGACAGAGAGAGAGCACAAGTAGGCAAAGAGGCAGAGAGAGAGGGAGAGGGAAGCAGGCTCGCGCCTGAGCAGAGAGAGCCCGATGTGGGGCTCAATCCCAGGACCCTGAGATTATGAGCTGAGTCGAAGGCAGAGGCTTAACCTACTGAGCCACCCAGGTGCCCCATATACACTTAATTTTTTTGCTACCTGAACAAAATAATCAAAAATAACTAATCGGATGCCTTTACCATGCCTTAGTTTTTAATACAGACTGTGAAAAATAAAGAAATAAATTATTGCTCTGGTGCTTTTAAGGAACTTTTATGTACTAATTGGAAATTACTATTATATTGATGTGAGATTATATTGTTATCATTTCAAATTTCAAGGCTCTGAAAGTCCTAGAATACCAGGCCTATAAGCAATGCCAGCAAAGAGCTCCACCAAGAACTGGTTTTCTATAAAAGCTGTGATTGAATGCTTCCTTACATAAAGTGACAGACTTTTGAATTGTACTCCTTACTTTCCCTCATATTTCATAATTATTCACATTATTAAATTTTTTTTCTCCTTTCCTAATTTCTGCTTTCATCACGTATTTCTCCACACCTCACCCTCACTTGATCCCCTTCTCAAGACATTTTTGGGGGATAAAAACATTGAAAATAAAAAATAAAACCTAGCCTTCCTGTTTTGGCTTCTGTGTAGTATGTTTTCTCACTACATCAGTTTAATGTGTACGATTTTCATAACCTTTTGAGAGGAAAACTCTTCTAGTGTTTTATCTTTTAGATTGTTTCCTTTGTCAGAAAAGAAAAAAGTTTGAGGACCAGAAGAAGTAATTTTAGAGTTCTTCACTTTAGAGATCCAACAAAGAGCTGGATAACAATTAATAAGTTACTGGTTTCAAATGAAAAATTCTAACAAACAAAATTGTCCTTTTCATAGCTAGCCCTTGAAATATCTTGAAATTTTTTTCTTGAAAACATGAATTAAAAGTCCTATAGAGATCCCACTGATATGAGGAATTTGAGAAACAAGACAGAGGACCATAGGGGAAGTGAGGGAAAAATGAAACAAGAGGAAACCACAGAGGGAGACAAACCATAACAGACTCTAAATCTCAGGAAGCAAACTGAGGGTTGCTGGAGGGGAGGGGGATGGGAGAGATGCAAATGATGTTTCAATTAAGGATTTCATTGAATATAACTCCTGCATTCTTCATTCTTATTGAAGCTTGCCATTTTTGAAAAAGAAAGTATCAGATGAAATAACATATGCTGAAGATACTGCTAATTCAATCGCACTCCTGGGTAAGTTAAGATTTCTTTAGGTAGAGAGGTATAGCATATGACAGGCCCTACTGACAAGAAAGAAATGTTCTGGGGCGCCTGGGTGACTCAGTGGGTTAAAGCCTCTGCCTTCTGCTCAGGTCATGATCCCCGGGTCCTGGGATCAAGCCCCGCACTGGGCTCTCTGCTCGGCGGGGAGCCTGCTTCCCCCGCCTCTCTCTGCCTGTGATCTCTGTCTGTCAAATAAATAAATAAACAAATCTTTAAAAAAAAGAAAGAAAGAAATGTTTTATTCACTAAGTCTTAGAGTACTCTTCCATATGTAGGTTCTTTTCTTGTTTCTGGTTGGGAATTAGTCATAGTGTGCTTGATGATAATTTTTGCATTGTTTTCTACTGAGGCATTTTATGATACCAACAAGTTCCTTAATTGAAGGACTGGCAAATGCTTATTTGTCTTGTTGTTATTTAGTTTGTTGAAATATTCAACTTTTTGTAAATCAGAAGTATATGTACCTCTCAATAATCACAAAAATGTTTTCAACATTAAACTTTAATAAATGCTAGAATCTAATTAATTGCTAGAAGCACTGAGATCCAAATTATCCATCAAATAATCTAGAATTGTAAATAAAAATAATAAAATGGAAAACATTAATCCTTTTATATCTACATAAGTTTCATAGTCTTTAATGGTAGATATTCTGGGAGAAATTACTATGGGCTAGAGTGGATAAAGATGCCAAGGAAATCAGAATAAACATGGGGAGTAAGATAAGATGACTGCAAGGAACAAATGAGCTGAACTAACAAGAAACTAATTCTGTGAATCCCTAGCATCAAAATTTACACTGGGAAGCCAACCCTAAAGAGGACATGATAATATTAACAGATAAAAGATGTAGTTTTTGTTGATAACATTAAAAAATTGCTCTGTTGCCCTTACTATTTTTAAAAGTTGCCTCTAAGAGTGTTGGTGGGCATTTGCATGATAAATACATGCTCTTTCTTACTGTGTCAGTCTGCTCTCTGCTGAAGAACAGCTTGCCTGCCTTAGAAACTTGAAGTAAGTATGAACTCTTAGAGCTTAAAATGAGCTCCCTTCACTCATTGTTGACTGCAAGTGCTACTGTCCTATCCCTTGTTTTTTGATTGCTGACAACATGAGTTTAAACTAAAATAACACTATAGATTATAATGGGTTTAACAAAAGCTGTTCATTTTTACTAATAACTTCCAGTTTCTACTTAATAGTGGTTAATCATATTAACTTTTCTCTTAAGTGATAGTTATTTCTGATTCACGAGTAGTGATAGTTATGACCCTGCAATTGCACTACTGGGTATTTACCCCAAAGATACGGATGTAGTGAAAAGAAGGGCCATCTGTACCCCAATGTTTATAGCAGCAATGGCTACGGTCGCCAAACTGTGGAAAGAACCAAGATGCCCTTCAACAGATGAATGGATAAGGAAGATGTGGTCCATATACACAATGGAGTATTATGCCTCCATCAGAAAGGATGAATACCCAACTTTTGTAGCAACATGGACGGGACTGGAAGAGATTATGCTGAGTGAAATAAGTCAAAGAGAGAGAGTCAATTATCATATGGTTTCACTTATTTGTGGAGCATAACAAATAACATGGAGGACATGGGGAGATGGAGAGGAGAGGGAGTTGAGGGAAACTGGAAGGGGAGATGAACCATGAGAGACTATGGACTCTGAAAAACAACCTGAGGGTTTTGAAGGGGCGGGGGGTGGGAGGTTGGAGAACCAGGTGGTGGGTATTAGGGAGGGCACGCATTGCATGGAGCACTGGGTGTGGTACAAAAACAATGAATACTGTTACACTGAAAAGAAAAAAAAATTTTAAAAAAAGAGTAGTGATAGTTATTTCTGATTCGAGAGTAGGATTTTGGGGGTGCCTGGGTGGCTCAGAGGGTTAAGCCTCTGCCTTCGACTCAGGTCATGATTTCAGGGTCTTGGGATGAAGCCCCACATTGGGTTCTCTGCTCGGCAGGGAGCCTACTCCCCCCTCACTCTCTCTCTCTGCCTGCCTCTCTGCCTACTGGTGATCTCTGTGTGTGTGTGTCAAATAAATAAATGAAATCTTTAAAAAAAAAAAAAAGAGTAGGATTTTGGAAATGTATGAGGGAAAAAGTTGGTACTCTGTCCTGAGAATCTAAAACAGGATATTGTGAGAAATGACCTCAATTTACAAGAACTAAAAGGGTAGAGAAGCAGATGAGAAACCTTACAATTTCCCATACATTTAGACATTTGTTTAGTTTTGTTGGAAAATTTTAGTTGTTCCCATTGACTAAATTTTCCCAAAACATGTGATTTTTCAACATGAAAGGAAGTATTTTTTAAAAAAGGGAAACATATTGAAACTGTCTTCTTTTTTCTTCTCTTTTAGTGGTATCTTTTGCAGACAGATTCTCCTAAAGCAAGGGTGAGGTTCTCCTATGTACTTCCTCCTGTCCATTTGCATCCCCACTCACTGATCATTTCCAGAGGTGAACATTATGCAAGTCCTAATGCAAAACAGGAGTGTTTCGGGAACATTATCTGTTTCCCTCACAGAATCTCCCCACATCTGGTTCAGCCCTGAAGCTGATTTTCCCAACTCCAGTTGTCCCAAGCATGCAGAGGACACAGAATATTTCCAGAATTCCATGGATCATTTTTGGCTTCTCGTAGGGATAAGTTGTAGTTAATCGAGCAAGAACAAACCAGTCTGAAGTATAGGCTGAATCCAGTTCAGAAATAATTTAGATATGCCTTAAAAGGAACCCTCCCAAGCCTTCATCTCCACCAAGATAACTTGAACATGAAACTATTACAGGTAGGGCAAAGATTGCCCAGAAACTCTTTGTTTTCCATTCTATTAGCAAATTGAAAAGCAGAGCTCACTTGGAACTTCTCTAAGCAAAGGATGCATTATTAGGGGCAACAAATTACTGATTCTCTAGTTAAAGAGAAATATGTTAACCCATATCTTGCCAGAATAATAATAGTAACTTACTATATGCCAGACACTATTCTCAACTTTTTTTCATATTAGTTCCCACAACAATCTTTAAAATAGTAACTATTGTTATACACATTTTATAGATGAGGAAAGTAAGACACAAGTTTACATAGGTAGTAAGTGGCAGAGCCATTATTTAATCTTAAACAATCTGGTTCCAGCATTTATCTTATTAACCACCATTCTTTTCTTCCTGGGAAGGAGAGGCTGAGTTGATTGAGGGGCCAATGTTATAATGATATAATGTTATCATGTTATAATGTTATAATGATAGATCCAAGATATTTCACGTATGCATGTGTGCATGTATAAAATTACATGGTCCTGGGTGCCTTTGGCTCAGGTCATGATCCCAGGGTCCTGGGATGGAGCCCCGCATCAGGCTTTTTGCTCAGCAGGGAGCCTGCTTCCCCTGCTCTCTCTGTGCCTGTCTCTCCGCCCACTTGTGATCTCTGTCTGTCAAATAAATAAATAAAATCTTTTAAAAAATTAAAAAATAAAATTACATAGTCCAGTTTGAACTTCTAGTAAGGATATTTTTAATCATACTACTAACATATTTAAATTTGCAAGTAAACATGACAATGTTCTTAAATAGCATTCATTTCTTTTTCTGTCAGGTGAATTGATGAAAATATCAAATTCTGAATTGAGGATACAAATTTGTAAGTGTATTATTGACTTTTATCATGCAGAACCACCAAAGAAGCATATTACAGGTGAAGTTTTCAATAGTCTTTTGGTAATAACTTATGTCTATAAAATAATATTCTTTCTCATTCTCTTTGAACTTGGAAAGACACAGTGGGATTGATGCAAGCTGGCTAGCTCCAAGGACCCAGAAGTGTTCCCATAGGACTGGCCAAAAGGGTCCTTGGCTCTGTGCAGGATAGGAATCAAACACAAGCCAAGTCGAAGTGAGAGCAGAGTTTATTGAAGACATAGAGAAAGTGTAGATATGGACAGAGCGGAAGACTTAGAAAGGAAAGAAGAGTGAGTCTTGACTTTACTTGGGGCCTGTGGTTTTTATTGAAGATTGTGGTCAGGTGCACCTGACTTCTCAGCCTTTCAGAAACGATAGGTGTCTCCATTAAGTCACTTATGACCCTGAGCCAGGGGTCTTGATGAGTCAGTATTCTTGGAAAATGTTTATGATGACTCCGCCCAATTACTCTTCAGACATTGTCTGTTCTGCTAGAAGACTCCAAAGAAATAATTAAATCCTTGAACTTTATAAGGAGCACATACATCATTATATATTATATATATAATATATTAAATTTAATTAATATAATATATATTAAGTTTAATGAATCAATTCAAAATTGACTCATTATTTGGCCTTTTATAGAAAAATTTTGTCTATCCTTGTGCTATACAATTTCAAAATGCCAAACTTTTTTTAAAGTTCTTATTGCAGTTGTTTAATAATATTACTCATTCCTTTGTCTGAACATAGATGGTTACTGTGTGAGAAAACTGTACGTATTTATTAACTAATTGTTGTTAGGTTACCAGCAAGCAAATTCGTCATATAAGATTAAGATGGCTGAGGTCAGTGGATTGGCAAAAACAATGGTCGAATCATTGACCTTACTTGAAAATCAACTTGTTGAGAAACTTTGGGTACTTAAAGCTCTCCAACATCTTTCAACTTCTGGTTTGTATATTATTAACTTTAAATACTTCATTCTCAACTATTTTTGTTTCTATCCAACGGTGTCAAGACTGTACAACATAAATAATTTCTAAATTTATTTTCAGAAGTTAATTGCACTTTAATGATGAAAGCACAAGCAGCCAGAGAAATCTGTGCTCACCTCAATGACCAAGACCCCTCTGGACAGCTTCTGTTTCGTTCATCAGAAATACTTTGGAATTTATTGGAAAAATCTCCAAAAGAAGAAACCATACAACAACTTAGTAACTTGGAATGTTTGCTGTAAGTAAGTGGTTAGATAGGAATGTTTTTTAACCTTAAAATGAAAGCCAGTAACATAACTAACATCTTTGTTTGAATTTGTGTTCAATTAGGCTTTTGAGTCATGTCCATTTTTAGTGATGTCCTATGGTTCAGGACATCATTTTTATGTTGTGGTGTAAATGCATCTTTGCAATAGCAAGCTGGTTTTTGTTTTTTGTTTTTCCTATTTGTAAAGCTTTTAAAGTAGCTTATTAACAAAGCTAAATTATGTCTTTGAATAAGTATAAAATGCGTTAGACATTTAAAAGAACTATTTCATTTGTTCATTCAGCAACCTATTTTTTTAAGATTTTATTTATTTATTTATTTGTCAGAGAGAGAGAGAACGCACAAGCAGGCAGAGGCAGAGAGAGCAGACTCCCTGTGGGACAAGGAGTCCGATGTGGGACTCGATCCCAGGACCCTGGGACCATGGCCCGAGCCAAAGGCTGTGGTTTAACCCACTGAGCCACCCAGGTGTCCCCAGTAACCTATTTTTAAATACTTACTCTCTTCCAGATATTGCAGTAAGCATTAGCAATAAAATATAAGTGAGTCTTTAAGTAACTTATCCATTTATTCATCAAATAATTATTGTCTTCTCTGTACCAACTTCAGTATTGGGCCATAGAAATACAAAAGAAAGCAATGCAGACATGATCTCTGCTTTCATGGAATTTACATTATTATTAGGAGATAGACAAGTAAACAGACAACTAAATGCTATGAAATAGACTATCACAGTGCTACATGTTCTCTAGAAAAGAGTGATTCAGCATACCCAATCCAATTGATTTAAATCACATAGGATATTTATGGGCTTATATAACTACAAGGTCAAGGATAAAACTGGTTTCATGTGCTCAGCAAATAACAAGATATGGGCCTTCATCATCCCTCTATAGTTTTCCACTGTGTTAGCTTTATTCCCAAGATCCACATAGTGAGACCTAACAAGTTGAGGTTCACACAATCACAACCCCAAATCAAGCAGAAGAGAAGACTTGCTCTTCTGAAAGGCCAAAGAAAGTTCTTTGAATTGAGTCCCTATTGGTCCTGAGTGGTCTGGGTTGGCCATATGCCATTCCAGATTTGAATTACTAGTGACAGAGAAATGCTCTGGCTAAAAGGAAGCTAAAAGCATCTTCGTAAGACCAAAAGGGTAAATGCCTAAATAAAAATAAGGGTACTATTATCATAAGAAGGGCAAGCAAGGGGCACCAGTCTTTCTCAATCAGAAGAGCATTCAACTCTTGACCTTGGGGTTATGAGTTCAAGCCCCACACTGGGTGTAGAGATTACTTAAAAAAAATAAAATCTTTTTAAAAAGACGAAGAAGAAGGGCAAATGAGTGCTTGGAAGCAAACCAGCAAATGCCCAAACCAACAAATGTCCACAGAACGTGACCCAGACTTGGAGAGTTAATAAATACTTCCTGATGAACCCTAATTTGGTATCTGAATGATAAATATGAACTGGCAACACAGAAGAGTTTTGCATTCAGAGAGCATCCTAGACAGGGGAACAGAAGTGAAAATAGAATTTGGCAAAAGAAAAAAGAAAAAAACCCTGGAAGGTACTGAATATATTGAGAGTAGAAAATAGAATAGTGAGAGATGAAGTTAACAGTGTTAGGAGGGACCATAACATGAAAGGCTTGATAAGCCTTGGTAAGGGGGTAGGACTTTTTAATCTTAAGAACAAAGAAAAGCCTTTAAGTAGTTTAAAAAGGAAAATGATATGAATGGATCTTTATTTTAGAGCAGTCACTTTGCCCACAGGTATAGATTTGGATGGATGGATTCTTATCTGAGACTTGACTCCTATGGCAGATTTAGAAATGTAGAAAAGATCAGAAATACTTCAAAATGAATAGTATGATATAAAAAGGGAATTTTATTGATAAACACTTAAGTAGCATTTACAAAGAAATATGGTTTTAAAGATCTGATTTTACTTTCCAGGGCTTTGAAGGAAGTATTTAAAAATCTGTTTATGAGAGGTTTTAGTCATTATGATCGTCAGCTTAGAAATGATATATTAGTAATCACTACAATTATAGCTCAAAATCCTGGAACACCAATGATCGTAAGTATGAGTCAAATTGCATGAATTTTAATTGTGGGAATAGCTTGAATGGGGGGAAGGAGTCCTAAACAATGTTGTAATGTTTATGAACTTAGTTAGTTATGATAGCAAGATATTTTGTAATTTCATTATGGTCACCAGTAATTCTGCCAGTTCTTTGCAACCTTTTGTAAACTTGAGATTCTCTTCATATTTTATAATTTGCTTACATATATGCTATGTATGATGTGTTTCTTTCCTTGCTGGTGGTATGAGTTTATATCTGGCACCATTTCTCTTTCACCTAAAGAATTTCCTTTCTCATTTCTTATGATGCAGATCTGCTAGCCGCTGGGAACAAATTCTCTTAATTTCTTTATCTAAATACATCTTTAATTCAGCCTAATTATTGAAGTGTATGTTCACAGAATATTGAATTCTAGTTTGAACACTTTCTTCTTTTACCACTTTAAGATACTGTTTTGCTGTCTTCTGGCCTCATGTTTCTTATCAGAAGTATTTGTTTTTTCAATTTGTTTCCCCATGGACAATGTATCATTTTGCTTTCTGGTTGTTTTTTAAGATTTTCACTCTACCTTTGGTTTCCAGCAGTTTTACTATTATGTGCCAAGATGTGATTTTCTTTGTATTTATCCTGCTTAAGATTCATTCATAGGGCTTCCTGAGCATGTAAACTGACTAAATTTAGAAAATTTTTTGATCATATTCTGTAAGTATTTTTATCAGCCCCATTCTCTCTCTCTCCTCTTCTGTAATTCAGATTACATGCATGTTTGTCGTGAGACCTGTTCACATTTTTTCAATTTTTCTCTCTATTCTTCAGATTTAATAATTTGTATTGGTCTATACATCTAAATTCACTGACTTTTTCCCCCTGTCATCTTCATTCTGTTATTAATCCCATCCAGTGCATTTTTATTCCAGATGTTGTCTTTTTTAGTTTTTAAATTTTTGTTTCCTTTTTATAGTTTCTATTTCTCTGCTGAGAGTTCCTGTCTTTCTGTTTATTAAGAGCATTTTTACTGTAGATTCTGGTGTACTCCTCTGAAAAGTATTTATTCTTTCATAGGCTACTCATCCCTATGGCAAATAGCAGGTCAAATCTCAGTTCATTTCTTTCAGTCTTACCTAGGATGCTTGAGTATTCCCTGCCATGGCATGATTCAGGCATTAGCCAGAGGTCTGGGAGTTTATACACAGAAGTTGAAGTTCCCTTTCTGTGGTTCTCTCCTTTATGGGATTTCCCCCTTCACTTTCCAGTAGCAATAGTTGCCCTGAGAGTACCTCTGCCCTCTGAATATTCAAACCACTAAGATAACAGCTTTACCCTGAGTTGCAGGATCTACACAAGGTGTGGACTAGGTCCTGGCCTCGGTCTAAATACCTTTTTTTTTTTTTTTTTTACAAAAGGGAAACCCATGCAGTGCCATCTCTTGTCTTCAAAGTTCTGACTCCCCTCCAGTATCTGCTTGGTTTTCATCACAAGACAGTTGTTTTTATATTTTGTTCAGAGTTTATAATTGTTACCTTCAGGAAGACTTCTCATTGGAGCTACTCTGCCATCCCAGAAGCTAAGCCTCGGCATATTTTATAATGTAAAAATCACTGAATGATTGACATCCCAGAGTAGAGCTCTTTGGCAATGATATCCATATAGCCACACACTTTCTAAGTTGTATTTAAAGGAAATTTGTGAGGGGCGCCTGGGTGGCTCAGTGGGTTAAAGCCTCTGCCTTCAGCTCAGGTCATGATCCCAGGGTCCTGGGATCGAGCCCCGCATCGGGCTCTCTGCTCCCCGGGGAGCCTGTTTCTCTTTCTCTCTTTCTCTGCCTGCCTCTCTGCCTACTTGTGATCTCTGTCTGTCAAATAAATAAATAAAATCTTTTAAAAAAATAAATACGGACGCCTGGGTGGCTCAGTGGTTAGGCCTCTGCCTTCAGCTCAGGTCATGATCCCAGGGTCCTGGGATCGAGCCCCACATCAGGCTCTCTGCTCCATGGGGAGCCTGCTTTCTTCTCTCTCTCTGCCTGCCTCTCTGCCTACTTGTGATCTCTGTCAAATAAATTAATAAAATCTAAAATAAATAAATAATAAAGGAAATTTGTGAATGAAGGGTTCAACCCCATATCAATGGTTATCAGATAAAACTTATAATGTGTAAATGGGGCAACAATTCTATCTAGCTTTCTAGTCAAGGCTGCAATGCATGGGTAAACCTATATGTGTCTTTGGAAGCTCCTGCTTAGTTAATAAATTCTCATTAGCATCCTTGCAAACATTCAGGTTAATTTTATGAGTCAAATAACATCTTCACATTTAAAGAAGCCATATGGATCCTAAAGCAGTAGCACTGTAACACTGCAAGCTCAAAAACCTAGGGGCTTGCCCCTCTAAACTCTCCCGAATTATAAAGTCCAGCTAGGATATCTGTGGCAGAAATGTGTTCTCTCATGCTGAAATGTTTGCAATTCTGGTTATTCTTCAGGGCTTTTTATGTTAAGTAGGACCCGTTAGACCTGACAAAACCTTTCACATAATGAGAGTGGTTGGGGTCAAGGTGGGAGGGGGGCTGTTTAAGAAGAAAAGCTGCTGAAACTAACCGTATCTTTCATCCTTATTTTGTCACTTAAAGGTATAATATGATAATGAATTAGAAAAGTAATTTGTAGTCTTAACACATTTTGAGTAATTACCAAATTTTAGTCAGCATCTTATAATATACTCATAGAATAATATAAAAATATTTCTTAGAACCAACAGAAGGTTATATTATAAGTTTATCTGGCTATATGTTTCCTGCTTTCATCCCTTTCTATTATTAGTACTTTATGAATTCAAATGAATGACAAGGGGAATCTGATAAAGTTAATTAAGTATTAGGTAAATATTAGCATCTATAATTTCCATCTAATTCAATCATTCTTCTATGTATTTATATTAGGAATGTGGCTTTACCAGGGATTTGATACTATTTGCAACCTTTACTGAAGGTAAAAACCATAAAACTTTCAACCTATAATTATCTTGATGAGTCTTATACATTATTTATCTGTTACTTTTATTTTCTTTTTTTCCCCCTCACAGTTAAAAGTCAAAATCCTTTGGTAAAAGGTCTTAAGCTTTCTAATTCCTATGAAGATTTTGAATTGAAGAAATTGCTATTCAATATAATTGTGATCTTATGTAAAGATTTACCTACTATACAGGTAAAAAAAATAACCAAAATTAAAGCTAAAGTGTCTCACTTTGTAGTATAACTTTTTTAAAGCCATGACTGCAAATCTTTCATCAACCCATATGTTTACCATAGAAAGTAACTCTGGTCAGAATTTCATCTTATCAAAATTTCTTCTGCTTATCTGTTAATAAACAGTGAATTTACCAAATTTAAACCATATAAACCAAGAAAGGCAGGAGAACATTGTAAATTTATTTATGTATTTAGATCTCCAGGATAAGAAAACATAATATGAAAGAAAACCCATATAGGCCCATCTAGCCTAATAGGCTACCTCTGACCATATTGTAGTTAAAGCTTTAGTCAGGCGGAATGCAGTGCTATCATTTTTCAGCAATGTGATCCTGAATAAGCTGTTTAGTTTCTGTAAATCCCAGATTTTTAAAAATGTTTTATTTATTTATTTGAGAAAGAAGGGAGAGCACAAGTAGGTGGAGCAGTAGCAGAGGGAGAGGGAGAAACAGGCTTCCCACTAAGCAGGGAGCCTGAGGCATGGCTCCTGGGATCATGACCTGAGATGAAGGCAGATGCTTAACCAACTGAGTCACCCAGTTGCCCCAATCCCAGATATCTTAATTTCAAAATGAGGATAACACCTATCTCATGGAATTATTATGAGGGTTAAGAGAGCTCAGATTTTTTGGTAATACCACTTTGAGCAACACACACATATATACACACTAAAATATGTTCAGAGAAGGAAAAAAAATTGTCTTTGTTTTTACAGTTATAACTTTATTAATGATATCAAAAATATACACTCTATAGAATCTAAATGTATTTTCTGAAATGCCAAATAGAATATAGTTACATAAAATATGGTTTAATTAGTACAGTGAAGTATTATGTAACTATTAAAATCTCTCTGGAGACAAAATGTACACGACAGTTTAAAAACCACTTTAGTTAATAACAGAGTCAAATGGTATAAAGAATATGGTGAGCTTCTTGGGGCACCTGGGTGGCTCAGTGGGTTAAAGCCTCTGCCTTCAGCTCGGGTCACGATCTCAGGGTCCTGGGATCGAGCCCCACATAGGGCTCTCTGCTCAGCAGGGAGCCTGCCTTCCCCCTCTCTCTCTGCCTGCCTCTCTGCCTACTTGTGATTTCTATCTGTCAAATTAATTAAAAAAAAAAAAAAAGAATATGGTGAGCTTCTTAAAGCACTGTGTGAGCAGTGGAATCAACTCATTTTTTTTATGTCATTTGTTTGTGGCCCAATAATTGTAGTGATAACGAATATGTGTACTGTTATTTGTGGTTCATGGAGTATTTTGAAAATATTATCCACTTAATATTTATAGTAATGCTAGAACTAGCTGTTGTTCTTATTTCTGCTTTCTCCATTCTAAATCTTGCCTTCATTCCCTGTGGACTAGTAGAAAATTTAGAAAAGTTCATAGATGTTATTGTAAAAAAGTCTTTATAAAATAATGCCAAGTGAAACTGAATAGAATATGGCACATCATCTGTTGCCATCCTGTGAACCATATATAAGCATCAATCAGAATCAGCCATAATATTAACTACAATGTCATGATAGCTATGCATTTTTCTCTTTTATTGAAATCATGGATTCAGTACAATTTTGAATTTCTAAGCATGTAATTATAAATATGGCGTGTGACCTGAGCGGCTTTGGTTGACTAGAATTTTTGTATAAGTTCTGTTACAACTGCTTAAAAATTAGCCACAGTCATTATTTTGGAAAAATAGATACTTTTATAGTGTACAGTTGAGACTGTGAAATGTTTCTTTTTCAAAAATGAAGGGAAGAGAGAATATATCAGCAGTTTATTTGCCCCCAATTTTCTGTTTCTTTGGTTTGATCATAAGCAGGAGTCAAATTATATATATAAGCATAGACAAAAAAAATTAACACTTATTTATATTATTGTCAGCTAGAGAGTGCATATCTGAGATAAGGGGATCACAGCCAACTTGTTGTTTTTGTTTTGTTTTGTTTTGTTTTTGGTACTTAATGTAGGTTGGCATCTTTAGGAAGGAAATTTTTAAAAAATGACCCTAATAAAACATCACACTGGAAATCTTTAATTTTCTTAGATTAAATAAAATTGTTTTAATTATGTTTCTAACACAGTAGTTTTTCCCCTTCCTCATAGCTATTAATTGACGGCAAAGTTATCTTGGCTTTGTTTACCTATGTTAAAAAGCCTGAGAAACACAAGATAATGGAATGGTCTGCAGCACAGTATGAAGAATTACAACTGCATGCAATTGCCACTTTGTCATCAGTGGCTCCTTTATTAACAGAAGAGTATATGTTGTGTCAGGGAAATGCTCGAGTCCTTGCATTTCTAGAATGGTGTGAGAGTGAAGGTGAGTGATACCTATCAAAATTCTAATTTACATATTTCAATTGAACTCTCAATATATGCATAGAAAAAATAAATAAAATTAATTAAAGAAAAGAGAAATAAAAATACATATCTTGTTTCCTGTGATTTTCACATGTTTACTATTGTTTTTAAAGAAAAAAATCTGAGATTTCATTTAAAGTCAGACACAGTAAACATCATAACTGTAATTGATACTTACCTCTCAGTAAAAGAAATCATTCATATAACCTGATTTAAATTTTTGTAGCATTAGGCTTATCCAACAATTATACTAAGTCCTGGAAATATTTTAAAGATTTTATTTATTTATTTGACAGAGACAGAGATCACAAGTAGGCAGAGAAGCAGGCGGGGCGGGGGGGGGAAGTAGGCTCCCCGCTGAGCAGAGAGTCTGATGCAGGACTCGATCTCAGGACCCTAAGATCATGATCTGAGCCGAAGGCAGAGGCTTTAACCCACTGAGCCATCCAGGCGCCCCAGTCCTGGAAATATTTTAATCATTCATTCAACAAATATTTGTTGAGTGCCTACTAGGTACTAATATTGTTTTAACTGCTAAAGATACATTTATATTCAAAATAAATAAAATCCCTACCTTCACAGAGCTTAAAATTCCCAGCCAGAAGTAATGATTCCACATGTAGTCTACCAAATTATTAGACTACCAATTTGTACAAATATTTTATTATAGCTCTCATCATTCTTAGAAAGGAAATAAGAAATACTTTCTTTAAAAAATGCTTATAAGGGATACTGCATTCTTTTCTGGTAGTTATTTTGCTTTGGAAATAATTTTATATGATACATTTTCAGTAGATCAAGAAAATCATGTATCTGTGAGGATGGAAAAATTATAGCTGATTTTTTTAATTCTCTAGTTTCTAATATGCAGAATTACTAAATTTATTCTTGTTAAATTGCTATGCATTAAATAAAGTAATTATTCTCTATCCTTTATATCATTTATGTTTACAAAAGACTATAAAGCAAAAGAGGAAATGCTGCCTAACATGGGGAAGCCTGATAGCTAACAGTTATTGAGTACTTACTGGATGGTAGGCCTTAAACACCTCACAAGTATTAACTCATTTAGTCCTCACAACAGATCCAGAGGTTGAAGGTACTGTTACTATCCCTGGTGGTCAGATGGGTAGAACTCAATCAGAAAAGTTAAATAACATGTTCTTGGTCACACAGGAAGTGTCAGATGCAGGATTTAGTACATGTAGTCTAGCTCTAGAACCTGCATTCTTAACCCATACACAATACTCAGAAGAGTATTTTTAAATTTTTTTTTAGTTTAAAACATGAAGAACCTTTTAAAGAAGGCATATTACTGTAAAGAAGAAAGGAGAACTTGCCTTGCTGTTTATCAAGACTTACCATAAAGCAATAATAATTTAAACTGTATGGTACTAGATAAGGAACAGACCAATGAAAAAGAATATATGAGGGGTTGGCATTAACAAAGATGTTATTGCCTTCAATAAAAATAAAAATTGGCTTCTTTCACCTTGTTAAAAAAATCAAGTGCAAAATGTATTAAATCCCTAAAAATAAAAAGTTAAACTATAAAATCTTAGAAGAAAACATGGGGAAATATCTTTATGATAACAGGGTAGGAAAATACTTTGATAAACCAGAAGAACTTAAACTATATGGAAAATTAATGCATTTAATAATGTAAAATTTAGAAATGCTGTATGACTAAATCTGAATAAAATAACGATCTACAAATTGAGAGAATACATTTTTGACCCCTGAGACTAATAAAGGATTAGAATCCAGGCTCATAAAGAACTCAAAAAAGAAAATAACTCGGCAAAGAAGTAAATAAAGAATAGAGACTGCCAAGTCACAGACAAAATTTCAAATTTAAAAATAACATTAAAAAATGTTCAACCTTATTGGTAATCAGAGAAACACAAATTAAGATAATAATTAACTGTCATTTCCCATTTAACAGATTGGAAAAATATATTAGTCTTATACATTGTGTCCATATAACCACTTTGAGAAGCAATTTAGGATCTTTGGTAAAATTAAGTGTGGATATACCCTATATGATTCTGGTGTCACATGTGAAACCTTTCTCAGTGGGAATAAGGGGACATAAACCAGAAAGTTCACTGTAACAGAATGTTCATTGTAGCAGTTTGTTCTAGTGAATGGATAAACTGTGATTTATTTATAAAATGATTGCTCAGGGGCACCTGCGTGGCTCATCTGGTTAAGCATCGGACTCTTGATTTCACTCAGGTCATGATCTCAGGGCTGTGAGATTGAGCCTGGCATCAGGCTTCACGCTGGGCATGAAGCTGGCTTAAGATTCTCTCTCCCTCTCTCTCTTCCCATCCCCTCTAAAACAAATAAAATGAATGCTGAAAGCAATTAAATTATTTAGATCTGCTTGTGACTATGTAAATACTTTAAAAAACATAATGTTGAGTAATAGTAGCAAGTTACAAAAGATACACACAAGATGACACATTTGAGTAAAATTTTAAAGCATATTTCTATTCTGGAAATAGGAGGAGAAGGGGGAAAGGATAATATTTATTCCTCTAAAAAAAAAAAACTAGAGTATGACCAAATTTAACATCTGCTTAAACTTAAGGGGTAGATATATAAAGCATCTGATATATTCTGTTCTATTTGAAATGTTTTTGCCTTAAATTTCTTGATGTAAAGTATTAAATTATATTTCTCCACAGATTCCTTCTTTAGCCATGGTAATAGTTTTCATGGTACAGGTGGCCGTGGCAATATGTTTGCCCAGATGCGTTACAGTTTAAGACTCTTGAGAGCCATGGTCTACCTTGAGGATGAGGCTATAAATGATGATCTTTGTGAAAAGGGAACAATTCAGCAACTGATAGGTAAAACACATTTAGTAGAATACTTATAAATTAGAGGTTTTGCTTAAAATGCTTTTTACAAATTTATTTTATCATTCTAGCCTAGAAACTCCTGAATATTCTCTTGGTTTTGTTTCATATTGTTGCTATAAGTCAATTTGTCTTTACTGAAACATCATGATCACTCATTCTGTAAACATCTGTTTATTCCAGATACTATTTCATTTAGGATTATCTTTTTTTTTAATGGCTACTGTTCCCTTCATTTTTCTAGTAATAAGATGACCACATTTTGGCCAGACTTTTGAAGTCATTTAAAAGAGGTAACATTACATTTTCCAGTGCATCTGACATACCAGAACACTAGTGTGCTGGTATATCCAGAAATGTACACAGGAGATTCTTTTCTGTTCTAATATAGCAGGATATCCTTGATTTTCAACTTATAATTCACTATAATGAATCATTTTATCCCCAAAATACATACATGTGAGCTTGGAATAAAGTTCAGAACTGAAAACAAACTATTGTTACCTTTGTTAATTTAAAAATTAATAATCCTCTGGCCCTAACTTTTCCTGACTTTGAAAAGATCTCTTTTGGGGGCACCTGGAGGGCTTAGTTGGTTAAGCAACTGCCTTCGGCTCGGGTCATGATCCTGGAGTCCCAGGATCAAGTCCCACAATGGGCTCCCTGTTCAGCAGAGAGTCTGCTTCTCCCTCTGACCTCTCCCTTCTCATGCCTCTTCTCTCTCAAATAAATAAATAAAATCTTAAAAAAAAAAAAAGATCTATTTTGGTCATACTCAAATTCACTGATTGCCTCATGAGTAAGAGATAATTTGCTGGATGTCAATTAATTATAAACACCTCCACCAAAACTCTTCAATCTGTTAAGCTAAAGTGCCTACTCTTCCATCATTAGTGGAGAGCAGTGGTGCCATTTAATAGCAGTGTCCTTTAAAATAAGGATACTGAAAAGGGTGCTAAGTGAAAATACTTTTTTGATGAGTTTACTGAGGATGACCAAACCTGAAAGTAGATTTTGTGTATGTATGTTTGTGAGTAAAGCAATAGAAAAACTTCTATTGAGTGAAGATACAGAAAAAAACTCTCAAGAGTGAGTGGGGTCCCTACAGTGTTGCCCCCGAAGTAGATTTTATCACTTCCATGCATATTCCATTGTACAGAACTCAGTGTTAAGGTTCCAACCTAACTGGATGGAGTATAGAGAATACTATATTTCGTACGTTCAGATAAGAGTCTGAATCTTACCTGGGTAGGAGGTGTGGGGAGAGAAAGGGGAAAACAAATACAAAAGGGTTCTTTCCTTAGGATTTTTTCCCCTTTAACTTGAAAGAAGCTGATCTTTATCATGTGAGTTCTTAGAGGCAGTGGCCTGCCTTCACTTACTCAGTCTAACAGAGGACTTAAAAAATAGTTTGCTCATCAAATAGTAATTGAATTGTTATTGCAAATGTTTATAATACCTTTTGTGCAGGCACTGGTGTCACAAACATGTATAGAACAGGACACTGTGGACCTTGCCCTTAATGAGAACGGGGAAAAAAAAAGTATATCCTAAAAAGATAGCTTATGTTACCCTACACCATCAGTAAGGCCCCTAGTGAGTAAGACAGAGAATACCACAGAAACCCAGAGGTTTCAGTAGTTTTTAAGGCTAGGTAATCTTGACATGTACCTTTATTATAGAACTTGAGTGTGAGGGTAAAGCTAGTTGTGAGAGGGAAAAGAGGAGATGGTCTTTAAAGCAAGGGAATAGTATAAGCAGAGACATGGTATTAAAATATGTATAACAATGTTTTCAGAGCTAGCTTAAGTGAAGTCAGTTTTATGAAGACATCTATCAACTATACTTCAATTTAAAATAATAAAAAACAGAAATTGGAAAAAATGTTTTATGGAAACAAGTAATATGAGATATAATATGTCTAGTGAAGAGCCAAGTTAAAATTTTGAATAGCATCCTCTTTAGACATGGGGAGCCATTAGTGATTTTGATCAGGGAGCTTATATGTATAGTGCTGTTTTAGGAAAAGGAATCTGGAAGAAATATATCAGATGACTTAGAATAGAACAAGGAGAAAGTAAAGGCAGGAACTAAAGGATACTGAAATATGAAGGAAATAATTAAAAACACAACATCTGTTACAGACAACACAGAAAGTGACATGCCTACACTCAAGTAGGAAGGAAAATGAGAACATCTAGAAAAGAGAAGCAGACCTATGGCCAACCAGTTTGGATTCCTAGATGTTCCTAATAAAGGAGCATAGGCCCATCTGTTCCTGGCATGCTCCTCAACAGAGCCTTCAGCATGCTCAGCTAGCCCCATTAGGGACTGATCTTGCACCTGTCATTCATACTAACAGGTCCAAGAATCATCCCCTCAGGGCCAGTTATGGTAATAAATTGTGATTTCCCTGGCCCTCTTACTTTGGAACATAAGTTCAGCCCTTCCTGGTAATGCCAATGACCCCTTTAATGGAGAAGCAATGATTTTCATTCCTCATTTAAAGCTTAAAGGAAAATTCCTTTTTGCAGCAAAATTGTATTGTGACTGTCATCCCATCAGTGTAAGTGGGTCTTTTCCAGTGTTTCTAAATTTTGAGTAGAAGCAGGGGAGAGATCAAAAGACATGGGAATACTGCTACCTAAAGTTATTGAAAACACCTCCCAGTAGACATAAGGAGAGGACACAGAAAGAAATAACAGGAAGAGAAAATATACTTAGAGAGGTCTTCCACCTTTGCCTAAAATTGACTCTGTTAACCATGAAGAGATGAAGAAGCTGTGATCAGGCATTTTAGTCACATATTTGCAAAACACTCAGCTCTGCCTCATGATGCTCTGCATATTTCTATAAACAGTTTTGTTTGCTGCACAAAGTATCACGTCGTTAGGGCATCTTTTAATAATATTCCATTAATTCTGTACTAAAAATGCTATATATGTGGGGCTACTGGTCGTATTCAGAGCTCAAAGAATCCATTTATCATCTTCTGTCTACAGCTTCTATATAACTGTTCAATTCAAATAGCTCCCTTTAAAATAATTTCTCTAACTGAAATTTTGTAAGAAAGGATTTCTTTTTTTTAAAGAAGGAATTTCAAAACACCAATTGATCAAAATAAAAATACAGTGTCTGATGAGTTTACATTCTTTCAATTTTTCCACACCAGGAGTTTTTAAAAATACAATAAGCAAGTCTAATGACAAAGAAGAAGCCATTGTTTTGGAAATTCAATCTGATATATTACTTATCTTATCTGGTCTTTGTGAACATCATATTCCTAGGAAGGTATGTATGCCTGTGAATCAAAGTTTTGTTCAGATCTTCCAATGACCTAGCACTATAAACTGTTTCTTGGTGTCCATAAATGTTGGTGTTTTTTAATCTTGTGAGGATTTAATTTAATATTCCTTTTTATAAGGAATAAGGATTTTAATATTCCTTTTTATAATATTCCTTTTTATGTATGCAATAAAGTACACATATATATATATATATATATCTTGGGTATATATTTCAGTAGGTTTTGATGAATGTATACACCCATTTAACCAATATCTCAATTAAAACAGAGACAATTGTTACTTCCTATGAAATTCTTTCATGCCACTTAGTAGCTATCCCCCCTATTTGCCTTCAGGTGACCACTGTTCTGATTTCTCTCCCCATAAATAAGTATTGCCTATTCTTTTACTTTATATGAATGGAACCACATTCATATAAATGTGACTTATTCTTTTATATCTGGTCCTGTCATTACCATATTTCTGAAATATACCCCTGTTATTACAGGTATCAGCAGCCCATTCCTTTTTGTTGCTGAGTAGTTCTTTGTTTGAATATACCCAATTTTTTTCTCCATTCCCCTACTGATTAATACTTAGGTTTTATCCATTTGGGACTATATGTATAAACCTTCAGTAAACATTTTTGTAGTAGTCTTTCTGTGGACATAATGCTTTCATTTCTTCTAGATAAATACTGGGGAGTACAATTAATGTTCATTAAGTAGGTATATGTTTTTAAGAAACTGGCAAACAGTTCTTCCAAAGTGACTATCACATTATAAATGCTGTTTTGAGTTTAAACTGGGTTCAGGGTGATGGGTATGTGATGAGCACTGAGTGTTGTATGTAACTGATGAATCATTAAATTCTATACCTGAAACCAATATTATACTGTATGTTAACTAACTGGAATTTAAATAAAAACTTAAAGAAAAAAAATCAGGTTTATACTAGAACTAAAAGTTAGAAAAAAGAGCTTAATTCCCTTTGATCTTTTAAAATTTTGTAACAAACTCTGAGTCTCTAAGTTTGATAATTTAAATAATTTAATAAAAGAATTGGAAAGATAAAAAAAATTTAAATTGTGTAATTTCCAGTAGAGAGATTTTAGGGAGAGGCAACAAGAACAGTAAATGCATACCTAGCTTTGAGCTTTGGTCCAACTTTTTCTTATACTCTGCTACCCTGTGCCTTTCTTCTGGAAAAATACTCATGTCTTGCTTACTGGGTACCAGAACTGAACAACAAAACAGTGAGAAAGGTAATTGGTAAGCAATAAGTAATAACTGGCAATAACTTAATATAAATTACTAAAGGTTTTAGCTACCGTTTATATATTTATTTCTCTCTTGGGAATATTAAAAAGTCTTCCATGATAGAATTTTAGCCTCTTAAATTAGTTTTGCTGCCTCGTATTCATCTGACAGGATATTGGACTACATTCATTATAAAGCAGAAGAAAACCATGGGGTAAGCTTATGGTTTATTTTTTTAAAAAAAGAAAGGGAAAAAACAAAAAAATAGAAAGAGACATTAAGCTGGCATGTTGATTGATGCCATTTCTAAAAATTATTAGCTTTACAATCATTGGTCTTAAATTCCTGTGAGTGCAAATTTGAAAAAAATATTTGTATAAAAATAGCAATGTTGTTCTATTTTTCTGGTATAAAAAGTTTTAGGGGACAGTATGAAACGGGAAAGGATTAGATAATTCCAAAAAATGATTTTAAATAAATCTCTTAGGAAATTTTTGGGACTGAAGGAGTGGATATAATTCTTCATGTAATGAAAACGGACCCCACAAAGTTACAGACTGGATTAGGCTATAATGTACTTCTTCTTAGTACATTGGACAGCATTTGGTGAGTATTACTGTACCCAAGCTAGAACCACAATACAAGAAAATTATTTCTATATTTGTTGATTATATTTAAAGATGATATTTAAGATTTCTATCTAATTTTGAAAAACTACACAAATTTGTAAGAAATAAAGCCTAGAAAAATTAACACTGTAGATTGAATAGTAATAAAAATTAGTCCTCATATGCATGATAAAGGAGGGAAAATTTTTGGTGCTACAATTTCTTCATGGTGTTTGATAGATTTAAATCAGTTGAAATATGTTTCTGTACCATAATTTAAACTTCAGTAAAAATTTACTTGATTTATAAAAAGCGTTCTTCCCTCAAAACCACACCAGAAAGATAACTCTTCCAACACCTTTTCCAATAGTCCAGAAATGACAGTTACCAATGTCCTTTGGAAAGTAATCTTGTCCATAGCCCATTCATAAAACCATTCTTGTATCTAAATTTAAATCCTTGTTTTTATTATTTGAATCCATTCCATTTTGGCCTGGTCTGGAAAAACAAAAGCATCTACTCTTACACATTATTCTTATACTTGAAGACTGTTGAATTCCTCATTCATCTCCTCTTCAAGGAGTTGAAAACCAATTGACTAGGTATTTCCTAAGCAATATTTTTTCCTAAAAGTTTTTTGCATTCCTAAAGGGCAAAAAATAAATCATACATATATACATATGTACATCCTGCTTTTCATAACATAAATTTATAAAATTTTGTCTTGGACAGAATTACTTGACTTTCATATATCATTAACAATTAACACATTTCTTTTGTCCTATATGGGTGGGATTCATGAAAGCCACAATGTAACATATTTGGAGGGGGGAATAATGACTATAGACCTAATACACTATAGATCTAAATGGACCTAACAGGCATACGCAGAATTTTCTACTCAATAGCAGCAGAATACATATTCTTTTTTTTTTAAGATTTTATTTATTTATTTGACAGACAGAGATCACAAGCAGGCAGAGAGGCAGGTCGGGGGGGGGGCAGACTCCCTGCTGAGTAGAGAGCCCTGATTGTGAGGCTTGATCCCAGGACCCTGAAATCATGACCTGAGCCAAAGGCAGAGCCTTAACCCCCTGAGCCACCCAGGTGCCCCTAGAATACATATTCTTTTTAAGTGCTCTCTTATTGTGATTTATATTAAGAAATACATATTTGGTCCATTCCTAGTCCATGGCTCCTAAAACTTTTGTCATTTCCTCATCAATGAGAGCAATTAAAACATCTTTTGTCACAGTATTTGGTCTTTTATTCTCATTTCCTGTAATAGCTTCAGAGTAATAACTATGAAGGGCAATGTCTTTTATTATTCAGAACATGCTCCTTTTAACTACATCTGAATTTAGGCAAATGAGATAATTTTTTAAAGATTTAATTTCTTAGAGACAGAAAGAGCATGAGTGGGGGGAAGGAAAGAAGGAAATGGACAAGCAGACTCCCTGCTGCGTGGGGAGTCTGATATGGGGCTCCATCCCAGAACTCTGAGATCATGACCTGAGCCAAAGTCAGACACTTAACTGACTGAGCCACCCAGCATCCCTAATGAGGTAATTTTTAGAGCACACCTAGATAACCACAGGATAGGGGGCTGGTTCTACATACAAGGTCACAAACAAGTCTTAACAAATTTAAGACTTAAATCATTGCAAATATCTTTTCTGACCACATAAGAAAAAAACTAGAAATCAATAACATATAGAAATTAGGAAAACTTACAAATGCAGGGGAATTAACATGCTCTTTAACTACCACTGGGTCAAAGACAAAAGCAAAATAAAAATTAGGAGTTTCTCAAGACAAACTAAAATGAAAGTGCAACATACCAAAACTTATGTGATACAGCAACAGCAGAACTAAGAGGGAAGCTTATAGGTATAAATACCTACATAAAAAAGAATGGGGGTGCCTGGGTTCCTCAGTTGGTTAAGTGTAAGACTCTTGGTTTTGGCTCAGGTCATCATCTCATGGGTCCTAATATCAAGCCCCAGGTAGGGCTCCATGCTCAGTGGGGAGTCTGCTCTCCCTCTGACCCTCCCTCTCAAAATAAATAAATAAATCTTAAAAAAAAAAAAAATGACTCAAGTAAACAACCTAACTTTAAACTTAAAGTAACTAGCAATTAAAGAATAATATAAGCCCAAAATTAGCCAAATAAAGGAAATACTAAAGATTAGAACAGAAATAAATGAAAGAATAGAAAAAAAATGGTTTGTTTTAAAAAGACATCAAAGTCTACAAGCCATTAGCTAGACTAAGAGAAAGAAGGGAGAAGACTCAAAATTAAGATAAATGAAATAGAATACATCACAAAAGATGCCACAGAAATTAAAAAAAAACATCATAATGGATTATTATGAACAACTATATGCCAACAAATTAGGTAATATAGAAGAAATAGATAATTTCCTAGAAACATAAATCAAGATTGAATTAAGAAGAAATGGAAAGCCTGAACAGACCAATAACAATAAGGAGATTGAATCTGTAATCAAAACCCCCCAATAAAAAAGCCCAGGACACAGTAGCTTCACAGGTGAATTTTACCAAACATTTAAAGAATACAAATTTTTCTTAAACTCTTCCAGAATACAGAAAAGGGAATGCTTCCAAATCACTTTATGAGGCCAGTCCTAAGGGAAATGGAAGCAAAAATCCTACAGGAAATATTAGCAAACCAAATTCAACAAATTAAAGGCTCATACACCATGACCAAGTGGGATTTAAAAACTCTCAACAAATTAAGTAGAGAAGGAACTAACAAAATAAAGGTCATAGATGAAAAGTCCACATCTAAGATCACACTCAATGGTGAAAAGCTAACAGCTTTTCCTAAAAGATCTGTAACAAGGCAAACGTGCCCACTCTCACCATTTCTACTCAGTACTGTAAATCCTAGCCAGAGCCAGAAAAAAAAAAATAAAAGGCATCTAAATCAGAAAAGAAGTATTAAAATTATCTGTTTGCCGATGACATGATTTTATACATAGAAAGCCCTAAAGACTACACCAAAAACTGTTAGAATTAATAAATTCAATAAAGTAGCAAGATACAAAATCAAATACAAAAATCAGTTGCATTTCTATACACATTTCTATTCATACCATAATGAACTATGCAAAAAGAAAATTAAGAAAACAATCATACTTACGACAGAACCAAAAAGAATAAAGTACTTAGGAAGAAATGTAACCAAGGAAGTGAAAACCTTATGCACTGAAAACTGTAAAACACTGACAAAAGAAATTAAAGCAGACACAAATAAATCGAAGGACGTCCTGTGCTCATGGACGGCAATAATTAATAAGGTTTAAATGTCATACTAGTCAAAGTGATGTATAGCTTCATGCAATCCCTATTAAATCCTAAAGATATGTTTTTACAGAAATAGAAAATACAATCCTAAGATTCATATGGAACCACTAATCATCAAGGAAAGGCAAACCAAAACCACAATGAGTTATCATCTTATACCTGATGGAATAGTTATTAACCTTCCCCACCCCCAAAGACATGTTTTGGTGAGGAATGTGGAGAAAAGAGAACTCTTGACATTGAGGGGAATGCAAATCGTGCAGCCACTATGGAAAACAGTACAGAAGTTCCTCAAAAAAATTAAAAATAGAACCACCATATGATCCAACAATCCCACTTCTGGGTATATATCCAATAGAATTAGAATCAGAATCTTGAAGAAATAGCTGGACTCCCATGTTCATTGCAGTAGTATTCACAATAGGCAAGATATGGAAACAACCCAAATGTCCATCAATAGATGCATGGATAAAGAAAAAAAAATGGTATATACATGTAATGGAATAGGACTTAGCCTTAAAAAGGAAGAAAGTCCTATGGTTTATAACATAGATGGTCCTGGAAGACACCATGCTAAGTGAAATAAGTCAGTCACAGAAGACTATCTTTTATACATGATTTCTGTTAAATGAGGCATATAAAACAGTACAAAAAATATGGAAGTAGACAATAGTATATAGACAATAGAATCCTTGTTAAGTGGATAACTTCCTTTTTATTTAAGGTGCTGTATTTTGGGGTGTTATCCCTCAGAGGATTACTTTCTTGAAAAGGAAGGCATTTTTCTCCTTTTGGACTTACTGGCAGTAAGTATGATTGTTAATAATTGTAAACAAATAAATAAATATGTTTTTATTAACTCTTTCCAAAACTAAGAGCCATAGAACACCATTCTGTAATTAAATGTGCCCCCAAATCATGTTTGAATGTTTGTTTTAAACAAAATCTCACTTGGAGATCCATAATTTGCATTGGCATAATAAAGGCTCTGAAAATTCCTCCTGTGAAGAAACCTGTTTACTTAGGTCAGCATTCCCAAACATGTAACAACAGATAATTTATTTTATGGGATTTTTCCCACCCACCTTTAAAGAAATAGTTTATGAAATGCTAAACAATATCAAAACCCATAAACATAACTTCTAGCTTCTTCTCTTAGTATTAAAAGTTAAGGGCCACACACATTAAACAAAGGAGTAAAGATCAGCATTTTTTAGAAGATTTTATTTATTTATTTGAGAGAGAGCAAGAGAGCGAAAGAGAACATGAGCAGGGGTGGGAGAGACAGAGGGACAGGGGGAGGGAGAAGGAGGCTCCCTGCCGAGCAAGAAGCACAATGCAGGACTCCATCCCAGGACCCTGGGATCATGACCTGAGCCGAAGGCAGTCACTTAACCCACTGAGCCACCCAGGCGCCCCAAGATGAGCATTTTTAAAGAACTGAATAGTTTGTAGGTAATGTGAAGAACCAAGTGTGTTTTAGACCATTTTAAGAATGAGCAGGAATGACTATATTAAGTTTACCAGGAAAGACTGTTGCCATCTAACACCAAAGAATGGCAAAGACCCTCAATTATCCTCAAAGTAATTCCCTACTGGCCTCAATTCCAAGTAGGTTCATGTCAAGATGATATGGGAGGAAAAGTATAATTTGGTTTCAATAAAACTTAGAGATATTCCCACGTAGAGTTCTACCGATGTCCCTGCCTTGATCGCCACCATTCACAATTTTATTAACAGAATAACAAACCATGGGGCAGCTGGGTGGCTCAGCTGGTTAAGTATCTGCCTTTGGCTCAGGTCATGATCCCATTGTTCTGGGATGGAGCCCCACATTGGGCTCCCTGCTCAGTGGGAGCCTGCTTCTCCCTCTGCCTGCTGCTCCCTCTGCTTGTGCTCTCTTCTTTCTCAAATAAATAAATACAATCTTAAAAAAGAAAAAACAGAATAACAAACCTACTTGGATTTAGCAAAGGTACTAAAGTTATTTGTGTCCCTTCATCTCTCTGAAAGAAAATTAGTTGGCATTACATATAGGAAAGCAAACGCATTAGATATAAAACATTACAAAAAATAAATAAAAATAATAATAACCCATTTTGATAAACATGAGTGAATCATAACCAGAAGCCCTTGGATTGTTCAGAAAATTGGACATAATAAAGAAAGATATATGTGTGGCTTTACTAAATGATCTATAGCTCACCATGTTTCTCTGATGAGAGTACAAGCATGCCCAGAGGTGTTGGTGATGTGTCAGGGGATTCTCAAAGTCACAGAATTAATTTGGCACATCTTCCTAGAATCTTGTTTTTAGTTGAAGACTAGGAAATGGGGAGTTATACTAAACATGTATATACTAAATAATGAAATTCTATGTGAATATTGAAGGTTATATAATAGACTTCAAAGACATTTCTCACTTGTGTTCACTCTCCTTCGCCACTAGGGTTTCTCTGATGGAAAGGCATGAAGAAGACTGGTAGGAGAAGCCATATAGCGCAGTGGTTATGATCACAGGCTGCAATCAGTCTGACTGAGGCCTCCAATATTTGTTAGCTGTGTAACTTGGACAAGTCTTTAACATCTCTGTTACATGTTTCTTCATCTATGGAACAGAGATAACAATAGTATCTATCCCATGCTCTGTGGGAGAATTATATGAGTGATTATGTGTGCATGTGCACATACGCACATATAGATATACACACATACACTTACATATAGTATTTGGAATAGTTCCTGACACATATTTTTGCCATGTAAGTGTTTTCTATTTTTAATGAATATAAATATTAGATTGTGCTTAATGTGATTTAAACCAATCAAGTTAATTACAGATTACAAATATTCTTTAATGAAGGGTTTTTTTTTATCAACTCCAACCCTTGAAATTTGCCTCTTTCTCAGGAAAGCGAAGTATAGGAATAAAAAACCCAATTGAGGGCTCTGTTTAATACAATCTGCTAAAATATTTATTCAGTATGCAATGATAATAATTGCTAATAATGTTAAATATTATTTAGAGCTTTCTATATGCCAGGCAGTCTTGTATAATTCATCACAATAACTCTCTAAAGCAGGTAATAATATCCTTCATTTTATAAAAGAGGAAACTGATAATGTTTGCTTAAATAACAGATTACATGTTTCCTGTGCTATATTCTATTAATGGTATACTATGAGTTAATCAACAAAAACTATTTCAGACACAAATTATTACTGTGTGGAGACTGTTACTTTGGATGGACTTTTCTATACATACATTTTGGTTTGCTGAAAGCTAGTAGCAAAAGGGAAATATGCTTGATAATTTTTCTTAAATGCTTGCTTTGCAAAATACAGAATTAAATCTCAGGTGGTTTATTTTCATATGTGACTGCCACTTGCAATTACCATCAGTTATTTTCTTAGTCACAACAAGGTTATAGTTAGTATGAGTCTTTACAAACCTTAATAAAGCATGTAAATTGGAAAGATCCTATAATTAGAGTGAACATTGTCTGGTACCGTTTACCTTGCTGCACTTAAAATGAACATGTTCACTTACTTTTACAATATCTCTTTTTCTGGACCTAACCAAATCAATTGCTTTTTTGGTCATGACATGTATTTATGACTACATCAGAATTATATTGAATCTTTTTATTCTTTCTAATTCTTAAACCTATTTTCAATAGGAGATTGTCCAGTCATACTTAAGTAGAGTGTGAATTTTTTAAGGCCATAATTTAGAAGAAAGTTACTGGTTAATACAAGTGTTTCTTGGGGTTTTTTTATTTTGAAGGCAATAATTCTTAAAATTTATTACATCTCTTTTCCTTTTCCGTTTTCTTGCAAAAGTTGAACCAAAAAAAATTCTGTAATCTAATACTTGGAATAATGGTTGAATTTTGTGACAATCCCAAAACTACGGCTCATGTTAATGCTTGGCGAGGGAAGAAGGACCAGACAGCTGCTAGTCTTTTAATTAAATTGTGGAGAAAGGAAGAAAAAGAACTGGGAGTAAAACGCGATAAACATGGGATGATCATTGGTAAGTGTATTTATAACTGTCAGTAGTAGCAATTAGATGCATATTTTAATTGAGATATAATTGGCATATAACATTGCACTAGTTTTAGGTGTACAACATAATGATTTGATAAATGTACATATTACAAAGTGATTACCGTAATAAATTTAGTTAACATCCATCACTACACATAGTTACCATTTTTTTGTTGTGATCTAACTTTTAAAATCTACTTTCTTAGCAACTTTCAAATATACAATAAAGTATTTGTTAACTGTAGTCACCACCTTGTTCATTACATCTTAGGATTTATTCATTGTTTACCCATATTTTTAAAAAGAGATCTTTAAAAAATTTTAGGGAAGTATGAGGACTTCCACCTCTTTGTTTAAGGTTCTTTTCACAAGAGTTTGTAGAACTTGCTATCAAATTCTGAATGAATGGAAGAAAACTAAGTAAATTCATAGCAGGTTCATATTTTTATAGAATATTTTCAGGAAGTGAAATTTGATTATATCATTCAACTCAAATAATAAACCAACATCATGTCCTAAAGAAGTTCCTTTGAGTTACTTGCTTTTACAAATTGACTCAGTAACATTTCATTTACCAGTTAAATTTGGGATGTAAATGGAGTGCCTGAAAACAATTTTTATAGCATTGTGTACATTTCTGTTGATTCATATTCATGAAGCAAGTTTACTTTTTTTTTTTAAGATTTTATGTATCCATTTGACAGAGAGAGATCACAAGTAGGCAGAGAGGCAGGCAGAGAGAGTGAGAGGGAAGCAGGCTCCCTGCCGAGCAGAGAGCCCGATGTGGGACTCAATCCCAGGACCCTGAGATTATGACCTGAGCCGAAGGCAGCGGCTTAAACCACTGAGCCACCCAGGCGCCCCCAAGTTTACTTTTTATATAAAAGAAGAAATTGTTTTCTTTCTTTTTTAAAAAAGATTTTATTTATTTATTTGAGAGAGAGAATGGGGGAGAGAGAGAGCACAAGCAGGTGGAGGGGTACAGGGAGAGGGAGAAACAGACTTACTGCTGAGCAGGGAACCCGACCGATGCAGGGCTCGATCCCAAGACCCTGGGATCATGACCTGAGCCAAAGGCAGATGCTTGACCAACTAAGCCACCCAAGCACCCTAGAAGAAATTGTTTTCTAAGTAAAAATAAATCAAATGTTCATAAATTTTAATTATCAGCAATCTATAATGCTAGAGTACATTTTATAAGCCTCAAGTTTCTTTTCATCTAAACTGTTAATATTGTTAATTTTTAAATGAAAATACTTGCCTTTTAACTTCTGATGATTTCTAGTTTAACCAATTTTTATTATTTCTGAGTTTTGATCTGTAACATCATAAAATTGTTTTCGTATTTATAGCATAATATATAGAACCTAAAAGTGAAGGAGATTACATCTTTGTTAACCTGACGTTATTCAATTTCTGGATCTCAAAATTAGAAAAGTTAATTACATAAGAGTTTCACTTTTTAAAAAGTTATTTTGTGAAATTTCCGTATTTTATGTGTAATTAAAAAGTTTTGCCATAGAATGAGGAATAACTGCCTGCTAATGCTTTCAGAAGAATAGCCATATACAGTGCACTATTTTATTCAGTTATAAGATTTTTATATATCTTATGTCTGGACTAAAATTTCAAATTGAGATATTAATTTACTACTGTTTGTATCTGTCCTTTCTGTTTTCATGATATGCAATCACTAGATACAAAGAAACCTCTATTTACCAGTTTCCAAGAAGAGCAAAAAATCATGCCATTGCCTGCAAACTGCCCAACTCTTGCAGTTATGGATGTTGCTGAGAATATCAGGGCAAAAATTTATGCTGTGCTGGGCAAACTGGGTAAGAAGCTACTTGTCAAATTCTCAAGAGCCTCTGTTTTACTCGTTTGCAAAGTGATTTTGCTTTGGAGTCTATTTTCAAACATGATGATCAAAATCCTTTTATACAGATAAGTGCATGTTCCATTGTTACCCAATGCCCAAGGTACACCCTTCATCAATTATACTTGATCTTAGCCAAAAGGCCGAGAAGCGATGACCCTTTGTCAATTAAAATCAGAATCTCTGCGTGTGGGGCCCAGGCATCAGCATCTATCAAAGTTCCCCAGGCAGTTCCAGGATTAAAGGTGGTTAGTTTAGATGATTAGGCTTAAACATTTGAATTGTGAAATACCTGAGTTTTTAAAATCCTTGCTGCCTTTTTTTTTTCCTTGCTTCCCATTAAGGAAAAAAGTTGTCAAACACTCTTCAGCAAGCCAGAAGCTCACAGAACTAACTTTCGTAATCAAGATGAAATAAAAATTGTTGGCATTAGTTTTTATAAAATAGATACAAGCCTTTTTGAATCACTTGCTTTGTTACAGTAATTCTTTCTTTATAAACTTTGTTTAGATTTTGAAAATTTACCTGGTCTATCTGCTGAAGATTTTGTCACTCTTTGTATCATACATAGATACCTTGACTTTAAAGTGAGTACTTTCTTAATAATCTTATTAAACTCTAATATAACAAAAAAATCAATTGGGAAATAAAAGATCTATTCATAGTTGTAAGCAATCATCCATGTACTGTATAGTTTTTATTTCCCACTTTGCATTTGGTACTGTTCAAGAAACCTATAGTTGATTGGTATTTTCTATTAGGATATGATTTCATCCAACTATTAGTTTATAAAAGAAGATGGATGTTACTGACAGAGCTATTCAGAAGTTTACTGGAATTTTTAAAATATAATTTCTTCCCTTTAGAGAGCATTAGGAATTATAGTTAAGTGAATTATTCCTTATTAACATAAATTATTAATATTTATTAAAGGTTATTTTATCTTTAGTTTATATGATGATCAAATATCAGTTAAAGGATATGAGGTTTCTCACCCTGTTGGTTATATTTTTATTGGTAAATAAATACTTTTGTAGTATTTTGAAGCAAAGTCTTTTTAAGTATATTCTCCTCTACTAATATTAGTACTGTATATTTGAATTCTATAAATGAATAAGTCTCTATTTTCAAATGAAAAAAAAGCTCACTTTTGTCCCAATCCTGGATATATAAATTTTTCTATAAATATAAGCATACTCAAGAACATTAATTTAAAAACAACCTAAAAAAAAATAAAAAAAAATAAAAACAACCTAGAATATGAGATGGAGCTTCAGTATGATGAAACCATGGAGTTAAGAGCTTGAGATTCAGGTACTCTCTGAGCTAGATAGAATGTAAGGGGCAGAGGACAGGGCTCTGGAGCTCCAGTTATCCCCATGTTAATTGCCCTACAAGTTCAGCTTAACCTAGCTTTGATTTATTTATTTTTTAAAAGCATTGCTATTCTTTTTTTTCTTTTTTAAACTCCCATTCAGTGTGGGGCTTGAACTCATGACCCCAGGATCAAGAGTCACATGCTGTATGGACTGAGCCAGCCAGGCATCCCTTGACCTAGCTATTAATACAGGGCTTTTGGGAGGAAGACATCAGTAGTTCAAAAGGAAAAGACCACAGCAGCAGTTTCTTGGAGCTGTGAAATCAGTGCGGCTAAAAAACAGGGCAGTGAAAATGGTAGTGAATTAGACTTAGGTAGTGGAGTCTCATCCATGAATACCTTATCCTTGTAAATCATGATAACTCAACTGTAACTGGTGCCCCAAATAATTCCCAATGCACTTATTCACAAGTAGGAAGATGGGGAAAGGTGGTTCAGTAAGTGTTAACTTTGGAACAACCACCCAAATAAAGGATTACCCAAAATTACATCATTTATTTGTGGTTAAATTAACTTTTTTTTACCTTAAACTTTGTTATAACAGATTGGAGAAATATGGAATGAAATATGTGAAGAAATAAAATTAGAAAAGTTAAGACCAGTCAATACAGATAAAAAAATTTTGGAAGCTATTACAACAGCATCAGAAAATATTGGAAAGATGGTTGCTTCTCTTCAAAGTGAGATGATTGAAAGCCAAGCACACCAAGATGTGCAAAATGAACAAAAAGTATATACAAAAGTAAGTCACATATACCATTAAGGTAGGAAATAATAATTTCAATAAACTAGTTTACTATCATATATTTGTCTTACCTGTGAATGTTTCAGCACATGGAGTTATTTTATAGTTTTTCTTACACTTATTTTCAGTGTTTTTGTGCAATTTTTAAAGAAACCGTGAAATTAACAGCCCTAAGACTCAATTACTATATTCAGTACAGGTTTATGGCATAATGATTTGATTTCTATAGGCTTACATTTTAAAAAGTAAACAGATACCTGGGGTGCCTGGGTGGCTCAGTGGTTAAGCATCTGCCTTTGCCTCAGGTCATGATCCTGAGGTCCTGGGATCGAGCTCCATCCGTATCAGACTCTCTGTTCAGTAGGGAGCCTACTTCTCCCTTTCCCTTCTGCTCCTGTGCTCTCTCTCTCAAATAAATAAATAAAATCTTTTTACAAAGTAAACAGGCGGGGCGCCTGAGTGGCTCAGGGGGTTAAAGCCTCTGCCTTCGGCTTGGGTCATGGTCTCAGAGTCCTGGGATCGAGCCCTGATGTGGGGCTCAGCGGGGAGCCTGCTTCCTCCTCTCTCTCTGCCTGCCTCTCTGCCTACTTGTGATCTCTGTCTGTCAAAAAAATAAATAAAATCTTAAAAAAGTAAACAGGCACCTGAAACACATTTTTTGAAATGGCAGAGTTCTAAAAATTGTGGTCTAAGTGTACACATTTAGCAAATTCTGACAGTGTATCTCTGTGACTTTATGTATAGCCTACCTGAGAAAGTGCCCTCATCCCTCACTCTGTGATCTGTCCTTACTGGTATGCCAACCATAGGTATATTGATAAAATCTTCACTCTCACTTCAGTGCCATGAAACTTACAATGAATATTCTATCTATAGATTCAAAGGTAAGCTGGTCTCTGATTTTAACTAATCAGAAAAAGGCTGCCAGGAAAATATAAGCCATTTTCCTAAAGCTTTGTGTTCAGTCAGACCTGAACACAAAAGAAGTTTTTTGAGCAAATGCGTCTCTAAGTGGCTCTAGCTTGTCCCTCAAATACAAAGACAGTGCAGATTCCCCACTTCTGCTTGGTGGACTTTTATGATTACAATTAAATGTTTAAAACTCTTTAAGGTGATTTCCAAAGTGTTTTCGATTGCCTGATCTTGCACATAGCCTACTAAATGTTTATTTCTACAGCCTAGTAGGAATTCTGTGTCCATCTGTAAATTCTGCTCCCTCTTAAACACCAATTTGCTTGAAAGTTTTATTTAAGAGTTTTTATTGCATAGATGCTATCATTTAAGTAATTTATTTGCTGTCAAGTGGGATAACCCTATTGGAAGTTGTGCTGAGTTTTGCTGAACAGCAGAATGTCTGCCGTGGTGGATGAGCTATTGTTGATTTGATAGTTATTGCTGATTTGTTATGGCTTTGACCCCACTTATTTTTATTTTTTTTAAATATTTTATTTATTTGACAGAGAGAAATCACAACGAGGCAGAGAGGCAGGCAGAGAGAGAGGAGGAAGCAGGCTCCCCGCGGAGCAGAGAGCCGGATGCGGGGCTCAATCCCAGAACCCTGAGATCATGACATGAGCCGAAGGCAGAGGCTTCAACCCACTGAGCCACCCAGGCGCCCCCCACTTATTTTTAAGCAGTTGTTTAATTAAATACTCTTGGGTTCATAATCCATACTTAATAACATGTTATATACTAACCAAGGGCATGTATTCTCTGATTATATATTTAGTGAATAGCCTGGTGAGAACTACATAGTCTTTGCAGTTTGTTAGTGGTTACCTCCCTAGACTGTATGACCACAACCAACTCAGCACTCTCACAAAAATGCTTATCTTAAGCGACTATAGTCAAAAATTAGTAATTTTACTGATATAACCTTCTGTAAACTATTATCAGTGGCAGCAAGAATCTCTTTACTTTCTCCTGTGAATTTGCTGTTGGGTCATTTATATAGCTTGTTCTGGATTATAATCTGTCTTCACAAGTGATAATCACATAAAGCAATCAGGCTTGCTGAGAATGATTATTGTTGTTTTTATGTTTTATATTTTCATTACAACAGTTTTACATTACATGTCATGGAAGGCAGTTCAAATGTTAATCACATAATGAAGGAAGGATTTTACTCTAATCTTTTAGCTAGTCAGCCCTAAAATTTACATTGCCAAAATCCAGGTCTTCCTTCAAAATGAGGGTTTTAAAAAGCCCTTTGGTATCATTTCATAGAAACTAGAACTCTTAATTATCTTTCTCATTTCAGATACAAGCCACACACAAGCAAAGAGAATTGGCTAATAAATCATGGGAAAATTTCTTGGCCAGAACATCAAATGCTAAAACTTTAAAGGTAGGATTTTTAAAATATTGTGATATCCACAACAAATAGCCAGTTCTGATAGACAGACTTTTTCAGAAATAAATATTCTTTCGCCTTTTCTGTTGACCTGTCTATAGAATACCAACACTGTTAGATCCTCATACTCTGTAGGATGATGACTATGCATTTTCGTAGTTTCAGAGGATGCTACTTTGAGATTTTTTTGCTCTAGCAGTGGGAAGCAAGTGTGGTGTTCTTGGCTTGCATAAAGGAGATGATCGTTAGCCAGGAATAAGCGGGAGAAATATGCTCCTACTTTCCACTTTATATCATTGATCATTTCTGTACGAAGCGGAGTGAAGAACAGAAAAAACAACTGTCTGTGTTACACTCTCCCCCAAGGGTATTTCCCCTCCATGACCACCAAAAGAAACATGATATTAACAGTTAAATGAGAACTGGGGATCCCTTTGGGAAAAGATGATAAATTGCTTTAGGAATAAGCTAGAAATGAATCTAAAAATTATATAATGTTGATTGTTCACTTAAAATATGTGAGAAGCACCATTTATTTCCAAAACCTCATTGCTTTCCCCACTTCTTCCACTAATACTTTGGATATGTTTTTATGTAATGTTCCAATTCTTTGGCTAGATATGAAACTGTTTAATGTTAAATTAGTCCATGAAAACAGTGAAACTACATTAAGGTCGCAAAACTAAAGTTAAGAACAAAAGCTCACTCGAGGTACTGTGTCTCCCCCTTCTCACTAAAAATTCTTCCCAACTCTACTTATGAAATATTCTCACTTTTAAGGAGTAATTAATGAAAATCAGCCATTCAATGCAGATTATTTGTTATCTCAAATTTCACCTGCTCTAGTGCCTCAGCTACTGAGTTTGAACAAAAGTGCAACAAATTATCCAATTTATATTACTCTGAAATAGTTAAGTGTTCTGAATTAGTATTTATGCAAAATATTTTGAAAACATGTATCACCTGTGGTAAATTTAGGAGTTTATTAAATTATGTGCTAAAATGAGATTTCCAGAAGATCTGCTTTATTCCTTGGTCATATATGACTGATAACTGGAACTCTCAGTAATTTTCTCAGGTGACTGGTGTCTTCTGCAACGTATAGAAGATGCAACTTATTAATAACTATCTTCTTAGCCTAAGTAAGTACAGGTTCCAGTGCTACTCAATAAATGGTTCAAGTAGAAATCAGGCACAATTAACTGTACTTCACATACTTGACACTGCAAGTATGATAGTTAATGCTTTAGTAGCAATTAATATTACTTTCTTTCTAATTTAAAAATCTTCAGAAAGCAAAAAGACTTCAGGAAAAAGCTATAGAATCCTCTAGATACAGTAAGCCTCCACCAAATGCAATATTTCACAGGACAGATATTAAAGGCCTTAACACAACGGTAAGTTTTTTTGTTGTTGTTTTTGTTTGCTTGTTTGTTTTGCTTCATAATTTTTCTTAGTGGTACTGTATTTAGTCTCCATAGAATGTTAGTTGTATGGGGTTTTTTCCTCATATTTTTTCTTTCTTTTTCTTGGTCAAATTTCACACAGTTAAGGCATATTTATCTCCAAGATAAATTCACTGTTACCCAGTACTGGTTTAGACTCCATCAGTCCTACAGGATTCCCAGAAAACAGCTATAAATTTGTATCTTTTCTAAAATCAGCTGAAGGATGAATGGGTTTTTCTCTTATTGAAAAATTTTGTAAATGAACTCTTACCTATACCTTTTGCTTTGTCAGGTGCCTTCTGGTCGGGTAGTAACAGTGGAAAGCACTCCTGCCCGATTACTGGGAGGACCTCTGGCTGATACAGATATTGCTCTTAAAAAACTGCCTATTCGAGGAGGAGCCCTACAAAAGGTGAAAGCAGTGAAAACTGTGAATGAGTCAAAGAAGAGTGTTCCTACATAAAATAATCTATGGACATTTTGAAATAAAATTTGCTTATAATTTTTTAGTTGAATATATCTTTATAAACATAAAGCAAATATTTTAGTAAAATACTATGAAAAAATAAAAATTAAGTACATATAATTTCTTTGTATTGAAAATATCTACATATAGCACCAGAAGAGTTGTCATCAATTTCTTTGGAAAGATCACTAATTCTCTTTACTGAAATTATAAAATATATTGTGTCAGTTAAACTCCTTTGGTTGTATGTGAACTACTTCATCTGGTTTAAGCCAATAAAAACTTTTTCAGGCTCTGTAGCTATCAAATCTAGGAGTAATTAAGACTTCAGGCATTGGTGGATCTAGGACTGAAACCCTGTGAGTAAGATCTTCTCCTTACCTAGCAGTTCTCCGAGTCGATACCCGTCGAGAAGAGTACGTGCCAGTTTTTCAATAGTCTCTGCATCTGACTCTGCCTCTTGGGCCCCTTGATTGGCCACATGCCCACTCCTGAGCATTCAGGAGTCATTCACCACAACTTTGGCCAGATCTGAGTATCGCCTACTCCCAGAGCCAGAAGTAGCCCAACCCCAACCAAAATATATGGATGGAGTTGGGGAATCAGGATATTTACATATGTATATATAAATACTGGGCAGCAAAAACATTTGCAACAAATGTTGGTCAAAGTAAAATAAGTTGGCTCTGTTATAAAAAGTAAATGTGAGCCATGAGCTAAACAACAAAAATTTTTTAAATGTAGATGGTTTTACTCTTTATATAAAAAAACACAAAACAAATTCTAATGCTACTTTTCTTCTTTAATGGGGAAGGGAAGGGGAGAGTGAGTAAATGTTGTCCCTCCTTTGGTGGTGAAGGTATTTTGCCAAAAAATAGGAGATAGATGCCTTAATGCTGGATATAGAGCAAAGTGTCCCTGTATGGCATTAAGAGATTTACATGGCCTGTCTCCATTCCCATGTCAACCCCCCCACCCCAGGAAGCCACAAAGTTAAGTTCATGTCCAAGACTGGGAGAGACAAGAACCTGTTTTCTTAAATAGGGATATATACTGGAATTTGAGTCTAGATTCTAGGTCCATAGGCACACTCAGCAGTGTCCTGGTAAATCTGTAATAATCAGCTCTTCAAGGGGAACAGGCCCTCATTTGTAGTGTTTGCCAATTTGGATGGTGTAAATAATAGTCCCACTGTGACCAATTACAAGCTACCAACATGATGCTACTGAATGCAAAGTTGGGAAAACATGCATAAAATCCACTTATAAATAAGAGAGGGCTCTATTATCTCCACCAGGCCCACCTTCTCCTACTTCCTCCTTCATCCTCCTCTTCTTCCCCCAACTCACATTCATCCAGTAATTTTCCATTATCTCCATCTGTGAAGTTAGTGGAATCTGCATGTTCTAATTAGAATGAGTTGACAGTATACCATTAGCCAGCAGCTTCTCATCCTGGCCCAGCTGCCCATTCTCTTTGTGGCCCGTAGAAGCTGATAATGTACATCAGTTTATCAGGGAGCTTTGCCTCTCCTGAATCCTTTTCTCTATTATCACCACCACCACCAAGATATTAGAAGGCATAAATTGTTCATCCTCTTCACAGGAAGCCCTAAGCACAAAGATTCCATCAAAGAGTAGTTCTTGGGACAAGAATGGGCATGGATAGGAACATGCAATGATGAGATGATTGTACAAAAGCACCAGATTTACCTCAAGTATATCAGATACAGAATCAAGATGAAGTGTCCGTGGCTAAGAACAATAATCTCTGCCTCATATCGTAGACTAACAAGCTCCTTTCTCAGATGCTAAACTCCCTAACGACAAGGTAGAAACCACATTTCATTCATCATCGAAACTAACATATCAGTAAATAAATTATTAAATAAGTATGATGGTGGCCTCAACTCCTGGCAGCCTTTCCCTTGAGCTCTGCAAGTGGAGCAGTCCTGAGATCAAAAGGAAGCTTCATCCAGTAAAATACTATATAGGTAAGGCTAAAAACAAATTTATTAAAGTAGTTCAAATGTATTTACTGTGTAACAGTGATAGACATTCCCTAAAATGATGAGACATAAATACTATTACATTAACCAATACTATTACATAACCAATGTGTAGAAATGGAATTGATATTACTTGGTTGAAGATAATTTTTGTATGTAGTAAAACTTGGTATCTCCAAACTGATTAGGACTAATGACAATCAAAATAATTTGTGATAGCTGTGGACTTTTCCTGCTGTGTTGATCTTACCCATCAGGAAGAGAAAAGCTAAAATAGGGCAGGTTGTTATCTATCAGCAATTTAACAGCTGAAGGAATGTCAGTGGATGAAGCGTAGTGTTACTTAGTTCAGACATTTAACTTTGGTAGATAGATGTGCATCAAGTTTGCATATTACAATTCCAGCCACCCTTGCAGTGAGCAAGTGAATCGGTCTGACAATGTCACTAACTGTAATGGGTCTCTGTTCTCCTCACATCCGGTGCTTCCACACTACTCCTGAGCCTACTTAGCCCACCCAGCCTGACTGAAAGGCAGACAATATGTTTCCCTTCCATGAGTCAACTAAGACAAAATTTCAAGATCTCAAACTGAAACTTCTGCTAATAAACTAAATGAAATGAGAGTCAAAAGAACAAAAATGGACTTTAATGAATACAGATGAAATGGTTTTGACACACTTTGGTAATGAGATGTTTACCACATGAGGGAGCTCATTCCTTGGTTAAACTGTTAGCCAATTTTTGCTTATATTGGATAAAAACCAGTGAACAACTCATTCATCTCATTCTCAGTCTGTCTTCTGGAGCACAAGGTACCTTTCATATCACAGGAAAAAAACTATCATGTTCAGCCTGAGTCTTTTCAGGTCAAATACCCATTTTCTGTAATCATTCTTTCTTAATTAATGAGGCGCCTGGGTGGCTCAGTTGGTTAAGCAATTCCCTTCTGCTCAGGTCATGATCTCAGGGTCCTGGGATCCAGCCCCATGTCAGGCTCCTTACCCAGCAGGGGGCCTGCTTCTCCCTCTCCCTTTTCCTGCTACTCTGCCTGCTTGTGCTCTCTGTCAAATAAATAAATTAATTTAAAAAAAAAAACTAACTAACCTAATCATTTCAGACATTGTATTTGGCCATACCCTCTTGAAGTGCCACAATTTGTTAATATTCCTCAATCTGTGACCAGACAAATTGAACAAAGATTTTCAGGTGTCGTAAGACCCATGAAGGATATAATGGAACTAGTCTTCCTCATTTTTACACACATACTGCCAACACAGCCTGTGCTTATGTTCATTTAATTAGCACATACATTTCATAATTGCTTGTATTAGATTTCCAGTCAAGGATGCTTTTTGAGAAAGAAAAAAACAGTCCCTGATATTCAGAGACTGGCCTGGTACTATCAGGTCAAAATTCTACAGAAACACCTACTGCTCAGATCTTGGTTTCTAATGATATTCTCCAATAGAAGAAACCAGGACTCCTTGAAGAAATGATTGGTTCCAGGGACGGGTGGAAATACACAAGGTGTGTCTAGAGCATCCTATAGAGTTCCCAATGACCAAAGCTGGAACAATTTCAGCAACAAAATAATGAATTATAACCCAAAGCATAAATAAAAGTCTGTAAGTCTCTAACAATATAAGTAAATAATGACAGAAGAGGACTGAAGGAAACAGAAGATGGGGAGGGAGTGAGGATAGACAAATCTCCAAAGAATTTCAGATAACTTATGTAGATATTCCCTCCTCCAGTAGGTGGGACATAACTGCCCATTCCCTTAAGTGTGGGTTATGCTTAGTGACTTGCTTTCAAAGCATAGAGTATAGAAAGAGAAGAAAGAAAAAAAAAAGTGGAGAAACCTGGTATATACTACTTAGCCAAGGTTAAACTTCGTTCATGATAACTCATGTTGATGGTGTGCACTCTTGATCTGAAGTATTGAGAATAGTACTTTACTTCTGTGGTATTCATGCAAAAAGTCTATAAAGTCAGTCTAACCCTGAGAAATACAATCAGGCGAACCCAAATTGGATATTCTATAACATACCTGACCAGTGATCAAAATTCTCAAGGTCACTGAAAACATCTTAGAGCCTAAGGAGACAAGATAACTCAATATAAGGTAGTGTCCTAGACAGGATCCTGGAACAGAAAAAGGACAACAGGGAAAAATTGGTGAAATCCAAATAAAATATGAAGTTTGGTTAATAATTTATCGCTATTAGATTATCAGATATGTCAAACATACCCTACTGATGTAAGATGTTAACAATAGGAAGAAAAATAGGCGAGTATACAAGATCTTTCTGCACCATCCTTGGAAATTTAAGCAAACTTAAAACTATTCTGAAATAAAAATTTTATTTAAAGTTTAAAAGTGATCTTTTGACTCATCTAGTCAGATGATTTTTAAATAGGGCAAAAGAGAAATACACACTGTTCCCCACTCAACCACATTTTGACTACCATTTCTCTCTTTTTTTTAAAAGATTTTATTTATTTATTTGACAGAGAGATCACAAGTAGGCAGAGAAGCAGACAGAGAGAGAGGGGGAAGCAAGCTCCCTGCTTAGCAGGGAGCCAGATGCGGGGCTGGATCCCAGGACCCTGAGATCATGACCTGAGCCGAAGGCAGAGGCTTAACCCATTGAGCCACCCAGGCACCCCACCATTTCTCTTTTTAAACTTATATTTTGATATCATATAACTACTTCTGAAATATTACTTCCTACTGTACCTTTGTCCCACTGCAATGGCAGCTCTGTGAGTCAAGGATTATTTAGCAGTGTACCTTTAAGCTCAATGAGTTTTTGTTGAATGAAATGATTGATGAAAAAAATAATTTTTCCATATTTAAATGACATGATTTGTGCCAAAAATTGCAGGATGGGGAAGGGGTTTTTAACAGAATATGATATCTAAGTACCAGCAAAAAAGCTTAAGATGAACTGCTCTAAAACCAGAATGCCCATTTTGGCATATGTCCTTATGTTTAATAATCCAATGTAGCCTATATATTTCAATTAGGAAAACTAGAAACCCATTTGCAATTAACCTATTTTGGAAGGCTAACAATTAAGTTTAATTGATTAACATTAAAAAGTTCATCCTTTTTTTTTTTTTTAAAGATTTTATTTATTTATTTGACAGAGAGAGATCACAAGTAGTCAGAGAGGCAGGCAGAGAGGGAGAAGCAGGCTCCCTGCTGAGCAGAGAGCCAGACGTGGGGCTCGATCCCAGGACCCTGAGGCTGAGACCATGACCTGGGCTGAAGGCAGAGGCTTAACCCACTGAGCCACCCAGGCACCCCTAAAAAGTTCATCCTTGATGCAGTAGAAATTTTTTATGACAACTATGGTGAGGACATGTGGTTGAACCATTTCTTAGGCTAAAAATGATCTGGTTTTGCTTTATGCCATTGAACTTTTGAGCATCAAACATTTGCCCACACGTAAAAGAGAGATATTCTCTAGGGAAAATCATGACCCTGTGCCTCCACATGTAGGAAAGGAATTAGGTAACTTCTTGTGTCTCTTTCCGGTCATTTGAATAAAGAGAACATAAGACCAATCCTCCAACCACTTGATTTTATGAACTTAGGGATCTGTCCTTAACTGGCAAGATAAAGTATTTTCAATGTGAAAATTCATTAGACTTACAACTTCCTATTATCTGCAACCAGTTACTATATAAAACTTAGCTACATCGGGCACCTGGGTGGCTCCGTGGGTTAAGCCTCTGCCTTCAGCTCAGGTCATGATCTTAGGATCCTGGGATTGAGCCCCGCATCAGGCTCCCTGCTCAGCAGGGAGCCTGCTTCCCCTCGCCCCACCTCTCTACCTGCCTCTCCGCCTACTTGTGATCTCTGTCTGTCAAATAAAATCTTTAAAAAAAAAGCTAAGTTATATTAAATATTTGTAAAATAATACTAGAAAGCTATGCAATTCGTTTATTCTTTAATACTGGAAATTCTTTTAAAATGGACACAAAAAAATTAAAATTAAAAAAATACATTGGAGATTCTTAACCTGAGGTCTATGAACCGTTCCCCCAAAATCATCCACAAATGATGGACACTGTGTACATGCAACTTCTACTAAAGTGTCTATCACTTCATCAGAACTTCAAAGTGGTCCATAACTCAATGTCAGCCCCACCTCACCCTTTAAAGTTTACTCTTGTCAAACCATCAGTTGCACATTTGTTGCGTATTATTTGAGGGGCTCTTAAAATTATTTATATGTAATTGAGTTTGAATGTGTAAGCATCAGCTTGTAATGAAGGGAATCTGACATTGCCAGGAACTTGAAAAAACAGTGTTGTATACCATGGTAGCCATCATGAAAACCTGTGATTTTTATTGGTTCTTAGTCCTAGCAAAAGCTGGGCTTCTCCTAAACATGTTTGGTTTTTTTCTTATCAACAGTGTGAATCTTGCTACTGCTCATGAGTCCTTCTTCACCTTGAGAAGTAGGAAACTCAAGACTAATTTACAGCTACACCTTTATCAAAGGTATAGGCTTTTACAACATGCATTTGAAAGTATAAATCTGGGGACACCTGGGTGGCTCAGTTGGTAAGCCACTGCCTTCGGCTCAGGTCATGATCCCAGGGTCCTGGGATTGAGTCCTACATCGGGCTCCTTGCTCAGAGGGGAGCCTGCTTCTCTCTCTGCCTCTGCCTGCCACTCTGCCTGCTTGTGCACTTTCTCTCTCTGACAAATAAATAAAATCTTAAAAAAAAAGTATTAATCTAAACTACAACTACATATTATTAGTTTCCTGTCTTCATTTCCCATCATCTCAATTTCCTCATCTACTTCATGTTATCCTACTGTTTGGTATATATTTTTAAAGCTTCACATCCTTTTTGGAATAAGATGTGAGATGTAATATATTATATTCTATTTTATTATTATATATTTTATATATATATTTTATATATATTTTAAAAAGAAGAAAATTGAGCTAATAACTAAAGATGAAAATTCTATCAGACTACTAAAACAAAGTTTCTTATTACCTTCCTGTTTGTTATTCTTTTTTAAAAACTGAAGATAATGAAGGTGAGAACATAAAATAATGTTAGTCCTTAATGCATAGAAAAACACTTTAATATATAGGATGGCTTGGTGATAAAATGCACATTTCAGAAGCCACTTGGTACACTACATCAAGATTAAATATTACCTTTTAGGACAATACTGGCATTAATTTTGGCACAGTTTTAAAGTCAACATATGTATATCTTATAAAATTAGTTACAGCATTACTCCATTGACTACTGTATTTAAAAATATATTGCATTTGCATTTTAAGTGTTTTCTTTAAAAATGCTTTACAAAGATGGCTTCCAAATAAAAAATTATTGACAAATTACTTGAAAAGACAGAAATACTAATTCAAAAGCCATAAAGCACTTACACATCAACACAAATACAACTTTCATAAATATTAAAGAATTAAAAATAACAATTTTGATAAATACTACAGGAAATATTTGACCTCAGAAATACTGACATTAAATGTTCAGGTTGATGTCACGTTGCTTGAGGTCTTTTCCACGTTCTCTCTCTTATACATGAAACTCATGTTTTGTAAAATCCAGTCCTATAATATTAGAGAGGAGAAATTATTAATTGTCACTCTAATGTGACTCTTAAGATGTCTTCCTTTTAAATAATCCTATTGAAAAAAATTTAAAAACCTAACTATATGTCCTATGTTTAAAATTTCTTCAATAAATGTAATGGGAATAATTATGGTGTTAAATAGTTTTCTTAGGAACTAACTATCCATGGGGAAAATAAGGTAATAATTTTAATGATCTACCCAATGCATTATACCTCAAGATCATTTAGATCTCTGCATATCAGAGCTCCTGCAGTTTCTAGTAATACATAATCAGTAAAAATGAAAATCAAAGTCAATCATGTTAGAAAAAATTGGGCAAATTTGTTAGCTTGTTGGCAAATAAGGATTAAATACTTAATTTTTTAAAATACTAAACCTGTTGTTCTCTTAAATACACATTTAAATTACCTCCTATTATCTTCTGTGGAAAATTATACTTGGGAGGTATCACCTGTCTTCTGCCCATTCCATGAGATCGTGAAAGCAAGCAGTCTATATACATGTCCCAGAAATCCTGAGCTATGCTTAAGAAGACATTATAATGTCTAGGCCGTTGGGATTTTTGCAAGAACAACATGAAATTCCAGAAAGCATCCACATTGTGCTGTATCTTGAGTTCCTTGAGATCTATCAATGTCAAAGAGCAAGCATTCCAGCACTGGAAATCAATATCTTTCATGATGCCTGGGCTGATGCTGGCAAGCACCCCCTTTTGAAATTCAAAATCAGCATTCATCACATTGATCAACATCATGCAGCCCAGTGGTAGGTAGAACCATCTTCTTGTGGCAAAACCCATTGTCTATACAGGGGGAAAAAAGTAATAAATTTTTTTAAGTTTTAATTTTTTTTATTTAAATTCAAGTTAGTTAACATACAAGGTTGCACCAGTTTCAGGAGCAGAATCCAGTGATTCATCACCCACATAGAGTGCCCAGTGCTCATCCCAACAATTCTTAATGACCCTCTCCCATTTAGCCCATCTTCCTACCCGCCTTCTTACCAGCAACCCTCAGTTTGTTCTCTGTGTTTAAGAGTCTCTTATGGTTTGCCTCCTGCTCTGTTTTTATCTTATTTTATTTTTCCTTTCCCTCTCCAATGTTCATCTGTTTTGTTTCTTGAAAAAACAAACAAACAAACAAACAGGGAAAGTATTTTTAAGTTAAAAAGAAAATTATTTGGACACTGGGTGGCTCAGTCAGTTAAGCATCTGCCTTCAGCTCAGGGCATGATCCCAGGGTCCTGGGACTGAGACCTGCATTGGGCTCCCTGCTCAGTGGGACGCCTGCTTCTCTCTCTGCCTACCGCTCCCCCTGCTTATCTCTTTCTCTCTCTCTCTGACAAATAAATAAAATCTTTAAAAAAAAAAAGAAAAAGAAAATGATTCAATTACTTAATGATCTGTTTAAACCTAAAAATTCGTAAATACATATGTGTATGGTTTTGATCAAGCTAAATTTGTTTACTGTGTATTTGTTGGTTTTCTTCTAAGTTGTTGACTCTCAGACCTTCCTTTGAAAAAATACAGTTACGATTTGTTTACCAACCTTCTGATAAAGTCTTCAGGAGTCACTGAAATCCAAAACGTGTTTATGAAGATGTGATGGATTCATTTCATCACAGACTTTTAGAGCTGAAAACTCTATAAAAGCATGTTTTCCAAACTTCTCCCTTTACAAATTAGAAAAATACTCCTGATATGGTTCAGCAAGTGCTCAGGTCTCCGGTCTCCCTATCCAAGACTCCTACCACAACACATTCCAACTAAGGGGATCAGAATACAGTCCATTCTATGTGTAGCCATGAGAAAAAGGCGTTTACTTATTTTTTTTAATTTTGATGTTACAAATCTATTAACCCAAATGGTGTTGGATGCCCAAGCACCAAGCTTCAAAGTAACTGATCCTTCTTACATTTATTCATGGAAAAATATTTGTTATGGACTGATGCCTGGTAGATCCCTGGCTTCTCTCAGGTTGTTCAGGATCTGTTTGGAGAAAATTAACATATATAACTGAAGGAGCACAAAGACAATAAAGGTAATATAAGCTATTATGATATGAGTAGGGCCAGTAACATTTGGCAAAATCTTGGCATTTTCTAATGTTTCTTTGCACAAGTTTCCCTGCCAACTGATCACTCAGTAAACTAGCTACATAAGTGGACATCAAGTTCTAAACTGGCTTTGAATTGCCGCAGGGCTACTATCCCAGGCTGACATTGGAAATGTCCCTGACACAACCTTGACAGCCAGGGCGGCGGGGGTGGGGGGGCTGGGGTGTTGCAGATCCAGAAGACTCACCACCACCTCCTTACTGATATACGGCTGTCTGACACCTCCCTTAAAATAAGTTAGGATAAAGGGACAAAAAGAAACAAATTTAAACTTAGGTTATTCAGATCGTTTCACATTGTCGAAAACTGTGCACATCCCCCCAAATGAGCGGAGAGTGCCAATTCATGATACGACTTCTAAAAGAAAAGGACTGGGTGGGGCCTGAGAATTTTCTTCTACAAGAATTTCGGGGTACACTCCTGCCTCCGGGTGGCTCATCTGGACTCGGGAGAGGAAACCCGAGCGCGAATGGAGTACCTCTCTTCCGCGCCGGGGCGCGCGTGCAGTGCGGTGTTCCGCGTGCGGTCAGCTCCCTGCTGGTCTCCGGCGGCTCCTACCTGGGAGGAACAAGAGGTCTCAGCGCGGGCACCAGTCGACTCCCAGATCTCCCGGCTCCCACCCCCTGCCCAGCCGGACCCACCCCCGGAGGCAGGCGAAAGGCGGGAAGCCGCGCTCGGCGCGGTCCACCGCGGACGCCTAGAGCGCCTCGAGCTCGCCCTGCTGAAGTGTGTCGGTCCCACCGCCCTCTGGGGCTGGGAGGCTCTGGCTCGCCGAAGGCGGCGCTTCGGGCTCTTCTGCGGCCTTGCGGGTGGTGCAGTGGTCAGCCCCGTAGCCCGAACCACGCTCCTTTTCTAGAGAAAGAGGCGGCAGAGAGTGGGTGGCTACGCTCCAGAGGTCCAGCCCTCTTCTCGCCCACCTTCCCTGACTGGAGACCCACTGGACCCGCCACGACCTGCACTGGGTGGCTGCTCCTGTCCTGCCTTCCTCCGAATTTCTCTAAATTACAGCGACTCAGGTATTCCCCGCTCTCTGCTTCCTCTTGATTTCTGCCATTCTCTGCGAAAATCCATCACAGCAGTCAGTCTAGTATATACCAAAGGAATCTTCTCCCTCCACCCACCCAACCTTCTGCCCTATTCTACAACCCGGAGAAAAATTTTCTAAAGCTATAGTCCCTATTAAAGTGAACCTCCTTGATGGGTTCTAACCTCTAGCTACGTACCATTTAAATGATTAATACTAACACATACACACTTGCAACATATCTTCCCTTCTACCTAAATAGTTTAACGCTGAAAAGAGAGTTTTCTTTAACCTTTGGTAGAATGAAGACTCAGCTCAAGTCCCTTAAATATCTTTCCATATTGTCCATCAGTCTCAGCCTTGACACATCATTTGGATTATCTTTGTGGTTAAGGCTGTCGTCTATGCCCAAATTCCAATAGCAGTCATCACAGGAGCTGTATGGGAAATCAACCCAAAGCTAGTTGCCTTATCCGCACTTACCCTTAGGCAGGTCACCTTTTCCTCATGGGTTCTTGAGCTGGGATGGTGAGGCAGTGTGCCAAGCCCAACAGCCCAATTTCCCAGCAGTTGTTCTCCTAAAGTCCACTTCTCCTAAAGTCCTACCCTCCTCCTCCTAACAGTATAGCCATCATTAGTCCTGCCCTGGCAATGCCTTTTCATGTCCCTCCCAACTTTAATAACGGCTCCTCTACAAAACAGAACCGAGAGTGATTCATTAGCTGATTAGGTAGAATGCACACAAATCCATCTCAAACCAGATTTTCTTCAGCTCTAGGTTTCTGGGCATTTCAGTCAACGGTTAATCAGGGACTCCTAAAATTGGCAGAGGCATTATAAATTACCTAATCCAACATCCAACAACCCTGTGAAGCTTGAACCCCTCCCTCTCTCAAAAAATTCCTACCCACCAAAGCTATTGTCCAATTTGACTTCATCTTGGGCATTCCACTCCTATAAAATGAGCAAAGGATGCAAACTAGCAATTCATAGAAGAGTAATAACCAGAATCCAGTATATATGAAAAAAAGATGTTCACCCTTAAATAATAATACATTGTTTTCACTAGTTAAATTTTAACAAAAATTAAAGCATTTGATATTATACGTTAGCAAATTTTTGAGAAAATGAACACTTTCATATGCTTTTGAGAAGAGTGTCAGCTAGTAAGTATAATCACCATGGTAGAAACCTGTCATAATTTTTAAATCTGAATATGATCCAGAAGTTCTACTCTTAGTATCTACTGTCAGGACAATGACAGAAAATATCCACTATGCGATTGATTACTCTGCAGGGTCCACTGATACAATATAAATAGAACCTCTCTAAATGGTGACAAATGTATTTTTTAAATCATTGTTGGGTTATCCAGAAAGTGAAACATCCAAGGAAAGAAGAAGGGAATCAAGGAGAAAGAAGCATCAAAGAGTAAAGAGAAGGTGGAAGAGAAGAAAAACAGAAGGAAGCTAAAAAAGTGAGATATGGATAGTAAATTTGGAATTTTTTAAAAAGATTTTATTTATTTATTTGACAGAGAGAGAGCAGGAGAGCACAAGTGGGGGGTAGTGGCAGAGGCAGATGGAGAAGCAGGCTCCCCGCTAAGCAGGGAGCCCAATCTGGGGGCTCGATCCCAGGACCCTGATATCATGACCTGAGCTAAAGGCTGTTGCTTAACTGAATGAGCCACACAGGTGCCCCTAAATTTGGAATTTGTTAATTGATAAATACATATGGTAAAAGGTAAGATACAGATATTGAATTTATACTTTGTAAAGTTGCTAAATAAGTATGGTAAAATTTCCTGGGTAACTTCTAAATGACAGAAATAAAGAACACAACTTTTAAACAGGTAGAAAATAAAACCTGAATTGAAAAACCAGACTGATATGTGAGCAATGTAGGTGGTCTTGCTCTGTACTTCACTGCAGGCTGCATTTTTGTTCTCTGAGTCATATGGGGTTGACTGACTTTTCTCCTGATTCTAACACAACCCACTATTACAGTGAGCAGGATACTCCAGACCCTTTCTCCTGGAAGATCCAAAGAAATTCCAGAAGTTTAAGGCAGCTCTACTGTTCTACAAAGGAGTGGGATCTTTTCAACTGTGAAGCCTGTTGTTGAACCTCTATCTCATAGGTGTGGTGCTGACTCTGCTCTCTGTCTTTATTAGACTGATGGAGTCCCTGGGAGGCTTAGTGGAGAGCCCATTGCCTGGGAGCTCCTGGACCACCAGAGGTCAACTGGCTAACACAGAGTCCCCAAGCACCTTCCAGACCATCCAGCTAGAAGGGTGTGGATAAAATCTCTTTCCACCAACTATAACCTTGGAACACTGCCTTAAGTGTGTCGAGCCAGGTGTCAAACTCCTGGGCAGGCAAGTTCAGAGCAAAGTGTTATCAGAACTGTTAACAGGCCCTTGAAGGGCCTCTCCATCTGGATGTTCCTTGTCCTGGATAAAGAGCCCGTTTAATACACACGTGTGAGTGGGTTGCCTATAACTGTGGGATGAAGTGATGTCACTTTTCTGCTTGGGTTCTGCTGTATGCTTTGCTGTCCTTGCCAACATGGTTCTGATGTCTTGGGTTTTGGATGAGGGTTTGTGCTTCATGTTTAGTGGCTGGAACATTTGCCAATGGTTCCTTTGGACTTGGGTATCTTATGGTCACTTTATTTGGTGTTCAGCCACTCTTCATGAAAGCTTGTCTGTGTGTGGATAACAGTTGAAGAAATGTGTAGACTGGCTGTAGGAAGGGAGAAGACGGAGTAGTTAGTATACAATTCTCATTGTTTCACATGTCAAAGTCCTTTCTTCCACATAGTGTATATGTGCATATATCGGTCTGAAGGGGGCAGTAGAATGGCAAAGCCTGCTTAGGACATGCAATTATGGTCATCATGTGAATTAAATGAATTTTTCTTATGAAATAAAGATGAATATATATTTTTTAAAAAGAAATGAGAGGGGATTAACAAATAAGATCTCAATTAAGAAGGCAAGAATAGAGGGGAAGAAAAAGCACAGAGAAAAATGACAAGTAGAAAGCACATTTAAGATGGAAGAACTAAATCAATAATCACAATAAATATACATGGTCTGAACTTGTCAATTAAGAAGGGACAATAAGGTTAGATTGTAAATTCTGCTATATGCTGTTAAGATAAGATACAGAAAAAATAAGGACAGGGAAACTTGAAAAGAACAGAAATAGATATACTATGCATATGTTAATTTTTTTAACTGATACATTTTTATTAATACCAAATAAAAGAGAAATGATAAAGGAGAAAGAGGAACACTTATAATGATATAAGATGAAATTCAGGAAGAAGATAAAAATATTCTAAATTTACAAACAGCTCATAACATAGCCACAAAATACATAATGTAAAAATTGACAGAAGTAGAGGGAAAACTGGACAAACTCATCATCATAATGAAAGATTCAATGAACTTTAGGTTAAGAAAACAAATAATTATTAAAAGTACAGGTGATTTGAATGACACAATTAACAAGTTTATAGAGAACCTTGAAACATACAGTTAGAGAACAATTTCCTCTCAACAGAAAATAAAATTAGTCTCATGGACAAAAAGCAAGTCTCAACAGATTTCAAAAACTGTTATCATTCAAATTCTGTTACCTGACCATGATATAGAAAGTTCACAAATAAAGACAAAAACATAAATTTCTATATGTTTGGAAATTAAGACAACAAATATTTTTATTTATACAGTAATTTTATTTAATAATAAATTTTAAAATAAATTATAGGCATACCTAGGTGGCTCAGTCAGTTAAGCATCTGACTCTTGATTTCAACTCAGGTCCTGGGATCAAGCTCTTCATAGTGCTCCGAGCTCAGCAGGGAGTCTGCTTAAAGATTCTCTACCTCTCCCTCTATCCCTGCTCTCAGACTCATTTTCTGTCTAAAATAAGTTAATTTTGAAAAATAAAAATAAAGATAAATTATAATGACAACTATAATGTACTCAGAACTGTATGATAAAAATATAGCATATCAAAACCTGTGAGAAGTTATCATTCAAAGGAAATTAACATCTTTAAATTCTTGTGGCGAAAAGGAAGGCAGGGGCGCCTGGGTGGCTCAGTGGTTTAAGCCGCTGCCTTCGGCTCAGGTCATGATCCCAGAGTCCTGGGATCGAGTCCCGCATCGGGCTCTCTGCTCGGCAGGGAGCCTGCGTCCCTCTCACTCTCTCTGCCTGCCTCTCTGCCTACTTGTGATCTCTCTCTGTCAAATAAATAAATAAAATCTTTAAAAAAAAAAAAAAAAAGGAAGGCAGACTGTGAATTGATGATACAAGGAACCAAATTTAACAGTTCAAAGAGAAATAACAGAATAAAAACCCCCAGAGGATAATATATTTTATAAAAGTACACATCAATGAGCTAGGGAAAAAACAGTTGATTCTTCAAAGAAAGAATAATAAGATAGACAACGTCTGTTGAGACTGACCAAGAAAAAAATGAAAAAAGGTACAAATAATATTATGAGAAAAATGGTATATATCTTATCTATACATATAAAAAGAATTAAAAAGATATGTGACCATTTGGGAATGCAAGTTGGTGCAGCCACTTTGGAGAACAGTGTGGAGATTCCTCAAGAAATTAAAAATAGAGCTTCCCTATGACCCTGCAATTGCACTGCTGGGTATTTACCCCAAAGATACAGATGTAGTGAAAAGAAGAGCCATCTCTACCCCAATGTTTATAGCAGCAATGGCCACGGTCGCCAAACTGTGGGAAGAACCAAGATGCCCTTCAACGGACGAGTGGATAAGGAAGATGTGGTACATATACACGATGAAGTATTATGCCTCCATCAGAAAGAATGAATACCCAACTTTTGTAGCAACATGGACGGGACTGGAAGAGATTATGTTGAGCGAAATAAGTCAAGCAGAGAGAGTCAAGTATCATATGGTTTCATTTATTTGTGGAGCATAACAAAAAACACGGAGGACATGGAGAGATGGAGAGGAGAAGGGAGTTGAGAGAAATTGGAAGGGGAGATGAACCATGAGAGACTATGGACTCTGAAAAACAACCTGAGGGTTTTGAAAGGGCGGGGGGGGTGGGAGGTTGGGGAACCAGGTGGTGGGTAATAGAAAGGGCACGTATTGCATGGAGCACTGGGTGTGGTGCAAAAAGAATGAATACTGTTACACTGAAAATAAACAAACAATCAAAAAAAGATATGTGACCATGAAGAACATGATATAACATAAATTTGAAAATAAAAATGAAATTAATAAATTCTTAGAAAAGTATATTTGTAAAATTCATACAGAATGCAAAATCTGAATAGTCAATGACATTTAAAGACCTTAAATCTTCCCATTGGAAAAAAAAAATCAAGCTCAATGATTTTACAGTCAATTTCAAGGATCAAATATTTCCTGAAAATTAAAAAAAAGATAAAGTTCCTAAACTCATTTTAATATAACAAAATGAGAATATAGTGTGAACAAGAGTAAAGGCAAAAGCCCATCTCACCAATAACTATAGATTAAAAATCCCAGAAGCCCCTCATTGCCTCAGTTGGTGGAACATGGGAATCTAGATATCCTAGGTTATAAGTTCGAGCCCTATGTTGGTTATAGGGATAACTTAAAAAAATATTAAAAAGAAAAAATCCTAAACAAAATATTCGCAAACCAAATATAGCAGGATTTATAAAAACATATATCACTATCAAGCTAGGATTATCCTAGGGATGCAAAAGTAGTTCCACATATGAAAATCAATTACTGTATTCACCATATAAACAAAGGAAGAAACCACTTGAAAAAATTCAACACATTCAAGATTAAAAAAGAAACAAAATGATGTAACTCTTAGCAAAGTAAGAATAAAAGAAATTTCCTTAACCTTTTGATGGATACATCAAAACCCTAAAACAAGGTTCTTATGGTAGAACATTAAAAGCATTCTCTTTTAAATTAGGAATTAGGGGCACCTGGGGGCACAGTCAGTTAAGGGTCTAGTTTTGGCTAAAGTCTAATCTCAGGGTTATAAGATCAAGCCCATGGGGCACCTCGCTTAGTGTAGAGTCTACTTGGATTTCTCTCTCCCTCTTCTGCCCTCCCCTCTGTGCTCTCCCTCTCTCACTGAAATAAATCTCTTAAAAACTTAGTAACTAGACAAAGATGCCTATTACCTCAGCTCACATTCAAAATAATAACTACATAGAAAGGTTTAAAAAGGGGGGGGCAGGGAGTAAAAGGGCTGCCAAGAAAGACTCAGAACTGTTTAGCCTGGTAGAGAGGCAGTAAAGTTATTGGTTGAACATAAAGTTTAGACACCAACTGCCTAGTTTTAAATCCTGCCTTCTAGGTTAAAATGACAATTTGTGACTTTGGGTAAGTCACTTAATGTCTTTGTGACACCGTTTCCTTATTTGTAAAATGGGGATGAAAAATAAACTTGCTTCATAGGGCTGCTTAGATAATTAAATAAATATTTATAAAGTGTTTGGAACAGTTGCTAGCACATAGCAAGCAAGCTATATATAAGCATTTGTTTAAAAAATAATAAAATGGGGCACCTGGGTGGCTCAGTGGGTTGAGCCTCTGCCTTCGACTCAGGTCATGATCTCAGGGTCCTGGGATCGAGCCCCACATCGGGCTCTCTGCTCAGCGGGGAGCCTGCTTCCTCCTCTCTCTCTCTGCCTGCCTCTCTGCCTACTTGTGATCTCTGTCTGTCAAATAAATAAATAAAATATTTAAAAAAAATAATAAAATAAGGGGCGCCTGGGTGGCTCAGTGGGTTAAAGTTTCTGCCTTTCGCTCAGGTCATGATCCCAGGGTCCTGGGATCAAGCCCCGCATTGGGCTCTCTGCTTGGCAAGGAGCCTGCTTCCTCCTCTCTCTCTCTCTGCCTGCCTCTCTCCCTACTTGTGATCTCTATCTGTCAAATAAATAAGTAAAATCTTTAAAAAAATAATAATAATAAAATAAATTTTATCCACAGACAAATTAACAAGAGAGTTTTGTAAGGTCTTGTAACATTGATGGATATAGGATCAATCTACTAAAATCTAATGCATCTCAATATATGAGCAAATACAGAATTTATAAATTAGAAAAGAGGTAATATTTACAATAACAACAAAAATATAAAGTAATTATAAATAAATTTAACAGGGCACCTGGGTGGTTCAGTGGGTTAAAGCCTCTGCCTTCAGCTCAGGTCATGATCTCAGGGTCCTGGGATCAAGCCCCGCATTGGGCTCTCTGCTCAGCAGGGAGCTTGCTTCTCCCTCTCTCTCTCTGCCTGCCTCTCTGCCTACTTGTGATCTCTGTCTGTCAAATAAATAAATAAATAAAATCTTTTAAAAAAAAAAAAGAAAGAAAGAAATTAAACAAGGACATATAAATTGTTTATGGAAATCTTTTAGAATTTGACCAAAAGACATTAAAGAATCTAAATAAAAATAAAGCTAATATGTGGTATATAAAGATATCCATCTTCCCAGAGTAATATACAAAATTTCAATCAAAATCAACAGGGTTAATGAAAAGTTATTCTGAAAGTTGTATGATAATATAAAAATCCAAAATAACTAAGATTTTCTTAAAGAACCACAAAAAGGAGAAAGACTCACTAGTAATTAAACAGGGTATTACTGGCTCAGGAAAAAATAAATCAACCAGTGGAGTAGATGAGAGAACTTCAAAACAGACCCTAAACATTTATGAAGATTGTGCAGGTAACAAAATCAGTTTTGTAGATCTGTAAGAAAACAGTGGTGTTTTCAATAAATAAGGCTAGGACAGTTCTTTATCCATATGAAGAAAAAAAGTGGATTCTTACCTCATTCTATCACAAAAATCAATTCCAGGTAAATGAAGAACTTAAATGTGAGAAGCAAAGCATCCTAACATTAAGAGAAATTCAGAAGAATATCTTTCTTTTTTTTTTTTTAAATATTTTTTTTTTATTTATTTGACAGAGAGAAATCACAACTAGGCAGAGAGGCAGGCAGAGAGAGAGGAGGAAGCAGGCTCCCCGCAGAGCAGAGAGCCTGATGTGGGGCTCGATCCCAGGACTCTGGGATCATGACCCAAGCTGAAGGCAGAGGCTTTAACCCACTGAGCCACCCAGGCGCCCCAAGAATATCTTTCTGATCTCGAGGCTGGCAAGGATTTCTTAAACAAAATACAAATAGTGTTAACCATGAAAAACTTAAGACATTTAACTACATTAAAATCACTGTTCTGTTAACCACAGGACATCATAAATAAAGATAAAAGATAACTGTAATCTGGGAGAAGATAATTGCAGTACATATCACCACAAATAGATTAGAAATAGGATCTAAGATCTAAGAGTCTTCCATGGAATCAACAAGAAAGCACAAATATAATAGAAAATGGAGCAAAAGGCTTCAAGAGGCATTTCATAAATAAACAAGCACAATGAATGAATGCATAAATATATTTATAACCTCAATAAAAGCAGGGAAGTGCAAATTAAGATGACAATCAGATATGAACTAGTACCTATAGAGACTAAAGAAGTCTGGCAATATCAAGTACTGGTAAGCATATGAAGTATCTTAGTCAGGTCCACTAGCAAAACATGGGAAAAAAGAAATAAACGTGTGTGTGTGTAACTTTACATATTTAAAGAGATTTGTTACAAGGAATTAGTTCACGTGATTATAGAGGCTGGGAAGTCTCATGACCTGCTGTCTATAAGCTGGTGACCCAGGAAAACTGATGACATAGTTTCAGTCCAAGTCCAAAGACCTGAGAACCAGGAGAGCCAATGTGGGTAAGTCCCAGTCCAAGGAAAATTAAAAAAAAAAAAAATACAAGAATACCCACAATGATGTCTCATCTCAATAAGTCAAGCAAAGAGAGCAAATTCTCCCTCACTGGGCCTTTTTGTTCCTTTTAGCCCCCCAAGAGATCTCTATCTACTCTGGAGAAGGCAACCTTCTCTGCTCCGTTTACCAATTCAAATGTTTATTTACATTCAAGAACAACCTAATAGACTCACCCAGAAATTCCATTTGACCAAATATCTGGGTACCCAATGTCCCAGTCAAGTTTACTCATTTAGTTAACAATCACATGAAGCAACAGGGACTCTTACACAGCTAAGAGGAGGATAAATTTGTTCAATTAGTCTAGAACACAAATTGGTACTATCTTCTAAGTTGGAACAAGCATATAACTTGCAATGTCTTTTCACTTCAGGAGTATACGCCGAAGAAAGTCTTACATGTGTGCACCAAGAGATATAAACTAGAATGGGGTATTCTTAGCACCATTCATAAAAGCAGAAAACATGGAAATAATCAAAATGGCCATTAACAGGAGAATGGATAAATTAACTGTGATATGTTTTCATATTGGGATGTCATTCAGTAGTGAATATTAACACACTCCAGGGTGCCTGGGTGACTCAGGCAGTTAAGCATCTGCCTTCCACTCAGGTCATGATCCCAGGGTCCTGGGATTGAACTTTGCATCAGGGTCCCTGCTCAGCAGGGAGTCTGCTTCTCCCTTTCCCTCTGCCCCGCTCCTGTGCTCTCTCTCGTGCTCCCTCTCTCACACTTTCTCAAATAAATAAAATCTTTAAAAAAAATAAAATGAATAGACTCCATCTATACTCTTAATAGAGGAAAAAAAGCAATTTGAAGAAAAAAATCATTTTTATAAATTTCAAAGATAAGCAAATGTTCTTTACAAATACATATGTTCTTTGTTCTTTACAAATGTTCTTTACAAATACATGTTCTTTACAAATACATATATATATATATGATAAAATAATTTTAATAATAAGAAAGTGGCTAGATGAAATTCAGGAGAATGGTTAGGTTTGGGTACACAAGGGAATGAGATCTAGAAAGAATGTATAAAGAGATTCAGTGAATGGTGGATTCACTAGTTATTTATGATTACAGTTTCCAACATATGAATGTTAGGTATATTCTTTTCTACTATGGAATAATATATAATAAAAGTGTTAGGATAGTACAGAATGATATATTTCAAATACAGAAGACAAAGCTGGCTGACTGGTTACAATGATTTGAGATGGAAATAAAAGAGAACTTACATTTTTAGCTCACCTGCTTGTGGGGGTGACAGTAACAAACATGAAAGATGGAAGGAAGATGATTAATGGGGAGGATAGATTTTATTTAGTATTTACTTCATTAGAATTTATTTTGAATTTTCTGGAGTATCTAATACTTAGCTAGAAATATAACTAAATTGAGAGGTCTCTATTTTGACAGAAAATTAATTACTACTTCGAGAATATACAATGATAAAATACGGCTGAGATGAAGATGGAAGACTATGCCTAAATTTAGGATCCATGAACTGAAAATGGAATCAATGAAGGAAGGAGAGAAAGAACATACAGTCTATACAAGCTGTAGGGCAGTGCAGTGTCACAGAACAAAAGGAGGATGCTATGGTCTGAATGTCTCTGTCCCTCAGCCAATTCATATGTTGAAGGCTTAACCCCCTAAAGGTGATGGCATGAAGAAGTAGGGCTGTGGAGGAAGGCTTAAGTCAGAGGGTGGAACCGTTATGAATGGGATTAGTGTTTTATAAAACAGGCTTCAGAGAGATCCCCAGTGCCTTCCACCACATGAGGACACAGTTAAGAATTAGGCAATCCACAACCCAGAAGAGAGTCTTCACTAGAACCCAACGATGCTGACACCTTGATCTTGGACTACCAGTCTTCAGAACTGTCAGAAATAAGTTTCTGTTGTTTATAAATTACCCAGTCTTTTGTATTTTGTTATAGCAGCCCAAACAGACTAAAACTGAGGAAGTAATTCAAGAGCCAGAAGATTGCAGTCGGTCAAACACTTTAGAGAAGGCTCAGAGAATTGGGTCTTAAAATACGATTTTTCATCTGGCAAAAAGAAGATGCAGGGGTGAAACTCAAAAACACAATACATTTATTTTTCCACAACAATACATTTTAAAATAGCTATTATAAGGGGTGCCTGGGTGGCTCAATGTGTTAAGCCTCTGCCTTCAGCTCAGGTCATGATCTCAGTGTCCTAGGATCAAGCCCCACATCAGGTTCTCTGCTTGGCAGGGAGCCTGCCTCCCCCTCTCTCTCTGCCTGCCTCTCGGCCTACTTGTGATCTCTCTCTCTCTCAAATAAATAAATAAATGATCTTAAAAAAAAAAAAAGAAAAAAACAGCTATAATAAATTCATGCAGAAGTTTAGATTTAACAGTTAGTGTCTGTAATGCCAAGTTAACTTATCTAATTTATCATTACATCTAAAATACAATCTCTAATTAAGCAGATATGTTTTCCCAGCCATGCATTATTTTAATTAAAAAATCGTCATTACTGGGTGCCTGGGTGGCTCAGTGGGTTAAGTCTCTGCCTTCAGCTTGGGTCATGATCCCAGGGTCCTGGGATCCAGCACCATCTCGGATTCTCTGCTCAGCAGGGAGCCTGCTTCCTCCTCTCTCTCTCTGCCTTCTTCTCTACCTACTTGTGATCTCTGTCTGTCAAATAAATAAATAAAATCTTTTTTTAAAAAAGTCATCATTACTACCAGCAGTATATTCATCATCATCCCATCATGATCATCCTGTTGCTGGCACATCCCTCTCATTCAGAAACTCCATCTCTGACTTGAATTAAAAGCATCTCTCCCTTTCTGTCACCTTAGGTCCTACCCTACTTCTTTTTTTTTTAAGATTTTATTTATTTGACAGAGATCACAAGTAGGCAGAGAGGCAGGCAGAGAGAGAGGAAGGGAAGCAGGCTTCCCGCTGAACAGAGAATCCGAGATGGTGCTGGATCCCAGGACCCTGGGATCATGACCTGAGCCGAAGGCAGCGGCTTAACCCACTGAGCCACCTAGGCGCCCTGGTCCTACCCTACTTCTAAGTCCCTTCTACTTAATTCAGTCTTACTTCTGCAGTTAGGTGATCATTTTCACTACATTACTTGGCATCTATTCATATTTGTATTTGGCACCTATATTACCTATGTCGTCTTTTTTCTATGAAAATGTTTAAACTTTCCTACTAGTTTAAAAAAATACCATCTTTATTTCATGTTTTTCTAGTGACTGGTATATAATACAATGGGCATTCAATCAGTATCTTTAGCTGATTTCTCCTTCCTATCCATAATATTCCGTCCATGTAGGAGGATTGGTCAACTTTCCACAAGGCACACCTAAGTCTTTCAAAACTCTAGGATCGCCTGTGAAGATTGCCTTGTTGAGTCAGGCCAGTAGCCTATTCATTCTGCCCACCCCACCACGCTTCTTCCTACCTTCCAGTCACTTAGTTGCAGTTCTGTTACACTTATGTTTATCCTGTTTCTCCTTTATACAATATGCTTCTCCAAGAAACACCATGATGATGATGATGATCATGATGATGATGATGCCATCATCACACCCCACAGGATTTAGAAGAACACTCCACGCACAGCAGGAACATGGTGACTGACTAATGCTGAATACCTACAAAAAGAAAAAATTTTCAATTCATTAATTTTCTGACTCATTTTAATGAAAGACATTAATTTAAAACATCTACAATTGCAATTGCTTCTAGTATACCTAAATAACAATGTATTCATCAAAATGTGATTCGATGACCTTGGGGAGAAAGAGCAGGAAATGAAGTTGAAACAAATAAGTACCCTGCAGAGAAAACAAGCCCTCCGTGACTGTGACTAATTGAAGGGAAAGAAGGCATAATTTTTTTCAGGAACACAGAGACAAAGATGAACAAAATATCTCTCTAGAAAAGAGAAAAAGAAAAATTTCAGGAGAGAAGTTGAAAAAAGATCATTAATCCTTACCCCTATCAAAAAATAGTAGAATATATTTTGTTGACATTAAGAAATAAAAGTGAATCTTGTTTAACTTAACATAGAAAGTCTATAAATATCATGTATTCCAGGATCCTAATTTTACCTCTTTGCATTATTTTGTAGTGGTTGCCTTAAGGATCACAATATATATTAACTTTTCACAGGAAAGCTAGGGTTAATGTTGAATTGATTCATGTAAAACATAGAAATTTTGCAAACTATGAGTTCATTTACTCACCTTTGCATCCTTTTTTGCTAAAGTTGTCAAAGTATTACATCTACATACATTAGATGATAAAATGTTATAATTGCCTATGCTCTTCATCCCCCACTCTCTGCTAAGATCTGAATTTCCATGTTTTTATTTCTTTTTACCCTGAAGAACATCCTTAATATTTATTTTTTCAAATTGTTAAATTCAAATTCAATTAATTAACATATAGTGTATATATTATTATTTTCAGAGGTAAATTTCAGTGCTTTTCTGAAGCACTGAAGCACTGTTCTTATATAACACCCATTGCTCATTATATCATATGCCCTCCTTAATGCCCATCACCCAGTTACCCCACTCTCCCACCCCTCTTTCCTCCAGCAACCCTTAGTTTGCTCGCCTGGGTGGCTCAGTGGGTTAAAGCCTCTGCCTTTCGCTCAGGTCATAGTCCCGGGGTCCTGGGATCGAGCCCTGCATCGGGCTCTCTGCTTGGCAGGGAGCCTGCTTCCTCCTCTCTCTCTCTCTCTCTCTGCCTGCCTCTCTGCCTACTTGTGATCTCTTTCTGTCAAATAAATAAATAAAATCTTTAAAAAAAAAAAAAGAGTCTCTTATGAAGAAAAAAAAAGTCTCTTATGGTTTGTCTCCCTCTCTGATTTCATCTTTTTTTTTAACTTTTTCCTCCTTCCCCTATGATCTTCTGTTTTTAAATTTCTACATATGAGTGGGATCATATGATAATTGTCTTTCTCTGATTGACTTATTACACTAAGCATAATACCCTCTACTTCCATCCACATCATTACAAATGACAAGACTTCATATTTTTTGATGGCTGAGTAATATTACATTGTATACATATACACCACATCCTCTTTATCCATTCATCTCTCTATGGGCATCTGGGTTCTTTCCATAGTATGGCTATTGTGGACATTTCTGCTATAAACATTGGGATACAGGTGCCCCTTCAAATCACTACATTTGTATCTTTGCGGTAAATACTTAGCAGTCCAATTGCTGGGTCATAGGGTAGCCCTATTTTCAACTCTTTGAGGAACCTCCATATTGTTTTCCAGGGTGGCTGCACCAGCTTACATTCCCATCAACAGAGTAGGAGGGTTCCCCTTTCTCTGCATCCTTGCCCACATCTGTAGTTTCCTTACTTATTAATTTTTTTTAAAGATTTTATTTATTTATTTGACAGAGAGAGAGATCACAAGTAGGCAGAGAGGCAGGCAGAGAGAGGGGAGGAAGTAGGCTCCCCGCAGAGCAGAGAGCCCGATGCGGGGCTCGATCCCACGACCCTGAGATCATGACCTGAGCCGAAGGCAGCAGCTTAATCCACTGAGCCACCCAGGCGCCCCTCCTTACTTATTAATTTTAGCCATTCTTACTGGTATGAGGAGGTATTGCATTGTGGTTTTGATTTGTATTTCCCTGATGCCGAGTGATATTGAGCATTTTTTCGTATCTCTGTTGGCCAATTATATATCTTCTTTGGAAAAATACCTGTTCATGTCTTCTGCCCATTTCTTGACTGGATTATTTGTTCTTTGGGTGTTGAGTTTGATAAATTCTTTATAGATTTTGGATACAGCCCTTAATCTGGTAAGACATTCTCAATATCTTTGCCCATTTTGTTAGCTGTCTTTTGGTTTTGTCGACCTTTTGCTTTTTATCTTTTTATCTTGCTTTTTATCTTGATTAAATCCCAGTAGTTCATTTTTGTCTTTGTTTCCCTCACCTTCGGAGATAGTCCAGCAAGAAGTTGCTTCACCCAAGGTCACAGAGGTTGCTGCCTGTGTTCTCTTCTAGGATTTTGATGGATTCCTATCTCACATTTAGGTCTTTCATCCATTTTGAGTCTATTTTTATGTATGGTGTAAGAAAATGGTCCAGTTTTGTTCTTCTGCATGTGGCTGTCCAGTTTTCCCAACACCATTTGTTGAGGAGACTATCTTTTTTCCATTGGATATTCTTTTCTGCTTTGTCAAAGATTCATTGACCATAGAGTTGAGGGTCCATTTCTGGGTTATCTATTCTGTTCCATTGATCTATGTGTCTGTTTTTGTGCTGGTACCATACTGTCTTGATGATTACATATTTGTAATAGAACCTGAAGTCTGGAATTGTGATGCCACCAGCTTTGGTTTTCTTTTTCAACATTCTTCTGGCTTTTCAGGTTTTTTTCAGGTTCCATACAAATTTCAGGATTATTTGTCCCAGCTCTGTGAAGAAAGTTGATGCTATTTTAATAGGCATTCAATTGAATGTATAGATTGCTCTAAATATCATAGACATTTTCATAATATTTGTTATTCCAATCCATGAGCATGGGATGTTTTTCCATTTCTTTGTGTCTCCTTCAATTTCTTTCATGAGTGTTCTACAGTTTTCTCAGTACAGTACAGATCCTTTGCCTCTTTGGTTAGGTTTATTCCTAGGTATCTTATGGTTTTTGGTGCAATTGTAAATGGGATCGATTCCTTAATTTCTCTTTCTTCTGTCTCATTGTTAGTGTACAGAAATGCAACTGATTTTTGTGCATTGATTTTATATCCTGACACTTTGCTAAATTCCTATATGAGTTCTAGAAATTTGGGGGTGGAGTCTTTTGGGTTTTCCACATAAAGTATCATGTCTTTGCAAAGAGTGAGAGTTTGACTTCTTCTTTGCTGATTCAGATCCATTTTATTTCTTTTTGTTGTCCTATTGCTGAGGCTAGGACTTCTAGTACTATGTTGAACAACAGTGGTGAGAGTGGACATCCCTGCCGTGTTCCTGACCTTAGGGGAAAATCTCTCTCTTTTTCCCCATTGAGAATGACGTTTGCTGTAGGCTTTTCATAGATGGCTATTATGATATTGAGGTATGTTCCTCTATCCCTATACTGTAAAGAGTTTTAATCAAGAAAGGATGCTGTACTTTGTCAAATGTTTTTTCCGCATCTATTGAGAGGATCATATGGTACTTGTCCTTTCTTTTATTAATGTAGTGTATCACATTGATTGATTTGCAATTGTTGAACCACCCTTAGCAGCCCAGGAATAAATCCTGCTTGGTTATGGTGAATAATCCTTTTAATTACTGCTGGATCCCATTGGCTAATATCTGGGTGAGAATTTTGGTATCCATGTTCATCAGAGATATTGGTCTATAATTCCCCTTTTTGGTGGGGTCTTTATCTGGTTTGGGGATCTAGGTAATGCTGGCCTCATAGAAAGAGTTTGGAAATTTTCTTTCTATTTCTATTTTCTGAAACAGCTTCAGAAGAATAGGTGTTAATTCTTCTTTAAATATTTGGTAGAATTCCCCTGGGAAGACATCTGGCCCTGGGCTCTTGTTTGTTGGGAGATTTTTGATTACTGCTTCAATTTCCTTGCTGCTTATGAGTTTGTTCAGGTTTTCCATTTCTTCCTGGTTCAGTTTTGATAGTTTATATGTCTAGGAATGTATTTATTTTTTGCAGATTGCCTAATTTGTCAGCATAAAGTTGCTTATAATATGTTCTTATAATTGTTTGTATTTCTTTGGTGTTGGTTTTATTCGTGATTTTAATTTGGGTCTTTTTTCTTTTGGATAGTCTGGCCAGAGGTTTATCCATCTAATTAATTCTTTCAAAGAACCAACTCCTGGTTTCATTGATCTGTTCTATTGTTCTTTTCATTTCTATTTCATTGATTTCTGTTCTAATCTTTATTAATTCTCTTCTCCTTCTAGGGTTAGGCTTTATTTGTTGTTCTATCCCCAGCTCCTTTAGGTATAAGGTTAGTTTGTGTATTTAAGACTTTTCTTGTTTCTTGAAAAAGTTCTGTATTGCTATTTGCTTCCCTCTTAGAACCACCTTTGCTGCATCCCAAAGGTTTTGAATAGTTCTGTTTTCATTTGCATTTGTTTCCGTGAATTTTTCTTAAATTCTTCTTTAATTTCCTGGTTGACCCATTCATTCTTTAGTAGGATTCTCTAACCTCCATGTATTTGAATACTTTCCAAATTTCCTCTTGCATAGGTTCAAGTTTCAAAGCATTGTGGTCTGAAAATATCCAGGGAGTGATCCTAATGTTTTAGTACCAGTTGAGACCTGATTTGTGACCCAAGATGTGATCTGTTCTGGAGAATATTCCATGTGCACTAGAGAAGAATATGTATTCTGTTTCTTTAGGATGGAATGCTCTGAATATATCTGTGAAGTCCATATGGTCCAGTGTATCATTCAAAGTCTTTGCTTCCTTGTTGACCTTCTGCTTAGATCATCTGCCCATTGCAGTGAGAGGGTGGTGTTAAAGTCTCCTACTATTATTGTATTATTATTGATATCTCTTTAATTTTGATATTAATTGGTTTATATAATTGGCTTCTCCTAATTAGGGACATACATATTACAATTGTAAGATCTTCTTGCTAGTCAGACCCTTTAATTATGATATAGTGTCCTTCCTCATCTCTAAATACAGTCTTTGGTTTAAAATCTAATTTGTCTGATAAAAGGATTGCCACCCCAGCTTTCTTTTGGTGTCCATTAGCATGATAAATGGTTCTACACCCCCTCACTTTCAATCTGGATGTGTCTTTGGGTCTAAAATGAGTATCTTGCAAACAGCATATCCATGTCTTGCTTTTTATCCAATCGGATACTCTGTGTCTTTTGATTGGGACATGTAGCCCATTTACATTCAGAGTAACTATTGAAAGATATGAATTTAGTGTCATTGTATTACCTGTAAAGTCACTGTTACATTATCTCTGTTCCTTTCTGGTCTATGTTACTTTTGGACTCTCTCTTCACTTAAAGGAAACCTTTTAATATTTCTTGCAGGACTGGTTTAGTGATCATAAATTCTTTTAGCTTCTGTTTTCATGGAAGCTTCATATCTCTCCATCTACTTTGAATGACAGCCTTGTTGGATAAAGTATTCTTGGCTGCATATTTTTCTCATTTAGCACCCTGAATATATGATGCCAGTCTTTTCTGGCCTGCCAGGTCTCTGTGGATAGGTCTTCTGCCATTCTAATGTTTCCACCCTTGTAGCTTACAGACCTCATGTCCTGAGCTGCTTTCAGGATTTTTTCCTTGTCTCTGAGATTTACAAGCTTTACTATTATATGTTAAGGTGTTGACCTATTTTTATTGATTTTGAGAGGGGTTCTCTGTGCCTCCTGGACTTGAATGCCTGTTTCCTTCCCCAGATTAGGGAAGTTCTCAGCTATAATTTGCTCCAATGTACCTTCTTCCCCTCTTGCTCTTTCCTCTTGTTCTGGGATCCCAATTTTTCTAATATTGTTTAGTTTGATGGTATCACTTATCTCTCCAATTCTCCTGTTGTGATCTAGTGGTTGTTTAGCTCTCTTGCCTCCATTGTTTTATTGCATCTCATTAAAAGCCTTTCTTATTTCAACTTGATTAGGTTTTAGTTCTTTTATTTCTCAAGAAAGGGATTCACTAGTGTCTTCTGTGCTTTTTTGCAAGCCCAGCTAGTAACTTTATACTTGTTATTCTGAACTCTAGTTCCAACATCTTATTTATGTCCATACTGATTAGGTCCCTGGCAGACAGTACTGCCTCTTGTTCTCTTTCTTGAGATGATTTTTTCCATGTTGGGTTCCTGTAGAAAGTGGTTGCTTTTCCATTTGTAGGATAGCAGCAATTGTTTTCTTGTATCTCCAGTTGAGTTCATGGGCATTCAGAATGATATCTAGCTGAATTTCTGGGACCCAACAAAACTAAGGTCTTCTACTCTTCCATCTTGGACTCTTCCTTTCTTAATATTTCTTGCAGAGCATGCCCACTGTCAACACATTCCTTCAGTTTTCTTTATCTGAAGATATATTTTACTTCACCATTATTCTTATAAGAACACTTTCACAATATAGAAGTTCTGAATTGATATGGTTTTCTTCTCCTCTCCCCTCCAGCACTTTAAAGATTATGTTCTACTGCCTGTGGTCTCTATTGTGTTTATGATGAGAAGTTGAGAGTCATTCAAATCATAGTTCCCTTATAGGCAGTATATCATTGTTTTCTGACAGTTTTTAAAATATTGCTTCTTTTTTGAAATTTGATGATAAGGTACCTAAGTGTGTGTAATGCAGCTCTGATTATAACTAGCCAGATTTGGGTCAGACTTCACAAGTTAAGACAAAAATCCTCCCTGCACTTCAGAAATTAGGTACAATTCCAGGGTTCCTAGGCCACCAATGCCTCTGAATAACTAGCTATAAATTCAAGGGTTCCCACTACCCCTAAAATTCTATGATTCACTAGAATAATTCATAGAACTCAGGAAAACACCAAATCTGTAATTGTAGTTTTATTATAAAGGATATAAATCAGGACTAACCAGGTACAGAGACCAAAAGAGTAAGGTCTCAGAGGGTCCCCAAAGCAAAGTTTGTGTCCTCCAACACCTCACCTTCCAGGTACACTATGTCTAATTACCAATCAGGGAATCCCACCTTAGTCCCCAGAGTTTTTACTGGAGTTTCATTACATAAGTATGAGTGATTGAATCATTGGCCACATAATTGAATTCAATTTCCAGTCTACCCTGCCCTCTCCAGGTGTTGGGCTCACATCAAATAATTCAAAGCCCCAACCTGGTAAATTACATGGTTAGTCATTCTGGTGTGTCCAGCACCCATCCTACATCATCTCAGTAGCATAAATTCAGGTATGGTCCCAGGGTTCCATCATAAATAACAAAGATATTCTTGTCATTCCAAGAAATTTCAAAGATTTAGAGGTTATCTCCTAAGAACTAGGGACAAAGGCCAGTCAATTCTTTATAACAGTGTGATTTTCTTTGTATTAATCCTATAGGGGTTTGTTGTGCTCCTTGAATGTGTAAATTTATATCTTGCACCAAATTTGGGAAATATTCAGTCATGTTTTCCTTACTCTTTCTGTCCACTCTTCCTCTCTCTCATCTTCTTCTGGGATTCAAATTACATACATCTTAGACTTTTTTTTTTAAGATTTTATTTATTTGTCAGAGAGAGAGAGAGAGAGTACAAGCAGGAGGAGCAGCAGGCAGAGGGAGAAGCAGGGATCCCTGCTGAACAAGGAGTCTAATGTGGAACTCAGTTCCAGGACCGTGGGCTGGTAATCTAAGCTGAAGGCAGACGTTTAACAAACGGAGCCACCCAGGGGCCCTATCTTAGACTTTTTGATGGGGTCCTTAAGGCCTTTTGAATTTTTATTTCAACATTCTTTGTGCTCTTCAGATTAGAGTCAGGTTCTCTTGACCTATCTTCAAGATTGCTGATTCTGGGGGCGCCTGGGTGGCTTGATGGGTTAAGGCCTCTGCCTTCAGCTCAGGTCATGATCTCAGGGTCCTGGGATCGAGCCCCACATCGGGCTCTCTGCTCAACATGGAGCCTGCTTCCCTTCCTCTCTCTCTGCCTGCCTCTCTGTCTACTTGTGATCTCTGTCTGTCAAGTAAATGAATAAAATCTTTAAAAAAAAAAAAAAAAGACTGCTGATTCTGTTTTGTCATCTGCATTCTACTGTTAGGTTCTTTTGGTGAATTATTATTTCAGGTATTACTTTTTTTAGTTCTAGAGTTTCTCTTTGCTTCTTTTATATAGTTTCTATTTTTCTGCTAGATTTCATGTATTTCATTGATGATGCATGTATTTTCTTTTATGTCATCAAATAGGTTGATAATAATCACTTTCAATCTCTGTCTGCTAATTACAACACCTGGGACATTTCTAAGTTGATCTCTGTTGATTGTTTTTTCTCTCAAAAATGAGTTACATTTTCATACTTTCAATACCTAAAGAATGTTAGGGCTTTTTTGTTTGTTTTGTTTAGTTAGCATTCAACTGAATTGACAGGGCTCAAATATCAGGTTAGTTCTTTTAAGTATCAAATATCAGGTTAGTTCTTTTAAACAGGGCTTGATTTCCTTAAATTTGTCCTATTCAAGCGCTGTTCAGGAGTCAACAAGAGATATATAAAAAGAATTTAGAGACTCCCTTCTCTGGCTCCCTCTTTCCTTTGATTTCCCTTTTACTTTCTAGCAATTGTACCTATCCCAAAATCTGTCTCTTACTCTTCAAGCCAGAAAAACTTGAAGCCAAAAAACCTGTTTTGTATGACTTTTTGCCAACTTGCAGGGAGGAAATTGAGGACTGCCCTTATGCCAGAAACTTTGAAAACAGAATTCTGAGTACCTCTCTTCTTACAAATGCCAACTGCCCTCTAGAATCTCCTTACTTTTGGTCATTCTCCAATGCCAATGTCTTCGGGTTATTTGTTCTTTACCTTTTTTTTTAAGATTTTATTTATTTGACAGAAATCACAAGTAGGCAGAGAGGCAGGCAGAGAGAGAGAGGAGGAAGCAGGCTCCCTGCTGAGCAGAGAGCCTGATGCGGGACTCGATCCCAGGACCCTGGGATCATGACCTGAGCCGAAGGCAGAGGCTTTAACCCACTGAGCCACGCAGGCGCCCTGTTCTTTATCTTTCGCTAAGAGTTTATCTTTGTTATATGTTGGGGCTCAGTCTGACAAGAACAACTCATCCAAGCACCTCTCTATGGCACTTACTTTGTAGGCTTAGAAAACAGAAACAGAGGTGTTTCCCTGTGCACTGGAACTGGGGTTTGTCACCATGAGAGTGGACTTGTAGTAAAATAGAGGTTATAGGACAATTTCCTTAAGTGTAATAAATAATCACTAGTTTGAATTCATTGGAGTGACACCCAGTGTTAATCAAAATTCTGTATTATAAAATAATGTAAAAGAAATGTTATAACTTTTCACCACATTTTAAGGAGTTTGCTAGCAAAGTCCTAAAAATGGAGGTTCCTAAAATATGTTTTATTATGTATCTTAAAACTGAAATTAGCATAGACACATATTTGCAAACAGATCATCTAATATGAATGTTTATTTCAAAAGTTAAAATAACATATACAGGGGTGCCTCAGTGGCTCAATTGGTTAAGTACAGCCTTTGGTCAGGTCATGTTCCCAGGGTCCTGGGATCAAGCCCCATGTCTGGCTCCCTGCTCAAGAGGGAGTCTACTTCTCCCTCTAGCTCTGCCCTCCCCCTATTCATGCTCTCTTTCTCTCTCTCTCTCTATATATATATATAATATATATATAAATACAATCTTTTAAAAAGTAACATATACAAAAATAAACAGTTATTACTTTTCTGGATCATAGAATTGAGAGTATTGTTTTCCTCTTGTTTGAGCTATATTGCTGAAACAAAAATAGTTTGAGCTATATTGCTTTATAATGAGAAAAGAATGATTTTGAAATGGAACATTCTTTTCTTAAAATTTTTTGAAGATTTTATTTATTTATTTGACAGAGAGAGAAAGACAATGAGAAAAGGAACACAAGCAGGGGAAATGGGTGAGGGAGAAGTATGCTTCCTGCTGAGCAGGGAGCAGGATGCAGAGCTCGATCCCAGGACCCCAGGATCATGACCTGAGCCGAAGGCAGATGCTCAATGACTGAGTCACTCAGGTGCCCCATGAAATGGAATACATCCTAAAGACATTTTATTCATATTAAAGCATTTTAAAATTTTTATTTTTTTAAGTAGGCTCCTTGCCCAGTTTGGGGCTTGAACTCACAAGATTAAGGGATGAAGAGTTGCTTGCTCTACCGACTGAACAAACCAAACACCTCTAAAGCATTTTAAAATTCTATTTGTTTTTCTCATAGACTGTATAATTAATGTTCATCCATATCACTAGAAATTCTTTTTTTTTTAAGATTTTATTTATTTATTTGACAGAGATAGAGATCACAAGTAGGCAGAGAGGCCGGCAGAGAGAGAAGGGGGGAAGCAAGTTCCCTGCTTAGCAGAGAGCCCAATGCGGTGCTCGATCCCAGGACCCTGAGATCATGACCTGAGCCTAAGGCAGTGGCTTAACCCACTGAGCCACCCAGGTGCCCCAGAAATTCTAAATTACTATGGACTCCATTGAAAATAATACTAAAATAAAGGCAAATTCTGAGCTATTTGCAATTAATTTCCTCATACTCTTACAGCCTTATACCCTAAAATCTTTAAGTGGTGAAAGGATTGAAATGCTTAATTTTTAAAGGAAAAAATGTTACAGGTAAGAAAAATGTTCATAATAATGTAAACATAAGCAGATTTTTTAAAAAGATTTATTTATTTATTTGTCAGAGAGTGTGAGCGAGGGCACAAGCCGGGGGTAGGAAGGCAAAGGGAGAAGCAGGCTCCCTGCTGAGCAAGGACCCCCCCCCCCCAAATGCGGGCCTTGATCCTAGGATCCTGGGATCAAGACTTAAGCCAAAGGCAAATGATTAACCCACTGAGCCACTCAGGCATCCCAAGCAGATGTTTTGAAAGCATTAGTAGTAACCTTTCAACCTTTTACTTATACTTAAAAGTTAGCAATGATTTCTAGATTTGAAGAACAATTTAGGCTTTACAGTTCTTCCCAACAAGGAGAATGTTTTTTTGTTTTTTGAGCTTTAAGAGGAAATGTCATATATAAGTTCCAGCCCCACATTGGATGTAGAGATTACTCAACAATAAAAATAAATCTTAAGGGAAAAAAAGAATAACTATCACAGATTGGGTTCTCCAGGAAGCAGGTTCTGCGCTGTTTTGGGGGCAGGATATTTGTTAGGGAGTGTTTTTGGGATCAACACCTGTAGAATGGAGGAAAAGGAAGCAGGGTTGGGAAGAGGGAGAAGTTGAGCTGTAATGCATTTCTGCTTATTAATGAAGTTCTCAGTGAACTCCAGGGAAAGTGCTGAAGCTGAAATGGCCCATCAGAGTTTCATTTGTTTTACCTCGTGTATTTGTTTAGACCCACATTTGAATTCAGGAAACTAAATGATAGCCACAAGGAACCCCCCCCCCCCCAAATCTTTTACATGTAGATGGATGTTCAGGGAGAAGAGAGAGACCATGAATATTTACAAATAGGTAGTTATGACCACCTCATACAATTAATAATTTTATCTCTATTACACTAAGAAGAAGAGTACACTGTATTTTGGAATTTCCCTATTAGATGTGGCAGGTTTTGTTAGGGGTGATTGGGATCTAGATTCACCTGTGAATTCTGAAATAATTGATACAGAGAAGCTTTCTGGAACTATTTTGTAGGCTACAGCTATTGAGTTCCTGTACACTCTACTGGGTGGAGATAGCGAACAACTTGAAGCTTTTAGATTAGAGGAGGTGTGTTTTAAAACCCATACCTTATGTTAATTTTTAGCTAGAATCCATGAGTAGCCTAGCACATTCAGTTCCCAACATATAATTGTTTGGCAAAGTTACCATTTAAAAGACCTAAAGTGGTGTGGAGATCATCAAGAACACAGTCAGTAAAAAATAAATAATGACTAACTGGGATTACTACGGGCCAGGCAACACAATGGTAACTTTAAGGGTAGAAAAGCTGAAGGACAATTTTAGAGCTCAGGGGTTTAGATGTTTACCATAATGATGGACCAGCTTCCTGAAGGAGACAATTACAGAAAGAATATATGTTAGTATAGGAGGCACTGAGAGAACAGTTAGAAAAGGGAATTACAGAATTATTTGTCATTTGTAATCATTGTGATTCTAAACAATCCAGATTCACATTACAATCTAGGCATGTAAGTCTTCACAGTAAATATGTATAAGATTCTATAAGTTTCTGGAGTATATGTTATAAAAACTAGGACTATGACTGTGACAATATCAATACATTTCATTATTTTTTATAAAGGAAAATCACCATACTCTTCATCCAACAAGTATTTGATAAGCACTTCTTGACAGGGGCTGAGCTAGGTTTTGGAGTTTCAGTGATAAACAAGTAGACAAGCCTCTAGAGGAGGGAGAAGGACAACAAACAGGTAAACAAATAAATAGAAGGGATTGTTGCAGATAGTGGCAAGTGTTATAAAGATAATAAAATAGAAAGTGACTGAGAGGTGAGTGTTACTTTGGACATGGTGGTTCCAGAAGATATTTCTGAAAAGATGACATTTTAAAAAATTTTTATTATTAACATATAATGTGTTATTTGTTTCAGGGATACAGGTCTGTGATTCGTCAGTCTTATACAATACACAGCCCTCCCCAATATCCTCATCTAGCCCCCCTCCCACCGCATCCCCTCCCACCAACTTCAGCAACCCTCAGTTCTTTTCCTGAGATTAAGAGTCTCTTATGGTTTGTCTCCCTCTCTGGTTTTATCTTGTTTCTTTTGAAAAGATGACATTTTATGCTGGGACTGAAATGATAAGAGATGGCCAAGAAGATAAGAAAAGCTGGCTGGGGAGGCTGCTGGGTGGCTCAGTCATTAAGGGACTGCCTTCAGCTTGGGTCGTGATCCCAGGTTCCTGTGTAGGCTCCCTGCTCAGCGGGAGGCCTGCTTTCCCTCTCCCACTCACCCTGCTTGTGTTCCTGCTGTCACTATCTCCCTCTCTGTCAAATAAATAAATAAAATCTTAAAAGAAGAAGAAGAAGAAGAAGAAGAGCTGGCTGTATTAGAACATGCCAAACAGAGGGAACAGCTAGCAAAATTGCCTTAAAGTGGGTACCTGCTGAGTGTGTTCAAGAGAGTATCATAAGCAAATTGTTAGGGGTCAAGTCATGTGGGACCTTAAAACTTTGGATTTTATTCTCATTAAAATGGGCAGATACTGACAAATCTTAAGCTAGAAAAGAAAATGATCTGACTTACATTTTCAAAGTCTCCCATAGACTCTGTGGAGCATGGACCAAAGAGGTCAAGGGTAGAAGTAAGTTTATCAGTTAGGAGGCATTTACTAGAGTCCAATAAAGTAAATAAGGGTAAGAGTGAAGGTGGTGAGAGGTTATTGGAATTGGGAAATATTTAGGAGGTTTGGTCAAACAGATTCACTGATGGATTTGATGTCAGAAGCCAGGAAGAGTGAAAACAAGATTGATGAGGTTTTTGGCTTTATCATTTATGTGACTGATGATGCTAATAACCAAGATAGGGATGACTGAGAAAAGATGATGTTATAGAAGTAATGGGAAGGGAGTACAAAAACTCCCTCTTCTTACATAGATGGGCTTTGCAGAAAGATCCTTGGATGACCTAAAATGGAATGAAAAATTTGTGGATATGTTCACATGGACTTTCAGTGGGAATATGCAAAAGTTTTGTTACATTCTTAAGAGAATTTGTAAAGTTAACTTTGGAAAGTAAAGTCAGGCACTTCTTAACATCTTGCCTTCTGGCTTTTCTTTTTCTTTTTCCTTTCCTTGTGTTTACAATTATGTAAAAGCAGAGAAAAAAGGTAAAAGTTGTCATAAGAGAATTTAAAATATAGTAAAGGACACATTTTAAGAGTTGGTCTTTTTTACTTCATTGAGAATATAAATATATTCAGGGCAGACCTAATTTAATTTCCTTGTTATATTCAAGATCCTTTGGCATTCCTTGGTGTAGGCTATGCTGTGGTCTTCCTGGTCTCCCCTAAACAGACTTCTTCTTTGCCATGTCCAAAGAACATCTTTAACGTTGGGTTTTTTGAGCTCTCCCACTGAGGTTCTCTTATAATCTCTTATAATCCTTTCTATAAATAGGCACTACATTAGTTGGGTTGAATCAGGAAAACAGAACACTATGAATAGTATGGAATAAGGGACTTACTATAGATATTAGATTTAAGGGGCACCTGGGTGGCTCAGGTGATTAAACCCCAGCTCAGGTCATAATCTCAGGGTCTTGGGATTGAGCCCTGCGTTGGGCTCCCCGCTCAGTGGGAAGCCTGTTTCTTCCTCTCCCTCTGCCTACTGTTTCCCCTCCTTGTGCTCTCTCTCCGTCAAATAAATAAGTAAAATTGTAAAAAAAAATTAAAAAAATAACACAATTGTGAGAGAAGCTGAGGAAAGAAAGTTATGAATGTGAATAGTTGGAGGATTAGAGAGAAATCACTACAAAGGATCACAGAAGGAGGTGTGAAAAACTTTGTGGAAGGCTGGTGCTTTTGTGTCTGTTGGTGGGCCGGAAGTCATTATAAATCAGCAGGTCAGAGAGTTAGGAAAAGAAGCTGGACAGACAGTAGGGTAAAGCAAGAACACATTTTTCTTCCACAAGTACAGATTGGAAGCTGGCCACTCATTATGTCAAGAATGACATTCTTCTTTTCTCGAAGAAAGAAGGCCTTAGACCTGCAGAAAAAGTTGCTACCTTTCACCATCTTGCTATACATGCTACAGGCCCAGGAACTGGAAAAACTAACCGAGGAGATCTTATGGGAGCTAGAGAAGCTGTGGGCCTAGGTACTAATCTGTGTGAAGAACGTGAGCTAGAACATCAGTAACCACATTCACACGCACACGCACACAAGCATGTACTGAGCCATGCTGCCTGAGGCCCTGCACCGATCCTCTGAGATAATGGCTGCTGTTTCTTCCTTCCAAATCTCATGCAAATTTCTATAACAGCCAACTCTAAATTGAAACTACTAATAGAAAAGAAATTCTAGAAACCACAGTTACAGCTGAATTGACACAACACAAAATTACCATACTGTTCACCAAAATACCTTGTGAAAGAAGACAGTGATTCACTTCAACCCCAATCATGGCCTTAATTAAAAAGACAGGGAGTGAGGCTGGATGTATTTAAGACTTACAAAATGTGATGGGACAAAATAATTCAATGAACTCAACTTTCTGGTTCCAACCATCCTGCAATTTCATCTGAAATTCTTAGACATTATGACTAACACCTGCGTAACAGTTTTTATAAACTTGTTGTTAGTAAAATGTTGGCCTAGTGGATCATAGCTTTGATCCAGTCATAATTCCTATGTGCCTGTGTAAATAAAATGGGTCAAGATTATTCAATTTTATGTCCTCTCTAATTCTGCTATAGAGTTTTCTATCTAGCTTCACAGTAATGTTTTATAAATAGTAATCTTTGCTTTCTTGTCGCATCACTTTAATATCTTAGAAGGAAGTAATATGAAATTGATGTACTTACTGTTTTCTTTCCCCTTTAAGCCAAAATTTCTATACATGACAGATCTCAACTTCTTTTAACAAAATGTGAAAAAACAAAACAAAACAAAAAAAAAATGTGTTTGGAAAGCCTGGGTAGCTTAGTCATTTAAGCATTTGCCTTCAGCTCACGCCATGATCTTGGGGTCCTTGGATGAACCCCCACATCTGGCTCTCTGCTCACAGTGGAGTCGGCCTCACACTCTTACTCTCTCTCAGATAAATAAATATACAAAAAAATTTTAAAAATCATCTATAAGACACCACTTTTTCTTTGATAAAAAAATAAAGTACCGGGCCGCCTGGGTGGCTCAGTGGATTAAGCCGCTGCCTTCGGCTCAGGTCATGATCTCAGGGTCCTGGGATCGAGCCCCGCATCGGGCTCTCTGCTCCGCAGGGAGCCTGCTTCCTCCTCTCTCTCTGTCTGCCTCTCTGCCTACTTGTAATCTCTCTCTCTGTCAAATAAATAAATAAAATTTTTAAAAAAAAAATAAAAAAAAAATAAAGTACCTATTATCTATGAGAAAATTTTCTGTCAGAAGTCTTACATGGCAAGACAAATGACAATATTAAAATATTTTTCTAAGACAACTTTTCATATGAGAGATGATTTCCTTAATGAAGAGATGCAATCATTCCTAACTGTTGGAGAGATAATTTACACAGTAAGTAAAGAGAAGTCCAAATTTGAAATTAATGGCATACAAGAGAGTTCTCATAGTCCAAGATCATCCTATAGAGGTTTACTTGAAGGATAATTAATTCCTTTACATTTTAGAAGGGCAAAAAAATGATAAAAGAGGTGGGAAATATCATCCCCAAATCAATATCAATTATTACAATTAAAGTTGTAAGAGAAAAAATTTATAATAACACAGTGTTCAGCTCCCCATAGCTAAATTATTAATGAACCGAGAAATGACAAAAGTTCATGTGGAGAAGAATCAAAAATAATGTATTCGTGTTTTACTCAAATTCAGTTCTAGCCCCAAATTTCCTATTTCCCAAAAAAGGAATATCTCAGGACATTGACAAGCTATAGCTGACACATCAAAATAAACTAGAAGCTTCAAACTAAAGTAAGGCACCAGACCCAAATTCAGCAAATTTTATTATTATTGTTAATTCCAGTATAATTAAAATACAGTGTTATATTAGTTTTAGGTGCACAAAACAGTGAACAAATTCAGATTTTAAAGGAAATAATAACAAAACTCTTGGACCTCTCAGGTCCTCCATCCCCAAAGGGTAAGGGATAGGAGATGCCTATTCCTTCTTCTCACTTTCATTTGGATATGCAGGGGCCTCCAAGAAGCCTACTGAGAAAGTGTACTGTCTTATCCCTGCAGTGGTGAGGCTTAAGGACCAGCCTGATTCCTGCCCAGAAATAATCAAGAAGTCAAGAGATCAGGGGCGCCTGGGTGGCTCAGTGGGTTAAAGCCTCTGCCTTCGGCTCAGGTCATGATCCCAGGGTCCTGGGATCGAGCCCCGCATCAGACTCTCTGCTCAGCAGGGAGCCTGCTTCCTCCTCTCTCTCTCTGCCTACTTGTAATTTCTGTCTTTCAAATAAATGAATAAAAAATCTTAAAAAAAAAAAGTCAAGAGATCAGCTTACTAAATGCTGTGGTGTTATAGAAGAATTTCTATTGTTTGGAGATTGGTTTGCACTCTCAAATTTGCCCAGGTAAAGTTTACATTAGGGTTTCCCATAGCTGGAGGTGGGCCATATATGAAGAAGAGCTCACCTTGGATTCTGTTCAATAGAGCTACTGAAAGGGATCAAGAGGTCCATCCACAAGGATAGGATCTAAGTGAATCCCATATGTCTAGAGGTAACAAGGGTAGAAAGATCAAGGCAGCATTCAAACACAGATCTATCTAGTAGGGATCCAGAGGTGAGAGGCCCCAGTGGTGGGACTCTTTCAAGTACCCACAAAAGCATCCATAAAAGAGTTAGTCCTAAATATCTGCCAATCCCAGAAACTCAAATCTAGCCCACCAAAGTCAAGTTCATGTAAAAATATTCTTATCATTTTTTTTCTTCCTGCTTCTCATGCTCCAAATCTAGAATGGCCTGAAGCCCAGGTTAGCAAAATGGCACCTAAAATCAGCACAACCTGAAAGAAGGGGGGAAAGATGTAACTTTTAGTTAAATGCAGAATTCAGATTATTATACAAGAACCAACACTCCTAATGTAAGAACCCACACCGTTTGGGACCTTAAAATGTTTTTAAGGTCTGGTTATTACCTAAGAGTGGATCAAAAGCCTTGGGGCGGGGGGGGGGGGTTGCAGCACCTGGGTGGCTCGGTTGGCTAAGCCTTCGACTCTTGGTTTCAGCTCAGGTCATGATCTCAGGGTTTTGATATCAAGCGCTGCATAGAGTTCCCTGCTCAGTAGGAGTCTGCTTACCCTCTCTCTTTCTCTATGCTCCTCCCCTGGCTTGTGCACTCTCTCTCTCTCTCTAATAAATAAATCATAAAAAAAAGAAAAAGGAAGGAAGGAAGGAAGAAAGAAAGAAAAGAACAGAACTTTGGAACTCTAATTCAACAGTGGGGAAAAACTCCCACCATTAGAAATATTTAAAGAGATAATGGGAAGCAAAAAAAAAAAAAATAGGTCTTATGCTTAGGGCTTGTTCAATGTAAAAGTAACTTTAAAAAAATCACTCACACATAAGCATTATACCAGTTTCACCCTATAAGGCTCCTGAGTAAACAACTTATTCTTTACTTGCCCTGGATATAGACTCATCCTTTCCCTCATTCAATTACTGCCACCACATTTTGACTCATCAGAAACTTTCTTAGCATTCTGTTAGGTCGGGGGAGCTAATGTATAATTGCCAAACTTTGTGGGGTTTTTTCCCACTTAGTTTTGTTACATACTGGCATTTGAGCCTACTTTTTCTTACTAATAATTATATAAAAGAATTATATAAAGTCAGAAGTTCCATATTACCTTTTGGTAGCTTCAATTTTTTTCTTTCCTGTTTGTTAGCTTTTGGTTTGGTCAACAAAAATGGGAGAATATCCCATAACGGTAATTGCCTCTCTAATAGACATTTCCAGAGCAAATAAAATGTGTACTGAGAAAAGGACCTAATGAGTGTAATTTTAATTAAATAGTAGTAACAGAAATAAAACTGTAGTAGGTTGAAGAGTCAAAGGGAGATAGGGAAATAGATACCAGAAATGAATACCAAAATTTCTGGGAGCTCTACAGTAACTAAATGAGAAATTTAGTCCTGTTGAAAGAGTTAGATTGAATGAATAAATGTATTTAAAATCCAACCAGAATTATTACAAATCCAATTTTTAAAAATTATCTCTTTGGAGTACATACGGTCCTTAGGAAGATTTTAAAAACTATATATTTTTTATGTTCTATACTCTTGAATAAAGTAAGTTCTTCATAAACTTCACTTCTGTTCACACAACCATGTCCTCTAGTAAGTTACATGTTCTTTACCTTCTCAGAGTATAATCTCTGCCATGTGTTCTCTGGAGGCTACATAATGGGTGCAATGTACACAAACACTTTTTCATGCTAAAGCTGTAGCTTACCGTGTGTGGAGTGATAGTCTAACACACATGCGTAGTGTGACAGCACTCCAGCCAGTCTTAAGAGTTAGCTTGCTTCAAGTTAACACACTCTTCACCTGCTCACTTAAGGTCCTTGGTCTGTAACAAAACTAATTTGCCTTCTTTGAGATTTGCAGACCACTGACCTTGGGGAATAAGGGACCAAATTTTCCCAGGCCACAGAGGCCAGCAAGTTGACTTGAAGCTGCCTTGGCTTTCTGATTAGCCCAGCAATCTTTTAGCAAAATGTTTTTTCTTTTTAAGGTCACACATATGACTTTACTGACCTCTGCACATCCATAGAGCTTATTTTCCTTTGCAGAAAGAACAGAGTACTCTTGCAGAATAACCATTCCCTGGTACCAAGGAACGAGAACTTCTGATTACCAAGGTAACTCTGTAGCTGGCGTCATTGAGTCTACATGTAACCAAGAAGTGTCACAGACCACTGTACTCCTTTAACTAATTAAAACCATTTAAAAATCTCTGGGCCAGGCAGAAGCCTTGGAGTTGGCCTTTGGACAAGAATCCACCCTTTCCCCAAATAGCGGCCTCCTGAATAAAGTTCATATTCCTTTCCAATCAAAATTCATCTCTTGAATAGTGGCCTTTCAAGCAACAGGCAGCAAAACTTGGGTTTAAGTAACAATAGGACAATGATTTACATGTTCTTACAATACCTCCTTCTAGGAGAGAATATTCTACATGATTAATTTATAATGATGTAGTAATAAAGACTTAAAATAATACATGAATATGTTATTATAAATATTCATTTCCTTATCTGGAATTATTATTCAAATTATCTAAGAATTCTATTTTACTGTGGGTGGAGACTGTTTTATGAAGTATCAGTAACAAGCAACAAAGAAAATGGTTTAGGTAGATGAGAATCCTGAATACATTACTGAATTTCCTGCTGTATGAGCACTCTTGTTTTGGACAGGCAGGAAGCTGCATTATCAAAGGTCCTTCTGATGATTCCACTGCCATTCTTATACCTGTGGATGATTACAAGAAAGCATTAAAAAGAGGGCAGTCAATGACTCATAGTTTAGTAGAAGCCCCTTAAAATACTCTTGTCCCTCTAGTACAAGTAGTTGACAATAGGGGTCTTAAAAACATGATTCAACCAATTCTTGGGATTTCTACGAATATTTCTAAGAAAATAACTTTTTGATGACATTCTTCAAATTAAAAACAAGGTGCATGAAAAACAAAACAAAACCACGTTCAACAGGAATAAGTTTCTCCACTCACTATGAGTTCAGGTATCAGAAATAATAGAATTTATTTCTTGATTTCATTAACACAACTACTCTGCTTAATTACTCTTGCTTAGTTATTCCAGTAGCTGTGGCAGTGTCTCAGCCCATATCTGAATATGTGGGATAAATTAGGAACTCAGTAATTGTTATATGAATGAAGGAATGAACAAACCATAAATCCCTAGGAAGTAAGGCAATAAATCTACTCTTTTTCTTCACATAGGTTTTGTTTCAGAGTAATAATTATATAGCCTGAGGCCCTCACTTTGACAATGTTACATTTTAATCTAGGGAGATGAAATTTAGTGGGCACATGGCTCTTATTTGTTCAATCTGTTTACCTTTATTATCTAGGAGAACTTGATTTAATCACTGAGTGTAAGACCACAATTAATGATCATTATCAGAGTAACAATATTTTTAACGGCATGAAGCTGAAAGAATTTGTATTTTGGAGATTATAAGTCTAATGAGTGAGAATAACTCTGCTCTACTTCAGGTGATTCGTATATCATAGGATTTAGCAATCTAGGCACTGTCTTTCTTAAGAATAAATTAATTAACAAATATTCAGGGAGTATATATTGAGTGTTAGGCATGGCCAGATGGACCTGTTAGGAAATATTAAAAAGTTTAAGATGTAGACGTCTAAATGGTTGGAGATGACAATGTGGCAGCTTATCTAAAAAAAAAAAAAATCATTTCAAGATCAAGGTGGCTATGAGACATAAGAATGAAACTTCCAAGAAAGCAACTTTGTAAATGTTTCCACCTGGAATATGATATGATGGCTGAGACCATAAGGGGATCTTGAATACAGTGATATGATCAAATGCATAAATTTAAGGGAAGGAAGGGAACACCTCTGGAATCATATGGATAAAGGGTAACAGTGAAGAAAACCTTTGGGTGACATTATTTTCTCTGTATATGAAAACTAGTAAAGCCTGATAACAATGCATTACAGAATCAACAAAATAATTAAGGTTAGAATAAGCTGCCACCTTCTGTTATACTGAGGACACCAAGAAACCTTCCTCTTTCCACATGTTCCCCCCTGGAGAATCTCCCACACTAAAGCTTAAAATTCTTTTAGTAGAAGTTAGGGCCTTTTGTTCATTTCACAGATAGAGATAAAAACTAGAAGTAAATGCCCTGAGGAATTAATGCACCAAGTTAAAATCATGTTAGGTTGTAAAATGCAGGTATCATATTCATGCCCGAGATCCAGTTTTGATGAGCACTGTGAGAGGAAAGCAGAAGGGTACTTAGTACCTATAATAAAAAGTAATTATAATGTGCGGGGCGGGCAGGGCAGATGCAGAAAAGGAAGACTAAGAACACTAAAAACAAACTATTATTTCAACAGTTTGTCATTGGGTTGGTTCTAGAAGAGGAAATGCAGAGAGAAAACATTAGTAAATACTAGTAAATCCAACCTAATGGGTTACTTCCTGCTAACCTATAATATTTATAACAAAAACTATAGATACAAAAGAAAAAAGAACTGCAGGTGCTGAAAAGTATCAGAAAGTTAATCTTATAGCAAATTTTGGGATAAACTATTTACTTCCTGAGTAACTATATTAATAGAGAGAAATGAGATGAATAATATAAACAATACAAACGTTTTTATAGTATTACAGTATAATACAGCACTATACTTTCACTTATATGTTATAGATGAAATTTCCTACAAATTTGAGTTTAGTTATCTCATAAAAAGAAACAGGCTTATTTGTTTCCAGGCTTGACCTCCTTTCTCACCTAGTTCCAAGTCCATTATGGTTTAGGCCTATGGTTGATAACAAAGTAAGCATCTGCCTTAAGCAGATCTGAAAGACCTGCTCATCCACCAAAAATCCCTTCCACTGACTTGCTATGGAACCTGAAAATTCCAGTAACAGAGTTCTATCTCCTTAATGAAGTAACTGGAAGCCATGTAGTAGGCAATTATTTTTACTAGAGGTAACTTTATGCCAATTCTACCTACAAACATCTTGACTCAATTAATTTGTCAGAATGGCTGGACAGTCCTTGGAAATGTCCTCAGGAAATAAGCTATAGGCTGGCTAGACTTTGATAGGAGCAGGGAAAAAAAAAGAGGAAACTAAAGAAGCCTACTGCAGGGGCGCCTGGGTGGCTCAGTGGGTTAAAGCCTCTGCCTTCGGCTCAGGTCATGATCTCAGGGTCCTGGAATCGAGCCCCACATAGGGCTCTCTGCTCAGTGGGGAGCCTGCTTCCTCCTCTCTCTCTGACCGCCTCTCTGCCTACTTGTGATCTCTGTCAAATAAATAAATAAAATCTTAAAAAAAAAAAAAGAAGAAGCCTACTGCAGGAGAAAAGGCCACATTTGGAGTTCATTTGTGGGTCCTAGGAAATTAGTTTTTGGTGTAGAGAAGAAGGGGTGGGCATTTCAAGGAAGTTAGTGAATACCCAAGGGAGAGGTTAAAATTGATGACAATTTCACATACAGGCCTTTTAACTTAGTTACCTTGATTTCTCTTGGACAGCAGAATCAAAAGCATGACAGAAAAAAGGTAAGAATCTAATTAATAGGTGAGAAGGCAAAAGATCAATTTAAATAATCTACAAAGCAGATAATCAATTTAGATAATTTTCATTTCAGTCTGCTGACAAAATTAAACAGTACAAAATTATAAAATGTTACATTTGTTAATTATATATTCATTTTATACTTAAAATAATAACTACACCTAAAATATTTATCAGATTAAATGTAATGTGGTATCCAAAATTATATTCTGGAATAGAAAAAGGTTGTAGTTGAAAAAGTAATGAGATCAAATCAATAAAAAATAATGAGAATAAATGATCAAATAAATAAAAAGTAATTAGATCAAATAAAGTCTGTAGTTCATAGTATTGTACAAACATAAATTCCCTAGTTTTGACAAATAGTTGTATGTTAACATTAAGGCAAGCTGAGTAAAGGGATGGGAACTCCTTGGGCTATCTTTGTAACCTGTCTGTAATTTTTAATTTATTCCAAAATAAAATGCTTATTAAATTTTTTTTATTGGAATAACTCTAGTTTATATTAGACATTTTTTTAGATCAAATTGTGATTTATGCCAACGGCTCCTTTGGGTCTACCATGCCTATTACACAAAATTTTCTAGTGCCACTGAGTTTAATGGTTTGCATATACTCTTATCTTTGAGCAACCATGGGGAAGAGAGTGACATTTTCTCAGTGGCAGAGATAGTGACATTCTATCCAATAATGACCTATGCATCAGGTCTGGATAATACCTTGAGTCATTTCACTTCACCTTCATTTTAGCTGCACATTTTAAAGGCAAAAGTTTCCAGTTTCATGTTTCTTTTACTAACGGATAACCAGAGCTATAATAAATACTCAGGCTCTGACCTTGTTTTCTTTAAGGAAAATATACTTTATCCATTGTTCATAGTACATAATGTTCCTCTGTATTTTAGAATGTTTTAGTATCATTTTCTCATTTATTTTCATTTGCTGTTATCATTTGCCCATGCATTATGGGATAGAAAACAATTTTGGCTTGTGTCCATTAAAAAGAAAAAAATCAGAAAATAAATAAATTGGGCTTAACTCTATTCTGACGAAAGAGAAAGACCTTGTAAAGACAGTAATCTAAATGGCAGCAAATATTAACAAGATTAAACTAAGCATCTACATACTAATAGCCTAACGTCCTGATTAATTAATCACAGGTTAAACGACAATCACAACTTTACTGACTGGTGGGGAAGAGTGAGGTTCAGCAGCAACAAAGCCATCAAGACAGGGATATTCACATTTTTTTCATCTCCAAATAATGACTTTTATAAAAGAGGGGTAAAAATATGAAAAGGATTCAAGAAATGAATTCTGAGTGGTTAAGGAAGATTACTGTAAGACTTGCATTGTGGTGCGGGACCGCCTAACTTGGCTGTGGCCTTTTTTTTTTTTTTTTTTTTAATTTCATGAGGCGTTGGAGAGTGGAGGTGGGTGGGGCGGACTTCAGGGCTACCACTTTCTCTGCTGGTCCTGCTTAGGCTGAGGAAAATAGGCTTTTTAATTCTCGCAAAGCCGCGCTTTAAATGTGAGGAATTTAAAATGAGGAAAGACTCTTGTCTACCCACCTCCAAGAAGCTAATGTCTCACAAACTGTTTAAGACAAATTTCCTTCCTCACTAGACACAATGAAATTGTTACAGCCCTCAGGTCCTGACATTTGCGTCCCAAGTTGTAAATGCATTGGTTCCGAGCACTTAACAAGAGGTTACTCAGCCCGTCAGTGAACAGCTTTTCGCGCTCTTTTTTTGCAACTGAATTTGCTACTTTTACGCGTTTGGTTTTATGGTCTGTTTGGTGGTTCTTGTTTTCTCCACTCCGCTTCCACGAGTGAAGACTGTGGTACCCTTGGTTTCCTCAAATCAGAGTAAAAATTCGTGCAGGGCAGTTCAATGTCCAGTGCCATCCCATACTAAATGTTAATTTCCCAGGTATCCATTCTGCACCTGACTGCCCAGTGCCTGACGAGGCCTCAACATTGTCTCGGCGTTTTTCGGGGCTTTCTGCCTACGGAGAGGCTGGTTTTCCCCACCTACCAGTAAGGGACGCCGCTCAGCGCCGGCGTCTGCGCCTGCGTCTGTCCGCGGGAGTTTTCCAAAAGCGCATGCGCCATTCCTGCAGCCGCGTGCCTAGGCAAAATAGGTTTCGCCGCCAGTCGTGACGTCAAAATTCTGCGCGTTAACTCGATGTGAACACCTACCTCGGGAATGAGTCCTGGGACTTCGCAGTGATGGTGCACTGCAGCTGCGTGTGGTTCAGAAAGGTCCGTGTCCGGTGTTTCTCATCCTGTTGCTCAGAGAATGGTGTCTGTAGCGCCACCTGAGAACTCTGGTTCCCCTTTCCTCCTTGCTTTCCTCCCCTTTTTTCTTTCTGGGGGCCTCTTTCCTGCTTGGTTCTACTGTAGTTGTCTCCTCGTAGCCCTTCCAGGACTCAGGCTTGGCCCGTGAGAGATGTGAAGAGTATATCTACCTGGCACGGTTTAGGACGGTTGTTTGGAGGGATTAAGGTTTGAGGTTCTTCAGGGGAATTGTGTGCACGCGGGATGGGGAGCTGGGGAAACCTGCCTGCCTTTTAGGCTTGCAATATGGTATACATAGTGTGTAGGGTTGACGCTTTCTTTTGGCTCAAATAGTCTATTTTTCTTCTTTTAGGTAATAATATCCATAGCCTGTTCCTATATATGTTTTTCTCTAGTGTACTCTTTTTAAGAGCTTTCTAAAAACTTCATCAGGAAACGAAAGTAATGTAATTGGCTTGCCTTCTTGCAAGAAATTTAGGTCAGTTTTTATGCAGTGCTCATTTTAGACATCGTTTCTGTAAAAATTTACAGTTGCTTCAAAATTAAAGAAAAAAATCTTTTTTTTTTTTTTTTAAAGAAAAAAATCTTAAAGAGCCTCACTAGTAATGTTTTGAGACTTGCTGGCGTCATTAAAAATGACGACAGTCAGATATTCATTTTAAGTTTGGTTTCTAAACCTCTGAATACGATGAATCTAGAGTAGTAAGAAATGTTTTACACATTGAATGGAACTTTAAAAACGGAAACTTTCTTTTTATTGGAGAGAGAGGCATGGTTAATAATATTCTGAATTAAATTATTCTTTCTTGTCTTTTCTTTTTCTTTTTTTCTTTTTTTTTTTCTTTGGAGTTTGGAAGTTTTTTGTTTTTTCAGTAAGCTCTATGCCCAATGTGGGGCTTGAACTCAAGACCCTGACATCAGGAGTCACCTGCTCTACTGACTGAGCCAGCCAGGCACCCCAAATTAAATCATACTTCATCCAGTCTTCTGTTTTCCAGAAAATAGGTAGCCAATAGAAAAGAAACGTGGGAAAGGTAGTATTTGGGTGTATGAGGAACTAATTCTTCAACCAAAAAGAAACTGCTTCTTTGTGTGTTTGTGTGGCTCAGTTATGAAATGCTGCTTGTGTAACCTTACTGTCCTAAACAGTCACTTCCACTAAATGTTGTTTGCAGGGGGATCTGTTCACTTATACGGGACTCATTTCTGATCTATTCTGGCAGAATCAAAGTATAAGTTCTTCATCTGCAAGAAAAATACTCCGGCAAGCCCTCCAGTTCATCTTTTAGATATTCCTTCCACCCTGTTCCCTTAAAACATTCTATTTCATGAGTACATTTGTGTACTCAAAACCTAAACTTTAAATCTTTGTTGTGCTCCCATCCATTGCAACCTGAGAACTAAACTGCATCAGAATCACCAAGGGAGCTTTTACTAAATGTGCCAGGGAGACCTATCCTTATCCCCTCCTCCAGAATATAGTGGAATGGTCAGTGGACTATACATACTTTGGAAAAAGATGTTTTGGTACTTAACCTATGCTAAGTGACTAAAGACTGTCAATTAAAGAAATTGCTCTGTAAGGAATTTTGATAGTTTGAGAAGTTAGGATCTTTACCTACAGAAGTTTAGTGAGGGAAACAAATACTAAATGCAGTACAAGATTTCAAAAGGCGAGATATGGTCTAATTGCTGAGAGAGTCCAGCAAAGTCAGTAAGTGTTGACTAGAGGAATAAAGAAAGACATCAGAAAATTGACATTTGGGTGGGTTTATGGTAGAAAAGAACACATGGCATTGGAGGAAAAATCTGAGCAGAGTGGCATGGAAATGTGATAGTAGATTATGTAGTACAGAGCAAAGAGAGGAAGGAGAGATGGAGATTGAACAAATGAAAATGAAATTGGAAGAATAAGTTAAGAACTTTTACTACTGGGAATTTTAGACTTTATTTCATAAACAGCAAAAACAAACATGAATGGTTTTTGAGTAGGGAGAAATATAATTAGAGATCAAATCCATTTTCAGAAAAATAGCTCAGGCAGCAGGACAAAGGCTGAGTTGAAGGAATGATTAGACATTGCAGGAGCGTTTTAGAGCCAGTGTAATGGTCAAAATACTAAGTATCAGAAAGGAGAAATAGGTAATAGAGCTTTGAGAAAAGAAGCAGGTATAGTCAGAGATTCCCCAGTATAGACTCAATGACTAGATAAATGGTGGTTCAATTATTTGAGAGACTATTGGGGGAACAGAATTTATCTGGGGAAAAATTTGGTTTTGCCATGTTGTATATCTACAGTGACTATTACCCTTTCAACTAATGTCTAAGAAAAAGTTACATATTTGAGAGGTTTCAAATATAAATTAAATGCAGATCTTGCTCTTGGTTGCTTTAAACTATTAAGCTTACCTCCTGATGGAGATAACCAACAGACTAGATATATAGAGTATCTCATCTAGGTGATAGTTTACTGGTACAGTCTGATATCACCCAGAGGAGAAAATCTAGATTGAAAAGTGGGACAGGGCTCCCACTTGGTTAAGCATCTGATTTATAATGTCTGCTCAGCACATGATCTCATGGTTGTGAGATCAAGCCTTACATCGGGCTCCCTGCTGAGCATGGAGTCCGCTTGAGATTCTCTCTCTTCCTCTTCCTCCCCCAATCCCCCCTGCTTGTACGTGCATGCATTCTCTAAAATTAAGTAAGTAAATCTTTCAAAAAAAAGGGGGGGACAGTGTCAGAAAAGTGGGACAACTGACAGTTGAAAAAAAGAGATCTTAAGAGAGTTAATCAAATGGGAGAGGGAGGTCAAACCAGAGGTGAACTAAGAAAAAAGACTATAGATTTGACAATCAGAAAGCCAGTATTGATTTTTTTAGGAGCTTTAGTGTTTAAAAAAAAAGGATTGGGAGTTCTAAGTTGGTAAGCATGTTTGGTATACAAATGATCTCTTTCTTTCTCTTTTTTTAAGTATGGAAACTTCATTGATAACCTAAGACTCTTCACCAAAGGAGGAAGTGGTGGAATGGGTTACCCTCGTTTAGGCGGAGAAGGTGGAAAAGGTGGTGACGTCTGGGTTGTAGCCCATAACAGGATGACTTTAAAACAACTTAAAGACAAATATCCTCAGAAACGATTTGTGGCTGGAGAAGGAGCAAATAGTCGGTAAGTATTTACTGAATGACTTTGATTTTAGAAAATTAATCCCAGAGGAAAAAAACATTAGAATATCAAAATTGAATTGGTAATTTGAAGTAAATTATATTCTATATTTGTAAATGAGCAGAAGTCTACAATAATTATCTTCAATTCTAGTAAAGATAAAAAGGGTAGATACTAAGGAATGTTTCAGTTTTTGAACATTTTTATCCTTTTCTTCTCTTAGTGTCTGTTTATATTCTTTTGTACTTTGCTGTGAAAACAGAAAATGACCTCCACTATCTTCTTCTAAAATTAAATTTTTAGCAATCTTTAGGAAACCTTTTTCAAATCTCACCTGTTCTACCCACCCTACCATCACCAATAGTTCTGCTGGGATCTTAAGATTTAGAGCCTGTTTCACTAAGTCCCTTGTGTATTTTCCTTTGACTTGTTTTGGTCTTCTCCCTGTAACATCAAAACGTTCTGTTTATTTTTTGTAAATTTTTGTTATTTTTTATGGAATATATGCTGCCCTCAAAATATGAAAAGAACTTTTTAAAAACCATACTCAGTTACCTGTATTTTGGAAGTGGTGCTTGAACCAAGTCTTGAAAGGGAAATAGAATTTTGCCAGACAATCAAGGCAGGAAAAGGTGTGTTGGTAAGTGTATAACAAAAAAGACAGTGCATTAGGAGGGAAAAAACTGGTGAAATAATACTTATTTCTAGCATAACTGTGGTACAAATGGGGTGGCTCATTTTAAAACAAAGACATTATAGCCCAGATCAAGAAGAGCCTGATATTCTGTGTTACAGAGTTTGAAGATTATCTTAGAGTGATGGGGAGCCATTGAAAGATTTTAAATACGCAAGGGACATTAATAAATTAGTGTCTTAGAAAAATCACTCTGGGCATAATTGGTTAAAGAATGAATTGGAGGTGTTGATTGAGACTCAAGATAGGAGATCAGTTTGGAGAATATTGCAATATTTCAGAAATGATGAAATACACAGTGCTTGGTCTATACCCATCATTCTAGTTTCATCTCCCTCTGCATTCTGTGTTTTCTGCATTTCAGCCATGTTGGCTTTCTTTTAGTATTTTTTACTGGTATTTGTCTTCTATCACTGGGGCTTTGTTTGTGTTACCTTTTTTGTAATGCTTTTTCCTCCCCTTCATCCAGTTGCCTCCTATGAACCCTTTAGATTTAAGCTCACGTCTTTTTCCTGACCTCCCTTATGAAGTCAGAATTCCCATTTGAACTCCCATTTTAAGTTCTAATTCATAAGGCTTGTCACAGTTATAATTTTCCATTTTCTCATGTATTTGATTAGTGTCTGCTCTCTTAACTAGACTACTGCTGAGGTCCATTGGGGCAGGGAACATAACAGTTTAGATCATCATTTCTTCCCAGGTATCTACTAAAGTGACTGGTACATAGTAGATACTCAGTTAAAATTAGTTGAATGATGAATTAGATTGACAGAAATGGATGGATTAGAACTATATTAAAAACGTAAAATAAATAAGACTTGGTAATTGATGGAGTGTTGAAAGAGAATGATAAATCAAGGCTGACTTCCGCGTTTTGAGGAGTGGGTAGATGATAGTATCGTTCTTTGAAAAGGATTACAGCAGAAAGTGGCAGCTGAGATGTAGGAAACGGGAGTTTGAAGGATCTTTGGAAATGTCAGCAAACTCTTGAAATACATGTCTGTGATTGAGGAATATGGTCAGGTCTAGAGATAAATTCGTTGATCATAAGCATGGACTAGGGTGGGTGCATTATAGAAGAGAAAAGGATTGAGGATCAAATTCTGTTATTCACCAACATTTAAGGAAAAGTAACAGAAGGTGTAATCTAAAAATAGAGAGTCAGGAAAGACAGTGTCATGGACGCTAAGGAAGAATTTAAAGGAGGAGGAGGTAAAAAGTCTTGTTTATCTTGTGCAGTTCAAGTAAATTAAGTTGAATAAACTTACTGAATACCAGCATTTGAATGTATTATTTTATAGTTTTATGAATTATGCCACCATATGTCTGTATTTGGGTCCTACAGGAAGCAAGTACCAAAGTAGGATTCGATGAACAAGAGATTTATTGGGAAAACACCTATAAGGACAAATTGGAGAGGGACCTGAAGGATGTTGGGAAAGTTGTCTGACCACTGTGCAAGTCTAAGCCTTACAAAGGAGAGAGAGAAGGGCAAAATTTTAATCCACTGTGCAGTTCTAAGAAAATTTAGGCAAAGCTGATGGTGACTCCTTAAGCCAAAGCTGCACATCAGAGGAATTCTTGTCTCCTACAAAGGGGCTGCCTTAGTTACCCTGCTGTACCTAATCATTGGTAGGAAGTAGAGCGTGAGAAGCATCATCTCTTTAAGATTTCAGAGCACATCAGCTTGGGTCATGGATCATTGATGTTCCCTGCAGTCAGGTGTAAGAGATGCATTTTTGTGGTCTGCTATGGCATGCAGTGTTCAATGTTATTTTTATAATCAATTGTTCAGTGTTGGTTTTTGTCAATAATCAGAAATCTACGAGAGCTTTGCAAGTTACCTTACATGACATTTTGTTTCTGGCTGTAGAACCAAAAGGGAGACTCTTAGATTGATGAAATTGAGCTATCATTTATTTTCATTTTGCAGTGGTAACAGAGATAGTGTCTATTTTGTTTAATTCAGCGCATACTTAATGAGGATCAAGTATAAACAAGATACCAAAATGATACCTTAGATGTAGTACACTCTAAGATGAACTCATACAATGAGGTATGGTATATCATGCTGTGATTTTAAAGTATTACTTTGTAAATTTCAGTGCACAAGCTTTGTGTAAGTTAATTAAATGGAGTTTTTTTATATGCTGGTATCTACACATTGCCTCATTTATCCCCGTTTTTACCTCAAGAATGTACTTTCCAATCATTACCCCAAACAACCAAGCTTTGTCAATACAGCCTCACCTCTTACACCTACCCCCACCTGTCCTCATTTTCTGTTTTTCAAACAAAGCTCACGTAATTCCATTTAAAGAGATTTGTTCCCTATTGAGTGTAAACTTTAACTCCCTTCTCTTCTTTTCCTTGAAAGATTTGTTCATGTGCTGTAGTTTTGGGGATATGAAAAAGTTAATCATGGGAAGAAAGAACTCAACTATTAGACTTTCTTTTAAGTACTCTAAACTAGTGTTTTTAGACTCTGTCTTTCAATTTTTTAATTGGTACTTTCAAAGCATTTTTGTGCCATCCATACTGAGAAACATTTTACACTTTAACCAAACATGTATGTTACTCTATTTTCTGTTCTGTGGTATGTTGTACATTGTTGTTTTCCTTTATTTTGGGAGAATATGCATAACATGAAATTTACCATTTTAACATGTATCGTTCTGTGGCATTATACGACATTCATATTGTTGTATAGCAATCACCTATCTTGGTTTAGGTGCTGGTTATGACTGTATTTTGAAAAACATTGCCTTAGAGTTGTAAAATCAATTTATTAGATTTCATATAAAAAGCAGAATAGGGGGGCGCCTACATGGCTTAGTGGGTTAGGCCTCTGCCTTCAGTTCAGGTCATGATTTCAGGTCCTGGGATTGAGCCCCGCATCGGGCTCTCTGCTTGGCCGAGAGCCTGCTCCTCCCCCCCACCCCCCTGCCTGCCTCTCTGCCATTGTGATCTCTGTCAAATAAATAAATAAAATCTTAAAAAAAAAAAAAAAGCAGAATAGGAAACCGCACTATCACATAGTAGGGTTTCACAAAACCTTTAAGTCATATATATATATGAATTTGTGTGTGTGTGTGTGTGTGTGTGTGTGTGAGACTGTATTATTTCTTACTGAGTTGCAATTGAAAACTACTGCTTTGAAGAAGCCATGCCTTCAGCATGTAAATCCTTCAGAGTACTCAAGATCTGTATAAAAGTCTGTTTTTTCAGCTATAAATAGGGATAATAATAGTACCTATTTCTCTTTGAAAAAAATTAGTAAAATTGATAAAACCCTAACCAGACGTATGAAAAAGAAGAAAGGACCTAAATAAATAAAATCACGAATGAGGGAGGAGAAATAACAGCCAATACCACAGAAATACAAATAATTCTAAGAGAATATTATGAAAAACTATATGCCAACAAATCGGACAACCTGGAAGAGATGGATTAAATTCCTAGAAACATATAAACTACAAGAACTGAAACAGGAAGAAACAGAAAACTTGAACAGATTGATAACCAGCTGAGAAATTGAATCAGTAATGAAAAAACTCCCAACAAATAAAAGTCCAGGCACAGATGTCTTCCCAGGTAAGTTCTATCAAACATTTAAAGAAGAGTTAACACCTATTCTTCTCAAACTTTCCCCAAAAAATAGAAATGGAAAACTTTCAAATTCATTCTAGAAGGCTAGCATAATCCTGATACCAAAACCAAACACTGCACTAAAAAAGAAGTATAAGCCAATATCCCTCATGAACATGGATGCAAATTCTCAACAAAATACTAGCAAATCAAATCCAACCATGACCAAGTAGGATTTATTCCTGGGCTACAAGGGTGACTCAGTATTCACAAATCAATGTCACATACCACATTAATAAAGGAAGGGATAAGAACCATATTATCCTTTTAAAAGATGCAGAAAAAACAATTTGACAAAGTACAACATTCATTTGTGATAAAAATCTTCAACAAAGTAGGGACCGAGGGAACATACCTCAACATCATAAAGGCCATATACAAAAACACCCACAGCCAATACTGTCCTTAATGGGGAAAATCTGAGAACTTTTCCTCTACGGTCAGGAACAAGACAGGGATGTCCATTCTAACCACTGTTGTTAATATATAGTACTGGAAGTCCTACCCACAGCAATCAGACAACAAAAAGAAATAAAAGGCATTCAATTTGGCAAGGAAGAAGTCAAACTTATTATTTACAGATGACCTGATACTCTATGTAGAAAACCTGTAAGACTCCACCAAAAAACTGCTAGAACTGATACATGAATTCCGTAAAGTTGCAGAATGCAAAATCAATGTACAGAAATCTGTTGCATTTTTATATACCAACAATGAAACAGAAAGAGAAATCAAGGAATCAGTCACATTTACAGTTGCACCAAAAGCCATGAGATACCTAGGAATAAACCTAACCAAGGAGGTAAAAGATCTGTGTTCTGAAAACTATAAAATATTGATGGGAGAAATTGAAGATGACACAAAGAAATGGAAAAACATTCCATGCTTACAGATTGGAAGAACAAATAATGTTAAAATATCTGTATTACCCAAAGCAATCTATATATTTAGTGCAGTCCCTATCAACATACTGACAGTATTTTTCACAGAGCTAGAATAAATAATCCTAAAATTTTTTGGAACCACAAAAGACCCAAAATAGCCAAAGCATTCTTTTTTTTTAAATATTTTATTTATTTGACAGAAATCACAACTAGGCAGAGAGGCAGGCAGAGAGAGAGGAGGAAGCAGGCTCCCCGCGGAGCAGAGAGCCTGATGTGGGGCTCGATCCCAGGACCCTGGGATCATGACCCGAGCCGAAGGCAGAGGCCTTAACCCACTGAGCCACCCAGTCGCCCCTAGCCAAAGCATTCTTGAAAAAAGAAAAGCAAAGCTGGAGGCATCACAGTTCTGGACTTCAGATTATATTACAAAACTGTAGTGATCAAGTGATCAGTACGGTACTCGCCCAAAAACAGACACATAGATCAGTAGAACAGAAGAGAAAACCCAGAAATGAACCCACAACTATAGGTCAGTTCATCTTGGAAAAAGCAGGAAAGAGTATCCAATGGAACAAAGACAGTTTCTTCAACAAATGATGTAAGGAAAACTGGACAGCAACATGCAAAAGAATGATACTGGACCACTTTCTTACACTGTACACAACAATGAATTCAAAATGGATTAAAGATCTAAATGTGAGACAGGAAACCATTAAAATCCTAGAAAAGAATATAGGCAGTAACTTCTTTGACATTGGCCATAGCAACTTACAGATTGTCTCTAGAGGCAAGGGAAACAAAAGCATAAATAAATAAACTTTGGGGACTTCATAAAATAAAAGCACAGTGAAGCACACAACCCAGAAAACTAAAAGTCAACTTATGGAGTGAGGAGATACTTGGAAATGACATATCTGATAAAGGGTTAGTATCCAGAATATGTAAAGAGTAATAAAACTCAACACCAAAAAAACAGTTTAAAAATGGGCAGAAGACATGTCTTTTCCAAAGAAAACATACAGATGATTAACAGACACATGAAGGAAAAGATGCTCAATATCACTCATCATCAGGGAAATACAAATAACAACTACAATGAGATATCACCTTACACTAGTCAGAATGGTTAAAATTAACAACACGGTGTTGGCGAGGATTCAGAGAAAGGGGAACCCTCTTACACTGTTGGTGGGAATGCAAACTGATGCAGCCACTCTGGAAAACAATACAGATGTTCCTCAAAAAATTAAAAATAGAAGTGCCCTATGATCCAGTGATCACACTACTGGGTATTTACGCCCAAAATACAAAATACAAAATCTAATTCCAAGGAATAAATGGACCATAATATTTATAGCAGCATTATCAACAATATCCAAATTAACAGGATATTGTTATATAACAGGATATTGTTAATAACAGGAAGATCCCAAATGTCCATTAACTGATGAATGGATAAAGTAGATATGGTATAGATATACAATGGAATATTATTCAGTCATAAAAAAAATGAGATCTTGCCATTTGCAAGATGTGGGTGGAGCTAGAGAGTATTATGGTAAGTGAAATAACTCAGAGAAAAATACCATATGATTTTACTCATATGTGGAATTTAAGAAATAAAACAAATGAGCATAGGGGGAAAGAGAGAGAGAGGCTAACCAAGAAATAGATCCTTTTTTTTTTTTTAAGATTTTATTTTATTTATTTGACAGATCACGAGTAGGCAGAGAGGCAGGCAGAGAGAGAGGAGGAAGCAGGCTCCCTGCGGAGCAGAGAGCCCGACGAGGGGCTCAATCCCAGGACCCTGAGATGATGACCTGAGCCGAAGGCAGCGGCTTAATCCACTGAGCCACCCAGGCGCCCCAAGAAATAGATTCTTTTTTTTTTTTTTTTTAAAGATTTTACTTATTTATTTGACAGAGACCACAAGTAGGCAGAGAGGCAGGCAGAGAGAGAGAGAGAGGAGGAAGCAGGCTGTCTGCAGAGCAGAGAGCCCGATGCGGGGCTCGATCCCAGAACCCTGGGATCATGACCCGAGCCGAAGGCAGAGGCTTCAACCCACTGAGCCACCCAGGCGCCCCAAGAAATAGATTCTTAACTGTAGAGAGCAAATGACAGTTTCTAGAGGGGACGTGGGTTGGGGGAGATGGGTGAAATAGGTGGTAGGGGTTAAGGAGTACGTTTGTGATAGGCACTGGGCGTTGTGTGTAGATGTTGAATCTGTATGTATAATTGGCTGAATAAGTGGTACATAATTATGTGATAGCCTTTACGTGGTTGTTATCATTATGTAATTGTATAATGTTTTTGTTTGTGTATTTTTCTTCATTTTATCTCTATAAAAGGTTATTCTAGCTCACTATAAAAATATCATATAAAATTAAAAAATTTGAGGGGCTCCTGGGTGGCTCAGTGGGTTAAGCCTCTGCCTTCGGCTCAGGTCATGGTCTCAGGGTCATAGGATCGAGGCCTGCATGGGGCTGTCTGCTCAGCAGGGAGCCTACTTCCCCGTCTCTCTCTGCCTGCCTCTCTGCCTACTTGTGCTCTCTCTTGCTGTCAAATAAATAAATAAAATCTTTTTAAAAATTTAAAAATTTGAAAAAAAGAAGTCAATCACCTATAATTCTTCCACGCATAGATAACTACTATTAACCTTTTCTTGACTGTTTTAAGTCTTTTTTTTTTTAGACGTTTATGCAAAATGACTTGTGGTAGTTAGCTTGTGATTATGTGGATGTATATATAATTTGGGGGGTACAAATATGAGAGCACAACATTTTCCAACCTTTTCTTTTAACATTTTTTTCCATGCCAGAGAATTGTTCAGAATAGCTGCATACTAATATACTATTGGAAACAACTTTTTTGGCATTCATTCATTTAGGTAATTATAGGCTTTTTCATTGTTATAGTCACAATGTAAATATATCCTAGTGTACATAGTGTTTTACGTGATTATTCAGTTATTTTTTAGGATAAATTTCCAGAAGTAGAATTGCTTGTTAAAAGTTTGTACCAGTTCTATCATGAGCTACTTTTACACTGCTAATTACACAATTATAAAAAGACCAGTGTCTTTATAATTTTTTTTTAAAGATTTTTTATTTATTTATTTGACAGACAGAGATCACAAGTAGGCAGGGAGACAGGCAGAGGGAGGAAGGGAATCAGGCTCTCCGCTGAGTAGAAATCCTGATGCGGGGCTTGATCCCAGGACCCTAGGATCATGACCGGAGCTGAAGGCAGAGGCTTTAACCCACTGAACCACCCAGGCGCCCAGTCTCTTTATAATTAAAGTACTCTTATTTGAGGTCCGTTTGTTAAAACATTTGTTATTCAATGGATTTCCTATTTTTTCCCACAGTCTCTTTCGTTTACATACATCTACATAATTCTGTTTTTTCTAGCTCATTTGTGTTACAGCAATGACTCTCTATTTTAGTCGTATAATATTTTAGTTCATCATGAGCTAAAATGACTTGGTTAGCTTGGTAATTTACATCATTACCTGTTATTATTATTATTATTTCTTGTCTTATTATCTGTTTTATTTTTATTGTTTTTATATGATAGTCTAAAATGCAAATAAATAGCAATAATTTTCTCTTCCTCTGATATTTGGCCATTTAACATCTGCATTAACAAGAAAAGTTGGTTTCTAGTATTTGTAAGCCATTATATTTGTTGCGTATAGTCCATTTAATATAGTGGGTTTTCCCTATTTTAATTTAGCTTTATTTTTTTGTAGAGTTAATGCACTGAAAGGGTCCAAAGGGAAAGACTGTGAAATTCCTGTACCTGTGGGTATTTCAGTAACAGATGAAAATGGTAAAATTATAGGTAAGTGTATTATAGATTCTAAGGTTGTGAAAATGTACATATTTTTTTTTTAAAGATTTTATTTATTTATTTGACAGACAGAGATCACAAGCAGGCAGAGAGGCAGACAGAGAGAGAGAAGGAAGCAGGCGCCCTGCCAAGCAGAGAGCCCGATGCGGGGCTCGAACCCAGGATCCTGGGATCATGACCTGAGCCGAAGGCAGAGGCTTTAACCCACTGAACCACCCAGGCGCCCCAAAATGTACATATTTTTTAAAGTTGTTTGGCAACTGTGGGGAATAGATCCTCTTTAAATTTTTTTAAAAATTGGGTACCTGGATGGCTCAGTGGGTTAAGCCTCTACCTTCAGCTCCGGTTGTGATCTCAGCGTCCTGGCATCAAGCCCCGCATCAGGCTCTCTGCTCAGCGGGAAGCCTTCTTCCCCCGCCCCCGACTCTCCCTGCCTCTCTGCCTGCTGTGATCTCGCTTTCTGTGTCAAATAAATAAATAAAATCTTTTTAAAAAATAGTTTTGTTAAAAGCTACTTCAAGGGACGCCTGGGTGGCTCAGTGGGTTAAGCCTCTGCCTTCGGCTCAGGTCATGATCCCAGGGTCCTGGGATCGAGCCCCACATGGGGATTCCTGCTCCGCAGGGAGCCTGCTTTCCTTCCTTTCTCCGCCTGCCTCTCTGCCTACTTGTGATCTCTGTCTGTCAAATAAATAAATAAAATCTTTTTTAAAAAAAAAAAAGCTACTTAAATTGCTAATTTATAAGAGATTTAAAAACTTTATATAAAAGCTATTCAAGGGGAAAAGTGTTTTTCAAGGGGCACCTGAATGGCTCATTTGGTTGTATAGCCAACTCTTGATTTCAGCTTCGGTCATGATCCTCGGGGTCTTAGGATCAAGCCCTGCATCAGGCTCCTCACTCACTGGGGAATCTACTTGAGATTCTCCCTCTCTCTCTGCCCTTCATCCTCCTGGTACACACGTGCTCACTCAGTGTCTCTCCGTCTCTCTCAAATAGTAAATTTTTTTAAAAAAATATTTTAAAACTTTTTTTTAAAGTTGTTCAAAATTAACTGTTAGATTTAAGATTATTGTAAAGATACAGCTTTTTAGATTTATAAGTTGGAATTTTTTGGCATCTGTTTCTGAATGCAAAATGTCATTAATGATTAGCTCCAAGTAGTAATCTTTGTTCTAAGTATCTTTCTCTGTCTTTTTAAGGAGAGCTCAATAAAGAGAAAGACAGAATTTTGGTAGCCGAAGGAGGCCTTGGTGGTAAATTATTCACTAATTTCTTACCACTGAAAGGCCAGAAACGAGTCATTCGCCTTGATCTAAAACTTATAGCTGATATAGGCCTAGTGGGGTAAGTATCATTTGTAGTTTTTTTTTTTAATTTGACAAATAGTTCATGAGTAAATATATGAGATAAATATGAATGGTAATTAGGGACCAGTCTCATTTATGGAATTTGTGTGTTGTTTGTATACTTTGAGGATGCTGCTAAATAAAGTTATTTTGACATTGCAAACATGGAGTTTTACAATTAGTATTTATTTATAAAAAGAAAGGAAGACCACAGCAATTGAGTAGTCTAATGGGAATGGTAAAGGTTGAATCAAGAAAGGAAATCAATCAAATGCAGTAGTATAGAAAGGTGAAAGACAATTACCAGATATTAAGGAATAAAATTAAATTCCAGACCACATTTTATGAAGTGTATAGGAGGAAGGAAAAAGAGAAAAAAATGCTTAAGATATGCCTACAAGTCTTTATAGAGGTATTGCTCTGTTGATCGGGTGGCTAACGGCCCATACAGACAGTCTCAGCCATCAGACTTAGATATTATTGAACACCAAGTTGGATCTCACTGTGACTGTTTCCCTGTCCTTCATGCTCTACTTACGATCTGTCCATTCTCAGTACTGCAGACCCCACAATGTTGTCTTCTTCTTTCACAGGCTTCCTTTGTTTCATCAAACAGTGCTGTGCTGGCTGTAGAGTTTGCAGTGCTGGCACCTGACTGAGGGGGACAGATAGCAAGCTAGAAAGTAGGTTAAGGAAGTGAAGACTTCAACTTTGCATTTCTTCTCTCCCTGTCTGCCTGCCCCCACCCCTTCAGCATTACGCAGAAGTAACATGAAAGACTTAAAGAGGTAGAGAACACTACCTATTGCTGGCTCTACTTCAGACTTCCAGTTCCATTCCGTGCCTTACATAGCTTCTTTTTAACTCTCTTTATCTACCACTCCAGCCACCTCACTGCTTCTTAAACAGAGTAATCAGTCTGAATCCCTCACTTCCTGTCATGCCCGTCTAGCTACTAGGTCTTAACAGCATTGGCTTAGAACTCATGAAGGCCTCATTCTTGCTGACATTATAACAGGGAAAGATGCGATCCTGGTGTTCAGGCTTGCCATTTGCATTTAGTCTTTTCCATAAAACATAGTTATCAGGCATAGTTTCTTTAATAACATTCATTTTTCACAATGTTGTAGGCTTAGTAAGGTTTTATGAACAAGACTGAGAATCTAGCCATTCGCAGTCTCATTCATTACAAAAATGTGTTTCAAATTCTGTGGAGACCTCAGCCTCACAAGGCTAAGTGGTAAAGGTGGGGTGAGGATGAGGGACTCCTGTAAGAGACTGGTTTAGAATCTCATATCCACTGGAGATCACCTAGAAGGTCTTGGGTAAGTTTTAGAATGTCTCTAAGCTTTTGTTTTCTCATTTTTAATAGTGGCTAGAGATGTTGCTAAAATGTGAACAAGATAACACATTTACAGCACAACACATGCGTTAGATTTATGAATGGGTAATGAATGATAGCTGCTAACATCATCATCATTACATTGCCAACATATTGGAGAGTACATATAGTGAAATACTATTAGAAGTGGATTTGATTCCTCAGAACCTTCAGAAGAAATCAATCTGCCTCCATCTTTATTTCAAAGTGCTATTTTCCAGAACCATGAGAGAATGAATTTCTTTGTTTTAAGCCACTCAATTTGTGTTACTTTGTTACAGCTGCCTTGAAAATTACTGTATTCCTTACTCTTCTCCCCTCTTAATATAGAATGTGCAACAGAAAAAAAAAAAGTGGATTTGATAATACAGTCAATAATTGATGCATCCAGTTTCTTTCTTTTTAAAGCATCAAGTTTCTTAAGTGCAATGCTTAATGTATATATTTTAATACTTTTAAATTAGGCAACTGTTCTTAAAAAGTTACTACTGTGAATACCAGCATAAACAGATAACCTGTTTTCTGGTTTCAGGAATGAACTGAACCTTAGAACTAAGGTGCTTATCACTAACGTATTTGTACTGCTGTTGTCAAATCTGATCTTTGCATAGGTTGGATTTCAGCCTCTAAAATTTTTATTAAGTACTTTTCAAGAAAATTTTCAATTATCATTTCTTCAACCATTAGCATCCTTTTTCTTCACATGATTTCAATTTCCTTGGAAATAGTGACTGGCACTTTTCCGCATTTAATACTGTTATGAAAATAGGATAATGGAAAGAAATAAGCAAGTCTAGTTAGGGATAATCATGAATAAAAATTACTGCAATTTGCATTTCAGAAAGTTAAAAGGACCTAGGTATAATGAGGTGTAAGATAATACTGTATTTAAAAAAAAAAAAAAGACAATACTTATTTCCATAGAAAAGTGAGTCATTGGGGCACCTGGGTGGCTCAGTGGGTTAAGCCTCTGCCTTTGGCTGAGGTCATGATTTCAGGGTCCTGGGATTGAGCCCTGCATCGCATCAGGCTCACTACTCAGCAGGGAGCCTGCTTCCCCGTTTCTCTGTCTCTCTGCCTGCCTCTCTGCCTACTTGTGATCTCTGTCTGTCAAATAAATAAATAAAATCTTTTAAAAAAGAAAAAAAAGGAAAGGGGCACGTGGGTGGCTTAGTTGGTTAAACCTCTGGCTTTGGCTCAGGTTATGATCTCAGGGTCCTGTCACTGAGCCCTGGATCAGGCTCCCTGCTCAGCAGGGAATTTGCTTCTCCCTCTCCCTTTGCCCCTCCCACCTTGCTTGGGCTCAGGTGTACTCTCACTCTCTCTCTCAAGTAAAATCTTTAAAATAAAATTTCAGGGATAATAACTGCGGTGTTTAAAGTTTTCCAAAGTTAGACAAATAATAAATGCTAAAAGAAAATTTTCTTAAAGGAAAAGTATCTATTAATTTCACCACCTTGGAGTGACTGTTAATGTTGGTTTATGTCCTTCTAGCTGCATACATTTTTTTGCAATGTTATTTTTAATAGTAAAAAATTGGAGATAACCTACATGCCTAACAATAGGAAATTAAGTAAATTACAGTGTGCCCTTGAAAAGTATTCACCTTATATTACTCAGTTTAAAAAGCAGGCCAACCAACTATGAAGTAATCTTTCAGGAAAAAAAAAAAATCAAAACTGAACCTGATCAAGGCTTTATCTCAAACTAACAATTTATAGAAAAACTGGGGCAAAGGAGCATGCTAAAGGACATCATGGGGGTGTCATCAAAAAAAAAAAAATATCCAGACTATGGGAAAGAAATGCTATAGGACAAATGACCCAGTTTCCTTAAAAATAAAATTGCAGCAACACCTGGGTGGCTCAGTCAGTTAAGTGCCCAACTTGATTTCCACTAAGGTCATGGTGTCCGTGTCCTGGGATCAAGCCCCCTGTAGGTCTCCACACTCAGCGGGGAGTCTGCTTGAGGATTCTCTCTCTCCCCAACCCCTCACCCTACTTGCACTTGTAGCGCACACCGGCTCTCTCTTTCTTCCTCAAATAAACTTTAAAAAAAAATTTGAATTAAATTACAAAGAGAAAATAAAATGGGGGAGATCTTTACCAAAAGAAATTTTAAGGGATACATTAACCAGTTGTAATACACAGACCTTAGTTGAGTCCCTGTACAAACCAACTTTAAAAGAAGTATTGGGAATGTGTAAATTGTTGAAGGTAGGTGATTGCTAAACGAGATTCATTACTTCTCTCTACTTTTATATACATTTGGAAATATAGTATAAAACATATTAAAGAAAATTTATAAAGCTATATAAGCAATATTTTGTCATTGTTTGGCTAGAATTAGTGGATTGTTGGTATTTTTATTAGTTTCTTTTTGGTTTTCTATGATTTGCAGGCTTTTTAAAGATAATTGAATTGGGGGCGCCTGGGTGGCTTAGTGGGTTAAAGCCTCTGCCTTCGGCTCAGGTCATGATCCCAGGGTCCTGGGATCGAGCCCCACATCAGGCTCTCTGCTCCGTGGAGAGCCTGCTTCCTCCTCTCTCTCTGCCTGCCTCTCCACCTGCTTGTGATCTCTGTCTGTCAAATAAATAAATAAAATCTTTAAAAAAAAAAAAAGATAATTAAATTATACTCCCAATACTAAAACATCTCTAGTGTCCAGCATAAATTTATCTTTATTTTTTTCCTATGTATATTTCATTCACATTTTTCAGGATTATTATTTTTTAAAAATATATATATATTTGACAGAGAAAGACACAGCGAGAGAGGGAACACAAGAAGGGGGAGCAGGAGAGGGAGAAGCAGGCCTCCCAACAAGCAGGGAGCCCAATGCAGGGCTCGATCTCAGGACTCCGGGATCATGACCCGAGCCGAAGGCAGACACTTAATGACTGAGCTACCCAGGCGGCCCCGTTCAGGATTTTTTTTTTTTTTTAAGATTTTATTTATTTGTCAGAGAGAGAGAGAGAGACAGAGAGAGCGAGCACTGGCAGGCAGAGGCAGAGGGAGAAGCAGGCTCCCTGCAGAGCAAGGAGCCCCATGTGGGACTCGATCCCAGGACGCTGGGATCATGACCCGAGCCAAAGGCAGCTGCTTAACCAACTGAGCCACCCAGGTGTCCCCAGGATTATTTTTAATTTATAGTCTGTTTTTATTCCCAGGGATATTCAAGAAATGTACTTCCTGATATGTTAGGAATTCAGAGATAATCGAGTATTGTTAACAATACTAATATTTGTTTTAATTCATTACATTATTTTTTCATTTCAGATTCCCAAATGCTGGAAAATCCTCTTTGCTAAGTCAGGTTTCTCATGCAAAACCTGCAATTGCAGATTATGCATGTAAGTATCATTTGTTGTGTATTTTAATGTGTGGAGGTAAATTTTTAAAGACTTATCTTTCTTTGTATTTGAATAAAGTGACAACTCTGAGGTAGCCTTAGTTTGAAAACTTGGCTGCCAGCATACATGCATTTCCCATTAATCCTTGAAATCTCTTTAGCCCTCCACAAAGTTTCTACTACTTGTTAGATACTTGCTTCTTTGCATTTATTTCTCCTTTGTATAATCACTTATTTGATTTAGTTGTGATTTTCTGAGCACCTACCCTTTATCAAGCAGTGTTCTTTCATTCATTTAGCAAGTATTTATTTCTGTGAACTGCAGTGGGTTCTGCAGAAACAGATACTGTTCTGACTCTTACTGAGCTTACAGACTAGTAGGGGAGGGCATATATATCACACCTGACTATTAGAGAATATATTATAATTCTGTGAAAGAGTGTCAGTAGCTGCTTTAAACTTTGGGAAGGTGTGATGCTAGGGCTGAGGTATGAAGAATACTTGCATTAATCAGTGACAGACAGTGGATGTGAAAGGTGCTTCCGTCAGAGGAAGTAGTATTGTACACAAAGGATCTCTGGTGGCAGGGAGATCTGTGTGTCTAGAGAACATGTAATAAGGGAAAGAGGGAATTGATGAGGCAGGAGATGTAAGTAGAAACTCTATCATATAGACCAGGTAGGCTTTGCTCTTTATATCTAAAGAGCAGCTCATAGCCTTTTAATCAAAGGATAAAATGATTAGATTGCTTTTCAAAAAGATCTCTCCACATGTGATGTCGAAAATAGGATGGTGTGGGGGTCCTTAATGGGTCTGGGAAGAATAGTTAGGTTATTGCAGTAGCTAGATGAAATATAATGATGCCTAGACCACGTAATGAATAAATGTGATAGAATCTCTGTCATCATTAAATAAAAAGATATAGAAACATCCATTGACCTGGAAAATGCAATTAAGCCATTCTAAAATTAAACTCTGATGAAGTAGAGTTAATTTGGGTCTAATTGCTATAAATTACGTGACCAATATTTATTGTTAAAGTACAGGGACTCTTGAGAAGGAAAGAGCTAGAAAAGTTCAGAGTCATAGGAAAGAGGCTAGTGCAGAATCGATAAGGCTTGAGGATAAGTGAATGAGAAAGGACTAAACAAATTTCACCCACAGATCCAGTGATAGAAACCTAAATTCTGTTCTACCCAGCAGCACCTTTATCATGCTCCTTAAAGTACAGCCAAAGAACTTTGAAGCCCACTGATTAGATTAGCTGTATCCCTATGCAGATTATAATTGTATTTTCCATTCCAACAAATGAGAATATAACCTGAATTAAATTGTTTACCAAAAAAAAGTATTATTTATTTTATACATAATGGTAAGACAGTTTTGAGAGTACCAGCCTTATTCTAGCCTAGATTTATTTTTTCTTTTAGTTACAACATTAAAGCCTCAACTTGGAAAGATTATGTATGATGATTTCAAACAGGTGAGTATTTTTAAAGACATTGGGCTAGAAGTGCTTTTGATGCTTGGGCTGTGTAATATTTGATTGTTTCTGTGGTGTTGGGGGAAAAGTAGCAGAATTTTGTTTTTGGTAAATGAGACCATGATCGAATCAATTCTGCTGAGCACGATCATAGTAGAATATCATATGAAAATATAACTTTTTGTCCTTCCAAAGTTTAGGTCCAGTTTATCGTTATAGCATAGAATCATCTTTATCTCTTTGATCTCTGTTTGTTCTCATTGCATTATTTTACTGCTATATTTGATTATGGATTTTTGTTCCTAAAAACATTTTCTAAAGTTTATGGAATTTATTTTATTCCAACTTTCTCTTTCTAAAACAAATTTTTTTTAATTGCATGGGATTCTGATCTAGCTACTAAAACTTATTTTTCCTTAATAAGGAATAACTATAGATCTTTTGAATAATTAGAGTGAAAACAAATAACAAAGAAAGTAACAAATTTTTTTAAATATATAATGTATGACAAGCATTTATGCTTCTTGGTATTTACACAAATGCAACATACACACAAAAACCTGCACATGGATGTTCATAACAGCCTTGTTCAGAAGTGCCAAAACTTGGAAGCTACCAAGATGTCCTTCAGTAGATGAATAGATAAATAAACTGTGGTAATAAGGGAATATTATCTAACACTAAAAAGAATTGAGCTGTGAAGGCATGAAAAGGTATGGAAGAACTTAAATGCATATTCCTAAGGGAAAGAAGCCAATCTGAAAAGGCTACATACTGTATGGTTCTAACTATGTCATAGTCTAGAAAAAGGCAAAACTATGGACATGACAAAAAGATCAGTGGTTTCCAAGGATTAAGGGGAAAGAAAGGATGACCAAAAGAGCACAGAGGACTTTTAGGGCAGTGAAACCATTCTGTATGATACCATAATGGTGGGTACATGATGATACACATTTGTCAAAGCCAGTAGAATGCACAACACCAAGAGTGAACCCTAAGGTAAAGTATGGATTTAAGGTGATGATATATCAATGACACATAAAAGATTATATTCATTTATATAAGTTATTTAACAGTAGAAAAATTTTTAAAACTTCATTATATAGAATAAGTAAAATTATAAATAACTTGAATATGGAGAACAATATTTCGAAGAAAAGAGAACACTGTAAATTTTAAGGGAAACTTAATTCTCAGTTGCAGAATTCTCAGATGGAGAACCCGCCAACATGAAAAAAATATTTTCAGGACATGAAACTTTGTTGTATTTTGTCTGTGTGACTGCTTTGTCACATAGCCACAGTTTCCTTTAAAATTGTGAAATCCTATCCACAGGGGCAGTGTATGAAGAGCAGTGCTTCTTAGCCCTTACTGCACATCCAGTTCGAATTAACTGGATGGCTTCAGAACAACATGATAAATGAAACCTAGGCGCCAGAGATTTGAAACCACATTCCTTGGGGTAGGGCCTAGGTATCTCTACTTTATAAAATATCCCTGGGTGTTTCTAATGTGCAGTGAGGTTTGAAAACCACAAAGGTGGACTAATAGTTAATAACTTACCATTTCAAAAAGGAGTTATAAGAACCTTTTCTCCTGGGGCGCCTAGGTGGCTCAGTTGGTTAAGCAGTTGCCTTCGGCTCAGGTCATGATCCCAGGGTCCTGGGATCGAGCCCCACATCGGGCTCTCCGCTGAGCATGGAGCCTGCTTCCCCCTCTCCCTCTGCCTGCCGCTCTGCCTACTTGTGATCTCTATCTCTCTGTTGAATAAATAATAGAAATCTTTAAAAATATATATATTAAAAAAATTTTTAAAAAAAGAACTTTTCTCCTTTACTTTTCAAAAATGGTCAGTAGTCCTCCTGGTAGAACACAAACAGAAAAGGAACAGTGGTGCCACATACTCAATTACATGTGGAATTTAAAACTCGAAACTACAAAGCTGTAAGTCTATGTCTGCTGAATTACTATCCTTCTATACTTTTAAGAATTCAGAAAGTTGAAATTCTGTGACAGGTTCATGTTGAACAATATAATCGATGGAATTCTAAAGAGTACTTATGTGATTAATAAATGTTAAACTAATCCCTAGAATTCTTAGATTGTTAGATTAGTAAGTAAAAATGGGACTCTAATTTCTGATAACAAATGGTTTTGATTCTTAATGTCTTGGCTTTATAAATATGCAGTGATAATCACAAATTAGTAACTGTATTTGAAATATGAAAATTTGGGGATGTAATTATTTTCTTTTTTTTATTAAACCATTTAATTTTGTATTAGATATCAGTAGCTGATCTTCCTGGTTTAATAGAAGGAGCACATATGAACAAAGGAATGGGCCATAAATTCCTCAAGCATATAGAAAGAACCAAACAACTACTGTTTGTTGTAAGTCATATGTGTACCAATGTATGTTCAAATGAATGTGAAAATCAATGTATTTAGTTTTTCTAGAAATTCTTTATAATAAGAAGATTAAAAGATAAGTTACTATCACATGTTATTCCACTAAGTGTTTAAATGGGAGTCAAATATAGTAAGTAATCTTCATTTATAATATAGAGTAGAGGTGGCATGACTATATCAGATGTAAGTTTGGCCATACTTATCAAGGTTTAATTCTTTAAGGTTGTCAGCATACTGTTACGCTATTATATAGTATCTCTTTCCTACTTCATTGATGGTGTTGGAGCTATATATTAGATTGTATCTCATACAAATTGTTTTATCTATACTAGTTTCTTATTTCATTAATATTATAATTCATCAGAATAATTATGGCTGCCTTGACACCACAGTTTCTCTTACTCATTTTGAACTACTGAATTAACAATAATGTATAGATTGAGAAATTATTTTTAACTTGAGAAAGTAAAACATTTCAAAACAGAAATTTGTAGCTGTTGTTATGTTAAAAACTGTCTCTTTCCATCTTTTTTTTAGGTCGATATTTATGGATTTCAGCTTTCTTCCCAAACTCAATACAGAACTGCCTTTGAAACCATAATATTGCTTACAAAAGTAGGTTTTCTGTTTTACTGTGTTCTGCATTTGGTCTGACATGTAGGCATATAGAACTGTATTAAATAACAGATAATTATAATAAATACATATTCTACCTCTACTTTTTGAAGCTTTGATGTCAAGGAATCATCTAAACTTGCTTTCTCCAGTTCTTTTTTTTTTTTTTTTAAAGATTTTATTTATTTATTTGACAGAGAGAGGTCACAAGTAGACAGAGAGGCAGGCAGAGAGAGAGGGAGGGAAGCAGGCTCGCTGCCGAGCAGAGAGCCCGATGCGGGACTCGATCCCAGGACCCCGAGATCATGACCTGAGCTGAAGGCAGCGGCTTAACCCACTGAGCCACCCAGGCGCCCATCTTTCTCCAGTTCTTTGTTAACCCATGCTTCAACCTATTACAACCAATGAAATCCTCCTTTATTTTAAATCCCTATTACATACTTCTCAGACTTTATTCTTGCTTGAACTTTTATTCCTACTTTTTAGACTATTTCTCAGTCTATTTTTTTTAAAGATTCTTTTTATTTATTTGACAGAGAGAAAGATCACAAGTAGGCAGAGCAGCAGGCAGAGAGAGAGGGGAGGGGAAGCAAGCTCCACGCTGAGCAGGGAACCTGATGCAGGACTTGATCCCAGGACCCTGAGATCATGACCTGAGTCAAAGGCAGAGGCTTAACCCACTGAGCCACCCAGGCACCCCTTGGTTATTTTTTTTTTTTTTTAAGAAGATTTTATTTATTTGAGAGAGAGTATGAGTGGGGTAAGGGGCAGAGGGAGAAGCAGGCTCTCCATTGAGTAAGGAGCCTAATGTGGGGCTGGATCCTGGGAATCTAGGATCATGACCTGAGCCGAAGGCAGATGTTTAACCAACTGAGCCACCCTGGCGCCCCTCAGTCTATATTTTTGCTTTTTTCTGTTCATTCCTTAGGTAGCATTCAGTTACAGTTAATACACTGATGACTGCCAGATCTTTCTGATATCTACGTCTTCTGGTCTTGCTTTAGACCAGCTACCTAATGAGTATCTTTCACTGACTGTCCCATTACGTTCTCAAACTTAATATGCATACAACTGAACTTTACTGGTTTTGTAAACCAGAATCCTGGGTGTTAGTCTCACTTCTTTCTTTCTCACCACCTGCATTAAGCCCTATCAGTTCCATATCTTAAATCTCTGAAATTCATCTACGTGTCTTCATCCACACTGTTAAAATCATCAGCCCTCCTCACTAGAATGTTTTAAGTATTCCTATGTTATCACATTGCTTCCAGTCTCACTTCTCTTCAGTACATTTTTTTAAATTGAAATGTAGTTGACACACAAAGTTACAGTATTTTCAGGTATGTACAACAGAGTGATTCAGTAACTCTATCTACATCTATGTTCTATGTTCTACTATATTATATAGTAGAATATAATATATAGATATAACTACATCTATGTTCTTCATCTATGTTCTACATCTCTGTTCGCCACAGGTGTACCTACCATCCATCACCACAAAATGCTATTATAATACCATTCTCTAGGGGCGCCTGGGTGGCTCAGTGGGTTAAAGTGTCTGTCTTCAGCTCAGGTCATGGTCCTGGGGTCCTGGGATCGAGCCCCGCATCTGGCTCTCTGCTCAGCGGGGAGCCTGCTTCCCCATCTTTCTCTCTCTGCCTGCCTCTCTGCCTACTTGTGATCTCTGTTTGTCAAATAAATAAATAAAATCTTTAAAAAATAATAATAATACCATTCTCTAGTACATTTTTTTTTAAATGTGGCAGCTAGAGTTGTATTTGTGAAAGCACCAAGATAATGCTTGTTCTTTGCTTAAAATACTTCAGTGGGGTGCCTGGGTGGCTCAGTCAGTAAAGCCTCTGCCTTAGGCTCAGGTCATGATCTCAGGGTCTTGGGAGCAAGCCCCACATCAGGCTCTCTGCTCACTAGGGAGCCAGTTTCAACCTCTCCGTCTGCCTGCCAATCTGTCTAATTATGCACTCTCTTTCCCTCTCTCAAATAAATAAATAAAATATTTTTAAAAAATAAAACACTTCAGTGACTCCCCCCCTGTTGTTAGGTTGAAGTCTTACCCTGAACATGGTTTTTGAATCTGGCAAGGGTTGGCTCCTACCTAGCAGTTCATCTCTGCCCTTCCTGCCCCACTTTTTATTCTTAGCCACATGATTTCTCTCTAACACAGCATGATGTTGCTTACCTCCAGGACTTCTTATATCTTATATCCTTGTCACATTTTTCCTGTGAGCATTTGAATATGGGTTTTTGTATGGACATGTTTTCATTTCCCTTGGGCATATATACCTAGAAGTAGAATTGCTAGGTAATATGGTCAGGCAATGTTTAACACTTTGAGGACCTGCCAGAATTTTAGAGTGGCTGCACCATTGTACTACTTTATAATTGTACTAGCAAGGTATGTGAGGGTTCTAGTTTTTCTACAAGAATGCCAAAACTTGTTCCTTTGTCTGTGTTTTTTATTTTTATTTTTTATTTTTATTTTTATTATTTTTTTTAAAGATTTTATTTATTTATTTAACAAAGAGGGAGAGAGAGAGATCACAAGTAGGCAGAGCAGCAGGCAGAGAGAGAGAGGGAAGCAGGCTTCCCGCTGAGCAGAGAGCCTGATGCGGGGCTCGATCCCAGGACCATGGGATCAGAACCCGTGCTAAAGGCAAAGGCTTTAACCCACTGAGCCACCCAGGCACCCCTGTGTTTTTTATTTTTAGTTATCCTAGTAAGTGAGGTGGTATTTCATTATGGTTTTGACCTGGGTTTCTCTAGTGACTAATGATGTTGAGCATCTTTTCATATGTTTATCAGCCATTTTTATGTCTTTGAAGAAATGTCTGTTCACATTCTTGGTGCATTTTTTAAGTTGGATTACTTATCTTTTTTTTTTGTTGAGTTGTAAGAGTTCTGTATATTTTGGACATAAGTCCCTTATCAGGTACATGTCTTGTAAATATTTCTCCCATTTCTTTTGTCTTCACTTTTGTTGTTTGTTTGTTTATTTTTAAGATTTTATTTATTTATTTCAGAGAGAGTGAGTGCATGAGCAGGGGAAGGGGCAAAGGGAGAGGGAGAAACAGACTCCCCACTGAGCAGGGAGGCTGACAGGAGGTTCCATCCCAGGAACCTGAGATCATGACCTTAGCCAGAGGCAGATACTTACCCACTGAGCCATGCAGGTGCCCTTGTCTTCATTTTCTTTATATTATTTGAAGCACAAAGGTTTACATTTTAATGAAGTTCTTTTTGTCTATTTTTGTCTTTTGCTTGTGCATTGGTGTCACAGCTAAGAAACCATTGCCTAATCTATGGTCATGAAAATTTACTCCTAAGCACACTTACTTTTTCTAAGAATAATATAAATATAGCATTAGATTGTTACTATTTACTTCTGAATTTTATCAGTGTGTTTAATAGAAGTCTAGATATCTGTATTTGGCCCTATGTACAAATCACTGTGTCTCTAAGATGTCATTTGAATTAAAATATATTAACATGGGACCTAACCAGTGAGCATTTTATGAATTTTCTTTGTCATTTAGTTTTGTGGCTGTTGTGGTCTATTGAATTTCAGAAATGTCAGTGGGCTTTAGATTACCCAGGCCTACAAAGTAAAGAAAGATATTACCAAATAGGTAATCTATATATTTATTTTAATAAAATTACTTGGTTTTTCTTTTCTTTTTTTTTTTTTTTAAAGGAATTGGAGTTGTACAAAGAGGAACTTCAGACAAAACCTGCACTTCTGGCAGTTAATAAAATGGACTTGCCAGGTGCTCAGGATAAATACCATGTACTGATGAATCAACTCCAGAATCCTAAAGGTAAACCCATTTGTTCATTTAATGCCAATTTAATGATTAGCTATTGCATGCAGAAAGTGCTAAGTGGTGTAATCAATGCAAAAGAAAACTGACAGTTGCTACTCTTAAAAAAACTATGAAGAAAGAACACGTTAATATGAAACTTTAAATAACATTGTAGCATAATACTCATCAAGTTTCAGAACTGTGATATGGACAGTAAGTTAGCAGAGACAAAAGGAAAAGTCGGGCTTCATGAAGAAGTAAAATTTAAACTAGGCCCTTAAAGAGTTAATGGGAGTTGGATCAGAAGAGAAGAAAGTCAACATCTACCTATAAATTCTTTTACTTTAACATACTTCACAAGTTCTAGACCTTCATTCCCCTAATACATTAAATTCCCCTAATACAATAAATTTAAAACCAGAGCAAATAGTTCTAAAGAGGTATGTATCTTTGCAATGCCAGCAAAGTACCCTGAAGAGTCCTAATCTTCTAAAAAGAACTTAAGTACCTACATATGTGTGACATAGAATAATAATGCTGTTGTTGGAAAAGGATTTATTTGTTTGAAATTTGTTCCTAAATGGACCACTTCGTGTAAAGGAATTTAAAGGGACTCTCCAGTTTTGAATATTGACCTTTGCAGAACACTTCCTATCCTACAGTAATGATGTTTTCATTTTTCTGAGTCTAGTAGAGGAGAAAAAGTCAGGTGGATAGAAGGTGGCTAATGTGTTTTTAAATGGTACTAATTCCCTGTTTTTATCCTTTTATAGAAATGGGGAAAATAAGTTATAGTATACTGGGGCTATCACACAGCACCAGAAGATCCTTTCTCCCTTACAGAAATCTTTCCCCTACATAATTTACGTATTGGAGCTGTCCTTGAGTTAATAAATTACTTTCAGGATATAAATATTCCTGGAACTACTGAGTACTCTTTATTCTATAATGTCACTTGCTTTATGAGGTCATTAGATCTATTTGCTAGTTGGTCTTGCAGAAAAGGGAATTTACGGAGGAGGTGTCAAAAGGGAGAGTAACTCAAGAGTTTGTGCTATTTTGGTCTGTCATAAAACAAAATACAGTGCCCTCAGTGATAATTCCTGAGTTAACATCTTTGGCCTTCCTTGTGGCTGTTCGACTCTCACAAATGAAGTTCCATATTTACTTGTCCAGTCTCTTTCAGTCCAGCCTTTCCAGTGCATATCCATGTTAACCCATCCCATCAGTGTGCCTCTCCCTTCCCATTGTCTCGAAGGCAGAGAAGAGGAAAAAGTAATATAATAGCTGTCAGCCCCTGTGGGGTGATAGATTGAACTCATCTGAAATGATATCCCATTAAAATGTCCCCACACCCCTTTCAATTTTAGTACAGCTTTAGTACAGCTCCAACGCCAGAGATAATAAGCCTGTAGTTTAGGGCAGCTAAAGGCCACCTTGTATTGAGGCAAGTTACAAAATCCCAATCATGAATGATGTTATTTTTATACATACGTCTTTTAGAAAATCTGTGTGGCCTGACTTCATTGAGCTCCTCCAGAAAAAGCAAATTTTTTGCTTCTGTAAATAAAGCATGTATGATTTATCTTTTATTTTTACTTAATTTGGTTTAAAATATATTCATCCAAAAAATATTTGCTAAGCACCTATCATGTGCTTAGAATCTTGCCATTGTCATTTGTAAAAACAAAAGTTTCTGAGAGGTTATTAATGAGGGAAGGAAAAAATTAATAATACTAGTTTTTACTACCTTGATTCATAAACCTCTAATATAGTTTTAATTTACTTTCAAAGACAATGAAAATCAGCTTAGTTTTGTGTTCCTTGTTTCAGATTTTCTGCATCTATTTGAAAAAAACATGATTCCAGAGAGGACCATGGAGTTCCAACATATCATCCCCATCTCTGCAATTACAGGAAAAGGAATTGATGAATTAAAGAACTGTATAAGAAAATCTCTAGATGAACATGCCAATCAGGAAGATGATGCATATCATAAGAAACAGTTGCTTAATTTACAGATTTCCAGTACAATATCTTATAGTGAGCCACCACCAAAAAATTGTCATTAGCCCCAGATAGATGTAATTTAAATCTATTAAAAATGATACTGAGGGGCACCTGGGTGGCTCAGTGGGTTAAGCCTCTGCCTTCGGCTCAGGTCATGATCTCAGGGTTCTGGGATCAAGCCCTGTGTCGGGCTCTCTGCTCTGCGGGGAGCCTGCTTCCCCCTCTCTCTCTGCCTGCCTCTCTGCCTACTTGTGATGTTTCTCTCTGTCAAATAAATAAATTAAATATTTTTTAAAATTAAAAAAAAATTTTAAATGATACTGAAATTATATTCATTTGAAAGTTTTTCTACAGACATGTATTCTTTAGAAGGTTAGTTATTACTAACCTTCTGCTATAAATGCCATCATTCAAGAACCATACCTTCTTGTTTTGTAGTTAAGTGTATAGATAATAAAAAACTAACACCTAGAAATGACAACTTATATTTTATGGCCAATCCACCCATAATAAAATCCTCTGATATTCCTGTAGTTATGACATCTCTAGTGAGATCATTTATATATATATAAACAGAAGAGCATTCTCTAGAATATTATTCAAATGAGCAACCAGGTTTTGTTTGTTTTTGAGTCTGTCGTATACCTGGTTCTACTAATTATATAATAGTTACCTTTTTTGGAAAACTTCAAAACCCGAAATTTTAACGTATTTTCAGTAATAATAAAGATCACTGATAATATTTAACAGAAACCAGCAGGTAGATGATTATAGTTTCAGCTTTTGGAAAATTTTCTTTCTTAATTATAAATCTTTTTTCCTGCTTTGGAGCAGTTTGGTATATGTCTCATTTTCTTGCACTCAAATCTGTCTTGTTTTCATATTTTGGTAAAGAGAAGTAATAGGAAGTGCAGATTTGAAACAATATTATCAATCATCAGTATATTGATATTAAAATTTCTAAATTTCTGTGTTTTAGAAATACAAATTGGACATTTTCTCTTCATTAGTTTTATTATAAAATATATGTGTTCATTGTAAGAAATAAAACATAAACCACCCAAAAGCATATAAAGGAAAAAAACTTCCCATCTTCCTGCATGGGCCCTCTCATCCTTCCCAGAGAAAACCACTGTTAATAATTTCTTATTTCCAGCAGAATTTTTTAATTCATTTATCTTTTTACTCAAATGAATTCATTATATAAACCTTTTCTGAGTTGGGTTTTTTGTTGTTGTTTAAATAGTAGCAAGTTAATGAGCTTTTAAAATTAATTCTTCAAAGCTGCTTTTAAATTATTAGAAATTTTTTTGGAATTTAAGCCTCAGTGAAGCCTTTACATGTGGTTATAAGTATTACGTAAAAATCATGTCAGTATTGTTCTCCTTAAATTTCTTCTGATGTGACAATGTGAATGAATGTTTACAAGTATTATTTCACTTTTATTTGTTATGTTTTCTGTTCTCCACTCCCACCTCCCATTCAGGGCCCCAGATCAATGGCTTTTTTGTATTTCTTTTTCCTTCATTGCACAGGTATTTATTGAGTGTCTCCCATCTGTCAGGCACTGTGCAAGGCACAGCGTGTACAGTGTTGAAGACAGGACCTGCTGCCCTTATGGACCTCACATTCAATAGCAGAAACTGCAGGGGGTTAGAATATTTTGGTCCTGCTTTATAGCAAAGAAGTAAGAGTGAGGAGAGCATTCGGAATTTGAACATCTGTACTGATCATTCTGATCATGTTTCATTTTGGGTATGCTTTATGTTTATAACTTTGGTATCGTTTTTCTCTTAACTTATATTATTTCCTAAATATATAGAAGTAGCAATGTGAGGACAGTTTCATCAGGTGAATTTCTGAAGTTCTGACACCATAATCTTATTTTCTGCTGTGGCAAAGGATAGTAGATATGTGCTGAGAATTAAGAGGAATTACATCTTATTTGTTAGTAATGGCCAGGTCACTACTCTACAACTAAATGAAGCATTGTGTTATGTAACTCACTAAATGTTCCATGGTTTATATTTTCTAGTTAATGAAAGTTGATAGTTGATTTTTATTCTAAACAGGAGAAAATCTGGATCCCTTTTTATTTTACAAAAAATACATTTTAAGAACTTAAAGATTTATTTTGAAATACATTAACATCTCAGATGCCATTTATTTTGTCCTTAAGCAAGATTTTTTCATTTTTGCCTTTCAAAATATATATACTTTTTGAAAGACTTAATTTTTATATTACTGAATAGCCAAGGTATCAGTGTGCTGCGTATACTAAATTTTTACCAAGTCCCAGTAGTTCTTGAAGAACTTGTGTCAGATTGATTTACCATCATGAATTACAAGCCAGATACTGTCAGGTATTAAGTGTATTATACTGTGAAGCTGGATTCGTGCTTCGAAGATTTCACCTATGAATAAAAATGTTCCCAAAATACATTGTTATTTTTGCAATATATATCCATATTATTCGTATCATAGCAAAATGAACTTTATAGAAAATTAATGTTTTTGTTTAGATTTTATTTATTTTAGAGAGCATGAGTGAGCATGCATGGGGAGAGGGGTAGAAGGAGAGGGAGAAAGAAGGACAAGCAGACTCTGCACTGAGGGCAAAGCCCTGTGTGGGGCTCTGTCTCACAACCCTGAGATCATGACTTGATCCAGAATCAAGAGTCAGCCGCTTAACCCTACTGAGCCACCCCGGAGCCCCTAATGTTTTCTTTTAAGTGGTAAACATGTATTATCTAATTGGGGGGAATCTTCATAATGGAAAAAATCAGGTCAAGGCTATTTATTTCAGGTTTTATCTAGTTAGTTTTCTTGTAAAGTTGTATGTCTTAGCTCATTGCTTTGGGAGGATGGAGTACAGATACTCTTTTGAGAAAGTTAATGAAAGCTAAAGATTTCTTGCCAACATGTACATAAACACATGGAGTATTTTCTAAGTAGTTTCATAGGGTTTGCAGAGTTCAGATAAAAAAATAGTTAACAAAGGTAAGGTCCCTCTAGAAATTGTAATATCATTAAATTACATTAAAAATAATGTTTCTGGTGCCTGACTGGCTCAGTCAGTAGAGCATGCGACTCTTTTTTTTTTTTTTTTTTTACACTTACTTTTTTTTTTCATTTTATTTATTTTTTCAGTGTAACAGTATTCATTCTTTTTGCACAACACCCAGTGCTCCATGCAAAACGTGCCCTCCCCATTACCCACCACCTGTTCCCCCAACCTCCCACCCCTGACCCTTCAAAACCCTCAGGTTGTTTTTCAGAGTCCATAGTCTCTTATGGTTCGCCTCCCCTCCCCAATGTCCATAGCCCGCTCCCCCTCTCCCAATCCCACCTCCCCCCAGCAACCCCCAGTTTGTTTTGTGAGATTAAGAGTCATTTATGGTTTGTCTCCCTCCCAATCCCATCTTGTTTCATTTACTCTTCTCCTATCCCCCTACCCCCCCCATGTTGCTTCTCCATGTCCTCATATCAGGGAGATCATATGATAGTGACTCTTGATCTAAGGGTCGTGAGTCAAAGCCCCACATTAGATACAGAGCTTACTTTAAATAAATAAATAGATAAGTAATAAGTGACAGCTATTTTTTAAATGCATATGTAATAAATTTTTTAAAATGTTTCAAAGCAGCAGCATAAGTTAGCTTACAAACTATAGCTAAAAAATGAAATGAAAATTAGCAGTGGTTTAAATTGTAAACCTTACACAGAAGACATCTTATTTCAAAAACATGGAAACATTTTGTTTGAAGACCAAGTTGTGAGTTGAATTTAAAGTATATTTTTAAACCTTTGAGTATCTCAAATTTAAGTTAAATCTGTCTCTCCTTATGGATAGACAAGTGAAACAAATTGAGAAACTGAGTACGTGGTCTGTGCTAATAATCATAATTAACACAGTAATGTTTCCATATGCTGGGCAATGTACTGGGTTGTTCACAAATATTATTTCTTTTCAACACACACTATATTGTGCTCGCTTCAGCAGCACATGTACGAGAGTTGGAATAATACAGAGAAGATTAGTATGGCCCCTGCACAAGGATGACATGCAATTCGTGAAGCATTCCATATTTTTGGTGCTGTGAATTGTGTTAAGACTGATAAATCACAGACCTGTACCCCTGAAACAAGTAATACATTATGTGTTAATAAAAAAAAATAAAAAAGAATTCAGCAAAAATGAAAAAAAAAAAAAACAACCACATACTATATTGCCTTGTGGTCATTTACAATTAGATGAATGGATGTTTGGGTTTTTTGTTTTTTGTTTTTTTTTTTTTTTGAGAGAACAAGAAGGAGTGGAGAGGAGAGGGGAAGAGGGAGATGGAGAAGCTGGCTCCCAGCTGAGCAGGGCACCCAATGCAATGCTAGATCCAAGGACCCCGAGATTATGACCTGAGCCAAAGGCAGACTGAACTGACAGAGCCACCCAGGTGCCCCTGTTTTGAGTGTTTTTAACTTGTGGGGGAGTGTACTATATTTTATAATTTAAAAATGTCTTTGCCTCACAAGAGTTTATTCCTTGGGAATTAAGCCATTTAGATAAACATAGTTAACAAATGTTGGCAGACAACATGTTGTAATATTTCCTGCAAAGTTAAATAATAATGAAAAATTTATTTCTTTTCTTAAACAGCTATGTCAGAGAAGCATTTTGTTTGGGGGTTTTTGTTTGTTTTTGTTTTTGGTTTTGGTTTTTTGTGACTAAAGTTTGGCAAGGAGAAGGAAAGTATCAGAGAAATCTCTTAGCTTTAAGTGGGTGTCACAAGCCAGTTGAAGGAAAAGCAAAATCAAGTAGGTGATAGAAATGAGAACATGAAAGATAAAAGAAAGAAAAGCATGTATGTTGGAGAGTTGTAGTATTTCTCTGTGGATAATTCAGGAGTGATGTGGGTTATTGCCTCAGCTGGCTGTCAGAAGTGTGAAAAAGCCAAGTGCAGTTTCAACTACCATTTCTGACCATAACCAGTCATTACTTTTAGGCAGTTCTAATTTTTGTACTTTTACTGTTTCTTTTTTTATGACTGTTGCTTAATTAATAGTTGTTGGGTACTTGGAAGACTTCAGGGGAAGCAGTCAGTCACCTTTGTGTATATTATTAATGTATTTATAATAGAAATTAAATTGATTGGGTTGCCCCAGATACTAAGCTATGTGAAGCATAGCTATTATTTGAATCCTGTCCTCTGAAATACTTAGAATTTGAAGAACAGCAAATGCAGTAATTTTGGAGCAATATATGCCAAAGTTGGAGCTTTTTCTATCTGTTTTTTAAACTTTAAGTGATTGAAGTTGAAAGCAAAGGACAAAGCTTCCTTTGTTCATGGCACTTTTAAAAAAAAATTTTTTTTTAATTTATTTATTTGAGAGGGAGAGAGACACAAGCAGGGGGAGTTGGAGAGGGAGAAACAGGCTTTCTGCTGAGCAGAGAGCCCAATGCGGGGCTTGATCCCAGGGACCATGACCTGAGCCGAAGGCAGATGCTTAATGACTGAGCCACCCAGGCACCCCAATGGCACATACTTTAATATATTTTTCTGATGCTGCCAATATCTTCTAACCAGTGCCTTCATTTTCTTATTTGTTATCAAACATTATTACTGGTATTATTCCAATATGATAGGCTTTAAGAAGACCAGGGTCTAATTTTCTTAAGAAAAAGGATATGAATTTCTTTTATTTTTTAATTTATTTTTCAGAGAGAGAGAGAGAGACCACAAGCAGGGGGAGCAGCAGGCAGAGGCAGAAGTGGGTTCCTCGCTGAGCAAGGAGCCTGATGCGGGGCTTGATCCCAGGACTCTGGGATTGTGATCTGAACCAAAGGCAGTCGCCCAACCAACTGAGCTACCCAGGTGCCCCAAGAAAAAGGATGTGATAATAAATCTAAAATATGCCTTTAGTTTTATTTGTATATGGTTTGCTGCAAATTGAGGGAGATTGGAAAACTTTAAATCAAGAGCAGGCATTGAGTAGAAGCTTCTGGGTTTCAGTGGATTTGCCACATGATTGAGTGACAGTAAGTAAAAGCCTCTGGTCAACCAAGTCCTAAGGGGGAGAAATAAGAGTACTATAAAAAACTTGAGGCTCAGTTTCAAAAACAAATCTTAACATGAACTGATACTACCTTGAGGTCAAGAGAAGTTATAAGAACAATAAACAATGTGCATACATGGCTTTTCTTATAAAAATAGAAACCAGAAAAACTCGCCTGCTTTAAAGAATCACTAATGTAATTCCAAATTTGTGACACAGTCATCAAAAGTTAATATACAGGTTTATCTGTAAAAACTAGGTTAAAAATAGTGGTGGTCGAAGGAGAGGGTAATGGGCATGGTACATGACAAAGATTTACAACACCTGAATGCAATTATAGGCAAAAGCCTTCAGTTATCTTGCTTTAAGCCAATTCTTTTGTACAGTTTCCTTCCCTCCTTCCCCTTATTCACCAGTCACTTTATTAAAGAATATTGGAAACTTGCGGTCACCCTTCCTCTTTTGTAGTAGACAACAAAGTCCCAACTATTTTTAAAGTGACAGCTCACTGCTTGATTATCCAGAACCTTCTTCCCTTATTTCCTGTATTAGTTTGCTAAGGCTACTTTAAAAAAGTACCACAAACTGAACAACAGAAATATATTGTGTCACAATTCTGGAAACCAGAAAGGGAGATGAAGATGCTGACAGAGGTGGTCCTTTCTGAGGGTTGCTGAGAGAGATTCTCTTCCGTGTCACCTGCCTAGCTTCTAGCGGTTTGTAGTGTTCCTTGGCTTGTGGAGGCAACACCCCAGTTTTTGCCTTCATGTTCATATGGTATTCTGTGTGTGTGTGTGTGTGTGTGTGTATGTGTATGGTTGTCTCCAAGTTTTTCCTTTTCATAAGGAAATGTCATGTTGGAGTAAGTCTCGCTAATGACCTCTTTTTAACTTGATTAGCTTTATAAAAACCCTGTCTCCAAATAAGGTTACATCCTGAGGTATATTGAAAGAGTTAGGATTCCAGCGTTGTAATTTTTGAGGAACACATTCTTCCTGTAACATTTACTTATTTTTCTCTCTATACTTCCCAATTAATAGATAGTTATTATTTTTTATTTGGTAGGCTCCTCCAAAAAATAGTAAATGGGGAGGTTTTTTTTTTAAGATGTATTTATTTATTTCAGAAAGAGAGTGCACATGGCGGGTGGCCAGAGGGTGAGGGAGAGAGAGAATCCCAAGCAGACTCCCTGCTGTGCATGGAGCCTGATTTAGGGCTCGATCTCAAGACCCTGAGATCATGACCTGAGCCAACATCTAAGAGTTGGACACTCAACCGACTGAGCCACCCAGGCACCCCCAGAGGTTTTTTCAGTTTGGGTTTGTTGAGTTTCAGTTGGGGACTTGGAAATATTGTGGTGAGATATGACTAACACAAAAAAAGGGAATATTATGTGCCAGTTAGTTTCCATTTGGAGTTGATGTGTATAATTTACAGAAAATAAAATTATTCAGACAAGGGGGAAGGTAGGTAGGATTTGAGCAGAAAAGGTAGTGGGAAGACATTCCAACTTCAGGAATAACATCAATAAGCCTTTAGAGTAAGTTTTAGCTGCAGAAATCCAAAGTAAAGAGACTGCCCTGAAGCTGAAGAGTTCTGAATGGTGACAGCAACCTTTTGGGAATATCCTTCACTTACTACTTCTTGATTTCGAGCACCTTATTTAATCTCTGTGTCTCAATTTGTCATTAATATGGATTTATTGTGATTAAATTAGATATTTCATAGAAAATATCCTTGGAATGTAATAAGTATTGAGTGTTCTCTATTATTCTTAAATTGACATTAATATATATGTAAGGAAATGGTTGCACATATCTTAATGTAAAGAGTTGAGGGCTTCATTTTTTTTTTTAAGATTTTATTTGAGAGCATGAGCGTGCGTGTGAGTGGTGGGGGGGTTGGGAAGAGGGAGGAAGAGGAAAAGGGAAAGAATCTCAAGCAGACTGCATGCTGAGGCTCCATGTGGGGCTGGATCCTATGACCCTGAGATCATGACCTGAGCCAAAACCAAGAGTCCAACAATTAACTGATTGAGCCACCCGTTCGCCCCAAGGTGAGGGCTTTAACTAGGATTGTGACAATTCTTTGTAGTGAATAGGGGGCCAATGGATATTTCAAAGAAAGAATCAGGGTGTTGTTCCTAATTTGAGTAAAAGGTATAAAGAAGATACCAAAGAAAGATAAGAGGGGAAACCACTGACAAGGAATGATGGAAGACATAAACAGTACAATTATTTTATATTTGGAGAATGTTAAAGTAATAATAGTTAATCATATGGGGTAATTGGAAATCGTACTGAAATTTTGCAAAGTCTTAGCCAGATGTGGATTTGGGGATATAAAAAAACAGGTTGCCCTCTGAAAAAGGACAGAGCCTTTTGATAACTGGGAAGTAAGGATGAGAAAATGAAAGCAACAGGCAGACAGGGAACAAATCAGGTAAACTAGAAGAGAAGTAGAAATGTTGGTGTTTCCAAAAATGAGAAAGCAGAGTTTAGGAAAAAAAGAGGCAATCAGAATTGTGCAATGTGGACCTGGAGGAAGTGGAAGAGAATGAAGACCAAAAAGAGACCCTTGGATTCAAATAGAAAGAAGTGATTAGTGACTGTGGCAAGTAGAATAATGGTCCCATAAAGATGTCCTAAACCTCATCTTGAGGCTCTGTGAATACATTCTGTTACATGGCGAGGGAGTATTACAGCTGCTCATCAGATGACCATAAAACAAGAGAAATTATCTGGGATGGTCTGAGTGGGTCTGATGTTATCACAAGTGCTCTCAAAAGAGCGATGCAGAAGAACATTAGAGTCGCATGTGTGTGATTTAGATGTTGAAAGATTGGAGCAGCTATTGGTGAGTTTGGGAATGGAAGGAGGCCATAAGCCAAGGAATGCAGGTGTCTGCAGTTGAAGCTGGAGAAGAAAAGGAAACAGTCTCCCCTGAAGCCCACAGAAAAAATAAATACAGCCCTATCAGCACCTTTAGTTAAGCCCAGTAAGATCTCCGTCAGGTTTCTGGCGATCAGAACTGTAAAATAATAAATTTGTGGTTATTTTAAGCCACTGAACTTTGTGATAATTTGGTACAGCAGCAATAGGAAACTAATACAGTAAATAGATATTTGTAGAATTTTGGTGGTGGTGCAAGGCAGTGAATTTGTTTTAAGATTTGATTTACTCTTTAATGAGTTTCTCTGTTGAGAAAAAATGGAAAGCCAGGATTGTTAATTGCTGATCTAAAGTCTTACCGAAAGTACTTCTGAGAATGATATTCCAAAAATCTAGTCCCACTATGGTACATAAGTATTTTGTTCTATCTTTGCCATACCAAAGGCCATAGATGTAAACTTATCAGTAAGTTTAGAAATAGCCCATCCCTTCCTTTTGGTGCTGTTATTTTTTTTTAAATCCTTATAATCAAGTACATATACATCCCAGCCAAAGTCTGCTAACCAGGTTAATTCATTGTGATTGGGAACCAAATTATAAAATGATTTTGTACACAGTTATTGGATTCAATTCAGTTTTGTAGATGAAAGAATTGAAATTCAGAGCAAAGAAGTGAGATGTGCTATGTCATATTGCCATCATCCATCTGGCTGGCCTGAGCTCAGAGATCCTTTTACCCCCAATCTTTCTTTCTCATAATTACATTTCTAGGTCTAGTTTTGGGATTGGATTGCTTCAGGACTTAGGTAATTCTATCCATCTTCTGAAGCAGTGTGGAAGATGAGAAGGTGTTATAATGGACATATAGTAGCCTTTCCCCCTTTTCCATCACTAATAAAAAGTTCCTTGAGCAACACAAACATAAAAATGGTAAAAACAACGTCAGACACTGTTGTAAACTTCTCTATAGTAGTACTCACTTAATCCTTACCATTTTTTTTACTACTTTTTTTTTTTTAAACTACAGGTAAGACCCTGAGCCAGAAAAAGGCTACTTAACTTGCCCAAGTTAAGTACAGGGGAAGAGTGGGATAAGGATGGGTATAACCCTTTACTTTTGTTTAAAATTGATGCTTTTATCAAACTTTTATCTTAAAAATTTTAAAGATACGGAGAGTTGGAACAGTAAATGAACACCCATACACTTCCTCTATCTAGATTCAAGAATTATCAGCATTTGCCACATTTACTTTATCTCTGCGTGTCCATTTGAAATTAGTAGGCATCGCGACACTTCCACATCCTTTATATATGTAAAATGCATCAGTCCTATACAAGACTTATTTTAAAAATAAAATCTTTACTTTAATTCCAATATTCACTAATAAAGTGCTTCATGTTTAGGAGAAGCCACAAAGAAAGAGACAGGATAGTTGAAATTGTGCAGAAGAGTAAAGTTATTTTAAATATATAATAGCTAGTTATGTGCTCAGCGCTTTGCCTGTATATAATTCCTTAATTTTCAAGACAATTCTATGACGGAGGTAATCTTATTATCCTCATTACAGATAACCTCAGAGAGGTAACTTGCCCAAGGCCACCCAACTAATATGTAGCAAAACCCCATATTAAAGTAGGCAGTTAAATGTATTCTTAAATTTTAAAACTAAGGGTGCTGAAGTGTCCTGTTGCCTATCACCTTAGTGATCACAACGTAAGTGGAGATAAGATAAATGTGACAAATGTGGATAATTGTTGAATCCAGAAAGTGAGCATATGGGTGTTCATTGTACTATTCAAGTTCTCTGTATCTTTGAACATTTTCAAAATCAATTCTAGAGTTTTGAGCTTTTCTACTTTGTACCTTGTAAATGCTTTGTGGATAAAAGTATTTAAGCACTTTTGTTAACAAACCTTACGGGGAGGTCACATTTAGTAGGAAATATTTACTTGGGTACCCAACTCCAAACCATTTTTAGTTTTGTTTCGTTTAACTTTTTTTTTTTTTTTTTAACACCTGTAACCCAAATCTGGATGGAGCTAACGGTCCAACAGGAGTAAGGGGGCGGGAGATGGGGGGAAAAGGCAGGAGGCGATCGCAGGATGTTGCCTGCAGCCGCGGCCCAGTGGATTCTGGGAATTGTAGTCTCCCAGTTATCCAGGGCATTCCTGAGTAGAGCCTCGGGAAAACCTTACGCTCCCAGAAGCCTCCGGGGCGACTCGCTAGGAACGCACTTCCTGGGAAGCTGAGGGGGAGACGCTCTAAGAAGCTCCTCAGTGTGGGAGAGTGAAATGTCTTGGATGTGAGGAACAGGTAGGTGTCGTCAAGAATCTGATTTGGGGGTCTTTTGCATAAGTCGTTGAGGATTTTGTGTAAAACAGCTAAATCGAAGGGAATCAGGGACACTGAAAACTGTTGACCACATTAGTGGATGTGAAAATTGAATGAGATATTTGATAAGGCTTTAAAAAATTGTGTACACAGGAGAATGGAAATGTCGAGATGTCTTGCAGGAGCAGCCGAGGGCTAGGGCTTGGCCGGCTGGGTGTGCGGTGTGGAGCTGCAGGTTGCTATTTTTGAATCACCAGCTGGTTGTGTAATGATGACCTGCTCGCGGTTCAAACCCACTCAGTGTTGCAGGGGTGGGCTTGTTCCGAGAGCGGTAACAGTCACTGTTGCGGTCTCTTTTCTATTGGCTCTAACCAGGAGAGCTCCCCCCGCGGTTTCCCCTTCTTTCTGCTAGCTTTGGTGCTCCTAAGGACGGGGCTGGAAGGGAAGGAAAGGAGAGGAAGGGGAGTGCGGGTTGCGCTGGAAGCTTGGTTTGCTTTACTCTGAAGCCCAAGCTGTGTGTAATCGACCTTGGAAGGGGCCAATTACTACGTTAGAGGAAGGCCAGACTTGGTAACCCCACTTAGAATGAAAGCTCAGTGTGAGTTTTTAATTGTAAAACAATTTTCCCTTAATTGGGAGTGACCAGTTATGCATGATACCAACTTAAGAAACATACATTTAGAAAAGAAAAAAAAATCATAATTTGAAATCTATTCTGGGGAAACTGTTGAGGACGACATTCTGCATAATAATGGGGCCAATGATAAATGCCTTAATCCAGGAAGTTCTCTGGCGTTTATAAGTTTGCATCCTCATCCTACCTATTGTGATAAATAGTACTTGAAAAGGAAGTTGTAGATGGTTAAAATAGATCTATGGAAACATATTTAAATGGCACGTTGAGCCGTTGGTGGAACTGTAAACTCAAAAAGCATTCTAGTTGCAAATTTTAGGACGCACAGTGCCGATCAACTTAGCCTAGTTTTGTTATCCGTATCCTTCTAAAAAGTACAAAAGAAACATTGAATTTGTTTTACTTCCAAGACAACTAACTGCACAGTGTTTCCTTGGGCCTCCTTATTCGTCCTGGATAGAATCTAAAAAACCCATTGTGTGTGTGTGTGTGTTTGTGTTTGCGTGTGTGTATACACACACGTATAATTTAAAGAAGTACTGTATATATTTAGGACATTTTTCCTATTTCTTTAGGCCCAATCATCTCTTCTGTCTATTCAGATGTGCATTTATTTCTTCTAAGTTGATTAAAGTTGTTTAGACTTGTCAAGTACCTCAAAGAGTAAGTACATCCTTTGATTTTACTCCTTTTTCTTTTTCCACTGTATATCAGATGTCACGTTTTTCTCTTGTTCAAGAAAATGAAGTTTTATGATAGACCTCCTTTGTGAGAGCAGTGATTGATAACCTGTAGTTTTTAAGAAAACTCAATTACAGGTAAAAGGGACTGCTCATCTTACATCAAGAAGTAATGTAGTTGCTGTTACACATGTCTTCTCATATAACTATTCCGGATAATCCCTGAAAAAAATTACATAGTGGTGGGTCTGTGAATTCCTAAAGCTGTTACGTATTATTCCTGCCTCAGACTTCTTTGAATGCTATTCAAAACCACAGGACAGGTATCTTTTTGAAAACATTTTTATTTGAAAATGACATATTTGATAACCTTTAACTGTGTACCAAATTTTATCCATCTATTTCTAAAAATCACCATGAAATAGATGACAAATGTGAAGTGCTTGTTTTGAAACAGAGTGCTTATTTGATATGGTCAGTAACTACTCCATAGAGAATGTTCTGTTATTATTATTACATGGCTGTAATCATCTGTAATTGATTGCTGAGATCCAGAAGAAAAGCACATTCCTAGCTAAAGAAAATAAATAAGCCTACTAATAATCATTATAGACTTAAATTTCTGACCATATTCTGTTTTACAAAGGGCTTTACTATTCATGATCTTACACATACTTTGGGGGACATTTTACAGATGAGATATTTGAGGTTCAGAGGACATAGATGCCTTGCCCAGTGTGTAAATGGTAGGTTGTGACTGGCATTTGGGTCTTTGATTGCCTGGGCTATAATATCAAGTTGCCACTCAAAACAAGCCCAGATATCTGTATATCTGACCCAGCTTAAGGCTCTTGCCTAGTTGTGTTCAAGAGTGCTACTTAGATTTGTTAGTGTGTTCTTAACCTGGCACATTTTCTTCAGTTCCAAAAAGAGATTTTCATATGGCAAAAAGATGTTTATCTTTTTTCTCCATTGCTATACTAAAAAGAAAATACAAATACAAATATAATAAATTGTTTTACTCTAAAAATAGTATTGCTTGGATAAACAGAAATTAATTTGATATATTAACCTGTTAATAAAAAGGGGATATATCCAGTAGTAACAAACCTATTGAGTTGAAAACATGAGAATCAGCACAAGTATAATTGATTGACTTCTTGCCACTGTGAAAGTTAACTAGTGTTGCCAAACTTAGTTATATATTTTTGGAAGAATAGTCTTTAGGTAAATACATGAGAATGGTCTCATTTTTAGGGGACTGTCTTAGGGGAAGAAAATGAACTTTGTTTTAAAAAATGGGAGAGACTGGCTAATAAAGAATGGAAAGTGGAAGGCATGGTCTAGAAGCAACTTGGAGGCTGCCAAACACACAGGATATGAATGAATGAATGAATGAATGAATGAATGAATGAATGAATGAATGAATAAGAAAGAAAGCAGGAAAGAAAGGAAAGAAACTGATAACAGAGCAGATCTGTAACTTTCTCTCTGGATCCTGACCATACCTATATGGACTTCACATTTGTTTGTTTGTTTGTTCAGATATTTAACAAATCAAATGCTGCCTTCTGTGTATCAGTGTGGGACACAATGAATAAAAGAGAAGGCTCTCTGTCATCCTGGAATTCAGTCTAGTGAGAAAGATAAATACTAAACAAGGAATTATAGGCATAATCACTGCTCCCAAAGAGTAGGTAAAAAGGTGAATTCAGAGTGTATAACCAGGGCTGGGGGAAGGTTAAGAATAAAGGAGGAGAGAACAGGTTTAGGACCAGCCTCCCTGAAAATTAGAAAAATGAATACCTTTTAGGTAAGAAAAGAGTAGAATGGAATTAAAGTTCTAGAAGGAAAAATAGCATGAAGTAAAACCCTTAGCCAAATATAAAACTACAGAATTTGAAGAGTTAGAAGAAAAGCAATATGGCTACTTAGTCTGTAACATGTTAGATGGAGAGTGACACATAAGGAGATTGAGAATTTGAATTTGATAGGAACTGATGGTGGGATTTGAATCTTTGGGAACCATGGAAAAGTCTTGAAATTTAGGAACTGTATTCTGAGGGAAATAGGAAGGCATTGAAAGTAAGAGATGTAGTGAGAGGCACCTGGCTGGCTCAGCTGGTGAAGCATGCAACACTTGATCTCCAGATTATGGGCTTGAGCCCCACAAGGCTATAGAAATTACTTAAAAAGAAAATCTTTTAAAAAAGAAAGAAAGAAAGAAATATAGTGAAATAATCAGATTTGCATCTGAAACAATTATTTTGGGTTAAAAATTAATTGGCGTGGGACAAGAGTAGAGATCTTTCACCCTCTTAATTTGAACAAATACTAAGCTGAGAATCAGCATTATTTTCAATTTTTAATCACTAATTCTATTCCATCTCCCTATGAAATGATTCCTCATCCCTCTAGTGAGATACATGATACAGATCATGCAGATGTGGAGTTAAGAACAGGTCATAAGGAAAGTAGCTGGAGAAGGTTATAAAGAGCAAGGACATTAATTCCAGCACTGAGATTGAAATTAGCTAAAGAATTGAGGTTAATAGTATTTCCCTTCTGAAGAAATGTCATGGTATCCTTGTTGGCTATGTAAATTAGAACTTTCAGTCAGTCTCTGGGATCTGAGCTAATGATGCTTCAGTAGAAGCAAGTTCAGGCAACTGATACAATATTTGTGTTGATTTGATGCAAGATAAATTAGAACACACTTGATTCTGAAGTAAATATTGACCCACCTCTGCTCATTAGTGTCATTTGATAGTCTATAATCTAAGAATTACAGGAATTTATCTATAATAATAAAGTCATTCATTCTGATCTTGTTTCTCATCCCCTTTGCATTGTAGGAATTAGTGGTACAAGGCAGCTTGATTGGAGAAATCTCAATTTTATTGATACTCCCAAGTTTTTTACCTCTATCTCTGAAAGCAAGAGGGAATTTATGATTGGGTTAGAACTGTGAGTACATTGTCTAAAGGAGTTCTGAAGCTTTAAGAGAAAGAGAGGGAACCTTTTTCTTATGTCTTCACAGCTTTAATCAAATCATCATTCTCTTTCATTGCTTGGTCTTTCTCTAACCCTGGATGATACGTTTTTTATAAACAGGTACCTTATTGGTTCACTCTGCTTGATATTTAACAATTACCCTTTAACATGTAGTAATCATACAGTTGATTCACTCTCAGCATAATTGACTCCTCATAGAACAGCATATTCTTTCCCTCACTTTGATTGTTAACACATTGGATCAGGTTCCAGATCTTAGTATCTTCAGTTGTTCCAGGGCCTAACAGTATTTTGCATATGCTGGATACTCAGTAAATACCTGAGTTGAATGAATTTGATTCATTGAATGAATTACTACTTGGTAATAGCTACTTCTTTGTCCAGTTCTGCATTATCAGTAGCCTACCTTTGAGAGTTACTGTGGTCTTGGAACAGTGCCAGTGTTCATTTATTCAAATATTCCTAGAATGATTTACATGCTAGGCACTGTACAGGTTGCTAACCTGTACATAGCATATGGGGGAGACAGGTAAATGAGCAAAAACTAGTAAGAAGCTACATTTTGGAGGTTGACATCATTAGTAGCCTTTTCCAGCATAAACATCCTCAAACCTGAACCACAGTATCCATTACTGAAACAAGGTGGTTGGTTGCTAAAATTAAGCAAGATAGCTTTTCTCCCCATTTTGCATGAAAAATATAAATTACGACTATAATTCCTTTGATTTGTTTTCATCTGTAAATAATATATTTGTAAGTAATTGCTATTCTTGGTAATATTGACAGAAGACAACATGATAAACAAGTAGCAAATTAATATTAATGGAAAAACCTGAAACTATGCCTAACTTGAGGACTTGGAAATATGGTTCACTTGTACTTAAACTGATTTTATATTGTACAGTTATATAGGTATGTATATACCTATATATTTTCTGCTAGTAAAATTATTCCCAGTTTACATGACCAGATTAAATATGCAAATATGTCATTTTCTAAAGAAAAAAAATGTACCTTCCCATTCAGACACATTTGATCAAGTCCTAACCCAGTTTAGCATTTTGATCTTCTTTCTGGCCCCTGAACTCCTGGAAATTCTATTCCACCATCACAGCAGATAATATTTGACTTTGCAGAGGGTCATAGGTACTCTGTACCTATGTGAACACATACTGTATTCAGAAACAATAATATTCTCAACCTTTTTCCTTCATCATCTGACTAAAAAAAGTAAATGTGCTACTTTATTGGTCTGTTGTGTTGCCTCATTGAGGGTGTGATAGAAAGCAGAGAAAATACACTTGAGTGGTGTTTGGAGAGTGCATTTCAAACTCTTAAATTAAAGCTGAACTAGATACTGGTCTTTATACTTTGTCACATGCAGAACAAGAACACAGCCTTTTAATTTGGAATGAAAGAAAGGCCTGGCTACTTTTTTTCTTTTTCTTACAATAGTTTTAATAGAGATAGGTTGTCATTACTTCAGGAATTTGTGCTTTCATCTTATATGAGCAGTAATGGTATAATAACCAATAACCACAAGTGTAATAACTTGAAAAGCATGCAAGTCATCTTGAATCAGCCAGGAAGTAGTTGAACAGAATCATTTCAGGTATCTTTGTTCTCTTCTTTTCATTTGACTAACTCACTGGAGCGTTCATTTACATTGTGTAATTATCCAGTATGCTAGTATATAGAAATGAGATGTTGGTTTTTCTTTTTTTTTTTTTTTTTTAAGATTTTATTTATTTATTTGACAGAGATCACAAGTAGATAGAGAGGCAGGCAGAGAGAGAGAGGGAAGCAGGCTCCCCGCCGAGCAGAGAGCCCGATGCGGGACTCGATCCCAGGACCCCGAGATCATGACCTGAGCCGAAGGCAGTGGCTTAACCCACTGAGCCACCCAGGCGCCCCGAGATGTTGGTTTTTCTTACTTAACATTTATTCAGCAGTGTTCTTTAAACTGCCCCAATGTGCCAGGCACTGAGCTGGTTACTGAGTGCTAAGAAGTAGTTAACATTTGAATTGCTTTTACAGTGTGCCAAACATGTTTTAAACAGTGAACACTATATTAACTCACTGAATACTTAACTCTGTGAGCCAGGTACAGTTATTTTTCTCATTTTATAGATGAGGAAAAGGAATCACAGAATTCTATACGTTACCCAAGGTCACTTGGCTAGTAAGTGAGGAAGTGGGGATTGGAACCCAGTCAGGGTCCTCCCTCAGCCATTCTGCTGTCCTGTGATCCTTCTTTTCTTACATATTTGTCTTTTTATGAGCCACCTTCACCTCAGCTGCATGCTAGTTTCATTTTATATTCACATGAGCATTGAAGGCTGAATTTGTGGTGTTTGTTGATGAGTGCTCTGACTCTATATATTTGAGTGGCTGACACAGGGAAGTATTTGGTAGATGTGTGTTGAATGAGTGATTATTGACAATTGAGAGACTCGCATGTAATGTTAAGAGGATTTGAAAGTATTCTGATTGTTCCTCTGATTTGCTGGGAAATAAAATACTCATGTACAATGACCTCAGATGTTTGGTCGTTCCCTGACGCAGCCACTGGCAACCAATAGGTGAGTGCTCCTGTGCTCTGCAGTCACATGCACATTGGTGTATATACCTTCATATTGTACACAGGAAACAGGGACAGACTTTCCCTCTTTGCACTGACATCATTAGTTGTGCTGCCAATCAGCACCACCCTTCCTGCTATGCTCTCATTGTCCCCTTATGATGTGTCCTCTTGTGTGTCACCCCCCAGTCTGACTGACAGTACTGCACAAGCCTGCCTGCCATGGGCTGTCGGGATGTCCATGCAGCCACAGTCCTCTCCTTCCTGTGTGGAATCGCCTCGGTAGCAGGCCTCTTTGCGGGGACTCTGCTTCCCAACTGGAGGAAATTACGACTGATCACATTCAACAGAAACGAGAAGAATCTGACTGTGTACACTGGCCTGTGGGTGAAGTGTGCCCGATATGATGGGAGCAGTGACTGCCTGATGTATGACACTACTTGGTACTCATCAGTTGACCAGCTGGACTTGCGGGTCCTCCAGTTTGCCCTGCCTCTCAGCATCCTGATTGCGATGGGTGCCCTGCTGCTCTGCCTGATTGGAATGTGCAACACGGCCTTCAGGTCTTCAGTGCCCAACATCAAACTGGCCAAGTGCCTGGTCAATAGTGCAGGCTGCCACCTGGTGGCCGGGCTGCTGTTTTTCCTGGCAGGTACTGTGAGCCTCTCCCCTTCCATCTGGGTCATCTTTTATAACATTCATCTGAACAAGAAGTTTGAGCCAGTCTTTACATTTGACTACGCAGTGTATGTCACTATGGCTAGTGCTGGGGGCCTGTATATGACTTCCCTTCTACTGTTTATTTGGTACTGTGCATGCAAATCTTTGCCTTCTCCGTTCTGGCAGCCACTGTATTCCCATCCTCCCAGTATGCATACCTACTCGCAGCCCTATTCAGCACGCTCCCGCCTCTCTGCCATTGAAATTGACATTCCAGTAGTTTCACACACCACCTAATGTGGAAATAGTTAGTTCTCAGAGAAAACTTGTAGCCTCACATTTCTCTTGTACAAGGACCCACATACATTTTCTTTTGTTTCCGACCAGTCAGTGAAACCAAATTTGTATATCCTGGTAGAATGAAGTGCTGCTAGTTTTATGAAAAGTACATTATTTTAAATGTGAATCATTTTATCTTGCTTCTTATGCTAGAAAGATTTTTAACCTCTATATTGATATCTAATCAGTTACTCAAGTGGAAAGGACCTGTATCTCAGTTGAGGTAATTTAGAGCAACATGGTAAAGTAAAATACAAAGACTAAAAGAGGCTATTGTACATGATCTTTATGAGTATTTTAGAATGTGTATTGTCCTTTTTCTATAATACCTTAAACTGGGAAAAAAGGGCAATTTCAAATATAAGAAATTTCTTTCAGGTAAGCATAATATTTTAACAGTAGTCAGTCTACCAGCTTAAGGCTGTAACTTTTCTTACTTCTCTCTCGGGGCTAATTATATAAAACAGTTTCATATTTTGAAGATACTTTCTTTTGTGCATTCCTTATCTTCTACCTCATGGCAGTGTTTTTAAAAATGCATTTTAAGCGATGTCAGAGAGAATAAACATAACATTTTAAATATCTACTAGTATGGATAATATTTAACATAATTTCTAAAGTTAATGATTCTATAAATTGTATTATTAGAGTTACAATGGACCATGTGATGAATCGGTGCTTCCCCTCTGTGGCAGAAAAGCCTTTTTTTCCCCCAGATAGCATCCACCAAGTAGTACTCATGGCCTTGTATAATCTCTTAGTGACAAAGAAAGAGGCCCAAGTGGTTTGTTCTCTTTTAGACAGTAGTAGGGGACAAGCATCTATTCACTGAAAACATCAGAGATTCATTCTGGTGGACTGCCTTTTGAATGATGAGTGGAGTAAGTTATGGCTTCACCTTGACCACATTCACTCTTGATTCAGTTCCTGCCCTCGTCACTGATTATTTCCTTGAGCATGTATCATTGCTCCACACTTCAGTGGGTGCTATAGAGGACACATGAAAAGTATGAAATCCGGTCCCATCCACTAAGAAATTTTAATATAACAAAGAAGATCAAACCATTATCTAACAGTTAGAAACAGTCTCACTTTATTGGCAGCTGGTCTTAATTTCTCAGTCGTTGATCAAGGAATATATTTCAACTAGAGACATGACTTTCTGACAGGCTTATTGTATAATATCGGCAATATTCTAGAGCTTAGAAATTCAGTTCATTGGATTCTTTAGAGCACCTATGTTAGCCTAGACACTATAATAACATATATCAGCTTCATGAGAATGGGCAAAAGTGGTAAAGAAATTAAATTGTTCCCTTTCACCTCTGAAAGTATGATGATGTATTGAAGAGGAAGGAGTATTTAAAATCTCTTCTAATGGAGTAACATTTAGATGCACCTGTGTTAACACTGAAATGAATTCTTAGAAATTCAGGGATATTGGGTCTTTACCCTTATGAAAATTTGAGCTGCTGACTTAATTGGTATACTTTGCTACACATTAGCATTATGTTCATAAAGATTTTTTTATATTAACCATTACAAATTCCACAAGCCACTAGTTGCATGGTAAACTCTTTGCAAATCTGGATATGATTCTGGTACTTCTGTGGATATAAGTACTACTTTTCTTTTTTTCCTAATTACATCACTAGTTTATGTATATAGCAAATAATTCCGTTGTATAATTTTTAAATGCCATTAGTATAAAGCATGCAAAACTATGGTTTTTTTAGTTACAGCTTCTGATTAACTTCAGTTCCATTCCTTTTTACTCTTCTCAGACATAGCTGAATCTTGATCACTCCAAGACAATGGCAGGTTTAATTTTAAGATTAATAATAGTTTCCTCCTTTGCTATTTAATATCAGTCCTCTCTCTCACTAAATTTGTCCAGAAGTGTCAAGAATTCTATTTTCCTGTTCTTAGTATCAACAATGTTAAAGAAAAGTAGACTCAGCCATTAATACACTAGACAGGTTTTAGTCCATGGGATCATAGATATAAATGTGAAGCTATTTCTATAAGCATCTTTTGTAGTCTTTTCATAATCTGTAGTCTCAAATTAGTATTTACTATGGATACACTAGGCAAAAGAAACAGAAGTTTCCCTTATTGTCTTTAATATTTCAGATTTGCTCTCAGTAGCTATTCTTAAAAGCCATCAAAGGAAAGCAAGTATTTACAGTCCTTTTTAGTAATTTTTGAGCACTCATCAGGCTATCATTGTGATGGGGGATGTGTTTTTTGTTGTAGTTGCTGCAAGCTATTAATGTTAAGGGCCTTTTATGGAAGCCAGCTTGAAACAAACCTTAAATGTGGTATCATGCACCAGATTTGGTTTATCCAGCCATGGGAGAAAAAAAAAAAAAAAAAAAAAAACCTCTGAGTTTCCTTTACTTGTAATTATACACTATAATAGATAATGTTTGTTGTAACCTGCAATGTAAAACCTCAGTGAAACTGCACTGTATTTCTTGGTGTTTATTAAAAGATGTATTTTTACAAGTTTTGTTTCTATCCTTTTCCTCAATGCTTTAAGGTAAAATATTTTGAGGGGCATCTGGGTGACTTAGTTGGTTCAGTGACTTTAGATTTTGGCTCAGGTCATGATTTCAGGGTCATGAGATTGAGCCCTGCGCTGAGCATGGAGCCTACTTAAGATTCTCTCCCCTTCCCCCACCCCCACTCACATGTGCACTCTCTCTCAAAGTAAATAAATCAATAAATAAACTATTTTGAGAAATGTTTCTCAAATGTATGTAAATTGAAAAAGATATAGCCCCATTTAAAGCCTTATACAGTAGCAATTGGAAAGGGATTAGAAAACATGGGTCTATTATTCCAGAAGCATCAAGACCCTTCATCCATTTCTAAGAGTAGCCCCCAGGAATTCACTGGACTGTGTCAACATTCCACCAAAAAACAAAAACAAAAAAAAAAAAACCCACTGAGTGAAGTTAGTGTGCCAGACTTGCCTCTTGCCTCATCAGTGGAATTTTCTAATGGTCTGTGTTCTTGAAAATTGAGAGTTCTCAAATGGTTAGGTAGGAGGACCTTTCCTTACTCTTCAGAACTTGAGGTTTCCAGGAGAAGTGGTCGTGATAGGTAAGTCACCTTAAATTTTTTGAAGCCTGGAATGAACTTTTAGTTTTTTGGATTGCAGCCTTCTGGGCTAGTTCTCACGTGTAGTCCTCACTGAGCCCTGCTCTATGGTAGCACCTTAGATGGAAGAGCCATTCACTGCACTAGAAGCTGCTTTAGGTTGAGCATCCCCAGCTGAATACGCTAACACCACAATTCCGAGTCTGCTTCTCAATTGGACTGGTTCATTGAGGATGACTATGTGCTAGAGAATCCTTCCATGCTAATGAAATTCACCAGAGACTAATTTGCCAACCAGAAATGATAAATACAGATTATTTACAACCACTATCCAAGACCTGCTTTTAAAAACAGATACCATAAAACAGATCTTCTTCAAGAAAAAACTGATTCCAGTCCTGGGATAGGGAAAGTACAAAACAAACCCAGCATATCTTGTTCTTCTGTTAAGTAAGGAAACATTCAAAGAATGATGGGGAGTTACCAAATCACATAGGAGCCAGCTTGAGGTTCCCACTGTCCAAATCTGACAATCTGGGCATCAAAAGAAACAGTAATGGGTTATAAGCTATTGAATAAAGCAAAACTCTGTGTGTCTATACTGATAGAAATGGAAAGAAAGAAAAGCTGTTTGTTATAGTAAAATAACAAGAAATAAATATAGGGGAAAATGGAGTTAGGAAAACATAAATAGAACTAAAGGTGGCTGGTGAAAGTTTGATGAAAAATGGGATAAATATCCTATAAATAATTAGTCTTAAAATTCTGCTCCACAAATGACTTGTTAATTTCAAAGGGAAGAATAATAACTATAGTGGGTAAACTTGCCAGACACAGCCTTAACCAACTGATCAAATTTAGTCACCAGTAATAAGACCAACACCATGCATCTCCTGATAGGATGCAGTAAGGCCACACCATTGCTTTTGTGGTGTTTCCATTAAAAAATACATGGTTTGAGAGGCGCCTGGGTGACTCAGTCCATTAAGCATCTGACATTGGCTCAGGTCATGAGCTTAGGGTCCTGGGATCTAGCTCCAGGTCAGGCACCCTGCTCACAGAGAATCTGTCCCTCTTCTTATACCTCTGTCCTTCCCCCTGTGTGGGCATGCACTCTCTCTCTCCCAAATAAGTAAAATCTTAAAAAAAAAAAAAAAATAGCTTTAGATTAATCTTGAGGAAAGATGTGCAGCTTGTCAGTTCCATTTTTGCTTTTTGCTTTCTTCTCTTGCTCTCACTCTTCAGTTTTATAAAAAACATAGAAACTTACAGTCTTAAGTTTTCTCCAAAATATTGTGTACAGTAACTCTTTTAGGAGGGATTTTGAAGAGCTTGTCTTAGGTCTTCTGAAAAACTAAAAAGGGGAGATTCCTTGCAGAAGACATGTAAATCAAAGTCACAGCACCATAGAACTCAAGTCTTAATTAACCATCCGATTTCCATCGATTAGGAAAATATCTTCAGTCCTTAAAACATGCTGACCTGTTAGCTTAAGGGCTCTCTCCTCTTACTCTCCCTCCCCCACATTGGAGGAATCTTTCTAGGAGAAGGTCATTCCCCCTGTCCCTGCTGCATGTCTCCCCACCCTCTAGTTCAGGAAGGTTCTAAATCTGAAGGGCTATGGAATTTGGGTAGAAAAAGCACAACTGTAGCCTGCCTAGTATATTCATACACAAATCTGCTGTTCATGGGGAATTTGGGTTGGTTTGTTATATTTTGTTTGGGAATATGCCAAGTTTCAGACTGTTCTATAAAACAAATTCTTAAGCAAATACTGAGGAAGAACATGAGATGGTGAATGTAAAAAAGAGAAAATTTTCCTTTGAAAAACCCAACGTGACTGGGTACTGTTAGCAGGAATCTGGTAATTGGAATTTTGAGTGGTCCTTCTTCATTAAAATCCTCTTTAGAAATAATATATATTCATGTCTCCAGAGTTTTACTTTATGGAAAAAGGTAACAGCTGCTGCTCATTAGAGAAAAGGCATTATTGATACTTCGTGTTATACCTAGTGACCTCCCTCCAAGATTCACTCTCAACAGTTTGAAAGGCTACTTATAGTAAATAAATCAAATAATTCACTTATATTTAAAAATAATTTTTGCCTCTACCCCCATGTTCCTTTTCTTGCCTTCACTCTCAGAGCTAATCCTATGATCTGGAAGGCCCAGGGGGAAATTTTAGCAACAGAAGTCTGCTGCAGGTAGTGGGAACCCTCAGCAGCCCCCTCTAGGGTAAGCAGGTGCCTACGAAACTTGCCTTCTCTGCTGTTGGCCTTGTGAACAAGGGCTTTGGCTTAACTGGTCCCTCATTTCTAGAGCTACTAACCTGCTCCTGACTACTGTTTTAAGAAAATGGTCCCAGTGGATCCTGGAGCCAGGTCGTACCGGCCACTTGTGCACTTCTCTTCCCAGCTCTCTGTCCCATGACAGCATGTTGGTGGCTTGACATTGGCCATGTTGGTATGTATGTATGCCACAGAAATTAGCAAATGCTACAGTTTAGGGCTTTTCTTTTTTTCCTTTCTTTCAATTCATTGAATTTCAGTCTAGTTGATGAGGAACTTTGTAACGATAGTGAGGGCTGAGAGATATAAAACTTCACCTGTGATTAAAGGACTCTCTGAAACAGACTCTTAACAGGTCTGTCTCCAGTATTGCTCTGTCTTCCTTTGCCTCACCAATCCATTCTGTACACAGGTAACAATGAACCTAATAACATGCAAATATGACCTAGCCTTTCCCCTGCTTAAAATAATTCAGCAGCCACCCTTCAGAACAGAATCTAAGCTCTTGCCTTAAGTCTGAATGGAAGGTCTCATACAGTGGAAGGTCTGAATGGAAGGTCTTGCCTTAAGTCTGAATGGAAGGTCTAATACAGGGTACACCAAAGACTATAGAGCCAACCCAAGTGAACTCCCTGGCATAACACAATAACACAAGAGTCATCTAGAAGGGGATTTTATGCCCAAGCCCATAGCTGAACAGACTTTTAGTAATTATTGACACTAACAACATCTCCCAAGTCTAATATGTAACAAAGAATACAAATTCAATAATAAATAATGGGAAATATCCCTTTTCAATGACTAGATTGGTCACATGCTTTATTCAAGGAACTTGAATGTGATAGAAAGAGTAGCATGATGATAGCTAGCCTTTAAAGATGGCCCCTAATGATCCTTGTCTCCCAGTATTCATACCTTTTTGTGGTCCCATGCCACTGAGCAGGGCTGACCAGTGTTTCTAATAATATTTTGCAGAAACGATAGTGTGTGATTTCTGGGGTTAAAGTCATAAAACATTGTAGCTTCTGGCTGTCCCCCTTGAATCACTTTCTCTAGGGAAAGACAGATGCCGTGTTAGGAAGATGTGGACAACCCTATGGTTCATATAGGAGGATACCAATAGCCAGTACCAACTTGACAGCCACATAAGAGAGCTGTGTTGAAAGCAGATTGCCTTAACCCCAGCCAAGCCTTCAGAAGACTGCTTTCCTGGCTAACATCTTGATTGCAACCTGATTGAGAGGCCCCAAGCCAGAATCACCCAGCTAAGCTGCCCCCAACCTCCTGACCCACACAAACTGAAATAATACTTACTGTTGTTTTAAGATGTTAAGTTTTGGGCCTGTTATACAGCGATAAATGACTAATAAAAAAAGCATAGAGCAAATACAGAGGAACAGTTTTTGAGAGTATTTGTTTTTATGCTATGAAAGACATTGTGAACTTTCCTTGCTCCATATTAGAAAAAAAATCTGTCATGACCCCAGATTCCCTTGAAAAGTGCTGAACATTGCAAGTGTGGTGAAACAGTCCAATCTGAAGTGTGTATATTGGGAGTGGGAAGTGAGAAAGATCTGAGCTTAGACTGGGAGCAGAGTTCCTTCTAATTTTGGTTAGGTTGGTAGTGGCTACATTTGTTACCATAGAAATAAACTGAAGAATAAACATACATAGAGTTTGGAATAGAAGTTAAATACATTTACAGTCAAATTAATCTGATGCATGTAGTGGTTATATTGTTTTATGATTATCAGGAATAAATAAGCCATACTTATGAAAAATACATAACTTGTTTTTATCTAACCCTCCAATTACATCCAGTCCTACAGGAAGAAAATAAAAGGGATAGTTGCCCATGTAAAAGAGGAAATAGCTGATTGTAAGACTCATCAGGCAGTTGAGTTGACAAGTAATACCTACATCTAGTAAAAACAAATAGCAGGACAAAAAGCCTATGGCAGGAGTCCTGCAAGAAGGGTTGGGAGAGGGAAACTGAATTGTAATGATATTTCATTACAGTGAATTTAATCTGATTGCTCTCTTAACACTTGCCCTGAAAAGGGCAATCAGCCTAAGGACACTGAGCTCCTTGGTCGGGGAATTAAAAAAGAGAATCAAAGGAGAAAATGTGACCTGAGTGGACCCATGGCTCAGCAATGCAAAAGCACCAAAAGCTAACTTTCCTACTCTTTTTAGGTTGCTTCTCTCCCCACCGAGCTTGTCAGGCAGAAAAATCATAAATGCTAAAGTGGATTGGGAGAAACTGGTACACTTTCCCCCAATAGAACCATAATGCCTGTGGACTTCAGAGAGTTTTGACAGAGAACACAGCAGGAATTAAGGGTGTCGCAACTCTCTTACCTGTAGTTCAGCTCAAGTCAAGTCAAATTTCTGTGTCCTTAGAAATGATACTGCTAGAGAATGATGAACAAAAATTCGGTTTGTTCAGAAAACAAAAGTATATGAGTGTTAAGGAAGTAAAGGAATCAGGCTTTTAAGATTCTCCAAAAGAGAATGATGGCAAATAAAAAGAAAATCATCTTACTCTTATTTTTTACTTAAAAAACCCAGCTATTGTCAGTCGCATATCAAGCAACCGGCAGCCTGTCTTTCTGTATTTATGTATTTGCTTTTGTTTCTACAGATGCCTCTGAAATTTTTGTTAGAAGCAAAGTCACTAAGGCTGCCAAGAGAAATTAGCAATGCTTCCATGATGGCATAGACATGAATCATACCAACAAAGAAAAATAAGAATACCTCTTTCCCCAATTCCCACTAGATCTGTGCTTTTGGAAGGCATCATGACATAAGGGCAGGACAGGCTCATGGGCATGAGACCTGTGCAACCACATAAGACCCTTTGCTTAGAAGGGCCCGTCCCTGGTTTAATATTCCATAGTTTTCCATAAATTTTGAACGAGGGGCACTGCGTTTTTACTTTGTGCTGGGCCCCCAAAATTATCTAGCCAGTCCTCCATGAGGTCACTGTGGGAAAGGCAATACACCAGTTTGAAAGCACACAGCTTTGGGATTCTCTCTGAACTGACTTGTACTTGCTATGCAATGGGAAACTTACTTCTCCTCTAAACCTCTGATTTTCATCTGCAAAAAAGACAATGCTCCCTAGGGTTATTACTATGAGGATTAGACACCATTGTGAAAGAATGCAGATCAAGCACCTAGCACAGTATGTCTGCCTTTACCATGAGTATTATTCATGGAAACCAAGTCTAGATATCAGATCCTAATTGATGTTTGTGCTGACCATAAAAATAAGTATCTTTATAAAAACAGAATTGTCTTTTTGTTTTACATTTTGTAGGTGGTTATGGATTTACATTGCCACTGCTGCCACTTTTGCTAGGATCCTCATGTCTTCTTATTACATTACTTGGATTCTTTAGTAGAGACTAAAAAAAAATAATTTTCTTAAGCATTAACTAATTCCTCTAGGGTAGTTATGTTTTTCATGATCCCACTAAGAAACCAGGAATTCAGTGATTCCCTATTCTCTAGGGGAACATGAAGGTGACTGTATATACCGTACTATTACGGTATCTGTCCTTTCTGTCTGGGACAAAGGATTTTTCTACTCTCTCCACTATCAAAGGAGCAGGCCACTCTCTTGTTGAAGGGAATATAAATTTGAAAACATATAAAGTGACCATACAAATTGGTCATCTTTTAAGCCAGCCCCCAAATTACTGCAATCAGGGAAACATACTTAATTTAAGTTGTCCTTACTGTGGGGAGAGGACAGGGAGCCAGGATAGGTCCTGACATTACACAGGACTGAGATAATGTACCTCAAACCAACACATATGAGATTGTGTCTAAATACAGTAAACTCTCATTATTCATGGTAGTTATAGTCTATCAGATCACTGTGAACCCTGAATTAGTACTGAACCATTGTTCCTGGGAGAAATACAGACTTAGGTTCCTGGAAACTTCTGGCCATAACATTTTCATCAGTCAATGACTACATAACCTTGTTCTATGTTTATGTCTGTTTAAAAACACCTTATTTAATATATATTGTTGATTCACTAACATTGAACTCAAGGACAATAACACTTACTCATGCCTGAGCAAAGGTTATCTAACACATGTGTTTTCACCATAAAGCAAGAACAGCTTTCTTGCACTTTGAAATACTAGCCAGCACTTTAACACAATGTTTGAGGGCACTTTTAAGCGGTAAAATCACCAATAAAAAAATTTTTAAAAATGTGAAAAACGTGGCACAAAATAGATTGTTTTCTGAGAGTTAGGAACATGCAAGATGGGCTATTTGAATTTTTTGCTGCTCTACGTGGGTCCAGGAATGACCATGGAAGCTTATGAGTATTGATTTGGGGGTTACAAACAAATTTTAGTAAGTAGGCAAATTTACAAATATGGAATCCCTGTGTATATGGCAACTGAGAGGGAGTGATCTTACTACCTTAGTGGACTCGAAGAGAAAAAAATCCAGTAGGTTGGTTAAGAGATGCATACGGACAGAAGATCCAGCCATCTCTCTTATCTCCTTTTCCAGTAAGATGCAGCAGAGAGCATCCTGGACATGGTGTCAGGAGAACTGAGATCTCTACAATTCTGCATCTTTGTCTTACCAGCTGGGCAGCCTTGGGTAGGATTCTGAAACTCCATGTTCTTATTTTTCAGTTTGCACACCTGTATATTGAGACCAATAACATCTGTCTTCCTTCAAAGGGTGGTTGAGAGAGTCCAGTGGATTTTTCTCTAAGTTCTGGCTTACTATTACCATGAATCATAAGGTTTTATATTATGTACCAGAATCTTCCTTTGCAGATGGTTTATCTTCCCAGAAAAAACAAGAGCCAAGTCTATGCTAATGTTTGGATTTGTATAAGTGTGTTTCCATTCAAAATGCATTATGAATCCAAGGGGACACAATATAACTATAAATATATAAACTGGCCTTTCTAAGTAAGATAAAGTAATTGATCGAATAGTTTTAAGAGCTATCCTTCCTTCTAGGATTTTAGGGGCAAATATGGGAATGAGAATACTTGTGATGTAACAGTGTTGTGATGCGGGCAGTGAAAAATTGACTCTGCTCTGATGTGCAGGAGTTGGGTTGGTTGTAGGAGACACTACAAAGGACTAAACCCTTGATGATAGTTGCACAACATTAAGAATATATTCAGTACCACTGATCCACTTAAAAATGGCTGAAGTGTAAACTGTATAGTATGTGTACTTTACTATAATAAAAAATTAGAAAGAATAAAAAGTGAAGAACCAGTGGTGGGCTGAACTTGGCTGGGCTGGAATTTGCCAGCCCCTGCCCTAGTAGTTCATCATGGGTACATTCCACTTAGGAGACTCCCGGTCTGTAAGAGAGAAAGGTTTGTATTTGCACAGTTTTCCAATAATGTGATGTAGAAGATAAATTTTAAAAAAGAAAAGGACCCAGGACGCCTGGGTGGCTCAGTTGGTTAAGCGACTGCTTTCGGCTCAGGTCATGATCCCTGACCTGAGGGATCGAGTCCCACATCGGGCTCCCAGCTCCATGGGGAACCTGCTTCTCCCTCTGACCTCCCCTTTCATGCTCTCTCACTCTGTCTCTTTCTCTCTCAAATAAATAAATAAAATCTTTAAAAAAAAAATAAAATAAACTAGAAAAGGACCCAGCCCAGAGCTACTGCACTGTTCTTCCATCACATTAGGAAAAGGATGCAGCCCTAACCCTTGAGTTGTAGGACAGGACATACGGAACATGCCATGGTCCATGAAAAGTCATTCCTATTTCATCAGTTGTAAGTTCTATCTATCCACAAGAGATGCGTGCCAGAGCTGTGAGTGGGTTCCACTCTGAGTCCAGGGGAAGGGGAACAGGGGACTGGGCACCAATGTCATTTCTACCTTTTACAGCTTGTCCACAAACTTAATAGGTGGATTTATTTTTTTTCTTTTTGAAGTGCCTAAGGTTAAAGATATTTAATTTAGTTGAACTTAGAGATAGGCTAGAGAAAGTTGATAATAAGCTATTAGTATTTTTTTATATGAATGACCAAAAAAGTAATTCTTCAGGAGAAAATCAAATAAGGCATATAAACCCGCTTTGAAAATTGTAGAATGTACCAGGACCAGAAAGCATTAGGAATTGACTGGTATCTATAGCTGAATATGCTTACAAATATCACTTTACTAACGTAATTTCTTTCAAATGAAAGATGTTTAAAAAAGTAGTTGCATCTTCAGGTTTGGCATGCCTGGTAATGCCAAACACATTATACTTTGCCAAGATGAGATTGTCTCAGCCCTTTTCATTATTATGATTTTATTTTATACTTGATATAAACCTAAATAAATGAACAGCTATTTCCGAAAGTAATCACCTAATACTGTTGATTCACTTTCCTGTCCAATTTGCATCTCCTGCTTCTTTCTTTTGATGAAGAAATTCTCAGTCATTTATGTAGCCCTGTGTCTACGTGAAATTTTTATATTTGGAGCTCCTTAATCAGAAACTAAATATGGATTTGATTTCAATATTTGCCTTAGTAATTAGTTTATGAGAACATAAATAAGTAAGTGACATCTATTGCCTAATATATTTGTGTTTATTTATTTTAGATAATATAAAATATGCAACTTGATAGAGAACATTAGGAAATACTTGTGGCAACATGGAATTCGATAAGCTGAATATTGTCTAAGATCTTAGGTTTCCCTGTGTATTCAGACTTCTCAGTAGTAAGATTGCGCTGAATTGTGTGGTCGTTAACTTGAAGGACAATACAGGGGACACACAAAGCCCAAATGAAGACACACCTCCTCCTCGTGTGCTGTCATCCCACCCATCTCCTTCTAGGCGAACCCAATGAAGGGGCACTCCATCTAGAGATATTTTACAGTTAATATTCTACTCCTAAAGATTGGAAATTAAAAAAAATTATTTACTTTTTTGACAGAGAGAGAACACAGGCAGGGAAAGTGGGAGAGGGAGAAGTAGGCTTCCTGCTGAGCGGGGAGCCCGATGATGCGATGATGCGGGGCTCTATCCTAGGGCCCTGGGATCAGGCCCTGAGCCAGAGGTTTAACCAACTGAGCCACCCAGGCACCCCAAGATTGAAAACTCTTTAAGTTCTTCAAAATTAATCTGCATCAGTGGAATTTTGGGTATTATTCATATTAGAAGTAATATTCTTTGAAGTCTGAGTTTCTCCTGGAAATTTGCAGATCAGACCATGTGAACCTACCCAATTTTAGTGCATTTTAGGCTAGAGCCTAGTCAAAACATATGAAAATTTGTTGAGACTTCTTTATGGAAAAGTATGTTTTAAAAGAGAATTTGGAGATCACTTTATGAAATGCTCTGTTTTGCAAAGTACTTTGTGTTATGCAAGATGTTTCTTATTTTAGAGTTGCACCGGGAAGCATGTATAAGTACCAATTATTTTATTTTATTTTATTTTTTTTTATTTTTTTTTAAAGATTTTATTTATTTATTTGACAGAGAGAGAGGTCACAAGTAGGCAGAGAGGCAGGCAGAGAGAGAGGAGGAAGCAGGCTCCCTGCGGAGCAGAGAGCCCGATGCGGGGCTCGATCCCAGGACCCTGAGATCATGACCTGAGCCGAAGGCAGCGGCTTAATCCACTGAGCCACCCAGGCGCCCCCAGTACCAATTATTTTAAAGTGAAAGGCTATATATGGAAAATTTTTTCCAACCTTCAAATTTTCTTGATCTACCTGGCTATAGTTTAATTTTTGTGCAACAATTCTGACATCTAGTGGTTAAACTGAGTAATTCCACCAAATGGTTTCACATGCTGTTTTCCTTCAACTCAATATGGGATCTTGCCATTCCTACAATACTGTACAAATATCTTTGCATATTAATCATAAGGGACAAAGACCAAGTAGTGGAATTCCTGAGTGAGAGGAAATATATATTTATAATGTTAATATTGTTAATTCACCATTCAAAGAAGTTTGCCCCAATTTACACTTCCACTATGACTAAGAATAGTTCTTCACATCATCTCAACAATGTATATTACCAAACATGTTCATTTTTTTTTTTAACTTCTATGTAAGTGGGGCAGTTCATCCTCTTATGGCTTTTTTTTTTCCTTTTTCTTTCTTATGTTTTTTTTATCTTGTTTAGCCACTTGTATTTCTTTATCAGTGAGGTGCCAACCCACATCTTTATCCCATTTTTAGAAATGTTCTGGTTCTTTTCATGTGTGCGTGTAAAAGTTTTTGCCTGTGGAGGAAGTTAGTCCTTTATCTGTCATTTGCATTGAAAACATTTTTCCATTTTGTGATTTATTATTTATACTTTGTGATTGTTTTCTACTTTGCAGCACTAAAATTTTGTGTAGTCAGATACAATTCTTCCTTTTATAATTTTATTTTATATCATATTTAAATTGGATAGTGGCAAGATAAGCAGAATTTTGCTTTTATCTCTATACAATTCTCTACTGCTTGAACATATTACTATGATTGTGAATTATGTTATAAAAATTATTTTAAGGAACTATTTAATACCATGGGAAAATAATTAGGATCTATAGGTAGCTGAAAAAACAAATTATAAAATAATAAGTAAAATATAGTCCCACTTTAGAAAATAAAAGAATATCTGTGCAAACAAAGAAGACTGGATGAAAATGCACCTAAATGTTAATGATCTCAGAGTTGAGGATTTGGTTAGATTTCATTGTTTTCTTTTGTATTAATTTCTATTTTTTAATCACTCTATAATGCACATATATTACTTTATGATTACAAAATGTAAAAGAAATCAGAATTAATTCATGTCTATAGCTCTTTGTACAATACTTTAAGTATAATTTCATATAGCTTATGTTTTAGTCACCCAAAGGCCTAGCACTGCCCTTTGCTCTATTCCCCACTCCACCGACCTATTTCATTCTTTTTTTTTCCCCGACCTATTTCATTCTTAAAAAGTTTGATTCACCAGACATTTCTTGTAAAATAAGATGATATACTCCATTAATACCTTTAAAAGGAGAAATTTCTGGTTCATGGAGCCAGAAGATAATTGGATACAAAAGTATCTGACAAGAAGCTTATTTCTTCCACCAAATTTCAGTCATGCAAAACCCTTAATCCTTGGATTTCTCCTCCATACTTGACTGATTTCATCTATATCTTATGTGGTTGATAAGTAGCAAACACTTCTATTGTTCTTTGCATTACTTAGAAGTTATTTATGTGAGTATAGTCACCCTGTTACAGAAATAATTTAAAGTAGTAACAACTCACAAAGTTTAAAGATAAATAAAACGTAGCCAGATAACATAAAATGTACAATAAACAAGCAAAGAAATCAGAACAAAGAAAATAAGAGATGAAGAGTGATAAGAGGCAATCCAGACCTTAAAGATCAGTGCTCTTCTTGAGGGTGAAATTAACCTTTCTAAACAGCTCCCTTAGCACCCGCAAGAAAGAGACCAGAGTTTGGAAAGGTCACAGTGTCCAGAGATTGAGGCCAGAGGGAAATTACTCAGGTTCAGGTTTACCTGTGACAATAGCATATACTGGGGCTTCCTGTGGGTCAAGAACAAAGCTAAGCTCTTTAAGTCCTTGTTCTGATTAATCTTCACAATAACTCCATTGTTAGTGGGGAACATTTATTCCTACTTCCCATGTTTCCACTTGACTCCCTCTGAGGGAAACATCTGGGAATAGTTCTTTGGGCTTCTCAAACCTGCCCCTCAATAACTTGTTTCTCCTCTGGACAAGTTTGAGGAATTGGTGAGTTTGAGAGAAGGAAGGCTTGTTCTCCTGACTGGGAAGGTGTGGGGTTTCTCTGACCCTTTGTGTACTAAGCTTGCTCTGGAGAGCCCTGCCCCTGTATTCCTTGGGTTCTGATGTATTCCTTAGTTCAGCTTTGTCAGTAATAAATACGACACTGTCCACAACCCCTTATCTGAGACTCCTAGGACCAGATGGGTGGGTTTCAAACCAGAAATTTTCAGATTTTAGAAAGGTTGTATAGCTCATTTTCAGTTTCTGGGACAACTCTCCATTATCAAACATTATTATTTCTGCACTAAAAGGTATGAATATTCACACTGAGTGGAATAAAATAAGACCATATCACATCAGTTCAGATTAGATTTTACTGTCAAATGAGTTCAGATGAAATTGGATTTTTCTGCCAAATGAATTATGAAAACACTTTTGGCTTTTAGAACTTTTTGGATTTTGAATTGTAAATAAGAGATTGCTTGACTGTGTTTTGATATCCCACTGTGATGTTTGTGTCTACTTTTTCAGTTGGTTCCTGGCCTGGAGAGTGGAGGAAAGCAGAGGTAGGTATCCCAGGAAGTTAATAAAGCTTCAGGACTTTCTGTGACCTCAGAATTTGTATTTATATTTATAATGTCAAATTCTTATATTTATAATGTCAAATTCTTGCACTTAAAGAGACTCTTCAAAAATATAAGCTTTAGGTCCCACAAAACCTAGATTCACCTGTGGAGAGAGATATGATTGTCTTCCCTAAAAGCTCAATAGCCTAAAGGTAGGTATCATTATCATCCCCTTTTACTAGAAAAGAGACTGAAGCAGAGAGGTTAAATTATTTGGCCTCCAACTGTAAATGGCAAAAATCTGGATTCAAACCCAGTGGAAATACTGAGTTACTGGTTTTAACCATTGCCTTCCTACATATATGGATAAAAATAAGAAAATAGCTGACATTCTTTTTCCATTTAAATTTCAGAGGTTAACCTTTGTCTGCAAAAAAATAACCTAAGGCATTCTTAATTTCTTAATTAATAAGGCATTCTTAATTTCTATCAAATGTCTTAGTCTGATAAGATAAGAATGAAGTTTTTCAAATAAAGTTCTCTAGTAACTTGGGGAAAAAGCACTATAATAACAAACACTTTGGTACATTTTCTTCCAAAAATAATCCACAGGATTATGTCCTGTTTGCAAATTATCGTTTTCCTGATAGTGAGCCTTTAATGTTAGGCAGACTCTACTCCTTTTCTCCAAAATGTGATTGTGTTTGTACTTCCCAACAGCTATATTTGGCTTTTCATGAAATTCAATCCAGAAATCAGTGAAAAGTGTGTACATAGAATCCTCTGACATTTCTATAACAGTAAACGGTTTTATATATATATATATATGTATATATATATATAGCCTCATTTCTCTGCGTAACAAGCCAGCAAGAAGGGGAAATTGAATACCCACATTTTACAAATGAACCCAAGAGAAAGTAACTTCTCCAAGGTCACCAAGTAGTGGTAAAATTGGCACCAATCTTACCTCCCCCTTGTGCAAGGCCTGTATTACCACCTCTGTTTTATAAAAGCTTGAGGGAGAAGTTTCTCCATAAGGGGAAATGTGGAAGGATGTTTATTTTAAGAACATCAACTCTGGTCATAGAGGTTCCAAGTTACCTCATGCATAACTTCTTCTACTGGCTAATTGCTAACTTCGCGTTTCTAAGAACAACAAACCCCACACATTCAGAATGATTTTTATTTTGTTCTCAAATTGTCCACTTGGTGTAAGAGAACAATAAGGAAAATATTCTGTTCCTCACAGTTACAATAGTATTTTAAACATTTTGTTGTGAAATATAAAGTTACGGAGAATAATAATAATAATCTTTTAAAGAGGATAATAACCCACCTACAATATACCTTAACATTTTGCCATGTTTGCTTTGGATTTTTTTTCAAGTAATAAAGTCCCAGTGTTTTCCCAGTCCCATTCTTTTCTTGCACTACCTGGAGGTAAAACCAGAAAATAAAATTTTGTATATTAATCCATAAATACTTATATAGTACTTTTGCATTTACATGTTCTAAATACAAAAATTTTTTGGTATTTATATAAAATGTAAATTTTATCATTTATATAAATACCATTCTGCAATTTGTTTTATGCTCAGTGTTGTTTTGGGATTTACGTTGGTTCGAAAGCTAATAGTTTTATGCCTTTAGTTTTTGTGATATTGTGGATGGGATCTTCATTTCAGTTACATTTTATAATTGGTCATAACTGCTACATGAGAACACTGTTGGTTTGGGATCAAGGAAACTTTGTGAACTCGTTTATTAGTTTTAATAGCTTGTAGATTCTCTTGGATTTTCCATGTGGGCAATCATCTGAAAATAAGCACGGGCAAGCATTTTTAAATGATCCCACTTCTCAGTGTGACTTGCTACTTTACCGAAGAAAAAGCTCACAGGATATCTGATTTCTAAAATAAAATCATTCTCCAGCATCTACAAGCATATGTTCAACTGTAGGTATTCAGGAAATGCCTTCTTTCCCCCATCCTACATGTTTTTCAAAAGGTGTAGTTATAACCATATTCTTTCCTTGCTCTGTTACCCTAAGACTTCATTCTCAGAGGATTGTTTGGTGTGACTTCAGATGGAGCACCAGAAGTTTCAAGAACTGGAAGCAAATGGGTCACTTTTATTTCAAGAAGAGCATATTATCCCATTTAACATTATCTGTGATTTTATAGAACAGTGGACTTTTGGAGATACAGTGTTTAGATTTAAGAAGCTCTTAATAAGATTTCTCTGTAAATTGAAACAAAGGTATTCTCTTTTTGTTTTTTAATAAAACAAGTTGGAGATGAGATGTGAATGCAACATTATCTGTTCCCATTGAGAAAAAAGGTTAAAGAGTCAGGTAATGAAAATCAAGGTCAAAGACCCATTATCTTTGTGGCCATTTATTCTGAACCCCTATCAGTATGGGCAAAAAGACCCAGTAGTCTTAATAAAACAAGTCTCCTGGGAAAGCATACTCTGGTTTCCATGTGAACTGGGAGCCAGAGCTTTAACTCTATGTCTTTTCTCATTATTTTGAACTGACATTGTTAAAGGACGTTTTTCCAAAACTCTGCTCAAGAGAAGACATTATCAAATAAATTCCATATGTCAATTAGGCCTCTTTGGATGCAAACAATAGGAAATAACTTAAGTTATTGGAAATAATCTAGGTAGCTTAGAGAGTCAAAGGGAATGCAACGGGATAAAGGCAGTTCTGGGAATCTAGGCAACTAGGAATGAGTGGATAGTCTCTGCAGAGAACTGCCATTTGTCAGCTCTACACAGGCTCCCCACTCAAGATTCAGACTCCTGGAAGAGAGAGACTGATTTGCATGACTCATGCTGTGTGGCCCCTCCTTGGTGTGTGTTTTTGTGGACTGAAGAAGGGTGGCAGGGAGGGCATCTTCATTTCCATGTCATTCCAGGACTGTATGTGTTGGGAAGGGGACTTCCCAAAGGAAATCAGGGTTTGCTTACACAGGTAAAGGGGAGAATTGCTGTATAGGACGACACAATAGACAGTCATTACATTCCTCCCCCCACATGCTTTTATCAAAGCCCAGTGCAGCAATTTCCTGGCACACCCTGTTGGTAGTGGCATTAAAGGGGTCTCAGACGTGAGAAGGAGATATCACCTCTGAAAGTGGTCCTGAGATGTATGGGAGGGGAGCCTCCATCAAGTACACTGAGGACAGCAGGCTACCAGCATGGATCTGAGTCCTCTTGAAGAAAGTAGCCTTATCACACACATGAAAAACAGGCCTAAGCTTTTTAAAGGTTTTTCTTTTTTTATTTGAAAGAGAGCAAGAGAGTGGGGCACCAACAGGTAGAGGAGCAGAGGGAGAGGGACAAGCAGACTCTGTGCTGAGTGCAGAGCCCAACTCAGGGGCTCAATCCCCAAGATCATGACCTGAGCCCAAATCAAGAGTCAGATGCTTAACCAGATTGAGGCATCCAGGGGTGCCAGGACTAAGTCTTAAAACTGAGAAGAGTCTTTTTGGTGGACACTTATGGGTAGGCTCATCTAGATGGCTTCCAGGAAAACAAAAAGGTCCTCTAAAGAGATTTTTTTTTCTTTTTTTTTTAAACTTCAGACTATTGTTAGAGCAGTTAACTAGCTCCCACAAGGGAGTTCTGTGGTGCTAGTCTCCTTCTTTGATGCCTTGGCTCCATTACATAACCAAGGAGGTGTCTCCCTAAAACATCACTCCCACTGTCCTTGTTTTACTTCTGTTGCTGCTCCCCTTGCCTTTGCCTATAAAGCAGGTAAATGTGCAGACTCCAAAGTGGACCACCACAGTTCAAATCCTGAACCTTCTACCTACTTTCCGGTGACCCTCTATATCCCTATCCTGGCTCTGGCTAATCTGAGTGACTGTTGTTGCTAATAGCTAATCACAGCTCTCTAGTCTTTTCTCCCTCTTTGTAAGATTTATTAACATACCCAATTATAGTATTACCCTCTTTTCCTGGGAACATCCAATCCAGAGGAAAGTCTTGCTTCCTTAAGCCCTTCCCCAAGCACAAGGCCAAATTTTTTAATAACTCCTTTCAAATATCCTTTTACTGAGATAGCCCACATTCCCCCGTGTTGTGCATCTTCCTGCTCTGTTCTAAGAAATACACCCACTGTGTTCAATTTCAGGTGTGTTTCTGGTGGTCTTTAGCTGAAGGGTATTGACACAATCATGGGTTTTGAAATTTCAGTGACCTGGTTTAGCATTCTGGCTATATGAACTCACAGGTCTCTTAACCTCTCTGTATCTCAGTCTCCTCATTTGTCAAATGGCGGTAATTATAACACTTTCCCATCTGAACTGTCGTGAATATTAACATGTAAAGATCTTAGCACAGTATCTGACATATAAGTTATCAATAAATAGTTGCTATTATTATTGGCACATCAATAGTGGAATTTTCTTACTTTAACAGACATACTAATTCCAAGATTTGCATTTGGTTTTGTCCTTTGATTTGCATTTGATTTTGTCCTTTGATTGGAGGAATTATCCTTGATTTTATTCCGTGATTCTTGCCAAATTACATAAATTTGAATTCCAGTGTATGTGTGTGAATGTATGCATGCATGCATTTGCTGAAAGGATTAAAGGAGGGCCTAACATTTACTGAACATTACATACCAGACACTTTGCTGGGGTTGTTTAATTTTTGTAATGAACAAAAGCTAAGGGGATTTTCATGAAAAACTTTTTGAAGCTAGATGCACAATTTTCCAGCAGAGCTGTAAACAGTTCTGCTGAAAAAAAGGACCACTTAGCCATCCTCCTGAGGAGTTTGAGTCTGATTTCAGTCTGAAGCAAAGGATTTAGATTTAATTTTCCTGCAAGGGGTAGACAAATTCTCTGCCAAAGACATGACCTTCAATTTTTTTTTCCATAAAATGCCTTTCAGAGCCTGCAAAACAAAATTAACTCACATGAAAATGTAAATCAAGTTAGAATATGAAATCACATATGCTATTTACTGGCTGTATAGAAGTTTGACAGCAGAGTTTAGGTTGCAACAAGCTTCATGTTATCTGAGAAGACCTTTCACTTCAGGGTCTGGAATGATTAAATGATTAAAATTGCTTTTTAATAATTAAACATACCATCTGTATAAGGTAGAGTGTGACCTTTCACCCAGGTCTCTCAGGCTGTTCTAGAATTTCTGCAGTTGGCACATATGGTATCAGAAATCCGTTGCTATTCTTCCTTTGAAATATTAGAGGAGCAGACTTAGAGCAGCTGTTTTTGAGCTGCCAGATTTCATTGAAATGTGGGTTTTAAAAGCCCTTGGCTTGTCATTTTGAGTTAGCTTACCTTAATCACAAATTTCACCATAATATAATTCAACTGATGCCTGAAACTCAATATAGTGGAACATTTGCTGAACAATGCACTTAACAACAATAACTAACTAGAATGTACGTCTTCCTTCAAAACGTCCCTTTCAGAGCACCTTTGTCGCTCGGTCGGTTAAGCATCTACCTTCGACTCGAGTCATGATCCCGGGGTCCAGGGATCGAGCCCCAAGTCTGACTCCCTGCTTAGCGGAGAGCCCGCTTCTCCCTCTGCCTCTGCTGCTCCCACTGCTTGTGCTCTCTCGCGCTCTCTGTCAAATAAATAAGTAAAATCTGGGGGAAAAAAGTCCCTCTCATGTTATATGTGCCCTCAAAAATGTCTAATAGCTTATAAACATTTCTTTTCTATAACAACAGGATATTTGAAAGCAATCTCCACCATGCTGTCTTTCCCCTGGTTGGCCATGTAAAAGGGAATATGACATTTGGAGAACTATCTGCTCTACTATTGCAGTACTACTGAAAAATTGATGCGACCCAGTCATTAAGCCAACTGTAGTAATTAGATAGCAAGTGATGAGTACACGTGCATATTTGTCTCAAATGTCATTGCAGACAATTTCCACAGCTCAGAGATTGACAGATATAATGGTCAGAGCAAAGGAATATCAGTTACCATAAACATAATTTCTGTGTGTTGGGGTTGGCTTTCATAGTGCTTACTAATTAATCCGCAGTATCTTGGAGACTTTTTTCATCTGCTAGCCTTCAACAGGCTGTTTAGTTATTAAAGTTCAGCTTTGAGACTTCATTTGAAAGCTTTAAGGCCTGACTTTAGTGCTTCTTTTGGAAATAAACCCAATTCACCACTTCCATTTAAAAGTGTGAATTTTTAAATCTAGAAGCAAAGACAAGGGAGCTAGTCTTATTTTCAAATATGCTACAAATTTTATTTTTAAAAGCCAATCCATGGGAGAAACTCTCTTAGGATCTGCTATTTAAATTAATTGCTCACATAAACTTATAGCTGGGGATCAAGAAAAACTATACTGTTTGCCTTATTGTATTCAGGAACCAGAGGAAGTTCACTGGGCATTAAGATAAAAAAGAGTATATGTTTGCCCTTTTTACACACAGTAAGATTTTTAAGCCAGCAGACAGATAAGTATTCCTTCATTCATTTATTCATTTTTAAAAATGTTTATTTCTGAGTTCCTCCTATATATATATGGGTACTGGTATACTTACCACCATGAATGAGATATGTAAGAACTCAATCTGGGATGAACAATAGAGAGCAAAATACATAAAATAAGTATCCATGATCAAGGTGATTTTATATTTATACATAGACACAGACACAGACACATGTGCACACAGATTTATAAATCAAAGGAGAGGTCATTTCATTTTGTGAGGGAAAGGTATGCTGGTTATTTACTAGCTCACCTTCCAAATCCATTCTCCACCCTTCTCTTCCCCTGCTGTGAGCTCTACAGATTGCCTTACGGAGTTTCTTTGTCCTTCTGGCTTTGGGAAGATAGGTAGTAGAAGAGAGAGGTGGGGGTATTTATTCCCTCTGCTCCCTCAGCCAAACTATGTTTCCCCAGCTTTATGACCGCAGCTCTTATCAGCCAGTACCTCTCCAGCTCTCTCCAGATTGTGGCCTTTCTGGCCCCACTTTGCCCCTTCAGTTCCAGGACCGGCAAGAGGTTCCCTTTGGTGGTCGTCTCTGGGTGCTCCACCATCCTTTGTTCTTGTTATTCCTGCCCATGCCTCACTATTCGGTCCCCTACTTGACTTCTCTTCATTTTACCCTCTTGCTGGAGTCTTGACTGACACAGAAAGAAGGAATACAGAAAGTCAAGAAAGTTAATACGGAGTTTCTTTACCTTTCAATGTTCCACATACGTACTTTGGTAAATCTGAGCAAAGTTGTTATCCCAGCTAAAAACAAGTTTCTGCTGCCACCAGCAGGTGGCATTAGCAATCATATGAGTCATTTAGGGCTGTGCATTGTTTTGTTTTTAGTCTGTTGGCTATTGTGATACTATGATTTATAATAAGAAATATATATTTGGTCTTCATCCATGTTTTTGGCTCAGAGCTCCCTAAAACCCTTGGAATTTCCCAAGTGAGGAGAGTGATAAAGTTGTCTTTTGTTATGTTAATGAGGTGACTTTTTTTTTCCAGATTTTATATTTATTTGACAGAGAGCCAGCCATCACAAGTAGGCAGAGAGGCAGGCAGAGAGAGGGGGAAGCAGGCTTCCCGTTGAGCAGAGATCCCAGATGCGGGGCTTGATCCCAGGACTCTGAGATCATGACCTGAGGGGAAGGCAGAGGTTTAACCCCCTGAGCCACCCAGGTGTCCCTAATGAGGTAACTTTTAGAGTGCACCTAGGGCTGGGGGCTGGTAGCCAGGAGAACCGACCCTGTGATTAGAGGGTTGGTTGGATATTTCCCTTCTATTTCCCCCTACCCCACTTCTACAGAAGGGAAATGGGCTGGAGGTTTGAATCAATTGCCAATGGCCAAAGTTTAATGAGTCATGCCTATGTCAAGGAAGCCTTCGTAAAAACTCAAAAGGACGGGCTATGTTCAAAGAGCTCCCAGGTTAGTGAACCTATGGAGATTTGGGGAGAGAGGCATGCTGCCTGGAGAGGGCATGGAAGCTCTGTGTTCTTTCTCCATACCATGCTCTGTGCATCTCTTCTTTTTGGCTGTTCCTGACTTACATCCTGAGGGGCCTAGGAAGTAAAGCGTTTCTCTGAGATCTGTGAGCTGCTCTAGCAAATTAACCAAACTCAAGAGGGAGGTCATGGGAACCTCCAATTTATAGCTGGTTGGTCAGAGGCACAGGTGATAATCTGAGTTTATGATTGATATCAGAAGTTTGTAGGACTGTAGGACTTGTAGGACTAAACCCTAAACTGTGGAATCTGATGCTGTCTCTGGGTAGATAGTATCAGAATCAAGCTGAATTGTAGAAACCTAGCTGGTGTCCAGGGCATTGTTTGTTGGTGTTAGGGGACTATCTCCCCCCACTATCTATACATTGAAATACATTGAAATTGATAACCAAAACCCAAAAGAGCTATTTTTCTCTATTTTTAAAATGTTATATAAACATTAATTCTATCTACCTGATAACTGCAAAAGCTGTGAAAGAGTTGAAAAAACTATTTTAATAGGCACACATTTGCTTTTAATAAAGGCAAGAGTAAAGGTGATTTGGAAAAAATGCAAAGGAGAAAGAAAACAAATTTTGCCTGTACACAAGAAATGAAATTCTTATGTACTGACAAATAGACAATAATCCACGAAAGACTAATGCAAGAGGTCGAGGCAATGAAAAAAAAAGTGTGTGTGTGACTAAAGGATCATAATTAATATAATTAATGCCTGTTAGCATTAGGAAAGGGCTAGGAATTTGTTCCAAAACTGATGGATACTAATGCTATAAATCAAATTCAGAAAACAGGAGGAAGAGCGAATTTGATAGAGAATTGCAGGGAATAAGAATTCCTGTCCCCTTCAAGGGTTGTTCTAGCTGGACCAGGAATCAAATTGACATGAAAAAGATTAACAGGAGAAAATAAAATGTAATTGTATATGCCCAAGGAATCCACACAGACATGGAAGTTGCAAAGACAGGCAAAATGAGGTATATATGTCATCCTTAACTAAGGAGAAGTGGGTAGGGGTCTGGGACTTCAGAGGAAAGGGATGCACTTCACAGAGTGATAAGAAGAGCAGATGTTTCATAATTACATGTTTGCTCTGCCATACAAATGGGTGGCTCAGATAAAATTTATCCCTGCTATTAACCCTTATTCTGGGAGAGACTACCCAGTTTCGATTCTTCTATGTAGTTAAGGGAGAGGCAAAATTTCTCTTGAGCCTGAAAGGTCTCGATTGCTGATTGCCTTCAGTTCAGAATAATCTTCATGCCAAAGTGGCCCATCCTGAAGTGGCCTGTCCTTATCCTTACTGGAAGATGACTCTGACTTTGGGTATCTTGAGTTTAAGGTGTCTGAAGGACATTCAGGTAGAGATTTCTAGAAGGAACTTGAAGTATAAGACCAGAACTAAGGTGATAAATGATTTTGGGATATAGCTTTAATTTTTTAAAGTATTTATTGAGCACCTACTATGTGCTAGGCATTATGTAATGTTTGAGTTATATCAGGAAACAAAGGAGAAAAAAATCCCTACTGAAGCTTATATTCTAGTGGATAGGAGAAAGGAAAAAAGCAATTGCATGATAAGTAAAATTATTCAGTGTTTTAGGTAATATGCTACCTGGGAACTATAAAGCATAGTAAGGGGATTGAGATTGCTGATATGAACGGGTGTGGGTTCCAATATTCTCCGAGGTGGTACAGATTAAGCCTCATTGAGAAGATGCCGTTTAAGCAAAGACTTGGAGGACTTGAGGAAGTTAACCAATGAATGGGCTATCAGAAGGAAGTATGTTCCAGCCACCATAAAGGCTCTGAGACGACAGCTTGTCTGATGTATTTGAGGAACAACAAAGATGCCACCATGGCTGTAGCTTAATCACACAAGAGGACAGTAATAGTAGATGATGCCAGAGAGACAAGGTGGGGAAGTGTCAGATCACATAGGTGTCAGCTTTATGTAAAAAGCTGGGGTATTATTCTGAGTAAGGTGGAAGGCTCTGAATAGAGGTGTTCCCTAGCTTGACTGACTGACTGACTAACTCACTTCCTTCCTTCCTTTTTATTTTTTATTATTTATTATTTTATATAATAAATTACTTATAATGTATACATTTAGATATTTATACAATAAATTATATAATATACAGTATATAATCATAATTATATATCATAAATATAATATATCATATAAATATTTACATAATAACTATATTTATTATACAATATTTATATAATAAATGAATTATATATTTTATTTATTTATTCATTTATTTTTATTGTTTTGAACTTTGATTCCAGTATAGTTAACATACAATGTTGCATTACTTTCAGGTATACAATATAGTGATTCAGCAATTCTATACATTGCTCATTGCTCATCATGATAAGTGTACTTTAATCCCCTTCACCTATTTCACCCATCCCCCTCCACCCACTTCCCCCTGGTAACCCTCCGTTTGTTCCTATAGTTAAGAGTCTGTTTCTTGTTTTGTCATTCTCTCTTTTTCCCTTTGTTCATCTGGTTTTTTCTTAAATACCACATATATGTGAAATCATATGGTATTTGTCTTTCTCTGACTAACCTATTTCACTTACTGTTACACTGTGTAGCTCCATCCATGTTGTTGCAAATGGTAAGATTTCATCTTCTTTAAGGCAGAATTTTATATATATATATATATATATATATATATATATGTGTGTGTATGTATGTATACACATATATAAAGAACATATATTCTATATACATATTATATATCTTCTTTATACATTTGTTGATTGATAGTTGAGCTGCTTTCATAATTTGACTATTGTAAATAGTGCTGCAATAATCATAAGGCTGCATGGATCATTCTGAATTCATGTTTTTGTATTTTGGTTGGGTATTTTGTCTTTAGTAGTGAGATTACTGGATCATAGGGTCGTTCTATTTTTTTTTAAGATTTTATTTATTTATTTGACACAGAGATCACAAGTAGGTAGAGAGGCAGTCAGAGAGAGAGGAAGGGAAGCAGGTCCCCTACTGAGCAGAGAGCCTCATGTGGGGCTCGATCCCAGGACCCCAGGATCATGACCTGAACCGAAGGCAGAGGTTTTAACCCACTGAGCCACCCAGGCGCCCTAGGGTAGTTCTATTTTTAACTTTTTCTTTTTAATATTTTATTTATTTATTTGACAGAGATCACAAGTAGGCAAAGAGAGAGGAAGAAGCAGGCTCCCCGGGGAGCAGAGAGCCCAATGTGGGGCTCGATCCCAGGACCCTGGGATCATGACCTGAGCTGAAGGCAGAGGTTTTAACCCACTGAGCCACCCAGGTGCCCTATTTTTAACTTTTTGAGGAACTTCCATACTGTTTTCCACAGTGGCTGCACCAGTTTGCACCAGCAGTGCCAAAGGGTCCCTTTTTCTCTACATCCTTGCCAACACTTGTTGTTTCTTGTGTTTTTGATTTTAGCCATTCTGACAGGTGTGAGGTGATCTCTCACTGTAGTTTTTTTTTTTTAAGATTTTATTTATTTATTTGTCAGAGAGAGAGAGAGAGTGCACAAGCAGGCAGAGTGGCAGACAGAGGCGGAGAGAGAAGCAGGCTCCCTGCCAAGCAAGGAGCCCAATGTGGGACTTGATTCCAGGACGCTGGGATCACGACCCAAGCCAAAGGCAGCGGCTCAACCAACTGAGCCACCCAGGCATCCTTCTCATTGTGGTTTTGATTTGAATTTTCCTCACGATGAGTGATGTTGAGCATCTTTTCATGTGTCTGTTGACCATCTGTATGTCTGCTTTAAGAAATATCCATGTCTTCCTCCCATTTTTAACTGGATTATTTGTTTTTTGGGGGTGTTGAGTTTTGTAAGTTCTTGATATATTTTGGATACTAACTTTTTATCAGATATGTCTTTGCAATTATCTTCTCCCATTGAGTAGGTTGTCTTTGATTTTGTTGGATGTTGCCTTTACTGTGCAGAGGCTTTTTATTTTGATATAGTCCCAACAGTTCCTTTTTGCTTATATTTCTCTTGCCTCGGAGACCTATAAAGAAAAATGTCACTTTGGCCAATGTCAGAGCAATTACTGCCTGTGCTCTTCTCTAGGATTTCTATGATTTCAGGTCTCACATTGAAGTCTTTAATCCATTTTGAGTTTATTTTTATGTATGGTATAAGAAAGTGTTCCAGTTTCATTCTTTTACATGTAACTGTTCAGTTTTTTCCACCATTTGTTGAAGAGAATTTTCCCATTGCATATTCTTGCCTCTTTTGTCAAGATTAATTAACCATATAATCATGGATTTGTTTCTAGGCTTTCTATTCTATTCAGCTGATCTATGTGCCCATTTTTGTGCCAGTATCATACTGTTTTTTAGTCACCATGGCTTTGTAGTATAAATTGAAATCTGGAATTGTGATACTTCCAGGTTTGTTTTTCTTTTTCAAAATTCTTTTGGCTGTTCTGGGTCTTTTGTGGTTCCATATAGATTTAGAATTATTTGTTCTAGTTCTGTGGGAAAATGCTGTTGGTATTTTGATAGGGATTGCATTAAATCTACAGATTTAATTATGATTTAATTATTTAATTATGGACATAATACCTCAGCAGCTCAACTGTCCATCAACTAATGTATAAAGAAGATATATAATATATGATATTATATAATAATATGATATCTTTCCATTTGTTTGTGTCATCTTCAATTTCTTTCATCAATGTTTTATAGTTTTCAGAGTACAGGTCTTTTACCTCTGTGGTTAAGTTTATTTCTAGGTGTTTTATTCTTTCTTGGTACAACTATAAATGGGATTGCTTTCTTAATTTCTTTCTGTTGTTCTATTATTAGTGTATAGAAATGCAATGGATTTCTATACATTGATTTTGTATCCTGCAACTTTACTGAATTTATTTATCAGGTCTAGTTGTTTTGATGGCGTGTTTAGGGCTTTCTATATGAAGTATAATGTCATCTGCAAATAGTGAAAGTTTTATTTCTGGCTTACCAATTTGAATGCCTTTTATTCCTTTTTGTTATCTGACTGCTGTGACTAGGACTTCCAGTACTATGTTGAATGAAAGGTGAGAGTGGACATTCTTGTCTTGTTCCTGATGTTAGAGGGAAAGCTCTCAGTTTTTGACATTGAATATGATGTTCACGTGAGTTTTTCATATATGGCCTTTATTATGTTAAGGCATGTTCCCTCCAAATCTACCTTCTTAAGGATTTTTATCATAAATGGATGTTGCACTTTGTCAAGTGTTTTTTCTGCATTATATGAAATGATCATTTTTTAATCCTTTTTCTTATTGATGTGATATATCACGTTGATTTGCAAATACTGAACCACCTTTGCACCCTGGGAATCAATTCCACTTGATCATGGTACATGATTTTTTAAAAACATATTGTTGGATTTGGTTTGCTAATATTTTGTTGAGGATTTTTACATCCATGTTCATCGGAGATATTGGCCTCTAGTTCTCCTTTTTTGTTGTGTCTTTGTCTGGTTTTGGTATCTGCATGCCTTATAGAATGAATTTGGAAGCTTTCCTTCCTTTTTTATTTTTTTGAAATAGTTGAGAAGAATACGATTAACTCTTCTTTAAATGTGGAATTCACCCGTGAAGCCATCTGGCCCTGGGCTTTTGTTTGTTGGGAGTTTTATTTATTACTGATTCAATTTCATTGCTGGTAGATCTGTTCATATTTTCTATTTCTCCCTGATTTAATTTTGGGAGGTTATATGTTTCTAGGAATTTATCCATTTCTTCTAGGTTGCCCAATTGTTGGCATATAATTTTTCATAATATTCTCTTGTAACGCCTCATGTTTCTGGGGTGTCTGTTGTTATTTTTCGTCTTTCATTTCTGAATTTGTTTGAGTTGTCTCTCTCTCTCTCTTTCTTTCTTAATGAGTCTGGCTAAAGGTTTATCAATTTTATTGATTTCTTCAAAAAAACAGCTCCTGGTTTCATTGACCTGTTCTTTTTTAGATTCTATTTCATTTATTCTGTTCTAATCTTTATTATTTTCTTCCTTCAGCTGGTTTGGGGTTTTGTATGTTTTTTTTCTTTTACTAGCTCCTTTAGGTGTAAGGTTAGGTTGTTTATTTGAGATTTTTCTTGCTTCTTGTGGTAGGCCTATATTGTTCTAACTTCCCTCTTAGAACATCCTTTGACACATCCCAAAGATTTTGGACCATTGTATTTTCATTTTCATTTGTTTCCTTGTATTTTTTTAAAAGATTTTAATTTATTTGACAGGCAGAGATCACAAGTAGGTAGAGAAGCAGGCAGAGAGAGAGAGAGGAGAAAGCAGGCTCCCCGTGGAGCAGAGAGCCCAACGTGGGGCTCGATCCCAGGACCCTGGGACCACAACCTGAGCCGAAGGCAGAGGCTTAACCCACTGAGCCACCCAGGCACCCCAGTTTCCTTGTATTTTTTTATTTCCTCTTTGATTTCTTGGTTGACCCATTCGTTGTTTAGTAGCATGTTATTTAATCTCCATGTATTTTTGCTCTTTTCAGATTTTTCTTGTGGTTGATTTCTAGTTTCATAACTAGAAAACATGCATGGCATGACTTCGATCTTTTTTAATTTTTGAGACTTGTTTTATGGCCAGATAGATGATGTATTCTGGAGAATGTTCCCTGTACACTTAAAAATAATGTGTTTTCTGCTGACTTAGGATGTTCTAAGGGCACCTGGGTTGATACATTGGTTAAACATCTGTCTTCAGTCAGGTCATGATCTCAGGGTCCTGGAATTGAGCCCTGCACTGGGCTTCCTGCTCAGCAGGGTGTGTGCTTCTCCCTCTCCCTCCGCCCATCCCACCTGCTCATGCTCCCCCTCACCAAGTAAATAAATAAAATCTTAAAAAAAAAAAAAAAGAAGGATGGGATGTTCTGAATATATCTGTTAAATCAGGCTGGTTCAGTGTGTCATTCAAAGCCACTCTTCCTTGTTGATTTTCTGTTGGATGATCTGTCAATTGATGTAAGTGGGCTGTTAAAGCCTCCTGTATTATATTACTATTGATTACTTCCTTTATAATTGTCATTAACTGCTTTGAGTATTTGGGTGCTCCCACTTTGGGTGCATAAATACTTACAATTGAATCATTATATCAAAAACTAATAATGTACTATATGTTGGCTAATTGAATTTTTAAAAAATTTATAATTGTTGTATCTTCTTGTTGGATTAACCCCTTAATGACTATATAGTATCCTTCTTTGTCTCTTGTTATAGTCTGTTTTAAAGTCTGTTTTGCTTTGTATAAGTTTTGCTGCCCTGGGTTTCTTTTCATAGCCATTTGCATGATAAATGCTTTTCTATCCCTTCACTTTCAATCTACATGTGTCTTTAGGTCTGAAGGGAGTTTCTTATAGGCAGCTTATGGATGAGTCTTGTTTGTTCTGTCAGCCTATGTCCTATGATAGGAGTGTTTAGTCCACTTACTTTGAGTAATTATTGATAGGTAGGTATTTATTGCCATTTTGTTACTTGTTTTATTGTTGTTTTTGTAGTTTTTCTCTTTCCTTTCTTATCTTGCTCTTTTCTCTCATGATTAGTTAGTTTTCTTTAGTGATGTACTTGGATTCCTTTCTCTTTATTTTTTTGCTTATCTATTACTGGTTTTGTGATTACCATTTGGTTTGTATATAATATCTTCTGTATGTAACAGTCTATATTAGGTTGATGGTTGCTAAAGTTTGAACCTATTTTTTATTTCTCTCCTCCTCACGTTTTAGTTATATGATGTCATACTTTATATCCTTTTATTTTGTGAGTCCCATGACTAATTTTTATAGATTCACTAATTTTTACTGCTTTTGTGTTTCCTACTTTTTATTACTCTTGCTTTTGGTCTTTGCTTTATACTCTAGGAGTCATGTAAGGCTGGTTTAGTTGTCATGGATTCCTTTATTTTTTGTTTGTCTGGGAAACTCTTCATCTCCTCAATTCTGAATGAGAGACTTGCCAGATATAGTTTTATTAGCTACAGATTTTTTTTTTCTTTCAGCACTTTGAATATGTCATGCCATTCTCTTCTGGCCTGCAAAATTTCTACTGAAAAATTGGCAGATAGCCTTATGGAGTTTACTTTGTATGTAACTGCTTTATTTTGTCTTGCTGCTTTTAAAATTCTTTTCTTTATCACTAATTTTTATCATCTTAACTATAATGTGTCTTTTTTTTTAAAGATTTTATCCATTTGTTTGAGAGAGAGCAAGCTAGAGAGAGAGAGAAAGAGGGAGAGAGAGAGCATGAAAAGTGAGAGGGGCAGAAGGAGAAGCTGACTCCCTGCTGAGCAGGAAGCCTGATTTTGGGCCTGACCCCAGGACCCTGAGATCATCACTTGAGCTGAAGGCAGACAACAAACCAATTGAATTACCCAGGCGCCCCTACTATGTGTCTTGATGTGGACCTCCTTGGGTTGATTTTGTTAGGAGAAAGATCATAAGTTTTGAACATGTAGAGATGAAATGTTTGTTTGCCATTGTTTGAAGATGTTGAATGGGTATTTTGATATATTTGACTGGAGTTAAGGGAAGAGGTCCAAGTTGGAGATATAAACTTAGGAGTCAGCAGCACATGGATGAAGAAGAGGAGAATTGTTGGAGCAGTGCTGTTGAAGTGATGTAGAAGGTAAGATCTAGTACCCTTGGGGCAGGTTTGGTTTTGAATAGGAGCATGAATAATTCCTCTATAGCAACAGGCAGAAAAACAGAAAATAAGAGTGGAGGCACTGGGATAAATGTGGAGATGGAGTCTAGATTTCCTCTTGACTGGTTCCATTTTGTGTGAAATAGTAAGCAAAGTCATCAGCTAAGATCAGTTTGGGAGGGTGATGAATAAGGGACAACTGTTATGTCTGGAGTGTGTGAGATTGCTGATTCCAAGTCAGCCAGAGTTGGGGCTACATCTCTGGGCAAATGGTATTCTCTGGGCAAGATGAAGCAATGAAACCTCATTCATAAAGCACACAGATACTGAGGTCAGTGCAAGGTTTTCAGGAATGATGGGTGGTAACATCAGTTTCTCAGCTCTCTTTCTGAGAGAGTTGCAATTATCTGAATAGGTTCAGGAACTCAGAGCTGGTGAGGTGTACATTTGGGCAAGGGGAGGCTTATAGTTAGGGACAACGGAGTGAAGCTCTGAAGGAGGTAGCATCCTGATCCTTTCTGCTGTTCTCCCTGAAAATTATGGGTTTTCTGTAACAGACAAAAATCACAATCTTCTGTTCTTATTTTGGGACAATATCAAAAAAGATTTCCCCTTATCTTTTATTTATTTGGGAAAACAGATAATTTTTGTTCATTTTTGTGGTATGTGTATATATGTATACATAGCTATATGGAAATGTGCATATGGATAGAAAGAGCAAGATAGCAAGCTTGATTTATGAACAAAAGAGCTTTATACATGGCATTTGTAGACTTACATATTTCCCTTTGCAGATATTCAGATCAACTCTAGGAAAGAGCACAAGGACCTTGCTTAAGAATGATAATCACATGTGTTAGCATCATTTTTCCTTCCTCTGAGGGATCTTAATATGTTGCTTTCAAGGAAGGAATGCTCAAGAGACATAAGGAAACACAAGTCAAACTGGCTTAAGCAAAAGGGGAATTTCTGACTCAGATAACAGAACAAATTGACTCCAAGGTCTGTCTGATCTAGTGTCCAAATGGATCAGCAGAATCCTGTTTCTTCTGAAATGACTCCATTCTCATGCTGGCTGTTCCCTTATGAAGTAGGGTCCTTTGAGAAGCAGATGCCAAGATGGAATTAGACACAGTGATGATTTGGGTCTTCATGAATCAATGTCAACTCAGGCCCTGTGTATAAAAGTCCTCAAAATATGAGGTATTCCTCTTTTTCCATGTTACAGTTACTCTGATAAATAATAGCAGTGAATGGGGATAGACTGAGAGAATCATTATAGTATATTTTTGATGCAGTTGTTTGTGGAGTCCCTTCTAGAACCCAGAAGCTTCTTCAGTCAATGAATTCTGGATTTGAAAATTGACTCAAGTTTGGAAGCTGAGCAAGGGATTGAAACTTTTTACTGGAGCTATGCCCTTAGCCTCCTGCTCTTCCGTTCCTGCCCTTTTCTGATTGTGGATTAAGCAACACCCTTGCCTGATGGCCCTCTATTCTACCCCAAGGAATGCCATGTTCTTTTAACCATCTCCTATGATTCAAGCCCCGACTTGCTGACCCTCTGACTTTGGCTGTTGTTTTGATTATTGTGGCCTTCCGAATTCTTGTATTTAAGAACCTCTATTTGACCATTATTACTTTGGGAGCTCTATCATTCCCATTGGCTATAAGCAAGCCCAGCTCCATGACTGCTTCTGCTATCAGTCTTGACCTGTATTGGAGAGCCATCACTAAACACTAGTGCCCTCTTAGCAGCATGTTTCTTTCTTTCTTTCCTTTTTTTTTTTTTTAAGATTTTATTTATTTATTTGACACACAGAGAGAGAGATAGCAAGAGCAGGAACACAAGCAGGGGGAGTGAGAGAGAGAGAAGAAGGGTTTCCACAGAGCAGGGAATCTGATGTGGGGCTTGATCCCAGGACCCCAGGATCACAACCCAAGCCAAAAGCAGATACCTAATGATGGAGCCACCTAGGCGCCCCAGCAGCATGTTTCTGATGGCCTTGGTATTTTCTCTTGACCCTCTTCTGGAACATAATCATCTGGTGGTTTTTCTGACCTCACATAGTGCATCTACTGGAGTAAGCCCAATTCTCTCAACCTTTCTATTCCTTCCTCTTCCTTCTGTGTAGACAACTTATGTGTTATAACTTTCCTCCAGGTTGGCTCTCACTTTCTTTAGGCTTCTAAAAGTCATCCAAACAATGAATTTGCCCCATCCCCTGGGATCTTGCTAGGCTTTTAAATCCCGTGTCCTATGAAAGTACCCACAAGTCAGTGAAATCTTACTTATCCAGTTTAACATTTCAGTGTCTTGATAAGCATTTTCAAGTTTCAGTATCAGTGGTACTCACTGACTCCTGCCAATATAAGCTAATGATACTATGAAATATACTTTTTTTCCTCTCTTATCAGACACACTGTGTCTCATCTGGATTCTACTGAGTTTAACTCTAGCTATTGGCCTATCGGACAGGAGAAGGGGTAGTAGGGACTCCTGGCATATGGGGAGTCCACCTCCACAAGCTCTGACATTTCAGGGGGACCTGCAGAGTCAACATCACATCCTCAGGAGGATCCATCTATTTACCAAGGCCATCAGGAATATGGTGGTAAAAAGAGAACTGCATTATTAAGATGTTCAATATGTCTGCTCCATAAACCAAAACTGACAATAGAAGCAGTCACAGAACCGGGCTCATTGATATCCATGGAATTAATGAGGTTCCCAAAGTAAAAGAAGCCAGGTGGTGGTTCTTAAACACAGAAGCCATCTTTCAGCCAAGCTTTCCCAGCCAGAATTCTGGCCTTCGCATGAGACCTGCCTGGTTCGACACATAAATATCTTTGGAACACTGTCAGTATCAGGCTGTCATTCTGCTGCTTAGCTGTGTCCATTCCCACTACAGGGGATAAAGGCTACCAAAGAGATCCTCTGGCTTTCACACTTAGTCTTTTCCTGCTAGTCAGTAGCCTTTGGTTTCTCATTATCCCTTTGTACGGCATCAATACAACTCTATAACCAACCCATTCTGCTGTCCCTGTAGGCACCCACTCCCCTATATCTTTCAAATGACTGAATCATTATATCTGCCAGGACATTCCTCTCCATCAGATCATTTTCCTAGATGGAAAATATTTTACCACCAGTGATTTTTTAGCAATTCAGCTGTCATCTCTTTCCAGGGACTATTCATACTCCATATACTGCTCAAGATGGTATCATTTTTACCCATTGGGTAGTAACTGAATCAGTTTCAAAGCTTTACCTTACCATTTGCTCTCTCCAAACACTTCTAATAGTATTTGTGTTAATGTGTATCCTTCAAGGATCAGCTGCCGAGATGCGATTAGAAGTACAAGAGGTTTATTGGGAAACAGGGAAAGATAACAGAAAGGGAGACAGTGGAGGTGAAGAGAACCTTCAAACAGTGATACAGGGATGACACCTGTAAAGGCAAGGTGAAGGAATGAAAATTTGTTTGGAAGGATTTCAGAGTACAGCCTAGTTCTAAGAAAGTTTCAACCAGATTGATGGGGAGTCCTCAAGTCAAAATCTTCCATTTAGAGGCATTCTGTACTAGTGCTCTTACCATGTTTGGTCTTGGCTGAGAGCAGCCTGTGGGAAGCATGGATTTGGCATGAATATGATGGAACATCTGAGGGACAGCAGCTGAGGCCATCAGTCACTTATGCTCCTAACTGGTCATTTTCATAGCCACACACTACATAGTTTCAAGATGGCTTTTTGCAGCTACAGGGCTCAAATCCTTTCAAGTTTGAATCTAGAGAAAGATAAATATCTTTGTCCTAATATTTCTAGCAAAAGCTCTGATATTAACTTGGATTGGACCAGCATGGGTCATGTGCCCACCCATCTACCTCATGGTGGCCAGGGAAGTACCATGTTCTGATTTTTTCAGGTCTAATTTTCATGCTCCACTTCCAGGATAGGTTTTGGGGTCCCATTCATACCATGAGAACTGAGCAGTGGTGAAGGGCAGATTCCCAAACAAAAACATGTTCATAAAGAATATATATTTATTTTTACTTTTAATTGCTGTTGCCAGGTTGCTTTCCATAGGCATGATAACACTGTTAGACCAAAAAGTAAAAAATGGTACTCCTCCCCATATCTTCACCAGAAATATGTATTAGTTTTGTTTTAATATTTTTGCCAACCTGATGGATACAAAGGGCTAGATCATTATTACTTCAGTTCACAATTTCCTAGTACTAGCATACTTTGAAATATTTTTTCACACATTCATTGACCGCTTGGATTTGCCTTCCCATAATAGTGTCTTTATCTTTTGTCCATTTTCCCATTGTTTTTCTTCTTTTTTGTCTTTTTCTTGTCAGTTTATAAGAGCATCTTTCATATATAGCTAATAACTCTTGGTCTGTCAGTCCTCTGCATTCCAGATAGGGAAGGAAAAAGCCTGAAACTCTGCTCACATGTTGCCCATCTCCATCTTTATAATCAGTACTAGCTCAGAGTCCTCAAGGTGCAGCTTAGATCAATATGCCAGGCCTTGGGACAACTCCATTATTCTTGTTTGAAAAACAAAGCAAGATAAGACCCAGTGAAACACAAGTTTCCATGCCCCAAACTTTCCCCTCACAGGGATAATATTGCTCAAATTCCAGTCATTCTGGAACCACCTTAACAATTTTATCATATCCTTTAAATTTTGTACCATTATTTATATTTCTGAAACTCAGCATTTTAACATAGATTTATTTTTAAAATTTATGTTGTTGCCATTGTATCACTATACCCACTAGTTACAGTTTTCCAGTACTCATTAAAAATAAATTCACAGGAGCGCCTGGGTACAGCATTTGGTTAAGCTGCCCACTATTGGTTTGGGCTCAGGTCTCTGCTCAAGTAGTGATCTCAAGGTTGAGATGGAGAACCATGTCTTGCTCCACAATCAGCTCAGATTCTGCTTAAGTTTCTCTCTCCCTCTCCCTCTGCCTCTCCCTCTTGCACTTTCTCTAAAAAAAAATAAATCTTTTGGGGCTCCTGGGTGGCTCAGTGGGTTAAAGCCTCTGCCTTCAACTCAGGTCATGATCCCAGGGTCCTGGGATCGAGCCCCACATCGGACTCGGACTCTCTGCTCGGCAGGGAGCCTGCTTCCTTCTCTCTCTCTCTGCCTGCTTGTGATCTGTCAAATAAATAAATAAAATCTTTAAAAAAAATAAATCTTTTAATAAATAAATTAACAACTATGAAAGTAAAAGATATCCATCTGCATACCACTTAAAATGCACCATGCTTTGGGAAATTACATCAAAGCCTGCACAGGCCCATGAACCAGTCAAGGAGAAGATCAAGGATTTACAGAGCTGTCAGTTTCACTGTCTATAGCACAGCAAACTCCCTGGGATGGGGTGGGTGGTAATAGCTTCATTTATATCTGAGGAAAACAGCACAGAAAGGTACAATTGCTTTCCATACTATTGAACGGCAAATATTAGAATCCAGGCCTTTCTCCAAAAACAATTCTGTAGCAGGGATCTATCAAGTCCAGTGGGCAAACTTTACCTAGCAGTCAGGGCTCTAGGAAGCCTGAGCCCAGGGCAGGCCGGGATTGCATTACCAACATTCCGCGTTCTGGCTGGAACACTATAAGTTCTAAGGTTCTGTGAATTATGCTAGGGTCCAGGGCTCAGAAGGTACTGCCTCAGAAGGTGCTGTGATTTGGTCGGGTCACAGTCCCATCGGGGTCTGCCTGTCCAACCTGGTACGTGCTGCCCACTGCCGTCCCTGGTCTAGAACTGGCAAAACCCAGGCTGGAGGAACGATGTGCTGGCTGCGGGCATGGGGCCAAATCTTCTTGCCAGTTTTCCTCTCCCTCTTTTTCATTCAACTGCTTATCAGCTTCTCTGAGGATCATTTTTCCCACATCTCCAGACAGAGGGGAAAACAGAGATCAAAATCTTTGGATGATGGTGAGTCGTTCCAAGGCCAGAGGCTGATGCCCTACACACACCACTGCCACCATATTTCCTTTCAGGAAGATGAAATTTTCATCTCTAAAGTTGCTGTTTAGCATCAGTGGGAAGATATTTTTAAGACTCTTGATGTGTTTGGTGAAATCCAATTTAATTGGACTTGAATTAATTTATCAGAAATGTGAAAAGTGAGTTAAAACAGTTTAAAAATTTGGAAAAGCAGGTGCCTCTGTCCCCCCTCACTTTTTGCATGACCTATATAGTGCATTTGTGCTCTGAATAAGCTGTAAATTAGCTAATCAGATTCTGCCCAATAATCATAGCTAGTCTTAGTGTTTTAAGGTTTTAATTAATAAATAGCTTGATTTGTGTCTTAGGGAAGAATTGGTTTGATCTGGAGACTTCCCTTAGTTTTCCTCGCCAACTGAAGAAATTTTGGAAAGTTAAAATTCATGCCGAGTTGAATTCTTGAACCTGGAAATAAGCTTTATAGTATCCTAGATTAAAATAGTATGGATAGAATTAGGACAGGATTTGAATTACTGGGAAAATGCCCTGTAAAGGCAAGATTGCTATTTGTATGAAGACTGTAAGAATTACTACTGTCTGGTTTCTACAGTCTGAAAAAATGTTAATATCTGTAAGGAAATTGGTCTTCCTTGCTAAAATCAAACCCAAAGTTTTCCACTTTGTCCTGAAATAAGATTCCCCTTTGAGAGGATGAGGAGTAGGGAGAGGTTGAATCAAAAGGCCTAACTTGTTTCCTTTGGTTTCATCTTTCCCGTAGATTACTCTCTTTTGACCCGTTGGTCATCCCCATACATACTCCAAGAGGAACAGTGTTCTACTGCCATCTCCACCATGTTCTCCACACAAACAGTGCCTAAAACCATAGGCCAAGCATAGAAACAAATGCTTCCTTTTGTTCCTTAGCAAATTGGAGTCATACTGGGATTTTTCTGAAGACTTTTTTTTTTCCATTTTATTTATTTTTTCAGCGTAACAGTATTCATTCTTTTTGCACAACACCCAGTGCTCCATGCAAAACGTGCCCTCCCCATTACCCACCACCTGTTCCCCCAACCTCCCACCCCTGACCCTTCAAAACCCTCAGGTTGTTTTTCAGAGTCCATAGTCTCTTATGGTTCGCCTCCCCTCCCCAATGTCCATAGCCCGCTCCCCCTCTCCCAATCCCACCTCCCCCCAGCAACCCCCAGTTTGTTTTGTGAGATTAAGAGTCATTTATGGTTTGTCTCCCTCCCAATCCCATCTTGTTTCATTTATTCTTCTCCTATCCCCCTACCCCCCCATGTTGCTTCTCCATGTCCTCATATCAGGGAGATCATATGATAGTTGTCTTTCTCCGATTGACTTATTTCACTAAGCATGATACGCTCTAGTTCCATCCACGTCGTCGCAAATGGCAAGATTTCATTTCTTTTGATGGCTGCATAGTATTCCATTGGGTTAAAATGCTGATGAAGATCTAGAAAGGAGTTAACAAAGACAAAAACAAATCAAGAAGTATAGGTAACATAGTCTGGTCTCCAAAGACTGAAGGTTCTGATTATAGTTAGCTCACTTCTAGGGCTGACCAACCCTGTTCAATGTTTCTGTGGAAACAGTGTCCCTTTGTGAAGGAAAGCCTGGTTCAGCCAGACCTGGACCTCCCCCCACCCTCCAATGTTTGCTTCCTAGCCGAGGCATTTCCCCTTTGTGCTTGCATTCAACCTTCCCATCTAATAGGAACATGGTTTCTTAGACATCATTCTTTCAGCTCCAAATCTGAGAAAATGATTCCAATCCCTACTATGATCCCCACTTCCATCCTTCCTAGCACTCAGATTGATAGACCTTTGGCACAGGACTTTCTGAATGATCCCACAACAAGTGAGACCTACCACAAAGGGGGTTGCTTTGATCCCCAGAGCTTTTAACCCTGATATTCACTTATATCTGAGAGCTCAGTAAGAAATTTTCTATGAGGTTACAGTTGCACTTGGAACTTTGGGTTAGGAATCTTCCCCCCAATATTTAATATATATATATGCATATATGTATATTCACATGTAGAGATGTTCTTTCACCAGGAGTAACCAAACAACAAAAAGGGAATAGTCAAAAAGCAAGTGACAACCAAGGGAAAAAATAAAGGAAATATTCTGCATCAGAAAAGAATAGTATAACATGACAAGGCTCCAAATACCACCATCATCCTTTAGAAGTAACTGGTGAATAACTAAATTCCAAGAATTTTCATTAATTCTCCTGGAACTAGAGAGATGCACATTGAGTGGGTATCCTATTCTTTACAATTCTGAAGAATAACAGTAGAAATGGTTACATAAAATACCATAAAACTGTAGGTTCTCAGAAAAACATCTCAGGGATGGTTATAAGGTGGTCAAGGTGTCACCTTCATCCTGTCAGCACCAATAGAAGTTCTGAACCCAGCAATCCAAACATGAGTAAGATGAATGTAGACAACAGAACAACTATGCAAACACTGCTTAGCTAACTAAATAATGAAATTAAGGAGTTTGATAGCATGCAGAAAAGAAATAATGTATCCTAGAATAAAACATAACTCAAGGAACAAATGCAAATTTCCCCTAAGTGCTCTGAGCTAGAGAACCACCAAATAAGAAATAGATTCACTGAGGGGCACCTGTGTGGCTCAGTCAGTTAAGTATCTGCCTTCAGCTCAGGTCATGCTAGCATCCTGGGTTGGAGCCCCCACATCTGGCCTCCCTGCTCAGTGGGAAGTCTGCTTCTCCCTGCTCGTACACTCTTGCTCTTGTGCTCTTGTATTGTCTTTCTTACTCTCAAATAAATAAAATCTTAAAAAAAAATAGAATGAATGAAACTAGTCTCAAAGTAAAGATAACAGAATGAGATTAAAAAGGCAGATTTCTCTAAGGAAATTCATTGAAGGCTAAATAATTTGAATATGAGGCAAGGCTTCCAGGTTTTCTGCTTACTTCTTTAAGTACCCATCTGTTTCTGCTAATGTTGAACACACCAAGAATATTTGTCAGGCCTTAGTGAAAAGAAACAAAGCTATGGACTTTATACTAACTGGAATGTTTTTAGATGCAGATGTGAGAAACCAAGATTTTATATATAAGAAAAACATAATTTGTCTCACTTAAGTGAAGCAGAAGAAATGCATGGGACCTCAGAAATGAGTGAATCACCATCATCTCTGTATTTCTCCTTCATTTTCTCTCTTTTCTCTGCTTATCAACTTCATTCACTCCTATTCGCTTCCTCCTCAGGACTTCTTCTACAGTCATTGGCAGCTCCATCTTCTCAATTTTCCAAAGAGAAAGTGGCTCCCTGCCACCTCTTAACCCTCACTTTTTAATTTGTGAATTGTCAGAGGAAGACTTTCATTTGCCTGACTTGCTCATATTCCCTCTCCCTAGACCAGTGAGTGTGGTCTGGGATTAGCCCCATTTGGTTCAAGTGTGTAGTGTTGCATGCCTTCCTGGGACCAGGGAGTTTGTTGTAGGAGAGGGCAGTTACCAATTGCACCATGTGTCTAATGCTGAAGAAGGAATATCCTGCCAAGGAAGAATGGGTTCTATTTCCCAGGAGAAGGAAGAGGTGCTGGTGTCAAAATAGCTAAAATCCACACTCTGTTGTTACTAGCAAGTGAACTTCAATGTGTATTTGACTTTTCTGAGGTCAGTTTCTTCATCAATAAAGTGGGGATAATAATAACCACCTTTCAGGATTGTGAAGATTGGGTCTAATTGTTTTCAATAAGCACACGTTTAGAAATTGCTTAGTAAGGATTCCACATAATCTGAGAGTGAAGACTATATACTTCCCATGAAGGTGGATTGATTCCTGGCTGTTGCTGCTCAGAAAGGATTTGCACTTTTCTAGTTGGTTCCTTCAGAGATTCACCTTTTCCTAGTTTACACAAAATGCCCTATCTAGCAGCAGCCCTATGTCTTCAACTTTCTCTAATGTATATAATATAAAAAAAGGTAAATGAAAACCATGTTGATACCATGTACTTGCTGGTATGATGTAGCAACTTCACCTCTGCAGTATTCTTCCCCCAAACTCACATCTTCAGTCTAATCATGAGAGAAACAGACAAATCCAAATTGAAGGATATCCTACAGAATAATTGGCCAATACTCTTTAAAACCATCAAGGTCATGAAAAACAAGGAAAGACTGAGACGCTGTCACAGACTAAAGGAGACATGGTGACCAGATGCAATGTGGGATCCTGGATCTTGGAACAGAAAAAGTACATTAGTATAAAAACCAATGAAATCCTAGTAAAATCTGGAGTTTAGTTAAAAGCAGTGTATTGGTGGTGGTTCCTTAGTTTTGATAAATGTACCATGATAATGTAAGATGTTAGCCATGGGGAAAACAGGTGAGAGGTATATAGGAACTTTCTGTATAAGCTATGAAATTTTTCTGTAAATCTAACATTATTCCAATGTAAAAACTTTAGCTGTGCAAAAAAAAAAAAAAAAAAAAAAAAGCTGTGGGAAACAAGTAGAATTTGGAGAATGGTGGCTAAGTCACATGCTTTTTATTCTCCTGCTCCTGCCTCCTGAAGTAAGCCTAAAGCCACTGTCCCCAACATAACTGAGCAGTAGCATCTTTCCCATTTACCTTGTCTTCTACTCAGCTTCCCTTTGGAGGCTCCAAAATGATACTTTTAGGGAGAAGTAATATTCAATAGGTCTTAATTTGAAAAACTCCTCTAAGTCTTCTCCCAGCCAAATCAGATCTGTAGCCAATCAAACAATTTGAAATTAACCAGAAAGGTCTGACCTTTCCCACAGAGCTGATGAACTCTGGCCCCCCAAATAATAGAGTGTTTTTATTGTTATTGCATCACATGAAAGCTAGGGTTTTAATTTCAGACCCTACTTACTTTACAGAGATGTTAGAGTAAGAAAAAGAGCCATCAAAATCCTTTTTTCCAGACTTAAAGTTTTTATTCTAGAACTTTTGAATATTAATTATATTTTTTATTTTTTTATGAAATAGGAAGAATGAAAATACTCACCTGGGAGAAGTTTTTAAAGCTTGTGGCACAACAAGATAGAGAATTAATTTTTTTAATATTTAAAGGACTGGGGCACCTGCGTGGCTCAGTCTGTTAAGCATGTGCCTTTGGCTCAGGTGATCCCAGTGTCCCAGGATCAAGCCTTGTCAGGTTCCCTACTCAGTGGGGAGCCTGCTTGTCCCTCTCCCTCTGCCTCTAAGGACTAATTAGCTGAGAATATCTTGACAAAACCATCTTGAATAACAAAGGAATTACTAAAAGAGGTTTTTAAAGTATAATATTATAAATATACAGTGATATTGCTGATTTATTTTTCCTTAATGTTTTTTGGAAGTTTTTGTTTTGTTTTGTTTTGTTTATTATTTGATGGAGGAGGAACACAAGCAGGGGGAGTGGGAGAGGGAGCAGGGAGCCGGATGGGCTCAATCCCAGGACCCCGAGATCATGACCTAAGCAGAAGGCAGATGTTTAACAACTGAGCCACCCAGGCACCCCTGGAAATTATTTTTAAGAACGTACTTGGCTACTCAAAGTTGGATAATACCATTTCATATTTTTACAAGCAATAGCAGAAAATAAGAGAGTTAGGATTTAAATAGTACCAAAGGGGAAAGTGTCTAGATATATGAAAATAATGAAATAAAACACTCGGGTATGGATGTGTGTGCCATTAAACAGGAATGACTAAATGAAATGTACTTTTATATAAAATTAAGCAGTAAATGGTCTTTGCATTTACATTTCTGTACTTTTTTTATAGCATGTACTATAAAGAAAAATTGTCAATTATGCACAGAAGATAAGAAAGTAAGTTAACTTTTATATGAGAAAATTGTCTTGGGAATGTTATAAAGTCACACAGTTTACATTTGTAAATGTACTTCTAGAAAATTATGCCTCAAAAACAAAAACAAAAATTTTGCTTGAAAAGAATTATACTTTGGGAAGAATTTTTTGTAAGTCAAGGAAAGTCAATCCCTTTGAGATGCAGTGAAAATTTCCTTACTACTCTATTACCCCAACACTAGAAAGGATAACACCTTGTTCCTTAACTACAATGTAGCTAGGTTCCCTTCTCTGATGATTAGGTAGCTGACAATATTGTTCACTTCAGATTTGGAAGGAGGCAGAAATGCCATAAGAAATGAGGGAACTGATGTTACAGAGAGCTTTGCAGCAACCCTTACAAAACCATTCAACTGGGTGCCTGGGTGGGTCAGTGGATTAAGCCTCTGCCTTCAGCTCAGGTCATGATCTCAGGGTCCTGGGATGGAGCCCCACATCAGGCTCTCTGCTTAGCAGAAAGCCTGCTTCTCCCTCTCTCTCTGCCTGCCTCTCTGCCTACTTATGATCTCTCTCTGTCAAATAAATAAATAAAATATTAAACAAACAAACAAACAAACCATTCAACCATAACTGGTATTCGAGAGCTGAAAATTAACACTGAAGACAAAGAGACATGAAATCACGAATTAGAAAAGAGCATACTCTAGCAACTGGTATCTGTCATAGTGATGTGGACACACAATTCTGTGCACCTTCTTATCTTCATCAAGGCCACTCCTTTATGTGATGGGCACCTGGGTTCCTGGCTCATGGACATCTCCACCCAATTCATGCTATTACCTCAAACTTTTACATACATTACTTTTCAAACTTGGCGAAGGCCCGGACACACTTGGTCCCTCAGGTTCCTGACTTCCTCAGCTCCGCATTAAGAAGTCACTTCTGTGGCCACACCCTGAACCCTGCACAATTTACAGTGACTCCTAAATTCTCATTCCCCTTACATGTACTTTTTGGCATCAGTAAGACTGCCCTCTAGTCCTTTAATCTCTCATTTTTCCTTCAGCATATTGGCCCTCTCCTATGGACTCCTTCAAGCATCCCTCCTGTGAATTCTCATGGCTGTTCACTTGAATGAAATATTCTTCCATATTTCTTTGTGTGTTACAATGGAAATTTTCAAACATGAAAGCAGAGAAAACGGTATAATAGAATTAAATACCTGCAAGATCCATCTTGGCTGATCTTATTTCATATATGCCCTGTCTGCCAAAATGGATTGTTTTCAAACAAATAAGGGTTTTGATACTGTATCATTTTACTTGTAAATATTTACCACTCTCTCCCTCTATCTCTCTCCTTCTCCCTCTCATTCCAGTTGTATATGTATATATATATAATAGATACTCTGCTTTAAAATATTAGAAGTCCATCATTACACCTAAAAATTAACAACTTCTTAACATCATCAAGCATCCAGGAAATAATCACATTTCTCTTGTTTCACAATGTTTTAAAGTTCATTTGAACGAAGTCCTTACACTGCAATTGGCTAATATGCCCTTTAAATCTCTTTTTATCTGGGGCACCTGGGTGGCTTGGTGGGTTAAGCCTCTACCTTCAGCTCGGGTTATGATCCCAGGGTCCTGGGATCAAGCCCTGCATAGGGCTCCCTGCTGAGCAGGGAGCCTGCCTCCTCCTCTCTCTCTGCCTACTTGTGATCTCTCTTCGTCAAATAAATAAATCAAATCTTTAAAAATATATATATCTCTTTTTATCTATATGCTCCCTTCTCCCTCTTTTTTTCTTTGCTGTAACTTATTTGTTATAGAAACTGAACTATTTGTTCTATTGCTTTGCCCACAGTCTGGATTTTGCTCTGCCGCATGCTCCATAATGTGCTCTGTCATGTTCCTCTTTCCCTTGTTTTTTGTTCTTGTAAACTGGTAATTCTTGTAAACTGAGGCTTGATCAGCTTCAGTTTAATTTTTTGGCAGGAATATCTCATGCTGAAGACTTTCGTTAGTAAGTAAATAAGTTTGTTGAACATTTTGTGTTGTCAGCAGCCCTTGGTGATCCTTGCCTATACACAGTTTTGTATTTCACTAGAGGTTGCAAAAATCATCACTACTTTAATGTCCTTGCCTTCTCATCTTTAGCTATGTTGGATCTACATTCCCTGGGCCTCATTGGTCCTTTGATCTGTCCTCTGATTTGCAACACATTATTAGCCCGTTTTTTCTGGAGCATATTGCATCAAAATCTACTTTAGTGCAACTACAAATACATAGTTTCTCTTCTCACCCAAGCCCCAAGACTACCCATTTCTTTCCTTTGGTTAGCAGTATTCCGTCAAATTTCCCACAGCAGCAATTCCAAACTTTGTTGCCATCCTTAATGTCCCAATGTTATCTCACATTCACTCATTCTCAACTATGGGTTTTTAATATAATTTTATAGACAAAAATAGAGGCTCCCAGGGCAAACTTTACTCCCCATGCTGATAAAATTTCTGTCATTCTTCCTCATCATTATGCATTCTTCCCTTCCTTTTAAAGGAAGAAGAATACTGCCTTCAGTTCCCCTCTGTTTCTGTTTCAGATCTTGAACATGTACATTTTGGACCGTAACTCATATCATACAGATTGTTTGCTTATTTACCTTCCTTCCATTTTCAGTTCCCTGAGGACAGAGTGTATGTTTTATTCATCTTTGCATCTCTAATAACCTCACACGTTTCCCAGCACATGACAGTTTTTGATAACTATTGATTTGAATTAACACTTGAACCATTAGAAGGCATTAGAAGTCATTAAATTACATTTAATATTCTCTCTAATATAAGAAGTAGAGAATTTTATCTTAAAATATTTACAGACATAGCCATTATGACAATTCTGGGCTTATGACTATTTGAGTGTCATTTTTAATATATTCCCAGGACCTCATAGAAGAGAACTAAGGGATAATTCCATATGGTTAACACAGAATTAGGGTGTCATCTTTTGGAAAAAGATCCCCTGCCCTCCCAGACTTTCAGTTACAGTGTCTGCCCCCTCCCAGAGGGAATGCCAGAATTTATAAATGTCAATTCATGACGTAACCAAGAACATTTGAGCTCTTCTTGCACTATTAAGGACTGGAACAGATGGCCTGGTATGCCTAGGACTGTCCTATTTTATGGTGGTATTCACCACCATTGACTTGGTGAGATTATTATACTGACTCCTTTTCATTCCCCAAATATTCCAGTTTGAATTATATATTATATGCTTATTTTTCTTAACTATAAGGGAATCTTCCTCAGATTCTATTGGGAACATTTCCTTGTGATTTAATAGTATATGACTCACCTTTTCAAGATTTAGAAAACATTTCTTACCAAAAACAAGTCCATAAAAAGAAACTCATTTACAGTACTATCACCCAACACATAGTTCATAAACACAGCATACGAAAAACATTATTTCTTTATTGCTATCTTCTCTTCATAAGAAATAAAATTTCAAAAACCATGCTAAGAAACTTAGTGCTAAGTCTCACCTGGGCCTTCATTGCTGTTGAAAATCATTATGAATCACTGTTAATTCTTCAAAGTGATAGTTTTCAATCATGGTGTCGCAGTGTCAAAATATGTCATAATTTTTTTTGCTAATGCTAATTAGAAGACTGAGTTTTGCAATTGAGTAGATTCTAGGTTTTCCCCATAATCACATCTTTCACATTTATTGCATCTTGATATGGATTATCGCTAGGAATAGAAAGGAACAAAGTAATGGCAAACCCAATGGGTTTTTTGGAATCTTCCACAGCCTACCTTATTTACTACACAATTCATAAGAAATGATCATTACTTATATGCTTGTAATACGTACTTATAAATCCCATTCCTTACATCCTACAAAGATGCCCACCTTGATATTATTTTTTCTGAAAAATTGTGTGTGGTGCGTGGTGTGTGTGTGTATGTATTAGGGCCTGGAGTAGGGGAGATAGATAGGGTCATGCATCCAAATCTGGATATGCCAATGAACACATGGATATCACCTGTGAGTTTCTCAGCTGAAAACAAAATATAGAGAATCGGTTTCATGGATTATTCTCCAAAGCAACTATTCCTCTTACCTGGACTTAGCATGACCATCTCTCTAGAGGTAGATGATTTTTTTTCTTTCTTGAGAAGTTTAAGGCTCTCTGTCAGGCTTGAGTTCTCTCATTTTCTGAACGCATTCAGTGTCTTTTCTGTTCAGCTCTTTTCCACCTTAAGAAATCAGTCTTCGGGGCACCTGGGCATCTCAGTGGGTTAAGCCTCTGCCTTCGGCCCAGGTCATGATCTCGGGGTCCTGGGATTGAGCCCTGCATCAGGCTCTCTGTTTGACAGGGAGCCTGCTTCCCCCTCTCTCTCTGCCTAGCTCTCTGCCTACTTGTGATCTCTCTCTGTCAAATAAATAAATAAAATCTTTTTAAAAAATAAAAAGATAATAATTCCACTGAATCCCTGTTAGGATAAAGCACAAACTCCTTAGTCTGGCATTCAAATCCCATCACAATCTGAGAGAAGTTTACTTTTCCAAGTAATTCCACAAACTTCCACCATGACAGATTGTTACTCCTGCCACCTGTTCATTCACCCTGTGATAGCTGCTGTGCCTAAGACTCTGTTCCTTCCTGTGCAGATTTTACCTTCTCCTTAAGGCTCAGACCAAATTCTGCTTCCTCCCTGGAAGACACCTCATCTAGTCATTGAAACTACACATGAGTACTTTCTCTTCTGAACTCCTATTACATTTTGTGTTTGTTCCACTCTTTTTGAAACTATAATATTCTTTCACTTAGAGATTTTTGGTTTTTTGTAAAGTGTACATATTGCACCTGCTGATTAAATTGTCACTTTCTAAAAAGCACAAACAGTGCTTTATATATCTGTGTAACCTCTGCTTTGCTTGATATTTGCCCATAAATAATGAGTAAATGCTCTTTTGATCTCCCCAATGTCCATAACTTTAAAATCTCCCTTTGCACAATAACAGTTAATATTCTTGGTAAGTATAATATTGTTTGGTTTATAAGTGTTAACAAACTGCTTAACATTATTATGTACCTTCCCCTTTCTGCATTTGTTTTCATTTTAATGATACTTGCTTATAAAAATTTCAAATTTTATGTCCATATGTGCTTATGAGAATAGAGTTCTACCCGAAAATGAATCCTCTAGCTTTCCCATGGGGCAATATTAACCATCATTTTAAAGTCTCTTAGCTGACTTCTCGGTTGTCACTCTCTTGAGAGTCAGGTTGGCATAGCTTCATATTTATGTAGGTCATTTTCCTTAGCTACAAAGAAAAAAAAATCCATGGAATTTGTCTTAAATTGTGCATTACCAATTTAAGGATTTGATTATATTTTGCTGTTCCTCTGGATAATGTGAAGTTCTGCTCTTTGAAGACTTCTTAGACTTAGTTAAGATGTTAGTCAAATCCTTTTGCAGTACGTTATAGAAGCCCAACTCCAACTAATTTAATAAATAGAAATCCAACTCAAACTGATTTTTATTGACTCACAAAAGTAGGAAGTCCAGGAGTGGCCTTGGCATCATACACAGCTAAATCTCCAAGAATGTTTTTCCCATTTCCTCTCTTTTCATCTCTCAGCTCTGCCTGCCTCTGGGTATTAACCTCCTTTTCTTCTGTGGCAAATGTGGACATTTTCCATATAGCTCGAAAGAGCCTGGCTCCCCACAGGTATCTTCTAATGTGTATACAACTTCAAGAAAAATTCTAATTGGTTTTATTCGGGTCTTCTCTCCAGTCCAGCACTAGTTACTGGGCCAGAGGGATGGACTACCCTGAGTACCACTGACTGGGTTGGATGATTCCAGTAAGAAAGAAGTGATGGAGCAAAGCTCATTAACAGTGGCAGAACCACATAGAACTGAAGGACGAGAGCCACCAATGAGAGATGGTGCAATTACCAGAAGGAGAAGGCTGGTGATACAAGCTGAGCCAAAGAGGAATAACAAAAAACAAAAAAACTGCGATAGTCTACTGTATTTCACCCTTTGACTTTTCAGATTGTGAAAGTCCTATTTTCCCCATCTCTACATTTTAAAAGATGCTCCAGGCAAATAATGCAACTAACTCTCAACTAAAATTGTCCTTACCCAAAGTCACTGTTAGGCATGGCCCTCCAGCTCCATCTGGAATCTCAGAGTGGTGTGCATGATGTGCGGATGTTCTGCTGAATTTCCCTGGCCAAGCAGTGAGTTATTGGTCACCCATCTGGCTGCCTTAGGCTCAACCTGTGAAGGAACTCCCGGTTCCATTGTCCTCAGACCCTCTATCAGAGAGAGATACAAGGGAGAATCTCTCTTTTGGGGACTGCACTACTTTAGGAGCTCAGCTGATGTGGACTTGGTTACTGGGGCCTGGGGATCAGCTTAGCACTGAGTAACCACAAGGTCCTTCCTGACAGGTTCAGGTTTTTCTGGCAATTCATCTCCCATGAAAACCTGCTAGATAGCATGAACTTGATTCCTAGAAACTCTGAGAACTCTTAACCAAGGCTAGAAGCCTCTGGGCTATAATCTGAATCTAGGATTTGACTTTGCAGTTCTAGTCTTTAAGCAACAGTCCAAGAGTATAGGACCCGTTCAACCAAAGTGACTCCATTTGACTTCCGATCTTGGTTAACATGAGAGAAAAGCTGGCCTTTGATATACCTCCTGCTCTCAGGCAATGACTAAGACCATATTTTTTCGACTCTTGTCCATTTCTTGCAAATGACAGTACAGCCAAAAGGTTGATATCCAGGATCTATAAAGAACTCCTCAAACTCAACACACACAAAACAGATAATCATATCAAAAAATGGGCAGAAGATATGAACAGACACTTCTCCAATGAGGACATACAAATGGCTATCAGACACATGAAAAAAGGCTCATCATCACTAGCCATCAGGGAGATTCAAATTAAGACCACATTGAGATATCACCTTACACCAGTTAGAATGGCCAAAATTAGCAAGACAGGAAACAATGTGTGTTGGAGAGGTTGTGGAGAAAGAGAAACCCTCTTACACTGTTGGTGGGAATGCAAGTTGGTGCAGCCACTCTGGAAAACAGTGTGGAGATTCCTCAAGAAATTAAAAATAGAGCTTCCCTATGACCCTGCAATTGCACTGCTGGGTATTTACCTCAAAGATACAGATGTAGTGAAAAGAAGAGCCATCTCTACCCCAATGTTTATAGCAGCAATGGCTACGGTCGCCAAACTGTGGAAAGAACCAAGATGCCCTTCAACGGACGAATGGATAAGGAAGATGTGGTCCATATACATGATGGAGTATTATGCCTCCATCGGAAAGGATGAATACCGAACTTTTGTAGCAACATGGACGGGACTGGAAGAGATTATGCTGAGCGAAATAAGTCAAGCAGAGAGAGTCAAGTATCATATGGTTTCACTTATTTGTGGAGCATAACAAAGAACATGGAGGACATGGGGAGATGGAGAGGAGAAGGGAGTTGAGGGAAACTGGAAGGGGAGAAGAACCGTGAGAGACTATGGACTCTGAAAAACAACCTGAGAGTTTTGAAGGGGCGGGGGTTGGGAGGTTGGGGAACCAGGTGGTGGGTAATAGAGAGGGCATGTATAGCATGGAACACTGGGTGTGGTGCAAAAACAATGAGTACTGTTACACTGAAAATAAATAAATTTTATATATATATATATATAATTTATTTATATATATTTTATATATATATATATAATTTATTTATATATATATATGTCTTGGGACACCTGGGTGGCTCAGTTGGGTAAGTGTCTGCCTTTGGCTCAGGTCATGAGGACATTGCTTTTATTTTTTTTTTCTTTCCAAATATAGTGTTTTTGGTGCAGTGAAGAAAGCACTTGCAAAAAAATGTGTTTTCCATCTTTCGGGTGTCAATTCAGTTCTATATATTGGGCAAACTGTAGAGGTGAGTTGTCCTTATTTGAATTTGTATGTACTTTTTTTTCCAGTTAACTTGCAAATACTGTATTTCATTGTATTTGGAGGATTGTAAATTATTATATTTGCTTTATTAAAAATATAGCAGATCTGTTCATTGGTGTTGCCCTGGATACAGGCTGATACTGGTTGTTTCCAGCCAGTGTTGGTTCAAGCTAGGTCAACATTCATTCTGATTAGTGAGTAGCTTACCATACCAGTTGTTGAATACTTTAAATTTCAGCTCTAATGTACTCTAATGTATAACCACCATACAGTCCATCACCGAGTGAAGGGAGGTTTGTGTTTTATGCTGTTTTAGGAAATCCAGGAGATTCTTATACACTAGTCCTGGGGTGAGGACATATTGAGTCCAGTAACATTACTATAACTTAACATTTCTTCAATTAATATATTCTATACTGACAATTGCCATTCAGAACAGTGACTCCCTAGGAATGAACAAAAGTTAATCATCTTTATATCTGTAATGTGTTTTGGGTATGTTATATGGTATTTACCAAAGCAGGGAAATGCACTAGAACTTTATAAGGTGTTTCCAGAAAAGGCAAAATGAAAGGCTTTCCTAGTAAACCCTAACTATGAGAAAACCCAATCTAGAATCTATGTTTATTTCTTAATTGAAGTGGAAAACACACACACACACACACACACACACACATGAATTTTGCCCTCATTTCCCTGTTTTTTCAGGTACTATCAGGTATATTTAAATCATAACTGATTATAGCAAAGAGATTATAAACAAGTAACGGTTCATATATTCAGTATGAATGGGAAGCCCGGTTTCCATTTCATGTTCTGCCCTTGTAGCTTCATTTGATGGATGTACATTGGAGGTGGGGATGATGGAATCTGCAAGTGCTGAAAATCTCTCTCCCAGCATGCATTTGTTGTCTCTTTGATAAGGAGCTCCTGAACTCAAACAACAACCCCCTCCCGGCTATCTGCATGCATCTTTTCAGAAACGGCAGACGGAGGATTCTGCTCTTTTCTGCTGAGATACTGCCTGGAACGAGTTTAGAGAGAAATACAGGGGGAAAAAAAAAAGCCAGTGGCCTAATAGTTTAACAATCTGGAGGTGAAGGACATTAAATGCTACCTCCTTGTAGCAGCTCAGATTCTTTTCTGATGTTGGTGATTATTGTATTAATGGTAGTTTTCTTGGAATATACAATGATATATGTTATACCATTTTCCATAATTTGTTAATTTGTATTGAAGAATCAAATTACATGATACTAGAAAAGATAAAAATGTAAGAAATTATTGCTCTTCTATTAACTTAAAATATGTCTTTTCATGCATTTCAGTTGACATGTTTGGATTCCTGATGATTCTACTCATCATAATATTAATTACAGCATTCATTTGGTATTTCTGCATCTGTCAGTATGTTCATTTTCTCCTTAGTAAGAATGCACTTGGGGATAATATCACTGAAGAGAATGTTAAGCTAATTATCAGGAAGTGTTTTACCTTTTTTATGTAATAAAAATTGCATATCTATATTATAGGGGGGAAAACATTCAGAAGGTAGCAGAAGATTATAAAATGAAAAGGAAAATTTAACTTGCCCGCCCTCTACCTCTGATACCTCTTCCCTAGAAGCAATCCTTCTAATGTGATATTAATGTAGTTCTTCTTTTGATTACTTCCTACATTTGAGCAATCTTGTTATGGCTCCTCCTCATGATTTATTAACTTCGGATGTTATTTCTTGAGTCCCCAGCATGAAATCTGAAAATTTATCTTGCCCTATCCATATTCTTCTGTTATTTTGTTCTTAGTGGGTATTATCATCTTGTTATTTTTGAATTTCAACTATGGTTTTCCATTCTTAGCTCTTAAGATGTTTAATATTTTTTCTATTTTTTCTATTTACTTTGAGTAATTGGTTTAGTACTCTGTCTCTATATAATCAATTCTTCTCCCATTACTTAAATAAGAAAATTTGGGACCATGTACTTCTGTTTATCCTTTTCTCCTCTAGCTCCTAAACTCTTTAATTGTTCTCACTCATTTGATCTCATCAAGTATATAATGTTTACGTTCTGTCCTGTAACTATATCTTTATATCTTGAAATGCTTGCTCTATAGTTTGAATCTAAAATTTTTCAAATAATAAAAATAATTTTTAAAATGATGATTGTATAAATATTGCTCAGTAAAGACCAAACTGAAAATAGAATATGTAATTCTGTGTCATAAGCAGGATTACTTGAAAGAGAATTATTTAGTGTCTGATCAAATAGATTCTCTTTCCTTTCTCTCCATTTCTCAAAATCACGCTACATTTCATCTTGTTTCTTGTTTACATTGTGACTTTCTTATACAGCTTTTGCATTTTCTAGGGTTTTATATTACCTTATTAGTCGTGTATATTTATTCCCGTCACTGTGATCATTCATCTTAATATTTGGAAAAATATTCTCATTTTCATCTTATAGACACTCTTCTAAAAGTCTTCTGAGTTTTTGTTCTAATTTTTAAAAATGAGTTTCTTTTCAGGCATCCTTTTTCAAAAGGAGTTCAGAGAAGATATGTAAAGTGTTTCCATAGTCCATACATGTTGAGAAAATTTCCTCCATTTTCCTTTAACCAGCATGGCATTATTTGCTTTCCTTATATTGTACACCTTTTCTGAGAAATACCCATAGACAAGATAGAAAGACCTATAAATAAGGGACCCTAAATAAGGTAGGTAATGGCTCATCTGTAAGGAAAATGTGCCTATGAAAAGATAAAGATTAGCCAAATGTTCTGTTTCTTTACCTGAGACATCCACTTTGTCTAGGACTTCATATTTTTTTTTGGCTTTGAGACTTTATATCTTTTCCTTATTAACAAACAAGAATAAAAGAAGAGGGGGCACCTGGGTGGCTCAGTGGATTAAGCCGCTGTCTTCGGCTCAGGTCATGATCTCAGGGTCCTGGGATCGAGCCCCACGTCGGGCTTTCTGCTCCACGGGGAGCCTGCTTCCTCCTCTCTCTCTGCCTGCCTCTCTGCCTACTTGTGATCTCTCTCTCTGTCAAATTAAAAAAAAAAAAAGAATAAAAGAAGAGGTAAGATGGAAGATCATTTCTTATTCTTTACCTCTAGAACAAAATATATCCAGAAGGAAGAACCAATAGGGTGTATATTACATGTGTGGTAGGAGATTGTGGCAAATACATTGTTCTTTTCTTTTTTATATTTTCTTCCCAGGATTCTGGCATCTTTAAAGTGTCATCCCTTTTTTTGTATAGTGCTGAGTAAAGTGGCAAATTATGCCCATAAGAAAGTAGGGATCTGAGCAAATATACATCACTGACGCATCTTTTGTATGCAGTTTCAAAGGGAAACCCTGAAGTCTCTCAGCAAATATGGTCCAACAACTGTGCTCAGCTGCTGTTAGCTCTGCTATTCATCTACCATCTCTTCCCTTTCAGGTTCTTTTAGAGAGATCGTCTAGATCTTGTTAAATCAACGAACACCGTGTACTATTAGAGGAATTTGTCATATTAAGGACTTATTGCACTTAATAATCCAAAAATCCTAGTTGGATTCTATAAATATCCAGCTTTCATTTTAAAAATACCTTTGAAGGGCACCTGGGTGGCTCAGTGGGTTAAAGCCTCTGCCTTTGGCTCAGGTTGTGATCCCAGGGTCCTGGGATGGAGCCCCGCATCTGGCTCTCTGCTCAGCGGGGAGCCTGCTTCTCCTGCTCTCTCTGCCTGCCTCTCTGCCTCCTTGTGATCTCTTCTCTCTGTCAAATAAATAAATAAAGTCTTTAAAAAAATACCTTTGAATGACTAATGGAGCATCAAAATATCGGTGACTACATTTGCTCTAATATTTTTGTTATTCAGCAGATATGGTTTAAAAGTTCCAAATGTTAAAGAATATAAATGCTTAACTGCTAATATACTTAGTGCTTCCTTGACTCTCATCTGTTTCAGCAAATATTTATTGAGTATTTATTATGCCCTAAGCAGTGTTGTTGTCACTTAAAAAAAAGGTCACATCGTCACCTTCGTGGAGCTTATACCATACTAAGGGGACACAGACAAGTCAACAAGCAATCATTAATTCTATTGCTAACTTACTGATATTTTCATTGATATTCCACTTATTTTAATTGAGTTTTTCTTAATCAAACACTAAAATTCTGCTGGTGGATAAATAAAAGGAGAATTTAATTTAATAAAGCAATGGTAATAAAAAGTTGCATAAGTGCAATGTAATGAAGTGTAATGTAATGAAATACAGTTGACCCTTGAACAAAAGTTGGAACTAGGTAAATCCATTTTTATGCCAGTTTTTTTTTTGTGGCTCAATAAACTTTTATTATTTTTTGTTATTTATTTTTATTCGAAAGAATTTCTTTCTCTATCACAAAAATTACATTTTTTATGCCAGTTTTTTTCAATCACTACAGTGCCATACTGTAAATGTATTCCTTATTCTCTTAATAATGTTTTCTTTAGCTTGCTTTATTGTTAGAGTACAGTGTATATTACATATAACATGCAAAATATGTGTCAATCAACTATTTATGTTATCAGTGAGGCTCAATAGTAGGCTCTTAGTAGTTAAGTTTGGAGGGAGTCAAAAGTTATACATGAATTTTCAAACACGTGGTTGGTACCCCTAATTCCCATGATGTTCAAGAGTCAACTGTAATTTCAATGATGACCTTAACTATTCTGAATATAAACCTCATTAATTCTAAGTTCATCATCATTTTGAACAGAACTCAAGTCTGTGTTCCTGGAAGACCAGCCACATTTTATATTCACCGTGGCCCTACTATTGGCAAGTGTTTTCATTTACTTGATGGGATGTCCCAGACCCTCAGTAACCCAAAGATGATAGTCTTGCTCTTACTTTTTTCCAGGCATCAAAATTAAAGTATGGGTAGGAAACACAACAGCAGATTTTTTTTATTCTAATTTCTAAGACACATTCCTATGATCCCAATAGTTAGTCTAGGATGGGTAAAACCACCATGTTGATAGAGAAGAGGTAAAAATTTCCAATCCAAATGGAATATTAATAGATTTCCCAGTTCCCCCAACTCCTACACCACAAACGCAATTCAACAAAAGATGACCTTTGCCTTGAGGAATTAATGTACTTCTTCTTACCTATTTGGCTGACCCTCTATCCACTCTTCTCAACTTGACTATTTAAAGTTTCCCTTACTTACAAAATTCAAATCTTGGCTTCCTTCAGCTCATCACGCATAGCTCCTGGGCAGGTCCTCCCACTCCCCTGGATCCTAGAATCCCAACTGGAGTCAGAACTGTACCCTCCCCAACTCCTTTCACCTGGGTAATTGAGCCATAGAAAATTTTAGATCAGAATATGGCTGAGGAAAGTGCTTTATAATTGAAATACGGCAACTACAAAGTGCTTCATAATCACTATTAAAAATAACTTTGGGGAGCATCCAGGTTTTTGTGTTGCTCTGACCCTCTAGGACGTAAAACTAAATCTGAACAAGAAGCAGGGTGAACCTTGTAGGGGTAAGGATGAAATGTCAAACACATACACACTCCATTGCCAACTCCTAGATCTTCTTATGTAGAAATTGTTTTGGTGGTAACAGGATTATGATCTGTTCCAAAAAGCTGTTTGAGTTGGGGAGCTAAAGTGCAGGGTGGTTGCTGTTTCCGGGGTTGAAATCAGACCAGAGGACTGCAGAGAATAGTTCTGTGTTTCAGTTTTTCTCCCTCCATTTAAAACTTCACAGCAAACTGGGCTAGGAGAAACGCTTTGAAAAGAACACAAGGTTAGGTATTTATTTATTTTGGTAGAAACAGTTATCTATTCACAGATTGAAAACAATTAGTTACACAAGATTCATTGTAGAGAATACAACATAATCAAACTCACAAGGCAGGATTATTTTCCACCCAAGTGAATAAACTGCAAACTTGGTGGGGGGGGTGGTGGTGGTAATTCTTGTATTAAAGGGTTGGTTAAAGGAGACAGGATTCTTCAAAAGAAATTGAATATGGAAAAATGGGAGATAGTGGTGCCATAGAGATAAAAAAAAAAAAAAGGAGGGTCTGAATATGGAGGGAGAGAGATTCATGGGTGTCCTTTGGGTTTACAAATTAGGGAGTTACTGGTAACCTATTTGCTTGTGGTAGTCTGATGAGCATTTATTTGAGACATAGAATAAGCAGACTTCTGATTTATGGAAGAGGAAAATAAGGAACCTGAAAAACATTATATACTCTGTATTATTTGACCTTGATGCTCCTCACCCACAGTTGTGTTCCAGGAGTGGTGGTGATATCCCCCCTCTCAGTCCTTGGTCTATGCTTCTCCAGCAGTGAATTCAGAAGATGATTTGGTGAGATTATGGGTCCATTGAGCCTCCACAGATTTTCTGTCATGGAGACAATTAGTCTTGTGGTCACCACAAAATATTTGACCTTTTCCTCTTTGTTAAATTCGTACCCAAGTCGGTGAAGACCTTAAGTCACTCGGAGCCCTAAATGTTAAAATTACAGTAAAATTAAAATCCCAGAGTAGAGATCCTATTGTTATTTACAAATATTTTGTGTTTAGCATTTTAAAAGTTAGGTAAGTCATTGTTGACTTTTCAGAAAGACTTTGCAAAGGTAAATTGGTTTTCTTTTTTCATAGACTATGATGAATAGATAACTGGAAAAGATAGATTTCCAGAGAAAGAGGGTTTCTTCAACGGTAAGCTTCCCAGTTGTATTGCATGAATTGTCTGCATGCCTTTTCCCTCCTCTTATTAAGCAACTGTTAAGAAATATAATCAGAGTTATTAAGAAAGTAAGTGGAAACCAAATCTGTACAATGTAAATGATTTTCAGTGCCTGAAAACATTTAACAGAAGGCAGCAGAAAAAGGAAATATAACGGCTTATTCAGGCTGCCTTATTTGAAATCTGAGCTTCATTGACGAAGAATGTCATATTGGATAACTAACTAAATCTGTCTCTGCTTTAGTTTACTCATTTGTTAATATTAACTAATAATAATGACTAAATCATTGGATAGCTCTGAGGACAAAATGAGATTTTGCAGGTATAATTTTTGGAATTTTCTCTGACATTGTTACTATTGTTACCACCAATGTTCCTAGTGTAGTCACAGAATCTTGGCACTTATATCTCAGTGTATAAAAGTCATCCTGCCCAAACCCGCATCCTGTTCTTGCACCCTCGTATCAACATCTCCAGCATGTTGGATGATGAACAGCTTGGGACAGTCACTTGGATGGAAACAGTTGCTAATTTGGCTTGGGGTGTGTGTGTGTGTGTGTGTGTGTGTGTGTGTGTGTGTGTGTGTGATGCAAAGTAATTAGTGAGTTTAAATGATTTCCTCTTTATTTTCTTGCAACTTAGCTTTCCCCTCCTCTCCCTTTCCCTCCCTGCCCTTCCCCCCTTCTTTCTCTTGTCTTTCTTGCTCTTTCCATTTCTTCTTTTTCTTCTTTCTTTCCTTTCTTTTTCCTTCCTTCCTTCCAGAAGCAGAATCATCAAAGAGGAACTTGATGATAATAGGATTATTTAAAATGTTCAATGTCTTCACATGCTGTGTTGTTGTCTAACTTTTGTACCAGAGCATTTCACTTTGAATCAAAATGCTATTGCAGGGAAAAAATATTTGCAGAAGAGCTTGCACTATACAGTTGACCCTATAATAATCATATAAAGACTTTGAAGTACATAATGTTAAAGACACAATTTTTAATGCTTTTTGGTTAGATATTCTGTTAAAAATAAAACAGTGAAATATTTAAAAATTAGACCTGATATTCAGTCCAAAGCTTCAATATGGCAACACCTTAAAATCTTAGAATATGACATTAAAAACATACTATCACAAATTATAGAAATACTTACAGATTCTTTTTGATATCTAATTACTAAACTTAAAGAAAAGATAGTGAATTCTACTAAGAGAAAAGGAATTGGCCAGGCTTGTTAGGACACAAGACTGTGAGGAGAGAGACATAAAAAGTAAGACTGGGACTGGGGAAGCTTTCGCTCAGGTGATGAGACGGGGTTGAGAAAGCATTTGAAGAAAGCAGCTGTCTTAAACTGGGTTCCCTGCTAAATAGGCTCCAAGGCAGAGATTGGCCTGCAGGACTTCCCTTAGGAATGCTTGTAGGAAAAAACAGTTGTAAGAGAGAGAAACAGACGTGGGCAGAGGGAACAGTTGAATCATCATACGGTCACCACTGAGGCCTGGAACAATCTTATGGTGAGCTCTGGAACCTGAATGGCCTCCCAAATTGAGGCATAGGAGCCCCAACCCCAAACAACCGTCTTAGATGTGGGACACTTTCTAAAAGAAGGCTTAATGTTGAGTGAGGCGACTCCCTCTGAAGGCAATTGCTAAAAAGAGTGTGGCAGCTGGAAGAATGAGTGCCATGATCCCGAAGGGGCGGTCTGGGCAGTGTCCTGGAGCATCTACCATAGCAGCTGTTACTGATTTTCAGGAATACTAAGAATAGTGATGCTGAGAAGCCAGGATTTTGAAATTTTCTACTGCTTATTAAGGGCACAGTCCTCCTTTACCACTTTAATGCTTTCTATACAACCTAAGTAAATATTGACATTTCTTTTAATTCTGTCTTTCCATCGTCATTGAATTGACGATGATGATAATGATTTGACCCAATGCAGAGACTGGGTCAATGAGATCAGTTTTATTTTCAGATTAAATAAATTTTGGAATGGAATTAGTTGTGATAGTGACTGGGAAGAAAAAGATATATAAACTGATGATAGTAGGTTTACTCGAAAAAGAAGATAATTGAAAAATAGGATGTCTCGAGGAAGTAGAAACAAGCAGATCTAAAAGGACAGAAACTGGGCGAGTAGGTTGTGGCCAGAGAGTATAATTTCCTTCTGGAACACTGAGAGATACAACAGTTTAAAAGACAGAATAGCAAACATTTTCTATAAAGGGCTGGATAGTAAATATTTTAGGCTTTGGGGGTCTTTCTTCTACTCAGCTTTGCTGTCATTGTGCAAAATTAGCCATGGACAATACATGAACAAATATACATGACTGTGTCCCAATAAAATTTTATTTACAAAAATATGCAGAGGGCCAGACTTGGTCTGAGTTACTGTTTGTGGACTCCTGGTTTAGATGACAGGAAAGACCACTGAATGGCTGTGCTTAACTAACTCATTACACTGATTTGTGATTATTTTTTATTTTTATTTTTATTTTTTTGGATAGAGAGTAAGAATGTGAGCACTAGCAAGGGAGGGAGGAGAGAGAGAAAATCTTAGCAGGCTCCATGCTTAATGTGGAGCCCAATAGGGGGCTCTATTTCACTACCCTGAGATGAGATTATGACCTGAGCCAAAATCAAGAGTCAGATGCTTAGCCGACTGAAGCACCCAGGCACCACTGTGACAATTTTTTTTAAAGATACCAAGTAAAATAGCCAGAGGAAGATACAAAGAGAAAGCTAGAATAAAGTAGTCACTTGTAACTCATAATCCTATCACTTCTGTCACATGGTTGATTATGCACAGCCTTTCACTTCACAATTTCCTAAGTTCTTCATGCTTCACATTTATATGCTTGCTTTGGAAATAATCAGTTTTTTTGAGATAGAAGCAATGATTAATCCAACCAATATGTGCTGCCCTGATAAATCCAAATGGGTTTCAACAAACACATCCTAAAAAGTAGCTAATCTCATGATAAGAAATGTAGCAGCAACCCAAAGGAATAGATTAGACTTCTGGAATACACATGTGACAGAGAAGGGATCTTTCTACATAATTTGTGTGGTTTTTTGACAAATCTTTTACCCTCCTATACTTTATTTCACAGTTACCTGATAAAAACACATTTGGTTCTTTTCCAGAGTTTTAAAATCTATGTGACACATTTTAAACTCATTTGAAAAAGATGTTCAGTGCCTTTTTAGAATAAGGCATGTTTTTCACAAGTTGCCACCCAGCCAAACCCACAGACAGGGATGTGACTAAGGAAAGCCTTTGTTGGACTGTAGGAGAGAAGAGATTAACAATCACAATTGTATAGTCATTAGAAATTTGCTTCAGAATTTCATTTCCTTTTATGATTTGGGTGCCCAAGTAATTAAAAAGGGAGCATCAGGACAAGTCTTTATATCTCTTAGCTGTCTTTCGGGAAACATGCACTGTTGAATTACATATTAGGCATACCAGAGCCTAATGAGCAAACTGTGACTGGTAATCGAGGAGAAAGACTTAACCTGTGTTTCCTTCTGGTGGCAGAGAGCAACATTTACAAGGCTGAGGGTGAGTGGCAGAATGACAATAGCTTTGTTAACCTGACTCTGTAGATTAGAAGATCCTTGCCTGAAATGCCAGCGTCTGGTTGGCTATAAGAAAATGCCTTTTTCTCCTTTCACTCACCAGTTTTTCTCCCTCCATTTAAATGGTAATTACACATTTATAATGCATTGCAAGTGTGTCTAGTTTCACTCACAATCCTCCAAGAGCTCTAGAAACTGGTACTTATTTATAATGGAGGGATACTCTTTTGGAGTTATTTCTTTGCTTGGGAAGATTTTCTTTTTATTAATTTTCAACATTCACCTGCATTTTTCCCCATTAAAACCAATAGGATTTTCCCAAATAGTAAGCATAGCAAAATTGAATAATGACATTCAAGTCATGTGACTTTAAATAATATCTGTATTTTAAGTGTTTTTTACTTATCTCGGTAGTTACTGCATACATGTTAATTCCGTATTGAGTATTGTTTTCTCATAAATAAGTCAGGCAATTTCTAATAAAATTACCAACCCCTAACTTTTCCTTTTCAAAATTATATTCTTGTATTCCTTTAAAATCTAATGTTAATTCTGATCCTGCATCTTTCCTTTTCCCTCTGTTTCTCTCTGCGCATGGCATTTAGTTCAGATTCATTTTGGCATTTATATCAGTACCTACTTATATCAGTACCTACTTATTTCTTTAGGTATAGTATTGTATCTTGACCTTCCAAGCTGAATGCAATACATGTATCAGGTGGGGCCCCTGAAAGGGTCATGATCCCACGGTCCTGGGATGGAGCCCCTGCATCGCATAGGGCTCTCTTCTCTATGCTCTGTGCCTGCCTCTCTGCCTACTTATGATTTCTGTCTGTCAAATAAATAAATAAAATCTTTTAAAAAAATGGAAGTATCAGGCAAAACATTATGATCTGGTGAAATTAATAAAGACAAGTACTAAATATAAGACCCCTCAGCATATTCCTGACCTAGTTTTATTTATATAAGCAATCGTTTTATATCAATAACTTTTATCTTTCTGATATAAAGATCATTTTAATGTTAAACTCCATCAAGTTCTTGGAAGAACAAGCTTTTTTTTTTTTTTAAGCCAAGTTATTTATAGGATTATGTAGGATTGTGTGGTCAATTTGTAAAGAAAAAAGTTGACAAAATAAAACGCAGGAGTAACACTTTTTTCTATAAATGTATACAGTGATGGTTCTAGCAAAAGGATATCTAAATGAAATAGAACCACATAAATGACACCCTGTGACTAATAAAGTAATAATAATTACTATTATAATTATATAGGGAGTAGTATTTTTTTTTTCTTGAGGGACCCCTAAAATATGACAAGTGATTTTTTTTGGTGAGGGGAACAGGGGAGTTAGGTGGTCGGGTTTAAAAGTTGCATCTGGAATTTTTAGCTGTGAGATATAAGGTAAATAGCTTAACATCTTTGAGCTTTGATTCTTCATGCATATAGGAATAATAATAATCATTTTGGAGGAAGCTTAGGAATAATGTAGGAAAAGCTCCTGAAATATAATATATAATCAACAAATGGTAGCGCTTGAGCACGGGAAAGAGCCAGACAAGATATCCCCATCAAGTCGAAAGAGTCCAGTTCCCTGGGGCACCTGGTGGCTCAATGGTTAAGCATCTGCCTTGGGCTCAGGTCATGATGCCAGGGTCCTGAGATAGAGCCCCACATGGGGCTCCCTGCTCTGCAGGAAGCCTGCTTCTCCCCCTCCCACTCCTCCTGCTTGTATTCCCTCCCTCCCTGTCTCTGTCTCTCTGTCAAATAAATAAATAAAATCTTAAAAGAAAAGTCCAGTCCCCAAACCAGCAAATTCCTGGGTTCTACGAGTTCTCTGGGTTCTACTCTCTTCCCATTACCTGTAGCTAGTTAATACTAAACAAATTATTTAAATACTAAGTCTTCCTATCTAAAAGGGAAATAATAACACTATAAAAGTTGTGTGAAAAGTAACTTAAATACTGTATGTACAGCGCTTTTTTAATAGTACCTAGCACATATAAGTACTCAATAAATGATTCTATTATTGTATATTATAAGCCTATAATGTCACTATAGTTCTGTAGGCACTCGAGAACACATAAAGGAAACTTAGAGGGTAACTTAAGATACTTTAAGATCTTTTAAGGAAGGTAAGCCCTTGAGATAAGTAAAAGTTTCCATAGTATAGAATATAGTAGTTTCCATAATAGGGGTCCACAGGTGCCTGAGAGTTGAGTTAAAGTCTAGAGAACCTGTGTTTGCAGGATCAAGTACACGGTCTTGTGGCCGTGTTTGCTTCTCAGCTGAGTTTGAGGGTGGACAGCATATCTACAGGCAGAGATTGGAGCTGTTAGAGGAGAGAATTTTTGGAAGAGGAAGCAGAATATGCAACGAAGGTCATGAAAGTGAAAAAGCAGATTCTATGTGAATTTTGGTGACAAGGATGACGTTTTTTATGTTGAATTTGTGGTAATAACAAGACGTGCACGTTGAAACTCCAGAGTTGAGAGCATGATCAGGGACAGGGGGAGAGCCTGGCTGGCTCAGTGGGAGGAGTGCACGACTCTTGATCTCTCGGGGTCATGAGTTCGAGCCCCATGTTGGGTGTAGAGATTACTTAAATAAAACTTAAAAAAAAAAAAAAAGAGTTGGGAGCATGGGTGTGACACAGGGGAAATTTGAGCTAGAGACCTAAATGAGGAAATGGTCTATATGAGGTCACAGATGTGGGTGAAAATGACTGTAGAGTATGTCAAGAGAAGAACAGAAGGGCAAGGATGGCTTCTCTAGGATGACCTTTTATCTAGGATGTGGCAAAAAGATGGAGGAACAACTCACTTAGTGAGTGAGCCAGGAGGTAGTGATGCTGAGGTGAAGGAAAAAGGGTGGTCAGGAGCCCCACACACATGCCATAAGCAAGAGCTTCCATACACATAGTCGGTTTTATAAATTGCAGTCATGTTTTTATACTATTAAGATGTTTCAGGATACTAAAAAGCACTTTGCTTAGTACTAAGCACTACGGTAGCGGAAAATAGATTATAGCTTTCTAAAGTGCCTTCAATTGCAGGATACATTTTCTATCCTATGGGAAGGGTCATGTATAATAAATGGTTTATCTGACAGGATGGAGGTTGCCTGGAGCACCATGTAGGGAAGGAATCTGAGGAATGCTCTGGCTCAGTGGGAAAGAACACTGGGATCTATTAGCAATATCTCCACTCTGGAAGAGGTAGGGAATACTGTGTCTGAGTTGGTCTTCCCTTGATTAGAAGCTGTCTAAGGAATTGTGAAAACTCTAAATATCTATGGTTTTCAGAACCCCATTTATCATACACATCAACTAAAAAAAAAAAAGGCAAATGACTCTTCATGATTTTGTAGCCCAGTTTTCCAGTGTAAAATGAAGGTGGATGTTGGGCTTTCTAGGGTGAATAAATGAAATGAAAAAAAATTACGTGCATTCAGCAGAATATATATAAAAGAGAATGACCGCATCCCTCCAACTCCGCTTTTAACTGCCTAGTGCAAATGTAAAGTGTATGTGTGTGTGTGTCTCTGTGTGTATTCAGTTGTTCGGGACTTTAGATAAGTGCTCTAATGGGAGTACAGTGAGACTATGTAAAGGGAATTGAAATTGATTGCACACTCTCACTCTCTCAAATAAATAAATAATATCTTAAAAAAAAATGAAAAGTTCTGAGTATCTAATATATGGCAGGGTGATTATAGCTAATAATACTGTGTTATATACTTCAGAGTTGCTAAGAGAGTAGAACAAAAATGTTCTCACACAAAAAAGAAATGGTAATTATGTGAGCTAATGGAGATGTTAGCTAAGGCTCTGGTGGTGATCATTTTGCAATACGTAAGTATCGAATCAACACATTGCACACCTTAAATTTACACAACGTTATATGTCAATGATAGCTCAGTAAAGCTAGAAAAAAAAGGGGGGGGAAGAAAGAAAGACAATGATCCCAGCATAGATACCAAAAAAAGTGAGGACCAAAGAATATAATTATATTGCTGGGAAGAAAAAAATGAGACTGAAATTGGACAGTGGGGAGCCTGCTTTAGATAAATAAGAAGGGCCTCCTTGAGGGAGTTGGGAATAAGCAAACACCAAAATATGATAGGGAGTTAGCCAGGAACAAGGTAGGGGGAAGGGACATTACCAGGTGGAGACTGGGATGAGACAGAGCTTAGAGCTTGGTGCTTTGGAGAAACTGAAGTTCACCGTGGCTGGAGTGAGCCAGGGGTTGAGCTGGAGGCAGAGGCAAGGATCAGATAATGTGAGCATTTGTAGGCCATTAGAAGGAGTTTGGGTCGCACTAGACTTGACTGAGAGGGTGTGATTTTCAGCTGGGCTTAATAAACCTATGTTAAATGTAGGGGAGTAGGTATTTGAGATGGAAGAGCATAGTCATGGGACTGTGCCAGGAAGGCAAGAAACAGTGTGAAATGGAGGAGCCGCATTGGTGCAGATGAGAGACTTCTCTTCGGGAGGGTGTCATGCAACAGCACAGCGGCTGCCTTACGGTAACCAACTCGGATGGGATTTTCTCATAGCAGACAAAAAGTCAAGCTGACGGGGGTGACCTTTTGGAATAGATGGTTTCTTTTCTGAGAAGTTGAACCTTTTCTGGGGCTATTTATGCTGAGTGAGCTCTCTGACCTTTGGGCAGGGTGCATAAATGCTATCCTTCACCAACATTCAACTCTTTCCTTTCATGTCAGCAGAAAGAAATAAATCATTTATGTTAGTTTTGGTAATTGAAGAAGCTTTTCATTTCCAATTTACCCCCGTATGTGTGACTAACTCGAGTTGATAGTCATTATTAACCATGTACAGCTTTTTAGTGGATGTGGATGGACCATGAGTTGGAAAACATTGCATTTCTGTAGAAATTGATGTAAAGGCCTTGAATTTAAGCTTTCTAGTCTAAACATGAAACCTGAGAGTTAACATTGTATTACATTTTCAGTAATGACTGTGTCCTTTTTCTTCCAGGCTTCCTTCAGGATTTTAATCATCCTTACAGCCTCTTTGAAAATGATTGAACTTTCAAATTCCCTTAAGTTAAAATTTTAAATTCTATTGAACATTTTTGTAGAGTATTTCATTACTTTTACATTATGACTTGCTCAGTAATTTGAGATCATAAGGGTTGAGAAAGCTCTTGAGACAAGATTTTATGGTTAATTTAAAAACTTTTTAAAAACTTCTGAATAATCTCCTTCCTAGCTAGTTTTACAATATTAATGTTCTTTCTTTTGGAACATAATGTGGTATAAATATAGAATGTTCAAGAATCCAACATGTAAATTTAAATATGGCGGAGGGATTGCCGGCTACACTCAAGATTATGTATGACGTTGTTTTCTTATCATTGTTACCAGACAGTAAACACTTGAATTCTAATTTTGTTTAAATTTATTGTGACCAAAAAAAAAAAAAATTCTGCTCCCCTATTTAAAATCTTCCCTAGAATAGCAAATCTGAGGTAATGATTGATATCATTAGTGTCTGTGTTGATGACACTTTGGGTGGTTTAACCAAAACACATTTTTTTTTCCATTTTATTTATTTTTTCAGCGTAACAGTATTCATTCTTTTTGCACAACACCCAGTGCTCCATGCAAAACGTGCCCTCCCCATTACCCACCACCTGTTCCCCCAACCTCCCACCCCTGACCCTTCAAAACCCTCAGGTTGTTTTTCAGAGTCCATAGTCTCTTATGGTTCGCCTCCCCTTCCAAATTTTTTTTTTTTTTATAAACATATAATGTATTTTTATCCCCAGGGGTACAGGTCTGTGAATCGCCAGGTTTACACATTTCACAGCACTCACGATAGCACTTACCCTCCCCAATGTCCATAGCCCCCTCCCCCTCTCCCAGTCCCACCTCCCCCCAGCAACCCCCAGTTTGTTTTGTGAGATTAAGAGTCATTTATGGTTTGTCTCCCTCCCAATCCCATCTTGTTTCATTTATTCTTCTCCTATCCCCCTACCCCCCCATGTTGCTTCTCCATGTCCTCATATTAGGGAGATCATATGATAGTTGTCTTTCTCCGATTGACTTATTTCACTAAGCATGATACGCTCTAGTTCCATCCACGTCGTCGCAAATGGCATGATTTCATTTCTTTTGATGGCTGTGGTATATATACACAATGGAATACTATGCAACCAAAACACATTTTTAACACTATAGATACTTTAAAATAAAAGAGGGTGAAGACTCTTAACAACTTAAGGAAAATACTGGAGGATTTTTAGAGCAAAATTAGGCAGGTCTTCTTTCAATACCAGGTAGTTTCCTCATTAAAATTCAGTAATGTTTTGATCAGCCTCGTTCCTCGGTTGTAAACACAGTGCTGGTTCTAAGATAGTGAGCAGACAGATGGGGCCCAGGAAGTTCAAGTTTTATTAAACTTGTTACAGATTGCAGCTTTGTTCTCATAAGTCTAGGTAAAGGTGTAGAAAAATTTTGAAGAATAACAGGAGTACTTGTTTTCCTGTTTGTAAGATTACCATTTGCCAGGTTTAAATATATCTTTTTAATTAGAACGATTCATATCTCAAAAGCATACTAACTTTCAGAATGTTAAAAATATATCCATTTTGTGTTAATTCTCTACATACGGCTGTTTCTAGAAACTACAAAATCTCATTAATTGATGTCTTTGGAGGAGTTTCATCTTTTTCTCCTTTTACCATAATAAATTTTGGTTTCATTTCTCAGTTCAAACAATTCAGTATGGACTGTTGTTTTCTGTAGTGTGCCATGTCACCACCGATAAGTTATGAAAAAAAAATCATCCTTTAATCACACAACTTGAGTATGGCTCTTGATTTACAACCACCTGAAAAAAGACTTCTACAAATAAACTCCAAAGGAAATAAAAAATATTAAGCCATGTTTTATTTATTTTATTGTAATTATAGTAGAATTTTCCATTAATATCTTCATTAATGGCCCTAATAATTCATTCTAAAATCTACCATAATTCTGAATTTTAAAAGATTATTTACTGACTTTTTTCTGTTTTTTTTCCTTACTCACTTATTTTATATAATCAGGTTGAAAAATTATCAACATATCACAAAATACTATATTTAAAGAATTAGTGATTTTGGATTTGCTTGGTGTTAAATTACGAATAACCTTGTTCTCTTGTGCTCTGTTTGACTTTTTTCTTTCATCACCTATCAGGGAATCTAAAAAAGTAAAGTGCAACTCAGCTGGCGATCTTTGAAGAATAACAATTTGAGTTGAGAGTAAGTTGATAGGGTAGTAATAAGGTCTGGTGATAGGTTTCCCAGGAGATGTCTTATGCAAAAATGATAGAGGGCTGCCCATCACTGCACACAGATGCTGACATTCTTGACTTTAATAGGGAAGCATTTATCTCTGGCACCTGCTCCAGTATCTGAGTAGCTGTCATGTACTCCAACAAAAGAGAGGAAAAATTGTCACTATTATTTAAGAAATATGCCTTGGCATAAGAAAAAGCAAAATATTTTGAGCACTTACAATTTATTTTTCTTACTCTCTTGTGCCTGGCTTCTACAGTGAATTGTTTAAGTCATACTTAATAGTATTAGAATTTTCCTATTGAGTTCATCAGTATGACTTCATCAGCATAGAAAGCTCTTTGAGTTATTAAAAAGACCCTGTGTGTGTGCGCTATAGGAGTAAAAGGTTTTGCATTTATGATGACTGAATTTTCAGCAGTACCTAACAAATGAAACACCTAGATAAAATGTAAATGCAATCTTTACAAGTATATCAGTAAGACATAAAAATTTAAAGTAGATGAAGGTAAAACTTATCCCAAACACTTCACTAATTAAAACAGACTAGCAAATCATGGAATAAACGCATATTGAAATTGATTATTGAAAAAAATGAAGGATTCTTAAAGGTTTTTAATCCTCAGAGGTTGACTATGGAGCCAGAGCCTTTAAATATGTTCAAAATATTGAAGTGCAATTGCTTTTTCTTTTACAGCATTTTTATCCCTATTACTGCTTTCTGGGTAAAATTATGAAGGAAGTCTGTCAGATCTCTTTTACATTTATATTTTCTCAGCAGGTATGCCCTCCCATGGCATTTTACATGCTAGTTTTTCTGCTGCTGCTCTCTTTCAATCCTAACTCTTCTTTTAAAAATATGCAAGAGATTCTAAGATTATATATATACATATGCATGCATAGTGTGTATCATGTATAAAGCATAACAAAAACTTAATTTGACTGATTTTTTTTACTCATTTTTTAAACAAACACTAAAATTAAGTACCAAAATTAATTTTCTCCTGTAAGAGTATTTACCATTAGAAATTATTCTCTTATTTCAGTGCTGCTGATACTACTCAAAAAGTCTTTGGGCCTCTTCCTTTGAAATGTCCTTAAAAACCTGCAAAACATTTAAAATACATCTTTAGTAGTGGCAGGTCATCATTCTTTGAGGATGGCTGAGAATGGAAACAAAGGATTTGTTTTTGAAAAGGCAGAAAGGCATTCAGAGCCATATGTGAACAGGTAACTGATTGTTGCAGATAACCCGTTTTTGGTCAAAGTCAGGTTTAGACTATAAAGAACTTGTGTGCACAGGAAAAGAAAAAATGGAAAAGCAGGAAGGAAAAGGGGGCCCGAACTTACTATGATAGCCATTTGTAAAGAAAAATCCAAAATGGTTTTAGCAATTGAAAAAAAGCTTTGCTGTGTCGTGGTGACTAGTTTGAAAGAATGCAGTCATTTGGAAGTATTGGCAGCCCACGAAGCACTGAAGTTTTAAATGACTTTCATTTATAATTCTGAGCTCATTAATCCACATTGGGATTTAAAGTGAAAAGCATATAAATTAAAATGGACTTTGATTAATTCTTCCTAAGGCTCTTCTACCCATCTGGCATTAGTCTGGCCAAAAACTTTACTCTTTTTTATGTACCATCCTATGTGATTCTTACTGAGGAGACATCTTCTTAGCCTTGTTGAGTTTCAGAAACCTTGATTTGCATAGGTAATGCTGAGTCAAGATGGCTCTAGGAAATGTCAGCTTTGGACAAAAGGAGTGAAGCAAGTTTTAGAAAAGAGGAAAAAGTGCCTAGATTCAGAGAGAGCTGCCACTCTAACCAGAACTTTGGGTGGTTTTCAACTTAGGAAGCTATAATCTGAAGAAGGATAAAAAAAAAAAAGATCAATTTAGGGGCACCTGGGTGGCCCAATCGGTTAAGCCTGGGATTCTTGGTTTCCGCTCGGGTTGCGATCTCAGGGTAATGAGATTGAGCCCCCTTTGGGCTTGAAATTCTCTCCCTCTCTATCCCCCTCTGCCCCACCCCCAGTGTGTGTGCATGCACACTCTCTCTCTCTCTCAAGATAAAATAAAATATTTTAAAAAGAAGATCAGCTTAATACTAGTTGCCAACTGAAATTTCATACTAATTATCCAAACTTCTTTGTCTTACCTCATGAGATTATATGTTATGCTTGGAAGAAGAGACCAAGTTTTAGACTTGGACACCTAGTCTGACCCTAAATTATTTGTGATCTTGACAGATTTCTTCAAGGAAAGGGTGTTTTTCTCATTTTCTAATGAATCCTTTGAGACAGACAGGTTCTAGTGCCCCAATTGTCTGGATAAAGAATCTGAAAAATGAGCTCGCCACAGTAGAATGAATTGCCCAAGATCATTTGGCTTTAAGAAATGGAGCTAAGCTTGAAAAGACATAGCTTTTGTCTCACAGGGAGCTGCTTCTTTGGGGCACCTGGGTGGTTAGTTATTTAAATGTCAGACTCTTAATTTTGGCTCAGGTCATGATCTCGGGGTTGTGAGATAAAGCCCGTTGGGCTCTGAACTCAACAGGGAGTCTGCTTGAGATTTCTCCCCCTCTCCCTTTGCCCCTCCTCTCTCTCTCTCTGTCTCTCTGTCTCTCTCAAAAATAAATAAATAAATCATTAAAAAAAAAAGGAAACCACTTCTCTCTGATGTTATAGCTAAAAAAATTTCCTTTAAGTTTGTCTAAAATCACACAAGAAAGAGGTTATTGTGTTAGAAAAAACTTCCTGTCAATGAAAGTGAATAACTCTGGAAGAAATGCTTTCTCAACTGCTCAAAGGTGAAAATCCATGTTTGGTTATAAAATTAAGGATAGGTTTCCTTTTTCTTACCCTTTTAGTGCTCACTTCGGCAGCACATATACTAAAATTGTTATTACCCTTTTATTTGGTTCAAACACTTCCAGTGACTTCCAGCTCAAATGTCTTCTTGTTTCATCATTGTGAAATTCCCAAAGCACATATTATTAAAGACAGTCTTCTAGTTATCTGAAAATCAAATACTAAAGCCATAAGAAATCAGGTTCTGTATTTAGGAATGAATTTATGTCAAGTTTTTAATCCTAATAGCATTTAAGACCCTACTATGTACAAAGCATTATAGAATAATTTCAGAATAAATAAAGCATTCAGAATAATTTCACTAACAACACTGCATATAAAAATAGTACATAATGCCCTGGATATCATGCACTCTAGATACAGATTCTAACTGAAAGGTTATTTTCATATAGTCTTGCATAAACTTACTGCTGTAGATGAGGGTTATTTCATTTGAAAAGATAATTGCAACCAAAAAAAAAACACAAAAACTGAATGTTTATAAACATTTGCAATTGCCAGTATTCTATTCTATTCTTTTCTTTTCTTTTTTTCTCTTCTTTTTTCTTATTTTACAAGAGGGCAGAAGAACAAAGCATCCATGTTTCAAAATGCTTAATCAAATGTCTCTCATTCTGTCTCCTCAAAGATGCTTGGCAAAGTTTCCCCAAAAGAACCCTCCCCATTCTACAGTCTTACACATTTGATTTGTACTAAGGGAAAAAGAAAGGCTAGATTGCTTTAGGAGAAAGAACCATTTACACTGTTTTATGACATTGAGCCACATTAAGTACAATGTTATGAGATGATTACAGTATTCTACTATTTAGTATATACCTTTTGAAGTGTTACAGTGTATGTCATTTGATATATATATTTATTTACATATAAATGTACATAATAATGGGTGTGTGTGTGTGTGTGTGTGTATATATATATATATACACACACACATTTTAAACATAGTGTTTTGCTAACTTGTATAAAAATACTGACCCTCAGATCCCTTAATCAAGAATATAACTTTGCCATACTTCTCTTTTGTAAGAAAATGAATCAATTTAATTATTATTATTATTAACTTACACAATAACAAGGGTAAAATTTTGTGTAACTCTACGATAACAAAGCATTGTCAGAATCTTAAAACCCAATGAGAAGCTTTGTCTTCTTTCTCCATATCCCTCTCCCTTTACCTCCTTCATTTTTTTGTTTTTCCCTCAGCTTTATTGAGATATAATTGACATATGACCTTGTTTTACATTTAGTATTAGTATACAACATAATACTTTGATAAACATACATATTGCAAGACGATTGCCACAATAAATTTTGTTAGCATCCATCACCTCACATAGTTACAATTTTTTTCTTGTGATGAAAACTTCTAAGTTCTTCTCTCTTAGCAACTTTCAAATATGGGGTATATAGTATTACTAACTACAGTCACTGTGGTATATATTATATCCCCAGAACTTATTTATTTTATAACTGCAGGTTTCTACCTTTTGACTGCCTTCACCTATTTTACCCACTTTCCACTTCCCACCAATCTGTTCTCTGTACCTGTGAGTTCAGTTTTTTAGATTCCTCATGTAAGTGTGATCATACAGAATTTGTTTTTCTCAATCTGACTTCACTTAACATAATGCCTTTAAGGAGGTCCATCCATGTTGTTCCAAGTGGCAGGATCGCCTTCTCTTTTATGGTTGGATAGTGCGGTATTGTGTGTGTGTGGAAATGTATATATATGTGTGTGTGTATATATATGTATATGTGTGTGTGTGTGTGTGTGTGTGTGTGTGTGTGTGTGTGTGTGTGTGTATGGCATTTTCTTTTCTATTCATCAGGTTGCTTCCATGTCTTGGCTATTTAAATAATTCTGCAGTGAACATAGGGGTGCAGATATCTCCTTGACAGAGTGACTTCATTTACTTTCTTTTTTTTTTTTAATTTATTTTATTTATTTGTCAGAGAGAGAGAGAGCGCACGCACACAAGCAGGGGGAGCTGTAGGCAGAGGGAGAAGCAGGTTCCCCACAGAGCAAGGAACTCCATACAGGACTCTATCCCAGGACCTTGGGATCATGACGGGCAGATGAGACGCTTAACCGACTGAACCACCCAGGGATCCCGAGTGACTTCATTTTCTTTGAAGAAATACCCAGAAGTAGAATTGCTGGATCATATGATAGTTCATATGATAGTTCTGTTTTTAATTTTTTGAGGAAACTTCATACTGTTTTCCATAGCAGCTGCACATTTACTTTCCTAGTAACAGTGCATAAGGGTTCCCCTTTTCCCCACACATTTGTTATCGCCAATCTTTTGGATAATAGCCATTTTATTTATGTATTTATGTATTTATAAAGACTTTTTATTTATTTTTTTAAACTTTTTTTTAAGATTTTATTTATTTATTTGACAGAGATTACAAATAGGCAGAGAGGCAGGCACAGAGAGAGGAGGAAGCACGCTCCCTGCTGAGCAGAGAGCCCTATGTGGGGCTTGATCCCAGGACCCTGGAATCATGACCCAAGCCGAAGGCCTTGGGCTGGGAGCCACCCAGGCGCCCCAAGACTTTTTATTTATTTATTTGACACAGAGAGAGACAGAGAAAGAGGGAACAGAAGCAGGGGGAGTGAGAGACGGAGAAGCAGGCTTCCTGCTGGGCAGGGAGCCGGATGTGGGGCTAGATCCCAAGACCTTGGGATCATGACCTGAGTCCAAGGCAGATGCTTAATGAGCTACCCAGGTGCCCCATGATAACAGCCATTTTATTTATTTTATTTATTTTTATTTTTAAATAAACATATAATGTATTATTAGCCCCAGCGGTATAGGTCTGTGAATCGCCAGGTTTACACACTTCACAGCACTCACCATATCACATACCCTCCCCAATGTCCATAATGTGGCTTATAGCATTTTAATAAACACTCCTTAAAAATGAAGTTATATTAATATGATGCTTTGCATATAGTAGGGCATCAAAGTGGCGAAGACTTATTTCGATTCATAGGCGGTTTAGGGGAAGCAGAGAGAGGAAAAAGGTAGTAAGGCAGGGAAGAAGGGGAAAATAGGCATAGCAGAGAGACAGCAGAGAAAAGTTCTGTTGCTTTCTAAAATCATTTTTAGTGATCTTCAGCTGTTACTTGAGGCTCTGAGCTACTTATAGAGTGTAGAAGATTCTATGGGTTGCCTATTCAGTATATACTTCCTTATATACATATGTTAAAATGACCCTGATTTTGTTCAAATAACTGTCCTCCATGTGACCATCTATTCAGAGAGTCCGGTTCCATTCCCAGCCCCAGAAGGTAAATCCTAATTGGTCTAGGGCATTCTTATTTTCCTTGCCAGTAATTGGTTTAGAAAGGTCACATGACCCAATTCTGACCAGTCAGAAATGAGAAATCTGGGGAAGTTTCTAGGAAAGGTTTTCTCCCAGAAAAAGACATCTTCCTCTTCTTTATTTGGGTAATATTATATCTAATGTGATTCCCAGAGCTGCTTCCACTACTTTCTTATCATGAGACAAGTCTGTAAAAACTTGATACCTAAAGAAGAGCAAAACTGATAATTGGAAAGAACCTAGGCCCTTGATGATGTCATTGAAATAATTAAATTATCCAGCTCTGGAGTTGCTACTAACCAGCCAAATGATCTTGGAAATTGATCCGGGCATCAGTTTCCTCAACTATAAAATGAGGAAGATGAATTTTTGACTTGATCCAACTGGGACCTTCAGCTCCATTATCATCCCATGGTTCTCACAACCCGTAAACCATTTCACTGAAGTTACCGAACTTTTCTTGCTAGTGACAATATATAACCCAGGGAATGCAAACATCAGTAAACTCTAATGTAATTTTTTCACAGTAATTTCTAGGAACACGAGTTTTAAAAGTTGCCTAGGGTCAAGCTATTAAAAGATTTCCAGGCTTTCCAAATATCAAAAGCTGATATGTGCTCAGTGTTGACATAATGGAAGAAATAATTGGTAAGAAGCTCAAGTAAGTGCTGAGTAGCAGAACCTAGGCTGGAACTCCCAACATTCCTGTCATTATATTGATCACAATATAAAAAAAGAGATGGGCTAAGCCAGGCAATCCCACCTCACCCATTTTTCTTTGGGCCATTAGACCTTCTTATTAAGGTATTTTGTAACATGGTGACTTTCACACTACTCTGACTTTACAGTTTTGAAATTTCAGCTTAAGTGAGGTGAAATGGAATTGTCTTTTCCACCGGGAGGTCATGAGGACTATTCTATCTCTTTTGCTTTCTGTGGTGTTGCTGCTACTACCTGGTAACTAATATCTGATGATTCAAAGCCATTTTCTCTTGCTCTGGGTGAGTTCATGTTTCAGAGTTGCCTGACTTTTCAAGAATTTACTGTTATTTATTTTCAAAGCGAAAAAGAAAAAAAGAAAGAAAAGAAAAAAAAAGGATTTTACATTAAATGGGGTTTTAAGCTAAATGAAATGCAAGGCCTATCTCACTCTTGAGAATCCCTGAGAAGTAAACATTTTTCCCAATGGAATTTTTTCTATTTTCAGAAACAACTATCAATGTTTCCAAGTTATTGATAGAAATGGAAGTTTTTAATCTTAATCCACCTAACTCAAGTATTTGATGAGTCCCTATAATGTACAAGGTACCATACTTTTATTTTATGCAAAAGTTAAATTGTTATAGTCAGACAAGCCAATAGAAATGTAGACATCACTTTAAAAAGCAGGTGATAGAGCTAGTGATAGGAAGGGATAGGTAGTAAATCCTGCAATTTGTGGCTTAAATTAAACTGTATCTTAGTTCTCCATGTATATAATGATAGTACATTGAAAGCTTTTGACTATTAATAAAAGCTACCTGTTTATAAAGGGCTTAAAATGTCACAAATTACTGCAGAGCAAATATAAACTTGACTTGGGAATCTTAAAATTAATGGTATTCTCACCGAGCACTTTTTAAAAAAGTGTTCTAACTCTCTTTGGGTCAAAATGATTCTAACATTGCAAATATCACTGTCAAAACCCCAGCTTTTCTCTGACCAGAGTTGTCTTTGGAAGTAATGTTAGGGAAAGCCAGCCATTTTCATCTCCCTGCCTCATTTCCTCTGTCTTTTCCAAGGATGCCCTCTATCACAAGCATAATTCCACTCACAATTCTCTTTAGTCATAAATTCCACAGACTATCTGCTAGCTTTTCAGAGTTAGCTCATCATGTCAGACCTGAATCCCTGAGCTGTTACTCAAACATCTGTTTTCAACAAGCCTGGAGTCTCTGCTGTGCCTTGGTTGCCTTTCTCCTCTCTCCCTTCCACTGGTGGGCTTGTCCATGGATACAGCATCTGCCTCAGTTGCCCTGTTTGCCTTCTCACCTTGCTTAGCTAAGAGTAATGCCTCTCTTCCTAGGATCAACCAGGTCCTGCCAGGCCATCCTATAGAACAAGTCATCGATATCTTAGAACCGAATACCAGACAATATTTTCCAGTATTATGGCTGGCCTCCTGCCTTAAACACCATTCCTACTCCTTTCAGAAGCAGTCCCAAGTTTTGTTTGAGATCTGCCTTTGCCCCATTTTTTGTCAAGTAGACAATGTAGGCCTCTTTCTAAGCCCTAGGTGATGATGTTTGGGACCCAAGATAGCCTATTCCCTCAGTGATTGTTTCAGAGGTGGGAATGTGACCTAAAATGACCCAAGTAGAGAAAATGATAGGGCTTCCCTAGAAGTTTTAGGATAGTTGCTTTTTCTTCTTTGGTTAAATTTAAACCTGAAAGGTTATAACTGAAGCCTGTTTGACCTTAATATTTGCAGGTCACAAAACAATAAAACGAATAGAGGTCTATGTTCTAAACATAGAAACATATGCCTAAATATGCACGAATTATAACATCAAACGCAATGTTAAATAAAAAAGTGTTATTTTCTCCTATCTGGATGAATGTATTTTCATAATGTCCTACAAGTTCAGGTTCAAATGATCAGACCTAGATTTCTAATTTGGAACATGAAAAAAATCACACATAGTGTGGCTCATCGGCTCTTCTCACTGCTGCCTCAATTCTGTACCATAAGAGGACTAATAAGCCATGTATGAATAGCTCAGACTGTTCATTCAAACTCTATACACATCTTCTGCAAACAACTAACTCTTGGACCTAAAAGTAGGCAAATTGGCAATTTAGTTCGCCCTTAGGTGGATTAACTCAAGGAAGAGGCCTGTATAGGGCTGAGAATTAGCTTGGAAATTTTTGGCAGAGAATTGTTGGGTCTGTGGTACCCAGAGTGTAATCTAGAGGGATATGAGAAGATTCTAGGGGAGTAATGCCTTTGGCTCCCAAACTCTTTGCACCGTGGAGAGAGGGCATGGCTGGAGGAGAACCAGAGAAGAGCTCTCTATAGTGCAAAGTCCAGGGGAGGGGATAATTTTGCCTGGATCTAAGGGTAGCACTTAGATGCAGGAAACCATCTTATAACCATGAGGGTAGGACCTGTCTTATAATAAATCCAACATAACAGAGAGGAGCGAGCCAAATCAAGAGATGGAGGTAACTGGGTTATGGTTATATCACATGAGGCTCCATATAAGCCACACCTAAAGCCAACCTTATCCTGGGATTATCCATTTTATGAGCTGATTCATTTGTTTTTTTGCTTAAGCCAATTTGGGGTGAGATTTCTGTCATTTGCCAACTGAAAGAATCATGTCTGATAGGCTTCTTAATGGTGTTTTATGTATGACTCATGTCTGGGCTGCTCTGCTTCTTAAGACTGTGGGATTAATCTTGATCTAACCGATCTCGTCAAATAAGAGGGTTCCTCTAACCCCTTCCATATATACTGGTGGGGAGGGGGTTCCATGTCCAATGTCTTGACAATCTCTTCTTTGTCAGCCCCATATGCCTAGGGACTAGCCTGCCTCATACCTACATACTCCTAGTTTGTAAGTGGAAGGAGCTTTCAACTGCCAAACAATAATCCACTCATTAAAGTATTGCTAAATTTATAACACTCAACAGTTGAGCCAACTGAAAACAGGCCTCAGTGTGATAAACCACAAAGAGCCAAACAACCTAATGAACGCTATAGTCTTGAAAGCATCAATTCTTCATTATCAGTGTCCTCAGTGAGGACAGTCCAAACATGTGGAAAGGAAATAAATACTCCTATTTTGAAAACTGGTTTTTCTGTTTATTGACAGGTTGCATTAATAATTTAAGAAGATATGTATTTGTGTACAAAATTTTGTTTCCTAGTTCCCATCTCCAGTGGCCCATCTGATGTTAGCCCCAGTTAATAAAATTTCAGCTCAGAATTCTGGCTCCTTAGAAATTAACTTCCTGGGGGCACCTGGGTGGCTCAGTGGGTTAAGCCGCTGCCTTCGGCTCAGGTCATGATCTCAGGGTCCTGGGATCGAGTCCCGCATCGGGCTCTCTGCTCAGCAGGGAGCCTGCTTCCCTCTCTCTCTCTGCCTGCCTCTCTGCCTACTTGTGATCTCTCTCTGTCAAATCAATAAATAAAATATTTAAAAAAAAAAGAAATTAACTTCCTGGAGTCATATAGAACAGTACATGGCAATGAATGAATGAATGGAAAATACTTTATCAATTTCAATTGATATATCATTATTTTCCCTATGAAATCATGCCCCAGTGAAGTGTGTGATTTTTTTTTAACCAAGAAAAATATTGAGGATGGGATCATACACATGTTGGGTTTTTTTTAAGTGAATATCACAACATAAACTTTTCAGGTCATTAACTCAACTACAATGAATACCTAGTTATCTAAGAAACAATGTCCTCTGTTCCCATAGATGGAGGGTATGTCTGCTGTATTCATACACATGCCTCATCACCACTGCATTCACCTTTGGTCATAGAGAGAAAGGGGATGGGAGCAGGGATAAAGTTGATGAGTAAAGAAACAAAAATGACAGACCTAGAGACCACAGAGAGACTTGCATACACAAAGCAAGAGTGATGGCCAAGGATCCTGACTGCTTTCAGTTCCTTGGTTCTACTCTCACCTGAGGTCCACCTTCAATTCCTGCCTATTAGTTCTGAGAAACTCCCTATAGAGTTCCAAGAAAATGTTTTGTTTTGTTTTTTTCTCTTTAGGCTAGGTCCAGTAGGGTTTTGCTATTTCAAATGGAAATTCTTAACAAACATAAGCTTTATAAAAGTTTATCTTCTAATTTGTGTACAATCATGGATTTTTCAGCTCATTAAACTTTAAAGAAAATCTCAAGAGTGAGTTGTTTTGGTCTGAGCATATTCTGAAATTCTGCAGTCATTGCCACTTAAACAAGAATTTGTTCTTAAATAGAACAAAAAAGCCTATTTAAAGCAGTCATTTTTATTGTGGATAGTGTGAGTAGTGTAATTTGCAATGTTCATGGAATTTTAAAATAAAGGTCTTTCCCCTGAATTTCTCAACAATAATTAGATCTCTAATCAATTGCTAAAATCCACAGTGACCCAAATCATCAGCAAACTTGAAGATATTGACCTTCACTTCTTGGTTTTAATGGTCTCTATGTACTCTATAGTTCAGTGATTCTAGCACACAAAGAAGTTGTCCTTGAGTAAAAGAACAATTTTCTATCTGCCCTTTTTTTCCCTAACCTTAATTTATTCTCCATGCCTCCTTTTATTTAAAACAAAAAACAAAAGCAAACTTCTCTAAAAACCTCCTTATCATTTAAACATTTGTATTGGTTTGCTAGGGCCGCCATAACAAAGTAGCACAGATTGCAGGGGGTGGGGGGCTGTTGTCTTAAGCAAGAGGAATTCATGTTCTCACAGTTCTGTAGGTTAGAAGTCCAAAATTGAGGCGTTGGCAGGCTTTATTTCTCCTGAGGCCTCTCTCTCTGGCTTGTAGATGGCTGTGTTTCTTCCTGTGTCTCCACAAGGTCTTTTCTTTGTGCCTGTGTCCAAATTTCCATTTCTCATAAGGACACCAGTCGTATTGGATGAGAGCCAGCCTAATGACATTATTTAACTTTAATCATCTCTTTAAAATACCCTATCTTCCAAATACAGTCATGTTCTGAGGTACTTGAGGATTAGGACTTACATCCTAATTTGGGGTGCAGGTGGGAGGACAATGTAGCCCATAACAACACTTAATATTTTTTTGAGTACCTAATAGGAGCTCTCTTAAAAATTGGGAACAGCTTTAACCTCATAAAGGCTCAAATCTTGAGGGGCATCTTTTATTTACAATGCAGTTTAAGCCTCGGGGACAAAGAACCCTCCAAGGAGAATGAGTGGGAATTCCTCTCCCACATTAGAGCTCCAAGGTGAACAGCCCTGGCCAACTGGATGGCTTTGGGTTATCCTAGCTCTGGCTTTCTCTCTGGCACTGGGTGGCTCCTCTGGTTCTCACCACACCTCCCCACCACAGCCAGCAGGAAGGAAGAAAGGGAAATTCACACTCCTTAAAAAGGGCATGACCTGGAAGTTGCACTTATTATTTCTGGTCAAAAGAAAGTCATAAATCCACTGGTGGCTTCAAGGAAGGCTGAGAAAATGTCCATGTCTAAGTAGTCATGGGCCTAGCTAGAACACGATTCCCCGTGGATAATGGGGATATTATCCCCTAATGGATATTAGGGGACAATTAATAGGGACAGAGGCCATAAACAGGTAATGACTTTATGTAATGTAGTAAGTGAGAAAGGGGCAGAAGGATACAGAAGCAGCCAAGGCTGCAATAAGAAAGAGATGGAAAAGACAGATGCACAGAAAGGTAGAAATTAGAGACCAGAGACCAGAGACAGGGCAAATGAGAAGGAAGCTGTCTGGGTTTCCAGAGCTCTTTAGATCCCCATTCTAACCCCTCATGGAAGTACTCTCTCAGTCCTTATTTTTTAAAACTAAGTTGATTATAAATTCAAGTTTTAGTTTCTTTTCAGAGTGACTTTCCTATTTAACCTGCCAGATGTGTGCCTGCTTTCAACATACAATTCGGCAAACTACATCTTATTGCTCATTCTAACTGGAAAATAATTGCCATAATAACAAGTAGGGGAAAAGTCAGCTGCACAGTTGTTTGATTATACACATTGATATTTTAACTATGTGACCACAATAGAAAGCATGTATTTTTTTAAAAAAGAAGAAATGTATAAAAGAGGCTGAAAGTTATTGACAAGGCTTGCTAACCCTCTTAAGCCCTTCTATTTTTTAGTAAAACATCCTTTAAAAGAAATAGTCCTCTTAGGTGCCACACATATTAGAAATTGTTATCACAGAACTGTAGTTTTTTTTTTAACAATAAGTTTTTCCTATAGGGTATGATAAATGTATGCAAAATATTTCAGTCAAAATTTTGATCTACTAGTGCTTGTTGAAAGCCACAAAGCTCAGATGATCATATAAAAGTTTAAAAGGGAAATTCATGTACTTTATTTATTTCCTAGATAGATTTCTAAATGGTAGTCTATAAATCCTTCTGGGTAAAAAGAAATCTGAGATTCCAAAATTATTTACTCTGTAATCAGTGTCAGTGAAAATGCACCTGAGATAGCTAGATTTTGTTCATGGGTCCTTGGAATTTGGCCACCCAGCATTCATTTGTCCTTCTTAACAGCACTCAGTCTCCTCTAAGAAATTACTCCTTCACTTTGGAAATACTCCTGGTAAACTGGTATATTAAGGCCTCTTCCCTGCCACTATGGATGGGAAAGTGGCCTTTGGAGGCTCTTTTTGACCAGAGCCCTTTTTTTTTTTTTAATTGAACAGAGATCACAAGTAGGCAGAGAGGCAGGCAGAGAGAGAGGGGGAAGCAGGCTCCCCGCTGAGCAGAGAGCCCGATGTGGGGCTTGATCCCAGGACCCCAAAATCAGACCTGAGCCGAAGGCAGAGGCTTAACCCACTGAGCCACCCAGGCGCCCCTTACCAGAGACTTGTATTCTACAACCAGTTGGAGCTGGGGGCCAGCACTTGATATAAGCTAGGTCAATTTAAAGCTAATGCCTGGGCATTTAAATCTGGAACAGAGTAAAAAATGAAACTGACATTGATAGGATTTGCCTCTTCCTGCACTGGCAAAGTTGCTCATTGAATCTAGGCATAGGTCTCCAAAGATTTGCATAAATTCTATGAGTTTTCATATAATTCCGTTGTTCTTATATTCAGCAGACTTGATTTGTGTTGTTTTCTATCTAAAAGCTCTGATTCACCTTCTATCTACTGATTTATAAATTGACCACACTGAATTATGATTCCAAAACTAAATACACACATGCACACACACCACCATCACCACCACTACCACCAACGACAACTTTACAACCTATGAAAGAATTTAGGCAGGAGTACCGACAAATGAAAAGACAGACAGACAGAAGCGTGAACAAAGCTGTTACAGTTTTCGAAGATCTTTACAAATATGGTAATTGTCCCCAGTAGAAAAAAAGGAGGGGGGAAGGAAATATCAGAGTATCACAGAAAAAAATAGTTCAATTTTATCAGTAATCAAAGAGAAATAAAAACCAGATACCAACTTTTCCTCCTAAAATTGAAAGAGATTTAAAACATCAATACCGTTGAAGGGGTGGTGAGATAAGCATTTTCATAAATTTCTGGTGAGTGTATAACTGGCTATGAGTTTTCAGGAAAGCAATGTAGCAATATACAACAAGAACCATCAAAATACTCATAAATTTTACAAGTCAGGCAGGTAGAACCATGATGAGGGTTACAGAAAATGGCATTTATTACATGAACAGAGTTGTTAGTTGTGGGAAAAGCCCAGAGAGAATTTAAGAATCAGAGAAGGAGTCACCAAGCAATACTCATGCACTGGGGCGGGTGGACAAGGCAGGGAGAATCTGAGAAACTGGTGTAGAAATGCAAAAGGGGATTTGTGGGGATATCTCTGGGAGGCTATTACCATTGAGGACTCCCAGCCAGACAGGATGGCTGATCTTCGGCCACTATCCATCAGCAGGGCCGAGGGACAGGAAGGCTGGGCGCCAAGATGCCAGGAGAAGAGTAGGGACAATCAGAAACCTGCCAAGCAGCTCAGTTTCTGACAACGAAGATTTTCAAAGAGCCAAGCTGCTGCCTCACTTCTTTTTTTTTTAATTTTTTTTAAATTTTTTATTTTTTTATTTTATTGTATTTTTTTTGCTGCCTCACTTCTGCTGCCCAAAGTTCACATGAGTTCCTCTTTTGGCCAATTCTACCTCTAAGTGTGCAGGGTAAGGAATTCTGGGTAATATAGTTTCCAGTGTAACCAAGTTGAGAACAGAACAACCCAGCACCCATATCTTTTGATCCTGTAGTCCCACTCCACACTTAGGAATGGATCCTAATGAAGTGGAAAATGTAGCCAAAGATTAAATAAAAATGTAATATGGCTGGCATAGTTAAAACAAACAAAATTAGATATAAATTAATTTCTAATAATAGGGGAAATAGACTAAGGTAAGATACAGACAAGACTTCCATACATTAATTTAAAAAATTATTTCAGGGGTGTCTGGGTGGCTTGGTGGGTTGAAGCCTCTGCCTCCGGCTCGGGTCATGATCTCAGGGTCCTGGGATCAAGCCCCACTTTGGGCTCTCTGCTTGGCAGGGAGTCTGCTTCCTCCTCTCTCTCTCTCTGCCTGCCTCTCTGCCTACTTGTGATCTCTGTCTGTCAAATAAATAAAATCTTAAAAAAATATATTTCAAATGACCTTTTAATGACATGGTTTTGTTCTCATGTCCTCACGTTTCATGTCCTCGTGAAACGGTAGGCACAAAATTGTGTGTACATTAGAATTACGATTTTGGAAATATATGTGATTTGACTTTCCTTTTATGCTTCCTTACCCTTCCTTATTCATTCTTCACAAAGCAAGCAAAGTCATCTTTTAAAAATGTGGACCAGACCATGTATCTCCCTTGTTTAAAATCCCAGTATGGTTTTCCAATGCACCCACAACAAAATCCCTTCCCACAGTCTGCAGGGTTCTTCATGGTCCTGCCTTTGCATTGATCTCGGATGGCTCTTTGCTTGGCCCATTCAACTCCAGTTCCACTGGGCTTTGTACAGTTCCTGGCCGAGGTGAACATTCTCCCACCTTAAGGGCGTGGCAGTTATTACTTTTGGTTAACATGCTCTTCTCCCAGATCCTGACTGACCCTTTCCCGTTTTTTAGATCTCAGCTCAAATGTCACCTCCTTTCAGAGACCTTTCCCCGAGCACCTCATCTACTGTGTCTCCGTTCCCCATCCCACCAGTAGTCATTCTCCATCTCATTACCCTGCTCATTTTTTCCTTAACTAAAATTACTGTGCTTTTTACTTAGCAGTCTACCTCACTAGAAAGCAGGGCCCACAAAAGCAGGAACGTTATCTGTCACATTCGTTGTTATACCACTGTGACTCCAACAAACCCACTAAGGCTCAGTATGTTTTCACTGGTTGAATGGATAAATGAGCAAATCAATTTTCTGAGTTTTCCACAGTGAGCGTCTTCCCTTTTATAGTAAAGAAAAGGTGTTTGGAAGGAATATGTTGCTTGAAGGACAATCTTGTGTCAGGAAGGATTTCACCTATTACATAACTTAAGCTCTCCCAATTGTCATATGTAGTGATTATCCAGGACTATTCTAACTGTTGTATTCCTCTTAAAAGATAAGTAGGAGTCTCCTCTCTACAGGAAAAAAAAAATGTGAATTCAGTGTGAGCAAAAGCACAGGAATTTGTAAAGCATTCTCTTGGATAAATCATGTTGTGTGTAGCAGTTAAATAGCCAAAACCCATTTTACCATAACACTCTAGAACTCCCAGAGATCATGAACTCAAAGCCTGTTTTAGGGCTACAACTGCCTTCCCTTGTAGCTCTGTTTTCAGTGACTCTTAGCCCTCTGTTTTGCAATGCCACCCATCCAGCCACAAGTCTACTCTCTTCAAGACTCCTGGCTTTGTGTCCTGCCCTATCATGACCAAAGGGTCAACCACCCTGACTGGTTGATCCTAAACTTCCTTCTCTCTATCCTTCAGACTCTCTGAGAAAATCTCAACTATAGAGAAATCCAACTGCTTATCTTCTCCATGATAATGTCTTGGCTTTAAGCTGTCTTCAGAGGAACAGAATTTTATCTCCTTTGGTCTTAGATTGCCTTTTTAAGTTCTAGTCTTTGGATGTCCCTTGTTCACTAGGTACTTAAATATAATGGAAGAAGTGTAGGAGGCAAGGCTTTGTGATGTCAGGCTATGGAACCCAACCATTTTCACCTTCCCAATCCAACAACACACACACATGCATGCAAGGGTGGGAGACAGTATTCTCTATGTTAGGCTTTTTCAGAGCCTTCTTTCCACTGCCATGGCCAGGCATCATCCAGGCAGCTGACATATGATTCACTCACTTGGCTGAGAACCAACAGGAAAAGGTAACACATATTCTCTGAAACCAGCCAGGCCTCTAGTCTGGGGAAGTGTTTGATTCATCCTCGGTTAGGTCTAAGTTTTATGTATAAGAAATGAAAGCATCCAAGTAAGAGCTTTAATTAGATTTTATCCAGAAGGTAGAGTAAACAAGTGCACCTATTTTTCAAAAATTCATTTTGGGGTTTTTTCATAAGACAATCTTCTCCGAAATAATCAATGACAAACTTATAATGCTCTTCTGTGGCTGATGGGTTTAACTATCTTTAGCAAGCATGTATTCCACTGAAGGCAGATAAATAGACAACTTTATGGCAGGTAACTTTCCAGGCTGGCCTGTTTTGTGCTAACTTGACTCTGAGTTTTGTGGCAAATGAAACTCTGTGTGACAGGTTTCTTTTTTAGACTCTGAAACTGGCAGCTATTTTGTTCAGTTTTATGGTTATATAAATTTTGTTACCAGCCTCAGCAATTTTTCATGCTTTCCATGTCCCCCTAAGAGAAGGTAGGCAATCATCAGAAAGTAGCCATGGAGAACTTCCTCTTGTCTATTACTAAGTGCTGCTGGAGAAAAATCACCCTATTAGGCAGATTGATTTCTCTATAAATTTGTGGATACCCACAACAGCTGGGCTCATAGCATTCCCTGTCAATTTTCTGTTTCTGAATTCACTTCTTTCTCTTATCCTCAACGATTTTTTAAAATCTGATTCTTTATTCTCAGGAAAAGACTGTATGACTTACTTGGCATAGAAAATACAAGCCCTCTGAAACACACTGTGTCCATACTTACTACAGTCATACAAAATTAATCTACATCCAGCTCTTCCCCCTTTCTTTCTATTACCAAAGAAGAAGTCTCACTATTCTGTTTAAAGTTAATCACTCTGCAACAGGTGGTCTGTAAGATGGGTCCCAAGGGGGGGTGCCTGGATGGCTCAGTCAGTTAAGCAGCTGCCTTCAGCTCAGGTCATGATCCCAGGGTCCCAAGATCAAGAACCGCATTGGGCTCCCTGCTCAGTGGAGAGCCTACTTCTCCCCCTCCCTCTGTTGATCCCCCTACTTGTATGCACGCACTCTCTGTTTCTGAGTCTATAAATAAACAAAATCTTTTTAAAAAGAGATGGCTCCCAAGGATCCCCACTTACTGATATTTATGCCCTTGTGGTATCCTTGCCCCTCCGAGGAAGGTTGGAAGTAGGTGACTTATTCCAACAAATAGAGCACAGTGAAAATAATAGAATGTCACTTCTTGTTAAAAATGTTACAAGTTTTGTTTTGGCTTTCTCTAGTTCTTTATTGCTTTTTCACGTATTGACCCTGAAGGAAGCCAGCTGCTATGTTTTGAGCTGCTCTGTGGACAAGTTCATGTGCCTAGGGAGACCTCTGGCTGACAGCCAGCAGGGAGCAGGGGTTCTTGGTCCAAGAGCCTCTGAGGAAGTGACTATTCACAATAACCACATGAGCAAGTTTAGAAACAGATCCTCTCCCTTCCCCCCACTGTTGAGTCATCAGATTAGACCACAGTCTAATCAAGTAGCCTCACAGCGACTCCATGAGAGACAATTAGCCAGGTGCACCCAGTTAAGCTGTGCCCTGGTTTCTGACCTAAAGAATTGTAAGATAATAAATATTTGCTGTTTTATGCTGCTAAATTTGGGAGTAATTTATTATGTAGCAATGGATACTTAATGCAACCCTCATCTATGTTCTGGATCCTTTTCACCTGCTTCTTTTTTCCACATCTTCAAATCTTCCCTCTCAATCCTCTTCTTCTTATAGCAATTGCACATGGTAAAATGATTTTTTAAAAAGGAAAATCTTTGGGGCCCCTGGGTGGCTCAATGAGTTAAGCCTCTGCCTTCAGCTCAGGTCATGATCTCGGGTTCCTGGGATTGAGCCCTACATCGGGCTCTCTGCTCAGCAGGGAGCCTGCTCCCCCCCCCACCCCCGCTGCCTGCCTCTCTGCTTACTTGTGATCTCTGTCTGTCAAATAAATGAATAAAATCTTTAAAAAATAAAAAAATTTAAAAAAATAAAAAAGAAAATCTTAAATTTCCAATTCCCCTTCCAGCTACAGCTATATGTCTCCCTTCCTCTGAGAGCCAAATTTCTTGAGTTATCCACATGTACTTAATTTCCCTTCTATTCATTTTCTTTCCATTCCATTCACCCCCTATTCATTCTACTGCAATGTAGTCTTTAGCCCCATGAATGGCACAGACACTTCTCTTCCCCATGTCTCCAATGTATCCAATGGGAATTTTCAGACCTTATTTTGCTTCACATTCAATACACATCATTCTTCTGAAAAATGTTTTCCTTCCTTCCTATAAATTATACCAGACTCCCTGGTTTTGCTCCTATCTTTTGGAACGTTCCATTTCAGCCACTTTTGAAGACTCTTTTTACTCTGCCCTAAAAGCTTGTGCTTCTCAGGGCTCATCCCCAGGTAGTCTGTACTTCTCACTCTATACACACCACTTGGACAATCTTACTTCCTACCCAGACTGATATCCCCAGCTCCTTCCTCAGCTCCAAACACATATATCAAATGGCTCCTCTCAGCAAATACAGAGCTAATCTTGTCATTAAGTACTACCTCCATCCTCCGTTTTTTCTTCTATCCTAGAAAATGATATTACTATTTGGCCATTCCTGCCTGAACTAGAAAAGTAGTCAGCTTGACTTCCATCTGTCTATTTATGCCATTTTTATCTTTCTCTTTTCTTAATAGTTTACAATTCTGTCCACTTCTCTCCATTTGCAATGCGACAACCATGGCCAGGACACCATTATTATCTGTTGCCTGGATAACTGTAGCAGCCTTACAACTGGTTTCCAATTCATTTTTTTTTAATTAATTTATTTATTTTAAAGAGAGAGAGTGTCTCAACCAGCTCCTTGCTGAATGCAGCACCCAACGTGGGGCTCAATCTCATGACCCTGAAATCACAACCCTGAGATCACAACCTGAGCCAAAACCAAGAGTGGGAAGCTTAACCAACCGTACCACCCAGGCGCCCCCAGGTTGCCTTTCTGTGGTTGATACCCACCACCATTTTCAATTTTACTCCAAGTGGAAATATAACCCCTGTCCGAATTTCCCAAAACAAGACCTGGCTATAACTTTACCAAAGACTTGGAGACCTATGGAAGGGAGACACTTGCAGAAAACCAGCCGTTGCACACAAGTGCTTCGGGAGTTCACAGCCCCAAGGAATATTCTAACCTTTGGATTTATTCCCTGACCTGTTGCTAAAATGCACTCCACCTGCCCCACCCTCAACCCCTGCCTTCCGCCCCAAGTTTATGCCTCTTCCAGATTACCACCTACCCAGAATACAAAGACAAAGAAAACTCTAGTTTTCCCCTCTTGTCCTGGTGCAAAGCCTGCCCTGCTTCGTGGGTGTCATTTGCAGTCTAGCTCTTTGGAGTCCTTGAAACTCTCCAATCTTTATCTTTGCCCAGTCAGCAGGTCCACTGGAGGTTTCTAATCACCACTCCCCTCCCCCCACAGGTTTACTTGCCTTCACAGGCACTTGGTGAAATAGAAAGATGCTGCAGTGTTTGAAAAACATTAAAATTGGGGTGCCTGGGTGGCTCAATGGGTTAAAGCCTCTGCCTTCAGCTCAGGTCATGATCCCAGGGTCCTGGGATCGAGCTCCGCATTGAGCTCCGCATCGGGCTTTCTGCTCAGCGGGGATCCCCTTCCCTTCCTCTCTCTCTGCCTGCCTCTCTGCCTACTTGTGATCTCTGTCTGTCAAATAAATAAATAAAATCTTAAAAAAAAACATTAAAATTTTGGCTGCAGGTAGAGCACCCTTTCCACATAAACTAGTTTTGTTCATTCATTCAGGTGATAGATCCAGCTGTCAGAAAGTCACATGTGTGATGGCTGTGCTTTTAAACAATATGAGCGGTCATTTGGGTGTGCTTGTTGTATGACTACAAAGAATGACTCAACTATGAATCAAATGCCCATTTTTCATTCCTCATTTCCTTTTTTCAGTATCTTTCAAAAGTTTCCTGCTTTTTGACATAATTTCAGTAAAATTAAACTTGAAGAAAGTCAGTGCCTCATCAGGCAGTGAGGGAACAAACAGATATTCAACGGGAGGAAATGAAACTCAACTTATACCTCACAGCATGCGCAAAAATTAATTCAAGATGGATTATAAACCTGAACATAAAATGGAAAACTATAAAATTTCTAGAAGAAATCATAGGAAAATATCTTCGCAGTCTTGGGGTAGGCAAAGTTTTCCCAAGGAAAGCATAGAAAGCTTTAGCCGCAAAAAAGAAAACAAGAATTAGTAAATCAGACTTTGTGAAAGTTAAACACGTTCAAAAGACACTGTTGAAAGAATAAATAGACAAGCCACAGACTGGGAGACTATGTTTGCAACACATATGTCGGACCAAACACTTGTTCCCAAAATATGTAAGAATACATACAACTGAATAATAATTTTTAAAACCCAGTTTTTAAAATAGGCAAAAGGATTTGAACAAACACTTCATAAAAAATATACATAAATGGCCAATAGACACTGGAAAGATGCTGGACATTCATGTTCTCATATAATTTTAAAGCACAAGGAGATGCTGCACACCCACTAGCTAGAAAGGCTAAAAGTAAAGAGAATGGAAAGTCTAAACTCTCCTTTGTTGCTTGGGGAAGTATAAAAATGATGTAACCACTCTGGAAAATGTTTGGCAGTTGTTTATAAAGTTAAACATACACTTACCATACATTCAGCAATCACACTCCTAACGGTATACCTCAGTGAAATGAAGGGGGATGACTGCCCAGACATACATACGCAGATGTTCATAGCAGCTTCGTTCCCACTAGTGCTAGATTAGAACCACTGCAGGTATCCATAAACAGGAGAATACAGTCATAGAGTAGAACACAACTCAGCAATAAAGCTAACAATTAATGCAACAACAAGGACTAGTCTCACAGTATTATGTCCTAGTAAAAGAAGCCAGACTCAAAAGAATACATACTGTATAATTTCACTTACATGAAGTTCAGGAACAGCTAAAACTGATCTATGGTTCCAGAAATCAGAATAGTGGTTGCTTGAGGGTAGAGGTGGTGGGAATGCCTGGGAACAGGCTGAGAGAGACTTCTGCCATGATAGAACATTCTATCTCTTGTGTGAGTTTTGTCAAAACTGTTGGGGAACTGGATACATAAGATCTATGTGTTTCCCTCTTTTTAAGTGATATCTCAAAATTTTAAAACTTGTGCAGCTTAAAATAATATAATAACTGCATTTTACCTTTGTTATAGCCATGGATCCATTCATTGATCCTGCTAATTCTGCCAATGGCCAACTACTCAGTGGTGGTGATGGACAGTAGTTTATATGTGTTGTCTAGTCAGGTAAAACTACTGTTGCTATGAACTGTCTGAATTTTGCTAAGCATAGCTGCAGATTTATTTTAACTTATGTATTCAACTATAATAAATGTAGACTTATTTTTAATTCACTTTCTTCAACGCTTTTCAACAATGTGTGATCTCCTCACGTGTTTCATTTATCTTTATGTTCTGATCTGAAATATCTTCAGCATGTTGTCCCTTGCTACCAGAATCCACCGCCCCTGCCACCACCAAGTGCATCACAGCCCAGGTCAGGTGCCATTTCCTCTGTGAAGCTGTTATTCCCCCTGCAGCTAACACAGCTCTCAATTCTTTCCTAAACTAGGGAAGTGCTTTTTCTCTCAAGTACTAATTCCCATGATGATGAAACAGCTTAACATATATTTGGGCTTTGTTTCTGGAATGACCTTCTTTTCTAGAATGTAGGCCACACAGGGTTAGGCACACGGAAGGTACTCAAATGCCTAAGTAAATATATGAACTAAAAAGTTTAATCTCATATAATGTGGATTTCCTTCTCCTGAACTCCGAGTACACATGTAAGAAGATAAATAATTTAAATGTGTCCAAATAGATCTTGCCTTAACTAAAAAGAATAATTATAGGAAAATTTGAATGATACTTTAATTTGTAAACTCCTATGGTAAAAATACATTGTTTTCATAACCAAGGTCATTTTATTCATTTACAATCATTATACTAGATAAAGTTCAATAAAATAAAGCAAAAGTGATTGACAGTTTTCTCCTTATTATCAAAAGACAAGAGACTGGTTTAACTAGAAGTATCTGTTTTCAGTAGTAACGTCCTGCTTATCTTTGGTACGAAGTTAAAAGATAGCCCTATATTTCAAATTATTTGGGGCAGTAATAAATGTTTAACCTATTCATTAATGAGAATATTTTATACTTTCCTTGCAGAGGTTAGTTGTATTATGTGATGTGAGAGCCTTTAATATGTATGAGGGACTGTCGCCAAATAAATGTATTTTGGTTTTCAGTGGTTACATTCTGTACTTGATGACAGAGGTTCATATTAGTCAGTCCTGTATTATACGAACAATAACAGAGATATTGCTTGTAAGTGATGATTCATTACACTGGACGTACAAACTTCATGAATTTGCTAATTGTATTTCCCTGTTCTGGTCACTAGCCAGTCTCCATTCTTATTACATGAATATTTCAAAGGCCCTGCCAAATAAGTTCATAAAGAAAGTAGGAATTAATACAATATTAAAGTACAGTAATGCAAATATTCTACACATCTGATACTAAGGTAAAGATAGTGACTAAATTGAAAACCACCAGAGGGCAGCTTAATACAAAAGTGACAGATACTTAAAAGAGTATGGTAGTGTTTTTAAAGTTTAATTCCAGAAAGTTAAATACTATGGATACAGAGGAAAGAGAGTGACAAAGACACATTTAATAAAATATTTTAAAATTTCAATTGTAACTGATGTTTATGAGTTTAGCATATTTGTATATTCTATATTCTGTGTACTTTTTAGTTGATCTTCTAATGTGAATGTGAACTAAAATATCCTCCCCCATTTTTTTGGCACAGCTAAACTGGCCAGGAGGTCAGGCCACTTGGCCAATATTAAAATTTTTTAAAATGTGATCTTACTTTTTTTCTTTTCTGTGGTAGCCAGTGCTTTTCCTAAGGAAGAAGTAATTGACACCACTAGTTTGTTTCTTTCTAATTTAATGGAATTAAAAATGAAAAGTAAGATAATGATGATTTCTCTTTTAAGTACTATTATAATTTTAAATAATTGATGTATGCAGCTGTTTGCTTTTTGTCTCTGCCTCTTGTTTGAATACTTCATGAGGTCAAGGACATATACTTTAAGGACCTTGCCAAGTACAGTGACAAGGAGGTTGGCTTTCAGTAATTATTTTTTGTTTCAATTAAGTAATTAACCACAAATTCCTAAGGGACTAACAATCTGGAGGCCATTCCATGTTTTCATGTAGTCAACGGCAATACCTCTGTCCGCTCATCCACACACCCATTTATCCATCCATCCACACAGATATCTAGCCCTCAAAGAGAATCTTCAGAACGGGTTCCTTTCTCTTTGTTTTTTTCTTTGTTTGTTTGTTTAAATTTTTTAAGATTTTATTTATTTATTTGACAGAGAGAGACACAGTTAAAGAGGGAACACAGGCAGGGAGAGTGGTGAGGGAGAAGCAGGCTCCCCGCTGAGCAAGGAGCCCAATGCAGGGCTTGATTCCAGGATACTGGGATCATGACCTGAGCCCAAGGCAGACGCTAACAACTCAGCCACACAGGCGCCACCCTTTCTTTTTGATAGTTGAAAAAGAAACTTTCTCAGTGAAGAATTCCCAGTTCAAAATCTTCCTTCTAGAATACATAAAATTCCTTGAGGACTCTTTATAGTAGTGGCAGCCTCATTTTTTTAAGAGACTGACAGCTTTCCTTCTAGTTGGCCAGTTCCACAGTGAGGGTACCCATGGGTTCATTATGCTGTTTCCCTCCCTAGAGCTCTGGTTGCTGGTTAAGAACTATCTTTTTTTTTTTTCTTTTTAAAGATTTCATTTACTTACTTGACAGAGAGATAGAGAGCACAAGTAGGCAGAGTGGCAGGCAGAGGGAGAGGGAGAAACAGGCTCTCTGCTGAGCAAGGAGTCCAATGCGGGGCTTGATCCCAGGACGCTGGGACCATGACCCAAGCCAAAGGCAGACACTTAACCGACTGAGCACCCAGGTGTCCCAAAAACTATCTTTTGACAAAATAAAAGATGAAGTCTTTCTTCTTTCACATGATTTATGTTATTTGTCTTGTAATGTATCAGAGTTTCTGAAGAAAATTCATTGTCATTCTTCTGGCTTCTTAATAATAAGATATAAAATCTTAGGAATCTTCCCTGGACTGTGATCTCTTCTCACTTAGAAGCCCCACAGGCTTAATCATCACCTGCATGCTGATGCCTTAGAAATTTGTACATTAATCCCTGGCTGTTTTCCAAACTTCAGACTTTTGTAACCACCTGGATGATCCACAGCCATCTTCTACCCTAGTGAGAAGGAAAGGAAAGAGAAGAAAAGGGAAGGAAAAGGAAAAGAGGGGAGAAAGAATAGAGAGATAGTGTGTTTTTTGTAGTTTACTTTCCGCCTCTCCTCTTCCTTAAAAACTGTGAGAAGGATAGAAACTTCTAGAAACTTTTGGCATCCATCAACAGCAGAGGCTTGTCTTCCTTTCATCTGAATATCTGGGAGGACAGTGCCATTCAGAAAGCCCAAAGATAGCATGAGGCAGCCGAGGTAGAGTAAACTGTCATTGTCTCATTTTCAGGCAAAAAGAGAGACTGAAGGAGATACCTCTCTCCCAAGTTCTTCAAAGCCTACCTGAGGCAGAGAGAAGATATAAATTTCCATATGTCGTGGCTTGGGGATGCTAAGTATTGGGCCAGTGGTCTGCCAAAAGTCACTTAAGGGCATCATCTAGAACTGGGGGCTAGGTGGCAGAAGGACATCGACTTCCCCAAGATGGCTGAAGGGAGGCAAGTCAAGGGTGTGATGGAGTGATGGGGTAGGAAAGGAGGGTCAGGGATTGGGGAAGAGAAAGGACAATCATAGGTCCTTAACAGTGTTTGCCAGAGAGGAGATCATAAGTCACATTGTCCAGGTATTCAAACCACTGGCAGTGAGGGCGGAACAACAAGACACCCCTCACCTGTGGTCACTGGGATCCAGCGTCTTGCCCCCAATGCCATTATGTTCTGAAAATTGCCCCATCCCCCAGAGATCCTGAGAAGGGAGAGAATGGAAGAAATCTTGAGAAATGAGAGCAAGAGCTCACACTTTGTAATGATAAAATAGTAAGCCAACTCTGACTGGATATTTACCAAAAGGCACTCAATTTTATGCTGAAAGTGAGCAAGCTCCGTATAATTGGCAAGATTAAGTATTTTCACTGTCACCGGAAATGGGATCTCACAACTTGAGCTCAGTTTAAAGTAATAAAGTAATATTTCTATATAATGAAGATATGATTGAACTTTGTAGCACCTACACAAAACTTATCCCAAGTTCTCTCATCTGTAGATAAATTATATATGCTTACTTTTATCCTGTCTTTTCTCTCTTGGCTATGCGTAACACCAGATTTTTATAATGTTGGGTTAACATTTAACTACCTAACTAGTTCTTTTTTTCACTTAGTCAAGAATTGTGAACATTTTTTCAAGTCACCAAATATTTTCCCCTTGTATAATTTTTTAAAAAAATATTTTATTTATTTGACAGAGAGAAATCACAACTAGGCAGAGAGGCAGGCAGAGAGAGAGGAGGTAGCAGGCTCACCGCGGAGCAGAGAGCCCGATGTGGGGCTCGATCCCAGGACCTTGGGATCATGACCTGAGCCGAAGGCAGAGGCTTTAACCCACTGAGCCACCCAGGTGTCCCCCTTAGTATAATTTTTTAAAGACTTAATTTTTTAGAGTAATTTTAGGTTCACAGCAAAATTGTGAAGTGGGGCTTTCTTATAACCTTGCCCCCACACACGCACAGCCCTGTTATCAACATCCTCCCACCAGGATGGCATATTTTTTACAATTGATGGGTATATACTGATAGCTCATAATCACCTAAAATCAAGAGTTTATCTTAGGGTTCACTCTTGATGTTGTGCATTCTATGGCTTTGGACAAGTGTATAATGACATGAATCCATCATTATACTATTATACAGAACATTTTCATGCCCTAAAAGTCCTCTGTGCTTCACCTATCCATCTTTCTCTGCATCCCAAGCCCTAGCAACCCCTGATCTTTTTACTGTATCCATAGTTTTGCCTTTTCCAGAATGTTGTATAGTTGGAATTACATAGTATGTAACCTTTTCAGACTGGAATCTTTAACTTGGTAATAACGCATTCAAGTTTCCTCCATCATCTTTTCATGGTTTGGTAGCTCACTAATTTTTAGAACTGAGTGATATTTTATTGTCTGGATATACCAGTTTATTTATTCATTTACCTACTAAGGGGCATCTTGATTGCTTCCAAGTTTAGGCAATCATGAATAACATTGCTATAAACACCCATGTGCAGGATTTGTGTAGGCATATGTTTTCAACTCCTTTAGGTAAATACCAAAAAGTATGATTGCTGTATAGTATAGTCAGAGTAGGTTTAATTTTGTAAGAAAATGCCAAGCTGTCTTCTAAAGTGGCTGGACCATTTTGCATTTCCACCAGCAATGAGTGAGTGTTCCTATTGCTCCACATCTTTGTCAGCACTTGGTATTGTCAGTGTTCTAAATTTTGACCATTCTAATAGATATATAGTGATATTTCATTGCTTTAATTTACATTTTCCTGATGACATGTGATGTGAAGCATCTTCTCTGGTGATGTATCTGTTAAATTTTTTGGCCCATTTTTAAAAATTGGGTTGTTTGTTTTTCTAGTGTTTTAAGAGTTCTTTGTATACTTTGAACAGCAGTCCTTTATCAGGTATGTCTTCTATAAATATTTTCCCCCAGTCTGAGGCTTCTCTTCTCATTCTGTTAACATCATTGTTCATAGATGAACATGTTCATTAGAACATCATTGTTCAGCAGAAGTTTTTAATGTTGGTGGAATTCAGCTTATCATTTATTTCTTTCATGGATTGTGCCTTTGGTGTTCTATCTAAAAAGTCATCACCACACCCGACATCATCTAGGTTTATCCGTGCTATCTTCTAGGAGATTTATAATTTTGCATTTTACATTTAGGTCTTTGATCCATTTTGCATTACTTTTTGTGAAGGATGTGAAGTGTGTCTAGATTCACCATTTTGCATGTGGATGTGGTGTTGTTTCAAGTACCATTTGTCGAAAAAACTATCTTTGCACCTTTGTCAAAGGTCAGTTTAATTACCTTTACCTGGGTCTATTTCCAAGCTCTCTGTTCTGTTCCACTGATCTATTTGTCTGTTCTTTTGCCAGTTAGTACTCCAACTTTGTCTTCTCCCTCATTATTGTGTTGGCTATCTGGGTCTCTTCCCTCTGCATATAAACTTCGGAATCAGTTTGTTGATATCCACAAAATAACTTGTTAGAAATGTTTAGATTTCTAGGTTTGATTGGGATTGCATCTACTCTATATCAAATTGTGAAGACCTGACATCTTGGCAATCTCAAGTCTTTTTATTCACGAACACAGAATATCTCTCCATTTATTTAGTTCTCTGATTTCATTCAAGTGTTTTGTAGTTTTCCTCATACAGATCTTTTACATATTTTGTTAGGTTTGTATCTAAGTATTTCATTTTTGGGACACTACCGTAAATGGCACTGTGTTTTTAATTTTAAATTCCATTGTTCATTGCTGGCTTTCAATATAATTTTTAAAAGCAGCATTGTAATTAATCATATATGACTGTTTGGTAAGGTAATTAACTAACCTCTTTCTTTTAAACAATATTTAGATTGTTTCTGGTTTTCTGCCATTTTAAATACCAATAAGATAATGAACAATCCTATACATAGATCTTTAAATGTGTCTAAGAGAATAGCTTTAGAATAAATTCCTTAAACAGGAATTTCTGAATCAAAAATTGTGCTACTTTAAAGATTTTTGATACATCCGGTCAAATTGGCCTTAAGGAATATTAGCACTTTAAATTCCAACTAACAGTGTATAAGAATGCCTCTTTCCTTATATCTTTAGTAATGTAGGGTATTACAGTGTTTAAATTCTCTTTTGAAAAAATATTTTTGATTGAAAAAATTATGTTATTTTAGTTTGTAATTATATGATCACTGGGGAAATGATATGTTAAATCCCTCTATTTAGGATACTGATAATTTGCCATATGCTGTCAGTATTTTCCTCACTTTGGTATTTTGGCAGGTATTGAGCTCATCTGTGAGTACAGGAGAGTGGCATGAAGATATGAAAATGTCAGTAATGACAAAAACAATATGTATGTGCATGTGTGTGTATGTACATGTGTATAACCCAATGATTTATGTGTCAAAGAAGTGGTCAGTGAACATGGTATGAGATTCCTCTTTTACTGGGCCTCCCCGGTGGCTCTCTCAGTTAAGCGGCTGCCTTTGGCTCAGGTCATGATTGCAGGATCCTGAAATCAAGCTCCACATTGGGCTCCCTACCGGGGGGGAAGCTCCCTTCTCCCTCTCCCACTCCCCCTGCCTGTGTGCCCTCTCTCTCTCTCTCAAATTAAAAAAAAGAAAAAAGAAAAAAAGAAATCTTCCTTCACTCCTCAAAAAGTTAAGCATAACCCAGAATAGGAAAATCCATAGAGACAGAGAATACATTAGTGGTTACCAGAGGCTAGGAGGAGGGGAAAAAGGAGGTAACTGCTAAACAGTACAGGGCTGCTTTTTGGAGTGATGAAAATATTCTGGAATTAGTGGTAATGATTGTGCAATTTTGTGAATGTACTAAAACCAACTAAATTGTACACTTTATATGAGTGAATTTTATGGTATGTGAATCATAATAAATTCATTATTTTTAAAAGTCGCTGTGCTTATTTTTCAAGCATACAAGTGATAATTTGAATAAAAGGACAATGTGTTTTAAATCATTTTCCCAAGGCAGAAGAAAGATCAGAGGACTCTAGGCTTATTGATCCAACTTTAATTCAAGGCTAATGGGTGCAAGGTTTCCATTTAGAATGGTGAAATTTTTTCTAGAATTAGATATTGATGATGCTTGCATTGCCTTATGAGTACATTAAAACCCAGTAAAGTATACCCTTAAAATGGTGAATTTTATGGTATGTGATTTACAGTCTTAATTTTTTAAAGAGGTGTTTTTAAAAGTTGACACAGAGGGGTACCCGGGTAGCTTAGTTGGTTAAGCATCTGAATCTTTGTTTTGGCTTAGGTAATGATCTCAGGATCATGAGATCGAGTCCCATGTCCGGCTCTGCACTCAGCTTGGAGTCTGCTTTGGACTCACTCTCTCTCTCCCTCTTCCTTGGTCTCTTCCCCTTTCTCTTTCTCTCTCTGAAATAAATAAATCTATCTTAAAAAAAAAAAAAAGGTGGCATAGAGTTACTATATGACCCAGTCATTCTACTTCTAGGTATATACCCAAGAGAAATGAAAACATACTTCCACACAAAAACTTGTACAGAAATGTTCATGGTGGCAGTAATTATAATAGTGAAAACAATCCAAGTGTCTACTTACCCACTTATAGAAAGAAAAACAATATATGGTATGTTCATACCACAGAATATTGCTCAGCAATAAAGCTAAATGAAATACTGATACACACTACAACAGGACGAATCTTGAAAATGTTGTGCTAAGTGAAAGAAGCCGGTCACAAAAGATCACATATAGTATGAGTCCTTTTTTGTGAAATGTCTAGAATAGACAAATGTATAGAGGTAGAAAGTAAATTAATGGTTCTCTTGTGGGGAGGGGGAGCATGGGGAGCAACTGCTAACATGTAGGAGCTTTTTTGAGGGGTGATGAAAATGTTCTGGAATTAAATGGTGCTAGTGGTTGCACAGTTCGAATATACTAAAACCCATTGAACTGTACACTATAAATGTGTGAATTACATGGTATGTGAGAATTGTATCTCAATAAATCTATTTAAGAAAAAATACTACTACCAAGTAGTTGCAAAATGTTGGAACTAATATTGAAGACAGATGGTAGAAGATAGTCTTTGCTAATGTGATATAAGAAAACCTCAAAGAAAGGACCAGTCTGTTCCTTTCAACCTTCTTTGTGAATTATGGCCAACATTTACCAATATTTTGAATTTATAATGACTCCTTTAACCCTTTTCTAGGTCTTGAGTATATTACTTGAGGTTATTTCTGCCTCTCTCCCTTAGAGATTCACTGTTCTATGCCTGTGCACATGGCAAATGTCCTGCTTCCTCACAGAGTTTATGGAATCTATGTGCATTTTATTGCCCAACATCATGCTGTAATGCAGAACAATGAAGAGTTTAATGCCGTCTTCCCATTTTTACTTTTACCTTGCACTCTTTTTTAAATAAACATGCAAAATAATGTTGGTATTATGCACTCATGCTGGACAGTCACCACAGTGATCGATTTTGCCAGAAGAAGAGCATTTACCACATCCTTGTTATTATTAAATTCTCTCCACATAAATTACATATCCCTGGTAACTGGGTTGTTTTAGCCATTGTTTTGACTTTAACAGCCTTGGAGGTGGAATCTTTTCAATGTTTTAAGTTACAGCACTTGTGACTTCCTTCAGCAAACAAAGTTCAGTACCTATCATTGTCCGCGCATCATCTATTTATAACGTACAATAAAGAACTCCATAACATTCAACTGAACCTTGTCCCACTGCTTCTCATCTTCAGCTTTGTACTTCTCAGCTTCCTGGAGCATCCACTCAATGTCTTCCTTGCTCAAGCGGCCCTTGTCATTACTGATGGTAATCTTGTTCTCTTCTCCTGTACTCTCATCTACATCAGAGACATTGAAGATGCCATTAGCATCATCAAAAGTGACTTCAGTTTGAGGAATGCCACGGGGGACAGAAGGTGTATCTGTGAGTTCAAACTTGTTTGAATCTTATGCATTCAACATGAAAGCAACTGCTGAAGATGAAAAACTTCAGGGCAAGATCAACAATGAAGAAAAATAGAAGATTTTTTTTTTAAGATTTTGTTTATTTATTAGGGAAAGAGTGCACACAAGGAGGGGGAGCAGCAGGCAGAGGGAGAAGGAGAAGCAGGCTCCCTACTGAACAGGGAGCCCTATGCTGGACTCGATCCCGGGACCTGAGCTGAAGGCAGACACTTAACCATCTGCGCCACCCAGGCGCCCCAGATAGAAGATTCTTGGTAAGTTTAATGAACTCATCAACTGGCTTGATAAAAACCAGACCACAGAGAAGGAAGAAATTGAATGTCAGCAGAAAGAGCTGGAGAAAGTCTGCAATCCCATCATTACCCAGCTGTACCACAGTGCAGGAGGCACGCCAGGAGGAATGCCTGGGGGCATCACTCCTGGTGGAACTCCTTTATCTCGTGGTGCCTCTGCCAGGCCCACCATTGAAGAGGTTGATTAAGCCAACCTGAGAATAGGTCTAGTATTGCTCCACACAAAACATTTGAAGGACCCAAATTTGTAGCAAATTCCATGGTAGTTTTAAAGTCAAGCTGCTATAGTAAATAAACTGGGCATTCTTGGTACTCAAATATGGAATATATGCACAGGGAAAGGAAATAACATTACACTTTATAAGCACTGTATTGTTAAGTGGAAAATGCAGTGTCTTAAGTAAAACTATTTAAAATTCGGACCCTCTCAAAAAAGAATTCCCGTTGATTAATCAGACTGATTTTCTCTTACAGATAATGGTAAGATCACTTCAAAGATGTGAAGCAGGGCACACCAGGGTGGCTCAATCGGTTAAACAGCTGTCTCTTGGTTTTGGCTCATGTCATGATCTTGGGACCCTGGGATTAAGCCTTTCATGGGGCTCCCCACTCAGTGGGGAGTCTGCTCAAGGATGCTCTCTCTCCCTCTCTTTCTGTACCCCGCCCCCCGCTCACACTTGCACATTCTCCCTCTCAAATAAATAAATAAACCTTAAACAACAACAACAACAACAACAACAACTGGGAGTGAGATTAATTCAGGACTGCCCGCTGTTGAATGACAGACAAAAAAGAAATTGGGTAAGAAGAAAGGTGAGTAAATTCTTGCACTTGTAGAGTGCTTTTGTTTTTTAGGTTTGTTTTTTTTTTAAATTGTCATACAGTTGACATACAATGTTGTATTAGCTTCATGTGTACAACATAGGGATTTGATAATTCTATACATTACACAATGCTCAGCATGTTAAGTGTAGTTACCGCGTGTCCCTAATTAATGTTATTACAATATTGTTGCCTATATTCCTTATGCTATACTTTTCATCTCTGTGACTTACTTACTTTACAGCTTGATGTTCATATCTTTTAATACCCTTTGCCTATTTTGCCCACCTCTCCACTCCCCCCAGCTCTAGCTATACCAGTTGGTTCTCTGTATTTATGAGCCTGTTTCTGTGTTTATTGTCCATTTGTTTTATTTTTTAGATTCCACATGGGTGAAAATTCCATATGGGTGAAATTATACATCTGACTTATTTCTTTGTCTGACTTATTTTACTTAGCATGATACCCTCTAGGTCTAGCCATGCTGTTGCAAATAGCAAGATCTCACTCCTTTTTATGGCTGAGTAATACTCCATCGTATATATGTGTACCATATCTTATTATTCTACTCATCTATCAATGGGCACTTAGGTGGCTTTCATATCTGGCTATTGTAAATAATGCTGCAATAAATATAGGGGTACATATATCTTTTCAAATTAGTGTTTTCATTTGGTTTGGATAAATACCCAGTAGTAGAATTAGTGGATCATATGGTATATCTATTTTTAATTTTTTGAGGCATCTCCGTACTGTTTCCATGTACTGAATCAATTTACATTCCCACCAACAGTTCATGGGAATTCCCTCTTCTCCACATCTTTCCCAACGCTTGCATTTTTTGTCTTTTTGATACCAGCCATTCTGACTGTTGTGAGGTAGTATCCTTGTGGTTTTGATTTGCATTTCCCTGATGATTGGTGATGTTGAGCATCTTTATGTCTGTTGACCATCAGTATGTCCTCTTTGGAGAAATGTCTATTAAGGTCCTCTGAGCATTTTTTTAAAAGATTATTTATTTATTTATTTATTTATTTATTTAGAGAGAGAAAGAGGGCACATGAGCAGGGGTGGGGATTGAGGGAGAGGGAGAAGCTGGCTCCCCAATGAGAAGGGAGCCTGACATCATGCTCAATCTCAGGACCCTGAGATCATGACCTGAGCCGAAGGCAGGCACTTAACTGACTGAGTCACCCAGGTGCCCCTGAGCACTTTTTAATTAGGTTATTATCATTGTTATCTTTTTTGATGTTGAGTTATAGGAGTTGTTTCTATATCTTGGATATTAACTCCATATAGATATGTCATTAGCAAATATCTTCCCCCATTCAGTAGGTTGCATTTTTGTTTTCTTGATGGTTTCTTTTGCTGTGCAAAGCTTTTTAGTTTGATGCTGTCCCAATAGTTTATTTTTGGTTTTGTTTCTTTCACCTGAGGAGACATATCCAGAAAAATGTTGCCAAGGCTAATGTGTAAGAGTTTACTGCCTGTATTTTCTTTTAGGAGTTTTATGGTTTTGGGTCTTATATTTAGGCCTTTAATCTGTTTTGAATTTGTTTTTTTGTATAGTGTACGAAAGTGGTCCAGCTTCATTCTTTTGCATGCAGCTGTCCATTTTCCATTTTTTTAAACAATTTTTTTTGTTTTTGATCCTTACAAGAACCATGGGAGTGAAGCTAGGCCACACTTGCCCCATTATTCTTCAGTGAATAAAAACATGAATTCAGGGAGGTTATGTGATGTGTTTGCTCAGAAGTACACAGGAATCCAGAAAGTTTGACTCTGTTTTATTTCAACTTGACCTCTAGAATCAAACAAGAATAATAAGTAAGCCTCCCTAACATTTTCTAAATGGTCTATTTTACTCAAACTTGATTCTAGCTTAGAGTTACCTTTATGAGGAAAGAAACCCACTGAACTCTTTGTTTAGTGGGATCTGGTATTCCATCCTATCTCCATATGTCAGTATATAAATTGACTAAAGTTTAAAAAGAAAAAATATTCCTCAGTGTTTGGGGATGGTGAACCAGGAAATATTATCCATGAGGTATGAAAGAGATAAAGCATACCTCTGTTTTTTGGTAAGAAAAGTTTAGAATTGATTGTGTGTGTGTGTGTTTGTTTTTTTTTTTAAGAAAGGACTGTGTTTGGTTAATGAAAATTTCACAATATTTATCTTTGGCTAGATATTAAACATAAAAAAAATCATCCATTCAAAATGATTGTTTAAAAATATTTTACTGCACATGGATCAGAGTTTTCATCTGTTGCAGAAATTTTACAGCTTTAAACAGTGCCCAGATGTGTGTAAGTGCTATATTTGGAACAATTTAATGATAATAATTTCTCACTCTTATCCAACACTCATTGTGTACGGTGTAGGGAAAAAACCTGTATTCCTCCTCCTGTGTATCTCTTTTACTCTCACACTCTTACATCACTCACAGCACTTCTGACACCAGATGTGTGGAGTTTTTCCCATAGCAGGTAGTTCTGTGACACCAGCTGGGTGTCCTACAAGTTAACTCAATTTTGACACCATATACTGGGAGATAGCATCAGATTCCGTAGGTTCCCATGACCTCCTCCCCCTTGGATTCATTTATTTGCTAGAACAGCTCACAGAACTCGGGAAAACACTTGCTTATGTTTACCAGTTTGTTAAAGGCTCTGATAAACGATACAGAGGTGCATCCACGTGGAAGAGACATGGAGGGCAAGGTATGTGGGAAGCGGCATGGGACTTCCACGTCTTCTCCCAGCACCTCTGTGTATTCGTCGACCTAAAAACTCTTATAGGTCCCACACTTTTGGGATTTTTGTGGAGGCTACGTCATGTAGGCATGATCGATCATTAGCTTCATTTTTAGACCTCTGCCTTCTCTAGAGACCGGAAGATGGGCTGAGAATTCCAAGCTTCTAATTGTGGCTTGGTCTGCCGGTGACCATGCCCCCTCCAAGCACCCACTAAGAGTCACCTCCTTAGAACAAAAGACACTGCCATCACCTAGGACATTTAAAGGGATGTGGGAGCTCTATGTCAGGAACTGTGGTTACAGACCAAATATTAGAACCAAAGATGCTCTGAATGCCCTTGTCACTTAGGAAATTGAAAGAGTTTTAGGAGCTCTGTGCCAGGAACTGCAAGCAGAGACCAATATATATATTTTCTATTATCTCACATGTACTAAGAAGTATTATAAGTGGTGTTTATAAGTATTTATAAGTATTAACTTCTCTAATTCTCACACAATGCTGAGGTGAGCTCCATATAACATAATAATGAATGTGATGTTACATGACATCTTGTAATTAGACATAATATGTCTTCATCTTACAGATGAGAAGATTGAGCCAGAGAGAATAAGTTTATTGACCAAAGTCTCATAGCTTTTATGAACCAGGGTCAAGATTTGAACTTGTGTACTTAAGGACTACCTTATTTAGATCAAATGCTTTCATATTATGCACACGGTCTTAATTCAGGTATCAGCCGCTTCCCCCCATACTTACTGAAAGCAAATAGTTCACCAACACCAGGGCCTTAGCAAAGATTGAAATCTTTCTTTAGCATCTTTCCATTTACCCAAATATATCTGTAATTCCTTTCTTTTGCCCTCTGTCCTCCCAAGGGCTCCAGCTCAGACCGCCAGACCCAATCCAGGACAGTTCTTTTATCTAACTGAACTGTTCCTTCTTTTCTCTAAATCCATAGGGGCCCCCATGTTGCCTCAGCTGTTATGAGGAAAGTCCTGGAATATTTAATGCCTGCGGAGGAATGTGTTGATGAGGCCACAAAGTCTGGTCAGGATTTGAAGGTGACCAAAAGAACGAGTTCTAAGGTTGTTTTCCACTTGACTTATTTCAATGTAGCCAACAAACAACACGAGGGATAGATAAGAAATGATGGACGCAAAGGAGGGGCCATGACTATTCACTACCTCCTCAGTTTTCTACATGGTGTATCTGAAACTAATGGAATTTCCTGACTACAGTGAAAAAGACCTAGGTCAGAGGAGCCCAAACTCCAGGTTCACTGCCTTTGACATGTGTGGTAGGGGAAGGAGTCCCATCATGGCTCAAGGGCCCACAATTTTTGCCCACTAGGAAACGCTTGCAGCTCCATGGTCACTTAATTCTTTTCCAGGTTTTGGGGCCTACGGAAAAATTTATCATCCAGCTAACGAAGGTTAATCTTCAAGGCTCTTCATTTCCCCAGGCCCCTGGGAGTGGCGGGAGGTGCTTGACCTTGGAGACTGTTCGAGGTGGGGAAGGGAAGTAAGGCTGCCAAGGAAACCCGTCTGTGTAGGCATTTCTGGTATATGTTGTCCCAGAGACCTCAGACGAAAAGGACTTGAACATTTCAAGCTCCAGTATTTTACTGTGATTTCTTTTCTCATTCCAAATAAATAGCCAGTTTGTACTCAATTTATCATTGTAATTTTGTTTAATTCATTAATTAATATTTGTAGAGGGCTCATAAAATTGCATCAACATAAGGCTACACCTGGAGCCTGCGTGGTGCTTCTTATCTTAGCTGAATTTTAAAGGAATTGAATTTGTTGGAAAGAGATGTGGGAGCTAGCTACCTGTGCTGGATATTCTGTTTGCCACTCCAGACCCCCTCTCCTCCCTTCTCTCCCCTAGTCTGTAGCTCAGAAGACTATCCTCTTCAGATGCATCCCTGGATCCCTTGCAGTTGGGACCCCCCACAGAAGCTGGGATGACAGGAAGAAAGTGTACCCATGCCTGGGGCTCCTTTGCCTGATCCCGGGTTGGCAGCGGGGTGTGAAACCTGTACAGTCAGTAGGACTCCGTGCTCAGAAGGGCTCCGTGCTTGACTTAATGTTTTGCTGACACAACTGTGAAATTCTTCATTTTATCTTTGAATGTGTGTTTTGTTAGTGAAGTCCGATACCCAGAGAAGATACACACCGTATGTGTCTCCCAGCTCCCGCTGCCCCACCTGCAAGTGGCATTTCCAGTGCTCCATGGTAATAGGATTCCTGGGAATCTGTGGGAGTTCGGTGAGACGCAAAGCAAGGACAAGGTAAAGCATATCCCCTATGACTGATTAAACTCTAAAATGCCTCTTTGCATTTGAACCAAAATTTGCTTCAAATTCAAAAGAAAAGTAATGACATTCTGAGACACACGAACAACCAAAGAACTCTTATTCTTTCTTACTCATGTTACTTCCTTCTATGAGCCAGCCACTTACACTAAAAGTGATGCCATAGAAAGAAAGGGAAAGATAGGGTAATCCACAGTCTCTTTTCCTTTTAGTTCCTCTTTACCCATCAGTAAGCCAAAGGCAGAGGGTGTTGGAACACTGTATATAAAGAAGTGAAATAAACAATTGAGGTAGTTTTGTGCAGTTGTTTATGTTTATACTGTTTATATGCTTAGCATATAATGTTTTTTATGTTTTTGTGTTTATGCTGTTTATATGTTTATACTGTTTTAGTAAAAAAAAAAACCCCGTATATATGCAGGAACTATAAAATACACACCATATCATTTTGGCGATTTTGCATATGTGTTTAATGCTCTCATATTACATCTAAAACTAACATTGCACATTGTAGGGGCGCCTGGCTGGCTCAGTTAGAAGAGCATGTGATGCTTGATCTCTGGGTCATGAGTTCGAGACCCACGTTGGGTGTAGGGATTACTTAAAATATAAATAAATAAGAAACTTAAAACCAAACTAACATTGTACTTTGCAAGTCCCAAGATTCATGTTAATGATTTAAACTTCTCCTTTTTCTTCATTTTTTTTTAATATTTTATTTATTTGACAGAGAGAAATCACAAGTAGGCAGAGAGGCAGGCAGAGAGAGAGGAGGAAGCAGGCTCCCTGTGGAGCAGAGAGCCCGATGCGGGGCTCGATCCCAGGACCCTGGGATCATGACCTGAGCCGAAGGCAGAGGATTTAACCCACTGAGCCACCCAGGTGCCCCTCCTTTTTCTTCATTTAGAATGGTGTTAAACTGAAATATTTAAAAACATGACCAGTCAAGAGAAGGAAGAGAAACTGTGGAAGAAACGCAAAGCTTTATAATGTAGGACTTTTTTTTTTAAGATTATTTATTTATTTATTTGCCAGAGAGAGAGCAGGAGAGCATGAGAACACAACCGCGGGAGTAGCAGGCAGAGGGAGAGGGAGAACCAGTCTCCCCACCAAGCAGGGAGCCTGAGGCAGGACTTGATCCCAGGACCCCCGTGATCACGACCCAAGCCGAAGGCAGATGCTCGACTGACTGAGCCACCCAGGCGTCCGTCCCTATAAGACTTTATTTTATTTATTTATTTATTTATTTATTTGACACAGAGAGAGCGATCACAAGCAGGGGGGAGAGGCAGGCAGAGAGAGAGAGAGAGGAGGAGGCAGGCTCCCGCTGAGCAGAGAGCCCGATGTGGGGCCCCATCCCAGGACGCTGGGATCATGACCTGAGCCGAAGGCAGAGGCTTTAACCCACTGAGCCACCCAGGCACCCCGATAACACAGGACTTTAACAACATTTTTCTCTTGCTTTTTTCAGTTTGCACTGAGCTTCACACAGTGTGTCCTGGGCCATGGTGGCCAGTGGCCACATTCCTCCAACGAAGGCTGCAATTCCTGACAGGTGGCCCTTTACCTACTGCCTCAGGGCTTCCTGGCTGCCAGGAGTTGGTCCCTTTCCCTTGTGCCTTCAAGCAGCTGCTGGTAGCATTTCCCATTGTTGCCACTCCCTAGTTTCCCTTGAACACCTGCCCACAACTTTGCAAATAATTTTCATCAGTCTCCCTTTTACACTCTTCTCCCTGTTTTTATATATTTCACTATAGATAATGTCAAACATAGACAAATACAGAGAGACCAGGATAATGGACACCCACATACCTTCTATCCAGCTTCAACAATACTTCTTTCACTCCTTCGGAGGGCGCCGTTTGTGTCCTGTGGGGATCCTGGCTGACGGAGGGCCTTCCTACGCCTTTGACTGTTCACCACAGCCCTCTCCTCAACAGGGAGCAACAACTTGGCAGCTTATTTCTGAAAACAACTGAATGGACATTATTACCCCGCAGATTAAAATGAAGGAAGTGGTTTTAGACACCTTCCCTGCCAATTACATGATAACTCCTTTCCAGGCACCCTAGCTCATCTTAAACCGTGCTTTGTTTTGTACACAATACTGCAGAGAGAGGACGTTTTGGTGCTGTCTGAAATAAGTGAATCACATTGATCAACAGCATTTATTCCCACAAATTAATAAATGCTTTATCTTTTCACTCATGAGACAAAAGGAAACACTTGGGGAGCATTTTTTTTTTCTTTGTGAGGAAGTCCTTTTTTATGAGAGGATTGATTATGTGGTCATAGATCAGCAAAGTATTTGTCTTCTACAATTTCATGAAAATAATTTTGTCATTAATGAGATTTGCTAGTAAGGCAGAAAAGTCATATCTCTTAAGGATAGAGTCATTTGTAATATGAGACCCTGGTCTCCTCTCTCAGCAAGAGAAAGCGTCATTTCGGATTTAGTCTCTTTACCAGTAGATACAATAAAAGTAATACACAATTTTATAAATTAGTATTTAGAAATCGACTGTTTTTCATCATGACCCATCAGGGGTCCATAGAATTGTCTGAATCAGTAGGAAGCTAGAGAAGGAGGAAGTGGGGAAATAACTAATTTTATTGAATGCCTTCATTATAAGTGCTGCCAGCTTTATTATCAACGTAATCTTGTAGTTATCCTAGGAGGTCGATGTTATTATTCCTGTGATAGAGAGGAGGGAAGTGAAGCTCAAGGAGGATAAGGTGCTCCAAAAGCCCACAGCTGCATCATTACAATAGCCACTATTTTGTACTGCTGTGTTAGACTCTGTGCGAAGCACTTTAGATCCTATGAAATTTAACCTATGCCCATATACAGATGAGGTCGCTGAAGCATCTTGCCCATGGTCACATAGATGAGGACAGGCAGAGTCAGGATTCTGAGTCAGTCCTGGCTGATGTCAGTTCTTACTATTCTTACCACTCTCTGTTGGCTCCCAAGAGAGATGGGTTTGCTGTTACAATTTCTTTTTCCATCTCCAGCTTCTCTTCCCCTTTACCAGTATCCACTCAATCATTCTTTGTTAGATCTTTCACTTTGATAAAGGACGCAAAAGCAAATGTGTGCAGACAGGTCTTTTGTCATCATATTTCATTGCACAACCAGTCTCAACAGTGGGCCTGTTCTTTTCTTGTTCATTTTGTTGTCCAACATAATTTTCTCCTTTCATTGTCTCCAGTCATTTGCACTCAAGTACTCCCAAAATATTTTAAGAAGCAATAAATTCCTCACCACGTTTCTAACTTAATGCCTAGATTCTTTATCATGCTAAAAGAGCTGTAAATATACATATAGACACATGTGTATGTATATAAACATATATATATATATATATATATATACATACAATGACATTTAAAAATAAACTGTCACACCACTATTTGAAAACTATCTAGTAGAGGGGCATCTGGGTGGCTCAGTGGGTTGGGGCCTCTGCCTTAGGCTCAGGTCATGATCCCGGGGTCCTGGGATCGAGCCCCACATCGGGCTCTCTGCTCAGCAGGGAGCCTGCTTCCCCCTCACTCTCTCTGCCTGCCTCTCTGACTGCTTGGGATCTCTGTCTGTCAAATAAATAAATAAATAAAATCTTTAATTAAAAAAAGAAAACTATCTAGTAGAATCTAAATAATATAGCAATTTGATGTCCCATCACACATTGTAAGTGTACATAAATGAGTTCTTTACCTGTAGGAAATTTTCTTCTGTTTTTCTTCTTGAAATTAGATTTCCATTCCACTTCCTAATATATTTTTATACTTCAAAATATTTCATGAATCACATACTTCTATACAACAAAAATATGTTAATAAAGGGAAATAATTTTAAAGTTTTTGTGACCATACGGTTTAAGTGTTAGAAAATTCTACAGGATTTCTCAAAATAGCATAAATATATTACAAGTATTGATGAATAATTACTAGACATAAAATGTAAAATTCTGTTGGGATTGCGGCTCTTAATGAGATGAGTAAAGTCTTTCTCTCCAGATATCCAAGGATAAATATAACAGGCTTCAGGGTTAATGCTGAATGTAAGATGTGTAGGTAACCAGTGCTGAGAAACTCTTCACCTAAACAAGTAAATAGGAACAATAGAGGTTTTTACAGCAATAGGGCTCAATTCTTTGACTTCTTCCCAGTTCTATGCCAAAATTTACATGGCAGTCTATCATCAAGATTAGTTTTAGTAATTTCTCAGCTGACAGCTCAATTAGGCACCCTTCCCTCTGTGGAAAGCAGAGAATTGGAGTCCATCTGATTTCCAAAAGGATTAATTACCCTATCATTAGAGTCATTCATTCCCCCTTTCTTGAGTACCTTAAAGGTTTTTCTAACCCAGGCAATGACTTAGTAGGTTTGGGAAGCGTAAGAGGTATGCCTTGCTGTCAAGTGACACAAGAAAGGTGACTGCAGAGGAGAGAGAGGAAGGGAGAGACAGCCTGATAGGAGCTTTCTTGTGTCATTCCATTTGAGGAAAGCTTATCTGAATCAGTCCATAGCCACTTACTCCCTCTCCTACCCCACCCCCTCAGCCCCCAGAAGACCACATACCTCCCCTCCCGCAGTGGATCCTGGTCTCTTGCATTTGTTTTTCAAGTCTTTGCTCATTTGGCACTTTATCACTTAGTACTGGTGATAAACACTGTGGCCAGGCTTTTTTTTTTTTTTTTTAAGATTTTATTTATTTATTTATTTATTTATTTATTTGAGAGACAGGGAGAGCATGGGGGGAAGGGGAGGGGCCAAGGGAGAGGTAGTAACAGGCTCCCCTCTGAGCAAGGAGCCAGATGAGGGCTTGATCCCAGGACCCTGAGAGCATGACCTGAGCTGAAGACAGACACTTAACCAACTGAGTCACCCAGGCACCCCATGGGCCTTTTGCCTTCCCATCTTTAGCATACATTTTCTTAAAGTTTTAAGTAATTCCAAGGAGCTCCCCTTAGGGCCTTGTAAATAGAGCAACTATTCAATTGGGAAGAAAGAAGAGAGGGAAGGAAGATCACAAATACTCTGGAAGATAGAGAGGGAATTTTACATTTTAAGATGTTGAACCTGTGTAGAGGGGCTGTACATCAGGCTACAGTTATTCAAGCCTCTTAGGTTTACATAGACATTGTTTGGTTGCCTCCATTCAACATCTAGTCCTCACTTTCCCCAGCAAGAATGCCTCTGGCTCATTCTCAATCACGTGGGTTTGGTGGTTGATCCCTTCTCAGTTCTGTGGTTGAGACCTGGAATCTGATGTTCCCGGCTGTAGGGATTGATTAGTTCAAGATAGCACATAATTCAATCCAAGGGATTTTGCCCATGCTTCTAGAAAGAAAGAAAACATTTAAAAAATTTTAAATATATGTTTTGGCATATGGTACTGACAGATGTGCTTTCTCTGCTGCTGGGCATGAGTGAGTAGAAGTAGCTCCAGGAATCTCTGGTAGCCGTCTTTCAACCACAAAGGTAGAGGCCTCTTAAACATTATTTGTTTGTAGAATAATTTCCTTTTCCATCTTGAGCTTCTCAGAGCTCTTGGGAGAGCCAAAAAACGGAGAGGAAAAAACCTGGGAACTGTTGACCTAGGATCAACCTCTCCCTGATGTGGATAAATTCCTCAATATTCAGTTATGTGAACCAATGACATTTTCTTATTGCTTGTTAATCTGAACTGAGCTTCCTATTACTTGCTACATTAAAAAGTAGTAACTAATTTAATCACTACTGTAATCAGAACATCTTTGCATTTATTTTGTTAGTCACTTTTTTTTCACATATTGGAACTAAGATATAAATGGTTTAAAGAAAGGATACCATCATTTAAGAAGATTGAAAAGCAACAGGCCTAGATTTCCATTCATTTCAGGGAAGATATTGGTGTTTGTATGGGTCAATATATAGCGCCTCTCTTCTCTCTACCTGATCTCTAAAGACATTGAGATCCAGACCAAAATGTCAGCATTCTTACTGATAGACCTGCTGTGGTCATAGCTTAGCTGTATCATCCCAGTGAGTTTCTTAATACTTGAGGTCTGAAGTGGACTTCACACTCAGCCACAGACACTGAACCAGCACAGGCCTGTTCTTGTGAGACTCCTGACAAGGGCACGCAGACAGATACACACTCAGTAGATAAGCTGGCTTCCAAGAAAGGGGAGAAGGGGGGTGGGGCACTACTGCAGAGTCCAGTGTCTTATCCTAATCAGCAGTTCAATCCTCTTATCTGGATGGACAAGGGAGGGGCCGGGCTGAGAGTCAAGAAGGCAAACAGACAGAAGTATGTAATCAGAATTGTGGCAAATACAGGGAGGGAAACAAACAAGGCCTTGTATAAAAAAGTTAAATGAGTGGGGTTGCTTTAAAGTGGGTAAGCTGAAAGTCTCTCTGAGATGACATTTATTTTTTTTTAAATATTTTATTTATTTGACAGAGAGAAATCACAACTAGGCAGAGAGGCAGAGAGAGAGAGAGGAGGAAGCAGGCTCCCTGCAACGCAGAGGCTTGAAGCACTGGAGCCACCCAGGCGCCCTCTGAGATGACATTTAAACTGAGACTTGGATGAAAAGGAGCCTGTTATTCAAATGAGAGGTGGAGTTTGGAGTCAGGGAGGATCGCAGGTAGAGAGCAAGGTAAGGAAGAGTTGGTGGGGAGAGTTAGGCAGGGGCTGAACCATGTGGAGCTGTGAGTGACAGGGGTTTGGATTTCACTCCAAGTGCTGCGGGAAGTTGTCAAACCATTGAACAGTTTAAACAGGAGTCAGGAGAGTGACATGAACTTTCATGGTTTAAAAAGATCCCTTTGGCTGTTCTGGAAATGAACTGGGTGAGTGCCAGAGCAGAGACAGGGAGGTCCGTTGGGAGGATATAGCAATGGTCTAAATGAGAGATAATGATGCTTTGATCTAGAGTAGTAGCAGTGGAGATGAACAGAAGGAAAAGAGTCTGAGACATTTTGGCGATAGGTTAGACACAGTTTGCTGGTGGATTAAATATAGTTAATCATTAAAATTATGATTAAATATGGGAAGTAGGGGTGCCTGGGTGGCTCAGTGGGTTGGGTCCTCTGCCTTTGGCTCAGGTCATGATCTCGGGGTCCTGGGATTGAGCCCCGCATTGGGCTCTCTGCTCAGTGGGGAGCCTGCTTCCCCCCCACCCCTGCCTGCCTCTGCCTGCTTGTGATCTCTGTCTCTCAAATAAACAAATAAAATCTTAAAATAAATAAATAAATAAATAAATAAATATGGGAAGTAAGGGGCATCTGGATTCTTGCTTAGAGCAAAATGTAATCCTTTCTTTTTTCCCTTTCCTTCTCCTTTTTTGTCTTTTTATTACTATTCTTATTACTTTGAGTATGAAAAGAATACGTCATTGTTTTATTTGTAGACATGTTAAGTTTGAGATATTTAGTTGAGACTCAGCTATATGGATATATGAGTTTGGAATTTACATTTGGGGTATGGATTGGGATTTATCAGTAGTTAGATGGCATTTGAAGCTATGGGAAGGATTGAAAGGATCTCCAGGGAGAGTAGATAAAGAGAGAGGCCAAGGAATCAGAGGGTCCTCAACATTTAAAGGTCTGAAAAAAACAAAAGGGCTAGAAAGGAGATTGAGAATGAGTAGCCAGTTGGATAGTGGGGGAACTAGAGTATAGCATCATTGAAGTCAAGAGTATTTCGAGGAGGGAGTGGCCAACCGTACCCTGTGTACTCTGAGAGCACTGTAAGATAGGACAGAGAGGTCTTCTGGATTTGGTTCCATGAAGGTCTTAGCTTGCCCTTGACAAGAATGATTTCAGCAGAGGGGAGAAACCTAACTAGTGCACTGAAGAATGAATGGGAGATGAAGGAATGGAAACAGAGTTACGGGCGACCCTTTGAAGAGATTTTGCCGTGAAGGGGAGTAGAGAAGCTATAAAGTTTAGGGAAGGAGATGTGGGGACAAGGGAGGTGTGTGTGTTTAAAGACAAGAGATTTTAAAGCTGTTTTTTGCTGATAGCGATGGTCCAGTAGGATAGGAGACAGTAACATGCAGGAGGGAAAGATTAAGCAAAGCAGTGAAGTCCTTGAGAAGGAGATTGAATCCAGAGCACAACAGTAAAGACTGAAAAGTGAGAGGAAGGGCCTATCACCTACCTTTCAGGGCAGAACAAGGAGTTGGGAGCAGAAGTGAGCAGAGATGAAGGAGGGTCCATCTGATCCTTCTGTTTTCTTACCGGTATTCAAGACCTTGGATAGAGTAATATGTTTATATCATCCCCAGTAAGTCCCTTGTCTTATAATAATATTTTTAATGCTGCCCTAGGTAAATAAAAAATGGTTTAATTTATAATGTCGTGAGACTTTTCACAGATACAAATTCACAAAGAAAAACAAATTTCTTGGTCATAGCCTGTGTGTAAATTTTTTCACTAAAAGTACATTCTGATTGACCATATTTTGAATTAAATAGAACCAAGAGCATTCTACAATTATGATGATAGATATGATTACTGACATTTGGAAGCAGCTTGCCTGAGTAGACCAGACAATTAGAATTTCACATGAAATAGGCTGAGGTTCAAACCTATGCAGGACTGAGTGCTTTGCACAGAGAAAATTTCCATGGCGGAGAACTGCATTCTTAACCTGTGCCAGGTATTTAAAAAACATGCTGTTTTGGTCAAAGGGAGCATAGGGAGGAGGTGGAATGGGTGGGGAGAGAAACATTACGGATGACTTTGTGCAAACTCATCACTGCTGTTGGAAAAACAACACAAAACCACAACCAAGTCAGTAACATTATCTTTGGCCTTTAAAGAATGGTACATGTTTTTGGCTGACTATCATCCTCAATAATTTATCTTGATGTTACATAATGTGTTCCTTAAGAAAACTCAAAATGCTCTACACAATTTACTTCATTTGTCTTCATTGCATTATGAAGCTGAGAGCAGAAGGGAAGTTGTCTAGACCAGGGCTATCTAATAAAAATACAACCCAAGCCATGAGTGAGATTTAAAATTTTCTAGTACCTACATTTTTTTAAAAGGTAAAAAGAAATAGGTGACATGAATCTGAATATTATGTTTTATTTAACCTCATATATCTGTATATTTAACCTCATATATTTAACCTCATATTATCATTTCAACATATAATGAATATAAACGATGGATTATGAGATCTATTTCATTCTTTTGTTGGTACCAAGTCTTTGAACTCTGGTCGGTATTTAACACTTAGAATACATATCAGTTTGGATTGGGTGTGTTTCAAGTGCTTGGTGGCCACATGGTATCTCAATTCTAGAGAATAATAGGATGATGGTCACAGAATTCAAAGTCTGGGCTCGGTTGCAAGTTAATAAAATATGAGTAAGAGTTTATCACTGTCCTGCTCAAAATCCTCCCGAGACTTCCCATCACTCTTTTTCATTTTGTTTTCTAAATATTTATTTATTTGAGAGGGAACAAATATGAGGGGGGAATAGGGGCAGAGGGAGAAGCAGTCTCCACACTGATCAGGGAGCCTGACGTGGGGCTCCATCCCAGGACCCTGGGATCATGCACTCAGCCAAAGGCAGTTACTTAACCAACTGAGCCACCCAGACAACCTCTTCCCACCGCTATTAGAACAACAGGTAGCTCATACCTGTGAGGCTGACCATGATGCAGCCCTATTTCCCTTACCAACTTTATGGCTTCCAGTTTCCCCTGGATCTTTCTGCACCCACTCTCACCTCCGCCCTACTTCAGAGAGTGCCACTTCCTCCTCCTTCAGTCTGGAATGCATCTTCTCACGGCTTAGTTGATGAATTTATTCAAGTTTTTGCCAAAGTGTCATCTCAGGAAGTCTTATGATCTAAAATAGCAATTTTCTCTAGCCACTCTCCAGCAACGTACCCTGCTTTCTTAGTGTTCACTACACTAAATTCTGAAGATACGCATGCATTTTTAAGTTTACTCTCTCCTCCAACAGAAGGTTAAGTTCTTTGAGGTCAAGGACATTGCTTTGTACCTGTAGGAACACGAGCACCTGGAATAGTGCCTGGCACACAGCAGGTCTGTTGAATGTATGAGTGAATGGTATTATTTATGGCAAATCATTTAGAGGGTACAGTATAATGTTTAATGGTATACATTCTGGAGTTAGACTCCTTGAGATCAAATTCCAGCCTGTCTTCTTACTGTCTATTCCTTTGAGTAATTACTTAACTTAAACTTCAGCTTCCTCATCTGAAAAATGGGAATGTTAATAATAGCATCTGTTTTATAGAAAGGATATTGTTTGGTTTTGAGGTTTAAAGGAGATAACATCTATAAAGGACCTAATACGGTTTCTGGCATGTAGTAAGGACTCAAGAAAATGTCCCATTATTATCTGTGAAATACAGATTGAAATGAGTGCTTTGGCTCACAGGCATCCCTCAACCTACCCCACTGCTCCAGAGACGTGGTTCTTGTCAGGGTTACCAACACTCCTTTCCCTTTGCCTCTGTGATGCATGCATTCCCATTCCTAACTCAGCCACCCTTTTAACTCCACTGGATAATGTCAAATATTTTCTTGGGCTTCCATAGTACATAGGCCTTCCTATTGCTACTCTGCTTGTTCTCTCTCCCTTCATTTGCTGACTCCTCTTTCTAGCCCCTTGTTTCTGTTCCTCCAGGCTCTGCTTTTGAGGCTGGTTATTCTACACCCATCCCTGAGCAGTCTCACCCATTCCTAGGATTTCAATTGTCATTTCTCCGCTGCCGATTCCAGATCTACATCTCTAACCCAGCTTTCACCCTTGAGCTCTAGGTCCATATCCACAGCGGACTTGCAGCCATCCTGCTTGGATATCCAATACTGAAATCATTCCAGTTCCTCCACACCTGCTCTTATGGGTGGTCTCTCTCTCTTTTTTTTTTTTTTAAAAAGATTTTATTTATTTATTTGACAGAGAGAAAGATCACAAGTAGACAGAGAGGCAGGCAGAGAGAGAGGAGGAAGAGAGCCTGATGCGGGGCTCGGTCCCAGGACCCTGAGATCATGACCTGAGCCGAAGGCAGCGGCTTAATCCACTGAGCCACCCAGGCGCCCCTTGGGTGGTATCTCTTAATCAGTGCCCCCGCCCACCCGCCCCGTGTTCACACCAGAAAATGCAGTATCAGTCTTGAGTCCTCCTTCTTCCAGACCGCATTCCGATCAGTCACAAAGTACTCATGAATCTTTCACCTTCTCCTGTTGTCATACCTGAATTCAGGCCAACATCACTTCCTGTCTAGATTCCGGGCAGGACTAAGCTTCCTAACAGACCCCTCTGTATCCATTCTTTCCTCCCTCTAATTCTCTACAAAATAGCTAGAATAATCTTAATAAAATGCAAATTCGATCTCACTATCATGCCCAGAGCCTCACTGCTTAGCGATGCAAGGTGATACATAGCTCCCCATTGCCTTTAAGGATAAAGTCAAATTGGGTGGTAATTTAATTATATGTGTTCAAAAGTTAAACACACATACTAGTTACAAAGAAAACAGCAGTTCTCCAAATATCCTCCACATTAGTGTGTAGCACCTCTTATGCTTCTGCTCCCAGGAGGCAACCGCTATCGATGATTTTACCTGACTTCTTTAGAATCATTTCTCTAGAGAACGTGTTTATGTTGACATTTTAAAAAAATTAAGTGATTTCCAACTCTAGAAGTTGAAGATTCAGCTTATTTTCACCATCCCCTACAGTACTTATCATGTACATGAACACTTCCCATTCTTCATCTTCTCAATGTGGCTCTAACTTCATTATATTGCATTTAGTATTTGCACTGATAGGGCTTTGTAAATCATAGTGTATACTAAGCTATGAATATTTATCTTTTCCTGTATAATTTTTTCCCTTGTAATGACTGTCTCCACCCCTCCCCCACCTCCCATAACTTGGTTTTTGTAATAAGAGGCTTGACTCCATTTTGACAGCTTTCAATCTCGACACCTCATTTCCTATCTCTCCCATATCTGGGCAACCAGGAGAAGAGACCTGTGTAGGCCTTTACCACTAAGAGTCGATGGGAATTTCAAATATAGTGCAGACTCGAACCTATGTTAAGTGGAATCCCCACCATGCTGGCTACTCTTTAATCACAGTCAAAACCCCAACCACTCCTAGCCCTTTGCTTATTCTCTCACCGGACCCCTGAATGAACCCGTTCCCTGCTGGGAACCCCTTGCTAAATGTTAGTACTAAATATGGCAGGTGCCCCAATGGCCTAATGGATAAGGCACTGGCCTCCTAAATATACTTCATTTATATTCACTGGTGGGTGCATTGTATCATGTGTCTGGACACTCATAAATTCCTGAGTGGTGATCGTGCCTACCTCTGGGCGGACAGATCTCTGTACTTTCTACTTATTTATCATTAATCCACCCCCAAACTGCCTACACTCTCGGTTTTGTAAATTTTCCCTCAACATACTTTAAATGTCAGTTACCTTGTCTGTGTCATTTTCTTGATGATCTTTTTCCTGGGGCCTCTGCCCTGCTCCAGCCCACCAGATGGGTTGATCTTTAAGATTCCTTTAGAGCCACAGTCTTAGATTTTTTCGTTCACCATCATCCTGTCTTTCTCATGTATTGGAATCTCATTTCCTGGATTCTGTTTTCTCTTATTTTGTTTGAACAAATCCTCTGATAGCTTCCTGAGAAATGGACCTATGAAGCAATATTTTTGATCTTTCATGTCTGAAAAGGGATATTGTGCCTTCCCACTTAATCATAATTTGAATGAGGAACGCTACAAGCTACTTTCTTCTACTATTTTCTAGCATCTGGTGTGGCTGAAAGTCTGAAGCCATTCTGGTTCCTAATTCTTTTTAGATCCTATTTTTCTTTTCTGGAAGTTTTTAAAATATTCTAATACCAAGGCAGGTTTTGCAATTTTATAACAAAACAACGTAGGTTTGTTTTCATCCATTGTCTTGGAGCCCGTTTCAATTTGGGAAGTCATGTCCTTTCATTTCAGGAAGTTTTCTCAAATTGTTATTTCTTTGATAACTTCCCCTCTCCATTTTCTCCATTCTCTCTTTCTAGAACTCCCGTTATTCAGATATTGAACTTCCTGGAGTAGTTTGTACCTTTCTCATTTTAAAAAATGTCTTCTCTTTCCATATTTTTGTTTTACCTTCCGGGATGGTTCCTCATCTTTATATCTTACGCCTTCACTTGGAGTTTTCTTTTATACTGTGATATTCTTAATGTCGAAGAATTAATTTTGCCCTCTCGCTGCTACTTTTAAAAACATTTATAACATCCAGGGTTGCCTGGGTGGCTTAGTCCGTTAAGTATCTTATTCTTGATTTTGGCTCCCATCATTTGCCCATGAACATGGGTTCATGAACTTGAGATTCAAATTGGACCCTGTGTTCAGCTGGCAATCAGGTTCCCTCCCCCCTTCCCCCTGCTCAAATAAATAAATGAATCTTAAGACAAAGCAAAAAAAAAAAAAATTGTAGCATCCAGTTCTTTTTTTTTTTTTTAAGGTTTTATTTATTTATTTGACAGAGAGAGACACAGAGAGAGGCAACACAAGCAGGGGGAGTGAGAGAGGGAGAAGCAGGCTTCCCAAGGAGCAGGGAGTCTGATGTGGGGCTCCATCCCAGGATCCTGGGATCATGACCTGAGCCCAAGTCAGATGCTTAATGACTGAGCCACCCAGATGCCCTAGAAGCATCCAGTTCTTACCTGACGGTTGCAATATCTTATACTATTTCACATAATTGAAGATATTAATAATAAGTTTTTTTTCCCTTCCTGTAGAGTCTTTATTTCTTCCTGGTTGCTTTTCTTTTTCTTTTTTAAAGGTTTTATTTATTTATTTGTCAGAGAGAGGTGGCACACAATCAGGGAGAGATGCAGGCAGAGAGAGAAGCAGGCTCCTGGCTGAGCCAGGAGCTCCATGTTGAGTATTCAATCCCAGGACTCCGAGATCATGACCTGAGGTGAAGGCAGACATTTAATTTCACTAAGCCACCCAGGTGCCCCAGCCACCAAATAATTTTGATATGACTCATGCTTACAGCTGGGGAATATTCTATTAAATATTAGTTATGACCAAGTTGCTTTTTATTAATCCATTACCCTGACACATGCTGCAATGGCTCAACAAGTCATAGTCCTAGAATGTTTAGTTCATTTACAAACACTGATTAGAGTAGAAAGGAGCCTCTTTTTCAAAGCCAGTTGTATTATCTTTCAATACTGTACTTTCAACATTTCCCTTATGGTAGAAAAAAGCAAAAGACAGCACTGGAATTTAGGAGCTTTGATCCATCCATTAACCTGTGTGACTTTGATTGGTTTTTTGAACTCTGACTGCTTCAGAATAGTTCCTTTCTATACAATAAGGACAACCTTAATTATATCCAAAGTGTAGCAAAAGAAAAAGAAATGTCATAGAGCAGGCTGCAAAAAAATTTTTTTAAAGATTTTTATTTATTTATTTGACAGAGAGAGAGATCACAAGTAGGCAGAGAGGCAGGCAGCAAGAGAGAGAACGAAACAGGCTCCCTGCTGAGCAGAGAGCTCAACGAGGGACTTGATCCTAGGACCCTGAGATCATGACCTGAGCCAAAGACAGAGGCTTTAACCCACTGAGCCACCCAGGCACCCTACAAAAATGTTTTATAAAAAAAAGTTTTTGGTAACCAAACAGTGTCTCAGTCTAAAACTGGATGCCACGTGATGATCCTGGGGATCGTCTCTTGGCATCTCTAGGCCCATTTCCTTGTGTAACGTAGTGCTAATGACAATGTCTCTTAGAGTAGTATAGGCTAAAATGAGATCACCAATTCATACCCTGTTATAAAACTGTAAGTATTTTAATTACATTTAAAAATAATAAATACTGGGACGCCTGGGTGGCTCAGTTGGTTAAGCGGCTGCCTTCAGCTCAGGTCATGATCCCAGCGTTCTGGGATCGAGTCCCACATCGGGCTCCGAGCTCAGCGGGGAGCCTGCTTCTCTGTCTCTGCCTGCCACTCTGTCTGCCTGAGCTTGCTCTCGCTCTCTCTCTCTCTGACAAATAAATAAATAAAATCTTTAAAAAAAATAATAAATACTGAGTTTAGCTAGCAAATGCGATGTCTGATGATACCATCAATATAAATATCCTGTGGACACTTTTTCTGGCTAATAAACACTTGATTAGAATAGGCATGTGAGGGGCCCCTGAGTGGCTCAGTGGGTTAGGCCCCTGCTTTCCACTCAAGTCATGATCCTAGGGTCCTGGGATTGAGCTCTGCATCGGGCTTCTTGCCTGGTGGGGGGTCGGCTTCTCTCTGCCCCTCTGCTCCTCTCCTGCTGCCCCTCTCCCACTCGTGCTCTCTCTCTCTCAAGTAAATAAGTAAAATCTTAAAAAAAACAAATAAAAGGCATGTGAATGCAGATGAACTATCAAGGGCCTTGGAAAGAAAGGTTAGGATTTTTTGATGGAAGAGCTGCATTTCTGAACTTAATTGCCCCTAATAGAACTTGTCTAGACTGACCAAAAGGCATGAGGTTTTGATTCCCTAAAGCATCCTTCTGACCACTTTCACATCTATATCTAGAGATCAATTACAGAACTGATCCCTGAAATTTAATTCTGATGGATGTGGAACATGATGCAATGAAATGAATGACAGTCATAAATGGGGACCATTTCTTAATGACACATCTATATCACACATACAAATAACACCAAAGGGCCTAATTAAGTGACTTGTGTCTTCATTAGAAATGGTGGTTGGTATTTTCTTATATGGACTTCCATTGTACAAATTATATAATAATGGAAAGCAGGAATGAGGTAACGATAACATTTATTTAAGCATGGTTTAATATGAAAGGGCAATTTACTAGTATTTCAGCATGCTTTAACCCTGGTAGTTTATTTCCTTCAGAACTATTCTGAGCTAATTTACACTTGACATCATTTGGATGTTTTGGCAGCTTCTTTGTTCTTACTACAGCCATTTGCAAGCAAATCAATTACTTAGGTCCCTAGATCTCTTGAATATACGATGAACAACTATAGAATTACCTATAAAACTATCAGGCAATATAGGTTTTATTTCTGCACAAGCCTGGAGATTTGTGGCAACAGTGAGTGATTCTGTAAATGTGAAAAGGATTGAAATTAGAGTCACTAGGCAATGGATGGCTTTAGAACAGGGTGGGAAAGCATTGGGGGGCTCCATTTATATGAATTTGAATACCCTGGTTTCTGCAAACTTCCATTTTCCTCCCCCTTTTTATTTTAATTTGCTCTATGTCAATGAAACAAAACAAAACAAAAAACCCTCAAAAGCCCCAGGAACTCTTTAAGGCTAGACATTATCCAAGAATTGGAACACAAATGTTGGTGACAAGAGTTTCAGATTCCATGTGCCAGTTTCACTGATGACTCACTGGGAACTTGGTATAAGTCACTTAACCTTGTGCTACTTTAGTTCCTGCTGGATGTGTTCAAAAAAGGAGGATGATATTTGATCCTAAAAATAATTAACTAGGGTGACTGTTGAGATTTCTAAGAGGATGTCTAATTATGTAAATTTCTACCATTTTAATAATCATAACCTGTTTGTATGTCTTAATATTTACCCTTTGGCTAAATTCAAAATCTTTACATTCATAAACATATATTTTCTCTCTTTCTTTAATTTCATTTTCCAACTCTATGCCCCAAGTGCTTGGCATTCTTGTTTTGGGGGAGTTTTTTTTTTTTTTTTTTGTTTTGTACTTATAATATCTTTTCATATTGTTTCAGATCAGTAAATCTGTTTCTGCTTTTGCTGGATTCTAGATTCTAATAAAATCCTCTATATTCCATCTTCTTTGGATTAGGATTCATTCCCTTAAAATTTACTGCCAGCATATTAGCCTGGTATTTTTCTTATATGGACAAGATCCATTTATAATAGATGAATAATTTATGAATAACAGAACTAGAAATAAAGTATCTTAAATTTCACATAATTTTTGTTGATGGTCTTCGTCCATCTTATTTGCATGTTAATTACTCCTCATTAATATATCCATCTTGTATATAAGCTGGGAGAGGAAAAATTTCACCATTCAACTCAAAATCAGAATTTTGCAGCTATGAATGTCCCTTGAGGTCACCTAGTTCAAGCCCCTCATTTTACAGATAAGAAAGTAGGCAAGTCACTTACTTATCTAAGGCCACACAACACTAAGAGTTGGATCTCTAGCCACCGTTGCTACCACTCAAGGTCTAATTAATACATATGCATGCTTTAAATTTTTTTTTTAAGATTTTATTTATTTACTTGACAGACAGAGATCACAAGTAGGCAGAGAGGCAGGCAGAGAGAGATGAGGAAGCAGGCTCCCTGGTGAGCAAAGAGCCTGATGCAGAACTTGATCCCAGGACCCTGGGATCATGACCTGAGTCAAAGACAGAGGCTTTAACCCACTGAGCCACCAAGGCGCCCCCATATGCATGCTTTAATTGATGAATTTGATTAAGGTCAACCCATGCTGGGTTCAGCCTCTAGGTAAGCTTATCTGTTTGTATTCAGATTCTGCACTTTTAATTCAGGCGAGCCAAAACAATAACCTTGTGAACTGAAGTTGGGATGGAGAACTGGCACAGATCCATCCTCCCACTGAAAATACATATGCCACACAGATGCTGGATAGTCATCTTGGTTTCTGAGGACAACACATCACTTCTCAGTGGCAGCAAAGCATTCCACATTCATTTGACAATTAATTTACAACCGCTATGAAATAGACATCGTACTTTTTGTATCTAAGGTCCCTGCCCTCAGTGAACTTACATTCTAGGATGAAGATGTGTGTGAAACAAACAACTATGTAAAGAGTTGAGTCCTATAACCGTTCACAATTTAAAAGCATCCAGTTAAAAATTTCCTTCTTTAAGTCACGGTTTCTTGCAAAACTAACCATTTTAATATATAACCAAGAAAGGTTTTTGGTTTTTTTTTTAAAGATTTTATTTATTTACTTGACAGAGAGAGATCAGGAGTAGACAGAGAGGCAGACAGAGAGAGAGGAAGGGAAGCAGGCTCCCTGCTGAGCAGAGAGCCCGATGCGGGGCTCGATCCCAGGACCCTGAGATCATGACCTGAGCCGAAGGCAGCGGCTTAATCCACTGAGCCACCCAGGCGCCCCAAGAAAGGGGTTGTTAAACATATATTGGAAAGTTGGTTATTCATATTTGACAAAGTTTGTTTGGTCCATTACTGTCTCTCCTGTTAGGCCTATTGTATACTATTAGGTATACTGTTAGGTATACTATTGTGATTAGGTCAAGTATTTTTAGAGGTGGGAGAGCTGAAGTTTTGGAGTGGAGTAGATAACAATGCAGTAAATATTATTTTTATGTTTTAAATTAGTATTTTTATTAGTATTTATAACTAACCGTTCTTTGGGTAAAACATTCAAATTATACTTAAAGGTATAAAGGGCAAAGGGAACATTATATTCTGGGTATGCACGCTTCACAGTTCTTTGTTCTTTTTAAATTTTTCTTTATTTATTTGAGAGAGAGAGAGTGAGCACTGTACGCAAGTGGGGGAAAGGGCAGAAGGAAAGGCAGAGAGGCAGAATCTCAAGAGGATTTCGTGCTGAGTGCAGGACCCTATGCAAGGCTCTATCCCATGACCCTGAGATCATGGCCTCAGCTGAAATCAAGAATCAGATGATTAACCCTGGGCCACCCAGGAACCCCTTTGTTCTTTTTAAAGAGAAATATCTTATGCACATAGAAACATAAGTATATTCCCTTCCACAAATGAGTTAATGATTAATATGCTTTTTATTCACTTACCCTAGATATATTTATACATCAATACATACTGATTTATCTCATTAAAAAATGCTTACCTACTGTACCTTTTCTTTGTATGGATATACCATGATTTACTCAGGCAGAAGCTGACCTTAGTTGGAAATACTAAATACTGGGGAGGTGAAATGGAGAATGTGTATCTGTATGTGTATTTACGTATATGAAATAGTCATTGTCAGAGTAAATAGAATAGGCACAGACATACAGTAGTCAAAGTATTCATTATTCATGTATTTGTTTAAAGATTTTATTTATTTATTTGACAAGGAGAGAGAGCACAGGTGGGGAGGAGGCAGGCAGAGGGGGAAGGAGAAGAAAGCTGCACGCTGAGGAGAGAGCCAGATGGACCTGAGGCTTGCGCCCAAGACCCCGGGATCATGACCCGAGCTGAGCTGAAGGTAGACACTTAATTGACCGAGCCACCCAGGCGCCCTGTAGTCAAAGTTTATTAAATTAATAACTATTTCATCTTTGTTGACTGGTAGATAGAACCCATCAGTATTTTGATTGGTTGCCTTTTGTCTTTTTATTCATAGCTTCTGATAACTTTCTCCCTAACTGGAGGAAGCGGTAAAAGTCAAACTTCTTCCTGTCTGAGGACATACTTGTGCAGCCTGTAATATCTAAATATGGTCACTGGGACCCAACATCCTTGCATTTTTAACTCATATTCTTGATGAATTCCCCACCCTCCTTTGCTCCCCACTTGGCTTGACTTCCTGTCTTTTATCAGCAGCAATCTATCAAGACCCTATAATGTGCTCAGTACAGAGCAGAACAAATCCAAGTGTTCTACCTCACAATTTAAGGAAGGCAGGGGGTTAGTTTTTATTTTAAGATAAAAGTCTTTTAACAAAACACAAACTCCCCAAAACTTCCTTTAAACCAAACAGGATTGTCACTCGTTCACAAGCTCTTATTACTTACACAGCCAGATGACTCAAGATTACTAAATTTCTATTCATAAGGAGTTTGCTGGCCCCAAATCAACATTCAGGCCCTCCCCCATCTTCCTTCTCTCTCCCCTGGGAGACTGACGTTTGGAGGGCTCGCTCGCTGCACCACGTTTTAACAGAATGAAGATATTGTGTGTTTGCTGCCTGAACTGTTTGTTCTGGGATTTTAAAAAACCTCCCCTAACCCTCTCCTTTTTAAATTTTATTTTTTTGAGGGGAGGGGAGAGGAGGTCACAATCTTTTTGGCCTCCAAGTCTTCCAATTTGGAAATATATTCTAAAACTGATAGAGACGAAGGACTTCTGTTTGCTATTTACCAGGGAACTGGGTGTTCATATCAGAAATTAGCTTCATCTACATTCCCATCAGTCACTCAGAGTGACACAGGGGTGAAGGAAACAGCACTAGCCCTGCCTTGGGGGTCAGAGATGACGCTTCTACCCTGCACTTGACCCCTAAAAAACGGGCCCACCTTTCCCTTTGGATCTTTCACTTCACAGTCTCCTGGGCAAAACTGGAAAAAAAAAAAAAAATCCTCGTCAAACCTGAGTGGTCCCCACGCCTTTCCATTCCCGGACTCAGAGGCAGTGGTGGCGGCCACCTCCTCTTCCCAACTCCTCGCTCTTTTCACACGCGTTCGTGGCAAGGAGAAAACCACTCAGATAAATGATCGCCATCCAGAGCCTTCCCTTTAGGGGGCCTCCCCACAGAGTGAGACGGAGTCCCAGTCGCTGCCAGTTGCCAGCCTTGCTTGTTCGAGGCCCTCCGCCGGGCCGGGGGCCTGTCCCAGAGCGCGCGGGCGGGGCGGGGTGGGCAGGGCCGGGGGAGGCGCGCGGGGGCGGCCGGGAGGGGGCGCCGCGGGGGCGTGAGCCGGGCTGAGAGGCCCAAGGCGGACGCTGACTTCGAGCCCGGGAGCCGAGGTCCCGCGGGGGTTCCGCGCCCGGGGTCCTTTGCCCAGGGAAGGCGGGGCAGAGACGGCGGGAGGGGCAGTGAGGGCGGGGCGGGTGGCGGTTCCGCGCCGCGGATCTTTTCTCCCGAATCCCCGAAACTCGGGGCTGAGAACTTCTCCCCGCCTGTGCCTCGCGCACCCTGCGACCCCCGGCTCCAGCACCTTGTGCTCAGCCCGCCCCCTCCCCGCCTCCGGCCGCGCCGCCCCCACTGCCCGCCGCCCGCCCCGCTGCTCTCGGTTACAAAGGAGGGAAAATGAGCCGGGCGGCGGCGGCTGCGATGGCGGCCGCCCCCGGCACCACGTAGAACGCCCCCGCCCGCCCATCCGCGGCCCAGGCCCGAGAGGAGCCTGCAGCTCGCCACTCGCCTCCCGAGCCCAGTGCGTCGCCTCCTGGCCGGAGGAGGAGATAGTGAAGGAGGAGGAGGAGGCGCCGCCTTCTTGCCGCGCGCCCTCGCCGTTGTCTGCGCTTCGCTCTGGACCAGTTTGGGGAAGTTGCTGGAGCCCAGTGTCGCCCAGATGTGCGACCTCATTGAGCCGCAGCCCGCCGAGAAGATCGGCAAGATGAAGAAGTTGCGGAGAACTTTGTCGGAGAGTTTCAGCCGCATTGGTGAGTGGCGCGCTGCCCCGGGCACCCGGCCCGTCGCCCCCGGCGCCGGTGCCTCCTCCCCGCGCTTCTGGCACCACCAATGCAGCGGCCACCCCGGCCGGCGTGGGGTGCTCTGCGAGCGGTCGGTGGAGGGAACAGTGCCCGGACCTGGGGGGAGGGCGACAATGGAAAGGAGAGACACCCCTCTCCTTTCGGATCTCGGTTCGTTTGTAGATGATCTTAGCCTACAATTTGGGTTCCGTCTCTCGCCACGGGCGCTCGAGCTGTCGCGCCTGCGGTGGACAGGCAATGGGACTCCCCGGGCCCCACTGCGCACCCGGCTGCGCGGTCGCCTGGGTTACTTGTTATTTTTTTTGCGCGCAGGCTCTGCCCTGGGGTGTTTAGTCAATAATTTAGCTTTGAAAATTGGTGAGACGCTGAGCTGTGCCTTGTTACTGTTTAACACATCCAACCTAAAGCGAAGTGGGGCAGATACCTTGGGACCTTTTGTTCGGTACTTCTGGTCCTCGAAAGCGGGATTTGGCTGTTCCGTCCTGAGCTCTCTGAATCTTTCCATTGCAGCAAATAAATGCGCGCTGTGAACTTCTCTGAACATTTAGGAATAAGTGTCCCGAACTTCTTAGATTTACCAGAGCCAGAGCTCCAGAGCTATTGTCTTTAAACCAGCCAGCCAATCAACCAACTGATCTACAAATAAAAAACGACTGAGAAATGTTTAGGACATTTAAGATTAAATCCATGTCACAAACTGTACAGGATGACAACTGTATTATGTGGAATGGGTTTCTTAGCTTTTTGGGATTGGCCGTAGAAAACCCCCCTTAAGACGGTGGCTGCTTCCTCTAACATTATAACTTTCATTTATATAGGTAACTGTTTGCAGCAAGAGAATCCTACAAGCACTAAAAATAACCCCTCAGATTCCCTAAGAAGCCTTCTAGCCCTTGTTTCACTTATTTAACATGTCATCCATGTTAATGAACATGTTAATGGAAATTAAGCATAAGGTACTTAATTCCTTAAAATAAACTCCTGGGGTGCATATGAGTATTGTAGTCATCCTTCCATCCCTTCCTTTAAAAATCATTCTATAAGTGCGCTCTAAAATATGCAAACTTTGTTCAAGTAAGAGAAAATAATGGATCAAAATTTAGCCAAATTCCTTTAACTTAAAATTTCCTATTGGTATACCAAGTTTCTCCCAAAATGACTGTAAAGTTATGGTGTGAAACCAATATTTAATCCTGGTTTTACTTATTACATGTATTGGATATTTGCAGTTTCACTTTTACTTAGGGATGCATATGAAGAGTTTCTACATGCGAATGAAGTTTGAAGCCAGGAGGAATGTGAGAGAGCAAGGTGTTGAGTTGGTGTGCATTTTTGAGGAGGATGTTCAGCTCAGGACCCATACCATTACAGAGGCAGGTTCTGGAGTCCATTAAGCCCTGTTCTAAAACACATTAACTGTATATTTACTAATGCTAATGACTCTGTTGGAGCCCTTCCAGTTTGTGTTAAATAATTCATTGCAGTTGAATCTCAGTAAGAAACCAAGGACATTAATACAAAAATTCCTTATGTTTAAGCGATTTCAAGATTTTGATAGACAATCAGTAAAATTTGGATTAACTACAATGCTGGCAAATGGGGGTATTACAGTTAATTGGATTTTCTAGCTTACTGAGATTTAGTGATGTGAAACTCCTTTTGATTCCAGCACTTGTTAAAATATCTTCTAAGATCTGGTAGATTTTACTTCCTCCCTTTCAGAAACAATACAGTGCAGTGAACATAACTGATTGTTGCTTGTATTGATGGAAGGTCATGATTCTGCATAGTAACTCTCATTCTGGAGAACTGTAAAAGGAGATAAAGAGGTCTTATGTGTTTATGCTTGTATAGCAAACCCAAGACATGCATTGGAAATGGGGTTGCAGAAAAATTAATCTGTATTATCTATGTATTTTCTTTATGTTTTATTTACAGAGTTACAAAGCAATAAAATCAGTTTGATTATGTAAAGATTTTAAGGTGCTTGAGGCTATTGAATGGAATTTTTACTCTGGGATTATGTAGTGCATAGATTAAGGGTGTGGGCTGTGTTTTCAGACCATTGGGGATTTGCCATCTTGCCACTTGTAGTAGCTATGTGACCTTGGATAGGTCCCTCAACTTCTGAGCTTCAGTTTTTCATGTACAACTCAGTTTTGTTACTGGCACTTAATGAAATAATGCATATGATGTCCTGCGTGGTATGTAGTGCAGACTCAGTAGGTGTTTGTAATGTTATTATTGGTGATTATATCATATTGATGTAATTGATCTTCTAGGTTGGAAGCAAGAGAAATAAGGGGAAGAAGTGGCCACTGACTTTATAGTCTAAAAACAGGATGGGTTTTGGAGTTAGTATGGTTTGGGTTTGAACCCTGTTTTCCCAGCTTGCTGTGTGTGTGCCTTGGGCAATTAGCAGAATATCCCTAAACCCCAGAGTCCACATGTATGAATTTTCTCAAGGTTGTTGTGAAGAATAAATCAGGTAGGGCACATAAAATATCTAGTGCATGTGAAGAACAGTACTGGAGGCTGATATTCTTCCTTCCCATTTCTGTTTATTCCCCATCTTCCTCTTGTCTTCATTGGTACTTCATGAGGAGATCAAAGAGTGAATGGTTTATTCTTTTTTTTTTTTTTTTAAGATTCTTTCTTTCTTTATTTGACAGACAGAGATCGCAGGTAGGCAGAGAGGCAGCCAGAGAGAGAGGAAGGGAAAGCAGGCTCCCTGCTGAGCAGAGAGCCAGATGTGGGGCTTGATCCCAGGACCCTGGGATCATGACCTAAGCTGAAGGCAGAGGCTTTAACCCACTGAGCCACACAGGTGCCCCTGAATGGTTTATTCTTGTTGAGTAATCTGACATTTCAATATATTCATTCCCTTTAACCAATCTATGATGGCTTTTGAAATAAGCATACTGACTTAATTTTGCTTTTTTAGTATGATTCAAAAATAAAGCTTGTTATATGGCAAAATATACAGTATTGTTTAGCCATGAGAAATTAGTCATCTATAGAAAATGAGGATAATTTTTGAAAGTATGTGATATTCAATGTTTATTATTAACAATTTTGACTATATAAAAGTGGTAACGCTAATGTTTAATTTTTTCACACATGAATGATCATGTCAACTTTGTCACTACCCATCCCAAAAACAGCTGATCTGAGATTACTATATAAGGTCTAATAAAACACATTTGCTTTCAAACCATAGCACTCTAATTTATGACATCTGCCAGAGAATGACTTTAACACAGTTATAGTTCTTTAAAAGATGGGTGTGGGGCGCCTGGGTGGCTCAGTGGGTTAAAGCCTCTGCCTTCGGCTCAGGTCATGATCCCAGGATCTTGGGATGGAGTCCCGCATCGGGCTCTCTGCTCAGCAGGGAGCCTGCTTCCTCCTCTCTCTGCCTGCCTCTCTGCCTACTTGTGATCTCCCTCTGTTAAATAAATAAATAAAATCTTAAAAAAAAAAAAAAAAGATGGGTGTAATTGAATTTCAAAGTCATCCTCTGATTTCAGTGGTGAGTGTTTGTCGTTTTCTGTTAAATAGTGTCAGTGCGTTCACTTATTTAGGAACTCCTGCAGTTGTCTCATGTTTTTCTTTCTTTCTTCCTTTTTTAAAATTTTGGTTAGCATAAAAAATGGCAAATGGGAACTTAGTTGTTAAAATGTTTATATTAAAATCCTTTTCCCCTTTTCTTCTTTCTTTTAATTTTTTAATGATAGTCTAGGAGGAGGAAGGTTTTCTGTAATATCTGGTCTAAGATTAAGGTCAAACTGGCATTTCTTCATATTCATTTGAATGCATTTCTTCATACTTGGATTAATTTGAAGAGAAAGGAAGTTTATACTCTGTGATACTAGGGATGAACCCCGTCTATACCATTTCTTTAAAAGGTGTAGTTTGTGAGAGAGCTGAATGAAATGAAGAGGCTATGGATACACTGAATTTTGGGGTTTGTTACCCTGTGCTGTAAGTGTGTAATGTGGGGTCCAGCTGTCATTTGCTAAGTCCATTCTTAAGGGTAAAGGTTCAGGCTCAGAATTTAAATATAGTACCATATTCTCTCCCAAAGTAGTGTTAGAAGATTTTAATTTGCAAACTATGAAATGGAATTTTTATCTATGATCCTTTCGTAGCAGAAAAGTGTATATGGTTTTCATATGCCAAAACTTTAGCATTTGTGTCTCAGAATGTAAGAGGCTATGATTTTGCCATTGAGGTAGAACGCATTAATTTAACAAATAATTATTGAGTAGCTTGTATGTGCCAGGTAGTGTGCTGCCATTCAGACTTGGCGGCCACTGTTACCAGTCCTTGAGGACTTTAAGGGAATACAGGCAATGAATGGGCATTGGCAATATAGAGTGTCAGATTTTACCAGGAAGATTAGCATGATTTGCTATTGGAGAGTATAGGAAGGATACCACTTTAGTCTTGGTGAGATCATGGAAAGCTGTCTAGAGGAAGCAATGTCTGAGCAGAGGACTAAATACGATACCTGATTATCTTCAATGATTTAATATATACCCCTTTGTTAACCTATAAAAATGTGATATGCTTGCTATTCCAACACATTGTCAAAGACAGTTGTGAGTTTACATTTACATGAATGATTAATGACAATCAGGGAATATAATCAATAATGAGATGTTTTGTGCTTGTTTGGGTCAGAGTTTATTCATCAATGACCTGATAAATATTTGGCAGAGACATCTTTAATTGGCCTTTGTTGTTACTGTGAATTGCTGTTGAGGGCAAGGATTCAGTATTTATAAGAAACTGAATAAGGTGTCAACAAAGTTGTAGATTTTTTAGGTCTTAAAATATTCTTCCCTGTGGTATCTTGGGCTTGAGAATAGAGTGCCAGGGAGAGAATCTAGTTTCCTGCTCCTTATATTTTAGAAAATACACCTGCAATTCCTCTTCCATTTCTTCCTTCTCTTTTTGCACTTAGACCCCACCTCTTTATCTAGAATGGTGAAGAACTTAGGAGGCCAGCAGGAAATAGTCCCGTCCGGATGTCGAAGACATTTTAGTTTTTTGCTTTCTCTCAGCTTGAGGGTCTTCATTCTGTTTGCAGTTCCTCAAAGTATTGTATTGACTAGTAGTTGATAGTAGTTCCAATTTGATGCTTTGCTTAAGAAAACCCATGGCTAAATTTGGGAACTTTTATCATGTCCCAAGTAAATAAAGTATAGAAAGTTTGTGCTGTGAATTATAAGCTTGGTGCTTTAGCTTTGCATTTTGCATGACAGCCACATATTTTTTCATTAATCTTTGTTAAATGAGCTGGGTATGAGACTGTACAGTGATTGACTTTGTATTTGAAATCAATGAGGTAATCAGTTATTATCTCCCCCATTTTTTTTTTTTTTTAGATGGAACAACTTGCCTGTATTTCTGTAGGTCACTAATACCTTATCTAGGAATCCCCACTCAAGTATGTTGATTAGAGGACATGCCTTAGGTTTGAGGGAAGTGAGGGTTATAGTTTAGTAACATGGTTGGCTGATATTTAAAGAAATCCTTCTAGATGAGAAGTTTTACATTTTGAGTTAAAATATAGCCATTAAGAATCATCTAGGCTCTTATAGCTTTCCATCAAAATAGCTTATTTTAGATTTAATGTAAGTTAAAGCAAATACATAATAAAATGTGTGTAAGTAATTGAATGCAAGATAAGCCATTTGAAACTAGGAGAAAGGGCTGTCTTTTAATTTTTCATTCAGAAGAAGCTGTCCTCCAATAAAGCAAGTAGAGAAATTTATTACAGATCAATTTCTTAGGCATAAAAGAGAAAAACTAAGCATTAAACTTTCAGAAACATTTTAGCCTCAGTCTCCCTCATCCACCTTAACTCTCTACAACCACATCTATAGTAGGAAACAGAAAATATCCTTTTCAAGATTGCTCGGCTATATAGTATAAGCTCTGAAATGATGGCTTCAGTTTAAGCACATGACTTCTCTCAGAGCTTAATTGCTAACATAATTTGCTTCCATTGCTTTTGTTAGAACATAGCTTTCCAAGTAAGAGCTACACAAGTGCTTCTATCCTGACTAGAACTCTCTACTATAGACCAGTAAACACCTATGCACAATTCTATAAATTGGGAACATTTCTCCAACTAGTGGTTTCAGCTCAATTAGTTCCTTTGTGCATTCTCCTTAATATGAAACATTCCAAGTAATTGTAGGATTTAAGGAACTAGGGTGTTTGCCAACAATGCGTGAAATACTTCTCTTTCTCTTTAGAGTAATAAAATTCCAGTTCTGAAGCCATGCATATTTAAATCAATTTTAAGTATTTGCTAACTCATAAAATATTCTGAATGTATTGTTTCCTTTGGTGATACTTTGTTGTAAAATAGATCATGCTGAAATGCTTGAATTATGTCTCTGCAGTGCTTATTTTACATGCTTAGTCTTTACTCACTGCATTTAAACTTCTCACGGCATGAAAATCTCATTCAGGGCACTGTGCAGAGCGAGTGTCATCCTGACAATGGGTTTGGAAGGACCACACACCGTGCCTGATGAGATATGCTCAAAACCCAGAAGTTGAAGGGGAAATTTCTTTACAATTACTTTTTGATGCTTTCCTACTTTTCATTAAAACATTTTCCTACCAAAGAAGAGCTAGGGGAAAGATGCACATACTTCTTTTCCATACTTAGGAGGATCACCCATTTACATATTTATGAAAGTGTTTCACAAAGATGCATGCTGTGCCATTCTCTGTCTCATTTCAGCTTTCCTATTTGTATGATAACATTGTTATTCAGGTTGGGGTGCAGTTTTACTTTCTGAAATGAAAACACCATACTGCTTTGTTTTCTTTCTGTTTTCTAGGGCTTAGATGCTTAGTCTCTTTGAGATGTTTCACAATAACTGTTTCCTTTCCCTTTTTATTTTATAGCTTTGAAGAAAGACGACACCACCTTTGATGAGGTAGGTTAAATTTCTTTATCTAATGTTAGATGTATTTAATTACCGCCAGGTACAGTTAATAGGTGCCAACTTCGCACTTAGGAAAAAAAACGCCTTAAAAAAAAAAAAGATGACATCTCTCTAGTTACATTATATTATTTTCAGTTTTAAGTAATCATTCCAGTGAATTTTGGTAGGAGTCAATAGAAATGCGTCTTTTTAAATGAATAAAAGTTACCCGCCGGCCTTTGTACTGCTGCCTTCTTGATTTGCTGGTGGTGGAGCTGGCAAAGCCCAGTGGGATGTGGGTGCTTAGGGCAAGTCTGGAGTTGTTGGCGAGATGGGCACCATGGCTCCCTGCAGCCCTCCCTTGAATCAGTGTGTGATGTGATGCTGACGCCACATATTGTGTGTCAGACTCCCAGAGGAGAAGCTGACTTTTCCTGTTCTAGTTTTTCTAGTCTTTGTATATCCATCTGTCTTTATCTTCTTGCTACAAAGTAGCAAAAAAAGTCTGTTCCAATAAGGCTGAGGGTTCCTGTGTAATTAATAGCATGTCGAATGTGATTTTTAAATTGTATTCTTTCCTGAGTTGCATGTAGTATCAGTGGGAATCACCAGAGGCACAGTGTGTTTACAAAATATTCTCATGAGTGCTATAGAGTGAAGTGTTTCATTTTCACCATCCAAAGCCACAGTTATTGATCTGTGTTGTAAACTGGGCCATGTGTGCACGCATATTGGGAGTTTATTGTGAACACAGTGGTATGTGTACACACAACGTGCTTATCCTGCAGCCTAATGGAGCGTAGAGTAGTTTGGCTACTCTACAAACAAAATGTTTGATTTAACATTTGCCAGTTCCGTGAAATATGCTACCTGTCCTCCCTCTGCTGTTGTGCTTCAGAGAAGTGAGGACATTTGTGCTCATGGAAGGTCCCCTTGACCTTGTGGTTGGCAGTGGTGTAGGGCAGCACTACTCAGGGAGAACCTGCTCCGGATTGGGATTTCTGGATGGGGCCAGTGACCTTTGGCTCTCACGGTTGGCTGCTTTGTCTGATGCACCTGTTCTGTTTTTCCTGGTGCCCAGCTCTGTGGAGCTTCCTGTCCCTGGACTCCAGAGCAACTTCCCCTACCAGGAGTCCTGAAACAACCTGTAAAACTTAGTTATTCTAGATCTGAAGCAATAGAGGACTGTTTTCCTCCCTATCTGTAGTGGGTAATAATGATGTTCTCCTCTAAACCTGTATTTCTGGAATTTCTGCAGTGTTACTGAGATGTTTTTAGGAGACTATTTTCTTCTCAGAAGAAATCAGTGTGAGAATGTTGGACACCTTTTCTCTCTTTTTAAAAGTCTCCCCTCTAATTATGGAGGTAATTTAAGATTACATAAAAAAGAAAAATAAGGAAAAGGAGAAAGAAAAATCTCCCAATCCTATTACCTAGCTACAACCACTGTTGAATGTTCTCCATGCTTCTTTCTCCTTGTTCAGAAACAAAAGAACATAAGCTGTATATTACAGCCTGCTTTTTTTCCTGTAAGCAATAACGTGGTATTTTCCCATGTTTTCACAGAGGACTTCAAATCATTACTAGGGATTTGAAAAACCTCCTGTTTAGTTTAAAAGCCATTGTTACTGACTGCATGTCATTTTGTCATGTGGCTCTGAGATTAGCTTTCAAAAAACTCTGAGGCTGGAACCCAGATGAAAGTTACAGATATATCAATCCCGCAACAAGCTACCCTCCTTTCCCCGGAAACCTCTGCACAAACGTCTGGATTTTGTAATTTGGGGCAAAATTATTTTTAGCTTTTACAAAGTATTTCCTTTCTCTGCATCACAAGAGATTGGTTAAAAACCTCCAGTTAGTAAATTACAGAATGGTGTACCTGGAAGAGATGTTGGAAATCACGTGGTCAACTTCATCATTTCACTGATGAAGAAACTGAGGTCCCCAGGGGCCAGAAAATTTCCAGTTAATTTGTGGTAAGGGCTGGGGTCAGGCATCTAGGATGGTAGTAGTAAAGGCATGCCTGGGTGTAAACTGGAACTCCGGGAGGCGACTACCCTCTCAGGGGCAATTGACTGACTTTTTCCAGACCTTTTATCTAGTAGAGCTATTTATCTCCCTCCTAAGATTGTTGTGAAGATTAAATAAGCTAAGTATGTAAAGGTTACAGTTAGTGATGGACACATCGTGTCTCATAGTTGGTATTGTCATGTCCTTGTGTTCCTCCTTGTCGTCGTCGCCACCATCATCATCATCATCCTCCTTCTCCTCCTCCTCCTCATCATCTGCATCATCTCCATCATCTCCTTACCGTTGTTCTCACCATAACATCACCTGTATTTGGAAGGGCTATAAGGAGGAGGGAAATATTTAGTTCAAAATTAATTAGAGCTATAAGGAGAGTTACTTTCGGATACTCCTCTGAAATTCCGTATGAGGCTTCATATGATGATTTACATATTAAAACTGAAAATATCTGAAACCCATCACTTAAGACTCCTCGAGAGGATGCCTACTGTTCAGCTTTGTAATCTTCAGGTGTCTTGCACGTTTAACATCAATAAATATCTGTTGAATATGAGTAAATATCTGTTGCTAATAAGGAGAGAGAGTGTTGAACCGAATGTTAGACCAGGCGGATTCTCCTTTGCCAGTTTCTAGCCATTCAGTTTTCTCATTTGTAAAACCAGTTAGGTAGATAATCATCTTTAATTGCTTCCTGAATCTTTAGATGTAGGCAAAAATCCTTCATAGCCATCAACATGAACTTACAGTTTTACTAAGATCAGAAAAGAGCACCAGGTTTATGATTAAGTAAACAGAAAGTCACCAAGTTGTTCTATGACTGTCTTCAGACTACACTGTTAGACGTTTTCTTGAACCCGTTGTCTTGGTCTTCTTTTCCTCTTGTAGCCTGTTGGAATTCAGGAAAGACTTGACTCTTGAAACGTGAGGGCTGGGTCAGCTTCTTAGATATGCATCAAGGTGTGGCAACTCTTCTTACTCAGTATTTAGGAGACAGAGGGCTCCTTACCGCAGGGCTAGAGTTTAGTTGCTGCTCCCTGATTGCTACGAAGGTTTTCTCTAGGGTGTGTGTAAATGTTTGACCTTGAAGAGGGGAGAAAAAGAGATGTATATCGATTTGAAATACTTACTCATTTCTCCTTAAATAGGCTGAAATACCATTACTGCAGATTTTTATAAGCAGTCTGGAATTATATTCAGGAACAGTGTTCTTACGGTTTTTGTAGAGAGAGATGAGGCACTTTGGAATTATGAAGGCATGTTTACAATAGGCATTTTTGTTGGAGTAGGAACTTTTGTTGAAGCCTATCATATTTTTGGAGAGGACAGTCATTTTGCCCTTCATTCATTATATATCTGGGCCCTGATTAAAATAGGAAGCGTTTTATGTTCTGTAGGCTTAATCTATATATTTGATGGATAGACTAACCATTTATAAGGATATCCTTATATCTTTCTATACAGTTGCAGAACTTTCTGAATTCTTTCTCACTTTTTTGTCCCTAGTAGATGTCGTGGGCCATGTCCCCTGAGTGGTCCTATTTTCCCTGTGCCAGTGAACAGTACTGTACTATGACTGGAAGGAAGGTTTTGAATCTTATTTTTTTATTTAGTGATTTGTTTTAAAATGAGACCTAAAATATAAAAGGTAAGAAAACACAGTTAATCTCTTCCAATATAAAAGTACTCCGCATAAAACTTTTCGGACTTTGGAAGTAAAAAATTCGGAGTAAGTATAAATATATGTGTATAGAAAGAGTTAGAAATGTCTAAAGCCACACCAGTTTATGAATTGTTCTTGTGTAAATTAAAAAGTTTAAGTTGTGTAGTTTTTGTTCTGCTTCATGCCTTTGTTATTTTAGATTCAGTGAATTGCCAGAACAAAGTGTTGACTTTGCTTGGTGATTGAGAGAGACATACAAAAGTTCTAGTGACTGAAATAAACCTTTGAAATGCAAAGAGTTTTGTTTGTTTGTCATAATCCAGATAATTAAGCACTTACTTGTTTGGAGAAAAATGAGCAGTCATTTACAAGTTTTCTAATTCTTATGTGCCCTGGTCAGTTTTTCCTGTTTGCAAAGTAGAAGGGGCTGCCAACACAGGTTTTGTTTGGCATCTTCCAGCTGTTTTATTTTTTGTATTCTAAGGGAATGTGTAGAGAGCGTCTGAATTGTCTTAACATTTTTACATCTGATCTGTAACTTCCTCAAGTACATTTTTACAGGTTAACTTGCTTCCTCTCTGCTTAATATAATAATTTTGTGTGGTAGATGGGGGTAGTATGCATTGATCTCTGCTTCTAGTCCAAGTCCCTCTTTGTAATTTTGTTTAAAGATATGCTTGTAATACCAGAGATGATAGAAATACAGCAGGGATTTTGCTGAGAACAGATTCTAGGAATCAGGTACAAATATGATTTGGGGATACCCCTGGGCATTATTTTCCATGCACTGCGGTTGGTGGGAGCTGTTGCAGGTTTTCACCACCAAACTACTGTTATCACCTCAGGTTTCAGAGTCTGTGAATAATGTATTACATTGTATACAGCCGTCTGTCTAGCTTCGGACTTCTCTGACTTCCTCATCGAAAATATTAAATCCCAGTAACAGTCTTTCCCTGTTAGCTTCCTCACTCCCTTTATCTCTTCTTTGCTGTCTCCCTGTTTCCAGATGACCTCTTCCTTCTCCACCTTCCTATCCCTTTCTTCATCCCACATCCCATCCTCCTCCCGTTTCCTTCTCTGTTCGCTCATGGTACATCACTCCCTTCGCAGTAGCCTCAGTGGCCGTATCCCTTTGTATTTTGCTGGTAATCTACCCTGCCAGCCCTCAATTTTGACCTGGCATCTTTTCCTCTCTTACCCAGTGGCTGCCAAGAGCTGCTTGAGGAAATCACTCCGTAAGTAAATTTATGGTCTCTGGCCTTAGCTGGAACCCGAGGCAACTGTGCACAGTCTTGCACTGTGTGGCTGGCTTGTTTCCTGCTGAAACCTTTCCACTTTCCTCAAACCTTCTAGCTACCCTTCTCCACCCCTCCTTCCTTCAGGAGATGACTTTCCCTCTGTATTAGTTTGCTAGACTTGCCTTAGAAAAATACCACAAAGTGGTATTTTGTATTTTGAGTGGCTTGAACAGCAGAAGTAAATTGTCTCTTAGTTCTGAAGACCAGAAGTCTGAAATCAAAGCATGGGCTGGGTTTGTTACTTCCGAAGACTGTGAGCGAAGGATGCATCCCAGGCCTCTTTCCTTCATTTGTAGATGGCCTTCTTCTCCCCTTGTGTCTTCACATCACCTTCCCTTAATGAGTGTCTGTGGATCCAACTTTCCCTCTCTTATAAAGACACCAGTTCATTAAAGAGGGCACGTGATGTAATGAGCACTGAGTATTATATAAGACTGATGAATTGCTGACCTCTATCTCCGAAACCAATAAAAGATAATATGTTCATTAATTGAATTAAAGTTTAAAAAAAAAAAAAAAGAAAAAAGAAAAAGACACCAGTCATATGGAATTAGAGGCCCACCCACCTCCAGCATGACCTCGTCTTAATTTAACTAATGACATCTGCACGGACCGTATTTCCAAATAAGATCACGTTGGGAAGTATGGGGTGGCAGGTAAAGACCTCAACATTAGAATTGCTAGTGGGCATAGTCCAACCCATGACACCCTCCAACTCCTTTGAATACTTAGTGCTATTAGCTGTCTGCACCTTGCCTGCACAGATACCTTGATTGGCTTCAATTTTATTTCCCTTTTTCTAGTCTTAGAGGAAGGAGGTGTCTTTTCTCCTGTCCTAGGCTAGTTCCTCCTATTTCCCCCTTCATTCCTGTTGAGGCTTTCACTCCAGAAGCTTGTGTGATGGATTCTTTCTTTCCTTATCTACTGATCTTTTCTTAGCCTGTCTCTTCCTCTGTGCAGCATTTCAGCAGAGGCACTGAGCAAGGGCAAGTCTTCACCATCTCTTCGGTGGCGGCGGAAGCCCTCCATCCACCATGATTGTTTTTTCACGCTCTCCCTGAGGAGTCCATCCATTCCTTGCTTTTGGCTACTCCATTATTATACTCACATGCATGTGGCTGACCTCGCTTTCTTCTCTAACTCCACACCCTTATGTTAGATGTTTCTGCCTCTGTGTCACCTTGTCACCTCAGTCTCAGCACATACAAAGTATTCCTAAATCTGTGCCTTTTCTCTTGCCCATATCAGCGATTTTCCAAGGCAGAAGCAGCCTGACTCCGTTCTGAGCTTCCCTCCAAGCCCCACATCCTCACACTGGCTTGGTCCTTATTGCTTCCTGCCATCTCCTTTCCCCCTCCTGAGCCTCTCTTGCCTGGGCTTGTGGTCATCTCCTCACCGGCTTGCTTCCCTGTTTATAGCTTGCCTCCTGTTCCAACACGGTAACAGATCTGAAATGCCAAGCGTGCTTTTCTCTTGCTTAATACTTTAAAAGCTCTCTCTGCTGCAGGTTCAAGTCCGGACTCTTAACTTGGCATTCAAGGCCTTCCATGATCTAGATCTGGCTCACCTTTCCACCCTCATCAGTCATCTCTTACTTTGATGCTTTCATTATCGTTCCCACTGCTACCACTTCAGTTCAGGACTTTATCACTTTTACCTTTTTTTTTTTTTTAAAATCCCAGTAACCTCTGAATTGGTCTCACTGTTCCATCTTCTCACTTTTCTATGCCGCCCTTCCCCAAATATCCTTCTTGTCACGATACTTCCTGATTCGAAGATTTGTACAGCAGATTTTTATTGATGTCTGTTTTATGTCAGCCTCTGGATACGCTCTGAACCTGACTCTTAGTCTAGTAAGTTTCACAGAATTTAATCCCCCTGGCGTGTCCCTGTTGGCCGGCTCCTGTCATTCTTGGAATGTTGGGCCTGGGCACAGAGTCAATGTCACTCTCAATAGTGAGATTTTACATGACTTTATATCTGCTTTTATTTTCACCGTGGTCACGTTTGACATCCCTGGAACTGGTCCCATGCAAGAAGTGTAGACTACAGACTATTCTCTGATTGTGCCAGTAACCTGGTACATAGTAATTTTTCAAATGCAACATTTTGGGCTGCTGACAAAGAACCTCACTTCCTCCTTCATTCTTTCATTGAAACTCAGTTGAAAATTTTGGATTCTTGAAACTTTGTGCTTTAGTTTTTCCTTTCTATAAGTGTTTGATCACATTTACTGTCTCCCTAATTATGGTAGACATGATTACAATAATTATGTCTAGTCCCAGACAGTGGCTAGAATGTCTGGGTAGTGCTGTAAAAATTCAGAGAGGAAGTACATGTCACAAATGTAAAATCTATGACATTTGAGAGAATTAGTCACTTCCATATTCTTAACTCCCAAGAGATAGAATGTTCCAGAGGTTGAAAGCATGAGTAGGGCCCCGTTTCTTTTTGTGAGCTCTATGCCTCCTGGTGGCAGGTCCGTTAACAGAACCAAGTCTCTCCTGTAAGGTGCTTGGGGTTCCCTTACTGGGTGTGCTTTGATTTGCATGTTTGGATTCTTTTGTAGAGAGCTGACCTTTGGTGTAGGGAGGATTTTTAATACAACTTATATACTTACGATGTTCTTCACAAGAACAAAATGGGCCCAGCCACAGGGAGTATGTTATACCCATTTTCTTTCTCACTGAAATTAGAGCCAGTGATTTATAATCTACAAATCCTTAAATTGCTTGGTTGCATTTGAGATGGCCTCTTACTCTAGGCACCATAGTGATGATTGAAATCAGCTAGGTGGGGGGGGCGTGGTGGTTAAGGTTTTCAGAGGACTAGAATCATGCTCTGTACTTGATCTGGAGTGTGATGCCCTTCAGGTCAGTGTGACAGACATACCTTTCTAAGTGGCCCTTATCTGAGAGATACACTTATTAAATTTTTTTTGTAGTCTAAAACATACTTAACTCTTTTTATTCTCCTTGTCATAAAATGTACAAAAGGCACAATTACAAAAAATTGGAACCAGAAAATTGGTCTCCATTTTGTAAGCTTGATTCCTCCAGGATGCCTCAATGTGAGTTTTTTTTTTTTTTTAAAGATTTTATTTCTTTATTTGACAGAGAGATTGAGATCACAAGTAGTCAGAGAGGCAGGCAGAGGGGGAGGGAGAAGCAAGCTGCTGAGAAGGGAGCCTGCGGGGCTTGATCCCAGGACCCTGAGATCGTGACCTGAGCCAGGACGAAGGCAGAGGCTTAACCCACTGAGCCACCAAGGCACCCCAGTGTGAGGCTTTTTAAGGCATTCTTTCACTATGTAAAGACAGTAATTGAAGAAATATTCAGTTTTTACTTCTGAATCTGTTTTATTGTCAGTATATAAAGTTAGATTCGTTTTTAAGTTTTCTTTCTTTTCCCTCTCTCTCTGCCTCCTTCCTTTCCTCCTCCCTCCACCCCTTTCTTTTCTTTATTTTAAGTATATGGGTCTGAGGAAATTCTTAAAAAAATTTTTTTTAATGATCTGAAATATGGCAGTAGTCTGTACTGCAGTGTCTTGTGCCATATTATCTGCTTAATTTTTTAAATTAACATATAAAGTATTATTAGCCCCAGGGGTACAGGTCTGTGAATCGCCAGGTTTACACACTTCACAGCACTCACCATAGCACATACCCTCTCCAATGTCCTTAACCCCGCCACCCTCTCCCTGCCCCCACCCCCTGCAACCCTCAGTTTGTTCTGTGAGATTAAGAGTCTCTTATGGTTTGTCTCCTTCCCGATCCCATCTTGTTTCACTTATTCTTTTCCTACCCCCCAAACCCCCCATGTTGCCTCTCCACTTCCTCATATCAGGGAGATCATATGATAGTTGTCTTTCTCTGATTGACTTATTTCGCTCAGCATAATACGCTCTAGTTCCATCCATGTCATCGCAAATCGCAAGATTTCATTTCTTTTGATGGCTGTATAGTATTCCATTGTGTATATGTATGTGTGTGTGTATATATACACACACACCACAAATTCTTTATCAATTCATCCGTTGATGGACATCTAGATACTTTCCATAGTTTGGCTGTTGTGGACATTGCTGCTATAAACATTCAGGTGCATGTGCCCCTTTGGATCACTACATTTGTATCTTTTTTTAAATTTTTTTATTTTTTATTTTTTTTTAAAGATTTATTTTTTTGACAGATAGAGATTACAAGTAGGCAGAGAGGCAGGCAGAGAGAGAGAGAGAGGAGGAAGCAGGCTCCCAGCCAAGCAGAGAGCCCGATGCGGGGCTTGATCCCAGAACCCTGGGATCATGACCTGAGCCGAATGCAGAGGCTTTAACCCGCTGAGCCACCCAGGCGCCCCACTACATTTGTATCTTTAGGGTAAATACCAGTAGTGCAATTCCTGGGTCATAGGGTAGCTCTGTTTTCAACTTTTTGAGGAACCTCCATGCTGTTTTCCAGAGTGGTTGCACCAGCTTGCATTCCCACCAACAGTGTAGGAGCGTTCCCCTTTCTCCTATCTACCAAGACAAATGTCATAGGCAATACTTATACTTGGCACATTTCCCATGGGCAAACTCTGGAATATGCCAAATGCTTGGTACTCTAACTGCAACTCAGCTCCTTTCTTTCCCACTCAAGAAAATACTCGCCAGCATCCTCGCCAGCATCTGTCATTTCCTGACTTGTTAATTTTTCTGCTTAATTTTTAAATGATGTGTGATAAGTAGTTTTTTTTTTTTTGTATGTGTAAGTCTTTCTTAATAGTGACTCTGAATTCTAAATTCCATGATATTATATGCAAGCGTAAGGAATACGTGGACCAGAAATTTTTTTAAGGCTTTTACGAAAAAAGTAGAAAAAAATTGTTTTAACATGTAATTTTCTTTTTTAAGTATTTTATTTATTTGTCAGAGAGAGAGAGAGAGACTGAACAAGCAGGGGGAGTGGCAGGGAGAGGGAGAAGCAGGCTCTCCGCTGAGCGAGGACCCTGATGTGGAACTCTTTCCAAGGACCCCGGGATCGTGACCTGAGCTGAAGGTAGATGCTTAACTGACTGAGCCACCCAGGCACCCCTTAACATGTAATTGTATATTCAGCTTAATTCTTGTCAGATAGAGTACTTAGTTGACTTTTCACTGATAACACATTTTTCTAACCTGGCAGATCAGACTCCTAAGTATTGAAAGAGAGAGACTTGGAATTGAACAGTCTTGGAGACTTGGAGTCACCAGTTCCTTGTACTTATTTGTGTTTTCTCAATCTGTGTATACTCTCATGTGAGATGTCTGTAAAGTGTGATGTCTAGAAGGTATCTTCATATCCATTGTATGGGAATTAGCTTTCTAGTCTACACAACCTCAAACATGTTGTTACAACTCTATGTTCTTATCAGCCGAAGTATTAAAGTGTGCAAATAATTTCCTTTAAAAAAATGTAGAGCAGATTGATGTCAGTCTCTTAATTGTTTTTTGGTGTATTTTCTTGAGTGGGAAAGAAAGGGGCTGAGTTGCAGTTAGAGTACCAGGCATTTGGCATATTCCAGAGTTTGCCCATGGGAAATGTGCCAAGTATAAGTATTGCCTATGACATTTGTCTTGGTAGATACAAATTAGTCTGTTCCTCTGCTCTGTTCCTTGCCTTAAAGCTAGGCTTAAGACTTTAACTTAGTTAACTTCAGAGCATTATTTGTTCTATTTTAAAGTATTTTGGAGAAAAGATTGTACCAGCTCTATAAAACACTAATGAGTGTGGAAGGTGAGTTTCTAAATGCCTCCTAAATATTTCAGTGCACTTCCCCCCCTAAAATCACACACTTTGAGAATACTGCTGCTGCCCTTAGCCAGGCTTCTTTTTCGGGAGTATGTCGTATCCCACAGGTATGTTCAGATGATGGAAATGACTGAGAGCCACCTTTCTGTATATCTGTTATTGAGCTATTAAAAGGAACTGAAGATGGACATTCATATAGTCACATGTGGTCTGAATTTTTTTGAAGAGCTCTTAATTTCAGATTATGCATCCTGATTTTTGGCTCAGAAAATACAGTCCTAGTTCTACAATTGTGTGTTTCTTCTTATCTCAGTTTTCTAGATATTTTAGCCAAAAAAAACACGACAGTGATGAAGAATTTTTTAACAAGGAAGAGGCTGAGTAGACATTATTCTTCAACAGCGAAAAATAAGTAAGAATAACTTAGTTATTTTTTCAGTTTTAATGAAAATTTCATTGATTAAAAAGTTAAAGTTAGAGAAGAGATAAGATTGATGAGATAAAATTGTGTTAGTAATCATCATTCAAAGCATGAATTGCAACTTCTTTTGTGCTATGTTTATTTAAATCTTTAGTTTTGTAGTTCTTTTTATATCATCTTCAAGTGAAATGATGGGGAACATTCTGCAGTGCTCGATTCTCTTCTCTTAAAAGACAGACTGCTTAATTTTATAAATGAGCATCCTTGAGTCATTAGATATTGGGGTTCAGGTGTGCAAAAGGCCTGGTAACATATGGCCTGTCCCCAGATGCCCTAATTGAGCTGAGAACTTTCCCCAAGAGGTTTGGATTACTTTATCTAGATGATTTGTTATATGTGCCACAAAAAGGTGCTTTGGTCATAAAAGGAAGAAATAAATAATTACATACTTAATAGATACATTGGTTTGCCTTTATATTAATTTCTGTACAGTTATTAGAAGATAAAAATCTTAAAGCCCATATTAATGACATTAATTGGATGACCACAATTTTGGATGATTCACTTTTAGTATCTATATAACATTTCCTTTATTTTCCTTATAGTATTTTTTAATATATACATTTATATACATACATTTCCCTCCATTTGAATATATTTATATATATAATATGTATTTTTATATATTCAAATATATTTCTATATTTTATATATATTGAACTCACTCTGGACTTTTTTTTCAGGTTCAGAATTTTTCCTTCTTATCACAGTTGCGTATTTTTCGCTGAATAATTTTAATACCTGCTATTAAGAAAGTAATCATGCTCATTGCAGACAGTTTCTTAAATATTTAAAAGCATAAAATAAAACTTACAATTTTGAATGAAAACAACCATTATGTGTAGAGTAGGATCTCAGCTTTGTAAAACATGTGTATCCCTCTATGGGGAAAACATCTGCAAAAAGGAAATAAAACAAAAGGGTAATATGGAAATTGAGGCTCATTGAACTTGTGACTTGCTCAGAGCCCCTCAGCTAGACAGTGATCTAATCCATGATTGCAACCCAGTCTCTCTGACTCCAGTGTGTTCCCAGGAGAAGGGCTGCTTCCCAGGAGAAGGGAGAAGAACCGCACAGAGACCCTATGGGTGTACTGTGTGCTGTTTAGACTAGAGGGCGGGGGAGACCTAAAGTTCTTACAAGGATGCAACTGATGTTTGGTAGATGAGTGATTTTCCTAATGAGGATAAGAGCAGGTAAACTTAAAGGATTCCTGCAGCAGATCTGTGTCATTTTTGAGTTGATTTACACTCATTTTGCAGAGAGGAAACAGGTCCAGGAAGATTAAATAAGTTGCCGAAGAGAAACACAGTTAGTGTGAGAACAAGGAGGTCTCTTGTCTGAATTATTCTTTGCATTTTAGGTTTCAGTTTCAAGGTTATGTTAAAACTGTGCTTGTATTTCCATTTTTGTCTGGATTTAGGTGCGGATTGGATGGAATTATTTGAGATATAAGCTTGATTCTTCTGGTAGTACGAGTTGAATATAGATTTCCAGTTAGACATTAGGGGTCTGTAGACAGTGAAGGCTATGGAAGGGTGACGTTTGGACCAGGGACCACGGATCACCAGCCTGCTACAGATTGGTTCCAGCTGGGAGACATTATGAACTCGATGCTGGCATGTGTTTTTAACTGGCATGGTCAGAAAAAGTGTCAGAAGATCTTCCAATGGGTATAAAATTGCCTCCTTGAACAAGGCAGGTAGTTACCATTAAACAGAAAATGTCGGATAATAAACTCAATTCTTTTCTTTAAATCCTGACTACACACACACACACACACACACACACACACACACACACAACCCCCCCCCCCCCCCCCCACGGGCATGTGAAGTGACTCTAGCTTTATTTTTATTTCGTGTTGTGACAACCAAAATCTTTATGTGGGTTAAAAACAAGCAGAAAAAAGCAACTGTTTTTAATATTTACACCTAAGCCAGAAAAAGAAAGATTTTAGGTGGGCATGGGGAGAGACGTTGGCTACTCTGTATTCCTTTTCAGTTGGTAACCTGGGAGCTGCTAAGAGAAACAGACAAGTTTTTTCTCTCTTTCTCTTCTTCCCTATACTTCTACATTACTGGGGTTTCTTCTTTCCTTTTTTCCCTAAAACTGCTTGGTCTTAGTGGGGACCGTGAGCTCTTTCTTGTCTGAAGCAGATGGTTCAGCTGCTCCCCAGCACAATGCTTCTCTTGCCCCGAGCTCCTTCACAGCACAGGCAGTGGGTCCCCGCTGCTGTCGACCTTCAGGCTGCCTGTGCCATCCTTCCCCTGTGACCGACGTAATTCTGTTCTGGTTCATGACTGGGTGAGGGAAGAACAAGAACACAGTAGTAGGCAGGAGATGCTCATGTTTTATAGTAATTGGCCCCTGTTCTGCAATGACCAGAATGATGACCCCTAAAAAAAAGACTTGAACTTCCTTATTCTCCATACTGCATTTCATGGACTGGTTCTGGCCCATAGATTGTTTGATGTGTCTTCTTTGTTTACTAGCAGTTGAATGGGGAAGATCTGAGGGCATATACATAAAGAGTGTTACTAGATTCTCTTCTCTGATACAGTTTGGGCTCAGAAGCAGGAGAATTTGTGCCTTCTTAGTGTTTGTTTCTTTTCTTTTCTTTTCTTTTTTTTTTCCTTTTGATGAGAAGTATCAGAGAAGTGAAAATATCAAGAGAGCAGAATCAGTTTTCTGGTCACCAAGCTCATTAAAGTTAATATTTACTTTAAAAATGAATGTATTTGCCAAGCCTTCCTGCTGTTTGTTTGGGGAGCATTTAACTTACATGGGAGAGCCTCTAACTAGTTTCCACTTCCATTTAGGCATTTTTCCTCCAAGGCCAGTGGTTTGTGTGATGTGCTGCTGAGCTTGGTTGTAACACCTATTTTTAAATTTTTTTTTTTTTAACTTGAGGTTGCATTTATCTTGAGGGTAAAGGAAGGTTAAGAAATGAAGCTATTAGATTTTTCCTGTTTCTCTGTGTTTACTGCTCAGTCTTGTTTTCAGTAACTCAGTTGACACATTCAGGGGTTTATGAAAACTGGAAATTTGATTAAAATACAGCCTTGAAACTCAAAGATTACATTTGAAAACTTCTGATATTTTTATTGTTAATTACAATACTGTTATATTTTTATACATAAAATGACACCTAGCCCCTCATGAGAAGATTAAAAAAATACAGATGATGAAAAAACTGAAAATGTAGAAAAATGAAATTTCATATTTAGTAAAAAATTACCTTGCAATACTTTTTAAAAATTAAAAAAATTTTTTTTATTAACATATAATGTATTGTTAGCCCCAGGGGTACAGGTCTGTGAATCGTCAGGCTTACACACGTCACAGTACTCACCATAGTACATACCCTCTCCAGTGTCCATAACTTACCTTGCAATACTTTAAAAAGAATATCCTTTTCACTTTACAATTTGTGCTTTTTTTTTCTGTGTAGGAACATGGTATGGGCCAGTACTGTTCATGTTTTATCCTTTTTAAATAAAAATCTCTTCATAAAGTACATTATTGTGGTTTTCTTAATTTTGGGGGTTGCTCTTTTTATTTGTCATTAATGTTATTTTAAGACATCTTTTAAAAAGTAATTGCTAATTAAAGATGAGAATCAATTTTTATAGTTCTTGTTCCTGTAGGATTTTATATATTTATTTTCTGTTTTGCTATTTTACTGAACTCTATGGGTTCCAGTATTTTTCAGGGTCTTCCTTTGGGTTTTCTAGGTATATAAGCATATCATCTACAAATGATTTTTTAATCTCTTTCTTTCTTGTATTTATCAATTTTTTTCCTCTTGATGCTTGTAAGTTTCTAAATGAAAGCTGTTCTTTAGGTCTCAGATGAATATTTTTCAACATAAAAATTTTTTAATGAATGTTAAATATTGATTATTTCAACTTCTCTAGACATTTAATAACCAAAGGATAGAGTAAGTTTGGTTGCTGAGGTTTTAAAGCATTCTGTGTTGGAGAAATGATGATTAGGTTTAAGTATTTGAAGGTTGTTTTGAGTAATGTTTAAATTTATATGTTTAAGAAAGAGAGATACTATATGTCTCTTTAGTACCTTCAATTTGACATTCCTTTGCTATTTATTTATTTATTTGACAGAGAGAGAGAGGGAGAGAGAGAGAAAGATCACAAGTAGGCAGAGCAGCAGGCAGAGAGAGAGGGGAAGCAAGCTACCCGCTCAGCAGAGAGACCGATGTGGGGCTCGATCAGGACCTGAGCTGAAGGCAGAGGCTTAACCCACTGAAGCAGGCAGGTGCCCCAACATTCCTTTGCTCTTAAAAGTCAACTGTTTATTCTTCCAATCCAAGAGCATGGAACGGTCTTCCATCTTTTTGTGTCTTCTTCAGTTTCTTTCATTAGTGTTCTGTAGTTCCTCAAGTACAGGTCCTTTACCTCTTTGGTTAGGTTTGTTCCCAGGTATCTTATGGTTCTTGGTGCGATAGTAAATGGAATCGATTCTCTAATTTCCCTTTCTGTATTTTCATTGTTAGAATGTCGATACTGCCTAGAGCAATCTATACTTTTAATGCCATTCCGATCAAAATTCCACCGGTATTTTTCAAAGAGCTGGAGCAAATAATCCTAAAATTTGTATGGAATCAGAAGAGACCCCGAATTGCTAAGGAAACGTTGAAAAACAAAAACAAAACTGGCGGCATCACGTTACCCGATTTCAAGCTTTACTACAAAGCTGTGATCACCAAAACAGCGTGGTACTGGCATAAAAACAGACACATAGACCAGTGGAACAGAGTGGAGAGCCCAGATATGGACCCTCAACTCTATGGTCAAATAATCTTCGACAAAACAGGAAAAAATATACAATGGAAAAAAGACAGTCTCTTCAATAAATGGTGCTGGGAAAACTAGACAGCGATATGCAGAAGAATGAAACTCGACCATTCTCTTACACCGTACACAAAGATAAACTCGAAATGGATAAAAGACCTCAACGTGAGACAGGAATCCATCAGAATCCTAGAGGAGAACATAGGCAGTAACCTCTTCGATATCAGCCACAGCAACTTCTTTCAAGATATGTCTCCAAAGGCCAAGGAAACAAAAGCAAAAATGAACTTTTGGGACTTCATCAAGATCAAAAGCTTCTGCACAGCAAAGGAAACAGTCAACAAAACAAAAAGGCAACCCACGGAATGGGAGAAGATATTTGCAAATGACAGTACAGACAAAAGGTTGATATCCAGGATCTATAAAGAACTTCTCAAACTCAACACACACAAAACAGATAATCATATCAAAAAATGGGCAGAAGATATGAACAGACACTTCTCCAACGAAGACATACAAATGGCTATCAGACACATGAAAAAATGTTCATCATCACTAGCCATCAGGGAGATTCAAATTAAAACCACATTGAGATACCACCTGACACCAGTTAGAATGGCCAAAATTAGCAAGACAGGAAACAACGTGTGTTGGAGAGGATGTGGAGAAAGGGGAACCCTCTTACACTGTTGGTGGGAATGCAAGTTAGTGCAGCCACTCTGGAGAACAGTATGGAGATTCCTGAAGAAATTAAGAATAGAGCTTCCCTATGACCCTGCAATTGCACTGTTGGGTATTTACCCCAAAGATACAGATGTAGTGAAAAGAAGGGCCACCTGTACCCCAATGTTTATAGCAGCAATGGCCACGGTCGCCAAACTGTGGAAAGAACCAAGATGCCCTTCAACGGATGAATGGATAAGGAAGATGTGGTACATATACACAATGGAGTATTATGCCTCCATCAGAAAGGATGAATACCCAACTTTCTGCAGCAACATGGACGGGACTGGAAGAGATTATGCTGAGCGAAATAAGTCAGGCAGAGTCAAGTATCATATGGTCTCACTTATTTGTGGAGCATAACAAATAACATGGAGGACCTGGGGAGATGGAGAGGAGAGGGAGTTGAGGGAAACTGGAAGGGGAGATGAACCATGAGAGACTATGGACTCTGAAAAACAAACAGAGGGTTTTGAAGGGGGGAGGGTGGGAAGTTGAGAAACCAGGTGGTGGGTAATAGGGAGGGCACGTACTGCATGGAGCACTGGGTGTGATGCCAAAACAATGAACACTGTTATGCTGTAAATAAACAAATAAAAAAAATTAAAAAAAAAGTCAACTGTTAAGTATTTCTGAGTGAAAGCCACAAAAAAAGCAAGACACACTTAGTTAGTGCGTAGTATTTTTGTCCAGTTAGAAATCTGAAAAATGTGTATGAACTTTTAGTGGAACATCTACCACCATTTTGGGGGTCAGCAAGGATCATCAGTTTGGGGATGAGAAACAGGAATTATTGATTCGATGTTTGATGGGCTAGGTATTTGTCTTTGAGATTTGATTTATTTTTGAATGATTAACTGGGTACTGGCTATCTTTGGTTGTGACTGCCTGTGTTCTCTTGTGTGTTGTCATGGGCTGTGAGCCCATGCCTCTCCACCCCGAGCCCCCTCTAATGCAGGGTGGTGAGTAAAATCACAGGAGGAGGAGCTGTGGGATCTTGCTGCTCCATCTTCTAGCTGGGTTGCCCCTTTCCCCCCACATTCAATCTGTGTGCACCCCCTTTTCTTTAACTGTACAACAAGGATCGTAACCTCTACCTGGCAGAGTTATTGTGTTGATCACTCAGATAATGCTTGTAAATTCTTTCATAGGTCTTGGCACGTAGTAGGTACTCTTCTTCGTAGAACTCGATTGTGCCACTTACAGCACCCGTCACACTCGGCGACGTTTATGTCATCCTTCCTTTCATACAAGCTGAGGGTCACATGGTGCCTTGTCCAGCTTTATAGTGGGACACCAGTGATCTAATGTTAGGAACCTCCTCATTTTAAAGATGGGGAAATTGATGGGGCGCCTGGGTGGCTCAGTGGGTTGAGCCGCTGCCTTCGGCTCAGGTCGTGATCTCAGGGTCCTGGGATCGAGTCCCGCGTCGGGCTCTCTGCTCAGCGGGAGCCTGCTTCCTTCTCTCTCTCTCTGCCTGCCTCTCTACTTGTGATCTCACTCTGTCAAATAAATAAATAAAATCTTAAAAAAAAAAAAAGATGGGGAAATTGAGGCTGGGAAGTCCAAACTTAGACTTCTTTCTGCCACTGTTCCCCTCCTCCTCTATCACAGTGGCCTTCCCGTGACCACGTGCTGACTGGATCTGTAGAAAGCAATGTCTGCTGGTGGGTTTGTCAGCTCATGGGCTTTGAGGGATGGGATTTTCTATCCCAGAAGATATTCAGGAGCTCTGCAGTGGAACACTTTTGGGTTGGTGCCTATCCTTTGGCCTCTGATGATGTCGATGTGGTTCTCTTTCTTGGTTACCAACCTTTTCACGGGAACCTGTGCGTTGTCTTGGCAAGGATAGCCCTTTTGTCCCTATTCTGTACTCTGTGTCCATGAGTTGATGAATTGGGAAATTTTCTCCGTCAGGATGTTCTCCTCTCATAGGCACTTATTATCATGATCTTGGCACCTCTTGTCTGAGCAGATATTTGCATCCTTAGGATCTCCTCTTATTTCTCCCCCATGGGAGCATGTGGTTCTTGGGGGCAGAGGTACATTTCTACCTCCTTTTGCATCGCATTTGCTCAGCATAGTGTTTTGTACCTGGTATGTGCTAAATGTTGCTTGAAAGTATAAATGGACAATAGTCTTGTGGTGAGCTTATTTCTATAATTCAGATATAAGAGTTCTTTTTTCCTTATTTTTCAGAGGGCCATAGAATCATTTATTGATTTATTTATTCATCTAATCATTTATTGATGGTGACACTTAAAAAAAAAACAAACGCTTAAATATAAATAAAATAAGTACATTATTTAATCTTCTCAATAACATTGACATTATTTCTAGCTTTACAGATGGGGAAACTGAGATTTAGAGAAGTTAAGCAACTGACACAGGGTCGCAGGGCTAGTGAGGTGTTGGAACTGGAGGTGACCTGGACAGCTCCGTGGGCCACAGCTGAAGTGAGTGGAGGGTGATGCCTTCTGGACTGTGGCCTTTTTAAAGGAGCCTGGAAAGTTCCTTGCATTTAATTGATGGCTGAATTACATTTACTGTTGAACTGTGTGACTTTTAAGTTGCAAATGAATGCTGAGAGTGTGTTAGGGTAGCCGTTGGCTGTGGGACTAATTGAGAAACAAAATGCAAGTGCTGCAAATAAATTGATTTTCCTACTTAGAGTAGGTGCTTACTCCACTTCTACCAGTCCGGTGGCATTTGCCTTCAGGAGTCTTTCTTGTCTAATTAAAAACTACAGGCCAGATGTTGTGCGATGTCAATAATTTAGTACCCATGACCCCCCACCACACCCCACCCCACCCCAGTCCAGTTGTTTGTTTGCAAACAGTTTAGAATAATCGGCACTTTTTAAAAAAACGTAAAGTGACTCTCCGTTTGTCTGGCAGTGTTTTTACTCATTTAGAAAGTAAAGATTTTCTGGGCTTCTCTTGAAACTATCCTCTAGAAAGACTGTGGTGACCTTTTCAAGAAGTCTCTAGCTTGGGAGGGAGAATCAAGCTGTGATCCAAGAACACATGTGTTGGGGTTAATTGTCTTTGTATCTTTGGTTTTTCCTCCTCATTCTCGAGATCTGTGAAGATCAAGCATTTGAGATCGCAACTAGTGCATTGGGTTTTCGTTGGGGACTGTCCCTTCCCTAAGTGGGGAGGGAAGGTATTTGGAGGATGCGGCAGTTTCGTTGACCTTATCTGTGGTTTGGGAGATGTATTATTCTAATCCTTAACGTCCTAAGCAAAGACTACCCTGACTGTGTTTTTACTGAAAGCACTTCCTGTCTTTCTGGGTAGTTTATACTGTTTATTTATTTACCTTTGTGTAAGGAAATTCCTTCTCTACTGTCCTATCTTATCTTCGATCAAAGTTTCCACCCAGAGACCCTTACTGAAATAGTACTGTTCAAGGCTTGTGTGTGTTTTCTTTCCTTCCTTCATTCCTTCTTTTCTTCTCTTTGAAAAGCTTGTGGAGTTTTTGCCCCATCTGCACTCTGGTCTTCCTGCGTTCTATTTATGACTATTGTGTAATGAATATTCATAGTTGCCATTATTAATGTAGTAGCATGCCATTTGTCAGCCAGCTTACTGGCTCCTTTGTACTATAATTTTAAAAAATTGTTTCTTTTATTTATTTTTTAATTTTGTCGTCTTTCTTTGTCTTCTTAAAATTTTTTTTCCGAGTTTGTACTCGTATCAGTCCCTGGCCCCTAGCTGAGACGTATGTGCAGGTCTAAAACTGCACAGGACAGGAAGGATGTCGAATGGCTTAAAAGGATTTCTGTTGTGGACTGAAAGAGTGGATCTGTGCCTTCTGAGGGTATAGTCTGACCGCATGAATACTACTAATTAGACATCTTTTATTTTAAGAGAGGGCCAGCTGTTACTGTAGTTGAATCTGAAGATCTTTAGTTATTTTGCTCCTCTCTTGAAAGGGCTCTTCTCCATACATGCTTCTTGGCAGAGTTGATTGCAGACCCAGTTACTGGCATGTTGATAGTGTGAAAAAAGGAGGAAAAAGAATTTGGTAAGGAAAATTTGAAATGTTCTGAACATTAGATTTTAAGGTGTTAGGTTTGTTAAGTCTTTTTTTTTTTTCCAGTTTATTAAAAAAGAGTAAAACACCTAAGCATTGTAGATGTCAGTTCCTTTTGAGGTGACTTGAAGGTAGAATTTCCACCGTCTTGCACTTGATCAGAAGGTCTAGCAATGAAAGGTCCCCTAGAGCGCCCGCAGCTGTCTTTTGGAGACTTGATTAGGATGGCATTTACAGTGATGATTGTGCTTTCCTGGATTTTCAAGCTTTTTATTTAAATCAGTGCTTATTATCTCTCATTGTTGTTTAAAAAAAAAAAGCCCCTGAACCTTAAAATCCAGTGATGATGTCACCTAGAGGGTTGAGTTGCTGAGTATGTGGTGTTAGAGGGACAGACCTCTGTCTCCCTCTTTGCCAATGTCACAAGCCCTTAAACCCCTATGCCTGCTGGGTAATCCAGGCAAGAGTGTCACTGCATAATCGTAGAGCAGATTTTGTAGGGCTTCAAAGTTTACAAAACAATTTCATATGTTATTTTGGAAAATTCTTGCAACAACCCTGCCAAGTAGTGGGTAAGTATTTTCATCCCTGTTTTGTAGAAGAGGAAATTGCATTCTGAGAAGGTGAGCACTGTGCCCCAGGCCACAATTTTCAGTTCTCATGGTGGAGCTGAGTCTGGAGCCCATGTTTCTTGCCCTCCTACCTTCCCCCCATTATTCTGCTTCATCTGACAAAGTCAGTATTTAAGGACATTGCATTCAGGATCAGACTAGGGAAGGTGTGTAACCTAAACACCCTAGTAATATGGATTTCAAAATGTTAGTTATTTCCTCGATACTTTAGTGACAAATAATGCAAGTTACCCACTAAATTGTCCATTCAGATAAATGTTTTTTATTTCCTGTGTTCCATGACAGACTTAACAGACCTAAATGCCTAAATTTACATTGCTGTGAAGAACCTAAGTCCTACTTTGTATTCCTCACATGCCTCAAGAGCCAGCAGCTCAAACTATGGTACGAATATTGACAGTTTTGGTGAGAGGGAAGAAGGGAAAGCATGGCTAGCAATGATCCTCTAGAGAATAAGAAGAAACGATGATATTTTGGACAACTTTACAAACTGGAACAAAGGTTTGGCGAAAACAGGAAGCTGCCTTTGAGAAGAATTTAGCGTCAGATATGGATTCGAATCCATGTTCCACTACTTAGCCTCTTTGTCACAATGAACCATCAGTCTCTCTGCCAGCGTCTCAAGTGTTCTTATCTGAGAGGAAAGGCTGTGAGGCAGCTTCACAGACGGGGTAAGAGGCCGGGGTGCCCCAGCAGAGCAGCCAGCGTCCAGTTGCATCCAGGCGCCAGCGCTTCGTGGCTGTGTGGTTCCTGACCTCCTGTCATCTGGAACCCTGGATAAGAATGATACTTGCCTTATAGGGGTGTTAGGATCGCGTGAGTTTTAATACATGTCAGCTCCTTAGAACCATGAATGGCTCATAGTGAATTCTCTATTAAAAGTCAGTTATTTTTAAGTGGAATGAGGTAGGGAAGCCTGTGATGCCTCTATTACGTTCTCAGTATGTTAGTTTTTTTCTCTCCTATGTAGATTTGTTAAGATTAAGCCTAATGAAAGGAATTTAAAAACCACCAGTGTATAATGTTTTCATATGCATCAGATTTCGTTCATGTAGTTATTGGCCTCTTACACCTTAGACATTTATTTTTTAAAATGTGATCTTTTTGTATGGTTAATCACTTAGAATACTGTGTTATATCATGTCTAGGAAATTCATTATAAGCCATTCTGAGAGAGAAGGCTTTGTGATAAAAGCCAGCTGCCCAGACATTTCCACCCTCCTCACCCATCCCCCAGCCGACTGCAGAAGGAGCAGGTTGGCAGAGATCCAGCTTTCCTAAGTGATGGGATTGTTCCAGGGGCCAGGAATGAGAGGAATCTGCCCAGATTGGAGATGGCTTCGGCTCCTCTGCTTGCTTCAGATTCACAGACTTGTTCCCAAACTGACCCAGCACCATTTTCCAGCATTTTAGCACTGGGACGTGTGGAGGTCTTCATATTAAAAAAAATGCTTTTTGAATCTATTTTTTAATTCCCTGGAAGTTTTTCTGTTTTTCTTTGCACCCTTGGGGAAGAGCTGTGAGTCCATTTTAATTTACAGTTACCTGTCTACCAATCGATGTGGGCCGCCTCTGGCTGTTTTCCAAATGTAGCACCTTGCTTGATCTGACTTAAGTATTGAGACTGTGGTTTTACCTTCCCCGCTTTACCTAGGGGAGGGAAGGTTCAGTTATTTGACTGGCTTAGGCCAGGAAATTATTGGCTATTGTCAATGGAATTTGTTTATCTTTTCCACTCCTCGGCATTCCTAGACTCTGAGAGAAGTCATCATCACTGTGAGTGCATTCCATTCTAACTCCTCCCCTTTGTCTATTTTTATTAAATGCTTGATATTTCTCTCTTTTTTAGATATAAATTCAGGGTCCCCCATGCAGACCTTTCAGAAAGGAGTCCCTTGATCAGCAGTTGTTAAAAAAAATCTACTGAACATCTTTCCTGTCCCCTTTTTATTCAGCTACTGCCGAATAAAAAAAATTTTTTAAATGCTGAATAAAATGTTTTCTGCAGGTATTCTCCAAGATTTAGTATATGTCCATCTTTATAATTTTTTTAACTTATGGTCGATGCATGCATAATTCTAATGAGCTTCTAGACCACTATCCAACAGAACTAACACAAGCCACATACAATTAAAATCTTTCTAGTAGATATTACAGAAATAAAAGAAATAGGTTATTTTAATTTTACTATGTTATTTAGCTCAGTATAGAAAAATATTACAGTTTGGACATGTAATTGATATCAAATTAATATTGATGTGTTTTCTATTTTTTTGTACTAAGTTTTCAAAGTCTGTTCAGCGTGTCTCAGTGTGGGCAAAAGCACATGCATGTGGTCAGTAGCCACATGTGGGCATATGTCATATGTCACCACGGATCTGTACTGGAACTTTTCTTCTGTCTGCAAGAGCCAGTGCGCTGCACTGGTGATTACTAGCCCATCACAGTGGCTTAGAAAGCAGGCATGAATCTATGCCTCATGTCTTTGCCCATAATTAACACATGCCTAAAAAGATTTCCTTTGTTAGAAAAACTAACTGTGGAATAAAGTATCCTGAAACGTGAGTTCAAAGTAGCATGTGTCAAGTCATCAGAACAGTTAGCTGACTTACTGCCCGCTAGTGATAAGAATTGCTTTGTCTTCTGGCAGCACTCAGCAGTCAGAACAGGACTCAGCATTTAGCACAGACCCTGGACATCTTCTCTCCCCGGAAGCCGTGGAACTTAGGTTCCTGACGGCAGCTGCAGCGCTGCACATGTTTGTGATGGACCCGTCACTGTCTCTCCTTGCTCCTCGCCCCCCGTTACTGTTGAAGAGTCACGAGGTTCAAAGGGTGAAAGGTGATCGATGTTTAGGATGCTAGCGCCTCTGCTTTATGCTTCATCTTGTGCCCTCATTTTTCTAGGACTCCTCAATTACCTTCTTTGAGAAAATGGTTATCAAGTGTTAAGGATCATTATTGAATCTCAAATGTACATGGTTATGGCTGAATTTTAGTCACTGGAAGGTCAGTATAATTTATTTTAGGACAGCATTTCTCAAACTTGGATGTGGATGAGAATCACCTGGGGACCTAATTTTTTTTTTTTTTTAAAGATTTTATTTATTTATTTGACAGAGACCACAAGTAGGCAGAGAGGCAGAGAGAGAGGGGGAAGCAGGCTCCCTGCGGAGCAGATAGCCTGATGCGGGGCTCGATCCCATGACCTGAGAACATGACCTGAGCTGAAGGCAGAGGCTTAACCCACTGAGCCACCCAGGCGCCACCTGGGGATCTTATTAAAATGAGATTTCGATGCAGCAGGAATGAAGTGGGGCATGCGAGTTTGCCTTTTTCAAAAATTCTCCAGTGATTCTGATACTGCTGGTCCACAGACCACACTTGGAGCAGCAGGGATCTTATGGTAACAAAAATGCCAGTCTGTGATAAGTTTTTATCCAACCACAGCAGAAGAGAAAAATAATAATATAGTGAGTGAGGTTTTCCACCACTTTAGCTTTATGTTTTTTAAAACTCAAAGATAATTTCTTTTCTGCCTTCCTGTTACCATGGTAATTGTGAATGGTAGTTACTATAAAAAAAAAACTTTCATTGCAGAATTAAAAAGCTGACAACGCTATTTATGTTTCCAAGTTAATAAAAGAAAAATAATTTTACTGATCCACAAACTGTTAAGAGTCTGATGCCACCACCACCTAAATTAGGAATTGATAATTTCCTTTCCTAACACTTCTAGTATTTTGAATTGATATAATTAGTTGGGTAGTCGTTTAATGCCACTTTCCTCACTGTGTTCTAAGCCACACACACACACACACACACACACACATACACATGCACATCCCCCCCCCCCCCCCACTTTGTCCCTACTGCCTAGCACTGGGTCTGATATCCTGTTAGTTCCTAATCAGTATTTTTAGGATAGTTTCAGTCAGTGGGCCTTAGCAGGAGTGGTACTGCCTCTCCTCGGGGAGTGTTTTAGAAACTGGTGGGAACTAATTTTCGTTGTCCAAAAGAATGGAGTATGCCTTTGGTGTTTGATGGGTGGAGGACTGGAGGTGCTAGACAGTCAGGAGTATACAGCCAACCAGTGAAAGCTTATTCTGTGCATTCTGCGCAATCTTAGAATGTCTCTCTTGAAGATTCAGTTGGTGAGAAAGCTGTTTGTAATTACCTGAGCCAAATATCTAACCCCACTTAACATATGAAACAAAAAAAAATTTTTTTTGGCCCAGTTTTAATATATTCTGAAATTTTCAGGAATGTAACTGCTGAGTATGTCAGAGTTGTATTTTGATTTATTGGAGACTTCCCGAAGACATAGGCACCATTTTGGCAAATCCCATCACCAGAAGCAGTGCTGCTTGTGGTATTTAAATGGTGCCAGTACACATTTATGGACTGTGTGATAATATAGATCTATATATATGTATACACACACAGACAACTTTTTTTTTTAAGATTTTATTTATTTATCTATCAGAGAGAGAGAGAGAGAACGCAAGCAGGCGGAACTGCAGGCAGAGGCAGAGGGAGAGGGAGAGGCAGGCTCCCCACTGAGCAGGGAGCCGGATGTAGGACTCGATCCCGGATCCCCGGATCATGACCCAAGCTGAAGGCAGATGCTTAACCCGCTGAGCCACCCAGGCATCCTTATATAGTCTTTATTTAAAAATATCCATTAAAGAGTATTGCAAGTATTCAGGTGAATGTCTGTCTTTTCAGATTTACTCATTAAAAATAGTTGCAAGCTGGGGCGCCTGGGTGGCTCAGTGGATTAAGCCGCTGCCTTCGGCTCAGGTCATGATCTCAGGGTTCTGGGATCGAGTCCTGCATCGGGCTCTCTGCTCTGCAGGGAGCCTGCTTCCTCCTCTCTCTCTGCCTGCCTCTCTGCCTACTTGTGATCTCTCTCTCTGTCAAATAAATAAATAAATAAAATCTAAAAAAAAAAAAAATAGTTGCAAGCATCTTACTATCTCATTAAATCATTTATTGTAGCCATGTCTATTTATATATTAAGATATGTATACATATATACATACACTTTACACATTTGAAAGGCAGTAAAAATTACTCCTCTTCATTTTGCCTCTGTGTTACAGTTTTCTCTCTCTTTCCATGTGTATAATCACTATCTCTGGATTTCAAGGGTTTGCTGTGAAAAGGTGGCGCTGATCCGAGAGGGCTGAAAATCCCTGTTCTCATGGGAGCATCAAGGAATCAAACATTCCTCCATTCTGGCATTAGTTTATTTCTCCAAGCTGCTCATTCAGGGACTGGGAATTTGCTGGGTGATAGACATCATACAAGAGATAGTAAGTTTTTTGTGAGTGACTAAACACACAGCAACATGCCTTAGCTGACTTGGTGACTCTGCCTAGAGCCCCTGGGAAAGGCAGACTGCTCACCTGAGACCCACCGTTGAGCTTCCCATGCATTTTCCATTCCGAAAGACCATCTTAGAGGAAGGGGTTTGACAAATGCTGATGATGGGGTAGGGGGAGTGCTGGTGGTGGTTGGGGGGGGTGTTTTAATGAGTTTGTCAAGTGAGCAAAAGTAGATACTGCTTTATCTTCCCAGAAGAATTTCAGATCTTTGGATACTTACATTACTATAAGAATTTTTGGACAATTACATGTTTGTCTGTTTGAGAGTGACTAACAACAAAATCCATAAAGCTCACAGCCTTGGGAGACTTGCTTATCTTTCTCAGGGTTGGCTTGTATGGGCTACCAGGTACAAAGGCTGAAAGGAAGTATGCGGTGCACCCATGAGCCAGAAAGGGGACTGAGTTGGGGAAAGACGGCAGTGGGTTCCACAGCAGAAAGCCCCTTCTCACACTGATAATTCCAGTAGGCTTAGCTGGCTAGCATGTTGCTTATTAATTGGAACTAGGAAGACATAGAAGGCTCAAGGGTAATTGGCACTGAAAAAAGTTCACTGAGGGTGAATCCACTTAAGATGGAGATCAACATTTCATGTTTCATAGGCATCCAAGGTTTAATTGAGATTTGGTCCTTATAGAAAACAAACTGATAATCATGAAAATAAAGTTTGTTCTGTTTTTTATTTGCAACTATGTGCTGATTTTTAGGGAAGAAAATGAATGAAGAGGTTTATTTGAATAGTCTGAAAATTTTATGATAACACATTTGTGATCCATCATTTAAACATAACCATAAAGGGTCCTTTTGTTTATTTTTATTTTTATGAGGGATTTTTAAAAATTTGGTTTATTTCATTCTTTTAAAGCATCAATAGAAATTATAGATTGTTTACATCTTTAATTGTTAATTATAAAGAGGGTCCTGAGATCCTCATTTTCTCTTTTTTTTTTTCCAAAATCTGTTTCATTATTCTCATGAAATATTGTCTATTTTGCAAGATTTGTAGTTGATATGTTTGAACTTTCATGCTAGTGGCAGGAAGAGTAGATGGGGCGGGGTATTTGACTATGAAACTGATTTTAGAAGTCATCAGTTCTCCAGAGAATATTTTTGAATTCTGACAACCTAAGTTTGGGGATAAATATTTGGATCGCAAATCCCCTTATAACCCTCAGATTCTTTGTCTATTTTGTGATGCTAGTTTGGCGATAGAATCAAGGGTTGAAGTGTGTTTTTTTTCCGTATCTCTATCACAGAGTCTTATGCAAAATAACTTTTTAATACATGCTGTTGAATGGAATTGTTGAATTTATATCCTTCTATGTTTCATATTTTTTTTATGTTTCATATTTTGAAAGTTTCTCTGTGTTGCCCAAGATTGCTGTAACATCTTTTTTGTTATACTTTATAAGGTATCATTTTCATCTGAAATTTGGATCATGACTGTTAAACATTTGCTTCAAAGAGAACGCTTTGTTCTTTGAAATTAATAATAATTAAACACACACACACACACACACACACACACACACACACACACAGGATAGCATCTGCTCAGGGATCTTTCCCCTCAATGTTACGAGCAATTACGAATCATGACCAAAGAGAGAGGCCTTGTAAATTATGAATATTCTGAAAACAATGAGGCATATTCTCCTGCTACAAAGCTAACACCGGAGTTAATGGAAGCACCATATGCCTAGGGGGAGATGTCATCAAGACAAACATGTAGTTCGTCAAAGTGACATTTAGACGAGTATAAGCAATATTAACCCAGTCATAAGCTCTTGTCAAGTTTAAATCTGATTTTAAAAGTAGCTATTTTAGTTTTATTTGTATATCTCTGTCTGGTGTAGTGAGTGACTTAAAGCCATCAAACTTTTGTAAAAGACAGTGACATTAAAGTAATCAGTAGTAAGATCTCTTCTCATCAACTGCTGAATGCAAACCTTCTTTATTATTTGAAATGTCTTGACTGCTTTGACCCATCCTATTTTATTATGAAATTTTGGATAAAGTAAGCTGCTTTCTCTACTCAAGATACCACTTCTGTTCTGTATAGACAAAGGTGTTAGCAGAGAGAAACTTTGTGTAACAAGACAAGTATTCATTGTGTGTAATCATCCCAGACAGCATGAGACCCCCTCATGCAGCTGTCTTCCAACTGGGGAACATGTACACTTTGGGGAGTAGAAAAAGAATTCCCAAGAAGTGTGTAGGTTGGATAATTTTAAGAAAATCTCTTTGCAGATTCTTATTATTAATTGGATGTATTCTTTCTGGGAATTACTCTCCTTGAAAACACACCTTCCCCTGGGCATCATGCAGACTCTTCTTTCCCACTTTTCCTTCTACCATAGCCCTCTCCTATTTGACAAAAAAACTCTCCCCCATCTGTAATCTAGCTGTAGCATGTTAGCCCCAGGTTTTCTTAGCCTTGACCATCAAATGAAGGCCCAACCAGTTCATAGTTTTGATTCAGGCATATCTTAAGTCCTCTTAACCATCCCCTGTCCCATCTATCTTATTAAGCAATACATTGCCAAAAAAATTTATTTCTCATGTTTGATGACTCTTTGTCCCAATAAACAGTGTACATATTGTGTTCTATTAATGATAATTACTTATATTAAAAACATTAAAAATAGAAAAATAAAAAAAGAAAAATAATTATAACTGAATGCATAAGAAAAATATTAAAGCTTAGAGTTATATTGTCACAGGAAATCAAAGGCATTTAAGTATTGTGACTTATGTATAAAACTTTTTGCAGAGAAGTATGATAGAATATTCATAAATTGGTAAAAGACTTTCAGGCATAAGTATATTAGGATAAAATTCTGAGGGAAAAGAGGAATGTGATAATGATTTCAAGGAGAAAAGGAGATGATGGAAGTTTTCTTAGCACGTGTTCATGTACATTTTATATGGATGATGGTAGAAATTGGTATGGATTATGGTAGGACACATTTAAAAGAATAACATTAAGAAAGTGATAAGACAACATGGGAAAAGACAAAATGGGAGAAAACTTTTGTGCATGATATATTTTATAAGGGACTAGTATCTAGAATATATAAAGAAGTACTCAACAAGAAAAAGACAATAAAATTAATTAAAAATTGGCAAGGGATCTGAATAGATATTTCTCTAAAGAAGATATACAGATAGCCAATAAACATAAGAAAAGATGGTCAGCATCATTAGTCACCAGAGAATTGCAAGTCAGAAACCACAGTAAGAGGGGCTCCTGGGTGGCTCAGTGGGTTAAAGCCTTTGACTTCGGCTCAGGTCATGACCGAGCCCGAATCGGGCTCTCTGCTCAGCAGGGAGCCTGCTTCCTCCTCTCTCTCTGCCTGCCTCTCTGCCTACCTCTCTGCCTACTTGTGATCTCTGTCTGTCAAATAAATAAATAAAACCTTTAAAAAAAAAACCACAATAAGATACTACTTCACATACACTAGGATGATTAGAATAAAAAAAACAGACAATGACAAGTGTAGATGAGGATGTGTGTGGTTCAGCAGCTTAGGAAAATAGTCTGTAGTGCCTCAAATAAACATAGAGTTATGATGTGATCCAGTAACTCCTAGGTATATATGCAAGAGAAATAAAAACATGTCTACACAGAAACTTCTATACAAATGTTCAGAGCAGCATTATTCATAATAGCCCCAAAATGAGAATAATTCAAATGTCTGGTGAATGGATAATCAAAATGTGGTATATCTATATGGTAGAATATTATTAATTAATAAAAAGGGATGAAACATTGGTAGTTGGAATGACACGGATGAACTTTGATAACGTTATGCTAAGAAGCCAGTCACAGAGGCCTACGTATTGTATGAATCCACTTAAATAGGTGGATGCCAAAATAGGTGACTCTTTGGAGACAGGAAGTAGATTGATGGTTGCCAGTGGCTGGGTTGGAGGGCCATGAGAGGATCAGAGATTGACAGCTAAGAAGTGTGGACTTTGTTTCTGTGGTCACGAAAATACTCAAAAGTGATTATGTTGGTATTTCTACAACTTTGTGAATATACCAAAAGCCACGGAATTATATACTTTAAATCGGTATGGATGTGAATTATACCTCAGTAGAATTAAAGAGATACATAATCATTTCATTTTTAAAAGGTCAGTGTTGGCAATATGCCAGGAATGACATACTTTTCATCCTTTAAATTCCTAATTTTTTTTTAAGATTTTATTTATTTATTTGACAGAGAGAGAGAGAGAGAGAGCGCGAGCGCACAAGCAGACAGGGTGGTAGGTAGAGAGGGAGGGAGAAGCAGGCTCCCGTTGAGCAGGGAGCCCAACGCAAGGCTTGGAGGCTCAATCCCAGGACCCTGGGATCATGACCTGAGCTGAAGGCAGATGCTTAACTGACTGAGCCACCCAAGTGCCCTCCTTTAAATAAACTTCTGATGAAGTGTTCCAGACGTAACCTTAAAAATTAAAAATGTATGGGGCACCTGGGTGGCTCAGTGGGTTGAGACTCTGCCTTCAGCTCAGGTCATGATCTCAGGGTCCTGGGATCGAGTCCCGCATCGGGCTCTCTGCTCAGCGGGGAGCCTGCTTCCCACTCTCTCTCTCTGCTTGCCTCTCTGCCTACTTGTGATCTCTGTCTGTCAAATAAATAAATAAAATCTTTAAAAAAAATTTAAAAAGTAGTGTAGAATATTTCTGCCATTTTAAGTTTCAGTTTTTTGGTTATGTAATATGTCACTGAGTTGATGCATACTACTTTGCTCATTCTCCTCCTATATAAAGACTTTCTTATATTTTGGTTTTTTAATTAATGAAAATTTCTGTGACACTTTAGTTGCTTTTATTTTTTATTTTTATTTTTTTCTTTTTGCTTCTTCCTCTGGAAACAATCCTAGCTGACTCTCAGGAATGAACAGCTTGCTGAGATTTTTAATAGGTATTGCCGTGCTACTTTTCTGCAGGGTTGAAGTAATTTTTGTCATTTAAAATGAAATTTTACTCTTGTGTTAAATTTATAATGTTCCCTAGTGTAGTAAAAGTTGCTTTACATTGTATTTCCTTGACTAAATTGTTTTGAAACCTGTGTTTGTTTTGCATTATTAGCTCATGAATGATGAGCATTTTGTTTATTCAGTGAGCACTTCCTGAATACCCACTCTCTGTCAGGCCTTGTGCCAGCTACTGGAGATACAAAGATGAGAAAGACTTGTTTAGCCTGTGCATTCAAAAAAATTTTGCATTTCATGGGGAAATAATTACAGTAGGTAAAATGAGGGCTTTATTCAAAGTATGCAAAAAGTGCTTGAGAAGGAATTTGGGGGATGCACCAGGATAGGAGGCAAGGTGATATATGTGTGCAGCTTGGAAGATGAACCAGCCTTTGCCTGGAGAAGAGATGAGGAGCAAAGAGAGGGTGTTCTGAGTGGAGTGGGCAAGGAGCCCCCAGAGGTTCTCTCTGGCTGACAAGTGGTCAGCTCCCTTGGGATTCCTGTTGATTCACTAGTGCACGCTGTTTCTGTTGATTTTAATATGCTTCCACTCTTTATATCCCATCAAATATTAATATAACTTAATCTTTGTCATGTTTAAGGCAGATATTTTATTTTAGTCTGTTCTTTGACTTTTATTTTAGTTACTCTTCATCTTTTACATTCTCATCAATAGGATTATAATTACTTGTTTTGATGTGTACATATGGAAATTTCTTAATTCATAAAATTGTAGATTTGGCTGATCCAGTAGTAGCACAGTCTTGTTTCTGAACGTGGTTTTCCACTATGTGATGAGAAGAGTTGTGAAATGTATATGGAGCTGTATTTCCCCCACCCAAGCTCTTTTTTTCTCTGACCCCTTACCATAATACAGCCTGATATTATTCTGCCAGCAGAGTCAGGAAGCCACGAGACCATTTTCCCTTTACTTGCCCATCTTCTCAAGATGGAGTGGCTTAATTATGTGAGCCAAAGAGCAAACTGGCAGCATTATGCTGTAGGGGTCTTTGGTGGCAGTGAAGGGACAAACTTGTTCACTTCTCAACAGCCTGAGTTTTTTATTCTTTCAGCAATATGGTAGATACTAGGAAGGGAAAGAATAGAAATCGAGGGGAGGGGACTTGAATTATGACTAAATTATGTTCCCCCAGAACTCGTGTGCTGAAGCCTTAACCTGCAATGTGACTGTATTTGGAGATGGGGCCTTAACGGATGTAGTTAAAGTTAAATGAGGCAAAAGGGAGGCTCTGATCTGATAGGGTTAGTGTTATTATTGGAAGGGACACTGGACAGCTTTCCATCTCTCCCTCCATTGTGAGGACACAGGGAGAAGGTGGTGGTCATCTGGAAGCCAGGAAGGGATCCCTCCCCTCCCTCACTAGAAACTGAATCTTGCCAGACTATAGTCTTGGACTTTCCATCTTTCAGAACTGTCGTTTAAGTCACCCAGTTTATGGTATTTTGTTATAGCAGCCCGAGCGGTCTAAGACAGGTGTAATGATAATAAAGACAATCATTGACTGCTTGATATGAATTAATTTTGGATTTCTTTTCAGCAAAGTATGAGTTAAGTCATATCTTTATCTCCATTTTACAGGTGAGGAATCTGATGATTATTAAGTGACTTGTTTCAAGTCTCAGTGCTGGGAAGGGAATCTATAGATCCCTGTTTAGCTTATGTCCAATTTGAGGAAATAGCTCCGTGTAGTTCATTTACGAAATGAGTGGGGAAAAAGACCCAATAATAACTACACGTGCAGATTACAAAGTGTTTCCTGCTCAAAGAAGCTTGGGAAACTTACATCCTTTTCTTGGCAGATGCACATTTAATACTCAAGTTTCAAAAATACTTCAGTAAAGAAGCTTGTTTAAATTTACCCTCATGTTTCTCAGGTCACTTCGCAGGGGCATCCCCAGTGATCTGCTGTGAAGCAACATATCTTGGACACCCACTTGGGCATGCAGCCCGGAGTGGTCATCAGATTCCTGCACTGACCACCAAAGGCCAGTTCAATTTATAATGTGCTCAAATGTTCAGTGAACATGGATGGATACTTATTATAATTTATTGGATTAAAAAATGTAATGAGATTAGTTGGTGGGGTCTGACTCTTCATTTCTGCTCAAGTTGTGGTCTTATGGGGCTGTATGCTCAGGGCAGAGTCTGCTTAAGATTCTTTCTCCCTCTGCACTCTCTCTGCCCCTCAAATAAATAAATAAATATTTTTTTAAAAAATGTAATGAGATTATGTTCATGTTACTTCAAAACATTCAGTTCAATTTAACTTTTATTTTTGTATAAAGATTAGGCCAAAAACTCAAGGTAGATAGTTAGAAACTTTAGACATCTTACCTCTAAGAAAAGAAAGTAGATGCCTTTATAAAAATGAGCTCCTTTGATGTTAGTGAGTACCTGTCATGTGGCAGGCATTTTATAGGAAAGAATGAAGGTCCCAAGCTCATGAAATTTACATTATACAGAGTTGTGGAGATTAGAGATTACATGTGTCCTTTACAACACGTTTATATATATCCCTACAAACTGTTATAGTTGGAAGGTTTTCTATACATTATTACTTTGGGCACTTGGCCTTTTTTTCTTGATAAGTAAGTCCTTACTTTTTCAGGCACTAGTGTTTTGACTATGGAAACTCAATTTTGGGTCCTTACTTTTTACAGTGTACCAGTCTATAAATAAAGCTTATATCTAATTATTAAAAGAACTATTTCCCTTTTCAACAACCTTAAGATGATTTAAAATCTTTAAAAGAGACTGGTTAGACTGATTCTACAGTCTGCCTCCCCCCCCCCCCACCCCGCTTCTTTTTTTCCTGTGACTCAGTAGGAGCTTTAAAATTTTAGACATTTGCCAGGTATGAACTGAGAAGGAATCTGAACATCTGGGTGAAAGTGTTGGCAAGATTATTTAGGGGTTTTCTATCTAGTCTCATGAAAGCATTGCTACATAATCTATTGGGAAAATTCTGGGTATTTTCTTCCTTCTTAAGTAGGTCATAATACGTATTTATCATTTAAATGAATGTTTTTGGATAGCTGTAGTTTAGTTAGATTAACAAAAGTGCCCTCACCTGTTAGCAAACACAAGCCCATTTGAAGATGTAAAGTTCTCATCTTTAACATATTGGCCCAAAGAGAAAAAGGATGTTCTTTTTAGAAGCATGTTGTCCTACAACAATTTCCCTGTCGCACACACTGAGAATAATTAACAGCTACTTACTAGACTTCTTTCAAGCAGATCACTGATCTGGGAAGTGGTCACTTAGTCTCAGAAAGGGTTCGGTCACTGGAGAAGACAATCGCATCTGACATTTATGGGTGGAGGCAGTGGGCAGGAGCAGCCTGCTTTTTTTTTTTTTTTTTTTCCATTTTATTTATTTTTTCAGCGTAACAGTATTCATTCTTTTTGCACAATACCCAGTGCTCCATGCAAAACGTGCCCTCCCTATTACCCACCACCTGTTCCCCCAACCTCCCACCCCTGACCCTTCAAAACCCTCAGGTTGTTTTTCAGAGTCCTGCTTTTTGACAGCAGTTGTGTGCTCTGATGACTCCCACCAGTTTAAGTGAGATGAATGCTGACTTCTCTTTATTTCTTTAACCTTGCCACTCTTCGCCTGAGCATTCAAAGAAAGGCAATTCTCTCACAGTTCAAGAGTCGCAAAGCTCAGAGCCGGAGATGTTCATCTTGTGGATGCCCCGAATCCTTGAGTTAGTGGTTTGCATTAAGATGGCAGAAGAGCTTTCATCCCCCTAATTAGTGGGAGGCACGCTGACAGTGTGAAGGACCTTTGTACTCCTGGAGATGATTTTTAATGGTTGAATGTACATGGGAGTGCCTTAAGCCCAAAGGCAGACCCTGGCCGTTTTGGACTACGTTATAAAATTAGTTGAAAAATAACTATAACTTAAACCTCTATTTTTTTTTTCTTTTCTGTTCTTTTTTCATGGTAAGCTCTTCCCCTTATTTAAAAATTAGAAATACAGGGGCGCCTGGGTGGCTCAGTGGGTTAAAGCCTCTGCCTTCGGCTCAGGTCATGGTCCCAGGGTTCCAGGGTCCTAGGATCGAGCCCTGCATTAGGCTCTCTGCTCAGCAGGGAGCCTGCTTCCCTCTCTCTCTCTGCCTGCCTCTCTGCCTACTTGTGATCTCTGTCTGTCAAATAAATAAAATCTTAAAAAAAAATTGGAAATACATGCATGCAGTACAAAAGAGCAGTCAGTAAAATGTTTTTCTCTTCCCAAGTTCCTAGGACTCCTCCCCAGAGACAACTGTGGACAGCATTTTTAAAAACTCCCTTCTGACACTTTCTAGGCTTATCTGCCCTCCTTCCTTTTTGTACTACTGGGGCATATCTTGTTTTTCTTCCCAACAGTATCTTTCGGTGGTGTTTCATGTTAGCTCATACATAGCTCCAACTCATTTTGTTTATGGGTGGTGTGCTATTCATTGTATTGTTGCACTACAATTTATTTACCCATTTTAAAAATTGATGAACATTTAGGTCATTTATAGAATTTTATCCTGACAAACAGAGGTAACTGCATAGTTTGGTTCACAAATGGAATGCTGAGTCATGTAGGCTATGTATAGTTGATGGTTTAGTATATATTGCCAAGTTACCTTTAAAGAGTGTGCACGGATCCACACTCCCACCCATAATACCTGTGTTTTCACCCTTTACCCTGATGTATTTCCTGAAACTTGCAGATTTTTCCAGCCTGGCCCATGAAAATTAGTGCTTTACTAGTTGTTTTAAATTTGCATTACTTTAATTATTAGTTGGGCTGAGCATCAGAAGTTTATAAGCTATTTTAATTTTCTCTCTCTCTCTTTGTCCTGTGAACTCCTGGCTACTTTCAGTACTTTGTTATCCTTGGTGATCACTGCACAGTTTAGCGGTGAGTGGGGGGACACGGAGAGACTTTGTCTTAGAACCTTCTTAGTGTTACTGGAAACCTTGGAGGTCGTGTAGTTCCACCTCCCCATGAGTATAAAAAATTTTTTGTAATCTTTGATCATCTGCTTGAATGCTTCCAGTATTAAGGGGGCTTAAAACCTCATGGGCATCTAATTCCTCTGCTGGCTTTGTTTGACAGAAGATTCAAGATATGTTAAAAGAGTAGTGGAATAGAGAAGGTGGGAGCAGCTGGGCTCTTTAAATAAACCACATTAATGAGGTTAGAAGATTCCTTCAGACCCAATCAGGGGACCAGGAGCGATGTATGTTAAGTGAGTCTTGTCCATTTGACTACGGAATGAGAGAATATAACCAGGGAGGGCTTTTGAAGGTATGTATGTTATCACTGAATAATAAGTTATCTGTAAACGTATGCCTTAAAACAATAATAAACATCTGTCAGATGTTTATTTAGAGTTAATTAAGGTTTAATTAGAGTAAATTAGAGTTTCTGTTGGTCAGGAATTTGGGAGCAACCTAGCTGGGTGGTTCTGGCTGTGGGTGTCTCGGAGGTTGTAGTCAAGATGTTGGCTGGAGCTGTGGTCCTCCGAGGGCCTGACTGGCCCAAAGGGTGTGCTTGCACCGTGGCTCCCTCCTGTGGTTGTTGGCAGAATGCCTCTACTCCTTGCCACAGGAACATCTCTGTAGAGCTAGAGAGGCTGTTTCCAGATTCAGGCAACTAACTTCTCCCAGAATGAGTAATGGAAGAGAAAGCAAGATGGAAGCTGTAGCTTGTCTTTTATGACCTCAGAAGTCACGCACGGTCATTTCTGCAATATCCTATTGGGTATACAGATCAGCTCTGTTCAGCGTGGGAGGGGATAACATAAGAGTGTGAATACTAGGAGGCAGGGATCACTGGGGGCTTTCTTGGAGAGCAGCTACCCTCTAGCCCCCAAAGATTCACGTCTCTCTTACCTGCAGAACAAAATAAATACAGTCACTTCTCTCAGAGGCCCCAACTCTCATTGTATCAGAGAATTAAGAGATATTTTAAAGAGATTTTAGACATGCTAGGAATCTATGAAGAATTTTTCTTTGTTGGAAGAAATTGTTGTATTTGGGCAGTGTTCTCAGTTATAACAGTATTTCTGTATGCACTTGCCTATGAAAACTATGGCCCAAATAAATAGGAAATAGGTTTATAATCCTGGCAGAGGAAAGGAGTTCTAGTGAAATATTCCAACTTATTTTTAGTCAAAAAACCTTCATGACATTAACTAATTCTCAAAAATCAGGGTTAGGTTCTTAGAAAAACCCATTATCAGGGAGTTCTCATTCAAGGAACTTAAAACGGAATAGGGAAAATATGGATATCAAACTGCGCTGGCTATTTATTTGTGTTTTCAGCTTCAAGCCCACCATCTCCTACTTTGTTTTGTAAGGCTGCAAAGTCCACTTCCCAGATTACCTTGCCAGCTGGATTCCTGTTGGTTTCTGGCAGTAAGAGACACTGGTAGGAAGATTGAAATGGAGGAGGAAGGCAGAGGAAGGATTTTGCTGTTTTCAGCTCCTGTCAGCCTTTCTCCTGTGGCCAGCTATAGCTCAAGTCTGTAGTTTCTTTCAGAATTTTTGACATCAGCTTTGCCATGGCCCCTAACCCAGGTCCGAGGGTCAGTTACACTGTTGTGTGTCCCGTTCCCTCCACCCTCCTTGCAGTCTCTTACCAGCCCCTCCTTGGGGCACATGGTTCTGGTAACGCCACATCTTCCCTTCTACTTCTTCAGTCCCAAGGCTGTCGGTGCTTCTAGCAGTTACTAATATTGAGGTTATCTCTGTGTTTCTGTTTTATTCGTCCAGTCTCCCAACACTTGTGTAATGACTTTCTTCTGTTAAACCTTTGCCATTTAAAATACCTAATGTCCCAGATTTCTGCATTCCCACTGACTAAAAGTTCCTCAGGTTTCGATTCATCATCCCTCTTAATTACTATGACCTATTCGCGGTTAAGTTTTCTTTCTTGCAAGGTCATAGCTAGAGGCCACTGTTCTTCATCTGTTCTTTGTCTGAATGCTTGGTGCTTTTCTGATTTTTAGTGCTCATAGTCGTTGACTTCATTTTATGAATTTATACTCATGAATAAGCCTCCAGGATGCCTACTTCCTTGTTTCCATAGTGGTCTTAGAGGTGCAAGTTATCTGAGATGCCTGAGTAGTTTCCTTCAGTCTACTTAAAACCAGTACTTTATTCATTCATTCCCAGCACAAGGGAGTATATCCTCTCTCCTTGACTCTACCTGGTCTTCCTGAGCACCTGTGTTTTGAGGCTCTGTCTTCCTAGATACTGCCCACTAGTGGGCAGCTGGGGACCTGCATTTATTTTCCCTCTTTCCAGAGACTCCTGCTCTGCTATCTGCTTTTTTTCCTCTCTCCCAACTCCAGTTTTCTCTTTTTCTTATTATTCCCAGTGGGAATGCTTTATAGTTTGTACATATTAAAATTTGAAGCACTTGCTGAAAAGGTGTATCTGCTGAATTACTTGAATTTTATATAAGGAGAATTTTTTTTGCATGAGGAAGCATAATTATATTAACGTATGAAAAAAGTGAGCATTTTCTAGACTAGAGGAAAAGAGCTACTCATTTCATTAGCGATATTTCTGTTCTGCCAGTGAATAAATTCATTAAGCCTTTATACCTTTACTAGAGGGGTTTTGTCGTTGTTGATTTTTAGTAAATATTTATCTTGCTGCCCTGTTTGCACAGTGCTTTATCAAGTAGGTGCATTGGGGGATAGCAGAGGAGTAAAATGACCCAGCTCTGGCCTGTCTTCAAAGGCGATCCTGTGTACCTGGGGACATAGAACACATATACTGAGTGGCTGTGGGACAAAATAAGTGTGAGATGTTGTGATAGAAACTGTACTTAAGTGCGTGCAGTGGGGCATCATTACTATGCTTCCAGTGTACAGGCACTAAGCATTTTATGTTGTCTCATTTAATCTTTACAACTCTTAGGCAGTTCCTCTACTGAGTCCTCTTTTGCACGTGGTGAATCTGAGACTCAGGGGTCTGAGGCTGCGCACCTACAGAGTGTGAGTCTAAAGACTCCAGTGAGTAGAGGGGAAGCTTGTGTGCGCTTGTGTCGTGCTTGTGTGCGTGTGTTGTGGGATGTGCCAGGTATGCTTTGTTTACTCCCCTGGGTCCCTTCTCCATTCTTCTCCAGACCGCTTTGTGCCCTCGGTGGCTGACCTGTGTGGATTATACCAGTGAACACCCTTGCGATTTGGGGTTTCCAGACAGATTTGACCAGTGGAGAGACCCAGTGGGAGAACACTGGAGATCTGAGTGTAGGTAGAGAGTGATTCGGGGTGTTTGGTCCTCCAGCTCTTCTCTACTAAGTCTTGGCCTGTTGGCTCCATAGCACTCCCTGCCTCCTCCAGTCCACCCGCGGTCTCCTCTCTGTCTTTCTCTCTGAATTCCAGATATCAGTTCACCCTTGAGCCTTCTAGCACAGAGGGGATAAGGGTTACCCCCTCAGAAGCACTAATCTTACCCCTGACTTTATTTTACTTTTGAAAAATTATTTATTAGAACAAGTGCACGCACATGAGTGAGCACATGTGTGAGACGGCCCACATGGGAGAGGTGGAGGGAGAGAGAGAAGCAGGTTCTCTGCTGAACAGGGAGCCTGATGCGGGGCTCCATACTAGGACCCTGGGATCATGACTTAAGCCAAAGGCAGACGCTTAACCCACCCAGCCACCGAGGTGCCTCCTGTCCCTGATTTTGAAAGTTATTTCTTGATGAAACTCAGTTCGAATGTATTACACCCAGTTTGAGTGTATCTTGTGTTCCCGTTGAGACTGATGGGGGGAAATACTTGTAAGGCATTCCTCCCTTCCCTGCCTTCCTTCCTTCCATCCCCACAGTCTCTTCTGCAGAGAGGATAAGCAATAGCTAAGACATGGTCTCTGCTCTCAGGGAATAAAGTTTAGGTTAAAATTTGACTAACAATAACAGAAATGAAAAGAAGCAGCCAGGTGGCTGAAGAGAGAGTCTGGCACATGAAATGGTTGGGTACTCAATGTGAAATGTAGTTGGCAATTCACAGATCTATTGCCTCTTCTTTCCACTTGTATATTAGATTTGTCCACAGAAGTTTGACAAGCTAATCTTTATTAATAAAACAACATCAAGGAGGGTGTAGAGTCTTTTTAAAAAAGTAAATAACCGAAGTGTGGTTTTCAGAACTCATTATATTCACTAAAAAGGTAAACTCACTGTAAGTGTTGTCAATCAAATACAGTTTTCTACATGTGTCCCTGGATTTAAGATGCCTGTGAAGTTTTGGAAGGGCTACCAGTTGTTGTTGCTGTTTTTGTTTTAAACTCCTAGACTGTTCCTTACAACAAGTTCAGGTATACAGAAAAATCGAACAGAAATTAGTTTTCATATCAACTCACAACTCTCTCTTTTCACCCTCCCAGTTTCCCCGTTACTAATATCTTGCATTAGTGTAGTGCATTTGTTAAAATTGATGAGCCAATATTAATTCAGTATTATTAGCTGAAGTCTGTAGTTTACATTAGGGTTCACTGTGTTGTCCACTCTGTGGGTTTTGACAAATGTATAATGATACGTATCCACTGTTACAGCATCAAGCAGAGTAGTTTTGTTGCCTTAAAAAGTCCTCTGTGGTTTACCTGTTCATCCCCTCGCCCCTTCCCCTGAATGCCAACTATTTACCTTTTTACTGTCTCCATAGGTTTGCCTTTTCTAGAATCTTTTTTTTAAAATATTTTATTTATTTATTTGATAGAGAGAGAGACCACAAGTAGGCAGAGAGGCAGGCAGAGAGAGAGGGAAGAAGCAGGCTCCCTGCTGAGCAGAGAGCCCAATGCGGGGCTTGATCCTAGGACCCTGGGATCATGACCTGAGCCGAAGGCAGAGGCCTTAACCCACTGAGCCACCCAGGTGCCCCTGCCTTTTCTAGAATCTTAAATGAGTTTGAGTCATACAGTATGTAGTCTTTTCAGATCAGCTGCTTTTACTTAGCAAAATGCATTTAAGGTTTCTTCTTGTATTTTTGTCGCCTTGATAGTTCATTTCTTTTTATTGCTGTATAATATTCCACCGTCTGGTTGTACCATGGTTTGTTTAACCATTGACTTGCTGAAGGACATCTTGGTTGCTTCCAGATGTTGGCAAGTACGAATAAAGCTGCTAATAAACATTTGTGTGCCGGTTTTTGGGTGGACGTAAGTTTTGAAGTGGTGGTCCCAGGATTTAAGAGGTAAGTGGAGATTGGGAAGGTCTATCAGGTTTTGGGTTTTTTTTTTAAATACCTAGGAAAAATATGATTTTTGTCTCTGCCTATGTTCAGTTCTTGTCCTGTTACAATGGTGTGGCTGATAAGGCGAGGACATAGCATCAAAAGAAAATATAGGAAAAGGAAGTATTTCTCGAGTAAGCTACCCGTTCTCTGATGTGAAGTCCGGTCTCTAACCCTGAAAAGGGGTTTCTTTGAACTAGTCAGAGCCAAGGGCAGATACTGGCTTTGTTGCCAGACACACTGAGGCTGAATTAATCACCTAATTAATTACATAGTTTTATGGAGAACCTGAGAATTAGAGTTGAAATACAAACTGAATACCTGATCTACTAAGTCAAGTAGAAGATACTTAACTGTTTGTGATTTTATATGAACAATTTACTCAGACTTTGATTTCAAATTGAGGGAAGTAAACACATTACAAATGCGTATCTCGTGTATGGACACATCTTTGGGATGTTAATGTGGCTCTTCCTTGCTCTTGAGTAAGCAAAGAGCCATTCTTTCAGAACTTCCTGGGGCCACCAATAATTGTGCCAAGGGGTCCCACATCTTGGGAATCTGCCAGCCTTTCTTCTGAGTCTTTGACTCATGCTGAAATCCCCTCAGGGTTTCCAGTGGTCTGTTTAAATCTACTGGTTCAGTGTACGTAGGTGCAGAGCCAGAATATATATAAATTCCCATCTCGAAACTCCTGAGTGGTGTAACTTCAAGAAAATTACTTCAACTTTTTTGTGTTTTAGGGAGTACCAAGCCTGTCTCTGCTGCCTGGGGATATTATAAAGGTGGATTAGCCCATGTTTTTAAAGCACTTAAAGCTTCCCAGGGGAAAGTGCCTTGCAACTTGCAGGCGTAATTACTGGCTCTATTCCAGCTGGAATAAGGCAGACAGAGTGCACTCACTTTAAAGCCAAATGCTCGCCCTTTTCTGTTGAGGGCTCCATTTAGCTCCCTCGTGGAGGTAATGTATCTTGTATGTGAAAGCATTTGAGTTGCAGTGAGGGATATTTTAATTATTATTATTTTTTTAAAGATTTTATTTATTTCTTTGACAGAGAGAGAGATCACAAGCAGGCAGAGAGGCAGGCAGAGAGAGAGGAGGAAGCAGGCTCCCTGCTGAGCAGCGAGCCCGATGCGGGGCTCGATCCCAGGACCCTGAGATCACGACCTGAGCCGAAGGCAGCTGCTTAATCCACTGAGCCACCCAGGCGCCCCGGATATTTTAATTATTATTCAATATTCCATCATGGATTTGGACTCATCATTTTGTATCCGAACCTAAAGACAGCATGCACAGTGGCCCAGAAACTTCCTTAACTTAAATGAAAGTGGACAGGTGCTTCTCCTTCATGTTTCTGAAGAGCACTTAGGCTAAGCTTTTTGATCCGGTTTTTCCTGTTTCATGGAACCGTTCCAGCCTGCAACATTCTGCATGAAGTTCAAAGCATCCAATGTGATAGTAAAAGTGAGAAACATTAAGGAATGGCTTTCTAATTTCCTACAATTATTAATAAAAATCATAACCAAGAAGATGGTTTATATTTATAAAATATTTGTTTTGGTTTCATAGGAAATTAATGGCAAAAATATCACACAACATTTCACTGCTCTTGGAGAGTTAAATTTAAGCCTCCTATGTTGACACCAACAGATAATGTGGGAATTGGAAATAGCTGCAGAGAAAGGTATTTTCAACTGTTTTCTAAAAAATAATTTATGGAGGAGAAATTGATGTCACAGACATTTGGTGGGTTACAAAGATCACTGTTGCTCATTTACTGAATTCCTTCTCCCTTTCTTTCCATAGTAGTAAACCCTCACACTTCTACGCTTTGGATGGGCTCATTTGACAGCCTGGACGGTTCACTGGGATAAGGACTTTGGTTGCAGTTTGAGTGGGTTTTGTTCTTCTTGTTGGAAATATATTTGGCAAATTTTTCAGTGACTTGATTTTTCCCTCCATCTTATACTGTCATGACAGAACTTTTGGTTGTTGATGCTAGCAGTTCGTTCGTTCGTTCCTTCCTTCCTTTCTTTCATTTTATCCATTCATTTGACACAGAGAGAGGCAGAGCACAAGCAAGGGGAGTGGCAGAAGGAGAGGGAGAAGCAGACTCCCTGCTGGAGCCCCATGTGGGGCTCAATCCTGGGACCCTGGGATCATGACCTCATTTGAAGGCAGATGCTTCACTGACTGAGCCACCCAGGTGCCCCTGTACTAGCAGTTTCTTAAGTTCCATGTGAAAGTTCAAAGCTAGATGTAAAGTTTAACATGATAGTTCATTTGTGTATCTTTAGGTCTTTAGTTAAGGAATGGTAGAAATGCTCTAGATCTACAGAAATTCATTTTTTGGTATTTTTCTGGATCTGCTCTGTCCAGTACTGTAGTCACTACACATTAGTGATTATTCAGCATGTGAAATGTGGCTTATGGGACTGAGAAACTGAATTCTTAATTTTAATTGATTTAAATTTAAATAACCACACATGGCTAGTAACTGCTGTATTGGACAGTGTAGCCCAAGTGAGTCGTTTGGCTACTAAAGTCTTGCCTTAGATTTTATCTAACGTCCTGGGAGATGCAGCAAAAACAGCGAAAATAAAAATTGATTCATCTGTTTATTTTGTGCTAGAGATTTCATTGGATATTTAATTTTTTATGATTTATAACAACTCCATGAGCTCCTGTTTTACTTGGAGGGATCCAAGGCCCAGGGAGCCTAAGTAACTCAGCCAAGGTCATAGAGTTAGTCCACATTTGCTCTTTCTGTTTTATCACAGGATATAGTTTTGGTTCAAATTGTGAAATCAAATTTTTTGTGGAACACCTCTCAGTTTGGGTTAGTCTGATGTTTTCTTCTGATTATATCAAAGTTTTATAGTTTTTTCATCACCCTAAATGAAATCCCATACCCCCAGCAGTCTTCTGTAGCTCCTAGCAACCATGAACCCACTTTCTTTCTCCACAAATTTCCCTATCCTGAAGGTTTCATATAAATGTAACCATATAGTACAATATGGTCTTTGTGATTGGCTTCTTTCCTTTAACATAGTGTTTTCAGGGTTCATCCTCATGGAAGTATCTATCAGTACTTCCTTCCTTTCTATGGTTTAATAATATTACATTGCATGGATATGCCACATTTTGTTTATTCACTCATTAGTTGGTGGAGACTTGGGTCATTAACTCATTTTTGGTTATTATGAATAATCCTCCTGTAAATATTCATGTATAAGCTTTGGAGGGGACATGTGGTTTCATTTTGCTTGGGTGTATACCTAGGAGTGATTGCTGGGTCCTCTGGTTACTCTGTGTTTAGCATTTCTGAGGCAAGGGTGCTTATTTTTTGATAAATGTGTTTAGTTTTCTATTTTTTCTTGTGGTTTCTGTTCACTACTGAATTAGGGTTGTAGTGAAGTGTAGATTCAAGACAGCAGTATAGTGGATCTGTACCCTCCTTCAGTACCACACAAAACATTTTTTTAAGAAATAATCAGTTCTTGTTTTTACACTCCTGCACGTATGTTTGGGATTAAAAAATGGATGATGTTCTTCTTTTCTTCTTCTTTTATCTTTCTTATACTTTTGTTTGGAATATATATATCGATATATCTATAGATATATTTATATATGTATTTCTATAAATAGTATTCCCAGTGTAATGTGGATAGTAGGGGTCTACAGATTGTTGGTAGACTATCAGTTGAAATAAGAATTTGTACTTTTGAATAAGCATTCAAGATAGCTGTGGGGAAAATTTATGAGCTTGAGACAGGGCAATCTCTTTTGGTTTATGGCACTTTTCTAGACCTTACTGTGTTCAGACCCTAAAGGATTGGACTACATGCCTCCCTGCTGATCTGTCTGCAAGAAACAGCAGAATTTTAAGGCAATATGGTTTTTTTTTTGTCATTGCTCGATAGACGTTTCTTGCTGAGACGACAGAAGTCTGAAACTACTTCTTAAAAGTACACATGGTTTAACTCTGCAAATGTTGCCAGAAATGATGTTATCAAAGTAAGGTTATGATGTATTTTGGCCTCGAAGAATATAACTCTGAATTACAGCACAGTTGATCTAAAAAGAAAGAAAAAGTCCTGAGATAAAGATCCCCACACTTGTGGTATTTTCCTAATTTCCCCTGTTTTATCCAGATATTTCCTATTTTATATTTTTGTTGCTACTTAAATATACTCTTAAAAGTATATGTATTGTTTTTGTCTTTAAGGAGCTTATGCAAATAATGATATAAAGCAGAAATGAAGAAATGGTTCCAAGAAGGATACATGGAGATGTGGGAAGGTTTCAAGTGGTTTAGAAAGAACTGAGCAGTGTGGGGTCCTCAGATGGGATGGAATTCTGGAGCTTGGGTCTGTGCGTGTGTATGTTTATGTAAATCTTCTGGGTTGACTCCCCGCTCCCTCCCCTAAAGACTTTTTGATTGGTGTTAGGTTTAGAGTAAAATTGAGAGGAAGGTACTGAGAGTTCCCATGTACCCTCTGCCCTTACACATCATAGATGGCCTCCTCTGTTATCAATACCATTTTTCACCAGGGATGAACCTTTGATTGACTCCTTATAGTAAAAGTACAACCATATTAACTTGGACTCCACTAATTGAGAACTTGTTGTGAAATACTGGGTAAAGGTTGAGCTTTCACAAATTATTCCAAGAAATTAATAGCATCAGTGACAAAAAGTAAATTAATGGCATCAATGACATAAAGTATATGTTCCCCTGTTTAGGAGAAGAGAATGGCTCAAAGTACTTTTGTAATGGAGGAGCCATGCATAAACATTCCAGCAGCATTTACTGAGTAATAGAATGGTGAGAAAGAATAGTGTGATGGCCAAGAGCATAGATTCTAGTATGAGACTCCCTAGATTCAAATATTGGCTCTATTATTTACTAGCTCAGTGTCTCAGGCAATTTATATTAACTTCTCTAAGCCTCAGTTTCTCCTTCTGTAATGTGGGAATAATAATCTTGCCTTTCTCGGGGCGCCTGGGTGGCTCAGTGTGTTAAAGCCTCTGCCTTCGGCTCAGGTCATGATCCTAGGGTCCTAGGATCGAGCCCCATGTCAGGCTCTTTGCTCAGCGGGAGACCTGCTTCCTCCTGTCTCTGCCTGCCTCTCTTCTGCCTCTCTGCCTGCTTGTGATCTCTGTCAAATAAATAAATGGATCTTAAAAAAAAAATAATAATCTTGCCTTTCTCATAGGCATTGCTTTGATGATTGAATGTATTAGTACACATGACGTACTTAGAGCCATGCTTGGTACCTGATAAGCTTCCACTAAGTGATAACTTAATGTGTTCCTAGCACTGTACTAAGTGCAGTGGAGAGATAGAAGAGAATTTCTGGTGTCAAAAATTGTACAGACTAGCAGGTAAAATAACACATATTGATATATAGCATACATACAACTTCAGTATAATATAATTCAGATAAGTGTATATTTTCTTTCTCATTTGTGATTTAAAACCTGTAGTCAATTTAATGGACTTTGAAAGACCTAGCTCAAATCTTTTCAGATAACAGAAAAAAAAAACAACACCAGCCATTCATATAACATGCTCTGTTGTTAAGATTTTCATAAGTCTGAATGACCTTCCCTAATTGGGTTGATTTAGTGAAATTCGACTAAGCCCGTTGGGGAAATGCACACTAGCCTTCACCCTCACTTATCTGGTGCATGTATCAGTTAGGAGAAAATGTTCCTGTTTCTTGAATATTTTCTTATAGCCCTGCTGCAAAACATTGGCTCTTGAGCCTAAGTAAGTAGATACTGGCAAAACCATGGAGTGAAGCCCCTGCGTGAGATGCTCTCAGCCATACCACCTGGTTCCTAGAGACCGAACTGATGTTGGTTACTGGGCCATTTCCCAGTGATTCCTGAGAAATGTTAGGACACAGGCAAGTTGAAGTCTGTGTCTGCTAGAGGAATCCTGCAGAAACTTTTCAGAGGCTGAGATTTGCCCTTTGAGGTCTACTCAAGCTGAAATAAAGAACTAAAATACTTCTGTGCAATTTCTGTTGGCAAAAGGTGCTTGTGGCTACTGCGGCTCCTTTTTTAGCTTTGTTGTTATTTTAAAAGTGTGCTGAGGGCAGCTGTAGTGCACAACTCCAAGGGACAATACTGGTGGATGGTTTATGTAAAGTGTGCCCCCTGGAATTGTGCAGTACGTGGCCTTTGCAGCTGCACATGGAGGGCCTAGTGCAGCATTTGGCTTCGTCTTATCCTTAGATAAGGATATCCTTAGATAAGGATTTAGAGTTCAAGACCTTATCCAGCTTCGTCTTATCCTTAGAACCTGTTGTGACAAGTTCTTTGGAATGTGTGCTAGTCTTAGGAGTGAAATTGGGTCTGATACAAGCCTGGATGACTTGTATCCACCTCCATGCCCCAAATCTCAGAGTCCTATGAACGTTTTCGTTCTTGGGGAAGAACTCAAATGCCTAAATCCCAAGGTAGAAACCAATAATAGAGGAATTGATTTAACTAATCACGTGAAACTATTATAAATGAAAAAAAATTGGCCTCAACAAAACCAAAAGGTATGGATATGGGGAAACGCACTTCAAAAGGGTTACTATCTTTAACTTATAATCTATCACAATAGGAAGAAACGAACACCTTTAGAACAATCTAGCAAGTGATGTGAATTGATACCTTACAAAATGATAGTCAATGCACACTTAAAAAATGTTAATGCTTTCGACCAAAAATACAATATAAAATAATGAGGTACAGTTATTTGCCTATGCAAGTGGTGAATATTTTTTTTTGTAAAGCACCCATTCTGTCAAGAACTGGGAGAGACGGACATGTTGCTAGTGGGAATTAGGATTGGCCCATGTCTTCCTGAGAGCTAATGGGATTCAAAAACCACGAAAACGTTCATAGGACTCTGAGATTTGGGGCATGGAGGTGGATACAAGTCATCCAGGCTTGTATCAGACCCAATTTCACTCCTAAGACTAGCACACATTCCAAAGAACTTGTCACAACAGGTTCTAAGGATAAGACGAAGCTGGATAAGGTCTTGAACTCTAAATACTCAGATAACCCTGTATTTAACCGCATGCCTTCTCTGTCCAGGGCATTAACCCAAACTTCAGGATTATTACCCAGGTTAGTATGACATGCCTTATCATGGTAAGGCTTCTGGTGACTGGTTTATCGAGGGTTTCTAACCCTTCCTTGTGTGCTGGGACCACGAAGCATTCTTCACTTTGAAGCCTGATTTTTGTTACTATAGCCACGGCTGCTGGGATCGAATCTTCTGTTGTCATGTGAAGGTCTGGACGGGTTATAAATGTACCGATGCTTGTGTGCAGGAGACTGCTCAATCTCTTACTGCAAGTGGGGCCTCCAGCTGCTCTAGGCGGGGTCTTGGGGTCTGGAGCAACTGCGCCAGCTGCCCTAGGAGTCAGCAAAGCCCTCTCCCGAATTACAATAGGATTAAATATGCTCTTTGCTAGAGCTGTGTCTGGCAAGAGTCTTAGACCACTTCCAGGAAAGAAAAACACAATTATATTTCACAAAGGAGTAAGAAAAGTTGGCCCTGATCTCCATGAGGTCACTTTACTTCGTACAAGAAGTTTGTGCTTTTCATTTTAACCAACTATGTCAGTGCTTTGAGGAAGACAAATCAAACTTGTGATTCTAAGTTAGGGAAATTGGGAAAATAACCAGTAACTTTGGGGTGATTGGAACCAGGGTGATGTATTTTGCTCATTTAAGTTATAACTAATTTATATTTACTACTCAACAAATGAGATCACTGTTCTTATCCAGATTTTTAAATTTTATGTGTTTGGTAGTTAGGAGTATTGGTATAAAGTAAGCTGCTGATTTAAACCACAGACATCTAGAACTGGAAGAAATTCTGATACCATTTATCACAAGCTGCTCATTTTATCCAAATGACAATACCCAAGTCAATACCCAAATTAACTGACAACAGTCAGTTGTCTAAGCTGAGACCCTGAGAAGCTCAGTAACTCATACAAAGTGACCAGCCGATGCGTGGTAGAATCTGACCAGCACCGAGCAAGGAGGCCATGCTGTGCTGGAAGACACGAGTCATGCTCCCTATGACAGGTGCCCCTGGAGAAGCCAGAAACAGAAGTTACAGAATCCCTCTGTGCACCTGAGGTGATTCTCATGTCAACACTTGATTTGAACGGTGTGGCGTAGTGGTTATAAAAGACCCCCAGGATCTACTGCAAGAATGAGCCTGCTGTTGCTTAGCTTCTCTGTGCCTCAGCTTCCCAGACAGTAAAATCGCATTTACTCCACATACAAACTCAAGGATGCTATGAGCTAATACTCACAAAGTGCTTACTGCAGTGTTTGGACCATAGTAGGTACTATGCAGCCATGAGCTGTTAGTTAGGGTCATGTATTGGAAGTTGCCTTCTAATTTTCTAAAGCCCAAGTGTAGGAGACGAAGTATGTTTAGAGAGGTGATTTAAACAGTCATCTTGTGATTTTGCTTGTGAGTTTGAAAAACAGAGCAGCTTGGGCACCAAGTGATCATGCTTTGGATCTGGGCTCCTCTGCTTTCAGCTGTTTAACCAGATTCAGCTTTTGCCACAGTTCATCTGGGTTACCTCCCAGCTGAACACCCGCCAGCATCTTCATCTATCCTTTTTTCAATCACTGTTTTTCATCTCAGCACCTCTGTGTCAATGCTTTCTGCTGCTGCTGCCTTTTTTTTTTTTTTTTAAGATTTTATTTATTTCCTTGAGAGAGAGCAAGCGCCAAGGGGCAGAGGCAGAGGGAGAAGCAGGCTGAGCAAGTAGCAGCCCCATGTGGTTCTTGATCCCAGGACGCTGGGATTGTGACTGGATTTGAAGGCAGCCACTTAACTGAGTCACCCAGGTGCCCCTAATGCTTTCTGCTTCTGATCTCTATTGTTCTTTTTGTTTGTGGTTGTAACATAAGAAACTAGAGCTATTCCCAGTCTTTGAATTTTTATTAGCCAAGTTTCTGCTTAAGATTTTTGGTCATACTCTTCTATTCAGAGTGTCTCTCTAAAAATTCATTACAACCTTCAGTCACCCTTAATGAAAAGCAAAACAAATTTCTGTCATTTTCATAGTTCAAGAGCTCCTTGATAATACTTTCATTTTATAGACCTTTTCTCTGAGGAATAGAAATTACTTTTTTTTTTTTAAGTTTTATTTATTTGAGAGAGAAAGAGAGAGTCATGATCGACAGGGACAGAGGGAGAGGGAGAGAGAATCTCAAGACTCCATGCAGAGCTCGGAGCCTGATGCAGGGATTCATCTCAGGACCCTGAGATCATTCCGTGAGCTGAAACCAAGAGTCAGACACTTAGCTGGCTGTGCCACCCAGGTGTCCCAGGATAGAAATTGCTTTTAAGGAAATACTTAGTTTTTAGAGTCTGAAGCCAGTGGAAATTGTTTACAGTATCCATCTGGAGGGTTTTAAAATATAATATTTTCTAATATGTTTTTTGTAACACATCTTTTTATGTCTCACATTTGGTGTAAAAATTTTCTAAATGCATTTTTTTCTCTGTTGCTTAAAATTGTGTTGTTAATAGTATTTAAAGAGCATTCATTCATTCATTTTACATTATGGCAGGTGCTGTGCTAGGTTCTGAGAACATAGTGAATGACACAAATTTGGCTTTAGCCCTCAAGTAGTTTATAATGTAGTGGAAAGTAGGAAAAAAACTGGTCTTCAAATGGGTAAGGAAGGGTAAAGTCAACAGAAGTCTCTTAACTGTACTAGTTCCGAACCAATGAATATTAAAGGAAGAACTGTTCAAGAGGGTATGAGCTGTGAAGATAGGTCAAAATGCATGTATTTTTCCCTGTATGATTGTTGACTTTTGCAAGGACTATAGCATTTATTTCTCCAAACTTTATGTGGCACAGAACTCAAAGGATCTTAGATATTTTTCTGTAACCATCTGAATCTGTGACAGATTCATCCCCATCGGAGCACCATGTTTGAACTTCATTGTGCAGCAAAGCAAGGGACAGGAAGAAGCACACAGACCACAAGGTGACTCTTCTCTTTTCATCAGAAAATGGACAACCCCACAGATGAAATTTTGGTTGCCTTTATTCTGTGCTCTATGCTTATCTGATAATTATAACATTGGATTATCACAGACAATCTCCCCCTCCTGAAGGCAAAAAAGAACAAGCAAATAATCCTCAAGTCTGCGTTGTTTCTCCACAACTTGATGGCACTAGGAAAGCTCACATCCAGTATAAAATGTTTTCTTTGCTCTTTTCGAAAGAGGTAGGAACTTAATACGCTTGATAAAGTTTATCACTTTTAAATGATTTATGGCCTTGATCTTCTGTTGGGCATTACCTACAGGGATGAGTTTGATAACCCCGTAGCAAGAGCCTCGAAACCTGGGGCCTGTTCTGTGCTTGAGAGAGAATGTGCAGATCTGAAGAGTAAAGCTATTTGAAGGGACTCTGCTTTTGGGGGTGATTCTAATAAGTTCTGGTAAATCTCAGCTGATGATCAGCTTAGCTCTGTCGTAGAAGTCTAACATTTTCCCCTTAGGTAAAAGAATACAAAGCCATGTTTTACCTAGGCCAGGTCATGATTCAGCTGCAGTAATGACTGCATTTTATGTAATTGTGTCCACCAGATGCCTGGGAAATCGATTTGCTTGTTCCTTTTAATTGATGGGTATTCTTTTTATTTGTTAATTATCCCATGTTATATATTTAATTGGATAAACTGCATTGGGGGGATGATATTAGATCAGCATAATCCTACTTAATAAAAGTGAAACCAGGCATCAGAGTCCACAGTGCCTGAATGTAAACAAATGCACAGAGTGCAGGGTAGGTAGGGTGCCTGGTGTGTTTGGAAGGCTTATGCTTTATCTGTAGCTGTGTATACCTTGCAGGTATACACAAATCCAAGTTCAGTATTATCACGTCTTTAAAAATGTCAAGGCTCTCAAGAAATCCAGACTTCATGTTAAATCAAAAGATGTTAAGGGCGCCTGGGTAGTTCAGTGGGTTAAAGCCTCTGCCTTCAGCTCAGGTCATGATCCCAGAGTCCTGGGATCAAGCCCCACATGGGACTCTCTGCTCAGCAGGGAGCCTGCTTCCTCCTCTCTGTCTCTCTCTGCCTGCTTCTCTGTCTACTTGTGATCCTTTTCTGTCAAATAAATAAATAAAATCTTAAAAAAAAAAGATTTTAAAATATCCGTAACTAATTAATTTCATTTTCTATCTTTCTTCCTTTCCTTTCCTTTTCTTTTCTTTCTTTCTTTCTTTCTTTCTTTCTTTCTTTCTTTCTTTCTTTCTTTCTTTCTTTCCTTCCTTCCTTCCTTCCTTCCTTCCTTCCTTTCTATCTATGAGCACAATGGATGGCAAACAAACCAGTTAAAAAGCAAGTCCCTAGCCAGGCAGCAAGAGGACAGTTTTAAACCTCAGCTGCAGTTGGGGTCGATAATTGAAAGCGCAACACAGGAAATGACTACAGAGCAGCTTTTAAGTAATGAGGGGGAAATTCTTTCAAGTGGCAGTGTATCCTGGAAGCTTTCTCCTCTTTCTAGAAATCCAAGCTTAAGAGGAAAACAAGAGATTCTGGAGAAGTATTTTCCGTGTCTGCAATACAGGAGAATTGTGAACAGGAGAATTGTTAAAGGCAGACAGTCACAAATGTCTGCATGCACAGCTGATAGTAGGGTGAGTTGGAACAGTAGTAGTATCGCACGAGTAAATTACACCATGACTGAAGTTTAAATAGTTGTAGAAATGGAAGAGGAAGTTGCTTCATTTAGCAAATCAAATCTGATGTGCACATGTGACTTATCCAGGGCAGATCATGGTGCCTCTGGGTAGATGTGTATCTCCTCGGGGAAACCAAAAGGAATTACAAGTTTGACTGCAGAACAACTCTGTTTAGTCCTTCAGTGGCTTTCCAGACTTTGTAGTCCAGCAAAGTCCTTCTCTGTCTGACCCCTTCTTGCCCCCTCAGCAGCATCTTTTGCCAATCCTTATCCCCTCATGTATCCCCTTTTTCAGTAATAGGATGCCACTCTCAGTTCCCAAATGCCTTATGAGTCCCTTTGCTTTTGCATCCCTGTGTCTGTTATTCCCTTTGTCTTGAATACAGTGTTGCCTGGTTAGCTTCTCTGATTTCCAGATTTGGCCCAAATATCTTTCTTAAGTGGAATGTTTCTTACATCTAAGTCAGCATTTCATAAACTCTAGTTCAGGGTGGGTCTTAAAGAAAAGACAAAAAAATTTATTAATATCAGGCTCAGAAATGATTCTGATTCTCTGCCAATGTTTGCAAGAGAAGTATTTCATGAGCTTACTAGGTATGCTGTATAAGCCAGGGGTTTACATGAGTTTCCCAAATTAGGCATATTATAGCTCCTTTTGGATGACTTACAGTACACTTGAGCATATTAGCAGCTCTGAGAATTAGTGTAGTAAATATATTAATTTTGTTTGACCCAGTGTTTCTCAAACTTACTTGACAGTGGAACACTTTGTTTGAGAACATCTGCTAATGTTTTGAGGACTGTCTGATTTGGGAGTATAGTTTTGGAAAATACTGCCTTAAAATATGGTTTTGGTTAATAAGAGGAAATATCTTAGGAAGGAATGTCCTAGAAGTAATGGAAATAAGTGAGAGTTTTTGTCCATTTCTTTGAGTGGATTTCATGACTTGGTTTCAGTATTTAAGTATTTACATTATCAGTAGAGACCCTTTAAAGCTCTGGCTGGCCTAACTGCTGTGTGGTGTATCCCACAATAAGAGATGCAAATTTATACCACAATCTCTTAATGATTTTTACTTTGAAAATTTTCATACACACAGAAAAGTAAAGAGGGGGTGTGTTGAACCCACATATACCTATTATCCAGCTACTACAAAAAATTTGCGACTTTTATTCTTTATCATCTACACTTTTTCTGCGGACCTGTTCTGACATATCCAAGATGTCATGTCATTTCATGCTTACACTCTTCAGTGTGCATCTTCATAAAAGGGGATATTGCCTTTCATGACCTCAGTAATGTTGTTGCACTTATGAAAATAATAATAATTCCTTAGTAATGTCTAATATCCAGTCCAAATTCAAACTTTTTAAAAAAAATTGAGGTATAATTCACTACACCATAAAATTTACTCTTTTAATATACAAGTCTGTGGTTTTTAGGATATTCACAAAGCTATGTAATAATCACCACTATCTAATTCCAGGACATTTTTACCAGCCCCAGAGAAGACGTTTATATTAGGAGTCACTCCCCATTTTCTCCTCTCCCCACTAACCCAATCCTTCTCTTAAGATTTTGCCTGTTTGGGGCACCGTGGGGTCTTTTGTGACTGATTTGGGATGTTTCAACTTTTTGGTTATTACAAAAAAATGCTGTTACGAATATTCATGCATAAGCTTTTGTGGTGAGATTTTCATTTCATCCCTAAGAGCGGAATTGCTGGGTCATATGGCAACTCTATGTGTGATTTTTTTGAGGAACTGCCTAACTGTTTTCTAAAGTGATGGCAACATTTTGCATTCCCACCAGCAGTATACAAGGATTACAGTTTCTCCACATCCTTACCAATACTTGTTATTGCCTGTTAGGTTTTAGCTGTTTGAGTGAATGTGCAGTGGTATCTTATTGTGGCTTTGATTTGTATTTCCCTGATGACAGATGATGGTAAGCATCTTTTCATTTGGATATTGATCATTTGAATATCTTCTTTGGAGAAATATGTATCCAAATCCTTGCATAATTTTTAAGTGGGTTGTCTTTTTATTACTGGGTTGCAAGAATTCTTTATATATTCTGAATATATTCTGATAGTCCTTTATCAGACATATTGATTGTAAATATTTTATCCAATTCTTTGGTTTCATTTCACTTTCTTGATAGTGTCATTTGAAGCACAAAACTTCAGAATTTTGATCAAGTCCAGTTTACCTATTTTTTTTCCTTTTGTTGCTGGTGGTTTTGGTATCATACCTAGGAAACCATTGTTTAACCCCAAGTTGTGTAGGTTTATGTCTGTGTTTTTTTCCTGAGAATTTTATAGTTTTAGCCCTTCTATTTAGGTCTTTGATATATTTCTATTTCATTTTTGTATATAGTGTAAAGAAGGGACCACACTCTTAAGAGTAAAATGTTAGCTTCAGCCTTTAGGGTGACCTAGAAAGATAGCTGTTTTCCCTTTGCCTCCATGTACTGTTTACCTGATGCCCCATTCCACCTCCTCCATCCTTACTAATCATGACATAATTCATTAGAATCTATTTGTGTACTAGGGAGCAGTATAATCAGAGTCTATGAGAGGACAAAGTCTCTATTGCACATGAGATTACATTTAATTAAGCAAACAACCACATTGTAATGGACATCTGCTATTTTTGCCTTTCTTGCCTACTCTCTCTGTTTTTCTGAAATGGCACTTGGTCTGTTCTTTGTGCAGTCTCCTCCTGACAGTCTCTGTCTCTAGGCTGACCTTACAACACATACTCCTCCTCAAGGTGTGGGCAAATTGCGCTGACTTAACCAATGAGCATTTTATCTCTAGAGCCATAATGATTGGTTCAGAGATGGACATGGACCCAAAAAGGGTCCGGAGAGAGATACCTATAATTAGTGAGAAAGAAAACTGGTATAGACTGGCAGTACTACTATCTTATTACCAGAAAGACATGTCTGCTTGCTTATAAAAGCAGCATGAATAGAAAGGTGAGCTGGGAGATGACTTCTTGACTACCCGTTTAAGGACTGAGTCTAGCTTTGCCTGAAGCTTAGACTGCTCTGGACCTTTCAGATACGTGAGTCTGTAAATTCCTTTTTATATTCACAGCTGAGAGAGTTGTGGTTGTTACAGACAGCTAGAAGCTGAAGACTCAAAATATATAAGATACTTTCTGCCTTCATGGACTTCACAGCCTAGAAGGGAGGCAGTTTTTTTGATATTTCATATCTTCTATTTAGACCTGTTCTTAAGAGAGAACCCCTTTCTTAACAAAAGCTGGTACGGTTTGCAGTAAAATTCTTGAGGAAAAAGGAAAGAATTGGGGGAATTTTATGTGGATGAGCCTTTTGTTAGCAAATTGCCAGCTGGATGTTTTCATCCTTTGGAATTTGGTACCCAGGCTCCACTGGAATGGCTGGATGGCTGCCATTTTTCATCCAGATGGTGCTCCCTGTGCCTGTTAAATCAGGCGGGAAGTTGTGGTCCTTGTGTAGATTGGCAGCACACCTATTTCCAGCACACAGGATTTCCAGCATACTGAATTTGAGATCTAGCAATTGTTAAAAGTCACAGATTCTTTTTTTCTGTCTCTCAGGAGATTATTTGTTTTCTTGATTTTCTTACTGAGATGCCATCTTCTCTCCTCTGCAATCCCCATAATTAGAAGGTCAGATAGCCTCGCTGTAGCTTGGAATAAGATGATCAGAAGTCAGTATGGAAACAGTAAGATTTAAGCAAACAAAGTAAAAAAAAAAGTGAAGTCAAACAATATTTTTTTTCTTAAGAAAAATATCAAGGCTGTTGTTGGTGCTGTTCCAGGGGCAAGCACTCAAAATCCTTATATAGAAGAGGCTCAGAAGGGGAAATTGGTGTGGCAATCAAGATGATGTATCTTGAAGTTTCATTTGGACAGCAAGACCATATTTTCTCATTTTGTATGTTATTTGGGGTGGTGGAGTTGGGGGCAGCTGATGGAGCTGTGAGTGGAAGGGTGATTCTCTTCCCTCCCCAGCCCCCCTCACCCCCAACCCCCAGCAGACTTCCAGTATGTATTACCACTTCTGTCTTAGATCGTTCCCAGGGCTCAGTGGCATTGTTTATAATGAGTGCCGCTTTTGTGGTTGTGAAACTTGCCTAACAAAGAAGTTGTTCCTTTGGCACATTTACTAGTGGTGTGTTAAAACAAAAACTAAATCGGCATGACATATGCCCGCTCAAAGATTGCTATCTAAAACTGAGGATGACGTGAAAAGGCAACTGTGTTGAAGCTGGGCTGCAGGTTGTTCTGTTCTCTTTGGTGTCCAGGAGCCATTTGTCAGAGCTTTGGGAACAGAAGAGCCTGTCAGTTATCCTCATGTTGAATGTACTTTATTTTGGGGGGATAGGTGAGGGGAAAATACAAGTTTTGGAATTACTCGGATCTAGTGTGAAAAGGTGACTGGAAGAGATGAAATCTGAGTAAAGCAGGGAGAGAAAACTATAGAAGGAATAGAAATATAGAAAATACTATAATTTATTTTTAGTCATAGCTTTATTTAGATATAATTCACATGCTATAGAACTCATCCATTTAAAGTATACAATTGAGTATTTTTTTGTACATTTGCAGAGTTGTGCAGCCATTACAGCAATAAATTTTAGAATGTTGCACCCCAAAAAGAAACTTTGTGTATTTTACTATGGCACCCTATTGCCCTTTGTCTTCTCTCCTCCCCAAGCCCTAAGCAACCACTAATATACTTTCTGGCTCTATATATTTGCTGTTCTGGACACTTTTATATAAATGGAATCGTATAGTTACAATTGTGTGTGTCTTCTTTCACTGAGCACAACGTGTACAGGCCCCCTGCCTGTCGTAGCACTTATCACCACTGCGTTCCCTTTCATGGCTGAATAATATTTCGTTGTAGAGACTTATCCTATTTTGTTTATCCAGTCATCATTTGATGCACATTTGTGTTGTTTTCATCTTTGGACTATAAGAAATAGTATTGCTCTGTGCTTTTATGTATAAGTTTATTCTTACATGGATGTAATAACAGGTCAGTGGGAAACTATTCCAGCCAAGATGTCAGAAAACATTTAGTTGCCATAGTTTCAGGGCTGGTTGATCTTTTATCCTCAAAAACTGTTAACTTACTTCTATTATTCTATTATTATCTATTCTAAGGAATAGATACAAAATTCAGAGAACTGATTTTTAGTTCAAACTGTGGAGCTGGAGCTTTGAGTGGTTCCATTCTGAGGAATTACTAAATTTACTCCCTTATACACATCTCTATTCAAGGCAGTGGTTCTCACACTCTTACCATTTCACTATGCCTGAGGGAGAGGATATTCTTCCATCAGATACTGTGAGGCTCTCTACTGGTGATTCTCAGGAGCAAGGAGGGGCAGTAGGTAGATGAAATAAACGTGAGGATGTCCTTCTGTGTGATCAGTCTCATCATGGTACCCCAGTGGTAGGAGAAAGAAGAGGGATGGTGCTGCCATTCTGGAAAAGTCAGAAAAGACTTCACCTCACAGATGTGGCCGCACTCAAATTTGAATTTTTTTTTTTTTAAAGATTTTATTTGTTTATTTGACAGACAGAGATCATGAGTAGGCAGAGAGGCAGGCAGAGAGAGAGAGGAGGAAGCAGGCTCCCTGCGGAACAGAGAGCCCGATGTGGGCCTTGATGCCAGGACCCTGGGATCATGACTTGAGCCGAAGGCAGATGCTAAACCCACTGAGCCACCCAGGCGCCCTCAAATTTGAATTTTTTAAAAAATGAGCCAGACACTGGCTTTTGTCACATTATAAAATAGCTGAAATTTTTGCTCACTAATTTTTTTGTTACCATCATAATCACTATTGTTTAGCACTGGATTTTTTTTTTTTTAATGCCACTCCTTTTGTTAGGGAAACAAAATAAAATAAATGTTTATTTATTTTAACTACCAAACTGTGTCAGTTGAACAGAATTAAAAAATTTTTTTCTATGAACTGTTATTACTGTTTTCTTCTGAGCTATTTTATAATCAGATTTTGACTGGCTTTTTTGTTCTTCTAACCAGCTACTAAACAGAAAACTTGGAATGGAGTAGATGCAGCTTTATGTGGCAAGATGAAGTTCTTAGTGTTGAAATAACAGATTTCATGAGTTTAAAAATCTTAGTTCCAGTGTTACCAATAATGCAGATTTCTGCATGTTTTCTCAGTATACTTTCACCATAGAAATGACATTTTGAAATGTAGGTTACTGTTTAAGGAACATTATTGTCTTATAGCTGTTATGAAAATTGCTTAGTTTATTATATTAAAAGCTATAGAATTTGGGAGAAACTCTTAAAATTGATTAACCCATTGCCCAGAGACACAGTAGATGGTGCTTTTTGACAAGATTTTCTCTAGAAGTCTCCGGCTTCAGTATGATGATTATTTCAACACATGTCATTACACTGAAAAAAAAAATTGTATGTGAATAACCACAATTCCATCTTTTATAAATCACAAAACTCTAAATATCAGTCCGTATTTGTTATTTAACACGTTCTTGATTTGCTTTCATATTTACTACTGATTGCACCGGTAAAATAATGGAATGCTATGACTGATGCATTTTTAAAGAATTTTGACATCCTGAGTTTTTATCAAAGTTAAAATTTATTTTTATAGATATAAGAATCGAATAGACTGAATTAGCAACTTGTTTGTCACTCCATAAACATGCCACTTACTGTTTTTTTAATACACTCTTCAGTCATGCTGATTGCATTGGGATGAAGGCTTTCTTATGGAAACACTCTGACATTTGGGCTTTTAACTAAGTTGGTTTCTTGTTCCATAGGAAGATGGTCTATTGTTCATAATGAAGGGGGCTCCAAAATTGCAAAGCAATTTTGAATGAGTCTTATGAAAAGGCTGCTTCTGAAGATAGAACAGTAGTTTTAAGAATATGGTTATCTATAGCAAGAAGAAAAATACAGCCTCTAAAACAAAGCCATGTGTTCCTTATCAGGCTGTGGGTCCCTAGCAGGGTTAGATCACAAGGAAGACGAGACTGTAGAGTTGTGCCTCTGGCTGGGGGAGGTGGCTGGGATCACTCAGTGGGATTGTCAGTGTGGGTTGGAGGTTTCAGTGCGAGCAAATGCTATCAATCTAGAGAGATCCTGGTCATAGCTAGAGAAAGACAATCAGTTGGAAAGGTAGAACCACAGATTCCTCTAGAATAATATGAAAGATGAATTTCGGCAGATGTAGAGATGTGGAAGGTGAGAAGAGAGATGAGCCGTAGACTAGTATTCAGCACCTTAATTTGCTTCCATAATTATCCTGAGAAACGTGATGGTAAAACAAATTTAAACTTTTAGATTTAGACGTTTTATGGGTGATTCTTTTCTCAGAGGTCTAAAAAAAATCATGCAATGCATAATTACGGTCTGTGCAAGCATCTTTTTCCAAAACGTTTTGTCTAGGCACTTTTACAAATGGTGAATAGAAACCACAGTTGCACCTTTGCCACCCCTCCAGGAAGCACTGCCCCCACCTACCCTGCACACACCGGCAGCTCCAGGCCGCTAACAGGGAAGACCTCTCTCAGCGCTCCCGGTCTGGCTGGGGGACTAAGCCAGGTTCATTTCTTTCCTCTCCTTCCCTGCCTGGAGGGGGCGCCCCACTCCAACCTGAAGAGAGCCCCCTCCCCCAATCTGGGATTTATGTTGGTACATGGGGTAGAACATTGAAAGAGTACTGCTTCTCCCCAAGAGTTGATTTTAGAAGACCTGTTTACTGAGTACAGTTTGTTCTCATTATGTAATGTTTGGCTATGGTTGGGAGGAGCCATATGGGCTTATCCATAACATGGATCTCATTAGTACAGAGATGGGGTTGGTGATGGTTTTGAGGGTCAGAATGCCTGGAATCTTGCCCATTAAACCCTCCTCTTCCATATACTAACATATATATGTAGCAGTGTTTTTTTATTCTTGAGGTATTATTTTCCATTGGTGTGTGTGTGTATTCTTGTGCCAAAACTGCGCACTTTTATTTCTTATAGGCATGTAACACTTTCTAATTCTTGGTGTGGCTAGTCTGCCCTTTAATTCTGTTTTCAGACTTCTTTTAACTATTTTCTTCTGTTTGAATGCTTTGCTTTTATGGTCTGAATATAGGCCCCCCCATCCCCCATTTTGGCACAGACTATTTAGAACTTTTTTCTTGAAATGTTAATTTGGCTACTTTAGCAAAGTAACAGTAGTTAATTAGGGGGTATCATGAAGTTGATAGGAAAGGATGTGTGCTCTATAAAATAACCAGTCAACTGTAACTCTATTAAAAGGGTTTATATGCTTAACTTTTAAACAGCACCTTCTTGAATTACACTCAGAAATAGAACCAATTGAATGCACCAGTGTAATTTTTTCCTCTTTTCTATATATGCAAGGAGATGTACAAATTGGCTGTTTTCTGTATCAGTTAAGTATCAACCACCTCTCTGTGAGCTTATAATATAATTCAGAGATTGCAAAAAGGTGCAAAACAGAGAGAAACTTTCATGGGGACCATGATCTTGCTTCTGGATTTATTGATTTCTTTACATTCTGCTTGTTTTCACAAAAATTTCAGGTTACTTACAGTAAAAGTCCATTTTTAAAAAATACTTACTTGAGAGAGAGAGTGATAGAGTAGGAGCGAGGTGGAGGGGCATGGAGTGAGGGAGAAGCAGACTCCCCACTGAGCAGGGAGCCCAGTGCAGGGCTCCATCCCAGAACTCTGGGATCACGACCTGAGCCAAAGGCAGACGCTTAACCAACTGAGCCATCCAGGCACCCCAAAAATCTATTTTTAAAAACACCTTAAATAATGAATATAGGAAGAAGAAAAGTAGGAAGGGATGGATGTTGAAGGTGTATGCCAAGTACTTTTGGCTAGGCAAAGGTCCCGTGAGGTGAGCTTAACAGACTTCACAGCTCATCAAAAAGGCAGACTGGTAGACCAGTCTAAGAACAGTCTTTGTAGATTCCTTCATTTATTCAGGAAATACCTCTTGAACACCTACTGTACGTATGGCATTGTTTTAGACATTGGAAGTATAGTAGTGAGCAAATCAGACACAAATCCAGCTCTCGTAGAGATTAAATTTTAGTAGAGAAGCAACAATAAACAGAACATATAATCTATGTGATTATGTTTTACGGGAAAAATTGCTAATGAGAAAAATAAATTATGTGTGAAAGGAAGATAGGAGGTATTGCTTTGTGGGGGAATGCTTACCATTTTGATGGAGTGGTGGAGGGAAGACTTTTCTGAGAAATTGATTTTGGAAAAATGCCAGAAGATCATGTTGGAACAGTAGGGGTGTCACGGGAAGAGAAGTGCTGGCAGAGAGAGAAGTTGGAGCCAAGGCTTTGGTGTGGTTGTAGGAGGGGTGAAGGGAGAAGAGACAGGGCAGAGTGAGTGAGGAGGGTCTGGTAGCCCAGTGCCCTTATCTCTTACAACTCCAAGACCAGTCCTAGATGTTTCAAGGCTCTTCAGGCAAGAAAGGGCAGGGCCACAGATAGAACCGAAGAAAGTAGCCAGCCACGCACACCTTCTAACTTTTGTTCAGTTGTATATCAGGTTTTTTATGTACTCTGAGTTTCCAGCACCTTGAAGAATGAATAGTAATGGTGTATAAAGGTACAAGTTTACAGTTTCTTTTCTGTTTACTGGGACATAGACCATTTTGAAATACTAGCGAACATTTTAGGATGTACTTCTAAATTTGATAAATTACTGTTTGAGAAACAAACGAGAAAATTCTGACTTCTCTTTGGATGCACTTGGCATTATGAATACTTAGACAAACACCCACGAAGAGAGTGTTGTGCTCTCAGCTTGTGAACTCTACGTTCGTAATCTTGTTTAAGCAGTCAGAGTGGCAAGTAACAATCCCTCAAATATAGTTTCCTGTCATCTGCCTACCTGCCAATTTTCCCCTAAATTCATGGGTTCTACAAAAACTTAATGTGAAGGGGCACCTGGGTGGCTCAGTGGGTTAAAGCCTCTGCCTTCAGCTCAGGTCATGATCCCAGGGTCCTGGGATCGTCCTGGGATCAAGCCCCGCATCGGGCTCTCTGCTCAGCAGGGAACCTGCTTCCCTTCCTCTCTCTCTCTGCCTGCCTCTGCCTACTTGTGATCTCTGTCTGTCAAATAAATAAATCTTAAAAAAAAAAAAAAAACTTACTGTGAAACTTGAGATGCTTGGAGTAGTCGACTTCTGATTAATTTTGTACTTCTTTCCGGACAAAGATGTCTTAAAATGATGTTGCTGGAGTCCTGTAGTCATTTTCACACTTACAGTATTGTTGGCTGTTTGCTGTTATTGAAAGAAAATAGAGTGATGTTTATAAAATCATGATTCCAGTTCTGTTCCAGAAGTCTGACCGGGTAGTCGTTTTGCTGAGGTCTCTTCCGTGTACTCACTAAGGGCGAAAACACCAGATCCCTCTGCCTTTTTGGTGATGGGGAAGAATACATAATATATTTTCTTGGAAGCTGTTTTTTTTTTTTTTTTCTTGTGAATAGGAGGAGGGAAGCCTACCATCTGTGCCCTGATGCATGTATAATCAGGCCTGTTTCTTCTGAAGTTCATGTTTGGTGCCGAAGATGAGTTGATTTTTCCATTTTAGTGACATTTGTGATTTTTATCACTCTGTGGAGAGGGAGGTGAGGGTGAGTGTTATGAATGTCAGGTCTCTGTGGTTGACACATTAGTGCCCTGCCAGGGCTGTCAGGGGAATGGATGAGGAAGGTGCCCAGTGGTGCCAAAGCTGTGGCTGGCCAGCATCTGGACCACCGACATGCCTCTGTGGCAGAGTCAACAGTTGGGCCAGAAAGGCTGTGGCTCAGTGAAGAGTAGAAACATTGTTTAGTTGGAATGATTAGGAGCAGAGCTCTGGTCTCCCAGTTATTAGCTCATGGAAGAGTAAAGCAGGGGAAAGGGGCAGCCTTTTTTGGAGAATAGCACTGTTCGGAGCATGGGATATAGTGGCTTTAAGGGAAGCCACTTAGATCCAGAATATGGAATGGAGCCACAGCTTTGGAAGACAGGCACTTGGCGGATTCTACAAGGCTGAATAGAGGGACTAGCAGAGGGGAGAGAGGGAAGGTCGTTTGCCCCGGCCCTCTTGGCCAGTGCTTGGAATAAAAGCAAGGTCCTGGTTGCTGAAAGCCTTCACCATCACATTATTTGGTACATGAGCAAATAAACTTGATCAAGAGCTTTAGTGGGGAAGAGTGATAGCAAGAATCAGAACAATAATTACTGCCTGCATTATTATTTATGTTTATATCTTACCCACTAGACCTTGGATGTCCTTAGAGTTGTGTTTATGCTTAGTCATTTTATTTTATTTTATTTTTTATTATTATTTTTTTATGCTTAGGCATTTTATATCACCACTGTATACTGAAATGAACTGACAGGTGGAATGAATTTCTCCTTTTTTTAAAAGATTTTATTTATTTATTTGACACAGAGAGAGAAAGAGTACAAGCAGGGGGAACAGCTGGCAGAGGGAGTGGGGTTAGCAGGCTCCCACTGAGAAAGGAGCCCGACGTGGGGCTCAATACCAGGACCCCAGGATCATGACCTGAGCCAAAGGCAGGCCACTTAACAACTGAGGTTGTTAAGCATGTTAACACCACCCAGGTGCTCCTGGATTTCTCCTTCTAATACCATTTTTTTTTAACCTCTTCAGTTTGAGGATAACTTGCTATTCAGATATATTTTGAGGAGCCCACAGTATGTAACATCACTTTTCTTCCTTTTAAAGGTATGGGATTTAATGACAAAAGATCACATAAGGGCAGAGAGCGGAGTCGTCTTCATGTAAATGCAGAAGTAATCACTGGTTCATTGTATATCAGTTCATTCATTCATTCATTATTCATTCATTTAGTCATCAGACATGCACTGGGCATTACTTATGTGTCAGGTGCTGGGGACGCTAGAGACAACATAATCAGTCACTTAAGAAGGAGCTTGCCAGTTTCTGTGTTTGAAATAGAAAGAACAAGAGAATAATCATCCACCTAAATTGTTTCCCAAGGAATTGTATTAGGAAGAGTTGCAAAGAGAATTGGGAATAGTTCTTAAGAAACCTAGCTTAAAAAAAAAAGAAAACAAAGAAAGAAACCTTGCTCAGAGACAATATTGTGTGATCAGCTTAAAAGTATTAACCAAATTAACTTGAATTAACAAAATAATTTCAGTTACATATTCAGACATTTTAAAGCTTGTTACTTAAGACTAATTTTTCTGATAATATATGCAGAGTATTTTCATTAGTGTTTTATAATAATACTAATGACTTATTAACATAGGTAATACATTGTCTCCTTATTGGCCTGTAATGGAAGTTTTCTCAAACTGAATAAAAGTACATTTTGTCAAATTGTTTACTCTTTCCAGGGACCTCTAGAAACATCAGTCCTGAAAGCATTTTATTTTAAAAGAAAGTTAAAGGTCATACTGCAAAGAATGAAGAAAGATCCAACTAGTATGATTTTTTTTTTTAAATTTATTTAAGTATGATTGTTTTTTTTTAACCTCTCAAAATACTCTGCATGTTGTGGATGTGCAAGAAATGCTCTTAGTGATCCCAGCTGATTTATTGAATCATAAGAGGTGGTTTTCCTTTTTACAAATCAATCTACTTTTGTTGGCATAGTGCAGCTATGTTGTATGGTTTGCTATATAATTCACCAAACCCCTCATTTTTAAGAATGAATTTTTTAAATGATCTTTTGCTATTTGGATTCATAGCCACTAGAGGCTATTGAAGAGACTGCCTTAGAGTGTGGAGGATGGACGTCTACAACCCAGAAATGTGCTGAGCTCTCAGAGGCCATGATCTTCATTATCTTTCTCCAGGTGCTTTGGATGTGATTAAAAATGATTCTGTGTGGGTCAAGTATGAGGAGCTTATAGCATTAGCATCTCCTTTTTGTTTATTTATATATATATATTTGTTTACATATATGTATACATAATGGCTTATATATATTTTACACACATAATGTATATTTGTGTATGCATATATGTCGATATATATATATTGTGTATATGCATGCATAAAACATATATACATCCTATTTATATATGATAATTTGAGAACTGAATATGAAAGTATCTAGTCTTGTGTAGCATCAGAATTTCTTTATGTTGTGAAATATTAGCTCCACTAATGCTGTTCATTAGAAGGACCTCAGTTTCTATCCGTCTTGGATTTCATGACAGCCACTTTGAGGTGAACTTGAAGTTTCTTACATCCTTAGACATATTTTCTAAGGTCTGATTAAAAAAAATACTCAGTTTATTTTGTTATCTTAGGTTGTCAGATATTATTTAATTAAATTTCTTCATCCATTAACACTGTGCATAGAAGAGCACAGTTCCTCATTGTGGGAGAAATAAAATATAGCATGAATAATAAATTTAAAGTCATGGTGTAGAAGAAGCCAGATGAGACCCTGGAGTCAAGCAGAATGAGTTTCTATTTGTCTTGCTTTCACAGACACTGTTATATGTTGGAAATCTATTGGGCAGATTAATCACGTTCCCTCTAGAGGAGGTCAGAACAAGGCAGTGCATTAAGTTGCATGTCTCGTTGTCGTCACATGTCACATGTGCATGACGCGTCCTGATTTGGATCAGCTGTTGGAGGACTTGGACACTTGTTCCGTGGAGTCCTTGAGGGTAGAGAAGAGGTGGGTGACAGAAGTTAATTCTGGGTACCCTTACAGTTATCATTGCTTTATAGGTACATATTTCTGATAGAGATGGAATTGTGATCACAAATTAGAAGACCGAGTAACTTGTTCTTAATGGTTTAAAACTTTGTGAGGCAAACCAGACTTCAGCCATGCCTGGGTGCACTTAAAATATGACCATCTGCACAGTTGACACATTTTTCCAAAAGCTCTATTGGAAAATTGAAGTCCCTTTTATGGATTCTCTGAAGAGACCAATTCCTGCATTTTGGAGACACATATATGTTCGAAAGTATGAATGTTTGGATTTATTTTATGGGAGAGGATCAGAATCAGAGTTTTAACTTCCCTCTTGTCGTATGTTCTTGTTATTCCCTTTTTATTTGTACATTCATTTTTTTAATGAAATACTTTAAAATTTGACTACTTGGGGCACACATTTCAAACTATATTATCTAGCATCAGACATTTCTGCTCTCATAATGCTGGTCTGTGAGAAAACAGGAAAGCTCTTAAGCTGAGCCTACTTACCTGTAAACTTGATCAAATGTCACTTTAATCCCTGTGCACTTCTGGCAAACTAAGAACTATTCATGCAGTGCTTAGTTCACTTGTTCGAGACAAATATTTCCATTATATACTTGATGGAGGTGACCCCATTTGGGTATCTACCAGACAACTCCTAGCTGATCTCCACTTAATAGATACGTGGATTAACAGGTATCCCCCACTTCCTCTGAGAGCATACTGACTGGCAGTCCTCAGCCACTTTCTAGGAGGCTCATGCACGGCTGCTCATTGGCTGCCTGCATATTTTTGCTGATTGTACTTACGTTTGTAATAATATGATTAAGTAACAATAAACTGATAAGATTTAAGTGCATAAAGAAAAAGACTGTGGTTGTTGTCCCGCATCGGGCTCTCTGCTCCGCAGGGAGCCTGCTTCCCTCTCACTCTCTCTGCCTGCCTCTCTGCCTACTTGTGATCTCTCTCTGTCAAATACATAAATAAAATCTTTAAAAAAAAAAAAAAAAATATTTATTTTAGAGAGAAAGAACACGCCAGTGAGCAGGAGAAGGGGCAGAGGGAGAGGGAGAGAGAATCCCAGGTAGATTCCCTGGCTGAGAGTGAAGCCTGACGCAGGGCTGCATCCCATGACCTTGAGAGCATGACCTGAACCCAAATCAAGAGTTAGATGCTTAACCAACTGAGCCACCCAGGCACCCCAACACAAGCATGTCCTAAACATTTTTTTTTCTGTTGACTTAGGTACAGGTTTTCACAAATTTAGAAGACGTTAGCCCAGGTGTCTTTAAATCTTTCCCTTATGAAACTCGGTAGTGGAATTTGTAGATGATGTGGGGAAGAGGAAAGAAAGCCTGAGTTCTTGGACTATCTTCAAAGAAAAATCCTTTGTTCTATTTCAAAAGATACCTATGCAAATGTCCATTTATAATTAAGTAAAATGTTTAAGGAATACATTATGCTTTTTTTGGTGAATCATTACCTTAAATAACATCTTTTTTTGGTACTATTCATTTAGTAGTGGTATCTATCAGGGGGTAAATTATTAAATTACATTTTATGTTAAGTTACCTGTGCCTTTTTTTTTTAAGCACTGAGGTTATATTTGAGCTTCATTATTTTGTTATTTTTAATTCAGATAGTGCCCCCAAATATTAAAGTTTATATATTCGCTATCTAGTAAGAAAATATCTAGAAAACAGTAATAACCTAAAAAAGTTTTCAGGGAGAATGTATAAGTATCTAAAAGAAAGCTTTTCTTGTATATGTAGAAGAAAGCTAAATACATTTTAACCTTTTTATTTGGAAATAATGTAATGTAAAAGTTTTAAGAATTAGTATAGAACTTTAAAATACCCTTTACCATTTGATTTATTTGTGCTGTCTAGCTAGCTAGCTGTCATTTATCCAATGTGTGTGTACAGATAGATACAGATTCTCTCTCTGTCTTTATCTCTCGTTCTCTCTCTCCCTCTTTTGTTCACACACAGATACAAACACACGCGCGCGTGCACACACACACACACTCTCTCTTTCTCTCTCTCTCTCTGTTTTTGACCTATTTTCGAGTAAGTTGTATATAAGGTAGTATATATTTCCCAAGAATAAGAATACCCTCTTACATTATCACAATGCAGGTATCAACTACAGTATGTTTAACATTGATCCAATACTTTTTATCTAATCTGTGGTCTTTTTTCCAATTTTGTCAGTTGATCCAGTTACCTTTTCAAGGCATTTTTTTTCTCCTCCAGTGCAGAACCAAGACTAGAATCACACTTTGCAATTAGTTGTCGTGTCTTTTAAGTCCTTTTAAATTTGAAGCAGTTCATATTTTCTGACATCGATATTCTTAAATAGAGTTTCTTTTTCTTTTTTTAAAAAAATGGAACGTCTCTCCTGTTATGTTTGTGTGATGTTTTGCTGTGTTTAGGTGCAGGTTATGTGTTCCCTGCTGGAATGTTTCATAACTAATGATGTGGCCTCAGGATTTCACATCTGGAGGCACACGATGTCCATCTGCTCCTCAGTTTTTTTTTTTTTTGTTTTGTTTTTTAAAGATTTTATTTATTTATTTGACAGAGAGAGATACAAGTAGGCAGAGAGGCAGGCAGAGAGAGTGAGAGGGAAGCAGGCTCCCTGCCGAGCAGAGAGCCCGATGCGGGACTCGATCCCAGGACCCTGAGATCATGACCTGAGCCGAAGGCAGCGGCTTAAACCACTGAGCCACCCAGGCGCCCTGCTCCTCAGTTTTGATGTTAATTTTGATCATCCACTCAAGGTATTAGCTGACTTCTAAATACTACTTTTCCCCTTCCTATTTATAGGCAGTCTGTGGGAGACATGTTATTTCCATGCAAAGATCTTGCTTCTCCTCAAAATATTCTTACCTAGACATAGTATCCGTTGATCATTCTTTACTGTGGTGGTTGCAAGATGATTTTCCCTCCATGTTGACCCATCAGCACTTAGCCTTCTTACATAAGCAAGAACCCTTCCTTATTTCTCCTTCATTTCTTCAACTACTTACTGGTGTGAACTCATAATTTCCCATTTTCCCCCTCTGGTTTATGATTCATTACTATTGTAAAAGTTATTTTGGTGCCCAAATTGTCTGAATGGGTAGTGGGAGCCTCTGCAAGTTGTCTCCTGTCTTTGTGATATGCCAGCCATTCCATTTTAGCTCTTTCTTACTTTATGACATAATTAGGTAGTATAGGTTTATTTTATGCCTTCCTGCTCCAATGTTTCCACAAGAAGCCCTGAATTCTTTTTGAGTGGGGAATGATGTTAGAATCCCAGGTTCTGAGTGGGTGTTTTCATTGCTTCTGGGGAAGCTGCTGTTACACCCTTTGAACAGACAGAGCTAGAAAATAAATGCATGTGGGGCGCCTGGGTGGCTCAGTTGGTTAAGTGTCTGCCTTTGGCTCAGGTCATGATCTCAGAATCCTGGGGAGTCTGCTTCTCCCTTGCCCCTCCCCACCACTTATATGCACGCGCTCTCTCTCTCTAAGTAAATACATAAAATCTTAAAAAAAGAAAATGTATGCATGCATATTTTATACATACATGCATATATACATTCACAATCCATATATATATATATATGTATGCATGTACATACCTATATGCATACATATTTTAGAAATCTTGAATTCACAGCAAACCCTTCACAGAGTTTTTCTTTGTGTTTCTCCATTTCATATTTGTATCTCTCTTCTTCCATGGTAAGAACCCTAGCTCCCAGCAACTTCATTTGTTGAAATCTTTAATATATCTAAAATAGTTTCAGAATTGTTTTGCCCTAACACTCTAAGTCAAGCCTAATAAAATGAGACATATTTTATCACCACCATGTCATGTTTATGAGTATGAGCACCCAGGTGGCTCAGATGTGTAAGCCTCTACCTTTGGCTCAGGTCATGATCTCAGGGTCCTGAGATCTAGCCCCACGTCAGGCTCCTTGCTTGGCAGGGAGTCTGCTTCTCCCTCTTCCTCTGCCTCTCCCCTGCTTGTGCTCTCCCTCTCTTTCGAATGAATAAGATAAAATCTTTTAAAAAAACTTGTCTATCTAGTGTACATATGTATGTTTAATTTCAGATTCCAGTTATATACAAACACCTGATGAGACCATCTATGCCGTGTAATACAAATGAGGTTGTCTTATACTTACTTTTCCAATTATAATATGCGGTGCCCACGAGCATATTAAAGTTTCTGAGAAAGTTTTTAAAAATCAAACCAAGTTTTAAAAATTTTCTTGACCACAGAGTTTCCCCCTACTTCTCTACCCTTAACTTTTTAATAATGTTCCAGGGAGCTAGTACCCCTATACAAAAAACTTCGTTCTGGTTTCATTAAACAAAGTGCTTGCTGTTGTTTCAAGTCTCTTCATCATGTTCAATACGTTTCTTTTTATTACTGGTTGGCTGGTTATGTTTTTAAGTAGCAGGACTATCTTGAAAGTTACCAATTATTATTATTATTTTTACTGTTATAGATATTTTGTGATATTCATTGGACCTAATTATTTCCATATATTCCCTAATGTTGGACAGCCTTACAATCTTGGAATATACCCTATTTCATCTTAAATTTCATTTGCCAGTGTTTTATGAATTTTATGATCATATTCATAAATAAGACTGATTTAGGGTTTTACGGTTTGCATTGTTTATAGTTTGTGTATGAGGGCTGTGCCAGTGATTAAAGAATTCTGTATTCCATGAAGATTCAGTAGACTTGCCTCAAAGCAGCTGGGTCTGGTACCATTTGGAATGATAGATCTTTGATGACTTTTAAATTTCTTATGTTGTACAGCTTGCTACATCTTTTAGATTAATTCTGGCAATTTAAATTCTTAGAAAATCCTCCATTTAATCTACCCCACCCCCCAACCCCAAAACACTCATTCCCAAGTACTTCTCCTATTTTATTACTCCATTTAGACTTACCAATTTTTGCTCCTGGTTTTTTTTTTTTAAAGATTTTATTAATTTATTTGAGAGAGGATGAAAGAGAGAGAGAGAATGAGAGGGGAGAGGGTCGGGGGAGAAGCAGACTCCCCACTGAGCAGGGAGCCTGATGCAGGACTCCATCCCGGGACTCTAGGATTATGACCTGAGCTGAAGGCAGCTGCTTAATCAACAGAGCCACCCAGGCATCCCTGTTTTTTCTTTTTTATTCCATTTTTCTTCCATCTACTTGTTTGGGGGTAAATTGTATATGATGGAGATCTGCTATCTCATCAAAAAAATGTAATGAACATCTTTTAAATCCACTAAATGCTTAAAAATCACAATTGTGATGCATCCTTATTTATTTAGCTAATTCTCTGGTTATAGACAATCAGGTTCTTGTTTTTCTTGCTATAAAGTCGGGGTTGTGATTTATATCCATATACATATATCTTTGTATATGTTTTATCTCTCAGAATATATTTTGAGAGAATTTGTAAGTCAATGTGAAATTATGCTTTAATGGAAAATGTGAAACTGTTCTCCAGAAAGATTGTACCAGTTATATGAGAACCCCATACCATTGCAATTTCTGGATCCTTTTAGCTTTTACCTAAATTGATGTGATGAAAGTATTTTGTTTCTATTTCTATTTGATTTCTAAGAAGGTTGAAGTATTTTCATTGTCTTGATGGTCATTTGCTTTTGTGTGTATGTATGTGTGGGTTACTAGTCCGTTTCTATCCTTTCCCAATTTTTCCATGGGTAGTGATTTTTTTCTTCTTATTTTAGGAACTAATTGTTTTTCTAGGGACAGTAGTCTTTGCTTTCCATATCTAATTTTTCCCGGTTTGTTATTTTTCTTTCAAGTATACATAATGATTTTTTTTTTTCATTTTCAGAGAATCAAGTCTATCACTGGAATTGTGTTTATAAAAGTTTCCCTATACTAATATGAGAAAAATATCTACCTATATTTTCTTCTGGTAGCTTCATTTTTTACATTTATACTTTTTAGTTATCTAAAATTTATTTTAGTATAAGGATTGAATGGGTAAGTCTTCTTTCCCTTTCTTTAAATTGCTTTTCAATTGTCTCAATAGTATTTATTGAATGATCCATCTTTTCCCACTGCTTTGAAGTGCCGCCATTATCACAAATGAATTTTCAATACGTACTTGGGCCTGTATCTCAGTGATAATATTACACTGATTTGTCTTTCTTTTCCTGTGTCAGTACCACTCTCTTTTAATTACTAAAGCATAATACACTTACTGTACATTTAGTTTTCCAATAAATATTAGGATTTCTTTTCAAAATTAAGACCATTTCATATTTAGATTTTGATTAGCATGGCATTGTACTTAAAATTAATTTAGGAAGAATTGATTTTTTTAAAAGATTTTATTTATTTATTTGACACAGAGAGAGATCACAAGTAGGCAGATACGTAGAGAGAGAGGGAGAAGCAGGCTCCTTGCTGAGCAGAGAGCCCAATGTGGGGTTCGATCCCAGGACCCTGAGATCATGACCTGAGCTGAGGGCAGAGGCTTAACTGACTGAGCCACGCAGGCATCCCAAGAATTGATATTTTTTAACATGTTTAAGTCTTTCTGTTCAAAATAAATTATTTCTTCAGTTACTTGTTTTCTTCTCTGTTTCTTATTTGCATTTTCTCATTTTCCTCATATGTTTAGTCCTTGAATATTTTATGGGTTTTTTTCTTGATATTTTGATTATGCTTTTTTTTTTGATTATGCTTTTTATTCAGTTACATTTTCTGTCTGTTTTAACACATTAAGAAATCTGCTGTACATGTTAACTTGAACAAACCATATAGCATAGTATGTGTCTTTGTGCACGTTGCTTGCTGCAGCTTTCTACTAGAAAGATAATGGTTGTAGCTACCTCATGTGGATTGTTTAGAGTTTAAATAAGATGATACGTCAAAGGAATTAATGCATAGTTCTCAACAAATGTTAATTGCCATTATTAAAATAATTTTTAGTTTTTGACCATTTTTGTACCGAATTTTCTTGTTACCAGTAGATTTTTCATTTTATTCTCTATAAATATTCAGTCATTCACCTCTAAATAAATATTTTGCCTTTTCTTTCCAGTTAGGTAAGATTTCAAAGTGCCTTTCTGAAAAGCAGTTTAATTCAGGGAAAAGGTCTCTTGGATCATTACCATTTTCACCTGCTTTTGACTTATTGATCAAAATGTCAACCATCTCCTAATATGAATGAATTTGGTGAATGAACTTGTGAAAATGAATTATACAGTATGGCTTTCTTTATTTTTTTTTGGGAAGCTCCTGGAAGACGTGGTCTGTTCTCTAGAGTGTCTTCATCAGACCCTGAAGTCAGCGTTATCCTATTAAAAGAGAAGGGCTCTGTCTTGTTCCTCAGTGTATTCCTTCTCCACATAGGCATACTAGTAAATACTGTCAGTTAAATGGAATAACCAAAGATCATTATGTGGAGTGCACAAGATGATACTAAGGGAATTTTTAAAAAAAGGTTTTATTTATTTGAGGGGGTGATGGTGTGGGGAGGGGCAGGAAAGGATGAGAGGGACAAGCAGACTCTGCTGTGAGCCTGAGTGCGAGCCCGACAGTGGGCTTGATCTCACGACCCTGAGATCATGACCTGAGCTGAAACCAAGAGTCAGACACTCAACTGGCTGAGCCACCCACATGCCCCAAGAGTATTTCTGTCAGATCCAAATTGCTACTAGTAGCTACCAATCTGAGATAGAGACTGGTTGAAGTCAGTAGAATGTTATTTTGCCTTCAATTAAAATTTTTATGTATTAAATACTCTATTGTGGTTAAAATGAATTTTGAGTACTGTGGCTTCCTTATATTGTGTGTACAACAGAAAATGAAAAACTCTATCCAAATACTGAATTGTTCATGAACTAAAGACCAGGGAGGAGGAAAATCTCAAGAACCCATTTATCGTGTTCTCTAATGAGTGAATGCATGATCTAATCATGAATGATTTTTTTTTTTTAAAGCAGCAGCTGTGACTTACGCAGTTTAGAAATGTTAACTTGCAACTACATCAAACCTTTCATATCAGGGCAGAAGGTATAATTTATTCAAAAAGGCATTTCAGTATTTCTTAAGCCATGATCTGGGTGGGCTGCAAACCACACCTAAACCTGACAAGTAGAAAGATTTAAGGAATGGCCAGAGTAGTTAAACATGTTCCTTTTCCCCCCTCTTAAACCTAAAATACCATCTTCAACATGGGACTGTTACATTAATCAACCAATGTTAAGGGTCCATTGAGAGCTGCTTTGAAAGTCAGGCTGGGTATGAAGAAGCTCTGGGCTACCGGACTTCTGGGTTGAGGGACGTGAATTAAAACAAGATTGTGAGGGAAACGTCTTTCTTTACTGAGGAGGTGGAATTTAAATTGGGTTCTAAAGGGTGAGCAGGGTTTGAGGAGCAGGTAAAAGGGAGACACAGGGGAAAGATGGGAGTGGTGGGATTGAAAATAGGAAAAATTATGGGCTGGGTTAGGAGGGCAGGTCTGATCCTGATACGTATTAATGACTAAATGTGTAGTGGAATGGGGAAATAGGGAAGCGGTGTGCTAGGGTTTTGGAGTGTCTTGAATGGGAAGGTTTTTACCCCAGTACTTTGGGAAACAGTCCTCCGCACGCCCCAAAGAAGGATTACGGCAGGTATTTAAAACATAGCATTTTGCCTTTAAGAGCTAATCAACTTTTTCCAAGCGAATGTGTAAGAGAAAGGCATTATTAGTCTTGAGAAAACTCAACATGGATCTTAATTTCTGAGATAATTCTGATAAAACTGAAATGGTGGCATTTTTTGCTGATGCTATACAGCAAATAGGAACAGTTGCTGCAGCTCAAAGCAGTAACTGCTGAAGGACAGAAAAGACAGCCAATAGAGACTTGATTAAAGTCGCCAGATTGGACAACCGAGAAATGTGACTTAGAATTATGATTTCTTTTTTCACGGTGTCATCTAAATCAATACCAACGATATTAGAATGACAAAGTATAAAATTAAAAAGCTCAGACCATAAGGAAACGATGAGGAGGGGAGTTCTGGAAATCCAGGCTGGATTGTGGTAATCACGGAGCAGTCAGAATACACATGTACAACACATTCCTGTGACCCTTCCCTGCATCTAAAATGAGCTGAATCAAATTACTGGTTCACATATTTCCTGTAGACATCCAATATCTGTTTTTGACACCTGGGATCAGTCATAGACCAGTGAATACAGATTTCTAATAGAAATCAGTAATGACACCTGAGAAAATAAACAAGACGGAAATATAAATAGAAATGGCGTGTCACCTGGTGATCATGTTTAAAAGTCCAATATCTTGAAGAATTGGGTTTTTTTTGTTACTTAAGTATAATTAACCATTACCATGTGTCACTGCTATTAAATTATTTAATTAAAAACCTGCGTAATAATTTCTACTTCATAAAACATTGTCTTTTCATTGTTTATATAGCACACGGAAAGACATAACAATCACATGTGTTAAAAGCATTGAGTCAATAATTCATGTGCAATGACAGTAACTGCTATTAACAAAATATCCACTGCTAACAGATTATTGCAAAAGTAAACTGGAGAACACAATATATTGCAAGTAAACACAATATTAAAATTATTATTGTCATAAAAATGATCTTACATAGTGATCTAGCAGAGGAGAATGTCCTAAGACAGGGTTTTTGAGATAGCAGACATTAAGATCTGTGTTGGTGTAGTCCATGCTGACTTCAGAGACAGTTTCAGATAGCTTAGAAACAATATTTACAATGTGATTAGGTTAGGCCACCAACTCAAACATCATAATAAATTTGCAGAGTCCTTCTCTTTCTTTTTCTTTCTCCTCCTTTCTTTTCTTTCCTCATCCCTCTCTCCTTTCCTCCATCCCACCCACCGAAACGACTGTGCTCCTAATGTCTATCAGACAGTGTGATCATGCCCTCAATGACAAGACGGAGAAGAAGTCAGTCTCTCGCCCTCCCGTCGTGTTTATCTTGTGGAGCTTGAACTCTGCTCTTGTGTGTTCTGCCAGTGCCCCAGTTTTCAGATGAGTTGAACGGGCAGTTACAGTACGGTGCTCATATGATTATTGGAGTCTTTGATATAATTATCAATTATATCCAGGAGAAGCAAATACGGCTAAATATGGTTGAAGAGGTGGAAAGACTTGTGGAGTTCTTAAAGGGACATCTGGTGGCTTTCAGGAGATGATGGTGTTGACTTTAATGACTAATTCAACCTCAAATTTATGGTTTTATTTTTTTTATTTTTATTTTTTTAAAGAATTTATTTATTTATTTGACAGACAGAGATCACAAGTAGGCAGAGAGGCAGGCAGAGAGAGAGGAGGAAGCAGGCTCCCCACCAGGCAGAGAGCCCGATGTGGGGCTCGATCCCAGAACCCTGGGATCATGACCTGAGCCAAAGGCAGAGGCTTTAACCCACTGAGCCAACCAGGCGCCCCAAATTTATGGTTTTAAAAATATTTGGTACTGGTACCAGTTAAACACTACCTTTATGTTTATCTGTTATCATCGGGATCATTTGTTATTTTATGACTGAAGAGATGTTTAGGGAAGCTAGGTGTGGGTGGAGAATTTCTTGAAGTTGTTGAACCAAGAAATGACAGAGAATGGAGGCAAAGATTAAAGTGGGAGGGTATGCAGGAATGAAAATAAAAAGGTAAAATTAAGTGAGCTGTGGTCTGTGAGTCTTCGATCTCCCTTGAGGAGAAGTATTGGAATCATTTTTACAATTTAGGTCTTCCTGTACTGGTCCCCAGGGGGAACTGTTAACCTAGAGGAGTTTAGTTGCCTACTGGGAGACTGTCCCTTGTGGAGGAAGGGTAGCAGATCCATGGTTGTTGGGGACAGATGGCGTTTGGATATTCAGTGTGTACAGACTGAGTTTTCCTAACTAAGGGAATTTTTACCTCAAAATAATATTTGAAAATCCATTAAGTTTGCTCTAGTTACTTGGAAGACATGAAATATACCTTATCTATTTTTGGATCCTTCCCTAGGTAGGTTCTAGGAACTTGGTCATTGTTTGCTGAGTGGATGGAAGAATTTGAAAGTTGCTAATAAATTGTGAATTACTTGGAAATTATCCTTTGATGATCTTTAAGAAGAGAAACTTTGGGTCTTCTTTGGGAAGTTTTTATAGAATTTCAGATTCATGATTGATGTTAGAGACTTATGTAGTCTAAGTGTTCTTTTGATAACTTACATTTTTAGATTTTATTTAAAATTTCTAAAGTTAGAGGTGCCTGACTGGCTTAGTTGGTAGAGCATATGACCTTGATCTCAGGGTTGTAAGTTCAAGCCCTGCATTAAGTGTAGAAATTACTTAAAGGTATTCTTAAAAAAATTTTTTTTAAGTAAATTAAATTTCTAAAGTTAATGGATATATATGAAACTGCATTAGAACAACCTATTCTGAGCATCTGCAGTTTTAATCAAGTGATGTACCATCAAAATTGTGGGCACACATGTTTAGACTGTAAAGCCTCTAAGGCGGATATCACCCTGTTTTTAATGCTCTGACAGGCGTGCAAGGTGAGTTTGCTTGGTATTTGCTGTCTTAGAAGAGGCAGGTAGTGTCACACTTAAGCATGTGGGTTTGAAAAGGTGTGTTCCAGTTTGAATTCATACTCCAGTAGGATTCGATTAAGTGGCTTATTTTATCAGTGCTCCAGTTTTCCTCACCTGCAAAATGGAAATAGCAGTGTACCTACCAACCTTAAGAGATTTGTGTACAGATTACATATGGCAATTTGTGTAGAACAGAATGACTTAATGGACTTATTATTAACATTATTATTAACTTATGTCATGTCACTATGTCTATGTAATTTTTTATTTAGGAAGTGTTTCTTACATGAATTTAATTAAATACCACACCTTTATTTCATCTATGAAGGAACTTCCTTTAGAAACACTAAATACTCCATTTGTAACAGTATTCGATATAATAGTGTGGTTTCTCTCTTATTGAGCCAGATGGCGTTCTCTAGCTACAGAATAAAGAATTCTTTAGCTGTGTGTCATTTTTGGAGTAATCACATACATTACTTTAAAATGAAATTAACATGGAATTAAAAATTGATATATGGTAACTGTATAGAATTTTCCCCTTATTTGTAAGAGAATTATTTTTGCACCTAGATATTTTAAGAGCATCAAAAAGGTTCATTAAAATAATTACACCTGTAAGACTTTGTTTGGACAAAGATTACTTTAGAAAGTAAGCAAATAAAAGCAAAACAGAAAATACCTGTAAGTTCAACTATAAATGTGACCATAGTTCTCTCAATATTCAACTCAGGTTTAAGTCTTCAGTACTCTGTATTGTGATTTTTTCTATTTCATTTTTATTCATGGTAATAGTTACTTGAAAACTTTTTTTTTTTTTTTAAATACTGAAATAGATTCTTTACTTGGTCACATGCGGTTTGGTGATTCGCAAATAGAAATTCACAAATACAGAATATCTAGTGTGTGTTTATCTCAGCTCTGAACCGTGAGGCTAAAGCAGTGAACAAAACAGACAAAAATCCCCGCCATGCTGAAACCTAATTGTGAGGGGGGACAAGTAGTAAACACACAAGTACATTTTATTTGTCTGACACTGGTTAAGTACTATGGGGGAAAATAAAGGAAGAGAATACAGGGGATAATTCAGGGGTGCCTGGGTGGCTCAGTCAATGAAGCATCGGACCCTTGATTTCGACTCAGGTCTTGATCTCAGGGTCGTGAGATCAAGCCCCGTGTCAGGCTCTCACTTCTCCTCCTCCCCACTGAGTGTTCTCTCTCTCAAATAAATAAATAAATCTTTTTAAAAAATTAGGTAGAATGGTCAGAGGAGACTTCACAGGAGATGTGGCTTTTGAGCATAGACTTGGAGACCATGAGGGAGTGAGCCATGTGGATGCATGGAGGAAGAGTATTTCGGGTAGAAACAACAGCAAAGAAGCTGTTGTGGGTGAGACAGCATGAACAGAGATGGGCAGTAGGAATGATGTCAGAAACACAAGCAATGTTGTATGGCATTGTAAAACTGATTTCTATTCTTAACAAAATGGGAAACCATTGAAAGTGTCTTTCTTTTTTTTTTTTTTTTAAGAGACAGAGCACGTCAGGGAGTGGGGGCAGGGCAAGGAGGGAGAGGGAGAGCGAATTTTAAGCAGGCTCCACGCCTAGTACAGAGCCCAGTGCAGGACTCAATCTCTGAGTCCTGAGCTGGAATTAAGATGATGATCTGAACTGAAATTAAGAGTTGGGCATTTAGCCGACTGAGCCCCCCAGGCTCCGTACCCATTGGAAGTTTTTGAGCAGAGCGAAGTGCTTTGGCTTCCATTTTAAAAGCACTATGCCATCAGCTATTCTGACAAAAGACAGTAGGGAGCAGCAGGAGACCAGATGAGAGGCTCCTGCAGTAATCTGTAAGGTGATGATGGATCCGATCACCATCCAACCAGGGTGGCTGCTCTGAGAAGTGCTTGGAGTTCTGATTTACTTTGAAGGTAGAGTCAGTGTGATTTGCTCACATATTGAATATCAAATTAGACTCATCAAGGCTTTGGGTCTGCATAACTTGACTGATAGAGTCACCATCAAGTGATCTTTGAGGAGACCATGGCAGGACTCTCTTCTGGGATTGCTGAAGGGCAGGAGATCAACAGTTCTGTTTCAGATGTGTTGAGTTTGAGGGAAAAGGTACACATTTTTATCTATGATCCCATAGCACATGTGTGTTCTTTAAAGATATAAAAAATAAAGAAAAATGAGTTATGGGGTGCTCCAATTTGAGCAATACACGCATTTTACATTTAAAATTATTTTAATGAGTCACTTGATTGCAAATATTTAGGAAGCCATATTTCTGGCCTGCTTCCTCATGTCATTACTCTATCTAACATTTTTTTCCTTATAAGCCAAGAGTGTGTTTTTGTTTGTTTTATTGGTTTGGTTTTATAGATAAATACACCCAAATATTCCATTACATATCTATCTTTTAGGGACTTATCTTTCAAATATTATCTATATTAGATAGCTATGTGTTTATCCCAAATTGATACCTCAGTTGCTCAATTTTTTTTTTTTTTTGTAATGCTGTTTTTAAATTAATTCAAAACTAGCTTATAAGCCACTCAGGAAAATTAGTCTTAAAGGGATTTTCAGTTTTTAGACATTGACTTTCATTCAACCTCGGCTTTGGCACAATGTACATTGGTACGCTGTAAGAGTCAACAACTTTTCATGTGCCAAGTTTAGTCTTTCACTCATAAGTAGACTAATGATGTGGACTAATGAGAGTACACGAGAGTACATGAGGGCTCTGCCTGCTGGAGACTGTGCTGTGCTGGGGAAGGCATGGGGTCCATGACTCCCCTGCCTCCTCCTTCCCAGCACTGCCAGGCACTGTGACTATTCTCACCACTCAGGCCACAAGAGATGGGTGTCTTTTTATTTCTATGAAGTAGATAATATATTTTAAAAATCTGTTTACTCTTAGTAGATACTTTTAAAGTAAATGAGCTATTGTTGTATTTGCTAAAAAGGGATATTCTTTAATAATATAGTATCACCTTAGGGAAATCCTTGTCACAAATTTTCCTTGTTTCCGAGATCAGGATTAGCTATAGTTCTCTTGAGGATATTGGCTTTTGGCTTTATTTCTAAAATCTTTATGAACGTTCAGTCATGTCACTTAACATGGCAACTAAGAAGCTTATAGTCAAATTTGCATTTGTTGTCTAGCAAATATGAAATGTTTTTCCTTTGACTTAATTTTTTCACACACTTAATTTTTAGTTGTGAAAAAACCGCATAACATAAAATTTATCATCTTAACCATTTTTTTGTAAAGATTTTATTTATTTGTCAGAGAGAGAGAGTATACACAAGCAGGCAGAGAGGCAGGCAGAGAGAGAGGAGGAAGCAGGCTCCCTGCCGAGCAAGGAGCCCGATGCGGGACTCGATCCCAGGACCCCAGGATCATGACCTGAGCCGAAGGCAGTGGCTTAACCAACTGAGCCACCCAGGCATCCCATCTTAACCATTTTTAAGGGCATAATCCAATTGTGTTAACTATATTCACTTTGTTGTGCAACAGATCTCTAGAACACTTGCATCTTGCAAAACAGAAATTCTATGCCTATTGAACAGCAATACTCCATTTCCCCCTCCTTTTCATCCACTTATTTTTAAAGATTACTTTGTAAAAATCTTAACAGAGAACATTAAAATGTCAAATCAGGCTAAATGGGTGATTATGGAAAAAAAGCACAGCAGTTTCTTATTTCCCATGTCTACCCTCAATTTCCTATTTCCCTTTACTTGCCCTAATCTATGTAGACAGTGAAATTAAACTCTTTTTTTCAGTTTCCTTAATATTTTTAGGTTGTACCACCATTCTTATTTAAATAACTAGTATATGGGGGCACCTGGGTGGCTCAGTGAGTTAAAGCCTCTGCCTTCGGCTCAGATCATGATCTCAGGGTCCTGGGATCAAGCCCCACATTGGGCTCTCTGCTCAGTGGGGAGCCTGCTTCCCTTCCTCTCTCTCTGCCTGCCTCTCTGCCTACTTGTGATCTCTGTCTGTCAAATAAATAAATAAAATCTTTAAAAAAAATAACTAGTATATGTTATTCATTATGTAGATACCAGTGTTCACTATCCGCTGCTATCTTTTGCCATTCATGTACAGCTTTTTGTTTCAAGTTGAGTTAATAATTCACACTTGTTGCCCATTTGCTTACTTTTCTAAATTTCCTATCCTTTTTATTTCCTCCCAGATGACCTGACAATCTTTTAAATGATTAAATGATTTTGGGGACCTGTGTCTCACAGGTTCTACTTTTCTAGCTCCAGCATAGATGGCCTATTTCCATTATCCTGGGATTTCCCTCAATGCCTCTCATATTGGATTGCCAGAATGAAGAGTCCATGCCTGTGCTTCCTGTTTGATAGAACACTCAACCAGTAGTTTCCTAAGGAAAAGAATATGGGTGGCTAAATTTTTGTTCCTTTCATGGCTGACACTGCCTTTATTTCTGGACTCACATTTGAATGATAATTTGGCTGGGTATAGAATTCTATGTTTAAAATGCTTTTATCCTTTTATATTTTTACAATACAGAACTGTATTGTCTTTTAGAGTTAATTTTCACTTTCAAAAACTCCTTGCCATTATAATTGCTAAATTTTATATGTGTACATGTATCTTAAAAATATTTCTTTGGGGGGGGCGCCTGGGTGGCTCAGTAGGTTAAAGCCTCTGCCTTCGGCTCAGGGCATGATCCCAGGGTCCTGGGATCGAGCCCCACATCAGGCTCTCTGCTTAGCAGAGAGCCTGTTTCCCCTTCTCTCTCTGTCTGTTGCTCTGCCTACTTGTGGTCTCTCTCTGTCAAATGAATAAATAAAATATTTAAAAAAATATATATTTCTTTGGGGAGCTCTTGGGATTTTTTGCTATTATTATTTATGGTATGATACAGTTTCATAATAGTTTGCCTTATAATATGTCCCTCTCTGTCTCTTTTTAATTCCCATTTAGTGGGCTGGACACATGATAGATTTTTTGAATCTGAAGACTTAAAATCTTTAATTCTGGGATATTTCCTGGAGACTTTTTGTCTTTTTGTTCTGGGAAATTTTCTAGTTTCATTACTTTACTAATCATCTATCTTTTCCTTATACTTTCTGACACTCCTGTTAGTTAGATTTTGGATCTATTGGATTATGGGATTAGTATTCTAATATTATTTGTTCACTTGTATTTCCCATCCTTTGGTCTTTTGTTTCTGTTTTCTACGAGATTTTGTTTCTGTTTTCTACGAGATTTCCTTGACTTAGTTTTCCAACTCCGTGCTTTCAGTTTTTACTTGTTAATTATATTTTTAATGTCAATCTACTTCTTGGTCATTGATGACTTCTTCTACATAGTTTTCTTTTATATATGTGATAATCTTTTTTCTCAGAAGATAATAATTAAAGATTCTAGTTGTCAGCATTTATTTATTTATTTAAGGATTACTTATTTATTTGAGAGAGAGAGAGCAAGAGAGAGAGAGCGAGCGAGCTCGGTGAAGGGAAGAGGGAGAAACAGACTCCCTGCTGATCAGGGAGCCTGATAAGGGACTCAGTCCTGGGACTCCAATACTAAGACCTGAGCCAAAAGCAGACGCTTAATCAACTGAGCCACCCGGGCACCCCTATTTATCAGTATTTAAATTAGTATTCTCTAGGGGATATTGTATATGACTTTTTAAAACAATATAAAAAGGTTTTTGTTTTATTTATACTTTTAAAATATTCTTCTGTTTTATGCAATGTCTGTTACATCTAGATCCCCTTTTTTCCTGTTTATTTTTGTATGTTACCCTTTATACTAGAGGCTGTTCTTAAATGTATTGTTATCATTTTCTATCAAGTCTTTTTTAAGAGTGAATCCTGACATGTTGATTAGCTTCTTTGTGTGTATAGCTTATTGTCAGGTGGTTTTGTTTGTCTGGTGATAAAGTAGCAAGCAAGTGGCTTCATCAAGGGATTCACATATGTCAGTATGTGACATACTTTTTCTTTTTAGACAAGTCCCTCCTCCCCCCTCAGCCAGAGGAGATTCATAACCTCTTGGTTGGGGAAATTGGGCCTCCTTGTGTGGGAGCAGATCAGGGAGTAGGTCCAAGTGTTTTAGTATTTTTCACTTTGCAAATTCTCACTCAGTCCCTCTGGGTTCGGTCCTGATTCTCAGTCAGCTTTCCCTTGATGGTAACTCTGATCCTCACACCTCTAAAGATGAGTTTCTCCAGAAAATAACCTACCTGCATTGTGGAGATCTAGGGGTTTCACTTGCACCATAGAGAGATTTCACCCAGCTCTCTTGTTTCTGGTTCTGTTCCTCACTCTCTCTGTCCTTGGTTTGCTTGGCTTGTCTGAGTTTGTTTTTGGTTTTTTTTTTTTTTAATATTTTATTTATTTACTTGACAGAGAGAGATCACAAGCAGACAGAGAGGCAGGCAGAGAGAGAGAGAGGGAAGCAGGCTCACTGCTGAGCAGAGAGCCCGATGCGGGACTCGATCCCAGGACCCTGAGATCATGACCCGAGCCGAAGGCAGCGGCTCAACCCACTGAGCCAGCCAGGTGCCCCTGCTTGTCTGAGTTTTGTGCATGAATTAGCTTATATCTCATTGGTGTCCTTCTGACAGGCCCATAACCAGCAGCTTTCTCTGCTCTTTCAAACTGATAATTGCTCCTCCAGCACTGTTGAAATGTTTCTAGCTTTCTCTTTGTCCTGTTAGGTTTATGTCTTTTTTTATTCCAGTAAAGGCATGTATGTTTAGAGGGATGGAAACAAAAAGGTCTGAGTGGCTAATCTGCCATATTTAACCAGATGTCTCTTACTTTGTCTTGCTATATCGTAAGTATTTCACTGTTCCCCTTAAACATCATGGAATAAGGCTGGGTATAAAATATTGTGAAGGATCATACCATGAGTGAGTAGTACAAAACTGTAATATGCAGCAGGACACAGAATTGAAAGTTAATAACCTTAATATAGTGAAATAGTGAATAGAATTCAGCGTGATTAAAGACAACCTTTGCATTTTTAGATGTCTGAAGTACATAACCACCATTCTTTCTTACTTGGATTATATTCCCCCCAACACAAAAAAACAAAAAAAGAGAGAAAGGAAAAAAATGACAAAGAATAATGGCTTGTGCCCTCAGGTGAATTTTGTCTCCTCTGCTACATCTTTTTCACTGCCTTATGAGCACTTTAGAGATGTGGGCACCTTGAAAAAATGGCTTGTGCGATTCTTGCTGACTACCATAATTTTTTATAGATTCTATTACTAAAAATAGATTTTAAAATAAAAAGAATTCAGATTTTATAGTTTGTAGGTCTGATCAGTATGTTTTTCTGTGTGAGGGAACTATTCCAGGAAAGTTCCATGAAAGCTCACAATTATTACCCTGTTATTTTTTAAAGATAAGTTTACTCTTTAGTGGTCATGTGACTTAAATTTAGGTGTGTTAAGTGAAAGTGTTTAAGAACCATTTTATATCTTTGCTTGCTAAATCGGGTAACTGAGGTCATTTATTTGGAATCTAATAAAAAATAGACCAACTCATTGTATTTGTATTCTATATATTTTATTGAGTTAGCACATTTTTGTATATATCTCCTAAACAGGGAATAACGCCTTTATATAAAAGCAGTTTCTTTGCTGTAGTATATTTCTTATATGGCTATATAGATATAAAACATTGTATTTGAAGGTTAATTAGCTTTTAGCACATTGTAATTGGTTTTTTTCATGTCACTGCTTCTGCAGTGCCCAAAGTGCAGAATTATTTTTACTTTTTATTTTTATCATACATAGTAAATGCATCTATAGTGTTTTACTATGTGCAAGGTACTGTCTTAAGTCCCTTCACGAAGATCAACTAATTTATTTCTCACAACAACCATCTGAGGTTGGTACTGTTTAGCCCTATTTTCTGGTGGAGAAACCTCAGAGAAGTGAAGGAATTTGTCAAAAGTCACACAGCTGGTAAATAGTAGAGTCATGCTGTGAATGCAGGCAGTCTAGGTCCTGGAAGCATCATCCCGAGCACGATGACTTAAAATAGTAACTCATTCTTGAGTGATTGCTCTGCATCAACATAAAGTTGAGACAGCTCCCCTTCAGTCTTTATCTGAACCATGACGGACATAAAAGGATTTCAGGTAGTACTCATGGACACAGGACTCCCTCCTATATTATTGAGGCACCATGAGTATCTTAAAAGAAGATAAAATCAATCTGTCATGGTAGAACCTGGGAGATTTTATAATCCCCCTTCACCCGCCACCCATAGCCAGGGGACTACAGAGTGGGTAGGTGGCCTAACACCTTAAATGCCTTGAAGGTGTGTGTTATTGACCAAAACCTAATGGATTCCTCCAGCACAGGGTTGTACCATGTTCGCTCTGCACCTGTCCGCATTGTATCACTGTGAGAGGATGGACCAGAGTGCCAGTTTTCAGAAGTAGTAAAACAAATTCGCATGTCTTCAGCTTGGGATATCTACATTTCCTCTTTGTGAGATCCTCATATATGCACATTAGACTTTGATAGACGTATGGGTATTGAGTCCTTCCCACACTTGTATGTCAGTAGATAAATACCAGAGTGACTCAAACCTACTGTCAATATGGGAACAGATGAAAAGCCTTCGAGGCAACAAAGGAACAAAGATTATCTTGTTCCTGTGTTACAGATGAGTGTGCTGGATTGGGGACTTTACACAGTATAATCCCAGAGCACCTACAAGTCCAAAAAGCTCAGATAAAAGCACAGAATATCTCTTTCTGTGTCTGAAGCCAACCTGGTGCCCACCACATGCTGTGTTAAGGAGAGACTAACATGACTGAAAGATTGCACCATCGTGGAAACCAGAATATGGGGAATAGTATGGAATTACAGCGTCTTATCATAAAAACTAGGTACTTCTAGATAAATAAATGCTTTCCAGTTACCCACGAATTCAGAATGCTGGGAGGTTTGGTGCATAAGGAACAGTTTGACCTGCAGGCATTGGCATCAGCAGACTCAGGCTTGAATCTGGGTTCCACCAATTATGTGACCTTGATTGTGCAGCTCAATCTCTTTAAGCTTAATTTTTCTCCTATGTAAAATGGGGAGACTAGTAGTACCCTTCTCCTAGGATACTCAGTGGGATTAAATGAGATATTATAACGAAGTGTTTGGTACAATGACAGGCACATTGAAGCTTTGAGTGCCTTTTGGTGACAGTAGTGTTGGTTGTAATCGCCGCCACCATCAGCAGCAGCAGTGGCATTTCTTTCTCCTTCACATGCTCATCTTGTTGATTTTATGTGCTAAGTGTGTCCAGATTTCTTTTCTATTCCTGTCATCTCAGTTTTAGTTTTCCTCTCTAACCTATACTTACTGTCCTCTGTGGCTTCAGTGACTCATCTCATACCTCTCAAATCTCTCCTCAGAATTCTTGCCATTGATCTTTTTAAAACTCAAATGTGACCATGCCCCTCGCTGCTAAATCCCTTTCAGTGTTCCTCATAGCATTCAGGCTAAAGATGATCCTTCTCGTAGTTACAGGATGAGATTTTTTTCTTTGGGTTTAAGGTGGTTATTTTCAGCCTTTACAGCCTTTACAGACTACCATTCACAATCTTGGTGAAAGGGACGGAGCTTACTACATCCTCGATCATGAAGTCAACCACTGAGCACTCTGCACTGCTGTGTTGGCCAGGTTTATGAAAGAGAGTGAGGGACCTTGAGACCCCCATGCATGATCATAAAACTCTTTAGTCAAGTCAGTAACTATTTATGGAACACTGTCTATGAATTTAGCAAATTAGGTTGGACTTGTTTTTTTCTGAAACTCCATCTGATGCTCTTCATTTAAGTAATTTCTGAATTTACTGTGGATTATGAATTTTGGGGGAATGCAGTAGCAAGTAGAGTTTATGTACTGGTTATTTTTATCTTATTTTGACTCCACCAGAATTTCGCTCTATCTCTTTTGTCATTTTGGCAATTTGGGAAGGCAGCTTATCAGAATTGGCTTCCCAGTAGTATCTGGGTCTCCCTTGAAATATATCATTATCAGTAGGGGTTCCTACTTGCAAAAGATTATTTTATATTTTCTTTGTTTCAGTTGTGTAGACTCTGAAGTTACAGATCTGATATCTTTTTTTTTTTTTTTATTTTTTATTTTTTTTTTTTTTTTTTTTTTTTATTTTATTTATTTGTCAGAGAGAAGGAGAGAGAGAGAGAGCACACAGGCAGGCAGAGGTGGAGAGAGAAGCAGGCTCCCTGCCGAGCAAGGAGACCATGCGGGACTCGATCCCAGGACCCTGGGATCATGACCCGAGCCGAAGGCAGCGGCTTAACCCACTGAGCCACCCAGGCGTCCCCAGATCTGATATCTTTGTAGACACAAACACAGCTTCCTTTTCTACCTTACAGCATTGACTTGCATTTTTCATTATATTTTGCATAGAGGTCACTGCACTGCTGTGATGAGGAAGAAAACCTGCTTTAAATTCAAGGCATTTCTTCTATCAAGTTAAAAAAAAAAAAAAAAAAGATTCTCCCCAGAGAGAAGCATTTTGCCAGCAGGGTTCTGTAGTTTGTAGGGTGTACTAGGAGAAGGAGCATAAAAATGGGAAGCACAGGAATGAAGGAATAGTTCATTTAGCCTGTGTGTGAAAAGCCAGATTTCTTTTTCATGCGGTTATAGGAAGTATTTCAGATTTTTGTACATATTTGCTTTTTTCCCATTTTGAAATGGTTGCTCTGTGTATTCTTCCCAAAGGTATTTAAAATGTGACGACTTCTGTGGAATGTAAATATTAAGGTTGATGTCTAAAGGTCGTTTTAAAAATTTAAAACATCTGCACTCGCTCATACTTAAATATTTATTGAGCAGAAGATGTATGAGTTAGTAAGCTGGTGGCGAGTCTTCGTAATAGACCCTAGTCTGTGATGCCCGCACGGATTTGGAGGAAACAGGCCAAGAATAGCACCCATTTTGTAAGTGTTCCCACCTGGCCAAGGACATCTGCAGGGGTTTCCCCCTTCTTCCCTAACTTGAATCTTTGTGATGAATAGTTTCCGCAGATATTGTTCTTTTTGGCTTTCTCGGTAACACTAGATACTCACAGGTGTGTTGGTGGTGGACTTCCGGGAAGGGCTCGACAGGGATGTGGCTCTGGAGAGCAGAAATTGAACTAGCTTGTGCCCCGGCGGAACTGTGCTGTGCTCCTTGTTTGTCCCGAGCCAATTCAGCGGAGGTCCCAGGCGCACGTGACAGAAATCCAGGAAGAGAACATCTGCTTTGGTCATTGACACTGGGTCGCTGCCTTTGTTCATTCTTCTGAACGACCCCCTTTCTAGTTCCTCTCTGACTTGATATGAATCCTAAACCTGCTCACTGCGCAGAGACGTTGTTTAAGCTGGTTCTGGTATCACACGTTCATTGACCTGAGTGGTTTTGCTTCCTGTTAACAGGGATGTCTAGTGTAAGGACGTTAATGGGAGAGAGATCTTTGAGGCAGAACAAATGTGTCACTAGAATTAAGTCATTTGCCTGCGGAGATAAAAGCAGACATAGGTAGGTTATATAAATTAAAGCCACAGTTCATACCAAAGGGATGGCCAGAGGGTGGGAAGGAAGGAAGAAGAATTGCTTCCTATCGTCAGACTCTGCTTCAAGGTGGAGCTCTGATCTTTCCACTTTTGCACCTGAGTGCTTGGCCCGGTGCCATCCCTGTGATGGGTGTTCAGTATATGCGTTTTGAAACAGTCAGAGATGAATAACTGTCAAACAAGATGTTGAGAGTAAGAGCTAAGAAAAGAGGGGAAGTAGTGATTACATAATAAACACTAAGGATACAGAGAAAGCCAAGAGGAATAGAAGGCAAACTGTGATTTAAAAAAACAATGAAAGCAAACCCACTTAAGTTTAATTGAAAGACATCCAATTAAAAAAGAAACTTAGTACACCATATTTATTCTATATTGTTTCTTTATACAAGAAATATTAAATGTGACAATCAAACCTACTGTTTTAACCTTAACAGCACAGGATTTTTTTTTATATGCCTCTTATCTGGACCATCTGATTTGAATTCTAGGTTATTCTAGGTGTGACCAGATGCCAGTTTTTTTTACTAATAAAAAAAAAAGATTGAATTTTCTTACTGAGTATTTCACCACCCAGTGTAGTATTAGCATTTAGTATTATAAGTAAGTTAACTGATTTACTGTGTGTATGTGAGAATCTGTGTGCACTAAAGACTGCCTTGTGAATGTTCTTGAATTGAAGCAGTAATTGATTAAAAGTTGAAAATATTCAAATAGGGACATGCTGAGAAATGTTTCATTGGGAAAATTATTGAAAGTAATGAACGTGCTTAGATACATTTCATTGAGAAAATTAGATAAAAGTTTGTGAGCAAGAAACTACAAATACCTTTTAGATATGAATGATAAGGGATGAAGGATAAATTTAGATATGAATGAAGATAGAATGAATGATAAATAATCATTTAAGAATGGTATGGCATGTCTTAGTTCTATGCAGACCTACAGGAGCTAAGTTGCTACTTCAACCAAGAACAGACATGGTTATGTGGGTTATGGAATCTTACGTGACCAGAGTAATTTTTCACAAATGGAACTGCTGTTTTTCTGCTTATGACTTCTTGTTGCACAGGATAACATCTAAAACTCGGGCCTGCACACAAGACCTTTCATGATTTGTCTTTCAGTGTTACCCTAAGCCTCACCTCACCCATCCTACTTCCTTCTTCTCCAGCTCTCTCCCCACATTTCCCATAGGGAACCCCTTCATTCCTGTAACTATGTTACCATATTTCTTACCTCATTTGTTGTGCCCATGCTGCTCTTTCTGTGTAAACATCCCCTAGCTAACATTATAAAGCTGTAAAAATATAACTTGGAAAGTATTTAATGGCTCCTTTTGGCATTATACCATCTGTATTAAAGGAGTAAACAGTGAAAATGTGTATTGTCTATTCCCATAAGCAGTGAGTAAGAGCATAGGAATGATTCTTCGTGTATTCATCCAACAAATATTTATCGAGCACCTACTTGCTGGGCACCATGTTTGGCCCTAGAGATTTAAGAGTGAGCAAGAGAGAGACATCCTGGCCACCAAGGAAACGTTTATTTCAGTGAGGATGACAGACAGATAACAAACAGAGGTCGAGTGGCCGGGAAGAAGTGCAAGAAGTAGCACGCAAAGCAAGGGCAGTGGAAAGAGACACAGGAGGGGACATGTTAATAAAGTGGTCGGGGAAAGTATATCTGAGAGGGTGACATCTGAGTGCAGACCTGAAAGAAAGGAGGGTGCAAACGGGGAGAATATCTAGAGGAAGAGAGTACAGTGGCCTTGAGAACACGAAGGGATGCAATGTTCTTTTTTTTTTTTTTTTTGAAAGGATTGATCTTTTTTTTTTTAAGATTTTATTTATTTATTTGACAGAGAGAGATCACAAGTAGGCTCAGAAAGAGAGAGAGAGAGAAGCAGGTTCTCTGCTGAGCAGAGAGCCCGATGTGGGACTCGATCGCAGGACCCTGAGATCATGACCTAAGCTGAAGGCAGAGGCTTAACCCACTGAGCCACCCAGGTGCCCCAGGATGTAATGTTCTTAAGAAACAGGAAGGAGCTTAGGGTGGCTAGAGTATAAGGAAAAAGGGGACTGGTGAGAAGGTCAGAAAAGTTGCCCCTTGCTGGCCATGGTTAAGATGTAGCATTTTGTTCCAAGTTAGAAACTGTTGAGTTTTGAGCAGGACAGTGATACTTTCTAAAACCCTGGTTGTTGTGTATAGATTAGGGCAGGGAGGAAGAATGGGAGAGTAGCAGCAGAGAGCTAAGTTAGGAGGCTGTTTTGATCATTCAGAGATGCATGGGGGCTTGGACTAGGATGGAAGCAGTGGCGGTGCTGAGAAGTGGTTGGATCTGGTATATGCTCTGAAAATAGCACTGAGAGAACTAGCTGTTGGGTTGGATGGAGGATATCAAAGAGAGAGTTGAGAGTTCTCAGGTTTTTGACTGGGGAAATCAATGTAGTAATGGTAGAGCCATTTATTGAGATGTAGAATGTTGGGGTTGGAAGGGTATGAAATCAGGAATTTGGTTTTGGACCCAGTAAGTTTGAGATTCATTTTGGATACCTAAAAGGAATTGTCCTATAATGAGTTGAATGGATGAGTCTAGGGACAAGGGAAAGGTCAAGGCCTAGAGATATAAATTTGGGAACTGTCAGTGTATTGATGGCATTTAAACCATGATGTTGAAGAGCCGCTAAAGACGGAGTAGAGACAGCGATGAAAAGAGATCCAAATCCCAGTCCTGGGACACCACCGTCTTTGGAAGTTGGGAAGAAAAAGGAACCTCCAGCAAAGGAGACTGAGGAGTTGAGCCATTTAGACAGGAAGAAAACTAGCCATGGAGCCCAAGTGACGAAAGAGTTCCAGGAAGGAGCAGGTGATTATTTGTGTCAGTTGCTGCTGAAAGATCCAGGCAAGGTCTGGGAATTACCCACTGGAATTTGCATGTGGAGGCCACAGCTGATCATGGGTGGAATGGAGAGGACAGAGATCTGATTAAAATGAACTTAAAGGAGTTTTTGCTTTTGTTATTACTTTTTGCTATCAAAAAGTCAGTGCCATGACCCATATGTGGCTATCATTTTGAGATGTATACATTTGTTAAATCATTGCATTGCAAACCTAAAACGAATCAATGCTATATGTCAGTTATATCTGTTTGATTGTTTGTTTTTTAAAGCAAAAGAATGAAAGCAGGAGAAGCAGCAGAACTAATTGGGGTTAACTACTCTTTTTGGAGAATTTTGGCTAACAGGAAACAGAGTTATGAAGCTTATAGCTAGGAAGGGTTGCAGGATCAAGGCAGATTAAGGTAGAAGACAACTTGGGAAGGCTAGCTTCATTCCTCTCCCCTCTTTTTTGTGAAGCTAGAAGACATGCTTTAGCTAAAACCGTTCTTAGCTCTAATATTTACAACCCCTATAAACATGAGAAAATTGTCATTGAAAGAGAAGGGCTTATGACATTCTCTATGGTATTAAAAAATCATTTTGTAAGGTATCAGATTTTGGCACAGTTACAATGTACTTTCTTCTTTTAACTTTCCGGGTGTTAGATGGTGTCTTTGAACTGATACAAAGCTGAACTGCCCTGTGTGAGAGCATTCTATAAACCTAGGAGTAATTTTAGAGTAAAAATTTTAGAGAGGGCTTGTATGACTGAAGCAAGATTGATGGCAGTTACAGTATTGCAATTCTTTTAAAATGGAGTTAAAAGACTCAGACATTTTCCCAATAAAAAGAACTGTTGGATGGACTTGCCAATTGTTAAAAAAAAAAAAAAAGTTCGTAAGTAACACTTGCAGAAAATTAGCTAATACATGCTACCTCATGCTTGTCCTGATAGGTAGGGTTAGTTTTAGTTAAAATTAACTGTGCACACAATTACATGCTTACTTTATATTTTTGGTGTGTGGGGGACATATCCTGGAGAAGGGGTCATCTTCAGAGTCCTATGGTTGGTAGTATTTTCCACATGTGCTTACATACACTGTTCTAACAGTAATTACTTTTTATTGGTGTTTATGTATATATTTTTAAACATTTTATTTATTTGACAGAGTGTAGAGACAGCAAGAGAGGGAACACAAGAAGGAGGAGTGGGAGAAGGAGAAGCAGACTCCCCACTGAGCAGGGAGCCCTATGTGGGGCCCAATCCCCGGACCCTGAGATCTTGACCTGAGCCAAAGGCAGATACTTAACCAACTAAGCCACCCAGACACCCCTGTCTTATGTACGATTAAAATACAATTTCTTAGTTATACTACCTTATGCTACTTGCACAGAGAAGTAAAATTCTTTGGTAAATGAAAGAGCAGGATGATGATTGAGGTTTAGCACATGTGGGTAGACTCTGCTTCTACGTAGATCTCATCATAGATTTTAATTTTAATAAGAGAGCAGATTATTTGTGTGTGTTTCATAAGCTGATGCGCCAGAATTTTGTTCCTTCTTTGATCAGATAGAACATTCTGTTTAGTGCAGTCGCAGAAGATAGAGTCTTGCTTCCTGATTGGAATCCATTATCTTAAAACACCCCCAATTCTTTTGGAAATGTGTGCATGCCAATTTAGAACTGTTTGTTTGAAAAGTTTCTAGGTTGCCCCTGGCAAAATTGATCTTGATGAGTTTTTGTTTTCTAATTTTCTCTTGTCCAGAGAGTTTCCAGTGGCAGCCAGTTGTGAATACATTATGTGGCTGATTTTCCTGTTGGTAGATGTAAAGTTTACCTCTTCTAGCATTTGATACTCACTAAATTTCCCTTGCATATCCTGATGGTGGTAAAATCTCTTGCTATCATTCTAATCTGTTCAATAAGCCTTGTCTTTGAAGTTTCATTATGTAACCATGGATTCTCAGTTTTAACGACTCTTAAGCTGCAGCTTTGTAGTTACAATAGAGAAATGTGATAGAAGAGGAAGAAAGTCTGGAGAGGGGGGCTCTGGGGAGGAAGGAAGAGGAATCAGAGTAAGCTAAGCTTTCTCATTAAAACTCATAGAGAACTATACATAGCTCCTTCTACCTTTAGCCAAAGGAAATACCAAGAAAGTCTGTAGGTAGTACATATAGCTGTTAAAAAAGTAGTTGACTATAATGGAATGGTACAAAAGCACAGTGCAGTCACAATTGCAATAGAAATAGAAATATAGATACCGGAGAAGAATCAATAGGAATTGGTGGACTTAAAGAGTGACTGGGAAAATGACCCTGACAGCCCATGGTTGCTGCAGAAGGAAAGTGCCCAGGCTGATCTGAGCCAAGAGAACCGAGACCAGTAGCAGACCTCATGCAGAAGTGCGAGCCTCAGGGGTGTCTGAGATGCCCAAAGGCTTTTGCACTATGTTTATCACTGGGGTGTAAAAAGCCTTTGTTTTACTGAATGCTGTTCTGAGCAGTTTAGACACCAGTTAGCCTCACAGGTATTATTATTATTCAATACCTCTAAGGTATTGAATAATAATAAGAATAATAAAATTCTGTTATTATCATACATTAGGTATCTTGTCCAAGGTCAGGAACCCAGGTTTGTTTGGTTCTTGAGCTCACGTTCTTTTCCATATAACTGTGTACCCATCTATATGGTTTCATCTATGATGTCTCCTTTCTCCTTCTCAAACCTGTTTTATCTCTTAGGGTTTTGCCTTAAGGAACCTTGTTGGAAAGGAAATATCTGAACGCAGTTCTGCACCCACTTGGGGCTCCTTAAAGTCAAGTGGTCTTCCGGGGGCTGTAATAACTTTGTGCCCATAGTAGTAATGGGTTGTGGTGGGGTCAGTCTGGAAGTATGAATTGTTTGTTTTTTTTTAATATGAACTTTTATATGAATTGAAGTTTCTTTGAATGGTTAGGAGAAACAATGACTATATAGGGACTCAGGTGTTTCAGTGGAGGACTGATAAGACCAAATTAATAAGTTTGGCCTTTGTATTGTGTTAAGTAAAATGTTACCTTCCCTAAATTAGAATCAGGACTGGGGAGAGTAAAGAGAGCTAATGATGGTCTCCAAGTTGCCCATGACTAGCTGTTGCAACATTTCTCAAAACTCAGTTTTCCTTAAGGAATATGGAAAAAGTGTTTGATTGTCTGCATTATGGGTCACTAGGAAAAAACACATCTTTGAACCAGATGGTCAGGCAGTGTACTTGGAGTCCCTGGAGTCCATCCAAATAATCTTCCACCAAAGGGGAGAAAAGAACCATTGTTCGTGAGGGTTCAAATGGTGGAAGTTGTTCAACTCTTCTAGGCTGTGCTCCTATGATATTACAAAGGTTCTTTGTTAAGCTATCAAGTTACATCCAGATAGAGATAACAGTTCTTGTGCTAAGAGTGATCATTGCTAGTTTTTGGATACACATTTTCCACCAACATCTTACCTCTTGAATTCTTTGTGACTCTAGTATTCAGGGCTTGATTACGTACCTGAAGTGAAAATCCGACAGTTTTCACTTTACCTATGAAGCTTTCCTCATTCTGAGTTCTTGTAGTATTTTCTTTTATATCTGCAGTGGCAATTATTTTTTGTATTATACAGTACAGTGTATCACATTGTCTGTGAGGACAGCAGTTGTGTCTTATTCATCTCTATACCCCCTATGGTGCTTAATACAAAGCTCAATAAATGGTTGGTAAATGAATAGAACGTGAAAAAAATCCTTTAGTAATGAAATACAGAAAATGTAGTTTACTCTGTCATCTTTACATACTCCATCCCTAGTGTACTTTTGTGACTTTTTCTAAAATTCCCTTGCTGTTACTTGTTTAATTTTTAATAACCCTCTTTCCTTCATGGCCAGAAAGCCTTTAAAGCCCGGGTCAGTGTAACAAACTGATTTCCCTTTTATAATTCCAGTGACATTTCTTAGTTACATATAGGTGGTGATATTTACCAGCCGTTTATAAATGGTATCCGCAAGGCCAAATCAGTTTAGTATCATTTATGTGCTGTGCCTAAAATCTAAATATGTGCTATCCCGGCAACTTGTGTGGTTAACCTAATTGGTCTGAGTATTTAGGCTTCTACAGGTGCAGATAACCGACTCAGTGGTAATGCTCCATGTCTCATGGCAGTGATACAACCCCTGTAAATTATAAGAATAAATTTAAAAGTTTTAATATATATGATAATTTAGTACAAATTTATAGAAATAGTAGTATGTACCATAGGATGTGAAGCTGCTTTGTGAAAACATTTGGCCACTATTAAACCCATCCTTTCCTACTGTCATCTGAATCGACATCAACCATCAATCTCCTCTTCCTGGGGTTTAAAGCAACGTGTCTATGAAGCATCTTAGCCGCAGCTCTAGCATCCATGCTTTGCCCTGGGCGCCCATCCTTTTGTACATATATTTCCGCATGCACAATCACTCTTGGTTACGAGGAACTGAGAATCAGCTTAAAGTGTTTAGAGGAAGAAATAGGATTTATGGGGAGGTTAGCGTGGCAGGACAGAAACAAGGGCTGAACAACCTCATTTTAAGAAGTCAGCCAACTGGGACACCTGGGTGGCTCAGTAAGTTAAGTGTCTGCCTTCAGCTCAGATCATGATCCTGGGGTCCTGGGATCGAGTCCTGCATTGGGCTCCTTCCTCAGCAGGGAGCCTGCTTCTCTCTCTGCCTACTGCTCCCTCTGCTTGTGCTCTCTCTCTCTAATAAATAAATTAAAATCTTAAAAAAAAAAAAAAAAGAAGTCAGCCAACCAGGCAGTGCTGAGGACCTCAGCCGCTGGGACCAGGGATGCCACCGTTTCTGCCGTCTGTCTCTTGCCCTCATCTCTACTCTTACTCCTTGTTCTTGTTAGTTTCAGGATTTCAGTCCAGCCTCTCTTCAGGACTTGACACCAGTGGCTTCTCAGCTGATGCTTTCTCTGCTTTGCCACCATCAGGAGTAGAGGGGTAGGGTAGGGTCCAGTTCAGCTCTGGTTGGCAAAGTCCCAGGGAACAAATGGCTTAAGTTGGATGGCTGGCCTGGTGCTGGACAGGACACAGCCCTCCCTAGCCTCTAATGCATGGCGCCAGGGGAGGAACCACTCCAGGAACCAGCTTGTTTTTGTAACCATTCAAGTGAAACATTCCACAAGAAGTGGCAGAAAGGACTCAACCAATATTTGAGTGCTGCTGTCCTTAGTGTTTCACTGGATATGAAAGGAATGTAGGAGTAAAAGCATTTCAGAGCTGGTAACATCCCTGCTTCATATGCATTTTTGCCTCGAACCTCCCTCTCTGTTACACTAGGGAGATTGGACTGGCTATATGATCATCTAACGAATGATTACCTTGGTTTGCTTTCTGTTCTTTGGGGAAGGTGTATGTATGGTTTCAGAGTGATCTAAATCACACCAGCATTCACTTGAAAAGGCAAATACCAAAACAGTGGCCAAAGGGAAGTTAATTAAATTACACAGGAGCACTGGTTTTAATTTCAGTTGGGAGTTTTTTCAGTTGGTTATCTTTTCATTATTGTGCTTACTGTTGAATGAATAACATTGTTATCCATTCTTTTCTATGGCCCTGCTTCCCATTTTATTTTTAGGGGTATAGAGTGAGACAAAGGAAGAAAATTATTTAATAAATCCTTATTATTTTAATATTTTGAAGTACGTATTAGATCAGTAGCAGGGAACTTGTAGATTAAAAAATGTCAAAGGTGACTTGAAGTTTTTTCTGTCTGTCTGTTTGACAGGCTCATTTAAACAAATTTTCTTCCTTTAGGATTCTCCTGATTTTCTAACTAAGTAGAATTTTGGAAAGCTGGTCAAAAGTTCCTAAAGGCAATAAAGCTGACTTATAACCCTGAACTACAAAACTTTTTCCTCCCTTTTCATAGTTAACATAAAAAAACTTAAGTAAGTTTTTAAAAAAAGACTTAGCTCTTTAAGAAGCTTTTTGATAGTCCTGGATTTGTAGCTTTGCTCCTTACTGGAATCCTGACATCAGGAAGAGAGAAAATCCTCACATCTTTCCTCAGTGCCTTTTGCCTTTCTTCTTGCTTCTACCTGAGTCTTTTTTTGTGTCTGCCACTGAAGTCTTATAATTTAATTCACATTTCTAAGATCATATTAGTACTAGACATTTGGAACTCTCTGATACTGTTCTTTTGTGAATATGGTCTTGGTAAGATTGCTTTTGTACCTGGGTCTCCGGCTTAGTTTCTCATTCTTGGGGCATGGCACCCCATCAAAAAACTGGTTGTGTTTTTGCAAGGGTGTGAGTGGGAAAAACCGCACTTGGCCATGCAGATACCCAGGCATTTTCTGTTACTTGAATAAATAATGAATACATAGTGTGTATAGCAACCATGTAATGTGTATTTTAATGCAAAGTCTTATGTGCCAAGGATTAGAAATTTAACTGAGGAGAAGCAAAGACTCAGATGTAGACGAGTTGTTTCCCAGGATAATTGAGGACACATGATCAGGAAATACAACATATAGGAAGGAGGAAGATTTTTTTTTTTTTTAAGATTTTTTGTTGTTACTCTTATTTATTTATTTGACAGAGAGGGAGAGATCACAAGTAGGCAGAGGGGCAGGCAGAGAGAGAGAGAGGGAAGCAGGCTCCCTGCTGAGCAGAGAGCCGGATTCGGGGCTCAATCCCAGGACCCTGAGGCCATGACCTGAGTTGAAGGCAGAGGCCTAACCTGCTGAGCCTCGCAGGTGCCCCCAGACATCACATTTTTAAAGGAGACAAAAATAAGTCCTGTCTTTTTATTACTGTAATCTGTATCTACCTGTTTTTATTATTAGGATTCATGAAAATCAACCTTCCATGATGCTTTTTGACAAACATAATCTAAAGTTTGCTTGTAGGGTGCCTGGGTGGCTCAGTCATTAGGGGTCTGCCTTCAGCTCAGGTCCTGATCCCAGGGTCCTGGGATTGAGCCCCACATCGGGCTCCCTGCTCAGTGGGGAGCCTACTGGTCTCTCTCCACCTCCTCATGTTTGTATTCCCTCTCTTGCTATCTCTCTCTGTCATAAACAAATAAAATCTTTTAAAAAAATTAAGTTTCCTTGCTATAGTTCTGTCTTTGGGTTTTTTTAATCTCCAACTTAGATGATGTTCATAATTGAACTTTTTCACCTGGACGTATTTTCTGCAGTTCATGGTGACCAACATAGGATTTATCTCTAGCCAAGAAACAGACCTAGAGCATCTGTTGTATGCAGGACCCAGTGTCAGCACTGTAGGGAAGGCAGAGATGAAGAAGATACGGAGTGTGTGTGTGTGTGTGTGTGTGTTATGGTTATGGTTTTTGTTTGTGCTCTGGATGCATGGATTTTGAATGGTCTCCCCTCAGTCTTATTTTCCCCATAGGCCCTCATGTTTTTAGGGTGCATTTTAACAGAATGCAGCATTTTTCAAGAACAAATTTATTGGGTTGTGATAGGATTACCTGTATTTACTGATAAAATTGGTTCATTTTTTTCTCCTCTAGAATCCAGAAAACACTCAGAGTTATGTAAATATTAAGAAGAAAATCCTAAGGTTTCTGTGAAATGCCAGAGTGATATATGGGTATTTTTGGTATTGAGAAAGTATTTTAAATAAATGACATTTCTCTGAATATATGGAAGTCTAAGCAATGACTAGCATTAGTGGAGAAGGATTAAGTCATAAATTTTTTAGTGTTTATAAAAAATAAAGGTTTAGGTTTACTAAAACCTTGTGAGCATTTTTAAAACAAATAAAAGCAATATGAAACAAAAATGTTCATAACATGAACATTTCACTGTAAAACTTTGCAGTAGAAAAAAATTGCTGGGGTTGCCTGGATCTATAATAATTTGAAATTCAGACACTTTTGGGGGGGGGGGAATTTATGTCTTTTCTCTATCACTTTTCAAAATAAAATATCTTCTCCATGAGACTTAAAAGCTTATTGAAAGTAATTCATAAGGCAGACTTACTATATTAGATTTATATGCATAAAGTAGACTTTACTTTTACCCCTTTCCTAACTTTATTTCCTTATTTTTCTTTTCTCCTTTTTTGGTTAAAAAAAAAAAAAAAAAAGAAGGGCTTTCTCTGTCCCTTTCTTCAATACTTTTTTTGTCTAGTTTCCTTTTTCATGGGGGGAGGCAATCTGTTATACTGTACTCCTGTGAGGGTCAGGCATCTGACAGCCTTGTAGGTCTGAATGGCTCCAGGGAAGCTGATAGGAAATAGGTATTTCTGCCCAGGTGAGAAGTACCACAGAACCTGTAGGGAATAGCCTCTTGTTGTGGGAGGGGAAGGGAGGATACTAGGCTAGTACTTCTCCACTCAGAAGAAAGTTCCTGGTTCTGCTTTGCGCCCCCCTATTCTCACAGTTGCACGAACCTCTATTCACGGTGTTCTAATAAGCCTGTTTGTCTATTGCCCAAGTTTAGGGATGGTTGAGGAAGCTTGTGGCAAGACTGAGGAGTGTGTGGTGGTGTTAGGAAGAGGTGGCTTGTTTAGAGCCTTAAGAAAGGAAGCCTGATGGCAAAGAGAATAAACCATAGTGATGATGCAGAAGGACACATGTATGTCCGGTCTGGAGATCAGGTGTCAGTGACCCTGTATACTCTCGGTAAATCCTCGTGACTGTCACTAATGTTCATGATGGACCCAGTCATCATCAGTTGAAGATGAGACTGTGTTTATTATAATTCATTTGAAAAGTCAGCAAAGTGCATGATACTTTTTAAATAGAAAACAAAAATCATATATGAAGGCAGATACTTCAAGGGATCAATTTTTGTTTTCCTGCAAAAATGACCTAAGTCAGATTCTAGCATTTTTATCTGTCAGTTTTCTTTCTTATCTTTTCCTTTATATCTATCAAGAGGATGTTTTTACAAAAGACTTTTGTAAATAGACCCTCTATTTTAACATCTGTTATTGTCCTTCTGCGGTTGGTTTCAGATACATCTCGATGTCCTGTAATAAAGATAGTCTTAATGGCAGTGGATTGTGAATCTTGTACAACATGAACATAATGATTAATTTCCTGTAGCTTTGCCTTCTAGCCTGTTTTTTTACTTCTGCTTTAAGGCCAAGCTTGTGTATACATACGTTGACACTATATTTTCCCCACACATTCTTCCCATTCATTTCTAAAGGTTCCTGTCTGTTTCCACTCTTGGGAGCCCACAGAATTTGTCTGAACAACAGTCATCAGCAGCAGCTCTTCCTAATATTTATTTATTCAGCAGGTACTGAGTGCTATCCTGGGGGCTGGGGACACGCGATAGAAGCCCGTGCTGTGGAGCCTTTTACGTGCCAGTGGGGGCAGAAGACAAACAAATAAATACATTAGATGGTGCAGCAAATTTGGTGCGAGGTAATGGGGAGGGAGGAGCACCAGCAGCCAGAGAGGGCTCCGAGGAGGAGATTACTGACATCCAACTGAGTAATGAGAAGGTGTCAGCCAAGATTATCTGAGGAAGAACATTCTAGGCAGTGAGAGCAGCACAGATAGATTCCTAAGGCGGGAATTAGCTCTGAGGAGAAGAAACATAGGGGTGCCTGTGTGGCTCAGTCGTTATGCCTCTGCCTTCAGCTCAGGTCATGATCCTGGGATCCTGGGATCCAGCCCTGCATTGGGCTCTCTACCCAGGGGAAGCCCGTTTTTCCCTCTCCCACTCCCCCTGCTTGTGTTCCCTCTCTTGCTGTCTCTCTCTGTCAAATAAATAAATAAATGAAATCTTCAAAAACAAAACAAAACAAAACAAAAAAAGAAGAAAAGAAATATTGTCTGTTGTGACTGAAGCATAGAGTGGTAAGTGCTGGCCCTGGTCAGTTCTGCTTGGTCAGTGGGTGCGTAGGCTAAACAGAAGCCCTTCCTCTCCAGCCCCAGTCAGTGATGACCAGTCCAGGCGTAAACAAGGCCAGCCTTCTTGCTTCAGGTGGGACGAATGTTGGATGTGTTTTTTTTCCCTCTGAGGCCACTCTTCTTTGCTTTCCCCCATCCTCCCTGTCTTGCCTCCTTACTCCTTTTCTCTGAGAGCCTGTCCTCAGTAAATTAGGTGAAAAGAATCCTGGCTGAGCTCCATTTCTAGGAGATTAGAAACCCAAGACACATAAGTGAGCTTCTGACCATTTTTTTGCAGACTGAGTGAATAGCCTCCCCGTTTGCTCCTGCACCTCCGATCAGTTCTATGCCATTGCCCCGTTGTAAAATGAAAAAAATCCCACCCAGCTGCTTTTCTGCTTACAGTCCTTTAGTGCCTTCCTGTTGGATTAAACGGCAACTTCCTGTTGGATAAAAGCCCTAACTTCTTAGCATGGCTTACAGGTCTGTTATGCTCTGGCATTCAGCCATCTTTCCCTCAGCCTTCCCAGCTGCCACCAGTCTATTTACTGCTCGGTGGTTTCCTTAGACAGCTTCCAGTTTCAGGCCTCTGATCCTTTTGTCCTGTCCTGCTGTTCCTCACATGCCCAGCCCCTTCTGGCCAGTGCTTGGAAGCCTCAGCCTGATGCTCCCTCCTCAGTGAGCTCTTCTCTGAGCCACCCTTATTTGCACCCAACCAAGCACTCCTAAAACAGACATTTCAGTATATTATAATCACTTGCTTTATTTTTCACCACTCACTGGGTTCCTTGAATGTAGAGAACATGGCAGTTCCTACTGCTGGATGCATCAGCCCACATCTGTTGAATGAATCCATGAAAAAGTAAGGGGGAAACTTTATTCAGTGCAGTTTGTTGGTTCTTAAACAGCAAAGCCTCTTGACCATGAACGTTATACATGCCCTTATCTGCCAACTCTATAGGAAGAAGGACAGGAACTACCTGGGTGGAGTGACTGAAGATAACACTTCTAACATGTTTTTGTTTTTTAAATTTCAGGGAGCCTTGAATGATGGGGGTGGGGGTAGATTAGTTAAGCCCTAAAATATGGATTTGGGGAATTTGTTACTTCTTTTAAATACTTGTTTAATATTTTCTGGATAGTTAGCATTGTGTTATATGTTGTGGGGGAATAAAAAAGGAAACAGTTGATAGAGTTTGTTCCTCAAGGACCTTAAAATGGGGAGAAAATGTATACACGAGAGTTTTGAGGCAGCATATGATTAAATCTTAAATGATTTAAGTAAGAAGCACTTAAATGATTTAAGTAAGTAGGAAAATGATTAAGTAAGAAGAAGAAAAATGATTTAAGTAAGAAGTTGGTCCTGAAAAAGGAGTCTTTGGGCTGGAGGGTTGAGCAATCACAAATCAAAACTCAGATTCTTATAGGAATGTAGTCCCCTCTACAGAAATGGTATTCATGGACCTCAGTAGTTTTCAGATATTAAGGATGTAGCTTTCTCTCTTGGCTTTCCTGAAAAAGAAAGTTCATAATAGTTGTGTTTGAAGAACTTTTTGTAGTTTTTGAATGAGCTTTTGTGTTGCAGAGAAAAATAAAAGTTCAGTATCTTCACAGTGTAATTCAAAAGGATGAAGGTGAAGATGGTTTGCAAATGGGAGATGATATCTTCTTCTTCTTTCTTTTCTTTTTAAAGATTTTGTTTGTTTGAGACAGAGTGCATGAGCCAGAGGGAGAGGGAGAAGTGGGCTCCCATTGAGCAGGGAGCTGACTACATGGGGCTCGAACCAGGACCCCAGGATTATGACCTGAGCCGCAGGCAGACGCTTAATCAACTAAGCCACCCAGGTGCCCTGGGAGATCGTTTCTTTTTTTTTTTTTTTTGAACTTTTTTTTTTTTTTTAATTTGACAGATAGAGAGCACTAGTAGGCATAGTAGGCAGAGAGGCAGGCAGAGAGAGAGAAGGGGAAGCAGGCTCCCTGCCGAAGCAGAGAGCCCCATGTGGGACTCGATCCCAGGACCCCGGGATCATGACCTGAGCCGAAGGCAGCGGCTTAACCCACTGAGCCACCCAGGTGACCCAGGAGATCATTTCTTTAAACTGAAGGGAAACCATCTTTCCCTGAGCTTTCTGATTGTAAGTGTACCCAGTCCTGTGGGCTGTGAGAATTTTGGCTGCTCATCGTTGACATGGTAGTTACTTCCTCTTGTACTTTAATCTCTTAATTAAATAAATATCTGTGAAGTCAGATTTCATGCTTGACTTTTAAAATTTCTTGCCTGAAGTGTTTTTCAGTTGTATCCTTGTGGCTTAACCTAATTTATAACCTTTTGTGATTCTGTTTTTTGAGGATAGGAGGTACTTTGAACAAAGACAAATTGTAGCTTAACCACTCTCCTGTAGGGGTCGCTATAAGAGTAGCCTTTTGGCATTCTTGCTCGCCACCCAGCACCCAGCACCCAGCACCCAGCACTGTGTGGTATGACTTGACATAATTAACCTAAGGGTTGTGGGATCTGGTTTGTGTTGGCATTTTACTTTTGGGAGTGATAGAAGCTCTAACCCCTCTAACCCAGAATTCTGTAGGCTCGTAACTATGTATTTTATCACTTCGGGTCTATAAGTGCTACACCTGTGCATTTTGAACCTCATTTATTTGGTGCATGTTTATTTTAGAGTTCTCATTATACCTCATTTGCATATGACAAATATATACACAGAGACACATGAAACTATTTTAGTGGCTTTTGCAGCACGAATGATGGTAGCCTTCGTTGGCCTTCTGTAGGACCTCAGATTATTGTTTAATGGGGTTGTCACTCGAGATCCTTACTGGCTTCCTGCAGTGCTTTTAAAAAAATTGAATTGAGTTTGATGGGGTACATCCCCTTGATTAAATGTTTTTCCTCCCATGCAATCAGCATCAGCTGTTTGGCTCCCCTTCTGTATTCTTTTGAAGCAGCCCTGCATTGCAAATCAATATCTTTCTGAAGAGACCGTGTGTTGTGAATTGAGTGGACAGCATATGCACTGTTACTTTGGCTGCAATGCTGCTGCAGAGCCTGGTTACTCTGCCTTCCTGGGAACTCCACAGGCAAGTCCATCGTGTTTGGAGAAAAAAAAAACTAGGTTTTTTTTGGGGGGGGAGAAATGAACTGTTAAAGCTACTGATACTGAATGTTAGTATGCCCTTTGTATTCTTCTGAACTATTTTTGGTCTTATTCCACTGAGATTAGTTTCTCTTAGGTGATTTCTGGTGTGTTTTTGTGTCTGTGTGTGGTTTTTTTTTTTTTTTTTTCCTCTTGCTTCCCCCTTTCTTGGTTGTAGTACGGCCGTACCATTTCAGCTTGCTAGTGCAGAAAGATGTGAATTCAGTTGCTGTATGAGCCTGGCCTGGTGCATACACATTGCTAGAGACATGTTAAAGAGTTCCAGGTGAATCGAGCCTGAGAGAGACAACAGCAAAACGGTAAGACGGAGCATGCTTAAAATTAGAGCAGGGGTTTTAATTTGGAGCATCTCGGCAAGTCTGAATCCTGACTCACTCATTTACAACTTGAAAAGGATTCATTTTATGCATGTCATTTCACTCACCCCCTTCTCTTTAACTGCCAGAAACATCACAGATTGATCAAGGGGGGATTTAAATTAGAGGTCCGACAGGAGGCTACTCTTGGAGAGTCTCTTGAGGCTCCCAAGGCTATTGCTTGTAGTTTGTAAACACCAGTAGCAGTGATAAGACGAGGACAAGGTTTAGCGTCTGTGCTTCTTTGCCATAGCTGAGTGTTATTTCTTCTGAAACTCGCCTTATTTACTACAGCTTAAAGAGATCTTACAGATTGTTTTCCCTGGCTTTGCTTGGCTGAGTGCCCTCTGAGGCAAGCCAGTGAAGGACGGGAAACCACATCTTTCATTTGGGTAAACTGATGTCCCTGCGTTAGCTAGATTGGTTCTGAGTGGAATAAACGATCTAGTAGATTAGGGCTCTGGGGCTTCCTCTTTGCTCATTCCACCCCCTTCCCTTCTAGAGCACAGAAATGTACCTGCTTTAAGTCTGTGCTTTCTAGCAGAGGCCGGTGTGCTGGTATTTTGCATCATTACACCTGGAGTGGTTATGCTTTCATGTACGGAGGTGATAATCCTTCATGCGGTTCTGCTTGAAGAGCCGGCTCTAAGAGTGGACTGGGAGCATTTTGGGTTCTAATGGAGAACCCCTGCATGCATGAAGGACCCGGCTAGCAGACAGGCTACTCCAGAATGCTGCTTACCTGCGTGTGCTGATGATAACAGCTGAGAGACCGAGATGTAAACCTTGATATCTACAGGGGTTGAATTTTTATTTCCTTTGTTAATTAGCACACAGTATTAGGGCTGGGGGACAGTCAAAGTTGCAGAACATGTTTTAATATTGTTCATAGTGAGGCTTACTACATTACATGGTCCTGGTGGATTTATTAGGGTCCATCTCCTGTAGAGATGCTGAATGCCCAGGGTGCCAGCATTTGATTTTTTGCTTTAAAAATGTTCTACTTCTGTATACTTTAACTCAGCAAATCACATAAAATGTAAATAAATGATGCAGATAGTGAAGATCACTGGTAACTTGCTGTAGCATGTTGGCCATAAGCCAGCTGTGTATAATTTTGTGACATTAGTATTTTTAAAAAAGAACACCTGATTAATTGATAGACAAATGAAAGAAATTTTTGAGTAGGGGGGCCACTTAGGAGCCCTAAATATCCTTCTATGTTTACTCAACTATTGATTATGAAGGTGAGACATTGATTTTTGGGAATGAATACTTAGATTTTCTTCCAAAGAGAATTCACATTTTCTTTTATTTTAATCACTTATTACTTCCTGAAAAATCAACATGAGCTATAAGCTGTTCTTTGCCATACTTCAGTTTTTTTTTTCTGGAAAAAAAAACCAACTTTTTTTTTTTTTTTCTGTTTAGAAGATGATGTAGTCTGTGTTGTTGGCTTTTTTTTTTTTTTTCCTGAGAGTGATATGTTCTAGCTATTTATATTTTTACCTTCACTTTGTATAACCTGTGAGGTTTATTTTTTTGCCCTGTGATAGAAGGAATTGTACATTTGCAAAAAGTAGTTTTAAAAAGGGGAAGAGTAGAGTAGTTACATGACATTGATTTTATAGTCATAAACTTTAAAAAAAAGATTTCATTTATTTCAGAGAGAGAGAGAGAAAAGAACACGAGCAGGGGAGCAGGAGGCAGAGGGAGAGGGAGAAGCAGACTCCCCACTGAGCAGGGAGACTGATGTGGGGCTTGATGTGGGGTTCCATCCCAGGACCCCGGGATCATGACCTAAACTGAAGGCAGATGCTTAACTGACTGAGCCACCCAGGTGCCCCGTAATTACACACGTTTTAATTCCTCATTGTGCAGACGTTTATTAGCCGTCTACTATGTGGACGACATTTGTAAGACCTGCTGTGAGGAAGTAAAATGAAGTGATCCATTCCCTTGCCTGCAGCAGCTTAGCTGGAGTAGCACTGGTCTTTTTCTCTGGAATATGCTCCTTATTCTTTCTGATGAATAAGTAAATTTGATGCTTTTTAAATATTTTTTTTCTTGGAGACTCCTTTTGTTTTCTTTCAATCATTTATTTATTAAACAAACATTTATGGAGAATCTACTGTGTAACCGTGTAACTGCTCTGTAACAGTGAGCGAAAAAGATCTGGGGCCTGTCCTCATGGAACTTACCGTGTACTGTACTCCTTTGTAAGATACTTCCGGGAGAAATGTTGGAGTAGGTTTCTTTCATTTGGGGCAATTGCAGTACAGATACTGTATGCTTTGATTTTTTTTTTCATTTTTTAAAATCGTGGTATAATACATACGTACCACAAAACTTTAACCATTTTTAAGTGCACAATTTATTGGCAGTAAGTACTTTCACAAGGTATTGCTACCATCACTGCTACCCATTTCCAGAACTTTTCCCATCTTCCAAACAGAAAAATTCTATACACATTAAATAATAATTCCCCATTTTCCCTCCCCCTGGTCCATCCCTGGTAATCTCTAGTTTACTTTCTGTGTCTATGAATTTGCCTCATCAAGTGGAATCATACAGCATTTATCCTTTTGTGTTTGGTTAATCTCACTTATCCTGCTTTTCAAGGTTCATCTGTGTTGTAGCATGTCCCAGAATTTCTTTATTTTTTAATATATGCTTTGATTTTTTTTTCGGGGGGGTAGGGGCAGATAGCAAACATTAACCATGCTCCACGCCCAGTGTGGATCCCCATGTGGGGCTCAGTCTCACAACCCTGAGATCATGACCAGAGATGAAATCAGGAGTCAGACACTTACCTGACTGAGCCACCCAGGTGCCCCAATATATGCTTTGACTTTTATATGGAAAACACCAGAATTCCCCCTTCTCCCTTACATGCTTTCACTAAATCAATTTTCCATATGGATACCATAATAGATAATCCAGAGATACTAAAACTCGGAGCTTGTAGGATGGGTCAGGGAATGAGGAACAGAAATGCGTAGAGGGAATAATCTATGGTTATCTTACATCTGGGTTCTCTACATGGCCTGATAATTGAGCATGGTAACTGGGCTACTTAGATTTTCATGTCAGTTCTTTGGTGATTGAGAACAACAGCTGAAATATTAAGTGGAAGGCTGGACTGTAGCTTTTGTCATTATTAATATTTTAATTTCACCCCCTCTGTTTCAGTTCCCTTGCTCTGTCTGATCATGTTGAGGTCCTCCTACAGACTCTTGGAATTGGCAGGTTCTTCAGCAAGTGTGTTTTCTAATTGGCTCATTGCCATTTGTTCAGCCAGTGGGAGAGTGAGACTTTCCTCAGTCTCCTGATACCCACTGCAAACCCTCCTTCACTCCCCACTGCTGTTTTCAGTGGACACTTAACCTGAAAACCTCGTGTTGTCTTTTGAGTTGGGCAGAGAGGAATAGGAGAGGGTATAAGTTTTTTTTCCAAATTAAGCAGTTTTTCATTGGACGAGGTGAACCAGGGTTCATCAATACAGCATTCTCTTATTAAATTTCTTCCTGTTACTGTTTATCTTAAATCCAGATGGTTTTTCTGATAGAGAATCCTTTTTAGAAAGTCAGGTTAAGGCTCCCAGAGGTATCCATTTATCTGCCATCGACTGAATTGATGATTCTTAGATTGGATCAGCCAGTGGTTTATGTCCTGCCTTGAATGAACATACTATTCAGGAAACGTAAACATATATGGGAAGGGGAGATTCAACAGGGCAGTGCCTAATGGCCCAGGTCATTCCATCTTCCCCATCAGCCTGTCCTTTTCAATGATCTTAATGCTTTCTGCCTATCCTCATGACTTTGCTGTTCAGCCTTGACTTTTGATTTGAGACTGATTCAGAATCAGGTCAGTTAAAGGCATGTTAAGTTTAGGTGATGGAAGTAGTGGGGGATGAAGGGAGGATTGGTCAGAAACCTTAGAGCACAGAGTACTTTCTTTTGCATCAGAAGAGAGAATGAGAGTACTGTTGCAGATCAGGACTGGCCTCTGCATATTTCTCTTGAAATGTCAATCCCAGGGAACATGTAAGGAAGACATCCCAGTGGTCAGGATCTTGGGCTTTGTAGTCAGAGTCTTGGAATCAATCTCGTTACCTCTGCTTGCTCTCTGTGTCGTCTTGGACATGCTACTTAAATATTGCTTGCCTCAATTTAAATGTCTGTAAACTCAGAATAATAGTCATACGTCATGGAGCTGTTGTAGACACTGCAAAACTACTTATAAAGCATTTTTCATAGTAGCTGTTACATAATAAGAGCTCTGTGAGAACCATCATCATTACCGTTATTATCTAAAAATCATTTCCCTCTCTCTTTTCTATCAACTTGAATTATCTTGTCCAAGTTTTATCCTTTTCCAGTTAGCTTGTTTATTGAGCATATATGACAGTTCTTAGTGTTACTGTGTTTGAGGGGATAAAAAGAGGATTTGAAAAAGTGCTCCAGTCTTCCATTTATCATCTGGTAAGGTTTGGGAGGGGTATATGTTCTATGAACTTCCTCCTCTGTCCTGCTGATACAAGTTTGCCCCAGTGGCTTATTCCTCAGCTGAATGAGATCTTGCTAAAATACAAAGAGGAGAGTGAAATGTTCCTGGAAGCACTGAGGCTTATTTTCAGGTGGCAGACAAGCGGCAGGATTTGTGTATCCCACTGCTCTGCTCTATTCACCTTGACGATCTGCGTCTGGATTCACTATTGACTTTTCTCAGTCAGAGGAAAGGTTGACAGAACCAGCGCTCATGAAATCAGCTAGGACTTTATTATTAATGGATTGCTGTCAAATTTATTATTGCTGAAATTTTAGCTCTTTACAATAGATGGACCAATTGTCAAAGCTGTACTGAAAGAGACTTCCATTTTTTTCCCCCAAAGGTTCATTGTTCCCTGTGTTTCTCTTCATAAGCTGTGTGTGGCTAGTGACCCACATATGATTCCCTGAAAATTTTAAGAGCTTCAAAAGTCAATCCTATGTTGAGTGATGCCCTATATTTTTCTGAATTCTTTGGTCAGGTCCGTATCTCGATTTATTTTATTAGAATAAAAACATTAAACTCTTGAACTTTATAACATTCCTCTTGACATTCATTAGTCACTGAATTATTATTTAAGCATTAATAGTACATCTAAATTTTTTTTTAAAGATTTTATTTTTATTTATTTGACAGACAGAGATCACAAGTAGGCAGAGAGGCAGGTTGGGGGGGCGGGGAAGCAGGCTCCCCACCGAGCAGAGAGCCCGACGCGGGCCGATCCCAGGACTCTGGGACCACGACCCTAGCCGAAGGCAGAGGCCTCAACCCACCGAGCCACCCAGGTGCCCTGATAGTACATCTAAATTTTATTAAAAAGGTGGTTATTATAGGTGAGGAGATAAAAGTTGTGCTTATTTATATAACTATTTCAGAGTAAAAAGATAGTACACAATTTTACTTCTCCTTCAGGGAAGGAATTTAAAAATATTTATAATCTTTATTTTTAAATGCTGTTCATATGGTTACCAAGGGAAAGAAATTCAGGCCCTAATGGATCAGTCAGTACCTCCTGTAGTGTCTTTTTTCAGTTTCCATTTTTAATGTTATTATGCCTTCTGGATGCTTGATCTTACATGAGGGACAGAATAGCAAGCTACAGATATTTGAAAGGTATAAACATGAAGGAAGAACTAGGCTGGTTTAGTACAAAGAAGCTATGGGTGGTGCAATGAAGTTCAGAAGAGAAACAAAACAATTCAGAAGGCATCTGAAACTATCGTTTGCACAGCCTTTGAGACAAATGACAGCTTCTCTGGTCCTTGTGATGTTTAACCCCCCCCCCCCCCAAAGTGCCTCAAACAGTAAGCCTGTGTATACAGGTAAAAGTGTGCTGGACCATATTCAGGATTTCAAAGAGCCATGAATCTGAGTTCAGCCTTATCTGTTTATTGATTATTAATACTTCTGGCATGGTAGACATTTTAAAATCGCTGTAGGTTATATTGGTCAGTCCTTCTTGCTAGGACGTGTCACATCTCTGCATCATGTGGAGTCCTCTGAAAACACTCTGGTTTCCCTTTCTCAGGTTAGGACCCAAGACAAAACAGAAAGAAAGAAAAGCTATATTTAAACCTATAAATTCTGTGAGAGGGGGTCAAAGGTTCTTATTTGTAGGAACAGACTTCTTTTCTAGAATGAGAGCTTTAAGGGAGTAGTGTCCTGATGAAGAAACTAATTAGCCATGTTGGGAGCCACTTTGTGTAGCCTGAGTCTTCTGTTTTGTCCAGAATGGTACTCCAGTTCCTCACTGCAGCTGTGAGAATTTTGTAGGTTGGAATAGGCTTTTTCTCTGTGGAATCTCAACAGAGCCACTCCCTTACTGTGTGTGGGGATTCTCATTTCATGTGCCCCATATCTGAGCCCTCTGGCTATAAATGAGAGAGGGTAGACAATATAGATGTCAATTCTAATATTTTACCTCCCAACACTATATATTCATTTGGCCATGTGATATGAACACTACACTACACACTTTCTCCTCATGACCTTTTGGGGATATAGAGTATGTTTTTAGTGGAAGCAGTGACTGAAAGCCACCCAGACTTCTACAGAATTGCCATGTCCTTCTATTTGTGAACAGGGGTTCCTGTTCCTTGTCCAGTGTAGGACATGTTCAGTTATGACAAGTAGGCAAAGAGCTTTTTTTCCCCCCTCCACCTTCTAAGGGAGGACCTGTTTTAGGATATATGGTACACTTCATAAATACAAGTTCTTTTTAAAATTTTGTTTCTAGGTCCTAAAGTGACTTCCTTCTATTTTATTATTTTTTCCCCCCAAAGCTACCAAATAAACTCTGGTAAATAAAGAGCAAAGCAAGATTCTGGGTTCAAACCTCCTTAGAATAATTTTGTGGTAATTTTTTTTCATAGATACAATAGCCAATGACAAAACAATGCTTCTGTATTAGAAATACATAAATCCACAAATTTCTGCACAGGAGGTAATGGTACAGATGCTGTTGTAACTTGTGTATATTCTTTTTTCTCTACTTTTCACTTACTCTGATCCCATTGCTTTTAAAAAAATTTATAAGGTATACTTTGGGTATACCCTATTGGACAATTTTATTTCAGAGTATTTCAAAATTAAAGAATTATATGAAATTGCCCTGACTTTTTGTGGGAAGTTTGAGTAAAAATGTTACCCAAGAAAATGATTATCATTCATATGGTACCCAGAGTTTGAAACAAATTTTACCCCTCAAACTCTTGACCTCTCGCACAGTCTCAATCTCTTATGTGGCCATACCAGCAGAATCTATCATTCTATGTGTAGAGCACTGCACCTCAATTTTTAACGTGCACACAAATCTCCTGGGGGTCGTGTTCAAGTGCAGGTTCTGACTCTGTGGGACTTAAGGGGGCAGGGGTGGCACTGAGATCCCACGCGTTGCCAACACCAGTGGTCCACAGAGGAAAGGGGTTAGAGAATATTCCAGATGAAATCCTGATTCCTAAAGATAGCTATGTTCCAAAAAACCTGTGTAGGCCACAACTAACCGTAGGGCATTTTTTATAGTTATGGTGTGTATTCATCAAACTTTGTGTTAAATTTATCATGATGATTTGGGTGAAATGAAGAACATAGAGGTCAGTAAGTAGAAGCATCTATCTACATGAACCTGTAAGCAAACTATCATGTACATTTAAAATCAAGAGTATAATTATTATTTTTTATTTTTTTTATTCAATTACTTTTATTAACATATAATGTATTATTTGCCCCAGGGGTACAGGTTTGTGAAGAATAGAATTTTTTTTTTTAAGAAGATTTTATTTATTTAGAGGGAGCACATGCACGCTCATGTGGGAGGAGGGGCAGAGGCAGAGAGAGAGAGAACAGAACACCCATTTCATGCTGATGCGGGTCTCAACCTGGGTCTCGATCCCACGACCTTGAGATCATGACTCGGAGCAGAAACCAAGTCAGCTGCTCAACTGACTGAACCACCCAGGTGCCCCTCAGGGGTATAACAGAAGGCAAAGTAACTTAATAAAATTGTCTTAGCAACATATATTAAAGTTTAAGCTGCTGAGAAGACCACCTAAATATTTCACAGTAAAACTGGCCAAACAATCATCAAGTCTCTTGGTGGTAAAGCGTTGAAGCCCAGCGAGGGTTGTAACAAAACTATGGTCACTGAAGTGGCATTAATGAATGGAGTGTCCTCAAGAATTCTCCCTTCAGCTATGTCCATTAGCCAGTGGATTCAGGGTTTCAATGAAATTAGGTCAGACCCCAAAGAAACCAGTCAGTAGAAACATAAGCATTTTTTAAAAAAATATTTTATTTATTTATTTGACAGAGAGAGATCACAAGTAGAGAGCCAGGCAGAGAGAGAGAGGGGGAAGCAGGCTCCCCGCTGAGCAGAGAGCCTGATGCGGGACTGGATCCCAGGACCCTGAGATCATGACCTGAGTCGAAGGCAGCGGCTCAACCCACTGAGCCACCCAGGCGCCCGAAACATAAGCATTTTTAAATTAAATCATGGCAATAGATGCGGAAATCTGGTAAGTGGTACAGCTGGTGAAACTCTTTTCATGAATGGAAAAGATCTGAGCTTGGAAGGTGCCTCATTGTATGTAGGTAGGACTAATTTTTTTAACGACCTATGTTTAGTTAAAGGGGAAGATTCATAATAAGGAAGATAGTCCATCTTTGAGTAGATGTTAACAGAACACCCATTTATGCCATCTTTTGGGCTTTCAGAAACATTAAAGAAATGGAAGATAATGATTTCTGTGCTCAAGGCGTTTCCAGTTTGGTAATAGAAATGCAACGAACACATGAGAAACTGCAAAACAAAGACCTCCTCCCATCCCAGCAAAATAAACCAAACATATGACAACAAATTCCACGGTGGCTTATGTGAAAGTGTACAAGACAGCATTCATTTAAGTGACAAATGATGAAGTACAATGTAAAAATGACCTAGTTGTTTTGCGAGGGCATTTGTAGTTGTCACAGTGGCAGTGACACAAGGACAAGACTGGCATTTAGTCGACAGAACCAGGGTTGCCAAACATTGTGCGATGTGACTGCTACATTGTGCCGCTCACAAATAATCTGGCAACCAGGTGGCCCAGGATGCCGTCACTGAGCAGCCGTGAGAGCGGCAGTGCCGGGATTTGGGAGTTAAGGCAGGCCCACAGAGCCTGGGGAGACCAGGAGGTGTTCATAGCGTGAACCTGTCCACCTTCTCTCTAAACCTAAAATCATAAGTGAAATGCAATGTAAACGGAAGCACAAAGAAATGAATTTATGTGTCTGGCCTTATGTAGTTAATCTACTTAAAACCATTTACCAGTTGTAAACTGCTGCCTAGAGTTCGTAACAGAAGAGTCGAGCTGTAAAAGGTCTTAAGAGCTATTTACTTCAGCTGTATCATTTTACAGATGAGAAGACTGAGGTGCAGACAGTTTAAGTGACTTGTTGTCAGTCACCTACATGACTTATGTGGACAGGAGGCTTGCCTGGATGTTAGCTAATATTCTGGAGGTGATTTTAGGCAACAAAATCACTTGGTTCTGATAAAACATAGCTGTAAGTAAAAATACATCCATGCATATATCCCCTTATGTACATATAGATAACACAACCTTGGCACACACACATGCATGCACACATAATGCACACACATGCACACATGTGAGAAAAAGAAGACCACAACCAAAGAGAGGGAGCATTCTTTTAGGTCTTGCCAGCTGACGTTAGAGATGAGGGTAGCTGTTGTGTGTTATGATGCCAGTGGCATTAGAAATTCCTCCTACTGCATCCCCCTACCCCCACCCCCACCAGAATACCTTGCCCACCTACGCACCTATAGCTGAAATTCTTTTGAAAAGGAATGAAGCTTTTTGTTCTATAATTCTTAAAGTTCAAGTAATTCTGGGAGAGGTTACGTTCTGATTTAAGTGTCCAAAAGCTTATAGATGACTGATGATGGGTTTTTTATTGGGAGCAGATTTTGAGAGAAGAAACCCATCAGACCCTCATAGGGTAACGGATGAGGAGTAAAACAAACATAAGAGTTGTTGCAGTATCAAAACTTTTCCGTATTTATATTTGCCAGCTTTGTATTGGACGGATCATGGATATTTTTTCCATGAACCTCAGAAGACCATGACTTAACTTCCTGCCTCATGCATCATGCTTATTTGCTGTGCATCAGCGTAGACTCCTTGAAACCAGTTCTTTCCCTGGTGTCTGGCTTCGTGAAGAGTGTGGGGCAAAGAAGTGGAGAAGATCACACCATGAACTCAATAAAATGCCAATCACCAGAAAATGGTTGATTCAAAGGGACAATTTTCAGCCTGAATGAATTCACTTAAAATGAATGCCAACCTTAACTGAATTAAGTTGTGCTCTTTCAGATCCACTGCTGTGAGTTTGGTAGACAGTTGTCTGGATTTTACATAGCTCCAAGCTAAAATCGTAGGTCAAACTGTGACTTTCGGAGCCTCCAACACTATTTGAGTTTCTAACAATTTTTACTGAGTTTTGAGTCCTCCAGCTAATGTACAGACCCCTGTTAATGACGAGTGAACCAAAATAATTGATTCACATGAACACCCAAATATATGGGTGCATCTCTAACCTTGTTTGAATTCTAGGTTCTGTTGAATTTATTGGAAAAATGAAACAAAACAAAAACCAACAACCCAGAAGTTTATTTTGGTATCGGTGATGATTTCTTCTTCTATTTATCTGCCTTCAAGTACCATAAGACATCTCTGCTTATGTAAATTTTGTCACTTTAGTTTCCACACAACAGGAACAAGGAACAGAAGTGCTAGTCATAGAGAAGACAGAGCCTATTCCCATTAATATTGGAATGCCTGTTATTTTCAGGTATTACTGATAGCCCTCCTATTTCCTGTGATTGGCTTTGGGAAGAGGAACCAAAGGTGTTTTCTTCTGACCCTATATCGTTTGAGAAGACCACTCTTAATCAATGTAAAGCCTTTACTTTTCCAAATTAGTCAAAAACCTTTGCTAGACCCTTCAGGTGGAGATTTGAAGGAGAAAGTACTCTTGGCGGGGGTTGAGGGGGGGATGAGGTGGGAGCTATAAAATAGAAAACAGGAGATAGTCAAATTGTTGAGGTTAAAGTATCACAAGAAGAATAATTATAGTCCAGGGTATGTGAAATATTGGAGCAAAACTGAGTGCTGAGTGGGATTTAATCAACAAAGGCTTCTGAGCAAAGGTAATTTTTGAGAAGAGTCTTTTAGTAAAATTGAAGAATGATTGATATATAATATTGTATTAGTTTCAGGGATATAAATATAGTGCTCTGATATTTATATATACTACAGAATGGTCACCGTAATAGTCTAGTTACTATCTGTCACAGTACAAAGTTGCTACGATATTATTGACTGTATTTCCTATGCTGTACATCTCCTTGTCTTATTTATTTTACAACTGAAAGACTGTACCTCCTAGTTCCCTTTACCTATTTCATCCATCCCCCCAACCCCTTCCCTTTTGGCAACCATCAGTTTGTTTTTTTATCTATAAATCTGTTTCATTTGTTTTGTTTTTCTTAGATTCCACATATAGATTTTTTAGATTTCACATATAAGTGAAAGCATATGGTGTTTGTCTTTCTCTGGCTGAATTTCACTTAGGATAATATCCCCTGGGTCCACTCATATTGCTGCAAATGGCAAGATTTCATTCTTTTATATGGCTGAGTAATAGTCCATGATATTTATATATACTGCATATATTAAACACCTTTTTAAAATTCACTCATCTGTTGATGGACATTTAGGTTGCTTCCCTCTCTTGGCTAAATAATGTTTTGATGTACATGGTGTGCTGATGTCTTTTTGGATTAGTGTTTTTGTTTTCTTTGGATTAATACTCAGAAGTAGAATTGCTGGATTATATAATATTTCTATTTTTAATTTTTTGAGGCACCTCCAAACTGTTTTCCATAGTGACTTCACAAATTTACATTCTCACCAGCAGTGCATGAGAATTACTTTTTTAACACATTCTCACCATCACTTGTTATTTCTTGTCTTTTTAATACTAGCCCTTCTGATGCTGGGAGGTAATATGTGATTTTGATTTGCATTTTCAGTGGACCATTTCTGTGTCTTCTTAAGAAAAGTGTTTATTCAGGTCTTCTACCCATTTTTTTATTCAGATTTTTTTTTATATTGTGTTGTATGAGTTCTATAAAGATATATTTTAGATTGAACCCTGTATTGGATATATCACTTGCAAATATCTTCTCCCATTTAGTAGGTTGCCTTTTTGTTTGTTGATGGTTTCCTTCACTGTGCAGTAGCTTTTAGTTTGATATAGTCCCATTTGTTTCCACTTTTGTTCTTGCCTGTTGAAACAGATCTGTCGCATTAACAAAGGATAAAATCGTAGGATCATCTCAGCAGCTGCAGGAAAAGCATTTGACAAAATTCCACACCCACTTAAGATTAAAAACTCTCAACAACGTAGGCATAGAGGGAATGTACCTCAACAGAATAAAAGCCATACCTGATAGACCCAAGCTAACATCATACTCAATGGTGAAAAGCTGAAAGCTTTTCCTTTAAGATCAGAAGCAAGACAAGGTTGCCCACTCTTGCCACTTTTATTTAACATAGTATTGGAAGTCCTGGCTATAGCAGTTAGGCAAGAAAAAGAAATAAAATGCATTCAAATTGGAAAGGAAGAAGAAAAACTGGCACTATTTGCAGATGACATGATACTACTCATAGAAAATCTTAAACCCTCCCCCCAAAATCTATTAGAACTAATAAATGAATTTATTAAATTTGCAGGATACAAAATCAATATACAGAAGTGTGTTGTGTTTCTGTACACTAGTAACTATTAGAGAATTTAAGAAAACAGGTCCATTTATATTTGCGTTAAAAAGGAATAAAATAGCTAGGAATAAATTTAGCCAAGGAGGTGTGAAAGACCTATACTCTAAAAAGAAGACATTAATGAAAGAAATTGAAGATGACACAAATAAGGAAAACAAGCACAGATATGATTATTGCAAATTATATTACTGTACATATATTCATCCTATTTAAAACACCAACATTGTGGGTTTAGTGAAGTTTATTATTATTTCTCTGTGTCTTTTTATACCTTCCTAGGGTTATAGAGCTACTTATTTAAATTATTTGCAGGGGTTTCAGGGATATTTTTTCAATCTTCTTGGCATTGTGTAATCTTTACAGATCCACAGACAAACCAATGCCTTTCAGAACAGCTGGGTTTATAGGACCCGAGTTGTTGACTGTTGGGGTCTTGGTTGCTTTTTCCACAGTGATTCAGATCTGTGTTACTGGTTAGCAGTCATTTGGGTTCTTTTTTTTTTTTTTTAAGGGTTAAATTTCACTTAGTTATTAAAATTTAACTCATTTCCAAAAAATGCCTTCTGCCTTGGTTTCACAGATGTTTCCTTTGTAATCTGGTGTCTCTCTACCAGGTATGTTCTTTGTAAATATTGCTTAGGCAACATGGCATGCTCTTCTGCCTGTTACTGTGTTATATTGACCTGCCCTGGTATTAGAGTGTACTTGTTGCTGCCCTTCCTATGCTAGTGCTCCTTAGGCTCTCTTCAGGCCCTGACCTGTCATTCCTGCTTTGGGTACAGTTCCTCCTTTTTCTAGCAGTAGTTGCCTTCCTTCCTCCTTACTCTCTGCAGTTAGTTCCATGGATTAGAACCAACTATATCCTATTATGTTCATGCTTCTTTTATTTCATAACTGCCTTTTGCCCTTTATAAAAACTTTTCTCTTTTGAAATCATAATGGTCTTTCCCTAACTCAACTTGTTCCATTTAACCATGATTTTATTTTCCTTGTGATGCCCAAATACATAATCACCGTTTGGCTATTAGGAATCCCTGTAGGCAGACTCCTTTGTCCATTCTAGCATTGTCCCCTGACATTTTTGAAAGGATCTTAGTTTTCTGGTAACAGCTGGATATTTCACAGCTGTTTTGTGTTTCCTGCCCTGTGAACTGGAATTGGATTACCTTTCAAGGATTCCTCTTTTTTCATAGTGGAGAATTGGAACATAGACCAAAATCTGGGCTCTAGAGGTACACATGAAAGTTAGTGATGGATCAAAGAGCTACTATTTGGTGGTTGGAAAAATCTGCCTTTTGAGGTTATGGGTTCCCATTGATTTTTTTCCCAGTTTGACATACCATGCTTTGGTGCTTTAGTTTTGTTAAAGTATTAGATTTTATGTGTCTTTAAGACTTTTTTATGTGTCTTCAAGCATTTTGTTGTGGGAAGAAAGAGATTCTCTTTGGGTAGGGGGAATGTTTATTTAGGTTGCTGACAGGCTGCTGGAAGGAATCAGATGACGACTTGGGCACCAGGGAGTATCACCAGTGGATAACCTGACTTCTAGAACCCTCTTTTCCTGCTGGGACTCCAGTGTGCTCACTCTTCTCTTTGTGTGCCCTGGGTTCTTCAATATTTTTATTCTTCAAGCTGCCAGAAATTGTGGCTTTCTCTGGGGAAGGAGTGCTGTTCTTCCTTCATCTGGCCTGCATCTCTCTCTGGACCCAACCCCTCTGACTTCTCTTTGGGGTCTGCAAGGTGAGTTGCTTGACAAGCTCAAGAGGTCAACAAGGCTGGTGCCCTATATCTTTATAAAGGGCCTGGATGCTTCCTTCTGTTCTGCTTCTGGTTAACAGAGCTGGCTAGATCCTGTCTAAGATGTTTGTCCCAAATATCGGAAACTTGAAACTTTTCCAGAACAGTCATTCTGTCCTATGTGGAAAATTCAAGGATAGATTACTTTCCTGGATGAAGATACATGTACAAAGCAGGTGCTGATAATGGTGTTATTCACATAAGCCCAGACAACGTGGAGACCAGCATTAATTGTGTATAACTTCAATTATGTAGAGAACTTGTTTGTGAGCTTAAAATGCTAATGGAGAAAACTCTCAATATGTGGTCATTTATTAATAATGGCCATAAGAATCATCACTGACTTTTTCTGGGATCTGATACAGTCTATCAAACTCAGAAAGTGGTATCTGCGACACGTTCCTAAGATTAGACATTCTGCTCAGATGTCAAAGCACTGCAAGCAATTTCAGTTAAGCAAGTGTATTAGTTTTCTATTGCTGTGTAACTTATCACCACAAACGTACTAGCTTCTTAGCTCCGTTTCTGTAGACATCCAGGCGCAGCAGGGCTGGTTTCTCTGCCTTCAGGCTCCCTCGAAATCAAGATGTTGGGCATGGTTGTGGTTCGTACCTGGGGCTCAGGATCCTCTTAAGCAGCTCTCTGGTTATTGGCAGAAATAATTTGCTTGTGGTTGCAACAGGACCATTGTCCCCATTTGCCTGCTAGCTGTCAGCCAGTGAGCCCTCTCAGCTCACCCTGTGCTGTGCCATGTGGCCCCCATTTCAGTTCAAAGCGTAATGTGTTTTGTTTTCTTCCAGGCTACCCAGATCACATCTCTCCTTTTTTCCTACAACTAGCTGAAGGAAGCGCTCTGCTTTTCAGGAGCTTGCCCTGATGAGGTCAGGCCTGCTCAGGATAATCTCCATCTTTGCCACATCACAGAATATAATCATAGGAATGATAGCTTGTTGTATTCACTCTCAAAGGGGAGGGGATTATTGAAAGGTGAGAGACATAGCGTTGGGGTATAGTCGTGAGCTCTCTGCCTTCCAAAGGTGGGGGACATGAGGTGTCATTTTAGAATTCTGTCTATCACAAGGAGTTTGTCCTTAAAAAAAATTGTTGACAGCATTTTATGCATAAATTTGTATATTTATTATTTTTGTGTCAAGACTGCTGTCTTTTTGACAATAGCTTTCAGATGAGAATTGTTTCAGAGCTTCAGTCCTATTAGCAACAGCAAGAAGACTACCTGTTTGAGTGAACTTTCTCACATCTGATTTTTTAATTTGACAGAACCTTGCTGAGCTTTCTGGTGGGCCAGGCACTGAGTGAGGCACTGTGGGAAGAGGGCGCAGTAATGCAGACAACCTTCTTGCCTGTGTGGAACTGGATAAGAAGATTCTGAGTCCCACATGTGCTGTTTCTGGGGTACCTGGAAAGAATGGGACTCTGCAAACCACTGTGGGATACGGATACATTGTAAAAGCATCATACTAAGTAGGAGCTAACTAGCAAGAATTGTGTGGTGAATGTAACAAAGAAAATCACAACCATAGGCATGTTTCTATACAAGTATGCTATTTTAAGGAAGTTTACTTTATGTTAATGATAATTTTCTGCTTGTATTTTGTTGTTTTTTGGTAGAAGGCAAAAACGATAGATTTTTGAAGTGCTTAAGAATGTTTGTGGGAAATATTTAAAGTTTAGGAAATTTTGTTGAAATACTCTTTCCCATCAAAATTAGGAAAAGGCTGCCACTCTTCTGCCTTCATGTTAGAACACTTTAGAGAAGCTGGTTTTCCACAGTGCATAGTTCACACTGATTTTTATAATTATCAAGTGTGCCATAGACAGGTCTATGAAATGAGAGGCCACCTGACTGGATATAAGAATATAGGTCCCTTAATATAAAGCTTGAGGAAATACATAAGGCCTTACTTGGCAGTACATTCCATAAGAATATCTCTTGTTTCAATTATATAGATTCAGAGAATTTATCCAAATTTACAGTTAGAGTACATCTTTCTCCTCAACTTAACAGAAAACCTTGTGAGTCTTATTTTTGTCAGAACTGTTAGCACAAAGAACGGCAAATTAAAGGTTTATATGAGTTTATGTGATTCCAGGAACTCGTTAAGTATTAAGTTCTTTCTTTCAGCTTTGATGGTGTCTTTACAGCTAGCTCTTCTTTCCTCTGCTGACATGTTGAAGTGACATTTGTATTTAGCCCTTCCTAATATATTTTGCTTTAGCTCTGTTGGTGTATATGTGTTACAAGTTTATACTGCATAGTTAAACTTCCCTCATAAAAGTTTTTCACATAATAGGAGAAAACCCAATGTTCTTTTTATTTTATTTATTTATTTATTTATTTTATTAACATATAGTGTATTATTTGCTTCAGGGGTACAGGTCTGTGAATCATCAGTCTTAGACAATTCACAGCACTCACCATAACATATACCCTCCCCAATGTCCATAACCCAACCACCCTGTCCCTCCCCCACAACCCCCAACAACCCTCAGTTTGTTTCATGAGATTAAAAGTCTCATATGGTTTTTCTCCCTCCCCGGTCCCATCTTGTTTCATTTTCCCTCCCTACCCCCATGACGCCCTGCCCTGCCTCTCAAATTCCTCATATCAGAGAGATCATATGATTATTGTCTTTTTCTGATTGACTTAGTTTGCTTAGCTTAATCCCTCTAGTTCCCTCCATGTCATTGCAAATGGCAAGATTTGGGGGTTTTTTGATGGCTGCATAGTATTCCATTATATATATATATATATATATATATATATATATATATATATATATACACCACATCTTCTTTATACATTACTCTGTTGATGGACATCTAGGTTCTTTCATCATTTGGCTATTGTGGACATTGCTGCTATAAACTTTCGGGAAACCGAAATATATCTGATAAAATATATTTTACTAAGAATGTTCAAAGACCTTGAATAAAAAATAGAATATAGGGTTTAATAGAATGTATGGTTAGCTCCATATTCTCCTTTGCAAAACTAAGAGATGTTTCTGTGGCTCTATGCTTCCTGGTGCTATTTTCAAGGATAGAGTTGCAGTCCAAATATGGTCACCATTTTCCCATTATCCATGTATCAGTTCAGTCCACGTTTGCATCTTTTTATATTATCATTTTATATACATTTATGGCGTCACTTGATTTATATATGCATATGTAAATCTCCTTTGAAATTAAGAAGCTAGTAATATTTTATGGCTGAAACACAGAGATTAGCTTCTTCCCGAAAGTGTCACAGTAAATTGAAAGACCTGTGGATTTTTTTCTTTTCTTTTTTTCTTTCTTTAGATTTTACTTTTCTCAGCCATGTTTTATAGTTCCTGTATATAGATCTTGCACATATTTGGTCAGAATTATCACTAAATATTTTATATTGTTCAAAGCTCTTTGAAATTGTTTTTTATTGTCTTTATTTTTTGTAAATTGTTTTTTTATTTTAAAATTCTAATTGTTGCTAATATCTAGAAATACAAATGTTTTTGTATATTGATCTTATATCTTGCACCCTTGAGAACTTATTTATCAATTCTTTTTTTTTTTAAGACTTTATTTATTTATTTGACAGACTGAAATCACAAGTAGGCAGAGAGACAGGCAGAGAGAGAAGAGGAGGCAGGCTCCCTGCTGAGCAGAGAGCCCAATGCGGGGCTCAATCCCAGGACCCTCGGATTTTGACCTGAGCTGAAGGCAGAGGCTTTAACCTACTGAGCCACCCAGGTGCCCCTTATTTATTAATTCTAGTGGGTTTTTTTTCTCTAGATTTCATTGGATTTTCTACGTGGATGATATCTTCTGTGAATAAAATCAGCTTTAGTTCTTCCTTTCCAGTGTGGGTGCTTATTATTTCTTATCTCCTGCCTTGTAGCATTTTCTAGAATTTATAATACAATGTTAAATCAGTGATCAGAGTGGACATCCTTGATTTGTTCCTGTTCTTAGGAGGAAGGTATTCAGTTTCTCACCACTAACTTTTATGTCACACTGCTTTTTTTTTTTTTCAGTTTGAAGAAATTTTCTTCTATTTTTTTGAAGTTTGTTTTTTAATTTCAGTTAGTTAATATATAGTGTTATATTAGTTTCAGGTGTACGATACAGTAATTCAACACTTCCATACATCACCCTGTGCTCATCACAAGTGCAGTCCTTAATCCCCATCACCTATTTCATCCACCCACCCCCCCCCCCCCCCGCGCCCTTTGGTAAGCATCTGTTTGTTCTTGAGAGTTAAGAGTCTCTTTCTTGATTTGTCTCTCTCATTTTTTTTCATTGCTTGTTTATTCCGTTTTTTAAATTCCACATATGAGTGAAATCATACAGTATTTCTCCCACGCACTTACTTCGCTCAGTATTATACTCTCTAGTTCTGTTCATGTTGTTGCAAATGACAGGGTTTCATTTTTTATGGCTGAATAATATTCCAGTGTATGTATGTACCACATCTTCTTTATCCATTTATCTATCAGTGGACACTTGGAATGCTTCCATTACCTTGGCTATTGTAAAGCTGCTACAAACACAGGGATCCATGTATTCCTTTGAATTACTGTTTTCATATTCTTTGGGGAAATACCCTGTAATGTGATTGCTGTGTCATAAGATATTTCTATTTTTAACTTTTTGAGGAACCTCCATACTGTTTTCCACAGTGGCTTCTCCAGTTTACATTCCCACCAACAGTGCACAAGTGTTCCTTTTTCTCCACATCCTGGCCAACACCTCTTGTTTCCTATGTTGTTAATTTTAGCCATTCTGTGTTTCTATTTTTAATTGGTAGTGTTTTTTATCATAAATGGGTACTGGATTTTGTCAGATGCTTTTTCGAGTCTGTTGAGGTGATCATATGATTAAAAATATCTATATATTATTTATTGCTGCATAACAGATTATCCCAAATCTTAACATCTTAAAACAGCAGACATGGTTTATCTAATATTTTCTGTGGGTCTAGAATTCAGATACTCCTTAGCTGGGTACCTCTGGCTCAGGGTCTTGCTAAAGTTCTGATCAAGCAGTAGACCAGAGCTGTGGTTGTACTTGAAAGCACAGATCGTGTTGGTGTTTTCAGGCCCCAGTCTTTCTGCACATGTGCCTCTTGACGGGGCTGCCTGATGGCATAGCTGCTGGCCTTCCTTAGGACTACGTGATCTAAGAGAGAGGGAAAGAGTACCAATACAGAAGCTAGAGTCTTTCTATAATTATTTCTCTGAAGTGCTATTCCATGATTTCTGCCATTCTATTTATTGGATACAAGTCAAAAAGTATAGCCCACATTCAAGATCTGGGGACTAAGTAAGAGTGTGACTATCTGAGAACTGTTTTAGAAACAGCGTGCTACTATTATTTATTGAAATAATAAACTACACTTTTTGTGTGTGTTAGAGCGAGAGTGCTTGTGAATGGGAGTTGGGGGAGGGGCAGAGGGAGTGGGAGAGAGAGAATCTCAAGAAGGTTCCATCCCCAGTGCAGAGCCCAAGGTGGGGCTTGATCTCACAACCCTGTGATATGACCTGAGCCAAAATGAAGAATGAGACGCTTAACCAACTGAGCCACCCAGGCGCCCCTAAAATGGTAACCTACACATTTTTGAATGTTAAGCCTTACTCTCCTTCCTGGGGTTAATTCTACTTTTTCATGATTTATTATCCTTTTTACGTACTATTGGATTAAATTTATTAAAAGCGTGCTAAAGATTTCTACATTTATATTCATGAGAGCAATCAGTCTGTACTTTTCTTATAATATTTTTGTCTGGTTGTAGGTTTGGAATGATGTTGGTTTCATATAATAAGTTGGGAAGTATTCTTGCCTCATTAATTTTTTTTTTTTTGAAGCATTTCTCTAGAATTGATGTTATTCCTTCCATGTATGGTTTACTTTGCCAGTAGTGTTGCCTAACCCTTGCTTTTTCTTTGTTGAAAGGTTTTTTTGGCTACAAATTTAATTTCTTTAATAGACGTAGACTTATTTAGTTTATATGTTTCTTCTGGAGTGAGCTTTGGTAGTTTTTGTCCTTTAAGGAATTTGTTTCGTCTACAAGTTGCTGAATCGATTGGCATAAGGTTGTTCATAATTATATTTAAGTCTGTAGGATATCATGCCTCTCCAATTTTTGATATTGGCAGTATGTGTTTTTTTTTTTACATTTTATCCTTATCAGTCTGGCTAGAGGTTTATTTATTTATTTTTTAAAAAAATCTTCTCTGAAAACAAACCAACCAGCTTTTGGTTTCATTGATTTTCTTTATTGCTTTCTGTTTTCTATTTTGTGGACTTACATCCTGGTATTTATTCATTATTTTCATTCTTCTCGTTATTTTGAGTTTTACTTGCTCTTCTTTTTCTGGTATTTTAAGGTATAGTCACATTGCTTGGAGACCTTTCTTCTTTCCTACTATATGCAATGTACTCCTTTAGCTACATTCTATCATTTTGATATTTTGTGTTATTTTCATTTAGTTCAAGATACTTTCCAATTCTCCTATTGTATTATTTAGTTTCTAGATACTTACTGTCATACTTAAATCTTTTAAATCCCTTCTGGCTCCTTTTTAACGTATTACTGGTTTAAAGCAATTTGATTTTGATGTACCTTCATGTTTTTTCTTTGTGTTTCTTATACTTGGGGTTTGTTGACTTCTCAGGTCCATGTGTTTATACATTATTGTAATCTACTTGCCTCAGTTATGTGGGTGGTTTCATACCCACTATCATATCCTTAAGAAGAAAACATAAATCCTTAAAATCCTTAAAATATTGAGTGCATCTCATCTACTTGTGATAAATTGTTAATTTTTGATCATGGATCGAGAAATGTGCCTTTAATCTTTCCAAGACTCCTTCAATAGTATTATGGTTTGCTACAAAGTGTGATGATATCCTTCTCATTTGACTTAATTAAAATTCTACTTGTACTTTGCAGTTGAGTCATACTTAGGACAGGACTGATGCTTAAGTTTGTTTTTTTTTTTTTTTTTTTAAGATTTATTTATTTCAGAGAGAGAGAGAGAGATTGAGAGAGGAGGAGCAGATCGGGGGTGGGGCAGAGGCAGTGGGAGAAGCAGACTTCCTGCTAAGCAGGAAGCTGATGCAGGACCCTGGGATCAACACCTGAGCCAAAGGTAGATGTTTAACTGACTGAGACACCCAGGTGCCCCACGATTTAATTAAACCTTTTTTTGGTTTGTTTAAAAATTTTTAAGGAAGGAAGGGCATAATTTAATTATATCTACTTTCCTACTTCAGCAGTTTAAAACAATTTCATTGTCAGACACGTTTATTTTACCATTCAAACAGTGCGAGGCATATAAAAAATTAGTAATCTTACCCTTTACCAGTTCAATTCCACATGTCTGGAGGTATCTTATGTTAACAGTTTGGTGTGTTTTCTTCTATTCCTTTCACTGTGCTCACACATACACATACAGATATTTAGGTCTGTGTCTGTCTCTGTGGGTCTGCATGCATATCTGTATCTGTATGCGTTCATACTCATACATACATGTATTTCTCATGTGGAATCATCCTTACGTAACACTCAGATACTTTGTATTTTTTATTTTAGCAATATGGGATTTTCTTCTGTTTTCCTGTTTTAAAAAATAAAGATATGGAAACTTCACAGCAAGAAAAAGAAAACTTTTTAAAAGCAATTTCAGAATTACCTTTTCTCTAGAGAGAACAGTAAAGTTTACCTAGCTTCGCAGACAAGCTAGATGCCATAAAATTATTTAATAAGAACAACAAAGTCTCCAGAGTATAAAAAGAATGAAAGGCTTAGAACATAGACTAGGAAACAATGGGGGCAAAAGTCAGAGACTAAAATAAAATGAGAGACTGGGGCAGGCAGGCAAGGAAATGAGGGAAGTTGGGAAGCATATAGGGGTCTTGTGGATTTTGAAATGAGTGCTCTTCAGCGTTTCTCTTTTACAGCATTATTTCTATGCATCCATTAGTTTTGGTATTAGAAACAATACTGTTGTCAATTTTTCAGCATCTCTAACCATTACCTCTTTTATATGCTCAAGTTTTATATTCCAGTTTGGAGATGAACTTAGGATGGATTTACTTTTGAAATACATGGTGATCTTTTCCTCTAGCTGTGTTCGCTGCTTCCGTGATGACCTGTTAGTTAAAATGCCCTTCTGATTTAGCTCAACTGATTTAAAAAAAATTACTGTTATTAAGGCAAGTTGTCCAACTTCCTAATGATTCACAATCATTGCACTTGCAGGCAGGTGGTAGAAATTGGGACAGGGGTCAAGAATCACATTAGGGTTCTTGGGGAGGGGGGTTATAGACATTGGGGAGGGTATGTGCTATGGTGAGGGCTGTGAAGTGTGTAAACCTGGCGATTCACAGACCTGTACCCCTGGGGATAAAAATACATTATATGTTTATAGAAAAAATAAGAAATAAATTAAAAAATTAAAAAAAAAAAGAATCACATTAGGGTTCTTAGTAGTCTGAACCTTAAGCTTCCCATTTTATGGACAGCATTTTTAGTGTCTGCCCTAGAAGCGGAATAATTATGAGGAATTTTTCATACTGGGATTTAAGCTGGTATTGTTTTTAGAGTGTGGACTTTCTGGGTATTTCCTGAAATGGAAATCAGCATGCTTTCTAGAATAATAAATCGAGTGTTTCATATTAAAGTTTTAGTGGGGAGTTTTGAATTTCTTTCTTTTTTTTTTCCTAGATATGTGTCACAAAGATGTCTACACGGAACTGCCAGGGAATGGACTCAGTGATCAAACCCTTGGACACAATTCCTGAGGATAAAAAAGTCAGGGTTCAGAGGACACAGAGCACTTTTGACCCGTTTGAGAAACCAGCTAATCAAGTGAAGAGGGTGCATTCAGAGAACAATGCTTGCATCAACTTTAAGTCTTCCTCCACCGGCAAAGAGTCTCCCAAAGTTAGGCGGCACTCCAGCCCCAGCTCGGTGAGTGCGGTCTTCTTTACCCGCGGGGAAGCTGAAGGAGTGTCCCTCTAACAGTCATGGCCGCTGTGCTGGAAGAGGACAAGGGGCTTTCTCAGTGCCTTATTATGTGCACTCTCTTGGGGTGGTTTAGTGTTTTGGGAAGAGAGAGCACAAATCTATATACAGACTCTTTATTCGTAAGTACCTAGCAAGCAAATGAGAAATGATTCAACTAATTTTTGGAAAAACCATTTTTTTTTTCCTAGTTGTTTCCAGTTAGAGGATTTATAATGAAAGATCCTTTGGTATTTCAAACCCTTGGAAGAGGATATTGAACTTTCCTGTTTTTGTGGGCAATATAGTTTTGGGTTTGACAAATTCACAAAGAATGTCATTTCAGAGTAAATGTTCAAATGTATTCACTTGTCTTGTTCCAGTTTGTTTTCAGTGTAAACTTTTTTTATTTTTAAAGATTTTATTTATTTATTTGACAGTCAGAGATCACAAGTAGGCAGAGAGGCAGGCAGAGAGAGAAGGGGAGGCAGGCTCCCTGCTGAGCAGAGAGCTCGATAGGGGCTCTATCCCAGGACCCTGACTGAGATCATGACCTGAGCTGAAGGCAGAGGCTTTAACCCACTGAGCCACCCAGGCACCCCCAGTGTAACTGTTTTAAAATTTAAGAGCTAGATGTTGAAATTGGTCTCCTTAAGGAGAAATCCTGTTCATTATAATGTAATTTTCTTCCTCATGCTGAATTAAGGCAAGGCTTGCCTTTTGACCTAAGAAGGTATAAGTTCTGAGGTGAATTTTTGACTGTAAATTTTTACTGAAACTTATATTTCTAAAACCGGTTTGCATTTAGCCTTGTAAAAACCCTTATGATCTTTTAGAATTAAGTAACTTTCAGATTTAGCTTACACTTAAGAACTACCTTGAAGTAGATGTTCTAAGAGTTTAAAAGGTAAGAGGAGGATGCTAAGAGAATTTTGATTCTTTCATCCTGCTAAGAAACATGCCATTCTACAAATATTAAATATTAAATTTGATGAGGGCAAACAGAGCCAGAAATGTCAACTGCTAGAAGAGTATTGACACTTCAGTTCAATTAAACTGTATGACACTGCACAAATCTGGTCACATTTGGTGTTAATGAAGCCAAAATAAATATTATCAATGCAGCATTTGTGAGGAGCATTAATTATCTGCTTTTTTCCCAAACTGACCCTGTAGTCTTGTCTGTGAGTATGAGGTAGCATCTGTCTAGGTCACAGATACATCACTAACTCCTGGGAGAACTTTTAGATTTAGTAGCATTTTAGAAGAAAGAAGTTGTTGGGAATGATTAAGCCTATGTTATGGAAAGAGAATTATATATATTTTACTACATAGTTATCATAATATTATATATCAACCTAAAATGATATATAGAAATTGGCATTTTCAGATATTGCAGTGAGGCATACTTGTACTAAAGAATTATTTACCTTTTATCTGAAATGTAAATATAACTAGCTGTCCTATATTTATCTCAATACTAGTTATGATCTGCTGGTGCATTTCTTCTTTTGTTGCTCAGATTATTTCTACTTTAGCCATTGGGAGCTCTTTTAGGTTGGCTCTTTTGCCTTTTTGAGATGTCTTTGTCCCTCTGTTTTTTTGAACATGTCCTTACCTTCTGGTCTTACAAGACACTTTTGGCTTATATTGTGTTTTTCTCAACCCCAGATCTAAAACCAGCCATTTCTGCAAAGAATCTCAGTTCCTTTTATTGGAAAGTGGTGGTTAGAAACAAGGATGTGGGTGCTGGCTGTGCTTGTTGCTACTGGGGGTCACGTAGTTTTAAACGTCAGTGTGTGCATCATAATATAAGTGATGACCATGGAGTTTCTGTATTTTTAGTATTTAATAAGGAATTAGTTTCCTAGTTCCTAGTTCTTATCAAGGAAAGTTGAATCTTGCCTGATGCTTTTTGTAGTTCCTCTAAAGTTCCATGTTATCTTTACTAAAGTAATGCTGAAACATAACTTAAAAGATGAAATAGATGGGTCTGGGAGGATGGCAGTGGCATAGGTTTTGAAACTCCTCTCATAGCTAGAACAACTAGTATAGTTAAAGCAAAACCAGTAGGTAATATTGACAACAACTACAGTTGACAAGTATCTTCATGCACCTCAGAATAGAAGTGAGGGAGAACAGACCGTGTACAGTTTTCAGAACTGCATGGTATTAGGAAGTGTGAGGATGGAAATCAGGGAAGGGGAAAGGACTACTCCTCTTTGAGACTATTCTCAGAAACACTCCCCTCCACCGTTGCCATCAGGTACATACTGGCAACTTGTTGGGACATTCTTAGGACAGTGACAGCAACTGGGAGGGACTTTGATGGCTTCTGTGAGTAGGTGAGTGCAAGGAGACCAGGGTGGTGTACTGATAATGGAGTAGTCTGCTGGCCTTTCTGTGACTTCTCTAGAATGTCAAATTGAAGCACCGTTCCAGGACAAAGCCCTGCACTGAATAGAAAGTGCTCAAGCAGACTTCTGTGTAGATCCCATTCAATGGGGGTGCAAAGGAAAGGCATGGTCCAGAAAGAAATGTTGGAGCAAAACAGATGAGGGAAGATCTCAGTGTGTGCTAGATTGTCTTTATTTTTTAACTTCGTGAAACAGATGAAAGAACTTTATTCCAGGAAGCTTGAAAAAGCTTGAAAAAAAAGCTATCTTGGCCACACCCCTCTCTTAAACTACTGAATAATTCATTTTACTTAAAATAACCAATAGAAAAATTATTGGTTGGATCCCATACGAAACCATGAGAAAAAAAAAGAGAGACAAAAGAGCAGAATAACATTGTTATAAATAATGAAAGCGAGTTAGAAGGAGATGAAATTATCTTTACTTGGAGATTTTTGATGATGTATCTGGAAAATCCAAAAGAATCAATGAAAATACTCTAAACAGAGAGAAGTTAGTGAAATAGCAGGTTATAAATTAGCATACAAAACCGAAGGGAAACCTTTTTAAAAGCAAGAATCACTATTGAAAACTGATAAATAAAGCATATGACTAAGCATTTATTTTCTGTGATTCCTACATGAAATTTACCCTGTGGTAACCTGGTTTTGATGGGGGGAGGGGACTGTGACTTTATCTTAAAAATAATCCCACTACTACATCAAGAAAGAATAATATATTTAGGAATCACAATTTGGTAATCCCTGGTGAAGTAATACATGCAGGTAATGATTGTCAGTATTTGCGGACATCACCAAGAGCGATAGCCAGACATTATGATGTCCTAACAGAAGTTTACACAGAGCACCAACAAAATTAAACCTGAATCTGAGCAGGCCTCGAGATCTAACCACCGATTTACAGCATACAGAGGAACACATCAAGAGAGAATTTTCTCTGTTGTGTTCCTATCCCCAAATGTATTCCCCTGCTTTTTAACTTTTAATACATGGTGTTTGTAATCTGGTGATGCTGTAAATGCTGTTCATAGCAAAGTCAAATGATATACTATGATTGAATTTCTTTCCTTGAGGAACTTAAATTTTTTTTTTTTCTTGAAGTATAGTAGACACACAATGTTTCATTAGTTTTAGATGTACAGCATAATGATTTAGCAACTTTATCCTTCTTTGCATAACTTTTAGATTTTTCTTAGTTGTAATTGCTTTCTCTTCATTTATTCATAATTGATATAATGAATTATTATAATTTCAGTTACAGATTGGGTCCCAGATTATTTAGTAAAACTATGAAACTTCTGAAACAAATCAGAATCGGGTAACCTATCAGTTTTTCCTCCCTTGAGATTGTCCTTGAAGTTGTCAGTCCTTCTAATCCAATCTGGACTACTTGATCTCCAAACTTGCTATCCTGAGGCTTCCCTTCACCATCTTCCTGAAAAGTTTCTTTTCTATCATTTTTGTGTTAAATACCTAAGCTTTGGGTCATGTGTCTTTGTTGTTCTTCGTTCATGTCACTGGACATATGACCATGCCATTTTTCATACTTGGTAACTTGGTTAATTATCTGGGTTAAGGATTCTAGTTTAGAAAATAAATTTTTTTCATAGCCTTTTGAAGACATTGCTTTGTTCTTTTCTAGGTCATTTTAAGCTCTAGACTATTCTGATTCCTAACTCATTCTTTGTGGAAACTTCTAGGACTCTGTTTTCATCCCTGATGTGAACCTTTTTCTTGGTACTCAGGGAATCTTTTTAATTTTGAAATTAATTTCTTTCAGTTTTAGAAAATATTCTTTATTATTTATTTTTTAATTTTCTTTCTGGTTTTCTCTGCTTTATAGACATTTAAAAAAATTCTAATGCCTCAATTAAAATTTTAATTAATGCTAATATTTATTTCCAAAAGCATTTTTTCCTCAAATGTTCTTTTGAAAATCAACCTGTTCTTTCTCAGTGAATAATATATTGTCTCCTGTCTTAAAATTGAATATACTAAATATAGCTTGGGGGAATTTTGAAGAGTTGATTTTGTTTGTTTGTTTGTTTTTTACTATACTTCCTAAATGATCTCGAGTTTCCATTGAGTTCTTTATTTCTCTTTATTTTTTTGGTCTGTGCATTGTCTGATGAGATTTTTAATTTTGGTGAGTCTAGATCATGCCTTTGGAAAGAACTCTTGACTGAGTTCATATTATGAATAATGTGCAAAATAGTTGATCGGAAGTTCTTTGTGCCACTGGTGCTTGTCAAGTGGAGGCCTTAGCGTAGGGAATGTTAGAGAAGACCTAGTCATTTCCTAGGAGGACTATCAGATTGTCAGTATCAATCCATTTTTTCCCTTGGCTGAGTTGATCCCCCAGAACAAACTTACTAGTTGATTTTTTAGGATATGAAAGCCTAACTGCTGTTTTTCTGAGATGATCAAGAAGGGGCCCCGGGTTTCCCAGTCCTACACGAACTTTCTTGTGCTTTATTTCCATTCAGTATGACTCTTCATCATGATTTCCACTGTATTTGGTGTCCCAGTTCTGACCTCTGTGGTTCATCCTCTTCAGAGAATAGCCTCTGCCAGGGTTCAGTGTAGGGCAGACACCTGACCAAGAAAGGCAAGTTCCCAGGGGAATGACCTGTTCTTTAAACCCACTCCAACTAAGCACTTTGCTTTTGGCCCCTTGTTGAAGTTCAACTTCCAATTCTTGAGTGTTTCTGGGATTCTGATTTCTTGATTTATGCCTTTGGTCATTGTCCTTGTCAGCGGCCTCCCATCCATCTGTCTCCCGTCTCCCAATTTTTTTTTTTTTTTTTTTTTTTTGGTATCTTGTCTGCATTCTTCTTGTTCTATTTGCTGTTGTGAATTACGATTTTATTGTCAGTTTAGTACAGATTGGTGAGGGGGAGAGATAAATACATGTGTTAAAACCACCATGTTTAACTAGAAATTTCCACTGTTTCTCTCTTATTGTTAATTTCCTTTAGATTCTCTTTCTTGAGTTTCTTACTGGGCTCACCCTTTCCTGTTCTACCCCAGGAAGTCTTTCTTATATATCAGACCACTTAATATTACTTTGTGTGGAAACTGCTTTGCTTTCTTTTCTTTGCAGGAGTTTTTAACCTCCATTCAATATGCCTTAGAAAAAAATGTCTTTGCTCTTTTCTCCTCAAGTTGGAAATGGTTTCTTTTCTCTTTTAGCGTGGTGCTATAATACTCTGTTTTATTCTGACTTCTTTTTACCTACAGCCTTTCCACTCTCTCTCCTGTTGTAATGGAAGAGGGTATTTTATGATACTCTCTTTTATGGAAAGACTCTTTTCCTTTGGATTCCTTATTGGGCAGAAAATGGAAGCAGTAACACTTCCTATGTAATACCACTCTGTAGCCCATTCGGTGGTGTATGGGTCTGATCATTTCATACCCACTGGCATGGGAACTTTAGGACAGATTTTGTTATAAAAATTTTTAAAGGCTAATAGACACCAGAGTAGTCCCTTTACCCAAGGGCCAGCGAGTTAATGCCGTATCTTTATTTTATTGTTATTTCTTTGAAGTATTAGTTATATTGAATAGACTCTGAGAGCACTATTGAGGAGGGAAAAAGTAAGCACAGGTGTGGCCTTGCACTGAGTCCCTGTTTTAGTGAGGACAACAGGATAGCTGTTCTTTTTTCTTGGGATTTCTGTGATGTGTGTATTATTTGATACCACATCTTCCCAACCGGGTATATATCTCTCCCCTGTTCACATACTGGTCATTGCTAGGAATCCTGACTCAAATCGAGAAACCCAGAATACCTTGACCTCAGAGACTATCACATTCATCTGTATACTTCCTGAATTTGTTTAGGTGGTAGCACTTCAAAATTGTGATTTTTTTTGAATTGGTATATTTCAAGAGGTATTTGACAGCTTTTATTTACTTCAGACATTTCTTGAGAACGTGCTCTTCCTGGGCTTCCGCCCTGGGTAGTGTTTCTTTCCCCTTTTCCTACCACCTCCTCCATCCCAGCTGTGCTCCTCAATAGCTAGAACTATTGAAAGTGCTATGGGAGACTGCCTGTCTTGCTTGCCCAATTTAGAAGGGATTTCATTGAGCTGTGCTATCATAAGCTAAGCTTAAAGAGACCATATTTTCAGAAATTCATATTTAAAGTCCTGTATACATTGTACCACAGAGTCCTCCAAATGTACCTCCTCCCATCTCCAGATACATCTATATCCCATGATAGGCAGGCCCAGTCTGAAGAGGGGAAGAAGAGTAGGCTTGGGAGTCCTACTTCAGTTCTCAGGTGTTGATCATTGGGGGAGGGGGAAGGAGGGTGTCTTATCTTGGTATTGCCTCCTTCTTGTGCTGAGGAGAACATTCCTAGATAGAACCAAGCCCCCTCCTCGGTTGTTATCACCTGTATCTCTCAGTGTAGCAACTAGATCTGTTTTCTAATCAAGTTGTCTATCACCGTGGATTACCTTAGTGTGACTGTGTAATCAGGCTAGACATACAGGTTGATAGAGCCTCTTTCTGAGATCAAAGGCAGAAGGAAAATTAGCAAAGGAAGATTTCACTTGAAATTCTTATTTAATTAGGTATCACAAATGCTTCCTACCTTACCACATCCACTCTCAAAATTATAATATAATATAGTAGTGCGTATTGTGGTTTTCCTGCAATTCAGGGCATCATCAGTAATTTAAGCAAGGGGTTATGTATGAAGGTTAAAATCAATTTTCCATGAATTCAGTATGAAACTGCAGACATTCCTATAGCCTTGTCATGGTATCATTAGAATGATCATAGAGGTATACTCATGCAGTGTATAAAAATGCAGTTCAAAAATCCATCCCTGCTTTTAGGAGTAGGGTTTCAGTAGATGACAGATTTATTCATAATCTAATGCCTCTTCCATGAGGATTAGGTCTTCATGGGAAGATTCCACCAATGGAGTAGTGGTAAAGAAAATAGATCTTTGATTCTAATTAACTTCGTTTGATTTCTAGCTCTCCCTTTAGCTATAGGATGTTAGATTTACTTCTCCAGTCTTTAAAATCTTCATGTTCAAATGAGGATACTAATAGAACCAACCTCAGCGTGATGTTATGGGGATTAAATTTAGGTGCTGTATTTGAAGTGATTGGCTCAAAGCCAGGCACATAGCAAACACTTGATATTAACTAGCTGCCATTGTTAATTACACAAACAGTGAACTAGAGCTAGCAAAGGCCGAGACCATCTCTTTCATGGCAGGGTGGCAGGCACCATTCAGCTGGAATATTATCTTCATTTTTTCAGTATCTGTGCCAGTGTTCCCCTCCACTGGTCCATACAATTCATGGTTCTCTGTACCTTTATTCTAGTATTAAAAAAATGTATTTACGTTATCTCATTAAATTCCACATCTCTGTGCAGATAGTGTTGATTAGTAATTGCTGATTAGCTCTCAGTATTTCCAGTTGTCTAAAGTGCTATCTTAAGCTTGCACTCTAGTAGGGAAGTGATAACTAGAGAATAGTTGCCTCATAAAGCTGTTTCCAGTCCACCCATGCACCTGACAGCAAAGAGCCAAAGATAATATTTAGGGTTGAGTACATATGGGTTTGATCTAACATCTGTTTAAATGTGATGATTTAATAAACTTGCAAGAAAAAAATTGGCAAACCAAGGGCCTGAGCTTTAATTATCAAACAAAATAGGACCTCTCCTTCTGAATTATTCTTACTTTCACTCATTTGATGGGCAGGATTTTATTATTGGCCTCTTTAATGACTTCAAATGTGGATTCCTTATTTGTATGTGTAGTAATTACAGATCAGAAAATTTCTGGTCATTTAAAATAGGGAACTGACTTTACAAGACTCTAACTCCTAAAGCTCAGACTATCTTAAAGTTATGCCCTTTCCATAGGCCCATTCTTTGTAGATAAAATTTTTTAGAGAGATGTTATATGTGTATGGAGCTGTGAAGCTAGCATGATTGATCTGTAGATGACAGTGTATTCCCACAATGTATACATATTGGTTTCACAGGAAGAATAACATTGATTGCCTTAGCGTCAGATGTGGCAAAGTATTAATTTTCTGCCATCATGTATTAATAGGGTGTATATGAACCATGGTAGTTAATGCATCCAAATGCACTTAATTAGATAAATAGAATACTTTGTGCCATTTGCATCTTCTTTTACCTGAACTTCTTGTGCATAAATGGGGTGTGTTTTTTTAAAAGCATATTCTCCTTGTTTTTCTGATTTTCTCGATTCTATTTCTTCACGTAGAACATACAGTGTGGTCTGTATCTTCAAACGATTACATCAACTCAAATATATAAGGCAGTTTATGAAAAGGGAAATATTTTAGAAAATTATTTGTGCCTTTTCAGGAAAAGAAAATACTGGCTTCCTATTCTTTTACCAGTGTTGTGTGACTGTGTCTTGTACTTGCTATAAATACGCATTAGCAGTTTATCTCTTAATAGGAGTAAAGAGGTAATTTTCTGCTGCTGCTTCTTTCTTGAACTTAGATTAGATTTATTCTTAAAGGAGCACAAAAGCAAACACAGACTTCTCATTCTAATTTTAAATAATTTAGAGTGGAACTGTGAACACAATATTTTCCCCATTGAAGATCATTTTATACTGAAGTTTAATATAGGTTTTAAAATTTCTATTTAAAACTTGGGCTCAGGAGGGTGATGGTAAAGTGTGACATTCGCAAGCTGTTTCCCGGTGATGAAAAATGCATGAGAACATAACCCACACAGGACTAGTCAGGCGATTTTGAATGTAATTTTCCATTAAGTTTTACTTGATTCAACTCAACACATGGTTTGTACCTTACAAGTTTCTTGAAGAAGAGAATACGTGGTCCACTGTCTTTATTAATCTCTTCTTAGTATGTCTAATTCATATTACTTTCAGTCTTTCTTCTCTTCTAGTATGTGCGTATGTATTTATATTTTCTTGTGTGTATTGATTCGGCTGTATCCCTGGGTCTAAAAATGTCATGGCTTCTGTGCCACGTATTTATTTATGAATTTTCAATTTTCATTTTCTTTTTCACTCACACAGCTAAACTATTTAAGTTTTCCCTTTGTTCTTAATTACTAATTTCATTGCGTTGTGTTCAGGAAAAGTAACAAGATGTTTCTGCAGTTTTGGATATTGATTGTGGTCATTTTTTTGTGGCTGTTAAATATGTGCTTGGAAAGAATATGTATTAATATGTGTATTAGATTAAAATGGTAACTCTCATATTCAGATTCATAAATCCCTTATTACTTGTCTGCCTGCTTTGTTGATATCTGAGTGATGTATGTTTCTTGCCCATTATCACCATGAATTTGACAATTTGTTATCTTACTGCTACCAGCAATTACTTTGTACATTTCAAAACTATGCTAATTGATTCCTACTAGTTTGTGAGTATTAAATTTCTTTGTGGCTATTAATGTTCATTTTTATGATATATACTAATTTAATCTATTGTTTTATGCATTTTATCTTGTCCATCAGTATTGTGATACTGCATTATTTTGTAAAAATTACTTTTTTGCTGTATTTTCAGATTTACTTATTTTAATTTTACCTCTTAATAGCATATTGCTAGACTTTCTTTTTTCAATCTGAGAAATTTCTATTAATAAAGGAAGTTTGTTCATTTATTTTTATTATAATCAATACAATTGATGCTATGTTTTATATAATCAATATGGTTAAACTTAAGTTCTTATTTTATGAACTTTTACTTAACACGTTTTCTTCTTGAGCACCCCCTTCCTCCGACCTTTCACTTTTTATTTCATCCCTCTCCTCATGACATGGTATCCTTCTGTTCCTTTCTCCCTAATTTGTTTGGGATTTGTGTATCCAATTCATATTATTTGTGACGACCTTTGAAGAGTTAAGAAACATACTAAAACATACGCATTTGGAGTTACTCAGCTTCTGCAATCTGTCCTGATCAATGGAAGACATTTCAGCCTGCCGTTGCTTTTTTCCTACTGTTCCTTGCCTTTTGGACTTCGCCTATCACTCCAACTACATCTCATATCGAGAGAATACAGAATTTTATATCCAGATTTTTTTTCTGTAGATGGCAACATTGCAGCTTTTCCATCCCACTGACAGGACTATTTTGAGTATAGTTTTAGTGATTTGGAATCATTTCCACTATTTATTTTGAAAATGTTGCCTAACTGTCTTTTTGCAGTCATTGTTGTCTGTGAGAATATTATGCTGATTAGATATTTTTTATATTTTTTCTATTTAGATGCAACCTCTCCCTAAAGTTCTCTAGGAGAATTCTCTTCAAACATTGAGCTTATCACTTTTTATGAATGTCTATTCTTTTATTCACTGCCCATTGAATATTTTATTTCATTGATCAAATATTTAATCTTTAGATTTCTAAGTGTTTCTTCTTCTTTTTTTTAAAGATTTTATTTATTTATTTGACAGAGAGAAATCATAAGAGAGGCAGGCAGAGAGAGAGGAAGGGAAGCAGGCTCCCTGCTGAGCAGAGAGCCTCATATGGGACTCGATCCCAGGACCCTGAGATCATGACCCGAGCTGAAGGCAGCGGCTTAACCCACTGAGCCACCCAGGCGCCCTCTAAGTGTTTCTTCTTAAATGATGTAGTGTCTCTGAACATACCGGGTTTTTGTATTCAGAGTTATTCTTTACAATGTCAACTCTCTTACCCGGGTTTTGGTTTACCTGCCCATTAAGTAGTAGGCCTTTTTCCCCAGGTATTGATTTTCCTGAAATGATTGGTGATTTTTGATTATATAGTCATTTTTGTATTTCAGAATTGCTGTCAGCTTATTTGGTTTTCTGTAAATAATCTGTAGTGATCGTGTGAGAGAGCAAGGATTACAGCTTGAGGGTGGGGGATAGTCATCCTTTTTCAAGGCAGTGGCTATTTCTGTTCTTGCTTTGCCCCTCTGCCCTGAATACTCATCCTCTCAGTTGTCTCCTCTGTGCAGATGTCTCTGCACTTTGCTTGGGAGGACACCCCGTGCTCAGCTGTGCTGATTAATTTCAGATTTACCTGGAGACTCCTGCTTCTTTTCTTTGTGGTACTCTTCTTCTCCAGGTTGGGGCATTAGGTCACCCCAGTCTTTTCTCTGAAGTTTTGATTCCGGTTTACTGTCTGTCTTTCAGAATTTCTCAAAATTTCTGATTAAGTGTTGGCATGCTTTCTTGTTTCCCATTCCTGTTTCTGATTTACTGTTTTTGAAAGCTATCTTCTCAGTCACTGTGCGGCATTTTGGGTGGGAAGGAGGTAAGAAGCATGTGTTCCACTTGCCACATGGCATCTTTATAAATGATGGGAGTCAGATCCATCCCCAGGATGTTACGTTTTTTGTAAGTGGTATAACAGCACATGCTCAAGGATAGTGTGCTATTAACTTTCTGCAAGAGGTTCTTTTCCTGAGCTTCTGAAATTCATTAATTATGCAGTAATACAATCCCCAGCCACATTTTATCAACTATTTATGTATTTATAACTGAGATTGGATAATCCTTTAAGATGCTTTTAATTCCTCATATGATTATCATTTTCTGATATGTTTTGATACTACCTTTTTATAGCTACATGAAAATAATAGATATCTTGCCCCATGGAGCATAGCACTCCCCATTTCTTGCTGTCGGGTCAAAGTTGAGGCAGGAGCTAGGGACAGCAAGAGGGATGAGACTACTCACTTTTAGCACTTTTATTGTCTTGATGGGGTGTACCATGTCTTCGGGAATAGTTATTTTGCTGCAGCTAAACCTTCAAGGGTGGTTTATAATATGTAAGACAGTTCCTTTTGTGTTAATGAGTAATATCTGAGTGACACATCGTTATTATTTGTTTGCATTGTTGCGAAGAGGTGTTGGAAGAGTACCTTTATCTGACTGAATGTCACATGGTCATGATTTATAACAGGAGTCAGTTTTGTTGGCCGTGTCATCTCTGCCACAGTTGTGACTCTGTTATAGCTTTCAAGTCATAAGGCAATATAGAAATGAACATGCATGACTGTGTTCTAATCAACTTTGTGGACACTAAAATTTGATTTTCATATATAATCTTTTCATGCTAGAAATTTTATTCTTCTTTTGACCACCGCCTTTAAAAAAGAAAAGTAGAAATTCTAAGTTTGTGGGATGAATAGGTGGTAGTTTGGTGCTGCCAGCCCCTAATTTAGAAGATTATATAATAACATGGAAAATAGTCATTATATGTTGAGTGGGGGGGGAGAAGCAGGTTAAAATCAGTATGTTTAGTGTAATCCCATTTATGTAAAAAAGCAGCCATCAGCATATGGATAGCACTGGAAGAAGAAATACCAAAATATTAATGATGGTTTTTTCTTGGTGGACAGCTAGATCATGGGTAAATGTAAACTTTCTACATCGTGTTTATTTGCATTTTCTGTTTTGTATCCTGAATAGTTATTATGTTGTTTTTTAGAATAAGTTATTCTTACATCAGAAAAAAGTTACGGGGCACCTGGGTGGCTCAGTGGGTTAAGCCTCTGCCTTTGGCTCGGGTCATGATCTCAGGTTCCTGGGATCGAGCCCTGCATTGGGCTCTCTGCTCCGCGGGGAGCCTGCTTCCCCTCTTTCTCTCTGCCTGCCCCTCTGCCTACCTGTGAACTCTCTCTTTCTGTCAAATAAATAAAATCTTAAAAAAAAAAAAGTTATTTAAAAAAGTGGCAGAATCTATACATTTTTAGCAAAATTAGCCCATTTATTGTTGATTAGTTTGATACAATCTGTTTTGTTTACCCTCTGCTCCATTTTTAGCCGACAAGTCCCAAATTTGGAAAAGCTGACTCATACGAAAAACTGGAAAAGCTAGGGGAAGGATCTTATGCTACAGTGTACAAAGGGAAAAGCAAGTAAGTTCATTTGGTTTTTAATATTTCACATTGAAAATGTACCTGCTCTTTTAATACTGGTTATTAGCAATTAACAATATTAATTTATTTAAATAATTCTCCTTTAATATACAGTAGATTTTTCCCTCTCAGTTTTTCTTGTTGTTGTTTTAAGAAGTGTAAAAGTCAGCAGAATTGGTTTTCCCTGCTAGCAAACAATTTTGCAGACTTGTCCAATTTATCTTTTCTGTCCTACCCCCGCCCTTCTCCCCCAACACTGAGGCTAGAACCCTCAAATGAGAATTCGTTTCCAGGTGAACGATATGATTAATTTCTTCTGGAGGTTTAGTGCTTGCTTAAGAATAAGAGTACTGATTTGACAAAGTCAAATATATTGGCCATTCTTGTGTTTTTTTAAATTGAGCTTTTACTCCATCTGAAGAAATCACTGAATTAAAAAAAAAAAAAAGCAAACTTTCTCTTTTTTCTTATCCGGGTATTCTGACATTATACTACATATATTTTCACATTATACTACATATATTTTCCCTCTTGTTGTCATCTCAACCACCCCCGCCCCATACTGTCCTGCGGTTGGGCACAGGTTTGGATTCTTGAAAAGCTTACCTCTGTGTTTCTGATCGGCCTCCTCCCTCTCTCTTATTGATTAAAGAATGCGGAGTTAACTGTATTCGGTGGCATGCAGAAATGTAATGCTATTTCTCAAATAACTGTAGGAGATACAAACTTTGCCTTACTGTAATAACATTACCAAATAATGTTGAAAATTAATTTTCTGAACCATCCCTGTTTTTGTCTATCTCTTAAGTCATTATGGAAAATAGGAAATTCTAATCTAATTAATTACCTAGAAACATATAGTGGAAAATTCTCTGAAAGAACATTCTAAACACATAATTGGAAATTTTGACCATTTAGGTAATCTTTGGCTTTTCTGGAATATAGTCTTATACCTTTACTTATTTTTTTAAGAAGATTCAGAATTATTTCTGACAAAGGAAGATATGTAAGTAAGGATGCAGGAATAATATAAGTAACAAATAGTAATACTAATTTTGAGATTTTGAATATTTACCCAAAAAGTCTTTTAAAAAATTTTGAATGCGGGGTCCTTGTTGGCTCAGTGGGTTAAGCCTCTGCCTTCAGCTCAAGTCATATGGGATTGAGCCCCGCATTGGGCTCTCTGCTTGGCAGGGAGCCTGCTTCCACCCTCTGTCTGCCTGCCTCTCTGCCTAGTTGTGATCCCTGTCTGTCAAATAAATAAAAATAAAACCTTTAAAAAAAATTTGAATGCAAAAGAAACATGATGGGGAATTAAAAAAAAAAGTCAAATCTAGAGGGCTGTTAGTGACTTAACTCAAGGGTGTGAGCATTATAGAATATTGCTGAGCAAATTTTAATAGAGGTTGTGTGTGAAACTTTATATTCTTTCCTAAAGAAAAAAAAAGTTATTTCTCTAGTATATAAGAATTACTTGTGCATTTAATGTTTATAACATAAGGATCACTACACTGGATTAATCAATTATTTTGTATAACATGGTATATCTGTTGTCTCACCACTTCTCATGTTGCCCTGTAAAGATAGTTCCTATCATTATCACCTCCATTTCACTAGGAATCCTGGTGCTTGGAGTTTTCGCCGCTTGTCCAAGTCCACACGGTTGGTGACAAAGCTTGTTTTTGGCTCATGTCTCTCTGGTTTGCAGTCATTCTTTTCCTAACCATTATACAATACTGCTTGCACAGTATAAGGCCTTCCTTGGAAAGCCTTGGTCCTTGTTGAATATTCCAGATGGTTCGCACATATGCTCTGGCTTGTTGCAATCATGAATCAAACAGAAGCAAACATATTATTTCATTATAAGGAAACACAACAATTACTTTGAAGTGCCTTCCCAAAAAAGATGGTCTCAGCTGATATCCAAATGTAAGTTAATAATTCTATTAAATGTTAAACTTTGTGATTTATATCAAAGTCTTGGAGATAGTTGAAAAATCCTCCATTTATTATGCTCGAATAAAAGGCTGTCTTTTAAGTAGCTGCAATCTTTGAGAAGGACGGTTCTGCACGGTTAATACTCTTCACTCCAGCAGGCCTGAATGTATCTTTTTTTTTGTTTAAGATTTTATTTATTTGTTTGACAGAGAGATCACAAGTAGATAGAGAGGCAGGCAGAGAGAGAGAGGGAAGCAGGCTCCCTGCTGAGCAGAGAGCCCGATGCGATGCGGGACTCAATCCCAGGACCCCGAGGTCATGACCTGAGCCGAAGGCAGCAGCTTAACCCACTGAGCCACCCAGGTGCCCAGGCCTGAATGTATCTTGTCAGCATTTCTCAAGTACCCTCAAGCCCGCTGGTCACATGTAGCATTTAATTTCCTCCAGCTGGAGACGAAAGCCACTGACCACTCACCTGCTTTAAGAGAGGACAGGTTGCCTGTGCTTGCTTGCTTTAGGGTGGCAAGGTCAGGCCAGAGCCCAGCAGTTACGTGCCATCTAGCGACGCTGGAGAGCTGAGTTGGTTTGATGTGTCCCCTGAAGTGCTGTAATTTAAATAGCCAACCAAAATGTTGTGCCCCCCATTCTAGGACTCTTCAACCCTCCTCCCATACGTGACGGCACCCCGGCTCCATCTTTAAACGTTATCTTTAGCATCTTCTCCAAGAGAAGCTGTCATTATCTTATAGTAGAGGTGCCTGGTATTTTTGGAGATCTCACTGATTTCTAGTTTGTTGCTTTATAACTACACCTTGAATCATACAGGTCAAATTGGGATTTTGCCACAACCTCGCTGTGTTAGTTCGCTAGGGCTGCCGAAACCAAGGACCGCAGACTGGGTGGCTTAAACAATAGAAATTTATCTTCTCGCAGTTCTGGAAGCTGGAAGTCTAAGAGCGAGGTGTTGGCAGAGTTCCGTCCTTCTGACGGTTGGTTCTGTAGGGGAGAGAATCTGTTCCCTGCTTCTCTCCTAGCCTCTGTGGTGAGCTGGCAGTCTCCGGCATTGCTGGCTTGTAGACATAGCACCTCCGTCTCCACCTTCCTCTTCACCTGGTGTCTCCCTGTGTGTGTCTGTATCCAAATGTCTCCCCTTTTCAGAGGACACTAGTCATATTGGATCAGGGCCCACTCGCATGACTTCATTTTAACTCAGTTACCTCTGCTAAAGGCCCTATTTCCCAAGAACCTGTGTCATATTCTGAGGTTTTAGAGATGAAAACTTCAGTTTATCTTTTTTGGAGGATATAATTCGATCTCTAACACACACTTCAGACCTCAGTAATTGGGACTGCATTCATGACAGTGTTCTTCTTTTACTATTTATGGTGTATCTTGAGTCATTTTTATTTCATGGTTCTTTAAATAATACAAGCAAAGAAGATCCCTCCCTCCCCCAGTGTTTGAGTACTTGTTAATTCAGGTGTAATTGCTGGTAGCTACAGTTTAGAAACTTTAGAAGGAATAGAGAGGCTTTTTATTGCCTTGAATTTCCTTGAATACTTTATTCTTGCAGGGACACATAGATTGGGAAGAAGTTGACTGAGATCTCTATACTGCGTGGGCTGCCTTGGTAAAGAGCTTGATTCTAGGGGTGCCTGGGTGGCTCAGGCCGTGGTGTTGGGACCCTGGAATCAAGTCTGGGCATCAGGCTCCCTGCTTAGCAGGGTGTCTGCTTCTCCTTCTCCCTCTGCCTCTCCCCCTGCTTGTGTGTACTCTCTTTCTCTCCCTAATAAATAAATAAAATCTTAAAAAAAAACAAAAAAGGAGCTTTGTTCTAAAGAGTATGGTTGGTGCTGCAAACGTGTCAACATACAGAACTCACAGACAAGCTTTTTAATTTTTTAAATAAAAGATTTGTTTCCCACATTTTCATATTTGAGTAGAATTTTTTTTTTTTTTTTAAACCAGTGTTTTTCAGCATACTTTTGTGCTTACTTTGTGTGTGTGTTTGTGTTTGGGGGAAGGAAGACAGTTTATCATCACTCTGACTGTGAATCTCTACCCTGGCTTGGTTTCCTGGTTATATTCTCTCTTTTAAATCCCTGTAGCATTTAATATAAGATTTTAAAAATTGTGCATTGTATGCAATTAAAATGTATGCATTTAAAAATAGATAGCATTTGGGGCGCCTGGGTGGCTCAGTGGGTTAAGCCTCTGCCTTCAGCTCGGGTCATGGTCTCAGGGTCCTGGGATCGAGCCCCATGTTGGACCCTCTGCTCGGCAGGGAGTCTGCTTCCCCATCTCTCTCTACCTGCCTCTCTGCCTGCTTGTGATCTCTCTCTGTGTTAAATAAATCTTAAAAAAAAAAAAAAAAAAATAAAAAATAAAAATAGATAGCATTTAAGAATGTCTTTAATTTAGTATCTCAGAATCATCTTTTTACCTTTCAGGGATTTTCCCAGGGACTTTTGTACATTAAGAGACTTGTTAACATTTTTTTGAGCTTATTCAACTAACTGATGAATGTTTATTGTGTTGTTTTGATGCCCTTTTTATACTGTAGGTGAAGAAGAAGTGAATCACATGCAGATTTTGACCTCAAGAGACTTCACAGTCTTGGAGGGAGATGGTCCATATGCCTAAATAACTTAACATAAATTAGAATGTTATGATATGAGCTAGAATCCAGTAAAAAAGGGCCAGGTAAAATGATGTGGGGTTTTCAAAGGGAAGAAAGAGAGGATGATGTTGACTGAAGTATTTTAAATATGTTCTCTCCAGGGGTGACTGACCTAATTCACAACCTCATGTGCTTTTATTTTTTTAATTTTTAAAAAAGTTTTTATTTTAATTCCAGTTAGTTAACATAGAGTGGTGTGTTCATTTCTGGTGTATAGTATAGTCATTCGGCACTTCACACATCATGCAGTGCTCATTATGACAAGTGCCCTCCTGTGTCCCCATCACCTATTTCACCAGTCCACCCCCCACCTCCCGTCTGTCACCATCAGTTCTCTAAGTTAAGAGTGTGTTTCTTGATTTCTCTCTCTCTCTCTCTCTCTCTCTCTCTCTCTCTCTCTCGCTTACTTTTTCCTCTTTGCTCATTTGTTTTGTAAATTCCACATACGAGTGAAATCATTTGGTGTTTGTCTTTCTCTGATTGACTTATTTTGCATAAAAAAGAATGAAATCCTGCCGTTTGCCAGGACACAGAGCTAGAAAATATAACACTAAGCTTCAGGGCTTTTAAATCAAGCCTCCCTCATCACTGTGTGTATTCACAGAAATCCTTGGGACAGTTGTCTTTTGGGCTATGGTCCCCAAACAAATATATTTTCACCCTCTGTTATCAGACTCTCCACTAAACTTGTTAAAGACTGGGAGCCTTAAGTGAAAAGCAAACTGATTCATTTTTATTACTGTGCAGATTTTGATTAAGCAAAAAGTGTTAGTCTAAGTGTTAAAGTGGAATTGGTTTTAAGCAATGTTGTTTGGCAGGGTCGGTGGGTTGTGTTGAGCACCCATGAGGGCCTGGCTGTTGTAGATAAGAGCTCGGACCACAGCCAGCCACCTCAGACTGGAGATGTGGTGGGACCGCATGCGGCTCATTGTACTGGATCTACAGGCGGAGCACACCCAGGTCTCACCTAGATGTCTGAAGCCCCCCTCCCCCCCCGGATGTTGTGCACCCTGCCATGAGTGCTGAGAAGTTATGAATCTTTCCTCTTGGCTGGAACAGAATCCCCTTCTTTCCTTCCTACTTACCTAGGGGGGCTATGAGGCTGCAGAGGCTTGCTTTTGATCATTTACACTTTGTGTCATTTAGAGAAGGAAAAACCTGCCCTTTCTCCATCTCTGGAATTAGAGTATTCTACTTATTTAGACTAAGTCATCCCACAGATGGTCCTGATTTCTGGTCCTTTTTTTCTGCTTATCTTCAGTTTCTGTTGAGGGGACGGTGCCAAAGGGTTACTCCTGCGGGAGCCTGCACAACAGAGAAGCCTGCCCACGCTGATTTGTGCCAGCCGTAAATTGTTATCTCAGAGGTCAATAAGAACAATGGACGAATTTGCTCACTTTATGTAACATGAGATTTATGTGATTGAAAGTGCCAATCTTCTTTTAGCATTTCATTCTGCCAATTTGTGCTGAATAATTGAGCTTGAATTAAACGACCTCATAAATTGAGAGACTATGCCAAACCAAGACTGAACTCTACTAAACACATTTCAAAGAGCTCTTCAAAGCCCCAGGAGAAATAGGGGGAAGAAATGCTGTTAATTAAAACAAGCAGCAGCGAGGAGAAAGGCTGTGGCAGTTAACCACCTTTTCAGAATATGGGAGATTAAAGAGGTGCCTCTTACTGCTTGCCCTGAAGGTCAACTCCATTGAAACACTATCAGGAGGAGTTTGAAGAATTCTAAAAATCAGAAATGCCCACATGGAAAATGCTGGACTCCTGGTTCACTGAAGTTTCGATCTTAAGTGTTGACACCTGGACTGTCATGCGGCTCTCCAGCATTCTGAGAGGTTGCCTGCCACAAAAGAGGCAAATCTGATTACGTTTTATGAGCTCCACTGCAAGAGGCTCCTGAGGCCCAGTCTCTGTTTCTCATTAGGTCTGCTCTGGTTTTCTTTTAGACTTTGGGTCCACAGGCCAAAGCTTATTATCACCACCCGCATTAAAGATCAAGCCTGTATTCGCGCTATTAATCACAGGGTATGAAAATGGCATCGTAGTATGATAATGCTATCAGTGTTAGCTTTGTAATTTAATGCACAAAATACAGCATTACAATGTCCAACAAGAGAAATTGGATTAGAAAGAAAAAAACTAATGGAGTAAATGAGTTTCCGCCTTGTAATTTTCAGATCGGGTGTTCCTTCTGTCTAGGTGAAAGTTGAAAAAGCAGAATTCTTATCCTTACCTAGGCCACGGAGGATAATGGCCCACCCACCAAATCTGCTAATTAAAAAAACCCTAAAGTCTATTCAGATTGCAGAATCAGCCCTGACTTCCTTTAGGGGAAGAATGCAAGGCATTGGAGTCTGGTTCATCGGTACAGCTGGTTTCATTTAGCTTGCAGCAGATAAACAAACAATGCCTAATCTTTTTGACAAAAGCGACAATGAGGATATTGTTTAGGCAAGAAGCATGATTTCAATTAGACCAAACTGTACAGAAATAGCTCTCCTATTAGACAGTGTTTAAATGTATCAGCCTCTGTTCGCCCTTTTTATTACCAGAGTCCTTTGATCATTTGATTAGGAGACCCTCAAAAGAATTTGTGATATTTGCTGTCTTCAGAATTGTGGTCATATATCAGATATGCCCAGCTGGTGAAAATGGAGGCATTTTTTTGGTTAGTGGAGGAATCTTTTGGAAGAGTTAGGGTAGAATTTCCAAATACCGTAATGTCAGGTCTTCTTGAATCTCTCTCCCGTAGTTCACTTTAAGTGGTTTTTGAGGAGGCAAGGGGAAGGATATTATGACAAGATTGGTTTCAGTTTAAAGCATACCCACATTCCCGAGTTGCTTCATTATTATTGTGATTCTTTTAGTTCCAACCAGGATGCTGGGGAAGTAGCATCTTTCTGTTCTAAACCGGTGGTTCTCAACTGGTTCTCGACGTTGCTTCTCAGGAGACATTTGATGATATCTGGAAATATTTTTTGTTTTTCACAACCTAGGGAGTGGTGGTGGTCTTACTGACATCTAGAGGCCAGAGATGCTGTGAAACGTCCTACAAATGATAGGACAGTCTCTCATATCAAAGAATTAATTTGGCTCAAAATGTCAAAAGTGCCAAGGTTGGGAAGCCCTGATCTAAACAAGGAATGCGTAGAGGCAGTTCACATTTTCTTTTTTAAAGATTTTATTTATTTATTTTTGCGTAGAGAGAGAGAGCGCACGAGTGCACATGTATGAGCAGGGGGGAATGGCAGAGGTTGAAGCAGACTCCGCACTGGAGCATGGAGCCTGATGTGGGGCTCAATCCCAGGACCCTGGGATCATGACCTGAGTTGAAGGCAGATGCTTAACTAACTGAGCCACCCAGGCACTCCTGGGCAGTTTCCATTTTTCCTTCCTTCCTTCCTTCCTCTCTTGCTCTTTTTCTTTTTCTCTTTCTTTTGTCATGTCTAGTTAAAAGAACTCCTTCCTTTAGAGATATTTACCAAGACCCTAGTATGTTCTTTGTACTGGGCCAGGTGATGGATACATAATGTAAGCAAAACTAAGTTCTTCTTTTCATGGAGCCTATCATCTAGTGGGGGAGAGAAAAACAAGTAAAGCCAGCAGACACATCTGTAATTTAAATTGCATAAAAGAAAAGAGAGTTGCGAGAAAGAAAATAGAGAGTAGTGGGCTATATATATTACGATGGGAGGGGTGATGAGTAATAAGCCCGCCTTAGATGGATGGACAGTGGCAGTCTTGCTGAGAAGGATACACTTACTCTTAGAGCCAAAGGAGATATGACCAACCAAGGAAAGTTTGGGGACAGCAGTGCTTCAGGCCAGACCCCAAGGAGGGCTTGGTATGTTCTACAGACTCAGAGAGCCCTGGGTGACATGGGGCGTGTTCAGGGGAGATTGGTATGAATTGGATTTTGAGAAATCTTCAAGCCTTGAGGATCATGTTAGTAATGTTCTGCTTATATATTACTACAAAATGAACCACTCTAAAACTTAGAGACTTAAAGCAGTAGCTATCGTTTTTTTTGCTCATGAATCTGCAATTGGAAAAGGGTGGGAAAAGTTAATTTCTTCTCCATGTGGTATCATTTTGTGCAGCTTGACTGAAATCTGAGGGATCCACTGCCCACATGGCTTACATGGCTGGCACGTTGGTGCTGGCTCTTCCCAGGGCTTGGGGTTTCTTATAGCGTGGTGACGGGGTTCTCTTGAGTGAGCATCCTGAAACATAGGAAGTGAAACTAATGGCTTCATTTCCAATACGCAAAGAGCTTGGAAGTTGATGCTCCTATCCTTTCAAAGAGAAGAGGCTAGGCGAACTGAACATGAGAAACTTTGGTTCACTTCATCAGAGAATGGAAGCCACAGGACAAACCACTGTGTACTAAATTCTGGAGAGATAGAGACCTATCCAGATAGAACTAGCCTAAATCCCCTCACCAGGAGCACAAGCTGCTGGAGCCATAAACTCGGGAGGATACTTAAATGGTAATTTTTATGGGTTGCTGGAGAAGATGGGCGGTGGTCTAGTGTGAGAGTGTGTACTCTTGGGGACCACAGTCATAGGCCCCCACACTTTCTTGGGTTTTGCCTCCAGGAGCCCCTCAGGGTTCTCACAGTGAAGATCATGGAAAGATCCCCTTGGGGCTCTGGTAGGGGAAAAGATTTAATCATCATTAAATACACCCAAAGTGTTTTCCATCACAGAAGCCTGTTCTGCAGGCAGAAGTCTTTCTAGAGCCTTATTCCAGGTGATTGAAGGGAATTTCTCCCACTCAGACTCTCTCCAGCCTTTCTGTCTCACATAAGTGGGAGACACCATACTCAATAATGGTCAAGGCCTCAAGGAAATAGGTTGGGAACACTGCAGTCAGGGAAGGAAGTAGAGGGTTGAAAAGGGGGGGGGGAGGCTATATTGCTGGAGAAATGCTTGTGAAGGTCAAATCCCACGATAAATGCTCACTAAATGAATTCAGACTCACTCAAAAGCTTTGGGAATGTTCACACTCCCTTATACCTTACCATCATGCCCATGGGGCTCCAGTGTAATAACAGTAGATTATAGCTTAGAGATTAGCCAGACACAGACCCTCTTTGAGGAAGAGTACTAATAATAGAAGCCTTGAGTCAGGAGGAGACAAAAACAGAAACACCGGAATCATTTGAAGCCTCTGGTACCTGCAGGTACAACAAACAGTAAACACAGCTAGATTAACATAAATCTTTAGCTTTGGCTTGCAGCAAAAAATTACAAGGCATCCGAAAAGATTGGAAAAAATACAGCCTGAAAAGACAGATTGGTCTGGATGTTGCCAGAGAGGGAATTTAAAATAATTGTGATTAATATATTAAGGGCTTAAATGGGAAAAGTAGACAAAAGCTGAGAAAAGATGGGTAATGTAAAGAGAGATGAGAAAAGAAAGAATCTAAGAAAGAGTCAAAAGAAAAGAGAATTAACATTGTAACAGAAATGAAACATGCTTTTGATGTGTTTAGTAGACTTCATACAGCTGAAGAAAGAGTCAGAGAACTTGAATACAGGTCAGTAAAAAACAGCCTTCCCAACTGAAATGCAAAGAAGAAGAAGAAAAATAAAAACATCTGAGAACTATGGGATAATATCAAAAAGTGTAACATACAGATAATTGGAATACCAGCAGAAGAAAGAATCAAACAGAAGTATTTGAAGTAAAAATGCAGAAGACTTTCCAAAATTTACTACAGATACCAAGCCACAGGTCCATGAGTCTCAGAGCACACCAAGTATGTGTAAACAAATCTGAAGAACAAAAAAAAAAACAAACCCCTACACCTAGGAATATCATATTAAAGCTGTGGAGAAACAGAGACAAAGAGAAATCCCAAATGAAGCTAGAGGAAAGAATACTTTACCTACAGAGGAAAAAGAATAAGAATTTCATCAGACTTCTCATCAGAAACCACAAAAGCAAGAAGAGAGTGGAGGGAAATCCTTAAGAAAGAGTTTAAAAAATCACCACCCTAGAATTCTATAGCCAATAAATACCTTTCAAAGGTGGAGGAGAAATAAAAAGTTTCTCAAAGAAAAACTGAGGGAATTCATTGGCAGTAGACTTGGGAGAAATTTTAGAAATACTTTAAGCAAAATGAAAATGATACAGGTTGGAGACTTGGATGTCTGTAAAGAACAGTGTTTGAGAAGGAATAAAGAAAAGTAAAATAAAATCTTTTATTGTCATCTTAGTTGAACTAGAAATGCCCTATTTAAAGCAAAAATAGTGACAATTTATTGGAAGATTATGGCATCCACGAAGGGTGGATGATTGCAATGGAAGACACTGTTAGAAGGCACTCTGCTACCCAGGAGCTGATACAGTGTTATTTGAAACTAGACTTAGATTAGTTAGAAATGTACAGTGTAAACTCTAAGACATCCACTACGAAGATTTCAAAAAGTATAAATCTTACATTAAGAAGATAAAATAGAATCATATAAAATGCTCAGTTAAAATCAGAGGAGGCAGAAAAAGAAGGAGCAAAAAAGGGCCAAGACAATAAAAAGAAAACAAACAGGATAGATATTAATATACCTCCATCCAAATCACTTAAGGTATAGTTGGTCTAAATGCACCAAGTAAAAGAGATTGTCAGTGTGGATGAAAGACAAGATCCAACTCTGTGTTGCTTACAAGAGACCTACCTTAAATATAAAGACTTGGGTTAAAAGTACATTGATAGAAAAGATGCCATACTAACGCTATTTAAAAGAAAGCTGGAGTAGCTATATTAATTTCAGACTAAGCAGACTCTTTTGAAGACTCAGAAGCCCTTCAGGATAAAGAGGGGACATCACATAATGATATAGGTATTAATTTCCCAAGAAGATACAATAATTCTAAATGTGTGTGCACCTAACAATAGAGTGTCAAACTATGGGAGGCAAGAGCTGGTAGAACTGAAAGGAGAAATGGACAAACCCATTCTTTTGGTGAGAGACTTCAGCACCCTTGGCAGTAACTGATGGATCAAGCAGGCAAGAAGATCAGTAAGGAGTGGATGACCTAAATAGCCTTCCAAGATACAGAAAGTGGAAGCTGCCAACATTTTAAGGCTTGTGCCCAGGACTGGAACAGTGTCACTTTCACCTGCTTTATTGATCAGTGTTCCGAGAGACCAGAGTCAAGGGTTGAAGACATAGATGGTACCACTCAATAAGGAATGTCAAAGAATTTGAGAGCAATGTTTTAATACCTCACAGTAGAGTTTGGATTTCATTGTAGTCTAGAATTACATCTTCATTCTCACCTTTGCAGAGTTCTTTCAGTTATCTTTTCTGACCCCATAGTTACTGATGCCTTTTTGGATTAACCTCTCTAAGTGTTAGGTACATTCCTGAGAATAAGGACCCGGTTTGATGCTCAGCGCATCAAACGTGTTGGTTGGCCTAAGACAATCTTGATTTTTGCTTGTTGTTTTTGTGTTATTATTAATAGTGCTTCTTTTCACTAATTCAGTGTTTTTATTTTTCAGTGTCTCCATTTGGGTGATAACATATATGATCATCTTACTTATATAGTACTTTATTCCTCTAGAGACTTGATAAAGCATTTTGCCAAAAACTAGAAGTTGTTTAAAGTGCTTTATTGGGGGGCGCTTGGGTGGCTCAGTGGGTTAAAGCCTTTGCCTTTGGCTCAGGTTGCGATCCCAGGGTCCTGGGATGGAGCCCTGCATTGGGCTATCTGCTCAGCAGGGAGCCTGCTTCCTCCTCTCTCTCTGCCTGCCTCTCTGCCTACTTGTGATCTCTGTCTGTCAAATAAATTAAAAAAAAACAAAAAACAAAACTTTAAAGTGCTTTATTATGGAATTCAACTGAGTATTTAGAAGCATTGATTTTGGTGAACCTTTGGGAGCTTTTTAAAAATTGTTTGTGATTGTTGTTGAACCTCAAATGAAGATTTGCCAATTAATTTAAATTAAAAAGTTTCATGATGGATTAATGACCTCCAGGTAAAGCACATTCTCTTAGATAGCAAGGTATGGAGTTTAGAGGTCATGATTTTTGTGGAATAGAAACTGATCAGTCTAAAATTCACATGACCTACCCAGATCCCTTACTGCTCATAATATATATGATCGGCTCAGAGTAATTCAAGATAGTGGAAATGGTGAAATTTGAAACAGGAATTAATGAGTAAGCTGGGACGTGGGTACAATCAGGTGCTATTGGAGTTCAAAGGATCAATGAGTTTTAGATGATTACACTTTATTTAGGTTTGATGCATACAAGAGGAATATACGATACCATTAGGAAGAATTTTAATAATGGAAGATGGCAAGTACTTGAAAAGTCTAGAACTGTAAGTTGCATGACATAATCAAGTACAAGATGTGGATTGTAGAAACTGTTGATTTGGGATGATTTTTGAGGAATGTGACATCTGTTAGGGCAAGATGTGAAAGGAAGGCTTTGGAGAAAGGAGTGGGGTGTGATCTGATTCTTTTAAGTATGTTTTGGTTTCCTGGGAAGTTCAGCTTCAGCTCTTGTTTGTTGCCTCATAATGAACTGGGGAGTGATATCTACCTTTGTCAGTAGAATCTGAAAAAGGGAAAAGTTAATACAACCTCACTGACTTTTATGCAGAAACATAGCTGAGCTTAAAAAAAAAACCTTGAGATAGAAAGGAAATTTAGGGGCTCCTGGGTGGCTCAGTGGGTTAAAGCCTTTGTCTTTGGCTCAGGTCATGATGCCAGGGTCCTGGGATCAAACCCCGCATCAGGCTCTCTGCTCAGCAGGGAGTCTGCTTCCTCCTCTCTCTCTCTCTCTCTCTCTCTCTCTCTCTCTGCCTGCCTCTGTGCCTACTTGTGATCTCTGTCTGTCAAATAAATAAATAAAATCTTTAAAAAAAAAAAAGAAAATTTAAAGATTTTAGGTATGAGACATTTTTCATGCTTAATAGTTGATAACCAAGCAAATATGTGCTCTCTTCCTTCTAGGGTTCAAGGAAATAAACATGTAGTTCCCTATATAAACAAATTTTTGAAAATTCAAAAAATAATTGTCTCTAGTTCAAAATGGTCTCTTGGGGATTGCTGTTTTTTAACGATCTCTCTTTTCAGGGATTTAAAACAACGATCCTACAGATCCATGAGAATTGTCTGAGCTGAGGGAAAATTGTAAACAGTAGGAACTTCCTGTGACTGGTTGTAAGCTTTTTTTATAACTCAGCAGAGAATAAGATAGAAGTCATTTCTTATTGGCCTGATGCGTGAGACCAGAGTGAATTTTGAAGCAGCTTAGCAGCCCACAAGGGTACTCACAGGCAGAAAGCCCCTGAGAAAACAGGGAAAGCAACCAAAGGCTTTTGTTGTGTGTGATCAAACCCCGGAGGAGAAAGAAGAGGGATATGGAGATACCGAGAAACCAAATAAATGTTACTAACAAGGCAATTTGGGGATCCCAGAGTAAGTTGAATTCCTAAGGAGAGGGCAGTGGGTTGGTTTAAATAGTGACAGTTTTGTGGGAGTTTTTTGGGTTTTTGTTGTTGTTGTTGTCTGCTTTAGTCCCCAGGAAAGTTTTAGTGTTGAGCTCTGGAAAATTAAGGGCACCTGGGACTGTGCCCAGAGTAAAACACAGAGGATTATTAAATTAAGTAGAATGGATCTCATTTCTGAGTGGAATAGAAGGGATGGAATAATAGGAGACCAATAGTGATGGGGTTTTGGAATATAGGTGAAGTTCGGTGGTGTGAGGTCCAGAGTCGACCAAGAAAGAATTCTTGAGACGTCTTCAGTGCAAAATGGTTTATTAAAGCTCGGGGACAGGACCTGTAGGTGGAAAGAGCTGCTGCACTGGGGTTGTGAGGGGTGGCTGATTATATACTATGGGGTTGGGGGAGGTAAGGAAAAAGGGAGGTTTCTGAAAGAACTTTCATAGGCTGAAGAAGACTTACAGGATACCAGAAGCCTTGCCTTGGTCAAGTTAAGGTTGTTTACCCCTCCAGTAAGGCATTAACTTTAAGATAATTGGGAACTTCCTGGAAGAACATTATATTCTGTCTGCTTCAAGTATCTGTCAAGGGGCTGCAGATTATGAGGACATTTAATTGTGTCTACATTTCCTTCTGGAAGCAAGGTTATTCATAGAAATGCGTTGTTCCTGTAGATTGCTAAGACATTTGTAAACTGAGGGAGAGTCCTGTCTTGCAGGATTGTGATCTCTATAAGTTTAACTATTTGTTTTTCCTTCCTTAGCTTTAGGGTAGCCAGGAGTGCCTGAGGAGTGTCACATATATCCCATGGTGGGGGGTTGTGGGAGGTCAGCTTCTGCTTTGTCCTCAGCTTGCTTTCTGTTCCTTCATCAATAAAGGAAAGAAGAACCACAGAGTCTAAGAGGGGTTGTCTAGAAATGCAGCCAGAAAACCAGCCAAATGCCAAGAAAGACAGAGAGTTACAGGGGCCTGTAGGTAATAATGTCAGATATTCAGCAAGGTCCTGAAAAGATGGGTCCTGAAGAATCCATTAAATTTGCAACTGGGAAGGTCTTTCTTTAGTTCCTGCAGGGGACTGGTAGAGTTAGAGACTACCTGCTTTAGATTGAAAAGAGAAAGGGGAGGATGGAGGCTGAAATACAGGGAGTGAGGAAGCAAAGGAAAGAAGAAAGGACAGAAGTATTTTTTGTTGTTTTAATTTTAAACCAGACCAGAAAGCATTCGGTATTTATATAGACTATGAGATAGGCATTAGTAAAAAGCGAGAGAGGAAAATGACTAAGGAAACACTTGAAGTGCATTTTTTTTAAAAGATTTTATTTATTCATTTGAGAGAGAGACAATGAGAGAGAAAGAGAGAGGAGAAAGAGAGAGAGAGAATGAGCGGGGAGGGCCCGAGGGAGAAGCAGACTCCCTACTGAGCAGGGATTTTTTTTTCCCCAATGTAGGACTCCATCCTGATCCTCCAGGATCATGACCTGAGCTGAAGACAGTCGCTCAACCAGCTGAGCTACCCAGGCTTCCAAAGGGTATTCTTGATGAAAAAGTTTGAGGAATTCTGTTTTCTCTGTCTTGAACTTTTTTCTGAAGGTCTTTGATAATACCTCTTTGTCTTTCATGTATTAATAATATATAGATCTTACTCTCAAAATTAAGTGGGTGGCCCTGTTCTAGTCACCAGTCTAATATATATATATTTTTCCTTTTTTATATTTTTTCTTTGTTTTCTTTTTAAATTCTTTTTCTGAACTTCTTTCTACTCCCTTTCTCTCCCTCTCCCCCCCACCCCACACACAATTTGGGGTCTCTTCTGATTTGGTTAAAGCACATTTTCCTGGGGTCTTTGCCACCCTTTTAGTATTTTATTTGCTCCTTCATATATTCTTATCTGGACAAAATGAATGAAAGAGGCGAGATCGCAACCAACACCAAAAGTACAAACTATTATATGAACATATTATGAGCAACTCTGTGCCAACAAATTAGACAATCTGGAAGAAATGGATCCATTCCTAGAGACATATAAACTACCAAAACTGAACCAGGAAGAAAAAGAAAACTTGAACAGACCCATAACCAGTAAGGAGATTGAAACAGTCATCAAAAATCTCCAAACAAACAAAAGCCCAGGGCCAGATGGCTTCCCAGGGGAATTCTACTAAACATTTAAAGAAGAATTAATTCCTATTCTCCTGAAACTGTTCCAAAAAATAGAAATGGAAGAAAACTTCCAAACTCATTTTATGAGGCCAGCATCACCTTGATCCCAAAAGCAGAGAAGGATCCCATCAAAAAAGAGAATTACAGACCATTATCCTTGATGAACACAGATGCGAAAATTCTCATCAAAATACTAGCCAACTGGATCCAACAGTACATTAAAAGGATTATTCACCACGACCAAGTGAGATTTATTCCAGGTCTGCAAGGTTGGTTCAACATCTGCAAATCAATTAGTGTGATACAATACATTAATAAAAGAAAGAACAAGAACCATATGATACTCTCAATAGGTGCTGAAAAAGCATTTGACAAAGTACAGCATCCCTTCCTGATCAAAACTCTTTCAAAGTGTAGGGATAGAGGGCACATACCTCAATATTATCAAAGCCATCTGTGAAAAACCCACCACAAATATCATTCTCAATGGAGAAAAACTGAGAGCCTTTCCGCTAAGGTCAGGAACATGGCAGGGATTTCCACTATCACCTCTGCTATTCAACATAGTACTAGAAGTCCTAGCCTCAGCAATCAGACAACAAAAAGAAATTAAAGGCATCCAAACTGGCAAAGAAGAAGTGAAACTATCACTCTTTGCAATGATATGATACTATATGTGGAAATCCCAAAAGACTCCACTCCAAATCTGCTAGAACTTGTAAAGGAATTCATTAAAGTGTCAGGATATAAAATCAGTGCACAGAAATCAGTTGCATTTCTTTACACCAACAACAAGACAGAAGAAAGAGAAATTAAGGAGTCAGTCCCATTTACAGTTGCACCCAAAACCATAAGATACCCAGGAATAAACCTAACCAAAGAGGCAAAGAATCTCTACCCAGAAAACTATAAAGTACTCATGAAAGAAATTGAGGATGACATAAAGAAATGGAAAAATGTTCCATTCTCCTGGATTGGAAGAACAAATATTGTGAAAATGTCTATGCTACCTAAAGCAATCTACACATTTAATGCAATCCCTATCAAAGTCCCATCCATTTTTTTCAAAGAAATAGAACAAATAATCCTAAAATTTATGTGGAACCAGAAAAGACCTCGAATAGCCAAAGGAACATTTTTAAAAAAGATTTTATTTATTTATTTGGCAGAGAGAGAGATCAAAAGAAGGCAGAGAGAGAAGGGCAAGCAGGCTCTCCGCTGAGCAGAGAGCCTGGTACAGGGTTCAATTCCAGGAACCCGAGACCATGACCCGAGCTGAAGGCAGAGGCCCAACCCACTGAGCCACCCAGGTGCCCCTAGCTGAAGGAATATTGAAAAAGAAAGCCAAAGTTGGGCTGTCATCATCAAGACTGTATGGTACTGGCACAAAAACAGATACATAGAACAGAATAGAGAGCCCAGAAATAGACCCTCAACTCTATGGTCAACTAATCTTTGACAAAGCAGGAAAGAATGTCCAATGGAAAAAAGACAGTCTGTTCAACAAATGGTGTTGGGAAAGTTGGACAGCCACATGTAGAAAAATGAAATTGGACCATTTCCTTACACCACACATGAAAATAGACTCAAAATGGATGAAGGACCTCAATGTGAGAAGGGAAGGAGTCCATCAAAATCCTTGAGGAGAACACAGGCAGCAACTTCTTTGACCTCAGCTGCAGCAGCTTCTTCCTGGGAACATCGCCAAAGGCAAGGGAAGCAAGGGCAACAATGAACTATTGGGATTTCATCAAGATCAAAAGCTTTTGCACAGCAAAGGAAACAGTTAACAAAACCAAAAGACAACTGACAGAATGGGAGAAGATATTTGCAAAGGACATATCAGATAAAGGGCTTGTATCCAAGATCTATAAAGAGCTTAGCAAACTCAACACCCAAAGAACAAATAATCCAATCAAGAAATGGGCAGAGGACATGAACAGACATTTCTGCAAAGAAGACATCCAGATGGCCAACAGACACATGAAAAACTGCTCCACAACACTCGGCATCAGAGAAATACAAATCAAAACCACAATGAGATACCACCTCACACCAGTCAGAATGGCTAAAATTAACAAGTCAGGAAATGACAGATGCTGGCGAGGATGCGGAGAAAGGGGATCCCTTCTACACTGTTGGTGGGAATGCAAGGTGGTGCAACCACTCTGGAAAACAGCATGGAGGTTCTTCAAAGTTGAAAATAGAGCTACCCTATGACCCAGCAATTGCACTACTGGGTATTTACCCTAAAGATACAAACGCAGTGATCCGAAGGGGCACATGCACCCAAATGTTTATAGCAGCCATGTCCACAGTAGCCAAACTATGGAAAGAACCTAAATGTCCATCAACAGATGAATGGATAAAGAAGAGGTGGTATATATACACAATGGAATACTATGCAGCCATCAAAAGAAATGAAATCTTGCCATTTGCAATGACATGGATGGAACTAGAGGGTATTATGCTTAGCGAAATAAGTCAATTGGAGAAAGACAACTATCGGATGATCTCCCTGATATGAGGAAGTGGAGATATGACGTAGGGGGGCTTGACGGGGGGGGGGGGTAGGAAAAGAATAAATGAAACAAGATGGGATTGGGAGGGAGACAAACCATAAAAGACTCTTAATCTCACAAAACGAACTGAGGGTGGCCGGGGGGAGGAGGATTGGGAGAGGGTGGTGGGGTTATGGACATTGGGGAGGGTATGTGCTATGGTGAGTGCTGTGAAGTGTGTAAACCTGGCGATTCACAGACCTGTACCCCTGGGGCTAATAATACATTATATGTTTATTAAAAATTTAAAAAAAAAGAAAAAATATAGATCTGAAATAGTTGTTTTTGTTGCCAGTTTCACCTCGTTTAGGACATAGATCTATAAGAGTGTTATTCTTAGATATCTCTTCTATTTTTCTTTGTGTTCTTTAAAAATTTAAATACTTTATTGAACTCTGTGTAGTGCATGGGTTTCTCTGCTTTCCCATTTTGCTTTATTGATACTAGTTGTAGTTTTTAAATGATGATACCTGTTCTTGTGCATCTTTTCTCCTTCTCTCTCTCACACCCCACCCCCCCACAGTCCTTCCTTTCTTTTTTGTAATTTAGGATCATGAAATAAAGCTAAGATTATGGAGCAGTGGGTTAAACTTCATTTTGTCACCTATGAAGATAGGTCAAATATTAGAATTAATTTCACACAGCTGTGAAGAATCTATGAGAATGAATGCATTTGGAGTGTTTCAAACATCTCAAATATAGTGTATGTTAAATGAATGTTGGCTAATTACTTTTTCTTTGTTTCTTATAAGAATTCTGGAAAAGTTTTGAAATAAGATGATTTCTCCCATTTTACAGATGGAGAAACTGAGGCCCATAAAGTCTGAGTAACTTGGCCACAGTCACATAGCTCAGTGGCAGAGCCAGGACCTAGACCCAGTCAGCCTAACTGTACAGCTGAGTTCTTAATTTTTATCTCCTTTTATTTTACTTACTTATTTTTATTTTTATTTACTTACTCATTTTATTTTTTATTTACTTACTCATTTTTTTATTTACTTACTCATTTCATTTTGAAAAATCCTAAAATCTGTGCTTACTCTCCCCTCTTATTAATGATTAACTCTAGGGAACATGGCCAGTTTCTCCCATGATTCTGGTATCTTCCCTCTGTGCCTCCGCTGTCATTTCTTGTTAGTCATGTATCCCCCACATTCTCTACTGTTCTAGGCAACTCCACAGTGACAGCATAACCCCCCCCCCCCCCAACTTCACCCTGTCATCTGTGGCTTTCCGGTTAGAAGGGACTGCATGAAGTAGAACATGCACTGCCCCCTTTTTCCTTCCTTTAGATACACGTATTTCAGAAAAGGTTTTCCATTTCATTGCCGCCTTCTCTGTATGGACGTTGGGCCCAGATTCGGTGGCACCCATGCCTCTCACTACTTTTTCTTTAGCTCCTGTGGCTCACAGAACTCCTGATCTGCCAGCACGTTTACAATCCTTTTGTCCTCTCATGAATAGTGGAGGAACTAATATTATAATAAGAGCAGTACCTTAAACAAAATCATTCTTTCAAATAGGTTTTTGAGTAAATCAGAAACTCAGCACCCTTGAGCCACCCCCCCCCCCGCCCCACCCCCTAAGTCTATTCCCAGCACTGGCTGTGAATGCAGTTAAGCACTCAAAATTGAATTAAGAGGATAAAATGATTCTACCTGTTGTGTCCTTTGAGTCTTGCCAAATTTCCTGGCCCATTTTTCTTTGTTCTTTTTGTCACTTGTGTCTAAACAGCTACATTTATGTTGTTTGTATGTATTTATTCACTTCAACTTTCAGATGACTTGATTAAGTTTTAAATCACTTTTATGAGAACTGGTGTGACCTGAGCTAATTTACCATTGACCCATGTGTTACTAAAAGGGCTTCTTTAATTAATAAGCGCAGAAGAGAATATCTGTATTGAAGGTTATTTTGTCTAATAAATATGGTTAGGTGAGGTGAAGCTTCATCCCGAATGTGCGGTTTTTGAAGCTGACATGGCCAGATCTCTACCTAGGGACTGTGCTAGTAGCCACTTAGTGATCGGTTTGCAAAGTTCTATTTCTCTTTCTACTTTTCAAAAACTTCCCCTTGTGTTACATATATTTATATGACATATTAATATTTTTATATTCATATATACAAATATACATATATTCATGTGGGTATATAAATGAAAAAGAAAATGCAGTTAGTAGAGATTGTCTTTGAAAGTTGGAGAGAGCAGAGTTGACAGGTTGAATTGGTGGGCTGTATATTTATCCTCTTGAGTAGCAACATGGTTGCCCCGAAACCTTGGGTGTCTCAGCTTCTCATCTGTCACGTTCTTCTTCTGCTTCAGAGTTGGAGTCATTCTGTCTATCTGAAATGAGTATATCTCCCTGGTTTCCCAAATATCCTTTATAATTCAGTCATACTTTCCCTGTAGTCATTCAAAATGAGTGAGTTTTTGTAGATTAAGGATTGGATGCGTCTCTGACATATGATTAATCATGCTTTCTCACTTTCTGAAATTCGTAAGCTAAGTCCGGTTGAATAAGTAGTGGCCTGGATTTTAAGATCACAGTAAAAAGAAGAAAATAAGGGATGTGTTTTCTTTAAATATTTGTGCATTTAAAAACCAAGAAAAAAATAAAAACAAAGAGTAAGGTGATTCTATTTTTTTTTTTTAAGATTTTTTTTTTAATTTACTTGACAGAAAGATAGAGAGCACAACCAGGGGGAGCGGCAGGCAGAGGAGGAGGGAGAAGCAGGCTCCCCACTGAGCAGGGAGCCTGACACGGGGCTTGATCCCAGGACCCTGGGACCATGACCTGAGCTGAAGGCAGATGCTTAACAGACTGAGCCACCCAGGTGCCCCTGTGTATTATAACCAGATGAAGATGTTTATCTACCATGGACACAGGGCGTTAATTTTGTAGTGTTTATTTTTAAGAGTAAGTTTTATATTGCTATTATATATGTAGCTATAGGTACTATATATATATATAGCTGTATGTATTGTTATATATACATGCATAGACACAAGTATGTATGTGTGTGTGTATAACTATATTCCATCTTTAAACAAGGAACATGTATAAAATAAATCTTAGAGGAAAATGGTAAATAATTACAAAGTGACTAAGTATTTCATTTGCAGGTATTTGACATAGAAAGATATAGATACATGTGTTCAGCTTACCTAATTTACAGATATATTACTTTTTTTTCTTTTTACTTAGTATATAATAGCATAATTTATTAGCTAAAGTTTTATTTATTTTCTGGGCCAGGATTTGTATAAAAGATGCTGTCATGAGAGAGAATTCCTCAACTGGGTGACTACTAATGATTTCCCATCTGCTGCAGTTGGAAGAAATGTCATGACATTTGTATCCATTCCTCACTTTAGGCGAAAACTAAGTAAATGTCTAATTACTTTTCAGTGTATGTTGCCCCTGAAGTCAGAGACTTTATCCTCCAACACTCATTTTGAACTTAAATGAAAAGCACATCAGAAAGCTTTCGTTAATGGCTGAGAAGATTAACACACACAAAGGAGAGACATTTAGGAAAGCTGACTTTTGTGATTTCTCAGTTACAGAAATTATTCTATCAGTGAGAGCTGATGGATCTGCCCTGTCTGTAGCTGTTGGCTAGTTTAGCCCTTGCTTGAAGTGGTTGACTTCATTCATTCATGCGTGCAGTGCTTATTGAGGCCAGACTCCACCAAAGCCATTTAGTACAAGGCAAAGCCATGGAACGTGGTTTCTCCTCAAACTGGCTAAATTATGTTGTCTCACTGAACAGAAACTAGATTTCTTATTGGAAGCTAGATTTGGTGGCTGAGACTTGACATCACTGAATAGCCTTTTAAGACCTTGTCAGTGTTCCTAAACCTGGCAAAATGATTCCTATTTAGAAAAGGGATGCTAATGTCTTGTTTGATGGTGATAAAGTCACATGTTATTGCTTGGAAAGCCTGCAAGTAGCACAGGTAGACTTAACAAATTGTGTATTTGGCTTTCTTTGTCTTTATAATATTTTATATATACACTATACATACAGTATAAATCCTGGAAATTTACTAATTTTTAGTGTGTTTTGATGTTAATTTATATTTGTAAATAATATATTAATTTTATAGTCTGTTTTAATCCATGAAGTATGTTTATTAGTCTTGCAGGCTCAATTAACTTACTTTTATTAGTTAGGAATGTATATTTAACTTCTTCAGATGAACACTGTCAATAGGTTAGCTTCTACTTCATTCAGAGCTCTACCCTAAAGTAAGCATTAGCAGGTAATAAAAATATTGATGTCCAGCAAGATCAAAGGTCTGGTTACTTTACTGGATCAATCCTGTGGTTGGCTAGAGGCATCCAGATCCCTCTTGAGTCCCCTGTTTATGTTCTACCAATTCCCTAGTTTTTACTTTCTGTACTTTAAGTGTGTCTCCCCACCTCCTTCTGCGTCTTTGTTTGCAGAGCCCTCTGTGTAAGTGGCTTACTTCTCCTTTTCACATGTCCTTAAGGTCCAACTCAAGTCACACTCATACTGTGAGACTTTCCTGGCTTTTCACAAGACACTGTCCTTGATTAGGCTTCAGTTATGCTCTTCTAAGTCCTCTTTCTTGACTTTACCTGCCACAATCCAATCCCCCACTAAGCAACCCCCTTGCCAGACCATCCTAGCCTAGTTTCAGCAAGATTCCTGCCATTTAGAGAAAATCTCTCCACTCTTGCTATCTAGTTGCTCTGGACTGCTCTTAGCAAGAATCCCTTTAGATCAGGTTAGCAGGAATTCCCCCTACCCTTGATGTCACTTCTTAGTAATTTTCCATCCATCCATGAATCAACCATGGGCTCTAAATCCCGACTTGTTCTTGTATTTGTACTTGAGCCCTGTCTCTGTCTCCCCTATTAGAATAGTCTTGAATAAAGCTTTACTATTTAAACAGATGTCAGAATAATTTATTCTTTTTTTTAATGATTCAGTTACTGCCTTGCTTTCTACATCCTTTCCTTGCTCATATGTGTGTAACTTATATTTGTATGTATGTCACATACTCTTACACATCTATGTATTCTTCAGCACTTATCGCAGTGCTACTCAGCTAATAAACATTAACTATGTAATGATTGGGGGAAGTGTTTAGGGATGCTGTGACCACACTCTTTAAGTGTGTTGAGGAGACTTCAACCGATGGCCCTTGGGAGTAGAGATTTGTAGTCAGGACATAGGAAGTTTTTCTTCCCAAATGCACATTCGATTGCCATGGGTCTTAGTTCTTCCAAATGTAAGGTCATGTATCTAGGTTTATTGAGTAAAATCTTCTAGCGTATCTATCCTGGAGGTGATTGGTTGCTTTCCATCACTGGGTGTGGAGTGGTCCCATGACACTAAATTCCAGCCAGGCCAACTCAAGGTACTTGAGTGGCCCCTTCTAGGTTCTGCCTCTATGTGGCTGTCAGGCCTATACTTGCTTCCTCTGTTAGGTCTCTCTTATTTGACTAATGGGGTTGCTTTCACTAATAAACCAAAATGAAAGTCATGGAAATTTATGAAAGAAAGAAGTGCTGGGGCCATTTTCCTTGAAAGTATGAGCTCAGTTAAACTCAAGGCTTCCTGGATTTTATAACAGCTCATCTAGTAAAAAGATACATTATTAAACCACAACAAAAAAGTAAATGACCAAATATAAAAGTGGGATACTATTTTTTAAAAAAGGTACACACAGAAAAAAAGGTCTAGGAGTTACACACACATTGAAAAATTTACCTCTGATTAATGGGATTATTGTTGATACAATTTCTTTTCTGTATTTCCAACCATTTTGCCATAAACGTGTTACTTTTACAATTAAGGTAAGACTTACTAATGCCATTCTAAAATATACTGATCTACGTTAAGGTTTGTAGAAAATTATTAGAAAGCACAAAGAATAATGACATTGGTTTGATAGTAAATAATTTGATCACAAGTGTCTGAAAAAAATATATATTGATGTAAGCAGAGCACCTTTGTTGAATGTAGGAGTAGCGTGAGAACGTGGCTCACGTACATTTCTTCTGTAGTTCACACTGTAATTATTGGCAGCCCACAGAGAATTTGAGTATGGGTTCTGAAGTCCAACCTCCTGAAAATTCTGAAACTGCCTCTTCTGGTTGTATGATTTGGCACTGTGCCTCAGTTTCTCTGTAAATTGGAGATGACAGGAGTATTGGTCACACAAATTTGTTACAGGGATTAAATGAGACATTGTAAATAAAATCCGAGGCCCAAGACCTGTCATGCTCTAGGTGCTTTAACAATAGTGATATTCAGTGCAAGTGCTGTTTTTGACTTAAAGACACCTATCACCTATTTTGATTTAAACCTACTGTCTGTATATAAGACCATTTGATTCCAAATCAGGTTTATTTGTACTCTGGCTCATTGCTAGGTTTTGGAAGTAATATTAAGCATAGATCTCATTATATCGACTCTAGATAATTTTTATAAAGTGCTTATCTAATCAGCTCATTAGTAGAACATGAATTCAATACAAAGCCTGAGCTTCACCATGTGTAGGTGGATTGTTTTCAACTCTGTTTAATTGAATCATTTTTTACTTTGATACCCCGCTTGCCTTTACAGCAGTCCATTGTAGTACAACTTTTATTTTTAGGAGAGTAATAGTCTTTTCGATTTAGTAATTCAGGATGCCTAAGCATTGTTCTCCAGTCCTTTTTGTCATAAAAGACTTCATTCAGACTAGATAAATTTGGCTTTGCTTGATATTGTTTTAAATTTTCATTTCAAAGATATTTAACAGTGACACATTTTCTATAATTATGACAGTAATCCAATTTAATGAAGAAAATAAAAATCACTCATAATCCTCTTGACTTGATAGAAGTCTTATTCCCTTTAACCAAGCTACTGTGTATTTATAATTATCTTTGTTGGTTCTCCATGGGCCCTTGCTACCAACCCCCCCCCCCCCCCCCCCCCGCCAATAACCAGGTTGCTATCCTGGTTATAATATAAACTGGATGGGTGTGTGTGTGTGCACATGCTTGTGTGTGTGTCTGTCTGTCTTTATCAGAAGAGGTAGAAAATAGTCTGAACTCTGAATACCCCTGCCTTAATGGCTCTCCAGGGCTGCTTTAATTATTTTATCCTTCTGTTCCAAATTTCACTTAATGTTGTATGGCTACGTTTGAATGCAAAATGCAAGATCTCTGTGGTTAACGCTACTTGGCAATGAGTATTTGGGGATTCCTTACAGCCTTGCGGTGAATCAGTGATGTGCTTTTTGGTGCATCTCATTTAACTTTGGGGGGGACGCTTTTATGCTGCGAGCCGAGGCCTGCCTTCTCTCTTACCATGCTGAACATGTGTGCCTTGACTGGAGAACAGGGACCATTTCCGACTTTGTTAGAAAAATGGGAACGTCATGCTTTCAACATACCTTTCACTGAGAAGCTTGAAATGTTCTAAGGTGGCACATCAGGACTTTATCCTATTCTTTAATCCCAGCTCATTTAATGGCTCACTCTGCTTGTGATGCCATAGTTAGACTTTTTTGTAAAAAAAAGTTATGAATGAGTGGATTTGATTTTTATATTTAGACATAGCATGAGATATAGTATGTAAGCATTAGCCAGAAAAAAATAATCCAAGAGAAGGAAAAATGATATTATCATCAGAAAGTAGATCCATTTCATTTCTGCTTTTTTGAAGCATTTTCTATGGGAAAAAAGCTTCTGAAGATAAAATCTGTTTGAAGTGGCAACTTGACCTCAGAAAGAGAAAATTTGATTTCTCTAGAAATGTAAAATGCTGCCTTTTCAAAGACTGCAGTATTATGCTTCCCCAGACAAGTGTGCTTGAAAGTAGGACTAGGGAAAAACAGGGAAAAGTCCAACTTCTTTTTTTCTTAACCTTCACACCATCCCTTCGTTGGTAGGTTTCAGTGCGTATGAGCACATTTGGGTGTTGTATGTTTAGAGACATAAATTGTATGTTATAGAGAAAAATTTGTAGAAATACTTAAGACTGTGAATTTCAAATCTTACTATGTATGAAAAATCAATTTCTAAAAACTCAAAATACATTTTACTTATTTTTTAATGAAACCCTCCCATCTCATTACATAAACATGCTCCCTCTAGTAATTTCAGGAATATTTGTAACCAACTACCTTTATATCTATAGATGTCCTGGGCATCTTTTCCGTTCTTTGCGTTTCTTTGTTTTTTTTTTTTTGTTTTTTTTTTTTTCTTTTTGGATATTGAACAGTTCTTCCACTACTTTTCTTAATTTTTGTTTTGTTTTGTTTTGTTTTAAAGCAACTTACCTTTGTTCATCTTGGATTTTGGTTGCTTGTTACTGTCTTATTTCTTTTCTGGATGGTTATCTCCTCAAAGGCTTTATGTATGTGACTTTTGCTCTATCCAAAAATGGTTCCTTGTATCTGGAGGTATTCCAGAAGGATGCAGAGAAGTGTAGGGTCCATTGCCCTAAAATTCCGGAAGATTAGTGTATCAAGACAGATGGTAAAAGTCTCTCAAAATCAAACCAACACAGACCAGAAAACCATAGTACAGTGTAGCTCAGTGAGGAAAGGAGAGGAAGCATCAGAAACCCAGGAAAGGTTAAGATTTGCAGTAGAACAACAAAAGATGTCACTGGGGTAGGAAAGTGATAGAGAATGAGTACTATTACTCCCCTCTCTTTTGCTTACATCACTGCTACCAAGGTAAATGAGCTTTTGGAACCAAAACACAGAACAAATACAAGAATGAATCAAATTATCAGATGTCTTGGGAAGTTTGAGGGTACTATGGTTCTCTAAGGAGTTCTGATTTAAGACTTAATATGATTGTGTCTCTGAATTTTAAAGAAATTAGAGTTGAGATTGTTCCATCACTGTCAATCATCCTTGAGGAACGATGAAAAACTGACGAGGTACTAGCAGCCTTGAGAGGTCCACTTAGTCACGGAAGATGAATTCTGTGAACCAGACTTCTCTCTGCATGTCCTCCTCATTCCCTCTCTGCAGCAGAACATTTTAGGAGAGTATCACGCAGATGATTTCTGAGTAGTTAGAAAACAAAATGGCAATCATAAATATTATGTCATCCCTAATTAACCTTAATTCCTTTTTCTGATCAGATTGTTAAGCTAGTGGACCAGTAGAACCCTATTTTTTTTATTTGTTTTTCAAATGTGGGTAAGGGTTCCTGTTAGTGTTCTAATAGGTAAGAGAGTGATAGGCAGTTGAGTGCTATGCTGTTGCTGGTGGTGGGTTTATAACAGGCTGATGAAGGATCCCTAAGAGTCGTCGGGTTTATTGTACCTCCTTATGTGGTAAGAGGTAAGAGGAGGCCTTATTAGGTGCCAGGTGCAGATTTTCTAGTATAGTCCAGTGGTGGATGGATGTAGATGGTCAGTGTTGTGGTCTAGGAAGGAGGAGCCACAGAAAGGAAGGACTGGAATGGAGAGGTTGAAAGTGAAAAAGAGAAATGAGGAGAGAGATAAAGAAAGGACAATTGATGAAGGCAGGTTCCCGGAAAGGTGGATGGGGTTGGTGTCAGAGTGTGGTGTCAAACGGCGCTGTCTTGGACCTCATCCTGTTCAGTGTTTTCATTCCTACCTCAGATTAGGACACAGAGAAGAATGGGTAGTCAATGCCCAACAAAAACAGGATTGGAATTTGGAGCATACGCGAGAGGCATGAGCGGCTGGCTGCTGCTGACAAATTGGAATTTTATTAGGGATAAATCATACTCCTGAAATTGTAGTCTCTTTAATGGTTTTGATATTAATGGTATCATTTTGTAGTACCCTCCAAATGTGACTCCTGAGTTGGTTATTTTGTTGTTGTTGCATTATAAACTTATTGAATTAAACGTGTTTGATAGCTTTCAATCACAGATACTAGTGTAGTGATGCTTAAGTTGTTCCATCTTGGACACGTGAGAACTTCTTGTTTCTCTTTGACACATTATTTCTGTCTCCTTGGTGAGACCTAAATGCAAGGATCATGTCTCTGTTGTTTGCCCTTTATCCCAGGCACAGAATCACTGTCGCTCAATTTGTTGATTGAGGGGCAGGATATTAAAACTTAATTATGGGACAAACTATCTTACAAAAGAGCATTTAGTTTAGTCTTTGTGGATTCAGAACTTGAATCAGAGAGTGGAAGTTATAGGATGCAAATTTTGGCTCAACGTAAGAACCAAAAAATTTGGAATAATTCAGGGAGGTTGAGTTCCATCAAGTCTTTTGAGGGGCTGCTTTGTTCAGGGAGTGAGAGGACAAGGATAAACAATCAAATCAGTGAGGATCTTTTTGCTTGGGGGCCTAAATGATCATTGAGGTCACTTCTGCTTGCAAGGTAATGACTCTCAAATCCTTTGTTGACAGATTTTATTTTTGGAAAGGTGCAGAGTTGGCTGGTTTAAAATTGTTGAAATGTAATTATTGTTTTCTCCCATGAACAATAATATGTCACTCTAAATTTTGTTCGAAGTATCATGAGTTTGTACATTTGATGAAACATTGGCAATGATGAATCATGCTTTATTAGCAATCGTTTCTTTTATAAAAGGTTATAATTGTCCATTGAACAGACTTCTCATTGCATTAAATTCTCAGACTTTTTGCATTGTTAGTCACATTCTAATAAATAGCCATTATACTATTCTCTTTTTAATCTTCGGATTTTATTAGTCGACGTCTCTCTGTATTGATAAAGATTAGCATGAAGTGTGATTAGCATTTTTAGGGTATTGCAGAATTGCAGAGATTTAGTAATATTGAGATGAGTTCTCATTTATACCTGAATAAAAACTGAATTTAGATGGAGATAACAGGACCAAGTGTAAGTTTAAAATTTTTGAGGTATGTATGTTATACAGTAAGTCAGCACTTTAGCTAGTGTCCCTATTAATAAAAGAAACACTATTAATAGTACCTTAAAATATTTTAAATTGGGCTGAAAATTTGAATTCAGCCCAATATATTGTCCTTGATACACTCTAGTTTGCCGTTGCCGCTTCCTCAGTTTTATCTACATTTCCTTCTGTTGCTTCTAGACAAATACAGTAAGGAAACTAGCATTGTATCTGTCTGCACTTGGTATTATTTTCTAGCGGTTTCTCTTGAGACAAAATCATAATAGAAGAGAGGCAGAATATATTAAATTTTCCAGAGTATATTAAGTTTCTTTTAGGTATATTGCCTTAATTTCCTTTGTATCCTCTAGACATAATTTCTTCAAGGTGTTAGCACATGGACACTATTTTCAAAGATGACCTAGATAATATTTGTAATTTTGTTTTATTGTACCAAATTATTCTATGAATTTGAAGTAAGTAATGGAATAGAGAACCTTTGGGCTTTCCTTTGAGAATTTTTGCTTATAAGGAAATTCTTTCTATGCATCATCTTCTGAACCTGGAAGTTTTACCCTAAATGGGGTATTTTCCTTTATAGGTTTCACAAATGTTGGATGAACAAATACATGAAGAAATGAGTAGGCTGTGTTCCTTATTCAAAACTCCTACATCTTCTTATTTTACTCTCGCAAGAGAACTTTATTATTTACAAACTTAGGGCATACAGAACTGCGGACAGCATTTCTGAAGTGCGTCGAGATTTGGATTTGTGATGAGAGCTAGTCTGAACGTGGCTCTGCCAGGACACCCAGTGTCCCCATGTCTCTGTGTTTGGTTTGCTCTGTACTTGGGCATTTCCCTGGCTCTTCCTCATCCTGCCTTTGACAGCGCTTCCTGTGTGACCCTGGACTAAAGGATGACTCAGTCATCCCTGGGCCAGAAGTCAGCTGGGCCGAGTGAGTTGTTGGAAGAATTAGAGAATAGTAAAGATTCTCCGAAATTAAAACAGCTCCTTAAATAGCTTAGGACAACTGGGTAAAACCTGGCAATACCTCTGATAGAATGTTCTGTGGTATTATTGACACAATTAAAAGTTGTTTTCTTTTTTTTACTGTGTTAATCACCTGAATTAATGTCTTCGCTGCCAATCAAGCCTTGATTGCCTTCTGTTCATTAGCTTTTGATTTAATTAATGAGACTTTTTAAAGAGGAATCTTCAGTGTTTTCCTGTAAACAGCTCTAATTTATTGATCAATTAGAATTTTGTAATTATTCTAAAGAACTTAAATCAATGTTTGAAGTATATGTTTTGGATCTTTAATAAAATAGTTTAAACTATACAAGGTAGTTACTAGATATAAACAGCTTTTCTTTTACTCTGTGTTATTTTTATAGAATAACAGATATCTTCTTTTGAGGTCTTTAAAAAATGACATTTTGTTAGAGTTAGTAACTTGGAATTTCAAGTATTTCAGTCTATGCTAAAGTTCATAGAAACATATGCATCAAAGGTAGAACATTAGAAAGTTGGTAATGTTATTTTCCCCAAAGGTATTTTTTCCAAAAGTGGAGTGAGTGAGTTAACATTTTTCCTAAGGCTTTAGAACTGAAGGGTTCAGTTGTTGGTAAGTATCTAGACATGTGGAGAAAAACTAATTAAAAAAAGAGAAAGTCATAAGGACTCTAAGGTTAAAGAGCAATTTGATAATATGATTCTTAATGGAAGACTACTAAAGTAGTTGAAGAAGAGGAAGATACTGATTCGTGGTCTAGACACAGATAACTAAAGGATAATGGGGTTTTGAAACATGGCTGTTGGGTGCAAAAGGGTTAATTAACACAGCATTCTACCAACTCTAAACTTTAAGGAAATGAAAACTTGCCATATCCTCATGTGTCAGAATCAAAGAGGTTACACATTTAATTTGGAAAAGGACAGTAAATACTTAAACCAAACATGGAAGAAGATACTGAAAACTTTATTAAAATTTGAGATTTCTGAAACTTTTGAAAGCAACAATTACTGTACTTTATTCTTTTTTTTTAAGATGTTATTTATTAATTAGAGAGCACGTGTGTAAGCGAGAGAGCACTAGCTGGGGAGTAGCAGGCTGAGGGAGAGGGAGAAGCTGGCTCTCCGCTGGGCAGAGAGCCTGATACGGGGCTCGATCCCAGGGCCCCAGGATTGTGACCTGAGCTGAAGGCAGATGGTTACTGACTGAGCCACCCAGACGCCCCTATACTTTTTTCTTGAGTTATTTTTCAGTACAAGAAAGGAATTATCAGTATATTAACATTATTAATATTTATTCAATAAAAGTTTTTGAGAGCCTACTCTGTGCCAAGCAGTTTTAGGCACTGGGCACATAGCAGTTAACAAAACAGAAAGAGTTCCTTCACTTTTGGAGCTAATAGTCTAGTATAAATTTTAAGGAAATTTTTAGTGTTATGTGATATAATACATAAAACTCAGTGTTTTTAAGATGGGATTGGGAGGGAGACAAACCATAAGTGACTGTTAATCTCACAAAACAAACAGAGGGTTGCTGGGGGGAGGGGCGTCGGGAGAGGGGGTTCCGGTTATGGACATTGGGGAGGGTATGTGCTGTGGTGAGTGCTGTGAAGTGTGTAAACCTGGCGATTCACAGACCTGTACCCCTGGGGATAAAAATACATTATATGTTTATAAAAAAAATTAATTTAAAAATTCAGTGTTTTTAGCTATTGTGATTATCATAACTATAAGAAATTAATGCTTAGCATTTCAACTCATGGAGAATGATGCTTTAGAATCAGAATTCCATTAATCTGGATTTTGTACTTTTTATGTAATTACCATAATAAATATGTTAAAGGAATTTTTCACCACAAAAATAATGCATATTAGTATATGAAATTACTTACAGGTGTTCTACCTCTAGTTGCATTTAAAGAGTAAGTATTGGGGGGCACCTGGGTGGCTCAGTGGGTTAAAGCCTCTGACTTCAGCTCAGGTCATGATCCCAGGGTCCTGGGATCGAACCCCACATTGGGCTCTCTGCTCCGCAGGGAGCCTGCTTCCTCCTCTCTCTCTGCCTGCCTCTCTGCCTAGTTGTGATTTCTCTCTGTCAAATAAATAAAATATTTTTTAAAATTTAAAAAGAAAAGAGTAAGTATTGGTTCATTTGAAGGTTTTTCTCCTTTAGTGTATTAGAGAGGAATGAATTATGCTTCACGGTTTGAGAGTGTTTTAAGTATATGACCTTCAAAAACATGAATTCCCCGAATTCTAGAATTCAGTTCATGGTGCATATAAGTTAATGATCTCAAGGGAAGTAGAAAAGCTTTGTGGGAAGAAGGTTGTGTGTATTTTTTTATGGGTGAGGGGGAAATATCTGTAAATGTGGGGAAAGATCCAAGCAGTTCCTGGAATCAGTTACTGCCTCCTCTGGGGAGCCAGTGATGAGCTCAACTGGGCTGAGAAAAATCTGCAGATGTCAGCACTGACTGCATCCCAGCCTCAAGCCCTGCCAGAGGCCCCACATAGTCAAAAAGGACAATGTGAGAGCACAAGGTACAGTCTCCAGTTGAACTCCATGTACCTATCAATTTTTTGCCTGCACCTGGGTACCTAGAGCACAGTCAGGAGTGGAAAAATCAAGGTAATGTACTGAGGAGAGAAGGGATGCAGGGCAGAAAAGCAGTTGGTCTGTCATCCCAGCTGAAAAACAAGGAAAAATAGCTCCTAACCTTGAGAAGATGGCAGGTTGTGGAGCTTTTTAATCAGATGGCCTTAGCCCATTAGGGTAACCAACAAAGTCTTTCAGCAGTTAATCCAATGAGGAATGCCACTAGGATGGTCGGGCTGTGCTGAATTCCTTGGACTTTTAGGTTTTGTGTCTGTGGCAGTCTTTGAGCAAAACCAGACCAATTGGATGCAGTTCTTAAAAAAGAGACATTTTCATTCTTTACTTCAGACTCAGGCACTGGATTCTCTGGACCACATGAATTCTTGTTTGCTGGTTCCATAAGCTCTGAAGATTTGTGGTTGCAATTTAAATTGCAATGAGAAGGGCGCCTGGGTGGCTCTGTCGCTGAGCGTCTGCCTTCGTTCTGTCTGCCTTCGGCTAGGGCCCTGATCCCAGGGTCCTGGGATTGCGCCCCGTGTTAGGCTCCCTGCTTGCTGGAAAGCCTGCTTCTCCCTCTCCCACTCCCCCTGCTTGTATTCCTGCTCTCGCAGTCTCTGTGTCAAATAAATAAAATCTTAAAAAGAAAATTGCAGTGAGAAACCATTTTTCTCTATCAGATTGGCAGAGTCAGTGGTTGATAACATAGTGTAGGTGAAGGAGCTTACAGGAGCTCGTACATTCGCTGTATAGGAAGTATAAGTTGGTACAACCTCCACGAAGGGTAATTTCCCACTATTCATCAGAATTAGAATTTAGATATGCACATACGTTTTCATCTGGCAATACCACTTTTAGGAGCTTATCGTAACAGATTTTTTTTTTAAAACGAATGTAGTTACATGCCCACAAATATTTATCGCCATCACTGTTGTAGTAGCAAAAAATTGGGAATGTGCGAAGTATCCATCAGTGGAAGACTGGGATTAAATGAAGTATACTATATTTATACGAAGGAGTTCCCTGTGGTCTTTCAAAAGTAGTGGAAAGTTTTCTCTATGAATTTAGGAGGAAGTCACCAAATTTATTAAGGTAAAAACGATATACAGTATACTCTGTCTAGCATACTACCGTGTGTGTGGGGGGGCGGGTAAGTGTATATGAACAATGGTAACCAGTGACCTCACAGGATGGGAGCTGGGCGCTGAAGGAATGTAGCAGGGAGACTTACTGTTCATCAAACGCCGTCTTGTACCTTTTACATTTGCAACGTGTGCTTGTTTTATCTATTCTTATTAACAAAGGATGCTGCTAGGCCTAGTAAAGGTAAAGAAGAGCATTTGCCTAGAAGACCAATGTAGATTGTCATGTATTTGTTAACAGAATTGACTAGATAAAAACGTTATCTGCCGAGTGCAATCTGACTTTTAATTAGAGCCAGTACACATTTAGAGTGCATCTGGAAGAACCATCTGCTTGGATAGGTTTTGTGTAATCTTATAATAGTAAAACATTCATAACTTTTATTTTGATGGTATACTGTATGTATCATAAGACACATTCAAACCAAATGTAATTTTAGGAGGCTTTGGTAAAAAAAAGAGAAATAATGAGAAAGGGAGGAATGGGTGATAGAGAAAGAGGAGGAAAGAATAGAAAGAGGGTAGAAGTCTGAGAGTCAAGCTTCTGAACTTGAGGATTGAATGACCTCGGCTTAAGACTGAAGATGAAGACATTTTAACCAGGGAAATGAAGGAGCTCTTGGAAAAACTAAGGGAGAAAGTTATTTTGACTTCTTGATTTCTAATTAATCTGAGAATAATTGATCAAGTATGGTGATTTTGTTAAGCACTAGTTTAATTCTGGAAGAAACATAGAGTGAATCATAGAAAACTTTGGTTAAATCTTAGACAAGGCGAGTGTGAATGTTTTAAATGGGACTATTTAAAATGTGAATATTTATGATGATGATATAAAACTCCCAACCTTACTGAAATTAATCTTGTGGCAGCATAATTGAGTCACTGACATTTTCAGTGCAAAAATGCATAAAATATAAATCGTAAGGAAATTAGCGCCATAACGGGAACATATTTTCACGGATTCACTTCTCATCTTTTCTTTTGTTTCTGCCAGAGTAAATGGGAAGTTGGTAGCCCTGAAGGTGATCAGGCTGCAAGAAGAAGAAGGTACACCTTTTACAGCTATCAGGGAAGGTAGGCATTTTCTCGTAATCTTTGCTTTTGTGTTTGCTTGATGTCTGTAGCTGTTTAAATATTACTCACCTCTGCATATGCAGAGTTTGTAAATTATGTGGTTATATCTCATTGGAAAGTGTAGACGGAAATTTAAAAATCAGTATCTCTTGCAATCATATCAAGTCATGTTAAATAAAATAAGACAATCCTGCTGTATACTCAGGTGTGTGTGTGGGGGAAACCTGCTGTGTATTGATGGTGAGACTAAAGCTGACTGAGGAATTTTATATTCCTGATTGTGTTTGTAGGGTTTCTAAGGTACACATTAATTAAACATTACTTTATATTCATGTCTTTTAAGAAAAGTCCTTATAAATAGTGGTCTCATCCTATCTTATTAGTCATTTGTATTTCTTCTTTCTTGATTTCTTTGCTCCTGTCCTTCACCATTTTTTTCTATTGGTTATTCTTATTGATTTAGAGATACTCTTTATATATTAGCATCATTTATCTTTTAATATTTTCTTTCATGCTGTCATTTTTCTAAAAATTTCTTTTACAACATAGTTTGTTACATATGTTTTTAATTTTTATATAATAAAATTGCTTTATATTTTGCTTTATTTCTGCATAGCTTCTCTACTCCCAAGAGAATAAAATATCTTTTTATTAGTGGGAAATTTTCAGTTCAGTTTTAGAACTTTTATTTATTTATTTATTTTAATTTTTAAAAAATTTTATTTATTTATTTGAAAGACAGAGATCACAGGTACACAGAGAGGCAGGCAGAGGAAGAAGAAAGGAAGCAGACTCCCTGCTTAGCAGAGAGCCCGATGCGGGGCTTGATCCCAGGACCCTGGGATCATGACCTGAGCCGAAGACAGAGGCTTTAACCCACTGAGCCACCCAGGCGCCCCAGTTTTAGAACTTGTATTAATAGTTTTTCCTCCACTACATTTTTTTTTAAGATTTTATTTATTTATTTGACAGAGAGAAAGAGATCACAAATAGGCAGAGAGGCAGGCAGAGAGAGAGGGGAAAGCAGGCTCCCCAATGAGCAGAGAGCCCGATGCGGGGCTCAGTCCCAGGACCCTGAGGTCATGACCTGAGCTGAAGGCAGAGGCTTAACCCACTGAGCCACCCAGGTGCCCTTCCACTACATTTTTTAAAAAATTTTAATGCCAATGTAGTTAACATAGTGTTATGTTAGTTTCAGGTGTGCAGTATAGTGATTCAACACTTCTGTACATTACTCAGTGCTCATCATGATAAATGTACTCTTAATCCCCTTTACCTATTTCACCTGTCCCCCTACACACCTCCTTCCCCTCTATTTGTTCTCTGTAGGTAAGAGTCTGGTTTTTGGCTTTTTCTGCTTTTTGCTTGTTTTTTGTTTTTTTCCTTAAATTTCAGATACGGATGAAATCATATGGTATTTGTCTTTCTCTGACTGACTTATTTCACTTAGCATTATACTCCTTTGCTACATTTTAAAAAGTACAAATTATCTCGACATAAGGCTTCAGTTTATTTTTTGCATTGAGGGAACTATAGCTGGTCCACAACAAAATAACTGTGAGTGATTTACTGCAAGAATATCGTTAAGGTATTGTGGAATTAAATATAGTCTGTCACTGGTCTGATTTGTTTCTCACAACTAGCATTACACTTTACATTTGTTTCTGAGAGGCTTCCTTTCTGTTTTCACTTTCTCACCTCTCATTCTGCTGTTCATACCGCTTTCGTCTGTTTTCCTTCATTCCTGCTTAGCTGAAAATGTTCTTATAAAGGCATCTTTACAAATACTGTTATACAAAGAGGGTGCTCAGTCTGATGGGATTGGAAAGCACTGGCTGAGATGGAGCAGTGGTTCCCATCGAGCTCTGGAGGGAGGCAAGGTGAAGCACTCTTGAATTTGATTTTGGTAGACCCTGAGTGCCGGGGAGTAGGAAAGGGGCAAAGAGATGTTGGGCCAACAGAGAAGCAAGAGGTCATGAAATTGGGCAGCAGGCACGCTCCCTAATGTGTGGGGTGTACACTGCAGTTTCCCAACCTGCCCTTACTGTTCGTGCTAGCCTTGGTTCAAGGTTCAGATAAAGTTTATAATGGTATTAGAGGATCCAGTGGTGACAGTTGGACTCATCAGTGGAAAGTTCAAGGAGACAAACAAGTAGGGTCAAATTGAAGTTGTTGTCGATCTGTTCATACTGCCTGGGTATGAGGCAAACCTGTTGGGCACAAGGTAAGCCTAGAGAGAAGCTTGGGAATGGGCCCTGAGAGGCAGTTTTGTCATAGAATGCAGGCCTCTGTGGCTGGGACTTGGTTCCCTGGGTCTGGGAGCCGCTGAAGCCTTTTAAGCTGAGTGTATTAGGAAGATAAATCTGATATTAGGGTATAATACAGATGAGGATATAGATATAGAATATATATATATATATAGATAGATAGATATAGATATAGATATAAGATATAGATATATAGATACAGATATAGATGAGGAAGAATCTGGAGCTGATAAATCAGTCATTCAAAGTCATCCAGATTTGAAATTAGGAGGACCTGGATTTATTGGAAAGCAGTGGCAAAAAATGATTTGTGGGGAAAGAAAGGCTAGAGCATAGTGGATTACTGGTTATAGATTATTTGAGAGGGAAACATAAGTGGTTTTGAGTTTGAATGAGTAAAAAAATGGTGCCAGAAAGAGAAATAATTTGTGTTGTTTTTAACACTTTGTGTTTCACAAGGGCAGTTATCTACTGTAATCTTCACATGAGCCCTTCAAAGGGTTTTTGTATAGAGTTTATACTGTTTATAGAATCTGTGTTAGGAGTATGGAACTGAGGCTTAGAGAGGTTAGATGACTTGTCCAAGGCATCAGATCTTGTACCCAGACTTTCTTAGGTTCCAAAATGGTGTCATGCTAACACTGTAGAGTAGTGAATATGGGTTTTGGACTTTCTGAGTTCGTGATACATCTATACGAAAATGTCTTCTTGGCAATGTGGGAGTAAAGCTCACTAGAGTTCAACACAAACAGTATGCATTTAGTGTGGTCCTTAACAAGCTGAACACATGTAAGAATTTTGTGGGAGAGGACTTTGAGCAAAAACAGGGAGTTAAATTGGAAGGGAATGTAGTGAGATGGAAAGCCCCATGGATATTAGAGTCTGGAGAGCTGGGTTTGATCCTGGCTCTGTTTTCCATCACCTACCAGACAACATGAGGCGAGTCACCTATATTACTTTGCTAGGGCCCCTGAAAGAAAGTACCACAGGCCGAATGGCTTAAATAACAGAAATTTATCATGTCATAGTTCTGGAGGCTGGAAGTCTGAGGTCAGGGTGTCGGGTCCTGCTTCAGAGGGCCATGAAGGAAGGATCTGTTTTAAGCCTTTCTCCTTGGCTTAAGGGTGGCCATCTTCTCCCTGTGTGTTCCCATCATCTTCCCTCTGTACCTGCATCCACTTTCCTTTTCTTGTAAGGACACCAGTCGTATTGGATTAGAGCCCACTCTAATGATCTCAGTTTAACCTAATTACCTCTGAAACCCCCCTGTCGTCAAGTACAGTTACATGTTGATGTCCTGGGGTTAGGACTTCAACATGTGAATTTTGGGGGACGCGCTTCATTCTATAACACCACCTCATAGCTCTGGGCCTCCGTAACCCTGTTTGTGGAACTCAGGAGCTGGTTTGTGCCATCTCTCAGGAACCATCTCCCTCCACGTTACAGTTTTGATTTCCCACGGGGTCTTCAAACTCAAGAGATTTGACTACCCTGGAGATCAGGGAATGCTGCAAGAATTGTTGAGGACTAGAGGAACAGATTACAAAATGACATTGTATTTTACCTTCAATAAAGTATTTTAAGGTTTCCTAATAAAATCTGACTTCTCGGTGATTTTTAAATGGAGATAAATGACCTGGTAGTAAGAAGAGGAATTAAACTTTGGGTCAGTTTTGGTAATTTACTCCTCTCTTGCCTTCTCATTCCCACCTCTCCATCTTATTTTTCTCATTTTTCTGCTCTGTATGTGTGGAAGCAAAAGCTAGCACCATAGCTTCTTTTTGCTATTAATAATAATTCATGTAAAATAATTCCTCTGTGTATCTGATGCTTGAGTTTGAAATACTTAGGATTGGGGTGGGTGATGTTTGGGATGTGCTCATTTTTGCATTTTTACATTTTTCCATCTTTACATTGATGAGGGTGTAGCATGGCTTGCTCAATTGAGATGAAGAACTTTAATTTGAGTTTGCCTCTTTTCTGCTATTTTGGTCAATTTCCTTATTCACAAAATGTCAACAGCAGGAAGATTTTAAAGGAGGAAAGCAGAAAGTAGTTTTCAAGTGGCAGCTTGCCACTTAGAAGCTTACCTGGGAATTTAGATTTTAACACATAATTTTCACCTAAAGTAGAAATACTTGTCAGCAACTCTAATCTTACCTGGATTTATGTCCAGAGATAGCCTTTGAATTTTATCTCAGAGCTAGAGTGCTTAACTGGCTTAATTCAGGTTCAGGTGCTTTGAGACTCATTCTGTTTTTGATGGCAGCTTAGAGAAATTAAGCAGCAGTGCTGTGGGCCGGCTTTTCTATTTTTTATTCTCATGATATCTTCATGGATTTTGATGGTAAGGGTAGAGTCAGGAGATACTGGGATGGTTTGAAAATGAGTAGATAAAGTTTTTAGGAGAGCTATCTTTTTTTTTTTTTTAAGATTTTATTTATTTGTTTGTTTGTTGGGGTTCCTGGGTTGCTCAGTCATTAAGTGTCTGCCTTCTGCTCAGGTCGTGATCCCAGGGTCCTGAGATCCAGACCCATGTCAGGCTCCCTGCTCAGTGGGAAGCCTGCCTTTCCTTCTCCCACTCCCCCGGCTGCATTCCCTCTTACCATCTCTCTCTCTGTCAAATAAATAAATTAAAAAAAATATATATTTACTTGTTAAATAGAGAGAGTGAACACAAGTGGGGGGAGGAGCAAGGGAGAAGGACAAGCAGACTCTGCACTGAGCACCAAACCTGACACGGGGCTGGATCTCGCCACCCTGAGATGATGACCTGAACCAAAATCAAGAATAGGACACTCAACTGACTGAGTCACCCAGATGCCCCAGGCTATCCATCCGTATAAACAACTTCAAGGTGTCTGTATTCTTGCTCTGTGATACTGTATTATAGGTGTTCAACAGTTGTTTTGTTTTTTTGTTTTCTTTTCTTTTGACTAAGATTTGCCCAGTGAAAGAATAGAAGGGAACCAATTATCATCTTTTGTGAATTTTTGAATACTTAATAGTTTTCTTAGGCAAGAGTTATGTTAAGAGAAATCTAGATACTCTAATAGAGGACAATTTTTTTTTTTAAGATTTTGTTTATTTGTCAAAGAGAGAGAGAGCATAAGCAAGGGGGACTGCAGGTGGAGGGAGAAGCAGACTCCCTGCTGAGCAAGGAGCCTGATGTGAGACTCAGTCCCAAGAATCCAGGATCATGACCTGAGCCAAAGGCAGACTCTTAACTGACTGAACCACCCTGGCACCCCTCACCCTTCCACATGCAGATCTTTACTGAATCTCCCTATTTTCAGTTCAGGTTATGCAGCTAACTTAGAGGGACTAAAAGATATTGAAGTACATAGGGCATAAAATGATAAAACTCTATAAAGAAGCCTTGGCAGTGGGGGGTGGGCAGGGAGAAGAGGAGATGAATGTGTTTGGGAAGGACTTAAGAGGGATATCTGGTAGGGATTGGCGTTTGACTACACATGGAGCTTGATAGAAATGGGATATTCAGGGGCGCCTGGGTGGCTCAGTGGATTAAGCCGCTGCCTTTGGCTCAGGTCATGATCTCAGGGTCCTGGGATGGAGCCCCGCATCGGGCTCTCTGCTCTGCAGGGAGCCTGCTTCCTCCTCTCTCTCTGCCTGCCTCTCTGCCTACTTGTGACCTCTCTCTCTGTCAAATAAATAAATAAAATCTTTAAAAAAAAAAAAAAAAGAAATGGGATATTCAGAATACTCCAAGATTTTGACATTCATGAATAAATAGTGAAGCCAATAATAAGAAAGGCACTATGGGGTAGGGGTGGTTATAGGAAGGGAAAGATAAGTTCAGTCCTGATCATGTTACGTTTGAGATCTGGCCTTTATGTGGCAGTTGTTTATATGGTGGTGCAATTCAGATAACACATCAGTTGTACCTAAATTGGGGACCTTACCCCACACTTCCAAGTACATAATCTCATTTAGTCGTTCTTCAACATCGTGAGAAAGGTTGATACTACCTTCATTTTAGTAATTAAGAAACTGAGATCTAAAGAGATTTTTGTTCAAAGTCGTATAAGTAAATGGCAAATTTGGGTCTTCTACCCAGTATCCAGGCCAGTGCCTGATGCCTGATGGTCACTCAGCACATGCTGAGTGAGTGAATGACAGAATGAACGAATAAACTCCAAATCCTTTAGTGTTATTCTACTATATTGCATCACTGTTGAGACAGAAACCTCTATGATAAAAAATGTATGTGGATTTTTTTTTAAAGATTTATTTATTTATTTGACAGAGAGAAAGAGAGAGATCACAAGCAGGCAGAGAGGCAGGCAGAGAGAGAGGGGGAAGCAGTCTCCCTGCTGAGCAGAGAACCCAATGTGGGGCGCCATCCCAGGACCCTGAGATCATGACCTGAGCCAAAGGCAGAGGCTTTAACCCACTGAGCCACCTAGGCGCCCCTGTATGTGGATTCTTTTCAGGCTGCTAAGCAGAGAAGTACAGTTGGGAAAGCACCCTAGAGCAAGTTGGAAAATGTTGAGTCTTGGTGAAGGCTATGCCCCTAGCTACATGAGCATAAATGAGTCACCTAACATATTTAGTCTTTAATTTCTTCATCTTTGTAATGAAGGGGTTTGGACTGTATGATCTTACAGCTTTACGATTAAAAGAATAGTACCAGCATGAATCATTACGTCGGTAAAGGATCCTTAATTGTATCATCAGTATGCTTCATACACACATGCTGTAATGTGATGCACATTTATTGTTTTTAAAATATTTCTTTTAAACCCTCTAATAATAATCCTTTATGTCTGTCACTGAAAAAATTAACATGAATTGCTTCAGAGCATTTGACATTTGACAGACAAGTTTTTCTTTAAATGGAAGATAAAAATCTACGAGTCTAGACTTTGATTTTAAGTAAACTTATGTTAATTGCCAAAATTGTTATTCCTTGTAAGTATGAATAATTTGATGGGTGTCTGCCAGTTGATAGCAACAAAAAATTTGCAAGCTGTTAGATCATGTGACTTTAAAAACTGAAAATCGTATGTTTTCTTTTGCATGTCTTTAATTTTAAAGGATGAAGATTTTAATGAAGTAACTTATTTTTTTGTCCTCTTTAAGTTTGTAAAAAATTTTATATTACATTTTCTATTTTATTTGGAAATAGAGATTTCCAATTATATTTGGAAATATAAATATAAATAGTTTACTGGAAATGTAAATTGAGCTGAGACAGATTTATGTTTTAAATGTTTTTAGTATTATACAACTAGTTCTAATCTGAGGTATTTATAATTGGCTAAAAATCTCTAAGGACATTTTCCAGTATCTACTATGCTTACTTTTAAAAATGCTACCTCATTGGGGCGCCTGGGTGGCTCAGTGGGTTAAGCCGCTGCCTTCGGCTCAGGTCATGATCTCGGGGTCCTGGGATCGAGTCCCACATCGGGCTCTCTGCTCAGCAGGGAGCCTGCTTACCTCTCTCTCTCTCTCTGCCTGCCTCTCTATCTACTTGTGATCTCTCTCTGTCAAATAAATAAAAAATAAAAAAAAAAAAAAATGCTACCTCATTTAATTCTCCCAGTATTCCTGTGTTATGTGTAGGTATAAATATCTCTGTATTGAGGTGGTAATGGAGGCCTAGAGATAACAAGTTGTCTTATATCACATAATTTACTAGTAAACATTAAGTTTGGATTTTAACTGGAGTTTTTGAGCTAAAATGTTTATTTCAAGGATGGTACTTTCTTCTCTTCAGAATTTCTAATCTAAAAAAGTTATGGGAGTCCATAATCTACATATAAACTGCTTATCTTGATATTATTATCATTGCTGCTACAGGTTGCTGTATAAAAATTCAGTCCATTGGCGCCTCTGTTACTTCTCAGTATTTGAAGTTGTATTATTGATCTATGTGTGATCTGTTGACAGAAATAGTCAAAGGATGACCAACTATGTACAGTAATTAATTCATGACCAGTGTCTTGACCACTGACAGAATTAGTGTCATTTATCTTCAAGCTCTAGATTAAGGTAAATTCTTTAATGTAAGGGAATAGTCAAGGACAATAGTAAACAAAGACTCTCTAATATTCATTAAAAAATAGATATGTCATGTATATTGGAAAGGAAGTTGACAGTCTTAGAGGAGACAGAGAGAGGGGCAAAAATATATTTGAAAGAATAATTGCTAAAAACTTACTTTAAATGTTGAAAAATGGAATTAATCTGTTAATTCAAGAAGATAAATGACCCCCGTCTTAGGAGAAACGTAAAGAAACTAAAACTTGCACCTGTCATACTCTAAGTTTGTCTCTGAAAGACAGAGACAAAGAGAAAATCTTGAAGGCAATAGGTGTAAAGCAACTTGTTACATTTAGGGGGGTGGGGAAAGTATGTTTAAGATCTAACCTGTTATCTAAACCAGAGGAGGAAGCAAGAGGCAGTTGACATACTCAAATGCTTAAAAATACAACAAAACAAAACTAAACAACCTGTAAACCAAAAATTCGACAAGTAACAAAAAATATTCTTCAAAAATGAAAGTTAAAGACTTTCTCAGGTCAGCCACAAATTAGGATAAAATATTCTCAAATAATATATCTGATAAAAGATTTATGTCCAAAATATCTAAATTATATTAGAAAGTCCAGAAGTCAACAATTCGAAGACCTGCTCCAGATTTGTAAATGGGAAAACAATTATATTTCACCAAAGAGGACGTAGTATTAGCTAATAAGCCCATGAAGTGATGCTCAAAGTTGTTAGTCATGAACTAAATGAAAATTAACACCATAGTGAGATGTGACTGTATATCCGATACAATGACTGTAATCAAAAAGACCAACAATACCAAGTGTTGACAAAGGATGTGGAGTAACTGGAACCTTGTACTTTGCTGGTGGGAATATCAAATGGGACAGCCACTTTTGAAAACATTTGAATAGTTGTTAAACATTGAATATGAAATTAACATATAACCCAGTATTTCCACTCTTAGGTATCATATCATTTCCCCAGGAGAAAGAAAACATACTTCTGCACAAAGACATGTACATGAATATTCGTAACATTACCATGCTGAATAGGCAAAATCAGGAAACAATCTCAATATCCCTCAACTGTTGAATTGATAAACAAAATGTTGCATATCCATACGATAAAAAGAAGCTAACTACTGATAACGTGCTTCAGCATGTTTGGACCTTGAAAACACTATGCTTTGTTATATAAGCTCAGTCATACATACATAAAATTTCTGGAAGGAGCCAATCTATGAAGACTGAAAGCAGAGACCCGTGGTTGCCTGGGGCTGGAGATGGGAGCAGGGATTGGCTGTAAACTGTCACCCACTCTGGTGACATGAAATTGTTCCTGTGTTAGTTTGTTTTTATGATTTGACAAATTTGAGTTATAATGGCTGTAGAACTCTGTAGATTTATTCAAAGTCATTAAATTTTATACTTACAGTGGGTATATTTTATGGTTTATGAATTATACCTCAAATAAATTTTCTCCTAATTCTATTAAAATACATTTATAGGCTTAGCTAAAAATATACACTTAGCTAAAAATGTGTTAACACTAGGGATCATTAAATCTTAATTAATAATAAGTTAATTATTACATTGCAAAACTTAGAAAATCTCTCTTTTTTCCAGTTTCTCTAAACTTGTATTATTTTCACTTTGTTGACTATAAAAAGTGACACTTCCTATTCTCAAAAATCTTAAAATTTATCAGTGGAGAAAGATAAACATGTTGACAGTTGAATTTGTAGGACTACAATTACAGAAGTCTGTTGGGGGGCAGAGTGAGTGGGAACCTGTTGGTAAGTCAGAGTCTTGAAACTAATGGGAGAAGTGGAGACACCTGAGCAGTGTTGGCAGGTCACATGTCACATCAGAACTTGGAAAAAAAGCATCAATCCAGTTCCTTGTCAGAAGCTGTATCCTCGTTCCAGTGTTGACTTCAGCAATATTATAGACCTCATCATTCCAGAAAGGCAGAGAACAAGGAGCAGCAGCAGGGTGCTGATTTGACCTGCCCTAACCACTTAGAAGAAGGAAAAGAGAAACCCTACGAGGTTGCAGTGAAGAACCTTTTGAAGCTGCCTGTCATTGCTGTCAGTTTTTGACAAACAACTTTAATCACAACATACTGTTTGTTCAGTGAGATAAAATAACCAAGGATGAGCAAAGTGTCCCTGTGTAATTTACGCAGAGAAGATGCTGATTGAAAATGACAGCTGGCAGGTTGAACTTTCATGACTCCATAGTGAAGAAGAGGCCACAGAGGCTCTGTCTTGGAGGAAGGAATGTCCTTTGCCTTTTCTCAACCCTGAGTTCTCCCAGCCTGTCTGCAACTCTGCTTTGACCATATTTTTTTTTAAGATTAGAAAATTTTTTTTGTGTGGGGGGAGAGCAGCAGGAGAGGAAGAGAAAAACCAAAGCAGTGTCTGCGCTGAGCCAGACACAGGGCTCAGTCTCACAATCCTGGGATCAGAGCCCGAGCCAAAACCAAGAGTCTGGCGCTCAGCCAACTGCACCACCAACCAGGTGGCCTACGCTCTGACCATCTTTCAAGACCTTGTTAAAGTGCTCTCTCTTTCTGAGACCTTTGCTGGCTTTTGCAGAAATAATCTCTTTTTGTGCTGCTTTGGCTTGCTTGTTTTGTTGTTTTTGCTTATACCTTTACCTCTTAGCATTTATTTATAGCACTTACATTATACTTCATGATATGGTCCTATCATAATGACATATGGTCATTATGTATAATTATTAATTACTATTAATTATCACAAAGTATAATGACATGGTCTGTTTTTATTGTAAACTATGTATATATATGTATATATAAACATATATACAATAATGTATGTATATATAAACATATATACAATATAGTGTGTGTGTGTGTGTGTGTGTGTGTGTATATATATTATATATGACCTTTAAATCCTGCGGGTTGTGATGTGAAGCAAGCAGTGGCTAGTCATTTCCTAGATCTTTGCCGTTAGTCACCAAAATGGAATTAACCCAGACTCCAGTTAGCATTTTAATGAATTTAAGCAGTAATGAAAAGTGCCATGGTAGTTTTTGAATTAAAAGGAAAAGAGAGCTCTGGTGTGATGGAAGAGATGGGATTTGGGCTGAGCTTAAAGACAGTGTGCAATTTGTTGAGGCTGCAATAACAAAATACCAGAGACTGGGTAGCTCGTGGATAGCAGACACTTATTGTTCATAGTTCTGAAGGCTAGAAATCCCATATGAGGGTACTGGGGTGGTTAGGGTACCCTGGTCTCCAGCTTATCCTTTTATTCTCACATGGCAGAAGAGAGTTCTGTGGGGGTCTTTTCTTTAAAAGAACATTATGTACCTTCCAAAGGCCCCACCGCCTAATACAATCACCTTTGAGGGTAGGATTACAACATACAAATTTTGAAGGGAGAGCACAAACAATTAGACCATAGCAGGTAGGTAGGATTCGTATACAGAGAAATGAACAGAGAAAGGTCTGCCTACCAGGGTAGCTGGCTCAGGTAGGAAATAGCACTTCCTCCCCCTCTCAGCCCCATCACCAGTCTGACTGGCTTAGAGGAGTTCAGATCTCTTGACAGTGGGGTGGGTGGATTGGTTGCCCCTAAATGTTTTCTGATGAAAACTCTAGCCATTCTTTTGTTTGCTGTTATTCTACTAAAACGGCAACCTGGGTGTATGTCCTCTGCAAAGTCTTAGTTTCTAGGTGGTCTGTTTTTTAATTGTTTTTTGTTACTGTCACATGTGTTACAATAGCACGAGTTCTTTTGTTGATGCCGAGTCGTTAATATCTGGGATAGCTGGTGAGCAAAAATCCTAGGGACCCAGGATCCGTAAGGGAATATCATGAAGTCTGGGACGGTGGAGATAGAACAAGACACTGAAAAGGAAGAATGTGTCTAGTTGAGGGAATTAGTAAGGAGCCAAGAACAATTTGAGTGTCTTAAGCAAGGGCGAATTTGAGGAGGAGAGAACCATTTATAGAAAGAGGAAGCAGGAAGTGGCAACTCCTTTAGGGTCACAGCTTCAGAATAGATGGTGTTTACATATGCCAAGGTTGAGGTGACAGCCGTTTATCTGAGTAAAAATCCCTGAATGGTAGGATTGTCGAGCTGAGAAGAACAGAAGAACGTTGGTCATTATGTAATCTGATTCCTTCATTTCACAAAACAACAAACTAAGTCCCAGAGAGTTAAGTAGATTGTTGGAACTACCAAGATCAGGAGAGTTGATCTGGCATGAGAGTCATGTGAATCATTACGGTGGAGAAAGGTGGTTAGAGATCTGGCAGTGAATTACATCTTTAAAAAGCGGTTCACAGGGGCGCCTGGGTGGCTCAGTGGATTAGGCCACTGCCTTCGGCTCGGGTCGTGATCTCAGGGTCCTGGGATCGAGCCCCGCATTGGGTTCTCTGCTCCGCGGCGAGCCTGCTTCCTCCTCTCTCTCTGCCTGCCTCTCTGCCTACTTGTGATCTCTCTCTCTGTCAAATAAATAAATAAAATCTTAAAAAAAAAAAAAAAAGCGGTTCACACCACAGATTATATCTGATCTTGGTGGAACGTGCCAAAAAGTGACGTCATGTAGGTTTCTCTGTATTTCTCATTTTCTTCTGTCATTTTGGGATGTGGTGGAATTCTTCAAAAGACCATCAAATAATTCGTGTTTTAATTTTTTAAAAAACAAATTAATACCATGTGTGGAGAAAACATACCATATAGTTTATTGTGGGAAAAGTTTAGCAGTAGAAAGCTACAGGAAATTTTAGTGGAGGACATTTATATTTTTTGGACACGTGCCATCTTCAGTCAAGTCCCTGAATATACTCATAAGAATTGAATTGATAATAGCACTTTTAAAAAGCCCTAACACTTTGAACAGGGCCCAAGAAAAAGAATTAAGGGAAATAATAAGCAAGATCTTGGCAGTGGTTCTGTGTTCCTGAGCTGATACTCCTTCCTTCTGTCCTAAAGTTTAGGGCTAGTGTAGGCAGGAACCAGCAGCAGGGGTCAGTTTTAATGATGATAATTTGGTTTCACAGAAGTACTTATGATTATAAAATTTTTGTTGATGAAGACTAGGATTAATTTTTCTGTAGGAGCTTTTTTGGAGGGGGGTCAGAGATTTGAGGCAATTTCCATGATGAGCAGCAGATTGATTGGGTTTGTTTAAAATGATCAAGATAATATTTTGTGGAAGATCTGAATGCATTCTAGCCATTTAATAAATAGTTGTCTGTGACTTTGCTTTTAAATGCCTTTAATTATTCTATAAAGATTGTAAGTCTTGGGGGAAGTAGGTAAACATTTCCACTCTCTTGGGGACTTGGTCTGGATACGGAATAGGTCTTTCCTTCTGTCCATTTATGTTGATATTTGGGATGTTGTAAATGGTTAATGGTGGTAAAGGAAACCAATAACTCCTACCACCTACCCATTCTAACCAGCAGATTGTAAACTGACTGACTGATTACCATGGGTTGAAAGCCAGGTCTGTCTGACGCTATATCACAGTTTTGTTTTTTTTTTTAATTATTATTATCATTATTATTTTTACATCACAGCTTTTAATACTAGGCTGTGGTACTCCTCAAAGGCAGGATTACAGTGGATCAGATTTTACCCTTTCATGATTTGCTACCTCATTGGCGCAGAGTGCCAGACCAGAGCGCCTACTCCCACTCCAGATTTCCTTTCTTAGCTCTTTCTAGCAGAATCATGAACTGCACTTAAAAAACAATTGAAACTTGTTGGCAGGGATTCACCCATTACGAGTTAAATTTTGGCAACATAGATTAATCAAATACTAATACTATAGAAATCCTGCCCTTTCATAAAGTGTTGAATAGAACAGAACTTACTGTTACTTCACATGATGGAGTAATTAGTGCAAAAGAAAATATTTTTGAAGTGTGGCTCTGTCAGGGGAGCTAAATCAAACTGAAAATAGGAAAACATGAAAGTATAGGCGCTTATTACACAGTTTTGTTTTTGAACAAACATGTACTTGGACGTTTTTCAGAATAGGAGACTTCTGGTAGCTTAGCTCCAGTTGGAAGAAAATTATACTTCTAGGTATTTCTTATCTGGAAAACAGCATGGAGGTTCCTCAAAATGTTGAAAATAGAACTACCCTATGACCCAGCAATTGCACTACTGGGTATTTACCCTAAAGATACAAACGTAGTGATCCTTCTAGAAGGTTTTTACCTCAGTAATAGATTATTGAAAATACTGAGCCAACAAGCCTATGCTATTATAATTTCCGATTTACCTAAACCACTAAAAATAAAGTCACAAAGCTATAGTAAACTTGGTTTGTTAGGAATATTTTCCCTCAACTTTAAATTTTACGCACCAGATGGGAAAACTTGCTGGTATTAAATCTACAGTATTTAAGAGGAAGTCTTGCCTTACTTCTTAAAGTAAAACCTTCATCAATCTAAAATGTTTCAAGTAAAACAAAATCTTAAAACACACAAAGAGCAAATGGGCCAGTCTTTTGTGTGTATATATATTATTTGTTACCCAAACTTTTCATGTGCTGCCATATTATTATACATATTGCTATACTTGGAGCGAAAATATGGCCAGAGAAATATATTGGCATATTATTTCAATGATTTGATAAGCCTGGGTATTGCTTTTGGGCTTCATAAAGCATCTAAGCAAATCCTTAAGTATGGTGATATATTGCTTTCCTCTGTGTATGGAGTTGGTAACGGAAGCTTTTATGTGTCATGTGAGGGCAGTATATGGCCTTTTATATTTCAGAGATGAAGTATAATGCAAAAGGAAATTTGATATGACAGTCAAGAGCTGAGATTTTCAAACCTGTGCACTGTTCTTATGAGGAATGTTTATTTTTCTTTGTTTACAAGAAAGTATCTGAAGTGATTTGTTATGCATTATGTGACCCAGAGGGTATCTAGCAAGCTTTTTTTTAATGTTAATATTTTCAAGATACAGTTCCTTCTGCACACATGCACATGAATATATACATTGCTACATCTCTGCAAATTAAAAGCTTATTTTAGATAACTCATGTTTAATAAGTGCAATTCATGTTTTTCATTTCCCTGATGGGTGTGATTTTTTTTTAAATTTCATAGAAATAAACATGTAGGGAACTGTCTTTTTAATTGCTGTGGGCCCCCTGAGTTCATGTAATCACTATAAGCAATTTGTAGCCTTTAGAGAAGAGAGAGAAGACATTTCTTTAAGGTTTTATATGGTCATTTATAATGCACGTAGTAATATAGAAAACCAGCCTTTTTAGACCTTCCAGCTTTTTGAGGAAACCTTCCCTCAGTAGGAAGAGGGGGACTTCTCGTGTTGAACATTTGCCCTTTCTAGAGAGGAATGAAACTCCTTGCTTTGCGATAATTTTGTTAAAAGAATAATTTGATCCGATGTCCCATTAAGTTTAGAAAGCAGGCGTTCTATCCAAAGATAGAAGTCAATTACTCTTTTATAGAGTTTTTCAAATTAAAAACTTGAATGTTTTCCTTTAAAGGGTTATCAGTGACCTTTACTTAAAAACTCATGACCTTTTCAAATTTTTGGTCATCCTTAACACCATTTGTCATTTGATACTGTTTGCTGCTACCACCAGAGTATGTATGACCCTTGCAGTATTTAGGGAGGCATCCTGTGTTGTATTTTTATTTGCTAAATCTGACATCTTGGAGTCCCTTCTCTTCTCTCTGGAGGTCTTCTCCTTTTTCCACGTCATGTGGGCATCCTGTGTATCCATGGACCCGACTCTCCTCGCTTCCTCATGAAAGTTCATCTACCCTTACGGTACCAGCTGTCACCTCCCTGTGCTGGTTTTCCAGCCCACGTCTCTGGCTTTGACTGTCGCAGCCCCCAAATTCAAACAGCCCGAGGTGATTCTTACATAATGTGCTACTGTGGCCTCCACCTCAGCGTGACCAAGCCGAACTGTTTGGAATGCCACGGACCAGTGATCCCGCTGCATTCGGAGTCAGTGATGTTTCCGCTGGCGGAAAGAAATCTGCTGAGTGGTGTTATGTCAGACTCCCCTCTCTCCATAAATAATCTATACAGTTGTCACCAAAGTGGCCACAATTTTCATCCTCTTCGTTGCTCTTTTTACCCATATGTAAAGTAGTGAAGGTCCTGAAATAATTTCCTTTCTGGGCCCCACTGATTTGCCTTCCCTCCTTTCAGTGTTTCCTACCTTCTGCTGTTGGAATAGCCCTCTTTAAGCACAGTCTAGGGTTGGGTCCCTGGAGACAGACTCAGAGGCAGAGTTTTGTGCAGGTGTATTGGGGTGCGGACTTCGGGAGGTAAACCTGCCGGGAAGCGAGGAGGACGGGGTTGGGCAGAAGGAGGTGCTGACTGCAGTGAAGTGCCTGAAGACTCAGCCGAGCTTCCAGAGGGTTCAGAGTTAAGATGGGCCTCTGGAGTTGTTGCAAACTGAGAAAAAGGACTAGACCCTTATACACCCCTCCTCGAAGGTCCCCCCGTGGCGGGGCTTGATGTGCTCCACTTCAGAGGTGCTCTCATTTCATCTGCGCTGTGGCTGTCCTTTGGTCTGCAGCCACCATATCTCTTCCTTTCTGCCTTCTCAAATGCCTACCTCTGAGCCAGTCACCCTCTGAGAGGAGGGATAGGCTGTGTCTACAGCTAAGGATTCTTCCCAGCAAAGGACACAGCTGTGGAGCAGCAGCCGAGGGACAAGTGAGCTGGTGCTGAGAGGGCTGTGAGCTCCTCCGGATCCACTGGGACCCATTCAGCTTTTCATTTTCCTGTAGGAACCTCAGGTGCTTCCTTACCTGCTGCTTCCTCAAGGTAAATGACCTGCCTGACTTCCAGGGCCCTCCTTTATCCATGACCTGGCCCTACCCTACCTGCTACTGGACTGTTCCTTGCCTCTTGCCTCCCTCCCCTCCAGTTGAGGAAGGCTTATCCTCCATGTGGTCTGCTGCGTAGCCTCCTGATAGTCCTGCCCACCCAGTGCCTACACTGCATCGTCCTTCAAGCCTTTGCTTCTGGGGACCTCCCCTTGCAACATCCCTCCCCTCTCGGTCTTCTGTTCTGCTTTGAAACCCAGTTTCTGTGTCCTACTTATAGTTAGTACTCTGCAGTTCTGTACCTCGTTGTATACTTCATCGTATTTCATTAGTTTTCTGTGTGTGCGATTCTTATCTTTAACATTAATTATTTTGGAAGGGGAGACTTACATTTAGTTTCTTCGGTATTTTTGGTAGAATCTAGCAGAATGCTAGCCTCATATTAGAGGCTCATTGAATGGCTGTTTTAGCTCCCAATTGTTTTTGAAAGTGGCACAGACAAAAACAGCAACCAAACAAACAAACAAAACACCTGATAGTGTGATGAGATAAGCTGGAGGGAATTTTCTGGAAAGATTGTGTTTGAGTTCACAGGGTGACATTTTCTGAGTTTCAGAGTTACATGTTTCTGTGAGTTTGTGTGGCTCCTGCGTGGGTGACTTGCAGTGAAATTATGAGTTAATAGTGTGTCCTTATCCTCTTGTCCCAGTTCACTCTCTCACACTTTTGGGCCAGTGTAGCCTGGTGTTCCTTCCCTTTGATTCTAGTCTCCCTTGAGGAATTTTCTTCCTTTTCTGATATCCAAGTACAATGTTCCCCTCCACACCTTCCTCCCTCAGCTGCCCAGTAACCTCTTTCTTTACCCACAGAGCAGCCTCCCCTGGGCAGCACCATGAACATCCTTCTGGTCAGCTCTCCCCTTCAAAACTTAGGTGTATCAGTGAACAAGCTACGTTTACATGCAACGGACCATAATATTGGCTGAAAAGAGGTAGACACAAAAGAACATGCGATAATTGTCGCAAAAATGGGCTAAACTAATCTATGATGTCATGGTTAGGAGAATGCTAACTCTTGGGAGCAGTCGTATTTAGAAGAGGACACAAGGGGTTTCTGGAATGGTAGGAATTCTTCATTTCTTAATCCAGTGCTGATTACATGGATGTGAACTTTTTACTGTGAGCAGTACACATTTTAAAAAATTAACTCTCTGTTTGGCAAGCCAGTAACTGTGTAAGTTTTTCTGTGGACAGGGGGTTTGTTGCTTTTCCTGGAAGTACTGATGTAGAGATGGTAGAGGGGAGTCATGAACTTGGCCCTCTTTGTTCACCACCCTTGTCATGGTGGCTCTGGGGAAGAGTATGAATTTGTTGAACCCGTCTTTCTGCTACCCAACATTATTATAAATTAAAAATAAAAAAGCCTCATGTTCAAAGTCTTGGATTTTTCTTTCAATAGAGCCTAGTTGTCAGATTGTTTTTCTTTGTCTTACTAATTCCTCCTATCCCAAAGGAAAAGTCTTTACTTTTGTTTTATCTTCAGGAAGAGTTAGAGAACAGTTGATCACAATTTTCCTTAGGTGTTCTAGGTAGAACAGTAATCTTTTGAAAAAATATCTCCCATTGAACTCTTCAGAATATCTGGGAAGGGAAGGTTGAAGTAGAGAAAAGTATTATGACTTTGGCTATATCATTCAACTTGGATGCACTTTTTCACAGTACCAAGGCTTCCAATAACAGAGAGAAGAGACCCTGTTGGTCTTACTTTTCCCTGGGTGGTGTAAGTTAATATAACAAATTGGAAGGATGAAAAAAGAAGTGCAGGTAGCAAGCTGTAGAGAGAAAGAAAATATTTGGATCAGCCAAACCTGGTCTCTAGTCTGGATTCTGGCACTCAGTAAGTATGGGAATTTGGGCAGATTTTTTAGCTTTCTCTAAAAGGGTGGTAACTATGCTGTCTTCATTTGCAAGATTCTTGTGAGGATTAGACATAATGATTGTAACGCTCCAGAGCCAGTAAGCGCTCAGTTAAAGGCTGTGATGACATGGGACTGGAACAGAGAGGACACACATTTCCAGATTGTTATTTTGAATACACAATATTTCAATAACGGTATCACATACCAAGCACTTCCCATTTGTTGGAAAGCACTTCCCATTATGTTGGAAAATAAAAATAAATAGAAGGAAGCAATCCTTCCTCTTCAAACAATAACACAAAATTTCATGAAAGAATTAAACACTTTGTTTTTTAAAGATTTTTATTTATTTATTTGACAGAGATTACAAGTAGGCAGAGCAGCAGGCAGAGAGAGGGGGAAGCAGGCTCCCCACTGAGCAGAGAGCCCAATGCGGGGCTCTATCCTAGGACCCAGGGATCATGACCTGAGCTAAAGCAGAGGCTTAACCCACTGAGCCACCCAGGTGCCCCAGAACTAAACACTTTTAAGGCTGTACAAGAGCAAGTATGACAAAGTTTTCATAAATACATGGAGGGTCTAAAGTAAATGAAGATTCTTGTGAGATGCGGTTTGTCAGGGAACGCTTATGTTCACAGAGGAAGGTGTGCCTAGAGCAGAGTTTTGGAAAATTAATCATGATGATGACAAACAACATTGATTCTCCATTGAGCTTGGCACTGAACTTCCTACTTTATATGTATTATCTCATCTAATCCACACACCCACCCTGTGAGGGATAGCTGCTGACATTATTTCCATTTGATAGGTGAGAAAAACCAAAGCTTCCGGGAAGGGACGCAGCCTTCCCACAACCACACAATTAATGGAGGGGTTGGGCTGGTGTCCAAAACCCTCGTAGCCATCTCTGTCATCCTAAGAGTGGACATAGTATTCGTATGAGATAGGACCTAAATAGTTTTGGAAACAGTTGCTCTCCGGGGACCTGTGAGTCTGTTGGGGAATCAATAATTCTACCTTTGTTCTCTTAAGTCCCAACAGAACAATAACTAATGAAGGGTAACATGGTGTAGTGGAAGGAATGTGGATGTGGAATGGGATGACCTGGTTTTAAGCTCTTGCCACTGTCAGCTGCTGTGTGGCTCTGGATATTACTCAACAAAGCTGATCATTCATTTCTTACAGTATCCTTATTATTTTATTTTTATTTTTAAAAGATTTTATTTGTATGACAGAGACAGACACAGCATGAAAAGGAACATAAGCAGGGGGAGTGGGAGAGAGAGAAACAGGCTTCCCGCTGAGCAGGGAACCCAGTGCGGGGCTCAGTGCAGGGCTTGGGAATCATGACCTGAGCTGAAGGCAGATGCGTAATGACCGAGCCACCCAGGCGCCTCATCAAAAATGAGGGGCAAGAAATAATATACTTTGTCGTTTTGCTTGATGGGCTATTGTAACCATCTCCAGTGTTGATGAAATTATCGAATCTACAAAGTAAGTTATTTTTGTTAATATTAAAAGTAATAGACTTGATGGTGATGATAATAATGATAATGGTGCGGGGCGCCTGGGTGGCTCAGTGGGTTAAGCTGCTGCCTTCGGCTCAGGTCATGATCTCAGGGTCCTGGGATCGAGCCCCGCATCGGGCTCTCTGCTCAGCAAGAGGCCTGCTTCCTCCTCTCTCTCTCTGCCTGCCTCTCTGCCTACTTGTGATCTCTCTCTGTGTGTCAGATAAATTAAAAAAAAAAAATCTAATAAATAATGATAATGGTGAATAAGATATAATAACAACAAGAAGAATAATTTAAAATGGTAGTAAAAGTAGTCCGTGATTGTATTGTGTCAGATGGCCACAAGGATGGAACTACTCTTGTTGGCAATATTTCAAATATTTGCTGATTAAGTTGTTTTGGTAGATTTTCAGTTTATACCCTTCTTGGCTCAAACAAGCAATTAAATACTCCTCAGGAAATCATGAAAGGTTACCTTTAGTTGTACAGCCTCTGCTGTTGGAATTTTGGCTTCAATTCAGGACTCATGGCCAAATTAACATCTGAATCACTGGAAGCCTATTCATAAAGAATGGTATTATATACATAACTAAAGTTTATATACTCAGCTAAAGTGACTTGAGTTTCGCAATGTAGCCAGGAGATAGAGACTGTACTCCTGTACTTTGTGCTCCAGTTCACAGAGTGAAATATGGCCAGCTGTGGGTCTGTGATTGTGTTTCTATGTAAGGGAGCCTCTGACTTGGGCCAGAGCTTGTTAATTTAATGGAGGATGGGCCCCTAGAGCCCTCCAGGAGAGTTTTATATGAATGAAAAATAATGGCAGTAGTTGTAGTCCTTCGCAAATCTAAGTAAAATGCCTTATGAAAACCACTAAAACCATAGTATAATTATTTCTGAAAATTAAATTCAGTTACTCTTGGAGGGACTTCTTTAGAGCTAGAAAATATTTATTTCATGCTTATAGTAGTTGCCTTTGCCTTTCTTGCTGTGGTATAAGTAGTAGAGACTTGTATATACAAACTCCTATCTTGGAAGTGGTTATTTTTAGATCAGATTTTTTTTTTTTTTGACTGACTTTTTTTTTAAGAGACAGCTTGATGTGCAAATTATAACAAATATAGTTCTTAGTAACAGAATTTTTCAGATGGTGTGAGCTTTTAGTATTAGGGACTCAGTAAATAGGAATATTTTTAATAAGCTGTTTTGCTAATAGGACTAATTCTGTTTGACAAAATTTCTGTATCATAGATTTATCATTGTTTAAAAATGTTAGTACTCATATTTTGGAAAGGAGCCTTTGAGGGTGTAGATTAACATAAAAATCACACAGAATGTGGTAGTTATGCTTCTGGTAGTCAAAACTCCTAGCATTTTTATTTTTTTAATCAAAGACTTGATTAGTCATTTGGATAGAAATTTCAAGAAACTGCCTTTGCAATTATAGCTATCTTAGAAGAATTCTTTCCAGAAAAGTTGAGCAAGGATGCCGATTAATTCCAGCTGTTGGAGTGAGTGCATTATATGTAAATGTCTGAGTTCAACCTCCAGTAATTTAGAGGGAATCTCTTAAATGCTATAGTTTAACAACCAAAAACCTCTGTAGGCTATTAGTCCACTCATTTGACCTGAGTTTTTGAATGAAGCATTGATTTCTGCATTTTCTTTTTCATAAGCTAAGTATTAGCACTTCTGGCTATCTCTGTGAAGATGCCTGTTCTACTAGGACGACAAGGTTGGGGAAAATTTTTTAAAAAGGCTTAATTTCTAATGTTAAAATTACATATTATTTTTTAAAATTTCTTTTTCTGGGGCGCCTGGGTGGTTCAGCTGGTTAAAGCCTCTGCCTTCAGCTCAGGTCATGATCCCAGGGTCCTGGGATCAAGCCCCGCACCGGGCTCTCTGCTTAGCTGGGAGTCTGCTTCCCCTCTTTCTCTCTCTGCCTGCCTCTCTGCCTACTTGTGATCTCTATCTGTCAAATAAATAAATCTTTAAAAAAAATGTTTAAAGAAAAAAAATAAAATAAATAAAATTTCTTTTTCTCCAAACTGGAATATTTGGTTGAATATATGTGGGGTTTTTTTTTTTAACTTAATACACTTGTTTTTGTTTTTTTTTTTTTTTAGAATAGCTTTAGGTCTACAGAACAATTGAACAGAAAAAACAGTGTTCCTGTAAAGCCTTTCTCCCAGCACCAAATTTGTTACAGTTGACGAATGAATATTGATTCGTTAGTATTTCTGAAAGTCCATACTGTAGCTTACTTTAGGGTTCATTCTGTGCTGTACAGCTTTATGGGTTTTGCCAACTACCTAATGACATGTACCCATCTGTCTCATAGATACAGTCTGTGAGTCCCATAGATAATGAATGGTTTTACTGCTCCAAAGATCCCCTGCTCTTCCTCTGTTCATCCCTCCAGCCCCTTCACTCCCTGTCCCAGCCCTTGGCAGCGACTGATCTTTCACCGTCTCGATAGTTTTGCCTTTTCAAGAAGGTTGAACGGGTGGAACCCGAGAGCATGCAGCCTTTTCAGAGTGGCTTCTTTCACTTACTAATACGCATTTAAGGTCCATCTAGGTCTTCTCAGGTTTTAATAGCTCATTTTATTTTAGCACTCTATAATCTTCCGTTGTATGTATATCATATGGTTTAGTTATCCATTCATTTATACTGAAGTGGCTTTCAAAAACTTTAGACAACGATAAATAAAGCTACTCTAAACATCCTTGTGCAGGATTCTGTGAAGACGTGAGTTTTCAATTCCCTTGGGTCCTTAAGTTCTTTTTGCCAAGGGAATGAGTCGACCTTGCGTATATAGATAAGGGTCAAGATACACTCACCATTTCTATGGGGGTAAGAAGTGGGACGTTGGAAGTAGGGGATATTGACTCTTCACAGTTTACAGTACGGGTTATTGGGGAAGAAGAATTTTATTCTATCCCTCAAGATTCTTTTGACTGGTATAAGAATTAAATTGACATGAGATGGATTAGCAGGAGAAAATAAAATTTGACTGCGTATTTATGGGGCCTCCCTAAGAGGATGAAGCCCACAGGCAAGCAGACAGTTGAGGCTTGCATGCTCTCCACAGTTGAGGAAAAGGAGGTAGGAGTCTGGGACTTCTACGGGAGGGGAAACAACTTACAGGTAGATGGAAAAGAGTAAATGTTTGGTAAACAGATGTCTGCTGGGCCATACAGAAACAATGGAACACAGAGAAGAATTATTGACAAACAAACTGGTAAATTCCTCCCTGTCCTACTGAGTTCATGTTGTAGTGTGGTTATCTGTGTTGATAGTTCCCTTCCTGGAGCAGGTCTTCTGTCTAAATTCTTTTAGGCAGGTGGCAGAGGGTCAAAAGTTGTTCATGAGCCTTTTGTTTCTTAAAGATAATCAGCCTAGAATAATCCACATGCCAAAGAGACACATTTTGGGTTGGCAAATTTTTCTTTCCTACAGTGTCCAGCAAAAGTTCACAAATGCCAACCTGTCTCCTGCCGGTGGCTAAATGGACCATGGGAAGAAGCTGGAAGGACATTTTCCTGCTTGATTACAGTTCAAAACACTTGACAGGAGTACCAATAAACAGCCCTAATTGGTCCCATTTACAGGTCTAATTAATTAGAGTTCCATAAATACTTTTAAATTGCATTTATAAATCTACTCTATTTAGTTCTTTTAGACATTCAAATACCTTGATCTACCAACCAGAATTTCTCCAAGTACTTCAGTTATTTCTGTAAACCTAATAAAACCACATTTATACATATAATTCATCTTAAGAATTCTGACGCTGCTGAGAATATAGTAAAACTCTTTACCTTTCAATTTAAAATCATAAATTTGAAATAAATTAAATTTAAATTACAAGCATAGTCTGTTAACATGTCAAACTATCTTAAACATAATAAATGTTTTTTCAACGAAATACTGAGCTTTGTCCAAGTGATTACACATTGATTCCCCAAGTTAACATCAGAGGTTTTAATATAGTGGATTTATTTGATCATTAAGTCTCTGTTTGAAATTAAACATTCCCAGAGTTCTTATCACATAGAGTAATTTAGAATTATCATCCCAGGAAGAGCAGGCTTGTTACAGAAAGTCAATACCTTAGCAGTCAGAGATCTGAGACCTAGTGGAGGGCTGCCTGTGGCTGCTGGGAGCACTCTCAGCCACCGGAGGACCTGCTGCTCCATTTTATATAGTCCATATCACAGCTGGAGGATTCCAGGTCTCTACTCTTAAGTAATTCTTGTATCTCATTTGATTCTGTATCCTTAGATCCTTAGATTGCAGAATCAAATGGAGGAAGTGAAGGACCTCCTTCAGCTAATCTCTTCACATTCTCATGGAATTCTGTATTTGTTTCCTCGTTCCTGTCTTCTTAGGTCAGAACTCTTAAACCTGTTTTAATCTAACTCTACTTGAATTCCCCTGTCTCTCACCCCTTCGTCTGTGTCTGGCCACAACACTTGCTCATGACAGTTATGCAGACCGAGTGTCCAGCTTCTCTGGTAGAGATGCCCATCTGTTTGTGAAATGATGCCCCAAGAGAACAGAGATCATGAATCGTACTTTTAAGGAAAGGTCAAGAAAGAATTAGTGTCCTGTTAGAATTCAGCTAGTTGAGGTTTCATTTGACATTTACATCCTATATAAATATTGTGCTGTAAGTGGCAGAGTGAGTTTCAAATACAGTTTTATTTGCTCTGCCTTTCTTTTTTTAATAAAAGACCCAATATGAAGTACGGTTTTTAGGTTAGATTATCAGGATTGACTTGTGTCTTTCTCTCAGCGCCCCCACATCTGGTTTATCAATAAATTCTTTTGGCTTCACCTGTACAAAAGATCCAGAATGTAACAATTCCTCACCACAGTCTTGGCTGCCATTATCTCCCGCTTGGGATTTACTGTTAAATAAATAGCCTCTTAATTTTCTTTTCTTCCACAGTGACACCCCTCTCCCCCATTTACAGTTTATCTTGTATATAGCATTTGGCATGATCTTTTTAATACATAAATCAGATAGTTATTCTGCCACTATCAACCTTCCAGTGGCTTTAATGATAATAGACTGAAGTCAAGATTTTTTACCAGTATGTTCTAGATGCTGGCTTCTTTCCAACTTCATGTCTGACCTGTGTCCTTAACTAGACTGGCCTCCTTATTGTTCCTTGACCACATAGCACACATGAATTTCCATGTGGGAAATTAGGATCTTGGACTTACTGTGCCTCTTTTTTTTTTTTTTTTTTTTAAGATTTTACTTATTTATTTGACAGACAGAGATCACAAGTAGGCAGAGAGGCAGGCAGAGAGAGAGAGGAGGAAGCAGGCTCCCCGCCAAGCAGAGAGCCCGATGCGGGGCTCGATCCCAGGACCCTGGGATCATGACCTGAGCCAAAGACAGAGGATTTAACCCACTGAGCCACCCAGGCGCCCCCTTACTGTGCCTCTTGCTCTGGCTCTGTGCCCTTGAATATTAGCATGCCCTTCATATTTAAGGTCACTTCCTCAGAAACTAGAGAGTACATCTGATCACCCTTTCAAATTTAAACTCCCTTTCTGTCACTCCCTCACACCATGGACACACACACTCTAACCTAGTCCTCAGCTCTGTGTGGTCTTTTACTGATTAATTTGTATTCATAGTCCTTAACTAATGGCTGCCATTGTCCTGTATATTTCTTTGTTTATTGTTACAAGTTCTTTACTATGTCCCTAGCACCTACCAAATAATTCCTGGCACTTACACTTAAAATACAGCATACTTGCTGAATGAATGAATGAATGAATGTCCTCCTCATTGGGATGAAAGCCCAGTGAAAACAGGGCTTTGCTTGCCTGGTTTATAGTTGCATCTCCAGTGCATCCCCTTTGGCCCCATAGGAAGCACTCAAGAAATATTTATTGAATGAAAGATGGCCTGATTTAGATTTAAGCCTCTGTGAGGCATGTTAGTTCTTGGTCTTAGAGTCCCTTGACCTTGTCTTATTTACAGTGCCCACCTCCCTGCTTGCACCACTCTTCAGCAATGAAGTAGCCAAGGGGAATCTTCTGTAAGTTAGACATAACAGAGTCTGATTTAAACACTGTATTGAGCCTTTAACAGATCAATTTAGTTTTCCTGCATGTGTGACGTAAAACCAGAAGTAAAATTAGTGGTATAAGCACGAAGCTGAGAATAAAGTAAAATGCTTGAAATTATTTGCCGACTTGGGGTTGCTAAAGTAACTTGTCATCTTTAGCATGGAATTTATAGTAGACATTGCCATTTAAAGTTTTTTTAAAAGCCACTTTACGCACAGAGTGATTTACAGTAAAATATCCAGAATTTAAAAGAAGATAAGAGTGTTTAAAAAAGTACCTGAAAATCCCTTAAATCAGGGGATTTGAATTTTTAATATATCATCCAAGATGAAAAAAAAAAAGAATATGTTGCTAAATATTAAAGTATCATTGCGGATAAAGTAAGCCCTTATGTTTGAGCAGCACCATACAGCATACAAAATACTTTCCCTACATCTTAAGCAGTTATGGGTGGGAGATCAGGTTTAATAAAAATACTTCATCTTCAGAACATAGGAGCTTATATAAAAGGCTTTGAAGAAGTTCTTTTAGAGAAAGGCTCTCAGGGTTGTGGGTTACTCTTCCTAGGGTGAGTCGGTGGAGATGAGAAAGGTCACATGGAATAGGACTCGAGAATGTTCCTAGAGCTCTTGCTGGTGCCTGCATGGTTCTCACAAGTGTAACCATCTGCTTCCCACACCACCAGCCCTTGCCTCATCAGTCACCATGGCTGTGCTTAGCTCTTGACTCTGCCCTTGTCTTTTCTGCAGAGGTGTAGCAGAGTAGTAAGACTGGGACTCAGAATCACCACGCCTGGGCATAACTTCTGATTTGCCAGTTGCTGTTTTATGGGCTGATTTTATTTCAGATCTCAATCATTTTATAAGCATGTTCCATGCTTCCGAGTGTTAGTCGATGGATATTGGAAACCACATTTCTAACATTTGTGAAACCATGAGTCAGATAGTGACTGTGATATGAATTCTGTGTAAGGGCTCTGGGGCTGTGGTCTCAAACATTGTGGGTACCAGATCCCTTGGGTAGCACTGTGGAAGCATGATTCCACACAGATAACCGGGACGCTGAATCAAAATCTTTGATGCTTACGTGCAGGGATCTTATTTTTCAGTTTTGATATTTGCAACCACTGTTCTGAGAACCTAAGAAGAATTGCAGGTGTAGTTTCTGCCTTTAAGATGCATGTGTCTAGTTAGAATATGAAAATGAATATGAATGGCACAATGAGACAATGTGATGGAGTTGCATCTTTGTGTATTTGGTTGATGTAAATAGAGAGGAGTCTGGAGAGGATACCATGGGGTTGAGTGTCCTTAATTTATGCCTGGGTTAGAGAATTTGGGTAGAAAAGTATCAGTAATATGGCATCAAGATAGCAAGATACATTTTAGTTGATCATTCATTAGAATGGCTTCAAAGCATTTATGATGCTAAGTAGCCTTTTATGTGCTTTTACCTCCCCACCTCCCAAAGCTGGTAAAATTTTTGAAGGACACAAAACAGATCTAGCCATGTTGGTTAAATTTGCTTTTGTTGTGTAAATAAACAAAAACCTCCCACCTTTTGGAGTGTGAGTTACATCTCCTCTCAAATTCCTTTAAGAATGTGAACTTTGGATATTGTGTAATAGCTCTCTTCATCTTAACAACAATTTAAAACCATTTAGACCGACTTGCCCAATTGCTTCATGGGAAACTGTACAGGCAGTTAACAGAAAGATCCCTTGGCAAGTGATTAAATCATAATGAGCTCTTGATGGTTGTCCTCTTGTAGTCTTGTGGTCAAAAAGATGAGTGTCTTTCTGAAGCTTTATTTTAAGGGTTTGGGTTTTGGTTTTTTGGTTTTTGTTTTAAGATCTTATTTATTTGAGAGAGAGCGAGTGAGCACAAGCCAGGGTTGGGGTGGGGTGGAGCAGAGGGAGAAGCAATCTTTCTGCTGAGAATGGAGCCCATCTCGGGGCTGGATCCCAGGACCTTGAGATCATGACCTGAGCTTAACCAACTGAGCCATCTAGGCACTCCTGTAAGGGTTTTTACACGTAAATGATTTGAAAATAAGCTGGAATCAACTCGAGGAAACTATCTTATATCTCTTATTTAACATATATAAGTATTATATCTTCCTGGAAATTATTTTGAAAAAGATATTAATCAGCAATGCTAATAGGTGCTCTTTGAGAACAAAGCTATGATTATCACATGGATTTGGTTTGTGGAGACAGTGGAAATATGTCTCACTTGGAGATTGACTTGTTTGAAGCCAAGTAAAAAGCAAGTGAGGCTGGAGGCTGAAGTGGAAAGACTAAGGTGGAGGAGTGGTTAGGTTAAGTAGGACCTTGTGAATAAAAAGTTATGATTTTATTATGAGAGCAGTGGGGGGCCATTGGGGGGCCATTGGTTAATTGAGAAGAAGCTAAAGGGTTTGTTTGCTTATTTGCAAAGGAACAGTATGACCCGGTTTAAGTTAAAGGATTCCTTTTGCATTTTTATTTTTAGTAGACCAGAAAGAAAGATGTTGGTAGTTTAAGGTGATAGTAGGGAGACAAGGAAAAGAGAATAGAGTCTGGATATATTTTTGGATATATTTTTGGTGGTACCACTAATGTACCTCACTTCTGGATTGATCCAGCAGATAAGAATAAAACAGGAATCAAGACCAACTCCTAAGTTTTGTTTATACAGCATTTCCTAGAATGTGGTACACTGTGGGAATAATGGGTTTGGGGGCAGATCTGGGGGAATCCCAGGATTTGTCAGTTTTCCAAGTTGAGATGTCTAGTTGCAGCTGGATGTGTACAGCTGTTGATGTTCAAGGAGACACATATGCTAGAGGGAAAAATTGGAATAGATGGTCTTTCCAGATTTCAGATAAGTATCTTCTGGCCATGGTGCTGGTCTACTTCCGTCGCGCCAACCTGAAGCTCAGCGAGTACACCCACAGCAACCTGTTCCTGGCTCTGTTTCTCGCCAATGACATGGAGGAGGATGTAGAGGACCCCAAATGTGTGATTTCTCTGTGGGCCCTGGGAAAACACTGGCATCTCCGGGTGGCGGATTTCCTGCACCAAAGGGATAAGCTGTGGGCTCGGATGGCCTTCCGGGCTATGGTGAGCCGCGAGTGCTGTGAGGAGGTCATGGCCAAGGAGCCGTCCCACTGGGCCTGGACTCGAGAGCGGCACCCCCAGCACGGTGGGGCTCAGAGGGGTCCAAAGGCCCAGGTCCTCCTCCCTGGGCCCCCCAGCCCCTCACCACCTCCCTGTTCCCCCCATGGCCCGCATGGCCCGCCCCCTTCCCACAGCCAGTACCACAACCAGCCCCACCCCATGCCTGTCTTATCCAAGTGCGCGTCTCCAAACCCGGAGTGGCGTTGCCCTCCCCTCCAAGCTTGTCTCTCAGTGGCTGAAGACCCCTTGGCGGGGGGCTTCCTCATCATCCCGCCCCCCCAACTACAGCTGGAGCCAGGCACCTACACTCTCCACATCCTCCCGAAGCCTCCACCGTGCCCTGGGCGCTGACACTTGCAGGGTGAAGAGTAGCCCACTTGCTCGCCCGCTGACCCGAGGCCCACTAGCTATGGGCTCCCCCACCCCAGTCTTCTGTCCTATTGACGTCAGGCTGGCCAAGCTACCCAGGCCCCCTGTCGCCTCCTCCCAGATGTACCCACTCTGACCCTGTCCCCTCTAATAAACTCGTGTCCATAGGACACCGACTGTGCTTAAAAAAAAAAAAAAAGATGAGATCATTCAGGGAGTGACTGTAACCAGAAAAGAGGGCCCAGGACCGAGCCCAGTGTTTAGACATCAGTCCTAGGTGGAAGAGGGAGAGAAGCTGGAGGAGGAGGAGGCAGCAAAGTCGACTGAAAAGAGTGTTAGGTTAACAGAGAGATAAAAAAAAAGACATGGAAGGAGAGAGTAGTCAAGTTTGTCAAATGTTTTTAAAGAGTTGGGAATTGACCAGAAATAATCAAAGAAATGGAAGCCAAATTAGAATAGGTTGTGGAGCAAGCAAGAGATGATCAGAGGAATCAACAAGGATTAGCATCTCTCTGAAGAGTAACTGAGAACTGCTTGTTGGAGGTTGTTAAGAGTGGCAGGTGGGGATGAGAACGTGAAGCTAAGGAAGAACACATAGGCTAGTGTGCAGGCAGTGCTTTGGTGCATAGAGAGTAAATGTAAGTTGTGAGCGAGAACAGGTCATTGCTGGAAGTCAAAGGAGAGATGATGGAGTCTGCCCTTGACAAAAGCAGTGGATGACAGAGACCATGACTGTAGATGTACCTGCTGTATGAGAGACTGTGTACTAGACAATGATAATGAAAGTCAAAGCTTGTTGTTAACAGTCAGGTGCTGTATTAATGTAAGGTGATCCTATTATTGTACAAGTACTTCCACTATTACTGCTTGCTATCCTTACCTCTTCCTGCCTCTTTCTCACCTCCTACTAGGTCACGTACAGTAATACAGTATTAGTACAGGACTGTGTGTGTGTGTGTAGCATTTCTCCAACCATGAACAGCAAGTAGAAAACTCACCTCTTTTAGATTACAGACTTTTGAAATCTGAGGTAAGCAATCAACCATCTTTCATCAGGAAAACACAAAATGATAAAACAACAACATACATTTCAGGGTTTTTGGAACGCCTGGTGTTTTCCTATGGTCCCCAGATTAAGACTCAGTTCTCTAGTTTAACAAGACGACTGAGCCATTTTCCCTCCATTCTGTGGAGTATGTAGAGTAATGATTATTCTTGGGCACTGTGATCAAGTGTAAGGTTTATTTATTTATTTAATTTACTTTTTAAGATTTTGTTTATTTATTTGACAGAGTCAGCAAGAGAGGGAACACAAGTCGGGGGCAGGGTAGAGGTAGAAGCAGGCCTCCTGCCAAGCAGGGGGCCTGACATGGGGCTCAATCCCAGGACCCTGGGATCATGACCTGAGCCTAAGGCAGACAGTTAACTGAGCCACTCAGGTGCCCCAAGTGTAAGGTTTATGTGAGAGGAAGTTTCTGTGCCATGGAGAGTTTGTTTTTAGATGTGGTACCCTTCTGCAAAAATGTTCTTAAAGTAATATTTACAAATGAAACAAAATTCTTAAATGCAGAATGGTAACCTTAGTATGTTAGAACATGACACCAGAGTCATCACAGCTTACACAGAGGGAATTAGATGTGAACCGACTGCCATGCCACCATAAAGGCATCTGTCGTTTTTGTTGCCCTCTGGTTTTATACCCAAAGGCTAGATATGTCATCTCTAGACAGGAGAAAGGCATGTTGAGCCCAAAAGAGAATGACCAGAATACCATAGGTGGATTTAGAAGCCCCAAGAGCCTGTCTTTCTTTGAATCTTGCTACTGTATTCTGCCTTTTTGCTTCTGCTTGCCCTAGTTAGGGCAAGTGGACAGACAGATTTGCACAGATGTATGGACACTATACATCTCTGGCCCAAGAGTACCTGGGTTTTGTAAAAAGAACGCTTATATTTACATATTCTCAAAACACTGTTGTCAGAAGGCATATTGAGCATCTTTTAGTATAGCGATTTTCACACCTGGGGTAGGTTGCTTATCAGAAGTGTGGTAGGTGAGGGAGAGTATGCCTGTTGTTTCCATAATACAGATTATGAGACATTCACTATTCCCATTTCTCTTGATCATAGCAGATATGCAGTAGCCAAGTAAGAAGTTTTGTAGAAAGTTTGGGTGAAAAAATGTTGAGCTTTGATTTCATTCATTCATTCAAGTGTTGAGGAAGTGAATCAAGTCTCAAAGATTAATTGCGTTACTCAAGGAAGCATAGCTTTTAGTGTAGAAAGAAGACTGTGACTCAGTCTCCAGAGTTCTAACTCTGTAATTTTCTGGCTCTGCTTATGCCCTTGGATCCATACAAAGAAGGTCATTAGCCATAATGAACATTCTTGCTGGTCCAGTGTGTTGTAATTCATAAAAAGATACCTTTCTAATAGCAAAGGTTGTATGCAGGGGAGCCCATTTGCTTATGTCCTCTCACCCCATCTGTTCTTTTCCCTGCAAGAGACTTTAATGGTTTCTGCTTGCTGTAATGTGCTTTTCAAGATTCAGAAAAGAGTGGTGGATATATGCCTCAGGAGTCTTACAAAGGTCTTATAGAAACCACGTGTCACATATAAGAAACAAATACTTGTATTTCCTGGTCATTTTTCAGACTACTTCCCAATAGCATCACAAACCCTGGGCTTATCTTCACTCATCTAGGATAAATCACTGTTCTTAGTAAAACATAATTACATATAATAGAGTTTTAGGCATGGTTTTCATTGAGTGGAATGTGTTATTGAATGCCTGTGAATAGTGAATTTTATTCTTTTTGAAATCATTTCTTAGCATGATAATGATTCTTCATCCTTCCTCTCTGTACTGACACAGGTTGTCTTTCTGGGACATTCAGTTCAGTGAAACTGAAATTTATTGTATGCCTGCTGTAGAGATCTGGAGTGATATAAAAAGAATGAAGAGTGAGAGTTAAGCTGACTGTTATCTAAACTTAGGAATAGAGTGGATGAGAGAGGCTGTAAATAACTTGCTTTAGAGGATGGGCTATGTCTGTTTTCCTTCTAAGAGGGACTTGACTGTCTTATTACCTTGTCATTGTCACCAGAAGCTGTCAGCCTTTCAAGCCAAGATGTTCTTTTCTCCTATCTTCTCTGGCCTAGCAACTTCCTATCTTCCTTTCAAAGCTTCCTTGTGTTTAAAATGACTGAAAAAGATAGTGCAGATGTTCGTTCCCATTATGGAGACTGGCAGGATGATTTTTCAAGAACCATGGAATGACTGGAGCTCAAGTCTTATTTGTCACTTGAACCATAAGGCTAGGAAAATTCATGATGTTTAAAAATAAAAATATAAGAAGGCTTTTCATTTTCTTGAAAGCATTATAGTGATCTGCCAAAAGTATCCAACAGAACGACCAAAACAGGACATTCTCCTAAAATTAATTATAAAATGCCTTTTGATATTTTGAGACTTAGGGAGGCAGAAATAACAGGTCTCTTAACTGTGGTCTCTCCTGTCCCCCGTGAACACCCTCTCCTTTTGCTGGGGCAGAGCAGGGCTAGTGGGTGGGAAGTTGGAAAGATAAAGGAAATTTGTGGCCAGAGTTCAATGTAGAGCAATGCAGAAGCTCTGAAGAGCTGGATGAATTCGTACAAAGTCAGATCACTCTTCACATGGATTCTCGTCTACTGAAGAGCTAGCTATAGCTGGACTCCACTGAGAGGTTTAATCAATACTGCATTTGTAGAAATTCTGAGGGGTTTTCGTTTACTTTTTTTTTTCCTTGACTTTTTCATTGACACTGTGTCTGTTTGAATGAAAATGCAAGTGAATAAAAAGAAAACACAAGACAGTACACACACACACAACTGCATTCACATATGGTGGCATAGATACAGAAAAAAAAGGAAGAAAGGCAACAAGTTGTGGTTCTCTACCACCTGGGATTATGATAGATCTTTTTGCTTTTTACCTTTTGAAAAAATTTTTTTTAAGACTTTATTTATTTATTTGACAGAGAGAGAGATCACAAGTAGGCAGAGAGGCAGGCAGAGAGAGGGGGAAGCAGGCTCCCTGCTGAGCAGAGAGCCTGACCCGGTGCTTGATCCCAGGATCCTGAGATCATGACCTGAGTGGAAGGCAGAGGCTTAACCCACTGGGCCACCCAGGCGTCCCACCTTTTGAAATTGTTAAAAAAAATTTTTTTTGGCAATGAATATATTTTGCTTTCATAATCACAGTAGAACACGTTATTCCTATTTAAAAAATAAGTCATGGGACTTTTAGAGTAGTGAAAGTATTCTGTGTGATAATAGTAGGCATATTTGTCAGAACCCATAAACGTACAGCACAAAGCGTGAATGTGATCTGTGGACTTTAATATCATGATTAATATTACTTTATCAGTTGCTAACAAACGTAACATACTAACGATGTGAGGTGTTAATAGGAAAAACTGTAGGAAGTCGGGAGAAGAAGGAGTATATGGGAACCCTTTGGACTCTGCTCAATTTTTCTATAAACCTAAAACTGCTTTAAAAAATAAGGTCAATGAGGGGCGCCTGGGTGGCTCAGTGGTTTAAGCCGCTGCCTTCGGCTCAGGTCATGATCTCAGGGTCCTGGGATCAAGTCCCACATCGGGCTCTCTGCACTGAAGGGAGCCTGCTTCCCTCTCACTCTCTCTGCCTGCCTCTCTGCCTACTTGTGATCTCTCTCTGTCAAAATTAATAAATAAAATCTTAAAAAAAAATAAGGTCAGTGATTTAATTTTAAAAAGTGATACATTATGTTAGATTTTTAAAATCTAATTTACTTTTATTACATTATTTTGTGTGTGTGTGTCCCAAAATTCATTGTTTATGCACCTCACCCACTGCTCCATGCAGTGCGTGCTCTCCTTGATCCTCACCACCAGGCTCACCCATCCCCCCACCCCCTCCCCTCTAAACCCTCAGTTTGTTTCTCAGAGTCCACAGTCTCTCGTGGTTCATCTCCCCCTCTGATTTTCCCCAACTCACTTCTCTCCATCTCCCAATGTCTTCCATGTTATTATGCTCTACAAGTAAGTGAAACCTATGATAATTGACTCTCTCTGCTTGACTTATTTCACTCAGCATAATCTCCTCCAGTCCTGTCCCTGTTGATAACAAAAGTTGGGTATTCATGCTTTCTGATGGAGGCATAATACTCCGTTGTATATATGGACCATATCTTCTTTATCCATTCATCCATTGAAGAGCATCTTGGCTCTTTCCACAGTTTGGCGACTGTGGCCATTGCTGCTATAAACATTGAGGTACAGATGGCCCTTCATTTCACTACATCAGTATCTTTGGGATAAATACCCAGTTGAGCAATTGCAGAGTCATAGGGAAGCTCTATTTTTAATTTCTTAAGGAATCTCCACACTGTTTTCCAAAGTGGCTACACCAACTTGCATTCCCACCAACAGTGTAGAGGGTTCCCCTTTCTCCACATCCTCTCCTACACTTGTTTACTGTCTTGTTAATTCTGGCCATTCTAACTGGTGTAAGATGGTATCTCAGTGTGGTTTTGATTTGATTCTCCCTGATGGCTAATGATGATGAACATTTTTTCATGTGTCTGTTAACCATTTGTATGTCTTCTTTGGAGAAGTGTCTGTTCATGTCTTCTGCCCATTTGTTGATGTGATTTTTAAAAAAGATTTATTTGTTTATTTTAGAGAGAGAGCATGCATGTGTGGGGCAGAGGGGCAGAGAGAGAGTTTTTGTAGGAATACCAAGCAGCCTTATTGCTGATGTTGCTTTTATTGAAAAGATTTGCAAAGTGATTATAATTTTCCTACTTGGTTTTATTGGGACCAAGTTATTATTATTGTATTGTAAGGAGTGTTCTGCTGTTAACTGTTGAGTTTTCTTGTTGTAAGTAGATGGGGGAAATTGTAATAGCTGCTTAAATACACATCTTCTTCACTAAGAATGACATCTACTGATTTTTGATTAGAGGTTATATGAATTTATATAAACCAAAAATTGGCATCAAATAATTATATTTCTCTTTCAGCTCTAATATGTGGGCCTGTTAGTCATTAGTCTTAGTCCTTTTTTTCTTCAAAAAGTGCATACTGGGCACCTGGGTGGCTCAGTGGGTTAAGCCTCTGCCTTTGGCTCAGGTCATGATCTCAGGATCCTGGGATTGAGCCCCACATTGGGCTCTCTGCTCAGCGGGGAGCCTGCTTCCCCCTCTCTTTCTGCCTGCTGCTCTGCCTACTTCTGATCTCTCTGTCAAATAAATAAGGTCTTTTAAAAAAAAAATGCATACTTAGTTTAATGTTAGTTACATATATTTATCACACACAAAGAGATACAAATTTCAATTTTTAAAGTAGTGATTTGGGGTGCCTTGGTAGCTTAGTTGGTTAAGCATCACTTGATTTCGGCTCAGTTCATGATCTCTGAGTTGTGAGATGGAGGCCTGTATCAAGCTTCAGGCTGGGTGTGGAGTCTGCTTAAGATTCTCTCTCTCCTCTCCCTCTGCCTGTCCCTCTCTTTCCCTCATAAATAGATAGATAGATAGATAGATAGATAGATAGATAGATATAATGATTTGTCTTGGTATTTTAGATTAATTTTTCAGCTTTATCCAAAAATGACTAATGACTTGATTATTTTTTGCATGAAAGTTAATTGATGATGATCTTCTTAAGCCACTGGGAATTAACTATCTCTATCTTAGTAGGTTGACCTCGTATATATGAGGAATATTTCTACAGCTCTGAATTTTAAGCATGATGTTTGTTAGGAAATATCACATATCTAGTCACATTCTTGAATGAAAAACATCCTGGATATAAAATCTACCTGTGGCTCTGATCTCAGTGCCAGGACGGCAGCAGGGGATCCTTTTGGTCATAGACCTTCCTGGCGAGGCTGCCTGAAGCAATGGTGCAGTTCCCTGGAAATGAAGAGAGTTCTCCTGTTCCAGAGAGTGCCAGGAGCAGTCTCTCGGGAACTTTCTGCTCCAGAAGCCAATGTCCACCTCCTGGTTGGAGTGGGGAGAATCCTCGTAAGGGCCCTGTGGAGGGGCATCCAGTAGCCTGAAACCAGTCTGGATAGAGTAAGATCCTTATTCGAATCCCTTGTATAATCCATTTTTTCTTCAAAATCCAGTGGTTATTCAAAGCTAGCAGGAAATATATGTCCATTTTTGAATGTACAACATGTAGGCAAGCAGAGATTGTTTCTGCTAGCTCTCTTTCCAGGTGTCATTCATTTGCACTTCGTCCCAACAAACCTTTTCATAATACTTGTTATAGTAGATGATACTATTTATATGACAAGCGACAGGCACCACTCAGTGTTAACCTGGTATTAGACATGTATGTTTTCATTACCTCAGGTAATAAAGTTTTCAACTGTGATATGTGTGGGATAGCGTTGTTTTTACTGAACTATATCCCATCGCTCATGTATTTATGTGACATCTTGAAAACTTTTACTAAGGAAAAGGTAAACATCTTCCATCCTATTTTCACAGAGCTACCAATTATGATTGTGGTTTTATAGTTCAAAATGTAATGGATTAAAAAAAAAATTCTGTTGCTCCTTGGAGTACCCTTAGCAATAGGTGTAAAACAGAGCAATAACAGGATTTACAAGTTCAGCAAGAAAGATTTTGAAAAATTAAAAAAAACATTTTAATCCCTAACTGCATAGACAGTTAATAGTGGGGCCCCGAGAGAATCATCCTATGGAAGTGTAGTCAGGATTGGGAGTGAGGAGAGAGGAGTTCAAAATCTGCTTTCAATAAATGCTGATCTTGCCCAAGGGGGTTAACTTCCCAGTATCTCAAACTTTAATCTATAGAATGAGGGAGTTGGTCTAGATGTCCCGAAAACTCCCTCTCAGCCAGCACTGTTTTCATCTAAAAAGGTGGTGAAAGAGCAGTGGGATTAGGAGTTAGGGTTAGGAAATGGAGCTTCTAAATTTCTGTGCTGGGTTTTAGTCTCTCCTTGAAAACTAAGTATGAAGTAGAGGCACCTGGGTGGCTCAGTTGGTTAAGCATCTGCCCTCAGCTCAGGTCATGATCTCTGGGTCCCGGGATCAAGCCCCTTACTAGGCTCCTTCAAGAGAAGTCTGCTTCTCCCTCACTCTGTGCCCCCTCCCCCTTGCTTGTGTGCACTCTGTCTTTCATTCTCTCTCTCAAATAAATAAATCTTTAAAAAAATGAAGGATGAAACTAAATTATCTTCTCAGAACTTCTAGATAGAAAATTCTCTGTATTCTGGCATACATTCATAGTCTGTTTGCACAGTTTTTCCCAAAAAAGGTGGTAGGAATGATTAGGAATAGGTAGGAATGTTTATGTGATCTCAACCCCCTCTAAAGTCAACAACTGACAGATGAGAAAATATCAGTGCCATTTATACATCAGGATTTTTCTCCTGGAACGCACAGACCACTTTCTCTCAAATGGTTTAAGTGAAAAGGAAAAATACATTATCTCACACAATTAGATGTCCAGAGAAAATGTTGGGCTCCAGATGCTGTGTGGTACTCCATGTTCCCCCATTTCTGTGCAGCTACTTTCTTAGTGTTGGCTTTGCTCTAAAATGGTAAATCTCCCGTCAGTTCCAAGATGGCAGCCTGTGGCTAACTGCTTCCTTGTTTGTGTCCAGCAAGGAAAGAGGAACCTCCAGCATGGAGTCCCTTATTTTTCTTTTTACTACTTTTTACTTACTCCAACAAGTACATATTTTATACCTCCTTGGTCCACCCCCCCCCCTTATCGTTTCTTTCTTTCCTTTCTTTCTTATTTTGTTTTGATTGTCTCTCCTCACAAAAGTAGAAGCATGATGAGAGTAGGATTTTTGCTCATTGATGTCTTCTGTTCACTGTTCTTTCCAGCACAGTGCCTCTCATATAGTAGTCCCTCAGTAAACATTTATTGAATGAATGAACGTTTTTGGTGTTTTATAAGCAAGGGTTGCATTACGTATTTCTCTGAGCTTTAAAGTGACATCTTCTGTATTTTAGAAGGTATTGAAATGATAGCAATTACATAAATCTGGCTAAAACATTTTTGTTTTCACCCCACTTGTTTTTAAGGCTTTGTTTTACTCTTCATCTTGTAAAATCACTAAATGGAAACATGATTTTCTAGGAGAAATTTCCATCAGAAAATTGAGTAATTTCCTTATTTCGATCCCCTTTGTAATCCATTTTTTTCTTCGAAATGAAATGCCAGTTTCTTTAAAACTAGTGGGAAATAAATTTCCCATTTCAAGTGTACAATGTGTAGGCAAGGGGAGAGTGTTTCTGCTAGCTTCCTTTTCTGGTGTCATTCATTTGAATAATACATTTTCACCAAATCTTCTCATAAGACTTGTTACAGTAAATGATATTATTTATATGGCAAGTAACAGGCACTATTCAATGCTAACCTTTTATTATACACATACATTTTCATTTCAGTTATTATAATACTTATATGAGTTTTTCTGAACAAAATAAAGTGAGAATTGTTTTTCCCCCTCAGTGACACTATTATGTCACTGAGCTAGAGTGGCAGTTAGTAATCTTGTTTCTACCCGTTACCAGAGGTTCTGTCAAGTTGTCACTAAAATAATATATTTAGGTAGTTGGTCTTATATGAAAGGACTCCCTCCTTTTGGACAGCAGTCTATTCTATTCATGCCTGATGAACCTTCTAGGAATTCAGGTCCTGTTCAGCTCTCCCCTCTTTTTTGTATAAAATAGTAATTAAACTCCAAAAGAACCTGAGCTGTGGGGACCCAACCTTTGTATCAAACTTTTTCCCATTACTTCCCTTGAGACATTGTGGTTTTTTTAGCCAAAATAAACTATATACTGTTTGTTCATCCATGACTCGTTTTTTTTCCCCTCCTCACTCAAATTTCTTGAGCTTTGAAAGTTCTATCTCCTTATAGCACATCCTTAGTTTTTTTCTACAGCAATTTATATGGCACCTCTATTACAAGACTCCACACTTTCTCCAGTTGGGAGTTACTTCGTTTTCTTCTTCATTTCCTTAGTATTTTGGTTATTCAGCTGTTCCTCTCCATGGCACTTACATAGATCTGTGATAGTAAAGTTCTTTGTGTGGACTTTCTCACTTGAGTGTAGAAGTTTTGCTTAACATGAGGATCTAGATAAGATTCTTCTTTGAGGCTCCACAGTCTGTGCTATTGCTGAGCATTCTCTGTATGAGCTCCAGGAGTATTTACAGAAGTAGCTCATCTGTACATTTCCATCAAACTGAGCGGTACCCCAGGTGCTAAAATGGGTCAAAGAAATACATGTATTTGTTGAAGTACCAGGAAAAGAGGGAAAAAATACATACAAACACATCAGTTGCCCAGTCCACCATGCCAGGACAGGGTTAACTAGAGTCAGGGCAGAGGATAGGAATGGCCAGCGGTGGGTGTGATCATTCATTACCAGGTCATGGGTCAGTCGCTTGCCTTGATTTTATGAAGTGATTGATTGGAAGAGAAATAAGCATCATCTAAATAGCCAAAATGAAGGGCGCCTGGGTGGCTCAGTTGTTGGGTATCTGCCTTTGGCTTCGGTCATGATCCCAGGGTCCTGGGATGCAGCCCCGCATTGGGCTCCCCGCTCAGTGGAAAGCCTGCTTCTCCCTCTCCCACTCCTCCTGCTAGTGTTTCCTTTCTCGCTGTGTCTCTCTCTATCAAATAAATAAATAAAATCTTTAAAAAAATAGCCAAAATGGTACCCCACAATCTCACATCAGGGTTCAGCCTCTCTATAGAGTTTTACTCTTCATCTTGTAAAATCACCTGTCATTTCCCTTTACCCTTGTCAGGGAGCAGTTCACTTTCTGGTTGGTCCATTTCCCCAGAGCTGTTACATATGAATGAGGGGAGGGCAAGTAGAACTTCATTTCTCATTACCTTCTTTCCTTCCAAGACTCCAGCAGAAGATTCAGGGGAGGGGAGGGTGTTGCAAGGAAACTTACTTATTTTTGGTCCCATTGCTTTGTCTTACTTGGGGAAGCAAGGCTGGTGATTGTACTCATCAGAACATTTCTCTCAGCAGTTCATACCAAGCAATTTGGAGTTGTTCTTGGATGCTTGTCTACTCCATAGCTAACCTAAGCATAGTATGATTTTAGCTCATATTTCTGGAGGAAGAAAATCTTCAAAGTCTTTCAGCACTTGCAGTACCTTTCCACATCTTCCAAGGTTAGACAATTGCAAACAGATCATAGGTGTATAATAAATGTTAGTTGAATGAATGAATAATTACTTGGTTAAATAGGTACCTGTAGAGAACAAAAGACTTTTGGAAATTTTTTCTTTAATTTTTTATCAGCTACATTTATAATATTAAATAATAGATGATCTAGGTTAAAAAAAAAAACAACTCTCTTATAGTGAGTATAAGAAAAAAGGTAAACTACCATTCCATCCACACTTTATTTCCTGAGCCGGTATCATTCAGCACAGGCCGTCTGTTCAAAGTGTCTATAGAGTATTACCATCCCCTCTCACTTCCCTTTTAAATACATACTGCTTTCAACTTGATGTCCCCCTTTCCCCCTTCCCACCCCAACTAAATATATCTTAAACATGTTTTATTGTTAATACTTACAAAAGTACTGCATTTGTTGTAATAAACATTTTTTGTTATATTAATGTGCCATTTTTTTTTTAAGATTTATTTATTTGACAGACAAAGATCCCAAGTAGGCAGCGAGGCAGGCGGGGGGTGGGGGGGCGGGCGTTGGGAGTGGGGAAGCAGGCTTCCTGCTGAGCAGAGAGCCAGTGTGCCATATTTTATTTAACCAGAACACAGTTAATTTAGGACAGTTAAGAATATTTCATATTTTTCACCGTTTACTAAAAATATAAAGAGAACATTCTTATTAATGTATCTTTGCTTATTTCTATATCTATGTCTATAAATTTCCAGGAGAAATGCTGATTTAATACTTGCCCTATGGGAAGTATTTTAATTTTTAAGATTTATTTATTTATCTGAGAGAGAGCAAGTGCGTGCTCATGAGCTGGAGGGGTAGAGGGACAGGGAGAGAGCATCCTAAGCAGAATTTGTGCTGAGCATAGAGCCTAACATGGGCCTTGATCCCAGCACCCTGAGATCATGACCTAAGCTGAAACCCAGAGTCTGACACTCAGCCAACTGTGCCACCAAGGCCCCTTGGGAAGTATTTTAATTTTTAATAGATGTTGACCAATCTCCTCTTGTACCTCAGTAACATCTGGCCTTGAATAGTGTATGAAATGTATTTAGCACTTAAATCCTTGCCAGTATTCAATATTATTTGGATTAATTTGCTCTGAGTTTCACGTTTGGGTTTCCTCCCAGATGATTGCTCTCCTCCCCTTTCTGTCCTGTGCTGGTGTGTTGGGGATGGAGTCTGTTAGACCATCATGCCTGTAGTTCTCTCAGACTTTAAACTCTGCAGTTTTCCAGGCAAAAGCCTGGCAAAGTGGTTTGGAAATCAGAGACCTGGCTCTTGATGCAGCTTGGCCCTCAGCTAGCTGTTGCTACCTTGAATTGGTCCATTTGGTTTCTTTATTTCTCATTTTACTAATTATCAGATGTTTAATGCCTATGTGACATTTTCTCTAGATCTCTGAGAACGAATTGGAGAAAAAGAGGGCAAGAAAGGAGAAGTGATGTACCAAATTGTATGACTTTTGACAATCTCTCTGGGGCCTTGATGTTCTTATCTAAGAAAGTGCATCAGTTGGACTGAATGTCCTCCAAGTCCTGTTTAGATCTGTCATTCAGTGAATCTGTATTCAAAATGATATGGGGGGAGGAAAAAAAGTCCTATGCTAAAAGTTCTAAGGGGTTCCTGTTCCACCTAGTGGGCCTCGGTGGGGCTGCGCAATTTGAAATGGTTATAATTTCATTTCTGTCTGTTCTTCTTTGGTAGGCATTGTGACCTTGCTGTAGGAACATTTTCCTCATTCTCTTTCTAGTCCTCTTTCTTACTGTGTGGTCTGTGGAACCCATAAAACCCACTTTGAATTGGCCGTTTCCAGTTTCCTCGTAAGTGTTACTTTAGCTTATGCAGTCAAGGTGATGGAGTTTTATACATGATACACAAACGTTGATTCAGAGATCACAAACTTAAATGTCCATCCGGTATCAGGCTCTAGAGTCTCCGCTGCTCTTGGAGGACAAGGAGGGTGGGGAAGCAAGCGGTGTTGTCTTGGAGGGCAGTTGTGTAGCTCCGGGCATACAACTTGTATCCACATTTGTTTTTTCTAGAAAAGCCAAAGTGTAATGCATTTTATGTGAGATCCTCCAGTTTTTAAATACTTAATGAATTTCTAAAACGTTGCAGAAGCCAAACAAACAAAGCCTGTGGGTTGGATTTCACTCTGCTGTAAACCTTCCTGAGATTTAGAACCTTTTCTTTTTTCATTGATGTTGCCTTATTGTTTATGAGCTTCTCTCCTTCTGGGTAGAATGTTAGGATGTAATATCAGTTTCTAACATGAGCTTCTTAGAATAGAATTTCAAATAAATCTTTTACCATCTCTTCCATAATCTGAAATATGAGTGGAAGTAAAATAATGACTTCTTAGTTATAGCAGTAGTATACAGCATTCCATCTACTTATGAAAGGGAAACTCCTAATGACATCCTGTCTGTAGGGTACTTCTTTGCTTCTTTTTAAAATTCAGTGAAATCTATAGCCTCAGTGTGTTTGTCAGTTATTACACGATAAGAATGCATTTATTTCGATCAACATATCCAGCTGAACTAAACACATTATAAGATAACCAGCCAACAGCAGAGTGCCATATGAGGAACTGTGCCGCTGATGGCAAGTTATGGAAGATCATTTAAGGATTTTATTTTTCATGTTTATGCATGCGTTATTTAATCTGCACTTAACAGGCATCTTCTCTAAACTCAGCCCTGAATTGTGTGCTATGAGCACAGCTGGAGTAAGAGCAAACAATGAGTGATGGGGGATACAGACAGGTGGAAATAGGGAATCAGATAATTATCACACCGGAATGAGACACCTCACAGTGGGGACGGACTCATCAAAAATGCCCTAACCTGAGCCCTGGCAGTCTGCAGAGACTTCCAAAGGAAATGATAGCCAACTTAAGATCTGAATAGGTGATACGCAGGAGGGGCTCTGAGGCTTGGGAGCCGGAAGGGCAGAGAGGAGCATCCGAGCAACAGGGCTGTGCAGCCATATGGCTGGAGTTCAGAGCATGGGGGAGAGTCAGGTCCCATGCGTCCTGTTAAGCAGCCCTTGAAAGTTTCAAAGAAGAGAACAGCCTTGATCAGACGGACAATTTTTATTTATTATTATTTTTTAAAGATTTTATTCATTTATTTGACAGAGAGAGAGAGACAGCAAGAGGGAACACAAGCAGGGGGAGTGGAAGAGGGAGAAGCAGGCTTCCCTCTTGGTAGGGAGCCCGATGCGGGCTCCATCCCAGGACCCTGGGGTCATGACCTGAGCCAAAGGCAGATGCTCAACGACTGAGCCACACAGGTACCCCAGATGGACAATTTTAAAAGCCAATTTGAGGGATGCCTTGGTGGCTCAGTTGGTTAAGCATCAGCCTTTGGCTCAGGTCATGGTCCCAGAGTCCTGGGATTGAGTCCACATCAGGCTCCCTGCTCGGTGGGGAGCCTGTTTCTTCCTCTACCTGCCATTCTCCCCTACTTCTGTTCTATCTCTCTCTGACTAATAAATAAATTTAAAAATAAATAAATAAAAGCCGATCTGAATCTGTTTTCCCTTTAGCTCTCTCCTTTTTTAAAAATTTTAAAAAAGATTTTATTTATTTATTTGACAGAGAGAGAGAGAGAAAATCACAAGTAGGCAGGCAGAGGAGAGGGGGAAGCAGGCTCCCCACTGAGCAGAGAGCCAGAAGCAGGGGCTCTATCCCAGGATTCTGAGATCAGGACCTGAGCCAAAGGTAGAGGCTTAACCCACTGAGCCACCCAGGTGCCCCCCTTTATCTCTCTTCTTATTACTGTCTTTTTAGACCTCTCTCGTGTAGATGTGTGACTGCACAGGTGCCTCCGATGGCCTCTGGTCTTCTTAGCTTCACGGTAGCTACGAAGATAAAGAGAAACCAACGACCACAGCAAAGCACTAGGAAAGAAGACAAGAAAACCAAGACTGTGAGAGAAGCAGATAATCCTGATTTTGATCCCAGAGATAGACTTGCACTATATTGGGGAGGCTGGGGGCCAGGAGCTGAGACTTAGGGCCAGACTTTTGTGTAGTTTGGTTTCTTTAGTTTTCAAATGAAGAGTTATATTATACACGGTGGAAACTGACACTCAAAAACTCTTCTCGCGTGCATGATGGGTCAGTCACCCTGTGTGTGTGTGTCAAATCACAGATGCATTTAATGCACTAAGATTTGACATATATGTGTATGTATTTGTTTGTGTATAATGTTTATGAAGCAAAAAGAAGTTTTGTTTGTTTGTTTTAAGAATTTATTTGTTTATTTGACAGAGAGAGACCACAAGTAGGCAGAAAGGCAGGCAGAGAGAGAGAGGAAGGGAAACAGGCTCCCTGCTGAGCAGAGAGCCCGATGTGGTGCTCGATCCCAGGACCCTGGGATCATGACCTGAGCCGAAGGCAGAGGCTTTAACCCACTGAGCCACCCAGGCGCCCCTTGTTTGTTTGTTTTAAGGAAGTTTTATTGGAAAGAGCAATGCGGGTCAGTAGGAGTTGGAACACATTTGCGAATCCAGTGGTGACGCTTACGACAGCGCATGCTTCCCATATTCTCAGGAGCTGCTTCTTACATTTCTACATGGAAAAGCAGGTCGTATGAGCAGAAACTATTGTCAGTGCCAGGCATAAGCGTCCCTTGGAGAGACACGAAGAAAGACCCCTCTACAGTCACAGCATTTGAAGCTCCAGTGTCAGGAGTCAGTTTCCTGGCTGGGGGAATGTATCGTCAGATTCCTCTCGCGGGGCGGGGGGGGGGGGGGGGGGGGGGGGGGGATGAAAGGTACAAAACTTGAGACCATAGCGAGAAACCCCTTTTTCTCCCCTTTGTCATTTTCTCCAATGGCAATTTGTTTAACGACCACGACAATCGGAAGTCACCATGCTAATTTAGAAACATAAAACATGTAATATACATCTTATCTGTAACTTTACCCCCACAGTTATCACAGCAGAGAAATGTTTTATCATCCGCAAGTGTATCATACCTTGCATGAAATCTACCACTTCTAAGATGCTGCCAGTTTTGGACAACTAGATAGTGACTTTAAAGAAGATAACATGAGACTCTGTTAAGATTTTTAAAAGCCGTTCTTATCGTTCTTGTACTGAAGCGGCTTCTCTAGTGTAGGGATTTAGGCCGTCCTCATGTTCAGGGACAGCGGGGTGGGGGGAGCTGCTCCCCAAATTCATTAACATTTTCTTCATGTAACTTGGCATCATTTTATTTTTTATCATCATATACTTCTGAATACTGAACACTTGAGAGATCGCTCTACCCTTTGTAGGCATATTTGTTTTCCTGTCTTGCTTTTTGTGTATTTCCAAATACAGAAAAAAATCTCCTTCACAGGCTGCCTTAGCCAGAAGAGACGAGAAATGAGAGCACTCAGCGACTGGAGCTTGCCAGTCCTGCCCCCATACGATTCAGAAGGCAGTCCCCGGCCAAACTCTTTATTACCTTTCTGACATTAAATAACATGTCCACGCCCTGAACGCTGATGTGGGGCTAGAATGGTGGGCACTGTGTCATTTAGTTGTTGAGCATCACTGAGCCTGGACAGGAAGGAAGGCCTGGGGGAGGGGAGCAAATTGGGAGGCAGGGTATTAGTGACCTTACCATCAGCAACAGATGTCCCTCAGCTGGGTGGAGATGAGTTCAGGTCCCCACCAGGGCCACCACTGATTGGGGGCGGTAGAAGGATTTCACAGCCTTGTCCAGGCCAGGGGACAGTTTTGTCGTGGGAAGGTGGAAGGCCATTGCCCGCCTGTAGGGTATCCGGTGCTGGGGGCCTGTGCACTTTCCACCAAATTAAGTTGTAATTTGAAACTTTTATAGTTTTGACTGTGTTATTAAGTCACATGAACTACTGGTATGTTTGAAATTTCAATTCAGGGAATATTCAGGGGTAAGAATTAACCCCATCCAAAATCCATCTTCATTTTTTATAGTCTTTCTCTTCTTCCTGCTGTGTTCATGATCTGTTTATGGTATCTCTAGACCTGCTAATTGTATTTGTTTATCCAAGCCCTGGTTCTGATGAAGGGCTTATTGCCAGCATTTTACATAAAACCTTATTCCTTCACAGATCTCAAAAATTGTGGCATTGAAAAGCCCACATAATGATGACCTTACCAACATTTAATTTATATGAAAAAGTTTTATAACCTTTTTTTTTAACTGAACAGGAAAAAATGCACACATTTTTCAAAATACCATTAAAATTTCTGAATAAAGAATTCTCTTTTCCTTCTAGCCCAACACTTTTTATCTTCCAGTGGCATCTGTCTCAGCAGGTGTGTGTGTGTGGTTGTGGGTGTGTGCGTGCACGTGTGTAAGAAAGTCGGGGGTGGGAGAGAGAGGGTAATAGATACCAGGTAAACCAACTGATTGATTATCTTGCTGTTTCTTTTGATTTGCTTGTGGAACGGTGAATAGATTGCAGTGTAACTAAGCGCATAAACACATGCAGCCCACAAACATGCTACGTGTTTCTCCCTATCAAAACCATAACACAGTGATTTTTAAGCTTGAAGATGCATAAGCATTGAATAGAAGGCTTGGTCAAAATATTGAATGCCAGCTTCATAGGGACAGGAGTTTTGTCTGTGTTTTTCCTGTTGCCTAGTGATTGGCACACAGTAGATATTAAAATAAATATTTCGTGAATGATTCTTAGGTCCCATCCCCGCAATTTTGGATCTGGTGGTTTGGGATAGAGTCCAATGAATTTGCATTGACAGCGGTTGGTATGGAGTGGATCATTGAAGCACCATGCTCTGAGAAACACCTCCTGGCGGGCCTGTGCCAGTGGTGGTGGTGACTTGACCAGTCTGATTCCTGACAAAGGGCAGTAGAGTTTCCCATGTCTGGAAATAAGCTGCAAAATTACCTGGCTTTGTGGAGGAATCTGACTGCACTCCACCACTGGAATGGTATCTTGCAAAGTCGGGTATCTTATGTGCAAGCCCCTAGGTACTGGCACTTGAAGCCATGGCAAAGAAAATATTTTCTGACTTTATACTTCTGTTTATTTTTGTGAAATGCAATAATAGCTATTCACATATTTTCATGTAAGGATTGGGATTGAGTTACATCTCCTTGAGCAGTGATAGCTATTATGGTTCCAATGTTTATTCTTCTTAACTAGAAGACATGAGGGGCTTGGTGCCAAACCACACATCTTTTTAAATTGCATACTTTGTAGTATTCTTACTGACTATACATGTAAACCATAAGTAGTAAAATGTAAAGTAGCTCAAATACAGCAAACCCCCTAACAGTTTTTAAACTTAGTTACTATAGTGCCTAGTTACTATAGGCAGACAAAAAACAGCTCTTCCGTTACCAAGTCTCCCAGAAACCCTCAGCTCCTGTGTTGAAGACAAAAGTACCTGGAGAGTAAGTACCACTATTCCCAACCCTGTCACTAGCAAGATTTGTTTCTGCAGAAGTTACTAGCAAGATGTTTACATTAGAGAAAACCACCCGTCTGCTTTCCCATACATACATGCCTGGATCTTTCTAGTGGCAAATGGGAACAGGATCAGCTACTGCATGGAAAAGCAGCTGGTGGGTCATTTACAGGTTCATCTGGGGGTAATTGGAGACAATCAAACTTGGAATCTTTTTCAGTGAGTACATTAATCTTAATGTAGGAAAGTAACTATTTAGACAAGGAACAGTTCAACATTTTGGATTAACGCCTGATGTGGAAGCAAATTACAGGCTGATACGGGGCCTGCAGTGTTCCAAGGTAGGAAAAGAGCCCCTTATAAGATGCAAGCATTTGCGCCAGTGCCCTCCCTGGCAAGGAGGGTTTAGTAATGAGGCGGGATTAGTGATGAAGGATCACATTGCAGTTACAATGATTCATTATTGTCGATTATTATTATTCGTTATTAATTATGTAGTTAAACATCTGTATGCCTTTTTAGTGCTATTTCAGTTCGCTTTAGCCAACCCACTTGTAACAAAGAACTTTTCAAGACCTTGTTTGTAGTCTAAAAGGAATGTATCTGTATTGTCAACAATTCAAATGATATGGAAAGGTACATGTAGAGAATTAAATTGTTTCCAGATTCCTCCCCTCAGCTGTTACCTAGTTTGATAAGCAGATCCCCCCCCCCCCGCCCCCCGTGTGCACCCTTTGGTGGCAGATTAATTAGTTTGAATGTTAACAGTGGTAAAAGTAACAACGCCTTTGTGATAAAGTTAAAATTGCTTTGAGCCAGGTAAACTCTATTAGGCGGAACCATGTGAAATTGCTGTGTTAGTAGGTCAAAAATGTCAAATATTGACAGTTTTAAGTGGTTCAGCTATACTGTGAGAGGTATTTGTTCTTCGAAGTGATTTAGTAAGCATTCCCGGTGGTCCTGTGAGACCGCAGTGTGGAGGTATCCCCCGCAGGCTGCCCTTTGCCAGTAGTGAGGTGGGGGATAAACAGGTGTCCGGCGCAGGAGGGAGTGTTCGGGTCTGTAATTTCTAGTACTACATCTCATTCAGGGTTGTGATGTTGGGGATATTAGGAGTGGAGCAAAGTAGGAAGAATATGCAGTGGGACTGAATTTCTGTCTATCCCTGAATAGAAGAACTTAGCTCCAGAGCAAGTAAAAACAGTAGACTTTTTTTTTTAATGGTGGTTAGAAAGCGATTTACATGATATTTATAAAGTGATCCTAACATGCTGTATTATCTTTCCATGTTTGGATGATACCTGGTGGTCAAGAAACATGTCTTCAAATCCTATAATGTGATTTTAGCTTAATTAAGTTTATTAGGATATCACATTTTGACTTTGTGTTTTGGGTGATCCATGACCTCTTTTTCCCATAACACAGAGATGACTCTTTGTATGTGTGTGCATACAACGTATAAAAAGCAAAACATGGAGTCAAAGATACAGATCCATTTTTTAACCTGTTTCTTGCACTTTTTCATTTGTTAGTTTATGGGTGTGTGCATGTGTTTGTGTTTATTTATCATATTAGATGTCAGTAAGGGTAAGGTCTGGAGCTAAGTAAAACCACAGCCTCTCTCCTGTTGTGCAGCTGAACTAGGCAGCATACCTTGCAGAACTGTGTACAGGTTAACCTAGGAGCTGTCTAACTGCTCATTTCTCTGTCTAGACCACCTAGTCCTCACAGACACAGTTAAACGAGCAATCTCTTATTTTCTCTGCATGCATTTTTTGGGGGAGGGGATTGTTGATTTTTTTTTTTTTTTTTTTTTTTTTTTTTTTGCTCTTTACCCTTCATATTTTCCCATTCAGAATACTTGAGCTATGAAAAGATTCGGAATGTACTAGCAAGTAACTTCTCATTGAAAGTAAGTATTTTCATTATTTCTAGTATAAAGTGAATTTCAGTAGCCTTAGAGCCAGTTAGCTGTGCGCTTAAAGGAAAAGTTCATGTCTGTTTTAAGTTGTAGCTTGAGGTAAGGTTAGCTCCTTGGGTTTAATGGGTAGTAATGTTTGTCTTCTAGAAACATGAAGTAGCAGCCCCTCCAAGTGTACCCCACTGGAAAAGAAGACATTTTTTAAAAAGAGAGGAAAATATGAATGCACTACTTTGCAGAGGCTAAAGGGGGAGTGAGCAAGGATAGCTTGTGTGTATTTGTGGTCTGTCCTTTCCTAGTATGATATCATATAATGACTTAGGAAGCTGATAAATTAAAGAAGGGTTTTGTCCTTTCTTTCTCTATTAACATTGCTTGTAAGTGATAAAATGAATATTCTCTGGGGTTGCCTGAGTGGCTGTCAGTTAAGCCTCTGACTTCAGCTCAGGTCATGATCTCAGGGTCATTAGATCCAGGGCTGTATTGGGCCCCATGCTTAGCGGGGGTGTTTGCTTTAGAATTCTCTCCTTCTCCCTCTCCTTCTGCTTCTCCCCAGGCTTGTGCATGCTCTCTCTCTCTCTTTTTCTTAAATAAATAACTAAAATCTTTAATAGAAAATGAACATACTCTGAACTCTTCTGTTAGCTCAGAATTTATTTAATCATGGTGAAATTGGAGTTTAGGCAAAATTCATCTCTTCCACGTCAGAATGGAAATTGAAGATGTTTATTCTCGAAGTGGGAGGTAGAAGTTTCAATATGGCCAATAAGCAGATATCTGAAGCCTGCTACCAAATGAAGGGAGGCTCCATGTGTCCTTCTGTCCTTCTGGGACTTTGTCAGAGGCACACTTACCTTTCTGTTTTTGTATTGTTTCAACATCACAGTCTCGGAACCGTTGTTAGAATTTTACCCTCAACTCTAAAATTACAAGTCTTTTGCATCACATACAGTTGAACTTTTTCAAACCTCAGTGGTGAAATGAATTTAAAATGTTGCCATATGTTTACTTAAAATTTGTGGAGAAACCAAGTGAGAAACCAAGCATGCTGGAGTTACCAGCACTAACATTACAGGATTTGTTTGTCAGTAAACGATGAGAAAATAACATGTGTTATATCCGTGATATTATTAGGATTACATGGAGTATTATTTTGACAGTGTTTGTCTTGGAAAGAGAGACATATTGGCTTTAGAACTTGTAGGTGCTAATCACTGGTCTGACTTGGCAGCCCAGGAGACTCACTTGCCTTGGTAACAGCAGGAATTACAGTTTCTGGCAACTTGCTGGGAGGGTCTGTCACCTTCACAGGATGTTGATAGAGATCCTGGATGGTTTTCTGACCTTCCAGGCCTGTCCTCTGTCATCAGCTGTGCAATTAGTGGCTCTGTCCTTTTTCAAATGCAAATTAATGATGTTAAGCTCAAAAGAAAGGGGGTTTGCTTTCCAATACAGATATTGGTACCTCTTTAACTGATAATGTACTTTAAAAGTGTATATAAATGAATTTAGAAATCTGAAATCTGTAATAATTGAGACTTACAAGAAAGAAGTTTGGAGACTTCGAGTCTTCATGTCGAAATGGCCCAAAATATATAAAGAAATGACATGACTTTTTTTCTATAATATTTGTCACTGTCAGGAACAAACCATTTTTTCCCCAAGATGAATGATGGCAGAAATTCAATTTTCCTGAAACTGTAGGAAAAATGCCATGGGAAATGATGAGTGTGAAGATATTACTTTGAGAAATGAGCAACAATTTAGGTGTAAGTGGTGAGAAAAAAGGTGGTAATGGGGCAGAGGTTGGAGGGGCAGTTAAAAAAAAAAGATCCCAAGGCAAAGGATCCTCAGGGCCTGGGATTCTTAATTTAGTGGGAGCTTCAGTACCTTTTCAAGGTTGTTGCTGATAAGGATGGATCCTTACTGAATTTGACAGGCTAAGGGGGTAACTTGAAAAATGAAACTGGACAAGATTACAAATCCTATTGTATAATATATTTCCAAAACTTGCCTCACAAAGCCAGGTTGCTTTCATACAACCCGGGGATCCTTTAGGCCCTTGCTTCATTTTACCTGTCTGCGTCCTGTCCCTGGTGGGTGTGAAGTCCCATACCTGGTCATCGTTTTCAAATACCCTGTTGTGGTTTGAAATAATCTATCTCTGAGGAAGAATCTGCCTTGAGAGTCTAGTGCAGGCCAGCTGTCCTTGTTAAAATGAGCAAAGGTTGCTCCCCAGGTTAATATCTGAAAGCTAGCTATTTCATTAGTTTTAGTTGTTGAACGCTGATGGGCCAGTTGAATAATTAAAAGAAGGAAGATTATAAATTGTTGGGATTAATACTGTGAAACTCTATCATAAGTCTGTATGACGGTTGTGCCTTCACAGTTTGTGTGCTGTGATTTTATTGTTGTAATTGTTTTCCCACGTGTGCTAATTTACAAAGCTCAGATAAAATAAACTTGTAGATGTTTTGCTGTAAGATTTTTAGCGTATACAACTAACTTGCCCACGGCAGGTCTGTGTGAGATGGAGGAGAAAGCCTCATTATGTAGCCTGGGCTTGCCTGGCTTTGGACTATACACTGTTGCTACTGATTGAGTTTCAGAGGGAACATACTTCTTGTTGTCTTCCAGTGTTGGAACCAGCCACATGAATTAATTTTCCTTCTGAACGGCCTTCTTTGGACTTATAAAAGTTTGTTTTGGGATTAAGGAATACAGTATATATGGTCCTGAGACAGTTTTGCTTGTAGAAGTCTACAGAAATTCATAGCAATAGCAGTAGCTCCAAGAAAACAACTGCTCACATTCATTGAGCTCGTACTAGAACTTATCAATCCATATGCTTTCTCCCTGCCTTTCTGGTGAATGACCAGTGCAGCCCCTCTTGCATGGTGATTACATATCTAAAATATGCTACATGATGTATGTAACATCATTTTATTTGAGTAAAATGTAGATATCTAGATTTGCTTTTTTATGTATGTTAAAACATGGGTGCATCTCTTTATTTTTATTTTTTTGAAGAGTTTATTTTATTTTATTTTTTTTAAAGATTTTATTTATTTATTTTATAGACAGAGACATGGAGAGAAAGGGAACACAAGCAGGGGGAGTGGGAGAGGGAGAAGCAGGCTTCCTGCTGAGCAGGAAGCTCAATGCGGGGCTCGATCCCAGGACCCTGGGATCATGACCTGAGCCAAAGGCAGATGCCCAACAACTGAGCCACCCAGGTGCCCCTGAAGAGTTTATTTTTTAATGTAGTTTTAGGCTCACAGCAAAATTGAGTGGCAAGTTCTCATATACTCCCTGCATACCACCACCTACCTCCTCCCTGCCCTTAAGCCTCCCCTACTATCAACATCTCCCACCAGTGTGGTACATTCTTTACAGTTGATTAACCTACACTGACACATCATTGTCACCTGAAGTCACTCATTAAGATTCATGCTTGGTGCTATAAATCTTTTTCTATAGATGTGGTTTTGCGGTTTATTGGGTATCAAGAGTTTGTCCAGGGCCAGTAACTAGGTTCTTAATAAATAACGTGATGAATATATGAATAATTATAAGTTCTTGACAAAACACATGCAAAACATCTTTCTTTTTTCTCTTCAGGTTGTATACCAAAAACCAAAATTGAAGTTAATTAAAATAAATAATGCTAGAGGAAGCTCCTGTTCTTTGAATGTTCTACTTGAATGGTTATCAATGTAGGGGGAAATAATGGAATTTAAGAGCTTCAGACAGGTTTAAGAGACTGTGAAAAGGGTAGAGGGGTATGGAGGACTTAGATGAGACAGACAGAATCACTCCAGGAAGGGAAAACTGGGACTCCATGAAGTTCACAGTACTGACTACAGGAAAGATAAAAAGTGGATAGGATTGGAAAATGCTGGCTAGGGGAGAGATTCAGATATATAGCTATATAGTGAAGGGATGGTACCCCTTGAAGATGGCAGTGAAAGTGTAAAAGGAAAGAATAGGGGAAAAAATAAGGATCCTGTAGAAATGAAAAAGAAACAGAACACCCCAGACTCTCTCCCTTTCTCCCACCAGTACCATCCATAATACCTACATAGAGGAGAGAATAACAGATCTAAGAGAGGGCTCTCAAACTAAGAATGCAGTCCCTTGAATGAATGAGAATAGAACGAGCACATCTATATAAAACTGCTGTGAAAATTCAGAAAATATAAAACAAATGCATTTCAGCTGATAAAAATGCTTTTCAAAAATAAAATTAAAGAAAATTGTACACAACAAACTGTAATCTAAATTAGATTTTCTTATTCAGGCCCTTGGGTATATGAAACCTAAAAAGCCCACCTTGAAGTGGTAATACAAATGCTAAGAAGAAAAATGCACAAAATTAAAAATGAAATCGGTTAATTGAACTCAGGGGAAAAATAGAAGAAAAGACAAAATCAAATCAGAAATGAAGACTAAGTTACAAGATGCCCAAGGGAAAATAGATTGAAATGTGAGCTGACCCAGTATATTCATATTTACATTAGATGTAAATGGTCTAAATATCAGTTAAATGTCAGAGGTTGACAGAATGGATTTAAAAAGCACATGACCCAATGATAGGGCACGTATAAGAAACTTAAATATTCAAATATAATGACATTTGTAGGCTAAAAGAAGATGTAAAAAGATACATCATTAAACATAAGCTGGAGTGGTTATGTTAATATCCCATAAAACAGGCTTTAGAGCAAAGAAAATTATCAAAGACAGAGAGACACATATATTGATAAAGGAGCCAGTTCACAAAGGAAGCATAGGAATCCTAAAGGTATAGACAGTAAACACCACCCACAAAGCAAAAGACACAAAGCAAAAGCTGGCAGAATTAAAATGAAGTTGACAAATCCCCAGTTACAGTTGGGAATGTCAACAACCCTCTCTTAGTCACTGATAGAACCATTATTCAGAAAGTCAGCAAGTATAGAGAGGAACTCAGCGACATTGTCAACCAGCAGAATTTAACTGGCATTTATAGAACTCTCCACCCAAATTCACCAGAATATATTTTCCATAAGTATGGCATGCATACCATGATAAACCACATCCTGGGTAATGAAACAAACCTTCACAAATTTAAAACAATTGAAAGCATACCAGGTATGTCCTCTGACCATAATGGAATCTAACTAAAGGTTAACAGCAAATAACACGTGAAATAGCTGGGGGCAGGGGAAGCACTTCATCTAAATGAAAACCCTGCTCCACTACCCTTGATTCTGAATAGGTATTGGCTTGGAAAATGGGAAAGTAGATATCTCATCTGACAAAATGATAATTAATAAAACATCATCGTCTCTTGGTCTGCTTTGTTTTACAGCTTCTCTGTTAAAAGGACTAAAACATGCTAACATAGTGCTGCTTCATGACATCATCCACACCAAGGAGACGCTGACACTTGTGTTTGAATATGTGGTGAGTAAAGTAAGAATTCACATTTTATAAACATAAATAAAATTCTTGTAGTTTTATGATAGAGTTTCTTATTTAAGTTGCTGTACTGAAGTATATTATCTAGTAAGTTTGTATAATTTTGAAAAATCCAGAAAAATGTTAAACTGAATTTTCATCAGATATATTATCTTTTAATAACCTATTTGTCACCGGATATGCTATAATTTTTAGGTTTATCAAATAGGATTAAACATGACAGTGATCACTGCATCAAAGGAAGTTCACAGATGATAATTCCCCCTGCCCCTCCTTTGGATTTACAACTTGGTTTCTCAGAAGCATTCTTACTAAGATTTTTTTTCTTTTTGGGTGGGTGGAGGAAAGCCTGATACTTGCAATTTAGACTTCATAGTTTTCCCCCTCAGTTCGTGTTTCAGCTATTAATTAAAACTTCCAATTTGCATAGCACACAATGTAATGATCTTATTGTGTTGAGAGTATTACTGCTAGAAGACTTGGACTTGAACTCATAATTAATCTTTCTCCGTTTCTCCTAGAAAAACATATGGTATTTATGTAGCATCACTTCAGCATTTAACTGTGGAATCATGAAATGTAACCATGATAATTAACATCCCAATTTTCACAGATGGATCTGAGAACATGTAATTTATAAGATACAAATGACATTGGTGGAGACTTTTATTGAGGAGAGTAGCTGTTGGTATTGTGAATGTATTAGGATCCCATTTTGTAATTACCACACTACTTTTTTAAAAATTTGAAGTAGGTTCCATGTTTTTTAAAAAATATATAATAGAATGCATATTTGCAACGTTTTTATCTCGCTAATGTCTCCCTGTGTCTGTTTATCATTTGAAAATTGTTGTCTTATGAAGAAGCCATTTATCTTCTCTATTTACATATAAATGATAGATACATTTGAATAATATGGTAATGTGGCTACAAGGACAGCTAGAGCTGAGCAGTTGAATATATTACATGCTACCAAGAATGGATGCAGATTCGCACATCAATGCAAATATAATTTCTTTTGTTTAATCGGTGATTTTGGAGTCAATAATGTATTCATTTGACTTAGAATTGGAATTTCTGTTTCATATTTTCCAGTAGATCTATTGCAATATTGCAGTTAAATCTAGATTTTTCTTAGTATACTTGACTAACTTTTATGTTTTGTAGAAGAAAAGATTTGAAAAAAAGATTTCAAAAATGTGCATATTCCCTCCTCCAAAATTAAATTTTTAAGCTAAAAAGAAAAAGAGTTTGGCCTCTAAAATCAGTAATGTGAATAGAGAAACTAACAGAAATAATATGAAAATATGTCCTTCAAGTCTTAAAAGAAACCTATATTTGTGAGGCTAAAATCATTTGATGATTTTTATATTCTGTGGAAGCGGCCACAGGACGGAAACTCACTGTCCTGAAATATTTGCTAATTGATTAAGACTGACTTTTAAACATGTCCTGTGATATTTGCTAACTGATTAAAACTGACTGTTAAACAATCATTCTTGGTGTGAGTGAAATTTTCCCTGGTTCCAGGTCTTGGGGAGCCATCCCAGGTCAATCAGCCACATAATAGTGCGGACCTCTGCAGTACTTTTCTGGCAGCGTTTTATTCCCTGCTTCTCTGGGGAAGTTAAGACATAGCTTAACCTGTTCTCAGAGAAATGAGGCAAGCTGACATCATTCATGCTTTAGAACTGCCCTGCCTTGCTTCTCCTTGAGTCCCCCACTCTGTCTTTATTTCCTCACCTCCCCATTGTTCCTGCCTCCCTCTTTTCCGTCTAACCCTCGTCTTTTTCTCGTCTTTTCATGTTCTGTTCTTCTGCTCTCTCTGGTGGCCTACTTTTTGTTGCTACAACTTATGTTTGTTTGGGTTTTGCTTAAGTGAAATGTTTGAATGGATCTCTGAAATCAGAGTTGGGGTGGGGGCCATAGAAATAGCTTATAGGAGTTTTCCCAGTTAGCGCTGGGGAGGTGTAGACTCCTTGGCAGCATTAATGTGACTATGTGGCAATTGCCCAGTATAAAAAATGCTCCCTAGAATATTTCCTAAAGTTTTTATTTTTTTATACTGCTTTTTCATTGCTTGTTTATACATCTACTGATATCTCAAGAAAGATTAAGGCTCCAACATTTTTTAATGGATTAATCAGATTGCTTTCCTCACAGTATCGAGCGGAAATTACTCTGCTCTTTTCTTGTATGTTTCATAGCATTGGAAAGACAGTAATAATTTCAAAGCATGAAATGCCTTGGAAATTAGAGAAGATCTGGTGGAAGGACATAGGATAGGAAACCAGAGGTCACTCTGGGCTTGGGATGATGAGTGATGGATGAGAAAAGGAGGTAAAGGAATATTTAAGACGAGGATGACCACAGTGCTGTGCTGAGTACTCTGCTTGGGGCTTTACATTCATTATCATTTTTGATGTTCTCAGGAGCCTCCTGGAACTATGAATATCACTTTACAAAGGAAAAGAAAACTAAGTATTAGAGAGATTAGGTGCTTTTCCAGGATCTTGTAGCAAGTACGATAGACTCAGGCCCATCTTACTCTGATTACAATTGTAATATTGTATCTCCCGCTTATTTTTACAACTGTAGTTAGATTGAGCTTTTGGTCAGAAAAGGAAAAGGAAATTTTCTTCTTTCTTTGCACCACCCTTCCTTTTTCTGCTCTTAAGATCCTGAATGCAATTAAATCCTGAATACAGTTAGACTGCTTTGTTGTTTAAATAAGTTTTTGGACTGGTCAAAAGCCTCATCACTTAAGATTTTATTTTAATTATGAAAGATTTTTAAAGTTTCCAAAAAGTAAACTTAAAATTACAGTATTGTCCCTTATCTCACTGGGATCTACTTACACACACACACCACACACAAACACACACACACAGGACCTTGTTATTTAGCAAGCCCTAAAATCAGTATCAAACATTCTAATGTGCACTTTTCTAAACTTAGTAATGGTATTGCCAAATTTTAAAATTGTTAACATCAAAGTTGTTTTCTAAAAGAGGTTGATTTTATAGTCCATGTAATTAATAGTACCCTTTTTTTGAGGAAGGGGAATGAGTAAGTTAACAAGTGTAAGACAGGGGCGCCTGGGTGGCTCAGTTGGCTAAGCATCTGTCTTCAGCTCAGGTCATGATCCCAGAGTCTTCAAATTAAGTCCCACATTGTAGTTCCTGCTCAGCAGGGAGTCTGTTTCTCTCTCTGCCTCTGTCCCTTCCCCTGTTCCTGCTGTCTCTCTCTCTCCAATAAAATCTTTAAAAATAAGTAAAGTAAAATAAAATAAAAAGTGTAAGAAAAATCCAAACACCGTGCCCATTGAAACCCTAGCTTTATGGGGCACTTGCGTGGCTCCGTGGGTTAAACCCTCTGCCTTCGGCTCAGGTCATGATCCCAGGGTCCCGGGATCGAGCCCCCGCATTGGGGCTCTCTGCTCAGTGGGGAGCCTGCTTTCTTCTCTCTCTCTCTCTGCCTGCCTCTCTGCCTACTTGTAATCTCTACCTGTCAAATAAATAAATAAAATCTTAAAAAATAAGTAAATAAGAAAAGAAATCCTAGATATGAAAGAAAAGTAAAATAACTTAAGATTCACTAGGTACTATTGGATTTTTTCTTTGGATTTTAGTTAAGTGTTCAAGGTTTTTTTTAAGGATCATATGTAATTTGAGTTCCACAAAGTGAAATAGTCTTATTTATCTTACTTATTTTTTTAATTTAAATTTTGAGAGTTAACATACAGTAACATTCTTATTTATGATAGTGTACCTACTGTATAAATATATTTCTGTTCTTTACTTTAAAAGAGAATCTGAAGCCCAGCTGCTTTGTGTTATTCCCACGAATGACCTTCTAGGTTACACAAAAGCCTTGGGAGCCCCAGAATAATGAAATAAGTGCTGTGGAAGAGCACTGGAAGAAATGACTTTGGAGGTCATTATTAAAACCCTTCAATGGGGGCACCCGGGTGGCTCAGTCGGTTAAGTGTCTGCCTCCAACTCAAGTCATGGCCTCAGGGTCCTGGGATTGAGCCCTGAATCAGGCTCTCCCCTCCGTAGGGAGCCTGCTTCCTCCTCTCTCTCTGCCTGCCTCTCTGCCTACTTGTGATCTCTGTCTGTTAAATAAATAAATTGAAAAAAATCTTAAACAAAAAAAAAAAACCTTCAGTGGATAATAGGATACTGCTAATATAGGCTGTCTCATAAGTACTGTGGAAAGCTCCTAAAATGTCTGGAATTTAGATTCTTATACACTGTCAACGTGCGTAGATACAACCCGCAAGCTGCAAGATTGGGGACCCAGCGGAAAACATGCCGCTCAGTTTGCTCCTGTGTCTGTCACGTGGCATGAAGCTTCCAGTGCCCTTTTGAGTACTATCTTCCTGCCATTGTTGTTCAAGGTCAAGGAACATTTTTAACCGAGGAGTGAATCAATTAGCTTGAAAGGTTTATCTGGTTTCCCCATGGTTTAAGAAATAATTAGAGCTACCCTTTTTCCTACTTGGGTTCAAGTGTTGGCAGAGAAATACTATAGAAAATAGTGAAAGTGCTAACAGTTTGGTTTTTTTTTTTTTCTACTTAAACAGAAAGTTAAGCACGTTAGTGTTTTTTCTTTTTCTTTTCTTTTTTGGCCAAAGACAAATAAGGGCCACGTTAACCAACTTAACATCATGCTGAAAAATTTAAAACAGATTCCATAAATAATATGGCAATAAGAATATTAATATAGTACATGTGATTACATAAATATATATTACCATTAAAGCACATAATTATTCTGTTCTGCTTTTTATTACATGAGATCACAGTATGTGTAACAGAGCTCTTTATTTCACATTTAGTTATTATGTATAAGAAGAAAAAGCAAACTTACAGCTAGGCATTATATTCACTGGAGCAGCCATTTTATTTCTTCTGCTGTGGGGCAAACTAGTAAAATAGTCAAACTAATGTGCAACATTATGTAAAAAAAAAAAAATCTGCATTACATATGAAAACTGTGTCTCCAAAAATCGTGTAAAGTGATTTATGTTACCAAAATTCACATAAGTTCTATTTTTTTTTTTAAGTTTTTACTTATTTATTTGAGAAGAAGAGCATGAGCGGGGTGAGGGGCAAGGGAAGAAGCTGCCGCAGGGAACTGCATGTGGGGTTCGACCCCAGGACTTGACTTCTGTGCCAAGATCCTTATTATCCTCTCTCACCCTGTAGATGACTGGTGTTAGGATGAAGACCCATCTTCAGAGTTTTGTATGATGGTCTGAGGTGTGTGTGATGTTCAAATATGGGACTGGCAGCTGAAAGTTATGTTCTTTCTTTTCTCCCTACCACACAATTTACCTCATTATTTGGTTTCTCTGCCTCATACATTTTGATTTCTGAATCTATGAGGAATGCTTTAATTTGCATGATTTTAAGCCACATCTGTTCTCAAAAACTGTAGCTCTCCATCAGTATTCTGGTTTCCAGATTAAACCCTCCTGGGGCAATGGAACATTTTTCTGCTTCCTGTGAGATAAAATACATGTGCACATGGGCAGGCATGTACAGCTGTAAGTGGGGGCGATCAGGGGCAGCCTCGCCGGGGAGGTAAGAGGTATTTAGGTAGAAAATCTGAGGGAGGTGGAGGAGAAAACACACATATATTTGAGGCACGTAGTTGGATTCAGGATATATTTTCAAGACTGAGCTGATAGTATTTGTTGTGGGATTTGAGAGATGATGAGGAGTCAGGGATGACCCCAAGGATGTGGACTTGAGTGACTGTGGTGGTGGAGCTGCTGTGAGGGAAGATGGGTCGGGCTGTGGGAGGAGCAGAGTGGGGAAGACGCGACTCAGGTTTAGTTGGGTTAAAGCTGACATGTGCAGTGTATGTGCAAATGGACATTCAGAAGGCAGTTGGATGCATGAGTCTAGAATTTAGGAAAGAGATCGAGGGTAGACATTTGGAAATTGTCTGGGTTATAGATGTTATTTGACAAGGGGATTGTGTGGGATCACCAAGGGTGGCAGTTGTTACATTGGTGGCCCTACATGAACCATGACTTTGTATAATCAAACCCGTGCGCAAACCTCACCCCTTCATCTAGGCTGGGCTTATGGTTGCTCCAGCCAGTAGAGCTCCATGGTGGAAGTGACGCTGCCAGTTGTGGTCCTGACAGCTGCTTTTTTGCACTCTTGAACATCCTGACCGGCTGTGTTAGAATTCTGGTTAACTTGCTGAAGAGGCCATGTGGCGAGGGAGAGGCCGTAGAGGACATGGAAGAGAACGGAGGGCCTGGAACACAGTGTAAAGTGTGAATGAACACAGAAAATGGAAGGGAATTTTATGGCCTGACCACTGGGGCATTCTGCCATCAAGGGTCCCGGTGATGAGGAACTATCAACGAAGGATACCAAAAAGAAAACACCGGTAAGAAAGAAGCTGTTGTATCTGAGACTGAGAGCAAGAGCTAAGCAGCTGCCTCTCCAGTGCCCAGCAGAGTGGCTGGCACATAGTAGGTGCTTAGCAAAAAAAGTTTTATGGGTGTGTGTGAGTGAAATTTGAAGCAAGAAGAACAGGAGATTATAATAGTGTCCCCACTAAAGGCAAATGACTGAGAGAAAGCGAAACTGCTCAGTCACGTTTCAATTTTTTTTTCTCTTTCTTTATCTATTTATTTGCATTCCATCTTTACTTTCCATTGATAGTCTTTATATATTTTTTTTCTCTCGGAGCAAATATTCTTCCAAGTGGCAGCTGCAGAGCAGATCTACCTGCGCAGCGGTTAGGGCAGGCCTCAGACAGCGGGCCCGTTGGAAACCACCTCGCTGGGTTGGAGGGCTCGAGGGGCTTCGCCACTCCAAATAAACGTACCAGTGAGAGTTCTCTCTGGCCAGCAACAGAAGTTCTCTTTGGCTGAATTAAACAGACAGGTTTACTGAGAGGTGATCATGTCACTGACAGACCTGCTGGGAAGAATTTAAAAACCGCAGGAACAGTGTAAAGCTGAATAAGCAGACCAGAGCCGAAATCATGCCATGGAACCAGCCACGAAGCACCTCACTGCCACCAGGGAGTGTCGGCTCCAGAGACTGTCCTGACTGCCCCGGTGACTGGAGGTTATCATGCTAATGAGGTCAAAATAGTGCCAACATTTCTCCCTGCTTCTTTGGGTTGCGTTAGCTCCTACTGGAGAGTTAGGGTTGGTCCTGTGTGCTGGGTGACACTAGGCACGTGCCCATGGTTTGACTGCGCAGACCCCCGAGAGAGCGGCCTTTTGGCTTTTGCAACAGCAACTGGGAGAGAGCGGCCTTTTGGCTTTTGCAACAGCAACTGGGCCTTGCCTTCCACCAAAATGCATAAAGCAGGGGATTTTCACAACACAGGGAATATAGTCAGATTTAGAACACACTTTGCTCAGCTCCCTGCCCTTCCCAATCCCCTCTCCCCAAAAAACACCTTATGAATACCCACTGGAATGAGTTCATTGTATAGTCCCAGATAAATGACATCTGAAATGTGAAAAGAATTGCCCGTGGTATATTCATAGAACTATCCTTTGTAATCTTTGAAAAATCAAGAAGGAAGGTGAGCAGAAGAAATGCTGGTTTTTAAAAAAAGGTGGTGGAAAACAAACCTGAATCTATAGACAGATAAGCACATGATAGAATGTTAGTGAAATTCAAAACTAGATCTTTGGACATTGAAGTCTAATAATCTTCATTCCCTTTTAGTAAGTAACAGCGTTGTTTCTTGATTTCAGCAAAGCTGATGACAGGGACTCTCATGACAGTTCTTAGAATAAAATTGAAATCCAGTTGTCACAAGATTATTATTCCTTCAGTTTATTGCTGGATGAACAACTTCACCCAAAGCCTATTGATTAATGAATTGACATCAGGATGGACAAAAGTTTATCAGGGTATGCTGGAGGGCATTGTCTTTGACCTTGTCCTGTTTGATATTTTTATTAATGACTTAGATGAAGACATGGCAATGATGTGCTTGGCCTATTTGTGTGTGTTACAGCTGGGAGCTATAATTAACACTTTGGGTGCTGGAATCAAGGCTAAAAAGAATCTGATGGAATGAAGAGTGGACACTACAGGGTGAATTGCCGTGGGACAAATAAAACAGTGTGGTTAAGGAAAAGAAAAAAAAGCAAGCTGAAGCTCATAAGGAAAAACAGGGTGGGGGAAAGTTAACTTCAAAGTGAAATCAATTTCACATGAAAAAGACCAGTATTTCTCTGGTTCAGAGAACTGAAGCGAACAAGAGGATGCACCTAGGATGGCAAGAGGTCTGTGAACCAGGATAACATGGAACCAGTGACTTTTTCAGGAGGATTAGACATAGTAGAGAATAGAGAAAAGGTAATGTGTGTATTCCAGACAGGATGAGAAAGCCAAGTGTGGGAGTTCTGGGAGGCTAATTTTGCCTTAATCCTGGGAAAGATACTCAAATGTTTTGTGTTACTTATAAATTAAATACAACATCTTGAAGTGTAATGAGCATCTTATCACTAAAGTATTCAAGTAGAACCTAGGTTGATCCACATCAGAAATACTGTAGGGAGGGTTCCTGATCTGTACTCTATGCAGGGGATTGAAATATGTAATTTACGGGGCGCCTGGGTGGCTCAGTGGATTAAGCCGCTGCCTTTGGCTCAGGTCATGATCTCAGGGTCCTGGGATCGAGCCCCGCATCGGGCTCTCTGCTCAGCGGGGAGCCTGCTTCCTCCTCTCTCTCTGCCTGCCTCTCTGCCTACCTGTGATCTCTGTCTGTCAAATAAATAAATAAATAATCTTTAAAAAATAAAAAAAGAAATATGTAACTTAGTATTGTTTCATTTTGTCCCCACCAAAACCACGAAGTAGGTAGAAGTTTCCTCCGTTTTGCAGATGGGGAAATTCATGCCAAGATATCAGATACTCCTTGTATGCCCTTCCCAGTGGCTGCATAGTATCATTTGCTGTGTCCAGTGTGAACCCAGGCGACTCCAACTTTACATAGTAAAGGACAGATGAAGGTTTTGCAACTGTTAGGTGGACTCATTTCATTTGGCGTGACTTTTAGAAGCAGAAACACAACTTGTTATGGTCATTCACTTAATGATTCATTCATTCATTCCTTTATTCATTCATTTGATAGTCTTTCTCCTCTAACATATAGGACTGTCTTCCAGGGATTATCTTTGAGCTCTAGAGATACAAATATGTATTCTTTGCTTTTAAAGAGGTTTGAAGTCCTACAGAGGACTGTGATCTAGGCTAGATAGTGTCCATGTGCCATTTGGGTTATAAGCTGTCCCAGATCTTCCTGTGCCATGTGTGGGGTTAAAACACAATTGTGTTTAAGTGAAAACAGTGAGAAAACCAGTTTGACTCCTGCAAGAATTTCTTTATGGAAGAATTTCAAGAATGTTTTTGTTTCAGGTATGGAGAACTAGTTACGCAGTGTCATAGTGTGATCCTATATACTGAAGGGGGCTGGGCCGTCATTCAGATCCGTGTACCAGACATGAACAGATGTAAGCATTGTGGATGACTGAATGTGCAGGAGGCATAAATAGAAGAATTCTGAAGCATAAGGAGAGACTAAAGAGAAGCAAGCTTGCTTTCAATCAGTGCTCTGTTATAAACTTCTCATTTTGTCTAATTGGTAGGACAAAGTCAATTAACTTCATTTCTGTCCTTTACTCTAATGGCTTCGCATCCAACAAGGAACCCCGGTCTCTTTTAGTCATTTTCCACTGTATTTGTTCACTTACTATTTTGGGTGCTGGGATTTTAGTTTATTTTTCTGTTTACTTCATATTTGTCTTCTCTGTGTCCTAGTTTTATTTCATATAGTTGCCACCCTTATTAGGAAGTCCTAATCATAGTTCAGCATTTTAATTTGCATGATTTAAGATAGAAGTGTATCTGGTCTCCAACTGTTACTATAGTAAACCCCTGATTATCCACAAAAACACAGTTTTGAGTCTCATCTACATTCCTGTAGATGTACAGGAATGTAGATGAGACTGCTTTAATGAGAACATACTCTGCTCTATGGGCTTTTTAAAATTTTTAATTGTTTTTCTTTAATTTTGAATTTCATCACCTAAGCTATAGGCATGTAATGGGGAAGCTGGAATAATGGGTGATATTTGAAGAAAGCACACTGAAGAAAAGATTTTATTGGTAAAAGTAAATCATAGGGAAGGTAAGAACAGAAATAAAAAAAGAATTCCTCTAGAAGGGAAAGCATGTACTTTGCATATTCCTTGGATTCCCCCCCCCACAGGAATTATTTCCATATTTCTTAAGAAAACAGTAATCTTGGGAAATCTGAGCATGTTTCATGGGACAGGTGGAGATCATAGAGTGATGCATTGAATGTAATAAGACTGACAATGATCAACTTGGAGAAATTAGAGAAACGTTCCAGCTTTAGGTACTAAAGTTGCCATCTGATGAAAGTACCCAAGATCAGGAGAAGAGCATCAATAATTCCAATTACGTTCGCATTATGTTTGATTAGCCCATGAAGTAATTGAAGAAAAAAATCATTAGCAGATTTATCGCTAAGTGAGAAAGTATACATCATTATCTGTCTTACAAAATGGGTTGTCTGCAACTTCTCACCAGTTTTCAGAATCACTAACTTGATAAATACATTGTAATATAATGGATTTTCTTTCCTTTTTTTGTTGTTAGTGTTATTTGTTGCTGTTACTATTTCGTGCATTTTAGGAACAATTCAATTAACATCATATAATGTTTTAATCTAATATGTGTTTTGTGCTTTGGTAAAGGGATGTTAAACCGACTCCAGTTTTAAATCATTCATTCTTGTTGATGTGATTGTTGTATTTATTTGAGTTATACATCATATGCATATAAAGAGTCGAGTAGTTTCATGGTTTGCTGTTAAAAACAGTAATTTTTTACTTTTTCGGTCTTTTGGGTGATTCTTTTGGATTTTCCTCTGAAAAGCTAACAAGACTTTCTTTTATTACCACCTTTTGTCACCTCTTGGCATCATCCATTGACTCCTGCAGTGGAAAACATGAATTTAGTGGGGTTGTTTTTAGTTTTTCATTATTCCATTTTTAACAAGGGAACGCCTCCTATCCTGTTGTCCTCCGTCCTCTCTTCCTTTCACTGTAGGTGTATGTAATTTTAATTACATCAGAAATTCATTTTTTACATTCTAGGTCATATAAATCTTGTTTGTAGCTGAGGCATGTAGTATACCGTCATCACTTTCCTCTTCAGTTCAACTTTTGGTTTCCCTGAAATTAATAATAATTTCCCATTTTTCATTTCTACCATTGACTTAAGGCCTTCTCAAACCTTTGCCTGGTGCATCTCCCTTCACTGACTTCTGGAATGCCCTTCTGCTCTCTCCTGGGGTGAAGCTTTTTCTTCCTCCAGTTTCTAGTATGTTCCTGGGATTTTTTATTTTATTTTATTTTATTTATTTGACAGACAGAGATGACAAGTAGGCAGAGAGGCAGGCAGAGACGGGGCGGGGGGCGGGGGAAGCAGGCTCCCCACCAAGCAGAGAGCCCAATGCAGGGCTCTATCCCAGGACCCTGGGATCATGACCTGAGCCGAAGGCAGAGGCTTTAACCCTCTGAGCCACCCAGGCGCCCCTAGGGTTTATTTTTGTTTGTTTGTTTGTTTTTGTTTTTGTTTTTTTTTTGAGATATCCATTTCTGAAAATATCTTATTCTGTGCTCATGCTTGATTGACATTTTGACTAGACAATAATTTTGGAAATAATTTTGTTAGAATTTCAATAGGATTTTTCCATTGTTGTCTAGTTTCCACTGTCTCTGTTAAAATAGCTTTCTTTATTTCCAGTCTTCTGAAGTTTCGTGATGAAACAAAAAATGTCAGATTTATTTTCATTTGTACCTTTTCAATCTGGACACTCCTGTCTTTACATTCTTCTTCTTCTTCTTTTTAACAGTTTTATCACAATGCCATTCCTATAACAGAATCCTACTTTCTACTTCAAGTATCTACTTCAGTTATTTTTAGTATATTCACAGAATTTTTGGAACCATCATTACTATCTAATTTTAGAAAATTAAGTTGCTCTAACCAGAAGCCCCCTACCCATTAGCAGTCACTTTGAATTCTCTACCTTTTTCAACCCCTGGGGAATGCTAATGTACTTTATGTCTCTCTGGGTTTTCCTGGACATTCCTTATAAATGGAATCATCACTCTGTGATGATTTTTTTTGTGACAGGCTTCTTTCCCCTCGCATCATGTGTTGTAGCAGTACCTTTTTTTTTTTTAAATAACAATCCACGGTGTGGATGGATGTACCACATCAGTCATCCGATGACTCTATCTTTAAGTATTTGAAAGACTGTCAAACTGTTTTTCAAAGTGGGTGCTCCTTTTTACCATCTAACCAGCAGGATTTGGGGGTTCCGGTTTTCCACACCCTCAGCGATACTTTTTGTCTGTCTTTTTTATTACAATGTTTGATGATTTCTTATTGTCATTCTTTGAATTTCCCTCCCACCTAAGCATGTTGAGCATTTTTTAGTGCACATATGTCCTTCTGTTTCAAGAAATGATCTTAGGGCATTGGGTGGCTTAGTCAGTTAAGCATCTGCCTTTGACTCAGGTCGTAATCTCAGGGTCCTGGGATCGAGCCCCACATCAGGCTCCCTGCTCAGTGGGCAGCCTGTTTCTGCTTCTCCCTCTCCCTCTGCCTGCTGCACCCCCTACTTGTGTGCTCACACTCTCTTTCTCTCTCTCTCTCTCTGTCAAATAAATAAAATCTTAAAAAAAAAAAAAAAAAGAAATGATCTTAAATTATTTTGTTATGATTTCCTTCCTTCGTTTTCTTGTTTTTCTTTGGATCTTTTATTATTTAAATGTTGAACCTCCTAATTTTCTTTTCTAATTTTCTTTTTTTTTTGAGATTTTATTTATTTATTTGATAGAGAGAGAGAGAGACAGCGAGGAAGGGAACACAAGTAGGGGGGAGTGGGAGAGGGAGAAGCAGGCTCCTACTAAGCAAGGAGCCAGATGTGGGGCTCAATCCTAGGACTCTAGGATCATGATCTGAGCCAAAGGCAGATAGATGCTTGATGACTGAGCCACCCAGGTGCCCCTTCCTGTCTTTTCTTTTCTTTTTTAAGATTTTATTTATTTATTCGACAGAGAGAGATCACAAGTAGGCAGAGAGGCAGGCAGAGAGAGAGGGAGAAGCAGGCTCCCCGCCGAGCAGAGAGCCTGATGTGGGGCTCGATCCCAGGACCCTGGGATCATGACCTGAGCCGAAGGCAGAGACTTTAACCCACTGAGCCACCCAGGCGCCCTCCTTCCTGTCTTTTCTTTCCTATTTTTCTAATTATTTTTTCTTTAGTCCCAGCCTTAAGGGACATTTTCTCAACTTAGTTGTTTCTCCTCTGATGTTGAGGGTTTTACATTTTAATATTATTTCTGAGATACATTTTTGTTCTCAGAATATTCCATTTTATAATACCCTTATCTTGTTTCAGGGTTGCAGTATCTTTTCTTACCTCCTGAAATATTAATAATAGTCTTTTTTGAAGTTTTCCTAACAGTATTTTCTCTGTTTCTACCAAGCTGTTACTGTTTTTCTTTTAGTTTGTTCTGGTCTCTGGCTTAAATACTAGAGGCTTTGGTTCGGTAGCTGGGGATTCTTGGCTGTGTGGTCCTACTTAGAGATGAGAGTCTCAATATGTAGGCAGCTGTCCCGCCATTCGTTCACTGTAGGGACCGACCAAGCCATTTTGCTGAAAAATCCTTGATACTGGTATCCATCTTTCCCTGCATTGCTGAAAGATTCCCAGTGAAGGTTCTTCTGAACTCCTGCCTGGAGGATAGAGGCTAAGCTGCCTTGTTCTGGACACAGAGTGGGATATAGGACCCCCTGTAAGTATCCTGTTTCAGGATGGTATCCCTGTTCCTAACTGGTTGAGTGTTCCAGTCAGATGCCCTGTTTTACCCTTTCTGGGTTTGAGACTGAGTCACTTATATATGTAAGCAGAGTGGGAAAGGGGTCGATCTAAAGATAAAATAACTACAAAAAAGACTTTCAACCAACCACTCTCTCACGCTCTAGACTGCCACATCCATACCTGTTCATTCCCATATCCTGTGCCACCAATCCTGAGCCTCTTGGTTGTTGTTTATAAATATGGCTGCTTCTGGCTTTCCCCTCTGCAGGTTCATAAATAATCTGTTTGTTTGTTTGTGTTTTGCTGTGCTAAATGTGCTACCATCTGTTTTAGAGCTTCTAAAATTTGGTTTGGGATTCAAGAGGGTGCAAAATAGATGTATATGTTCAGTTTTCCATCTTTACGTTGGAATCTTATCAATTCTTATTAAGTTTAAATATGAACAAATGCTCAAGCCTGTCATTGTGTAAACCACTGTGTAATTAGATAATTTCTTTCACATTGATGGTTTAAAGCATATAAATCTTCGCTATTTATCAGTTGTCAGAGTTATCAAATGTGACAAGGCTAGTGGGGAGGAAGATATTTATATTAACCATTATTAGATTACTGTCCCATCAGTAAAATTTTAGGCACATGGACAGTGTCTAAAGTGTGAGATGTCCTTTTTTAAGATGTCCTGTTTTGATGGAAAGTATTTTTGCTTAATAGATGGAGGTTAGTCATTATTTTGTTTGTTAATTTTTTGTTATGATTTGTTACGATGATCATGGATGTTGATATACTGTGTAAGTATACATTTATACATTTGATAACTATTTTAAAACCATTAAGAACATTTTTATAGTGTAAGTATATGTATCAGAAAATAAATAATAGCGAGAAGGGTTCTGATTTTTAAATTTAATTATTAAGAACATATGCGGCTCCTGGGTGTTTCAGTCAGTTAAGCGTCTGACTCTTGTTTTTTGGCTCAGGTCATGATCTCAGGGTTCTGAAATCCAGCCCTGCATCGGGCTCTACTCTGGATGTGGAGCCTGCTTGAGATTCTCTTTCTACCTCCCTGTCTGCCCCTCCCCACCCTTAAAAAAGTATTAAGAGTATATCAATTGCAGGGTGCCTGGGTGGCTCAGTGGGTTAAGCCTCTGCTGAGGTCATGATCTTGGGGTCCTGGGATCGAGCCCTGCATTGGGCTGTCTGCTTAGCGGGGAGTCTGTTTCTCCCTCTCCTCCCTGCCTGCCTCTCTGCCTACTTGTGATCTCTCTCTCTGTCAAATAAATAAAATCTTTAAAAAAAAAAAATCAGCTTCAAGGGAATAATTTGCTTTTTTTCCTCACTGGCAGGTACGAGTCCAGTTAGAAATCCCCAAAAGATGCTCATTCAGAAACTGAGAAATTAATTTTTCATGGCAGCTATTTGCTAAGTAAGAATTTTCCATCTTCTAGGTTTTTCCTTTTCTCTTGATTATGTGATCTGTGTTTTAAAGCTTTGGATCTCAGCTATTAGCTTCCACTTCAGCCTTCACAGGGACATTTGGAAGATTGAATTAGTTCTCTTTTTTCCTCCTTCTATTTCTCTACCCTTTTTACTTGGATGAAGAAGTTAAAAGCATCAAGGAACGATAAAAATTGTTGAGTAGTCTCTAGTAGAATTTAGGAAATATAGTAAGGGAAGGTATCTAATTCTAAAAATAAGATAGAAAGTCAGCGATGCTGGGGAAAAGAGGCATGGCAAGAGCTGATTAGTAACAGATTATTTATTAGAAGAAAAGAAGGAACTAAGGATTGTGTATTCTTTTTGGTAATCAGATTTTCCCTAAGTAAAAATACCATGAACTGAGTTATATCTTGTAAAGGTGGAAAAGGGCAACATGGTCATTCTTGTTTGTCTTCATGACATCTGGTAAGATGAATGTGCATCTAGTCTCTCTGAGGGCAGAGGCTGGTTTCTCTTTTGGTGTATCTCGTAGTAAAATTACAGTGGGAGTCCTAGAAGTCTTTGCCAAGTTGATATGATTATTTCCATATTTCTGTAGAGTAGCTGCATCAGACGTGTGTGTGTGTGTGTGTGTGTGTGTGTGTGTGTATCACAAATGTAGTAGTTTTTTTAAGATTTTCTTTTTTTTTTTAAAAGATCTTATTTATTTATTTGACAGACAGAGATCACAAGTAGACAGAGAGGCAGGCAGAGAGAGAGGAGGAAGCAGGCTCCCTGCTGAGCAGAGAGCCCGATGTGAGGGTTGATCCCAGGACCCAGGTGCCCCTTAAGATTTTCTTTAAGACACACAGAGTGTGACAGACTCGGAGACATGGGGGTCTGTTGCCTCCTTTAAAAGGAGGACTTGCAGGGTGCCTGGGTGGCTCAGTGGGTTAAAGCCTCTACCTTCGGCTCAGGTCATGATCCCACGGTCCTGGGATTGAGCCCCACATCGGGCTTTCTGCTCAGCGGAGAGCCTGCTTCCTCCTCCTCTCTCTCTTCCTGCCTCTCTACCTACTTGTGATCTTTCTCTGTCAAATAAATAAATAAAATCTTTAAAAATAAATAAATAAATAATAAATAAAAGGAGGACTTGCTTCCTCACTATAGGAAATAGTCACCGGAATGCTTCCCCCTGTCAGCAGCTGCAGAATCTGCAGAGACCCATTTGGAATGAGGTCAGGCGTTCTTCCACGCATCCTGGATCCGGTGACAATGTGAGTTGGGTATAAAGACCTGGTTGTTTTTGCCCAGGGCAGGGTGGCTCTGGTGCCAGGTTACTCAAGGCTTTATTGGCCTGAAGGCACCTTCATTTCCTTTCCTTTGTCTAATGCTGCTTCCTTATCCTTCCTTCCACCTATCTAATAAACACTTTTTACTTCTTTTACATAATAAGCATATCATACCCCCAAACTCCATCTGGAAAAACCAACATAAAGATTAATTTAACCACATAATTTAACCCTGTAATTTAACAGGGATTTGTTCTCTTTTAGGGAATTACAATTAGAATATGGGGCTCTGACTTAAGTATCCAAGTATACTCTGGTATATACCAGAAAACCATTAGATGTTCACAGTTCAAAGGGGGCAAAAAAAAAAAAAAAACAAAAACAAAAAAAACAGACTACAGCAGGAACTTCTAGAAAAATTAACTTTAGACGAGCAATAACTGAGTGAGTTCATGAAATTGTAGCGTGCCCTGGAAGTTACTAAGTCCTTGACAGGAGTGCACTGATAAGCACTGGATGGTGTGTGGGAGTGTTGAATTCACTATATTGTATACCTGAAACTAATATTATACTGTATGTTAACTATACTGGAATTAAGATTTTTAAAAAGTCAATGCAAATACATATACATATATGTAAGTATTTAAGTCTTACCATATTATCAGTGCGGAAATGTGACTTTTATTTACCTAAAGCAGACTATTGTATTCTTAATATTCGGATCCCAGTACCTGCAGGAAGATCTACCTCCTTTCAGTTTTGAAATTAGGTCTGATGATATGAATGTCTTTGGCCAATAAATTGTGAGAAAAAGTTATTTGTTATCACAGCTTATATAACCTGGCCTGTCCTGACTGATACGTAAGTTACTTAGTATCCACCCACCGCAGAGAAAGCAGATACTACCATGTGTTATATATATTTTTTTAAAGATTTTATTTATTTATCTGACAGAGAGATCACAAGTAGGCAGAGAGGCAGGCAGAGAGAGAGGAGGAAGGAGGCTCCCTGCTGAGCAGAGAGCCCGATGCGGGGCTCGATCCCAGGGCCCTGAGATCATGACCTGAGCCGAAGGCAGCGGCTTAATCCACTGAGCCATCCAGGCGCCCCCCATGTGTTATATTTTAAGACTTTTTTCATACTCAGATGCACGTTGTGTGTGTTTATGTGTGTATGTTTATTTATATGTATACTATACTCCTATGCTACATACGCTATTTTTTAATATGTGTTTCCAGAGTTACTGTTTTTAAAATTGGAAAAACATGGACCTGAAGCTCATTACAGTATAATTTAAAAAGTTTTCTGAGCTACACATGATCAGTTGCTAGGTGGGTGTTACTCTGACCCCTTAGGACCAGTATTATAAAAAGAAATCTCCTCTATTTTGTATTACAGCTGGCTAAAGTGATGGCAGACTGGCCCCTTTGATGCTTCTACCTTCCTTTCCTTCTTCATTGCCCTCTTTCTCACCTCTCTTCATTTTAATTCTGTTTCTTTTTCCCCTCATGTTGCTCTTATCCTGTAATTCCAGGATCTCCCTTTCTATCAGGGTGGCTCCAGAAGGTATTTTCAAAGTTAAGATATTCCTGAAAACTACCTCTGTTCTTTTCTTTTCTCCTTTATCTCCTGCTTTGACTCCAAAGAAATTTATGTCGCCCACTTTGTTAACCTTTTTTTCTTTCTCCAAATTTTTGAGGATGCTGGATGATCAGAGCATTCCATTCTTTATACCCATTGGCTTTTTATTTTTCCTTTTAAAAATCAAACTGGCTTCGGGGTGCCTGGGGGGCTCAGTGGTTTAAGCCACTGCCTTCGGCTCAGGTCATGATCTCAGGGTCCTGGGATCGAGTCCCACATCGGGCTCTCTGCTCAGCAGGGAGCCTGCTTCCCTCTCACTCTCTCTGCCTGCCTCTCTGCCTACTTGTGATCTCTCTCTGTGAAATAAATAAATAAAATCTTTTAAAAAAAATCAAACTGGCTTCAAAATAATATGAACATCTTTTTAAAGTGGTTATTTGACTCCATTAAAATTTATTGGCTTCTGAATGGTTTCCCCGAGGGCATATAAATCATACTGGGGAGCTCTTTCCTTCACTGTTTCAAGAGAAAACATTTTACACGTTCTTCCAATGCAAGAATAACATATGTTTCTATAGAACCAGCCATAATGTTCTACTTCTGGAAGATCCCCCCAAGTTTCTTGAAACTTCCCAAATTTATGCTTTGAATTTTAAAAAGGAAAATAATGGATACCTCTTGGAAGTTTTATAAACTAAATAAATTGTAGAGATGGAGGTATGGATAGAGCTATGTATTCTGTTTATGGGTAAGCCTGTAAACTATTGAAACTACTTCAGACACAAACTGTTAGAGCATGAATGTCTACATTCTTTTTATCAGAGAAGAATGGCTCACAACAGTCTTGCTGCCTGGGTAAAGCTATATAATCTGTCTACCCATACTGTCATTGCCAGAAGCCAAAGAGTAAGTTTTTTGTTTAAAGGAAAAGGTCTTTCAGGTTGCTGGTTTTACATGATGGGAATGTGGTTGGAAATGCTTCCTGTTCCAGTCACCAGCCCCAGGCTGCCCATGAGTTTTGGATTCAGAAATGACAGCTGAAACCAATTAGGCAGAATTATGGGATAACAAAGTCACATATAGGTTTATTATGACCAGAAAGGAGGAGAACACATTATGTGATTTTAAAAATGCCTAATTTAATTAGGAATGAGCTGCAGTGCTGTGATAGCTATGGGAGGATTTTTGTGTCGTATAAAGAAGTGTGTGTGTTAGCCATCCCTGTCCTCCCCAGGGAGTGTGTGTGGTTTACTGGGCAAAATTTCAAATATTTCCTAAGTGGCTTAAAACCAGGTAGAAATAAAATAACCCAGAAACAGGCTTGTAATCTGTAACATAATTCTGTGCAGGAACAGTTGAAGATGTGAGAGTATTCCACCTGAGAATTTATCTTTATGTGATGATGGAATAGATTGAAACACCATATTATCGCTATTGTCATACCATGTCCCATGATGCAACTTGAGGCAAAATAACCCAATAATAATTAGAATTTCTACTTCAGGGGAAGAGATAACACTTTTGTACTTGTTCTTAAATGTCTTGTCTTTGCCATTAAAGATAAGGAATTTCAGTGTATTAGCATAAAGGCTAAATAAGTAATATTTGATAGAATACTGACAGTTTTATTTTTTAACCACGGTTTTAAAAACAGGCCCCTTTGGTATATAGTAGATACACACTTCCTCAATAAAGCATCTTAAGTGGCTGTGATTTTGTTTTAAAGGTAAAGTTGATAATGCATCTTTTTATTTTTTTCTCACTAATGAATGATGCTCCCATGTTGTAACTAAACAACATTAAAATTTCATTAATTATGGTTTGGGAATGAAATAGATTAGTACTATAAAGTTTAATGGAAAAAATACAATTTCAAAGTCAATTTAAACCTTTGGACTTCATATCAGAGCAGTTTGAAACTAACTGCTCGGTAATTTGATGTATTAATTCTTACAGCAATGTAGGCTGATTAAAACAGAGATTATAGCTAGAGGAGAATGGCATTGATTGCTGTAGAAGAAAGGAGGGCTCAACTTCTATAAGGTTTCTTCAGTTGCCTCTAGCAACAACTTTTCCCCAGTGAATTACATGACTTTAATGAGCTTCAGGTGAAATAGATTAAAAACCAAAATGATCGTGAGCTCTACCAAAGTTCATAGCTACCCTTCAAGTATGGTTTTCGTTGGCATGCCTGTGGTGTGTTCCAGAGACGGGATGATGGTAATGAAGGTGACCTTAGCTAGTAATGGAGTCAGCCTCACAAGTAAACATCTCCCACGATTGTTTCTCTGGTCACACTGACAGCGACCATTGTGGCCATTGGCCTAGGGACCGCCCACACTTCCACCAAAGAGTGGGAATAATTGCTCTTGTTCTTCGAAATTTGCAGTCTTTTTAATGTGATCTCTTGCCGGTTAGAGTATCATTTAAAGGTTCTTTATAATGAGTCACTTACCTGGGAGAGAGAGAAATGTCTAGAATCAAACCGGGATGGGGGCTAGGGATCTTCATAAATAATCAACAATCAGAGAAGGGGAGGGCTCTATATTTTCATGCTTCCAATTTGCACATGTTTATCAACTAGTTGTTAAACAACTACTAGTTGTTAACCTATCCCATCTTTTTTTTTAATCATGTCCCCACTTAACTTTTATTGTTTTGTAAAATCAAGTTTTCATGAATTTCAAAATGAAACTATACCTGACCCTTGGTGTTTAAACATAAAGTAAGCCTACCTCTTAAGAATAAAGAAATTCAGAATTAGTCTTATTATCTTATGGACCCTTCCCGTATTCTTGCTCTTGTGAAGTAGTGTCTTTTTAATGATACAAACGATTATACCAGGCTTGAATATACTGACTCTCCTCTCACTGTCAGAATGGAAAAGTAAATGAAACAGAAGCAAAGGCTGTGGAGGCTGAGCTTAACGCAACTTCAGAATGAGGATTTCTGTTGGTTGTCCCCCATGGAAAGACTTCCTCATTTTTGGCCTATGTGCTAAAAATAGGGCTATGCTATTTTCAATGTCATATTTTGGCAGTGCTTCTGAAGAACATCAGAATTAGCTACCAAATATAGCAGGCACCATACTTAACAGCATAGGACAATGGAAACAAGCCCATGTGTTTGGGAAGGGGCTTTATTTGGATCCCTGCTTGATGAGGAAAGCTCAGTCCACAGGCCAGTGGTAATGCAAACACGTAATTTCTCAGAACTTGACGTCTCTTGAGTAGGGGGTTTGATCATTTGAAAGTCCAGTAATTGGAAAACCTCACTTCATGGAAAATATGTTGATTAAAAAAAGAACATAGACATGTACCAAATGGCGAAGCCTACTTAACCACGGACTTAGACTTCTCTCTGCCCTGGAATCCGGGTAAAATTTCATGTCTGAGAAGTTGTCTGAGTTTGTGGTCTCCAGACAGCCTTTTCACCAGTGGCTTTCAGTGGAAGGATATTGCTGTTCTCTCTTGACCCAAAGTGAGTTTGAAACGAGTAAGGGATGGAGAGTGGAAACTATGAAGACCTGAGTGTCATACTCTAGCTTGTTTCTGGTCTTTTTCTCTGGCTGACTGCTCTTTCCTGGTCTTCTTTTAAAGGTCTGTTCTCCACTCAGGCTTGTTTCAAAATGGCCATTATATCCATAATTTGTCTTTGTAGTTTTCTTTCATGAGTTCCCTTTAAGTTTCATGGCTGTTCATCAAGCAGCTCTCAAGTCTGCATACGATTGAAATTAACAGAGACTCTACTGTGTGAAAGTGCTTACAAATAAGTCTCCGATTTTCTTTGGTCATTCTATTTCCTGCCCCCCCCCCTTTTTTTTAATAAAAGGGAGATTTCTCTCCTGCTTTCTGAAGTGATCCGAGCACAAAGTAATCAAATCAGTATGAGGAAACCCCAATTATAAATGTGGCAAACTCCTTTACAGAGAGCATTTACGTTCAGGGTATTAGGAGTTCAGGTATGTTCCTCAGATTCCTTCCCCTAGAAGCACCTATGTTAATATCCAAATAAATGCTGCCTGATGGGTAATGGACAGTGAGGAAGGAGGAAGCTCATTTTGAAAGAAATATATGCTAGTGTGGGGACTGAGCATTTGGAGCCCCTTTCTGCACTTACTCTGTCTCCTGCTTGGTCTGTAAGTCTAGCCGTACTTGATAGCTTCATTTAAAACCATCCACTACATGGAAGATTGATGAGGTGTTCTCAGGCATTCAGGTATAAACCTGTCAGACACAAGTGCTTCTAAAGGCATTACCCTGAGGAACAGCAGCAATGATGGAGCGAACAGAAGGAGGTGTAGGAACACGAGGGGAAGCGTAATGTAGTGAAGGAAAGAGGAGATGTCGGCCAAGAGCCAAGATAGAGATGGGAGGGTGAGGAGGAATTGTGTTTGATCTGCAACCACCAGGCATCTAGGCTAGTGACCTGCTCCTTTTAGTATCAGAATAAGAAATAGCCAGCGATCAAGCCAGATGGATCTGAGATGATCTGTGTCTCATCAGGGGATACTGATCTGTTGGTCATATGCCATAGGGGCCTTCTTTTTAAACCCAGGATGACTTTAAAAAGTAGAATGAGAAAGAAGTATGTTCTAGCCTTATTATTAATTTTAGTACTGTATTTCCGGACCGGTGCAAATCATTAGTAGGTGCACTTATGTTGATTTATTTCTTTATTCCTACCTTTAACCTTGTTTGGTACTGATGTGTTAGCCTTTTAATACAATATTGACTACTGGTACCTACTGTCACTAGAATTTATGTACATCTTTGGTCATAAAGAGGTTGGTTTCGTTCTCATTACATCTCCACTGTTTTTGCCTGCTTTGACATGTCAACCTTAAAGAAGCAGTGGGAAACATTTTATCTTTTTTTTTTTTTTTTTTTTTTTTTTTGCTCTGGGGTAATTTATATCTGCTATTTGAAGGTTTGAAAGATTTTCCATTAAACCCATCTGAACTTAGTACTTTTTTTTAGGTATAGCTCTTCAATTTCTATCTCTTGTAGAATCAAATTTAATAACTTGGGTTTCTTTAAGAGACTTAAGTTTTTATCTAGGTATCAAATGAATTATTAGCTTAAAGATGTGTATAATACTGTTTAGTTTATAGTATTACAGGTTTATTGTATATTTTTAAATCATCACATTTTTAGTTGTGTCATTATTCTTACTCTTAACATTGATTGCATCTTAACAAAACACTTCACTTAAAAAAAAACCCCAAATTTTCCAAGGTTTCTTTGTTTATTGGGCTTAAACATTTTTTTTTTTATTTGCGTATAGTAGGCACTCAATGTTACCTTAGTTTCTGGTGTGCGACATAGTGATTCAGCATTTCTGTATGTTCTGCTGTACTCACCTCAATGTAGCTACCAACAGTCACTGTATGACTCTAATATATTGTCACTGGCTATATTATTGGGCTTTTCAAAGAAGTGGGTTTCTCTTTAATTGGTCTAGCCTGTTGTTGTCTAGTTTTCTAACTAATTAATTTCTGCTATTAGCTGCATTAATCCCATCTATTTTCTTTGGGTCTCTTTGTGTTTTGTTTCATTTTGTTTTTTGTATTCGCTAGCTTTAGTTTATTAGTTGTTTTATTTTTTTTTTCTGTCATTCTCATATTAAAATTAATAGATGTGTTTAAAGATCTGTATTTCCCTGACAGTAAAGCTCTGGCCATTTTCCATTGCTTTAAAATTTATGTTGTATCTTACTATCATTTTTAAATAATTTAAATATTTTTGGTTTTCTTTTTTTTTTGTTTTTTAAAGATTTTATTTATTCGACAGAGAGACACAGTGACAGAGGGAACACAAGCATGGGGAGTAGAAGAGGGAGAAGCAGGGTTCCTGCTGAGTAGAGAGTCTGATGCGGGGTTCGATCACAGGACCCTGGGACCATGACCTGAGCTGAAGTCAGACGCTTAATGACTGAGCCACACAGGTGCCCCTGCTTTTCTTTATTAAAAAAAAAAAAAAAATTGCACAAAAATAGATTTCCTTTGTTCCTCCTTTTCTCATTTCTCCATTTAATGCTTGTCTTCCTTCATTATCTTATTCCTGTTATCTTTGAACTTAAGATCCTATTGACTAGAAGAAACATTATTTGATGTACTAGTAGTAGAGAAAAAAACCGCACTCAGTTAAACTATGATTTAGTGTTTTCTTATCATTCAGTTTTCACTTTATGCCCACTGTGAAGGAACCCTACAGATTTTCATTCTGGCACTTTTTATAGAATCTTACCTGGTATTTTTAATAAATGGGTTTCCAGATAAAAATTGCATCTCATTCTTCCATCTTTTTTCTTCAGATGGTCCTTACATTGTTCTTTGATGACCCATGCCATCAGAGTAATAAAAATAAAAAGTTGGCTCAAACATAGGCAATAACAACGACATTCCAGATACTCCCCGGAAAAGAGAAAATTCATGCTGTTATTCCAATGTCAGAGTTAAAAAGAATTGTGTATCTTAGAGTGGATGAAACACACTACATTTTGATTTTAATTTTATTTAGTTGTGGCAAGAGAGTGTAATAGGACTTCTGCTTGCTAACTGCTTGCTAAGGCTTTATCTGTGTCGAATACATTGTCAAGTTTTGTGAGTTTACCATTTGTGTTTAAAAAGTTTGTGTAGCAAGAGTTTAATGGGCACAAAAGTAAGCAAACTATTTAATTGTATTATTCATATTCTTTATAACCTTCCCTTTTCTTTCTTTTTGCCAATTCCATTTGGTGACTTTTGAAATAAAGCAAGCTAAATCCCTCAAGATTTGTGAAATTATTAGTTTCTTCTTTTTTTTTAATACCAATTTTTGCTTTATATTGCTTTGCCATGTTGTTAGGTGCATTGATGTTTAATACATTTTCCTTGAATTCTGTTATGTCTAATATTTACATTGATAATGATGATTCCTTTTTGTTCATATAGCCAGTATGAATAACAAAATATAAATAAGATAAACATGTAACATAAAATATTATTTGTTATTTTCATATTTTTTGTTCTTCATTTTTCATTTGTGTCTTGGAAACAGTGTGAATTGCATTTTCGTTTGTAAACTGAGATTTTACATTTTTATTAGGAATTGTACCATATCATGGGTATATAAATACTGATAAAATTGATATACTTTCTGCTGTTTTATTTGTTGTGTATGAAGCTATGAATAAATGAGGTAACAGTTGTTTCCTCTGTGGATTTTATTATATAGTGGGCAATATCTTAATATCTCCTTTTTGTTTATCATGTTACAGGTGAAAAGTACTTTCCTTTGTACTATTTTATTTGTTCTTCAAAATTCTTTAAGTGAGGTGTTAGCCCTATTCAGAAGGACAGAAAAATTAACATGGAGTTATATGGCAATATGGGGACTAAAATTCATTCCCCAGTTTGGTAAATGCAGTCACTCAGAAGAAACTCCATGGAACTCATAATTATATTTTAGGGTCATTTTTAATGAGCTATACTATGTATAAAACTATTTCCAACTTTCTTTAGTTCTTCTCTGCGTTTGTCATTTTGCCTGGACTGAGGAGGCAATAATTGCCAAATCATAGTTTCTGTCCTCATGGAGTCTGACTTTGATTTGGAAGCTCAGCACCTTGGGTGTGGTCTAAGAGAAAGGCAGTATCGTCTTAGAACATTTCTAAGAGCATTTCTTCAGTCCGATTTTCTTTCCCTTTTCCCTTCAATTGGCTAACTTCTTTCGTTCTCTACTCACGCCTGACTTTTTCCAGAGGCTTCCCCAACATCTCTACACCACAATAAGTTCCCCCTGCTATGCCCTCAAGCATTATTACCCAGTACTGTTCCTAAAATAATATACAACATGGTGTGCTACAATTATTGGTATGTCTAGTTTTTTGTTATTATTGTTTTTTTCTACTTGCAGTTGTTTCATTTAGTTCTGTGTCCCTAGCGAGTAGTGTAGTAACTGGAACATAATAAGGGCTTAAGGAGTACATGATGAAAAATGAATGAATGAATGCTAAATTGTGGTCTGTATCCTCAGCAATACCACCTGGTATGCAAATAAAAACTCAATAAGGGAGTCTGAACTATCATTACCATGGCTATAGCAAGATTCTTGAATATAGCATAAAACTCTAAATTCTTCAGTAACAGAAGCCTGATATTGGGGCATAAATACTCTTGTTTAGTGGCTTTTCCAGAATGATAAAGCGTTTCATTGTTATAAATATTATAGTATTCTCTAATAAGAAAAGAAAAATTAGAATAGCAACTTACATATTTTTTGAATTTCTATATAATTCATTATATAAGTAGAATAAGCATTAAGAAGAAAATAAATACAATTGTGAGCAAATTGAGCCTGAGATAATTAAAAGAATAACAGCATGAAATATATTTAGAGATCTTCCTTTTAAGTTCTATATTGTGATGAGCACAGTGTGTTGTATGTAAGTTAAATCACTAAATTGTATACGTGAAACTAATATTACACTATATGTTAACTAGCTGGAATTTAAATAAAAACCTAAAAAAATTATATGTGGATATATTCATCCTAGTTTATAATTTTGAAAGTATTTCTATTAATTTATAAAATGTATTTTGCCAAATACCTTCAGGAGTTCTGGATACTTATTCAATTATTTTTTAATGATATAGTTATGAGAAATTTAAATAAATCCGATGATAAATTTTTCTAGAATGATATATTTGTAGTATTCTCATCTCATACAAAATAAATAATCATAACTTACATTTGCACTTGAAAATACAAGATAATTGCAGTTTAATTGGTTTAGTGTGTATATATGTATGTGTTGGTTTAATTTTTTTTTAAGTTATGTTACGTATATTTATAGTTAAGATTTTTTTTAATATGTTTTCAATGATAGGAAATTAAGCACTTCACAAATCATGGACGTGAATTCCTTCTGAAACACAGATATGTTTAATATAAAACAGAGCGTAGGGATAAAGATAATGATTCAGTTGTGGTTAAAAATGAGAGGGTGGAGAAGCATTCAGCTACATATACTAAAAAAATCCACCCACTAGTCTTGTATTTGCTTTGTTCAGAAGGCAATGGTGACTTTGAAGTAGAAAAATATTGATTCATCATGTTATAGCCAGAGGGATGCTAATACATTTTCCTTTTTTTCTTCTAGCACACTGATTTATGTCAGTACATGGACAAGCACCCTGGGGGGCTACATCCAGATAATGTGAAGGTAGGAAAAAATCTTTATAAGCTGAAGTTATCATTCTTCATATGTATTTTTCTAGTCCCAAGTCTAATTTCTCTACCATAACCTAAAAAAAAAAAATTGTGTAAAGAGAAGTGATATTGAAGTGAACCATGGTTATTGCTTTGTTTAGTGATTGAAAACCATGTTTAAACGTTAAGTATATTCACTGGAATACTGTTGTTTAGAACTTACTCTCTTTTTGTTTCATGGAGAAACATTTGCTAATAATAAGTGGGATCCACTGGAATGCTATTGTGACAGTGTTTTTAAGAGAAGTCTCAGGTAGCTCTACCATTGGTTCGTACTAAACTGCCAGTAAGTTTTAATGTAAAATATTACGATCCAAATCAATATTATGGTGAGGTCACAGTACATATTTTTTCATTTATATGTACAAACAGATAAAAATAGTTTCCTACTGCTCCCTTAGATTTCTTTTACTACAAATTGCATTACTATGTGTCAAAAGAACTAAGTTTTTCTAAGATTTGACCCAGCAAGCATCTTGGAAATTGTCTCAAAATTTCACGCTTCAAACAGGCAGCTGTTTCTTTTTTTTTTTTTATTTTATTTTATTTATTTATTTGACAGAGAGAGATCACAAGTAGGCAGAGAGGCAGGCAGAGAGAGAGAGAGAGAGGGAAGCAGGCTCCCTGCCGAGCAGAGAGCCCGATGCGGGGCTCGATCCCAGGACCCTGAGATCATGACCTGAGCCGAAGGCAGCGGCTTAACCCACTGAGCCACCCAGGCGCCCCCAGGCAGCTGTTTCTTAATGTATGTGAGTGAGTCAGAAGACACCACAGTTATATTTGAAGGTTTAAGGATGTGCTCACACTTTATAATATAAAATATATTTTATATTTTTATAATATATTATAAAATATACAAAGTATAGGTGTGTATTTGTATATTTATATATGAAATATAATATATAAAATATAATATATTTTATATGTAATTCAAGTGACTACATTTCGTGATCCTGAGAATCAGCTGAGTTATGTGGATGTATGTAAAGTAAACTTGGGCCCATTTCTTCCCGTTCATTATCTCTCTACACCACTCTCTGCAAGAAGCACCTTCTTTGTTTTGTACTTTTCCCTGTGCTTATAAAGGTATATATGTGCATACGGTATTTCATGTTTGTTTATTTTGCTCTAGAAAAACAATATCTATTATTGTATGACATTTTAAAAACAATATCATGGATCTCTTTTAAAATAAATATATGACTGTGTAGTTTAATTTTCCTAATAACTGCATATGAGTCTGTAGTGTGAATGAACTGTAATTTTCAACTGTTTTTATTCATGGATCTTATCTTGTATCTAGAATGTTGTTATTATAAGTGATTCTAGAGTAAATAATAGTATAAAATCTTTACATTCTTCTTTTGTATATCAGCTAATGGATTTTCTTTATTAAGAGACATAACTTCAGTTTTGTTTTGTTTTGTTTTTTTAAGATTTTTATTTATTTATTTGACAGACAGAGATCACAAGTAGGCAGAGAGGCAGGCAGAAAGAGAGGAAGGGAAGCAGGCTTCCCGCTGAGCAGAGAGCCCGATGTGGGGCTCGATCCCAGGACCCTGGGATCATGACCTGAGCTGAAGGCAGAGGCTTTAACCCACTGAGCCACCCAGGTGACCCCATAACTTCAGTTTTAATGAATTTGACTGGAACATTTGCCCACGACATTGTAGCTTACAGAAGGACTGTTTTCCTCTACTTTCACGGGCATTGACTATAACCAATCATTTTAATTTTTGCCATTCTGATGAGCAGAAATGGAATATCTTTTATGTTAGTGTTTTCTTGATTGCTAGTAATATTGAATATCTTTTTTGCATGTTTCTTGATCATTTGTAATTATGTTGCCTGTTCTTATATATTATCCATTTTTCTATTATTTATTTTCATATTTTCAGTAAGTTGCAGATTTGTAGCATTAATAATGAGGATTTTCATGGTGGCCAGTTATGTTGTGTAATTTTAAATTGCATGAACTTGTAGCAACTCTGAAAAAACATGGTGTTTAAGACAAATAATAGATTCAATATGATACTTATAGTCTATTGTTTTACATAGCTCTTTTTTGTTGTGCAGTTTTTGTTTTGCTTTGTTTTATTCATAGACAGCTTTAAAATTTTTAAACTATTTTTCTTCAAAATCAGTATCCATTGACATAGACAGTTTTTTTAGTCGTTAGATTGGGGAAAAAGTTTTGACAGATGGTAAGATGTGTTTTATTAATCTTGCTGTGTTTAAGTCCAACTCCAAACATTAACGAACATAATTTTGTTCTCTCTTTTTTCTAAATCTTAAAACATTTCAAGTTGTCTCCTTTACACATTAAATGTTCTTTTCTTAGGTTTGATTTCCGTTCAAAACCAACAGTACAGTGCATCCATACTCCTGTTTCCTACCGTAATCCTAGGGATCTGTGGAGAACCCAGCTAGTGAGACCTTCAGGGGGCAGCCCAGGGGGCTGCTAGCCTCAGTGACATCAGCAGCTACTCTGAGCAAACTTTGACTTCCTGACTTCCAAGTTCAGAGATAGGATTGAGATTAAAGACATGACTGAACCTTTTCCAAGGGCACCCAGGTGGTTCATTTGGTTAAGCATCCACCTCTTGACTTCAGCTCAGGTCATGATCTTAGTGTCGAGAGCTCAGCACAGCCTGCTTAAGATTCTCTCCCTTCTCTTCCTCTGCCCCTACCCCTGTTCACACACTCTTGTACTAAATAAATAAATAAATACAATCTTAAGGGGAAAATTGGAATCATGGCATCACTGGATTTTTATTATTCTTTCTTCATTTTCTCACCAACCTCTTTGAGTCATTAGTTGTGGGCTAGTATTGGTGGAAAATTTTGTTGGTGAAACAAAAGAGCTTTTTCCACAAAGTATCTCTGTGTTCAGCATCCTCAGGCCAGTGTCTCTGATGATTTTTGTGGCCTTTTAAGTTCTTCTTCCATTCCATTTTCTTTTTCCTTTATCTTCTCGTGGTTGTGAGGAGACCGATCTCTGTGTTGTGGTTTCTCGGTAACTAGTCTGTACTTCCTTGAAATCATGTTTCAGTAGCTTTTATCCAGGTTTTGCAGGTTTTTCTCTCATTCCATGGTCATCCATTGTTATTTCAAATACCTAGTGTTGGCTCCCTCTTCCCAGCCCTTGTGGTGCTGTGGCAGTAGATGTGGTTTAATAGTGCCTCCTAGAGTGTGGCGAGAAACTTAATGGTGAATACCTTGTTCATTCAGCATAGAAATACTGTCAAACATTAGATGCATCACCACAGTGAGTCTGGATATTAGTCATACAGGGCAGGAATTATACCCACTCATAAGATGTTTGATGTGGGGCACCTGGGTGGCTCAGTGGGTTAAAAGCCTCTGCCTTTGGCTCAGGTCATGATCCCGGGATCCTGGGATCGAGCCCCAAATCGGGCTGTCTGCTCAGCTGGGAGCCTGCTTCCCTTCTTCTCTCTCTCTGCTGGCCTCTCTGCCTACTTGTGATCTCTGTCTGTCAAATAAATAAAAATCTAAAAAAAAAAAAAGATTTTGATATGGTCACAGATTGATGTTCGACTACATTTTTGCCTTTAAATGAGCATGATATGATTTATCTCTTCTTAGCCTTTTTGAATAACTGAAAATCAGCAAAATATATTGATATATGATATCCCTTTACCCATAGCTATTGAAATCTTGGCTCCTTGAGGATTTGCCAAACTGTACTGGACAGTCTCAGTTCTTGGAATATTTAAGGGTTTAAGAAACCTCAGTAGTCATTTAAAGGTCTTCAGATTTGGCCCCATGATAGAGTCACCTGTAGATCTCTCTGTTTCTATATATTCTCTCTTCTCATCTTCCAGAATCAGAATCAGGTTTCAAAATCCCTTTAAGAAGGGAATGATGGGCATTTGCTCAGACCCAGGGCTGAGAGCCCACCTTACCTCCCATGACCCACAGTGTCCCCCCACTCTCCCTGGGACCCTCCTGGCTTTACCCCTGCAGGATGTGTGTACTTGCTATCGATCCTGGCCTGTTTCCCTCTCACAGCCTTACAGTCTGCTTTCCCCCCATGGCTCCTCACTCTGCCAGAGAGGTAGGAGGTCACAGTGGGCAGGCACTGGGAGGTGGGTGCCATAGGGAAGAGCATGAGAGGCAGAGTCTATCCTGTGGTGCTAGATGTCAGATCTATTTCTGCTGTCTTTTGTGGATAATTTGACCAGTCCAAGAGAACAGACCAGAAGAATCCAGGTAACTCTACAGTGAAGATCCCCTTTGGCAAATAAGTAGCTTGGAGGAACCAAAGTTGTGTGCATTAATTAGAGAAAGATAGGAAAGAAGACCTCAAAAATTTTCAGTCTTCTCCAAGAGGTATAAGAATAATAGTATGTCTGTAAAACAAGAATATAGGCTATTTTGAAGAAGAGGAACTTAGTGAACAGAAAGTTGCTTTAGAAATTAAAAATATGGGGGCACCTGGGTGGCTCAGTGAGCTAAAGCCTCTGCCTCCGGCTCAGGTCATGATCTCAGGGTCCTGGGATCGAGCCCCATGTTGGGTTCTCTGCTCAGCGGGAAGCCTGTTTCCTCCTCTCTCTCTGCCTACTTGTCATTTCTGTCTGTCAAATAAATAAATAAATAATCTTTTAAAAAATTAAAAAATATGAGGACAGAAATAAAAATTAACAAAAAAAGGTGGGTGATAAAATTGAAGAAGTATGCCAGAAAAATAGAGCATAAAACATAAATCTAAAAAATGAAAAAGAAAGAGTCAAAAAAAAATTAGAAGTCCAGTCCAGGGTATCCAACATCTGAATAATTGGAGGAAATAGACAGGAGGGAATCATTAAAGTAATAACCATTAAACTACACTATTTCCAGCTGTGAAGAATAGAATTTCAAGATGAATAGCATCCATTAAATGCCCGTAATAATTAATGAAAACAGACTGACAATAAGATTCCTTATTGCAAAATTTCAGAACACTGGTTTCAGAGAAAAGTGCTACAAAGGAAATGGCTTTATTGCAATGGACAAGAATCACAAAAGCATTAGGTATTTCAACAGCAACACCAGAAGGGAGACAGCATTGGGGAAGTGGCTTAATGGTTCAGATTTTTTTTAAATTTTCATTTATTTATTTTTAATTTCTTTTCAGTGTTCCAGAATTCATTGTTTATGTACCACACCCAGTGCTCCATGAAATACGTGCCTCCATAATACCCACCACCAGGCTCACCCAACCTCCCACCCCCTTCCCCTCCAAAACCCTCAGTTTGTTTCTCAGAGTCCACAGTCTCTCATGCTTCATCTCCCCCTCCAGTTTCCCCCAACTCACTTCTCCTCTCCATCTCCCCATGTCCTCCATGTTATTCCTTATGCTCCACAAATAAGCGAAACCATATGATAATTGACTCTGCTTGACTTACTTCACTCAGCATAATCTCTTCCAGTCCCATCCATGTTGCTACAAAAGTTGGGTATTCATCCTTTCTGATGGAGGCAGAATACTCCATGGTATATATGGACTATATCTTCTTTATCCATTGGTCTGTTGAAGGGCATCTTGGTTCTTTCCACAGTTTGGTGACTGTGGCCATTGCTGCTATGAACACTGGGACACAGATGGCCCTTTTTTCATTACATCTGTATCTTTGTGGTAAATACCCAGTCTTGCAATTGCAGGGTCATAGGGTAGCTCTATATTTAATTTCCTAAGGAATCTCCACAGTGTTTTCCAAAGTGGCTGCAGATGGTTCAGATTTAAAACTGTTCCTTTGGAGTACCTGGCTGGGCCAGTTGGAAGAGCATGTGACTCTTGACCCTCAGGATCATGAGTTCAAGCCCCGTTGTGGGTGTAGAGCTTACTAAAAATAAATAAATAAAATTATTCTCTCAACCTAGTATTCTGTAGAAACTATCAAGTAAACATGAGGATAAAATAATTATTTTCAGATGTTCAAGAAGTTGAAAAATATGCCCGCCCTATCCTTTCTCAGGAAGCTACTCAAGGATGTGCTCCACTAGAACTCAGGGTATAAACCAAAGCAGAGAAGACAAAGAAACCAAGTAATAGAGGCTAGCACAGGAGAGTGATGCAGGGGATTTTCAGAACAATGTTGAAAGGAATCTCAGGATGGCAGTTACGCATCACGTCAGGAGAGTAGCCCACTGGTCCTATTAGAGCAGGTCAGAAGTTGCCAGGAGAGATTTCCAAGAAGAGAAAATTGTTAGGTGGAGCAACTAACATGTTTGAGTAGATTTCCAAGGTGTCAGAAGAGTTTGGCATTAAATTAGCTGTAACTATAAAGAAAATTAAATGAAGGAAAACAAACCAATAAACAAAAGAACTAGATCATCACTAACACCAGGAAAAACAAATTATTGTGCGGGGGAAGAAAAGTATTCATAGTAAGCTTGATGGCTCAGGTATTAGTGACAATTACACAATCGTAACATTGAAACATTAATATTGGTATAGTTAAAAAAGAAAAACACCTCTTTAAGTGAATCTGCTGTAACCAAGCAAGCTCCTTCCAGGATTAGCATCCTAGAAAGGGCTTTTTGACACTTTGTTCAAAGTTCTTTTCCCTACACCACATGATTAATACATTAAATTACCATAATTAGCCTATTATTTGACTTTATATACACTCAGTCACATAGGTTTGTCATCATTTTCTTGTGGAAGATAATATTTCTACCTTCTCTGAGGGTCTGGGAAGTTAAAAAATAGAATGTAGTTGGTTAATGCCTGTGTTTGGCATCTGAATTGCAGTGCACGGCCGCAGACAGCCCTTATTACCATGCTGGTTTCCATGGGAGGCCATTCACCTAATTACGCGCTGGCTTTTCTTCTTCATCTGCTTAGACACAATGCTCTCCTCCAGGGTTACATTCAGGATCTGCACTGCAGGTGAAATTATTCTCAAAGACGTCTGACTATGACATAGTGACAGATGCCCCACGGGCATTTCTGTTTGATGTATTAACGTATTTTTTTTCATGTGGTGATATTTATTGTCACTTAAATCTATGAATGCAAAATGAAGAGCATAAGAATAATATTTACTAAGTTAACAGCTGTTCGTAATGCTGAGCTAGATGTTCATTAAAAAAACAAAATACACAATAGTTGAGCTACAATAAGACCTCGTAATGGTTCTCTGTGAATTTAAGGAGATGTGAAAACCAGGTGAGATAAACTATTATGTTTAAAGTAGTAACTCCAAAGCTCTGTGTTTGCCTAAATAGCTCGTAGATCATTAAATGATTGCAGTGTCATAAATACTGAATATTCATTATGGTGAACAGAAAGAAAGTTCAGTGATCAAATCCTTTTGCCCCTAAATCTGGTTATTTTGAGCTTTGGTTTAATTATTGGGCAGCAAGACAATATATGTGAAACATTTATCTTGGATTCTAAATATGTGCATATTTTTGGTTATGTTTCATATATCCTTATTTATGGTAATAGTATGGGATATCATGTATCTAAGAACTGAGACTGTTCTTAGTGTGAATCAGATAAAATTTCAAGCATTACAAAGATGATGCATCATTGAAAAATGAAGGGGAAAAAAATAACAATTGGAATGGTGCATAACTCGTGATTTCATAACAAAGCATGGGATATTCTACAGTAATTTCATACTAATCCCCAGCAAAACATCTGTTAAAGTTTTATCTTGTTTGATGTATATTCCTTATAAGTACTGGAATAAACTCATAACAAAAATTGTCAATGTTAACTAAATTTCTAGAATCACTGTGCTCTTCTACCCACAAAATGTGTCGGCTCTCAATGTGACATTGTAAAATAAATATTCACTATTAACTAATGGTTTGTTTCTTAGCATAATATCAATTTTAGACAAATGGGTAATTTTAGCAGTTAATTACTTAGAGGGCAATTTAAAATCTCAATCAAAAGCCTGAGGACATTGTCCTTGTTATAAATATTTATGATGATTAAAGGTATAGCAACCATTTGCTAGAACATAATTGGTATGTCAGAAACTGGTTAGAATTTTGGGGGGAGGGTAGTTTATTTTTTCCCCCTTTAAGTCATTTACTCTGAATTTTATTAGATTTTGGCTACCATAGTTGAGTTGAATGCAGGACTGGTATTCTTTATAACTCTCAGTGATTTACAAATTGATCATTGTGGTAAAGAAAATACTGTAACATTCTAAATTTTGTCCTTTCAGTGTTTTATGTGTTCTTTAAAAATTAATAATCATGAGAGACTGAAAATTAAAGTTCATGGAAAAAAAGATTAATTGCTGTTGTCTCCAGCTGATACCTGGAAACGTAGATGCATGAATGTTAAATCATGACAATATTGGATCTTTCCGTGTTTTTCTGTAATGTCCTGTCATTTCCATGTTATCCTCATGGCTTTTCAGGAAGAGTCCTTGCAAAAATGCATTTGCACTTTTTTAACGGAATTGTTTTGGGATAACCCAAAATAATCAAAGTAATTGTGAGTACTATGGCTTATTCTCTGAAATATCTGAAATCCTACCGGCATAAAGCTGAGTTTCATTTTTTTTTAAAATTTCGGTATCTATATTAATTAAAGAGATATGAGGATTATTATGCTTGAAAAATCACTATTTTTCTGTCATAGTCCAGGGAACAAGCAGGTGTATAAGAGTCAGAATAATGTTATGCCAAATTAAGATTGTCTTATACAGATGGCACCAAGAATTGATTACTAAATAAGGCTTTCTAATGTTCAGATAGAAAATCAGATAACACCTGATTTTCTCCATACTCTGTATTAGAGCTCTCATTTAGCTAGTAATGATTTCCTACTATGCAATACTGTGAATTTATAGAGACTTTTCTCATTCTGCATTTTGGGAAATATGATTATTTCATGAAGCTATTAAAGAGTGCTTTAGTCTCAGCACCTGTCCAGGTTTCTTTTGAACATTTTTATCTTATCTTTATTGTAACAAAATAATCTTCCATATCTAGAAAGTGAAGGATTAACAATAAAAGAAATGGTAAAAGAAAGTGAAATTCTGTGGGTTGATTCATATTTTGCTAGACATTTAGAAGGGGTCTCAGTAGTGAATTTCTGGTGAAGATACTAAGCCGCTTTCAGTTGTTCAGATCGTGTCTTTTGTATCTTTGGCATCATCTGCCGATTAGTTGTAACAATCTGGATCAGACAAAGGAATCAAGGCAGCTAATTAAATGGCAGAGTCTTTCTTAGGAGTGCTTTAAATCCTGATTGAAAAGAAATCACCCCAAAGATTGATGAAATCGGTGACTGGAAGTACGCTCTATGTTATTTTGTAAGATGGCAAATTGTTGTAAGATGAAATTACCCAGCTTGGGGAGTACCTAGTGAGAGTACATCCTTCTGGGTTTTAAGCTTCCAGCCATTCCCCTTGCTCATTTAAGATGGATCCTGCACTTGACCCCTTTGTTTGCATGTTTTCTAAGACAAACATGAGGACCCAGGAGGGAAATCGGCCTAAGTAATAGAGTTATGTACACACTACCAAGGATTTTTCTTGATTTTTGGACAGGTACAGCCTTCATGTTACTAGCCCGTATATCTCATAGAATGTCATTAATGTATCCATTCCTATTATTTGAGACCTCTCTGACAGGATATAAACAGAGGTTTGTTGATCACTATATCCAAATTCAAAGTGTTTCCTTCATTCCATTTGAAAATTTTCTGTTATAGCTTATGTGTATGAGCTTTCTCTAAGATCCTTCGACTCAAGGTTAATGACTTTAGTTTTTCAGTGTGCATCTCTCTCTCTCCTTTTAAAAAAAAAATATTTTATTTATTTATTTGACACAGAGAGAGAGAGAGAGATCACAAGCAGGCAGAGAGACAGGCAGAGAGAGGGGGGAAGCAGGTTCCCCACTGAGCAGAGAGCTTGATCCCAGGACCCAGAGACCATGACCTGAGCCAAAGGCAGAGGCTTTAACCCACTGAGCCAGCCAGGCACCCCTCTCTCTTCTTTTTAACTGTAATTTTATTTTGTTTTTATCTGGAAAACTGTACCTCTCACTCCCCTTCAGCCATTTTGTCCAACTACCCACTCTCCTCCCCTCTGGCAACCACCAGTTTCCTGTTTATGGGTCTGTTTCTTTTTTTTTGTTTATTTGCTTATTTATTTGATTCCACATATAAGTGGAATCAGATGATATTTGCCTTTTTCTGACTGACTTATTTCACTTAGCATAATACCTTCTAGGTCCATCCTTGCTGTCACAAATGGCAAGATCTCATTTTTTATGGCTGAGTAATATTCCAGTGAGTGCATGTTTGTGTGTATGATTCATATTTTGCTGGACATTTAGTATGTATATACACACACCCACCGTTTCTTCCTTTTTTAAAAATTTATTTATTTGAGAGAGAGAGATCACAAGTAGGCAGAGAGGCAGGCAGAGAGAGAGGGGGAAGCAGGCTCCCTGTTGAGCAGAGAGCCTGATGCAGGACTCGATCCCAGGACCCTGAGATCATGACCTGAGCCAAAGGCAGAGGTTTAACCAACTGAGCCACTCAGGTGCCCCCCCCCCCCACCGTCTCTTCTTTATCCATTCATCTATCACTGGTTACATGGATTGCTTCTGTATCCTGGCTATTATAAATAATGCTGCAGTAAACATAGGGATGCATATGTCTTTTTGAATTATTATTTTCATTTTCTTAGTGTAAATACCCAATAGTGGTATTATTGGATAATATGATGTTTGTATTTTTAATTTTTTGAGGACTCTCCATACTGTTTTCCATAGTGGTTCCATCAATTTGCATTCCCGCCGACAGTGCACAAGCATTCCTTTTTCTCCATTTCTCGCTAGCATTTGTTATTTCTTGTCTTTTTGATTCTAGTCATTCTGACAGGTGTGAGGTTATATCTCCTTGTGGTTTTGATTTGCATTTCTCTTATTATGAGTGATGTTGAACATCTTCTCATGTGTTTTTTGACCATCTGGGTATCTTTGGAAAAATGTCTATTCAAGTCCTCTGCCCATTTTTAAATTGGGTTGATTGGTTGATTGGGGGTTTGTGTGTGTGTGTGTGTGTGTGTGTGTGTGTGTGTGGTTATAAGTTCTGTATATATATATTTTTTAAGATTTTATTTATTTATTTGACAGAGTTCTGTATATATCTTGAGTATTAACTCTTAATCAGACGTATCATTTGCAGATATTACTTTTCATTTCAGTAGATTGCCTTTTTGTTTCGTTGATGCTTTCCTTCACTGTTGCAGAAGCTTTTTATTTTGGTGTAGTTCCAGTAGTTTATTTTTGCTTTTTTTCCCCCCTTGCCTGAGGAGACATGTCTAGAAAAATGTGTCTGTAGCCAATGTCAAAGAAATTACTGCTTGTGTTCTCCTCTAGGATTTCTATGGTTTCAGGTCTCACATTTAGGCCTTTAATCCATTTTGAGTTTATTTTTGTATATGTTTCAAGGAAGTAGTCCAGCTTCATTCTTTCGCAGGTAACTTTTGAGTTTTTCTAGCACCATTTATTGAAGATGCTGTCTTTTTTCCATTGGATACTCTTGCCTTTTTTGTTACAGATTAGTTGAACCTATAAGCATAGGTTCATTTCTGGGCTATCTCTCTCTCCTTTTTAGAAAGTTGTAGTAGTCTTATCAATTGATATTAAGACACTTCATATTGATTAGTGTCTAAGATGTTACTTAAAGCACTAAAACCATTTTAAACTTCATTTATTACTTATCATTGTGTATAAAAAAGAATGACTCTTTAGTTAGGGGAGAGTAGCATACATTCACAAATGAGAAAAATTTGTATTTCATGTTACTCCTTTTAGTTCTAAAAAGTGTGTATCAGGTCAGTTGTATAATTCTGAGCTATATGGACAAAGAGAAACCTGATAACAACAGGTCTTAAGATTACATTATTTGAATTCCTTGAAACAACTGTGTCAGTTTTTCTCTTGAAAAATAATGTTAGGTAACTATTAAAGCCAGTAGCTTAAGTTTGACCATTTTGTTTCTACCTAGCTAGGTTATAATTCTAATACTAATTTTAGGCTATTAACCAACTTCATTAAAGGGAAATTCTTATCCTCATTCCTACCAACTTGCTTCATCATATACACAAACCCTGGTAACTTGGACACCTACTTATTGTATTAGAGCTTCTTTCAAGGAATTTGACAGAACAAAGATCTGTCTTTCAAATGCCATTTGAATCCCTGAAAGCATCCCATGGTTCCCATGGTTTCAATCTGCTTCTAAAGGTAGGTGTCTTTGTGCACCTTGCTTGATATCTACCATTGCACTGAGGCCAGAAGAGAGGGCAGAATGGGAGGCCAGCTTCCCTGGAATACTCAAAGGTCACAGAAAGTGTGCAAGATCTTTCCCATAAGAGCTTGCCCAAATACCTGGAATTCTCATTTTGGGAGTTATTCCTCTCCAGAAAATTACCATCTTTAGGAATAAGATATTAATGTGTAAATATCTCAGAGGATGTAAATTAAATAATTGCTACATTATCTGGAAATGATAAAATGCTATGTATCTCAGGACCTCGAGAGAATGGAACAAAGAAGAAAAAAACTAAATGGAAGATCTCAAAAAGGATAATAAGTAGCAAGACAAATTACTCCGGGGACTCAGATTTTCCAAGAACTATACCTGTCTGTAGTACATGGCAAAAAAGTATACATCTACAGACTGATGACTGGGCATGGATATTCATGTCTTACTCACCCCGGTAGCACACTTCACACTGCCAAGGATGTCCAAAGTGACACGTAAATTATACCGTAATATTGAATATCTGGGGCTTTGTTTTTGGCTCCCTTACATCTCCATATGACATGCTAAGCATTCTTTTCAAAAACATTTAATACATGAAACTGCAATGATGTTTTGTAGGACCCGTTTGGCATGAATTCTGTACATTGTATTTGCAGTTAGGATTTGGTATTTGCACATTAAAAACTCACCTAAATGGAATGAGTCATGCAGAATCACACTGGGGCCTTTAAAATTTTCAGAAGACCTAATATTGTAATCATACCATTATCTGATGTATATTGTAAAATATTTGGACATTTCTCAAATGTTTTGGGGTCTCAAAGTTTCTAATTATTTTTTACCTCCAAAAAGTTTGAGGTCCAGGTAATTTCATGTTTGCACCGCCTGTGGGTTTTTAAGCAATATAGTGGTAAACGTGGAACATATTATTTGAAGTATTTATGAATAATAAACTTTGGTTTATTGGTCACTGTCATTTTTCTAGCCTTAGTTTCATACCATGTATAACTACTTCAAGCAGATAGTACATGTACTTTTTAAAAAATCAAACAGTATGCAAGCAGTATGCTTAATTACTGGGTGTCAGAACAAGACAAAAATAGGTTCAAATATTAGTATTACCTCTTACTTGCTCTGTGGCCCTTTGGCTGATTCATTTAACTTCTTTGAGCCTTTGTTTCTTTATCTGTGAAATAGGGATAATAACCTGTCTCTGGCAGAGGTGTTGGGAGGATTAAATTATCTAAATGAGTGTAAAATATTTAGCACAATGTCTGTCATCATAAGCACTTAGTAAATGGCAGTATTACGGCTCTTTTATTTGTGAGTCCCTTTCATTTCTGTTATCAAAAAATTATGAAATGGTGCATTACAAGGGGAATGACTATTAAAGGTATCTAAGACTCAATCAGTCATTCTCAAGATGAGAAATTTGAGATCCAGAGATGTTAAACTTGGTTCCTAGGGAGCAAAAAAGTACATTAAATGTCTTTCTGAGAATTGGTTGTATACCATAAGGCATAGGGTCCATTGCTAATAGCTCTAATAAGCCTCCTGTAAGCCCCGAGAGACTCTAGACACTCCTTAAAGAAAGTTGACCCATGAAAATCTGTAAGATGTTCCCTGTGCTTCGTTTCATATGAAGGTGAACCACATATTTTAAATAACTCATGCATTTCAGACCATTCATAGAACCTAATGACTCTAACCACCGATCACACATCTATAGACTTTGAAAGGGAAGGGAATATAAATCTTTTTGTTTACTGCAAGTGCCAATAATTCTTCCGGGTAATAAGACATATTGAGTCCAACAATGTATGCCTTTTACCCACTTAAAATTTTTTTGATTAAAGGCCTTATCTTGATTTTTTTTTTTACCTACTTAAAACCTAAAAAGTTTCATAAGGGAATAGATGAAGTATGAAAGTCTGTCCCCAAGAAGTATAGAGCATGGCACAGAGAATACGAGCATCCTGCCAGAGATGACAAGACTACTGGGCTATAGATAGTTCTGCTGCCGGCAAAAATGTCCCCGTTCATCAGATCATCGCTATTTAAGGCATTTTCCCATTGGGGTTTGTACTGCAGAAAGTGAACATATTCAAACTAGAGTATAAATCCTCAGTGGTTTTATTGAAGAATTTGGAGGAATCTCCTTTTATAAAGTTGAAGAGAATATCCTGAGGTGACAACGTATTTTTAGAAAGACCTTATGGCTACTATACTAGAAAGGTGGGGAGAGAGTTTCATATTTGTTGATAATACTTAATCAACTTCAGTACCCATAAAGCCATGTTGTTAATTTCTGAGAGGATTTTAAATAGCAAAACAAATTCAGCAATTATATACTCATTATGTAACATACTAATTGAGACTTTTACAAACTTGGGTTCACTTAGGAAAAGCACTTTTGCTATATTGGGTCTGCATCTGTGTTCATCCATGCATTTACCAAGCACCAACCCCTTTTAAGAGTCTCATGCTCTACCGACTGAGCTAGCCGGGCTAACCCCTTTTAAGATGATGTCATGGGAAGTTCACACACGCTGAGTGATGAACGAATTACTTGGAGTAAGTTTCTTGTACGTCTAGGGCTTAGTTTTCTTAATTAAAAGAAAAGAAAAAAAATACAAGATGATTGATGGAAAGGATTGAATGATACATGTAGGAGTCCTCGGAACAGCTTTTAAATTAGGGTCAACCTTCAGTTGGTATCAGTCCCCCTCTTTTCAGTTGCTGAGATTCCATCAATATGTACCAAGTTTTATTAGCAAATACCAAAGATGATTTGTACCCTTTTCTGTGCCTGTGGCCCCTCTTTGGTGGTCCTTCTTGTCCTCACACTGTCCCTCTGCTTTTCAAAAAGATCAAGTGTAGGTTATTGTGTGGTGATTTATACAATCAAGTGGGGTGGCTTTCTCAAAAATTTATATGAGAAAGTTAGGTATTTGCCTGCTTATCTAACAGAAGAGATTTCCAAGACGTGAGTTCTTAAGACATTGCCACAGAATATTCCATTCTATTTAACTTAGCCTGGCCACTGCTTCCCTACAGCCTTCCCCCAGCTAGCAGTGCCTATTCTGTTAAGTACATTTAAATATGATTGCTGAAACACCAACTTTTCTAATGTTTTTATAAAGCATACTGTTGTCCCCCCGCCACCATTATTTTTATGATGAGTTAGTAGGTTTCTAGTTTTATACATTGTCTTTTCATTTATTTGGGTTTTTCTTAACTTATCTAGTGACCTGCTTGCTTGGTCACTTGAGTATTTTCCCTCAGGGTAGCAAGAGGTCTGTCAATATAACACATCATTTCAACTTGTCCATCTAGTGACTGTTCAGTTTGATGTCCTAGGAAAATTTTACATTGTGATGAGTGACAAGATTTGCTGTGATTTATCCCTTTCACAGGTGGCTCTTCATCTTATGGCAGATCCTTTCTTTTTTTTTTTTTTAAAGTTAGCACCTCGCTCCTCTGTGCCTTCAGTACGCTCAGTTTGTGTTGCTGTCACAGTGCAGATTTCTCAAAGTGGTAGCCATCTGCTTGTGTGTCTCTCATAGCCAGTGAGCTGTGAGCTCCTGGGGTCCAAGGACTCCATCTAATACCTTGCTTGTCTTTGCATCCCTCGTGCATGACAGCACCTGGCCTGGCACACAGTTGGCACTTAATAAATCCCAAATGAATTTATTCTATGGAGATTTGTTCTGACTTAACTTTGTGCGCTGCTCGAAGAGCTAAAATTTGTTTGGGGGCTCGGACCGTGTTTGGGCCGTATTCATTATGTCTGGATTTCATTTGTCATGTACACAGTTGTAATTGAAGTGTGTAGTTGCCTCCTTCCCTGACACCAGTTTTCCTAATCTCCTTTAATATGGTATCCCGTTTGAATAGCTTCTCTATTAGCATGAGGATTATATATTTTCACTAATTAGTAAAGGTATTAAAAGAAGAGCCCTTTGGGACTGCCTGATTTTACCCACTTCTCCCCCTAGTGTTTAGAAAATCCCATGGCATTGTTTCCTATCTGTTATTTTTGTATCTGCTTCATCCAGATGTCTCTAAATTCAGCTCAGTAATCACATTACTGGTGTAGGAGTGTCAGCTGTGTGCCCGGGTTAGGAAGATGGTTAAGGCACACAGCCTGTGAGAGGCGGGGTACTAGATATGTGGTAGACATACACAAAGGCCGCCCCTGGAACAGAGCAGGAGGAGCACCTCACACAAACCTGTGGAGGGAGTGAGGGCCTGGGGACGTGGTCACAGCAGGCTCTGGGAAAGAGCAGTTCTTGAGATGAGACCTAAGAAATATCTGGGGAATCACAGGCAGTGGGGAAAGGGGGCTTTTTTGTCAGAAAAGAGGCAAGAATAAAGGTAAAGGCTTGAAGAGCCCTGTGCTCAGCGTGAGATTGCTTGAGGTCAGGGAGCGTAGGGCAACAAAGCCAAGCACCCAGCCAGCCCCACGGCTCACTCAGCAGCCTGGAAGGCTGTGGTATTATATGTCTAGTCTTGATCTTGTCAGTTGGAGGAAGCAGCTTCTGAGTCACCGTTTTGTCTACTTGTGTGGACTTCTGGCCAAGATTCCTACAGTGAAGTGGTCAAGACTCTGGACTTTGGAATCGAACTGCCTGGGTTCGAGTCCTAGCTCTGCCACTTAATTGCTGTACGACTTTGAGAAACTGTGCTCAGTTTCCTTATCGCGACTACAGAGATGATGATAGTAGTACCTCTGTCATTAAAATCATTACGGACTGGGGTTGTATTCTCTGATCCATCCATAGAATGGCAATTGGCCCTTGCCGTCTGTGAAAGTGAGACTCATGGCCACAGTTAAGTAGGCGGTCATATTCCAGTAAGTCTCTGCTGGGCCCCAAAGGTCAGTTAGCTCCTGGCAGAAGGCTGAACTTTCTTTTTAAAATCAGTTTATTTTTTGCAATCAAGTTCATTATGTGGTCTGCTTTTTGCCTTTTGTTTTTAAGCTTTTGAAAACACAAAGTAGCTTTATTGGCTCACTTTTTCCCTTCTAAACTGAAGGAAAATGGATTTTTGTAGAAATTGTAAGCTTTAGGCTTCAGGATGGAGGGGGTATTAGGAGTAAAGAATGAAGCTGGAAGCTGCTGGCCATGGTGTTAAGTCTTTTCATCTGCCACACAGGAAGGATTGAGGGGAGGCGGCTAGAGGGATGTTTGCTTCCTGAGGTTCTTGAGCCACTAATTTAATCTAGGCTAACGTAGAACAGACCTTTCCTTTCTGATGCTGAGATTCTGGAAATAATGACCCCAGGCCTTCACCGCTCCGTAGGATGTCATCACGTACAAAGATTTTGAACCAAATTTATCTTTCTGTGATTTCAATGTATCCACCCTGTAAAAAGTATACCTGGCTTTTATAGCCACCCACTAGTTGGAAAGTAGTCCAGAAATGCCAGCTTCCAGGGCCCTCGAGGAGTTGCAAGTCTCTTCCATTTAAGTATTTTGGAATCCTTATATCATCAGTCGTTGGCAACTAACTCATACGAATTTCCCTGAAACTGCTTTTTTTCACTAGCCAATTATGTAGACTAGAATATTGATGGCACTTAAAACATTTGTTTTCCTTTTGTGTTTTAAAAGATTGATTTCTAGGGGCACCTGAGTGGCTCAATAAGTTAAATGTCTCTCTTTGGTTCAGATCATGATCTCAGGGTCCTGGGATCGAGCCCCACATCAGCTCCCCTCTCAGCGGCGAGTCTGCCTCTCTCTCTTCCTCTGTGATATCTCTCGCTCTCACTCTCTTCCAAATAAATAGATAAAATCTTTTAAGAATATATAAGATTAATTGGTAAAAACTAGAAATTATTAGGATTAGTTTGTGAAGTAAATTGTTTTAAAATATTTCCCTTTTAAGGGCACCTGGCTGGCTCAGTCAGTTAAGTGTCCAACTCTTGATTTCAGCTCAGGTCTCCATCTCACGGTCATGAGTTCAAGCCCCTCATTGGGATCTGTGCTGGCCATGGAGCCTACTTAAAAATAAATGAATAAATGGGGCGCCTCGGTGGCTCAGTGGGTTAGGCCTCTGCCTTCGGCTCAGGTCATGATCCCAGGTTCCTGGGATAGAGCCCCGCATTGGGCTCTCTGCTCAGCAGGGAGCCTGCTTCCCCCTCTCTCTCTGCCTACTTGTGATCTCTCTCCCGCCCTGTCGAATAAATAAATAAAAATATTAAAAATAAATAAATGAGGGGCGCCTGGGTGGCCCAGTGGGTTAAAGCCTCTGCCTTCGGCTCAGGTCATGATCCCAGGGTCCTGGGATCAAGTCCCGCATCGGGCTCTCTGCTTAGCAGGAAGCCTGCTTCCTCTTCTCTCTCTGCCTGCCTCTCTGCCTACTTGTGATCTCTGTCAAATAAATAAAATCTTTAAAATAAATAAATAAATGAATAAATGAATATATGAATAAAACAAAATGTTTCCTTTTTCATAAACAGAATATTGGACACCCTCGCAAATCACATTTTGTTATTATCAAAATAGGAGTTTTTGATATGATCCAGTATGAAACTAAACACAGAAGGCCATCAGTCACTTCCTAAAATTATTTCTTACAAAAGTATTGCTCTTAAATTCTCGGTTTCTCTGTTTTCTGTTTCCTTTCAGATGTGTCTGCTTTGTAATCCGTGAAGGTGCATGTCTGTCTTTAGGCAACAGCCTAATCTCTATGGCCATATGTGCAAAAGCAGTATAATTACAATGTAGTATTAATTGGGCCATGTGACTGTTTTGTTTTAATTATTGAAATCATCTTATCTTTCCATTCCTTAAAGCATGTTAATGGGTGAATCACTGGATAACATGTTTATGTCTTTTCTATGGAATTAAATATGTACACATTTACATAAACTTGGTAAAAAATTCTGCTTCTGTTGATAATGTTATGGATAGATTTTTTTTCCCCCTGTGTTTCAAGCATCAATAGAAGCCTGAGGAAATCCGATATTATCAAGAATCGATTCTTTACAATTTCACCCAAGTTACAGAGTACAGATTGGATTATAGATTCCTGGCTGCGGAGGGTATTACTCTGGGTTGACGTAATAAGCCAGTAGAAAATTTCAGATTTACTTGTTAATGAAGTAGGAATTTCCATACCTTTATGCACGTTCTCCTTAAATAATTTGGGGAGGAAATTTGGTGATGGGTACCCATTTTTACCAAATACAAGTGCTTGGCTGACTGTATGTAGAAACTGGCTTTTATCTGTGTTCAGATTTTAACGTTTGTCTCCCTATTTTTTCAGTTGTTTTTATTTCAGTTGCTGCGAGGGCTGTCTTACATCCACCAGCGTTATATTTTGCACAGAGACCTGAAACCACAGAACCTTCTGATCAGTGACACGGGGGAGTTAAAGCTGGCAGATTTCGGTAGGAAAGCAGTTAATTACCAGTCTGTTTTGTCACACTGTGAGAATGCCAGGCAGATGGTGGCACTGCGTTTGTTTAGGTGTTCTTCTTCCATCATTATAGATCATGGTAACATTTTTTGGAGGATTGGAGGATTTTTTTTTTTTTTTTTTAATGATCAACATCATGCTTCGTAGCGTTATTAAAAATTCACACTGCTTGTTAGAGTCTTGAATAATCATAAGCATAAATCAGATCTCTTGTATTTCTAAAGGAAAAGTCAGTCCAGTTTTGATCATGAAATATATTGAAAGAAATCTAATTTTTTTTCACCTTTTATTATGCAAAATGTCAAACGCATTCCAAAGCAGGAGGATAGTATAAGGAACCTTTCCCTAACCCATCACCCAGTTTTCACAATTATCAGTTTGTTGTCAGACTTAAAGAAACCTGAACTTAAGCCTCTGGACTTTTCTGGGGCATCACAAAATACATTCAATACTGTATATTGCCCAGCAGTTTTAATAATTTAAAAATCTAGGGCCAAGGTTAAGTTTTCCAGAAATGACTGTTTCAGGAATTCTCAATAGCTTTATAAAGTTGACACAGATTCTGATTTGAAAATTGTGGTTTTCAGTCATTAGAAGTCATCCCTTCCTCAAAGTTTTGAGGTTGGCCTCTTCCAGCTTGGAAGCTTTCCTCCAGACTCTGTGTTGAGCCCACAAAGGGAAGCAAAATTGTATCATCCCTGCTAGCTCTCTTCCCCTCATCAAATGTGACATTCCTGCTTCGGCCTGGCACTGTCACAGCGGAGAGGGTGCCGAGTCGATTCCCGGTGCCGAGTCGATTCCCGGCGCCAGGGATGCTGATGGCAGCGTGATACGTTGACATTGCATTGCCTCAATTATTTTTGAATACATATTCTGATTAGAAATTTGTTCCATTAAGAATGGAATGGAAATATTACCCTGGGGACATAAACATGCGTGAGGTTGAGATACAGGCTTTTGCTGAAATATGATTATCTTTTCCCACCCCACCTCCCGATAAATAAAAAAGCAAGAAATGTCTATTTCCTATTCCAAGGTTAGTAGACTGTTCAGTACCTTTGGAATGAATCTACTCTGTTGGGTTTTATGTATTCTTTCCTTCTAAAATTGAAATAGAAGAAAGTTAGCATAACGAGTGATATATTGTGAAAGTGTCATTTATTCCCATCTAGTTGGTAGAGATGATGAAACTCTGTGTGTGTGTGTGTGTGTGTGTGTGTGTGGTTTATTGCCACATTTTAGCATCAGAATAATACAAGGTGGCCAGACATAAGGTCTTTCTATTACAGAGTAGGAAATAATGGGAGAGTAGGTGGGTGGAGAAGAGATTTGTTGTTCCTCAAATATAGGGTTATTGGATTTGCTGTGAGCATATTTTGTAGTTTGTCAGTATCAGTAAATTAATAATGCTTCATAGTGATTTTCTTGTGGTTTTTTAATAATATACTGTAAGGTGTATGTTGGAGTAAGTAATTGCATTGAACATTTAATTCTATCGAACATGCTTTTCTTGTATATTTATTAAATACATTTTATGAAGTTGATTTTGTTTGTATGATCAAGGGTATAATGGGATTATATGGAAGTGCTTACTAGGGATTTTTTAATTTTATGGCAGTGTTTTTATTATAACTGTCAGGTAAGTTTATCTTAAAAGATTCTTTTGAGTCTTTAAAGCTGACATTTTATAATATCAGATTCTGAATAAATTGAAATGCAGTTTTAAACAACTTAGGAAGTGTTTTAGAAAATTAGAAAATTTAGAGATGCTCAGAGCAAACCTTCCCATTTTCCTTGTTTCTTTATCTGGTACCTTTCCCCTCATCCTCAATGCTTTGCTTTTCTAAAACATTTTGTTTGTAAACAATTTTCACCCAAGAATATGCCATGCACATTTTGTCATGTTGTTAAATGTGAAAAAAAATCATTTCTAACAGCTTAGATTTTTCCTTTCGTAGCCCAAGCCTCTTCATTCAGCCCCTCACCAATAACCATTTTAGGGCTTGCTGCATTTCCCTCTTGGGGGCAGGCTTGCACTGAAGGGCCTTGTCCAGGAAGCCTGGGTGCCGCACTTGCAGGGTCCATATTCTACAGTCCCTGATTCCTTGCACCAGCCCACTCTGCAGAAGGCTTGTGCCACGCACCTCCCCCACTCAGCATCACCAACTGAGTCTCCTTGCCTGGAACACACCCTTGGCGTGCATCCTCTGCATGAAGTGTAATAAGTGAGACTCAACCACCAATTGACAATTTCCCCCCAATTAATTGTGCATTATTTTTGTCTTTTAATTTAAGACATGCAATTAACTGTGATTTACTGCACTTGGGCACGTGTTTATGTCTGAGCTGAAGGAAGCACAGTAGAAGCTGTGGAGAGAAGCTCGACAGTCAAAATGGGATGGTTCCAGGAAGCAGAACAATTAGAAATGCCAGGTCTTAATTCAGACTTTGATGTATAAAGAGCTTTAGAAGCAGTTCTTTTGTCCTTTTTTTTAAATGTGAAAATTGATTAAAAGAGACAAATGAAATCTGTCTGAGTACAGGTGCCATGTTGTAAATGTTACTATTTTTATTAGAAAAACTACTTGGGGAGTGGGGGGAACACAGAAATTCATTGAATTTATTCTGAGTGCCAGACACTTAGAAATTCTTGTTTCATTGTTTCTTCAATCTGATAAGCTATAGTGACCCATGTTTTTGAAAGAGCCCTGAGTTCTGAGAGGCACTGGTCACAAAGCTGGAGTTCTTCAGTAGCTCTTACAGTGCGCTGAAATGATTGTGTTCATTTGTTTATGTTTAGTTTTTTATTCCACTACCTGATTGTGAGTTCTGTGAGGGCAGGGACTCGTCTTTCTCACTGTTGACTGTGCTATGTCTGAAACCATCCTTAGCACGTAGTAGGCATTCGGCAAATATTGTTCGAATAAATTTAAAAATGTATGACTAAATTGAGTAGTAGTGTAAAGGCTAAGACCCACTGAGGCTCTTGGGTGGCTCAGTAGGTTAAGTGTCTGCCTTTGGCTCAGGTTGGGATCCAGCCCCGCATGGGGCTCCCTTCTCAGTGGGGAGTCTGCTTCTCCCTCTTCTTCTGTCCCTCTCCCTGCTCATGCTCGCTTGTACTCTGTCTCTCAAATAAATAAATAACATCTTTTTTTAAAAAAAGACTAAGACCCACCTAAATTTACTAATTTCTGATGATTTGCTCTGGTAAACCAGCAGTTAAACTAATTTTCTCTTCATCGGTGCTGTTTTGGCTGGGCACAGTCAAAAGTTAAAAACTTGATAGTGTTGGAACCTCAGGATTGCTTTGAAGCTCAGGCCCTGCATACCTGCTTGGTATTTACTATGTTTATTATCTTGGGCTGCAGAAATACACGTCACTGAGTGAATGTAAACGCACATAGAAGGTGTGTACGATTTGCAATTCCTACTCTGCAGGCCTTAAATGATCATCTTGCTATACTGTTATTGAGGGCAAATATGTTGAACATTGAATTAGGAAAGCTGGCTCTGTCTGTAACTAGCCTGTGACTTTCAAGAAGCCATTTATTCTTTCTGATCCTTAGGCTCCTCCACTGAAATAAGACGGGAGCATTGGACTGCTGGGGTATTTCATGTTTGTATGTTTCTGAAATTATTAATTTATTTTCTAATAACCAGATACTTGCTGGTGATTAAAAATCGGTCCATTGAATCTGGAACCAGTACTCTACCATCCCTCCCTTGAATCTAATTTTTTTTATTCTGTCTTCCAGAAATTCAAACAGATCAGAGCCACAGTTTTATAATATGCACTGAGATCACATTAAGAGAAAATTATTGAAGTATGACAAGTAAATGCATAAATAAATTCACTGAGAAATTAATGTTCATTTGCAGTATAATAGTATGAAACTTAAGGGTGTATTTCCATGTAAATGAGATGAAAACAAAATAGATGAGTCTGTAGACTTTCCTGCAGTCCCTGCAAGACAAGGATGGTGTCATCCACATTTCCCTGCTACTCTCCTATGTTTTAAAGGATCATGCCTAACTGTGTGGAAAGACAGCGGGCTGAATTTGCCCCTGAAGAAAAGAGACAGTGGGAACTCTGTAATGTAAGCATGGAAGCTTTTGGCATATATCATATATGTATATGATATATGTCAAATATATATATATATATATATATATATGTATATTTTATATATCATATATATATGATATATGCCAAAAGTTTCCATGCTTACATTACATTACTTCTATGCTTACATTATGTATATTACATACATAATAAAATATACATATATATATATATAAATATAATTTTCTTTTTCTTTTTCTTTTTTTTTAATTACTTTCCAATGCAGGAACCACGTTAAGCGGCTCTGTGGTTTTAATCAAGGAAAATAGGTTGGGTCTCTTTCCCACCAGAGGTCTAAAATATTACCTTCCTAATGTTGGTAGTTTCCTCCTCCAGGCTGTTCCCTGTTCCTCATCTTGATTTAAGAGAGGAAATTATTATAAATCATATTTTAGATAAATCTGCGGGACACACCAGAGAAGGAACTCTTCAGAGGCTGTTGCAAGCGCGGGGTTTGTTTGTAATGGGTCTCTCCGAATTCGTCGGGGGGACTAGTGGAAAACAGAAGGAAATCAGCTGCTTTCAGATGCACAGTGGTCTGTCAGTTTGATAAATAGAAAGTATCTGAATAAATGCCTGTTAGTCCCCAAAGTGTAGACCTTTAACTGTTTTTTTACCATTAGCATATAAAATTCACCGTGGAGGCCATAGTTATAACTTCAAGGTTAGATATAACTTAGCGTGTTTGTTTGGTCTGTAGGGTTCATTTTTACTCTTTGTTTCAGAATACATTTTATTAGCAGAATTAACTGTATTTTCCAGTGAGGTGTCACTCTGCTTTTAAGAGGTTTTCTCAGCAGTTTAAAGCATGAGCAGTTTTAATGCAAAGTTCAGGCAGTTGTTTTCATGCCCATAGGAAAACTGAAGAATATTTTTAGAACAACTAATGCTTCAGTAGGAAGCAAAGATCTAATTTTAACCTAATTTTTCTAGCCTTCATTGAATCCTCCAAATTAAAATGTACATATCTGAAAATCTATCAAAAAGGTTATCAAGATTGCATGTTAGAAGTAATTTTGGTTGACATGTGAACTAGGTAGTTATTTTAAAGATGTGGTAACCCTTTTAAAAACAAATGTTGATACTTAAAATCGCCTTCTCTTTGATCAGAACATCCTCACTTAGCTTCATTATTTAAATCTTGCTTAATATCCCACTCATCCCTTCAAAAGTTTTTCTCACATTCGAGGGGGATGGGTGATGAGGACAATGATGGTGACATTATATTGTTCTGTTTTTTCTTATCGCAACGTGACTTCTCATAGGTATGCAAAGACACTACATATATGAGAGATTCTGTTCTCCTTTTAAATAGACTTTGTGTTTTAGAGTGTTTTTAGGTGCACAGCAAAATTGAGCAGAAAATATACAGAATTCGCATGTACTCCCTGCCCCCCCACATGCATATAATTATCGCCATTCCCACCAGAATGGCGCATTTGTGACCACTGGTGAACCTATACGGATGTGTCACTATCACCCACAGTCTGTGGTTTAAATCAGGGTCACTCTCGGCGTGGTACATTCTATGGGTTTTGACAAATTATAAGATGTATTTGCCATTATAGTATCATACACAAGAGTTTCACTGCCCTAAAAATCCTCTAAAAAAAAATCAACCCATCTATATGGGTTTTTAAAAAACTGTAAACGGAAACAAGAAAGAAATATATGAATTGCAACTCATATGCATATTCTACTCTGTCTATGAGAAACCTCTCTGTTCAGTCACCGTAAAGCAGATTGAAGCAATGTGGATGGGGGTTGATTACTAAGAATGGCAGCTTCCAACTCCATGGAAATAAGGAAATTCAAAAGAGTGTTAGTTCGTTTTTAGCCATATCATGCCTGTGAGGTAATGAGACATCTTAAAATGCAGAACAGACTGCTACAAATAGGGCTGATCATCTCATTCTCCACTGTGGATGGAAACCTTCTGGGCAGAGGGATTTCAATATGCAAAACTATTATGGTTTTTTTTTTTTCTTTTTTTTTTACTATACCATATGAGGGCAGAATTGTTGGCAGTAAATCAGATAAGTGATGCAGGATCTGAGTTGAAATACACCAATGTGTTTTTAGAAAAAAATCCGCATGTGAGATGGCTGCAGCTCTGAGTGCTGGCAGTGATGACCAGGGTGGGGAACGGTAGGTGATGTTAGCAAGAGCGGCCGTGAAACAAACCTCAGAATCACGGAACACTCACAGGCTCCTCAGGACAACAGTGCGTACACTTGAACATGGGTTCTGTTAACCTATAGGTATGTGTAAAAGGTTGCTTTGAGTTTAACAATTCACTGATGTCTCTTATTCGTGGCTCTTCCTCCGTCTCCTGCTCTTTCCCTTCCAAGAAGCCACATTTTAAAATGTAGCTCAAACCAGCCTCCCCTGATCCATATGTCAACAGGCCTGATTATACTGGAATCTTGGTCATAGTGAGTCATTGTAGTCTGAAGTACATGTTTTCTGAAATTTTCAGCAGGAGCTAGCTGGCTAGCTGGCTACCGTGGAAAATCTGAGGTAGATTGTAAATTCTGAAAGGTAGATGTAGTTACAAAAGTTGTGATGTTGAGGGTTTTTCCCCTTCACTTTAATACTGTCAGTTCAACATTAGTTTGCTTTTCCTCTTTTGTTTTCTAAGGTTTTTAAAATGCAGTATGGGTTGGTTTATTTACTTTTGGAGGAGTATATATTTATATTAATATTAAAAATTTTCTTCTCACCTTGAGTGATTTCTTCTGTTACAGTAATCAGCATTGGAAGCTAGGACTTTTCTTTTCTCAAGTTAATAAAAGACAGTACTGGAGGGATGCCTGTGTGGCTTAGTCGGTTAAGTGTCTGCCTTCAGCTCAGGTCATGATCCCAGGGTCCTGAGATAGAAAGTACAAAAAAAAAATTGAGAACTAATGATCTGTATTGCTTAGAAATTTTAGGTACATGTCTGAAAAATAGTCTATTTTAACACATACTATAAAAATAAACTTGATGTGTATAATCAGGCTTATAGATCTAAAATAATATTCTTTTTGCAAAAATTCAAACCTTAAAACTGGAATGTCTCTCAGTTAAATATCTGTCAAGTTATTTGACATTCTAATTTTTGATCTGGAAAGATATTGATATAAAATGCAGATTGAAGTGTTTGGTTTTTCTTTCCAGCTTTGGAGTTAGAGTTGCCAGCTGAGGAATCTATTGTGTGAAACAACAACCAGCAAATGTTAGATGTGGAAACTGTGTTTAGAACAAGCCTGGAAGTCATAGAATGGGGTCAATGAGTTGGCCACATTGAGTGCCCCTCCCCCATGAGAATGGGACAGGAAAGATACAAAGAAAGGCATAGTAAGAAAAGTCAGAAGTGGTTTCTGAAAAGGTATCGGTAAACTCTCAACCTACTTAAAATATGTTGGGAGCATCTAATCAGGATCACTAAATATTAATGTTAAAAGAATAATATAAAATAAGTATGGTATGACAGCCTTTCACTCCAAGAGTTGGAAGCAGAATGTGATGTTATTTTTGAAGCCCTCATCCAGTTGTCAGTAGAGTCTTATCATTGTGAAAGTTTTTTTTGTTTTTCAGATAAAGGCAGCAAGTCTGTGAAGGGAAAGATGACACAAATCTGTTATAATTGTGTAAGAAAACCCACTACATTTACATTTCCAGAATTTTTCATTTTAGATTTCCTCTGAATTTTGAAGGAAACTCAGAGACTGTCTTGTCCATATCCCTCATTTTAAACATGTATACACTTTGGCCCAACAATGGAAAATAACCTTAACCTTGAGCCTGTTAGTAAGCAGTGTGTTAAGTTATTAATGTTAATGTCACCAGTGTCTCTAGAGTCTTAGTGTATTACCCAGTCAGCTATAGATAACTTATTTAACACATCCACAGGTTTGTTCCCCAGACAAATGAGAGGGTAGAAGTGCTGACCAGATGTTTAGGTCAAAATAATCTCTCCTGGTCTGGGAACATTTGTCAGCTGCAATGAGATCCTTGTTGGGAAGGGGGCTGCTATTAATATATAATATATAATATATAATATATAATTATATATATTATATATATTATATATATAATATATTTGGCCGTTTCCCCAAATGCACACACTAGTTCTAATGTGAGGAATGAGGAATAGCATATATGTATATATATATGGGCTTATATATTCTAGTGTTATTATATATAATAATAGTGTTATTATATATATATATAATGTGAGGAGTGAGGGATAGCATATATGTATATATATGGACATATATATACTAATGTGTATATATATTTTATATATATATAAAATACATATATTATATATAATATATTTGGCCGTTTCCCCAAATGCACACACTAGTTCTAATGTGAGGAGTAAGGGATAGCATATATGTATATATATGGACATACATATCTGTATATATATATTTGGCCATATATAAATGGCCATATATTTGACCATTTATATATATGTCTATCTGTGTCTGTATCTGGACCTGGATGTAGATGTAGATCTAGATCCAGATCCAGATATAAGTATAGATATATAGAACATTTCTCACAGTAGACCTCCGGGAAACCTCATTGGAAATATAAGGTGGAATGGAGCCTTGGTAATTTATGAATTAGAAGGAACCACCCTGTTTCATTGTGTTCCTGGGAGAAATGAAAGCATTGAGGAGCCCTGTGGGCAGAAGGCTGAATTGGCTTTATCAGTGTTCTGCTATGACTCAGCTGTGCTGGGCAGTAGCTGAAAAATACCCTGTTGCCTCCCGGTGGGAGAAATCTGTTCAAATCTTGCCTTTTCCACAGGTTGGGAATAAATAGTATACAACTCCAGGGCAGAAGGAGCTGTAACAGAAGAACCACGTAAAAACATTTCAATCTGAAATAGAAAACTTCTTTACATGGAAGCACATATACCCAAGTGAAAAGATAAGATCAAATAAATGTTCCAGAATGGTCAGGGTGCAGATTCTGGAGATACATGCTGGACTTTGAACCCAGATTGTCCAGTTTACAAATCATGTGTCCTTGGGTGAATTACCAAAATTCTCCATGCCTTAACTTACCTGTTTTAAAATAAGGATGCTGATAGTAATACGGGATACCTCGCAAAATTGTCAGAAGACAGATTAACACTTAACAAATCATTTAAGGACAGTATCTGGCTTTCTGGCTTGTAGATGGTCCATATAAATGTATGTTTACCATTAACCCTTTAGAGTTTAGGGTTGACGTGTTCAAAATGTTACTTGTTTTAAACACAGTTTTTCCCCCTAAAGTGTGTAACATAGTTTCTTGCCTTTTTGAACAAGGATGTAATAAGGAATATTATTCAACAGTTTGTTCAACAGATTTTTTCTGAGTGCCTCCCATGGACTCAGCACTGTGCTGGTGGCTGAGGGTACAGTGGTAAATCACAGCAACTTGGTTCCTGCAACTTTCCTTGCAGGAAAGTCTCATGGTCACCATTTTGACTATCAGTTACTGTAGCCCGTGGACATGCCCCAAAGGCTTATGAACTTTTTAAAGTGATCTGATTTTTAAGTTGTTGTCTTGTGGGGGGCCTAGTGTCTCAGTGGGTTAGAGCCTCTGCCTTCAGCTCAGGTCGTGATCCCACATTGAGCTGGAGCCCCACATCTGGCTCTCTGCTCAGCAGGGAGCCTGCTTCTTCCTCTCTCTCTGCCTGCTTCTCTGCCTACTTGTGATCTCCATCTGTCAAATAAATAAATAAAATCTTTAACAACAACAAAAAATTGTTGTCTTGTATATTTTATGGAAATTGTCATTTGTTTATTTTAAAGTATAATTACTGGCCAAAGTGGAATGTTCAAAGTAGTAATTCTCTACAAATCAGTGTTAAAAACTTTCTGTTGTTCGTAGTTCAGATTTTAAAATATATCTATCACAGTGCCATTCAGTTTAGCTTCCCCAGTAAAGGGACTAGGATAATTTAATGAGACGGACTAATTCTTGTGATAGTTTTTACGATAGATTTGTCCCATTCCTGTCATTCTTAGAGAATAAAATGATACTTCATGTTAGTTCTTTTATGAGGCAGACACTTCATGAATTAACCAAGAATCTGCTGATATGATACATTTGCTCCTCATAAACAACTGAGTGCTGATGCCAAATGTTTCAGTAGGAGAGACCTGTGAGATAAGTAAATTTTGTGAACCGCTAGAAAAATCAGCCCTAATGAAAAATATAATTATACCTTAGTACCTGTGGTAATAAAGAAATGAGTAAGTCCTTGAACACTATGAGAATGAACGCTACTAACGTGCAGCGTCAGTGTTTGTAGTCTCTTAAGAGTCGCTCTTGGGGCGCCTGGATGGCTCAGTGGGTTAAGCCTCTGCCTTCGGTTCAGGGCATGATCTCAGGGTCCTGGGATCGAGTCCCGCATCGGGCTCTCTGCTTGGCAGGGAGCCTGCTTCCTCCTTTCTCTCTGCCTGCCTCTCTGCCTACTTGTGATCTCTGGCTGTCAAATAAATAAATAAAATCTTTAAAAAAAAAAAAAAGTCGCTCTTACTGCAGGAATTACTTTTACATTGTCAGGTAATGCAGAAATCTAAATAAAAAATGGCATATTGATTTTTAAGGGTCTTCAGAGATTTGATGCTTTGTAAAACAGTCTGTAAGAAAGCAGTGTAGGTCCATTATAACTTGTTTTCTAAGACTTGTAGCCGTTACCTTAAAATGAGATTTGATGTCAAAGTTCATTTGAGCAGTCTGTAACATCTCAAGAGAGAAAGTAGACAGTTAGAAATATGCATAAATTAAGGGACACACTTGTAGTCTTCAAGAAGAGGTATGCATAGACTGTCAAAATGGATGATTTAAGATTATGGGAGATTCCTTAGCAAATTCCTATGTCAAGCAGTTTGTAGCATGTATCCTTCATTCCAGTAAAAATATCAGTACCCTACATTTTGTCAGCATTGGCTCTGAAGCAAACTTAATCACTTTCTGAATTTTAGGAATTGCTTATTTTATCATCTTTGTGAGTGAAATGTCTGTGATCTGCTTTGGATATGGGCATCTGTGCTGTGCAGTGTAGAAGCACAAGATGAGGATTTTCCCTAGTACAAGATGTAGAAGTCATTCTAGATTCTGGTGGCTGGAGGCATTTTCATTTTTGAATATTGCATTCAATCTTGGAAACACTGTAGTAGTTGAATCATCAAAACATTTTATCAGAAGCACTTGACATTAGATTGCTTTTAGGAAATGAAATTGATTCAAACCTTTGTCATCTCTAATAATAATAATAGCAGCTCTTTATAGTTCATGGAGTGATTTCATAGCTTTTATTTTGTGTTACCCTCATAAGCCTGTGAAGTAGACACTACAGGTCTCATTACCCTCTTCTTAATATGAGAACATTGATTTGTGCTTATATTAGCTCAACATGAGCATCAGATTGACTATTTTTTTAATTTTTAAATTCCATATACTGCATATATTTACCTATGTAATACAGTGATTTACAGGAGTTAGTTAATATATAATGGCACACTGCAAAGTTCATTATTAAAAACAGAGTAAATCAACATTTTAAGTAGTCTTCTTGATGATTTGATTGTTTCTGCTCACTTCTTTCAGATATGATGAAATTATCGTTTCTCCTTTGACTGATAAAGAACTTGTATTAGTCTTTGTCCTCTTAGTTTTCTGTGGTGCTTTGTGAATAGTATTTTCAGTCCGGTTCATTTGTATGAGCTACTTTTTATAAGGTTTAGTTTATTTTAAAACTTTTTTTAAATATGTATTGTATCATTGGTTTCAGAGATGGAGGTCAGTGATTCATCAGTCTTATATAATACCCAGTGCTCGTTATATCACATGTCTTTCTTAATACACGTCTCCCTGTTACCCCCCAAGCCCCCACCAGCAATTCTTACTTTGTCTGCTATGATTAAGAGTGTCTTCGGTTTGTCTCCCTCTCTGGTTTCATCTTGTTTTATTTTTTCCTCTCTTCCCCATGATCCTCTGTTTTGCTTCTTAAATGCCACATATGAGTGAGATCATATGATAATTGCCGAGATTTCTCTGATTGACTTATTTTGCTTGGCATAGTACCCTCTAGTTCCATCCACATCATTGCAAATGTCAAGATATCATATTTTTTGTTGGCTGAGTAGTATTCCATCATATACCTATACACCACATCTTCTATATCCATTCATTTGTCTGTGGACATCTGGGCTCTTTCCATAGTTTGGCTACTGTGGACATTGCTGCTATAAACATTGGGGTGTAGGTGCCCATTCGTGTCACTATATTTGCTTCTTTGGGGTAAATACCCAATAGAGTAATTGCTGGGTCGTAGGGTAGCTCTGTTTTTAACGTGTTGTGTTGTTTTTTTCTTTTAAGATTTTATTTATTTATTTGACAGAGAGAGAGAGAGACAGCGAGAGAGGAAATACAGGCAGGGGGAGTGGGAGAGGGAGAGGCAGGCTTCCCGTGGAGCAGGGAAGCCCGATGCAGGACTCGATCCCAGGACCCTAGGATCGTGACCTGAGCCAAAGACAGGCACTTAAACGACTGAGACATCCTATTTCTAATTTCTTGAGAAACCTCTATATGTTTTCCAGAGTGGCTGCACCAGCTAGTATTCCCACCAAGAGGGCTCCCCTTTCTCTGCATCCTTGCCGACATCTGTTGTTTCCTGACTTGTTAATTTTAGGCATCTTGACCAGTGTGAGGTGGTATCTCACTGTGGTTTTGATTTATATTTCCCTGATGCCACAGGATGTTGAACATTCTTTCATGTGTCTGTTGTTGACTGATATTTTAACATTGGCATTTCTGTTGAGACTGTAGGCTTGAAAAGAATTCATCCTGAAATCATCTTGGAAGATCATATGACATCTTTTATATCTTTTAAATAACAACATGAAGACTGTTCAAGTAGTTCTGATTTTTATTATGATCGATGATCTTTTAACTATGAAAATTATAGATAAATGTGTTTTGCTGTCCAGTATTTTATCAACAAGAATAGTTACAAACGAGCTCTTTGGTCTCCCTCCAAGAAGTAGAGAAATTTGGATGCGAATTTGAAATTGTCTTTGAATCACTAAGTGAAGGCTAAAATAAATAGACTTTAACCCTCCAGCTCTAAGGGGCTATCTGTAAAGTGAAAGCTCAAACATTGGAGGTAGTCAAGCATTCTAGTATGTGCCAACTTGCCTTTTCATTGCCATAGATAAAATTTCTGGAAACGAGGAACACATTAAAAAACAAAACTCAAAACTCTTTTCACATGACATGTGACACCAAAGTGCTCATTTTAGACTTTCCCACTTACCTTCTTTGTCCCAGCTGTCCCCTCCCACCTCCAGCTCATCCACTGTCACTGTCGATGACTTCTGTGATGGGGCAATGAAGGGAGGGAAAAGAATAAGAACTATTGTTTTGTCTTCTTCGTTGCAATAAATTGTCTTGTTGAGAAATACAAGTACATGATTTGTTTTGCCCATAAAAATATCATGCTTGGTATATCTAGAGAAGTAATCACTATAGAAATGTTGGAAGTGAAACTTTTTTCATCTTTGTATTATTTTTAGCAGGAATCAGTCAATTCCCCCCAGTTAGGTGGATGGCTGTTATCCCCTTTGTACACTTACTCTGCCTTCTTCTTGCAAAGGCATTCAGAGCAGCTTTTTTTTTTTTTTAAGATTTTATTTATTTATTTGTCAGAGAGAGAGAGAGAGAGAACGTGAACGCAAGCATGGGGAGTGGAAGTCAGAGGGAGAAGCAGATTCCCCGCTGAGCAAGGAGCCCAAAACAGGACTCCACGCCAGGACTCCAGGATCATGACCTAAGCCAAAGGCAGATGCTTAACTGGCTGAGCCACCCAGGCACCCCTCACAGCCAGCTTTTCATTGCTGTTTCTTTTGCTGCTTCTGTAAATCTGAAAAGGCATTTCTAAAACTGTGGCCCATATATTAATGAAAAATAATTTTTAAAATAAAAAAAAAATTGGAGGGGGGCACCTGGGTGGTTCAGTGGGTTAAAGCCTCTGCCTTCGGCTCAGGTCATGATCCCAGGGTCCTGGGATCTAGCCCCGCATCAGGCTCTCTGCTGAGTGGGGAGCCTGCTTCCCTCTCACTGCCTGCCTGCCTCTCTGCCTAACTTGTGATCTCTGTCAAATAAATAAATAAACTCTTAAAAAACAATAAAATAAAATAAAATAAAAAATTTTTCGTTGGCCAGATCATTTAGGGTGTCAGGGATGTGTCTTCCCCCTCCCACACCTAGTGAATTTGTAGTACATTTTAGCTAGTGATTAAAGGCCCTTGACATTCCTGCGATTAACATAAAATCTGGTATTGCATCTCTCAGATTTATTTGATTAAAGACACATTTTTTACTTTGGAATATAAGCTGGGAAAATATTGGCATAATAGTTATATATTGCTGTTTAACAAATTACCATAGACGAAGCTGCTTCAAACAACATGCGTTTATCATCTCCTAGGTTCTGTTGGTTAGGAATGTGGGCGTGGCTCAGTTGGGTGCCTCTGCTTCCAGGTCTCTGATCTGGCTGCCATCAAGGTGTGAACTAAAGGTTCTCCTGGGAAAGAATCTGCTTCCAAGTTTCCATGGTTATTGGCGGAATTCAGTTCCTTGCAGTCTGTTGGACTCAGGGCCTCAGTTCCAAGCTGGCTGTTGGCCAGAGGCCATTCTCAGTTCCTTACCACGTGGACCTCTCCACATGGCTACTTGCCTCATCAAAATAGCAAACCAAGAAGACAATAAAGTGAGTCTGCAGCAAGACAGAAGTTATAGCCTTTGCCAGATTCTGTCTTTTAGAAACAAGTCACAGGTTCCATCTCTACTCAACAGGGTGGGGAGGGGATTCTGTAAAAGCGTGACTATCAGGAAGCAGAGGTGTCAGGGGAACGACCTTAGAGTATGCGAATCACTACGATGTCAAAACTACTCTCCAGTTATCTCATGATAATTACACTGTGTGATACGACTTTCCATAAGAAGTAGCAGTTAACTGAGCATATAAAGCCTTATGCTAGGGTATAAAGATGTATAAAGGATATCGGTAATGATGCTGCTGGTGGGAAATAGTGATGAGAAGTAAGCCTTCATTGACTGCTACTTGGGTCAGATGCTGGGGTGAGCACTCTTCCTGTTGTCTCTTACCTAATCTTCACATAAGCCTCCTTTTCTAGGTAACAAAATGGAAGGTTGAAAAGTTAAGTAAGCCTGTGGGTTGTTCTTGAACAGTTCACTGAGAAATTAGACAAGTTATGCCACTCATTTTACTTTTTTTCTTTTTCTTTTTTTTTTTTTAAGATTTTTTTATTTGTTTATTTGACAGATCACAGGTAGGCAGAGAGGCAGGCAGAGAGAGAGGAGGAGGCAGGCTCCCCGTTGAGCAGAGAGCCGGATGTGGGGCTTGATCCCAGGACCCCGGGATCATGACCTGAGCCGAAGGCAGAGGCTTTAACCACTGAGCCACCCAGGCGCCCCTCATTTTACTTTTTTTCAACAGGTGACTTCTCCATACGTGACAGGAGCTCAGGAAAGGGTTGGAAAGACTTAGAGGGGACAGCCCAAAGAGGCCTTTTCCAAGGATGAGTAGGATTTCATGAAGCTTCTGAGATAGGGACAGAGACAGGGTACAGTGTAAGTAAAGGCAAGTAGATTTCCGTAAGGGTAGTATTTATAGTCCCTCTACAATAACATGACAAAGGATAGAGCTATTGCTTTTAGCCACAGGCAAAGATATTGGCGGACATGGGGGCAGCAAAGCCAGAGAGGAGACTAAATGTCAATTAGGTAGCAGGAACAGCAGCAGATGGCAACTATTTGGTTCTATTTTTTATTATTCATTTATCCCTGGCCTCTCTCCAAAGTGGCCTTGCAGCAGCTGCTAATCTGATGGTCCACTTGCTCTCTTCTTACTTAGCCTGCCAGTATTCTGGGCAGACGTGTTTCCATCTACCCCTTGCCTTCCCTCCAGTTCTGGTCTCTAAGTTCCTTCTTCAGGCAGTTGCAGCTAGGAAGGCACGGCCTGGGGGCTGCAGCGTGGGAGAGTCTCAGCACTCATTTCGCTGGCCTTCTATCAGCTGGAACCTCCTGCCAGTTGGGCAGGATCTGGGCCAGGCCTAATCCCTGCACAGAGAGACCCCTGGGACGGAGGAAGGGCGCTGAGCCAGGTGTCTGCAGCATGCAGTTTGTCATCGAGAGCCCTGATCTGGAGAGGCCAGAACTGTGACAATAAGCCCTGGTCCGCTCTCCCAGTCCTCCGGGCTAGAACAGTGGCAGCAACCAAAGTTCACAGCAAGGACCAGGGCTGAGAAACTAGGAAACACTCGTCCTCTCTGGAAGCCCTTTTCTTGAGTGGAGATGGTAGCAAAAAGTCAGGCTCATTTAATAAAAAGAACATGACGGGGGAGTGAGAAGTCCAAGCACTTGTTCTAATGTTTTTTACTAACGAGCTATTGGACTTTGGACTAGTCACTTAAATAGGCAGTTTTATTTTCTGAAAATTAAGAAAAGAAGACAGGGGGCACCTGGGTGGCTCAGTGGGTTAAGCCTCTGCTTTCAGCTCAGGTCATGATCTCAGGGTTCTGGGATCGAGTCCTACATCAGGCTCTCCGCTCTGTAGGGAGCCTGCTTCCCCCTCTCTCTCTGCCTGCCTCTCTGCCTGCTTGTGATCTCTGTCTGTCAAATAAATAAATAAAATCTTTAAAAAAAAAAAGATAGGATTTAATGATCTTTAAGCCTGAAATCCCAGATTTTAATATTTTTAGATATCCTTTAAAAACTTTTCTCCAAAGTGAGTCTGCTCTGTTTTCTGCCATATGTTTATACAGTTTGTGGCCATTTCCTTAAAAATACCTTTGCTGATTTCAAAGTCAACTTCTGCTTTGCCCATGAAAAAATTTTAAAAACCCAGCAAATACAGAATTACTATGACCGCAAGCCTTATCTGGAATGGAGATTTTATTACCTTTCTTAGTGTAATCATCCCTATTACTATAACTAGATATTATGGATAAAGAATAGTAAAGAATTGTAATGCTTTCAGAAAGACTATTTTTTTTGCAATTTTATACATTTCTCTGAGCTTATCATAATAAATAAGCTCTTAATATCCTTTATCTGTTTCACCCATTCTCCCCGCACTACCTCCCCTTTGATAACCATCAGTCCTCTGTATTTAAGAGGCTGGTGGGGTTTGTTTGTTTGTTTGTCTCTTTTTTTCTTCGCTTGTTCGTTTGTTTTGTTTCTATGTATGAATGAAATAAAATGGTATTTGTCTTTCTCTGACCGACTTATTTCATTTAGCATAATGTCCTCTAGGTCCATCTGTGTTGCCACAAATGGCAAGATCTCATTTTTTTAATGAATGAATAATATACCATTCCTTCTTTAGCTGTTTATCTGTCAGTGGACACTTGGGTTGCTTCCATAATTTGGCTATTAGTAAATTATGTTGTAATAAACATAGGGGTACATATAGATTTTTGAATTAGTGTTTTTAATTTCTTTGAGTAAATACTAAGTGGTGGTATTACTGTATCATATGGTATTTCTATTTTTAATTTTTTGAGGAACCTCTGTATTGTTTTGCACAGTGGCTATACTAATTTGCATCCTTACCAATAGTGCACAAGTTCCCTTTTCTTCACATCCTCGCCAGCACTTGTTATTTCTTGTGTTTTTGATTCTAGCTATTCCAGCTGGTGTGAGATGATAACTCATTGTAGTTTTGACTTACATATCCCTGATATTATCTTCTCATGTGTCTGTTGGCCATCTGTATGTCTTCTTTTGAAAAATGTGTCTCAGGTCTTCTGCTCATTTTTTAATTGAATTCCTTCTCTTTAGAGTTGCCAGTTTGTTTGTAATTTTATTTTTTAATTTAATTTTTTAATTTGAATTCAATTAGTCAGCATATAGTAGTACATCATTAGTTTCGGGTATACTGTTCAACTGGGTGTTACATATAACACCCAGTGCTCATTACATCAAGTGCCCTCCTTAATGTGTATCACCCAATTACCTTATCCCCCCACCCACCTTCTCTCTCGCAGCCCTAGGCTTGTTTCCTATAGTAAAGAGTCTCTCATGGTTTGTCTCCCTCTCTGATGACTTCCCTTTCAGTTTTCCCTCCCTTCCCTTATGGTCCTCTGTGCTGTTTCTTATATTCTACATATAAGTGAAACCATATGATAGTTGTCTTTCTCTCATTGACTTATTTTGCTCAGCATAATACCCTCCATTTATATCCACACTGATGTAAATGGAAAGTATTCTTTCTTTCGGATGGCTGAGTAATATTCCATTGTGTGTGTGTGTGTGTGTGTGTATACATACATATATGTGTGTGTATATATATATATATATATATATATATATACACACACACACCACATCTTCTTTATCCATTCTTCTATTGATGGACATCTGGGCTCTTTCCCCAGTTTGTCTATTGTGGACATTGCTACTATAAACATTGGGGCGCAGGTATCCCTTCAGATCACTACATTTGTATCTTTGGGGTAAATACCTACTAGTGCAATTGCTGGGTCGTAGAGTAACTCTATTTTTAACTTCTTGAGGAACCTCCATGCTGTTATCTAGAGTGGCTGCACCAGCTTGCATTCCCACCAACAGTGCAGGAAGGTTCCCCTTTCTCTTCATCCTCGCCAACATCTGTCGTTTCCTGTCTTGTTAATTTTAGGCATCTTGACCAGTGTGAGGTGGTATCTTACTGTGGTTTTGATTTGTATTTCCCTGATGCCAAGTGATATGGAGCATTTTTGTGTGTGTCTGTTGACCATTTGCATGTCTTCTTTGGAGAAATATCTGTTCATGTCCTTTGCCCATTTCTTGACCAGATTATTTGTTTTTTGGGTGTTGAGTTTGGTAAATTTTTTTATATATCTTGGATACTAACCCTTTATCTGATATTTCATTTGCAAGTATCTTCTCCCATTCTATAGGTTGCCTTTTATTTTTGTTGACTGATTTCTTTGCTGTGCAGAAGCTTTTTATCTTGATGAAGCCCCAATAGTTTACTTTTGCTTTTGTTTCCCCTGCCTTTGGAGACATGTCTAGCAAGAAGTTGCTGCAGCCAAGGTCAGAGAGGTTGCTGCTTGTGTTCTTCTCTAGGATTTTGATAGATTTCTGTATCACATTTAGGTCTTTCATCCATTTTGAGTTTTTCTTTGGGTGTAAGAAAATGGTCCAGTTTCATTCTTCTACATGTGGCTGTCCAATTTTTCCAGCACTGACAGAATAAAGTTGTCACTTTTTTAAGACAAAAAAGGCTTACAGGAGGGCACCTGGGTGGCTCAGTTGGTTGGGCAACTGCCTTCGGCTCAGGTCATGATCCTGGAATCCTGGGATCAAGTCCCGCATCAGGCTCCTAGCTCGCAGGGAGTCTGCTTCTCCCTCTGACCTTCTCCCCTCTCATATTTTCTCTCTCTCTCTCAAATAAATAAAATCCTTTAAAAAAAAACTTAAAAAAAAAGATTTACAGGAAATGATTGATAGTGTAAAGGATGTCTTTTTAAAAAAAAAAAACTGTAGGTATTTTGTTGTATTTTGACAATTAATTCCCTCGGTGTATTTTTAGAAATACATACTGCATTTGTTCACAGTATTTGATGCAGTGTTTAATGCTGTGTAATAGATTTAGAGTAATTTAGTCAACAATTTAAACACTGTTTTCTACTTGTGGATTTTAATATGCAATCATAATTTCAAAGATTAATCCACATACATGCACGAAATTTTACTTAACTGCCAGATGTATATTTCAAGCAATTTCTCTTTTTGCTCCTTTAATGAAATATTTAATGAAAGAAAGTGAGATCAATAAAAAAAGGATAGCAAACTCGAGAGCATGTTATGATTCTGGAACTCATATTTGGTTTGGAGATAGTTTCTCAGTTTAAAATGTCTTCAGCTACCCTTAAAGATTCCAAATAAAGCTTTATTGATGAGGATAAATGCCTGAAAGAACAAGCTGTTTGGACTGACAAGAGGGGAATAGTTAAAGTCTATATATCAGATTCTATAAAGGACATGTGCTTCAGATGTTAGGTTTCTGTCTTTAATTCCTCAAGGAGAAGACACTTGTCTAGTTGGGCACAAGAGGAGTTTATATTTTATTTCTGACAGCTCTGTTAAAACCGTGGCAGTCTTCTGGGAACATTCTTGGTCCTCTCAAGCTTAGCATGTGTGATGTTTGCTGACAAAGGAGGATAAATTGTCATGTTGTGTTTCTGAGTTTGAACTTCTCAAAACCTACTTACCTATATTCTCATGTCCATTATTTCTGGTTATTTAGAGCAGCATGCCTTCATGTGGTTCCATTAGATGTAGAAATGGAAACTTCATTGTATGAATTGTAAAAAAAAAATTTAAATCTTAGCTCCTTTGGGCAGTTTTGACTCTTCCGTCTTAGGGAAATCTACTTTAAGTACTATATTTGAAAGCAAATTTCCCTTTAAGGAATTTTTTTTTTTTTTTTTTAACATCAGAATTGCCTGATGACTCAAATTGCTCATGCGAGTTTAACTTGGTCTTCGTCACTAAACTGGCTATTACACGACAAGCCTGTGCTTTAGAAGACAACTTGGTGGTAGTGGTGAGAATATTTAAGTAATAGTTTATTTCAGCTTGTTCTACCCAGTCATTAGCTCATTGCTGCCAGCCACCAGTTTCCCTGCCACACCATGAGAACCTGTCATTTACATCCGATCACTATTTTAGGACTCACACTATGAAGTATAAGGAAAGACGCTAGAATCTGAGGGTGGAAGCGGGAAGGGGGTTCATGACAGCACAGGGCTGGGTGAGGACTTAGTTGACCTTTTTCTTTCTCTCTCCTAAAAACAAGTCCTTTTTCCCCCTGTGCACACAGTAATAGGCATTTCAGAGAACAGAAGAGGAGTAGGATGAAAATTAAGTTTTCTTCTCCTGTTTTTTTATTCCTTTCCCCACAGGCAGTTCCTTTACCTGTTCCTTATGTTTCTTTTTGGAGATAGAATATGACTATGTAAGCACTTCTTTTTTTTTTTTTTTTTTTTTTTTAATGCAGATAGTACATAGCATGCCCACTGCTCTTTGTTTTGCCTTTTCTCTCAACAATTTATTATAGTTGGCTCCATATTAATACATATAGATTTATTGGCCTCTTTGGCTGCATTTTGTAAGCTGTGCCATAATTTATTTAGCCACTTTCCTTCTGAAATCTGAGGTTGTTTTTAGTCTTTTGCTAGAAACAGTGTCACGGTGACTGTCCCCGCACAGAAGTCTTTGTGTATATAAATACAGGGTAAACGCCTAGAATAAAAGGTGCCATTGATCACTCTCTGAAACTTGTGAAACACATCCAGTGACTTCCAAGTTTAGTTCAACCAGTCAATTCAATGAACACATTACACATTCTAGGCCCTATGCGGGTCCTGGGGACTTTGAAGAATCAGACACTGCCTCTGCCTTGAATAAATTAGCTTCATTCTCCAGTGACTGTGATGCTCACAGGGAAAGTGCCAGATGACCAGTCACAACAGGAAGGAATGCCTTCTGCTCTCAGGATTTAAGGAAGCATTTGGAGCTGGGTGGGAGTTGGAGGTGGGAAGTGGCCGTGAAGGACACGTGGGATGGTACAGAAGGGGTGCCTCAGGGTGTCTGCTGGCCCCACTACCTCCCCCTTGTGGGCACTCTCACCATCCCTGCGACATGCCAGGCCTGCTCCTGCCTCACTTGTGGTGCCCTCTGCCTAGATTGCTCCCCCTAGATTTCTTTATGCCTCTGTCCCCTTACAGTGGTGCCCAGAGGGCCTCAGAGCTCCTCAGCCTGGGCCCTGGTTATTGCTTGAGCATTGAAGGCATCCTGGGTGTCGGAAACAGTGCTTCGAGTTCCTTCACTCTGTTCTTCCTCTAACTTCCTCAGAAAGGTGTCTCTCATGATGGCATCATGTCATGACCGGCTCCCCCGTGGCATTCAGCACTGCCGTAACCACTCTGGCCTTCTTGGCCATTTGTCCAAGGGCAGAGCAGACCCTTCCCTGAGACTACTACAGTGCAGCCAACATCTGTCAGTCCCACCAAGATTTTATGAAGGTTGAGCATTTGGGGAAGAGCAGGGCGGGGCCACTCAGGGCACTGCTTGCTTCAGTTTAAGGTTCCCTGCTCAGAACCTAGAAGTCCCTCCTCAGAGTGGGGGGAAAGGGTCTCCTCTCTGTTTATCTCTTCCTCATCTCTGCTTGCCTAAGACTGGATTCTGTCTCCCCAAAATGTGTGTTCCCGGTCACCTACCTAGAACTCAGGCCCCAGGCCTCTAAAAAGGAAGTTCATGAGAATCTGAGAGCCCTGGGAGATCTAATTTCAGATTTCAGGGTCCATCTTCTATCCCCGAGCCACAGGATTGGTCATTCAGGCCCACAGCCCCAAGAAATAATCATTGCCCTTAATATTTATGTTACCAACAGTCCAATATCAGTATGCATGATAGGATTTAGACTTGAATGTAACCACAAGTTGGGCTTTATTGGTTTTGTCCTTTTTAGCATGAGGAAAAGCTCTCACCATATCCCCTTTCTTTAGTCCTCTTGGTTCCTGAAAACTTCTAATGGAGAATGAGGGGGTGCATTGTTATGTTATCTCTGTGTTCCTTGAGGCAGCAAACATCTTCCTCAAAGAAACCACAGAGCCTCAGAAGCCCATTAGCTTTGCCAAAACATGCACCCAGTTTACATTAAACCCTTCACTCTGAAATATCAAGATGTAGGTTAATTTCAGAGCTTGCCCCAGAACAGTGGGTAGGGACTTGCTTTACATTTATGTAGCAGAAATTTTGCCATTAAGTTGATTTTCTTAGAAGAAGGGAAAAGTCAACCTCAAAGATAAATTCAAGTCTCTTTCTTTAATAAAACGGAACAGCGGTAAGCTTTGAAATGATGTTTTTGTACTGCTGCCCATCAAGGTTAAAAAAAACAAAAACAAAAAACCTCTCAGGTCTGGGCATACCTCCTTCTCTGCTTAAATTAACACTCTGAGAGATAGCTAGGGCGCCATGCAGAATCAGAGGAACCTGGTGTCGTAGTTGGGATCTAAGCGGGTTTCACACGTCTGAGTCCTCCAGTTCCTAGTCTGGATCCTAGTGAGCAGAGACAAGGTGGTTCCCTGTCCATGTGTGGTTTAGATAGACTTAGCCCTCTTTTAAGTATGGTATTTTACAGAGGACTTAGTGTTATGTCAGGATGTGGAAGGGGTGGAGAGTGGAAGTAAGAAATGGGGCAGTTGTAAGACATGAATCTTGCTCATAGAGAGCTTATCATATAGATGGAGAGGTAAACATGGAAATAAAAAGTTGAATAAAATCGTTTTATATACTTACTGCCAAGCAAGCTGGATGGAGAATGACATGTGATGTAAAAATATAGAGGAGAGATTGATTACTTCTTGAGGTTTTATTTATCTAAATTTTAAACATATTAGTTTGAGAAAGAATGGAATTTGTTAAGAAAGTATATCCATCACGTATATTATTATGAGCCAGTAGCTTACATATTAATAGCTTTATATGTCTTCCTATTTGTATCTAACATATATGTGAGCAGTATAAAAGAATTAAAGAATTTATGTGTTTGGGTTTACTTCTAAATAACAATAACAAAAAAGGATCATGAGCTTTTATGTGATTCACTTTCACTCACATTGGGTTTTTAAACATTTTGAAATCCAGGAACAGATACTCTACTGAGATCTGTCAAAATGTCCCAAGGTATAAAGGTATAAAATAGGTGAAAGAAGAAGTACTGTGGATCAGGTGAGTTGGCCATTCTCTCTGTTGGTCAGGACGATATAGACATGCCATCTGCTACAGGAACACTGTCTTGGGCTTGGGTGTAGGTGGCTGTTCTTAACGTATATGTCGGTACAACAGTAGACTCAGTGTGGGCTAGACACCACGCCAGGAGCTGGAGGTAGAAAAGCAGATGAACTGTGGTCCTCCTTTCAGGGAAGCTTCAGTCTGGTGTGGGATGGATGGCGGCTGACATGTGAGTGAAGGACTTGGCAAGTCCTCTCAGCCTCGGGGCTTCAGTCATTCAGAGAAGAGCAAGGCTCGTAACCTGGACCGGGGAGAGGAGGGCAAGTCAGGAAAGCTGCTGGAAGACTTGGCCAGAGTATAGCTTTGAAGGACATGTAGGCATTCCAAGATCAGAGACCATGTTGTGCAAAGAAGCTGATGTGAAAGCAGATAATTACAGGTAATTTGCCTCGAACATAAAAAGGAAGGAATGGGAAGAAACTGGGAAGGATGGAGTAATAGCAGGGGAAGTCTTTGGATATTAGACTTTTAGAATAAATTCCAGAGAATCCATTAAGCTCTTTAGCAGAGAGGTGACCTGATCAGGTGGTGTTTTAGTTCATGGTGACAGCCAATGTGTTGTGAGTGTTGTATGAGCCAAGTGTACTATGTAGCATTTTCTATGCATTTCTCATTTAATTCACACAAATACCCTGAGTCAGGTGTGGTCCTTGTATCAGAGATCCTGGAGAGAAACAAAGGGCAACTCAAATAGGGCGATAGAGGAGAGTTTGAGGTAGGGACTATTTATGAAATTGTGGGCAGGGTTGAAAATGTGAAACCCATCCAGGCTAGCAATAGTGGGGGGCTTTTACCACTACACCCATGAGAGAGTGATTCTGGAACCCACTTAGCAAGGGGGGATTAGCTACTGCCGTTTACCTGTCCAGCTGGGAAGGAATCGAATGGGGAGAGGGGCAGCAGGAGAGGGGTGCAAAAAAAATACATCAGTCTCACTGTTTTCCTTCCTTCTGATCCTCTGATCTTCAAGCAGTGTGCCTCGCAGTGGTCCAGCCAAATGTTGAGATCAAGAGGCCAGGGATTCTGTAATTACAAGCCCATTAAGGTCAGCCTCTGGGAAGCATAGAAGGGAGTGGAGGAGAAGAGTCAGGAACACATTAGAAGAGATAAATGGAGAATATCCAGCCAGGTTATTTCACAGAGGAAGCAACTGAATCTCAGCTTGCTGCCAGTCACACAGCCTGTCAGTGGTGGTCTCACCTGAACGCACAGAGGGAGCCCTTATGTACTGCATGGAAATGACTCTTCCACAGACTATGGAAGACAAAAAGGAAAGGCAAATATGCTGGCTGGGCCACCAGTCAGGAGGGCTTTTAAAGGCTCAAGGCCCAGAAGGGTGAGTTTGAGGAACTACAGTGGCAGAGAGGACAGAAGGAAGGGGCTGGATTTGATGCAGTGGAGGCAGAATGGATAGAACTGTGGACCTCCATTTCTTTCTCATAAGAAATGGTGATATCACAGAAGGTACGGACTGTCTTAGATCCTTTTCAGCACGAGAACTCTGTGACTCATCTCTGCAGTGATTGTGGTACATATTTATTTCATGGAATTAATGTACTTTTGAAAATGTTCCTCAAATGTTCCATATGCCTTCTCTTGGAGGTTTGAAGTTTATTTACTACATTAGTGACACCGAACTCCAATGACACGACAACCAAGATTGTCACCAGGTATCACAAAGCATGCTTTAAAAATCATCAAAATAAAGTAAACATGTTCATGTCTTTTAGTAGATGTTTTCTTCTAATTATGTCTGGAATCCTATATTGAGTACAGTGTGGAGATCCCAAGATATAACTTGACCTCTGCTCAAATAGTATGATAAGAAAAGAGAAAAAACTAAAAGCGCAGGAGAAAATTCAGAAAAATGGGGCCATAATTTAAAAGCCATAAGCCATAAAATTTAAAAAAAATGTATTTAGTTTGACCCAAATCTTTTTTTCCCTTGAATTGGCTCAATAATTGCCTCATTAATTTGAACTGGTTTGGTTGGACATTTATTGTTGTAAACACATAAAAACCTCTCAGTTAAAAAAGTCACGTCAAGGGGCAACTGGGTGCTCAGTTAGTTAAGCTTGACTTCGGCTCAAGACATGATCTTAGGGTTGTGGGATCGAGCCCTGTGTTGGGCTCACGCTCAGCACAGAGTGTGCTTATTATCTCTCTTCCTCTGCTTCCCCTCCCCTCTGCCCAATGAATAAATAAATAATATCTTTAAAAATAAAGTTCATGTTAGTAAAGGACACCTCAGAAAAGCTTTTCTTCTTTTTTTTTTTTAATGCTTTAAAAAAAATCTTACTTATTATTTGTCAGCGAGCACAAGCAGGAGGAGCAGCAGGCAGAGGAAGAAGCAGGCTTCCCACTGTACAAGAAGCCCAGTGTGGGACCTGAACCAAAGGCAACTGCTTAACCAGCTGAGCCACCCAGGCGTCCCTGGAAGAGTTTTTTCTTGTGTCATTATATGTCCTACAGATGAGCTTTGATCACACCTGAGTTTGAGATTTCTGGGGAAAAAAAGGGGAAGCAGAGCCCTCAGCGCCCTGTAAAATAAATACTTTTCATACTCCTTCCCTCCTTTCCTTTTCTTCCTTCCTTCCTTCCTTATTTCCTCCCCCTCCCCCCCATTTCTCTCTCTCTCTCTCTTTCTTTCTTTCTTTTCCTCTTTCTTCCTTCCTTTCCTTTCCTCCCTCCCTCCCTCCTTACTTCCTTCCTTCTTTCCTTCACTTCTTTTCTTTTCTCCTTCCTTCCTTCCTTCCTTGTTTAGTTATTCCTCTCTAAGTTACAAGTCTCTGGCTAACTAACTGCTTTCTGCTGCTTTCCACTTCAAAAAAAAGCCTCAGATGAGACCTCTTCTCATTCCAGCAGTTAGAGCGTAAGTAAAGGTTTCTGAGCATTTCTCCAGAATACTTCCTTACCAAATTTCTCTTTTCCTTGAGGGTCTGTTGTGTGATTGTTCTGTGAGGCTCTCTACACAACATCAGTCATGTTCTCTCATTTCCTCATACTTTTGGAACCTCCTTCCAGTAAAACCAGCATGTGTTTTTCTTTAAAAGATTTTATGTATTTATTTGGGAGAGAGAGAGAGAGAGCACGAGCAGGTGGAGGGGCAAAGGTCGAGGAAGGGAGAAGCAGACTCCCCACTGAGCACGGAGCCTGATGTGGGACTCAGTCCCAGGACCCCGGGATCATGACCTGAGCCGAAGGCAGACGCTTAACCGGCTGAGCCCCCCAGACGCCCCAAAAGCAGCTTGTGTTTTCTCCTCATTTCTCTTTCTTGTCTTCACCCTTTTGCTCTCCCACCAGGCTGACCAGCTCCCATTCTGGACTTGGGAGTCACTCATTCTCTGCTGCTCCATCTGCATGGAGCCCAGGAACACATTTGTTCCCAAACTCCCAGTCTTCCTGGAGATACAGTGGCACTGCCTGTCTGCATCCTGGCATAGCTACTTACTACTCTGTAACCTGGGATTAACCCATTTCCTTCCTGTTAAATTAGGATACCAATAATCATACTACTTTCTAGGTTGTTGTAATGACTAAATGATATCATGTATCTAAAAACCTAATAGATTGTAACTTCTCATTAAATTCTCATCAGGTTTGCACTAGCATATTCACTGACTTTTCATATTTTAGTATTATCTATAGTAAGACCAGGTAAAAATATTGTATTACCCCTACACCCAACATTTAAAAAAATTTTTAGATGGTTTAGAAAGGAAATGGGAATGATTTTCTCATAAACCTTCCAGAGGAACACTCTAATTTCGTATTTCCCTTAAAAACTCAAAAATTAATGAAAGCATATGTTGTCATTTCAAATGTTATATATATATGATGTCATCTTTATAGATTGGCTTCTTATTAAACATAAAGGATATACCCCTGGCATAAAATCATAATTATTTTTACATTATTTGACCTAATTATAGTTGTGATGATTCAACAATCTTTCTTTAACACATACCAGTGCACACTCTTAGAATATTTGGTGTGTATATATAAAAATACATGTTTATAACCAAATGGTCTAAAAATTCTGAATAATATGTCTTGATTTAAGACTGAGAGTCTTATGATGAACTTAGTATGTTTTACCTCTAATTTTTAAAAATTGGGGAAAAGGGTCGCCTGGGTGGCTCAGTCAGTTGAGCATCCGACTCCTGGTTTTGGCTCAGGTCATGAGCTCAGAGTCATGAAATTAAGGCTCTGCCCTAAACCGAGAGTCTTCTTGGGACTCTCTCTCTCTGTCTCTGCCTCTCCCTCACTGCACTGTCTGTCTGTCTGCCTCTCTCTCAAATAAATAAATATTTTAAAAAATAAAAATTGGGGGAAAACCAGCATGAATATGCACTCATCAAAATTGCCAATTTAGTCAGATTATGAAATTCATTTTCTGTACTGTGTTGTCATTTCACATTGGAATAATAACTATGGTCTCACTAAATGAGAAGCAGAAACTAGAAAACGAAATGTAAGCCAGTGAGCTGTGAAAATGATGTCACACTCTACTGGAAATGATTTCATATTCTCTGTGAATGCGGATGTGATGTGAGGGGATCATTGAGGTGGAATTTTTTACTTAAAGGCCTTTTTAAGAATTGGAGCTTGCATGATCTTCACACATTTAATTTTAGTAGTATTTTCTTAGCATCACTGAGTTTTAGTACTTGGACGACTCAAAGTGTCCTTAGTCTGATCCATGGGTCAGCAAAACTTTTTCTTAAAGGGCCAGATACTAAATGTAGCCTACAGGTCCAGTCTGTGCCAACTACTCAGCTCTGCCGTTGAGCACAAAGCAGTAGGTGATACGTGAATGAATGGGTGTATCTGTGTTCCAGTAAAATTTATTTACAAAGGCAGGTAGCTAGCTCACAGGCACTTGAGGAATCTGATCTCAGCCCTTTTTATTTTATGCATAACATAGCAAGGAAGCTTACATGACTTAATCGAGGAGATACGACTAACTAGTTAGTGTCAGAAGCACTATCAAGCATTTAGTTTTTTCATGTCACAAGTCTTCCAAAATGCAGGCTAATGCTCTGATAACAGCATATTGCTCATATGGTAGTCAGCCAAAGGATTCTGACTGATTGGTCTTACCATCATCAGATCTGTTTCATTTAAAGCAGTATTTCCTGGGCGCCTGGGTGGCTCAGTGGGTTAAGCCGCTGCCTTCGGCTCAGGTCATGGTCTCAGGGTCCTGGGATCAAGTCCCACATCGGGCTCTCTGCTTGGCAGGGAGCCTGCTTCCCTCTCTCTCTCTCTCTGCCTGCCTCTCTGCCTACTTGTGATCTCTCTCTCTCTCGCGCTGTCAAATAAATAAATAAAATCTTTAAAAAAAAAAAAAAAGCAGTATTTCCTAGAGCGGTATATTGTTTTTAACTTCTATACAAAATAGAAAATAAAATTTTTCTATATGTGAAATTTAAGTATTTGAATATTTTCTTTCTTTTTTTTAAGATTCTTAAAATTTAAATTAAATTCAATTAGCCAGAGTCTTTAGTTTTTCATACAATGTTCAATGAACCATTAGTTGCGTTTAACACCTGGTTCTTATCACATGCCCTTCTTAATGCCCATCACCCAGTTACCCCATCCCCCTGTCCATCACCACAACCCTCAGTTGCAGGTAGACTCAGGAGTCAGGAGTCTTTTTTATTTCTTTATTTGAGAGCAAGAGAGAGAGCCCTAACAGTGGGGAGCAGCAGAGGCAGAGGTAGAGACTCCCCACTGAGCAGGGAGCCAGGCACCTTGATCAGGGCAACCTGAGCCAAAGGCAGACACTTAACCAACTGAGCCATCCAGGCATCTCTGAATATTTTCTTTCTTTTTAGAATGTCTATATTAAGATATTATGATTGTTTCTGTTATTTAAAATGCAGATTAAGAAAATCGGTGCCCTTTAGGATAGATAGTAATTAGGCATAACTTAGTAACTTTAAAAATTCAAAGATAAGTAAATAAAGTCAGAGCAAAATAAAATACTGCCTTAATATCTTTAAATGTCTTCTGCACTTAATTTCATTTTATTAGAATTTATCTTCAAAGAATATTATTATTCAGTTGAAAGACTCTAACAGTTGCCAATCAAAACATTCTTAAGGGATTTTGGAATCCTGCAAAGACTAGCTTCTGTTAAAATAGAAATCTGGATGGAAAGGAAAACAAAGATGTTTCATCAAAGGAAAGAATTGTAATCCCAAGACTTTTTTTTCCACTTTAAGCAATACCATGTGATATAAATCTATGAAAGTACCCTCAAATATCCACATTTCCTGCTTCCTATGATGGCAAAAATGAGCAAGGGGATTGGAAAAAGTCCAGCTTTCATAGTGCTTATAGTTTTTATTATTTTTCACATTAAAGAATATTTCAACCAAATTTTAATTTTCAGTTAAATTAATTTCAACAAGTGTAGGTCATTATTGTCTAGGATGTATTTTGAAATTGATAACTTTTGCCCTGAACAGACTTGAGGTTAGTGTAACAATCCAGAAAGACATGAGGAGGACCTAAGGAGGAAGAAAAGAGGGAAATTACAAAGTAAAATCTGTTGGATTTTGTAATTTTGTAAATGGAAGGAGCCTACAATGAAATGAGCCCTCTGATTTTGGTGAATGCTGATGTTTAGTGGTGAGTGCTAGAACACGGAAAGAGAAAACATTAGTTGGAGAATTAAGGGCAGGAAAAATGTTTGTGATACCCATGTAAGATGTAGTGGACTTTTTAAAAATAGAAATCTAAAGTTTTAGGGGAAGATTGATGCTAGAGGTATTTATTTGGGATCATTAGCTTACAGAGAGTAACTAAAGCCATGGGAGTAAATAATATCACCTAAGAAACGTCGTCAAATGCAAAGGGAAGAGGTTGAAGCCAGAACTCTGGAGGACACCAGAAGAAAATAATTTTTGTTTTGTGTGATGGTTGTTGACGGATACATTCTAGGAGCAGCAGTAAAGAATTTTCAGACTGCTTTAGCACATCACAAGATATTAATATAAATCCGCTAGGAGGAAGGGGACTCCACTAAAAATTTATATGAAAAAGGGGCACCTGGGTGGCTCAGTGGGTAAGCCTCTGCCTTCAGCTCAGGTCATGATCCCAGGGTCCTGGGATCGAGCCCTGCATCAGGCTCCCTGGTCCGCAGGGAGCCTGCTTCCTCCTCTCTCTCTGCCTTCCTCTCTGCCTACTTGTGATCTCTCTCTGTCAAATAAATAAATAAAATCTTAAAAAAAATTTATATGAAAAAAGACATTTCTGACCCATTCCCAGGACTGTGGAAAATGAAAAAAATACATATATGTATGTATATATACATACACATACAGATATGTATGTGTATATATATATATATGTGTGTATATATATACATATATGTATATACGCATATATATGCCTATTTTATATATATAAAATATAAAGTATATTATATATATACACATATATGTATATATAATATATACATATATGTGTATATATATAATATACTTTATATTTTATATATATAAAATAGGCATATATATGCGTATATACATATACACATATATGCCTCCCTCTGCCCTTACTCTATGGAATAGAGAAGTCTTTTCCTTTCCAGCTTAACTGCCAGATGATAAAATATTACCCAGGTATTTCATGTCTGTTTGGAATCAAGTTGTGAGGAAAGGAGCTGCTCTCCTAGAAATACTGATTTTGTGATTAAGAGCAAGACACTCTTTTTCTGATTGTTTAGTTTGGGGAATGAGGTATGTTGAGAGAGACATGTGGGAGTTGCTGTAATATAAAAACAAAACTACTGACAGACACAAAAGAGTGGCACATCCTCTGGGAAATGGTGGAACCTATGCCTTTATAGCATATTTCAGTTGATATTTGCAAGTTCATCTAGCTTTTGCCATTATTCCACTTAATGAGAAAGAAGTGAGTCATTGTTACCAGTTCTTTCTCAGTTCCTTGGTCAAAGAATTGAGCAGAGACATGGGAGTTACCATTCTTGAACCCTGTCCTAGGTTTAGCAATTTTCTTCATAAAATTAGAGGCTACTCAATCCCTAGCCAATCTTACCACATGCACAAGGGATGCACTGGAATTTGAAAGAGTAATGAGGTGTGCACGAAATATAAAATCTAACATGTATTTGTATACACCTAAGAGAAAGTTTCCTATTTTTGGAAACTGAAACAGTTTACTAGTGAAATGCATTTACTCCTGGACTCATGGAGCATTTCCTGTTTTGACATGGAGATCGCTGTAGGCACTTGTAGGCACTTGTAGGTTGGGGTCATGTTGAGTGCCCATAGGACATCTTTATGCCTATGCCTAGTGACGAATGGGATAGTCCCAGATCTGAAACCTGTGACAGATGTGAGCTGGAGATTAGATGTTGTGAGAAATCACCTGTGGATGGCATCAAAACATGGCATTAGCCACTGTTCGTTATACATACTTCTGAAAGCAGTGGTTTGACTTGATAACCCTAGACAAAACCAGCAGTTACGGGGCAGATGGGGGAAGATCCCAGGAGACCAAGCCACACCCGTTAACTGTTCTATATCTGAGAAGTCAAAGGAGTAAATTTAAAAGAAGGGGAGTAGCCAGCAGTGGCCATTGCAGCGTTCAGAACTGTTAGGTAGGGCCTGAAAGGTGTCCATTGGTTGATGCTAACCAACTAGTCTGTTTAGGTCAAATTATGGAAGCATTATCACATGATTTATTTTGTGCCCCTGCCAGAGGGTAAAACCAGGCTCAGGGTGGTAGCTGATGTTGGATCACCATCTTATAGAGATAATGTAAAAGGGTTCTTTCATTGTGTAAGAAGCTAATTATAAAGTTTAACTCGTTTGGAAGTCTAAGATTCTTCTGTGCTAGCTAGTATCAAGGTTGCCCGACTTTGAATAACTGGCAGTAGGCTTTGAACAGCAGGACTTTTTACTCTCCTCTAGGGTTTCTCATGAGTTAGAAATGGTAACATGTTAAATTGGGATACTCTGGATTGTTCTGTAAGCCATTTTAAGTGCCCATAGGAACATGCACCCTTTCGTATGCACACACTCAGCTGAAGTGGTATTGTGCAAATAACCTGTACTCATCTGTTGAGCATTACTCTGCTTTTTGACTTTTAATTCAAACTAAACATAATATAAGAAGTTTTGATAATAACCCATGAACTTCATCCTTTTTAAAAGGTGGTGTAGCTCTCTTCCTGTAGTGTAACCATAGCAACTGACAGGGAACAGAGAAAGAAAGCTTTCACACATGCTGTGCTAATTAATCCTGTCCTACAGTTTTCCTTCAGCTGGAGGATGCAGTTTAATATATTCTGCATGAGTAAGTGTGTTTTGATGCATGACTGTAAATACATGGCGGTATCTTTACCAAAAATATTTATTAAAAATGTAGTTATATATTCCTACTTCAGGGTATACCCTTTTTTTTTAATTCTTTGTTTTAATAATTTGTTCCCTCCCTGAAAAATTTTGGGATGTGTTCTCTTTTTAACTGAACAGACGTATTTTTAAGATGGAAGCCTTTTGTTTATCACCACACAGGACACCTTCCACAAGAAAATGTCTTAATTGACTATATTATAGTGAGGTGATAGAAGAGCTTTGCTCAAGCAATGCAGAGGAGTGTGTCTGTAAAATACAATAAGATTCTTCAGTATGCCACATTAACGTGCAGACCATTTTAAGAAACTTAACACCTTAAAAAGTTAGATATTGCAAACTCATTTTCACTCTTGATTTGGGAGCTACATGACCCATGTCAATGGTGTTTGGGTAGTCCTTGACCTAAACTTGTGAGAAGGAGGAGAATAATGGAAACAAAGAACTTTGCCTTTTTATGTTTTTCATATTTAACCACTTTTACAAACTTATATTCAGAGTAAACATACTTGACCTGAAATTATATAATTATTTAGATTTATACTGTTTCTAGGTTATTTTGAGGTCTTGTTCTCTCTTTAAAGCTGGAAATACCAAAAAACAAAAACAAAAAAACCAACCTGGAAGTACCACAGGTTTCTTTAATTAGCCTGGTCTTCTGAACTGTCAAAGAAGATCTCAGTTTTTTCATTCTCTCCTTCTTCTAGCCTAGTTTTCTGTCAGGAGGGTCTTAGAGGAACCGAGGGATCCAGCCTCAATGTTTTTGGCATCCCATTTCTCTTGACGAGAGCATATGGAACAAGTCAGAACCTATTTCAAGGACTTGTTCTTAGCTTTTATGGTATCTGCATAGAAACGTGCTCATTTGAGGAACTAAATCTTTTGATGGGATTTTAAATTCTGGAAACACTTTACCATCTAATTGACCTATCTCTTGTGCAGTTTTACCTGAAATTAGGTAGGTTAAAACTTTGTAGAGAAAAGTGGAGGTTAGTTGGAAATCTGTTATTAAAAGTACTTGTTCCGGGGCGCCTGGGTGGATCAGTGGATTAAGCCGCTGCCTTCGGCTCAGGTCATGATCTCAGGGTCCTGGGATCGAGCCCCCCATCGGGCTCTCTGCTCAGCGGGGCGCCTGCTCCTCCCTCTCTCACTCCCCCCTTGTATTCCCTCTCTTGCTGTCTCTGTCAAATAAATAAATAAAATATTTTTAAAAAAATAGTTGTTCCATTCATGTGCAGAAAAGTTGGGTACCATATATATATATATATATATGTTTGTGTATAGTCTATGTGCTTTAATATTGAATACTTATCAACATTAACCAATTATAATATACCTTTTTTTTAACAATTTTATTTATTTTTTGACAGAGAGAGAGACAGCAAAAGAGGGAACACAAGCAGAAGGAGTGGGAGAGGGAGAAGCAGGCCTCCCGCCAGGGAGCCCATTGTGGGGCTTAATCCCAGGACCCTGGGATCATGACCTGAGCCGAAGGCTGATGCCTAAGGACTGAGCCACCCAGGCACCCCAATATACCATTGTATTATTATAAAAACTGAATTGAGGGGCACCTGGGTGGCTCAGTGGGTTAAAGCCTCTGCCTTCGGATCAGGTCATGATCCCAGGGTCCTGGGATCGAGCCCCGCATCGGGCTCTCTGCTCCGCAGGGAGTCTGCTTCCTCCTCTCTCTCTGCCTGCCTCTCTGCCTAGTTGTGATTTCTCTCTGTCAAATAAATAAAATATTAAAAAAACAAAACAAAACAAAACTGAATTGTAGAAAAAATTGAGTTACTATAACCATAGTTGAATTAATTAGAAATTATTTGTCTTGTCAGCTATCCTATTAATTTTGCATTTTCGTATAATACAGTAAAGGGAGTATCCAGTGTTTAAAGAGGAGAAAAATCATGTTCCTAAATAGTACATAAAAATATAAGTAATCAACATTAAAATGAATGTGTTATGGTACATTTATTGTAAAAATGTTATATGTGCTTTGAGCCTCACAGTGATAAATAATGGTTTTCACTTGTTATTAACGAACATGCCCATATAGAAAGCTATCACATGGATTTTAATTTTCTTTTGAAAAAGGACATCTACAGATTTCATGATTTTTAAAAGGAGTTACATATTCATTGTAGAAAACTTGGGGGAAAAAAAACCTTGAAAAACGTATTAAGTGAAGGAAAAAAAAACTGGAGGGGCGGCTGGGTGGCTCAGTCAGTTACGCATCCAAGTTTTGATTTTGGCTCAGATCTTGATCTCAGGGTCATGAGATCAAGCCCTGCATCATGCTCATGCTGGGCGTGGAGCCTTCTTAAGACTCTCTCTCTCCCTCTTCTTCTGCACCTCTCCCCAAAAACAACAACAGCAACAAAAGAAAAACCCAAAACTGGATAATCCCATTTTCCAGAGCTAACCACTGAAGACATTCAATTAGTTTCTGCCAGTCTTTTTTCTATGCTAAAGTACTTACTGTTATGAGGTCAAACTGAACATAATTCTTCACTTAACATATTACTGTGACCATTTTCTCATTTTTAAAGTTCTTAGAAAACGTTTAATTTATCCTGTGGCATCTCATCATCTCTATGTTCCAAATTTAACTATTCCTTTATAGTTATTTATTTAGGTGGTTTTCAAATGAGTTTCCTGAACATTTTCCAGTAAGTATTTGACAGATCACGAAAGAAAAAAGTAGTTTTGGGACAGCCCTTTGAGAAAAACATCATATTCTCTTCTTTCAGATTCATAATGCATATTAGAAAAATGAAGGGCACTAAGAAGCCTCACAGTATGAAGACCCGTTTTAACTTTTTAAACCATCTTTTCCCAAAATGATTTGACATTGGAATCTTTTCTCAAAATACTTACTTAAAACCCATAGAACTAGGGTTCCATGAAACTTCCTTCGCAAAGTCGAGATTTCTAAGCTTCTGAGTAATGTCTGATAGTTTGTGAATTGTTTGTTTGAAACTTTTCTGGAATTTGATCAGATTTATGATGCTTAGGAAATATGATGATTATGATTTATGATTATGATTTATTGATTTATGATTTATGATGATTAGGAAATATAAATGATTATTGGTTATTAACATTATTTGAAACAGGTAGGCGGCAATATACTTGCCCCAGCCTTTCTAGTAATCTCAACATTGCATTTGTGATTCTGTATTGCAGTGTCATGTTTGACCTTTTAAAACTGAGCATTCAAATTTAAATTTCCTTGTCCTATTAATACCTATTAAACTTCTTTGTGTTTCCTTTAATCTACAGGTCTTGCAAGAGCAAAATCTGTCCCTAGCCACACATACTCCAATGAAGTAGTTACCTTGTGGTACAGACCTCCAGATGTCCTCCTGGGCTCGACAGAATATTCCACCTGCCTTGACATGTGGTGAGAAATGGAAGATTTACTCTAGCTAATTTATCTGTAATGTGCGGTCTGGGTCATGCCTAGACAAACATTCTAACGGTTTGAATGAAGATTAATGGTTCAGGAGTGTTTGCCTGTGTGTGGCAGGATTGTGGGATTTTTTTAAAAAAAACATGATTGGGAATATTCCCTAATCAGAGGCTCCCTTGCACATGGTGTCTGGTAATGGTTCTTGATGGACAGGGGCAGAGTTATTTTTCTGTCAGTACAGCGATTTTTCTCCCTGAGGGTCTTAATTCGTAGCTTTGTTTTGTAACAAGGGGGCATGTATCTCCAAACAGCAGCGTGGGTTGGAAACAGTAGGAAGCATGTTTCCAGTCAACAACAAAGCTCAGATTAAGTAGTCTGAAAATTTGGTGTAACTTTAGTCACTAGATTTGGTGTAGTACGCTCTTGAGAACTTGGTACAGATCATCCCAAATGAAACAAAACAATTACTTTTTAAAAATATCACGTAAGTTAAATTTCAATAGAGTCTCAGTTTCACTTGGTGGTTTAGCAAAACTTAAAAACCTGTTTAGGAGGCCCAAAGACTGACAAGATTTAATGCATAATTATTATTTATAACGGATAATGAGTTCCCAGAGTGTCTGGGTGGCTCAGTGTGTTAAAAGTCTGCCTTTGGCTTAGATCATGATCCCAGGGTCCTGGGATCAAGCTTTGTGTCGGGGCTCCCTGCTCAGTGGGGAGTCTGCTGCTTTCTCTCCCTCTGCCCCTCCCCGCCACTTGTGCTCTTGCTCTCGCTCTCTCTCTCACTCTCTCTCTCAAATAAATAATTTTTAAAAATCTTAAAGTATAAAGTATAATGAGTTTCTGATCTAATGTGATCTAAATCAGATAATCAAGGGAATAATCTTACTTTTAGTACTCAGGAAAGTCTTCTAGAGACTTGAAAATGTCCTCTATTAATAGAAAAATCCCCTTTCTAGACTCAGAGTTGTGTTCAGAGTAAAACAATTCACACGGCACTTGTGCTGTTTTATCATAGGAATCATCTTCTGTGAATGGTTATGCCCCTGTGTATGAAATTCAGTTACATGTTCTTACAACGTTTATGACCTCTATAAAACTTCAGCGTGCGTTGTTTATCTTCCTGCCGTGTACTTACTTCACTGTTTTTCCCTCAGTAATCTTGGCTTTTAGTAAATTAGGCTGTAATGAGGCCTGGCATCTTTCCTGATGTTTTTGATCCAAACATTTTATAGTAAGAAAACAATCAAGTTCCTTGTGATGTAGGGAACAGTGTAGATTTTCTTAAGTTAGGCTCCATACCCTTCCCCTCCCCCACAGCCAAATAGGATTTCAGAATCTGTGAAGCCACTGAAAATATATGCAACATTTTATGTACACATGGATATATTTATTTTTATGGGGTGTAGATCTGTAGCTTTCAATAGAGCTATAAAAGAATCTGGGTCACTAAACAGCCTAAAATCTATGGTCATAAATTTTGTAATGCCTCATAATAAATTTAATACCAAGTTAATGCATATTCCAAAACACTGAGAATAAAGATGACCATCTATCATTAAGAAACTGAGCCAATTCATTTTTTCATCACACGTTTTTTGTTTTTTTTTTAGGATGGTTGTTTATACAAAATTTTTTACCCCAAGACTAGGCAGAGGCTTGGGCAAAAGAAATATTTTGATCATCAGTCATAATGGAGGAAAAGGTTGGAAATAAATGTCAGTTATCAGGATATCAGTTACTATCTTTCTCATTCCCTTTGTTGTTCCTGTCTTACAGTTGAGAGTCGGCTATACAAATAACCATTAGTTTATATTCTTGAGTTATGGAATGTTTTAACTTTGTGAGTATGAAAATTCTAGGTTGCCTTTCAATGAGGTCAGTTAAGGACCCTGCTAATAGAACATAGTTTGGAAATATTTGTGGCTTGGAGCCAGTTTCGTCTTAGTGCTTGGCAGTCCAGTTAAGTCTCTATACTCATAATCGGAAGAAGCTGTTTTTTATACACTAATGGCTAATTTTTTCCAAACCTTTAAAAGTGCTCTTTAAAGTACAAAGAACCACATGGGTTATGACTTGCTGATATTTCTGTTTCTGATACAGGGTATTCGATTTCTACCCACCCACCTTTTTTTTCTTTCACATGTGTCTGCGTGCGTGTGTGTGTGTGTGTGTGTGTGTGTGTGTGTGTGTGTGTTCATCCTCTTGAAGAAGGCTTGGGTTCTTTCTGCCAATTTGCTTTAAACAGAGACATAATGAAGCATAAGAAGGAGACTATTATTTAAGTGGAAGGGAGGAAAACTGATACAAAATAGAAGACCCCGAATGCCCTTTTGTCTGCATGCCAAGGTTATTCATTGCCAAAAACAAATAGTAAATGTGTTGTGTTTGAGCAGTTCCCATGCTTATTGGCTTTCCATTTTCAAGCCCTAAAATCTGAGTTGTGTCTATGCTATGCCTGTCATTCTGACTGTAATTTCATTCCAAGCCATTTTCTAAAAGCCATTTTGTTATTGTTCTATAAGTCCTAGAAAATGTATGTATTTTTCCAGTTAGAGAGAAGTTCACAGGGCACTGATTTTTGCATAATCAATGACATCGATGCTGGGTAGTCACAGAACGAGACATGGAACTGTAATTGAGTCATGGCTCAGCTGCACCAAAGAGAAGTGCAAATATGAATTCATGGACAATAGCGGGGAGGCAGGTGGAAGTGGGTTCAGGCTATTTTTACAGTTCATTTACCATCCTGGGGCAGTAGGGTAGTAACTAAAACCTAACGATCCCTACACAGTGTTACATTTCCCAGTTTTCTGTTTAAATAGCCAGAGGCAATAAAAATATTAATGAAGACACATATGCATTAACATTGGCAGCAAGTGATGGAAAACCAGAGCTTGCCATGCGATGATTTACTGCTCTAGGTCTCCAGCACTGTGGCAGTGTGGAAACAAATGTGCAGTTCGAAAACTCAGCAGGAAACCTAGGTTTTGATACCTTTGTCTCCCTCTGTGAAGGAGGATTTAAGCAGAGGAATCAAATTGGACATTGTCTCGTGTATAACTTCTCTTAATTCTTGGATTTTATAACTCTTTCAAAGTCAAGGCATAGGAAATCATCTTTAAGCTTCTAAACCAAAAGGCTTGTGAAGGACTGAGAACCACATTATAAGAAGTGCCAGCATGAAAAGCAGCTTATCTGTGTAGTTCTCCCCTGTTGGGGAGTTATGCCCTAGCCGTCGAGGTTATTGCTGTAAATAAGCTTTCGGTTTCTTTACCGAAGCTCATAAACGTGTTTAGAGTGGCATTTGTTTTCTAAAGCGGAAGGTCACTTGGGATTATTTTAAGGGATTAATTTTTAACATATGGTGACTAATGTAGCTAATAAATAATAGTATCTCATCAACATCATAGTGCTTCTGGGGCCATGATGTCTCGTGGCCCTACCTTGTGGCATCAGTGACAGTGTTCCCCAACACAATGTGTGAAGAACGAGAGCGCACCCGTCTCTTCCTTTCATCATCTTTTTAAAAGCTAATTAACATATTAACTATGCTTGTCAAAATGTGGGGCAAATCATTTATAAATAAGCCTGTCAAATGTAATGAGATTGCATATTAAATCATCCTTTTCTCTATTACATCTCTGATTTAAGATTAAAATTAATTTATTTAACATTGTAGCAGCTGGGTGATTAGAAGAAAATTTCCATACCAGTCTTGATATATAGAAAAATGTCTGCCTCTAAATTGATTTTGCATAGATCAGAGAAGAAATTGCCTATTTATTGAGTATTATAAGGTCATTTAGCATTGATTTTTATTAAATAAGACTAATCACCGTACATATTGGCAATGTATGGAGTTCTGCCATCATCCTTAATGATGACTCCTGAACCAAGGAAATTTATGAAATTAATAAGGACTTCCTAGGACTCAGGTTTGTTTACCAGTGTTTTAAGAGAGAGAATCATAAAGAAGTTCTACTAGAGTGCCCACCCTGAAGATAATTTTTTTCTTTATGAGCTCCTGTCTTAAGTAACTGAGTGACAGAAATAATATTAATTGAGTCTAAGAAATAGTAATCATAATAGTAACAATAATAGATATCTTACAGGACACAAACTGTACTCTAAGTTTCTTATTCTGCATTTTTGTCTTTTACATGTTAATTACTATCCTGGTGCACCATGATACGGTGGAAGAAAACAAAACACAGAGAGACTAAGTAAGATCGTAAAGTTCATTTAGTTAGTAAATAGAGATAACGTGCAAACTTAGGGCTAACTCACTGCAAAGCCCTTTCTTTACATAATCTCTTCTTAAGATGATTTCTAAGAAATTGGTTTTTCTTTACCAATAAAGTGATTCTGAAACACAAATATGATAAAATTCTATTTTTATAATTTAGGTTATGCTCAGAGTCATTTTGGACCGTTTATATGCTTTGAATAAAGTAGATGGCTTTCAATCTCACTCAGCTGGTTTATGGACTGCCTTTCTCCACTCATGTCAGTGTTCTGTGTCATGTGGTTTTACATGTAACTTTATTCAAGGAGGAATTTCTTTGAAATAAACTTACAATGTGAATCACTGGATTGAATACATCTTCATGAGACCAATATCGATGTTGGCATGTATTTTCCCAACTCACCATTACTCATTTACCACTCCTACTAAAATGAATGAATCTACTTTAGAAAGAATGGTAGTGGGCACCTGGGTGGCACAATCATTTGGGTGTCTGGCTCAGATCATGATCTCAGGGTCCTGAGATTGAGCCCTGCGTCAGGCTCCAAACTCAGTATGGAGTCTACTGAAGACTCTTTCTCCCTCTCCCTCTGCCCCTCACCACTACTCTCTCTTTCTCCTTCTCTCTCTCTAATAAATAAGTAAATCTTAAAAAACTGTATACATTTAAGAAGAATGGTAATAAGAATGAGAATTTGAGTGCAGGAGCTACATAAAGTCGTCTGTCAACATTATTTACACATTTTCTTATTAATCAGTTCATAAGACCAAAGAGGATTCAAATCAGTCACTGTCCAAAGTAACAGCTCTTTAAGAGCTCTTGAGAGTTCAAGTAATACATGCTTACATAATACATGACCCAAGTGACTTACTGATGTAGCCACTGACGATGCAATAGAACATAACAAAAGAACAGGGCATAGTCAGAGAGGCGTCTAGGTGTTTGAAAGCTGAGCATGAGGCAACCGTAGTTTCTGAGCCCATTTCTACTACTGGAGTCCCTTAAATTAGGAAGACTGTGTAGTATAGCATCCATATTAGGATACTTTTGAAAGTTAATAGTTATTCTGCTAGGGCAGTAGGTGAAAAATAGAGACTTAACTGTGGCATGTGGCCATCTTTCTCATAAAGCACTAGAGCAATAACTTGCTAAATACTAGTAGTCAGAAGACCCTTAATGCATTTGAGTGCTTAATTCAGGCCTAAGGACTGCTGGCTGCAAACTCAAGATTCCTAGCAGAAAACTTCTATTACATTTCTTAATGATGAATTATCTCCAAAAGTACAAGTCTTGAATGTTAGATTATTATGGCATTATAGAGTGGCTGCCAAAGTGTTGAGTTCAGTAATGACTTTGGTGTGCAGAGGGGCCAGTTCTATTTTTCTATCAAAAGCTTAGCATGGTTATGGTTTTTACATCCCTCTTTGTTCATCAGTGTATGTTTGTGAGAGAAACAGTGTATGTGTGTTTTTAATGGGTATGTGCGGTCACTTATAAGTGATAATTTAACTGAGTAATAATATATAAAATGAGGCATTACGTGTAGTCTTCATTAGTAAATGTTTTAAAAATAAGATTTCCCTATTTTTATCAAAGTTGACAAAGTAAATGGCTATCCACAAATGGATTTTTAGATGATTTTTGAGGAGCCAGTCACCACGACTAAGTTTCACAGTATTAGGAAAGCCCTTGGTATATTCAGCTGCCTCATTGGTTTGTGAGAATAGCTAAGAGATGGCTGAATGTGAGATTCCTTAGAAAATTTAAAACTCCACATGGGGCGCCTGGGTGGCTCAGTGGGTTAAAGCCTCTGCCTTCAGCTCAGGTCATGATCCCGGGGTCCTGAGATCAAGCCCCACATCGGGCTCTCTGCTCAGCAGGGAGCCTGCTTCCTCCTCTCTCTCCCTCCCTGCCTCTCTGACTAGTTGCAATCTCTGTCTATCAAATAAATAAATAAAATCTTAAAAAAAAAAAAGAAAATTTAAAACTCCACAAATGCTGAGAATAGTTTTCTTATCAGCTCGTAATGTATTAATCAGTTAACCCAATATATATTGGGTTTCTATTGAAGCATTGCATCCAAGGGTGCTATAGGATATATCAAAGAAATGGAAGATGCTACATTTGGTTTTAGGGAGATTAACATACTGTTTATATCTAGAGAATTAGAAATTTTGGCCTAGGATGTTCTCATCTTACTTTTTGTGTGTATATATGTGTTTAATTTGGAAATAAGTAAATTAAGTCCTCCAGATTTAGAGAACATTGGATGTACACTAGCGCCTTTTATGTTTTAATTTATATATTTAGTCATGTAGGAATCTGAAATCAGTTCTTGAATCATGTAACTAGCAGTGGTTTGTTGTGTAAAGGAGAGGCAAAGTTGCAGTGGAAAACATGTTGGAAGCATAAATTAGGTTCTGTCTCTGCCACTCCTTACCTAGAGGGTGATATTGGTTGACCAAATCCCTTAACTGTCCTTATCTTCATTTTCCAAATCAGAAGACTTTTTCAGGCATAACCAATAACTCATAGCCACGTTATTATTACAGCAGTAAAAACAGCAAAAATAGTAATCTCCTGCCTCACCCATACTTAACCCTCTTATTTCCCAGAAGCAAATACTTTCAACTCTCTTAGTATCTCCCTCCATATGTCTTAAGAAATCATTCATATTGCTATTTATTGATTTATTATTTTAGACATTATCTGCTAAGTAGGTGTTATGGCAGATGAGGATTTACTTTTCTCCCATTACCCTTCCCCCACTCCACCTTCAGGTCATGCTCGCAGGATAGTCTATCACATTTTGACACATTCATATGTAAATATTATTCATGGTAAGTTAAGTAGTAGTCATGATTATGTATCCTTTTCCTGTGACCTTTTTGCTTTTCCTGGACTTTATGATTATCTCTGGTTTTTACTAGTTTGTCTTTGCTCCTATTGTTCAGTATTTATAGGTATAAAATATTTGTCAATTACATGTGAAAAAATATTTTCCAAATGCTCAAACACATCAGCAAATCTATCGATCCCATAATTTTCTTGACATCTCCTTCCCCCAACTTTTTCCTTGAAACTTTTCTCTCAGCTCTCTGATTCCTTGCTTTAACAGAGCTGAATATCTGTCATGTTGTGACTTCCATTTGCCCCTCTACTATTGCTGTAGGTCCTAAGATGTATTTTTTTTTTTCCTCTCCAAATCTGTGCTCTGCCCATTGGTACCCTGCCATGTGTCCTGAATGGCTAACCCCTATGGAAGTACATCCTCCAAGCTGCCTTGGCTAGTGGTTTCCAGCTGGGTTCAGGCAATGGTCAGGGAAGAGAAGGAGATTGAATATTCTTCCCTAATTCTTTTCTTTAGCCCACATTTCTGGAAATGACTAACTATAACTTCTGTGAGTAAACCCTTCTTCCATGGCTCTAGCTGTCAATAGATTCCACTAACACCTGGCCTTTTTAGTTCTAGGCCATTTTAATAATGGCTGTTAGTTCTAAGGCAGGTAATGGGTTCTGTTGTTGCTAGACTCTTAGTGTTTTAGTATGTCTTATTGGTTCCCTTACACCTCTGTAAGTAATTAGCTTATTGAAGTCTGTTCTGATTTAGATTCATTTTCCTTCTGGACTTTACTGGTTCCAGATTCCCTATTTCCTGGATTCCATGTCTTCCTTCTTTAGTATACGCAAAAAGAATGTATTAGAGATACAATTTTCAAATTCTTAGTTTTCTCAAAATGTCTTTATTCCACTCTCACACATGATTGATAAACTTTGGCTGAATACATAATTAGGTTTTTCTTCTCCCTCAGAATTTTGAATGCATTGCTTAATTTCTTTAGAGCTTCTGCTATTGTTACTGAGAAATCTGATTCTATTCTTATTCACAGTCATTTGTATACCCCTCATACTTTTTCCCTGGAAAATATTAGACTTTCTTATTCCTGATATTCTTAAATTTCATGATAATGTTCTTTGGTTGCATTTCTCTCTCTCTCTCTCTTTTTTTTTTTTTTTTTACATTGGTACTGGGTAGATTCTCTTCAATATGAAGACATAGTTCTTAGAAAAGTTCCTGAATTTTTAAAATGATTTATTTCCTTCCATTTTCCCTGTTTTCACTTTTGGGAAAATTTGTAATAGTTTGATATTGAAACTCCTAACTTAATCCACAATTTTAAAAAACATTTTCTCTCTTATTTTACAACTTCTCATCTTTCAAACTTTCCATCTTTTCCTAAGAATTTTTAATTGCCATATATAAGTGCCCATTTCCCTTTTCTCTGGTTTCTATTGGAAGCTTTCCTTAAATATGGAGTTGGGAGGAATCCTTGGTTGTCCACTTACTTTTATAAACGAGACACTATAAATCTGTATGTATACCTAGGGAGCACTAGTTGACCGGTCAGTTTATTATATATTGTTCAGTCAAAAAACCAGACTTTTCATTGGGAGATCCACACATAGAGTCAGTGTCTGAAGGCTTAGTCTTTGTTCTTCCTCAGATGCTGATTCCTGGCATCCAACATCCTCAAGGCAGGACAGGAGAGGGGTACAGGCCAGTAAACATATTTTCCACTTAATTTCCCTTTTCTCAGCTCTGTGCCTCCCCCGATCTCTTTAATTCTCAGTTTGAGGCCTTTTGGATTTAAGTTCTCCAGAGAATAAACACTTGGTGCCCTGCTGGTGGGTTGGGATGGAAGATGGTCAGAAAACACCTGTGGGTCATTTGCTTTGTACAGACTTTGAGGTTTCTGCTCTATTTCTGGTTGCAGAGTCGTCATCACACTTTCTAGAAACTGTATCTCCTAGTCCTGAGCTTTTTCTGAGTTGTCCTAAGTAAATAATCTGATTATAACTTGAAGTTGTGACTGTCTGTGGTCAGCCTAGATTTGCCACACCTTCATCCACGTCTTCTGAAAAAAATTCTCTCTCATCCACTGGTGTTTCCTCATCTATTTATTTTATCATTGCTTAAAATTTTATTCCTTAACTGACATTTGTGTCACTTTAGGGAAGGAGGAGGCATCTGTGCACAGTTTGCCCATGTCCTACTCTTGAGAATGTCACATTCGTGGTTTAACTAGGGACAATTGACTGCTAAGATCCTTGCCCTGTAGAAATTTGTGATTTTGCTTGGACACAGACGTGAGTTGTAGGTGCTAACTGGTGGGAGTCGATCACACAGCACAGTGCAGGAGGGATTGTCTTGACCACCAGGACTTAGTGTGACAGTGGACATTTGTCATCCTTACCACTAAACTGTTTGGCATTTTAAACTGTGACATAATAACAACTTCAATCATGAAAACAAACTTAAAGAGAAAGCCATCTGCTTTTTGAGGAGGTAGTGATAAAAGGGAATAGAATGTGAAGTGATAGCTGTTAAAAAGATAAAAATTGTACATGAATTTAAAGAATTGGCTGCAGAAAGCAGTCCTTTGGCTCCGTGGCCTGTGTGGATCCAGCATAAGCTTGCTATTAAAACAAGCAAAAGCAGTTAGTAAAACTCTTCCAACAAATGTTCCAGTCAGTATAAAGTTTCTAATCCAGCGAAGGTGAAAGGGTGGACTGTTAATTGATGTGTACAGGAAAGGAATGATTGAATGGAAATGTAACTGTGGAGCAACTAGGAGCTTGTATAAACATCATTGTGTGACTGTGGTTAGTAAAGGGATTTGGACGTCTGCTTCATACTGTTCATTGAACCATGGAAGTAGGGACTTCTATAGTGTTGTGACACTTGTAAATTAATTCCTCAGGACACTGCATTATCTGGAGTGTACTTTAATTAAGAACCACATTTTCATTTACTGGTAGTCTGCTGTGTGAATTAATGTAACTTAAATTTACTAGTAGCTTTTTTTTTTTTAAATTTTTATGTATTTATTTGTCAGAGAGAGAGAGAGAGAGAGAGCAAGCACAGGCAGACAGAGTGGCAGACAGAGACAAAGAGAAGCAGGCTCCCCGCCGAGCACGGAGCCCGATGTGGGACTCGATCCCAGGATGCTGGGATCATGACCTGAGCCAAAGGCAGCCGCTTAACCAACTGAGCCACCCAGGCATCCCACTAGTGGCTTTTTTGATTTTAGACACTGTATTATGTGACAGGAATTCAGATTTTTTTTTTCAGTTTTGTTCTTCAAATGTAGTGTCCTTTGATTCTTTTTTTTTTTTAAAGATTTTATTTATTTATTTGACAGACAGAGATCACAAGTAGACAGAGATGCAGGCAGAGAGAGAGAGAGGAGGAAGCAGGCTACCCGCCAAGCAGAGAGCCCGATGTGGGGCTCGATCCCAGGACCCTGGGATCATGACCCGAGCCGAAGGCAGAGGCTTTAACCCACTGAGCCACCCAGGCGCCCCTGTCCTTTGATTCTTATTGGTAAAAGGTGTCACTAGGGAATTTTAAAAAAATGATACAAAAATAGAAAAAGAATTAAAGTCAAACTTAACTAAAATAACAAAAATAAGCCTGCTAAATTCCATTAAAAAATACATAAAACCAGGAGCACCTGGTTGGCTCAGTCTGTTAAGCATCTGCCTTCAGTTCAGGTTGTGATCCCAGGGTCTTGGGATCAGACTCCATATTGGGCTCCCTGCTCAGTATGGGGGTGGTGGGTTTTGCTTCTCCTTCTCCCTCTGACACTCCCCCCTGCTCGTGGTCTCACAGGATCTCTCTCTCTCTCTCTGTCTCTCTCTCTCTAATGTATAAATAAAAAAATCTTTAAAAAACATAACAAGGGGTGCCTGGGTGGCTCAGTGGGTTAAAGCCTCTGCCCTCGGCTAAGGTCATGATCTCAGGGTCCTGGGATCAAGCCCCACATCGGACTCTCTACTCACCGGGGAACCTGCTTCCTCCTCTCTCTCTGCCTGCCTCTCTGCCTACTTGTGATCTCTGTCTGTCAAATAAATAAATAAAATCTTTAAAAAATAAAAACATAACAAAACAATAACTAAAACTTAACCATAGTTACAACAGGCACTTAGTATTTTTATTTCAAACAACAAATGCTTTACTGTTCCATTGAGATGTTTACAAATACCAAAAAATACCCAGGCCAGGCCCAGCAACTATGGCCCAGTGCTGGGAAGCAGGCAAGGAGGTGGGCTTGGTGTTAGGGTGTGAATGGCTGAGGCCAGACAGCTGGCAGCCTGGTCCTCTGTTCTCCATTTCTGTTGCTCTAATAAGGCCAAAGGGGGGGGGGGGGGGGCAACCAGACCTCAGGGTCCTCTCCCTCTGCTGTCTCCTCTTCTGTTCAGATTTCCCCTAGGGGAATCTGAGCAGCCCTCCATCCCTGAGAGCCACTCAGCCTATGCAGAACCCCTCTCGCCGCCTCTCCCATCTGCTTTTCTCTTCCTCTGGTCTCTGGATGCCCCAGCTTCTTTCCTTCTGGCTCTAAGCAAGGCAGAAGTGGAGAGGAGAGGTTTGGACTGGGGTTTGGCAAGCTGTGCATCAGGGCCTGGAGACACAGGCAGGGGATGGGGAGGTAGTGTTCAGTTCCTTACCCCAGCATGAGATGCCTGAGGTCCCGGGCTGGGGAATTGGATGTATGTACCCTCAGATGGGCCCACAGCTGAAGCATGGTGTGAATAGGAACCAAGTCTCAGCAGCTCCCTCTTTTCCTATACACATGTGAGCGGTTCATCGTTTGTTATGGCAATTTATATTTCTCTGTATTTCCATAGAGACTGTAGATTCTAAGAATGAAATATTTACATTTTTTCTGTAGAGCTTGGCAAGGCCTTTGTATTCTTTCTCATTAATAATTCAATGGTCTCATCTTTCTCATTGATAATTCAGTGGTTCTTCCTCGATTGCTGGCTTGTACCATGTTTGCCTCTGAAAACAGGATATATTCAGAGCCTATTGTAAACTCTACAATTTTAACAATTTATTACATGAACTATATACATTTTTATCTATTTGTCATTTAATCCTAACATGTTTAATTTAGAAACGGTTTCAGAGCTTTAGCAACCCAGTGAAATTAATTCATATTTTTGTTATATTATTATTTTATGGCTAATTTAACCCCATCCCCCACCCCCCAAATCTGAAGGTCCTTGGTTATGTTGCCCACATTAGCTGGTTGGTGGTGGCACAGGGGACACAAAACGAAACAAAACAAACCCTCTGGAATCCTAGGGCCGCCTCCTTCCCGCAAAGATCTCCCTTGCACAGTAGGAGTATCTTTATTCATTTGTTTATTCATTCAACAAAATGGTACAGAATATCCAGGAGTTCAAGCATGAAAAAGACCTGGTCCTTGACCTCAAGCAGTACCCACTGGTGCTACCAATAGTCTAGTCTGCCTAGCCACATTCCAGGGCACATCTTCGAGAATATTCCATGAAACCCACAGACTTCACAAAAAAAATGGACAATATGGATTTCCAATGGAAGGCTCTTTGCTCTCAGGTCTTCTGTATATTATCTAAAATACCAGATGGTTGTCAAATATTTTACTGTCACATAGCACCTGTGCAGTCACGTATCTTAGGAGTACCCACGCCGGCATTAACCATAGTCCATCAGAGTCCAGCTCCACCACATGATGACTGGAACTAAACATAGTAACCGGAAACCCTTCAGATTGAAGTTCAGAATTCTCCCCACAGAATGATAGAGTAATTTACATGAAGGTTTCAGCAGCGATTTCTCTTTGTGATGTGCAAATATGGCTTGTCTGAAAAGATTTGAGTATGTCATTTGCTTTGATCTTTAAGAGAATTACTAATGAACGATTTTTTTTCCTGATTCCTCATTTCACATTATTACAGGAGGATTAATACATTTGCAGGGAGAAGTCTTATAACTTCCTTGTTCTGCATCAGCTGTCATATAAACAGAAATTAAAGATGTGCAAAGCTTATTAATTTGTTTTCTCTTGTCCTGCGTGGTCTACAACTATTCCTTGGAGAAGTGCTTTCACTGGTAGCATTTTAAATGACTAATCAGATGGGACTTCTTTCTTCCTATATTGTTCCGTAGTACAAGAAACACTATTTTTTTTTTGCTACCCAATGGAATATTTTGATCTTCTATTTTTTTTTCCTTACCGTAGCCCTCAGTAAGGGCCTTACCTATTATGTTTTTGTGTTAATTGTGACTAGTTTCTAAGATGTTCCTGGTCCAAATAGTCCCACTTATCTATATAACCCGTAGCTGTTGTTTTAAGATTTTATCTCTGGGGTCTTCATTATCTGTGGGAGTTGGTTTTGAATTTTCAAACATTTTTAAGCGTCCACAACAATCTTATTTGCACTGGACAATCAATGATAGACTTCAGTTTTTGAGGATAGTTTTATTGTTTTCTCTGCCCGCACCTTAATTTTGAAGATTTGATTTTGTTTTATTTTTACCCTCATTAGCATTTGTGTCATCAGTAATGAGAACCAATTTGCCACCTCTGTTTCTTCTTTTTTTCATCTCACCAGACATCTAACTAGGGAGAGGCAGCATGGTATCACGGAGACATCACTGGTCCAGGATTCAGAATCACCTTTTCAGGTTCTGGGACTGAAACTAAGACATTTAAACATGTAGTACAATTTCCTTACATGCAAAAATCAAAACATTGTCTTAGACGCTATTTAAAATTCCTCCAGCTCTAGATTTTAGCATTCAAGGAAATTGTACTGCCGAACCAGAGGTTTCCATAGAGACTGCTGGAACTCCTTCAGAGTAGCTTACAAATGAAGTTAGGGTTTAGATATTTTGGTGAAATTTGGTTTAGATATTTTGCTGAACTGATTTTTTTTTGCATTTAATATAATAATCATAATAGTTCTAAATCAAGTTCTTGTCTCTACTGCAGTTTCTTATGTGCACTCCTCAGACAGGCTTATGCAATCCATTCATTCACTCATTCATTTTAAGGATATTTTTAAAAAATATTTTATTTATTTATTTAACAGAGAGACACAGTGAGAAATGGAACACAGTGAGAAATGGAACACAGTGAGAAATGGAACACAAGAAATGGAACACAGTGAGAAATGGAACACAGGGAGAGTGGAACAGGGAGAAGCAGGCTACCCGCTGAGCAGGGATCCCGGTGTGGGGCACGATCCCAAGACCTGAGCCAAAGGCAGACGCCTAACGACTGAGCCACCCAGGTGCCCCTGAACACTTATTTTGTACCGAACTTTAGATCCAGTCCTGGAGCTTACAAAGAGAAGAAAAACCCATCCAGGCTTTCAAGGGCAGAGAGAAAGTCGGTGTGATAAGCTAAACTGCAGGTATACAGTTAGTACACCAGCAACTCAGAGATGAAGGTCATAAACTTACCCTTGGTGGTTAGTTGAGGAGAGGCTGGGAGGTCAAGGAAAATGTCATCCAGCGGTAATCACTTGGGCTGAAAGATCAAACCCGTCTTTCAAAGTTGACAGAATTGCGTTAAAGGACACATAGGCCATGCCATGGAAAAAAGTAACCTACCTTGATATTTGTGGGTAAAGAAGAAGGACGGAGAAGCAGTTGAGAGAAAGGAAGGAACGGAGGGAGGAGGAAAGTGGTTGGAGACCAATATGGAGAAATACTTAGGGATAGTTAGGTTATGGCACCTTGATGACAGAACGAAAGTAATACAGGAAAGGCAAGGATTTCAGAGGATCCCCACGTGTCTAGCTCAGGTAACTGGACCAGAAAGCAGAAATACAGTTCTGCCATATAATTCGGCATATACACACACAAACACACACAAATATACAGGTACTAAAATATATGTATAATGAAACATATATACTAAAATACATAGTTAGATATATGCATATTAAAATGTGAGCAAGAATTATTGTATGTAACATAAAGAGCGTTAATACCATTGCTGCTGTAAGGTGGGTGGGCTTCTTGATCTTCCTCCTAAGTCTTATTTCAGGTGTGGACACTGAGAAGGCGGCTTCCACTCACCCATCTATTCCCTCCTTCTGGGTTAGCAGCAGGTCACCCTGGGCCTCGGCTTTACCGAACTACATTCATTTTCTGTCCTTCATTCTTTGCTTTTGTTTAATTTTTGTCCTGATATGTTTAATTTGTAAGTACAGCTTTTTAAGTTGTTTCACAGTTTGAAAAATAAATCTTAGCATCCCCCTTACATAAAAGGTCTGTTGTTTTGGGTTGAATATTTTCTGAGATAAGCTTTTACACATAGTCTAAGGTTTGGTTGGGTTTTGTTTTCATTTCTTGGGAGCTAAGTATGCCACAGAAGTATTTGACTAAGATATATCGTGCCTATCTGTGCCTAATGAACCACTAACCCACACAGTAAATGATGAGTGACAGTTTAATCAATCCAGTTCCTTCGATAGTCACCAAGGGCACGTGGAGTGTAATTTTTTAATCTTTCACTTTTCAAATACTGCAGATGCCAACATGAAAAGATCACATCTGTTATGTGGAATAAGTTTTCTCACAAGTTAAAGAAAAAAATTTTTTTTTAATTTTGATCTTTTAGAAGCTAACCTCCTAGGGAATTAAAGTCTTTGGTCCATTTTACAAATACATACATTCCAACAAAGAAAAGTGAGATAAATAAACGGCCACCTTGGCGCGTCGATCATGCTGGCTTTAATTGCATAATGGTGCATTTCAGTGAACCATGGCTAAATAAAATTACCTATTAGGTTAATTAATATGGAACCTTTCTGAGTTAGTATTGCATCACAGTGTGTAAAATTCAGATTGTGTGTAGGATTTAATCTAATTTACTTCACCAGTCTGCTGTTTCTTTGTTGTTCCTTTGGCTAGAGCCGGAATACATATGCAGAAAATTAACCCGAGATAAACAAAACAACTCCTTTCAAAACAGAATTACCTAGATTCCTTTGTATTCATGTTCCTCAGTTTCTGGTCCTGTGACCAGCAGCATCTGCATTGCTTTTGGGAGGCTTATTAGAAATGCGAGATTTCAGGGTTTCAGGGTGCCTGGGTGGCTCAGTTGGTTGGGTATCTGACTCTTGATTTCAGCTCAGGTCATGATCTCAGGGTCATGGGATCCAGCCCCGAGTCAGGCTCTAAGCTGAGTATGCAGCCTGCATGAGATTCTCTCTCTCCTCTCCTCTGCTCCTCCCCCCACTCCTCACACTCTCTCACTTTCTTTCCCTCTCTGAAAAAAATAAACAATAATAAATAAAAGAAAGAAAGAAATGGAAGATCTCTGGCTTCAGCCCAGACCTAGTCAGTCAGAATTCTGGGTTCTACTAAGGTCTCCACCTGATTAGCATACACAATAAAGGATGAGAAGCAAAACTTCAGGTGCTTTTTTACTGACTGACACATAGGCTTTGGGGAGATTTCTGGTGCCAGCTGAAAGTTGGAAGAGAAAAGCAAAAGAACTAACTTGCTCCGAGTTATGGTTCTTCTCATATGCTTTCTTCCTGCTGGAAGCCGCTTAACACTCTGTCTGTCTTCAGCCCGCTTTCCAAATGTTTTGACAAGGGTGCTAGTTTGGAATGGTTCTAAATGGTTCTCTGAACTTGAGTAGAGGCCTCCTAAGTGCAGTTAGGAAAGTCTGCATGGAAGGGACAGGTCACCCCTCCTCGTGGTAGCATGAGCTGGGCAGGTCACTGGCGACACTGTGCCATGTCCCCACCCAGACTCTGTCGTTAGGCTCTGCGACTGGAGAATGGAACTGTCACTCGTCTGCTTAAAGCTTTCCATCCTAAGGAATCTCAAGCCTTTGCTAATAATACATGGATAGGGTTAGAAGCTCAAATCTAGGAGAGGGTTTTTTCCGTGTTTTGTTTTGTTTTGTGTTTTTGTTTTTTGAGATTTTGATTGCACCCTATTTTAAAACATAGAAGTCCTTCTGCATTGTGTCCTGGCACTGCACCCAAACTGTTCCCCTGAGAATTAGGAAAGAAGGAGGGCAATGTTTTATTTTTTGCTGACCAGAATAAGATTAATGCCGAGAGGAAAAATAATAAGCTCAAGTCCTGTTTTATATTTCTTCATGTAAGATAATCATCTATTGGGCTAATTAACATGTTGTAATACTAATGTCTTCATGAGAAAATTGAGTATTCGCCACTTGAAAGGTCATGTGTCAGATGCAGATAAGAGCTGAGGGGTCTATTGAATCCCTGTTTTTGTTGAAGGATATAAAGTTACCCAATGGGATTTTAATAATCAGGTACAGTGCATCTTAACTGATGACAATATTGACTAACCCGATCTCATTCAGGTCTGGTGGGGGTGGGGGCTGCTCTATGGCCAAAACCACTTTGACTCATTTGAGCTGTGTCTTTCAAAGGAAGAGACCAAATTCTGGTTCTGAGAACCATGATGGTGGCTGGCCCACTTATAAGTAAATATATTACAGTTGTGGAAAATAGCATGAGAAGCTGGAGTTAAGGGACCTAACCCAGTCTGAGAGATCAGGACGCCTCCCCAGAGAAGTGGTGGTAAGCTTGCCATTCCCTGCTCTGATGGAGAAAAGCTTTTGCCCCTTCTCTGGGAATGCCATTTTTTCTCTACATTCACACTCCCTGCTAATGCCCCAAAATAGTTCAGATAAACTTTTCATCTTGAATTCCTTTGCCAGAGAGTGTGCTTATCAGTTTTCAAATACTTTATATCAAAATTCATCTCTGATTAGCTTGCTACCCAAGTTATTTCAGGTCAAACCTTAACTGACATCTTGTGATCTAGCCCACAGTTCTAGGTGGCTCGTGCTGCTTCCAAGGAAAGTTCATCGAAATGCACAGAGGTTCTTTTTCTGTCATATAGTGAAAACTCAGAATGGTACAGCTCCTCTGCTTAAAATGGCCAATTCTATATACAGTTCCAAGGAGACGCAGTCCTTCTCATTTTTTTAATACTAAATTTTAAATTTTAGAATAGTTTTAGACTTACAGAAAAACTAAAGACAATAGAGAATTCCTGTTTCCTCTTCACTTGACTTCCCCTGTTGTTAACCTCTTATACTGTTCTGTGTGCTATGGACAGATGGTTCGTTTGTCTCAGCTGAGGCCCCCACGGTGTTCCATTGCTGTGAACTAAACAACTTCATTTTGATTTCATTAGTTTTCCTTAATTTCTTTTTTGTATTTAGGATCCCATCCAGGATAGCATGTTACATGTAGTTGTCATGTGTTCTTAGATTCCTCTGGGTTATGATAGTTTCTCAGACTTTCTTTGTTTTTCATGACCTTGGCAGTTTCGAGAAGTACCAATGAGACATTTTGTAGGCGGCCGTCCCTCAGTTTGGGTTAATCTAATGTTTTGGGGAGAAAGACCACAGAGGTGAAGTGGATTTTCTTATCACATCACATCAAGGGTACATGCTAGCAGCATGACTTATCACTGGTAAGGTTAACTTTGATCATATGGCTAGGGTCTTGTTTGCCAGCTCTCTCCATTGTAAAGTTATCATCCATCTCCCATCCTTGCCTCCATACTCTGCTCTGAAACCAGGTTGCTCAGCTCAGCTCTTACTTGGTAGTAGGGGGAGAGGGAGGGAGGCTTGTATTGCTTTTGATTTGTTCAGTAACCAATATTTTTGAGCCGTTACTATGTGCTGACACTCTATTCTGCCCTGGGAACAAGATGATGTGAACACAACTTTGTTCCTGATCTTGGTCTTCCAGGATCAGAGGGAACACACCCCCAAAAAGCAAAGACAAGTGAATATCCTCTGAATGTGAGGAAGGAAACAAACTAGGGGATGGAGGGGAAACATGGAGCCTGACAGTAAGGGGAAACCCACCTTACATATGGTGGCTGGAAGGACATTTCTGAAAGGAGCTGTTTGAGCTGACTCCAGACTAGCAAGCACTTACCCAAGCACAGAGTGAGGGAAAATGTGTTCTGGGAGGAGGAACAGCAGTTCATATGCAGATCGTGAAATGGGGAGGAGGACGGGGTGTTTCAGGAACATAGCAGAGCCACATGACTAGACTGAGGAAAGCTCATGGATAGAGGTGTGATACAAAATTGGCGAGCATGTGGGGGCTTCCTGCGCACAGGTCTCCATTCTTAGTTTTAAGGTAGAAAAAAGCTCAAGCTATAATTTTAATAAAAATCTAATTAATTTCCTCTTATCACACAGACACACTGATGTTAGATGTGGGTAGAGGGAGAGCAGATGGAAAGAAAATAACTTGTAATCATTTCTAAACACAACTTTATATTTATATTATATTTATTTTCATTTATCAGGTAAGTTTTTCTAATATTTATAAAAATAAAAGGTAGTACTTCCACACAATAAAATTTGGCCTAAACACAAAAAAAAACTTCTGAAAAAATTTCATAAAAGTAAATTCTCCTTCCCTCCAATCCATTATTCAGATCAACTCACAAACTCTCTCTCGAGAAGAAGAAATTCTTATAGAAATGGTCGTATAAACACTGTTATTAAAAGTCACCCTACACATGTGCTCCCAGTTTATCTCTTAGTTAAAAATACTTTAAGATTAAAAAATACACTTAAAGATTAAAATATCCATCTTCAGGTTTTAAAAATCTACTAATTTTTTGGGAAGATGCATGGAAAGTCTTAAAGCGTATCTACCATAGGAAAAGTGCTGAGGAAAAGAGTGAAAACCAGATCATTTTTGAGAGCCCATTTCAATTAGTGATTTATTCACAAATAATTGTATGTATTTAATATGTATTTTCTTCTATTTTTTTCTCCATAACTGATGAAGGTGATTTCTTCTATTTCCAAGTATGCTTTTATGCAAGTGAAGTGTAACATAGAGCAGGCTTTGGCAAACTTTGTCTATAAAGGACCAGATCGTACGTATTTCAGGCTTTTCAGGGCATATGGTCTCTGTAGCAGCTCTTCGGCTCTGCTGTGAGGACAAGAAAGCAGCATAGACAACATGGAAATGAATGTGCAGCGGGGCTCTAATAAAATCTTGTTTATGAACACTGAAATTTGAATTTCATATGATGTTCATAAGTCATCAAATATTCATCTTTTGGTTTTTTTCAACCATTTAAAAAAGTCAAACCCAGTCTTAGCTTATAGGTTATAAAAATGGACGCTGGGCAGGATTTGGTCTGCAGTTTATGGACCCCTGTGTATTATTGTGTGTGGCTATAGGGTCCTGTTTTCTCTGTCTGGAATGCCCCATTCCCACTGCCGTGACATCACCCCTTAAGGCACCAGGCTCCACTTTCCTAGTGTCGTTAGACTTCAGTAGTCCAAGTGCTTCCAAACTCTCCACACTGGGCTGAGCATGTCCTTCTCTGTTCCTTTGGTATTTGTCATGGGAATTGGTAGAATTACTGTGTTTATAGTACACAGACATACTTGAACTCCTTCTTGATAGTTTCCCCCTAACTGAGGACAGTCCCAAAAGTTTACATGGCTGTACCAATCAGGAGAAGAGAAGCTGAAAGAAAAGAAAACTTTTCTATTAGACTATCAGAAAAGAAAGTCATCATTACGCTAGAGGAAAGACTAAGTTATCTCTGTATTCTCTTTGTAGAAAATATTCTCAAATTCTTACAGAAGAGGTCATCAAAGATTATGCAGCCAGAATTGTAGAAAGAAAAGTATTAGAGAAGTGTGTCAGTTAATAAATATATTACATTATTTTTCTGAATTTAATATTATTTGTCCTATTTGTTGGGTTTAAAAATTTGTGATTTCTTGTGATTTATTTTCTCATTCGGAGTTCACTTTTGTACTCAATTTTTTATTCATAATTTTATATACTTTTCCAAATATTTATTTATTTTAGAGAGAGAGTGCGCATGCAAGTAGGGAGGAGGGGCAGGGGGAGAGGGGAGACGGAGAATCTCCAGCAGACTCCCTGCTGAGCACAGAGCCGGACACAGGGCTCAATCACAGGACCCTGAGATCCTGTCCTGAGCTTAAGTCAGGAGTTAGCTGCTTAACTGACTGAGCCACCCAGGTGCCCCAAAATTCTACACTTTTTCAAAATAAGAACACCCAAATTGTTTGACCTTCAACCTTAAAGCGCTGTCCCTCCATAATCATAATTACAAAGAATTATCAATTCCGGGGCACCTGGGTGGCTCTGTCGGGTAAGCACTTGGGATTCTCTCTCTCCCTCTGCCTCCTCCAGCCCCGCACCCTGCTCTCTCTTGCTCTCTGTAAAATAAATAAATAAACCTCTAAAAAAAAAAAAAGAATTATCAATTCTGCTTAAAATCTTATTTTGAACTGTGGTGAAATCACACATCTGCAGCATAAATTAAATTTGGAAGTTTTGAGTTTAGAAGAACTTAAGGCTACGTGAGCATGGGCAGGTGTTTCATACATTATCTTACCAGGTAACCAATCCTGTGTGAGCTTGAACACACTGAATCCTGCGACAGCTTTAATTGTAAGCTTTGTGACCAGTTCTTATTCTTGAAAAATTTAGACTCTGTGGGTGACAATTACATAATTATTCAAATTGTCAAAAGAAGCAACAAATTAAAGGAGACATTTCCTGAAATAAGGTTATATATCATAAGTATAGAACTTAAGTGATTGAATTCTCTCTCAGTGAGCCACAGGGCAGTCGACTTCATCTATCAAGAGTGAGGGAGTGCAGGGGAATAGAGAGTAATGGGGGGGAAAAATAAAGTAGGCAGTAGTCCCTTGGTATTAAATTGAAGGGCTTTTATTGCTGTGTGGGAATAAGGCAACTCCAGTAATAAAGTATTCTGCCAGGCTATAATACATTGATACATTTGCTACTTCTACTTTTTAATTTTCTTGTGCATTCTATCCCCTTTTATATACCCTTGAAGTATAATTCTGTCCACTTTATTACTATGCCCTCACACATCTTTGGAAAATGATGTCATCAGAAATATCTACTAGAAACAAGAGTCTGTGTCCCTTAGCCGGCCAAGCAGATGAAAGCCTGTGGAAAGGCTTATCATTGTATTCCAACTGAGTGAAATTGCAGCATAGATTTATCTTTAACCCACTGAGCCACCCAGGCGCCCCAGCATAGATTTATCTTTTAGTCGTTCTCAGTACCGTGTTACGGAGATGATCTGGACCAAGCAAGAGAAGTGGTAACAACATATCTGTGAGTGTGTGTAATGGTTACATCACCTGCCAGCTTGGCTGCCCACTTGGACGCATACCGAGTGGGGGCAGCTGGGGCTTGTGCTGAGGGTCTCCACACTCCTAGTTGCAGCCTCTGCTGGGAAAGACAAAAGCCGAATGACATTGAGTGGAAAGTATATTCTCAATGTCGGAAGGAAGGTGTCAGTAGCTGTTGAAGATCTGAGCTATTTTATGTAAACGTAAATAAGTAGACAATAGGGGCACCTGGGTGGCACGGTCAGTTGAGCATCCGACTCTTGGTTTCAACTCACGTCCCAGTCTCGGGTTGTGATCTCGGGCCATGTCGGGCTCCACGCTCAGCACAGAGTCTGCTTACTGATTCTCTCTCACTCTCCCTCTACCCCTCCTGCTCGTGCTCTCTCTCTCTCTAAAATAAATAAAAGAATCTTTTAAAAAAAGATAGTAGAAATGTAGGTCAATAATTTCTTAAAATAATAATTTCTTAAAAAAGAATTATTGACATAAAAATTTGGAGGGGCGCCTGGGTGGCTCAGTGGATTAAGCCGCTGCCTTCGGCTCGGGTCATGATCTCAGGGTCCTGGGATCGAGCCCCGCATCGGGCTCTCTGCTCTGCAGGGAGCCTGCTTCCTCCTCTCTCTCCTCTTCCTCCTGCCTCTCTGCCTACTTGTGACCTCTCTCTCTGTCAAATAAATAAATAAAATCTTTAAAAAAAAAAAAATTTGGAAAGACACCAAATTGAAGCTTTAGTCCTAACCAAGCATCTGAAGCCCCAATATTTATAAGAATATCATTGCATTTTTAGTTTACTGATAAAATGATTGTCAAAGTGTATGTTGTGTCTCAAATCTTAAAATGAAGACAACTTGTGTTAAACCCAATCTTCCTAGAACACTGATTTTTAAATTATTTGTTATTTAAATGGAACTCTTTTTATGATATTTTACATAAACATCTATTTGTTTTTAGTCATTTTGATTCGGTTTACTTTTGGTATTTAGTTTGGATAGTAATTATGTGCTATAACAGAAGAGATTTCTGCAAATTCATTACTTCGTTAATTCAATACATTCTTTATATACAACTGTGATAACAAGTGGGGCAGTTACAGAGATGTAGTCCCTTGTCCTTAACCTCTAAAGGATCAGAAGTAAATTAGACACAAGGGTTTTGCTCTCCCTAAGTTGAATATGAGTGCAGCAATTGAAGAAGTATGCCAGTATATTCATGATTCCATCAGAATGCTTTCAGGAAACAAAACCATTCAAGGTAAAACCATTTTACACACACACACACACGTGATGTGTGTGTGTGTGTGTGTGTGTGTGTGTGTGTCCTGGAGAATTGCTAGAAGGTAGAGAGTGCTAGCAAAAGCAATGGATTATCTGAATATCCAGGCCTTAGGAAGGCAGAAACCAGGTCAATTCATGGGACTTCATCTGCAGAAAAACCATTCTTGTTAGTCATTAATATGACTTATCCCATCGACATATGCTAGTTTCTTTCCATCTCTCTCCCATGTGATTGTTCGTTGAAGTCCTGGCAGATGTATCTGACCGACTCTCTGCCTATACTATGGATTGGCTGTTCCCACTGGGTTGGGTGCAGGCCGCTGTGGTCTAGGAGGCCAGTCTCCTGATCGGCTGGACTGTCTTACTAGACAAGGACTTTGAGCACAGCCTGCTGAGGTAGGAGGGGAGTTGGCCACAGTAGATGCCTCCTGTATTGAATGAGAACTTAACAAAGTAAACTCAATAAGGGAGCTCTTCTGTCTGCTGGAATGTTCGTGGAAGGCTCTGTGGAAGAAACGACATTTAAATTAGATTCTAGAAGTTGGGTCAGATTTATATATTAAGAGCAAGTAAATGAAGAAGGATGGAGTTGTAGGTTGTGAAGCAATTTGAGTCAAGCTGTATGGGGCTGTGCTGGGCCTGCAGGCAGGTCAGTCTAGCCCAGTGATCCTCAGGTCAGTGCAGCTTCCCTGAATCCCCTGAGCAGCCTGAGTCAGCACCTGGGATCCAACTTAGACTGATGGAAATAGGATCTCTGGGGTTTGTGTTCAGATTATTTGCAGTTTTTAAAAGTTCCCCTCAGATGCTTTTGACGCAAAGAGAGGTTGGAGAACCCCTGGGCAGCTTGAGAGGACCATATATTAAGAATTGGTGAAATAGGTTTGGAAAGGGACATTTGAAAAAGACCGGAGACTTTCTATATCAGGCTGAAGAGTTTCTTGACTATTCCCTGTAAATAGGATGGAGCTGTGAGCATTATATGTTATTGGCTGCCACCGTTTTCTGAGCCCAGTGTAGCTGCATCTGTTAGAGACCTTTCAGGGCACTAGACAGAGAAGGAAAGGAAAGAAGCAGGGTCTAGATATATGTGGCAAAGCCCTTGGTACTCATTAAGAATGTCATTTATTCATTGTTTCTCTATAGGAGTAGATGTCCTCATTCCAGATTTAATTTTCCAGGATATAGTGGAGTTTTTGTACAATTCTTTCTTCTCTCTTTAGGGGAGTTGGCTGCATCTTTGTCGAAATGATACAAGGAGTTGCTGCTTTTCCAGGAATGAAAGACATTCAGGATCAACTGGAACGGATATTTCTGGTAAGTTCTTTACAGAGTGCCTCTGAGAAAAATTGGTTTCTCATTCATCCTTTCATGACAAATTGTACAGTGCTGTTGGAAAATGATTTTAAACAAATTTATTGGTTATCACATTTAATTCTAACATTTTTTGTACCTTTGAAAAAGCTGGAAATCGGTTAAGAATTGTGTCTATGGACATTGGGGAGGGGAAGCGAACCATAAGAGACTATGGACTCTGAAAAACAACCTGAGGGTTTTGAAGGGTCAGGGGTGGGAGGTTGGGGCAACCTGAGGGTTTTGAAGGGTCAGGGGTGGGAGGTTGGGGGAACAGGTGGTGGGTAATGGAGAGGGCACGTTTTGCATGGAGCACTGGGTGTTGTGCAAAAAGAATGAATACTGTTACGCTGAAAAAATAAATAAAATGAGAAAAAAAAAAAAAAAAAGAATTGTGTTTTTAAACTACTGCACATGAATAATGTGCCAAAATGGTAGGAGACAATAGAATGTCAGTAGCAATGTAGAATAGTGGATTAAAAATGAGGGCTCTGGCAGAAGAATTTCAAACAATTTATGTAGGTGCCCCGACCCCCTTAAGTGGGTGGAGCTTAAGTCTCTGCCATCCCCACCCACTTAAATGTGGGCTTTAATTGGTAACTTTTTCCATCAAGTAGCGTTTGGAAAAAGGAGGGTAGCTTTAAAATGGAGAACAGGCAAACTACCTCAGCCAGGTTTTAAAGGCTTGCATCATCAAAGATAAATCATGCTGATAGCCTGTACTTTGATAAAATGTGTCACTGCCTCTGTGGTCTTCCTTTCAAAAACTCTAACCCTAGTCTAACCATAAAAACACATCACACAAACTTGAGGGACATTCTACACAATGCCTGATTAGTACTCCTCAAAACTGTCATAGTCATCAAAAACAAGGAAAGCCTGAGAAATTGTCATAGCCCAGAGGAGGCTAGGGAGCATGATAATTCAACATAGTATGGTATCCCGAATGGAATCCTGGAAGAGAAAAAGGACATTAGGGAAAACCGGAGACATCTGGTAAAAGTGGGCGGGTTAATAAATATCAGTGTACAGTTAGTTGTGACAAATATGCCATTTAATTTAAGATTTAAAGAAGAAACCAGTGAGGGGTATATAGGAATTCTCTGTACAGTTTTTTGCAACTTTTCTATCAGTCTAAAACTATTCTAAAATTAAAAGCATTTCAACTTCTAAAAATCTGCACAAAGAGAAAAATAAAATGTGTTCTTGTGCCAGACGTTCTGGATTTATCACCTGCACTGTCATCTTGGGCAAGGAATTTAGTTAACTGAGCTGTAGTTTCCTTGGGGAGAAATGAAGGCTAATAACAGCACCCATCTCATAGGTTGTTTTGATGAATAATTGACTTAATACACAGAAAGAGCTTTTAGAATAATGCCTGGCACATAGTTAATATCCCACAAGTTATTATTTTTATCAAAGCATTTTATACTGAATGTTTTGTTCAGTAGAACTTCCACATTAGCTAATATTCATATAAACCTATTTTTTAAAACATGGAATCAGAGCCAGACAAATTAAGGTCTTTGCTGACAGGATTCAAGCTGTATGCATTATAGCGGTCAATCACATTATCATACTTTTACCTTCTTGAGTAAGACTCCCATATGAACTCACTGGGGCAAATTTTAGTATGGACCGTAGCAAGAGATGAACTTACATATTAGCATGTATTTTAGATATGCAAATGCAGCATTAGCTTATAGCTTTCATATTAAATATAAGGAGGGTGTAGTGATATGAAATGAGACCCCCCCCCATCACTATTGTGTTCACTACTGTGTTCATCAGCAGTAAAATGATTACAAAAGTGGGCAATGGAAACTAGGGAACTGAAGCACACGTGATTCCTCCATGTTGTATCCTATATATCCCAGGTGCCCCTGTAAATCATGGCAGATGGAAAAATAGCAGAGTCCCTAATATTCTAGAAACCTTCTTCCAAGTGTTGCTGTATTGATTTCTTCTCCCAGAGCTGTCTGTATCAACTTTCCTTTTAATTTTACTTGTTTTTTTAATACATAAAGTCCCGCATTGAATGTTAAAATGTCTTATGATTATAAGAACAGTGCATCTGTATACAGAAAATTTCCAGTGTCTAAAAGGTGAAAAATCACCCTTTTGTCCTAATAAGCAGAGAAACCCACATTTAATGTTTTTACATATATCCTCCATTTCTATACACATTAAGAAAAATTAAATCATATTTTATATACTTTTTATAACTTTCTTTTTTCACTTAACAGTATGTAATTAACACCTTTCATTGAAAAATGAATCCAGAAACTTATTATTCTAATAACAAAGGAGTGTTTCATTGCATGGATGAGACGTTATTTGCTTAATCAGCCCATGGTAATAGCTTGTTTACAGTCTTTAACTATTATTAAGTACTGCCAGATACATCCTTTGTATACTAATCCTCTTAGTTAAAAATAATTATTAGAATTCAAAGTCCTTAATTCAATAACATTTAATTTTCGTAAATTTATTGACTATTCTTACACTTAGATCCCTTCATCTATAGTCATGAAACATTTCCTTCTCCCTGTTCCTAAGAAAACCTCTTACTGACTTGATTGAGATTATACTGAGCCTGTAGATTATATTAGGAAGAAAATATATAAAGTAGAGCTTTCCCATCTAAGAATAAATTATGTTTCTTTATTAATATTTTATGGTCCTTTGCATAAATATTCGGTTTTTATCACTATTTTCTCTTCCTGTTTTCTACCTAAGCTTTTATTTTCATTCAATTATTTTAAATAACTTTCCAGGACTATTTTCTTAAAAATATTATAAACTTGTTTATTTTTATGTCATTGAAAAAAATAGCAAAAGAGGGAATTTTAATGGGCTGTGGTGTGCATCATAAAAATTTTTACGTTAAAACATGTCTTCAGGGGGCTCCTGGGTGGCTTAGTGGATTAAAGCCTCTGCCTTCGGCTCAGGTCATGATCCCAGGGTCCTGGGATCGAGCCCCACATCTGGCTCTCTGCTCAGCAGGGAGCCTGCTTTCATTCCTCTCTCTCTGCCTACCTCTCTGCCTACTTGTGATCTCTCTGTCAAATAAATAAATAAAATATTTTTTTTAAAAAGTCTTCAAATATTTAGCCTTTTAATTTATTTGAAGCTGAACTATAATAATAATAATACCATTTAATTATATTCTGAGAATAATTTCCTAAACTTTAGTTTCAACCTAACTGTTCACTCTGCAATAATTATTGAATAATGCTTATATAACCTTGTTAAATTACTGATTTTTATACTAAAATCACTAACTTACTATATTTGAAATCAGAAAACTTCAAAAGGGAATCATATAGAAAGAAATATTTTCATATATACATTATTTCAAGATGAATTTAAAAGAAAAGGAAATGGCTATATAAATGAGATATATGCTACAGCAATAGAAGCAAAAAATGAGTTTCATAAAAGCATGATTTATTATAGAGTTAGTCAAAGATTTCATTTTATATATTATTGTTATAGTTCAGTGATTTATAATAGGTACTGTCTTGTTGGATTGCTTCCTGTTTGCAAATTTTCCTATTATTATTATTTGTAATGGCAATAATTTCCTAATTTTATGGGTATTCAGAGACCTTTGAGCTATGACTAGGCTTTTAATAAATCAAAGAAAGAAGATTGCAGACTTCCCGCGGGATATTGGTATGTGAAACTACAGTTTGCTCCTGTTAGAGCACAGAGCTCCTTAAATGCAGATAAATATCATGATTGATGGTAATAGTTTCTTCATTTACTGTAGTTTTTTTTTTTTTAACATGTGTGATGATTCTAACAAGTAAAATGTTCTTTGGCAATTAGGAGATAAAGGTCATTGTCTATATAAAATTGCTGCTTTAGAATTAAATAGTTTTACATTGTACTCTGAAGAATGAGACATGACCACAAAGAGAGGAATCTACAGACTTCTTAAGACAGTTAACGTTACCATCTTAAATCTTATTTTCTCTACGAAATTGTTTAAATTTGCAAAAAGCAAATTTATGTCCCATCAAATAAGCAGACTCTCTCGGGAATTGTGCGGTCACTGGAAGAAGAAATTTTACTAATCCAGAATACTTGAATCACTGGGAAAAAATGCTTTTCCTCGGTGACCTTTTATGTCTGGTCTGAATCAGAATTACTATTAAAGTGTGATTAAATCCCCTTTCACAGGCTTCTCATATAAATTGCCGGAGACTCTCTTCTAAAGTGGCATTTGTGTATCTGGCCTCTGGTAAGGCATTGCCAAGGAGATAATCAACTTTGAGAAATCATAAAACATGGGATTATTTGGTTTGTTTTGTATTTTAATACAGGGATTAAGTCCATTCATTCTCCTGTGAACTGTGTATAGAAAGGTGGTTAATAACTTAGAAGATCAAAATTAATAGCTTGTTACCCAAGACAACTAATATAATTAACTCCCACACACTGAGTCTTTACAACAAATACAAAAGGCAACAAAGACCAGTCAGTAAAGCCCTTATATTTTCTTTCGAAGATTTTCTCTTTCTTTTTTTCCTTCTCTCCCTTGTTTGGTGGAAGGGAGCGGTGCATATTTTTAAGTTCATCGAACTTATTTCTGCAGCATAATAACTGTGTTGATGTATATTAGGTGAGCTGGTTCTGCTACAATCTGAGATTTCGCCACTAAATCATTTTCCTTGAAATTGTGATATTGCTATGCAAGAAAGCAAGGAAAGTGATGGAAGTTTGACAAATTACATTCAAGACATTTTGAATTGCCAGGTGAATGGGCACCTACTTGTCTGAGCAGTAACTCTGCTCTTAGGTGAGAAGAGCAATTTATATTCATTTCTCCAGCATTACCTCTTTCTTAACGTGACATGAGGTATGCTATTCACCTGCAAAAATAAGCAGGAGATGTATTCATCCTGGTAAATATATATTCAGAGTGACAAAAATCAGAAGTAATAACAAAAATTTGTATTCTAATCACATTGTTCCGAATTGAAAAAGAAATCCACTTGGTGGAACCCTGGGAATATGTGTCTCTTTCACTTCACAACAGCTGCACAAATGGCAGAGAATGCTTGCACAGCTGCCTGAGACCTTTGGCAGATGCTTCTGGCTTTGTGTGGCTGGCTGGTGGCCCAACGTACAGCGGCCATGACAGAGGAGCTGGCATGAGTTAGTTGTGGGGCCGTCCTTGTTCTCCCTGCCGTTGACTATTGATGACCCTGAGGATCTCACCTTTCCCTGGTTTCTAGATCTTTGGGCCTGCAATGAAATTTCATTGAGCAATTGTTTGTTATCCTGTTGTACATTACTTGATTAGTACAGTTCAAATGTTCCTCTTCCTCATATATATGTCCTTCAGAATCTCTGTGTGTGTGTGTGTGTGTGTGTGTGTAAAGAGCCACTTGCAACTTGGAAAACTATTACTCAGCCTGGCTTTTGAGTCACATCCTTGCTTAAGCCTCTGTGTTTTCCAGAGGACTAACTGTAGAAATGTGGTCTTCAGATTCAGTTCAGTCCTTGTTTCCCCAACCTGCTCTGTTTCCAGGCTCTTAGCTCAAACGATAACGTTGAGGTTTCATGACTGGCTGGGATGGCCATATGGAAAGTAAGAGAAAACCTGGTGGTCATTATCTTTAATGGCTGTTACCATCCATTGAGATGTAGTAGGCACAATGTTAGGATAGAATATTGAGATCACAGATTGTGTCCCCAGTACCACTATCGGATTTGCTTGAGGTTATTTCTGGCAGATTCTTCAGCACTCGCTTTGCGGCACTAGATAGAGTGGATGTAAAGGAATTGTGTGTCATGGTGTCTGCCCTGGGGAAACTGACAATGAGGTGGGCAGGCAAGACATACTGTTAAGAATAAAGTCATGAATCATTGCTGAGCAGTTGGTCAGCAGAAGGGAGACCCAGTAACAGTGGCAGATCCTGTAGTAGTTAAAATACTGAACTCAAAGAGTTAAATAGTGTGTTGTAATCCTAAATTGTTGTTTTCCCCTGGATAAGTCACCTTTTCTAATTAGAGTGCAGTTTTGGCATCTGTAAAGGGAGGAGTTGGACCAAATGATTTCTTTTTTTTTTTAATTAACATATAATGTATTATTAGCCCCAAGAACTAAATGATTTCAATAATGTCTTGCAGCTCTAACCTTTTTTAATTCTAAAAATGCATGATATTACAGGATTATGCGTAAAGGCTGTGGGTATTTAAGGAGAAAATTTCCAAGAAAATTTTTGTCAAGCACTGAAGAGAGTGTAAGACTTGAAGTGGAATAAGGGAGATGGAGACATCAGGCGATGTTACAGAAGTGAAGCGGGACAGTAGGAGTCTGTCCTATATGGGTGGAAGGTGAGATTGGGTGTTCAAGCCTGAACTCCCATAGACCGAGGACTTTGTTATCTTATTTTATCCATAAAGTAATAAGGAGATAATATAGTCTTTTAACGAGAGTAATAATGTTAAAATGGCATGTTAGCAAAATTAATACATGATTAATATATGATGAACTCAGCTGCATGAGCACTATAGAACTAAGCAATACATGTTGGGTTGAAGGATATTGAAAATATTAAATGATAATTTTTTAAACAATTTAAAAAACTGCAGAGTAAGGGTAAAGGGCAAAGAGAGGGGGAGAATCCTAAGCAGTCTCCATACTCAACTGGGAGCCTGACTGGGCATTCCATCTCACAACCCTGAGATCATGACCTGAGCCAAAATCGAGTCGGGACACTTAAGCGATTGAGGCACCCAGGTGCCCCATTAAATAATTTTTAAAGTCAACTTTAGAAAACGTCAGGGAGATAAATTATAATACCTCCCACCCTGGAACAGATACCTCTTCTAATTTGTACACGTTTCTTTCAAGCCTTATCAGTAGCTACAACTCTTTATATGATGGCCATTCTTTTTCAGAATGTTAAGTGTATAAAAAATAAGGCAGAAAAATTTAAAAGCAGTATGAAAATAAATTACAAAATCATTATTTAGAGACAACCAGTATTAAGCTTTTTCCTATTTTCTAGGTTTTCACAGTTGGTTTAATAATAAATTTATGGGGTTTTGTATCCAGCTTCTCTTTATTTTCACATTAAATTGGGAGCAATTTCCAAGCCATTATTATATACTTGAAAATATTATTTTAATTATACTATAATGTCTTCTAAATGTGCCCAAATGTGCTTACACATTGTCCTATAACTAGGTAATTTGCTTGCGGATTTTATGCTACACTAAGCATCACATTTATCCCATTCAGTTTTCCTTCAACAAGGATTATTAGGCACCTATTCTGTGCCCGGCACTGTGCCCACAGGTGGTGATAGGACACAGTCCCTGCTCCTCTCAAAAGTACTGTCAGCTGGGCTGCATTTGAATAGCTTCCAGAAAGTCACATCAGAAAGACATTGCAAAACTGTTGTGATACATCTTGGATACTAATGATATAGACGAGAAAGGAATCAAAAATAACTTCAGAGTTTCAGCTTTGGGAAACAAAGTGATTTGTGAGATCATCGAAAATAATGGGAACATTGAAAAGAAGTGCCCCTGGAGAGGAAAGAAAAGACAGCTTAAGTTACTGGACTTTATATGGCAGCAGGGGGATCTCTGCTGGGGAGGCCCACAAATCATACAGAACAGAATCTGGGGTAAGATGAAGCTCAAGGGATCATTCACCCAAAGCAGACAAAGTTGGGTCCCAAACCATGGTAGCTCTTGAATAGTGAAAATGTGGAGGCGGAAATGCAGTGGAGTGCTGTCTAAACCTTACAGAAGCTCATGGTTTGGAGGGGGGCAGGGCGGAGGTAGGGAGCTATCCAGGAGTGAATCGTGCATGACTTGAAATTCAGTAGAAGGGTGAACAGGGAGAAGGGAAGGATAAGTAAGGAGGGAGAAGATATCACTCCCTCCAGGGAAATTAGAGTGGTTCAGGTGTGTTTAGCTAGGGGGTGGGGTTAGGAGTCCTTCCTTTCTGTGTTCCCTCAGTGTGTTTCTCACTCTGCCTGTACAGCACGTGGCACACTCTGTTTGCTCATTAAATGTTTTTAGACCAGAGGAGGAGAAGGATTTCCTGTCCAAGAACTGGTAGAGTTAACATAGAAAATACATTTGGGTTTAATCAGAAAGTTTATACTGTCCATGGTTTCAAAGGAGACTTAGGACTTATGATTCTCCTCAGTGTCTTGGGGGAAGGTGGACATAGGCTCAAGGGAGGCATACTTTCAGCCCCTCCACTCCTGGCTCTGCCTTTATTAAGGTTTTGTGGACAAAATGCCTCTCACTCCTGAAGGACAAGTTGAAAACCCCTGGACGAATGAAATATTAAGAGCCTCCCAGGTCAAGGTTCTAGGGGAAAAAAAAAAAAAAAAAAAGACCATGTGGAAGAAAAAATGATAAAGAGATCCAGTGAAAATGGAGGTGTTAAAGAAATAACAGTTGAATGATTCATATAGGGGACATTAGGTAGACCTTCTTAAAAGTCTGTGACTTCATAAAAGTTCTGTGCTAATTAATAAACTAATGAAATTTTGGTAGCAAACTGTGGTAGGGTCATTTGTTATAAGAAAAAACAAGGACAGTAGGATAGCCCATTATAGAATAGCTAATCCCATTAATATTTGCAAAGAAATTTCTATTTGAATATCAGCTGGAAATTTGAATTAGCTCACTTGCTGAAAAAAGTATTTTTTTACCTTGAGTATTCTTGCATTTACATTATAGTGTTACAAACTTTCTATGAATGGAAAATGTTAATATTTTCATGAAATCATTTACTTTTTCATTAAGTTATTAATTTAGTCAACAAATATTTATTATGTGGTTACCATGGGTTAAATTTCTTCCCTATTCTGGGGAGAAAGGAGTGCAAAAAACAAAGCCCCTGTTCTGTTGGAACCTGTATTCCTGTGAGGGAAGATAGATAATAACCAAATAAATGTATAATGTGTCTCATAAATGTTGCATGAGAGAGGCTGCTTTACATATGGTGCTCAGGGAGTTCTCTCTCAGAAGGTGACACTTGCGAAGGTAGTGAAGGCACGAGACATCAGGGATCGTTTAGGTGGAGGGAAGAGCAATTTGTGTATTCTTAATAATAACAGTATCAAAATCAGTGTTCTCAAACCTGAATTCGGTAAATTAAGGATCATTCTTTCTAGTACATCCACCTGATTTTTCCCACTTTTGTTACTCTCATCTCCTTCATTTAAAGCATTTCCTTCTGCGAGAAGTCCTCACTTTGTGTGAAGGATTAACTTCCTGTACCTGCTACCATTCAGACATCAGAGCAAATCAACAAGGCGAGTTGGAAGTACGCCCGTGTGCATGTTTCAGCTTGGAATTATGCTGGAGCTAGGGATTTGACTTTCCTGATTAATAATCAGAAATACTGGTATAGATAGAAGAAGTGGGAAATGTTTCTGTTTTGGAGAGTAGATGATGGTTTAAAGGAGCGAGAAGAGGTAGAATATCTAGAAGCTGCAGAGAGCCAGAAAGCACTTATTTTTGGAAAGTCAAAAGTTAGAGGAATTTCAAGAAGGAGAGATGTATTGACTGCATGAAATACTACAGTGAGGTCAGTAAAAGACGGTGCTGAGAAGAGACCACTGGTTGGTAACTTCTAAGGGAATAGTTCTAACAGCATTGGCTCTTTGAAGTCAGATTATAGTGGGCTTGAAGAGTAAGTGAAAAATTGGAAACGTTGAGTATGGACAGCTTCTTTGAGAATGGACTCGAGGGAAGGTGATTAGGTGTCACCTTAAAGGTATTTTAAAAATAAAGATTTAAGAATTTTATAATATGCTATAAATAACTTTAAATAACAAAGACCAGGGTGTTTGTAAGGTAGAGGACCCTAAAGATATAGGAAAGCACATTTGATGGGTCAAGGTATTGGAATAGGCAAGTGCGGATGGGTGACAGACAGGATGCCTTGGCAATGGGGATGAAAAGTTTTTCTGAAAGGTAAGACAGAAGAAAGGTGAGGAAAGGGAGGAAAATGTGAGTAATAATTGTAGAGGCGTGAAAAGGAGTGGAAAGGTATGACCTATGTGCTTCAGAAGTGGAGGGGGTGTAGCTAATGGTGACATGCAAATGGGAGGGCAGACGTGGAGGGGAATGGATGGTATCTGGAGGGCTGGTATAATGCCAGGTGGTTGGTAACTGTCATATGACAAGAGAAGCAGCTAGTTGCTGAGAGCATTTGTGAATTTATTGTCCATTTGAGACGTTATTATAGAAGTAAAAGTGCTACATTTCTGGTTTCTGTGACTTGTAACAGTTTACTTTCCTATTAACACAGGATTGCTTTTAGGCATATCCATCCACCTATAAATATCTCCCAATTGTAGGAGTCTTTACCCAAGACTTTTCTGGAGGTAATGGTTCACATCTGTGCTCTAACAGTCTTAAATGTCTGGAAAATGTTTTAACCTATTAACATATTACTGTTATATTATTCGTGACTTTATTGTCAGTACATGACTACTCACTGAGCACTGCAGTTATCTCTTGTCGTGTAACTACCTCAGAACTCTGGGTTAGGAGCACCTGGATGGCTCAGTTGATAAAGTGTCCAACTCGATTTCAGCTTAGGTCATGATCTCAGGGTCATGAGATCAAGCGTTGCATCAGCCTCCACGCTGGGTGTGGAGCCTGCTAAAGGTTCTCTCCTTCTCCCTCTGCCCCTACCGCCCCGCACAAAAAAACCCAAAAAACAAAAAACATACCTCTGGGTTAGATCAACAACAGTCATTTTTTAAAAATTTATTGGTCTTAGTTCCAGGGTCAGGAATTGAGTAATGAGTTAGGATAGTTCTGGACTTGGTAGACTTGGGGTCTCTCATATGCTTGCAACAGATGGTGGCTGGAGTAGGAACAGTGAGAAGCTGGTGCCATTGGAGATTGGCCAGTCATCTCTCTCTTCAGAGAGTCTTGAGGTCCTGCATAGACTGTCTCCCTGTGGGCAAGTTTGAGCTTCCTCATGGTATGAATTAGGTTCTAAGAGTGGGTGTCCTAAGAGAACCATATGGGAACCGCATGGTTTCTCTTTAACTTAACCTCAGGAGTCATTCAGTGGCCCTCTATCCAACAAAGCGGATACAGCCCCTGACCCAGAGTCAAAGGAAGGGGATGTAGACCCCAGTCCTAGATGGGAAGAGTGTCAGGAATGCTGGGGCCATGGTGTAAAACTGCCACAGTGGTCACATAAATTTTCTTTAGGGATCACCAAGTTGAGCTGATAAACAGCTTTATAGGGAAAATAATCTGGGAAATAATTTAATGAAGCTCCTAGATTTTTTTGTCATTTTTCCCCCCATGCTCCTGATGGCCATTACAGTACTGCTTCTCATGATAAATATGAAAGTGTGAATTGTCACAGAGTGTTACTTGGTAGGTCATGAGGTCCCTCATTTGCTCACCCTCCTTTTCTTCCTTTCTTGACTAACAAGTTCACAGACATGTCAGACTGAAAAAGATGGTGAAAAAGATGCCATAGTGTGACACATCTGAGACGGAAGAGGAGGTGGTGGTGACACTTCTTAGCAGATTTTAAGAATATTGCCCATAAAATAGATTTTCAGCACTCAAATTCTGCTGTAATTCTTTTTTTCCATTTGCAACATGCTTCGACATATCAGTCTTTTATTCTTCAGAACATCACCTTTGTTATCCCTTGTGATTGGCAGCATCTAAGATGGCTTCCCGTGGTCTCCACTTCCTGGTATTTACGCCCTTGTGCAATCCCCTCCCCTTGAGTGTCAGTTGGACCCAAAGACCTGCTTCTAATGGACTATGGCAAAAGTGATGGGATATTTGATATGGTATTACTTCTGAGGCTAAGTTTAAAAAGTTTACTAGTTCCTCTTGCTCACCCTATCTTCCTATCTCACTGGCTGACTCTGAAGGGAGCCAGCTGCCATGTTGTAAGCTGTTCTGTGGAGGGATCCACTAGTCAAGAAACTGATGTTTCCAGCAGGCAGCTACTTGAAGGCCTAAGCCCTGGCAACAGTTCTGTGAGTGAGCTTGGAAGTGGATCCTTCCCCAGTTGAGCTTTCTTGTGAGCACACAGCCATGGTTAACACTTTACTTACTACCTTGTGAGAGAGCCTGACTAGAGGCACCTAGCTAAGGTGGACCTGAATTCCTGACTAACAAAAACTATGAGATGATAAATGTTTGTTGCTCAAAGCCCCTAAGTTTTGGAGTGACTTGTTCTATAGCAATAGATAACTACTGTAGCTCCTTTGATCCCATGACCAAGAAAAGGGAGATACTGTTAATCCAGTTTTACAGCTGAGGGAACTGTCTTCAGAGATTATGTGAACTTCTCTAAGAAGACATGTTTCGTAAGTACCGGAAATAAGCTGAAATTCTAAATCTGCTGAGTCTTCCACAAAAATACTTTTTTGTTTTGTATTTGTTGTTTGGTTGTTTTGCTCTGATTCATAATAAGGAGTGTGCATTAGAGTAACTTGGGAATCATTTCTTGAATACTCATTCTTGGGCCTCAGGGCCTTCCGAATCAGTCCCTGAGGATGGTCCTATATGCGTTCTAAACAACAAGAAGGCCTTGGTTGATGAGTCTTCTTAGTTAAGAGCATCCACTCTAAAAGGACATGTCCTACTTTGAAACTTAATGGATGTTTTAGATTTTCTGGCCTGGTTGACACCCTAAAAAACCTCAATAGTTGCAGGTACCCTATCCAGAACATAGGAATTCCTATTCAGCCAAAGCCGTGTGTTTCTTACAGGAATACTTTTGATCTGACCTTCAAGGGACCTGCTCTTGTAACAAGTATATTTGGGAGTTTCTGTCACATCACTTTTATTAGCAATATTAGGTGACTAGTAGTAGAATGTGCACACAAGCAAACAAAGACTTGTAATCATCATATCCCAGCACTGTAACTTCTGTCTGGCCTGATCACTTGATGCATATGCTGTTTCTCTCCTTCATTTTGCAACCTACATTTTCTTAGAAGAGTAGAGGCCTTAGAAGCCTTTACCCACAAAGATAAATCTGTCCAGGCTGCTAATCTTCTTGTGAGGTATGAATTCATTTATAATCTGACCTTGTATCATCTCCTGCCCAACCCCTACAAGGAAACTTTTTTAAAAAGCCTTCTCAAAACATTCTATCCTCAACTGATCTCATGTCACATTATTATATATCTTGATAGAAAGCAATGGCTGTTTGATTAAAATTTATCATATAAAATTATCTACCCAAGTCATTGGAGCACATCCCCTGGAGACCAATTTTATACTAAGTCAAGTCAATGGATTATCTGACCTTGGAGCTGAATTTGTCCTCTATCTCACTCATCTCTTTTGACAATGACCATCATATGTTTTCCATGTATGGTAGGCTGTGACATTTTTGTATTCTTCCTAAAATCTCTTTGTCTGTGAGTTTAGTTGTACTGGGAAAAGTGTTGAGAACTATCCATTTTAAATATACCATTCAAAGAATCTCTTTTTATTGTAGTGCCTAATATAAACTCAGTCTTTTGTTCATTTTCAATAACTCTAGATATTAAAATTGTCAGCAAACTTGAGTCTCTGGGAATATATAATATGTTCTTCTCCAGAACAAGAGGAAATGTCAGTCTGGCAAGAACTGTTTTAGGAACACCACCCATGTGACAGACTTCTATGACCTTATACCTGCCAGGAACTCCTCTTCTCTTGGTCTGATATCTAAATACAGCCCTTCCTTCTAAATACGTGAAATGCCCTTTCTCCCCCAGTGAATTTTTCTCTGGTTTCCCAACTACACATTCTCTTTCCTTCCCTTGGACCTCTTGGTCTCCTTACCCAAACCTCTGTGCTGTCTCCCTTCAGTTTTGGTCTTGCAGCACAATTGTTTTTGCTCTTCTCCCCCTAATACAGTTTAGGATTTGGGGGTGTGGGTGGGGAACACAGGAGTGCTTTGTGCAAATCAGGCATGAGCATGCACTCTGACGCTGCAGAGGGATTGACTCGGGATGATAGAATTATCACAGATAAATGATCACATTTCTTAAACTTCACTGTCTCCTTTTTAAAAATGCATCTTTCGGGGGAACTCTGGGGGTAAGACATTAAGAGCCACTTTAAAATTTAAAGACAATTTCTCTTCTTTTGTTTGCTTGCTGAAAAATAGATGTGAGTGCATGTTTTCCTTTAGGTTTTCCTTCTGCGTTTCCTTGTTCTAATAATATGTAAATCACTCCCGGCAGACAACACGTAACATTCAGACGCAGAGATCATTTTACTGAAGCTCAGTAGAACAAACTACTATCCATTTGCTCCAAGTAAAATTCAGTATTAAAGATGTTTCCTGTTTGCCAAGTGAAAAGCAAATAGCTCAAAGGTATTGGTCAGACCATTTTTGGAAAATAATACTAGGTTCATATCTCAGACCCCTTTATTCCCAATAAGATGAAATACTGTTTATCTGTCACATGGACTAGTGATATGACACGTTTTGATCTGGTTATTGACACTTGGGACGTGATTCAGTTCATTCAGCCATTGTGTGTGCCCATGATATACCTGACAGAGGGCTTCACTGGATTTCCATTTTGAAGAAGTTTGGCAAAATTTTTGTTGAGTTTGCTTTTTAGCACATAGTACTGGGTGTGTGTCACTGAGGAAATCAAGAAGCTAAAATCATAAAAGAACTAAATCTGATTGCCAGTTCCTTATTAATCTTCTTCTTTTTAGTGAAAAACTATTTTTTTAGACATAAATAATCACTGTATATAGTCTTGATCTCCTGATATACCATGATGTCCAATTAGATGTGACATGGACAAGGTGTTAACTAACTTTAGTGACATTATACCCTCTAGCAAAAGATTTTTAAACAAATGTATTAGTATTTGTTCATCTTGCCACATATTAAGCTCAATTTTTGCAAACAATAAAATTGGTGTTCTTATAGAAGAAATCTCTGTACCTTCAGCTCAGTTTTGCTGTGAACCTGAAACTGCTCTGTAAAATAAAGTCTTAGGGGAAAAAAATGCTGTAGATGTATCAAAGCAGAATCCTGTCTGCAAAATCCATTCTCCCCTTTGAGTTAATTGTAAGATTTCCCCTTCAGGAGTTTTATCTTCTTTCTCTCAGTGAGCCACTATGTGGAAGGGAATAGAGACACTTGGGCAAAAACAGTATTTATTGCTTGCAATGCAATGGTAGCAGTGCTGGATGGGGTAGGGAGGTGCAAAGACAAGGAGGTTCCAGCCACTGAAACAAAGGAGCAAATGGTATAGTAACAAGGTCAGTTAGAGGCATTAAAAATCCACCTGTTTAAAAAAAAAAAAAATTCACCTGTAATCAGTACTTGGGGAGGAGGGGGGAGGGGTGGGGAGCATTGCAGACGATCATTTTTCTTCCTGTGTCTTCAAGTTGGTATGAACTGGTTAAAATGGGAGTGTTCATTTATTCGAGCAGACCTGTATCGACATGACTTCAAAAAAGATAAGAGGTGCTACACGGTGTTATCCATCACACAAAGCTCAGTGACTTTGGTAGAAAATAACAAATCTTTTACCATTGAGTTCTAAGACAGAGAGTGGCATAGTTGTTAAAACGTAAATATCCTCGGACTTAGAAATATTGAATTATTATTTACCGGAAACCTTCCTGTCTCAGCCTCCCCTTGAGCATCATCGCTCTAACACCAATTTGAGAAAAATAATGACTGAGGCATACGACCAAGTGGTTTTATTTTCTCTACTGGTATTTTTTCTTTCTTTGTCTTCTAGTTTCCAAAGTCATGATTTTATTCATGAAAATGCTACAAGAAGGAAGCAGGGTGTGTTTTTTGTTTATGTGTTTTTTGTTTTTAAAGAAGCAAACTGCCTACTAAGTCTTTACTCAGCAAGTTAGAGAGCTAAATGAAGCAGAACAGAACACCATTACCCCAAGAACTGAGTTCGACAAACGGCAGGAATCAAGCTCGTAACTGGAATTTAATATTCAAAGCCCTCTATTAAAGTAAAAAAATCTATAGACATGTCTTTGATAGGATACTTCCATTTCACTGCCCAAGATTTCCGTCTTTTCTCGTGTCATCTTGCGAAAAAGCAGCTCTGCTTTACTTCCCACTGATGTGCACATTCGTCCCGGATTGTTTCCACTGATAATCAGCCGGGGCCTGACAAGCCAAGCCTTATGTTTGTAGCATTGGGGTGGGATCCAAGAAAGTATCAGAAGGACTGGGCCACTCCTGCAGGTGCAGAAAAAGATGCTGAGGTCCCATTGGTAGAAGTCATTCCTTCAGGTGCTGTTGCAATGACAAAGAATAGAAGAGTGCTCTGACTTTTTTCCTCCCACAACCCCAAGCTGCCCTTTGATCAATGTTCATGCTGGAGGGCTGCTTCTGACAATATTTAGGACGTTTTAAAAAACAGAAAAAGACAAAGATAAGACTTCGTTTTGAGGTTCTTTCCCAAACAGAAAGGAAGTATTCTAAGCGAGGTCTTCACATTGAATGACACCTTCAAAAGAGCAACTGGCAAAGGGAGGGAGTCGGAGTACTTCGGTGGGCTTCGGGAAACTTGACCAGAGCTCACCATATTAACTAAGAGGATGAAACATTTTCAAAATCAGTATACATTTCTAAGTCTTTTTATTCGTATTTGTTTGGTCTTCACTGGAATAAAGTTTATGGGAGCAAGGTAGTCAAGTGGCAGATTAAATGTTGAAATGGGAAGTAAAACCAGCAGTCAAAAAAATAGTGTTTTTTGTTTGTTGCTGGGTTTGGTTTTTAGTCCTAGAATTTCTGAAAACTCAGTATTTACTTTCATACTCTTCAGCAGCTCTCGGTTGGAATGCTTCCTTTTCTTTTGTTCCAGTTATCTATTTATGAAAAAATTTTATCCCGACGAATAGGCTTTTAAATATTGTGAAGGAACGGTAGTTCACTGTCTAAGATGACAGATTAATTACCTTTTTTCCCCTTAAGGGAGCCAGTAAGAATTTGAAGACATAATGGTGCTGATAGCTTACCCCTAAGGTCTGCATGTTCTACCAAAATAATGAAAAAAGGAAATTCAGTCCTGCTACTGACTCTCAGGATATACAGCTTTGATAATACCAGCCTGTCGTTTCAGATGATAAGATAAAAAATTCACTCAAGAAAGAAAGAAGAAAGCAAATGAAGAGATTTTATCCACAGTGTGTTGCAGCGTTACCTGCTGGAGAAATAATGTAGTGATAATGAAAACATAACATCAAGGTACCTTGAGTGCTCATTCTGCTTTTTCTTTTTTCTTTTCTTGGGAAAGACAATACTTTTTTCAAATGTGAGTATAAAAAAGATGCTTTCTTTTTTTCCTTTTACTCTGTCCTTTACTTCTGATCAGTATTTAATTAATTCTGCTGAAGCAGCCCTGGGGGGAAATTAGGATACTTTGTGGCAATTTGGGTGTTCACCTCAAGCGATGTCTGAGGAACCACATCAGTCGACCTGAGTGCTCCATCCTGCCTCCATTAATACAACTCACACGTAAATCTTTCCTGTAACTGTAGCCGGAGAGCTTAAACCCAGTTGTCTTCAAAACTCTAACTTTCTGCTTTAACATTGTGTTTACGCCTAGTATATCACTTAAGAATCTGTAATAAATTTATGGAACTTACGACTCTAGGAAGTGGTAGATAGTAAATATAAAAGTATGTCAGGGATTTTTTAAGATAAATTCTGGAATGACATCTCATGATTCCTGGACTGCTTGTTGGACGACCTCTGACTTCTCATCCTGTCTCTACTTGTAATTGGATATGTGCTTAAGCAGGATTCAGTTTCTTCACCTACAGAAAGAGGTTAGAATACCCATAGCTTTCAAAAACAAATTTTTTTAGTAATATAATTTTTTTAAATGAGTTCTCACCTAAAATCCTGAGATGTCAAATTATACCTGCTTGGCCTCTATTCTTCATCCTCCCCACCAATAGCCTTGGTGTGCCTGCAGAAAACTGTAGGACTCCAAGGAACATACTTTGAGAACCACTGGACTAGATGATCTCTATGGTATCACCAAAATTTTTTGTTTTCTCTACAGTAGTTATTTTATTATATGTTTGTAATATCTCATACATTTTAGCATTAATATCATGCAGGTCCCTTAGGCCTCGATATACTCTTTTAAACATATTGCCTTCATTAAAATATTTATCCTTATCTTCTGATTTCCTTCAGTTATTTGGTTAATTATTTTGATCACTGTGTAGTATAGATAAATATTCTAATCTCATAGTAATTATTTTGTGGCTCATAGTATGAATTGCATTTCAGTAAAACAAAGGATTCATGGACTCATTCAACCAATATTTATTGAATGCTTTATAACAGAAACTGTGTTAGAATCCAGGATGCACAAATAAATAAAACAAACATTGTCCCTATCTTCAAGAATGTCAGTCTGTCCAGAGAGAAAGCCAGGAAGCACATAGTTATGGTGCCGTGTGGTAAGTGCTGAGTTCCAGCCTCATGTCTCCAGTCTCCTGACTAACTTGTGCGCTTGCATGTGTAATAATATCAGATGTGACCCATCTAAATCACAGTTCTGGATATGTCACAAGCGAAACCATTCTGATCTTTTCCTTTTCAAGTTTTGCTATTTCAGTAAATGGCAGTATCCTTTACCAAGTGGCTCAAGCCAACAGTTTGGGAGTCATTCTTAATTTCTGTCTTTTCCTCATCCAATGTGTGAAATTCATCAGCTTGTTCCTATATTACTTCTGTTCCCATGTAGATCTTGACCTGGTTTTTGCTTCTCTACCTCACTACTTCAAGTCACCATTATGTCTTACCTGATCACTGCAGCAGTCTCCATCTGGCCGCCTTTCTCCCTTCCCCCAACAACACTCTTCCTTTCAAATGGCAGCAAGAATTATTAGTTAGATTGATTTGGCTACTTCAAAAGAAACAAAAATAGCATGTCCTAGAGAAAAATAGGTGGCTTCTTTTCTCCGTTCAAGCTGGTGAGTCCATAACATCATCCATATGATAATCTCACTAGACTCAAAAAAATAATTGAAATTCAGTACCCACTTATGAGCAGAACTCTCAGCAAGCTAGAAATAAATACAAGAGAACCTTATTAGAGAGATCTATAAAAAACATTCTGTTTAATGATGGAATTATGAATGCTCTGACTTTAAGTTTCAGAACACAGCAAGTATGCCATCCACTCCCTGCACGCCTGTTCAACATTTGTGGGCCAGATAACACCCCCCCCCCCCAAAAAAAAGGGGGAAGAAAGAAAGAGACCTAATGATTCACGGACGACATGGTCAACTATGTAGAAAAGACCTAAAGATTGATCAACTATGTAGGAAATCCTAGGGAACCTGGGTGGTTCAGTTGGTTGATTTGGGCTCAGATTATGATCTCAGAGTCATAAGATCAAGCCCCATATCAGGCTTTGTGCTGGGCGTGGAGCCTCCTTACGAGTCTCTCTATCCCTCTCTCTCTTTAAAAAAAAATAAGAGGGGCGCCTGGGTGGCTCAGTGGGTTAAGCCACTGCCTTCGGCTCAGGTCATGATCTCAGGGTCCTGGGATCGAGTCCCGCATCGGGCTCTCTGCTCAGCAGGAGCCTGCTTCCCTCTCTCTCTCTCTGCCTGCCTCTCTGTCTACTTGTGATCTCTCTCTGTCAAATAAATAAATAAAAAAAATCTTTAAAAAAAAAAAAAAGAAAATAAAATAAAACTATGTAGAAAATCCTAAGGAAGCTACCAAAAAAACCACTAGAAAAATCAATATACAAAAATCAATTGTACTTTTGTATACAGCAGCAAACAATTTGAAGTTTTAAAATTCCATTTAAAATAGCATCAAAATAATGAAATACCTAGAGATAGATATCCAATAAAATATGTTCAACTTTTATATTCTGCAAAAGATATAATATTACTGCATGAAATTTTAAAAGATTTACAGAAATGGAGAGATAGACCATGTTCATCAACTCGAAGACTCAGTATTATTATGAAGTTTGCCAAAATTGATCTCCAGATTTAATCTGTTGAGAGAAAGAAAAGATAAGGCAATTAACTATAAGAAATGTCCTGACTAATAAAATCTAGAATAAAGAACAAGTGTGTTATATATGAAATTGAGGGTATGGTGGTAATGGTGAGGAGCAATTTCTACTTTTTCTTTTAAGCTTTATATAAACAAGATCAACAGTAGAACAATACAGGGATTTTTTTCTTTAAAAGGAGCTCCCACTTTTCCTTGAAGACTGTCAATTCATGTCATCTTCTCGTAAGTTGTCGCTAAATCAAATGAATTAGAACCTAAAGGACACAATAGAAGGTCTTAACCTGTAAACAATGTGCCAGACTGACAGTGAGAAATGAATAATGAAATTAATGTACAGCATTAAGAGCCGACTTGAGGCTCAAAATTGCTACCTCCTTCAATGGATGGTTATCAGTCAGGATCCAATCTGGAGTCAGTAACTACACAGTAATTTGAACAGGGATGGCTTAATATAACACATTATTAACTATTTACAAGAAATTTGCTATTTTTTCTTTTTGGGGGGGGTTGTTTTTGTTTTTTTAAGAGGTATAGAAAATAATGCTAAGGAATATTGTAAAGCTAAAGTAGAGAACCCAAGGAAGGAACAAACTTGGAAAGGGTTTCCTTTACCAAATTTGGAGTTTACTTCATTGGAAAAGGTGTGGCTGCAGCTCAGTGGTTGGAAGAAGAGCTCACGGGGTTGTCCCAGGCCAGAGCTGGTCCACAGCTATAGAACAGGCCGGTTACATGGAATTACTGACCAAGGCTGGCTAGTTCGGAACCTCCCTCAGGGATGCCAGTGGGCCTAGGCTAACAGGCAAGGCATTGCAAGCAGGAAATCCCCTCTTGGGTTCGGTGGGTGGGCAGTCAGGAAACTTCTGGCTAGGATTGAAAAACTGGAGGGTGGATACCCTTGGATGGCAGGGCAGGTGCACTGCTGGGAGTCACGTACCACTGGTTGGAGCTAAGATCATTCCTCCTTTAGGGTCCTCCAGCACCATCTACTGACAGATCGTAACATCGTTCCAACTGGCAAGGGAGAAACATTCCAGTATCACTTGCAGACAGTGGAAGGTGCACTTGGAGCTGAGGAGCATGACACTGATAAAGGAAACAGTCTCAACTTCTACCCTATGTACTTTTTAGCAGCTTCAGGGATCTTATTTCCTTTTATGTCACATGTGAATACATCTGCTAATTTTATTAAATGGTGTTATTAAATAAAGGGGGGAAAAGCCTTAAACACGATGAGTCAAAGGAAGAGCAAGATTACGACTCTAGCCCAGTTAGAACTTGTGGTCAGGGAGCCTTAGAACAGAAGCAATTTAAAACTTAGTTTGGTGCACTTGGATAAAATGACACATTTTGGCAGAATTTTACAGTTTACGATTTCACATTCCAGGGTGTGGCCGCTGTACCATTCCGACACAGAATTAGCATCTCTAATTAATGTTATGTAAAACAGAGGCCTGTGAGGCCCAGCCCTAGGAGACAGTTCCTTGTGAGGCAAATAGTATTTTTAGGACCAAACCGGATTTTTCTTTTAGGGTCCACATGGCACTTAACAGATGGTGACGTGGGTGGCTGTGGTTTAAGATCTGAAGCGGTTCATAGAGACACCCAGGCTTGTCCTCGGCCCACCCTAGAGGCGGTGATGGTTATAGGCTGATCCCGTTGGCTCTGTGCAGGCTGGTGTCAGCCACCCCCGTAGGCAGGCACTGCCGGACTCTGCAGACTGGCAGCACCCAAGACTGTGGGGCGGCTGGGAACTCAGGCTGCTCTAGCCTGCTGGCAACATTCAGAATTAGCATAACTGTGCCTATTTTAATCTGAGAAGGAGCAGAGAACTTTTTTTTTGCCCATGGCTCTCTCTAGCTCTTAAAGGTGTGACTTAATGTTGAAACTGCCCTTCCCCCAACAGGTCTCTTCTCGTAATTGTTCTTTAATATTCCAATCTTTCTGCTGCGGAGACTGCATTTATCCAGCAACTTGGATTCTGGCTAGTTAATGGGGTTAGGGAGCAAAGAGAAAAAGTCATTTAACATGTACTTATTTTTCCCCCCAGAAAAACATTATATACATTCTTTTTGATAGAAATCCCTTGCTTCTGACACCTGTATTACCAAATTTTGTTTTCTAAATTTGATCACGACCCCATTGTCCCTACCATTTGTTCTCTGTCAGTATCTGTTCCATTTATTTTAAATTTATTTGATCTTATTGTCTTTTTTGATTTAGTAAACTAAAAAGCACTCTGAATTCCACATATGTTGGAATTATGTAAATCTGAAGTTAAAATTTCCTCCGGCAGCTCTGTAATCCCCTCTCTGGTACTTTTATTAAAAATACCGAGCATATTCTTTCTTCTATGCTTATGCAGTCATTCATACAAGTAGTGTTTGTGAGTAATGAGTGTTTCACCAAAAAAAAAAAAAAAAAAGTTACAAACATTGCTTTCAACTTACTCCATTTTGTTCTAACCACACCGTGGTGATCCCTTCTCCAGCTGTTACATATGTATCCCACCTAGTCCTGAAAATTTAGGTTGTTCCGGGTTTTCTACCATCATGGAAGAGCCTGCTGTAGGAACATCCTAGTTTTGTGCAGACCTTTATGAACTCGTACATTATCTCTGCAGAAGATGATTCTTTGAACACTGCTAGGTGAACCTTGAACCTTTTCATTTTGGGAGAATGACAAATCATCCTCCCAAAATGTTGGTCCAGTTAATACTGCCCTTAGCCACGATGCAGGTGCCCTCCTGCTTCACTTTGATGCCACTATTACTGATTTTCCCCAGAAGCTGCTTCCCCTTCACCATGTCTGGATGGGACTTGCCAGTGTTACTATTTAGCCAGTGATTTGCTTTCCTGAGCTAGAATTATAGAGAAAGAAAAATGGTTTTTCCTCTATCCTTCAGAGTCCTTAGCTGAAACCCAAGTAATGAAAGCAGATTAACAAGACAAAAACAAACAGGTTTATTAACGTGTATCCTTCATGTATACATGGAAAATACCCAGAGAAAAATGCCTGACTCCCCTAGGTGGCTTAGAATTCAGGCTTAAATTTGTCCTTAATAGCACAGCGGGAGGAGAGATGTAGGCCTTTTAGGGGAGATCAAATTATTTTCAGCAAAGATAAGTAGGCTTTTAAAAGAATAGGTTGTGGGGGGGGAGCGGCACCTGGGTGGCTCAATTGGTTGGGTGTCCAACTCTTGATTTGGACTCAGGTCACCATCTCCGGGTTGTGAGATCGAGTCCCACATGGGCATGGATCCTGCTTAGGATTTTCTGCCTCTCTCTGCCTCTTCTCCCTGTCTGTCTTTCTCTCTCTCTTTGTCTCTTTAAAAAACAAAAACAAAAAAACAGTGGGAAGTATGATAGTTTGTGCCGAAGTTTGTCTCTGTGTGGTGTCTGCTCTCCAGTCCTTCGATAAGAGTCAGTCTTCCATGTCTGTTGAAACTTCTTTTCAGGGAGGGAATTTGTGAGAACTAACTTCATTTTGGAGAATTTGTCTTTAGGCAGATAAGGGAAGGTCAGAGAAAACCTCTCCTGGCATTTGCTATTTTTCGAGTGCCCCAGCTCAAAACAGTCATTCTATGATCGTGTCCTATTTTGTGGTGGCATGTTCTGCTTCCCTTCAGAGTGGACCCGACAAAAGCTTGTCTCCCAGCTTAGACATTCTGCTGGGGTAGCATTATTCACTGGAGACAGTATTCTGACCAGACCTTCTTGAGAGTTGTACTGTAACAACACCGTGCTTATAGAGAGGTGTTGGCCATATCACTAAATTAACCAGGGTCAGATTTCTTACCCTGTGGAATGGGAGATAAAGTTATGATAGTTGGTTTTTTTGTTTTCTAAACAGTATACATTTCCAGACAGGACACTGCTAACCACATTTATAAAATGTGTAACAATCAGATAACTGTTACCAGTAATTGGCAAACAAATCCACCACAACAGCTACAACCACCCACCACAGGAGCAAAATAAATTTGTTATTTTTCCTTTTTTCCCAGATGAATAGAAGCCTCAGACTCATTTCAGCTGGATAAAATGAAAAAGCCTTCAAGCTAGCAGCTGTCAATAACCATTTAGGTTGTTTTGTTTTGTTTTGTTTTTCCCTGTAAAGACAATGCAACATCACTAAAGATCGTGAGAACAGAAGGGGGGAAACCTTCTCAACTCCTTTATTCTCCTTTTTTTACATGTCCTAATTTTGATCCATCAGTATTTTTCATGGTTGACATCCTTTTATGAACACAGTTTTACAATCTAATATTTTTTTCACTATAAGCACAACATTTTAAATATTCCATGCAATAATTGTGTTAGTTCAGATAAGAATGGTGGTGGCCTTCCCAAAAAAGACCTTTGCCTCTTGGAATGTCCCACTGCTGAACTAAAATTTCTCCTTCTGGGCACACCAGAGCCTTGCAAAGAGTCTGGGAATGAGAGGCGGGGGTAAGGGGGAAGGCCAGAAAACAGGGATGGTGGTCCCTATTGTTTGACCCTGCACAAAGCCTTGCTGTCTCAAGGTGAGGCCAGCTAGCAGCCTGAAATAGTGAATTGGGGGCGGCTGGAAGGATAATCAGAGGAATCATGGGTGAGAGAAAGATAGGCAAGTGAGGAAAAATGAACAAACAGCTACCTAAACGAGCATTGCAGCTTTTGATAAGTTTAGAACAAAGACCAAAACTAAACATTCTTAAATTTAGACTACCTTCAAGGTCATTGCTGGAAGTTTCTTGTGCGTTGTTGTTAATCTTACTCCTTCCTTCATCCCTCCATCCCTCCTTTGTATTTGCATTCTATCTTCCAGTACCTATTCGGCAATAATTTTTTTTTCTAAAAAGTTTGATACCATGGGGCACCTGAACGGTGTAGTTGGTTAAGAAACCAACTCTTGGTTTCCACTTGGGTCATGATCTCAGGGTTGGGAGATCGAGCCCCACATCTGACTCTGCTCTCAGCACGAATTTGGCTTGAGACTCTCTCTCCCTCTGCCCCTCCCCCACCTCTCTAAAATAAATACATTTAAAAAATTTTAAACCATAATCTCAAAGGCACTGGAGCCTGTCAAAGTGAGTCAAGGAGAACTGGCAGTTTGAAAAAACATATTCAGTTACCTTTTCCTTGTTCCTGTCAGAATACCTAATTACTTCTGAAATTTTAAATAACATTTATGGAATGTATAATGATTTTATGTCTAAAAGAGGGACGCCTGGGTGGCTCAGTCAGTGAATTGTCTGCCTTTGGCTCAGGTCATGATCCCAGAGTCCTGGGATTGAGGCCCAAGTTGGGCTCCCTGCTCAGCGGGGAGTCTGCTTCTCTTCTCCCCTCCACTCTTGCGCATGTGTCCTCTCCCCACCCCCAATAAATAAATAAAATCTTAAAAAATAATAATAAAATAAAAGAGGATATTGAGTTAACTAAATTTTTTAGAAAGTCTAACCTGGAACAATGCCAGATTTTCACCTTTTGAGGCTATGTTTCTTTGCAAAGAGTTTAAATCTCCTTTGAGATATAATTGACATTTCTATATTTATAGTGTACAGTAAGTGTTGCCATGTGTATGCACCCATGAAACCGTAACCACAATCAAGATAGTGAACACAGCCACCATCCACAAAAGTTTGTTCACACCTCCTTATAATCCCCGCATCCTCTCCCTGTACTGCCCTTCCCAATATCCCCAGGCAACCATTGATCTGCTTCCTGTCACTATAGTTTGTATTTTCTTAAATTTTGTATAAATGTAAATATAGAATATCCTCTTTCTGGGGGGAGAGGAGTCCTGTTGTTTTTCAGGGAGCATAACTATTTCTTTATTTATCTGTGTTGTTGGTACTATCAGTAGTTCATCCTTTTTTATTGCTGAATGGTATCTCACCGTGTGGATGAATTGCAGTTTGTTTATCCATTCCCTTGTTGACATTTTGGTTATTTCCAGTTTTGTTGTGTCTGGTTATTACAAATAAAGCTGCTGTTAATAAGTCCTTATATGGCCAATGTTCCCTTTTTCTTTGGCTGAATACTTAAGAGTGGAAAAGCTGGATCATCTGGTGGGTGTATGTTTAACTTCTTAAAAACCTGCCAATCTGTTTTCCAAAGTTGTACCATTTTACATTGCCAGCAGCCGTGTATGAAAGTTCCAGATCCACATCTTTAATTTTAGACATTTTAATAGGTGTGTGCTGATATGTTGTAATAGTTTGCCTTGCATTTTCCTAATGACTAATAATATTGAGCATCTTTTCTTGTACTTATTTGCCATTCCTGTGTCTTCTTTGGGAAAGTATGTGTTCAGATCTTTTGCTCATTTTTTACTGTTCATTCTTTTTTTTTTCCAGATCCTTGAGTTTTGAGAATTCTTTATATATTCTAAATAGAGAATTTATCACGTACATGATTTGTGAGTATTTTCTTCCAGTTTCTGGCTTATCATTCCATTCTCTTTTCTTTTGAAGAGAAGAAGTATATAATTTTCATGAAGCCCAAAGAAATGTTGGGCTTCTTCTGTGGTCACAAAGATTTTCTTCATTTTCATTTAGGTTTTATGTTTAGGTCTCTGATCCATATTTTTTTTTTTAAAGGTTTTATTTATTTGACAGAGAGAAATCACAAGAGAGGCAGGCAGAGAGAGAGGAAGGGAAGCAGGCTCTCCGCTGAGCAGAGAGCCCGATGCGGGACTCGATCCCAGGACCCTGAGATCATGACCTGAGCCGAAGGCAGCGGCTTAACCCACTGAGCCACCCAGGCGCCCCTCTGATCCATATTTTTAGTTAATTTTTGAATGTGGTGTCAGGGATACATCAAAGTTCCTTTCGTATTTATCCAGTCACTCTGGTATTTGTGAAAAGACTATCCTCTCTCTGATGAATTGCCTTTGCAACTTTATTGAAAAACAATTGACCATGTATGTGTAAGTGTTAGTACACTGTTCCATCTTGATGCCAATACTACATTGTTAATTACTATAATTTTATAATAAGTTATAGTTAGGTTATGGAAGTGCTGCAACTCTGTTCTTTAACAGAGTTGATTGGCTAATTTAGATACTTTACATTCCCATATGAATTTTAAAATCTGCTGGTCAGGGGCACCTGGGTGGCTCGGTTGGTTAAGCATCTGCCTCTTGATTTCAGCTCAGGTCATGATCTCAGGGTCCTGAGATTGAGCCCCAAGTTGGGCTCTGTACTCAGCATGGAGTCTGCTTGGGATTCTCCCTCTTCCTCTCCCCCTCCCCCGATTTGTGCTCTCTATCTCTCTCTAAACTAATTTTTTAAAAAATCTGCTGGTCAGTTTCCACAAAAAGCTTGCTGGCTATTTGGGATTATGATTAATTTATAGATCATTTTGGAGATAATTGGCATTTTAATAATCTTGAGTCTTCCTCTCCATGAACATAGTATATCTCTTCATTTATTTAAATCCTCAGTTTTCTCAGCAATGTTTTGTGGTTTTCAGTATATAGGTCTTGCATATCTTTTGGCAGATTCATAACTATTTAATATTTTTATGCTATTGTATGTTGAATTTTTTATTTAAAATTCCCATGGTTTATTGCTACTATATAAAAGTAGTTGATTTTTGTATCTTGATCTTGTTTCTTGCAACTTTGTTAAAATGAACTTATTCTAGTACCCTTTTTATAGATTCCATGGATTTTTTTAATGTAAATAGTCCTATCATTTGTCAACAGATAGTTTTTCTTCTTTCCCAATACTTAGTCCTTTTTTTTCTTATTTTCACCCTATTGCACCAGCTATAACCTCCAATACAACACTGAATAGAAGTGGCAAGAGTAGACATCCTTGTTTTGATCTTAGGAAGGAAAGCATTTAGTCTTTGACCATTATGAATGATGCTAGCTTAAGGTTTTTTTGCATACATTCTTTATCAGGTTCAGAAAGTTCCTTTTTATTCCCAGTTTTTGGAGACTTTTTATTAAGAATGGATGTTGAATCTTGTCAATTTTTTTTTCTCATCTGTTAAGATGATTGTATCATTTTGTATCATCTTGGATAAAAAATATGCTGTTATCTTTATCTATATTGCTTTTAAGACTTCTCTTCATCCCTGGTATCAAATCATTTGAATAGGATGTGTTTTGGTGTACTTTTCATCATGCTTTTCTGCTTAGATTTCATTAAACTTCTTATATGTTACTTTATAATTTTTATCAAATTAGGAAAATTTTGGCCATTGTCTTTAAACGTATTTTATTCTGCCTCCCCATCTCACTCTTCTTCTCCAGAGATTATAATTACTTGTCTATTTGGCCACTTGATTCACTGGCTGTCAAAGAACTCACAGATACTCTTTTCCCTTTTCTCTTATTTCCCCACTTCAATTCAGAGCATTTTTTTTTCTTGCTGTGTTGTCTTCAGGTTTACACATCTTTTCTTCTTTACTGTCTAATTAGTTGTTAATCTCACCAAATGCATTTTTCATCTCACATGTTGTAGATTTTATCTCTACAAGTTTGGTTTTTTATCTCTTCTATGTTTTTACTTAACATATGCAGTCTGTCATCTTTCCTCTAGTTTTTTTTTTTTTTTCCCCTCCAGCCTTTTGACATGTGGAATGCCTACATGATAATTTCCTTTTCTACAAATTCTGCACTATTTGTCATTTCTGGGTGAGTTTTTGTTTGTTTGTTTGTTTGTTCATCTTATTATAGTTGTGTCTTCTTCCTTCTTTGTGTTCCTGATAATTTTTTATTGTATACATTGTAAATTATTTCTTGCTAGATTTTCTATATTTTTGTATCCCAAAAACTTATTCTTCAGCTTGTTCTATGACATGGTCACATTGCTTGATACAGTTCCATCATTTCAGGTCTTAAGCTTTGGTAGCCAGACTCAAGTTACATTTAGCATATGGTGAGTTTTTCTTCAAAACTGAAGCAAGATCCTTCTTTGTACTCTAAACATGCCTTATGAGTTTTGAGGTTTTCCACTCTGGCTGTTGGGAATATGCACTGTTTTCAACCCTGTATGAGCTCTGGGCACTATATCCCCTAATTGTTTGGGTGATTCTTTCCCTGGCATTGGGTAGCGTCCTTAATTTTACATATTGATACAGTACTTAACTGAAGCTTTCTCTGGCTTTTGCTGCTATTGTTGTTGTTTTTATTCTTTCCATTGTGACTTAAGAATTTTCTTAATTAGAAATTAGAATTTTCTTAATTAGTAAGTTAGAGCAGTCATAGACTTCACCTTGTTTGTTTCCTGTCTTTCAGGAATCACTGTCCATCATTGCCTGGTATTTAAATACTTGAGAGTCATTATTTCATTATTTCATGTTTTCTTTGGTTGTTTGGTTGTTTGTTGTGTTGTAGTTGTAGTTGTGACTTTGGTCTTTCTTACTTGAACTTGGCTGGAAGTTGTGGCTATTTCTTTATGCCCCCAAGCATTTAGCATGCTACTGTGTATGTAGTAAATATTAGTTAAGAGTGAATATAGTCTTATATATAGATACACATACAAATAAATGGGTAGTGTGTAAGTGAACAAAAAGTATGTAACTTGCTGAGAGAGTGGGACGGTGAGTAATAAATGTCAGACAACAGAGCATTCTGAGCAGGGTTTTCCTGGGATTTCCTGGATTGCTCCACATCCTGGCCAGTCACTTAGGGCACCAGTGCTTCTGAATTTTACCTTCTTCCAGCACTGCCAAATAGCAGCAATAACATGGGCATGAACTACTTAAATTCTTATTTCTTAACCTGATGGATTGAAGCCAGCAAGAGGGCATCAAGTCATCACTACCGCAGAAGTTCATAGTAAAGTACATAGTAAACAAAACCCAAATTCCCTTCTTCCTTTACTCCCTTAATTTCCTCTTTCCAGCTTCTTGCCCAGTGCCTCCTTCAGGGAGGTCTTAGTAGGACTCCTGTTTTGTTCTTCTGTGGGTAGATAGATGCCTCCACATCAGTTGTTGTTGAACTAATCTATTTTTCACCATCTTTCTACTTTGAGCCTTGCTTTTGGACAGCGAATTATTCTTTGCTTACATCTACTTGCTTCTACCAGTTGTTGGAACTTCTTTATATTTTATTATTTTTCCTATGCCTCTCAAAATTTTATAAGCCCAGAAACTGAGTCAAGTTTAAAGAAAGACATTCTAGAAACATCAAAGGAAACTACTGAGTTATTTTCCACAGGAGACCTTTTTTCCTTTTTCTTTTCAAATGTTACTCTGACATTGAGAATGTTCCAGCTTCTGTTCTTCATAAATAACTCCAATCTGGTTGAAAGCTGGATTGTTATCCTGTCAATGTACCAGTGTTTTTCAGGAAAGATCTTTCTCTAGAACACAGTCTCATTATCCTTGTGTTTTCATTCCTGCTGCTTCTCCTTGATTTACCTTGAGGTAATAAATGTGGTTCTGAGTTAGAAAAATCTTAGTATCTGACTATAATAATCACAAACTTTATATAACAAAGTTAATTTGAGGTAACATATAATTAAGACTCCATCTAAAGAGGGTTAGCTCTGCAAAGGAGAGAATGCTAGAATGTTTTCAGCCCTGCATGAGTCTGTTTGACTAGTGAAATAACTATTCAAAATTGGAAAATTGGACTGGAAAGTAGGTGACCTAATTTTATTTTCTTGTATAGTTACAGATGTGCTGAGAGTATCACACATAAACTTCTGGTGTTTGAGCTGATGGCATTTTTGTTAGTTGTCAAGACATTAGAACCTTAAAACATCACACCAAATGACATTTCTTGTCTTTCTGCTGGCCCCATTATTAAACTTCACCTGCAGTTTATTGTAATCTAGCCCTGAGTTGTAAAGTCACACTTGAGGTGAACCAAGTTGTAATATTTGTTATCCTAGTGTGAAGATAGCTGGGCTTAGGGAAGCAGACAACATAATTTAACCGCAGAACAAACTTCCATTTGTTTGTTATGCTGCCCTTGCTACCTCAGATTAGTTTATATTTCAGGGATTTTCTCTTTTGGAATTCAACGCTTCACCACTGACATGGAAAAACTGAAACACAAAGGTAATGTGGAACAGAAAGAGAGACTACTTTGTGAATTTCTCATTCTTTTCTTGGAGTCAAAACACAAGATCATGTTTAATTAGAATGATGGTTTAGCCCACATTCTTTTTTCCAGAATTTTTTTATAAATACCACCTAGTCTACAGCATTAAATGTGCTGTTACGTATGAGGATGGTAATTTTTTTTCCTCCTTTTTGTAGGAAGACCATCTATTGTCACCAGGCTAAGTGCGATGTATCAGTGGCAGTAATACTAACCGTGCATATGGATTTTGTGAGCATAAAAGAAACTACTATTTTAAACAAACTTACCATAGGTATTATAATGGTCATTAAACTAAGTTACTACCAGTGAGGGTTAGTTGTCATTATTGTTACAATAGACACTTATATGATTTGAGATATAAGTGTCACATTCCACTGTGGTGTGTGCCCTGGAACGTGTGAGGGGACAGTCCGGCTCAGCTGCTGGTGCCTGAGCGCCCGCTTGCCCGGCTGTATAAACTGACCATTTATAATGATTCGCTGTTGACTGGGGCAACAGGGACAGTTCCTTTCAGCTCTCAGTCTCTGATTTGTTTCTTATTCATATTAAAATACATAATCCTTGAAACTAAGTTTTTAAAACCCATCCACTGTGTCTAATCTTTATGTATATGCTTAGTATATCTCTCTCCAGCATGCTGTCTTCGCCTAACAAAGAATGTGCATAGTGTTTCGTTTGACTTTGCCTTAGTCTGTTTGTGCTTTTGCTTGTTGTCTTCCTCTGCGAGGTGAGGTGACAACACCATGATCTCTTCTCCTCTTACTTAAACTCACTTGCTCATTGTTTTTAGGAAAGCTGGTATGTCTCCTCACCGGACCCTTTATTTACCAAGCTCATTCTTACTTCTTTTTTTTCCTCAGGCCATCACTCCTTCCTCAAGTCACTCCGTGCTTTTTTCACTCCCTTATCCATGCTCGGTACATTCCCTGCTGCGATGGGGTCTGCGGCCTCGGAAGCTCTGCCCTTACGAATTCCTCTTTACTCATCATGGGAGTGCTTCTCCTGTATGCCCCCAGCATTGCTCACAATATTTGCAGATACATCCAGCAGCATTTCTTTTCCCAGTGGACAATGTTTTCTTCTTCCAGTTCCAGACTTTTCACCCTTACTTCACAGAATATGGGTACAACTCAGTTCTGTGCTTATAAACACAATAGGAATATCCTGCAAAACATTTGTTTGCTTTTACAGGAAGTATCCTAAAATGATAGGTGGTGACATATATTGGCAGATTACTCTGTTTTAAATATATTTTAGGAAGTTGGTGGGGGGTTGGGTACATGTAGTGTGTCAGAATTTTTCCCATTTAAAGAAACTGGAGATACAGTTAATGCTATTGCAATAAATGGTGGTGATACTTGTGGCGAACACAGCACAGTGTATAGACGTGTCCAGTCATGATGCTGTACAGCTGAAATTAATGTAACATTGTGTGTCAACCATCATTCATTAACAAAAACAAAACAAAACAAAACAAACAAACTATATATATATCTCACATACCATATATCTCACATACCATATATATATATGGTATGTGAGTAAGTACTAGGAAATAGGCTGTCAGTCAGCACTTTCATTCAGAACGTTGGCTTTTCAGAAATATATTACTGGCCTAAATTGAGAAATGCCTATCCTAACCATCATTAAATAAATAGATTGCTGCTAGAATCACGTCAGAGGATGCTGCTGGGAGCTACCTGTGGAAAAAGCAGCCCTCTAGGCCAAATCTCCAACTGCAGAACCATGCCTAAAGGTTAGATATTCTGCTCCTGGGAATTTTAATTTGGCAGTATTTGAAACCTGATGTGTTTTCTGTGCTGGAAAAAAAAATCATACTCTAGCATGCTTCTACCAGTCACTTTCTTAAAAGGCTTATTTATTTGAGAGAGAGGAGTGCAAGCAGTGGGGAGGGGCAGCAGGAGAGAGAGAATCTCCAGCAGACTCCCTGCTGAGCATGAGCACGGAGCCCAAGATGGGCCTCGATCTCATAACCCTGAGATCATGAACTGAGCCGGAATCAAGAGTCGGACGCTCAGTCAACTGAGCCACCCAGGGGCACCCTCTGTAAGTCATATTTTTACACATGCCTGTTGTTTTGCCATGACTTTTGGTAACCCTTCAGGCCTCTAGTACTGAATTTTGTGTATCATTCATTTTTAAGGCTAATTCCAAACTTGCTCTCAAGCATTGCTTAAAAATCCATCAAGCCATTATCCTAGGTGATACAATCACTGAGATGGAGGTTTATATGTATTACTTTATACTCTTTATTGATTATATCCTCTCTAATTCTATAATGTGTGCCACATGGCCTCTCTTGGACTTCACCCTCTGTTGAAATGTGAGCTGTGCATTTTTACTGTTCCTCCCCAACCCACCTAACCGAATCTGCTATCACAACAGATGTTCAATGAGTACTTGCCGAGAGATTTGCAATCCAGGTCAGAAGCAGAATTGCAGGGTACACTTGAAACCTAAATAACAAATCGTTTCTCTCGGGCCCTGCTGCGGTACATCCTGTGTTGCTATGTATGCTAGATGCCCTTTACATTCATCATCTATGGCAAGTTTTAAGGTTTTGGAAACTAGATTCTATAGGTAGAATGGGGGAGGGGGGAATGAATGGCTTTTTTTTTTTTCTTCTCCTTCTTCCATCTGTCAAACTTTCAAATAGAACTAAACAAAGCATTGTCTGTAGTAACTTCATATGCACCAGTACCATAGAGGCCCAGAAAGTGACCTGTAAGGGATCTTTGTTAAAGCCTCCCACAAACGTCAATATGCCTATTGTTCCTGTTAAGAAAAAGAGGAAAGGGAAATCAGAAACACAATCCCTGTATCAAAGAAGAACGCAGTCTAAGTCCCTTTGGGACCCTTGTTTGTTCTTGGGTCCCCAGTGATGTTTCCTTTCTTCACTTTATCTGCTGGAATCCATTTGTAATGGGCAGAAATGGTTTAAGGACTCAGGTCTGTTTTCTCTGAAGTTAATAGACCTTAGTGAGATATATCCTACTTTTCAAAAGAGACTGACCTAAGACTTTATTCCCCACTGTTTTCTTCAATATGGAAAGATTTTCAAGATATGTAAAAGAAAAAAGGCAAAGTACAAAATAGGTCTGAGTGTCTGTTAGTGGAAGGAAGAGAGAATGGCTAAGGAGATGGACATGTTATGATGGCCAGGTAGTGCATAGAGCATTTCGAGATGGCGCTTTCCCACAGGGTTCCGGACTGGGGCTGTACTAACAGACCCAATTTTATCGAAAACTCTTTCATGCTTTATATTTATATTTATAGCTATACTTTTAACATTTTGCTGTTTACATATGATATTTTCATAACCATTTTTTGAAGTTGCAAGTTAAACTTTTTAGAGAGAAACTAATTTGCTGGTCAGATTTCCTATAAACGTCCAGCCCAGCAGTAGGCTGTATGCTTGGTGGTGCTCCCTCCAGTGCTAGACGTTTGGCCTGTGTGTGACTGTTACTGATCACTCAGCTGCTTGGGTACATGTTTGTGCTTGACATGAGCAGCGCGGATAGGCAGTGCTTTATGATAGATGAGCCTCAGTGCTTCCGGAAAGGCTCTGTCTTCAAAGAGCTCTGTCAGAGGGGCGCCTGGGTGGCTCAGTGGGTTAAGCCGCTGCCTTCGGCTCAGGTCATGATCTCAGGGTCCTGGGATCGAGTCCCGCATCGGGCTCTCTGCTCAGCAGGAAGCCTGCTTCCCTCTCTCTCTCTCTGCCTGCCTCTCTATCTACTTGTGATCTCTCTCTGTCAAATAAATAAATAAAATCTTAAAAAAAAAAAAAAAAAAAAAGAGCTCTGTCAGAATAGCCGACAATCAATGTATTCTGTTACTCCTCTTGTTCTGTGAGTAGGTGAATCTGTGCACAGAGATAACAGAGCATTTTGAATTCCGGGGCCAACCGGGTGCGAAAGCTAGCCAGCTTTCCAGATTATTTCCATAACTAAAGCATGGTGCTGCTGACCAGCTTCATCCAGTTTCAGGGCTTGGGGAAACCAAATTCTGTTAGCTTTGCATTTCAGCCAGAGGTTGTGCGGGCCAACAGGAAACAGATATTACAATGTTTCCTCAACAGAGGCATGGGGACCGTGGTATTTCTGAGTGAATTTGTTATATACATTTGTGACATTGGTGATGAGTTGGTAGAGACTAGATAAATTAGAAATCCTCCGTACCATAGAAGCAAGAAGCAGCAAAAGCGAGAGGAAGCTGTCTTTGTTCAGAAACCCGAGAAGCACTGTGATGTTGCAGAAAGAACCTAGACGTTGGGGTCAGAGTTCCCTCTCATCCTCTGTTTACCAGCTGTTTGTCTTCATACAAGGAACTTCCCTTTCTGAACCATGTCCCTGTCCTGAATACAAGGGTACCTAACTTGTAGGGTCGTTGTGATAATTGAAGAGAAAATATAGGAAGACAGTTTCCGTTAGAGAGTCTGGCATAGAGTAGGCCCCCTAAGTCAGAATAACCTGTCTGTTCTTACCCGCAGCACTGCAGCAGCCTCTGTGCTAGACTTGCTTGGGCTCATGCCATCTGCATCAGTCCCAGTGGGCTGGCTCGGCTCTGTGAATGGACAGCTCCATCCACCTACCAGCTTCGTGGAACATTTTCTTTCATGTCTGTAATATTAAGATTTGACACTCTTTCTATACTTGTACCCAGGGAAACTTACACCAAATAGACCTAGCTTTGATCTATTTCCAATTTTGACTGAATTATGCACAATAATACTGTATTTTAAAATATAGCCAGATACTGCAAGCTACAAAAATTCAAGTCCTTCTTAGTTATTTCAGACCTTGAAAGTAGGTGATTAACGATCATCCGCTCGACATTGACTTGGGCTTTCTTAGCTCTGTTGAACTTGTGGCTCCAATTCACACCTCCATTCTCCCTTTAATCTTGTATAATTTTTTTTTTGTAATGCCTTAACTTCAGAAGTGCATTTATGTGCCAGTTTTGTTATTTTAGCAGAATTATGATCCTTGGTGTGTTCCTAAAAGCTGCTTTTATCATAATGGCTACAAAGCTTCTGATAGTCAACAAAAGGACTATTAAAGCATTAATTGTATCTTCCTTCCCTGCTTAGGGTTTTCTTCCCCAGAACACCAATGGTGTGAAATTCCATATTAATAAGACCTTGGGTAGACTGAGATTGCAAAGAACTCTTCCTGTCCTATCCTAATGCTCTATAGCAAACCACCTCAAATTTCTGTGGCCTAAAACAATTGTTTGTTCTTATTCGGATGCTCCTGGGTTGCTTGGGGTTGGCTGATCCAGGCACCACTCATCATCTACAGGTTGAGTCCAGGTTTGCTCCCCATATTTTCCATTCTCCTTGGACCAGTGGGCTCATCCGGGCATGCCTTTCTCTGGTGATGGCAGAAGACCAACAAGGGTGAATGGAAGCATGTGCTCTCTCCTAAGTTTGCAACCCCCCTTTCATGTCCAACCCCATTCCATTGGCCGAACAAGTCAACATGCTATAGAAAGTCATTTGCAAAGTCATATGGCAGAGGGTGCAGTTATAGGAAGAAGTAAAGTATCAGTAATGCAGTTAGCACATCTGGCTTTGCCCCTAACCAGCGAGGACCTTTGAGCAAGTCTCCAAGCCTCAGGTTCTCAATGACTGCATTCATTCATGGCATTCAGATCATTTTACTAGGGATGCCTGACTGGCTCAGTCACTAGAGCGTGTGCCTCTGGATCTCAGGGTTGTGAGTTTGGGCCCCGTGTTAGGTGTAGAGATTGATTAAAAATAAATCTTTTTAAGGGACACCTAGGTGGCTCAGTCAGTTAATTGTCTGCCTTTGGCTCAGGTCATGATCCTAGGATCCCAGGATTAAACCCCATGTAGGGCTCCCTGCTCAGCGGGGAGTCTGCTTCTCACTCTCACTTTCCCTCTTGTCTCTATCTTTCTCAAATAAAAAAAAAAAACTTTTTAAAAATAATCTTCCTGTAAGATGGGATCGAGAGGGAGACAAATCATTAGAGACTGTTAATCTCACGAAACAAACTGGGGGTTGCTGGAGGCGGAGGTAGGGGTAGGGTGGCTGGGTTAGGGACATTGGGGAGGGTATATGCTATGGTGAGTGCTGTGAATTGTATAAGCCTGATGATTCACAGACCTGTACCCCTGGGGCAAATAATACACTATATGTTAATAAATAATACCAAGAAAAAAAAGAAAAATAATAATTTTCCCATCTACTTGGCACCAGGCGTTGTTCTACGGATGGGACTGTAATTGTGAACAAAACTGTCAAATCCTTGCCCACACAGATCTCATATGCTCGTCAGAGATACATAGTAAACAATGTTTGTGTGTATACATGGTGAGCACAAGTGTATGTCAGAGATAAAAAGTGCAATGAAGGAAGATTACATGGGGTAAGTAAAATCATTCACCTCTCTCTGCCCCAGCAATTGCCACTTAGTGGTCTGGTGTTTGTGGTTAAGGGGATGGATGGTGAAGCATGACCATCAGAGTCTGAATTCTGCTCTTCCTTTTACTTGCTTTGTGATCCTGACCATGTCTTTCATTTTACCATTGGCTGCCTAACAAATTCCCAAAACATAGTACCTTCAAGCAACATACATTTATTATCTCATAGTCCATGTGGGTCAGTAATCCAGCCAGACTTAACTCTAATCATGGTCTCACAAGGCTATAGTCTGGGTGTTGGCTGGACTGTATTCCTTTCTGGAGCTTGGGATCTTCTTTCAGTCCCATGTCATAGTTGGCAGGATTCAGCTCCTGATGTTAGTAGGAAAGATGTGCTCACTTTCTCGCTGTGAGCCAGGCCTGTGGTTTCCTTGCAGTTCCCCTCACAACATGGCAGCTTGCTTCTTCAAGGCCAATGGCGGAATCTCTTTCCAGTCTAAGTCTACCAAGACAGTCTTACATAACATAATAAGGTAACGTAACATAACGTAACGTAACGTAACATAACATTACCATGGGCGTGACTCTCCCATCACCATTGTCAATACCAGGGACTAGAAGCAAGTCAGAGTTTTTGCCTGCATTGAGTGGGAGAGGTTTATATGAGGGCATGATTAATGGAAGTTCATCTCAGGATTCTGTCTGCCAAAACGTGTGGCATACATGTCCTCTCTGTGTCTCAGTCTCCTCATCAGTAAAGTAGGGGTGATAATAGTCAGATCTACGTCATCAGGTGGTTTTGAGGATTAAGGGAATTAACAGAAGTAGAGCACTTAGAACAATACTGATTACAGAGAAATGTCTATATGAGTACCTATTTTTATTACCTGTAAAATGTGAGAATTTTGTTCAGTGACTTTGAAGATTCCCTTCTTGCTCAAACATTTTATGATTTGTCATAATACATTAGGTGCAAAATTAAACAAGGATAAGAAATCTGACCTAAAAAAAAAAAGAAGGAAAGCATAATATTGGGACAAGTTGAAATTAACCTAAATAGACTATATGGTTCAAGGAGGCAAGACTCACTCTTCTGCTGTGTTGCCCTCAGTGGAGCCTCTAAGTACTTCATTATTTAAAGTTGGGTTGCCTCGATGAGGAATCTCTGGGGGAGGACACAATCCTCCTAACCAAAACTGCTTTGTAAGAAACTTTCCTCCCTTGGTCATGGTACTGTCCCCTCAATTAACTGAAGCCTGTGCTTTCAGTTAGACCCATGGACGATGCCACTGGCTTATAACGTAACGGTTTGAATATAGGTGCTGGTTCTGTATCTGAGACGTAATGCGCGAAGGGCTTTTAACCAGACTTGTTGAAACATGAACAGTTGGAGCAGTGCAACTCCTCATTGCCCTCTGCCACCTGCACAGGCCCATGAAGAGAGGCCCTTATGGTCGTTTCTCCAAGATGCCTTGAGGCAACAGAAAGGGTCCAGGTCTTGCTGTGACTGCTTCCCCTGCCAAGAGCCATGGATGAAAGCTGCTGCTCCCCAGCCGGGCAGGAAAGTGCTTGCGAGTGGGGGGCCATTCAGTCTACAGACTGACTCTGTGTCCTGTCTCTTTGGATGATATACTCTGTCTGGAGTGATGAGGAGCCAAGAGACCACTCCATTAGTTGTTTATAGAATTCAGACTCTGAGTGTTTACATTCTCTCTGGAAAAGCCCATCATTCAGAGCAGGGGTTCTCAACAGCAGCACCACTGACCTTTTGAGCTGGATGTTCTTTGTCATAGGGGGCTGTCCTCTGCACTGAGGCTCTCTAACAGCACGCCTGGTCTCTAGCCACTGAATACCATTGGCAAGCCCTCCCCTGGTTGTGACTACCAAGAAATTTCTGCAGATACCACCAAATGTCCCAATACGTTTTATGTATCTATTTATTTACATAGTTATCGTGAATTTTTGTAATTAAAAATGCATGATTTAAAGGGGGAAAAACCTCAAACAATACAAAATGGTAAGAAATAGGAGTATGTCTCAGACCCTGGTACCCCAGCACCAGATTTCACCCTCCAGAGGCAAACATGTGACCATTATTTAGGTCATAAGAGATCTCTAGGGTTTGCACTGGAATTTATATCCATGCGGATATGTACATCTAGTTACTACAAGACACACAGACTTGCGTATTATACTTTTATTAGCAACTGTTTTTTTAAAAATTGTGCTCAAGATGAAAAGAAAATGACTGGAATGAGTCTGTTCTATTCCATCGGATTTTTTAAAAAGCTTGTCAACATTTTCTGGACTGATATATGGCCTCTTAAGAAGAAGTATTTCCTGCAGAGTGAGAAGCAGCATCTCCTTAACTTCTTCCTTTGGCCTCTGGAGCCTTTCCTCACGCTCTGTTTTAAGACTGATGCTGTGTGGCAGTGAGAACTCTTCGGGGCATCAATATTTTAAGCCCTCGAAGTTGTCATTTTTCATCGAATAAAACAACTGAATCTTCAGAAGTGTTAACACCTGGCTTTTTGCTGGGACTTTGTGAACTGCGGTCTTCACTGATCCCCTTGTCCTACTGAGGACACAGCGTACTTCATGAGCTTGTATTTTTCACATCATAGCACCACTTTCGCACCCAGTAGAATATGATGTCCTTATCAAGGCTCATTCATTTATCAGTACGCATGATTCACTGTTTTCATAACAAATGCATTTACCCCATGAATCCGCTTCCTGTATTATAGTAACATAAATTGGAGGTGTGATTTTTGTTGGTGTTCGTGGTAGTGGTGGTGATCTTACCACCCAGCTGACTCCACAGTCTAACCAACACTGATCACCATTCAGGGAAGATTTTTGAGAAGGATCGTTCCTCCTCTTGGCAAAAGTAAGTAAGTGCTCTCACACTCCTGATGGGATTGTCAACTGACGTGATGATTTTACAGAATACGTTAGAAAACCTTTAAAATAGCCATATTGTTTGGCTTAGAAACTAGATTTCTCCAAGTTGCTAAATAGTCACAAAGACAAAAAGATTTCTGAATAGAAAAGTCCAACAGTGGGGAAATACCTAAATTATTTTATTATTATTATTACTACCATTACTATTACTATTAACTCTCTATGGCCAGGGTGTGCTAAGTACTGTACACGTATTACCTTATCTAATCCTCTAAGAATGCAAAGAGGTAGGTAGTCTTTATTATACCCGTTATACCAAAGAAGAAACTGAGGTGCAGGGAAGTTAACTAAAAAGAGGTTTAATTACAGTATTCAGAATATTTCAGTTGGGAATTGAGTGTGGATAAGTTGATTTCAGAGTTCACACTTGTATCATTGTGCCTACCCAGATCATGTGGTTGGTAGGTGAATGGCAGACCAAAACCCGAACTTACATCTGGGGACAGTCTGTTAATCACTGAGAAGTATAGCTAATTAGTTAAGCTAAGTCCATATGATGGATTGTCTTGGATTCACCTGATGTGGTTATTTACTATCTTCGAGGTAAATGAGGTAAAAAATGTAACACACAGAGAAATGAGTTCACTCATCATATTAGGATTATACTCCCAGTTTCTGGGACTCTCCAAACACCTCTTCCTAGTTTTGTAGCAACCTGAGTACCTAATGTTCTCATCTTCCATATATGTGCCCATGAACGTTCTTTCTACCCAGTCAGCTTAGAATTTTCTACCTTCCTCTCACTCCAGGCACAGTCCAGCCTGACCTCAAATGCAAATAGTGTTGAATAATTTTAAAGTAATTTAAGAACTGTGGATATGTATCCAGGTGTTGTGTTTGCTCATTTACATGACCACTGGCACCATCTTTAAAAAGTGAGGTCTTCTTGTCAAGAGTGGGAGGGTCTGTGTGTTTTCAAAATGTTTGCGTCTAATCTAGTAATGGAACTTTTCATAGTGCATGTTAGTAAGAGGATCAGAGTCCGTTATCTTTTATGAACATACTGTCACAAAACTGGATTGCCTTGCACTGTGCTATAGCTGTACCTGTCAGTTTGTTCAGATCTCTTACTTCTGAAGTCAGTGGCAGAACAGCCCATAAATTAAGGAGGAGATGGGTTTCTACCACAGGATTGTCCAAAGACAAAAGAGTAAATTTTCGGTGACATCTTGGGGAATTATGACTTAGGTCTCATTAAACTGTATTTATGCAAGTGTGGTACATGAGATGAGAAAGTGCTGAAGATAATGGTTCTGGTTATCGGCCTCAGGTCTGGTACTTTAAGGGATGGCGGGTGACCTCGATCATATGGTTGCTGTCTCCTTTTGACAGGCTAGTGGGCGAAAGAAAGACGTAATGGCTCTGTTTGTAAATTTCAGTATAGTCTGAAATGCATCTACCAAGGACAGTCTTACGCAGTTAAGACTTGGAGCTAACTGCCTGCACACTGTCTTTAAAGCAATGCAGGAGAAGAAGAGCGGCTATGGCATTTTCTTCCTTTTTGAGTTGCATATATACTTAAAAGAATGAGTCCCCCAGGACTCTAAACAGCAGTGCAATGGGCCAAAATTCCTAATTTTTTTATCTTTCAAAAATGCCCACCACCCTCCATCTCTGTTCTTAAGTTGTTGCACTGTTCCTTAATGATAAGGAACAGTAAGGCAGACACGGATGAATCTTAAAAAATCTAGATGAGCTCTTTCAAAGGACCATTACCTGCCTATTTAGTAAATGTGGTCATTAGAAGAATCTGCAGCTTGGTGGGAATGGCCTTGTGCTCCTGTTTGTTGACCAGGAGGCTTGTAAAGCTGTCCTTTGTCCCCCGCAGCCTGTTAGTGGGAGAATGGGGGCACGGCGGAGAGGGAATGATGGATGGATTGCTGCCTTCTTGAGAGACCAGAAGAGCTGACAGCTTCAGCTGTGTAATCATCTCAACGTCCAGACCCCCAGCTTTTGGGAGACTCTGTCTTTTATGCAAAATAATAAACTGTCCTGGCTGTGTCTTTTGATGTGTTGCTAATCCAGAATGAAAACAGCTTCTTGAGAAATAACAAGACAGAATGGTCTTGCAGAAGTTTGATGGAAAATAGGAAAAAAATACCCGTTGTGGCTTCAATCCCTGATTTGTCTGAGGTTTTTCATCTCCATTTTGTCTTTCACATGGGGATAAAATTCATGGTCAAGGTCATCATATGTGCTTAAATTACTCTTACAGTATAGTCTAGTGGGAATCCATTAGATCTCTAGAGTCCAGAGGCCGTCCCTTCTCCCCTCCCCTCATCAGTCACCATGGGCTGTGTGACCCTTGCAAGTTGCTCAGCCTGTTCCAAACACCATTTGTGTATTCTGTATAAATCAGGGATCCCCATAGAGGGTTTATTAGGTCACATTTCATACTTATATATGCTGAAGCTCCCTCCCCCCAACTCCTCTGAGCAATGTAAACTGTTCAAACTGTGATGCAGGATACATTAGAGTTTGTGTGTTTCTCACTTGAAACTCCTGTAGGACAGGTTTGGCCTTTCTTTTTCTTGGGACACTTAGATGGTCCCAAGAGCTCTTGGCTTATCAACACTACCCTTTGCTGTTTAATTGTGGACTTAGTACTAAGTATCAGTGTCAGTCAGTGCTGGCTATTGTAACAGAATGCAGTAGGCTGTGTGGCTCTAACAGTAAAGATTTATTTCTCACAGTTCTAGAAGTTGGAAGTTCAAGATCAGGGTGCCGGCACAGTTAGATTCTTGGTGAGGGCCCTTTTCCTGGTTATGTCTGTACATGGCTTTTGTCAGAATGTACACAAAAAGAGATCCTGTTTCTCTTCCTCTTTTTATATGGGACCTGAATCTCTTCATCAGGGCCTCATCCTCCTGACCTAATCTAATCCCAGTTACCTTCAAAAGACCCCACTTCCAGATGCCACCACATTGGGATTAGGATTTCAACATAAAAGTTTGGGGGCAGGGTTGGCAGTTACAGCAGTAAGTGTTTGAAAGAAACCAATTAAGGGATGAAGAGGAATCAGGTATCTATGTGCGTTAGCATTAATCTCTTAGCTGATTCATACATAACCCACAGTGCGTAACTGTCATAATTTCTAGTTGTTGGAAAATAATAGGCCCCGTATGGCATTGATGCATAAGTGCATTAAAATATAATGTGAACTTAACCAAATAATTCACAATAATATAAGCTGGTACCGATGAGGCTAAATTAACACCCATTTAGAAAGAATAACAGCAACTGAAATTTGCAACCGTCAGGTTATAACATTGGAAGTGAACCGCTCACTCAGTGTTGTCCAGAGAATTGCAGAACTCCAGCTGTCTTGATGTGCCAGGGGTTGTTAGAGAGATCCAACGCTGTCACAACGTGAGTGCGACTCACGCTTCCAGAAATGATGCCTCATTTTCAACTCTAAGTATTTTAGATTATAAATACCAGATTTGGTGTTGGTAGTCTAAATACCAGCTCTTGACCCACACTCAACCTGTCAGGAATAAGAAGCCCATTTGTAAGTGAAAGTCTGTGCTATTGCATGTCGGTTGCTGTGGGAGTGGGAGGGGCCCGGTGGACCTACAGCTTATTATCATGAACATCACCCTTTATCAGGGACCGTCTTTTCCACAGCTATATCCTAGTTTCTGGCACAATCATTGGCAATAATAGGTTCCAATAACTTTTTACGAATAAATATGTAATAATAAACACATGTTGAAATTATGGTTAAATTGGAGTTAAATAGTTATATTGTACAGTTATATAGTTAAACCCTAGTTAATTATAGTTAACTAGAATATATACAGTTGCAAAAACTATAATAAAATACTGCTACTCTAGCACATTCTATAGAAGTATCTTGACCTAAATTTTTTAACAGCCTTCCTGCCGGTAAACTTAGCAGAGGTTTCGTTGTAACTCACACCTTCCTGCATATCCCATTCAAAGCTCTAAAAATAACAGCATCTCTTTTTGGAACAGGTAAATGTATAGATTGCCTTTGGTAGGCAGGCTCTGACCTACATATGTCTAACACAGGCACAGCCCTTCCTCCTGGCCTGTGAGGCTTTGTCCTGCTCTCCCTCCTCCTCCCCAGCACCACAGACACAGCAACGCAGGAGAGGGGGTGCCTCCTTTCCAAGCCATCCACCATTTCCAGGGGCTCCCTCCTCTGCCCCACTCATAGAGCAAGTAGGTGTCTCTGTGAAAGAAACAAACACGTGGTAAAGGGGACAGAGAACATCCAAGCCAGTCACCTGGCAGAGACACCCTGCAAGCAAGCCTCAGACCCCACCTGACTGTTGCTCCCCATTAGCCAGCGGGAAAAATCCAGAGAATATGATTCACTTTCTGACCACCCTTTCCCTGTTCCACTGGAGTGTTTGCACTGCTCCCAAGTCACACAGCAACCTTTTCATTCTTGGCCTCAACATCAGTCCCAGCATCATCTCCCTGGACTCCCGTTCTTCCCCTCTAGTCTAGAGTGTGACAAGACTTGGGGACTGGTCCCCTCTCCTGCTCCCTCCCCGGCTGCCTTCATGGGAAGAGAGTTGTGACTTCCATACTGCCTGCACTTGGATCAGAAATGCTGTTGTCTGGGCTGGTTTGGCTCTGTGGTGTTTTTTTGGTTTGTTCCGAATATAACAGCCTTTCACGCATCACCCACCATGCAGAGAATCATGTCTTTGGGAGAATATTTTGTGAGTCCCAAGCAGCTCTCAGACTATTAGAACACAACTCCATTTTAGGTGCCGCTATTTAATTTTTGCTTTATGGAATTTTATAGTCGTAAAGGGAAAATAGGATCCCTGCTAAGCTTTCACTTGCCATTTTTACATAATGAAGTTTTCTTTTCTGACTCCTGGGCGGAAACTGGCAAACAACACAAATGCTCCTCAGTGAGAGAGTAGAGGAGTACCATTCCATTAACATTATAATCATGGGAGAGTTTGGATGAATTTTAGCGATATGATGTGAAGTGAAAAGAAAATTCCAAAAAATTAGCTACAACATTGTATCCTGAATATAAAATATTAAATTAAAAATACTTTATAATCTTCATAAGGACAATAAAATTATATAAAAACAAGTGGAGAAGAATGAATGTGAGTCAGAATTGAGCTTGCTTTAGGTGGGCATGGCTGGGTGATCTCATAGGTCCTGAGCTGCAGGATTAGATGTGGCTGTTGTTAAATAACCCAATTCTTGTCCAGGGTGGTGAGCTCATAGGTGCTTATTCTGTTAATGGAAACAAAATTCTGTGCACTGGGTTTAAAGAAAGAAAAAAAAAATAAATTCATCCTCCTTACTATTACACTTGTCAAGTTGGAGTAAGAATGAATGACAAAATCAGCTTTCTTAGTAAATAGCTACATGGGGGTAGCTTTGACTTTGAAACCCATCTAAGTATGCCCAGTAGGTCAATAGAGGCACAGCAGCCCTTAGCTAGTGAGGCTGCTTGGCTGACCGCTCAGCTTCAGTCTGTCCGTCTTTGCTGATCTTGCAGACTTTAATTGCTTTACAAGTCAACTGAGATGAATTAACAGTTCTATTAATAAAGTGCTGGCATCTGAGTGATGGGGTGGGAAGGGCGCCAGACATAAATCCAGGTTGTGTCCTGGTTCTCTTTTTCTCTCCTAGGGCACCTGGCCAAGTCTCCCTTCTTTGCAATATAGTTTTCTCATCTGCTAAGTCACTAATGTTGTCCTATTTTATTGGGTTGATCGCAACTCATGAAATAATAAGTGTGGAATTGCAAGCAGTAAAGCAGCTTATTGAGCTTATCATTACTGCAAGTGGATATGTTCCCATAGCTTTTTCTGTTTACTTCATGTTTTAGATGTATAAAATACCCATTTTGAGAATCATATATAAAGAGTATTTTGTAAATGGTAATTTTACTCTATAGTAGGCTAAGGAACACCTAAAAATATTAGACCCCAAATCTCGGACCTGTAATTTTACCTTATTTGGAAAATAGATTTTTACAGATGGGATTAAGTAAAGGATCTTGAAATAGGGGAGATTATCCTGGATTATCCAGGTGGGCCCTAAACGCAGTCTCAGCGTCTTTGTAAGAGAGGAGGTGTGATACAGAAGAGGGGAAGTCAGTGTAGGGATGGAGGCAGAAATTGTAGTGATTCAGCCACAAACCAAGGCAACCCCCTTAACCTCCGGAAGCTGGGAGAGGGAAGAAACGGGCTCTGCTCTAAAGCCTGGAAGGCAGGGTCACCCGTAGACACCTTGATTTCATCCCAGTGAAAACGATTTCCAGTGCTGACTCCAGAACTTTAAGAGAATTAAAGTTCTGATGTTTTAAGTCAGCAAGATTGTGATTGTTACAGCACTGATAGGAAATGCATACATTCTCATTCATATGTTTTTGAAGGAAATGTAATTTTCTAAAACATCCTTGAGGATGCAAAGTTTCATAGTGTTACAGATCAGTTCAGTAGCTTTGTCATTTTTCATTTTAATGTAATTAAAATGAATTTTTGAAATACTACATTTTTGAAGGCAAAAGTTACAGTTTGCCTCTTTGTGTCTCCCGATAGCACATTGCTTTGCACACAGGTGATGCTCGGTGACTAGGAAAACCACTTTTATTCGTGACAAAAAAAAGGGTGATCAGTTTGGGCCTGTGGTATTTGTCTATGTCTGTATCCTAGAATTTTCACTGGCCTCAGGTTTGCAGCTGAAGTTAAGAGCATCTGTGGTCTGTTGTGTTTTGCCTGTTTCCAGAATGATTTGAGATCTCTTGCCATAAGAAACATCTAGGCTATGGGGCTGTTCACGTGAGGATAGGAGAGCAGTGTGGGGAATGAGCTCAGAGGCATGGAACACTGAGCCAGTCTCATGCAATCATTGTCATCTGCGGTAGCTCCTGATACGAGGTGCCCACACCACTGAACTAGAAACTGCCCACACCTCGCCCCCCAACCCCCCCTTCCCAAATGCTGCTTGAACGAATAGTCTTATCTAAGTGCTCTACATGAAGGTACCCCTGACCAGAATTTCCTCTCTACAGCCTGTGTTTGTTAGGTTGTAAACTCCAGTTAGAATGTGTTCTTTAAAGCAGCCTTTCTCACACTTCAGTGTTGATATGAATCACCCGGGGTCCTTGTTGAGTTAATAGATTCTGGTGCGTCAGCTCAGGAGTGGAGCCAGAGCGGCCTCCTGGAGGTGGTGCTGATGCTGTGAGTTCCTGGATCACATTCTGAGTAGGGAGGCTCCAGCATCTGGTGCTCCTGCCTACAGGTCCCTCTCCCTGAGCTTGTTTCTCCGCATTTCGTGTCACTGCTTCGGTCAGCCTGGCTGTGTCTCATCTGCTTGGCAACATCGCCCCACTCTGGCCTCCGTGGCCTCCACCCTCGGGCTCCATGTGCCGTGGGGACTTGACAGGCCAAGCTGTGACACAGCAACACAGCTCCGTGAAAAGAAAAGCCATTGAGATGAGACTGAAATCCATGAGGGAGTCAGAGTTTAGGGAGACAGGGGAGAGGGGAAAAATGAATATTTTATTGGAGAAAGCATGTTCTAAATGAGCTGCTCTTGGTGCAGAATTTGCCAGTGAAGAGCATTTTCTGGAGTAGTTTCAGGTTTATTCTTTAGTTACCCTCTGATTTCTCTTAACAGCCAGCTGCTTTTTTGTGTGCGCTTATCTGCTCTTTGTGGTCTTTTGGATCCAGGCCAAAGACTTTTTTTTTTTTAAAGATTTTATTATTTTATTTATTTGACAGAGAGAGAGATGACAAGTAGGCAGAGAGGCAGGCAGAGAGAGAGGAGGAAGCAGGCTCCCTGCGGAGCAGAGAGCCCGATGCAGGGCTCGATCCCAGGACCCTGAGATCATGACCTGAGCCGAAGGCAGTGGCTTAACCCACTGAGCCACCCAGGCGCCCCCAGGCCAAAGACTTTTTTAAAAAATTGCAAACCATGTAACTAAACTGGGGACCTCTGAGAGATAACCTGGTTAGGTTGGGCCCATCAGTCCCAGCCCTTGCTGACATTAGAATCACTGGGAGAGCTTTAGAAAATTCCACGTACCTAGGCTGCAGCTCTGACCAGTTAAATCAGAATCACTGGGGTGGGTCCCAGTCCCTCGTGTGTTTTTTAACCTGTTGGGGTTTTTTGGGTTTGTTTGGTTTTTTTTAATGCCTCCCAGATGATTCCCATATGCTGCCAAGCACCACTAAGCCAGACCTTTACCTTCTAGCAGGTGAATTGAATTCACTTTAAGCAGATCTCAAAGAACAGTCCTTTATTTCGATTCCTTCCCATCTGAACCCTTGCCCTGCTGAAAACTCTGCACAGTATTTTGGAAGCACCATCTCTTTTAATCCAGCCAGTTGAGCCCATGGTTCTGAAGCCCCAGGCAGCTTTTCATTTTGTCAGTGTAGTGGCTCCCCCTGCTGGCCCTTCTCGGTAAAGGTCACTGCTCTGCAGAATCTCACTGCTGGTTCTGGGCTCTGAAACATAACCAACCTGGAATCACAGCAGATTAAAGCTGCTTTTCTAATCCCATATGCAACGTGTATGCCATTAGCCATTGCCAAAAATAAACAGTCCAAACACTCTAACTCTTTTATGCATGGCACTGTGGGTAAAGCCTTGAAAATGAAGGAAGAGAGGAACTGTGTGTGTGTGTGCTGTATATACATGTACACACACATAAAATATACATGTATATACATACCACATAAATGCCTACATTTGCTTATACTATCAGAAAAGATTCTGATATCAGCCAATGATTGTGCTGGTTCCCTGCAAAGTAATTAATATTGATACATACTTTGGATAGAAATTAGGGAAAGAAAGCTTTGATCCCTATCTTCTCTACTCTACTTCATCTAATCATACCCTTTCCTTATCACCTCACTTCTCCTTATCTATCCAGTAAGTTATAATGATGGTCAAATATAAGCAAAAGTGGATGCAAATGCAGGACTCTGTTCTGTCACACAAACTCTCAGTTGCGGTATTATGTCATAATTTTAGCACAGATGACCCTTGTGTCATGTGGTGCAGTCCATCTCTTAGCTGTGACTAAACCCCATAAGGCTGTCGCTTCAGTTTATACAGTCCTTGTCATTAGAATGCCCTTCTTTGTTGTATATTGATATCTTAACCCGTTGGCCCTTGCTTTCCATCTGACTCAGCAAAGCGTAATTCAGTCCCTCACTGACATTGCAGTACTTCATCTATTCGAGGTGATGTCCCAAACCATTTCTTTCTCATCGAGGGCAGACCTTTCCAGTCCACCTCATGAGACATGGGTCCACCACCCCCTTTCTGGATACATCCCCTAGAAGACTGAGTTACTTATTTTCGTCCCTCTTCACAGGCAGTGCCTGGTACTAGCACAGCAATCCGGATGTGCTCTGACTGGTACGACCCAGTGATTTAATCTGCATTATTTGTCTATAGCTGTGTAACAGTAGTACCACAAACCTAGCATCTTTTTTTTTTTAAAGATTTTAGTCTGTTTATTTGAGAGAGAGAGAGCACGAGCAACGAAGAAGGGGCAGAGGGAGAAGCAGGTGCCTCACTGGGCAGGGAGCCCGATGTGGGGCTGAATCCCAGCACCCCAGGATGGTGACCTGAGCCCAAGGCAGACATTTAACCAACTGAGCCACCCAGGTGCCCCCACAGACTTAGCAACTTAACACACATTTATGATCTCAGAGTGCCGGTGGATCCAGTATCCAGGCATGGCTTAGCTGGTGCTCTGCTTCGGGTTCTCCCGGGTTGTAGTCAAGGTGTTCCGCTGGCCTTCCATCTCACGTGAGGTTGGCCTGGGGAAGGATGCTTCCGATATCGTGCGGTTGTTGACAACATTCAGCTCCTTGCAAGCTGTTAACTGAGAGCCTTAAGTTTGGCTGACTGTTGGCTGAAGCCCCCTCCAGTTTCCTGTCTTACGGTCTTTGTAGTATGACTGCTTGCTTCCTCAGCGCCAGCAAGGGAGAGAGTCTCCCAACAGGATGAGAGTTGGCATCCCCTACAATATGATCACAGAAGTGACATCTTGTCACTTTTGCCGTATTTTGTTGGTTAAAAGCGAGTCACTGGTTCCACGCACAGTCCGGGGGAGGAATGTAAACACCAGCAGGCTGGGATTTACAGGACTATCTTAAAATCAGCGAGTCCCAATCTCCTTTCATTTCCTCTGTGTGGTCTCATAGAATTTGTACGCTGCGGAACACCACGAGCCCTTGGTTCCCTGACAGTCCTTCCCATCTCAAACAATTATTGGAACCTAAGTCCTAGACTTCAAGTTTATTGCTGTTAGGTTTCTCTGTGTTGGGTTCAGCCGGTTGCTCCTACCTGATTAAATATTCTTTAAGTCTGGCTCGGCCATCAGAATATTACACATCTTTTCTATTGTGTCATCTGAGAATGTAAGACATTTTTCTATGATGAAAATGGTGAAGTTCGTACGTAGTAATGTGTGCAGTGTGCGTGTGTGTATACACGCGTGTGTGCATTAGACTGGTAGTGGGAGAAGAATGAAAAAAATCCCTCATACACAAAACTTCCTTCTGGAGTCTGGTCAGTTGGCTCTGAATCATTTAACGCCATCCGAGCCCCACTGCTGCTCTTTCTGATCCTCCTGGGAGCAAGATAGTGCAGCTTTTAAAAAAAAATTAACGTATAATGTATTATTTGTTTCAGGGTACAGGTCTGTGATTCATCAGTCTTAAGACAGTTCACAGCACTCACCACAACTCTTAGGAGCACAGTCTTTCTAGTCAAACCAACCTGGTTTTGAATTCCCGCTCCACCCACTGGAGAACTGTTCTTCTAGATAGAGCGCAGACAGGCAGGGGGGAGAGTTAGGAAGTTCTGCTTTTCTGTGGCTCATCTTTGAACTCTGTAGCCCCTGTTTCAGCGCAGTGTGACAGCCAAGCCTGGTTCTGCCGAGCTTCTTCACAAGCTGCGTTTAGGACTTTGCGCTGACGAATCATAAAGAATCTTCCAGAAGTGATATAGCTATGAAGCAGTCATTATTTTACAGATGTGTGTTGTATGTGTGGACTTTGAGGTTTCGGTTTAAGAAGCATCAAACTTATTCGGTCTTCCATTTCCTTGGATTCATTGCTAAGTGAGGTTGAAATCACCCGCACTGCCCCAGGATGCCCATCTCATAAAACTGGAAAGCCTGAAGTGGGAACCCAGTGCGTTCCTCATCACTGCTTTAGTCTACACCCGTGTGAGCTGGTCTTATCTGCATTTCTTAGGCTGGAGTCTCCGTGAGGGACTCCTCTGACCCTTTGACCCAGGGAAACTGTCAGCAGCCCTTGCTCTGTTTAAACCGTGGGCATTCTTCCGGAAAAGCCTATGGACTGGCCTTTAGCAGCCCTGGGACCGGACAGGGAATTGTGAGAATGCGTGGAACTGTTAATCACTTGGATGGTAAGTAAATATTTCTGACAACCACTAGTTCTTGAGCTCTGAGTCTTAGAAGTTTAGAGTCTTCTTTTCTTCTGTTTCTTGTAAAGTCGATGTTTCAGCGGAGAGACCCTGTTTTCCTCAGTGTCCTCTGCTCATCACAGAGGCTGATTCGATGGGTAGGATCCATGTCGTAGCGGTCAGTGCAGAGGTGAGCCCAGAAGAGTGAGTTTGGTGTCATTAAATCCTAGTTTATCAGGGTCAGGCAGTGTAAACCTCTACTGAGAAGATGAGGTTATCCCTTATTTGTCTTAACAGAAGCTAAAAGTCCAGGAAATAAGAGAGACACCCTTCTGGGAACTGTGTATGCATGAGTTTAGGGAAGTAAGACCATTTTGTAGCTTGTGTTGGGCATTTGCTTTCTTTTACCATTAATAGGCTGAAGAGTTCCAAGTGTTTTTCTTCACGTTAATCTTTCTCCTGAGATCTGTATCTGTATTTCTAGCTGCTCTTTACACACCCCTGTCTTGATCTGGGCCTTTCTGCCATTCAGCAGATCTGGAATTAAACTCCTTGCCTTCAGCCCCCAAACTTGCTTTAACACCTACGTTCTTGATTTTTAGCTAATAACTTATTTCCTGTAAAATGGCTCTTAAATAGTAAGAAATATTTTATCTTTTTAAAGATTTTATTTGAGACAGAGAGAGAGAAAGCACATGTATGTGCCAGAGTTAGAAGGGAGGGGCAGAGAGAGAGGGGGAAGCGGCCTCCCCACGGAGCCGAGAGCCAGATCATGACCTGAAGGCAGATGCTTAACTGACTGAGCCACCCAGGCACCCCAAGAAATACATTTCACCTCATGACTCATAAAGCACGCGTATACATGTACACACACAGATAAAATGTGAATAAACGTTTCATAAAGCAACACTCATCTTTAACATGTATGTTACCTTCTGATAGTACCTCTTATTTTCATCTTTAGAAAAATGCTGATGTCAGCAGTCTCTGAAATTTATAGTCCCCCAGTCATGGGACCTATAGTCTGAGAAAACCTGAGACAGAGATAAAATTCAGTCCCCATTTATTCGTTCTGTGGCCCTCGCCTCCCCTTCCATAACCCAGCCAGCAATCCAGTGACACCAGACTTCATGCTGTAACCCAGACGCGCCATTCGCTCATTCAGTCAGCTTGTACTGAGTGCACATTTGGTGCCAGGTACAGAGCAGGCACCAGGGATCTAAAGATACGAACACCGCAGTCTCTACTCGGAGGTCTGTGGTGCAGTGCGGAGACAGACCAGTAGTCTAACGACTGTAAGGCCGTGGGTGGGTCCTGTAAGAATCCTGTACAAAGCCCTTAGAGATTATGAGGATCGCAGCATGTAACTTGGGCCGGAAAGTCTTTCTGGAAAGGGTAGCTCATGAGCTGAAGCTAGAAGAAAAGGAGTTAACCTGGCCAGTCGTGGGGAGAGCATTTCAAAAGAGGAAACCATTGTGAGAAGGCATGGAGGCATGAGCAGCAGGAGAATTTGGAGACCTGAAACTATTTTGACATAGCCCTTCCTTATAACCCGAGTTCTCTGCTGTCACTATCCACCCCCACGCCCCTTTTCTGTACTTGGCCAAAGATTACTCAGTGTTCCCTCTCCCTTGCAGCTGTTCTCCTCCGCCCCAAGGAGCCTCAGACACACTTCCACTTTGGGCTCCCAGCTCCCTCTCCCCACAGAGGAGGAGCATCTCTGGGCCGAGCCCCAGTTTCATCCTGATGTCTTCTGTGATGAGCACAATAAATGTTAGCTTGGTGAAGTCATGGACCAATAAAGGAACAGGGAGACATACCGCCAGGCACAGGTGTCAAGTGAAGCTTCTTGAGTTGACCTTGTAGAAGACGTTTTAACATAGCACAGCCTTTCTGTCACTTTAAGACTGGAAGCCGCCTCAGATGTTATCAACCTGCCTATTTACAGAGCGGGACCACATTTGGAAGGTCAGAGGTGCTATTTTCTCGGCCCTGTTGTATTTACAAAAGATTAGTTTTTACTTTTAGAGAATACCTCTTTTTCTAACCTAAAAGTGTCCCTAAAAGTGGAATGTCTTAGTCAACTAATAGAAACAAAAGTCTGCCATCCGAGACAATGTACACCCACTTTCTGCCAGGCACAAGTAGCCTGTCATCTCTAACCACGCGTTTAACCCAGACTCACTTCCCAAAAAGGCTTTCACAGGAAGAAAGACTGATTTTTAATACTTCTTTTCCTTTGCCAACTTTCTGCCCACATCGTATTTCTTGTGCAAATGGCCCAGGAGTTGTAGGCAGGACAATCTGTGGTGTGGTCCCATCGGTCAGCGCTACAGTAGCTCAAAAAAAAGACATACGCATTTTCACTTTGCAGGTGACTTTTATGAAACAGCCATAATCTTTGATAATCAATTTGAAACGGAACCCTGGGTACGAATGGGGTTAGTGCCTGTGAAAAAGTTTTACTCACGCAAACATCGTAGAGACATGTACAGTCAGGGTAACAACCTTCACTGGGAGGGAGAGAACGAAGTTCACATTCTGGCTGGACTTTGTGTGGTTTATAAAATCTTCAGAGGGTGTGTGTCAGAAGTGATGGATTGATTGCAATCAAGTCATGATTTTGAGCCGTAAGTTCCTCCCCTTAGTTGGTAAAGTCCTTCAGGTCCTTCATGCAGATTTTAGTGGAGGCTCGAAGGGGAGAGCTTTCCTCAGGTGAGCTGTGCACACTGCCCGCAAGAATGGTTGTCTCCCGGTCTTGAAATAATCGTCGGAGTTCATGAAAGAAAGGGGGAAATGCCTTTTGCAGACACTGTTACTGCAGGAGCTCATGTCAGACAGCGTCTCAGCGTCTCCTTTCCTGCTTATAGCCCCTTCCTCAGCCCTCTCGCCTCTCTGCCCACCTCCTGCCCGGCCTATCTGTAGTGTGGCCTTCCTTGTGTAGATGTGCTTATTACTGTCACAAGTGATTGTGTTTGCAAAATTCATCGGTTACAGTTGAAAAGAATTATATTATCTCATCCCAGAACCCAGTGAGGAACGTAATACATGTTTAATCTCAACTCCCCAGAGTAGGAAGCGGCAAGGGAGCACTCACTGCGTTTGCCACTCTGATAGGATGCCCCATCCCCCTAATAAATAAACACACAGATACTCAAAGTTCTGCATTTCCTTATTGCATTGCAGTACCTGCTAACGCTTGGATAAAGTGAATGTGCTGAATTCCCACCCATGATATCCGCCATTCCTTCTCTTTTCCCAGTTTCTGGCTTTATCTCTTGCCCTTCCTCACCTGTTGGACTGTGCATGTCTGTCCATTGCAGTTTGAGTTCCATACAGCGGGGGGAACCAGAGTCTCCCGCATGGCCAGGGCCGCCCTGACCTGAGCCTGTTTTCGAGGGGGTATTTTGAATAGTATCTAATAGCCAGTGCTTACTCCTGCCAGGTAGTGTTCTCTCCACAAGTGAGGTGGGTGCTGTTACCACCCGCCGTTTACAAAGTCGGGAACTGAAAGCTCAGTTCATTGAGGAAGCTCACTGAGGTGATTTTCTTGCCCGTGGTCACATGACTAGTAAGCGTGGGAGCAAGGATTTGAACCCACAGAGTCTGTTTCCGGGGTCTGGGCTCTTGGCCCTCCAGCGCCACTGTTCTCGACTCGTGATCTCCCGTGACCGTGGACCATAACGGCAGCCTGTGGTGGGCCTAGATGTTCGCGTGGGCGAACCCAGTTCTGTGTGAGCTGCAGTTGCTCTTTAATTTCTTCAGTCAGACACCGTTGTGATAGAAAAAGAAATGGGGAAGAAGGTGAAAATGTGGATGACGAAAGGAGAGTGTAGAATGAGGACAGTATTGGGGGGATGAGGAAATTCTCAGCCACATAAAGTTGTTACCTGAAATGAGCAGTGTGGCTAATTGAGAATGAGCTTCCCCAGCTGCCTGTCCTGCTTCTTTGAGACATCGTGATGCTCAAAGAGAGGATGCGGGGGCGAAATGACAGAATTTGGAGAACTGCTAAGCGATGAGACATCTGATGCTGGAGTACAGGACAAAAAGTCATGCAAGAATCATGAGGGACACACATATACTTGATTCGGTTCCATGGAGATGACAGCTGATCGTTGGAGTCCTAAGCCTACTTGCTAAGTTTGTAGTTGACAAAATGCAGCAGATTTCACTGCCTGCATTCCACTGCATTTGGTAAAACGCAGACATTCGTCTTGGGTGGCTCTTTAGCTTTTAGTATGGGGTTTGTTTTTATTGAAATAAAATCCCTGGCACACGATCATGGAAAAAAAATCCAGAGTTTCATCATACGCAGTGTACTGTTTTCTGCACTGGAGAATTTTGAGTGCTTTGGAAATAACAAGTCTGTTTCCACAATTTCCTGCTCTCCACTAGGTTCTTGGAACGCCAAATGAGGACACGTGGCCTGGAGTTCATTCTTTACCACATTTTAAGCCAGGTATGTTTCATTAATTACAAATGACTAAGTGCTTCCAATATGCAGAGTGAATATATACATTTTCCCTTCAAGCTTCTGTATTACACCGAGAAAAATTTTGGTTACTTGCTCTTGTATATTCTGCCTATTAGTGGAGTTGTCCTTTGTTTTTACTATTTATTTGTCCCTAAAGATAGAATCAATGACATTCCCTATGAGAGGTTTTCACCACGTGTATCTCATTTGAGTTGACTGGCTAATAACGTAGCTGTATCCGCATCCGTTAGGCTGGCATCCATGTCTACAAAACAGAATTTCCATCAGGGTGCTATGATCTGCCTGTGTGACTTCTTGAAACACTACTAGGAAAAGTATTACCTTGTAAAAATGAAAACTTGACATTTTGATTTATTTTTTAAAAACTAGTGATATATAGTCCATTAATTTGAGTTTAAACATGTAAAATGTTCTGCATGCCTGTTGTACAGCATGCAGTCTTTTTTAATGTGAAATACTTAAACCTCCAAATTGGAAAATCTGAGAAAATGCAGACCACTTTTAAAACAAGTTGTCACTTTTGGGGCACCTGGGTGGCTCAGTGGGTTAAAGCCTCTGCCTTCAGCTCAGGTCATGATCCCAGAGTCCTGGGATCGAGCCCCGCATCGGGCTCTCTGCTCAGCAGGGAGCCTGCTTCCCCCCATTTCTCTCTGCCTGCCTCTCTGCCTACTTGTGATCTCTCTCTCTGTGTCAAATAAATAAATAAAATAAAATAAACACCTTAAAAAAATGAATAAAAAAAATAAGTTGTCACTTTTTTCCTTCGCCAGTAGATGGCAGTCAAGAAACTTTCAATTTTAATAATTACACTTATAGAAAGGATCTGAAATGTGGTAATTTAGTTTTTATAGGAGAGATGAAAGGTTTGGAATTGGAAATTTAATAAAAATCAATGAAATGAATTATTGTAAAATAATCCTCTTGGTTTTTTTTTTTTTTTTCTTTTTCCCTGTTACAACACATGGATTATAAAGTGCAGACTCACCATAAAATTACTGAAAGGGATTTTATGGAAGATCTCATAGTCCATTATTTAATGAGAGGAAAAGAGCTATGAATAATTTCTGTTATGGAAGCCAAGTTTATTCTCTTGCTCCTCTTCCCCTCTTCTGGGGCACCATCAGGAATAAATTATCAATCCCAAAGAATGACTGGATTGAGAAACTATTTTTATTCTCAGTATTTTTCTTCTGAAAGTGTATAGTGTGATGAGAATTTTTCTATCTTCTTGGGTTGCCCCAAGGACTCTTTGTACTTTTACTGAAAATTTTTTTTTTAATATTTTATTTTATTTATCAGAGAGAAGGAGAGAGAGAGAGAGCACACAGGCAGGCAGAGAGGCAGGCAGAGGTGGAGAGAGAAGCAGGCTCCCTGCCGAGCAAGGAGGCCATGTGGGACTCGATCCCAGGACCCTGGGACCATGACCCGAGCTGAAGGCAGCGGCTTAACCCACTGAGCCACCCAGGCGTCCCCTTTTACTGAAAATTTTAAGTAACTTCTGTGTTCTGGAAGACTATAGAAACTTAACAATTTAAGGTGGGGTTTTTTTCTTCTTTTTTTAACCAAGCAATAAGCACCCTCTCACTGCTCCAGCTGTTCCTAATGGAATCTGGGAACACAGCTCTTTGTAGATGCTCCAGTGTGGGCTGTGAGAGAAGGTTAGCTTCCCCATGTTAGTAACTAAAATCGGAAGTCTTGGGAAAATAAAGTAGAGGAGACTACGAAAAGATTTTGAATAAATAAAGTTAGATGCAGAGAAGAATAATTAAGACAGTTGTTTGGCCTGCCAAGATTCTGCACCAGAAAAGATGGAGTCATATGTTTATTTTGGTGTGAACAGAATTAACCTCCATCAACAACATACAAAAGCATTTATCAAATGTGTTCTGGAAAATCCTAGCAAGTCAAACTAACAGATTGGGAATTTCATGAGATCAAGGACTAGGCATAGTTTGTATTTTGGTGTTCAATAAATATTTGTTGCTCTGAATTCTACTGAATGTTTAAAACAGATATCATTTATATGACTTTTCTGGGATAGACATATATAAATTGGGCTATATATGTTTAAGTTATTTAATATTATAGATAAGTACCATTACAGACACTTAATACATAGAAGGTAATGGGGGCCCAGAAGAATGATGTGTTTAGATGGTGAACGTCGTAGATGCTGACAGATAAGAAAGATATTCCAGGCTTGTGGGTAAGAGTAGACATGATAAATATTTCCTGAGTTAGCTTGAGAGGTGCCAAAGGGAAGCAAGGTAATAGACTGAGGCAAAGGAAGCAAATCTGTGAATGCTTTCATTCAACACTTAATCAGATCATCAGGGGAGCCCTCATCTCTGACCTCCTGGACCTCATCCTCTAGGGGAAGAAGGTACACATTCCCAAAGGGGAAAAACAGCAGTGCGAGGGTCTGCCTGTCCCACTCCCACCCTGTACCTCCTTACTCTATCCCCGAAGTATGCCTTACAAAGTCTGAGGGAAAGCAAGAGAATCTGAACCTTAAGGATGTACTTTGTTTTGTTTAGTAGATTTCATTTTTTACAGCGGTTTTAGCCTCATAATAAACTTGAACAGAAGGTACAGAGTTTTCTCCTATACCCCTGCCCCAACACGTGCACAGCCTCTCCGTTATCAACATCTCCCACTACAGTGATACATCTGTTACAGTTTCATGAACCTAAATTGACAGAGCATTATCATCCAAAGTTCATAGTTTATATTAGGGTTCCCTCTCAGTGTCGTATGTTTGTCGTATGTAGGTTTGGACAAATGTGGAATGACATACATGTACCATTATAGTGTCCTACAGTGTAGTTTCACTGCCCTAGAAGATCTTCTGTGCTCTGCCTATCATTCCTCTCTCCCCCACCCAACCCTTGGCAACCACCTTTTTTTTTTTTTTTAAAGATTTTATTTATTTATTTGACAGACAGAGATCACAAGCAGGCAGAGAGGCAGGCAGAGAGAGGAGGAAGCAGGCTCCCCGCTGAGCAGAGAGCCCGATGCGGGGCTCGATCCCAGGACCCTGAGATCATGACCTGAGCCGAAGGCAGAGGCTTTAACCCACTGAGCCACCCAGGCGCCCCTCACCTTTTTTTTTTTTAATTGTCTTATAGTTTTGCCTTTTCCAGAATGTCGTAAAGTTGGAATCATACAAGTTGTTGCCCTTTCAGATTGACTTCTTTCTCTTATTAATATGCACTTAAGTTGCCTTCATGTTTCCTCATGGCTTGATAGCTGCTTTCTTCTTAATGTTAAATATTTTATTATCATGGTATATTGTTTATTTATCAGTTCACCTCCGGAGGGACATCTTGATTGTTTTAAGTTATGACGGTTATGAATAAAGATGCTGTAAACCCTTGTGGGCAGGTTTTTCTGTGGACGTCAGCTTCCAACTCCTTTTGGCAAATACCAAGGAGTATGATTGCTAGGTCATACATACTTTGCTTAATATTTTAATAGCTAATACATTTAAGCAATTCAAGATATCGAACAGTATGAAAAAGGAACATGGTGCAAAGCCTCCCAACCCTTTTTGCCATCTGCCACTTCCTCAGAACCACTGCCCTCAGATTCCCCCTTCCTCCATTTTATTATTATTGTTTCTTACCTTTATGTATTTGTAGGAAATGATGAATATTTATACTTTATATTTCTAATATTAAACATAATTTTGTACCCTGCTTGTCTCATTAATGCATCTCCTAGGTCTTCTCATATCCCTGCATGAAGGAGTCTAGTGGAGCTCATAGCTGCATTGTTTTCCATTGTATGGATTTAATCTACTCCCTACTTACGGGTTTTGGGGTTGTTTCCAGATTGTTGCTATTATAAATACACACACACACACACACCACACACACACACACACACACATATACATACACACATGGGTCACATTTTTACAGATACATGTGATAGATAAATTACCAGAAGTAGGGTTAAAGAATCAACAAATATATCCAATTATAACTTTGAACATACTGTCAGATTGTCCAGAAGGATGGTGCCCGTTGGCTCTGTTACCAGCAAACACATGAGAACACTGCTTCTCCACTCCACAGGCTATAGCCAAACTTTCAGATTTTGCCAGTCTATTAGGTGACAAAAGGACTCCAACACAATTTTTAATTTCATACTCCTTTTTATGATGAGGTTGAGCATCCTTTTGTGTTTCAAGATCACTTTCATTTCCTCTGCTGGGAACAGTTAATATCTTTTGCCAATTTACAGTTGAGCTATGTGTTATTTTCTTGTCAGTTTCTATAGGTTCCTTATGCATTGAAGAAAGCAATTTTGAAAATAATCCTCACTTTCATATCTTACTTTTCTTGCTTAACTGAATCAATTTTGCCCTAAGAGAAAAAAAGGTGTAATGGTTGAGAGCAATGCAGTCATTATAATTTTTAGGAGATCAGTTGTTATTAGAGATCCGTATATAAATCTATATGTATGTACCTTTGAAGGAAAAACTTTTCAGATAGATTATTTTATAGCTATGATCTAGGTCATGAGTAAAACTAAAAAGCTGAGTCTCTTGGTTTTAACATATTCTAATCTAATGACCTACAAGGTCTTTTTTGTTTTTTTTTTTAATTAGTTTATCCTTATAGTTAATTTCTATAGAATAAGTCCAGTTTATTTATTAATTCAGCAATATTTATTGAGCACCATTTGTGTAGATAGGAAGTGGGGGTGTTGCAGTGAACAAAACACACGAGATCCCTGACAGGTAGGAGAGACCTATAATACATAAAATATACAGTGTATTAGGTGGCAATGAGTATTCTGGAGGAAAATAGAGCAAGAAATGGGATCAGGAAGTGCCAGAGAAGGGGGCACCTCACAGTTTTAAATTGTAAATGTAATCAAGGAAGACCTCTCTGAACAGATGACATTTGATTCAAGGACATGAGAGAGAGAGAGAGCCACGAAGATATTTGCGGAATTTCCAGACAGAGAGAACCGCAGATACAAAGGCCCTCCAGTGGGAAGGAAAGAGGAGAGTATAAAATCAGGTCAGAGGCAATAGGCACTGTGCCAGCGGGAGTCCTTCACCCTTTACTCTGAACCAGACAGAAAGTACTGGAAGATTTTGAACAAGGCTGCACATGATCTGGGTTGCATTTTACTAAGATTATTTTGTGTCTCGTGCTGAGAATGGGGGGTCCAGGCTCAAGCAGGGAGACCAGCTCAGAGACTGGGACAGGAGTCCAGGAGAGAGACCACGAAATGTGTCATGAATAAAGTGACTTTACCTTCTCAACTTCTCTGTTTTAGCAGAGAACTTAATCTGGCTTTCCCTTGGAAAGCATAGCAAAACTAGAGAAACATTTTTAAGAACAACTGCCAAATATGTAAAAGAACAATTAGATAACAACTGGGTCTTATTCTTTAGTATTTACTCTGTATCCTCTTCTGCTCTTATATTTATGCTGACACCAAATTCCTTAACCTCATTCCTTAACCTTTTGTGGGAATTTGCTTACTCCCACAGCAGCCAGGCAGCTGGGACAGGCCATCGCTGCATAAAATAAGTATATATGTAACACACACATGCACACACATACACATACGTGTGTGTGTTGCATAGAATAAGGAGTCTAACTGTGGGAGGTGCTGCTTTTCTATCATTTCCTTCTATTTAAATTTCTCTTTAAAGAAGTGGGAAGTGGGTGTTTTGAACCTGATTGCTGTCCTTTTTCTCTTCCCTCACCCTTAGGTTTCTGTAGTATATGGTCCTAAAAGGAGAGGTCTCTCCCTCCCTTTCTCTTTCTTCTGCCTCCTCCTGCCCCCACCCCCTGCCTTATATCAGAGCATTTCTTTCATCACCAAGCTCAGGACGCTTGCTCTGGGCCAGCCCCAGAGGTGAGAGGTTGTTCTTAGCACTTCGGTAATTCTGTGACCTCTGATTGGATTCGTCACAGGCCAAGCCCCGTTCCCTGACAAAAAGTAAAAGTCTACTGTAAATTTGGACAATTTTCCTTTCACTTGTTTCATAGTTACTCAATAACGGGATAATGCTCCGTGCCTCAGTTTCCCTCTGAGATAGTAAGAGGCTTTCCCGTGTGACTCCCAGGATCACTTTCTCCTGCCTGCTTTGCCCACCGCTACTTTACATCAACACAGGCAACTGGCTTCTGTGTCCCCGGTGAGGTGATACTGGAAATTCTTTGTTAGATAACACAGACTTAGCATTAATATTTTTTAAAAGATTTTATTTATTATTTGGCAGAGAGACACACAGTGAGAGAGGGAACACAAGCAGGGTCAGAGGGAGAAGGAGAAGCAGACTCCCCACTGAGCAGAAGCCCAATGCCGGCCTCGATCCCAGGATCCTGGGATCATGACCTGAGCCGAAGGCAGATACTTAAAGACTGAGCCACCCAGGTGCCCCAGCATTAATATTTTTTTAAAAAACACAAAAAACACATCTTGCATGCATACTTGATGTGTTGCTTGGGTTTTGCAGAATTGTGGTCATTCCTAAATGAGGGTAGAACGTAGGGAGACATTGGAGGCTCTCCAGGCTGGTAAAAATGGGCAGGTGATTAAGGATGCTGATAAAACGCTGAAATTTCCTCCTGTTGAGGAAAACCCTTGGTTGGGAGACAAGCACTGTTTTGTTTGTGCCATAACTGTTTAAGCAAGTGGAACATTAAAGCTGGAAGACGCTTCAGGGGCATCCAGTCCTGCTCTCTCCCTTGTAAGGTTAGGAACCCAAGGCCAGGAATGTTAAGGGATTTCTCCGAAGTTAGTGAAAGAGGTGGAAATAGATCCCAGGTCTTCCTGGGATTCCATCCAGTGCTCTTTTTTTCAGCATACATCATGGAAGATCATGCTACTGGACCTGAGCAAGAAGACTGTATCGTGATTTCTCACTGACCTTTTTCCAGTGAGCATTTCATTGACCATCAGTCTATAAAGAAAATAACAGAAAACTAGAAGGTATCTGATCTCTGTGTCTAGTGAACTACATAGAACCACAAATACCACTTTGTTTAAAGTAGTTTGGCCTCTGGGTGCCTGGGTGGCTCAGTCGGTTAAGCATCAGACTCTCAGTTTCCACTCAGGTCATGATCTCAGGGTCATGATCTTAGGATGGTGAGATCATGTCCCATGTTGGGCTCCATGCTGGGTGTGGATCCCGCTTAAGATTCTCTGTCTCCCTCTGCCCTTCCCCATTCTCTCTCTCTCTTAAACAAACAAACAAATGTCATTTGGCCTCAAAATAACATGTAGACTCCATGCGTGATACTTTTATTCATCTCTTAAGTGCTTCCAACAAAAGGGCATTCAACAGCATTCTGTTAATGACAGATTATTATTCAGGAGTTTAAAAAAGAAGGGTGCTTTTGGGAAGAAAAGAAATGTTGCTAGACCAGAAGCAATTAATAGTAATAAAATTTAGACTAAAATAAATCTTGTTCCCAAATCAAGCAAGAGAACAGAGCATTTCTAAAGTGGTTCTGTTATTCTGAAGAGAAAGTTATCTAATACAAGAGACTGATTAAAGAAGATTTGATGAATATTTTTTCAATTTTTTCAATAAACGAAGTGAGGTGAAAGAAAAATTTGCCATTGGGGGCAAATTACAGAATGGCAGTATTTGTCTAAGCCCACAGACATATTGACCTTGAAGGCAACATTTAAATATAGACTTAGTTACAATAGAAAGATAAATTCCATATGCTTTCACTTAAATGTGGAGCGTTACCGAACAGGCAGTGGGCAAGGGATGGATTAAAGGGGTGACGGGTGTTGTACGTAAGGGATGAATCACTAAATTCTGCTCTGGAAACTAATATTACACTGTATGTTAACTAACTGGAATTTAAGTAAAAACTTGAAAAAATAAAAAATAAAATGAATGAATAAATAAAAAGCAGAAGCAGATCCATAAATACAGAGGGCAGACGGATGTTTGCCAAAGGGATGGTGTGGGGAGGTGAGCAAAATGAGTCAAGAGGGGAGTGGGAGATACAGGCGTCTAGTTACAGAATGAGGAATTCACAGGATAAAAGCTACAACCAAAGGGAATATAGTCAATTATAATAGTATTGTTTGGGACAGATGGCCACTGTGCTTGTGGTGAGCATAGCATTAATGTATAGAGATACTGAATTTTGACGTCCACCTGAAATCAATCTAACATTGTATGTGTGTCAGCTATACTTAAATATTTTTTTAAAAGAAAGGATAAAAGAGTATGCACAGAGCATTGGAATAATAAAGAAACTGGAGGTTAAAAATAGAGATAGATAAATATGGACTTAGTTGTACTAAGGTTTTGTAATGAGGGGAAGAACTTCTCCTCCAGTCCTGCCTATTCACAGGCGTGACTCGGGCTCAAAAACCAGATCTAGACTTAATTCCAGCAAGAAAATGTAAATTATTTCAGAAATAGGATGCTATGGTGATAACACCTTACCTTTTATGTTGTATTCTATTATTTACAAAGCACTTTTATATGTTGCTTCAACTGGTATTTAGAATAACTCTGAGTTATGAGAAGAATGTTTTTGCCTTAAAACTGTTGTCCCATTTTACAGACAAAAAAGCGAAGCTCAGAGAGATTGTGTGGCTTGCCCAAGGCTCTATCTCAGGGATGTAGCAGAGCCAAAACTTAATCCAGGTCTTACAGTCTCCAGCCTGGTAGTCCCACCCATGCCTGTGCCTGCCTTTCAATGGGTTTCCTTAACTGCAAATATAGGGGTATGAGGGAGAATTGTCAGTCTCTCCTCAGCCCTGCCTTGTGGCATCTTGGAAAAGATCTATACCTTCTTGTGGATACCAGAACCAGCCTCTTCCCCCTTTAACCTGTGCTTCCAATAAATTGTAGCTCCGAATTGCCCCCTGTGGATGTCTACCTTCAGACGTGCAGTCCTTAGTACCTATTATGGGAATTGCCCAATTTCATGATTTGCAGCCCTAAGGAAGCTTGGACTCTTAGCCTTGATTCGCTCTCTTGGCTTTTCCCCTAGTCTTTAAGAAGGTAGTGGAGAAGCTGTGGAAGCAGCAGAAGTTGTTGTGTGGGACATTCAGTGCAGGAAGGTGGAGAGGAGGACATCTTCATGCCAAGATGTTGCCCTGCAGAGACCACACCTTCAGTCAAGGGATCCTTGTGGATGTGCAGAGACCTATTCCTTGCTCTTCCAGAAGAGTGGTGTCTGCTCCATCCAGCTCACAAAATCCTGTGGGATTTAAATGAGATAATCTATTTTTTTACATTCTCTTTATTGCTTTGAATTTACTTATATTCTGCCTCTTTTTAAGATTTGAGCTAGCTGTATCATTGATATAAAAGTGCCTTTAAACTGCTAAGGGAATGTAACTACAAAATATTTTGGACCATTTATAGTGTCCTCTGCCTGGTATTTCCTTTCCCACTTGTCATTTATACTTTATCTCAAGAATTGCTTTTATGTCTTTCTTTAAATTGATTGATAGCAGTGGCAATAATCATGGGTTACATCTGGATATACAAGGGTGTGACTGTAATGGCTGTAAAAATGGACTTTAAAATTATTATGCAAATATCTGATTCTTATCTCAGATTTTATCGCTAAAATTGTGGATCTTCCTGACCCAAGGCTTAGGACAGTTAGACTCTCTCCACCCACCATCAACAACCACCTTCTCCAACTTTGCAGTTCCTCCTACCACCAGTAAATGCCACTCTGGTCACATAGTGAAAACAGCAGTTAATCAGTAAATTTATGAATGAGGTGAACTCTGTAGAGTGGAAAAAGTTTTAGCGAAGGTTCGCTGTAACAGGAAGGGCAGAATGCCTTTACTTCCTTACTTCTCTGATTATGGCAGTCATGCTGGGAGGTTGCTGGTGGCTGCAGGCAGGAGAGAGCGTGCCCACATGGAGAGGCCACATTCAGTGAGCAGTAACATGCCTCACAGACTCTCATGGCTCAGATTCTTATCGAGTACTCCGCTAGGTACCAGGCAGCGTTGTGGACGCTGAAGACACGGTCATGAGAGAAGCAGACAAACCTCTTTCCCTCTTTCCATGTGGAGCTTATGTATTCACAGAGAGACAGTTGGGAGACAGATTACAGGTCAGTGTGGCTGGAATAGTGTGGCCATGAACAGCCGCAGATGATTCAGAGGGGTGGGTTCTGGAAGGCCAAGGTGAGGAGTTCGGGTTTTATTTGAAGTGCAAGAAGATCATGGAGCAAGGAAGGTTTTTGATCAAGGAAGGAAATTGATGTTTTACGTCTTCAGAAGGACCCACTGGCTATAAAAAGTCATGGGCCGATTTTAGAGATAGAAAGAGGCTTTTGCCTCATGTGTGAAGTCCTCTTGATTGGGCGTTTCTGTCTACAGCTCTGCATTGAGAAGGGTCTATAACGGCAAGTTGGACTTGGGGGAAATTATTCTTAGCAGTTAGTAGAGATGCCGCAGACATGGAGAATAGAGCTGACCAAGGATCAGATACGAAGTAAGTCCTAGAAGTGGCCAGTGCTATAAAATAAAAACAAGAGGGCCCCTGGGTGGCTCAGTCAGTTAAGCATCTGACTCTTAATTTCAGCTCAGATCATGATCTCAGGGTCATAAGATCGAGCCTCACATCCAGCTCCACGCTCAGCGCAGAGTCAGCTTGAAATTCGCTCTTCCTCTGCCCCTCCCCCCACTTATGAGCTCTAAATAAATAAATCAAATCTTAAAAAAAAAAAAAGAAAAGAAATAACCAAAAAGTTTGATAATCACTCAACACCGTAAAATAATAATTCCATTCCTCCCCAGTAAGCAGACCTATGGGAGGGGATTATCTTTATAAATTGCAGAAACCCATTCCATTGCAAAGTAGGGACTATCTGTACTGATTTTCTCTGTATCTGCTTGAAGAATTTCCCATGTATTTTCACTAGAGGGCATCAGTGGTGATGGAGACTAGCAGAGTGTCCAGAAAATGCCAGAGAAGATGTAATAAGGTTACAATTTTAAGGAGAAATAAAGTTCTTCTGACTGCAGCCTTATCAAAACAAAACAAAACAAAATCCTAAGTAGGCAAGGTTCATTACTTTCACTCTTGGAGTTTTGTAAAGATTCAGTTGGGGCATTATCCACACCTCATCTCACCAAGGTTGATATGGCATGCCAGTCACCAAATACAGATTTCCCCATCCCTTCAGTAATCCTGCTGTCCTCTCCCCACCCCCCAAAAGAGCTAATATCCTTGTATACGGTCCAGTGTTAAAACTACGTCTAAGAAAAGAATTAGAGATTCAGCCTAAGAGTGAGAACAGAATCAAATGAAGACAAGGATAACTTTCAAGGTACTGAAAGAACTGTCAGCTCTTTAAAAATGGCAAGCTTGAATTGTTACATACCATCCATAGTACCATAAACCAGCCATACACTTGTTATGGCTTTCTTTGGTTTATAACATGATGTTTTATATTCATCCTGCACACAGTAAGTATAACTAGAAATCCATGCATTGGAAAAGGTCCTCCATGTCTCCTGACCCTGAACTTTTAAACATCTTTTCAAAAACTTAAAAAATAATAATAATAAGATCTTAGGAACGGGGGACAGGGAATTGGAAGTTTAGATCTAAAACAAGACAAGTTGATTCCTGTGTTCAAGTTGGTCCTGAGCTGAGTACATTGAGTAGTTGACTTTTTCCCCAGGAGAGGAGTGGGACCCCACAGACCTAAGCTGTGCACAGTTAACTATCCTGAGTAGTAATTCCACTGTGAGATTCATGACTAAGTGATTGAACCAAGGGTAGGAGGAAGGTAGGATTTTCTCTTTTCTGTCCCTGGGACTTTAGAGGCACATGGACAACAGTATTTGTAACCTGAGAATTTGTGTACAATTTTCAGCATTTGAAAATTGTTAGAATAATGACTGAAAATTGAAGTGCTCTTTGGTTTGTGATGCTATTTGTGTTGTATAGTTTTTGACACTTTGCCAAATGTTTTCCTGTGAATTACCCTCTTAGGAGGGCAGTAGGCAGGAAGATAAATGTAGCTGAAGATCTGTGAGGAAAGCCCCACAAGGTAGCACTGGGCCAGAAGCACATGGAGCAATCAGTTCCGCCATGACAGGGCTTGAGACAAACTATCCCAATGCTGGTGCCAAACCCAGATGAGTATCTGTTTGTTGCTCGAGCCTGTGTGGTGAGCTGGGTTTCAGCTGATCTTGTCTGGGTTCTGCAGGTTCACCTCCAGGATGTAGGCCGGGTTCTGGTCTCACCACACATCTCGCATCCTCCTCGGAGCGACAGCTATGAAATAATGCTCTTCCTGTGACAAGAGACAGGAAGAGCACAATGCACAGACACATTTAAACCCGCACTGTGTCAGTACCGCCGACATCCATTATTCACACCAAATATCATCTCCACGGGGCAGGGAAGGGAGGGTGGGGAGAGGGGCAAGAAGAAATATTTCCTGGATACTAATCTAATCTCCCAGACTAGAGTTTATGACTTCTAGGCTGATCAGCTACTCCTGGCTAAAATAAGTGACTCAGAGCCTTAATTTGTTTAAAACGATGTTGATTTAAAACACTTCTTTGGGCCATTATCATAGGGATCATGCAAGACAAATAGACACGACTATGGTATAATACGTCTTTTGCTAGTATAGAGGTGAAAGGAAAAATCTTGATTTATGTATGATGCAAGGAATATTTTACCCCCAGATACTCAAGTAAGATAAGATAAACTGACTACTAACGATTGGCTCAGTTTTAAGATCTGATGAAAGTTCCTTCACTTGCGCTTGTCCTCGATACAGTGCTGTCAGAATGTCTTTTTAGCTACCAGACCAATGTTTGCAACGGAGATTATTAAGAAAGGACATCATGGTGTACCTACACAGTGCTTTCACCTATACAGCCAGCTTGGTAAACGCAACTAATAATCTCCTGACTGCTAAAAAGAACAATTGCTATTCTCTCAACGCTCATCCTTGCTCTCCACGAGTGCTTTAAAAACACAGACTTACCTATAAGGAGTTAGAAGAGTATTGAAACATCTGTGATTTTCGTCATTTCTTTATTGCCTCAGAAGGGGTACTTGAGGATAACTTGAGTATTTACTCTCCCTAGGTAACACTGCTTTCCCACATACAGTATGTCTGCCTCGTGGATGTAGAACTTTACCGTACGAGATGGTCGGTTTTTCAAGCATATCAGTAGTAGTTGTGATAATAGTAGTCATAGCTATAGCAGGTATTAAATGTTTCCTGTGCATCAGACACTCTTGCCAGCTCTTGAGGTGCATTTCCTGATGGAACATTCACAGTAACTGAGGTAAGTACTGCTATTACTCCCATATAGGGCAGCAGAGGCACCGAAAGAGCTTTTTTGTTGTTGTTGTTAAGTATTATGTCCAAGGTTACTAGAACTGGGAAGACATGGTCTGGCACTTCCTGTGAACACAAGACAGATTCGTTCTCCTAGACAAAAGGTTAAGGCACTGACTGCCTACAGAAAGTGCATTGGGAGTGAAAAGAGTACGTTTGTGTGCATGCTTTTTTTAAGAGCTCTTTTAGCTTCACAGCAAAACTGAGGGAAGACACGGAAATTGCCCATACATACCCTGTGTGTGCACACAGTCCCGGCCTCCCCGGTATCAACATGCCCCACGAGGGCAGGACGTTTGTTAGAATTGCTGATCCTACGTTGCCCCATCATTATAACCGAGAGTTCGTAGTTTTCATTAGAGTTTACTCCTGGTGAGCAAATGTATAATGTGGGTGTGGACAAATGTATAATGACATGTATTCACCTTTACAGTATCATACCAAGTAATTTCACAGCCCTGAGAAATCCTCTGTGCTCTGCCCACTCCTCCCTTCCTCTGCCCTAACCCTGGCATCCACTGATCTTTCTACTGTCTTTGTAGTTTTGCCTGTTCCAGAATGTCAGCTCGTTGGAAGCGTGCTGTTTTATATTGATGGCTAAAGGACCTTTGTGCTCTGTTGTGCTGCTGCAGGCTTAGTGTATGGGTGAGGTCCAACTTCAAGTCTTTGCCAGCAGAGACACAGAGGGGTGTCCTGGTGTAGTGATGAAGAGCGTGGACTCCACCTCTAGCCGGGCTGGCTTCAAATCCGGCTCTGCCACATGTGAGCTGTGTAACACAGACAAGGTGCCCAGTGTCTCACTACCTCAATTTCTCTGTGTGTAAGGTATAAGGTGGAGATGACCATAGCCCCTCCCCCACAGTGTTGTCATGAGGACTAAAGTGAGTGCGTATTTGCAAACTACTTAGCATATAGAAAATGTTTGCTAAATATCTAATAAGAGCCTTGGGTAGCCCAGCTCTTTGGGAGGGGAAAGTAGACTGGGAGCAGAGTCCTTGTTCAGCCTATCCCAGTAGCCTGCATCATGGCCTCAGGCGACTCAACCTTTCCAACCTCAGTTTACTCCTGTAAAATGAAGTTCTTGGACTCCCTGATTGCTCACACTGCCCCTGAAGGTGCTGAGCGCCCCCTTCCTGATCTCTTTATCGCTTAGGGAAGTCTAGATGAAGGGTGGGTGGGGACACATGGAGAATGAGACACAGAATCTTTCCTCTCCTTTGTTTTCTGGGCACTGTGAAGACATGATTTGTGAACAGTACACTTTAGACTTGCAAGAATGCCTGTGGTTAAACTTTCCTAGAGAAAGACATCTTAAGGGAAAGAGGAGCCTTCCTTGACTTTTAAGATTGGATAGTTTGAAGACCTCATCAGGGACTGCGCACTCACAAAGCCACAGTTGTACACATGTCCGAAAAGCCAAGCCATCAGAAGTAAATATTTAATGAAGTAGGAGAAATGTTTGTTTCTGGAAGTTGCTAAGAGATTACTCATTTTAACATGCCCACGTTTGGGAATTAAAAGATGATTTGCCGAGGCTGGAGTAGGTCACGTTGCTTCCGTCTCCTGCGTGCACCATCTGAAGGTGGCTGCCGAGCATTTTGAGGTGGCCACCGGGGGACAGCATCAGGGCAGTACAGTTCTGTTCAGCATGAATGTGTCATGCCAGAGCCTCATGGATAACATTCAAGGTGTGCCAGATCTCAGTCATTATGTATTTTGCGGCTATCAAGTGTGTTAAAGCTGTGATTTGCAGGTGTGTGAACATATGTATTATTATGTATCATTTCCAAAATGCCTGTTTAGGGGGCGCCTGGGTGTTAGTTGTTAAGCATCTGCCTTCAGCTTGGGTCATGATTCCAGGGTCCTGGGATCGAGTCACATGTCGGGCTCCCTGCTCAGTGGGGAGTCTGCTTCTCCCTCTCCCCCTCCCTTTCCTTCTGCGTGATGTTCCCCTGTTCATGCTCTCTCTCTCTCTCTCTGTCAAATAAATAAATAAAATCTTTTAAAAAATAAAAATTAAAAAAAATTAAGATGCCCGTTTAGGTCACTCTGCTTTTTTGGAGTTGAGAGATTTAACATCCCCATATTTTGGAACAAGTTTAGCCCTCTCCATCTGGGATAAACCCTCCTCTTCTGTACAGGAATTCTGCTTTACTTCTGTTTTAACTATAAATAGGGGCACCTGGGTGGTTCAGTGGGTTGAAGCCTCTACCTTCAGCTTAGGTCATGATCCAGGGTCCTGGGATCGAGCCCCGTATCAGGCTCTCTGCTCAGCGAGGAACCTGCTTCCTCCTCTCTCTCTGCCTACCTCTCTGCCTACTTGTGATCTCTGTCTATCAAATAAATAAATAAAATCTTTTTTAAAAAAAAAAAGATAAATAGTTTAAATCTAGCTTATCTGTCTCAATCAGACTATCAACTGAAGTGTTCACTGCTGGTTTGGCTTTCCTAATAGGAGACAGTGAAGGTTGCATAAAAATTCTTCTGCATACTTGTCAATATAGTTTTCTTGTATTGATAATCTGTTAGTATTGGTGCCGTAATTTATTGTAGGCTGCTTATGACCATATATGTTTTGTGCACTGCTGTATATCCACAGTGCCTAGAATAGGGCCTGGCAAACAGTAGGCACATAATAAATATTTGTAGAATAAATGTGAGAATGAAGGAACACTCATGTCTCCTATCCTAAAGGATTTAAGGATATTATATATTACATAAACAATAAGAGTGATTGTTTGAAATCTCACTAGCATGATCCGTAACTATGTTTGTTGTTGACCTTCTAAAGGACCATAGCCCTTCTGCTTCACTGAAACAATCCTGAGAAGGGCCTCAGGTTCAGCACCCTTGCCAGGTGATACAATGACCACGGCTCTTTGCTGAAATTCTTACTACTTTTCTTACAAGCTCAGTAAGAAAGAGTAAATGTATTTGTTAAAATATAAAATAATTCTAAAAATTTTAAATTGTGAACATTTGAATATTTTGTTGAGAGGAGTTAATTATCAAGCACGTCTAACATTTCCTGTGGCATTTTGGACATGCTCATTTTTATATTGATTTATTGACTTATGAAACACTTGTTCGGTAATATTATTTATGTTGGATGATATTAAATCTGTTTACAAGAGATATGCTAAAGCCTTAGACTTGTAAGATCTCATCTCTGTTGCCACCCCTCCCAAAAAAGAAAGAAAAGTGATAGCTTACAAATCCTGATTTCACCTCTCAAGTCCTTCAAACATATTTGGGGTTTCTAATCTGTTGATTGATGTAACTGTTTACTCGTATGTTTTCCTGTTAGTTAGAAACACAGCAGTGTCCCGTAAGATACAAGCCAAAAAATAAAAATTGATGATAAGTAAATGAGGGGAATTCAAATTAAAGTTATTCTCCTGATGGATCCAGGTCTTACCTATAAGCGAATGTGTACCTTCCAGTTTAGGTTTTCTCTTCCTGTGGGTTCCAGTCTGCTTTCCTAATGCCCGAAGCCACTGCGGTTATAGGTTTTTTAAGCTGAGTCCCTAGAACGTGTACCATTGTTCTCCGCCTGTTTTCCTGCGGTATTACAACGACCCGCAGCACACAAGCAGGGCAATTTGAGGGAAAACCTTTCCAGTTCTCTGTCCTCCCACCCCCCTCCCGTGGCAGAGCGAGAGATTTCTTCTGTGCCGGCCCTCCTCCCTGGCCTCCCGCTGCGTGTGATTGTCCTCTGCAATGTCCCTGCAAGAAGAGAAGGTGAAAATCAGCCTGCAGGTTTAAATTAATTGCACTCCTCAGTTATGCTCAGAGTTTCGCCAGTTCTTTACATCACAACATTCTAAACTTCTAGTTTAAACATAATTGGAAAGAGAAAGCTCACATTAAAGTAGTCACTGACAGAGTAAACTTAACTAAAGCATAACAGTGTAAAATACTCATATGCAAATAACTTGAATAATCTGATAAAGTCATTCATAGGCCCTTGAATATTTTATTAAAGATAACTGTTACTGGTTCAAAGCCCTGGGTTCCAGCACCTTTTTGTTTTTCAAACTTACGTGCTGAGGGTTCCAGCACCTTTTTGTTTTTCAAACTTACGTGCTGAATTATATTGTGTTTATTCTAATGGAACATCACTTTTATTCGTAGTGGAAATTGCTTTTAAAATATAATTTTTTCATGGAGTTATAAATGTAATGCATGTTCCTGGCCCCACAGGAAAAAAAAAAATGGTAGAGCCTCCTCCATTTGAAATTGTGTACTTGGCATTTAAGATCTGAAGGATTCTGGATACAAGAGAGCAGTGCTTGTGTTTTACTGGGGCTGGCTTCAGATATTTGAGTTTATCCTGTCTTCATTTGGAAAAGAAACAGATGCGCTTACTGGCTCTGCCTCCAGGCTCCCGAGGGATGGTGACCATATCCACACTGACAGCACTCTTCACCCTGTATTTGTATTTCTGTATTTACATTTCGGTGCCACTGAACTATAACTGGGACTTTTACCCACTTTGCCGTGTCCAGTGCAGCTCCTGGCACCCCGGCAGGTGCCTAGGTCACATTTGCTAAAAGAATTCAGAGTTTACACGAGTAGTGATGGAAGGCAAACACAGGGAAACCTCATTCTTCCTTATTTTTTCTAACTTTCCTATGGCGTGTTTCAGTTTGGGCTTTTATGCACAGCTAAATTGGACATACTGTATTTCTGGGGGGAAAATTCTATTAGCATATCCTGTCAAACTCTAAATAGAGGCAATTCTTAGAACTTATATTTATGTGCAGCCATTAATTGCCAAGAATAATAATTTACTTGTAAATGCAAGATTGTATTAATTTTATCTGTAATGGAATTCTTGTTCCTCCTGAAATCATAGCAAATTATTAAAATTGCTTTGTGGGGAGGACAAAGTTAAGGAGATCAAATTTGCTTTACAAGAACACTTGATGTAATTAATTTTTTTAAAATATATCTTGCTTTTTTAATACCAGACTTCAGATAATAATTTTTTTAAAGACCTTTATAAAAAGAACTGTTCTCCCCATTTCTCCTTTCTTTGTCAGTGAATCCTCAAACCTAGAATATGCCTTCAAGTTTCTACTCTACACCAACTGGCTAAATTACGTTGTGACTTTATAATGCAGGCTAGTAGAGAGTAAACTCAGACATTACATGTTCTTTTGAGACTTTTAATTCATAATTGTTGGTGAGCACTTTGACCCATAGCTTTAGAACAATGGCTATTTGGAATCAGGCCTGATCTTCGGGAAATACATGCATTAGAGCATAATGACCAGTTTCTGCACTGATTGGTCAGAGTCCATGCCTGGCAGGTTCTTAAATATTTTAACAATTATCCCAGCTTGAATGGTGACTCTGAAGCTCCATGAAAACCTTCAGTACTTTCTGAATCTGGAAAGATTCGTGTATTCTTGGCATGGCAGCTGAGTTGAGTATGAAATTCTCAATCTTGGGAACTTGGAAATTAGAGATCTGTAAACCCTCTATTCCTCATCTTAATGCCTATCTTTCTGTCATAGCCTATATCCAATCCATCAGTAAATCTATTGCTCTGCCTTTTAACAAGCTGCAGACGGACTAACCCCTTCTCACTGCAGTCACTATTTCTAGGGCCCAAAGTATATCATCTCCCTCTCGTACAGTTGTAAAAAACTTTTCTTGATCTCCCGGTTCTGTCCTTGCTCCTGATAGTGTGTTCTTGAAACAGAAGGCAAAATGTGTGGATGGTGAGTTACAGGCCACAGGGCTCCATATGAGCTCGTCTTCTGCCCTGTGCCCCTTCTCTGTCTCAGCCTCCACTTCTCTCTCCCAGGCTTTCTGTCTGCTCCAGCTACCCTGTCCTTCAGGCTCACTCCAGCCTTGCACGTTCTACTGGAATATAAGCTTCCTGCCTGCATGAAGGGTTTCTGTATGATTCCCTTCTTTGTAGCCTCAGCCACCAGGAAGGACACCTGGCGCATAGTAGTTGCTCAATAAATAGTAGTTGAACCAATGAATCATTGCACAGTATTTCCAGTCATTCTGTTTGGATAAAGACTGTGTTTAAAAATGGGAAGTTGAACAGGTTCTTAACATTTCTTTTTGTTCTTCTTATCTAATGGTATTCTTCCATAGGAAATATACCATAACAAAAGCAATACCAGTCATTTAGATCCTCTCCTTTAAAAGCTTGTCCTTAGAAGCAGACAACACTGAAAAGAGATACCAACCAATATTAAGCAATACTTAAGCCTTTCAGTATGAAATTTTAAAAAGAATCAAGATTAATATGAACAAGATGCCATTTAATTTTATTGGAGGACATACACACAAATCCTTTCTGAATGGAAGACACACCAAAAGATTATGTACAGAGATTTTACATTATTCTTTTCAGATAAGTAGATATTTTAATGATACTCCAACCAGATTTCCGGTGGGAACTTTATTTTGTTGACTGTTTTGTTTGAAACTCACCTTCCCTCATCACTTAATCTAAAGTGTTCCTCTCATACTGGTCTGTCTACATTATATCTCTTTGTTTTATTTTGCTACGACACTTTTTTTGCCCACTTTTATTGAGATAGACTAGACATAGAACAGTGTATAAGTGTAAGGTGCACAACAGAGTGATATTATATATGTCTATGAAATGATACCACAGTAAGTTTAGTTAACATATGCATCACATCTTGTGATTACAATTTTTGTGTGTCTGTGGTGAGAACTTTGAAGATCTACTCTCTTAGCAACTTTCAAATATACAGTGCAATATTGTTAACTAAAGCCACTATGCTTTACATTACCTCCCCAGAATTGATCCATTTTATAACTAGAAACTTATATCCTATGATTGCTTTTCATCCATTTCTCTACCTCCCCATCCCCTGCCCCTGGCAACCATTAATCTGGTCTCTGCTTTTGTTGAATTCAGAGTTTTTTAGATTCCACATACAAGTGAGATCATACAGTGTTTATCTTTCTTTGACTTATTTCACTTAGCAAAATGCCCTCAATGGGCACAATGCCTACATTGTTGCAAATATCAGGATTTCCTTATTTTTTTACAGCTAAATACTGTCCCTTACACTATATACACTACATTTTTTTCATTCATTTCATCCATCAGTGGATACTTTGGTTGTTCCCATATCTTGGCTATTGTAAGTAGTGTCAAGGTGAACATAAGGCTGCAGAAACCTCTTCAAGTTAGTGATTTAATTTCCATCAGAAATTAAATATCCTCCTATGGAATTGTTGGATCATATGATAGTTGTATTTTTAATTTTTTGAGAAACGTTGCTACTGTTTTCCATAGTGGCTGTACCAATTTACATTCCCACCAATAATGTATAAACATTCCCCTTTCTCCACATTCTTGCCAGCATTTGTTATCTTGTCTTTTTGATACTAGCCATTCTGACAGGTGTGAGGTGACATCTCATTGTGGTTTTGATGGTTTTAATCTGATAATTAGTGATGCTGAGCACCTTCTCATGTACTTGTTGGCCAGTTGAATATCTTCCTTGGGAAAATGTCTGTTCAGGTCCTTTGCCCACTTCTTAATTGTATTATTTGATTTTTTTGCTATTGAGTTTTATGAGTTCTTTATATATTTTGGATATTAACCCCTTACCAGATAGGTGGTTTGCAAATATTTTTCTCCCATTCAATAGGTTGCCTTTTCGTTTTGTTGATGGTTTCTTTTGCTGTGCAGAAGCTTTTAGTTTGTTGTGGTCTCACTTGTTTATTTTTGCTTTTACTGCTTGTGCTTTGGGTGTTGTATCCATAAAATCCATAAAAATGGCCTTGCCAAGACCAGTGTCAAGAAGCTTTTTCCACCTCTGTTTTTATTTGTGCTTTCAGGTCTTACATTTAAGTCTTTAATCCTTTTGGAGTTAATTTTTCTTCCTGGTTTAAAATAGGAGTCCAGTTTCATTTTTTTGTTTGTTTTCCCACCACGTATGGAAGAGATTATTTTTCTTCCATGGAGTATTTTGGCTCCCTTGTCAAACATTAGTTGACCATTCATGCCTGAGTTTAATTCTGGGCTTTCACTTTTGTTCTATTAGTCTGTGTGTCTGTTTTTATGCTAGTACCAGACTGTTTAGATTGCTATAACTTTTTGAAAGATAGTTTGAAATCAGGAAAGGTAATGCCCCTAGCTTTGTTCTTCTTTCTCAAGATTGCTTTGACCATTTAGGGTCTTGTGTGGTTCCATACACATTTTAGGATTGTTTTGTTCTTGTTTGTATAAATACCAAAAAAATGCCATTTAAATCTCAATAGGGATTGTATTAGGTCTATAGATGATGTTGGGTAGTATGAAGATTTTACTATATTATTATTATTTTTAAAGATTTTCTTTATTTATTTGACAGAGATATCACAAGTAAGCAGAGAGGCAGGCAGAGAGAAAGGCGGAAGCAGGCTCCCTGCTGAGCAGAGAGCCCAATTTGGGGCTTGATCCCAGGACCCCAGGACCCTGAGCCGAAGGCAGAGGATTAACCCACTGAGCCACCCAGGCGCCCTAGATTTTACTATATTAATTCTTCTAATCCATGAACACAGGATTCCTTTCCATTTATTTGTGTCTTCAATTTCTTTCGTCAGTGTCTTAATAATTTTCAATGTACAGATTTTTTATCTCCTTGGTTAAATTTATTCCTAAGCATTTCATTATTTTTGATGCTTTATAAATGGAATTTTTCCTTTATTTCTTTTTCACATAATTCAGTGTTAACATAGAGAAACACAACTGACTTTTATATATTGATTTTGTATTCTGCAGCTGGGCTGAATTTGGCACTAATTGTATTTTGGTGGAGATACTCTATATAAAATCATGTCGTCTGCAAACAGAGACAGTTTTACCTCTTCCTTTCCAATTCAGATACCTTTTATTTATTTTTCTTTCTTTCTTCCTTTTTTTTTTTTCTTGATTGCTCAGGCTGACTTTTAGTAGCATGTTGTTGAATAAGAATGCTGAGAGAGTCAGGGCGCCTGCGTGGCTCAGTGGGTTAAAGCTTCTGCCTTCGGCTCTGGTCATGATCTCAGGGTCCTGGGATTGAGCCCCAGGTCGGGTCGGCTGTCTGCTCAGCAGGGAGCCTGCTTCCCTTCCTCTCTGCCTGCCTCTCTGCCTACTTGTGATCTCTGTCTGTCAAATGAATAAATAAAATCTTTAAAAAAAAATGCTGAGAGTGGGCACCCTTGTCTTGTTCCTGATGTTAGAGAAAAAGCCTTCTGCCTTTCATAATTGAGTATGGTATTAGCGGTGGGCTTGTCATGTATATGCTTTTCTGCATTGGGTACATTCCTTCTATACCCAGTTTGTTAAGGGTTTTTATCATGAATGGATGCTAAATTTTGTCAAATGTTTTTTCTGCATCTATTAAGATAATCATGTGATTTTTGTTTTTTAGTCTATTAATATGGCGTATCACATTTATTGATTTGCATATATTAAACCATCCTTGCATTCCAGGGATGCATACTATAAAGAGACATCATTTTTTCATTGCTGGAAAATGAAAAGTAATCTGTCAGCGTCTATTAAAATGTAAAATGTGTGTACCATTTACCAAGCAGTTCAACATGGAAAAATCTGTCCAATAGAAACAAAGGCATTAGTATACAGAGATAGATGTGCGAGGATATTTATTAAAGCATTGTTTTTAAGGGAAAAGGAACTGGAAATGTTCTCAGTTGTCATCAGTAGGAAATAGTCTAAGTAACTGTGATACTTCTAGTCTGTGGAATATTATACAGTCTTAAAACAATTGTTACATCTATTTTCTTGCTTTGAAAGACTGTCTGCTGTATACTAAAAAGATTTCAGACTGTTTATTATACAATCCATCTTTAAAAATTAAAATAGTATCTACACACGTATATATGGATGGGTTTGTATTGTAAACATAAAGAAGTATGTGGAAAGAGACATACCCTAGACATTAACAATTGCTGTGTCTTCAAGAGTCAAAAATAGAGAGCAGGAGAGGAGATTATTAACATCTGTTCTGTGCTGCTTTATTGTTTAACTTGGTAAAACCAACATCTTAATTTTTAAAATATAATAAAGATGACTTAATGAAAAACATAAATGTACATTAGAGGACATTAATAGTTTGGCTTTGAGCCAAACCAAGTAAATGTAAGAAAGAAAATGTAAATACTAAATAGTGTAAGAAAGGAGAACTACCATTACTGTATTGGATCAGAGATATCTTCATAGTGAAGCAGCAGCTCTCACTTCATCGATATGTCAATGTTCTTCTGTAGACTTAGAGTTTGGAAGTTTGGAATTTGTGTTTCTTTTTTCTACCCGATTAAAACTTAGTTATTCTAAGAAATAATTACTAGGAAACCAGATTATGAAATAAATCACTGTAACAAAAGAAAACAATGCTTCCTTATTTAAAATGTTATGATCTTCCTGTTTTATTCTTTGTAACTGCCCGATCTAAATGTGAAGTGTACCATGGCCGGCATAACCGTAGCTAAGTCAAACACTGTCTTTTTAAAAGTTGAGGGTTTTTTTTTTTTAAACATACTTGTAATGTATACATTTGAAACAAAGGTTGCTTATCATTTTTCTTTTTTATTTCAGAACGCTTTACCCTGTACAGCTCTAAAAACCTTAGGCAAGCATGGAATAAGTAAGTCTTTATACAGTTTGTGCTTGTTCTCACTCTCTCTTTTTCTTTTCTCTCTCAGTCTCTCTCTCAATTCTTAAAACTCTCCAGATAAGTTTGTCTTGACATTTTTTCATTTGCTCATCCAAGTATCCATGCATCCATTCATTTAACCATTAAATAGTCGGTAAGCCCTAACTGGGCACCAGCCGCCATGTTCACCCTAAGCCGATGCTGTTATATATGAGTTTGCATTCTTAGAGCAACGTGGCATTGCTTGAGAATTCTAAATCCTAAAATTCATTATGCTTAATCTTCTCATAACTGAATTCCAAGAAATGTTTTCGCAATAGCAAAATAGCATCTAAGTACAGTGTAATGACTGATTCTAATCTAAATAATGCCAGTGACAAACTTGGAGCTAGATAAAATTGATCTTTCAGATTTTTTCAGTTTATCGATTGTTCTCCTAAGCCTTGTTGGAAAGCGAAGTATGTGTATCACTTGAAATATATGTCATCTGTTTATTTAATTTCTGTTCTCTCATCTGATCTCATTGAAATCATTTTATTTATTGGTTTCGAAATTTGATGAAATCTGAAGATCTGGGTTTCTCAAGTTATTCAGGGGTCTTTTATTGCAAGCCAACGTGTTAATAAATCATTGAAAGTTAGAAAGCAGAGTGATTGAGTCACTCTCATTAGTTGTAGAGATCATATTTCAAGCATGATGCTGGGAAAAAGGTAACTGGGACTGCTTTGATTTTAAAAAAATTAATTTGTCATAACAGAATTTTGTCTGTGGGGAACTTAGTGTTATTGCCTCAGTATTTATTGTTATGACATGTTTCATTTTAGACATCATCAATTATAAAAATAAAAAAGAAGGAAAAAAACCTTTTTATAATACAAATGTTGTCAGTAGATCCAGTAGACAACTTAGTGTGAGGAACTCATGAAGTGAGTACTTTAAACTCTGCAGTGGTTTATTTGGAAGCTTTGGCAGTTTATTTTGATTAAATTCATCCTTAGAAGAGCACTGGGATAACTATTTTCATCTAACACAAGGCTTTGCATTTGGCCATTTGAAGAATCAGTTCTTAATGTCTAGAGTCTCCTCTGGGAGGCATGCCCTCTGTTGGGAACATTCTGTGCCTGTTCCTCCACTCTTGTACCCTTCACCCTCCCCCTCATCACTGGTCATCAGTCTAACAATTAAATTAAGTGCTTTCATACACCAGGTACCACATATAGTACACAGTTCCTACCTTAATTAAATGACCAAACACATTCTGTCATGATTGCTCAAGAAGGTTTGTTTAACCAGGTAACCGTCTTAGGAGACAGTTCTTTATAAAGCAGTTGAATTTCTAACCCCACCTTTGAAGTCACAGGAACATCTGGCAGATCTACACAGAGCATTTGCGGAGAACAGCCATTTCCTTCCTTCAGAGGGGCCAAGCTAGAGTGACCTCTAAATTGCCCAGGAAAATAAATGGCAGTCCTTATCCACTTAGAGTAGTCAACAAAAAAAATGGGAGATGGGTGTGTGTAGATGATGGTGAATGATATTTTTTCCACTGTCTTCTTATGGATATGACCCCACTTTGTGTACACCTGGCCCACTCCAGCCGTTCATATCTGTGGCTTGTATTCAGTACCACCCGCCATCACAAGCTCTCAAGCACATGGGCCCCAATGAATGAATGGCCTTTCTCGTCCAGCCATTCCACCATGACAGGTGGGATGCCCCAGGGAAACGAGGTTGCCTCATGTCTTTCTAAAAGAAAAGCAAAATTGGAATAGTACTCAAGCGTTGCTTGAATTCTGACCTGCTTGCTTCTGACAGGCTTGCTTCATTCTGACCACCTAAGACCCCATGCTTACTTTGCTCTGAGAGGTATTGATCATGTTACAACAAGAGTAGTTAATTTCATTGATGAAAATCAGAATGAACAGTCCTCTAGTATTGATGTTTTAGAAATTTTAAAAACTGCATGCATTATGCACAATGTCCAGATTTTTTTAAAAAGATGCTAGGTGTCAGTAAATATGCTTTGACTTTCGAGGGCAAATAAGAATTCTTCAGAATATGATTTTTTGCAAAATAATAACATAGTTTTCTCCTTAAGATGTATTCAGGGATTTATTACTTGCATTTTCTATGAACATAGGATTTATAATTTTTCTACCAAAATCAAGGTCTAAAATACTAAAGGAATTCTTACATTTTCATGTATTTTTTTTAATTTTTTTAATTTTTATTTTTTTTATAAACATATAATGTATTTTTATCCCCAGGGGTACAGGTCTGTGAATCGCCAGGTTTACACACTTCACAGCACTCACCATAGCACATACCCTCCCCAATGTCCATAAGTCCCCTCCCCCTCTCCCAACCCCCCCTCCCCCCAGCAACCCCCAGTTTGTTTTGTGAGATTAAGAGTCACTTATGGTTTGTCTCCCTCCCAATCTCATCTTGTTTCATTTATTCTTCTCCTATCCCCCTAACCCCCACGTTGCATCTCCACGTCCTCATGTCAGGGAGATCATACGAGAGTTACTGAACTGATAGAACTGTGGTTAATGTCTTTCTTTTAATCTGTAACATCACATGTGCTTTAAAAAAAAATTAGAATAAGGGACTCCTGGGATTGAGTCCCACATCAGGCTCCTTGCTCAACGGAGAGCCTGCTTCTCCCCTTGCTTATGTGCTCTCTCTCTCTCCCTCTCTCTCTGACATAAAAATAAATAAAGTCGTTTTTTTAAAAATTGGAGTTAATTCAAAAGCATCTAATAAACGGGGTCTTACCTTAGATTGCTTTTAAAGCATTTTAGCAAAAATATTAAAAACTGAACTTGAGGTAAGATTTTTAAATTATAAACATAACCTGTTCAGAACCATGCTACTTTTTAAGCTCCCATAAGTCTTATTATTTTTTGTTGCCTTAAGGATTTATCTCAGAAAAACGAAGTAATAAAAAATCACTAAAAATATTTTTAAAATACTACTTTCTGGCATCCCAGTGTTATATACTGAATCCTTAGAGCCAAGCCATAGCCTCTAACCCATTAAAACCCAATGAAATTTAGAGAAAACTGAGAATTCAGAGACTCTAATTATATTATTGATCCGTCCTCCAAATGGACTTGTGACTTTGCAGCAGTCGACATTTCAACCTCTGTCACGAGGTCCTTGTCAGGGAGGTCAAGGTTCAGAAGAACTGCATTTAAAGACTATTAAGCAAATGCTGGCTTTCTCCATCACTGCTGACTAATTTGCTTGTCTACAAGCACAATTGTGAAACTGGAACATTTGGTAAATTCTCTCGTACAGCAGTAATAGGTTCAAAATAAAGTGAATTAATTTGCAAGAACTAATTTGAATTCAATTTAGATGGGTTAATATAAGATGGGTAGCTTAATAAAAAGTAAGTCACTGTTCCAAATTAAGTAGGGATAGCTTTTAAAAGTATGTATTAACTCAGCTATTAAAACTAGGTGATGTGTTAACCTACCCAAAAGAGCCAGAATTTCTTGAGCAGTGAATCCTCAAGTCTCTTCGAACAGCTGTAACAAGTGACCCAGTTTATTGGGGGGGGGGGGGGGCAAGTCTGCCCTAGGTAACACCAATACAATTCCCTCCTGACTTCATTTATACCAGTAACCATGGGCATAATTTTATCCTTTGAAGGATTTTTTTAGTGTTCTGGGGAAACAAAGCAGTGATGGGAGAAAAATATCAAAAGATCTTGCAGATATCTAAACTCAAAAGGATAGTATAAAGAAGAAGTCTTAATTATAGGATTGAGAATAATAAATAACTATTAATAAAGAAAAGAAAGCCCTTTTATTCCCTCATGCTGGGCATCCATGATTTGTGTGGGCTCTTCCTGCTTAAAGGAGATTTTGGATTAAAGAGAGACACATCTTAATTTTATAAATACAAGTACTGTTTTCTCACTGCCTTCAAAAACATTCCATTTTATTTCACTGGAGTTATAAAGACTCTCCCTATTTTTCTTCCAAATCTCTCTATTTATAGTTGTCTGACATGGGCATGTATATGCAATCAACCAAGAATTTCAGCCACTTAAAAGATCTTTTATTATTTTGGCTGGAGAAGCAAGCCTTAGTATACACTCTCCAGCACTGGTTAGGGTAGGATTCCAGGAACACATTTGCTTGTTTTGGAACTTTTTAACAGCTGAACAATTTGGGGGGGGTTGAAAGGAGCAAAAAGAGAACCAAGGATAAGCCACAGAGGACAGATTTGGAAAACACAACTCATGGCAGATAAAGCAGTACGTGTCCACAGACTTGACTAGGTGGAGGCCAGCCTTGCCCTGCTTTCTCCATCCACATGCTCTGCTTCAGCTCATAATCCTTCCAGTTAGGTAAGTCCAACCGAATTTCTCCTAAGAATTGAAAGCATCGCTTCTTTAAAATGTGTAGTAAGTACAGAGAAGCTCCTTCAATGGAAAGGCAAGAATAGAGAAGAAGACATTAACCTGCATGTATTTGAATGTACCAGCATTCACAAACCCAAATTCAGAAGATTTAAAAGTTTTCTAACTTCACATTCTTGCACTTTTCCTTGAAAGGGTTCTTGAATTCCATGCTCAATTTTCAGAATGTATTTTAAAGATGACCTGCTCGGTTGTTGTGGTACATGTGCATAAAACATAATGTATTTAAAATAATTTTTTTAAAGAAATAATAACACACTTCATTCTATATTTATGCTGCCGAGTCCCTATTTTTCTTGTTGTCCTATCTGATTGCATTCCATTAAGATTTCAATCAGTGCCTCCTCAGGAAACTGAAAGGTCCTGTCTTTCTACTCTGCCTTATTGTTCCAAGTCGATCTAAAATTTTCTAAGATAATAATAATACACTGCAAAGAAAGGACTGTCCCTTTCTATACTAGTTTAGAGAAGTGAAAGGAACGTAAGAACAGCTGTTGGCACTAGGAGGCGCAGTTGAGCCAAAGTTTTAACTCCTCTTCCACTTCCACATTTTTTTTTCATTGTTGATCATTTTTGTTATAATTCTATTTACTTCAAAGTAACGGTTTTAATTTATTTAGTGCCTGGAGATTTCTTCTTGCAGTATTTTCAAAGAAATTACTCTGTACATCATCAATGCACTTTTTTAGGCTTGGGTTTATTGGGGTGACACACTAGAAAGCAGACATTTTGAAATTCAGTTCTCTTCACTCCAGGATGAGCTGAAGCTGCAGTCCTCTGCTGCTTGGCTTGTGGATGTGAGCCCAGCGTCAGGATGCTACCAGGCGTGCAATTCTTTATGACAGCCTTGGAAACGGATGGATGCTCAGATCCAAGCGGGTCTCTGTCCCGATCTCGGACACCCGCACGTAGTGTTGTTGGGAGGCCCCAAATTTGCAGTTCAGAGAAATTGCTGGGGACGCTCCTCTTCACAGGAATGAATCACAGGTTCAGGTCCTGAAAGCATCATGTAGGTGTGGTGTTTACTCACTCTTAAGCCCCTTGCTACCTGCCAGGGAGCAGTTCTAAAAAATTGCAGACTGGATTTTTCATAGGGGACAGAGGAGGTCCAGGCTCTGGTGGGAGCTTCAAGGAAGACGGAATCAAGGGCTGTCCAAAGATATGGGTAGGACATCCACCAGGAGGACACGGAGAAAGCAAACCAAGGGAAGGTTGGCAAGTTTGCCGGAGACTCAGACCTGGCTACTAATAGTAGCAGTGGTGTAAATATGGTAACAGATGAAACATACCTCATCAGAGGCCTCATGTACCCTCCTTACCCTGCAGTCAGAGCTGTGATGGGGTAGCTGTGGTAATTAACACTTGGGCAGCCTTTGGCAATGTACAATTTGCTTTCTTGTATGTTACCACATCTCGTGTGTTTTTTTAAACAGTCTTGGGAAGTAGTCAGGATATGTACCATCATCTCTATTTAATAGCTTAAAAAAAAAAAATGCTCGATGATGTCAAGTGATCAATGCTGTTGAAAATTGCAGCTCAGAATGTATGCTGCCAAAATGAATCTTAGGAGAGAAATATCAATTTTAAAACCCTGATATTCAAATGAATAGGTATCTGATTTTCTGTTCTCACTACAGCCCTCATTGGGGAGATCTCTTCTGGGAAGTGATGTCATTTATTCTCAGCCTAGGTTTCTTAGCAGCAGGAGAGCCGTGATGGAGTAGAAACCTGACTTCTGTCCTGGGGAAAGGATTTGTAGCAGGCCGACCACACACATCAGCTCAGGCCTCCTCTGTGCAGCTGCTGGATGATGCACCATTGGGATAAAGGCCAGTTTGCAACAGTCAAAGTGCTAGAGGTGACAGGCCTCCTGGACACCCACCCAGACCCTGCTGGCGAGCTCTGTGCCCTATCCCACACAGCTCCCACTGCCCCCAGGAAATTACCCTCTGTCATTCTGTGCCATCGCGAGATTTCTTGTGGTAGCAAAGAATTCGCTATTATTAATAACCCCTGGTGATGGCCAAGGGCAAACCCCGTGCTGTTTGTTCTCTGCTGAGCGCAAGGGGGTTTTTTTGTTTGTTTGTTTCCCTTCTGATAGACAGAAAATATCCATCTTCTCTCTTACTAATTGGCAGTACGTGCCAGGCTTGGGAGCTGGCAACAGCCATTGTTTTTCATCCTTTCAGATGATGTGTTGGATTCCTCACCCCAAAGTACATGCTTATGGTGCAGCTAATACCTTCCTTCTGCCATCCAGCTCATTAAGGAATAAAATCCAGCCATGCTTCTGAAGTGGCACCGAGCTTCCTGCAGCAGCTGTGGAAGCCGTACGACTGAGAGAACTAGACTTTCTTGCACTTTCCCACAACAGATTCTAGAAGGGTACACGAGCTAAAGAAGTTCTTCTGCCTCTCCAGAATATAAAACAGGGTATTTGTGTTCTGTGGCTGCCCTGACAAATCACCACAGATGTATTGGTGAAACACCACCACTGCGGTATTATCACAGAGTTCTTGGAGCTGGAGCTTCGGTGGGCCCAGCCTCGGTGGGTTTCTTTGCTCTGGGCCTCCCAAGGCAGAAATCAAGTATCAGAAGGGCCGGGCCTTATCTGGAGGCTCTGATGGAAATCTCTTTCCGGGCTCATTCAGAGGGTGGCTCGGCAGAATTCAGTCCCATGTGGTCCCTGACCAAGCCTCCTTTTCTTTAACTCGTTGTCAGCCGGGAGTCTCACCCAGCAAAGGCCACTTCTTTCCTCATCACGCAGCCCCCTCCCCCATCCAGCCAGCATCAGTGAAGGGAGCCTTTCTCACTGCCTCAGAGCTCTCTCACTTCTCCTCCTGCCCTATGCCTTCTGCCTCCAGTAGGAGAAAGTTCTCTGCTTCCAAAGGCTTGCCTGCATAATCCAGGTTAATCTCTCTGTTTTAAGGTCTGCGACATTAATTAGTCTGCAGAGTCCCTTTTGCCATGGAAGGCAACACATTCACAAGCTTCAGGGATTAGTGAGTGGACATCTTGGGGGCCCACTGGGCTTTCCATAAGTGGGTACTGGGGTTTCCTACTCAGCGATGAGGCATGTGTAGGGTAAGGCAGAGCAGAGGGGGCCATCCCAGTCCTTGCCAGCTCAGACACATCTGGTTCATCTGATCTCTGACCCATCTGGTGACAAGCACAGGCCTCTGACTCCAGCAGTTCCATGTTACCTAGTTCCCACTGGTTCCTCAAATTTACCCCCCCCCCCACTTAGAGGGGTAAAAACAGATTGTTCTCCAGAAAGTTCATAGCCTCTGAGATAACGAAAACTCTGACCTAAGGTTTCCTTCTCCTCTAGACCAGTGCTGTCCAATAGAACCTTCTTCAATTGATGAAAATCTTTTCCATCTGCACTGCCTAGTGCAGTTGCCACTAGCCTCCTATGACTGTTGAGTACCTGACATTCGGCTAACGTGACTTAGGAACTGAATTTTAAAGTTTATTTAAACTTAATTAATTTAAGAGTTAATTTAAGTGTAACTAGCCATACATTGCTACCATACTGGGCAACAGAGCTGTAGGGGAAAGGGTAAACTCTTCACTTATCTTAAGTGCCACCCAGCGTGGTAGAGGCATGGATGTCTGATGCTGTGAAAACTCCGTGCATTCAAGCTCTTGGCATTTTGTGCTCCAGCGTCAAGAGATCTTCCTTATATTTTTGCTTCTTACCCCTGTCTTTTATTTGTAAACACTGAGAAGAAAATAGCTCTGGAGGGCCCAATAAGTGTAATAAATCTCCAGAGGAACTCGCGAAAGTATCAAAGAACAGCATGCAGACATCCCTTCCCCTCCTCCTCCCCTCGAGAAGCCATGCTGTTCCCTCCTGAGGGGCGCTGCCTGTTGCAAGCTCCTCTGTTCCTTTCTCCTGTTCGTGTTCTCGCTCTCTCTTTTCTGTTGGGAACTGCTAGGGGTTAGACACACAGCTCTCTCCCCTTTTTGAACTCCCTCAAGAATTCACCTCTCTGCTGTTGTTCCCGGCCCCCTTGATCTACCCTAACTCTACTCAGAAAATATCATAAAAGCTCAGCTTCCTCTTCGCCACATATGAGATGCTATTGAGAGGGCTCCATTTTTCTAAGTAAGCCTCCCATGGACCCCTGTGGGTACATATGTTAATTATTCAGTTTCAGAACTTGAAAATTACCACATTTTAGATAGTGAAACATAAACAGAAATGCAGTTTTTACTGATCTTTATTTATTAGGAAAAAAAACTGGGTATGAATAAAACTCAACATTTTTTTTTATCATTTTCTTTTAAGAAAATGTTTATGAACTTAGTGAACTGTCAGCCTCAAAATTGAGATGAACATAAGAAGTCACTGGAGAAAGAGATGATTTTAACGTCATCTTCTATCACCCACTCCACACTTTGGTTGATTGTCCTGAATATTAGGATTGGACAAGGGTCTCCCTTGTCATTTGGGGAGACTTTGTATAAAACTGAGTGGAACTTCCACCCATTGTGAAGATACAGCTCTTAGACTGTTCATGTTGATATGTACACCTGGTATCTGCTGTGTAGACGGTAGTCCTGTTGACCTTGTAAGAACACACAGCCAATAGATACAGTTGATGTGAACCAAGAAGGAAGGCTGCAAAAGCTTAATTGGCACAAATGGCAAGAAAACGCCTGAAGTCAGCATCATTTGGTATCATAGGGGCCAAGCTCCAATCCTAGATCAGTGACTCAACGGCATGATGTTCCAGAAGCTCCCTAATCAACCTGAACCCCAGCTTCTCAGTCTTTAAACCCTTAGCAGGATTGTTGTGAGGATTGAATAAAGTGTGGGTGTAGATGATGGGGCACCGTTGGCCAGCGTTAGCTTACCTCCCTCCTTTTTTTCAGCACAGTTTGTCCTACCCTGCCTGGCAGGGCCTTTCATTCAGTTCCCAATAAGCAGCAGTCCTTAAATGAATCCCAGTGCCATACGGGGTCCCCAGATATCTGGACTACTTCTTCTACCTTCCAAGGAGCACATGCTGTACTGCTTGGTCACCAGATCATTTTTTAAAATACTTCTCATCTAGAAATAAGATTCCCTCATTCCCAGCAGTTCCTTCCTAAGAGTGATATGTTAACAAATAGCATTGTACATAATTAATGTAAAACTGTGATTTATCCTAAGTCTTGAAACACATCTACTAGACAGTTTTCCTAATTAGATTGAAAGAAACCCATAGACACTTATCAAGTTCAAAGCAGCTGTGAGACCTTTCCTGCCGTGCTCTTCATACATGAACTGATGGGTAAGACTAACCCAGCTGTGCTAGGACCAAATGTCCACTCGATCCAGGGGTTTCAGTGGTGAGACCAAAAGGAGTTACTCTTGCTGTTTGGGGACTTTTCAATGGCACAAGTGAATGACTTATCACTAGAAACACCATGAAGTCTGGAAGCATGACCTTAAGTTGCTACCTATCACAGGGGACAAAGGTAACAGCATTTTTCTTTGAGACATGAGCCACATCTATACTCTAAAGCACTAATCACATGTTACCTTGTTATAGTCATCGTGGGAGTGACTTTAACAATAGATTTCATTATGTCTTTAACAACAAATATACGTTAAAACGCCATAAACAGACATGCATACAACCCCCAAATTAATTATTGTTTGTTTTACCTAAAAGAGCATGTTTAGATCATTCAGACATTTTGGAGAATCTAGTGGTGATATACAATTGAAGTCTCATGTGTGTGGGTGTCCTTACTCAGACTGTCAGTGACATACAAGTGAATAGAAATGTGCACAAAGGGATCAATATTCTGCCCCTTGTTGCATTGTTACATAGCGTATCTTGTGTATCTGTATGTGAATTATCTGCGAGGCCTCAGCTGCATTTAATCCCTCAAGATTTGATATACAAACATAATGCCAAATAGAGAACTTCCCTTAAATTATTCAAATTACCCCATAAGTGATTTCCCACTCTTCCTGCAATGGAAAACATTTGATCATAAATTCAATTAAATCAGTCATCATCTTTGTGATGTTTGTCCAGCTAAATCCTTTAGTGACTAAACCAATAAACATACCAGCTGTGTGTGTGTGTGAGAGAGAGAAAGAAAGAGAGAGAGAGTGTGTGTGTGTGTGTGTGTGTGAGAGAGAGAGAGTGTGTGTGTGTGTATGTGTGTGTGTGTATTTATGGCACAACTATGGGGAAAAAAATGATTTGAAGTCAAGATGAAGGGTAGTTCTCATTTCTTAGGCCAGATTTTGTCCACTTCACTGCAGCCAAGGTTTAAAAGATTAAACTCTTAGCAGGGATAAAATCATGTGTATTCCTTTAAAGTCATTGGCTTTTACTTCCCAACTCAGCCTAGTCCTTAATATATTGAGTTTTAGATCAAAATTGGTATACTTTGGAGATGTAGTGAAAGCTGTCAAACCACATCACCCATTTTTCTTCCTCTTTCCTCCACATCCTCCCCTCCCTCATTAAAACAAAGGGAAAATGATTGTCAACATACTTTTAAGCTTCTCCAGGAAAATGCCATGATAGGACTATAGTACTATTTGTGAGTTCTCGTATTTATGTCCAGTGACGAGGTAGGGTTTATTGAAGGTTTATAAGTGTTCGTTGTTTCTCAGCTTGATCCTAAAGCCTTTCAGACAACAGATAGAACTAACTGCTTCCCCTCTTTTTCGTCATATCTTTGCTCCCTTTGGATATAATTGAAGCCTTATTCATGCAGATCTTTACGTATGTGTATATCCATGTGGCCTGTAGAGGGCAGCGTGTTCTGGGAAAAAAGAAGAGTGAGATAAGCGACTGATTTTTTTTTTCCCTCAAGCAAAACAAGTAGAGAAATCAGAGCTTCCCCATGCTTTGATTGTTTGCCGCTTTAGGTATCTGCTTAGGTGGAGAATGTTCTCATTGGCTCAGCTACCTTGCAGGCTGCTTGATTAAGGATGACACCAGATTCCATACCTTTGCCTCTGAGTAGAATGAGACACATCATTTTATTTATAAACATGAACACAAATGTGATTTTTCCATTTGTCTCTCATTTCTTTTCATCCTTGACTGAAGCTTAGAATTGGAATTGAATTATACTAACAGTTGTAATTTTATTTTGCGGTCAAGTTAGGCTTTACTCCATTCCGGAATTCTGCTACCTCCCATCTTTACTTTTACGCTGTGACCCCTGAAAGAATTCTGATGTCTCTTCTTTCCCCCAAGGAAGTGAAAGAGATTTCCATGGGGACATCCTCCATCCTCGTGACTTCAGGCTCCTTAAGGGCCAGCACGTTTGGGGAGTGATCACTGAGCCAGCCGTCTTCTCCATAGCTGTATTCACTGCTGTTCTCAACCCGATCTCTACTTCTCATCTAAAGAACCAAATCCTCCCAGTGTTTAAACTACACAATTATTTTTTTTTTAATTTTAGACATTTCTGGGAGCTGCAGCGGATCTTAAAAGGACAGAGCAACACTGTCAGTAGATCTTTATGCATTGATGGAAATGGTCTATATCTGCGCTGTCCAGGATGGTAGCTACTGGCTACATGTGGCTCTTCATTAACTGAAAATGTGGTTAGTGCAGTTGAGTTTTTTTGTCTTATTTAATTGTAATTAATTTTAATTTAAGTAGCCGCACGTGGTTGGTGACTACCAAATTGAATAGTGCAGAATAGAGTGTGAATTCTGATCCGTTCATAACAGATGTTCCACCAGAATCTGTGGTGAGGTGGATTAGATTTTGTAGCTAAAAACCTACTGCCCGGGCTTCTATTCTCTTGCTTATTCTTTCTCATATAGCTGTGGGCTTAAATCCAAATCCTCTGACTCTCCCCCAGGATTTTCTCTCTCTCTCAGAACATCTGAGAGATTTCCGATTTTCTAGTCCTTCAGTTTTGTTGAATATTGAACATATCTCTCTTGGGTATCCAGAATGGAGTTTCAAATCCTGGCATTTGGGCAGCACTGTTTCTGTGGGTAAGTAGCATATCACCGTCTCAGCTTGGTCACCTGTTTATAGCTAGTTTTTCCTAAACATAGAAATAAAATTTAAGAATGTACTAAAAATGTGTCAAGCTGCAAACAAGCTTCTTCCTTAATTTGGAGTGCACCCCCCCCCACTCTCTATGTATGAAACAGTTCTTTACATCGCCTAAAAATAAAGCCTGTGCTTGTTCCATCCATTCTGAAGTGACCTCAGTATCATTTTGAAAGTTTTCTTGGAAGTTCCAAAATAATAACTTTTTAAACACTTCTGTATTTTTATAATGATCTGAAAATGCATATCTTTGTTTTTTTTTTACATTATGCTGATGTATTAGTTTTAAGACATGAACAGACCTGTTTTTTCGTTGTGGTTTGGTTTGAGCTTTTTTTTTAAAGATTTTATTTATTTGATAGAGACACAGCGAGAGAGGGAAGACAAGCAGGGGGAGTAGGAGAGGGAGAAGCAGGGAGCCCGATGGGGAACTCGATCCCAGGACCCCAGGATCATGACCTGAGTTGAAGGCAGATGATTAACAACTGAGCCACCCAGGTGCCCCAAGTAGACTTTTGTGTGTGGTTTTTTAACAGTTTGTATCATACCACTAGCTTCTGCCTAAAAATTCCCTTACCCATGTATACCTGGCAATTATAAGTAGTTGGAGCCCAGAGGATAATAGATGTGTAGCCTTTTAACTTTATTCATTTATCTTTCTTTTATTTCAGCTGTAAAGGTAAAATTAGTACTCAAGCAGATAAACAGCTCTAGCAGTTATGGCAATTTTAGGTTTCTTTAAGCCATGGATATGGAATGATAGCCCTTCCATTATAAATCATTTTCCACAAAGAGCCAAATGTGGAGTTAAAAGCAGGAATAAAGGAATGTGCAACTCAAAGGTTGTGCTCATTTCAGTAAAGACAGCTTCAGCGTATTTTGTGCTCACCATCAAACCACCTTTAGAGCACCCATGCCCCCAGTTCCATAATCTCCTCTACACAATGAGAGACAAAGCAGGGCTGGTTGGTAGCCACGTTTTTTGTTTAAGAAACCAGCCTCTTGGAAAAGCCTTGGCATCCCCACATCCCACACACAACAGAACAAAATAGGGAGGCATCCTGAGGTTCTTGTCAATGCTAATGGGCTTTAGGACTGGGCTCCTGTGCACAAAACCAGTTCCCTGCCATTCTAAGAGTGGTAGGCTTTCTGTTAATGGGTATGTGTATTATCTGCAGAGAAATCATTAGACGGAAGTCTCTATAACATAGCAACTGTTTCTGTGCTAGGAACAGCCATTTGTAACTACCTGAAGCACTTTGGGCTAAATGATAACCTTGATGCAATCACATGCAGATTCGTATAGGTACAGAGAGAAAGAGGTGCGAGGTCAAACAAAGGCAAGGGCTTAGAACTCAGAAAAGAATGTAAGGTGCCAGTTCTTAACTCTTCCTGAGTTGTGATGCACCCTACAGATTTGTTGCTAAAGTTCACGACTTACGTTACACATTTTCATATAGGAAGAAATAATGTCTTTTTTTAAAAAGATTTTATTTATTTGACACAGAGAGAGAGATCACAAGTAGGCATAGAGGCAGGCAGAGAGAGGGGGAAGCAGGCTTCCTGCTGAGCAGAGAACCCAATGCAGGGCTCGATCCCAGGACCCTGGGATCATGACCTGAGCTGAAGGCAGAGGCCTAACCCACTGAGCCACCCAGGTGCCCCAGAAATAATGTCTTTTGATAGAAATATATGAATTTTTTTTCTCAAAATGTAAAGATATCTCATCTGATGGGTTCTTGTATTTAGAGCATACGTCACATCACAGAGTAGAATAAATTGTTTTCCAGGGCTTGAACCACAAAGCCAAATCAAACGCAACAACAAAAAATGTTTTCTCCATGCTAACTTTAGCAACGGCCACATAAGAAATCACAATGATCCCTCTCCAGACACGGTTGTATTAAGCCAGGGTGCTAATAGAATGACTGCTGGATATTCTACAGTTCTGAGAGCCCTGGTTCCGATATCTGTGAGTCCCTCTACTTGGGAACCATTTGAACAAAAGGGTTGGGAAGAGAAAAAGAGGGATGAAGATGGCTGAGGTAGAAGACACGCTTTTTACCATTGTCTTGATAAATGTGGATTTGAAGTCAGCACCCAAGTGCCTGGTAGGCAGAAGAAAAGCAAGACTTCAAAAACAGGCCAGGGAAACAGGAACCAGTCATGAGGAAGTGAGGAAGATATTAGACAGTCATAAAGAGGACACAGAGTCAAGGGGAGACTGACAAAGAGGGAAGTATGCCTTGGTATGTAACACAACAAAACACAGTTGCAAATCTTAAAATTAACAAACAGTTCCTGAAGCAGATCTATCAAGAAAATGCATCTATCTTTATATGTAAAATAATACTGAAAATAATTTTACTTGAGATTTTTCTCTCATTATTCTATTGGATGAGCATTTTAAAAAGTGAGATTTGGGGAACGCCTGGGTGGCTCAGTCCGTTAAATGACTGACTCTTGATTTCGGTTCAGGTCGTGATCTCTGGGTCATGAGACCAAGCCCCTCATCAGGCTACTCGCTCGGCGGGGAGTCTGCTTGAGATTCTCTCCTGCAGCTGCTCCCCCCAGTCTGTGCTCATGCTCTCCCTCTGTCCCAAAATAAATACATACATCTTTTTAAAAAATTTAAAATAAATTGAAAGTGAGATTTTTTTTCTCATGTTACGTTTACTCATGACCTTGAAGTTTTTATTTTTCCCAATAGTTGTAAATCTCCGAATGAGGTGTTTTCTACCAAAGGATTTTCAGGGCTATAGTCTGATTTGGAAAAGAGTATTATAGTCTTAAAAGGCTCCTTTTCAACAATGAATTATGGATGGATCACTGAAAAAAATAAAATTAAGTTAATTTTTTTTAAAAAAGGTTCCTTTTCCTGCATTTAGTACAGTGGGTTTAACTTTTCACATGTATGAAAGTAATGGAGAAGTAGCAGGAATATTTAGTATTAAGTACCACCAGCGACACGTGTTCATGGCACACGTGGATATGTCTGCAGCAGGCCGAATGCTTTGTATCTCATTTAAACCCAAGAATTACTCTCAAAAAGTTTCCCATGTTTTTCTTTCTTTTTCTTTTTTTAATTTTATTTATTTGTCAGAGAGAGAGAGAGAGCACAAGCAAGGGGGAGCAGCAGGCCGAGGGAGAAGTAGGCTCCCCGCTGAGCAAGGAGCCTGGTGCAGGACACGATCCCATCTGGGATCGTGACCCCTATCGAAGGCAGATGCTTTAACTGACTGAGCCACCCAGGCGTCCTATAAAAGTTTCCCATGTTTTTCTGATAGGAACATTTAAGCTGATTTTAGAATGCTTATTTCCCTGTCTTTAATCATACTGTGCCCTCGAGCAGATCTGGAAATCTGTCCCTCTTTTGCTGTGATCCACAGCAGGACTGAGACCAGGATGAGGCAAGGAAGGCACTCACCTTGGGCTCACCAAAAACGACTTAGTCATCAAGATACGTAACATTTTAGTGCAATATTTTAAAGAACTAGAAGATCGCTTCAGTTATTTCTATGCTTCTGTGGATCAACCCTTCATTCTTCCTTCCAAAACACTGGTGCTGGGGAAGTTATAGAGAAATGATCCCACTAATTTACGGCCGTGGCACCGTAAACTGGTAAACAATGTGGAAAACTTAATGGAAATGTGTTAAAAACTGTAAAGATACTCATTCATGGCACTTTAAAGAAATTTGACTTCGAGTCATGTATAGGTTCAGCAGGTGTTGGGGACTGCACGGACGAGGTTGCTGTTCTCCCAGAGCTTACCTTCTAGGCCAGCAAGAAGAATACACAAGCACGAAAATAGTCTCCAAGAGTGATAAGTACATGAAGACAATAAAACAGGGCAGTGTGATAAGAAAGGAAGAGCATGGGCAGTCTGGAAGGCATACAAAGGCTGGAGTTTTGCCCATTTTGTTTCCTTCCACGTCCTTTGTACTTACAACTGAGTTCGTCACATAGTAGGTACTCAAGAAATATGTGCTGAAGAATGAAGGTGGAAGAACCCAGTGTGAGAGTCTAGCGAGTGGGAGGAGAGGAGGCTGGAGACTGGAGGCAGAGGCCCGTCGAGGAACGGCCTCATGGACTACCAATGGGATTTTACTTCCAACAGGAAGCCTGGGGAATTCTGCTTTTTACATAGTCATTTGACTCTTTGGTGTTTATGCCAGAGAAATAAAGCAATGGAGTAAAAAATCTAGCTGCCCAAAGATTTTCATTACTGTGTAATATATTCTGTTCTTAAAGATTTTATTTATTTATTTGACAGATAGAGATCACAAGTAGGCAGAGAGGCAGGCAGAGAGAGAGAGGAGGAAGTAGGCTTCCCGCCAAGCAGAGAGCCTGATGCGGGGCTCGATCCCAGGACCCTGAGACCATGACCTGAGCCGAAGGCAGAGGCTTAACCCAGTGAGCCCTATATTCTGTTTTTAAAAAAGACTTGTTGTCAGCCTAACCAAGATTAAGGAAATGGGGAAAGGTGTGATAAATCATGATTCAGGAACCTCGGAGAGTATTATACAACAGTGTTAGGATAGTATTACGAAGACTCTGAAAACAAAAGGAAGGCTTCCTGTGTTTTTCTGGGGAAAAAATAAATAGAAAATTATATGCACATTAACACATTAACTGTAAAATTACGTCTGTGAACTGTGACTGAAAAGTAACATACAAGATGAAAACAGTTGTGTTAGGGTGGTAGAATTTGGGGGGATTCTTTTTCTACTTTCTGAAAATTATCTTTAATATGACTGTCACAGTATTGTAATAAGAAAAATATGTTGCTTAATTAGTACAGAGTTTCTGTTTGGGATGACAGAGGGTTTTGAAAGAGATATTAGTAATGGTTGAGCAGTATTGTGAATGTAATTAATGCCACTGAATTGCACACTGAAAAATGCTAAAAATGGCAAATTTTAGTTTCTATACATTTTACCACAATTTTTAAAAACCCAGGTACCTTCTGTAATCACCAGCATAGTTAGGTAGCCTCCAAGCCCTCCCACCCCAGGATCCCTGTCTTTTGGTCTTTATACCCTTGGGTGGTCACTCCTACACTGTACCAGGATTGGTCTTGGTGACCAGTAGCATGGGGCAGAAATGATGGCACATTCGTTCTGGAGCTAAGTCATGAAAGACTGTAGCCCCTTCCTTAGCTCAGACTCTCTCTCTCTCTCTCTCTCTCTAATCACTGGCTCTGCAGAAGCCAGCTGCCAAGTCATGTGAGTCATGTGAATAGTAACCCTGTGGAGATGCCCCCATGGTGAGGACCTGTGACCTGCCTGCCAGCAGCCATGTGAGTGAGCCATCCTGGGGACAGATTCGTCCAGGCCATCCAATCTTCAGACAACTGTAGCCTTGCACATCAGCTTGACTGCAACCTTCTGAGAGACCACGAGCTGGCCCAGAATTCTAGAACCTTAGAAGCTGTGTGATAATAAGTACCCACACTTTTAAGAAAAATACATTTTGAAATTTCCCATCTAACTTCTATTGCCGCTGCACCTGTTAGTATGCAAGAAACACCAACAATTTTCCCCTATCCTTGAATGCTTATTTTCTCCTCTTAATGGAAGTTCTTGGTACAGCAAACTTTGTGAAGACAAATATAGTAAAAGGAGAGATGTGCAGTAAAGTGGAAAAGAAATCTTTTTTCATTCTCGCATCCCAGTGTGATAGACACAAAGCTGAGTGCATCACAAAGAATTGGCTTGATATAAAACGCCCACAACCGTTTTTTTGCATGTGGAGATTTGATCAAATTAACTACAATATTTAGGAAATAGTGAGAGAAAAGTAAATATCCCAAGTATTAAGGGGAGGGGGAGAGACACCATCAATAGGAAAAAAAATATTTATGATGTCCAAATTTGTTACATTTCTTTTTTTTCTTCACTGGGAGAAAACAAAAAGCTAAAACGATCTAAATACGGACCTGAGTTTGACTTTGAGAAGTTTAAAGAGAGCTTTAAAAGTTCAGGTTTTGGGTTTTTATGTTTTGTTTCATTATTTTTATTAACATATGATGTATTATTTGCCCCAGAGGTACAGGTTTGTGAATATTCAGGCTTACACAATTCACAGCACTCACCGTATCACATACCCTTACCAATGTCCATAACGCAGCCACCCTCTCCACAGCCCCTCACGGCTTAGCAACCCTCAGTTTGTTTTGTAAGAGTAAGAGTCTCTTATGGTTTGTCTCCCTCCCCATCCCAACTTATTTCGTTTTTTCCTTCACAACCCCCAAACCCCCCACTCTGCATCTCAAATTCCTCACATCAGGGAGATCATATGATAGTTGTCTTTCTCGGATTGACTTATTTCACTCAGCATAATACCCTCTCGTTCCATCCACGTCATTGCAAATGGCAAAATGTCATTTTTTGATGGTTGCATGGTATTCCATTGTGTATATATATACCACTTCTTCTTTATCCGTTCATCTGTTGATGAACATCTAGATTCTTTACATACTTTGGCTATTGTGGACATTGCAGCTATCAACATTTAGGTGCACATGCCCCTTTGAATCACTACATTCGTATCTTTAGGAAAAATACCCAGTAGTGGGATTGCTGAGTCATAGGGTAGCTCTATTTTCAACTTTTTGGAGAACCTCCTTGCTGTTTTCCAGAACGGCTGAACCAGCTTGCATTACCACCAACAGTATAGGAGGGTTCTCCTTTCTCCGCATCCCCTCCAACATCTGTCCTTTCCTGACTTGTTAATTTTAGCCATTGTGCCTGGTGTGAGGTGGTATCTCACTATGGTTTTGATTTGTATTTCCTTGATGCCAAGTGACGTTGAGCACTTTTTCATGTGTCCGTTGGCCATCTGGATGTCTTCTTTGCAGAAATGTCTGTCCATGTCTTCTGCCTATTTCTTGATTGGATTATTTGTTCTTTGGGTGTTGAACTTGATAAGTTCTTAATAGATTTTGGATACTAGCCCTTTATCTGAAATGTCATTTGCAAATATCTTCTCCCATTCTGTCAGCTGTCTTTTGGGTTTCGTTGTCTGTTTCCTTTGCTGTGCAAAAGCTATTGATCTTGATGAAGTTCCAGTAGTTCATTATTGCCCTTGCTTCCCTTGCCTTTGGTGATGTTCCTAGGAAGACGTTGCTGCGGCTGAGGTTGAAGAAGTTGCTGCCTGTGTTATCAAGGATTTTGATGGGTTCCTGCCTCATATTGAAGTCTTTCATCCATTTTGCGTCTGTTTTTGTGTGTGGTATAAGGAAATGGTCCAGTTTCATTCTTCTGCATGTGGCTGTCCAGTTTTACCAACACCACTTGTTGAAGAAACAAGTCTTTTTTCCATTTCTTTTTTCCATTGGACTTTTTTCCATTGGACATTCTGTCCTGCTTTGTCGAAGATTAGTGGACCATAGCGTTGAGGGTCCATTTATGGGCTCTCTATTCTGTTCCATTGATCTGTGTGTTTGTTTTTGTGCTAGTACCATACTGTCTTGAGGATGACAGCTTTGTGATAGAGCTTGAGGTCTGGAATTGTGATGCCACCAACATAGGCTTTCTTTTTCAACATTCTTCTGGCTATTCGGGGTCTTTTCTGGTTCCATATAAATTTTAGGATTATTTGTTCCATTTCTTTGAAAAACATGGATGGTATTTTGATAGGGATTGCCTTAAACATGTAGATTGCTTTAGGTAGCATAGACATTTTCACAATATTTGTTCTTCCAATCCATGAGCATGGAACGTTTTTCCATTTCTTTGTGTCTTCCTCAATTTCTTTGATGAGTACTTTATAGTTTTCTGAGTACAGATTCTTTGCCTCTTTGATTAGTTTATTCCTTGGTATCTTATGGTTTGGGGTGCAGTTGCAAATGGGTTTGACTCCTTAATTTCTCTTTCTTCTGTCTTGCTGTTGGTGTATAGAAATAGAACTGATTTCTGTGCATTGATTTTTTTTTTCTTTTTGTGCATTGATTTTTATATCCTGACACTTTACTGAATTCCTGTATGAGTTCTAGCAGTTTTAGGGTGGATTCTTTTGTGTTTTCCACATAAAGTATCATATCATCTGCAGAGTGAGAGTTTGACTTCTTCTTAGCTGATTTGGATGTCTGATTGCTGAGGGTAAGACTTCTAGTACTATGTTGATTAGCGTGGTGATACTGGATATCCCTGCTGTGCTCCCGACCTTAGGGGGAAAGCTCTCAGTTTTTCCCCATTGAGGATGATATTTCCTGTCAGTTTTTCATAGATGGCTTTGATGATATTGAGGTATATACCCTCTGTCCCAACACTGTGAAGAGTTTTGATCAAGAAAGGATGCTGTACTTTTGTCAGATGCTTTTTAAGCATCTGTTAAGGGTATCATATGATTCTTGTTCATTCTCTTATTAATGCATTGTATCACATTGATTGATTTGCAGATGTTGAACCAACCTTGCAGCCCAGGAATAAATCCCACTTGGTCATGGTGAATAATGGTTTTAATATACTGTTGGATCCTATTGGCTAATATTTTGATGAGAATTTTTGCATCCGTGTTCATCAGGGATATTGGTTTGTAATTCTCCTTTATGGTGGGGTCTTTGGTTTGGGGATCAAGGTAATGCTGGCCTCATTGAATGAGTTTGGAAGTTTTCCTTCCATTTCTATTTTTTGGAACAGTTTCAGGAGAATAGGTATTAATCCTTCTTTAACTGTTTCGTAAAATTCCCCTGGGAAGCCATCTGGCCCTGGGCTCTTGTTTGTTGGGAGATTTTTGATGACTGCTTCAATCTCCTTACTGGTTATGGGTCTATTTAGGTTTTCTGTTTCTTCCTGGTTCAGTTTTGGTAGTTTATACGTCTCTAGGAATGCATCCATTTCTTCCAGATTGTCAAATTTGCTGTCGTATATTTGCTCATAATATGTTCTTATGATTGTTTGTATTTCTTTGGTGTTGGTTGTGATCTTTCCTCTTTCATTCATGATTTTATTAATTTGAGTCCTTTCTCTTTTCTTTTGGATAAGTCTGGTCGGGGTTTTATCAGTCTTATTAATTCTTTCAAAGAACCAGCTCCTAGTATCATTTATTTGTTCTACTGTTCTTTTGGTTTCTGTCCCATTGATTTCTGCTCTGATCTTTATTATTTTTCTTCTCCTGCTAGGTTTAGGCTTTCTTTGCTGTTTTTTCTCTGGCTTCTTTAGGTGTAGGGTTAGGTTGTGTATTTGAGACCTTTCTTGTTTCTTGAGAAAGGTTTGTGATGCTACTTTCCTCTCAGGACCACCTTTGCTGTGTCCTACAGATTTTGATCAGTTGTGTTTTCATTTTCATTTGTTTCCATGAATTTTTTTAATTCTTCTCTAATTTCCTAGTTGACCCATTTCATTCTTTAGTAGGATGCTCTTTAGGCTCCATGTATTTGAGTTCTTTCCAGCTTTCCTCTTGGGAGTGAGTTCTAGCTTCAGAGCATTGTGGTCTGAATGATCCCTGAATGCAGGGAATGATCTCAATCTTTTGGGGTACCAGTTGAGACCCAGGATATGATCTATTCTGGAGAATGTTCATGTACACTAGAGAAGAGTGTGTGTTCTGTTGTTTTGGGATGGAATGTTCTGAATATATCTGTGATGTCCATCTGGTCCAGTGTGTCATGTAAAGCCTTTATTTCCTTGTTGATCTTTTGCTTGGATGATCTGTCCATTTCAGTGAGGGGGGTGTTAAGGTCCCCTGCTATTATTGTATTATTGTCAATGTGTTTGTTTGATTTTGTATTAATTGGTTTATATAATTGGCTGCTCCCATGTTAGGGGCATAGATATTTAAAATTGTTAGATTTTTTTTAATTTTTTTTTTTTTTAGATTTTATTTATTTATTTGACAGACAGAGATCACAAGTAGGCAGAGAGGCAGGCAGAGAGAGAGGGGAAAGCAGGCTCCCTGCTGAGCAGGGAGCCTGATTCAGGACTCCATCCCAGGACCCTGGGATCATGACCTGAGCCAAAGACAGAAGCTTTAACCCACTGAGCCACCCAGGCACCCCTAAAATTGTTAGATCTTCTTGTTGGACAGACCGTTTAAGTATGATATAGTGTCCTTCCTCATCTCTCATGATATCTTTGGCTTAAAATCGAATTTACCTGCTATAAGGATTGCCACCCCAGTTTTCTTTTGATGTCCATTAGCATGGTAAATTGTTTTGCACCCCCTCACTTTACATCTGGGGTTGTCTTGGGTCTAAAGTGAGTTTCTTATAGACAGCATATTGATGGGTTTGGTTTCATATCCGTTTTCTGATACCCTGTGTCTTTTGACTGGGGCATTTAGCCCATTTACATTCAGGTTAACTATTGAAAGAGACAAATTTAGTGCCATTGTATTGCCTGTAAGGTGACTGTTACTGTGTATTGTCTCTGTTCCTCTGGTCTGTTACTTTTAGGCTCTCTCTTTGCTCAGAGGACCCCTTTCAGTATTTCCTGTAGGGCTAATTTGGTGTTTTCAAATTCTTTTAATTTTTGTTTGTCTTGGAAGCTTTTTATCTCTCCTTCTATTTTCAATGATAGCCTAGCTGGATATAGTATTCTTGGCTGCATACTTTTCTCATTTAGTTCTCTGAATATATCATGCCAGTCCTTTCTGACCTGCCAGGTCTCTGTGGATAAATCTGCTGCCAGTCTAGTATTTCTCCTGTTGTATGTTACAGACCTCTGGTCCTGAGCTGCTTTTAAGATTTTTTTCTTTGTCACTAAGACTTGCATGTTTTACTATTAGATGATGGGGTGTGGACCTATTTTTATTGATTTTGAGGGGAGTTCTGTATGCCTCCTGGATTTTTATGTTTGTTCCCTTTGCCAAATTAGGGAAATTCTCTACTATAATTCGCCTCTGCCCCTCTCTCTCTTTCTTCTTCTGGAATTCCAATTATTCTAATATTGTTTCGTCTTACAGTATCACTTATCTCTCAAATTCTCCCCTCATGGTCTGGTAGTTGTTTGTCTCTCTTTTGCTCAGCTTCTTTATTCTCCATTATTTGGTCTTCTTTATCACTAATTCTCTCTTCTGATTCATTTATCCTAGCAGTAAGAGCCTCCATTTTTTATCACACCTCATTAATAGCTTTTTTTATTTCAACTTGGTTAGATTTTAGTTCTTTTATTTCTCCAGAAAGGCTTTCTCTAATATCTTCCATGCCTTTTTTAAGCCCAGCTAGCACCTTGAGAATCATCATTCTGAATTCTAGTGCTGACATACTAACAATCTCCATATTGATTAGGTCCCTAGCTGTTGGTACTGCCTCTTGTTCTTTTTTTTGTGTTGAGTTTTTCCACCTTGTCATTTTATCCAGATAAGAATATACGAACGAGAGAATAAAATACTAAAAGGGTGGCAAAAAAAAACGTAAAAATATATGCTAACCAAATCAGTAGTGGTCCAAAACCTGGGGGAGAAGAGAGGAGGGGAAAAGAAATAAAAATTTTAATAATTGCACACACACACACACACACACATACACACACACATATTACACTGGTGAATAGAACAGAGCCACCCACTTGATTTGGGGTGTATTTTGGTCTCTTAGAAGAAACTACCTCCCAAAATTTTAAAGAAAGAAAAACATATATATATATATATATATATATGGTTAAACATGATGAAAGATAGAATATGACTCTAAAGATGAAAATTTTTTTAAATTTCTAAAAAAGAAATTGATAAAAAGAAGAGGGAATGTGCTCAGGCTGGAGACTAGAACAAAACCATGTGCTAGATTAGGGTGTATTTTGATCTATTAGAAGAAATTGTATCCCAAAATTTTTAGGAAAAAAAAAACCCAACATGTATACAAAAAATAAGGTTAAATACAATGAAGGTATAAAATATGACGATAACAATGAAGGTTTAAAAAAAAAATTTAGAAGGGTATTGTTAAGATAAACTTGTTAAAAAAACATTAAAAGAGGAAAGAGGAAAAGTTTAAAAATATAATAAGAAAAATAATAAAATTTAAAATAGTTTAACTTTGCAGAACTAAAGGATCATGGGGGGAAGCCTTGAATTCTGGGCATTGCTTTCCCCGAGCTCTGGAGTTCCGCTGTTCGCCGTGATCAGTGAGCTTGATCTTGGCTGGGTGTTCTTGCTGATCTTCTGGGGGAGGGGACTGTTGCAGTGATTCTCAAATGTCTTTGCCCTAGGTGAAATTGCACTGCCCTTGCCAGGGAGCGGGCTAAATAATCTGCTTGGGTTCATTCTCGAGAGCTTTTGTTTCCTGATGGCTTTTCATAAAGCTCTGGAGGGTGGGAATGAAAATGGCGGCCTCCCAGTCTCCAGCCCAGAGGAGCTGAGAGCTTGGGGCCCCACTCCTTAGTGTGCCCTCAGAGAAAAGCAGTCAATCACTCCCATCTCCCTGGTCTCCTACTCCGCTCTGTGCTTACCCGGCCTGTGACTGAGCGTTTCTATCTCTGGCGCACAGCCCTGTTTGGAGTCTCCAAACCCAGCAGATTCCTGTCATGCTGCTCCTCCCAGAGCAGGAAGGTAAGTCTCCCGGGATCTGCCACTTGTGGGGTCCCTGGTCGAAGAGCAGTGGTCCGACTGTGCCTTGGATCACAGTTTAAGGTAACCCCAAGCTGAGAATGCACTCCTTGGCTCCGTCTATGTAGTCAGCTTCCCCGCTTGGATACCTGGCAGCTCTGCCACACTCAGACACCCCCTATCTTTCTGTGACCCTGTGGGACCTGAGACTACACTGTCCCTGGGAGGGCTCCACCCCTGCTTAGCCTCTGGAGTGACAACCCTCAGAGGAGCAGACTTATAAAAGTTCTTATTTTGTGCTCTACTGCTTCACCGCTTGCCAGGAGCCAGCCCTTCCCCCACAGTCAATCTTCTCGTTGCTTCAGATTCACTTCTCTGCATATCAAAAAGTGGTTAGTTTTTTTTCTGTTCCTAGAATTGTTGCTCTTCTTCTCCTCTATCTCCTGTTGAGTTTGTAGGTGTTTGGAATGGTTTGATACCTATCTAGCTGAACTCTTGGGATCTGATGTCATTTCAGTCTGCTACTCCTCTGCCATCTTGCCTCTCCTCCCCCAAAATTCAAGTTTTGAAAGGGAATTTTATCTTGTTAAAAGAAAATGAGGTGATAAAAATTACAAAGAAACAAAATGATACATTTTCTCAGATCTGCACACACAGGAGTAAACACATCTAACTGATAAAAATTCATCACTTCCAGATGGTCGACTTATGAGATGTTTTATTTTCCCTTACATGTTTCAGGATTTTCTCAATTCTCTCCAGTCACCACGTCTTAGTTTTATACTGAGAAAAAAAAAAGTTACACGTCAAACCTTTAGAAGGATGATATACAGTAGAAGGCATCAGCATTTAGGCACAGAACATGCTCTGCCCCTCACTTGCTGGGTGACCTCGGTTGTGCTGCTCCTCTCTGAGCCTCAGATTCCTCATCTCTAAGGAAGGGTCATGATGATCATCTCATAGCTGGATATGGAGACTAGGGAGACAATGTGAAAAGTCTCTAGCGGTTGGTACATGCTCAATAAATGCTTTGTCCTCTTTTGTATACCTTCCTACACTATTTAGAACAAGGGTGGGATGCCTGGGTGGCTCAGTGGGTTGAGTGTCCAACTCTTGATTTTGGCTCAGGTCATGATCTCAAGGTTGTGGGATGGAGCCCCTAGTAGGGCTCCCTACTTAGTGGGGCGTCTGCTTCTCCCTCTCCCTCTACTCCTCCCCCAACTCGCATGCACACTCTCGCTCTCTCAATAAATACATAAAATCTTTAAATAAGTAAATAATGTAAATAAAATAATTAAAATCTTTTTAAAAAAGAAGAGTGGCATTTGCTGGTCATGTCCTTTGTGATAATCAGGGGAGAGCAGATAATTCAACAGGCAGTTGATTCAGAATGATGTCTAGAAGACACACTAGGATAGGGAAGACAGGAGGCTCCTTGTAGGAGGAGTAAGAACTAAAAAGTATTTTGACTTTTCTTCCTGAAGATTACCAGGCCCTTTACAGAGGATGCCAACTCTTCAATAGTCCTAACCCAATTCTTATTTTGAATATAAGCATACAGGTCAGTTCTTTTTTACATCATAATGAAATCATATATTTTCAAATTCCTGATACAGTATCATAAGATAAAGAAGCTAAGAATAGAGTCCCCAGAAAACATGTCTTTCATTTGCCTCGAGCTAAATTTCAGCCACCCATAATATGCTCTGACTTAACCAAATCTTCTTTTGTATTGATTTAATGGGAACACTGGTTTTGGTGATTTTTCTCTAATCCTAACCATTTATTATCCTTTATCTTTGAGATAACAATTTATTATTGTTTTGTTTTGTTTTGTTTTTTTTTTGTAAGGAGTAGAGGAACATCAGGGCGCCTGTGTGGTTCACTCAGTAAAGCATCTGCCTTTGGCTCAGGTCATGGTTCCAGGGTCCTGGGATCAAGCCCTGCATCAGGTTCCCTGCTCAGTGGAGAGCCTGCTTCTCCCTCTCCCTGTGTCCATGTCCCCGCTTGGATGCGCTCTCTCTGTCTCAAGTAAATAAATACAATCTTTAACCCCCCCCCCCCAAAAAAAGGAGTAGGGGACCATCTCTTCTGTATCATCAGCATGGGTGCTAAACTGTTTATCTTTTACCTTAATTTTTTTTTCTTTTTACATTTTTCTCAACATTTTGGATCACATCCAGTCTCTAAGGAAATAAACATGTGAAAAGAGTTCTGTGGAATGTTCACTGTGCTAGTATTTTTCTGCCTTTTATCATGCCCCAAGATTCGCCAAAGTTGATATAAATTCACCATGCCTTCTTTAAAAAGCGTAACAGCAAGGCATTCTTCCTGTATGAGTCGGACTGTAAAAGGTGATTTCCTTTTACTCCATTTGGTTTAAGCCTGTAAAAAGCATTAAGTGAAAAATCTGATATATTTGTAAGGGCATTTATTGCATTACTAAGTTATATTTGCAGTTCTCAGTGAAAGGTTTATTGAGAACATAAACTTTGAAGAGGTTTTGTTCAGGATTAAAGATATATTTTTCTTCTCTTTTGGTGAAATAATTTCATACAAAATGATGCCTTTCTGGAGCTATTTTTAGCACTGTTTATAGTCAAAGGACGTACCGTTCCATCCTGGGGAAGCAGATATCAGCTTCCAAATCCAGCCTCTGATGATGAGATTTGTAACTTCTATAGGGTTTCAGAGGAATGAAGGTCTCTGAAGTTACCAGTTTCCATTAACTCAATTTACCATAATGTAGACGCAGTAAGTTAAAGAGTTTCCTAGCCTTTTGTGTGAAAATGTTTTTAGTACTGTCCATGTAATTTAGACTAGATATTAAGAACATAACCATCTGAAATGTAAAACATAAGCCATTGCTGAGGTCTAATGTGTGTGGATTTTTTTTCTTTGATAAATGAAGTTTTGAATTTAAATTGATGCACTCTTTTAGTGTCAAAAATGAGAGTTGTCTTTTTCAGAAGAAACGGTGCTATCATCAGTCACTTAGAATTCAGGAAATTGGATCATCTTTATTGTCTAAGCAGCAAAAATACCAAAAACATCACAAGGGTAGAATATTCATAAACGATTTGCTTCACTCTTGATTTCATAAAGACATTTTGAAAACTTGTGAAATAGGTGAAATAATATGCCTATGATCGATTGAAGCAGGTTATGGTAAGAAAAGGTCAGTCTTCACAGCAGTCCTGTGGAGTAGAGGAGAGTTATTAATTTTATCCTGATCTATATCCAGAAGTCGGAAAGGTTACAAGTTGCCTGATGTTCTTCGGGTAACAATGGAATTCCATGCGGGGAAGGTCATGTGGTTCTGAAGGCCTAATGTTTACAGTTGGATATAACAAACAAAGTAACCGGGACGTTGAAAGCCAGTTCTGATGAATGCACATCCTTTGGGTTTTGTGGGTATTCTGCACTGACCTGAGAGTTTCGAATTTTGAATATTCTCTAAGTTTTATCCTTCTGATTATAAGGGTTAATTTTTATTAATGCGTTTTGACCTATTACTTTAACTGAAATAAAATATATCCTTTTCTATTCTGTCCTTCAGAGGATTAAAAAGTAGTTATTTGTGCCTCTTCCACTGTAAACCACATTATTAAAGTAAAATACTGAACATAAGTATAGAATTATTTAATCACCAGTCAACTAAATCTATGAATCTCTTCTAAAATGTAACTGAGGCACAGTTGTTATGCCTGACCGGTTTATACTATTCTTGTAGAAGAAAAATGTCACTGTTTGGTAAGCTCTAACACATCTTAGAGAAATTTTTTAAAATATTATTTACATAGAATTAAAGCTATTGGCGAAATAATTTCTTATGGGTCTTATATAAGCTATTAAAAAAATAAAGCTTTACAACTAAAAAGGTAACTGCTACTAGGCACTGAGAAGAACTGGAGAGGAAATTAACTTGGAATCTCTGCAGAAATAATGCAGTGAATGAGTTAACCTTCTCTTTCCCTTAAGCAGGTCAAATGAAAGCATGGTCGATGCAGGAGTTAAGTAAAAATAAGTTCAAATACACAAGGGTTTTTTTGTTGAAAAAAAAAATACCAAGAAGTTCACTTATATTAGCTTTTCTCCAAGAAGTTCACTTATATTAGCTTTTCTCCATGAATATTTTGTGATAATATCTGTATCAGTGGATTTATAAAATGTAAATAAGAAAAATCTATAGCTTCACATTAGTACCTGGGAGAGGCTAGGAGAGTTGTATGAAAAGTTAACTGATTTTTTTTAAAGCCAGACCACTCTTACTTGATTTGAGAGTGAACTTAAACACTCAAAAACATTGATTTTTCCAGGGATGGTAGAAAATAGTCATAAATAAAATCACAGCTAGGAAATTTGGGGTAATTTTTATCTAACTAATCTCCACAATCCAAAGCAAGAATTTAATATTTTCCTTTTTCTGGCCCACTTTTGGCAGTTTATAATACTCTTGAGTGTCAGTGCTAATATTTCCAAAAACTTGATTCATTCACATCCTGCTGAGGACTTTCCAGCACTTTCTGTACTTTTCCACCAGATAGAGTTTACTGTAAGGGCAGCTCTGTATTGAGTAAGGGTTAGATCTGAAGGAGAGACCTTGCAGCACGCATTGGTCTGACTAGCTTCAGGGACTGTTCATCGTATTCATGTTGAAGGTGAACTCTTTTTATTGTCTTTATTTAATATAGGGCAATGTGGGTGTTAACAGGACTATAGAAAGAAGAGACTCAGCAGAAATAGAGTTCAGAATTAAAGCAAGAGAGAAAGATAGAAAAATGAAAGGTGTCCGTTAAGAAGAGTTTAAAATAACCCAGTAACCCCTCTTACTAACTTGGCAACATATGTCCTGCTGTGTGTGTGTGTGTGTGTAGGATAGTAGCAATAAATTTTTGGTGTGACATGTAATGGACACCAAGATTTAAGAGTCACAAATCTAGATACTCTTCATTTTGACCCTTTAATTATCTGGATGAAATAAAATAATACATGTGAAAGCACTTTGTAAATTGTAGCATTCCCTGTGTATAGCATTATTATTATCTCTTTTTTATCTTTTTATAAACATATAATGTATTTTTATCCCCAGGGGTACAGGTCTGTGAATCGCCAGGTTTACACACTTCACAGCACTCACCATAGCACATACCCTCCCCAATGTCCATAACTCCACTCCGCCTCTACCAACTCCCCCCTCCCCCAGCAACCCTCAGTTTGTTTTGTGAGATGAAGAGTCACTTATGGTTTGTCTCCCTCCCAATCCCATCTTGTTTCATTATTCTTCTCCTATCCCCCTAACCCCCCATGTTGCATCTCCACGTCCTCATATCAGGGAGATCATATGATAGTTGTCTTTCTCCGATTGACTTATTTCACTAAGCATGATACCCTCTAGTTCCATCCACGTCGTCGCAAATGGCAAGATGTCATTTCTTTTGATGGCTGCATAGTATTCCATTGTGTATATATACCACATCTTCTTTATCCATTAATCTGTTGATGGACATCTAGGTTCTTTCCAAAGTTTGGCTATTGTAGACATTGCTGCTATAAACATTCGGGTGCGCGTGCCCATTCGGATCACTACGTTTGTATCTTTAGGGTATATACCCAGTAGTGCAGTTGCTGGGTCATAGGGTAGTTCTATTTTCAACATTTTGAGGAAACTCCATGCTGTTTTCCACAGTGGTTGCACCAGCTTGCATTCCCACCAGCAGTGTAGGAGGGTTCCCCTTTCTCCACATCCTCGCCAGCATCTGTCATTTCCTGACTTGTTAATTTTAGCCATTCTGACTGGTGTGAGGTGGTATCTCATTGTGGTTTTGATTTGTATTTCCCTGATGCCGAGTGATGTGGAGCACTTTTTCATAGCATTATTATTATCTAACATTTTGACAGTCAAGGGAGCTGACCACTATGGGAATGAGTGTCTTCCAGGGAAGTTGTGTCATTAAACAGTTTCACTAGAATAAATGAATGAGAATTGAACAATCTTCTGTGTACAACAAAACACAACCTATTTGTGGAAACTAATATAAAAATGTTACCTGTTTACCTTCAGGCAAAGAATCTCATTAATTTTTTTTCTCATAGCAGTGCATTGACAAAGGAAGTCTCGCATTAAACAACTCTCTCTCTCTCTCTCTCTCTCTCTCTCTCTCTCTCCATTATTAATGTAACTGAAAGTCTTGCTTCTCATTTCACTGGACAGCCCAGCACCTGGGGTTGAGAAGTTCACTGCACAGGCTAAACCTTTCCTTCTTCTTCTTTTTTTAATTAACATACAATGTATTATTTGCTTCAGGGGTACAGGTCTGTGACTCATCAGTCTTACACAATTCACAGCACTCACATAGCATATACCCTCCCCAGTGTCCATCACCCAGCCACCAATCCCTACCTACCCACCCCCCAGCAACCCTCAGTTTGTTTCCTGGGATTAAGAATCTCATGGTTTGTCTCCCTCCCGATCCCTTCTTGTTTCATTTTTTTCCTTCCCTATCCTCCAACCCCCCCCCCACTCTGCATCTCAAATTCCTCACATCAGGAAGATCATATGACGATTGTCTATCTCTGATTGACTTACTTCGCTCAGCATAATACCTTCTAGTTCCATCCACGTGCAAATAGCAAGATTTCATTTCTTTTTGTGGCTGCATAGTATTCCATTGTATATCTATACCACTTCTTTATCCATTCATCTGTTGATGGACGTCTAGGTTCTTTCCATAGTTTGGCTATTGTGGACATTGCTGCTATCAACATTCAGGTGCACGTGCCCCTTTGAATCACTACATTAGTAACCTTTATGGTAAATACCCAATAGTGCAATTGCTGGGTCATAGGGTAGCTCTATTTTTAACTTTTTGGGGAACCTCCATACTGTTTTCCAGAGTGGCTGCACCAGCTTGCATTCCCACCAACAGTGTATGAGGGTTCCCCTTTCTCCACATCCTCTCCAACATCTGTCCTTTCCTGACTTGTTAATTTTAGCCATTGTGCCTGGTGTGAGGTGGTATCTCACTATGGTTTTGATTTGTATTTCCTTGATGCCAAGTGACGTTGAGCACTTTTTCATGTGTCCGTTGGCCATCTGGATGTCTTCTTTGCAGAAATGTCTGTCCATGTCTTCTGCCTATTTCTTGATTGGATTATTTGTTCTTTGGGTGTTGAACTTGATAAGTTCTTAATAGATTTTGGATACTAGCCCTTTATCTGAAATGTCATTTGCAAATATCTTCTCCCATTCTGTCAGCTGTCTTTTGGTTTCGTTGTCTGTTTCCTTTGCTGTGCAAAAGCTATTGATCTTGATGAAGTTCCAGTAGTTCATTATTGCCCTTGCTTCCCTTGCCTTTGGTGATGTTCCTAGGAAGACGTTGCTGCGGCTGAGGTCGAAGAGGTTGCTGCCTGTGTTATCAAGGATTTTGATGGATTCCTGTCTCACATTGAGACATCCACTCACATTGAAAGACATCTTTCATCCATTTTGAGTCTATTTTTGTGGAAGGAAATGGTCCAGTTTCATTCTTCTGCATGTGGCTGTCCAGTTTTACCAACACCGCTTGTTGAAGAAACTGTCTTTTTTCCATTGGACATTCTGTCCTGCTTTGTCAAAGATTAGTGGACTATAGAGTTGAGGGTCCATTTATGGGCTCTCTATTCTGTTCCATTGATCTATGTGTCTGTTTTTGTGCCAGTACTGTACTGTCTTGAGGATGACAGCTTTGTAATAGAGCTTGAGGTCTGGAATTGTGATGCCACCAACATAGGCTTTCTTTTTCAACATTCCTCTGGCTATTCGGGGTCTTTTCTGGTTCCATATAAATTTAACGGGTACTTGTTCCATTTCTTTGCAAAACATGTATGGTATTTTATAGGGATTTCATTAAATATGCAGATTGCTTTAGGTAATATAGACATTTTCACAATATTTGTTCTTCCAACCCATGAGCATGGAACGTTTTTCCATTTCTTTGTGTCTTCCTCAATTTCTTTGTGAGTACTTTATAGTTTTCTGAGTACAAATTCTTTGCCTCTTTGGTTAGGTTTCTTCCTAGGTATCTTAAATATGCAGGGAATGATCTCAATCTTTTGGGGTACCGGTTGAGACCTGATTTGTGACCCAGGATGTGATCTATTCTGGAGAATGTTCCATAGGCACTAGAGAAGAATGTGTGTTCTCTTGCTTTGGGGTGGAATGCTCTGAATATATCTGTGATGTCCATCTGGTCGAGTGTGTCATGTAAGGCCTTTATTTCCTTGTTGATCTTTTGCTTGGATGATTTGTCCATTTCAGTGAGGGGGGTGTTAAGGTCCCCTACTATTATTGTATTATTGTCAATGTGTTTGTTTGATTTTGTATTAATTGGCTTATATAATTGGCTGCTCCCATGTTAGGGGCATAGATACTTAAAATTGTTAGATCTTCTTGTTGGACAGACCCTTTAAGTATGATAGAGTGTCCTTCCTCATCTCTCATGGTAGTCTTTGGCTTGAAATCGAATTTACCTGCTATAAGGATTGCCACCCCAGCTTTCTTTTGATGTCCATTAGCATGGTAAATTGTTTTGCACCCCCTCACTTTAAATCTGTGGTTGTCTTTGGGTATAAAATGAGTTTCTTATAGACAGCATATTGATGGGTTTTGAGTTTTTTATCCATTCTGATACCCTTTGTCTATTGACTGGGACATTTAGCCCATTTACATTCAGGTTAACTATTGAAAGATAAGAATTTAGTGACACTATATTACCTATAAGGTGACTGTTACTGTGTATTGTCTCTGTTCCTTTTTGGTCTGTTACTTTTAGGCTCTCTCTTTGCTCAGAGGACCCTTTTCAGTATTTCCTGTAGGGCTAGTTTGGTGTTTTCAAATTCTTTTAATTTTTTTTGTCCTGGAAGCTTTTTATCTCTCCTTCTATTTTCAGGGATCGCCTAGCTGGATATAGCATTCTTGGCTGCATACTTTTCTCATTTAGTGCTCTGAATATATCATGCCAGTCCTTTCTGGCCTGCCAGGTCTCTGTGGATAGGTCTGCTGCCAATCTAATATTTTACTGTTGTATGTTACAGACCTCTGGTCTTGAGCTGCTTTCAGGATTTTCTCTTTGTAACTGAGACTTGTAGTTTTACTATTAGATGATGGTGTCTTGACCTATTTTTATTGATTTTGAGGGGGGTTCTGTGTACCTCCTGAATTTTGATGTTTGAGCCCTTTGCCAAATTAGGGAAATTCTCTGCTATAATTTTCTCCAAAATACCTTCTGCCCCTCTCTTTCTTCCTTCTTCTTTTGGGATCCCAATTATTCTAATATTGTTTCATCTTATGTTATCACTTATCTCTTGAATTCTCCCCTCGTGGTCTAGTAGTTGTTTGTCTCTCTTTTGCTCAGCTTCTTTATTCTCCATCCTTTGGTATTCTATATCACTAATTCTCTCTTCTGACTCATTTATCCTAGCAGTAAGAACCTCCATTTTTTATTGTACCTCATTAGTAGCTTTTTTTTATTTCAACTTGGTTAGATTTTAGTTCTTTTATTTCTCCAGAAAGGGATTTTATTTCTGCTTTTTTCAAGCCCTGCTAGCACCTTGATTATCATCATTCTAACCTCTAGATCTGACGTCTTACTAATATCCTTATTGATTAAGTCCCTAGCCGTTGGTACTGCCTCTTGTTTTTTGTTTTTTGTGTTTTTTTTGAAGTGAGGTTTTCCACCTTGTCATTTTATCCAGACAAAAATAGATGAATGAGAGAACAAAGTACTAAAAGGGTAGCAACAACCCCCCCCAAAATATATACTAACCGAATCAGAAGAGACCTGAAACCAAGAGAAGAAAGGAGGAATATAGATATATAGAAAGGAATATAGATATATAGAAAGAAAAAAAAAAAATATATATATATATAGTTTTTTTCCCCCTCCTTTCTTCTCTTGATTTCAGGTCTCTTCTGATTTGGTTAGTATATATATATATATATTAGAGTGGTGAATAGGACAGAGCCATACACTTGATTTTGGATGTATTTTGGTCTGTTAGAAGAAACTGCCTCCCAAAATTTTAAAGGAAGAAACACTTATATATATATATACACAAAAATAAGGGTAAACACGATAAAGGGATGGAATATGACTGTAAAGATGAAAATTAAAAAAGATTCTAGAGGGGCGCCTGGGTGGCTCAGTGGATTAAGCCGCTGCCTTCGGCTCAGGTCATGATCTCAGGGTCCTGGGATCGAGCCCCACGTCGGGCTCTCTGCTCCACAGGGAGCCTGCTTCCTCCTCTCTCTCTGCCTGCCTCTCTGCCTGCTTGTGATCTCTCTCTCCGTCAAATAAATAAATAAAATCTTTAAAAAAAAAAAAGATTCTAGAAAAGCAATTGATAAGAAGTTGGTTGAAAAAAAGAAAAAAAAAGGAAAGAATATGATCAGGCTGGAGACTAGAATAATGCCATGGACTAGATTTAGGGTATATTTTGATCTGTTAGAGGAAATTGTATCCCAAATTTTAAAGAAAGAAAAACCTATATGTATACAAAAAATAAGGCTAAATACAATGAAGGGATAGAATATGACTATAACAATTAAAATTTTTAAAAAGATTTTTTAAAATGTATTGCTAAGATAAAATAGTTAAAAACATTAAAAAAGGAAAGAGGAAAATTTTTTAAAAACAGAATAAGAAAAAAATAAAATTTAAAAAATTTAACTTCGAAAGATGAAAGAATCATGGGAAAAAAGCCATGAATTCAATATGCTGTATTCCCATATTTCTGAGGTTTTGCAGTTCTCATTGATCAGTGAACTTGGTCGTGGTTGGATGTTCTTGTTGATCTTCTGGAGGAGGGGACTGTTGCAGTGATTCTCAAATGTCTTTGTCCGAGGCAGAATTGTATTGCCCTTGCCAGGGGCCAGGCTAAGTAATCTGCTCAGGTTCACTCTCGGAGCTTTTGTTCCCTGAATGCTTTCCATACAGCTTTGGAGGGCAGGAATGATAATGGCAGCCTTCCAATATCCAGCCCCATAGGAGCCAAGAGCTCAGGTCCCCATTCCTCAGTATGCTCTCAGAGAAAAGCAGTCAATTCCTCCCATCTCCCTGGTCTCCGTCCGTACTCTGTGCTTACTACCCTGCCTGTGACCAAGTGTTTCTGTCTCTGGCTCATGACCCCATTTGGAGTCTCCAAACCCAGCTGATTTCCTGCAACACCCTCCCACACCGCACCTCCCAGAGGAGGAAGGAGGGGGGTCTTCCCGGATCTGCCACTTGTGGGTTCCCTGTTGGAAGAGCAGTGGCCTGACTGTGCCTTGGATCATGGTTTAAGGTAACCCCAAGCTGAGAGCGTACTCCTCAGCTGTCTCTGCAACTGGCTTCCCCACTCTGATACCTGGGGGCTTTATAGCACTTAGACTCCCCAGGGCTTGCAGATCCTGAGACCACACTGTCTCAGCAAGGGCTCCACCCCCTCGCTTAGCCTCTGGAGCAATGTTCCCCATGGAGCAGACTTCTAAAAGTTCCAATTTTGTGCTCCGCTACTCTACCACTTGCTAGGAGCCACCACCCCTCACTCCACCCCCTACCCCACCCTCCGCTGGTCTGTTGTCCTGTATGTCACCTCGGATTCACTCTCTGCACATTCTACCTTCCATAAAGTGGTTGCTTTTCTGTTCCTAGAATTGCTGCTCTTCTTCCTATCTCCTGTTGAGTATGTAGGTGTTGAGAATGGTTTGATAACTATCTAGCCGAACTCCTGGGACCTGATTATATTAGGTCTCCTACTCCTCTGCCATCTTGCTCCTCCTACCTAAACCTTTCTTCCTGTTAGTCTTTATCTTCCCTTAGAGTTTATTCCAGTGTCAGGTATTCCCTTCCTGTTCTGCTTGGCAAATTACTGACCCCTCTTTGCAAAATGAATAAATTTGAGCTTATTTTCTAAAAATAAGTTGCTTTTTGAAAAATCAAAGCAGTTTTATAACTATAGTCTTCCCCCTAAGTTAGAAGCTTTGATAAGATGGTAATTAAATGAGCATTTTGCTTTTCATGTGTAGACAAGAAAGAGAACCACGTCTGACAGCCCTGGTTACAGTTGAGGAAATAGCCTGTCTTTATGGGTGGGTGGACCTCTGCACAAATCATTTCCAAGATTTTACTTGTTGCATAATCCAATGGCCAGCCCCCATGTTAGCATCTTTGCCACAGAGACAGCGTATGTACTGCCAAACGAAAGGTTCCAGTCCCCCAGCTTTGCTCTGTGAAGAGCGTGACAGTGAGTGAAGCATGAATGTACAGAGCCTCAGTATCTCACACTAGGTCACTCTACTTCCAACTCTGTGAGACAGAGCACACTCGTATGCTCCACATACAGGCCCACAGTGTATGTAGTTCTGTGCCATCATAGACTGCATTGAGGACTATTCGAGAACCCTTTTTTCCCCTTTACTACTTCTTCAACTTACATGGAAATCAGTATCTCCAATGCTCTAAATAAATTGAACCTACTATACCTCTACTCTTTATATCCAGCTTTCATGAACTAACATGTTAATAGGAGCACCTAAATAAAATACAATTTTATTTATTTATTTGAGAAAGAGCACGAGGCGGGGGCAGAGGAAGAAGGAGAAGAGGCTACCTGCTAAGTGGTGAGCAGGGAGGCCAGCATGGGGCTCTATCCCAGGACCCTGAGATCTCGACCTGAGCCCAAGGCAGATGCTTAACCAACTGAGCCACCCAGGTGCCCCGAGCATGTGACTCTTGCTCCCAGAGTTATGAGTTCAAGCCCCATGTCGGGTGTGTAGCCCACTTAAGTAAAATAAATAAAATAAAATGGTAATAAATCCCAGTGAAGATTTCTATAGAGATATTTAGAAGTCAGCTCTTGGGAACAAAATGTAACTTATCTTAGTTGTTCCACAGGCAGGTGTATCATCAATTTTGGAGGGAGTCTTTTGGAACTGCAGTGGGAAAAAAAACAAAAACAAAAAACAAAGGACTTGTAATCCTGGTTTATAATGTATCATTAAAAAGACAAGGACCAATTTCCTTCTCACTTGAAAAAAAGAAAATTACACCCTCCAGAGGATATATATTTTTGAAGATACACCTTACAGACTAGGATTTGACCTTAAGGTGTTTTTGCTCTGGGCACCTGAGTGGCTCAGTAAGTTAAAGCCTCTGCCTTCTGCTCAGGTCATGATCCCAGGGTCCTGGGATCAAGTCCTGCATCGGGCTCTCTGCTCAGCAGGGAGCCTGCTTCCTCCTCTCTCTCTCTCTCTCTCTCTCTCTCTCTCTCTGCCTGCCTTTCTGCCTACTTGTGATCTCTGTCTGTCAAATAAATAAATAAAATATTTTTTTAAAAAAGATATTTTTGCTCAAAAATGATAGCTTTTTTTTTTTAGCTTTTTTTTTTTTAGCTTATTTTTTCAATGCATGTTTTTCAGGTAAGTAAAACTTCTGTAGGTGTAACAGTTGATACACTCAGTCCTCAAACAAACACCCATTCAACAAATGTCATGTGCCCAGGCTATAGCAGAACCGTGCCTTGCAGGAAGTACCCGTGGCCACCTCACCCTCGTGGCACTCTCCCTCTTCTTTGCATCATCATATTCATCCTTCACCTTCAGTGCTCTCTTGTCAACTTTTTCAGTCTCCTTTAGCCTGGCAAAAGACAGGATAGCCTTTGTTCTTTGCCTTGGTTTACAGAATGGCTGAGAAACTCAGATGAGCTTTGAAAGCAGTTAGTTGACAGGTTAAGTGAAGAGAAGTGAAACACGCGTTAGATCATTTCATTGGCGATGGCAGAAAGTTCTGGTACGTTAGCAATGGCAGGCCAGTGTGGCCATACTAACCGTCCCTGCCACGAAGTCACAGTGAGGTTCTTCCTAGTTTGGAGGGCATATAACCATAGACCTAGATGGCTCTTCAAGACCATCTGTTCCATTTCCCTCATTTCTGTGACATGAAAACTGACCTGCACAGGGATAAAAAAAATATCCTGCCCCATGTCCCTGATCTAAGGCAGTTTTTTACTATTCATGTTGCCTTTTTTCATACCTTTCTTTCCAATGCAGATAAAAAGAGAGAGAGAGAAAGAGAGGGAGAGTGTGTGTGTGTGTGTGTGTGTGTGTGTGTGTGTGTGTGTTTGTCGTATTGCATGGCAAAGGACTAGGAAAATGAAAAATACTATGATTAGAATAGCAGCATACGATTATTTTCAACTATAGTAGAAGCATTTGTTTGAAAGTTACTCATAAGAGTCTTCTCTCTTTGTTGTCATCTAGATTTATCCTTTTAAAATTCCTTAGCTTTTTAGAGTTTCCACAACAACAAACATCTTTTACTTTTTAAAAAATGAATGTGGAATGAACATGAAAGTCCTCTGTCCTGCATACCCTGCCATGTTTATGTGACCCTTCATGAACACAGAGCTCCCTGAATCCACCCTCTGAGCTGAGAGGCGCCCTCTGACAGCTGGAGACAGGTCCCTACTTGGTGACCTGGGATCAAACACTGAAGTCAGTGGGAAGGCCTCACCACTAGCAGCTGCGTCTCCCCATTTGCCAGAACATCCCTTGAATTATCCGACCTCCTACCCCAAACATGGAAATCCCAATGTCAGCCACTCACAGAGGGTGAGCCATCTACCCCTAAAGGGCTGAATGTTCCTTTTGAAAAACCTGCAACATCTTGTCTCTCTACAGTGCTCCCTCCACTGAATTTCCTTGATAAGTTCCCTGACCCTGCCTTCTCACATCACTAGACGGTCTGATGTCCATCCTTCATGACCAAGAGCCATTTGAAAAAATTCTGTGTCCTTTGTTAACCCCTTCCGCCCCCAGCTTCTGACAAACACTGATCACTCTTTTGTTTCTATAATTTTGCCTTTGCCAGAATGTCATATAAGTGGAATTACTAAGTATGTAGCCTTTGGTTTCTATCATTTAGGTAATGCATTGGAGACTCATCTATAAAGTTGAATGGTAAAAGAACCTTAGCCTAAAACACTTTGGTTTGCTAACTTTTGGGGTTTAATAGAGGTGACCTAAAAGAAGTAGGTTTTGTTGTTGTTGTTGTTTTTTAAGGTAGGAAAACAATACCGAGTTAGTGATGCCAGGGAGAAAGTTCTAAAGATTACAAGTATAGATGTTTTTATTGGGAAAATTATACTTACGCACTTCTGGGAGGAAAGAGTCTCTTCTACCACAAATATTGACCTAAATACTTTCCAATACATGTACATCACTGAACCAAAAAGACAGTAAGTGAAATCTCCAGGGACCAAAAATGAAGAAAGCAGAGTGATAAGGAAGTGCTAAGGTTGCCACTCCCCTGAAGTGTTGCTAAAAAAGGAACAGGGCACCACTTGAGGGTCAGGACACAATGCTTCAGGCCTAAGAAAGGCACAGCATAGGAATTGAGATTCCCCACATAGTCACCTCACTCAAAGCACTTTGACCTCAGTTATGGGCTGGCTGAAAAAAAAAAAAATCTGCTTCCAGCAAAAAGACTGGCAGGAACAACTGTGTTGGTTTTGGTTCTGGGTAGGGCTGAAAAAGTCCCCTGAAAATTATATAATTTTAGGTTTAAATTCACATAACTCACATGGTTGCAGAAGCCAACAGAAAGAACTTAGAATGCCTTGCTGTTAAGAGCCCCAGGACTCCTTACAGAAGCAAAAGAAAATCCCTGTGGAGAAAGATATTCTCAACCCAGGCCTGTCAGAATTCCCACACATTAACATTAGCCAAGCCTGAGCTCACAATCCAGAATTGTAAAACATCTGAGAAAAAGTTACTGAGAGTGAGGGTCAGTAGTAAAAGCAACCACAAAATTGGACTCCCCCCTCACCCAAAATTTCAGGTACTGGAAATTATGAGACATAGAGTCTAACTGTATTTCAAATACTATAAAGAAAGAAGAGATCTAATCTAAAACTTGAAACCATCAAATTGGACACAGACTTGTCAAAGACTTCAAAACAACTTGTGAAAACAAAATGAACAGAGAAAACAGCATATTAATTCAGTTGGTTAGAGAATTAGTTGAACTGGAAGATAGCACTAAAGTAATTACCCAGAATGGAAAGCACAGGGAGCGATAGATGGAAAAGATGAAAGAACGAGTAAAGACATGGAAAATTTAATAAGATGGCATTACATTGCAATTACAAAATGAGAGAAGAGAGAGAATGGGGATAGCCAATATTTGAGAAGTAATGGCTGAGATTTTTTTCCCCCGAATTGTTGAAAGACATGAAGCCTCACATTCAGGAAACACTGAATACCGAGCAGGGTAAATGAAAAGAATACCTTACATTACAGTTTTAAAAGGAGAAGAGAAGAGCGAACAACAGCAGCAGCAGAAGCCTGTGAAACAGTATCTTCAGAATTAAGCCAAAGTGCTTTGAGCCTACAATTATTCCAGCCAAACTGTTATCCTCTATGAAGACAAAACTGAGAGAATTTGCCGCTATGTTCTTTCGTCACGGAGAGAACTTCTGAAGTTTGTATTTCAGATACAAAAAACTAAGGAGAGAAGGAACATCTGAAACATGAGAAGAAAGGTGATGAAATAAATAATAAACACGGGTAAATGTAAATAATAATAACCATAGTGGCATTTAATATGTGTGCTTTTTAAATATTTTTTTTTAATTTATTTATTTGACAGATAGAGATCACAAGTAGGGAGAGAAGCAGGCAGAGAGAGAGAGGAGGAAGCAGGCTCCCCGCCAAGCAGAGAGCCCGACGCGGGACTCGATCCCAGGACCCCGAGATCATGACCTGAGCCGAAGGCAGCAGCTTAAACCACTGAGCCATCCAGGCACCCCTATGTGTGCTTTTTAAAAGCACAGAAAATAGGTGCGCCTGGGTGGCTCAGTCAGTTAAGAGTCTGACTATTGATTTTGGCTCAGGTCATGTTCTCAGCATCCTGAGATCAAGCCCCACATTGGGCTCTGCACTGAGCATGGAGCCTGCTTATGATTCCCATTCTCCCTCTCCAATTGGCCCTCCCCTCCTAAAAATAAAGAAAAGCACAGAAAATAGGTATCAAATATGAGACAATACTGCACGAGAGACGGGACTAGTGTCATCAGAAGTGTTCTGATGTTTTTATATTGTTCAGCAGGAAGGTTAACTCTAAACTTTAAAAAGTTAAAAAGAAATGTTAAAAAGTTAAGGAGCCATTCCCTTGGAGAACTGAGGGTGAACGTATAAAGTGTGGCAGTTTCTTCTCATATCCTTGATGGTAAAACAAACCCAAACAAACAAAAACAACGAAACACAACCAACTGACCCCAAAAAAGGACACGCCCAGTCGTCGATTGAGAGGTTCTGTGGTGTTCTCGCTCACATATTTATTACGTTTCCGAAGGACAGTGGACACTTGTGAGGAACACAGCATGACCCCATACAGACAAGTGAGCTCTAGAAATTCAGTACTATTCCACCAAGAAGCTCCATAAGAGGGCTTAACTAGGACAGTAGGAGGATGGAGTTAAATCAGGAAAGCATTTTACAAGCATTCTGACCTAGATGGGCTAAACCTGGGAGGGCTTCCTTTCTCTTACCTCATTACTGGAGTAAAGCGTTGCTCCTGCTTGCTGGGGCGGGGGGTTCATTTCATTTCCGGTTCCTCCCAATGTCTCGCTCAAAGCACTGAGACTTAGAAGTGTGGTATACTGAAGAAGACGACAGCTTCTACACCTCAGCTCTGTATTCTGTATTCATTTTTCCTTCAGTTCTTTCATCATCCTTTTGAGTATGTAAGTATGGCACAGATGAACTGACCAATTCTTATGAAGTTCTACACAGGACAGTCTAACCAGTGTGACCCCACATTTACAGAGGAACTTAAAAAATGCGGCATTATCACGATAAGAATACATAAAGCGACTTACCCCACTGCTCTTGCAGAGAAAGTAGGCGTCTAGTTTCTGGCTTGACCATTTGGTGGTGGTGCACTACCATCCGGCCAGGCTGGTGACCAGTTATGTCTTGGGCAGGTGAAGTTTCTTAAAGAACCTGGCTGTTGTGTCTCTGTCTTTGTGTTACACATCTCGGGAGAGCTCTAATGCTTGTTATCCTCGCATGAATTGAAGGTGGCATGAAATACAAAGATGCAGGGAAGTTTAGAAGACAAGAGTAGAGTAGAGCTTTTTAAAAGCAAGCAGCTCAGGACACCTGGGTGGCTCAGTCGGTTAAGCCACTATCTTCGGCTTAGGTCATGATCCCAGGGTTCTGAGATCGAGTCCCACATCGGGCTCCTTGCTCGGCAGGGAGCCTGCTTCTCTCTCCACTTCTGCCTGCTTGTGCATGCTCTCTCGCTCTCTCTGACAAATAAATAAAATCTTAAAAAAAAAAAAAAGGCAAGCAGCTCTTGTCCTACCCTCCCGCTGCACTTCGTATTTTCCAGTAGTCATAGAAACTGCTGTTAAAGTAAGGAAAACTGGGCTGCCTGAAATAGAGCTCAAGACAGGACCCGGTTTATCATAGTTAGCCAACACTTAGACTTGGCGAATGGGAAGTCTAATGAAGCTTTCATAGGAGTACTGATAAGCAGTCCCATCAAGCCTCAAGCTTGCAGAATTGCAGCCTCTGTGTTTGGGTTATTATTGGACTGTTTGTAAACTTAAGAAAAGATGCTTGCTGTTCAGCATTTAAAACATGCTTATCATTTTTATCAATTGACCTTTCCAGGAAACGTGCAGTATTGAGTTATAAGTCGTCTTCAAATCTATTCACATGCCAGAATCTTACCAATATATAAAAAATTTTAAAAGACTGGGTGCCAAAATACCCAGCCACCATACTTGTATGTTTTTAATATACAGAATCAAAATTCAGGAACTGTAAAGAACAGTCTAGATCTTCTGTGGTTTATTTCTTCAGTCACTTCAGACATTGATAGTAGGACCTGTATGGCTATTTGCCTGCTACTTTGCGTTTATATCTCTCACATTTAAAACAGTATACATCAGATTTGTGTAACCACTGAAGTTTTTGGCTTTTAGCCAAAACCTGATAATGATTTTTTTAATGTCTTTCTATAAACGTCATTTATTTATAATTTATGCTGTTATGAAAACCTCCATTGTGAAAATCAGAGACCTCTGGTTGAAAGTTCATGTAAAGTCCGCATTGTATGAGAAGCACGTATTTTTAATGTCTCCAGACAAAAACATCTTTAAGTTAATTGAATGTTTGCACTTTGGGGTGCAAGTTAAAAGAGAGGGTGGAAAAATGTGGGAGTGAGCTATCAGTACTTTTAGCAAAATGTCGTGCTTGTCTTGTGTAGGGTGTATTGACTATGCCTATTAGTAAATATTTGTTTTTTTTTAAGATTTTATTTATTTATTTGACAGAGAGAGATCACAAGCAGGCAGAGAAGCAGGCAGAGAGAGAGGAGGAAGCAGGCTCTCTGCCAAGCAGAGAGCCCGATGCGGGGCTCGATCCCAGGACCCTGGGATCATGACCCGAGCTGAAGGCAGAGGCTTTAACCCACTGAACCACCCAGGCACCCCAGTAAATATTTGTTTTTAAGATAGACATGCTTTGTTTTCGTAGCCCAAATAATTCTTAATCACAAAATTTCTGAAAATTCTATCATTTTTTTCCTATTTTTATTGGAAGTTCTTTGCCTACTATTGTTGATAGAAGTGTGAATTTTTTCCTTCTCCCCCAATCTTTCTTGCAAAAAGAGAAGTTAGTTTCTGCTAATGAATTGAGTAGGTGTCTAATATTTTATTTTCCTGTTGATCTGTGTAACTTTATTGTACACTTGATACTTTGTCTTGTATAATTGATAAGGTGGTATTGTGTATCAGTGTTCAGTCATGTATTTATAATTTCTGAAATATATGATCCTAGATCTTGGTGAAAAATAATTTGTCAGTGCCCGTCAGCTTGAAAAAACTTAGTGCAAGAATTTAAACATTTAAATTAACTATTGAAATGGAAAAAAGAAAGAAAAAGTTAAGAGTAATCATTAAACAGATGAACATAGAATTTATAACTTCTGAAACAGGAGATGGACATGTTCGACTCTAAAATTCAATTTAAAAGAAGGCAGGAAAAGAGAAAAAAGATAAAGACAAAGTGCAGTATTAAGATGTTAGCAGTAATTCCAAACATACCAGTAATCACAATATATAAGTGGACTAAATTTTCTCCTTGGAGAAATATTAAATCGAGCTATATAATATTTGTGAAAGAGAGCTTAAAATTATGGATATGAAACATTAAAGGTAAGAGAATGACAAAGGTATGCCAGGCAAGTACCAAACAAAAGAAAGCTGAGATCATTAAATTAATATGGGGGGGGGAATTTTAGCCCAAAACCCTTACTGAAAATAAAGAAGGTTGCTACAGAGAGATTGAAGACTAAATTTATCAGGAAAAGACAAAAGTGCTAAACTGTTATGCATTAAATTACCCAGCTTTATAATATATAAAACAAAAATTAATGAAATTACAAGGGAAGGTTTTTAAATAGATCATCACAATGAGAGACGGAAAACAACTACAGTCATTCTAACATTCTGATAAAATGCACTTGTGCTTTGGGATAAAATGTCCAAAAAGCATATCCTGGAAGTGTCCTATCTCAGACAACTTGGGTGAACTCAAAAAGTGGTTCTGGTAAATGACAAAGACTCTGCTGTTGAAAATGTGGAGAATTGGAATAAAAGTGGTTCTTGAAATGCAAGTGAGGAAACAGACTTTCTAAATTGAAATTACATGATAATTAAAATAATTCTGTTCACAGATAAGCATTTGATTATTTCATCAACATTAAAATTTGACATTAGTCATTTGGGGGGAGGAGAAATTAGATTGTCTTATATTGGTTAATTCCTTATATTTGGTAGGAATGGGATCAACAACTGGGCGGAGGGTGATCTGTGGCTCACTGGAGCAGGAGGGACTGCAGACATAAGGTGGCTTGTCAGTCTTGTACAGAATCAAGTCTGTAACTCAACTCTAGCCTCAGTCTGGTGCTGGTGTTCTATTTCATCAAAGCTGTGATACCAACAATCATGTTCACCGTGATTATACATAAACTGTGCACTCAGTATAATTGCAGCTTTGACCATGAAGTCTCCCTATCTCGAACTTTGCATTTGGTTTTTTTTAAAAAAAAAAAAAAAAGTTTTTAATGATGGGAGTCTTAGAAAGAAGCAGCAATAATTTGGATGGCCTGGGCCCCTCTTACAGAAAAGAAGGGTGGGGGGACTGTAGAGAATTTTGAGAATGCCTCCTTTTCCTGTGGACAGATTTGTCTTTGCCAGGCAGAGGCATTTAAACCAATCCATAGATCAGTTTGGGTTGTTTTGTTTTGTTTTGTTTTGTTTTGTTTTTAAACAGCCACTAGGGCAGCCAAATACCGAACCCCTATCTGTGAGACCTTCATGTATAAAGACCTAGAGAGGCTTCATCAGGGTCCTCATAGTAGTAGTTTCCTTTGCTCCTTCCCTGTTTCTTCCTCTACCCAAGTTCATTACCTGCTTTCTTCTTCCTCACCCTCAGTCCTCCCTTGCTCCGTAACAGTTTTAAATCAGTGATGGAGAGCTGCTTGAGCACAGGAAGTGGGACAGCTGGTTATTGAGGAAAGCTCATTGGCTGTGTGTTTAGTAGCTTCAAGACTTTTGAAAAAAAAAAACTCAGCAGCAGATACAACTTACCTTCACACTCTGGCTCTCTCTGAGAGTCAGTGTCCCTGTTGCAGCTTGTTGCAGAAACTCAGGAATCCATGGGTTGCCTTTGGAAATCGTCTGAGAGCGTAACAAATGCAGACTACTTCAGAGTCAAGTAATTCTAGATGGGTTTAAAGCCACTCAACCTGCTAACTGAACAATCCACGCCTGTCTCCGACTCCCACTTAGCTGACCCTGCTGTCCCATGGAGACAGAGTTCCCTTGTCAGAGAAAATAAATATGAGCATGTGTGGAAAGTGCCTAGGAAGGTGTCTGACACGTGTTCAACTCCCCATAAGTGGCAGCCATTATCGGGAATACTTTTATTATCATGTTTATGTTAATTATTTGGGCTTGATTGTACTGAGCAATGAAATTGAGATTCCACAAGAAGCAACGCTGAGCTGGACTGTGTGATGTGGTATGCATTTGAAAGTTGTACCACATGGGAGACGAGACTTCTCTGCTTTTTTGGTAATCTTATATTTTCTGTCTACATATTTTCTATCTGCTATTGTTTTAATGGTCATCTTGAAATAATTCAGCCCCATATGGGTTATACACATTCCCTTCATTAACCTGCATGTTAATATCATGATTGCTGATATTTGACAGGGTACTTATGCCAATAATTTTATGTTCAATGTAAGAAAATGTAAATTCTTAGAGGAAAAGTAACTTTAGTAACTAGAGAACTTAATAGTCATTTTGTTTTAATTCCCCTTGTTATTTTGTATTACTTTTCCTATAAATATATCCAGATGTGTATGCAATAGATAGATTCTATGAACAAATTCTGGTAACTGTTTGATAAATTATCTCCTGAAATTTTCTACCTCCGGACCTTGTTCTATCCTGAAAGTATCAACCTTCTGCTTATAGTAGAAATATTTTAAATCAATGAGATGAGGCTATCAAGAGCAAAAGCTAGTTTCAATTAACAGATGCTCTAAGAACCAAAGTGAATTCCGCTTCTGTTTCTTTTCAGCAGATAATTTAACTTGGTTTTGGCCAAGAATAAATAGGTCCAGAAAAATTGGGTAAGCTTTATGTCTTATTTAGTGGATTTTCTTATTTGGTCTGATTTCTCTTTTCTGCTTGTGTTTTCAGGCTCAGCTATGTGAATTATGCAGAGGATCTGGCCTCCAAGCTCCTACAGTGTTCCCCAAAGAACAGACTATCAGCACAGGCTGCCTTGAGCCACGAGTATTTTAGTGACCTGCCCCCACGGCTATGGGAACTGACCGACAGTGAGTATGACAAATCTGAGACATCCAATCAAAGCAGACATATCATTTTAGCATCTCTGTGTAACGCACTTGTAGGAGGATTTGTATGTTTTCCGTGTGCATACGTAAGATTATGTATGTTTGCATATGCATTACATGTACACATATATATGTGCGTGTGTCTATAGACGGGGGCGGGGGGAGAGACAGTGAGACAGAGGGAATGGGGGAAAGGGAGTTATGTGTGTATATATTTAGTGGAATCCTGCCATTCAGTTGCTAGCTTACCAGACAGAGGAAGAAAATGGATTCCTTTTTTGCTATCTCCGCTCTGCAGTCTGCAACTGCATGTCTTTGTATTTGATTATGTGTGTGTCCAAAGGAATGATCTGAGCGGTCATAAAGGAAAAGGAAAATATGATTTACATATTTAGTGCTTTATGCACGCAGTACTTTTTAACTGGCTGCAGTACACAGAGGAGAAATGATTCATTTTTGTTTGATTCTCAGAGACCATCTTGGTCTATAACAATAACGTTAAAAAGGGCTGCTATGCAGTGAGCTGATGAGCAGCGTTGGCAATTGGCTAATGCACTGAATTGACATGTAAGAACCAATGTAGTTGTAATTCATTTCAACTACAAATGCGCTTGGTATTCATACAGACAGTGCTTCTCCGGATCTTTTAAAACAAAACACATTCCTGGGTGGGTTTTTGTTTTTACAAAAGTGTTCATATTTACACAGCCTTTTTCAATTACATTTTAAATATTTGGGAGATTTATAGCTGGGAGGATCTCATCTTTCTTCCAAAGTGTGAAACAGAATTCTTACGAAATTTTGCAAGACACTATTACAGTAAGAACATTTTTGTTCAGTGGTGATGTGTTCTTTCCAAATGCCAATTTGAAATATTCCTTCTCATATTCTTTTCTGGCTACCTTAAAAATTAATGCACTGCCTGCATAGGTATTTATAATATGTTTATTAATCCTTGGGTACATACCATAGACATATAAAAAGTTATTTCTTTAATCTTTTGGACTCTAAGCTTTTCCCCCATTGTAGCATTAGATTCTCCTTGACAACAGGAACCCTTTATTTTGTAGCTAAGTCTCAAATAACAACTCCTCTTGCATATTTCTACCGTAAGTCTTTCTTGATATCCCACATTTAATTTGAATTTCTTTTTATCCTTAACTGTCTATAGCTATATTAATCTACTACTCACTCTTCTCCCTTATGCTTAGTAAATCTTCTTTAACATTTTATATATTCCCAACCAATATTTATTCTATATTCTGCCCTACTTTCTTTCTAAAAGTCGACCCATTGACCATTATGACAACTCTTCCCATTTTTAAAAAATTTATAGTGAAATTTCTGTGGAAAATCATGAATTAGTGACACATCTTTCTATACTGGCAAAAAAAAAAAGATACAAATGGGCTCATTAGTTTATGGCTCATCAAATTCAAACATATGGTTTGTTTTCCCATTTAGTATGACTTGTAACTTGATATCACTCCTCCTTGGTGACATCTCAATCCCATCTGACTCGATGATTGAGTTTAAGCCAGGATTTTGATGGTCTACGAATTCTGAATTCTGTCGTAGTACTTTTCTGTTAATATGGACTTATTACCCACTTGCCACTTAGTTTATCAGCCAGTGGTTAAATCCAGTTTCTATCAGTAAGTAAATGCCTACACATTATCACTCGGCAGCAGGCTGCCACCGGAGACAGCCTTGTCCCCGTCATTAACAAGCACAATGTATGCAGAACACCAGAGGGGAATTAAAACCACAAAAAATACCTCAGGGTGGTATTTTTAATATGAGAATTTAATTTGTAATTTCACAGATTAAGAATTTTGGCTGCATTAATCCCTTTATCAGCTCACAGCAGGCTATTTGCAGAAGCATAACCATAAGGCGATATTCATTGGCAGAAACACGTCTTTGCATTAACGTTAAACATCAGGAGCAGTGAAACCTTTTGAAGGGGGGAGAATAAAGATGAAAAATCATTATATTTTTAAAGCAAGATTCTGCTAAATGCCTCTGGTAACAATTTTGAGTTACAGAAATGCTATTTCTGTGCCTAGCAGATAATCATTATGAAGCATAAATCCATTCCCAAGAAAGGACAATCCCAGTATCAAATACTATAGTCGTTTCCATTTAGAACAACGTGGTAGTCCTTGTAAACATGTTTACAAAACAAAATTCCTAGACTTCGGAAACTTTGGGAACCAGCTCTTATAGGTGAAAGGACTTCCTCCAGGGATTCTGTTATCTAGGTTAATTCTGCAGACTCTATTTAAAAATTATTCAAATTAAATTTCCCATTAGTATGGAGTCTGATAAAAGTTTACCACCTGGCAAATGGCAGCAGCAAGGGTGATATCCTCACGTGCTTCCCTTAACAAGGAGATTAGGAAGGAGGTCCATCTGGGAAGAAGTGTTGCAGAGCCAATAAATGGATTGTCTTAAAAATGAATGAATTAATTAACAAATTAAGAGAATAAATGAATGAATGAATGAATAAAATGGATTGTCTTAAGCAACCAAGGACTGGTTTAGATTCGTCAAATCCGGGAACCTCACTGTATTAGCCTGCTCAGGCTGCTATAACAAAATATACCTTAGCTTGTGGTGGCTTAAACAACTAGCATTTATTTCTCTTAGTTCTGGAAGCTAGGGTGTCCAAGATGGACATGCTGGCACATTTTGTTCTGGTGAAGCCTCTGCCTGACTTGAAGAAAGCCCCCTAGCTATGTCCTCAAAGGGCAGAGACCAGTCTCTCCCTCTCTCTTCTCTTCTTAGAAAGGCCCTAACATCACCTCTTGTGGGCCCCACCCTCACAGCCTTCTCTAACCCTAACTACTACCCAAAGACTCCATATCCAAATACCATCAGGTTGAGGATTAAGCTTTTAACATATGAATTTGGGAGGAAGGCCGTTCAGCCCATAGTGCTTACATTCTTAAAGATATTTCGTAGTGTTTTTTAAAAAGAATGTCCACAAAAGGATGCAAGCAGAAAGCAAAACCGGGTTAAAAGGAGAAAATTGGAACAAAAATAAATTAAAAGTGAGCTTGAGCCTTCTTGGCCTACTTTAATATATCCAGCTCTGTGACAAGGGTATCAAGTGTTGTTAGAATCCTGGTTACACAAAGCATTGCGGTTGTTCCGTGGATTTGTATAAAAATGAAGTTGTATGCTTATGTCAGACTCTGCTTTGCTTTGAAAGAACATTTAACAATATAATATCTTTACTATACCATCCCTTAAAATCTCACTAGTTTACATAATAACAAAATTTAGGAGTGATGTGTTAGTGGGCCACCAAAGGGGGAAATTATACATTCACCAAGCAAGAATAGTGATACCTGGGGATCTGGTAGTTAAAGCTGGCTAATTCTGGTGGCACCCTGTCATTCTCCCTCTATCCTGAAACCCCAACAGCCTCGCCCCACTTCTTTGCAGAAATTTAATTGCCGGGAAATAAATGGAGGGCTGATTTAGAAGAAATTCATTACTTTTCCCAAATACACCACAGGGCGTTCTCCTGTGTATACTATCAAGTTACATAAATTATTGAAGCTGAACTACCCTTGTCAAAGTAAATGAACAAAATACACTTCATAGCGCAGAGTCCTTGATTTTATTACATTCATTTGCTAATTCACAAAACTCAGATCTGCGGTAAAAGAAGGCCAGCAAATTGGTGCAGTGTGAAGAACTCCGAACTGGGAATCAGACCACCTGGATTCTAGCTTCAGCTCCACTGGGAGCTGGCCAGGTGACTGTGGGCAAATGCCTTGGTCTCCTTGGGTTCCTGGTTTCTCATTTAGAGACATGGTGATCCCTCAGGACCTTTCCAGCTCTGATGTTTGTGAGTTTTCCTGCTCTTTCCTATATATGTCCTGTATATTATCCTAAAACATCATTATAGCCATTAATGCAGCCTAACGCTGTCTTCTTAAAAATAAGACAAACACACCCGGTTCACACAAATGTACTCCTTCCAGTTCCTAGACTTCCATTCTCTCATGAGTCCTTTTGAACAAGGCTTTCATGTGCAAGGCTCCAGACTGTTCTTGAGGTCTCTGTCCATGGGTCTTTCCCCAGCCTTCATCTAGATCCAACTATGTACTATTGCTTCCTGGTAACATTTCCTTCGCTTGGATTCCAGGACGGGACCCTCCCAGGGCTTTTCTTTTGCTTCCCTAAACTCTTCTCTGCAGACTTCTTTGTGGATTTCTCTTCATCGGCCAGTTCTCCCACTTCTAGAGTGCTCCAGCACATCATCCCCAGGTCTTTCTATCTACATACACTCTCAGAGCCTCCATGATCTCATTCACTCTCATGATTTTCACTATCATCTATACATTGACATTTTCCAAATTTCTGTCTCCAGTCCCACCTTCCCTGACTCCAGACTTGCATGTTCCACCAACTCTTCAGCATCTCCATTTGGCCCTCTGGTAGGCATCTCGAACTTAATATCACCAAAAGTGAACTGATCTTTCCCTCCACACTTGCTCCTTCTCCCCTCTCCCCCTTCTCAATAAATGACAACATGGTTCTTCCCCCTGGTGGAAGCTGTCCTCGATGCCTCTTCTTTGTCACACTCAACCCCAGTTCTCCCACAGACCCCGTTGGTGCTCCCTTCCAGATAGATCAAGGGCACACCGCTCCTCACTTCCTCACTGCTATCACCCTGCCCCACATCGCTCCCTGTCCTCTTTCACCTGCGTTGTACAGTAGCCTTCGTTTTGCCTGCTTCTTGTCTTGCTCCTTGGTGTCAGCCTTTGCTCTTTCCTATTCCTGCCACTTGTGCTTGCTTTTCCTCTAGATTTGTGCCTGGCTTGCATTCTCACCTCCTTGGTCTCTGCTCAAATGTACCTTATCAAGAAAGCCCTAGGGGCAGCGGGGCAGCTCAGTTGGTTTAGTGTCCAAGTCTTGATTTCAGCTCAGGTCTTGATCTCTGTGTTGTGAGTTCAAGCCTTACATTGGACTCCATGGTAGGTGTGGAGCCTCCTTAAGAAAGAAAGAAAGAAAGAGAAAGAGAGAGAGAGAAAAAAGAAGGAAAGAAAAGAAAAAAAAAAAAAAGAGGGATGCCTGGATGGCTCAGTCGGTTAAGTGGCTGCCTTCAGCTCAGGTCATGATCCCAGGGTCCTGGGATTAAGCCCTGCATCAGGCTCCTTGCTCGGCAGGGAGCCTGCTTTTCTTTCTCCCTCTGCCTGCTACTCTGCCTGCTTGTTCTCTCTCTCTCTCTCTCTGTCTGCCAAATAAAGAAATAAAATCTTAAAAAAAAAAGAGAGAGAGAGAAAAGAAAGCCTTCACTGACCTTCTTCCTCCCCGGCATTTCCAGTTTCTCTTCCCTGCTTTATTTTTCTTCATAACACTTAATGCTAGTTCATATACTTATTTGTTTATCATCTGTCTCCCCCGAATGGAATCAACAAGAACAAGGATTTTTTTTTTCGTTCTGGTTTATACACTGCAGGATTCCAAAATACCTAGAACAGTGTGGGGCTCCATAAATATTTCTCTAGTGAACGAATGAAATAATGGCATGAAGGAAGTGCAAGATACATTGTTTCCAACCCAAGTTCATTGTTCTAGATCAGAGAAATCTGAGCACGTGTATCAACCGCCCTGTGGTTCTGAAGGGAAGGCAAAGCATGCTGTCATATGTGCGTATAAATCTTTGTTGATGTGTCTGTGGCTGTTACCACTTGACATTTCAGAGACCAACATATACCATGATGTTTTATGGGCTGGACATCTGGAATTGCGTCTCAGTCTCCGTGTTTTACAAGGAAAGATTATAAAGACTCTATAAATATATAAATGGAAACTCTTTATTCTGTCCACAGTGTCTTCTATTTTTACCGTCCCAAATGTAAGATTACAGCCAGAAGCTGGAGAAAGCATGCGGGCCTTCGGGAAAAACAATAGTTATGGCAAAAGTCTATCAAATAGCAAGCACTGATGAGCACAGCATTCTCAAGAAAGCACAGGTAAGGTGACCTACTTTGCCTGGAAAGTAATAATGAATAGACATTGAATAGATCTTTTAAATGGACTATTTCATATTCCTCTTTTTCCCCCTACATGTCCTATGAATCTCTTGTGTTTATTATGGCATTCAGCACAGATTCTACTGAGGACAGTACAGTTAGTCATATTTTCAGGTACCTACTGGATCCTAGCCAAAACTGTATTTTATTTATGCAGTCATAAACAAACCATTTCAGTTATAAGCAAATCATTTTAACTGCTCATACATTCTTCGTTGAGGTTAGAAAAAGGTTAAACCTTAGGCTGTATCTAAGTCACAGATTTGTGGCTCTCATTTTTAAATGGAGAGATTTTACACAAAGTCTGGATTCTTGGCTTTTTTTTTTTTTTTTTTAATCAGCAACTCTGGCACCACTGGGCTCACAGTCCTGCCAGAATTTTGTGTGTATAACTGAATCGTGGCTGCTTCCCTTGGAAAGAACACGGCTCCCTCGTTTAGCTCCGCTGCCGTGTGGGCTACTGAGCCCACTTCTGATTCCTCCCTGGCCCTTAGTACAGACCTTATCATGATGAGGAAGTTTTTCTTTTTTCCTGTTCGATTCCTTGACCCCTGCTCTTTTGCGGGTAGGAAGCATCTGCTAAACAAGACCATCTCTAGCCCGTTCTAGTCACACATGCTTCGCAGAAACAAGCAGAACACAGCCACTTCTGAAAAGGCTGTGTCTTTATTGCCAGATGGAAATGTCTGGGTTTTCTTTTCTTTCTTTTTTTTTTTTTTTTTGGTGTTTTTTTGGAATTTTATGCCTATATGTATCTTTCTGTTTAATGTAACATAACTCTGAAGCAAATAGAGAACACACTTTTTTGTGGGGAAAGCTTTTTATTTGCCAGTCCATATGTATGCCTTGCTCGTGTGGATATTCAGTAATTAAATGTTCCAGTCAATCGAAAGATATACACAGCATTGCAAGAGCCCCTCTTCCTTCTTCTTCTTAATAGGAAATATGTGAATAGGGCTGAATTGCCGGCATGGCAAAAGGAACAAATGAAACTGTCCCCCTTGTCTTGGGGGTGATGTGCCACAACCTTGAGCTGTATGGGGGACTTCGCTGTTGCCTACATCAGTGTGCCTCTTGGGAATACGGTGGTGATTTTTGAATGATGGAAATGAGAGATCCCCAGGCAAAATGTGTATACATGCCAGTCAGAAAATGTTACTGATAGACTTGCTGCTCCGTGCTTAAAAGTCGTCCTTCTTCAGGTTATTTCTCCCCATTGAATACAAATGTTACATAGCACAAGTTCATTCCTCCATAGTGTTGTATTCCCATTCTGAATTTCAGTTGGTCCCACAAAGAGTGGGCTGAGTTACCTCCTGATTCTGAGAATAGTTTTAATTCATGAGGTTTGTAGCATATGGTTTTTTAAAGTCTTTAGGCTGCATTACCTAATGAGGGCACCTGACTTTAGAAATCCCACAGCCAATTCAGTAAAACAAAACCAAAGGTGGATTTCATTTGTGTTACCTGAGCCTACCTAGCCAGTCAAAGCTGCTCGAAGGTGCTTCAGGTCAGCTTCTCCTTGCAAAATCAAGTCAAGCTGACTGGACAGAAATACTGCCCATAAGGTCTCAGGAATTGCTAATCAAAAAGCAGTTTGTAAAGAGCAGTCATCCTGGTTTTGAAAGCTCTTATGAAAATGTATTTTCTTTGTGGTATATTTTTTGAGCTAGATTTAAGGTTATGCAGACTAATTCCTCTAGAATTATTTGATAATAACGCATATATGTTCTCTTTGTGTTTTTTCCTTTTTACATCAACTTTTGAGGCTCTAATATTACCGTTTATGTTGCTTTCTTCCAAATCCAAATACCTCAGCTCGAGTCAACATTATATTGAGGAAACAGCTGGATTCTAAGAGTTTTCTGTCAGCCAGCAGAAAAAGAAACCAATTTCTCACCTTTGTGGGTTTTTAATTTTACTCAAATGAGGCCATCTTAGAGATCAAATAATATAACCTGTATGTGGACCTGATACATCTCGGTGTGGAACAATAGCTGAATATTAATGTCTGTATTGTAGATATGACAGAGCAAAAAGTCTACATAAATAAGAGCATTTGTACAGAAAAACATGTAATTCCCTAGATTTTGGTTTTGTCATTGATGAATTAATTAACTGTTTCGAGCAGGCTGTGGCATGTTTAGTTTTTCTCAAATGTACCAATTCTGGGCTCTCTGTAAAGCCCAAAGGGATTGGGAAGAAGAGGGGTGGGAAAAAGGTTCAGGGCCCAACGAAGCTAAAACTGTAATCTAGCATTTCAGCCACATGTCTCTGGGGAGTCTCGCAAGTCAGGGTGAAAAGTGCATTGCTTCACTTCTCTTTTTGAGATGATGGAGAGTGGTTCTAAGTCCTAACTTTCCTCCTGTACCTCAGTGCCAAATTGTTTCTAAACTTGCATACTAAGGTCACTGCAATTATTTAGTTAATAATACTGGATTTGCATAAAGTGGCCTTAGTGGAAAAAAGCTAATAGAAGCATTTTTCTTTGCAGCAGAAAGCAACTTTGGTTTCAGAGTCTTATAACCAAATTAAAAGAAAAGAAAACTCCCTGCACCTAAGTGAAAAATGGGGTAGGTGGGGCGCCTGGGTGGCTCAGTGGGTTAAAGCCTCTGCCTTCGGCTCAGGTCATGATCCCAGAGTCCTGGGATCGAGCCCCACATTGGGCTCTCAGCTCAGCAGGGAGCCTTCTTCTCCTCTCTCTCTGCATCTCTGCCTACTTGTCATCTCTGTCAAATAAATAAATAAAATCTTATAAAAAATTTTAAAAATGGGGTAGGTGCCACTAGATGGTCAAAATACTATGCTTCCTTTGTGTTGTTATCCTCTAACGATATTAGTAGTCTAATGCTTTCAGAGATTGTCCCCACTCTTTTTATCAGCTTTGAAGGCTAAGACCATCCTAAAGGCTGAGAGAGCCTTAAAATGTGCATTGAAATTTTTCCCAAAGAAAAGACCTGAGCCATTAAATACCACATCCATTTTTATCACTCACATTTGCATCCAGGAATCCCAAACATGCACCTGTGCTGAGCTTAATTTTCCAGTCATTCTAAATTGAGATAGGAACTGCCTGGTCACTCTGTCTACTCCTTTTGCTGAATACAGGAGTAAGAAAGACCCTCTGGCATTATTATCTGAACATTAGTAAAGCAGGTGTTCTCACGCCCTGGGGAGTTTTTAAAATCTCAAGTTCCTGGGGTCCATGAATCTGCTTTGAAGAGGACCCCAGAGAATGTTAATGTAGGTAGCCCTTGAACCACATATTATGAAATCTTCGGTAAATATTTGAGAACTGTATGTTTATGAAATAAAATAATCAACTAAAGACAGAATAGGAAAATCCATCCCTTTCCTTCCTTTCCATATTCTTTTAAGGAAGAATACTGCAGTTACACTATCCAACATGGTAACCCCCTAGCCACGTGTGCTCTTTGCATTTAATTTTTAATTAATTAAAATTAAATCAGAATTTTGTTTCCTCAGTAGCAGAACCCCATCTCAAGCACTCATTAGCTCCACAGAACTTGTGGCCACTTCTGGGGACATGGCAGACACCGAGCCTCTCCAGTGCCACAAAACACTCTCTGGACAGCACTGATGAAGCCCTTTAACCCTGCCTGCCTTGTAAGAAAGGAATCGGGAAAATTAAACGGCATTCAGTCAGTAAAACTATGTTTCGGTTCTAGACGATAGCCGTCTTAAGAGAAGCTTGAAATGTGTAAGGAAGGGACGCCTTCAAGTGAGAAGACAGGTGGCAGAGTGAGAGGGACAGAGACAGCACTGAGAATGACAGGAAGGGCTGTGCCGCAGGAACAGGAGAGACCACGAGGGAGTGGGTGTTCGGATCTTACAGAGGAAGGAGACACGGTCAGGTTTCTTCAGTTAACAGTGGTCTTTGTTGAGGTTGCTTTGGGAAATTAGGCAGAACAAGGCTGACAGCCTACGCAGCTGCACAGACAAGCCTCACAAAGACTGGGCGACCATCAGAATCCAACGGGAGGCTTACTTTGTCTACCACCTGAACCACCATCTGAGCTCTGGTAACTGCTCCTGCAGTAGCCGCCAGCTCTTGCGGTCCTCTGTGCTGTGACGTCATGGCAGCTCGCTTTTTCCAGCTGTGCCTCTGCAAACATTTTCCTCTTTTCTTCATCTCATGGCTTCCGCCCGCCTGTTTCTGCTTATTCATGAATCCTGCTTATTGTCATTTCCCTTCATCCCTGTTTCCGGGACAGTCTATCAGTGAGCTCTTTTCCTCAGATTCCACCCTCCTCAGGAGCAGCTGTGATTGGTGTAGGCATCCTCATGAAGCAGAAAGCAAAGCTTTGAGCTAGGCTGTTGTGTCAATCCAATCACCCCCTAAGCTGCTGACTGACTAGATTGCCCTGGGCCCAGCGCAGAGTCCTGATCCCTTCTGCTGAGCTGTGAACAGGGCCAGTCTTTTCTCAAGGAACCCCTCAGGAGAGAGCTCTGGGTTTAGCAGTCTCTGAAGCTTCTACAAAGCAAGGAGTATAGCCAGAAGGCACCTTGCCTGGCCTGTACATTACCAAGGGAAAAAAATCAAACAAGTACAGAGGGAAATTCCAATTTTAATGGCATAACAGCATTCTCATTGTGTGATATTTTTGACAAAAGGTCTTTTTAAGCCATGTTGCATTTTCTCAACTACAGACACAAAAGAAGTAATACTTATTAACACTTAGCACAGTGTAAGAAATTCCGGTATTGGTTATAGCTTTCTTTTAGCAGCAGGAAGTTTTCTGGGTTTTTTTCCTGCGATAACTTATTTTCTGCATGATCCTACGGATTTTTCCCCGTATCAAATGACTACAGTTTTATTATCTCTGTTGTCTCATGCAGTTGACAATAGTTGTGGAAATTACAGGCAGAGGAGGGAACAAACCTTAATGTTCCTCACAGGTTTTAACTGGAAGAATCCCTGGTTTTTGTCATTACTCTTACAATGCTGCAGACGAAAAACTACATCTCATTTGGGGAAATTGAGGGTGCTGTGAACCACAAATGCATAATGCATGTTATGAAACCAGATTGAGAAGAGGCTGGAATGTTGGCAGTTTGCTTTCCCCACCCCATCTCCACCCCCCTTTCCTTAGCTTCCCTCCACTCTGGAGAGTCAATTATCTCCTCTAAACTCGGATGCAGAATAGTAGGCGAAGGGTGCTTGTCCCTTCTCTTCTCTCCCTCCCATCTTGTCCTTCCACCCTTGCCTCTCCTTGTGTCACCTCTGATCTGTACCCTACATCACCACCACCAACCCTATGAATGGATTAGCAAAGGACTTGAAGGCCATTACTATCTAAATCTTCTTAATTTTGTCCTGGGATTGTCACAAAGCAGAATGAAAATAAATTTAAATATATCATGCTTCCCAGGGTACATATTTTTAAGTATTTTTTTTTTTTAGATTGACATAATTTCAGACTTCTAGAATAGTTGCAAGAAGCGTACAAAGAAGTCCCATTACCCTTCACCTACTTTCCAGTGTTTGCATTCTACTACATTTGCTTTATCATATTCATTGTCTCTCTGTCCTTCCCTCTCCTCTATCTCTCATACACACACACACACACACATGTAATGTGCACATTGTTTTTCTAAACCATTATTTTTACTTACATGATGCTCCATTACCTTTAAGTATTTCAGTGTGCTTTCCTTAAAACCAGAATTCAGAGTGATATTTTTAAATTAAAAAAAATTTTTTTGCTTTTTGCCCTTGCTTTTCTTTTTCCTTTCTCTGAGAGTTTTTAAAAGCAAAATGGCTAGAAGGGGAGAAACTGGTGTGATGCTCCACAAATTGGTTCATCAGTCCATGGATGCTCAAAAATTAGCTGTATCTTTGTGATTTGATTTTCCAGGTCAGATGAGCTTTCAAATTGTGGAGTGAGGGTGGGGGAAGGCACTGCAACTGGCATCTTCTGTCTTTTTAAAACCCAAATTAATTTCTTAGGGACTATTTAGCCAGCAGCATAATATGAATGAAGCTTTCTTATAAGTGATGGGCACAAGATGTGATATGGCTAGTAAGCAAGATGTCTATTAGAATGCTTGGCCAAACTATTATGAAGTTAGCAGTCACATATAACAAGTAGTTATAATCAGTTCAGGTGCTCTATTTTTCCCTTTCATTTAATGTTGATTCTTATGAATTTGGGATACAGAGGGAATCGTCTATGCCCTAAGTGCACTGTATTGTATTATTAATACCAGGATAGCAGCTGAGTCCCACTAGACAGTCTTTGTGGTCTGCGGATGCTCTAAGAAGTGTCTGAGCATAAAAGGAGGCTGTTTGAGTTGAAGTGGGCTGATGGTCTGGGATGACATTTGAATGCATGGAGGACAATGTCTAAATGACAGTGTCGAGAAGGGAAGGCGAAAAGAAGCTTGAAACTGTTCCCATTGTCCCGCAGATGCTCATCACTCCTCCTGAGATATTCCTCACGTGGAAGCTTTGTCTGGGTAGAATCAGGGAGTGGGATCAGGGAGGGATAGACCCTGGGACCCTGGGACAAAAGCCAGGGATTCAGGTCCTTAGGCACATTAAAATTCCAGAGATAGCAAATGTAATGAAAACTGCAACCCAAATGTATTTCAAGTCTAACAGAGTTAAACATTTTAGCTAAATTATTACAAATATATTTAACAAAATGTTTGCAATACTCTGAGATGCTTCTATGAATAAAGCTTTTAAGAACATCAAATTGCTTGTGCAAATGAATAATTTACTGAGTCTCTTTTGGAATTTAGGGTAGCTGTTTCCTTTACCAATGCATGTGCGCATGCACACACATGTACACACACACACACACACTGTACACTCACACAGCCAAGTAGAATAATTTTTCAACAGTCCTAGAGTTGTTAGGATAACATCACAGATTAGTCAAAGGATTATTTTTCTACCCGAGGAAACAATGTACAAAGTCTAAGACAAAAACAATATCAAAGTTGCAGAAATTGATGGAAATTTATCTCAGAATAGATTTCACCACGTATGCCAATCATGGAATCTAGTATTGCACCGTTAACTTCCATATTGGGTGAATTTTTTTTTTCCTTTAAATTATCCCTATTCTCTTAATGTAGTTTGCATTATGTATAGTGCCCTTGGATTTTTAATTGCTCCAGATTATCATTTTCAATGCAATTAGTAAAATGCCCTCAATTACATATAATAATTACTGTAAATGGGGCTATTGGCCTAATTACTATAAACGGAGAAAGATGTGTGATTATCATGTGCAATTAAGTCATGTACAGTATTTATTTTACATTATTACATACAGTGGTGTAATGATAACACATAATTATATTGTATCATTCCTTGGTCAACAAATCCCATTCATACTGAGATACCTAGAGTGGTGATCCGTGTACTGGATCTCTCTTTCTAAAGTAATTGGGTTATTCCGTGGGCTGGGAACCCACTAAATAAACTGTGCACAACAAGAAAAAAATCTGGAAGGAAAAAATTATTTTTTCTCCATTAATTAGGAATGCCCTGTTTATCCTCTGTTGTCAGTGTTAAATCCTCCCTGAGCACAAAGCCAGCCTCCACCATACCTGTTTGTTTTTACGTAAATGGGTAAAAATCAACACCCCTAAATAGCAGTGTTTAAAATACGCCTGGAAAGAAAAAAAAAAGAGGCCCTTTCTTCATTGTGGCAATCATGATATTCATCCTTAGTTTACAAATAAATGCACACTTAACAAGCTTATAGCACATAATGAATTCTGCAAAGGATGCTGTTTGGCAGAGTGGGATTATGAGAATTGCATATTGATAGTGGCAGGAGAAATAAATCTATTTTCTCTGCGAAAGGTAGGGTGTTCTTGCGTTCTCTAGAAACTGGCACATCTCAGAGGTGTTGCTCTCAAAATGATCTCAGGATGGAAAGAAATCAGTAATTACAGAGCCAGGCATTCAGTTGTGTCCTAATTTTCCCACCAGTTTTTCAGTGTTTCAGCTGCCTCAGAGACTTAAAGTATTCTCATTAGGTAGCTGCAGAGGCAACCACTTGCCTACTCCCTCATTCTCTCCTTCGCATTTCCTTTTTTTTTTTTTTTCCCTCCATTCCTGCCTTGGGAGTGACTGTGAAGATCATTTGCTGGAATGATTGGCAGGTTAGAGGATTCGATCAGATGAGTTCCTCTTAGTGCAGGTCAAAAAGGCTAGTTAGCAGGAGCTGTCGAAAAATGCCAGCAGCATTCGAAATGGGAAATGTCATGACTTCGAGGCAGGGGGTGCCACCTGGAACAGAAAGCCTCCAGCTCATTAGCAAGTTACAGGATGTGGGCTTAACTGGAGGGAGCAGAGAAGGAAAGATAATACCCAATAGGGAAAATGATTGTGAAGTGGAATTGATTTCATGTATAATTTGTTTATCACTAGAGGGGACAAATGCTGTCCTTCTGACATGAGCAGAGGAGTATGGACTATGAATGAAGCAACTTAGCATAATCTCCAGGTTGAGCTTCGGATTTGAAGAATGCAAACTTCTTTATTCTTAACTGTGGAAATGATCAGGTCATGTTACATTAATTAAAGCTGACATACTCTCAAATGTTTTATCTGGGCAATTGTGGCAATTCAACAGAAATGGATAGAGATGGGCAACTTCAGAAAAGAAGAATGATTTATTTATTTTTTTCCCCCTCTGCTGGCATGGAAGACTAGCTCAGTTGCATACTGAATTATAACAGAGCTTGTGTTTATCGTCAGTGGTTAGCTAGGCTGCGTAAATCAAACCAGGGTTCTTGATTCTCCTGCAATCTAATTTATACAAAAGAGCATTTGCCCTTTGGGAGAAGTAGTTCTAATCCATGTGAAAATATGTATGTGTATTTTAGAATATGTCTGTATCGTATTTTGGCATAATGTTTCATTTTTAATTTTTTTTTAAAGGGGAAGCTGTCCGATCTCATTACTGCCTGGTTGTCAGTTCATCTAGAATTTGGTATTTTGCCATAAAGTCAACAACTTACAGTAGCCATAGTTACAGACAAAACTAAACCAAAAAGGTGTCCTTACAGGAAAAATTAATCTGCAGTTTGTAAAAAGAGAATGTAATGGCAAAACAGAAAAGAATATTGCCTCGCTTATATTCAGACTGAACTCCAAATTGAAAGGTTCCAGTATTTCTACAATGTATGAAATAAGCTTTGGCATAAAGCCTTTCCCTACATAAATTCCATCAGAAAATGTATTTTCTTTTGATAAGAAACTTTTACGATATCATTTATCTTTTACTTGGAGATCTTCATCTTGTTATTTTAAGTCGCAGATGCCACAGCTGCAAGTCTTTCTGGGTGTTTACGAAAGGATGTTTACTCAGAGTCCAGATTTTGATTCAAGCATATATTTTCAAAATGTCTTTGCCTTGAGTTTCTCTTTTCTCTTAAATATTGAACGCTTTTATGGGTAGTTATGAAATAGCCAATGCTTGTTTTATCAAGCAGTCTCAGACTGCTGTCTTAAGTGACTAGGAATCTTAAAACCTCCTAGTCAAAACACTGGTGGAAAATTCATTCTGTTCTGTATTCAGCATAAAAAGCTTAGCATTAAGCTACTGAATATAGCTGTCAAGATATACTGCAGTAGTTTTGTTAAATCTAAAACTTTAAACATCAGCGTGAATCCACTCATCCCCTCATTTGGGAGTTTTATTGTGTGGTCCAGAAGCTGGCCTTTGAAAAAAATCTAGGAAATACTATTTGAAATGGTTCATCTAAAGTTAAGTTTGTTTGTTTTTTTTTTTTTTATTCTGCTGCGGTCACTCAGTTTGTTAATAACTGACAGATAGATTGTTTTTTTTTTTTAATTCTGCCAGTCAGTTTGTTAATAACTGACAGATGTATTCGAAAAAATGAATAAATCAATTTATTTTGAGAGGAAGGATTGTCAAAAAAAATTTTTTTAAGAAAAAAAAAAGAGAATCGAGTCTGATCATCCATAAGTCGTTTTCCCATTGTTCAGACTGGCTTTTTAGCTAAGATGCCCTTATACCTCTCAAGATGGACAAGACGGAGGTGTCTGGCCATGCGGACGGGAGGTGAATGTAGTGCTTGTGTCCATATCTGGTCTCATCCGCCATCCTTCTTTCTGTTCCCTGCCTTCCACTTGGGCTTCCACAGTCAGCTCTTCAATCAGACTTTATAGAATCTCTACTCTTCTGTATTCTTCTCAATTAATCTTCTTTCTATTAACTAAAATAGTATTTGTTTCACATTGGTATTCCTCAGTTTGTAATTCCCTTTGCTGAATACATTCACTGCTCTATAGATTGAGTGACCTTGTTGTTAAAAGTTTCACCTTCAGATTTGTAGGTTCCCCTCAGATAAGGTCTCCGCAGATAAGGCATTCTTATAACTGTCCTCTGTATCAGCAGTTCTCACAGTGTGGTGTCTATACCCTCGGGATCTCCAGAGGCTCCATGGGGGTCAAGATTGTTTGCATAATAAAACTAAGATGTCCTTTGCCTTTTGCACTGAGGACATTTCCAGTAGTGGTGCAAAAGCAATGGTTCAGCATGAATTAAGGCAGGGGCACCAAACTGAATTTGTAGGCACTAGTTTTTGGTGTGTGGTTTTTGGTTTTTGCATGTGTGTGTGTTTTGGGGGTTTGGGGTTTTTTTTGTTGTTTGGGGGTTTGGGGTTTTTTTTTTTTAGTTTTTTTGTTTTTTGCAGGGGGAGATTGATGTTTTGTTTACCACTCCACAGTGGTAAGTGTTTTTCAAAGGCAGTTTCACTTAATAATGTCTTCCATGAAGAACTAAAAATTATTCATTTTCTTAAACTTCTCAGTTGGAGTAAATGTCTTAATACTCTGTGGGACTAACCGGGAAGTTGGCATAAGCCACGTCCATGTTCCAAATTACTGTGGTTGTCTCAAGGAGGAGCTCTGGTGCAGGTGTTTGAGTTGCAGGGTTTACTTGCTGTTTTTCTTCCTGGCATTTTCTCAGACGTGATTTTCTCAAACATGAACAAAAAGTGAGTCTGTCACCCAAGGAAGACAATTGACCGCTTTTGCTGTCAATGATAAAATTAAAGCTTTCAATAGAAAATTAGAACTTGGGGAAACTTGTAAACCGTATCTGTCCCTGTGAGTTTGATAGTTCCCAAAACACACTTCTCAGGTAAAGTGGATGGTGATATAAGCAAATGTGATTTTTTTATATTATATAGTGAAATATGTCAACGTTTGAAAATTTCTAAAAATATTGAATCCATATTTCCCAAATGATCAATGCATGACTTTAGAAGATCACTACATGGATAAAATAGTCACTGAAAATATGAAGTAAACCAATAGATTTAAAATAAGAAATATGAAGAATTCATTGATACCATTTCAGATTTCCTAGTACCACTGACCCGTTAGAAATTAGCACTTGTTGGGGCACCTGGATGGCTCAGTCAATTAAGCATCTGTCTTTGGTCCAGGTCATATCTTGGCGGCCTGGTATCAAGTTCCACATTGGGCTCCCCGCTCAGAGGAGAGTCCGCTTCTAACTCTGTCCCTTCCTCCCACTCGTGCTCTCACTTGCTCACACTCTCTCTCAAATAAATAAACAAAATCTTTAAAAAAAAAAATTACTGCAGGTTGAGTTTTGTTGTAATATAAAAGAATATATATCCATGATTATCTGAAAGGGCTATTAAAATACTTTTTTCTTTTCCAACTATGTATCTGTGAGAGGCCACATTTTCTTCAGTTGCTTCAACCAATGCAGTATATCATAGGACAGATTAAATACAGAAGCAGATATGAGGATCCAGCTGTTTTATATCCGCTAGACATTTTTAAAAAGATTTGCGTAACTGTAAAGCAGTGCCACCGCCTCACTAATTCTGCTTGGAAAATATAGTTATTTTTTATTAAAATAATATCTAATGTCAGCACAGTGGGTTTTTAATGAACTAATAAATTAATATTTTAAATTATCAATTTTAGTTTCAAATATGGTAAATATCAATAACTATAATCCATATATACAGAAGATCTTTGAGGATCCTCTGTAATTTTTTTAAAGACTTATTTATCTATTTTAGAGAGAGAGGGCATGCATATACATAAGTGTGGGGAGGGGCAGATGGAGAACAAGAGAAGCAGACTCCTTGCTGAATGTGGAGCCCAAGGGGACCCTGAGATCCTGATCTGAGCCTAAATCAAGAGTCAGATGCTTAACCTACTGAGCCACCCAGGTGCCCCTTGGGGGTCTTCTGTAATTTTTAATAGTATAAAGTGTCCTTAACAGCCAAAAAATGTGAGAGCCACTACTCTGTATCAGCAATCCCATTCATTAACTCTAACATGCTAATTATATGAGTAATATTTTTCCCCTTTGAATAAATTGCTATTCAGTGCAATCTTTTTTCTTTTAAAGTTATCCCAGTTCAGTGCAATCTGTCTTCCTTACAAAGTTAATCCCAGTTCTAACCATCTAATTGAGTATCTGTTTTTCAATTTATGATGGGTATAAACCTTATTCTTGTGTTCACACAGATGCCATCTGAAAATTATAGTAGAGTACCTACCATTTACTATGCCCCTGAAGATTAGTAGGCCAATTCTTTTTTTTTTTTTTTTATGATTGTATTTATTTATTTGAGAGAGCGAGAGAGCATGTGCACAAGCGGGGAGAGGGAGAGGAAGAAGCAGGCTCCTGCTGAGCAGGGCCCTGATGTGGGGCTCAATACCAGAACCCCAGGATCACCACCTGAGCCAAAGGCAGATGCTTAACATACTGCTGAGCCACCCAGGCCCCCCTAGGAGGCCAGTTTTTAAAAGAATTTTTCTATATATTAGTTTTTTGGACTGTAGCTTTCCCTTTTCTATACACTTTAGTTTTGACCCCGCAGGGAGAGGCTCTGATTAGAAGACCGTAAAGCATCAGGCCAGTTCACATATCTTGTGCCTAGGACTCAAGAGGACTGTCGGGACAGCACCCAGGGCAGACTCACTGTAAATTCAACTTTTTTCAGGAGAATGAACTCTGGTCTTTCCCTGCTTACTGCTATGAGGTAACTTGGAGAAATCTGGGTGCATTTGGGGGTTCAGAATTGAAAGTAATTGCTCAGCATGAGTAGTCATCAGATTAGGGTTGTATTTTTTAACTCTTTATTTTGAAATACTGTTAATTTACAGAAGAGTTGTAAAATCAGTGCAGAAAGCTATACCCTTCACCTAATTTCTTTTTTTTTTTTTATAAGATTTTATTTATTTGACAGACAGAGATCGCAAGTAGACAGAGAGGCAGGCGGCCGGGGGTGGAGGGGAATGGAGCAGGCTCCCTGCTGAGCAGAGAACCCGATGTGGGATTCCATCCCAGGACCCTGGGATCATGACCTGAGCTGAAGGCAGAGGCTTTAACCCATTGAGCCACCCAGGCGCCCGCCCTTCACCTAACTTCTAATATTAACAACTTTTATAACCGTGGTATGTTTATCAACTTAAGCCATCAATGTAGGTACCATACTAATAATTAAACTACAACTATATTTGTAGTGCACCTGTTTTCATACTTTTTGTCTTGTGTTTCTGGAGCCCATACAGAGTAGCACATTGCGTTTAATCGTATCTCCTTACTCTTATCCGGTCTCTGTGAAACTATAATAGTTTCTCAATATTCTCTTGCTTTTCGTGACCTTGATTCTTTCGAAGAATACTGTTCAGGTATTTTATAGAACGTCCCTCATGATGTTGTCTTATGGTGATGGACTTCAGGGAAGAGTACCACCCACATGAAGTGCTCGTCCCCTCACATCATGTCAGGAAGTACATGATGTCCATAAGCCATGTCCACCGGCCATGTTGACCTTGATCACTAGGTTAAGACAGATGATGTTTTAAAGCCACAGTGATATTTAGCAAGTAAAATCAGAGAAGCAGGAAATCTGGGACAGGTTCTCAATCAGATGGAAGGAATTCAATATGAGTTCCCGAACTGAGGACAAATCAGGAAAGGCAGGGGAAATGATTCTTAAGGCTCAGACCTTCCAACTGAAAATGGGTAGAAATGGAGAGGAGTCACTGGCAGAGAGGACAGTGTCTGAGTTAGGAAATCAGAGATGTTCGATCTTCTGACTTATGATCAGTTATAGAATTTAGCAACATGTCTGACTATGAAATATATTTCATGAACATGAATAAATATCGAGCTGTTTTGTAAATGCTGGGAATAAAACCAAGTTTCAGCCCCTCTGTACTGAAGTCTCTTATGATTTGTTTGTCTTCCCCACTAGAATCTAAATTTCAGCCTATAGGAGTTTGGTGACATTTTATCCCCATTTCACAATTTTATCTCCATTTCCTAGTATGACACATAATTTAAGGTCATTAAATTTTTTTTTTTAAGATTTTATTTATTTGACAGACAGAGATCACAAGTAGGCAGAGAGGCAGGCAGAGAGAGAGGAGGAAGCAGGCTCCCCGCGGAGCAGAGAGCCCGATGCGGGGCTGGATCCCAGAACTCTGGGATCATGACCTGAGCTGAAGGCAGAGGCCTTAACCCACTGAGCCACCCAGACACCCCTCATTAAATATTTTTAAAATGTTGACCGAATTAGTGAATATCCAGCTAACTTACCATACCACAGTCTCCTGTTCTTTCAGCAAATATTTTTTGAGTAGCCATTATATGGTGCTGTTGTAGGAAGGAGTGAATAACACAGTTTCTAGCTTCAAGACCCTTACCATTTAGAGACATAGAAAAAAACATTTAAATTTCAGGATGATGAACGCTGTGGTAGGAGGTGGCATGAAGCTACATGGGGGGACAGATGAGGTAAAAATTAATTCTGCCAGCGGAGCTTGGAAAGGTCTCACAATGGAAGAGATTTTGAGCCACGAGAGGAATTCTATTTTCCATGGACAAGAAGGAGGAAAAGGGTGTTGTCTCACAGAGGAAACACTGAGAGCCAAGTCATGTCACAAAGTGTAGCATTATAGGGAATGGACTGGTAAAGCCAAAGAGCATGGATGGGAGGAGTGAGAAGGGACAGAACTGAAAACAGAATCTGAAGCTGGGTTGTGAAGGGTCTGGAATGACATGCTAGAGAGTTTGGATTTTAATGTGATTGCCCGTGGGGAAATATATACAACTTCCTGGTCAGATACAGAAGAATCAAAACATCTTTTTTTTTTTAAGTAAAGATTTTATTTATTTATTTGACAGAATGAGAGAGAGGGAGAGCATGAGAGGACAGAGGGTCAGGGGGGAGAAGCAGATACCCTGCTGAGCAGGGATCCTAATGCGGGACTTGATCCTGAGACTCCAGGGTCATGACCTGAGCCTGACGGCAGTCACTTAACCAACTGAGCCATCCAGGCACCCAAGAATCAAAACATCTTAAAGCTGGGAAGATCCTTTAGGGATCGTAAAACAACTTGAAAGAAGATGCAGTGTTCTTTTTTTCTTTGAACTTCTTATTATGTTAAGTCATGTCTTGAAAGTAAGTAAAGAAAATGCATTAAATTCCATTGATGGTTACATCTAACATTCAGAATATCAGAAATTTTACCAATATTTATGCTTCTTTTTGGCTGAAATCTGTTCATCCTTCAGCCCTATAATTCTGTGAATCTATTACAGGTATGATTCCTTTAGTATACATTTTTCTATATGTACATAACATGTCTCTTGGAAAGTTATGCATGAATAATTTTAGTTGAAACAGTATGGCTTCTCTGCTTACATATCTTTTTGCGAAGTGAATAATGACTTCCTTAATTCAGGTTTTATGAATAGGTAGATTTTCAATGTGAAATTTAGAGGAAATTAAGACATCAGATAACTAGTTTTCCAGGGATAAAAATTTAAGACCGTTTCTTTTGTAGTATTGTAATAATTTTGAATGGTGACAGATGGCAACTATACCGAGCATTTCATATTTATATATAGAGAGAGAGAGCAAGACACATACATACACATATATGTATATCTCCATATACTTATGTAAGATATGTATTTATATGGAATTGCTGCATTGCACACCTAAAACTAATCTAATGTTGCTTATCAGCTATACTTCAACCAATTACGTAAAACCACCTAATATTTAGTAACACAATAACTTTTTTATTATAACGACATAGTAACAGAGAAAAAAATGTTAAAACAACTAACATAAGACAGATTAAATATAAATTAGAATGGATGACTTAAGTATTTTTATAAGAAATTATTGAGTAGATTAAAGTATACTGAACTCAATGGAATATTACCACAGCCTTAAAAATTATAGTCATAAAAGTAATGAACATGCAGAAGTACATGGGATAATGTAAAAAAATAGAGCATTCTACTTATATATATATAAAACTTAGGTGTAAGGAAAATGGCAAAGGAAATACAATTAAATTGGTATATCCCTGGTTTATCAGAGAAAAATGGATTTATAAACTTTATTGCATAACTGGGAAAGTTAGTTAATTTACAGTTTTATAGCAATGGTAGATTCCCGCTATAAGTCCAACTGCAGAGCCGTCTTGAATGGGTCCCAGCTCTTTGATGTTCTCTCAATACCAGACTTTCTTCTGTAGATAGTACCATATGATGAAGAGTCAAACACCAAGCCAAATAAACTCATTTATAAACACAGAGCATTTCAGAATTTCAAGTATTTTCTATTACTCCTAAGAAGTGCTGGTAAATTAACAATAGAAATAGCAGTGTCCAGATGATTAAGGAACAGCACGGAAATGTAGTTTAGCCAAAGCAAATAGAAGAGCTAAAGTAATCACATCAGAATAAAAATTTGGAATTCCAGATTCTTCACCTTCTGCTTATCTGAATAAATTTTTCAAAAGGCTGTTTTGAGTCTTTTTTAATGGAAGATTGTCTCCTTCCCTATGCCAAGACTAATGGCACAACATTGTTCTGTGTGTTGAGAGCATGGAGACGTTGCAAGAAAGTCATGACTGTTTATAGTTAAATCCATTTAACTACAGCTCAACAGCTCATGGCTGATGGAGAGTCTTTGAGGTAAATAATATATCACCTCACCTCATCCCGAAAACTTCTCCTGATGATCATGATAGCGTTGGTCTGCCTGCAAGAACGTAATGCAGTCTTCAGTAGTCCACTGACCACTTGCCAGGGCCCAAAATATTTGCAAGAGGTCAGAAATTAAGATTCTTGAACTTATCTCTGTCTTGTCTTCAGCTTAAGGATAAAAAAGAAAGGCTGGTGAGACAAAATCATTACCTTTTATTTGTACCTTTTATCTATAATGCAGGGTAAAAATAGATTTTGAGAAGAAAAATATGGAAGTGAAGGAAAATGCCTCTGTAGAATTTTTGTATCATGTGTCTACACAAACATACACATTTACATTTATACATGTTTATGAATTTGTGTCAAGGAAACAATTTGTTTCATTTTTAATTCTTTCTCACTTTCTTTGTGACTTCCCGTATGATACTTCACCATTCAGTAAGCTTTGCTTTTTGAACTGTTTTCTGTGGTTTCTCATTTCTACCTTCATTCCATGTCTTGGCTTGAAACATTTCCTGGGAGGAGGGAAAAAAGAAAAGTGTGTGTGTGTGTGTGTGTGTGTGTGTGTGTGTGTGTGTGTGGTGGGGGGTGGGGGGTGGCTGCGTGGGGTGGAAAGAAGGCAGAGGGAGGGAGACTGCTGAGGGGGAAAAAAGATTTAAATGAGAACTAGAATGAATGCCTCACTTGTTGGCTTTTAGCACAATTACCATACCTTAGGAAATATGCAGGGAATAGTTAATTACGACTAAATGAACCCCTTTTAGAGGCAGTGGTGGGCCCAGGGAGCCAACTGTCAGAGCGTTGAAGGATGTTGAATTGGAAGGCTGGTCTCCGTGTCAGGCAGGCGATGGTCTGCCGGAGAAGCCAGACAGAGAAAAGATAGCTGGGTGAGAGTAGCCTCAGACAAGGGAGCCACGGATGGCATTTGCATACTTTTCCTGCAAAGGGGGTTTAATCCAAAGAAAGGAGGAGATTTCAGTATTGTCAGGCAGGCTTTGTTCGGGGTGGAGAGCAGAAGGAAATCTGAAGGGGCCTTTCTCAAAGCCTGGGTCTCAGCCTCGAGGTTGTTCTCGTCAAGTTATGTTCTTGACGGTTGTTTGCACACTATTGTCTGTTTGAAGATCTTCTAAACCCAAAGGGCTCAAAGTATCCCCCTTTGCCAGCACAAAAGAAGGGAATTTGTGTGGTAAAAATGACTCGTGTTGCAAACTGAACCCAAGCACCCTTTGTTCTTGCACAAAATACTCTGAAGTTCCGAGGATATCTTTTCGAGCCACACTGAGTGAGTCATGCCATGAAAGTGTTCGCAGGCTAGAAAACAAGGTGAAACCAACCCATGCTTGTGTCTTTCTTTGCCAGCTCAAAGAAGTCCTTAACATAATTCCCCCAAAAAGAGGGCTCAGGAAAATGTGGCAGATTAAAAAAACAATTTTTTGATTGCCATGGATCATTGTTGTCCAATTCACAGAATTTTCTGAGATTGGAGTGTTTAAGTCTAAAGTTGAGGCAGATTGCGTGGACCATTAAGCTGAAAGTTTCCTCGGCACCTGACCAACCTTATCTTTTCTCTGGCAACGTGAGCTTATGATTGTGATGTGTGTCTGGTTGTCAAAAGTATGCGTCCTTTTATAAACTGTGGTGGACTGTGAAGTAAGCGATGGTCTGTCCTTCAGGGGAAGTTTTTCTAATAGCCCACACATTTCTAGTGAGGCACGTGTAGCTGCAGTACCTGCTTATGTAATAAGTGGGCATGACATTTATGGGTCAGAAACCAGGACTTGTTTCAGCTGCACTCGTTGGTGTGAGCCTAAGTGCCCATAATCCTTACAGTCCAGGAAAGTAGGTACTAAAACTCTGAATCTGAGTTTTAAAAAATGACAGTGTACTTGTCCATAAGGGTAGTGTGGGCAGTTGTGAGTGTCTTTTAAATTTGCCCTCTGTGTGGAGCTTAATGCTTCAGAAAATGTGGGTTTTATGTGTGTGTGTGTGTGTGTGTGTGTGTTGATTATATTATTCTATTATATATTATATTTGTATATTATATATTTCAATCTGTGTATATTATATATGATATAATATATAATATTCATATATTCTGTATATATTTCAAAACATACAAACTAAATGTGGCTTTATAGCTAATTAAGCAAGATATGTAATAAAATTGACCTTGGAAGTTAGAAAAAAAAGTAGGTATTTATTCATTGCAGCTAATTTAGCTTGAGACTTTTTTTTTTAAGATTTTATTTATTTATTTGACAGAGAGAGATCACAAGTAGGCAGAGAGGCAGGCAGAGAGAGAGGAGGAAGCAGGCTCCCGCTGAGCAGAGAGCCCGATGCAGGACTCGATCCCAGGACCCTGAGATCATGACCTGAGCCGAAGGCAGAGGCTTTAACCTACTGAGCCACCCAGGTGCCCCAGCTTGAGACTTTTTTAATTAAAATTATTACTTTATCCGGGCGCTTGGGTGGCTCAGTGGGTTAAAGCCTCTGCCTTGGGCTCAGGTCATGATCCCAGGGTTCTGGGATCGAGCCCTCCATTAAGCTCTCTGCTCAGCGGGGAGCCTGCTTCCCCCTCTCTTTCTGCCTGCCTCTCTGCCTACTTGTGATCTCTGTCAAATAAACAAATAAAATCTTTAAAAAAAAAATACTTTATCAATTTTTTTATTGTTTTTGATACTTCTGCTGGATTTCTGGCTCCTTCGGAGATCTGCGTAGAAAACCCTATACAAATTCAAAATAAAAATGAGCAATGAAAAATCTGTCAAAGAAATGTCCCTCTGAATTTCAAAATAAAGGTGAAACATGTGAAAGAGAGAGAGAGAGAAAGAGACAGCTTACTTTGAAATTAGCATGAACCAGCTTCTGAGAGAGAGTTATACCCTCTTCACTGATAAAGTAATTAAGCAACCTTTTATCAAGATATTCATATTTGCAGGTTTCCTCTGATGTTGTAATACCAGTGAGTTTGGATTACAGGTGAGGTTGGAAGCTAAGACATTGGCAGGGGCCAGATGAGAGCTTTCTGAAGTTACAAATGAATAGATAAAATTGTGCCTGCTACATTCCTGAATACGTTATTTTTTGTTATTGTTGAGATCCTTGTCTCTGAACTAAGTAAACTCTGCTTTGCTGGAAGTGGTGCATGTCTTTCTCCTGCTTTGCATTTTTCCCTGTGAGAAGCGTGTCTGAATTGGGGGGACCTGAAAACACCTCTTTGTTGCTGAGCTTGTCAAGCACGGCGCTGTGTTCTCTTTCCCACCAGGAAGGTCAGGCCGCTGGGGGCCAATCTGTTTTCTGAAATGAGCCCTACTGTCTGTCCCTGGTGTGTGACAGATTGAAACAGTTGTCTGTGTTACTGTGCTCTCAACGCCTTTTAAATGCTTCATTTTCCGAGAAAAAATGTATTATATGTAGGCTACAGGAAAAAGATAAAAATTTTTAAAAGGACTCAACTTTGGCATTAATATTTATCTAAAAGACAAATTTAATTAACTTTCTAAGAACATATTTACAGATTAGGAAGTTAGCCGCATGCACCGTGCGTACACACACTCACACATACACCAAGATAAGCCTTCACGTACGAATTCTACTTCTGAAGACTTACAGTGAGGGTTCTTCCTCCCCACCCCCAGTTGGAGTAATAAAATTATGAAGTATGGAACTGTTTCAATAGTAGAATTGTAGAAGTAAGAGTCTTTTGTTCACTTAGATTTCAGTTTCATGTATTTTGATCAGAGGTATGTATAAAGCCTGAAGAAATTTGTACTGTGCTGAGCCTCACTTCAATACTCTCCAGATAATTGAGCTAATTAAATCTTTACCAACATTAACACAACGCCAGCATTCCTTGGACAGTGGATAATTATTGCACGAACATGGCAAGCTTAAACTAAACAGATGAAAATAGAGTCCTGTGGAATGGGTATTGAGTTTATTCTTTATTCATCTTTTGATAAGGTTTAATTAAAACTGCCTCTCTCCATTGTGGCGAGAATGAATGTGCTTGTTTTCTTAGTGAAAAGCAAATTATTCACTTCAGCCATGGTTCAGTAATCAAAGCCTTTGCCAAGTTTTGGGGTATAGTGTAGCTGTGGCGATATAATTGCTGCAATTCTGTAGGAAGGCTTTATCTTTTTTTATTACTTTCTCGTATTTATTTTTGTAGAAAGAAATTTAGAAAAAGCCCATTTTGTTATTGGGTGCAGAAGTGCATATGTCTGAAGCCTTCCTTGTAGCACGTTTACTGTGGCTAGGTTTTTGTGGGTTTTTTTTGTTTTTTTCCCTAAAGATGTATGTCTTACAGCCTCTTGCGAAAATGAAGAGTGAAAAGGGACACACATTTGAATAAATGGTATTGGGAGGTGGGTCTTTTAAGTTAGTGTAGAAAGTTCAGTGAAACCTTTAAATTCTGTGGCTGCCACTGGATTGGCCTGGTGAGTCAACCATGCGAAGGGTAGAAAAGGAGTAGACGTTGGGAATTCTTTCCTCAAAGACGCGTTTGCATTCTCTTTCGCTTTCTTCAGATCTACCAGAGAGATTTGCTGTGGTGTTGTTCGTTAAAGGGGCTAGTGGTTTTTGTTTTTTTTTTCTTAGGTTGGTGCTAATTTTGTAGCATGAATAGATTTTATGTATACTAATGACAACTTATTTTCGAACTGTTGTCATGACTGTGCAGGGATTTCTTTTCCTCTCTTCTACCTCTTTTTCCTTTTTTTTTTAAATGGAGATTACAAGACATATAGGATGTTTTATGGAATCAAGGACAAAAATAAAACAGCCTTGGGCATAAACTGGAAGCAGAGACTCAAACACAGACACGTTGTCTCTCCTCCTCCTTTTTGTTGCCTAGATTCTGACTTTCCCTGATTTTCTGGTCCACGTGGTGGAGACCTTTGTGGACTTGGCCCATGATGTGTCATGAGAAAAAAGACCAGACATCACCGTAGGTCAGCATTCCCAACTCCCTCCCAAGGGAATCTGCCCTTCTTAGACCAAGTGGATTAACCCTACATCCAAATGGTAGTGCCTCTGCTTACCACTTCTCACTGATCCTTTTCCCTCATCAGTTTCTTAAAGACAACGACAAAGAGACATGAGCAAAATTTTCTTATCTATACAATTACTTTGAGCATTGTCATTGAATGTGGTACTTTTGAACTCCCTTCATGTGCAGTGATCATAATCCAGTGGGCTAGAAATAGTGTTTTTTTAAATGGAATAGACAAAATGAGAAATGAGAATGTCAGATGCCAGGTGTAGTAGGAGCATTGTTTGATGGAAGTTTTGTCTCAGCTCTGTGTGGGGATTTGTGTGTGCTCTCATGCACCTGTACTGAGTCAGTTAATGAAATGTGGTTTTGCCATGAGCTGTGGCCAAAACAAGTTTGAGAGCCAGTGGCTGCTCCTCTGATCCCCTTCAAGATTTCTCTTGGGAGGGGGTGGAGGGGAGGAGTGACACTGGGCAGGACTCCAAGTCCATGACTCTCCCCATCAAAGTAGCTCCACTTTAATCTGCTGTCCTCATTTTGTTTCCACCTAAAATATCTTTTAAACAAAGGATTCAGTGGCCAAAAGTTTGAATAAATGATTTCCCAGGTCCCTTCTTGGGATTCTTAGAGCTAAGTACAGTAGCCGCCAGGACCAGAACAGGCCTTATTTTGCTTTTCTGCTCTAGGGAGGGCTTGGGAAACCATCCAGCCCTCAGTTGTTTGGGTTTTCTTTCTTTTTTTCTTTCTGAAGTTGAAATGCAGTTTCCCTACTAATCCACAGAAAACTCTGAGACTTAGCATAGAACCAGGACAACACTAAATCTGAACTGACTTTAAACAGCCTTACCATTAGAAAAAGGGGAAAACAACTCGAGTCTTTCTCCCTGCACTTTTCTTGTCTGATTCATGAGGGAGGGACAAAAGGCAGAAGTGAGCATTGATGACATGAGCAAGAAGGAGCCAGGCAGCCTCACGTGCCCGAATAAGGTCCTCAGAGAACTGGGGACCCAGGGGAGAGGCAGTCTCTTTAATCAAAATAAATAATAAGAAAACAAGCTGGCTTTCCTAAAAGTGCATTTTATTTGACTTCCTTTGGAGAGTTAAAATAGGTGAAGCAGTCACTTTTTCTGCCTTTGATATCACTGAGGGGATCTAGGTGACACAGTGTCCAAAAGCTGGGATCTCATGTTAACTCTTTCATTTAGTTATGAGTTCTGTTTTGTCTATATGCGAAAAATGTGAAACATTGGGGCGCCTGGGTGGCTCAGTGGGTTAAGCCTCTGCCTTCAGCTCGGGTCATGATCTCAGGGTCCTGGGATCAAGTCCCTCATCAGGCTTTCTGCTCAGCAGGGAGCCTGCTTCCCCCTCTCTCTCTGCCTGCTTGTAATCTCCGTCTGTCAAATAAATAAATAAATAAAATCTTAAAAATATATGTGAAACAGTTATGGGCTTCCTTTCTTTGGACCTTATGTTAACGGACTTTTTATTAGTCATTCATTGCTTTAGTATCAGCCTGTTAGCAGTGGCCTTCACCCTGAACGGGCAGCTCTCTGAACTCAGCGAAGCTGTGTAGAGGAGGGCTTAGGGCTTGGCTTAGCCTAGTAGCTCCGGCCTTGAGGCTTCACTGCACTTCTTAATAGCTCCCTGACCTGGGCTAGGTCTTAACCTCCTCTGCCTGAGGTTTTCCCCATCTGTCAGTCAGGATGAGGAATAGTGCCTTTCTTATCACCGTGTTGAGATTAAATGGGATGACACACATAAAGTATTTAGCACAGTGGCTTGCTTGGTTTGTAACAAGGGCTCAGTAGCTATTAGGAATCCCAAATTCCATGAAGTCTGTGAGAAACAAAAGACATATTGATTCGAATTCTTTTATAATTGTTTTTGGTTTGTCTTACCATTTCATTTGCTAAAGCAAAATTTTTAAAAAGCTAGAAATCCTTACAACACAACGTATTTCTTGGTACAAATCATATATAATCAGGGGCGCCTGGGTGGCTCAGTGGGTTAAGTCTCTGCCTTCAGCTCAGGTCATGATCCCTGGGCCCTGGGATCGAGTCTCACAATAGACTCCTTGCTCAACAGGGACTCTGCTTCTCCCTCTCCCTCTGCTGCTCCCCTGCTTATGCGCTCATGCTCTCTCTGTCTCTCTTTCTCTTTCTCTGTCTCTGTCTCCCTCTCAGGTAAATATATAAAATCTTTAAAAGATCATACATAATCGTGACAGAAGGAAGAACAAATTGGGATTCAGTTTGACATGAGTTTTAAAGAGAATGAAGAAAAGGGACTGGTAAGATATCCAAGAGGCTATTTTCTGTTGTCAGCAGAAAAGGACAAAGGTAGAACTGAACCTGTTCCATGCAGGGGATGGCAAGAATTTACTTGAGTGAAGCAAAGACCATGAAAAGATGGAAGCAATCTTTAAGGAAGATTATTTCAGTTCCTTGGCCCTCCGTAGAGGGTTGTTGAAAATCATTCCAAAGAAATCATTCATGTGAGGTAGTCCTGCGGTTGAAGTGGGAGAGGATAGGCAAGAGAAGAATTAAAATTGCCTCCCACATTGTGAGCCTAGAGCATTGGCCAGATGGCACCTTCCCTGGTGGCCTAGAAGAGCTGGGGACGGGGGAGCAGTGGCTGGGGGCAAGGAGGCCATCTGGCCACGCCCAGTAGAAGTGGGCTTTAGTTTAGGTTGGTGTATCAGTAGAGAGCGAGCAGTTAAAAGCTGAACCGAAGATGACAGCACTCTGATGAGGTCGACATAATGGTTCAAAAATGGGCTCACTGATACTGAGGGGTGGGGAAAGGTCAGCACAGACGAGAGAGAGAGGGGTCAGAAGAAAGGCAGAAATATGTTGTGGATGTGTCCTGCTCAGCATCCTGTCTGGGACCTCTTCCCCATGCAGAGCTCCACACTACGAGTGTTTGTTTTGCTCTGATTCTCCAGAACACTCTGGAGGCCGTTACCTGGCAGCTTTTAGCAGACCCTGGCCACACACATTGGATTTGCCTCAAACAGTGTTTTTAAACCTTCACGGTAAGAGCCAGCATTGACAACTATGTAGATTCTACATAAAAATCCACATTTTTCTGCATCTCATTAAAAAGAAAAGGACGATTGAACCATTCTGGTGTTCTCTAACTGCAGCCATCAGCTAGGGTTGAATCGTACCTTCTTTAGAAGAGGCTGTGCTCTGAACTTGGCCACAGTCTCTGCCCTGAGACTGGGAACCAGATAGTCCTCACCTTCACCTTTTTGCAGTGGTTTATCTTACGGCAGGTAAAAGAAAAGTGAGACATCACTTGTAACGATGTCTCTGTCCTAAATGACAAATGTAAAAATAGCCGAAGGAGCTTGTTGAAGAAAAATTGACGAGAGCATATTTCTTTATATAAATTAACATGCTTCCCTCATGTACATTATCTCCTTGGCCTTTATTGGCTTTAGAATCTTTTTGTTTCAGTAATTAGTCAGATTAATTTTACTGTTATATTTATTTACCTTCCACTTCCAAGGGGACCGACTATAAAGCTTCTTGACGTAAAGTCAATGTATTCCATAGCGTCTAGCATAGTTGCACGTAAAGTGAAATATTTGCATTTAGTTGCTGGGGAACCAGGAGCAAACTGAAAAGAATCTAACAAGTTTCCCCGGAAGAAAGATATTCATGGAAATAAAAGGCCCAGATAAACGAGAACCAGAAGACAGTTGGCAAACATGTATTAACAAATGGCCAACAAATCACATATAGATTTGTGAGCTGTCTGATGCCCTGGTTGTGTTAGTCTGCTCAAACTGCCATAACAAAGCACCATACACTGGGTGGGTTGAAACAGCAGGCCTTTATTTCTCACTGTTCTGGAAGCTGGAAAGTCCAAGAGCAAGGTCCTAGCATGTTTGGTTCCTGGTGAGAGCTCTCTTCCTGACTTATACGAGGCCACTTTCACATGATGTCCTCACACAGCAGAGAGAAGGAGAGGGAGGGCTTGGGTCTCCCTCCCTCTCTCATAAGGTTACTCACCCCATCATGGGGCCCACCCTCATGAACTCATCCAACCTGATTACCTCCCAACTCCAGATGCCGCCACATTGGAGGTCAGGGCTTCAACAGAAGAATTTTGAGGAACGTCACCCAGTCTGTAACAGTGGTCCCTTAGTGTCACGTAAATACACTAAATGACATAAGATAAAGATGATCACTAGCTCAAGGTAAGAGGTGAGAAGTATAATTATATAAATGTAAATACAGCGCAAGAAAACAGAGCAGGAACAGCCCCCTCGGAGTCAGGGAATGCTTCATGGAGAAGATAGCAGTGAGCTAAGACTTGAAGACGACGGGGGATATTTATAGTTCGGGACGGGCTTCTGGAGAGGGTCACTTAAAGGCATAGAAAGGACAAAAAGTCCGGAGTGTATCTGAAGTGGACCAGAAGCGCAGTGGCCCTGGACAGCACAGTACAGGAGTGGGTGTCTGGGCCTGGAGAAGGGCAAGGAAGAAAATTCGAAAATGTCTGAGCATGCACGTGCTATTCTTCCTGAACTTTTTCCCAAACGTTTTCCCTTTGCCTTTTATTTCTAGAGAATTCTGCTATGCACAATGAAACATGGTGATCAGGTTTATAAGAATAATAGTGACAGCATCTTACTTACGGAGTGCTCACCGTGCCAGGCATCCACGTTGAGCGCTGATTAGTCCACACAACTGCCTTCTGACTCAGGTGTTCCCATCCCCATTTTGCAGAGTGGGAAACTGAGACATGAACTGTTTGGTCACACTGTCCACATCCCACTGAGTGGTGCAGTTGCTGTCCTAGCCCCGTTCAACAAGGGGCTGGAAATGTCAACTAGTAATGCCTCGTCCCATTGTTTCAGATGTTTCCATCACCGTCTTTCTGAGCCTATGCAGTGGATAACTTAGTTGCTGATGTCTCGAGGAAGTTGGACTACCTCCGGAGATGAAATTAGAGATGCGAGAGCTAGAGTTGCCCCCAAAACCCTGTCCAAATTGCCCTATTTAAATACAATTTCACTGTTAGTGAGAAGCTCCAGGAACCTTGATTAAAACTGAATGCAGTCAGAAATAGAAAGTGTAAACCTGTCTTTCATCTAAAATTCTCAGCATGAAAATTGGGCACGTATTCCATATTGTTTTCAGTTGGCTCTTAAAACACATATCTCAGTTATTAGTAAAATGATAATGTTCTATATAAATTCCATGAAGGCCCGAGTGGTCTGAAAACATCCGAGATTTCTACATAAGCACTTGTTTTTTAAAACATAGCCTTAAGATACTATTATTAGGGGCCAAATTCAGATAGTATTACCATTTCATAAATATTTCTTTCAGAATAAACATCCCATAGGTGCAGTAGAATTCCTGTGCAGCTTTCGTCTCTGACCAGTTTTCATGGATTCCAGAAGCCTGTTCTTATTTATGTCACCTTAAGAGAGAAGGGAACACAGATCACCCAGAAGCCATTTAGTTTGAAGATGCACTGTTTGAACTACAGTTGTGTTATCATAGTCATTTTTGGCATAACCTAAGAGGAAAATTAGTCTGTACTTCGTAAATACTGGTCTTTTTGGAGCAGGAATTCCAGATTGTCCTGATGCCTAGAAGCTAGTCCACTTGTCAAATACCTGTCCGCTTGACAGGTATTTGAGGGCTTTTTAAAAATGTATAGCAAAAGCAAACAGGGTAAAGAATCAAAGGTAAGAAAGCATGCAAGGGAGAGATGATTGAAGGAAAAGCATGAGCTCTTCCTCACTTTTCATTTCTAGGCTATTTTTTTACAGTTCAGTGGGTTCTAGGGGCATAGTGGCAGGGAAGGGAGAAAGGAGGGAGACGATGGCTGACCTTCCTCCCTACAAAGAAATTTAAACATTGAGATTGTGTTTCTTTCCTTCCATTTTCACCTTTTTTTCTTTTTTTTAATTCTTAACTAGTTGCTGGAGTAGCGTGAGGAAAGCCATAGATATTTGCTGTTCAGAGATCAGGTATTCTTAAAAACAAAAAGAAACGGTTCTCGGGGTTTTCCTAAGAAAAACACTAACTGAATGAGACAGAAGCAGGGGTAATCTATTCTCTCCGGCAGTTTAAGATTTCCTATTGAAATAACCGATATATGCAAAGGCCTGTGCTGATGGAGCAGTCTCGGTACCATCCGTATAGTGCCATATTTCTTTAGACATACCTTTTTAGAAGGCTGAAATTTAAATTAATAAACCAGTCAGGGCTGCATGCCGACATGACTTGAAAGTTAACTGGAATTTATTGATCTGCAGCCTACAAGCTGTTCTATGCCGCACGGCACATAAGAAAGCCCGCCTTTAAAGTCGCCAAAAATTTTTTTTTAATTACCTCAGAAAAGATCTTTTACATCTTCATACAGTACTGTTGTTTGACTGGAACCTTCTCCCCTCTGCCCCTCCCCCCCAAATTGGGTCATTAGTGACTAGGGTTGACAACAGCCATACTAATGAACGTTCCCAATCCATGCTCCATTTTCTGCATTAATCGAGAGAATGGAACCACTGGCTCTCTAGGCCCAGCACCTTTCCTCAGTCTGTTGGGAGGGGGCACTGGAGGGGAGGTTCAAAAGCTGGGGATGCATTTCCTCTAATAACCTGTTAAGAAGCAAGCCTCCCAAATGTCCCAAGGCTTACTTCTTAGTGCCTATTGCAGTTTTTCCCTGGATGCTTTCTCTTGAACAGCCTCCTATTGTATAAATCTAAGCCCTTCCTATTGAGTGTCCTAAATGAGTCTCTTAAACTTCAGAGGGGGTTACCTGCCTCTGCTGTTCAGAGAGTGAGCATAGTGGATACCCCCACTTGTGTCCTTTGTGATTTTATAAACTTTTCAAGTCACCCCTCTCAACTTCCGTTTCTTCCTTGCTGAACAGTTTTTCTATCCTCCATTTTTCTGTCCTCCACTTTTCTTTCATTGCACACACAGACAAACACACACACACACACACACACACACACACACACACCCCAATGAGGTTTTTTTCCCTCCATTTTTTAAAAAAATAATACTTAGAATATTTTATTTTCCCAGTTTCACTGAACTTTTCTAATCAGATATCTTATAGGACATAGTAATAAACCTTGTCCATGTTAAGTGGGTCAGATACACCAGATTGGTACAGAAGTAAAAGTGTCATCTGCTTATCACCTTTCAGGTCTCCTATACACCCCCTCCTTCTTCTCTCTTCTCTCTCTCTCTCTGTCTCTCTCTCTGTGTCACACACACACACACATACACACACACACACACACACACACACACCAATCTTCCCATGGTTTTATCACATGAAAGAAGCAGATGGGTCATACAGATCTTTCTTTCCTTGAGTGTGTTCTCTCTCTCTCTCCAAGATAATTTTTAATATTAAAAAGAACATTTTAAAAAAAGAAAATCTAGCTAATGCTCTCTGTTACTTATAACACTTCTCGGATGAAAAATATTGGTTCTACTCATTATTTCCCATGTTAAATCAACTCCTCTCTCCATGAGAAAACACTTTCCCCAATTCCCTGTTAAATCCATTTTTATAAACTTATCTTTGGTTTGGAACCTTGTCAAAAGTATGTGCCCTGCTTATTTACCTTCTCATATAACTAAAAATGATTAGAGAGTCATGCCCTCTCTCCCCCTCTCTCTCCCTCTCTCTTCTTCTTTCTCTCTCAATATATAAATTGCTTTTCCCCTAACAGATTATGTTTGCATATATGGTAAATATCTTTCCCTATATCATAGATGTTACTAACTTATTACATATGAAGACTGTGTTGCCCAGGATCCAAACCCAACTTTTTTTTTCCTCATAAAATTCTGGATAGGTACATAAATAATCCAAGATAACAAACAAACTCTGAAATTATTTCTCTTTTGGTATGATAATACTTCACAGCTTTTTTTTTTTTTATACTTCACAGCTTTTATTCTTCTGATCTATATTTAGAATTATGTTTAACCTTAAAATGAGCACATTTTAAAGATTTTTATTTATTTATTTGACAGAATGAGAGATAACACAAGTAGGCAGAGTGGCAGGCAGAGGGAGAGGGAGAAGCAGGCTCCCGGCTGAGCAGAGAGCCAGACATAGAGCTCCATCCTAGGACCCTGGGATCATGACCTGAACTGAAAGCAGATGCTTAACCAACTGAGCTGTAAAGGGCCTGTAGACAAACAGCTAAAGTTGTGGACTTTTTCTATAAAAACATAACACACTAGATGTGAATGTGTATACTTAGGAAACCTGGGCTCTGTATTAGAGGCCAAATGATTTTTGAGTGCTCTGGATGAACCAGTAGTCCTAGCTTATTTTTAATATTAATAATTATTCAGCAGTCTGCTTTCTGCCCTAAAACAGTTTTATCCTCTTGAAAAAGAACCATCTCGAGAAGTGGAAGCAAAAGGGCCATTTCAGGATACAGAAAGAACAGCCCTACAACTAGGGAAGTTACTAGGGAAGTACTGGGTGGGAAATGTTATTTCGGTGGGAGGAAATGCTTAAAAGAGCTTTCTTTCAAAATATTCTCTCCCTCTTCTGAACGTGCCCTTCCCTTTGGGAGCTCCTTCAAGAAAAAAGTTAGCCCCGCCTTCAACCCATGTTACAGACTGTTTCTTTGCGTTCTGTCTTTCCTGGCGTTCCTACCCTTGGCGCCACCTTTCCTGCATCCTGTGTTCTGAGACACGTGCACAGGATGGATCCCGAGGGCGGACTGCGGACTCCTGCAAACGACATCTCATAGTGCTTAGTGGTTCCAGCTCTCTCAGCTAGCATGTAGCTAATGCATGAAATGTTAATACTCCTTAAAAAGAACGTATGTTACAATCTCAGTGCCTTGTCAGACACACTCTAATCTGTTAGCAATTTTAGACCTGACAAAAGCTTGTTTCTTCGCCGCGTATCTGTCTCTGTAGTTTTCCCTATTCTGTGTGTCCTGGCAAGTTCAGAGCAGGATGATGGCATTAAATAGCACGTGTCTTGGTTTTGTTAGCCAGCTCTAAACTGTTTTATGTGAATGTACCAACTAATTTCACTACATGGAATTCAATATGCCGTGTGGGTGTGTTTTGGTTCCACTGATAGATTCATTTTATTCGCTCCATTTTCTCCCCCTCTCTTTATTGACCTGATGCATCCAGATCTATAATGGGGTGGGGCGGGGGGGGCAATAGGATTGATTGACTCGAAGGGTAGGGGATTGCAATGTAGTGATTTCACGCTCAGTTGTTGGCTAACAAGGCACCATAGTTTTTATTTGTGAGCCTGAGTGGCAGGAGATGAAGAATGGTGTAGGGTCCCGTGCTGCAGTTTCGGGACAGGCAACTTAAACGGCTTCAGGGTTCCAAGTGTGAGGGAAATTGTCTCTTCCCAGCAGGTAAGGAAGGGACAGATCTAGATAGAGTCATTTGAGTTAAGATGCCAACTGGCCTGGCCTATTCATAAATCCAAAAAATTGTGAAATCCTCCAGTTGAGAGGAAGTAGAAGAGACATCTGGGGGCACACTTAACCCTTTTAATGCCATAGATGTAAGACCTCCTGCTTGCTGCTTGTTTACAAGGCCACATTCTGTGTTTTAAGCATTTCTTTATTTTTATTTTGTTTTGTTTTAAAGACATTTATTTATTTAAGAGAGAGAAAAAGTACGGGGCGGGGGTGGGGGGCAGAGGGAAAAGGACAGAGAACACTCAAGCCAGTTCCCCACTGAGCAAGGAGCCCAACCTGGGGCTCGATCCCAGGACCCTGAGATCATGACCTGAACTGAAATCAAGAGTGGGCCACTTAACCAACTGAGCCACCCAGACACCCCTAAAGCATTTATGTGAATGTAATTCCCCTTCCTAAATTTTCTTTTAAATCAATATGCTAGATCAGTAATTAATTATCTGTTTAGGCGAAATGTAGTCAGTCAGTTCATTTACTTTTGCTGCTTTATAGTAAAATAATGTAATATATTTACATTCTTTTTCAGACTTTTTTTTTACATGTTGGTCTAAAAAAGTAGAAAAGCTTGGGGTCCCTAGATGGCTCAGTCAGTTAAGCATCTGCCTTCCACTCAGGTCATGATCTTGGGGTCCTAGGATGGAGTCCTGCATTGGGCTCCCTGCTCACGGGGAGTCTGCTTCTCCTTCTCCCTCTCTCTCTCTCAAATAAATAAATAAAATCTTTAAAAAATAATAAAAAAAACTATGGGGCACCTGGATGGCTCAGTAGGGTAAAGCCTCTGCCTTCGGCTCAGGTCATGATCCCGGGGTCCTAGGATCAAGCCCCGCATCGGGCTCTCTGCTCTCTGGGGAGCCTGCTTCCTCCTCTCTCTCTGCCTGCCTCTCTGCCTACTTCTGATCTCTGTCAAATTAATAAATAAAAATCTTTAAAAAATAGTAATTTAAAAAAAAACTAGAAAAGCTTAGTGTTTATATTCTCGTGTGTGTGTGTGTGTGTGTGTGTTTTTATTTTTGGTAAGTCAAATGACCTAGTGAATTTGGCCTTTCTGTCATCCATGAAAGTAGTTTACTAGGTCAGTAAAGGTTCTGAAGAGGAATGTAAAAGACAACCTTTATCCTGTTAAGAAAACTGTTTTCAGGAATGTTAAAATCACTGTTAATATGCTAAGTCCAAGTGAACTGGTGAAGGACATCTGCTTGATAAAATTAGCCTTCCTCTTGTTTCTGTATATACTTAAAGATGATATAACTGTATCTCTTTAAAGAGTACTAGAATTTAGATTTTGATGCAGCTATGTCTTTTGGGACATTAATCCAAATAGATTTTAGTGTACTAAACACAAGATCCATATTTCTTGATGATTTGCCTCATTAATGCATAAAGTATTTTTGTTCATGTGGGAAAACTGTCCACTAAAGGACAGAGATGTCACTACTGATATTTGCTATTTAATGTCTGCAATGTCCCAAGGATTATATATCCCATAAAGCAGGCATAATTTTCTTAAAACTAGAGTCCCCTTGTAGAGACCGCTCCATCTGCTTCTGCTTTACTGTTCTACCCCTGCCCTTACCCCTTCGTTGCCCAGACCCAGGTCTTCGGCTGGCTAGTAGTGCAGAACAAAGAGTTCAAATTTTCAGTGTTAGAGTGAGTCTGATTTGCTAACAGTTACAGGTCCCGTGGGAGCCTCCTCATTCCCAGAGTCCGTTCATTTCAGATCATATCCCTGATACAGGTTGGCCCTATTAAAAGTGGCTCCTCGTTATTCAGATCCAGACAACTATGGACCTCATCATGCTCTCATTCATGCAAAACATTGCCTTCCCCTGGTAAAAGCCCAAGGGAAGCATGGTTAACCTATAAAATGGGGGGACTGGCTTCCCCTAACTTCAGAGTTCTGTTGGGGTTCCATTGCAAATTGTGCCTTCTTTATTTCCTGATTTTTATTTCTCTAGTTGATTTCTTGCCAGTTCAATTTTAATAATATTTGCCATGCTTTTACAACAATATAAGTAAAAAGTAGTATGGAATGGGGTTCCTCTTGTACTTCCTCATTTTGTCCCAAAGGGCACTTTTGTTCATGATCCCATCGATGAAGAAAAGGAAAAATTCTTCCCTTTTTTCCTTGCATATTTTCCCTTTAATCCAGGTTCATGCTTAGATGTATGACAGAATCCATTAGTAGTTAAATATCTACATTATATGGTCACTAAAATAGAAAGATGAGTCTCGGTTTTGCCCACTTATGATGTAATGTTATGGCCTACTAAGCTCAAAGAGAGAAGTGAAATAGTCTAAAGAAATGGAAATTAGGGCCAACATGAGATGGGAGAACCCTTAGAGCATGCAGACTCAGTTGGAGTTACACCCTTGTATTATATAAAACCAAGCCTGGGTATTTGAGATGATGGTATTCTGAAACACAACCCGTGGCTTGATTGACTGTATTAACCAATCAGACTTTCCTCCTGTGGTTACAACTTCTCCAAAGTTCCATAGAAAAATTATAGCTCCCCATATATAGATCGCTTATTCAAACAGTGTTACGTCTTATGAATCATGGTGTGATCTTTCAGTCTCCACAGATACATAGCAACTGTAGAGTTATTTAGAATATAGTGAGGAAAAGTAACAACTAGAATTGCCAACGGAGAATTTTCACAATCAGTGAAAATTATTTTTCCCTCCTCCTCCTACCACCCATTTGATCTCTAAATCTTTAGATAGGGACAGTCTTCTGATGTAAGAAATCAGTAGGATGTGTAAGAATTACATTATATTTTCAGATTAACTTTCACGCCTCTCTTAGGTATCTGGCAAAGCTAACTGGAGAGAGGACTTGTTTTTTAGCTCTAACAATTCCATTCATGGAGATCTTACTCATTTCTGCTGCTGATGTTTTATCAGTCATAAGTCATGTGAAAGTTGCTTCCAGTATTTTCCTCAAACTATTTGTATTTATTTTAGATACAGATTTACCTATTTCCACTAATTTGTAATTCATTCAACAAATGTTTATCGAGTAACTACTATGTCCTATGTGCTGGGGCAGTAAAACTTAGTCACGTATTTTTATTCCATTCAAGGAACTCACATTTAAGCAAGAGAAACACATATATAAATATATGATTTTAATTTAGGTGGGAAGTACTATATGTGGCCAGGGTGTGAAAAATGTGATGAGGAAGACAGAGAATAGCAACTAAGACCAGAATGTAAATAATAAAACTACTTTGCTAAATGGGGGAAATATTATTACCACTTGCCTGATTGTGTGTAGTAATGATGACTTTTTATAATAGTTGTTTGGTGTACAGGTTGAGTGCCATTTTCCATACATGGTAAAAGTAGGAAGAAATACCAAACATTTATAAATAGAACCAAGTTATAGTCTAAGAATCCAGTGGAGGATTGATGCGTCTGCATTGGTGAGGTGTGAGTGACGTGAGGCCCTGGTTGGGCCTTGACCAACTGCAGAGCTGGTGGGGAATGGGAAAGGGAAGCCTGTTGAAAAGACCAATCTGGCTGGGGTCATTCTCCTGGAAAGACACAGAGGTTGGGATTCAAGAACCAAGAAGCTTTAGACAAAGGAGCTTGCTTTGAAGGCATGGAAGCTTTCAACCTAATGTAACAGATAATAAGTATTCATTATTATTATGATACTGTTAGAAGCAGTGAGATATGAATATTATTTTTTAAGTATCATTTATCAGGGGAAGGATCTCTGATTATAGTGTTCATATACTGATCGTAAAATTTTGGAAAAGCATGAAAATAAATGCCTTAGAGTTCCAATACCCCAAAACAATTTTGGTTAGCATTTTGGTATATTTGGCTTTTTGTTTTTATTTCACCTTTTTTTTTTATAAAATTGGATCCATACTCTATATAACTTTTATAACCCACTTTTTCTTCTTACTGAATAAAACTTAAACATTTTCCCGCATCACCAAATATTCTTCTGCAATGTCCTTCTTAATGGTGTGTATTCCCCTGTATGAAAATGCCACAATTCATTGAACATTAAAGTTGTTCCCATTTTTGAACTATTGTAAATCATGTTACAGTGAAGATCCCTGGGTATTAGTCTTTCCGTACATTACTAATTATTTCCTTAGGATAAATTTCCAGAAATTTTAACTCAAATTTTGAGCCCATAGGTATGAATGATTGAGGTTGCTAATACATATTGCCACATTTGAACCACGATTTTAGAGAAAGAAAGTGGATGTAGTGTGCAACATGGCTTGGAGGAGAGATTCTGTGAGAAGCAATTCAATGTAGTGCCAAAGAATGCCAGGATTAGACAGCTTTGATTCACATCCTGGCTTTGCTTGCTATGTGACCTCGGTCAGATAAATTCGTCTCTGTACTTGGTTTCGTCCCAGATAATGAGAGTATTCATACAAAGCATTCAGAGCAATGTTTGGCACATAATGGTTGACACTTCTGAATTGTTATTAGTATTATTATGGCAATAGTTTAGGCTAGAGGCGATGAGAGCCTAGATTCAGTTAATGAGAAGAAAAATACAGAGGGAAATCTTTGACGAATCAGTAGGATTGAGGAGCTGATTGGCTCTATTGGCCAAGGGAGAGGAAAAGGTTTGGAAAAAAAGAGAGAAAGTCAAAAATTTTAAACCTGGGGAATAGATTTCTTAGTGATGGAGGTGGCTCGGACCATACTCAAGTTGACACCAGGGTGGAGGGACACAGGCTGGTGTCTGTAGGCTGTGGAGTGGAGACTGAGGAAAGCTGTGTCAATTTGGGAACGATCAGGAGTGACGTGGTGACATACAAGTGGATGGACACCCAGGAGAGAGTCAGGCTCAGGACCCTGGCCTGCAGGAGGTGAGTGTGGATGGAAACAGCAGGAAGGACGACAGACCCGCTACAGAGACCGAGAAGATTGCAGAGGTAGAGAATCAAACTGGGGGGGCCATGGAAGGCTCACAGTCACAAGGCAGAGGGTACTTCGCTGTGCCAAAATAGCAGAGAGTTCAGAGATGATGGGAAGTAAAAAACCGTTCCCTAGCAATAAATCGAAAGCAAGAGAGTTTGAGTTTTTTTGTGTGTGTATTCTGAGGGTTCTTTTGTTGACTTTTCCTTCTAGTATCTTAAAACTTTTCTTGTAAATCTTAGTCACTGTGCTTTCATGGTCATTTTCAGACACTACTTAGAATTCGTCTTTGCTCTGTTAGTTGTAGTTTAAAGAAAAGTTGCCAAGCATTTAGTCTTCCAGCTTGCCCTCCAACAGATCTTTGTTTCTAATTCATTTCATCTCCGGCACAGTTGCCTAAGCATTTGGTTCATGTAACCATTAAAAACGCATGAACAAAAATGCTGTAAAGTAAATAAGACTGCGATATTTTATGCAGTAATCACTTGCCAAGTCTCCCCTTTGAAACTAAAGCCGGTTTTGTGTCATTGAAGTAGAGTAGAATGATCCATAAGCAAGATTTCTGTTGGATTGATGTATTAAAACAGATGACACAATTTTAAGTAAAATGTTAAAAGCATTTACTTTCTTATTCAGACCAAGCTTGATCCAAAAAATATTCATCATTCATCCAAAATTTAAAAAAAAAGAAAACTTGCATTTTGACCCCCGAATCATTTGCTATATAAACTGAGAAAGACTTTTTTTCAGATATAAAAACTCAGTTTTTAATGCAAATCATTTCTCATCTCATTCCACTTCATGCAAGTTGTTTTCCCATATCATTTTAGTCTTATTACACTTTGAGTTTTGGCTTATTGATGCTCGCTTACCACCTTCTAACTTTATAAGTAACTCTTACTAGAACTCCCTGCCAGACCTCTCCTGACCGGTGACCATCACCTTTAAAGTACATTTTGTTTGGGTTTGGTTTTGCATTTAATTTGAAGTATACTTTTCCTTTAGGCCTGGTCTCCCCGACTTTGCATTAAATCATCCTGAGGTTGGTTTTTCCCCAAAACATGTGTTTGGGTAATTTTTAAATCTCTTTGTTAGATTCAGCTTAAATTGGTTTTTTTCTCTCCTGTTTTCTATTATTTCTTGGGTGCCCAGCAAAGCACTGAGCCCAGATGGATTCTTTATAACGGCTGTTTGACAACGATTTAAAGGAGGGAGTGAGGAGATCCTTTTTTTTTTTCTCTTGCCTACAGCTGCTCTCAATATGGCTCATCACGACTGAAAGGAAATGAATAAAGATGAGTTATCTGAACTGAAAATCAGTCACAGAGCAGAAGCAATTCATACTCCCCAACTCGTCCACAAATCCAGTAGGGAAAAGGAAGTCATTGCCATCGTTTATTTATTCATATATTTTTAATGGTGGCGGGATTACTTTTTAAATCTTGTACCTTTGAGTAGTGGCCATTTGGAGCATTTGTGAAAGGCCATATGGTTTCAAATGAGATTTCCATCACATTCTGTGCATTTGAAACTATTTATACAGCACTGAGCTCTTGGCATGCCCAGCACTTAGAGCATGAACAGACCCATGAAAACGCTGTAGACAAAACTAGAGAACATGCAAATAAATAGCAGTTGAGGAAATGTTAGCGGTTTGACATGCCGTTTTGGGATCAGCCTTCACTTGGATGATACAACCTATATTTTATTTTAAGCAGCTGTCATTTCCATATTTTGTGCATTACATGTCTCCAGTGATTAATTTCCGCGCTTGTGACTTGGGTATCTTAAGTGCTCAAAAGCATTTAGACAGGGACCCACACAGACAGAGCATTTTGAGTCTGGGTCCAGCCGGGATGGGGACGCTGTTTGCCGCAGACTGTTGCTGTGTCACACATTTCCTGTTTCCTCTGTACAAAGGGAAGTTGTGTATCAGTACGAAAGGCAACTTCTTGCTAAAAAGATCTCGTGTCGCCTGAGATATGGGGAGATGAGCACCGAAACTCTCGCCACAGTCAGCTTTTATCCACGACAACAACAGGCTGACGATGTCAGGTTCTTCGGGAGCCACACCGTGCTTTTAGTTGTACTTCGTATTCAGACAGACCTGGGTTCAAATCCCAGTGGCGTCATTTCTCACCTGTGTGGGCAGGGGCAAGTCCCTAAATCTCTGTTTTCTTTTATTCCCTAGTAGGACAGTAACATTGAACTCACAAAGCTGTTAGAGAATTCATGGAGAGAGGGGGGATGTCAGGTGCCTCCTGTTCCCTGGGAGACATCAGGCCATTATGGCAGGCCATCTGGAGTTCCAGTTGCAGAGTCAACTGTCTGGGTTCTGATGCCTCCTGACTATGACCTTGAGAACAGAAACCACCCCCCCCCCCGGCCCCATCTAGACTGCAGCAGTGACCACAGTCACATCTCATGACTTGTGCTGAGGAGTGACTGAGATGACCCACCCACGGCACTTAGACTAGGACTCGCCTGCTTTGGGGAAAGTGCTCAGCACTCTCATATGCTGACCTGGCAGGATGGTTGGGCGGATGGGTGTCATGTCTGGGATTCCTAGCACGCCATAAACAAATAGTGAGTGGTGGCTACTGTCCTTGTCATCCAGAAGTAATTCCGTGTGGAGTCCCACCTTACCATGAGCACTCTTGATTGGCCCGCCTAGCTTGTCGCTCCAAGTTCCTCCTGGCCACAGCAGCATCTGGTCTGGCACTGACCATCTGCGATGCTACTGTTTTTCTCCAAAGCCATGATGACTTCCACAGCTCCCGAGAAACTTCCTGTTTCTCTCACGATAGCCATTTGCCAAACACAGATGTTTTTGGCATCCCAGTTAGGCATGGCCCTTCCAGACTTGTTGCACTGGAGATGTGGAATTGGTCCCAACTTGCATACGAATTTCCATTGGTGTGGAACGTTCTCTAATTCCTGAGTGGTGGTCTCTGCAAAGTAATGTGTCCTTTCCAAGATAAGTTACATGGTATCAAAAATTACTGTAGAAAAGGAGGACCACGAGAGGCCATTCCAGGGCAGATGTATATAGTACACAGTCTTGCTGCCCTGTCAGAGGTAAAGAACTGGCAGGCAAAGGGTTAACATTCTTCTCCAGCTTAGATACAGTCAGGTCATAAGGTGGGCAGTGGGGCGGTAGGTATTTAATATGTTGACTATCTTGAAGCAACTCGGAAAAATTACATTCTTAAACTTCATGACACCAAAAGAGAATGGAAATTAAATTTTCCATTTTCAGTGATGTCCCTTTACCACAGGATAAAGACTTTTAGTATCTGTGAACACTTTCTTTACTACCCAACAAATGTGATATGCTGCTAATAGAAAAAAAAAAAAGTGCCTATTTCATTTGGGAGCTTCGTGGTAACAGAACAATACAGAGTTGGATTGCAGGCTCTGCAAGTACCCTTCTAATGAGAAACAGCACTGTTTGGACAAATATTTTCTGGCATCTTTGTATTTCCTTTAACTGGAACCAGAGAAAATGTTGGCTTGGTGTCATGACCACAGGATACTGTGTTTTCCAACTAAAAACAAATTGTAAGGACAGTTTCGCCAAGAAAAAAAAAATGAAAGTGATTGGAAGGTATGGAATGGGCTCCTTCTGGTGCTCAGATCTAACCATGTCACCGCCGTAGATTGGTTTGCTGACCGGCCGTTCCACATGGTGACGCTGTTGTCTGCCGCTAGCTCCTCAGGTGTGGTCACTGACTGCCCTTCTGCCTCTTCTGTTCATTGCCCCAGTGGTAAGAAAGAGAGCATTCCATAGAGATGAATAACTCAGCTTCATGAGACTCCTCAACATTGGAAATTTGGAAATCTAAAGCAGATCTACTTGGGACGCCTGGGTGGCTCAGTGGTTTAAAGCAGATCTACTTAACAGTTGCTCAGAGCCTGTATTATCTAAAGCTGGGTCCCAGCTTTGCTGTGTGTACCACAGGGGAGCAGAGGCTGTACCAGAGCAAGGGAACCTGAAATGGGCCCCTGGGTTGCAGAGCATGGTGGCCTCAAGCAGAGAGGGAAGGAAACAAAATTGGCTGTAAGTCTGAGTTGTGCATCTGGGGTGGGGGGACACAAATCCAGAAGACAGGCAGCGAGATCAAAATTGGAGTTACCAGCCTAGGATGGGTAGAGTCTGGACTCTGCAGCTTCAGTCACAGATGGTCAGGGAGCTGTGGAGACAGAGCAGCAGGTTGGATGTGTTTCTGGTTCCCCTCCAGTTCCGAGCTTTTTGACCATCTACTACTTTTTTTAATGCATGAGTGTAATAGGAAGACGTGTTTACAATATTTAATAGCTGGGATCAAAATGAGTCTCACTTTTATCTGAAGAAATATTGACTAGAGGTTACATTTAGAAATGAGGTCCACCTTGGTTAGGAGAACGAGATGTGCCAAGATTTCCTCTAAAAACAATCGATATTACTTTATCCAGGATGAAGAAAATGAAAAGGGGAAAAAAGCAGGAGAAAATAGGGAGGAAAGAGCCATCTGGGTGGCAAAAGACCACTTGCTCTTGGCTTTGCCTTCCCCAAATCCTCAGCGGATCCCACAGAACAGCATCTGTCACGAGCAGAATCTTGGTGTATGGGTCCCTCCAGCAGGTGGGAGAGCACTGGAGCCCAGGGCCGTGACAGCATAAGCATCACCCTTGTCCCCGGAGTTGACAGAAATCTTGGGAATTGTGGACTTTCCTGGGCTGAGGAATTACCTTTTTCCCCAGACCTAAACATGGGAAAAGCTTCCAGCCACCATCTGGGTAATACGCATATAAAATTCACACGTGCAACCTGTGCCCTTCTAATGCTTGTGGGGAAATGTTTAGTTCAACAGATGACTGAAACCTGTAGCCCACATTTACTTTCTGGTTATCTGTTCATTTTGCTTGTCCAGGTTTATAGGTAATCAAATATTTACCACAGACTGTATATATATTTAAAGATTTTCTTTGTTTACTTCCAATCCCTTTTGCCAAATCCCATACTTGCTATTTCCTTCATTTTCATTTTCTTGGTTATAATCTGTTTGTCAATAGATGTCAGTGTCCCCCAGGGGGTCACAGTCTTCTTGGGGAGGGAGATGGAGGCCCGCAGAAACCATGGAATGACAAGTTCTTTCAGAATGGGGAGACGCTGCTCCTGGCTGGGATACTCACAGGGGAGGTGAGGTTTGATCTGAACCTAGAGTATAGGGAGGATTATGGATATTGTGGGTTTGAAGGGGGTGGTGGATAGAGGGGGTTCAGGCAGGAGTGCCCCAGCACGGACTCGATGCAGGGACAGCTGGGGTACGCACACGACAGCAGAGGCAAAAGGCTAGAGGATGGCTTCCTTAGAAAGAGTGGAAGGTAACGCTGAAAAACTGAATTTACTTCTTTTAGAAATCAAGACATTTTCCGTATAATTTACAGTTAATCTGACCAGTGAGGTTTCTGAAATGCAAGACTTATTGCTCAAAGCAGTGCATTTTGCTACAAGACTAGAGCACAGTGGGAAATAACTTTGTATTCTGATTCAAGGTAACAGCTCAAGCTATTTTTGTGATGGACTAATCCTAAAACAGCTGTGGAATGAAGGTACCGAAATCAAACTTTTACAACTGAGTCAGTCAAGTTCTTCATTATTTTAATTATACTATCTTATTAATAAATCTTTACCTTGGGCGCCTGGGTGGCTCAGTTGGTTGGGCGGCTGCCTTCGACTTGGGTCATGATACCAGGGTCTGAGGATCAAGTCCCACATCGGGCTCCCGGCTCCATGGGAAGTCTGATTCTCCCCTCTCATGCTCTCTCTCTCTCACTGTCTCTCTCGCAAATAAATAAATACAAATCTTTGTTTTTTAATTTTTAAACAAAAAATAAATAAATCCTTACCTTTACTGTTTCAAACAGCTTGAGGCAAACAAACAAACAAAAACAACCCCAATGAGCCTGAGATAGCTTTTCAAATCTAACATTTGATTGGAAAATAAGTAGTTAAACCAAATTATTAAAACACCAAAGCTATCGGTAACTGCTAGGTCTTCTTGACTTTCCCCACATAGCCAGAACATAAGAAATAAAATATGGGTCTTAGTTTTTTAAATTTATGTATCAATAATATCTATTAACAGTTCAAAATGGCATGCCAACATAAAGCATAACTACATTTTTTATATAGCACTAAAGTAAAAAATCTCTATAGAAGTTGAGAAGCAGATTAGCCATTCCACCTTCTCCAAGCTTGATACTTAAGAAAGATTAGCTTTTTCTCTTGGTACCTGAAACGTTGGTTATTTTTTAAAAACTCATGAAAGAGAAGGACATAAAAGAGAACAATCACTGCCTTCTTTGGCAGGCAAGTGGCATTAGCACGGACAGATTTGCTGGAAACCCCTCAATGGAGGACTTCATAACACATGGAAACATTAGATCATATATATTCTGACAAAATAGTCTTTCTTGCGGAAGAGCATCTTCTTAAAGCAGTCCTACAAAAACATCCAAGTTCAGGTTTTCAAAATATCTGTTCAAATTCCACAGTGCCAAGTTGACTTCATTCATTCAGTTACTCCATACATTTTTTTTTTTTTATTTGACAGAGAGAAATCACAAGTAGGCAGAGAGGCAGGCAGAGAGAGAGAGGAGGAAGCAGGCTCCCTGCCGAGCAGAGAGCCCGACATGGAACTCGATCCCAGGACCCCGAGACCATGACCCGAGCCGAAGGCAGAGGTTCAACCCACTGAGCCACCCAGGCGCCCCCATACATATTTATTAATTGTTTCATGTATGTACAGGGAAATTGCGCTGGGTGCAGTATTCTCTTCAAGCACCATTTTTCAAAAAATCTGTATCTGCATTAATAACTACCTTTTCTTTTTTTTTTTTTTTTGTTAAGTATTTCTTTTCCATGCAACCCCAGCAAACATTTGAGCTTTATGTTGAAGGGGCAAACATTTGAGCTTTATGTTGAAGGGAAGTGATTTTGTTGTCATTTCATTGATAACCTGTATATTCCTTTCCCTCTGAGGGATGGCCTCATGGAAAAGGTAGAAAGACTGTTTGGAGAGGAAGGGAGGGGTCCAAGTTTGGAGAGGAGCCCTGTGAAGGCACCAGTTGAAGACCAATTGGGAAGGATGAATAAGAACAGGTTACCGTGACTGGGGCTGAGAGGGCAGAAGATAAGAGAGGCAGGGACTGGGGGCACCCATAGGCCTAGGGTAGTGACAAAGAGCAAAAGCCCCAGAGTCAGGCTGGCAGCTTCAATTCCCAGCCTGACCACTTACTGATTCTATATCCTGGAGAAGTCGCTTATCCTCTCCATGCCCCTGGTTCCTCATGGATAAAATGGGGAAGATAGTAGTAATGATAATAGCTGTATCCACCTCTCTGGGTTGTCGTGATGATTAAAGGGAGTTAATACATATAAAATACTTAGAATGGTGTCAGGCACGTATTTAAGTGATCTATAAATTTTAGCCATTATTGTGGTTTATAGGTCCTCTTAGAGAAAAGAAATATAGTCTACAGGACAGCCACAATTTGGACATGTAGCAGTCAAGAAGCCAGTCCAGACTCCCTTCTCTGGGAAGTGTTGGGCATGCAATAATACAAATTATGTGTTTAGAATACTTACATAGGGACGCCTGGGTGGCTTGGTCGGCTAAGCATCAGACTCTTGATTTCAGCTCAGGTCAGGATCTTGGGGTCCTAGGATAGATCCCCAAGTCAGGCTCCCTGCTCAGCGGGGAGTCTGCTTATCTCCCTATGTGCTCACCCCACTCTCATGTGGGCTCTCTCTCAAATAAAATCTTAAAAAAAAAAAAAAAAGAATACTTACATACTCATTCCTCAATTATCATCTCTGTTTTCAAAAAACAAATATATAGGGGCACCTGGGTGGCTCATGGCTTAAAGCCTCTGCCTTCGGCTCAGGTCATGATCCCGGGGTCCTGGGATCGAGCCCCGCATCGGGCTCTCTGCTCATCGGGAAGCCTGCTTACCCCCTCTCTCTACCTGCCTCTCTGCCTACTTGTGATCTCTGTCAGATAAATAAAATCTTTTTAAAAAAAACCCAAAAACCCCACAAATATATATGTTCCTAAAAGTAATACCCATAGGATTCATTGCTCATTCATTGCTCCCAGTAGTGACAATTCCCCCGACCCCCAACCGACAAGGTAGTTAATCAGGTTATATTAAATGTGCTGTACAAGCCTGTAGCCAGTGAAAGCAGCAAAGAAGATCTTGCTAGAATGTAATTATATTGTCCCCTTAGGTCCCTGAAATTGCTCTTCATGTCCACCCCATGTCCAGCTGGTCCAGACAGTCTGGAATAAATTGGTGCAAGGAAGTGTCTAGGTTCTTTAAAAGCCAGTGCAAGATTTTAGGAAGCTGCTAGTGGTTTTGCAATGTAAGTATTCCTAATAATAGGCAGAGGGTTTAAAATTGAGGAGCTTAGGCCCAAGAGGAAAATAACACTGTGGTTATTCTGAATTATTGGGGAATGAGGTGGTCCGTGTAAGAAAAAAATGAACATATATGGAGTTTGCAACTTTAAGTACACAAACTCGTTGCTGTTCTAACCATTTTGGATAAGAATATGCATAAGGAATTCATTAAGGTTTTGAGATCCCAAAGCGTGGGCTTAAGTCTTACAAGTAACCCTTAACAAATTGCATGATCATATTGTATTTATATTTTCTGAGTGTTAGTTCCCTCATTTGAGAAATGACAATATTAAGAGCATCTACCTCCTAGGGAAGCTATAAGAATCAATTTCAGGATAGCTTACAGATATCCCAATGTTGCAAGATCGCTTACAACATTATCTGCATAGTAGGACACTGGAAACACACTAAATGTCCAATAAGAGATGAGTGGTAGAATCGATTATGGTATAGCCATATGACATTCATTAGCTTAACAAGCCTTTGTCTCACTGATGTAAAAATAAGTATAGCCAACTGAGATCCAAAACTATGAGGAAGTCTTAACTTTGTGGAGTAGAAATAATAATTATAATAACTAATATCTCCACAGTGCTTAGATGCAAGATCCTGTATAAGCCCTGCACTTACAACTACTTATTTAGTCCCCAGAACAACCCTCAAGGAGAGCCACTACTGTTATCTATACCCATTTTACACATGTGGCTACTAGGGCAGGGTAAGATGAAGAAACATGCCGGGCTGGTAAGTGCCCAGGCCAGTCAGCATAAAGGAATAGGGGGTTTTGTGTGCAGTTAGGAAGTCGGGTGGATTCCATATGGCTCCTCTAAGCCTCACCTGTGATTTCCTAGACAGATGTAGAAAGACCGGGCTATGTTACAGGTGAATAAAATGCACCACTTTTGCAACGTTGGTGAAAGAGGTGGCCCGCAATACCGATGGAAACTGCCATCCGTGGAGCGGAAAGCACTTCACGTCTCAAGATTGGCGGCCGGAGATTCTGCAAGCCCCAGACCCGGTTGCAGCCCACTTTCTGCCTGCCAGCTCATTGCTGCCCGCCGTTATCGAACACAGACTGTGACGTACTGAAGGGATCCGAGATGAATTTGTAAAACATCATGTCAGGTCCTTTCTAGTCCCAGTATCCCCTGGTGATCCAAGGTTGGGGTCTGGAAAATAGCACAGAACAGAGAAGAGGAAGCAACACCAACTTGCCACAGATAAACGTAGAGGGAAGGTGCTATTTTTGTTTAAACGACAGACAGCCGAGAAACAGTTATTTGATCCCTGCTGCTTGAGGGACAGTGGGGAAGGAAAGGTGTTTTTGTGATCACTGTTCAGCGTTCCCCGTGCGGCTTGGTTCGTACAGTCACAACAAAACCCAAGCTCTAATAATACACTGCAGCCGACCACAGATATGTTGCAAGCGTTATACAGGGTAGCAACTAACATCCAGCTTCCTTTTGATTACTTCCAGGCCTGTGACATTTAGGATGCAGCACATTTCTTCTAACCTCAAAGAGCTCACAGAGTCAACAGCATCTCATAATCATGTGCTGACATAGAAATTGTAAGGAATTGTTGTCATTTCTGTGTCTTTCATCACATTTAGGGTGATAGGGTGAATGAGTGCCATATTAGGGGTCCAAAAACATAGGTTTTGGGCTAAATCTAACCTCATCACCAACGAGCTGTGACCTTGAGCATGTCACCTAATCTCCATGAGGCTTCTTGATCCCTTTCTCTAAAGTAAGGATAGAGTTTTGGGTCTCCGGAAGTCCTTCCAACTCTCAGATTCTGTGCTAAGTCATCAGCGAGTACTGGCTAAGAACAGTTTCAAAAGACAATAGCGTTCATTCCATTACCCTGAGTAGAATGGAGAGCAGGAAGACCAAGAAGGTGGATATTCCAAATGCTTGTAAATGTTTACCCATCAACTGGGGATGGCTCGAATAGTTCTCAAAGGAGGACATGCGCCCCCTTTCCTGAAAGGAAAAGTGAGACTGTTAACATACCTTTGAACATCTTAAATGTCAGTTGCCTCTGAATTGTTTTTATTTTTAAAGTTCTCTCTACAGCATCATCATCCTCCAAGTTAGTCAGTCGTGGCGTTATTGAGGAATAGAAGCATGAATGTTTTTTTAAAATCTCAACTAAGTATTTACTGTACTAAATTTTATTCTGTGGCAGCATGTTTGAAAATGTGTAGGTTTGGTCAACAAGTGCATAGTTTTTGAGTAAAACACGAAAGAGCAGTTTTCACTGTTTCCTTCTACTTTTGTTTGACAAACCATCACAAATGAGCTGTTTGCCAAATGCCTGCATCCCTAATCAGAAGGCAGCGTGTTACTGACAGCCTTATGTGGAGAAGGTCTCATGTGGAGGCACTGGGGAAATGCATATCTGGATTTCTATGCAGATTTTTCTCAGAGAAGTCTAACAAATTCATGTAGTCGTATCTTAGGAAAGGAAATGTGTTGGGTAGCTTGAGCCTCCTGCCCATACAGGCTCTGTGTGTCTGCTGTGAAAGACCAAATATCATCCCAGTGGACCTGACCTAGTTGAACATAAATACACCATTGAGGAGCAACTGGCTTCAGAATTAATAAAATTTATGAATAAATAGGATGGCCTTGCAAAGTGGCTGAACTAGAAGTGACTCTTAATTAATTTTTTTTTAAGCAATGTAGTAGGCTTTAGCTGCCCTCCTGATGACAAAATCTATGAAATGAAATTATTTTGTAGAAGGTGGTTGGATGCCTTTTCATTCGCATTTTGCAAGATTAGAAAATGAATTTAACCCATAAGAGGATCATAGTACAGAGCCTTGTATTTTTTAATAAGATGCTGATCCAGCCTAGGAGCTGATGGTTATTGGGGCTGGTTTTACAATCCAAGTATTTGGCATTTTCCCTTTTTATTTGTAAGGTCTCTGAATGCTTGGGAATGTGGTTGTTAGTGCATCTCAATTTCAGGTTTTGTCTTCCATACTCCCTGGTTTCTCTGACCTTTCCCAACCACACAGCTCAATCTGCATCTGAAGTGATTACTTATGGAAATTGAGAGCTGGGCAGCCTGTGTGCTCCTGGACCCACTGGTGAAGCTCATTAAAGAATCAATCACCAATGAGGGCATTCATCCACAAGCGCTGGAAAGGAAGCACCCAGATCCTTCCTTTACTTGAGAATATCATTCAGAAAAGAGGAATATTTTTCAGTTCTTGCTCACTGAAGCTCAATTTTGAGAAGTCACCATAAAAGATGAGGCTGAGAATTATAATTGGGTCTTTGGTATAGAAAAATTGTACTGTCTTTTTTTTTTTTTTTTTTAATTTTAAATTCCCCCTAAAATGTCGCTGGATACAATCTCTGAATTTATTGAAGGGAATGGCTGCAAAGCTGTCCTATGCAGCTCTGTGTATGCCTCTTTGTATTCCATACTCTTTTGTCATCCAGTAACAAACAGACAAAATGGAATTCAATCTAAGAATTTCTTTACCGTCTTTTAAAGATTTTCAAGAACTTATGTCCAAACAGTAATGAAAATTTTCTAATTTAAAAGAGAAAAGACAAAGGCCCCCACATTTGCCTTACATGGTATCTTCTCTGCCTTCAGAGTGACAAATGTTGGAAATACATTTCGAGCTGCCCTTCATCCAGGTATCTTTTCAGCTCCCTTGCTTAGCAGGTGCATTTTTGACATGGTGGCCATTGCTTGCGTTCATGCTAAAGTGCCTCACTATCCCGCTGAGTGCTGTCGTGTAGACCGGGTCATGGCTCCAGTGTGAACCTAGTCTCAATGCCATGTTGCATGTGGGGCTATTTGCTGGGTAACTGATTAGGCCCCAACCTGACGTCTCCGTTTTGGGTTCCAAATTGGACGTGGACATGATGATGTTGCTCCCATGTAACAGGGGCTCTGGGCTCCTCTGGTGGAAAGAGAAGCTATACGGTGTTTGAATCCTGGGCCAGCTGCTTGGTTACTTTGCAAAGCACTTAACTTCTTGGGACATAATATTCTCATCTGGGGGGAAAAAAATGTGGAAAGAATAGTATCTATATCAGAGGTAAGAAGGAAAGCCATTTTATAGAAGGTAGTTGGCTTGTTCACACTTTACAAGATTAGAAAATGTATTTAGACCAAAAGGAAATCATCATGGAGAACCTGATATTTTTTGTAAGATGGTGATCGAGCCTCAAAGCTGATAATTGGGGCCACTTTATATGTGGTTATGTGAATTCGATAAATTAGCTTTTGTAGGGGCACCTGGGTGCCTCAGTGGGTTAAGCCTCTGCCTTCGGCTCAGGTCATGGTCCCAGGGTCCTGGGATCAAGCCCGCATCAGGCTCTCTGCTCAGCAGGGAGCCTGCTTCCCTCCCCCCTTTCTGCCTGCATCTCTGCCTACCTGTGATCTCTGTCAAATAAATAAATAAAATCTTTTTTAAAAAATTAACTTTTGTAAAGTGGTTAGAACAGTGCCTGGCACACAGTAAGGATTTCGTTTGTGTTAACTGTTGTTATTAACATAAACTCAAGTGTATGCTTATCCCAGTCAAGGAAGCCCTTGCAGAGTCGTAATTGAGAAATAAAATATTAAACAAACTGTGTAAGCTCTTTAAAATTTCACTTTACCTGTCAGGCATGGTGCATTCACCTTATATCCATTATCTTGTTAAAGACTAGATGATTCCTTGGAAAACCTATATTTTTTCTCTGTTGAAAATGAATTAAACAATAAGTATTGAAGGAATAGACATTTTCCATTTTCATATGTAGACCAAATATCCATTAATACAAGTTACATTTCTTTTCTGGAGTGCCCCACATTATACCATCATGCTTCATTCCTTTCCGTGTTTTTAAAAGTCCTTTTTTCATTTAGGAATGTATTTTTCATCTACCCATTTGAGGAGATAGATAGCATAGGTATTATTGTTTCCAGTTTACAGATGAGGACCTTGAAGTTTTGTGAAACCGAGGGGAAGTGACCATCCAAGACCATAAACCAAGTTCAGAGTCCAAGACCACTGTGATAACCCAGAACCTGGCCTGGGCTGGGCCTCTACCCCAGCCGCATGACTGCTTCCCCACGCATCTGCTAAGCAGTTACTTCCAAGAGCTGAATAAAACCACCAGCTTTGCATGATTTCCAAAGCTATTGATTGCACCCCTATTCTTCGTTCATCTTGTGGATAATAAATCCATCCATTTAAAGACAGGAAGAATTCAGTGTTCAGCTGTGGTCTGCTACACACATGTCCACTTTCCTTACATTTTCTTTGAACAGAGCACAGTAAAATCTATTGTACAGCTCACCGGCATGATATCGCTTTGATAGACACTGAGTGACCTAATATACACACTCCAGTGTACTCTAATCTGTGGTCTCCCAGCTCCCACTCGGCAGGAATTCTGAGATGTTGATGGAACCCCGTGATTTAACAGAGCAGCCGGGCTGCCCTTTCACCCCTCACACTGGTTCTGACAGCTGCCTGCCATGTGTAGAGAAAACCTCACAGGCTGAACCCCTGTCACAGAGTAAAGGTCCTTGAATAAACATACAAGCATGATCACGCTACCACTCTAGAATTAAACTGGGTTGTTGTTGTTGTTGTTGTTTTTTCAACTGAATTTGCAGTGGGGAAGTTTTAGAACTGAAGATCAGTAGCACCCCCAAAGTGCACCAAGTACCTTCTCTCTTTAAAAGTCAAACAAAATAATCTGCACAGGAAGCCTTGGTCTTGTCCACGCGTATTTGAATGGCCCTTCTTTTTCAAATGGATTAAGCTGGTTTGCCATTACCCAGATTTTTGCACTCCAAAAAATAGCAGCCCTGCCAGAAATGATGTGCAGCGTCTCCTGGGTGAGTTAGGAAACTCAGTTTGTTTCTTAAGCTATCAATTTAATCCACACTGCCTTTTTACTTTTATCAGGATATTCTTCAGGTAAAGAATCGAAGGAGGCTTTAGGCATGGCTACCATCCTAAATATAAAGTTGGTTAAAAAAAAAAAAAAATCCCTCCTCGGCCCAAAGAGCATTGTGCTTTATAATTCATTCTTTTCACATACAGTACCCTGCATTATCATGGCTAATGTTTTCCTGCTGAGCTGCCGTCATCTTTTGTCAAGCTGTCAGGGTATTAAATTGATGTACCTTCCACATTTGGGTAGAGGTCATTATCCTGTTGCCTGGTTGCATTGCCTCTGCTGAGCAGGTTAACTGCTTGAGGTCTTTCATCTAGATAAATGTTTCGCCAGCACTTTTGCTCTGTGATGACATGAGCTGTTCCTTAGAGGTCAAATAGTGATGTTATGATAAGTTGTTCCCTGTGTGTTCACAGATATGGAGAAGACTGGAGTCAAACTTCATCACAGGCCTTAAAATAATGATGAATGCTCATCTTAGTACATGTCTCCCCAGGAATTTGTGGCTCTGTAAAACTGTGGACTTATGTTTTAATTTTATATACAGAGAAAATGTTTGCGTGTAAGTGTTTTATTGTTTCAAGTATCATGAATGAGTCCACAGAGTGTGCTGGAATTTACCCTGTAGTTCTGATGATGGCAGAAATGAATGACTCTGTGTGTGAGAGAGAGAGAGAGTATGCATTATAAATTTGCAGGTTTTCTAATATAAAATACCATTTAGAGTAGTTGTAAAGACCACAGTATTAAACACCTTGGTACTGTCAACATAGGAAGACAAGGGGAAAGATACAATTAGATTGTTTCACTTTAGTGAAAACTGATTTACTAATCAAAAATAATTTTAGTAGCTTGTATTTGGTTTTTTTGAGAGAGAGAGTGAAAAATACACATACTTATTTTAAGGGACAATTGGGGAAGGGTTGTATTTAATTTTTTATAATGAAGAATATACAATTAAAAAGGAAAAAATGATTTTAAGTGATTATAACCAAATAACTTTTTTTAAACTTGTTTCTGAATTCCCAAGTTTTCAGTCCAGTTTTTTTCCCCCATCTTTTTTTACTGTGGTAAAATATGTATAATGTAAAATTTACCTACTTAACCATTTCTCAGCGTATAGTTCAGCATGGTATGAACTATACTCACCGTGTTCATACCCATCACCACCATCCATCTCCATAACTGTTCTCCTTCATTGGTTTTCCAACTGATAAAGCAAGCTTTATCTCCACTGCTACCACAACTAGTGTTCTTATATAAGCTACAAGATGCTTTTTTGAGTAAATAGAATAAATTCTTTTAAATTTTTTTAAATGCCACTTTAAACTAGTCTGCTTTGAAATGTAAACACATGACACTATATAATTTTAGCCAAATTGCCTCATTTTAATCTTTGACTAAGTTCATTTTATATCTAGGCTTTTAAAAAGACACTTAGTTTTTTTCTTAAGGCATACTATTATTTCCAACAATTGACCTAGATTTTAGATTATTGCTTTATTATTAAGAGTCACTTATGTACACTCCACAAATTTTATCCTAAAACAAATTTTAAATCCCGCCTAGAGGCACCATCTTGCTATTGAACTTAGAGTTAGTGAGGTCAAGTGCACTGGTATCCGCTGTTATGTGGTGTCGAAACAAACATGAGTGAGACAGTGAGAACCACCTTCAGTGGAAGACTCTGTATTCCCTTTCCTGTGCAGTAATTATGTCACCATCAATGCCCTAGTCCAAATTAGAAAGCTCAGTGTCCTCCACACCATGCCCTATCTCTTAACCAGAAGTTGAGTGAGCCCCCAGGGCCTATCAGTCCTTTCTAAGCATTGTCTTAAAGTCTGTTTGCTTTTCTGCACTCCCCATTGTCTTCCAGCCTGGGTTGAGGCCCTCTTTCTTCCTCATCTGCTTCCTTAATTGTTTCTCTGCCTCTAGTTACAACTCCCATTTCTCACCACCATGCATCTTCCTCACTGCTAAGAGAGTTTTCTTTCCAAAACACCAATCTGATCAGTCCCTCCCTACATAGAAATGTTTGAGTCAGTCCCATTGGCTGAAGAATAGGGGGACTTACATCATCTGGCCCAGATCGATCTTCCCACCTAATCCTCCCCCTGATCCAACAAACCCCCAGGCCGGTTCAGGACTACAGCCAGGGAGGCTCTCAGGGTGTTAAACATGCCTTCTGCTCCCGCTCCCGCTCTCTAGACCTGTTCCCCTCCCCATGGAAATGCCTCCTTCCTTATGCTCTCAGACTTAATCCCCTAAGAAACTTTTTTTTTTTTTATCTTTTTCTTTCTTTCTTTCTTTCTTTTTTTTTTTTTTTACTTCTCCAGAAAAAGGTCATTGTTCTAGCTCTTTTACCTTGTACCTTACTGCTGCACTCACATTACAGTTTTATTTGGTTAATTTATATGTCTCCCTTATCAAATTATAAATTCCTATAAAGCATGGATCACATATTATCTGTAGTTTTCAAACTAGGATGAATCTGCCCCTCTACACCCAGACGCTTTCCTAACTTCCTATTCTGTACTAAAAATCATCTTCTTGAGAACACCTGCTACTTCACCTTTCCCAATGGCCCTTTTTCCCCTTCACCAGAGAAACCATCCTCTCACCCAATCCAGCCTTACCATGTAGTATTGCCTTCAGCTGTACAGACCTCCAGGCAACAAAGAAAGGGTACATCCACTTATACTTACCAGAAAACCTCCTCTAATTGAAGCTTCCAGACTTACTCTGGTAACAAACAACTGTTCTCTGAGGGATACACCAACTAACCTGGGGAGAAAGGAAGCCACCCTCATCTACCTCACTAAGAGATGCATTTCCAATAAAAGTTTAGTTTTATTTTTAATAGCTTATTTATTTATTTATTTGACAGATAGAGATCACAGGTAGGCAGAGAGGCAGGCAGAGAGAGAGGAGGAAGCAGGCTCCCTGCTAAGCAGAGAGCCCGATGTGGGGCTTGATCCCAGGACCCCAGGATCATGACCCGAGCCGAAGGCAGAGGCTTTAACCCACTGAGCCACCCAGGCGCCCCAATTGTTGTTTTTAATATTGTAATATTTTATCACTTGAATCAATTTTCTTGGGAAATTTTTAAATAAATTAAAAGTCCTATATATATTTGCATTGTAGAGTATGAAAGAGTGATAATATTCCAGGATAAGAATGCATTATATTAGGATAAAATTCTGTTAGAGAAGTGCAATGGAGGTGCAAGATAAGGGGAAAAATATATGATGTAAAATTTCCAACTGTTAAAGAATAATTTGTTCATGTACTTTTTTAATGCAATATGGTAGCTCCAAATAGTTATATTCCACTGACCCCACTTTAAAGAATGATGTAAAATCTTTAGCTTAAAATGTCAATATTTTCAGCAAGCCAAACATTACATCTTTTACTAGCATTCAAATTTATGATAAAAATATCCCATTTCAACTTTAAAAAAAAAAGATTTTATTTATTCATTGTTCAGAGAGAGAGCTAGAGAAAGAGCAGCACTTGGGGTGTGGTTCAAAGGGAGCGGAAGAAGCAGGCTCTCCAATGAGCAAGGAGCCCAATGCAGGACTCAATCCTGGGACCCTGGGATCATGATTTGAGCCTAAGGCAGACGCTTAACCAACTGAGCCACCTAGGCGTTCCCCCATTTCAACTTTAAAATGTGCAAAAGAATATATAGTATAACAGAAACATTAGTGGAGTAGTCAAGCAAAAGAAGGTTGAAGACTCTTAAAATGATCACATTCCAATCCTAGAAATGCAAAGCAAATGTATGGAATGTTTACCGCTACACCCTTGAAAAAGTTTTGGTGTTGTTGTTGTTTACTGTTATTTTATTTTAGTGTTATCCAAGTAGGCAATTTCACTTTCCTCCCAGTTATGCCAAACAATAACTATTATCGAAAGACTAATCAGCATCCTCTAGGGCTTAGGTCTTTTGCCCATCCCTGTATCTGGCCCTAAGCCAAAGAACCTCACCAATGTCCAGGAGATCCGGAACTCACTGGATTTCTCATGTGCCTTCCCAACTTAATTAATTCCTGTACTTGCTGCTGATCTAGCATGAAAGAGGCTGGGGCAAGAGTTCAGCATGATTTGGGTTTGTAATTACATATTTGAGATATCAATGTCATCCCACATTATCATTAAATATACAACTTTCTAGCCTTGAATTTTTTTTTTAATTGCACTCAGATACCAAGAGCTCAGGAACATTAGGTTAAATGTGTAAGAGGATCGTTTGTAATGGATCCACAGTCTTCAGATTCTCCTTGTGAGCTGAGATACCAAAACACAATCATATGATTCATTCCAGCCAGATGTTCCCCGCTAATAAACATCATCCATGTTCATCATGAAAGGTGTTTTGCTAGATGCTTGGGATACAGAATGCATCACAAATTCACGGTGCTCCTGCCTTCAAGGAGTTTACTTAGTTTTGATGAAAAGTTTAAATAATAATGCAGTTCATGAGTCGTAAAGGTAATTTTTAATGACACACTGAAATATGCTGTATGCCTGCCTTTCCCTAAGTGAAAGAAACAGGTTGATACTCGTATGTGCATAGAAATAAGAAAAATATAAGCAAAATGTTAACAGTGTTTTTTTCCTGATCAAGTAGAATTATGGGCGAGTTTCATTGCCTTTTTGCTCCTCTGTAACTTCTACAAACAAGAGATCCTTTTGATTTTAAAGCCATTGTCATCGGCCTGGAGATGACAGAGGTCTTAGGTATGAAGCTTTGGGCTATGAACAAAAGAACAGACTATGAAGACAAGTGGGAGAACCTGCTTCCCTTAAGATCCTTTTTGGAGGTCAGAGCTGTGGGCCAGGCACTTACTCACTTACTCCTTTCAGCCCTGATTCCAGTCTGTGTTCTCTGGCAACCAGTTCCATTTTTGCTGGGAAACCAGGAGGGACTAGAGACAGACGCGAACCATCTGCCACAAAGCTCTCATGTGGCACACACTTGGGCCTTGGTTGTCCATAGCCTACAGGAGTGAGTGCCTGATGGCAGACAAGGTAGGGTCTCCGTCTACTCCCCTAGTGCCCCGTTATCTGCAGCTTGGCCAAGAGTTCCCTTAGCTTTTCGCATTGCTGAAAAACACATTGACACGTTTGCACTCAGGGACTTAGGGAATGGAGGTTGGAGTAGAGAGTACTTGGTCTTACAGTTAAGGCCTGACTTCAGCCCCACAAACTAGATCATCTAGAAAGTTCCTTAATGTCCTCAATTTATATCAAGAAATATCATTCAGATGAGGATTGTACTACCTTTCATGCCTCCTTAAGGAAAATTTGAGAGAACAAAAGGGAAAAATGTAGATGGAACACACTTTTCTTTTTTTTTAAAGATTTATTTATTTATTTATTTGACAGAGAGAGAGATCACAAGTATGCAGAGAGGCAGGCAGAGAGAGAGGAGGAAGCAGGCTCCCTGCGGAGCAGAGAGCCCGATGCAGGGCTCGATCCCAGGACCCTGAGATCATGACCTGAGCCGAAGGCAGCGGCTTAATCCACTGAGCCACCCAGGCGCCCCGAACACACTTTTTTTTAAAAAGGAAGGCCTATAGAAATAGAAGAGATCACATTAGAAAAATCTGACTCTTTACATTGAGAGATTATCCAGAGACTCAGTTTTGTTTTTTTTGTTTTTTTTTTTTTTAAGATTTTATTTATTTATTTGATGGAGAGAGAGATCACAAGCAGGCAGAGAGGCAGGCAGAGAGAGGAGGAAGCAGGCTCCCTGTGGAGCAGAGAGCCCGATGCAGGGCTCGATCCCAGGACCCTGAGATCATGACCTGAGCCGAAGGCAGCGGCTTAATCCACTGAGCCACCCAGGCGCCCCGAGACTCAGTTTTTATTGACATTTTAACCAACTCTTATTTTCAGGAAAATGTTGAGGAATAAATTTTGCAGCAGAGAGGGAAATCACACACACATTATGCTAGCTGAAGTGCAGCTTTCCACAGCCTCACTGTTTATATGCGACAAGTAAACACCAGTTCTGTAAACCTCTAATGCTTAGTTGACTTCTAAGGGATTTAATCAAGCTACAGGATATATGATTCAAAGGCAAAAAAAAAAAAAGAAGTAATAAAAAAATTCTTTCTATGGCAAGGAAAAAGCAGATTGTTTCCATTAATTTTATGAGTAATTTTGTTTTTGTTGGCTGAAAATGAAACCCGGGACAGGGGTGGTGCACAGTGGGAGGGAGGACTTACTGGAACAGCACAAGGTTTGTGTCACAGACGTGCCTCACTACACAGTCACATAAACACACGTGCACATAGACCGGCTGCCGCATCTGAGGACACTCAGACCTGGGCTCTCCCCCTCACCGAGCCGGCTTCCCCTCCCAGCTTTTCCCCTCCTGGCCTCTGGTTCTGCTCTACTCTGATCTCCGTGGCTCTCCTCTCCTCAGCATTTCCTATCAGCCTCTGAGCCCCTTCCCTCTTTGCTTTGAACGGTCTTTTGAATTTCTGCACTTTTCTTCATTCTCTCACCTCACACCTGTATTTCTGTGAGAGTTCCTCTGGGCTCCCCCAGCCAATGAAACAAACATTTATGGAATGCTTGCCATGATGAGAGACTCTCCCTTGTTCCCCTCCACCCTGATGGTGACGTGTAATAAGTCTTCCAAAATGCTGTTTACATCATGTCATTTCCCTTCTTGGCAATCTAAAGTGTCCCTTTATGTCTTTCTATCACCAATCTAGCCTCTTCTGTTTGGATTTCAAGATCTTTCACATTCCGACTCTCTCCTCCTAGAATCTACCCCAAAAATCCCACTTTCTCTGCTCAGACCGTTTCCTGTCTCCATGTTTCGTTTTTTCATTTCCCCCATTCGAATCCATTGAACACCTGCTTTATACATGCCAGGCACAGTGCTAAGTGCCTAATAGTAAGATGTGGTTACTTCCATTAGAAGCTCCAAGAGTCTAAAGATGGAACTATGTCAGGGAACAATATAATACCATGTGATCAGAATTCTGTAATGGTTGTACAGTGTGCTGGGTAAGTTAGTGGAAAGTGACTGCTGAGTCCACCTGAAGCAAGCTGCCAGTTTTGTCCAGAGGAGACCAAAACCAGACCAAGGAAATAGAGAGCTGAGAGTCAAAAGCCGGTGTGCCTACCTCCTGCTAAGAACCTGATCTAAATCCCAAGCACAGGAATAGACCTTCAGATGAGGAAGGAGTCAAGAGTCAGATGAAAGGAGAGTCAGAAGGGGAGCATGCAAGGACCAGAGGGTAGGTCCTAGACAGTCACAGAGAGCAGTGTCAGAATGTGGAGGACTCATCTTTATTAAATGGTGGGTGTTTGGCTGAGAAGCACCAAATTGTTGGGGTGAAGGCAGTAGTGGGAACCAACACAAGGAAGCATAGGATTATTGTGGCTCAAGCACAAAATACATGTTGGAAGTGGCTATGATGGGAAAGGAGTTAGGGTCATATTGAAGAGGTTTTTTTGTTTGTTTGTTTTTAAGATTTTATTTATTTGACAGAGAGAGATCACAAGTAGGCAGAGAGGCAGGTAGAGGTGGGGGATGGGGTGGGAAAGCAGGCTTCCCGCTGAGCAGAGAGCTTGATGTGGGGCTTGATCCCAGGACCCTGAGATCATGACCTGAGCCGAAGGCAGAGGCTTAACCCACTGAGCCACCCAGGTGCCCCCGTATTGAAGAGTTTTGATTGCCCATCCCAGGCATATGGATTTTGTCCCGTTTGCCATTGGGGGTGGGATCATTGGAAAGGAGGTTGGCCAGGCAGCAGGGTTGGAGCAGGTTGCCAGTGAACTCGTGAGTGACTGTCCCAGACAGAAGCTCTAGAGAGGAGCAAGAAGAGAACACCTTTTTCTAATTTGTATAAAGGCCCAATATATATTGCACATGGTACCCCAGTTATCATCTGTAGTTTAGGAAAAGGATTGTAGCAACAAATATTTGTTCTTGGATTCAATTAACATTTATTGAGCACCTCCTATATCCTAGATGCCATTGTAGATCCTAGGTGCTCATGGGTAAATAAGACAGAACATCTCCACCCTCAGAACCCAGAGAAAGTAAGCAATGATGGTAGAAATCAGAGAACTATTTAGAAAAATGTTACCCTACCCTTTGCCTTTTCTCTATCCAGTTCTGCCCACTCTTTAAAGTTCAGCTCAGTGCAGCCATCTTCTGCAGCAGGTGCCCCTCTTGATCTCCTTCCCCAGACCTTCTAGTTTAACACGTTTCTTAAACACTCTGATACTTAGCCTTTTTTTTCTGATTACAGAAATAATATATGTTCTATATAGGAATTTTAAAACAATATAAGTACATAATATAAAAAGAACATACTCCATAATCTCACTAAATATAACCACTTCCCATCAGTATTAGTATAAGGGAAAGTCTGATCTGTTACTTCTGTACAGCCCCCAGTATATCCCTGGCATCATCCTCATCTTCATCGTTACAAAATAGGCAGATCACTTCCAAAATTATGGTGTCATTTTTTTTAAGATTTTATTTATTTATTTGACAGACAGAGAGCACAAGCAGGCAGAGAGGCAGGCAGGGATGGGGGGAAGCGGGTTCCCCACTGAGCAGAAAGCCCGATGCGGGACTCAATCCCAGGACCCTGAGATCTTGACCTGAGTGGAAAGCAGAGGCTTAACCCACTAAGCCACCCAGGCGCCCCAAAGTTAGGGTTTTAGACTTTGTACCTGGAGAGAGTGCAGGATTCTTCTGTTTTACAACTTTATTGAGATATATCTCACATACCATAAAGCTTACCCATTTGAAATGTGCAGTTCAGTGGTTTTTAGTACATTTGCAGGAGTTGGGCAGACATCACCACAATCTTAATTCCAGAACATTTCATCACCCTAAAAAGAAATCCTGTAGCCATCAGCTGTCACTCCACATTCCTATAGCCCTACATCCCCCACGGCCCAAGACAACCAGTAATCTGCTTTCCGTTTCTGTGAATTTGAGATTCTAGACACTTCACATCCGTGGAATCACACAACATGCAGTCTTTTGTGACTGGCTTCTTTCACTTTAGTGTTGTATTTTCAGGTTCATCCATATTGCTTGCTGCTTGCTCAGTATTCTGTTTCCTTCTTTCATTCTTTTCTTTTTTGTTTCCAGAGTAATACTCCATTCTATTCTTCTACCACATTTATTTATCCCGTCTTCCATTGACAGACATTTGGGGTGTTTCCACTCCTTAGTTGTGAGGAATAACATTGCTGTGAGCGTGAAAGCGGCTGCTTTATTTTATATCCCCACCAGCAATGCGTGAGGATTCTAGTTCCTCCACATTTTCATAGGGTTCCCTTGAAAATAGGAGCTGCCTCTACTCTGGACTAGAAGGTTCTCAGGTACGCTGGATGGCTGTTAATTGTCCGTTCGTTTTATGTTGTATATAAAAGTTTTGCCTTCCAAGTTTATGGTAAAGTCTGAAAAGCTGATTTTGAGTGAATCCTTCTCTTTGGGAAAAAATACTTAGATGGATTGATGTTCTTCACCAGAGGGACACATTTGATTATAGTCTTTCTTTCAGCAATTACATGACTCCAGAGGTGGTTGGTTGTTTTTTTTTTTTTTAGTTTGTTTTTTTCTTTAAATTCTGAGACAGAAACTGAGAGCCTGAATTTAGATATCAAGAGTTCAGGACTATCACTGACCCTATAGAATCTGTGCTACTTAAAACATTTTCTTTGAGGGTCAGTTGGTTATAGACGTTAAGGGAAAAATAGGCACATGAGATTTTTATATTACTGAAAATGTAACACTCCTAGAAATAGCAAATACAAATACAATTCCTCTTGCAGAGGAAATACCTTCAAAAAAAAGGCTAATGGAATATTAACTCAAAGCGTGAGACTAAGTTCAGGATTAAATAAAGCATTGATAGAGAAGTTATTAAAAACAGTACATAATTATGTCTGTGTCATCACATCCTTTTAAAATTTTTTCTAATTCCTTTAAACATAATAATTCCTCTTTGTCCTTACTAACTTCTCTATTTTTAATTGAAAATATACTTAAATATTGTTAAGTACTCCTTTGGTAAGTTTGTTTCCATATGCCCAATTAAGACATCCCTCTCTTTTTTCATATTACAGTTAGGATGCCTGAGAATCAGTAACAGCTACTTCCATGTTCATTTTAAACCCAAACTTCAACGGCACATGAGTGGCTCAGTCAGTTCAAATGTCTGACTCTTGATTTTGGCTCCGGTCATGATCTCAGGGTTGTGAGATCGAGCCCTACATGGGGCTCTACACTCAGCAGGGAGTCTGCTAGAGCTTCTCTCTCCCTCTGCTCCTGTGTGCACTCTCCCTCTCTCTTCCTAAAATAAATAAATAATTCTTTCTTAAAAATTTTTAAGAAGTAAATCCAAACTTCAGTGAGGGCAAGTGTCACAGGAAGTATGTGGAAATCTCTTAAGACAGATGGTCAGCAACTTCTTCCAAACATACTTATGAAGATGGTAAAGTTCCAAGAGTGTCACTTCAGTGTTTCTCATGTATTTAAACTCATACCCTTTATTACTGGTGATGAGCATTATAACAAAATGGAAGCGTTAATCTCTTCTTGATGGAAAAGAGAAGTAGTAGTACAGATTAGTGTTTTTCTCCTCTCAAACTAAAAGCAATATCCAGACAAAACAGAGTCCTCAGTGCTGGTGGAATTCCCTAGAATTGTACTCAGTTGTCAGTATCTTCCCCTTGGATTCTGAGTTCACCAGCTAAGAGCTAGAAGCTCGCGACCAAGGTGTATGTGTGTAGATATGTAAATAAGATATAGATTAGGCAGGTAGGTGGGTAGGTAGGTAGGTAGATAGACAAATGGACATAGGAAACATAAGACTATCATGTTTAGAGTAAGAAATTCGGAATCTCTAGTTAAAGTTTTAAATAAAAATTACTAAATCCAAATCTTTTGTCTTGGTGCTCATTATAAAATATGGTTATAGAGAAACTAGTTATTGGATGAAGACAATAATTCCATCGCCTTATTGCCAGCATTATATCGTACCTCAAAATAACGTATGACTGTGGAACAACAGAATCTCATTATGTTGTGTAATTGTTGATCGCTTTAGAGATTAAAGATTCAAAAACCTAGTTTCCTTTCTGGAAACAAGAGGAGATAATAAGAGCATGTTAATTTAAAGGGCGAATCTTGGGGTGCCTGGGTGGCTCAGTGGGTTAAGCCGCTGCCTTCGGCTCAGGTCATGATCTCAGGGTCCTGAGATCGAGTCCCGCATCGGGCTCTCTGCTCAGCAGGGAGCTTCCCTCTCTCTCTCTCTGCCTGCCTCTCTATCTACTTGTGATCTCTCTCTGTCAAATAAAAAAAAATAAAAATAAAAATAAAAAAAAAATAAAGGGCGAATCTTTAATTGAGTAATGACCAAAGTGCCTTAAAGTATGGAGGTTCTTGATTTTCTTTTTTCATACATATGTTTTATGTGTTTGTAGCTAAAGAAGTTGACTAATAGTTGACATTTATGATTATTTCTATTTAGATATCTTTTCCTTCTTTATCATTTCAGCCCATCACTAATGCCTTGAATAGATATCATTACCAAAAAAAAAAAAAAAATCACAAAATAATGCAATTTGGATATACATTGCTCAGCCTGAAACATATTTTACTTCTTCATTTTTTTTCCTGAACAATTTTCTCTTAAACATAAGGATATTTAGCAAAGCTTTAGACAGTGCTGACCAACTAAGCCAAATGCCAAACAGGTCTGGTTTTCCATTGCAATTACCAAACATTACCATCTCACCAACCTGCAGTTGTGGGGTCAGTAGTTATTTGGCACATTTTGTGTGGGTGTATTAATTACACAAATAATTAGTAAATACATTCTTATTGAAAAGTATCCAAATAACACATTACTGTAGCTAGTAGAACTTTAGAGTTTAGAGTTTGCTCCACCCTGCAGCAAATCTTGATCTCTTCTCAGAGGTAGCCACCATTACCAGTTGGTATCTATCTTTCCAGATCCTTTTTGAAATACATGATCTGTCATGCTTATGATTTCAAAAAATGCTATTACTTGAATTTTACTCAGATTCAAATTATCTTAGGCTCAATTTACCCAGCATGAGAATGATATTTGGATGAGAATCCCAAGCTTTTCGCTGGATGCCTAGAAACTTTTCTCTTACTAGAAGGAAAAAACACAACCAAAAATAAAACAGTCTAAATCTTGGCAGAAGTATCCAGTACTACTCTTCATTTTTTAACATAAAAACATGCATTTTCTTATATGACTTGTAGTATTTTTCTCATTACCTTCTCAAATTTTGTTCCATTGCCTTTCAGAAGTGAATCCTCTCTCCTCCCATCACAACAAAGTAGAAAGAGTATGAGATTTAGAGTAGTAAAATCTGGGTACAAGTTCCAACTTGGCCACTTACAGTCGTGAGTCCTTAAGTAAATTTTGTGGATTCTCCACCTTTCATTTTCCTTATTGGAATAAAGAGTAACAAAACCAACCACCTCACTGGGATTGTTTTGAAGAGTAGATAAGTTGCAGTTTTTGTCTGAGGACTTATGATTCGAACTGGACCCGATAGGCATGTATCTTTCAGAATGGACCAGGTTTAGTATGGCTTACCATGACACACGTTTATTTCTCGTTCACACAGTGTGTCCAGTATGAATCACTGGGGGCTCTGCTAAGAGACACAGGCTAACAGAGGCTCCATCACCACATGTCCTTTCTCAGTCACCTTGGCAGGGGGAAGAGACGTGCCAAGATGAACACTGGCCCTTGAAACAGCCACCTGGAGGTGCTCATGCCATTGGTCCAAGTAGGTTGAGTGACCATGCTAACTTGCGGGAGAGATAGAAGAGCATTGCACTGAGGGTCTCGAAGATAGAGAGCTGGAAAGTAGTCACTAACGTGCTAATGACAGCCACAGAAGTGTTAACAAACCTTAGAGATAATGTAAAGCCTTTCTCGGGAAGGGTGAAAAGTCATTCCTGTTACTGCCTTTGATCCCAGAGATAGTCAGGAAAGATTTTCCAACGGAGGAAAACAAGTGTGGGAATGAAAACGAGCACCTTGTGTGAGTGTCAGGCATGGAAAGGAAAGCAGGTCAAGGACTTCAGTAAGGAAAGAAAGTGAGGGAAGAGGGGGTGGCAGAGTGAAATGCAATGGGTCTCAGTGTGACTAGAGATCGAGCCCCTTCTGGGTCTGAAGAGAGTTGCAAACTGCAGCCTGAGCCAACTCCCCTCAGCCCCCTGAGCTCATTGTCAGATGTGGCATGTCTGCCCCCTGCAGATGGTTTCAAAGCCTCTTGACTCCACCTTTGTGCTCAGCTCCTGGTCGTGCTTCTGGTGTCTGGTCTGACTGTTGGCATTGTGTTCTTGCTTTTGGCTTTTGTCCAACTCCTCACACTTCTTTATTGTGGAAGATCAGCTACCGATCAAGGATGGGCAACACACACCACGGCCTCCAGGCCTCACAGGCCACTAAAACAATCAGAGCAAGGTTTTCTATCCCTCTATTCCCTCAGAACCTCTAAAGAACATCCTGTTTTCTTGTTGCTTGAAAGTAAGGGACGTGAACCTCCCTCTTATTTAAGAGAAAGACCTATCAAATGAAAAAAGTTTAAATTTCATTATGCCGAGCCTGGTTTTTCCTTACACTTCCTCTGCTTTGCCTTAATTGCAGAAGGGTTCTGGGTTTGCAAGATGCTTAGGGCCCCGTCTCTTTATGTTTAGAATTTCTCTTCAGAATAGTCCTTCTGTATCACCAACTGACATTCAGGTGGTGTGGGTGTGTGTAGGAGTGCGTTCAGGGGAGGGAGAATGAAGGACAAGGAAACGCAAACCTTCAAGGAGGGGAAATGAGGAATGGCCTTGTTGCATCTAAACAGGTGCAAAACTCTGGTCAAAAATGTACATGAATATGTACATACTTGATTTTGAAACTCTTAGTCCCTTCTTTATTACTACTCAGGGAAAGAAATGGCATAAAATTAAATTGTATAAAAGTAATATTACGTGAGGCAGTTCTGTGCAAATGCCCTTGAACACCCAAACCAGCAGGCAGATCTGTTTGAGAAGCAAGGTAGAGGGACAGTTAGGTATGGTTGCCATGGCAACCTTGTACCACGTGGGCTAAGAGGCATCCCCAGCTCCACATTTTCCTTTTCCCTCCTTAACTGGTTCCTGAAGATTTGCAGTCTTTGGGATCTCAATGCCACAATGCCAGGTCACCCATAAGCCTTCCTTGTCTCCTAGCAAGGAAGGAACAAGTAATTCATGTGCCCAGGATGAACAGGGTGCAAGTGTCAAGAGAGTTCAGCCAAGAAGATGAAAGTGAGCAAGTGTCATTGGTATGCCGATCTTCCAGACCAAGGTCTGGTACACCGCAACTGTAAAATGACAGACCCAGAGTGAGACGACAGAAGCCAAGTCAATCTGTGAAGAGCAGAAACAGGAGACCATGAGTTGGTCTTCTGATGATAAGAACAAACACTGTTACTGGTAAGAGAAACAAAACTTTTGTCCAGAGAATAGGAATATGAAATATTTCTCTAATAGCTTCAGCTCTGTTAACCATAAAATATAAAATGCCCGCCTTTTGCCAGTGGGGACCAGAGGCCCAATAAATCTCTAGCTTCTCGGGCGAGTTGTCTGCAGCCCTCTCTGAGAGAGAAAACATAGGAGACTGTATTAAAAACAATTACAAATTCTTGGCTGATACTATTTTTTACCTTAAAAGGAAAAATAAGAGTTCAGGGTCATTGGCAAAGCTATTAGAAGCTCTCAATAATTTTGGTTTTCATAGTACTAAAACGATAACTATAACATGAAATGAAGTGGTAATCATTGGCATTGACTATAATTAGTAAGAATGGGTACGATGGAGTTAGTTTCCATTGACCTGTTATCTGCATTAATGTTGGTACATCACTGATAATGACTTTAATAGAGAAGAAAAGGGAAGGAGGAATGAAGGATTATGTGTGGGGGAAAAGAGTCTGACTCAGCTCCTCATAGTCTGAGTTTCATCTATTTTAGATCCCTATTTAGCTCCCTATGTAGGATCCATAGCTCCCATTTCTGCTTTTCTTTTTTTTCTTTTTTTTAAAGACTTTATTCATTTATTTGACAGACAGAGATCACAAGTAGGCAGAGATGCAGGTAGAGAGAGAGACGGGGAAGCAGGCTCCCTGCTGAGCAGAGAGCCCGATGCGGGGCTCGATCCCAGGACCCTGGGATCATGACCTGAGCCGAAGGCAGAGGCTTTAACCAACTGAGCCACCCAGGCACCCCCCATTTCTGCTTTTCTTGCTGGCAGTTGCCTTCATCAGATAAAATGGTCCAGGTTCCATCTTTCTTGAAGGAAACATGATACACAAACTGAATGAGATTTTTTAGTTTGTTTTGTTTTTGTTTGGTTGGTTGTATTTTTATTACTGAGGGAGGGTGTAAGAAATCATGTAAGCCTTTTCCCCCTTAACAGAAATCTCCCTAGACTGTGTGCTTGCTCAAAAGGAATTACCTTCAAGTACTTTACTTTCACAGAAGGTATTTCCTCTGCAGTATGCTCTGAAATTATGGCTAGATCATGGAAATGCTCATGATGGTTCAACATTCTGACACTCTAATCCTGAGGTCTTTGACCTGGGGTCCCCGGATATATTAATGGAACCAGCTCAGACTGTATGAAAAAATCTGCATGTAGTTTTAGCGATGTCATTTTCTGAAGAGAATTCATTGGTGTTCCTCTGGTTCTCAAGTTTGGCAGTGACTCAGAAAATTTTAAGAATCATCACAGCCTGGGGGCGCCTGGGTGGCTCAGTGGGTTAAGCCTCTGCCTTCGGCTCAGGTCAATATCTCAGGGTCCTGGGATCGAGCCCCCATCGGGATCTCTGCTCAGCAGGAAGCCTACTCCCCCCCCCACCCCGTTTGCCCCTCTGCCGACTTGTGATCCCTCTCTGTCAAATAAAAAATTTTTTAAAAATTAAAAAAAAAAAAAGAATCATCACAGCCTGAAGGGCACCTGGGTGGCTCAGTTGATTAAGCATCTGACTCTTGATTTTGGCTCAGGTCATGATCTCAGGGTTGTGAGGGCTCCATGCTGGTCATGGAGCTTGCTTAAGATTCTCTCTCTGACCCTCCCCTCCCTCTCTCAAGAAGGGGGGGGGGAGGGATTACTGTGATACATGTAGTGCTTAGAAAAATAGCCCTCCAGTGACCCTGATTACATACTTTTTAACAGAAAACTCTCGTTGCCGTGAATTGTTTTCTAGTCTCTCTAAATTATGCCTTTGCTTCATTTCACATCTTGATTCCTAATAATTGCCCTCTACCTTGTGCCTAAAATCAACCCATTAGAATTTTTCCTTTGGGGCACCTGGGTGGCTCAGTGGGTTAAGCCTCTGCTTTCCACTCAGGTCATGATCTCAGGGTCCTGGGATGGAGCCCCACATCAGGCTCTCTGCTCAGCGGAGAGCCTGCTTCCCTCTCTCCCTCTGCCTGCCTCTCTGCCTACTTGTGATATCTCTCTGTGTCAAATAAATAAATAAAATTTTTTAAAAAAAAGAATTTTTCCTGATAACAAAGTACGGAGTGGGGCACCTGGGTGGCACAGTCCATTAAGCATCAGACTCTTAGTTTCAGCTCAGGTTGTGATCTCAGGGTCATGAGATTGAGCCCCATGTTGGGCTCTGAGCTCAGCTTGGAATCGGATCCAGACTGACACACACAACTCTCTCTCTCTCTCTCTCTCTCTCTCTCACCCCGCACCTTGGCCCCTTCCCCATGTGCGCTCATGCTCTCTTTCTCTCTCTCTCCCTCTTTCTCTAAAATAAATAAATCTTTTTTAAAAATAAGAAAGTAAAAAAAAAAATAATAAGAAAGTACTGAGAGAGACAGGATTTAATTTTATTGTGTTAATCCAAGCATGAGCAGTTTTACATCCTGCTTGGACCAAGGTCCTCAATAATTGATTATGAGAACTCTGGGTGCTATGTAATTGCTTGTATAAACTCTTATCACAAAAACTCTGGGAGGTCAGTAATTAGAAAACAAAAGAGCTTTTCTGTATTAGCATCTCAGGCCCCAGCTCATTGTTCATGACAACTTCTCTGGAGCTCCGCCCCACCACCCCATTGAAGAATGGCAAAAGGAACAAAACCAAAACAACTTATTGAAGCTGATGAGGCTGGATTTGTATTTTTCCCCACTTTTGTATACTTCATACAATGTACATTCTATTTAATTATTATGTTTAAAATGGAATTTGAGTGATTTCCCCCCGTGATAACATGAAGCTGTCTGGTTTTTGTTTTTTTTTTTGTTTTTCTTTCCTTCCAAATGGCCCCAGTGTTCAAAGTCAGAACTTTTGAAAGGAATTAACAGAGCATCATGAGACGTGATAGGTGCTTAGGGTACAATTTTAATGCCAGCAGACTGGAAAACAAACAGCATAACCCAGACAAGGCATGACTTTGTTCTCTAGCATTTGTGTGAAGAGGAAATAAGATCTTTCTGGGATGTGCTCTGGCTCACAGGTGTGGAAGAGAAGATGTCACATTCCTGACTTAACCACATTGTATGTGGGATTCTGGTTTGGGGGCAAGGCAAAAGGTACTGCCTCGCCTCTCACAATAAGGGCTCAAATCCCTTAACTCTATTGGTGCTTTTGTTTCAGTCGGCCCCAAGTGGACACTAAAAAAGCACGCGGCGTCCCTTCATCTCACGAGCCTGGTGTGCACTGGCTAATGTCACTGCATTCTTGGGCTCTGTTGCCAGTGGAAGGGAGAGCTTGACCCCAGGTCTGCAGGCGCTGTTCTTTGCTCTGCCGCTAAACCACTGAGCTGTTGGCATTTTAATTGTTTTATGCCAGGAGGAAACCAATTGTGTTGATGTGTCTTACTCATCAGACATTACAGCCTTCACATTTTTAATGAGCCAAACGTCCCAATCCATGACGTGCGACCACAGTGATGATGTTTTCTAATTTATCACTGTGGCTCTTTAAAAGATTTGACAATATTTCAGATCTCCAAACGCTGCAATTTGAAAGTCTGTCTGAGGTCGTGTGCTAACCAAAACCAGTAAATCATGTTTGAGTTAGAAAGGACAGCAGAGCAGGAAAGCTAGGAGTTAGTGCACATTTTCCTTTTCCTTTTAAATGCATAGGCAAATATAAAAACTCAAGTGAACAAACTATTTAATGAGTACCTGAGGCATCTTTCTGGTGCGTGGTGATTGATATGAGGGCGGGGGAGGGGTGTACTGTGGGGAGTCAGGCCACATTTGCACTTCTCGTCCTGTGAGAGTGGCGGCCCTAGCCACCTCCTCTGTGAGGCCCAGCACAGGCATGTATGAATTTAAATAGGCAGGATTTTTTTTGAAAGTGCAACTGAGAGCTGTGGTGAAGAATATGCTGATGGTCTTGAATTCAACAACCTCATTAGAGCAGAATGGGATCGACCAGGGCTTTGATTAAAAAAAAAAAAAAAAAAACTTAGAGAGGAAGGTCTAAAATGCAGAGTCGAGGAGAGGTGAAAAATCCCTTGGTGGCTGAGCAGAGGGCCGTCTCAGATCCCACCCACTTTTCAACAAATCTTTTGCCACCCTCGGGTTAGCGTTTGCGACACTTTGTGACGCGCATTTTGAGACCAGAGCATCGCTGTGTCTTTGTTCGTGTAGTAAAATAAAGTGCCAGGCACGCTGGCTCTGTTTATATAATAAGGTTGGGAGTAACAGCTTGTCAACCCTGTTGACAAGGTCTATGAGGGTGACCGATTCATTCTGATTCGCCCCAGTTTTAAAACTTCGATTCCTCCATCCTGGAAACCTCCGCCAGCCTGGCAAACCGGGACAGCTGGTCCCCTAGTTCCTAGAAAGGTGGTGGTTCCTCTAGTGAGTGCTATGGGCACTTAAACTGGAGCAGACAGACACCTCCCGCTGCCAAAAATGCCACAGGCATTGAACCAGTGGCTCAAGGAGTAGAACTTTAAACAAAACAAAACAAAACAAAACAAAAACACTCCATTTTATAAAATCTGTTATTTTCTTACCATCATGTTCTTTTTTTAGGCACTTTCATTTAATGAGCAAATAAATGGAAAGATACTTCGAATGTGAGAAAATTCTACCTGAGCACAAAATGCTAGTATTTACTTCTCACAGCACATATTCTGTAGATCTGCCTCTCAGAACTCATCTTGGCTATTAGATGTACTAGCTTGTGGGGCACCTGGCTGGCTCAGTCAATGGAGCATGCAACTTTGATCTCAGGGTTGTGAGTTCAAGCCCCAAGCTGGGGCGGAGATTATTTAAAAATGAGATCTTTTTTTTTCTTTTTTTTAATGGCAAAAAAATTTATATTAGATTTAGCCAGCTGGACTCAGTTCAGATGATCCCAGTTTTGTTGGCAACATCCAAAGCATCATAGTCAGGGGCCAACAGAACGTATGCCTTCTTCTCTCCATCAGGCCTGATCAAGGTGTTGACCTTGGCCACATCAATGTCATAGAGCTTCTTCACAGCCTGTTTGATCTGGTGCTTGTTGGCCTTGACCTCCACAATGAACACAAGTGTGTTGTTGTCTTCTGTTTTCTTCATGGCTGACTCAGTATCAGTGGGAACTTGATGATGGCATAGTGATGAAGCTTGTTTCTCCTGGGAGTGCTTTTTCGAGGGTATTTGGGCTGCCTTTAGAGATGCGGAGTCTTGGGTCTTCGGAAAGTAGTGACAGTGACCTACAGATCTTTTTTGTGTGACTGTGGATGCCTTTCAGCACCGCTTTCTTGGCCTTCAAAGCCTTTGCTTTGGCTTCGGCTTTAGGAGGGGCTGGGACTTCCTACTAAGCTTTCAGCACCATCGTCGTGAAAGGCAAAATGAAATCTTTTTTTTTTTTAAGATACAGTAATTTGTTATAGCAGTATAGCCAGTATCAAAATACTTTATTGTAATTTTGTGGAGATGTGTATCCAGTGACTCAATATGTAGATACTTTCCATGACTCAGCACTTAGGGTCCTTGATCTTGGTCTGGAAGTTGTTCCTTGGCAGTGTTCACCTGGTGGCGCAGCTATGGGAAGGAGTTGGTGGGAGGTGAGCTGGCTGTCCAGCATCTGCATCCCCCAGTATGCCTTTGGGGGACCTTCCTGGGGGAAGAAATGTGCTGTGGTAGTGAATGTGTTGTTCTGTGATGGTATCAGAATAGATGTTAGTGCTAGAATAAGATTTCCATTTTTCTGCCTGTGTTCAGCAGAATACCCTTGTAAAAATTATATGGCTTATGGGGAAAAATAGAGTAAGAGGCAGACAGCTCAAAATGTATTCAACTTAATAACCATAATGTTTCTGTCTATTCAGGCCACTATAACAGAATGCCATAGAATGGTGGCTTTACAAACAACAGAAATTTATTTCTCACATTTCTGGAGGCCAGAAGCCCAAGAGCAAGGCACCAGCAGATTCTTGTCTGATGAAGACCCTCTTCCTCTTCTTTTTGTGTCTTCACATGATGAAGGGGGAGAGAGCTCCCTGGGGTCTCTTTAGTAAGGGCACTAATCCCATTCATGTGAGTTCCACCCTGGTGATCTAATCACCCCCACAGGAGTCCACCTGGAACTACCATCGCACTGGGGATTAGGTTTCAATATAGGAATTTGGGGGGCATACAACATTCAGTCTAGAGCACAGAGCACTTATCAATAGCAATAAAAACACTAATAAAAATACTAGCATCTCTTACAAGTGAAAGAAGATTGATGAAAGGGTTGAAGATGTAGAATTTTGGGTGACAGAGCAAATGTGCCAAGATCTAGGAGAATTGTATAAGAAACAGTTAATTCAAAGACAGAGCATGTGGCCAAACCAAGGCAAGAGGAAGCATGTAGGCAAACAGACAGCATGTACAGTACTATACACCTCTTCATCTCCCATGCAACTGTCTATGTCTCTTGCATATGGCTGCCATGACTTGGTGGCTCAGAACGTCCACAATAGACTTAAGTCTCTCTCGTGAACTAATCTGACTTCTGGTTTATGCTGACACCATTCTTTATATACCAGCCATTTGTAATCTAATTTCAACCCCAGAAATTTGTGTTGTAGCTTTGCAGATTTCTGCAATGTAATGGTTTGTAAGACAGAATGACATTGTAGGTGATGACATTATGTTGAATTCAAAACCCTTAGCATGGAAACAACTTCTGCTTCAACACTTTGGAGAATAATACTAGACAAGTATTAATTCGAAAGAAAAAAATCCACCCAAAATGAAGTCTCAGATCTCCTCTCAGATCTTTTAATTAAAGTCAGACATCAACCCTCGTGTTTCTCTGACTGCTAAATACTTGGAAGTGGTTTTATGATATTTGTGTGTGTTCATTTAAGTTGTAAAAAATTCACACACTACTAGGTTACATAGCTTTGTATTTGGTTTATCTAAATATAGTTTAGTAGGATTATAATATATAAGGAAGGTTAAAGAGTCAGAATCCTGTTTAATTAACTTATCCCACTTAGCAGCCAGTCGAGTAAATCTGAGCAAGTAAATCTTCCAATATGAAATGAAAAAAATAAGTCTCATTTGGTAAAGGTTTTACTCTTCTTAACTTTGTCATTGAAACTATTTCAACGAGCTGTTTCAAACCTCACAGTGTATGTATTTGTGTGTGTGTGTGCATATATGATTATATATATGATTTATAGACATATTGTGTGTGTGTGTGTGTGTGTATGTAAAAGATCGCCTGTGTCTTGGATGTTCTTAGAAGACCTACATCAGTACTTGCCTTGTCTATCTGCACTTCTCTTGGCCTTCACCAAGACGGAATATACTCCCAGAATCGCCATCCACATGGGTCTAAAATATGACTAGTCTTTTACATAAGGCCGAGTTAATAAACAGTCACACCATGAAAATATAGCGTTCTTTTCAATTACCACTAATTATACATCATACAATGCCCAGTATTTAATGAGGAGTTCAGTAAATGTTCACTGATAATGATGATTATTGAAATGATATGTTAAGTCCGTTTTCCTTGTGTGAGAAATGTTTTGTTTTGAAATGTTAGACTTATAGTCTTGCTTGAAAATTTTTAATTAAAACCTCCACTTTGGCATGAAGCTTAAAATGTGCAAAGTCACTGCAATTAGTGCATTGTGCATCCATATGGATGTTACCAAACAGCTTTCAACTTAAAGGATTTGAGCTATTTTGAATGATGGACCTTCTGTTAAGCTTAAAACAAAGCCTGTCTATCCCTGCATTCATTTATTAATATTCTCTTGCTGGTCTCAAAGATATGTTGCCTTCTGGGGGCTGGAGGGGGGGTGGTGAGGAAGAAACATTATCATAAGTGAGAAATAAGTTAGAGAAGTAGGTTTGGCTAATTTTCTACTTCCTTCAAGAAGCTTCAGTGCAACCTCAGAGTAACCGGAAAACACTGATTTCAGATGTTCTAAAAGAAAACCTATATTTCTAGCCAAATCAAACATAACTCACTTTTTAAAAAATGAAGAAAATAAGCTGTCACCAGATTTTTTTTAGATCAGTATGAAGATTAAAACTTACCATGTTGAATGTGACATTTATATAAAATCTACAGTATGAAATTTGAGTATGTATGTTCTATATATACAAATGAGTATATGCGCCGTATATGTATATACTTGTATTTATACATATTTTTACTTCTGAGAGATCTGTATTTGCTTAGTTGCTTTAGGGTTTAGTAACCTTATTTCTGGAGTTAATTTTCTATAAGTAGTGAATGCTGCTGAAGATGAATTAAGTACAAAAGATTAATTTTGTTGCTTTTCTTAGTATTTTAAGCAGTATTGAACTCAAAGTGGCACAGTCTCTTTAGATTTTTTTTCCCAGATATTTTCCATGTGAAATCTTATCAATATGGTGCTTGGGAAGGGCAGGCATTCTGTACTTTGTTTTCTATAATATCAGAACAAATTCTGTAGACAGTTATATATGTTAGTTAAGGCCCTGATTTTCTAACTGTTCTCAAACATCTCAAGCCACTTTCCATATACCTTCAAAAAGCTACTCACTTTGATGGCCACTGGAATCCTTTGACTTTACCCGTTTAGGCCAATTTTGAATGCTGGTTTAAAAGTAGACAGCTAAAATGATCCAAAAATATCTTCACTGAATTCTCAAGAATAAGATAAATGTGAAAATTACAAAGCAGAATTATAATTTACCAGAACATGTGGGTAAAATAATTCATCAAACATATGACTAGAAAGGCATAAAATCAGTAAGTCCACTCTAGAACACCACCATCCCAGGTCCTGTTTTGTTTTTTCCTTTTATTTCAGCATGATGGAAATTCATTCCCCCCAGCCACTAGATTTGGCACAAAGATAACCTAATTTTTCCATTTTGTCTGAATGCTTAATTTTTATTCCCCCTTTTTAAAAGCATGTCATTAATTACATATCTATCTGTAAGTCACTCCTTATTTACCAGTGGTTTGGAGTCTACATTTGAAAAGAAGATTGGAACTGGTTTTATCTTACAGAAGAACAGATAGAAGCTAAACTTGGTCAAATGCTATCCATTGTTTTTCTCAAAGATAACTTCATATTTTATAATTCTATACTGTCTTCACTATTGTGAGGCAGCTTTCTCTCTGTCAGATTTTAATAATTGTTTCCTCTCTGTTAGGCATCGTTTAACAAAGAGTCTCTCAAACAGAAATGAGCGGATTACCTACAGCCTCACAGACATCCTGGTGAATATCCTGTTCACAATTTAGGCAATGAAAGGAAAACCTACGGTTGTTTTAATTTGGAACCAAAATAATCACTTCTCTCCAGTGAGGCTTAGAGGGGAAGAAAATGGGCCAGAGTCTTTCTGTAGGAAGGAAAAAAAAAAAAGACTACTTCGAAGAGGGGCAGTGCAGCAGGGGAAAAAATAAAATAAAACAATAAAACAAACACAAAGCCTCTGAGTGGGTAAATAGGCTAGTGAAAGAAAGGCCATCTGATCGCACTGGCAGCACCCTAAGCTGGGGTCCTCAGCTGTATGGTCCCGCCAGCCTGTAAACTGCGTGTGTGTATGTAGGGGGGGAGGGTGTGTGTGTGTATGTACACACAGAGACTTAATGGGGAGCACAGAGGGAATTAGAACAAGCCTGGCCCGTTTTTAATTTGGGTCTGTTTGCTTGCATTTAGCACTTAAGGGCTCCTACGTTCAGTTTGCTCAAAAGAGTGATGAAGCACTCCTTGCTTATGCCTCAAATCAGAAATGCATGAAGTGCAGCTGCAGAGATAATACATTTTCCCCAAAGGCTTTGGCTGAGCAAATTAGGTGTCAATGGGGTGCCTGCGCAGGCAGTACTCTCTCTAATTAGTCTCTTGAGCCTAGTTGGTGGCGGGTATGAGATGATCTAATCAATTGGTCTGTGTCTGATGGTTCGTGTAAAAATCCTACCAGGCAGACTCTCTCCCACAGGTCACCCACCTGCACAGCGGGACTGCTCATTTTCATTTTTCATCTCCTCCATCACATGACGCTGACAGTTGGTTTTAAGAAAATTGAATCCAAAAAATATCTAGTTCAGAGGGCACATGGGTCAGAACAAAGTTGCATTATGGGTACCAGCGATCCAATTAATTAATATTTATAGCCAAGAAGCTCTATGTAGATATTTCTGAATAAGGATTTTATCAATAAAATCCAATTTCTTGTCTAAAACGTTCATTTCTAGGGAAAGAACATTGTAAAAGCAGGAAGCAAGATAAAAATGGCATCCGTTAATCAGATGATATATATACCTATGATGTTCACTTAGTTGAGCTTATGGTCACACTCACTGTTCATTTGTATTGTATATGTGGTCTGTTTTAATAATTAAATGTAAGGGAAGGACATACGTTGCTATTATATTTTGCTTCCCTGGGAACATTGTATACCCTCACTTCTTGTACGCACCTCCCCATACATCAAACATATGATTACATTTAGATCTTAAAGAATTTGTCTAGCAGTAAACTGACTTACCTCACATGTAGTCCTTGAAAATTGAAACGAATACTGAGGCTGCCCAAGGAGGGAGAAGGAGCATGTCATGCTGCTGCCGAACAGTGTTAGGCAGGGTACTTGGCACAGTTGGGGCTATAGAGTCCTCTTACATAGGTAGGAAAGAGGATACTCTTACTGGCACCTCCCTTCTTTTTTATTCCTGGCTCCTTCTGTTAAATGTCTGAGCCCAAACCCAAATAAAGGACTTATCCGTAATCACTGTGTTCACCATTTATTATCCAATTACTATTATTATGCATTATCCTTTATTATCCAATTCTGCTTATGCCTTGGGTTAGGGACATACTGTTCTTCTAGAGATTCCACTTAAAGAATCAGTACGGAGGCAAAGATAGATACCACTAATGGCTAAAAAAATGTTTAAATCAACCCAGCAGGATAGTAACATGCCAATGGATTATGGTGACTACGTCATTTATTATTATGTCAAATCAGGTATCCCGAAAATCACATCATTCAAATAGAATGTCATGTGGTTAAAAAAAAACAAAACAAAACAAAAACCAGGAAAAAAAAGCAAAAAATTTGGCGCACAGGAAGGTGGTTATTCCACCAGCCTTTCTTGGCTAATGGTGTATCTGTGGATCGTCAGCACTGTACCTGTGCTCTTGACCGCGAGAGCACAGGCCCAGTGTTCGCCCTCCGTCAATGCGCCGTGAGAGAACCCTGGTTCTAAACACATACTCCACTCCTGAATTTTCAGATTCCACCTCCTCCCTTCCTATTAATTCAGCAGGGGTTTCCTGAGTATCTGAGCAGGGGCTTGGCTACGCTCTAGGGCCAAAATAGTCAACAAAACCAAGTTTAATCAGGAACATAAAGATGCCACCTGCCTCCCTATTTGCTCCCTGACAGGAAATGTCCCCATATGGGAGGGACATTTGAAGTCACTTGTTCAGGAGGTCAGCCTGGGCAGGTGTACATTCTGGGGTGGTAGAATGGAGGAGAGCTGGGCAGTGACTGCAGTCGGCCCTTGAACAACACTGGTTTGATGGAGCCACGTCTATGCTTGCGTGCTGATTTTTTTTGATACATAAAAAACAGTACTATAAATGTATTTTCTCTTACGATTTTCTTAAGAACACTTCCTTTGCTGTAGCTGACTGTATTGTAGGAATACAGTACATGATACGTATCTAAAATATGTGTTAACCAGCTGTTCATGTTACCAGTAAATCTTCCAGTCAATGGTAGGCAGGTAGTAGTTAAGTTTTTGGAGAGTCAGAAGTTCTATGCGATTTTCAACTGTGCAAGGGGCCAGTGCCCCAATCCCTACATTGTTCAAAGGTCAACTATATGTCCTCTCTGTGTGGTGATAGGAACTCTATGCCTCGGTAAGATGGTGTCAGGAAAAACCCACAGCTCTCCCATTGGTCCAGGGTGGGCAAGCTTCCTGGAAGAGTGGCAACCTCTGTTTAAGCAATGTGGAAGAGAATGAGCATTTTTTTCATCTGCGTAATCAAAATGTCGAGTTTGGTAGCGGGCTTGGGGACTAGCTGAAGATGCCTATGGACAGGTGTGTTTGAAATGTTGTGGGGACACGTGCTCTCTGTCTTTGATGTCACGGGCCTCAGTAAAGATGTTAGTACAGAAGTCAGAATGCATGATTCCATGGGAGCCACAGGGAGAGCACAAGATGGATTTACTTCATTTCCCTGGAAGAATGGGGGCTAAGGCAGTTGGTCTCCTTTTGTTATTTTTGCTAGGGTGGTCACTTGTTTAGGAAGAGAGTTGGAAAAGGCATATCTGGGCAGCCTGGCAGGAGTGAGGGCTGGCCAAGTGAGCCACAAGCAGCAAGTACGTGAGATAATATCTGAGGTGTTTGGACTTAGTGATAACAAAGGGCCTGTGTGTGATATGCACCCACCCAGGCTTCTCCCTCCCCGCCAGATCTCTCCCAGAAACTTAAGGTAAGGGCTTTTGTTTACATTTATCTCAGTTACTGAGGACAGAGAATTCTTAAGAATGGAATGTTACCTCTATCTCATACCACATACAAAAAGTAACTCAAAATGGATTGGAGATCTAAAAGTAAGGACTAAAACCATAAAACTCTTAGAAGAAAATGTAAATCTTCATAACCTTAAATTTGATCACGGATTTTTAGATATGACACCAAAACCATAAGCAACAAAAGAAAAAAAATGGATAAATTGGACTTCATCCTAATTAAAAAGTTTTGTGCATCAAAGAATATTATCAACAGAGTGAAAAGACGGTCCACAAAATGGGAGTAAATATTTGCAAATCAAGGGATTGATATCTAAAATATATAAAAATGGGGCGCTTAGGTGGTTCAGTGGGTTAAAGCCTCGCCTTCAGCTCAGGTTATGATCCCAGGGGTCTTTGAATGGAGCCCCGAATCGAATCGGGCTTTCTGCTCAGTGGGGAGTCTGCTTCCCTTTCTCTCTCTCTGCCTGCCTCTCTGCCTGCCTCTCTGCCTACTTGTGATCTCTGTCAAATAAATAAATAAAACCTTAAAATAAATAAATAAAAGTAAAAATAAAATATATAAAAAGTCCTACAACTCAGCAACAAAAAGACCAACAACCGAAATTTAAGAGTGGGCAAGGGACTTGGAATACATATTTCTCCAAAGAAGATACAAAATGGTCAACAAGGACACGAAAAGGTGTTCAAACTGATCATTAGGTAAATGCAAATCGAAACCACAATGACATACCAGTCCACCCCACTAGGATGTCTATAATGAAAAAAAAAAAAAAATCAAAACCAGAAAATAACAAATATTGTCAAGGGTGTTGCAGAGACATGAGAACCTGTATATATCACTGGTGGTAATATAAAATGGTGTAGCCGCTGTGGAAAATCGTTTGCCAGTTCTCCAAAAGTTAAACAAAATTGCCACATGACCCAGCAATTCCACTCCTAGGTATTTACCCAAAAGAACTGAAAACAGGTATTTAAATACTTGCACATATATTCATAATAGCAAAAAGGTGAAAATAGTCCAGATATACATCATCTCATGAATGGATAAAAAAAAATGTGGTCTGTCCATACAGTAGAATATTACTGGCCCTAAGAAGGGATGAAATACTGATACATGCTACAACATAGAGGAACATTATGCTAAGTGAGAGAAGTAAGACACAACAGGTCACATATTGTATGATTCTGTTTGTATGAAATATCCAGAATAGGTAAATACATAGAGACAGAAAGCAGATTCGTGGTTGCCAGGGGGCTGTGGCAAGAGGAGAATGGGAGTAACTGTTTCAAGGATATAGGGTCTCCTTTGGGGGTAACAAAAATGTTGCTGGAACTAGACAGGGGATGTTTGGATAACATTATGAAAATCCTAAATGCCACTAAATTATATCCTTTACAATGGTTAATTTTAGGTTCTGTGAATTTCACCTCAATAAAAAAGAAAGGATGGAAGGTTAACCTTCCAAAAAGCTATCCTGTTAAGCAGAGGATATGAGTCGGGAGTAGGGAGGATGCTGTTCTTTTTTTTTTTTTTTTTAAAGATTTCATTTATTTATTTGACAGACAGAGATCACAAGTAGGCAGAGAGGCAGGCACAGGGGAGAGGGGGAAGCAGGCTCCCTGCTGAGCAGAGAGCCCAATGCTCGATCCCAGGATCCTGGGATCATGACCTGAGTGGAAGACAGAGGCTTTAACCCAGTGAGCCACCCAGGTGCCCCAGGGAGGATGCTATTCTTAACAGTAAGGGCTGGAACTTTTTGCTTTCTTGGTTAAGGTAGCCTCATGTGGGCAGTAAAGTTATTTCCACGACAGCCCTCATGACCAGCTGTGTCCAATAAAAGGCCAAAGTTCCTTCCCTGCTTGGGAAGACGACAGTGTTGTACCATAGACTGGCGACAAGCAGGCCTAACCAGGCCTCAGTGACCTTGAACTTTAAATGGAAATGAGGGCTTGTTTCTGGAATTTGGTGGAGCTGGAGTCTCGGGCCTGTGTGACTTGATCCTGGGAGTCTTTCTTTTCATCCTTCCTGGCAAGACATGCCTTTCCCATCCTAGGGACTCAATGAAAACTTTTAAGGACCGAAAAGAAATGTGGAGAGGAAGAGAGTAAACATTCCTTTTTTCTTCTTGAACCATTCACATGGAAGTAATTACCAAGTTTAAGCAGGCACCCCTGGAAATGCACAGTCGTATGCAGGATGGTGGGAAGAGGCTGGCAATTCAGGTCCTGCTGGCCAATTTTCCTTCCGTTGAAACTAGGTCTGATAACAGGCAACGAAGGAATTATATACAGCTGGGCTTTTTTTTAAAAGCATGTATGTGATCCATTTTTCTATTTCATGTCCATAAAAATGAACACAAGGATCTGTCCTTTTAATGATCTGTAGGATGCTACAGGCACTTAATTAAGACCCATATCACTGCGAATGATTTGGGGAAGGAAATTTGTTGAATTTCTTTTTCTCTAAATAATCCAAGAAGAGGTTAGACCATTTAGGTTCATGGAGTTAAAATTATTTTAAGGGGGAAAAAAATGGAGTCAGAACACTTGTTTATCGTGTTAAGAGAACTATTTTGGTGAAGGAGACCACTCTGTGTGCTCGAGGTGGCAGCAGAGAAAATGGGTAAGACTCACTTTTGCCCTGACCAATTTTGATGTCTCATGTAATTTAGAAAAAAATGAATGATTGAAGTTTTTCCTTTCTTTCTTTTTCTTTCTCTCTTTTCTTTTCTTCCTTTTTTTTTTTTAATATATAGCAATTTTCTCTTTTCCTCCTTCCAGGATTAAGTTGTCATCATTCTGGGAAGAAAAAAAAACACATTAATGAAGTGGCCAATAATACGAAGGGAATCACGGATCAGTTTCCTTCCCCTTCCTGTGGTGGATTTCACTTACAAGAAAATTGAAGCTGGCAAGACCCTGTTTTCTCTGCAATTTATTTAAAACCTTGCACGCATTTGGATACCTTGTGATTTCCAAGAACTATGTGAAGATTAGGCTTTGCTTACTGATACATGGCATGTATTCTTTTCAGTCTTTTGTGTTTGATTTTGTTTGATTTCCCTCTGCAGCGCAGTGTCTCTGTAAAGGTTTTTATGCTTTCACCAGCCATGTCTTAAATACATTAAGACAACACATTTGGTGTTCACACTTCTTCAGTAATGTCTGTACTTGAAAGCCACATAGTGGCATAAAACAATGTGTGTTTTCTTTGAGAGCAGTGCATATTTTGCAACCACTAGGAAGGAAATCTTTAGCTAAAGCAAACCCCTGTTCTCAGGCTGACTTGACAACCTGGTCCCTGGCTGTGGGGCCCCACCTGTCGCTTACCTTTTGAGGACATTTGCAAATGTGTTTTGTTTTGTTTTGTTTTGTTTTGTTTTTCATGGAAATAACTGCACATGTATATAGGATATTGGAATCTGCTTAGCATTTTCAAGCCACGTAGCATGACTGTTTTTCAAGTAGGTTGGAAGAAAAGAAACAAATATCAAGCGTTAAGAACAAAGACAGGGATAAATTGCTTACTTTTCAACCTCTGGAAATTGAGGTGACTTTTTACCTGTTTTCTGGGTCTTGTCAACATCTTATATTTTCCATCCACTCTGTTATGCTTCAGGAGTGTTTTCTAAGTGGAGGAGAAAAGAACAAGGAACAGCATGCTTACAACTTGGGTGCAAAAGAATTGTATCTGCTGGACATAAGAGCCCCCAAAGCCATCTTGGCTAGGTAACATTCAAAAAAAGCAAATTACAGAGTTATTCAAAGTTGAAAATCTGCTCATTTACAACAAAGCACCTTTGAATTACACTTTTTAAAACATTCCAAGCTGATTGGAAGACATCAGTGGGGACCTTAACTTTAACCGGTCTCCTGGAAAAACTGTTTGAACACAGGTTGTAGAAACAGTGCAGGAGTCTTGCTTTCAAGATGGTAAGGAAAAAAGAAAGGCCCAGCTTCCCTTATTAAGAAGATGAGGGGCCTTGAAGGATGAAGGCGCATATGTGACAACAACGGAAAGGTGGACTGGGCACGCGCTTTGATGGGGAGGGCAAGCTGCCAGATGCAGGCCTTCTCCCAGTGGGGCTGCCCTCACCACACAACCCCAAATAATACTGAGGCCACCAGGGTAGTTAGGGAACTTCATCTAAAGCATGAAACCTGGCCCCTCAGAACACCAGTTCCTATGGAAATACTTTTCATCTACGTTGTTTTACAGTTTCCTGTTGGTCAGAAAAGAGAGACTGAGAACTTGAAATGCATCGCACTTTTTAGGATCAAGACTAGGAATTATGAGCCAGTTTGACAAAGGCATTCTCTGAGCATCACGTGAGGAAAAAGCTTCTCTATAGTCGAAGCCAATATTCCCAGGAAATTGAACCCAGAACTTCTAAGCATTAAAAGGGTACCTTCCCTGGAGTGGGCATGAATAAATATGTCAAGGTCACAATCCATCCTATTCAGAAGTAGCATTCATTGAAAGCTTCTAGGTGCAAAGCAAAGAATTATTTACTAATTGATTTTAAAGAGAGCAAAAGTTACCCAAGGCTAGAATGTTTACTGTTTGCTGCCTAGAAGTCTTTCCCATTCTTCTCTCAGACGTTCCAACCCACTGGAAGTCTTTAGCAGTATTTTACTATGTGCTTAAATTACGATTCCTTAATGTAAATACGGAGAGAAAATTTTACATGCGATCAAGAACAGCCTTGCCTGTGATTGATTTTGAATTATTTATTTGGGGGAGAGGCATAACTTTTGTCATTAACCAAGTTTAAACCAAGAGCTGATGATTAAATCTTGCTATTTAATAAGCTTTCTAAGTTGAACATTTGAAAATATTTAATATTAAGAGACTTCGATTAGGAATGGTGGCATCATTCAGAGATATGTGCCTGTCACAGGCAGCTTCTCTCGGAAAGGAAACATAAGCTGCTCAGTGTGGAGGAAAATCTGTTTTTTTACACAGACATGTCTCAGAAGGTCTCATTTTGGAGGTCTGTATCTCCCCATCCTTGTCCTCAGTACAAGAAATCCAAAGTCTGGTTCATCTCTCTCCCCTCTCCTCTCCTATTGGCAATCCATCCCCCCACCTCCTCCCTCCCCTCCCCCTCCCACGGAGGGCAGCCATGAAAATCATTACAGAATGTGTTCTTTAGCAGATTTATTATTCTATTGAGAAAGCACTGGAATGTTTTGTGAGATTATTTTTATATGAAGGACTAGCCTGAATTCATACAGCTGGAATATCAGGAACTCATTAGCATTGTGAAGGTATCAGTGCAACATCAGTGCACACATAGTATTCTGAAAGAAAAGTTGGGACTTTGTTTCCATTTTCTTAAAGGAACAGTTTGGTTGACTTAAAGATGCAGGATACGTAAGACATAAAAAAATGTTTTTGCAGTGCTCAAAGGAAAAACAAAACAGGGCATAAGGCAGGGGTGGCTGTCCATCCACTGATAAAAGGGTGAGAAGCTATTTCTACCTCCCAAGAGTAGCAAGAAAAGTTTCCAGGGGAGCCTCCAGGTTTGCAGAGAAAGCAAGACCTCTTGGTATCTTTCCCTCAGTGTGTACATGACAGCCAGTGTAATTAATATCCTAGGTTATGTGTCTATATAAGATACTCATCTGTGAATAGTACTTACTGGTTTTGTAATCTTTGTTACATAAGAGGATGTTTAGGCTGTACATACTGGGGTAGATTATTCCCTGCCCCCTATACATAGGAATATGCTGCATAATTGCACATAACTTCTATCTCTCTTACTGGCTTGTAGGCAGAGGAAACCACATATGTCACTGCCTTGCAATTTTCTTATATACCAAAACAACAACAACAAAAAGTCTCAAGTGAAATAAGCAATCTCCTATTTTCATTCCCCTTCTTACAGCAGCATATTTTAGAGGCACATACAAAATCTACATTCTCTAGTTGGGAGTGGATTTTTTTTTTCCTTTTCTTTTACTTTCTTTCTTTCTTTTTTTTTTTTTTTTTTTTTTTTTTTGTATGATACACTGAGATGTGTACTTCATAGCAGAGGGTTGGTACCTAAGAAATGTATTAGCATCATTCAGAAAACTATTATACTCCAAAATGAAACATAGTAAGGAGAATGGAATAATACATGTTGCATATTTGTTACCAAGTGTAATTTGTCTGTATTATGAAAGATGTAATGGTTTGTCAGCTGTCACTGTTGTTTTCTTGTAACATGATATGGAATAAAGTATAGCAGAATCTCTGTACATTTTCTTGCTACATCTTCTTGGTGCCAAATAACACCATATAGTGTCACAGAAACATTGTCTTAAAAACTCTTAGACACAGTTTTAGAATGAAGTAAGAAAGCAAACAATCCTTGAATGTGAGAAGGAGTGAGTTAGCTGGAATGTTCCACGAGTCTGTTAAACCCTCCCCCCCCCTTTTTTTTTAAGATTTTGTTTTTTAAATAATCCCTATACCAACATGGGGCTGGAACCTACCACCCCAAGATCAAGAGTTGCATGCTCTACTGAGCCAGCCAGGTGCCCCAAGCCCTCCCTTTTTTGATATGCTTTGTCAGACTTGGGTAAACGGGTAGTGGCTACATAGAACAAGTCTGTGAGCTGCAGGATCTTCACAATTCCACCAGCTCCTTAATGACGTCCACCACATGTTCCATGCATCTGAACCAATCTGGTTTTGTTTAATGACAATCCTATTTATCTTTTATTGTCTGTTTCTTAATTATCGTGTACATATTCTAAGAGGAGGTGAGGGGGTTACCCTCCACTGAATACAAATCAAAGCTTCAGCATGCCCACATTCTGCCAGAAGCATCCTTCCCTGAGCTGAGCACACTTCCCCAAACACCACCTAGTGGGCGCCTGCACTCTAATTGACAGCGCCACCACTGGAAACCAGTCACATTCTGTGATCTCCTCCTCCTGGTCGATCTGTCAGCTTCACAACTGCAAACAAACCACTGCCCACCCCACCCCACCCCCAACTATGATGTCTATAAATTGCTAATAGTGTCCGTGCCAGATACAGTTATCAATTTATAGATATACTATTTGGTGGTTTTTAAATGCTTACCCTTGAAGGGGCACCTGGGCGGCTCAGTTGGTTGATGTTTAACTCTTGATCTGGGGTCAGGTCGTGATCTCAGGGTTGTGAGATGGAGCCTGGTGTTGGGCTCTGCCCTCAGCTGGCAGTCTGCTTGAGATTTTCTCCCTCTCCTGCCCCCTCTCTTCCTGCTCATGAGCTCTCTCACGCTCTCTCTCAAATAAATAGGCAAATCTTTTAAAAATAATGTTTACCCTTGGAGGCAAAAAAAAAAAAAAAAAAAAAAAATGCAGTTCAAGTCTTATGTTACGGTGACTCAGGACCCCTGGCTTTCTTCCGGGAAAGAAAGCAGCAGCAGCCGCCTCAGGTTATCCTTCCCTTGCTCCTCTCCTACAACTGAGTTCGTGAGCCCTTCACAAGCCTAACATCATTACAAATTTCAGAGTCTGTAAGCTTTCTCAAGCTTACCCTTCTCACAAAACCAAATGTAAGTGTTCTCCGCCGATGCAGAGCCCGTTCCAGAAAAGCTCATGAGAGCCACCACGTCTTCAACTCCCCGGCTGCCCCTGCTGTTTTCCCCTACGGCAGCAGAAGTCGTCTCTGCCAAGGACAATGCATTTCCACACGGGCCTGCCAGCACCCGCGGATTCTGAGACAGGAGATTGTGTAAAGGCAGACTTCGGGGTAGCCAAGGCAGAGGTAATGAAATAATACGCAAATTTCTCAGTTCGATGGGAGCCAGAAATCACCCTGGAAACTGATGACAATTAGAGAAGTGTCAAAAGAATAACTGGTGTCTGGGAGTTGTTTCAAGTCAGCGAAACACACACAGGCCACCGTCCTACTTGCCGCAGCTGCGGGGGCGCATGCGCCCTCGGTTGAGGTCACTTCCGCAAGCCTCGGCGTTGAGCCCCTATTCTAGAGCCTCGCTCTGCCGTTGAATCCTCGGGGCTCTTAATGAAGGAAAGAAGGAGCAAGAGGGCTGGTGTCTACAAGAGGCCCAAGAATTAGCTTTGAGGAGTATTTTTAACTTTTTAAAAGCGGCCGCCGGGATGACAACCCCCCTCTCAGCTCTGTAATTGCCCAGCGTCCTCTTTTTCAGCCGAGCTGTTCCAGCACCGCCGGTCGGAGGATGTGATGTGTGCTGCCTGAGACAAGCAGCGAGAGTCAGGAGGGCGGCACTCCTAGAGTTGCTGTTGGCCCCCAGAGTAAAGAGAAAGCAGAGGGGAAGGTGTCAGAGCAACCCTGTGCCACTAGGTTAACACGTACAGTCGCCGGATAATGGCGGGCATTGTCAGTCTCCGCAATGAGAACCCCACAGTGGCCCAGCAGCCTGCTGCTACCAGTGGGTGGTGGCGTTATGGGCATTAGCTTTGAGAAGCTTAGACAGCAGAGGGGGCTAGGATAAAGGACACAAATCAGGGGAAAACTGACAAGATTAAAAAAAAAATCCAAGGCCTCGTATTTACTGTTCATCCCCCATGCTCTCGGTGTACTGTATTGTCTGCGACGAGTCCTGCTGAGAGAGAGCCAGGCACAATAATAGCTCGGAGCAGCCTTGCAGCCCCGGAGCCAGCCTCTGCCAATGGTGCTGGCTGTGCTGCTGGAGAATGGGATTCTGATAGAGTTGTCTTTTTTCTCCTTCCCTGTGAGACCACCAATAATTATGGAGGGCACACGGCAAACATGGAGTAAGGGTTGCCTATTGGAATGTGTCCTGGGAAGTGAGCCGGCAGGGGTCCCAGCGAAGGTTTGTGCCACCGTCGTCGTCCAAGGTGGGCCTGCCTGACAGATGCACACAGTGCTGGGCTCGCGCAGGGACACGTGTTGGAACCAGCCATTCAAGGATGTGGAGAAGTCTAAATGAAACTGGCTTTGTACATCCTACCACAGTGTGAAACAATGATCCCTTTCCCTTGCTGCTCCTTCAGCCTAGTCAGGTAAGTGGGGACCTTGTGTCCTCAGGGAAAGGCTATATAATCCACTCAGATTCTTGGGGAAAGTAGGCACAGGTCCCATAACTTTACATTGCCTTGCATTTGGGGAATTCCGATTCTCACGTTACATTCACTTAGCCCAGTGGCTCACAGCCCTGGCTCTCATTAGAATCATGGGGATGTCTTAAAAACACCCAACACCAGACCAGTTCATCCTAAAATATTCAGAGTGGGGCCCTGGCATTGGTGTGTTTGGAGAGTTCCAACAGGTGGCTCTGTGGAGCAGACCCACCCGAGAACTACTAGACTCTTCCCTTCCTCCTGCCTGCTGCTGCTCTAGGGGTAGGGCAGGCAAACTGTTTATGTAAGAGCCAGAGAGCAAATATATTCAGCTTCCCAGGCCATACAGTCTCTGTCACAACTCCTAACTCTGCTTTCGTGGCATGAAATCAGCCATGCACGATACGCACATGAATGGCTTTGGCTGTGTGCCAGTCACACAATTCGTGGGCACTAAAATTTGAATTGCATATAATTTTCACATATCATGAAATATTTTTCTTTTGACTTTTAAACACTATTTGTAAATGGAAAACCCATTTTTAGCTCGCAGCCTGTATAAAAACATACAGCGGGCAAGAATTTGCCTGGGGTCTATAGCTTGCTTACCTTGGCTTAGAATACAGCCCTGGTAATGGGCTCCCCCATTACCAGGGGTTCCCCCCGCTCCGGTCCTCCAAGACCACCCCTGACATTTGCTGGGCCCAGGGTAGAGTCAAAATGGAGGCCCACATAGCTTATATCTAAATATTTAAAAATATAAATCCAACTAACAAAATGTCAAATATATTCTGTTCTCTTACCTAGACAAATACGTCTTCATAATAACCTAGAAGTCCTGGGTTGAACTTAGAACTGCTAGACTTCTCTCCAAGTTCTTCTCCAAAACATGTCAGCATGTAGGTAGCCAGGTTCAAGGCCTCTCTGCCGCTTTTCACTTCCCACTCCTAGCTCTAAGGGTGTGGGTCCAGAGTGAGGTTTACATGTGCATCAGTATCAACATCCAGCCCCTACATCCTTACTCTGCCCTATCCTTGGCAAACAGTCCCTCCTTGGCCAACCCTTGGGGACCAGGTGCCTATCTTCAGGGAAGGTGCTTTAGGAAGATTCCATACACCAAGAGAACTCCAGAGTCTCAGACATGTGGAATATATGGAGTAGAAGTGGGGGAGGTAGGTTCCTGTTGGGCATGACACCATGAATTCCTCATTCTGGTGTAGAGGGGTGGGTGCTATGCCCAGAGAGCCAGACCCTTTAAAATGTAAACCAGAAAAGGAGCCCCTCTTTCCTGGGCTTAAGGGCAGTGCTGATAGGTGATAAGAGCCTGAAAATTAGTTCCAGTGGGTTTTCAGGTCCCTTGTGCATTTCATTGATCCACCCTACTCCAAAGCCGTAGAAGTGGGCCCTATACTGTGAGGCAGAAACACTGTGACAAGAGGCAAAAAAAATTGTTTTAGTCTGTTTCTTAGAATTAAAGGCTCTGACCTCTTCTCAGTCGTGTACTGGAAGCAGCTGGTACAGGTTCACAAAAACTGACTGAATATGTAGGAATTTTGTGAGTCAGTTCTTAAATCACTGATAACTTAAAATCAGATGGGAGTATGTACACCACAAAAATGAGTCAGCTGTACGAATCAGGTCCTTTTTGCTTTTTTTTTCTTTTTTAAGAGCTGGTTTCCCAACAGCCCACTGCCTTTTGGCCCCTTTCTTTCCAGGCTCGTTTTCCACCTCTCTAGGCTTACCTCTTCTACCTGCCCCATGCTGAACTTGCCACTGATCCTTGGATATTCCAGACCCTCTGATGGCCCTGTTCTTTTGGAAATACTTCCTTCTGATTAGAATGACTTTCCCTGTTTTGCTAGCAGCCAAATTCCTATTAATACTTTTAAGTCCCTCTTCAAAAAGTCTCTTCCAAAGCATCCCTTCAAAACAATTCCTCCTTCTTCCAAGTTCCTACATCACTTTGAAAATGGTAATAATAAAAGTCTTTTTTCAATCTCTTTATCATCAAGACTGATGAGAGTGACCAGGGCCCAGTATTTAACAATTTTTTCAATAAATCAGTTATTAAAGGATAATACAGATTAAACATGAGTGGAATGGAATATAGTTTACCTTCCTAAGAAAGCGTTTAGAAGTCTACAAAAAACATGAACATATCGCACATGTACTCTGTGTGACTCTAAACAAAGCCCTGCCCAATTCGATGGGAAAAAAGGAAACAAAAGAGGGCAGATTTCTGGTTGTCCTCAGGAGCTCACAGAGGCAGGGGTTCCTATATCTGGCCAGCTGCCCAAATCCCCCAGGGAGCTTTCTTTTCTTTTTTTTTTTTTTTTAAGATTTTATTTATTTCTTCGACAGACAGAGACCACAAGTAGGCAGAGAGGCAGAGATTGAGGGGGAAGCAGGCTCCCCGCCGAGCAGAGAGCCCTATGCGGGCCTCGATCCTAGGACCCTAAGATCATGACCTGAGCCAAAGGCAGAGGTTTAACCCACTGAGCCACCCAGGCCCCCTGGGGAGCCTTCTAAACATTCCTACTGAACCCCAGTCTCTGAGGTGTCAGTCTAGGTGTGTGCACTTTTTAAAGTCTCCTCAAGGGTTTCTGTTGGTCAGCCATGACAGTGAACTGCTCTGGAGGGAAGCTGAAGTGCATAACCTTCTACCCAGTCTGTTCATCGGTCTCGGATTTCCCTTCCACCCTCTCCGCCTAAAGATTCTGTTCAAATTGCAAATCATTCGAGAGACACTCAATCTGAGGGGTGCCTATTGACAAGTTATTTCCTACATCTTCACAAAGCAAGACAAGAAATGGAATTCCCAGTTCTTTCCCATAGTCCGTGTAGTAGTGGGAGCATTACTGAATCTATGTACCGCTCATATGAATACCAGAGTTCCAACCTGGGTTCTGATGTGCTCATCTTACTGATTCCAGAGGAGAGCAACACCCTGGGGGAGGGCACTAAGTTACCCTTCAGTTTCTGTGCCATTTGACTGCCAAGTATACCAGAGAATTCATGGTAGGCTGAAGAAAGTAATATTTTCTTTCTGTTGTTGGTCATTAACATCCAGGAGATATCACATGCTTTCAGTTGTTACCAAGATTGAAAACCAAACATACTACTATAGAAATGTTACTTAAGAATCCCCTTTGCTATTCATCCATGTCATTTCATGACCAAATTTATTCATAAGTTTATTATCGGAATCATGCTGTTTTTGTTCATCACATTTTGTGGGCCAGCAAACAAAGCCCCAGAGGAAAAGGTGCATCTTGACTAAAATGTTGCTGTCTTTGCCCAGAGACAAAGACTTGGCTGCTGACTAAGGTCCTATCATTAGTGGCTCAGTTGGGTGGAAGGTTCATTTGGAAAACCTAGAGGAAAGCCTTGTCCCATACTGAAGAGTAGACTGGCAGCTATTTGCTCAGATGGAAATGGAACTTGGATGTGTGTGTCTCCCACCTTCCCTGCAATGCAGAGAGAATCTGGGATGGGATGAGAAGGGGCTTCCATGTGCTGTCTTATCAGGTACAGGTGTGCTGGAATTGAACTCATGGTGGTATTAAGGGGAACTCCCAGGGTGAAGTAGACTAGAATGCCCAAAAGAGATTAATGAAGCCAGGGTACCAGGTATTGAGGGACTAGCCTTGAAGCTTAGTGTAAGGTGAAGTTAAGACAGGCAGTCCAATGAAAGTAGACAACCAGGGGAAAGGAGAGAAAAACTGAGAGCAAAGTAATCTGGACAAAGCCTGGAGATGCTGGCCAACACTTACAGCTGGGTCTGCACAGACTCTTATGATACCACCTTGCTGAAGAACTCCAAGGATTCCCATTCACAGAGAATGAAATGTGACTGGTGCCCTCCTTGTATAAGAGATCGCCCCCATATTTAGTGTCCCCAAACAACAGTCATTATCATCTCTCACCAGCTTCTATGAGCGGGAGTTCAGGAGCAGTTTGGCTGAGTGGTTCTGGCTTGTGATTTCTCATGAGGCTGCCGTCAGGTGGTGACTTAGCTGAGGTCATCTTTAAAGCTTCATCACTCACGTATCTGGTGCCATAGCTGGAAGGTGAAAGAGCTAGAACAGAGCCCCACTAACTTCACGTGGTTTCTCTACAAGTCCTCCTAAGCATGAGGCTCAGGTTTGCAGGAGATTTTGTATGGTGGCTCAGGGCTCCAAACCACATGCACCAAGGGAACCAGATGGAAGCTGTGTGGCTTTTTAAGACCTAGTATTCTCTTTGTTGAAGTGAGTCACTAGGCCAGCCTATATTTGCAGGGAGAAGAATTAGATTTCACCTTTCAATGGAAAAAAAGGTCAAAAAATGGTGGGCATGTTTTAAAAACTGTCTCCCCTCCAGCCAGAAGTTAGATATAGATATAGATATAGATATAGATATAGATATAGATATAGATATAGATATTTCATTTATTTATTTGACAAACAGAGATCACAAGTAGGCAGAGAGGCAGGCAGAGAGAGAGGAGGAAGCAGGCTCCGGGCTGGGCAGAGAGCCCAATGCGAGGCTTGATCCCAGGACCCTGAGATCACGACCTGAGCCTAAGGCAGAGGCTTAACCCACTGAATCACCCAGGCGCCGCCAGAAGTTATTTATATTGATCCCACATGCAGATGCACTCATCCTCTCCTAAGACCCCCAAAGAGCTCATCTGGATGGCATCCACCCACTTTCAAGGTCCAGCTGCCCATCCCAAACCAGGTTCAGGTGCTGCTCCACAGGAGCAGATCCTCAATTACAACCTCCTGAATACTGATCTCCATCTGAAGATTTGTGGCCTAGAGTGAAAAGTTATTGCTCCTCCACCCAACAAACTTTGATAAGCATAGGATAGCCACTAGAGACATTTCAGTCATCCGTGACAATCAGGTAATCAGCCTGTGGCAATTCTGAAATCCAGCCAGGCACTGTTGAACCAAGCTCCTTGATTAGAGCTGAGTGGGAACTCTTTTTCATGGCACTTGATTCCGTTCTCTGGACTCTTGTTTCCTGCCTCTGAATTATCCTTCGTGTTCTAGAAAATCTACCCCATCTTTTAAATTTTTTTTTCTTAACATATAATGTATCATTTGTTTCAGGGGTACAGGTTACCCCATCTTTTTAAGAAAATATTTATTTACTTGAGAGAGTGAGCAGGGGGAGGGATTGAGAGAGGGGAAGAGAAGCAGACTCCCACCCAGCACGTAGCCCAACACAGGGCTCAATCCCACGAGCCTGAGATCATGACCTGAGGAGAAACCTAAAGTCAGATGCTTAAACAACTGAGCCACCCAGGTGCCCCAAAAATGTACTCCGTCTTTATAGCTGAGGAGTTTCCTCAGCCTGCTGCTTTCCCAGAGAATTTTAGGAACCTAAAAGCCTCTTTTTATTTTACACTACCTCCGACCCTTTTAGCTTGAGCTGGCAATGTTTTCATTAGTGCAACTCTGTTTAAGATTTTGTTTCCCTGCAATCTGATTGAGATTCCCTCCATTAGACAAAAAAACACATTCACAAATCTCATTGAGATAAGCTTTTCTCTACCTTAAACTCCCTCTAGGGCTACTATAGGACTGTGCCCTTAAGATTTTTAGACCCATTTCTGTTAATGGAGACATCTAAAAGGCATGCTCTTAAGCTCTTCAGAGGGACTCTTGGCCGCTTGAAAGAATCTGTAAGGCACTACGTTCAACTGTGTGAGGTCTTAACAAAGGAATCTTGAGTCACACTGCTTCTTTCATCTTTATACAGAAATTACATGTATTAATTTTAGCTGCATCTGCCATCTGGAGAGGATGAAACTGAACAATAGTTTGATTTTCTGAACCCCTAAAGTCTTGGCTCTTTAATTTAACATTGGTTTTTTGGTTGGTTGGGGTTCAGTTTGGTTTTATTTGTTTGTTTGTTTGTTTACTTCATCTCTCTCTTCTCATATTTTACGGCAATTAGGAAGGTCAGGAGACACCTTCAACACTGTGCCTGAGAGCTTCCTGGGTCATGAGTCCATTAGGTACATTTTCTGTTTTCCATGTTACCACTGGTAAAAAGACTGCCACACTTCAGAACCAGGGGCCCCTTTCCTCCAGCTGCCAATACTCTCCTAACTTTCCTTCCGTTCTTCACCCACAGCCTCTTCAAAGCTCCTCCAATCTCTGCCCTCCACTTCTGTTATGGCAACGCCTCACCTCTAGGTACCAAAAAATTCCCACGAATCTATTGTTGTGAAACAAGTCACCCTCCAAATCGGTGGCCTAAGAACAGCATTCACCTGTTTTCTCTTTCCTGGTTTCTGTGGATCCAGCATTCTGCATCAGCCTGTTCGGGGTGTTCTGCCTTAAGATCTCAGGTGTTCCCGGCTTTGGGGCCAACTCAAAGGCTTCTTTCCTCACATATCGGGCCCACGGGCTGGGAGGATTTGCAGGGCTGGGGCCGGGTCTGCTGGGTCTCCATGGTCCCTCTCTGCGGTTTTTCTAGCACGGAGGTATCCCTGCTCCAAGGAAATGAATATACCTCAAGAGAGAGAGCCAGGCGAATGCTGTGTCCCCTTTGATGAACTAGCCTTGAAAGCCACAAAGAATCACTCTTGCTACTTACTCTTAGTTAGAAGCAAGTCACTAAGGCCAGCCCAGTATTTAAAGAGAGGGGAAGTAGATCCCTCCTCTTGATGGAAGGTGTTTCAACTCATTTGCAGACTTGTTTTAAAACTAATCCATCTCTGGAGTTAAACGCCATAGAGGCGCTCCCCTAGTGTGTGTTCACTTGCTGATCAGGATGAGTTTGGTAGACTGGGAGAAAAGGCAAGACTGTGATTTTCTTGGAATTCTGAATTGGAGGTGTCTGTTTTTAAAATTATCTGCAACTGAATGCTATCCCCCATAAGCACTCGGAAAACCTTGGCTTCAAAACCCTATGGCTTTTGAACCTGGAGGTGATAACGACCTGGAGCTCCACTTGTCTCCCAGGAAACCATATGTTATACAGAGTTTTGTTCTTGTCCCACTTTAGCTTCCTGCCTCCCAAAGCCAAGTAGCCACTGTTCCAGAGGAAAAAGAACCCTCCCCAAGTAGCCAACAAGCAGCACTCCCTCCATCTCTAGCCTCTAAGACTTGCTAATGCTTGGATTTGACAGCCTGAGTAAGTAGCTTTTTCATACTAATTTTTTAAAACCCTGTTGTGCCAAAGGATTAAATAAGCAACTGTCTAGCTTTAAATGCCTCACGGGGGACTCAAAGAACACCTTTTCGGACAGACAATCTAGTTTTCGAACCCACTTCATGTAAGGCAACAAAATCTCTTTTCTACAAGGTTTTGGCTGCATGGAATGCAGGTGTTGTAGCTCTAGCTAAGATAGTATGCAATCAGTTTTCCAAGTGGAGAGAAATTCTAGGGTGCAGAGATTTTTCTTTGCAGGCTGACAAATGAAAGTATATATATGAGTGTGTGGAAGGGGGAGCAAAGGAGTTCTGTTCAACCTTCAGAGATGACTGAAATCTTCTTTCCTATATTTAGACTATGTCTTGCAATTCATGAAAATGAATTGCTTGTTCTTTTCCATCTTAAACCATTCTCCCTCTGCCCTCTACTCTCCCCAGGCTTTATTTATTTATTTTTAAAAATAACTGAGTCACATGTGAGCCATTCCTAAAGCTTAAGACTTATTTTTAACACCTTGCTCAAACACAAATCCCATCGTTCACATCCTTAGGGACAGTGAGTTACTCCAGAGGGGGGGAAAAATGTAGAGATTTTGTATACATTTTTTATTCAGTGAATAATTTATATTAAAATAAGTTGTGCAGAAAATGTGAAAGATCTTTGAGTAATCCAAAAATTACTGTACTAGAAACCGGGGGAAAAAAAAGGAAAAAGAAATGATTGAAATCCACAAACCTTTGGAGGGAGCTGTGAGGGGAATTCTCATTCAAAATCTTTTTAATGGTGTCCTTGTTGTTGTTTAGAATGCTAAGTTTCTATGTGTTGTTCCAGGGAACTCCCTGCATGCCACCTTGTTGGCTTCCTCTTCCCCACTGTTAACATGTGTTGTTGGGACTCTAGGAAGTTGTTTTTTTGTTTTTTGTTTTGTTTTAAGATTGATTTATTTATGAGACAGAGAGTAGGTTGAGTGAAGCAGAAGGAGAGGGAGAGAGAGAGTCTCAAGCAGACCCAGTGCAGAGCCCTGTTCGGTGCTGGATCCTAGGACCCCAGCGTCACAACCTGAGCCGAAACCAAGAGTCTGATGCTCAACTGACTGCACCCCTACAGGTGTCCATCTAGGAAGTTTTGATAGAGACTCGGCTAAGGTAAACCTCAAAGATCATTGATACGGTATAGACCAGATGAGTGAGGGGGAAAAAGTCAGCAAATGGGCCAGAAGAGAAAGAATGAGGAAGAGAAGCAGCAGGCTATAATGACAAAATAAATTGAATCAAATCAATTTCCAGTTCTTAGTCTCTTAACTTTAATTACATTTTCTTTCTTGGGTATCAACAACATTGCTGCCAAAGCCCTACAGCTATAGGGGACATAAACATTTAAATCAACCAGAGACAGATGGCAACATCAATCTTCACTGTCACTCTCTTAGAGGATTCCCAGCACTGCTGCCATCTGTGGTGAATGGGACATTAGAGGCGACTATTTCCCACAAGGGCACTTTTTAGAGTTACCTTCAGGAAGTAAAGATGCTTCATTGTTTTAGGGGGAGTTTTTGTTTTGGCTAAGATCATGGGAATTACAACAGCAATAGAAAGCTAATGCTGGGATAAAAGTTACCAATTAGCAACCCTACAACTTCCTGTCTGCTCGGCCTCCAACGACAGCAGATGAGATTGACAGCTGGTCACCGCTAGCCAAACAGTTTGCTCGTGACCATACAGAGTGGCCAGACTAACAGACTGCCTTAATTTTAGCCACGGAATGTCCAACAGTCAAGCCCTACTTTGGAACAGAGAATCTTGAATGTATTTGAATCTATGATCATGCCCTTAACCAGCATAGGGGCCTTATGCTGAATTGTCTTAATGTTTTAATGTTTTTCTGTTTATGACAACCCTTGGTTAAGTTTGATTATTCTTCACCAAATACATTACAGCATACTTTTAAAGATGTATCTAGAAGTTAGCCTGTTCTGTTTAAGAAAAAACAACAAAAACAACACTTTTTGTGCTTGGTTTTTATTTTTATTATTTTTTTAATAAAGATTTTATTTATGAGAGAGAGAGAAAGAGCACCAGTGGGTAGAGCGGCAGGAAGATGAGAGGGAGAAGCAGGCTCTCTGCTGAGCAGAGAACCAGATGTAGGACCCCATCCCAGGACCCTGGTATTATGACCTGAGCCGAAGGCAGCTGCTTAACCAACTGAGCCACCCAGGTGCCCCTGTGCTTGGTTTTTAAAAGGCAGATCTGTAGGGGCACCTGGGTGGCACATTTGGTGGAGCATCCAGGTCTGGGTTTCAGCTCAGGTCCAGATCTCAGGGCTATGGATCGAACTCCATGTCGGGTTCTGTGCTCAGTGCAGAGTCTGCTTGGGACTCTTTCTCCCTCTCCCTCTTCCTCTGCCTCCACAACTCTCTCAAATAAATAAATACAATCTTTAAAAATAAAACATAAATAAAACAAAATCCAAATATGGGTACCTTTTATAATTACTAATAGCTTTCATTGTCCTGAACATATCAGGGAGTTTTACAGAGCTGTGTCATAATGCTGAACAGGCTCCATGACATTTTCCCTGGTACCTGGGATGTTTCCATCTGTTTGAGTGCCAATGAGGAACAGAACTGGTCCCTGTCTAGCATAGAACAGAGGAGACATGAGGCAGTCAATTCAGGAATCATACTGCAAACATTAAGAGCCAAAATTGAGGTTCTTGATGCTATTCAAGGAGACATGTGGAACTGAGAAACAGATCTAGATTTAGATCTGGAGATGGAGTTCCATAATCTTTGATTAAAACCTCTTCCTCCATGAACAGAAATGCTAAAACAAGCAAATTCTGGCAGCTAGGGAGCCCTGACTGAATTTAAACACATATAAAGAAGGGTTTGAAGGAGGGAACCTAGCACAAAGAGGCATCTGGCATGCAGAGTCTTTGTGTGAAAAGATAGATGAGGCTTTCTAGAGCTTTCAGCCAATTAAATTGAAATGCCTGTGCCTCCTAGGATACCTAGAATGATTGATAATTCTCAGGGTTTACTCTAAACTTCATTGGCCTTGAACATCAGTATTTCCACTGGCTCTTTGAAATGCAGGCTCTCAATTTCCACCTAAAACAGCTTCAAGTGTTCTTCCTGCTTCCCATTCATCCCACTTCAAGCCCTCCTCCATGATGTAGCTGAGGAAATCGCTGGAAGCCCTCTTCTGCAGCACACCGTCCCCTGGTTTCTCCTGCGTTCTGTGTCTACTCCATGCCAGCCCTCAGTGGTCTTCCTGGTGGCTCCCGTTCCCTCTTATCTTGCTCCTCAGCCTGGAATCCTTTGCTTCCGACTAAACCACTGACCGGTTCTTGGTCTTTCTCACATTCAGGCGTTTGCTGTGTCTTCTAGGGCATTTTATTAGAGCATATGAATGCTCCGATTTTATTATAATTGTCTTCTCTGCACGACTCCAAGCTCTGCTTGCTCTCTGCACGAGCACAGGGTCTGGCGTACAGTCAGCCCAAAATGAAGATGTGTTGAGTTAGGGCATGTGTACGTGTCCTTGCTCTCCCCTCCTTCCTTACGACATGTTGATTGATCCCTGGGCATTCTGCAAAACTGCCCCAGGAAGCCATTCCTGGCCTGTCCCCTGCTCTGCTTCCCCAACACCCTATCTCTAACCTTTCACTTACTTCATTTCATCTACTTATATTACTTACCTATTTACAGATTTGCTATTTCTGTGGCCCCAAAGGGCCAACTATCAGTAATTTCTTAGGGTTCAACCCAAAAGAAAAGAAGGAGCCCATTGTGGTTCTCTCTCAGACAGACCTAGGTTGACTGCTGACTCTTGTCACTTCACTTGCTGTGTATCCTTGTCAAGCTCCTTAGCTTCTCTGTGCCTCAGTTTCCTCATGTGTAAAATGAAAATAGAGCAACTATATCAGAGTAGTGACATGAGGATTAAAGGAGGTCATGCATGTTAACATGCAGCACACAGGGCTTGGGTCATATAATAAATGTGAGCAACGGTGAGTCAATAGATGAATGTTTACTGTGCCAAGGATAGTGCTAGTTGTTGGCGGTACAAAGATGGGTAAGCTAAAGGCAGGCTTGCCTTTGTGGAGCTCACAGCCTTTGGAAGGAGGATAATGAGTGTAACCAGTGCCACAAATGGGAAGGTACTGTGTGCTCGAGGCACTGCTTCCCAAGTCAGCTGCTAGGGTGGAATCATCTATTTATAGACCTAGTTATCCAACTTAACTGTAGGAGGCTTTGATGGTCTTTTTCCCTGGTATCTGGTGGATGTCATAGCTTAGCAACTAATATACGGTGTTTACTCAGTAAATGTATGTTAACTAAATCTATGAATGAGTCAACAACGAATGAATGAATGAACAGTAGCTCCAGGACAAATGGAAGAGAAGCTTCTTAGGTTAGCGTTCACAGCCAAAGCAGGCAGGAGTTCTCTCTTACAAAACCGTTGTCTAGTGTTTTGCTACAGAGGTTTCTAGGCCAAAAACTCTTTTTGGTGAAAATGGCAAAGACGTGTTGCTCAGCCAGATCCTGGGTTTTTGACTGGTTATTGTTTAGTTTTTAACTATCGTTTTACAGGGTTGTAGCACCAAAAAGAGAGAAAGAGAGAGAGAAAGAAAGAGAAGGCTATTGAACATTACTGTTCATGTAAAGTATAATCATATAAGCAAACAAAGAAAAACGAGAACTCTCATTTTCTCCTAGTTCACCATTCATTCACTCATCTCACAAGCATTCCATATGTTGGGCATCTGGTACCTAGCAAACATTTGGGAGAGAAACAAGCACCCCCTCAGCCACACTGTTTGCCAGCCCTCTGCTTCAGGGTCTTGTTTCTCTTACCTTCAAACTGGTTTCATTATGAACATCTATTCATTTATTAAAAATATTTGCCAAAAACCCACTCTGGACCAGGCTCTGTGATGGGCTTGAGGACTCAGTGAGGAGGAAAAGCGCCTCAGCCTTGGCTTCCATGAAATGTGGGGTCTCATGGGGAGGACACACCATACCAGTCACATGGCATCCAAGTGTAATTAGCACAGCAGAGGAAAAAGAGGGTACAGTGAGATGATCTAACAGGGGGCTGAGCTGGAAAATCAGGAAAAGCTTCCCAGAGGAAGTGACTTTTGAACTGCGATCTGAATGATGAGATAGGAGCCGGAAAGCTGCAGATGCCAGTGTCAGGAGAGGGTTGGGCTGGGGCCACAGAGGCTAAGGAGAGCCAGACATGGGCCAAGGACATTCAGGTCATATGATGAGTTTTTAAGAATGTTGAGGAATTTTTCACTGTTTTCCATCAGTTAGATTGTGGGTTCTTTGAATTCTGAGGCCATGTCATACTCATTTTCACATCTCTGACTGCACCTAGCAGAGGGCTTTGAATGCAAATAGTGCTCAATTAATGCTTACTGAATATGGAAAAGGAGGCCTGTGACACGACCTTGTACTGGGATGTTAATGATGATCTAGTTCAGTGGATACTTGTATCTCCAGACTGTGAGATGTTCCTAAAACTCCGCAATGCTTTCACCTAGGCCATGCAGATGAGACGTGAAGGGGCATGGCACTGTCTTTCACTTAAGAAATGTGTCTGTTTATATTATTTCTCTATGAGGGAAAGAAAGCTATGCTTTTGCCTGGATTCTCATTACGAGAATTACGAGTCTGCCACCATCTCAACTGCAAGACTCCCTGAGCATCTTTTTGTTGATCAGGGGTGAGTGGGGTAAGGAGTGTAATCTCTATCCCTGGTATCTTCTACGTCAGTCTGATCGACAATGCAGGGTTCCACGTCCTCTGACTTCACTCTTTCGCATTCTTTTTTTTTTTTTTTTTAATTTCTTTGACAGAGAGAAATCACAACTAGGCAGAGAGGCAGGCAGAGAGAGAGGAGGAAGCAGGCTCCCCGAGGAGCAGAGAGCCCGATGTGGGCTCGATCCCAGGACCCTGAGATCATGACCTGAGCCAAAGGCAGAGGCTTTAACCCACTGAGCCACCCAGGTGCCCCACTCTTTCGCATTCTTAAGGCCCTTGCCACCCACAGGCCAGTCGGCAGGATTATGGGTGTCTTTTGGGAACTGTGACTTCTGTGCAACCGACTTTTCTTATATTTGGGGAGTGAGGCTCAGCAACTATGATAAATGCCTCCATCTTCTGTGAGAGAAAATTCAAGGGAATCAGCAATATGCCACCTCCCTCTTCCAATGCTTAGGGAAAAGCGCTTTGGAAACGGGATAACAGATAGTGATACATTTCAGAGGCCCTTTTTGCACAATGATGATTTTCTCGAAAAGGAACCAGACCTCAAGGATCTTTGTCCCCTCCTGAGAGGCTTTTCTGCCCAGTGTGTGGATAGTATGTGAATATGATTATATATATGCAGTGGGAAGACATGCTCCTGATCACTCTTTAAATCTTCTGATGCTGGCAATGATCTCATTTTTAAAGCCACCAGAAACCACAGATGATGTCTAAATCACCCACATACTCTTAAACAACTTCCATATTTATCTGTGTGGCTGTTTTCATCCCTTCTTTTCCCTTGTGCCGTTCTGTGATACCACCTCAGCCGCAGAGATCCAGAGCGGCCGTCTGCTGAACACATGAATACTAAAGAATTGGTTTCCTTAGTAACAATAACCATGAAGCAGCTCTCAGAACTTCCTGCCTTTCTGTCTGTCTGACTTTCTGTGTGTTTTCTGTTGGTCATATAGAAAAAGATGCCCAAACCAGACTTGTCCATAAAAGATACACATCAGTTTTGTGACCCATAAGCAGAAGGAAGGCTCATCTCTGCTGAGGTCACATTCCTTTTCTAAACCCGCTGCCCTATTCTGTGAGGTTCGGGCTAAGCCAGAACACCTGCAATGGTTCACGACCATCTCGCAATCTTTTTTCTGTCTTTGAATCAAAATTTGGAACCGCGAAGCCAGAGTGGAGGACATATAACCCAAATCTCTTTTTCTGTGGGTCGCCAACATGGAACTTTCCAAAACGGAAAACATCTTTTCTTTCCACAATATTTTTAATTATAAAAGGGAAATGTTAATTGAGCAGAGAAGGTGTTGCTGGTTTTTCCAGGATTTCTTTTATTCAGCGTCTGTTGTGAGAATTTGCCCTGTTTCTAGCCTCAGGGCCTCTCTCCCTAGAAAGAGCAGAGGGAGATGTGCCTCAGGAAGCTCTGGACTCCCCATCCTACCACTGGCTTCTGATCTCGTTGTCTAGACTCTTGATGTATTCTGCCATCTTACTTCCTGGGCACGTACTGGGTTTCCTGACCCTCTGTGGCTCTGTCACCCAGCCTGCCCAGATTCCTGGCTGTGGCTGTAGAGTGTGCCTATTCAGGGCAAAGCACATGCCTGCCCTTTCATATGTCAGCTGTCTTCCCCAGGCTGTGTCCACTCGACATACAAACACAAACAGAGCACTGCTTAGTGCTAAGCACAGTGGATACTGGGTGTGGGAATCAGCAGAAAGACATAGCCCCTACCCCCATGAGGTTCACAGTCTGAGACAGTAATTTGGGTCCAGAGCAATGGTTAGAGTCCACTACAATAGTAGCTATGCCCAGGGTAATGAGGACCACTGATGAGAAGCCTATGAAATTGGAGGCAAAACAAGGGAAAGTCCTGAAGAGGTTAAGCCTAACCTAAGTCTTAATTTTTTTTTAAATAATAAGAATAGGTAAATATGTTCAACACTTATTATAGACTAAGAACTTGACATGTGTTGTACATTCATTATTTAATTCCCACAACTGCTGTGAAGCACATTCTCTTACCATCCCCACTTTACAAACTGAGGCTCACGAGTCAAAATTTTTCATGGTCACTGAGCTTGGAAGCAGCAGAGCCTGCAGTCAAACCCAGAGCTGTGTGACAGCAAAGTCCAGAATCATGACCACAAGCTGAGTGGTAGGGGGAATCCCGAGTGGTCCAGTGTGATAGACCTAGAAGTGGTTACTTTTGCCAGAACATGAGTGTGGGATGAAGCATGGAGAGAGGCAAGCAGGGCCAGGTAGTGGAGGCCTGGCTGATGAGCTTGGCCATATGGTCCTCAAAGTGAAGGTGAGCTGCTTGATTTGCATCTTAGAAAGGCCATTCTGGCCATAGTGAGGAGGATGGCTTTGCAGGCATAGAATTAGGAATAGGGAGATAGTAGTCAATAATCCTGGTAAAAAGTGATATTGGCCTGAATCTGGGCATCAGCAATAGGAACACAAAGGAAGGAATCTCCCACTGCTGTTCCCATGAAACTCCATCCCCTGGACACCTCTTCCTTCCCACATTGCTCCTCCAGCTCAGCCTCCAGGGCTCCTTTGGACATTGTATCTTCAAATCTGTCTGGGGTTACCTTACCCTTCCACACCCTACACTGCATCTCATTTTATTTTCAACTCCCAGAGCCTCATATAGCAGTAATACTTAGTGAAGGAATATTAAATGGAATAATGAATGAGTTGAAATAGTTTCTGATTTCCTACCTGTTTAACAAAACCCGCAGTCCAGACCATTGCAGTCTTGTTGCTGCCCTCATTCAAACGTAATATAGAAACCTGGACAGATGTTCTGACCTAGCATGAGATATGAGCCATCTGGTTGTCACAGTGCAGATACTCATTGATATGTAAGATCATCTCCTCTGTCTTAGATTTGACACTTAGTGTTAAGTGACAAATGTCAAACAGTATACACCTCAAACAACTTAGCTGGAGTAGAAGGAAGTAGAACTCAAGAGGTTTCTTCTGTGCAATTTCATAATATAAAGAGACAGGCAGAGATGGGCCCTTTCTTCATACTTTTCCTAATAAAACATTGGACCAAAGCCTGGTGAGATGCTGACAGATGAAACTGGACACACATACAAAGAAACAACTGAGATATTCCCAGAAGTTGAAGACCTACTATGTAGCATTTTGAAGGCAACAACATTCATGGCTCATGATGTGAATAGCTTCTCTCATCTGGCGGTCTTAATTTCTCCTTGATTCAGAAGAAGTAAAAAATTTAAAAAGTAAACATAACCTGCACACGGTGATTTATAGCAGCTTTACTCCTAAGTCCCAGAACTTGGGAGTGACCAAGGTGTCTTTCAGTAAGTGAACAGATAAATAAACTGTGGGCACATCCAGACTAGAATATTCTTCAGCGCTAAAAAGAAATGAGCTATGGAGCCAGGGAGAAATGGGAAGGAACTTTAAAGAATTCAATCCAAGAAGTCTACACACTGTACGATTCCAACTCGATGACATTTTGGAAAAGGCAAAACTATGGAGACAGTAGGAAGATCAGTGGTTGTCAGGCAGGGTAAAGGGATGAATAGGCAGCAGAGTCTTAGGGCAGTGAAAACAGGCTGTACGATATCATAGTGATGAACATATATATCTCACTATGTATTTATTCAACCCACAGAGTGAACTGTAATGTACACTGGAATTTGGGTGCTTATGTTGTATCAGTGCAGGTTCATCCTTGTTTAAAAATGCACCACTCAGAGGAATGATGTTGATAATAGGTGGGACTGCACAAGGGCAGGGCAGAAGTGTAGAGAAAAATCTCTGAACATTCCCCTCAGATTTGTTATAAACCCAAAACTTCTCAAAAAGATAAAGCCTTAATTAAAAAAAAAAGAAACGAAGAAAGCTAAATCAGAACAAACAACTGTGGAGTGGCCTTAATGACATCAGCTTCAATGGGCTGACATGCACATAATATTCTATGGCCCGGCAATTTAGCTAATAACTTAAGACTTTCTACTCTGTGCATGTTCCCAAAAAAGAATTCTGACAAACTATGTACACACCATGCTCATTTTACATTGCTTTAGAAGAGCAGGACTGAGATGGACAAAGGCTTCAGAGGTCTAACTTGTGTGGAACTCTGCCCCCTTTCGTATGACAAAATGTATTCCTGTTAAAGAAATGAGAATCTGCAAATAAAATTCCGAGGGTGGGGCTGAGTTAATGTAGTTCTCATCTACTGTGGCAAAGAAGAGCCTGTGGCCTTTGACTCACTGGCCAAAGGCAAATAAGCCACAGCAACTCAAAAAGACACAGGAAAAGACAACTAGTTCTTCAAAAACCATACAAGAGCAATTACCATATTTTAGCATATGGCTCCACACTGAATTATTTCACAGTTATAATTAGGTTGTTAATGCGGTGGCAGAATTGGAAGATACACTAATTTGGTGTATACTTTATCTAATCTGCCGGAAATGCAACATTTAGAGGGCTCGACTTTTCACAAGCAATTAAAAAGGACTTCTTCAACTTAACTTGAGTATCACATTCTTTTTTTTTTATTATTGTGTTGGGCTTTGTAGTGTGTGTGTGTGTGTGTGAGAGAGAGAGAGAGAGAGAGAGAGAGAGAGAACACAAAAGATAGAGAGAGGTTCCATCCCAGTTACAGGCACAAGCAATGAACTAGCCTGATTTGTTTCCACTATTCATCATGTATGATTCTTTTCTTTCTTGCTTGCTTTTTCTTTTTTTTTTTTTTTTTCTTTTTTGCCTTTGGTGAATTAAAACTAACTTTTCTTCTCCAGGACACTTCTCTGTTCCAGTCATAGTAAATACCAATTTCATTTCCATCCTATTATTTTTCTAATTAAGCATTTGTCATGCAAAAGAAGATCTGAGGTGCTTCTGCTTTCCGTTATGTAAAATATTCAGTTATGATAATAGCTTTAGGATGGCATCTTGAAGGTGTTAGGGAAAGAAATCAGGGAAGAAATAAACTGCATTTTACCTTGTACTTTTGTCCTTTTATTTTCTCTCTGGTTTGCCACAATTACTAATATTGACAATGCCCTGTCAATTGTGAAGGATGTACACATGGTTAGCATCCTTTAGTAAAGAGAATCCTATTAAGTGCCTATCTAAAATTTGTTTTAAGGTTAAAAATATAACCCTGCATCTCATTTTTTTCTCTCCTATTCACACTTAGCAAAACCTATAACTTCTATACTTGATGAAATGTGCTTCTGTACTCAAATTGTTTCAGAACAAAGTAGGGATATGCCAGAAGGACAACTTGGTATTTCTTTAAAATTCTTTCTTCCTTCTTCTGACAAATCCCAAAGGGCTAGGCTCTGTCAAAGGAGAATTTACTTTCTAAATCCTTTGAACACAAAGCTTTTCCGTTTTCTGTGGCAAGATATTTTTCCCAAACACAATCCCATCATATATCTCTATTTATATCCATACACATACATATCCCTATGTATATGTGTATATATGATGTCATGTATGTTATGTAGATATACATGATATTATCTACTGGTTTATAAAATCTTAGACTTTAATTTTCAATTTCCATAGTTTGCCCAGAATACACTGTGAATTTGGATTTTATAAAAGTGAAACCATTTCTTCACAATCTCTCAAAATGTAGACTGAGAGTTTTCTGATTTTGGAAGGAACCCTGGTGTACATTCTGAAATTGCCAACTCCTAAAACACATTGTGTGTGGTGTGTGCGTGTGTATGTGTGTCTGTCTGTCCATACCATCTGAGTGCTAGTAGTTAAATCTCACTGTGAATAGCTGCCCTTATGGCACCCCCTCCCACACCCCCCTTTATCGGACTGCTGCCATCTCCCCCAGCCACTCCGAGTGTTGGCTGCTGAAGACTTACATGTGCCCCCACTTTGGGGAAAGTTGTCCTGGGCTCCTAGAGGAGCCACCACACCCAGGGAGTTCGTGGCAGGAGGCCACAGTTCATAGCTCACTGATAAGTTACCACAGGCTGGCACCCTGACCCCAAGAGAGAGCAGCTGGGTGGTGTGGTTAAGGTTCCAGAGCACCCTTCAGCCGAGCCCAGGCCTGGGTGGCCTCTGCCTGAGTCCACGCCCCTCAGCTTCCCTCTCCTGCTTCACTTCTGCCCTTTGTGGGGTTTTCCTGAGAGCACTTGCTCAAGAAATTGCCGGCACTCAAATCCCAGTCTCAGGCTGTGTTCCTAGGAAACATCTTTCAATTTTAGCCATTCAAGTTTTTGATCAATAAAATGTAGGTAAATCATTCCTGCTTACTCTCATCCTCAACGTTGTGGTGGAAATAGTAAATTATGTGTAAGAATTTTGTAAACAGCCAAAGCCATAAGAATATTTTGCAGGCAACATGATGTATTACCTATTTTAGTATTTCACCTTAGGTTCTATGAAAATAGGGTTGATTTCTACCAACTTGTGTCTTTTACACTTTAGGCTAATGTCTACCTTGCTCACTTTATCACTCTGTAGCAACAGCTGATTTGTAACAGCTGCTGACTTGTCTGGTCACTTTGCACACCTGGGCTCTCCAAGGCAAAATTTATGAAAGACATGTGAGTCCAGCAAAGGACAGTGTCAGTCTGGGGAGCACACAGGCCTCACAAAAGGCCAACTAAGCAGGAACCCAAGACGCAGTTTTGTCAGATTTTCACATGGTTTTAAGCTAAGCCAGGCACCAGATTTTTATGTGGAATTTCCAGATTCTTAAATACTGACAATAAATTTTTTTAAAAAATTTAACACCCTACTATTCAAGTAAAACATGACTGGGGGCCTAGCTGGGCTGTGTCCAGATTTAAGCTCCTGAAATAATGGGTCAAGTGATGGCTGCCAAGGTGTCAGTTCCCAGTGCTGTGCTGGGCGCATGTGGGTAAAAGGCCGGGGGCGAACAGAACCACCAGCAGCTTTGCAGGTTTCCAAGGAGTTAAATGAATGACCGCTGGTTTTAGTAAACAGTTCTCCACTTTGTAAAAACTACTTAGCATATGATTCTTTTCCCTAAACAGTATTACAACATATGCAGATTTTTATTCACTCGCCAGCCTGCTATTGCACAACTTTTCAAGGACACTTAGTCTGTTTCCTGATCTATTAAACAAAAATAATTATGCCTGACCTGAAAATAAGCAAAAGCATGAAAAATGGGCTTTACAAACAGGAGTGATCAATCCAGATGTAAGAAATCACTGTTCTCTAAATTCTGCCCTGGGATCTAAGTCTCATACTCAGAAATTTGAAACCAAGGAACAGAGGCTCTCTTATCTTTCTTCTAAGATTTTGTTTCCTTAACTGTAGTCATGATTTTTGCTCTAAAAACTGCATTATTATTTACTATTACTATTAACTGTCTGATCTTTTTTTAAGTCAAATACTTTTTTTCCTGACTACCAACTATCTTTGTCAGCTGACTCTATCTTTGTCCTAAGCAATAATATCTATGAATGCACAGGTCTCATGTCCTAGTATTTAACTTTGCACACATATACACACGTACATATACACATATATAGGTATATGTATACTTTGTGTGTGTATATATATATATATATATATGTCCGTGTGTGTGTGCGTGTGTGTGCATCTGCATATCTGATATGCATCTCTATCCCATCTAAAATCACCTTGTTTATCACCAATTATATGTCTTCCATTTTAGAATATTTTGCCCCCTGCCCCAGAATAGTAGAATTTTCATAGGAAGATTTTCAGCCTCTCTCAGTCTATTAATTTACTCATTGGACATTTGTCCCTCCCTGTCTATCTCATGTAAACCTGGAACAGGCAGGAGAAGATTAACATTATTGGTTCCACAAAATTTTAAGCCTCTCTCAAAGCTTTGTGAGCCCAGTGAATTTCGGGTAGGAAACTCACGCTTCAAGTCTCCCGGCTCCAGATTCCTGTGGACTTGGTAACACAACGTTCAGGAAACAGAGGGCAAGCCCAAGAGAGTCATATTTGTAAAATGCTTAATCTTTCCTCTTAGAGTCTACCCCAGGGGAATCCAGGTGGTGCTACTAGCGAGTTTTGAGGCCAGGAAGTCTGGTGGCGCCCTTCTCAACAGCTTTCATGCGGGAAGCTGTCTGGTGCTATGTTCCTAACTAACTAACTCCCCAGCATTGTTGTTTCTGAGGTTGGCTTTAGCTATTGAATAAGATAATGGCATTCAAACCAGTCTCCATTAGGATATGAGATGATGTTAATAATTATAGTCTGTGTGTTTAGGTGTTGCCTCTCTAGGCAAGCACTAAGCGTTTTACAAATGTTATCTCATTTCATCTTCATGACACCCTTGTGAAGCAAGCATTTTTTTATTGCATTGCTATAGAGAGAGCCACCGAGGCGTGAAGAGGTTAAATGCATTGCCCAGCCTGAGAGTAGTTCTGAGATCACAGATCTCAAACCCAGTTTGATGTTGTCTGAAGAAAATATCTGTAATGTATTTGTGTCTGGGTTTCACACCAAATGTAGGAAATGTCTCTGGAAATATTTACTTTTAGGTCTGTAAACTCATAGGCTCTTTAAGCCTTGCATTCTGTGGGGAATCAATGATGTGTGCCTTCTTGAACTAGCAAACAAACATAGAGGTCCAATGCTGGAGTCTGACATACTAAATACCATCTGCCAGATAATTTATTTAATAAATCTTTTTGTACCAGGCACTGTTCCAAGTGCTTTGCAAATTTCTAAGTACCATTACGTTCCTCATTGTACAGGGAAGGAAAGTAAGGAAGCCTAGACAACTTGCCCAAATGTCCCACAGCTGTGGGACTGTGGCAGCACTGGGATTCAAATCCACTCAATGTGGTTCCTGAGTTCATGCCTTTAAAGTGAACTTTCTGCTGCCCTCAAGTTTTTAATAATTATTTGTTTGAAAATGCACTGCCTCTCTCTCTCATGCCAAAGCTGTTTTTTGTTTTGTTTTGCTTTGCATTGTTTGTTTCCTGTCAGTAGTTATCCTCTTAATTCTAATTCTGGGCATAATCTTCTCATCTAGCCAATGATTCTGCCCTCACCCCAACTGTGCCTATATTCTAAATGGATGGCCAGTTGGTAATCTAGCAGAATGACTAGAAAAGAGGGCTTTCATCTGTATCAGTCATCAATCCTTTCCGCTCACAGTCTGTCAGAGCACTTCCCACAAGTATAAAAGAAAGGAAATTTTTTTTTCATTTGTGCTTTGGAAAAGGAAGAAGAGTGAAATTCTTCCACCAGTTCATCCCAGGATTGGGAAGTAAGCAAAACTATTTCTCACAGATGACTTATGCAATATACCTTTCATTTGGAGAGGGTTTTCATTGTGTTCTGTATATTCATTATCTCATCTGATCCTTACACAACAGGCCAGTGAGATAATCAGGGAAGCGATTTTTATAAGCTCCATTTTACAGATGAGAAACTGAGGTTCAGTGTCTTAAATAAACTTGCCCAAAGTCACCGAGCTAATGAGCTACAGGAGCAAATATGTCCAGTGTCATATGTTAATAAGCCTTATAAATTATCTCATCTCATATGACGCTAAATAGCTTCTGGTGATATCATTGCTAAAATTGGGCATTTAAACCAATAAAAATCAGAACAATTCCTACTTAGGATTACAGACAGGACACTTGAGAACATTTAGTGATTTCCACATTTAGCTACCTTCTCCTGTTTGACAGAACATGAAATGGACTTTCCAGGGTCATCAAAAGAAGGGCTCCTGTGTGCTTACTCCTACCAGACCTGGGACTTGTACTTGCTTACTCGCCCAGACGCTGCCCATTGCCTGAATGAAGGGAAGGTCTAGGTCTCCCTTGTTTCGGGAATGTGTTCTTTGTCTCCTTCACCACTGCGGTGGTGAAGAATTAGTTCACTAAGGAAGGAATGAAAAGGCAGTTCACTCAAATGAGTACTATATGGACTGGGCTTTGGACCCTGGAGGTCTAACTGTCAACTTTTACTTTCTCTATTAAATGTCTTCTGTAGAAGATTGCTTATTTTTCTCATCTGGCTTCTGGGACAATTGCAGTGAATTATCACTTGTTATTTCAGATTTCTTATAGTTAGCTGACCCAGTTATTATTGTATTTATTATTGATATTCTTCCAAATAGGTCATTATTGCAGCATTGGCTTCTCTCCTCCTCTGCATAAGATCTTTACCTCCACTTGACTAGAGTCTAGTTGTCTGATGTGAATTTCTTTGGTTGTCCTTACCGCCACCTCAGGATTTTCTGGATTTTTCTCCCAAGTCCTTCTTCTTGAGGACATCACTCCCTCAGTCACAAACCTCCTCCCCGACGTTCCCATGCCACTGTGTGCCTCAGCCTTTCTGTCTTCCCTGGAACATTTCCCATTATCCACCAAGAGACTTAAGCCCTTTCAATTCCTCTGCACCTTCCTGTTCTTCATGGCATACTCTCTTTGCTGGCTCCTAGGACAATAAAGCCTGACTTTTGTCTCTTTGCAGTTTGTTCCATTTACTCGCATTCCTCTCCCTACCCTAAAACATAAGTATTCTCCAAAATTTAGTCCTCAATATTTTATCCTTTCCTAGAATTCCTCCTTTGATGGTTTATCCATCACATTGTTACTACCCTTGTGTCTGGTGGAATATTTTGTCACATTTCCTTTGAAATAACAGATTGATTTTATTTAAAAATAAAAAATTGAATGCCCTAAATAAAAATTTTAGCAAACAGAAAATATGTTTAGGAAACAGAAAAATATGAAAAGACTAATACACCATGACCAAGTGTATGAGGCTTACTCGGAGAGTGGAAGGGTATCTCAGTATTAGGGAATTTATTAATATGATTTACCATATTTATAGATTGAAGGAGACAAAACTCATATGATTATCCTACAGATGTTGAAATTTGATAAAATCTTAACATCCCTTCACACATCAAGTTTCAATATTAGGAATGGGTGGATAGTGTTTCCTTAACATGATAAAATAAATGTCTCTCACCTCAAATGTCAACTTTATCCGTAATGGGAAAACAGTAGAAGAATTCTCATTAGATCAAGAAGAGAACAATTATGCTTAATTAGGAACACCAGTATTATTTAATATTATTCTAAAAGTACTTACCAACACATTTACATAAGAGAAATACATAAAATATAGCATAGGGGCACCTGGGTGGCTCAGTGGGTTAAAGCCTCTGCCTTCAGCTCAGGTCATGATCCCAGGGTCCTGGGATCGAGCCCTGCATCGGGCTCTCTGCTCAGCAGGGAGTCTGCTTCCCTTCCTCTCTCTCTGCCTGCCTCTCTGCCTACCTATAATCTCTGTCTGTCAAATAAATAAATAAAATCTTTTTTTAAAAAAAAAGGTCAACTCTCTAAAAATAAAATAAAATAAAATATAACATAGTAAAGGAGAGGAGAACATCTTAGAGAATCAACTGATAAATTATAACTAACAATAAAGGACTTTGGTCTAGATGTATTAGACAATGCGTAGGAGTACAGGTATTCTCACTTTTTGCTGGTGAGAGTATAATTTGGTACTACTCATATGGAGAACAATTTGGAAAGAGCTATAAAAATTAAAATATGCATTAACTTTGCCCCAATAATTTCATTTCTAGGAACATGTTCTTGTTCTTGCACATGTACAAAATGATATAGATCCAGGGTGATTTTTTTTTTGAAGCTTTATTTGTAATACATGATTAGAAGGTAACACCCATGAATAGAGAACTGTGAAATAAATTGTGGTGAATCATGCAGTAGAATAATATGTAGCCATTAAAAAGAATGAGGTAACTCTATGTGTGTAGAGTATGGAACCACCTCCAAAATACAGTGGGAAGGGATGAGAGGAAGGTATGAAGCCATGTGTATGGTAACTTACCATCTGCATGTAAAAAGAAAAGAAATGGGAAAAAGCGCACAATGCTTATGGTTATATTTAAATACCTAAGGAACTTCCAAAAGCGGTTGCCTCTGGGAGTGAAACTGGGAGACTAAGAGGAGGGAGTGAGAGGAAGATTTTTTTTTTTCTATATGATGTTTTGATATTGATTGGCAATAAAACAATAAAAAAGCATTAGTAAAATAAAATGCCTTTTAAAAGGCCCCAAAACAAGCAGACAAAAACAACAGTAACACAAAATCCACTGCCTCCTAAAGAAATAGAAAAGAAATCCATATGGAATCTCTCGGTGGCTATTGCTACATAACCAATCACCCCAAAGCTGAATGGCTTAAAACAGCAAAAATGTAACATTTCTTACAAGTCTGTGGGTTGACTGGGCTCAGCTGGGCAGTTCTTCTCCTCACAGGGTATAACTGAGATCACTCAGGAGGGGCTCTTGAATGCACATGATGGTGCCTCAACTCCAAGACCTTTCTGTGTTCCCTCTCAACTTTCAGTAATCCTGGAGCTTCTTGACAGCATTGCAGCTGGCTTCCAGGATCACAGAGACAGAAACTGCCTGCCCTTAAAGGCTTAAGCTTACAACTGGCACAGTGTCACTCCCTCTGTGTTATACTGCTGGTCAAAGCCAATCTCTGGACCAATTCAGATTCAAGGAGAGGGGAAACAGACTCCATCACTTAATTCAAGGAACAGCAAGGAGTTTGTGGTTTTCTTTAACTCCTGCAGACCTCCACATTTGCTGAGCTCAAATTACCACAGCTATCACAACAGCTATTTGGAATTCCTTAAAGTGTTAACAAATCTGGGTCAGATCATCTTATGTAACTCCTAATTGTTACTTTTCCCCCAAAAGAACAAAATAGCTCAATTTCTGGCCTTAGGTTAATAGACAGTAATTTTATAGACTCTTAAAATTCAAGAGCTGCTTTAAAAAAATGTTTAAAATCCAGGTAGAATTATATAGGTCTGTTTATAGATACAAAGATCAGGTGGCATATCTCTAAAATCTAGAGAAAATAGGTAGTATGAATTTTAATCACCCTTTTTTTTCCAAAAAGAAAAGCCAATATATTTCTGTAAAGAAGATGAGTATTTCTGGAAGACAAAAGCAACCATAAATCAAAGGTGTCAACAAGCTCTATTATGAACAGCAGAGAAGAACCTTGCCTGGGAACTCAGCAGGGTCCTTACTGGCCACCAGGAGTTCCACTGGCTATTTGGGAAGGCTAATGAAGGAGATGTGGGGCTCAAGATAAGGCTACTAGTCCACCAGAATTCAAATATACTGTTGGCAGTAATCCAGCCTTCTCATGGGTCCTCAAATAGGTCTTGCTCCTTCTTACCTCTCAGTTTTTGTACCATTCCTCTTTACTCTCTCTCCTTCCCACACTTTCCCTTTTGGCTTGGCTAACTCCTCTTCACCCTTTAGCTGATGGGTTTATATTTCTCATCCATAGTGAAATTTTCTTTGGGCCTACCCACTTCCCAAAATTAGGTCAGAGGTTGTTGGGGTAATTCCTACTTCTGTTGTATAAATTATTTTGCAGAACTGCCTCACCTCTGTGATCTTAACCCATTATTCAGGGGTGACCCCCAACAACCATGTCTGTACCGGAAGAACAGCTTCCTGGGCTCTGATCAGCTAGTCCAGGAACAGATGCTACACTCAATATGGATGAAAGACATTCCCTTTTGAAATGAAAGACTTGGAGTTTTGATAACTAAGTCACATTAATGAAGCACATCAGAAGGAAAATCCATAAACTCCTACCAAAGAGGTAGAGCTAATTTGATGCCTGCTTAATCATCTCCTCCTTGGATCCCGTTAGGCATCTCTGTGACCTTCCCATATATCCCTTTCTTTGATGAAGCTATCCAGAGTTACCTGTAGCTCCCAACCAAAGACTTAACATAATTTATAGCAACTGCAGTGAACTCATGTATGCATGTATAATGAGTGGTGTAAGTATACGTGTATACTTACTATATAGTATACTGTATACTCTGTGTCCTTTCCAGTGCTAGAATAAAAGCTCTCTCTATATAGCAGGATAGATATCTGCCTTGTTTGGTGTTGTATCTTGAACACCAAGCAGAGTGCTTGGAAAGTGCTCCATAAATATATATTGAATGGAAATAAGTGGAAATTCAAACCTGAAGAAGCTCCTTTGGAAGAGATTTCACTATGTTTAGAGCAGGAAGCTTAGCGGACCTTTGTGAGTTTCGATTCCATGTGAGTGAGAAATGCTTTGAGTGGAAGCTCTTGATTGGCTTACTCAGGCAGACACACAGCTCAACCTTTGCAAGACATCCTATATTATCTGATGGCAAAAAGAATAAAGTACAAAGACCCTGTTTACCTTTGGATGCCAAGATTAGCTGGTGGAGCTTTCTTACTATAGATGGTAAAATCTTTCCAAATGTAGGCTGTGTAGGAGAGGGGGATGGTAGCTCTGTGAACCAGTGGATGCTGCAGGGCAGGGTGGCCCATCACAGACAGACTGGTGAGAGGGCAGCTTGGCAGCAGGAACAAGGCTGGCAGAGTCTCTGGTGGTCAGGCTGTGAGCATGCAGCAGCCGTGACAGCCATTTGCAGCAGGGAAAGCAGCTGGAGGTGGATGGAAGCGAGGGGCCAGAGGCGAGCTCATTTCCTGTCTGCAACAATTCCCTGGAAGCAGGGCTGGCAGAGTTGAAATTTCAGTATCCATTGTGGCTCTAAAACCACACAGAGTTCTAGGATTGCCCCCTACTCCCCAAGCTCTTAGCACTTCCTAGCTAGTGTCACAAGGATAACACTAGCTAAGCTGCATGCTGGGGTATTCTGGTAAGAATTCCTGCAGAACACAGGTTTTTAATTCATCGCAGAGGTGTGTCTCTTTGTCATTTTTCTTTTCTTTTTTCTTCTCTTTTATTTTATTTTATTTTATTTTTTTTAGCACATGAACCTGCTAGATAGCTGGGTCTGATGTGTGAAAATTGAGTTAAAAAAAATAGGAGCTTTTTACTTCTATAGTTAAGCTATCTACTTTCTAATTGCCCTAAAAGATGAAACAACTTTGCATTAGAATATGTCTTGATAACAGCCCAATGCTTGATGCAAAACTGACTCTGAACTTTGGAATGATATCTAACTAAGAGTCAAAGACAAAAGCCTGGTCCTCTCCTTCTCCCTCCCTACGGCACCCCCCCCTAATATGGTAAACCCTCAGGCCTCATGACTCACTCCATTCTTCTTGGGGAAGGTTCCAGCTCTACCAGTTTGAGCTTGTCCAATCCTGTCAGGAACTACTTTGCCTATGTACAGGTGTCTCTGTAGAGGTGAGACATTTTGTTCAGTTGCTGAGTCTGAGACCATAAAATGTGTTTTAATAGCAATTTTGTCTGAAATATTTTTTTCCCAGTATTGGTGTGGGCCTATAGCTTTAAAATTTGTGTTTAACTGTTCTTAAAAAGCTTTACCGTACTTAGCTAACAGGAATTATACAGCGGGGTGGTTAAGCTCCTATAGTCTATAGGCAGAGAGCCATGGTTCAAAACTCCCTTCACCTGTTTGTTAGGGTGTGACTAGCTCCTAATTCTCTCTGAGCTTCATTTCCCTCTTCTGTGAAATGAAGATAATAATAGGACATCCCTCAGAGAATGAATGTGAGATATAGCTATCACATAGTAAGTATTCAGTAAATGTTATTATTATAACTATTTTTAGCCCTGGAATATAAAATAAAATTGTTTTATAGATTCAGATTTCTTCATATGGCAGGTTTTTATAAAAATTGCTACAAATCTTTTGACACCGTTCCCCTTGAAGTGGTATATCGATATCCCTTCTATTTGAATCTGATCAGGCTTGTGACTGCTTTGACCATTAGAACATGTTGGAAATGACACTGTGTGGCTTCCAAAGTTGTCATGAAAGAACCTGCACCTTCTGCCTCATTTGCTGGAACATTGCACTCCCCTGTACCAAGTCTGACTACTGGAAGGCTTCCACGCTTGGAGAGGTGACTTGTATCACTGGCTGACACCAGAGCCCAGCCATCCCTGCCTCTGGGCCAGGCATTTTGAAAGTAGGTGCTCTAGTCCCAACTATTCCAGCCCTCAACTGCTTGAGTCACCCCCCTAGCGTTGGAGTCCTGCTAGCTGAGTCTCCCCGTTTCATGGTGTATGGATAAATCATTCCCACTGTCCCTGTCCTAGTTCCTGAGTCCATGAATTATGAACACAATAGAATGGCCATCATTTTATGCCACCACATTTGGGGTGGTTTGTTACATAGCAAGAGTTATATGGCACATTTAGAAAATGATGAATCGATTTAGGGGTAATCATGGGGTAAAGAGAAAATTAACTATATCAAAATCATTAGATCTGATCTTGATCTTTGTGCATACTTTCCAAATATCTATCAATTCTTAATGATGGCAAAGTTTACTCTCTCCTAAGCTAGGATGCCTGTGTTAATCTGAAGGGCTGACAGCAAACAGAATGCCATATATACTCCACAGACCGCCAAGCCCCGAGGGGAAGTACACTAGGCCATGTAGCAGAGACTTCACTTACTTCTGTTCTTGAGAGAGCTGAGGAGAAATGAAAGCTGAAAAGAAGAGCCCTTGGTTTAAACAGACCCCGATTGCATCCCAACCTATCAGATCAATAATGCAGAGATTCCTCAAATCAGTATGCTGAGGCAGTTTTATCAAATGCACCTGCCTATTGATTAATATTCTGACTTTTAAATGTAAATATGCATACCTCTCTGTTGTGATCAGAATTACAGAATATTAAAGCCAGCAAGATACACAATACCCCTTTAGATTATCACCCTGAAAGCAGAAAACTCACTAAGATAAAAGAAGGGCTTTTTACCCATCCCTAAAGAATACTCCAATGTCCAGGCCTTTCTTCTGATGCAGAAAAATGTAAGAATGGCAAGTACATCCCCTAGGGGTGCACCCCATTAAATCAGATCACAAGAAAGCTATATTTTTAGTCTTTTTTTTTTTCTCTTCTCCTTACAGAAACACCTTCCCACACCTAAGACACGCCGTTATATCTTGGTTTTATTATGGGTGAATATTAGAAATGGCCACCTGACATTGCCCTATGGTGTTTGATAGCCTTTATACTAAAACATCGAAATAACTGTCTTAGAGCTAGGTTCTTGGGCAGAATTTTGTATTCCCTAATGAATTTTCTTTAATTTGGTTACAAAAGCCGGGAAATTTATCTTGTTTTCCTTGGCATGCTGCTGTGGTAATGCAGGTGGTCACTGCATTTGAATTCTGGTTTCCCCACTGACAGTGTGAGCAAGGCAATGCATATTTTTTTAAAGATTTTATTTATTTGAGAGAGACAGAGGGAGCTTGAATAGGGAGGGGGAAGGGACAGAGGGAGAAGCAGACTCCCTGCTGAGCTATGGGCCTGGGGCTCAGGGCTCTGGGTTCAGTGTTGCGGGACTCCATGTGGAGCCTTGATGCCAGGACCGTGAGATCATGACCTGAGCCGGTGTGGACACTCAGCCCACTGAGCCACCCAGGGCTTCCTGAGCAAGGCAATGTCTTAAGATTTCATTTCTGCTTCTTAACTGAAGCTCAGCATCTTACTATCTGCATCAGCATTGTTGTGAAGATTAAGTCAGGTTCTGTGACAACTTTGATGGGAAAAAATGCATTCTTTCTCTTTTATTTATTTTTTTTAAGTATTAGGATCTTTTTAGCTTTAGATCTCTAATAAAGTACAAATAGCCTGTTGCTTTCCTTTACCTCTGGCCAAAGAAATGTTGTCAGATCTGAAATGAAATGCCTGGTTGCATGTTCCATTTGTTCTTAATCATGGTCCCAAAGATGTTATTTTAAGAATTTGTATGAATACTTTAGAAACCATGGATTGACTTCCATGTTACCTTTGGCCAGAAGATTTCAGGTTAAGGCAAAAAACAAATAAACAAATGAAAAATAATTTGATAACACTGTGGTTTTTAAGATGCACAACATTATTTCCCCCATACACAAAAATATGTCCATTTGTCAAGAAATGAGAGCTGGAAGGCTTGCTTACAGAGGCACAAGTTTTACTTGTTCTCTTAAAAACTTCTTTCCGCACCAAAATGATTCCAAACTCTGCTCCCCACTTCTTAGCCAATCAGAGAGGCCTCTTTCAGCTCATGAAACATAAGGTTTTAATTTACAAGGGATCATCTACATTTCTTGCCCAGGGCCTCACAGAAGGACTACATTTTAAATCCAATACAAATGCCTATATGTTTTGCAAATGTTTTCCCAGACTGTACACTATTTCCAATTGCCTAATGACAACAGACTAATTAAAGCAGAGTCAGGAGATAACTCTTTGCATCTAGTCTTTGGAGAAACTGAGACTTAAGTAATACATTGAGCAAAGTCTTCTTTTATAGTTTAATCTTTGACTTACAGGACAAATTTGGGTAATTATTATCCTACCTTGTTGATGATAATTCAGTGATGGGGATTACTTTTTCCTTCTATACTTGTATTTTCTTAAATGTGTTTTGTGAGATTTGTGTACAAATAATCAATGATTCATATTTAGAACTACTGAATATACTAAATTTTTGAGTCTACTATATTAAATTTTTTAGTCTTACCATGTTTAAAATGTACATTCTAACAAATTATAGCTGACTCTCAAAAGATAAGTCAAAAGATAAGTCAGTTTAGGATCTTACTATGAGTCAGCTATAAGTGCCCTGTAAGATAAAGGCAAGGTAATCAAACTGATTGTCTCTTTTGATAAGTTGTTTTAGGAAAAGCTATATATTTTTTTTTAAAGATGGACCTTTGAAAGAGAGTTTATAAATTGAGGCTCTGTGTATAAATGAGTAGAAAAACTGCCACACCAGTGTTAGGAAAAGATTTGTGTAAGAATGAAGGAGAAAAAGAAAAGTCACTTAGTTTTAGAATTGTTGCAAGAGAATACTGATGTTTGGGAAGATAAGTATTAGCTTATGCAGAAATTTCTGTGTTGAAATTCAAGAAGGAATAAGGTAGAGGTCTGGTATGAAAGCTTAGGCAGCGTCTCTAACTTCCAGTGTCTCTGCAAAGGCAGTATGATAGGTTCCTAGGTGATGCCTCCCAGGCCAGAGGGAATGGCATAGTCGGAGTTTTCTCTATCACTCTCATCTCTCTAACCAATCAATATCCCATCACTAGGAATTTAAAGAAAAGAGTGAACTCCTGACAGGTGAGATACCCAGGTGAGAGTCCAGTCTTATAGTTTCAAACTGTATTAGGTCTAACACAGCATTTCTCAAACTGCATTTTATAGAGCATGAGTGTCCAGCAAGATATTTACATTCTGAGTCCCAGCGGTATTTACCCCTATTATCCTGGCATAAAAACTATGTTAAATACCAAAGAATCACCATGATCTGCAGATCTCAGAAGCCGCATTTTCTTCTATAAGTTTTAGGAGTAGATGTGTTCACATTCTGTTACTCAATGGGAGTCCATAGACTTTGGGTCGGATACAAGGCCTGACTCTGGTTCTTACCAGCTATAGAAGCTTACACATGTTGCTTAACTATTTTGAGCATTAGACTCTTTATCTATTAAAAGAAGATAATAAGGGGCACCTGGGTGGCTCAGTGGGTTAAAGCCTCTGCCTTCGGCTCAGGTCATGATCCTAGGTTCTTGGGATTGAGCCCCGCATCGGGCTCTCTGCTCGGCGGGGAGCCTGCTTCCTCCTCTCTCTCTGCCTGCCTCTCTGCCTACTTGTGATCTTTGTCTGTCAAATAAATAAATAAAATCTTTAAAAAAAAAAAGATAATAATTAGTACCTTACCTCACAGTAAAATTTAAGTGACAAAAAGTTGTGTATGTAGTGTACATGAAGAAAATCAATGCTAGATGCGTATGATAGATGCTCAAATATATAGTCTTACCCCATGTTATTCAACAAAGATGCTTCAAACTTGCCACACACAAGCCAGCACAAAACAACTCACCTAAACATTCAAGGTCCACCAGGTTGCTTGTGGAGTATTCACCTAACTGCTTGCGTGTCCATGTGCACTCAACTGTATGTAATTGGAACTGAATCTCTAGCCCTGGTAATTATCCCCATTCAGCCTGACCTAAGCAGTCTGGAAAAACTTCAGAAGATTTGGGAAAGGCCTGATAAAACAAGATCTTTGATATAAGAAAACTTGACAGAGTCTGAAGCTTGAAGCACCAATATCAAGGAGGAACTGGGTTATGTTTATAGTTCTTGCCTAATTGAAATATTTTTATTACAGAGTTCATAATAGTTTATACTAATTTAGTCATTTTTTTAAATCTGTGGATCTCAAACCTTTCCACATCCTGAGAAAAGAATATATTTTAGATTAAAGTAAAAATATGCTGCTCATATTTCTCTTCTAACATTTTGTTATCCACAGCTGGCATCACCTCCCCAAAAGACTTCCCATAACACTAATTGTCATTAGTTCCAACTCTGAACTGTTCTTGATTTTAATAGCTTCCTCAATACCATATAGGCTTAGTAAATGAAATACTGGATTGGTATAAAATAAACAGAAAATGTAGGGTTTTTTTGGTTTTTTTTTTTTTAACTTTGGAAGACAACTCTCAGGAAAAGATTTCTTTTTTTAGTTTTACAAGGTCTTTTTATACACAATCCATTGAGAGAGAGCTGGAAAAAACTGGCTTTAAAAAAGAAATTAAAAGAATTGTAACTACTCAGAAGAACATAGAAAGGGCTAAAATAAGCATCTAATGAAATTCAGACCAAACAAGGCCAGTTACCAGAAGTTTGTCTGTCCTTTAACATTTCTGGGTCTAGTATTTTTCATTATAAACCAGAGAAAATCAACTAGTTCCTAGGTGATGCCAGTTCCATGATCTGGCAAGAAAGACTTTTTCTCCTCTCTCTCTTCCTCTCTCTTTTTTAAAGAGAGAATTTTTAAAATTCTGATAGCATTTCTGAGCCTCCTCCCTAGTAAACCTCACTGTCCAGTGGAAGGTAAAATAAGCTCAAGGATTTCAGTAGAACAACTTTTGAAGTAGGGGAATGTCACCTACTCTGAGGAATGGAACTGAACATTCTGCCTTATTCCCTATTCCCCATCCAGTGGGGGAAGAAGAGGGTTTGGAGCAGTGGTGTTGGTGGATGTTTAAGGCATGTGATGCTTCCTTTCTAACTAATACGTTAGAGTTGATTCACTTTTCACCCAGCCAGTCACCAAGAATGACCTTGAGAGAATGGAACACATGATAGGTAGGACTTTACAAGAGAGGAATGGTAGAAGGAAGAGATCTTGGTAAAGTTTCTAAGCATGGGATACTATCAGCAGAAGAGTGAGCATCAGGGCAGAGGCCAGAGAAAAAGTGTCCCTGGGAGACTGGTTGGCCAGGTGCTGGAAGGCAAAATGAACAATATGGACTAGGAACGCTCAAAGGATCTCAGAGAGCAATATCAAAATTTTTCATGAATTATTATCAATACACATGCACACACATATATGCATGTTGTACATTTAGTACCTGTTGCGTTTTTCTTTTAAAAAATATTGGGAACCAGGAAATACTTTAAAACAAATACATATTTTATGAATTTACTATATCCATGAATATTTAAAAAACAATCATATATGTATCTGAGACAAACAGATGTAATTTTGGTTTAACAGGTAAAGATAAGACTGCACATTCTTGAGAGACACCAACATGCTTGGTGATGAAATTCACAGTGTCCTGTTAGTATGTGGTATGCAACTACCGATCTCAAATAAAGTGACCTTTTATGTCTAGACTAATGTTCAAGCTTCCCAATGACGGAGTGCCCCAGGTTCCATCTTTCACAGTCATTCTGAAGCCACCCCCACCCACCAGTCCCAGCCGGGGTACATGGGAGAAAGTGACCCTCAGTAGCTCCCTATTGTCTGTATATCATTCAGCCCAAACTTTTCAGCTGTGGACTAAAACTTTCTCCTGCCTTCCTTAGGATAACTCAGGCACACTCACTCCTCACCCCCCACTCCCTTCAACAATTTAAGTACTTCAGGGCTTCTCTGTCTTTTGTACCTTCCACCCACCTCTCTATCAGAACACTTTTCAACCATTTGCACTGGCTAGCTGTGTCTATCGTGCCCATTCAGCTTGACATGGACGACAGGCTAACTGATCTACCTTTCTATGCCCCACCGCACTTTGTCCTCCTGTAAATCTGGGCCATGTCTTTCACACCTTTGTATTCTACTATCTAATATTGCTTATAGCATAAGAGGTGCTTCCCAAGTGTGTATTAAACAAATGAATGGATAAAGAAAAGATAGAAAATAACGTAGAAAAGTATCCTGAGAGTCTAATCATAGGCCAACAAATTCTAGGTGGAATTTAATAATACAATGGCACTTTATTGATAAAACTGAGTCACCTCGTTTAAGCATCATTAAAAAAAAAAAAACGTAGGCGGAAAACAAGAAGAATGTAAGCAGGCTGAGATGGATTGTGTTGTTTGGAATTAGGAAGGGAACGTACAGTTAGCTCTATTCCTTTCAGACTTCGCTGTATTGTTTGTTAAACTGGCATCCCCAGCTCCGCATACCGGTGGAAGACCACCACTCTGCTGCAGCCCAGTCTGTGGCTCCTAACTCGTCCAGGTCTGACACTCCCAGGAGCGGCCCTGCTCCATGGGTTTCGGAAGGCTCCTAATAGCTCCCCCAAAGCCCAGGCTTTTCGCCAGTGATGATTCTGCTCCGGTCTGAGGCATCTCTTCGGTCTCCGGCAGCGAGGACGCTCCTGAAGAGAGGTCGTCGGGTTCTCTAGATTTTCTGAGTATTTAATACTCTCCCTTTGCTTCTGTTTCCGACTTGATTTAAGAGGAGAAAAAGACTACAAGAAGGATAATAGTAGTGGACGGCGCATCTGGTTTTACTTTTTTCCATTCCGTCGAAGTTTGTGTTTGTGTTTTGTTGTTGTTCTTCATTTGACAGCAATCCCGTGAACTTCTCCTTGGGGAAATGGCGCATCCAAAGCCCGCCAAGCCCAGGCTAGAGCTCTAGGACGTATTAGAGTCATATTTTAAACAAAACCTTGACAGACATAAACTCAAAGGAAGCCGTGCGCTCCTTAAGTCAAAAGCATCTGTTCTGATCGCTGCGCTCGGTTTGCTGTTGGTAACCAGCGTTAAGAGCAGTATTTTTAAACAAGAAAATGGATAAACGAAAAGAAAAGCTAAGTCCCGGGGTCCGCCGACTCCTATTCATTATCTCCAACAGCATATGGGACCATTCTCCTACTAGTCCTCGCCCTTTCTTCGGCAAAAGGAAAAGCAACCAAGCCTGTCCCGCTTCATAGCAAACCCACTCTTTGTGCCTGAGCGGTGCCTCTGCCACCACTACTACTTCCTCCTGCTCCCGCCCCCACCTCCTCCCGCCAGCCGCCAGCTTTCGCCTAGGGAGGCAGGCAGCGGGCGCCCTTTGCGCCGGGAAGCCGGTGCCGCGATTGGGCGACGGTCCCTGAGCCTCCAGTTCCGCGTCGGTTTCAAGGCTCCTCCCTCCTGGTGAAAGACAGACTGCGGGGCGCCTGGAAACCGGTCCGAGGGCGCGCGCGAGAGAGGAGAGCGAGCGAGTTGAGGGATTGACACAAATGGTCAGGCGGCGGCGGCGGAGAAGGAGGCGGAGGCGCAGGGGGGAGTCGAGGCCACTGGGCTGCGGAGAGTTGCGCGCTCTACCGGGCCGCGGCCACTAGCGCTGCGCGGCCAGCCGGGAACAAGCGAGCCGAGGGCCAGGAAGGCGGGACGCGACCCCGGCGCGCCGGAGCCACCCGGGCTCTCCCCGCCGCCCACGCTTCATGAATCGCAAGTTTCCGCGGCGGCGGCGGCTGCGGGACGCGGAGCGGGAATCGGGGGAGCGGGCTGAGCGCGGCTCAGACTCGACGGAGGGCACCGGCACGGAAGAGATCTCTCTGGCCGCAGGGGGAGCCTCTGCCGGCTGCGCCACTGCCAGCCCCAGCCGGGCGGCGCCAAGAAAGGAGCCGAGAAAGTATGGCTGAAGAGGAGGCGCCTAAGAAGTCCCGGGCCTCCCGCGGCCGCGCGAGCTGGGAACTTTACGCCGGGGCATTCCCGGCTGGACGGGTGGCGGAGGCGAGCGCCGACGCGGGCAGCGGGTGCAGCCGCCGCTCCCCAGCTGACTCTGGACGCTTGGCGCGCCGGCTCCTGCTCCTGCTTTGGCTGCTGGAGGCTCCGCTGCTACTGGGGGTCCGGGGGCAGGCGGTGGGCCAAGGGCCCGGGCCGGGGCAGCAGCCCCCGCCGCCGCCTCAGCAGCAGCAGAGCGGGCAACAGTACAACGGCGAGAGGGGCATCTCCATCCCGGACCACGGCTACTGCCAGCCAATCTCCATCCCGCTGTGCACGGACATTGCGTACAACCAGACCATCATGCCCAACCTTTTGGGCCACACGAACCAAGAGGATGCGGGCCTCGAGGTACACCAGTTCTACCCCTTGGTGAAGGTGCAGTGCTCGGCGGAACTCAAATTCTTTCTGTGCTCCATGTACGCGCCTGTGTGCACCGTGCTGGAGCAGGCTCTGCCGCCCTGCCGCTCCCTATGTGAGCGCGCGCGCCAGGGCTGCGAGGCGCTCATGAACAAGTTCGGCTTCCAGTGGCCGGACACGCTCAAGTGTGAGAAGTTCCCGGTGCACGGCGCCGGCGAGCTGTGCGTGGGCCAGAACACGTCGGACAAGGGCACCCCGACGCCCTCGTTGCTGCCGGAGTTCTGGACCAGCAACCCTCAGCACGGCAGCGGGGGACACCGTGGCGGCGGCTTTCCGGGGGGCGCCGGCGCGTCGGAGCGAGGCAAGTTCTCGTGCCCGCGCGCCCTCAAGGTGCCCTCCTACCTCAACTACCACTTCCTGGGGGAGAAAGACTGCGGTGCGCCCTGTGAGCCGACCAAGGTGTACGGGCTCATGTACTTTGGGCCGGAGGAGCTGCGCTTCTCGCGCACTTGGATCGGTATCTGGTCAGTGCTGTGCTGCGCCTCCACGCTCTTCACGGTACTTACGTACCTGGTGGACATGCGGCGCTTCAGCTATCCGGAGCGGCCCATCATCTTCTTGTCCGGCTGCTACACGGCAGTGGCCGTGGCCTACATCGCCGGCTTCCTGCTGGAGGACCGAGTGGTGTGTAACGACAAGTTCTCCGAGGATGGGGCGCGCACAGTGGCGCAGGGCACCAAGAAGGAGGGCTGCACCATCCTCTTCATGATGCTCTACTTCTTTAGCATGGCCAGCTCCATCTGGTGGGTGATTCTGTCGCTCACCTGGTTCCTGGCAGCGGGGATGAAGTGGGGTCACGAAGCCATTGAGGCCAACTCTCAGTATTTTCACCTGGCCGCCTGGGCCGTGCCGGCCATCAAGACCATCACCATCCTGGCGCTGGGCCAGGTGGATGGCGATGTGCTGAGCGGGGTGTGCTTCGTGGGGCTCAACAATGTGGACGCGCTGCGCGGCTTCGTGCTGGCGCCGCTTTTCGTGTACTTGTTCATTGGCACGTCTTTCCTGCTGGCCGGCTTTGTGTCCCTCTTCCGCATTCGTACCATCATGAAGCACGACGGCACCAAGACCGAGAAGCTGGAGAAGCTCATGGTGCGCATAGGCGTTTTCAGCGTGCTTTACACGGTGCCAGCCACTATCGTCATCGCCTGCTACTTCTACGAGCAGGCCTTCCGGGACCAGTGGGAGCGCAGCTGGGTGGCCCAGAGTTGCAAGAGCTATGCCATCCCCTGCCCCCACCTCCAGGGGGGTGGAGGCGCCCCGCCGCACCCGCCCATGAGCCCAGACTTCACAGTCTTCATGATCAAGTACCTTATGACGCTGATCGTGGGCATCACGTCAGGCTTCTGGATCTGGTCCGGGAAGACCCTCAACTCCTGGAGGAAGTTCTATACCAGGCTCACCAACAGCAAACAGGGAGAGACCACCGTCTGAGACCCGGGGACTCAGCCCATTCCCAGTTGTCGGCTTTGTCCAGCCACCCCTGTAAAGCTGGCCCCGTGGAAACCTTGCCAAACCTGGCTACTTGAGGCTTCCTCACTAGCCATTCACTTTTCGCAGGCTCCTTTTAACAACCCAGCTCCTGCAAAAGCTTCCGTCCTTGGGGGCAAACGGACTGGAGGGCCCAACTGCAGCAGGGGGGACAGACAGACCGCTCTCGTTCTCACACTCTGGTACCAGGACTGTACGCTTTTATTATTGTAAATAGCCTGTGTAAGATTTTTGTAAGTATATTTGTATTTAAATGAGCGATCACGCGTTTTTCTTTTTCTTCCCCCGCCCCCTTTTTTGGTTTTGTTTAAATTTTAATTAATTAGGGCTGTTTAACCGTTTGAAGCTTTTCCTTCTTTCCCTTTTCCAAGTACTGCAGAAGTAAAACAGGAGCTCGCGGTGCTCTCACTGTTCTGGCGCGCCCCTCCCTGCAGCGGTCGGGTGCGTCTTACTTTCCGCCTCCTCTTTCTGCTCCCCCCTTTCCCTTCGGTGTTTGGCGTCAGGGCTCTTTAGATAGAGAACTCCACGGGGGTAGGCCTTTGCCCATCCCAGGTGAGCTCTCGTGGGGGGTGGGGGCAGACTGTGAAGGCCTTGTCCCTTTGACTATCCGAAACTGATTTTTTCCACTGCCGAGAGCCTTCCCCCTAGCTTCGAGGAGGCTCACTAGATATGGGCAATGGCACTCCCAGCCTCCTTTCCCACTGACCTCCAAACGCCCAGGCACTCTCTCCTTCCACCTAAGTTGGTTACAGGGTGAGTGGGATGACCAGTGCCAAACTTTTTCAAGTCTTAATTTTTGGTGGATGAGCTCATTTCATTCTCTAGTGTCTAAAACCTGGTATGGGTTTGGCCAGCATCACGGAAAGATGTGGTTGCTGAGATTTGGAAAGAGGCACAAAGCTTTGTGTGAGTTGGGAGAGACTGAAAATGGGGGTTATAAAATGTTAATTTTAATTGCATACTGATGCCTGACAAACTGCCTCTAGGACTGAGACAGCCCGCATTTAGATTTTACCTTTCTGTAAAATGGAAACATTAGGTCACCTGGAAAGCTTTGTTAAGGAGTTGATCTCTGCTTTCCTTAACCAGACAGCAGGATGTAAGCTGAATAGGAAAACTTGAAGGAGATTTCAATGTAATGGACTTCCTCCAAATGAAGTGCTCCTTTCTTATTTTTAATCAAATAATAATTAGACATAGATCAGAAACTTTAAAATGTAAAAGTTGTACACTTTCAACATAATTATGATTATTCAGCTACACATTCTGAGGGAAGAACAATCCACATTAAAAATAAGCTTGTAAAATTTGGGGAGGTAAAGGAGGTGAAATAATTGATGGGGTTAGCTCCTGAAATAAACAAAATATGGGCATGCACATGGTAAAGAGAAAGTGTGTGCAGTTCTGCATTGAATCCTGTGTGCTCTTTTTTGGATTTACAGAAATGTGTCAAATGTAAACCTTTCAAAGCCATTTAAAAATATTCACTTTAGTTCTCTGTGAAAAAGAGGAGGAAGACAGTCCTCTTGATTGTATTGTTTTAAATTTTAAGAGTTTATCAGAATGCCAGTACTTAGGACCTAAATTTATCTATGTCTTTCATACCCTAAAATGACAATGGTCTTTGGATTTGGTATGCATTTATTCTGTTCACTATCACAAAATCATCTATATTTATAGAGGAATAGAAGTTTATATATATAAAATACCATATTTTTAATTTCACAAATAAAAAAATCAAAGTTTTGTACAAAATTATATGGTTTTTGTGCCTGAAAATAATAGAGCTGGAACTGTCTGAACTATCTTTGCATTTTATAGTGTCTCATAGCCAGTCCCAAAGTATAAAAATTCAGGAATTCAGTGAAAAATTCTATCCTTAAATATTCAAACCAGCCCTTAAAGAAGTGTCCTACTTGCAGTGTTGCAACTGACATTGCCAAGTTCCTAGACAGCATCTGCTTTCATGACAGTAACAATATAAAATAGAAGTTTCCAAATTATTTCTTTACCTAAAGAATATAATTAAAAAGAGAACTCTAATTTTAATATTAAAGGTTTTTTTTTTTTCCTTTCAAGGGGGAAATTTACATGACTTTTTATAATATGGAGGTTTATTTAAATCATCAGGCACCACCTTGGTCATGATTTTTTTGAGGTACTATCTTTTTCATAATCTTGGGTATTCCAAAACTTTGAATAGGTAATCAATAAATGGTTAACTGACTGTGTGTTTATAAGCATTTTAAACAGTAGTCCGGTGTATATGGTTGTTTTTGTTGTTTGCTTTGGAAGACCCCATTTTAATATTGTTCAAGGATCCTTTTCCAGAGAAATTATCTAGTTGGTCTACTCTTAGTCAGAATTTATACATATATAGATATGTATATGACATGTATATATATACATATATATACACATATATGTGAGTATACACACACAGTTTTTATAAAATAGAGGTGCAAAGTTTACTTATATATTTTACAAAATGGAAATAAGGTTATGAGAAATGGAAAATGCCAGACGGAAAACCTCAAATACCTTTGGAAAACAAGTCTCTTATTCCTTTACAGACTAAAAATATTTATATTAAATTTTCCCATGAAAATATTTTGTGGTAAAATGACAAGGAACTAAAATGAAGACCATTGATACAATTGAGTTAGTTTTGTGGTATTAAAGCAATTGTCTTTTAAGTAATTATCATTATTTATTTTAAGGCAAATGAAAAAATTAAATCTAATTGAAAGTAGAGCATTCAATTTTAAGTAGCAAGTTGTAATTTTATAGTCTTTTCCTTTGTTTCATTAATCTACTATAGTAGATATGAGAAGGGTTTATGGTGTAGACGTTGTAAAGAAACAATTCTTAGGCCAAATTAAAAGATGTCTCCTCTCTAGGTATTTCAATCAGATGATTTCTGAGGAAAAAAATTTAAGATTAATAGTCTCAATCCAAGAATAAATAGAAGGCATTCTTGTTGTGTGTGTCCTTATAATAATGTAACTATAAATTTGATGCAGAAAGGTTTTATAATGCTGGATTTAAATAGCCTTAAGAAAGATTTTTAAGTCACCATCAGGCTCTGTTTTTAGGAAACAACTTATTTAAAATTGTGTAGCCTATAGAAAGCCAATGTATTCTTTTGTTTCTTTCGGTACTAGTGGCAAAACAAGTCTTTTCTGGAAAACTATAAAGGTACCTGGAATATAGTCCCATTAGCATGCTGTTTCCATGACAAACCGTTATTTTCAGATGGTTTGGTTTGCCTTTTTTTTTTAAAACTAGCTATCAGTTGGAGTCAATTTTCCCCCTCACAGTGTGCTTGATTTAGCTTTTATAGTAAATGTATACAGAGTATGAAAGCCTTCTGCTGCTCTTTTTAATATTTTTTTTTAAAAAGGCAATTTTTCACTTAAACTTTGTGGGAGCAGAAAGTCGTATTTTTACTCCCAGAGCCAGTCAGTGTCAAACATATGCAAAACAGCTGGACCAGAAAAACAGCTGGACCAGATTTTTCAGTTTGTCTGGGGTAGTCACTTGTCAGCCTGGGTTTATGGTCCTGGTCATTTTGTCTCCACAGAGCAATGAAGGCTCCTGCTGTAATTACATCATTCCCAAAGTCTAACATTTAACTAGGAGAGGAGACCACAGTGAAGAAGTTGGTGGCCAATTAAGAAAAAAATTGCCTAAACCACAAACCATTTCAGGCCTTGGGTGACTTCAGATCACTTTCACTGATACCATGTTTTAATCTTAAAAAAAATTTTTTTTGAAGATGTCATATTTTCAAGGTGTGTGTTCCTGCTAACTCCAGCTCCTTTTACCTTCATTGCTTTCTAATCTGTCCATTGGCTATGGGCCACATTTTATGTAATGTACATGCAATTAATTGAAACTAGTGGTTTCAATTAATTGGCATTTCTGATCCATTTCTGATTGTAACAGATTGGACTTGAGAGATAAGAATCAAAATATGATCATTACATATGTCTTGAGACGGTCGCTAGTGATAGTGTTATTGAATACAGAATTTAGTAATTTTAGAGTCTTGCAGGATTAATCTGTAGGAGCCAAAGTAAGTTGTGGGCTACATATAAGAATTCTCCAGTTAGATTACTGAAAAGGAATTGCAGTACTATCTTAAATTCAGGGCTTTTATTTAAAGACGGTTACATTTGAAATGAGGTCTTACAAGGTATGTGCCAAAAAAGGTAAAGTTATTTGGTGACTCCTCCTAAGACTTATACCTATATTTTGAACTGTTGGCATGTGCTAACAGCCCTTAGAGTTTGAAAAACAGTAGTTGAGCTTCGATCATGACTCAGTTTCCTTAATCTTTTTGGGCTTAAATATTTCTATTCACTTCGGTCATCGTCACTTTTGACAATAGGTTTATTAAACCACAATAATTATAGTAACAAAATAGCTTAGTTGGAACCTAGTGACTAAAAAAAACAGGTCAACTCTAGACCAATTTTCATAAGTAGTATCACGATCTTTGCCTACAGCTATCTGTACTCCATTACAGAACCAAGGTCCTCTTTAAGATTCTCCTGTTGGGAGATTTTTGTTTATTAGTTGGTTTGGGACCCAAGTAATGGGCCAAATAAGGATTTCTCACAGAAATCTTTCTCATGTAATGAACTGGCTCAAGTACAATCTATAAGCATATCCTACAATTAATATATAATAAATATTCTGAAGGTTATCAGTCTTATAAGTCAAGCAGATTTTTAAATTGCTTGAAAAAAAATAAGATTTTTCAATAGAGATTTCTCTTAATAAATCCTTTTATTTTAAGATGGTGATTTTCTAAAGAGGTCTGTTTTTGAATGATAATTCAAATAACACTGCATTTTCTAAAGGAATCATCAGTAAACTAGTTGAATGGCATATTTGTATAACTAATTTAAAAATCAAGGATTGGAATAGCACTAATTTTTCACATTTTACACACACATGCTATTTTTTAAATAAAATTGACTTGAAGACAGTAATTTAAAATTTTAAAATTTTATGCTATGACATGCATTTTTCGTATGAAGACCATCTCAAGAAATTTTATTCCCAGTACAGACTTTCAAAACATTCCTAGGAATAGTGATGAACATGAAAAGGAACCGCTATTGCTGCTTTGAGATGGTTCTTTGTGGCCTGGATTTCTTTTCTTTCCTTTTTAAAAACCAAGTAGCCTCTAATTTGTGGATATCTCCATGTTTCAGATCTCAATACCTGTTTGAATTAAATTTGCAGGGGAATAACTGCAGGATCCCCCCACAGACAAAGTGTGGCCTTCATTTCCTTTCAAGCTGGCAGTGTGTCCTTGCTTAAATGAAGCACTCTGAGACAGATTGTTCTCTTGTCCTTGGAAATGCTCATCTTTACAAATATAGCAGCAAATACCTGGAAGTCATATAGGCTAGTGAAATGCATATTCCAAATGCCAAGTGCTACTTGATTGTTAGAAGGATTTTTTTTCCCCTTAAAAGTAGATTTAGAGACTATTCTTGACCTTATCTTTCCAACTCTTGGAAAACGTTTGCTTTTTTTTAAGTTAACTTCAATAAATCCTCTGTCAAAAACTCAAAGCTCAGCTAAGATGGCCCATTGTTTAGGCTCACCCAAGGCTGGGGGTATCTTGGGATGTTGGGCTTTCGATGGTCAAACCAGGAGAGTCCTATGCAAGCTGAGATGATGGGTCACCCTGATTCATGGATTAAACTGTGCTCCCAAAATTTGAAAGCTTCTGTCTGTGGTGGTCACTGGGCCCAACATTATAAGTATTCCACTGCAGCATTAGCCATTTTAAAATATTGAATGAAAAGCCAAGGAACGCAGTTCTTTGTAACTGATCTTCACAGTGAGTACCAGTCAACAAAAGTTGAGTGGAATGTGAAAGTATAATAGAAGAAACCATACGGATAACTTGGTCCTTCTGCCTTCTACCTCCTGAAGAAATGGTTCATAGATTCAAGAATCTCATTGGGCCCTGAGCCCTGTTCTTACTACTTATGAAATCAGGTTAAGTGGATATTTTTGTTTTAAAAAATATCTCAAAAGTATTCCCCTGGAATGAATAGGCTTTTTTGTTTTTTGTTTTTTGTTTTTTTTTTAAGATTTTATTTATTTATTTGACAGAGAAAGAGATCACAAGTAGGCAGAGAGAGAGGAGGAAGCAGGCTCCCTGCAGAGCAGAGAGCCCGATGCGGGGCTCGATCCCAGGACCCCGAGATCATGACCTGAGCCGAAGGCAGCGGCTTAATCCACTGAGCCACCCAGGCGCCCCTTTGTTTTTTTTTTTTAAAGATTTATTTATTCGACAGATAGAGATTACAAGTAGGCAGAGAGGCAGGCAGAGAGAGAGAGAGGAGGAAGCAGGCTCCCAGCCAAGCAGAGAGCCCGATGCGGGGCCCGATCCCAGGACCCTGGGATCATGACCTGAGCTGAAGGCAGCGGCTTTAACCCGCTGAGCCACCCAGGCGCCCCTGTTTTTTGTTTTTAATTAATGTTAAAGTTTATTAGATTGTAAGGACCTGTTAGGCTTTTGCATATGTTTATATTTATTTTGCTTTCTTATATAATAATACAGTCCAGTGTAATGAGTTTTCACCCTCAAGTTAGGGATTATCCCAAATGGCAATATCTCAACACTTAATTTAATTGTCATACTTTTTCTCAGAAGTAAGTAGGTTTAGCACCCATACTTTTCCCAAAACAAAAAGTATCTACAGGAAGGGAAAAGAAGATAAACTTACAGTTCTACCATGGTTATTGGGAATGGTGGAAGGCAGCATGTGGAACATGCAATCCATGCCATGGTCTTCACGTTTTTATTCATACGAAAACTCCAAGTTGTTCCACACTTTTTATATTGAATTCATCCTTTCTGCCATGCTTCTCATACATCTATTTCTATCATCCTTCTTACAATGCACATAAAATTTCACTGCCTTTGTTGTTGAAACAAAATACACTATTCTTCCTATCTTTTAACCACACACAATGTAAAGGAATAAAAAAGATGTGCAGATAAGGTAATTATTTCAGGAGGTACCCACACATTAGTTTCTAGAGCTGAGATTCTCAACAGGGGTCAGTTTTCCCCCAGGAGATATTTGACAATATCTGAACACAATTTTTATTGTCATGACAGTTGTGTGGAGTAATTATGGGTATTTAGTGAGTAGAGAGGACAGAGAGGCTACTAAACATTTTACAATGCAGGGGACAACCCCCGGCAACAAAGAATTATCTGATCCAAAGTGCCAAAGTTAGGAAATCCAGATCTGGAGGAATACTGAAAATAGTGAAATTATGCAATTTTAAATAGTGAAATATATTAGAATTATAAAATAGAGTTGAGAAAAATATGGGTTTACATGTGTCTACAGCATGTGCTTTGCTTTTGATCTACAAATTTTGTTTTAAATTGATGAATAGTTTGAAGATAATGCATGGTAGTCAATGTCTTCATCTGCTTGGGCTGCTATCACAAAATACCATAGACTCAGTTCTGGGGCCTGGGAAGTTCAAGATAAAGGTAGCCCCAGATTCAGTTCCTGATCCTGCTTCCTGGCCTACAGACAGCCTGCTTTCTCTTGTGGTGTGCTCTTACGGCTTCCATGGGGGTGGAGAGTGTTCTCTCTTCTCCTGTGGGCACTAATCCCATCATGAAGATCCCATAATAATGACAGAATGTAAACCTCATTATCTCCCCAATGTTCCACCTCCAAATACCATTACACTGGGGATTAGGATTTCAAACTTATCAATTTTGAGGGAAGCAAACATTCAACCCATAATAGTCCATAAAATGCCTGCTTATATTTTTTAAACCTTTAAACTAAATCATGATTTTAGTGGGAAGAAATCTGTGCATAACATTAAACAAGTCTATTGAAAAGTCTTAGAAAGATGTCTGTTAGTACCATTCTATTATTCTTCATATCCCACATTTCCATTTTCTTTTACACATTTCCTTGTGTCACTGAAGGGACAACACATCACTCAAATAGGGCCATGGACCTACAGTACAGAGGAAAACCTGCGTGCTGGGAGCAAGAAAACCTGTGTTCCAGTATTAACTCTGGGCTAATCAGGTTAAGGTACCTCGGGTGAGTCTGACCTACAAGGTTTCATGAGCAAATGGAGACAATGATGAAATAATATGTATGAAAGCCCTTTTAGAAACAGTGAAGCTCTACAAATGTGAGAGGTTTTCACTATCATTCATACTGAGCTAATTAAGGAAAGAGGTTGAGATATCTTGAAGGTTCCTCCTTACTTAACTACCTTCCTCTCCATCTCCACCTGCTACAAGTTCTAGAAAAGATGTTTCAGTGACTGAAGTGACTCAAGGTGACTGGGAGTGGGTGACTTGCTACAGTCTTCCTGGCCACCCATTTTCTGGCTTTATCACTACACATGGGTTCTCCTGGATATGTGTAGAATTTTTTCCCAGCTTTTATCAGACTCTGGCTAAATTCAGTATAAATCAATCTCTAGTGCATCTACTGTGCCATTTGAATGGGGTTGGGTCCTGGTTAGGAGAAACAAAGCCTTGTTCAAGAAGACTAGTTGGGGGGAAAATATTTTCCAGGAATGTTTGAAAGTCAGAGAAGTAAGAGAGCCAAGAATATGCTGTAGACTGAAATGTGGCAAATTCACAGATGGACACTGGATTGAGAGTCCTTACAGAGTGGCACAGATGTCCCAGGAGCTGTCTGTCCATTTGTTTATTGGTGAGTTGGGGTTGATGAGAGAAGCAGCTAGGGTGGGAGGTGCTTTATGTCACATTGGGGTCATTTGGCAGTGGAAGGGGGAAAGAAGAACGGGTATAAGGAAAACCAAAGTCAACTACTCTTTCCTGGGGCCAGTCCTCATGGGGTGAGTATAGTAGAGTAGTTGAATGGAAACATCACTCAAATAGGGCCATGGACCTGGATTAGAAATATGACCGTCTATCTTCTTCCTTTTAAGAAAAAATCAATTTTTTGGACATAAAGATGTTGAATGTCATTTTGGAAAGAATGTTAGAATTGTAATACCTGACTTGAATCCCAACTAACTTATAGCCTGAGATCCATTTATCTCAAATGATAATAATAACAATCTTTGCTAATTCATAAGGCTGTTGGGAGGATCAAAGAAATAAAATATGTAAGGATATTTTTAGCCGTGGAGAGTAAACTGCAGTCTTCTTCTCCCCACTGAATATTTCTTGTCTCTCTTCCTCTTCCATCTCTTCTTCATCACTGCTCTTCCTCTCCTCTCTCATCTCCTATGATTCCCAGTCTCTTTTCTTTAACCTTCTACAACTCACCATTATCACTGATGGAAATTGAAAAGGCGTGATGCAAACTAATGCCATATTTTTTTTGCATCCTCTTTTCAGGCTAAGCCTGTCTTACAAGACTCATTCAGATTAAAAGATTAAGCTAATGGGCAGCCTTAAGTTTAAATGACACAAATAATGCTCTGTATATTAATCAACTAATGACATTGCTCTTAAAGCATGATTGCATTTCTATGCATTCATGTCCGCTTTGTGATATACTGTTTCAAATTCAGTTTCTTTATGGCTGCTGACAATTCGGATCTAATTGATAGGTTGTACATTTGGATAATGTGGCAAGAGCTCTTGGAGGCCACTCTAAATTATGACCAGAAAGAGACTCATATTTTCCTTTTAGAAATATGCTCTTCTACTGGATTGATAACTAATTGAAGAGTTGCAGGTGTCTTATGTTTGTCCTTGTTGACTATATTGCTGGAGGGAACTTATTCAATAGCATTCAAAATGCTCCTTTGATACTACTGAAGCATACCAAATGGATTTTGATGTGTGAAGTTGAGTAGGGTTGAGGACTTGTTTCAAAGCAGTTGATTGGTCATTTCATTATTTCATCATATAGAAAGAGCAGCTAGCCATTTTGGTGCCATGGTCATTCCTGTGGTCTAGTGTATTGATTTTCTACTGCCACTGTAACAAATTACCAGAAACTGGAAAAACACAAATGTACTATCTTATAGTTCTATAGCTCAGAAATCTGACATTGGTTTCTTTGGGCTAAAATCAAGGTGTTGTGTGGCTGTGTTTTTTTCTGGAGACTTTAAGGGAAAATCCATTTCCTTGCCTTTTCCAGCTTCTAGAGGCTTCCCCCATTGCTCATGGTATGCTTCCTCCACCTTCAAAGCCAGCAATATGGGGTCAAGTATTTTCTCTTACTGTCTGATTCTGTCTTGTTGGGAATGGTCCTCTGCTTTTTTTTTTTTTTTTTTTTTTTTTTAAAGATTTATTTATTTGACAGATAGAGATTACAAGTAGGCAGAGAGGCAGGCAGAGAGAGAGGAGGAAGCAGGCTCCCAGCCAAGCAGAGAGCCCGATGCGGGGCTCGATCCCAGGACCCCGGGATCATGACCTGAGCTGAAGGCAGAGGCTTTTAACCCTCTGAGCCACCCAGGTGCCCCTGGTCCTCTGCTTTTAAGGACTCATATGATTAGATCGATACAGGATAAGGTTCTAAGGATTAGAAGATGGACAGCTTTGAGGGTCCATTATTCTATCTGCCACATCTATGTTCAGCTATTGGAAACAGTAGAAGATCTTTTTTTAGAAGTATTCCCACCACAATCTCATTCTTCACAATTCTGTTTTTTAAGAAACTGGCTTCCTGAATTTCTTCTGTTCTCCATTTCGTTCTCTCAAAGTATGCTTCTGTCAATGGCCAATTCCTCATTGATTCCCCCTCTCCCTTTACATCATTTTCTGTTAAGCACTCTACAGGCCAGTCCGAATCCTCTAACTCTATAGATTTCTTTATATTCCAGATGTCATCTTTCTTCCTCTTCCTTGCTATACATCCTCTCCTCTACTATCCTTTATGTTACCCTACATGTCGTTTCAATACATATCCCTCTAGATTCATGTTTTGTGTGTCCCAGAAATAGGTCAGAAAGAGATGGTAAATGACAGATGTCAGCCATCTTCTCCCAAGTGAACACATATAAGCCCACCACTTTTTATTGCAGATATAACTGTATGGTTTTCCTGAGAAACACATCTTTCAAATGATTGCATTTTTGCCCTTTGATGAAGGGCTAGATGTGAGAGATAGTGAACATAGTTCATCCCATCACCAATTAATCTGATCTGTATTTCTAGCTGTGATTATAGATTTTAATTCTTTATGAAGTTATCATCATGTTTATAGGGAAATTTTTTTCTCATGATATTTAATTTAAATGTCTTGTAGAAAAAGAAAAATCTCAATTGCCTGGGTTGCATTTTATACAAATTCAGGTAATGAATACTCCTGCCCTAGTTTAAAATGTTATGTTGACACTTTTGGAGAAGAAATTTTTCTAGCATTACAAATGCATTTTTAAAAATGTTCTCTAAAATATAATTTTTAGTCTACACTATAAACCAACTGCAAGATTTTTTTTTCTATCCAGGCTGTTATAGCTTAAAGTACACATTTTCTTCCCCTATACATATAAATCTCTCTGAAAAAATAAACCTTTTTCAGCAGTAATTTAAGAAGAGGGATTTCAAATATTCATAGGTATCCCCAAATATGCATTATTTGCAAGCACCTAAATTTTCAGGGATTGTATAAAGATATAGTACAATTTCTAGAAATCAGTAATGAGTTAATATCTACAAAGGGTTGTCTAATACCACTATCATTTTTTTTTAATTTTACACTATTCATCGACTCTATAGTTTTTTCCCCCCAAGTAGGGAGAATTCAGTAACAGACCAGGGGTCACTTGAATACAGTCATAGCTATATAAACAGAGAAAATGTGTTCTAATACTTGCCATTAGAACCAAGCTGAATTAACATACGAGGTATAGAGTATGTTTGAAGATAAGCAAGTTATAATGAAACCTAATTCAGTGTTAACTAAAATAAAAGCAGATGATCTTCAAAATATACAATATTTGTCAGAGGTAGCAATGGATGCTAAGAATTTTTAAAATTGAGTATACTTAAGCGTAAGCATCACTCGAGGAGTTTATTAAATATGAGGATTTCTGGCCTCACTTTTAAAGATGAGCTTGTTGTTCAGAGAGGTGGTCAGGAACCTCCATTCTGGTGGTTTGGATGTTAGAGGTTTTTGAGGTGCCTTTTTTTTTTTTGTTAAAGGATTTTATTTATTTATTTACTTGTTTGTTTATCTATCTGAGAAGGAGAGCACACCAGAGCTCAAGCCCAGGGGAAGAGCAGAGTGGGAAGGAGAGTGAGAGAGACTCTGGAGCAGACTCCCTGCTAAGCCCTGAGCCTGATGCTGCTCGATCTCAGGACCCTGAGATCGTGACCTGAGCCAGAACCGAGAGTGGGATGCTTAACAGACTGAGCCACCCAGGCACCCTCCCCACTGCTGAAGGTGCTTTTTGAAACACTGGGTTAAGTAAAGCTAAGGAAATGAATAAGGGACCAATAGTGCTCAGTGGAGGAAGAGACGTGGCTTAGAGAAGAAACCCACTAGTGGACCCAAGTAGGGACAGGGTGATCCTGGATTAAACTGGTGACAAGATACACAGGAGTGGCAGTGGCAGTATGACCCTCTGCTCCATCAGCCTCTCCCCTAGTTTTTATTTATTTTTATTTTTATTTATTTATTTGACAGGTAGAGAGGCAGGCAGAGAGAGGAGGAACCAGGCTCCCCGCAGACCAGAGAGCCCGATGCGGGGCTTGATTCGGGGCTCGATCCCAGGACCGTGGGATCATGACCTGAGCCGAAGGCAGTGGCTTCAACCCACGGAGCCACCCAGGCGCCCCATCCCCTAGTTTTAGAGGGACAACTCATGTTTCTCAGGCTCTCAAGCTTTAGGAAGTGTTTGGCAAACACAACTTCAAGGCAAACCCCTAACCATTCCTCCCACTTGCATACCTCCTCTTATAAAGATGTTGTGGAAACTTCACTGGGCTCCAGAACTCAAAACTAGAACGGCTAGTAGAGGCACCTGTTAAGCATCTGCCTTCAGCTTGGGACATGATCTCAGGACCTGGGATGGAGCCCCGAATCACATCGGGCTCCCTTCTCAGTGGGAGCCTGCTTCTCCCTCTCCCTCTGCCCACACCACCCACCCTTGTGCTCTTTGCTCTCTTGTGTGCTCTCTCCCTTATACAAATAAATAAGTAAAAATTAAAAAAAAAAAACACAACAAAACAGCTTTGAGAGCTAGCTTTTTAGTACTCTCCGTAGGAAACAGACCCGCCCTGCCTGCATTGTCTTTGTCCCCAGAAATCTAATTCAGGAACAGCCAGATGCCAGGCTGGTCTGCCCAACAGATCCCTCTTTGAGGCCACTGAGTGGTTTGCCCAGGTTTCAGATTCTTTTAATTTTACTTTTTAATAAAAGAATAGGGCCTTAATTTCATAACTAGAGGTTAAAACTTAACTTAGAGTTATTCCTCTAGCTCAAGACTTTCATAATTGAATCAGCTCAGCAGTCACCAGGTAGGGAAGGAAAAGGGTGTGTAGATTGTCTCTTGCTTAGAATCCGCTTGCGACAGCAACACGGAGAGGGAGACAGTGCAGCAGGTGGAGGCGTGATGGGCAGGCAGAAGTGCGACTTCAAAAGGCTCCTGTTCCCCCCAGGCTGGGCCTATTCCTTTTCAGTGGAGCAGCCACTGGAGAAGCTAAGCACGCTGGCTTCTCAGGCAGCTTACCTTCCCATCCCTTCTGATTTTGTTTGTGGGTTTTAAACACAAATGACTTCTTAGAAGGCCTTTACTTCCCAGGGAATTCACTAATCAGGTAATATTCTATTTATTTGCACAAACAAAGCTTTATGAAAGAGAAATTCATTCATTAACTAAGAAATGTGATCATTTCCACTGTTGTACCTGAGGGCTTCAAAGCACCATTGTTGTTGTTCGCATCAATTAATCCAGGTGACTGGGAAATGTGAGTAAGACAGGGCTCAACCATATCCCAACTGATTTTACAAGATTAAAAAAAAAAAAAACAAATCCAAGCCTAAGATATCTAAACTCATGTTGTCTTAAACATGTTAAGAACTTGCTTCATAGGAAAGAATAATTATAGTACAGGGGAGAGGACAGTCACATCTTTTTAGAATGAAGTAATTTTATTCCATAAAACTTATTGGAGCTTGGAAAGTTTCAAGCAGCCTTTTCCTTTGTGCTGGGAATAGGCTTGGAAGAAACACCTCCATCAGGTGTGGTGAATGTCATGTTAGCATCTAGCTAGGGAATACGAAAAACAATGTTTGATAATTTTGTTTATTTTTAAAATGGTTTTATAGTCTAAATAAAGATGGATATTAGATTTCAAAATAAATGTTTATTAGATCTAATTAATTAGGAACTAACTATTAATAGTCTTAATACTCAATTCAAAAAGCAATTTATGATTAAAAAAAAAAAAGAGTCGGTAAGTATCCATTTCTTCCAAATAACAAGTTGTATAAATTTCAGAACTGAGGAAAATGGGTTTTTTTAGTGAAATTCTTAAAGTTACAAAAGAAAGTACCTGAAAGTATCAAACAAAGTCTTTTGCAGGAATATATAATTAACTGATCTCCCACACATTCTACCTGCCCAACTAATTCTTTCAATGTTTTTTATTGACATATAATTTACATACCATAAAATTCTCCCTTTTAAAATGTTCCGTGGGTTTTGATATTTCACAAAGTTAAACAACCTCACAACTACCTAATTCTAGAATATTTTATCATGCTAGATAGAAACCCTTAGGCCCCTGGGTGACTCAGTCTGTTAAGCATCTGACTTCGGCTCAGGTCATGATCCCAGTGTCCTGGGATGGAGTCCCGTGTCTGGCTCCCAGCTCAGTGTGGAGTCTGCTTCTCCCTCTCTCTTTGCCCCTCCCCCTGCTCATTCTCTCTCTCTTTCCCTCTCTCTCTCTCCCAAATAAATAAATAAAATCATTAAAAAGAAACCCTGACCTATTATCAGGCATACCTCATTCCTTTCCACCCCACTCTTATTCTCTTAACAACTACTAATCTATTTCTATCCATATAGATTTGCTTACCCTTGATATTTCATATAAATGGAATCATACATGTGACTTTTATGTCTGACTTCTTTTTTTATTTTATTTTTTTAATTTTTTTATTATTTTATTTTATTTTTTTATTATTTTATTTTATTTTATTTTTATTTTTTTAATTTTTTTTATATGTCTGACTTCTTTCAGCCAGCATAATGATCTCTAGGTTCATCCATGTTTTAACATGTATCAGGATTTCACTCTTTGTTGTAGCTAAATAATAGCATACTGTATGGATATACCATATTTTGCTTATCTATTCATCAGTTAATGGATGCCTTGAGCCATTATGAATAATGCTGCCATGAACATCTGTGTACAAGTTTTTGTGTAGGCATATTTTAAAAGTTTTATTTAAATGTCAGTTAGTTAACATACAGTGTAATATTAGTTTCAGGTGTACGAATAGTGATTCAATACTTCCATACATCATCCTGTGTTCTTCCCAAGTGCACTTCTTAGTCTCCATCACCTATTTTACCTGTCCTTTCTGGGCGGGTGAAATTTCACCCATCATCTCCCCTCTGGTAACCATCAGTATATTCTTGAGCGTTAAGAGCCTGTTTCTTGGTTTGCCTCTCTCTTTTTTTCCCTAGGCTTGTTTGTTTTGTTTCTTTTCTTTTTTTTTTTTTAAGTTATTTATTTATTTATTTATTTATTTGACAGAGAGAGAGAGAGAGAGATCACAAGTAGGCAGAGAGGCAGGCAGAGAGAGGGGGAAGCAGGCTCACCGCTGAGCAGAGAGCCCAACGTGGGGCTCGATCCCAGGACCCTGAGATCATGAACTGAGCTGAAGGCAGAGGCTTAACCCAATGAGCCACCCAGGTGCCCTGTTTGTTTTGTTTCTTAAAGTCCATATATAAATGAAATCATATAGTATTTGTCTTTCTCTAACAGACTTATTCTGCCTAGCATCATACTCTCTAGCTCCATCACAAATGGCAAGACTTTATTCTTTTTGATGGCTGAGTTACATATATATATATATACACACACACACACATATATATACACGTATATATGTATTATACGTGTGTGTATATATATATGTATATATACATATGTGTGTGTGTGTATAAACATGTGGTATACATATACCGCGTGTTTTTTACCCATTCAATGGTCGATGGACATTTGGGCTGTTTCCATAATTTAGCTGTTATAGACAATGCTGCTATGAACATCGGGGTGCATGTATCCCTTCAAATCTGTATTTGGTACCCTTTGGGTAAATACCTAGTGCTGCAATTGCTGGATGGGAGGGTAGTTTTCTTTTCAACTTTTTGAGGAACCTCCATACTGTTATCCAGAGTGGCTATAGTAGTTCACATTAACAGTGCAAGAGGGTTTCCCTTTCTCCGCATCCTTGTCAATTGTATGGGCATATGTTTTCAGTTCTCTTGTGTTTACCCTTATGAGTGGTGCTGGATCATATAGTAACTCTATGTGTAATTTTTTGAGAAGATACTAAATAGTTTTCCTAGGTGGTTTCACCATTTTATGTCCCCTCCAACAATGTCTGAGGCTTCTAATTTCCCCACATCCTCACCAACACTTGATACTATCTTTTTTATTGTAGCCATTTTAAGGAGTGTGAAATGGTATCTCACTGTGGTTTTGATTTACATTTTGTGTCTTTAAGTATTTTGAAACAATTCAGTGGTGGAAAGGAAATTCATGATGTTTTCATACCTCTAAATTAACTGAAAAAGGAAAGTGACTCTAGAATAACTTCATACCTTGCCTCTTTATTTATATATCAGTCTGTTAATCAAAAGGATGCATATGGCTTATCAAAATATATAATAGAACATAAATGTAGAAAAATATAATATATTACTATTCAGTAATAGAACTTACTGTGTTAAGCAAGGAGAAAACAGGTAACATAACTTGTAATATGCAACCGGTGTATTATAAGTCTTGTACACGCACCAGAGGTGGGTTAAAATTTTGTCTTTGAGCTTCCTGGTAGCAAAACGATAAAATGACGAACTGCAAAATCCGTAATGCTTATACAACTAAAAACGGTTTAGAATCTTTTACTGACTGTTGTAGAGTCTCTGTTGTCTGTGTGATCCCTCCAACCTCCAGAAGGTCCTGAATCTTGTTGCGGTCCTCTTCATTGCTGACTATTCCAGATGATAGAAGAGTTACAATTAACCTCTCACTTCCTCCCACCTGCCAAGTCCTTATGTATATTCTGCTTTCCCTGCCCTCTGTTACCACAGAGCAAATTCAAACACCAGTCTTCCAGACCAAACTCATGTTCTTTTTTCTTGGTAGGTCCTTCATACCCCAGATAGAATTGATTTTCCTCTCTGTGTTGCCTTAGCACTTTGTAAGTAAGCATTGTATAGAATTTATTGCCGTGATTCATGTATGTGTCACCCTTCCCCAGTGGACAGTGATTGGTTTCACAGGAGGGAAGTGTCTTCATTTTCATACCCTCAGGCGGGGCACAAAGCAGGCACTCAGAAAAGGGCGGTTGTGTCAGATCGATTTCATCAATCGCTCCTGACTTCCCACCCTCCTGCAAATACAGGTCAGTTGTTACTATCCCTCTTTATAAGTGACTCCCAGAATGAAAATATGTTTTTCATATTTTAGTCTATTGGTGTACAGGAGGCCCATCTGTTCTGCAAACCAGGTTTTCCTCAGCTTCCACTTTCTAATCTAAATTTAAGCCTTTACTTGTATCCCTGATGAATATCATTTTGTTTTCCACAGGAAGAGATAACTTCATCTTGTCAGACTAAAATGATAAATTTCAGTTTTAATTCTGTCATCCATTATTTCCACTCTGTTAACCAGTTTGATGTCATCTGTGTAGGGGAGGATAATATGACATATGTATATGCATTTGCCTTTTTAATATAATTATGTATTAAGTGCCAAAGGAAAAAAATATTTTAACTAATTATTTATAGGGAAATTTATAGGGAAATTTTTGTTGTACTTCTAATTCAGGATTTTAAAATATCACATCTCTCTCTCTCCTTCCACCACGACCAAAGCTTGCAATAGCTGTGGAAAACTACGTCATCATTGAATATGTGTGTTCTCTGCCTGATACGTCTCCCTGACACCCACAGACACGTAGTGAGCAGTCAGTGTGTCCCCACTATGCACTCCTTTGCCATGCTCTATGTTCATTATCTTAGTGCTTACACATTTTATGTAATAGTTTGTACAGCTGCCTCTTTCTGCTTTATTCAGTATCCCACCAGCTTAACACATTGCCTGGCAAAATTTTATTCAAGTCAAATCTACTTTAGATCAATTATATAATATGTATAAATACTATATTTTTTCATGTGGTCAGTAACTAAAAAGAGGGGGTGTGATAATATATAAAACAAGAGACATTAAATTTCAGGGAAAGTTAAAGCAGTCAGTGGATCAAATTATTTTTCTCTGATAGGACTATTTCAGGTTTACCATAAATTAATCAGATAATGACTTACATTCAGCAAAATTTAAAACCTTTTAAAATAAGGTATCTAATAATTTGTCAGTGAACCAAATGTTAGTTTGAAATGTAATCATTCCAAGGCTTATTTTAATTTGTTGTTCTGAGCCTTCTCCAAAACTCTAGGCTGAAAGGCTGAATCAACAGGGGCATCTTGGGTGTTACTCGAGAGTTCTTATTCCTGAAGCATTAAAGGGAGCTTATTAGAAGCCACTCACACCCCAAAGGAGGTCCCACAGTGGGAAAGCTAAGGAGAGTATTATGGTGAGATCTCAGTAAAATTCGGTTTTTAAAAATTCCACTCTGCAAGATATCCCCATGATATAAATATTCCTAATTAGCACAGAATTTCAGTTGCTTCATACAAAATGCTGCAGTGCAAATTTAAGACTGCTTAAAATTATCTTAACTTGTCCCATTTGGCAAACGAAGCCCAGGTCTTAGGAAATGTGGAGCTGTAGTGTGCAGGAATGTGGGCAGGCAGTACAAGCTCCCTCCAGATCTGAGAGAGCCTTTTTGTTGACCTTACACTGAATCCTTATGTTTGAATATATCATCAGGATGCAACAGCCAGCTACTGGCTAACTGACAAGAGAAACTTCTGGAACACTAAGGCAGAAAAATGTAAGAAGTGGAAAACTACTGAAACTGAAGTTATTCAAATATGGTTTGCTTCTTAACATACATTCACATAAGCAGCCCTAATGAAGAGTAGGTTTTCTATTAGCAGATGCTGAAGAGACAAAAATCCTGTTTCTGTCCGCTTTCTTTCCTTTGAGGGAAAGGTTAGCTATTGGAGGTTAGCTATTGGATGTCTTGAGAAAAAAAAATCTCTAATTCCTAAACCCACCCGATGTTTTTAATATCTTGACATCTATATTTATGTTCTGTCAAAAAGTTAATAATATGAAGGACTCATTATAAATCCTGAGCTTTATTTTCTGAGTCAGAACAGCAGTTATTAAGGATTCACATGCACAAGGCACTACATGCTACAACATGGTCCTGTTCTTAAGAAATTTACAATCGAAAAGAGATCATTCCACACAAGAAACATTTTTCCACTACTTCCTTCCACGACCATAAAAAAATAAAGTGTAAGAATTAAGAAAATGAATAAACATTACACTACTTACAAACTGTCAAGAAAATGTGGATGAGGGAGGGAAAAAGTGAGGCAGAAGATAAAGAGAATGGGTACAGAGGATATAGATTAAGAAATGATTGCATATGGCAAATGAGATTATACTGTAACTCAAACATGCCTGCATAGCGCAAGCAGAATTATGTCTTTTTTTTTTTAAGATTTATTTATTTGTTTGAGAAAGAGAGAGAGGCAGAGGGAGAGGGAGCGAGAACATCAAGCAGGCTCTGCACAGAATACAGAGTTCGACGCAGGGCTTAATTGCAGGATTCCAAGATCATGACCCAAGTGGAAAACAAGAGTCAGTTGCCCAACTGACTATAATACCCAGGCACCCCCAGAATTCTGTCTTAATGAAGACCAAGTCACCTCCTGGGATACAACTCACCTAGACTGAGAGCCAAATCCCCCAGCATGGTGGAAGATTAGTGTCAGGGTCTGGAGAGTAAGATGTACAAGGATACTGCCCTTGGATGGTTCCCCATGGAATTGTGCCTGAAGCCTCCCAAGAAGACAGCCCAAGGATGAACACCAACAGTGTTGTTTTCATTAGAGTCTATAAAGACTAGTAGCATGCTTCCCCACTGCTTGACAAAGTACACCATGAAGGGGGTACCCTGCGGTAATGAAAATCACTGTCACTTGGTGTTGCTGGAAGTGTTGACTCATTAGCAGCTTTGGCAGTTTGGGTGCAAATGCTTCACTAGAGCTATCATGTTATAGCATCATCAGTGCAGGTGGAACTGACTGGTTTTCACATTAGATGGCAGTGACCCAGTGCCTGTGGAGGCAGCAGAGGGATTGCAGGTGTGCCTTCATAAAAGCTCCATGGGATGCTGCAAGTGTCACAAGTTCATCTCAGAAAGAGGAAAATGTTGGGCATCATTTAAGAACTGTAAGGATCATGTTCTGAACACATATGATATGCTTTTCAGAGCTCTTGTAATTAGTGGGTGAAAGTGTATTTTAGAAATGCACTAAAAGAGGGGTGCCTGGGTGGCTCATTAAGTTGAATGTCTGACTCTTGATTTTGGCTCAGGTCATGATCTCAAGGTTGTGAGATCGAGCCCCACCTTGAGCTCCATACTCAGCGTGGCGCGCCTGGTTAGGATTGTCTCTCTCCCTCTGCCACTCCCCCACACTCACGTGTGCATGCACTCTCTCTCTCTCTCTCTCAAAAAACAAAACAAAACATAAAACTAAAGAGGTAAGCTAAAGTGAAGTCTAGGATACAGGTTATGAATAAGGTGACATGCCATTTGTCATCCAAATAGGAATGACTTTGGGAAGGAAGGATGTGCTACTAATAAGGCAGCAAATGTAAAATAAGACAGAAAGTATAGTCACACAATGAGGAACTGTCCTTTTCCACTCTGTTAGTTTGGTAATGTTTGCAGTTTCATCCTAAGCATATATATATTTTTTTCTTTTTTTTTTTTTTTAAGATTTTATTTATTTATTTTACAGACAGAGATCACAAGGAGGCAGAGAGGCAGGCAGAGAGAGAGGAAGGGAAGCAGGCTCCCTGCCAAGCAGACAGCCTGATGTGGGGCTCGGTCCCAGCACCCTGGGATCATGACCTGAGCTGAAGGTAGAGGCTTTAACCCACTGAGCCACCCAGGTGCCCCCTAAGCATATATTTTTTAAATCAGAAAAAATATATAAAATTATGTAACATATATCTAGATGAGAAAGGGGAAGAAGGTCTCGCAAGGGCGACAAGGTAAAAATGATGTTTGCATTGTTGTGGTGACCTTCATACCACCCCCAGCCCTGCACCATAGTCTAGAAAATTGTCTGCAAATTATTGGTCATTCACTGGCAACCCCAAAGCGGCCAACCTTGCTTAGAATTGTCCCACTGTCCCAACAGTTACGGTATACACTGCTTCAGTTATTGGATTTTTCTCTCTGCTGCATCTTCTCTCTGGCATAGTAGGCTTTCAAAGTCCACAGGGACATTTTTATGGTAAGAGCCTGGGGGTCAAGTTTAGAAACACAATGCTTCTCTTCACAGCTGGCTACATAAGTCTTGTCAAGATGCTAATGGTAGAAAATTTCTTTTTAAATAGAGTACCCTTGAGATCAAGATCCTAATTTACTTTGTTCCATATTCATAAAAGAGAAGTTGACTTCTTTTTAAAAACTAAGTTAAGGTTTTTGTCTTTAGTGAATTCTAACATGTAGCTAGAAGTTCCCAGTGCAAAGCATACTTTTTTGTTTTAAGCTCTAAGTGACTTTGTAACTTCTAAGAAGTTTCCGTGTTGGAAATTAAACTCTCCTCTGTCCATGCGGCTGGTTCAGATAGAACTATGTGGTCAGTCTTTTGCCATTGTCCCAGCCCACTTCCTCGAACAGCTGCCTTTACGAGACAGATGAGATTTAAAAACTTGGCTCCTTAGAGCCCATGGTGATGCAAATAAAGCTGGAGTTGATGCCATATATGAGAGAAGGTGGGCCACCAGTCCACGGACTCTAAGTCTGATCACTCTACCAAAGTTCATAAGCAGCTATCACCTGCAAAAGGGAAGGCCTGGCAGGGGAGGTAGCTAATTGTCTTGTCTGATTTTAGATCCCTGCCAAAAGTCTTCCTAAAAGTTATCTTTATTAACCTTCCCGGTTTGGGAAGATCTCTGAGGGCTGCGTTTTTGTGTTCTGTTCACAGGGCTATCCCTAGGGCCTGTGACAGTGACTGGCATACAGTAGAAGCTATATGCCATATAAAAATAGTTTAATAAAAGAATATTTCTTCATCTTTAAAATGGGGATATTAATTGGACTCGTATCCAGGATTGATATTCCATTCTGATGTATAATTTCAGTGTCACAGGGTGGTGAGGATTGCATGAGTTCAAACATTTACTGTAGAACGTGACACATAGCAAGTGCTCAATAAATTTTAGCTGCCCTTAGTTGGAAGGCCTGGAGGCTGACATCCAGAGAGCCTGGGGAACAATGAAGGAGCCCAGTAGTGGGCACCCCTGAGACAGAGAAGATAACACAGCGGTTTATGCTGAGTCCCACCTAATCGTGGGGAAGAACAGTTGCTGAAACGAAAGGGCAATGGTGGGGGAACTGAATTCAAATGCATCCCCCACCCCCACCTGCAGGGAGCTGGTTTACAACCCAACCATTAGTTGCTATCCTTGACTTATACATTGTATAGTATAGTTGGGTCTCTGTTCTCTATTAAAACACAAATGTCCTCAGGGCAGGAGGTCATACATTAACCTAACATGGTAAATGGTGTTTATGTCATCTGCTTAGGGATACTCTTCTCCCAGGGATGAGATGGTAGAATTCTGAGAGGATGGGCCACAGAGCAGATATGTTTGATAATGGGGCACCGAGATCACCTGAGCATGGGACAATGCCCAGGAGAATGGTAGCCCCATATTGCCAGGGAGGACCAGTGGGGAGCTATGGGGGGTTAAGGTGGAGGGAGCAGGGTGCGAATAGGACATGGAGGAGGGCCCTCCTACCAAGATAATCTGTTGTTTACCCGGGAATAAATCTTGCAAGGATGAGAAACTCAGCATTATTTTCAGAAGGTTTTCAACTTAATTGCTGATTGTTTTTTGCCCTAATAGACTTAACAGTTTAGGATACAGTGCATGGTACTGTCTGGTTAGGCTACATGTATGTAAGAATGAAGACAGTTGTAGAAGGTGAAGGTGGGTTGGAATTTATGCTATTTGTGTGTTTGGTAATAATTCTTACATTTCACATTTGTATAATGCAATATGTATATATATGACCTCTATAATCTATTTAGTCACAACAGTTCTGTGAGGTATGTAGGGTATGTATTATTAACTCTATCTAATACACGAAGAAACTAAGGCACAAAGAATTAAGATGCAAGAATAGTGGTAGAAGCCTCTGGGGTTGGGGTTTCAAACCATGGTTTTCTGACTTGAGATTCAGGGATTTTTTTTTTTTAAATCATCACTTGGCTGCCTCTCAACCACAAATTAATTGGTGACATCTGTCAAGCTGAAAAACAAAATCATTTTCAGTATTTTTCTTTTTGCTATTAGATAGAAGAACCTTTGGGCCCTACCACCTTGCTCTCTATTAAATATACTAATTGAAGAATGAACTAGTTCTAGTCTCTAAAGCAGCAGTTCTAGAGGGTACACACGGTTCATCCAGGAATGGGAAGAAAATATTGGGACTTTAAGTTTCATATTTTTGGATGTATTTAATTGAACATACCACTACAATATGCCTTAATAAATATATACATAAACATACACACACATACAGAGAAATAAATGTGTGTAATTTATAAGTAAGTATATTTACAAATATTGAGATGCTTTTTCTTTTTCTTTTTTCTTTTTTTTAAACACTGAATTGCAGGCTCACAAAAGCTTGGAAATCATTGTTCTTAACTGGTAACCACTTTCTGTAAAATGTCTGTTTTTAGCTAAGCACACTTCTTTTGTTTCACCTTAAGCTTAGTGCAACAGAGTATGGCAACCCAGCTGCTGTACCCAGAATAACAGAGGCTTTGAGTGAGAAGGGTCTAGAGGGATCAATTTGCCTAACCCCTGCATTTGACAGAGGAAGAAACTGAGGCTTACAGGGGTTAAGGGATTTGCCCAAGCTGACAAGTTAAGGTTGAGCCCAACAATATGGGAAACGGATGGAAAATCCAGTTAATGCTCAGCTAGCCATGGTAATGTGTCATGGGGCTGGCTTGCAGAAATTAAATCCGTTAATAATCCCCAAACCTTATTTTAGCCAGAAGTTTTAAATGCCTCACCTATCAAACTTTTTGCTAAAGATGATAATGTAATGGTTTTCTTTCTTTGGGCCCCCAAGAATGTCTACATTAAGCAAAAATGTCACTCATATACTGCTCACTAGGTATCTGGTTACATGCAAATACAAATAGTGATTTAATTATACACAGTAAGTGGTAAAAAGACTTGTATTGACACAAATATACTCCTCATTCCTGACTTGTTGTAAAAAATGAAACCAAATTACAGTATTCCTCATTAGGTAAGTAATTACTCAAAATCCACTGAATTTTGAAATACCATAAGGCTGCTTCTGACAGGACCACTGTCTCATTGGAATTTAAGACCAGAACAATGTGGACTGTTGTCATAGGCTAAAATCCCAGGGTGTATTAAATTCTGTTCTGAACTCACGATATTCTCCTGTTGATCTGGCCATATATTTAATCACCAGTGTGTACTGGTTTTATTTACTGAAATATGGCAGATAAGATTAGTCTTCATTACTTTTTTAATTTTGTAGAAATATCCAGATCATTATTGAATGACTTCCTCCCGCTCGTGAACTTTAAAATAATTTTGCCCTTTCAAAAGCAAAACAAAATACCTCTAAATTACCATCACCAACCTGCTAGTATCTTTATTAGGAAGCTTATGAAATTTATAGTTTGGTTTAAGGAGAATTGACTTCCTTATACTGTTGTCTCATTTCCCCCCAAATTTCATATTTATTTATTTGACAGAGAGAAAGATCACAAGTAGGCAGAGAGGCAGGCAGAGAGAGGGGGAAGCAGGCTCCCCACTGATCAGAGAGCCTAATGTGGGGCTCATTTCCAGGACCCTGAGACCATGACCTGAGCTGAAGGCAGAGGCTTAACCCACTAAGCCACCCAGGAGCCCCCGTTTCCCCCCAAATTTCAATTAGGGTATCTCTTTTTATTTATTCAATCATTTTATGTCCCCTTAGCAAATGGCATTTTCTCCCATTCTATTGTATTTTCTTTTTTTTTTTTTAAGATTTTATTTATTTATTTGACAGAGAGAGATCATAAGTAGGCAGAGGCAGGCAGAGAGAGAGAGAGGGAAGCAGGCTCCCTGCTGAGCAGAGAGCCCGATGTGGGACTCCATCCCAGGACCCTGAGATCATGATCTGAGCCGAAGGCAGTGGCTTAACCCACTGAGCCACTCAGGCATCCCTCTATTGTATTTTCTAACTGACTGTGCATCATTTATAATTACTGCGAACATTTTTTACAAATTTTGTAATCTGCCACTTTACTGAATTTTCTTATTATAGTAGTTTTTAAGTTGATTCTCTTGGGTTTTCCACATTGATGTCCATCTCTTATATGAATAATGACTATTTTACCTCCTTTTTTTCATATTTTTAATGCATTTTGTTCTCTTATATAACTTTGTCAACTATGACTAGAGCAATTATATAACTGTGCTTCAATTATTGAGCGCTAAGTTTTTCCTATTACAGTAAAACTGCAGTGAACATCTGTACAGAATTTGAGTAGTTTAGGTAATTTCCTTAGGATAGATTCCCACGTGTGATTTGTTGGTCAAAAGTCATAATAATTTTAAAGAATTTTAATACATATTACCATTTTTTTTTTCCCCAAAAGGCTCCATCAGTGATTACACTCACCTTGCTCCACTGGCGGCTCCTGGCACAGATGCCTGCTTCCCCTACCTTCCTTTGTGGGCCTTCCCTTTTTTGCCCACTTGTACCAGGGAAATCCAAATCAAACCTCCCCAAATCAAATAAAGATCAGACCTAAGAAAATAAAAATTGCAACTCAAGCAACCCAATAATCAACATGGAGATGACATTTCAATGATTCGGAGATGATTTGCTTACTCAGCCTACAAATCCTCCTCGAGTCCCCATTTCCCTCATTCTTCCTATTCTGAACACCACTAAGAGCAGTAGTTTCCACCACCTTAATTTCTCTCCTCCCCATTCTTTATTCTCTATCCACACTGCTACTGGTCTAGGTCAGTGGCTCCTCAACTCTCATGGGGACCACTGTAATCCCATCTAAATGAGCTGACCACTCCCATGGAATCCTTGATCCGCTTCTACTCAAAGCCCTTCAATGGCAGGAAAACTCCCAAAGATGGTCACCATCTACCTGTTCAATTTCTCCTTTTAACCTCTCACTTACATACCACCTTCAAGCCATACCAGAGTATTTGCAGTTCCCTGACAACTTGCAATTCCAAGCCTCCGTATTCGCATGTGTCATTCCGTGCCATTCCACCTGCAGGAATGCCATCCAGAGCCCCATATACCCCCCAACCCCATTCACCCAGAAAAATCCTTTTTATCCTTCAAGATCCAACTCAAAGGGCTCCTGTCTGGTAAAACCTTTCCCATTCCACTCCTCACCCCCAGCCCTAGAACTATTATGGTAAGACCTGCCCATTGATGGACTATGGCGGTATTTCTTGAGGTTACTGTTGTGCCCAGTTACTGGGGTTCTTATATAAGTGAAACAAGGTTGATACAAATTGGTGGAGACTGGCTTTCCCCCCCTTTTTGGTGAATTATATTTGTTTAATGTGACTTCAAGTTTATTCAGTACAAATCTATTATTTCCACCAGCAGTATAAACACAAGAATCAACGCAACAAGCCAGGGGAAGGATGCTTACAAGATAAGAGCCACTCTATGCTTCCCTGCTTCCTTGTGCCTCAGGCACTTGCCTTGCTGACTATTAACGATCTGAAGCACAATGATGAGAGACCCCCAGTGACTTACAACTTCAGACAAACCTTTTGGTTCCCCCCTCTTTTTTTTTTTTTTTTTTTAGTCGGGTTGAAATCCAGAAATCCTGTGAGCTAGTCTGATAGAAGGGTAAAGTCTTAGAGCTGGAAGTGGGGTGTGGGGGGTTAGCATGTCACTCAGTTCAGTTCTTTGCTTATAGAAAGACAAGAGGAACAAACCAGTGCCTCCTGTTTCTAAAGGTCTATGGGAATGAAAAACACTTTGTTCATCCAAGGCATCCTCTGTCAGCCCTCATCAGCAAGGAATCTCTGGTTCTCACTTCCTACCTTGCCTGCCCTGCATCACCTTATCATTTTCTCTTAACTCTATTTCCCTCCTCTAGGGTGACTCACTTTGTCTCTGCTTCACTAAGATTGCTAGGCACCAAGTGTCTTCCCTGAATACTGTGAGTCACATGCTTCTAACTTCTACCAGGAAAGCCTCCCTCTGATTCATGTTCTGAAAATTTGGGGTGGGGGGGAGGTGAGAAGCAGGGAGAACCTCATGGTTAAGCACATATGGCACCCACAATTCAACAAGGAAAAACAGAAGTGCCCCCATCACACACCTAGGGAATGAATTTTGCTCTACAGCACAGCTGCCCTTCTGCAAACTCTTCTAAAGCAGGCCAATTTATTCCAAATTCCACCACAATTGTCTGTGAATGTCTGGTGAGATATTCAAAGCAAGTTAACTGTCTACAAGTTATGGGGGGGGGCCTCTTTTTTGTGGATTCATTGAGAAACATGGACAAAACTGCTAACATATGTTTCTGTTGCTAGGCCTTAGTCTTATCACAGTTTGAAACTGTAGAAAATCAATTACCTGCTTTGAATTACTCCCTTCCCTGGCACAAAAGCATTTCTTCGTTCTTTCGGGATAGTGAACACTTTGCAACAACTACCACTAAAAGCCCGTTAGGATTCTCTGCTAACTTAATGTAGTACAAATAAACCCAACAGAAGGCGGGTAGAATGCTAAACATTCCCCTCTCTCCTCTGTTGTGGCTTCCTTGCAGCTTGGGACCTTTCTGCCTTGCTGATGCAACATCTGGACAGCATTCAGGGTTGTTTCTCAAGGACACAAGCATGCACCTCCAGTGAATTTCAACTTTCAACATCTCTCTGGCTCTAATCTATATTTAATGTTTCATGACTGGTAGTCAAAGGAGCTTCAGCTAAATATCAGTTTGGAATGAAAATGATCCTTGGGAGAACATTTGCTTCCAGTGTGCGCCAGCAAAGTGTCTGTGACAGAGGCTCTCCCCAGAGATTTGTTGCCCATTCTCTTGCAGTAATAATAATTACGCCTTATGATTGCTGTGCCCACATAATCAAAGATCGCTTCATCAAATGTGATCCCGAGGGGAAGCTGCCTCTGCTCCTAACTGGATGTCAGTCACGGAGAGCAGCACCCCTAGGGATCCCCAATCTTTCTTGTGCCCTTTTCAGTACTGTGTTGTTAGCATTGTGTTTCTTCATATTCTTCTTAATGCAAATGATGTGTAAATCATGCCCTCCAGAAGGCGCATGTGGTGAAGGGGAGAGGGTGGGGAGGGAGGTGGGGCTGGTGTATTCTTCTCCCCCGGCTCCCCTCCCCAACCTACCACAGGGATTTCTCACATGGAACATAATTACATCTGTGCCATATGGGCTCATTTATATTCTATTACAGGTTAAGCTAATACGACTCAGAAATATGCTAAAAATACCTCAAAGTATTCTAGAGCTGTCAAAACACTTGTCATTTCTTCCTCACCCGTTTGATTGCTAGTGTTTTTGTTTTTGTTGGGAGATTCAGAGAGCTAAGAAACCATGCCGGCATGCTGGTGTCCAGTCTATAAATATAGTTTAATTTCCTGTATTATTGCAATCTTTGGGCTTGCAAAGAAAAGATCTTTCTTTATAGGCTGGAATGGCCCCAAGACATGGGCATGGAAGCCCCTATACTTGTAGATTTTCATTTCCCAGGAGGTGGAAAATACAGATTTCAGATGTGTGGTTTTGTCAGCTTTAGAATATTTCTTGTCTTTGTTTGATGTAATTATTCATTGTGATAGAGAAACACCTGCAGCGGGCTGACACACCAGAGAAACGTGCTGCTTGCGTTATAGGAGTTGGTTTGGATGTCAGGCAAATCTTGTTGAGATCTTACATGTGGCATGATAATGAGAAGTACAATCTGTAATGAGTAATGAGTCCAATAATGATTTACAGGGGCACGTTGGGTTGTTCGTATGCAATGGGTAAAGTCCACCAACCCGTTAATTTCTACCATCAGTTTGGAAAATTGGTAGGTCATGCTTGTGTAGACTCTTAACCTCATGGCTTGATTATATAATTAATTTTTTCCACTACTATTATCTTCACATGTTAGTGGAATTTTTAAAAATTAATCTTGGGAACAGAAGGGCAAGCACAAATACTGTACTTTCCCATGCTTGACAAGTAACCTTTCCAAAGCGCATAGGGTGCTAATCACAGTATCAGCCATCAGTCGAATACACAGACCACTTAACTGAGAACTGAACGCCCACAAAAATTTGCTAATAACTGTTTTATACTATCTGATCGAAAGAATAACTGTTTTATACTATCTGGTTCCAATCTCAACTCTGCTACTCACTAGCTTGTTATCTTGGCAAATCCCGTAATTTTTCTAGTTGCCCTATCTATAAAACAAGCATATGGTAACTTTCCCCATGGGATTGTTGGAGGTATTAAATGAGACAATATATGTAAAATACTAGGCACAGTATCTGGCACTCTGGCGTGTAATAATCACTTAGTAAATATTTGTTTTTATTATTGCTGTTGGTTTCTAGTTTTATTATTATAAACAGCTTCTTTATATGGCTCTTTTAGTTAAAAATTAAGTTTTTGCCCAAATCACGTTAGTTACACAGACTTCCATTTCTCTTAGTCCATACACACCGGAGGTTCTTGGCAACCAAGTTCTTTTTTTTTTAAGATTTGATTTATTTATTTGACAGATGGAGAGAGAGAGGAGGAAGCAGGCTCCCCGCTTAGCAGAGAGAGCCCGATGCGGGGCTCGATCCCAGGACCCTGAGATCATGACCTGAGCTGAAGGCAGAGGCTTAACCCACTGAGCCACCTAGGCACCCCTTTACAACCAAGTTCTTACCCCATTTAGAATCATTAGAAATTTTGTGAACTGGCATGGGAAGAAACAGAAAAACTCAATGTTAACGAACCAAAGACAAGATTTCTAATTAACATATAATTTAAAAATATGTGTACATTAGGATTGCTCAGAATACAAAGTGTCTGAATTCATGCAATTGAAATGTTACATTTAAGTCAGAAGGAATTGTAGTTTATGGTGGGCAAATGGTTGAGCCAGTAACTCTAACTATAACCAAGCTTTTAGTTTTAACTTCTTTCAATTCTTTTTTAAAAAATAATTTTATTTAAATTCAAATAGCCAACATATAGTACATACTTAGTTTCCGATTGCTTCTTTCAATTCTGAATGTAGAGCTATATGAACACTTTGAAGGGGTGTATGTATAGGGGTGTGTGTGTGTGTGTGTGTGTGTGTGTGTGTGTGAGAAGGGGAGAATCTATGTTGTAGATACTTGCACACAAGAGAACTTAATTTTAGGGTTTCATTTAAGTGTTCCTATGCAGCCTCATGACCTTGGGTAAGTTATGTGCCTTCCTAGTCTGCAAAATTGGGCTCTAGATTCTCAGGTCTCCCTTCCTTTTATGCTGTTTATACAGCTCGTGAAATGAAAAAAAAAAAAAAAAAAGTGGAATTAATATGAGGAGGGCGTGAGTTGCCTGGATATCTCAAACTTGGGTTTTTTAATGGAAGGTCTCATATAAATGATCTAGAAATAGGATTTTTCTCCTTCCCTTGTCTTGGTTTGTGGTTAGGGATAGAAGCAAATGGCAAAGTGACATGTGCGCAATCTTTTACAGGTGACATCCACATCTCTCTCCCTGGCCAGGCTGTAGGTACAAGGTTTTTGGACAAGGATGTTGAAGATTTAAACGGTTCAATAGCAGTGTGATTCTAGACGTTCATGATTTATGAAATTTCATGATTAGAACTGATATTTTTTCAGTTTTTAGACAATGCCTTTTTCCCCCCTCAAAATTACCCCCAGAGACCTTTCTGCAGAAAAGATAAGGCACACCATTTTTTAAATTAATTTATTTATTATTTGAGGAGAGGAGCAGAGGGAGAGAAGGACTGAAGGACACTCCATACTGAGTGCAGAGCCTGAGGCAGGGGTCCATTTCAGGACCCTGAGATCAGGACTGGAACCAGAAACCAAGAGTCAAACACTTAACAGACTGCACCACCCAGTTGCCCCAGGCACACAAACTTTTAATGGTAAAGTTCAGTCATCTTTTCTTTTTAGTTTTTTTTTGTCAGCTGTACTATCAATTGCTTTAAAGTAAAAATAAAAGTTTTACTCTTTAACCTTACATATTAAAAATAAAATAAATCTTTAAAATGGTAAACAGGATTTGTTTCTGAAGCTGAGTCAGTATGAGATTAATGTTTTCCAAAATGTCATTTGGTTCGACCCTAAATCTTTTCTTATAATATCTTCCCTCACCTATTTCTCTATTGTCCACATGAGACCACAGAGGGTGTTAGAGATAAGGGTTGGTAGAAATCTCTTTTACTGAGAGTCAAAAAGAATTCTTTTTCTTTTCCCCTGTAGTTTTTCTTAATAAGTCAGGAAATATTCTTTGGGAAAAGCTGGAAGTAAAAGTACAGTAATATTAAGACAGACATTAAGCTCACAAACAGATATTCATTTTTTTCTGTGGGGAGGGGTGTGTGTGTGTGTGTGTTTGCTTTCACTTTAAGCCAGAATTCATTATTATTAGCTGCATTTTCTCTAAAAATGTCCAGCCAGAATGTGTCTTAATAAGGGAGGAAGACCCCTCACTCCAATTAAAACCTTTGTTCTCCCAACTTAAGCTTGAAAGGCAGAAGTAACCTAAATTGTAACCATTCTGGCTCTCCATGCCAAATCCAGATGCTTAAAGCTTTCAAAACATAGGTACTGTGTTCCCATGTCTCCTGTAAAAGACATTTGTCCTATCTAGAAGGAAAGGTCTTTCAAATTTGAACATCCATTTATAGAACTTTTGGAAAGAAAACCAAATTCCCAGAGACCCAATTGACTGAAAAAAAAAGAAAAATCTATCATAAAAAAATTCCTCTGAAGATGAAAAAAAACCTCAAAACTTTACTCACAAAATTGTGTCATATTCCACATAACCTATGTAAACTATCACCTAGAAGACAGTGAGAAATCTGAGAGTCACAACTAATTTTTCTTTTAAATTTTAGAAAAATGCTCATAGGAAATTTAATATATTAGAATTATAATGTTTACTCCAAATTGTTGCTTTTTGTTAACACACTTCTTTCTTGTATTTTGTAGGAAATTTTAAATTTCACAGAGATAACCCCCTTGACATGTTGTTTTATCTCTTTCTAGTCTTTTCTCTGTGCATAAAGGTATATTCTAAAGTAATGAGACTATGCTACGTATAAGATTATGTATCTTGGATTTGCCCCCTTAGCTTTCTTTCATCATTTCTTCATGTCTTTAAATATTTTTCTGAAAATCTATTTTTTTCTGAAATCTATTCTGAAATTCTATTCTGAAATCTATTTTATTTCTGAAAATCTATTTTTAACCACTGCATAATTCCCTCATTTCATTGCATAGTTAGTTGTTCCATAATTTTGTTTACCTTAATTTTCCATTGGAGATATTACCTTCTTAGTGATTTCAGTATGCAGTGAACGATCCTTCTAATGTTGTGGGTTCTCAAACCCCTGACCTCTTTTTCCCTAGCAGTGTTGTCCTTCCCTTCAGTAGCCACCCATTCCCCATGGGCAGCCCTTGCTAGAGCATGTCACTCTCACTCTCTCAATGTCATGTATCCCACCCTAACCAATATCTCCTGACTTTCTGGATCACCCCCTCTAGTAGTCTGACTATAATTCTTTGACTCCACTGGGACCTCCAATTCTACCACCTTTTCACTACCTCTTACTCCCTTCCTGTCCTGGCTCCCCATCACCCGGCTGAATTTCACCCACAACAATCATTCACTTGTGAACATACCTTTAATTTCATTCTCCATTCCCCCTTTGTCATGTTTGTTCAGAGAAACCATAATACTGCTTAAATCCAACTCTTTGCCTACTCTGTATGTACACCTGGGTAACTTACGGCAGCTGGAGAACACACAACCAACCAAGCTGATGGCTCTCACTTTAAATTCATAAGCACAAACTCAATGAACCCTTAGTGCTCATAGTAACCATTCTGTACCTCTCTAGTCCATCTGTTCCCCTATTCATTGACTATTTGCTACCTTCTTTTCTCCCCCCAAACCTCCAATGCCCCCCCCCCAATCTTTATCATCTTGGCTGATGATGTTGCATCCTGCTTTCCTGAGAGAGAAGAGAACTTCCACTGATCCTTACAATCACCTCCCCACCCTCACACTTATCCCCCCCCATATGCCACTGCCCCACCTGCTCTCAAAGATGCATATCCATGCCCCTAACTAAAGCCAGTCCTTCCATTTATGCACCTAGTCCCATCCCTTCTCACCCCCTTGTTTTAACAGTTAGTCTTTCTGTCTCTTACATCATCAAAATGTTCATTCTCTACTGGATCATTTCCTGTAGCACACAAACATACTGTTATTCTCCCATCTTTCCCTATAAGCCATCACCCATTTCTTTGGGTTCTTTACAGCATAATTTGTTGAAAAGGATGACTCTACTTGACATATCTTTTTTTTTTTTAATGAAGATATTTATTTATTTACTTACTTACTTACTTGAGATAGAGAGAACAGGGGGAGGAGTGGAGTGGGAGGGAGAAGGAGGGGTAAAGAATCCCAAGGGGACTCCACACTGAGTGTAGAGTACAATGCAGGGCTTGATCTCAGGACCCTGAGATCATGACCTGAGCCAAAACCAAGAGTCTAATGCTTAACCACTGAGCAACCCAGGTGCTCCTCTACTTGACATTTCTGATTCTTTTTCTTTCATTTTCTCCTGAATCCTCTCCAATCATGTTTTTAACCTCTTTCCACTACCTCACTGAAACTGCTCCTGTCAAGATCATGAATGACTTCCCTAGTGGTAAATCCAATGATCAGTTCTCACTTCTCATATATTTGACCTTTCTTCATTAGGCTTCTGGGATATCACACTCTCTGGGATTTCCTCCTGCCTTACTAATTGCTTCTTCTCTGTCTCATTGGTTTTTTCCTCTCCTAACCCAGCCCTTAAAGTTGCAGGTCTCCAGTGTCTTGGGCCTTAGTCCTCCTCTCTTTTCTGCCTATTCTTATTTCCGTGGTGATTGCAACTAAACTCATGACTCTAAATACCACTTAAGTGCCTAAGACTCGAGTTTATCTCTTCATCCCAGACCTCTCTTTTGATCTCCAGGCTCACATGTAGTGACCTATTGTATCTTCTTTTGGTCTCTAATTGAATATGTCAAAAACCGAATGCCTGATATAGCCCCTACACTAGCACCTCCTACATCTGTCCCCATCTCAGTTGATGGCAACACAGTCTTCCTGGGGCCAAGGCCACAACTTTGGCATCAACCTTGACCTTTATCTTTTCTCACACAATCTATACAGTTCATCAGAAAATTTCTTGTTCTATCTTTATTGTATACCCAGAACTTGACTATTTCCCAGTACCACCTCTGTTATCACCTTGGTCTAAACCACTATTACCAGTTTCTTAACCTATTTTGCTGTTTCTATCTTTGCCCCTCCCACCACCCTTCTCAGCATGGCAGCCAGAGTGAGCCTTTTAAATCTAAATCTGATCAGGTTATGTCTCTGACTCTTCTAAAGACTCTCCAGTTCACTCAGAGTAAAAACCAAAGTCAGGGCACCTGGGTGGCTCAGTGGGTTAAGCATCTGCTTTTGGCTCAGGTCATGATCTCAGGACTCTGGGATCAAGCTCCATATGGGGCTTTCTGCTCAGTGGGGAGCCTGCTTGTGCTCTTTCTCTCTCTGTGTCAAATAAATAAATAAATAAAAATCTTTAATAAAAAAAAATAAAAATAAAAAATAAAAATCAAAGCGTGAAAGCCGAAGTCTTTGCAATGGTCTACTAGGCCCTGTGTGCCCTGACCTCAGTTACCTATCTGAGGCTTCTCCTTCTCCTCTCCCCTGAATTCACTACACTTTGGCCACATTAGTCTTCTTGCTATTCCTCAAATATCCAGGCTAATTCCCATCTCAGGGCCTTTGCTCTGGCTGTTACGTCAGCCTGAAAAGCTCGTCTACTCTTTTTGTGAATGTCACCTTCTCAGTAAAGCCTACCTTGGTTGCCCTATTTCAAAATGCACCCCCAACATCTCCTGTTCTCTTGATCCTCCTTATCACGTCTTCTCATTCTTCCTTTCCCCCATCATTTGGGAAAGCTTCCCATATCAAGTGGGAAGCTTCTTTTTATCTTAAGATTTTTTTTTCTTTTTTATTAACATATAATGTATTATTAGCCCCAGGCGTACAGGTCTGTGAATCATTAGGCTTACACACTTCACGGCACTCAACCATAGCACATACTCTCCCCAATGTCCATAACCCAACCACCCTCTCCCTGCCCCACTTCCCCCGGCAACCCTCATTATCTTAAGATTTTATTTTATTATTTTTTTCATTTATTTGAGAGAGGAAGGGAGCGTGCATGGGCAGGGGTACGGGCAGAGGGAGAGGGAGAGAGACAATATCAAGCAGACTCCAAACTGAGTGCAGGACTGACTCAGAGCTCCATCTCATGACCCTGAGATCATGACCTGACCTGAAATCAAGAGTCAGATACCTAAGCCACTAAGCCACCCAGGTGCCCCTCACATGGGAAGCTTCTAACAAGCTATGCAATTAACTTATTTTATTATGTTTGTGTTTATTTTCAGCATTCTTGTCTGAAGTATAAGCTCTCACAGTGTCAAGGTCTTCATTTTGTTCACTCAGATATAGTAAGTGCCAACAAAAATGTCTGGCACACAGTAGGTGTTCCATAAATATCTGTTGAAAACCTTTAGTACCTAAGGCTATTCATATAGAAAAGGCAAAATTTTAAAGACATGTTAATCTCCTTACTTACAAGTCACTACTTGTTTTGCAGAACCTGTTATCTGAACTCAAGTGTAACTTTGATCTAACTTTGTTAAATGTAACAAAGTTAGATCTAACAATCTAACTTTGATTTATAATGCCTTATTTGAAGCTTCACTTTTTCCATCCTTTGGAGAAGTTGACTTTCAAAACTGTTTTGATGATAGAGAAAATGAGAAAGAATAGCAAGGTACTGAAAGTAAAGTGAAGAATTATGACAACCATCTGGATATTTCAGCAACATGAACTGCAGTGGTGAACCCCTGTCATCCCGAGGAATATATGGCTCCCAGCAGAAACACTTTAATTTGTCAATTGGAGCATGGAGAACGGTGCGTTGGAATGAGCATCGTGGGGGGCTGGCTGTGAAAAGGAAGTGGGAAATAAAATGGAAGGAAAATAGATGTGCTAGTACCACATGCTTGTGGTACCCAATGCTTGTAAATGACCAGGCCTTATACTTACCTGTTGGAAATGCCGGTGTCTTTTCTAACTGAGAAGATTGTGATGTGTGCTACTGCGCAGCATTGAAAAGATGACATTTCTCTTTTTCTCAGACCTGAAATATCGTGTTTTTAACTTAATGGAGAAGTGAGCAGTAAGAAGTTTGCTTAAACTTCTCCCCCACTCCACGTTCCAGAGCCTGAGCTCATGCTACTACTAATCTGCTGGGAAAAACAGATTGAAAAGGATTTAAAGAGACCCTTTTCAAGTATGAAGGCATGCGAATCTAGCCAAGGAGACAGGCGTTACAGCCATTAAACAAATACCTGCATTAGTCAAGGAGCACTCAGAAATAGGGCTCCACCCACCCGGGGAGGATTTTTGCTAAGGAAAGCTGGTTCTCACAGAAGAGAGAAGCAAAACTGCCTCATAGGAAACCAGTTGTTTGTGTGCACATGGCTCCAGCTGCTTAAAATAATTTTATCCTCATCTGCTTTAATTAGAGTTTCCTATTAGTTTTTTTTTCCCAGTTGCTTTCCAGTGTTGACAAGGATCACTTTACCTTGGGTGGGTGAGGGTTGGATGGGGTAAGAGTGGGGGATGGGCAAATGGGACCTTATCCACTCTCATTCCTTACTATTGCTATGGTTTACTTGTTGGGGGGAAATAAAGGAAAGTAAAATAAGTGATTTGCCAAGGCCACAGCCATGTTGTTCAGGCCTCAGAAGGGCAGTAGGTAACCAGGAGGCACAGAGCACAAGTTTTTCAGAACAGAGAAAAATGATTGGTGGGGAAGCAGAGGTAAAGAATGCTAGGCTGGGGGCGCCTGGGTGGCTCAGTGGGTTAAGCCGCTGCCTTCGGCTCAGGTCATGATCTCAGGGTCTTGGGATCGAGTCCTGCATCAGGCTCTCTGCTCAGTGGGGAGCCTGCTTCCTCCTCTCTCTGCCTGCATCTCTGCCTACTTGTGACCTCTCTCTGTCAAATAAATAAATAAAATCTTAAAAAAAAAAAAGAATGCTAGGCTGTGTGTATATTGGGGGAACACTGAAATTTTCAATAGCATGCTCAGACAATGCTTTATGGAGAGTAAAGCTTTGAGCCAAGATCTAAAGGGAGTGAGGTCTTAAGTCATGGGAAGGGAAGGCATTCCAAGCAGAGACAACAGCAAAGAACTTGAAATGAAAACATGCTTAATGGGTTTGCAGATCCTCATGGACGTTGTGTGGCTGGAAATGAGTGGCCCTGTTTTATTTCTCCCTGATACTCATCACCACCTGATATGTGATATATTTTCATATTGATTTGTGTAGTCTTACTATTCTAACCCCAGCATCTAGAATAGTGCCTGGCATGTAGTAGGCACTGTGCCTTGCTACCCAGATTCCCCTTGAGGAACAAAGTCTGCTGGGCATACTGCCAAAAGATAGTTCCTACCTGTCAGCCTCTGTAAAGAGATATCCTACAACTAAGAACATCACTCAAAGTCACCCTCCTTCTGTTGACAAAGACTGATCAATGCAAGGGTATAAAGTCCTGGATGCCATGCCCCAATGTGGGACAATTCTAAAGGGCCACCCAAGTTCTAGAACTTTCCATGGCTTTGCCTGAAGCATTCCTTGAGACTGTATCAGAGCTCTACTTTTCTTTTTGCCCACTGCTATTTTCTTCCTCTCCTTTCCACGAATGTTGATTTCAGGCTCACTCCTTGTTTGACATACTGCATGCTAAGCTCTGTCTCATAGTCTGCTTACCAGGGAATCCTACCCAAGAGGGTGTTGGGGTGGTACTGAGAAAACAGATGCTTGAATTTTGGAGGAGAAACACCTGCCAGCTGACAGGCACTGAGGACTCCAACACTGATGGAATGTGGTATGTCCCTTACATTAGGTAGCAGTGCAATTGCTAAACCTTTTTATTGATGGTAAACCAGGATGATATACTACTGAAAAGAAATGTGATAGTGATACATTATATAGGCATCTGAGACATATGGGAGCAATTATATCTATAAGGACTTTGGAATTGAATGGTGGCTCTTGCTGAGTTCAATTAACACTCTGGGAAAAGATTTTGTAAAATCTAAATGGTAAGGTTGATTACTCAGCAATGAAAAGTCAAGTTTGAAAACCAAGGGACTTCCTTGGTAGCATACAAAAAATTGCCCATTTCCTGTAGGGAGAAAGCATAAAAAGTTGAGGAACAGGACTAAGACTTAAATGGAAGAGAAAACAAGCTCTAGAGAACATAAGCTCCCACCATAATGAAGATGACCTTCTATCCTAAGGTCAGCTTCATTATGAGAAAGCAGACCCTAACAAGTGGGATGGGACTTCTAGCTTAAAGCCCCTGAAAATCTTGAATCCCTAGCTGCAGTGCATTCTAGTAAATGTTTAACAACTAGCTTTCCAATACATTCACCAAATATACTTTTAAGTTTATTCCATACAATTATTTTCTTCATTACTTCCTTTGTCTGGACAGTCCAGAAAACAATAAATTAAGACCTGAGTTAAACTGTTCATTAATTTCCATGGAGTAAGTACTCCCACCATGGCCAATTTCAACATGATATTCCACTGAACATGCTACTCAATAGCACCCTGTTATATATATTTTCTCCATACAGACACAATGGATGCAAACATCCTTGAGAGTGTAAGTACTAGTAAAATGTAGTAAATCACCAGGAAATGAGTTTTCAGTATGTATGACCTTTGTTTTATTTTTAATTGTAAGTTTATATAATTTTATTTATAATAATGGGTATTTTTACAACTGGTTCACAAAATTCCTGAAATTGAACGATTGGCTCTTGAGATGGTGAACTAACCAGTAAAGAATTCTTAATTTTATTTAAATTGCAATCAGAGTTATCTGGTGTGAAATCAAGTCTCCAAAATTTACTAGGATCTAACACATTAAGACTATGCATTTTCTTTACATAGTCAATAAATCTATCAAGGAGAATGGTATGATTAACCTCTTAGGCTACCATTCTGCCAGCTTTGGTTTGGAAATAACTGAGTTTTAAACTGCATATCATTTTTTAGAATCTGTCATCTTTTTACATATGCAAGGATCAATTCAATTCCCCTAAACGAAAGAACACCATCATTATTCTCTTCACCTACATTTTGCCAACAACAGTGCCTTCTTAGCAACAGGATCTCTGTAGTTGGTTAGGGGTTATTTTATAACCTGACAAAAGATTGCAATATAAAATTTGTTCCAATTAATATTCTCAAAATGTTTGCCTGCTGGAGGAAGAACTTTTCTTTAAAGTGCTGTGGATTTTCTTTTGACATGTTGTAGTGTAGTGAAACCTCCTGTTTCAGCTTAATGGAGTTGGCTCTAAATAGAGTGGGATGGAGCCAGAAAATTTGGTGTAAGACAGAAACTAGCATGACTATACTCTTAGGTTGCAGAAATAAATCTTGAACAAAAAAAACATTAGGGTTATTTATTATTGTCTCATTTTTAAAAAAGATTTTATTTATTTGAGAGATAGAATGAGCTGGAGAGAGGGGCAGAGGGAGAAGCAGACTCCCTGCCAAGCAGAGAGCCCAGGCCCATCAGAGAAAATGCTTAACCAACTGAGCCACCCAGGTGCCCAGTTGTCTTGTTTTATTTGAACTTTTCTTCACTGGCCTATAGAATTATGCGGTCACTTCCTTCATTACTTTAACAAATATTTGCTATAGGTACAAAAACAGTTTCAAGTAACTTATTGTCAACCTAAATGAAGAAGTGAACTGAGGCAAGCTCCAGTTACCAGAAATTAAGCTTATTTGACACTAACAGAAAAATTGCAATTCACGAAAAAAAGAACTACGATAAGCAATAGGAATGCCTATTGAAATTTGCAGCCGGTCTGTATTAATGCGCAAAGAGTGCCACCTTCCGCCCCCCCCCCGCAGATGAAAGCAGGGAGCTCATTGGCTGGAGCATGGGGGAAGATGTGCTTGGCGGCTGCTCATTGGTCAGGAAACAAGTTCCGGTTTCCCGTAAATCAGGCACTTACTGGGCATCAGGCTCTGGGTTCTTGAGTTTTATGTACCTGTAAGTGTCTGTGAGATTCTCTGTTCACTATCTTCCTGGTTCCATTTTCGACTGTCATCATTTCACGCTAGAAATATAGTATCTGCCTCGTGGCTTCATAGTGCAGAGCTTTTAACCCTCACTTACAGGGCCAGGGCAAGAGACTAGTCAGCTGTGGGCCTTTTTCCACTTTGTGAGGGAGATGAGCCGCTCCACACCTGAGGGAAGCCTCTTCAGCCACCCCTCGTCCCATGGGAGCTGCGCGGGAAGGAATTTAGCATCTATCCTCACCACTCGGGTAAGTGAATATTTCCAAAGAATTTTTTTACTTTCCTCTGCTATCTTGTTCTTCCCGCCACGAGGGGTTTTTGTACTTCAGGAAGGTGCTCTGAGGGGCAAGTTGGGAGAAAGGAAGTGAAGGAGGTTCTGCCGGGCTGGTTTTCATCCGTGAAGGGGTGATTTTTGTCTCGCCCAAGTGTGGAGTGAAAAACTGTGGAGCAAAATGTAAGTCAGGTGGCGTAGTTGGACAGCTTCCCCGTTTTTTTCAGAGTTGTCACTTCATGCTCCAGTTTTATTCTTTAAATTGAGGTATAATTGACAACATTGTATTGGTTTCAGCTGTACAACATAATGATTCAAGATCCTACCCCTTCTGCCTCTGCCCACCACCAATCTGTGCTCTGGGCCTATGAGTTCAGTTTTGTTTTTTAGGATTCTGATGAAATCATAGAGTATTTGTAGTTCTCTGTCTTATCTTACTGTGAACACTTGGGTCATTTCCATTATCTGGGCTGTTGTAAATAACGCAGCAATGAGCATGGGGGTGCATATATCCTTTTGAATTAGGTGTCCCCCCCCCCCCCCTGCTTTGGATAAATACTCAGAAGTGGAACTGCTAGATGATACGGTATTTCTTTTTAATTTTTTGAGGAACCTCCATACTGTTTTCCATAGTGGTCACATCAATTTGCATTCCCCCCAACAGTGCACAAGGATTTGCTTTTCTTCACATCCTTGCCAACACTTGTAATCTCTTATCTTTTTATTGTTTGCCATTCTGACTGATGTGAGGCAGTATCTCATTGTGGTTTTGAGTTGCACTTCCCTGATGATCAGTGATTTTGAGCACCTTTTCATGTACTTGTTGGCCATCTGCGTGTCATCTTTGGAAAAAAGTCTATTCACATCTTCCCATTTTAAAATCAGACTTTTTTTTTTTTTTTTTACTATTGCGTTGTATGAATTCTTTGTATATTTTAGACTTTCTAATTTTTTTCAAAATTTTTATTTATTTTTATTTTATGGAGAGTGCAGGCACACAAGCATGGGGAGGGGCAAAGGGAGAGAGGGAGGATCTTAAGCGGACTCTGGGCTAAATACAGAGGTAGACATGGGGCTCCATCCCATGACCCTGAGATCATGACCTGAGCTGAAACCAAGAGTTGGATGCTTAACTGACTGAGCCACCCAGGCGTCCCATATTTTGGATTTTTAAAATGTATTAAAATTACAAAATGTTAGAGTCTTTTTCTAGTGTTTACAAAATCTGCAAATCTAAAAATACTAATAGATATAACAAGTCATGAGCTAATAGAGTCATTGGCTCTCTCCATTATTATGAATGATTAAAAACTGATTTTATTAAACTAAGCAAAGAATGAAGGGAAAGAGATGTTAAGAGCTAATATTTCTTATTGCCAATGTCATACTCACTTAACACCCTTTACAGTTGCTATTCCCTTTGCCTGCAGTGCATTTGTACCAGATCATCTTTGCATAATTAGCTCCATTTAGGTCACAATTCAAAGGGTACCTTTTCAGGGAGGCCTTCCCTGACAACCTATTAGAAAGTAGCTCTTACAGCATCCTTTAATTTCTTTGTAGCAATTAGATTTTTTTTTGAAAATGTGTATGTTCATTTTATTTGTTTACTTGCTAATTTTTTTGTCTCTTCCCTGAACTGAGTGGAAGGAAGTCAGAGCTCTTGTGTACTTTGTTCATGGCTGCTTCCTGCTATGTTTGTGGTCCATAGGAAGAGCTCTGTGATTCGTTTTTTAACAAATATATGTGAATGGGTAATATTTAATTGCTTTGGGTTTTTGTGGTATATTCTTCATTGGGAATCCCATGATGGATTCCAACATTTAGATGATAATACGCTTGACTTACGTACTTGACCTTCCAAATGCTAAGCCAACTATTTACTGATAGTCACAGTCCATTTAAAAACATTAAGGGATTTGTTACTCTGATCAGGTTTGTTTTAGACTTTTATAGATCAAAATTTTCATTGAGTAGTGTGTCTTTTCAAAATGCTTACAGACTTTGCATCTTCTATCTTACAGTGTTATCACCTTGTTTGGACTTATAATTTAAAATTGGAGACTTTGTTTATCTTGTGTATAGCTTAAGTTTCATATTTATGGGATGAGTAAATGATGGGATATATAAGTGATTATGAGATGTGTGACTTAAGCCTACAGGGAAATGTTACTTTTGTATCCAAATAAATGAGTTTGGGTTAAGAAGTTCAGGAAATGACTAAAACTTAGTATAATCTAAAATAGACAAGTTATAATTAATAATATCATTGGTCAAGTTGCTTGAATTAGGGAAACCTTAATTATGTCCTGCTTCACAGTCACTACTCAAATGTGATATTGCAAAGAGCAGACTCTATGTGCACTTACTAGCAGAAAGTCTGGTGTTCTCTAGTGTTGCCCACTTGGAATATTTCTAAAAATCCTGGAAGAAAACTCATGTTTCCCACAATCTACTCTTATTGTTTTCTTGACCAGGCATCTTATTGTGGATGAACAATAATCATTCCAAAAATAGATTGTCATCCAATGTTCCTGACTTTGCTTTGTTCATGGGCGTGTCTTAACTCCCCCCAAACCCAGCTAATATCAAACTGTAACATTTAACGAACTATACCAAGGAACTTGGGTGTAACAAAATGGCCACAGCCAACACGTGTTTGTTCCTACCTGTTCCTACTTTGTGATAGCCATTTAACTTCTGCTGTAGACATGTCTTTTCTACATCTCTCAAATCTCTCTTTTCTCTGATCCGACAAGAATTCCAAGCCCTAAATCTTTTCTCTCAATTTCAAACACATTTCAATCAATATCTTTATGAAGATGTCTGATAGATTGAATTATTAGACCCAATTCTTAATTATTTCCTTTGTCTTATAGTTTAGTTTTGTATTCTCTCCACTAAAGGTAGTGCTTACTTCCTTGCCTCTTGACTTCAGACTCAGCCATGTGTTTTACTTTGGTTAGGAGTATGTTAGCAGCTGTGATGCAAAATGCAGCTGGAAAAGTGCTTTGCCCCTTGATGTGCCTTTGCCATCAACATGCGAAGAATGTGTCCTGAATAGCCCACTGGGACTAAGGAGGATGAAAGACATGTGGGAAAGACCTAGATCTGCAGACCTGCAATGTGAAGCAAAATCAGCCCAGCTGACTCATGAATCTGTGAAAATAATTTTTTTCAGTCACTGCACTTTGAGGTTGTTTGTTATGCACCATTGTTGTGGCAAAAGCTAATTTATACAAGATGTTACTCTTTCCATGGTAAAGTCAAATATTTGCATCTTTATGCAAAGTAGTTTGTCTACTTATATTCCCGCCTGTCCCCATTCCAGAGTAGCATTTTAACTTTACCTTTGCATAATCAAAATGCATGTTAAAAGGCTTTCTCAAAAAAAGAGAAGTTTTCACATAAACATGTTTTTTCCCCTTTAGCTGTAGAACAGAAAACCAAAAACTAATTTTATTTTTAATTAATTTTTTTTTTTTAAGATTTTATTTATCCATTTGAGAGAGAGAGAGAGAGCATGAGAGGGGAGAAGGTCAAAGGGAGAAGCAGACTCCCTGTGGAGCTGGGAGCCTGATGCGTGACTCAATCCTGGGACTCCAAAGGCAGTTGCTTAACCACTGAGCCACCTGGGTGCCCCCAAAACTACTTTTAAATCACCATTTTCCTATCTCTGAAAAATGTAAAGTAAAAGCTCCGTGCTCCAGATGAAAATCCAGATTTATCAAAAAGACAAATTGTTGATTTGTTTTCTTTCTGATTAAATATTTCTCTACAAATGTCCCTTCATTTTGTAAAAATATTCCTTGGCATACTAATTCTTTTGGTATGGCTGTTTTCTGCCACTGGAATCTGTGTCCCCTAAGAGGAGGGCAGAGACTGTCTTTTTCATCTTGATGTCTTTAGCACCAGTTCTGTTGCCTGGCTGATTGTAATTGGCCAACACTTGCTTGTTGAATTTCTTTGTAATTAATACAGATATTATAGTAATTCATACAAGAGGGAAAATGCTGAGAATTAGGATGACCTTAGAGAAGGTTCAGAGAAGTGGTGTTGTTGGTGATCCTGAACATTGGATAGGATTTGAGTTGACAGAGAAGAGATGGGGAAATATTTTAAATGGGGTATGAAGTGAATGATACATGATAACTAGAAAGCACAAGACTCATTCATAAATGTTTAAAACATAATTTATTTTATAAATATTTTTACATATAATTTTAAAGAAAATTTGTTGTAAAAAATGAAGGTAATCTATTATTTGAACTCAAAGACTGGCTAATATTAGTAGAATTTCTTTAACGTATTGAAGAAAATACAAGTACAGTGGGGATTTGTGGGGAAAACCATTTTCTTATTAGTATGTTGAAAACTGGTAAGTAGACACTTTCCAACCCTAATTCTATTTCTATATTATTCCTATTGCCCCCCAATTCCCCTAAAAATGCCAATGAGATTTGCTTTGATTTGTATCTGTATTCTTTGTGTCATTATTACTTATTTTTCAGACTTATCTTGAGGCATATTTGAATCAGATGGGTTCGATGTATTCCATCCATTTGTCTTTAGGCCCTAGTAACAGGTGCTCAAAGTATTTGCTGTGACTATTTTTTATTAATTACTATATTGCTAGTAATAACTAAGGACACTGATTCATTATGTCAGTTGTTCTGTGAGGTTGGTGCCAAATTTAAGTCTGTTTTTTAGTTGAGGAAATTGAGGCCCAGAGAGATTAAATGATTAAAAGATGAAGTACCAAGTCATACCAGGTGTAAGTGGCCGAACCATGACTCAAGTTCACATCTGCCTAACACCAACACCATGCTATTTTGAATCAAACTGTATGGTTTGGAAAACCATATACAACCTACTACATGTCATCCATACTTTCTCTTTTAGTTCACTCATTTAATGGACAAATATTATTGTACTACAAGATAATGCGTTATATATTATATAAATTTGTGTCTGTGAATGTGTAGATACAGGGTGATTTGCCTTTCTCACTTCCTGATGATAAAACCTGAAAAATAATTGCCTCTGTGACACACAAATTGCACATTTTTTTTTTTTTTTTCATTTTTGGAGACCGTGGAATGCTCGTTTACCCCTCTTTAGCTTGGAAGTTACAATGTGCTCATGGCTAGGAATAGTGAGCCTGCTGCTGATGCCTTAAAGTCAGTGCTTAAAGAATCTCATAAAAAATTGAAATTTCTACCTTTATTCAAACTTGTCAGGAAATCTCCCTGTAACCCTTTGTATCTGAAAATGCATTACAGCTTGTTTAAAGCACTGTGGGAAACAGGTTTACATTTCTTTGGTTGCACATAAAATCACCTTATGAGCTGCCAAATGAAAACTGGGAAAGCTCAGTGAATGGGGATGCCTTCTTCAAAACCTCCTTGTGAAATGGAGCTGCCGTGATCCCTGTTTAAAACTCAGAGTTTGGCAGAATAGATTTAAAAAATGATCCAACTACTTTCTGCCTACAACAGGTACACATATATTCAAAGATACAAATAGAATGAAAACAAAAAGGATGGAAAGAATATACTATACAAGCAATAACCATTAGACAGCTGGAGTGCTATACTAGTATCAGAAATAGTAGATTTTAAGACAAAAGCTGTCACTAGAGAGAGGAAAGATCATTTTATAATGATAAAAGAGTCTATGGTCAGTCTATTAGGAAGACATAGCAGTTGTAAACATATATGTCTTAGAATCTGAAGTACACAAATCTCCCTTCAAAACTGACAGAATTGAAGGGAGAAGTAGACAATTCAGCAGTCATAGTTGGGGACTTCAGTATCCCTCTTTCAGTAAAAGATGGAAGAGGCAGAAGATCAATATGGAAATGGAAGACATGAGCAACACTGTAAACACTATAAACCAGACATCTGTAAAACACTTCAGTCAACAGTAGTAGATTACACATTTTTTTCAAATTCACGTGGAACAGTCTCTAGGATCAACCATATGTTAGCCATGGAACAAGTCTCAATACATTAAAGGACTGAAGTCATACAAAATATATTTTCTAACCACAACAAAATTGAATTCAAATAAAATACCAGAAGGAAATTTAGAAAATTCACAATTATGTGGAAGTTACCAAAAAAAAAAAAAAAAAAAAGCAAAAAAAAGAAAGAAAGAAACAACAACAACAAAAAAAAACCAAAACCAAACACAGATAACCAAAGGGTAAAAGAAGAAATCACAAGGGAAAGTTGGAAGGTTAGAAAGTACTTTGAGAACATATGCATCATTTAAAAAACTGTGAGATTTATTTACATGGGTACTTAGAAGCAAGTTTATAGCTCAAAAGCCTATATTTAAAAGAAAGTTCTCAAATCAGTAACCTTCTACCTTAAGGAACTAGAAGAAGAAGAAGAGTAAACTCAAAAGTAGCAGAAGGAAGGGAGAAAAAGAGATGACTTTCCAAATGTTAAGATACTTAGTGGTTCTCCTATAAACTCTTGGTGAAATTTTTCACTTGAAGAGATTATTTTAATTTATAAGTAGAGAGACCATTTAAAATTTTATTTAATTGTTATAAAAGTCACACTAGTTCACTGTAGAAAGATTGGAAATTTCCTAAAAGTATTTAAAAAAAAATCACAAACTAGAGTTCACCACCGTTAACATTTTGGTACATTCCCTTCCAGTCTTTATCTTAAGCCCATATGCATAAAACCTATATAGTGGACAGGAAATATATACATATCTCTATGTTTTCACTCAAATTTGGTTGTAAGTTTCCCTGTATTAATAACATTTCTTTGAGATATACACAATGACTGTTACAATAAGGCACAACAGCTTAATTTATTGAACCATTTCTCTATTTTGGACATTTACAATTGCTTCTAATTTTGTTTTTTTCTTAGAATAAAGTTATAGGTGTAGGATTACTAAATCAAAGATTAAACTGCTTTAAAGTTTTCACCTGTTGTGATTTGCCTTTCAGAAAGGATGTGTTTTCATATCCTTTACATACATTACCACCAACAGTGCATTAGAATGCCTGTGGAGATATTTTCTGAATCCTAATGGAGTCATATAATTTGACAAATACTAATATATTTATAGGATCAGAAGTTTAAAATATTTAATGTCAAGACCGTTCCAGAAAACTTAGAACATTACTTAAAAAATCAATTAAAAAATTACTGTTTACCTTTTCATAAATGACCAAAATACTACTAACTTGAGTTAAATTTTTTTTTCTACATCTACTCATAAAATCTAGAATTGGAATTTAGAAGTCCTTCTGTTCAACTACTTAAATTTACAGACTTAGTTAATTCAAGGCTTGAGGGATAAAGTAACTCAAGTCACATAGGTATGCTAATGATTTAGAGTCCAGCACACTTTGTTTTTTAAACAATTTACTATCTTAAAAGTACAAGTAATATGTGAATATAATCCTAGGAAAATTCAAACATTACAGATACAGGAATGTAGATATCCATCTCTCTCTCAGAAAAAGTGCATGCCCCTCCCCCCTCCATCCTCAGTTCCATTCTACTTCTCAGAGGTTTGGTGGGGATCCTTCCAGACACTTTCCAAATTCTTAAAGTTTAAAGGAAAATTTTTATTTCAGTATATCTTCAACTTGCTTTTTTCTTTTTCTTTTTTTTTTCACTTACCTGTATGTTCTAGAGATCTTTTCATATTAGCACATATCTACCCGTATTTTTAACTGCTACCTAGTGGTATAATATGGACATACCATAATTTACCTAAATGTCCTTTCATGAATGTTATTCATTTTAATTTCTTGCTTTCTCAGGTGATGCTACAATGAACATCTTTGGACATACACTTTAATGCAAGTATGCATGTGTTTCTGTAGGATAGATTTTTCAAATAATCAAATAGCTGGATCAGTGGGTATGCATATACTGCCAAACTGTCATCCATATAGGCTATACTATCACTATTAGTATGCTAGGCAGAATATGCCCACTTTCAAAAAGGTCCATTTTCTAATTCTGAGAACCTCTGACTATGTTACCTTAGCTGACAAGAGGAACTTTGTAGATGTGATTAAGATTAAGGACCTTGGAATAGGGAGATTATTCTGATTTATTTCATTGGGCCCAATCTGATGACCAGAATCCTTAAATAAGCAGTGATTCTTTCCCTGCTGTGGTCAGGAAGGGTCATGTGACTATAGAATGATTAGAGAGATACAACATTGCTGGCTTTAAAGATGAATGAAGGAAGCCAGGTATGCTGGTGTCTTTTAGAAGTTGAAAAGGCAAGGAAATGATTTCCCTCCTAGAGCCTCTTTCAGAAAGTAATACAGCCCAGGTGACATCTTCATGTTAGCCCACTGAAATCTGTATTGGACTTCTGACCTGCAGAATTGTAAGATAATAACTTTGTGTTGTTTTAAGTAACTAAGGTTGTCACAGTTTGTTACTGCAGCACTGGAAAACAAATATGATTCATGTAGGAGAATACCCATTTCTTGAAATTCTTTTTTTTTTTAATATTTTATTTATTTATTTGACAGAGAGAGAGAGAGAGAGATCACAAGTAGAGCAGCAGACAGAGAGAGAGGGGGAAGCAGGCTCCCTGCGGAGCAGAGAGCCCAATGCGGGGCTCGATCCCAGGACCCTGAGACCATGACCCGAGCCGAAGGCAGCGGCTTAACCCACTGAGCCACCCAGGCGCCCCCATTTCTTGAAATTCTTAACATTAGATATTTATCAGTATTTGCCAATCTGATAGTCAAATATGGTGAACCACTGTGCTTTCATTTGAATTTCTTGGATCCCTGTGAGGCTCAGCTTTTTTCATATGTTCTTGACCCTTTGAATTTCTTTTGTTACTCGGCAGGAAATAACCTAGGTTCATTCTTTTGCCATATTGTTTACCATTTCTCATTGGTTTGTAGGGTCTCCTTTATATTTTATATATTCTGCATTTAGTAATTTATAGCCTTTAGTTGTTATGTGTGTGCCGAATATTTTTCCCAATTTGTCACTTGTTATTTTGCTTTCTTGCCATTTATTCTACTTTATTGCAGTTGCTTGATCTGCCTGGTGATTACTTAGCTCATCCCTCAGTGTTGTCTATGGTAAACACTGCTCACATGTACCATACATTAGGATGTTGTTGAAATGGGAACTGTCTATGCTGGTGTACTTCTGCAGGTTTGAAGAGATTAAAATATGGGTTTCTTCTGCTATCTGAAAGTAGAGCATTCCTTTGAAAACTTTTCTAAGCTGAAAAGGCATAAAGCAAAGAAGCAATTACCATTAATTTATAGGGAAAAATTTCTGAGTGTTCCTAAATCCAAAATGTAGCCTTCTGTTCAGCTTTTCTAATACTTAAGGACACATGTTGCTAACTGGTACATAAAATAAATTGAGATGAAGCACAAATGCTCATGGACACAGTTCAAAGCTCTGGCAGCTTGATGCTGAAATGTGGAGTGTAGTTCCCAGGGAAGGAACTTGGTGGGGCCACTCACTGCTCAAGGTGTGCGCTGTCCCTATCACATCTCTGCTGCAAAACAAACACTGAATGCTAATTTTTGCTTTTCTTCTTTTTTCATTAAGGCGAAAATCCTTTTTGGATTTCTTTTGATTAGTGAAAACAGGTGTTAATATCGGTCTTTTGTTTTTTTTTTTTTTTTTTACCCTTTTTATTTATTTATTTTTTTTTCAGCGTAACAGTATTCATTCTTTTTGCACAACACCCAGTGCTCCATGCAAAACGTGCCCTCCCCATCACCCACCACCTGTTCCCCCAACCTCCCACCCCTGACCCTTCAAAACCCTCAGGTTGTTTTTCAGAGCCCATAGTCTCTTATGGTTCGCCTCCCCTCCCCAATGTCCATAGCCCGCTCCCCCTCTCCCAATCCCACCTCCCCCCAGCAACCCCCAGTTTGTTTTGTGAGATTAAGAGTCATTTATGGTTTGTCTCCCTCCCAATCCCATCTTGTTTCATTTATTCTTCTCCTATCCCCCTACCCCCCCATGTTGCTTCTCCATGTCCTCATATCAGGGAGATCATATGATAGTTGTCTTTCTCCGATTGACTTATACCAATTCACTTTTACAAAAGACCGATATTCCAGACTATGGAATATCGGTCTTTTGTAAAAGTGAATTGGTATAATGAACTTTCGAAAAGTGGGGCATACCTGTACTGCCTATTCTATGAAGGAGAAGTCTTGTTTGTACAGATAGTATGGAAGGTTACTTTCTTAAAAAAAGAATCCACAGGGGCGCCTGGGTGGCTCAGTGGATTAAGCTGCTGCCTTCGGCTCAGGTCATGATCTCAGGGTCCTGGGATCGAGCCCCGCATCAGGCTCTCTGCTCCGCGGGGAGCCTGCTTCCTCCTCTCTCTCTGCCTGCCTCTCTGCCTACTTGTGATCTCTCTCTCTGTCAAATAAATAAATAAAATCTTAAAAAAAAAAAAGAATCCACAGATTCTGTACAATCAATGAACTGAGAAACAGAAGGATTGAGTCAGATGATAGTTTTTTTTTTCCTTTGATGCTACATGAGCTGTTGTACTGAACACAGAAGTGTTAGTTGAGTGTTTAGCCCATGCTCTACTCTATACTCACCCTATTCTATTCTCACTAAACCAGAATTTTTAAAAAGGAAATGTCTTGGGGGCCTAGGAGAGTCAGGTACATTTAAAATAAAATATGTGACTAAAAACGATTAAAAGCTAATGTTTATTGATGAAGTACTATGTGATAAGCTTGCCAGTGAATCCTCAGAGCAATTCCATAAGGTAGGTATTATTATTCCATCATACAGAAGAGAAAACAGATTCATTCAGAGAGGCCGCTTGCCCAAGGTAGCTTTAAAGGGTATAACCTGAACTTGAGCCAGAACTATTTGACACTGTCTTAACCACTATTAACTATGCCAGATATTGCATCTGAAAACTAGTCTCAGCCATTGTACAATAAAAACTCTTCAATGATTTGAATTAGTAAAACATTCTGAATTATGTCTTGTTTTATGACTTTTGATGACATATAGTAACTGGAAACCAGACTACAAAGTGTCCAGTAGGGGAAGATTTAAAAAAAATTTGTGTAGGCAACAGTGATTTATAGTCGTTGGTTTATCAGTTGATTACCTGTTAGTTGTTTCTGAAATAGTGAGGGATGCTTGTAAAGTGGCTTTCCTCATTCCTCTGCAGTCTTATTCTTTCTTAATTTGCAAAATAAACTTTTATTCAGAAATAATAAATACAGGAACTTCATTGTGGTTCCTAACTGATTTATCTCAAATGCTGGATTTGTGGAATCTAGACTAATGAGTTTAACTATTAGGTCTTGCATTCCTGGTTTCTCTTTACATGCCTAATGGTGGGGGCTGAAGGGGGAAAAGAAAACAGTCAACTACTAGTGTACAGGGAGATTGCACTAATTGGTTTCTGGAAAGAAAAAAAAATTATTTGGGGGACATTTACAGGTAGTTTAGAAGCTGTTAAAAGGCCCAGGGGCAGGAGGAGAGCCATGAGACTGTTCTTGCCCTCTGTCCTCCTACCCCAAGGGGGGCTCTAGGACAAGATCACACAGAGCTGTCTCAGCACTCTCCCTAGGCCTATGCCTTCCCACTGCTTATCTCACAAAATCTGAGTTTGTGCTCACAGAAAAGGTTGAATCAACCTCTTCAATAAAAATTCCTTTTCTGGTATTTTCCCAGAAGAAATTAACTACTTCATTGCCAAGAACTATGTAGGGCACATTTTGACCGAATAATGGAAAAGCTTGTGTGTGTACGTGTGTGTTTGTGTGTGTGTGTTCTTTGTTCTTTTAAATTTTATTATTTTTTATTATTAATATATATTATTTGTTTCGGGGTACAGGTCTGTGGTTCATCAGTCTTATATAATACACAGTGCTCACCATAACACACACCCTCCCCAATGTCCCTCACCCATCCACCCTATCCCTCCCACTCCCTCCACTCCAGCAACTCTTGGTTTGTTTCCTGAAATTTAGAGTCTCTAATGGTTTGTCTCCCTCTCTGGTTTCACCTTGTTTCCTTTTTTCCTCTCTTCCCCTATGTTCCTCCGCCTTGTTTCTCAAATTCCACATATCAGTAAGTTCTTTGTTCTTTTAAATTTTAAAAGCCACACATGATAATGGGTGAGATAGGAACTCCTGGTTTGCTGCGGATTTTTTAAAATCCTATTTTCCATAGTCCCAGCCTTTGCATTGTCAATGACAAAGTAACCCACTTCCTAAAGTTATTGTTATTAAAGATGTACATTGTGTAGTAGACACAGGTTGTTTACCAGAATTGCTTCCTTTGAGGAACCACTGACACCCAGTCTGCCCCCAGAGCCCCCAGAGATGGAATGAGGGGCCTTACCTATCATTGAGAATGAGCCCTAACCTTGGTTCTAATCATTGATTCATGGCTTGGGGGCAAACTGTCAGAGCCCTCTGTGGAGTTTTTGTGAAAGCCAACAGATTCTGTCTCCTGTTCTTGTGGATCATTCTTTCAGGAAGAGCTGAAGTTCACTTGCCATTGGCCATATTTTTTAACTAGGTGAGGGAGGCAGCTATCTGGGATGAGAAAGAATGAGGACAAAACATGAAGGGAGGCAGAATCAGTGGAGAAACTGAGGACAATTGCCTGAGCCCCCATATCCAGCCACTTCTTGGGCCACTTCCACTTACAGGTTCATGTTGATATGAGCCAAACCCTTTTTAAGCTTATGCTAGTTCTGCTCAGTTGTGTCTTGTCTTGTCTTGTCTTTCTTTCTTTCTTTCTTTCTTTCTTTCTTTCTTTCTTTCAAGAGAGAGAAAGAGAGCATGTGAGTGAGCAATTGTGAGGGGGTGGGGCAGAACAATAGGGAGAGAGAATCTTAAGCAGGTTATCCATGCCCAGCATGGAGCCCAGCTTAGGGCTTGAACTTAAGACCCTGAGATCATGGCCTGAGCTGAAATCAGGAGTGGAATGCTTAACCAACTGAGCTACCCAGGCACCCCAGTTCTGTCATTTTAACTAAAGATTGTGAGTAATACTTTCTTCCATGTACCTTCAAACATCAATTGCCCTCCTTCCCACTTTTACAAAATAGGATCACTCTATGCATATCACTTTACACCTAGCTTTTTCACTTTATGTGTCATTTGCACTTCTCTAGGTACTATATTTAGGGCAGCGTCATTCTTTTTATTTTTTATTTTTTTAAAAGATTTTATTTATTTGACAGAGAGAGGCACAGTGAGAGAAGGAACACAAGCAGGGGAAGTGGGAGAGGGAGAAGCAGGTTTCCCACGATGCAGGGCTCCATCCCAGGACCCTGGGATCATGACCTGAGCTGAAGGCAGATGCTTAACGACTGAGCCACCCAGGCGCCCCTTAAACTCTTCATTGACAGGTGAACATTTTGTTTATTTCCCAGTGTTTGTATCACAGCCTAGCCTGCAGTGTACATCTTTATAACAATATCTTTAGGCATTTGTGTAAATATTGTTATAAGATAAATTCATGGCAGTGGCAATTTGGGTCAAAAATTTCATAGAATTTTTTATAGAAATTACCAAACTGTGCTCCAGGAAAATTGTGTCAATACTAGCCTTACAGCAACAGCATATATAAAAGTCCCCTTTTCCACACCCTAACCAAGATGGGATATTACTACTTTTAAAGTCTTTGGCAGTCTCTGAGATAAATATATATGTCATTGTTTAAGGTGTGATTCTTTAAATACTAGTGGGTAGAGACTTTCCTTCTGCTTAACGGTTATGTGCATTTCTTTATCTGGGACATGTTTGTAGGTACTCTTTCCCTATTTTCTACTGGGGTCTTTATGTTTTTCCCAGTAATTTGTAACTGCTCGTTATATATCAAGTGTATCAATTCACTGCCTGTCATATAGCCTGTCATTTGTTTCCTAATTTGTCTCACTTAAAAAAATTCTTATGTGTGATGTCTTCTGCCAGACTTAACTTTAATTTTCACATAGCCAAATATATTAATAGTCTCCTCTTTTGCTTTAAAAGCTCAATAATGTTATAAATCTACTCCTAACATTTATTCTCAAATATTAAAAAGTAGTTACTTATAAGAAATTAATTTTGTGGGTGAGAACATTGTGTGCTAACATTTTAAGACTACTTGATGTAGTAGGAATAATTTTGTGAGGAAATTAAATTACTGTGTATCTCTTTTAAAACTGTTCTCTTACAGTGCATGCAGTGATTTTGACTCTGGACAAGTTTTTAGCCCAGTCTCAAGTAATGATTGGCAAGAGTTGAGATAAGGGTTAAGGGATTGGATACTGTTGCATCTCTGCATTCATCTTGGTGAATGATCTTGAATGAATCATGTAAGGCCTCATTTTCTCCATCTTGGGTTTCGTTTTCTCCATCTTGAAAGGAGTGGAATGGATGCGATAAGCTCTGCAAATGTTTCTAACACTAAACTATCAGGAGTCTATGAATTCTTTGCACATACTTTATTTATAGAGCCAGGATTTGAATCCAGAGTCTGAAGTCTCTGTCTTAAAACTATTACATTGTCTCTTGTGCAGTGTTCCATGTCTCTTACTGAAGGGAAAGAAAGAGATGTCAAAATCTGTGTCTGAGGGGTCAAGTGAAGGGAGAATAGACCTGGTGAGGAATGAGAGTACAGAAAAGGATGAAGGGAGAATTGTTCTTGGGTAATATGTGGTGATTCTAGAGATGGCGATTAGGGAAGACCAGAATTGGGAGGAAGGTTAGAGGAAGATAAGACTATCAAGGGAGAAAGGGGATGGAAATAGATAGCTTATTTAAAAAAAAAAAAATTACTTTCTGTTGGCCATGTGTCTGTCAGTGTCCTCTACATCAAATGCTAAGCCAAAATGAAGGGCGTCTCAGTTTACTTGTCAAAGAACCCACATACTCAAGCTGCTTAATACATCTGCCCATGATGAAATATACAACTTAATAGAGAGTGGGGAAATGAAACATACGAAAGAGATATATTGCTTGTGTGTTTGCTTGCTTTGCCTTTTAGATAAATCCATGGAAAATTTCACAAGAACTGAGGGGAATGAAGAACCAGACAGAATTAAGGGAGGAAAATTAGGAGGGGGGATCTCTGTTCTTTAGAAAGCAATGAGTAAATTTATCAATCAAGAAATAAATACTTTTAACTAGAATTCCAATAAAAATTTGAAAAAAATAAAATAGTTTCCAATTAAAAACAAAACAAAACAAAAACAAAAACAGAGAGACCAAAGGGACCAAAAGCGTATGCTCAATGAACATTGAGCTGTTCCTCTCATCTACTATAGATCTTCCAAATGTTTCCAGCTGGGAAAATTTTTATAATATGTTTCTGGACTATCCTGATGAAGATGATGATATTTTTCTCTTTGTAACATAGGGCCCCCAGTTCCTGGAGGTGATAGAACCAGTGTACTAGGCTGATTTTAAGCTTTTGAATTTTTGCTGATCTGATGGCTGAAAATTAAAAGGCTGTTGTTTTAATCAGAGCTTTTTTGTCTGACTAAAATTAAGGTTGACACCTTTTAATATATTAATTGAACATTCTGTTCTGTGAATGCATCTTTATATCCTTTGCTTATTTTTCTCTTGGGTTGTTTGCCTTTTTCTTATTGATTTATAGGCATTCTTTAAAAATTCTGGTTATAAATACTTGGTCAGTTCTGTGTGTTGCATGTAATTCTGTGTAAGTCTATAGTTTATATTTTATCTTTATAGTAAATTTTATTGGGGCACCTGGGTGGCTCAGTGGGTTAAGCCTCTGCCTTTGGCTCAGGTCATGATCCCAGGGTCCTGGGATCGAGCCCCCATCGGGCTTTCTGCTCAGCAGGGAGCCTGCCCCCCCGCCGCCTGCTTCTCTGTCTACTTGTGATCTCTCTCTCTCTCTGTCAAATAAATAAATAATCTTAAAAAAAAAGAAAATAGATACAGCAAATTTTATCATACAAAGTTTTCATTTTAATATAGTCATATTTGTTAGTTTTTTTAGAAATTACTATGGCTTGTGGTTTTGTTTCTTATGAAGTTATTCACTACCCCATGGTCATAAAAACATTCCTTGTTTTTCCTAAAAGTTGAGAAATTTTGCTTTTCTTTAGGTGTTATTACATTTGGAATTGCTTTTTACATACAGTTTGAGATAAGGAGTTCACTCTATTTCTTCCTATTAACCAATTATACTAATATAATTTATTAAATCACCTGTCTTTCCTCCACTAACTTGGAGATTTTGTTGGATTTCTACATAGACAATTAGTATAGTATGGAGTAAAGATAGATACATGAGTCAGTGCAATAGACTCTACTTAATAGAGACTTTCTAGTCAATAGAGAGTCTCTATATAGTCAGTTGATTTGGGATAAAGTAGTTAAAGCAATTTAATGGAGAAGTGATCATCTCTTCATTAAATGGTCCTGAACAATTGAGTAATTTTATGCAAAAATAAAATACACCTTAACCCTTAACTCATATCATATACAAAATTTAACTCAAAATGGATCATAGTCCAAAATCTAAGAGTTAAAACTGCAAGACTTCTGGAAGAAAATATAGGAAAAATTCTTAGTGACCTTGGATTTGGTAAAAGACTTCTTAAATATGACACTAAAAATCCAAACCCCAAAATAAAAAGTTAATAAATTAAAAACTTTTCCTTTCCTTTCTTTAAAAAGAAAGGAAATTTATTTATTTGAAAAATTTATTTATTTACTTGAAAGAGGGAAGGGATAGAGAGAGAATCTCAAACAGAGTATCTGCTGAGCTTGGAGCCCAAATTGAGGCTTGATCTCATGGCCCTGGGATCATGACCAAAACCAAAATCAAGAGTCAGACACTAAACTGACTGAGTCACCCAGGTGCCCCCAAAACTTCTGCTTTTCAAACAACACTGTTGTGAAAATGAAAGTCAAGCTATAGCCTAGAAGAAGGTACTTGCAAAATATATCTGTTGAAGATATATATAGATATATATCTAGATATATCTAAGTATCTAGATACATATAGATATAAAATCTTATAACTAATTAGCAAGATAAACAACCCAATAAAAATTGGTAGGATTTAAACAGACACTTAACTAAAGAAGAAAAATGGATGCAAAAAAAAAAAAAAAAAAAAAACAACCCAGGAAAAGATGCTCAACATTGTTAGCCTTTAGGAAATCGAAGTCAAAACCATAATGAGATATCACTTTGCACCCATTAGAGTGCCTAAAATTCCGAAATTGAGAAAACCTAACTATACCAAGTGTTGTAGAGGATGTGTAGTAACCAGCAATCTTATACAGTGCTGGTGAGAATGTAAAATGGTACAAATGTTTTTGGAAAACACTTTGGCAGTTTCTTAAAGTTAAACGTGTGCTTATTTGTGACCCGAGAGAAAAGAAAGCACATGTTTATACAAAGATTTATACATAAATGTTTGAGCAACTTTATTAATAAAAATTAAAAATTAGGAGCATCTCAAGTGACCATCAATAGATGAATGGATTTTAAAAAAACCCTCCGATATATCCACATGATGACTTTAAATGAATGAAGGAATATCTGGGAATTCTGGAGAAGATGGTGGAGTAGGAGGAGTCTTGGCTCACCTCATCCCATGGATATACATCAATAACATCCATATCAGTGTAAATAACCAAGAAAAGGACCTGAAGACTGGCAGAACAGATTCTCTGCAGCTGAATTGAGAGAAAGGGCCACATTAAAGAGGGTATGAAGGGCAGAGATGCATTTGGGAACCAAAATGACCTGTGAGACTGTCCACAGGGAGGGGGAAAACAGCAAAATACACAGAGGAGAGGAGCAGACCCCACATCAAACATTTCAGACACAGGGGACCCACACCGGGAAGACAAATCCCCATAATATCTGGCTTTGAAAACCAGAGGAACCTAACTTCATGAGTTCTTACAATCAGAGCAGGGGGGGGTGGGGGGAGGGCTTAACACCTTGAACTTAAAAAAAAAACAACAACAGCAACTTTGGCTCTGGCAGAATTGGAGAGCAAGAGGAAACTGAGTCCCTGCCCGTAAAGAGACAGCACAAAAACAGCCTTTCTGAGACACAGCATAGAAGCAGCAGTTTTAAAAATGCCTGGGGTATGTGGCAGGAGGTCTGTTTACTGATCTCAGAGCTTGTGCTGGAAGGGCAGGGATATTTGGAGAATTCTGTAGAAATAAAGGAGCTGATAGGTGCCATTTCCCTCTCTTGCCCCCCAGCTTAGATACATGGAGAGCTGCGGAAACCAGGGGACTGTAAACACTCCTCACCTAGTTTGCTAACAGTATGCTGTACCCCCATGCTCTTTTGTGGACCCACTCCATCCATCTTGGCCTGGGCAGGAGTTTTGCAGTAGCTGCAGGCCCCCTCCTGCAGCAGATTAATGCAAACTTCACTAATAGTGCACATACCCCACACCCAAATTCTCTGCAGACCCCCCCCCCCCATGTGCCCTTGATACGAGTCCATCTAGAGCAGTGCCACAATCCTGGAAGTATGCAAACAGCCCCAATAAAGGCCAGAACTGTAGAAAGACCCCTGCCCCACTGGGGGCAGACATCTGGTCTCACTGCAGTCTCTGCCTTTCAATGAAAGCTTCTCAGGGGACAACACAGGGAGCGCATCCTGCAGATTAGTGCATTTGCATCTCTGGCAAATGCCTGGTTTGACTCAATTCAAGCCCAAGGTGGCCCCAGACCGGTCCACTAACAACATAGCAGAACTGCCTACAATAGGCAGATGACTGGACTGAAGACAAATACAGCTCAGCCATAATAGTAGGATGCATGCAACATACATAGGAGATATCCGTGAAGTGCCATGTTCTGGTGAACAGAGAACATTGTGCTGCAGGACACCACAGGGCCTCTTCTTCATAAGGCCATTACATTCAAGAGTAGGAGATGGAGTTGGCTTTCCTACACATAGAAAGAGAGAGTTAGACAAAATGAAGAGACACAGGAATATGTCTTAAATGAAAGGACAAAATCACAGCAGAAGAGCTAACTGAAATACAAGTAATGTGCCAGATAGAGAATTTAAAGTAATGGCCATACAACCCACAGAATGGGAGACGATATTTGCAAATGACAGTACATACAAAAGGTTGATATCCAGGATCTATAAAGAACTCCTCAAACTCAACACACACAAAACAGATAATCATATCAAAAAATGGGCAGAAGATATGAACAGACACTTCTCCAATGAAGACATACAAATGGCTATCAGACACATGAAAAAATGTTCATCATCACTAGCCATCAGGGAGATTCAAATTAAAACAACATTGAGATACCACCCGACACCAGTTAGAATGGCCAAAATTAGCAAGACAGGGAACAACATGTGTTGGAGAGGATGTGGAGAAAGGGGAACCCTCTTACACTGTTGGTGGGAATGCAAGTTGGTGCAGCCACTTTGGAGAACAGTGTGGAGATTCCTCAAGAAATTAAAAACAGAGCTTCCCTATGACCCTGCAATTGCACTGATGGGTATTTACCCCAAAGATACAGATGTAGTGAAAAGAAGGGCCACCTGTACCCCAATGTTTATAGCAGCAGTGGTCACGGTCGCCAAACTGTGGAAAGAACCAAGATGCCCTTCAACGGATGAATGGATAAGGAAGATGTGGTCCATATACACGATGGAGTATTATGCCTCCATCAGAAAGGATGAATACCCAACTTTTGTAGCAACATGGACGGGGCTGGAGGAGATTATGCTGAGTGAAATAAGTCAAGCAGAAAGAGTCAAGTATCGTATGGTTTCATTTATTTGTGGAGCATAACAAATAACATGGAGGACATGGGGAGATGGAGAGGAGAGGGAGTTGAGGGAAATTGGAAGGGGAGATGAACCATGAGAGACTATGGACTCTGAAAAACAACCTGAGGGTTTTGAAGGGGTGGGGGCTGGGAGGTTGGGGGAGCCAGGTGGTGGGTATTATGGAGGGCACGCATTGCATGGAGCACTGGGTGTGGTGCAAAAACAATGAATTCTGTTATGCTGAAAAGAAACAAACAAACAAAAAAAGTAATGGCCATAAAGATATTCACTGGACTTGAGAAAAGGGTGGAAGACTGTAGTGAGACCCTCAACAAAGAGAGAGAAACACTAAAAAGTACCAGAGACGAAGAACTCAGTAACTAAAATTAAAATTACACTGGAGGGAATAAATAGTAGACTTGAGAAAGCAGAAGAATGGATCAGTGACCTGGAGGACAGAGTAATGAAAAGGAAGCAAACTGAACAGGAGAGACAAAAATAATAAAAAGTGAGAATAGCTTAAGAGAATTGAGTGGCACCACCAAGCATAATAACATTTGCATTATAGGGATCCCAGAAGGAGAAGAGAGGAAAAAAATGGGGAGAGAAAATGTTCTTAAAGAAATAGCTGAAAACTTCCTGAATCTGGAAACAAAGCAGATATCCAGCTCCAGGAGGCACAGAGATCCAACAGAATCAACCCAAGGAGGTCCACACCAAGACACATAATAATTTAAATGGAAAAAAGTAGTGATAATAAACTTTAAAAGCAAGAGAAAAGAAAATGGTTACATACAAAATAAACCCCATAAGGCTATCAGCTGATTTTTTTTTTAGCAGAAACTTCAGGCCAGAAGAGTATGGCATGATATATTCAAAATGCTGAAAGAAAAAAAAACCCTGCAGACAAGAATACTCTATCCAGCAAGGCTTAGCATTCAGAATAGAAAGAGAGATAAAGAGTTCCACAAATGAAAGTTAAAGGAATTCATGACCACTAAACCAGGCCTGCAAGAAATGTTAAAAAGGATTCTTTCAATGGAAAGGAAAAGACCATAAGAAGAAGTAAGAAAAGTAGGAAATACTAAAGCAGTGAAATGAAGTAAATCTATAAAAATTAGTCCAGGGATTCACAAAATGAAATGATATAGAGTATGACACCATATATCTAAAAGGTGGAGGGAGAAAACTGAAGAATGGGTTCAAACTTAAGTGACCATCAGCTTAATATAGATTGCTTTATGCATAAGATGGTGTGTACAAGCCAAATGGTAAACACAAATCAAAATCCAGTGATAGAAATGTGAAAAATAAAGAGAAAGGAATTCAAGTATAACAGTAAAGAAAGCCAGCAAACTGTGAGAGAAGAGAGCAAGAGAAGAGAGGAACAGAGAACTACAAACATAACCATAAAACAAGTAATGTCAGTAAATACATACCTATCAACAATTACTTTGAATATAAGTGGACTAAACACTCCAATCAAAAGATGTAGGGTGAAAGAATGAATACAAAAGCAAGACCCATCTATATGCTGCCTACAAGAGACTCATTTCAGACCTAAAGACACATGTAGATTGAAAGTGAGGGGATGAAAAAGCATTCATTAGACAAATGGAAGTGAAGAGAAGGCTGGGTAGCAAGAGTTATTTATTTATATAGGGAGCAATACTAAATAAATAAGAGTCTAAATAAATTTTAGATTCTGTAAGTATTTATTTATAGACTTAAAGATTGTGGCAAGAGATGAAGAAGGACACTGTATAATCATAAATGGATGAATCCAACTAGGAGATAAAATATTTGAAAATATTTGTGCACTCAACATGGAAACACTCAAATACACAAAGCAGCTAATAAGAAAAATAAAGTAATCAGTAGTAATACAATACTAGTATGGGACATTAACATCCCATTTACATCAATGGATAAATCACCAAAACAGAAAATTAACAAGGAAATAGTGGCTTTGAATGACACATTGGACCAGATGGCTCTAATAGATATATTCACAAATTCCATCCTAAAACAGCAGAATGCACATTTTTAAGTTCATGTGGAGCATTCTCCAGAATACATCACATGTTAGGCTGCAAAACAAGTCTCAACAAATTCAAAACGATTGAAATCATACCATGCATCTTTTCCAACCATAATGCTATGAAACTGGAAATCAACCACAAGAAATTGGGAAAGACCACAAATACAATAAAACACATCGTGAAGCCAGGAGTTAGTTGTTTTTTTTTTTATTTTTATTAAGGAGTTAGTTTTTTGAAAGAAAAATCAAAATTGAAAAACCTCTAACTAGACTCATCAAGAAAAAAAGAGAAAGGACCAAAATCACAAATGAGAGAGGGGAACTAACAAGCAACACCACAGAAATACAAACAATTATGAGAATATTATGAAAAATTATATGCCAACCAATTGGGAAACCTAGAAGAAACGAATAATTCCTAGAAACATATAACCTCCCAAAACTGAATAAGGAAGATACAGAATATTTGAAGAGACTGATTACCAGAAATGAAATTGATTCGGTAGTCAAAAAACTCCCAACAAAAAATTTCCAGGACCAGATGGCTTCTTAGGTGAATTCTATGAAAACACTTCAATAAGAGTTAATACCTATTCTTCTCACACTATTCCAAAAAATAGAAGAGGAAGAAAAGCTTCCAAACTTGGGTAGGGGGTTGGGTGAGCCTGGTGGTGGGGATTATGGAGGGCACGTATTTCATGGAGCACTGCGTGTGGTGCATAAACAATGAATTCTGGAATACTGAAAAGAAATTTAAAAAAAGTAAAACAGAACAAACAATAAAAACAAAAAACAAAACAAAACAAAAAAACTTCCAGACTCATTCTGTGAGTCCAGCATTACCCTGATACCAAAACCAGATAAGGACACTACAAGAAAAGAGGACTACAGGTCAATATCTCTGATGAACAGAGGTACAAAAATCCTCAACAAAATATTAGCAAACTGAACCCACAATACCTTAAAAAAAGTCATTCACTGTGATCAAGTGGTATTTATTTCTAGTATGCAAGAGTTGTTCACTATTCACAAATCAATCAGTGTGATGCATCACATCAACGAGAGAAGGTCCAAAAACTGTATGATTATTTCACTAGATGCAGAAAAAACATTTGGCAAGGTACATTTCATGATTAAAAACCCTCAACAGGGGCACCTGGGTGGCTCAGTGGGTTAAGCCGCTGCCTTCGGCTCAGGTCATGATCTCAGGGTCCTGGGATCGAGTCCCACATCGGGCTCTCTGCTCAGCAGGGAGCCTACTTCCCTCTCTCTCTCTCTCTCTGCCTGCCTCTCTGCCTACTTGTGGTCTCTGTCTGTCAAATAAATAAAATCTTAAAAAAAAAAAAAAACCCTCAACAAAATAGGTTTAGAGGGCACATGCATCAACATCATAAATATCTGAAATAAGTTAGAAAAAATAATTATCTGTAATAAAAAGGAATAATATATTGATGCATGCAATAACATGAATGAATCTCAAAATAATTATACTAAGTGAAAGAAGCCAGATGACAGAGAATAGAGATCCCTTTCTAGAAACTCCTATATTAACAGAACTATTATGACTGGAAGCAAGTTAGTGGATTGTCTGTGGAGGGAGGAATTATGAATGGACTTGAAACTTTGGGACTGAGAGTTATGCTCATTATATTGCTTGTGTTGATGGTTTTATGGATGTTTACCTATGATAAAATGTATTAAATTATACACTAAAATATATGCAGCTTACACAAGAAAGTTAAAAAAATGATATGTTCAGTTTCTTTTGATGTCAGGTAGTGTACTAATAATGAAGACATCAACTTCTTTTAAATCAAAGACTTTTTCAAATTCCCATGCTTTCTTTTTTAAAGTTTTTAATGAGCAGCTCAGTTATGTGTATATAAAGAAAATACTTCTTAATTGTAGCATATAGATTCCAGTGTTCCTATATCATGTATCGCTGGCATTAAAATTTTTGATTAACCCTGGAATGACTGCTGATAATCACCTGGAGTGGTGGGAATTTAATCCCTGAGGCATAGAAAGGAATGTTGGGTGTTTGGGTTATAATTTTTTTTTAAACCAAGAAAATAAAAAGCACTTAAGATTCTTGGCCTAAGATATGAACTTAGAATAATTTCCCTCTGGTATTATCTGCAAAAAAGGTGTTTTTATTTTCTTAAAAAATGGAACTTCTCACCTTTGATGATCAGATATAGTGAACATAAGAGATTTTAAACATGACCTTTCCCATTCTGTCTTGAACTGGATTATTTGTAAAGTAAACATCTAGGCAGTAATGCATAAGGACATACATTTTGTGTCTCCTGCTAGTACTGCCCTTTCCCCAAACATTTTCACAATTTCTCTTCAGTAGAGTTATGTCTGAGCCACTATAGTTATAAATAATTCAAAATGTTATTACAAACTTTAATAATCCACTCTGCTTACCAGATCTGGTTCCATATCATATCATACTATTTTTAAAATCCCTCAAAATTAATTTCCCCACACAAATATTTATAATAATATTTTGAAAAAAATGCTACTCTTATTTGACTAGTAAGTTGCTTTCAGGGACAAGGACATGTCTTTTTAGTTTTGACAATAAAGAAATAAGATTTTATTTTTTTACATTTGAAATCAGTACATTAGTTCATTATCTAATTAATCAATTCATTAGTTACAAATTAATTAATAATTAATTAATGATTAACTAATGATTCATTCATTAATTAATGAATTAATTAGTTCATTAATCTCATTAGGAGATGAGTAAATATTCTTCATGGCCTAAGATACACGTACAGTAATACCATGTTAATAAAAATAGAAGCCAGCAACATTCTAAGGTTATTTCCATCAATGGCCATAATTTAAAAATAAGAAAATTAATTTTTCTTGATCCAGATTAGGGAAATCTTAAAAATGATTCTCTCTAGAGAATATATTTTTTTAAATTTTTTATTAACATATAATGTGTTATTAGCCCCAGGGGTACAGGTCTGTGAATGGCCAGGTTTACACACTTCACAGCACTCACCATAGCACATACCTTCCCCAATGTCCATAACCCAACCACCCTCTCCCTACCCGCCTCCCCCTGGCAACCCTCAGTTTGTTTTGTGAGATTAAGAGTCTATTATGATGTCTCTCTCCCAATCCCATCTTGTTTCATTATTTCCTTCCCTACCCCCCAAACTCCCCCACTTTGCCTCTCAACTTCCTCATATCAGGGAGATCATGTGATAATTATTTTTCTCTGATTGACTTATTTTACTCAGCATAATACCCTCTAGTTCCATCCATGTTGTTGCAAATGGCAAGATTTCATTTCTTTGATGGCTGCATAGTATTCCATTGTATATATACACTGCTACTTAATCCATTCATCTGTTGATGGACATCTAGGTGCTTTCCATAGTTTCACTATTGTGGATATTGCTGCTGTAAACATTTGGGTGCACATGCCCCTTCGGATTGCTACATTTGTATCTTTAGGGTAAATACCCTAAAGATGCTGGTTTTGGGTCTGTTCAGGTTTTCTGTTTCATCCTGGTTCAGTTGTGGTAGTTTATACGTCTCTAGGAATGTGTCCATTTCTTCCAGATTGTCAAATTTGCTGGTGTGTAGTTGCTCATAACATGTTCTTATGATTGTTGGTATTTCTTCGGTGTTGGTTGTCATCTCTCCTCTTTCATTCATAATTTTATTAATTTGAGTCCTTTCTCTTTTCTTTTTGATAAGTCTGGCCAAGGGTTTATCAATCTTACTAATTCTTTCAAAGAACCAGCTCCTAGTTTCGTTGATTTGTTCTTTTGGTTTTTCTGGTTTCTGTTTCATTGATTTCTGCTCTGATCTTTATTATAATTTCTCTTCTCCTGCTGCGTTTAGGCTTCCTTTGTTGTTCTTTCTCCAGCTCCTTTAGGTGTAGGGTTAGGTTATGTAGTTGAGACCTTTCTTATTTCTTTTTTTTTTTTTAAGATTTATTTATTTATTTATTTATTTGACAGAGAGATCACAAGTAAGCAGAGAGGCAGGCAGAGAGAGAGGAGGAAGCAGGCTCCCTGCGGAGCAGAGAGCCCGATGCGAGGCTCGATCCCAGGACCCCGAGATCATGACCTGAACCGAAGGCAGCGGCCTAATCCACTGAGCCACCCAGGCGCCCCCTTTCTTATTTCTTGAGAAAGGCTTGTATCACTATATATTTTCCTCTCAGGACTGCTTTTGCTGTGTCCCACAGATTTTGAACTGTTGTGTTTTCATTATCATTTGTTTCCATGAATTTTTTTCAATTCTTCCTTAATTTCCTGGTTGACCCATTCATTCTTTAGTAGGATGCTCTTTAGCCTCCCTGTATTTGGATTCTTTCCAGATTTCCTCTTGTGACTAAGTTCTAGCTTCAGAACATTATAGTTTGAAAATATGCAGGGAGTGATCCCAATCTTTTGGTACTGGTTGAGACCTGATTTGTGACCCAGGATGTGATCTATTCTGGAGAATGTTCCATGTGCACTTCTAGAGAATATTATTTAAGAGAACAATGTCACTTTCAGATCTGTTCCAAAATTCAAACTCACCTAATAGCAGAATTACAGAATGATGTTTTAATTAAACTTGTTCCTCAAAAACCTGTTAGATTTTCATTTCTTTGGGACATACTTTCACCAGTTAGCTGTTCAGTTTCCCAGATTAAACCCTATTTACTGCTGTTGAAAATATTAGGGATATCAGAATATTAGATAATATTCATTGTATTTTCATCTTATCAGAAGGACATGCCATTTTACTAGACTAAATGGATATATTTATAGGCATGCGGTCATCCCCACAATAATTTTAAAGAAGGCACTCAAAGTACCAGTGATCTCATTAACATCCGTATCTTGCTCCTCCTTAAAAAGAAGAGATGAGCAAGTTAAAACTGACATTAAAAAGAATACTTAATCTTTTGGGGTCACTATGTAGAAGAGTTCAGTATGTTCAGGGCCCTGTTTAGATAATCTGTGTGCCTTCATAGATTATGAGGTTTAGCTGTAGAATCCAGGCCAAGAAATATCTCAGCTAGACTTTCCAGCAGTGTTCTTTAGAGCAATGACTAGGCCTTTAGCATAGCTGACTGAATGTACTCCATTTACAGAGTAGATGGTTCTCTAAGAAGAATATTTGTTTTCATGGCGAGGTTATAACACAAAGATTAATCAGAATACTACAATAACAAGTATTGCAGAAACCCCAAAATATGGATCACCTTATTTGTGAGACATTTATTTAATATCTCGATGCCCTCTTCTTTGGAGCATGAGTAACTGTAACTGAAAATCTTAAGAGGCCCTAAGGTGACTGCCTCAAATGCATAAGCAGCCCAGTTGGCAATCTCACTGGCTCCTATTGAGAGCAGTCTCGCCCACAGCCTTTCTTTATAGTCAGTGATACTGGAATAAGATTGTATGGAGCTAGATGGTGGTGCTACTTATGGTTAGCATAGCATAATGTTCAAACTCGTTGAACCACTATGTTGTACACCTGAAACTAATGTAACATTGTTTTACATTATATATATATTCAAAAAATATTTTCAAAGTTAAACAAATAATTAAAAGCAAAACAAAAAGATTTGTGTGGTCATGTTGATCTGCTCTCATAGAGCCTCTTCTGGTAAGTTGCAGGAGATCTTGTTCTTGTTGGCTTTATTTCAAAATGTAGTTTTCTCTAATAAAAATACTGATGTTCATAGACAATCCCAGCCTCATGTAAAGGTCATATAATCTATGCTTCTTGATGTAGCATTTGCTCCTAAAGCAGCTCCTATGTATCACAGGAAGAAAAACTGTTGATACTGGGAAGAATACGGTTCAGTCTTCAAACCCCATACAGGCTTTGGGCACCACTGCAGCCCCTTCATGCCCCCATCTTCATCTATGTCCCATGGGAAGTAGGCATGGCCAGGGCTGCTGCTGGGCTCCTCTTCATGGGGTAGTGCCAAGCTGTTCCTTCTAGGATGAGCCTTGACCAGTTTTGCTGCCACGGATTTGATGAGATTCTGTCCCAGTGCCACCTAATTCTGGGCCTGTAATAATAGATATCAGGACTATATCTATATCTATATCAAGTATATTTTTAAAATTACAGTTGAGACAGTGTTACATTAGTTTCAGGTCTACAGTATAGTGATTTGACATCTCTTTATGTTATGCTATGCTCATCACAATTGTAGCTACCATCTGTTGCCATACAAGACTGCTACAGTACAATTGACCATATTCCCTGTGCTGTACCTTTCATCCCCATGACTTACTCAATGCATAACTGGAAGCCTATATCTCCCAGTCTCCTTCACCCATTTTGCCCATCCTCCAGCCACTGTACCCTCTGGCAACTACCAGTTTGTTCTCTGTATTTGTGGGTCTGTTTCTGCTTTTTTTGTTTGTTTGTTTTGTTTTTTGGACTCCCCATTTAAGTGAAATATGCTATTTGTCTTTCTCTGCCTGACTTATTACACTTAGCATAGTACCCATGAGGTATTATATCCATCCATCTTGTCACAAATGGAAAGCTCTCAATTTTTATAGATTAGTAATACTCAATTTACATATATACCACATATTTTTTTTTTTATCTAGTCATCTATTGATGGATACTTAGGTTGCTGCCATATATTACCTATTGTAAATAATACTCCAGTAAACATAGGGGTACATGCATCTTTCCAAATTAGAGTTTTTGTTTCTTTGGGTAAATATCTAGCAGTGGAACTACTGGATTGTATGGTATTTCTACTTTTAATTATTTGAGGAAACTCCATACTGATTTTCACACTGGCATCAATTTACATTCCCATCCACAGTGCAAAAAGATTTCTTTTTCTCTACATTTTCACCAACACTTGTTATTTCCTGTCTTTTTGATACTAGTCTGACAGGAATAACAAGCTATCTTATTGTGGTTTTGATTTGCATTTCCCTGATGATTGGCAATGTTAAGCCTCTTTTCGTGTGTCTGAAGCTATTTATATAGCTTCTCTAGAAAAATGTCTATTTAGGTCTTCCACCCAGTTTTAAGTCAAATTTGGTTTTTTTGGTGTTGTGTTGTATAAGTTCTTTATATATTTTAGATATTAACTTATCAGCTATATCATTTGCAAGTATCTTCTCCCATTTAGTAAGTTGCCTTTTCATTTTGTGGATGATGGTTACTTTTGCTTGCAAAAGTTTTTGTTTTGTTTTTGTTTTTCTTAATGTTGTCCCTTGCTTGAGGAGACATATCTAGAAAAATGTTGCTAAGGCCAATGTCAGAGAGGTTACTGCCTTTGTATTCTTCTAGGAGTTTTATGGTTTCAGGTTTCACATTTAGGTCTTTAATCCATTTGTAGTTCATTTTTGTGTATGGTGTAAGAAAGTAGTTCAGTTTCATTCTTTTTGTATGAAGCTGTCTGGTTTTATATCACTGTTTTAGAGTTTTCAGAGTACTTACTAAAGGACATGAAAGGATCTTTCATGTCCTTTAGTAAGTTTATTTTTAGATATTTTCATTGCAATTGTAAATGGAATTGTTTTCTTAATTTCTCTTAATGCTTTGTTATTAGTGTATAGAAACACAACAGGTTTCTATATATTAATTTTGTATCCTGCAACTTTACTGAACTCATTTGTTACTTCTAATAGCTTTTCAGTTGAATCTTTAGGGTTTTGTTTTTTTTTTTAAAGACTTTATTTGACAGAGAGGAATCACAAGTAGGCAGAGAGGCAGGCAGAGAGAGAGGAGGAAGCAGGCTCCCTGCTGAGCAGAGAGCCCAATGCAGGGCTGCATCCCAGGACCCTGGGATCATGACCTGAGCGGAAGGCAGAGGCTTTAACCCACTGAGCCACTCAGGCGCCCCTCTTTAGGGTTTTCTTTTTTCTTTAAAGATTTTATTTATTTATTTGACAGACAGAGATCACAAGTAGGCAGAGAGGCAGGCAGAGAGAGAGGAGGAAGCAGGCTCCCTGCAGAGCAGAGAGCCCGATGTGGGGCTCGATCCCAGGACTCTGGGATTATGACCCAAGCCGAAGGCAGAGGCTTTAACCCACTGAGCCACCCAGGTGCCCCTCTTTAGGGTTTTCTTTGTATAGTACCATGTCATCTGGAAATAGCAACAGTTTTACTTCTTCCTTTTCAATTTAGATGCGTTTTTATTTCTTTATGTCTAATTGCTGTGGCTAGGACTTCTAATACTATGTTGAATAAAAGTGGCAAAAGTGGGCATCCTTGTCTTGTTCCTGATCTTAGAGGAAGAGCAACAAATAATTATTTTGTCACTGAAATGAATGTACCATTGGTTGTGAAGCTTAATTTAAAAGGTGAAGGAGGGGCACCTGGGTGGCTTATTCAGTTAATTGTCTGCATTTGGCTCAGGTCATGACCCCGGGGTCTTGGGATCTAGCCCTGTATCAGGCTCCCGACTCAGTGGGAAGCCTACTTCTCCCTCTCCCTCTGCCTGCCACTCCTCCTGCTTGTGTTCCTTTTCTCTGTCAAATGAATAAATGAAACTAACTAACTAAATAAATAAATGGAGAAGGATTCTCAACAAGCACGTAGACTCTCAAACTGATTACTTAAAAAAGTGGTCTGAGCCCTGCAATTGCACTGCTGGGTATTTACCCCAAAGATACAGATGTAGTGAAAAGAAGGGCCATTTGTACCCCAGTGTTTATTGCAGCAATGGCTACGGTCGCCAAACTGTGGAAAGAACCAAGATGCCCTTCAACGGATGAATGGATAAGGAAGATGTGGTCCATATACACAATGGAGTATTATGCCTCCATCAGAAAGGACGAATACCCAACTTTTGTAGCAACATGGACGGGACTGGAAGAAATTATGCTGAGCGAAATAAGTCAAGCAGAGAGAGTCAAGTATCATATGGTCTCACTTATTTGTGGAGCATAACAAATAACATGGAGGACATGGGGAGATGGAGAGGAGAGGGAGTTGAGGGAAACTGGAAGGGGAGATGAACCATGAGAGACTATCTCTGAAAAACAACCAGAGGGTTATGAAGGGGTGGCGGGTGGGGGGGTGGGGTGGGAGGTTGAGGAACCAGGTGGTGGGTAATAGGGAGGGCACGTACTGCATGGAGCACTGGGTGTGATGCCAAAACAATGAACACTGTTATGCTGTAAATAAACAAATAAAAATAAATAAATAAATAAATAAAAAAGAAAAATGAAAATGTAGCCCCAAAAGAAAATAGTAGCATAACCAACCTTTTTGAGTCTATATTAAAATGGAACCCTACTGGCCGAGAGCTATTAACATATCTCCCAAACACACAGAAGTAAAAATATGCCAGACTTCGGTTTCATAGCTCACATTTCTCTGGCCGGACGTGTCATTTTTACCAGGAGCTCTGTGGAGGCCAGATCAACACCAAACTACAGACCAATGAAAGAAATGCAGAAAACTGATAACCTCTGTTTATCTTCCCAACTCAAATATACCTATGGGACAGATCTTTCCTTTTATCCCAGTAAATTGCTATTTTTAAGTGGTGCAATGGAGAAAAATAAAAAAAAGGAAAGAAAAAAAAAAAAGTGGTCTGAGGGCACCTCGGTGGCTCAGTTGGTTAAGTGTCCAACTCTTGATCTCAACTCAGGTCTTGATTTGAGGGTTGTGAGTTCAAGCCCTGCTTGAAAAAAAAAGTTGTCTGAATTTGTATATTTATGCGTATAACTCGGTGGGTCCAGTGAGGTCTGATTTTAATAAGCTTAGGCTAGAAAATCCCAGCCTAGGAGACATTAAATGGAGAATCATCACAGAATACTTTCTTTAGAACGCTATGCTTTCAGACTTGTTCATTTCTTTTTTTTTTTTTTTTTAAAGATTTTATTTATTTATTTGACAGAGAATGAGAGATCACAAGGAGGCGGGGGGGGGGGGGGGCGGGGAAGCAGGCTCCCTGTTGAGCAGAGAGCCCGATGCAGGGCTCGATTCCAGGACCCTGGGATCATAACCTGAGAGGAAGGCAGAGGCTTTAACCCACTGAGCCACCCAGGTGCGCCAGACTTGTTCATTTCTAATTGTGAGTTAAGGAAATAAGGGCCATTGGTCACTTTTTTTGAGTATCTATGCTCTAACAAACGCCTAGGTGCACTTGGTAGTCTTTTCCTTTTCTGTCTCTCCTCCCTAACTTCCTCAGTAATGCTTGTGGTGCCATCACATAAAAGAAAGTTGTCTCTGCGAGGAAAAACAACAACAAAAAACTTCATGAGATGCTTCTCTGTTCAGAAACACCTTAAAGCAGAATTGAAAGGAGATCATTTGCTTCTGCTTATTTTTTAGAGACTTGTTTCCCCATCCCCACATGTGTGTGTGGTGTATGTGTGTATGTGTATGTGGTCATACAAATCTTCTGTATGCATTATAGAAGCTTGCTTCACATGCAGACATAGACTGGAAGGACCACATTCCTGAATGAGGGGGTAAATTAAGATCCACACTATTTAACCCCTTGGCTTTTTCTTGGTAGGGAAATGGCAGGGGAAAGCTTCAGTTTGTGTACCAGCATAGATAATGGAAGCACCTTTTGCTGACATTGTTCTTTCGAAGCTTACAAGCAAAATGAAACTTGTCTCTGATCAAGAAAGGCAGCTGGAGTTTTCATCTGTCATCTGTCTGCTGTCAAATGCATTGTTAACGTCATATTGGATTATATAATAGTGGGATAAACCTGTGAGTTATTTCAGCTACACTGAGGACAGTAGAGTGAAGTGAAGTGGGCTAGGTAACGATCCAGAGAAGAGCAAGAGGACTAAGTTCATGAGCCATGTTCAGTTACAGGATTACATTTGGTTTGCTATTTAGTTCATCATGTTGTCCCTACTAAGAGACCTTTTGGAGTATTAACCAAGCTTATTCTGCTCCATAGGATTAACTTTGTCAGTTGATTGATTTATTTTCCATGTAAAACACATCTAGAAGGAAACAATGTTCATTACTTGCCATCACTGAGAGGGTCTGTCCCCAAAATCAATTCTGTTCCCTGGTGTCATTCTCTGGGATGGGTGGGTAGGTGGCAAAAGCAATATTTTTTTCTCACTTTGTTTCTTCCAAAAAACAAAAAACAGAAGAGATCTGACCATATTGGTTGTTCATTGACCTAAGGTTTTTGCTTTTTACCTGACAGAGCTGACCTGGGTCATTTCTTTCAAGGGAGAGCTGGTAAGAAGGAAACACTGACAAGTTTATGGATGTGAATCCTGGGTTTACATCTAGGCTCTGACATTGCCAGTTTCTGAACTTTCTGGGCTTCATGTCCTCATTTTTTTTTTTTAAAGATTTATTTATTTATTTGACAGAGAGAGATCACGAGTAAGCAGAGAGGCAGGCAGAGAGAGGAGGAAGCAGGCTCCCCGCTGAGCAGAGAGTCCGATGCGGGGCTCGATCCCAGGACCCTGAGATCATGACCTGAGCTGAAGGCAGAGGCTTAACCCACTGAGCCACCCAGGTGCCCCTCATGTCCTCATTTTTAAGTTTCAGGGTATGTTATCCCACTCAGAGAGTAAGAATCAAGTGAGATAATGGATATGAAAATACTTCATATGTAGGAAGAGAGATGTAAAAACAAGACTTTATTATCTACCCCCTAGACTAAGGGTTCCCTATTTGTCTGATCATGAGAGGTGTCTTGGAAGCTTATTAAAAATACAGAATTCTGGGGCTCTGCTCAGACATACTGAATTAGAATCTCTGGAGGTAAGGCCTGGATTTTTGCAGTTTTATAGCTTCCTGAATAATTCTGATGCTCATACAGGTTTGGGATTCACATGCCAGGGTTTGAACTCTTGAACAGAAACTGTGTATCTTAGTATTTTGAAATCTCCACACCTAGCACATAGTATTTATATAACCCAATAATGAACAAATTTACTAAGGGCACACTGTGTCAGACCATGCTAGCCAATGAGGAGACCTCAGCAATCCCGGGCTGCACTGAACTTACATGCTCTAATTGTTGGTGATGTGAGCATTGGAAGGCTGGTAGGATAGTTTCAGTACAATGTGTTGATGGGTGTTTGAGAACTTGAGTCTCTGAAGGGTTTTAAGCAGTCCTTTGATATGATCTGATGCTGTTGGACTTGTCAGTCTAGCCTTTGTTTGATGTCCAAGAATATTCTATTGTCAGTGCTTTGTTATGGGCAGTATTTCCTAGAGAAAACAGAAGCTTTAAAGAAAACATTTGGTGGATTTTTCCATTGTTCAGATTTCTTGATTCCTCCTGGTGAGTTTCCCTGGATATATGCAGTATCTTCATTTTTACACAAACAACATGTTGCGGGCAAGTGCTAGCGGAATTATGAAATCTAGGCACCACAGGTGCTGAACAGGAGCTACTGAAGGACATGCCATGAAAGGGGAGAATGAGAAAATAGATCCTCTGGGGAGTCTTACTCCAAGATGAATAAACTCTTAAAACAGAAAGAGGCTGCAGGAAGGAAAGTTAAAATTCCAGTATCTGTCTTGGGATGCGAAGAACAACACGTGTTCTTGATTCAACCCAAACATGGCTGATTGACCCCAGAGTCTGGCTGACCCTAGCATAGCTGACTGACCCAAGTCTTGCCCATCCCTTGAACCAAACTTGAACTCTGTGTAAGCCCTGGAGTTGTTTAGGAGATCATTTATGAAAATATTTTCCTCTCTTTGTCTCCTGGTTTGGCCTAAGAACACTCTGAGGAGAGCCATGTGGAACCACAAGGGGTAGAGCTCATTTTAGTGTATGTATCTGTGCTTCTTTGACCATTTTCCTGCAAGTTTTGGCCAAGGAAAGAGTAATGAGCATTGGCTCCTTGATTTGTGCAGCATGGTGTGAGCAAACTCAGTTTTTCATTGAGGCAGTGTGTGGGAGAGGAAGCACTGGATTCAAACTTAAAAGCCATAGTTCTGGTGTCCTGCTCTAAACAACTCTTCAAAGCATGCTGCTGAATGAAGGAAGGATGAACAAATGAAGGAATGCTGGCGGGGCCTGGCCATTTAAGCAAACATGAGGCTAAACTCAGCAACCTCAGGAACCAAGGACCAGTGATTACCACTTTGCGATTGTAAGTATCCTAGATGCTATATGAGAAGTAAAGATCCAAGCTGTGGCCCTGCTAGGTGTTCCCAGTCTGAGGACCATTGAGTTATAAACTTAAAATTCCATACATAATTTATAAGAGAGGTCTCATATCAGATTCCATGTGAAGAAGGAGTAAAGCTCCGGCTGAGCTTTGAAAGGTGAAGAGGGTTTGGACGGACAGAAAAGGAGAAAAATGCATCTAATGTAGCAGGTAGAGAAAAGGCACAGAAATGGTTTACATCATGATGGTAGTGTTTATGACACAGTGAGCTGATCGAGATGACTAAAGGAGGTATTGGGGATGGTGCGGGAGCAGGGTGGGCCTGAAGGAGGCAAGAAAACAAGGTCTTGGTGTAACAGGAACACAAGAAGGAACAAGGTGCCACATGAAGATTTTAAGTTGAAGAGCATTGTCCTGGATGACTTGTCTGGCAGAGTGGGCCCCTGCATGCCCAAGTCCTGTCCGACTCACTCCTTTGTGCAGCCACTGAGCTTGGATGGGAATCCAGTGAACATTTCTGTTGCTCTCCCAGGTTATCAGATTTGCAGATACATGGGGCAAGTTCCCTTGCATACTCCCTTGTCTGAAAATTAACCAACATGATGGAGACTAGATCACACGCTTACAAAACAAACCAAATACCTCTTCCCTCTAATATGATTTACCAGATGACAGATGATCCCAATCCCTGTAATTACTTGGATACTTTAATTGACTTGCAGTGGCAGTAATAAGTAACTGGAGTTCAGGCTTGTAGAATTTCCTTCCTAATTGTCACTGTTAAACCACTCATTATAGAGATAAATAACACACCACTTGATTTAAACCGTTTCTTCCATCCATGTAAATTCCAGTCGCAGTGCCCCAGCATTTGCAGGCTCCTAGGGGAGCTGTTTAGGGGTGAGAAACACGGTGGTGCACCTAGAGGGCTGCTCAAGCTGGTTGGCTGTTTCCTTTGAATTACCAAGCCACAAGTTTCCAGCACTGACGCACTTCCTAGTGCTTTGGATTTAAAAAGCTGTAGAAAGGATAATTGACCGCAGCTTGTCAGCACAAGAGATTTACTGTCATTAGCACAAACTCAGATGAATTACTTTAATATCATGGAATAAAAAAATGGTCAGATATTTTCCTTTCTCAGTGAGTTGAGGGTACTTAAACAGCTTTTCACACTTCACTTCTGCATTTGGTGTAAAGGAAGGAGGAAATCATAAAGAGCTGTGAGTGGGAGTGGAGGGGAGGAATGGGATTCATTTGGCAGAGGTAGGAAAAGGTAGATTTCAGATTGTCAAATCAAATCCAAGTGGACAGATTTCTTCAGGGTTTGCTTGTTTTCAGGGTGGTATAAAAGCTAAATAGACAGTTATTTTAGGTTCCCAGTATTGATGTCTACTTTCCAGTGTAATATTAACTTAGAAAATTCTTTTTTTTTTAATTAAAAAAATTTTTTTTTTCATTTATTTATTTGACAGAGAGATCACAAGTAGGCAGCGAGGCAGGTAGAGAGAGCGGAGGAAGCAGGCTCCATGCTGCGCAGAGAGCCCGATGTGGGGCTTGATCCCAGGACTCTGAGATCATGACCTGAGCTGAAGGCACAGACTTTAACCCACTGAGCCACCCAGGCGCCCCCTAGGAAATTCTTTTTTTTTTTTTTTTAAGTTTTTTTCTTTTCTTTCTTTCTTTCAAGACTTTATTTATTTATTTATCTGACAGAGGGAGAGAGAGAGAGATCACCAAGTAGGCAGAGGCAGGCAGAGAGAGGGCGGGGGAAGCAGGCTCCCTGCTGAGCAGAGAGCCCGATGCGGGTCTCGATCCCTGGACCCTGAGCTCTTGACCTGAGCTAAAGGCAGAGGCTTAACCCACTGGACCACCCAGGCACCCCGAATTTAGAAAATTCTATTACAACTTGGGTTTTTCTTTTTAACTCAGTTGTAGAGAAAAAAAAAACAAACAAACTGGAAATCCTGCAGGATAGTTCCTAAAGCCTTTATTACACCATAGACACCAGACACCATTTGAGGGACCTGAATTGTTTCAGTCAGGGCCATGCAAATATGGCCATCTAACTTGTTTTGTTTTGTTTTTCAATCATCTCTTCTCCAGCACGCAGGCACAAAGAATGCCTGGAACTGGAGCAATTTATTTTCATTTTGATTCCCGATAATTCTTTTTGCAAAAGTGTTTGCCTCCTAACTCTTAGAACCCAGGACAATACACCACTGGCAATTGTTTCATTTTGATTTTTGGGAGGAGGACTCCATTCCTATCTGATCATTGAAACTAGACTTGCTTTACTATCTGTCTCCTGCTTCCACTAAGATTGAAACATGTGGGCCTGGTTCCTGTGGTTATTATAACTGAAATGAAACTAATCCCACTCATTTCTGTGTGGCTCAGCACTGTGGGTTAATATCTGTGAATGTTGTTGCCAATTACTGTTGCTGGAGTAGTTGGCGGTGAACACTATTTGTTCTTTCCCTCTCTTTGTTTCTCAAACACATTATAATATACCTGAGAGGTGAAAGTAATAGAAACTCCTCTGAAAGGAGAGAAGAAAGTCTGTAAAAATCCAACAGCATATGTGGTTACTGCATATTTGATTATTTCCCTTTCACCTCTGAGTCTTGTGAGAATCACATGGATGAACATAAAATAACCTTGCTAGTAGCTATATTGTTAAAAACATACAGTAGCAACAACAAACTTAATAGCACTATGGACCCTGGTCTTTCTTTGCACTGGCCCTCATGTTCTAGGTCTGAAAGCGAGTGAGCTGGGCTTCTCAGAATCCATGAGTGGTGGAAATTCCAGAACTTGGGACTGCAGGGTCTCTACCCAACTCTGGTTTCTACTATTTTGAGTGAGTTGTTGCTTTACTGCATCCCATTAATCTAGTGATGGCTTGCCTCCAGATTGCTTTGAAAGAGTCATGGTTTGAATTTCCTAATTCCATTTTCAAAATTAAAAATGAAGCAGAGTCCCCAACCCTCTGGCTGTTTGTCCAGATTTTGTGTGTTTGCATGACACAGAAAAAGACATAATACTTCTTTTTATTTATTTATTTATTTATTTTTAAGATTTTGTTCATTTATTTGACAGAGATCGATCGATCACAAGTAGGCAGAGAAGCAGGCCGGGGATTGGGAGAAGGAGGCTCCCTGCTGAGCAGAGAGCCCGATTTGGTGCTCGATCCCAAGACCCTGAGATCATGACCTGAGCCAAAGGCAGAGGCTTAACCCACTGAGCCACCCAGGCACCCCATAATACTTCTTTTTTAAAGAAAAAGAGTCATGTAAAATGGGTAGAGTTAGGGTGGAGAGAGATTTGCAGAAGTAACTTCAGAATTGTCTAAACTGAGTTATAAAATGTTACTCCGTCCCTACAAGATGGGTGGTAATGGAACTACCTTCATCATTGCAAGATGTGTGTGAAATGGTGGCAACTTTGATATGAGAAAAAAGAAAATGGCAAGAAATAGCAGTGTACCTGACTGGGTTATATTAGAGTGTGATGATTCCAAGCTTGGTCTCTGCTGGGGGTTCAGCTTTAACTGGCCCATCATATGCCTTGCAGAGTGTGTGAGCCCAAAGCAGGTTGGAAATAAGGGAGCTCATTAGATTAGAGGTGCTTGTAGAGGAGTTGGGAGGCACAGATTGGATGCTGGTGATGCCTGTGACCAGGAGTGTGCAAAATGGACATAGTCCATTTCCAGGACCAGAATGCAGGGGGAAAAAGAACTTTTATATATGACTACTTGACATCAGAAAGACTTAGCTTCTCTCTCCAGGGATGGCTTGGCCCATATCCTGGGTTATACAGGGTGTTTGACAGAAAGAGAGACACAGAGATTGAGAGAGAGAAGGAGAGGGGTGAGCGGTGGGGAGAAGAAAGGACCAAGGGAAGAAACAGAAAAAAACCAAAGGTTGTATTTAGTTTCTATGCCTGTTTTGTTTTTTATAGTAGTGCATTTCTGGATGAGGTACGCATATGGTATGTGGGCATGCTTCCGTGGATGTCATCTGCCTTGTGGAGCTTTTCTTTTTCACCTCCACTCCCCTGACAGCCCAGCTCATCTTTCTGGTAATAGAGAGACCATCAGTTACAAGCAGCCTGCCCATAAGTATTGGGGAAGATAGAGGGAGGTGGCAGATATGAAGTTACAAGGGAGACAAGGCTGTATATGGAGTGACACAAATGGGAAAACTCCAGGTCTTTTCTACAGTCATGATTTCCTCAACTCGTCACCATGTCACTGGGCATGGATGAACACAGAGGGGATTTTATTTTTTTTTCAAAGATTTTATTTGCTTATTGGACAGACAGAGATCACAAGTAGGCAGAAAGGCAAGCAGAGAGAGAGGAGGAAATAGGCTCCCTGCTGAGCAGAGAGCCCAATGTGGGGCTCCATCCCAGGACCCTGGGATCATGATCTGAGCCAAAGGCAGAGGCTTTAACCCACTGAGCCACCCAGGTGCCCCCAGGGGATTTTAATCTCTACACTAGTTCCTCGAGATTCTGTGGTATAGATTTTGATGGTTGACTTTAACGTATTTCAGTCAGGCATTAATATTTGTATATCCCCTATTGTTACATGTTTTCCCCCAAACTTAAGTAGTTTTATTCTCTTTCCAAACAGTTTATAAAATGCATGGATGGCTGGATGGCTCGGTTTGTTGTGTCTGACTCTTGGATTCAGATCAGGTTCTGATCACATGGCTCTAGGGATTGAGCCCTGAGTTAGACTTCCCACTCAGCAGGAGTCCATTTGGACATCCTTTCCCTCTGCCCTTCCCCCTGATTGTGCTCTCTCTCTATCTCTCAAATAAATAGATGAATATTTTAAAAAATAAATAAGATGCAAAAGGTATAAAAGAGTAAGTGAAAATAACCTCTAATCTTGACAGCCAATGATAACCCATGTAATACTTTCATAAGTGTCTTTCTAGATATTTCTTCTTTGCATGTGTATATATAGATACAAACATAAATAAACATGTATATGTTCTTTCAAAAATATTTTTTCATTTAGAAATATGTCATGGCCAAATTCCTGTGCCCAGAGATATGTTATACCATGCTCTCCAGTTGACTTCTTGGTGTTAATTCTGTGGTTTCTTTTTCATTATTATAAAGTACTTGTGGATACATCTTTACATACTTTATGACATCTTTAGGATAAATTTCTAGAAGTGGACTTGTTGATTAGAAGAGTATGAGTGTTTGAAACTTGGCTAAATGTTCTCATATTATCTTCTTTTTTTTTTTTTTAAGATTTTATTTATTTATTTGAGAGGGAGACAGTGAGAGAAAGCATGAGAGAGGAGGTCAGAGGGCAAAGCAGACTCCCCTTACAGCTGGGAGCTCAATGTGGGACTTGATCCCAGAACTCCGGGATCATGACCTGAGCCAAAGGCAGTTGCTTAACCAACTGAGCCACCCAGGCACCTTCATATTGTCTTCTAAAAGGTCATATCAATGGTTGGTATCATGGATGCATCTATGGTAGTTTTTTTTTTTAATAGTACTTACATATTTATTTCCTGCCTTTCTACAGTATAGGAAAAAATACCTAATTACTCTTCTAGAAGGAAAAGTCATACTATAGTCAGACGACTATTTTGTCAAATTAATTGTCCTTTTATGGTTCCTGGGTTATAGTTATTATTTGCTATTAAAAAGTTATTATTTGCTACTAATATTAGGGGCGCCTGGGTGGCTCCGTGGGTTAAGCCTCTGCCTTCAGCTCAGGTCATGATCCCAGAGTCCTGGGATCGAGCCCCATATCCGGCTCTCTGCTCAGCAGGGAGCCTGCTTCCCCCTCTCTCTCTGCCTGCCTCTCTGCCTCCTTGTGATCTCTGTCTGTCAAATAAATAAATAAAATCTTTAAAAAAAAAAAGTAATATTATACATGGTCATTTCTTCAAGTTTCTTTGTGATTTTCAATTGTAATTTTGTGATTTCAAGCTAATCATTCCGTGTGGGCATGGTGATATTTGGGTAGTTTGTAGGGAGGCATTTATGTTAGATTTGCTTTGGGTTTAAATTGCAAAACAGTTAGATAATTCCTGTGGACAGTGTAATGTGAATTCAAGACAGAGGCCCTGGGTATCTCATCCCCATTCAATCTGAAAACTGACCAGCAGCAGGCAGCATAAATATTCAGGCCATGCACAAGTGACAGGATATGCCATGAAGACACATGCAGATAGAGGTTCAAAGGTTCTTAGCCTGTTGCTAAGGAAACATGTCCATAGTCTTATGAATAAACAGAAGATAGGTGAACTGAGAGTGTCACGTGTGGATGGGGGAAAGGGTGGAGAAAGAGTTATTGTAACAGAAAAGTATGGGACACATTGGAGTAGGGTGGGGAAAATTAGGGACAGAAACCACCTTATCTAGGCTTTTTAGACATCAGCAAAATAATCAGATTAAGGTAGAAAAACGTAATTTCTTTAGCAAAACTGAAAGTTAGGCACAGAATAAACAGTTTATAAATTCAGCCAGTTGATTTTTAATGATTTTAGTGCACGTGTATGTGTATGGCTGTGAGTTTGCATAGAGTTCATTGTTCAGTAGTGGGAAGGACATACATCACACTGCTTGATATGGTATATTGTGAAGCTCAGTTCTTTAAATATGAAATCACAGTCCATAGGCCCTCTGACCCTATGGGTGCAAACATAGGCATGAGAACTAGCCCGGCACCACTGCCGTTATCATCTGGTATCTGGGCCCTTCATTAATATTTATGGAGCCATAGACTAAGCATAGTCTCCTCCATAACTCAGGGAGCCAATTCTGCACTCAAAATATATTTTTAAAAATTTTTAAATTTTTTAATAAACATATAATGTATTTTTATCCCCAGGGGTACAGGTCTGTGAATCGCCAGGTTTACACACTTCATAGCACTCCCCATAGCACATACCCTCCCCAATGTCCATAACCCCACCATGCAGTCAAAATGATTTAATCTAGGGGAGCCTGGGTGGCTCAGTGGGTTAAAGCCTCTGCCTTTGGCTCAGGTCATGATCCCCAGGTTCTGGTATCGAGCCTCACGTTGGGCTCTCTGCTTAGCAGGGAACCTCCTTCCTCCTCTCTCTCTCTCTCTGCCTGCCTCTCTGCCTCCTTGTGATCTCTGTCTGTCAAATAGCTAAATAGCTTGTATTATCTCATTTGGTCTTCATAACTGTCTTATGAGGTATGTACCCATTTTACATATGAGGAAACTGAGACCTGGAAAAGTTGGGTGATTCTCTTGCAGTCTCAGACAGAAAATTGTGGAGCCTGAACTCAATACAGGTCTGTTTGATTACTCCATATATACTTTTCTTTTTAAACAAAAGAAGCAAATTGTGCTAAGAGTGACTTTTGGTTTTCATGTCTGCCTGGTAATGGACTTAGCTATGCACACAGGCTGCATGCAATGTGAGGGCTCCTGCTGAGTTGTGTCTGTCCTCATTGGACCTGTCACTCTCCATGGTTCTCTTCAGGCCTGTCAGGATATTCTCTGCTTCTTATTTAATGCATAAATCTCACCATTTGTGTTCTTCCTCAGCTAGTCTGGCTGTAAGTATGCGTTGCTTAATCCTGTATAGGGGCAGAAAAGTAAAAGTAGAAATCAAGGAATTAATTCTAGAAAGCTGCTACGGGAAAATGCAATGTATAAGAGAGGAAAAGGTTTTAGGCATGGTTGGGGTTAAAGAGGGGTCTTCTTTAATTTCTATCATTTATGTCTTATCCCCATGACTAGTGATCCCTTTGGAAATCATTTAGAAATTGAACCTCAAGATATTGGCCATCAAGTAGGTGAGCTGCTCAGTTTAAGAAACCATCCCTGAATGTTCACTTTAGGTTAGGAAGAGAAAGTAAAAGGAGGAGAGGTTGTTAGATTGCAGAAGGCAGCACTTTGTTGATGGACACGTGGAAGGGCATAAGATGGGTTCCACACATAAAATTATTGTGATTCTAGAAGCTTTGTTTAGAGTTTTCAAGTAAAAATAAATTTCTTGAGTACTTGCTGTGGGGAAGGGCTTTGTAGGGCTATATAGATAGACTTGGCAGTCCCTGATTCATAGGGAAGGTAAAGCAGTTAATAAATTATAGTATAAGTCAACCTGTATTATTAATTCATTCTAATGCAAATCAACCAATATTAAAAAAATAAAGGGTTTTGAGCACAGGCAACAAAGACAAGCACAATCAAAAAGCTTGCATTGATTTCTTCTTACTTCATTTGACCAACTCTTTCTGACACTTTCGCATCCACTCAAACACTTATTGAGCACCTAGTTCAAGCTCAGCACCATGATAAGAACACAAATAAGATATTGACTCAGTGGAGAGAAAGAAATAGAATGACAATCCAGAGTAGCTGATCTTCCTGTATAAGTAGGACCTAAGTACTTGAGGTGCTCACACAGGAGATGACTTTGGTTTGGATCTTGCTGTCTGGGGGCATTCACATGACAAAGGAGCCAACAATCATCTTGTTGGAAGAAGAGCAAGAATTCTAGTACAATGTGAGTATAAGGCAAATGGGAGGAGTCAGGCCTGGAGAAAGAAGAAAGAACAAGTTTCTGGAGGAGCTTAGATGTTGTACTAGGGATTTTGGATTTTCCTAAAAGTTGCCAAAACCCCATGGAGATGTTTTGGCCAGGAAGTGACATGGTTTGTTTTTTTCAGAGCTCATCTGCCTTCTGTGTAAAAGATTGGCCTGGATGTGGAAGATATTGGGGTGGCCCCTTCCAGCTGTTCTGAAGAGAGTATCATCTCATTGAACTTGCAAACTCAGATTGCTCTGCTCCCCATTCACGCATAAAAGGCCTCAAGGTCTAGACCGGCTCTAGTCAGCTCTCACTTCTTTTAGCGTCAGTTTGGATTATCCTTTCCCACAGCTAATGTACCTTCTGTGATTCTTTTCTGAGGCAAGCTTCTCGATTTAAACTTTTATCTGTAACAGGCATTTGGGCTCCTCTCTAGGTCTTCTCAGTGAGTTGGAACAAAAGGGAACAAGCAGTGGTAAGGAGAGAAACAGGCCCCTAGAAGGCTCCTCTGCCTCTGATGATTTAAACCCCTTCCAGGATGAAAGAAGGAAAACGTTAAAGACCAGATATGCTTTCAAAAAAAGAGAACTTGGGGTGCTTGGGTGGCTCAGTGGGTCAAGCCTCTGCCTTTGGCTCAGGGTCCTGGAATCAAGCACCGCACTGGGCTCTCTGCTAAGCAGGGAGCCTGCTTCTCCCTTTCTCTCTATGTGCCTCTCTGCCTACTTGTGATCTCTGTTTGTCAAATAAATAAATAAAATCTTTAAGAAAAATAAAGAATTCATAAAGTCATGGAATTTTGGAGCTGAAAGAGGCCTCCGAAAGCCAGTCTCCAGTTTTCAGCAGGATTCTAGAAAGAATACAGGACTTGAAATAGCCTGTTGTACCTATGACTGTTTATTGGACTTGAGATAAGTAACTTAGCCTCTCAGAGCCTCAACTTTACTTGTTAATTAAGGACAATACCTCTCTAAATGAAATTGACTGTTATGTGAGAAAAAGTTTAAAAAAGTTTCTGATTTCAGAAACTGAGACACAAGCAAGTTAAGTGGGCATATAGAAAGGTAGTCCTTCCACTGCAGTGAGTGGATTTCTTCACAGCCCTGACCTATGAAACTGCAGTCTGGCCTTCCAAATCTGTAAGCATCACCAAGCTGACATGCCACTTTTAATGAGGATAGCAAAATCTTTTTCTGTGCTCTGTGTTCTCATGTTCCCTAAGTGTTGAACATTTCTTGCTTTAAAGTAGCTGATGACATTGAACCCCGATTGTATGTCAGTCTTTGTTTTAGCAGTAAAGGCTTAGGATGGATTTTACCTAGCAGTTCACAGTCTGTCTCTGGGGATGCCTTAGCATCTCAGCATCTTCATGTCACCTGAAAGCCCTTTGTGGTTGTTTCTGGAATGAGTCCCAGTGCTTACCTCACACAGGTACATTAGCACTTCGTTTCTGTGACTTACCACTTTTCACTCGGTTGTCAGAAAAGATGGTTGCCTACTTGTTGACTCAGTTGTGAGAAATTAGGCAGCAAAACAGATGATTCTCTTCATAGTTTTGCCCCTTTGCACATTAGCCTGGTCTTCTTTTCCTGTTTCTGTGCAGACCTGCTTTTTCTTTCTCAAGCCATGACCTGTTTGACATGAGATGTGTTCTTTAGTAAGCCCAGTGGCTTGATTACATCAAGGCAGGAGACACCCAAGACTCCAGTGAAAAGGATTGATTGCAAGAATACGACAGTTACCACATCCTCAGATTGGCTTTTTAATAAAAACTCGCTAAGAACAATTAATTTTTTCCTGATGATTTTATTTATTGCCTGGACAAGACACATGTTTTGACTGTGTTTACACAGCTCCTACTGATGGTTACGGCTATTGGAATTGGTCACTCATGACTGGACCTTCTATAGTGGAGTTCCGGTTTTGATTATCTAAGATCAGGTTGTCAGTCACAGTTGTCTGTGACTGCCTCCCTTCCACCCTGCTTTGCTGCCTTTCCTGTCATGATGACAGCAACAATAACAGCAGTAATTATAATTAAAAATTACATCAGTGCTTGCTTTGTGCATGAAGCTTTCCTAAGCATTATATCTATGTTTAATTAACTAGTTTAATGTCTCCACACAGCAGATTTTATAATCTCAAGGAATCGAGGGACAGGAACCTCAGAAGTATGATAGGTGCCACTGTCAGACTTTGGGGACTTCAAAACCAAACAGTTGTTGTCAACATGGGCAGATTTTGACATGTCTGGAAATGTTTTTCATTGTCTCAATTGGGGGGTGCTGCTGGCATCCAGTGGGTAGAGGCAAGGGATATGGCTAAACACTCTATAATGCACAGGCCAACCCCCCACAACAAGAGTTACTCAGCCTAAAATGTCATGAATTCAGAGTTTGAGAAATTTTGGAGCCACATAATTTAAGTACTTTTGGGAGGATTAAATAAATTCCAATCCTGCTTCTGCACCTTACTAGCTGTGGATCTTTGGCAAGTAGGTTATCTTATTGAGGCCTCAGCTTTCTCATCTTTAAAATGGGAATGACAATAGTAATATATGTTATGGGGTTGATGTCCTGATTAAATGTATTACATTTAATCCATTAATACATGTAAAATGCTTAGCTCAGCATCTGGTACATAACAGATGCTTCCTATGGTAGTTACTGTTTTTATTAGATAGAGCCCTTCTGGTCTTGGGCTTCTTATTAGTCTTGAGAGGATACCTTCAGTTCATACCATCCAAGGGAATAGCTTTTATTTCTTTTTTTTTTTTTTAATCTCAATCCTAAAAAATTTCCTATCTTTTTTTTTTCCATCTCAATCCTTAAAAAAATCCTATCTTAGCCCCCCTTGATCTTAGGAAGGTCAAGAAAAGTTATCTTTTGTTTCTCCCATGGAATGTGTCTTTTTTGTTTGTTTGTTTGTTTCTTGTTGTTGTTTTTACAAAAGAAAACCACACTTCTCTGTCCTGCACTTGCATTTTGTTGCTTCTCTGTTTCCATGCCTACTTCTAAGGCCTGGTCTGTCTACCTGATCCTGCTACATCATTACACCATGTACTTCACTGAAAGGGAGCATGCTATGGTTTATCCAAGTCTACATTGCTCTCTAGAATAGGCGTTCTCAGCACACAGAGAAGGAAAACTATGTCTGCTTAATCCTCAGGTAGAATTATGGGCTGATATCACTGGGATCATTTTGGAACTGAGACAGAGAAGGTTTCACTAACTTATCCAGCAAGTGAGTGAGTAAGTTAGGGATACATCTAGCCTCTAGTCTCCCTCTTCCATGCTTTTGGATTCCCTCTAGGGGAATGTTAGTGAACTATGGCTAAATTTTTGATCTTCAGAATCTCATGTAGCTATTTACTATGTTTCTGTGGTGGGAGGCTCACTCTGAACCTAAGTTGGTACATGATTTTGATTCAGGCCCACTGGGCATTTCTGAGCTGGTAGAGTAGGCATACCAGAAAATCCTAACAGAAGAGGGAAAGCCTATTCTGAAGGAAATAGGAAGCTTGAAAAGTGTGACCTTGTAATGAAACTTCAGGGTTATGGGGATAGGAAGCAGTCCCAAGAACAGAATGGTGTCTGTCACTTTGTGTCTATGAAGATGAATCTTCTGTGAGACCCAGTGAGTTTCAATGGGAGTTCTGTGGTAAGCAAGGAAGCTGTGAGGAAATTTTAAAGATTTGTTTTAGGAAAATTTTATAAAATTTTGTGGCCAAAGAGCATAGCTATGTGCCTACCTAACAAAATGTGAAATGAAAACACTGAATAGTTTGACATGTAGGAGTTTCTGATGCATTGGCAGAGGGGAAACATCTGTTCTGGGCATTTGTGGCAGAGTGCCATTAGATGCCTGAGGAAGGATGGTGGAGAAGTAGGAATGCCTGCTCGCGTGGACATGAGACCCTTACTGCAGACCCAGTAGATATTCCTAAGGTTTCTGCAGGCAAAAGCCTGTGAATTCGGATTTGTAATGTTAGTCTATTGGTATGTAGAGGCCTGAGGAAATGGATGGTATCTGAAATTTCACTAAGATTTTGGTACCTCAAAAAGCTAACAAATATGGTGGTTTGTTACACTTTTCTTTTTTTGAGAAAGCCTTTTAACATGCATTTTGATTATGCAAAGGTAAAGTTAAAATGCTACTCTGGAATGGGGACAGGCAGGAATATAAGTAGACAAACTACTTTGCATAAAGATGCAAATATTTGACTTTACCATGGAAAGAGTCAGTCCTTCAAATTGGCATTTTGTCCTAGCATGTATTATAGATTATTACTTTCAAAAGTCTGCAACACATTGCTAGAAATAATATTCTTATAGAACAGCCTGAACCATAGGAGAATGGTTCCATCATGTCATTTATGAATTACCTCAGTATCAGACGAGGCATTCACAGTAATCAAAACACATTAATTTTAAATGATGTTCTATGTTTTAGACAACTACTATATCCATATTGAAGTAGTTTAAATATAAATGAGGCCCATAGAAATGTCGGGCAAAATACAACTGCCAAAATTATAATATCATTGGCAAATGTTTGAATGGCTGCCCAGGGCTGGGCCTTAAATGTTGAGAAGGAGCTTCTCAAAAGTAATTCAAGCTGTCAAAGCAAAGATACATTTTGGAATCCTATCCACTAGGAATTCATTTATTCACTGTGTTGACTACCTATGGCTCCCTGGCATAGACTGGATAATAGGTGATAGGAATGCTCTGGAGCTACCTGGAGGAGATTAGTAAAGAGAACTCATGTGTCAGTTATTTACTACTGCTTGGCAAAACTTAAGACAACAATTTTATTACCTGTTATAATTCTGTGAATTGACTGGGCTCATCTGGTCAGTTCTTCCTTCAGTGTCTCTTACAAGGTAAGAGAAGGTGGCTTGAGCTGGATCATGCAAGATGACTCCACTCATCTCAGACATTGGCAGGATTGGCTGGAAAACTGAGACATCTTTCTGTGTCCATGTTCTTTTCACTGTGCTGCTAACTTGGGTTTCTTTAAGTGGGCTTCTGAAACCTGAATCTCAAGAGGTCAAAAGCAGAAGCTGCTAGGTCTTGTGAAGGCTTAGACCCAGACATGCACAGTGTCACTGTCATCATTCCCTATTGGTTAAAGCAAATTATAGGGTCAGCCCAGATTCAAAAGACATACTACACGACGCTATGAGTACTGGGATGTGGTTCATTGGGGGTCATCCTGGAGACTGGCTGTCACAGATAGCCAGGGTAATATCAGTGACAAAAAGATAGGGAAAGTGAGTTTTGAACTTAGACAAAAAGAGCTGATTCACAAATAGATTAAAGCTGTTAATTAGCATATACAGAAACATCAGTTACTACCAAAGTACAGAAAGTAATATCCATGGATGAATAGGGATTTTTTTTTTTAAATCCTGAAAGACATATTATGTGGCAAAGAGTTGGATGAAGGTGACTTTGGGTTTCTCATGCTGAAATATACTTCAGGTAAGGGTGGCATTATGTTATTATATGAAAAGAGAAAGAAAACCTTATTCATTTGGATGTTAAGAAGTAGAAGCCAAAGGAGAGGGAGACATTTTAAAATAAAGTAAAATTTGAAGGAGAGGCTATAAAATTCATACTGAATGCTCTTCATTTTCTTGGGGTAGTTAGAAGAATGATTATTTACTTAGGGTTGAGAACAGCAGAGTTTGGCATGTGCTGTGGAAAATGGAAAATGTTTTCAAATAAAGGGATCTGGTATGCTGAGAAGCACCGGGCTCAGCTGATACTGGACTTAGAAGCATGTAGCAAGGCCCATTGGCAGAGGTATATGGTTTTCTTCTACAGCACATTTACAGTCTGTTACAGAGACAATTGAGTACTTAGGTCTTCATAAAGAAGCAGGTTGTGAATGTTGGAGGTATGTTCCTCTTTCCTTTCTTCAGGGAGAACTATGTGGAGATAGCTTGAGGATCTTGTAGGCATTGCTTTTCAGGACCTTCCAGGCATCTATTGTCTCCAAGAGGAGTCTTCGTGCCTGGCACAGCTTCCTCCCCAAAGGTGACTTCTTTCCAATAAACTCTGCATGCAAAACAAGGCATGTTGGACTCATTGTAGTTGAGTTCAAGATGGAAAAGATCCTTTAGAAGAAAATTTATTTCTGTAGCATTTTCATATCAATAATTACAAAATAAAAAAATTTTCTTATATAAATAATTCATGATCATTATAGAAAGTTATAAAATATAGATGAGCATAAAGAAGGAAACTTAAAATTACCTTAATCTCACATCTCAAAAATAATTGTGTCAATAATTGTGTCAATGAAAAATTTCCATTTTTTTCCCTTATGTATATACAGAATTGTCATAAGAAAGTGTAGGGCAGTGATTATACTCAGGACCAGCTAATAATTTTGGAGGCCCAGTGTAAAACTAAAATGTGGGTCTCCTCATTCAAATATTAAGAATTTCAAGATGCTCACAAAAGAACATCCAACCAATTGTGGGGCCCTTCTAACTTTGGGGCCTTATGAATGATAGAGGTTTCATGTCCATGAAGTCAGCCCCGCTTATCCCCTAATTTCAAGCATAAACAATTTACTGCTGTAGGAATTTCTCATTTCTTCCCTTCTCCTAGCCTTAAGGGCAGCTTTGGGGTGTCCAGAGTATTTGCAGCTGCAGATGTAGCTAAAGCCAGTCCAGAGGACCCTCCTCAGGTTTCATCCTCAGCAACATGTTAAAAATGAGTGGTTTGTTTTCAGATATTTTCCATTTTCTCCTTTAAGTACATGCTAACTTCCCTTTAGCTTCATCTCCAAGGAAGCCTGGTCCTTGAAACCTACTGGGATTTGCCCTGCTAGGTTTTGGGCTTATTTGGAAACTGTGATTCTTTTTTCCCTCCCAGTTGCTATCCCTTGGAACAGGAATGCCTAATATATGTCTGTTCCACCATTGTGTTTTGGAAGCAGATAACTTGTTATCTAAGTTTCACAGGTGCGCAGATGGAGTAATAAGGCTTTAGTATGGACCATGCCAAGTCTTACCCATACCTGATTGAGTTGATTTAGGAGGTGAGATTGGGACTTTTTGAGTCAATTACATTTAGATGAGATTTTAGACTTAGAGTTGATGGTGGAATACCTTAAGACTTTTAAGGATTTGGGGAGGAAGTGAATGTATTTTGTTCATGGAATGGATGTAAGTTTTGAGGAGGCTAGAGGGTATATTGTACCTTATAAGTTGAATTGTGTCTCCCCAAAAGATATACTCCAGTCTTAGCCCTGGGAACCTGTGAATGTGACCTTATTTGGCAGTTAAGGTCTTTGCAGATATGATCAGGTTAAGGTGAGGTCATACTGGCTTTCGGTGGACCCTAACCTAATGAACGTTGTTCTTGTAGGAGGGAGTTTGGACACACACACACACAAACACACACACACACAAAGGGAGAAGTCTGTGGGATGATGGAGTGAGACAGAGATTGGAGTGGTACACTCCAAACTAAGGAGCACCAAGGACTTGAGAAGCTAGGAGAGAGATGTGAAACAATTTCCAGAAGGAAGCAACCTTATCAACACCTTGATTTCAGAATTGTAGCCTTCAGAACAGTGAGAGAACAAACCTAGAAGATTTTAAACACAGTCCCACTTATGATATTTGACAATTATCATTATAGCTAAGCATGAAAAATGGATTTTAGGGGCTCAAGAGTGTCAGTAAGGAGATAGGTCACTCCCGTGTTTCTTCACTGGTTCAGACAAGAGATAATTGGTGACTCAGAAGAGGGTGGTTGTGACAGAAATGGTGACAAGTAGTTGGACCCAAATACATTTCAGAGATAGAGGTGATAGGACTTGCTAGGAGATTGGAACAGGGTGAAGGAAAGAGAGGAGCCAAGAATGGCTCCAAGGATCCTGGTGGAGCCCTGTGTGGATGTGGGTTGTAAGGAGACTTAGAGAAGAGCAGATTCTGAGGGGTTCCCAAGATCGAGTTCCTATTTAGAGCTCACATTGAAATGTCAAGTAGTGAAGTCCTTTCCTCAGCTAGTCTGGAGGGCAGTTGGGTGTCCAAAAAACTCAAAAGCCTCCCAATGAGAGTCAACATGGGAGAGAGTCTGCCTGAAAATGAAGTCTATAGAGAGACAGAGAACAATCTGATGACATGCTTTGAATTCCTGGATTTAGCCCATGCTTGAAGTCTATGCCACCTCTTTAAGTTTTCATTTCAACAACTTCTCTTCTTTTTTATTGCTTAAATTTATTAAGTGAGGTTTCCATCATTTGTCTCCAAAAGAGGCCTGTATATAAAAGAACTATAACTCAGCAGATGTTGTATCAGAACTGATGACATAGTAAGGTCCTTTATAAATTGATAAAGCTTCTTTAAACAAAGCCTAGAATCTATTTTCACCTGTTGCAGGGGAGGGGAGACAATTTGAATTTATAGAAGAAAGGCTATGACATTAAAATATTATTTATTAAGCAAAAAAGGATTTTTTTTTCAAAGATTTTATTTATTTATTTGACAGACAGAGATCACAAGTAGGCAGAGAGGCAGGCAGAGAGAGAGAGGAGGAAGCAGGCTGTCCGCAGAGCAGAGAGCCCGATGCGGGGCTCGATCCCAGGACACTGGGATCATGACCTGAGCCGAAGGCAGAGGCTTTAACCCACTGAGCCACCCAGGCGCCCCAAAAAAGGATTTTTTAAATACTCAGTTACTTCATAAAAACAAGACTGCCTCCTTCCCCAAACTCTGTCCCCAGGACACTGCACAGCTCTCTCCCCTCCAAGGATCCCAGGGAAGCAGTGGTGGTCCCAGGGCAACTGCCTCTCTTAAACTCTCTCTTTAGTTGCAAACCTCTGAGACTTCAGAGTTAGTTCTCATCTGTGCGCAACTGGCTTATGCTTTTCCCCCAGATCCTGTAAGCTGCATCCTTAAAGCTTCCAGCCCTTCCCCGCATGCATGGGAAGAGCAGTGTGGCACTTATTTATTTCTGAGGCACTGCTGGAAAGGAAGAGCAGGGCCACGTTGGAAGAATTGTTAGCTTTGCCTTATTAATAAAATAAGGTTAATGATTTATTCATAGCAGAGACAATGCCGCTCTGCTCTGGAGGACAGCACAGAACTGTTACATTCTAGACAAGCAGCTGTTGTGGAAGAGATACGAGCCATCTGAGAAATGGTCTTGGGCTCTTTCTGTGGGGCTGTGAGCAGATTGGTCTGACCACATCAGAGCTCAGAAGCAATTATTTGTATACTGTGAGTGTTGTAGGATAAATGCTGGTAATGGAGATCTCTGGAAAGATGCCCCCTTGCTTTTCCATTTCTCATCTAATGAGTGTTTGTTCACCTTCTTGCTTTATCCTCTCTTTCTTGGTACCTGGAAGATGCCTGAGTTTGTAATTTGAGATGTGTTATCTGGGGAATATCAGTATAATACACATCTGAACGTGATCCCCATCAAAGGGAGCTCATCCCAGGAAGGAGGAGAGAGAAATGGGATTTAGGCTTTTCTGGTGCTAGCCTAATCATACACTATTTTTAAAGATCAAATCTTTTAAAATTATATTTCTTCTTTCCCAAATGGACTGCAGAGTTTTTTAAAAAATAAATATTAGAAAAGAGATTTAATAAACTGTAGATTCCTGGTAAATAACTGTGTGTGTGTGTGTGTGTGTGTGTATTTTTAAATGCTAATTACTGTCATTGATTAAAGACAGAGTAGATTACTATTAGTTCAAGTGTGTCAGATGGTTCATTGGTTGATATGGTTCAGAGGGCAGAGTGAGGCAGGATTTGACAATTTACAGAAAAACAAAAGCAAGAGTACTCACTTCCTAGCAGATCAAACTAGGCTTGGACAGAATGGACAAAAGTCAGATTTATTCACTGTTCTATTGCTGCTTTTGCTCTGTTGGCCCCCCATCCGAGCTTCCGTGTTATCCCCGGAGACCAGATTTACCTCAAATGTCAGAGAGGAGAGCTGGAAGTTTCCCCCCGACTTAGAGGGGAGAAACGAGGCCATGAGAGGTATTGAAGAAGATCTCATTGTTGTTTATATGCTTCCAAACAGCAAGGCTTCCTGAGGTACCCCCCTCCCCTCTGCTCAGTTTCCTTGAGACGAGATCAGATGTTTCAAAGCATTTCCACCTTTACTACTTTTTAATGCCTCTACCAGACTGAGACTTGCCCACTGGAAAAAAAAAATCTATGGTCATGGAAACAGCTAAAAATAAAAGTGATCCTTCAACAGTCGCACATTTAACTTCTTCATAACTATCAGCAGGAGCTAAAGAGTATAGCTTTTGCCCAATATATTATGCCTTAGAAATGTCTTAGGGTAATGATCACGCTGAAAATCAGAATATGTTTAAATATAATTCACAAAACTCAGAGTCTCCTTACAAAAGAATCAGAGTGGCTATCACCCAGATCCTTTGCTGTAACTTCTCCAGCTCCTGACCCCACCCTGCCCATTCCATTCCTTTGCTCTTTTGCCCAGTTTCCCCCAAAAAACCACCCACGAGGGTCCATGTGGGAGCCAGGAATGTAACCCTAGGATTTGGTTTCCCAGACCATCAGGAGATAACATTGCCTATCAGCCAAAAAACAAAGCTTCCTGACTGCAGTTGCAGAAATTACAGCTAATTATACGCTCTATGCTTCCTGCAAAAGATATATATTTTAAGCTGCTGGGCTGACTTTCTCCCTTGGCTGTATTTAAAGGTTAGTTTCTGACCTGCTTCCTGGTTTAATGGAATAGTTTAAATATTACAAATCATTACTTGATTCTAATGAATTATATCTCCCCTGGCACCTCACAAAATCCTTATCATGCCAGAGGAAATAGTTGGAAGGAATAGGGCAGTCTCCACGATAATAAACAGAATAACATGCCATGGGAGTATAGATTTCAGGATCCCCCAGCTTCTTGGGTGGTTGAAAGCATCTGGCCCTTGGCCTCACACTCCCGGCACCTGAGGCATGTGGCTAAGCAGCATGAACACCCTCTCCCCCGCCTTGCATGATTGTTCACTCTGCTTAATTGTCAGCCCCTGCTAAGAACATGTACCATCTCATTTTCCCAGAGATTGTGGAAGTGTTGAGCTTTGCTTGTGGCCAAATTGGGTAGTTGAATGTGCAGAGTTTCCTTCTTTGATAGGCAAATGCTGGGAGTGGTCTGAATCCTATCTGAGGACTTTTACTGAATTCCAGTTTCCAATTCTAGTGCAGATCAGGACCAAAACAGTTTCTCTTTATATGTAATTGTGTAGGCAGACAGTCTTACCCAACTTTGTCTGTTTATCTGTAATAGCAAGATAAGACTGTGGAGAGGTCGCTCAGCATTGACAACTAAATCGCACATTTCCATGTCTTTAGCCGTTTGACAGAAACACCCATGGGGAAAGTGAAAAATCCAACCACTTGTACAGATGATTTGATAGTGTTGTTCTGAATGCCCTGATTTCCCCCTCAGTGACTAGAAGATTTGAAAACAAAGTGAGTAACCATTGAAGTATCAACCAAGCATCAGATGCCAGATCTCTTGTTAGACAGAATTCACTCATACTATATTGAACTATGAATAATGGAACTTCTGAAATAGTTGATAATCCATAATTACTTTTATAAGGGAAGCCCTATGAATATATGGGTTTAAACTGCTGAGTTGATGTAATTCAAAAGTCTAACTTATTCCATGACCTATTAAAGAATCTCATACTGCCCTCTGCAGCTAATTCCACCTTAGAAACAAATTTGTTTTTTTCTCAGGAGGTTCCTCAATTAAAATTTAAAGGTCACTGGAAGAGGTAATTCACCTTAGGAAGGGCCAATTTATCAGATTGTTTTCTAAGATGACGGGTAAGGCCAAAATGAACTCAGTATTCATGACTTGAGGGAGAAGACAGTAAATGTGGAAATGTCCAACAGGGGCTGAAAGAGTTCCAAAACAAACTTGGCCATCTTTGTGGTGTGCACACTAGTGTCAGGAGCTGTTTTCTTAATGGCCATTAGCAAAAAAGGAGAAATGGCCTCCCACTTATATAATATATAATAGATGCTGATTATTCCCAAACAGAGAGGCAAATACCCATATGGAAAAGTAAAGTTCTTCTGTGTGTGTATATGTGTATAATACTACACAAATAAAATTAACATTTGGAGCTTTTATTTTTAAGATGGGAAGGGAGGGCCTTTAGAGTTATTTTCTTTGAGGAAAGTTAAATGAACCCAAAACTCTACTAGGGATAGATTTGAGGGTAAATACAAATAAATAAATAAATAAATAAATAAATAAAATTAAAAAGGCTGTTTTCAAGGAATATCACATCTAAAAAGATGAATGTCATGAAACTTGGTTTTTTGTTTTGTCCAGAGCAGAGAAGAGCACAGGAAACCAGGGAAATCTCAGCTGATTTTTCAAGGGGGGCAAAACAAAATGTCTCACAAATCCTAGTTTGCTTTATTTATTTATTTATTTTTATTGATTGATTGGGGGGAGGCAGAGGGAGAGAGAGAATCTTAAGCATGCTCCACACTTAGCACGGGAGCCCAAGATCATGACCTGAGCCAAAGTCAAGAGTTGTTTACCTGACTGAGCCATCCAGGCACCCTTACAAATTCTAGTTTGCTTTAAAAGGAGACACATCTGATGGGTGTTTTGCAGGTAACTGCAGAAGGAAGATTTTAACATAATATCTCTTTCAGCAAGATAGTTTATCACACTCAACAGAAATGACAGCAAAAGGAAAAAAGGATGGGAAACCATTCTGGGGTGAGCAAAGGGTGACAAAAGGATGGGAAAATCCAGCTTCACCAAATATTTATTCATGCTTATATAAACCTCAATTAGCTATCTTCAAATGCTAAGGCTCTGTTGAAGGAAAGGAGCATTTGGAAATGTGACTTGGAAGTTGGTTGGTGTCAGTTATTTTGCTTCATTGTTGATTAATGTAATTGAAGTATGTATTACAGAAACAGAAAAGGAAATGTGACTTCTTCAGGGACCCATTAATTTCTTAAGGATAAAATGTTTGAAGGTTCAAAGGCTTTGTTGAGGCTTATTTTAAATTTAAAATTTCCATTGCCAAGGGATTGATTACCATTCTACATTAGCTTTGTCAAACACCAAGTTGATCTCACTTCTTTCAAAGTTTTGTGGCACTTAACTATTTTCAGAGCATTTTTTTTTCTTTTTTTAAGGAGAAGGCTTTCTTACAAGTTCTCCCAAGGACAAACTTGCTTTCCCTTTACAAGAACAGCAAGATGAAAATTTCTAAAATCTTAAAAAGAGCAATTCCCACTCTTCCCTTCTTTGAGACCTTGAAAGTCATTCCTGCAAGTCAGGTACAGCACCTCTTCATTCAAACACTTTTCCATATTAGTTCCTGTTTGGTTTTCCTTTGACTTTAAGACATCAACTTATTTAAGTGTCTTTGTGCTTTTGAATCTTAGTAATGTTGTTTAGGGACTTCTCAGTAAGACTATTCAAGCTTTTTCCATCCCTCCACGCCAACGACGATAAGTAGTTCTTTTTATAACTCTCTGCTGTCTTCCTCTGATCACTGTTTAAGGCACTCTCATAAACAACACACTTCGAAAGTAAGCCAAGATGTCCCAAGCACCAGTTCTTAGTTTTGCTGTTCAGTAGTCAACTCATTAGTTCAAGAAGTCCGACAGCAGCATTTCCGGCTCCTTGGAAACCCAGCCAAAAAGAAAACTGTCGTTTCATACAAGAGCAAGAACAGGAAATATGCCATCAAGAAATCAGGGCTAAGGTGGCAGTACCATCCGCCCAGATGAAGGTGGTCTGAGAGGACCATGAGGCTGCTTTAGAAACAATAGGATTGTGAGCAAAGGCTTTGCCTCAGGAAACTAATAACAAGATTTCTGATACCATAGAGCATTTCAACAGAAAATCTTTCTTCCTACAAGAGGAAAGGTATTTTCTCCTCACCAATTTTGCCTTTCTCTACCTTTCCAGTCCCGGTGCTACTGCAAGATGTTGGGAGAATGAAGTTCAGCCAGCGGGGGATGCTCTGTTAGACTCTTCCTCCTTTGGGGCTGTCTCTAAGTACATTGGGAAATGTGGACAGACCTAAAGGTTCAGACCTTGAGAACTGTCCTTCCATAGCCATACCCAAGCCTTGATTCCATGTAGCCCTGAGAAATTTTGGCTTCTGCTAACAGGGACATACATTGTCTCATCTGGTTTGGGAAAAATGTTGTCATTCACACTGACATATTTTCAGTGTCTTTTCTGTTTGAGTCCGATTTTGAGGATGACTTTCTGGATCCTATTGTAAATATCTTGAAGGCAGCAGCAGGCTAAGTCTGGTTAAAAGAAATATGACTGAAGACACTTGCCTTCTCCCAATCTTCCCACAGTGGTATATTCTAGACCTCCTCTTTTTATTCTAGACCTTTGTCTCAGCTTTCCCCCTTAAACCCAGCTCCCAGGAATAAACATATTCTAAGTATCTGCTTCTGAATCCTCCAATCCCAAAGAATTTGCAGAAGAATCTGGACTGAAATGGCTTTAATGGGCTCCCAATCTGTAGTGACATTTGCATATTAACTAGCTCTCTTACCCCTTGACTGAAAATAGGGAGTTGTGAATGAGTGGGGCGTGTGTATGTGTGTGTGTGTGTGTGTGTGCGCGCGCGTATGTGTGTTTAACCAATGGTGAAGACACTTGGGGACTGAGATGCGTGGGGAGCAGTTTCCTATCATGTTAGAGCAGGAGTAGGACTGATCCACTGTTGGATAGACAGCCAAATGCCTGAAGATGGATCCTTAGTACAGGCAATGGATGAGGATGATGATGATGATATGGAGACGGGAAGAAGGGAAAATAGGATGTAGAGGCACAAAACCAAAAGCTGCTATGAAACCATTGACGGTAAAATTAAAAAAAAAAAATCCCCAGTGGGTGTGTGGTGGACAGCATGGAGAAACACTGAAGGGGGCTGGGCTTTGCCTACACAGTTAAGCTAAAAGCTCCCTCCTGGATATCACTTTCCAGTCTGGTGAGCACAGGAAAGAGGCTGAGCTAGCTCTCCCATGGGGAATTCAAAGGTTCTTTGTTTTTGCATCATTTTCAAACTTTACAGGCCAGTTTCCTCTATAGCTAAGAGCGTGGGGACAACCTTGATATTCTCTACACTCAAGGAGCCTTCCTTTGTGAGGAGCTCAAGAATAGAGCTGGTGAGTGACCTCTGCTCAGTGTTTTTTATTAACAGCAAGAGGGTAGATGCATTGATGAGGATCTAGTTCCCTCTCCCTTTTTCTTCAGTATTCAACAAACACGGACTTACATCCTCATCCTAGGGTCAGGGAGTGTCCTAGGAATTCAGGATACATAGGAGAAAGTGGTTCCTGCCAGGAGTTGGAGATACAGATTGTATTACCACCATTTAGCCGGTGGCAAAGCAGGGTCAGAGAAATTAAATGGCTCAGAACCAGGGTGTCCTAAAGGATTTCACTAGATAATCAATTTGAGAATTTGAAGGCTGGATTTCAGATGATTGTCACAGTCATGTCTCCTTCGGGAGAGGCTACTCGGAAACAAACCTATGATCCTACTCTCCCCCACTGTTATCTCCATAAATGGGTGGAGAATCTGAACTGGAGTGGTTGTGACTGGCTGGATCATATTGATTTGTTCAACCCCCAGTCACTCATTTTTCAATACTATCCTGGACCACTAAGTCATGGTAATGGCACATAAGATTGTGACTGCAGCAATAACAGTTACTACTTCTATCAGCACCATATCTGCTGATACTGTATTCATCTAGGTGTCACTTTCACTACAGAGTGCTATACAAACATCAGCCCTACAGGTGTTGTTTTTACCACTCTAGTGTGGTTGTTGAGAGCATGAACTTGTGAGTCAAACAGACCTGGAGTTGAGTCGCTTTGTCATATTTTACCCAGGAGGAAACTGAAGCATATGGCACTGTTATTGACTGAGATCACATAGCTTGTAAATAGAAAAACCCTGTCAGAATTTGATCTGTTTCTATCTTACTCCAGAATCGACACATTTCATTTTGGGATGCTGTCTACCCTTATTAATCCTAGCATTTATTGATAGTAGGAACTATTTGTCAGGCACTTAACTGTGCATCAAGCCCTATATATACATTGTCTCATTGAACTGTCATCAATTGTTCTTTATAATTACCTCCATTTTATGGAAGAGAGAAGGAGGCCTAGAGAGATTTAATACCTTGCCCAGCATTTTCACAGTTAGAAAGTAGTAGAACTCAAACTGGATCCTAGGAGTCGACTCTGAAGCCCATTTTTTTTAAAAAATTAATTAATTAATTAATTTTTAAAATTTGTTTATTTACAGCATAACAGTGTTCATTGTTTTGGCATCACACCCAGTGCTCCATGCAGTACGTGCCCTCCCTATTACCCACCACCTGGTTTCTCAACCTCCCAGCCCCCCACCCCTTCAAAACCCTCAGGTTGTTTTTCAGAGTCCATAGTCTCTCATGGTTCATCTCCCCTTCCAGTTTCCCTCAACTCCCTCTCCTCTCCAGCTCCCCATGTCCACTGTGTTCTTTGTTATGCTCCACAAATAAGTGAGACCATATGATACTTGACTCTCTCTGCTTGACTTATTTCGCTCAGCATAATCTCTTCCAGTCCCGTCCATGTTGCTACAAAAGTTGGGTATTCATCCTTTCTGATGGAGGCATAATACTCCATCGTGTATATGGACCACATCTTCCTTATCCATTCATCCGTTGAAGGGCATCTTGGTTCTTTCCACAGTTTGGCGACCGTAGCCATTGCTGCAATAAACATTGGGGTACAGGTGGCCCTTCTTTTCACTACATCTGTATCTTTGGGGTAAATACCCATCAGTGCAATTGCAGGGTCATAGGGAAGCTCTATTCTTAATTTCTTGAGGAATCTCCACACTGTTCTCCAAAGTGGCTGCACCAACTTGCATTCCCACCAACAGTGTAAGAGGGTTCCCCTTTCTCCACATCCTCTCCAACACATGTTGTTTCCTGTCTTGCTAATTTTGGCCATTCTAACTGGTGTAAGGTGGTATCTCAATGTGGTTTTAATTTGAATCTCCCTGATGGCTAGTGATGATGAACATTTTTTCATGTGTCTGATAGCCATTTGTATGTCCTCATTGGAGAAGTGTCTGTTCATATCTTCTGCCCATTTTTTGATATGATTATCTATTTTGTGTGTGTTGAGTTTGAGAAGTTCTTTATAGATCCTGGATATCAACCTTTTGTCTGTACTGTCATTTGCAAATATCTTCTCCCATTCTGTGGGTTGCCTTTTTGTTTTGTTGACTGTTTCCTTTGCTGTGCAGAAGCTTTTGATCTTGATGAAGTCCCAAAAGTTCATTTTTGCTTTTGTTTCCTTGGCCTTTGGAGACATATCTTGAAAGAAGTTGCTGTGGCTGATATCGAAGAGGTTACTGCCTATGTTCTCCTCTAGGATTCTGATGGATTCCTGTCTCGCGTTGAGGTCTTTTATCCATTTCGAGTTTATCTTTGTGTACGGTGTAAGAGAATGGTCCAGTTTCATTCTTCTGTACATAGCTGTCCAGTTTTCCCAGCACCATTTATTGAAGAGACTGTCTTTTTTCCATTGTATATTTTTTCCCTGTTTTGTATGAAGCCAGCATTACCCTGATCCCCAAACCAGGCAAAGACCCTACCAAAAGGGAGAATTTCAGACCAATATCACTGATGAATATGGATGCAAAGATTCCAGGATCCAGCAGCACATTAAAAAGATTATCCACCATGACCAGGTGGGATTCATCCCTGGGTTGCAAGGTTGGTTCAACATTCGCAAATCAATCAATGTGATAGAACAAATCAATAAGAGAAGAGAGAACAATTGATGCAGAAAAAGCATTTGACAAAATCCAGCATCCGTTCCTGATGAAAACGCTTCAAAGTATAGGGATAGAGGGAACATTCCTGAACTCCATAAAATCTATCTATGAAAGACCCACAGCAAATATCATCCTCAATGGGAAAAAGCTTGCAGCCTTCCCGTTGAGATCAGGAACACGACAAGGATGCCCACTCTCACCACTCTTGTTCAACATAGTATTAGAAGTCCTAGCAACAGCAATCAGACAACAAAGAGAAATAAAAGGTATCCAAATTGGCAAGGAAGAAGTCAAACTCTCTCTCTTCGCAGATGACATGATTCTTTATATGGAAAACCCCAAAGACTCCACCCCCAAACTACTAGAACTCATACAGCAATTCAGTAACGTGGCAGGATACAAAGTCAATGTACAGAAACCAGTGGCTTTCTTATACACTAACAATGAAAATACAGAAAGGGAAATTAGAGAATCGATTCCATTTACTATAGCACCAAGAACCATAAGATACCTGGGAATAAACCTAACCAAAGAGGTAAAGGACCTGTACTCGAGGAACTACAGAACACTCATGAAGCCCATTTTCTTAACCACTATGTATGCTATTCAGACAAGAGATTTGGAAAGGACGGCAGGATTGGTGTCATATTCAAAATTTCCTTTCATCATTGGATGGACGTTTCTAACACTGCCTTCTTGGTTATAGAAAAACTCTTGAGTATCCAGTGAGGACACCAGGTTAGCAGCACTGGTGAAGCAAATATACAAAAACATAGCCCTCATTAAACCCCCTTGAGGTAAAGGGATCCTTTCAGGTCGTGTAGTCCAACTTCTTTGTTAGTTCAGAAAGTTGATGTTTTCATGTCCTTGCCAGATGGAGGAGGTATCATAACTAAAAAGGAAAAGTGTTAGCCCTGCATTATCTAAGATGCATTTTTTCCTGAAATTTGATTTATTTTAAAGAGTAAAGATACCCAATATCAGATTAGGATTGTTAACACTGATAAATGTGGTACTATTTTTAATTAGACTTGACTTCCAAACCATGCAGATTAACTGTGGATAGTAGGATTAATGGATTTTTTTTTTAAAAACTTTGTTTTTCTGTGTTTTCTAAGTTTTCCATATTTTAAAATATATGATTGTCCTACAGTTAGAAAAGGAATGCTATTTTTAAAGAGAAATGATCAAATCAGATTTTATTGGTATTAAATAGTGAAGTAGAAACAGCATTGGTCTCAGTTAAACAAACCTGGCTATTGAATCCCTGCTCTGTTCCTTGTGATTTGTGTAGTGTTAGCTTCTTCTTAACTTCTCTGAACCTCCTGTCTCTATGGGTCAGTGGATGTTTTCACCTGCCTTCCAAGACTGTGTAAGGCTTAAATGAGATATTGGTGTAAATCACTTGTTAAATCTCTTCCCTTCCTTTCCCTTGTATTCCTTTCACCAGTTAAAAATACAACTTGCAGGGATCAAGGGCAACTAGGTGGAAGGGGAATGTTATATTGAAGTTCTTAAAAGCATTTGGCAAATGATGAATTACATAGTTCTTAGGTTCTTTCTGCAGTGTCTTGGGGATAGCAGTTAATGAACTCATAAACATAAAACAGACAAAACGAAAATTGGACAAGGAGGAGGAGGTAGCAAAGATACAGTAAGGAAACATTTCAAGAGTCTATAGCTTTGTAATTTAAGTTCTCATCTGCATCTCATTATCTTAATAATCCAAAACAACAGCCCTTCAATGCCTCACACAGAGGGAGGATGGGAAATAATTTCCTTGGACAGGGTCCCTGGCCTTTCTATCACATTAGATATTATTTCCAAATGTTAAGTGTCAAGAGAGAGTTTCACATTCTCCTAACCATTAAACCGTTTGGCTCCCTTTGGGGAAGGGATGAATTTAGTAATCCACAGAGCAGCCTCCTGGAAGAGACTTCTCTGGAATTCCAGAGCTCCAACAGGAATACAGTGCAGCATGTGGAGCCTCCCTGAGAAGCACTTTATCCAAATATGCATCCTCTTCCTAGAGACCTCAGATAAAACTCAGTTCAGTGGGGCCATGTAGAATTTATTTCATTTTTTTTCTCCTGGGAAATTCAATGTATTTTAAAAACTGTTCATTTTGAAATATTTTAATAATAGTACAAAGGATCTTATATACCTTTCACACAAATTACTTAAATGTTAACATTTTAGTGCAGTTGCTTTATTATCTCTCTAATTATATGTAATTATTATCATTATTATCGTTACTATTTTCCAAAACCATTTGAGAACAAGTTGCAGATATGATGCCTCTCTACACCTAAATACCTCAGTGTTCTAAGAACAAGGGCATTTTCTTACATAAACACAGTAAAATTATTATAATCTTGAAATTAACACTGCTGTAACACTATTATTTAAACCTCAGACCTTACTCAAATGTCACCATTGCCCCAGTGATCAACTTTCTGACAATAGGATCCAATCCAGAAGTAAGCATTGTTTTTGGCCTCTTTAGTTTTTCTTTTTTCTTTTTAATCTCGAACTTTTCCTCTGTCCTTTCTGGTCTTTTAGGACTTGACATTTTTTAAGACTATAGGCCATTGATTTCGTAGAATCGACCCTTAATTTGGATTTGTCTAATGTTTCCTCATAACTATTTCCAAGTTGTGCATAATTGGCAGGAATATTATAAAAGATATGTTAGGAGCGCCTGGGTGGCTCAGTGGGTTAAAGCCTCTGTCTTCGGCTCAGGTCATGATCCCAGGGTCCTGGGATCGAACCCCGCATTGGGCTCTCTGCTCAGCAGGGAGCCTGCTTCCTTCTCTCTCTGCCTGCCTCTCTGCCTACTTGTGATCTCTGTATGTCAAATAAATAATAAAAAAAATAAACTCTTTAAAAGATATGTTAGCTCTTTCTCAATGTATGATACCAGGAAGCACCCGATGTCAACTTGTCCTATTATTACCATCCTAACTGGAATGCTATTGTTCTCTTTGTCATTAATACAAATCTTGTAGGGAGATACATTGAGACTATTTAAATATTGTGTATCTTCTTAAACCTCTACCCACTAGTTTTATCTTTAAAAACAGTTTAGAACTTGACCCTTTTTTTAAACTTTTGGCTAAAAATAACAAAGGTTTACTATTAAAGTTGTTCTCCCCAGAAAGCCATGTGTAAGAAGGGTGCACTTTAAGGCAATGAGGCATCTCCATGACAGGGCTCAGATTCCTGAAGACCAGACTTGATCTGGGTGTCTCTGAAGCTCACTTTGTTTTTAACAATTCCTTCCACTCCCACTGGGAGAGAACTCTTTCAAATACCCCTCCAAACTGGCATTGGGATGAGTTGGCCTTCTGCTAGTTTCCAGAAAACCTCCTGTACCATCTTCCTCCCATCTCTGAGACTGCAATTCTGGTGGTTTGTTCTGAGAGCTTTTTGTGGAGCTTTTGTTTTTTCATGTCTGTGAATCACTTCATGATGGCTTCTTGCTTACTTTGGAAATTGTGAACTTTTGCCTCTGAGCCCCATATCTGAACTGGTAGACTAGAGTGGTGACCAGTTAGGAGGTCGTCAGAAGGGCAAGAAGCCACCATGTGAGAGCTCAGTCTTTCTGTTCTTCAGAAGATCTTGTGAAAATACACACAGCCTGGGAGTTGTCCCTTAAGCTCTGCAGACACCTGTCCGGGAGGACTTCCTGCCTTGATTGCATGTCTTCCCACCACAGCCCCATAGGTGCTCAATCTTCTCCTCTCTCTCTGTCTTTCTCTCTTTCTCTCTCTCTCTCTCTCTCTCTCTCTCTCTCTCGCTCTGATTCATATCCCCTGGGAGAGCCCACCGTTTCGTCTGACAGAACACATGTGTGGGGTAAGCCTTTTCCTTTCAAATCCTGCATGCTTATTCAGAAACAAATGGGGGAAATTTTAAAAAGAAAGATATTGGCATTCTTTTTTGTCTGCCCAGGCTCTGGTGGTGATTTGCAGCTGCCACAGTCTATAGTACCTGCCGTACTCATTTCGATGGCCTGGGCTGGAAAGGCTGAGTTCAGTGTTAGTGATGGCAGCCACACTCCATCCCAGGGGAAGTCAAATGCATTCTCTTTTCTTTTTTCTCTTCTCTCTCTCTCTCTCTCTCTCTCTCTTTTTTTTTTTTTTACAAATCTGTGATATGAATTGAAATACAGGGAGAAGTGGGTTCTCCCCCCCATATAACAGACTTATTGAGATACAGTCCACGTACCATACAGTTTGCCAGTGAGCAAAGTATACAATTTCATGATATTAGTATATTCACAGAGTTGTACAACCATCACTAGTATCAACTTTAGAATATTTATATTATATTTATATAACTTATATATTGTACATAATATATTATGATTATATTTATTTATATTTGTATTTATAGTTATATATTTATATATTAATTTATATTTATTATTAATTATATTTATATTCCAAAGAAGAAACTCCATACCCACTAGCAATAACTCTCTAGGGGTAGTTTTCTTAAAAATACCAGACTCTGTTTCTTGAGCAATAGTGCCCATCATTTATTCTTTCTTGGGCTTACCTATCAGTAACTGTCTTCCAGATGAGCTGTGCCTGAAGTGAGGCTCTCTGAGAAGAGTTAATTAATTGATGGCAGCCATGTAGTTAGGTTTCCTTCCCTAGGGAGTAGTAAACTGAACTTGTGATTAGTGAATTTCTTCTGATTTGTTCCCTGGAGAATAGTGAGTGGGTTATTCTTAGGAAACAACATGATTATGGGAATCATCTTTTCTGGGATTTATGGTTTTAGTAGCACTTTCATATATACAATATTATTTCATTTTCCCAAACAACAATTAGAAGTAAAAATAACAATAGAATTCATTTATAAAATGCTTCTTCTGTATCTGGCAGTTCTAAGTGGTTCACATACATACGTTAACTTATCTAATCCTCAACCACCAGATGAAAAGGGGCTCTGTTAAAATTAGCCAGAAATGCAGAGAGGTTAAATGATGACAAGCCCAAGTTCACAGGGCTCAGATGCCAGGATATGCAGTTTGATTCCCATCTGAACTCTAAGTACCACTTTAATTGCCTTCAGTATTCCCATTTCAGAAGCAAGCACTGAGGCTTTGAGAAGTTATCCATTATGAGAGGAACTAGTTAGGACTTGAATACAGTTATTTCGACTTCAAGCCCTATGAGGCATGCCTCCATCAATGACTTAGTTCAATATCTTGCCAGATACACAGAATCAAGTTATTCATTTAAATCTCCACACTTACCTCAGTAAAAAAAGGGTGGAGGACAGAAAATATTCCCTATTGAAGCTTCGTATCATTAGATATATTGTCATTGTGACATTATTAGTGTGCAGAACAATTACCAAAATATTATAAGGTTGTCTACACTTTTGGTGGACCAGAAGTATTTTTAAAATCAATCTGCAGGGTCAGTTTTCCCTTTGCTACATTTGCTTCTCATTGCAACCTCTCTCAATTTCTCTTTCTCAGTGTTTCCTATTCACAAGTAGGGAATGAAGCACATGGATTTAATAACCAAGGCAGTGATTCATGTACACTTTCATCTAGTCAGAAAGCAGTAGTAGGCCCAAGAATTGATTTTGGTTGTGTATCATTTTAAAGAGTTGACACACATGTCCTTTGGAGAGAAAATAATAAAATTTAAGAAGCAAAAGCCAGCTTGGACCTGCCTGCTGCAATGATTGGTTACACAGAAGAGACCCATGGATTCTGAAGCCATTTGGGTTTTGTTTTGTGTGCTGCAGTAGCACCAACTGTGATCTCTACCACTTTAAATGGTTTAATGACTTCTGGATAAGTCTTCAGAGTTAAATGGTTAAATCACCAAATGCTCCATAAAATAATTATGCAAACAATTTTCTGGCTAATTATCTAACATGAACAGAAGCACACAGCTCCTGAGATATATAATTGCTGTTTCATCAGGGCTGGCTATTGTATTTACATAATTCCTTCAGTGATCTCAGTGTGGTTTGGTAGGAGGCCACTAACATAATATCTCATGAAATGAACAAGTTAAAGTAATAGCTCTGGTCTCAGCTAGTGAATTACTTTGATTTTTTTTTTTTTAAGGGAATGGATTAGGGCCTTCAAATTCATCCATTCTGGACAAGCATATAAGCAGTATGTACATTTGTGTAGTGTACTTAAGTCTTGGACATGTATATTTAAATTGTTTAGTGGGGTAAAGATTAATATTTTAACTTATTGGATATTTAGTATACATATAGAGAAGCATATGCATCTTAATTACATGGTTTACAAATGAGCGATCTTATGTAACCCAGTATTCAAAGAAAAAAAAAATATCTTTGGGACCCCAGAATCCTCCTTTGTAACCCTCTTCCAATTCCTACTCCTTCCAAGGGTAATTACTATCTTGACTTCTAACAGCAGAGATTAATTGTACATGTTTTATACTAAATTTGAATGAATCATACAGTGTATGCCCTTTTGTGCCTGGCAACTTTCATGTAAAACCATGTTTATAAAATTCATCTGTATTGTTGCAATTTATCCATTCTCATTGTGGTATGGTATCCCATTGGGTGAATACACTATAATCTATTTATAATTCTACTGTTGAGAAATGCTTTGATAGTTTCTAGTTTGGGGATATCATATGAATAAAGCTGTTGTTAAACATGCGTTTCTCTTGGTATATAAGTGCACACATTTCATTTAGGTCTATAGTGTGTATGTGGGGGAATTTCTGGGTTGTAGTGTATGTATCTGTAATATTAGTAGATATTGCCAAACAGTTTCCTTGAACCTATTTGCACTCCCACCAGCACTAGAGGAAAGCACTACGGATGAATGTTTTGCAGAATTCTAGTTGGTGCATGCTAAATTCTAAAGGGTAGTGCAGAGTAAGGAAGAGAGAACAGTAGTTCTAATGGAAAGGATTCTGACAGTATGTCCTGAGGAGGAAAGGATAGGGATGGAGGAAGTGTTCATATTCAGGGTCATCTTGAAAGTCTCTGCGGATGTTTATCATCCAGTCCCCTCCTGTAGCATGCAGCATGTTCCTAGAGAATCACCCCAGACCTTTCTCTCTTTTCTCTTTGGTCCATGTGGTACATGCTCAAGGGCCTCTCAGGTCTGAAGCCGCATTCTGGAGGCTTAGGGATGCCCTGCCTCCTAATATAGCTACCTTTGCTGGGATATACATATACAGAGGTACCTGGCCCCTCTGAAGCAAGGAGAAGGAAGGATGAGAAGTGAAGAGCAGGAAAAAGAAATCAGAGAACAGAACGGAAATCTGACTTGAGTCCAGCCATCTGGTTGTGTAACTTTAATCAAGTAGCTCAAATTATTTCACAGGTTTGGTTGCCTCAGCTTCAAAAAATGAAGACAACAGTTCTTAATTGACTAGATTTAGTTGTTGATCAGGTGAATTAAAATAATGTATGTAGAAATGCTTTGGAAACTTTAAAAAGCAAACCCTGGGTATCTTTTTTATAGGCTATTATTATTAATAATCAGAATGTTACTTTAAAGTAGAAATATATCTCTAAGAAATGCTATTTGTTCCACTTTTCTATTCAAACTATAACATTCACAATAATGGGCAAAGAAATAATCCCTCTCAGCAATGCTAACAGGAATAACTGACAAGAATGTTGGAAATAATTGCATTTCCTAGGATTCATTGCTTCACTCATCCAGGCCTCCATCCAGACTCGCATCCACGAATTAATTAGTTTAAAAACTTATATTTATTGAGGACTCTTTTATTTTAGGACAGTGCTAGGCAGAGATTCATAACAGTATTCAAAGATAGACTTCAAGGGGTCTGTGAATCTCGTTTTTGTATGGAAGGGAATGTGGTAATGACTTCTGAGAACAAATTCCTTTTTTTTTTTTAATTTTTTTAAAAGATTTCATTTGTTTATTTGACAGAGAGAGATCATAAGTAGGCAGAGAGAGAGGGGGAAACAGCCTCACTGCTGAGCAGGGAGCCTTATGCAGGGCTCGATCCCAGGACCCTGAGATCATGACCTGAGCCGAAGGCAGAGGCTTAACCCCCAAAGCCATGCAGGCACCCCTCTGAGATCAAACTCTTACAGAATTCTCTTAACACCCCCTCTCCAAAAAAAAAAAAAAAAGTTAAGAAACACTGTTTTAGGGATGTGTGTATTAAGGGAATATGAAACTTTATGAAATAATATGTGATTATCTATAATGGAACTGTAAATTACAGGCTTCTCAGTAGCAACAATAGATACCACAGAATAACAGAATAATATTTTCAAAAGGTTGAGGGGAAATAAATATTATCTTAGAATAATATACTAAGCTTGATTATTATTAAAGAGTTGGGTAAAACAAAAACAGAAAGCATTTTCAAAGAAACAAAGATAGAGTTAACTAACTTTAGACCCTTGCCAAAATCACTATTAATGAATATTCTTCAGGAAATAGGAATTTTAAGTTTTAAGTAAAAAAGCAAGAAGGAATGATGAGCAAAGAAATTTGTAAACATGTGTATAAATCTAAAGAAACACCGTTGTTGTTTTTTTAAAGGTCAATTAAGGACTTGTTCAAATAATAAAAAACTAAAATGATAGGTGACAATAATATGTACAAAGAGGGTGGAAGAGACTAAAATTATAAACTTCATATTCATCGTATTATTTGGGAGGAAGATCGAGATAGATTTATTCTAGACTTTGAGCAAATATGTCTTTTAAAATTTAAGAGTAACAAAGAATAGGAAAAGAAATACATAAAAAAGAAAAGATTAAGAAACACTAGAGTAATCTACTAACCAGGGAGGGGAAAAAATAAGCGAAGAAAGGATATAATAAATAGAAAAAACAAAGCATATTAGAAAAAGTTTAGATATTTTTGTAATCTCACTAAACAGACAGATTAAATTAGTCATATTATGTTTAAGAAACAGAACCCATGTATGTGCTCTTTTTTTTTTTTAATATTTTATTTATTCATTTGACAGAGATCACAAGCAGGCAGAGAGGCAGGCAGAGAGAGAGGAGAAAGCAGGCTCCCTGCTGAGCAGAGAGCCCGATGTGGGGCTCGATCCCAGGAGCCTGGGATCATGACCTGAGCGGAAGGCAGAGGCTTTAACCCACTGAGCCACCCAGGCGCCCCCCCCCCCCATGTATGTGCTCTTTAAAGAAATATCTAAAACATAGGATGCTTATAGATTGAAAGGGATGGAAAAAGATAAAACAGGTAAATACTAATACTGCTAGAGAAGCAATATTAAGGCAAAAAAAAAAAGCATCATTTAGAATAAAGAAGGTTGCAGTTTATTTTTTATTTTTTAGAATTTTTTTTTAATTTTCTTTTCAGCGTGACAGTATTCATTGTTTTTGCACCACACCCAGTGCTCCATGCAATACGTGCCTTCCCTATACCCACCACCTGGTTCCCCCAACCTCCCACCCCCCACCCCTTCAAAACCCTCAGGTTGTTTTTCAGAGTCCATAGTCTCTCACGGTTCATCTCCCCTTCCAATTTCCCTCAACTCCCTTCTCCTCTCCATCTCCTCATGTCCTCCATGTTATTTGTTATGCTCCACAAATAAGTGAAACCATATGATAATTGATTCTCTCTGCTTGACTTATTTCACTCAGCATAATCTCTTCCAGTCCCATCCATGTTGCTACAAAAGTTGGGTATTCATCCTTTCTGATGGAGGCATAATACTCCATCGTATATGTGGACCACATCTTCCTTATCCATTCGTCCGTTGAAGGGCATTTTAGTTCTTTCCACAGTTTGGCGACCGTGGCCATTGCTGCTATAAACATTGGGGTACAGATGGCCCTTCTTTTCACTACATCTGTATCTTTGGGGTAAATACCCATCAGTGCAATTGCAGGGTCATAGGGAAGCTCTATTCTTAATTTCTTGAGGAATCTCCACACTGTTCTCCAAAGTGGCTGCACCAACTTGCATTCCCACCAACAGTGTAAGAGGGTTCCCCTTTCTCTACATCCTCTCCAACACATGTTGTTTCCTGTCTTGCTAATTTTGGCCATTCTAACTGGTGTAAGGTGGTATCTCAGTATGGTTTTAATTTGAATCTCCCTGATGGCTAGTGATGATGAGCCTTTTTTCATGTGTCTGATAGCCATTTGTATGTCTTCATTGGAGAAGTGTCTGTTCATATCTTCTGCCCATTTTTTGACATGATTATCTGTTTTGTGTGTGTTGAGTTTGAGGAGTTCTTTATAGATCCTAGATATCAACCTTTTGTCTGTACTGTCATTTGCACATATCAAGAAGGTTGCAATTTAATGACTGAAGAGCAATTCACAAGGAAGCAAGAGTAATGCTGAATTTGTATGTTCTAAACATGACAGCCTCCAAACTTAAAAAATAAATTTGACAAATCTATCTTAAAAGGAAATATTTTTGCATGGTTCTTTGATGAACTGATGAAAAGGTAAAAATTGGTAAAGATACAGATGTTTTGAACAGCACAAGTGACAGACCAACTTAATGGAGATATATATATATATAGAAGCCTGTATTTCTCATATAAAGAATTCACATTCTTTTCAAGTATAGATTAAAACACAACAAAAGAAGTCCTAAGGAATACCAAAGAGTCAGTAACACAGAACACATCTATTTCTACAATGCAATACTATTAAAAAAAATCAACAACAACAAAAGAGCCTCCCAAACCCATATATTTGGAAATGAAAATGATCTTATAAATATTCATGAGTCAGAGAAAAATAATGATGGAACTTATGAAATATTTAGACCTGAATGACCACAAAACACTACCTCAAAAAACTTGTGGGATGCCAGCGTGCCCTTAAATTTGCACGTATTAAAACTTTGTGGTAACTATGATGATAGAGCTGGACAAGGCTATTGTGTAGGAAAAGGGGATCAGAGGAAGTTTCTAAAGGAGCAATATCTGATATGAGACTTATAATATAGGAAATAAGAAGTAGAGGAGAACATTCGTGAGAAATATTCAGTGATAAATTATACAAAGAAGGAGCTATTGTCCCTAAAGATAGTTACACTGGTTTGTTGGAGCTTTGTTTTAAGGTATGCCCTCTGAATTTTGTTATATAACATACTCCTTTAAAGTAAAAACAGAAAATGATTAAAGTGATAAAACTTTAATTGGATGGTAGTTTATAGCACAGGATAATTGTTTGAAAGTTACAAGGAGTGTCGTTTCATACATCATTATACGGTAATATGTAAATCATGTGTAGGAAATGGTCACTGGAAAAAGTGACTGAAGTAATTGGGATAATTGAGATCGAAATTATATATTGGGGTCCCAATTCCTGCAAGGGAAAAATAGCTTTTACTGAGACTAGTGTTCCTGCAGATACTGTATGAAAAAAGAAATGTTTGAAAGCACTGGACCGTGACCAGAAGTAGGCAGAAAAATTGACCCATGACAAAAGGGAGTTTATCCCCTGAAGAGATTCTCAGGATGCATGCTACATGGAGTCCTAGAACTCAAGCCAAAAAAATCACAATTGTTTTTCTGTTTTTGTTTTTGTTTAGAGTGTGGGGTAGACAGAATGGCTGGAAATTGAGGGTGGGGATCCCAGAAAGGATGAAGCTGTAGTGAGGAAGAACCTAAATTCTGCAAATAAACTCCATTTAAATCCTTAACTGACTTCTGAGCAGCTCAAGCACATGTGGGATTCCAAATATCCCAGTGAGAAAATGACATCTAGGTAGCTGAAAGAACTGAGGGAAGATTGTAGCAGCTGGAACCACAGGGGGAAACAGTTTGGAGTTTGAGTCTTGAAAAGCTAAAAGCACGTGATAAACTCTTTGGACTTTTCGTTGAAATACCAGTGAGACCTTAAGAGTAAAGAACATGTATCAGAACTATTGGGTTCACTCCAGAACTAAGGGAAAAGGAAAAATAGATATAATAAAGAATAAAACCAGACCTCCAGAAGTTAGTGGTGTCCTGTTAGTAATTTGACTGCTTACTTGAACAAAATTGATGGATACTCCTCAGAGGAAGATTATAGAATAAGAGCATGTATAATTTATCATTTCAATAATTTAAAAATTACTAGATATGCAATTTTTTAATTGTAATCTATAGTCAAGAGGAAAAATCAACTAGATGGGTAAGTGATCCAGATATTGGAATTAAAAGATAGGAATTTCAGGAGAGGTTTAAAGACTGAAAAGGAGCCACATTAAAATCTTAAAACTGAAAAATACATTATCAGACATTTTAAAAAGTCATTAATTGGAAGCAACAATATATAAAGTAAACAGAAAAAGTATCAGGGAACTTGAAGGCAGACCAGTAGAAATTATGCAGAGAGAAATAAGATTGGAAAAAAAATCAACAGAGTCTTAATGACACGTGGGTCGGTATTAGGTGATCTCATGTAGGTTTAAATTGATTTCCAGAAGGAGATGAGAGAAAGAATAGAGGGAGAAAAAATAGTTAAATAATGGTTCAGTATTTTTAGAGTTGATTAAAAATAAGCCCAGCATCCCATGGATCAAAGATGTCGAATGAACCCTAGTAGATTAATATTAAGAACCCAGAAGAATAAATACAAAGAACCACATCTAGAAACATCATAGACAACCTGCTGAAAACCAATGATAAGGAAAAAATAAAGATTTTATTTATTTGACAGAGAGAGACAGCTGGAGAGGGAACACAAGCAGGATTGGGAGTGGGAGAGGGAAAAGCAGGTTCCCCACTGAGTAGGGAGCCTGATGTCAGGCTTCACTCCAGGACCATGGGATCCTGACCTGAGCTGAAAGCAGACACCTAATGATTGAGCCATCCAGGTATCCCAAGAAAAAAATTCTTAAGAGAGGGAAAAAGCCACATTAAATATGGAAGACAATGGTTACAATAACTGCCAACTTCAAAAACAACAGAAGCCAGAAGACAATGGAATGACATCTTTTTAAATCTTACCACTTGGAATTTTACATTTAGTGAAATATTTTTAAAAATTAAAGTGAAATAGAGACATTTTTAGACAGATCAAAGCTGAAAACATTTGTACCAGCAAAATTGACTACCAAAAATGCTAATGGTTCTCATTGTCTAAAATTTTAAAAGTTTTTTTTTTTTTAATCTAAAAATGCTAAAAGTTCTTCAAAGGGTAAATGATGTAAGTCTGAAATTTACATCTACAGGAAAGAGTACAAGTAATGGTAAATATGTGGGGAATTATAAAATACTACTTTTTCTTTTTAAAAAATATAAGCCAACTGATAAAGCAAATAATTTATTACAGAAGGTTATAACATATGTAACCATAAAATATATGAAAGGCTAGCACAAAAAAAGGGCCAGAGTGTAAATGGAATTGTACTCTTGCAAAGTCTTTACATTATCCATGAAGTAGTACAATATTAATTCAATGTAGAGTGATAGGTTTAGCATGTATATTATAATTTCTGGGAAAAGATATAAAGAGGCATGGATAAAAGAAAGTCAACAGAGGAGAATATGGGATGAAATACTAAAAATTACTTGACTACCACAAAACACAGGAATGGAAAAACAAAAGAAGGGGGGGTAAATAAAGATGGTAGACTTAAACCCAACAATATCAATAATTAGATGAACTGTAAATGGATTAAACAGTACAATTAAGAGGTAGAGATTGTCAGACTGGGAAAAACAAAACAATACAGCAACCAAGACCCAAATATATGCCGTTCAGAAGAGAGATACTTTAAATACACAGATACAGGTTGAAAGTTAAAGGATGGAAAAAGATACACCATGTGCATACTAATTATAATAAAGTTGGTAGCCATATTAATATCAGATAAAGTTGACTTAAAGATAGAGTATTACTAGAGGTAAAGGTCATTTCATAATGATAAAAATAACCACTTCATATTGACCCAACGATGGTAAATATGTAGCCATCTACTAATTAAACTACATATAAAATTGAATAGCAAAGTTGTCCCCTATTTTTTTGTGGGAGAGCTCCTATCCTTTCTGTAGCTGTCATATACCCAGGAATGATGTGAGGATAGAGATATTTTAAATAGTGTTTACAGGGAGTATAATTGTACATGCAATGTAGCTAAATGGTATGTTTCTTTCTGCTGTGAAACTATATTTGGATTTCAGGTGGTAATTGTTTGTTCTTTTTTAACTTGAAAATGAAAAATACTACTGTTTTTTATGGATATAACCCCAAGTTCATGAACTATATTTAGGAATCTCCTTTTAAAGTTCTCTAGGCAGAAGTTGTGACTGAAAATGGGCTGGGTCAACAGTCCAGGGTAGTGTGTCACGGTCATAATGTACCCTGTGGTGAAGCCATTTCACCAGTGTTTCTTTCTGGATGTTCGACTACCAGTGGTTCCACAGATTGATGAATTCCTGGCATAAAAGTGGAGATAGCGGTCAGCATGCAGTCATGATGCTCTACTGTAATAACAACCACACTCATGACAACACATTTAGTTGTCCCACTATTCAACATTTATCAAAGTTTCATCTGCCATGGGCCTTTTGGGGATGCGGAATTAATTTCAACTTATAGGAAGACTTTCCTATTGACCCAACAAAATGAACAATAGACCTTTAGGAAAGAGAGAGATTTGTGGAATTCAAAAAGATCCCTGTTTATCATCTCAACCAGCAATTTCCAAATTTAATGAACATAAAAATTACCAGTAAAGGTTGTTGAAGTGCAGATTCTAGGTCCTTTTCCCAGAGATTCAAATTTATGGTCTGGAAGGGGAGCCAGGAATCTAAACTTTCAACAGATTCTCTGTGGAAGTAGACCTCACACTATACTTTGAGAAATACTGATCTAGTTTCAGCAGATCATACATGACAAATGTCTTCCAGCATCTGCTTGAACTCCAGCCATGGTGAGCTCAGCACCTCACAAAGTAGCCCATTCCATTTTAGCAAGTTATCCTTATTCTGAGCCTGAGTCTACCTCTGCCTCCTGTATCTTCAGGCTCTTTCCTCTGGAGCTACCCAGAATAAACGAAATATTTCTAAGTCAAGCAGAGAGAGTCAATTATCGTATGGTTTCACTTATTTGTGGAGCATAAGAAATAACACGGAGGGCATGGGGAGATGGAGAGGAGAAGGGAGTTGGGGGAAATTGGAGGGGGAGACAAACCATGAGAGACTGTGGACTCTGAAAAACAGTCTGAGGGTTTTGAAGGGGCGGGGGGCAGGGAGGTTGGGTGAGCCTGGTGGTGGGTATTACAGAGGGCATGTATTATATGGAACACTGGGTGTGGTACATAAACAATGAATTCTGGTACACTGAAAATAAATTTAAATAAATATATAAATGAAATATTTCTCCTATTATGATGACCCTTCATGTCTTTTTTTTTTTTAAAGATTTTATTTATTTATTTGACAGAGATCACAAGGAGGCAGAGAGGCAGGCAGAGAGAGAGAGGGGGAAGCAGGCTCCCCGCGGAGCAGAGAGCTCTGTGCGGGACTCAATCCCAGGACCCTGAGATCATGACCTGAGCCGAAGGCAGAGGCTTAACCCACTGAGCCACCCAGGTGCCCCCCTCATGTCTTTTAATATAGTTATTGGTATCTATCTCCTTGATAGATCTTTTTTTTTTTCATGTTATATATTATCAGTTACTTCAACAATTTCTAAAATGGTGTGATATTTAGATGTATCACCCATCTTTATATTTGTAGCTTGTGTCTTAAAATGTAATATCAGAGCTGAAGAACATATTCAATTTACATAATTACAAAGTGCTATGAGGGTCATTACCTTTGCTGGTTTTCTTTCATAGGTTTTGTATGTTTTTTAAAAAAAATCTTTAAAGGTAGTATAATTCAGCCAACTTTGTCCTTTTAAAAAGATGCCTTGGCTGTTCTGGGACCTTTGCATTTTCATATAAATGCATAGTTAGCTTCTCAGGTTGTCCAAAAGAGCCTGATGGAATTTCAGTTTGGTTTACATCAAATCTGGAAATCAATTCAGATAAAATTGATATTTTAATAATATTGAGTCCTCCAGTTTGTGAGTACGTTATATCTCTCCAATTATAAGTCTTTTTCAGTCTCCTGCCATGTTTCATATTTTGTGATATTGACCTCTAAGTATTCATATTTTGATGCAGTTGAAAATTTTAAAATTAAAGTTCAAATTGTTCTCTGCTAATACATTGACATATTGACTTTTATATATCATATCTTATAAAATGTTCTAAACTTGCTTATTATAGTTTGTTGGTAGATTTTATAGGTCTATTTAGGTTATAATGTTGCCTGTGAATAAAGATAGCTTTATTTCTTCCTTTACAATCTGGGCGCCTTTAATTTTTTTTCCCCCACTTTATTTAACTGACAGGAATGACTGGAACTTCTGGTACAATACCAAATAGAAGGAGGGAGAATGGACAGTCATGCCCTTTTTCCAATCTTAGGGGGAAAACAATTCAGACTTCCACCGTGTAACTTACAGATTTTTTAATAGATGTACTTTATATGGGTGAGAAAGTGCCCATGTAGTCCTGCTTGGTGAGTTGGTATGGCTTGGTTTCAAATCAGGAATGGAGTAGGAATCAACATTTTTTTCTAAAGGGATAAACAATATTTTGGGCTTTCTGGGACATATATTGTCTCTGTCATATATTCTTCATTTATTTAATTTTTCTTTTTTGGTTTTTGTATAACCCTTTAAAAATATTAAAAAAAATTTTTTTTTAGCTTCTGGGCCATGAACCATGGTTTGCTGATCCCTGACGTTCAAGTTTGTTATGCCTATGATTCTCACAACTCACAGGAGGGAGAAGTGGTATCAACTTGCTAGGCCTCCACATCCCTAGTTTTGGGGTACCAGAGAAATGGAATGAATTGACAACCTAATCTTAGTCTTTAAATACATTATTTTTCATTAAAATATTCCCATAAAGAGACAGTAATCTCTATTTGCCTATGTTGACTTTTTATTTATTTATTCATTTACTTATTTATTTTCAGTTAGCCACCACATAGTACATTACTAATTTCTGATGTAGTGTTCAGTGATTCATTAGTTGCTAATAACACCCTGTGCTTATCACCACACGAGCCCTCCTTAATACCCGTCATCCAGCTACCCCATTCTCCCATCTCCCTGCCCTCTGAAACCCTCACTTTGTTTCCCAGAGTCCATAGGCTCTCACGGTTCGTCTCTTTCTCTGATTTACCCCCTTCAGTTTTCCCTCCCTTCCACTATGGTACTCTGTGCTAGTCTTTATGTTCCACATATGAGTAAAACCATATGATAATTGTCTTTCTTTGCTTGACATATTTTACTTAGTATAATCTCTTCCAGTTTCATCCATGTCACTGTGAATGGTGGGTATTCATCCTTTCTGATAGCTGAGTAATACTCCATTGTATATATGGACCACATCTTCTTTATCCATTCATCTGTTGAAGGGGATCTTTGTTCCTTCCACAGTTTGGCTATTGCAGCCCTTGCTGGTAGGCTATGTTGACTTAATAGTAATGAGGGATATTTTTAATGAGAAAAGACATGGATACTAGAAATTAATTAAAAATTAGAATACCTTCATCTTTTTTTCAACTTTTTTTTTTTAAGATTTTATTTATTAATTTATTTGACAGAGAGAGTTACAGAGAGAGGGGGAGCACACAGGGGAAGTGGGAGAGAGAGAAGCAGGCTTCCCATTGAGTGGGGAGCCTGATGTGGGACTCGATCCCAGGACCACAGGATCATGACCTGAGCCGAAGGCAGAAGCTTAACGACTGAGCACCCCAGGTGCCCCTTTATTCAACTTTTAAAAAATGATATTTTAGAGAGCAAGAGAGAAAGTGCAGGGCAAGGGAAGGGTGGAGGGAGAGGAGAGAGAAAGAATTTCAAGCAGATTCCCCGCTGAATGCAGAGACTGATGCGGGGCTTGATCTCATGACCCTGAGATCAACACCTGAGCTAAAATCAAGAGTCGGATGCCCAATCGACTGAACCACACAGAATGCCTTCACCTTTTTGTTCATCTACAAAATTTCCAGTCATCAAAGAGTAACACATTTTGTTCTCTGTTGGTCTAATGGGCCAGCCATTAATGTACTCAATTCTTTCAGCCCTTTTACACTTGTGAATCTGAATGTTTTAAGACTTGCCTGTACTCACAAACCAACTAAAGAAAGTTGAGTGTCTTCTGAGATCTCTTGGTCTTCTAATTTCTCTGTCTGTTGTGTTTTTTAGGAGAGACTCTCTTCTTTAAATCAATTTCTTACATAATTAGAAGGAAAAAATCCTACAGAACATAAAATTTACACTTTCCACTATGATTTCATATTTGAAAAAAATACTTTGAGCAGATCTAGTTTGACCTCTGCAAATATTGTTACCAGAATAGGGAAGTTTTTAAAATATAGTTTCCTTCTTTTAAAATTAGTATTATTTTTAAAATTATCGTTCCTTGGATTTGAGTTTCTTTCCTTTGGTGTGCAGTTCTGTGAATTTTAACACATGTATAGATTATGTAGCCACTGCCATAGACAGCATACAGAACAGTTCCATCACCCTCCAAAGCTCTACCTGCTGTTGCTTTATAGTCATAATTTCTCCCACCCTTAACCACTGATCTATTCTCCATCCTAGTTTTGTCTTTTCAAAAATGTCATATAAATGGAGTCATACAGTATATAACCTTTTTGAAAGAGTTTCTTATACTCAGTGTGCTGTCTTTGAGGTTCATCTGACCTGTGCATATCAATAGTTTATTCTTTTTTTTATTGCTGAGTAGTATTCCTTTATACAGATTTACAACAATTTGTTTAGGCATTTATCTGTTGAAAGAACATTTGGGTGATTTTTAGGCCTTGTCTGTTATTAGTAAAGCAGATATGAGCTTTTATATAAGGGTCTTTGTGTGGATTTAAGTTTTCATTTCTCTCAGTACCCCGGAATAAAAGAGCCGAGTGATACATTAACTTTATAAAAAAAATGCGAAGGCACCTTCGGGAGCGGTCACATCGTTTGCATACCCACCAGCAGTATATGAAAGTCTCATTTGCTTTGTATCTTTCTCAGCACATGCTAATCCAAGTGTTTGTATTTTAGCCATTCTAACAAGTGTGTAGCAATGTTGAATCATGGTCTGAATTTGCATTTCCTTAATGGATAATAATGTTTAACATCTTTTCATGTGCTTATTTGCCATTCTTACATCTTTTAGTGAAGTGTTTATTGAACTCCTTCACCCATTTTAAATTTGTTTCTAGGGGCGCCTGGGTGGCTCAGTGGGTTAAGGCCTCTGCCTTCAGCTCAGGTCATGATCCCAGGGTCCTGGGATCGAGCCCCACATCGGGCTCTCTGCTCCGCAGAGAGCCCGCTTCCTCCTCTCTCTCTCTCTCTGCCTGCCTCTCTGCCTAGTGTGATTTCTCTCTGTCAAATTAAAAAAAAAAAAAAAAAAAAAAAAGATTAAATTTGTTTCTATTGTCTTTTTATTGAGTTTTCAGAGTTCTTTATATATGCTGGACGCATATCGTTAGTTAGATATGTGATTTGCAGTTATTTTCTCCCAGCCTGCAGCTTGTCTTTTATTCTCTTGGTAGTATCTTTGACATAGCAAAAGTTCCAAATTTTGGTGAAGACTAATTTATCACATTTTTATTATATGGGTGGTATTTTTGGTGTCATTTCTAAGAACTATCATGGTCATCAAGACTTTCTTTTATATTTTCTTCTCAAAGTGTAGTAGTTTTATGTTTTCCATTTAAATCTATGATCCATTTTGCATAAGGTATGAAGTTTGGGTCAAGTTTGTGTTTTTACATATGAAAGTCCAGTTGTCCCAAACACATTTATTGAAAAGATTATCATTTCTCCATTGAATTGCTTTTGTCAGAAATCAAATAGCCATATTTGTATGTCTGTTTTGGAACGCTGTTTTGTTCCATTGATCTGCTTGTATCTCCTTGCCAGTCCCAAACTGTCTTGATTACTATAGCTTTATAATAATAGTAAAGTTCTAAAAATCTGACACCAAAGAGCCACAACTTTATTCTTCTTTTTTAAAATTATTTTAGTTCTTCTAATTCCTTCTATCTTCCTTTATAAATTTTAGAATCCACTTGTCTATATCTACAAGATAATTTTGCTGAGATTAAAAAAAATATTTTATTATTTAAAAGAGAAAGAGAGTGCTCACATGCGGGGTGGCGCGGGACAGAGGGAAAGGGAAAGAGCGAATCTCAAGCAGACACTGCCTGAGCATGAAGCCGGACTCAGGGCTCCATCTCATGTCCCTGAGATCGTGACCTGAGCCAAAACCCAAAAACCAGATGCTTAATTGACTTAATTAAAAATCCCTCTGCTGGGATTTTTATTGATATTGCTTAAATCTGTAGTGCATTGTGGGAAACTTGACATCTTTGCTATACTGAATCTTCCAAACCATGATCACATATGTGTTTTCATTTATTCAGATCTTCCTTGATTTCTTTTTTTTTTTAAATATTTTATTTATTTGACAGAGAGAAATCACAACTAGGCAGAGAGGCAGGCAGAGAGAGAGGGAGAAGCAGGCTCCCTGCTGGGCAGAGAGCCCGATGCGGGGCTCGATCCCAGGACCCTGGGATCATGACCTGAGCCGAAGGCAGAGGCTTTAACCCACTGAGCCACCCAGGTGCCCCATCTTCCTTGATTTCTTGTGTCAGCATTGTATAGCTGAACATGCGGCACCTGCTGCATCTTAGTTATAGTTGTTATATAGTTCTAGTTAAATTTATAATTAAATATTTCCATTTTTGGAGCTATTGTAAATTATATATTTTTTAAATTTTAGTTTTCAATTCTTCATTATTTATATATAGAAATACTGTTGAGATTTGTGAGTTGAATTTCATCCCCACTGTTTCTTTACAGAATTCATTGGTAAATATTGAATAGTTTCTCACAATATTTATCCCTCAAATGAGAGAGCAGAGCAGTAGGCCCCTTGAGGCTAACACACAGCACAGAAACAGAACAGAAGGCAAGCATAGTACATGTGGAATACCATAGGCTTAGGTAAAACGAGACAGCTCAAGGAGCCCATCCTGTTTTCTACACTGCTTCTCAAATATATGATCTTGGGCAGTCACTTGGCATAAGCCTGGTACACTGTGACTTCTCAGCAAATGTTAGCTTTTTTTGAAGAGAGGAGACTATGGAAAAATCCAGAACTATCATTTCCAGATTTTTTTTCCCTTTTAAGCATTAGAGCTCTTTCTTCTAACGATAGCCTGTATGTCAAACCCATAAAAATGAAACCCCTCTAGCAGAGTGATACAGTGTCCTCGCCATTTCTTGAGTTATTTCTGGACCCTACCATATCCCTTCAGCAGTATCCACTATCACCCTGAACTTCAGGAGGACTTTCTGAGAAAAAATTGTCTGTAGTTTGGATGTAGGAAATCCTATGTAAATGGCCAGACGCCATAAGGTCTGAACAGAGAAGTATGTATAGACTTGTTACTTAACGTGTAGTCCCTGGACCTGCTGCATCATCTGATCCCAGGCCCGGTCCACACCTACTAAATCACAGTCTGTATTTTGACAAGAGACCTTGCAGATCTGTGTGTAGGTTAGAGTTTGAGAAACATAGGTATGGTGTGAGGAGGGGGGAATCAAACACATATTAGTGTCATCGCAAAATGCGAGGCATACCAAAAGAGCTCAACTAAATTTTGCCAAAGCTGCATTCCATTAATCCTCTGTAGAAATTTAAAAATTTGTGTGATATTACTAACATTTTCAGATTTTTTCAGGGAGCATGAGTTTGTTAAAAGGATAATACATTTTACTTGTCTTTTCTCTATGACCATTCAGACCCATTTTTGGCTTTCTAAATTATCTCTTGATTATGCCAACAACCTCCCATGAGTATTAGTGGGTTGTAATGATTTTGTTTAAAAAAAAAAAAAAACCTTCCCAGCCACAAACAGAAATTCTTAATTACCTGACTCAGTAATATGAGCTGTTAATGGAATATTAGCTATTTGAGTAAAAAGGTACTGCACACAAATAATTAAATAAGATAGAGAACACCCATGCAAGAATCTCTACTTCTTTTCCATAGCAGTGGCTCTGTGGCTGTCTATCTAGATGCTGGCATTCTTTTTGTAAATGATTGATTTTTCTACATCTGAGTACTGATAAATCTATAACCAGCTCTTATGTTAATATTGTGCCAAGATGAAAAAGAGAATAATGATGACACAGCAGGGATTACAACATTGAAAGAGAAATTGAGAATTCAGGATATTGATAGGGGATTTATTATCTGTTTCTTTTGTGACCTGACCTAGAGTTCAGAAATTGTGATGTCCTCCGAGTTTCTTCATCTATGAAGTTTGGATTAGTTAGTGATTTTCAAACTGTTTTATAGCCATGAAAACCCTTTGTGCAAAAGAAATGGTACAGGAAGCCCTATATGTGAAAGGATAAAACAGGGACAGCTTGAGGGGAAAGCTGAATTAGAGAGTGGGTTTCAAAACTCCAGGCAAGTTTCTGTCTGCAGTGTTGCCTGTTTCTGAAAATGGAGCAGCAGTGCATGAAAATCAATGGGTTGAAGCCAACTTGTACTTACTAAAATAATTTTATTTTTATTCCCGATAAAAAGTGATTTATAAATTATATCTCTGAGGGGAATCTCTGTTAAATGGGTCTTGGCATTTCTGGGTTGACATCAAGGGAATCAGATCCCATTCATTCCCCACTTGGAATTCTCCCAGCTGCCACCCTAGCTCAGGCAAACATAACTCCTGCCTGGACAATTATGACACCCTCCCAAAGAATCTCCCTCCACCTCTTATCCTTTGGGGAAAGAGCCAAGGTTTATACATACCAAAGAGGCAAGGAATCCTGCAATTTGTTCCTGGGTTTGTTATAAATCCCTACTGCCAGTGGAGAGTAGAGTCCAAAATCCCTGGCTTGGCAAGAAGGGTTCTCCTCTTTGTAGCCTCTACTTAGCTTTCTATATCATGTTTCCCTTGGTGAACCCCAATCTAGTCAACAAGAGCTACTCTTTCTTTATAATTGACATGCCACTCAGTGCCTTTCTCACTATTTCTTTCCCCATCATGTCTTACCTATTCTATCCTCTTTGTGTGTCTAAATAATACCCACCTTCCAAAGACAGCTCAAATGCTGTCTTCTCCCTGAGATCCTTCCTGGGTCTCTCTGTTCTTCCCAAAGTCCTACCCAAATTAGTAATAACCCTATTACTTAATATACATATGGACCCCACCTGAGCACTTAACCCATTCCAATCTGTGTTACAGCTCTGTACGTTTAGTTCACATTATTACCGGCTTTCTGTTTTCTCTCCTGTTGGCTGTTTAGAGTAAACCATGTCTTGTTCAATTCTGAATCCCTCATGGTGTCTAACACAAGGCAGATGCATAGCAGATATTTGATGCACAAAGTATAGTCTGCTATAATATCATTATTGTCTCTGAGGAAGCATGTGTTACAAAAACAATTGATTCAATGGTAAAAGGAGGTTATGACTATCAAATTTAAGATCATAACAAAATTATTTTTCCTACAAGAATTTTAAGAATAAGACTTTTTAGTAACTCTAAGTGTATTTTGTTACCACAAGTGGGTATAATATATTGGGTAAACATAACTTACTAAAGCAACCTAAATGCTTTTTCACCTCTCTTTAACCCACCCATTGGTTTCTTGATCTTTATCACCTTCGATCCTGAACTTGTACTTTTATTTATAATACAGTTCCAAACTAATCATAGTGAACCAAATCTACAGAGAATAATTGAAACTAGAATGCAACAGAAAAGTCAGTTACCCAAATTAATTTGAGTCTCTTTGCTGTGTATTGAGAAATATAAATTATGATGCATTGTCCCCTACAAGGAATGTAAACAAAGGGTAACACTATTCTCCACTCCATACCCTGTATTTCATTGGCTTCTGCCCTCTCTTCCCTGGGTACTGTCAAGGACCTTTCCTTACTCACCTAATTCCCTCTTCCTTATAGAAGAAGAGTGAACATGTTATTTATGGGCTGTAGTTTTTATGGTCGGCAAAGTCTCTCCCCACTTTAGCTCAGGAGCTCCTTTCTGCTCTCAGGTCCATGGCTGATTGGGTAAATGGATTTGGAGCCTGCTGAGTCACCAGTCAGGTAACTCTGATGGCCTGGATTCAAAGAGTATTAGAGCAATTCCATGTTGGCATCAGGTCCACATTGTGTTTTCTAATCCAGACATTACCAACCCCTGCGTTTTGAGGCATGTTGAATGTGTTTCCTGTCCATTTCAAGATCTTCACTTGGTTCTCTGGTTTATTATTTTTATATCTGTTCTCTTTCCATCAGAGCATGTAAAAGGAGACTAATGAGTCTTGGGCTCTCTAGCCTCTGACACAAAACCTCTCTTGCATTTGTAAAATATTTTGTAATTTATGAGGCATGTTTACTTCTGGTAGCTCACTTAATTCTCACAACCCTGAGAAATACATTAGGTCTTCCCAACCTTGCCCATGATCTTTTCAGTGGCAGGAGATGAGGTCTTTTCGCATTGTAAAACAAATGTTCTCTATACTCCATCTTGAAACTGGCCTTCAACAGTGATTTGAACAAAATTTCTTCTATTCTGTTTCCTGTGAACCAGGGCTAGGAATTCTCTTCAGCAACACTTTAAAGCAGAGACTCCCTATGCACTGGGGGACAAAGTGTATAAACAGAGGAAGATGCCTATGAAATGAACCTGAGAGGAAGTGATGGATAAAATGATTGTGACTTGTAAGTGGTTAGCTTGGAAATGCAGCTATGGCAGAAATGCTGGAGAAGAAAGAGGGTTTTGTTTGTTTGTTTTTTAAGAAAGAGAATTTTTAAAAAATGAGCCTTCATTCTCTTGGTCCTCTGACTTCTTTCAAGAGAGTCTAGTTGTGAAATCTGTAATAAACTATAGTATACTCTGGTAGTGAGGAGGAGTTAAGGCATCTGGAGAACTGGGAGATCATTTGAAGAAGAAGATGATAGCTTATGATACTGGAAAGCAGTTAAATATCATTAATGACCCTTAATTTGAATGGGAACAAAGCTATCTCCTGTTCCCTTGATCTTTCCTCAGGTTAATGCATACTGCTAGGTTTCTCCAAGATGGACAGAAATGGAACTGTTGATTGAGCCAGGATCCCATTTATTTTCCAAAGGCAAAAAAGTCCTTTCTAAAATCGCTGCTTGACAACCTGAACTTACACCTTCACCACTGGGTGCCATTCATGTAATATTTAGACAGGACACCAAATTAGAATTATATCAGTGAGCATATCTTCTTAAGGGCTTTCAAGCTCTGCTCCTCCCTGCTCCCAATGGGTATCACTTGGCATGTTTACCTTGGATCTTGCCAAATTAACCTACAGGGTTTTATTGGGTTGCTCAGTGTGGATTTCTCACATAACATCTTAAGAAAGAAGAAAAGAAAAGGACAGTTTATTGAGTGTATATCATTTTTTAGGCAGGATGCTAGATAATTTTTAAAAGTTATCACATTTATCATTGCCCCTCACAGGAAGACATGGCATCTTACATTTATAAGTGGCATCTTACATTTATAAAATAGCCCACAGTTTATATTTCATGTAAATCATCTCATTTAATCTTCCTAGTGGTCTTCTTGTGAGGAGGGCATGATCCCCATTTCAGAAATGGAAAAGCCAAGACTCAGAAATGTTGACCAATACGCCTAGGTTTACAAGGAAAACTTTGAGAGAGCTAATTACCTGTACCCAAATCAGTATTTATCTCACCAAACCCATTAAGTCCTGGTTTCCTTGTGGGACTTGTTCTGAAGGCATAGAAAGAATGTAAGCTTTAGAATCATGCAGATGTGTGTTTATATCCTGGCTCTGGAATATCCCAGCTCTGGGTCCTTAAGCAAGTTTCTTACCCTTGGAATTCCAGTTTTTCACCTCAAATGGGGAAAGTAGTAATTAGCTGATAAAATTGCTGAAAATATAAATGAGATCAATTGTACTTTATGCTTAAAGCTTAATGGTTTTTAACAGATCCTCATTTCCTCTTCTATTAATATTCTAGATCAGGTAATCACTAATGAAGTGGTAGATCAAAGAAAGTCTAGGGTCAGATCTTCGGTGTATGATCAGAAATGTGAACACATGTTTATCAAAAGGAAGAATATCATTTAAAAATTGAAAGTCACGGGGCGCCTGGGTGGCGCAGTGGGTTGAGGCCTCTGCCTTCGGCTCAGGTCAGGTCATAATCTCGGGGTCTCGGGATTGAGCCCCACATTGGGCTCTCTGTTCAGCAGGGAGCCTGCTTCCTCCTCTCTCTCTGCCTGCCTCTCTGCCTACTTGTGATCTCTGTCTGTAAAATAAATAAAATCTTTAAAAAAAGACAAAAAACTTTAAAAAAATCGAAAGTCACTATTCTAGAATGTATTACCTCAAAATGTGTAGTGAGACATTTTACTATGTACTTTCTTCATGAGGGGCACCATGTTGGGTGCTAAAGAGGATATAAAGACACGGTCCTGCTTCAGAGAGTGAGCTTTGGTCTGTTGTGAACATCTATTCTTCCTCCAAGGGCCACTGTGACATGAGATGCAGACTCCCCAAACAGTCCTTCCACTCTTGTGTGGTTTCTTAAGGAGTTTGCTTGCACCTATAGGGCCAAAGCAATGAAGGATATAGCTTAAAAGTGATAAGAAAACTTTACACCCGTCTGCCAGTGGTATCCTTGGCAGTCCCTTAAAACATGCTTGGAACCAGGTCTGGTGTCTCTCAGCTCTTATGGTCTCCAAAGTCAGCCATGCCTAATTGCTCTAATATAGTTTTCTTCTTAGTGGACCATGAAGCCAATTTAGTAGGTCTTGATCAGCATTTTTCAAATTAAAAAGACTTTACCAGATTACAAAATATCAAAATGCATCATATTTATCCTTAGTATTTTTTCCATTAAACATTAGCTTGTGTTAGATATTTTCTAGTGCTGGTGGCCATCAAAAATATTTTAAAAATGTGTTCTAAAAAAAAAACAAGACCTTGCATAAGTGCAAGAATGCTCAAGAATAGGTGACAAGGTTTAGACTCTAGGTTTAAGTCTAACACTTTGAGGCATTTAAGTCTAGCACTTCTAGGCATTTCCACTAAAATACGTGTAGCTGCCTTTAGATAAATGTTCTTCCTTTCTGTTATGGCTGCATGAACCATTCAGGTGAATTTTCCCCTGATGTCATCTTCATTTCTGCCACCACCAAACCACCTCCCCCCTCCTCTTTTCATAAAAGAATTTTTTTTTTAAGATTTTATTTATTTATTTGACAGATAAATCACAAGCAGGCAGAGAGGCAGGCAGAGAGAGGAAGGGAAGCAGGCTCCCCACTGAGCAGAGAGCCTGATGTGGGGCTCAATCCCAGGACCCTGAGATCATGACCTGAGCTGAAGGCAGAGGCTTTAACCCACTGAGCCACCGAGGTGCCCCAATTTCAATGCAATCTTAATCAATTTTTGTAGATAGTAGAAAATTGATTCTAAAATTTGCAGAGAAATTCAAGATTTAGAGTAGTGAAAATAATCATGAAAGACAATAAAATTGGAGGACTTCTAATATGTAATTCACTACTTACACTGTATTTATGTTAATTGTGGTATCATTATATGTATTATAAAGTATATGTATATATAAAATATCAGTCAATATGATAGTATAAAGAGTCCAGAAATATATCCTCATGTATATGGTCAGTTGATCTTTGAAAGATTCACCAAAGCAATTTGAAGAGGAAAAAAAATTTTTCTTCAACAAATGGCATTTGAACAACAGAAGTGTGGAAATTTCACCTTACACCATACAGAAACATTTTTTTAGACATTTAATTTTTTATTTATTTCTTATTTTTTTATAAACATATAATGTATTTTTATCCCCAGGGGTACAGGTCTGTGAATCACCAGGTTTACACACTTCACAGCACTCACCATAGCACGTACCCTCCCCAATGTCCATAACCCCACTCCCCCTCTCCTAACCCCCTCTCCCAACAACAACCCTCAGTTTGTTTTGTGAGATCAAGAGTCACTTATGGTTTGTCTCCCTCCCAATCCCATCTTCTTTCATTTATTCTTCTCCTATCCCCCTATAAAAGAATCTCTTTGACAGAGCGGCCAGATCTAGCCCCTTACCAGCTGGAGTATCCCTGCTGTTATACTCTACATCTTCTGAAAATGGGTATGTGATCAGTTCACTACCAAGAATAATCCAGTATCACTCTTAGCTGCCCAGAAAACAATATAGAGCCCAAAGTGTAGGACATTTTTTTGTTATCATTGCTGTTGTACTCCTCAAGCTACTTTCTACTGTGTTATCTCAGCCTTGAATGGATGCCTGGAAACACCCTCTCTCTTGGGATTCTCTCCTCCATCTTTCCTACCAGTTTCTCCTTAGGGAGCTCATCTTCATTCCAGCCCTCTTTATACCAAAGCCAGCTAGTCCCATTTCAAGCTGTGACCATTCAGATCCAAATAGCAGATTCTTTTCACCTGGATCCTCCCATTCTTCAGAGTTCTCTTGAAACTAAAACCTTTCTCTTGTCTGAAATGAGATGGTATAATTAAAAGTGACAACAATGGGAAGGGACAAAGAGGATGAGGTGGGTAGAGCATCCCATCCTGCCACACTGGTTTTATCTTATTAGACTGAGTCTCTGTTCTCTGCATCGCATTGGACAGTTTGCAGGCTTATATTGAGAGGTTTTTTCTAAAAAAACCTCTGCATTTATCCCACTGAATTATGTTTCAATAAAGGATATTTGAAAAGGGATATTTAAAATACAGAATCATATTATTCCCTTCCTAGTGTTCTGTAGTTCTTTAATTGTTCAGAGAAGGAAGTGTCGTGAAGGACTGTAATGATGACAGAAGGTCTTGTGGAGTAGATGGGGTTTGAACTCAAGCTGGAAGGGTGGGCAGAGCTTAGCTTAGAGAAGTAAGGCAATGTAAATAGGACTTTGTAAACAACTGTGACAAGCAAAGATAGCCCAAAGGAATCAGGAGACTATATGAATTAGTGTCCCAACCAGGCTGGTGGGTTAGAGAGCTAGATTGGTACTCTGTTTCCCCCAGAGGGAAAACCTTGATGGTTTTTGAGCAAATGAAAATGGTGTTTTGGGGAGATTAACATTATGGTTTGTGGAGCAGGTTTGGTGTAAAGAGACATCCAGCAAAGGCAGTTCACAAGGAGCCCCTATAGTAATCCAGGCTTGAGGCAACCAGGGCCCCAGCTAAAGTGATGGAGTAGGAACTGAGAGGGAAGCAGAGACATGAGGGCTTTTACAAGATAGTTTGCCACTGACTTAGAGAAATCTAATCAGCAGCATTTTATTTATGCACTTATTCTTGAACCAGTTAATTTGCCCTTCAGATGTATCTTTCCTGAATATGTAAACTCTCTCATTAAGATACAAGCCATATGCCTGCTTTGAAGCTAAGCCAGACCCCACCTAACGCTGGCCTTTACCTCTTTTTTCTCATTGGTAATCAGCTCACTGAAGCAGATGTTACTTCCTGACTCCAGAGATGCCAACAGCCTCAGAAGGAAGTGGATTATAGAATTGGGGTCTGCACTCAGCATGATCCAAATATGGAAATCAAACTGAGGCCTTCTTAGTCTCCATGCTTGGCAGGGAGAATGAAAAAGGGCTTAATGTTGGGCCTCAGAAAACACAGTGGTTACCAGAGCCTTAGTGGGCCCGTTTTCTTGCCTACAGAAGGTCTTGCCAGTAATAACAATTAACGCTAATGGCATACTTTCAATTTACCTTCATGGATTAATTCGACAAATATTTATTGGCTATGTACCAGGCATTCAACAAGGCTTTAGGGATAAAAGAAACAAAGGGCACAGTTCTTGCCTTTGATGAAGTTTCCAGCTGAGTAGGAGAGACAGACCTATAAACAAGTAAATACCATTACAGTAGGGTGTTCTGCTCCCTGCTTGTCTTCCATGCACCAAAAATTGTAATGATCTGACACAGTAGAGAAGTTTGGAATTAAAGTCTTCCCACTGCATACATTTTGGTTATCACTTGGAAGGTCAAGAAGGCACATATAAACACCTTATACTAAACCTTTTATTTGAATAAAAGCAAAAAAGAAAACTCAAATCAGTAATTCCTCCATAAGACGTGGGAGTTTTCCCCATAATTATTTTGCCTTTTTCCCTGGGCCTTTATTTAACCAGTTGTGGTTACACTGTCTGGCCCTCTTTTATAGAAGCCTTGAACTTCATAATGTGAAAGCTCCTATTCTCAGTCCCTAGAGTGAGTCAGACTGCTGTGGAGAACTAGAAGAAAGATAGCCAAAACTCTTAGTGAAACCCTTCTGTGGAAATTGCAGAAATAGTCTAGTGAGGTTTTGGTCTAGGAGGTTTAGGAAAAATGAAAAAAGTTTGTTAGTGAACATTTAATCTTCACTGTGAATTATAATTACTTGTTTACAGACAGAATCCTGTCCCCCAATAGGTATTGTTTCCCAGTTATAACAATAGAAGTCATCTTAGGAAAAGGTCAGTCTAGGATCACTAAGAACAGATTTTGTTGTTAGTTACTTAATTTCTGTTTTTCTGTAATAAACTGTTGGTCTTTCCTAAAAATTAAAACCATATATGATTAAGGGTCTTTTTGTTTTACAGTATTTTTTTTCTTTTTTTTTTAGTTTAAATGAGATGGTTTCTAATGTTGGAGGATATGCAAGGTTGAGGTTGGAGAAAGCTAACAAAAGAGATGTTGAGTAGAAATAAATACTGTAATTATATTGACTTTAAGGATTATTTCAAACCTTAGGAAGAGAAGAAGGTATTAAGAACTCCCCCTTCCTTTTTTTTTTTTTTTTTTTTTTTTGTTAAACAGAAACTGAATATATACCATGTCTCTAAATAGTTTCTATAGAATGTATACTGCCTCCTTCCCCCTCTCATATCCTCATTAGGCTTAGCTTAATAATAATATGAGGGGCCAAAAAAGCTTTTAAAGCTGATTTCCTTTGGTTTGTAATTCCTTGCCAGAACTGGAGGACTGACTGGCTGTGCCTTCTGCAGTCTTCTTGCTATTCGTAGAAGTGTAAAAATGAAACTAAGTGCACATGTACACACACAGACACAAAACAGAATGAGAGAGAGAACACGTAAGAGTGAACCCAGTATGAGGGCACTATAGAAAAATATGTTTATAGTAACTTAATTTTACTAGAACTGATAGTGGTAGCAGGGATAATAAAGCCCATTAGTAAGTTGCTTTCTTGTCCTCAGTGGGTGGTACCTGCTGATCTACAGCACTTCCCAGAGAAGTCCTGTACTGCATTTGGGTGTAGTGGACACAAGACCTGAATGGAGCTCCTGTTGGTCTGTGCATGGAGGCTGGAAATGTTGAGATGCTATCACAGGACTTTTGTGTTCTGTGCTTTTCAAGTGAACATAAAATATTTGACAGCTATATTTCACTCCACTGGAATCACTCACATCCACACCTGTCTCAAAAGTCACTTAGAGGGGTACACAGCAATGCAAATAGTGAATTATCTAGTTTAGCTATGTAGCCAGGTGCCAGAAGTGGTCTTCTGTAAATTCAGGCAATAACATACATGAGTAAAGCAAAATTCCAAAGTTTTTCCTCTTGCTGATATATGAATTTTTCTCTTGTTAATCAAAAGATCCTAGACAGGGGGTATAGCTCAGTGGTAGAGCATTTGACTGCAAAAAATCCTAGACGGTTGTATGAATTTCAAAGGTACTTGAAAACATCAGTACAACACATGTTGAGGCAAAGTTGCCCAATGTTTGAATTATTCTCTAGTAGTGATGTTTCCATGTAGTTTAACATTTTAAAGCATAAGTTATCAGCCTTCCAGCAAGTCTAACATGGTTCTGCCTACTGGAGCTGTTCCTTTATTCAAAATAAAACACAAAGAGCATGATTTCCTGTCCATTAGAAGGAAAGTGGTTGTTTGACATTCCTGGTAACTACCCAAAGCAGCTAAAGAAAAGGCCAAAGTCATTCATTCAGAAAATACTTTTTGAGTACCTATAACATTTTAGGCATTACTAGTTGCTGGTGAAACAAATACAACTCTCGCCACCATAAAGCTTGAACTCTAGACCTCTACAAATCTGGGATGCTCACCCAGTAGAAGGACTAGATTCTAATTATATGCATAATTAGGATTTGGAATGAAATAATGTCTGCACTAAAAGGGTGACCAAGGAAGTAAAGAGTTTGGGAATTATGTGAAATGAAGAAAGAGCAGATGAAAGATACTGGAATGTTTAGGAACATTCTCCTTGGCTCTAGACCAACGGGTAGTAGATTTCTGTTGAACAGAGAAGGGGTGTTACATTTAGAAACACCTCAGAATAAAATTAGCTGCTTCAGAAGGTGGTAGGAGTCCTACCTGCATGTGGCCAGGTAGCCACCATATTAAACACCACTGATCAGTGGTCTTTTGGAGGCATTTTTGCATCAGAAAAAGGTTTGCACCAGATAACTTTTAATGAGTCTTCTGAATTCATCATTTCAAAAACCTAAGGTCCTGTGACTATAGAAGCAATCAGGTCCATTTAGCAATTCATCCTTTAGCCTGCATGTATTAAGTCCAGTCAAACAGAAAACTGGGAGAAACTCTCTGTCCCTTTGTTCTAGATGGAACAACACAATATAGAAATAGAAACTGCTCTGTCCTCTTGCCAAGACTCATTCTTAAAGATCATGTCTCTAGAGAAATGTTCACTGACCAATGGTTTTGTGGCAGGGACCTTCAAAATCTTGTAGTAATTTGTCATCAACAGAGTCCACATGACAAAAGTATCACTGAGTTTATTTTCCATGATGCACAAATCATAAATGGTAGGTTTTTAATCACCTTCTGAAGAGTGAAATGATGGGAACCATTTGACTATGCCTGATCACATGCTAAGCCTTGGACGTGGTTTCATTCAGTCCAGTTCTTCTAATATTCATTTAATCCTGTACTGAGCCAGCTCCAGTCTTCTGAGTTGCCTGGCTATAATGTTCTGACCAGAAAAATCCTAAACTTCTTTCCCTATATTTGAAATTCTCCTTCTTTTTTCTTTCTTCCAACTCAAGCTTTGAGGTTCCATAACTGTTTATATCATGAGACATTTCGTTTCAGAAACAGCATAACTAATGTCTTCATGAGGAACTGCCCTACAAATGCTCAACACTTTTCAAATCTCTACTTTTTTTTTTTTTTTTTTTTTTTTTTTTTTTTTTTTTTTTTGAGTAGAAAGAACAATTAAAGAGATTTAGGGGGATGGATCTGGCATATAGTACCTTGAACAACCTTTCAGGGTATTTTCTTTGGAGGATGTGGTTACAGCTGTTCAAACTTAAAATTATTTACATTGAATAATCTTGATTTTAAAAAGTCATATGACTACATATAAACTAAAAAATGGGAAGGAGTCAAACTTGGTGTTTTTCATGGACATATATTGCTCTTTGGCTATGGGTTCTGAAGGGTGCTTTTTGGGGCCTAGGGTTGGTGGGAAAAGATAAATGAAGACTGAGAATTTTGCCTAGTGAGTCATATTGGGTTGCAGCTGAATCTAAAAACAGCAGGTAGTCATCAGAAAAGTTTATATGAAATCTAATGAATCAGAAAGAGAAAGCAAGAGGAAATGGTTTCTTTTCATACAGGGCCAGATTCTCATCTGATGTAAGTCTTGGAGAATTAGCCAACATATGGAAATTATCCCCATGTGGTTATATGGGATAGCAGTATAAGGAATCATTAAAGGAACAGGGATATTTGGCTTTGTGAAGAGAAGATCTGGGTGGGACAGATAGCTCTTTCCAAATACTTGGAAGGTCAGCATGTGGAGGAGGGAGTATTATGTATTGTTCCAAGGGCAAAACAGTCAGTGGGTAGACATTGGAAAGACAGGCTGTGGTTTAATATTCTCTTGTCACCCTTGAGGGCAGCAGAGCATGGCAGTTTCCTCAAAGCAAGATAGGCTTATGTGAGGGGACAGCAAGGTGTTTCTGGAGCCATTCCCTAGGAACTGATTTGGGAACTGATGAGATAGACCCAGCTCTGGGACTGACAGCAAAGTTTAGCTTACCAGGCATGGCTTGACTCCAAATGCAGTTCAGGCAAATAGGCAGCCAGGAAGAATGGGAGACATCTGGACTTTGGAGTCGAAGGCCTCAGTTGAAATCCTGGCCATGTCATTTATTGTCTGTGTAATCTTAGGAGAGTTGCTTGGCTTCTCTGAGTTGCTGCTTCCTGATCTGTATAAAGAAAAAAATATCACCTATACTAATGGACAAGTATCATTTATGTCCACTCAGATTTCCCTCTCCCTGCTCTATTTAAAGCACCTTGATTTCTCCCAAGTCAAGTAGAGTTCTGGTGTTAATCAAGGTAGCCTGACATACCCCTTGGGCAGTCAAGTTTTGCCTCCCTGGAATTTTAATCTTGAGTGGGGTAACCCAAGGGTGGAAAATGTTTACAGCTGATTGTTTCTGCAGATGGTATTATGAAGGGACTGTCCATCAGTTCCTGCTGCCCATATTTCCAGAGCCACCAGGTTTCTGCCCTTTTTGGGGCATGATTGTTCATCTTCTTGAATTCTGAGAGCTACCCTATGTTCTTCCAATAGATTGTATAAGTTAGCTGAATCAGTTTCTGTGGTAATCCGAGAACACAGTAATCAATGAACACATTTCAGTCTTATTCTTACTTGACCCTGTGTCATGTGACATTCTCTTCTTCCTAGCTTTTTTGTGCCACCCTTCCATCCTGATTTTTCTTCTACTTCTCCTGTTGTACCTATATGTTCTTCCAGTAGATTATGTTTTTGTTTAAGTTATTTCAATCAGTTTCTCTGGTTTATAGAAACAAAGAATTGTACCTGTACACCTACCTTAATAAGGGTTGCTGGAAGGATTAATTAAGAAAATACATATGAACCCCCTGATACTGTCCTAGAGTCTGACACATAATAGGTGTTGAATAAATGGTAGGTAGCTAGTGTGACTCAACAGATACTGTGGGCCCAACAACTATCGAAAAGCCACATCCTGAAGTTAAGGTACACAGAATCAGAGGGTATACCCTCTGCCTTTCATCAGCTGTCAGGCTGACTCCTACTCATCTTTAAAGATTCAGTTTAAGGATCAGGTATATTTCAAAGCCTTCCATCCTACCCTCTATCACTGTAGCCCCTCATCCTCCCTATATGCCTCAGCACCCTCTGTTCCAGCAAGTCTGCACACTGGGTTTTCATAGCCGATTCTTCACCTCATCTCCACTGTGAGGTCAAGGCAGAGACCAGAGCTTGTTAATTCTGTATCCCCAGTGCCTAGCCCAATGCCTGGCAGAGAGAGGAGGGAGGAAAATACACCAAAGGCAGAAGACCCTATACTGTATTTCTGAGTTTATTTGTTGTGCATGTGTATGTTGGAGGTGATTTGTTCTTATGGCTGGATATCCAGTTTATGCAAATGTGTCAAAATGGGGTAGGTAGGAAAACTTTTAACAACATATTAGGTTTCCTGGCTTTGCTACCAGGGAATACGGGTGAGACCCAGAAAGTGATCTAACTGGAGGGCTGATGAGAAGATATTGGGGGATCAGATTAACTGAATATTATAGACCAATACTTTAATTTGCTGCTCTAGCCCTAGATGATTCTCAACGTGTTTCCCCAGGATCAAAGATTATAGGATAATTCATATAAACTGCACTTAAATATGCCTAGTGTAGTCTTATACAAACTGTCCTAAATCAAAATATTTATTGCACAAGCCCAAAGACAACAGAACATACTACCCAATTATTTTTCCTTCATTAGTTAAAGAATGGAATTGGTGACATGTTAAGTGCTTTAATCTCCATAGGCTATAATTCTATGACTAACTTCGAAGCAAAACAAGAAACTACCCCCCACCCCCCACTAGCCTAGCCTTATTCAGCCCTCGTTTGTTTCCTCTGGCTGTCGTTATGGGCGTCTCCAGTGATGAAGAACATTGATGGTCTCTGACCTTGTTGTGCACTTTAACCAGAAACATTTAGGTGACTTGTATTTACTCATTCTAATTAAATTAAACTTAGATCTTACACTAGAAGAAAATGTGGTGCTCCTTATTCTTTGAATTATGAGCTCCTAGGGTAGAGGCTGTAATGTCATAAGAAGTTGGGCATCAGTGTTGTTATCCTCAGACATCATGCCAACCCTCACTCTTGCCCATGCCTCAGAGAGGGATCAGGTGTGAAGCATGCAGGACAATGGTAGGAAGAAAGGGCTCCTTGCCTGGGCACACACTCAGAGTGCCTGCCTTCCCCAGAAATAACTGGGCCTGGGCTCATCAAGTGCAAAGGAGAAGAGACGTGGAATTCTCACATTTCTTCCATAAACAGGTTTGTTCCAGAGTTCTAGGAGTTACAGGATTTTATCTCTGTCCCACAAGGCATGACACCTTCAGCAGCCAAGCAGCTCTTTGCTAGAAGGAAGCAATACTGTTTAGCTAGGAGGAGAGGAGACTTGGGGATGATTTATGAGATGGGGAAGACACATAAGACTCATTAAGCTTTTTCTCACTGATTACATGAGAGAGAAAATCAGGGTGGACACATTTCAACTTAATGTATTAGAGACCTTTCTATAAGACAGCTGTTCAGATAGGGGAAGGTCTCAGGAGGGATTGTGGCCCCTGTCCTCGAGGGCTTCACCAGAGACTGGGAGCCCATCTCAGAGAGAAGTTAAGGAGAGACTACAGAAACCTGGTAGGTGACTAGACTCAACAGCTGTAGGGATTCCTTTCTTCCTCAATCTGAGAGAACAACTTTAAAAGAATTTGAAAACATATCAAAAAAGGCAAAGGATTAATTCTCTTTTGCTTAAGACAGGTTTTGTGGGGGTCTTCGTGAGTATGCTAGGGATGGTCATTAACCAAACAAAGTCCCCTAAACAAAAAGTATACATATTGCCAGAGTAAACTGGCAAAAGCTTGGAGATAAACTCCCAGAATCACAGAAAATTAGACCTCTCTACTGGATAACATCTAGAATTATTTTTATTAGTCATTCACAATTGCCTGCTATACACAGAATACTGTTTTAAGTATTGGGAGATTTATAAAATGTTTATGGCCCAAGGAAAGTGAAATATATGGAGGAAAACATTTTTACTAACCAAAAACTCAAGATCAGCATGGAGAAAATTTTGAAAATATTCAAATATGAAAGAAGAAAGAGCAATTGTAGAGGATTCCAGCTGTAATTTAGAAGGCTGGGATCCCTCCAATCCATGCCATACCCGTGTTTTAGTGTTCCATAGTGTGGGCCTGTAATGTGACCACCCACATGGCCTTTTCATCGTCTGTCAGCCAGCCCTGTCAGGGTTTGAGGTGGGGTGGAAGAGGGAGGAACTCTGTTCCTGGTGGAGGCTTTTCCTTTCACTTAACAATATTCTAGTTGGTGAAAACAGTTCATACAAACTCCTGGCCTACCTTCCCTGATCTCTTTTTCTTATTTCTCTTGTTTTGTTGATACATTGTCTCTACTTCCCCTCCCACTGGCAGAGAAGCAATGGGAGTGAATGAGGGAAGACAGAAGAAGAGAAAACAATCTCTATCTCCCCACTTTAGGCTGTACCACTAATTCTTATTGTCCAGGTGATGTTACACTTCACAGTGTCAAATGGATCCAGGGGAAGTACCCACATGATGCTGCTTCCTGGCCCAATGGGCTTCTACCTGATTGTGTTAAACATATGCATACACACAGACACATACATATACACATATTTTGCACTCAGGTTTGGGAGAAATAATAACTTCATTCTTATTTGAACCACATATCAAGGGACATAGTTCCAATTTGAAAATTATTGGTTAACTTGTAGACTTTTTAGTTCAGACATAGAAAAATACCAAGTCTACATGGCTTATGTGCCAGAGAAGGGCATGAGAAGGAAGGTGTAAGCCAAGAGGAACTCTTGACAAACAAGTTCAATGGAACTTTGTATTTTCAAAGCAGTTTAGAATCATGAAGTAGCTCACCCAGCTATCCCTAGAAAATAGGTCAGTACAATATTTTCACAGGTGAGGAAATAGAGATACAGTGTTTGATTGGGTTACCCAACACGTACAACTTGGGTAGGAACACAAACTTCTGAAATTCCATCTAGACTTGTTGACTAGGCGACCTTCTTCCCAGAAAGAAAAAATTTAGCATTTAGCAATTTTTATTTTATATTTTTATATGTTAACTAGGCTAGAATACCACTGGTGTATACCAGGAAATCTTAAAGCGATAGCACAGCAAGGAGGAGTTTGAAGCTTCCGAATATTCCCCAATCTATTTTACAGGTCAGCTGCTCTGTTCTGGGGATATAATAGTAGCAGGAGATTTAGGAGGCCTGGATTCTAGGAGTAAGCTGCATGACTTTGCAAAAGCCATTTTAAATCTCCAAACCTTGCTCTTTCACCCTCAAAATAAAGACAATATTCTTGAAAGTTTTTCTTTTGAAAAACATAGAAAACACAAAATAGTTAAACCACCCATAATTTAACTGTACTTTTTCAAGTATGTACAAAAAGAAGTGATAGTGTCTCTTCTCTGTAATTGAATGTGCGATGCAACATCTAATGGGTTCTCTCAAAGGGGGAAATCTATTTTTATCTAACAAGTCACCTCTATTTATTTAGCTGATAACTTATATTCTAAGATAAGCTTTTTAAATCCTGTACCTTACTCTTGTAAATGAATTGAAAGTTGAAAACTATGAAGTATGTGAAAGAAGATGGTATCGTATATGTGTCTGTATTATGTTTGTTTTATTTGTATATGTGTTTGTATTGTTTGTTTTATTTGGTTTTAAATTGTTTCTATACTAGAAGTGGAGTAAAAATTTGGAATTTTTACTAAGAAAATGGAAGCTGAAATTTCTATCTCTGATATACTATCTACAAATTTAAAATAAAATGGATTAATGAAGTTCTTTCTTATGTATTAGGGCCAGCAAGTCTGCTTATCAGGGGAATATTTGTGTCATGGCCTTAATTTTCAAAATTCCTCATATGACCTAATTAATATTGATTAATCAGACCATTTTCCACCTCATTTTTCCTGGGCAAAAACAGAATTTGCCTTATTCCTACGACTTAGGGAAAGCATCGATGCTTAATAGGACCCTCTCCTAAAGAGAGAGTTGGGATATCTAGTTTGCAATCTCCAAACACAAAACAAACAAACAAACAAAAAAATAACAAAACCAAAAAACAAAACAAACAACAACAAAACAATGAAATCTTTTTCTTATCCAAGGGCTCAAGGGCAGAGGTTCAAAGGTAGGTGGCCTCTGCTACTACCCACCATTCTGAGGGAAGTATAAAACCATAGACTGTTAGATCTCTGAGGTCATGTCCCCAAATGGAACCCCACCAGCAGGCCTCTGAACATGAGGCAGCCTTCTGCTAATGGTGATGGTCATTCTCAACCTTTATTCCTCTATATCATTCCTGATGGATATTGTTCATACACGTAGCTCATGGTTACGGACATACAAAAGCTATGGGAAGTGCCAACTTCACTTTGTCCCTGTCAAGAAAACACATGAGGATGCAAATGAGGGAAAGTGACATTAACATAGGGATCATTTTTAATTTCTTTAGACATACAAAACTTTGGCATTTTGTTCCCAAGTGGTTATGACCCACAAATGTGGCCCAGTGTGACAGTTCAGGACCAGTGGCTAAGGTTAACTAGTCAGGTCTCTATCGTATCTAAATTCTCAACTCAGTCGGAGACACAAACATCCCAGCAATAACCAGGCAGCGATTCCTGGTAAGATTTTGATCAACCACAGTGGTTTTGTATAGAAACAGTCAGAAGGCTGGCTCAGAACCAGGCCTTCTCTCCCACACTTACAAGACAACATTTCCTAACATGTGGCTTGGAGAAAATTTTCCTCTGCTCCCCAGTTTCTTCCACAAACTTGGGAAGACTTCCTCTCGCTTAAAGTGGCATTTGTATGAGATGGTTACAAACAATGTGGAAACCCAGGTCTACATCATATAAAAGTGAGTCCAGGGAAAGTTCCACAGAGAGTAGGATCCAAGGAAGCTAACAAGGCCAAATATCAAATATTTGAATATCAAATTTCCTCATCCTACTCACACTTACCACCTTTTTTTCGTTCTGGGTCACTGATTAAACATTTTTGACAGATAGTTTCTTCTATTTAAACTCGTCCAGACACAGTGCTAACATGTGGCTCCAAAAGTTCCCAGTGCTGTGCTCACCCCGAAAGAATGGAAGAGTGAAGCCCTTTGCACTGAATCCCCTCCACCCCAAATATATCTTTTCATAATTGGTGAACTTTTACACCTTTCCTGTTGAACAACTGATCTCACATGCCCTCAAGTGTTTGTAGGTGGGAGGGAAATGTCACTAAATGCTGCTGCCTGCTGAGCTCTTGATTTGCACGGATGGGAGCACTGTAATGGTCCATGGAAGCCAATCTTGACACAAAAGGTTACACTCAACGTTACTTTCACTCTGGAAAGGAGTTCTGTATTCAGTCTCGTGTTCATGAAACATGAAGGCACATGTCGTAAAAATGTTCTGCATATAAATGAAATAATGCAAAGCAATTATTACGCTTGTTAAGAATGCAACAATATGATTTTGAAATGTAAAGTGTTAATAATGAATAAAATATGTTTTAACTTGTTCAAAATGACTTGCCTCTTTCTTAAATGCAATGTGTGTAACCAAAACAAGGAAAGATGCCACATTGAAGGACCCTGTAAAAGGCAGAAACCTAAACACAACGGAGGCAAAGCCAGAAACCCAAAAGTCAACTTCCCCGTGTGTTATCTATGCAGACTAGCTGTCAGTATTGTTCAAATTAGCGGGTTAATTGCCAAATCTCCAGTTTACTTCAGGCTCTGTAGATGAAGTTGGTGTCAAAATTAAATGCTTCATAAATGGCTCTTTTGATGTTATCTTCAAGTTCATCTCCTTCCCTAAGTAGGGCTATTAAAGTAGCTGCTACAGTGGCAGCAGCCTTTCCAACTAAAGGAAAATAGCTTAAATGCTTAATGGGACCAATTCTCTCTAGAAACCCTGAGGCAAAGATGCTGGGAGTCAATTTTTAGCAAGTACAGTCACTGGGGGTGGGGGATGCTGGTCAGAGGTGGTGATAGGGGTGGGGGAAGTAGATTGAGCTTCCCCCCACTCCCACCTTCAGGGTGCTTTGTATTGATGGAAACTGAATAATCAAATTCATTTATGTCTTTAGAGCTCTCAACCTATTAAACCAACTCATGTATCTCTGGTCTTTTCAACCTCCCATCCATTCCCTTGCCCACACACCTCTTCCTCTCAGCCCCTGTCTTTCTAATGTGTTCACCTAGAAACATCAAAGATATCACCCAGGAAGCATCCCCCTTCCCTCATGCTCATAAACCATTGTGAATGCACATACACCCCCTCTTCTTTCTCATGTCTAGGGTAACCCCTTCTATCTGGACTTTGGGTCCATTCCTTAATGATCCTCAGGGCCTTTATACCACTTTTGAGTATGGGCTCCCTTCTCTCCTTTTAGTCAATTGATCCTGTGGAGGCAGAGAAAAATTAAGGCCATCCCACCTCAGGTTTAGCCTTAGCATAAGTACAGCCATCTTAGCTCCAGCAACCATCTCAGACCCCTGTGCCCAAGGGCTGAACTTTCCCCCACCCTGCTTTAGTAAGCCCCACCTGCTTTGGTTCCAGAAACCCCCACCCTACTTTGGTTCCAGGAAGCCCCACCCTGCTTTGGTTCCAGAGACCCCCACCCTTCTTTGGTTCCGGGAATCCCCACCCTGCTTTAGTAACAGGAACCCATAAATACACTAGCTTTAACTAAGCTCTGGGTCCAAGTCCCTACTCCACTGTGTCGGGTATACTTGGGCCCAAGCTTAAGCTTGTCAAATAAACCCTTGTGTGATTGCATCGGTGCTTGGCTCCTTGGTGGTCTCTCAGACGCAAAAACTCAGGTATAACAATCCTTTAACCAGAGAGTCCCCAAACTGACATTTAACATTGAAAATTTCATCTCACCAGAGTGGGCTTGTCATATTAAATACAGGATAAGCAAGTAATATTTTAGTATAAACGTGTTCCAAATATTGTGGGGAGTATACTTATACTAAAAAAAGTATTTGTGGTTTATCTGAAATTCGAATGTAACTAGGCATCCTGTATCTTTATTTGCTAAATCTGGCAACCATACTCCAGAGTTCTTTCTTGACCATCCACAGTATTAAATAGTACGCCCCCTCTTCAGATAATTTCTATCACCTAATTTTTACTTTTTTTGTCTGCATACATTATCACCACTGAGTGTATTATATACTTACATGTTTGTTTTTGTCTGTGCTCCACTCTCTCCTCTCTAGAATGTAGCTTCCATAACAACAGGGATTATCAGATTCTTTGCTGCATCCCTATTGCCTAAAACAGGGGTGTCTAATAATGTCCAATGTTTATTGAATAAATACATGCTTCAGTTGCTCTCTTTTTAAAATAATTGTCACACAACCCCACAGTCACCCTTGATCTACTCCTTCATCTCTCTCCTTGACTTCAGAACCAGATTTTATGAGAGGTCTTAAAATTCATTGTCCCTGTGACTTTATCTCTCAGTTCCTCCTCTTCCCACTCCAGTCTGACTCCACTCTTATTCCACCAAAGTAGCTTTGACTAAGGTCACCAGTTACTTCCATGTTATTAAATCACAATAACATTTTTTTCTTAAGATTTTATTTATTTATTTGAGAGAGAGAGATATAGCGAGAGTAGGAACACGAGCAGAGGAACTGGGAGAGGGAAAGCAGGAAGCAGGGAGCCCGATGTAGGGCTCGATCCCAGGACCCTGGGATCATGACCTGAGCTGAAGGGAGATGCTTAACGACTGAGCCACCCAGGCGCCCCACAATAACATTTTTTACCCCCATCTAATCTCTCAACAAGATTTGATGCTATTGACCACTCCCTGCTTCCTGAAATTAGCCCCTTATTTCATTGGCCCTGTACCTTCCCCCTATTTCTGTAATCACTACCTCTTAGTGTCTGTTGCCAGTTGATCCTTCCCTGATTGGCCATTAAAATTTGGAGTTAGTCTGGGACCTCTTCTTTTCTCATTCTGTGTTTTCTCCCCCTGGTAACTTCAGCTATGCCCGGGGTTTGAATGACCATTTATTTGCTAATGATTCCTAAATTTGTACATCCAGCCTAAAACTCCTCTTAGTTCCAGACATATATATCCAGTTGTCTAGTTGGCATCTTCACAGGATGTCTCAAATTGTGTCAAAGTCAGTTGTCTAAGACTGAATTTAAGATATCCTCTGCTTATCCTACCCCTGTCCTCTGCTGTTATTCCACATAATGGGCAAATGACACCTCTGTACATCTATTGGCACAAGCCTGATAACTAGCTGCCATCCTTGACTCCTGTAAATCTCAACTGCCACATAGTTCTTGAATCCATGCATTCCTTTTTTTTCCCATAGTCACCTAGTACAAAGGAGTATTACCTCTTGCTAGAGCACTGCAGTAACTTCTTTTTTTTTTTTTTAAGATTTTATTTATTTATTATTTCACAGAGAGAGAGATCACAAGTAGGCAGAGAGGCAGGCAGAGAGAGAGAGGAGGAAGCAGGCTCCCCGCGGAGCAGAGAGCCTGATGCGGGGCTCGATCCCAGGACCCTGAGATCATGACCTGAGCCGAAGGCAGCGGCTTAATCCACTGAGCCATCCAGGCGCCCCACTGCAGTAACTTCTTAATGAAAGGAACTACTTTACTGACTCAGACCTCCTTCTAATCCGCTCTCCATATTTACATCTAAAGTTACTTTTCTGGGGCACCTGGGTGGCTCAGTGGGTTAAGCCTCTGCTTTCAGCTCAGGTCATGGTCTCAGGGTTCTGGGATTGAGCCCCGCATCTGGCTCTCTGATCAGCAGGGAACCTGCTTCTCCCTCTGTCTCTGCCTACCTCTCTGCCTACTTGTGATCTCTCTCTGTCAAAGAAATAAATAAAATCTTAAAAAAAAATAGTTACTTTTCTGCCTGTTGAAAATTCTTCATTAGTTTCATAGGAGGCTTCAGCCTCTCTGTCCAGTCTTTTTTTTTTTTTTTTTTAAATTTAATTCCAGTAGTTAACATACAGTGTTGTATTAGTTTCAGGTATACAATATAGTGATTCAGCAGTTCTGTACATCACCAATGCTCATCACTACAAGTGTACTCCTTAATCCCCATCACCTATTCCACCCATCCTCCACCCCCCTACCTCTGTGAACCCTCAGTTTGTTCTCTATAGTTAAGAGTCTGTTTCTTGGTTTCTCTCTTTCTCTCTTTTTCTCTTTCCAGGCTTATCTCATGCTGGTCTTCCTCATTCTCTCAACTGCAGCAATGCTGGCCAGGAATGAGATTCTTAAGTGCAACTCTGTATTCAGGAGGGCTAGATGAGAAACTGATTACAAAATAACAAGTTTAAAATGTGAATTATTAATAGTGTTTCATATGAAATCAGTCATCTGCAAAAAACATCATACAAAATATAGGGCTGAAAGGTCCTTCACACATCATCTGGTCTAATTCTCTCCCTCTGAATGAGAAAATGAGGGTTCATAGAGAAGAAGGAAATCACCAGAGTCACACAGCTATTTAATGGCAGAGGTAGGAGTCCCTGCATCCAGAATCACACTTCTTGCTAAGCTGGAGAGAGAATAACTGAGAAAGAAAGTGACCTGAGAATTACCATCATTTCAAAAGGATGGAGGAGCCAGTCAGAATGAGACTGAGGCAGGGGCACCTGGGTTATAGAGTTGGTTGGGCATCCAGCCGTTGGTTTCAGCTCAGGTTGTGATCTCAGGGTGTGGAATTGAGCCCTGCGTTGGTCTCCATACTTAGTGTGGAATCCGCTTGGGATTCTGTCTTCCCTTTCCTCTGCCCTTCTGCTCATGCTTGCTCTCTCTCTCTTTCTCTCAAATAAATAAATCTTAAAAAAAAAAAAAAAAAAAGACTGAGGCAGATGAAGGGAGTTAAAACTAGACCACCAGTCAACCAGCAAACTGCCCACATGAGAACTAGTGAGCCTTCAGACACAAGAATCAGGAATTTTCTCAATGAACTTTTCAACTATGTCTAAAAGGCCTAAAAAATAATAATAAAAATTAAAAAAATAAAAGGCCTACTATAGATAGTTTCCAGTATAATAGTCAATGGATGTAGATGACACCAGGGTTGGGGGATTGGCAGACCAACTGCTCATAATATAAAGAAACACGTACATCCTGGCCATACTACCCACTGAGAGCCACCTTTTATGAGTTGACCACAGAAGCCATCTGTTACCACCTGGGATTTTCACAAGGAACCCTTTCCCTCTTCAGTGAGTCCTTGAAGAAACTAAGAATAGTCAACTTGGTGTCCACAAAAGTTACCGAATGAGAGCAATAGATTCAAGGCACCACTGTTTCCTGACAGTTATGCACAGGTATCATCTGGGAGATCCCTAGTCTATTTCCTTTCAAAGGAAGTTGCAAGCTACTGAGCACAATCATACTTTGAATCTAAAGTTGTCATTCAATAGCCAAGGGAAGCTTTCTGGAGGACTTCAGTATAGAGATCAAGGGAGGCTGAGTAAATACCCTATGTGTGCTTATCACTATGTGCACTGAAGTGTAAATGAGTGTGAAAGTTGCCTTTTGGTGTCAGAAGACCTGACAAGACTTTTTTCCAAATGGGATTGGAATTATTAGTAAATTTGTTGAGCTAAGAGGCACTCTTTATCAGCTGTAAGTATTTTTAATTGGTTTCTAGGGAACACCTGTGTTAGGGTTATAAGCATCAAAGGTGATAAACAACTTAATTATCCTTCCAGAACCATTAGGAAAAAGTATCACTGTTGGTGAGCTTTCTTTGATGCCTTCTTTTGAAATGCCATTCTTCTACTATTGTGGGGCTATTTGTAGTTTATTTCCCAGAGCTTTGATTTTCCCTTCATAAATAGAAAGGGCAGTTAGAAGTAGATTAATGAAATTAATAACGTTTGCACTGATCAGATATCTCTTAGGTTTCTATTGGGATAACTTCTCCTAGGAGAAGCAGCAAGTAGAAACAATCAGGAAACCTTGAGAGATTTTTTTTTTTTTTTTAAAGTAGGCTCTATACCTAGCATGGAACCCAACACAGGGCTTGAGTTCATGACCCCAAGACTAAGCTCTGAACTGATAGCAAGAATTGGATGCTTAACCAACTGAGCCACTCAGGCACCCCAACCTTGAAATAATTTTGATGGGTAGAGACAAAGAACATCTGAGGAGATAGAAAGGTATGAGTTATGGCACTGATATCTTTATCATGTTGATTTCCGAGAAAAAGGAGTTGCCAACCTGGGACGGCTGTTATAGAAGGGAAAGGAAGGGAAGAGTTTTATATTTTGTTTATTTCTGATCACTGTATTTGAATTTTATTCATGAAGACAAGTGGAGACAGGAAAGCAGAGTGTGGTAGCCTATGCATTTGTTAGGCCAGACTCTGCTCTTAGTACCTTTCTTTCCTAAGATTCCACCTTGGATCATAATGATTTTTTCACTTTCTAGACTATTCAAATACAGTGTCCTTTAGAGGGGTTTTCAAAAATCACTAATATAACAGAGAATAATAACATTTCTATAGGGAACAAGGAATAATCAGAAGTGGGATTTGAGTATAGGCCAAAGATGGACTTTCCTGAATTCACTTTTGCTTAGAACTAACACTGAGTTTTTATTGTCACGTGGAAAAAAAAAAATTCTGGCTTTCACTTTCAACTCTTTGAACTAAGCTTATGTGTTTAGTCTTCCTTGGAAGAAATGAATGAGAAACTATGTTTTGAGTACCTCAAGAAGTAAGGTACTGGGAAGCCTGGGTGGCTCAGTCAGTTAAGCGGCTGCCTCCGGCTCAGGTCATGGTCTCGTGGTCCTGGGATCGAGTCTTGCATTGGTTCTTCCTGCTCAGTGGGGAGTCTGCTTCTCACTCTCCCTCTACCTTTCCCCCCTTCTCTCTCTCTCTAGAAAATAAATAACAATCTTCGTTTTTTTTTTTTTAAGATTTTATTTATTTATTTGACAGACAGAGATCACAAGTAGGCAGACAGGCAGGCAAAGAGAGGAGGAAGCAGGCTCCCTGCTGAGCAGAGAGCCTGATGTGGGGCTCAATCCCAAGACCCTGAGATCATGACCTGAGCCAAAGGCAGAGGCTTCACCCACTGAGCCACCCAGGCACCCAAATAACAATCTTTAAAAAAATAAAAGAAGTAAGGTACTATAGACATTCAGGGAAATATACTATAATCCTTTTTAAATACTTCATGGTTTTAAAATGTTAACTGGGATAAAAATCAGAGTTGGAAAGGGATCACAGGAAGCTATTCCTGTCCTTTTACAAATGAGGAAATAGAGGCCTCTCTGGAAAAAAGCTATGAGCCCAGGCTCCTGGAGAATTACCCCATAGCCTCTCACTTGATTCTGCTGAGAGAAATCTCACACTGTGGTTGGGACTAGAATCATGTTAAATAACTGTCTCCACATGACATCTTTGGTGTTGGATAGAATTAAAGGGAAACCCAGTGGCCACCATCCTTTCAAACCTGCCCCAAATTGGCAATCTACCAAGTAGGCCAAACATTAATTTCCGGAAAACATTTTGAAGAATGGAATGTTAAATACAATAAAAATGTCAGTTGGACATTAAAAATCAGAGCTTTAAAAAAAAAAAAAAAGGATTTTCAAAGACCTCAAACCGAGAGTAGAGTGACTGAGTCGTCTCTTGGTCTGACTCGATTCAAAAAACGTGGGACCTTCTCTTAACACTGGAGGGTCTATTAACCTGAGGCTGTCGACTGTGAGCCTACAGCAGGGCTTGTCTCCCTTCACACTTCTCTATACCACCATCCATTTCCCCTTCTCCTTTTCCCTTCTACAACTGGTCAGCTTTAAATTCTATCTGAATGTTGGTGAGCATTATTTGTTAAAGAACAAAAGGTCCAGGTATATTCATTATATGGTGCAAGCTTTAGCAAGCTTTAAATAGAGAGTGTTCATGTGTGTTCCAATCTTATGATTTCACATTTGGTACGTGGTATGTTTTGGCTCCAGAAAGGCATTTTAAAAATCCTGGCTATCTCAAACCAAATTGCCTCAGTCTGCAGACAAAAGGTCATGTAGTAACTTTCATGCATTCTGTAAACCCCAGTACCTCTACTTTGTTTCCTTTTTTCACCACAGCCCCATTTCTGAGATCTTTTCCTAGAGGAGGCAGATGAGAAAAATCCTTCCTCCAGAGTTCCAGTCTAGAGAAAGACATCTTCCTGCTCTGGGTTCTATTATTGTCAGCAGGGAACCTGGGCAAAGACTATGAGTTTTGCAGTATTTAATTGGAACAAGACTGTGGCCTGCCATATTTGACTCTTCATCAATTTCTGTCGGCTGGTGTTGGTGGTAGTCATTGACAAAGTTTGGGTTATGGGAGTGTAATTACCCACAACTTCTTTGGTATTGAGTAGGAATCATGGTGTAGAAAACATGATGATTTTTAGAGAACAAAACCCACGTTTGAGAATTCTGCATTTCCAATATATATCTCTCAAGCTTTCCCTAAGTTCTTCTCATACCCTAAATACAGCAAAGAGATGTAACATGAGTTCTCTAGTATGGCTCTGACGATGACTTTATACCCTTAGAATATTTGCCCTGATTTATTTATGAAGTTGTTGTATAAAACAGTCCTATCTACTATTACCAAAACTGTTAGAATTAATAGAAAATAGTATCTTCTTCCCAGTCAAGCTCAGACTAGGGCTTCAGATTGAGCCCCAATACCTGAAGGCAAAGCTACAACCCAGGTGATTTCTGGCTATGGAGACCTTTCACCTTCATAGCTTATTTTTCAGGCACCCCCTTCTCATTTTTGTCTCTGAATGGCTAATAGCACCCTCGTGGTAGCTTCTGATCACTATCTGAACTCTGTAAACAGTTCCTCTCACTAACATTACCCCACCTCCATCACTAAAACTCTGGATCTTGCCAGATCATCTGTGTGAGCAAAACTTAATATTCTGTGTTCCTTTTCTTCAAGATCTTATTGATAACCAGTAAGAGATTTAATATATCAGAAAATGATAAGGTTACATAGGCAATTTAGTATAGCCCTTAAGAGTATGTACTTTAAAGTCAAATTGTATCAACATTTCATGCCTGAAACATTATATTGTAAATAATTATGGCCTAATCAAGCAAAATTATTAGTATTGTATTGTTATTGTCATCAACAACAGCCATGGCTTATAATTGATAAGATCATCACCATCCCCAGGTATTACAGTTTTTCTGTAGGACTTCAATGAGTTTACCCAATAAAATGAGGAACGTGAAATTTTCTTTGTCATCTAGCTGGCCAAGGAGGGGGACCGTGGTTTTGCTGAGTATTACCAAACCTCCTAATCCTTCTGCTGTCCTGCACTGAAAGTACCCAGCCCTGATCAGTCATAGTTGCAGGCAGGGCTGGGGCAGCACACAGAAGACAAATAACTGGCCAGGTAGTTTGAGTTAGAGATGGCCACTTTTTGAGTATCTTACTTCCTCCCCTCTCAGGAGCCATAGGAGCAGTGCAACCCTGAACTTCTCAGGTTCCAAAGCTGAGATTCATCACATATGTTTGAGCTCAGTGTAGGATGAGCAGATAAGAAGACAAGGATTTTCCTTCCTCTAAATTAAGCCCAGCAGTCTTAATATTCCACCCAACAAGGCTTAAGATAAATGAATCCTTTTTAATGCTGTGGAAGAGCTGGGCAAATGCACACCCTTTCCCTAATCCTCAAGAGCTGCACAAGAATTGGCATCTCCTGAACCACTTATAAGTGAAGCTAAACAGAGTAGTGGTAACAGTCCTACTGGTTCAGACTGATTGTGGGACTGCCTTTCCCATTTCTGGGGCAGTAACTGGAGACACGTCTGTCTGCAAGGATGCTAACACTTAGCCATGGCCAAGTTTGAATGCTTTCCTGACTTTGGCTGTTGCATTGTTGTGCTGGCTCTAAAATAGAACATATTTCTCAAGTGAGTTAATGCCCACTTACCACTTTGTTTTAATGTTTAATTATCATAAATGACCCTTAATTGTTTAATTATTAGACCAAAGGGTAGATAAGAACTTGCTGCAAGCAAAATAAAAGACCAAACCTCTTTCTGTATAAAAAGACATGTAACATATGCATATGTGTCATACATGTGCCTACATATCTAGAAGTATTTTCTATGAGTCTTTATGTATAAATCTATTTTTGCATATTTTTAGATACACCAGCTTGTGCTAGATTTGATTCATTGATCATATACGTGGACTGCAAGAGAGATGCTGCCCAGAGAAAGAAATGGTTTGGTTGGCTCAAGAGGTGAATTCCCTTTAATAACACTATTACTAAGGACTATCACTAAAGACTACTCTGCCGAGCAATGTTGACCCTATCCCCTTGTTGCTTTCATCTTTGAGAAAATAATTCACAACTGCAGTGAGAGCCTAGATTGACTGCATTGCACATAGTGCCAACTCAAGGTGGAGAGAGGGTAGGCCCCGTTTAAATAAGGTTTCTTAGCTGGAATCCAGTACTTATCCAAAGGAAGAACTGATTCTTTGAGGAAATAGGAGAAAAGGAATATTCACATAATTTCTCTCTGTAATTTGTGATGAACAGCACGTGCCAGTCTTAAAGTAATACTGACCTCCCTTTTCACAAGGGGAAAGGATATAAGACCCGAACAATTCAAAGCAGTTCTAGGAATGTGCTCTTCTTAAAACTAAATCTTTTCAGAGAACTGTTCCTTGTGGACTATTTCTCAGAAGCACTCACAAAAGACATTGGGAAGTGATTGCAGCTTTCAGTGTTGAATAAGAATAGCTCCTGTTAACTGAGCATTTACTATGTGCCAGGTGCTGAGCTATGTGTTTTACTTGTATTTATCTATTTATTCCTTACAATGACCCTATTAGATGCATGCTATTTCTATCTATATTTTATAGATACGGAAACTAGGTATGGAAAGGGTAAGTAACAAGTCCACTGTCACACAACCAGTAAGTGGCAGAAGCAGATTTGAAGACAGGCAGCCAGATTCCAGATCCCATAACTTTAATCCCAGTACATCTTGCATTGGTTTGGGAATGCTGTTGAAGGTTTCAAAAACTCAGAATGATTAGGAAAAATCAGTTGGTTCCCACTGATTTTGAGTGTTCTCTGTTGCTGATGGGGAGTCTTGAAAAATGTTGATGAAGAAAATGAAAACAGCAATAGCATCAATGGTTCTGGTGAAACCAGTGTCTCAATGTGACTCAGTCCTTAGGAACAAGTCAGGACTCCTGTTTTTCCTTGCTTGGCACTGACTACCACAGTAGAGGCAGGAGGCACAATGGAGGTTAACTCTTGGGTAAGTGTGTTTAACAGCTCCTACTCCTGGGGCTCATTAACCACAAAGGAGGCATACTTCACAGAAGTGGTTAGGAGTCATCCAGGGAAGAAGTGGCTAATGACACTAGTCTCACATTCCCAAGCCCAGAGGTAACTTACACGTTCCCTTCAGAGGATTCTTTTAGTGCTGCTACAAAACTATTAGGGCTGTTAGAAAAAAGACAGTTGAATCTTTGTATTTTCTTAGCTGCCTTATACCATCATATGTATACTTGATATTTTGAAAAGAGGCTTGAGATGTCATGAAACCCCCAGGAGGATTATACAATAATCCTTTTGTACAAAGTCCTCCCTAATTGTCTTCCTAATGTCTGAGGTTACTCTACTCATTCGGAAATTACTTCATTTAGCGAAGGACATTTTATAAAATATATGGCCTGCAAAGCTAGCCTTACCTCAAGGGGGAGAGGGAGGATGCTCCCTCATATGTTTGGGGAGGGACTTTTTATGTATTCTTTCAACAAAGTTACATGGAGCAGCTGCTATATCTGGGTAACTACCTAAAGGCTGAGGGAAATACAGGGATAGATGGCATGGTCCTTTTCTTGAAAAAAGACTTTGGAGTAATATGTGCGGTGATCAGAAGTGATAAGCTAAATACAAATAGTGGAACAAGACTTGCTGTCATGTAGACATGGTTGATGTGTGGCTACCAGTTTGTCTGGCCCATCCTCATTTGTTACCTTCACTCAAGTCTCTTCTGTGCTGAAAACAAACAAGCAAACTGAGGAAAATAAAATTGAAGATAGAACACCACAGAAAAAGTTTTAAAGACCAACTTATTTCAGAGACCTAGCTTCAATAGTCATTTTGATATATGAACATGTTGTACAGGAGCATGGTTACAAAGATAGAAGTCATGAGAAAGAATTTCTAGAAAGGAGAGAAAAGGTGAATTGGCCCAAAACCCCTCCAAACAAATACTTTCTAGATAAATGAGTTAGATTATGTGTCCATATCTCCCACTTGCTTGCTATATTACCTCTATGAAGGACAGCATCTCTGAGCTTCAGTTTTCTTTATATGGGACTAACAGTACCTGGCCTGATGGGGGAATAAAAAGAGACATAGCTATAATATACTCTATAACCAGATTTTTTTTTGTGGGGGGAGGGGAACTGACTGAGCTCATAGACCTTTAACCTTTAATTACTTTTTTAAAAGAGATTTTCTTTATTTGTTTGAGATGACATGGGAATAGAGAGTATGCTTCTGTAATGCTAAGTGATTTCTTACCCAAGGAAGCTGGAAACATCTTATATCAGACACCTGGCCTACACTACTTCCAGTTCTTTCTGTCTTTCTGGTCTATAACTCCAGCCACTACTGTGTGACTGGTTCTACCTGGTTTTAGGCTCAACTTGACGGGGACATATGCTCTATACCCTTACTTTTTGCATCCCTCCAAAGGTTAATGCAGAAGTTCAGAATGCCACATGACCCTGCTAGGCACCCAGGCAAATACAACCTGGAAATGCTATTGAGGTAGCACCCACTATGGGATGAAAATTTGACCGTGGTAACAGGAGCCCATAAATCGATTTATTTCCTTTTTCTTCCCCTAGAGATTATCCTGAGAAGTAGTTACATGGCTTCTCAGAGGATGGCCTTGCAACATCAAGCAGTAATTTGAACATAGCAGTAACCAGTTTGATCAGCATTCTTGTATTTTCCTCCATCCTTCTCTGCTTCATACTCCATATTCCTTATTCTGGATTATACTCCTTAATAAAGTTGTGTGGTATAAGACTTTTGTTCAAGCCTGCTTTCTTAGGAGCCAGGGCTAAGAGAATTGATATCAGAGCAGCTCCAGAAAGCAGCCCTTCGGGAAGATATTTTGGATCTGGGTTAGAAAGACCCTAATGCCATCAGGAGATGTAGTGATAGGTAACTCCTGGCATGTTGTGGCATTATAATAACTAAGATTTTCACTTTTGGGTAATTGGTCTGAGATGCAGTTGGTAAATGAGGGAATCATGGTAGTTAAAAGTATGGGTAAAATGATAATGATAGAGATCATGAAATAGACATGACTGCTGTAAACTGATCTGGAAGACTTAGAAAATAAAAGATAAACTCAGGGAAACTAACTGTCAACTCAAACTAAGCTGTGAAAGCCATAAATCCTCTATAGCAAGGGGAAATGGTCATCTCCCAGAAACATAGGGAAGACCATGCTGAAAATCAAGCCCAGGATCTAACTGTAAGGATGGCAAAACCACAAAGGAGAGTGAATATGCAGCCTCAAGAAATCTCCAGTATCAAAGTTAGGGTGCTGGCAGCAAAAGAGAGGAAGGAAAGATTTAGATGAATCAACCTGAGAATTTTGAACTCCCACTGAACCCTCAGAGACCCTTATAAGAGGACAGAAGTGGCTGTCTGCCTAGAGACTGTACAAGGACTTCCCATAAAGCAAGTGATAATTTTTTCCTAACGATATGCCCCCAAGGTGTTGGCCAAGGTGAAGTCTCAACCTGGCCCAAGCTCTACTCATGGAGGGAATAGCTTACATACCAAAACAGTTGCAGAAATTTGCTAATATGATCTGGTAAGAGTAAAGACTACACATGTAGGAATGCAGCTTGAGGATCTTCAACTGGAGTGAGGAGATCAGAATATAAGGATAGAGGAGAATTTACTGATATGGGATATGCATCCATGATTGGGATTTAATATCCTACAGAGAACCCCTGGAAGAAGTCCTAGAAGTCTGTTGAGATGTGTTTTGAAGCTTGGTTGAAGAGAATATTAATATCAACCAATGTGGTAGAAAATCATAGCCCACCACCCAGTTTCCAGATCTAAATCCATTCATGGACCCAGAATTTAATAAATAGTGGGAAGCTCAGTATCCCTTGAGAAGAGACTCTTAAGACATTATAACCATAAGCATATGCAGGATACTTCTCTGATTCTTCCTCCAAATGGCCTACGGTCATTTGTTAGAGTAACTCTTATACTGTTGAAAGAGGAATACTCAGGCTGTTTAGAGCCTGTTAGATGAAGAATCATGGCTGAAATGATACCAAGGGACCTGAAGTGTCCTCAAGGATGTCCAGTTAGATGTCAAGTTAGAGCTCATCTGAGCTACACTATCACAGTGGATTTTGGTCCAAGGTTATTCACGATGGGTACAAAGTATTCACATACCAATCTTGAGGTTGTCTCCTATTCTGAGTGTATCATTGGCATAAATATATTTATCAGCTGACTGAACCCTCACACTAGATCCCAGCTCAGTGGTATAAGGTTTATTATGGTAGGAACAGTCTCTATCCCTGACCAAGATTGTAAATCAAAAGCAACACTGCTTCCTGGATAGAATTACAGAGGTTGATGGCATTATAAGACTTGAAGGATACAAATGTGATGGCCACTGTCATATCCCTGGTTCAATTTACCTGTCTGGCCCTGAATAATCCTGAGGAATCATGATGAATGATACAGAACTGTCATAAATTTAACCAGGTGGTCACTCCTGTATCTTTTTTTGCAAGTGGTTTAAAACGGTCTCTGGTACTACGTAGGACACAGTGAATCTGGTGAATGTGTTGTTCTCAATGCCCATAAAGAAGAAAGATCAAAGGCCGCTTACATTCACACTATAGGGATAGCAACTCCTTTGTGAAATGTATACTTTTTGTCCCTACAATCTTAAGGTCCTGGTTGTGGGTAGTGGAGAAGTGGGATACTTCTATCAGGTACACAGAGAAGTTTCCACTGAACTTGAACTGTCCACCATGGACTCTTCATGCCACTGAGCGAGCAACGAAGAAGGGAGTTATCATATAGGCAATTGTAGTCAACACTGATGACAATGTGGAGTTAGAGCTATAGCCACAGAATGTGGCCACAGAGGAATATGTCCATTATCAGGGAAACTGCCTTAGTGGCAGCTTTCTTGATTATGCATAACTCATTCTCTGCCTCACTCCTCTTGCCCCCACTCCAGCTCCCAGCAAACTGGGAAAATAAGTAATACAGAAGCCTTTGCCTCAGGCTCCACTTTCACGAGAACCCAGGCTCAGGTCATTGTCCCACTGGTAGGTTCAAATGTACTCACTTGCTGGGAAAGAACGTTTATGCCAGGCACTTTATATAGTTCATTCTATTTAATCATCATGATGATCTTGAGAGGTAGAATAATTATTTCTATTTTCCAGATAAAGAGAGTTTCAGATCAGTTAAGCATTTTGCCAAAGAACATACAGCTTATGAGTAGCAGAGCCAGGTTTTTGGCCCCAGGGAAGTGTCTAATTCTGAAGTTCAAGTTCTTTTTTTTTTTTTTTTTTTAAAGATTTTATTTATTTATTTGACAGAGAGAGATCACAAGTAGGCAGAGAGGCAGGCAGAGAGAGAGGAGGAAGCAGGCTCCCCGCAGAGCAGAGAGCCCGATGCTGGGCTCGATCCCAGGACCCTGAGATCATGACCTGAGCCGAAGGCAGCGGCCTAATCCACTGCGCCACTTAGTGCCTAGATCAGTGATGATAAAAGTGAGTACTCAAAAAGAAGACAGTTTTTCTATCACTTTGTTTACCACCTTTGCACTATTAGTGGTTTATTTTCACTTTAAGGGTTTTCCTTTTAATATGCAATTTATTATACAGTATACTTCTGTACAATCAAATATTATAGGAATGTTAAAGAAAATGGTAGGGATCCATCATTCTGAAACATATGGTGGAGGAAATCAGAATGCTTTTTTTTTTTAAAACAACATATAGGAAGTGAATACAGAGATAAAGTAAAAAGTCAGTTCATTAAAATTTCTTCTCCTTGAGGAAATAATTTGTTTCTAAATACATTTAGCACAATAAAAAACATGAATGAAAAAGAAAAATGTGAAACCTTATCATATAATTTTAAGTTTGATATGTCACCAAATAAAGTAAATGGTGGTAAGAGTGGAAAGAAATATAATCCATAAAGGAAGTGAGAAAGGTTAAAGAAGTCAGCAGTAATTAAATGGTGACTGAAGCTGAATGGAAATTGATCTGTATTAGCTGAAGGCCATTCCTGTCTTTTAGAGTGTTATACACCAGTCTATTTTGATATAAAAATATGTCATTTCTTAGCCAAGGTCACTAATTCAAGACAGCAGTGGATTGACACATTCCAATATTCCACACCTCCTGGAAGGTATTGAAATAGAGAAGATACTTTAATAAGGCTGTGTGGGACTTTGAGTCATAAGAGCTTCATTGGTTTGCTGGCTGTTCATGCTTGTGGTAGCCAAAAGCACATTGACTCAATCCAGTGCAAATAGAGGTGAAAGTGGCAGCTCGAACTTTTAGCTGACGTGGCCTCTGATGGATGGTCATCTATCCCCAGGGTTATATCTGCTCAATAGGGACTTAGATAACAGCAGGAGGTTGGAGAAATTTGTGCTCTACTTAGATTCTGTTCTGATGTTGCCACTCAATGTTAAGCTTTCTTAACACATCTAATGTGACACATCTAATAGGAAACAAAACTGCATGGTGTTTATCATTTTTATTATGAATGCTAACATCATAAACCATCAGTCATTATATTAGAGATGATGACAGTGACTGCCTTTTATCCAGTGCCTACTGCATTCTGGTTCTTTTTAAAATAAATTGCTGTACTTAGAACCCTGGAAGGTAGATGCTATTGTTCTCACTTTCTACATGAGGAAACTGAAGCTCAGAGGGAATAAATAAATTGCCTAAAATGAAGGCTGAGATTGTAAATCAACTGAGGCTCTTCTCTGCTTTTTCCATTATACAACATGGCTGCTAATTTATTTCCAGGAGTCTAAATAAGCAAGGGCAGACTTTAATAAAATCCTTCATGTTCCCAGAGGATGTGTTATAGAGTAGAATTAAAGCAGTTTTGGAGTGATGAGTAAATATAGCCATGGATGAATCAATAATAGCAGTAACAGAAATAGAGTTGACTCACTATATTTGGTCCATAATCTTTATCAAGTAATGTGAAATATGCACAGTCATTCCTAGAAAACCATTCATTCATTGAACACATGTGTTGAGTGAGTTCTAGGTGCTTGAATTGTACTAGATACTAGAGCTGTGAAAAAGAAGAAAAAAATAATAAAGTATAAATGGTATTTTTAGAAGGAGTTCTCATGCTTTAGTAGTATTCATCAAATCAGAATGGCATTATGCTTGTAGTAATTTCTCTAATTTCAACTGAATGAAATTTGTAGATCTACATTTTGATTCTAAAGGTAATTCTTAGTTCAGAAGACCATGGAAGAGATGGACAGTTTATCACCAAACCTATTTTCTCTTCTTCTTGAGTACTTAGTTAGTTACTACATAGTTAGACTAGATTTCCCAGCATCCCTTGCAATTGGATATGACCATATGACTGAGTTTTAGCCAATGGAAAGTGAGTGGAGGGATGGACACCAATTCCCCTCCTGGCCCAAAGACATGGCCCCAGCTTTTCTCCATGCTTCTTCCTCTTTTCCCATCTTAACACAGATGGGTCTAGTGACTGTAAGGCCATGTATTAAAAATAGCAGAGCCATAACATGGAAAGAACCTGTAATCCTGGGTGAATACATGGAAGGCCACCCTCTCAGGAATCCTACATTGCACTTTTTATATGAGCAAGAAATAAAGTTAAGACACTAAAATTTGAGAGTTTATTACAGTTAGTACTACTCTAATATGAATGCTAACATGTATTCAACAGATACTTGAGTACTATTACATATTTAATTCCCTCTTACATAGGAATATTCTAATTTGCAGATAATATGATTGTATTATTACATATATGTTTCTCAATTTCAGTAATCAGTAATGTATGAGTTTTTTTTTTATCATATTCCTGACTTTTTCTCTTATTTTGAGCTTTTGTTTGGACATTTGTTTTGTCCTCCACTAGGATTTGCTGGCAAACAAGGTGATGAAAGTTTTTTAATTTTTTAATCAGAGAGAGAGAGAGGGTGAGCACAAGCAGGGGGAGTGGCAGGCAGAGGGAGAAGTAGGCTCACCACTGAGCAAAGAGCCTGATAATGTGATGATCTTAGGATTATGACCTGAGCCAAAGGCAGCTGCTTAACTGGCTGAGCCACCTAGGTGTCCCAAAAGTTTTGGTTTTTTTTTTTTTTTAATGCCAGAGAGAAATGCTAAGTTGATGGCTAATGACAGAGAAATTCTGTGGCCTAAAAAGAAATTTGCAGTATTTCGTTTGACTACTTCAGACTGATGAAAAGAACATCAGTATCCTGGAGAAACATAGTGGAGACTGGCCTACAGGAACATAATGTGAGATCCCCTGACTGAATCCTGAGCATCTCAAAGGAAATGGCTTCATTCTGTCCATTCATTCAGATATTGGACACTAAGCTGAACCACATCACCCTGTGAGAAGCAAAACTATGCATGACTCCGGGGTTCCTGGGTGGCTCAGTGGGTTTAGCCTCTGCCTTTGGCTCGGGTCATGATCTCAGGGTTCTGGGATCAAGCCCCACATTAGGCTCTCTGCTCAGTGGGGAGCCGCTTCCCCTTCTGTCTCTGCCTGCCTCTCTGCCTACTTGTGATCTCTGTCTCTGTCAAATAAATATATAAAATCTTAAAAAAAAAAAAAAAAAGACTATGCATGACCTCTTGGTCCCTCTCAGGAGCAGCTAGGTGTTGACAGAAAAGACACGGATTTTGGTATCAAACCCTGGCTTGATTCCTTCTTACTTGCTATGGTGCTTTTAAACCACTTTAAATTTCAGTTTTCTCATGAGTAAACAGAGAATTATAACACCCACTTCCGAAAAACACAAGTTTAGAGGCAATGTTTTCAAAGTGCTAACAAAAAAAAAATACTTCAGTATATAATAGTATTAGATTGATTATTAATTGTGTTTATTATGTTTGTTAAAAGCACACAAAAACGTTTATACCATTTTCATCAAGATATAATACACAACAACTAATGTTTGGGCTATTGGATTTTATGGTTTCCTTTCTCATTATGTTCATCTTATTCTGTATCATTCAATAATTAAGACAAAATCCTGATAATTATTTTTAGTAAAAATTTGAAAATGTAATTCAATAAAAAAATTCAATAAAAAATTTTTTAAAAGATTTTATTTATTTATTTGACAGACAGAGATCGCAAGTAGGCAGAGAGGAAGGCAGAGAGGGAGAGCGGAAAGCAGGCTCCCTGCTGAGCAGAGAGCCCCAGGTGGGGCCTGATCCCAGAATTCTGGGATCATGACCCGAGCCAAAGGCAGAGGCTTAACCCACTGAGCCACCCAGGCACCCCAATGAAAAAATTTTTGATAGCTTTACAAAAAAACCGTAACTTAAGAAATATACCAAAACACTCTGTCTCAGAGGGGGGGAAATCAAGGTGTTTCTTGATTCTTAAAGTTGTGGTACATAATGAAAAGGAAAAACAGGAAAAACAGTGTAATCATCTTTTGTAAATAAAATCCATTATTTTATTGTGGCCTCGGGGAAAAAAAAAAAGAACTACTTTAAGAACCATTGAGAGAGAAGGGTATTTGTTGCTGTCACTGCTAAAACTTTATGCAATTCTCAGTATCACAGTGGGAGTAAATGAACTTCATATAAAAGATTTAGATGCAATGAATGGAGGTTAATTTATATCATGTGCATATTTATTGCTCTGCAACTGTACAGTAACACTAGCCAAATTAGTGAAAGAAGAATGAAGAAGGCCCTTTCTTTTTATTCTCCACATATTGTCAAGTGATATATTCTAATAGTCCCATGACCTTGAGTTCAGTACAGACAGGGAGAACAGTGTGTTTAGTTTGGGTAATTTTAGAATGCAAGCTTTCTTGTATTGCATAATTTTAGAGTGAAAGCTTTCTTAAAGCTGGAACTGTACAGTCTTGCAGATGCTTTAAGCTCTGATCAATCAAGTCTTATTGCTTTATCACCCTTAGTGTGTGTGCTACATTAACTTACTTATTGTGAACTGTCAACCATGGTTACCATTAACTGCTCGTATTGAGGGGACCAGGCACTCTTAGCCTGCCCACCAGCCTGGATCTTACCCCGACCAGCTGAAGAACAATGGAGGTATGAAGGTTTTAATGCTCAGGCTATAAATTGTATTAGTAATAACAGAAGTGCAGTGATTTCTCCACTTTCCCCCACCTTCAACTGCTCTGGAAAGGCACTTCTGCTGTACATCTCTTTGGAGAGCACTGGTGATCTGGAGAAATGCTTCCTCTTGAAAGAACTCTTTTTATTCATAGTGGAATACTCTTGAATTTTGCAGATCGCCAAACGCACACAAAAAGTTTTTTTTAATAGTTGAGGAAATAAGCCTAAAGAAAATGTGTACCTAATCCTATTAGCTGACTTAATATAGAATTATTAAAAGCCTTGATATACAGGATTTCACACAATCTTTCTAGCAGGGTGTGATGTAATCTGTTTTTGTTCCTCAGCTAGCAGATGGCTTACCTTTAAGTAATTTCCAATATGTTAAGAGATCAAAAGCCATCCTCTCGCCACCGAGGCAGTAATCGTTCTTCTCTGCTGGGGGTTGCTTGGTCCTGTGGTAGGGATATGCAAAGGCTCCTGGCATTTCCAAAGATAGAAGGGCGACATTTCTTCAGACTTTGAAGTTAATAATCCTTCAGAAGTTAAAAAACTGAGGGATTTTTCAAAACCCTTTTAATGTTCTATATGCCATGTGCAAAAGTAAATATCTGTAAGAAATCACGGAGTGCTGGTGCAAAGCTTGGAGGAACGCTCTATAGTCTCCCAAGTCATGGACTGGTGCAGTCTGTCACTGCTGAGGGTGTGAATAGGTTGTGCTTCCATCAAGTAGCGCTGTTTGGAGGATGTGATGTCTGTGTTAAATGTTTTAAGAATGATGCTAGAAATAAATTCAGCGAAATTTATTGCCTGTGCCGCCGTCGATGAACCGGAGCAGTGGCATTATGACAGGCCTATCCCTGCCATCCAGACATGACTCTTTCTAAGGCTGCGAGACTTTCAACTGCTTCCTCATGCATTTGTCCTGTTGTTGGAAATGATCTGTTGCTGAAGAGAGAGGGTAAATTTGCATTCAGGATTCTGTTTGATCTTTACTACTAGAGAGAAAAGTGTTTTATATCTCAGCAGTTTAATATGCTTCTAATGGACCCACAGTCATTTTTGTAAAATTTAATTTCATGTTTTCATGATGTGCTGAGTGATAGAACCCTGCTGAATTTTGAGTGCAGACAAACCCAAGTGTCTCAAGGTTTGTTACCACTTTTGCTTAAGGCACTTGCTTTCGACACGGAGAGATTTAATTTTATTCTTTGGACCAGTTATTTTCACGCTACTTAAAATGAGGGAAAAGTCTCAGTAAGAAAATATATTTCTAGCCACACAGGGAGCCCTAAGATTAGATCTCTTAGAGATAAAATGTATTGTTTTAACTTAAATGGCAGTCCCCTCTACTAACACCTCTTTTTCCTTTTCGCCATTTTGGTTTATGCATTTGATGACTAGAATGTTGACAGGCAGTCGATGGATAAATGAAAACCCAGTAGTCATCAAGAGGGATAGAAGGAGAAAATATGAAATAGAGTTCCAGAGGCATGTGGAACAGGCTTGCAGGCATCAAGTTTCATTTGGAAAGGAAGTAAGAACAAATGGCATGGAACAAGAAAAATTAGGAAATGGGAACTTGAAATGCCCCAATATAATTTTACCACAACAAAGAAAGTCACACATATATACAGACTACCCATTTTCCCAAAACAGACTCAATAAACTGTTTGGAGCTATAAGTAATATCTGCTTTCTGTTCTGACCTCAAAGTCCTCGAATATTCTTCTCCCAACTATTCTACATAGTATTCCCCTTTTGAGAATTTTCTGTTATTTTAAGTACCTGGAAATAACTGATCTAAAGAATTAAAATGAAACTTCTTCATATTAAAGGCAAGAACTGGTGAGAGTTAGGCAAATGATTTATAATGACTCTTATACAAATCTCCCAGTGTTCATTGAGCTCATTCCTTCTTTCCAGAATAATTTCAACACCATTGCTCCCATATTCTCTGGAATCTCTTTTCTTATCCTTGAAAACTATTGCTGTGTCTCTGCTTTCTTCTCTTTAGGATTAAAGGACCCATAGTTTTCTTTAACCACACTTCATTTAAGGCCTCTTACTTCTTTGTGGGTCTCTCCTAGGTTCACGGCATTTATTGTGAATGAGGATGTAGGATGTAGTCATTCAAGTGCAAGGTTGAGGCTATGGCAAGCCATCAGTTTATTCTTTCTTCAGTCATATATCTAAAGATAGTCTGACTTTGAATGGAATGTCTAAAACCTAATCATTAATGCCTGAGGAGTTTGGGAAAAGTGAAATTTGGAAAGTCAGTGATTCTGTCAGCTTGGATAGTAATTGCCCATCTTCTGAGCTGAGAGAGGTAAAGTAGTCAGCTCTCATCAGACCAGGTAAGTGAGATTGGTAGAGAAGTGGAAGGGTAGTCATGTAAAACAAAAAATCAAGCATAGAAACAAAACTAGCGTTATTGCTTAGTTATTCAGCATTGTCATAAGTGTTGTAAAGAACAGCGTGATCTATGACTTGTTTACTTTCAAAAATTGCTTAACACTGAAAGAAGAGTTGCTTAGTTCTTCTCCTACCCCCACCCAAAAGAGAGGACTCAAGGTTTAAAATTTCTGGGCTTCCTGTTGGGAGAAAGAAATGAGTTAGAGACTGAGTGGGACGACTCTGTCCCTTAGGCTTCCATTAGCCAGAGCTAATCTCCAATCCACCCCATTTGTCTTCAAGGAAGTTACAATTAGCAGTAATTAGCCAGTGCCTAATTATTCACCTCCCCTCCCCCATGGACATATGCCCCCCACCTGCTACACCTAAACCATAGTTAATCCATGAATCCATAAACCAGTAGTGGATAATGCCAAATTGTGTAAGATGTTTGTTGGATAATTAACTATCTAGTTTGGAAACATGGGATAATTTTAGATCACGCACTAATGTGACACTTAGCTCACAAGAAAACTGTGATAATTCTCAAAGAGTTCTGGTTCTTGGAAGGAAAATATTGCATACATACAAGGCTAGCTCTCTTTTTGGCCCTTCAAGGCATAAAAATATTCTATCTCATGCCAGGGTGCAGAAACATATCCTCTCCAAGTGATATTATCTTATAGAGTGCTGATAATTACCAACCTCCCTCCTCCATCTTCCTGTTTCTCAGGCCAGGGAATGGGTTAATTTTCTGCACTCTGGACTCAGACTATGGATTCCTGTTCTTGTTCTTTTGTTAAAAATACTGGGAAAAACCTCTACCTGTAGTGAGTGAGAAATCACAGTGCTAAGAAGGACCTTTGGAGGTCAATAAATTCCTCTCTCTGCCTTTCTGTGGGACTGTACCCCTTGCCACCCAGTTGAGAACTCCTGGGATTTTGAGGCAGTAGAGGACGAATGTGGGGTATCTTCTGACTCCAGCACACAGTCAAAAACTCAGCCCAACAGTGGAATGCACAGCACTTTCTGTCTTCCTACTGTGCCCCGAGTAAAGACTTTTCACTTCATACATCATTCACAACTTGCTACAGGGATTTCACAAAGCCAGTACATACCCTTTACACAAAGAAAAGAAGAAAAAGAACGGGTCTAAGGAAAAAGGAAATAAATAAAGATGTGTCTGCCAAATGTAGCATTATCAACATGGAAATTAACAAGGCACAATGCAGTTGGGGATATTAATCAATTAAACAAGTGGAGTTTCTCATTCTGTTCACACATTTGAATAAGTCTAGAGAATTTGAGAGTCTAAGATAGTAAGGAAGTTTCATTTTCTTCCTGGGCTCTTGTGCCCTAAGAAGCAAGGCAAAAGAAGGTGGAAATTGGAAACTACCCTTCCCCTAGAGAGATCTGGTAGACAAATGCTAAGTTAGTCCCATCTGGCTTACAGAATCTCAGAGTCCTAGAAGAGGATGCCATGCGGAAGTTCAAGAGATACTGTCATTGTTGGGTGTGCTGCCCCCAATGACTGGAGGGAAGAGGGTCCAAAGCACAGAAGAGGGAGGGACACCTCATTTGAGTCTTTGAAGGTCCCAAGCCAGGATTTCCCACAAAAAAGTGAAGGAAAAACTTATTTATTGCTAATGCCTGAGGTATTTTTCTTTTTCCACAAGGAGATGTCTGTGAGCATCAAGATTATTTTCTGAGTAATGAACACTTCTACTAAATTGTAATTGGAACCCCCATTCTAATATTATTCTAATATTATTCCATATCATATCATATCATACTATATACTGGTTGGGAATCATAGTAAATTAATGGGCAAATTTGCATGGAAGAAATCGAGATTTAGTGAGAAAAATTAATCACAGAGTTACTAGTTTCCAAGTAGTGAATTAATTTAGGAAAACTAACAGATAGGTCATTTTCATTGTCTTTTCCTCTTGAGAAATAAAAAATACTGATTTCTGAAGCTTAATGAGCAAAATCTGGGGCTGCAAGTCTGGCCTTGTTATTACTAAGTCATCTTAGGCACCAGTAGTTCACTCTGTTCTTTTCTCCACTAACATTCACCCATGTCCTTTTCCCTAAGGCTTTGTGAAGAAATGAGAGACAGGTTGTTTTCCATGTTTTGGTCCTAGACCTAAAGGCCCACTAAGGCCATGTCTACTGAGCTATAGACAGAGTCCAGAATCACCACCCAAGTTACTAAAAACTGGTGCTGACTATATAAGGTCCTAGGACATATCTGCCCTGTCACCTGTCCTTGGCCTATTAGGCCTGGGAGCCCTTGCCACACCACACTACACAGACCTACAAAGAACCTAGGTAATTGTATATGACATCCACTTACTCAGCAAGGTCTGTCCTTTTCTTGACTCTTTGGTTCCTAATCTCCGTTTTCTCATGATCTTTTCCCTGGTCTCCCACATCCTCTCCTGACTCTGGGTTTGGAGCATCTATTCTGATTCCTCTTTCTGGATTATTAGAAAGCAATCCACAGGCTCCCCCCACCAACTCTGAGCTTGATCAACTCCCCTGACTTTGGAATTCTCACAGTTCTGAACAGAGCTCCCTCCATTAGACCAGCCCTGTGGGGTCCTATTGGCTCTGATCCCATTTGGCTAGAAAGGGAATTGGGATTTTCTGGCCTATACTGAACAGTTAGGGGAATAGAATGGAAATCTCTCAGAGAACTGACTTCAACTTCCCTTCCTCACACAAGAGCTCAGTCCTATAACAGCAAACTGAGGACTAGAAGATCTTTGGGGGAGAGCTAAACTCGCTGTGTCATTCAGGCAGTCATTTATTCAGTAAACACTTATTGTTCCCACTGTGTTCCAGGCATTGTACTAGACTTAAATTGCTGGTAGGTTCTGTGTGTTTGTGCTGCTCAAGAGTTTATGCCAAATGCTTATCCCATATGGACAGACTTTGAATAAAATCACTGTGGAATGTTGCAGTTTTATTTGGCCCCCCAAAAAGTGCCTAATTATTGTCATGACCTAGATGCCAATAGTATGTTGCTCAGAAAGTTCACAACAACAGACTGCTTATAAAAAATGTTACATGTAGTACACAGCTGTAATCATCAAGACAGTATGGTACTGACACAAAAAGACACATAGATCACTGGAACAGAATAGAGAACCCAGAAATGGACCGTCAACTCTAAGGTCAACTAATTTTCCACAAAGCAGGAAAGAATATCCAGTGGAAAAAGAACAGTCTCTTCAATAAATGATGTTGGGAAAATTGGATAGCTACATACAGAAGAATGAAACTGGACCACTTTCTTACACCATACACTAAAGTAAACTCAAAGTGAATGAAAGACCTAAATGTGAGACAGGAATTCATCAAAATCCTAGAGGGGAACACAGGCAGCAATCTTTTTGACCTTGGCCACAGCAACTTCTTGCTAGATACATCTCCAAAGACAAGAGAAACAAGCAAAAATGAGCTATTAGGACTTTACCAAGAAAAATAGGTTCTTTTTTTTTTTAATATTTTAGTTATTTATTTGACACAGAGAGAGAGAGAGATCACAAGTAGGCAGAGAGGCAGACAGAGAGGGGAAAGCAGGCTCCCCACTAAGCAGAGAGCCTGATGTGGGGCTCAATCCCAGGACCCTGAGATCATGACCTGAGCCGAAGGCAGAGGCTTAACCCACTGAGCCACCCATGCATCCCAAGAAAAAGAGCTTTTGCACAGCTAAGGAAACAGTCAAGAAAGCTAAAAGGCAACCTGCGGAATGGGAGAATATATTTGCAAAAATGTCTTATCAGATAAAGGGGTAGTATCTAAAACCTATAAAGAACTTACCAAACTCAACACCCAAAAAACAAATAATCTGGTCAAGAAATGGGCAGAAGACATGAACAGACATTTCTCTAAAGAAGACATACAAATGGCCACCAGAAAAAATGTTCAGCATCACTCGGCATCAGGGAAATACAAATCAAAACCACAGTGAGATACCACCGCCCACTGGTCAGAATGGCTAAAATGAGCAACTCAGGAAACAATGGATGTTGGTGAGGATGCAGAGAAAAGGGAAGCCTCTTACACTGTTGGTGGGAATGCAAGCTGGTGCAGCCACTCTGGAAGACAGTATGGGGGTTCCGCAAAAAGTTAAAAATAGAGCTACCCTAAAACTCAGCAATTGGACTCCTAGGTATTTACCCAAAGGATACAAATGTAGTGATTTGAAGGGACACATGCACCCCAGTGTTTATAGCAGCAGTGTCCTTTATAGCTAAACTATGGAAAGAGACCAGATGTCCATCACCAGAAATGGATAAAAAAGATCTTTTCTATCTATATATATTTACATATTTACACACACACACAAACACACAGGAATATTACACAGCCATAAAAAATGAAATCTTGCCATTTGCAACAATGTGGATAGAGTTAGTGTGTATTATGATAAGCGAAGTAAGTTAGAGAAGGACAATATCGTATTATTTCACTCATGTTTAAGAAACAAAACATATGAACATAGGAGAAGGGAAGGAAAATAAAATAAGATGAAAACATAGAGGGAAGCAAACCCTAGGAAGCAAACTATTCCACAGGGAACAGACTGAGGGCTGCTGGAGGGGAATTTGATGGGGGGATGGGGTAACAGGGTAATGGACATTAAAGAGGGCACTTAAGTAATGCAACTGATCAATCATTGAATTCTACCTCTGAAGCTAATAATACAGTATATGTTAACTAAGTTGAATTTAAAGAAGTTTGGGTTTTTTTTAATTTAAAAAATAAAAAATGTTACATGTAAATTCGGCCAGAAAGTCAGAACAATGTCCAATTCCATTATCTCTCTGTCTTATTACTTCTAGTTATTATTTTAGGATCTGCCTAATTCGTGAGACATCCCTATATGAGCCCAACAGAGCAACTTATCTCTTTATCACCATTTAGCTTCTGGATTCTAATATTTACTCTGTGTTTGATTGGCTTATCTGCCTTTTTCCTGGAAACTTGGTCAGGAGGAAATCCATGGTCACAAGATGATAGAACAGATATTTAAGTCTCTTAGTACAAATGGCTAGCTTTGTTTTCCTTTAGTTTACAGAAAAGAAAAGAGAAAAGAAAAGAAAAGCATCATGGTTGCAATTGGGTAGTGTGGTTTATAATAGGACATACACGTTTGGGCTCTCTGCACGGAGTTTCCCTTAGAGGAAAAAGAAACTCACAGTAAGGAATAAAAATTCATGACAAGATGAGAGTAATAGAGTATGTGCACATAAAAATGGGTTTTGAGTATCTGTCTGGTAGCTTGGAAAAGTGACAAGTCATGTAAGGCTTAGAAATGAGTAGGAATCCAATGATTTCACTGTAGAAACACTAAAACGGTTTATTTTCAGTGGTACTGTGGGTAGAGACCAACTTAATGGTAGTTCTTCATAAAGACAATGTAGATTGCTTAGTTAAGAAACTGAAGAGAGAAATCCTTTAGATAAAAAGATTTATAGGGTTTTTATGGGTAGCTTCAGTCAGTCAGTCATTACTCCCTAAGAAGTTTTTAATAACTCTCTGGTACCCCCCCCCCCCCTTTTTCTTCTCTCTGGTACCATTAATGAAAGCTTTCCTTAACAAAGATATTGTTACTTTAAAAAGACTAACTTTTTAAATGAGACTTTTAAATACTAACTTGAAAGATACAGAGAAGATACTGAAAATCAATTGAAGAACTATAGGCATGTTGCCTTACTGTGATTGCTAGAGATTTGGAAGAATTCCTGCTCGAATTATGCTAGATTTGTAAAGATTTCCATAATAGTGTTTGGATTCAGACCATCTTTTGTTCAAAGCACTGAAACAGGCTTAAGGGGAGTATGCAGGAGAAAGACATGATTAGGACAGGCAGTTTTTTAAAAACTTGGACAGCAGAATGTTTCCCCAGGTGTCACTGACTACTTTTCCCCTACATATATCACTAAGGGAAATGTTGGTGTCTTCAAAGGTGAGCAGAGGGCTGTCCAACTTTCTGGGATACGAGAGCAGGAAAATACCACTGAAACCCCAGCTGTTCTCTGTTAGTGTTCCCATCATTGCTCCCAAACTAGACTAACAGGAACAGGTGTTTGTAATGTGCACCATTTTCTATCATTAGGGTCTCTTTTATAAGGTCACTAATCCCATTCATGAGGGCTCTGCCCTCATGAGCTAATCACCTCGCAAAGGTCCCGCCTCCGAATATCATCACATTGGGGATTAAGTTTCAATATATGAGTTTGGAGAGGATACAAACATTCAGTCTATAGCAGCAGTATGTTTTTCTTCAATGAACACACTCCCAAAAGATTGACACAAGAAAAATCAGTAACAGCAGAAATAATAAACGGGTAATAGAAGAAAAGATCTTGCTTATAATATTAAAATAGTTCGAAAGCCTAAGAACATACCCATAAGAAATTTTTAAGACATATGTGAAAACAAGAATTTTTAAGTAAATGAAGTTATATATACAATGTTCATAGAAGAGAAAACTCTCTGTAGTTCAGTAGCTCAGTCATGCCTGCAGAAACTTGACTGCAAGCATGAACCAGCCATCTTTGGTCCACCTCATCATGGGAGAGCAATGCTAGCTCTAGGGTTCAGAGTAGGTCAGACTCAGACTACAGAAGAATCTCACATTCAAAAGAATTAGAGGCAGAGTGTAAAATATGGTTATTACCTGGCTTTCTGCGTGATGAGACATAAAGGGAAAGTAAAATTCCCTGAGCAATGTCTGTGTCTTAATGTTTTAAATTTTAGCTTATTATGTTTTTAAAAAGAATCAAAGTGCAATATTGTCCAAAAGAAAAAATGGCTCTAACTTTAGCATAATCTAAGACAAATACCATGCTCTACTAGATAGCAAAACAATCATAAAACTCTAGTGGTTGAAACAGTGTGGAATCATCACTAGAATAGACAAATCAGTGGAAAACAAAGAGTTAAACATGTCTATGTAAATGAGATCACATTTAACACTTGGCAGAACATTCATTTATTTATATATCATCAATTTAAGTATATTTACTAAGATAGGCACAAATTATGAGGTGTCAGGCATTCTATTTCTCTTCTTGCTTCGTCCCCAAATTGTAGGGTTAGAATAATGGGTTCAGTTGAAAGAGAAATACACTGATTGCCACACTGCCTTATTTAATATTCATTCTGGTATCAATAAAAAAATATGTATTTTTTCTTTTCTCTGTATTCAACTTTTTTCTATTTTTTATTTATTAAAATTAGATTTAACTAATAGTGCATAGGATTTCTAAGAAAGAAATTTATCTTGTGACACTATATTTCCACCAAACTGGCAAAAATTAAGTCTGATAACAGCAAATATAGGTGATAATATGAAATAATGACAACTTTCTTACATTCCCTGTGGAAGGGTAAATTGATGCAATTACTTTGACATTTTCTAGTTACATTAAATGTATGCATAACCCATGACCCGGCAGTCCCACCCCTAAGGTCGGAATAGGTGTATAGGTGTACCAGGAAAAATGTAGAAGAATGTCTACAGCAACATTATTTCCAAAATATACAAACTTCTTGCATTTCCATCAACAGCAGAAGGGATAAAAATGTTACTCTGTAGCATACAATGGAATATTTTACAGCAATAAAAATTTATGACTCTCAGCCACATGCAACTGCATGATATCAAGCGATAGAAGCTAGACACAAAAGAACACTTACAGTATGAATCTATTTACATGAAACTCAAAAACAGGCATCATCTCTACATTCTAGCAGTAGATAATTAAGTAACAAACGTATTAAGAAAGAGAAGTGGTGATAATCAGAAAGTTCAGAAAAGGGGTAGCCTTTGCGGGAAGGAAGGAGATTGGGATTGGGAAGGAATACATGGGAGCTTCTAGGAAATTAATAATGGTTTCTCCTTTCCTTTCCTATCCTATCCTTTCCTTTCCTTTCTTTTCCCCTTTCCTTTCCTCTTCCCTTCCTCCTTCCCTTCCCTTCCATTCCCTTCCCTTTCCCTTTCCTTCCCCTCCCTTCCCTTCCCCTCATAGTTGACATACAATGTTACGTTAGTTCCAGGTATACAACATAGTGACTGGACAAGTTTATACATTTTGCTTTGTTCATCACAAGTGTAGCTATCATCTGTCCCCATACACACTATTACAATACCATTGATTATTTTCCTTATGCTGTGCTTTTTATTCCCATGATTTATTCATCCCATAACTGGAAGCTTGTATCTCCCCTTCACCCATTTTACACATCTCCCACCCCATCCCCTCTGGTAGCCACCAGTTTGTTCTCTGTAGGGCTATTGGTCATGGTCTCTTACTCTGGTTTATAGTCACACCGGTGACACTTATTAAACACATTTTAGATTTTATCATTTTTCTACATGTGTGTGATATTTAACAATTCTGTAAATAGTTAAAAAATAAGTCACACATTTTGGGTGCTTTTTCTTGGGGGGGGGGGTCAAGGGCACGTGTCTCTGGACCACGACTTTTCTTTCCCTGTGGTTGGGCTTCCCCTGAGGCTAAGAACTCCTCATAATTCAGGCTCACTGCATATAGCACTCCCTGTTAGAAAATAAATAACTCTTGGTCCTGAATACTTCCCAGTTCACATGAAGCTGAGCTAACTCAGCATTCTCTATTTTAGAAATTTGGATTTATTTCTCCTCATGGGATATAGCTTGAGTCTGTAATTGACTTTTTTCCCCCTTACTATACTTCTAAAATGAATCCAGGCTGTTTTGAAGTATTTTTGATCTAGTGAAATACAGAGTAATATTGATTAGATATTCTGAGTGTCATCTGTTTGTTATCATTTAGTAATGTGATATGCCTTGTATGTCCACTTTGGGGCTTTTAAAAAAATTTCTGTATTCACCACCATTGCAAAATCAATCAAATGTGAGTAAAAGCAAAGGCAACTTGAATGACCCAAAACCAAGATTTGAGCTGCCAAAACAAGCAGTAAAAATTTTTTACTAGCTCTAGTAATTTTCAGAAAGATAACAGTTATAAACTTTATTTCAAATAAGTTTCTGAAAGATCTAGAAACATGATTATCAGAATGCAGATTGTACAGACCTTTATGTCCCCTGATTATTCACAGATGCAAATTATCATGCAGTTGGAAGCATACTGGTATATATTGCAGAGATGTTCTGATATTAGTAATATGCTGCTTTTGTTACTTTAGGGTCAGTCTGCTCATTCTTTCCAAAGAAAGAGCCTGACAGTTTGTATTCTTCCACATGGGAAATTATCAGGTAAGAATTTTCAAACACACCAACCCGTTAACCACACTTCCTTCCAGAAAATGACGATTTGTACGGAGACAGGCAAAAAGCAGTCACTTTTTTCTTATATACTTTGGAATTACTTGATTTTGATTAAAAGAGTATTTCATAATTATATTTCCCTTCATATTTAAATTTCATAAGAAAATCAAGATTAAAAAAATGAAATTGATCAGCTATCCCCATTGCACCTCCTCCTTTGCAGGGCTGGCTCCATTGTAGTCCTCATGGGTCAGTTTAAAAGCTATTTCTTTGTCTCTGAAACAGTTTCTTCCCATTATTTTCCTTGTGGTAACTTTTTCTTCCATTGTGTAGCATTTATTACATTTTTAATCATATTTATTTTAATGTTTATCTTGTCTGCCCCATTGACTCAAATCCCTGTCACGGTAGTTAGAGAGTCTATTTCAGTCACTGTTTTATAGCCAATGCCTACTCAGGTATTTGGTGAATGAATGAATAGATGAATGACTCAATGAAAATTATCAGATTGAAACTACCAGATGAAAACTACCATCTTATTCTATTGGACAAACTATGACATTTTAAATCCAGGTATGAATTCAACCTTGTATTACTTTGCTGAATACTTGCTTATAGCATTAAAGAGAGCAAAACACTGGCAATCAGCATTGTGGCCTCCATTTGGCTGTTGAATAAATCCACTGAGTTAAAGCAGGTTCCATCCTAGGTCAGAGATGCCATCCTCCTTTCCTAACTCTGTCATCTTACACACCAGCACTCACCATCATCTTTCTCCTCCAAAAACAACAGAATGAAGATAAATAGGTTTACAGACAGGTAATCTTATGATAACAGATTCCTGTTATTTGCACCAGCAAAGCCATTTCCATGGCGTCAGGACTTGCCTGCTTCTATCGGAAGTCAGATTCTGTCAGTCCATGATCTCTAAAGGTGTAGGGTTCATTAAGGCTCTGAGAACAGCCGTCCATGACTGTTGGGGTTCAGATTATAGGATCTCATTAACTCGTTCTCCTTGCCTGCTTCAAGCCTTTTCTTTAGGACCAAGACCTATTATTTCAACTTGCTTGGAATCAAGAGGGCCAGAGACAAGGGTTTTGTTTTACCTGCTTCTGGTCAATATCATTTAAAAATGTATGCTAAGTAAATAACATTTATTGAAAATGTTTCTATAAAATATGGAATTGTTTCTCTGAGTAACTAATTTTTGTTTAAAACTTCCTACTTAATCTAGTTAAGAATGACAGTAAAATCTTGGCTAATCTGCAATAGTGTGTAAAATATGAAGAAATTAATAAAACTCCAAGGAAGTCATATGGTTTTATTTTGTCTTTTTTAAAAAAAAGGTTTATTTATTTATTTTAGGGGGTGAAGGGTAGAGGGGTAGAGACAAGCAGAACCCTGCACTGAATGAGCCTGAAGTGGGGCTTGATCCCAAGACCCTGAAATCATGACCTGAGCCAAAATCAAGAGTCAGTTGCTTAACTGACTGAGCCACCCAAGTGCTCCAGTGTTCATTTTTTTTTTTAAGTTTGGTAATTTATCTGAGGAATGAAAATGGCCTGAGTGTTATTAAAACCATATGGATCTACTTGGGGTTCACTCAGCATAACAAGTTTAGCTCAGAGAGTAGGCCAGCATTTTAATTTTTCAGAGTATGAATTGCAAGGGCATACTGATCTTCCACAAGAGTCTATTATGGACATGTGAAGGGTGATTGGAGAATGTTCTAGGACAAGGGGAAAATATGTGTGTTAAGGCCTTGAGGAAGAGAAACCATCGAGGAATCAAGAAATAAAAAGAATACCACATGCTGAAGAATATGAGGGAAGAGTGGAGTTAGAAAAAGGGCAATGTAAGTAGAGGCCAGATTATGCATGGCTTTATAGAGTATGTTAAGCATGTGGCTCTTCAACCACAAAGCAAAGGAAAGACTTTTGAATTGCTTTAACCACATATGAAGGTAGGAAGGTAGGAATGTGATCAGATTTGTTTTTTGGCAAGATATAGATTGGATGTGAGGGATTAGTAAAAGTGACGTTGAGATGCTATTGCAGTGCCATGGTAAGAAATCATGTCTGGATTGGGATATTGACTATGTAGATAAAGGAGAATGGGTATGAAAGGATTGAGGATACATTTAAGAAATAAACAACTGTATTACTTGTTAATGAATTGGGTATGTGGTACAAGGAAGGAGGAAGTATCAAGAATGACTTCCACAGGGGCACCTGGGTGGCTCAGTGGATTGGGTCATGATCTCAGGGTCCTGGGATCGAGTCCCACATTGGGCTCTCTGCTCAGCAGGGAGCCTGCTTCCTCCTCTCTCTCTACCTGCCTCTCTGCCTACCTGTGATCTCTCTCTTTGTCAAATAAATAAAATCTTAAAAAAAAAAAAAAAGAATGACTTCCACAGAGCTTTTCAGCAACTAGGTGAATATTAATACCATTCACCAAGAGAGATCTCACTGGAGAGAACTACATGTGAAAGAAAAGATAATGAATTTAGGCTTACACATAATGAGTTTGAGAGCCTTAGTTAGATCCAAGAGAACATGTTGCATAAGCAGTTAGATATCCACTTAGGGCTCAGAGGAGATGTCTGTCATCAGCACTGGAATTCAAGTCATGGAGAAGGATGAGATGGCCTGGCAAAGAGTATAAAAAAAAGAGGTCTTGACACTGACCTCTAACCAACTCTAACATGTAGTGGTTGGAGGAGGAGAACTGGCAAAGAGGCTGATTAAGAGCAGACAGAGAGGGGCGCCTGGGTGGTTCAGTGGGTTAAAGTCTCTGCCTTCGGCTCATGTCATGATCCCAGGGTCCTGGGAATGAGCCCCACATCGGGCTCTCTGCTCAGCAGGGAGCCTGCTTCCTCCTCTCTCTCTGCCTGCCTCTCTGCCTACTTGTGATCTCTGTCTGTCAAATAAATAAATAAAATCTTAAAAAAAAAAAAGGCAGACAGAGAGGTACAAGGAAAACCTGAAGAGTGGGGAAGGGGAGGAGGGAAATAGAAGCCAAAGAAAGAGGGTGATTCAAGATAGAAAGAGTAATCAATGGCAAAGGGGTGGGTGTTAATGCTGCTGAGCACAAAATAAGGTGAGAACTGAAAATTTTCTGCTGAATTTGGCAGTATCATGGTCACAGGTAACTCTAGAAAGAGCCCTTTTGTTGGAGGAACAAGGGCCAAAATGAAATGGGTCTTTAATGGAATGTGAGGAAATGTGAGGATATAGAGTCTTGACAAATTTCATTGTGTAGAGAAAGGGAGAAATGGTGGGTAAAAGGAAAACATTAAATAGGATTTCTTATTATTAAACAGGAGAGGCCAGAGGGCATTTAAATATTGGTGGCGATAGTACTGTTAAGAGGGAAGGATTGAATAAACAGGAAAGAAAAGGATTCACTCGTTACATTGTCTAAGGACGTATGCTGCTGCTGGTACCATCCTGAGCTAATTGTAGACTCCCCCTATACCTTTCTTCTTGGCTATTGGCTAAGACTACAGAAAAGAGTCCCTCTATCTGCAAAGCATCACCTCCAAGTTCAGCCTCCTGAACTAGCAAGGCTAAGCCTCTTGTTGAGCCTTCACATTTTAGTGAGCTCTTGTTCCCTGAGCTTAGTTCAGTCCAGCACTCCAGATTTACTTCTCCTTTGCTCCATGACCACAGCCACAACCAGTGGCTTTAGCCACATATTCTGGGAGCTCTTCCTGTGTTAACAGTTCTAGGCTTTTCACTTGCTCAGGATGGGAAGTGAAAGGAATAAATACTAAACTCACAAAGTATCAGTGCTTGTCTGTTCATCAGTTCAATGCCTGAAAATATTTGCCCTATTTCACGGTGAGGGCCCATTTTCAATTGCTTACTCCATCTTAAAGAACACCCAAATTCAAGGACAACCTAAAGTTATAAGTCAGATGTTGTATACTCTTGAGATTCCATCCCAAGCCAGGGTCCTTCCTATGTGTGCTTCATGGGTTTTCCTTTCAGACTTCTTTCTAGCTAGGTTTCCATTAAATTTAATATGGCTGTCATTCCTCCACAGAAATCTAATCCCATCTGTTTTACATTTCTTTCTGGACCTTTTAATGTCCTAACTTACTTCTTTGGAGAAAATATTGAAAGCTGAAAGTAGTAGATAAAGATTTGTGTTCAGGAAACAAGCTGTCAGCACAGATGTATGGTATAATTTTTAGCAAAAGTTCAATATTACCTTAATGTGTATTCAGGGGAAAAAGCAATAAATATAATGTTCACCTAAATGAGATCATAAAACAATTGAATATTTTCATAGCTATTTACCCAGACATTGGTTTGAGGCAGTTTTATACTATCATTCCTGATTCTTCTGTGTTTACTATTGGTGTTTTAAAATGAAAGGAAGAGAGAAAAGAAGGGAGGAAGGGGAGCAGAGTAAAGGATTCTGCTTCACTTTCCCCCCTAAAAAGCTAACAAGCACATAGGCATCCAGTTTAAAAGTCCAGAATCCTGTGATATTTCCTTTGGTTTCATCTCTGCTCACCTCATGCTAAGAGGTAGCACAATACAGTGATATGATCATGGATTTTGGAGACAGATAAATCTGGGCTCAAATACTAGCTCCATTGTTCACCCTCTGTGAGACCTTGGACAGTTTTCTAATTCTCTGAGCCTCAGTTTCTTCATGAAATATTTAACAATGTGAACCTTGCTGGGTCACTGTGAGGATCACATAAGATTAAGTGTGCAAAGTGAATTACATATCAATAAATGGCAGCTATTGTTGCAAAATGGACTGAGACCTAACAAATGCATGCTGGTCTATTTCCTTTATGAGAGAGGGGCCTAATTGGAGTGAGAGCCACCTGCAGATGGAGCCATTCATAATAAATGGAGTCATTCAGACTCAAGTTGTGACTCTCATAATGGAGGGGGCCAGATGCTCCTTAGCATGATGATGTCAGCATTATGCTTTCCCATGAAATATGCTTTCTTCATATGAGACTAGTTGGTGAGGTTGTGGAGTGGGGCTGGAGGAAGTGTGCTGTGAGTGAAAATGAATGCTTGCTTTGATGGATATGCTTGCTTCTTGGAGCCATAGGAAGTTCGCCACAATTCTTGCTAGTAGAGAAATTGAATCAAGGCACTTTCTTTCTCTTCAATGTGTAGATTTAGAGCATGCTTATTCCCCCTTTGGAGTCTGCAAAACCTGGAAAGCTTGAGTTCATGACACCAGAAAGAACTCCAGTGAAGAGCAGTAGAGATTCCTGAAGGATGGATGTGAACACTAGACCAGGAGTGTCTAGAAGGAGCTATTAAGTGACAGGAGAAGAAATTGGGGAGAGTGGAAAGGGGTTAGAAAAGAGGGATACTTCACGTATACCTTCCTTCTTAAGGTCTGAATCTGTAAGTGCTCATCATACCCTTTTATGGTAGCAGGGAAACAAAATCTGGTGTTCCCAGGTGATATTACTCAGTGAGAACTTTTCTGACCTTTTCTAAAAGGAATGTTTGTTCTTTCTTTGAATTTTGGTGTTTGTGTTTGGTTTGAGAAAGACTAGCTGGGTGAGGAATCTTTGAGACAGGAAAGGTCATTATTTCCCAATCACCCTGGAAGGGGTTTCCTGGCCACCCTACCAAACATCCATGTTCCCACATGTTGTTGCTCTCCACGGGATGACGAGCCCCTTGTGGCTGAGACTACTTCACCAAGCAAGATAGAATTTCCCTATTTTCTTCCACAACCCACCATGAGAGAGAAAAGGATGGGGCTCTATCGAGTCCTGGATTTTATATTGAGACTTCTCCCTTGATGTGCTTTGTGAACCTTTCTTTCTGACAAAGTATAACTTTCCAGCTATGCTGTTTGGCATGGCTATCCTCCTCTTGCCTACTTGTACTTTACAGTCCCAGCAGCCTCTCCTCTTTAATCCCAAACCTTGGTGACTCTTCTCATTCTCATGCAACAACCCTACCTTTCCATTTCTTGTTAGCCAAGTATAAATCTGCATTTAGTTATTACATTTCAACTAAATACACACATACTTATTATATCCCTGTTTCTTCTCATTCTTCCCCTGGGGAGAGATTTGGGGATCAATAATTATATGTGTGTGTATCTTGGCACGTGCGTGTGCGCACGTGCACACACACACACACACACACACACACACACACACACAATCCATGTAGAAATAGAGACCACAGTAGCAGGGAGTGGACTACAGTAGGGAGTATTAAGGTCATGGGAGTGAAGGTAAAAGAGAAGCGATTTATCATTGATATAGAGTCTTTGAAGTGATGGATAGGTAAAGAGAAATTTGAAGTTTATTTTGCTGTGTGATACACTCTTTAAACCCCATGCCACTTATTCAAGAATACCTTCAGAAGTCATCCACATAACTCTTCTAAGTCTCCTAAAATTGTATTTGAGTCTTTATCTGGTTGTATTGTAGTAGAATGAGATCTCAAGGGGGTTATTCCATATTTGTGTTAAAGTTAGGTATAGGCCAGGGTAGCTGGGTCAGAGGCCAAGATAATAAAGGGCCAAAGGACAATGATGAAAATAATTCAGGACCAAAGCCCAGAAAAGAGTGATTTTAAGGGGGCTTAGAACCCTCCAATGGCCAGACCAGGTGTGGATCAAAGATCCTAACTATTAAATGGGGGAAGGTATGGTACCTAACAGACCTTCTAGGCCTACAGTTTGCTGTAAATCCCTTAAATTGTTAGCACCAATCCTAGATTAATTCCACTAATCCATATTCTGGATCACAGACTTTACCAGGCCTGATCCTAAATCATAATCAAGGGTGTGAGGCCAACATTTTCAGCTGCCTTTTAGACATCCTACTTGGTGACCTTTTTCAGACTCAGCATATCCAGAACTGAACCCTTTCAAATCGCTGTAGCTTTGTTTAGGTTATCAGTCACCTAAGTAACCAGGAAAAAAACACTGATTCCTTCTCTCCCTCACTCTCCATCTCTAACTAGGCCATTAGTTCAGTTGTTACTACTCCCAAAAGCTCACTTTTTAATACCCTTTTCTCTCCTTTTTTTTTTTTAATTTTTTAAAATTTCTTTTCAGCATAACAGTATTCATTGTTTTTGCACCACACCCAGTGCTCCATGCAATACGTCCCCTTCCTATTACCCACCACCTAGTTCCCCCAACCTCCCACCCCCCACCCCTTCAAAACCCTCAGGTTGTTTTTCAGAGTCCATAGTCTCTCACGGTTCATCTCCCCTTCCAATTTCCCTCAACTCCCTTCTTCTCTCCATCTCCCCATGTCCTCCATGTTATTTGTTATGCTCCACAAATAAGTGAAACCATATGATACTTGACTCTTTCTGCTTAACTTATTTCACTCAGCATAATCTCCTCCAGTCCCGTCCACATTGCTACAAAAGTTGGGTATTCATCCTTTCTGATGGAGGCATAACACTCCATAGTGTATATGGACCACATCTTCCTTATCCATTCGTCCGTTGAAAGGCATCTTGGTTCTTTCTACAGTTTGGCGACTGTGGCCATTGCTACTACAAACATTGGGGTACAGATGGCCCTTCTTTTCACTACATCTGTATCTTTGGGGTAAATACCCAGCAGTGCAATTGCAGGGTCATAGGGAAGCTCTGTTTTTAATTTCTTGAGGAATCTCCACACTGTTCTCCAAAGTGGCTGCACCAACTTGCATTCCCACCAACGGTGTTGGGGAAATGCAAAGGGTTCCCCTTTCTCCACATCCTCTCCAACACATGTTGTTTCCTGTCTCGCTAATTTTGGCCATTTTAACTGGTGTAAGGTGGTATCTCAATGTGGTTTTAATTTGAATCTCCCTGATGGCTAGTGATGATGAACATTTTTTCATGTGTCTGGTAGCCATTTGTATGTCTTCATTGGAGAAGTGTCTGTTCATATCTTCTGCCCATTTTTTTGATATGATTATCTGTTTTGTGTGTGTTGAGTTTGAGAAGTTCTTTATAGATCCTGGATATCAACCTTTTGTCTGTACTGTCATTTGCAAATATCTTCTCCCATTCCGTGGGTTGCCTTTTTGTTTTGTTGACTGTTTCTTTTGCTGTGCAGAAGCTTTTGATCTTGATGAAGTCCCAAAAGTTCATTTTTGCTTTTGTTTCCTTGGCCTTTGGAGACATATCTTGAAAGAAGTTGCTGTGGCTGATATCGAAGAGGTTACTACCTATGTTCTCCTCTAGGATTCTGATAGATTCCTGTCTCACGTTGAGGTCTTTTATCCATTTTGAGTTTATCTTTGTGTACAGTGTAAGAGAATGGTCGAGTTTCATTCTTCTACATATAGCTGTCCAGTTTTCCCAGCACCATTTATTGAAGAGACTGTCTTTTTTCCACTGTATATTTTTTCCTGTTTTGTCGAAGATTATTTGACCATAGAGTTGAGGGTCCATATCTGGGCTCTCTACTCTGTTCCACTGGTCTATGTGTCTGTTTTTATGCCAGTACCATACTGTCTTGGGCATCACAGCTTTGTAGTAAAGCTTGAAATCAGGTAACATGCCGCCAGTTTTATTTTTGTTTTCAACATTTCCTTAGCAATTCGGGGTCTCTTCTGATTCCATACAAATTTTAGGATTATTTGCTCCAGCTCTTTGAAAAATACCGGTGGAATTTTGATCGGAATAGCATTAAAAGTATAGATTGCTCTAGGCAGTATAGACATTTTAACAATGTTTATTCTTCCGATCCAAGAGCATAGAATGGTCTTCCATCTTTTTGTGTCTTCAATTTTTTTTATGAGTGTTCTGTAGTTCCTCGAGTACAGATCCTTTACCTCTTTGGTTAGGTTGATTCCCAGGTATCTTACGGTTCTTGGTGCTATAGTAAATGGAATCGATTCTCTAATTTCCCTTTCTGTATTTTCATTGTTAGTGTATAAGAAAGCCACTGGTTTCTGTACATTGACTTTGTATCCTGCCACGTTACTGAACTGCTGTATGAGTTCTAGTAGTTTGGGGGTGGAGTCTTTGGGGTTTTCCATATAAAGAATCATGTCATCTGCGAAGAGAGAGAGTTTGACTTCTTCCTTGCCAATTTGGATACCTTTTATTTCTCTTTGTTGTCTGATTGCTGTTGCTAGGAATTCTAATACTATGTTGAACAAGAGTGGTGAGAGTGGGTATCCTTGTCGTGTTCCTGATCTCAATAGGTAGGCTGCAAGCTTTTTCCCATTGAGGATGATGTTTGCTGTGGGTCTTTCATAGATAGATTTTATGGAGTTCAGGAATGTTCCCTCTATCCCTATACTTTGAAGCATTTTAATCAGGAATGGATGCTGGATTTTGTCAAATGCTTTTTCTGCATCAATTGAGAGGACCATGTGGTTCTTCTCTCTTCTCTTATTGATTTGTTCTATCACATTGATTGATTTGCGAATGTTGAACCATCCTTGTAACCCAGGGATGAATCCCACCTGGTCATGGTGGATAATCTTTTTAATGTGCTCTTGGATCCTGTTTGCTAGGATCTTGTTGAGAATCTTAGCATCCATATTCATCAGTGATATTGGTCTGAAATTCTCCTTTTTGGTAGGGTCTTTGCCTGGTTTGGGGATCAGGGTAATGCTGGCTTCATAAGAGTCTGGAAGTTTTTCTTCTACTTCAATTTTTTGAAACAGCTTCAGGAGAATAGGTGTTATTTCTTCTTTGAAAGTTTGGTAGAATTCCCCAGGTCCATGGTAGAATCCATCAGGTCCTGGGCTCTTGTTTTTTGGGAGGTTTTTGATCACTGCTTCAATCTCGTTACTGGATATCGGTCTATTCAGGTTGTCAGTTTCTTCCTGGTTCAATTTTGGGAGTTTATAGTTTTCCAGGAATGCATCCATTTCATCTAGGTTGCTTAGCTTATTGGCATATAACTGTTGGTAATAATTTCTGATGATTGTTTCTACTTCCTTGGTGTTAGTTGTGATCTCTCCCTTTTCATTCATAATTTTATTAATTTGGGCTTTCTCTCTTTTCTTTTGGATTAGTGTGGCCAATGGTTTATCAATCTTATTGATTCTTTCAAAAAACCAGCTTCTGGTTTCATTGATACGTTCTACTGTATCTCTGGTTTCTACCTCATTGATCTCTGCTCTAATCTTGATTATTTCCCTTCTTGCGTGTGGAGTTGGTTTGATTTGTTGTTGATTCTCCAGTTCTTTAAGGTGTAGAGACAGCTGGTGTATTCTGGATTTTTCAATGTTTTTGAGGGAGGCTTGGATGGCTATGTATTTCCCCCTTAGAACTGCCTTTGCTGGGGCGCCTGGGTGGCTCGGTGGGTTAAAGCCTCTGCCTTCAGCTCAGGTCATGATCCCAGGGTCCTGGGATTGAGCCCCGCATTGGGCTCTCTGCTCTGCGGGGAGCCTGCTTTCTCCTCTGTCTCTGCCTGCCTCTCTGCCTCCTTGTCTGTCAAATAAGTAAATAAAATCTTAAAAAAAAAAAAACTGTTTAGAACTGCCTTTGCTGTATCCCATAGGTTTTGGACCAAAGTGTCTTCATTCTCATTGGTTTCCATGAATTGTTTAAGTTCTTCTTTGATCTCCTGGTTAATCCAAGCATTCTTAAGCAAGGTGGTCTTTAGCCTCCAGGTATTTGAGTTCCTTCTGAACTTTTCCTCGCGATTGATCTCCAGTTTCAAAGCATTGTGATCTGAGAATATGCAGGGAATAATGTCAGTCTTTTGGTATCGGTTGGTCTATTCTGGAGAAGGTTCCATGTGCACTTGAGAAGAATGAGTATTCTGTTGTTTTAGGGTGGAATGTTCTGTATATATCTATGAGGTCCATCTGGTCCAAAGTGTCATTCTATGCTTTTGTTTCTTTATTGATTTTCTGCTTCGATGATCTGTCTATTACTGAGAGAGGCGTGTTAAGATCGCCTACTGTTAATGTATTCATATCAATATGACTCTCTATCTTGATTAATAGTTTTCTTATGTAATTGGCTGCTCCCATTATTGGGGGCATAGATATTTACAATTGTTAGATCATCTTGGTGGATAGTCCCTTTAAGAATTATGTAGTGTCCTTCTGTATCTCTGACTACAGTCTTTAGTTTAAAATCTAATTTATCTGATATGAGAATCGCTACCCTGGTCTTCTTTTGAGGCCCATTGGCATGAAAGATGCTTCTCCATCCCTTCAGTCTGGGTGTGTCTTTAGGTTCGAAATGGGTCTCTTGTAGACAACATATGGATGGGTCCTGTCATTTTATCCAATCTGCAACCCTGTGTCGTTTTATGGGTGCATTTAGGCCATTCACATTGAGAGTGATTATTGATAGATACGTTTTTATTGACATCGTGTTACCTTTGAAGTGTTTCTTTCTGTAGATTGTCTCTGTATTTCTGTTCAATGATATTCTTAGGATTTTTTTCTCTTTTATTGAACCCCCCTTAATATTTCCTGCAGTGTCGGCTTGGTGGTTGCATAGTCTTTTAAGCCTTGCCGGTCTTGGAAACTCTTTATCTCTCCATCCATTTTGAATGTCAGTCTTGCTGGATAAAGTATTCTTGGCTGCATGTTCTTCTCATTTAGTGCCCTGAATATATCTAGCCAGCCCTTTCTGGCTTGCCAGGTCTCTGTGGACAGGTCTGACGTTATTCTAATGGGCTTTCCTCTGTATGTAAGGAGCTTCCTTGTCCTAGCTGCTTTCAAGAGGGTCTGCCTACAGTTATAATTCTTCATTCGTACTATCAGATGTCTCAAGGACTTTCGAGAATCTATTATCTTGTGGGGGGGAACCGTTCTGCCTCTAGTACATGAACGTTGATTCCATTCATGAGATTGGGAAAATTTTCATAGACAACTTGTTCCATTATATCTTATAGACTTCTTTCTTTCTCCTCCCCTTCAGGGATTCCAATAATTCTGACATTGGAATGTTTCATGGCATCATGTATTTCCCTGATTCTGTTTTCGTGGCTTCTGAGCTGTTTGTTCCAGGCTTCCTCCTGATCCTTTCTCTCTATCTGTTTGTCCTCCAGATCACTAATTCTATCTTCTGTCTCACTTACCTTAGCTTTTAAAGAATTTAGATTAGATTGGAACTCATTGAGAGCATTTTGAACATCATCCCTGGTGGCTTTCAGTTCTGCCCTAATCAATTCAGTTTGGTCATCCATGGCTTTCTCCAACCTAGCTATTGTCTGGATAATTGTTAGCCGGAATTCCCTTTCTGACATATTGTCTATGTCAGTAGCTATTAGCTCTGTTGTAGAAGGCCCATCCTCTGTATTTTTCTTCTGTTGGGCATTTCTCCTCCTAGTCATTTTGGTGAGAGATGACTGATTGGATGTAGCTGGATGTATCTGCCGTGGTGCAGTCAAGGTGCACTCTGGAATGCTTCTGAGCAATCAGGATTCCCCACCCAGACGAGAGAAAAAAGAAAAAGAAAAAAAGAGAGAGAGAGACAGGAAAAAAGGGAAGATAAAAAAGAAGGCTCAGCCCAAATGGGCCCCAAGGTAAGAGTTATGAAGTATACAAACAAAAACAGACAAACAAAAAAACTGATAAAAGTATATTCCAAGAGGAAAAAAAAAATATGTATATGTATAAAAGCAAAAAAGAGGAAGAACCTCATCAAAAAGAACCCCAAGCATAAGATTTATATACTATCAGGACAAACACAAATACACAGAAACACTGGCGGAAGAAAAAGATGGGAGAGTGGTTATAAATTCTCAGTGTGGGCGAGGAAGGTTATTTTGATTCTTCCTGGATGTATCTTGATATCTTTGTTAAAGGACTCAACTTTCCTAAGATAAAGGGGGATTAAAAATTGGTTTACCTATAGGGGTAGCATTTATTGGGGAAAGGGAATTACCTTGAAGTTTAACTCTATATGAATATTAGAAAATAAAAATTAAAAAAAAGAATAAACTAAACTGAAGTAAAATTTAAAAAAAGTTAAAAAATAGAAAAGCAAAAGAAAAACACGGGTGCATATATCAAAAAGTTCCGGTTAGAAGGTTATTATAGAATTCGATGTACTGGACATCTCACTGTGATGGTAAATAGGTTAAAAAATTATCTATATAAAAAAAATGAACCAGAAAAATGGGAACGATTTAAAAAGAAAAGTTGTATCTATGAAGTAGTGGCGGTTGTTCTCTTGTCGTCTTTTTTTTTTTTCCCCCTTTCCTGGTTGGTTTTCTGGGGGAAGGGCCTGCCACGTGGGTTTTCAGTCAATGATGTTCCCTGAGTTAAGTCCTCCTGTCTCCCTCAAGGGGGTGGGCTCTAAGGAGACGGTTTTTTTCAGGCTTTTGTTCTCTGGAGGTTTTTATGTTTGTTCATCTGTTTTCTCTCGCCTTGATAGCTTTTGATGGTTTTAGGAGGTTTAGAGGAAAGCAAACTGCACCCCGACCTCCCTCTCAGAGAGAAGCTTCAGCCTGCTCCCCTGTGGGTGTTTGAGAGCGCATAAATTCCCCCTTGGCCACTGGCAGAGTGGGTTCTGAGTCGAGGTCGGTCGCTGGGGACGCAGGATCTCCAGCTTGTATCCAAAACCATGGCAGCGTCGGCTGTCTGGGCAGCTCCAGACGCCCAGAGAGGTTCCAAGCAGCGATCACACACTGAGATTTTCCTGCTGGCCCGGATTGGGAGTTCCTGATCTTTCCGGTGGAGAGCTCCCAGCTGGCGCCTGTGCGCACTCTCCCAGGGGAGGGTGTGGGGCGCTGGCTTCTCAGGCTTGATGGCAGGTCCCGGCTTTCTGCCATCTGGTGAGGCTCCCAGCCCCTCACAAGAGCTGGACCCCACACGTTCTCGGGTGCGCTGGCGGCTCAGGGACCAAGACCTGGTTTCTCCACCACACTCTCTCTGGCTCAGCGCCAGGGGAGGCTGTCCTGTGTCCGGAGACTTACGCCCCTGTCCCTAACCACCCCGATTCCCACAATTTCCTGCCCGCGATCCTTTGCTCTTTTTGAGTGCTTTCAACCAGACTCCAAGTTAATGCTGGTTCCCAGTCTCAGGGCACTCTCGTATTGGGGTATAACTTCCCAATCAGTCGCCTCCGGTGGCTCCCTCCCCCTTTTGTTTATCTTCCGATATCAGTCCGAGGTTCCCACTCCGCTTTACCTGCCCACTGGCGTCTTCTGCCCCCATAGAGATCCAGACGTCTATAATTCTGCTCTCAAGTTGATTTCGTGGGTGATCGGAGTTCTTTGGTAGGTAATCAGCTCACTTTAGGGTACAGGTTGAAATGGCACCTCCTCGTACTTCCCCGCCATCTTGTCCCCCCTCTAATAACCTTTTCTCTTGAGCAATTCCCCTATTTTACATCCTCACCACTGGCTTCCTAACTAGTTTCTCAACTGTAATCTTCATTGTCCATTTTACACCTACAGTGTCAGCAGAATGATCTATCTAAAATACTTCAGTGGCTCCTTTTTGTCCAAAGGATCCAGTCTAAACGTTTTAACAAGTTTCATAATTTATAGCCTGAGCTATACTACTTCCCTTCTGGCCTCATGTCCCATCACTTTTCCTCAGTGCTCCTTTTGAGTTAACACTGTTATTTCACACTTCATGTTCTTTCACATCTCCAAGCTGTGATTTCTACCCAGAATGTTCTTTGCTCACCTTGTCTGCCTCTGAGTTTTGACTCAGATATTACTTTCTCTGAATCCTTCCTTGATGCCTCTCTACTGAAGTCAGTTTCTGTCTCCTCAGTAATCCCATGGCATTTTGACTGTGAGGTGCCACAGGACAAGAACTGTATCTTATTATTTATTTTTGGATCCTTGTATGTAAAAATAGTACTACTGCATAGATGTTATTCACTACTTATTGAGTGATTAAATATGTTACTAATCTGAGACACCATAGACTTGTTTCTACATGATAATAAGTTATTAAGATAGTTAAAAACTAAACAAAGAGCAAGCTAGGAATAGAAAGATGCTTTCTTAACCTGATAGATTAAAAGCTAAAAAAGTCTATAACTAACGTTATGCTTACTGTTGAAATACTGAGGGCTTTCCCCCTGAGGTCAAGAGTAAGACAAGGATGGGGGCACCTGGGTGGCTCAGTGGATTAAAGCCTTTGCCTTCGGCTCAGGTCATAATCTCAGGGTCCTGGGCTCGAGCACCGCATCAGGCTCTCGGGAGCCTGCTTCCCTCTCTCTCTGTCTGCCTCTCTGCCTACTTGTGATTTCTGTCTGTCAAATAAATAAATAAAATCTTTTAAAAAAAGAAGTAAGACAAGGATGTACACTATTACCATTGCTCTTCAATATTTTACTGGAGACCTAGTCAGTGCAACAGAGAAAGAAAAAGTAATCATAATATATATAAAAATACATTAAGCTATATGTTGGAGATTGGTGTACTTTATGTACTACATATATTTTTATCAAATATATAAATCAAATATATATGTGTACATTCACACACACACACACGCCCCTAAACTAAACAGAGTCAATGGAGTTATCTTCAAATGTTAACTTCATCATTCTTTTTGAACTGGGCTTGTATCTATTGTTCAATGTCCAGTCAAGCATTAATACTTCCTATTTTTAGGATTATTCACTATAGCCTCCAGTACTACAGTATGTGGTAGTGCCAGAAACAGGGCAGCTGGGCTGATTCCTTACAGAGAGAGATTGGTGAAAAATCTTATTTTTTTTCTCCTAATTTCCTACTAAGACAACTGCTTTTTCCCTCTATTTTTCTAGTTGAGATATAATTTGCATACCATAAGGTTCATCCTTTTAAAGTGTAAAATAGTTTTAAATATATTCACCACTGTCCAATCCCAGAACATTTCATCACTTCAAAAGGCAGCACTGTACCCACTAGGAGTCCTCCCCATCCTCTACTTGTCCACCTGACCCTTGGAAAGCATTAAACTATTTTCTCTATCTCTCAGTTTGCCTATTCTAACATCTCGTACAAATAAAATTGTGCAATTTGTGGCCTTTTATGAAAGACAGCTGATTTTAAAGGAAAATAAGTAACATTGTAAAGTGAAGTTTATAACAGATGAAGAAGTTAAAGGAATGACAATAGTAGCATAAAGATCTAGTGTGGGGGTGTGGCAGCCTCAATATGGTCCCACAAAGATGTCTATATCCTCATCTCTGGGACTTGTGAATAGAATTAAGGTCACAATGGGATTGAAATAAGGAGATCATCCTGGATTATTTGAATAGACTCAGTCTAATAATATAAACTCTTAAAAGTAGAAGAACGAGACAGAATGGGTCAGAGAGATGTCATGGGAAAAGTTCTCAACTCACTGGTGGTTGCTGGCCTTGAAAATAGAGGAAGATGGCTACAAGCCAATGTAATAGCCTCTAGAACAGAACAGTCCTCAGTTTACAGTGAGTGAGAAAATGAGAATCTTGATCCTACAGCATTACTGAATTCTGCCAACAACCTGAATGAGTAGGTAATGGATCTCCATCAGAGCCTTCAGAAAGGAACAGAGCCTGCCAGCACTTTGGTTTCAGCTAATTGAGATCTGTCTCAGAGTTGTGGCTTACAGAACCAGAAGATAATAAATCTGTATTACTTTAGTCTCCAAACTTGGGAGTAATTACTTGGGGTAATTTGTTATGGCAGCAATAGAAAACTAATACCAAGTGTTGGAAAGAATATGTAGCAACTAGAAGTGTCATAGGTTCTAGTAGGAGTATAAAATGGTACAACCACTTTGGAAACCAGTGTGACAATTTTTTATATAGTTAAATATAAACTTATCATGCGACTCAGAAAATCAACTCTTAGGCATTTACCCAGAAGAGAAAACATATCCACAGAAAGTCTTTTGTATGAATATTCATAGCAGTTTTATTCATAATAACCTCAAACTAAGAACACCTTCAATATCCGTGAACAGATAAATGGTTATTTATACATTTTGGTATACTCATACAAAGGAATATTACTTAACAATAAAAAGAGAGAACTACTAATATAAGCAACAACATGGATGAATCTCAAAAATGCTTAGCTGAGCAAAAGAAGCCAGACACAAGAGCACATGCTAGTTCTCCCCACCTCACCCCATTCATGTAAAGATACAGAACAAATGAAACGAATCTCTAGCAATAGAAATTAGAATTCCTAGGGCAGGAGGTGGAGTAGAATTGCTATAGAGGGGCATGAGGAAACTTTGTGGGGTGTTGGAAATGCCCCATATCCATAAGTTACATAATTATGTACGGTAAAACAAAACTCATCAAACTGCATATTAAAATGTGTACATTTTATTGTGTATAAATTATACAAAGAGTTGATAGTAAAGTGAAACATGCTAGATGACATTGTACTTGACATAAAAACTTGGCTGCACATAGGCAGAAAGAGAGAGGTGTTATCCTAACTCTGACATTAACCTATGTTACTTAGAACAAAACACTTTACTTCTCTGAACTTCTACAGTCTCATCAGTAATGTATTGAACAAATCAGAGGTTCTCAACCTGCTGCACATTAGTGTCACATGGAAAACTTTTAAAAAGTACTGATAATTGGGTTACATGCCCAAGATTGTCATTTTAATTGTTCTTGATGTTGGGCTTGAGCACTGGCATTTTTTTCCCCCAGAAACTTCTTTTTTTTTGTTTTTTTTTTGTTTTTTTTTAAGATTTTTATTTATTTATTTGACAGATAGATATCACAAGTAGGCAGAGAGGCAGGCAGAGAGAGAGAGAGAGAGAGGAGGAAGCAGGCTCCCTGCTGAGCAGAGAGCCCGACGTGGGGCTCGATCGTGACCCAAGCCAAAGGCAGAGGCTTTAATCCACTGAGCCACCCAGGCGCCCCTCCCCCAGAAACTTCTTAACTGATTCTAACATGCATTGGTGTGAGAATCAGAGCTGTAGAAAGTTTACAGAAGAAGTCAGCAATTTTGTTTCCATGGAAATTGGCCTCCATTCTCTAAGAATACATCATTGATTATTAGACGATGGCTTAGATATTGTGAAAATGTTGGAAGAGATGCCTAAAAAGATAATATATGACTTACATTGTGCCGAAATACCAGATGGAGAGTCATTTTCTATGAAGAACAAATATTCAGTAACCAATCCCAGCTTTTTCCACCATTATCCCAGAAAAAATGGATACAAAAGATGTATTATCTGGTTTATAAAAAGCGCCTTCAAAGATTAAAATAATCAGAATATACTTGAATTTTCAAGTTTTGAATTTGTACTAGTTCAAATTTCCATTTTTATATACCATTTTATAGACCTAACTAGTTAGGAAGCTCTTTCTTGATGGCCTGTTCAGGAAGCAATTTTCTTCAATTTCTGGGCTCTTAAAATGATTGAGGCATCTACAGAAGAAATTTCTGTGCTAGTTCTCAGTGAATCACCCAAGAAGACTCATAAGTTTCTCTGAGATTTTGAAGCTAGTCAAAAGGCAATCCGATTTGGTAATTCAGAGAGTGATCATTCTCTTTGTGGATTGTCCTGATGCCCTGTCTCCCTTATTTTTTGATTGACCACTGTTTGTCTATTTCTCCATTGGAAGAGAGGCATGGATACTTGAGGGAAACCGGGTCATAGTTAAACAAATCTGTATACTTGGCAAATAGCTCCATTTGTTGGAAGAAATGGAACTGGTTTTTTAAATAGTAGTTCTAGAATTACCCTAAAATCATTTATGAAGCTCACCATATCTTGATGCTATTGATTTGGGGGATGTGTGTGTGTGTGTGTGTGTTGGGGTGGGGGAGGGGAGAGAGATGTTTATGTAGACTCAACAGCTCTAACCTAAAACATAGGACTAATTTTATTTTTAAAAACTGTTATTTGCCAAAGTCGGTGTTTTAAAATTTAATTTGTTACCTCTTAGTCATGGAGTAGCTGTGAGTACAAGTCAGTGTCATTCTTTTTAAAAATTATCCCAGTGGGGGCAATCAGGGTCTCCGGAAAAAAAACCCACACTGGTACAACAACATATGGTCTACCAAATTCACAATTGAGTGACTTTTCTTGCAGCTGTGGTTCAAATTATAGGCATTTCAGATGCTTAATGGTGACTTTAATTTACTGTGAGGAAGTGTATGCTGAGCATCTGGAAGGACATGCTTTTACTTTAATCATTTTGATTTAGGTGACAGTAATTACAAGTATCATCATGGTCTGTAGAGAAAACATTGGTTTTACTGTTACCTGCCAGGACTTGTTTCCATCTTCCATCAGGACATTTTTTTTTCTTGGACCAAGAGGGGTTAAATATCACACACACACACACACACACAAACACACACACCCCACACAAGTTTAATTGCCATTTTAAAAGTTCCTTTGCTCCGTAAGTGTCTGGCGTAAGCATGGATTCATTATAATTCGAATTGGTGAATTTACTTAGGCAATTTGATAACATGTTAAAAGATTAAGAATAATGATATTAACTATCATATGATCTCCCTGATATGAGGACGTGGAGATGCAACATGGGGGGTTAGGGGGATAGGAGAAGAATAAATGAAACAAGATGGGATTGGGAGGGAGACAAACCATAAATGACTCTTAATCTCACAAAACAAACTGGGGGTTGCTGCGGGGAGGTGGGGTTGGGAGAGGGGGAGGGAGTTATGGACATTGGGGAGGGTGTGTGCTGTCGTGAGTGCTGTGAAGTGTGTAGACCTGGTGATTCACAGACCTGTACCCCTGGGGATAAAAATACATTATATGTTTATTAAAAAAAAAAAAAGGATGAATACCCAACTTTTGTAGTAACATGGACAGGACTGGAGGTGATTGTGCTGAGTGAAATAAGTCAAGCAGAGAGAGTCAAGTATCATATGGTTTCACTTATTTGTGGAGCATAACAAATGACATGGAGGACATTGGGAGATGGAGAGGAGAAGGAAGTTGGGGGAAATTGGAAGAGGAGGCGAACCATGAGAGACTATGGACTCTGAGAAACAACCTGGGGGTTTTGAAGGGGCCGGGGTGGGAGGTTGGGGGAACCAGGTGCTGGGTAATAGGGAGGGCACGTGTTGCATGGAGCACTAGGTGTTGTGCAAAAACAATGAATACTGTTACACTGAAAAAATAAATAAATTAATTTAAAAAAAAAGAAAAAAAAGAATAGTGGTATTTAAGGTACCTTTAAAAAGCATTCATCTGTCCTGGAGATTTAATAACTAAATAGGTATAGCAACTTGAAAGTCACTGGAGTAACATAAATTACTTCTGTCTTTGACTATGCAGGTAGTTTTGTGAAAAGTCCACTAGCTATCCTGCCAAGAAGTACAGTGCAGAATGGGGCAAATGCCTTGCTCTTTGCTCTTAGGTTATTCTGTTTCCTGTTTTAAAGGCATAGAATTAGAAAGATTAGAATAATCATTTAACTCAAATCCAAAGAAGAGATTTAAACTCAAGATCAAAATATCTCAGAACCAGAAGACTCTTCAAACTAGAGGGAAGATCCAGGAGATAGGGATAAATACACTTCAGTATGGGGATATAAATAAGCTTGTGTGACACACTGTTAGCAGTCAATAAGTATTTATTGAATGAATAAGTGAGAATTCCAACCAATCAAAACTTCGCAGAAGTTGTTTGTATAACAGTTCCTATAGTTTGAAAGTATCTTACAAATATGAGCATCTTAATGGTTTAAAAAACAGGTAAACTCCTCTAAATATAGTTCTCTGTTGAAAAGATCCAACTCTGTTGCCCTGCCAGTACAACTTTATACCTCCAGAGTCTCTGAATGCCTTTCTTCAATGGTAATATGAGGACCATAACATATTTTCTTTCTACATCACCAGATTGTGGTGACGATCAAAGAGCAAATAGCAATGCTTCATAAACTAAAGGGAGTTGAAAAATGCAGTGTTCTCCATATTATCTTATTTCTGTTTTCCCACAAAGGATGGTTCATTTTCCTCTGTCCTCTACCACATACATACTGATAAATGTATTAGATCCAGACACTGTGTTTCTTCTGGACCTTAACAATAACAATGTTTTCAGTAATGGGGTCATTTAGAGAACTTGTACTCAATTACCTCAGAAATGATCAAGCCAAGTCCTGTTCATTTGGGGTTGTTCTTTCTAGGGTTATCTTCTTTGAAGCAATTTCTGTCTTTGTTAGCAGCTCCTTCCAAGGAGAGATAGCAGAAATTAAGGACCCAGTGTCATGTTTTCTTAGAGTTGAAAAGGGCATTAGAGACCTCAGTCCAGAACCTCCTGTTATTCTTAAGCATAAGGTCAAGTAGAGAAAAGTTCCTTGGTTATAAGAGAACACATCTGTATATAGCAATGCTAGGTGTTCCCCAGATCCCTGTCCAGTACTGTTTTTATTATTCTAGTGTTATTGATTTGACCACTAAAAATGCTTTTTGACATTTAAGGCCCTTAAAGTAGGGGATAATCATTTTCCCCTGTCCTTTCCATATGCTTCTTTGCCTTGGTATTTGAGAGGTGACATTTGTTAAGAAGTTCCAGAGCCTGTAGTGAAGATAATTAAAGCTAGGGACACCTGGCATCTTTTTGGTTCTGTCCTTTAGTTTTTTTTATTGCAGAGTATTAGAAAACACAGATTCTATGAAGAGAAACTCTCAATACTAAATGATGTTAATACCTTGGTTATTAAAAAACATTTGCAACTTTAAAATACTCAAACATACTCAAATTAGAATGTATTCTGGATTGATAAGTTATGGAATATGTACTTAAGAAGATTTATGTTCTAGAAATTGGAACTAAATACTCCTCAGGTAAAGTATCATGGTGGCAGTCTCCAAGCATTAATTCTTCCCTATCCAGTTAGTCTACCAATCATGCTAATCCCATTCACCTTGCCAGAGTAGGGTTTAGGAAAGGCATGTGGCCTGATTCTAGCCAATGGTTGCTGGGGAAATGTCGGCTAGGAGGAACTGGAGTTTCTGGGAAGGATTTCCTTGCTCCTAAAATTTCACAGAGAAGATATGGCTCCTTTTCTTTCTGTGAACAGTTATGTGTAGATGTGATGCCCAGTAGTACTGCAAGCATCCTGATGTCTACCTGAGAAAGAATTTACATGCAAGCATTGCAGAGCTAGGGGAGGTGTCAGGTGAAGTTAAAGCCCTGAGAAACCTGCTTAACAGAGATTTCCCTTTAACCTGTAGCTGAACACATCCTAAACAAAAGTTTGAATGACAAAAACTCTTAACTTAATAATTGACAACCCACCCTCAGGGGCCCCTGGGTGGTGTAGTCAGTTGTGCATTAGTGTCTTAGTTTCAGCTCACATTGTGATCTTAGGATCATGAGATTGAGCCCTGGGTCAGCTCCACACTCAGTAGAGAGCCTGCTTGAGATTCTCTCTCCCTTTCCCTGTGCCCCTCCTGCTTATGCTCTTGCTCTCTCTAACATGATAAATAAATCTTAAAAAAATAATAATTGCTAGCCCATCCTTACACTTTCATCTCTGTGAAAATGCTTCAGAACCTGTAGTTTTGCTGATACATAGCTATTCCTTGTAAATTTCTCTGGAAGGCAATATGGATCTCAGAGCAGAGAAATAATAATTATTATTATTACTAAAAGTCCTCAGTAGTAGTAAGACTCTTCCTAGATAATCTGTTTGTTTCAGGTTGGTTGGATAAAGGATAAAATTAACCAGTTATGGGGGGTGGGTGGGAATCAATCAACAAGTCTTTATTGGGTATCTACTAGTGCCCAACATTCTACCAGGAATTTAATCAAGAGTAGGTAAATTACTTCTGTTATTTTCATGAGAAAGACTGCTCTTTTCAGTTATCCATTGCTAACAGAAGTACTCTTAATTTCCAGCCTTATAGCTCTTATGCTATTAGTACCTAGTGCAGAGAAATGTGCTTGGAGAATTTGTGTTGACTTTTCTTTGCTAGCCAACATGAAGGCTGCCACTCTGCCAAAATCAGCACTAAAACTATTTCTCATGAGTAATAACAATAATATTCTTTTCCTTTATAGCATCTTTAATCTAAGAATCTTAAGCCTATATAAACATTTGCCCAGCAATACACTCAAAATCTCAGTATTTGGTTGATAGGGAATTCAACTAGATGGAAGAACACAGAAATAAAAGTAAAACCCAGTATCTTGACTCATAATTGTCTTTCAATCTATTGTCCCCACCTAACCATTAAAGGAAAATAAAAAATTACAGAGGTTTCAGCAGGATAAACAACTAAGATTTTTCCAGCCCCAGTTGATGGTTCACTATTTCTCTTTCCCTGCCTTTTAAAATTATTATTATTTTTTTTTTATATTTTATTTATTTGACAGACAGAGATCACAAGTAGGCAGAGAGGCAGGCAGTGAGAGAGGAAGGGAAGCAGACTCCCTGCTGAGCAGAGAGCCCGATGCGGGGCTCGATCCCAGGACCTTGGGATCATGATCCGAGCCGAAGGCAGAGGCTTTAACCCACTGAGCCACCCAGGCGCCCCATTTTTAATCTTTATTTTTATTTTTGACAGTAGGAACTCTGAATTCCAAAAGAGGGGGAATTGAGCTGATTATGACTATCAAAGTATCTTGGGTCTGCAAAAAAACTTGGCATTATTTGAGGAGTGAGGTTTCTTTGGATATTTACAGAGCTTCTTGTTGGATTAAATTACTGTCAAAAAAATCTTCCCCTTGGTTCTTAAGTAATTCTCTTTCAAAATTGAAAGGGAAAAGAAAATCATGGAATCAAATTTTGGAGGAATAAAAAACAGTGATGTGTCAAATTTCCTAAATTCTGAGTTTTCATAGCTTATGAAAAGAGCTTTGAATTCCACTATTTGGACTTAGGATAAGTCAGCAGAAGCTATGTAGAAGTTTAAGAAAATTCATAGTGAAACTAAGATTTCATGATATTATGTTTAACTGACATAAACCCTCTTTGAACACAAAGAAATGAAAATTAATAAGCTGATTATAAATTAATCATTTCCTAATAAAGACCCACTAGGGTCTCGACTTGGCAACATTTTGATTAATCCATTTTTGGTTGATTAATAATTATTCTGTCTTGACCCATAAAGGTTTTGAACTGAAGATCTTCTCAGAAAGTAATAATACTGTATTAGAAAATCATTCTATTTGACTCATTCTATTTATATGTCTTTCCATTTAGGACTATGTTAGCCAGGGGTCTGATTCCGTCTAGCACACAGCCAGTCAGCTGAGAAATCCACTTGATAGGAAAGATCTTACTAAAATAACGCGACATTTCCCTAAAGCTGAGTTCACAAAGAGAGTACAGTAGAAGATGCAGATTTTCCTTTAGTGTACATCTTGAGCCTCCCGTCAATAACTCTTAATCATCTTTGCCAGGGACCTCGATTGAAGTTTTGATGTCATACATCATGTAAAAGGATACATTAAAGCTGAAGTTTAAAATGGAAACCCAGGATACCACAGGAAACAGATCTAGATTTAAATAGGTGGTAAAATTTAGATTTTAGTGGAGTGCTAAATTTTTGTATTATTGAAGGTATACACTTTCTTTGGTTTTGTTTTGCTTTGTTTTTACATAAGGCAAGATCTGTTCATCTGTCTATCTCTGGTTGTTAACCTTGCTTTGAAATAACAACTGACAGGTAATTTCTAATTTTCAAAGAACTTTATTATTACTTAACACATGACTCATCTCATAAGTGCCATATGCATTAAATTTCCCCACTATTATTTTCCCCACTATTGGTCAGTTGCTCTAGGTGGCTCAGCTGCTAAATTGGAATTAGAACCCAGTCTTCTGATTTTTCATCTACTGAGACTCTCTCTGCCACTTTTACTTTCTTACAACTCTGAAACATGAATGGATTAGCCCTTATAACCTAGTTAATTTCTCTTAAAATATTGTGAGTATCTTCATCTTTATTTTCTTGTACTATCTCCATGAGAACTGAATCACCACATAAATCCCCATTTCTAGGCATTATTTTTTCTTTAGTGTTGCTATAAATTATTCAGCTCTATGTCCCAAAGGCTGATGAAGTTCATTATGGAGGATATCTCTCCCACACTTAAAAACCATTGAAGATACAAACAATTGCATATCATTATTGTTACCCTTTTGGACTAAGTCTGCATGGCAAAATCCCTTATAAAATCTTTAAAACTTTCTAAAATTTCTATAAGCTAATCCATTCAGAGAGGGGAAATAATAAGAAATTTTCATACTATACTCAGCTATTTGAAATGGTTGAGCCAGCTTTACTATTCTACCATGGAAGAAATCCAAATACCAACAAACTCAGGTCCTCTATAAGTCTCTTCATTATTATACTCTCTGCTATGACAAAGTACTTTATCTGTCATCAAAAATCACATTAATGCCATGTTCATACTGGTCTTGAAAGAGACAAATACATGAGTTTTTGTACATGAGTTTTTCACAAGGTTACCCTGATGAAACATATGCCATTGGAGGGCAAATACTTTGATGCAGGTAAAAAAGAGCAAATTAATCCCAGGAACCTAATTAGAGATAAAAGATGTCATTTTCTCAATTTCTGAAATGCAACTTATGTAAAATGTCACTCTGGGCTTTATTTGTGGAGGAAAAGTATGCTGGAACTTCAACTAACAATTTTTTTTTTAACTTGACATTTTATCTATTAAAGAAATTTGTAGAACTGTAGGCAACTTCTTCCTATTGCTTCTGGCTAGCTCATTCAGTAAATTTTAATGTTGTTATTGAAGATGACTGAGCCACCCAAGGTTTTAACTACTTGATTCTAAAAACCTCTGTAATGTTATGGTACAAATGTAAAGAGCCAAATTTTGAAATTTCCTGGATCAGCAGGAATACCCATTTGCTGAGAGGACTCACAGTGCTTCCTTTTTCTGGTTGAGCTGTGTTTTTTATATTCCCTCCTTGAACATGTTGGTATCCTTACCAGAAGTTGGGAAATAAGAGGAAGAGACTGTCAACCTTTCTTAGTTATCCATAAAAATTATCCATTATTTTTTTTTCATTTTATTTATTTTTTTCAGCGTAACAGTATTTATTATCCATTATCTTATTATCCATAAAAATTATCAGTAAATACATACTTCATTGAGCAATTACTTGTCATAACACCTGACCCAATAAAAGAGAGATTTTTAAACATGAATAAGATCTTCCACTCTCTGTCAGTACATCTGAGCCACTTTGCTTCCACTTTTCAGCCTAAAGCTGAGGGAAAACTGTTCCTGAAATAACTGAATTAAAAGTGAATATTGAGGGGCGCCTGGGTGGCTCAGTGGATTAAGCCGCTGCCTTTGGCTCAGGTCATGATCTCACGGTCCTGGGATCGAGCCCCGCATCGGGCTCTCTGCTCTGCAGGGAGCCTGCTTCCTCCTCTCTCTGCCTGCCTCTCTGCCTACTTGTGATCTCTCTCTCTGTCAAATGAATAAATAAAATCTTTTTACAAAATAAAATAAAAGTGAATATCGGGGCACCTGCGTGGCTCAGTGGATTAAGCCTCTGCCTTCCCCTCAGGTCGTGATCCCAGGGTCCTGGGGTGGAGCCCTGCATCTGGCTCTCTGCTCAGCAGGGAGTCTGCTTCCCCTCCTCTGCCTCTCTGCCTACTTGTGATCTCTGTCTATCAAATAAATAAATAAGATCTTTTGGAAAAAAAAAAGTGAATATCAAAACAAGTTTTAACAGTTATTCAGGACACAGTCTGAATGAATTCAGATTTATACATTTTAATTTTCATTGAATTTAATTGTAATGGTTTGAAAAGCTAAACATAGCCTTAGATATTTCCATGATATCTGGCAGAAATAGCTTGCTGACCCTGAAATTCTGATACATTCATTCTTTGAAAATGGAACACACCTCTTCATCACCATGTTGCTCAGTTCCTAATGTATACAGAACAATTCATAAATAATGAATGGATGAATAAATAGGAATAGAGTTTTGACTGTTTGATAAATGACACCTTCCTTCTCTTTGGAGACATGACCATTCATTCTGATGCAGAGCACTCTTGAAAAAATAATTTGATATTGGTGCTAATGGTCAAATGCAAGTTTGAAGAAATAGGTGAGGGATGCAAACAAGTGCTAGACAGAATTTAATTAAACTGAAGGTCATTTCCTATTCCTACTTTGGAATTTGTCTCTATTATTAAGGAAAAAAAATAACAGGACATTAATAGAAAAGGCAAGTGCTTTAACCTCATGTTCATAAAACCTACACTGTAACCCATCTCTGGAATTTGAAAATTGGTCTTGAAATACTTTGGACCATAGCACTTAGGAGTTGAAGCAGCACCGTGCTACATCTAAAAGTAGAATGGTTTTTGTAGGTTTGCAAAAGATTTCTACATCACCAACAAAAGTCTATCTTAGGTAATATTTGCCCAGCATATCTGACTCTCCCCATATGCAGAATCCCATTGGTTTCAAAGAGATTTCTACCAAAAGTTAGATGTAAGAATCCAGATCCCACTCAACACATAGAAGAAAGGAATATGCTTTCTTTCACTTCAATTTCCTATTCACAGATATTCTCTATGTTGTTAAAACCAATTAAAAGACAAATTATATTAATGTTAAAGTAAGAAAATAGAAGAATCTAATGAATCTTGAGTGTCAAAACTCAAGCATGGTCAGCCATAGGAATGAGTCTTCCAATCCAAATTATGTTTGTGGTTGGTTTTTGTCAAGTAAGGAGGAAGAAAGAGGAATAAATATAAATAGCTGCAATATGATAACTATATGACTAGAGTTACTCATTATAGAATAACATGTGAGTGACAAGGTGATTTTGCTTTATGGATAGAATTAGATATGGAACTTGTCATTGCTAGTAGGAAGGAGAGGTTGGAGAGACTCAGCAGAGAGATAACATGAGAGATAGTAGGATATATTGAATTCCTACTGAAAGTCTACTACAGATACTGTATTAGTAGGTTAAATACAACTTATTCAGAGGTATAATTATTTATAGACAGTTCACCTTAAGCTTTGTACCCTTTTGGTTTTTTAAGTGGTATTTTGAATGGGTCATCATGTTGGTAGCTCTGTAGATGAAGTAATCTAGTCATTCAGGCCACTTTCCTCTGAATGGCTGGAAATCATTAGGTTAGAAATTGTCAGGAGTTAATAAAATGCCCCCCAGGTCATAGGAATTGGGTTCTCTTCCCTGTCTTGTCTGTAATGCACTACAGGGCCTTTGGTGGTTAGTGCATAATTTCAGCCTACACTAGAGCACTAGAGGTCTGACTCATGCACAACAACTCACATTTGATACTTGGTTATTTTAGTGAAACAGTTAAATAAGTTTCAATTGAATAAATATTAATTTATTCAAATGCCTTATCATAAAACCCTAACAGGTGTAAGATTTGACTCTTGATATGTTAGCAGGGCTCTGAGATTTTTTTCCTCTCTACTAATGTTTGTTGATTATCCTCTATCTAATAAAACTCTAAATTTATGTCTTTCTATTCCCAGAATGCAGCATTCCTTATGTAGGAATTATCATGAGGAAATGGTCTATATAAATTCAGGCTATAAAAGTGTTCACCATAATGTTATTTCTAATAGCTCCAATTTTAAGTCATCATAAATATCCACAAACATGATATTTGTTAAATAAATTAAGGTTAGAATAATACGTAATGGGAAAGAATATTTTATTTTTTAAAAATATTTATGTATTTGAGAAAGAGAGAGAGAGCACAAGATAGGGGTAGGAAGGTGCAGAGGGAGAGGGGGAAGCAGACTCCTTACTGAGCAGGGAGCCTGAGCAGGGAGCTCGGGGGTTGATCCTGGGACCCTGAGATCATGACCTGAGCTGAAGGCCAATGCTAAACCAACTGAGCCATCCAGGTACCCCAGGAAAGAATATTTTAAAAGAATGAAAAGTGAAAATAGCAGAATGGGAAACTCCAAGGGCCTATCCCTCAACAGAAACCTTGAAAAGCCTGGCTAAAACTGTCAGAATCAACTTTGTCAGAACTATGGAAGATAATCAAAGATTTACAGCAGCCAATTAAATGCTTAATCAAGAAGGGGGCAACTGACACCCAGTGGGAAAGTTTTGTGGTGTTTTAACTTACTGTGACCCAACCCCGCCTTCCCTGGCACAACAGTCTTGAGAACAACAGTCACCTCCTTGGTGTGGATGCCTGGTGCTGATAGAAAGAGAACTTTATTCCCAGAGTGTAAGTCACTTTATATGTAAATGGATTATGGGCTAAAAGTGATCCAACTATATGCTGTCTACAAGAGATGTACTTTAGATACAAAGCTACAAGTAGATTGGAAATAAAGGGATGGAAAAATATACTCCATGGGAATAATAAGCAAAAGAAATCTGGGATTGCTATACTAGTATCAGATAAAATAGATTTTAGGTCAAAAATTATTATATTTAGGTCAAAAATTACTACAAGGACATTATATATTGACAAAAGGCCAATACATCAAGAAGACATAACAACTATACACACACCTAATAGAACCCTAACGTAGATGAAGCAAAAAATTGACAGTACTGAAGAGAGAAATAAGCAGTTCTATACTATTATTTGGAGACTTACATATGCCACTTACAATAATGGATAAAACAAATAGACCGGTGATTAATAAGGAAATAGAGGACTGGGACAATATTATAGATCAACTAGAGCTAACATACATATATAGAACATTGCATTCAACAACAGTAGAACATAATATTCTCAGGTGCACTTGGAACATTCTCCAAATTGAATATATATTAGTCCACAAAATGAACTTCAACAAATTTAAATGACTGTAATGATACAAAGTATCTTCTCAAATGACAATAGAATGAAAGAAATCAATAACTTAAGGAAAACTGTAATTTACAAATAAATGGAAATTAAACAACACTTTTTTTTTTTTTTTTTGAGAGAGCACATATACGTGCAAGCAAGTGGGAGGAGGGGCAGAGGGAGAGGGAGAGAAAGAATCCCAAGCAGGCTCCATGCCCAGTGCAGAGCCCATGGTCTGGGGCTCAAACTCATGACCCTAAGATCATGAGCTGAGCCAAAATCAACAGTAGATCACTTAACTGACTAAGCAACCCAGGCATTCTGGAAATTAAACAGTACAGTCTTAAACAACCAATGGGTCAAAGAAGAAACTACATGGAATTAAAATAAAATACTTAGTTCAATAAAAATGAATTCGAGGACTCTGAAGGATTAAATAAAGCCATTAAAACTAATGCAAAAGTGTATGTATTGACATGGAAAGATGTTTATATTTTACCCAGTTTAAAATGAAAAAGGCCAGCTGAAAAAATGTAGCCCATTAAAATACCCCATAAACACACATTCACATAAATAGAAAAGCATCTGACCATCATAGCAAAACATCAATTATCTTTAGTTGATTACTTTTGATATTATGTTTTTCTTTCTGTTTATCTGTGTTTTCTAATTTTCCCTGATATATATTACTTGATTGAATCTTAAGTGAAATTTAATGAAAAATAAGTGCTGTCATGAGAAAATATTTGGACATATGGTTTTGGATAGAATTATTTCTTCTGTTACTACTTTTTAAAATCTGAAGTCATCAAAACAGATGAGGAAAGGGAAATAGGGATTATTTAAAACTTGCAAATATTGTATGTATAATAGGCAAATTTCAACAAAATTGTTATATAATACAGACTTCTGAAGAATTTTTTTTTAAGATTTTATTTATTTATTTGACAGACAAAGATCACAAATAGGCAGAGAGGCAGAGAAAGAGAGGGGGGAGTAGAATTGGGCTTTCCTGCTGAGCAGAAAGCCCAATTCAGGGCTTGATCCCAGGACCCCGAGATCATGACCTGAGTCAAAGGCAGAGGCTTTAACCACTGAGCCACCTGGGCGCCCCAAGAATTTTCAGTCAGAACATTTAACTACTGCCTTGATTTCTCTTTGATGTGATTTATAGTTGGATAACTTAGACTTCAAGAAAAAAGTAAACATATCCTAGTATTAAGAAACACTGTATCAGGTGAGTGATTATTTCACTGCTACTAGTATTTGGAGCAGGCATTTCAGGATGATTGATCCTCTGTGGAAAAGAAAGGAATTTCCTCTCTTTGACAATCTGGGGCTCTTTAGGGCTCTCAGCAGCGCTTGCTTTGTTTTACATTGTTGGAAATCCCAGTTTTGCATTAGATTAATTTCAAGGATAGAAATGTTATGGGAATGAAACATCCAAATACATTTTCTTTCTGGAGCCTTGTCTTTATTTTAATATAAGGAAACTTTTATTATCACAAAGTCATCTGTAAATATGATAAGGAAGAACTCAAGTCATAAAATGTAAATCATACCCTAAAATACGAACTTAACTAGCAATGGAAAAGAAAGAAGAGGCTTCTTTTGTCTTTTTATTTCTGACCTTCGTGCCAAATATGGATCATAATATAAAATATTAGCAAATTGAATTCAGTAGAAGATTGGAACAACAAAATATGTTACATGTTTTGCTGAAGAATTCAAGGATGGCTCAAAACCAAAAAATACTTCAGTATATTAATCAACACTTTAAAGAAATAAAACAGTATTAACTCAATAGGTATAGAAAAAGCATTTGGTAATATTTAACATTCAATCATGATGAAAAATTTTCTACAAATTTCTTAGCAAATCATGACTTGCTATAATACCTGGGCATCAGCTTGAGGAAAAAGTCAACAGAGGAGGGTAATTAAAGCAAATGGACTTTCATAAAAGCAGAGCTGGAACTTGACATGCTGTACCTGCTCCTACTCTATCTTGGAATTTCTTAGCATGTAAAATAATTTATTCTTATATTATTCAAGCTAATTTTAGTCATGTGTTTTGATTACTTCCTGATTAATATGAAAGGCAAGACCTAAAACAGTCAATAATTTCAGATGATAGGATTATCTACCTACCTAAAAAAAAAAAAAGACTCTCATAACTTTTGGGACCAATAAGAAGGTCTAATAGAGTGGCCAGATATAGGAATGGCATCTAATAATCAGTAGCTTGAGCATCATCATAAACTTGGAGTAGACAAAGTTTTTTTTTTTTAATTTATCAAAAAAAGCAATAACCATAAAGAAAAATGATAAATTAGACTATATCAAAAGATATTGTTAAGAGAGTCCTCAGTGAGAGAAAATATTAGCAATACATATATCTGACAAAGGACTCATATCCAAGGTATATAATATAAGTCCTATAAAAATATAAAAGTAAAATAATATAAATAGCATAATAATATAAGTATAATGTAATATAAATAATATATATTATATATAAATATATATTATATAATATATAAATAATATAATAATATAAAAATATAAAAGTAAGAAAAATATAGACAACAACGAAGAAAAATGAGCAAGAGGCTTACAGAGGTACTTTACAAATGATATCTGAACGGTCAATAAACAACTTGGAAACATGTCTGGCTTTGTTAGTCATCAGAGAAGAGCAAAATTAAAGCCATGGTGTGATATTACTATACACTAGTACACTAAATGGCTAAAATGAACAGAATACCAAGTAGTGGCAGGGATGCAGAACAACTGGAACTCTGGAATGCTAATGGGTTATATACTAAATTAAACTGGAACTCTCATACATTGATGGTAGAAGTATAATTTGGTTTAACTACTGTAAACGTCTTTTGGGCAGTACCTATGAAATTTATGACTAAACCATTCTATTCCTAGGTACGTAACCAACAAAAATGCATAAGCAACTTCAAATGTACAAGACATGTTTATAGAATGTTTATATAAGTACTATTTGTAATAGCCCTGAACTACCCAATGAGAGTTGAAGAATTTGAGTCACCCAATATGCATGTTTGTAGCAGAAGTTGAACAAGACAATGTTTTGCCTTCTTGTTTTAGTTCTAATAATGAGATCAAGTATCTTTTTTGTAGCCTGCTTAGTGCCATGTTTTTTGCATTTTTGTGCTTTTTCATGTTGGTGATTTTACAGTTTAAAATGGCCTCCAGTCATAATGCTGGCATGCTGTCTAGTGTTCTTAGCGTAAGACTCTTGTGGTGTGCCTCTGAGGGAAATCTGTGTTAAATAAATTTTGTTCAGGTCTAAGTTTTTGTGCTGTTGGCCATGAGTTCAGTGTTAATGAATTAATGATAAGTAGTAAATAAAGTGTCTTTATTTTTTTTAAAGATTTTATTTATTTATTTGACAGACAGAGATCACAAGTAGGCAGAGAGGCAGGCAGAGAGGGAGAGGGGAAAGCAGACTCCCTGCCGAGCAGAGAGCCCAATGTGGGGCTCGATCCCAGGATCTTGGGATCATGACCTGAGCTGAAGGCAGAGGCTTAACGCACTGAGCCACCCAGGTGCCCCAATAAAGTGTCTTTAAACAGAAAAATACATGAAATAAAATTATATATTGATCAGTTGATGAAAAATGTTGTGGCCAGAGACTCACAGAAACCCTAGTCCTGTATTTCCCCTTGGAGCAGTGATTCACAATTCACTAATTTAGTTAGTAGTAACCTGATAGAGCCTAACTATCAAAATAATAAGAATTGACTGTACGTATTGTTTGAAGAGTAGACAGCAGTCACCCTAGTGCCTTTTGTAAAGATGTATCAATAACTACCATTTTGATTTCTCTTAGGGCCTTGGTCTATTCAAATATTCTACTATAATTTCTTCAAATGTCTCATTGATATTCCCATTTTTGGTGTTCCTTCCTATAATATTTTATTACCCTGTGTACATTCCATTTTTATTCCTAATCTTGCTATTTGGGTATCTCTTTTTTCTTTGAGTCCTGTCAATTTCTGGCTTTTGCTGCTTGACTATGAGTATTTTCAAATAATGAGATTTAATTTTGTGATTATCTATTTGCTCTTTATTTTTGGTTTTCTTAACATCTTCTCTTATGTTTAATAATTCCTTCCTTCCCTTTTCTTTAAGTTTAAAACTTAGTCAATTTCTTTTCATAACTTCTTGTATCCTAAAATAAAGTTATAATTAGGACTTTAAAATTTTTCTTAATTATCTCTTTGGATACATCCCCTAAGATTTGATGTAAAATGCTTTTGGTACGGTTTAGTTACTCTGTTTCTATAAATGGAGAATACAGTATTTTTATAGGATTTTTTAAAAGATTTATTTATTTATTTATTTTTATTTTTTTAGAGATAGAACAAGCAAGGGGAGGGACTGAGGGAGAGAGAGAAAAGCAGACTCCTCACTGAGCACAGAGCCCCACTCGGGGCTTGATCTCAGGACTCAGATCATGACGTGAGCCGAAATCAAGAGTTGGACACTTATCTGACTGACACTTATCTGATCTGGAGTCCCTGTATTTGGACTGTTGTGTCTGGCTTCTTTCACTTAGTGTAATGTTTCCAAGGGCCATCTGTGTTGTAGCATATATCCGTACTTCATTCTTTTTATTTCCAGATAATATTTCATTGTATGAAATATATATATTTCATCATGTATATACATTCATCAGTTGATGGATACTTGTGTTGTTTCTGCTTTTTAGCTGTAATGAATAGGCTTTGATGACTCTATAAACATATGTTTTCATTTCTCTTGGATATATATGTAGGAGGGGAATTGCTTGGCCATATGGCAGTTATACGAGTAACATTTTGAGTAAATGCCAAACTGTTCCAAAGTGACTGCACCATTTCACATTCCCATAATCAGTAAACGAGGGTTCTAATTTCTCTATATCTTCACCAATACTTGTTATTTTCTGTCTTCTTTATTATAGCCATTCTGGTGGGTATGTACTGGTACCTCATTATGGTTTTAATTTACATTTCTCTAATGACTAATAATATTGATCATCTTTTAATGTGCTTTTTGGCCATTTGTATGTCTTTGGGTAAATGGCTATTTAAGTATTTGCCTAATTCTAAATGATTTGTGTTTTTATTGTTGAGTTTTTAGAAGTATTTGCACATTCTAAATACCGATCCCTTATCAGGTATATGATTTACAAATATTTTCTCCCATTCTGTAAGTTATCTTTTCACTTTCTTGATAGTGTCCTTTAAAACACATTTTTTTTATTTTGATAAGGTCCAGTCTACTTAGTTCTACTAATTTTTTAAAAATTTGATTTAATTTTATTTTTTTCAGTGTTCCAAAATTCATAGTTCTACTAATTTTTGCTTTATATTTGAAAATTTTTATTAAGCAAAAAATGCCCATGGCTGTTATATTTTATTAATAGTTTGCTCTTTAAAAATCAACCTGAAATGTTCATTTTTATCCTTTAGAAGCCTATTTTCATCAATTCTATGTACAGTGATATTTGACTCTGTATACATGTACATTTTCACATTAAAAAAGATACAGATGACAGTTCCATCGATGAAGCCTGATGGAAATAGTACCCATTTATTTTAAAATTATTCTCACAAACTTGTATGATCATAATTAAATATCATCTATGCTAATATCAAATGGTGTAGTTACTTCAAAATGTGTCAGGTACAAAACTTATGTAATTATGGATCTGTACTTATCAGTGCTAATAAATAAAATTATAGACAGCATTCCTTATTAATTGAATCTCATTAACTATAAAGTCCAAGTACAAAAAAACACACTCTATATTAAAGCATATGATTTTTCAACTACTGTTAAACAGAGAAGTCCAAAATTGACATTTCAATTCTAAATGCTGCATAAAAAATAGATTCATCAGCCAACAAAACTTATCTATAACAGTCTGATCCTGCAGAAGCCTGATATTTTAGAGATGGAATTAGTGTGGTCTTGATCACACACTTGAACCTCTAGGGAAACTCAAGGCTCTCTCCTCCTGTTATCCACACTAGCCCTAAGAAATATGAGTAAATGAAGCCTTAGAAACAATGCTCAGAGAATTTAAATGGGACATTATACCTTCATCTTTTATCTCTTAGAACAGTTTGGTTGGGGATTTCTGGATTCTTTATATACCAAATACAGACCATGTCAAAGCAGGAGTGCTAGGAATTCTTGCTGAGATATCAAAGATTTCCCTCAGCTATTGCTGTGATGGTTAGTTCTATATGTCAGCTTGACTAAGCAGTTGTACCCTGTCATTCAGACACTATTTTGTGTGTGTGTGTGTGTGTGTATGACTTTTATTTTGCTACTTTAGCACATTAAAAAAAGTTGCTTAAGAGTTCTTTCAAGGGGTGTTATTGAAGTTCCCAAATGGCCTCATTTTTTTAAAAAAATTTTTATTTTTTAAATTTCTTTTCAGTGTACCAGAATTCATTGTTTATGCACCTCAAACATTATTCTTGTCTCTATTTTAACCACATCTACAATCTGTTGACTTTTTTTTTAAAGATTTTATTTATTTATTTATTTGACAGACAGAGATCACAAGTAGGCAGAGAGGCAGGCAGAGAGAAAGGAGGAAGCAGGCTCCCTGCTGAGCAGAGAGCCCAATGTGGGGCTCGATCCCAGGACCCTGAGATCACGACTTGAGCTGAAGGCAGAGGCTTTAACCCATTGAGCCACCCAGGCGCAATCTGTTGACTTTAAGTAAAAGAAATTATCTTCAATAATGTGAATGGGCCTCATCCACTAAATTGAAGGGCCTTTTAAAGCAACATTAGGGTTTCACTGAGGAAGAAGAAATTCTGCCTCAAGAACTGCAACATCAGCTCCTACCTGAGAAATATTCTGCATTCCAGTCTGCCTTTCAGTTGAACTTGCCAGTCCCCCAAATCAGAACCCAATTCCTTGAAATAAATCTCTTTACACACACACACACACACACACACACACACACACACACACACACGTCTTACTGGTTTATTTTTCTGGAAAACCTTGACTGACTCACTGACCTGTTTCCTGAAACAAGTTGCTTTAGCTTAGACTGAACATGAAGCTTCTCAAGAAGGGCTTGAAATAATACTGTTGTGCACCCAGAGATAAACTTCACTATTTTCAAAATTTCCCCATCAACCTGAAAATACTAACTCTGCCTCTTATCCAGGAGGGGTTGCTAGGCCCTACCTATATGATGGCTTGCCCTTCCTTGATCTCGCATCTCTAAGACTCAGAAGTGGCCACTTCCTCCAAGGCAGTTAGGAACTTCCTTTTTGTTTTATCATAAGCTCTTTCTACCTGTATCTTATAATAAAAATTGACATTCAGATTTCCAAGCTCTGTTTTTGATATGTGAAAGAGGATTTTGGAATTTGGAAATCTGTTTTCTCTTCCACAAAATTCTGACCTTTAAAATTATTGTTTTTATGAGAATCTCAAAAAAGCCTAATTTGAGGCTGAGTGGTGACTTATTGTCTTAGAATGCATATATTCTGGCTCCAAAACCCTGAATCACCCTGTTGAGTCAATGAAAGGGAAATCACGTGCCATAATGATTTAAAGGGAATTAAAAATTCTTTTACTTAATATTTTTAAAAATACATAATTGATTCTGATTGGTTGAATTTCCTTGTGGTTCAGTTGGCCTAAACTTCATTCAGCAGCTTACAGTAACCAGCTGTGGTAAATTATACTATTTCTTCACCATTCTTTATTCCCTCCTCAGCCCAGACATATTTTTAGCAGAGACACTTCCCAATGTCACTAGCTTGGAATTTGGCCAGGTGACTTCTTTTGGCAAACAAAATGTAAGAGGACCTAATGGGAACTATATTCAACCAGACTTCCACTGTGTATATGTGGTTTGGTTTGCCCTCTTGTATTCTTGCCATGCATGATGAAAACGTGTTGTCTCAGGAAGCCAGTTTCTTCAGAGTTCCAGAATGACGAGATGTATGGAATAGACCTAAGTCCAGCCCATATCCTAGTACCACATCCATTCAAACCCCACCCAACCAAGTCCAGCTGAGTCACACCCTATCCACAGACCTATGAGCAAGAAACCAATGTTTGTTGTTATAAGTCAACTGAAATTTGGGGGGGAGGTTTCTTTGTTACATAGCATTATTGCAGTTAAGAAGCTGACTAATACAATGGACTTAGAGTAAATTATTTTTGCATGTTCTATATTTTAATGCAGTACATAGTAGATTTCATTCAACTTATATATCTGATTATCCAGTTTAATGAAGACTCCATATGAATTAACAAAGAAGAACAGTTTGTGCTGTATAGTGTTTATATCCACACTTGGGTAAATGTGGTAGAAATATATCTGCATCTTCCCATTAGGTTAGAAATGTTTCAGTTGGTTTCTGCTAGCAAGTCAGGAACCTAGCAATGTCTTTACACACTCAAGACTTAGTGTACATGTTAGTGTATAGCCACTCTTGACAGGCTTTATGTTGACCAAGAATAACATACCATCCAGTGGGAGGATAAGTACAACTTCCTCATGACCAGCTGTTCACTTATATAACTCCAATATGAGACAACATCCTATCAATGTGATGGGAAAATAAACTAGGGATGATTTTGATATTCACATATTGCCATGAGTATCTATCTCCTCCATCATATGTTGACATCTGTGCTGTCCTTACTAAATAACTCAGGGCATCAGAGGGTTGTTCTCTCCCACAAGCCAAGATAACTTTGGCAAACATATCTGTATAATATGTACACTGGGCACATTTCCTTGTTGAATTATTCAATTAAATCTGATAATGAGAGCACATTGACATAGTTAAACACTCAGGTGAATAAAGGATTCACTTTGAAGTGCAGAAATTTCTGGAGTCATCTGTATGTTAACAAGTGATGATTCTCACTATCATCATCAAGGGAGGAAGAAACTTTAGAAAATGTAAACTAGAGTTGAGCATGCTGGAGGCTTTCTCTGGCATGATTTCAAGGAGATGAAACATACAGGCAGTTTCCAGTGTTCATTTGAACCATCAGTGTTTTTAGAATAAACAGAATGAATTTTAAGAGCAGAAAAATAAGACTTAGTTCTTAAGTGAATCTTACTCCTCTGAACTCCAGTGGGACATAAAGAGATGAATACAAGCATAGGTATCAACACATTCGATTTCTGATCCTCCATCTGCAAAGCCCCTCATGCATAACCTTACAAAAATGTTGGGGATTTTTTTTTCATCTCAGTTCTCAGTGTATAAAATGGAAGAAAATTGACTGGTCCCCCACTGTTACCATAGTGCATATTACAAAGCACCAATAAAACTTTTTGCAAATAAAAGGACCATCCAGAAATACAAATTTGGGTAACGACTGTTACTTGATGTCTACATTATGAAATACCTGCCAGTCACACTGGCTGTCTCCGTACAAGGGCATCCTTACTAACAGTGGTTTGACACTTGAAAAATGCCTGCTTATATGTTTATTAGCCTGCCCTGTCTCTCCATCTGGCCTGTACACACTTCCAAATAAGAACCATTTCTTAGTTCTCCTTTAATCTTTATTACTTAGCACAGTACAGTGAGTGCAAGGTGGGTGATCATTGATTATTTATTTAATAAAAGCAGTTAATAATTGTCATTAGCTGATCCTCTTCCATGTATCAGACCCTGTACCAGGCATTTTAAATAGACTGTCTCTAATTCATACAGTTGTACAATAACTCCAAAAGAAAAAAAGAGTCCCCATTTTACAGATCAAGAAACTGATGTTTGGAGAGGCTATGAGACTTAAGTCAAGGCTATACTGCTAGTTTAATAAGAATAATTATACATATAATGAATAAAATGTCTTAAGTAATTAGATGGCCATGATTAACAGTTTAGAAAAGCAAGAGCTAAAATAAAATATCACTAGTAGTTGTTAATTTCTGATGTATTTCAGTATCATCATCAACTGTTCAGTGTCTACTAGGATCATGGTGCTGCCTTGAGTGTTACTTAACCTCTGAACTGAGGCTTTGCATCAGTGTCTAGAGAAGAAATTAAACATGTGTGAATGTTCTTTTCTTAACATTAAGAAAATTAAGAGGTTAGAAGATAAATTTTTTCCCCTCAAATTGTGAAAATACTACCCCTAAATTTATAAGTTAGTTGTTTTTTTGATTGTAATCTGATAACGTGAATGAGTCATTTAGATGAGTTTCCTCATCAGAATATCTCATTCATGATCGGGAAAGGACCATTTAGCTAACCACTCTTTTTTGCCGCTCAGGAAATTCGAGCCCAGACAGATGAAGTGGCCAGCTTGTAGTCAGTCAGCTGGCCAGTGTCAGGGCTGCAATTAGAAACCAGACTTTCTTTCCATTACCCCAACCCCAGATTTCCATATTGTACTTTTAAAAATGTAATGTCTTTTCTCATGTGATAATTAAGAAATATCATATAAGCTGCAGGAACATATTTTTCTTCAGTCATCAATTAGCCAGTGACTTGAGTAGGAAGCCTTTAAGAATACATCGTAAATCTAAATTTTAAAAATCAGCTTTGCTTATCTGCAGCTGCAGGAGAACCAGGTAGCTCTTTCTTGTTTACGAAGACCTTAATATTTAGTCTTGTCTTTAGGCCTCACTGTGAGCTGTTACTGTGCTCTTGACTTCGTAAATGAAGAAACTGTTAACCAGAGAGACTAAATCACCCAGTGGTGGGGTTGGGGCAATATGGTACAACCGGAACTCTAAAGTGGCTGTATGAACTTGACTTCCTTGCTTCTTCCATTTCAACATATTTCCTCATTTTTCTCATGGAAGAGTTGCCTGTCTCCCAGTGGGTTCAGGCTTCCGCTTTTAGAGTAGACAGTTTTGGCAAGGAGGTGGCTGCCTGGCCAGGGACTGCATTCTCAGCCCCACAGCCATTTGGGTGGGGCCCTGTATTGAGAACTCATCAGTGGAATCAGAGCAGAAAGGTTATGTGTCAGAAGCGCATTGTCCTTCTGTGATCTCTCTTTCCCCATCCACTGGCTTATGTTGGTATCTAGGACATCCTTGAAAGGCATATGTAAAGATGGCAGAGCTGCTGAGCCTGGGTCCCTGAATAACAACTGTCCCTTCCACCCTCTGCTCTGTTAACTGGTAATAGCCACTATATTGGGCTGTTACCTGAGCAAAAAAATGTTTTTTACGAAAGCCAGTGAAGTTCTGGGGTTCTTCTGTTACAGTAGCTACCAGTCCCATAATTAAAATGAATATTTTTATTAGAGAATAGAATTCAGATTTCTGTTATTCCCTGTGAAATCTCTATAAACACTTGCTCACTAACTCACAAACTTGTATTTTGCTACATTTCCCAGTAACCTCCTTTGTGTCCCTTGATTTTCCTCTACTGTAAGGTTATGATAAGTACTATCCTATATTTTTATTGATGGTACCCAAACAAAAGTATCAAAAAATCACTTTTATGGCATATTTATTTGCAGAATAAATAGATACCTAGCAAAAAAAAATTTTAATGACTTCCCTCTTTTAAACTCTTCGAGGCACTCTCCATCTTCAAAAATATTTTTGAGAAAAATTCACATCTCTGACTGGGAAAGGAGTGGTGGTCTGGAATTAATCAGAGATGATTTATTGTCTCCTAAGAGTATAGCTCACACAAGGGCTTCCCTACTGGTTGGCAACCTGCAGAGTCTTAATACTGAGGATAGTCCCTCAGGAACACACAGGACCTGTTGTCTGGGCACTGGTCCCAAAATGTGGCCTAAAACACACGCCAAGAGCTCAGATCTCTTGCATTTCCCCACCACACAGAGGGTCTGAGGCCTTCACTTCTTACACATCCTTGATGTGGTTGCTCTGGGGGTGAGAAGTGGGAAAAACAATGCTTTTGAGAAAGGTATCCAGACAAATTACTTTGACAACTCCCTCCTCCACCCTAAGCTTTATAATTCACTCTCCATGCAATGTCAGGTGTTGTTTCTCTTAATTTCAAGTCTAAAATCTGAATCTAAATCTCAGAAGAAGGAAAGTTTTGCCAGTTAAGCAGTCACCATAGCAAATGATAAATGCTCCTGCTGCTTTTTTTTTTTTTTTTTTTTATCCTGAAAGCAGAGTTTGGTTACTAGAGTAAATCCCCATAGAAAAAGAAATAAATCTCTGTGACATCTGCTAATGTACACCATTTCCCTTAAACACTTCTTCCTGTCCACTTTCCACATCTCCTTTCCCCTTTTTCCAATGCTCCTTTGTTTTGTGTTTTTTGGCCTTTAGGGGACAACTTAGTCAGCAGATGGTACCAGGAAACCAAGGGTATTGCATCCAGCTGTGTGAAAGTATATTGGTGAATTAAAGCCCGTGGTCTAGGATCTGAAATAAAAATCAGTGTAAGCAAAAAGGTGGAAGCTTTTTTTTAATGCCTTGTTCATTCATGGGCTCAATAAGCATTTGCCATTCACTTATGGTGTTAGTATGGTTCAGAAATACCATAATAAAGAGAAATAAAAATAAAAGATATGTGGCTTTTGTTTCCCTAGTCAGATGCAAATTATATGCCTAAAACCCCCCAGAAAACTATACAACTAAAACATAAACAATGAGAGATTCAAGTAATTAAGAAAGATCCACATGTTGGAGCCCATAATGCACAGGTGTCAGGGAAATGCTCTTATTTGTTTGTTTGTTTGGGGGAGAGGATTACCTGGTAGAATATCAGGATATTTGGCATGTAACATCTGAAGAGACATCTTTGGAGTCCCTGCACCCTGAGTCAGACTAATTATAGTCCAGAGTTCAGATTTGTCCTTGTTGTTTTCCAAGGTGGGTGAAGACCCTAGGGGAGGATCTAGTAGAGGTCCACAGAGGTGTCAGAGGCCTGTAAGAGAGCTCTGGTATTCATGGAAGCAAAAATAGGCCCCTCATAGCTGAATTCATGTTCAGCTCTACCATGGATCAGAGTGTTCCTAAAAAGAGTCCCAAAGGGACTGTCCAGACTGAGCGTCCACTATGGGACTTCTACTCTTTTCTGGCTATTTTGATGTCAGTGTGGACCAATCCAGAGCTGCCCACATGAGTCACCTTAAACTTCACCTGCTTTGCATTATTGCTTCTTGATTCTCTTCCCTGGAGGTTCTTCAGACATCTGGACTGCATTGTGGCATGACACACTTCTCATTTCCCCCATAAACATCTGTGATTGAAGGCAGATGACACCTGACCTTGAGCTCACCTTTAGGAAACTGTGCTAAGCCTGGTTTAGCACAGCTAGGTTATAGTATGGATGTTATTCCTATCTTCTAACCCTATGGGTCATGGATTATTTTCTAGAACTCCAGCTGTTGTACATTGCTAGGGAGATCAGAACCAGATTTAAATAGTGTTTATGTTAAACATCTAGATAATTAGACCCTGAACCCAACTATTAAAAAGAAAAGACACCTTTAGAAGTCCTTAAGAGCAACATAGACGTTCATCTGTCTGGGATGTTTAAATGCAATTCTCCGTAAAAGATGACTTCTTGGTGTTTCCTCCAACAATGTAACTATATATTCCAGACTTACAGGTGCTGACATTTCTCCTTTTACTTCCTTTTTTGTCCATGTGTTTGGGATCATGGGATTGCAAGGAGGGTGGAAAATCTGCAAATAAACTATAGCTACTACATAACTTTTTGGGGGGCTGGTAATGTCCCAGTAATTATTAAATCCGATTAACTCATGCTTCATTTAAATGCATTTTACTGGTTTGAAGTAGAATTCATTGGCTTGATTCTTTTGGCATCTTCTTCAGTGTCTTCTATCATCTTCATCATCATCACCAATTATTATCACTAAACTGGATTGAGTTCTCCCTCTATGATGAGTTCTGTGCTAAGTACTTTATGTATATCATCTCTTAGAAATCTTACAGTAACTCTCGTAGGTAGATACTGTTAGCATCCCCATCTTGTATATGAGGGAACTGAGACTGAGGGAGACTATGTGCCTTGCTCACCAGTGATGATGGTATCTGTTTTTTTGGTCTAATGAATGGCATCTGATAAAGGATTCCTTTTTTGACTTGGGGCTTCATATTTGTGGGATGATTTTTACATTTCTTACATGCATTTCAAATGAATGAAATGCCTTTAGCCCTTTTTCTCAAAGTGTCTTCCTCTATGTTACTTTCTCCTCCCTGTTTTTAAGGCCTACTAACCTTTCCTCTCCTCTTGCTCTCTTCTCTCAATCACAGTTTTATCCTCATCACCCCGTGTGGGGGTTTTTAGACATCTTTCTTCTATGCTTCTCTTCTTCCTGCTTATACAAAGTGGAGAGCACATGACATGGGTGCAGTGGAGCCCTCTTTCATATAAGCCCATATTAGAGTGGCTTTTATTGATTTTCTCTATTTTTCTCTGTTTTCAATTTCATTGATTTTTTTTTTTAAGTAAACTCTACCCCCAATGTGGGATTTAAACTCATGACCTCAAGATCAAGAGTTGCATGCTATATCCATTGAGCCAGCCAGGTGCTCCTAGAGGGGCTTTTATTTGCAAGAAGTCCTAAGGGCTTTAATGGCAAAGGACTTTTTCCTGCTCTCAGAAACTATTGGGCAAGTTTCCAAACTCCTAATGAAGTAATGTATTTCACAAGAAAAAAAAAAATCCAACTATCTGGAGCGTTTTATGCACCTGACACCATCACATTAGTGGCATCAGATTACATATTCAGTAAGGACTTCTGCCACATGCTGATGCAGTTAACCACATGGGAATGTGCAGGCCAGGTCCCCTCACAATTATTCAGTCAGTGCTATAGTAGAACATACAGAGTAGTGAGAACTAAAAATGCCCTTGGAACAGAACGCTACATCTCATTAGGAAATGAAATTGCAACTTTACTGGGAGTGACAGTTCTCACAGGAAGAGATGATAGCCTAGATTTCTAGTTATCACCAGTTAACTACTATAATCCTGCAGCTCTATGTTTAGGTCTTTGATAAAGAACCTTCAAGGAAACTTCAAGATGATTTGACTGAAGCATGGTGTAAAACAGTACCTGTGTATTTTGGATGCCTGATCAGCCATGAGAATCCAGTTGAGGAATGAATATAAGGAATTCATTAGTCCTTAACCCAGACATTGCATTGAGATCAAGGGAGGTAGGTCAAATTAGAATTGTCTATGGTACCTGCCTCAAGACACCTAAAATAGCACCTAAGAACTCTGCTTCTAGAACTTTCTCCCTGCTTCAAACTTTTCAAGAGGCCCGCTGACCCCTCAGGCTCTTCCCATGCTGCTAAGGTCTCCCAGCCATGTCTTTCTTCCCTGCCCAGAGTTCCAGATCTGGACCTACTTTGCTCTCTGTCTCCTACCGCATGCATCTGTTGAGGACCTCATTCCTAACATGTACTTCTGGCTTAGTTTTGGAACTGCTACTAATTAACTAGTGAAACAGAAATTTGATTATTTTCTTACTGATCTTTGCTATCTTCTGTTTTAATTACAATGGTATAAATTGACTAATAACTCTGCTTAGTGGTATAACATTAGAAAGTAGAAAAATACAACAGTAGTTTAGAAATCCTGTAATGGAGTCCTCTCTCCTTTCTCCTGATCAGATAAAGGCTTTGCATAGCAATTATAAAATATGTTTAATTTTAGTACTGCAGGAAACGTCTGTTCTGTGCAACCATTATATAATCAATGCCAGTTGTCAGATTGTAGGTTTGGGAACAGGAACTGGTCATGAAGTGGTATAAAAGTGACTGGGCCACTGTCTGCAATTAATACCCTCAGAATCCACACCACTACTACCTTAGAAGATTAGAGTGAAACATATTCTTTCCTACTTGTTAGTAGATGTTAAAGTATCTTAGTAAGGGTATTATTTATATTGCTTCCACCTACCTGTTGTATAATATGGTGGAAACAGTGCTATATACCCATGAAAATTTCTTTTTTCTTCTAGGCCTAAAACTAAACCACATTTTCCAGCCTCCTCTGAAGTTGGTTGAAGCCATATGACTGAGTTATGGCCAGTAGAATGTGAGCAGAAATGAGGTAAGGTAACTGCTAGACTTAACCCCTAAACCTCCTGGGTATACCGCCCCTTTCCCTCATTGGACTGTGATATGAGCAAGAAATGAACTCTCCTTATCTCCGACATCCCCCCAAATATCAGTGGGTTGTTACAATAGTTATCCTGTTTAACAAATGTACTTCCCTTGTGTTCAGGAAGGTTTAGTGAGTACCAGTGAGATAATTGGTGCAGTCAATGCCAGAGCACAAATTTAAAAAATTAATCACCATGGGATTTGTTTGGCTTCAAGGTAGATGCCAATTACACCCTCAATTTGAAGTAGATTTTTTAGCATATTGTTTTTGAGAAATGTGTTTTTCTTACCATCTTCCTGTTTTTCTTCTTGAATAATAATGCCAAACATTCCTTGTGGGGCTGTGCTCTTTCCGCCTACCTCTGTGGCCTGATGGGACCCCACTGCTCTGTGTAGGACGTTCTACATCTACTCAGTGGTTTTCATCGGAGTGAATTCAAAGAAAAGGAATGTGGTGATGCAGGCAGTAAAGTAATTTCAGCCCCTCGGGTTCCTTGGCCTTTCACACAGAGCATATGTATTCAGCCAAAGCACTTAGGATTCAGACCCTGTATGAGTGTACACTGTATGGGAGAGAGGGAATGACTTAAAACAGATGAGGGTTTTAAGTTCAGCCTGTGCTCAACAGTTAAATTTAATTTAGAGACTTCCCAAAACCTTCCTGAAGTTACAAAAGGGCCATGAGAAATCAGCTTCTTTCTTTTGTGGTTGCAGATTTAATTCTGCAGTTCATGAAGCTGCGTCAAAGTGCTTGCGAAACAGTGCAAGCTGCCATTGATGGAAATGAGGGTGGGTTCTTCTTTGTTGTTAAATACCTACAGTGATGCCACAAACATTCAGCCCCCACTGTTGTGTTAGATGTGTGAGCAGTGATCCCTGCTCCCAAAGAATTCAAAGATGTGTGGTGAAATATCCATTGAAAATACCTTAGAAAGGAATATGCTAATGGTAGACCTGGTGCTTCAGAGGTTAAGCTTGTAAAAGCCCTTCCCTAGAAGGAAAGACTTGAAAGTCTGAGAAATAGTGGGGTAGAATTACAGGACTGAGAGGGGTGCTAAAGGTTGGAGACACTTTCTGCTGAGATCACATTCCTTGCCTCTGTGTGGTCAGTGCAAGCCTTTTTCAGCGCCACAGAAAATCTGCCTGTTTCTGACTTGCTTCTCACAACTCAGATGTCAGTTTAGGATCATATCCTGAGAGACAGCAAGTTCTAGCACCCTGAATCCCTTTATACCTACTTGGTGTGCTGTACCAAATAGTCTAAACTTGGAAGCTAGAAATATGGTTCCCATCCCATAATTAATTGGTTAGTAATATGACCTGGAACAAGTCCCTTCTTCTCATTTGTATCTGTGAATCGGAGAATCTGTTATATGAAGTCACACAATAAATGTGTTGACATGAAATTCCCTAACTCCTTTGTTATTTACAAAAACATTTAAAATGGAAAAATCTCTACAGATAGTGCTCTCTAACCTAGGAATAGAATCACCAGGGAAGATTGCCTTTCTTTGTTAAAGTATAAATTAACACAGCTCTTTGTTTTTAGTTACCTTTTCTTTAAGACAGACCTTACATGCAATAAAATACACAGAATTTATGTTCAGTCAGTATATTGTAACAAATACATGCACCCATGTAATTATCAGTCCAGTCCAGACATAGCATCACCATTACCCCGGAAATTTCCCTTCTGACTCCTTCCCAGTTAACCACCCCATCCCACCCCCAACACTCACAGACAAACACTCTTTGATTTCTGTCACCATGTAAATGGAATTAAATGTATATATTCCTTAATATATGGCTTTTTTTTCCCATTCGTAATGTCTTTGAAAATCAGTAATTCTTTCCTTTTTATTGTTAGTAGTATTCTGTTGGATGAATATACCTGCTATAAACTGAATTGTGTCTCTCAATGTTGAAATGCTAACACCCAATGTGATAATATTTGGAGATAGGGTTGTTAGGAGGTAATTCAGGTTAAGTGAGGTCATAAGGGTAGAGTCCTAATCTAATGGGACTGGTGTCCTTATAAGAAGAGGAAAAAGAGATCACTCTCTTTCTGTCTCTCTTTCTGAGTGCAAGCACCAACGAAAGGCCATGTGAGGATAAAGTGAGAACACAGCTGTTTATAAGCCAGGACTTAATTGGTCAGAACCTTGATTTTGGACTTCCCAGCCTCCCAATGTATTTACTGTAGTAAATACATTTCTGTTGTTTATGTCACCCAGTCTATGGTATTTTGTTATTTTGAAAATATATAAGCAAATATTTATTCAAATATAGTTCTGTCTCATTCTTTCCCCATGTTCAGGACTTCAATTATATGTATATTAGACCTCTTGATATTTTCTCACAGGTTATTGATGGTTAGTTCTTTTTTTAAATCTTATTCTGCTTCAGCTTGAAAATTTTCTGTTGACCTATCTTGAAGTTTATTAATTCTTTCTTAGGTAATATCCAAGCTTCTGTTAACATATTCAGTGATTTTCTTTATTTTATACACACACACACACACACACACACACACACACACACACACATATAAATTCTTCAGCTGAAAAATTAATTTTATATATATATATATATATATATATATATATATATATATATATAACATCCACCATGTTATAGACATTGAATTATGTTCTGGAAATGCAAAAAGCTATATGGACATTCTTTGCCTTAAAGGGCATTAAAATTTAGTTGTAGAAATAGGCCAGATACCTAAAAGCTCAGATAATGTGGTAAAAATAGATTTTTCAGTATGCCTAATGATGAGACCAGCAATAAATCTATCTCTGTGAAAGAAATATTCACAAAGAGCTCTAGTGATTAGAGGAGACTTCATGTGGGAAATAGGACTTTAAATCGATCTAAAAGAAAATAAAGGGTAATTGAGGCAGGGTCAGGGAGACCATTTTGAGAGAGAGGATGCCGTAGACAAAACATGGTGCATATTTAGGAAGAGGAGAGAAGATTATAAAGTTTGGAAAATGTCATATTCTGGAAAATCTAGGAATTTGGTTTTACATCAGCATTAACACAAAGCTAAAGACCGATTATTAATGATAGCCATATAATCATGACCATACTTTGAAAAAATCGCTCTTACAGAAAACAGTGAATATTGGCGATGCCTATTTGCCCTCACACACACATACCCCTTTTTCTTTTTCTTTTTCTTTTTTTGCCTTTTCCCTGCTCTGTATTATAGTGGGCTAATCCCACAGGCTGGATTTTGTATGTAAGATTGGAGAATGGATATAAAAGAAAGCCAGAATTTTTTTCCTTCTCTCTTTTTCTTAGACTTCTTCCACAACAGCTGGATCACTTCCTTGGCATCTCTTCTTACCTCCCCCTAGGTGACCCTGGCCTTTGAGTTATAATAGCACTCCCTCCCTTTTTCTCTCAGTTTGGGGCTGTAGTAGCTTCCTGATACTACCATTTACTGAATTACTTCACTGAGCCTTAGTAAACTTCTCATCTTCTTCCATTGCTGCAATAATGAAGTACCTGCATTAAGTTCCTTCTATTTTATTTTTTTTAAGATTTTACTTTTTTAAAGTAGTCTCTACACACAATATGGGGTTCAAATTCACAATCCTGAGATCAAGAGTCACATGCTCCACTGACTAAGCCAGCCAGTCACCCCTTTTCTATTTTAATATAGCCATAGTGGTTTGTTTTCCCGATTGGATATGGTTAGATCTAGGGATATGATTATAAGTAACTTCTGCTTTATGTATCATATTTATACTTCAGAGTTTTGAAAATTTTATGATATATTACTTTGCAATAAGAATAAGGCAAAAATTTTTAAAAAATTAACATGAATGCAGTGTTTAAAGTAAATTGACACTGTGTGGTAACTTAACGCAATTTAAATAAAACTAAAATAAAGTGAATTAAAATGAGGAAATATTGGATAGACCTTATATAAGCCCTATATATAAATAGTTCTGTAAGTTGTAATTGTAGAAATTAAAGAGAAAAAGATACTGGATGGCTACACCAAGGACAGAAAGAACCACGAGAGCAATGCTTCCAAACCCAGGGGAATATGTAAGAACTACTTGGGGAGGGTTTTTTTTTTTTTTTTTTTTTTTTTTATTTGACAGAAATCACAACTCGGCAGAGAGGCAGGCAGAGAGAGGAGGAAGCAGACTCCCTGCGGAGCAGAGAGCTGGACGTGGGGCTCCATCCCAGGACCCGAGCCGAAGGCAGAGGCTTTAACCCACTGAGCCACCCAGTCGCCCCACTTGGGGAGTTTTTAAAAAATACACAGGTTGGGTAGGTATCACTCCAGACCAACTGAATCAAATATCCGAGGCTGGGTCCAGGCATGACTCCTTTGAAATGACTTTGTGAATGGTGCTTGTCCACTCCATGCTTATCTGTTCTCCTCCCATCAGCACAGAGAAGTTTTAGACATGAGGGAACCCCTAGGGAAAAGAGCAGGTTCACTAGAAGAAAGACCTAGAAGAACTAGAGGTAAAAGAGTAGGGAGTCAAAGAGGGAAAAATCAGAACTACCAGGCAAAATAGCATATACTAAATTTATGTCCAGAAATTAACATTTAATAGAAAGATTTTATAAAAGTATTTCATGCTTATCCTAATGTATTATTAGCTCTACAAAAGCAAAATTCTCAAATATATTAATGTAGCAGAGAACCTGTGGGGAAAATAGTTTTAAAGACAAAGATTTTGTTTCTCTGAATGCTATCTAAAAATACCAAATGAAAGAAAGGGCTCTGTTTAGAGCAGTGTGTGATTTTTTAAACCACAAGAACTATGAGGAAGATCCAATAAACAACAGCGTTTTGAGTGTCAAATTAGAATGAATAAATAAATGACCTTCCCAAGGGAAAACGGGCTCCTTTGAAATTTTAGCAAATAGAGTTATAATTGCCAGATTTCCTTATTTATGGAAAACTAAGCTTCATTAATATTGAACTTGCCAGTTATCTACATGAGCAACAGAGATCTTCATGAAAAGGGAGATTCAATAATTAGCATTTAACTCTTCATTAAAACATATGAATAGCAAGAAAAAAATCAACATAGTCTTGAATTCCACAAACATAAAAATTACCTTTTATTATCAGAACACCATTTATGGGAAGTTCAATGGACATTTTATGAAAAGCATCTAATAAGTGAGCTCTATGTTTAACTGATGTGAAAGGCTTTATTATATTTAATAAGACACTGTAAACGTCATCCACAAACCTAACAAAAAAATAACAAAATCTCTAAGCCAGACAAAGAAGCAATCTAATGAGTAGGTGTTCTCTGTAGGGACTGACCCAGGGTTGAGCAAACCTCTAAGAAATCCACACTAGAGCTCTCATGATCTGGCCTCCCCCCCACAAGGTCATTGTGAGGAACAGCTCCTCTCCCAATTAAACACGGGTCTAGGCTCTGGCCCTCTGTGCCATACACAACAGATACCCTGTGTTGATCTGTTTATTTTAGGAGGATGCTCCCATTGTGAAAGCCTCAAAATTGGACTGGTAAGGGATAAAATAGTGGTGGGAGAGACAGATTGGATTCCATATGACCCTGCAGTGCCTTGGGGAGGTGAGAATGAAGGAAACAGGAAATTTAGGTTAATCTAGGGCAGTGGTTCCCAAACTTGGTCAGATGCCCAAACCCCTCTTTGTCTGTTTAATTGTAACATGTAAAGCTACAGAAAATATGACTATGTTATAGAAATACATTTTGTGTGTACCTATAAATACACATGTATATAAATACATATACACAGTGCAAAATGATTATTGCCATCTGCCTGGCAAAACAAGTTGTCCACAAAGCACAAGAAATATTTCTCTGTTTTCCTATTAACGTATCTCGACTTGTTCATTTTGTCATCTGCTAGTGTTCACAACCAGGCAAGACGTCACAAGTGCCAGTGGTTTGAGAAATAATTTGTGAGAGAAAAGCGTAAAATCAAGGAGATCCTTCATTAATTTACATTTTTCTAAGAATGGGAAAAAGACTGCTGCAATTATGTTTTAGTGAGAATTAGATTGGTCCACCATGAGAAACTCCCAGAATTTTTTAAGACCCTTAGACTGTAAAAAATTGAAATCTACTCAAACTGGTTGAAATACAAAATGGGGAAATTACTAGAAGGATATAAGGGTATCTTTCGGAATACAAGGGCAGGGATGAAATAAAGATTTACAAATTTCTGGAGCCAAAAACTGCAAAGCCAGGAGGAAATCTCTCTCTATCTGGTAACCACCGTTTCCTCTGCCTGTATCATTCTTCCCTCCTTCTTCCTCTGACACACACTCTTTCTCCCCCCTCAACATGTGCATGTGCACGTACGCACACACACACACACACATACACACACACTACATTCACAAAGCAGTAGTATATTGTGAATTTCACAACTCCCAAGGCCATCAGAAATAGGATCTTTTGTTTGCTGCAAGGGTAAATGTATGCCTGGTTCACTACACTCATATTCTCAATCATTTTCTGAACTCTATTTTGGGACTGCCTTCCATTGGACCCCTGAGAAACAATGGAATGTATATCATTTTCTTCATTATCATCAAATCCTTGATCCTTTATGCAAATTGCTTTTATTAAAAAATGCTTCAGTTATGCATGTTTTAGGTTATGACAGTGGCAACAGGAATAGGCTAAGGTCTTGTTCTTATGCATTTGTTAGGAAGTTATGAACCAGATGCAGATTTCAGCTCTGAGAGTGTTTAGGATTCCAGATTGCCTTGCAGGGTAGCTGAGGGAGCTGCTCTCCTCTCCACAGTGATGGTAGATCCTCAGAACAGAAGCCCCCAGCACCCCCTAATACAGGGCTTCCCACACAGTAGACAAAAAGCTACTATGTACTCAGGACAGGACTAAGAAGCCAGGTAAGTGATATCTAATGCCTGGAGGAGGGAGCCAGGCAGCCACAGAGCTGGCAGCTTGCAGAGCCCAGGGCGAAGGATTACATTGCTTCTGTGGCTCCAGACTTGTCCATATTCACAAAGAATTTTGAGTGAAAGAGTGACCCAGTGTTGAACACTGTAACCCATCCAGTTGGCACTGTAACATCTAACATACCAGTGAGCACTGAGCTGCCTAAGCAGATTAGGCAGCTGTCATGCACTGTAGATGAGGAAAGCTCCAGTCATCCGTGAGACCTATGACTTTTCTGTGCTTCCAAAGGGAGTTGCCTTGCTTTGCTGGGGGTTTATTTTGGCTGGGGGAGAAAATGATAAAAAGATGACTGAAGTGTGAAAACTAACAAATGGCTGTTTTGTGCAGAAGGGAAGTAACTTAGGTTGTATTTCAGCTATATGTCTGGTGACTCTTGACTAGATGGTCAATGAAGCCGATGCCTTTGGGTAGAATTGAAAAATTCTAAATACTCTTGTTCATGTGTATATGCCCTGTGATACAATGTTGACTTGACTGGTGCCATACAGTGCCATGTCCCTTGTCACATTTCCTGAATGCCCTGGGTTATAAATACCATTGGGGGGCTTCCTCCTAGATCCTGGTGGGTCAGAATGTGATTCTCTTTCTAACTGCAGAGCCTCTGCAAGCTAGCTTTATGACCAGGCACACAGAAGTCTGATGTAACAGGTAAGAAAATCCCACAGGCCTAAAAACATTTCCACATTGTCCATCACATGCCTAAAGTTCCTGCTTATCTCTCTTCCCTTGTGGTAATGTTTCTGGAACCTCATCCTTTCTGTCCCCACTACTACTTCCCTGAGCTATCGCAATCCCTTCTCAGCTCAGTCTCTGCTTCTAGTCTTTCCCCCGGACTAATCTATTCCAGAACATGCTGTTAGAGGCACCTCTTCAAACACATTTCTGGTATGTAACACTCTTGCTTAAGAACCATCATCTTCTATCGCTTCTCGGCCTTTTGGCTAAGATCAAGTGTAGAACCATCATCTTCTAGTGACCTGGTAGGTACCAGTTTGTGCACAAAACCTTCTCTGATTGATATTCAAGACCCTTGTCAATGTGACAGTAGAATAAGTCTACAGTGTTTGCCCTCATTGCTCCCCTTCACTTACAGGTACACTCCAAATAAACTTTTATTATTTTATTTCTGAAGTACATGCTACATTTGCCTGTTTATCTTTGCTTCTCTTCCTTCCTTGGCCTCACCATCACTCCAAATTCTCTGCCATTTGAGCTCCCATTGATCCTTCAAGACCAATCTCAAGAATACCATTTCCTGAGGGCTAGAAATATAATAATGTATGTTATGCCCTTTGTAAACAATTTAAAAGTGTATAGCTGTAAGAATGCAAAACATTATTTACAAATACTCTAACCTGGGAAGTTGTATTCATTTGCAAGGGATGTCTTAACACAGTACCACAATCAGAGGGACTTGAACAACAGATATTTATTGTCTCACGGTTCTAAAAGCTAGAAGCCCTAGTCTAGCAAGGCCATTCTGTGTCTGAAGGCATTAGGGAAGGATCAGTTCCAGGCTTCTCTTCTAGCTTCTGGTGATTTGTTTCCTTGTGGCAACATAACTCCAATCTTTACATGGCATTCATAGTGTGTCTATCTCTTTGTGCACATATCTCCCTTTTTCTAAAGACACCAGTCCTATTGGGTTAGGGCCCACCCTTATGACCTCATTTTAATTTGATAACCTCTCTAAAGACCCTACTTCCAAATAAGGTCACATTCTAAGGTATCAGGGGTTAGAATTCCAACATATCTTTTTTTCAAGACATAATTAAACATATAATAAATGTTGATGAATGGTATAACTTTTATCAATGTTTTGGCCAAAAGAAGGGTCTTAGGTTGTGGGAAAACATCCTGTTATCACCAAAGCCAATCATAAAAATGTAGGCAGAATACTCTGTTGACCCAGCAGTCAACAGTGCCAGGGAGCTTCTTCTTCACGCACCTGCAGATCAGTTTATACACTCACTGCGTCTCAGTATGTGAAGGTCTGTCTACAGATTTAAGAGGACAAAGCCTTCTGCTATAGAAAGGAACATTGTAAGAGAATAGACTATTGAAAAGCTATCATTAAGAAGACCAAAAAAGTCGTAGCATCACCCGTATATACTTTGCACATACTCAGTGGTACTCACAAAACAGTATCACATTCAGGTGGCCTAACACTATGGGTCTCAACCTGGCCTCACGTTAGAATCAAATGCTGATGTCTTACCCCTCCACCTGCTCCAGACACTGATTTAAAAATGTGGGATAGATCTGGGTTTGGGATAAGCCAGGCTTAAGGACCACTGATGTAGGCCCTAGATGCTAGGGTAAGAGTCCTAAGTAGTTCAGTATTTAAAACAGTGCCTGTCTGTGGCTATGAGTGAAAAATGAAGTTTATACCCCTTTGTATCATTTAGATAAATTAGTCAAGAGGAAGCATTCACAGTAATTTTTCTCAGCATCCCTGACTGTACCTTGTCCAAGTTGTTGAGGCTGTGATGTATTCCTTGGGATTTCTGAGATAATCATGAGGCCCTAGGTTGTAAAAATAAATTCCTTACTGGTTGAGCTTTCCAGTCAACATAGTGCAATATCTTCTTTGTCTCTTAAGAACTAATTGAATGAGGGCACCTGGGTGGCTCAGTGGGTTAAAGCCTCTGCCTTCAGCTCAGGTCATGATCCCAGGGTCCTGGGATCGAGCCCCACATCGGGGTCTCTGCTCCGCAGGGAGCCTGCTTCCTCCTCTCTCTCTGCCTGCCTCTCTGCCTAGTTGTGATTTCTCTCTGTCAAATAAATAAAATATTTTTTAAAAAAAGAACTAATTGAATGAAACCAATAGAAGTTGGTGCTCCAAACATTCTTCTCTTAGTAAAAATCCTCAAATTGTTCATTGAGTACACTGAGGAATTAGCAGCTTATAAAAGGGAGAGATTATATCAACTTACTTTAATGCTGAAAGTGTTTATTTTGCTTGGTGGGAAGGGAATGAAGGAATTCTTGAGCACCCAACCAAATAAGTTATCTCAGAACCAGTTGCCCATACCAGAAAAACTATGTTTTGGTTATTGGTAACTTATTGGTAACTTTGTTATGTGGTAAAACCTTGTGAAGATTAGGGGTGCCTGTGTGGCACAGTCAGTTAATCATCCGACTCAGATTATGATCTCAGTGTTGTGGGATGAAGTCCTGCTGAGCATGGAGTCTGCTTTAGATCCTTTCCCTCTGCCCTCCCCCCTACTTGTACTCTCACTCTCTCTTGCTCTCAAATAAATAAATCTTAAAAACAAAACTAAACAAAAAAAGCCTTACGAAGTTTATAATTCCTCCTGAAGTCATGATTTTAAATTTTCACATAAACTTCATTCAACTCTGGTGCTTGTCAAAAGTATGAATGACCAGTCCATGTCTTTCTAATCCCAAGATTTGGGTATTGATCCCCTTCACTGGGCTGCAAGCTCTTGAGAACTAGGACCATACTTTATCCTTCTCTCACCCAGAGCAACAAGTCTGAGATCAAGCATGTAAAAGGTACTAAGGGAGTATTTGATATGAATGTGGTCACTCTATTCCTTTCTGTTCTTGCTAGAACCAGGGAAAGGAAAGAAATGAGAGTGAACCTACTGAGTCAGCATTTGGTATTCTGGACCTGTCCTAAAAAATGAAAGTGCATACAGTCAAGAGTGCTATATCCAAATCAACCTATTAATCACAGGTGACTGGACAGTGAAAAACATAGAAACACCTCCTCTGGAGAAACCCAGCAAACTCACACTACTTTAATTATTTTACATATGCATGTATTGTTTTCTTGTAACTGTTTTTCATAATTAATAGGAGAAAATATATGATGTTATAGTTTCTTTCTAGACACTTCTACTTCATCTACATATATTAGCAAATTGATTAATAAACTCCTGTTGGCAGTGTGTTGGTGTTTTTGTTACATGTTTCTCACAACTCACAAGGGACACAAATTAAGGAAACTGATTATCATTTCTGGCCATAGCACCTGATGACCCAGAATCTGTTTCCATGAATCTTGACACTGAAATCCCATAAAAGGATACCTCTTGCGCATTCAGATTTTAGGTTAACTGAAGCTGTAGACGGCTGAGCAAGTATTTAATATGCCTGGACAACTGTACCTCGGTCCCATTGTGTTGGGTCCCTTCTAGTTGGTAGAAGACATTCTGCAGTGATTATAAAATAGAGTTAGATTTTGCAACAATTAAAGACTATCTTGTTGACAACTCGGCAACAATCTATGATTCTTTAAAATGTGTTTAGGGCACCTGGGTGGCTCACTTGGTTGGGCGACTGTCTTTGGCTCAGGTCATGGTACTGATGTCCTGGGATTGAATCCCGAGTCGGGCTCCCTGCTCAGTGGTGAGACTGCTTCTCCCTCTGACCCTCTCCCCTCTCATGCTCTCTCTCTCTCTCTCAAGTAAATGAGTAGAATCTTAAAAAAAAATAAAATAAAATGTGTTTATAAATTGAATTCCTGAGATAACCACAATTTTTATAGAATGTTACATTGATGTAAAGAAAATTTTTAAGGATTTGAACCTCTTAATCATTTGGAAGGAGGTTCTACTACTTATGAATTAAAATTAAGAATTAAAAAAATAAGATTCAAAGTTCCCTCTAATAGTTTGTACCAAGAGACTATTTCTGAGAAGCTAGGACACCGTATATATTTAAAAATTATTTCAAAAGAACTTAAAGATCAAATTGTTTACTAAATCCAAATTGCTTCTTTCCGTCTCCAGTGCCCTTTTGTACTCACCAGAATTTATAAATTTCTGCTATAATTTAATTTTCCATGGTAACTTTTGAAGTTGTTAATATATAAAGATCTGACATTCTGCTTTCATACAGTATAAACTGAATCACACTGAGAAATTCTCCACTGTTTTTTAACTACTCAATGCATTTTTAATGGAAAAATATTTTATTGATATCTAAGTTCAGAAATAGTCCATTTATTATAGGGCTTAAGTTCAGTAAAGTCTATAATGTGTGTATAATTCAATCTTTTTATTCAGTCATGGCTAAAGTAATATTTAAGACATTTACCTGATTTCTCTACTTTCAGAATCAACCTGCTGAATTATCTTTTCATAATTAATAATATGCTACAGAGATGTCATCAAGCCTAGAATTGATGTTGTTGCCTGAGTCAGGGCAAAAAATACGTATAGAAAGTTTCAGAACAAAATAGTAGCAAAACACAGATACTGTTTCATATTACTTTTTTAAAATATAGTTGTTTAATTTTAATTTCAATATAATTAATATACTGTATTATATTAGTTTCAGATATACAGTGTAGTGATTTGACACTTCTGTGTATTACTCAGTGCTCATCATGATAAGTTTACTCTTAATGCCCTTGACCTATTTCACCCATCTCCTCCACCCATCTCCCTTGTGGTAAGCATCAGTTTGTTCTCTGCAGTTAGAGTCTGTTTGGGGGGTTGCCTCTTTTTTTTCTTTGCTCATTTTTTGTTTGTTTCTTAATTCCACATATGAATGAAATCATATGGTATATGTCTTTCTCTGACTTACTTATTTCAGTTAGCATTATACCTCATATTACATTTTTTTTTCAAATGTGGTACTGCTCTGGTGGTCATGAAACATCAGTTTTTCATCACCACAGGCACAACCATCACAGAAACTATATTTTGCCATTTCAGGCTATTTGCTAAAATGCATAGTGATTATTTAGGAATTAATGGAAACCTATTTGCATTCATTCCTTCATCCTTTTCCAGAGGGAAAAGGCTATTATAGACCATGAGCAAGAGAGCCCCAGGCTTTGTGGGAACCTCGGTGGAGAGAATTTTGACCTCCAGGCAGCATGAATGACTGCAGATAATCAGACACTCTCCTGCTTACCACAAAGTGATGGATTCTAGGAGAGTTTGGCTCAGAAACATATCTGGACCCTAGAGAGGAAGATCACATGTGGTCTGCTGTAAATATCCTGTCCTTGCTGGGATAGATATTGTTGAAAACACCTGAAAGTGTAAACCTTACAATAAAAATTACTACATTTCACAGTGTTTAAAAATTTTTAGTCATAGCCATGTCACTAAATTCTTAGTGATACCTTAGAAAAATTAAGAAAAAGTTTGTGTGAGGATCACAGTTTTTCCTGGAGTCAGAGTAGGAAGTAAATTTTTAAATATCTTTTTGAGACCCTTATTGAAATAGACGCATTCACTCAAACACCCTCATCTCCAGTTTGAGGATCATCACAGGTGGCTTTTTATATACCTTCTGAATTTTAGCTTCTCTTTTGTGCTCTTCTTTTGTTGGGTGATGAGTTTTTAGTGTATGTGTGTGTGTGTGTGTGTTTAAGATTTATTTATTTATTTGACAGAGATCACAAGTACACAGAGAGGCAGGCAGAAAGAGAGGGGGAAGCAGGCTCCCCGCTGAGCAGAGAGCCCGATGCAGGGCTGGATCCTAGGACCTTGGGATCATGACATGAGCCAAAGGCAGAGGCTTAACCCACTGAGCCCCCAGGTGCCCTGGGGTGATGATTTTTTTAAATCAAGAGTAAGAAGAAAGAATGAAACCCGTGATGTTCACCCCTTTATATCTTTCCAAACTATCAGTAAGTAAGTGAGTAAATCTTTTCCTCTATGGAATTTGGTACAAGTTACAGAGACAGAAATATAGAAATCAACATAAAACAAAGTCAGAGAGGTAAGTGCACTATATCACAGTCACTGGGATTTATATTTTATTATTTACTGGAAAAGGGAAAACTCATGACAAATGGATTCTTTATCCCATGCAAAAGAAAAATGTGATGTGTGAGGATGTTATAGAAGAGAATTGTCTAGGGGCACCTGGGTGGCTCAGTGGGTTAAAGTCTCCGCCTTCCGCTCAGGTCATGATTCCAGGGTCCTGGGATCGAGCCCAGCATCGCATGGGGCTTTCTGCTCAGCAGGGAGCCTGCTTCCCTTCCTCTCTCTGCCTGCCTCTCTGTCTTCTTGTAATCGCTGTCTGTCAAATAAATAAATAAAATCTTTAAAAAAAAAAAAAAGAGAATTTTCTAATTTCCTAAATTCTTTCTTGCATATATTAAGGGCCTTGACACACCTGAGCTAAACAGTTTATCCCTGTGGGAGCATCCGTTCTATGAATTTTTGTTCTCTCACTCCTATCACAGAACCAGAACAGTAACAGCAATATTATACAGTCACTGGTTGGGTTATTTTTCTTAGCAGTTCTTAAGGAGTCCTTTAATTCAGTACTCTATGAGGGCAAGAAAATTGTATTTAAATGGAAACAAAATCACTTCTATGGATGAACAGTATATAGTTTATCGTTTCCTTAATAGTTCACAGATAGATAATAGGTAAGTGCATATATGTGCATGTGTATGTATTATGTAGGTATATATACTATATACACATGTAGGTGTATATATATGTATACATAGGTATATATACTATACATATGTAGGTATATACACTATTGATATTTATATAGAGTGAGAATATTATCACAACTAGACAATTAAGGATAATATTTAGGCACAAGTGTTGACTGCTCTAATGTTAATTCTTAATCTTGCCACACTATGGAATGCTGAAGCTCTTAGTCCAGGAATTCTTTTTTTCTTTTTTATCTGAGATATAATTGACATACAGCATTACATTATAGTCACGTGTACAACATAATGATTTCAGAATTTTATGTGTTGCAGAATGATCACCACAATAAGTCTAGTTAACATCCCTCACCACACATAGTGAAAAATTTTTTCTTGTGATGAGAATTTTTAAGGTCTACTCTCTTAGCAACTTTCAAGTATATGATACAGTAGTAGTAACTAAGTTACCATACAATATATTGTATCCCCAGAGTTTATTTATCTTAGAACTAAGAGTTTGTATCTTTTTGTCCACAGCTCCCACCCAAGAGGTCTGTAGATAGAATACAGGGGTCCATCAGCTTAGATGAGAAAAACATTATGTCTTCATTTTCACTAACCTCCAGTGAAGTTTACCATTTCCTTTAATTATAATAGTAAGCAGCAAGCTACAGTAGTATTAGCATACCTGTGACTTTGTTACCAATATGGTAAAAATCACACATATTTTTTATCACATTATAGGTGTTGCAGTTATCTTGAAATATTGTTTACTGTCAGCATTACTTTAAAATCATGTTAGTTATTAGGTCCATCACTAAATATTATTATTCTTTATATTAATAAAGAAGCATATATACTACTATTTACAGATGTTTAATAACTGTATTCCTAAATAATTAATTTTGATTGAAAATCCTATGTTTTTTTGATGCATTTCAAGGTATTCTTAGAAGGGGTCCATAGGCTTCACCAGACTGCCAGAAGAGTCCATTGCACAAAAAAAGTTCAAAATCCCTGCCTAAAGTGGCAATGACTCATACTGTTCCCTTTATTTGCAGAGTGGGTGGTTTTATCTCTGACACACTTCGTTCTTTCTGTGCCCCCAAACGTTTATTCAACAAACATTTATTGATACTTTATGTATGTGTGTCAGGCACTTTTCTAGATGCTAGGAAGTGAGTAATAGAAACAAGGCCTTTGCCTTCAAGGAGCATAATTCTAGTGGGAAAGACACAGTGAATAGAAAAGTAAATAAACCCAGTAGTTTCAAATTGAGAAAAGTTACAGAAAGGAAAGAAAAAAATATTCAGTAAGTATTACAGAGTGAGGTGTCAGGAAGCTCTTCTTCACAGAGGTGGGGGAAATGTATTCCAGGCAGAAGAGGGAGCATATGCAGATGCACCAGGGCTGCAAAAATCCAATGTATTTTTCCTTTATTACTATCATTAATGACCATTCTATGTTAATAGAAATGGGATTTTGGCCTTCTGGCATCCATTCACCCTCCTTCTTTAACACTTCCCTGTTCTGTTTTGAGTATTTGTTCTCCTCCTCTCTTAGTTCATAGCAGTAATGGTAGAACTGACTCCACACCCAGCTCTGTAGATGTCATGTGCCATCACCAGTCAGAACCATTCAGGTTCCACTGGCCACAGTGATTGGTTCAGGGAAAAACATCAGGGGTGGTGAGATGCCATGAAACTTTAAGTTTAGCATAATGAGAGGAAATAGTTACTATAACCTCATTGAAACCCCATGAAGCCCAAGGATGAATCTAATGCATAACAGAGAGCAGAGGTAGAGACAATGGGTCCTGGTGTCCTTGCTAAGTAAAACCTTGCTTGAAACCAGATTTGCCAGGAATGGCTAGTTACATTAGCAAATAAATTTCCTCTTGACTTAAATCAGTTTGGGTTGGGTTTTCAGTCATAACAGAAATAGTCCTGATACCTGATAAATTCATTTACAGACTTGTTAAACAGTTCTGCTACATTACACTACCCTTGCTTGGCCTTTAGCTATAATAATATTCATCCTGAAATAGATTTATCAGTGTATTATATTAGAGGTGAATTATTTTCTCTCCCCATCCTTACCCCTCATTCTGGTTTTTGTTTGTTTGTTTGTTTGTTTGTTTGTTTGTTTTTGCAGTATTGTTCTGGATTTAAAGATCAAACAGCCAAATTCACTTCACACTAACTTACTGTTTTGCATATTTGAAGATAACTTCTTAAGCACAATCACTACAGTCCCTCCCTAAGATTCAGAGCACTGAACTAAAAGACCAATACAGCCTTTGTAAAGGCCAGGCAGGAAATAACTAGTAGCTGACTTCATGAGTCTAGTGCCAAGAAACAAGTTTCAAATAATACCTTGTATTTAAACTGTATGATATTTATATTCCAAAGGGCAATAACCAAAATTCTGGTAATATAACCCCCCCCCCACACACACACAAACTCCTGTGAACACAAATGTACATGAAACAAAGTTTCTTTGATAGTTTAGTGAATGAAACTTACGCAATTCCAAAGCCCTTTAATTCAGCAACACATTAGGGTTGCACAATCTGACTGTCTAGCTGATACCTTGTCTACATGGGAAATGTGCTTCTCCCTTTTGCTAGATATATTTGGGTAGCCTATGTAAAGTGAATTGCTCTTCCCCATTTAATCTTTCTCTCAGGGGACTGTTAAGGTTAGACTACTAGGAACTTAGAAGTTTTAATACCAAACCAGGCAGCTAAGACCACCTTCAAAATCTGTCTCCACTCCCTTGTCAGGACATGTCTGGAAATCCACTTAACTTCTACTGAGACTTGGCTTCTCCAACAGGAGCTCAAAAATGATAGGGGCCAAAGCCACTGGCCTCCTAGGGTTAGTATAAAAAGTAAAAATAATGGTCAACTTAATGATGGGATTTAAAATAATTACAGAAAGGGGAAAAGTTGTGATATTTAATTTTGGTCCATTTTTGTAGACTTTTAAAATACTCCAGATTGTTTCAAATCAGTAATTTGATTTAAGAAATAGAGTTTTCTCATCCAGCCAGTCAGCAAGGCTAGACAGCTATGTGACTGTGTTTTTTTCCTCCCTGCCCCTGATGGAGGATTTGGAGCCCTCAGGGCCATCGTTTCTGGCAGAAATGAGTCATTCCAAGCCTTCTGGGGACATGGTGCATGTCCTTCATTTTGTGCAGAGAGAGTTCATTACTGAAAAGTGTGTGCTATGGGTAGGAAATAAAAACAACAGGCCTGAAATAGCCTAGGGCTGAATTCATTACCTGTGGACTAGCTGATAATGATTTGGGGAGCACACTGGTGCTTAATATTTTATCTGTTTAGTAAGACTAGCCTCTTAAGCAAACCTCAAACTGAGAATTTAGTGTCTGAAATTTCTGTTGTGGAGCAAGGCATATCAGAAAGAAGGAAGATTTTTCTCTGGTTTCTGCTGCTTCTGAAGCAAAGCCCAAGCCTTCTGGAGGTCCTACTCTATCCCAGGTACATCCACCCTGTGAGGACTAGGAGTGGGGCCTCCAAGGAGGGGATTCAGGCTGTCCATGCAGCAGCCCTGACAGATGTAGAGGCATCCATCCTGTGGTACTCTGCCGAGAAAGTGGCAGAACAGTAAGAATTCGGGTTTGAACTCAGAGTACTTTTGTCATGAATACCTCCAATATTTTGAAGACATGAGAGGCAATCAGGTAACATTCACAGCCGGAGAAAAAAGGAAAAGGCTCCAGGAGAGGCAACTGAGTATTGGCTTATCTCTAATATTGTTTCTAATATCCTAATATTCCACTAAGAATTCAAAGCTTGACTGTGTGGCTCCAGAGTCTACGCTTTTAACAATCACGCTGTAAACTAAAGGTGGGCCCCAAGGATGACTATGAGTCTTCCTGACCAAAGCTGAAAAGGCCAGATAAGCACCAAGTGTTGATGAAAGGACAACATACCAGAAACTCAGAACATATGTCTACACATGTACACACACATTCACACACACACACACACACACACACTTTTCCCATCTGGAAGGACTGAGCTCTCCTTCTCTTGGAGTGGAGGTTTGGGTAGGACAGGGAGAAGGGATGGGAGCAATTGAGGCCTTCCACCACAGCCAACCTTAAAGCAGCAAATCAGGTAGAGCTATTTGTTAGAGAATTCTTGAAAAGCAGGCCAGAGCTAGAACACCAGTCCACAATTCTAAAAAATGATTTTTCAAGGGCAGGGGAAATCCAGGAAGAAGCAAATAGCCATTTCTCTGATGATCTGATTTGATCCAGGATAAAAATCTAGGATATCAAGTGGAATAAAATGACTGCTATTCAGGTAATCCTCCATAAATATTATTTCCTATAAGCAAGCTTTAGGCAAATGCTGGGAAGCAGATAGTTTGGACCTAGAAAGAGGGAAATTTTGTGTTGCAATTAAGAGAAAATCTATATGTTTTTGAAAATCAGTCAAGGAGAAGGTGGAATGGATGGTCCATTAAAGATACTAAAGAAGATGGCCCACCAGTCTGCAGCAGGGGCCATCCAGTCTCCCTACATGGTTCACATATCCACCTCTCATCCTAGATTTTAGTTTTAGAAAAATCGAATCAATCTGTAAAAACAAGATTAAATTTCAAAAGTTCCTAATGTCATATATTTTAATGTGGTTTAGTCAATGTGTAATTAAAAAAAAAAAACAGAATGTAAGACTGGCACTGAGATTACACATGGCTGCAGAACTTCACAGAGAGGGAAAATAAAATGCAGGTGACTGCTCTATTGCGGTTTGTTTTTAACTTTAATATTGCCTGTATTGCAACTTCTCCCGCTATAGTACTGAACGAAAATAATGCCCTTGAGTTAAATAAAATGAGTGATTCCATTTTTTTTTAAGCATAGGATGAATCACCTATCTGGCACCTTAGAATTCAGTTTCTGAAAAGTGAGATCCAGAGATTAATAACTATTCTCATTTATCTCACCGCCTTCTTCCTTAGCCTCCAAATCAGGGAAATTGTGACTTTCTAGCCAAGTCTAAGTGTTGGATCCAATCACCCTATATGCCAGGGTGCTCACCAACCACATTTCATGAAGATTCTATAGCATGGCCCCAGGAGGCAGATTGATAATTTTGCTGACGAATGTGTCATGCTGTTCTGAAGGAGAACATTTTTTGCTCTCACTGCAAATAGCTATAAATTCAGCCCAGCCTCATCTGCGTCTTCAGGTGGACCTCATCAGTTGTAGGCATCTTATCAGCAAGAAACAGCCTCTCCTAATGGCTTGATAAATATTCTAGCCTCCCAGAATCAGTTATCGAGAGATTCAAATCATGGTCAGTACTTAGAACAGCTATTACTACAGACTTAATGCCAGTTACCTTTGTACTTATCTCTGAAACCAGAGAGGCTGAATAGCTCTTTTCATGTTTCCACTCCTGGTCACTAAAAGTTGAGTTCATTCAAAATTTCTTCCTGCCTAGAGAGCCCACATGCCTGTAATAAAAGTTGAAGAAGAGATTTATGTGAATATAAAATAAAATGTATGTTTCCTCTGACGTTCATTCCCTCCCCCAAAACCCTGCCCCAAATTTGGCCGAAGGGCAAAGGCATGTAAGACAGAAATGGTAGGGCAGGGTGAAAGGTAGAAACAAACCTCACTGCCTATAGATTAGTTAGCGTAAGACAAAATGGTTCCAGGGTGATGTGAGGTTGTTTCTTCTGCTTCTTTGTTTTAATGAAATTGATTTATAGAGTCTGAAATCTGAAGAACTTAGGGCTTGGGATTTATGAAAATGTGCCAGTTCTCAATAGAAAACAAGCACTTTCTCCTGTATGTTCCCAACAACATACTTTTGATAAAACTAATTATCTCAATTGCTAAGAAGATTAAGGGGAGTTACTAAATAAAGCCCTCACTCTGGGAACTGGGCATAAAGAACAGGGTCTATAGTTAGTAATACTGTATTGTATACTTGAAAGTTGCTAAGATAATAGATCTTAAAATTTTTTCATCACAAGGAAAAACATTTGTAACTGTGTGGTGATGGATATTAACTAGACTTATTATGATGATCATTTTGCAATTTATACATATATTGACTCATTACATTGTATAGCTGAAACTAAGTTATAGGTCAGTTGTATCTCAATTTTTTAAAAATCGGCACATTAAAAAAAAAAGGTCTTGAAATTCCTATAGGGAAAAATAGAGTGTAGGGCAACATGGTGCCTCCTCAAAAAAGCTAAAAGGTATCTATGTTCATAAGAGGACTTCACAAAAAGTACAAATCTGCAGACACTTTTAACAGCTCTTAAAAGTGTCATCACTCATCTCTCTATGTTTTATGGTTAATCGGGTCTTCTATGCAGGGAAGCTGTGTTCTACAGAATGTCAGCCTTACAGCTTGATTTTTGTAGATACTCACACTTGTATACAGCACTCTTCAATTGCCAGAGGTCTTCCTTTTGTGTTCTTATATAGTTCCTATGTACCCAGTAAGCTTTGTTATAGGTGAAGTATGATAGCCCCATCTCACTGGTAAGACAGTTGAGGTTCAGACAAGGTTAAGCGACTCATCAAGGCAATGAAATTACTTATTTATAGAACACATATTGTGGCAATATGCCCAGGTTACAAAATTCTGGCTCTTCCCACTCTGCCATGCTGTTCACCAAGGATACCAGGAATAAGAGGTGATAGGTGTAGGGAGGGCCTAGCCATGAATGAGAGGAGTACAGTGACCCATCAGAAGCCATTTCTGAGGCACACACTTGTAGTCTAGCCAGAACTTCGATTCATTTTTCTAGTTGTCATTTTTGTACAAGAGGTAATAACAAAAAATATCTAGTTTTATCACTTGTTAAAATATCCCTTTGGGGCACCTGGGTGGCTCAGTGGGTTAAGCCTCTGCCTTCGGCTCAGGTCATGATCCCAGGGTCCTGGGATTGAGCCCCACATCGGGCTCTCTGCTTGGCGGGGAGCCTGTTTCCCCCCCTCTCTCTGCCTGCCTCTCTGCCTACTTGTGATCTCTGTCTGTCAAATAAATAAATAAAGTCTTTAAAAAAAAAATCCCTTTTAAGTTAATTTCCAGACTTTAAAAGTCATGTTCTTTCCATACTAAGCAACTTCATTCCCTTGATGTCCTATCAGTAGCTGAGGATGATCTTCCCTAGGAAAATTTCAGTATCTGTCAGACTATCCAAACTCCCATGAAAAGAGGAGAGGGGCAATGACTCAAGCAAGATCTGTGTTCTGCTCTGGGTCATGGATTTCTAATCTCATTGTCCCTTCCCAAGCCCAGAGACAAGCCCCCTTTCTGCTGTGAAGCAGTGCCAAGAATCACCTCCTACCCACCTGTTACGTTGAGTACTGGGTATTATATATAAGTGATGAATCATTAAATTCCACTCCTGAAGCCAGTATTACACTATGTGTTAACTAAGTAGAATTTAAATAAAGTTTTGGAAAAAAAAATAAAGAGTTATATCCTACCTAAGGCAGCTCATGATGAGAAAAAGTTGCCCACAACATCTTTGGACAGAGAGTGAGCTCAAGATGTGAAAATGGCCCCGGAACTCATAATACCATGAAAATTTACTTGCTTAAGAGCTCTTGGTTTAAAAAAGGGGGAGAGAGAGGTTAAGTTGCCCTTAAGTAACTTTTTTTCTGTAAGTAGGAAAGCTTGCTAAATCTGTGACCTTAAGGTTGACATTGTGTAATTGTAGTACTAAAGAGATGTCCAAAAATAAGATTTTCCTCTGGTTTTTGAACACCTTTCAGTTCCCTACTCATGAGGTGAGGTGCCATTCACTGCTGTCTTTCAACCTTTATCACCTTTTGTGCAGAGTAGAAGAAGAAAATCACGTTTGGGTTCTTCGTTCACACACAGAGATTAAATGGTCAGATAGCACATATGGGGCTGCATTCCAAATCCTTCTGAGGCCATTTCAAAGCATTTCATTGTTGCAACTATTGTTTTAGTTTTTCTTCTGCTCACAGCTCAGCCCCACCAACAAGCCTAGGCCTGCCTCCTTTCTTTCTCTCCGGAGGCTTTTCTTCCCAACAAGCTAGGAATCTCCTCACCTCCTGTTATACACTAGGAACTAAGAAAAGAACACGTCCTAACTCAGTGAGCTGCAGATTTGTTTTTTCTTGGCATTCAGATTCTCATCCCAGATGAAGATTTATTCATAAATGTTTTATTGCTGCTTAACTCCACGGGATACTTTAGCCCTTTTTTTCCATTTTTATTATATCTCATTTCTTATCCAGAACAAAGTTTTTCTCATGATACATATTCCTCTGGTGTGGCCATTTTATCTACTTTTCCAAGTAGATGTCAGAAAGCAACATTGTTTAACAGACATTTCTGGAGCAGAGTTATGTCAGCGAGTCTCTTAGTTTCTGTTTCTGACTGTCTTCTCTAAATCATCGAAGTGCACCTTTGCATGGACATCAGAGGGCCTGGCTGAAACTCCACCTTCCCTAGCTCACCCCTTTAAATGCTTCCTTGGCAGGGTCTCACGCAGGAAAAAACAGCAACGAAGACAACTTCGTGTCTTCGTGTCTTCTCAACTTCTCAAAGATAGTGGTTTTCTGACTCAGGCTTAAAATATTTGCTGTCAGTGGTGCATGGAAAGGTAAGACTACTGAAAGTGGCTTTTAAAAAAGCCCAATCAATCACCCAGGTAACTGGGCAAACAGAAAGTCAAGTTAAGAAAGAAAAAGAAAGAAAGAAGGAAAGACCACTTAAATATAAATCAGTGCCACCCACATGTGAATGGCAGCAAGGAGCCTGAAGCAGTCTTAAAACAAAAATTTTGAATGACTCCAAGAGTCAAAAAAAATGCAAAAATGGACCCATTACCTAAGGTCTCAGAGAGGAAGTTTCTTTGGCCTGCCCTGCTCTGATTGTAAATGTCTGGAAATGATTACTGTGCTTTTGTCAGGATTATTTGTCATGAATCAGGTTAGACAAGGCAGGAACAACCCAAATCTGTTTTGTAAACCCACACTAGCCTTCTGTCCTCCATGGAATGCAGGCCTGCTAATTTACTTCCCCAGAGAAAGAGGGCCTGAAGGCAAATGATTCCAGGATCTTCTTTTGGTCTTAAAGTACTCTAAGGCATCAAGAGAATTAAAGTTTGACCAGGAAAAATTAGTAAGGAGAAGCTTTTGTATATTTCTAACCCCAACCACTCTACCATAAATTCTCCTTGTGGCTAAATAATTTGTGATATTCATCACTTTTTCCTCCACTTCTTCCTCTGACTACCAGGTAAGTAGGCTTTGCTTCACCTTGCTACAGGGGAAGTTCATTTTATAATCAATAAGCTGAGGGGCACCTGGGTGGCTCAGTGGGTTAAAGCCTCTGCCTTCAGCTGAGGTCATGATCGAGCCCCACATCGACTCTCTGCTCAGCGGGGAGCCTGCTTCCCTCTCTCTCTGCCTGCCTCTCTGCCTACTTGTGATCTCTGTCTGTTAAATAAATAAATAAAATCTTAAAAAAAAAATAAGCTGAAAGTCTCCAACACTAAACATTTAGCAAAAGCCTAAATGTTAGAACCTAAGTTCACTGTAGAGGCAAAAAGAAGAGGAGAAGGGAGTTCATGAGTAGAAGTGAAGTAGTTTTGGAAGGCAGCTATGCTCACCACTATACCACCAACGCAGAAGTGAAGTAGTTTTGAAAAAGCCTGGGAAGAGATAAAAATAAAGGGATTTCTCCATGTCTAGAAGTAAAAGAGTGGGAGACAGAAAAGTTGGCTGATCACAGAGGGGCAAGAACTTGAGTTAGCTTTCTGGAACACCACTAGGAGAAATCCAGAGAGTCATGACCATTAGTAGATCTAAGAACAGGCATGTTCTCAGATGTTGGTTGCCCATCCTTGTTCATGGACTGAGAAGATTCAAATCTACTCTGCCTGTGGTGTCTTCATTAGACTTGCTGGAATTTTCATGCAGCACATCCCTGCTATGTGGACAGATTTCAAGGCCAGAATTGAGATCAGAGAAGTAAAGCCTCAAGATTTACTTACTCATTTTTATTCTCTTAGTTGATGAACTAATTGTCCTATAAAATATTAGTTTGAACCATGTAAAACTGCTGCTATTCAACCATTTGTTGACCCACAGAAATGGCAATTTCATGTGGTTGGCCAGTTAATGAAAAGGTAGTCTGTCCACCAGGTAGGTGCTGATCTTGCTGGATCAGTAGGGAGAGTTGCTTGTCCAAGGAGCTCCCTAAGTAAAGGTTTTCCACAGACACCTGAGCTGTTCCCCTGTCAAACACAGAGTGCCTACTCTTGTAATTCCTCGCAGAGGCAAAATGAGTAAGGATGTGAAAGAGTAGGGTGGCTATAAGTGGGGAGCAAGAAGAAGAATCACAAGTTAAAAAACAAATGTATTTGGCAGCCTCTTGTTTTCTCTTTTAGGGTACATTTTCCCTTTTTTGGGGGGGTTGTTTTGTTTTTCATCTTCAAATGAATCCTTGTGTTTGTAAGTACATCTCTGAACAACAAGGAAAAATAAATTAACAATGGTCTGTCAGCTGCAGTAAATGCAGTGAGAGATAATATCCTTCCATTGATGTGAAGAGATGAAAAGGCTGTGACTTAAAATGTTTTAACAGCAAACCACCAAAAAATATTAAAAGGAACGGATGCTGTACCTTGTCAAATGCTTTTTCTGCCTCAAAAAAATATTAAAAGGTCAAAGTTGAATATACATTCATTAGATAGCAAAGAGTGATGGAAGGACAGACAAATCTCCAAACTTGAACACAGATCTCTGCCAACAAGCAAAGAAAAATTCAAGAGTCCATTTTGCTTGGGTATATTTTATTTTGGAACTGTCAACCAGCTCCAATACCCTCTCTTCTATGAAGCCTAACTGTATTTCCCCAACCATGATGGGTTTCTGCCTTTTCTGCCTTCTCATGAAATTTTGTGTTATAAAAAAGATTCCTCTTAGGGTTATTCAAATGCCACCCATCTATGAAAACCTACCATATTTAAGGCGCTATCTTGCAGTCCATAGAAAAAATTAGAAAATATGGTCCTGCTCTTAAGATTCTTAGAGTCTAGTAGGCAGTTGGCTTTGTGGACAGTTACTTTGGCCTGTGCCAAATGTCTTGGCGTGTCTTATGTTCTTTACTAATCTCCAAATTCCTTATGGAGAAAGCTTATGTCCACTTCTTTTTGCCCCCGCTCAGACAGTGCCCAGCACTGTACTCAGCATATACCAATATAATAACGGATCCATAAATGCTTGATTGAGTCCCCAGATATGGGGGCTGACTTCAAAACTTGATGGATGGGGGCGCCTTGGTGGCTCAGTGGGTTAAAGCCTCTGCCTTCAGCTCAGGTCGTGATCTCGGGGTCCAGGGATCGAGCCCCGCATCAGGCTCTCAGCTCAGCAGAGAGCCTGTTTCCCCCTCTCTCTCTCTGCCTGCCTCTCTGCCTACTTGTGACCTCTGTCAAATAAACAAATAAAATATTAAAAAAAAAAACAAATTGATGGATGGATGAGCAGCACCTGTTTTTTATTGTTCTTTCCCCACACCCTTTTGCTTCTCTTTCTGACAAGCCTCTGGCAAACTCCTGCAGTGAGGGTCAAAGAATTGTGCTCTTTCCCCTTTATTCATTCAGTCTTCCTAAACTCACATGTAAGATAGGCACACTAAGCCTGAAGACTGCTCTGGTACAAGGATACCAATAAGCATAGTCATTCAGTTTTCTCCCTCTCTTTTACTCCCCAGCTGGCTGCCAGAACAGGTGGCCTCCTTTTCCTTTAAATACATTTTGTCATTTTCTTTTCTTTCCTTTTTTTTAAATATTAACATATAATGTATTATTTGCTTCAGGGGTGCAGGTATGTGAATCATCAGTCTTACACATTTCACAACACTCACCGTAGCACATACCCTCTGCAATGTCCATAACCCAGACACCCTATCCCTCCTCCTCCCACCCCCCAGCAACCCTCTGTTTCCTGAGATTAAGAGTTTCTTATGGTTTGTCTCCCTCCCTGGTCCCATCTAAATACATTTTCTTTAAGATACTTGTGGAAATCTTTTTTTGTTGTAGGTTCTCTGGATGACTGTTTTGCTTCTTTTCTCTTTATGGTGTAGTTTGTTCCTTTCTTAAAGTTATCTGATCTGTGAAAGACTACTTCCATTAATGAAGAATTTCACGTGCTGGTCAAATTAGATTTAAAGCTCTATAAACATTGGCAGCTGCATCAAGCCAAGCATTAGAATTATAGTGAGGAAGCCCACTGTCTTATTTTGGGTCCCCCCAAAAGCAGACTCAGAGGTAAGGATTTGGTTGTAAGGATTTGGAAGATGACCACAGGAAACATGGAGAGGGAGTGAGAAATTAAGGAAGGAAAGAAAGTCAGCAGAGTATGTTGATAAACAGATGACCTGTTTTATCTGGAGTTAGTCTTACTGAGGAGTTCATGAAACACCACATAGAGCCATTCAGTTTGACTCACGTAGGGGTGAGGAGGCTGGGGATTGCATCCCCAACTCCATTTCACCCCTGTTAATTAAAAACTGCCCCTGGACATTAATCCCTGTTTTGTCCAACATGTTTCTGAAGCTAGAAAAAGCCCTCAGGCAGAGAGAGAGAGGAGCTTGAGGTAGGAAGTCTTACCTTATACAGGAAGCTGAATACTGAAGCTGTAGATGACCTCTGGAGTGACTGAGGCCATATGGCCAGTGCTGTACCCATTATGGTGATGTATAATGCAACCTCCTGTCCAGCAGGCCCCACCATCTTGAGACTGAAAGAATGTTGTACCTGAGAATGCATGAGGGCAGCAGACTGAGAGTACTGGGACTAAAATACAGCTCACATTCTGTTCCCAGACTGCTTATTCCAGCATGGGACTGCTTCCACCTGAAAGATGGGAAGTTCTTTTACAGATTTGCACAAAATTAGCAAATGGGCTAGTAGAGGCCCCAATTACACTACCTTACTATTGCAAGAGATGCCAAAACAGTATCAGTATTGTACCAGTATTAATAGGGTCTGATATTATATGCCACAGTTTCCTCAGTGTGGAAAAGAGGTAACACCAGGATAAGAAAGCAGTAAAAAGCAGCCAGAGGAAGAGGGAAATCCTCAAGCAGACTCCTGCTAAGTGCGGAGCCCAAAGCTGGGCTTTATCCTGTGACCCCGAGATCATGGCTTGAGCCAAAATCAAGAGTCAGATGCTTAACCAACAGAGCCACCCAGGCACCCCTATACAAGTGATTCTTAATGCAAATATTACTTATGCTACCACCACATTCATAGCAATTCTCTGAGGTCCTTTGCAGCAATAATTAATGTGTGCTTTATTATGAACTTTTTATTCTATTCCCAGAGAAGATCTTAACTTTCTACTAATAGAAAAATGTGGCCCTCTCAAATTGTGCCTTGTGCTATCTTTGCCTGTCACTGGAATTTGCCACATGGCTGTGCCTGACCCAGAGTGCATTTTCACTTAATTAGAGGCTTCTTTCCAAACCCATCTCATGTGTGAATTTGTAGACTCCTCGGTGTTCCTCATTGGAGGGATTGGCCTATGAGTGATATGACTGGTTATTTCAGTTTGGAATTTCAATGTTGTGGCTCCTGCTTCCCATACTTAAAACAGACACATTGACTTTGCTGAGTATATTTCCTGCACTAGCCTGTGCTTCTGGGCAAGGACTTTTAGTGTTCTTTTCTGTTCCACAAACTGTGGTTTGCATGTTTTCCATCTGACTGCTTAATGGCAGGATGCCTTTCTCCACCTCATGAACAAATTGAATTTTCTGATTGTAAGTTATTTACTTGGTCTTTGAAATCCTATAACTTGTCCCAGTTATTCATACTGACTGAATAACTCCTACAGCATGAAAGAACCCAGAGGTAGTCCCCCATAACCAAACTCAAGTCAAGGACCCTTTAAGTTCTGACAGCTATAGGACCTTATGAAGACCTCACTGGAGGCTTTTCTACCTTAGTAAATGTTAACTTCCTGTAATCAGAGAAAGTTAGGTCTGGATAAGGGCTTGGAGTTCATCCCAAAGTAGCATCTGATGTCTGTAGCTTGTAGAGTACAATATCTTGCTGTGATTTGATGTAGAGAAATTTTTTTTAAGATTTATTTATTTGAGAGAGGAAGAGAGAGAGAGAAAGTGTGTGCATGGGCAGGGGGCAGAGAGAGAGGGAAAGAGAATCTCAAGCAGGCTCCATGCTGAGCACAGAGCCTGATGAGGGGCTTGATCCCAGGACCCTGAGATCATGACCTGAGTCAAAACCAAGAGTCAGAAGCTTAACCAAGTGAATCATCCAGGCACCCCTAGAAAAATTACTTTTAAAAAGGCTAAAATTTCTCATCATGGCTTTACTTGAAAAGGGAAGAGGCATATGGATCATGAAGAGCAGCAATTCCCTGATGGATATCCTGGCATGACCTTGAGATTGTCTTTTGTTACTTTATTCCTAATTGTTGATAGCTGTGATCATGGCCTCAGCTCTAACCCTGGATGCTCTGCAGATACAGTAGGTAAGGGATGGCAGTTGGCACAGAAATGCACATTGAATACAGGAAAATTTGGTCTCGTGCACTAGACAACTTCTCCTATTTCCTATAAACAGGGAACAGAGATGACAGTTTCACATTCTGACAGTGGGTACAGGGAACTACTCTGTTGGCAAATGAAATCATCAAGGAGCTCTTAAGTTCCAGGTGCTTGCTTTTATATTTACTTAAGTTAATGGTTAAAATAGATGGATAAGCCCATTTGACTTTCTGCATATAAGGAACAATTTTGTTTGCTGTCATAAAGGTTCTTTTATCAATATTACCATTTATGTTCCTGACTTGAAATTTGATCTTTCAACTCCTGTAATAACTTCTTAGGCTTTAAGGATTCAATCACAGTGATATTTTTTATCATTGAAACCACTTGAAATAATGAAATGGTGGCTTTGGGGGTCAGAAGAACCTGGGTTTAAATCCCACTGACTAGCTCTATGACCTTAGTCAAGTTATTTCATTCTCTAAACTTGTCCCCCTCTGAAAAACTTGGGCATAGAAATGTTGAGAGAATTAAATACTAAATGTGTTTTAAAAATTAATGTGGTATCTGAAATATAATAGATCTAGGTTTTACTAAATTATCTATCTATCCATCTTTCTATCTTTATGTCTCCCAACTTTCTTTTATGACTATATTAAGAACTCTAGCAAAACATTCAATATTTCTCTCCGAGTTAAATAAAAAAGGGTGTCTCTGAAGACTACTAATATTTTACATATTTTCTTTCAAGCAATATTTTGTCTGTTTTAAGCAGGATGCTGAGGTTTATATTTTTGAGAATTGTGAGTAGTACTGTTTCTGCCAGCATGCCTTCTGAGGCTAGATTCTTCATGAGCACAAGAGTTCAGCAGGATTTCAGATTTATTTGTTGGTTTGTTTCTGGGTTTTTTTTGTTTGTTTGATTGGGGTTTTTTAGGATTTCAGATTTTGATAAATGAATCATTGTTTTTAGCTTAAACTACTCCTCTCCTTTATCATGAGGACAAGTGAAAATAAGAGGACTTTCTAATTTGCCTCTGTAGCACTTATGGGTGTCAGTTCTCTTAGTGGACTCTTGAATTTAATAGGTGTCACCCCTATGTTGTCTTGTATTACCTGATTCTCTCACCTTCCGTGGCTGTTCTCTGTCCTTCTACCCTTGGTACAGAAACTGCTAAATGCAGTCAGTTCATCATCAGCCTCTATCCAATCAACTGCGATTCAGTGGCAGACACTCTTGGCCAGCATCTAGAGAAGTTGTTTGAGGGGTTTATTTTATTTTCTCTCTAATGAAGTCATTTTGGAGCTTTCTATATCATTGAAGAGAAAATGCAGACCTTCATCCTATGAATGCTAACAGTTGTTGAACATATATAAAGAGTGGACAAGTGAGAAATTCCTTTGTTAAATCCTCAGTGTTGTGTCTGGAGACATAGGTTTGCTTTTTCTGTCTGTCCCCTGTGTGTAGAGACACACATTAGGCCAGCCCCCTATGGAATTCACTGTGTGGAAGGCTTAGCTTCTCATCACTGCTTCAAAAACTGGGTCCTTCTGGAGTTCAGGAGGACGTGATATGTGCCATAGAATCCTCTGCTAAGTGTGGACAAATGGTCTGTGGACCCCTTCTCAGACTAATCTTTTTAAAAAGAATATAGCACTTAATATGTCAAGGGAAACCATATATATTAAAATACAGCTATCAAAGTATTTTATTATGCTGTGCACTTCATTAATGCATAAAATAACAGGTCTAGTAATTACCATAATTCCAAGTAGTGATGAGCTTACTAATTGGAGATATCTAAAACAATGGTGAAATGACATGAAAATGTCCATGCTTTTTACTGGTGACAAAGTCCTAAGTATTACTAATATTATTGTGGTTTGTTTTCTACATTTATCAATAAAGGAATGCTAAATTTCAGAGATTAACAAAAATAAAGATGTCATTTTTTTTTCCCTATCCAAGTTTATGGATCTCCCTGAATTCTTCTTCACCAACCCCTTGGATATTCATGGCCACAGTTTAAGAATCCAAGGGCCTCGACTCCCAGTGTGTGAACCAAACTCTCTGGTTAGAGATTCTCACAGTCTGGCCTCTCCCATTGCCAAAGTTGCAAGAATTCAAGAATCAATTCCTTGCCAGTGGTGAGAAGCAAAATCTGAACATTCAAAACCAAAGCTGTACTTAAGAGAAGGACCTTTTGTTTTTGCTGACAATGGAAGGGATTCACAGTGAAAAGATGACTGTGTACCTTGGATGTTTGGTTAGCATGCCTTTAAAGGCTCTGGAACATACCACAGGAGAATTCATCCCCCTGCAGACTTTAATGCCACAACATAGCAAATATTGAAGGGGAAAAGGAAGACCACTTTAGTCCACGGAAGATAAACACTTTCCCAGTTTATGTCTCCACAGCAGTGAAGTGCATCATGCTAGATCATGCTATAGGCGAGCCTTGAGAGAGAAGCCTGGGATGCTTGTCCAGGGCACTGTCTGGGTGTTCCCAGCATAACCTTCTGTCTGTTCTCTATCCCCATCCCTCCTCCTTCTCAGCCTGGCTCCAAGTCAGCTTTGAACTAGAGCCCCAAAGGACTAAAGGCAGACTTCCTCTATGAAACCCTCCTGAAGCCACCCTAGGGCTCTGCCAACTGGGTGATGGGAGTCACACTGAAGGGGACAGTCACTGCCACCTTCCCCCCTCCTCTTTTCTCCCCAGCTTCTGCCAGGCCCTGACAGCTCTGGAAGCCAAAGGCCTTTCTTTGACTCCTGTGCAGGTCTCCATGCTGTGCACTGCTGCCAAGCCATGGGGCCAGCTCTAAGAATGTGTTTTTAATATTCATTGTTCACTCTGTCTGTTACCGATGTGTGCACTGCAATTACTATAATTCTTTGCACATGTGTTGTTATGAAATGGGTGCCTTTCAAGCTATGCCAGGTTACTTTTTTTTTCTTTCTGAAACCCAAATATATGATTTCTACCTATGTTTCAGTTAGTTTGCCATGCTTCTTTATTTTATTTCAAAGATGAGTCTGGGCAGTTGAAAAGAGTGGTGTGTGCACAAAGCAAGATCCACCTACTTTCCTTGTGGTAGAACAGTTGCTTTTGATGTAAACTTATGTGGTTTTACCTCACTCTCTTGTTTTCTTCTTTCCATGCACACTAGCAAGCTAACTTTCAGACATACACATCCCACGTGTGCTGCTGCTGGAGTAGCCATCTGCACCCAGGGGAAGGCACACGTGTAGTGTGCAAAACAGACATGCACACATGTGCATGCAAATAGCATTTGGTTGGAAGGTTTCTTGGATATTAGGGTTTTATTTTCCTCCTTTAGTGGTAGAGAGGAAAAGGAGGTCTAGAAAAGTTTTTTTCTTTCTTTTTTTTTTTCTTTTTCTTTAACTTTCATTAGGCCTTTTCTGGCACAGTGTAGAAAATTCAGCTGGGCACAAAAGGATTATATGACTTCATTAATTTAGACTGTCTTATTTTTGTTTTTAATTTTTTATCAAAGAAAAATGGCAAATATGAAACTAGATTATAAAATCTGCTAATATTTTTAAGCTTCTTAGGACAATAACAAACCTTGGTTTTTAAATAAATTAAGAATAACTAGTTTTGCCTTTGAGAACTTACTCTTGAGATTCACAGAGGCTAAATTAAGTATAAAACAGTGGAGGCGTCCACCTGGCAAATATCACAAGCCATCCCCACATATATCTTCCTTTCTTTAGATATTCTCAAGCCACTCTGTTTTTGCTAGGAAGAGAAATCTGACCCTTGTCTGCTAAGCATTTTACTTTCATTGTTAACTATATCCATTTGTCATCATGAAACATTATTATTTTTAAGGTAGCAGGGAAGCAGGACCGCTTGCTGCATAATGGTGCTGTAACTCTTGCTGCCAAGAAGGAATCAAAGAAATGGGACAGTGGCTAATGTGGGAAATCCCACCAGCAAGAAAGAAACATGCAGAGTGACAGAGACAGAGAGAGGAAAAGGAAGGAAAGGGAGGGAGGACAGGGGGAAAGATACTGAAAGATAAAAACAGAGACCTATGCAGAAAAGCTAAAATTTCCATGAAAAGATTTATAAAAGGATGGTATAGCTGTTGCTAGGGAGCTGGGAGGAGAGCAGACAGATACGCCGTCCACTAAAGATTTTTAATATAAACCTGCCTTTGTTTGCATCATCTGTCCAGTGAGGGGACTGGATAAAGAGAAAAAGAAATATGGTGACGCTGTCTTCTTAGACACACAATTTTAAGAACACCCTTTGTAGCTGCTGTGTTGAGGGCATGCCGGAGGTCAGAGGGCACACCCTCGCTCCCCAGAATTCCAGAATTCCAAAGTTGCTCCCATCTAGCTATGGGGAATAGCCCCACTCTATGTATATGATGGCTCTTAGATGTATAACCCTGATGGCAGGTTCTGCCTTCCCTTAAATGAAGAAATGTGTCTTAATCAGCTGTTTGGTTTTATTGTTGCTCAGGCTTCGGAAGGAAAGGAATCTGATGCTGGGACAAACCAGTAGTGGCTCCCCATGGTACTGCTTCCAGTGAGAAACAGAGGAAGTGGCAAGGGGGTCATTGCTACTCCCAGAATCACCAGAGCACCTGCCTGTATTAGGTAGGGTTTAGAGAAAAAGAACAAATAAAATGTATATACGTATATGACAGATTTATTTTTTATTTTAAGTGATTGACTAATGCACTTTGGGGGCAGGCAAATCCAAAAATCTGCAAGACAGTTTGTCAGGCTGAAAATTCTGACAGGCATCCATGTTAAGTCTTGAGTCCAAAGGCAGGCTCCTCTTCTGGAGACCTCAGCCTTTTTTCTAAAGGCCTTCAGCTGGTTAGATGATACCCATATTATGGAGGGTAATCTGTGTTACTCAAAGTCTACTGACTTAAATGGTAATCGCATCTTAAAAATGTTTTCACAGCAACGTCAATGGTGTTTGTACCGTAGCCAAGCTAGGCTGGTGCATAAAATTCACAATCATACAGCTCTATGAAATAACAGGTAAATAATGTTTACCCCTTCACCAAATCAACATATTATGGATTCAGAGATCTGAGGTGGGCATATTTCCACATTGCTGCCAGTGTGATAGAAGCTGCGACCTTTAGTTAGTGTGGTTGTTACTTTGTTCTACCCTGAGAAAATTCCTTGCAGAATTAGATCTTTGAAAGGAGTCTCCTCTAAGGAGTCTATCCCTGTCTTGAACTTTCTCTCTGTAATCCAGACACTCTTTACTCCATATAACCCATTATCCAACTCCCTCAGTTGGATACCTCAGTTGCCATCACTGGAAACTTCACCCTACCACACCCCTTGGTCTGTGCTCTATCCGCACTCTGAGACAGAGAGCCTAATGTTCACTGAACTAGCCCTGCTCAGTTGTGGGCTCCAGAAGAGCTGAAGGAGTCAACTCTACTCCTGTGAAGGAAAGTAAATACAAGCGCTCGAATTCTTGTTCAGTCTCCTCAAAAGGGAAAGCTTTAGCTTGCTTACCTTACAAGTTGGGTTGTCAGATTTAGAAGAAAAAAAAATTTGAATTTTAGATAACCAATAAATGATTTTTAGTATAAATATATCCATACTTGGGTTAGTATGTATACTACTATGTATGTATGTATACATATACATACAAGTATGTATACATACTTGGGTTAGTATAGTATAAACATATCCATACTTAGGTTAATAATGAATAATGAATAACTGAGAAGTTATTCATTATTGATCTGAAATTTATGCCCAGTTACATTTGAATTCAGATCAAGAACAAATAATTTTTTAGTAACAATATATCCCATGTAATATTTGGGACATACTTACACACACAAAAAATTATTCCTTGTTGATCTGAAATTCAAATTTAACCAGGCAGTTTGTATTTTATCTGGCAATCCTGCAAGATGACTTAAAACGTAAAGAGAGTCCTCCAACTCATACTAGCCCTGCTCAGTTGTGGGCTCCAGAAGAGCTGAAGGAGTCAACTCTACTCCTGTGAAGGAAAGTAAATACAAGCGCTCGAATTCTTGTTCAGTCTCCTCAAAAGGGAAAGCTTTAGCTTGCTTACCTTACAAGTTGGGTTGTCAGATTTAGAAGAAAAAAAAATTTGAATTTTAGATAACCAATAAATGATTTTTAGTATAAATATATCCATACTTGGGTTAGTATGTATACATACTATGTATGTATGTATACATATACATACAAGTATGTATACATACTTGGGTTAGTATAGTATAAACATATCCATACTTAGGTTAATAATGAATAATGAATAACTGAGAAGTTATTCATTATTGATCTGAAATTTATGCCCAGTTACATTTGAATTCAGATCAAGAACAAATAATTTTTTAGTAACAATATATCCCATGTAATATTTGGGACATACTTACACACACAAAAAATTATTCCTTGTTGATCTGAAATTCAAATTTAACCAGGCAGTTTGTATTTTATCTGGCAATCCTGCAAGATGACTTAAAACGTAAAGAGAGTCCTCCAACTCATACAGTATTTTTTCTCAGAGACAACATAGGCTTTTTGCCTATCTAGGAACGTATTTTTCCATAAGCAAGCCTGTCATTCTTGCTCCTCTCTAACAATAGCTTCCGACCACCTCTTTTCCCAGTGCCCATTGCCCTAGAGGGGTTGAGGCCACTCTAGCTTTATTTCTCCTTCTAATCAGGGTATGGTGGGAGGAATATCCAATTAGTCCTGTTCAGATTGACATATTTTCAGAAAAGGAATCATTGACATCCCCAGTCACCTAGACTCAAGACCCTAGAGCCATCCTCAATTCTCTTCCCTTCTATCCTCCCTGCCACGGCTTTATTTGCAACGTCTTTCGTATCCTCTCCCTTTTATCTCAGACATCCCTCTAATCCAGCTTCATTATTGGTCCCAGAAGAACATCTCACTTTTTCTTCCTACCCATAGCACCTATCTTCTACAGTCCATCCACCACACTCCATGTCTGAAGTTCAGTATTGTTGTGAACACTCAGACACTCAAGGCTCAGAAGCATTCTGTTTCCAGAATGTCTGCCAAATGAAGTCCTATATTTTGGCCTACAGCAAGTCCAGATATCAAGGCCACATATAAGATCCCTCAAGTAACTGACTTTAACCCAGTGGTCATACACTTTTTCTGAGAAAAGCCAGGGAGTAGATTTTTTAGTCCTTGAGGGCTATATAGTTTCTGTCATAATTACTCAACTCTGCTGTCATTGCATGAAAGCAGCCATAGATGTCAGTGAGTGGGCATGGCTGAGTTCCAGTACAGCTTTGTTTATAAAACAGGTTAAGGGTACAGATTTGGCCCACAGGCTGCAGTTTGCCCATTCCTTCTCTAGCCGGCAAGTCAAACCTGTTCTCTAAGTCCCAGCTCAAGTGTTATTTTCTCTGTAAAGATTCCCTGATCCACACAGTTGGAAGTAACTCCTTCTTTACTTAATGTGCACAACACTTTGTCTTTATGACCATGGCCACATTCTACCTTGAATGGAGTCCATACCTTCTCTTTCTGTTCATACTTGGCATGCCCTGCAGAGGCCACTGTAGTCCATTACACAGGACAGATGTTCAGTAAGAAAGTAGTGGTAGGAAAAATGATGGAAAGTGAATCTAGAGGAAGGACAAGGGCTTGATAAACTACAGCCTCCTGCTTCTCCTCAGGTAAGTGTGAGTTCCCTGAAGGCTGTGGATCAACATGAAATACCTTTTGGAGAAGCACAACTTCCAGGCCAGTCAGTCACTTAAACACACAGAAGCCTGCCCCTCAAAAATGTATTAGCTAAGCATTCAATTCCCCAACCAGGAAGGTTGGTATTACAAATGGATTTGGACTGAAACCATTTTCCTTTTTGAAACACACCCAAGTTCTAAAAGAAATAGCTTCACCTGATCTGAACTGTCAACACATTCCTCCAAAATCCATCCCTTGAGAGAACTTTGTTACCTGCTTCATCTCAAAATGTACCTGACTCCAAAGCATCTGGACTTTTTATAGGAGGGCTACAAACAGCCACGCCCGTGTGCCTCAAAGAAAGGGTTTCAGAGCTGGGAAAAGAGCAATAATGCAAGCATTTTTCTAGCACAGTAACAAGGAAAGTTAAAAATTATTTTAAAATTAGCTCTATCCTTGAAAATTGCAAACCAATTTATTTTTCTAGTTTTTTGTCAATTTTTGGACTTAGAGATGGTTTAGTTATATTACTACATACTTGATTTTGTCTCTAATCATTTTAGGTGCATGTCATGTTCTCTTAATTAATCTGCAGGTTTCTCAAGAGGAGGATACATATTTTCTTTTCCTGCACACCTTCCTAGAGCTTTGTAATACCAGGACCACTGCAAATGCTCAATAAGCATGCAATCAGTAAATGAATATATGGGATGCATTAACCTGCTAAAGTCCTGGGTGAGGAGAATTCAATTGTTCAAGTTAATTTTGTTAAAAAGAATTCTTCTCTTCTCTTGAAATCCTGATCCCACCTCTTTTTCACCACCAATTAGTACCTCTGTTTTAAGTCCTTTGAAATTTTCATAACAATAAGAAAGAAAAATTTTGCTTACAGCTATGTTTTATTAGACTTAAGTCTTCTTTGATGGCAGGACACAACACACCGACACTTGGGTAGATGAAAAGCAGAACTTTTTGCTACTTGCCAAATGAGAGCAGACTGCCAGGCAGGGCCACACAGAGGGTTATACCCAGGGGTGGGGGCAGTTTATGTGTGGCAAACAGAGTGGGGTTAACTAGGTTGAGCAAACTCCTTGTGAATTAGCTGATTTGAATAATTTCACAGGCTCCAGGACTCAGTGGCTGTTTCTAGCTGTCTGGTACTTGGCCCAGGGGCAATTAGGCCTGCTACATAGACGCCAGGAGTGTAGGAGTTCCATAAGGGAAGTCACTGGAATGTTGACTTGTGCTGCCCCAAAGGGGGAACTGACTGGCCTCTAAACCAGCCCTCAAAACTGAATCAAGACACATTTTTTAAAAACTATGTTACGGGGGCGCTTGTGTGGCTCAGTCAGTAAAACATCTGCCTTCGGCTCAAGTCATGATCCTAGGGCCCTCAGCTCAAGCTGGGCATTGGGCCCTGCTCAGCAGAGAGCCTGCTTCTCTCTCTCCCTCTTTCTCTCTGTCAGTAAATAAATAAGGGCTGCCTGGGTGGCTCAGTCTGTTAACCGCCTGCCTTCAGCTCAGGTCATGATCTCAGGGTCCTATGATACAGCCCCGAGTCAGGCTCTCTGCTCAGTGAGGAGTCTGCTTCTAACCCCCTCCTCTGTGCTGTCTCCCTCTGTGTTCTCTCTCTTGCTCTCCCACAAATAAATAAATAAATAAAACATTTTTAAAAAAAGTAAATAAATACAAATCTTAAAATGAAAATAACTATGCACTGTAACATCTTCATCTATAGTTCATAAAAGCAGGGAATTCCCTGTATTGTACTTTTCATTGTACCCCAATTCCTAGCATGTTGAAAGCACTCACAATTGAGTAAACTGAATGACTCCAGATTTTCACTTCTACAACAGGGAAGGAGGGTGGGCCACTAAGACTGATAGCCTGGATTCAACACTTTGATTAGGTTTTGAAATTTGCACTACAGGAAAAATATATAGTAAATTCTACTAGTCAGGAAGAAAAAAGTGATAAGATCAGTATTGCTCTGTCAAGAGGTTATACCCATAATCTGGAATGTTGTCATTTTATTGGAATGACAGACATAAATGATCAGTGTTGATTGTATGATCAATCTGAGAGCAAAATGACATTTGAGGGTAAGAGAATTGGGAATGAGAGAAACAGAAACTGGCTAAAAGCCAGCTAAATTGGAGTGGTTTTGCTGTGGGATAGAAGATAACAAAGCTTTGAAAACCAAGTAGCAAGGAAAGGTAAGAATGAGACTGAATAACAGAAACTCATGAGCTCTGGAGAGAGAGAAAGTCACTGATTTTTTTAAGATCACATGATACTAAAAGCATTTGGAGGGGTAATCAGCCTGTTGGCAAAAAAGAACTGAAAGAAAATAAGTCTATATTTAGTGTACATAAAATAAATGGGAAATAATGTCTTAGAACTGTAAAAAGTAAATCATTAGCCCAATGAAGGCAAGAAAACAGCCTTAAAGAAATGATTTTATACCACTACAGTGTTTCTATGGGAAGTAACACCAAATGAGGGCTTCATGAAAAATTCTAAAAAACTCCAAGTTAAAAAAAATTTAAGAGATTTCTTCATAACAGGACCAGTCAAATTCTTTATTATGTTTACAAATGTTGGGAACCTCTAAGAAGAAAGTGTGGTGGGAGGGTCTCAACCACAGAATCCTCCTCTCCCTTCATGGAACAGCACATGTGACTCATATTCCATAGAACACTCCTGGATAAAGCCCATGCTAATAACATGATTTTTTTCCTCATCTGTGTTATTTTCAAAGCAACACAAGTTATTTTATTCTTTTTTTTTAAGATTTTATTTATTTATTTGACAGATAGAGATCGCAAGTAGGCAGAGAGGCAGGCAGAGAGAGAGGAGGAAGCAGGCTCCCCGCTGAGCAGAGAGCCCAATGTGGGGCTTGATCCCAGAACCCTGGGATCACGACCCAAGCCGAAGGCAGAGGCTTTAACCCACTGAGCCACCCAGGCACCCCAGGTTATTTTATTCTGTCAGAGAACTTAAGCAATTACATTCCAGGACACATAAACACTATCCTACCTCTTAGGGACTAACTAAAAAATTCTCCCCATGTCTAATATAGGTATTTACGTACTTTGAGAAAATATATCTTGGAACATTTTTGGGACAGACTAAATATATATGGTAATATCAACTCTCAGTGCTGAAAAAATAAAAAATAAAAAAGATTTGAGGCAGGATATGGTGAGTAATGAAAGAACATCACATCAATCCTCATGTTAACTACTGTCCCATAATGTTCCTGTTCATCTGCTTAATTAAATGCCCCCCCAAGAAGAAAATCTACTTAAAGCCCACAACCAAAGAGCAAGCTAAAAATAACAATGGCGACTAGAATTTCAATTTCTACAAGTCTTTGCAAAACTTGGCAGTGACTTCGATCGAATAAGCATCTAATTAGGACATCAAATGGTATCAAATATCAGCATTTAGCCACTTAGCCTGACATGTCAAGCAGAGGCATACGCTGTCGTCAGCATTCCAGGAACAGTAGACTGTGCTAGACAGGTCTTTGCCCAGCAGTTTACCCAGTGATTCTGAGATAAATTGTCTGTCTGTCCTTTTTTGCTATTTCCTTGCAAGGTTTTGTGATTCTCATATCCTAATGAAGCAGTTGTTTATTGACATTTTAAATGATGTAAGGTCATTTCATGACTTTTAAGAAACTACTGACATTATTTTAAATTCTTTAGTAAACACATAGCCGTGGAAACTACTCTGAAATTGCTGATGTTTCAAGGAAGACAGCCCGGAGGAAGTTGGGAACTTTCAGTAACACCTCCAACAATGGCTTCTTTTATTGAAATATTGATTGAGTACATGCCATGTGCTAGGTCTTTTGTTGCCTGGCCTGCTCAGCTCCATCATTATAACTAAATGATCAAGACAGCCTAGTCAATCAGGGAGCTTTTAATTTATTTTCAGTGGCCAAAGGAATAGATTGAAGGTCACATAGCCATAGGTATCCAGTAGGCATCCTGGGCTTATGTACTGCCATTGGCTAAGTAAGCTCAAACTTAGGAAACCACACCTAGAAACTTCAGGTACACCTGTATATGAGATAGTAAAATTACGAACACCATTCTCAAAGGGGCAAAGAAAATGAAGTTTCTTTGTTGTCCTATAATTATGGTGACCAAAAGTGGGACAATTCCAGTTTACACCTATTGTCCCAGTGTCTCAACTGGTCTAACATTTCCCTCAAATTTTTAATTTTTTTAAATGAAAAATTATTAATAGCTGCACTGGGAGCTCTCTACTTTGTATTTTCAGCTTCTGATATGGTTATCTAGTAGTATAGGAGATGTATGAACAGATTTTGTTTTTACTTTAACCTCCCTTTCAAAGACCACATCTGTGGCACTTGCTGGTAAACACAGTGCCCTTGGGCAAGAGAGAGCTCGTGAAGCTAATTTCTCCTGGTTTGGATGGTACTAGGAGACTCAACAGCCCTGCCTTTACAGGCCATTATTGGGTCTGCCAGTCGTGCTGTGGCCACACTCACACTTCAAATGCATATTCTTCAAAATGCAGGAAGCCACTAGCCATCAGTTGGCAGGATCAGTAGAAATGTGAGACTTCATTGTTTAGTTGGGAAACGTGCACCAGAGCTAGAGTCCAGGCTATTCTGTCATAAAGCTTATAGAGAGCAGCCTGAATATTCTCATTACATGGTTTTGCTATTTATTATTTGGTTCATGTACGTTTATCAGCAGCAGTTATTATTTGATAATGCTGTTTTGCAACAAACTCAGCAGGAAAGAACTCAAAAAACCAAAAGCACATGTTAAGCAAAAAACTAAGTTCTGAATTTCAGTTTCACAACAAAGTTAATGATGAATGTGGAACTTGCAAAAAATGTTTATCCACACAATTTACCATCTACTATGAGGGCTAAGTGGTACCACTGACCACATGAAAACCGGAAGATACAAATCTTCTGAAGAAGTTCCAGGTTATCCAACAACTTAGAATTTAATTTAAGACTATATCCAAAAACGACCAAATGTGTGCCTACAGAAAGGGCATTTACATATCAGTCAGTGAAGCATGACTTTTCATTTACCTCAAATGATTGTTTTTCTTCATTAACTTCACCCACTTTGGGTTCCAGGTTTGCTTTTGGACATGCGAAAAGTGAAGTGATAATTGTTCACGTGTTGGCTCCATTAGCAGAAGAACTACACAAACAGTTCAGTGAGGCCAGTTTTATACCAGTGTTCTAGATAAAGAGAAAACTGGTTCCAGTAAAGGTTTGTTTTTCTTTATTTAATTCATGAGATCAAAATACATCTTTTGGGTATTCATTCTGACATTATTGTGAATGCCATCATAGGCTCAGGAAAGAAGTTCAACATTAAAGTAAAACTTTCGTGCTATGTAAACACAAATTTTAGTGGGGTACAGTGTTGTGAGAAAAACAATATTCTTACTAAATTAAGAAATCTTTGGAGCAGATACATGCTTGAAATTATATCCTAGAAGGCTGCTGTATTACACTAATCAAAATAGTAACTCTCTTTGTCAAGATATATAAATATTATACACAGATACAAGCATATGCATGAAGTTAAAGGAACTGAACTATAAAACTTTATGAGGAAGCTAGTGTTCAACATCTTTATGGAAATAATACCTTCTTTGCTGCCTGCCATCCAGGTCTGCCCCTAATGTTTGTAGAACCAATGGTAAGAATAGAAACGGAAACCCACATACCATAAGTCTAAAGTTTTACAATTTATAAATCAAGCTAGCAAACTGCTCAATAAAATAAGTTCAATCCTAACATCACATATATACTTTCAGTAATGACCTGAAAAGCCAGGTTATAATTTAGAATCCCCAGAATCCTTGAAATCCTTTTCTGTAGTTGGCAATGTGAGGGAAACACCTCATCCATCCTGAGCTCTTCTTCCTTCAGCTCCCTCTTGCATAACAAGGACTCATACAAACAGGTGAGCAGATACCAGATTAGCCATTTCTGTCATCAGCACCACCTCTGGCCACACCTAAACAGCTGTCCCATGCCCAAATCTTAGGCTATGGAGAGCCCATACTGGTAGTGAGATCCACCCTTGAGAGGACGTACCCAAGGAAGATGCCTGCCCATCTCTGGGAGCAGATCTGGGCCATTAGGGCAAGGAATTCAGGGACCTTAGCCACTTGAGCATTTGTCCGAGATGGCATGTCTTCCTGGCCCCTCAGATTGGAGTTAGGTTGGAAAAGGGTCAGAACTGAGCCCTCTAAAGTGGAGGGCCCTGGGCTGCTATCCGGCCCTGGGCTGCTATCCATCTTGCTCAGATTCAGGTATAAGAGTAGTACTGACTGGGGCGCCTGGGTGGCTCAGTGGTTTAAAGCCTCTGCCTTCAGTGCAGGTCATGATCCCAGGGTTCTGGGATCGAGCCCCACATCGGGCTCTCTGCTCTGCGGACAGCCTGCTTCCTCCTCTCTCTCTCTGCCTGCCTCTCTGCCTGCTTGTGATCTCTGTCTGTCAAATAAATAAATAAAATCTTTAAAAAATAAAAAAAAATTAAAAAAAGAGTAGTACTGACTTAACTAATCTTGGTTGTTGTCTCTTCATCTTGTACATGAAATTCTAATAGATTTAGTAGACATTCCTCATCTAGTCAAACCCTTCACCTGTTCTTCAAACAGTGAGATTTGGGATCCTCAACATTTTCTGTGTCAAAATAACATAGAGAGTTAGCAAATTCAATGAAGACCTATTTTTTCCTTGTCACACTGGATGTCTAGATGCCATTTGGATTGGGTTTAGAAGATGGGAAGTATAGATGTCTCTTGATCTGAGTCTCTTAACAGATGATGTAGAAGGGAAAGAGATGTAGAAGGGAAAATGAAATCATGAAGACACTTGCTGTTGGACGGCAGAGCACCGCCAGTTGCCATGGTGATGGCATTAGCTGAATTTGGGTCAGTCGAAGTATAGTAGGAGGAGTTTCTTGAAAGTAACCAACAGTTGTTTGATTTAAATAAATCTGCATGGGTAGGAGCAGTGTCAGAAGTAGTTTGCTCAGTCAGCGTCAGTGCACGGTGCATTCCACTGTATGTGGGGTGAGTGGAGAACTGTGGCTTGGGACAGGTACAGGCAAGGTAAAAAAAAGTTAGAGGTTTTAAGGAACCATTTTGAAAATCAACTTAAGTGCCTAAAATTAAGGGCCTAAAAATAGTATTGGAATACACACACATTCACACACATTCTAGCATATTGTCAATGCTGAAATATTTTAAAACTGATTACAGACACCGTACAATGTCAAACAGTCAGTACTAATTTAGTGTGGCTGAAATAGAACTCATTCCTTAAAAAGGTTCCATGGTTCTCCATGGAATTTCCCAGCTCATTAAATTATACCATCAACATCACCCATGCATGTGCTTAAGCAAAAAGTCTAGATGTTCGCTGTGATTTCTTGATTTCTCATTTTTAATTATTTTAGAATTTTTTTAAGGTTTTATTTATTTGAGAGAAGAAAGAGAGAGCATGAACAGGGGAAGAAGCAGAAGGAGAGGGGGAAGCAGACCCCCCACTGAGTAGGGAGCCCAACATGGAGCTCATTTCCAGGATCCTGAGATCAGGACCTGAGCTGAAAGCAGACATTTAACTGACTGAGCCACTCAGGTGTCCCGATTTCTCACTTTTTAAAATCTGTCCATTAGCAAGTCATTTTGATTCAGCCTCTAACTTATATCCTAAAAGCCCTCTTCTCTTCTCCATTAGTACCACCTTAGTCTAAACCACCAGATTTAGGTCTATTAAAGCAAATGAAGTGATATGACAAGTAGTCTAATTCCAGTTTCTAGTAGTCACTGTTCTTACTTCTTTCCTTAATGTCTGAGCTAGCCTCTGGACATGAAGTCTCCATGGTCTGGCTCCTGATTAATTCTTTGACCTCATTTCAAACAGCCTCCATCCTGCCAACTATGCTCTAGCAACACTAGATAACTTTTTGATCTGTGAAATGACAAACTCATTTTTGCTTTGGAGCCTCTGCACCAGTTGTGTGACTGTCTTCTCTGTCCAAACAGTTCTTCCCCTTATATTAGCGTGGCTGCCTATTTCTTGTGATTCAGACCTCACCCTAAATGTCAGCTTCTCAGAGGAGCCTCCTTGACCATGCGTTCTGACTTGGATCCACCCTCTCATGCTTTACTACATCTGCCTATTTTGATTGTCTGCATTACAGATGTTTAGGTATATGTGTCATTTCCTCCTAGCTAGGATATAAGCCCCACTAATGGCAAAACTTTTGTTTATGTTGTGCACCTTTGTATCTCTACAATGGAGAATAGTACCTGGTACCTACAGGTGTCCAATAAATGTTTGTCAATTGAATTGATAAAAAGAAAGTTTCAGAATAGAGCCTGATATTTTGATTAAAGAACTATCAAAATTATTCTGCTTGACTGGAATTTTTGGTATCTAAATAAGCTATCTAAATAAGTGAGTTACGGGCACCTGGATGGCTCAGTGGGTTAAGCCGCTGCCTTTGGCTCAGGTCATGATCTCAGGGTCCTGGGATCGAGTCCCGCGTCGGGCTCTCTGCTCGGCGGGGAGCCTGCTTCCCTCTCTCTCTCTGCCTGCCTCTCTATCTACTTGTGATCTCTCTCTGTCAAATAAATAAATAAAATCTTTAAAAAATAAATAAATAAGTGAGTTAGAATCTGAGAGCTCAACAGTTTTTTTAGACAGGAATTAATTATACATTATTTGTAGTAGGATATAATCAAGATCCACTTTAAAAATATTGAATGTATTATTTGTTTCATTTCTGCATCACTTAATGATTTACACCTTAATTGCCTAATCTTACTGCATAGCCCTGGAACTTACCTATTTAACTTTCCTAAAGTCTGACCCATCAATTAACTACCCTCTGCACATGAAGCTCTTGGCCAGAATTTTAACAGAATCAGAATCTCTTGTGATACTCCAGTAAAAAAAAAAAAAAACCTCATCAGGATTCTGAGAAAAAAACAAATTATTGTCTTAGACAAGAACTCTCAGGTGCTAGACTATTTAATGCTTAATCTTTTTTATTAATTTTGTTCCTAAAAAAGGAAAATGTGCCTCTGTTTGCAGTTGGGGGCAACAGGGACTAAAGTGAGAGACAGGGGACAGAGGCTGATTGTACATGTGTGAAGTGCCCATTGACTAATAACTTGAAGTATTAACTGGTTCTTTATTCCTTTCTTCTTCTTCTTCACTTCGCCTATAGTTATAAGTTTTAGTTCCATGAGATGTAAGGCTACATTAACTTCAGGAGAAATTTATCAGTTCAGAACTTTAAATGAAGCAATGATGTGTTGGTCAATGTTCAACAAATGGCTCTCTAGAAAAAAGAGCCCCGATTTGTGGTGTTTGTTGGTTTCTGTGGTGTAAATAACCCCAGGATGGCTGATTTCAAGCTACCAATGTGACTTCACTTAAAGTGGACTTAGGTAGAGATACTAATAATTAGTTTTCATGAGCTAGTATGACCTGGCTTTAGCACACCACTGAATCAAAGATACAATTCTGTTTCAAGTTCACAACTTTTGATCCACATACAAAAGCAAAAACAAATGAGAGTAGATAAAATGAGGCTGGGGTCAATTTCACATTCTATGCCAAGACATTAAAAAGAAATAACTTTAGGGGTGCCTGGGTGGCTCAGACAGTTAAATGTGCGACTCGTGATTTCAGCTCAGGTCATGATCTCAGGGTCATGAGATTGTGCCCCATGTCAGGCTCTGTGCTCAATAAGTCTGCTTGAGATTCTCTCTCTACCTCTCCCTCGTCCACTCCCTCCACAAGCACATGCACATGCACATTCTCTCTCTCTTTCTAGTAAATACATTCATACATATATACATACTTAGGAAAAGGAAGTTTAGAAAGAAGTTTTCATTTGGGGCACCAGGCTGGCTCAGTGAATATGTGACTCTAGATCTTGTTGTGAGTTTGAGCCCCATGTTTAGTGTAGAGATTTCTTAAAAATAAAATCTTTTAAAAAAAGAAAGAAGTGATGCTTTTTATTCTCCCTGGCTTTATTGAGATATAATTGACATACTGTTTAAGGTTAAGGTATACAACATAATTGTTTAAGGTGTTTAATGTGGTTTTGTTTGCATTTCCTATTGATTCCTGATGATGGGCATCTTTTCATGTACCTGTTGGCCATTTGTATGTCTTCTTTACAAAAATGTCTACTTGGATCCTTTGCCCATGTTTAAATTGGATTGTTTGGTTTTTTGCTATTGAGTTAAATGAACTCTTTATACATTTCAGATATTAACCCTTCTCTAGATACATGTTTCACAACTATATTTTCACCCATTCCACAGGTTGTCTTTTCATTTTGTTGATCATTTCTTTTGTGTGTAGAAGCTTTTTAGTTTGATGTAGTTCCTCTTTTTAATTTTTACTTTTTTTGCTTGTGCTTTTGGTGTCACATCCAAAAAATTGTTGTCAAGACTGGTGTCAAGATTTTCCTTATGCTTTCTTCTAGGAGTTTATGGTTTCAAGTCTTACATTTAAGTCTTTAATCTGTTTTGAGTTAATTTTTGTGAGTGGTATAATACATTGTTCTAATTTTATTCATTTACATATGGATATCCAGTTTTTCCAACATCATTTATTAAAGAAACTATCCTTTCCCCATTGGGTATTCTTGGCTTCCTTGTCAAATATTAGTTGCTGTGTGTGTGAGAGTTTATTTCCGGGCTTTCGGTTCTGTTCCGTTGGTCTGTGCATCTATTTTTATGCTAGTAGCATACTGTTTTGTTTACTATAGGTTTGTTATATAGTTTGAAATCAGAAGTGTCATGCCTCCAGCTTGATTCTTCTTTCTCAGGATTGCTTTGGCTGTTCAGGTTTTTTGTGGTTCCATATGAATTTCAGAATAGTTTTTTTCTATTTCTATGAAAAATGCCATTAGCAGTTTGATAGAGATTGAATTGAATCTATAGATGACTCCGGGTTGTATGGTCATTTTAACAAAATTCTTCCATTAAAGCAGGGTATCTTTCCATTTATTTGTGCCTTCTTCAGTTGCTTTCACCAAAATCTTATGGTTTTCAGTCTATAGATCTTTCACCTCCTTGTTAAATTTATTCCTAAGTGTATTGTTATTATTTTGATGATACTGTAAATGGGATTGTTTTCTTTCTTTCTTTTTTTTTTTTTTTTTTTTTAGCCTTAGGTAGTTCATTGTTAGTGTATAAAAGCACAACTGATTTTTGTGTATTGACTTAGAATCTTGCAACTTGACTGAATTCATTTAGTAGTTATAACAGTGTTTTGGTGGAGTCTTTAAGATTATCTATGTTAAGATCACATTGTCTGCAAACAGACAGTTTTACTTCTTCCTTTCTGATTTGAGTGCCTTTTCTTTTTCTTGCCTCATTTCCCTGTCTAGGACTTCCAATAGTGTACTGAATAGGAATACTGAGAATCTTGTCTTTTTCCTGATCTTAGAGGAAAATCTCTCAACCTTTCACCATTGAGTATGATGTTAGCTCTGGTCATAAATGGCCTTTATTATGCTGAAGCATGTTCTTTCTGTACTCAATTTGTTGAGAGTGTTTGTCATGAAAGGATGTTGTATTTGTCAAATGTTTTTTCTGCATTTATTGAGATCATAGGATTTTTATCTTTCATTCTATTAGTGTGGTGTATCACATTTATTGATTTGCATATGTTGAACCCTCCTTATGTCCCAGAGATGAATCCTATTTGATCATGTTTATGATTCTTTTAATGTGATATTGAATTCAGTCTGCTAGCATTATATTGAGAATTTTTGCATCTATATTAATCAATATTGACCTATAGTTTTTCTTTTCTTATATTGTCCTTATCTGGCTTTGGTATCAGAGTAATGCTAGTTTCTTAAAATGATTTAGGGACTATTCCTTTGTTTTCAGTTTTTGAGAGTTTGAGAAAGATTGTATTAGTTCTTTAAATGTTTGATTGAATTAATCAATGGAACCATTTGGTCCTGGGCTTTTATTTGTTGTGACAGTTTTTATTACTCATTCAATCTTCTTACTCATTATTGGTCTGTTCATATTTTCTGTTTCTTCTTGATACAGTCTTAGTAAGTTGTATGTTTCTAGCAATTTTTCCATTTCTTTTAGGTTATCCAGTTTGGGAGGAAGTAATTGTGCATAGTGTCTCATGATGCTTCATATTTGTGTGGTATCAATTATAAGGTCTGCTCTTTCATTTTAGACATTATTTGAATCTTCTCTTTTGTTCTTAGTCTAGTAAAGATATGTCATTTTGCTTATCTTTTCCAAAAACCAATCTTCATTTCATTGATTTTTTTATGGTTTTTCTGATCTCTATGTCATTTCTTTCTGTTCTGATCTATTAAATTTTTTTCTTTCTGCTAACTTTGAACTTCATTTGTTATTCTTTTCTTAGTTCCTGGAGGTACAAGATTAGGTGGTTAATTTGAGATCTTTCTTGTTTCCTAATGTAGGGCTTTATTACTATAACTGTTCTATTTAGAACTGCTTTTGTGATATCCCATAAGTTTTGGTATGTTGTATTTCCATATTTGTTTGTTTCAAGGTACCATTTTATTTCCATTTTGATTTCTTCTTTGACCCACTGTTTGTTGAGGAGTGTGCTGTTTAATTTCCACATATCTGTGAATTTTCCCACTTTCTTCTTTTATTGATTTCTATTTCATAGCTATTATGGTCAGAAAAGAGACTTGGTACAATTTCAGTCTTTTTTAATTTGCAAAGTCTTTTCTGGCTTAAAATGCTCTAACCTGGAGAATGTTCCATGCACAGTTGGGAAGAATGTGTATTTTGCTGTTCTTGGATGGAATGTTCTGTATTTTTCTGTTAGGTACATTTGGTCTAAAGCAGTTCAAATCCCATGTTTCCTTATTAATGTTCTGTCTAAATGATCAGATCACTTTCTTATTTGAATGTGGGGTGTGAAAGAAATTGAGGAAGACACAAATAAATGGAAAAATACTTGAGCCATGCTCACAGATTAGAAGAACAAATACTGTTAAAATGTCTAAGCTACCCAGAGCAATCTACATATTCAAAGCAATCCCTAATAAAAATACCATTGATCTTTTTCACAGAGCTGGAAGAAATAATCCTAAAATTTGTACAGAACCAGAAAAGACCCCAAATAGCCAGAGGAATGTTGAAAAACAAAGCCAAAGCTGGTGGCATCACAATACCTGACTTCAAGCTGTTTTACAAAGCTGTGATCATCAAGATGGCACAATACTAGTACAAAATCAGATACATAGATCCGTGGAACAGAATAGAGAATCCAGAAGTGGACCCTCCACTCTATGGTCAACTAATCTTCAACAAAGCAGGAAAGAATATCCAATGGGAAAAAGTTGGTCTCTTCAACAAATGGTTGGAAAATTGGACAGCCACATGCAGAAGAATAAAACTAGACCATTCTTTTATACCATACACAAAGATAAACTCAAAATGCATAAAAGACCTAAATGTGAGACAGGAGTTCATCAAAATCCCAGAGGAGAACACAGGCATCAACCTCTTTGACCTTGGAAGCAGCAACTTCTTGCTAGACACATCTCCAAAGACAAGAGAAACAACAGCAAAAATGAACTATTGGGGCTTCATCAAAATAAAAAGCTTTTGCACAGCAGAGGAAACAGTCAAGAAAACTAAAAAGCAACCTACAGAATGGGAGAAGGTATTTGCAAATGGCATATCAGATAAAGGGCTAGTATCCAAAATCTATAAAGAATTTATCACGGTGCCTGGGTGGTTCAGTGGGTTAAGCCTCTGCCTTCGGCTCAGGTCATGATCTCAGGATCCTGGGATCGAGCCCCACATCGGGCTCTGCTCGGTGGGGAGCCTGCTTCCCTCTCTCTCTGCCTGCCTCTGTGCCTGCTTGTGATCTCTCTGTCAAATAAATAAAATCTTTTTTAAAAAAAAAAGAATTTATCAAACTCAACACCCAAAGAACAAATAATCCAATCAAGAAATGAGCAGAAGACATGAACAGACATTTCTCCAAGGAAGACATACAAATGGCCAACAGACACATGAAAAAATGTTCAACATCACTCAGCATCAGGGAAATACAAATCAAAACCACAATGAAATACCATCTTACACCGGTCAGAATGGCTAAAATTTACAAGAGAGGAAACAACAAATATTAGCGAGGATTCTGAGAAAGGGGAACCCTCTTACACTGTTGGTGGGAATGTAAGCTGGTATAGTCACTCTGGAAAACAGTATGGAGGTTCCTCAAAAAATTAAAAATAGAGCTACTGTAGGACCCAGCAATTGCACTACTAGGTATTTACCCTAAAGATACAGATGTAGTGAAATGAAGAGGCACCTGCTCCCCACTGTTGATAGTAGCAATGTACACAATAGTGGAATTGTGGAAGGAGCTGAGATGTCCTTCAGCAGATGAATGGATAAAGAATATGTGGTGGGAGACGAACCATGAGAGACTATAGACTCTGGTAAACAAAGTGAGGATTTTAGAAGGGAGGGAGTAGGGGATGGGTGAGCCTGGTGATGGGTATTAAGGAGGGCATGGATGGTTTGGAGCACTGGGTATTATAGGCAAACAATGAATCATGGAACACTACATCAAAAATTAATGATGTACTGTATGGTGACTACCATAACACACACACACACACACACACACACACACACACACAACCACAAGAAAATGTGGTGTGTATATATACAATGGAATATTACTCAGCCATCAGAAATGATGAATACTTACAGCAACATGGATAGAACTGACTAAGTGAAGTAAGTCAATCAGAGAAAGACAATTATATGGTTTCACTCATGTGGCATATAAGAAACAGTGCAGAGGATCATAAGGGAAGGGAGGGAAAACTGAGTGGGAAGAAATCAGAGAGGGAAACTCGCCATGAGAGACTCTTAACTATGGGAAACAAACTGAGGGTTGTGGAGGGTAAGTTGGGTGGGGGGATGGGGTAACTGGGTGATGGGCACTAAGGGAGGGCACGTGATGTGATGAGCACTGGGTGTTATATGCAACTGATGAATTATTGAACACTCCATCTGAAACTAATGTGCTATGCATTGTCTAATTGAATTTTTGGTGGGGAGCTAATGAATTTGAATTGAAGATTTTTTTTTAAATGGGGCATTGAATTTCCCCACTATTATTGCATTGTTGTCTCTCTTCAGATTTATTAGTATTTACTTAACATATTTAGGTCCTCCAATGTTGGGCACATATATATTTATAGGTATTATATACTCTTAATGAATTGAGTTTTCTCATTGTGTAATGACTTTCTTTGTCTCTCATTATAGCTTTTGACTTAGTCTTTTCGTTTGATATATATTTAGCTACTCCTGTTCCCTTTTGGTTTCCATTTGAGCTAAATATCTTTTACTATCTTTTACTTTTAGCCTATGTGTGTTCTTAAGCTGAAATGAGTCTCTTGTAGGCAGAATATAGTTGGATTTTGTTTATATATCCATTCAGCTTCTCTATCCATTCAGCCTTTCAACTAGAAAATATGATCTTTTTTAATATTTGAAGGTATTGATAGGTAAGGTATTGATATTGATAGGTAAGGACTTACTAATGCTATCTTATTATTTTCTGGCTCTTCTGTAGTCCTCTGTTTCTTTTTTCCTTTGTTACTGTCTTCCATTGTGAACTAATTGATGATTTTCCATAGTGATATGCTTTGATTCCATTTTCTTTATCTTTTGTATATCTACTGTTGGTTTTGCTTTGTGGTCACCAAAAGGCTTACATAAACCATCTTATAATAAAATTGAGGGTTTTTTTTTAAAAGATTTTAATTATTTATTTGACAGACAGAGATCACAAGCAGGCAGAGAGGCAGACAGAGAGAGAGGAGGAAGCAGGCTCCTCGCCAAGCAGAGAGCCCGATGCGGGGCTCGAACCCAGGATCCTGGGATCATGACCTGAGCTGAAGGCAGAGGCTTTAACCCACTGAGCCACCCAGGCACCCCTAAAATTGAGTTTTTAAAGCTGATATCAGCATTTTAGATGGATAATAACTTAACTTTGATCACATACAAAAACTCTTCCCTCTTACTCCTACCTTTGCCAGAGAAATACTCTTTAGCAGTATGTTAGTGTGAGTCTGGAAAAGTAGGGTGAGAAGATAGATAATAGTTGGACATGCTAGAGTAAATAAAACCTGCATACCTACCAGGAACAGGAATCTAATCAAAACAAAGTTTTCTCCAAGAGTGAGAGGCCCTGGGTCCTATTAGGCCTACCTGGAACTCTGGGAGTGGGCAGCCTTGCCACTGTTCCTCTTGGCACATGGGCAGAGTTGGAGACAACAATAGCTATGAATCACATTACAGCAGAGTACTACTGACAGTCCAGAGTCTTTTCTGAAGCCTCATAAAGTGATACTCTTCCCTTTGCTCTTGATCTTCCCTGAGCCCACAAGGACAGGAAAGAGCTGGGTCAAGGTGAAAAAATGATGTTCATGGGGGTTAAGATGAGAAGGCTGAAGAGGGCACAACTGTATAGATCTAGAATTTTTCTGAGATTGCAAACATCACACACACACATACGCATACGCACGCGCACACACACACACACACACACACCCCACACACACTGGAGGGGCAAAAAGAACAGAGCCAAAGACACCCAACAATCATGGATGAGTTCCACCTAGAGCAAGAGGCCTGCAGAAGATTGAGACTGCAGAAGCTAAAATCAGCCACTTCTCACCCCAAATATCCTTCACAGCAGTTGCCCACACCCCTAGGGGTTTAGAATCAGCACCAGGAAAGAGGAGAGTGAAAGAATCTTGAGAGGGTGAAAAACCCTGAATAGGCTGTATTTTAAACTTATAACTAAAATTTCTCAATGGACTGAGGAAATCCCAGATTCAATTTTCTGCTCTCAATTGAAAATGAGGGCTCAGGACTTAAAATCAAGAAAGTTAAATTGAGTTGAGATAGGGTGACCAACTGTTTAAATTTGCCCCTGGCTGTGGGATTTTCACTGCTAAAACCTGGAAAATCTAGGGCAAACCCGGATGATTGTTCCTCCTAGTTGTAGATAGAAGGAAACTGACATTTTTTCCATGTGTGCCTGTGAAATTCATACCCACTGACATTAAAAAAGGGCAATCTTGAACTTTCCAATCTGGGGAAATTCCCATATACACAGTAGAATGGACACTGATGCAACTACCCAGATTCCTCTTTAAGGAAGGCCTTTTTGCCCCAGTAGCTGGGAGTGCTGTTGATGCTTGGCATTAGCTGTCTTGCCCTGTAGGGTTTACCATAGCTCTGAAGTCACCTCTCCCAAGGTCAAGCCCTTTTTCCTGGCTGCCCTCATCCAGCAGCTATTCCATGCAGGGGTGTAAAGGCCAGCCATTTCCTTCCAGCTCAGGACAACACTGAAGGGTCATTCTAGCTCTATAGCTTTTCCATGAAGTAGGCTAACGCTATTATTCAGCCTGCATTACAGCCAAGCTTCTCCCTCTACTTAATCCTACTTCCTTACCCTCCCTTCCATGGGTGTTAATGCCAAGAGCACTCCCTAATAAACATCTGCATACTAAGCTCTGTTTCAGAGTCTGCTTCCTGGTGAACCCAACTTCAACCGAAACCTGTACCCTCCTTCCAATTCGCTTTCAGTCTGTTGCCTGAAAGGACCTCACAAGGACAGATAAGTCATGGGGAATGACATGGGGAATCACTGGTTGAGCCCAGAAAACTGGTTTGCCTTAAGGGGCCGTCTAAGGAACTGGCTTTTTTTTTTTTTTAAATTCTGCAAAGTTTTCAGGACAAGAAGATGTGAATCATAGTAGGAACACTATAAATTTATTGAATGAATGACTAGGGCAGGGTTAGTTTCATGGATATGTGACCTGTACATGGACCCTCCTCTTTCTCAGAAGGGTACCACAGTGTCTTAATGTTGTGCTGTTAAGGTCTTAAAAATACTTATAATTTTTGAACAAGAGGCCCCACATTTTGTACTGGGTCCTGCAAGTTATGTAGCTGGTCCTGAACCTGGGTCTCCCAAGAACTAACTTATCCTCGTATACCCCAGTATTCTCCCTTACCATAAGGGTGTGGCAGGAAAGCAGAGGGGATCTGCCAATGCCAACCCTTAGTCTTTACAAATATTCCTTTTATTTCTTTTTTTCAAAAAGGACTTGCCCTGGATTAATAAAAATCTGCTGGAGAACTTCCTATCTCTGCTTGGCATTATTCTTTAATAATACTACCCATAAACTTTAACCTAAAAAGTAGACAGGAATTAAAAAGGAATCAGAAAATGGATAAGGAAGATGTGGTACATATACACAATGGAGTATTATGCCTCCATCAGAAAGGATGAATACCCAACTTTTGTAGCAACATGGACGGGACTGGAAGAGATTATGCTGAGCGAAATAAGTCAAGCAGAGAGTCAAGTATCATATGGTCTCACTTATTTGTGGAGCATAACAAAGAACACAGTGGACATGGGGAGATGGAGAGGAGAGGGAAACTGGAAGGGGAGATGAACCATGAGAGACTATGGACTCTGAAAAGCAACCAGAGGGTTTTGAAGGGGCGGGGGTGGGGGGGTGGGTGGGTGGGAGGTTGAGGAACCAGGTGGTGGGTAATAGGGAGGGCACGTACTGCAGGGAGCACTGGGTGTGGTGCAAAAACAATGAACACTGTTCCACTGAAAATAAACAAACAAACAAAAAAAACAAAAAAACAAAGGAATCAGAAAGAAAAAGCAAACCTCTGTAATTGAAAGAAATAGGTTTTGGGGCAGAAGAAATGACAAGAAGACACCTGACGGAAATGGTGGCATTTAATCAGGCATTAGGCAGGAAATGGGTGAGGCAATTCCAGAATGGTAAGAATGAGCTTCCATTTTTTTCTAATGGAACTTTTGTTGAGGTTTTCAATACTACAGTGCCCTTTGAAAACCATTTACTCCTCTGCCCTTAGGTTTCTGTCCAGGCCTAGAAGTGAAAATGAAAAAATGGAAAGCAAGATGCTGGCTCTATTGACTTTTTTCCAAAGAGAAAACAGGCCACAAGTTTCATAGCAAATCCTCTTACAGAGTGAATGGCCCTAAAAATAGGATAGGCTCCATAATTTGCTGGAGACAGTACAAAATGAATATGTGATATCACTTGTTCAAATTTTTAAAAATTTAAAGATGAAGAGCACGAAACCAAATTAAGGGCACTTGTGAGCCTAGGGGACCTGTGTGACTCCACAGGTCACACACACATGAAGCTGGCCTTGCTTAGGAATCTCTTAAGATTTATACTATTCTCATTATCTAATTTAATAATGCTTCTACTTCCATTTCAAAGCACCAGGGATATGACGTTATACACACACATGCTCGTATGTTAATTTAAGCTTCACTCTGGGGATAGTTGGTTGTCCTAATTCAGAATTAAACGTTCTAAGGTGTTTCGATAATATTATATCAGAAAATCTATGCTCCAGATGTCACTACTACAAGTACTTTGGCTATTATTATTTTTAACCCCACCAAATCTTTGGCTAATTAGCATAATAAATGTTGTAAATGGGCTTTCATTGGTGAAATTAGTAGAAATAGATGAAATCAGTGAAAATAAAGATATGCATTGGTTCAGATATTCTGGAGACACTATCTAGACTTTCAAAAACAGAAGATAATAATCTAGTACCTATTATAGCCTGTACTTTTGTGATTAGGGCCTGAGTCTTAATCCCTTAATGTGCTATGTCTATCCGTTGGTTTTGAGGATTTTAAAAAATTTATTTATTTTTTAATTCCAGTATAATAAACATACAGTATTTTATTAGTTTCAAGTGTGCTATATAGTGATTCAGCAATTCTGTACATTACTCTGTGTTTGTCATGATAAGTGTACTCTTAATCCTCTTCACCTATTTCACCCATCCCCCCAGCCACCTCCCCTCTGGTAACTACCAGTTTGTTCTTTCTGGTTAAGACTGTTTTTGTTTGTCTCTTTTTCCTTCATTTTGTTTCTTAAATTTTACATATGAATGAAATCATACAGTATTTGCTTTCTCTGGCTGACTTATTTCACTTAGCATTATACCCTCTAGAACCATCCATGTTGTTGTAAATAGCATTACTTCATTATTTCTTATGGTGGAATGATGTTCCAAGGTGTGTGTGTGTGTGTGTGTGTGTGTGTGTGTCTGTGTCTGTGTCTGTGTCTGTGTATACACTACATCTTTATCCATTCGTCTGTCGATGGATACATGGGTTGCTTCCATATCTCAGCTATTATAAATAATGCTGCCATAAACATAGGGTTTCGAATTAGTGTTTTCATATTATTTGGGTAAATACTCAGTAGTGGAATTACTGAATCACATGGTAATTCTATTTGTCATTTTTTGAGAAACCTCCGCCCTATTTTTCAGAGTGGCTACACAAGTTTACATTCCCACCAAGAGTTCATGAGGGTTCCCCCTTCTCCACATCCTCACCAACACTTACTGTTTCTTGTATTTTTTATTTTAGCCATTCTGACAGATGTAGATAATATCTCATTGTGGTTTTGATTTACATTGCCCTGATGATGAATGGTGTTGAGCACTTTTTCATTTGTCTTTTGGTCATCTGTATGTCTTCTTTGGAGAAATGTCTGTTTATGTCTTCTGTACATTTTTAAAATTGGATTATTTGTTTTTTGAGTATTAAGTTGTGTAAATTCTTTAATTTTTAAAATTTAATTAACATATACTGTATTATTAGGTTCAGGGATAGAAGTTAGTCATTCATCAGTTACATATAACACCCAGTGCTCATTACATGAAGTGTCCTCCTTAATGCCCATTTCCTAATTACCCCATCCACTATCTACCTTCCCTCTAGCAACCTTCAGTTTGTTCTCTTAGTTAAGAGTCTCTTACGGCTCAGTGTGCCTGGGTGGCTCAGTGGGTTAAGCCTCTGCCTTCAGCTCAGGTCATGATCTCAGGGTCCTGGGATCAAGTCCCGCATCGGGCTCTCTGCTCGGCAGGGATCCTGCTTCCTCCTCTCTCTCTCTGCCTGACTCTCTGCCTACTTGTGATCTCTGTCTGTTAAATTAAAAAAAAAAAAAAAAGAGTCTCTCATGGCTTGCCTCCCTCTCCGTTTTCATCTTATTTTATTTTTCCTTTCCTTCCCCTATGTTCATCTGTTTTGTTTCTTAAATTCCACATATGAATGAAATCGTATGGTATTTCTCTTTTTCTGATTGACTACTTATTTTGCTTAGATAACACCCTATAGTTCTGTCCACAGCTTTGCAAATGGCAAGATTTCATTCCTTTTGATGGCTGAGAAATATTCCATTGTATATATATACCATGTCTTCTTTATCCATTCATCTGCTGAAGGACATCTCAGCTCCTTCCACAATTCCACTATTGTGTACATTGCTACTATCAACAGTGGGGAGCAGGTGCCTCTTCATTTCACTACATCTGTATCTTTAGGGTAAATACCTAGTAGTGCAATTGCTGGGTCCTACAGTAGCTCTATTTTTAATTTTTTGAGGAACCTCCATACTGTTTTCCAGAGTGACTATACCAGCTTACATTCCCACCAACAGTGTAAGAGGGTTCCCCTTTCTCAGAATCCTCGCCAATATTTGTTGTTTCCTCTCTTGTTAATTTTAGCCATTCTGACCGGTGTAAGATGGTATTTCATTGTGGTTTTGATTTGTATTTCCCTGATGCTGAGTGATGTTGAACATTTTTTCATGTGTCTGTTGGCCATTTGTATGTCTTCCTTGGAGAAATGTCTGTTCATGTCTTCTGCTCATTTCTTGATTGGATTATTTGTTCTTTGGGTGTTGAGTTTGATAAATTCTTTTTTTTTTAAAAGATTTTATTTATTTGACAGAGAGATCACAAGCAGGCACAGAGGCAGGCAGAGAGAGAGGGAAGCAGGCTCCCCACCGAGCAGAGCCCGATGTGGGGCTCGATCCCAGGATCCTGAGATCATGACCTGAGCCGAAGGCAGAGGCTTAACCCACTGAACCACCCAGGCACCGTGATAAATTCTTTATAGATTTTGGATACTAGCCCTTTATCTGATAAGCCATTTGCAAATACCTTCTCCCATTCTGTAGGTTGCTTTTTAGTTTTCTTGACTGTTTCCTCTGCTGTGCAAAAGCTTTTTATTTTGATGAAGCCCCAATAGTTCATTTTTGCTGTTGTTTCTCTTGTCTTTGGAGATGTGTCTAGCAAGAAGTTGCTGCTTCCAAGGTCAAAGAGGTTGATGCCTGTGTTCTCCTCTGGGATTTTGATGAACTCCTGTCTCACATTTAGGTCTTTTATGCATTTTGAGTTTATCTTTGTGTATGGTATAAAAGAATGGTCTAGTTTTATTCTTCTGCATGTGGCTGTCCAATTTTCCAACCATTTGTTGAAGAGACCAACTTTTTCCCATTGGATATTCTTTCCTGCTTTGTTGAAGATTAGTTGACCATAGAGTGGAGGGTCCACTTCTGGATTCTCTATTCTGTTCCACGGATCTATGTATCTGATTTTGTACTAGTATTGTGCCATCTTGATGATCACAGCTTTGTAAAACAGCTTGAGGTCTGGAATTACAGTGCCACTGGCTTTGGTTTTCTTTTTCAACATTCTTTTGGCTATTCAGGGTCTTTTCTGGTTCCATATAAATTTTAGAATTGTTTGTTCCAGCTCTGTGAAAAAAAGTTGATGGTATTTTGATAAGAATTGCAATGAATGTGTGTAGATTATTTTGCATAGCATAGACATTTTAACAGTATTTGTTCCTGTAGTCCATGAGCATAGAATGTTTTCCCATTTCATTATGTCTCCCTCAGTTTTTTTCCATAAGTACTCTATAATTTTAAGAGTATAGATCCTTTACCTCTGTGATTAGGTTTATTCCTAGGAATCTTATGTTTTTTTTTTTTTTTAAAGATTTTATTTATTTATTTGTCAGAGAGAGAGAGAGCACAGGCAGACAGAGTGGCAGGCAGAGGCAGAGGGAGAAGCAGGCTCCATGCCGAGCAAGGAGCCCGATGTGGGACTCGATCCCAGGACGCTAGGATCATGACCTGAGCCGAAGGCAGCCGCTTAACCAACTGAGCCACCCAGGCATCCCTATCTTATGGTTTTTGACCCAAGTGTAAATGGGATCAATTCCTTGATTTCTCTTTCTTCTGCCTCGTGGTTAGTGTGTAGAAATGCAGTTGACTTCTGTGCATTGATTTTATATCCTATGACTTTGCTGAGTTCCTGAATCAGTTGTAGTAATTGTTGGGTGGAGCCTTTTGGGTTTTTTACATAGAATATCATGTAATCTGCTAAGAGTGAAAGTTTGACTTCTTTTATTTGTTTTATTCTTTTTGTTATCTGATTTTTGAGGTTAAGACTTCCGGTACTGTGTTGAACAACAGTGTTGAGAATGGACATCCCTGTAGTGTTCCTGACTTTACAGGAAAAGTCCTCAGTTTTTCCCCACTGAGGATGACATTGGCTTTAGTTTTTTCATATATGGCTTTTATGATCATGACTCAGGTCATGACTGGGATTAAGCCCCACATCGGGCTCCTTGCTCAGAGGGGAGCCTGCTTCTTCCCTGCCTGTCACTCCCCCTGCTTGTGTTTGCTCTGTCCCTCTCTCTCTGTCTCTGTGTCAAATAAATAAATAAAATCTTTTTTAAAAATTTAGTTTGTCTGTTATAAAGATTGCTACGTGAGCTTTCTTTCGATGTCTATTGCTATGATAAATGGTTCCCCTTTCCCTCACTTTTGATCTGGAGGTCTAAAATGAGTCTCTTATAAGCAGAATATTGATGGGGCTTGTTTTTTTTTTGTTTTTTTGTTTGTTTTTAATCTATTCTGATACCCTATATCTTTTAATTGGAGCATTTATTCTTATTGAAAGATATGAAGTTAGTTCCATTATATTACCCATAAAGTCACTGTTCCTGTAGATTGTCTTTCCTTTTTGGTCTTTGTTACTTTTGAGCTCACTCTCTGCTCAAAAGATCCTCTTTGCAGCACTGGTTTAGTGTTCACAAATTCCTTTAGTTTTTGTTTGTCCTGGACACCTTTATCTCTCCTTCTATTCTTTTTTTTTTTTTTAAGATTTTATTTATTTAATTGACAGAGAGAGATCACAAGTAGGCAGAGAGGGGGGGAAGCAGGCTCCCTGCTGAACAGAGAGCCCAATGTGGGGCTCGATCCCAGGACCATGAGACCATGACCTGAGCCGAAGGCAGAGGCTTAACCCACTAGCCACCCAGGCACCCCTCTCCTTCTATTCTGAATGACAGCCATGCTGGACAAAGGATTCTTGGCTGCATATCTTTCCCATTTGTTACATTGAATCTATCATGCCAGTCCTTTCTGGCCTTCCAAGTCTCTGTGGATAAGTCAGCGCCAGCCTTATGTTTCTGCCCTTATAGGTTAAGGACCTTTTGTCCTGAGCTGCTTTCAGGATTTTCTCTTTAGCTTTGAAATTTGCAAGCTTTACTATTATATGTCAAGGTGTTGACCTGTTTTTATTGATTTTGAGGGGGTTCTCTGTGTCTCCTGGACTTGAATGCCTATTTCCTTCCCCAGATTAGGGAAATTCTCAGCTATAATTTGTTCAAATAAAACTTCTGCCCCTCTCTCCGTTTCTTCATCTTTTGGGGCTCATATTATTCAGGTATTTTTTCACTTTATGGAATAGCTGAGTTCTCTAAGTCTCCCTTTGTGATCCGGTAGTTTTCTTTCTCTCTTTAGCTTCCTTATTTTCCATCATTTTATCTTCTCTATCACTGACTCTGCCTTCTGCTTCATTCAACCTTGTTTTTAAAGCCTCCATTTGTAACTGCATCTCAGTAATTGCACTTAATTCCAGCCTGGGGGAATGAATTTTAGTTCTTTTATTTCTACAGTAAGGGATTCTCTTCTGTTTTGTATGCTTTTTTCAAGCCCAGCTAGTAACTTTATAATCATTGTTTTAAATTCTAGTTCAGACATCTTGTTTATATTCTTATTGATTAAATCCCTGGCAGTGAGTACTACCTCCTGTTCTTCCTTTTGGGGTGAATTTCTCTGTCTCATCATTTTTATCTAGAAAAAAAAAAAAGGTGGAAAGAAAAAGCAACAACAACAACAACAAACTTCAGGAAGTATTTTTGGTGTATGCTGTGTATACTTTGCTATTGTGTTTTGGCTGCTCTTTCCCACTGGTCCTTCCTCTACAGAATTCCTCCTTATTTATAATAGGGAGTGCTTGGACCTTTAATAGTTGTGCTTGGTTTGTCAAGATAAGCCTGTAAAAGAAAAAAGAAAAGAAAAGAGCAAAAAACAAACAAATGAAAAAGACTGATCCAAGACAAGAGAAAAGGAAAAGGAACAGAACTGCAAACAGAAAAACAATAAACTATAGCCTGATTCTAAAAATAAAAAGGGAAAAAGAAAAGGGAAAGAATCAAAGAGGGGGAGAAAAAAAAAACCTGATCCAAAAAGTTAAGAGAAGGAAACAAACCAGCAAATAAACAAAAGTTATAAGCCTGATACCAAAAAAAAAAAAAAAAAAGAGAGAGCGAGAGAGGAAAGAAGAATATATATATATATAGAGAGAGAGAGAGAGAATAAAATGTAAGAAATAGAAAAATAAAAATTTTTAAATTAAGAAAAAAGAAGCAAGTCTGGTCCTGTTTCCACTGGAAGCTTATGTTTTGGAGCGTTCTTTCATCAGTAGACTTAGTAGATGTGGGGGTCTGGGCCTGTGTTGGTCTGCTGAGGTAGAGGCCTGCTGGGCTGGCTCACAAGCTGACTTGCCCTTGTACAGATGCTCCTGCCAGGCCCCGTCCAGGCAAGGGTTAGTGTAGGGGACTCCAGCCTCCACTGGAGGCCCTGTGTTTCTCTCTGTAGTCTGACTGCAGGAACTCCTCGCCACCATTCAGGAGGCCCTCTTAGAAAAGCAAACAATCTCCTGTGTCCTAGGCTGCAAACAATCTCTGTGTCCCAGGCTTTCGACATTCCCTGCCCTTAACCTGTCTATGCCCAGGGCCATCAGCTTGCCCAGAGCCACAGATCTCCTGTATCTGGCCTGTGGCTGGCATTCAAAACTCCAAGTTTTAAAGGGCCTGGTAAGGTGTAACCACTCCTGTCCCCTGGAAGAGAGGCTCAGAGAATGCCCAGCACCATCCCTTCCCCGAAAAGCAGTCTCACAGTGTGCACACAGAGGCTACAGTTTATTGTAACACTCAGCAAAAAGCTGGAACCAGGTTATTGGCAGTCTGCACACAACTCAGTCCCCTGTCCATTCTTTCCCAGAAAACAGTCACGGAATCTATTGAATTTATTGTGGCAGACAGGGAAAAGCACGGCCAGGTTATCTGCAATCTGCTCCTGTCTCTGCTTCTCCTCAGTTCTGCCACAGAAAAGCAGCCACTCTGCGAACACACAGAGGTTTAAGCCATTTGTGACTCACAATGAAAAGTTAAGAGGTTTTTGCCCTCTGTGCACACCTCTGACCCTGCTCTTGAGCACCGCTCAATGGCTCCTGGCTGGCCTTTTGTCCTTGAAGAGGCAAAATATGGTCTTCCAAACACGCTGGGAAGGGGAGCGATCTTTTCCTATGTGACCCAGGGGATCTCCTCACTCAGCTTATGGCACAATCCCTAACCAATGCACTCTCTCCTGCTTTCTTTCTCTCCCTGACTTTGCTCCAGAAAAGTATAGCCTCAACTTTGCAGCTGTGCAGCTTACCTCTCCCCCAGTTTTACAGGTCTAAACTTCACATCTGCCACGTTCTGTCTCTCCAACTCTGCAGATTGTTTTCTTAATCCTCAGATCATCTTTCTGGTTGCTCAGAACAGTTGGATATCATCTAACTGTATTCAAAGGATGAAGCAGGTTCAGGGTCCCCCGACTATTCTATCATCTTAACTCCCTGGGTCTATTCTTTATATATTTTAGATACTAACCCCTGATTGGATATATCATCTGCAAATATGTTCTCCCATTCAGTAAGTTGTCTTTTAGTTTTGTTGGCTGTTTCCTTTGCTATGGAGAAGCTTTTTATCTTGATGTAGTCCCAATAGTTTATTTTTGCTTTTGTTTCCCTTGCGTCAGGAGACATATCTTAGAAAAATGTTGCTGTAGCCAATGTCAGAAATTACTGATGGTTCTCTCTTCTAGAATTTTTATGGTTTCAAGTCTCACATTTAGGCTTTTAGTCCATTTTGAGTTTATTTTTGTGTATGGTCCCGTTTCATTCTTTTGCATCTAACTGCCCAGTTTTCCCAACATGATTTGTTTAAGAGATCATCTTTTTCCCATTGTGTATTCTTACCTGCTTTGTCATAGATTAATTGACTGTATAATCATGGGTTTATTTCTGGGCTCTCTATGCTGTTCCATTGATCTGTATCTTTGTGTGTGTGTGTGTGTGCTGCTACCATACTGTTTTGAATGCCATAGCTTTATTATATATCTTGAAATCTGGGATTATGATACCTCCAGCTTTGTTCCTCCTTTTCCAGATTGCTTTGGGTATTTAGGGTCTTTTGTGGTTCCGTACAAACTGCAAGATTATTTGCTCTAGTTCTGTGAAAAATGCTGTTGGTATTTTGATAAAGATTGCATTAAATCTGTAGATTGCTTTGTGTAATATGGACATTTTAGGAATAGTTGTTCTCCCAGTCCATGAGCATGGAATGTCTTTCCATTGTTTGTTTTGTCTTCTGTTTCTTTCATCAGTGTGTTATAGTTTTCAGAGTGTAGGTCTTTTATCTCCTCGGTTAAGTTTATTCCTAGGTATTTTGTTATTTCTGGTGCAATTATAAATGGGATTGCTTTCTTATTTTCTCTTTCTGCTACTTTATTATTAATATATAGAAATACAATATATTTTTCTGTGTTGATTTTTGTATCCTGAAACTTTACTGAATTCATTTATCAGTTCTAGTAGGTTTTGGTGGAGTCTTAAGGGTTTTCTATATATATTACCATGTCGCTTGCAAATAGTGGAAATTTTACTTTTCCTTACCAGTTTGGATGCCTTTTATTTACTCTTCTTGACTGATTGCTGTAGTTAGGACTTCCCAGTCCTATGTTGAATGAAAGTGGTGAAAGTACACATTCTTGTCTTATTCCTGACCTTAGGGGAAAATATCTCAGTTCTTTACCATTGAGTGTGATGTTAACTGTGAATTTTTTTTTTTATATGTGGCCTTTATAATTTTGAAGTATATTCCCTCAAATCTACTTTGTTGAGGATTTTTTGGTTCATGAATGAATGTCATATTTTGTCAAATGTTTTTTCCCATCTATTGAAATGGTCATATTATTTTTATCCTTTCTCTTTTTTAAAAAAGACTTTACTTATTTATTTGAAAGGGGGGGTAGGGAGGGGTGGAAGGAGAAGCCAGTTCCCTGCTGAGCAGGGAGCCTGATGTGGGGCTCCATTCCAGGACCCTGGGATCATGACCTGAGCTGAAGGTAGATGCTTAACAATTCAGCCACCCAGCCTCCCCATATCCCTTCTCTTATTGATATGATGTATTCTGTTGATTGATGAATGAATATGAAACCAGCCTTGTACCCTGATAATAAATCCCACTTGATTATGGCAAACTATTTTTTAATTTATTGTTGGGTTAGTTTGCTAATATTTTGTTGAGGATTTTTGCATCAGTGTTCGTTGGAGATACTGGCCTGTCATTCTTTTTTTTGTTGTTTCTTTTTTTTAGTTTCTTTATCAGGGCTGGCCTCATAGAATGAATTTGAAAGATTTCCTTTCCCTTCTATTTTTTAATAGTTTGAGAAGAATAGGTATTAACTCTTCCTTCAGTGCTTGGTCAATTCACCTGGGAAATTGTCTGGTCCTGCACTTTTGCTTATTGGGAGTTTTTTGATTACTGATTCCATTTACTTGCTAGTAATTGGTATGTTAAAAATTTCTATTTCTGGGGCGCCTGGGTGGCTCAGTGGGTTAAAGCCTCTGCCTTCGGCTCAGGTCATGATCTTGGGGTCCTGGGATCAAGCCCCACGTTGGACTCTCTGCTCCGCGGGGATCTTGCTTCTCTGCCTCTCTGCCTACCTGTGATCTCTGTCTGTCAAATAAATAAATAAAATCTTTAAATAAATAAATAAAAATTTCTATTTCTTCCTGATGCAGATTTGGGAGGTTACAGGTTCTGAGGATTTTGTTGTCAATATAAAGTTAAAAGTTTTTTTTTTTTTTAATCTAAAATATTGGTCATCTAACTCAAATGAGCATTTTATGGAGGTGTAGTTAGATCACCTGAAGGAACAAAGAGCTAGGACTTCATCGGACTTAAGGGACAATTTAGATCCAGAACAAGTCAGAAATGTCTTATCTCACTACCTCTATTCAACATTGTACTATAGAGTCTAGCCAAGACAATTAAGCAAGAAAAGGGAGTAAAGGGTATCCAGGTTGAAAAACAAAAAGTAAAACTATTTTTGTTTGCAGATGCAGACAATCTTCTATATAGAAAATCCTAAGGAAACCATTAAAACAAGAAACTATTAGAACTAATAAAGAAGTTCAACGAGGTTACAGAATACAAGATCAATATACAAAGCCAATTATATTTTTATTTCCTTGCAATAAACAGTCCAAAACTTAAAATTAAAGAAAAAATTCCATTTATAATAATATTAAAAAGAATGAAATACTTGGGAATAAATTTAACAAAGGAAGTGCAAAGCTTACGGTCAGAAAACTCCAAAATATTGTTGAAAGAAATGAAAGAACACCTAAGTAAATGTAAAGACAGCCTGTGTTTAGGGATCAGAAGACTTAATATTGTTAGGAGATGGCAACACTCCTCACACTTATCTGCAGATTTAATGTAATCACTATCAAAATCTTAACTGATATCTGATCCTAAAACTGATACCGAAATGCAAGGATCCCAGAATATTCCAGACAATCTTAAAAATTAAGAACAAAGTTGAAGAACAAGCTCTCACTTCCTGATTTGGGAAAGTGGGAAGAGTATTGGCAGGAAAGATAGAATCTGAATATTCCTTCCACACTTGCGGTCATGGATTTTAAATGAGTCCAGTCAATGTAGCTGATGCCTCCAAGAAGTGAAAGGTGTTTATAAGGGAGCATTAGGGTAGTGGGGATACAAACAAACAGAAAATAGAGCAATAAATATAATCAATAAGTAAGCTACGGGTAAATATTTGACTTCCTTTTATCTACAAAATCTTGTCCCATGCTTTTCTTTTTCCCTTGTCTATGTTAGGGAAAAAAAAATTCCGTATCATTTATTAATCCCAGCTGGATACAGTGGCATCTCCAAAAATAATCTTTCTCTCTCCCACCTTTCTTTCTTTACCTTGTTCTACTCTCAGGTAGGATCTCTATAGATCTCTACTCTCAGGTAGGATCTCCAGTCACACAGTGTCTTGCCCAGTGTTACTATAGATCTGGTTCTTTCTAACAGAGTATGCTTTCATGGGCATGTCAGATATGAGTCCTGTCCAAGCCTTATTGACCCTCCAAGAAGCTGTCTCAGTCACTGTCCTTACCTGTCAAAGTTATACTCTTTGATGGCCATATGCTGTGGACACCTGGTGGAGAAGTGAATAGTGTGCTTCACCCTTTCACCTCCTGATTTCTCCACATCATTACAAGGACCTTCCTCCTCCATTCTCCTAAGATAAAATGAGTCTTCCACTTTATCCAATTTTGTCCTCATATTTTTCCTTCTCAGTTTCTATTAATTCCTATTTCCAACTTATTAATCACATCTTTGAGTCCTCTGCCAAATACAGGTGACTTCAAATAAAAGCCAATAGTGTGGAGAAAGAGACAGGCGGGATCATGAATATGTACACTCCATGATGTTGTATGGTGGAGAAAAACAAATCCATAACCAGACTTCTGTGTTTAGCAACTTGCTTCACATGCAGGGAACATTAACTATAAAACCCAAGTATAAATCAAGCCATGTTGACTAAAGACCGTAACTCAAAAATAAATTATATATGCATATGTATATGTGTGTGTGTGTGTAAGTACCCTTGATTATACAGAAAGATGTTTCAACATAGGGATTATTAAAAGAAAACCAGCCTCTCATCCACATGAAATAAAGTCCTCATGCAATGACAAAATATTGCAAACAAACGTGAAGGCTCTGAAATATAGAATATAAAACAAAACCAAGGGCGCCTGGGTGGCTCAGTGGGTTGGGCCGCTGCCTTCGGCTCAGGTCATGATCTCAGGGTCCTGGGATCGAGTCCCACATCGGGCTCTCTGCTCGGCAGGGAGCCTGCTTCCCTCTCTCTCTCCCTCTCTCTGCCTGCCTCTCTGTCTACTTGTGGTTTCTCTCTGTCAAATAAATAAATAAAAAATCTTAAAAAAAAAAAAGAAAACCAAGAATTCTGTTAAGTATGTAGCTACATTCATATTCAACCACACCCATACTTCAGTTAGATTTTGGAAAACTCTCTGGTTTATTTCTTTTGACTTTAGTTTGGCTCCTATGTCTTTTCTTAATGTTCAGAAACTTTTAAAAAATAACAATTCCGTCACTAAGCATTGAATTTATGTAGGTCATTTTGCATTTTAATTTCAGTCACATGAAACACCCTGCTGAAGACTCTGAGCCAGTCATTTTATCCCCACATCTCCGCTCTACGTAAGAACAAAGTCTTAGGTTATATTCTTATCATTAAATAAAATAAGGCATTATATGTTCATCACTAAAGTTTTAAAAATATGATTTACAGCGTAGCATATTCACAACAGATGTCCTTATACATAGGCTATTGATGCTTGGCTAATTTAGTAATTTTTGCACTACAGGTGTTCAATAAATAGATACAGAATTGATTTTACCTCCTCTACCCTACTCCTCAATGCCTAAAATTTCTTTAATAAGTCACAGTGCTTACCTAGAGGCTAAGCTAAAAATCTGAGTACCCCTTGAGATGTAAAACACTGACTTAAATTCCTACTGAGATATAAATGCCTTTTGCTAAACTAGATGTTAGGTGAGAGAGATCACTAGGTTCGGAGCTTTGAGTGGCCCAATATAGGATGGGAGTGCCTCATTCTTCCCATATTGATAATCTTCCAAAGATTCACTCTGTTTTGTAGGTACATATTTGAATTATGAATTGTTCTCAAAAAGTAGCTACCAACTTTCATCCATTCAAAAATACCAGAAGGGAAATTTTTAATTAAAAAAAAATAGGAAATATATGCTTTACACTGCACATGTGAAACACGAAGAGTTTACATCAATAGGAAAAGACAAACTCCCTAACTGAAAAATAAATATGACATGATCAGGCAAAGATGAAATACTTAATATTACCAATATGTAAGGACTCAAGGATTATAAATTCTAGTCAAAATGTATGTACTTTCCAAAGGATAGTCAAGCAATATGTATGAAATGCCTTATGAATATCCATTTTTAACCCAGTAATCCCACCTCTAGAGCTCCTAAGAAAGTATTCAAAACATGCATAAAAATTTATATTCATGGAAGATCATTTCAAGCTTATTTTTAAGTCATAAATAGAAAAGCTGAAGTTTCCAAAAATAGAAAAACAATAACTTTTTCAAAAATAGAAAAACAATAATTATAAAATGAAATTTTCTGTAGCCATTGAACATAATTTCATAGAAGAATATTGACATGAGAAAATGTCTGCTTATATTGCTAATTTTAAAAAGCATGTTACGGGGCGCCTGGGTGGCTCAGTGGGTTAAAGCCTCTGCCTTCGGCTCAGGTCATGATCCCGGGGTCCTGGGATCAAGCCCTGCATTGGGCTATCTGCTCAGCAGGGAGCCTGTTTCCTCCTCTCTCTCTGCCTGCCTCTCTGCCTGGTTGTGATTTCTCTCTGTCAAATAAATAAAATATTTTTTAAAAAAGCATTTTATAAATTGTATAATATATTTCCACTTATATATAAAAAGAATCTGAAAGGATATAGACAATGCTGTGGTTATATCTGGTTGATAGAATTACAGGTGATTTTATTAGTCTCCTTTGTGCTGTTTTACAGATTTTAAAAATTTCTATAGTAAACATGTTACTTTTATAGTTACAAAAAAAATAGCAAGAAATTTTCCAGGAAAAAATACTTTCACCCAAACTCAAAAATGACTACCCTCAACCTTGGAGGTCTTTTGGGGCATTTGCTCCAAGAGTTAGTTGGTTCCAAACCCAATACTATTTCAACTGCTTATTATTTTTTTTGATCCTACAGTGAAAGGCCCACCTTTTATTTGCCAGGGACACTAAGTGAGGCCAGATGATTTGCCCCTCGGAGGAATGGTTCTCAACCTGGCTGCCCTTCAGAGTTGATGGGAGTGCTTTAAAATAACACATGCTCAGGCTTCACTTCCCAGAGATCTTTTTCGATAGGTTTGGCATAGATAGGGCTTGGAAATGAGGTGTGTGTTTATGTGTATGTAAGTGTGGGGGATATGTGTGTGATTTTTCTAAATTTATTGTCACTTGTGATTTTTCTAAAATTCTAATGTACCACATGACTTAGGTCTTAATTTTTTGATAGTCCTGTTTTGTATGACTTGACTTACTCTATTTGTAGTTTAGTTAGCCCAACTAGATTGAAACTCCAGCTATGACAGACAAGACTTTTTTCTGCAAGCAGCATATTTTGTTATCTTAAATTAAGAATGGGTTTAGCAAATAACTTTTCCTGTAGATATTTGTCACCTGAAAATAAGGCTACAGATGAATTGAGTATTCTAAAATACAGTTACTATTTTTGGAAGATTTTTTATGTTCTGCTTTAGAAATAACTATACCATACATTTCCTCATTTAGGTGCCTTGCCATACAGTGTATTTGGGAAGATAAATACAGAATTAACATTGCTCCTTGAGGGGCATTCATTTTACATGTATATTTCACAGAGAGTTTAAGGTGGTTTAGCCAAAATGAGCATAACTGCCAAAACTATTCTGATAATACTACATAAGTGAAACTGTAGGACCTTGACTGTACCCTAAAGGGGATCCAAAACACTTCTGTAGAAAAGCTCAGTCCTGTTAAGGAGCCTTTACTTAAGAAGGGAGTTGGGGTGGTCTTCTATCTAGGCATATTCTCCTAACAGTAATAGGTTTCCTAGCTTCAACAAAAGGATGTTAATCCCATCCTTAGAATTGATGGCTAAGACATAAGTCTTCAAGGGCAATCAACTATATAGACCAGATGCACTCAAAGGAGTTGTCATAAAATATGATCTCAAGTTTACTGCAATGCAATATTTTTTTCAGAAGTTCAGTTAGGTAAACAATATTTGGATGAAATGCCTTAAATGTCATGTCTAGACATTCAAAAATAGATCCTTGGATCAAGGCAGACAAAGACAAGGACCTTTTCAGAATATTTTGCACTAAATCATGCTTTAGGGGAATATCAGTAGCTTATATTAGAATCTCTGTAACGAACAACCTTGGAAATGCATTTCTGTACTTATTATATGGACATTGCTTATTAAATCAGTAAGAAATTTTCTTCTCAAGTACTTTTAATTGTTTTAATAGTATAATTTACTTATAAAGAAAACATGCTCACTGAATTAAATTCAAACAATGTAATATAAATTATAAAAAAGAAAACAAACCTAACCAACCCCCCAAAATATCCCTATAATTACCACTTAGATGTGAATACATATATATGTCTTATCATGTGTGATAACAACATATATATATAGATATGCACACATATTGTTATGCTTATACATGCCATTTTCAACCTGACTTTTTTCATTTAAAATATCTTAATGAACATCAATGTACATCAGCCTTCTCAGTGAATATATATTATATGGCAATCCCCAAATTTATCAAGTAAACATCCTCTTATTAGCATTACCATAAGTAGCACCATGTTGAACACCCTTACGTGTACTTCTATGTTTGTGCATTCATCTGATTATCTCCCTTAGGGTGGATTTCTAAAAGTGGTATTTCTATTATCACACTTCCTGATTTGGGGAAGAAGGAAGAGTATTGACAGGAAAGAAGGAATGTCCCATGAAGAGGGTGAAATACTCTTCAGAGTACCATTAAGGTCCTACTGTTTTGCTTATGTAGCATCATCAAAATAGTGTAGAAGATTCTAAGAAAACTGTGTAGAATATATACATACTGATACACATGGCTAAATGTACCCTCTCCTACCAAAAGCTCTAAGAGTGACCATTCCCTCTACCTACTGCCACCATTCTGTCAAGATTGTGTCACTTTTTTATCTTTCAATGATTTATAAAACCCTTTATATAGTGGAGCTTTGTAACACCTTGCCACACAAGTTGCAAGTTTGTTATTGTTGTTATTGTTGATGCATGTCAGTTTCTGTGTTTAATAGTTTGTCATTTGCTGATTGGGAAAGAAAATGGGAGATACAATATGCCACTCACTCTGTAAATTGCAGTTTTCCCCTTATCCCTCAAGAACCAACTTGAATCCCACATCTTTTTCTAAAGCCTAACCTCCTTTCCATCCTAACATGATCTTTCCCTTTGCCAGCTCATTATACTGTACGAGTTATTTGGTGATTTATCTCATAGTGCCTGGTGACTTACCTATGTATTGTCAGTCACATTCAATGTTATTTACCCAAGCCAGCAAGAAACTCCTTTCACTCTGTGCCCTCAAAGCAGTTGTTCCGTAGGTAATAAAGGATTATTTAAAGCAATGAATGGGTTGGGGGGAGTAGGTGACAGAGATCATCTTGAATTTTCCAGGCTTGAGCAAGAGCTTGGCTGAAGCATTCAGTCAAAGAGGTTATGAAGATCCATTGTATTTCTTTCCTTAATATTCTGACTCAAGGTAAAGCTCATTTCAGTCATGTCAACCCCTGAGACATATCTGTTGTCTTCATTAAAAAGGCGTCCATATATCCCAGTTTACTCAAAACAGTCCCACCTTATGCCTGCTCTATTTGTATAATTCTTAAGTTCCCCTTTTCACTCCCAAAAGTTTTGGGTGATAAATTATATGCTTACCCTATCTCTTGCTGGCTCTTTTTTCTTATTTATTTCTTAAACTAAAAATCAACCACAGAATTTAAAATACTTGGTAGATGAAGAAATTTTCAAGTAGGATGGCTCCCTCTTCTTTGTTTAATTAATTAAATTTATATGAAAGCCTAACCTTGAAGGATTACAGGAAACATTCAATATGGACATAAAAACGGTTGCCATTTATATGAGGCTTTTAAGAGAAGATAAACTGTGTTTTTTTTTTAATTGTGTTTATGTTTTACTCAACTAAACTGAGAACTTTTTAGAGTACCATTATTCTTACTTTTGTACCCCCTTTATCATAGTACTTAAAACAGTACTCTGTACTTAGTAGGCATACAGTAAATTCTGCTGCAAAACCACTGGGAGCCTGAAGGTTTTAATTTGCTTTTTGATTAAGAGTGTCCTTTCTTTTGACTCCCACCATGTCATCACAGACATGTGGGGGGATAATATTCATTAGAGTGCTGAATGGGAAGTGGTATTATGAAAACACATTTGAATTATAAGATTCACTTTTATGTCTTTGGCTCAATTGTTCATGGATACAGCTCATCTGAATTAGATGTGTCTGAAAATTCAATTTCCCCAAATGGAAACATCTGGATCTTTTTTTCTTCCTTTAATCCTTTGTCCTGGTGACTCTGCCAGACAGTCCATATCCCTTGTTGGTTTGGCAGGAAATACATAAGGGCATAGTTAGAAGTGGGAGTAGCTGGTGCAAATGTTTCCTTGTCTGCTTTTTCAGTCTATGTGGTCACTTTCCTCCTCTAGATCCCAGAGTCACAGATTTTTATCAAAGTGAAGACTTAGAAGAAAAGTTAATGTAACTTCATCTTTTATGGCAAAAAGAATTTAGATTGAGACAAAATAAAAGAGGCTGCTCAGATACATACATAATGATGGCAGAGCTGTACTAGAACACTTTTTTTTCCCCCTAATTCCCAACCTGGAGCACTTTTCAGTAGGCCAAGTGCTAGTTACCATCTGAATATTAGCTATTGCCTCATTTCAATACGTGGAGCTAGCACTGGGCTGATTTTAACTATAAAAAAAATTATTTAAAATAAATTTGAGGGGTGTCTGAGTGGCTCAGTCAATTAAGCGTCTGCTTCAGCTCAGGCCACAATCTGAGGGTCATGGGGTCGAATCCAGCATGGCACTCCCTGATGGGCAGAGAGTCTGCTTCTCTCTCTCCCTCTGCCCCCTCCTCTCACTCATGTGCACGTGCTCTCTCTCTCTCTCTCTCTTTCAAAAAAATAAATATAATCTTTCAACAAGTAAAATGAAATAAATTTCAATGTTATGAGACATAAGAAATATAAAAGAAAATTCCCTGATGTCTTTGGTAAATGCCAAGGGATAACATTAACTTACTTTTTGGATGGAAGATTTCAGTCAAACTCAGACAGACATGTTTGTATGTGTGCATAAACTAGAAGAGAATCAGAAAAAAAATGGGATCTAACAGGGGAGATCATGGCCCTGATCACAAACCACCATGTACATCTTATCCTAGCCGTAGAATTCTTTTCATAGGAAAAGAAAAGTTCTGGGAACAAAGAATGAAGGAGAAATAGACATATATTTGAACTGTGATTTTGGTTTTTACTTAGGAAAAGCAGAGAATGAGATCTTAGTATAATTATATCTGTAGGGGATAGAGACAGCCCTTTAGATAAACTGAATATATGGTTTTCTAAACTGAACAGAGTGGTTTTGATTCTTTGGGCAAGCTGTGACCTCATGCAGGGGAGAGGCTACAAAATACTACTGACCAAGACAGGCAATTTTTATATCAGCTATCATATGTCTTAGAATACTAAAAAGATACTTAAAAGTCTATTTAATCCTATCTTGGACATAAATTCTTACCTTTCTACCCAAAAATGTTCAAATTGACATTTCACAAATGATAAAATTATGTGAAAATACATTTGGTTCAAGTAAAGTTTTAAATCTTTATTGAATTAGCTATGCTTAGGTGTAAGTTGATCTTCCTCCCATCTCTACTTGCCGTAAGGCTCAGATATGATGCTGGGGTTGTGAAGGAGAATCATCGAATATAACTTAGAGTGAAACAAAAGTCCCTTCCATCCAGTCAGAGAGTGAGGGCAGGGAGAGTAATTTGGAGTGTGGAGTTGGGGGAGGTAGTAGGAGAAAGAAGAGGCAAGAGGTGGTAGGACACATAAGTCTGGGGTCTGGGGGTCCCTTCTCCAGTGTTTGACCTGGAGAATGGAGGAGAATGAATAATAGATGAGATGGGAGGTAGGGCATGGGGGTGGGGGAGGGGAGGCTGAAAGCAGAGTTGCACCTGTTCTGCTCCCCACTTGGTTCCCTGGAAGGAACCCACCAAGCAGGGTATTTTATGCCAGCATGGGGCAGGCCTACCAGCGGCCAGAGGAAAGAGCCACCTCCCTTTCTTTCAGGTGGATAACCCAAAACATTCCATATATTCCCATAGAAGAAGGATGGCAACTGGATGAATTGAGATCTAGAAAGCCTGCCATGAGGCCCATCATGGTAAGAGCTGAAGGGACCCTGTGCAGAGCTTGTAGAGTCAACTTCAAGGCCCAGGAATTAGATGGAGCATATGGAGGATGCTCAGCAAGGTCTTCATGAAGAACCTAGGTGGGTCCAACATAGCATAGAGGGGCCATTTAGTTCTACCCAAACTGGGAAGTAAGGAGAAAAGAACATGTATGTGTTCATAAGCCACAGGTTTCATAATGAACACTTGAAGTACACTGAACAATATTTATATCTGACAACAGAGTGAGTTTAATTTTGTAACCGCTCAACATGTAATTATTCAGTATTTGGTAGCATGAAGTTTATGGTCTTAGAAAAAAGTGAAGCTAGGCTAGAAGTCCTAGCTGTTGCAAGGTTAGAAGGTCACCATCTACTGGTAATTTGCTCAAATTTCAGGCAAATGATTCTTAGAATCTACTGGCAATTTAAGAAGGAAGCATCAAGTACAATTCATACACTGTGACAGAGAGCATCACAATTTCTCAGTATTACTTGAAATTCCTGTTGGTATTCAGCCGTGAATTTCTAGCCGTGAAGTTTCTAGAGAAATGTACAGATATCTGAAAGAAAGATTTTTATTTCCAAGGTATTTTCAGTGCTATACATGTTTATGCATCTTGGAGACATTTATTTTTTTTTAATATTTTATTTATTTATTTGACAGAGATCACAAGGAGGCAGAGAGGCAGGCAGAGAGAGAGGAGAAATCGGGCTCCCTGCAGAGCAGAGAGCCCGATGCGAGGCTCAATCCCTGGACTCCGGGATCATGACCTGAGCCAAAGGCAGAGGCCTTAACCCACTGAGCCACTCAGGCGCCCCTCTTGGAGACATTTAGGTTAGTGTGTCAGTGAAACAACATATATAGGGGTCGGGTTGTCAAAATATTGGAGAGGAAAAGCTGTATAGACTAATTACCATCCAAGAATTTTTATGAGAAGATAACTGAGAAGTTGTAGTCCAACCTAGTGCTGTCCAATATGTAATTTTAAATTCTTTACTCACCACATTTAAAAAGTAAAAAGAAAGAGGTGAAATTAATCTCAATAATATATATATATTTTAAGATTTTTTATTTATTTATTTGACAGAGAGAGATCACAAGTAGGCAGAGAGGCAGGCAGAGAGAGTGAGAGGGAAGCAGGCTCCCTGCTGAGCAGAGAGCCGGACGCGGGACTCGATCCCAGGACCCTGAGATCATGACCTGAGCCAAAGGCAGTGGCTTAAACCACTGAGTCACCCAGGCGCCCCAATAATATATTTTATTAAACCCAGTATATCCAAATACATATCATTTCAACATCTACTAATTAGTATAAAAATTACCAATGAGGTATTTCACATTCTTTTTCTCATACTAAGTTTTCAAAATCCACTGTGTATTTCACCCTTACAGTATATCTTAGTATGGATGCTAAATTTTCAGTGGTTCAAGTGAAATGTACCAAAATAATAAACTTGTGCTTAATAGAAAAATGTTACACTGCTTCTATTTTTAAATTTAAAATACTTAAAATTTTTAAATAACTAAATTTTCAGTTTAGTTTCAATCACATTTGCCGCATTTCAAATGCTCAATAGCTGCATGTGCTTGCAGGTACCCTAGTAGGATGTATGTCCAAGCTGACGTTTAGTACAGGTGCACAAATGATGTATATTGAATGAATGATTACATAACTTGGCCTGAATTCCACAGATTACTGAATGCTATTTTCATATTTTTTTCCCTTAAGATTTTATTCATTTACTTGACAGAGACCACAAGTAGGCAGAGAGGCAGGCAGAGAGAGAGAAGGATAAGCAGGCTCCCTGCTGAGCAGAAAGCCCGATGCGGGCCTCGATCCCCAGACCCTGTGACCATGACCTGAGCTGAAGGCAGAGGCTTAACCCACTGAGCCACCCAGGCGCCCCGCTATTTTCATATTTTTTCACTGAACAGTTATTTAAGGCCAGTTGGATATGGGAGAGGGAAAGAGAGGGGAACCAAGAGTTTGGGAGGAAACCATAAGGAGAATTAAGGTTCCTTTGACAGAAGAAGGGACAGTGAGAAGGCAGACTTGGTTCAAGAGGGAAGATAATGAATGTCAGAGCTCTGAAATTATCCCTTCCACAAGGAATAAAACTCTCAGTGATAATCACTAGCATCTGCAGAATTTGCCATCAGAACTGCTTATATCTCTTGGCCCATGCTGTCCAGTGGCTGCCAGTATCCTGGCCTATCTGTTCTGGAATCAAAGTCATCCTCAGCTGTGCTGTGTGGTTCTACTGGCCTGAGCCATTATCATCAGGCTATTGGTATAGACTTCACAACCACCTCTTTTCTCATAGCTACTCTGAGCCATGAATTTCGCCTTCTGCCCACTCTGCTCTTGCTAGTGTGCTCCTGCTCCCTTTGGGCACAAGCTTCTGCCTTTGACCTTTGTCCAGCCTATGCCCCTGAATCTTGTAATGCCCAGCCCGGCGCCATCTACTTGGCCTCCACGTCATGCTGGTATCACCAGTTCACCTTGATACTCAGCATCTGTGGTACCCAGCTTCCTAAGATGGCCCCTGATGATCTCTACCTCCCAATATCAATATCCCCTCCCTTAAGTGTCAGCCAAACTTAGTGACTCATTTCTAGCTAACAGAATACAGCTAAAGCGATGGGATGTAATTTCTGATATTAGGTAACAAAAATTCTTTGGCTCCTAGCTTAAGCCCTCTTCCTCTTGTACTCACTTATTCTGAAAAACACTAGCTGCAATGTGGCAAGCTGTCTTATAAAGTGGCCCACAGAGCAAAGAACTGGGGAGTCCAACAATCTGTGAGGATCAGAATTCTGCCAACAACTACAGGAGTGAACTTAGAAGCAGAACATTCTCCAGTCAAGCCTTCAACCTGAGACTTGAGCCCCAGGCAACACTTTGCAGCCTTGTGAGATGCCTTGAGGCATGTAGCTAAGCTGCATCCTAACCCACAGAAGTGGTTTTAAACTGCTAAGTTTGGGGGTGATTTGATAAGCGGAAATGGATATCTAAAACAGCATGAAACCCTAATTTAGCTTATAGAAAACTCCTGTTAACTATCCTACCTCTGATGAATTCTGAGTGATTACAAGATATTCAAACTAGAATGTCTACAAGATATTTGATAATAGGCCTGGGGAAGGGAGAATAGTAAATCCTCAGCATCAAGTCTATAAAGGAAGTCATAACAATATGTCAACCATTGAAGAGACTGGATATAAATAAGAAGCATTTGTCAGATGGATAACGGGAATAATTTCTTTTCTTACAAGTCTCACTTACCAGAAAGTAGGAACCTCAGGAAAAATATTTGGGGAAATATACAAATGTACCCATGTCCTTATTACCTCTTTCATTTAACCCAGACTCAAATCAGAATCCCCAGGAACAGGTCCAATCATGTACATTTTTCTAAGTTTCAAGAGGATGGAACTTAAAAACACATCAGTCTCTCACAGAATTCCATACAGGCTAGGTTTGTTAGAGATTTAATACAACCAAGTTTTCCAGAAAGCCTCCATTTATAGCAAACTATCTCACCAATAAAACAGTGTCAGTGGCAGAGAACTGAATCACAGAAGCTGGTAGCATAATTCACGTTTCTTTGTATTAAAAGTGTCTTTTGCCAATAATCAGTGACTTAAAAACACAAAGTTCTTTAAGTACCTCTACTGGTGTCCTACTGCAGCAATGAGAAACTTGCAATTTCATTATGACAAAATTGAGGATTTGCAAACTTTCTAGATGCCTAGTAGAAATTATGTGTTTATCCAGGCTAAGGTTACAGGCTAGCAAAAATGTCAAGTGTCTTTGGTCAGAAATTATATCATATTATTATTGGCATATGGCATATGCTCATTAGTTATTAGCCTACAATGGTTATCATTAGCATATGTTAACTAGTAGAAAGATGGGCAGTTTATAACACAGCTACCTGTATCGGAACCAGTATTGATTTTGTGGTTGTTCTTGGACCGAATCCAAAATGACAGCCAAACTAAAGTGAATCACTTGAGTATCCTTAGATACTTCTGAATTTTGTTACGAGCAATGAGTAAAGTAGAAACCTTGAGAGTATTAGACCCAGACAACACTGTGTTCTACCAGCTGTACAGTTAGGGAACTTGTAAACCTCAGCTTTTTCATCTGTCATATGGGGATAATGCTGACTGCTGGGAAATTAAATGAGAAAATGTGCTAGCCTAATGCTTAGCAAAGAACACAAAACTTGGCACATAGCAGTTCAACAATTTCATTATATCTTTACTGCTTATTAGCAACTCAACCATGATAATCATTTATACAGTAGCATAATATTGCAAATCTTGACGAACATAGATCATTGGTTATATCTTAGATCAATATGGAAACAAATACATATACTTAGATTTGCATTTTTTTCTAAATATAGAGCCCACAGGGAAAAAATCGTATAAAGGGTCTCTGATGATTTTAAAACTTGGGAATAACTGACTTAACCTAAATATTTTCCTGGTATAATTTAATCCTTCCCAATGTCTTTTCTGGTAGAAATGATAAAAAGCAGTTTATTACCTTTTATATTCATCGTTTGTGTCCTTCATGTTTGTGTATATGTGCATATATAAATATAACCCAAATGGGACCATTACAACTGTTCTTCTGTGCAGCTTGATTTTTACTTATAATAATAAATCGCAGACACATTTCCAAGTTAGTGCATATAGTTGTAACTCGATCTTTTTAATATCCTAACGTTTATTTAACTAGTCTCCTATTGAGGCACATTTAGGTGTTTTAAAATTTTCACTATTATAAATAACCCTTACCTGTGAATCTCTGTACATACGTATTTATACATTTGGGTATTTCCGTAGGATTGCGTAAATTATAACTGCATTTGGCTGGCAGTAACAACAGCAACAAAAATACCCTGCCAAGAATGATTTTTAAAATTAGTTTTCTCACATACTAAGGTACTGAGAGGCAAGCAGTTGCTAGCATTGTTCTTTCAACCCTCCTACTCTACCATCCTCATCTGCACACCGGCATTCCAGCAAGAAGGAAGTAGCAGGGACCAAAAGCTGTCTCTTGGAAGGGGAGTACACCAGCCGACTTTCTCTAATGAGTCTTTGCTCAGAGCTGTGTTGCCTGCTCATCCCTAGACCAATCATAGGTAAAGGGGACCAGCCATGATACATTTCCTGGGTCTGGGAGCTAATGCCCATCATCTCTCAGCTCTTCAATAGATTTAACCTCTTGGAAAATCAGAAGTCTTAAGGAAAAACTTTTAGGAAAGAAAAGGAATGGAAAGTGGCTATTGTGTAGGCCATGAACAATATCTTCCACAAGAATATGTTCTAAAGGAAAATGCTGAGCAAAAGGATATATGGTACTACACTTGAATTTTTTATACAAATTGCCAAATTACCTTCCAGAAATATTACTCCATTGACATGTATGAAATGGCTGGTTTGCCTCTGCTCAACAACCCTGGTCTTCTAAATTTTTCTAAATCTTTGCTAATAAAATAGGCAAAAATCAAACAACGTAGCTAGATAGATTGATTGATTGATTGATGGATAGATTTCTAATAGTTTATTTTGTACATATTACTAATGAAGTTGAACATTTCTTAATGCATTTCTTGACCATTTGAATTTCTTTTTCTGTGAGTTGCCTGTGTAATAAATACCCTATCTACTTTTCTATTAGGTTGTTTCTTTTTTGTTTTAATCTCTTTAATATAATAAGAACATTAACCCCTTTTACAGATATATTTCCCAGTTTATATCTTGACTTTCACCTTTATTTATGGCCTCCTTTTCCATTCATATGCTTTGTCTTAAGTCAAATTTATTCATCCTTCCTTTTATATCTTAAGTCTTAACAACATGCTAAGAAAGAACATCCTTGTTTCAAGATTGTAAAAGTATTCTCTCCTTGTAATGCAATTTCCTTATTGTTCTTTTTTCCCCCTCTATCGTTTCTGGACTTTTCTTTTACATTTATTTTTCAAGATGTAATTTGTTCAGATTTTCAAGATCAAAAGAAAGTACTGACTGTATTATTCAATGAGATTTCTTCACTAAATGTGTATTTTAATTTGGGAAGCATCTTCACAAATCTGCATCTTCCTGTTAAGGAACATAATACCATTAGAAAACGTGGTGAGGGTATTAGTGGAAAAGAAATTCTGCCTTGAAAGAGTCAACCCTTTTTTCTTGAAGGCACCAAAAAAGGCAAAAAGTAAAGAAAACAGTACTTTTTAAATTTTTAAATTATTTTTTAATTTATTTTTTTTACTTTTTATTATTTTTATTTATTTTTATTTTAAATTTATTTTTATTAGCTGAGGCTTTGGTTTCATTATTTTTTATTTTATTTTTAAATTTTTTATTATTACTTTCTTATTTTTTCTTAATTTTTATTATTAGCTGAAGCTTTGGCCCTATGCCATATTCAGACCCCAGGTAAGCTAATTTGGACCAATAAGAATCTTCTTTTTTAAGGTAGATCACTGTGAATGGCCTGGCATTAAGGAAGAATCTGTGCTGTGTGTACCACATGTCACCATTCGCCTTCATACTTATCCCACCATCCTCCTCCACCCTCACCACCAACCTAACAAACTCCATATGTCAAAATTTGGCACTGCATTGGAATGAAATGCCACTCCCATCAATGTTAAAGAAAGAGGTTCCAGAGATAGACATAGACATAGAAAGAGAAAACACATTTGTCCCATCATTAAAAATAGTATTTAGAGCAGAGTCAACTAAGGTGGTATCCCACCTTAGTGGGATACCCTCTCTCTCAAGGAGAAAGTCCAATTAAAGAAATAGAAATGGTCATGCTTGGGGCACCTGGGTGGCTCAGTGGGTTAAAGCCTCTGCCTTCAGCTCAGGTCATGATCCCAAGGTCCTGGGATAGAGCCCCACATCGGGCTCTCTGCTCAGCAGGGAGCCTGCTTCCTCCTCTCTCTCTCTGCCTGCCTTTCTGCCTGCTTGTGATCTCTGTCAAATAAATAAATAAAATCTTAAAAAAAAAAAAAAGAAATGGTCATGCTTGATGGGGAAAGAAGAAAGAATTAGGGCCACTCTACGTTCTAACCAAAAAGGTAGACAAAGATCAAGTTTAAGCTATTCCAAAGCTCAATGTCTAGAAAAATGACCTAATCATTTGATTTCCACTAAAAGTGACCTAACATTTGATTTCTACTAACTGTAGTAATAATTCTCCTGCATTTTAGTTTGTGTGTCTTTGTGTGTACTTTTGTTTTGCCTGACTTTGGATTTTATATAGAGTCGCATTGTATATACTCTTCTGTGACTTGCTTTTTTTATTCCTATAATTATACTTTTGATTTTTATCCATGTTGTAGGCATAGGAAGAGTTTATGTTGTTCATTTTCCCCCTGTAAAGTATTTTTATAAAAAGACACCACAATTTATTTACTCTTTCTACAGCTCATAGGAATTTGGATTTATTTTCTTTTTTGTTGTTGTTGTTTTTTCCTATTACAAATAAGGCTGTCCTGAACATTCCTGCATATTTATACAGATGAACATACTCAAGAGTTTCTCTGGGATGTAGGCACAAAAGAGTAAAAATGCTATAAGCAGAGTATTTGCATATTGAATTTGTCCAGGTAGTGTTAGATATTTTCCAATGTGGTTGTGCTAATTTACATGGCCACCAGTAAGGTATTTATGTTCCCGTCATTCCACATCCTTTCCAAAATACAGTATTGAGTATGTTTGCCATTAGGTAATGCAAAATAGTGTCTCTAATTAACCTAATTTGTGCTTCCTCTTTTTTTTTCATTTCTTTATTTTCAGCATAACAATGTTCATTGTTTTTGCACCACACCCAGTGCTCCATGTGCTTCCTCTTTTTAAAAACTACCTCATCATTGTCTTTTGCCTTTTTTCTTTTTTTGTTGTCTTACCATTGACATTTTTCTGATTTGCAGAAATTCTTTATTCTAAATATTAATTCTTTTTTGCCGTGTTACCAAAAAAACTCTCAATTCATAACTTGTCTTTTCAACATTTCCTTAGTGCCTTTGAGAAAAAGAAGTGTTCCATGCAATATTTTGGACACACTTACTAAAATATGGTTGTTTATTTGAAAATCAAATTTAACTGAGCATTGTATATTCTATCTGGCAATTCTACTTGGTACCATTTAATGAATAATCCATTCTTTATCTGTTGATCTGCAGTGGCCTTTCTATATGTATAGATCCTTCTGTATTTTGTATTCTGTTCCAGTGTCAATATATTTCTTAATTACATTAGCTTTATAATAAGATTTCCTCTGACTGCTCAAGTCCCCAGTCTGATTCTTCTTCAGAATTGTTGACTAGTGGGGTGCCTGGGTGGCTCAGGGGGTTAAGGTCTCTGCCTTCGGCTCAGATCATGATCCTGGGGTCCTGGGATCGAGCGCTGCATCGGGCTCTCTGCTCAGCAGGGAGCCTGCTTCCCTTCCTCTTTCTCTGACTGCTTCTCTGACTTCTTGTGATCTCTGTCTGTCAAATTAAAAAAAAAAAAAAAGAATGTAGGGGGAAAAAAAAAAAGAATTGTTGACTAGTATCTCCAGACCTATGTTAGATAATTTTAGTAAAATTGGATGTTTTGCTTTATTCTTTACTTTATTGGGAGTGTGTCTAGTGATTTCTTTTTAGTCATATGGCAGGTAGTCTTCTTGGTTGAGATAGTAGAAATATATATCAGGCTAAGGAAATGTCCATCTAGTCCTATTTCATTTTTAAAATCAAGAATGAACGTTAAAATTATTGAATTCACTTTTAGCATCTTTTTTTTTTTTAAAGATTTTATTTATTTATTTGACAGAGAGAGATCACAAGTAGATAGAGAGGCAGGCACAGAGAGAGAGAGAGAGAGAGAGAGGGAAGCAGGCTCCCTGCTGAGCAGAGAGCCTGATGCGGGACTCGATCCCAGGACCCCGAGATCATGACCTGAGCCGAAGGCAGCGGCTTAACCCACTGAGCCACCCAGGCACCCCACTTTTAGCATCTTTAGAGATTATTGTAAAAATTTTCCATTTCATCAGTAGACATTATATTAATGAATTATAATTAGCTGAATTTTTATATTTAAATTGATCATAGTATTTTATTTTTTAACTATGTTCCTCAATTTTGCTTGATTATTTAGAATTTTTTAAATGCTATATAACAACTGTTCTGTATTTTCTTTTTTGATAATCTGTGTATGCTCAAGTGAAGGTGTGTGGGAAGGGGGAAGGAGACCATAGTATGTGTAACTTAAAAAAATTTGTAAGTAATTGTAAGGTAAAACAGAGTAGAAAGGGGCACCTGGGTGGCTTGGTCATTTAAGCCTCCAACTCTGGTTTCAGCTGACATCATGATCTTGGGATCATGGGATCAAGCCCCACCTCACTCTGCAGTCAGCAGGGAGTCTGCTTCTCTGCCTTTCTCTCCCTTACCCTCTGCCCCTCTCTCCACTCACACACTCTCTCTCACTCTCAAATAAATAAATAAATCTTGAAAACAATAAAGTAAAACAGAAATAATCTCCCTTTCTCTTTCTCTCTCTCTCTCTCACACACACACACACACATAAACACACACCCCATGTGCCTTCCCAGAATCCCTTAAGAAAGTTTTTCAGAGCAGCAGTGGGAACACATTTGATTTTATTCCAGACTCTCATTTTACAAACAAAGAAGCCAAGTCCCAGAATGCTAAAGTGCTTGCCTGAGTTCACATACCTGGTATCTCCTCACTACCAATATCTAAAAAATTGAAAGAAAATTGGTCCTTGAGGAAAAGCTAGTGAGACTTTATTTAAGTTGGAGAAAGGAGACTGGCCACTTCATTACAGTCTTCAAAATGATGAAGGGGGTTCGAATAAGCAATGACAAGCTGTCGTTTTCAATGGTCTTTCTGGACAGGAAAGGTAAAATGGCTTTAATTAATTCAAGAGGGATTAGGGTTAGTAGTAAGAACTTCCTGAATGAATGAATTCCAAGACAATGGAAAATGCTGCCAAAGGAAGTTAAGGAAGAGCTTTTTGTGAAGCTCATAAGGAAAATACAGGCTGTTGGTTTTCTGCAGTGATTTCAGTACTTTGGGTTGAACCAGATAAAACTGTTACTATTCAAAATATTTTTACCTATAAAAGCAGCAAATTCAGGATGCCTGGGTGGCTCAGTCTGTCTTCGGCTCAGGTCATGATTCCAGGGATCAGACTCCTTGCTCAGCGGGGAGCCTGCTTCTCTCTCTGCCCCTGCCTGCCACTCTGCCTGCTTATGCTCTCTCTCTCTCTCTGATAAATAAATAAATAAATAAATAAATAAATAAATTCTTAAAAAGAAAGAAAAAGCAGCAAATTCATGGAGCTAATACATGGAAGCAAATAGGTAGGCTTAGCTGTAGAGGTCATTTTGTCTTCATTTTAGCCTTTAATTTTACTCTATCTCTACAGGATGTATAGGATAGGAAAAAAAACTTATTTAAGAAGGTCAGGATTTAGGGATGCCTGGGTGGCTCAGTTGGTTAAGCGGCTGCCTTCGGCTCAGGTCATGATCCCAGCATCCTGGGATGGAGTCCCACATCGGGCTCCTTGCTCGGCGAGGAGCCTGCTTCTCCCTCTGCCTCTGTCTGCCACTCTGTCTGCCTGTGCTTGCTCTCTCTCTCTCTCTCTCTCTGACAAATAAATAAATAAAATCTTTAAAAAAAAAAAAAAAAGGTCAGGATTTAAAGCTTACAAAAGATCCTTACATAAATTAAACTCTTGGCATTTAAAAGCCAGGATTACCAATATTCTTACTTATGCCACCAATCATTCCAGAACTGATAAACTATGTTTAAAATAAAATGTCATTATAATCTGCATTTTGGATGCTGAGTATCCTTATGGTGCCAGGATATCCCATCTCAGTGAGATCTTCTGTAGTGAAGGATTTCAGGCCAGTGTCAGCTGTGATGATTCTGCTGATGGGATATGGTATAAATGCTAGTCAAGTAGTCTCGCTCTCTCTGTCCCTCATTTTTGGGTCAAACACTGTCAGTTATGTAGGAACTCTTCCCATTGCCAGTGGCTTGGGCCATTTTGTATAAATGACTGCTGAGCTTTGATATTACTATATGTACTGTTCCAGCCCAGAGAAGTGAGTTGTTCAACTCTGTTGTGATTTTCCTACATAGCCATCCTCTGATCCAAAAAATCTTGGGCTCTTGGGAACAATGGAAACTGTTCAGATAATCAACTGGACATGCTAGGTAAATGGGGTTTCCTCTGAAATGAAAACATACAATTAACTGTTTGCCTGGAACGTATGCACGTGAAAAGTACCAAGAAGTACCAAGAATAAACTCTCTGATTATGTTTCTCATCTTGATGGATATAACACACCTGAAGGGGGTTAAAATCCTGTGTGACCCTAACATGCAAGCCAGAAACCATTGCCATTTGCAATGACCCTGAAGTCCTCAATAGTGGTACCATACTTCCCATAGGAATTCTCAAATACTCCCATCCATTCTGTTCTTAGGCTTTTGAATGTCTTTACTACCCATTGTTTTAACCCTGTAACTTAGCATTTAATCCTAGTAAGTGACATGTGTGTGCTTCTCAACTTCTCCCTCACCATGAGCTCTTTCATACGCTCGGGGACCTTTACCTCTACATCTTTATGAGTGAAGTTACCTTCAGCATAGAGAGTCAAATTCTCTATGCACTTCATTGTTTCATCTGTAAATGAGATTTGGAATTCCTACTCGCTGTACTCAGAGCACTTATAATACCTTGCACAAATTAGGTACTTAAGGAGTGATTGCCTTCTTGACTTTTTATATTCTGTATGATTTTCTAGCACTCTTCTGGGCACACAGAACTCATCATGCTTCTACCCCTGCACACACCCCAAAACTTTCCAGACCTGCATTCTCCATCCAGCCACTCAAACTAGAGACCTCAGCTTCAACCTTGACTCTCTTTTCTTCCCCATCTGCCGTAAATGATAGGTCAACAAAGTCTGCCAATTTTACCTTTTACCTTTACATTTCTTGAGTGTATCCACTCCAGGCCACCTTTGGTGTCATTATGCCAGTTCAAGCCTGGTTTATAGGAGGTTGCAACCTCCTCCAAAATAGCTACAAGTTCTCTCTGTAAATTACAAAAAGGTTATGTTCCTGCTTAAAACCATGCCTTCTCATGGCATGCAAACTCCTAAAGTGTCCTGCATGACCCTCCTAGATCTGTCTTTGGCCTGCTCTCCTGACTGTCTTTCACATCTCTCCCTGTCTCACAGTTCATAATTCAACAAAACCACAGCCATTTATGGTACACACACACACATACACTACAGATTCCCTTCCCTACCTTTGCCAAATGCCCTCTCTACCTGGAACTTCTACCACCTCACTCATACCTTCTCTCCTTGCCTGGCTAACTGACTAGTTCTCTGCGACTCAACTCAGCAAGCTTTTTCTGACCCTCTCTCTGTTCTACCTCAGTCTGGGTTGATTATACCTCAGTGGTCCAGAAATTCCCTGTGCATGTATCTGTCATTGTGTTATCCCTGAAACCTAACATCTCTTGCCCTCATTTCTACCCCCATCATCTAGTGTTGTCAGTTCTACCTCCAAAACACATTTCTGATCAAGCCATGTCTTTCTCTCCCCACTGCTCATACCCAATTTGAGCATTCTCCATCTCCCACCTGACCTGCTATGGTGGCTTCCCCCGGTCCTCCCAATTCTGTTGGCCTTTCCTCTACTGAGTAGCAGCCAGAAGGATCTTTCTAGTCATACTTAATGATCTTGCAGGTCCTCTGTAGAGTCTTCACTGACTTCCCTATATTGACAATATGTGGCCTCCCAGACCCTGCATGCTCTGGCCCTGCCTCTCTCCAGCCTCAGCTCCCATTATTCTTACCCTCACTCTCTAATCTCCCAGCCTAGAATTCTCAAAGCAGACAAGTTCATTTCTGCCCCAGAACCTTTGGAACAAGCTACTCCCTTTGCCAAGGTCATTCATCCCTTGACTCTGTGTGTCTAAGCCCTTCTCATTCAAAGGCCTCAGCTGAAATAACATTTTCTCAGGGACACTCTTCATGTCCTCAGTCTCACTTAGAAACTCCTAATCTCACTCATAGTACCAGCTGTGTTCATTCATAAAAGTGATTTTTGGCTCGGGTCATGATCTCAGGGTTGTGGGATCAAGTCCTATGTGGGACTCCATGTTCGGCAGGGAGTCTGCCTCTCTCCCTCTCACTCTGCTTCTGCCTCTCCCCCAACTCATGCTCTCTTTGTCTAAAATAAATGGATAAATAGTTTTAAAGAAAATTTAAAAAGACTTTATTAATATTATTTTAGGTCAGTACTCACCTCTGTTACCCTAAAAGTCTTCTGCTGAAAGCCTATTGTATTAAAGAAATTTTTCTCCATGTGTCTTTGGTGAACTACTGAACTACTATTGGTGTCATAAGTTTTAAAAATTGTTCATTGTACATTTTTTAATTTTAGTACTATAGTTCAGTATTGTTTCAAACATATTTTTGAGGGACACCTGGGTGGTTCAGTCTGTTAAGCATCTGCCTTCAATTTAGATCATGATCTCAGGGTCCTGGGATTGAGTCCCACGTCAGGCTCCTTGCTCAATGGGGAACCTGCTTCTCCCTCTGCCTGCCACTCTCCCTACTTGTGCATGCTCTCTCTCTCTCTCTCTAACAAATAAATAAATAAAATCTAAAATAATAAAAAACACATTTTTGAAACTCCAAAATGATATACTTTTTTTTTTTAAAGTAATATCTACTTCCAACATGGGGCTTGAACTCACAATCCCAAGATCAAGAGTTGCATGCTCTACCAACTAAGCCAGTCAGGCACCCCTCCAAAATGGTGTGCTTAAATCCAGATATAATTCCCCAGGAGCTGACCTAAGATTAAAATGTTAATATTGGCGAGGGTGGGGGGGGGGTGGATGGAGGGGAGTTTTCTTAGATCTTGTTACTTCAAAAAGTGAGAAAAATGATACTATATCAAGAAAGGAGTCTTAAAGCAATACACAAGGTAAAGCCTAAATATGCAAACAAAATTTAAAAATCACCATGATGATTAACTTCATTGAGCTATGTGTCCTTGAGCAGCTGGAGTTAAGAGTCCCCTCTGGATACACTCATCTGGAACTGGAGTTGCAATCAGCTTCCCAAAAAAGCATCCAGTTGGTCCCTCTTCTTTTTACCCTCACATGTAGCTTATTAGTTCCACAATTATTCTCCTTGCCCTCCATTTGGGGAAATTTTTCTAACAACTGCTTAAACTTTTAAACATTTCATTGCATTTGAAACATCCAATTCCACTCAAAAACTGTTCTTTTGTTTATCTGTGGTGTGCACATATTTAAAATTTTTTTCAACAGAAATTGTCAGTTTCAAAGGCTCAAGAGTGAAGAATTTTATGCTTTTTTAATCTTCTTTTAGACCTCTCTGTTCAACTGAAAAGAGAAACATTTTGAAACAATAACATTTAAGGTTTTAGAATAACTGCCTCCAGAGCAGGAGAGCTTCCCTTTCCAGTTTTCTTAAATCTTCATCCTTGATAAAAGAAATTAGTCTTGGCTAAGAAGGGTGTTATGCTATATACAGATATTTTAAAACATTAAAGTTATGATTCTCAAAATATTATTAACTACTTTTTTTTTAAAGATTTTATTTATTTGACAGAAATCACTAGTAGGCAGAGGCAGGCACAGAGAGGGGGGAGGCAGGCTCCCTGCCGAGGAGAGAGCCGATGTGGGGCTCGATCCCAGGACCCTGAGACCATGACCTGAGCCGAAGGCAGAGGCTTTAACCCATTGAGCCACCCAGGCGCCCCTAACTACTTGATTTTTTAAGTAAAAAATTAAATCCACTTACTAATATCCTGTGCACATAAGGCCACAGTTTTCCATTGAGATGATGAGATGATTCATTTTATTATAATACACAGTTATCTTTTTGTTTTAGAATGCAAATATGTCTACAGTCATGTGAGCATGAATGATAAAAATTTGTTTTGTTATATTAAAGGGTTTCTTAGTTATATAAATTAGTAAGAAAAACAATAGGATCCTCAAGACGTAAATAGAGGACATGGAACACTTTATAAATAATTTAGAATGGATCCAAAATTATTATGTGCTAAAATTGGTCTGCAAAGGTCTTTCACTTTTTCATAAAGTGAAAAACAGGAAATGTTCTAAATAAAAAATTAAAATGTGGGAAATGGGACACCTGGGTGGCTCAGTAGGTTAAGCATCAACTCTTGATTTTGGCTCAGGTCATGATCTCAAGGTAGGGAGATCAAGCCCTGCACCAGGCTCTGGGCTGTGCATGGAGCCTGGTTGGGATTCTCTCTTTCTCTTTTGCCTCCCACCCCATTCATGCCCTCTCTCTCTAAAAATAAAATTGAATTAAAAAAAATTTTTTTTAATGTGGGAAATGGCTAGCATAAAATGGAATACTGTACAGCCATTAAAATCATGTTTAGGAGAAATTATTAATAATTTGGGAAAGGATTCTGTTAGGTGAAAAAAATAAACTGCAGTTGTATATCATTACATGCAATGTGATCACAACTTTTTCAAAAACATGAAAACAATGGATTATTATTCTGCCTTAAAAAGAAAGGAAATCCTGATACATGCCACAACATGGATAAATCTTAAGTACATTTTAAATGAAATGAAATGAGCCAGTAGCAAATACTGTATAATTCTAATCATGTGAGGTATCTAAAGTAATCAAATTCATAGATACAGAAAGTGGAATGGTAGTTGCTGGGGCTGAAGGAATGGGGGAGAAGGAGGAGTTAGTGTTTAATGAGTGCAGACTTTCAGTTTAGAAAGATGAAAGTCTAGAGATGGATGATAGTGATAGTTGCAGAATAATATGAATACACTAATGCCACAGAACTATACATTTAAAAATGGTTTAAATGATAAGTTGTATGTTATGTATATTTTTACCACCAAAAAAGGAAAGATGTACCAAGTTTCTTTATGACCTTTAACTGGTTTCTCCTACTGTGAATGTCCTACAAAACCATAGTACAATGATAAAAACTAAAGAAAGAACATTAGTGCAATATTATTAACCACACTAGACTTTATTTAGATCTTACCAGTAGTGCCACTAATGTTGTATTTTTCTGTTTCAAGATTTAAAGATCATTAAATATTTCTATAACAAAAAAGTATAAATCCTTTATAAAAGAACTTACTATACAGTTTCTTTAAACTATAGCCCCTATTATTACATTTTAAATATCTTCAAATTTACCCCCAAAAAAGTTCAGGAATTTATCCATTGTAGAAAACAAGTATGTCTTCTTTTGTACAATAGAATTATGGTTGATAGCTGAATAAAGTCTTGGGAGGACCATATCAGTTAAAATTGGGTGATAACTAGAATTCAAATAAAAAAACAAAACTGGATTAAACAATATAGCTGTGTATTTCTCTGTGGTATAGAAGTCCATAGATGGATGGTCCAGAGATAATATGGGAGCTCCATGGTGTCAGGATGTCTAGCCTCTTTTACTGTTGTTCTGCATGTATGGCTTCCATTCCCAAGATTATGATCCATGAAAGCTGCTGGAACTTCCACCATTTCATCCATATTCCAGGCAGTAAAAAGGATGACAGAGGGCAGAAATATTTCCTCTTGCATTGGATATAAAGAACAATATCTAAAAGTTGTTTATCCATTTATATTCCATTGGCCAGAACAGAATCAGGTGGCCACGTAAAACCATAAGGGAGGTTGGGGGTTATAATATGTATTCTGGGGTGGTATGCCCGCTCCAAAAGAAAGTGAGAGCTCAATTACTAAGGAAGGTAGATGATGTAGAAAAAGCTTTTAGAGGATAGGTAGTAATCTCTGCAACATGAAGCATCTTCATTCAGGGTGTAGGCATCTGGAGAAAACAGGGAGCAAAAAAAATTATCTACCTTGATCATTGGAAAACGTATGTTTTCATTACAGAGGAAAAGTTAGGCAAACTGTGCTACTGCCCCTAATGTGGTGGGTAGGGATGTCCTTGGAGCCCATAGGAACTGCTGAATTGGAATCAATGAAATCCCCCTATCAACTTCTTAAACAAGAAGAAAGTTCAGCTTGCACATCCAACTCAGGACCTTTATTTCAGAAATCCCCCTTCCACCAACCTTCCATCACACTCAACTGGACCTTAACATTTCGGCCCTCCCTACCTCATAGGTCATTTGGAAGAACAAAATAGTCCCTCTTTACAAAAAGGGGGGAGCAGATCTGGTTTCAAGAAATCAGTTTTTCTAAAATAATATGAGTTCTCCCCAGAAAACAAAATACAAAAGGACCATTAAATGTGTTACAACTATTAAAAGAGGTAGGCGGATGTTCATTCTCTTTATCTATATGAAGAATTTCTCTTCCTGACATTGAGTCATGTTCACTTTTCCCAAGAGGGAATAAAATGTTCCTTATAAACGCACAACCCTTTCTTTCCCAGTGCTCTGGACCCATGCCAACATAACAGAAACAGCCAAATAAAGGGCTGTGATAAGCTCCTCAGGTGCCAGGGGAATGTTATCAGAGGAAATCATCTTCCTCCCTGTGACAAGACATGGATCCTCAGCATACTTACAAAAAAAATTGGGGAATAGAAATTCATCAAATACTCAGTGGGGAATGTGCACAAACAGCGATGGAAACCAGTGGGAACACAATTTTATTAACTCCAAAAAGTTGTGCCAATTGGGTTCTTAGGACTAGTCCCCAGATTGATATGCCTGGAGACAAAGGACTTTTAGTAACAAATTTGATAAAATGTGTGAGAAATATTGTCTTTCTTTCTTAGGATTCCAATGTTAAATTTGGAGGAATGTTTAGTTTGTAAAATACAGTCTTTATATCATTGATTGTGCCACAGCAGGGAATCATGTGTAGTAGGGACTCAAATTTAATGCACTTGGATGTGCAAAAAATTTAGAAACGCAACCTGTTCTATTTTCTCTATAACCTAGTAAGTCTTTGCTTCCTGCTGGATGGCAGGAAAGAAAAACATATGTCTAATCTGGTTGAAGGAGTGCTTAGTTTCTCTCCAGGAAATAAAGTTCAGTCTCAGATTTTTTAGACTTTTTCAGTCCTTTGCTTTCATTCAAGATGTCATCCAAGGATGGAGCAAAGAGGTGTGGATTGAATTACCAGGTGGGGATATCCTCAGGTGGTTAGGCATAGTGTACTTTGGTGTTTCTGATCTCTAAGGCAGCATCTTTTGTCCACCAGCTTACCGTGTGCTCTACTAGTTTGTGTGGCTAAAGTTTGTGGCTACTGTGATTCCAGGTCTGTACTTTTGACTGAAGAACTGCTCCCAGCAACAGTTTTGCACTATTGGTGGAGTTGTAAACTGCCACAGCCACTATAGAAAACAGTATGTAGATCACTCAAAAAATTAAAAATGAACTAATATATAATCCATCAGTCTTTATTCTGGGCATATATCCAAAGGAAATGAAAATAGGATAAAAAGATATCTGCACTCATATGTTCACTGCAGCATTATTCACAACAGCCAATGTATGGAAACAACCTACATGTCTGTCAGTGGATGAATGGATAAATATACACATGATGGAATAATACTCATCCATGAGAAGGAAATCCTGTCTTTGGAACAACATGGATGGATCTTGAGGGCATTATGCTAAATGAAATAAGTCATAGAAAGACAAATACTGTATGATCTCATTTATATGTGAAAGTTGAACTCCTAGAAACAGAGTAAGAAATTGATTGCCAGGAGCTAGGGGTAGGAGAAATTGGGAGATGCTAGTCAAAGGGTATAAACTCCAGTTATAAAATGAGTAAGTTCTAGAGATCTAATGTACAGCATGGTGATTATAGTTATTATTATATTATATATATTATATATTACTTATATATAATACTATTATTAATATTACCATATTCTATACTTGAAAGTTGCTTAGAGACTAGATCTTAAATGTTCTTACCACAAAAAAGAAATGGCAATTATGTAAGGTAATGGAGGTACCAGCTATCACTATGGTAATAATTTTGTAATATATAGGTTATGCACTTTAAACTTACACAATATTTATCAATTCTGTCTCAGTAGAGCTGGAAAAATATGAAAAAGAACTGTTCCCAGATTTCCAATAGAAGTTTTCACACTGTGACCTAGAATGAATAGATCTACATTCTAGCTTGGGTTTCCTGAGTCAGTTTCCTATAAAACAAGAGTTTCAGCCCAAGAACCACTCTGCACAGGGAAATAAAAATATTTTGACAATAATTCATACATCTCTTGGTTCCATAAATATCTCCTGCCTGAACGATTTATTCAAGAAAAAAAAAATGATGGCTGTTGAATTTTTCTACTCCAATTTAGTGAGTGATTCATTCATTGAGTATCTAAGTGATGGTCATAAACAAAAATATAGAATACTAGCACTGGAAGGAACTCATCTCTATTTTATAGGATTGAGAAAACTGAGCCTAGGTTAAGTTTAGTGATTTACTCAAAGTTACCTAGTTAGTTATTGGCAGAGCTGGAATCTGAATCTGGGACCCCTGACTCTTAATTATACCACAGAAGTTTAAAAATACTATTTTATTTATCTAGTTACTAATTCACTACAAACTAAATTAGAGTCTGCATTTTTCTTATCAATAATTAAAATGTTAATGTGCATATTGTTATTACCTTTTTTTAGGAAGCCAAGTTAGATTATGAATCATCTTCATTAATATGAATTAATTAAAAGTCTTTAACTTTCATACAAATATCTATTTTGAAACCAGAACAGTTCTGAATCAATGTGAGAGACAGAACACTGGGATTTTTTCCTGGGTCTCAGTATTATGTCTTTGGAATGCTTTATTTCAAGCAAGCATTTTTAATGACATTAAGCAAACTATTTCTAAGGGTTCTTTTACTCTTAAAAATTAGAAGGAAGAAGAAATGCCCAAAGAAAGTATTTGGGTCAATTGGTAATTGACTAATTCCATATCACAATTACACTGTATTTTATATATCCACATAGATTCAAGAACAGACTACCTGACTCCCAACATTAAAATCCTCTTGAGAAATTCTCCTGCAGAGGTTGTCTCACAGCCCCGTCTATACATGTGCCTCTGTGGATAGTACATTAATACCACACACAATAGAAGGTATTGTTCTTTATAGTTAGTCAAATTAATTATTTGAACACCCCAGGATGTACGACATGAAAGAACAGCTTTATAGATATTTAGGGCACTATATAATATGCCACGGTGAATTATTGACTCTAATGAGAACATCTTTAAAAGGCTGAACTCCCAGGGGTGCAGACTGAAGAATTGGGAGGAGGGGCTCATACGTTAAATCAATAATTAGGAAGAAAGGAAGAAGAGAGACAGATTGGGCAAGAGATTTCTGAAAATTGAACACTTGTCATCTGTCTCTCTCCCTTGCTGATGATTCATTAAATGGAGATTACCTTCAGTAACTTATTGACCAACATGCCAATAAATCCTGAGCTATATCATCTGCAATGCAAGAAATGGACAAGCCCGGATACATTGCCAAGGGGGTTGACTAAGTGTGATGTGACTTAGAGAAATTCATGAGCATACTTAAGTATTGTGCTAATTATACGCGTTTCACATTTATATACTGTGTTGAGTATTGTGCTAGGTTGATGGGGATGTAAAAGCAGCAAATAACATTCATTTTTTTTTTTTAAGATTTTATTTATCTGACAGAGAGAGACACCGCAAGAGAGGGAACACAAGCAGTGGGAGTGAGAGAGGGAGAAGCAGGCTTCCTGCTGAGCAGGGAGCCTGATGCAGAGATGGATCCCAGGACTCTGGGATCATGACCTGAGCCAAAGGCAGACACTTGAGACTGAGCCACCCAGGCATCCCCAGCAAATAACATTCTTAAAGGATTTTATAGTTCATCTAGACACCAACTATGCATATGTGATGTTCATTCAAGATAATTTATCCATATTTTTAAAAAGATGACTGTGATGATTTGCAACGTGGAATTGTATCTGTTCCATCATCTCTGACTCTATCTCATGCTCACATTTTATCTAAGTAAACTTTGTTTAGAAACAGATTGTTGGGTGCCTGGGTGGCTCAGTGGGTTAAGCCGCTGCCTTCGGCTCAGATCATGATCCCAGGGTCCTGGGATCGAGTCCCGCATCGGGCTTTCTGCTCAGCAGCAAGCCTGCTTCCCTCTCTCTCTCTGCCTGCCTCTCTGTCTACTTGTGATCGCTCTCTGTCAAATAAATAAATAAAATCTTAAAAAAAAAAAAAAAAGAAACAGATTGTTTCAGCTCTTGCCATATGTTCTACCAAAAGAGCAAAGAGATGGCTTAAGTTTTGTGTGACATTGACAAAAAAATTTTTTAAAGTGTAAAATTATAGACTACCATGAACTTTTCAGAAGTATTCCTAGTCTTCTAGAATCACTTATGTATATTATATTAAATATACATCAGATGTGGAAGAGTGATGTTAAAGAGGTTTAATCAGTTAAGGTCCTGGAATATGAGCAAAACTCACAGTATTCAGGTCCTAAGAGAAATCAACCTGCATATATTCTGCACTACTTAGAAAAGTTTCAAAGATAGCTATCATTTTGAGGTCTTAAGGAAATAAGAAAGGAAGAATTTGGAGCACTTCATTCTTCAGTTTCTGTGGCAGTGCCAAGAGAGTTGGGGATGAGTCGACAGATGTTTGGAACTTGCTGGGTCCCCTCCACTGCACTCTCCTCCTTCTACCCTGTGAAGGGGCTCAGCTCAGCTCAGTCTACCCCCAGCTTCCTCCAAGGGTAGGGAGCATATAGAAAATTCTTTCCCACCAAGACATCCTCAGATGAGGTCAGCAGAGTGTCAAGGTCTTTCTTGCCACTGGATCCTTCTATCTATTGCCAGGGGTCCTAGAACCTGAATTCTGTTCCCTTCAGCTCACTCCTTAATACCTTCATGACTGGGTCTTCTAGCCAAGGCTCTGTGTCCTTGTTGCCTGAACTCTTACTGTCTCACTGCTAATGGCTATCTGGACCACCCATCTACCTGTTCTGTAACCTGAGATGTTATTGAAGGTAAAGTCCAAACACACACACACACTCAGAGTTTCCTCTTCTGAGATTTTATGAAAGAACAATGGTAACTGTGGCAACCCTTGTTATATCCCTGTGGAGTTTTTGAGAGATTGATGTTTTGTATTGTTTTTCATCCTAGGAAACATTGGCCTCAAAAGGCAAAAAGTCTCTAGCAAGAAAAGTGTTCTTAGAAGGCCCTGAAAATACAATCTCCTTTCATGACAGTTAGCAAAATATCTTCTGTCACTTCTGGGGCTCTCATTCCCCCTCTGTGCAGCATTCATAGCGTTCAAGTATATTAAGCATTCACAACATTTATATGTGGCCCAGCCTCTAATCTACCTCTAATTACAGGTTCTAATCCTGTATATTAGTACAGCTAACTGCAGCTCACTTGGTGCTGCTGTTTGCACAGCTGGACATGTCGGATAGAATGAGTTCATCCCTTCAAAGATGAGCTTAAAGCCACCGTCTAGTAGTGTCTTTCCTTTTTTACACCTACGACCATTCCTCATTGTTCTCACAAGCACAGTGAGTTTTAATGAAGTCATGTCTTTTAGTGTAACGCTGCAGGTGCACAAATGCTGATAAACCTCCTTAACTCACTGTCAGATCAGCATGTTTATCTTCAAGCTGCAGAATGTATTTAATTATAAGATATGAAAAGGTCCTTCAGATTTGTTCTCTGGGCTCAGAACTAATGATTCATCCATGAAGCGCTGTGTCTCCCCAAAGGTATAATGACTAGTTGCTGATCTTCTGAAGAACTCATTCATAGGAGCATCTGGACTGCAAAGTATAGAAATTTCTTTTTAAAAATAAAGAAATGGCTTCTAAAGGCCTAGGAAATTTTACCAAATATAGAGTTAACACAGTCAAACACACACACACACACACACACATACAGAGATGCCAATATGGCTAGATGTAACCCACTTCCAGAATTGTTCTGTAAGGAATTCACTCTTAAAATTTTAAGATGCAAATAACACTAGGAGGTTATTAATATCTTAATATCAGTGAAATTTAGTCACATTTTTTCTTCTTAAGACTAGATTTCTGAGGGAATGGGAGTTTGACCTGGAAATTGGAAGGGAGATGTGTGAGGAGGGATGGGTCCTGAGAAGAAGGGAGAACAGAGCTGGGGAGTGTTGAACTCTCCCCAGTAAGATGGGGCTGGAGCAGCCACCTCAGAAGGAGAACACCATGCATTCAAAGGGCCATGGGATCCTAAGGGAAGAAGAGGCATACTAAGGATATAAGAAGGAGGCCCAAGCATGGTGAAGGGTAAGGAGGGTAGAAGGGAGGTAAGATTCCAGTCACAAAGACATATAGGCTTGGTGGAAAGTGAATTCATTAATTGAGAGTTAGATAAATCGTTAGATCTATAAGCATGTTTCATCTGCCTATGTCAGATTAGCATAAAGATCGTGCCTAATGAACAACTTCCTGGAAATTGTTTGCAAACTATAAAGGAAAAATGAAAACAAACTATAGCATAATTTAAATTATCATAATTATTACTTCCATTAATCAGTTGAGTATTGATTGAACACTGACCATTTGCCATGTGCTGTACACAATAAAAAGTCCCTTCATTCAAGTTTCTCAGAGCTCAGTGAAGAGACAGGTGAGCAAATAAATAACCACAACATAAGATACAAAATACAGCATAAAGTGCTACATGGGTAAGGAAAAAGAAAGACTGCGTCTGCCCAGGGAAATTAAGGATTTCCAGAGGAAGAGATGGCTCAGCTGGGTCCTGTGTGATGAGGAGTTGACAAGAGGGAGCAATGAAAAGTCAGAGGAAATAGCAAGGGCAGAGGCAACCAGCCCCATGTGGTAAGTCTGTGCTGCTCAGTGCTGCTTAGCGTAAAGAATAAAAAGCACAGGAATGCCAAATCTCATAACTAACTCCCCTGGCCTGATTCCATGCTCACCAAGCCGCCTTCTGATGATAATTTGGCTTCCCGCTTAGATTTGCCTGCAGGGAAAGAGCATGCTGGTCAAGAGGCTGAAGCATCCAGTCCACTCGTTGATTATATTTCTCATTGTAAATTAATAAATCCGCATTCTGGCTGGTGCACTTTTTTTAAAGTGCAGGAATGAAACTATCACTTATAAAGGCAGTTGCAAAGAAAATTAGGTGAAAATTCACCAGGAAATCAGCCTTCAGGCTGCTGATGTGGACAATGACAGAACAGCTGTGCAAACACCATGGGTAACTTCCGGGAATGGGCTCCCAACAAAGCCATATTACACAGCATGTTTTCTTCACACGTCAAGTGCTGTCTTTCACATTTTTCTCCATTGTAATAATCCCCCGATATAGCCAAAAGTAAGTACCAAATGTCAGTCTTTCCAGACTCCCAGAAACCACGGTCTGGAGGATACTTTACCAAATCCTTTACCTTTCCTGTTATGGACAGAATTGAGTCCCTCCAAAATTTTTATGTTGAAGTCCCAACTCCTGATACCCCAGAATATGTCTGTATTTGGAAATAGGGACTTTAAAGATGTAGTTAGAGCTCAGTGAAGTCATTAGGGTAGCCTCCAGTATATCCGGCATCCATGTAAGAAGAGGTAAGAACACAGACATGCATAGACCATGTGAAGACAGAGGGAGAAGATGGCCACTTGCAAGCCAAAGAGAGAAACCTTAGAAGAAACAACCCTCCCCACACCTTAATCTCAGATTTCTAGCCTCCAAGACTATGAATACGTTTCTGTTGTTGAAGCCACCAGTCTGTGGTACTTTGTTACAATAGTCCTAGCAAACTAATATGCTTCCTTTCATATTCTTACCCCAACAATTCCAAACAGAAGATTCCTATCTGGGCCCTTCAACAACGTGGAAATTGTCTATGCCAGCATCAGAATGCATTTTAGTTCTTCATGCTCATTTTCACTCCATTTACTCTAGTGGGTGACTTTGGAGCCCTCGCCATGATAAGCATGATCCAGTCTTGCTAAATTAACCAAAGACATAACTTCTGAGGCATGAGGGTCTGAAAGTATTATGGTGATACAAAATGTAATCAAGACCTGGACACAAACGAGGTAAAGATCTTATATACTGAAAGCATAAAAACTTGTGATTGTCCTCATTTTGCCATGATATTCTTCTTGATTTCTGTTTTTAAAACCAATACCCTGATGGGCAAATGAGGAAACCTGAATAAAGTTAATAATTTTCCAATACTGGTCTGTTAATCATAACAAATGTATCATAGTAATGTCAGACATTACTAATAGGGGAACTGGGTGTGGGGTACATGGGAACTCTCTATACTCTCTAGTTTTTCTGTAAATGTAACATTGTTCTAAATTAAAAAGTTAACATTAAAGAAATTTTCCTGTTCAACTCTCCCCAAGGCCATTTCTGTGTGTAACCAGGTTCTGGTACATAGCCAGTGCTCTTTAACATGTGGCTCCCTTCCCTCTGATTCCCTCTCCCAGTGCAACTTTTGTACATATTTCATGTAAGCACTTTATCTTTCAGTAACAAGAGCTTCTGTTAACTTTCAACAGTCATCTGAAGGCTGCTGCTCCCTCTTTTCTTTAAAACAAATACTTTAGTGGGGGCTTCATATCATCATCCCATCCTCTGGACAGACCTAGCACATGACTCTTGTCTTCATGTTTTCTCCATTGGGATGTCTACAACTCCAATTCCTGGGGCAGCTTTCTTACCATATAAGCCCCAAGATTTCATTAAATAAAGCCCTTTGGGGCCAAAGCTCAGCTGCTAGAAGTGGTAGAGAGAAGCCAAGAGGCCCCACACTAAATCAGTATGAGGGAAATCGATACCAGGGAGAGGTGAGGTATACTATTTTCAGCCCTTAGCATTAAACGTCTTGCAGCACTAAAGGCATCCAGATGCATGCCACCTGAGACCCAAAGTCCCCAAAGAGAGTATTCTTTTACTATTGAATCATTTGGGATTCGGGTTATTATTTTGTTGCTTTTTGTTTGTTTGGTTGGTTTATAATCTAAGAGCAGTGTTTGCTTGCAAAAAAAAAAAAATTCTTTTGGACTTGATATTTAACTCACACTCAGATTGGCTTATATTCAGAGCCAAGCTGACCTTGATCTTCATTTATTATTCAAGAATACAATTAGCCTGGAGTTGGTTTTCAGACCCAAACACAAAGAAAGGCCCACATAAATCTGAGCAGGGATAATGCCACTCTCCCTATAACTGATGTGATGATGGAGCAACTAGCAGGCAGCAAATCGATATACCACCATCTTCCTCAACACAAGGCTTAAAGGGAGTCTTTGCCCCTGCTCAGAAAGCAGGGCAAGATGGACCTGCCTAGCAAATATTTACCTAAGGGAATCCCTTTTACTTTGCAAATCATCGATCTAGAAAATATATGGGTGCTAAGAAGAAAGCCTATGATCCAATAATGTATGCTCAGCACAAAAGTAAGCTAATGCTAGGGGAAAACTAAGCTGCTAGTCCTTTAGGAAAAAAGAAAATTTAACCCTCTGATGGGCCAGGTGGAATCCTGGAAACACTCAAAGAAGAAAAAGAATTGTTATAGGTCACATATACATACATATTCCATTGACCTTTATGGAAATAGACTAATTTATATCTACTAATCATCACTACCAGTCAAATTAAAATACAAAATACATAACTGCATCATATGATTAGATCAGTATGCAATAGTTTTATTCCCTGTGTAATAACTACAATCTGTTGAGTGCTATGTGCTTGGCACTATGATGAGAACTTCTACTCATTAGCTCAGTTACACCTCCTAAGAACCCCAGGAAGTAGTTATCACTATTATCTCCATTCTATAACTAAAGATAGCTTGAGCTCAGAGAAGGTAAATGATCCTTCTGCAATCTTACTAGTCGGTTAGAAGGAGAACTGGGATGTGAACTGCTCTCATTCTGGGACTGAAGCCTAACACAAAGCCATCATGCTAGTAGTTCTGTCACTCTTACCCATGCTCTGATGCATTTCAATACATAAGCCCTCCTGCTGCCTCCAAATAGCCATTAGGAGCCCTGCAACTCTCAGCCACTAAGATAGATCTTTCCTCCTTGAAGAAGACATGCAAGAGTAGGGAATACTCGTGTGACCCACAGTTCATTGCCACTACCACTTCCCAATAACTGTTGAGAATTCTGCAACAATAATTTGTGATTTTAAAAAATTTTTCCTCAGCAGAAAGCATCAGAGCTATTAGATCAGAATCATTAGATCAAACTTCTGCCTGCATTAGAATCACCAGGAGGGCTTGTTAAAATCACAGGTTGCTGGGCCCCACCCCTAGAGAGTCTGTTTGCATGCTTTGAAGCTGGGCCTGAGAATTTGCATTTCTAACACATAGGTGATGTGGATGCTGCTGGGCTAGGCCCATGCTTGGAGAACCACTGCATTAAACTCTGATTAGCATGAATATTATTTAGCTCTTCAGACAGACCCAGTGCAAACAAGTCTGATACATTCCCCAAACACCAAAATACCAGACAATTTCCAGAATCGGGGTTGGTTTCATGGGTATTTAACCAGTGCAGTTGCACAGGACCCTTTACTTAGAAGGTTCCAGCACCTGGTTTTTAATACTCTTCAGTCACTGTCTTGAAATTCTTACAATAATTTGATCTTTGAATTTTGTGTTTTTTAAATGAAGTTCAGTGGGACAATGGAGCATGCTTGGGAGTACTGAAGCCTTGGGGTGGTCCCAGCTCTGGCCAACTCTTTACCTCCCTGGGATGGGTTCTCAGTCCCCACTGTTCCCTGACCCCTGGCACTCCAACCAGCCTAAGGTGGACCTCCCCAAACCTGCCCCATAATAGCTGCCATATCAGTCAACTACTGGTCATGTTGAGGTAGGAGGTTAGACCTGCATTCCTTGGCCCAGTAGGTGCCTGAGCGCTGGTATGAGAAGGGTCAGGGTTCATTGCAAGCCCACAGCCATCTCTGGATGGGGCAAGGTGCTGGCCATCCCCAATCCACACAGACTGCACCTTAGCTCATCTCCAGGTGACTCAGAACTTAGGATTCCTGCCATCCAGAAATGGAGACTTCGGTGGGGAAGACTCCTGTAATTCTTCTGGGTTTAAATGTTCAAGTTGTTTGGGCTGTAGCCAGATTCTAAAGGAGAAACAACTTGAGATTAATAACCCCTCTTATATGAAACATTCTATAAACTTTTTCAAATGAGCTTTTAATGGGGCATTTCAAGGGCTTTTTCAGCCATTGAAGGGATCACAAAGGAAAAAGATACTTGAAAGACTTGAATAGAACCTGTAGTGAGAACTTTATATTATTTGTCTTCCTTCCCCCAATAGCTAATTTGTTTGAAAGTATATTTAATGATTTATGTTTATCTTCATCATTTGAAGAATACCCTAGACCAGTGTTTCTCAAATAATTAAAGTACATATAAATCAATATTGCAATATGATAACCACTGTCGCATTAGTTAACACCTCTATTATGTCTCATAATTATCATTTTGTATTGAGAACAATTAAGATCTAGACTCTTGGAAACTTCGTTTATAGCACTGTTGACTATAAATCACTATGCTGTCATTAGACCTCAAGATATAATCATGAAGGACATACATCAAAATGTAAACCACTCTGGGTGGTAGGCTTATATGTGATCTTCACTCTGTGTATTTGCATTTTTTAAATTTCTAAAACCATGTATTGCATGCACAATAAAATGTTACTTTTTTTTTAAGTACATAAAAATCACCTGGAGATTTTCTCAAAATTTAAATTCTGATTCAGTGGGCCTAGAATAGAACCAAAGAATCTGTATTTCGAACAAGCTTCCAGGTGACGGTGATGCTGCTGCTTGATTCTAGATACTTGTCTCAAAATATGGTCCGAGGACCAGTAGCATCTGCAATCCCTAGATGTTTAATGGAAATTCAGAATATTTGAATACACCCATGACCTACAAAAAAGAATTTGCATTTTAATAAGTTCTCTGGGAGAGATTCATAAGTACATCAAAGTGTGAAAACCTCAATTTTCCAAATCATATCTTCCTCCTATTTCTTTTGCTTTCCAAGGCCACAAGATAGGAATCAGTCATTGGGACTAAAGGTGACTGCTCCAAGTTTGTCATATGGTAGGCATTAGGAAAGACCCATTAAACTTTATTTTATTCTCTATCCTGACTCTCCCAACTATGACTGAGGATAGCAGAACTTTTGGCTATGGTCTAAGACTATATAAGAAAATGCAGCAGGGCACCTGGGTGGCTCAGTGGGTTAAGCCACTGCCTTCGGCTCAGGTCATGATCTCGGGGTCCTAGGATCCAGTCAGTCCCACATCGGGTTCTCTGCTCAGCGGGGGGCCTGCTTCTCTCTCTCTCTCTGCCTGTCTCTCTGCCTACTTGTGATCTCTTTCTGTCAAGTAAATAAATTAAAAAAAAAAAAAAAGAAAATGCAGCAAAGGAGCTCCAAAATTACTGCAATTCACTAATAAATATTCATGCTACTTGCTCTGAAGAGTGTAGTACAACGGTTAGGAGTACACAAAGGCTCTAGAAATAGTCTGCAGATTCTGCTTACGCCCTGAGCTGTGTGACCTTGGGCAAATTACTTGACCTCCCTGTGCCTCAGTTTCTTCATTTAAAACAGGATTAAATAAAGTAATAAAGCCCTTGGAATCGTGCCTTGTGTATAGTAAGCTTTGTGAAGATGTCTAAATGTAAACTTGAAAATATGGCTAAAATTTAAAATTTCTTTTGCAAGGCCTCAACATTTCTTTTTTTAATTTTTTTTTTTTAAGATTTTATGTATCTATAACAGAGAGACAGTGAGGGAGGGAACACAAGCACAGGGGAGCTGGAGAGGGAGAAGCAGGCTCCCTGCTGAGCAGGGAGCCCACAAGGGGCTCGATCCCAGGACCCTGGGATCATGACCCTAGCCAAAGGCAGACGCTTAACTGACTGACCCACCCAGGTGCCCCATGGCCTCAACATTTCTATAATTTATGTTAATTGAACCTGATGTGCTCTGACATTTTCCATTTCATTAGAGAGAAGAGGAACATCCCCATAGTGATTACAGCAGTTAACACATCAGGCATTGAGAAGCATGATGAAAGTGGGACCGGCAGCCATCACCCCCAAGATCCTGAAGGTGAGGCCTTGAATCTCTCTCTATATTTCATGGTCACCCACCAGCTAGAGGAAGAAAATTCAAAATATGCCTCCAGACTCCCACATACACAGAAGGTCTCACCACTGTAAAACCAATTTGCTTTACTTTAATATTCAGAAATTATTGTATTCTGTATGGTTAAGCATCAAAAGCTGCCAAGATACTGTGAAAAATTAAGTTTAAAATAGATTGTTTAGCAACTAAATCTCCCTCAATAAATTGGCTAGTATCAGTGCAATAAAGTGCAATACACAAACACTGCTTTTCCACTTAAATAAAAACTTAAGAGGAAAACCCATATAACAGAGACTCTCAGATTTCAACACCCTTTCTCCAACCCAAGATATTGAAGATAGGATCAAATATATTGCAAGATGTCTGCTGCACTTACAGGCTTTTCAAATGCCTGCCCTACAAAGCCAGTTTCCCTTGTGCTCCATCAATTATTTCTTTGTTTTGCCTGGATGGTGCTTGTAAACTCCTCAAGGTGTGCTCCTGGGCAGTTATGCACATTTGAGATTTTCTCCTTCTAATCCCTACTTGGCGGTCTCTGGACCAGAACTGATTTGCAGGCAAGAGAAAACTGCTGAAAATTTCATGACATTTAGATTTAAAAAGCACATGGTAGTGGCTCAATAGGTTTGCTTACCTTGGATTAAAACCTATTAACGTTCCAGCATTTTTCCTCTCCGTAAGATTCATTTCTGACTTGCGTGTGGTGACTTGCAGAGTGCTTCATTACAGCTCAGGGGCACAACTGATGCCACACAAGCCATTAAAAATGAGTTTGTGAGAGTACAAAAAAGAAACCTTTGTAGACGAGGGCCAATTTGTTTCGAAGGCAATGCACTGTAAGAGCATTCACAAAGCGGCAAGCATTATCTCAGATTCAAGCTATGCCTTTTTCTCTCCTATTTTTAAATACCAAATAGAGGACTGGGAGAGTCCTTTCTTTGTGACAGCGGCTTTGGTTCCTGCCCTTATTTTCTGCCATTACAGCTCCAGTTAAGCTGTATGAACAGCCCTGTGTTTTTTGCTTTGGCTGAAAATACATAAATCTGTGTTTGACTGGGGTCCTAAAGAGAGTCATATTATTCTCTATGCCTTCGTTTCTTAATATTCAAAATACCTCCCTTACCAAACTCAGGCTTGTTGATTTGAGTCAGGAGAGCTAGTAAATATAATTTTTATAAGCAAAAATCAGGTAGAGCACAAAGAATTATTTTTGTTGTTATTAAAGCAAGCACATTTACTAATTGCCATCTCAAGATGCCCCATTGTTTTTCCTAAATGATTGAAATTTAATTGGGTTTTGACTAATTCTGTTATTTTTTCCATATTCAACCTAGCTCCAAGCTTCCAGGTGGATAGCTTTAGATCAGGGTTTCTCCTTTGACATATTGGGCTGGATAATTCTTCTGGGGGCTGGGGGGATTGTCTTGTGCATTGTAGGATGTTTCACAGAATCCTTGACCTCTACCCATTAGATGGCAATATCCCACATACCCAATTGTAACAATCAAAACTCCAGATAATGCCAAATGTCCTCTGGTGGACAGAATCACCCATTAGAGAACCACTGCTTTTTTCAAGTTAATCAAGCTATTATTATCTATGGTTGCATTTATTGTAAGTGGAGAATAGCAAGAACAATTTAGCAAAAGCTACAGAAACCAGGGGGCACACTCCAAGAGCATTTCACAATTCATACGGCACAGATACTAACCAAACCTGAATGCTAATAGAGACCACTAAAGCTAAAAATGAAACAGGCTATCTACAAAAATTTTGGAGCGGGATTTGGAGGAGACAGGAAGGTACTTCAGAAGGGTCCCCAAAACTGCAGGCATACATCTACCTAATAGTGGAAAATGCCTTCCCATTCCAGGGGCCAGAGGAAAAGAAAAAAAAGTACCTGGAACAGAGCTATTTAGAGGGCGGACGAAGACAGAGCAGAAAGGGGTTTTGTGTTGGGCAGAGAGTGACTGAAGAGGAGAGAGGACAGGGCAAAATGATATGTGGAAAATTAAAAAAAGCAAGAAGAGTGGAGAAAAGGATGAGAGAAGGAAGACCAGGAAGGAAACAAAAATGACAGTGAATATAGTGGAAAGAAATGGGAGGGAAGTCAAAAGATACAAAGATATGGCTGGCTTCTGAGCTTATCTGGACCCATCTGAATTTCTGCTCTGGCCTTCCACCCTATAGTTTCTGCACCCCACCAACTATGTGGACTTGATCAACTGTACCCACCTTTTAATAGGCTGCTCTGCCCATTGGGTCATGCAGTCAGGGATTCACTGGTCAAAAAAGATGTAGCACTTACTTCTCTGCTCTGGCTTCAATCCACATTATACCTTTTCCCCCTTCAAATTAACTTGATGGCTGTTTCCCAAAGGTGGCCATGGCCCAGCACAATATTAGGCTCATCCTGAGCACAGAATGGATGTGCCAGTGATATCCAGTTCTTAGTCTGATCTTGAAGGCCCTCTAGGTTTTGCCTTCACCCTACCTTTCCAACCTAGACCATCCTTATTCTAATAGTTCCCAACTGTATTTTTTAGACACTTGGTCTTTAAGACATTAATATCTATTATGATCACTTAGTAGTGATCATAGGATTATAGGATTGTCTCTCCTCATGAACGTGTGACACAGTTTGTAACTCCTGTAGCATTTAAACACATATGGATTTCATTATGGAATTCATGTACATTCCTACTAGAGGGTAAGTTCGTACAGGGAGCACCTAGAATATAGTAAGTGCTAGCTAAATAATGGAGGAAGGAAAGGGAGGAAAGAAGTTGAGTCTAAGGAACAGAAGTGTTAAAAGAAGGGAAATGGAAGAAGGAATAAGGAAAACAGGAAAGGAAGAAGATGAAATTTAAACAGTTTATTTTACTAAAATAAACAAAATTAATCTACATGCCAAGGTAAGCTACATTTCAGAGCATTTTTAAAAATTTTAATCAGGGCCGCCTGGATGGCTCGGTTGGTTGGGCAACTGCCTTCGGCTCAGGTCATGATCCCGGAGTCCCAGCATCGAGCCACATTGGACTCCCAGCTCCATGGGGAGTCTGTTTCTCCCTCTAACCTTCTCCCCTCTCATTCTCATTCTCTCTCTCAAATAAATAAATAAATATCTTTTTTAAAAAAAGGTAATCAGTGTCACTAACCTCCACAATTAAAAACTCCAAAAAGAGTGAAGAAAAAGATGAAGGTATTGGTAGTGTTAAATAGTATTTACTTTTAAAGAAAACAGAGATGCTCTTAAAAACATAAAAATTTGATGTATATTCCTAGAAGAAACTGGCACAAATCATTTTGATAGCAGTTTCAGAGACATAATAGTTCATTTACCTGGCAATCATTTATTTAGTAACCTCAACAATTCCCCCAGATAGTCAAGAAAAAGCAAAAAACATAAGAGAATGGCCATCAAAAGAGACACTCTCAGGTCAATAGACTAAAGTTCATGTAAATAAATCCAGGATTCGAACCCATTTACCCTCTCTTCACACATATTTCTATTAAGAATGGGTAGAAAAGTGTTTCCACCTCTTCCACATGAGGCTCCTTGCTCAGCAGAGATCCTTCTCCCTCTGCCTACCGCTTGCCCTGCTTGTGTGCCTTCTCTCTCTGAGGAAGGAAGGAAGGAAAGGAGGGAGGGAGGAAGAAAGAAAGAAAGTTTCCAACTCGTAGGTAAATATGACAACTTTAGAAAATAGAAAAAAGGGTTTCTGAAGAATGCATGGAACATCAGGAAATGATGGTTGACACCAAATACCTATGATCATTACCCTAACACCACCTTCAGAGGCTCATCTCCAGAAAAGCTGCTTCCTGCAGAAAATGAGACCATGAAAAGGAAGATCCCTTAAACTCAGAGGAGGTAGCCACAGCTAGACAGATCATCTGACCTACTCCAAATTAACAAGCATCATACACCTCTCTGTTGGTTTCCCATGTGTGTGGGTGCTCTTCAAGACCTCCTGCATGTGGGCTTCAGCTTAGTTTCCCCTGCGGTTGGGTGGTCTTCCTCAGACCTTAGAGGAAAGCCTGTAGCTCCATAGCCATATTCAGCTGCCTGGCTTCATGTGACCCTACAAACAGACACACATACAAGGGTCTGGATGGTGGCTTGAAACTGTCGTTCTTGCCTGACCTATCTTGGTGGTTGTTGATACAGCATGACAGAGGAGGAGAAGCTAGAAAGAAAGAGGAAGGAAGGAAGGAAGAGGGAAGGAGGGAGAAAGAAAGAAAGAAAGAAAGAAAGAAAGAAAAGGGAAGGGGGAAGGTAGGCAGGCAGGCAGGCAGGCAAGCAAGCAAGCATACCTGAAAGAAAGAAAGAAAGAAAGAAGGAAGGAAAGAAAAGCATACTTGAAAACTTAAAATGGCAGAGAAGTTAAGAGACATTTGGAAGCATCCATGTGTTTGAAACTTAAAGATCTCCAAACAGATTCAACCCAAAGATCTTTACTGAGATGTATTATTTAAACAAAACAAAACAAAAAACTCAGAAACCAAAGACAAAGAGAGAATTTCGAAAGCAGCCGAGGAGAGAAAGACTCATCCCATATGAGAGAACCCTAATAAAGTCGTCATCAGATTTCTCAGTGGAAATCTTGGAGGTCAGAACAGAATAGGATGATGTACTCAAAATATTAAAAAAAAAAAAAAACCAACAACCAAAACTGCCAACCAAGAGTAATTCACATAGCAAAGTTGTCGTCCAGAAACAAAAGACTTTCTAATACTCTGATACTGTAATGGTAGTGTATAAATCACTTCAAACCCTAGAGTATTGGTTAAAAGAGAAAAGTGATGAGATAACTATAGCTACAATATTTTGTTAATGGATATGTAATATAAAAAGATGTAAATTATGACATCAACAACATAAAATGGGGTAGTGGCAAGTAAACATGGAGAATTTTTTATGCAGTTGAAGCTAAGTTGTCAACTTAAGATAGAACATTATAACTATAAGATGTATTATGAAAACACTATGATAATCGCAAAGTAAATGAACGTAATAGAAACACAAATGATAAAGAAAATGAATCAAAGCAAATCAAAATGAATCAAAGCATAACACTACAAAAAAGCATCAATTCACAAAGAAAGGCAGCAAGAGAGGAAGAAAGGAACAAAGGTACAACAAAACAATCAGAAAGCAGTTAACAAAATGATGATAGTAACTCCATATCTATCAATAATTATTCTAAATGCAAATGCTTAAATTCTAATTCTGAATGGATCTAAACAAACAAACAAAAACCAAGACCAACTATATGCTGCCAACAAGAGACTCATTTAAACTTTAACAATACTCATAGGCTGAAAGTGAATGGATGAAAAAAAGTATTCAGTGCAAATGTAAACCAAAATAGAGCAGGGATAGCTTTACTTATATCAGACAAAAGTAAAAAGCTGTAACAAGAGACAGAGAAGGTCATTATATAATGATAAAGTGGTCAGTTCATTAAGAGGATGTACAATTTAAAATATGAACACACCCAGTATAGAAGTATCTAAATATATTAGACAATTCTTAACAGATCTGTAGGCCAAAAAAGCGATGCAGTTATAGTCAGAGACTTTAATACCCCACTCTCAAAAATAGGATAAATAGCTCACAGAGACAAAAAATTCAGTAAGAAAATAATGAACCTGAACTACACTTTAGATCAAATGGGTCTAACAAATATATATGGAAGATTCTGTCCTACAGCTGATACACATTTTGCTCAAATACACATGGATCTTTCTCTAGGATAAACCATATGTTAGGTCATAAAACATGTTTTAACCAAAGTAGGAAGGTTGAAATCATAGCAAGTATCTTTTTTTTTTCCCCTAGTATCTCTTCTGACCACAATAGTATGAAACTTGAAATTAATAACAAGAAGAAAATTGGAAAATTCACAAATATGTAGAAATTAAACATCAAACACTAAACAACTAATGGGTCAAAGAAGAAATCAAAGGGAAATAAAAAAAAAATATCTTGAGACAAATGAAAATGAAAACATGACATACCAAAGCTTATGGGGTGCACCAAAGCAGCTCTAAGAGAGAAGTTTATAGTGATAAACACCTACATTAAGGGTGCCTGGGTGGCTTAGTGGGTTAAAGCCTCTGCCTTCGGCTCAGGTCATGATCCCAGAGTCCTGGGATCGAGGCCTGCTTCCCTTCCTCTCTCTCTGCCTGCCTCTCTGCCTACTTGTGATCTCTGTCTGTCCAATAGATAAATAAAATCTTTTAAAAAAAACAAACAGCATTACTTGATTTCAAAACAAAAGACCCCACTAAAAAGGACACTTACAGGCCAATATACTATGATGAACATGGATGCAAAAATTTTCAACAAGATACTAGCAAATTGAATTCAACTGTACATTAAAAGAATTATTCACCATGATCAAGTGGGATTTAGTCATGGGCTGCATGGGTCATTCGGTATTCACAAATCAACCAATGGGATACACCACATTAATAAAAGAAAGGATAAGAACTATACAATCCTGGCAATAGATGCAGAAAAAGCATTTGACAAAATACAGCATCCATTCTTGATTTAAAAAAAAAACAAACCTCAACAAAGTAGGATAGATGGGATATACCTCAATGTCATAAAGGCCATATATGAAAGACCCACAGCTAATATCATCCTCAATGGGGAACAACTGAGAGCTTTTCCTCTACAATCAGGAACAAGACAAGGATGTCCACTCTCACCATTACTACTTTACATAGTATTGAAAGCCTCAGCCTCAGTAATCAGACAACAAATAGAAATAAAAGACATCCAAATAAGCAAGAAAGAAGTCAAACTTTCATTATTTGCAAATGACATGGTACATTATGTAGAAAACCCAAAAGACTCCACCAAACAATTGCTAGAACTAATTAATATATGAATTCAGTGAAGTCACAGGATATAAAATCAATGTACAGAAATCTGTTGCATTTCTATACACCAATAATGAACCAGCAGAAGAAGAAATCAAGGAATCTATCCCATTTACAACTGCATCAGAAACCGTAAGATACTTAGGAATAAACCTAAACAAAGAGGTAAAAGATCTGTACTCTGAAAACTATAAAAACACTTACAGGGGTGCCTGGGTGACTCAGTGGGTTAAAGCCTCTACCTTCGGCTCAGGTCATGATCCCAGAGTCCTGGGATCGAACCCGCATCGGGCTCTCTGCTCAGTAGGGAGCTTGCTTCCTCCTCTCTCTCTGCCTGCCTCTCTGCCTACTTGTGATCTCTCTCTCTGTCAAATAAATAAATAAAATCTTAAAAAAAAAACACGAAAGAAATTGAAGAGGACACAAAGAAATGGAAAAGTATTTCATCCTCATGGATTGGAAGAACAAACGTTGTTAAAATGTCTACACTACCCAAAGCAATCTACACATTTAATGCCATTCCTATCAAAATACCACCAACATTTGTCACAGAGCTAGAATAAACAATCCTAAGATTTGCATGGGGCCAGAAAAGACCCTGAATAGCCAAAGTAATTGTGAAAAGAAAAAGCAAAGCTGGAAACATCGCAATTCCAGACTTCAAGCTCTATTACAAAGTTGTAGTTATCAAGACAGTATGTTATTGGCACAAAAACAGACACAATGATCAATGGAACAGAATAGAGAATCCAGAAATGGACCCACAACTTTATCACCAACTAATCTTCAACAAAACAGGAAAGAATAGCCAGTGGAAAAAAGAAAGTCTCTTCAACAAATGCTATGGGAAAACTGGACAGCAACATGCAGAAAAATGAAACTGAACCACTTTCTTACACCATACACAAAAATAAATTTAAAATGTATGAAAGACCTAAATGAAAAAGAGGAAGCCATCAAAATCCTAGAGCAGAACACAGGTGGAAATCTCTTTGACCCTGGCCATAGCAACTTCTTTCAAGACACGTCGCTGAAGGCAAGCAAAACAAAAGCAAAAATGGACTATTGGGACTTTATCAAGATAAAAAGCTTCTGCACAGTGAAGGAAACAATCCACAAAACTAAAAGTCTCCCTATAGAACATATTTGCAAATGACATATCTGATAAAGATTAGTATCCAAGGGGCGCCTGGGTGGCTCAGTGGGTTAAGCCGCTGCCTTCGGCTCAGGTCATGATCTCAGGGTCCTGGGATCGAGCCCCGCATCGGGCTCTCTGCTCAGCAGGAAGCCTGCTTCCTCCTCTCTCTCTCTGCCTGCCTCTCTGTCTACTTGTGATCTCTCTCTGTGTGTCAAATAAATAAATAAAATCTTTAAAAAAAAAAAAAGATTAGTATCCAAAATCTATAAAGAACTTATGAAACTTTACACCCCAATAACAATCCTGTTAAGAAATGGCAGAAGACTTGAATAGACTTTTTTCCAAAAAAGACATATGCATGGATACCAGGCTCATGAAAAGATGCTCAACATTACTCAACATCAGAGAAATACAAATCAAAACCACGATGAGGGACACCTGGGTGGCTCAGTTGGTTAAGAGGCTGTCTTCAGCTCAGGTCATAATCCCAGCATCCTAGGATCAAGTCCCACATCGGGCTCCTTGCTTGGCAGGGAGTCTGCTTCTCCCTCTGCCTCTGCCTGCCACTTTGCCTGCCTGTGCACTCGCTCTCTTGCTCTCTCTCTCTCTCTCTAAAAAATAAACAAATAAAAAATCTTTAAAAAGAAGAAAGCACCATGATGAGATACCACCTCACACCTGTCAGAATGGCAAAAACTAAAACACAGGAAACAACAGATGTTGGCAAGGATGCAGAAAAAGGGGAACCCTCTTACAGTGTTGGTGGGAATGCAAACTACGTCAGCCACTCTGGAAAACAGTATGGAGAAAAATTCAAGAAGTTAAAAATAAAACTACCCTACCATCCAGCAATTGCACTACTAGGTATTTACCCAAAGGACAAAAAAATACAGATTCGAAGGGGTACATGCACCCTGATGTTTATAGCAGCATTATCACCAATAGCCAAACTATGGAAAGAGCCCAAATGTCTACTGATGCATGAGATGCATGAATGGATAAATAAGATATCAGGTATGTGTGTGTGTGTGTGTGTGTGTGTGTGTGTGTGTGTGTCTGTGTGTGTTGTGCATGATGGAATATTAGTCAGCCATCAAAAAGAATGAAATAGTGCCATTTGCAACAATATGGATGAAGCTAGAGTGTACTATGCTAAGTGAAAGAAGTCAGCCAGAGGAAGACAAATACCATAGGATCTCACTCATATGCTGAATTTAAGAAACAAAACAGATGAACATATGGGAAGGAAAGAAGAGAGAGAGAGAGGTAAACCACAATAGACTCTTAATGATAGAAAGCAAACTGAGGGTGGTTGGAGGGAGATAAGTGGAGGATGGGCTAATTGGGTGATGGGTATTAAGGAGGGCACTTATTATGATGAGTAGTGGGTGATATATGTAAGCAATAATCACTAAATTCTAATCCTGAAACAAAAATTACACTGTGTTAACTAACTAGAAGTTAAATAAAAATTTGAAAAACTAAAAATTTTTTAAAAAACTATTTCAAATAAACAACCTAACCTTACACTTCCAAGAGCTAGATAAAAAGCAAACTAACCCCAACATTAGTAGAAGGAAGGAAATAAAGATCAGAGGAGAAATAAGTGAAATAGAAACTAGTAAGGCAATAGAAAAATCAACAAAACTAAGAGTTGGTTTTTTGAAGAACTATATTGACAAATGTTTAGCTAGACTAAGAAAAAAGAGTTGACCCAAATTAATAAAATTATAAATGAAAAAGAAGACATTATAACTAATACCACAGAAATACAAAAGATACAATGAACAATTATATACCAAAAAATTAGATGACTTAGAAGAAATGGATAAATTCCTAGAAACATACAGCATATCAAGACTGAACCATGAATTAAGAGAAAAGTTGAACAGACCAGTGTTGACCAAAGAGATTGAATCAGTCATGAAAATTTCCCCCAATAAATAAAAACCCAGGACTGGATGGGTTCACTGGCAAATTCTACATATACTGAAAGAATAATTATCACCAATCCTTCTGAGACTCTTCCAAAAAAATGAATAATAAGGAGCACTTCCAAACTCATTTTATAAAACTAATGTTACCCCAATACTGCAGCCAGACAAGGACACTACAAAAAAAGAAAATAACAGGCCAGATATACAGACTCATATATACATACTCACCATTAAATTGAGAAAATATGGTCTAGAATTATTAGACCACAGAATTATTATGTGGGTAGACAGTTGTGTAACAAGTCCCTCTTTGTACCAGTGAGATATGTAGAAAAACTAAGAAATTATGAGATCTGAGATGATACATGTTAATATTCTTTGGAAAAGCACAAATAGTCCTCAATTTTCACCATTCCTGGAAACCCAAGTCATAAAGAAGATCATGTTTCTTCCCACTAGAAAAATGAAAATAATTGGTGGTTGCATTACTGACCAAATATACAACAGCAAGGAAACCATAAATATGAATGACAACATGTCTTAACCATCAACTATAAACTCTCAAATTGTTTAAAACATTAGGCCGATGCTTTAAGCTCCAGGAAAAAAAGTAGGTTGAAAGGTATGGCTTGCCCTTAACAAGAAAATTCCATAGTCAAAATATATCTGTAATCAGAATAGTTCAGTGGATCAATATCTGTTATGTTAGGCATTACAATTGCTGCTGAATTCAGCAAGCAATTCAAAACATGACTTCTACCTTCAAAGAGCTGACAGTCTCATCATTTGCAATAAGTAACTGCAATACAATGTAGGAAGAGTTTAGTACCAGAAGAGATAGGATAATAACAGCCAGTATTTATTGAGCACTTACTATGTGCATGACACTGTTTGAATTGCTTTATCTAAGTGAACTTGTTTAATACTCAAATAAGTTTTCAAGGGAGGCGCTACTATTACCTCCTTTTACAAATGAGAAAATGGTAGCAGGGAATGGTTAGATCACACAACTCAGATGTGGTAGAGGCAAAATTAAGCCTACACAGTCTGGCTCTAGAACCTATATTCTTAACACAATCCTGTATTTCTTCTCAGAAGAAAAGAGCTATATTAGTAAAACAGTGAATAGATTACTTTTGTCTGGTGAAGAATTGGAGAAGGCTTTCTGAAAACACTGGAATTTGTGTTGGACCTAGAAGAATATATACCTCTTGAATTTGCAGAAGAATGAGGGATGACATTGCCATTGCACAAGGTCTAGGAGAAGAGAAATTGTGAAGCACGGAGCAAGCATTTTACCCAATCCTTTTACAGGCCTTTATTCAAAGAATGCGGTATATTCCAAAGAATGCCCCTAAACTTTACCTTACTTGGATCCTCTAAATTGGTGATTGGCATCCCCATTTACCTAGTGCCTAAGAGAATTCAGAACATGATCACAGATTCCCTTCTCTATCCCTGGAACGCACCATCACCACCCACATTACATCTCAAGTCCTCTCCCTTCCCCTCCTCTCTATTCCCACTATCACTGCCCCATTTTAAGCCCTGTGACTCCCACTTATACCATGAAATAGCCTTCTGTTTCAAGTCCCCATCTTCAGTCTCAAAACCTTCAATCTAGTCTCCACATCAGTGCCAGAGCATCTGTCTAAAATGACATCTGATTGGGGCACCTGGGTGGCTCATTCGGTTGAGCATCTGACTTCAGCTCAGGTCATGATCTCAGGGTCCTGGGTTCGAGACCCTGATTGAGCTCCCTGCTCAGCCTCACTCTCCCTTTGCCCCTCAGCCCTGCTTGTTTTCTCTCTCTCTCTCTCTCTCACACTCACACAAAAATAAAATCTTAAAGTAAAATGTCATCTGATCAAAGTGTTTTCCCACCTGCAGGGTAAGCCCAAATTTGCCATGGAGGCATGAAAATCCATTTGTGATCTAGCTGCTACCTAGCCACATATTCTGCCATTTCCCCTTTTGTGCATCCACACTGAACCACCTATTCTCAAGGTAACACGCTCACTACAGACAGCTTTCTAACCTAAAAATCCATCCCCATCCATCCCTACAACCCTCAACCTCTAAGTGATTCAGCCCACATTCTTCCCACAAAGTGCATGTTAGGCATATTTTTCTGGGTTCCCATAGCATGTTCCAATAGCATGTTATTGAGCTCTGTTTCCACATCATATTGTAATTGTACATGTTTCATGATTCACCAGACCTAAACTCTTTACAGGCAAGTGCTTTAAGACTCATTCTTACCTGTATTTCCCAGAGTTCACCCCAATGTTTGTTAAGTGAGTGAATAATTTATTGTATTCTAGAATTCTGGGATCATGGACATATACCCAGCTCCACCATACCTTATCAACCTTCTTCTTTAATGTAAATCTCATTACTTTCTCCACTCTTAAACTTCTTAAACCAAATTAGGATAGCAAGGTAATTATATACTACTGATATTACTAGTATCTTTGTGTTGCCATTTTTAAAACTGTGAAACAAAGAAGCTAGTTTAAAATGCTAAAAAACTGATTAATTCAGATTGAAGAAAGATTTATTATACATTTAATTTAAACCCAATGTGTGCTGAACCCTCAAGAATTGAAAATGACATCCTTACCTCAAAGGGAGGTACAGTTATAAAGATAGTTTGACACACAGATTCTGTTCATAATCTGGCAATATAAATTCATATATTTTTTTTCTTTGTCATTCTAGTTACTTACTTTAATTTTTCCAGTGATTTTTCCTATGGTATCTGCTGTTTGTTTGCTTTTCTTTTTTTTTTTTTTTAAGATTTTATTTATTTATTTGACAGACAGAGATCACAAGTAGGCAGAGAGGCAGGCAGAGAGAGAGAGGAAGGGAAGCAGGCTCTCCACTGAGCAGAGCCCGATGCAGGGCTCGATCCCAGGACGCTGGGATCATGACCTGAGCCGAAGGCAGAGGCTTTAACCCACTGAGCCACCCAGGTGCCCCTGTTTGTTTGCTTTTCTTACTCCCTGACTAACTCCAGCCCAGTTTGTCCACCTCCTCAGCTGAACAGCTACGTGACTCCATGTCCCTCTTAGCTTTTATACTAGGGTTGCTGGTTTCTCCTCTGCTGCAAAACCCATAGCTTCGTGGGACTCCCCCATCCCCCAGCATTCAGGTCCTACTTGCCCCTCTTGTCTGAAAACTGATGGATGCAGATCCTGCTTTGGGGTTGTTAGTGATGGTTTAATAATAATGGGACTACTTACTAAGAACATTAGTAGTTGCAGCAGCAGTAGTAGTAGTTAATATTTTGGGACATTTGCTATGTTCCTGATACTCTGCGAAGCAATCATCATATGGATAATCACTATTAAATTCTCATAGCATTCCTATGAAAGCTAGTAAGTGAAGAACTCAAAAAAGAAGCAGCTCCTTAATAGAGCTTATAAAGGGCAAACGTGAGATGTTGTACCCCACCTCCACCCTGATCACAATTTCTCCAGCCCCTTTTGTCTTCTTACCACCTATCTCTCTACTGGAACACAGATTGAAAGAACAACTACTAGGGTCACTGCTCTCTTTCCTCTGCATTCATACCTTTGCACTGTGCCAAGAGTTCCTAACTCCTAGTGCCTTTTATGCTGACCCCCTTTTCAGATTTTTGATTCCTGATCCCTGGTGTACTTCTGCCAAATAAAGGCATTAAACAGTGACTTTTCATCATTATCATTTTGCAAGGAAACATTTTTAACAGCGAACTAGGCAGATTGTCAGGTTAAAAGATCTTTCTTCAAATGGATTAGATTTATTTTTTTGAAAACTGCAGCAGACTAGATTCATCTCCCAACAAACTCTGAATGGTAAAGCAATGTGCTCTCCACAACCTCAACATTTGGATACAGGGCTAAACTTGGAACCAATTCATAAGCTCTCCACTACCAACCAGTCCTGCCATCCATCCTGCCAGGGTGGTGCCTTTATTCCTAATGTCTCAGTGAACTCAAGACTCAGAAGAGATTCAAGTAGCTCTTCTTTTCCAAAAGGTAGTGATCCTTGGCTCGGATCACCTCCCCATGCTTTTTATTCCATTCATTCTTCAGAGAGTTAACCATACCTTTTCCGAGCTACTTCCAAGCCCTATATATACATACTGCTGTGTTCTTCACATTATTTTGTGGCCATGGTTTTTCACCTCCACTGGACTGTGAGGTCCTTGAGGGAAAAGGTGCTATCTACCTCATCTTTGCTTCTCCAGTGTCTAGCACATAGTAGGCCTTAAATCTGACTGGTGAACAGACCAATCCCTCACAGCAGAGAAACCAGCTCACTAAAAAAATAGGAGACACAGAACTCAATAAAATGCTTTGCCAAATAATTTCGTTAAGAATTTTAAGATGGCAGTCATTTTTGAAACACAGTTCTTTTTTATCTTATTTTCAGTAAGCAGTGGATAAACAGATTCAAGGTCTAGATCTCCCTATTTTTCACTGATGCCCGGAAGCAAAGGAACAAAGCTATAGACCAGAGAATCCTAATAGGATCTTTACCCTCCCCTGAGGACAGTAAGCAGAGACAGACTCTCACCAGTCACAAAAACAGCAAGAGATTTGCTAGTTGTTAATAATAAATCCATGCAGAATCAAAACTGTGTCTTTTTCATTTTGGGAGGCTCACTACTTTGTATGTAGTCAAAGAATATATATAGAAAATGGTTAGATTAATGATTTTAGCAGAACTGTGAATGTCCGAGTTTCTGAGTAGAACAGTAGTCCTTCGTGTTTTTGTTTGGAAGTGCTGAGCAGGAGAGGAAAGAAGATGAGATGGAGATGAGCTGATGGGTATACCTGATGCTCAGTTGCCTCACCTGATACAAAGAGTAACTCCAGCCCTTCCTGTCCCTTCATACAAGTTTCTCCAAGACATCCCGATTGACCAGAGGCTGTCTACACTCAGTTGCCCAGAGTTGGTACTTTTTCAATCCATAAATCAAGAAACATGAAGGAAGTGCAAATTATGAATTATCTTTCTCTTCCATCTTCACTTCTCCTTGACTTCTTATCTTCTCTGTTTATCATAGTGACTTTCACATATTTATTCTTCATTTAAGTTCTTGGTTAAATACATGTGTCTGAAATACCACTGATGCATTTCAAGGTTCCAGCCATGTGCCAGGCACTACTCTAAGTACTAGGTACACCATGATAAAGAAAAAAAGGCCATTCCTAATTTCATGGAGCTTATATTCTGGTGGGGGAGACAGATAATGAGCAAGGAAACAATATGTATACAAAACTTCAAACACTATTAAGACAGTAAAGCACAGTAAGGGAATAAAGAGTCCCTGAGAAGATAGGGTACAGCCACCTTATAAATATAATGACCAGGAAGATGTTTTGAGGAAGTCTCAGGGCTGAAAAAAAGCTATGATTCTTCCCCACTCAAGCCAATTTACTCAAAGAAATGAACCATTCTGTTATAATCTCTTTTAGGGAAGGACTATGTCAACACACAGTGATATACATAGGTGTTCTATAAGTGAATATTGCCTAATTAATTTTCCTCTGATGTTCACTTAGATGCCTATTAACTAGAAAAACCATTGGGTTGCTACAATGAATCTCTGATAGCCGCATAAGAAACTTATTCCTTATCAAAGGTTTACCCAAAGTACTGGAGACCTCTGACAATGTTTTACTTTCTTCACCCTTAAATGCTCTTCACCTACTGGGATATTATCTGTTGACATCCAACATCTGTTGTTCATCTTCGAACACTAATCCCTGTGGTGTGTCCTTTGGGTGATCAAGCTTACTCTGAAGCTCGCTATAAAATATTCAAGAAGATTGGGACTCTCCTATTTTTCCTTTGACATTTTTACCCCTCCTTTGATTTCAGCTTGATTTTATTTTTCTTTTGCTTCCTTTCCCACTATTTTACTTCTTTCTTCATTCCGGTAAGCTTTTTCCTTTTGTCTATGCATGCCACAGCCTTGGCCATGTGCTTTTAGACTTATAAAAATCACAGAATTTGAGCAATTAAAAAAAAAACACCCATATACTGGCATTATTTTAATAGAAAATAAAAATTTTAAAAGGCCAAATCTATTTTCCTGGGCAAGACATGTTTTTTCATTTTTAGGGTCTGTCAAAAGTTGTGTGCTTCAGAGGCCTGTCATAAACTCCTAGGTGTTAGGAACCCCTCCCTCATCAATACCCTTTGAAGTTAGGAGTTTAAAACAAGGATAATAAAAATAATCATGCTTATATTTATACTTGTCCAATACACTTCACTCCAAGGCATAAGAACAACTTTCAACCAAATTCAACTCTACTGCCTCTTTTCTCACAGATAAATATTATTATGTATAAGCAGCCACAAGGGTATGTTAATCTGCCAGATACACAGTAAAAGCTGTGTAAAACTGAAATGAAAATGTTTTCATGAACTACTGCTATTATACTTTCCCTCCTCCTGTTTCTAATAGCCACTACCCAATCTTGCAAATTTGCTCTGAAGTAGCTAATTGTGATATGAAAGGCCTCTCTCTTCAAATCACTTCAGTGACAATGCAGTGAGATTGTTAACCAATGTGTTAGAAGCCTACCTCAGAATGGTTTCACTGGGAAATAGGATTTGCTTGACATTCTCATCTTTCCAGATGTTATGAAAGTTTCCTTTATTCACCAAGCCAAAAAACTGGGATATATAAATGGCTTTGAAGTTGGCAGGTAATTTTGAAATTGTTTACAAGAACAAAATTACAGAATAATAGTGAAAGTATTCTTTCTCTGAATATTTCCCCATACATTCTGAATCTCTGAAAATTCCAGGAGAAACCTTTCTTATGAGCCAAGTGCTCCAAACATAATTCATTCTTCACCTCTGGTGCATTTCTTTAACCTATAGGGTACGGTAATAAGTCTTTTCCTAAATCTTTAGAATCCCTAGTCTCATAACCAATAAATTAATCAAAATCCAATGCTATCTAATGAATCTCCCCTGGATATCCTATTAGATTTCCCTTTGCTCAACAGTCTAAATATTGGGCATTTCAGAGATTCCCTGGAAGGGAGGTCAGCTGGACTGAAAAGCAGGGGCCCATTCACATTCCAGTTCCACTCATTTGGATCCTGGTAACTCTGTATTCTTAACTCACTTTCTCACTCTAAAATTATAATTTATTCACTTCTTGAATAAAGTAACCACTGGAAAGCAGTAGGCAAAATGACAGAGGATAAATTAGCTACCCTGTATGTCCTTTAGTCCCATTTGCACTTGGTACTGGACTACCAGTTCTCAAGATAAAGGGGAAACTCACATTTTGTGGGTGTTACAATAAACTGAGGCATAAAAAAAATTTTTAATAGTTTATTTGAGCAAAAATTCAATTGGAATTAGGCAGTGCTAAACCAGAAATGGCTAGGAGTGTTCTGCCAACAGGAGCCAGAGAAAGACTTATATAGAGAAAGTGAGGAATCAAAGAAAGGAAATTTTTTGATTGGCTATAATTTAAAGCCTAGTTGGCTGTTTGTGATTGGTTGTTCTTCCCCTTTTGATTTCATAACCATGAGTCATTTATAGTAGCTTATGTTTTGGTTTGCCTTCCTAGGCCACCATGGTATTAGAACCACTTTGATATAATTGCCTCTGTGTTTAATGAATTTATCTTCAGGAAAGCCTTTTTTATCACCAAAGGAAGGGAAGTCAGAGTGCATAGCCTCTACGAATTCCATAAAAATGGGTTCATGAACTAGAGAGAACTTTTTTTTTTTTTAACATTTTATGTTTAAGCAATCCCTGTATGGAACATGGGACTGGAACTCAAAATCCTGAGATCAAGAGTAGCATTCGTTACCGACTGAGCCAGCCAGGTGCCCCAAGAACATTTTTAAGTTAAGATTTTCCTAACACAGAGATCCAGCTTTTCAGATAATTAGAGAATGCGTCCACTTGGAGGAAGATTTAGGTTGCCTTTCTCCTCCAGTAGAGGAACAATTTGATAGATCGGGGAAATTCATTCAGGTGGTCAGAGCAAGGGGTTTCCATGTGTATTCATAGTGAAGTCTGTTCATGAAACACTTCCCAACAGCCCACCCCATAAGGAAGTGCTGCCTCAGGGTCTGTTTGAGCACTACGACATTCTGGTTTCCTCCTTAATGTGGAAAACCTATGTTTCTGATTATTTTCCCAAATTTGGCATGAACTAGCAGTGAGTAACACGTTGCAAAAGAGCTCTGCTGGGCAGCGGTGCAAAGCAAAGCACTTCAGATCCAATCTATCAACCCCAGGAAAGAGTTTGGCTTTCTGGCTCACCCCACACCCACCCTTTACACCCCTCTGCAGAGCAGTGCTGAGAGGCCAGCTCACCCAAGGCCTCCCCAGCTACCTACCCCTCACTGGCCTTTCTAAGCTGCCCTCTCTCTCTCTGAAATGTCTGTTTCCGCTGTAGATTTCATTCCATTGGCCTGCTGAAGCCTCCTCCCAGATTATTAATCAAGATGTGAAGTAAGATAAAACTTAATCCGCAGTCCCTCAGCTATGAATGCTCAAAGCCAGGCTCATTAAACATATCTGTCAAAGATAGATTACACCAGCCTTAGGCCCCAAATTGATTGGAAGTCAGGGGGAGGTGTGCAAACTGTTTGGTTGCACAATATAGCTAAGAGAAAGAACTCCTTTTTTTTTTTTTAATATTTTATTTATTTGACAGAGAGAAATCACAACTAGGCAGAGAGGCAGGCAGAGAGAGAGGAAAGGAAGCAGGCTCCCTGCAGAGCAGAGAACCCGATGTGGGGCTCGATCCCAGGACCCTGAGATCATGACCTGAGCCGAAGGCAGAGGCTTTAACCCACTGAGCCACCCAGGCGCCCCGAGAAAGAACTCCTTTTAAGGTGTGGCCAATTAAATCTGTTTAAAGATAACTATAGGCTACATATTGTTTTATAGATTCTTTTCTCTAGTTGTTAGTGGCAGCCAAAGAGATGGGGAAACAGATGTAGAGCTGGGAAACAATAATTTGTGCACTGCGTGTGAAAAGCTGAAAATCATTATGAATGAGAGTAAAGTAGTATGCCATATTGGAAGCAAACCTAGTGAATTCCTACACGGATTCAAACACTATTTCCTTGTGTCAAAAAGAAGAAAAAATGTTGAATTCTGTTAAAGTGCTTAAAGTCACATTTCACTAAGGTTCTTTTTTTTATTTATTTTTATTTTTATTTTTTTTAATTTATTTTTTTTTCCAGCGTAACAGTATTCATTGTTTTTGCACAATACCCAGTGCTCCATGCAAAACGTTCACTAAGTTTCTTATCTATCATCCTGTCATTAGCATCCTTACCACCATCCCCACCATGATATTCTTTGTATTTATATTGGGTTTTTCAAGTTCAAAGCACAAAGCAGACACATCAGGCAATTAATCACCTTGAGGGATCTATGTTGGGTGGAATGCTTTCCCCGCGAATGCATTCCTAACATGTCACTGGAGGATCCACTCAGCAGGAGTATTCCTGGCCTACAATTTGATGTCATATGTTGGCATTTTGTCAAATTTCAAATACACATTTTCACCTATTAAACTGACAGCCCTATTTTCTGAATCAAAAGAAAAGTAATTTTACTGATCTTTTAGCATTAAGAATCACTCCTCTCCATTTGGCTATTACTGGGTAGTAGCCACATTTTATACACACGTAAAAGAGAAGGGGGAAGAAGATGGAGGAAATAAAATTAAACAAATATATTAATTGTTTTTTAATGAAAAAGTGAGGGATCAGAAAAAAATAATTAAATCTGAGGAGATTTATAATGAGAAACAGATGTAGATGTAAAAGTGGTTTGAAAGAAGCAGAACACTCCAGACATCTTCCAAGAATATGCTTTAATACATAAACATTTAACAGCACAATAGTAGGCCAAAACTGCCCAATTTCAATTCTTAAATAAGTTTGCTCTTTATTCCTTAGAATTAAAACAGAAAGGGTTTCTTATATTTGAGCTGTTTATTAACAGTTCTTTATTTATGATGGACAATTAAACTAGAAATATCTGTTTCGCTTTTCTGTCCTAGTAGGTTTCATATTCTGCTTCCAATTCCCATGCCCCCGTGCTGTTCTATCTGAATTTCCAATGCAGCAGAGGAAATGGTTTCTAAAATATTAAAATCCTGTTTTCATTGACTTTCTTTACGCTTTGTGACCACATTTCTATTCAGATCAGGTTGCACAGCTTTTAACTTTTCCAAGTTTAAATTTAAGAGCAACTGCATGGTACCCCCTAAGTGGATAGTTCTTATAACAAGGGAGAAGCAGTCTGGAAATTGCAGAGAAGCCAGGCTGCTAAAATGTTTCCCTCCCCTGCCTTTTTTTTAGTGTTTACTCCTCTTTTCAGACTTTTTGAAACTGTTCCAAGCGACAGCTGTACTTTAAACATGGGCTCACTGGGAGCAAGACACCAAGAAAGTGATGTCCAAGAAACGAACCTGCCTGGGTTCACTTTGCATGGAAAGTAGCCTCAGCCACATCCCCAACCTTCATCCCAGTTTTAGTCTCCTTACCTCCACTCTTGCGTTCCCTAAATCCCAATTCTACATAGGAGAGTTTTTTGTTTTATTGTGTCTAATGCTAAGCTTTCATTGCTTCCTCCCTGAAGGCCACGCAGGATAGTCTAGACAAATGAAGCTGACCTTTCTCTTTGAGGGAATCAGGTTCTAAAGCCTGGTTGATCCCTCAAGAAAACTTCTCTGAGAAATTGAACCTGGGGCCTCCTAGGTCTGCCTGAGAGAACTTGCTTGCCCTTCCCTAAATAGCAACCCTCCCTATAATATTATAGTTCTAATAATTACTGCTTATATGTTACTTTATAGCTCATAAAGCATTTTCATATCTTCACAAGAGTTCTGTGTCATAAGGGGCAGATTTTTTTAATCTAAATTTTATAGATGAGAAAACTTTCATTCAGAGAGATTGCATGAATAGTCCAAGAATAAAGATAATTGGGAGAGAAAACAGGGCTCCAGTTCAGGCCTCCTAATTCCCAATCCTATTTACTTCATCCACGAGTATGTTTGTTCCCATAATTCCCTTTCCTGAAAGTAGGGTCATTCTGAGAAGTTTTTGTTTTCCTGGTGCTTCCTCTCCTTTCAAACCAAATATGAATGGCCCAGAAAAGTTTGGGGATTTCATTCAGATTGTGGTCACACATCTTAGGTGCAAAGGTGACCTGTCTAAATGTCATCCCAACTCACTTCACTTGGATCTATGTTAGTCTTCCTCTTGTTAAAAATGGTTTCAGGGGCGCCTGGGTGGCTCAGTGGGTTAAAGCCTCTGCCTTTGGCTCAGGTCATGATCCCAGGGTCCTGCGATCGAGCCCCGCATCAGGCTCTCTGCTCCGCGGGGAGTAGGAGAAAGGAAATAATGTCTGTACTGTGCAGTTATGATGTTCAAGACAAAGAGAAGTGACCTCACAGCCCGCCCCCCCCCCCCCCCCCCCCCCCGCAAACAAAAGTCTCTCAAAACTAAACCAAGTAATCTGAAGGTCTGTCTTTGGGCTGAATCCACCAGCCTGTCTGACATTTGCTCTGTGTCTGATTCCATTCCTCTCCTGGCCCACACTGCTCTTAAGTGAAACTGATGTAAGGCGATAGGCCTTTATAATTAGGAACACAAGCCTATAATAAGAGTAAACTTTGGTTTAAAATAACAGCTAAATGTCAATGAAAGGCAAGTTCTTCCCTTTTTCTTTTGTAAAAGTAGATCCGTTTTTGTGCTTTTCCAGTGGCAGTTGACACCCTCCAGAAAGCTGAGATGCCGCTCCTTAAAGGGTCCAGGCATTAGAGGATCATTTACCTCCCGTCCTTTTGCAACAACAGCAAAATCAATCTCTGCTGTTCAGATTGGGATCTCTTATTACCTTAGAGCCTAGCGTTCAAAGCAACAGTGGGAGAATCCAAACATTTGTAGAGCAGAGGAAATTGTATAGTTGGGTACATTGTAACTAGGGAGGCAGCATGGGAGGAGGGTGCAGATCCCCACCTTGGGTAACTCAAGCCTCCCACAGTGCCTCAGAGGAAGAGAGCCTGATCCAGTTTTTGCATTTCATCTGCCCTGCCCATGGCCCTTGGCTATTGTAACTTCTCTCTGTTTTACCAACAGAGGCCAGGACAACTTGTCCTATTCATAAACACGCTAACAACTCAAAGGCTTTTTTCTTAACTTCTAACTTCACTGTAAATTGAACTAAAGAACTGTTGAGCAAAGAGAGTTTTCAGACTTGAAGAAAGGAAATCTCCATTGGAAGAGTCACATGAGCTGGGAAGTGCTAGGAAAATGCAATCCTGATCAAAGGAAGCTCATTCCCCCAGAATAAATCCAAGGCCCTGTTCTTAACCAGGAGTAGAGGTAATAATTAGGTACGAAAATTCTTGTGATGTGGGTAACAATGCAGGAATTTCACAGTAAACAAAAACCTCAATTTTTTGTTCCATAACAGAAGTCTGGACTATCTTAGACTCATTTTTTTTCTTAAAGAATTATTAATTGCATCTAAACAAAAAGCAAATTTTCTGTTATAAAACAAAAAGACATACCATTACCCCACACACAACACCTACTTTTTGTGTACACACAACACTTACTTTTTATATATTACTTTTACGTTTTCACACTATGTGGATTTTTACTGATCTAATGCCAGTATGGCAAACATTTTAAAGTAAGTTTGCCAGGTTCTGTAATATAGTTGCAGAGCATTTTCATCACCCCAGTGAGGTCCTCGTGCCCCTTTGCAGTTCTTTCACGTTCCGCCTCCAGGCTCTGGCAACCACAACTCTACTTTCTTCCTCTGTAGATTTGCCTTTTCTGGATATTCCATGTAGATGGAACCATATAGAATGTGGTCTTTTGCATCAGACTCCTTTCACTTAACATAATCTTTTTGAAAATCATCCATTTTGTATGTAGCCTGTATCAGTACCTCATCAGTACCTTTTTTGTTGTTGAATAGTATTTTATTGCACAGATATGCCATATTTTCTTTAATCCATTTACCAATTGATAAATATTTGGGTTGTTTCCACTTTTGATCATTATAAATAGTACTGCTGGGAACATTCCAGTGCAAATCTTTATCAATAATTCTGCTGTGAACATTTGTAGGCAAGTCTTAATAAATAATGTTATTATGAAGACTTGCATTCAAGTCTTTATGTGGATGTATGTTTTTATTTCTCTTCAACTCATTTTAAAGCAGAGAAAGTAAAGAATTCATTATGTAGTCAAAAGAAAAAGAGCCTACTTGTTTAGACTTAAAATAATTTTATACAGTCTTTTTAGTTGCTTAAGGAAAATACTACGTTTAAGGGGGAAAAGACTTTTAATGTAAGATAACATGCACATTTGAGAAAATTTGAGAAATAAATAAATATGGCACCTGTCTACCCACCATTCATTCAGATATGATCACTATTAACATTTTAATGACTTTTCTTCCAGCCTTTGTTTTATACATACACATTTTTACATAGTCTATCTGATATCATAGTGTTGTATATTGCTTTTTAAATGAGTATTTCACATATAATTTAAAACTCCTCATAAGCCATTTTTAAGACTGCATAATATTCCATCATATATGCTACACTATCTTCTATTTAACAATTTCCCCATTGTTGGACACCTAAGGTCATTTATTCAGTAAATATTTATCAAATGCATACTGAACACCAGAAACTGTACTGGTCATTAATGATATAATAGTGAGCACAAAAAGGCATATTCACTGGCTTCGTGGTACTTAGAGCCTAACATATCACATAATAAATATTATGATTAAAATCCTCAAACATAAACCTGTACCTCATTTTATATTAATATTAATTCCTTATGATGGAATTTCAAAAGTAGAATTAGTGCATCAAAGAATATTAATATTTTTAAGACTCTTAAGAAATATTGGGAGGTTACTTTCCAGAGAGGTCACAGAAATTTGCATTCCTTTTGGCAGTGTATAACACTAGTCATCTTATTATTATTTCTTTGTCAATGCTGCATTTTTAACAAAGCTTCCAGCCACTTCAGAATCTTTTTGAAGATTCCATTTTGAAGAAATGGATAGGAATATTTTCATATTAATAAAAATCAACTCTCCTATCTCCCTTTCCAAATTTCTATTTATTCATTACTACAAAGTCATGTTCATACCGTAAAGCTGATAATGCAACTAAAGAAAATTTTGATGACTAACAAATCTTTTTTTTTAATATTTTATTTATTTGACAGAGATCACAAGTAGATAGAGAGGCAGGCAGAGAGAGAGAGAGGGAAGCAGGCTCCCTGCTGAGCAGAGAGCCCGATGCAGGACTCGATCCCAGGACCCTGGGATCATGACCTGAGCTGAAGGCAGCGGCTTAACCCACTGAGCCACCCAGGCGCCCGATGACTAACAAATCTTATATAATAGATATTTTCCCAAATGCCTGTTCATGTGGCAGTTTATTTTCTTAATAAAGATATTTTCCCTTTGGAGATACCACTTACATTTGATACATTTAGCATGTTAGATAATTTAATATAATTTTCAGAATGTGCTGGTAGTTAGGGTTGGAATATTTGGGGGGATGCCTTTTCTCTAAGGTTCCGGTTTGGAGGTAGGGTCTAGATAATTATCCAAGCAACTGTGGGAGCATTCTGAATGATTTTATAAGCTATCATAATCATTCAGATATGATAATTTACAAAGCAGCCAAAGGCAATTTTTGACTTCAGTTACATAGTGGTTTCTCTAATATCCTGATTGAGCTTTCTTTTGGCACTTCAGAATTGTCTATAGCTTCAGTATGCAGCCCCGACAGACCTTTGGAACTCTTTATCAAAGCAATAACCAACAAATGAGGGACAAGGAGAGAAACTACTGGGGATCTTTTAAATCAAATGAATTTATAGGCAGAAGAAATAAATACACAACTTATTCTATGTCAATATTTTAAAAAACAAAATAGTATACTCCACTGAATGGTTATAGCATCACTGGTTCAAGTTGAAAGAAACCTCACAAATCTCTAGGCCAATCCTCTCGTATTTTACAAATAAAACCCATGCGTTGGTGGTATAGTGGTGAGCATAGCTGCCTTCCAAATAAAACCCATGAAAATGAGAGGAAGTGACGTTTCTGTGGTCCCATAGAAATACATGGAAGAGACAGAACTTCAACCAAGAACTTTTGCTCCAAAACCACATTTAGTCACCATATAAATTTTTTTTACTTCTCAATAATCTCTTAAGTGATATTCTACCTATAAAGGCAATGGTAAATAACAGTAGCTACCATTTACTTTATTAAACACTTTCAGTGTGCTAGGCTCTTCACACACATATTCTCAATCCTCACAACCTCCCTATAGTACGTGGCAAATGAGGAAAATGAATTAAAGAGCAATTAAGTGATTTTCTCAAAGTCACACAATTAGGAAGCAATGTATACACAAGGAGTGGGACCTAGACTGTACTACTCAAGCTGTGGACCATGGACTAACTTACCAGAAATGCAGAATTTCAGACCCTACCCCAGACTTACTGATCATAGTCCGCCCTTGAAAAGATTCTCCAGTGATTCATATACACATTGAAGTTTGAGAAGTAATGGTAAAACCCAAAGCCCATTTTCTTAACCATTTCCTAGTACTGCCTCAAATCTCTGAAATAGTCAAGGAGACTATTAAAAATAATTGTGTAGGCATCACATAACCAAGAGTTGAAGACAGTCCTTTGCTTTAAGAACTTGTAAATATCAGCATTAAAATCTAAGAGGAAAATGCAAATGACCAATAATTTAAAAACTGCAGAATAGTTAATATTCAGTACTATCACGTGGTATATTTCTCCCAATTCCAAGAAAATTTTAAATCTACAAAAGAAACAAGACTTTAATCCACAAAAACATAGAGATTCTGATATTGTTATTAATGGGAATCTCACAACCATATGAAAACCTGGTGAGTTTATGGGAAAAGCCTCAGTTCTCAATTTTTTAAAAAAGATTTTATTTATTTGACAGAGTGAAAGTACAGGCAAGGGGAGGGGCAGGGAGAGGGAGAAGCAGGCTTCCCACTGAGCAGGGAGCCCAATGTGGGGCTCATCCCAGGACCCTGAGATCATGACCTGGGTCAAAGTCAGACACAACCCACTGAGCTACCCAGGTGCCCCAGTTCTAAATTTATGTTGGTTTCCTCCCTCCACATTGTAGAAAAAGAGAGGGGTGACTCCTATTTGAAAAAGAATTTAAAAACCAGAAAATGTTACTTCTGAAACAAATTATCACAAATACAGTATTTTGTGATGGTCATATTAGGTAATAAGGATTAAGAGAACATTTTTAAAAACTAACAGCAAGTTGAATAATCAAGTCCCAACCATTGCGCCATTGGAACCACACTCTTGTTAGTCTTCTCACTATAATTCCTTCTCCAAAAAAGAAAAAAAAAAATGACAACTTGATATTTTTGAATCCACATGAAAACAACATATGGAATCTGTAAAGTACACCATCAAATAATAAGCAAAAATTATTTACCAGAACTTACAGAGAAAAGCTATGGGGAGGGGGGAAGGGGTGCTAAACAGTGCAATTAGTGTTACAAAGTTACATTAACACATAAATAATTTCAGTGGCAGGTCATAGGATTCACATGCATGTTTTATCAAACTGTAAGAAATAATTTTTCAATCTGACCCTGATCCTTCTGTGTACTTTGAAGTCTGCAAATCAGCAGTATAGCCTATAAGTTTAAAGAAATTTAGAATGAATTGTGAAGTTAAAAGGTACTTTTGATGTTTGTTCTTTCTCTCCCATCACAAGGGCATTTGATACAACCAAGAAAAGTGGAAAATGTTAATGCCCAAGAAATTTCCATAGCAGGCATATTCAATTTAACCCTTTATGGCCACTGCCAGTCATAAGCCAAAGGTTAACACAACACCTCAGTGTTCTAATAAAAGCCTGTGAATCCCTTTTGAATAACTCTCTCATTACTATCACTGAGCCTCATTCCCATCTATCTCCACAGTCAGTCCCTAACATCTCTTCCTGCCTTGTCACCCTTCATTTTACACAGTGTTCCAGGCTGAATCTTCACAGTACTCCCTGCTTAAAAAACTTTCAGTGGCTCCTTTTTACCTGCAAAAGGAAGTTTATGCTCACACTCTGATTCTCAGGACCTTTTATAATATGGCCCAAATTACCTTGCAAGTTGATTTCCCAATTTCCCACATCTCTTCTCCAACTACCTGAATCTTAGGTCAGACTGAACTTGCTGTTCTCCACCTCCCTACTTTTCCCTTCCTTGACTTTGCTTATAGCAAGGTGATAGTAAGCTAGACTGCCTGAATTTGAAGCCTAGATTGGCCCCTTACTAGCTGTGTGGCTTTGGGCAACCTCTCTATTCCTCAGTTTCCTCATATGTAAAAAATGGCAACAGTATCCAAACTACAGGGATGTTATGAGGAACACTTGAATAATAAATCATATGTCAGGCATTTAGGACAGTACCTGGCACAGATTATTCTCAAACATGAATGCTGTCCTCTTCCCACCCTGTGTGTTCAAACGCATCCTTCAAAATCTAGCTCAAGCATGAGTCTCTGTGAATTCATCTCAACTTCTCTCAAAGGAATGCTTGGCATTTAGCAAGCCATGAAAATTACTAGTTAAAAGAAGGAGATTTATCCATGTCCATTCTGCATTGTAAATGCCTGGTTATACAGGTCTTTATCCTCTGCTGACCTTTGAACTCCAGTAGGGCAACTATATCAGTAACCCCAGCACTGGCCCAATGCCTAGTCCCTATAGTCCTTAATAAATATCCGTCATATGAGCAAATAAATGAAAGTCAAACTCCTTTAGTATCTTATTGGCACTTACTATATGTTCAGTTTCCCTTAATATTATATTAATCATGCTATACTATATATATATATATATATATATATATATATATATATATGTATATATATTGTATTACTCAGGGTAAGATCCATATATGATAAATCTTTATGTCCCCAGCTACCAGCATAGATTCATATATACTAGGTACTTAATTTTTTAAAAAAGAGAAAAAGAATGAAAGGGAGAGAGGGATAAAAGAGGGAAGGAAAAGAAGGAGGGGAGGAAGGGAGGAGGAAATATGTCAAACACTAGTGCTAATGTATTGCATCAAGAATTTCCTTTTTGCTGATTCCCACTGTCAAGAGTGCTTCTATCCAGACCAGCAGAAAATACACTATGCCATAAAAATTAACTTTGTTATGCAAGATTTCTCCTGATCTAAAAGCATGTGCCAGCCACATTGCCAAGGATTTTTTTTTTTTTTTTTTTTTTTTACAAACTTCCCTATCCCTATTTAATGTCTCCTTATAAAAAAAAAGAAGACAGGAGGCGGGGTAGGTCACCACAAGCACCAGAACTGTCAAAGAGTTTTCTCTGTTCCTTTTCCTTATGGACAGTCCTTATGGTTTGTGTCAGTGCCACAGCTCAAGCTCAGAGCCCTTCCCCACTGTGAAATTCAAGCATCCTGCTCACTCTTTCCTCTGGAATGCTTCTGGGGTGTCAGCTGAGCAGGACTACTCTGGAAGCTCCAGAGCTCGGTAAAGATTGTGTCAACCAACAAGGAGCAGGGCATTGAGGGAAGTCTCTGTAGCTCTGTGTGGCCTACAACCCCTCTCCCTGCACAGATGACCCTCTGATGTTGATCTCCTTTCTAGTCACTATCACCAGTGTAGTGAGACTGTCACTGCAAGGTAGTGGAAATCACAAGGCAGAGACTGAGAATATATCTAAGAGCTTCCAAGCAGAGTTCTCAGATCCAATCTCCTTGGAGACTCCAAGAGCAGTTATTCTTATCTGACATAGCCAAGAGGATATGTAAGAAAGGCAAGAAGAAATGTGTTGCTTGCTTCAGCATTAGTACCTGATCTATAGCCAAGGCATTGTAAGGAAAAGTGATAGGAACCTTCAAGAAAATTTCTGCAATGAAAATGGCCAGATAGGGAGCACTATAGAGGTAACAAATACAGAATATGGGAGCCAGGGTGACCTACACAAACCCAGCTGCACCTCTTACTATCTAGCCTCTGGCATTCTACCTAGGCTTTTTGAGCCTCTGCTGGTTATAATGATTTAATAAAATAATGTTTATAGTATGCCTAGCACATAGTAATCCATCAACAATGGTAGCTACCAATGAGAAATTAATGTAAAACAATGATTCTTGGAAGACAGCTGTCCACAAGCCAGGAAATTATGTCCTTGCCAATGAGGATTTGCTATTATCATTTATTTTGCCCAATCTTAAGTAGAACATTTTGACACTGATCAAACATTTTATTGAGTGAACTAATATATAAAATTTCTGAACAGAACATAGTACATGAATTCAAATAAGGTCTGATATTTAAATGGGTATTTTCAAAGACTGTGCATATGTATCTTACTTTATGGAAAAATTATTTTTTATAAAGTTACTAATTTCTCATTGTTCTTTATTATAAATGACAAGAAGTAGGAGAAATAATATGCTAGCCTTAATTTTTTTTGTCTGAGGCCATTAAAATGCTGATTGTTGAAATCCAACAATTGAACACTAGCTGATGACATTAGTCACCACTTAACAGTTCACATTTCCAATGCAATAGCAACCTGAGCATCTGTTTGTTTGTTTTTATTATTAACATATAATGTATTATTTGTTTCAGGAGTACAGGTCTGTGATTCATCAGTCTTACATAATTCACAGTGCTCACTATAGCACATACCCTCCCCAGTGTCCATCACCCAGGCACTCCACCCTACCCCTCTGCTCCAGCAACCCTCAGTTTGTTTCTTGAGTTTAAGACTCCCTTATGGTCTGTCTCCCTCTCTGGTATCATCTTGTTTCATTTTTTCATCTCTTGCCCTATGATCCTCTGCCTTGTTTCTCAAATTCCACATATCAGTGAGATCATATGGTAATTGTCTCTCTGATTGACTTATTTCGCTTAGTGTAACACCTTCTAGTTCCATACACATCATTGCAAATTGCAAGATTTCATTTCTGATGGCCGCATAATATTCCATTGTGTGTGTGTGTGTGTGTATACCACATCTTCTTTATTCATTCTTCTGTTGATGGACATCTGGGCTCTTTCCATAGTTTGACTGTTGTGGACATTGCTGCTATAAACATTGGGGTGCAGGTGGCCCTTCAGATCACTACATTTTTATCTTTAGGGTAAACACACAGTAATGCAGTTGCTGGGTCGTAGGGTAGCTCTATTTTCAACTTTCTGAGGAACCTCTATACTGTTCTGGAGTGGCTGCACCAGCTTGCATCCCAATAGTGTGGGACATTCCCCCTTTAACCTGAGCATCTTTTGTATACTGTTGCCTACCCATTTTCCTTTCTGAGCCATAGAATTTCCCATAATCCCCAACTTTGCACCCACTACTTCTGTCTTTATGGGTTTGCTCTCCTTTGGTGCCTAATAAAGTTGGGCAATACTTTCACTCCTTACAGTTTAACACATGACAATTAATTTTGAGGATGGAGAATATATAAAATGAATTATTTTCCACCGTATTAAGCTTAGAGTATGGCATGCTGTGTTTACTTAAAAAGAGGACTATTTGGGGCACCTGGGTGGCTCAGCGGGTTAAAGCCTCTGCCTTCGGCTCAGGTCATGATCCCAGGGTCCTGGGATCGAGCCCTGCATCGGGCTCTCTGCTTGGCTGGGAGCCTGCTTCCTCCTCTCTCTCTCTCTGCCTGCCTCTCTGCCTACTTGCCTACTTGTAATCTCTATCTGTCAAATAAATAAATCTTAAAAAAAAAAAAAAAGGACTATTTGTGCTGCATATAGCATCTAAAAATGGTATGTGGAGGCCCTTACTGAATTCCTAAAGCTGTCCTTACATAGCAAGGATCATCATGAAATGTATTTGAAGTATGAATGGAAGAACATTTCTTATGTCTATTCATTGTTGTTCACAATCTCTGACAGGCTTTTTTTTTTTTTAATAATTTTCTGTGTTCACACACACACACATACACCAATATTTCTCATAAGCAATTAATTATTTGTTCAACCGTGGGTGATGCTACTAAAATGACAAGAGCCCTGTTTTTTTTTATTTTTTACATTTTAGTGAATGCATCTGATAGTTTTAACTTAAAGGGTTATCCCACCAGTTAGCCCGGGTTCCCAAAACTTAAGGAAAGAATGGTACAGATTCTCTTGCTCTCCTGTTTGGCCAAAATAGAAGGAAAGAGCCATGCTCATCATAAAACTAAATTCTCCTTTTTAAGGGAAGAATGATAATGCTAATCACCAAGTTATAAAGCTAATTAGAGAAGTCTAGAATACCCCAAAAGGTCCTCCAAGACCATTCAGAAAAGGAACACTGTAATTTAAGCCGTTTCTCAGTTGTGTTTTACTTTAAAAGCCATATCATAGGGGCACCTACGCTCAGTATGAAGAGCATATGACTATGTATCTCGGGGTTGTGAGTTTGAGCCCCGTGTTTGGTGTAGAGATTACATAAATACATACATACGTACTTTAAAAAAAAGAAAGTTACATCATAGGCTCTATATATTGGCCTGCAGAGATCCCCTTATAGTCTCAATAAAACAAAAGCAACTCAGTTGCTGCTGCTGATAAAATTGGCACTTCAGTCCTTCTGCCCAGTTAGTACAACTTTCCATGAAAGATATTGAACCTACTTGCAGTTGGTTTAGAAAATAGGGGTTTTGGTGGAAGCAGCCTGCCAATAATATTGAGCAAGCTAAATAAGGAAAAACAGCTAAGTGAGGCTGGCCCCTATCCAAGCTCTGAACACACCGCCGATGTGGCAGGGAGGGCATCTGTTCAAAAGATCATCTCCTCAGTAGCAGGAAAGCAAAGTTCAAAGTGAATGTTTCAAGGAAGTTAATTTCATGTTTGCATTTAATCTCCATATTAAAGAAACATCAGACAAATGGTATTTAGAGAAACTTTAAGGCAAATCCAAATTCTGGAACTATGCTACATTTAGGTTTTGGGAGAATAGCCGTCAAGAAGAATAAACTATAAATATTTTTACAAAGGACATTAGATTCCTCTATACTTTGTACTCCCAAAAGAAAATGACAGTGTTCTCTTTCCTGATACACTGATAACCATATTCACTAGTCATTGGAGATGATTCTATTCAATATATCTTTCTTCAAGGACTGTCTGGCAGTCTTGCACTTCTGGAATTCCAAATGTGCCTGGCTGCCACATCTTCTCATCAAAGTATAAAATAGTCCTGGACAGGTAAAATCATCTCTGCCACATGCCTTTTACTTTGGATATTTATATTTCCTATGTAATTTTAATGTATCTGAAAATCAAAAGCATCTACTGGAAGCAAAAAGCAGACCTGGGATTTGCTGATATTTTGTGGTGCCAGGATTGGCAGCCATTATTGCATGCCTAAGAATTTTACATCTTTCAGATGGCTTGTGTGCCATCTGAATCTTGCTAAACTGCCAGTGACCACCACTGGGCCAGGTTTTTATGCAGAAAATTTTGCGACTAACAACAAAATAACGTTTATTGAAACAAGATTTCCAACTGAAATAAGGCAATGACACTAGGAAAAATTCTTGAGCAAAACTTCAAAATACATACAGTTGATTGACTCTGTTAAGCCCACCCAGTATCCTGCTTTTGAGTCTTTAGGTCCATCCACTGACCAGACCTAGCCAACTTGAAACACCTGAGAGCTGGTCCTGATCTTGCTCAGTTTATAAAGCCAAATATTGGCCCTGCTGGATATAACTCAGTAAGAAGCCATTACTCTAACATCATATAATATATGCAAATACAGGCTGGAGAAAAGAAAACAGATTTTGTTGAATGGGTTTTCTCAAGTCCTTAGGAAGAAGGCAGAAGTAAATATAAGTTTTATTTAACCAGAAAAGAAAAGGAAACATTCATACCAAAATCAAAGGAAGAAAAACAGAGGGTGAACCTTAGCTCTTTCTATGTTATCCTTCTCCACAAAGAATTGAGACATCTTATAGATAAGAAGGAAGAAAAGGTTGGAGGAAAATTTAAGTGAAGCACCATTGTGACCAAAAAGAAAGAATATAAATTGACCTACAGTGGCTGAGCTTCATATTTTTTCCCAACTAAACCAAAAGTGGAATAGGATAGTGGAGTCATTCTCACTATCAGAGAATAGGAAACACAGTAGTATTCAGTGGAAGCAGATATTTTCCTACTACTAGTTTTTTAGATAATTTTGTGTGAGACCTCTAGTGGATGCACTAATTTTATGTAATAGGCAAGGTCTCTGATGACATTCTCAAGGCAAATGTGGTAATAGGCTTCATAGGTGTAAGTCTCTAGAAAAACAGATCTAATAGAAGATCTATTTCAAGGACTGGCTCATGGGATCGTGGAGGCTGACAGGTCCAAAATTTATAGGGCGGGCTGCCAGGCTGGCAGGCTGCAAATCAAAGCAGAATTTCTGTTTTAGTCTTGGGGCAGATTTCTTTCTTTCCAGGAAACCTCAGTTTTTGCTCTTGAAGGCCTCAGCTGATTGGTTGAACCACACATACTATCCAGAGTAATCTCCTTTATGTATAGACAACTATTGTAAATGTTAATCATATCTACAAAACACCTTCACAGCAACATCCACTCTAGTGTTTGACCAACAACTAGGGCACCATAACCTATCTAAGCTGCCACATAAAATTATCCCAACAGACCTATCATTTGAATAAGGACATATTACCAGGAGGCAGGCACATGAGAGGCCAAGATAAAATAAGCTATAATCATAAAAATTCACTTAAATAAATTCCTTTGCAGTGAAATAGTATGCGTCAGTAAATAGGATAATTTCAAATAGTGTTTAATAACAAACATTTCTCACTTAGTAATAAGTAAAAGAAACATAATGTTAATATATGTAGATATAGATATCTATAGTATGATCCCTACACTGTAAAGTGAGTTACTAATGCATAGAATTAAGAATGGAAGGAGGGGTGGATGCCTGGGTGGCTCAGTTGGTTAAGCGGCTGCCTTCGGCTCAGGTCATGATCCCAGCGTTCTGGGATCGAGTCCCACATCGGGCTCCTTGCTCAACAGGGAGCCTACTTCTCTCTGTGTCTCTGCCTGCCACTCTGTCTACCAATGCTCGCTCTCTCTTTCTCTCTCTCTGACAAATAAATAAATAAAAATCTTTAAAAAAAAAAAAAAAGAATGGAAGGAAATACTCCAAAATTTTAATAGCAGTGTCTCTGATCACAAAACCGTGGGTGAGTGATTTTTATTATTTCTTATATTTTCTATGATTTATATATATAAGTAAATTATAAATTACTTTTACAATTAGAAAAGTTAATAATTAGTCAGTTTGAGATTATGGAATTAAAGATCCTCATCCTGATCCTTGTCTGAATGGCACATTAGCTCAGCCATTCAGAGGGGCCCTCACAATACCTGATGCCAAAGCCACGTTTTTCCCCAAGAAGTGGTTCTAGATCTGTACCAGACATGAATAAATGGTTAATTAAGGCCTTAAGTTCTGTACCATATATAATCTCCAAAATTATTTGGTTTAAGTTGTTTTCAAAGCAGTAGTAACTTGAGACAGTAAAAGAAATTACCAACATTGCTCTGAGGAAATGCCTGGTTTTGTGCAGGCTTCCAAGAAGCACCTGGATAATTTAGCTGCTGATTGGGATACAGCAAGGCCACTTAGTGGCAGTGGCAGAGAGTCGAGCCTAGAATAAATGACCATCCTTTTCTATCCTCCGCAGGCTCTTGCAGGGGAGGGAGTAAGTGGATAGATGGCATACTCCCTTTCCACAAACCTGCTATCCTCCCTCTCATGTGGCACTTCATGTATGTACTTCAGGTCATTTTCCATCTGGGTTCCACCCTTCTGGAAGGCCAGACCTTCCAGGAAACTGCAGTACCCAAAGACTAGGGTTTAATTTTACTCCTTGTCATCCAGACTGTGGCACAGACAGAGGTAGGCAACCCTCTGGAGCTGAGGCTTTTGCTGGACTCCTTCTGATTCACAGAGTTCTAAGGAATCCACACCAAGGGGCTCCCCAAAGTACTTATGCCAAGTGATGGCACAACATAAATTACAGTTGCCCATCCAGTATTCCCAACTATACCTGTATAGTTATGCTCATTTGGATTGATTTAAGTCTTTCCATAAAGCACACTCATTGCCCCAGTTTTTTCCCCACTGGTCTGTCATAATGGCTGAAGTTCCCATGTAGATTCACTCTAACTTCGGGTTAAGATACTATCTCCAGGACACCTTTGTTAAAATGCAAATATATGACTCACAGGAGCCAACAATAAATTCATTAGCATCAGTTACACTTCAGAGAGGCACGAGAAGAAAGCCTAATGGTCTTCAAAAATGACCTCGATTTTAGAAATGCACTTAGGTTCAGCCCTGGCAAATCCATTCAAGACAAATCCATGCCAGTGAGATTCCAGTTAGTCTCCTATAATAGAGAGTAATGTTGAGAGAAGGATATTTTTTTTTCCTCCCCCAAAAGCCCTAGAAATTGTGAAAAGACATCACCAGGGCTCATAAATTTCATCTAGATTTGACAGTTGGAAATACTCCAACTGTCTGTTTGTTCAGACATACACCCTAGCATTATGTCTTTTTCAAGGAATGAGATGAGATGTACGTTTCCTGCCAATTTACAACATTTTCTTGTATTAGCTGCCAGGAACCCCAGAAGTACAGGAAGGATGTCCTCTGAGAAATGTAGCTCCATTATCCCCAAAGAGTGACAGCGAAGCAACCCTTGCTCATAGTTTTGCAGGCTCATTGGCTGGCCATAGCATTTCAGAATGTTGTGGGCAGAGGCAGGGTCTACCATATACCTTTTAGGTTTGACTATTGCTGACTCTGGGGAACAGATTTAATTTCATCATAAAACAAAACCATCCTCAGAAAATGTCAAGTACAACTGGATTTCCAAACATGAAATGGTGCCAGGAATGGGAGCAGTTTACTACCTACCTTCAAGATTCCAAGAGCAAAGGAGAACCAAAGCAGATTTCCATGTTCCCAGTGGTCTGATGAGATGGTCATGATACCCACAAGGATGGCTATAGATAAAGAAGAACGCTGACTATGGCTTTTACCAAATAAAGGAGTACATATATAAGAATTCATTAGGAAATGGGAACTATAATTGTCTGAGACTTTCAATCTAGTCAAAAATCACACTGTCTGATCATTAGATATGGGTAATGTAGAACCATTCTTACCACCAATGTAAAGCAAGTGAGGAAGTGTTGTGGGTAAGGACAATAAAGAAGCACTACTACTCAATTATGTCATCATTGGAGATACCCAGTTGGGGATATGTGGTGGGAAAAGTCATATAGATTGCGTAAAATGCTCTGGAGTTCAATGAGATGACATCTTTTCAGAACCTATAGTTTTACGATTTCAAGCCAAATGCAAGTGTTCAGCTGGAATGTGGTAACTTCTGATGGTGGTAATGAGGAACATCACCTGCTCAACTGGTAAATTGAAGGAAAACATAGTCCTAATCCAAACAAAGTTATTTTGAGCAAATTATGCAAACACTCCATATTCTAGCTTCCTCACTTCTAAACAGAAGTTTTGCTTTCCTAGCCAATTTGGCTTTTGTAAATTCTAATCTAAATTCTAAATAAAACTTTTGGAGTTCTTTAGAGATAAGCAGTATATAAATTTAAAGGAATAAAACACCTGATGTTTTAAGGTATATTTTGGATTTTTGTGTATTTTGCCATCTCATTTCTAAATAATTCTGTGAGTGTGTGTATGTTGTGAGCTTTTATGCTCGATGAGCTTATTACCTTCTCCACCCTATCACCTCCTCTAACCCTTCATTCTTGTCCTAACTCTCATCTCATCTTTCCTAAAATTGCCCTGTGCAACCTCCTTCCTGAGGCATATTCCATCAGGGTTTCCCTTGTGGCCGTGTTTAAACACGCTCATTTATCTTTAAGTAATTTATATCCTTAATTTTAAATAGGTTATAGTTTTGTCCCAGAATAAAATGAGCATTAAGTCTATTTCGTTTTCCTTGAATAAGAGTCCAAAAACTATACGGTCTTTCTGAGGTTCACAAATATATAATGCTACTTATTTCTGTCCCATGAAACAACACTTTGGCATTGGTCCCCTGGATATGCCATGCAGAGCCACATTTGGTGGATAACCCCTACATGACTGATAGTGATAGGGCATGCTCTTCCCTGCCCAAGGCACTGGATTATCCTTTCTAATTGGCTACCATGTATGCAACTCATTAGAAGACTTGCAAGTGCTATACATGGTAAAGAATGTATCTCTGATAATATTTCTGTTAGGTTTGGACCAAGGCCAAGAGTCTCTCTAGCAGACTAAAGCCACTTTACCACACTTTCCTTGGACCAAGAAGATTCATGATAAGGAAATATAAACAAGACATCTAGGATCACAAGGTCACACCATCCCACTTCCTCACCCCACTCTTCCCCTCTTTTCAAGGGTGAGGAAACATTCCCAGGCAATTAGTCATAACCTCTTTTCTACCTCAGTCTCTCTCCTGCTAGTTTCTACTAAGAAAATTTGCTTCAAGGGCTTAGAAATTCAGGGTCAACTTTTAGAAGATTTTCTTAAAGATGTGAAGATTATCTTAAAGATAACATCTGGTTTAACACAGTTCCTCCCCTAATATAAAATAAAGGTGACCCTTGAATAACTTGGGTTTGAAATGCACAAGTCAACTCATACACAGATTGTTTTTCAGTAAATACATTGGAGCACTGTGAATGTATTTTTTTCCTTGTGATTTTCTTAATAATTTAGCTTACTTTATTGTTAGTATACAGTATGTAATGTATATAATATATAAAATATGTGTTAATCAGCTATTTATGTTATTGGCAAGGCTTCCAGTCAACAGTAGGCTATTAGTAGTTAAGTTTCGGGGGAGTCAAAAGTTATACCTAGATTTTCAACTGCTGGGAAGTGGTCAGTACCCCTACCCCCATGTTGTTCAAAAATCAATGGTACTACCTTTTTTAAAGAAAATTTTATTTTTTAAGACTGCTTTATTTGTGAAAAAATCTGCATAATATAAATAATAAACAATGCTTGACTTAAAGTAGTTTCTGGGAAAAGAAATAAAAATATAATTTTCTATTTATTGTTTTGTTTTGTTGCTTAGTCTGCTCAAGATTTGTGATTTACCGGGGCGCCTGGGTGGCTCAGTGGGTTAAGCCTCTGCCTTCGGCCCAGGTCATGATCTCAGGGTCCTGGGATCGAGCCCCGCATCGGGCTCTCTGCTCAGCAGGGAGCCTGCTTCCCCTCTCTCTCTCTGCCTGCCTCTCTGGCTACTTGTGATCTCTCTCTCTGTGTCAAATAAATAAATAAAATCTTTAAAAAAAAAAAAAAAAAAAAAAAAAAAAGATTTGTGATTTACCAAAGCCCATGAAAGACAAAGTTGCCAATTTTTGAGCCTGGTTTGAATTTTACTTTAACCAATGCTAAGTGGGGAGCCATGACCCACATGATAGTAGACTCATACAGAGTTAAAGCTGGACAGTACATTAGAAGACATCTGACCCTCTCTCTTATTTTAGGAATGGAGAATCCCAGGCTCAGGAATACCAAGCATCCTCAGAAGCAGTCCTGCCAGAGGCTGGCGCTTGTGCCAGAGGCTGCTCCTAGAGATGCTCATTTGACATAAGTCCATGAGCAAAGTGCATAACCTCAGTGAGCCTCAGCTGGCCCATTAGTGCAATGGGGCTAATAATTATGCAAACTTCATATGGGTCGTGAGAAATGAACAAGTCAATAGGCATAGAGCAGATAGACTGGTACAGAGGAGGAGCTGAATCAATATTAGATACACTACTATTGTAAGAGGCCAGGTTGAAGGAAGAATGAGAGTAAGGGAGCCAAGATAGTGAGTTTTTCCTGATTATCTTCCTCTAAGAATTGATCATTGGTAGAATAATGGGAACACTATTGAAAACATAAAGTCCAGAAAATCTCTAGTATAACATCAAATTTTTTATATAAATTGGAACTCCACCACATATTAGAAAGAAAATAAGCCTGGTGATTAAAAGAATGGACTTTTGAGCTAAAGAGCCTGGGTTCAAATATCTCTCCCACTTTGTAGCTGCGAGACTTTAAACAACTTACTTAACATCTCTGTACTTAACATCCTCCTCCAAAAAAAGAGATGATAATAGTATCTATCTCACAGGGTTGTTGTGAAAAAGAATTGAGTTAATATTTGGAAAACACTTAACACAGTGTGCAAGTTTTATAAAGTATAGGTATTATTATTATCATTAGTATTGTATTATAGGACCATCTTACACATCATCCAAGATACTATTATACTTGAAACGCCTAAAGAAACTTGTAGTAATAATTTTACTTCTAACACCATCCAGAACCATGGACTCTGATAATGGGGTTATACTGAGGCACCAGCATATAAATCTATTATTCCAATTCTACTCTTAAGAATAGTAATTCAAAGAATAATTCACTGGAACTTTAAAAATGCCGATTGTGAAAATCACTGGTGCCTCAAGATAACAGCACAAAAATAGAATATGTCTCACTCCTACCTTGGAGTTAGTGCTTGTCAACTTCTCCTAACCCTGGGGCAACCCCTGATAGGGGGTAATACAGCAAGGGAGCACTTTCTATGGAGTACAATTTTAATCAACTTTTTTGGTTTTGTTATTGGGAAATCAGAGCATTTTTAGAGAGCAGTGAACTGGTCCAGTCATTTTACAGATGAGGAAATGGATATCTAGAGAAGGAAAGTGACAGCCAACATGCAACGAGTGAGTAATGAAGACCATGGAGGATAATACTGTAAGAACATTAGACTTCCTTCTCGAGTCATCAGAGAGAGTTCCAACTTCACACTATAAATTTGATTAACTGGATCCATATTTTATAAATAAGGAGCTTAAATAGTAGCAGTATTTCACCCAGTTGAACTTCAAATTACTTCAGATGAAAGTAATGTATCTTTTTGGATATCAGACTCTTGCTTAAAAATTTATGTACTTTAAAATTCCTGTTACAGAGAACATAAACAGTACATTGAGTTTGATCAGTCAGTAAAAAATTAGTCTCAGGGGATAAATGTTTCATCTTCCAGGGCATTGGAGAACTAAATAACAAGGAATTTACTAAATGCCATCCTCATTCTGAAATCATCTGCTGATGAGATATGGATGAGTAGCTTATTCACAGACACTGGTCACTCCCTACAAGACCACCTCCGCAAACGTAATTATCACTATGTATCTCCATATGTATTCACTGTGATTCAGATATGCAAACTACAGCTTTTTTTTTTTTTTTTTTAACCTAAGGTTCAGAGTTGAGATAAGCATATCTCTTAGCTTGTGGTACACCATCTTCTGACCTCATGGGCCTATATCAGGTTTTATTAATTTAATTGTTTTACTTTAACTTCTCATCCTAACTTCTATCCCCCTCTCTCCTAGAGGTAGCCACACTAATGTTTATAAAACATAAAAATATTTAGGTATGCTTGTATCTTTGAGAAATATGTAATGTTGTTTATGTTACTGTGTTTAATTTATATACATGTAATTGTGCTATAGAACATTTATTCTTTTTTTATGTAACATGTTTTTAAGATCTATCCGCGTTGCTTTACGTACATCTAGATAATTAATTCTGAATAGGACATAGAATTCCACCACCTATGTAAATCCCACAGTTGATGAATTCATTCCCCAAGCATTGGACACCTCAGTTGCCTCCACCTTTCTCAAATAAAAGCATCAACAAACCTACATGTTCCTTTATAGTCCTGTGAGAAAGTGGCTCTAGGGTATATATCCAGGAGTGAGACTCTTAATGTACATAATCAGATTTCTCTAAGCACTATCAGGTAACTCCCTAGAATAGCTAGACCAGGTTAGCCCTCCACTAACAGATCAAGAGGGTATTCCAGTTCCTTCAACAATACCGAAGTATTTGACCATCAGATGTTCATCTGTGTAATGGGTGGTAGAGTATTTTTGGACCTGTTTTAGTCTTCCACTTTTCTCAAACGTTTGAACTTTCTCCTTTTGGTCCATGAGGACTCTTGGATCCTGTACATGCCTTGCACAGGCCCTGAGCAACCAGAAACACCATCTCAGAAACATCTGTTATAGGCTTTTCCCTCATGATCCTGCTCTGCTCTTTCCATATCATGGCGGTCCGTGCTGATCTCAGAATTTCTCTGACAATCCTTCATTCTCCTCTCAAAAGAGAGGGAACTTCTGGATTCTGCTAAAACCTTCTGGATGTTTCTACCCACATTATGGGAGTTCTCGTGCATCAAATCAGTACACAAGTGCTGAGTTCTTGTTCTTCTCCCTCCCTCACTCCTTCTCCCCCACCCCCTACCATTTCTCTCTTTTCTCTCTGCCTCCTAGAATTTGAAGAGTTTTAACTCCTTGATTTTGGCAGGCGAGAATTCTACCACTGAACCACCAATGCAACTCCTTGATTTTGACTATAAGACCTGACTTCCTTTCTTATCCTTTCCATACCCTAGGTGACATTCTCCTAATCTGGAACAATCATGGAGGAAATGTAATGGGGTGGAGAAAACTATCACTACCAAAGGAAAATATATTGGAGAATTTTGAAAAATGTTGTCTGCATGCACTTACCATTCCATATGAATAACAGTTTATCCATTCCAAAGTACTTTTACATTTCATTTTACCCTCTCAAAAACCTTGATAGAGAAATTGTTAACATTTGCAGACAAAAATAGAATCCAAAATAAGAAAAGTGAAAGAATTTTTCTCAGTAATAAAATAGAAAACCCAAAGATAACCTATTTTAGAAGAAGAATTCATATCTTTTACAACTTTTCCCCTAAGTATACCAGGAAACCTTTTAAAGCATCAAAATCTCCCTATTTTCTCTTTTGTAGATCTGGACATCTGATCCAAAAGGAAATTCTGGCACAAAAATGAGAACTGTTTGTCTCTGCTGTGCAGCAAGAACTTGTGCTTGCTCTTAAGCATTTGCAAGAAACTCTGAGTTCTTATTCCTTCATTGGCAATTCTTTTATAATTAAGAATATTCTAAAATATGAACATCACCGTGAAATTTAGAACCAAACAGGCATTTGTTCATTTTTTCAGTTTATATTGTGCTTATTAAATTATATCTTACTCTGGCAAAGATGGTGGATTTGATTTGCTTTACAGAATAATCATTTTAAATGTCTAATTCTCGGGGCACCTGGGTGGCTCAGTGGGTTAAAGCCTCTGCCTTCGGCTCAGGTCATGATTCCAGGGTCCTGGGATCGAGTCCCGCATCGGGCTCTCTGCTCAGCAGGGAGCCTGCTTCCCTTCCTCTCTCTGCCTGCTTCTCTGCCTACTTGTGATCTCTCTCTGTCAAATAAATAAAATGTTTAAAAAAAAAAAGTCTAATTCTCTGAGTATAGAGCCATATACACAGTTTGTTTTAATCATCTAATTATGTCAGCTTTTTAATAAAGATTTTATTTATTTGTCAGAAAGCACAAGCAGGGAGGAGCTGCAGGCAGAGGGAGAACCAGGCTCCCCACTATGCAAGGAGCCCAATGTGGGACTTAATCCCAAGACCCTGGGATCATGACCTGAGCCAAAAGCAGGTGCTTAACTGACTGAGCCACCCAGGCATCACTGTACTCACTTTTTTTATTACTCAAATTTATACTGTTTAAAATCTTTGAGAAGCAACATTTTCCCCCACTTATTTCTATAACATTTTCTTTTTTTTTAAATATCTTAAATACATTTGAAGTATACTTTTCTGTATCTGAACTCATAATTTTCTGCCAGGTAGTTAATAAAAACCATTCTGCTTGAAGGGAGGCAGTTTGGGCTAGTGAAAAAGGTAGACCTAGCTATGAATCCTAGCTTTCTACAACCTACCAGTTGTGTGAATTTAGGCAAAGGACTTAATCCCTAGCCCTCAGTTTTATGCTGAAGGGTTAGTACAAGGATTTCATGAAATCATGTATGTACATTGCCTAACATGTAGTAAGCACTAAGAATGCTAATTTTCTTCTCTCTCTTTTCCTTAGAAAAATAAACAGAATCATCCTGAACACCACTGGTTATATCCCAGAAAATGTGCAATAAAAATACTGCAGAGAATTTTTCATCTTTGAAATGAATGACAGAAACATGCATTTTTGTACCTTATTGGTCAAATATATGGGTTGGTTTTGCCCTTTGCACACAGTAGGAACCTAGTATACTGGAAAAAGATGCATTAATAAGTGAACGTGAACTCTATGTGAGCCTAGAGTGTAAGTGATTAATACAACAGCAAATGTCATTCAGATTAATTGTTTCAGTCAAATAAATTGTATTTGGGGTACAGTCTCATTCTCCTCTACTCCCTGGGTATTTTTTGCTTATACAAAGCACCCTTTGACATCAAAGAGAGGGTCTCATATGGATAAGAAACCTAGGGAGTAAAGAAATATGAGAGGAAAAACCAGAACTGTGTGGTATTTTTAAGGGAAAATAAGGTATTTAATGCACACATTGTTTCTTACAGGGCTGAGAACGGCTTTTTTAGAGTCATCCAGAAGAGCAAAACCCAAAGACCTCATGCGTAAACTTTATACAACAGGGCCTTTCCTTATGCAAGTATATTAAATGTTTCAGAATTGTTTTTGCCCATAACTTATACAATTCATCCTCTCTAGGGAAAAAAAATCCTACTTTCTGTAGATTGGGTAGTCCAAAAAATGGCATCTCACTTTTATTCCAAAATAATAGGAATAGACAAATCCAGGACAGTTATTAACAAAAATAAAAGCTTCCCTCAACAACTGTCCATGCTTCAGCCTTGCTCCAGAGCACAGGCCCAAGAGGAAAGATAACAAAGCTTCAACTGGATTTAAAATAGCACACAGCAACATTTAATTAAGGCTTTTTCTCCTCCAGCCCACAAAGCAATTGGCAGGAAAAAGAACCCAAGCCCAGTATATATAGTCAAGCACAAAGTATTTATTGAAGGTCTTTAGAATATAGAACATTCTACTGGGTTCCTGGGGGACCCTATTAAAGAGTGATGAGATATAAAGCCTACATTCAGAACATTACCGGTTTTCTCCCATTGGGCTCTATCCCTTCAACTTCTCAATTCTAGGCAGGAGGAGAGTAGCTTACTACAAACCTCCCTGGAAAACCTATAGATTTTCAATGAAATCCAGACGGGGCTGTTCCACAAGTACATAGCAATATATTAGGTTACACCCGATGAGCTGCTTCCCCCATATACAAGCCAAGTGTTTTTCAAGTTAGTGCAGGAGATCACTGAGTTTATAACAAAGTGCTATGGGTGGGAAGAGAATAAAGATGAGAATAAAGAGAATAAAGAAGAGAATAAAGATCCTAAGTGGGTATAAGGACAGAGTGGTTGAGGTGCTGGAAGGTTATAGATCAGTAGAATGATGTAGTGATAATGGATGAGAAAGAAAAAGCAAGAGATTAAAGAATATTATTATAATGATTATGCCTGAGAGAATGATTCTACCTTTAAATAAGAGTTTGTAAACATTGCATTACTTTTGAGGCTAAAAAGGAAGAAAATTATCACAATAGCTATCATTCATTACTCACTACTACGTGCCAAACTACATTACCTACATTAACTTACTCCCTACAACAACCCTTTAAGATAGGCATCATTATAATCATGCCCCTTTTGCAGAGGAGTAAACTGAGGCACAAAGAGGTGAAAGTCACCTAGCTGGTAAATGGTAGAGCCAGAGTAAAGACTCAGTCGCGCTTACGGCCCATTTGCTTTACTACTTTACACACTGACTTTCAATAGAGAAAGCTAGGGACCCATAATTTTTGCTTAGTCCATATATTAATAACACATGCTTGTGTCTGGGTCTCTTGGTTACCACCAGGAAGTAAGAACTCTGGGATAGCTTGGTGGTCTTCTCTAAACTCTTAGCTTCTGAACATCACCCCATCACCACACACAGGAGGAAACAAGCTCTCCTTCAGACCAGGGTGGGTATAAGGTATGGTTTATGAAAGGGTCCTATTTGATCCTCCCTGTTTGACCCACTATTAAGCCCCCATAAAGCTTCCTGGTGAAAGAAAAGCTTCCTTAATGAGAAATTCCCCATGAGGACAAACCTGTCATTCTCTCAGGCCAGATTGTCATGGAAACTTTTATAAAGAGGAACCCAACACTCAAGTCTTCAGGCGGCAAAAGAATTCATGCAGTTGTTCTTTTGTAAAATTATACAGATTCATTCATTGCAACAAGTGAAGCAATGACTCAAGTTCCTTTTACTAATGAATGGAACTGGAATATAATAACAGGAACACAGTCAGAATTTAATTTGTCAAACCTCATGCCACACAGCCAGCCTCATAGTGGAGTCTTCAAATAACCCAAACTGCATTTTGAAAACAGAAATCATTGGGCCAGAATTGTAAAATGATTGTGAGTTAAAGAACTTCGCATTGCTCTTTAAACTAATGCTCAGACATCCTACTGTAAATAACAGAGTCCTTCTGTATTACAGCAGGAGTCAGCAAACAACAGGCCTTAGGCCAAATTTGGCTCATTGTCTGTTTCTGTACAACCCAGTTTTTGCGTTTTTCAATGTTGGATAAAAAAAAAAAAAATCAAAGGAAGAATAAGGTATTAACGCATGTTAAAATTAAATGAAATATAATATATAATCCTATTAGAATATAAACACACTACTCATTTACTTACTGTCTGTGGCTGCTTTCATGCCACAAAGGCACAGAGCCTAAAATATTCACTATCTGGCTCTTTACAGAAAAAGTTTGCCAACCCTATTCTAAAGTGATAAATGATAAATATATTGCCCTGAAAAGTTTCTCATCATATGATTGTCAAATTGCAGCTTTTAATTGTTAGAAAACAGGGAAGCATTTTGTGACTTATCCCAGTAATTAATTTCTAAAACCCTATTCTAAATAGACATGCCAACCTATTATTCACTCTGATGATAAATTGTGATCCCTTAATTGTTTCAAGGGGTGTGTTTCTTCTTACACTAAAATGATGTCGAACTGATAAAAACCAGGGCCTTTCTTCAAACGCCTGAGTGAAGCAAAGCAGAAAACATCCTTGTACATGTACATGCACTTGGCAGGGCCGTTTTGCTGCTAAGCTTGAAACCAAAACAATTAAAGCCAGAAGAGACAAAGCACATGGGCTTCTGTTCCCGCCTCTTGCTTATTCCAAAATCCTCAAATCCACAGAAACTTCTGTGCAGCTTTTCATTAAGTATTTCAAAAGGAAAATAAGGTATCAGCCTTCTTTTGAAACTGTATGGTTTGTTGTGGTGGTGATTATGGTGGCAGTGGTTGTTTATGACCACCTTGGACAGTGGCTGAGTATTGCATTTATATATCTTCATAAAAGGAGTGATCTGTCTGTCACAGGATTCAACTGTCTTGTCATCTGTTTATACAACATATGCTCAATGTGTGTTGGTAATGTCCTACTGTCTGCAGATCCAACCTGCTTCTCATCCATGCTGCTTCCCAAACATATGCCTCTAGAATTCTTCCAAATCTGGCATCATCATTGACTTTAAAAGTGGCTCCCTAAACAAAGGTTCTGGGGAAAGATACAAAACAGACTCACCAATTTTTATAATTCAGGCATCTCCTAGGACTTCCTAGATGTGCTGTAATAAATTAAGTTAGTTATCTCCATGATGTGCTGTAATAAATTTAGTTATCTCCATGAGTTACATAAGAGTTTTATTTGTATTTAAATGCTAAACTAAGCAGCAACTTCTTCCTGGGAGGTACTGGCAAGAAGAAGTCCTGACCGAGGGCCTGGGAGACAGTGAATCCAGTCCCAGGTCCTCTGTGTGCCTACTCTGTAAACTAGGACATTGGAGAAAATGTTCTACTCTATGTCAATTGCACATTATTCAAATGTGTTTTAAAGTTTTGCAGAACTCTATGGAGACATCTGTCTTGTGATCATAATCAGAAAATTATACATGACTCACAGGTCTCGAAGACTCCTTTAAACAAGTTTGGGAAACTGCTGAAACTCAGTCAACATCTTTAAAAGCTGCTCTAAAACATCATTACAATCAAATGCAATATTTTTCCCGAACAAAATGAAAAATGTTGTCTCTGAGTCATATTCAACCACTTCAAGAGATATTATTTCCTTTAGTCCAGAAATAGTTAATTTTTATAAGCAGTTTTAAAAAGAAATAGGCCAGCAAGAAAATCTATTTAGGCAACCAAAATTTTCATTGGTTCTACTGAGTAACTAATGCCACCATTTGCCTTTGCTAGTCATTACCAACCTCTATCTGAGTCAAAGAAGAGAAATACCTCTCTTGTTAAAAATTGAGCCAAAGGGAATTTTTTTTTTAAAGGAGGGAGGCAGCACATATTAAATTAGGCCTAGGCTTGTTGCCTGATTTTCATTAGGCCCCTGCCTGATTCTGATTTGGCCCACTCTTAAGTACTTTTAGGCCACTGGGCACGAAGGCCAGTGCTTATTTTCATGGCTGTTTCAATTCATCAAGAAAATCCTTTGAAAGATGAAAGAAACTCCACATTTTTTCACCTGTTGTTCTTTCTTGTGTGCCTGTCACTTCACTAGCCAAAGTTGCTTCAAGCCAAACCAAATGCTTTCCAAACCTCTACAGCATGCCTTTGAAGATCTTAAGATAAGTATTTTCTTATGTTGACCAGTATAGCTTCCAAATAAGGAATAATAAAAAAAATAAATAACATAGGTCTTAAGTTATTTTTTTTAAATACCAGAAATGCAAAAGCACATTCCTGTTTGTGCACAAAAGCAGAATTCCACCTCCCCAAGTTAGAAGTCTTGTGCCAAATACACCTGTAGTTCATTACCACGCCCACAGCACATTGCTTATGTATGACAGTTCCTCCAACAACCATATGCTGTTTTAATTATTACCACTTCACCAGTTTTCCCAGGCTCACCAGAAAAAGTATTTTATAAGACCAGCCCACTGAGTGGGCTCATCTTACTACATCATTGAAATTAGGTTTGCTATTTACTTGATTAGTAATAAACATCTCCTTATTTCCAATAGCACAGCAATTAGGACCCTGACCTGTCACCACTAGCTTTAAGTTTTGGCTTTCATCAAAAGAAAAAGAACTTGCCAAGAAGGAAAAACACAGCTCTACCTTCAACCTAAAAATAGTTCTGTCTTCTAGATAATATGCACCTTCACACAGCTCCAGCAAACCTTCTTAAAGCAGCTTACAAAGGAAACACTAAGAGAAGTACACAATAGACCCTAGTTTTAGGTACTGGTTTAGCTGAAAAAGATGCAAACAAGCAAAAGCTGAGACCAAAAAGCAGAAAAGACAACCCAGTTGATAGAAGAGGAAATGAGGCCTTACTAATCTGTTGATACTGTTTTTGAGGGAGTCAAAAATAAGGCGAAACCACTGGACATAGAAACTATCTAAACCTCTACAAATTATGTATAAGTGTCTACATCAAAGTCTTTATTTTAAAAAGTTTAAATTATGAAGATTACACTAATTATGTATTCTTACAAAACCAACTGAAAACAAGGAACAAAATAGAGGCAAGTCCTTAGATGGATCTTAGCATAGTCATAGATTATCTAAAATGTGGTAATGAGAATAATAACCTTATTATTAAATGCTTGCCATATGTCATGTACAGTACTAATCATCTTAACACTTAATCATCTTCATTTCTCTCAAGAGCATTACTACATAGGTGATGATGTTCCAATTCTACAGAATAACCAAGGCTCAGGGATTTAGAGATGTTAAATAACTTGCCTAAAGACACACTTTAGCAAATGAAGCTAAACTTAGAGTAAGTGGTTAAAGTACAATTCAGCAGTAACTTGATTCTCTGAAGTTTTCAAAGACTTTAAATATCTCTACACATCCATATCTAAATATCTGTAGGTATCTATAGATGCTCTCTTATCACATGTATTTATTTCTGTAAGCATAGCAAATAAGAATCAATGGCTTCCTCATCCCAAAGGGACTAGGAATTTTTCATGGTTGTCATAGTTCTCCGATTCTTGCTCAGTCCTGATGTTTATCAAATGTGAGTAAAGTTAATTCACTCAGTGAAAATTACTGAGTACCTAAGGACCAGGCATATATGACTATCCTAAACTTGACTATGGAAAGAAATGAAAGAATTTATCCCTTTCAACCAGAATGTTTTATCTACAGATAGAGTTATACTCAGTTTTCATAGACCCATGGGAACGAATAAGGTTGCATTAATCAGTTATCCCAGATTTCATGGCTTCCCTCTCAACTCATCAAGCACTGCCCAAGTAGCTGCTATATCCCTGGGGGCATCTCACCTGTGCTAAGGAACAAGTCTTGCCAGGTACAATGTGGATTCTAATTCCTCCTGCCCTTTTCTGGCCCTCTCTGTGGACACTGTTGGAACTGGAAGGGAAGTGTTCTCTCTCTCTCTCTCTCTCTCTGTTTCTCTCTCGATAGCATTACATACTGTTAGAGTCCTTAAGTAATCTTTTGTACCTCTAGTGCCAGACAGTTTTAGCAAAACAACTCTTCATTTTCATTTATAGCTTTCACCTCAACTCTCTGAAGGACTGAGATATAATCTAAAGAGAGGTCAGAACTGGAGACAAATTTGAGTCATAGATACCACACCATTCTCAGAATGGCCCCCATCTTCTGATGACTAAGGCTTGTTACTTGATCAAGCTGTCACCCTGGCTTCCTCATCCCTTACAATCTTCAGTCTTTCTCACCAAAGACTTCTTAGAGTAATTTTAACATGCCTAGAACATAGCTGAATCTCAGTGGAAGCCACTGTGTAGGCTTATAGCCATGTTCAAAAACCATCCCTCCAAGTACCCCCCAACATACACACATCCCTTACCAGGAAATAAGTACTTTGGGACAGGAGTGGGGGTGCTAAAAATGAAACGAAATTATCCCTGCTTCCTAATATGACTTATTTGGAAGACTTGTGGGGATAGGCAAGACAGAGCACATTTCCAGGTATGTTCCTGTTAGACACCAGAGGACAATGATCAGGGCCAGTCCCCAAACAGCTGCTGTAGAACCAAAAGAATAAATAAAGTTCTGGCAGAATGATTCTAAAAGGGGAATTCAGGAGGTAAGCAGATATTAGCCACAAAAAGCCCAAAGCACTGAAGATCTGTTTTTACAATATCTAACAGAGTAAGTAATAACTTTAGGGAATATATACATCCAGCTTCCTCAAATCTGAAAACTGCCATCTTCTGCAACAGACTGTTGGTGTCCCACCAGTACCATCCCCTTGATCCATTCCTGTAGTTTTATTTGCCTGTATCATTGGTGAACAGTTCCCTTCATAAGCCAATGGGCTCCTACCTCAAGTATCTTTCTCTGTTGATTGACATCCTCTGCTTGTGGAAGTATGGTCCTCCCACTCCCAGGTTAAGCAGAGTAGCGGGAGTTCATTCTTCCAGGATCAACCTTGCACCTGTGAGTGGTAGAAGATGGTAGGCAAATATGCCAGTTTTCTTGCCCCTTACTAGGCCTACAGTTTTTTAGAGGGTCTCTAGCAGGATTGAGTCCCAGATGACCACAGGGTAACCACTCCTGAAAGAACTCTTTTCTGACTCTCCTACCACTCTGTCTCACACCCCTACTTCCTCACACTGCTTCCTGGAACCCTTCAGAAATAAACTACTTCCCCCCACATTCTTGCTTCAGGATCTGATTTAGAGAAAACCCAAACTAAGACAGGTTCTTTCAGATAAGAATTCTCTCAAACACAAATTAATCCACTATATTTATGTACAAGAATGCAAAGAATTGGGGTGCCTGGGTGGCTCAGTCATTAGGCATCTGCCTTTGGCTCGGTCATGATCCCAGGGTTCTGGAATCGAGCCCCACATCGGTCTCTCTGCTCAGTGGGAAGCCTGCTTCTTCCCCTCCCACTACCCCTGCTTGTGTTTCCTCTCTCACTGTGTCTCTCTCTGTCAAATAAATAAAATCTTAAAAAAAAAAAAGGATGCAAAGAATTTTGAAGATAAACAAAAATTTAATTTCAGAGGTTTGTGGACATTTCCTTTACCCAATTTCATCACTTGGGAAGTGATTTGAGTCCAAGGCTAAAGGAAAAAGAAGAGCTTCTGGGCAAGATCCCCTTTGTACAGAACCAAGCTTACATTTATCAGGGAAGGTAAAGAGAGAAGAGAAATTTCTCTTTACTTTTTAATTTCATCCTCTATTTCAGGGAGGCATGATCTACAATTTTCCATTCAAGGCAGGAAGAAGAGGGAACTGGCAAATCCCACTTCCCAGTCACTCCAGAGAGGTAGTAAATAGGACTTGTGTTATTCTGCTCAAGCCACTGTAACAAAATACCAAAGACTGAGCAGCTTAAACTACAGAAATTTGGGTCTTCACAGCTCTAGAGTCTAGAGGTTTAAGATCAAGATGCTGTCAGGTTTGGTTTCTATAGCCTTTCTCCTTGGCTCAAAGATGGTCACCTTCTTGCTATGCCCTCACATGCTCTTCCTTTATATTCATTATGTCTCTTTGTGTGTCCAAATTTCCTCTTCTTATAAAGACACCAGACAGATTGGATTAGAGCCCACCCTAATGGTTTAACTTAATCACTTCTTTAAAGAACCTATCTCCAAATACAGTCACATTCTGAGGTGCTGAGTGGTTAGGACTATAACATATGAATTGGGGAGGGGGGCCAGGGTACACAGTTCAGCCCATAACAGAGCCCCATATCTGAGGTTACACTTTTCTTAAATTATGTCCTATAGAGAAACCACTGCACAAAAAAACCTTTCAAAATCTTCTAAACTGGACATAAACCACTCCTGTTTTACCAGGTGGCAAATATGATTCAATTAAGTCTCTAAAGAATCAAATAACTTCCTAGAGTATGGCCTTCATTGTGTTGGGTGCCATGGGGACAATGAAAGATATACATATACAAGCCCTACAGTCATCTGTGAAGAAAAAATATTAGGCAATTAAAAAAAAAAGACAAGACTGAATAAAGGCTAGTACTATTGTACAATGTATGGTAAAGATTTTAATTAAAAAAAAAAACTGGAGAAGTCAGGAAAAAACTCATGGAGGAAGTGAGCCCTTGGCAACAGTAACAATTCAGAATAATAGTAGGTAGGAAGGAAAATGGCCCTGATATACTTGGGAAACATTGAGGAGACCAGCCTCACCAGCCTGGAAAATTTATGTGGGCAGATGAAGGTAAAGTAGATAGGGTAGGGCCTAACTTTAGGGGCCTAACTCTAAATGTCAGATAAAGGAGTAAGTAAACTAAAAAAGGCAGGTGGGGGGAACCTGGGTGGCTCAATGGGTTAAAGCCTCTGCCTTTAGCTCAGGTCGTGATCCCAGGGTTCTGGGATCGAGGTCTGCATCAGGGGCTCTCTGCTCAGCAGGGAGCCGGCCTCTCTCTCTCTCTCTCTCTCTCTCTCTCCCCGCCTGCCTCTGCCTACTTGTGATCTCTGTCAAATTAATAAATAAAATCTTTGAAAAAAAATTAAAAAGGCAGGTGAATTTCGGAATGGGTAAATGTAAAGAACAAAAGCTTGTGAGATACAAAATTTTATGATGCCAAGTATTATCTGGGAAATGAATCTTGGAGTCAACATATATCATTCCAGAAAGTATCATTCAATGCTACTGTAAACAAAGGACTCAAAACTATGAGCATCTCTGAGCACATTACAAATAAATCAGAGCATTATAAAAACAAAACTTCCAAAAAGTCAAACTATAGGGGCACCTGGGTGGCTCAGTCAGTTAAGCATCCAACTCTTGATTTCTGCTCAGGTTGTGATCTCAGAGTTGTGAAATCAAACCCGGCACTGGGCTTTGTGCTGGACGTGGAGTCTGCTTAAGATTCTCTCCCTTTGCCCCTTCTCCTCTCCCCTTCTCTTAAAAAAAAAAAAAAAAAAAAAAGCAAACTACAGCAATTTGAATCCACTGAATGTAGTAACCACACCTTCCAAAATTCATTGTTATTCAACACTGAGTGTCTTTGGGATAAGCATCACCCAGCTGAGAATCTGGAGGAATGAAGGAAATAAAGGGAAATGTGTAACAAAGCTCAAAGATGTTCCCTGACTTTAAAGAACTCAAAGTCTATGGAGGAAAAAAAATGATAATGCATAATTAAAATAATCAAAATATAATAAGTGTTGTCACTGAGTGCCATTGCCATGGAAGAAGAAACATTTCAGTAAATGTTGAATAAATGAATGTACTGTCAATGAAAGGTATATTTGTGGTGAATTTTAAAAAGATGTGTAGGTCTGTCTTGGTCTGTCTTCACCAGAAGATGGCACGAAGGGCCATTCCAGCAGAGGGAATAACCTAAAACTAAAAAAGATCTTGAGTATATAGTCTAGAAATCACTAATTCTCAAATTGGCCTTTACATTGGATTACCTAGGAAATATTTTTTTTAAGTGATACCTGAATCATGTCCCCAGAAACTTTGAACTGATAGGACAAGGCCTAAGTACTTGAATTTTTTAAACTTGCCTAGGAGATTCTAATATACAGCAAAGTTTAAGAACTACTACTGCACCATCCCACAAACTTCCTTAATTCCACCTGGTTGCCTTTCCCTCCAGCAATACTCAATAAATCTCCCAATAAGGGACAAAGATAGAGCATGACAAGTTTCAACAAATTCACTGGAGCCAGGGTGGCTCATTCAGTTAAGCATCTCCCTTTGGCTCAGATCATGATCCCGGGGTCCTGGGATTGAGCCCAAGTCAGGCTCCCTGTTCCACTGGGAGTCTGTTTCTCCCTTTCCCACTGCCCCACCTCACTAATGCTCTCTCACATACAAGCACGCTCACTCTCACTCTCTCAAATAAAATCTTTTTCTAAAATCTTTTTTAAAAAATTCACTGGAGCTCTTTCTGTCCTGTGTATTGTCTATTATCTCAATAGAAACTAGATGGCCATAAATTACCCCATGGTGATGACAGGCAGCCATTGAAGTCAAACAAAAAGGATGATTTGGTCTTCTCTGTCCAGTCCCTTAGCCTGCCATGTGCCCAAATTCTATCAGAGGACTTTACAGTGCAGGTTAAGCTTTCCTCCTCTCATTTCTAGTCCATGCCCTCAGCACCATATTTCTGACACTTTTATTCTAACAGGGTATTACAAATTGTGTGGAAGGAGATCCTCCCTACTTGCCATAGAGTTTACAAAACGATTCCCCCTGGAGATCATAGCAGAGTTAATGTGGCATATAATTTCAGAACAGGAAGAACTATGTTACTTTGGATATACAGAAATTATAAAAATGCATTGTCCACATGGAGATCAGAATACTGCTCTCAACGTCATTTCTTTGTGCCTTTATGGATAGGTTAGAGAGGGAAGATGGTTTATGCCTGGTGGGACCTATTATGCCAGGAAACACGAAAAAGATTTCTTCCTAAGGGAGACTTAAACAAGTTTCTTTCTGTTTAAAACACTTAGCATTCATTCCTTTTTTAGGACATAGTCTTTGGTGTGTGTGTCACTATGACATTCCAACAAAAGACAAGGGAAAAAGTGTTATTCTATGTGACATTCAAAAACCTAACCTTTATCAGCTGCTTCTGAAGGTCATCCCTCCCATGATTGGGAGTTAGCTGTGCAAGACCAGGAGCACTGGCATACTGACTGTTCAGAAAAATGAGAGGCTGAGACTATCTTACTGGCATGCTCATTAAGCTTTCTTTCTTCTGTTCATTCATTCCATTACCGAGTAACATGCGTTTTGCTAGGACACAGCAGTGTTTCCACATCTGTCTGATGTGGATCAGATTAAAGGCCCCTGGACTCTTGTTAAAAATACAGGTTCCCAGGTCCCACTACAGTCTTGCTAAATCAGAATCATCATCGGGGGAAGGTCATGGGAATCTGTATTTTTAACAAGAGCCGAGACAATTGTTACCTTGTAATTAGTTTGGAATGATTGATCCCTGCCCTTGGTGAACTCTTAGACCATATTGTTCTATGAATCTAGCTTGTGCACGTCCATTCTAGTTGGATTTCTAGATGAAATGTTGTTTCCTCCATGAGCAATTTCTAGACCTCCATGTGCCATGAAATGCCAAGCCCACCCACAATTCCTTAAAAAATCAGTAACAATGCATATTTAGCCATTTAAGCTATTCTCTTTTTTTTCTTGCACTGTTTCCTTTTTTCCATAACCAAATGTTTCAATGCTGACAGACAATCCAACCATCTCATTAAATTTGAGTATCATTAAAGGTTATTCCAATGTAACCTTGTTGTTTTACAAAATATAACTTTCAACAGCAGTTACACAAGTGAGGTCAGCTGGAGTCCTGTGGAGTGAGATAGAATCCTGACAGGGATCTGAAGTTCCCAAAAGAAACCTGAAAACCTCTTTTTGATCCATCACTGGGCCACAGCTTCAGAGAAGCCTGAGTGGAACTCCTGTTTTCTAGACCCACAGCCCATCTCACCTTGCCCGATATGTCAACTCCTAGCCATGGCAAATTTAGAATGCAACACTTTGTGTCATTTGTCTTGGGGAGCAACAAATTGTGACTTTACTCAGCAAGTTGCTGTCTCTTACAGGCTGCCTGCAACCAGTCATGATCAGGTGTTAACATCACGCAGGCTGGAAGGTGACCAAGGGAATGTGCCAGGAGAGATTAGAATGCACCTCCCGCATCTGTATTCGTCTCATAGGCCACAGTCTCAGCAGCTGCAAGCGTTGTCATTTGTTGTCTTTTTTTCCCAAAGGCTGTTTTGTCTTATCTGATGTTGAAACTCTGCCACACAGCTTTGAACACTGAAGCATAGGAATGAGAAATCAGCTGGAAATTTGTTCATGTCTCTTGCTATGCTTGACATTTCCACACTGATAAGGTATAGCTAAATATTGACTTTTTGGTTAAGTTCAGATTAGGTGTCTGGTCCATGTGCATTGATTGTGACCATTATCTTTCTTCTTCTCTAGGACACTGAATTCTCTTACAAAAATAGAAAGGTACAAAAGGAAAAAAAAAAAATGTTGCCCAAAGTATGGCCATTAATTACCTCAAGGTCTTTTCCGAGCTGTGGTAAAAAATTGTCTTTGACTTTGGAGATCTGAGGTTTTTTCAAAAACAGTGTTGTTGAACATTAGAACATACTAAAAATCAGATTTTTGTATTTGTAGGCTATCCATATGTGTTTTCAAATTTGTCCATCTAGGAAAATGCCACCTATTATCAATTCAGGTGCACAAACGAGATAACAGCCTGACTTTAATTATTTACCAGTTAAATGTATATCACTGCCATACCAAAATCAATAGGTGAAGATCTCTGCACTCAGGATAGCTGACACAGACCTGATAGGGTAGATTAAGTTTCCTTTTACCATTCTCCTTGGAATAGGACAGTTAAAAGAATCTAAAACATAGATTCACTAAACTCTTTATTTCTGCATTGTCTCCCAAAAGAGACTGTAAATTCCTTGAAAGCAGGATGATCCTTAATTGATTTCCCAAAATGCAACATTCCTTGTCCACTGAAAGTATTTTCTTATTACTCCAGCAACTTAATAATTAAATCCTGTTCAGAATGTTCTTCCAGTCAAAAGCTCAGTCAAATCAACAGATACTGTGGGCCCATAGAGAGTCTCGGCATGGTCTCTAAGAGTTTACAATTTATTTAGAAAAAAAGAAAAATAGAATTATTTACTAAAATAGTGGTAGCAAAGGAAGATCACTGAATTCAGAGGAAAGAACTTGCACTGTGGGCTAGAATGGAGATTGCAGTCTGTATGAGTGAGTAGATTAGCCCTGAGCCCTGAAAGAATTTAGCTAGAGGAGGTTCAAAGGCATTCCAGGTTTTCTCTAAGACAGGACATTCCTTTTGCAGAGTTTTGCCCTCCACATCCCCCAAGAATAGAATATTTTATATAAAGAAAATTTTGTTTTAAAACCTAGGTGATTGGCTTGATTATTGGTTTTTAAATAACAACAACAAAAATCTAGACATTACTATCTTTGTTACTGTTTTAGTAAGGTAGCCTAAATCTGAGATATATATATATATATATACACATATATATATATGTATATATATATATATACATGCATCATATGATATTGCCTGTATTTGTCTATTTTTGCCCTACAGAAGCTATAATTTCATGATTCAATAGTACTCATACATATGTGCACAAGCACACCCATACACATATTTATGTTCAATGAAAAACTTCTCACATTTATTTGAGCAAAATTTCCTACCTGTGCCAAGTTTTAGTTGTATAACATTTAATAGGCAAGTAATAAATTCTCAATAAAGCCATTTCTATCAATACTATTAATATGTATTACCATAAACACTGTTCTCAGTATCTATATAATGACCCTGACTTGCCAAAAAGAATATTTGATGACTCAAGTTGTGAATAATGAAACAAAGAATTTGACATGTATTCAGATGGGCAGATGCATTAGCCCTTCACCCTTAAGAGTCTGGAGCCAAATCTAGCAGCAATCAGGAACAAAAGAAATTGGAGGTCTTGAGTCATCTTTCCACTAAATATGTCATCCACGTGACAGAAGCACAAACAGATATGAGAGTTTCAGCTAATGAACACAAATAAAATTAATAAATAAAATAGGCCACTGTTGCATATTTGGACCTCAGAAGGAGGGGAAGCATGAGAAAGTCTGATAATGAAGTGAACATCATAGAGTGATGGATAGCACAGTAAATTTTGCCTGGTCTAACAAAAAGAAGCTCATTTTCAGTTTTAGACAGGGTACAATTCCAAACTAGGCAAACCAAGGAAAAAGACTTAAAAGGTGTCTAATACATGTGGCTTAGCCATCTGAGTAACATTATGCCCTAAAAAAAAAAAAATCAGCCTGTTCCAGAAACCATGTTTGTGTTCAAGATCCACTGTGGGCTCCAAATCTATGTTAGAACAGGGTTTCTCAAATTGGATAGGCTGACCCATTGGGGAGGATTTGCATATTTTCAATCAGAATGTATTATTGAGAATTAAATAATTTGTCACTGATAATCTAAATTAAGCATATTCTTTTTTTTTTAACTGATCCCCTATTTGTTTTATTGTATCCTTTTTTTTCCCCAATTTTTTCCTCATTATTAAAGTAAGCATATTCTGAATCATCTGGGTGGCCACCTGATAACCAAATGCTGCTTCACAGACCTAGTTTGTCTGTGTGTTTGCGATCAGATTGGTGCCAAGTAGTCCCATTTTAATTGTCTCCAGCTAATTAGCAATGAACAGAGGTAGACTTCAGAGGTAAATGAGGCTTTTGCACCAAGTGTGGGCCAGATGACTTCACAGTGTGCTGGAGGAACAAAGGTGTTTCAGTGCTTCCGAAAGGGAAGAGTGCTGAGAGAGTTGCATCATCTCCTGGCGCCAGGTGGGAAAGGCAGGCCAAACCCAGCAGAACCTGAGCAGTAGTCACTAACTGTGTAGCCCATGAAATTATTTGTATTAATTTAAAGTTTGTTGCTTTCACAAAGGCAAAGGATGCATGTAATTTGTAAATTTGTGTTGGTAAGAGCTATAAGTTATAAGAGCTAAAAGCACAAAATGTGTATTCCTAGTTTTAGTTTGTATACATTTAAGGAGAATTTGAATTTAAAGGATTTAAATCAATAGTGGGTAATGCAGGAATTTTTAAGGGGTATACAAAATATGAACTGTCTTAAGCATATGAAAGGACTTTTGTCATTACTCATAATAAGAGATATGACAATTAAAACCATAATGAGAGGGGCGCCTGGGTGGCTTAGTGGTTTAAGCCTCTGCCTTCGGCTCAGGTCATGATCTCAGGGTCCTGGGATCGAGCCCCGCATTGGGCTCTCTGCTCAGTGGGGAGCCTGTTTCTCCCTCTCTCTGCCTGCCTCTCTGCCTACTTGTGACCTCTCTCTCTGTCAAATAAATAAATAAAATAAAATAAAATAAACCATAATGAGATACCCTTCACCACCTTATATAAAATTCCAAACCTCTTCAATATACACTTCCTACACCTGCTCTGCTTTCATTTCTCCAGAGCACTTGCCACTGTCTAAAGTAGTTGAATTTTGTTTAATTATCATGTTTATTGCCTGTCTTTTCCCCTATTGCATTCCCAGAAAGTAAACTTAATGGAAACAAGATTTTTTTTTTTTATTTGACAGAGAGAGAGGTCACAAGCAGGCAAAGAGGCAGGCAGAGAGAGAGGGAGAAACAGGCTCCCCACTGAGCAGAGAGCCCGATGCGGGGCTTGATCCCAGGACCCCGAGATCATGACCCGAGCCGAAGGCAGAGGCCCAAACATTTTGTTAGTTAATATGCAGTACAATATTGGTTTCTGGAATAGAATTCAGTGGTTCATCATGTATATACAGTACCCAGTGCTTATCACAAAAAGTGCCCTCCTTAATACCCATCACCCATCTATCCCCTTCCTCCACCTGTCTCCCTCCATCAACCCTGTTTGTTCTCTATCAATAGAAGTCACTTATAGCTTCTTTCCCACTCTCCTTTTTTTCTTTTCCCCCTCCCATATGTTCATCTGTTTTCTTTCTTAAATTCTACATATGAGTGAGATCATGTGGTATTTGTCTTTCTCTGACTGACTTATTTCAATTAGCATAATACACTCTAGCTCCATTCCTGTCATTGCAAATGGCAAGGTTTCATTTTCTTTGATGGCCGAATGATATTACATCATATATATATATATATATATACACACATCTATGTGTGTGTGTGTATACATATATATAGGTGTGTGTGTGTGTGTGTGTGTATATATATATGTGTGTATATATATATATATATATATATATATATATATATACACCACATATTCTTTATCCATTCATCAGTCGATGGACATTTGGGCTCTCTCCAGAGTTTGGCTATTGTTGATAATGCTGCTATAAACATTGGGGTGCAGGTACCCCTTCAAATCTGTATTATTTCATTCTTTGGGTAAATACCTAGTAGTGCAACTGCTGGATTTTAGGGTAGTTCTATTATTAACTTTTTGAGAAATCTTCAGTGTTTTCTCCAGAATGGCTACAACAGTTTGCATTCCCCCCAACAGTGCAAGAGAGTTCCTCTTTCTCCGCATCCTTGCCATCACCTGTTGTTTCTTGCCTTATTAATTTTAGCCATTCAAGCAGGTATGAGGAGGTATCTCATCATGGTTTTGATCTTTCTTTTACCGATGATGAGTGATATTGAGCATCTTTTCATGTGCCTGTTAACCATGTCTATGTCTTCTGCCCATTTCTTTTTTTTTAATTTTAAAGATTTTTATTTATTTATTTGACAGAGAGAGATCACAAGCATGCAGAGAGGCAGGCAGAGAGAGAGGAGGAAGCAGGCTCCCCACTGAGCAGAGAGCCTGATGCGGGGCTCGATCCCAGGACCCTGAGACCATGACCCAAGCCGAAGGCAGGGGCCTCAACTTACTGAGCCACCCAGGCGCCCCTTCTGCCCATTTCTTTTTTTTTTTTTTTTTAAGATTTTATTTATTTATTTGACACAGACGAGATCACAAGCAGACAGAGAGGCAGGCAGAGAGAGAGAGGAGGAAGCAGGTTCCCTGCTGAGCAGAGAGCCCGATGCGGGACTCGATCCCAGGACCCTGAGATCATGACCTGAGCCGAAGGCAGCGGCTTAACCCACTGAGCCACCCAGGCGCCCTTCTGCCCATTTCTTAACAGGATTATTTGTTTGCGGGATGTTACGTTTTATAAGATCTTCATAGATTTTGGATACTAACCCTTTATCAGATATGTCATTTGCAAATATTTTCTCCCATTCCATAGACTGCCTTTTAGTTTTGTGGATTGTTTCCTTCACAGTGCAGCAGCTTTTTATCTTGATGAAGTCCCTATAGTTCATTTTTGCTTTTGTTTCGCTTGCCTCCAGCAATGTGTCTAGTAAGAAGTTGCTATGGCTAAGTCAAAGAGGTTGCTGCCTGTGTTCTCCTCTAGGATTTTGATGTTTTGTCTCACATTTAGGTCTTTCCTCCATTTTGAATTTATTTTTATGTTTGGTGTAAGAAAGTGGTCCAGTTTCATTCTTCTGTGTATTGCTGTCCAGTTTTCCTAAACCATTTGTTGAAGAGACTGTCTTTTTTCCATTTTTCCATATTCTTTACTGATTTGTTGAAGATTAGTTTGACCATAGAGTTGAGGGTCCACATCTGGGCTCTCTATTCTGTTCCATTGATCAATGTGTCTGTTTTTGTGCCAGTGCCATACTGTCTTGATGACTACAACTTTGTAACAGAGCTTGAAGTCTGGAATTGCAATGCCTCCAGCTTTGCTTTTCTTTTTCAGGATTGTTTTGACTATTCAGTCTTCTGTGGTTCCGTGCAAATCTTAGGATTTGCATGGGACCTAAGATTGTTTGTTCCAGCTCTGTGACAAATGCTGGTGGGATTTTGATAGGGATTGCATTAAATGTGTACATTGCTTTGGGTAGTATAGACATTTTAACAGTGTTTGTTCTTTTAATCCGTGAGCATGGAATGTTTTTCCATTTCTTTGTGTCCTCTTCAATTTCTTTCATAGGTGTTTTATAGTTTTCAGAATACAGATCTTTTACTTTTTTAGTTAGATTTATTCCTAGGTATCTTATGAGTTTTGGTACAATTGCAAATGAGACTGATTCCTTGAGTTCTTCTTCTACTGCTTTGTTATTGATGTATAGAAGCACAACAGAGGAAACAGGAATTTTGACCATCTTATTCATTGTAGCATCTTCAGCTGCCTAGAATGTTATGTGGCACATAGCAAGCACTGGCTTGCTGAATGAATTAATTAATGAAGATCTGTGATCCAACAATTTCCCTTCTAAGCACATACCCTAGAAGAACTCTCTCACTTGTACACAGGAATATGCAGGGCAGTATCATTTGCCATAGAAGAAAATTGGAAAAATCCTAAATGTCCTTCAGTAAAGGAATGAAGTACATTGTGGGGTAATCACAAAAGGAAATTTAACAATTATCAATGAAATGAAATGAAATTATTAATAATTTTAATTAATTAATACTATTAATTATAATTAATAATATATTATTAATTATATATAAAATATATAATATAATAAAATATATAATTATATATTATATCATATATTGTGAAATATATGATATAATAAAATATATAATTATATATTATATTGTAGTAATTAATAATTAATTGTTATTAAATATTTATGATTAATAAATGAAATTATTAATAAATGAAAATTATTTACGTGGATAAAAATCAAAATTGTGCTTTTAGAATAAAACAAATTGCAGACAGATACTTGCAGTAATGTATGAATGCCCAAATAGGCAAGTTTACCTCAGGGTAAGGATAACCTCAGGACAGAGGGGAGATGGAAGGAATAGAAGGCTAAATGGAGGGCTTTGATTATCTCTGTAACCTTTATTGCCTTAAAGTTTGTTGTTTTTTTTTTTACCTGAAGCAGACATAGCAGATATTAAGATTTCTTAATTTGGGGTAGTGAGTACATGGGTGCATAGTATAGTATTGTCTGTATTTTTCTAATGTTTCATAATTTTTTCTTTTTTAAGATTTTATTTATTTATTTGAGAGAGAGAATGAGTAAGAGAGAGAGCACAAGCTGAGTGGAGAGGCAAAGGGAGAGGGAGAAGCAGACTCCCCGCTGAGCAGGGAGCATGACACAGGGCTCAGTCCCAGGACCCTGGGATCATGACCTGAGCTGAAGGCAGACACTTAACCAACTGATCCACCCAGGTGTCCCTGTTTCATAATTTTTAAAAAGCATTTTAATACAAGTACAAAGAACTATTAGTTTTTTTCACTCATTAGTAAGTAATTATAGCCCCCTGCTATGATATTGATGATGAAGATGATGATTTGTTTCCCTCTTCGTCTCCTTTTTCTTCTATTATTATTAATAGCTACTATTTTATTTCTCTTTATATCAGGCTTCTTTCCAGAAATCACTTGGTATGGCTTATAACAAAAGATATGAATAACAATCTAGCAAGATTTTGAAAAAGTGATATGTAAATAAGCTAGCTATTAAAGTAAACATTACTGGTATAATTAAGCTTCACATTTGCCTCCAGGCTTCCTGGAAGCTGAAATGACAAGCAAGCACACCAAGCAATTACATAGGCCTCATTATTAAAAAGGGTACCTTAGAGAAGACAAAGCTTTTCCTGGGATTAAATTCTCAAATAAATTGTTCAGGTATGACTTTATATTACAGACACTAACATAAATAATGTCCTCAAGAGCATTTTTACTAAAATCAGAGTTGATTCTATATGCCTTTTCTTGCAACACCTTTAAAAAAAAAGAAAAAAGCCAAGGACATCATTGTGTTAGTACAGTTCAAGGAGGGGCATTAATTTTTTAGAAACTAAAGTAACAGATGCCTTTAGTCATCCAGCTAAATCCAAAGATAAAATACCCAAGTGGGCAGGCTGGGAGCATGTCTTTTAGATAACTATTCCTAAATAGAATTTTCCTTAGACAAGCTATTGATAGATGGAAACCAAACATCCATCAATTAAAGGTTATAGTCACAAACCTGGACCGGTAGTTAAGTTATTGAGCAAGTATCACTTGCCTCTTCTTAGAAATAACTTGAAAAAGAAAATTATAAAATAAATAACTGATTCATCATAGGCCCCAACTAACAAGATTCTATTTTTTTTCTTTTAGATTCGTCTATTCTTTGAGTCTAAAAGAAATGCTATTCAGAGTCCAAAGTCCAGATTTGGTGGACCAAGGGTTGTGCATGCCAGGGGATGCTATGGTTTACTGGTAACATTTTTACATATCTTTTTAATGCCTTTAGTGTAGAGATATATTACAGGGTTTAGATCTGGGCTAGTCCCAAGAAAAGACTATAATTGAAGGCCAGCTTATCCATTGACTGTTTCTGCTACTGCCAGCAAAATAAGAAAAGACAATGTTGAACAACATTGAACTTTAGGTAGAAAACTAACTAAAACTATAAAGAAAGAGCTTGTACTACTATTACTAATCACTCCATTCACATCACCTTTTTTACCCTTTTATGCATGGTCTCAGCAAATCTTCACAAAACCCCGTGAGAGGGTATAGTAAAAAATCAGATAGTAACAACTCTGAAGCTTAAGGTAACATGACGATAAGACCCAAATTGCAAATCTAGTCAATAGCCGGGTCCAGGCTTGAACTCAGTCCTGGCTGCAAACCCAGCTGTCTTGCTATAGTTCTAATACAGCCATGTCTTCTTTGGTAAGATGGCCAAGGTTCAGGACTATTACCAAGTAGTCCCTTTCCCAAGAACAAGGCTTTGTCATCTTCATTCCATCTGTCACATGACTATGAGGATCCTACACACACATCTCTCTATATATCTTCCTCACACCAACCCTCATTAACAGAATAATAAAGCTTTCCTCAGAATCACATCATCTCTTAAAGGACTCAACTACAAAGAGGGAGTTTTTGTTAGTAAGATTTTTTTTAAGGTTAGTTTATGAGTTGAAACTGCAAGTAATAAAATCAGAAATATGAGCAGATGCACATCTAAAATCTGATAGGGAATCACATCCTCAGTGATAGGTGAAAGAGGTGGTCTCCTTTCAGAAATGAGATTCGTAGTTTTAGTGGGTTCACAAGCAAATTCATAAACTTTTCAAATAAAAGTTATGCTTTTCTTTTTATGAATTTGTTTCTTCTACATTTGGAGCTCAGTGTTGTGGGATAAAATTAATTTCTTCAAATGTGGAACTTAGTTTCATGCTTATTTAATAATTAAAGGTAATTTAAAAATCATAGAGTTTTCCAGACCTGAGTCGATCATATTTTCAACCTCTCTAGTCTAAAGCTACTCTCTGCAAAAGGAAGGAGCCACATAAATGACTGTCCTTACTAAAGCAATGTGGGAAGGTTCCAGGACACATCACCCAATGTAAGCAAGACGTTCTTTTCCACAAGTGTCAAGATCACTTACCTTCAAATGCCAGATCAATGCAGCTAGGGGACTGGGAGAACCTGAAGCCCAAAAATTAATTAAGTAGCTTGCCTAATTTTAAACCAGTGTTGACCTCCACTTATCCAAATGCATAGGCATACTATTTTGTGCTCCCCCCAAAAAATTCATTTGGTTTCTTTCAATCACTTGAACTAACAGGTATCATACTTGATAGAGACCACATACCCATAGTATCTAAACCTCTCCTGGGTAAACAAGGATCTGTGTTAAATCAGTCACTACAAAAGTGACTCCTGAAGACAATATCATTCTAAAATGGAATGCCCTGGTATTAGCAAAATACATATTCCCATAGAGATTAAAGCAACTACTCCAGTTGCTTTATTAGTGTGCTCGCTTCGGCAGCACATATACCAGTTGCTTTATTAGTTATATGGAGACTTCAGTTATAAAAAAAGAAAGATTGAATCACCGAAGTAAGAGTCAGGTACCACACTGTACACTTAATAGGGTCTTATCCAGAAGTGTCTGTGCAAATGATAGGGCTGGTAAGGTGGGAAAAACTCAGGCACAACAGGAGGAAGAAGTCCCAGCTGGAAGAGCATACTTCTCTGTCCACATCTCAGCCTGAGGCTGATATCAGAAGGACTCATAAGGAAACACCATTTTTCTCAGTGATGATTTATATTTTCCAGAGCAGGGAAACCAGTGCTAAGATCAGTGAAACAACTTGCCTAAGCAACCATAACAAGACATCTAATTTAGCTCTAACAATGTTGCCTAGTGACAACCAGAAGCCTGTTATTTGTCAAATTTAAAATTAAGAGTGCATCATTTTAATTAATGCATTGTTTTTATCTTGGGCCTGCTAAAAAAATCCTTTAGTGTAGCATGAGGTGGAGTAAAATCAAGAAGTTAGGGAGAGGGAGCAATTCCTAAATGGCAAAGAATCACAGTAAGTGTTCAAGAAATATGGTCACATGTTATTATCCCTTAGATCCAATAAGAAGGGGGCTCTGTGGCATCATAAATTCACCCATGTGGAGTAATGTGCCTAATTCTTACTGGAGTTTATCACTTTCTCCCTAGAAAAATTAACTTAGATTGAGGATCTTAGAGTAAACATAAGATAGCAGATGTCACAACCCCCACTGAAGACAGCAACCCTATCAGATTCAGTCATTCATTCAACAAATACTTTGAATACTTCTGAGTACCTACTATGCACCAACCACTATACGAGACTCTATGAGTGCATTCTAAATAAGATGAGCAAGGACCCCAACCTCATGAAGGTAGCAGTCTAAAATACAAGTAAGCACATGAAGAATTACAGATTTTGACACAGTCAGTGAAGGGAATCAACAGATGCTGGGATAGAGAACAACACAGGGTAGAGAGAATCCAATCATGGATAGAGTGATCAGGCAAGTGCTCTCTAGAAAGGTGACATTTAAGCTGACTCCTGAAGAAAGAAGCCATTTGCCATGCAAGTTGCAGAGGAAACAACTTTGTATTTAGAGGACACGGCACAGCAAGAATCTGTGAGGGTTAAGTGTCTGAAGCATAATGAGGAAAGGGAAGGAGATACCATTAAAGAAGTGGGCAGAGGTCAGTTTGAATTTTACCCTTAAATGTAATAGGAGGACTTCAGAGAGGAGTGACAGGATGTGATTTATACTGAAAGGGTGCTTCACCATATGCCAACTTCCATGGCCCTGTGTAAACTGGCAAGCTAGGCACCAGTTGCTTTAGAACCTGGAGGCTCCTTGTGGCCCACGTGATTACCATATTTTTAAAAAGCAACCACACATGCCTAATAGTTTATCCTGTAATAATAGCGGTCATGGGAGTAGCAGCAGCAGCCGCTAACATTTTTACATGCTTCCTAAATGACAAGTATCATTTTAAAGATTTTACACGTGTTAAATCATCTAATCCTCACAATAATTCAAGGATGTGGGTTCAGTTTGTATTCTTATTTTACAGATGAGGAAACAAACAACTTGTGCAATCAGTAAATGCTTTTTTTAAGATTTTATTTATTTATTTGAGAGAGGGTGAGAGCACAAGCCGGGGGTGGGTGCAGAGGGAGAGGGAGAAAAGCAGACTCTGTGCTGAACAGTGAGCCCAGCACAGGGCTCAGTCTCAGGACTCACAGATCATGACCCGAGCCAAAACCAAGAGCCGGATGCTTAACCAACTGAGCCACCCAGGTGCCCCACCAGTAAATGCTTTCTATTTCAATGGTTTCTGCTCTCCTTTTTATTATTTCCTTACTCCTGCTTTCTTAGGATTTAATTTGCTTTTTTTACCCCCTAGATTTCTGAGATGAATGCTTACAAAATGGATTGTCAACCTTTCTACTTTCCTAATATATGCATTAAAATGATAAATTTTCCTCTAAATACTTCTTTAGCTGCATCCCTTGGGTTTTGTTATAATTTAGCTCAAAATGTTTTCCTGCATCCATTGCAATTTCTTCTTTGATCCAAGATTTATTTAGAAGTGTGCTGCTTAGGGGTGCCTGGGTGATTCAGGCAGTTAAGCATCTGATTCTTGGTTTCAGCTCGGGTCATATCCAAGGTCATGAGATCGATTTCCAGGTGGCCTCCTCACCGGGCTTGGAAGCTGTTTGAGATTCTTTCTCTCTCTCTTCCTCTGCCCCTACCCCCTGCTTGCACACACACTCTGTCTTCTTCTCTCTCTCTAAAAAAAAAAACCAAAAAATTTAAAAAAAAGAAGTATGCTGGTTAATGTTCAGACATTTGAGGATTTTCTGGTTCTTTTCCTTTTTTTCTTTTTTTTAATATGTATTTATTCATTTTAGAGAGAGCATGAGCAGGAGGGGAGAGGGAGAGGAAGAAAGAATCTCAAACAGACTCCCTGTTGAGTGGGAAGCCTGAGGTGGGACAGGATCTCCTGACCCTGAGATCACGACCTGAGCTGAAACCAAGAGTTGAACACTTAACCAATTGCAATGCCCCCTAGTTATTATTATATTATTGAATTCTATTTTAATTCTACTCTGGTGAAAGAATATTCTGTAGGATGCTTTGAAATTTGATAAAACTTGTTTCACGTCCCAGCATAGTCTATTTTTATAAATACTCCAAGGACATTTGAAAAGAATGGGCATTCTGCAGTTTTTGTAGGCTGTGTTCTATGGATGCCATCTAGGTCAAGGTGTTTAACAGTGTTGTTCAAATCTTCTGTATTCTTACTAGTTTTTTATACGTGTGCCAATCAATAACTGCAAGAGGGTATTAATATGTTTGTCTATTTAATTTTATAATTTTGCTTTCTGTATTTTGAAGTTATATTATGCACAGTTGTTTTCTTCCTATTGAATTGGACCTTTCAGCATTAAGAATTCTCTTTTTTTTTTTTCCTAGTAATATTTTTTGCCTTGAAGTCTACTTTGATATTACAACCACACTAGCTTGCTTTGGTTAGTGTTCATGTGGTATCTTTTCCATGATTTTGCTATCAACCTATCTATGACCTTTTATTTAATGGATGTCTCCTATAAACAGGACATAGCTGGGGCGCCTGGGTGGCTCAGTGGATTAAGCCGCTGCCTTCGGCTCAGGTCATGATCTCAGGGTTCTGGGATCGAGTCCCGCATCGGGCTCTCTGCTCTGCAGGGAGCCTGCTTCCTCCTCTCTCTCTGCCTGCCTCTCTGCCTACTTGTGATCTCTCTCTCTGTCAAATAAATAAATAAAATCTTTTTAAAAAAATAAATTAAATAAATAAATAAATAAATAAATAAATAAATAGGACATAATTCCTCTAATCTGACAGTATCTGTCTTCTACTTGGAGTGTTTAGTCCAATGAATTTACCATCATTACTGATATAAATACTTATGTACTTGATATTTCCCTCGTATTTGTCCCATCTGGTTTTTTGTTCTTTATTCTGCCTTCTTGCCTTCTTTTGGATTAATCAAATATTTTATATTATTCCATCTTTAGCTCCTCTGTTGGCTTTATGTATGATTATTCAGGAGGTTTCCCTAGAGACTGTAATATCTCTTCCATTTCTTCCTGTCATAGCCAGAAGCTGAGACAGGGCAGAGCCCTGCATTGTTTCATATTTCTGGTGCATTTCAGAACTAGTATTTTTGTCTTCCAGAATATCATGTGGTGTTTTTGTCAAAATATGGCAATTAAATGTATGGCCTTTTTGTCTCTGGGTCTCATTTGTTCAGGCAACTTCGCCTACTGTAAATTTTGATAAATCTTTAAGAAAATCCTTTCTTTCCTCTAGTGTAAGATATTGCAGACACTTGTGTTGTCTAGGTCCTCTTGCTTATATTGCAAGGTTCATGTGACATTTTGTGACAGAAATACAAGGTTTTCATCACTACTCACCACAAACAGGAAGCCATACAATGCCTGTAATAAAAGTGGTCCTGGGGCGCCTGAGTGGCTCAGTGGGTTAAAGTCTCTGATTCAATTCAGGTCATGATCCCAGGGTTCTGGGATCGAGCCCCATGTCAGGCTCTCTGCTCAGTGGGGAGCCTGCATCCCTTCCTCTCTCTCTGCCTGCCTCTCCGCCTACTTGATCTGTCTGTCAAATAAATGAATAAAATCTTAAAAAAAAAGTGGTCCTAAGAAGCCTTAAACAATAACTCCTGTCCTGCAGAAGATACATGAGTTTACTAAACATCATCTTCATAATTCATAGGTCTTGAATTATTATGAATTGAATTCATACTTTTACCATTTCCTTAATAATGCACCAACCTTACAACTCATTCTCTCCCTCTTGCTCTTTGTGCTTGCCATATATTTTACTTCTACATGTTAAAACCCAAGAGACTTTTTTTTTTTAAATAATCAGCATTCTTTATATTTACTCATTCTGGTGATCTTCATTCCTTCCTATAATTTTGTGCTTCATCATTGATTATTGTTCTTCTTGTATTCCTTATTATGTAGATACAGATGACAAAGTCTCTTAAGTTTGTTTTTCTTTTTGGAAAGTCTGTGTTTCACTGCTAGTCTCCAGTATAGGAAAATTATATGGATAGTTTAGATTTGGGTCAGACTATAGACAATCAGTAAGTGTTAGGCTGAAAGATAAGTACTTACTGACTATCTAATGAGGAGCCATTAAATTATAAGTCATAAAATTAGCTTTGTGTCATTGTGCTAGACCATTTAAAAGGAAAAGAAACTAGAAATAGGGAAATCAATTAGAAGGCTATTGAAAGATACAGTAAGAACTCAAACGTGGTGGGGAGGTCACAACAGAATTGGAAAGAAGGGAGCAAATTAAAAGATGTTGATGAAAACCAATAGAATGTGATTTAAGAACTATTTGGATATGGACAAGCAAGAGAAAATAGCCACTGAAAACTGGCTTCCAAACTTCAAGACCAATAACGAATTCAACTGGGCTACTATTAACACAAGTGGGAAGTTGAGAGGAAAAGCTGTGATTGGGAAGGAGGGTGAAATATTGTGTATCGTGTTTCAGGAGCTTGGATATTTAGGTGGAAATGCCCAGAAGACAAGTGGAAGTTTCAGAAAGATATTCTAAAAAAATAGATCTGAGAGACATTCAGTAGAGGTACTAATTGAAGATATAGCTAAAATTAGGATTTAAGAATGGAACGGAATGGAAAAGAGTGTATAGAGATTGTACCCCTCTCTTCTTATTCCAGTTGCCTCTCAACCCCATCAATTCTTCTTCCACAGATTCTTCCCCAATGTACAAACCCATGGTCCATACCTGCCATCCCAGACAGGAGCCAGCCTAGGAAGGGATAATTGCAAAGGCAACAATTAAGTCTGTGACTAAAAGAAGAAAGTGATGAAAGAACATGAGTGATAGAAGGACATTAACATAGTAGCATATTCTGTGTCCTCAGGGCCACCTAACTCAGGTGGTCGTATCTAGGTTAAAATATATATATATAATGCATTGGGAGAGGGGGAGCGGGCTATGGACATTGGGGAGGGGAGGCGAACCATAAGAGACTATGGACTCTGAAAAACAACCTGAGGGTTTTGAAGGGTCAGGGGTGGGAGGTTGGGGGAACAGGTGGTGGGTGATGGGGAGGGCACGTTTTGCATGGAGCACTGGGTGTTGTGCAAAAAGAATGAATACTGTTACGCTGAAAAAATTAATAAAAAGGGAAAAAAATATATATATATATATAATGCAATGTTCATAATTTAAGTAAGAGATTGTCCATATATTTCAAATAATTTTATCTAATTATGTATGCATCTTTTAAGTGAAAGTTGTTTTATGATTCATACTTTTTTATCTTTTTCAAGGCTTACACAATCAAAATACATTTTCCATTAGAAAAATATACACTTTTTTTCTTTTGATCGCTTCCCTTCCCACTCTGAACTACCCTTCCAAAATTTTTTTTTACTATATTAGACATAATGGTCTGGTGTATGTCATTGTCTGAAAACCAGGGTACCCAGCAGGGAATTCAGCAATGAGAATAACAGTTATGCTTAACACAGTCCAGAAACAGAATGATCAGAAAAGTGGATAAAACATTTCAGGGCTAGGGAGAACCTGAGTGCTATTAAGCGATAAAATAATATTTTAGTTAATTATCTTAACTTTTCTCATCTCTGAAGAATAGGTTCATGTATAATGTTAATATCATAGCAGAAGAATTTCTAGATATAATCTGCTTTTAAGCAACTGAATATCTAAGTCATCTAGGAAGTTGCTTAAGCTCCTGAACATCTCCACAAATTCCTTTGACAATCTATTCAAATGTTCTGAGGTTATGATAGTGAGGAATTTTGTATTATATTTGTTTATAAAATAGATCCGGTAAGGATAGAGAGAGGAAAGACCCATTTAAGTCCCAGTGGTTATTTTGTTGAGAAGGCAAAACCATGTCTAAATAGTATCATGTACTCCTAAATTCTGAGAAAGCTTGGTTTAGAAGTATGACAGAAATTTCTTCTTACGGGATTCTACCTGGACAACACCTAAAGGTGTCCAAACTCTCAAAAAAGAGTAAAATCTAAAAATGAACAGTCTTTTAGGGATCTCCAATTAATACTAATTACCCAGCTATTGAAGAGCAGGCCATTTGCTTTTTACTAAACAGAAGTAGTTCTATGAACAGACCTACTTCCAAAGGGTAAATATACATGATCAAGTGAAATGCATAAGCTGCCTATCCATTTCTTTCTATGGTGAAATTTAAAAAAAAATTGTAAGGATGTAAAGAATTTGATAACCAAATTTCCCTTCCTATAAAGTCAAACAATAACCCTTACCATGAGAGTAAATATATGAGCCCTCACTTGAAAACTTAAGAATAGAATTTGCAAAAACATGCATCCAAAGTGGTATACTGCATACTGGGTATGTTTGCTCTTCCTTGGGAACTAAAATTTGAGGGGCACCTAGGTGGCTCAGTTGGTTGAGCACCTGACCCTTGATTTTAGCTTAGGTTATGATCTTGGGGTTGTGGGATCAAGCCCCATTTCTGGTTCTGTGCTGGCTGTGGAGCCTGCTTGAGATTCTCTCTGCCCGTCTCCACCCCCTCTAAAAAAAAAATTAAATTAAATTAAAACAAAAATAAAAGTTGAGCTCTGCTGTTGGCAAAGCTTAACAGCTACCCAACATTAAATAATGAAGCCACATTTCAACATCATTTATAATTTAGGGCTGGAAATTCTACCTCTATTCATAAGTTGCAATTAACTGGCTGTATCATAATAGTTGAATAAGAGTAAAACCATTTGACTGTTACCCTTTCATTATTAATTAAAGATTAAGATCACTTATGGTACATCATTTTCTGTTCTCCAACAGTCCTGATTAAATCACCATTGCTTTTATGCAAGATATTAAGTAGATGACTGGTCCTTGGAAGGCTTTCTAAATAACTGACATGTGGTTCTCTGGAGATTTGCCCTCTAAAAATCTGATAATGAATCATGCCCATACAAGCATTTGCCTTTTTTTAATGGGCATTAATTAAAATGTTTATCAATACTAACAATTCCTTTTTTCTTCTTTCTTAACATTACTGTTGATTGCAGACTGGGAATGTCATGGGTTCCATATGGTTTACAGGGTATACATTAACACATCAAATTAAAGCAGTTATGATTTTAATAACTTAGGTAACCATCTGGGAAATGGCGGGAAGATCTTCAGCTGTTAGAATTGGTGATATATTTCCCATTTGTATTTTCATAGCAAACATCTATATCTTTTATATTTTTTACATTAGCAAGTTGGAGGACATAGAGGTACTCTTCCAAGTGTCTCCACATACCATTTTCATTCTCATAGTTTTCAAAGGGCCAGTTCTAAGCCTTTCTCTCCAAACTGTTGAGAGATTGGCTTATTTTCAATCCAAGAATGCACCATGATAGGAGTTACATGAAACTGCCTTATCTAGCATTCCTAATAATATACCACAAACTATTTAGCTAAGATTCGTTGACTTGTTCCCCTGACAAATCAACACAGCTAAAGCTCAAGTCACCAAAACAGTACCAGACATTTGATTCAGAGCAGGACTCAACACTCCCAGGTGTAATGTATGACCAGACCATTCTACTGTATTTAATACAGTCATGATTAACCTCATTTGTGGCTGCCAATCTAGAAGTGGCAGGCAGGAGTCTGTGAAGGATCTTAAGTGAACTCTCAACCACATTCCCCATAAGTCTGCTTTTATTTAGATAGCGGTGTAGATGGACATATCACAAAATGTGCTCACGATATGAAAGTGTGCCAAAAGGAACAAGCCAAGTCCTAACTTTGGTTTAGAGTCAAAGGTAGGAATGTGGATATGATCCAGAGCAATGCAGCACTGAGCAGACTGAGTGGAGAGACATTTAATGATTCATCTAACCAGTTGGCTCTCAGGAGAGTTCTAAAGGCACTCTCCTCTGGCACACTTGAACAGGTTTCTATTTTTCCTTAGCACTGCAGGCACTGAGACAAAAAACATGGAGCAGAGAGTGGGCTAGTAAGACAAGTGGATAATTGTGGTTTTATTTGGGCACTACCTTATTCTGTTTCCCTGAGGTTAGAGAAACTGTTTCCTTGGACTACTTAAGCTCATCTCTTTAAATTATATCAAGGATAAGATACTGCATTCTTTTGGAGTCAAGTAAAGTTCCTTTAAACAAATCTACATGTCAGAACTTTCTAAAGTTCTATTCGAGGGTTTCAATTCTAAAATCGAGTAACATTCCTTTGTATGAAAATGCTTTTTAATAAATTACCTCCCAATAAAAGTATTTGCATTTTTTCCTGAGCACCTTATCACCAGTGGAAACAAGGAATGACTTGAGAGCTCCCCCACCAAAAATGTCAAATAACCCCTTCCAAGCCACCCAAATAAACATACAACCCTAAATAAAACCACTGGGTGGTTACTCATATACTACAAGAAATTCCTCTCTTCCCCTCTCCTGACAGCCACCCCAAACCTGTCCTATAAGGAAATTCTGAAACTATCATGTCTCCTTTCTTCTTCTTTCTCTTCTCTCTCCATCTCTGTCTTTCTTAACATTATCATTCCAAGTAGAAAACTACCAATTTTCCTTCAAAGTCTCTGCTGTAAAGAGGTAGGCATTAGAAGAGAAAGAAAAATTTAGCTTAATTTGTTTAGGGTCATATCCCTCAACATTTGCTTTCCTTCCTCTTTCATTCTTAGGATGTGATACAGTACATTACAAAGGTTTAATGCAGTATTTCCATTTCTATTAAAATAAAATGTTACAAAGTGACTCAGGTTGCAATTAGTAGAGAACAAAAATACAACTAACAGGTTGGGCCATCATGACTGGACCAGCCCTCAGTCTTTCAAAGCTGAGACTGTAGTTACCATAGTAACATACATCTGGATATAATACATATGTTGTCTCCCATCGGGATCTTTGCCTGTTCTCAGTCTCCCAGAAGAATAAAGCTCCTCTGTGTTCCTATAGGACTTCATTTGTGCTACTAATATAGCAATTAATATATTAGTTAATTGTTAATATGCCATGTCTCTCCCTAGATCATGAGCTGAGGGCAAAACCATAACATATTTATTATTATCTGATTACCTCTTCACACAAACCCTTAACACATAGAAGAAGTTAGCAAAAATGTGAGTTGAATGATTAAATGTCATAAATTAAGACAACCTCTTGTAGAAGCAACCTCCACACCAAATTTGACAATCATGGCAATTGGCTGTCTTTTGAAAGAAGAGTACATGGTACAGAGGTCTGATTTAGCTGAAAACAAAATTGAGATAATGTGAAATCAAAAAGGAAGAAAATGGGAAAAATAAATCCAATTTTTTTCTAAAACATCAGCTCTATGACCAAATGAAACTCATGTTTATGTATACACTGTATGTTTAAAAGTACCCATAATAAATGTAATAACTCTGAATGTGCTAACCTTCTAAGGCTTGAGCCTAGAGAAGTGGACAAAGCTATTAACTTAGGTACAATGAACTAGGGGAATCCATCATAGTCTGTCTGTTATCTTGGTTTCAGATGTCAATGGGCCCAATGAGCACAATGAAGATCCACGGAGAGAAAATGAGAACCTAGTAGACTTCTCAAGGTAAGTCAGTCTCCTAGGTGAAAGGTACCTGCTCCTACTTCACTCTCTTTCTCCAGCCTCCAGCCTTTGAATCCAAATGACCATTCACAAGAGCAACAGTGATTTCATCACAGGAAACAAACAAGGTGCCACCTATCACTGGAGCCACAAGGCATCAGAATCACCTCATTCAGGTGAGTACTTAAAAAGGACCTGGATAAAGGGGTATTCTAAGTTACCTAAATCCAAGAAATAGCACCAACTGAAGCAACCAGGTCCAGACTTCTAAACATGTAGTACCCAAACAATTCATAACCTTTTTATCTGTAAACTCTGGTGCTTTTAACTAAGGAGTTGTGTGTCTCAGTTCAGGCTGCTGTGACAAAAGTGCCATAGACTAGGTGGCTTAAACAGTAAATATTTATTTCTCACAGTTCAAGAAGCTGGGATCAAGGTGCCAACAGATTTGGTATCTGGTGATTCCCCTCTCCCTGGTTTGCAGATGGCTGTCTTCTTGCTGAATACTCACATGGTGGAAAGAGATCATCTCTCTCCTGTCTCTTCTTTATAAAGACCATTAATGAGGCTCTACCTGAAATACCTATCAAAGCCTCACCTCTAAATACCATCACATTGAGGATTAGGGCTTCAGCATTTGAAGGGAGGGACACAAATATGCAGTCCATAGCAGTGTGTGACTAGGATCTTCCATACTTAAGGAGAGAATGGCTTTGGAAAGGTCTCTCATGGTCAGAATTGATCTTTCAGGATCTGAAAATCAGTTCCCTGGAAGAGAAAACCCAAGTCCTACTTTTGAAGCCGGGGGTTTAGAATATACCCCTCCCCTTGGTTCCTTCCCAAGAGATCTCATCTCAGTTATTCTAATGAGCTTGATGCTCTCACTGTGGCCTCTTTCTCTGTCCTTCAACATTTGAATCCTGATGAGCATTCACAAAACCAACAAAATCATAGGCAGTTCACCTACAGTGGACACGTCTTATCTAACATGAGTCTTGTCTCTCTAGAACAAGGCAGAAAACAGAGATCTCAGTGTTTTCAATCTTTTGCTCCCATGCCTTCAATGAATTCTCAAAAAGTAATCCAATGAGGGGCGCCTGGGTGGCTCAGTGGGTTGAGCCTCTGCCTTCGGCTCGGGTCATGATCCCAGGGTCCTGGGATCGAGCCCCGCGTTGGGCTCTCTGCTTGGCTGGGAGCCTGCTTCCTCCTCTCTCTCTCTCTGCCTGCCTTTCTGCCTACTTGCCTACTTGTGATCTCTATCTGTCAAATAGATAAATCTTTAAAAAAAAAAAAAAAAAAGTAATCCAATGAGTAGAGTTTGGAGGCAATAACCAGATATAATGCTCATCAGGAGTAATAACTATATTCCCTGGCAAACTAAAAACTTTAAACTACTAAGACAATAGTTAACAGTTAAGAAATAATTTTCTTATAAAAAAAAAAAAACTGGGGCGCCTGGGTGGCTCAGTGGATTAAGCCGCTGCCTTCGGCTCAGGTCATGATCTCAGGGTCCTGGGATCGAGCCCTGCATCGGGTTCTCTGCTCCGCAGCGAGCCTGCTTCCTCCTCTCTCTCTGCCTGCCTCTCTGCCTACTTGTGATCTCTCTCTCTGTCAAATAAATAAAATCTTAAAAAAAAAAAAAAACTATTAGATGCAACGTATATGCAAGCTTGAGCACATTTTCCTTTAACCCTTCAACAGAAATAAATTTATTGAAAAAACAACTTTAAAAAGTTTATGTAGAGTCAGAGATAACTAAACTCCACCCTTGAGAATTACCCTTAGTTGCAAAATCACTGTAGGGATTTGAGGAACTAAACAAGTTTATTTTGTGTCTTTTAATGCCAGCAAACTAAACATGAACACTGAAGTGTGAAAGAAAATTCTTAAGCTGATTTCAAATCACAGGCATATGTTTGGCTGGAAAAACATATTGAGGAACAAACACTTCAAAGACAAATCCTTTAGAAATGGAATCACTGGCACCAGACCCACTGCCTGTTAAATTGTTTGACCAAAAAGACTGCTTCAAGAATCCTCAGCTCTTTACCCCTATAACCAGAGCTGGAATATTTGGATGCAGTCCTGAAACCATAACTTCACTTGTGACACAATCCGTTTTCCATAACTCTGGCCAAACAGTCTAACTCTCTAAGGAACCAAGAGTGAAGCAACCTCTTGCTCTTGATGTACCCCCAAGCAAAAAGGACTTTCTCAAAGGTGGTTGTGATACAAATAGAAGGTAAAACTACTCCACAGATGCAGCACTACTTTTGATAATGTTATAACATTATCATATAACATTATCACTTTTGAGTTATTATTTTCTTGTAGGCTCATTTCCAGCTCATCTTTCAGATTAGTATGTATTTGTGTTTGTGTGTGTGTGTGTACATGTATACTCACATATGTTTAACAAAAGAACTTCAATTCAGGACTTAAAGTCAATAACAATTTTTAAACCACTTGATGGAAACTTTGGGAGAACTTCTGTCCTTGATTTCTTTTGTCTTACAAATCAAGTATATGTTTAACCCTCTGTGTTTACTGAATAAGAAGGCATATAATACAGAATGAGAATCAGTTCTCTTATAAAAATATTTTTAGGATTTTTCACTTATCAAATCACAAATAAGCCATCCAGACAAACACTCTCAGTTGGAATATAAATTATACATGCGAACATGAATTATATATAGAAAAGCCATTACATACATATATGCATATTTCTAAGTATTTATGTTCCTCATAAGAAGACTGTAAGAGTGGACAAGTCCCAAATCTCTTGATGCCTGCATTATAGAAATCTTTTAGTAATAAATAAATAATTTTCAGAAGTTGTTCAGAGCCAGTCCTTTTCCAAGTGTTTTATATGTATTAAATTCACCTTTTATTCAGTTATAATTTTGGAAATTTATACCCACATATCCACATCTCTGTAATGCTAATTAGTTTCACTATTATTTTCTGCACAAAAGCACATGGCATTTTCTCTGTTTCATTCTCCACCAGATTGTGAGAGCCAGTTTTCTCCTTCTGAAGCTCACTAGAGTGTTCATTCATCCAGGCTGCTATGTTTTCTGCCCTGCTCTCTGGCAGGCCTCAGGCCTAAAGAATTTCAAGGCATCAAAAACTTCAACAGAGACCCTCTAGGAGCCAAATAGCCTCACCCCTAGTGCTCAGAAGCTACAAATGCCTTAGGTACCAAAAACAGTGGGGAAAAGGGGGTTCCCAGCAGCAGTTGCATTGCATGCTAAAAGAGAAGAGCTATTTCAAAAAGAGCAACTATTTACACAAAAGCACTGCAAGAGTCCCCACTACCACCATCATCACCTTCCAAAAACTGTCTCTTGATACTTGCATATTACTCAGAAATGCAATCCACTGTGCTGGAATTTGTCATCCTGTTCCCTGATTACTGGAAAAGGGATATCATGACAGAAGCTCTTTCTGAACCCAGCTAGATAACATGGAGAGGTGGTTCTACTTTTGCCAAGAGAAGTGAAAAGCAAGGGGGAAAAGTGGGTTTTATAAGACATTCCCAGCCCAGGCTTGCTCTGATTCCCCATTCTCAAGACTGGACTACACTGCAGTGCAAAGTGATACAAACTTAACCCATTCTCATTACACCCCTAGGTCACCATCAGTTCCATGTCTCTGCAATTAGTTGTAAAAATGTAAGCCTCTTTGACCTTTAGTTTTCAGGATTTTTGAAACTATAAAGAAACATAGTATCAAAAGAATGAAGATAAAGACCAAATGGCAAAAGAAATGAGTTGTCTGGCAGACTTTTTCTTCAGATTAACATTCATATCTTTTATCCTCATTTGGTAAACCTCAGAGAAGATCTCACATGCCCCCACTTCCTTGCCCTTCTCCCTCCATCACCCTAACCCACCCCTAAGTTGGAATGAAATGCAGCCTTTTTTTATGTTTCCATAACAAATAGTTATCACATCACTTACATCATAATTGCATATATGTCAGGTTTCCCACTGGATAGCAAGTTGGTTGAGATCAGAGAATAGGTTTTATTCTTTTTTCTCTCCAGTGTGCCTTGATATAAATCTTGTTAAATTAATCAAATTGAAGATAAAAATACTGAAAATAGTTGAATCCTTACTGCCTGTATAGGATATTTACGAATAGTCTTTGAAGTTGAAAAATGTCCATATGTGAAGTCTGTATCAAAAATTGTGAGAGAGTGACAGATAAGCCTGGGGTATGACAGATTAGGAATTGCTTTAAAAAAAAAAAAAAAGGACATAGTATCATATCCAGACACCAAAATAAGCCACCTATTATTCACGTAAATGAGGACCTATTAAAACAGGATTGCACAGGGCCTATCTGAAGTAAATAAGCACAACTATGAAGAAGGAATTTAAAGTAGTAGTTAAGAATGTGGACTCTAAACTTGAGGAGTCTCTCAATGGCCAATTTGAAGAACACTTGAGCAACAAAATAAATAATTATAGTAATAGATTGTAACTCGTAGAATAAGAATTCATGCAGTCTCTACTGATAGAAACAATGACATTTTTTCCTTGCTATAGAATTCCATTAGTAACTGTAGAAGAAATAGTAGAAATAGAAAATCACCATACAGCAAACACCTACTCTTACAACTGTCTCAGCAAGTATAATTAATAGATGCTAAAATTCAGGGCAAAACATAATGAAAAACAGAAAATTTATTGCCTCAAAATGTCATTTGACAGCAAATGAATGAGACTTCTTTAGCAAATAAAACTGCATCCAGAAAGTGGTGTTGAGGGACTATATATATTTACTCTTGTTTATTATATTTTTTGAATTACATTTTCAAATGTCAAAGCCAAAAGTGGCATACTTACAGTAGAAAAACCTGGCAGATACCACCTAAACCAAATACTAAAAGTTAACATCACGAGTGATGGAAAATTCCAAATCAAGTGCCTCTAATGTGATGCACTAAAATTATAACAACACTTCTAAGGTATTTTAGCAAAAAATGCAAAATCTGAATTTAATCATGAGGAAATATCCAATAAACCCAAATTGAAGGACATTTAATGAAATAATTGGCCAATACTTTTATGTATTTATTCATTTATTTATTTAAGATTTTATTTTTTTATTTGACAAAGAGAGACAGCAAGAGAGGGAACACAAGCAGGGGGAGGGGGAGAAGCAGGCTTCCAGCAGAGCAGGGAGCCCAATGCGAGGCATCCCAGGACCCCGGGATCATGACCTGAGCCAAAGGCAGACGCTTAATGACCGAGCCACCCATGCACCCCTTGGCCAATACTTTTAAAAAGTCATGACCAGATACCTGGGTGGCTCAGTCAGTTAAGCATCTGCCTTCGGCTCAGGTCATGATCCCAGGGTTCGGGAATCTAGTGCCACATTGGGCTCCCTGCACAGTGGGGAGCTTAGTTCTCCCTCTGCCTGCCTCTACCCCTGTTTGTGTGCTCTCTCTCTCTAAAATAAATAAAATCTTTTTAAAAAAAATAAAAAGTCATGATCATGAAAGACCAAAAAAAGTAAAAGATGAGGAACTTCTTAGAATGGAAGAAACTAGGTAGACCCTACAGCTAAATGCTTCTATGAGTTTGACCAGGTCAGATTCCTCACATAAGTGGTATCATGTAGTTTTGATCCTTCTGTGTCTGGCCTATTCACTTTACCATATCCTCCAAGTTCCTGTATGTTGTTTTAGATCACAGGATTTCCTCCTTTCTCCTGGCTTTCTCCACACCCTTGCAAATACTTGTTATCTCTTGTCTTTTTGATAAAGCCATTCTACCAAGTATGAGGTGCTATTTCATTGTGGCTTTGATTTGCATTTCCTTAAAGATTAGTGTTCTCCATTTACCTGTTGGCCATTTGTATATCATCCTTATAGCAAAATGTCCACACAGTTCCTATGCCCCATTTTTTTAAAAAATTTTTTAAAGATTTATTTTTTTTATTAGAGGGAGCATGCATACATGTGCACACAAACAGGGAGGGGGCAGGGGAGGAAAGAAAGGGGAAGCCTGATATAGGGCTCCATCCCAGGACCCTGAGATCATGACCTGAGTCAAAATCGAGAAACAGACGCTTAACCTACTGAGCCACCCAGGTGCCCCTGTGCCCAATTTTTAGTTCAGTTGGGTTTTTTTGCTATTGGGTTATATGAGTTTCTTGTATTTTTTGGATATTAACACCTTAACAGGTGGTTTGCAAATATTTTATCCCATTTTAAAGTTTTACCTTTACATTTTGTTGGTTTCCTTTGCTGTGAAAAGCTTTTTAGTTTGACATAGTCCCATTTATCTATTTTTGCCTTTGTTGCCTATGCTTTTGGTGTCATATCCAAGAAATCATTGCCAAGACCAATGTCAAGAAATGTTTCCCCTATCTTTTCTTCTAGGAGTTTTATGGTTTTCGATCTTACATTGAAATCTTTCATCCATTTCAACTTAACTTTTGTGTATTGTGTAAAATAAGGATCCAATTTCATTCTTTCGCATGTGGATTGTCATTTTTCCTAACACCATTTATCGAAGACACTCTCTTTTCCCCTTTATGTATTCTTGCACCCTTGTCTAAGATCAATTGATGATATATACATGGATTTACTTCTGGGCTGTCTATTCCTAGTGACTTCACAAAAGTACAGCCTCTCCCCCAAAGATACTCAACTTAGATATGTTAAGATCAAAAATTTCCAAAATTTTTCCAAAGGATTCTAAAATATTTTAATAGATAAACTGTTGAAGCAAGAATATAGCTTCTGAAGAAAAACATTTTGAAAAAGCGACCAGATTTTCGATCTACAGATTCTGAATTCTTAAAAAGTCAGCTTACATGCTAGATACCTTTTACCTTTTTAAAACAAGCAAAGTTCATGACCTGCAGTTTCTGCCTTTTTGTACTTGTAACATGTAATTGCTGCTCTTTATTTGATTTTAATATACATAAAACCTACTGTTAAACCTTTTTAAAAGATTTTATTTATTTATTTGACAGAGAGAGATCACAGGTAGATAGAGAGGCAGGCAGAGAGAGAGAAAGGGAAGCAGGCTCCCTGCTGAGCAGAGAGCCCGATGCGGGACTCGATCCCAGGACCTGAGATCATGACCTGAGCCGAAGGCAGCGGCTTAACCCACTGAGCCACCCAGGCGCCCCTGTTAAACCTTTTTAAAACAAATATTTCTTATTGTGTTTAAATATATTCAAATTGGTTTTTTGTTTTGTGTTGTTTTTGGTTTTTTAGGATGGAGCTTGGTTTTGTTTTTCTTTTGTTTTGCCTCTCAGAAGTGTGCAGTATCTCTTGGGCTCATTGACAGGACTCAGATTTCACAAAACCTGAGCTGGAAATTACAGTCCTGAACTAAGACTCCAGCAACACAAGATTATAGAAAGTCTGGTATTATTTCAAGTCAGGATTTTCTTCCATATCCAATTTCACCCAAAGTCGAGCATTAGTCAGCCTGCACCTTTCATATAACAGAAAGGAGATTTGATTAATATGATTTCTTTGTAGAAAAATCTAAGAAGATTAAGGCACAATGATACAGGGAAAGCATGCCCCTTCTCAACATGACATTCTTCAGCACTATATAGAGGTCTGAAGATCTTTCTAGTCATTAGATTGTTCACACTAGCTGCATCTGAAAGAAGGGGAAAAAATCTATCATCAAGGAAAACTTTCATTTTTTTCACATTTTAGTTCCCATCTCACCAACAGGTCAACAAACCTGGAGGTTGATATCGATTTCACTCTATAACTCGGCAAGAAAGGGCATCTTTAAAGCATGTGTTTGCAGATTGTTTCCCCATCCACCCCACCCCTCTTTTGGAACTGTGTTTTGTGATGGTCTCCAGGGAAAAAAATTAGAAACTTCTAGATGACTCCTGTACTCAGTGAAGCACAATGCAAAATAAATCTATTTGAGGTGATTTCCGTTAACTATTTTCCATCTGTACATTCTGAAAATCTAATACTAACCAGGAGGCATGCTTTTCTGATATGAGGAAATGAATTCAAAGCTGGTAAAAAAAAAAAAGTATATATCAAATGTCATGTGCCTCTTCTCCTTTTACTTTTTATGTTTGTGTGAAAAATATATATGTATGTTAAGAAAAAAAGAATAAAATTGGAACACATTTGCCGAAACCCTCTCAACTTCCAGAATATGGATATTATATTCCCACAGCTTTGCTCCAATGTAGACCATTTGAGATTGTGACAAATGAAGGAGTAAATTACTTTCAATACACCATTTCCAAGGTTGTTTTCTCCTTAGACTATCACATGTCAATTGGATGGATATGAATCTGAAGAATCAGTTACAATAGAAAGGACTACAGGATCAGAATGCACTGTGCAGCCATCTTTGTATATCTCAGCAGCTCAGCTAAGACACCTCAGTGCTCACAGTGCTCACTTACAGAACTCCTACTGTACCAGTCAGGGGCTGTTTGATCCATGCTTCTCCTCAGATATCTGACAACTCACACAAGGCTATGTAAACAGACACCAAAACTACCTTAGTTATTGGGGGAAGGGAGCAATGCTGATCAACCTGGAGTATCTAACATCCATGTGCTCATATACAATTTATACTTTATATGATGGCACAAACAGTTAACTCCTGACTTTGAAAACAAAGTAAGTTTTTGCCTATCTTCACAATCTTTACAACAAAGTAGGACCTAATACTAATAATGTTAGTTAAATAGTTAAATTAAGAACTACTAGTTTCTCGGCCTTTTGGCTAAGAACAAATGAAGAACTACTAGTTTTGATACTAAATCCTAGTATGGAAAATATAGAAAAAACCTATAACTCAGCATAGAGTAATGTAGTTATTTGAATATAAGGGAACCACTAAAACTCAGAATCTGTTCTCAAGCAAAACCCCAAGTGTTTATTCTTAACATGACAAAGATGTATAAAACCAAGAGTTCGCATACCTCACAGAGAAACAATAACAAGTCAAGGATGCCACTACAATGTATTCCTAGTAGATTAAATCATAGAAATTATCACCTTTGAAGGTGGTCAGAAGTGATCAAATATCAACAGTTTCATGCTATGCTATAATACAGATTAGATCTAAAACCCATCCACTTCTCATTCATGATGAAGTCATGATGAAGTCATCATCTTTCAACTGGAAAATTCTAGGAACCTGCTAATGGTCCCCCTGCTTCCACCTTCCTCTATAATTGATTCCCTCTTCTGCAGCCAGAGTGATCTTTTTTTTTTTTAACACTTTTAAGCTTAACATACACACATAAAAGTACGCAAATCATGAATATACAATTTGATGAATTTTCACAAACTGAACAGATTCATGTAACAGTGTAACATGTAATCAAGAAATAGAATAATCACATAAATGAACTCATACAATGCATCCTGTCTTACATTTGGCTTCCCCCCCCCCTCAATCTTATATTTGAGCTGACCTGTTGTTTCATGCTGTTGTGGGAAGCAACAAATTTGTTCATTCTCCTTGTTATTTAACATTCCATTGTATGGAATATCACAACTTATTTTTCTATTCCACTGTTGATGAACCAGAGTGATCTTTTTAAAGAGTGATAACTTTTTTAAAAGTAAATAAGATCAGGTAATTTCCCTAAATAACACTTCACTTGCTTTCCATTGTATCCAAAAGTCCTTACTGTGACTCTAGCATACCTCTCTAATTAACTTTACCACACCCACAGCACCCTTTCCCCAGCCCCCTTGCTCTAGCCACAGAGTCCTTGTTTCTATTTCTTCTCTCCATTACATGTGAAACTCTTTCCCAACAGAGAGCCTTCACTCAGGCTAGTCACTTTCCCGAATATTCTTCCTGGGCATTACCATCCTACCTTCTACCGACCCAAATCAAGGCCACATTTACAAGGCTAGCTCTGACTCCATCCTTCAGCTTAAACTAAGATCATGTTCTCGGACATGCCATTCTTAACTCTCTCCTTTGGAACATCCCCTTAACCCTGTTTCATACCACCCTACATGTTTCACTTTGACTTTTTACCTTATTTCATCTTGACTTTGCACTTCGGCTCTAAGAGGAAAATATGAAGGATAAAATGCCTACATTGTTGATAGCAGAAAGAAATACAATATGGTTATTTTTAAAGCAGAGCTCCACTGGGGGTGGGGGGTGGGATTTGGTAGGTAGGGGAGATTTAATATCTAGGTTACAGCCAAACCTCAACTCATGAAATCATTCAATCGATTTAATAGAAACATCCTTCTAGCTGGTTATACAGTACAGAGTTGTTTGTTAATGGTTAATAGTTTTTCACTTTCAGTCTGTTGCTTTGGGATCATAATCAGTCAGTATGATAAAGGGATCCAAGTGGAGAAATGTTGAGACCAAAGACATATTACTGCAATCTCTGAATTCCTAACTAGACTTCTAAGGTGCCCTGCAACACACCTTGTGGGAGTGTTCCCTGCAGGCCAAGTGGCACCAACTTCCCACAAAACTATAAACAAAGAGTTGCAAGAACAAAATCACTTCATCTGAACAAAGGGAGGTTTTGTGTGGAAAGCATTTACAGTGTTTTCTATGAAGGTACAAAAAGTTTCTGTGGAGAACGAGGAAACAAAATTTTTACTCGTTTTTTCAAAATGAAACCAGAATTTTCTATCAAGCAACTACAAAAAGTAAACTGGCAGATTTATGTAATTTGCAAGTCCTGGGCATTTCTAATTAACTAAAAAAAAAGAAAAAAGAAAAAAAGTATGCTTAAAAAAAAAAGCAATTGGGACACCTGGGTGGCTCAGTTGGTTAAGCGGCTGCCTTCGGCTCGGGTCATGATCCTAGGGTCCTGGGATCGAGTCCCATATCAGGCTCCTTGCTTGGCAGGGAGCCTGCTTCTCCCTCTGCCTCTGCCTACTTGTGATCTTTCTCTCTCTGTCTCTCTCTCTGACAAATAAATAAATAAAATCTTAAAAAAAAAAGCAATGTATTTTTAAAGGGTAGTAGGGAAATTAAATGTGTACAGTTGGGTTTAACTTCTCCATGAAAATAAGCTTCTTATTCTGGTAAGAAATGGGTCATAGCAATAAAATTGTGCTGTAAATTCAACTTGACAAATGAGAAAATGAATTCCTGAGGGTAAGGCCTATTAAAGGAATATTTTAATTTAATCATGCAATGAATATTTTTGAGAAGCTTCTATATATGCAAGAAACTGCCTTACATATTTTAATGAGGTAAAACATAGTATTAGTTAATATAGTAATAGTTTCTTCTATTACTAAGTTCCTGGCCATAACATAAAAAGATCAAATATAAGGGAAAAAATGTTAAATTCCTGGATGAAGATGCCAGCTTCTAATATTTGCTTATAAACTTCAAAATTCAATAACATGTTACACCCACAACTCAAGGACATGTGCAGAGCATTAGTCATTTCAGGGAACAGAGAAACAGCCTGCTTCTTTGTCATAAAATGTGATATGATGCCACCTTATGGTTGAAAATTAAATATGATGATCAACAGTCATTTTCAGATATACCTTCTAGATGGGGGATGGAGAGAATGGTGAGTACCACTGAATCTGTAAAATTCACAAATCTAAATACATAGAACCAATTCGATCCTGGGAATAAAGTATAAAATGGTTACTATGGAAGTGTTCAGTATCTGGCACACAGGAAGAGTTCATTTTGTCAAGCTGTGTGCTCATTTGCTGCCCATTCTAGGTATTTTCACAGCAAATGTCAGTTGGGTTTTCCTAGGCCCCAATAGTTGTTCTTTACTTCCAAGTTCAAAGAACAACAAAATATGAAGTGAAACCAAGTGAAAATTTTTGTTATTAGCCTCATATAGTTTACTGGATATGAGGCTGAATGATTGCCATTTTTGTGGATCAAAATAGATATTGAAAATGTCGTATGGGGGGCGCCTGGGTGGCTCAGTGGATTGGGCCGCTGCCTTCGGCTCGGGTCATGATCTCAGGGTCCTGGGATCGAGCCCCGCATCGGGCTCTCTGCTCCGCGGGGAGCCTGTTTCCTCCTCTCTCTCTGCCTGCCTCTCTGCCTACTTGTGATCTCTCTCTGTCAAATAAATAAATAAAAATCTTAAAAAAAAAAAAAAGAAAAGAAAATGTCGTATGGTTCATTCCATAGTAACTTTAAATATTAATGTAAACGCAACAAACTTGGATAATAAAGAAATGTAACTGTAGTATTAGTCCAATATTGTGTCTGTCACTCTTCACTAAATGACTAGAGAAACCTGGCCTGGTCCTTCCCAGGTGCTCTTCATCAATGGCACTGCTCAGTGGTATAACTGAGAAGTGAGAAGTCAGTGAGAAATGAGAAGTCACTGGGTCCCGTGTACTTTCATATCCTTGGCACTGATCTACAATTCGTTTCTGGTGAGCACTGAAGAAATTTCTCGCTCAGTCTGCAACTGCTCAAAGTTCTAAGTTTAAAGTTGAACATCATTAGCAACCAAATTTTTGCAGTCCTCAGTTAATACTGTTTCTATTTACTAGAGAACGAACCCAAGAATTTTGAGAAATGCAGATCTCCTTCTGTACTTATTCTATAAAATATCATGAAAACTCCAAAATTCCTTGTCATCTCACTATTGCTCAGTATAAAGCCTCAGTGGTTCCTGGAAAGGAAAAATACCTTCCAACCTGAGAGCTATTTGAAAAGGCTCTCCTTCATTCCAGAGTTATTTCTCTTGTCACACTATCAAATATTCTTCTTCCTTCCTCTTTCTGCAGCAATGACTTTATGATCAAAATGTCCAGTGTTTAACTATTGAATATTTATATAGGTTATTCTATCTTAGCATTAGAAAAATACTACAGAAAGTGAGAGAAACAAACCCACTTATAAACAAGACTCTATTTAAGAGGTACACATGCATATAAAATTACTACAATTAAATTACTACAATTAAATTTTAAATTACTACAATTAAATTTAAATTTAAATCACTACAATTAAAATTACTATAGACTGAAGAAATAAAATATAAAATGTTATTATTGGGGCACCTGGGTGGCTCAGTGTGTTAAAGCCTCTGCCTTTGGCTCGGGTCAAGATCTCAGGGTCCTGAGATCGAGCCCCACATCGGGCTCTCTGCTCGGCAGGGAGCCTGCTTCCTCCTCTCTCTCTGCCTGCTTCTCTGCCTACTTGTGGTTTCCATCTGTCAAATAAATAAATAAAATCTTTTAAATAAATAATAAAATGTTATTATTACGGGAAACTGGATAAAGATTATATGGAAACTCTCTGTATTATCTTTACAGGTTTTCTGTACATTTAAAGTTATTCCCAAACGAAAAGTTCATTTAAAAACAAAACAAAATAGGTGTATCTGGCTGGTTCAGTCCGTAGAGCATACAACTCTTGATCGTGGGGTTGTAAGTTCAAACCCCACATAGGGTATAGAGATTACTTAAAAATAAAATTTTTCCAAGTTTTTATTTAAATTTCAGTAGTTAACATACAATGTAGTATTAGTTTCAGTTGTAGAATTTAATAATTCATCACTTATATACAACACCCAGTGCTAATCACCATAAGTGCCCTCCTTAATCCCATCACCCATTTAACCCATCTCCCTGCCCACCTCCCCAAATACAAATTATGAAAAAAAAAAAACAAAAAACAAAAAAACCCACGGGGCACCTGGGTGGCATAGTCAGTTGTTCCTGACTCTTGGTTTCAGCTCACATCGTGACCTCCGGGTCATGAAATCAAGGCCCGTCTGGCTCCGTGCTCAGCACAATCTACTTAAGTCTCTCTCTCCCTCTGCCCCTTCCCCTCCACGTGCACACATTCTTTCTCTCTCTCTCTCTCTCTCAAATAAATACATAAATCTAAAAAAAAAAAGAAAAGAAAAGAAAAACCACACACACAGTTCAGAAAATCAGAACCAAAGTCAGAGCTAATTTGTCTTCTCTCCAACAGCTTTCCCAGACTGAGGGCTCTTTTCCTTTTGTACATTTATTTATGTATTCTGTATAGACAAATTCCCTTACCTTGAGAGGAGATTAGAGCTACCATCTTACTCCTGAGGAGAAAGACTCACATGATGGCTCCTGGTTTGAAGTTTCCTGTTCAGATGCTAACACAGAGACATGATTGCCCTGTGAGCTTAGGCAGGTCACTTCCTTCTCTGTGCTTTGCTACATCCTGTGCCTAAAGGGACAGATAATTCTTAGCTCCCATCTCTACTAGAAAAGGAAAGAAAGTTAAAACGTTAATCTGAACATATTTTTTAAGGAAGAAGAACATATTTTGAGGTGCCAGTTTCATACACAATACAGACTATTACTGTCTGCTGGTTTTGTCAGCCTTAAATAACAAGCTTCCGAAGGCAAATTCTGCTCTTCAAATCACAATAGTCACTCTTGCGTTCCTTAACAAATAACATTGCAAATCCTTAACTCTACAGTTCTAGTCCTAAAATTTAGTTTCATTTATAGTAAGTAGCTTTTGCAGCTACCTGTGAGTACATCAATATTAACAATGCACTTTCTAAATATTTCATCTTCTTCTAAATATTTGTTTCAGTTCTCATAGAGCACGAGGATCCCCAAAATCTGCCTTTCAAACACTGTCTACATCCTAAGAAAGGATGTGTGCCCTGAGTCACATAACACACGGACATCTGTTTAAGGACCCACTTGAGCTCTCCCACTTGGCTGCCATTTCACTTCTGCGTAGCTCTCTGTTTAACCTTTCGCATCCTCCAGAGCAGTCAGCAGAAGCCACAGTATGAAGAATGGGGGTTCTTAGAAGCTACTGAGATCAAAAGGGTCCACCCTGCATGAACAGCATTTCTCTCTTCCTGGGCAGGTTCTGTTTTGCTATGATGGAGGGGGAGAGATTTGGGGGTGGGGGCTTTTGTTCATTTGTTTGTTCATTTCATTAATTCCAAGCTAACAACTTCAGAGTAGGAACTTAGAAGTTTCACAGCTAGAAGATATGTAAAACTTAATGGTTAAGGGTGATGTACACAACCTTCCATGTTAAGGAGAAAGACAGAACCTAAAGATGTGAACCCCAAGTGGAACACTACTCAGGCTATCTGTAAGGAAATCTGATTAGCCTCTTGCCCTCCTCTCTCTTCTGACTGCAGATTTGCTTTTCTTAGAAAACAGTGAATCTTTTCTCTCCTATAGGCCCAGACTAAATATCACCAAGCCTCTCTAGAACTGAGAAATCCCCACTATGTCATCTTCTAGAGCCCCTGCTAATCCTTTGCAACTCCAAGAAACAAGTCACTTGTGCTTTGCAGAAAACACTCAGAACCAGCACCAGCTTCTTTCCAAGGGCCTCAAGTTGGAGAGAAGCCTCCTACTTTAGGTGGAAGAGAAAATCTCCACACATCGCTTCCTCATCTTGCCCAAGGCTGGCTGTGCAGCCTCATCAAAAACATAGTAAGAACCATCAGAGTATGGAAGGGACTAAATAAAATCAGATTTTACGGATCTGACAAAGTTCAAATGTAGGAAAATTTAGAGCTGTGCTAATACAGTAACCATCAGCCACATGCAGCTCTTTAAATTTGAATTACTTTAAATTAAGTAACATTGAAAACTCCATTCCCCAAACACACTAGCCATGGCTACCGTCTCAGACAGCCCAAATACGAAGCATTTCTGTCCATGCAGAAAGTTATATTGGACAGTACTGATATAGATCATACAGAGAGCTACATTTGGACTCTTTGAATCCTGCCAGACGATTTTCAGTTTCTTTTAGTGAACATTCATTGAGCATTTACTTCATGAAAGACACTGAGCAAGGTACATGTTCTTACAAAGATGAATGTGATGGCAGTTGAGCATCAGGAGCTTATATTTGAGATTTAGAAATATACATTTAAAGGACTACCTATATTATAAGACAGAAATGTATGCTATAGTTGAGGAATAAGCAAATTGCCAAGCTTAGACAAATAGAGCAGGATGAAACCATTTCACACTGATATTCAGCAGTCCTGGGTTCTAAGAGGACAAGCACTGTCTTGATTGAGAAGCTGCTCATTTCCATGCTGCTTGCTCCATGTCAACGGCACTTGAATGCATACCATCAAAATTGCTTTGAAAACTTGTCCAAAATAAATTTTTTTGGTGAGAAGAAGGGATAAAAAACATAAGAGGCACTGCATGCTAATGGAAAGTACGTAAGATTTGGAGTGAGAAGACCTGTTTGAGAGCTAGCCCTGTTCTCACAAGCTGTGTGACTTTCAGTAAAGCACTTAACTTCTCTGAGCCTCAGGATCTTTATTTTCAATGTAGGGGAAATAATCCCTACCCCATCTGCCCCAAAAGCTAATACTGTAAGAATAAACATGATAATAAAAGTGCCTCACACACAGTAGAATGCTATGTTATTACTATCCCTGAAAATGATATGCAACTTTGGAGGACATATAAAATCCATTGCTGGCAAGTAAGTTTTGAACCGCATGTTCAAATTCTGCACAAGGAATGGTATCAGATTCTCAATCTATAAATATTTGTTTAGATTTAAAGCAAAAATTTACACTGTCTGCCATCAACTCTCTCTCTTCTACTAGGGTCATGACCAGCCCAGGTTCACTACATCTAAATTCCAGAAGACAGTTCGCCTCATGCCAGCATGAAGGAGGCCATAGCACTGAGGGTGATCCTACTTTGAATAACAAACAATTAAAAATTTCCTGGCTAGAGCAAGTCAACCAGTGAATGGGAAAGTGGGATAGGTTTGTTTGCTATGGAGAATAGAATGGATCAGTGGGATCATTGCAACAGTGTACAAACGGAAGGAAAGGAGCACTTGGAACAATCGCTAGATATGTGTTCTGTTGATTTTATGAGGAATTTTAATAAGAATTTCACACTTTGTAACCCCAAGTTTTAAGTCTTTCTGTGAAAATGCTAAATGCTTCTGTAAACGTAAAATGACACCACTTTTACTTTCCTGCAACTCCTGGCAATAGCATGGGATGATTTCTTTTTTCAGCAGAGAATGTGACTAGATTGGGTTTTCTTCCAGATGTGTAGGGAATGGTTTTAATTACCTGGTGCCATGCCTTAATTTTTCAGCACCCCCTCGAATCTGTTGGGTTTGGCAGTGCCAGCAAGAGTGGAACCATGGAGGGGGCCCTCCAGGCATCCAAGCTATGGTTTTGCCATGCTCACCATGTAGCTGGCACAGACTCACTTAAAATAGAATAGAAATGCTTATACTGGGATGCAAGCACTGAATAGCATAACTTTTCAACAAGGAGGTCTAAGGTTAAAATAATAAACTTCAAATGATGTATGCCACATGTGACATTTTGGTTCCAGACGTAACAACCCAAACCAAGGTCTTTTGCTGGACAATTCCAAAACAATATTACTCTCCTAGGTTTCTGATTTTGATTTTGCCTCAATTGCTCACAGATTACACTTTGGCAAACTTGAAGACAACACAGTACTGTTTGAAATGCACATGCCAGGAAGCCTTCATGATGATCTGCACTAAATCATCCCTGAATTCTTCGTTCCTGTGGTCACTTAACCATTTCCACAAATGTGGCATGGACTTTTTCTTCCGAAAGAAAATTTGAAATGATCACTCTAAGTAAGTAGTACAGTGAACTCTCCTCCCTGAATAAAACAATAGACATTTGTTCTAATATAATTGGCCATTTATCCCAGATCTCAGCAATTTATAGCTCAACTTTCTGAAACTGAAATCACAACATTTTAGTAGCAAATTATAGACTTATCAGTCATGGAAAAGTACGGAAGTGCTTCCAAAAAGCCCACACTTTGGTATTCATTTCAAAATCCAGTCCAGTAATCTTTGAATTTCTGCATTATTTTGAAATTCTACTTTTAAATTATTTTGAAGACTTTGAAGCACATATTTTATCTTTAAATGCTTCAACCTTAATATCCTTAAGGTCAGAAGTATAAAACAATCATGGAATTAAGTATTATTTAGTTTTCTATTCTATCACCATACTTTGTGAGGAAGGTAAGTTATTGATAACCCTCCCTCATTACATTAGAAAAAAGGCCCAAGATTACAGAAATGTTTAACAATGAAGCCAAATGATGTGATTATTTGAAGCCACCTTATTTGAAAATATAGTGACGGCTTTTTCCATACTTTAGTTGAACTACATAAGCAAAGGTAAATTTGCAATTATTGTGTATAACACAATAATAAAATGTTAAAGGAACATTGAGAATATCAACTGGATTGTTTCTAAATCACAGAGTTACTGTATGCTAGGTAGCTGAATGCCTTTAAAACAAAAACAAAGACAAAAAAAAAACAAAAAACAAAAAACCCTCTTCAGAAACACTACTTAAATGCAAAATAATATATTAGAGTGCAAGCAGAAGTGAAGGACTGCAACTCAAACGTGATCCGGGTATATCCAGATAAAAGCTAAAGGAAGCAGTGCACTCCAGGAGAAAAGCCTAAGGGAGTCAAATGACCATAAAATTTCAGAGCTGGAAGGACCCAAGAGCTCACTTATTCCACCCCAGCATTTTACAAATGAGGAAAATGAGGCCCAGATAAGGAATTAGCCTAAACTGAGGACAAGATTACAACCACAACTAGGTTCCCTGCACCTATTCAACCAGTGCTCATCTTGCTAGACTCTAGTTTCAGTTCCAGCTCTGGCCATAACACTTAATTGTCAGTGAGTGACACTGGGGGAATTGCAAAATCCTTCTGTACCTCTTATTTCTCCCCTGTAAAAGCAGGATAATATCAACCACTCTATGGTCTCCATAAAATGATTATACAATATTACTATCTATATAGACAATTAGCATAATAAAGTCACACACTCAAAAGAATAAAAAGGAAATATCAAGGTGGTTTGTTTTTTAAAGATTATTTGAAGTTACAAATGGATAGGAAATTCTCAAAGTTCAAGGCCCTAAAGAAGCCTAGAGTCAGTAAATCCACAGACCAGTCATGAAACAAAGATGTTTCATCTTCTTTCAAATGCTTTTCCAAAGTTATCCAAGTAAAAATGATCATGGAGAAGAAAAGAAAATCATGGCATCTGCATTAATAAGCATTAGACAGTTGAAACATGGAACTGCAATAAGTGCGCAAATTTAAATTTGGAAGTTTTCCTTTTGTGTTCTCCTTAAGGTTTTTCATGATACAGGCAATATCATTTGCAAGCAAAGATAATCATTCTTCACCGATGTCAGCAAACATTCTTTGTAGCAAAAACTTACTAATGAACATCTTCTCACCAGTGGGTCCCTACCAACAATGAAGAAGGAAAATAAACTAATTTTTCTTGAATTTTTTCAATTTTTATATTATCTTTTATATATTAAGCAAAAAGATGACTGAAAGCCTCTGAGCCCTTTAAATCATATTTTATTGCTTTTTTTCTTCACTTAGTCATATTACAGGCAGAAAGAGTCCATTCTTGTTGGTACTTCCTTGTGAAAGATACCAATATGTGATTACTTCTCACTTCAAATTATATCAAAGAAATGGGCATAGAAATAGATTTATTAGCTCATGTCATCAAAATTAATGTGCTTAAAATGACTAAAGAAAATAAGTGTTCTTGCCTGACCTGTGCCTGGAAGGATTCTTCCAACATAGGAAAGCCAGGTCCTTTCCTGATAAATTCAGGTCTCTCTAACTTAAGAACATGGAAATGAGCATAGATTCCAGTGATTCCAATTAAAACCAAAATAACCAATATAACTAATAAAATCAAGTTTGATTAGAAATTATATCAGAAATGAACCCAGCAGATAGGCCAAAATGCTATCATGTGTATGGTCTAGAATCCAATACTTGTGGCTGTGTCAGATATGTCACCCACATAGCTGCAAGTACTGTTTTAGTTCATGATGGTTCATTTGGTTTTGATCTCTGATGATAGACCGATTCTCTGGTCCATCCCCATGTGTCCTACCCAGGGCCTCGGTGTAAGAGAAACTTGACAAGAGTGTGTGGTGTAAGAGCAAATTCCCACTACAGTATTGGGGGAAGTGAGGGCAGAGATTCTTCAAGATAGAGGCCCTCTGGTAAAGTAATAATAACTAAAAGTGGGAAGGACTTCTACTTCTGGCCACAACAGAGAAACCTATCCCCTAAACAACTTATAAAACTTGACAAGACATATGAAATAACTGCTTTCAGATGTTGGACAACAAGCAAAATCTGATCCCTGAGAGAAGGGAAACAAACAAGTTGAGCCTGGAAGTGCTTTACAGATCTCAGGGTAGGGTGCTAAGGAAACAGGTCAGAATTCAGGGTCATGGAGGCAGCTGGAATTCATGGGGCACAATACTGGAGAGAAAGGGGCTATGTAATTTGTCTTCACAAATACATTAGTTCCAAGTTGAGAAAAGTGCTAGAAAGGAATAAATATAAGTTCCAGAAATCCACTCAGGGGCCTCCTTGAGTCTTTGATGCACATACAAGACTCTAGAAAGCCAGGGAAGGAACAACTACAGGGGACCTTTGAGCTGAACAACTAGCAGAGCTCATACAGGATTTGGAAATGTTCAAGGTTCAACCTGCCAAAATAGACCTCACTAAACACCCTGAGCATTCGAAAGATCCTAGAAAGACCATGCCTTAGGAGAACTGCTCTAGCCCTAGTAAAGATAGTCTACATCTGCTCTCACACAGCTGAAAAACCAGCCTCAAAGGTCAAATGAATGGCTGTTTTGCCAAGTAAACCATGTAAACCCCTTAGTAATACAAGGTGTTAATTATGCTACTTGTCATTAAATCATGGCCAATGCGTGTTTATGCTGCAGTAGGTCAGACAATCTTACTCCAGATCTATAGGCAAAATCTTAAGAGGTTCAGAAGCAAACTAGATGGAAATTTCATGTAGACTCTATTTTTTCTTAGTTGTTATTTTCCCAGACCAAGGCAGAAGGCATGCTTTGCAAATTCAGCACAGTCTTAACAAGAAAATCTTGAATCAATTAATGTACCTCATTGAGCAACCTTGGAACCCATCTCAGTATTTTCACCAATCCCTCAAACACTTACCAGTGGTACACCTAATGCCTTTCACCTTAAAAATACTAACATTTATAGGGTTTGCTGGTGCCAGGCAATGGGCTGAACTTTTTTTTTTAAGATTTTATTTATTTATTTGACAGACCACACAAGTAGGCAGAGAGGCAGGCAGAGAGAGAGAGGAGGAAGCAGGCTCCCTGCTGAGCAGAGAGCCCCATGCGGGGCTCGATTCCAGGACCCTGGGATCATGACCTGAGCCGAAGGCAGAGGCTTTAACCCACTGAGCCACCCAGATGCCCCTGGGCTGAACTCTTTACATGCATCATCTGATCTCCATAACCCTATGAGGTAGGATTACTGTTACTCCTATTTGCAGATAACAAAACAGAGGTTTAGAGAGGTTTAGCATGATGTGCTAAATGGCATGCAGGTGGTAAGGGATAGAGAAAGGTTTCTAGCCGATAGGTGTAGGACTCCAAAGCCAAGTCCTTAATCACACATGATTCCCTGTGTTGAGAGTGAACCTACAGATTTTACTCACACATAGTAGCAGAATTTCCACACAAAAATTTCTACAACATAGCAATCAAGTCAGTAAATGAAAGCCAGACTGGTTTATGCCTCTTGCATGATTCCTTCATATCCCAGGCATTTAGTTTGGGGCAAACTAAATTGTATGAATTTTTGTTTTGATCTGGGCATGGATGAGGGGGTGTGGTAGCATTCTTAAATTATGGCGTCTGAATAATTTTTTCTCTATTGTGGCATTTTTATCAAAAATGGCAATTTCCAAAGAAGGCCAAATTCCTTGATATAGTCTGTTCTAAACTCTTGTCTATAATTTTACTGTAAACATAACTTTCTCTATTGGTTCAGCTAATCATTTAAAGATGCTATAGACATTCTTAAGTGTTTAGACTCAGGAAAGACCTGACTGCTACAAAACTCACAGTATAACCCTAAACAAGTCAGGGAATCTTCCTGGGCCACGGTGTCCTTGTGTAGAAAACAAGGACCTTTAACTATATTGGCCTTTACCAAATTGCATATCACAGAACAGTCCTAAGAGATACTGCCTTCAAAAAAGAAGTTCTAGGTCAAATAAATAAGAGGAAAGCTACAAACAATAGCCCCCATTTAGAGACTTGTGATCCATTAGCAATGGATAATTCATTAGCAAAATAAAACCTCGGAAAAACCCTGCAGTAAAAAAAATCTGTTTGACTTTAATTTCAAATTCCCCAAGTTTAATTGACCATAAAGCCATTTCCCTGGGGAAAAAAAAGGCAATAAACAGGGATAATATCCACTTATTCACTCAAAAACAAAACAAAACACCCATATTTATTGAGCATCTACTATATGCCAGATAGTGTGCTGGATATTTGGGATACAAAAATAAGCATCATCCCTGTTCTCCCAAGAACCTAGAGTTTAGTCAGGGAGACAGACAATAAATGAGCAACAAAGATATATGATTCCAAGTTGAGAAAAGTGCTGTGAAGAAATAAATGTGTTTTTTTAATAAAAAATAATGACAAGGGTGCATGTTCAGATAAGATAGTGAAAAAAGGCCTCTCTAATATCATAATATATCAAGATATCATAGTATCTTAAGTGCTACTAATATATAAGATCCTCATATAATCAATTTCACTTAAGTTAACATTTGAAGAGAAGGGCATATGACCAGAGGAAAGCATTACAAGCAAAATACAAGCATCTGTGAAAACCCCACAGTGTGAAACTGATTAACAAGCTCAAAGAAGAAAAAGGCCAGGGAGATGCAAGAGCAGGAGTGACTTCTTGGGGGGACTGGAGAGATCGGCAGGAGCCAGATCTTGCAGAGTTTCAGGGCCACAAAGAAGAGCTTGGGTTTTATTCTAAGTAGAATGGAAATGAATTTAAACTAGAAGTACTGATAGGTGGAATAGATGGAATTGGTTTTTTAAAAGGTCATTCCTGCTGTCCAGCAAGGAATGGTTTGGAAAGCCAAGGAAATACTTGGGAAGAATAAGAAGCTATATTAGTTTTCAGCTACTGCTGTCCTAAATTATTCAGAAACTTGGTGGCTGAAACAATAGAAATTTATTATCCTAGTTCTGAAGGTCTGATGTCTGACATGGGTCTCACTGAGCTAAAATCAGCAGGACTCTATTCCTTTCTAGAGGTGAATCATTACTTGCTCATTTGGGTTGTAGAACTGAGTTTCCCATTTTCTTGTTGGCTGTAAGCTTGGGCCATTCTGAGCTTCTAGAAGAACCCACATTCCTTGGTGTGTGGTAACCTTCCTCTCCAAAGCCAGTGACAGTGGGCTGAGTCTTTCTCATGCCTCATATGTCTCCTCTTGCTTTCATTGCGTGTCTCTGACTCAACCAAGAAATAATTCCTTACATTTAATGATGCATAAAAATTAGGGAGGGCCCACCCAGATAATGCAGAATAATCTCACCAACTGAAGGTCCATACCCTTAATCACACTGGCCAAGCCCCTTTGCCATGTAAGGTAACACATTCACAGATTCTGGGGACTAAAACGTACACATCTTTGGTAGGTTAGGAGAAGAATTATTCCACCTACCACAAAAGCTGTGATAGCAGTTCCAAGCGACACATGAGAAAAATAAGACCAGCATCCTGGCAATGGTAAAAGTAGACTGATTTAAGACATGTGTTGGAGGTAGAATTAACAGGCTTGGCAATGATTGATTATATTGGTGAAGGGGTGGGTACAAGAGGAGGAAATCAAGGCTGACTCCTAAATTCCTGGTCTTTCAGGCTTATCAGCTGAGTGCCAAGAGAGGTCTTTTATAAAATAAAGAAGACTGGGAGTGAAACCAGTTTTAAAGAAAAACTCAGGAGTTCTGTTTTCTGTGGAAGAGTCCTAGAGAAACATTAACCAGATCATCTCTGAGATCTCTTACTATTTTAATACTCCTAAATTTGCTAAAAATATCTTTTCTTTTTTTAAAGATTTTATTTATCCATTTGACACACAAAGAGAGATTTTTTTTTAAGATTTTATTTATTTATTTGACAGAGAGATCACAGGTAGGCAAAGAGTCAGGCAGAGAGAGAGGGGGAAGCAGGGATGCTGAGGAGGATGTGGGGCTCCATCCCAGGACCCTGAGATCGTGACCTGAGCCAAAGGCAGTGGCTTAATCCACTGAGCCACCCAGGCACCCCACAAAGAGAGATCTTAAGCAGGCAGAGAGGTAGGTGGAGAGAGAGAAGGAAGCAGGCTCCCCGCTGAGCAGAGAGCCCGATGTGGGACTCGATCCCAGGAGCCTGAAATCATGACCTGAGCTGAAGGCAGAGGCTCAACCCACTGAGCCACCCAGGCGCCCCTAAAAATATCTTTTCTACTGATGGTTGAAAGTGCCTCAATTTTTTAAATTATTATGACTATTGTCTTGAGAAATATCTATATTCAAGGGTGACTTGTTTGTGATATATCACATTCTTTGGAGTAGAAGGAACATTGGTACATTAGTTATCTAATACTGTATTTAAAAATGCCTCTGGGGGTGCCTGGGTGGCTCAGTGGGTTAAGCCTCTGCCTTCGGCTCAGGTCATGATCTCGGGGTCCTGGGATCGAGTCCCGCATCGGGCTCTCTGCTCAGTAGGGAGCCTGCATCCCTCTCTCTCTCTCTGCCTGCCTCTCTATCTACTTGTGATCTCTCTCTGTCAAATAAACAAATAAAATCTTTTAAAAAAATGCCTCTGAACTTAGTAGCTAATAACACTGTTTCCTATGAGTCAGGATCCAGACACTAATTAGCCGAGTCCTCTGCTTCATTGTCTTTCATGAGGCTGTAATCAAGATTGTGGTTAGGGCTGGGGTTTCAATAATGGCCCAAATGGGAAAAGATTACCTGAGTGTGTTACATGGTTATTGGCAGGATTCAGTTCCTTGAATATTGTTGTACTGAGGGCATCAGTACAAAACCTCTGTCTTTGGCTCAGGTCATGATCCCAAGGTCCTGGGATCGAGCCCCGCATCGGGCTCACTGCTCAGCAGGGAGCCTGCTTCCCTTCCTTTCTTTCTGCTTGCCTCTCTGCCTACTTGTGATCTCTGTCTGTCAAATAAATAAATAAATAATCTTTTAAAAAAAATAATAATTCCCCCTCCTTTAAAAATTCCTCTAATTTACAAATATCTACTATATACTAGACAGTGTTCTTTTTTCTTCATATACCATATCTTGAAAGCAGATTCTTGACACAGAGTTACAGTAAATGCTTTGGGTAACAGCCCAACATGACCCACAGCAGATATAAGGGTCACTGGTTGCCAGGCACACTGGTTGCCAAGACAAGCAGGCCCTCCTCCCCCATAGAAACATGTACTACCTTTCCCAAGTCATGCTGTAGGAGTAAGAGGACAATATTTATGCAATTGTCCATTCAGCAAACACTTACTGGACATCTCCTAGTTGCCAGGCACTCTGCAAAATGCTGGCGGCCCAATGGTGAGCAAAATGGACATGGCTCTTGCCCTCATGGAATTTACAATCTAGCATGAGATATAAATAACCCCACCAATATCTGTAGTACAAAACCGTGTTCCTATTAGGATAGGAAATATGGAGTACTATGAAAGAATATTATCGGAGGACTTAATTTATATAAAGAACAATTTTGGCTCAAAGATGTAGCACACATCAAGCACTATCTTTATGCGCTATTTGTTCATATGAAAATGTTAGAGACAATGTGAACCTTAAATGCCCATCTCATTCACAAAGGTTTACAATAAAGTCTTGCTATAGGTCTCCAAGTTCAGACCATGCACTTCCCTAACTTCTCAGCTTTCCTGTAACTCCACTAAATGTTTCAAATTATTGGCAGGAATATTTTCATTTCACTTTTTCTGGAGCTGGCTTCACATTTAATCTTGTAGAAGATTTCACTAAGTCCTTTTTCTTTTTAATCCTAAACACACACTCTCTCTCTCTGTCTCTCTCTCTCTCTCTCTCTTGAAGGGAAAAATGTATAACAGCTGCAGAGATAGAGGGTGTGTAAGAACATTTATAACTGTTCTTCCTGGCATCTGTACCCTCTTTCCCTGGCATGATCCTAACATTAATGTGGGGATCTACCTCTTTCCCACTCTCAGCCTCCTGGATAGGACACACTTCCCAGTTCCCAGTTCCATGGGTGATGTCAACCTGGACTTTGTTCAGGACCAAGTAAATGACATAATCCAGTCCAATAGAAGCACATCTTAGGCCTTGTGCTAAGAACACTGGGATAGAGAGACTTGCTCTATTTCACTTTGAAGGATTAGCCCCAGAAACTTCTGACAGCCATCTTGTAGTTACAAAGAGAGGGCCTGAGAATAGATTGAACACACAAAAAGCTACACTGAGAGATGGAGAAAGGAGAAATAGACACTGATAACACTTTGAACCCCAGACTCCAGACCAGATTCGCCTTGCATATCCCACATCTGGTCTGTAGCAAATTGTGTTCACTGCCCAACATACACTGGAAAGAAAGGTCAACCAACACAGATACCTCTCCTTCACTCCTGTAGTTGGAACATCAGGAGGCTGGTCTCATTTTTAGATTTTCCATGTAATCATTAGACACTAGTCCACTGTGTTCCCTTAACCACAGGGGGCCCACATCAAATTCCTCACACCAACTGTTAAATCTTTCTCTTAATCTGAGATGAAGAAGAAGACACCCTCCCAACCTACCTCCTTAGAGGTAAAGCTCAGCACAATACTCTCTAAAGAAATCCTTACACATCCTGAAACCACCTCTACTTTCTCACCCTTTTCATGATTTTTATGTGGGCAGGGGATTTAAGAATCATCTAACCAGTTTACCCCTTTGGAAATTCTGCATAAGAACTACCTCCTCCCTTAGCATGCAGCCTTTAATTATATCTTTGGATCTTGGCAGAAATGTCCATTTTAATGTTCTGTTATACATGTGAAGTCACCCATGGCATATTTTATTTACAAGAGAAAAAAGTTGAAAACTACTTCAATGTTTTCACATTTCCTATGGAGTCCAAAATGAGAAGTCTGACCCCAAGATAATCATAGACAAAACCAAGCTCATATTTTCAGTAGTCAGGGAACTTTGAAGGGTTTAAAGAAAAGCAATCGAGATGATTAAGGAGTATAAAAAATAAGGCTAAAGGAATTACCATCTTCTAAAAGTACATACCTAATGTAATCATCACATATAAGAATGTCTACACCCCAGGGGAGTATGTCAAGCTAGTTCATCTAAACTAATAAATTTGACTTGGCTATAACAACAAATGAACCTAAATCCTGGGAGAAAGAGTTATTAATTTAATGGGTTATCAGTGGAAGCCATGGGTCTTTCTTTGGAGTTAATTTTAAAAACAGAAAAGACTCTATTTTTTTATTTAAATTCAATTTAGTTAACATATAGTGTATTATTAGTTTCAGGGGTACAATTTAGTGATTCATCTGTTGCATGTAACACACGGTGCTCATTATATCAAGTGCCTTCCTTAATGCCCAATTACTGCATCTCCCCACCAACCTCCCCCTGCCACTGTAAGAGAGTTCCCCTTTCTCTGCATCTTCACCAACATCCGTTGTTTCCTGAGTTGCTAATTTTAGCCATTCTGACCAGTGTGAGTTGGTATCTCACTGTGGTTTTGATTTGTATTTCCATTATATTGAGTGATGTTGAACATTTTTTCATGTGTCTGTTGGCCGTTTATAGTCTTCTTTGGAGAAATGTTTGTTCATGTCTTCTGCCCATTTATTGACTGGATTTTTTGGTATTTGGATTTGAGTTTGATAAGTTGTTTATAGATTTTGGATACTATACTATATCTATGCTATCTGTATGATACTATACTTTTTTATAGTATACTATATTTTATCTGAAATGTCATTTGTGAATATCTTCTCCCATTCCATAGGTTGCCTTCTAGATTTGTCGATTATTTCCCTTGCTGTGCAAGAGCTTTTTATCCTGATGAAGTCCCAATAGTTCTTTTTTGTAGATTTAATTATTTATTTGACAGAGAGCAAGCATGAGTAGGGGAGGGGCAGAGGGAGAGAGAAAGAGGGACAAACAGACTCCTCACTCAGTGTGGGGCCATACAAAGGGCTCCATCCCAGGACCCTAAAATCATGACCTGAGCTGACATCAGATGCTTAACCGACAGAGCCACCCCGGCACCCTCAATAGTTTTTTTTGTTTTTTTTTTTGCTTTTGTTTCCCTTGCCTCCAGAGACATGTCTAACAAGAAGTTGCTACAGCCAAGGTCGAAGAGGTTGCTGCCTGTGTTCTCTAGGATTTTGATAGATTCCTGTCTCACATTGAGGTCTTTCATCCATTTTAATCTATTTTTTTAATGTGGTATAAGGAAATGGTCCAGTTTTATTCTTCTACATGTTGCTGCCCAATTTTCCCAACACCATTTGTTGAAAAGACTGTCTTTTTTCCATTGGATATTCTTTCCTGCTTTGTTGAAGATTAGTTGACCATAGAGTTGAGGTCTATTTCTGGGTTCTCTATTCTGTTCCATTGATCTAGGAGTCGTTTTTGTGTGAGTACCATATTAAGACACTCTTTAAAATAGCTTAGTAGGGGGCGCCTGGGTGGCTCAGTGGGTTAAAGCCTCTGCCTTCGACTCAGGTCATGATCCCAGGGTCCTGGGATCGAGCCCCGCATCAGGCTCTTTGCTCGATGGGGAGCCTGCTTCCTCCTCTCTCTCTGCCTGCTTCTCTGCCTACTTGTGATCTCTGTCTGTCAAATAAATAAATAAAATCTTTAAAATAAGTAAATAAATAAATAAAATAGCTTAGTAGAAGTCAGAGTGTCACATCTTTACTGTACTGTAAATCTTTTTCTTAAATTTTAATTCCAGTGTAGTTAATATACAGTGTTATATTAGTTTCCAATGTACAATATAGTGACTCATCAGTTCTAGTATATGTGCTGCTGAAGCGAGCACGACTCATCAGTTCTAAACATTACTCAGTGCTCATCATGATAACTATACTCTTAATCCCCTTCACCTATTTCACCCATCCCTTCACCCATTTACCTTCTGGTAACCATCAGTTTGTTCTCTTAAGTAGTTAAAAGTCCAATGAATTCTGGAACACTGAAAAGAAATTAAAAAAAAAATAAAAATTTTTTAAAAAGTTAAGAGTCTTTTTCTCTTTTTGGGGGGTATCTCTCTTTATCTTTGTTTTCTTTCTTAAATTCCACATAAGAGTGAAATCATATGATCTTTGTCTTTCCCTGACTTATTTCACTTAGTATATTCTCTAGATCTATCCATGTTATTGCAAGTGTCAAGATTTCATTCTTTTTTATGGGTGAGTAATATCCATGTGTGTGTGTGTATGTGTGTGTGCGTGTGTATGTGTGTGTAAGATTACTTTTTCTTTATCCATTTATCTGTTGATGAACACTTGGGCTTCTTCCATATCTTAGCTGTTTTTTTGTTTTTTTTTTTTTTTTTTAAGATTTTATTTATTTATTTGACAGAGAGAGAGAGAGATCACAAGTAGGCAGAGAGGCAGGCAGAGAGAGAGGAGGAAGCAGGCTCCCTGCAGAGCAGAGAGCCCGATGCGGGACTCGATCCCAGAACCCTGAGATCATGACCTGAGCCGAAGGCAGCGGCTTAATCCACTGAGCCACCCAGGCGCCCCCATATCTTAGCTGTTATAAATAATGCTACAATAAATATATAGAGTACATATCTTTTCAAATTAGTGTTTTCATATTTTGGGGGTAGATACTCAGTGGTAGAATTACTGGATTATATGGTATTTCTGTTTTTAATTTTCTGAGGAAACTCCATATTGTTTCCATGGGGTCTATGCCAGTTTATATTCCCACTAGTAGTGCACAAGCATTGCTTTTTATCCACATCCTTGCCAACATTCGTTTTTTCCTGTGTTTTGGATTTTAGCCATTCTAACAAGTGTCAGGTGATATATCATTATAGTTTTGATTTGCATTTTCCTGATGATAAGTGGTGTTGAACATCTTTTAACATGTCTATTGGCCATCTGTAGGTCTTTGGAGAAATGTCTGTTCATGCCTTCTGCCCATTTTTTAATTGGATGGTTGGGGTTTTTTGGTGAAGAGTTGTATACGTTTTTTATAGATTTTGGATACTAAACTTTTATTGGATATGCCATTTGCAAATATCTTTTCCCATTTCAGTCATTTGTCTTTTATTTTGTTAATTATTTCCTTCACTGCACAGAAGCATTTTATTTTGATGAAGTCTTAGCAGTTTATTTTTTCTTTTATTTCCCTTGCCTCCAGAGACATATTTAGAAAAATATTGCTATGACTGATGTCAGAGAAATTACAAGTGATCTTTTTAAGAGTTTTATGGTTTCATGTCTCATGTTTAGATCTTTAATCGATTTTGACTTTATTTCTGTGTTTGGCATAAGAAAGTAATCCAGTTTCATTCTTTTTGCATTTAGCTGTCAAGTTTTCCCAGTGCCATTCGTTAAAGAGGCTTTGTCCTTTGCATATTCTTGCCTCCTTTGTCATAGATTAATTGACCATATAATCGTAAGTTTATTTCTGGGCTCTCTATTCTGGTCCATTGATCTGTATATCTATTTTTGTGCCACTACCATACTGTTTTAATTACTACAACTTTGTAGTATGTCGAAATCTGCGATTGTGACACCTCCAGTTATGTTCTTCTTTTCTGAGATTGCTTTGGCTATTTGGGGTCTTTTGCAGTTCCACACAAATTTTAGGGTTATTTCTTTCAATTCTGTGGAAAATGCTGTTAGTTTATTGGGATTATATTAACTCTGTAGATTGCTTTGAGTAGTATGAGCATTAAACAATCTTTGTTCTTCCACACTGTGAGCATCTAATGTCTTTCCATTTCTTTTCATTGTCCTGAATACCTTTATCAGTACTTTATAGTTTTCAGAGTACTTGTCTTTCACCTTCTTGGTTAAGTTTATTCCTAGGCATTTTATTATTTTTAGGAAATTGTAACTGGGATTGTTTTCTTAATTTCTCTTTCTACTACTTCATTTTTAGTATATAGAAATGCAATGGATTTCTCTTATTAATTTTGTATCCTTGACTTTACTGAATTCATTTATCAGTTCTACTGATAGAACTGATAGAACTCTCTCCCCCCAGCTTTTGGGGGGACTCTTTTGGGTTTTCTATTTATAGTATCGTGTCATCTGCAAATAGTGAAAGTTTTAATTCTTCCCTCCCAATTTGGATGCCTCTTATTTATTCTTTTTTTAATTTTTTAAAGGTTTTTTTTTTAATTTATTTGACAGAGAGACAGAGAAATCACAAGTAGGCAGAGAGGTAGGCAGAGGTTGAGGGAAAAGCAGGCCCCCTGCAGACCAGAGAGCCTGGTGCAGGGCTTTATCCCAGGACCCTGAGATTATGACCTGAGCTGAAGGCAAAGGCTTAACCCCCTGAGCCACCCAGGTGCCCCTTTTCTTTTTTTTTTTTTAGGAATTAAACTTTTTTAAAAAAATTTTTAACTATGTTATATTAGTCACCATACAGTACATCATCAGTTTTTGATGTAGTGTTCCAAGATTCATTGTTTGCATATAACACCCAGTGCTCCATGCAGTATGTGCCCTCCTTAATACCCATCACTGGGCTAACTCATCCCTCAACCGCCTCCCCTCTAAAACTCTCCATTTGTTTCTGGAGTCCATAGTCTTTCATGGTTCATCTCCCACTCCAATTCCCCCCACCTTCATTTTTCCCTTCCTTCTCCAATGTCCTCCATGCTAGTCCTTATATTCCACAAATAAATAAAACCATATGATAATTGATTTTCTCTGCTTGATTTATTTCATTCAGCATAATCTCTTCCAATCCCATCTATGTTGATGCAAAAGCTGGGTATTTATCCTTTCTGATGGCTGAGTAATATTCCATTATATATATGGACCACATCTTCTTTATCCATTCATCTGTTGAAGGGCATCTTGGCTCTTTCCACAGTTTGGCTATTGTGGACATTGCTGCTATGAATATTGGGGTGTATATGGCCCCTCTTTTCACTACATCTGTAACTTTGGGGTAAATACCCAGTAGTGCAATTGCTGGGTCATAGGGTAGCTCTATTTTTAATTTTTGAGGAACCTCCATACTGTTTTCCAAAGTGGCTGAACCCACTTGCATTCCCACCAACAGTGCAAAAGGGTTCCCCTTTCTCCACAGCCTCTCCAACATTTGTTGTTTTTTGCCTTGTTAATTTTTGCCATTCTAACTGGTGTAAGGTGGTATTTCAATGTGGTTTTGATTTGAATTTCCCCAGTGGCTAATGATGATGAGCATTTTTCCATGTGTCTGTTAGCCATTTGTATGTCTTTTTTGGAGAAGTGTCTGTTCACGTCTTCTGCACATTTTTTGACTTGATTATTTGTTTTTTGGGTGTTGAGTTTGATAAATTTTTTATAGCTCTTGGATACGAGCCCTTTGTCTGTAGTGTCATTTGCAGATATCTTCTCCCATTCTGGGGGTTGCCTCTTTGTTTTGTTGACTGTTTCCTTTGCTGTGCAGAAGCTTTTGATCTTGATGAAGTCCCCAAAGTTCTTTTTTGCTTTTGTTTCCTTCACCTTTGGAGATGTATCTTGAAAGAAGTTGCTGTGGCCAATGTTGAAGAGGTTACTGGCTATGTTCTCCTCTAGGATTTTGATGGATTCCTGTCTCACCTTGAGATCTTTCATCCATTTAGAGTTTATCTTTGTGTATGGTGTAAGCAAATGGTCAAGTTTCATTCTTCTGTATATAGCTGTCCAATTTTCCCAGTACCATTTATTGAAGAGACTGTCTTTTTTCCATTGGATATTTTTTCCTGCTTTGTTGAAGATTATTTGACAAAGAATTGAGAGTCCATATATGTGCTCTCTGTTTTGCTCCCTTGGTCTATGTGTCTGTTTCTGTGCCAGTACCGTTCTGTCTTGGTGATCATAGCTGTGTAATATATTTTGAAATTAGGCAACAGGATGCCCCCAACTTTGTTTTTCTTTTTCAGCATTTCATTGGTGATTTAGGGTCTTTTCTGGTTCCATACAGATTTTAGGATTGTTTGTCCCAGCACTTTGAAAAATGCCAATGGTATTTTGATCAGGATGGTGTTGAAAGTATAGATTGCTCTGGGTAGCACAGACATTTTAACAATGTTTATTCTTCCAATCCATGAGCATGGAATGTTTTTCCATTTTTTGTGTCTTCTTTGATTTCTTCCATGAGTGTTCTGTAGTTCCTAGAATAGAGATCTTTTACCTCTTTCTTTAGATTTATTCTAAGGTATCTTAAAATTTTTGGTGCTATTGTAAATGGAATCAATTCTCTAATTTCTCTTTCTGCAGTTTCATTATCAGTGTATAAGAAAGCAACTGATTTCTGTGTATTAATTTTGTATCCTGCCACATTACTGAATTGCTGTATGAGTTCTAGTAATTTGGGAGTGGAGTCTTTGGGGTTTTCCACATAAAGTATCATGTCATCTGCAAAGAGAGAGAGTTTGACTTCTTTGCCAATTTGAATACCTTTTATTTCTTTTTGTTGTCTGATTGCTATTACTAGGACTTCTAGTCCTATGTCAAACAATAGTGGTGAGAGTGGGCATCCTTGTCGTGTTTCTGATCTTAAGGGAAAGGCTTTTGCCCATTGAGAACGATATTCGCTGTGGGTTTTTTATAGATGAATTTCATGAAATTGAGGAATGTATCCTCTATCCCTATACTCTGAAGAATTTTAATCAGGAAAGGATGCTGTATTTTGTCAAATGCTTCTTCTGCATCAATTGAGAGGACCATATGGTTTTTCTCTCTTCTCTTATTTATCTGTTCTATCACATTGATTGATTTGCAAATGTTGAACCACCCTTGCATCCCAGGGATAAATCCTACCTGGATAATCCTTTTTTTTTTTAAAGATTTTATTTATTTATTTGACAGACAGATCACAAGTAGGCAGAGAGGCAGGCAGGGAGAGAGAAGGGAGGAAGCAGTCTCCCGGCTGAGCAGAGAGGCCGATGCGGGGCTCGATCCCAAGACCCTGAGATCATGACCTGAGCCGAAGGCAGAGGCTTTAACCCACTGAGCCACCCAGGCGCCCCCGGATAATCCTTTTAATGAACCATTGGGTCCTGTTAGCTAGGATCTTTTTTTTTTTAAGTTTTTTTTTTAAAGATTTTATTTATTTATTTGATAGAGAATGACAGGGGAGAAGGTCAGAGGGAAAAGCAGACTCCTCATGGAGCTGGGAACCTGATGCGGGACTCAATCCTGGGATTCTGGGATCATGACCTGAGCTGAAGGCAGTCGCTTAACCAACTGAGCCACCCAGGCGCCCCTGTTAGCTAGGATCTTGTTGAGAATTTTGGCATCCATATTCGTCACCGGTATTGGTCTGAAATTCTCCATTTGGTGGAGTCTTCTTCTGGTTTTGCGATCAAGGTGATACTGACCTCATAGAAAGAGTCTGGAAATTTTCCTTTTGTTTCTATTTTTTGAAACAGCTTCAGGAGAATAGCTATTATTTCTTTGTTGAATGTTTGGTAGAATTCCCAGGGAATCCATCAGGTCCTGGACTCGTTTTGTGGGAAGTTTTTGATCACTGCTTCAATCTCGTTACTGGTTATTGGTCTATTCAGTTGGTTGTCAGTTTCTTCCTGGTTCAGTCTTGGAAGTGTGTAGGTTTCCAGGAATGCATCCATTTCTTCTAGGTTGTTTAACTTATTGGCATACAGCTGTTGATAATAATTTCTGACAATTTTCTCTATTTCCTTGGTGTTAGTCGTGATCTCTCCCTGTTATTCATAATTTTATTAATTTGGGTCCTTTCTCTTTTCTTTTGGATAAGTCTGGCCAGTGGTTTATAGATCTTATTAACTCTTTCAAAGAACCAGCTTCTAGTTTCGTTGATGTGTTCTAACTGTATTTCTGGTTTCTAATTCATTGATCTCTGCTCTAATCTTAATTATTTCCCTTCTTGTGCATGGATTAGGCTTAATTTGTTGCTGATTCTCCAGTTCTTTAAGGTGTAAAGATAGTTTGTGTATTTGGGATTTTTCTATTTTTTGAATGAGGCTTGGATGGTTATGTATTAAGGGAAATATGCCTTTGCCGTATCCCATAGGTTTTGGACCGATGTGTTTTCATTCTCATTGGTTTCCAAGAATTGTTTAAAGTTCTTCTTTGATTTCCTAGTTGACCCAAACATTCCTTTTTTTTTTTTTCCATTTTATTTCTTTTCAGTGTTCCAGCATTCATTATTTAGGCACCACACCCAGGCTCCATGCAATACATGCCCTCCATAATACCCACTACCAGGCTCACCCAACCCCCCCCCCACCCCTTCCCCTCTAAAACCCTCAGTTTGTTTCTCGGAGTCCACAGTCTCTCATGGTTTGTCTCCCCCTCCTGTTTCCCCCAATTCACTTCTCCTCTCCATCTTCCAATGTCCTCCGTGTTACTCCTTATGCTCCACAAGAAAGTGAAACCATATGATACTTGACTCTCTCTGCTTGACTTATTTCACTCAGCATAATCTCCTCCAGTCCCGTCCATGTTGATATAAAAGTTGGGTATTCATCCTTTCTGATGGAGGCATAATACTCCATTATATATGGACCATATCTTCTTTATCCATTCATTCATTAAAGAGCATCTTGGTTCTTTCCACAGTTTGGTGACTGTGGCCATTGCTGCTATGAACATTGAGGTACAGATGGGCCTTCTTTCACTACATCAGTATCTTTGGGGTAAATACCCAGTAGTGCAATTGCAGGGCCATAGAGAAGCTCTGTTTTTAATTTCTTAAGGAATCTCCACACTGTTTCCCAAAGTGGCTGCACCAACTCGCATGCCCACCAACAGTGTAAGAGGGTTCCCCTTTCTCCACATCCTCTCCAACACATATGGTTTACTGTCTTGTTAATTTTGGCCATTCTCACTGGTGTAAGGTGGTATCTCAATGTCATTTTGATTTGAATCTCCCTGATGGCCAGTGATGATGAACATTTTTTCATGTGTCTGTTAGCCATTTGTATGTCTTCTTTGGAGAAGTGTCTGTTCATGTCTTCCGCACATTTTTTGACTTGATTGTCTGTTTTGTGTGTGTTGAGTTGAGGAGTTCTTTATAGATCTTAGATATCAGCCCTTTGTCTGTGGTGTCATTTGCGAATATGTTCTCCCATTCTGGGGGTTGCCTCTTTGTTTTGTTGACTGTTTCCTTTGCTGTGCAGAAGCTTTTGATCTTGATGAAGTCCCAAAAGTTCATTTTTGCTTTTGTTTCCTTTGCCTTTGGAGACATATCTTGAAAGAAGTTGCTGTGGCCAATGTTGAAGAGATTGCTACCTATGTTCTCCTCTAGGATTTTGATAGATTCCTGCCTCACATTGAGGTCTTTTATCCATTTTGAGTTTATCTTTGTGTATGGTGTAAAAGAATGGTCGAGCTTTATTCTTCTACATGTAGCTGTCCAATTTTCCCAGCATCATTTATTGAAGAGACTGTCTTCTTTCCACTGTATATTTTTTCCTGCTTTGTTGAAGATTATTTGACCATAGAGTTGAGGGTCCATATCTGGACTCTCTACTCTGTTCCACTTGACCCAAACATTCTTGAGCAGGATCATCTTTAGCTTCCAAGTGTTTGAATTTCTTCCAGACTTTTTCTTGTGATTGAGTTCCAGTTTCAAAACATTGTGATCTGAGAATATGCAGGGAATAATCTCAGTCTTTTGGTATCAGTTGAGAACTGATTTGTGACCCGGTATGTGTTCTATTCTGGAGGAAGTTCCATGTGTGCTCAAGAAAAATGAATATTCTGTTGTTTTAGGGTAGAATGTTCTGTATATATCTATGAGGTCCATTTGATCCGGAGTGTCATTCAAAACTCTTGTTCCTTCGTTAATTTTCTGCTTAGATGATCTGTCTGTTGCGGAGAGTGGAGTGTTAAGATCCCCTGAAATTAACATATTATTACCAATATGTCTGTTTTGGTTAACAGTTGGTTTATGCAGTTGGCTGCTTCCACATTGGGGGCATAGATATTTATAATTGTTAGGTCTTTTTGGATAGACCCTTTAAGAATGATATAGTATCCTTCTGTATCTCTGACTACAGTCTTTAGCTTAAAATCTAATTTGTCTGATATGAGAATTGCTACCCCAGCTTTCTTTTGTGGTCTGTTGGCATGAAAGATGGTTCTCCATCACTTCACTTTCAGTCTGTATGTATCTTTAGGTTCAAAATGAGTCTCTTGTAGACAGCATATGGATGGATCCTGCCTTTTTATCCAGTCTGCAACCCTGTGCCATTTTATGGAAGCATTTCACCTGTTTATGTTGAGAGTGGATTATTGAAAGGTATGATTTTATTGTCATCATGTTGCCTGTGAGATCTTTGTTTCTATAGCTTGTCTCTGTAAATTTCTGTTCTATGTCACTCTTGGGGTCTTTCTCCTTTTATAGACCCCCCCTTAATATTTCTCACAGGGCCAGCTTAGTGATCACATATTCTTTCAGTTTTTGCTGGTCTTAGAAGCTCTTTATCTCTCTATCCATTCTAAATGACAGGCTTGCCAGATAGATCCTTGGCTGCATGTTCTTCTCATCTAGTACCCTAAATATGTCTTGCCAACCCTTTCTGGCTTGCCAGGTCTCTGTGGACAGGTCTGACATTATTGTGATGTTACTCCCTCTGTACATAAGGAATCTCTTCCCACTAGCTTCCCTTAAAATGGTCTCCCTGGGGGATCCTAGGGTGATTGGCATATGGAGCACATTCCCATCATCTCAGAAGGGCCCTGGGTGGCTCAGTTGATCATGATGTTGATCATGATGTGGGGGCTGAGTGGGGGCAGAATTACAGCAAGGCCCCAGATGGTGAAGGACATCGCTGGCACAGGCCCTTGGCTCTGGCATTCTTAAGGAAGGTGGCACATCTAGCGGCCATCTTGGTTTTGTCAGCTGCCAGATCATTCTGTGAATACACTAAGAGTCACTGAATTATACACTTTAAATGGACAAATGGTATGGTATGTGGATTCTATCTTATTAAGCTGTTAAAAAAAAATGGTCTCCCTGGTTTTAAGATTTGTGGGTTTCTCTATTACATACCTGGGCATCAGTCTGCTCTCCTTGATCTTGAGGGGTGTTCTCTCTGCCTGTAGGACACGAATGTTTGTTTCATTCCCAAGATTAGGGATGCCCTCAGCTAGGATTTGCTCAAATATATCTTCTAGTCCTCTCTCTCCACCCACTCAAGAATCCCAGTAATTCTGACATTGGAACATTTCATGGTGTCATTAATTTCTCTCATTCTGTTTTCATGAATTCTAAGCTGTTTGTTCTAGGCCTCCTCCTGATCCTTCTTTTCTATCAGTTTGTCTTCTAGATCACTAATGCATTCTTCTGCCTCATTTACCCTAGCTGTTAGAGTAGCTAGATTAGATTGGATCTGAATGATAGCATTTTTAAGTTCTGCCAGATCAGCTCTCACATCTGCCCTTAGAGAATCTATGTTGACATTAATAGTTTTCTCCAACCTAGGTATTCCCTGCATATCTGTTACCCTGAAGTCTATTTCTGACATCTTACTTATATCCATATACATTAGTTCTGTGGCAGAGGTCACAGTGTCTGAATTTTTCCTGTGTTCCAGGTTCCTTCTCCTATTCATTCTGGTGAGGGGTGGTTGAGGGAATGTATGGAGTCCAAACTACTGACCACAATCCGATCAAGATGCACCTGTTTTGTAGGGATGTTAGGGTTGTCAGCCTCTTATTCTTCCAGCCTATCATATGGGAAAGGGGTCTGCCATGCTACTACTCAGGCAACCCTGTTTGGGCAGAGTTGCCCTGCCCCCTGTGGGGGGGATGGGCTCAGTGAAAACCAGTTTTGGGGGGCTTTTGTTCTCTGGCAGCTTTCCCTGGTGACTTTCTGCATCTCTTCTGAGAGTCAGAGCAGAAGTGACCATATCCAAACTCCTGTCTCAGAACAGGGAGATCATGGTCTGTTCTCAAGAAAGCCCTCCAGGGTTCCTCAAAATGTTGAAAATAGAACTACCCTATGACCCAGCAATTGCACTACTGGGTATTTACCCTAAAGATACAAACGTAGTGATCCGAAGGGGCACATGTACCCGAATGTTTATAGCAGCAATGTCTACAATAGCCAAACTATGGAAAGAACCTAGATGTCCATCAACAGATGAATGGATAAAGAAGAGGTGGTATATATACACAGTGGAATACTATGCAGCCATCAAAAGAAATGAAATCTTGCCATTTGCGACGATGTGGATGGAACTAGAGGGTATCATGCTTAGTGAAATAAGTCAGTCGGAGAAAGACAACTATCATATGATCTCCCTGATATGAGGACGTGGAGGTGCAACATGGGGGGTTAGGGGGATAGGAGAAGAATAAATGAAACAAGATGGGATTGGGAGGGAGACAAACCATAAATGACTCTTAATCTCACCAAACAAACTGGGGGTTGCTGGGGGGAGGTGGGGTTGGGAGAGGGGGAGGGGGTTATGGACATTGGGGAGGGTAGGTGCTATCGTGGGTGCTGTGAAGTGTGTAAACCTGGTCATTCACAGATCTGTACCCCTGGGGATAAAAATACATTATATGTTTATTTTAAAAAAAAAAAAAGGATGAATACCCAACTTTTGTAGCAACATGGACGGGACTGGAGGTGATTGAGCTGAGTGAAATAAGTCAAGCAGAGAGAGTCAAGTATCATATGGTTTCACTTATTTGTGAAGCATATTATTGTGGAGCATAACAAATGACATGGAGGACATTGGAAGATGGAGAGGAGAAGGAAGTTGGGGGAAATTGGAAGGGGAGGCGAACCATGAGAGACAATGGACTCTGAGAAACAACCTGGGGGTTTTGAAGGGGCGGGGGTGGGAGGTTGGGGGAACCAGGTGGTGGGTAATAGGGAGGGCACGTGTTGCATGGAGCACTGGGTGTTGTGCAAAAACAATGAAAACTGTTACGCTGAAAAATAAATAAATTAATTAAATGTCAAAAAAAAAAAAAAAAAAAGAAAGAAAGAAAAAAGAAAGCCCTCCAGGCCATGCTAACTCCATTTTTGTCTGTGCTGCTAAAAACCTCAGCATCCTGGGTTGTGCACCCCACAGCCGCACTGCCAGCCCTCACTTCCAGGTCCAGGCACATCTGTGCCCTTCATCCTTCTAAAACTGCCAGCTTTCCCTAGTTCACACACACATGCCCACAGCTCCAGGTTTCAGTCTGGGGGGCTTCCCTAAAGTCCTTTCCCTGCGGCTACCAGCATGTGAGTCTGCACCCAGTCCCCAGCACAGGAGGCTTTTGTACTCCTATATTATTTCACCTTCCTGGTGCCAGCACTTATGGCCCTTCCCTCCCCCTTCATTCATCTTCCAATATCTGCCGGAATTGTGGCTCCCCGCTTCATACATTGAAACCAGCCACTGGAGATATTCTGTTGGTATAGACCTGGATATATCTTCTTACATCTCAAGCTGATTTCATGGATGTCCAGAGTGGTCTGGTAGACATCCAGCTTTATTCAGGGGACTGGTTGAAATATGGGCCCCTACTCATCCACCATCTTGGGCCCCCCTCTCCCCTGCTTATTTGTTCTTCTTGTCTTATTGCTGTGCTTGGACTTCCAGTACTATGTTGAATAAAAGTGGAGAGAGTGAACATCTTTATGTTGCTCCTGGTGTGAGGGGAAAAAACTCTTAGATCTTCACCACTGAGTACGCTAGTTGTGGGTTTTATATATAAAGGCCATATAAATATGGCCTTTATTATGTTGAGGTATGTTTCCTCTAAACCTATTTTGTTGAGGGTTTTTATCATGAATGGATATTGTACTTTGTCAGATGCTTTTTCTGCATATATTGATATGATCATATGGTTCTTACCCTTTTTCTTATTGATGTGATGTATTACATTGATTGGTTTGAGAATATTGAACTACGATTGGGGCCCAGGTATAAATTCCATTGATCATGGTGAATGATTTTTTTAACATATTACTGGATTCAGTTTGCTAGTATTTTGTTGAGAATTTTTGCATCTATGTTCATCAGAGATAATGGCCTGTAATTCTCTTTTTTAGTGTTGTTTTTATGTGGTTTTGTTATCAGGTTAATGTTGGCCTCATAGAATGAATTTGGAAGTTTTCCTTCTTCTATTTTTTGGAAGAGTTTGAGAAAAATAGGTATTAACTCTTTTTAAATGTTTGGTAGAATTCCCCTTTGAAGCCTCTGGTCCTGCACTTTTGTTTGTTGAGAGTTTGTTGATTACTGACTCAATTTCCTTGCTGGCAATTTGTCTGTTCAAAATTTCTATTTCTTAAAAAAAAAATTTCTATTTCTTCCTGCTTCAGTTTTGGTAGATATGTTTCTGGGAATTTATCCATTTCTTCTAGGTGTCCATTTTGTTGGCATACATTTTTTTCCATTATATTCTCTTATAATTGTTGTATTTCTGGGGTGTTGGTTGTTATTTCCTTTCTCTCATTTGTGACTTTGTTTGATTCCTTTCTCTTTTTTTCTTGATGAGTGTAGCTAGAGGTTTATCAGTTTTGTTGATACTTTCAAAGAGCCAGCTCCTGGTTTCATTGATCTGTTCTGTTGTATTTGTGGTGTTTCCCAATTTTTTCTTGTGGTTGATTTCTAGATTTGTAGCATTGTGGTTGCAAAAGATGCATGGTTTGACTTCAGTCCTTTTGAATTTGTTGAGATTTGTTTTGTGGACCAATATGTGGTGTATTCTGGAGAATGTTCCATGTGCACTTAAAAAAATGTGCATTCTGCTGTTTTAGGATGGAATGTTTTGAATATATCTGTTAGATCCATCTGGTCCCATATGTCATTCAAAGCCTCTATTTCCTTATTGATTTTCTGTTTGGATGATCTATCCATGTAAGTTAGGTGTTAATGTCTCCTACCATTATTGTATTACTATGTATTACTTCCTTTATGTTTGTTATTAGTTGCTTTGTGTATTTGAGTGTTCCCATGTTGGGTGCACAAATTGTTTTAAATTAAAATTCAGTTAGCCAGCATATAGTACATCATAGTTTCAGACGTGGTGTTCAATAATTCATCAGTTGTGTATAATGCTCATCACAGTTACAATTATCATATCTTCTTATTGGATTGTTCCATTTATGATTATGTAGTGTCCTTCTTTGTCTCTTGTTACAGTCTTTGTTTTAAAGTCTATTTTGTCTAATATAAGTATTGCTAACCAGCTTTCTTTTCACTTCCATTTGTTTGATAATGCTTTTCCATCCTTTCACTTTCAATCTGCATGTATCTTTAAGTCTGAAATTAGTTTCTTGTAGGCAGCATATAGACGGGTCTTTTCTTCTTCTTCTTCCCTTTTTTCCCCCCATCCCTCACCTTATGTCTCTTAATCAGAGCATTTAGCACATTTATGTTTAGAGTAATCATTGATAGGTATGTACTTACTGCCATTTTGATACTTGTTTTATGGTTATGTTTGTAGTTCTCTGTCCTTTTTTTCTCTTCCTCTCTTCTCTCATGCTTTGCTGGCTTTTTTTAGCAAAATATTTGGATTTCTTTATTTTTCACATATCTATTACTGGTTTTTGATTTGTGTTTATCATTAGGTTTGTATATAACAGTATATGTTAAGATGATGGTCACTTGAGTTTGAACTCCTTCTTTACCTTTCTGCCCCCACATTTTATTTATATGGTATCATACTTCACATCCTTTCATTTTGTGAAATGGACTGGTTTTTATAGATACTCTAAATTTTACTGCTTTTGTGCTTCCTACTTTTCTTACTCTTAGTTATGGTCTTTCCTTTCCATTGAAAGAGTCCTTTTTAACATTTCTTGCTGGGCTGGTTTAGTGGTCATGAATTCCTTTAACTTTTGTTTGTCTGGAAAACTCTTTATCTCTCTTTCTATTCTGAATGATAGCCTTTCTGGATAAAGCATACTTACCTGCAGGCTTCCCCCCCTCCCCAGCCCGCCCAACACTTTGTATGTCATACATAGGGTATGTATGTATGTATGTATGTCACACATACCCTTCTGGCCTGCAAAGTTCTTGCTGAAAAATCAGCTGATAGCCTTATGGGGTTTCCTTTATATGTAATTGTTTTCTTTTCTCCTGATGCTTTTAAAATTATCTTTGACTACTTGTTTCCATTTTAATTACTATGTGTCTTAGTTTGGTCCTCCTTGAATTGATTTTGTTGGGGGCTCCCTGTGCCTCCTGGATCTAGATTTTGGTTCCCTCCCCCAGATTCAGGAAGTTTTCAGCTATTATTTCTTCAAATACATTTTCTGCCTCCTTTCCCCTCTCTTCTCCTTCTGGGATCCCTATAATGCAAATATTATTATGCTTGATGGAGTCACTGAGTTCCCAAAATCTATTTTCATTTTTCTCTCTCCTGTTCAGCTTGATTGCTTTTCATTATTCTCTCCTCCATATCACTGGTCTGTCCTTCTGCTCCTCTAGTCTACTATTTATTCCATCTCATATATTTTTAACTTCAGTTATTGAGTTCTTCATCTCTGATTGGTTCTTTATGTTTTCTATCTCTTTAAGGCTCTCACTGAGATCCTCCACTCTTTTCTCAAGTCCAGTGATTATCTTTATGACCATTACTTTAAATGGTCTATCAGGCATGTTACTTATCTCCATTTCATTTAGCTTTCTTACTGTGATTTTTGTCTTGTTCTTTCATTTGGGATATATTCTACTGTCTCCCCATTTTGTCTAATTCTCTGTGTCTGTTTCTGTGTGTTAGGAAAGTCAGCTATCTCTTCTGCTTTTGAAAGTAGTGGCCTTATGAAGAAGAGTTCCTATAGTGCCCTGCAGGGCAATGTTCCCTGTTCACCAGAATCTGGCACTTCAGGGGTACCTCCTATGTGTGTTGTGTCACCCTACTACTACTGTGGCTGAACTGTGTTAGCCTTCAGTCCAGTCATCTACAATGACTATCTTTGCTCTTTGTGGGCTTGAGTTGAGTCAGACCAGGCATTTTCCAGAAATTCAGTGGCACCAAACTGCAGTGTGCTTTCCCTGTGTCATCCTCTGAGAAGCTTTCATTGTTGGGCAGAGTCTGCAGTCAGACCAGATATCTGTCCCTAGCCCACTGCTGGGGCTGCAGTCAGACTGGTATGTGTGGTTATCTTCTCTCCCCATGGCAGGAGTCACTTTGGAGTAGCAATGGCCCCTTTTGGAGCTGCTTTCACATTTTGCCAAGCTTATGGCACCTCTTTGGATGGATTCTGGCCAAGGGCTTCTTCGAGGAGGCAGGTCCACAGGAGAATGTGGGAGCAGTGCACAGTGTTAGCAAGGTTTGTGTGAGTCTTCTTTGGGGGGGAGATGTGGAACCAATGCTAGAGGGGCATATCTGCAAAAGAATGCAGGGCCAGGGTTCACTGTTAGCAAGTTAGGTAGTGAGTATTGGTAGAGCACTGGTTCCCATAGGTGTTCATATGTCTAGGCTGGGGGGTAGGGAAGGAAGTGGAAGAGGGAAGTGGCACCTGCCAGCTCCTTTGTTCCTGGAGAAGTCTCCCAGTGATCCCTGCCCCTCTAGCAATACCCTGAGATTTGTAAACAAATCTCCTTCCTGTATACCCTAGGCATTTTTCAAGCTATTGCTCCTATGTTGTATTTCAGTGAGACAGTTTCTTGTGCCATCTCTTTAAGAGCAGGGACGCCAGCTCTCCCAGAGCTGAGCCTACTGATTTTTAAAGTTCCAAGTGTTAAACTCCCCTGATTGTAAGAACTCAAGAAATTAGGCCCCTCTGGTTTTCAAAACCAAATGTTACAGGGATTTGCCTTCCTTATACTGATTCCCCATGTGTGGGTGTCTGGTGTGAGGGTCTGTTGCTCTCCCTTCTCTACACCCATTGCATCCTTCTCTCCTGCAGGCAATCCTGTGGATCAGGTTAGCTCTTGACCATGCCCTTCCTATCTTCTTTAATGTGGCATCTTCTCTTCATTTAGCTGTGGAGAATCTGTTCTACTAGTCATCAGGTTGTTTTGGGGTTATTTACCCAAAAAAACAGGGTGTTACCTAGGTGTATCTGTGGGATGTGCTGAGCTTACGATTCCCTGTTCCTCTATCCTGGAAGTTCCTGTGACTCTTTTGCACATATGGTTATCCATGCCCCACTCTAGTTTCCTTGGGTCTCTTTTTGGTGCCCTTTGCTCTAATCTCCTTTCTTTCATCTTAGGTATCTACTATTTCTGAACATCCTGAGCAAGTTAGTTTCTGGTTAGCTTCTGACAATTATCTCAATTTATAACAAGAATTGAAGACAAATTCCACAACTGAAACATAAAAACATGCCTCAATTTATGGTTTTGAAAGATCTTGAGATGTTTTCTCATTGTGCCACCAATAGAATTTCCTTCTCAAGTCTGAACTGGTTTTTAATATTCCATAGAATTCCATAGTTGAAGCCTTTAAAAGTTTTGAGATTCTTCCAGTTTGTGGAAGGTTTTTATTGGCTACAAGTTATGATTGAAATCATTTCCTTGCTATTCAGTTTAGCTGAATAGGCTAAAATAGGCTGCCTCAGGCTTTTTAGTGCTATCTAGAATAATTATATAAGAACTGTACAACTGTATTTTGGGAAACAAAAAACAAGGTCAGAAAAAATAGCTCATTACCCCCCAAGAATTTTGTTAATAAGTCCTTCTATGTTTCTGTCATCTGCATTCTCCCCTTTCAACCTGGCCTTTCAACCTTAGTATCTATTGTCCCTGAATATGGAGTTTCCAGGTGTGGTTAAGGAATTCTGGCACCTGTGTGTATGTATCTGTGTGTGTGTGTGTGTGTGTAACTTACATATAACATATATATGAGTTGGTGGCACATGAGACCTATCATACCTCCTTCAAACTTCAATGAAGAACAAATATATATTTTTTTTTCAGAGAAACAAACTGATATTTGTGTTTAGATAGATACTGATACATTGAACTCCCAGCTACTGTTCCTTTCATCCTCCTGAGTCCCTGCAGCAAAGGTATGCCCAGCACTACAGACTATTTTTTCTCCATCTCAGAAATTCTGAGTTTCCACATGTGAAAACTGAAGGATATCATGAGTTTACAATGTAAAAACCTTCATGTGTAGGAAAATGCAGTATTCATTATTGTCATCAGCAGAACTGAAAAGTCACATAGGAGAGGACATTTAAGGAAAACTATAATAAGGAATTGACTGAGATTAAATGATCCAATCTGGTATTTCTGTAGTATCTAATTCAAAGGGACAAGGTGGTGTTCCAGCAAATCAACTTGAAAGAAAATAGGCTTATTTTGATAATCCATCTTTTCCTCAGTAAGTTTGGTTTCCATAGCCACAGGCTTGTCAGCCAGCTGGTTTGGTTAATGATGACCCTGAGGAAGCAACATCGTGGGTCTCTATTTCTCCATCCCTATTTGCAAAACAGAGCCAAATTGGTTCTAGAAGTTGTCTGAGAAGGAAACTCTTATCCCAGACAGAGATAATACTCTACTCTCTGATGAGCAACATCTTCAATAAAACCGGAAGATAGCAATTCTTGGGTTTGTCTACAATTGAATACCCTCTTAGGGAGCAGTAATAGTATCATGAAATTCCCCTCAGTCTGAGGATAAGGGAAAACAAATCCATTGCCCTATCATATAATTCAGATATTTTTCATTAATACTCAGAAGTCCCCTGGTTTCTTTCTGAACCTCAGATGTCTTATCTATAAATAGAGAGGTTTGCTCAGTCCCTTCTGTTCCAATATGCTGAGATTTTGTTTTTTGACCAAATAATTTCTGTTCTGCCATAAATACTTCTCATGATCCTTTCTCTCCCATTTCTTTTTTCCAGTGCTGGCTATAGTACCAGCCTCTAGTACCCAGTAGGACACCCTTCCAGGTTATTAAGCCAAATGCCATATGATTTCTCCACCTTTGTAACTCACTCTGTTAGATAAGGTAATTAGGATAAGTCCTAATCCAAGTTGACTAGTGTCATCTAGTCATCCAAAATGCCATATGGAGACAGAGACACACAGAGAGAACACCATGAGACAATGGAATCAGAGACATTGGTACTGCAATTACAAGCCAAGGAACACCTGGGCTTACTAGAAGTTGGAAAGAGCCAGGAAGGATCCTGTTTTAAAAGCTTTGGAGGGAGCATGATTCCAAGCTTTTGGCCCCCAGAAATGTGAGAGAATAAATTTCTACACAGTTGCTTTTTTTAACCCAAGTAATAAAATTTACTTCTGCACCACTAAGATTTCCCCACTACTGTCCATCTCATTCCTATTCATCCTTCAGTCATAGCTCAGCTCTCGTTTCTGTAAAGCCTTTTGTCTTCACTACAATGTATGATTCTATTTCACCAACATATACCTAGTACCTACTGTATCTGATACATTATGCTAGCTAGTACAGATAAAAGTATTTATCTTAATCTTTTTTTAATCAAAATATATTTGACATGCAGTATCCTATTCATTTCAGGGGTACATCATAGTGATTCAATAATTTTGTACATTACAAAATGATACCCATGATAAGATCTGACGGAATCCAATAAAAATGATAAGAACTAATACGTAAGTTCAGTAAGGTTGCATGTATTTCTACACAGTAGTAATGAGCAAACCAAAAATTGAATTAAAGAAAAAATTCCATTTATAATATTAGCATAAAGTAAAATACTTAAGAATAAATTTAACAAAAGGAGTATTAAACTTCTACATTTCTACTGTGAAAACTATGTAATATTGTTGAAGAAATTTAAAGAAGGCCTAAATTAAATGAAAATACATCAGTGTTCATGGACTAAAAGACTTAAGATGGCTTTAGTACCCGCAATGATACATAGATTCAACAAAGTCTCTATCTAAATACAAGCTGGCTTCTTTGCAGAAATTGACAAGCTGATACTAAAATTCATGGGGAAATTAAAGGAACCCAGAATAGCCAAAACAATCTTGAAAAAGAACATTGAAGATTCACAATTCCCAATTTCAAAGTTTACTTTGAAGCTACAGAATCAAGAAAAGATGGTTCTAGCATAGGATGGACATGTGGATCAATGGGATAGAACTAATAGTCTAGAAATAAATCTTCACATTTATGGTCCACTGATTTTGATAAATGCACCACAGCAAATAATGTGGAATGAAAAACCTTTCAACAAATTGTGCTGGGAGGGACAACTGCATATTCATATGCAAAAGCATAAAGTTGGACCCTTACCTTACATCATATATAAAAATTAATTCAAAATGGATCATAGACCTAAATGTAAGAGAGAAAATTACATCTTTTAGAAGAATATGGGAATAAATCTGACCCTGGATTAGGCAATGATTTCTTAGATGTAACACCTGAAGTACAAGAAACACAACAAAATTAGATAAATTGAACTTCACCAAAACTAAAAAAGTTTGTGCCTCAAAGGGCACCATTAAGAAAGTAAAAAAGATGGATGCCTGAGTAACCCAGTTGGTTAAGAATCTGCTTTCGGTTCAGGTCACAATCCCAGGGTCCAATCCTGCATCAGACTCCTTGCTTAGCAGGGAGCATGCTTCTCCCTTTGCCTGCTGCCTCCCCTGCTTGTGCACTTGCTCTCTCTCTGTCTGACAAATAAATAAATAAATAAAATCTTTTAAAAAAAGAAAGTAAAGAAGAAAACCATAGAAACAGAAAAATATCATAAATCACATATCTGATAAAGGACTTGAATTTAGAATATATAAAGAATGCTTACAACTCAATAATATAAAGACAAATAACCCAATTTTTAAATGGACAAAGAATCTGAGTAGACATATCTCCAAAGAAGATATACAAATGCCTAATAAAACATCAAAAGATGATTGGCATCAATAGCCATCATGGATATGGAAAAGCTGGAATACTCATACATGGATGGTGGAATGTAAAATGGTGCAGCCATTATGGAAAATAATTTAGCCATCCTCAAATTGTTAAAAAGTTACCATATAAACCCAGCAATTCTACTACAAGTTATATACCCAAGAAATTAAAACATATGTCCATACAAAAACTTGTATACAAATGTTCATAGCCACAATATTCATAATAACTAAAAACTGGAAATCACCCAAATGTCCATCAACTGATGAATAAATAAATAAAATATGGTATATCCATACAATGGGATATTATTCAGCAAAATAAAATAATGGAGTTCTGATGCACGTGATGAGTGAATGAACCTTGAAAACATTATGCTAAGTAAAAGAAAGCAATTTTAAAAGACCACATATTACATGATTCCATTTATATGAAATGTCCAGAATAGGCAAATCCACAGGGACCAAAAGTAGAATTGCCTAGGATTGAGGAGGATAGAAGAAATGGAAAGTGGCTATTTCTTTTTGAGATGATAAATATATTTTTAAATTGATTGTGGTAATGGTTACACAATTTACAAATATACCAAGAACAACTGAATTGTATACTTTAAGAGGGTGAATTGAATGGTGTATGAATTATATCTCTATAAAGCTGTTATATTTTATGAAATTGATTGGTTGAGCCTAAGTCATGGGCCTACATTGTAGCTGCAAAGGAGGTGGCGAAAATGACTACCTGGCTTTTTCTTTCTTCCTCCTATCAAAACACCTATGGTAAGAATTCTCCAAAATATGGGAGGATAACTCAGAAGCTAGACAGACCCCCAAAAAATTGGTAAGTATTTCCTAAGGCAGCTAAGAGTATAGTAAGTGCTATATGAGTAATACCAAGTGCAAAAGAAATGAAGTCTCCTGGGGGTGGAATTTTTTCAGAAAGGAAAGTATTGGTAGTGCCCTTCCCTAAGCTCATTCATTAAATGTTGTATTCTGTCTTCTGGGATGTGTGTTAGTCTTACCTCCTCTAAGAAGTTACAAGCTCCTTGAGATCACTTGAAATTATATATAGACTCCTTGAGATCTACTTTTCATGCAGACCTCAGCCAAATCTAGCAAGTGTTTAATGATCAGTAATTGATTTAACTAGTGGTAATGTCCTACATCTGCACTACAACTGTCAGTTTTATTATGAGTTTAAGGTTTTTCTTTTCAAGTAAGTTCTTTGCCCAATGTGGGACTTGAATTCACAACCCCAAAATCAAGAGTCACATGCTGTACTGATTGAGCCAGCCAGGTGCCCTAGTGTAGTTATTTTGCATCTAGGTTTTTCTTTTATTATATATTAATTGAAAATTGTTGGCTCTTTTAAATATTGAGGGGGCTCTCATCTGTAGTTGGTTGATAAGGTTGCCATATGCCTTTCAAAATATAACTAAAATTGACTTTTTAGTAACAAACCTTCTTTGTGACTTTTGCGTACAGAAATGTTTTCAGGGGCACCTGGGTGGCTCAGTGGGTTAAGCCTCTGCCTTCGGCTCAGGTCAAGATCTCAGGGTCCTGGAATCGAGCCCCATGTCGGGCTTTCTGCTCGGGGGAGGGGGGGGGGCGCCTGCTTCCCTCTTGTTCTCTGCCTGCCTCTCTGCCTACTTGTGATCTCTCTCTCTCAGGCAAATAAATTAATAAATTTTTTTAAAAGAATTTTTCAATTCTTAATAATTGATTTATAATGGATTAATAATAATAATAACTGAAAAGTTTTCAATTAATGAGTTAGCTAGTTTGGCTCTTTACAAAGCATCACATCTTCTTAATTTGATAAAGCTCTAGGACCAAAGATTCCTATATAGACTGAAAATAAAAATCATGTAAATTCCTCCACAGTTTGAGCAATGGGGAGAAAACCCAGAACGTTGTGATTTGTAATTTTGAGGAAATCCAAACAAGTGTGCCTTTTTTTTTTTTTTGAAGGATTTTATTTATTTGACAGAGAGAGAAAAAGAGACCACAAGCAGGGGGAGCAGCAGGCAGAGGGAAAGGGAGAAGCAGACTCCCCGCTGAGCAGGGAGAATCCTAGGACCCCTGGCATTATGACCAGAGCTGAAGGCAGCCACTCAACCCACTGAGACACTCAGGTACCCCAAAACAAATGTGTTTTTATATGACCCTAATTTATCTTAAAAAAAAAAAATACATACTTCTAATACTGATGAAGAGGGCATAAAAATTCCTGACATGTGTCCCTGTTTAATTTCCCAAACCACGGTAAATGAATTATCTAAACTCTCTATTAAAATACACAGACTTACAGTAGTTGTTTAAGCCAGTTTAATTTAATTTTCTCACGTACTCAGTTATATATATATATATATATATATATATATATATTTCTAGTTACATTTCAGCCTATAACAAAACAAAAAATTTGTTAAGTGTTTGAATTTTAGAAACTATAAATAAAACAACAATGTTGTGGGCTTGCCCCTTCCTTAAGTTCGTATTTAAGTCTCTTTTAATTTCTTCAAAATAATCGCATAGTTAGTTAACTTGCTATTTAACCACTTAACAGGGGTTGAAGTGTTATTTTTTTTTTCACATCATCTATACCTAGAAAGTCTTAAGGGAAATAACAATAAACAAAAAAGGCAAGAGTCTTCAAATCCTCATTCCAACTTCACTTATAGGATTCTTATACAACCTGATGCAGTTTCTATTCAAGCAGCCTAATGTTATAAAATTCCAAATGTTGGCATTTAATCTGTATTAAGAAAAAGCACTGTATTAAGAAAAAGCACTAAATAATTTATGTTTACACTTCTTTCAAGTTTTATGTGCTTAGCTTCTATTAGTCTCCTTCAAAAGCAACAGAGAAACAGCATGATTTTGTAAATGAGATGAGCGCTCCAGTGGCAAGTATTTAGTTCCAGATCTTGTGTTTTGATTTCACTGTAACTATTACTGTGCTATCATTCACAAGTGTTCTCCTGCTACACAGACAGGGAGACAAGCCATAAAAGACTCTTAATCATAGGAAACAACTGAGGGTTGCTGGAGGAGAGGTGGATGGAGGATGGGGTAGCTGGGTGATGGGCATCAAGGCAGGCACTTGATGTAATGGGCACTGGGTGTTATATGCAACTGATAAATCACTAAATTCTACCTCTGAAACTAATAATACACTATATGTTGATTAAATTGAATTTAAATAAAAAGAAAATTTTTTTTAAAGATTTTATTTATTTGGACAGAGAGAGGCCACAAGTAGGCAGAGAGGCAGGCAGAGAGAGAGGAGGAAGCAGGCTCTCCACTGAGCAGAGAGCCCGATGCGAGGCTCAATCCCAGGACCCTGAGATCATGACCTGAGCTGAAGGCAGAGGCCCAACCCACTGAGCCACCCAGGCACCCCGAATTTAAATAAAATTTTTAAAAAATATACAGTAGTAATAAATTACAGTACTATAGGCATACCAAAAATTTAGTTATCATTTGTAAGTTTTCTACAGATATTTTATTTTAATGTATTTTTATTAATTTATTTTTAAAGATTTTATGTATTTATTTTAGAGAGAACACACGGCAGAGGGAGAGGGGAGAGAATCTCAAGCTGACGCCACACTGAATGCAGAGCCTGAAGTATAGGACTCCATCCCATGATGGACAGACAGGCCCTGTCTGTTTTTTGTCTTATTTTCCCTGCCCTTCTCCTGTGTTCATGTTTTTTGTTTCTTAAATTCCACCTATGAATGAAATCAGATGATATTTGTCTTTCTTTGACTGGCTTATTTCGCTTAGCATAATACCCTCTAGTTCAACATATGTCATTGCAAATGGCAAGATTTCATTCTTTTGGATGACTGAGTAATATTCCATTGTATCTTCTTTATCCATTTATCTGTCCATGGACATCTGGGCTCTTTCTATACTTTGGCTATGATAGACATTGCTGCTATAAATACTGGGATACCTATGCCCCTTTGAATCACTATGTTTGTATCCTCTGGATAAATATATAGTAGTGTAATTGCTGGGTCCTAGGGTAGCTCTATTTTTAACTTTGAGGAACCTCCATATTGTCTTCCAGAGTGGCTGCACCAGCTTGTATTCCCACTAACACTCTAAGAGGGCTCCCCTTTCCCTGCATTCTCACCAACATCTGTTTCCTGAATTGCTTATTTTAGCCATTCTGACCAGTGTGAGGTGGTATCTCACTGTGGTTTTGACCTGATGCCCAGTGATATTGAGCATTTTTTCATGTGTCTGTTGGCTATTTGGATATCTTCTTTGGAGAAATGTCTGCTCGTGCCTTCTGTCCACTTTTTCACTGGATTTTTTTTTTTGTTTTTTTTTTGGTTTTTGGGTTTTGAGTTTGATGAGTTCTTTATAGATTTTGGATACTAGCCCTTTATCTGATAAGACATTTGCAAATATCTTCTCTTATTCTGTAGGTTGCCTTTTAGTTCTGTTGACTGTTTCCTTAGCTGTGCAAAAACTTCTCATCTTGGTGAGGTCCCAAAAGTTCATTTTTGCTTTTGTTTCTCTTGCCTTTGAAGACATACCTAGCAAATAATTTTTGTAATGTAAGGATGTCCCAAATATTGCACGAGATATCATTATACCAAAAAATTATTCATTGTCCGAACTTCAGATTTCATTGAACATTCTATATGTTTATTTGAGAAATCCAAAACCTTAGCTGTAAGGGGAAAGAAAACACAGAGATGATCACAAGTGATAATGGTCTTTGGGGTGTCTAAAAGACTGCAGTGAGAAAATTATTTGCTGAAATTTAAATTAACTGGGTATCCTATATTTTATCTGGAAATCCTGCCTACAGTGAATGACACAATGCAATGGGATTTCTTTTTAGCTGCTATTTATTTCTCTTGGTTGCTGGTAATAAGGAAATCAGGCAGGCATTATATACTGGCTTTGGGGGTAGGAGAGGAAAGGCTGTGAGTTTGGGGCCGGTTTTGTAGTGAGACAGGAAGAAAAGAGAAATTGTAGTCAAAGTCAGTGGAAGGTAGCAGAGAAATGGGTAGCTGGGGATGGGGTGACACTGATCCGTACGAGGAAAGGGACTGGCAAGAAAATGAGTGTGTGTCAGGAGTGTTCCTATAGTCTTTTAGTGGCAGGAGGTCCCGGCCCCCCAGTGCCTTTATCCCTTTATCTGTAATTTGAAAGCCTGTCCTTCCTCAATTTCCCTTATTGTCACCTGAGCTTTGTTGGAAGCTCTCTCCCAGGTGACAACCACCAACAGGAACTTGGAGGATATGGGGTGGGATATCTCTAATGCAGTAAGAAGGTGCTTTCGGTAGTGTTGGAGAAGGAGAGGGAGGATTTATTCTTCGAATCCTTAGTTGAAGTCATGAATGACTTTCCCATATGAATGTGGTCTTAAAAGGTGGTATTTTCGGGCGCCTGGGTGGCTCAGTGGTTTAGGCTGCTGCCTTCGGCTCAGGTCATGATCTCAGGGTCCTGGGATCGAGTCCCGCATCGGGCTCTCTGCTCAGCAGGGAGCCTGCTTCCCTCTCACTCTCTCTGTCTGCCTCTCTGCCTACTTGTGATCTCTCTCTGTCAAATAAATAAATAAAATCTTTAAAAAAAAAAAAGGTATTTTCTTTGGAAACCATTCTGTAAGAGATTGTCTGGAAGCTTACTAAAATGCAGATTTCTGGGCCCCTTGCAAAAATTTGGACTCAGTAGGTCTGTGATGTAGATTCCAAATATAAAATGTATATACATACATGTATAATTTTCAAGTGTTTATTTAAATTCCAGTTAGTTAACATACAGTGTAATATTAGTTTCAGGTATACAATATAGTGATTCATCACTTCCATTTAACACCTGGTGCTCATCACAAGAAGTGTGCTCCTTAACCCCCTCTATATTTATTTTTTACAAGCGCCAGGAACATCAGTTTGGAAAATATTGTAATGAAGTATAGTATAGCATGGTCTAGTCTAGTCTAGCATAGTTTTATATAAGAATATATAAAATAGGGGTGCCTGGGTGGCTCAGTGGGTTAAATCCTCTGCCTTCAGCTCAGATCATGATCTCAGGGTCCTGGGATCGAGCCCCGCATCGGGTTCTCTGCTCAGGGGGGAGCCTGCTTCCTCCTCTCTCTCTCTCTCTGCCTGCCTCTCTGCTTACTTGTGATCTCTCTCTGCCAAATAAATAAATAAAGTCTTTAAAAAAAAGAATATATAAAACATATAATATATGTAAAATATATAAAATAATAATTTTATATATAAAAATATAAAGAATATAAAATGTTATGAAAAAATGCTCAATATTACTTAGTTCTCACAATAAGTATTTTTAGTGAAATTTGGAAACATAAACGTAAATTTTCATTCTCCACTTCTCTTCAGTTCACTGTGACACTTTTTGCCAATTATTCCCTTTTCCTTTTACACTCTTCATCTGTAAAGTAGGACTAACATTTGCCGGTAAGCTTAATGTTGAGGGGAAAAAAATACCATAATCATGTCTCTGCCAAAATTGAGATTCTAGGAAATAAATCACTGGATATAAATGCAAAATGTAATTATCCTGAAAGTTTTCCCTGTTGCAGTATTGGTAGAGTATATATTGTAAATGTAAATATTGAAAAAGATCATTCTCATGATTAACATTAATAAATATTTATTAATGTACCTATAGGGTATTTGGCAATGTACTAGTCAGTGATCTTACATCAAATCTGAAATAGATTCACGTTGCAAAGAAATATATAACCTAAATTAGAATTCCACAAATTGGAAACTGGCCAGTTTCTCCCCTGGGGAAAAAAGGGATTCAAATGCAAGAAGAATGGACTGGGCACATGAGAATTGGACACAAATCTCAACCACTGAGTGAAGCCACTTTCTCAGATGCCAATCTTATAAGCATCACTTTCAGATTTTTTCTATAAAGAGATCCAACTCTAATCCCCAAGAGACCTGAAGGAGTACCTCATCTGAAGCGTAGTACTTCCTTCTCTAAAGTCTGTGAACCACGTCTGCTCTTCTCCACAGCCTTCCAAGCACGGTGGCCCAGAGGATTTTCAGTTTCAATAAAACCTCAAGACTTCCCACAGAGGATTCTCTAGTTAGAATTCTAGACTTGGCGTCTTAGATTAAGAATATTTTTTAACCAATTTGTAGAGCTTTAGTCAAGACAGGAAATAACATGTTGCAGAGCAATTAAGCCAAGAACTCTGTGGCAAAGGTTCAAAACCTCATTCCACCTTTGACTCACCCGGGGACTTGTGAAGGTGACTTCACTTCTCTGGAACTCCTTTTTTCTCATCTAGAAAATGGAAAGATGAAAAGTAACCTGCTTTGATCAGAGGCTTGTTATATTGGAGGAAGTGCATTTGTAAAGGTCTTTGGAAAATACAAAGAACTGTAGAGAGGTTAGATAATGAAGGTTTTGTCTAAGCAAGACTGGAATGACTACCTCTCTTCATTTTTTACCCTCTGTTGAACTCACCTTTCTCTGCAGGCTATAAAAGAAGGAATCCTATATTTCTTCCCTAAGGACTTTTTTTTCACATAAATTTTTAAATGCCTTTCGTATTCATGTTTCAAGTTCTCCTGGAATTGGCTTTTTTTCCTCCAGCATTATGTATCCAAGGTAATGAGGAATTCAGAAGAACCACCTGCTGATAAAAAAATAAAAAATCCACAGGCTGGCCTGATGCCCAACAAAGATGAGTCCAATCCATAAGCAACCAGAGAAATCTGCCTCTTTTCTATACAAGTAGTTGGGTCACTCATCTTTTACCACACATTTAAGGCCCTATGACCCTTCATCAAATTCTCATGGAATAGGAGAGCCTCTCCCAAGGGGTCTGAATTTTGAATAGGTTGATTTCTTACCAGCTTGGAGGTTTTCTTTCTCCAGTTAACTTTCTAAAAATACTCTGCTTCCTTCTATTATACAGCTTACAAAGCACTTCTGCACATTCTGAGAGTAAACTGAAATTCAGTGGGATCTAAGGACATGCCCTTGTCTGCTTCATAATAAGTAGTAGAGCTAAAAGTCAAAACTATGAGTGGACTTTCTGTACTGCACAGTGCTGCTTGCCTTGGTTATTCTAGAAAGAATAGAAAATAAGATCATAAAGGCAGGCATTGTGGAGGGTCTTGAATGCCAGGCAATACCAAATCACTCAAGGATGGTTGTTGTTAGGTTTTGGGGGGCAGGCAGTGTTGATTTGTGTCTTAAATAAGAGTTGAGCTGTTAGAAGACTAATCTGGGAAATGTATGTGTAATAGATTAAAGAAAGGATAATATATCAGTCTGGTGTAAGTAGAAGTTAGAAACCACACAATAAATTGAATAGGAGAAGTTTAGTGTTAAAAAATCATTTAACTATGATAGAGAATTAACTGTAATGATGAAAGAGAACTCTAAAGTGAGCATTATGGTTGGTGGAAATTATGTAAGGAAGAAGAAATTTGGACAGAGGGCCTCCTCCCCAAGGCTGGGGTAAAAAACCTCATTGGAGAAGATATGGCTGTAGCCCAATCAACAGTGGAACTGTTTGCCAAACTGGACAGGCCAGAGTCACTGGACAGCCAGAAATAACCCTCTGGGGAGTAGGCAAGTCAAGGCTCTGGGTGAGCTTACAGAGGGAATCAGGGTATTACTGCTAGTACAATGCCTGGAGCACATGGTATCTATAGTGAGACAGTTACAAGAAACAACCTTCTGGAGTAAAGCAAGCAAGGAAAACACATGAAAGAAATCAGGTTCCACTGCCAGCCAGCATTAGACCTGAGCACACCAGTGTCCACTTTGGGAGGGTAGAAGCAAGATAGTCACTGGGTCCAACCCAGGCCTGTAAGGTTACCAAGGGACCACATATTCTGGGGCATATATGGGGTAGAGCACCAGTAGATGGCCCATAAACACACACCATTGGCAGACCTTAAAGCAGGAGCAAAGAAAAGCCAACTGTAGCACATGGGACCAGGAAGAGAAGCTCTTGTCTTCCTGCAGTGTCCCACAGGCAAGCTCTATTGACAAAGCTTAATGTTGTGTTCACTGGGACAGAGAAATGTTTAAGAGTCTAATTTATTATCCCAAGCATATGTTGAAAAGTAAATTTGGAACTCAGAAACAGTAAATTGATAATTGGCACAGACAGTGCCCCTTCTTACCTGAACAAAGTAATGACAACAGAAATTGTCTTTGATTGGAACCATGAATGAGTAAGGGCCCCCCTACTCATTTCCCCTGCAATTCTATTTGAACTCTTACACCATGACCTTTAAGTGGTTCCTTAAAAATATTCTCCTATTGGATCTTTAGTGATAATTCTAATATAATTCTAGCTTTTGAAAAGCTTTCTACATCTTCCTTTTTAGGGAGAAGGCAATTAGAAAAAAAGGAAGAGAAAGATGGCATCTGGGCAAGTGGAAACTTTTGTTCCAGCATTCTTCCATGGACCACTAAAACTGACCATGGTAGTAAGATCAATTTGAAAGCAATTGGAACTCACTTAAGAACAGTACCAGTGACTGATTCTCTTGCCTGCTCCACAAACACTTCTTGCTTAAGTTAGGGGTTCAAAGCCCTTTTCCCATTGATCTCTTCAAGCTAGTCACAACCCCTCAGGGAATGAAACAGACCAAAAGGAACAGGGGAATTAAGGTGGATAGTACTTATTAAGCAAACATTACAAAAAGTACATTCTTGCTCATGGATTTGTAAATAAGGGAATGTCTGGTGCGAGCTACTCCACCCAGAATATATATAAGTGGATTTTTGGAAGCTCTTTAACGTTTAGTATTCTGAAAGTCTCTAATGGGGGAGGAAAATCCAAAGGGGGAAGGACAAAACAAAATAATGGAAAACTGAGTTCTTCCATCTACGTAAGAAATGCACTGCTTTTTCACAGGCCATCAAACCATTTACTTTCTTTTTCTTTTTGATAGTTGTGTAATAGTAGTTCATCTTTTACTGTAAGTGAGTCTCAAAAATTCTAACATACATATTAATCATAATTTAGTTCACCATATTCTTCAATGAAGGAATTCCATTTGATATTATTGACCATTAATTTCTTCTAATAGCTTCCATAAAACAGTGCTCTCCTAATTTTCCTCCTATCTGTCCATAAAGCATGGAATTTCTTGGAATTTCTTGGAATCTTCTGTGGGCCTCTTTTTCCCTCATCCTACTCATTCATCTCCGCAGTCATCAATTCCATGATTTCAATTACTACCTACATGGAAATGACTAAATTTATTTCTGCAGCGGGGATCTAGCTCCTAAGCAACAGATCTGTATATCTAACCACCTCAAAACACAAGGCTTCCCAGGCACCTCAAAACAACATGTATAATATTAAAGTCATCACATTGCCTCCAAACATGTTCTGGCTCCTTTATTCTTTATGTCAGTGAGTGGTATCACCATATACCCAGTTATCCAAACTGGAAACCTAAAAGCCATTCTTGATGATTCTTACTTCACCCTCAACTCCCACAGAAAATTCTACTTCCTAAGTATTTCTGAAATCTATCCACCTCTGTCCATCCCCTTAACAACTCCCCCAATTCGTGGCACTATCATCTGATGCCCTCTTAGTCAAGGTTTTTCCATCCAACCCAGCAGCCAGGGACATTCTTTACAAATCAGGAAATCACATAATATAACTCCATGATGAAAAGGGCTTAAAAGCCTTCAGTCTTAGGATAAAATCCAAACTTAACATGACTTTAAATAAAAATCCTTATATTGCCCTGCCTACTTCTCCACACTCATTTTTCCTCCCTCCTCCTTCACTAACATTTCCAAAGTTCCTTGTTTTCTCTTGCCTCTGAGCCTCTACTGCTGACTCTGTTGAACCTCGTTCCCTTCCACCTAACTCTGTACACTTGACCTATGCATACTCATGCTGAGAGCCAGTGGTTCATCCCATGAAAAGTCCCCTCCGACTCTGCTGGATGGTGAAGTGACTGATATTGTGCTCCCAGAACACCCCTTGCTTTTCTCAATCCAAGCATGTATCACACTTCATTTTTCTTATTTAAAACCTAGCTTAGTTTAGGTACAATCTGTACACAATTAAATTAGACAATTTAACTGTATAATTTAATACATTTTGACAAATGTATCAATCATGTTACAAACACTACAATCAATATATAGAATATTTCTATCTGCCCAAGAAGTTTCATTGTTAATCCTTTCCTCCACCCCCCCACCTCCCCACCCGCTTCAGATTAACCATCGATCTCCTCTGTCACTGTAGTTTTGCCTTTTCCATAATATCACATAAATAGAATCATACGTGCACTCACAGCAGTCATTTGTAGCTGGCTTCTTTCACTTAATGGAAGGCTTCTGAAATTCCTCCTTGTTGCATGTAAGTGCAGTGCATTCCTCTTTTTTTTTTTTTTTAATTGCTGTGCAGCATTCTTTTGCATGGATGTAACAGTTTGTTTATTTATTACCCTGTTTCCAAAATGTTTGCTTCTGGTTTGGAGACATTAGGAATAAAGATGCTATGAATATTCACTTACAAGACTTTGTCTGGATATATATTTTCATTTTTCTTAGACAAAGACCTCCAAGTAGGATTGCTGGGTCGTATGATAACTATGTGTTTAACTTTACAGGAAACTGCCAAATTACTTTCCAAAGTGGTTGTTTCAGTTTGCATTCCCACCAATATTTGAGCGTCCCAGTTGCTCTGTCTTCTTGACAACACTTGGTATGTTCAGTCATTCTAAATTTTAGCCATTCAAGTGGCTGCATAGTGGTTTCACACTGTGGTTTTAATTTGCATTTCCCTAATAACTAATGATGTTGAACGTCTTTTCGTATACTCCTGTGACATTCATATATCTTTGTTAGTAGAGTACTTGTTCAAATATTTTTCCCACTTTTGTATTGGGTTGACTCTTTATTTTTGAGTTACAATACTCTCTCTATATTCTGATACCGTCCTTTATTAAATATATGTTTTGAAAATATTTTCTCCCAGACTAAGGCTTACCTTTTCACTTTCTTAGTAGTGTCTTTTGAAAAGCAAAAGATTTCAATTTTTATGGGGTCCCACTTACCCATTTTTCTTTCATGTGACCCCTTATTTTAATGGCTTTATTAATTGCCTATCTTTCCTACTACAGAATAAGCTCAGTGAGGGAAAACTACATGTTTCTCTTGCTTACCATTTACTGCACCTGACATGTAAGCACTCATACCTGCACATGAAGCACTCAAAGATATTTAATCAATTAATTATAATTAGTAAAAATATAGCCTTCTGTACTAGACAAACCTGTCCTATTACCTACCATACCCACAGCCTGTTAGGCTGCTGCATTTTATACCATGTGGTTCTGTTCTTGCTACTTCCCTTCTTCTTGGCTATGAATCATTAGGCTAGAGAGAAGCAAGGGCATTCAATCTGCAAGCTAACTGTACAGGGCTCTAATGTGAGAAATCCATTCAAACAGAAATAAACTAGACCAATAATTCTTAGAACCAAGTTGTATGTGGCTAGTAGAAACTTGAATTGAAATATACAGAGAGGGGTGCCTGGGTGGCTCAGTGGGTTAAAGCCTCTGCCTTTGGCTCAGGTCATGATCCCAGGGTCCTGGGATCGAGCCCCGAATCGGGCTCTCTGCTCAGCGGGGAGCCTGCTTCCTCCCCTCTCTCTCTGTCTGTCTCTCTGCCTACTTGTGATTTCTGTCTGTGAAATAAATAAGTAAAATGTTTAAAAAATACAGAGAAATAGGCTGTTAGTATGAAATATAGAAATATATAATATATTAGAAATATGAAACTGAAATGATGCAGAGAAGCAGGCCATGAAATACAGCAGAAGCCATGAACAAGATGACATTCTGAAGATGAATCTGTAAAGTAGCTAAAAGAAACCAAGTATACATGGTAATGGTCAACCTGACCACATAGCTAGATAACTTGAGAAACTTAAAAACTCAGTCATCTGCTATGCAGCCATCAAAAGAAATGAAATCTTGCCATTTGCGACAACGTGGATGGAACTAGAGGGTATCATGCTTAGTGAAATAAGTCAATCGGAGAAAGCAACTATCATATGATCTCCCTGATATGAGGAAGTGGAAATGCAACATGGGGGGTTAGGGGGATAGGAGAAGAATAAATGAAACAAGATGGGATTGGGAGGGAGACAAACCATAAGTGACTCTTAATCTCACAAAACAAACTGAGGGTTGCTGGGGGTGGTGGTTTGGGAGTGGGGAGTGGGGTTATGGACATTGGGGAGGGTATGTGCTATGGTGAGTGCTGTGAAGTGTGTAAACCTGGAGATTCACAGACCTGTACCCCTGGGGATAAAAATACATTATATGTTTATACAAAAATAAGGAATAAGTAAAAAATTAAAAAAAAAAAAAAAACCTCAGTCATCTGGGTCCCAGCCCATAGACTATTGTTTACTCAACACATATTTTTTGAACAGTGCCAAGCACTGTTCTAGGTATAGGATAAAACAAATAAAACCACTATTTTTATTCAGTCTGTATTCTAAGTTAGAATCTACAGGTATAGGATTAGATGTATATATTTGCTACAGATTAAATGCTTTTCTCCCCCCACCCAAGATTTCTATTTTGAAATATTAACCCTCGAGGTGATGGAATTAGAAGGTGAGGACATTGGGAGGTGATTAAGTCATGAGAGCAGAGCCCTCATGAATGGGATTAATGCCCTTATAAAAAAAGAGTCCTTGCCAGAACTTGGTCATGCTGGCACCCTGATCTTGGACTTCAAGCCTCCTGAACTATGAGAAAAAATTTCAGACGTTTATGAGCCATTGATTTTGTTTGCTTTGTTAAAGCAACCCAAATTAAGATAATTTGTAAAGCTGCACGGGTGAGTCTGACTCAGACTCAAGAACTATTGAAGAAAAGGAGCAAGTTAGAAATGGGGAAAGGAGATCATATGATAGTTGTCTTTCTCCGATTGACTTATTTCACTAAGCATGATACGCTCTAGTTCCATCCACGTCGTCGCAAATGGCAAGATTTCATTTCTTTTGATGGCTGCATAGTATTCCATTGTGTATATATACCACATCTTCTTGATCCATTCATCTGTTGATGGACATCTAGGTTCTTTCCATAGTCTGGCTATTGTAGACATTGCTGCTATAAACATTCGGGTACACGTGCCCCTTCGGATCACTATGTTTGTATCTTTAGGGTAAATACCCAGTAATGCAATTGCTGGGTCATAGGGTAGTTCTATTTTCAACATTTTGAGGAACCTCCATGCTGTTTTCCAGAGTGGTTGGACCAGCTTGCATTCCCACCAACAGTGGAGGAGGGTTCCCCTTTCTCCACATCCTCTCCAGCATCTGTCATTTCCTGACTTGTTAATTTTAGCCATTCTGACTGGTGTGAGGTGATATCTCATTGTGGTTTTGATTTGTATTTCCCTGATGCCGAGTGACGTGGAGCACTTTTTCATGTATCATATGATCTCCCTGATATGAGGACATGGAGAAGCAACATGGGGGGGTAGGGGGATAGGAGAAGAATAAATGAAACAAGATGGGATTGGGAGGGAGACAAACCATAAATGACTCTTAATCTCACAAAACAAACTGGGGGTTGCTGGGGGGAGGTGGGATTGGGAGAGGGGGAGCGGGCTATGGACATTGGGGAGGGGAGGCGAACCATAAGAGACTATGGACTCTGAAAAACAACCTGAGGGTTTTGAAGGGTCAGGGGTGGGAGGTTGGGGGAACAGGTGGTGGGTGATGGGGAGGGCACGTTTTGCATGGAGCACTGGGTGTTGTGCAAAAAGAATGAATACTGTTAACGCTGAAAAAATTAATAAAAAGGGAAAAAAAAATTCTATAATAGAAAAAAAAAAAAAAGAAATGGGGAAAGGGAGAAATCAAAAAAGAAGAAGCAGAGAGAATTGCTTAGTTATATTAAAGGCAGAGACCTGGTCTAAAGATCTGTGAATTCCATGTACTGAGATCCAAAGAGCCACCTGGTATTTTGTTTCAGCTTCATTGAGATTCAGTGGTAGTATGGTTTCTGCTTTCTCTTGAGGCTTAGGTCGTCTCACAGACTCCTATGAGGCCTGCTCACTTGGCTGAAATTCCTGTTTGGCTTACCTCCTTCCACCTTATTTGAACTACCTTGAGACCTTCTTTTCCTTAGAAGGACAATGAGTGAATTAAATCCACATCTTAAGCTCAGGTCCCTTCTTGCCCTAATGGAAGGGAGACGGCTGACAGCAACATCCCTAGCCTATTCCAGGCCTTCTAGTGTATTCCCCTATACACTGGCTGAGGACCAATAACAACTTAAGGTAGTTCCAAGTAGGACAACTAGGATACAAGTTCTGTGTGTGAGTAGCCCATATGAATATGACTAAGACATACCCACTGCCCCATAGACTCCTATTGCCTTTTCTTAACTCACCAGAAGAAACCTCTTAGACAACAGTTGAGACTGAATCTGAGTCATCACTCTACTTTGGTTACTGTATTTTGACTGTTGAGCACTAGTCTTGGGGTTTTCAGATAGTGTGACCTTGAGCTCAGACCATGCCCAGATCCAGCTTAGTCCCCTGCCCCCAAGATATTTCCCTCCAAGTTACGATTAGTTCAACTTTTATTAAGTCCCTGATATGTGTCAGACACTAGATCCTCATGGATCTCACAGTTTAACTAGAGAGAAAAAAGTGCACAGAATAATTCTCAATATGATGAATTATAAAAACAAAGAATTAAAAATAGAAAAAAATTAAAACAGGGAAACCCACTTTAAATAAGGTGTTTAGGGACTATATTATGAAGAGATGACATTTTCCTAGCATGAGGAAGAGGCCCTGAAGCAGGAAAAACATGGCTCATTTGAAGAACTGGAAGAGCTCCCAATTGAGAGGAGTTTAGGAGGACACCAATGTAACTAACTGATTCAATCTGAGTCTTTAAAAAAAATCTTTGTTTCTCTCTATAGTCATTTCCAGGAGATCTACCTTTTTTTTTTTTTTTCCCAGAGCAACAATGATGTAGGCCTGATCAAATGAGTGAACATTCCATCTTGACTGACCACTTAACTAATGCAGCAAATGCAATTCGCCTTTCAGTGGGAATAGGGAAAGGGAAGGCCACTGAGGCTTTTAAGACGTAGGTGCTGAGACCTGATGGTTTTACCTACCTTGTATTAACCAAAGCAAGGCCCAGTCAAGCTCAGATTCAAGGGGTGGAGGGATAGTCTCCACCTCTGCATGGAAAAAGCTGTAGCGTCACACAGAAGTCTGCGGGCACAGGAAGGCCGTTAATTTTGCCGTCGGTATATTCAGTCCACACTGAGGGTGCCATGCTGTCAGCTTCCACCTGTTGTGCACAAACTCTTGACTTGCTCTGCTTCCTCACTGGAGACTGCTTCTGCAGCCTTAGTCTCTGCAGCTTGATCACTCCTCAACGCACCTGTCCTGCCTTCCATACAGGCTCTCCTACTGGAGCCACTTCCTTCATTCTATTTCCTATTGCCCTGAACGGACCACCAGGCCTCTCACTCTAGTTCAGCTGAGTTGTCAGAGGCTTACAATCTTGAAGCCAAGCCTCTGCCCTGAGAACAAACTGGGGCTGCCTTTGGAGCAGACAGATAAGAAAGTAAAAAACCAGGCTATCGTCAGCAGACATTGAAACATGTGAGTAGGCCCCAACAAGGTCAGCAGAGCCACCTACCCAGCCCGTAACTGTGGTCAATTACGGGCTGGGGAGGTAGCTCTGCTGACCACAGCCTCACAAAGGAGCCCAGCGGAGGCCAGAACTACCCGACCACTCCATAAACTGTTATAAACAGAAGCCAAAGCAGAAGTGCGGGCTTGTTGGACTAGCCCACACTGGGGGGACGTGGGAGAAAGGAGAACGACAACTTAGTGGCAACATGGGACTCGGTAGCAGTAATCCCCCAAGAGAAACTGGTGAGGAGATTTCAGGGAGTAGTTCAGGTAACAATTTAAGATGCTGAATCTGGGCAGAGATTGGAATGTGATTCTGGATGTTTGAAGTAGATGGTAGAGATGTTCGACAGTAGTTGGAAATGCAGACCTGGAACCTGGATGATCGTCGGGAGTAGATGAGCTTGCCAAGAGAGTAGAGGAGGAAAAGAAAGTTGAGGCCTTAGTCTTGGGTAATGACCAAATTAGAGAATATAAAAAAGGTAAGCCGGTTCTAAAAAGAAGAAAAAGGGCAAAGTAAACAAAAAAAGAGCCAGGACAATGTAGTCATAGAAGACATGAAAGAGAGCGTTTCAAGAAGGAGGTATTAAACAATGTCCAAAGCTGCGGCAACATGAAAGATAGTAAGAACTGAACAATCCTGTCTGGAGCTCAGTGATTGAGAACAAATATTTTAAGACTGACTTACAATGAAAAGCATCAGTAAAATAAGGGCTTTAATTAACAATTTGGAAATATTTAACAAAGTTTTCTAAAGGTCACACAAGCCCAGAATAAACAAAATATAATAGATGGGGGAGGGAGTGACCAGGAAGTAAGTGAGGCAGCCATGCAGGGGCCTCAAGACGAAAGGCAATTATCAGGAAAATATAACCACTATTTTTCTGTAATTCCTGGTATTGCTTGTAAAAACCACAATACTCCTTGAAGTTGGAAAACATTTTGAATATGCTTCACTTTGTGGATTTGGAAACAGCACCCCAGAGAGAACTCAGTTTGAAGGAAAAGGAGCCTCCTGCAAGAATGGATTGCATAAGAAGCCAAGTGTAATTTTTCTTTGATGGTCCTCACTGGGTGTTCTCTGAATTTACAATCAGGGGCTTCTAATTGATAAAGCTTTGATAGCACAAAAGGTCATCATGGATTACTCAGTCCTGCTTTGCAACATACTGTGCTTCCCGCAAACATTAGCAATTAACCTCGATAAATAATGGCATGATTCACCCATTTCAAATACAGGACAGCATCCTGAAATCCCTTACCTGCAGTAAATAGCAAGTAGGAACTGCCCTTTTATGTAAACACTTTCCATACCACAGGTGAATTTGCCTCTAAAATTTGCCTGATACTTTTTTCCATTTAACACACATTTATATGGGATCTAAATCTATTTCCCCACATAACAAAAATCATATTTTTAAAATAAAATCTTTGTATCACAAGTGATATATGTATGAACCTACCATTAAAAAAACCTTTTAATTTAATTATTCCTTCATTTAACCAAGAACCCTTTATTGTCCTAATGATTTATTATTTTAAGTCAGTCCAAGTGGCAAGAAGAAATTTGGTACCATTCTGTTGTAACATGTCACATTCCCATTCCAATTTTGTTCGCAATAAATGTGTTACAGTTCTTCCGCTGGCAGTCAAGGAAACTTCATACAAAAGCAGCATTTACTTGCAGTTATAACAGAGCCAAGTAATACATATGCTGTTCGACAGTTTGGAGTATCTGTTTTCCAGCATTCATCTGGAGCTGTTATTGGAACCATTAAAATTATTTTTTTACAGTTTTTAAAGGCCCAAGACATATTAATTTGTCCTGATGGATGGTATAATGTGTTCATGTAAAAGAAAAACAAGTGTTACATAAACCATGACTAAATTGTCAACCACCTCCTCTTTACCTCACTTTTGACTCCACATAATTTAATTTATTCTCCATCGAAAATGGGAACCAATAAAAAAATAAAACCCTCTTTTTGATTTACTTTTCACTTGATGATACTCACACGCTTTATCACAATGAGCCATGCCATTTTTGACCCAAAATAACAATGAAACTTTTGCTTTCAGATGAAAATAAACACAGATGGTTTGATAATATTTCAGAACTTTGTACAAAATGTTTCATTTAAAGCAGGCCCATTTAATGCCACATTTCATTAAATATGGCCTGTCTTAAATCAGACAGGCTCTCCTACAAAGAACCAATCTTTATCTTTATTTAAATTCAGAGTAGGTGGCTTATCTGTCACTATAAAAGACTTTGCCTTCTTTGTACAGTGATAGACATTAAAGCTGAGAAGCAGGGTGAGCCTCTTTAACCCAGTCCGGCCAATCCAATTTGCAAACAGATTGCATCCAAAGGTTCTTTTGTCGGTCTATTGTGGGATTTTAAAAGCATTTTATCCTAGAAACAATGGTATACTCAGTGGTTAGGTTCTTAGGAAAGGCCATAAAATCCTGTTTAACCCCCCATATGGTTGTGTTAACAGTTAAACCGAACCAAAATGCACCTGTGCTAAATAATACTATAGAACGATGCATAGTATTTCAGTGAGAAAATTCATGGAGAGTTCCACGTTTTTGGCCTGTGATACAGTTTCAGTAACAACACCCTCTTTTATTTCTTTTGCAGACCTCCTTCCTTGTTGGGCAATAGGATGTGGACTTCTTTGCCCTAGTTACAAGCCACCAGTGCTGGCCAGTATTATTTGGAGTCAGGGTTCCAGCACAGTAGATGAATCACATACAGGAGGTAAAGACAGAGACTGGGGATAAGGGTTAAATGTGTGGGATGGCCTAATAGGTAAAGAATGGACGAAAGTCTCTTGCCAGCATACACCTCAGGCCCCACTCTTTGATCTAGCCTGTGCAACATCATTCCTTTCTTTTGCCCTGAGCATTATACTATCTTTATACTATATTATACTATACACCTTTGATTGCTACTACCTGTTGCTCCTATCAAGGTTTCTTTCTTCCTCCTGGTCTACTACACTTCAGAATAGCAGTCTTGATTTTTTTCCTTTGTTCCTATGTGTCCTTTTGAAGTTTCCTAAAGACTGGTAGAGCTGCAAGCAAAGGAAGTCAAAGGATAAAAGAGTGCTCCTAAATTTACTTTCCACATCTTTTTTTTAATTTAGATTAAGCTGAGAAAGACAGAAGTATAGCTGGATGATAACAATAAGTTCTAGAGACCAAAACAAGGTATGAATTTGTTCGATAACATTCAAGAGTAAGATAGATCACATTGATGGATACGCACCACTTGGAGCAAATCTTGCTCAGCCCCTACCAGCCAGAGGTATTAAGATATTCCAGCTCACATTTGGGAGACTGCCTTTTCCTCCTCAGCTCTCCCAGAATGGGGGGCAGGGTGGTGCCCTGAGAAGAGGGTAAATCTCTCCTGATCCTCAGGCCATCATGGTCATACACGAAGTGCTTATTGCTTAAGCCCACCAGTTCATCCAAAGATTAGCCACACCATTATTCTCTGCCAGAGCTCTCATAAGTCAGCTTTTTTTTTTCATAAGTCAGCTTTTTTTTTCATAAGGCAGCTTTTAAAAATTATTACTAAGTTTTACACCCCCCATAGGGCTCAAACTCATGACCCTGAGAGCAAGAGTCGCTTGCTCTACCAACTGAGCCAGGCAGATGCCCCTAAATCAGTACTTAAAGAGTCATAAATTTTCACCATCAACATGCCCCACTTTAACTCCCCATCTGAAGATCTTACTTAGGAGGGCAAAGGGGACAGGTTCCCAGTATTCATAAGATTGGCATGCCACCCCAATCTCTGAAAGCTGATCTACACTCTTGTCAGTTCTGTATCCTCTGCCCTCCTCAAAAACCCCCTGCCACTTTCGTGCCCCCACTGCCACTCTCCTCCTACATCTATATCCCAAAACAACAACTTGAGTGGTGAGGTTTTATTCCAGGTCGCAAGAAACTCCCATTTTCATCCATGCTCTTTTTTCGGACCTTCCATATAAAGGCCATTTCTGGTACCCTGAAGCTAGAAAGCCCAGAATCAGAACATAACAGCTTCTGGGGATGGTGGAAAAAATAAAAAATTATGACAATATATTATCCTCCCAAATATATTTCAGAGGAACTCTCAGACTCAGTTTTTTCTGTTTTTTTTTTCCCCCATAATAGGTTGGCTGTGAACCAAGCAAGAGATATAAATGATACAGTGAGAAAATCTAACAATTTTGTAGTTAGAGTTGCACAAGAAGGGATGGACTAAAGAGGGCAGAAAGAAAATTTGAAGAGATAATGTCTGATTATTTTCCAAATCGAAGAACTATATTAAGATACAGAATCAATATAAATTTTAAGTAGGGTAAAAAAAAAAAAGAAGACCACACTTAGGCATCTCTACCAGAAATCAATGTTTTTTTAGGTGTGATGATGGTTTTGTGATGATGGATAGATTGATAAAATTAATAATAAAAATTTTTAGAAGTCCTTATCTTTGGGATATACTCTGATTTATGGATGAAATTTTATGATGTCAAAATAACCAAGGATGCAGGAGAAGGTAGGGACATAGATTAAACAGGAATAAACTGTTAATCTTGTCATGAGTTGATAATTGTTGGTTGGGTGATGGGTAAGTCGATATAGAAACTAAACGAGAAAGTCACCTGGTTTGAGGCTTTTTTTAATTACAGTAGAATACACATGCATACTTTTTTACCATCTTAACCAGTTTTAAGTGTGCAGTTCAGTAGTGTTAGTTCTTAGGGTTAAAATTGTTAGGGTTAAATTGTTGTGCAATAGATCTTTACAACCGTTTAATCCTGCAAACTGAAACTCTATACCCTCCCTATACCCTCTATACAACTCCCTATTTCTCCCTCCCCACTCCCAGCCCCTGGTAACTACCATTTCTACTTTGTTTCTATAAATTTGGCTACTTTAATGCCTCATATAAGTGGAATTATATAATATTTGTCTTTTGTGACTGGCTTATTTCAATCACATATTGTTCTCAAGGTCCATGCATGTTGTTGTGTATTGTTGTGTATGACAGGATTTTCTTCCTTTTTAAAGCAGAATAATATTCCATTGTGTATATAGGCCACATTTTGTGGATCCATTCCCCCATCAGTGGACATTTGGGTTGTCTCCACCTCTTGGCTACTGTGAATGACACTGCTATAAATGTGGGTGGGCAAATATCTCTTCAAAGTCCTGCTTTAAATTCTTTTAGACATATATGTAGTAGAATTGCTGAATCATATGGTAATTTATGTTTAATTTTTTGAGGAATCACCATACTGTTTCCTATATACTGGCGCCATTTTACACTCCGACCAGCAGTGCACAAATGGTTCCGATTTCTCCACATCCTCATTAGTGCTGTCATGTTCCAGCTTATTAATAGTAGCCATCTTAATGGGTGTGCATAGCTCACTGTGGTTTTGATTTGCATTTCTCTAATGATTAGTAAAGCCATCTAGCTTTCTAAGGTAAACCTGATGAGTTTATGAGAGTTGTTCAGCTGGAAACATGAGGGTCACAGTTAAAGGTCAATACTGTAGTTTGCCTCCACTGCTGCTTAGAGTACTATTGATAAGTATGTGTTTGTATGAGACAAAGTGAATGCATTTGGTTCTAATTTCTTCAGATTAATCAGAGTGGCCAGAAGAGTGGCATATTCTTAGGGAAAATCTCTAGAAGCCAAGATGGTGTAGAAACAAAGAATGGATATTGTTGGAAAACAATTCGTCATAGGTCTCTCACATTTCTACACATCTTGCAAGTGGTAAGGCACTAACTTCTTTTGTCCTAGACTATCTATCCAAGGATGTTTGTATAGTGTAAAGATCTTAGAACACATCTTGGAATATCTCCCTTTGAAGCTTCAAAATAAAATTTTTAAAAAAGATTTTATTTATTTGACAGACAGACACACAGGGAGAGAAGGAACACAGCAGGGGGAGTGGAAGAGGGAGAAGCAGGCTTCCCACTGAGCAGGGAGCCTGATGCAGGGCTCAATCCCAGGACCCTGGGATTATGACCCGAGCCGAAGGCATATGCCTAACAACTGAGTAACCCAGGTGCCCCCAGAATAAAAATTTAGATAAATATATAAAGAAGATGTGGTATGTATATACAATAGAATATTACTCAGTCACTAAAAAGGAGAAATCTTGCCATTTGCAACAATATGGATGGACCTTGAGGGTATAATGCTAACTGAAATAAGTCAGTCAGAGAAAAAAACAAATACCATATGGTCTCATTCATATATGGAATTTAAGAAACAAAACAAATGAACAAAGAGAAAAGGGACAAACCGAAAAACATACCCTTAACTAGAGAGAACAAACTGATGGTTACCAGAGGGGGAGGTGGGTGTGAGGATGGATGAAATAGGTGGAGGAGACTAGGAGTTATCTTATGATGAGTACACAATGTATACAATTGTTGAATCATTATATTATACACCTGAACCTAATATAACACTGTATGTTTAATTATATTTGAATTTTTTAAAATAAATAATTTAAAGTTTTTTCAGGTTTCCTAAACTCAGGGTTTCTTTCCTGTAATGCAACTTACCATGTAGGGAAGTATCACCTAGCCTTCTTCACATTGCAATGGGTGAAGTGGAATTCAGGCAACTAGCAGAAATACCAGTTCTTGGACTGCTGTTAATGCTATAAGTAATAAATAGTCTTTTTGTCTCTGATCTAGGAGTCTCATGTCTTATGCCAGCATCCGTGAAACTATGGCAGGTTACCAAATTACCCTGCATATAGGATAAAATCTCAGATCTTTCACCATTCTTGACAAATATCCAGAAAATAAAAGTGACAAAAATAATATGTTCCAGAATCTAACAAAATCAGTAAAGTTGCAGGATGCAAATTCAACACACAAAAATCAGTTGCATTTTTACACACTAAAAATAAAATGTCTGAAAAGGAAATAAAAACACCAGTCTCATTCATAATAGCATCAAAAAAAAAAAAAAAAAGAAAAACTTCAGGAATAAATTTAATGGGGGCACCTGGGTGGCTCAGTGGGTTAAACCTCTGCCTTCGGCTCAGGTCATCATCTCAGGGTCCTGGGATCGAGCCCTGCATCAGGCTCTCTGCTCGGCGGGGAGCCTGCTTCCCCTCTCTCTCTCTGCCTGCCTCTCTGCCTACTTGTGATATCTCTCTGTCAAATAAATAAATAAAATCTTTTAAAAAAAAGGAATAAATTTAACGAAGGAGGTATAAGATCTGTATACTGAAAATCACAAGCATACCTCATCTTATTATGCTTTACTTTATTGTGCTTTAGAGATATTCCATTTTTTACAAATATGTTTATGGCAACTCTGCATTAAGCAAGTCTATTGGTGCCATTTTTCTAATAGCATTTATTCATTTCATGTCTCTGTGTCCATTTTGGTAATTCTGGCAATATTTTTCATTATTATATTCATTATGGTGATCTGTGATCAGTAATCATGACTCACTAAAAGCTCAGATGACACCATTTCTTAGCAACAAAGTATTTTTTAATTAAGGTATAAATTTCTTAGACAAAATGCTGTTGCAAACATAATAGATAAAAGTATAGTATAAATCTAACTTTTATATGCACTGGGAAACCAAAACTCTCGTTTGACTAGCTTTATTGTGATATTGACTTTACTGTGATGGTCTGGAACAAAACCCACCATATCTCCAAGATACGCCTGTTTAAGACTTTGATGAAAGAAACTGAAAAAGACACAAATAAATGGAAAGATATTCTATGTTTATAAATCAGAAGACTTAAGGGGCGCCTGGGTGGCTCAGTGGGTTAAAGCCTCTGCCTTCGGCTTATGATCCCAGAGTCCTGGGATTGAGCCCCGCGTTGGGCTCTCTGCTCAGCGGGGAGCCTGCTTCCCTCTCTCTCTCTGCCTGCCTCTCTGCCTACTTGTGATCTCTGTCTGTCAAATAAATAAAAATAAAATCTTTTAAAAAAAAAAGATTTAATATTGTTAAAATTCCCATATTACCAAAAGTCATTCATAAATCCAGAGCAATTCCTATCAAAATGCCAATGGCATTTTTCACAGAAATAGAAAAAAGCCTAAAATTTTTGTGGAACCACAAAAGACTTCAAATAGCCAAAGCAATCCTAAGCAAGAATAACAAAGCTGGAAACTCCTTTACAAGGCTATAGTAATCAAAACAGAATGATACTGGCATAAAAAGCGACACATAGACAGATAGAGTAAAGAGTTCAGAAATAAACTACGCAAATACAGTGAACTAATATTTGACAAGGGAGCCAAGAATACTCAATGGGAAAAGGATAGTCTCTTTAATAAATGATGTTGGAAATCTGGATAATCATGTAATAATAATGAAAATGGACCCCTATCTTATACAACTCACACAAATTAACTAAAAGGGATTTAGACTTAAATATAAGATCTGAAACTATGAAACTTCTAGAAGAAACCATATGGGAAAGGCTGCGTGCCATTGGTGTTATATTATTTTCAGGTGTACAATACAGTGATTTGACAATCTGACACATTACTCAGTGCTCATCATAGTAAGTGTACTCTTAATTCCCTTCACCTATTTCACTCACCCCCCTACCCACCTCTCTCTGGTAACCAAGAGTCTGTTTTTTGGCTTGTCTCTTTTTCCTTTTTGTTCATTTGTTTTGTTTCTTAAATTCCACATATGAGTGAAATCATACAGTATTTGTCTTTCTCTGACTGACTGACTTCACTTAGCATTATAATCTAGCTCCATCCATGTTGTTGCAAAGGTCAAAGTCTCATTTTTTATGGCTGGAATATAACTCTTCATCCATTCATCTGTTGATGGACACAGGCTATTTCGTAATTTGAGTATTGTAAATAATGCTGCCATAAACATAGGTGTGCCTTTATCTTTTCAAATTTAGTGTTTTCATATTCTTTGGGTAAATACTCAGTAGTGCAATTACTGGATCATAGAGCATTTCTAATTTTAATTTTTTTTTAAATATTTTATTTATTTGACAGAGAGAAATCACAACTAGGCAGAGAGGCAGGCAGAGAGAGAGGAGGAAGCAGGCTCCCTGCGGAGCAGAGAGCCCGATGTGGGGCTCAATCCCGGACCCTGGGATCATGACCTGAGCCGAAGGCAGAGGCTTTAACCCACTGAGCCACCCAGGCGCCCCTCTAATTTTAATTTTTGAGGAACCTCCATATTGTTTTCCACAGTGGCTGCACCACTTCACATTCCCATCAACATTACGTGAGGGTTCCTTTTTCTCCACATCCTTACCAACTCTTATTTTTTCTTGTGTTTTTGATTTTAGCCATTCTGACAGGTGTGAGGTAATATCTGATTGTGGTTTTGATTTGCATTTCTCTGATGATTAGTGATGTTGAACATCTTCTCATGTGTCTATTATCTACCTGTATGTCTTTTTTTTTTAAGATTTTATTTATTTATTTGACAGACAGAGATCACAATTTGGCAGAGAGGCAGGCGGCTGGGGCGGGGGAGCAGTAGGCTTCCTGCTGAGCAGAGAGCCCGATGTGGGGCTCAATCCCGGGACCCTGAGATCATGACCCAAGCCAAAGGCAGAGGCTTAACCCACTGAGCCACCCAGGCGCCCCTATCTGTATGTCTTTGAAGACATGTCTGTTCATGTCTTTTTAAAAAGCTTTTTTTTAAAGATTTGTTTTAGAGAGAGAGCATGTGTGCAGGGGTGGAGGGGCAGAGGCAAAGTAAGAATCTCAAGCAGATTCCCTCTTGAGCATGGAGCCCCACTCGGGGCTCTATCTCATGACCTGTGAGATCATGACCTGGATCAAAACCAAGAGTCGGCCACTTAACTGAATCAGCCACCCAGGCGCCCTGTCCATGTATTTTTAATTGGATTACGTGGGGTTTTTTGGCATGAGTTGTATAAGTTCTTTATATATTTGGGTATTAGCCCCTTATTAGTTATATTGTTTGCAAATATCTTTGGTTATGAGAAATTTTTAAATATATATTTGGCTTCCATTTGTGGCTCATTATATTTCTATTGAACAGTGCTTCTATAGTGTATCCATCAACATCTCCTTAATCTACTTAATCTACCACCTTAACCCAAGTCACTATCATTTCTTGCCTAAACTACTACAGTGGTGTCTTTATGATCTTTATACTTCCTCAATTGTCCCATTCTAATTGATTCTCCTCACAAATTACAGATTTTTAAAATATAAATCTCATTATATTTTTTACTTGCTTAATATCTCTCAGTGGATTTTTCATTATCCTTAAAGTCCAAGCTTGCTCTCGTGGCCTTCATATGATATGACTCCAGCCCCAAACATCCCTGCCCATCACTATCTCCTCCTTTAAAGTCACTCAGTAGACACTATTCTCTAGCAGCATGTGACATCCTTCAGACATACTAAGCTTATAACCACTTGGCCTTGTGTAAGGAATGTTCTGCCTGGCTCTTTGGATGTCTCTTTCTCATCCTTCAAGTCTCAGTTTATACATTAGTTCCCTAAGAGGTCCTCCCTGATCAGCCAGTGTAAGGGTTTGTGCCCTTTAACCTCCATCCTAGAAACTTTCCTTGAAATATATTTCCTCAATTTATAGTGACATATTTATTTGTATGTTTAACTGTTTGTCTCTCTTCCTCTGCTAGACTGTAAGTGCTGTGATAAGGAGGGACCACGTCTGCTCAGCCTACCAGTACAGACCCAGTTTGGGTAAAGAAAATTACTTTAAGGGCACTGCATAGAATATTTAAGAGTAGGAATTGGTTAGAGGTTAAAAAGAATGAATCTGGAATTGCCTAGAAAAGAATATGTCAGAATTAAAGTTAATTGATACTAGGAAAAAGCTTTAAATTTGAATTATCTTTGTGAAAATTAAAATATGTGATCCAGAAGCATTGGCCAAGAATCCAGTTTTTTTTTATTTTTTTTTAAGATTTTATTTATTTATTTGACAGACAAATATCACAAGTAGGCAGAGAGGCAGGCAGAGAGAGAGGAAGGGAAGCAGGCTCCTTGCTGAGCAGAGAGCCCAACGCAGGGCTCGAACCCAGGACCCTGGGATCATAAGCCGAAGGCAGAGGCTTTAACCCACTGAGCCACCCAGGCGCCCCAAGAATCCAGTTTTTTAAATTAGAATATTAATTCAATGTATGATTTGGAGATGAGTCTCAAGTTACAACTCCCCAAGTACTCCTCCTGCTTTCCTGTTCTTGATATTCATTCCAGGAACTTCTGTCATGCTGTGTGGAAACAAGATAGGATTCCCTGACCAAGCTCTAAGCACAATACCACATGGTGACCTGATAAGCCCTTCTGGGAGGGCAGTCTTCTTCCCTACAGTTCTCAAATGGCACATTCTCTTAACCACAGTGGACCAGGGTTGTCAAGTCCCAAATTTATCTAGAAACAGGTCATAAATGGTGTGTGATGTGGGAAAATGCTCATACATTATTAAAATGGGTTTAAAACAGTTACTATGTAATAATATGTTGTCAGACACAGGAGTGCATAGTTGGTATTCAACAAATATATATTGAATAAATCATTAATTTAAGCTAGAAAAGATACTGTATTTATTTCTCACACATAATATATTCATAAGAAAAAAAGACTAGAAAGTTATACAACCATATGTTAACAAATACAATTTCTAGGTTATTGGGATTATAGGAACTTTTTGTTGTGTTTTTCTGTATTTTCCAATGTTGTGAAATTACATGATTGTTTTGCAATCAGGAAAAAAATGTTATTTTTATAAACCAATAAACTATCAAAACTAGTCCTCTAGGCCCTTTGTGGTCTCAATTTAGCGGTGACTCAAACTGTGGTGATTATATAAATATCATTTTGATTGGGAAATGAGAGAGGAGTGAACTTCGGTTTTCTGAAGAATCTAGTTGGTCACGCAAGCCATTACCAAGGTGACTTCTTTGCTCACTGACTCTAAGGAAGAAAGTCAAGGAAAACAAAGCAAACCTTATTGAAGTAGGTACTAATTTCAGCTTGAGAGGATTGGCAAGGGCTGGGGGAGGAGAAGGGACCTTCATTATCTAATGACAATTCTGTTCTAAGTTTGTTCTCAAGTTTTCAGATGTCAGGTAGAATGTGAACCAGAATTCAGCTCAATGGAAGCATGATGCAGACAGTAAAGATATGATAACACATGCTTTATCTATAGAGGTTTCAACCTCTTTTGTGGCTGTCCATAACCTCTGTGCATACATTATACACACGGTGCTTTATACTGAAGGTATTTTACATTTATTTCCAATTCTGTCATCCTCCCTTACATACTGATTCTCAGATCAAGAATTGTTCACCCAATCATAGTTAAATGGGCAAGGTCATTAAAGCTGCTGTATTAGATGCCCAAGAGCACATGCATGAATATTTGAATATCTTCCAAACAATAAACCAAGGACAGTTTATAATTTGTCTATTTGATATAAAACTATTCTCCCAACAAATTCTGATTTCCTCATTTCAGATGACATCATTAAGATCTTAATTTTCTTTTTTTTTTTTTTAAGATTTTATTTATTTATTTGACAGAGAGAAATCACAACAAGGCAGAGAGGCAGGCAGAGAGAGAGAGAGAGGGAAGCAGGCTCCCTGCTGAGCAGAGAGCCCCATGCGGCACTCGATCCCAGGACCCTGAGATCATGACCTGAGCCGAAGGCAGCGGCTCAACCCACTGAGCCACCCAGGCGCCCCAAGATCTTAATTTTCTAAAAAAAAAAAAAAAAATCCTCCTCAGGGAGTGCCTGGGTAGCTCTGTCGTTAAGCGCCTGCCTTCAGCTCAGTTCGTGATCCCAGGATCTGGGATCGAGCCCCATGTCAGATCCCTGCTTAGTGGGAAGCCTGCTTCTCCCTCTCTCACTCCCCCTGCTTGTGTTCCCTCACTTGCTGTGTGTGTCTCTCTCTTTGTCAAGCAAATAAATAAATAAAATCTTTTTAAAAAATCAATAAAAAATAAAAATCAATAAATATTTGAAAATCCTCCTCAAGCCACCATATGAAGGAAAAAGTTAACAAAGTAATTAGATCAACTGTGATGATGTGGAAACCATACTGTTTTATGATGGGGTTTGCGTACAGACACAACCAAAGATTGCTTTACAGATAAAAATAAAGTCAAGGAGAGGATCTGGCAGTGGTAACTGAGTGAGTGAAAAGATATTGCTACAGAATATTTTTAAGCACTAAGTTTGTAGAACAGACAAGAGGAGAGTTTCAACCTAAGTAGAAATGCAAAAAGTACCCTAATTGTATCATTTCAGAACTGTCTGAGACAATTAAACAGCGGTATCTGTTTAAAAGGAATGCATAACCATTCAAGTAAACTGCTTTTGCATTCTTTAAACAGACATTAAATGAATGGGGTTTGTGGGGGGGGGACTGTATACAAGAGTTACCGGTTTATTTTCTTTCCAGCTTGAGGCTGACAGAACCTCCAGATAAAATGGTACCCTACAAATTCTTTTTTGGTTTCTAAAGGAGTCTTTATTTAGTTTGAATTATCAGCCAGACTTACACCTAGCTAACTTCAGGAAACCGAGTAACCAAACCTCTGTCTGCAGTTCCCCCTGCAGTTCATGAAGTTCTGTGCACAAGTAAACACAGGGTGATTAGGACCAAATGGTAATTCTTTTACCAGTTATTAATTACTTTGACTTATTACTTAACCATGTAATTTACACAGTTTTAATTGTTTAACTGTTTATCAGTTATTCATCATACACATTAAGTTAAACTTTCATTCTGTGAGTCATTTATCACGTTTAGCTAAATTAGTAAGCTGCCACTGTGTGTACTGTCGTTCCATGAAGTGCAGTCCTGTAGCTTTGGTCAGGCTACACGGGCATTCTGAAGAAGCTGGCCAGATCTGAGAGATAGATTTAAATGTGCAGGGTGGGATCATGCTGATCTAAGTGCACTGATCTTGCTATAGATACTTCAGTAAATATTCAAAGTGCCACATGACAATCAGTATTCCTCAACTGCAGGAAAGCAAAAAGGAAGGAATGCCTCTCACTTGGGTGCATGCACCCTATTTTCCTTAGAAAATGAGGCTGTGTGTGGCTGCCAAGAGAGTAAACGCAATCAGGTTAGTAATCAAAGAAACACAGCACTTCTCCAGGGGGCATAGGACTTCATCAGAGGCCTGGCTCTTGTGGAAAAAAGCTGACATCTAACTTTATCTGTACCCATGGAAGAGCAAGGAAAAACAGGGGCAGCTGCCCTCGTGATAAATTCTAGTCCTGGGGGAGGGGGTTCCCAGGAAGCCCTCTAGAATTAAAAAAAATGCTGATATTGTATGACAGATGGTAGCTACACTTGCAGTGAGCAGTCGAATCACTATGTTGTATACCTGAAACTAATATAGCATTGTGTGTCAACTATACTCCAATTAAAAAAAAAAAAAAAAGATGCTGGTATGAGTGCCAGAGCCCAACTTGAGTATCGGTCATTAGGTGGAAGGCCAAGGCAGGGGTTGAGTGGTGCAGGGCTCATTACTGCTCTGCTTGAAGTTTATCCTGATGTATGAGAATAAATCCATCCATATTTTTTTTCAGGTGGCTTCCCAGGTCTGTCAGTGCCTTTACTAAAAAGAGATGCTGTTTAATTCTTTTGTTTATTTTGGGAGAATTTTTGTTTGTTTTTAAGTAATCTTTATGCTCAACATGGGGCTCAAACTCACAACCACAAGATCAAGAGTCACAAGCTCTACTGACTGAGGTAGCCAGGCACCCCTGATTCTTGATATCAGTATAGAAAGATAAAGTCAAATACATTTGTTCAATAGAATTGAAGAGTATCTAAATAAGCACACATACATACACCGGATTTAATATCAGATAAGGATTGCACTTCAAGTCAATGTTGAATGGATAAATCATTCAACATTACTGAAGAATAATTGAAGTATACTAAACTGCACACACTTAAAATATACAGTTCGATACATTTTCACATATGTAAACACTCACAAAACCATCACTATAATGAAAATAATGGATATATACATTACCCCCAAAAGTCTTTGCCCCTTGGTAATGCCTCCTTCATGGTTTTCCCCACTCTACCCTACTGCCATCCCAGACAACAAAGGATCTACTTTCTGTCACTACAGATGAGTGAGCATTTTCTACAATTTTACATAAATGTAATCATACATATTGTATATTTGTGTGTGTTTGTGTCTGACTTTTTTTTTTTTTAATGCAGGAATGTGGGGCTCAAACTCATAATTCTGAGATCAAGACCACAGATGAGATCAAGAGTTGGGTACTCAACCAACTCAGCCACCCTGGTGCCTCTCTGGCTTCTTTCATTCCATGTAACTGAGATCCGCTCAGGTTGTTGCATGTATTAAGAGTTCATTTTTTTTGTGTGTTGCTGAGTAGTATTTCACTGCATGAATATATCACAATTTATTTTTCCATTCACCTGTTGATGGATATTGGGTTGCTTCTAGGTTTTGGTTAAGAACACGTATGTACAAAGTCTTTTTATAGACATAAAGCAGGCAATGTTACTATCAATGTAGAATTCAAACCAAAACGGGCGCCTGGGTGGCTCAGTCAATTGTCTGCTTTGGCTCAGGTTGTGATCTCAGGGCCTTAGGATCAAGCCTTCATATCGGACTCCCTGCTCACTGGGGACCCTGCTTCTCCATTTCCCTCTGCCTCTCCCCCTACTTGTACTCTTGCTCTGTATCTCAAATAAATAAAATCTTAAAAAAAAAAAAAGAATTCAAAGCAAAATGCATCAACCAGGACAAGCAGGAACTTTATACTGATATTTACAAAAAGATAATGGTCAAAAACCTTTAGATAAGCCTTCACAGCAACTTTCTGTTGTTGTCAAGAATCTATCATGAACAAGATACCAGTCCTAGCTGATTTTACAGGCAAGTTCTGCCAATCATTAGGGGATAGGAAGTGCCCACCATTTTCAAATGGTTCCAAAGCATAGGAAAAAAAAATAGTAATAATCTTCCAAATTAATTTTATGAGGCTGGCACAATCCTGATCCAAAAACCTGACAAAATGTTAATCTCCCTCCCCCTAAAACACAAAGAAACTACCCATGGAACTTCCTTAATAAGGTGAGAGGGACAGGAAACCTGTAGACCACTTCCCCCTTGTGAATACTAATGAAAATTCCTAAGTCAAGTATCAGTAAATTGAATATGACATAGGTTTTCTTTCCATAAAACAAAGGATTACATGAAGAAATCAACTGATGTCATTCATTAATGGATTGAAGAGATGATTTAAAAAAATTTTTTTCAAAAATTACCATTTATCTCTGATAAAAAAAAAAAACCTCTTTGTGGACTAAGAATAAGAGGATATTTCCTCAACTGCATGATAAATAGGCTAGCTGGGACTTTATTTCAGTGTACTGTTTGAAGGCTTTTATAATGATTCTATATTCTCAGAGAATAAATTTATTTCCATTGTAAAATAAAAAGAAGGTAATGACTGTAGGCATAAATTAAAGGTACCTTGATGATGTGAAGGTGGCACAGATATTAAAAATGGACATGGAAGAACTATCATACAATCATATTAGAATTTTTCACAATTAACATAAAGTAGTTCGCGAACATAAGCTCATTAATCTTCACACAATATTGTTATTAAGGAAAAACAAATTCCAAATATCTGATTAATAGTGAAACTGAGACAGAAAATGGGATTCTATCAAATGTTTTCTCTCTACCAAATTCCACTCAGAAATTAGTCAAAAGGCTAAAAGAGAAATTCTATACACAATTTGGGGTTTTTTTTTCCTTTTATTTAAAACCCTTGTGAATGGAGAGAGAAAAGTGTGAAATCAAAAAGGTAGACATCAGCTATCTTCAAAAGACCAGAGGAAAGTGAAGATGCAAGACTGTCATTAGGGGGATACTAGAAACAGGAAAATAAGTAAGAAGATACAGATGGCTTGATAAAACATTCACCATGCGTGCCTTCCTCAACACCCCAAAACTGATCCTACTGCAGCTGTCCTGTCTCAGGTTCCTGAGTCAACAGGGAATAAACTAAGGAATGAATGAACAGCCTCAGTCCAAAAACCTCTTGACTAATTTAGAGCACCCATCTCCCAAGCAACAGGTGGCCAATCAAACCCAGACCTCATCCCTCCAGAGATGATCCCTTGAGGACTATGATGCGTGAGTCACAGCTCAACTCTTCCCTCCCCAGCGTTGGGCAACCAGGCTTCTGCTTTGATCTCTTCCCAAAATCCAATAAACAGTCCTGCTATCCTACCTTGTTTGCGCCAAGTTCTTCTGAACTGTGTAACAGCTGCCTATTAGTAAAGTCTATGGCTAGAATTCTTCCGTCTCCACTAAATCACACTGTTGGTATAATGTGTGAAATATTATGGTGCACAGGGAAGGAGCCAATAGTCTGGTTTATTGCATGAAAGCCATACTATTGGATCTTTAGCCGCAGACCATGTACCCACCCAGGCCTTAGAAGCATATGGTTTAAGGAGAGAAATAATTTAATAATGATGAACTCTTACAAATACTACTGATTTTTTATTCCTTCCTGCTATGTTCGTGATGAAAAACTAATTTTTCTTTAATCTTTGCTATTGTCCTGATTCCTGCAGTTATGTGAAAGTTCTCGTGTTTACACCATTAATTTAGAATCCACAAATAATTTCTATTTAAAAAACTAAGTTTTGTGACACATTTACTTTGAAAGACCAACAACATCAGTTATGGATCAACTAAGCAAATAATGATCAACTAATCAAATAATCTCAAAAGATGGTTTGATTGTGCTGACAACTTCAGAAAGTTAAGAATATTCAGGTTCTTGTTGTTACTGTTTTGGGAGTTTGGGGGGTTTGTTTGCCTTTTTTAAAAATAAAGAAGTTACCAGAAGGAAAAAAAAAAAAAGTTTTGCAGATACATCTGATATTTGGAGAACAGCAAAATGCAGCATTCTTAACATTCACATTTTCAAGAGCAAAATCTCAACTTATGAAGTATACCAATGGTAAAAAGAAACTGATATTATATATAATGCTGTGGAATACTGAACTAATTTGGGCCTTTCTAAAAAATTAGTAATGTACTAAAAATTACTCACTCTGTTTAATAGTAAGAGATGGACTAGAGAAACTCTAGTTTATCCAGATGACAGAATTTCATGCAAACATTAAAATTTGTTAAAGGTGAATATTTAATTAACTCTGTAATTAATTGATTACTAAAAAATACTTAATACATTCAGGAGCTATTAGTTTTTCTAAAAAGCAGCTTATAAAATACATAGGTTGGTCTCAATTTGAATATATATGCCACATACCTACTCATATTACATCCATGGACAGATATATTCTGGGAAAAAAACACACACCACAAGAAGAGTCACAAAATGCTAATCAGTTACCTCTGGGAGATAAGGTTATAGTTCTTCTTTTTTGTGATTCATTTATTTTCCATTTTCCTCATTATAAACATGGATTTTTTTACTCATGAAAAAATATTACTTAAAATTTTACTTAGAATTTTGTAAAATTTTATAATTGTTAAAATTCATATAACTTTATAAAGTTTTAAAAGAATTGACTGTCCCTCAGACTCAAACCTTGAAAGTATGACATGTTAATCTTGCCTGACAGGCATTATCCATGTTGTTACAAGGTGTCCCTCCCCAACCTTCCAAAGATGTGCTGTGTTGTACTGCTGTGCATCCAACTTCTCATTGGCCACAACTGCTGCTCTATCACCTACTGCCATCTCAGGTATAATCATGGCCAATTAAGAACATATAGATATGTATACCCCCTCTATAAATGCCTAGGGTCCCCTCTTTTTTAATGTTCTTTTATATTTACTGTAAACATGAAGAGAATAGAGCAAATACTAGAGAAGGGATTTTCAATAATTTTTGGATGTAAAGCATAAAACTCAAAATTATACTTACTCCCCCCATCCACCCCAACTCAACAGATACTGTTTAATTTCATATATGCTGATCCTAGAAATATATCCTCTATATGCTTATATATAGATAGAGAGGAGGAGTATAATAGAGAGGTATATCAGCATATTCAGGTATAATCCTCATGACAAATAACCCCTTTTTCCTCTCCATCAATACTGTTTTTTAAATTGAAGTGTAAATAACATACAATGTTATATTTGATGTACAAGGATTCAACAGATCTATACATTACTCAGTGTTCACCATGGTAAGTGTGGTCATCAAACAATGTTAGAAATTATTACTGACTATATTCCCTATGGTATATTTTTCATCTCTGTGACTTATCTATTTTATGTTTATGCTTCTTAATCTCTTTTATGTATTTTGCTCATGTCCCCACCCCACTCAACTCCCCTCTTAAAACCACCAGTTTGTTCTCTGTATTTAAGTCATTTGGTTTTATTTGGTTAAGATTCCATATACAAGTGAAACCATATATTTCTCTTTGACTTATTTCACTTAGTATAATATCCTCTAGGTCCCATGTTATCATAAATGACAAGATCTCATTTTTAAAAAATTTTTTATTTATTTGACAGACAGAGATCTCAAGTAGTTGGAGAGGCAGGCAGAGAGAGAGAGAGGAGGAAGCAGGCTTCCCGCTGAGCAGAGAGCCCGATGTGGGGCTCGATCCCAGGACCCTGGGACCATGACCCAAGCCGAAGGCAGAGGCTTAACCCACTGAGCCACCCAGGTGCCCCCAAGATCTCATTTTTATCTATTTATCAATGGACACTTGGGTTGCTTCTGTATCTTGGCTATATTAAATAATGCTGCAGTAAACATAAGGGTGCATATATCTTTTCAAATTAGTGCTTTCATCTTCTTTGGGTAAATACCCAGTAGTGGAATTACAAGATCATATCGTATCTCTAATTTTCTGAGGAAACTCCACACTGTTTTCCACAGCGGTTACATCAATTCATATTCCCACCAACAATGCACAAAGATTACCTTTTCTCCACATCCTCACCAACACTTGCCTTTTTGATACCAGCCATTCTGACTGGTGTGAGGTGGTATCTCATTGTGGTCTTAATTTCCATTTCTCTAATGATTAGTGATGTTGAGCATCTTTGTATGTATCTGTTGGCAATCTGTAGGTCTTCTTTGGAAAAATGTCTATTCAGGTGGTCTGCCCGTTTTTAATGGGATTGTTTAATTTTGGGGTGTTGAGTTGTATTAAGATCTTTATATGTTTTGAATATTAACCCCTTATCAGATCTATCACTTGCAAATCTCTCCCCCATTCACTAGTTTCTCTTTTTGTTTTGTTGGTTTCCTTTGCTGTGCAAAAGCTTTTTATTTGGGTGTAGTCCCAATAGTGTATTTTTGCTTTTGTTTTCCATGCCTGAAGAGATATATCCATGAATATGTTGCTAAGGCTGATGCCAAGAGATTACTGCTTATGTTTTCTTCCAGTAGTTAATGGTTTCAGATCTCACATTTAGGTCTTTAATCTATTTTGAGTTTATTCTTGTTTATGGTGTAAGAAAGTGGTCCAGTTTCATTCTCTTTTGCACGTGACTGTCTAGTATTGAGCCAAATAATCTTTTATCTCCTCTGCTATCCACCTCCTTCAAATTCCTTATACATTTTTTAGATTCCAAAGAAATGACTCAGAAAATGGCTCTCATAAAATTCAGAATATGAGGGGAATTAATACTTGGTTAACAATAACAATATTTACTCCCATTAATACCACTGTACCCATACAATGGATTATTATTTGGGAATAAAAAGTAATGAAATACTGGTATGTATTATAAATACTGTCACTGAACAGTTACTACCTACAAAAACACTTAGAGACCCTATGTCATCTGATTTTTACCAACTCTTCAAGGTCAATTTTTAATGTTAAAGATGAGAAAAGAAGTTCAGTGAAATTGAAATATTTACACATACAGAGCTAATCAGGAATGATGCCCAGATATATCACTCTAAAGAAGTATCTCTCTAAAGCCCATGTTTTCTTAACCCTGCCACGCTTGCCATCAAACAGTGTACTGACAATAATTTTAAGTATCAATGACATCAAATGGACTTCAAATAACAGGCATTTTGTTTCTGTAGGTGGCAGGAAAAAGTTTTTTTGAAGCCTCATTTAGAAAATGAGGCTTCAAAGGTTTAGCACCATTGTTATTTAATTCAAAATCTACATTTGGAAAACAAATGTCTCTGGAAAATACCTGGAAGTAATTAAGGTCAAATAATTTGTCACTTGTCTTTCAATTTATATCAGAGCAAGGTTGTGAATGTCTTCAAAATACAGACATCACCTGATTTGTCATTTTTTAAATCGGTGCATCTAAAATTCCTTGTTCTTTATTTACATTAGATAAAATGCACATCAAATATAAAAATAGAGAAACTACAACCATTTCTTTAAGCTACATTAAGTAAAAATACTTCTTTATTTAGATTTTATTACTTACATTTTTTTATACAGACATTTAGAGGTCTTTAAAAACAACAACTTGCTAGTCATTCCAGAAAGATATGTGGATAAAACAGGTAATTACAAGAGGAAGAAACACATATACTAAAAGAACCACATGATTGTGACTCCTCCCCCTATATTCATCTATTTGCTGCTATAACAAATTGTCACATATTCAATGGCTTAAAACAACACAAATTTATTATCTCAGGGTTCTGTGGGTCAGAAGTTTGACAACAAGTCTCAGTGGGCTAAATGCAAAGTCCCGGCATGGCTGTGTTCCTTTCTGGCAGCACCAGGGGGAGAATGTTTCCTTGCCTTTTCCGTTTTCTCAGAGGCCACCTGCATTCCTTGGCTCATGGTCCCTTCCTTCTTCAAAGCCAGTAAATAGGATCAAGTCCTTATGTCATATCCCTCTTCCATTTTAAGAACCCATATGGTAACACTGGCCCCACACAGATAATTTGGAATCATCTCCCTATCTTTTTTTTTTTTTATATATTTTATTTATTTATTTGACAGAGAGAGACGTCACAAGTAGGCAGAGAGAGAGAGGGAGAAACAGGCTCCCCACTGAGCAGAGAGCCCGATGCGGGGCTCGATCCCAGGACCCCGAGATCATGACCTGAGCTGAAGGCAGAGGCCCAAACCGCTGAGCCACCCAGGCGCCCCTCATCTCCCTATCTTAAGGTCCTTAACTTAATTGCATCTGCAAAATTCTTTTCCAGTGTAACAGAACAGATTCAGATTCTGGGAGTTCGGACACTGACATCTTCGGGTGGCCATTTTTCTGCCCATCATAGTTGCTGTTGTCTTTAAAGAAATCAAGATATTCCCACAGTAAATTAACCCTACCTTGGAGGGAAAGGGGAACATACTAATGAACTTGAGATGAAAAGCCCTCCTTTTTGGTTTGTCAAATTTTTACTGGCATTCTGTTTTGAAGATAAACCACAATTAGATATGTGGCAATAACAGGAAAAATCAGGTGCAATTCAAAACCCTGAGAGGAAAAAGAACTATCCAAATGAATCTGTTGATTTTTTAACCTGAAGAGAAACCAAAAAAACTTATTTTGTACTTTCTATCTTTCTACATATTGTTCCACCCTGGCACTCAGGAACTACCATTCATATGACAGCCAAAGGCCTATAGCATATAACCAGATGTTGTATTAATTCGAACTAGAAAAAGGTAGCTGGGAAGACTATACTAGAGCATAATGACCATGAGTTTTTACGAACCTTTAAAATAAAATATCCAAAGAATCATTATGTATGTATCTATGGTTAAGAAACCAAAGCTCTCCTTTTTGAAAGGCCCAAATTCAATGAAGTATCACTACATTGTTAAGACTGACACTTTTAAATTTTCCAAAACAATGTTCTATTCAATGTTTAACTTTTTCAATTTAGCTTTATATCTTTTTTGACTCCAAGATAATAGAGCAATGTTTGATGTACTTAAGTTATAGCCAGCATTTACCAATTCTTTGATTCGACTTTTTAAAGTATTTATGCTTGAATCCAAAATCCGAGGATTTTCAATTATTTGTGATATGCTGAGTTTTTCTTCTATGAGACAGTCTAATTTATCATTGAATTTTTTCTCTCCCAAGAAGATCACATCTGGATAGCGTAAGATAAACTTGTGTATCTCTTCTTCAGTACACCCAAGAAAAAACAGCTTCTCTTTGATATTTGTGTAGTTTCTGTTGACATAGTCATTGGAAAGGTCTAGAATTTTAGCTCCTGGACCACAGAGCAGAACAAGCAGCTTCTCATTGTTCAAGCTGAAAGTTGACTGTAAAAACTCAATGTTAGTTTTTACCCGTTTGGTACTCTGAATTAAGATGAAAGGGTTTTTTAAAATTATCTTCCTAACAAAATCTTTGGGCTTATTGTAACCCAAAGACAAAGAGACTTCTTGCAAAAATTCAATCATCTGTTTATTCAGATCTAGACTGTTGGAGAAGGTACGTGGGGCATTGGTCAATAATCGAGAAAGGCATTTATGGGTCAATCCAACTGAATAGAAGAACTTTATATTATTCTCTAAGTTTAGGTTATTACTAGACCGAAAAAAAGATTCAGGAGAACGTTCCAAAATATTTATAATTTCAAGGTCTGATGTCATAATTTTTCTCCACAGATCCCACCGTTCTGAAAGACTTTCAGGTGTGCGTGTTATGGCTCGTGGATATCTTGATATAACGCTAGCAATCACTTCTTTGCTAGCTCCTTTGGACAGAAGGAACATCTTCAGCTCCTGCTCTTTAGTTCCCGTCCTATTAAAAACTCCAGGCTGTCGTTTTTTCGCCATGTCAACATCTACTCCCATTGTAAGTAAGTTATTCAGTAATTTTTCATTCTCCAAAGACTCGCTGTCTGCATTACCACACTTCACACTAAAAAGCCTAAATGAAACTGATTTAAGGAGGATTTCTGCTGAAAATCGGATCATCCAACATCTTGAACCAAATAGAAAGTTACTTCTCATACACAATAAGTTTCTTGGTGGCATAATGGTCAGGTATCCCAAAACTTTTGGAATGCTGTGTAAAACAACATACATAATATATTATGCAAATGCATATGTTAAACAGCTAAAAAGCCATATTAAGGTCATGTAAGCATCATGGCCATTTCTATGAGAAAGTATGTATAGCTCCAGCTCTCTTGGTGCTGCAGTAACAATTCAGCCACTGCACTCCCACTCTCCAGTTTACGCCTTCTGATTATCTGTGGGCCTGGGGCTGCTTCCATTCTTAATGTGAAGAAAAGCAGTATAAGCATCATCACTGTCCTACAACTATTCCTGCCTTTATTTTGCTCTTTGTATTTGGATTTGCCTGTTTGCTACCAAAACCAGTTGCCCCTCCTTACCTCTGCCTTATCCTCCTAGTTTTCAAACCTTCGGCTTATTCCTGTTAACCAATGCTTTCAATTCTGCCTTGTCTTCCAACTCCCCGATCTTTGGCCTTGCTTCCACCCACAGATAGCAGACTACTTTGCCCCTGTTCCCTCTTCCTGGTTCCTCAAACTCTAAATATAGCCTTTAAAATCAAAACTTCAGACTGTCTAATTTCCACCTTAAACACCTTTTTCTAGACTCATGGTTCCCTTTAAACCCATGCTATCATTAGTTTTTTTTTTTTGTATTTTTTCTAAGTTTATTTGTTATGTTCTTATTTGTTACATGATACTTTCTATGTTATTTATCTATTTCTTTGCAGTATTTGTTCATTTTTTAAAAATTTATTTATTTTTTCAGCGTAACAGTATTCATTGTTTTTGCACAACACCCAGTGCTCCATGCAAAACGTGCCCTCCCTATTACCCACCACCTGTTTCCCCAACCTCCCACCCCTGACCCTTCAAAACCCTCAGGTTGTTTTTCAGAGTCCATAGGCTCTTATGGTTCGCCTCCCCCTCCAATTTTTTTTTTATAAACATATAATTAATTTTTATCCCCAGGGGTATCATTAGTTTTAATTCTTAGCTTTATATAGACCTCTGGTTGACGGTTCCCAATCTCAATCTCCATGTCCTTCCGTTTACCCTATTGCCCCCTGGGTTGTAACCAACTACTCCAAACCAATTTTTATCTTCAAAATGATTTAGCTGCACTATATAATCTACATAGTGGAACTATGCTGAGAGCCCATAAACTTTGAAAAGTTACTTTTGCCATCCTCTATTACCCTGCCACATTATAAAAGATGAACCCAGGGCTCTCTGCATCTGTTATCAGAACATATAACTTCAGGCAAGTGACTAAAACCTCAATAACTCATTTTCCTAATCATTTAGAAATGGGGCACAAAATGTATGAATTTATATATGATAATATCCATAGGTACCTACTAAAACAAGTATCTGCATTGATAGGAAATACTTTATCAGGAAAGCAACAGAAAAATTTTCATCTGTTACTCAGTTTGTCAGATGATTTATGTTCTTAAGCTAATTGTGGTCTGAGTCATAAAACAACATATATGTATATTTTTAATTGTACTTTTTCCTTTTTTTTTTTTTTTAAAGATTTATTTATTTGACAGAGAGAGAGATCACAAGCAGGCAGAGAGGCAAGGCAGAGAGAGAGGCAGGCAGGGAAAGAGGAGGAAGCAGGCTCCCCGCTGAGCAGAGGGCCCGATGTGGGGCTCGATCCCAGGACCCTGAGATCATGACCTGAGCCGAAGGCAGAGGCTTTAACCCACTGAGCCACCCAGGCGACCCTACTTTTTCCTTTTTGACTATAAAGCGGTGACAAACTTAGCTCTTAATTTCTAATTACTAACAATGGGCTCTTATCACTTAAAGGACACACCTCCCCTCTCACCTCTCCATAAAATAGGGGCATCTGGGTGGCTTACTCAGTTAAGTGTCTGCCTTTGGCTCTGGTCATGGTCCCGGGGTCTGGGACCGAGCCCCACATCATCGGGCTCCCTGCTTAGCAGCAAGCCTGCTTCTCCCTGTGCCTGCCGCTCTCCCTGCTTGTGCTCTCTCTCTGACAAATAAATGAATAAAATCTTAAAAAATAAAAAAACTTAAAAATAGAAATAGATGGTTCCAATTCACCACTAATATCTCTGGGCTTGAGATACTGTTTTCAAGACTGGTATTAAAGAAAGCCTCTCTGTGTCTGCCCTCTTAATTACACTATTTTTTTTAAAGATTTTATTTTTAAGTAATCTTTACACCCAACGTGGGTCTCAAACTCACAAGCCCCAGATCAAGAGTCGCATGCTGCACTGAATGAGCCAGCCACCCATCCCTCAGTTATATCAATATAACAAGAACTTAAGAGTGCCTAGAGGCAGGGAACTCCCTGATATCTCAGGCAATCTATAGATCTTCAAAGAATTAGAAAAAGATTCCCAAACTATAGAATCAAGTAACATTCAAACAAAAATTCAAGACCCTCACAAAATAAACATCAAACAGCACACATTTTAGACTGCCCTATACTGTGAGTTCACTATTATTTCTCTATAATACCACATACTACTCTTTTAACTACATATTCTTCCAGAAATGCATGAATTTAGAGATTTAAAAATAAGATCCTCATTCTAACTAAAGAATGAAGGCTCTACTTGTACAGCTCAACATCTGTTCTCTCTTCCAGATGGGCAAGGGTGACCTCTACTGGATAATGGTACAGAACACTGACAGTGGTAGGTAAGACCTGTGCTTTGGGAAGAGGGGTGAAAGATAATCCAATGAGATACAGGAAGCAAGCTGTGAAACTCCAATTTATATCTGTCTTAGCCTTTTAAAAATTCCATTTTAAATTTTTTTTTATTTTATTTATTTGTCAGAGAGAAGGAGAGAGAGAGAGAGCACACAGGCAGGCAGAGGTGGAGAGAGAAGCAGGCTCCCTGCCGAGCAAGGAGACCATGCGGGACTCGATCCCAGGACCCTGGGATCATGACCCGAGCCGAAGGCAGCGGCTTAACCCACTGAGCCACCCAGGCGTCCCTAAAAATTCCATTTTATACATGTTTTATATATACAATGTAATAGTACTCTAAAACATGTATAGAATTAGTAAATATACATACATTGGAAGTACATGTATAAAACCTAGTTTACTGAGAGTGTACACAATCAAAAGTCTGAAGACAACTACTCTAGACAAAAAAACTCTTGAAATAACTGACAGGCTGAGCATGCCACAGAAAGTTCAAAATGAACTGTATTAATAACAGACTAACAGTGAAAATATATGCCAGATTTCTTAACAAAGGAGTCATAAAATCTATTAAGGTTTCTCCTGAATCTGTGTCTTGTGAATAATTCACTCTCTGCGGAAATATCTTTCACATGAATTAACATGTCTAAAACCAAACTGAACATCTTTCCCAGCCCCCAAACTAACCCTCTCCTGTTAGTGACTCACTACCACTATCGTAATAGTCACTCATGATAAAAACTCAACCCCAGTGCTCGCTTCGGCAGCACATATACTAAAATTGGAACGATACAGAGAAGATTAGCATGGCCCCTGCGCAAGGATGACACGCAAAAACTCAACCCCAGTCATTGAATCCTGTAAATTCAGCTTCTTCAGCATCTTCAATAGCATCTCTCATCTTTGCTGTTCTCCCTCACCCAGGCTGTAACAGCCACCTAACCTGCTGCTTCTCTAACATCAGTCATGCAAAACTGCCACCACAGTATACCTTTGAAACTAGGAAGTGATTACATCCCTTACTCCCTGATTAAAGGCCTTTGTAGCTCTCCCTAGAAAGCAAAATCTTCACAAACACCTTCAAAACTCTCACCACACCATCCCAACTACCTTCCTAGCTATCTGTTCTATTCTACAACCTCACAACCAGGCATTATTGTCTCTCAGACCTCAAATTCTAAACATTCTTGCCCATTTTTGTCTCCTTGCCTTTGGGGAAGCTTTTCTTTCAAAAAGGCCCATCTTCCCATATCTATCCATAGTTAAAGGTCTCATTCAAATGAGACCTTCCCACGAGAATATTTAACTTAACAAATACTGCTGAAGTGAATCATTTGTTTTATAACTTATTACTAAAGAATCTAAAACGTACCGGTGCCAGGGTGGCTCAGTCGGTTAAGCACCTGCCTTTGGCTCAGGTCATGATCCCATGTTCCTGGGATCAAGCCCTGCCATTAGGTTCTGTGCTCAGTGGGGAGTCTGCTTCTGATCAAGCCCTGCACTGGGCTCCTGCTCAGTGGGAAGTCTGCTTCTCACTCTCCCTCTGCCTCTGCTCCCACCTTGTGCACTTTCTCGCTTGCTGTTTGTGAGCATGTGAGGAAATGCAGAAAATTCTCAAATACCCCAGCTGGGGATTTGGCACCATCCACCATATCCTTTTCTTTTTCACTTCTTTAAGATTATCCAAAGAAATAAAAGGACAATACACATTTGTTATTAAAAAGGATGACTATCCTAAATATTTGCTTTGGCAGAAAAGAAGAAACCCACCAACAGAATGATTCATAAATTGTGATATATCTATGTAACATAATACTATACAACCTGATTTCTTTATAAAGAGTCTTAACTAACCCAATGGAAAGATAACCAAGATATTCTAAGTGGCAAATCACATAACCGTACAGATAAAATAGTTATCACTTACATAAAGAGAGGGCATTAATGTATACAAAGAGGGTAAAAAGGTAGTTAAGAGTTATCTCTGAGAGATTAATGGGGCCACATACTGTTCCTGAAATACTGTGACACTATTTAATAAATATGTTATTTTGCAACCAGATAAATTAAGAACAAATTAAACTGGCTTAGGGGTGCAGAAAGTACTGGGAAATATGTTACCTTTCTCAGTTTTTCAGTTTTCAATAAAAAAAAAGTTAAACCTGAAAAATAGTTTTACTTTTAGCACCTGACCCACATTCAAAACAGTCCTGTAACATTTAGCACGGTAATAAATACATAAGCAGCCTAATGCAAAAAGTTATCAACTGTCTCAAACTACAAATTTCAAAAATAATTAATATTCCAAAATTTATTTGTCTCTCAATTCGCTCTTTAATTAACTAAAGCCATTATTCCAAGGACTAAAGTACAAAATTATCAAATACACTGAAAACCTCTTACTCAAAACTTTTAAGGCCTAAGGAATAAAAGAGGATTTCCTTGTTCTCTTCGGCACAATTCGCTTGATAAAGAAACTTTAATGGAGATGGCTAATCACTGCCCCAGGGGACTACATTCCAATTGGCCTTCTTTTGATAAAACAAGGGAAGCTTGGAGATCTTACAGCAATCCATTTCTCACCTAATTTGTCTTGAAGAGAGAGGATGTTGCATTTCTCCTGAAGAGCTGGAAAAGAGTCGTCCCTAAAAATGGCAAAAAAAAAAAAAAAAAAAAAAAATGTTGGGGGAGGACACAATATCGTCAGCACTTCGTGATACAGAATAAAGAAATCGATCCAAGCTAACACTGCATAACGTTTTTGTGAGAAGCGTCACGTCTCATGTGCTAAGCATCTCTCAGAGATACTGAAAGGAAGACAGCAAGAACACGCCCCTAAGTATTAATGGGAAAAGGCAGCGTAATCACGCATTTGATTTGTAAAACCAGAGCTAAGTGCTTCCCATATTTTGTCTTACTTGAACCCCACAATTTAAAAGGCACGGATTATTCCCAAAATTAGAAAATCGGGGAAAAGGCCGAGCTCTGTGACAAGTTTATATTAGCTCACTGAAGCTAATACAGATATTCCACGGGTTCCATTACTTGGGTTCTCCCCATCCTTCTTCCTCCCCAAAACCAACTCGCCAAGGCGTTGCGCGGGAAGAAAACTCCACCAAACAACAAAATCACCCAGACCCACTTCTAAAAAGAAAAAGCACAAGCCCAACAAGCCACAGACCTCAACCCGCACTGTATTAATAGTCCAGGGATACCTTTACCTCCGCCTCTACGGCCCGGGGCGGGACCGAGAGGCGGAAATGAACAAGACTAACTTCCGGTCGCGTAGAGGTGACGTAGCTTTCCTTGCGCCCCCCGGCGGCCGCCCGACAGTCCTCTGCAAGCCCGACCCGAAGAGCCCAGCAGGGGGCAGCAAGAGACCATGGTGAACGCTGGGAACCCGCCGACTGGGGCTGGTTTTGGAGCAAGCAAGGCAGGTCTCTGGGCTTCGTCGCACGGACCTGGGGCGGAGGGTGGCTGCGGAGGTCCCTTGCCCGGTGGCAACGTGCGGTAGGAAAGTTGCTATTATATACATGAATTTTGTAGCCTGATAGGGTAATAATGCTTATTAATATGGTTAACATGCCGGTAAACTCCTCGGCGTTTGGTGTCGGAAGACGCGTGCAATCTGGGACTCTTGTAAAGAGTCCCAAATTCTCTTACTTGAGCTACCATGGAAATCCTGGAGTGTGGCTGCTAGTCCGATTTCAGCTTTCAGCATTCAGGCTAGGAAGCAGTTCTGATAAACTTCGGTTTAACTACTTGCAGCATGAATTACTTATGTTTCTGAAGTTGTGACGAGCCTAGGCTATTTAAAGTTTCAACAGAAACTCAATCTCCACAGCAGAAGCATTTTTGTCACCCTTGAAGGCGTCGTTTATTTAAACTTTCCTGGTCCTGTCATTCTCACTTGACTGGGGGTGGTAGCAATGGAGATGAAACTTGAAAGCAATTCCGTTACCTCCAAAAGAAAGATCATACATAAATTAATGAAATAACCATCAAGCTGCCAGGTTATCTTCCAGAGGAAGTGATTTGGCCTTTAGAAGAATAAAAAGTGGAGAAGAGTTGATCCTGAATTCTGCTGCAAGGAAGAATTTCCTGCTTTACCCTACTCCATGTAGGAGCATATGACAAATTTTTCTTTATCTCATTTCTGCACTGATTAATGTTTTCTCTTAGCTCTGTCCCTTAGACTATGAGCTAGCTGGTATATTGTCACTTTGTTTTGAATTAATGTTCTGTTTTATTGGCTTATAAGGGTAAAGAGTTACCTTTAAATTTCCAATAATCAGTCTTTCTGTTAAGTGAAATTACTCACTGCTGTCCCTCCAGGTAAAAAGTAGTCCTGAAATGTTAGAAATGGTCTTTACGTGAATTTCTGAAATCTATTTCTGCATGGAAGGAGCTCCTATATCTGAGTTTGTATTTACTGTTATATATAAATATATAAACTTACATGCATAAATATATAAATATTATATTTATAAGCTACATTATAATCAACATAAAACAATAAAATCTATTTTAGGAATCATTGAACTTCACACTCTAGAAGACCTTTGAGATTGTGAATCCCTCATTATGAATGAGACATTGAAACCCTTACAATAGAAGTCAGCAAGACAATACATTTGCTATATCTCCTTATCAGTAAGTCTTCTATGATTTATGCCACATGCACTCATATAGATTATCAAAGGTTAGTTCAAACTTTCTTCGGTGACATCACTTAAGTTTGTTTTTAGTGATAAGTGTAGGTAAAAGAGATTGGTTCTTGTGAAAATAAGTGCCATATTTCCTATCCAAATTTTCTGATTACAAATAAATTTTAAATGCCTATCATAAAACACCGAGAAGAGTAGCAACAAGGTATAATGATGGTTAGGTTAACATGATGAATTAGCAATTTTTTCCTTCTCCTCTTTGTGCAAAGAGGTTTAATATTTAATGATTTATATAATGTCATTACCACCAGTAAGGCAGTGACTACTACCTCATTGTCATTAGTGTATTAAAATATAACCTATATATACCTTGCCTATATTTCATCCATTGTTTCAGTGAATATTTATGAAACACCTGTACATTCCAGACCTTGTTTTTTTAGGATCGGGGGTATAGTGGGAAAAAAGCCACAGCCCCTGCCCTCCTTGACCTTATTTCCCATGATAGGTCTCACTCTGCTGCTCTGCATAGACATCTTACATCCCCAAGACCATAGCTGATCTATGCTCTACTAGGCTGATGTAATTAAGAAGTATGATTGGAAACATTGGAGGGCTGTGTCTGGTAGAAGACCAGAGGCAGGGCGTAAGCAATGATGATGAAACAAAGAAGAAAAGGAATATGTAGTTGCAACATGGTGGAGGGAAGTTTTTCCTAGTGTCACCCACTTGGTCTTTGGGCTCTCTAAACAATAGGAATTGACTAGAGACCAAAAGGGAGTTCCAGGCAAGGCTTTTATTGGGGCTTATTCTGGAGCAAAAGGAGATAGCACAAAGGAAAGAGTACTTCAGACTCAATCCCCTGACATAGGCCAGGGAAAGTTTTTAAGGGGACTAAGAAGAGAAAGGAGTGACGTTGAGACATACAGAGTTGGGGATTTCTTGGCGCCTACACACTTAAAATTTTTGCTCCTTCACATGTTGCAAGTCCATTTAGCATGTTAAATCTCTACTCATGTGCATGGTTTTTAGTATTATAATGAAGGGTATAGTTGGTGAAAAGCCAGGGCCAGGGGTCCACCTGGGTACAGACTAGTTTGGTTCAGACTTCACCTGTCTTTGTAGTTCAGTCCCTCCTTGAGTAATCATCCTGCTTCCACATTCCTGCAAGATATGCCACTCAAGATGCATAAAGTTTCAGCTGTCCAGGAAAGCTAGATTTCACAGTCAGGGTTGAGGAGACCAAAGTCCAGTCCGTGCCATGTCTCACTAAAAGCTGTTCTAAATTTGTCATCTTTCAAAGTTTTTTATAAAGATAAAGTAACTCAGTTTTTAAGTTAAATTTGTTTTCTTACATATCTGTGTTACAGTTTTCTTTTCTGAAACCATGGTAATATTAGATGACATATGCATTCTTAAATGACTTTACTTGAGAAAAGAAAAAGTTTCCACATCTTTATTGGAGCATCGCCTCGTTCTTCTTTTCATCCAAAAGCCTTTGCAGGGGAAAGTGGGGACTCTGGTACCCTCCCTCCCCAAGTGGGACTTAAAACACTGGTGGGCGGTGAGCTGAAAGTCAAGTCGGAGTGCAGAATCTTTGTTATATTCAGAAGCACTGCTGCCATTTTATAATTATGGTTTTTGTTTTTACTGTATCGAAAATGCCTGCCTGACCCCTTCTGTCCAGGAAGTATCCTTAGTTTTATACGCAAATAGACTTTTGGCACACCGTAGCCCCTTGGTTGAACACTCATGTTTGAATCTCAGCAGACCCAATTAAGGTCAGAAAGGAAGTAGCCCTCTAGTTCCCCACCCTCCACCCACTACAGCAATACCCAGACTCCTGGACTCAATAGACTCAACAGTCTCTTCTCCCATTCTCTTGCCTGAGGTTATCTTGTGTGCTTATGAAAACACAGGGAAAGGCTACAAATTGCTTATTGCTGAGTAAACCAGTAGATACAGTTATGCTGATAATCACAGGTTAACACTCTTTCTGTTTGCAAACAACCAAAAAAAAAAAAAAACACCCCAAAACAAACAAACAAAAATACTTCGCTTAATCTCCCCCCCCTTTAAAAACAATTGCTTTTTAACCTTGGATTTCTTTTGAAATCTGAAGATTTGCTAGTGGCAACTTTCTTTCTCTGAAATATGCCTAACTGGGGTCTAGAGAGGTTTCTTTCAGCCTTCCCACTCCCACACTCATTACCACAAGGGTCTGTGGCAAGAAACTGAGTACTTAGTGTGGCAAATTTGCTAATTCCAGACCTGGTATGATCCGGGATTCCCACAGTAGTTTAGATAACCAACAACAGCATGACAAAGTAGGCCAAGAGAAACACAATAATCATTTGAGAGCCATTCAGCCTTGATCCCATTCAGCTTGGTGAGTTTTTAAAGTACCTTTTGGGTTGTTTGATCCTACAGTACCATGCTTTCAATTACCGTGAAGCCATTCTTAATCACTGGTAGAAAAAAGTGATCTTACCACGGAGCCAGGGGAACAAATATTCACAAAATAGAATAAAATCTTTGTTGTCCCAAAACTATCTCCCCGATTTATAGTATTTTTTGAAATTCCACCCTTAGAAATTTATTCCTTGGTGGAATAGCATGGTGGTTTTAAATCCTAGACATATTTGAAAGGGGAAAAAAATTAAGCCAACAGCCTACAAACTTTTTCTGTAAAGGGCCAGACAGTATGTAGTCCACAAAGCCTAAAGTATTTACTATCTCTTTTGCACCTTCTTCTTTTTTCTTTCTTTCTTTTTTCACAACCCTTTAAAAATGTAAAAACTATTAGCTAATAGAGCACCTGGCCATGGTCATAGTCTGCAGACACCTGCATTAAACTAAAGTGAGCTACTATATACCTGTAACTTAGCTTCTTGACTCAAAGCATCCAAAGAATAGGCATTTTGAGGAAAATGACATACAAGAGAAAAATGTTTATATTTGAAAACATCATGGGCGCCTGGGTGGCTCAGTCGTTGGGCGTCTGCCTTCAGCTCAGGTCATGATCCTGGGGTCCTGCATCGGGCTCTCTGCTCAGTGGGGAACCTACTTCTCCTTCCCCCACTCCCCCTGCTTGTGTTCTCTCTCTCTGGCTATCTCTCTCTGTCAAATAAATAAAACCTTAAATAATAATAATAGTAATATTTGAAAACATCATATAACACTATCTGGCAGGTATTGTTCTAATCACATCACCTATATTAATCCGTTTACATCTGTGATGGAAATAATACGATCTCCATTTTATGAATGAGGATACTGAAGTAGAGGCTAAGTAACCTGCCCAAGCTCACACAGCCAATAAACAACTGGAACGTAAGAAGTCCAGTTCTAGAGTGTGTGATCATAACTGCGACGCTATGCTGACACGGAAAATAATATTTTAAATCACTGTAGAAACTATAAATATACAAATATTTTTCTATAGAAAATAGAAAAAGAGGGCAAAAAAATTCACCCATAATTTCATCACCTAGAAATAATCACTATTTATATTTTGCTTATATTCTTCCAGAATATTCCTATACATAAAATTCTTTACTCACCATGAGGTAGGTATAATTTTACAGATGGGGAAACTGAGGCTTAGAGGTGTTAAGCGACATGTGTGTGGAACCAGGATTTCAGCCCAGGTTGTTGCTTCCGGAACCTGTGCTCTTAACCCCTTCCCTATACTGTATTTGAGTTTATACTTACTCCCTCTCTCTTTGCCTCCACGCCCCCCCCCCCACCACTCATGTACTTGCTTTCTTTCTCAAATAAATAAATAAAATCTTTTTTTAAAAAAATGAAGGTTGGGGTGCCTGGGTGGCTCAGTGGGTTGAGCCTCTGCCTTGGGCTCAGGTCATGATCCCGGGGTCCTGGGATCGAGCCTCGCATCGGTTCTCTGCTCAGCAGGGAGCCTGCTTCCTCCTCTCCCTCTGCCTGCCTCTCTGCCTACTTGTGATCTCTGTCTGTCAAATAAATAAATAAAATTCAAAAAATAAAAAAGAAGGTAAATTGGGCAGACAAAAATATATCTGTCTACTACTACAGTTGGTGAGCCAGAATTGGAGTTGAGATCTTTGATCTCCCATTCTAATCCTTTTCTCATTCCTTTGTTTATTCATTTAGCACATGTTTACTGACTACTCTATCAGGATTGTATTTAGCTGCACCCAACAGTGGTAGTTTACATAGAAAAATGTCTAGAGATGGAAGTGGGGTTTTGGCATTGTTTGCTAATACCAGGTAGTCTCGCAGTTTCCTAAGCAGAGCTCTGCCCTTCTTCACCTCTGATCCTTTGCTCACTCCTCTGCTCACCATATACCCTCTGTTAGGCACTCTCTTCGTCCCAGTTTATTAGGGCTGTGATAACATAAACTCCGCAGACTAGCTTGTTTAAACAACAGACATTTATTTGTCACAATTCTGGAACCTATGGAGTCCAGATTAAGGTGGCAGCAGATTTGGTGTTTTGGGTAGTCCCACTTCCTGGTAGTTGACTATCTTCTCGGTGTGTACTCACATAGCAGAAAGGACTAGGAGAGCTCTTTGTGGTTGCTTTCATAAGGGCACTAATCCCCTTCACAAGGGCTTTGGCCCCAAAACCTAATTACCTCCCAAGACCTCACTGCCTAATATCATTGCATTGGATGTTAGGATTTCAACATATACATTTTGGAGGGAACATAAACATTCAGTCCATAACGGTTACTTAACCTGGAAAGGGTGATACCATTTCTTCCCGAACCTTTTCCAAACCCCCAGTCAGAGGAAGTCTTTCCTATTTCCATATTTCTGTAGCACTTTGTGCAATCAGTATAACACCAAATTTATTCTACCTTGTGTTTAAATTAACATGGTGCATACATATCAGTCTCTGCTGTTATATATGATTAAGAAATCATGATTTATTAAGGGTTCAGACTGTGTCTCATTCCTCTTCGTGGATCCCAGGTGCCAGCTGTTCTCCCATCCTCTTACGACGCCAGGCATACATCCTCCCTGCTAGACCCAGAACCGCTTTGAGTTCTGCCAAAGTAAACCATATCACCTGAGAACATTAGTGAGTAAAGTGGACTTCACTGCAGGTTTTGTCATGGAGATGACATACCACATTACACAGAAAAACAGCTCTCAGATCTCATTAGAACCAGTGGCTCACATTTTCTTCCTTTTGGATTGTCCTCCTGACTTCAAACTCCTCTCCGCATTATTTTGCCTAAATTCAGAGGTTCTCCAGCCTTAGTCCCATTGGCACACCCAAACCCAGCATGGAGCTCAGCAAAATAAAGTCCCATGTAGGTAACAGGTCCCACTCTTCTCAGTAGTGGGGGTTCAAAACAGCAGATAATATTAAATAATGCTAAAAATAGTTAACATTTAGTAAGTATTTATTTTGTGTTAAGTACTGTGATCCCTGCAAGGCCTATTTTATTATTCCCATTTTACAGTTGAGAAAAGGGAGGAATGAAGATGTTAAATAAATAAATATCATACGTCGAAAAGTAGGAACCAGAAATCCAACCCAGGGACTTTGAATCAGGAGCCTCGGCCCTTAATGATTAAACTCCCCCAGTTTATAGCACCTAACACACTGTTTCCTAATAAGGACATCAAGGTATTGGTTGGATTCAATTTGTTTGTATTTCTAAGGTCATCAGAAATATTCAGTTTCTTACGTTTCTTTCCAGCTGCAAACATTAATTTTTGTTTATGAAATACCAAATATCCACTGTAAGAAAAAAACACATTATGTTAAAGCAAAAATTATGAGTATATTTTACCTTTTGGCTAGTTTTATTTTTCTTAGCTTTGTTGAGGTATGATTGGCAAATAAAAGTTGTGTAATATTTAAGTTGTACAACGTGATGATTTGTTATACATTGTGAAATGATTACCACGGGTGATTACAAACAAATTAACACACCATTATCTCACATAGTTACCATTATTTTATGGTGTGCTAAGAATACTTAAGATCTATTCTCTGCAGATTTCAAATATACAATACAGTGTTAACTATAGTGGCCATGCTATACATTCATCCTTATGGATATCTAAAGCTTTCTGTTTGTACTGGTATTAAGTGAATGAATGAACTGACTGATTTACTGACTATGCAACTCAGCTTCCTCATCTGAAAATTTGTTCAGTTGGTCATTTAATATTTATGCGTAGAGAAACAGTGAAGCATAAGAAACACCCCTTGCCTTTAACAGGTCTGTGGAGATATTCACAGTTCAAGAGAGAAGTGTTGAACCAGATAATATTCAAGGTCCCTTCCAGCTCTAAAATTCTGTGATTCTGTTGAGTGGGAGGTTTGCTCTCCTTGTACAGAGGTGGTGGACTGCTGTCGTTGTCGAGACATTGGGAAGTGGATATGGAGGGGGTGCTTGTAAAATGATCGCTGAGGAGAGAATTTCAGGCTGTCCCTGAACCAAATAACAAGGAACAGGAAGGCTTGCCTACTGCCCTCTGACCTTCCTCACTGCACCCCTAACTCCACTACCTGCTCAGATATCTGGTGTCCTCCTGCTGCCCTCTGAGTCCTCCAAATCCTGTTTTGACACTGGTTAAGCCGACTGAACATTCGTGTTCCCTACTCAAAGCTGCCTGTAGAGCTTCCCTCTTCCCTTTTCCCCAGGAGCTGGATACTTAATCTTTTCACTCTGTCACTCTCATCCTGCTGTTCTCAGCCTAGCTGCACATTACCCCAGGAGCTCTTTACACACCCTGAAGCCCAACATTCCGCCTTTGGGGATTCTGATTTAATTGGTTTGACATGAGGCCCAGATACTGGTCTAGTTTTTTTGGTTTTGTTTTCTAAATCCACAGTAGATGAGGGTTGCCTGGGTGGCTCAGGTTATGATCCTAGAGTCCTGGGATCAAGTCCCACATCAGGCTCCTTGCTCAGCGGGGAGCCAGATTCTCCCTTTGCCTCTGCCTGCTGGAAGTTCCCCCTGCTAATGTTCTCTCTCTCTCTCTCTGACAAAAAAATTATTAAAATCTTTTTTAAAAATCCTCAGCAGATGATTCTAATGTATAGCCAGAATTGATAACTACTATACTTCACACACTTGATCTTAGCCAAAAGGCCGAGAAGCGATAATAACTACTATACTTCAGACGCTGGAATTACTCAATTGTCCTTTGCTGGTTAAAGCCCCACTTTGGATTCTGGGACCGACTCTGTTCCGAGCCAGGGGAAACTCAAGGCTAACAGCTCAGCAGCTCAGCAGCTCAGCAGCTCAGGGCTTAATCCCACTGTGGCCTGGACTCCCAGTTCCAGCAATTAAAGGCTCTTGTTATTCCTTGTGATTAAGCTCCTGCCCCAAAGGAACAGGGAGAGTAAAAGAAGGCGAAACAGTTGCTGGGGATGCAAAACAGCAGGTGTTTACTCTAATGCCCTCCCACTCCTTCTGCCCCTCCCAACATTCCCTGCTTAAACCTCAGTAACGAAGTTGTCCGGAGTAAAGAGTGCCTCTTTGGTGACAGGCATGAATAAGAAGTTAACTGACCTAACATCTCTGAGCCATACGTATGTCAACCCAGATGTTTCTCTTTATTTGACTACATACACCTCTGTTGGTGATACCTTAGTAATCTCTTTCTCAGAGACATTTTGTCTTTAATCTCCTTTCCTTTCTTCTCTTTTAACTTGCATTTAGCTAATCCCAGAGTCTTCTCTCTCTTGATCCATTTTTACAAACCTCCCTCATGCCTAAGCATAAGACTAATACCAGAGTAATGGGAAGACATTTTTTAAAGTACAGTTTTGGGGGCGCCTGGGTGGCTCAGTGGGTTAAAGCCTCTGCCTTCAGCTCAGGTCATGATCCCAGGATCCTGGGATCGAGCCCCACATTGGTCTCTCTGCTATCAGTGAGACGGCAGGAGTTACTCTCTTCTTTGGCCCTGGAGAATCTGCTGTATATATGATTTTCCTAATGTCAAGGACAGTATCATGACATAGTACCCCTTGCACCATTTAATTACTATGGCAATATGAAGAAGCAGTCCTTGTAATGTCTGCAACTATTCTCAGAAAAGTGCTTTTACAAATCAAACATATGTCTAATTAAAGATATGTTCTAAAATGTGTTCATATTTCTTGACATTAACTATAAATCTTAGTTTGATTGTTCTGTTTTGACCAGGTACTATGATTTCTTTGTGAACATTAACAAAAGACTAAAAAGGAGAAAAAGAGGAATAGAGAGAATTTTTAAATGTTTTTAAACATATAAAACAATTTTTTTTTCTATTACATAGTGAAGTATGTGTTCTGTGTTGCTTGAGATTATCACAATTATGATTTATGATCTTGATGTATTTTTGGTACATATTTAGATTAGTCATTGTGAGTAAGATATCCTAAGATCATTTAATTAATTACCTGTATTATCTAACCCCTACTTAAGTTTCTTTTCTAGACATATTACTCCTACAGACTAAATTATTCATCTCACCAAACTTTCTAAGCTGACAAAGCTAGCTGAAGTGCCATTGTGAAAGCAAGTCTCAGCTCACAAATACTTTTTCTTTTATTAAAAGATAAAAGTAAAGAACTATAATGTCTAAAAATAGGCACTTGGAGCTTAAAATCTGTCAGACCATATGTTGTACAACTCCAAGATCCAGGAAACAAAGACATCTTTCTCCTGGGGGTATGTATTTTCACTCATTCTAGGGAATCAGGTGCCAGTTCATATGTATGACTATACAGTCATTTAAACATCATTAGAAGAGAAACAGATTATTAATTCCTGGGGATGGTGAAGGGAAAATATTAGTCAGTTGGCACTAATCTGATCTGCACGTATTTGTCCTTGTGTTGTGAGAATGCATGTGACAGCGTGATGTTTTTTCCCCAATGTCCTTGAAATTTCTTCTAAGGAAAATTACTTTTCTTGTTTCTCTTTGGCAGTCAGTGGAATGACCACAAAATATAAGGTTTGAGGCAATCTTTACCTATAAGCAAGATAGCATTTTATAAACTGTTAGACAATCTTTATAATTCTTTTTCTGTACTGAAATTTAACTTTCTTTTTCCTTGTGGATATGTTATTTTATTGTCTTAAAGTTTAAAAACTTTTAAAACCGAAATAAGTTTTCAAACCTTGTTGCCATTAATATCTAAATATGTTTTACATATGTGCTATGCATTCTGTAACATTTGGTGTATTTTATATGGTGTAAACTCAACAATCTTCAGAGATTCAATTATAATCTGATGCTAGAATATCATTCTCAGACTGTGTACATTAAGTACATTGAAACAGTTTGGCAGTTACTAAGTTCGGACCACGAACAATTCCATCCTCCGGAGGGGATTCTTCTCTGCCTTTGTAACTGTCAGATATCCATTCTCTTTAGATTGCAGAGACCCAACAACATTGGCATATTTACAAAGCCAAACACTTAAAATGTTAAGGGTAAGAGGTTCAACTGCTTTCTAATTACTTGGCAATGATTTCATAGGCTAGTTGTAAAGGTAGAAATGTCTATTCTTTGTCAACTAACAAAAGAACTTCAGTCCTCTTCAAGTGATGAAAGGAGAAGGAGGAAATGAAAAGTACTATCAGGCAGTGTGTTTCTTCTGGGACATGAGGCTATATTTCTTTCAGTTTTTAGAAATATTTGTGTGTACATATATGTATATGTAAAGAAGAGTGTACACACATGATATAAAGATCCAAAAGAATATATGATATAAACCTAAATCTCTCTCCTTTTCCTCACTTACCCACTTCCCCTCTCTGAAGGCAAACACTGATTTGGGTAGTCTCTTGGAGATTCTTCCAACAATAATTCATGCATTTGCCAACATACATGTATAAGTCTCCTTTCTCTTTTCCTCTTTCTTCACTCTAAGGGTAGTATACCATATACCTTTCTCTGTTCCTTGAGTTTTCATTCTTTTTTTTTAAGATTTTATTTATTTATTTGACAGAGAGAGATCACAAGTAGGCAGAGAGGCAGGCAGAGAGAGAGAGAGAGAGAGAAAGAGAGGGAAGCAGGCTCCCCACTGAGCAGAGAGCCCGATGAGGGACTCGATCCCAGGACCCTGAGATCATGACCTGAGCCGAAGGCAGCAGCTTAACCCACTGAGCCACCCAGGCGCCCCTTGAGTTTTCATTCTTAAAGATTATTTCAGGGGCACCTGGGTAGCTCAGTCAGTTAAGCATACAAGTCTTGGTTTTGGCTTAGGTCATGATCTCAGGGTCATGAGATTGAGCCCTGCCTCAGGCTCCATGCTCTGGGCAGAGTGCTGGAGATTATATCCCTTTTCCTCTTTCTCCCTCTCTGCCCCTCTCCCCACAATAAATAAATAAAATCTTAAAAAAATAGATTGTTCCAAATCAGTATATATAAAAGTCATTATTTGTATACTGTCTGTATAATAATCCACTGTATAAATGTACCATAATTCAGCTAAACAGTCCATAATAGCATGTACTGTTTCTCATCATTTACAATTACAAATAGGCTGCAAAAAAAATTTCATTTGCACATATTTTGTGTTGCACATATGCAAGATTATAGAATAAAAACCTAGGAGTTGAAATTATTGGGCCAAAGAGTATGAGCATTTTAAATTTTGACAAATAGAACCAAGATGTCCTCCATGAACATTGTACCAATTTTCACTCCTAATAGCAATGTATAAGAAAGAAGCAATGTTTTTGTTGTTGTTGTTTTTAAGAAGTAATGTTTTTGACTAGGACCCACTTCATACTTACACTTTCAAAGGAATAAAAGCATCAATATATTTTTAACATATTATAAATGTCAGGAAACTCTAGCATTTGGGAAATAATAACATGTAAAGTAAGAGATAGCAAGCTGACAGAATATAGTACCCATTTCGTAGTTTGTTAATAAGCAGGAAAACTACCGTCGTGTTACAAGAGAGAATTCTGAATTATATTTTTCAAAACCATGAAAACTGTTACTCTTTCTATTTTTATGATAGTGCTATTATTAAAAGTAATAGAGTTCTTGCCAATAATACTGATAGCAAAAGAGGAAATTTTGTATAGAATATATAAAACTGTCATGACACACCACAAATACACAATTGGACTGTGAGTTTTTAAAAAATCTATATTGCAATAATAGGTATCACAATATTCTAAGACTCAAATTAGCCCTCAAATTTACTAGTGGTTATTCTGGAAATCATCTTAAAATAATTTGGGGGGGGAGGTGGAGCCGTTGTTAGACATGTTTGGTTGTGCCATAAAACTTCTTGACCAAAAGGCCAGATACTATTTTATTCATAAAATGAAAAAAGTTTTATAAACTTACAAAAATAGTAGAAACGGTACAGAAGAATCTAAGTGCATAGCTTTGAAGGTAAGAGCCTTAAGGAATACGAATATAAAAACTTCTCCCTTGGTAAGGTTCCTATGAGTACCAGGTAACTGTTCCATAAAAAGGAGAGTAATTATGCATTGGGACCAGCTCAGATAGTCACTTCTAAATTTTTGTGATGTAAATAGGTAAAATGTATGAATTTATGAAGAATTAATGAATTTTATAATTAGAGCAATCAGTTGTATAAAATTTCATAACAATATGAATTATAGTTTAAGAAATTAGAAATAAAATTCAAGTCCACTTTATTAAAAAAAGATTGTCAAGAATTCTCAACAATCTTGTTGTCATCCAAAGTTTTTTTTCTTTTAAGATTTTATTTATTTATTTGACAGACAGAGATCACAAGTAGGCAGAGAGGCAGGCAGAGAGAGGTGGGAAGTAGGCTCCCCGCGGAGCAGAGAGCCCGATGTGGGGCTCGATCCCAGAACTCTGAGATCGTGACCTGAGCTGAAGGCAGAGGCTTAACCCACTAAGCCACCCAGGTGCCCCCAAAGTTTATTTTGTTATTCGAAATTCATGCTTTACTGAAAGTTAAAACCACTATGTGTATTTTTCTGATAGTGTTACGGGGGTTGGGCCAGACAGTTAAGTGGGCAACCTCATTATTGAAACTCTGATTATAGAAGTGGCCGAACAAGCAGTTTTAAAGACAAAGTTCCACACAGCTAGTTATCCCACTTAAATTGTGTCTTAAAAATATCAAAGAAAACAATTTGGTCAAACAACTCGTTAAGTCAGTGAAACATAGACTCAGTCAGACCCATCTTTTGGCATCAAGTAAGGAACTGCCACTTGAGTATTTCATATTTCACCCAATTATTTATCAGCTGTAATTGTAGCTCTATCCTCAGATGACAGTGAAAAAGATGGAAAAAACCCTTCTTTGCAAGAATCCTTTAAAATTAACCTAATTATGTAACTCTTGTCACATTTTTCAACACAACATATTAGTCACCACTTAGGACTACAATGTAAGATACACGCCACATGACAATGAAGAAGCACTGCTGACAAAAATGTAGTAAACTGATTGTATTTAACACCATATTTAGTCTTCTGTCCTGATTTTCTCACAATTGCATTTTCATCATCATCGTCATTACCATCACCGTTTCTAGCGTCAGAATCATATGTGATACCGAAACATTAAGTAGTTTTAACTATAAAGGGTCAATTCTTCATTCTCTTGTCCTTTTGGCACTGATTTCACTTCTGCAGCTATTTGACGTTGGCCATCTGTAAAATGGCCTGGATTTTACACACTAATATCTTCTTTCCAGATGATACCATGCCATGCAATTCAGAAGTATAAAGTGATTGGATTTGTTATCTCTTCAGATAAACAAGGCTGCTCATACAAATGTAGGCGTCAACCTCGGGATTTCTAGAATAATGTATTTCACATGTTCCCCAGATGCTGCTACCATGGTGACAGACTAACTGGTAACATTCTGGAATGCTTTATTATAACAGCTGGTCACATTATTTCTTAAAGCCGAAAAATTATTTTACAAAATGAATGTTGAAAATTAAATGTTTCTCAAGTCATCACCCCTTTTTCTGTGTATCTACAATGCTGTCCCAGCTAACCACAAGATCTAGACCTAATTAATATCCAATGAATTTCTCATGTGCAGTTTCTGCTGCTTTCTTCATCTTTATGTTACTCCTTTGAAAGTCATTGAATTCAATAATAGACAGGACAGTTAGGCAACCTGACAATCGATATCTGCAGAGCCAACCAAAAATCATCCATTGATTAGATTGGAATGGATTGGATTCAGTTATTAAAATATCCAGGAAAAAAAAGGATGAATTATTTCTTTTTAAATTATGTTTGTTTTGAGGCAAAGATTACCAAATGAAGAAATTAACCAGACAAATACTTTTCTTTGCACTTTGCAAAAAGAATCTAAGATAAGATCACAATGGTTTATTTTCTATAAAATGGCTACAAGTAATGAATGCTGTACAAATGAGGAAATTTTGGCTCAGAAGAGTTAGATAACTTGTATACAGTTACACAGTTAGTAAGGTTATGTCAGAGCTGAAGTTGCCACCAGATCTATCAACTCTAAATCCTATGCTCACTTATTTGTGAGTGAAAGCAAAGGTGTTTCATAGATATGCATCTCCAGAGAACAGAACCAGAGGAAACTAATTTAAATCATAACAGGAAGTATTGAAGTTAGTAATAGAGAAAGGTATTTTAACAATGAGTATGGGATGGGGAAAGGAGCATCTAGGGAGTACTAATATTGCATTGGTAGTATTCCAGTTCTTACATTGAGCAGTGGGTTGACTGCTACTCATTATATCACCATATTATATCCCTTGTGCATGTGCTACAATTTTCAGTCAGTATTTTAAAATGTAATAAGGGGGGCCTGGGTGGCTCAGTGGGTTAAAGCCTCTGCCTTCGGGTTGGGTCATGATCCCAGGGTCCTGGGATCGAGCCCCACATCGGGCTCTCTGCTCAGCAGAGAGCCTGCTTCCCTTCCACTCTCTCTGCCTGCCTATCTGCCTAATTGTGATCTCTCTCTCTGTGTGTCAAATAAATAAAGTTTTTTAAAAAATGTAATAAAAACGTTTTTTAAAAATTTTTAAAAATGAGTTATTGAGGGATGTTGTGAAATTTTTGCCTCAGTATCTTGAAAAATAAAAACAAATATTTTCCCTTGGGTAAACTCAATGTAATTAATGAATGGGTTCCATGCAGCCTCCCATGGCACACAAAGTTCTGACCAAATACTTACTTATCATTACTGTTTTGTTTTATTTCCATGTCAGAACTCAAATGACTCCACTTGGTATTAGAGAAAATCTGCTCCTAAAATAAGATTAGAACAAAATCCCAAGAGGATTAATTCTTCTAGGAAGGTCATTCCGATTCAAGTAGATAATTTTGAATTTGAATTTTAGTACTTGGGTAACTCCTATTAAACCAACATGCACCTTTCCTTGATGTTAAGATACTAGATTGAGTTTTTAAAATAACAAACCATTGTAACATCATCACATTAAAGAGGGAACATACCCATTTTCTCAAAATAGCAGTAGTTTCTTTTTGTTAGCATAAATGATCTTAATAAAAACGGGCTAATTCACACTTGCTATTCAGTATTACCCTGCTTTCACAGATACCTGATGGACCAACCCATATTGTGGTTTGGTTTTATTTATTTTTATTATAAAAGCAGTCAAGCTTATGTTCATAACAAGTCAGCCCCCAATCCTACCTTTCAGTGGTAACCATTGTCTTTTACCAATTTTTTTAATCTTTACACCCAACATGGGGCTCAAACTTACAACCCCAAGACCAAGAGTCACAATCTCTACTGACTGAGCCAGCCAGGTGCACCTTTTACCTGTTTGTATTTGGTTCTCTTTATTACATCTGTAACTCTAAATGACATATCTATAATACTATTTCTTCATTTTATGTGAACTTATTACATTTTAATTCTTGTATTGAAATTACATTTATATAATCTAAAAAGTCAAATAATACTACAAAGCTTACATGAAGAATAGTAGACTTTGAGGGTCCTGTTTTTTTGTCTCACTGTGTCTCTTAACAGCTAGGCTCACAGGCAACTTCTTTCAACTCTTTTATCGCTTTCTTTAATTACTTCTATTTATAATTCTAAACAACATGCTTATACTGTTAACTTTTATTATTCCATTTTAGATGTTTATATATCACCTTTTTATTATGAAAAATCTGGATTCAGTTCCTATATGTTACTTACCCACATTCCTTGTTTTTTTTCTCTGCCTGCCTCTCTGCCTACTTGTGATCTCTCTCTGTCAAATAAATAAATAAAATCTTTAAAAAAAAAAGATTTTATTTATTTATTAGTCAGAGAGAGAGAGAGAGTGAGCACAGGCAGACAGAGTAGCAGGCAGAGTCAGAGGGCAAAGCAGGCTCCCTGCTGAGCAAGGAGCCCGATGTGGGACTCGATCCCAGGACGCTGGGATCATGACCTGAGCTGAAGGCAGCCGCTTAACCAACTGAGCCACCCAGGCATCCCCACATTCCTTGTTTTTTAAAAGAAGATTTTTTAAAGATTTTATTTACTTACTTTATTTTAAAAACTTTTAAAATTTATTTATTTATTTTTTTAATTTATTTGACAGAGAGACAGGGAGAAGGGGAACACAAGCAGGGGGAGTGGGAGAGGGAGAAGCAGGCTTCCTTCCAAGCAGAGAGCCCAATGTGGGACTTGATCTCAGGACCCTGGGATCATGACCTGAGCTGAAGGCAGATGCTTAAGGACTGAACCACCCAGGCACTCCCGTTTTTCTTTTTCAAGGTTGCTTTGGCTATTCAGGGTCTTTTGTGGTTCCATACAAATTTTAGGGTGGGTTGTTCCAGCTCTGTAAAAAATGTCATTGGTATTTTAAAAGGAATTGCATTAAATGTGTGGATTGCTTTGGGTAGTATAGACATTTTAACAATATTTGTTTTTCTAATCCATGAGCCTGGATTGTCTTTCCATTTCTTTGTGTTATCTTCAATTTCTTTCATCAGTATTTCGTAGTTTTTAGAGTATAGGTCTTTCACCCATTTTGTTAGGGTTATTTCTAGGTATCTTATTGTTTTTGGTGCAATTATAAATGAGATTGATTCCTTAATTTATCTTTCTGCTGCTTCATTATTGGTGTATAGAAATGCAACAGATTTCTGTATATTTATTTTGTATCCTGTGACTTTACTGAATTCGTGTTTCAGTTCTAGCATTTTTTCAGTGGAGTCTTTCAGGTTTACTATGTATTGTGTATCACGTCATCTGCAAATAGTGAGAGTTTTACTTCCTTGCCAGTTTGGGTGTTTTTTTATTTCTTTTGTTGTCTGATTGCTGTGGCTAGGACTTCCAGTACTATGTTTAATAAAAGTGTGAGAGTGGACATGCTGGTCTTGTTCCTGACTGTAGAGAAAAAGCTCTCAGTTTTTCCCCAGTGAGGATGCTATTAACTGTGGGTTTCATATACACCCACGTAATGTTGAAGTATGTTCCCTCTAAGTCCACTTTCCTTAAGCTGAGTAAATAATAGCCTGAGGGCAGAGTAGGACAAGCTCTTAGAATGCTATTGCAGTAATTCAGATGAGAAGTAGTAGTGGCTTGGACCAGAGTGGAGTGGTGGTAGCAGAGATATAAAAAATGATCAAATCCCAGGTATATCTAAATGTAGAGCTAACAGTATTTGCTGACTTACTAGATGTGGAGTATGAAAGAGAGGAGTCAAGCATGACTCTAATGTTTTTGACCAGCAAAAATAGAAAAAAGGAGTTGCCCTTAAGTGAGGTAGGAAAACCTGTGGGAGGAACATGTTGGAGGGTATATATCAATACTTCAGTTTTGGTCATATTGAATTTGAGATACCAAGTGAAGAAAGCAAATAGAGAGTCTGGGGAAAGTCCAAGCTGAGATGTAAACATAAAAATCTTCAGTATACTGATGGTATTTAAAGTCATGTGCCTGAATGAGATGACCTAGGGAATGTAGTAGATGCAAAGGTCAAGGACTGAGCTTTGAGGAACTCCAACAGTTGGAGGTTGAAGCGATGAAAAGAAATTGGTAGAAAAGACAGAAAAGGAGCAGTCAGAAAGTAAAGAGGAAAACTACGTGAATGTCCTACATTCCTGCAAGTCAAGTAAAGAAGTGTCTCAAAGAAGAGAGAGCGATTGTGTTTGTGTCAAATCTTGCTGATAGATGGAGGAAGATGAGGCCCAAGAGTTGATTTTGACTTGGCATCATGGAGATCATCAGAAACTTCTGGTAGAGAGTTTCAATGACATAATAGCGATGAAAAAAATTATCAGAGTGGGCCCAAGAGAAATAGGCAGAGGAAAACTGGAGATAGTTGGAGTGTTGCTGAATAGAGAAGGAAAAAGATAGAGCAATGGCTGCAGAAGTAAAGTTAGGAGAAGGTTGGTTATGTACACACACATAGAGAGAAAGAGAGAGACAGTTTGTGTTCTAATGAAAAATGATCCTGTAGAGGGAGAAAATTTGACGATCTTGGAGAGAAAGGGGAGAACTCCTCGAGCAATCTCCTTGAGTAGGCATGGAAGGATAAAAATCTAATGCCCAAGAGAAGTTTGCCTTTGCTTGGGATCTCATCAAAACTAATGAGAGAAGGTAGGACAAATGCACATAGGAGGATGATGTGGTGGTATAAGTATGCAGAAGTTCCTTGTTTTAATTGTTTCCAAATTTTTCTCAACAAAAGAAAGTGAGGTAGTTAGCTGAAAGTGAGGATGCTGGAAGAGGGTTGGTGTTCAATAAGAGAGGAAATGGCATGAAGTAGTCTGTAAAAGAATGAATCCTGGAAACATAATCATGAGTAATGTCGTACTGAGAGCCCAGTACGGGTTAGTGTCATTAATTTAAAGTGAAACCAGTCAGCATGATTTTTTCTGCAGTCTTATTGGGAAGGGGTGGGTAAAAAGAGTGGGCTTAGATCTGGATTTAGCCAGAGTTGTGGCTTTCTCAAACAAGGGCAAAGAAGGAAGAAGGGCAAGGGAGATGAGGATACAAGATCTCTTTCCCAGAGTTCCGTAACTTCTCAGTGACTGCCCTGTTGGAGTACTTGCATGCATTCTGCTAGGCAGTCTGTGGGCTCTTTCAAAGTAGAATGTCATGCTCTTTTTTTCTGAGAAGTTCTCTTGTATTTTTTCTTTCATATTTATCTCCTCCACTTTCTCTGTTATCACTTTCTGAAATTCCTACTAGTTGGATGTTAAACCTCTTATTTTCTAATTTTTTCTCATGTATCTCATACTCTGCCTTGTTTGCCAAGAAATTTCCTAGATTAGTTTCCAGCTCTTCTATTGAAAATTTCATTTTCACTATTCTTTTTATTTTCCAAGAGCTTATTCTTAGACATTAAATATTACTTTCTTATAGCCTTCTAGTTTTGGCTCATGTACATAAACAATACCCTCTCTTTATCTCTGGGGATATACATTACATGAGCTTAAAAAATCTTTTCCCCTCTCTATACTGTCTCTTCAAAAAAATTTTTTTCACTCTCTACACTCTGTTTTCTCTAAGTTCCTTGTTTATTTTGGCTTCCATTTAAAATGTTAAAAGTTTCATTCAAGTATCTGGTAATTCTTGGTTGTCTGTTTTTATGTGTATACGTATTGGCCAGGGCTTGTTGATGAGTGGGCTCCTCTAAGGGAGATTTGGCAGGGCTATTGAGTTAGAGAGCCTCCAGTTACTTTCTCATTTTCTCTTGGGTTTATCCATTTTCTCATGATTCTTGCAATATCCCATATGGGAGTATATGTCTAGTCTCCAAAATTCTGGAAGCCAAGAAGGGAAGTTGGGGCAGAGAGGTTTGCTAAATCTTGTATCAGTTGGGTGCCTCATTCCTGACCTCAGCTGTTTCTGGTGTCTACAGGTTCAGAACCTCTCTGATTCAGGATTTCTGAATGGGACTTATGTATCTAGTTCTCCACATGAGGAGCTGGAAGTCTGTTCTAACAAGTAAAAAGCTGAACAAGCTGAAAAATCAATAATTCTTTGATCCATGAGAGGGGAGGACATAGGGCAAAATAATACTGCTCCCAAGATTGGAGAGATGGGTAAATACAGGGAAGTCATGCCTACAGTAAAGACTCAAGAATGGAACTGGGTGAGGGAACCAGTGCTGAGGTGAGAAAAGCTGAACTGTAATTGATGAATTGCTGAAGGTTCAGGGTAGACAAGTATGGGAATAAATAACTTGGGTGTTTATGTGAAGCAGATAATTAAGGCTTAACCACTAAATATGTACCTATATTCATCATATAAGAAATTAAGAATAATTTCACAGAACAGCAGTTCTTTATTTCATCTCTTCATATTCCCCAACCCTGCAGAAAATGAATAGCAGGTTGTAAATGTTGTTTCTGTTTTCCAAGATTGGTGAAGTTTAACATGATAGTAAGGCTTCATGACTTGATCAAGAAGTATAATCAGGTGAACTATTTTTTGAGGATTTTCCAGATGTGTTCAACAACTGGGTGTGAAGGGGAGATGCTATTCTCTATTTGATTTTTTAAAATATTTTCTCAAAAGTCTGGTTTTTTTTCCTTATTGGGATGAAAGTTTATTTAATGTTTTGAAACCACTTTATCACTGACCAGTTTTAATGAATGGTTTTGCAATTATGCCACTACTGCATTTTAAAGGTTACAACGATGAAATTGCAAAACTGAAAATATTCTAGGTACCCTTAGAAAGCTTCACTGTAGTCATTACGTATCATTATCTTTTCAATTCTTTGAGATGTAATTATTCTTCTTAACAGATTATAACTGATCATTATTTTAATATACGAAGTTTACCATCATTTAAATGTTAAATGAGGACAGATTATGGAATGTGTCAGAATTGCATGTGGTCTATAACAACTAAGATTAATAGCTACAATGTCTTTCTTTAGTTCAAAGTAAGATTGCCTTTTAATTTTTAAAAGGAAATCAGTTTTTAAATTTATAGTTATAAGAATATCCCAATGATATCAGAAATTGTCACGGTCCTTTCCATATATTAGGGGAAAAATAAAATAAAAATATTCTGCTTCAGGGGCACCTGGGTGGCTCAGTTGTTAAGCGTCTGCCTTCAGCTCAGGTCATGATCCCAGGGTCCTGAGATTGAACCCCACATTGGGCTCCATGCTCAGTGGGAAGCCTGCTTCTCCCTCTCCCACGCCCCCTGCTTGTGTCCCTTCACTTTCTCTCTCTCTTTGTGTCAAATAAATGAAATCTTTTTAAAAATATATTTTGCTTTAAACCTAATAAAACTGTGATTCATTGCCCTTGGTGGCAGGAAGAAAGTAAACATAGTCACGGTTAAGGGTACTAAATTCTACCATCTGAAAGACGCAAGATTGTGTCCTGAGTATGCCTTTTATCAGCGCCACAACCTTGGGAAAAAAAATTTTTTTTAAAGATTTTATTTATTTATTTGACAGAGAGAGAGATCACAAGTAGGCAGAGAGGCAGGCAGAGAGAGAGGAGGAAGGAGGCTCCCTGCGGAGCAGAGCGCCCGATGCGGGGCTCGATCCTAGGACCCTGAGATCGATGCGGGGCTCGATCCTAGGACCCTGAGATCATGACCTGAGCCGAAGGCAGCGGCTTAATCCACTGAGCCACCCAGGCACCCCCCTTGGGAAAATTTCTTAACATCTCTGTAGCTCAATCTCCTCATGCCAGAATAGAGGTGATACATTCCTCATAGAGTTGTTATAATTATGTTGAGATAATGGGCATAAAGCGTTTAGAAGATGACTGGTAGATATTTGGGAGACAATCAGCAAATATTATCTGTTACAATTATTATTATGGCGGGCAATTTGAACCTTTCAGCCTGCATAATTTCTTCCTATTTTATCATCTGTAGTTTTGTTCCTTTTTAGAAACTGAAATTCTAAAACCAAAGAATGTTGTGTAACAACTTGGGCTTTATTCTTACTTGTTCTCTTGTTTATTTTAAAAACCAATACTTAAGGTTTGTAAATGTACATTCTAGTTTATCATTACTAATATTTAATCAATAATGAGGTAAATTTCCTTGATTGAGGCAAATTTTCTTGGTATGCCTATTTTCTCATGTCAGTGCTTCTATGATGATAAACCATTTAGGGCCATTGTAGAACCCTATTGGATGAGATGTGGAATGTAAACAGGTCACATAATATGAAATTATTACATCACCAGATTCATTCTGAAGTCCGAGTAAAATGTATTTTTCACTTCATTGGTTAACCCAACTATGGTAGAGTTAATATAACAAATAAGACTTTATTTTTCTGACATAAGAACTCTAGAGATGAACAGTTATTGTAGTGGTTCAGTGGCTTAGCAAAGTTAGGTCAAATATCCCTGCAGTTCTCTCTCTTGAGCATAGGCAAAATGAAATGACTGTGGCAGCTCTAGGAATCATGTCTAGGAAGAAAGGGTGATGGCTGAAGAGCACATGAGCTACCTCTGGTGCTTTCTTTTTCCTTTTTCTTTAATTGTGCTATAATTTATGTGTAGAAAAATGAATTCTCTTCAACCTACCAATCAATGCATGTTGACAAATGTACACACAATACACAAATGTGATCATTACATAAATCAACACACAGAATATTCCTGTCACCCTTGAAATTTCCCTTGTGCTTCTTTCCAGCCAGTTACCTCACCAACCCAGAGGCAACCATACTTCTAATTTCTATCAGTAAGGCTTAGTTTTGCCTTCTTGAATGTCATAAAAATTCACATAAAGAACACGTAATATGTACACTTGTCTGCATTTTTTCATGTAACATATTTTTTAAAATATTTTATTTATTTGACAGAGAGAAATCACAACTAGGCAGAGAGGCAGGCAGAGAAGGAGGAGGAAGCAGGCTCCTTGCGGAGCAGAGAGACCGATGTGGGGCTCGATCCCAGGACCCTTATGACCTGAGTTGAAGGCAGAGGCTTTAACCCACTGAGCCACCCAGGCGCCCCCATGTAACATATTTTTGAGATTCTCCTATGTTATTAAGAGATTGGACCTTTTATTGCTAAATGGTATTCCGCTGCCTGTTCCTTTTTAGTCAGAATACCAAAAACTTTATCAGATGCTTTCCTAGTAAATGTCTACCTGCAACTCATGGGTCATATCTGGTTACATGGCCAGTCCTTGTTGCAAGAGAGGATAGGAAAGTACTTGTCCTTCCAGCTTCTATCATCAGAGGCTACAAAGGTGGATCAGGTTGGGAATGGCTTTTGAGTAACCAAACAACAATATCTGCTAAAATGAATTTCACAGTTTTTTTTTTAACTCTTTTAAAAAATATTTTATTTGTTTATTTGACAGAGATCACAAGTAGGCAGAGAGGCAGGCAGCGAGAGGAAGGGAAGCAGGCTCCCCAAACAGCAGGGAGTCTGATGCGGGGCTCGATCCCACGACCCCGAGATCATGACCTGAGCTGAAGGCAGAGGCTTAACCCACTGAGCCACCCAGGCGCCCTGAATTTCACAGTTTTAAATTTTATGATGAAACTTCAATTTCACTGTTTTTATTAAAAAGTGCTGGTTTTGTATTTATCTTATTTATATATTAAAAAATTCCAGAGTTATCTAAGTTTAAATTGGAAAGAAACCAGTGAAAAAAATTTTAATGAGAACTGTGAAGCTGCTTGCTTCACAATTAAGAAAATAATCTTAAATTAAAATAAGAAAATTGTTTAAAAAAGAAAAATAAAAACATAAAATTATGAAATGTGAATTGGAATACTAAAAAATAGTATTTTCCAAACATGTACTATCCAATAAAATAGCCACTAGCTACACATGGCTATTTAAATTAAAATGAAAATATTCAGCCTGTCAGTTGCACTAGCCACATTTGAAGTATGCAATAACTTCATGGCTACCATATTAGTGTGGATATAGAATATTTTTTCAGTCACTGTGAAAAGCTCTGTAGGACAACATTGCTTAAGATAAAAATAACAAATAATGATTATTTACCATCATTAGAATAGAATCTTAATTGATTTGGAGAACTATCAAAGAGTGGGGAGTAGTTTTACTACAGAGAGATTTAGTTAATTTTTAAGTGACTATTAAAGCAAGAGAGAGAAAGAGAGAAATGAAATATTCATTTTTTTCAATAAATACTTATTGAGCACCCATAATATCCCAGATTTGGGGAGTATAGCAATGAACAAAATAAACAAAATCACTGTTTGGGGGCATTTTTGGCATGAGCTGGGACAGAGACATAAAATAAATGATACCAGGTAATGATAGTGCTATGAAGAAAAATGAAGCCAGGCAAGGAATGGAGGAGAACATTCTTTTTTTTTTTTTTTAATTATTATTATCTTTTTAAGATTTTTTATTTATTTGTCAGAGAGAGAGAAAGAGGAGCGAGAGTGAGCACAAGCAGACAGAGTGGCAGGCAGAGGCAGAGGGAGAAGCAGGCTCCCCGCCGAGCAAGGAGCCCGTGTGGGACTCGATCCCAGGACGCTGGGATCATGACCTGAGCCGAAAGCAGCTGCTTAACCAACTGAGCCACCCAGGTGTCCCGGAGGAGAACATTCTTATAGGGGGTTCAGGAAAGGCCTTCTCTGGTAAGATAATTGTGACAAGACCTGAAGGGTATTAGAGAGTAAGCAGTCTGGCTACCCCCAGAAAGAACATTCCAGGCATTGACAACATCAAGTTTGAAGACCCTGAGTTAGATAACACTTGTTTTGTTGTTGTTGTTGTTGTTGTTGTTTTGTTTTGTTTCATTTTTAAAGAAAGACCAAGGAGACCGGTGTGATTGGATCAGAGTAAGTAAGGCAGAGAGGGTAGATGAAATCAGAGACCATATCTAATAAGTCTTATGAGGATTTGATGTTTTACTCCATATGGTATGGAATGCAGTTGAAGGGCTTGAGCAGAGGAATGACATGATGTGACATATTTTATAAGGATCAGTCTGGCTATTGTATAGAGAATATGCTGTAAGGAGTCAAGGGGAGGAAACAGAGAGGCCAGTTTCATAACCTTAGCAAAAATCAGGGTGAGAGATCGTGGTGGCTTGGACAGGGCGGTACTTGAGACAGTGGAGACAAGTGGCAGGATTATGGATATATTTGAACACAATTTATATCGGTGGACTGTAAGAATCATGAGAGAAAGAGATGGGATAAGAGTGACTCCAATATTATCAGTCTGAGGAAACTCTAATGTAGGATAACCATTCACTGGGAGATGGAAAACTGTTGGAACAGCAGTTTTTAGACATACCTAAATGTGTATTGCATATTCAAGTAGAATTATCAAAAAAGTAGTTAGATATTTGAAGTTGGAGTTCAAGAGAGTCCTGTTGGAACTGTAAGTAGGCAGCATATAGCAACGTCACCAGGTGAGATCACCAAAGTAGTGAGTGGAAATAGAGGAAAGATCGGAGGACTGATCTTGGGCACTACAACATTTAGAGGTCAGAAAAATAAGAAGGAGCCAAACCTGAACATTGGATTTGCTAACATGATGGCCACTGGTGACCTCAACAAGAGCAGTTTGGGTAGAGTTGTGGGGATGAAAGCCTGCTCCCTATGTCTAGTCCCAGTAGTACAAAGGGTCTTAGGGGAAGAATAGCTCCCACTTAAGAGGATTGCAGGGAAAGCATGCAGTAGGGGAGAGTGAGTTTCAGGAGATCAAGAAGTGAAAGGAAAAGATCAGAGAAGAGGTTTCAGATATTTGGGATTTTGTTGACTACACTTGGTGAGTTCTAAAGGGCACATTGGAAATGTTTGAGAAATGAAAGAGAAATGGGGAAAGGAAGCAAAAGATGGGGGTCGTATTACAGAATATGTGAAAATTTCTCTTGAGCTTTAGTTTTTAAAAAAGTGGAGAATTGAAGCCACTAACTGGATGATTACGTCATTTGCTCTCTTCATGTCTTCTGGATTATTGCATTAATTCTCATTTAGGTTGTATTATGCAGATACAACTTCCATAAATTATCAAAGATGAAACATGAAATTAAAGAGAGGGAGTCAAAACTGTATATAGGCTCTGTAGATTTGTTGTTTTCACTACTTTCTCATCTCTAGTTCCTAGGGGCTCCTATATGATTGCTACAATAAGTTGAATTAAAATATATAGAAAGAAATTATCACAACAAATTTATTGACAACCACTATATGTTTCTCATTAACAAAGGTAATTGGAAGAAAAACAGTCATGATAAGTACAGCAATGGTGATAATAGAGTATGTGATCCATTTCCAATTTTATGTCTTCACATTTAAGCATTATTATTATTATTACTATTATTATTGATTCCATTGGTCTGTCTAGGCAGGATTGAATTTCATTAATATGTAAATCACTATTCCCTATTCCATAAGAATGCAAAACTAATCAGACATACATACCAGAAATGAGGGCAAATTTTGTAAAATCATTACTTATACCAGTATGTAGAGCATAACGTGCTTAAAAATACATTCATACAAATGAGTTGTATATCTTTTATTATTAGGTTTCTTTAGAGCTGCTATTCAGATCACAAGTATCCTTATAAGTAAAATGAAAATCAGATATTGATTGGCAACATGCTTAATTGAAGACTTTATAACCAATGCTAAATCATCATGTTTTTATATTTAAGGGTTGGGAATGGAAATGTTTGCTGGTGCTCTCCCCTAACAGCCAAAATAAATAGCTTTTGAATTATTTGGATTATTGAATTATATATTATATATTATTATATTTGGATTATTGAATTATTTGAGTTATTGAATATATATTCTTTGAACATCACCTTTATTATATTTTCACTAAGGAGGATGTGTTTCACCAACTTGGTATGTTTGAAATAGTATCTGAGTATAGTTTTGTTTTTTTAAAGATTTTACTTCTTTATTTGACAGACAAAGATCACAAGTAGGCAGAGAGGCAGGCAGAGAGAGAGGAGGAAGCACGCTCCCTGCTGAGCAGAGAGCCTGATACAGGGGCTCAACCCAGGACCCCGGGATCACGACCTGAGCTGAAGGCAGAGGCTTTAACCCACTGAGCCACCCAGGCACCCCCTGAGTATAGTTTTAATTTGCATTTGTCTTATGTGCTAGGTCCACATTCTTCCATACTTCGAAGTACTATTTACATTTCTTTTTTTGTGAACTGTTAATATATTTGTTTTTCAAACCTAGATTATTTAAAGATGATCTTCCCATATTAAAATTATGTCATATGCACATTTCCCCAAATTTAAATTCTATAGCAATAGCTACAATTAAAATGGTAAAAAAGAAATGGTAATTTCATATCTCTGTTGCTACATATTTGGCATTATTTACATATAGAAGCTGTCTTGGTTTGTTTGGGTTGTGCTAACAGAATACCATAAACTGGGTGGTTTATAAACAAGAGAAATTTATTTCTTACAGTTTTGAAGGCTTGAAGTCTGAGATAAGGATGCCAGCATGGCTGGGTTCTCGTGAGAACTTTTCTCTGGGTTGCAGACTGCCAACTTCTCATTGTATCCTCACATGGCAAGAAACAAAGAGGGAACTTCCCGGGTTCTCTTTTATAATGGCACTACTCCATTCATGAGGGCTCCACTGTGGAGATCTAATCACCTATAAAACGCTCTATCTTCTAATACCATAAAAACAAGGGTAAGATTTCTACATAGGGATTTAGGGGGAGGGCAGACATTCAGGATATAGCATTAGTCTTGTCCTCAGACTACCTGCATCACTGTCACAGTGGGCTGCCTGTTAAATGTGCAGATTCCTGGGTCCCTTAGGTCTAGCTTAGACCTTCTGACCTAGAAATTTACATTTCTAGTTAACATTCAATATAATTCATAGGCACAGTAACACCCAATATAATTCATAGGCACACTAAAGTTTGAGAACCACTATAGTAGAAGGCATAAAGTCAATAAAGTAGCAAATGTGGACGTCAAAAGAAAGCTGGAATAGCAATGCTTATATCAGACAAACAATTTTATTTATTTTTTGTTTTTTTTTTTAAGATTCTATTTGAGAGGGAGTACAAGAGGGGTTAGGTCAGAGGGAAAAGCAGACCTCCTGCTGAGTAGGGAGCCTGCTGCAGGACTCCATCCTGGGACTTGATCCCAGGACTCCAGGATCATGACCTGAGCTAAAGGCAGTCATTCAACCAACTGAGCTACCCAGGCGCCCAAGACACAATGTTAAACCAAAGCCTGTGACAAGAGGTGACGAAAACCACTATATCATAATAGAGGGGACTATCCAACGAAGATCTAACAGATATAAATGTTTATGCCCCAGCATGGGAGCACTCAAATATATAAAACAATAACAAACATAAGGAACTCATTGGTAATAATAATATAATGGTAAGGGTCTTTAGCACCCCACTTATATCAACAGACAGATCATCTAAGCAGAAAATCAACAAGGAAACAGTGGCTTTAAGTGACACACTGGGCAAAAAATCAGCAAATGTAATCTGGACATTAACAAAATATTAAAAAAGTTTGAAGCTACTATAAAAATGTTTAAAAATGAAAGTTAAAATTGCTCTTATAAAGGAAAATCAGCAAAATTTATAACTCTAAATCAATTTTATCTATAAACTTTGAGGTTCTGTATTTAAATTAGAAACAGGATTTTTTTTTTCAAAAAGTGATACAGTCATACCTCAGTTTATCAATGTTGACATCAGATTCAACTCCTAATACATTAACTCTTTTTAAGCATTTAGGTAGTTTTTATAAATCATTTCTAGAGAGTTTCAAGTGGCATTCTAGTCATTAGATTAGAAAAAAGAAGTTTGTGGGGGACTTGCTAGCTCAGTTGGTGGTGCTTGTGACTCTTGATCTTGGGGTTTTGAGTTTGAGCCCCATGTTGAGTATAGAGATTACTTAAAAATAAAATCTTTAAAAAAAAGAAAAGAAAAGCTTTTGGTGATTGTTGGCTGGTAACTTATTCCAAGAGACTCTCTAGTAAAGTTTTATAGACTGCTATGCACATACACACATACAAACACATACACATACATGGATATATGAACACATTCAAGATCATTTTATATAGGGGCGCCTGGGTGGCTCAGTGGATTAAGCCGCTGCCTTCGGCTCAGGTCATGATCTCAGGGTCCTGGGATCAAGCCCCGCATCGGGCTCTCTGCTCTGCAGGGAGCCTGCTTCCTCCTCTCTCTCTGCCTGCCTCTCTGCCTACTTGTGACCTCTCTCTCTGTCAAATAAATAAATAAAATCTTTAAAAAAAAAAAAAGATTATTTTATATACCTTCACAATGGTGAGTTCTGTTCCTTGTTTCTTGGATGAATGATGAGGGAATAGAAATTAATGTGAAAGAATGCCTGCCTGGGTGGCTCAGTTGGTTAGGGATCTGACTTTGATTTTGCAGGTCAATGATCTCAGGGTCATTAGATCGAGTCCTGCACTGGGCTCTGCGCTGGACATGGAATCTGCTTAAGATTCTCTCCCTTCCTCTCCCTCTGCCCCCACCATAAATAAATAAATAAATAAATAATCAAAGAAAAAAATTAATGTGAAAATATATATTAATTCTGGAAATACAGAAAAAGTTCTAATATTTTATGTTATTTTGCCCTTTTTAAAAAATTTTGTCCATTTTTAATGGCATATAGTTTAATAGGTTTGTTAGGTTCCTTAAAAATGAGAAGAGAAGTTATACTCAGATCATCTTTGGCAATAGAGTTTTTGTGCATGGATATCCTGGGATATAAGGTAGCCCAAGACATTATTTCTGAGTCATAGAGTTCCTCCGGGAACTTCTAAGGCTGGGAAGTATGGCATGACAGGTCTCATGGAAAACTGGAATCATGCCTAAATTCTCTTAGTTCACAAGGCATTTTACTTTACAGAAGGAGAAAATGTGACTCCATTCAAAATGGAGTGCTAAAATTGGTTGGAATTTTATGCCACACTAACTCATAGGAGGTCAGCCTCCTTTGTGCCCAGTCTTCACAGAGGTTCAAACATTAGTAGCCCAGGAAAGACAGGCTGCTTTCACTCAAATCCAAGCCGTAGCAACTCAGAGCAGTGTGCCTAAAAATTTGCCTCATAAGCATAGTGGGTATGCAGCATTTTACAGACTCATAGCTGCAACAAAAGAAAAACTGGAAGATTAATTATTTAAACTTTCCTTTCACGTTTAAACTAAATGTAACGGGGCGCCTGGGTGGCTCAGTGGGTTAAAGCCTCTGCCTTCAGCTCAGGTCATGATCTCAGGGTCCTGGGATCGAGCCCTGCGTTGGGCTCTCTGCTCAGCAGAGAGTCGGCTTCCTCCCTCTCATTCTGCCTGCCTCTCTGCCTACTTGTGATCTCTGTCTGTCAAATAAATAAATAAAATCTTTAAAAAAAATAAATAAACTAAATATATCTTGATTCTAAAAACCACATGGACCCTTGATACAACTCTCTTGGAAACTTACGTAGTTTATATGGCAATATGAAAATCCTTGAAGATCTGAAATTAGTATGTATTCTATTTAGTAATCAGTTGCAATGTTTTGTATTTCTGGTTTATAATTCCATCTTTTTTTTTTTTAAGATTTTTTAAGATTTTATTTATTTATTTGACAGAGACAAGTAGTGGAGAGGCAGGCAGAGAGAGGAGGAAGCAGGCTCCCTGCAGAGCAGAGAGCCTGATGCGGGGCTTGATCCCAGGACCCTGAGATCATGACCTGAGCCGAAGGCAGCAGCTTAACCCACTGAGCCACCCAGGCGCCCCTATAATTCCATCCTGATGGTAGGTACACCTTCTATTTTTCTAACACATCATTAGGTTCATTAGGCCACTTTTTAAAAAGATTTTATTTATTTATTTATTTATTTTATTATTTATTTATTTATTTGCCAGAGAGATAGCGAGCACAAGTGGGCAGAGCAGCAGGCAGAGGGAGAGGGAGAAGCAGGCTCTCCGCTGAGCAGGGAGCCCAATGCAAGGCTCTATCACAGAACCCTGGGATCATGACCTAAGCTGAAGGCAGCTAGCTACTTAACCAGCTGAGCCATTCAGGTGCCCCTCATTAAACCACTTTAAACAAGTACTAGTTTCATGAGTCATTAATAATCTTTTGAAACCTAAAATATTAAGTGAAAATGTCCTAAATTTTATTTAGTACATTCTTTAAGCATGCACTGATTTTGTTTGGACAAGCAGGTTAGCAAAATGGAGTTAACATTTAGATCATTCCAGGGCCAGGACGTGGTAGGACTTTTCCTACCCAATCATGAAAAGTAGGGCAGGTTATTTAACCTCTCAGGCCTTTGTTTCTCATTCTATACAGTGTGGAAGATACATCACTATGCTTCCTCCTATTTTATTATATACCCTTCATCTCTATTAATAAGTAAAACTAACCATTTTTAGCTTTAGCATTTAATGTCTTTTTCTTCAGTTTAATTTAATTACAAGGGCCTAGTCACCTATCCACAAAATAAGCTAAATTGTATGTCCCATAAATAGTTGTCTTATGAAGCCTATAAGTTGTGTATGGGTTTCTGGCATGGCAGGAAATGTGACTGCTGAGTCAATGTGTGGGGAGCCCCTTGAACACCTTTCTGACTAGAATGGGGAGTTGGTGAGGGAGAAGAATTGAAGTTAGGAGTCATAGTAGAATTGGGGCAAGTTATGGAAGGCTTTGAATAAATGGATTTAGGAGTTTGAAGTTCATCTTACATGCAGTAGGGAGTCATTTTATAGTGGAATGACTTCATGAAAGTTGCATCTTAGAAAACTAAGCTGACTTTTATGGGGAACAGTATGTAATGGGGAGGAATGAATCCAATGTACCATCTTAGAGTCTTCTGAAGTTTTCAAAATATGGATAATCAGGGTTTAGTCTATCATGTTGGCAGTGGAAAAGGAAAATCTTAGAGGAAATTAAAAGACAGTGGGAAAGAAAGCACAAAGGGACATGTTTCTAATAGATATGACAGATGAGGAAGAGAAGAATACAAGATGTCTCCAAAATTTTAAGTTGAGGAGACCAGAAGAGCGTCATTAACTGAAATAGAGAAGTTGGAAATGTTGCTATTGGGGGGAGGATCTTGAATATTGTTTTAAGCAATTTGAATAGCAAGTGATGGTGAGAACTGTACAGTGGAAATGGTAGCTGGTCATATCTTCTAATTAGGGAAGAAGCAAAGCCATGAAGCTGGACAAAATAGTGAAACAATGAGGTAGATAATTACTATCTGGTTTAGCAGAAAAATTGGAGATGAAACTTTTGTCTGAATAATTTTGGTCCAGGTTAGAAGAAGATAACATTGTTTATTATTATACGATCTTGTATCTGCAGTCTCAGTGTTTTATCCTAGCCTTGGAAAAATTGAAGGAATCAATCAGTAAAATTCTCAGTATTTAGTTTCACAATGAACACTTTTGAAAAATGAGAAAAACAGATACCTGTTTGGAAAGAGTCATTGATGAGATATTTGAGAGAATCTGACTCATTTCAAATCTGAGTCATTTTTAAATGGTTTGCATAACAAAATACAGAATTCAGCAGCAGGTGAGGTGCCTTAAAGAATTGTATTAAAATTTTAAAAGTCTATGTACATTTTAAAGATTTGTGGACAAGGACACAATTGAATTGCATATTGATACTTGACTGAGGCAAAAACTCCAGAAAGCCACATATTAAAACAAAACCCGAATTATAAGAGAAAAATGTGCCTGCATTTAAATGAAAATGAGGGGGGCGCCTGGGTGGCTCAGTGGGTTAAAGCCTCTGTCTTAGGCTCAGGTCATGATCTCAGGGTCCTGGGATCAAGCCCGGCATCAGGCTCTCTGCTTAGTGGGGAGCCTGCTTCCTCCTCTCTCCCTCTCTCTCTGCCTGCCTCTCTGCTTACTTGTGTTCTCTGTCAAATAAATAAATAAAATCCTTAAAAAAAAATGAAAATGAGGTTAATAAATCAATCATGTAGTTTTGTCATTAAAATAGGTGTGACATACAAATAGGAGTTAAGCACACAGGAAAACACAAAATAACTCTGCTATGGTGAAACATATAGTTTAAACATTTAATGAAAATTACTTGGTTAACTTAAGTGAGTTATTAGAATTTGGAAAAGATCCAGTGGATGGCAACTAAGGTGATCAAATATATTTTTAATAGACCATATAAGAAAGAGCTAAAAAAAAATTATTTAATCTATTAGAGAAAAGCCTAAAGACAAATGTAATGTCCCTTCTCCTGAATTTAGGAGTTATATTTACTTCCAAACAATTTCAGAGAGAACCATTTTTTTTTTTTTAACACAGAATTTAAAGAATTGCCTCAGTTGCTGCTGCAGCTTTTGTGAGGTCATAGGTCAGGTTTTGACCTATATCGGCTACTAAAATGAAGTAACTGCTAGGTCTGTCTGACCAATTTGTGAAGGATCAATTAACGTAAAAATGGCAGTCACAAAAGACAAGTATACTTCGGAGATACTGCCATTCAGTTCCAGACCACCATAAAGGGAGTATCAGAATAAAGCAAGTCAAATATATATTTTGGCTTCTCAGTATGTATAAAAGTTGTGTTTGCTGTATGCCGTAGTCTCCTAAGTGTGCAATAGAATTGTGTCTTAAAAAAACAATGTACATACGTAATTTAAAAATACCTTTTTGCTAAAAAATGCTACCCATCATCTGAGCTTTTGGCATTTCATAATTGCTGATCATAGATCACCAAACAATTATTAATGAAAAATTTGAAATATTGCAAGAATTACCAAAATAAGACACAAGTGAGCAATTGCTGTTGGAAAAATGGTGCTGATAGACTTGCTTGGCATAGGGTTACCAGAAACCTTTAAATAATTGGCAAAACACGTAATGTCTGTGAAGATCAATGAAATGAGGCATGGCTGTACTGTGGGGAAGGATGGAGAAAGCTTCTCAAAATATGGTTTAACTATAATTAGAGCAGTCTCTTGTTTGCTCTTCACAATAGGTACTCCTCATATACGAGTTTACTATCTTGCCAGTATGAACTAGCACTACAAACAATCCCCAATTTAAGATGGTTCAACGTACAATTTTTGACTTTACAATGATGTGAAAGTGATATGCATTCAGTAGAAACTGTTCTTTGAATTTTGGATTTAGATCTTTTCCTGCTTTAGTAATATGCAGTAGGAGACTTTCTTGTGATGCTAGGCAGCAGCAGCAAGCCACAGGTCCTAGTCAGCCATTCTATTATGAGGGTAAAAAACCGATGCACTCAGAGCTATTTTGTACCCTTACAACCATTCTTTCAGTACAGTATTTCAATAAATTATTCAATAAATTTTCACTTCAATGTCATTTTCAATAAACTACATGGGATAGTCAACATTTTACTATAAAATAAACTTTAAATTAGATCATTTCGCCCAGCTGTAGGCTAATAGAAGTGTTCTGAGCAAGTGTAAGGTAGGCTAGGCTAAACTATTACGTTTGGTAGTTTAGGTGTATCAAATGTGTTTTCATTTATGGTGGATTTATTGGAACGTAACCCATCATAGATGGAGGAAGATATGTATTTTTTTTTAATTTTTAAAAATATTTTATTTATTTGACAGCGAGAAATCACAACTAGGCAGAGAGGCAGGCAGAGAGAGAGGAGGAAGCAGGCTCCCCGCAGAGCAGAGAGCCCGATGTGGGGCTTGATCCCAGGACCTTGGGATCATGACCTGAGCCGAAGGCAGAGGCTTTAACCCACTGAGCCACCCAGGTGCCCGGGAAGATATGTATTTAAATGGAAAATAGAAAAAGTACCTTTAGAAATCTTTAATTCCTCTTGGGAAACAGGTGTAGTGCGGTATTCTTAATATTAAGTAAACACTAAAAGCAGTGTAGCTAAATTATGAGTTGTACAGATGTTATATAGGAGAATCACTAGAATGTAATTCCAATCAGGAATGACAGATTTTTCTTTTCAATTCTGGTCCACTGGAAGTGACTTCCAAAGGCTCTTTGTTGACAAGGATACTGAAGCAGAGTTTGCACTCAGCAGGAAAGAGTTAATGATTGATCTACAACTTCCATAGAAACCTTGTTACCCGCCTTTCTAAATGCAGCGCTATTTCTCAGGTCTTATTTTACTTCACTTATTAGCAGCACTTGCCACAGTTCCTCCCTGTGAAGGCAATCAAACCCCTACAGGCTTAAGAGAAATTTTGCCCCTCCCTTAACTACCTGGGAAAGTCTAAATTGGGGGTCTTTCCCAGAATTTGAGTCATTACAAGATATAAATTTTTACCTGAATGACTTATCTGTATGGCTGGGAAAACATCTGATTACTAAACAACTTTTTTACTTATAAATTGCTCTCCTCTCCTTTGATGCCCTAGGCCACATCTCATTCCTTCCCTCAGGATAGCGTGTGTACCTCATTTTACCTTTCTGTCTTTGAATCTCTCATGTATGTGGGGCTCCTGTAGATGCAAAATTAAATGCAATTCTCACCCATTAATCTGTTTATGTCAATTTAATTCTTAGGCCACCCAGAAGAACCTTTGAAGAGTAGAGGAAAATTTTCATTCCTTGCACTATCCACTGCAAGGAATTTGCAGTCTCATTTGCTGAGGCCTTTCCCCTTCCCTCTTAGAGTTGGAGTGCTCTGAGACTGAGCCATTGAATCACATCATCTAAACTTGCTCCCCAGGGCAGCAGGTTTCGACAGGAAAATAATGTGAGCCACAAATGCAAACCACATATGTAATTTGAAATTTTCTAGTAGGTACATTAACAAAAAAAGTAAAAAGAAACTGGTGAAATTCATATATGTATTATTTAACCCAGTATACCTCAAATATTAGCATTTCAACATATAATCAGTATAAAATGTATTTTTATATTAATATGAGGTATAAAATTATTTTTTTTCTTCAGGAAACATTTTTGCTCTAAGTTTAAGAATTTTCACTGACAGAAAATCAGCACTTTTGGAAAATCTCTCACATAGCCTTGCTTGGCTTTTGGATCTTGGTTTTTATAGAAATATCAACATATTTTCTCTTCAGTACAGTCATTCCATCCATGATGATGAATCAGTCTTAACTTCCAATTTCTGTACTTGGCTATGACTTATGAAGCTCTTCGGGACTTTTTTTAATTCCAAAAGAGTAACTTTGTCTAAAGGAGATGGAGTGGTAAATGTGCAAGGTACTTTTTTTTACTGTGGACACTCATCATTAATATTAATGAGATATTTTAAGTTCTTTTAATTCTAAGTCTTTGAAATTCACTGTTACACTTAAAGCATACCTCAGTTCAGACCAGCTATATTTCACCTACTCAATAACCACATGTGGGTAAATTGCTGCTGTATTGGACAGCATGGCCATAGATGGTCTTATCCAAACCCTTAACTTAAAATGCCATCTATATGCTAGTCTCAAATTTATATTTCTTGCTTGGACCTGTCTCCTGAACTCTAGGCTATGAGGGTCTATGTGATATCAATTCTTGGATACTTAATGTATGGCTAACTTATGTCCAAAACTGAATGAACTCTTGGTGTCCTTCAATTAGCTCTTCCCCATCTCGGTTACAACCTTGACTCCTCTCTGTCTCAAGCTTCACATACAAATACTGTGGCATTATTAGTTGCATGTGTAAGATATATACAGACTCTGATTTACTACCACTACCATGGTCCAAACTCCCATTATATCTTGTCTGGGTTATTGCAACAGCATCCAGACTGATACCCCACAGACTATACTCATAGCAGCAGATATCCTTTAACAACATAAGCCAGATCATGTCACTTATCTACTCAGTGTTCTCCAATGGCTCCCTGTCTCACTGAGAGTAAAAGCCAAAGTCTTTCTAATGACCTTCAGAACTCTAAAGGATCTGGCCTCGTGTTACCTCGATACTTCCTCTCACTATTCTCCTTCCTCACTGCACTCTAGCCACCTTTACATCCCGCTTTTTCTTTAACATGACAGTCATATTCTAGCTTCAGTGCCTTTAGACTTGCCATAACCTCATTTATCCCCATGGCTCATTCTCTCATCTCTTTCAAGTCTTTGCTCAAATATCTTTTCAGGGAATGAATGACATGATGTGACATGACAATGACATGAATAGGTGCCACAAGGAGGCATCAGAGCACAAGTGCCACACGCCCTTTTAACAGAAGTCAACACACAATTAACTTTCAACATCTACTGAGCATCTATTATATATAAAACAGGTGTATATGACTGGTCTGTCTTAGTGAAGGGAAAGTTTGAAATAATCTTGTTGCTTTAGAAGGTTTTTGAACATTTTTAGTACATAGTGGAACAGCTGACTTCCTTAGTCATTGAGAAAGCAGTATCTATTAACAAACATCTTGTCAGATAATTTAGGCTTCCTCCTTTTGGCAATCAGAATCTAGAAACACAATCCCTTAATCCAGGCAGTATTTAAATCACTGCAGTAACACCTGGTTGTAGTCCTAGTTTGACTCTTAGCTAGATGGGTGACTAAATAAATCACTTCTCCTTTTACTGGCTCAATTCTTTTATTCCTATGATAAAATATCTAATCTTACCTATTGCCGAATTCAGGTTAACAGGTCAGTATATACTTGAGTGTTACAACTGGCACAAATATGTATGCATTGTACAGTTTGAGACTAAAAAGTCTTTTTTAAAATCTAAGAATTTATAAATGAGAGGTCTTTAAACCTAGTCTTCAGGTAGTGGTAGACTTTAGATCTTTGTTCTTTTCATTTTTCAACCCTATTTTCACTAGCACCACTTCTATGATTGAACTCATAGCTTATTTTAGTTCACACCTGCTAGTTTGAATCCAACCTAGCTCAAAACAGAGAAACATGATCAGCCTGAGTAATCAACCTAAGACATTAACATGTGTAGCTTACCACAGAAATGGATTTAGAGAGTAAGAGGGTGGGGAGAAAAAAAGAAAGTATTGAGGGAAGAGATGAAAATTATTAAAATAACTCAATTCAATCTAACAAGTGTTATGGGGTGCGAAACACTATGCTAGTCATTTTAGTAATGTCAAGATAAGCAAGACAGCCTCTGCCATGAAGGAATCTAGAGTATGAGGTGGACTAAAAAGTGGTGCATAAATTACTAAAATATCATGCAGAGTACATAAAGGAAATACGAGGAGTGGGAAAAAAAACTACCATTAATTACGGACATTTTAGTATGTCAGAGGCAGTCACATATATTGACTCATATATATTAACAACCCTTCCGAAGCTTCAGGTAACCGGAGGGAGGATAGGTAACGTGTTCAAGGTCATTCAAGCTAGAAAGTGTGTTCTCCCCAACTCAGGTTCCAAAGCCTACGTTCCTTTCAGGACGTCATTGCTAAGAGGGAGATCGAAGGAGGAGTGGAAGGGGAGTAAGTTGTGACTGGATACTCCTAACTGCGGTCGAAGGAACAAAGAGACCAGAAAAGCTCTTTGGGCGGCGTGTGAGGTGGGCCTTGAAGGATTGAATCGGAGATTGGGCGGGCCGGTGTGGGGGAAAAGGGAGGAATTTGAGCTAAAATAGTAATGGGAACTGCTGGCTGATCTCCCAATTCTTCGACAGGAGGAAGCCATCCTCTTTAGGATCCTCCTTAGGATACAAAAACTAACGACGGGGTGGGTCTTTTCCTCTCCGCCCCACCCCAGTCTTTTCCTTTGGGGGTCTTCATCGGTCACCAACTTCGCCGTTAAGTATATATTATTTTTGTGACTTGAAAAATCTCAGTGTTTTAAAAGCGAGTCCCTAGCTCGGTGGGTGGAATCCTGCCGGCGCCCCTGGCACACCCCCTCTCTCCCAGCTTCTCAGCCAGGCCGCCACCTGGGGAGCGTGCGTACCCGAGGAAGGGGCTCACCCTCTCAGGTTTTTCGCCTGTGGGAGCCGGAGTCAGAGCCGCGATCCCGGGCCGGGTCCCCCGCAAAGCCACGCGAGCCCAGCGGGGGGGGGGGGGGGGCGGCACGCGAGGCGGGGCCGCGGGCGCACCTGCCCGGCGCGGCGGCAGGGCTCGCGGCGGCTGCGCGGACCGACGTGCCCCCCCTTCCCACTCCCGCCTTGCCGTGTGTTTACGTGGAGACGAAGATGGCGGCGGCGGTGACGGCGTTCCCTGTGCGGCTGAGGACGGTCAGCCAGTGAGCGCGGAGACTGGTTCCACGCCGGGCGGGGGGAGCGCCAGGCCCGGCCCTGCTCCCTAGGCGGCCGATCTTGCGGTCCCACCTCTGTCGGAATCGACCTTCCCTTTTTACCCCCGACCCTCTCGCTGTCTTCCCTCAGCTTTCCCTTCAGAGGCCATGGAGGACGAGGAGAGACAGAAGAAACTGGAGGCCGGCAAAGCGAAGGTAAGAGAGCCGGAGGCTCTTGGGCCCGCGGTGGGAGGCGGTGGCTGGAAAGGGGTGGGAGAGGGCCTGGCAAGCGGCGGTCGCAGCAGTCCTAGTTCGCTACCCGGGAGCGAGGTGCTTCAGGACCTGAATTTTACGCTTGCCTTCTCTCTTTTTTCCAATTGAAAAAGCCTGGTGTTACTACCTAGCAGACGATACTTCCGTGATGATTGGCTGGTGTGGCTTCTTTCTTGTGAATGCTCAAATAAAACCCTTTCTTTACTGTATAGCTATAAGCTGGTATTCATTGCTTCTAAATCTCCAGCCTTTCACTGTTTTAGGGAATTTCCTGGGTAGTGGCGGCATTGTGCTTCTCAGGGTGGGGATTTAGGGCTTTTCTTTATTTAGTGGGGGATTTGTACGCCGATCATCAGCTTAGCTTTTTTTGGTGGCACGCTGGCACTTTTGGGTGTGTGATTGGCCTGTGACAGCTGCCTTAGTGGTGGCTTGAGTGTGCCACAAGTGCCAGCTGTGAAGTTCGCGTTGGGGGCGTTTTTAGAAGCATAGCTTTATATGTTTGTGTTTGGAGGTCTTTGTCGTGTCATGCGCTTTTGTATTGTGTGGAATGTTAGTGCAGTCTGTGAATGGAACTGCGGGGGACGAAAGGTACCATATTCTAAGCAACCTATAGAATTCCTGCTTCAAATAATTGAATTGTTATGTATGTCTCAGAGAGTCACTATTCTATGTCTACGTGAAAGAGAAAACCTGTCAAGCGAACAATACAAGACTATAAACAGATATTACTCACTGGGCGTCGTGAAAAAATTGATGTAGACAAGGTGTAAATTAAATAGCGTATTTCTTTTAAAAATCACATATTCGAGCATATTTTCTGGCTGTTCTCAAAGGCCCCCTTCCTCCGTTATGACGACGTTACCTTTTATAGATTATATTCTGTCCTATTAAAGATAATTGTTAGCACTCATACTTGGACCACAATTAAATTATAACGTAGTTAACTTTTTTCTTTCCTCCTCTCTTTTCCTCCCTTCAAATAAAACGAATAAAGGAGGCTGGCTCCATGATTTTAGTAATCCTCAAGGGGCCATACTGCAGAGATGCCTTGGTAGATGCTCAACACAAGTTTCTTAGATGAGTGTGCATGTACACTAGCTTCACATTTCTGAAATAGAGTTGGCTTTCCCCTAAGTTCCTTCTATCTAAGATCAGAGCTTGAGTGCTTTTATGTTACCTGGTAGATTATTACTTTAAAATCTGTAAATGGTGAGAAGGGGGAATCAGTACATCTTCAGAAGCACAAAGTTGCTTTCATTTCTGCAGCCTGAGCTTCTCAGCAGTCTCTGAATCCAAGGAAGTGGAGGTAAAGTGTGTGCCTCATTTGGAAAGCATTGATGTTCTAGTTAGACATTTTGTTTTTTAAGTCAGATTTTGTATTGCCTGCCCCCAGAAGTGTCTTTCCTAAAGGTAATACATGAAGCAGTCCTACAAAATATCCCTTACTTTGGACAATACATATTGTAACAGAGGATTTATTTAAATTGATTTGGCCAAAAAAAATTCTGATTTCTTTGTGTGTATGTGTGTTCTTGCTTGTCCTTCAAAACTCTGCCTATGGGGTGAAAATCTTTTTCTTTAATATTCACTTTTATTGTAGAGGATTATTGTCTTCTAGAGTTGAGCCCAATTTTTCTAGTCAGAAATAAATCTGTCAGATTTGTAAGGCAGGATATGTTTGCTGGAACATTAGCTGTACAATCTAAAAACAGTGGAAACAGCATTCAAAGAGAATATTAGAATAATTGTTTTCTAAACCATATCATGTAAGTGCAATGGAATATTACGCAGCCATTAAGATTTTGAAGACCAATAGGAATACGGGACAGCAATAGGAATATGAAACAGCATCATCAAAATTAGTGTATACATTATTCCGTTTGTTTAAACTTGTGTGCTTTTAGATTAAGACTTGAAATTTTTGTATTGTAAAGTCATTTAGCAAACCTTTATTGAACTGTTTTATACCAACAGTTGGAAATTTAGAGGGGAAGTCGGTCTCTGTTGTCAAGTTGTTCACAGTTCAGTGGAAGAGACAGACACTGGGTAATAAGTGTAATGAGAGAGGAGGTACAGTGGGATTTGGGGTGAATTTTTTCATTTGTAAAAGGGCATTAAATGCTGCTACCTTGTTTTTGAGACTGCTTTATCAAGAAGGTTCTTGATATTAATGCAGCCAATCATGGTGCCTACCCCGTAATTGGAAGTCTGTTATTGCTGGCATCAGAAATCACTTAAACTGATCAGTTCCAAAACTTATTTAGAAACTTGGCTTTCTGCAGTCAAATGCTCTACCACTGAGCTATACCCCTGAAACTTGGCTTTCTGAATGTCTTATTTGTTCATTGAACTTGGTTTTATGAACCATAACTTTTAAAATTTTTTTTCTTGGTGTTTGGTAAGCTGATCATTGAAAAATTTCCTTTTGGCATCTAGATTTTATAAATGATTATTTTTTATGGTTTGTATGCAGTATAGTATGCTTTATAAATAGCAACCAAGGGGCGCCTGGGTGGCTCAGTGGGTTAAAGCCTCTGCCTTTCGCTCAGGTCATGATCCCAGGGTCCTGGGATCGAGCCCTGCATCGGGCTCTCTGCTTGGCAGGGAGCCTGCTTCCTCCTCTCTCTCTCTCTGCCTGCCTCTTTCCCTGCTTGTGATCTCTATCTGTCAGATAAATAAATAAAATCTTTAATAAGAAAAAAAAAATAAATAGCAACCAAAATCTGCAATGATAGAATAAATTCTGGTAATGTAGCCATTAAAATAATGCTATAAAGACTTTTTGAGTTGGGAAAATGACCACAAATAATGCCAGCTTAATAAAAATGTTATCATATAAAATATATATACATACTTATATATGAAGATGCCTGAAAAAAAATGCACTAAGATGTAAATCATATCTATCTCTGGGTGGTGCGTTATTGGCAATTTTAATTTTTTTTACACTTTCAGTATTTTCCAAATTCTCTATAATATTTCTTTTAGGATCAGTAAAAAAATGTTTAAAAATCATTTTTAGGGGCGCCTGGGTGGCTCAGTGGCTTAAAGCCTCTGCCTTCAGCTCGGGTCATGATCCCGGAGTCCTGGGATAGAGCCCCATATCGGGCTCTCTGCTCTCCGGGAAGCCTGCTTTCTCCTCTCTCTCTGCCTGCTTGTGATCCATGTCTGTCAAATGAATGAATAAAATCTTTAAAAATAAATAAATAAATAAATCATTTTTAGATACAATAAAATGTTATCAAATACAGTATGATGAAGAACTTGTTATACTGTATGGTTATTAAAGAGAATTAAAAAATGAGACACAGAAAAGGTAGGTTTCCTAAGGGCCCTCACTTTGGTGTAGTCCTGCAACTGTCATTCTTATTCCAGTGCTGCTTGTATTACATAGTTGGGGGAGCCACTATTAGACTGCATAGACTTCCTTTCTGTTTTGTAGTTCTTTTTCCTTGCTGTCTGTTCTCATTTCCATGGTCATACTTGTCTTGCCTTGCTCCATTTCATCTGCCTCTTTTCCGAATTTGCTGTTTGAGATTTGCTGTGACTAGAAAACTCAGTCCATTTGATAGACTGGTTTATAAAGATCAGAGCTGATGGAGTCCAGTGAGTGAGCTTTATGATAGTTCAGTTTTTCTACTTGTTTTTTTGGTTGCCGTTGAGTACTTCCTCAGTGTTAATGTAGCAAGAACCCTGACCCATGGAGATGTGAGACATTACTGCATTATTAAGTAAATATTTTCAGAGCTGGGCTAACCCCATTTACAAGGTGCTGATGGGGATGACACTACGTAGGGTGTCTTTGTGCTAAGCTACTTTGAATGACTTCATTTTTTCCAAGTGAAATTATTTATGCTGTTATATAAAGAAAGTATTATAATATTAGTGAACAAAATTAGGAGACAGTTGGGTACTTAGTATTATTAATGTTACTACTCCTATACATTCACATTGGGTATACTTAACATTCTGTTCATGTAGCAGAATTCAGTAAAATCAATGTTTTGCACCAGCTATTCAGCATAACTGGTATTATTTGTTGAATAATTATTTAAAAATTTGCTTCTTGGCATTCAGTGAGTAGTAATTATATGATTTTTATTTGTTTAGTGAGCATTTTCAGTTTGAAAAATAGTACCAGTTGTATGCAAAAAGGGACAGAGCTCTGTGCAAGCTGTGTGTTACCTTACTGATAGCTGGACTTTTAAATTACTGTTTACATTCTGATAGACAAAGTTACTTGTGCTGCAAAATTGTTCTTTGCATATTTCAGATACACTGCTCTACCACTAAGAAAATTGCTCTTCATCCTTGTTTCTTTAAACTCTCTAGTTTTTTGTTTGTTTTTGAGCTCTACATGGGGCTTTTTAGACATTTTGTTTAATTCAGACTTTGTATTGCTTGCCCCCAGAAGTATCTTTCCTAAAGGTAATGCATGAAGCAGTCCTACAAAATATCCTTTACTTTGGACAATACATATTATAACAGAGGAGTGCAACAGGAGTTGCATGCTCTGCCACTGAGCCAGCCAGGCACCCCCAAACTTACTAGTTTTTTATTCTTATATGTCACATAGCTTACTTAGCTTCAGAACGGATACAGGAGTTTGATACCTTCATCATCATTTTTTCCCCATCATCATTTATTCTAATAGTTGTGTGTTGTGGCAAAAACTAATTCAGGACCTTCAGGCTTGGTTTTTAATAGCCTTAAGAGGGATAATATGGAGGAAAGTATGGGCAGAATAGTCTTTTTTTTTTTTTAAGATTTTATTTATTTATTTGACAGAGCACAGGTAGGCAGAGAGGCAGGCAGAGAGAGAGGGGGAAGCAGGCTCCCTGCTGAGCGGAGAGCCCAATGCAGGTCTTGATCCCAGGACCCTGGGATCATGACCTGAGTCGAAGGCAGAGGCTTTAACCCACTGAGCCACTCAGATGCCCCCAGAATAGTCTTCTTAAAGTGTATAGTGAAGAAAGGCTTCTAAAGCAAATCCAAGAAATGGCAGGAAGTGGGTGAAAGAGCCATAATAAGATCCAGTGAAGAGAGACTTAGCAAAGAGGTCTGTCATGTCTCGTCAGTGAAACTGAAAGTCGAATTGAGCACATGGAAGAGAGGAAGTGGCAAAGATAGGATATATCCAAGTGACGAGAATATGACAAGTTGGGGCAGGAATTATTTTCAAACAAAAACACCTCTTATCTTTATATATAAAGTTTGTAGGAAAAGCTAAACTATGACTGTAAAATATCATTATGGGCTACTAATTATTGAAACGTAAGTAAACTTCTAATATGGAACTAGAAAAATTTCTCATGGAAAATTGTTAAACATTAAATGATAAGGAGCATTATTTAAATTTCTTCAGATTCCACTAAAATGAAAATTAATTAAAGTTTAAAACCTTAATTTGGAAAAACTTAGAGAGGTTGTTTTGCATCTGGGGTATATATGTATGAGAATTTATAATATAGCTATTTGGCATACTAGAAAAGACACTAGGACTTTTGGAGACATTTATTTGCTTATTTGTTCAGTTGACATTTTTGAACGCCTACAGCTGGAACTATGGACTTTTACTTAGCAGGCATTTATTTAAATTATCACAAATTCTGCAGTTTATTGTCTATGGGAATAATGCTGTTGCAGGACATGAATCTCAACACGTATTTTGGAGAATAAATGAGATCATATTTCAGAACTTCTTAAGTTCTGGTGCTAGATACAAAGAAGCTATGATTTTTAAAAATTGAGATGAGGGGTGTCTGGGTGGCTCAGTGGGTTAAAGCCTCTGCCTTCAGCTCAGGTCATGATCTCAGGGTCCTGGGATCAAGCCCCACATTGGGCTCTCTGCTCAGCAGGGAGCCTGCTTCCTCCTCTCTCTCTCTCTGCCTGCCTCTCTGCCTACTTGTAATCTCTGTCTGTCAAATAAATTAAACAAAAAATCTTTAAAAAAAATACACTTAAAAAAATAAAATTGAGATGAAATTCACCTAACAAAAATTAATCATCTAAAAATGAACAATTTGGTGGCATTTGGTAAATACAGTTTGCAATCACCGATTCCATCTAGTTCCAAAACATTTTTATCATCCTAGAATAAAACCCTGTACATTAAGCAGATACTCTTCTTTCCCTCCTTCCCCTAGTTCCCAACTACCACCAGTCTGCTTTCTGTTTCTATTGAGTGTACCTATTCCAGATATTTCTTATAAATGGAATCCTATAATATTTGACCCTTACTGGCTGGCTTTTTTCATCCATGCATCCATACTTCATTCCCTTTTATGGTTGAATAATATTCTATTGTATGTAGCATTTACTGTACTTTGTTCATCCATTGATGGACATTTGAACTGTTTCCACTATTTGGCTATTATGAATAGTGCTGCTGTGAACATTTGCATAAAAGTACCTGTATTCATTTCTCTTGAGTATATACCGAGGAGTGGAATTGATAGATCATAAGGTAATTCTGTGTTTTTTGAGAATTGCGAAACTGGATTTCCACAGCATCTGTAACATTTTACATGTATACCAGCAGTGTATGAAGGTTCCAGTTTCTCTGTATACTCACCAACGCTTACGGTTTTCTGTTTGTTTGTTTTTTTTTTTTTTAATTATAACTGTTTTAGTGGGTGGAAAGTGATATCTCCTTGTGTTTTGATTTGTGATTTCCTAATGACTGAGGATGTTGAGCATCTTTTCATGTACTTTTTGGCCATTTGTCTGTTTTGGGAAAATGTCTATTTAAGTCCTTTGCCCATTTTTTAATTGGGTTGTTGTCAATTGTTATATATATAATATTAGGTATTGTATGCATTTTTTCTGTATGCAGGGACAGAGAATGAGAATACATGTGCTCAGGTGGACAGGAGAGAGGGGTAGACAGAGAACCATACGTCTCGTAGGATTATCTTCCATCTTGCTTTTTTTTTTTTTTTTAAGACTTCCAAAATTTAAACTATTGCTTTGAATAATAGGTTCTAAGTGAATTGATAAGAGCCTGATTCGGAAGTTTGATTTCTGTGTGGGCCATTGAGTCATTTCATTCCATGGCCAGCTGTTTTACAAGTGTATACAGTTGGTCAAAAGAGCACCTGTTGGGTTTTTGACTTGGTTGTTACCAATCCGTTTTCACTGTGGGAACAGAATAACTTAAGTCTTGGTCAGTAACAAAAAGCCCTGTCATTTTCATATGTGAGCACAATATTTTACTAGTATAACATATTTTTGTTGTCATTTTGACTTCCCTTTTACTTCTAGTGTTTTTGTGGTAGTAATCACCAAAATATTCTTAGCATGCATAATACTTATCTTGTATGCTACACAAAGTTTTGGTTGATTTGCCTATGGATTTAATACCATTCATTGTCCCAGAAGTAGTTTTGCCTAGGTTATTTGTTTAAATCTGTAGATTCTTTTATATCATGAAAAATTCCTTTATCCTCTTGTTCATGAACAGTATAGTGTCTGTTTTAAGTTGCCATCAGGGTTATGACTGTTACTGTGGAGTACAGTTCACTTAGACTTTTATGTGGTCTAAATCCTGCAAGCTTGTACCCAATCCCATTTTTTTTTTTATTCAAAATATGTATCTTATACTTAGCCTTTTTCTTCTCATTCTAACACTGTTCACTACCCAGTAAAACCAGGCCCACTTTACCTCACATTCTATTTGGTTTCCCTGGCACTCTCCTTAATGTTTCAGATTCAACCAGTCACCACATTCTGCTAATTTTACCTTCTAAATATCTCTTCATTTATCCATACTTCTATTCCTACCTCATTATCGCTCACTTGGACAGTGGGAAGTTTGACAGTGGAAGAAAGAAAATGAATTCAATAGTAATAGTAGTTACCAGTTAAAGAGTACTTTTGAATGCTAGGCTTTATGCTAAGGGTATTTATTACCTCCTTTAATCCTTGTAACTGTTCTAAGAGCTGTGGATACTGTTGCTATCCCTATTTCATAGGTGGGAAAACTGGAGAGGTTAAGTTTTTAATTTAATTAATTCATTTGCATAGTGTCATAGTGGCAGAGCAAGGGTTTAAACCCAGTCTGTCTGACCAAAGAGATTGTATTTTTGTTTTGTTTTGTTTTTTTAAAGATTTTATTTATTTCTTTGACAGACAGGGATCACAAGTAGGCAGAGAGGCAGGCAGAGAGAGAGGAAAGGAAGCAGGCTCCCTGCTGAGCAGAGAGCCTGACGTGGGACTAGATCCCGGGACCCTGAGATCATGACCTGAGCCGAAGGCAGAGGCTTTAACCTACTGAGCCACCCAGGCGCCCCCCACAAAGAGATTGTGTTCTTAACTTCAGTCCTACCCAGGCTCTTAAATCTTTGATCAGTGTTTAGGAAATAGGATTGAGAGACTTTGGTAATTGGTTGTAAAGGGTAAGGAAGATGTTTGTGTTTCTCCAAAATTCTTATGTTGAGATCCCAAAGTTCAAGGTGATAGTATTAGGAGGTGGGCCCTTTGGAAGGTGATTAGGTCATGAGGGAGAGCCCTTATGAATGTGATTAGTTCCCTTATAAAAAATAGATCTCTTGTCTCTTCCATCATGTGAGGTTAAAGCAAAGAGATGACAATTTATAAACTAGAAAGTGGGCTCTCCCCAGGTCCTAAATCTTTGGCCCCTAATCTTAGACTTTAGCTGCCACAACTATGACTAGCCTCCAGAACTGTGAGAAATAAATTTCTGTATATAGCACTAAGTCTATAATATTTTGTTACACCAGTCCAAATAGGCTAAGGCAAGAGATGACTCTACTCTGACTTGAGCAACTGAAAAGAAGTTGGATGCTAATCTCTGAGATAAGGAAGATGAACATATGTGGGGGAAGAGAAGAGTTTGAGTGAAATGGGTATCTGAGATGGGAAATGTGGGCAAATTTGGAGGGAAACATATTTGAGTAAGATAAAGATGAGTTTGTTTTAGATATGTTGAGTTGGAGGTGCTTATATGGCTTCCCAGTGTAAAATTGAATGTGTATCTGGAGCAGAAAACAGAAGCCCATGCTAGAGATCAATACTTGGTTTAAAAATACTAGAGACACTGTGGGAGTGAGGAGTTCACTCAGGACGAAGACTAATGCAGACTGAGGGTTGAATCCTGTGGAAACACCCATGTTTAAAAGGTAGGTGAAGAAGTATCTGCAAAGACACTTCTTCTGAGACACTGAGACACAAACTTTGCAAAGCCAGAAGATGATGATGTTTGTGAAACTGAGGGAAGACAGAGTTTCAGGTAAGGGGTAGTACTAGTCAAAAATGAGAAATCAAGTATAAAGGAGACTTGAAAAGTGACCATTAGCTTTAGCAGTAGTTGATTGGAAAGGGAAGTGTAGATTCCAGATTGGGGAATGAATGGGAATCAGGAAAAGTTTGTGTGTGCTACCTAATTTTTCAGAGTTGTTGTTATGAAAAGCAATGTAATTGTAGTGGTTATGAGCTTAGACTAGACCATGCCATCTGGGATAAAATCATGGCTCTGCCATTTTTAGCTTTGTGACTTTAGGTAAGTTACTTAACCTCTCTGTGCCCCTGTTCCCCATCTGGAAGATGAGAATGGTAATAGTACCTACCTTGGGTTTATTATGAGAATTAAGCTAATACTTACAAAGCACTTAGAATATTGTCAGACTATGAAAAGAGTTCGGGAAGTATTAGCCGCCACCATCCTTCTCTTGTTGGAGTATAAAGAATCAAGCTACATAGCAGAAATTAGATTGGAGAAATAGGCTGGGATCAGATCATGAGAAGCTGTATGTATTATTTAAAGTGGTATGGATTTTATCCTAAAAGTAGCAGAAGACTGTTAGAAGAATACATATTTGATATGTTTAACTTTTGAAGAGGTTATTCCTTTTCAAAAAATAAATCCTATAGTCCAGTAGGTATGCTGCCACCAGGTGGCAGTTCTATTGTTACTATATAGATGAAGCAGTTAAACCATTTTTTAAAAAATTATAAAATACTGATTTGAATAATATAGCTAAATGTAAATACAAGTAGCCTAATTCTAGTAGGGCTTTTATCTTTTTTTTTTTTTTAAGATTGATTGATTTGAGAGAGTGCATGAACAGGGGGAGAGGCAGAAGGAGACAGAAGGGAGAGAGAATCTCTGGCAAACTCCCTCCTGAGTGGGTGAAAGGGGACGTGGACAACATGGGGCTTAATCCCACGACCCTGAGTTGGTGACGTGAGCCAAAGCCAAGAGTCAGATGCTTACTCAACTGAGCCACCCAGGCACCCTGGACTTTTTTATTTTCAAAAACCTATTATTATTTAAGTGAAGGAGAGAAAATGGAGGGTTATTACAAAGATAGATTTCAGAGGAAAGTAAATGAAATATAGTTGGGCCTCTTGGGAAACGGAAAAGGCATTTGGAATCAGTGGTGGTCTCTGTATCATTTCTTATCTTTCACACTATCTGATACTCCTCTTTTTGCAGATCAGCTTCCTTCACTTATGTATCAGTTTACACATGACCAAAAATTATGGAATGAATCCCCGAGTCTGTCCTATTTAATGAGGTTGTTTCTCACTATATACACTCTTTAAAAAAAAAATTCTTTTCAGCGTAACAGTATTCATTGTTTTTGCACCACACCCAGTGCTCCATGCAATACGTGCCCTCCTTAATACCCACCACCTGGATCCCCCAACCTTCCACTCCCCCACCCCTTCAAATCCTCAGGTGGTTTTTCAGAGTCCATAGTCTCTCATGGTTCACCTCCCCTTCCAATTTCCCTCAACTCCCTTCTCCTCTCCATCTCCCCATGTCCTCCATGTTATTTGTTATGCTCCACAAATAAGTGAAACCATATGATAATTGACTCTCTTTGCTTGACTTACTTTACTCAGTATAATCTCTTCCAGTCCCGTCCATATTGCTGCAAAAGTTGGGTATTCATCCTTTCTCATAGAGGCATAATACTCCATAGTGTTTATGGACCACATCTTCCTTATCCATTCGTCCATTGAAGAGCATCTTGGTTCTTTCCACAGTTTGGCAACCATGGCCATTGCTGCTATAAACATTGGGGTACAGAGGGCCCTTCTTTTCACTACATCTGTATCTTTGGGGTAAATACCCAGTAGTGCAATTGCAGGGTCATAGGGAAGCTCTATTTTTAATTTCTTAAGGAATCTCCACACTGTTCTCCAGAGTGGCTGCACCAACTTGCATTTCCACCAACAGTATACACTTTTTTTTTAAAAAGATTTTTATTTATTTATTTATTTATTTATTTGACAGACAGAGATCACAATATGCAGAGAGGCAGGCAGAAAGAGATGGGGAAGCAGTCCTCGCTTGGGCAGAGATCCTGATGCAGGGCTCGATCCCAAGACCCTGAGATCATGACCTGAGCCGAAACTATATACACTTCTAAACAAGAAAAGGAGGGGGAGAGAAAATTTATTTACGTATTGCGAGCCTGTCTCTTCATAGAATAAGCATCTAGCATAGTGGTTCCCAAACTTTGTTGCACAGAAGCACCTGGAAAGCTTCAAACAATTGTGAATCCTAGGTCACACTTCATCCTGATATCAGAATATCTCGCGTGGAGCCAGGACTTACTTTTTTTTGTTTTTTTTTTGTTTTTTGTTGTTGTTGTTTAGAAAGAGTGAATGCACGGGTAGGGGGGGCAGAGGAATTCCACAACCCTGAAATCATGATGTGAGCTGAAATCAAGAGTTGGATGCCCAACCGACTGAGCCACCCAGGTGCCTGTGGACTCACTATTTTTTTTTAAAGATTTATTTATTTGAGAGAGAGAGAGTGTGTGTGTGGGGGGGAGGAGCATAGGGAGAGAATCTTCAGGCAGGCACTGAGCACAGAGCCCGATGTGGGGCTCAACTCATGACCCATAAGATCCCGAGCCAAACCTGAGCCAAAACCAGAATCAGACGCTTAACCAACTAAATCACCCAGGCACCCCAGGACTCTTTTTTTTTTTTTTTTTTTTTATTTGTCAGAGAGAGAGCGAGAGAGCACAGGCAGACAGAGTGGCAGGCAGAGGCAGAGGGAAAGGGAGAAGCAGGCTCCCCGCCGAGCAAGGAGCCCAGGACTCGTTTTTTAAAAGATCCTCAATATGTAGTGAAGTTACTGATCCAGTAACATCATCACTATTTGTGATTCTGCAACACTGAATGTGTGTACATTATGAGCTGTCATATGCCAGCTACTTTTCTTAGTCTGTAACTGAAGAAATAGGGATGATATATGTCAGGAGGAAAACAGAAAAGAGTATTTGAATCTGCAACATGACTAGTAGGTTTATCGTGTCAATTGTACTTTATGGTTGATTTTAGGGATGTTTTTGGATTTATATGGTTATATCGTTCATGTAAGATGCACCTCCCTTCCGTTCTCTTTCTGGACATCTTTTTTGCCTCCGTGTTCCTTAATTCCAGGAGAAGAATTGAATTGACTCACTTCTTTTCTCAAACTATAGTGGCAGGAGAGACCTGGGTGTTGTGGATGGTAGGAGCACTGGCTGATTTCTTCAGAAGGATGTTCTGCAAATTTTAGAAATACCTAAATTAATTGTGTTTTACTTGCAAAAGGATAAATATGAAATGCATAGGTAAGCACCCCTGGGTGGCTCAGTCAGTTAACTGTCCAATTCTTGATCTCAGCAGGTCTTGGTCTCAGCGTTGTGAGTTCAAGCCCCACACCCAGTGTGGAGCCTACTTTAAAAAAAAAAAAAGATAAATGATTGAAAAAACAACAGGGGCGCCTGGGTGGCTCAGTGGGTTAAAGCCTCTGCCTTCGGCTCAGGTCATGATCCCAGGGTCCTGGGATCGAGCCCCACAACGGGCTCTCTGCTCAGCAGGAAGCCTGCTTCCTCCTCTCTCTCTGCCTGCCTCTCTGCCTACTTGTGATCTCTGTCAAATACATAAATAAAATCTTAAAAAAAAACCAACAACAACACAAAAAACCCTAACTTTATACTTATTACTCAACTTAAGAAATATGCACATTCAAATACATTTGAAAATCTAACCCCAGCTCCCTTACCACCTCAGGTAACTGCAATTCTGAATTTTATCATCGCTTGCTTTTCTGTATCATATGTGTGTGTGTGTGTGTGTGTATACATATATAGTGTGTGTATATATATAGTGTATATACACTATATATATATATACAGTTCATTGGTTTTCCTGTTTTTGAACTTAATGGTATCATGTTGCAAGCAGTCTTTAGTGATTTGCTTATGTTCAATGTCATGTAGAGAGTGTTCACTCCTGCATAGTATTCCATTATTGGCATTTGCTCCAGTATCAGTGAACGTTTGGGTTGTTTCCAGTTTTTTTGTTGTTACAGACATTGCTGCTGTGTTACCTTTTGTCCATTTCTGATACACAGCACATGCCAAGGGCTTAGGTATGTGCAGAGATTGTGATCTGATCCCAAGGTCTATCAGTTCTTGGGGAGTAGTGACTGTGTGAGGGAATTAGGTAGGAAGAGGAAATGAAGTGAAAAAAACCTGATACTTGTGTGTTTATTATATACCTCATTACATCACAGAAGTGATCTCTGACAGATGTCCATTAGAGCTGCTGATGGACACTGGATACCTGACCCATCAAAAGGTGGCCTTTGAACTGACCAGATGTAGCAGTTCTTCCATTATTAAATTGAGAATTCCTGCAAAAAGAAGATACGTGTATCAGAAGGAATAATAGTCTATAACCTGTGGCTTATAAATGAAATCTCAAGTAATAAACTGGTGTGTATTTATGTTGCTGAGAGAGATAGTATTTGTTACAGATATAACTTGGTTTAAGGATTCTCCTTTAAATGGTATGTACACTGCTTTTTATTTATTTATTTTTAAAGAGATTAAGCTTCATAATATGGAGAGACTAGATAAGATTGGGGCAAAGTACCATTATTTTCACTGTTCATTGTTAATAACTGAGGTGACAATGAAATGAAACAGAGGTAGATGGCATGTGAACAGTGAAGATGTAATGGCCTGTCAGTGTTGGCAGTTAGGCTTATGAGGTTTGGTAACCGTGTCTGGAGAGGCTGATGAAAGTGGCTAGATCCCAGGATAGCATATTCCTGGAGCTGTGCCTTCTCTCTGCTTTTTGGGATGAGATTTGTGGTAGATGTGTAGTTGTATTATGTCCTTTTTAAAAAGGGTGATATAAATTTATAAGTCCATGATAATTTTATTGGCGAATATTCTTTACAGATCTGTGGGGGATGGAGGCAGTGAAGATTTTTCAAAAGAAGAAAACAATCACCCATAGTCTCCATCCATAAGTAATCACTATTAGTTTGTTGATTCTTTGTTTCTGTGTATGTTTTTAAACTTAATTTGAATCATACTCTATGCAGTTTTGGGCTGCTTTTCCCCTGACTTAATGTTGAGAACATTTTCTCACATTAAAATTTTTTTTTGAAAACATTATTTTTGACAGTTACATAAGTTACATTGTATGGTTATACAATAATGTAACCATAGACCTGATACGTCATCTTTTTCAAGAAAAAATATTTTAAATAATCTCTACACCCAGTATGGGGTTTGAACTCACAACCCCATGATCAAGGGTCACCTGCACTTCTGACTGAGCCAGACAGGCACCCCATCTTTTGTTGTTTTTTTTTTAAGAAACTGTACAGATGTTCTGAAGTTCTGAGGCATAATGCCTAAAATTATTGTTTTATACAAAATAAATTATCTTGGGGTGCCTGGTTGGCTCAGTCGTTAAGCATCTGCCTTTGGTTCAGGTCATGATCGCAGAGTCCTGGGATGGAGCCCTCCATAGGGCTCCCTGCTCAGTGGGAAGCCTGCTTCTCCCTCTCCCACTCCCCCTGCTTATGTTCCCTCTCTCACTATCTGTCTGTCAGATAAATAAACTCTTTAAAAAATAAATTATCTTCTTTTATTCAGTAAATAGTCATTGAGAACCTATGTGTAGGCACTCTTCTAGACTTTTAGAGTATTATGTAGGCTTTGATTTTTTTTTTTTTTTTAGGCTTTGATTTTGATTAAAAATTCCTTCCCTCCTGGAGTTTAACATCTAGTTATTCTGAAATAAGTTAACTTCATATAATCAGTAACATGAGCCTAAAATACTATTTTAATAATTTTATGTACTTAGAGATTTGTTCTAAGCACTATAAAGTAATCATTCTAATTTGTATTCCATATCTATCATCTTTTTTCATTTGGGATCATTTAGTAATAGGTACTGTTTAATTGTTTTTCAAGTAATGTTTTTTGTTGTTTTTTTTTTAAAGAGGGAGAGGGGAGGGGTAGAAAGAGACGGAAAGAGGGAATCCCAAGCAGGCTGCACACCAGCCAACACTGGGCTCAGTCCCAGAACCCTGAAATTGTAACCTGAGCTAAAACCAAGAGCTAGATGCTTAACCAAGTGAGCGCCCCCCCCAGGCACCCCTCAAGCAAAAGTTTTTTTAAAAAGCTCTTATAATGTAAAATTCTAGCTTTTCCTCCTTTATAATGGAGAGTAGGAAGAGGAGAAACGATAGGGATAAGTTGAAAACAGTTCTTCAAGAGAGCCCTTAAAAGTGGAAGAAATCTTTATTATTTAAAATTTATTTGTTTGAGAGAGAGAGTGTGTGCAGGCACATGCATGCTAGCAGGGTAGAGGCAGAGAGAGTGAGAGAGAATCTAGAGCAGACTCCCTGTTGAGCGTGGAGCCTAATGCAGGGCTCGATCTCATGACCCTTAGATCATGACCTGAACTGAAACCAACAGTTGGACACTTGCTTGACTGAGCCATCCAGGTGCCCCAAAACTGGAAGAAATCTTTTTTATTTATTTATTTATTTATTTATTTTTTAAAGATTTTATTTATTTATTTGACAGAGAGAGATCACAAGCAGATAGAGAGGCAGGCAGGCAGAGAGAGAGAGAGGGAAGCAGGCTCCCCGCTGAGCAGAGAGCCTGATGCGGGACTCGATCCCAGGACCCCGAGATGATGACCTGAGCCGAAGGCAGCGGCTTAACCCACTGAGCCACCCAGGCGCCCAATCTTTTTTTTTTTTTTTAAAGATTTTATTTATTTATTTGACAGACAGAGATCACAAGTAGGCAAAGAGGCAGGCAGAGAGGGAGAGAGGAGGAAGCAGGCTCACCGCTGAGCAGAGAGCCCGATGCGGGCTCGATCCCAGGACCCTGAGATCATGACCTGAGCTGAAGGCAGAGGCCTTAACCCACTGAGCCACCCAGGTGCCCCAAAACTGGAAGAAATCTTGAAAAGTCCTTCTAACCTACCTCTTCATTGTACAGTTGAAATTGGGTTCTGCTGAGGTCAAGTGTCTTGTCCAGTGTCACAAAGCTATAGCTTATTAAACTCTTTTGACACATAATGATTCGGTATTCTATCATATGTAATCCATATTCTTTTTGAAATATTATTTTTCATTCAACAAATATTTGTGTCTACTATGTGCCATACAATGAAATATGTTAAAATATGCAAAATTAAGATGATTCCTTAGAGTGCAGGGTCTGTTTTCTTCTTAAACATAGTGTTCCAAAACTAATAAAAAAATCTACATTGAATGAGGTTATAGGATATAAGTAGGACTTACAGCTCAGTAATGTAAAGTTCTGAGGTCTTTTCCATATCTGATATTTTTGGGGCTTTTTGGCACTGTTATTTCCCAGTAGTTTGTGATAGTATTGGAAAATATTGCTTTTGTCTTCTTTGCTTTTCAGTTGGCCTACATACAAATTGTCTTTGGGTCAACTGTTGTAATCCTTTTGTTTCCATAGTTAGGCCCCTGGAGTTTTGTTGTAAGTTTGTACAACATTCTTGTGCAGCATTCATTAAGGATTATTAAAAAGGTTTAAAGGCAGCACTGACAAGTACAAATAGTCACTGTAATTAGAATTAATTAGGATTTCTTAAATTTTCTACAGCAAAAACATAGAAAATGGCTCAACTTATAGCTGTTCATGGAAACTGGAGAGACAGATAACATTTTAAAAATATTTTACAGTGTTCTTTCTTGGGTATGTGTGTGTATGTGTGTGTGTGTGTTGTTGTTGTGGGTGTGTTTTTTCCAAACTTTGTCAAAAAAGTATTTGTTGGTGTGGTGATTTCATGTATGCATGACTTTGAACTTATTATCCTAGGATTTGAAGTATAATGACAAATGAAGGAAAAAAAGGAACTCAGTGCACGGAATGTAAATTGGTATAATGGAAAAAAATACTGGATTTGGAGTCAGGTGTTCTTGTTCTCTTTTGCCACTTAGCTGATTATGATCTTAGGCAAGTACTCACTTGTCTTCAAATCTCAGCTTCCATATTCTTTTTTCCAGTGGGGTGTTTCCTGACTTCTCCCAGCATCCCCAGCCAAATTAAATCTCTCCATGGTAGGCTTTCTCTAGTACCTATACTTTATCTTCAAGGTACTTTTTATCTCTTGAAATGATATATTTTTGTGTTTATCTATATTTGTTTAATTTGTTCTTCCAACCTGAATTACAGCTCATAGAGTATGGTATGTATCTGTTTGATTCATTACTACCTGTATTGCCTTTAGCACAGTGCTGGATACATGATAGGCAGTCAGTAAATATTTTTTAAATAAATAAACTTTAATACTTGTCATATGCCAAGATATCCTCACAGATATAAAACTCAACCCCCACACCTCTTCTAAAAAGCTGCCTTTGAAAGTCATCAGAGAGGGAGAAAAACCATGAGACTCTTAACTCTAGGAAACAAACTGAGGGTTGCTGGAGGGGAGGAGGGTGGAGGAATGGGATAACTAGGTGGTGGGCATTAAGGAGGGCACAAGATGTGATGAGCACTGGGTGTTATACACAACTGATGAATTATTCAACTTTACATCTGAATCTAATGATGTACTACTATATGTTGGCTAATTGAATTTAAATTAAAAAATTTTTATTGAAAAAGACTGACTTTGAGAAAATCAGGCTATGAGAGGCTCCCATTACCACCTCTTTAAAGATATGTAGGAGTACTTTTGATTATGAAATTGTACCCTAACTTTTATCTTATTTGCTTCACACAACTCAGTGATGTGATAGGCTGGCCTTGACTGATAGAGCCTGTTAGTGGGACCATATATTTTGGTTCGTGTCTAGCACAGGGCCTGGCACATTGTTAACACTCAGTGAACATTTGATAAATAGGTTATAATTTGTAGTTTTTTTGAAGTGCCATTATAAAAACTTGGCATGTTTTTATACAGCATTTTTTAAGTTCTTTGTTTTATTGAGAATGATTACATACAAAGTTATAAATATTGAACTTAAGGAATAAATTATCATTTTTGTTTAGTCATTTATTTATGTTCTGGTCAGAGTAAGATATTGAGATTTGAATTAGTTTTGAAAGACAAGTGTATGTGGACATGATATCTTTCCAGTAAATCTTGCAACTATTTCTGTGCCTACATATGTTAACATTTTTATAATTGGCTTCCAAATGGCAAACACAGATGGCCGTAGTCTGAATTTTCAGCATGTTTTAGAATAAATGTTTTCCCAATAATTTAAAGTTTATCATTTCAGTATCAGATGATTAGCTAATTGAGTAGAGTTTCTGATTTTTGCTTATCTGCTAGCTTGCCATTGTTCAGATTTAAAATAAAAATAGCTCAGATAGGTATAAGGAATTAGATTTATGTTATGATCTTACACCTCTCGCATTTTTTTTTTTTTACACACCTCTTGCATTTTTATGAAATAGAACTCTTGTTGAAAAGCTATTCTGGGCATTATATATTTATTTTTAAAATAAATAGTATCATTAACATTATTAGTTTCAGTTGTACAATATGATTCAACAATTCTATGCCTATACAAGTGTTTTCTCATTCACCTTTATCTTGTTTCACCCATCTCCCTACCCACCTCCCCTCTACAATTTCTTCTCTGTATTTGAGACACTTGGTTTTTTATCTCTCTTTTCTGTTTGTTTTGTTTTTCAAATTCCACATATGAGTAAAAATATATAATATTTGTCTTTCTTAGTCTGACTTATTTCACTTAATATAATGCCCTCCAAGGCTACCCACATTGTCTCAAATGGTATTCTTTCTCTCTCTCTTTTTTCTTTTCTTTCTTTTTTTTTTTTTTTTTTTTTTTTGAGAGGGAGAGAGATGGGGGTAGGGAGAGGCAGAGGGAGAGGGAAACAGAATCCCAAGAAGGCTCCACATTTAGCACGGAGCCTGACATGGGAATTGATCCCCAACCCAAGACCATAACCTGAGCAGAAATTAAGTCAGATGCCCACCTAACTAAGCCACTGACACCATCTCATTTTTTATGGCTGTGTAATATTCCATTGTATATTGTACCACATCTTTCTTATCTATTTACCTAGTAATGAACTGTTAGCTTGCTTCTGTATCTTGGCTATAGCAAATAATGCTGCAATAAATGTGGGGGTCTGTGTGGTTTTTTTAAATTAGTGTTTAGAATTTCTTTGGGTAAATACCCAGTAGTGGAAGTACTGGATCATATGGTAATTCTATTTTCACTTCTTTGAGGAATCTCTGTACTGTTACCCACAGTGGCTGTGTCAATATGTATTCCCAGTAAACATGCATAGGGTTTCCATTTTCTCCATATCCTCAGCAACACTTTCTATTTCTCTTGTTTTTGATTTTAGCCATTCTGACAGGAGTAAAGTGATATCTCATTGTGGTTTTGATTTGCATTTCCCTAATGATGAGTGATGTTGAGTAGCTTTTTATGCATCTGTTAGCCATCTATGTGTCTTCATTGAGAAACGTCTATTCAGAACCTCTGTTCATTTTTAGTCTGTTTTTTTGGTGTTGAGTTGTATAGTTCTATGTACATTTTTATGAAATAGAACTCTTGCTAAAAAGCTATCATGGGCATTATTTTTGAGAATTAATTTTGTCTGGCTTTGTATTGTTTTGCCTGATGGAGAAAGAGATGATGAGAGGGATTATTTTGTGTTTTGATTCATTTAATTGCCGATTTTAATTCCAAGACCATGAAACTTTTCTAGATAGTAGAATTAGATATGCCTGTTATATTATATCTTAATTGTCTGGTTCTTTGGAGCAATGCTTAAAGTGATGTTTTTGGTGGTGATTTTTCTGTAAAAAGTTATCTTTTTTCACTCAACATATATTTTTTTAGTAGTGTTCCAGACTTTGAATATATAGCATTGAACAGAAGTCCTTACCCTCATGCTGTTTACCTTCTAGTTAATTGTTCTGAAAAAAATAGTATGACTTTGTATAATCAGTACAAGTCCTAAAACAATGTCTTGGTAATTTTATGTCCTTAGAAATGATTTGTTCTAAACACCATAAAAAAATTCTACTCTTTAATTTTTATTTATTTAAGTAATCTCTATTCCCAAGTGGGGCTCAAACTCATGACCCCAAGATCAAGAGTCACATGCTCCTCTGAGCCAGTCAGGCACCCCAAGAACCATTCTGCTTTTTATTCACTATTAATAACTTTCTCATTTGGGTTCATTTAGTAATGGATACTGTTGTCTCAGAGGTGTTTTTTAAAAAATCAAACTTTTAAAAATACAGCTTTAGTTTTCTCATTAGGTATTTGTACATAAAATAATTAAATATAAATTATGTATATAATTCAACAAGTCAGAATTTTTTTTTTAAAGATTTTGTTAATTTATTTGTCAGAGAGAGCAAGCGAGTACACAGGCAGACAGAGTGGCAGAGGGAGAAGTAGGCTCCCCAATGAGCAAGGAGCCCGATGTGGGATTCGATCCCAGGACGCTGGGATCATAACCTGAGCCGAAGGCAGCTGCGTAACCAACTGAGCCACCCAGGCGTCCCAACAAGTCAGAATTTTAAACAGAATATTCATCTTTATCTATATTCTGTGCTCTCTGGGCATATTTTCTAACACAGACAACATGGAATTTTAAGAAATTTCTGAAGTTGAACTTAAATATCAATAATGTCATTATTAGTATTTTTCTTGGTGTTCTCTTCTGAGGGATCTTTTTAAAATGATGTGCCTAGACTTTTGATTCTATTTTCAGATAGTATGTAATAGTGTTTCAGTTGGTTTATTTTTAAGAATGAATTTACTGTCCTCCAAAGTAGTTTTAAATGCATTCCAGCAGCTTAATAATGTACAAATAGAGGCAACTGGTCTTGCATCTGTTCCTTAAGCAGACATGAGGTAGAATAACAGGCTAGTTGCTAAATAAACTAGGGAAAATTTTTAATGTGATATATTTTTTTACATTTTACAAGGTCAGTGATTGATTAGATGTTTCTGACTTATGAGTTAGATGTCTTTATTATGTAATCACTACTGCATAGCTGTATCCTTTCCATCTGCAACAGACAAAGTAAGTATAAAATATGCTGTGTTTTATTCTCTAAGTTCTGGTATTTGTGACATATTTTGATAGTTAATGATACCAACATCATTAAGACTGTTTTAATACTTCATATCATAAGAAATTTACTGGCCATCTTTATGCTTGGTCTAACTAATAGTTATATAATTAATATGCTGGTAGTAGATTTCCTATTTTTAAGGCACAAAGGAGCTTACACCTATTCTTACGCTTTTGTTCTCTCAGTGATCAAGCAGCTCAAATTAAATTTAAGAATTGGTGGTTAGTTACTTCATAAAAATTTAGAAAATGTGTTGCATAAAAAAGGAAATTTCAAGTGAGCATAAGGAAAAATACCTATAATCTCCACTCTATAGAGATACCAGATTTGTGGTTATATTCTTCCAGAATTTATCTGTGCCCTATATGCATAATGTTATTAAAATTCAAGCTACTTAGAATTATTGAAGGCTATGAGACTGAGCCCTGATTCTCTTAGTTGAAAGAGATGCACACCGTTTTCCTTTTATTAAAAAAGATACTGTTGCAATATTATATATACCACTGTGTCATAAACATCTTTATTATTTTTCCGTATATACTTTTTATATAAACATCTTTAAAATTGTTTGCATTAACATAATTTTAATTGCGTTAACCCAGTGTTACCCAAAGTATGTAATGCCTACTTCTAATTTTAGGTGACAAGATATTTTAAGATATTTTAGGTGATGGCCTGATTCAATATGATTACAGTTAGCCAAAAGCCTGTTTGATGCTCATATATCCTTTTTTTTTTTTTTTTAAGATTTTATTTTTTTGACAGACAGAGATCACAAGTAGGCAGAGAGGCAGGCAGAGAGAGATGGAGAAGCAGGCTCCCCGCTGAGCAGAGAGCCGGATGTGGGACTTGATCCCAGGGCCCTGGGATCACGACCTGAGCCGAGGGCAGAGGCTTTAACCCACTGAGCCACCCAGGCGCCCTGATGCTCATATATCCTTAATACTCCTCACCTTCAGCAGTAATACCTAACTAAAATTTTAATAATGTAGTGTTAGTTTTCATTACATTCATTTCTGTTTACTATTTTCTTTGAGGAAATCACAAGTGATACTGGCTTTTAATTTATACAGAATAGAAAGTCTCCTTTTAAAATAAATTTAGATAAGTTCACTAGTTAAAACATGTTAAGTTAATGATAAGTATACATGGCATTAGGAGATGGCAGAAATCCTTATGATGATACAAAAGTGATTAGGAGATAGGAAGCACTGTTGTCTGACATTTAAATGATTTCAGTGTTTTTTCCATTAGAAACAAGGCTTCAGTGATCATTTGTAAAACTAAATCTTTTGCATGGACTAATTACGTTTAGTACAAATTAGTAGAAGTCCCAGAAATTTCACAAGGTAAACACATTTAGACCTCTTATATTTTTGTATAATTTTGTATAATCTAACAATAGTATAATCTAAAATAGATTATACTTTCACCAAGCAGTGAGAGTACCTGTTTTCCCTATTTTACTCAACTCTGGGCTAATTTTTTTCTTTAGACATGACATTTTCAGTTCTTACTAGTATTTGAATAGTAGTTATAAAGAAGTACCTAATTTTTTTGCAATTCAGTAGCTATATCAAGGACTATACCACCTGTCCTTTATTTAGTTATCATTTAATGATGGTTTGATCTTATAAAGAAAATGACACCAAAGATGCTTGCTTTTTTCACAGTGGTGTTAAAGAAAAGGTATCTCTAATGATAAGGACAATGTCTTTTTTTCTAGCTTGCCCAGTTTCGACAAAGGAAAGCTCAGTCTGATGGGCAGAATCCTTCTAAGAAGCAGAAAAAGAAGAGGAAAACTTCAAGCAGCAAACATGATGTGTCAACATACCATGCTTTGAATATTGAGCACTCACAGAGTGATGAAATGTACATAAATAGTTCTCAGAGGGTAGGAACAGCCATGACTCCTGAATCCACAATAATCAAACGTGATGAGGTCTTCTCTGTTGAAGTAAGTATTCATCTAGATTTTTTGAAAATTAGAATTCTAACTGGAAAGTTGTACTGACAACACTCATTATCACCCTGTGCAATTTTTGTGAGCTTGATTCAATAAACATTTGTAGTACAACAACTGTAATAACATCAAGGATTCAGCACCAAGGATACAAGGGTAAATGTGACATTCTCTGTCCTTTAGGAAAGTCAGTCAAGTGGGGAAGGCAGATGTATTCTGATGTATAGTGTATAGTATAGTGATGTAGTCTGTGTAATCTGATTACAGCTATGGTAACAAAAATGCGTTGGTACCCTAGAGTACCACAATTTGGGGGAATGCTAAATCAGTATTAGCTATCAGCAAAGAAGTAGGCAAGGCAACCTCTGTGATAAAGAAGCAACATCCACAAGAATATGAAGTTATGATGTGACTTGGAAACTGTAGGAACTTTAGTTTTAAATGTATTAGAATGATGGGGATGGGATGGTGGTAAAGGTGAGAGCCAGGAGATTGCACCTGGCCCATAGAAGGGCCAAAATAAAAGCTAGTGTTCTTCCTCTCTTTAATGGTATAATTTTCCAGAATAAGATGAGGCGGGACAATTTAAAAGTGGATTGGAATTGTGGGTGGGATGGAGATACCAACTAAAACCAGGAGTAGAGAACACTGGGATGCTTAGGAGAAAGAGTGGTGGATGAGACAGATAATAATTATAATTTGGATTGTACCTCGATATATTTATATGGAAACAAAGATTTAGATAATATATAGGATTTGAGCTTTATTCAGAAGGTCAGGCGTGTTAAGGATTTGCTAAGAGTGGATCTTTTTGAGATTTTCCTACTTAGAATTTTTTTAGCATCTTGGGTATGTAGTTTAGTGTTTTTCATCCAATTTGGGAAGTTTTGGGGCATTGTATCCTCATATATTCTGTCTACTCCTTTCTGTCCCCTCCTTTGGGTCTCCTATTATGCATGTTAGTATGTTTGATGTTGTTGCACAGTTTCTCATGCTCTGTTCATTTTTCTTATTCTTTTTTAATCTTTTCCTCTGACTGCATAATTTCAGTTAAACTATATGTTAAAGTTTACTGATTTTTCTCAGATCTGTCAAGCCCCGCTAATGAATTTCTCATTTGTTGTTTACGTTTTTAAAAAGTTTATTATTTTATGGGGTGCCTGGGTGGTTCAGTGAGTTGGGCCTCTGCCTTTAGCTCAGGTCTTGATCTCAGGGTTCTGGGATCAAGCCCCATGTGTGGCTCTCTGCTCAGTGGGGAGCCTGCTTACTCCCATCTCTCTCTGCCTGCCTCTCTGCCTACTTGTGGTCTCTGTCTGTCAAATAAATAAAATCTTAAAAAAATTTTTATTATTTAAGAAAAAAAATTTTTTAAAGTAAACTCTACACCCCACATGGGGCTTGAACTCACAACCTCACGATCAAGAGTCACATGCTCCACCAACTGAGCCTGCCAGGGGCCCCTCTTTGGTTCTTTCATAGTGATACTCTTTATTTTGTAAGGCACTATCCTTATACTTTTCTTTAGGAATTTAGACTTAATTTTATTCACTTATTTGACTATATTTAAAATAGCTTGTTTAAAGTCTGTATATTAAGTCCAATATTTGTGTTTCCTCAGGGACTGTTTCTACTGACTACCATTTTTTTTTGTATGTGAGCCATACTTTTTCTTTGTGTATCCTGTAATTGTTTGTTGAAATCTGGAATGATATGACATATTGTATAGTGATATGATATGAAAATTCTGGTGTTTGGCGTGGTTTGTAGATGTATTTGTTATCTTTTTCTGGATAACAAATCAATGTTTGGGCTTCTCACTGGAGTTACAGCATTTCCAGTGCAAAGAGTGTCTTGTTTACCATTTCATCCTTAGTAACACAGTTCTTAGTACACAATATACATTTAATCTATAACTGTTTAAAAGGCGTAAGTGAATCAACCATGAGAGTTGATGTCATGAAAGTATTTTAGATTTAAAAGAAGGTCCTATAAGTTAGGAAGCCCTGTGACAGAATTTTAGAATAGGCATCACTTACTACATCAGAGAGGAGGTAGAGTTTGGTACTGAGTGATGAATAAAATTTCCTTAAGTATAGATGGTAATGGAGAGAGTGATGGTTCATAATTGTTGAATGAAAAGGTGAAAGCTCTAGGTCTCTTTTCTCACCTGTAAATTGAGATTCTTAGATTAGATGAGTGGGTGAACAGTGGAAACAGTAAAAATTTAAGTTTCCTCCTTGAGGAAACTTTCTAGTGGTTCTAAACTGAGGGAAGCTCAGAAAAACCACTCACTTCATACCCAAATCCCAGGGATGTTATTAATGAAACAGGAATGTCTTAGAAAGTGTTTTATAAGCTGCAAAGGTGTTAATAACAACAAAGATTGTTACTTTTCTTCAAGTTGTTACTACTTTTCTGGCATCAAGATTTGGTAATTTTTTAAAAACTTTTTGTTGTTGTTTATATAATCTCTAAGCGCAGTGTGGGGCTTGGACTCATGACCCCAAGATAGAGAGTCTCACGCTCTACTAACTGAGCCAGGCATGCCAGTGATTTTTCTTTTTGAAGAAATTGGAACTCTTTTGAGTAACATTTTAAGAGTTTCCTTTATTTAAAAGAGAGATAAGAATTAGAAGGATGATATCTTACTTAGTTCTTTTGTCTTACAAATGATTTGTAATGTGTATAAGACCCTGTGTGAAAGTGCCTCTTGATAATTTATATTTAGAAAAATCCATTATGATAAATATCAGATGTGTTAGCCATTGTGATTCATAGAGTGAAAATTTTAAACCTTTAGGGGCATGTGGCTAGCTCACTTGGTGAGGCATGTGACGTTTGATCTCAGGGTTGTGAGTTCAAGTCCTAGGTTGGGCATAGAGCTTAATTTTAAAAAGATGAATAAAATAAAATTCACATGCTTAAAAAATTTTTTTTTTAGATATTTGAATAATTTTTGCTAGTTTTTTAGTGATATTTTTTATGTGAATTTTCTATCATATGTTAGTAATAGGTAAATAAAGTACCATGTTTGGGGGTGGGGAAGCTCTTAATATAATTGGTTTTTATTTTTGTTTTAGCCAGAAAGTGAGATTTCAACTACAGCAGATGATTACAGTTCAGAGGTAAGAATAAGTAATATTATGTAGGTTGACTTTTTATGTATTATTTTTGAAACTTATTAATACTTTATTTCTTGCAACTCACATGCTTATGTATTTTTATAAATATAATGAAGTATAGCATAACAAAATACAGTGTAAATGACCTAGAAAACCTGAAAGTTATGTTTTTCTCTATATATTTTTTTCATATTACTAAGATCTTAAATCTGTTTGAATACCTTAATTAGAGGCCATTAAGTCTCTAGGAAAATGATATTGAGATTTTAGGATTAATGATCGTCATAAGGTTTCCATATTAAACACAGTAAATATTTTATTATACAGACTATTTCATATTCCGAGTAATGCTTTTTACAAATGATCGAATTCTATATAATTACATATATTCATTTGATGAAATTAATGCTGCAGTAGTGATTTTTAATTTAGGTGATAAAAGCTAATGTAGACATTGGCCACATTAGGAAATACCTTCTTTATGTGTTATTAATAAATATATGCCATGCTGTTACCTTTTTCTTATTGTTTTAGATATCATTGTCATTTCTTTGGTCCACAGTTTGAGGATTTGGAAAATTATGAATGGCCAGCAACTCAGTGTATTCCATAAGTTTTGTTATATTGTAGGTTTCTAATACCAAAAAAACAACTTCATGTTCTGAAGTGAACAGATTACTGTTTTAAATTGCAAATGGGAGTAAAAACTTTGACATTTCAAAAGTTTAATGTGCTTAAAAGCTGGGAATGTACTTATTAGTAATCTGATCAGGAAAATAATTAACCAGGGTTGAATAAATAAATTAGCACCTGATTTATACTATGTAAAGTTGCCTATAGGGAAGTATCTCAATTTAAAATCACAACTTGCAATTCAGAAAATCTGGCCTTGTGATTTTAAATTTGGGGCTTATATATGAAAGCAATCCTGTTTATTCCCCCCCCCATAATGACTATATTCTTTTTTTAAAAATTAAGGAGGGGATGTGTTGTGATGAGCACTTGGTGTTACAGACAACTAATGAATCATTGAACTCTATCTACATCAAAAACTAATGTACTATATGTTGACTAACTGAACATAATTTAAAAATTATTTTTATTCATTATTTTTAAATTGAAGTATAGTTGATACAGAATATTTTATTAGTTTCAGGTGTGCAACATAGTAATTTGACATTTATATATATAATAAATGGCTCCCACAGTAATTGTAGTTACCATGTGTTACCATACAAAATCATTGTAATATTAACTCTATTCCCTATGTTGTGGGATATTCCACATCCCTGTAGCTTATTTATTTTATAACAGAAGTTTGTACCTCTTACTCCCCTTTCCCTATTTCACCCATTGCCCTGTGTTTCCTCTCCACTGGCAACCAGCAGTCTAGTCTGTTGTCTGTATTTGTGAGTCTGTTTCTGTTTTGTTTGTTCTGGTTTTTAGATTCCACATATAAGTGAAATCATATGGTATTTGTCTTTCTTTGTCTGACTTTTTAAAAAATATTATTTATTTATGTGATCTCTACAGCCAGTGTGGGACTCAAACTCATGACCCCAAGATCAAGTGTCAGATGGCTGTGCTAGCCAGGTGCCCCTTTCTCTGACTATTTCACTTATCTGTGTTGTCACAAATGGCAAGATCTCATTTGTTTTTACGGCTGAGTAATTTTCCATCATATAAATCTATGTATATGCATATACATATATAGACATGTGCATATATATATATATATATATATATATATATATGCCACATCATCTTTATCCATTCATCTGTTGATGGATACTTAGGTTGCTTCCATGTCTTGCATATTGTAAATAAAACAACAATAAACACGGGGATGCAATATATCTTTTCAAATTGGTGTTTCATTTTCTTCAGGTAAATACCCAGAAATAGAATTAATGGATCATATAGATCTGTTTTTAATTTTTTGAGGGGCTACCATACTATTTTCCATAGTGGCTGCACCAATTTACATTCCCACTAATAGTGCACCAAGGGTTCCCTTTATCCCACATTCTCACCAATGCTTGTTAGTTTGTGTTTTTGTTTTTGTTTTTGTTTTTTTTTCTTTCTTCATTTTATTTATTTTTTCAGTGTAACAGTATTCATTCTTTTTGCACAACACCCAGTGCTCCATGCAAAACGTGCCCTCCCTATTACCCACCACCTGTTCCCCCAACCTCCCACCCCTGACCCTTCAAAACCCTCAGGTTGCCCCAACCTCCCACCCCTGACCCTTCAAAACCCTCAGGTTGTTTTTCAGAGTATATAGTCTCTTATGGTTAGCCTCCCCTCCCCAATGTCCATAGCCCGCTCCCCCTCTCCCAATCCCACCTCCCCCCAGCAACCCCCAGTTTGTTTTGTGAGATTAAGAGTCATTTATGGTTTGTCTCCCTCCCAATCCCATCTTGTTTCATTTACTCTTCTCCTATCCCCCTACCCCCCCATGTTGCTTCTCCATGTCCTCATATCAGGGAGATCATATGATAGTTGTCTTTCTCCGATTGACTTAATTCACTAAGCATGATACGCTCTAGTTCCATCCACGTCGTCGCAAATGGCATGATTTCATTTCTTTTGATGGCTGCATAGTATTCCATTGTGTATATATACCACATCTTCTGTATCCATTCATCTGTTGATGGACATCTAGGTTCTTTCCATAGTCTGGCTATTGTAGACATTGCTGCTATAAACATTCGGGTACACGTGCCCCTTCAGATCACTATCTTTGTATCTTTAGGGTAAATACCCAGTAGTGCAATTGCTGGGTCATAGGGTAGTTCTATTTTCAACATTTTGAGGAACCTCCATGCTGTTTTCCAGAGGGGTTGCACCAGCTTGCATTCCCACCAACAGTGGAGGAGGGTTCCCCTTTCTCCACATCCTCGCCAGCATCTGTCATTTCCTGACTTGTTAATTTTAGCCATTCTGACTGGTGTGAGGTGATATCTCATTGTGGTTTTGATTTGTATTTCCCTGATGCCGAGTGACGTGGAGCACTTTTTCATGTGTCTGTTGGCCATCTGGATGTCTTCTTTGCAGAAATGTCTGTTCATGTCCTCTGCCCATTTCTTGATTGGATTGTTTGTTCTTTGGGTGTTGAGTTTGCTAAGTTCCTTAGAGATTTTGGATACTAGCCCTTTATCTGATATGTCGTTTGCAAATATCTTCTCCCATTCTGTCAGTTGTCTTTTGGTTTTGTTAACTGTTTCCTTTGCTGTGCAAAAGCTTTTGATCTTGATGAAATCCCAATAGTTCATTTTTGCCCTTGTTTCCCTTGCCTTTGCCGTTGTTCCTAGGAAGATGTTGCTACGGCTGAGGTCGAAGAGGTTGCTGCCTGCGTTCTCCTCAAGGATTTTGATGGATTCCTTTCTCACATTGAGGTCCTTCATCCATTTGGAGTCTATTTTCGTGTGTGGTGTAAGGAAGTGGTCCAATTTCATTTTTCTGCATGTGGCTGTCCAATTTTCCCAGCACCATTTATTGAAGAGGCTGTCTTTTTTCCATTGGACATTCTTTCCTGCTTTGTCGAAGATTAGTTGACCATAGAGTTGAGGGTCGATTTCTGGGCTCTCTATTCTGTTCCACTGATCTATGTGTCTGTCTTTGTGCCAGTACCATGCTGTCTTGATGATGACAGCTTTGTAATAGAGCTTGAAGTCCGGAATTGTGATGCCACCAACTTTGGCTTTGTTCTTCAATATTCCTTTGGCTATTCGAGGTCTTTTCTGGTTCCATATAAATTTTAGGATTATTTGTTCCATTTCTTTGAAAAAAATGGATGGTATTTTGATAGGGATTGCATTAAATGTGTAGATTGCTTTAGGTAGCATAGACATTTTCACAACATTTATTCTTCCAATCCAGGAGCATGGAACATTTTTCCATTTTTTTGTGTCTTCCTCAATTTCTTTCATGAGTACTTTATAATTTTCTGTGTATAGATTCTTAGTCTCTTTGGTTAGGTTTATTCCTAGGTATCTTATAGTTTTGGGTACAATTGTAAATGGGATTGACTCCTTAATTTCTCTTTCTTCAGTCTTGTTGTTGGTGTACAGAAATGCAACTGATTTCTGTGCATTGATTTTATATCCTGACACTTTACTGAATTCCTGTACAAGTTCTAGCTGTTTTGGAGTGGAGTCTTTTGGGTTTTCCACATATAGTATCATATCATCTGCGAAGAGTGATAGTTTGACTTCTTCTTTACCAATTTGGATACCTTTAATTTCTTTTTTTTTTTTTTTTTTTAATTTTTTATTTCTTTGACAGAGAGAAATCACAACTAGGCAGAGAGGCACGCAGAGAGAGAGGAGGAAGCAGGCTCCCCGCCAAGCAGAGAGCCCGATGCGGGGCTCGATCCCAGGACCCTGGGACCATGACCTGAGCTGAAGGCAGAGGCTTTAACCCACTGAGCCACCCAGGCGCCCCTGGATGCCTTTAATTTCTTTTTGTTGTCTGATTGCTGAGGCTAGGACTTCTAGTACTATGTTGAATAGCAGTGGTGATAATGGACATCCCTGCCGTGTTCCTGACCTTAACGGAAAAACTTTCAGTTTTTCTCCATTGAGAATGATATTTGCGGTGGGTTTTTCATAGATGGCTTTGATAATATTGAGGTATGTGCCCTCTATCCCCACACTTTGAAGAGTTTTGATCAGGAAGGGATGCTGTACTTTGTCAAATGCTTTTTCAGCATCTATTGAGAGTATCATATGGTTCTTGTTCTTTCTTTTATTAATGTGTTCTATCACATTGATTGATTTGCGGATGTTGAACCAACCCTGCAGCCCTGGAATAAATCCCACTTGATCGTGGTGAATAATCCTTTTAATGTACTGTTGAATCCTATTGGCTAGTATTTTGGCGAGAATTTTTGCGTCTGTGTTCATCAAGGATATTGGTCTATAGTTCTCTTTTTTGGTGGGATCCTTGTCTGGTTTTGGGATCAAGGTGATGCTGGCCTCATAAAATGAGTTTGGAAGTTTTCCTTCCGTTTCTATTTTTTGGAACAGTTTCAAGAGAATAGGAATGAGTTCTTCTTTAAATGTTTGGTAGAATTCCCCTGGGAAGCTGTCTGGCCCTGGGCTTTTGTTTGTTTGGAGATTTTTGATGACTGTTTCAATCTCCTTACTGGTTATGGGCCTGTTCAGGTTTTCTATTTCTTCCTGGTTCAGTTGTGGTAGTTTATATGTCTCTAGGAATGCATCCATTTCTTCCAGATTGTCCAATTTGTTGGCGTAGAGTTGCTCATAGTATCTTCTTATAATTGTCTGTATTTCTTTGGTGTGAGTTGTGATCTCTCCTCTTTCATTCCTGATTTTATTTATTTGGGTCCTTTCTCTTTTCTTTTTGATGAGTCTGGCCAGGGGTTTATCAATCTTATTGATTCTTTCAAAGAACCAGCTCCTAGTTTCATTGATTTTTTCTATTGTTTTTTTGGTTTCTATTTCATTGATTTCTGCTCTGATCTTTATGATTTCTCTTCTCCTGCTGGGTTTAGGGTTTCTTTCTTGTTCTTTCTCCAGCTCCTTTACGTGTAGGGTTAGGTTGTGTACTTGAGACCTTTCTTGTTTCTTGAGAAAGGCTTGTACTGCTATATATTTTCCTCTCAGGACTGCCTTTGCTGTGTCCCACAGATTTTGAACTGTTGTGTTTTCATTATCATTTGTTTCCATGAATGTTTTCAATTCTTCTTTAATTTCCTGGTTGACCCATTCATTCTTTAGAAGGATGCTGTTTAGTCTCCATGTATTTGGGTTCTTTCCAGCTTTCCTCTTGTGATTGAGTTCTAGCTTCAGAGCATTGTGGTCTGAAAATATGCAGGGAATGATCCTAATCTTTTGATACCGGTTGAGACCTGATTTGTGACCCAGGATGTGATCTATTCTGGAGAATATTCCATGTGCACTAGAGAAGAATGTGTATTCTGTTGCTTTGGGATGAAATGTTCTGAATATATCTGTGATGTCCATCTGGTCCAGTGTGTCATTTAAGGCCTTTATTTCCTTGTTGATCTTTTGCTTGGATGATCTGTCCATTTCAGTGAGGGGAGTGTTAAAGTCCCCTACTATTATTGTATTATTATTGATGTGTTTCTTTGATTTTGTTATGAATTGGTTGATATAGTTGGCTGCTCCCACGTTAGGGGCATAGATATTTAAAATTGTTAGATCTTCTTGTTGGACAGACCCTTTGAGTATGATACAGTGTCCTTCCTCATCTCTTATTATAGTCTTTGGCTTAAAATCTAATTGATCTGATATAAGGATAGCCACCCCAGCTTTCTTCTGATGCCCATTAGCATGGGAAATTGTTTTCCACCCCCTCACTTTAAATCTGGAGGTGTCTTCGCGTCTAAAATGAGTTTCTTGTAGGCAACATACTGATGGGTTTTGTTTTTTTATCCATTCTGATACCCTGTGTCTTTTGATTGGGGCATTTAGCCCATTAACATTCAGGGTAACTATTGAGAGATATGAATTTAGTGCCATTATTAGCCTGTAAGGTGACTGTTACTGTATATTGTCTCTGTACCTTTCTGATCTACTACTTTTAGGCTCTCTCTTTGCTTAGAGGACCCCTTTCAATATTTCCTGTAGAGCTGGTTTTGTGTTTGCAAATTCTTTCAGTTTTTGTTTGTCCTGGAAGCTTTTTATCTCTCCTTCTATTTTCAATGATAGCCTAGCTGGATAGAGTATTCTTGGCTGCATGTTTTTCTCATTTAGTGCTCTGAATATATCATGCCAGCTCTTTCTGGCCTGCCAGGTCTCTGTGGATAAGTCTGCTGCCAATCTAATATTTTTACCATTGTATGTTACAGACTTCTTTTCCCGGGCTGCTTTCAGGATTTTCTCTTTGTCACTAAGACTTGTAAATTTTACTATTAGGTGATGGGGTGTGGACCTATTCTTGTTGACTTTGAGGGGGGTTCTCTGCACCTCCTGGATTTTGATGCTTGTTTCCTTTGCTATATTAGGAAAATTCTCTCCAATAGACCTTCTGCTCCCCTCTCTGTTTCTTCTTCTTCTGGAATCCCAATTATTCTAATGTTGTTTCGTCTTATGGTGTCACTTATCTCTCGAATTCTCCCCTCATGGTCCAGTAGCTGTTTGTCCCTCTTTTGCTCGGCTTCCTTATTCTCTGTCATTTGGTCTTCTATATCACTAATTCTTTCTTCTGCCTCATTGATCCTAGCAGTGAGAGCCTCCATTTTTGATTGCACCTCATTAATAGCTTTTTTGATTTCAACTTGGTTAGATTTTAGTTCTTTAATTTCTCCAGAAAGGGCTTTAATATCTCCAGAGAGGGTTTCTCTAATATCTTCCATGCCTTTTTCGAGCCCGGCTAGAATGTTCAGAATCGTCATTCTGAACTCTTGATCTGACATATTACCCATGAGTGTGTTGATTAGGTCCCTAGCCTTCGGTACTGCCTCTTGTTCTTTTGTTTGTGGTGATTTTTTCCGCCTTGTCATTTTGTCCAGATAAGAGGATATGAAGGAGCAAATAAACTACTAAAAGGGTGGCAAAGACCCTGGAAAAATGCGCTGTAACCAAATCAGAAGAGACCCCAAATTGTGGGGGGGAGAAAGGGGATAAAAACAGGTTCTGAAAAAAAAAGAAAAAAAAAAAAAAAGAAAGAAAAAAATTTAAAAAATAAAACAAATAAAAAATATAAAAAAGAAGGAAAAAATATATATATTTAGATGAACTAGTCAAAAAATGTTAAAAAAGAAAAGGGTAAAAGTTTTAAAAAAAATTTAGCAGAAGAAGAATAAAGAAAAAAGAAAAAAAAATTGAAAAAAGAAAAAAAAATTGAAGTAGCCGCAAGACTAAAGAATCATGGGGAGAAAGCCATGAGTTCCGTGCTTTGCTTTCTCCTCCTCTGGAATTGCTCTGCTGTCTTAGGAATTGAATCTGCTTTCTCCTTGATAGATGAACTTCGTCCTGGCTGGATATTTTGTTGATCTTCTGGGGGAGGGGCCTGTTGTAGTGACTCTCAAGTGTCTTTGCCCGAGGCGGGATTGCACCGCCCTTACCGGCGGCCGGACTAAGTAATCGGCTCGGGTTCGCTTTTGGGAGCTTCTGTTCCCTGAACGCTTTCCGTAGAGTTCCGGAGGACGGGAATGAAAATGGCGGCCTCCTAGTCTCCGGCCCGGAGGAGCCGTGAGCCCGGGGCCCCACTCCTCAGTGCACTCCAGAGGACAGCAGCACCCAATCACTCCCGTATCCCCAGCCTCTAGCCGCGCTCCGAGCTCACCCAGCCCGCGACCAGTTCAAGGTAACCCCGAGCTGAGAGTTTAGTCCTCGGCTCTGTCTCTCCAGCCGGCTTCTCCGTTCTAATACCTGCGAGCTCTCCGACACTCCGACACCCCCAATCCTTCTGTGACCCTGCGGGGCCTGGGTCCACGCTGGCCCCGCGTGGGCTTCACCCCGGTTTAGCCCCTAGAGCAATGTCCCTCAGTGGAACAGACTTTTAAAAGTCCTGATTTTGTGCTCCGTTCCTCCGCCGCTTGCCGGGAGCCGGCCCCTCCCCCCGCGGTCTATCTTCCCGTCGTTTTAGATTCACTTCTCCGCCAGTCCTACCTTTCAGAAAGTGGTTGATTTTCTGTTTCTAGAGTTGCTGTTCTTCTTCTCTTCGCTCTCCTGTTGGATTTGTAGGTGTTTGCAATGTTTAGATAAGCTATCGAGCTGATCTCCTGCTACCTGATGTAGTCTCAGGCTGCTACTTCTCCGCCATCTTGACTTCTCCCCCTTGTGTTTTTTTTTTTAAAATAGCCATTCTGACAAGTGGAGGTGATACATCTTTGAGCTTTTATTTTGCATTTCCCTAATGATGAGTGATAATGAGCATCTTTTCATGTGCCTTTTGGTCATGTGTATATCTTCTCTGGAAAAATGTCTATTCAGGGCCTCTGCTCATTTTTTTAATCGGTTTGTTCGGCTGCTTCCCTTTTTTTCTTTTTCTTTTTTTTGGTGTTGAGTGCTATGAGTTTTTTGTTGAATTTTTTAAAAAATTTATTAAGTTTTTTACTTTAGTATAGTTAACATACAGTGTTATATTGGTTTCAGGTGTACAATATAGCAATTCATGAATTCTAAAATTACTTAGTGCTCATCATGATAAGTGTACTCTTTAATACCTATCCCCTATTTCACCCATCCCCCCCATTCCTCTCCCCTATGGTAACGATCAGTTTATTTTCTGTAGTTAAGAGTCTGTTACTTAATCTGTCTCAGTCTCTTTTTTCCCCTCCGGTCATTTGTTTTATTTCTTAAATTCCACATATGCATGAAATCATATTGCATTTGTTTTTTTCTAACTGACTTATTTCACTGGGCATTATACACTCTGCTGTGAGCTTTTTAAAATATATTTTGGATGTTAATCTTTTAATGGATATGTCACTTATAAATATCTTCTCTGATTTAGTAGGTTACCTTTTAGTTTTGCTAATCGGTTCGCTTCATTGTGCAGAAGTTTTTTAGTTTGATGTAGTTTCAGTTACTTATTTTTGCTTTTGTTGCTGTTGCCTAACAAGACAGATCTAAAAATATATTCCCGAGACTGAGGGGTAAGAGTTTACTCCCCATGGTTTTTTTTTTAGGAGTTTTATAGTTTCAGGTCCTTAATCCAGTTTGAGCTTATTTTTGTATATGGTATAGTAGTGGTTTCATTCTTTTGTATGTAGCTGTCCTGTGTTTTCAGCGTCACTTATTGAAGAAATGGTCTTTTCCCCATTGTGTATTTTTGCCTCCTTTGTCATAGATTAATTGACCATATAAACATGGTTTTTTCCCCTAGGCTCTCAATTCTCTTCCATTGATCTATGTGTCCATTTGAGTGTCAGTACCATACTGTTTTGATTATAGTAGCTTCATAGTATGGTTTGAAATCTGGGACTGTGTTCCCTCCACCTTTGTTCTTTCTCAAGATTACTTTGGGTATTTGGGGTCTTTTGTAGTTCCATACAAATTTTAAGATTATTTGTCCTACGTTCTATGAAAAATGGTATTGGTATTTTGACAGGGATTGCGTTGAATTTGTAGATTACTTTGAGTATTGTGGACATTTTAACAGTATTAATTTTTTTTAACTCATGAGCATGGTGTATGTTTCCCTTCATTTGTGTGATCTTTGGTTTCTTTCATCAGTGTCTTAAAGTTTTCAGAGTACAGGTTTTTTATCTCCTTGATTAGCTTTATTCTTAGATACTAGAGCAGGAGTCACTCTTTGGAAGGGTGCTTACCAGGGCAGTTGGGTTGGTTAGAATGACTCTGCAGGGCAGGGTAAGTGGTGCTAGGAAGAGAGAGTGTCTGAATGGGGGCCCACCAGTGTCAAGCCAACTGGGCTGAAGGAGGGCAAGGAAAATAGTGCCTGCCAGCATTTCCGTTCCTGGAGAAATTTCCTGCAGATCCATGCCCTAAAATTAATAAATCTCCACATAATATAGTCCAGGCACTTTTCAAACTGGTACCTCTGGGTTGGGTCTCTGAGCAGGTACTGTTGTATATTGGCCTTTTAAGACAGAGTCTTGGTTTCTTATTGCCCTGCGCTGTCCCAGAGTTAGGCTCATTTAAATCCAAATATTTATGGAGGCTGATATTCCCAGTGCAGATCAATAGGATGAGGGGTGCTCAGTTTGGGGCTTGAGCCTCTCACTTCTCAAGCAGGACTTTCACACCTGTGTTATATCTCCTACTTGTGGGTTGCTGCTTGGGATGTTTAGTTTCTGATTTCATCTCTGCCCCTCCTACCCTTCTCCATGTGGCTTTTTCTTTCTGTCTTTAGCTATGGAAGAGCTGTTTGTTAGTCTTCAGGTCATTCTCAGTGAATTGCAGTATATGTAGTTGCAGCCTTGATGTGTTCATGGGGAGAGGTGATCTTGAGACACTCCTACTCAGCCGTCTTCTCTCTCTCTTGCTAATGCCTTAATTCTTATAGTTTGTCTTTCTTGGTTGAAAGTTTCAGGCATTTTTGTGCCTGAATTGCCTATGTCTTTGGGACACCCCAGGACTCCACAAAGTACATTTTTCTTCTTTACATTCAGGTGAATTTTTTTATAAGCCAAGTGGCTATAGATCAGGCCATCTCTTATATGCCTGTGAAATTTGGTTAAAATTTATATAGCCATTTTCTCACTTTGGGATAAGAAAATAACTTTAATTTTTATTAATACAGCTTTTAAAAGTAAGGACATCAAAAGATTGTGGTTTTCAAATTCTCTTTTTGAAAACAGTAATATTGAAAAGCCTTATTCTGATAAATTATTTTTTGCCTAGATTTTTTAAACTATAAAACTGGTGGGAATTATGAGGCCCAGAAGAATGTATTGAAACTATTTGTCTGTGATACCTAGTAAATCTGATGTGTTTTGAAGTAAGGTACAAGTAATATTTAAATGTAATTCCTACAGTAAAAGTTAGAGTATATTGACCATTGTTGAACAAGAAATCTTTACTACATGTAAATGTGTGTAATTTCTATGTATTTGCATATGTAATCAAATATATGTTTTATTGTTACATACATGAATAAATATATACCTATACATATGTATGTATTTTTTTTCCAAACAGAAATTTCAGGGAAGAGACTTCTCTTTACTATGTGACATATCCTTTGATACTTTTTCTTTTTAATGGTGGTCACAAAAACTAAATTGATTAACTGATTTATAATTGGACAAAAACAATTACTTAGAAGATTACATTGAAAAAAGATATTTCTGAAATAATTTTTGACAGATTGACCTGATTTGATCATAACCTTTGTGATATTATATAGTTTGGGCCTGGAATCATGATGAATTATTCTGTGACAAAGTTACATATTCTCTTTGTTCATGGAAAACAGTGGAAAAATTGATTGTAAAATGTTTGAAAATGTCTCATTAAGGTTGCCAGTGTGGAGCCTGGTTGAATCCATGATACTCTGGGCTAGTTTAGAAGCTTTAGCTATTCCTGTTAATGATGTTAAAACTGGTTTGACTGAGCTAGAATTATGAGGGACTTCTAAGCCATAGTCACCTTTTCAGGAGGCAGAAGAATCATCAGAAAGCCAAATTTGTAAATTGAGGAATAAATATCACCGTTAAGATTTTCCTATTAGAGGGGCACCTGGGTGGCTCAGTGGGTTAAAGCCTCTGCCTTCGCTCAGGTCATGATCCCAGGGTCCTGGGATTGAGCCCCGCATCGGGCTCTCTGCTTGGCAGGGAGCCTGCTTCCTCCTCTCTCTCTGCCTGCCTCTCTGCCTACTTGTGATCTCTGTCTGTCAAATAAATAAATAAAATCTTAAAAAAAAAAAAAAAGACTTTCCTATTAGGAATTTTAAGGAATTATCTCTTAGTATCACACCCTCCCTGCCAAAGGAAATTCCTTCCTAGATTATAACTTCATTACGATTGCCAGATTTGCAAAGCTTAATAATCTTGGCTTTGTTTGCATTGGAGCATTTTTAAAATTTCAGAATTACAGTTTTGAATTGTAGGCCACATAATTATCCTGTATGTTTTTAAAATATTGCTCCCATTTTTCTGATGTGTAGAGAAGTAAGATAATAAAAAAGAACAGAGGCTCTGGAGCCTTGTGTTCAGATTTCACCGTCATCACCACCAAGGTGTTATCAACCCGGGCCCATCACTTTAATTCTGATATATAGTTTTTTCACCTGTAAAACAGTGATATCTACTTCACAGTGTAGTTGTGAGGGTTATATTTGATAATATGTAGTATGATGTTTGGTGTAAAAAAAGATAATCAACAAAGTTTGCATTTTTTACTGCTCTTCAGTAGAAATATGCTTTATTTTCTATATTTTTAAAGATTTTATTTATTTATTTGACAGAGAGAGATCACAGGTAGGCAGGGAGAGAGAGGGAAGCAGGCTCCCCATTGAGCAGAGAGCCTGATGTGGGGCTCCATCCCAGGACCCTGGGATCATGACTTGAGCCGAAGGCAGAGGCTTTAACACACTGAGCCATCCAGGCGCCCCAGAAATGTGCTTTATTTTCCCACTGAATAGATGGAATGTGGGATGAGAATTCTTTTAACAAATTATTCTCAAAAGGATTTCAGATTCTGATTACGTTACTTAGTTTGGGAATTTTATGCAAATAGATATGGTACACACTTAATTTTCTTGACTTCTTTGGCTGGTATTCTCATTGGATTGAATAATGGATTCAGGCCTAGAAAGAATTGGATAATATTATCCTATGATACCTATGATATTTAATGAGATCTCTTCTATATAAATATACACACAATTACATATGCCAGAGAAATCAGACTGAATAAAAGCTGCCCTTCTTGGGGCGCCTGGGTGGCTCAGTGGGTTAGAGCCTCCGCCTTCAACTCAGGTGGCTTAGTGGGTTAGAGCCTCCGCCTTCAACTCAGGTTGTGGACACAGGATTCTGGGATCGAGCCCAGCATCAGGCTCTCTGTTTAGTGGGGAGCCTGCTTCCTCCTCTTTCTCTGCCTGCCTCTCTGCCTACTTGTCATCTCTGTCTATCAAATAAATAAATAAAATCTTAAAAAAAAAAAAAGATGCCCTTCTTTCAAATTAATTTAAATTATACATAGTCTACTCAGTCTCCCATGAAGGGACATTTCATATCCAAAATGTTGTATGTACATGAAATATTTTTATGGATACCCTTTGAGCAGGGTTATTTGGAGAAAGTTGCAAATGCTAGAGGCAAACTACACACAGGACAGGTAAATAAATATGTTTTGCTAAGTGTGGAAAGATGAAGTGATAGTAGGGCAAAAAAATCTCATTATGGATTTCATGTGATTATTCAGTGCTTCTTAACCAAGTCACCTGTACAATTCATGATATTTATGAAATGACTAGCTGAAGTTAGAGACCTAGCCTATAGCCATAAAGTTATATAAACTTAGCCTTTTAACTTTTTTTTTAACTTGACCTCATTTTCTTTTTCTCACTCCCAGCCTCAGCTCTGTTGAAGTATAATTGACAGTTAAAAATTATATATATTTAAGATGTACAGCATGGTATTTGATACTCAGCTTTAACTTTAAGTGGATGATCTTAACCTCATTAGTTACTTGGCTACAGTTCCATGAGTCACTGAGGCACATTGAAGTCCTATAATTTTCATGAACTTTTATGAACCATCAGATTCTCATTTTATTAAAATACACATTATTAATATCTTTGAATGTAAATAGTACCACATTAAGTATAATAGGATAAGATATTAATAGTGAATTCGTCTTTTGTGTTTTTATTTTTTAAATTTATTTTATTTTACTTTTTGTCTTTTGTGTTTTTAAACTAACATACACTGGAAGGAAAAGGTTTTGGTGTAAAGGCCATGTAATGGTTATAAAAATTATCTTCCTCTGATTCTTTCTGAATTGGTATCTTTATGAGGTGATACTTACCTATACAGATCATTTTAAATTTGAAAATGTACCTTACTTATACTTTCCCAAGTCTTCATGTTGTCCATACAGATTGAATAAATCTGTAAATTCAGAAAGAATTTATTAGTACAGCCTAGTGGTAAAATAACGTTGACAAATGCCACAGAAAAAAAAGACACTAAGAAAAAGGCTTTTTCTTCACCTGAGTTTATCAATCTGATCTTCATGTTTCAAGTTACTAATTTAGTTTCATATTAAGGTTTACCAGATATAGTGTTAGAAGACTAATATAAGAAGAAGGGATGAATGCTCTACCCTTTAGATATCAATAAAGTAATTATATACATTAAAAAATAGAATAATGCTAACAATTAATGATCCCAGTCTGCTGGGTATTTCTATTCTAACTTCAGAATATAGTTTGTAGTAAAAAAAAAAAAAAAAAAAAGAATATAGTTTGTATTAGTTTAGTTCTGGTGAATAATCTTTTATTACCTATTTACATAGTATTAAATTTTTAAAAAATGTATTAATAATTTGTTTGTTATAATAATGCATAATTAAGTTTAAGAAGCTAATACATAGGAGTTTTTTTAGTGTAATTTTGCTTATATTAGAGAAAAATTAAGCTGAACTTTGGCTATATGATGTGTTAGATACAGTCATTATAAACATAAATTATTTTAGTTATATCATCTCCACCTAAAGTTGTATCCTTGCTTAATATGATATTTGAAGATATTCATAAAATCCATTTCATTTAACTATAACTGTAAAAATTTTAGTAGATGCTTATCAAAGTGCTTCATTTCAGAATCAAGAAAAGCTAATTGAAATTTAGGAGGACTTAACTGGAAAATTATTTCAAGTGACTTGATATTAATAATTTAAATAGAGTTAGTACTCCTGTCTTCTGAGAGTTTTCACAAATTGCAAGGAATCAAACTCTGTTACAGAACTCTTAGCTAGTATCTTCACTTTTTTTTTTTTTTTTAATTTTAAGTAGGCTTCACACCCACAGTGGGCTGGGCTTGAACTCATGACCCCAAGATCAAGTCGTATGCTCTGCTGACAGAGCCAGCCAGGCTCCACAGTATCTTCACTTTTTTTTTTTTTTAAAGATTTTATTTATTTATTTGACAGAGAGATCACAAGTAGACAGAGAGGCAGGCAGAGAGAGAGAGAGGGAAGCAGACTCCCTGCTGAGCAGAGAGCCTGATGCGGGACTCGATCCCAGGACCCCGAGATCATGACCTGAGCTGAAGGCAGCGGCTTAACCCACTGAGCCACCCAGGCGCCCAGTATCTTCACTTTTAAAAAAGCTGTTGTGCATATCCTAACTCTGGATATTCTAGTCTATGTATTCCAACAGTATAAACTTTATTATCTTGGATTCTGTTAATGTAGAATTATGAATAACTAAGATGTAAGCAGAAGTGAAGTTCTTTTGTGCACTGTTGAGGGAAAGAAAGGGTTGTTAAATAGGTTAATTGATCTGAAATTAATCTCCGGCCAGGTCAACCCAGGAGACATATGTTGTCATCCTTCTTCTTCCCATTGTCAAAGTCTTTGATAGAGAGAGGCAATAATATGTTATGGAAAATCTCTGCATCAGTCAGGGTTGGCATGGCTGGGAAAGTTGGGAGACTGTTCCTCAACTATTCATCTCATACTTCTTGAATTGATTACCAACCTTCAGTGAATTTGTACCAGTAAACAATTTTAAAACGAATAGAGCTTAATCAAAAAACAGTTATTTAAATGGTTATAAGGTGGTATTTTGTAGATGAGAATTTAGTCACTTGAGGTTTATAATTACCCCTGTGAGGACAAACTGGAAACTGCTCTTAGAACTTTAATTCACTTAAATGAAAATGTATAGTATGGCGTTTTCTGAATTGTAAGCACTCAAATGTTTTGGGAATCATTGGCATTTGAAATGATCATAATGTCTTTTTAGATTTAAATTTAATCATTGTGTCTATATTTGCCAATGAGGCATTTTCTCTGTGCATAAGATATGCATGAATACAGTTAGCAGAAATATAACTGTAGGCTTTAAATAAAATTCTCTCTAAAATCATAATATATCAGGAAATTGTTTTTGTACAGGTAAATGGTTGCAGTTTTGTGGTGAGAACAGAAAAGCCTACAAATTTATTAAGGGTACAGTATTTAAAACTCTCACGATACTAATGTTTTATACTATTTAAAATCATCTGGCTTACTAACAAAGCTTTTTCCCGCATGTACTTCTTTCTGTGTGTGATTTCTAAATGCTTTCAATGTTTAACAAAACAAAATTAGCCACCTTTTGTTGTTATAAAAGCTCAATTGTAACAGATTTCACAATATATTGTTTTTTGCTTTTAAGGTTATATCACAGTAATAACAAAGTAGTTTGTCATTCCAGTAAACTCTGAGGTGTTAAGTGATATTTTAAAATGTATTTTGCTATGGAATTCAGTGTTTAAATCCCTCTTCCTGAGGAATGTTGTTAGTATGAATTATTAAAAATTTTGGATTGATTTAGGAAGAAGAATTTGGTGCTGATGATTCCTATTCTGAACATGGAGCACAGTACAATCAGACCCACCTAGAGATGATGGAAAATGAATTGGCTGGCAAACAGCATGAGATTGAAGAGCTGAACAGAGAACTAGAAGAAATGAGAGCCACCTATGGGAGTGATGGACTGCAGCAGGTATGTGTACTTTTGTTTTTGTTTTGTTACTGAGACAGAAATAAGAAATTTGAATGATCATATATGTACATTCTTTAAAGATGAGGTTTTTAAATAGTAACTTAAGTCATCTCATCATACATGTCCTTATACATGTATACCACAAACGACCTTGCTTAATTTTTTAACTTTATGAGATAGCTAGGCTGAAATCATTTTGGTAGGATAGGTGTTTTTGTAATCAGCCTGAGAGGAAATTATGGTGCAAACCACGTCAGAATATGATGACCTACACTTATTAAAAATGTCAGCGAGTCCTTATAAAAGTAAGTGTTTGTGGCAGTCAGTTATAAAAACAAAGTGGAAAAGGCCATTGATGAGGATGACAGAATACATTTCAGTTTCATCCTCTCCAGAAACAAGTGAGAATTGAACAGGTCTATGGTGATGTTGCCTAGGAACAGATTGGAACATTCCTAAATATAAAGGCACTTGTCCTTGTAGAAGCAGATAAATGGATTAAGTTAGACCTAGTAATTTTTTAAAAGTTGATTTGGAATTAAAGCCTATTTCTGCAAGCTGATCTTTCAGATACGGACAAGAATAGATAAGGTTACTTAAAAATTATCATAATTCTGTCAGTGCATTTTGAATATTGTTTTTGAAGAATAGTTAACCTATGGTAGTAATCAATTTTGTTTAAGAAAATAAGTGTGGCACTTTTTATTTTCACTGCTGTCTTTTAGTTACAAGAATTTGAAGCTGCCATTAAGCAAAGAGATGGCATCATAACCCAGCTCACTGCTAATTTACAACAAGCAAGGAGAGAAAAGGATGAGACAATGAGAGAATTCTTAGAGTTGACAGAACAAAGTCAAAAATTACAGATTCAGTTCCAGCATGTAAGTATTACTAATGGAACAAAATTATTAGATTTTTAGTAATGAATTATTTTAAAGTGCTCTAATTTTCAGAACAAATTTAAGTTAGTTTAAAATGGATTTGCTTATTATGTATCATGTTGGAAATATGTGAATACCTGTTGTTACGTTAACCCAAAGTTTAACTCCCAGTTCTTGCTTGGTTTCTTGCTGTTATTTTCTCTGTACTTCTTCCTTGTCTATATATTGAAAACCTACAAAATCTTTTACGTTTGATTGGGTGGATTTTTGCAGAAGTTAACATGTACTCACATCTACCTTTTGCCAGCCTTGCTATGATTTTATTTTAGTTTCCAAAGTGGAAACTAGACAGTGTTTCATTTGCCTTTAATCAGAGCTGTAAGAATCTAACAGTATTAAGTTTCTGATGGCAAGTACAGAAAATAAGGTAGCTTAAGCAAAAAGAGAGGAATCTAATGTAAGAATACAGGCTTATCAAAAAAAAAAAAAAAAAAGAATACAGGCTTATCTAAACAGAATGCAAGGTGAAGATACAACCAGACTTCCGAAAGGGATTAGAATCACAAACTGGAAAATCATCTAGAATCCAGGGAGTACTGTTTTTTAGTCCCCATTTCTTTCTACATGTTTGCCGTAGTCTTAGCTATCTCACTAGACTGCCTTCTCTGCTTTACGGTGGGAAAGATAATCTTATTGGTTCGGCTTATTGGTTCGGCTTATTGATCAGCCCACGATCATCTGATAAGTTACGGCAGTATGTTTACTGGAGTTTCGAGCCTGTAAATCTAGCAGATTTCCCAGAGAGCAATTGTGGCCCGAGTAATACCCTAAAAGTCCTCTCTTCCTTAGTGCAATCTCTTCAGAATTTAACTCGGAGGTTTCTTTCTGTTTTCAAGTTACAGGCTAGTGAAACTCTAAGAAACAGCACTCACAGTAGCACAGCTGCAGATTTGCTACACGCGAAACAGCAGATCCTCACTCATCAGCAACAGCTGGAAGAACAAGACCATTTATTAGAAGATTATCAAAAAAAGAAAGAAGACTTCAAAATGCAAATTAGTTTCTTGCAAGAGAAAATTAGAGCATATGAAATGGTATGTTTAAGGAAATCAGCCAATGTGTAACAGCTATATAATTGAAGTTTTTTATACAACTGTTTATCCTTTTTATTATGTACATGAATTACAAAATTTCATAATTAAGAGAAGCTCTTTAAGTATGCAAAACAACTTTCAAAAGCAATTGGGAGTCTCATAATAATAGTTTTTAAGATAATACTCATTACTGAGTTCCTTTGGAAGTGATCAGCCTATGTTAAAGTGAGTCCTCAGGAGAATCTAAATTTATAAAAAGAATATTCCATTCTTATTGTTTTTTCACCCAAAGATATTCCTACTCACTCTACCAGTAAAGTGATTACTTTATAATTTTTTATAAAGTAATCTTTATAAAGATTATAAAGAAATACTAAAGATATTTCTACTCACTTTACTAGTAATGAAATTCTGAAAATATTTCCATGACAAAATGAAATTTTATGGATTTTACAAAAACTACAGTAGATTCTCTGTTTATGGTAGTTATGTTTTATAAGTTGCCTAGAGCACTTATTTAGCAAATAAGTGCTCATAGGGAAAAAAAGGGGAAATATATTTATTTTATATGTTTATATTTGTTTATATGTATATACATACATATATATGCATGTATGTGTTTATACATGTGCACACATATACCCTAGGGACTATATTTATATATACATATATTCATACATACACACACAACATATCTCATAGATTATAATCTTAAATCCTAAAACAGCTCATCCTGGTAGATTATATTTTGTTTACTTTCAAATGAGAAAATGCTATTCACAAGTGCTAAGTTACTTGCCTGAGGCTGCCCTGCTGACTTGTCAGAGTTGTGATTCAAACCCATATAGCAGGCCCAGGACCCATATTTCTTGTGTTATACTGCACTTCCCCCTGTATTCTCCATCCTCTTCTCCATCCTTGCTCTCCTAATGAGCGAAAACATGAAGTCAGAGTGTAGTTGTGTTGTTCGACGTCAACTTTGGAAGCATACATATCCAGCAACTCAAATTTTTTGCTGCTCTGTGCATTTCTATAAATGACTATGAATATTGATTTTGGATTACAAATTTTAACGAGAAGATGGATTCGCAAGTAGGGAGTCTGAATGATTAGGACAGACTGTATATATAATATAGTACTTACTACAAACTTAGTTCTTCTTCAAGAAGTTGAGAAATAACCAAGACAAAAACATTGTTTAGATTATAATAAAGTTATTAGCTAGTATTTGTTTTTGTTTACCTGGTGCCAGGGAATATTCAAAGCATCTTACACATATTAACTCATTGAATCATTGTAATAACTTTATGAGATAGAGGTTGTGTCATCGCCCCCATTTTACAGATGAAGAGATCAAGGCAAAACAAGGTAAGGTAAATTGCCTAATCAGACAGGTAATAGTTGGTAGAGCCAGGAATAAGGCCGAGGCAGCCTTATTCCAGAGACTATACCCTTAAGAAAATATGAAACATACAGATTTAAGATACTGAAATTATGAAATGGTATGGTTTACAACCAAGGTAACTTAAAAATCTTTAGATAGGTGTTTACAGAACACCTATTTTGTACCAGCCTCTTGCAGAAGATAATGATGCCTAAAATGTGCTCTTTTCTTCACTGGACCTCATGGTTTAGTTTGGCACAAACACAAGATAGCACAAAACAAGGGCAAGCATAGATAAAAAGTGTTTTGAGTAGGTCTGACTTCATAAGAGAAGTGACTCAGGATGGCTTTAGGGGTAGATGATATTTGAGGCAGGTCTGTAAGTTGGAATAATTTCTCTATAATTATATTTTGTTTTTTCAGCAGTAGACATAATGTGTGGCACATTAGCAGCTAATATTCATTTGGTAAATAAGTAAATACATTATGAATCTGAGCTGATTGATAGGAAGGACTTTTTTTTTAAGATTTTATTTATTTATTTGAGAGAGAGAGCACAAGCAAGGGGAGAGGCAGAGGGAGAAGGAGAAGCAGGCTCTCCACCAAGCAGGGAGCCTAATGTGGGGCTGGATCATGACCAGAGCCAGAGGCAGAGGCTTAATCGACTGAGGCACCCAGGCGCCCCGGAACGACATTTTAGATAGAGGATGGAGTGCACATAAACATCCAGGCTGACCCATGTTAAAAACGTCTAGGTAGAAAAAAATAGTTAAACTAGAAATAGTCTTTGAAAGTGAGTCTTTACAGGCGGAAGTGTAGAAAGGTAGTCTAGGCCTAGTTGGAAGAGCCTATAAGTTGGATTCTATTGTATTTATTATATTCAGTAGGCAGTGTTATTTGAAATTATTTTAATCCCCCCCCCCACTTTGTATGAATCCCCCTGAGTAGTAGTTCCATCAGTACAGTTGAGGGACTAGTGCATTAGGGTGATAGTTGAAACTGTCATGGTCCCCTAGACAACTACACTTTTTTAAAAAAAATTATTTTATTTTTTCTTTTCAGTATTCCAGAATTCATTGTTTATGCACCACAGCCACTGCTCCCTGCAATATGTTCCCTTGATAACAACCCACCACCAGGCTCACCTTGAAAACCCTCAGTTTGGGGGCGCCTGGGTGGCTCAGTGGGTTAAAGCCTCTGCCTTCGGCTCAGGTCATGATCTCAGGGTCCTGGGATCGAGCCTCGCATCGGGCTCTCTGCTCAGCGGGGAGCCTGCTTCCTCCTCTCTCTCTGCCTGCCTCTCTGCCAGCTTGTGATCTCTCTCTCTCTGTCAAATAAATAAAGAAAATCTTTAGGAAAAAAAAAAAACCCTCAGTTTGTTTCTTAGAGTCCACAGTCTCTCATGGTTTGTCTCCCCCTCTGATTTCCCTCAACTCACTTCTCCTTTCCATCTCCCATTGTCCTCCATGTTATTCCTTATGCTCCACAAGTAAGTGAAACCGTATGATAATTGACTCTCTCTGCTTGACTTATTTCATTCAGCATAATCTCTTCCAGTCCCGTCCGTGTTGATACAAAAGTTGGGTATTCATCCTTTCTGATGGAGACATGATACTCCATTGTATATATGGACCATGTGTTCTTTATCCGTTCGTCTGTTGAAGGGCATCTTGGTTCTTTCCACAGTTTAGCGACTGTGGCCATTGCTGCTATAAACATTGGGGTACAGATGGCCTTTCTTTTCACTACATCAGTATCTTTGGGGTAAATACCCAGTAGTGCAGTTGCAGGGTCGTGTGTGTGTGTGTGTGTTTGAGTATCCTTTTTTTTTTTTAATTTCAGTGTTCCAGAATTCATTGTTTATGCATTGTTATTCAGTGCTCCTTCAATACGTATCCTCCATAATACCCACCACCAGTCTCACCCAACCCTACCCACCTCTCCTCCAAAACCCTCAGCTCAGTTTGTTTCTCAAGAGTCCACAGTCTCTCATGGTTCATCTCCCCCTCCAATTTCCCCCAACTCACTTCTCCTCTCCATCTCCCCATTAGACAACTATATTTGATTCCAGCCTCATTCTCACTGTCCCTAATCCTCTGAACTTCCCATGGTATAGTTGTCACAGGCAGAAAGTCTTTTATTCCCACTCACTCAGGTCTGTTTCCAAAGAAAAGGGATTGTAACTTCAACCACAGAGCTGTCTTTTGCAACAGAAAATAAATATTTTAAAACCATTTATTTTGAAATAAACAGTACTAAGAAAAACGAGCCATGATTTTTTATTATTTCACAGTTGAATGAAGAATTACCATTGTTTGCCATTATATCACATGTTGAACAATTTTGAATTAAGGGTTTTATGAGGGTTCCTCCCCCAAACTGAAAATCAGGAAATAGAAGTATTATAGATTTTACAACAATGTTAACATTTCAAGACTAATTACTTATTTAATAAATCAACTGAAGACCTTCTGAATTAATTTTACTTTCTTACAAGTTCCAAATGCGTTAGAGACACTTTCTATTATATAAATGTATCACATTTGTACGTAGTACAGAGAGCATAAAACACACTAATATATTTATTTTCTTTCAGCTTCGAACATATTCCATGACATAGAAGAAATACTACATTTATTTTGCAGATGAAAACACTGAGATTTAAGAGATTAAACTGATTTAAATGTCATATTGTAGTATAGAAATTAAAGTCAGAAGGCTCAGCACTTGGTAATAACTTAGGGTGAAATTGATTAGAATATGGGATGCCAGGAAAAAAAGTATAGAAGTTTGCTCAAGAGACTTCACAGAAGGATATTCATTGCCTTAGTTAATTTATATAGTGCAGAATCTGGCCTTTGACTTGTAGGCTGAGAAGTCTGGTTTTTATCTATCAACTGAGTCTTGAGCTATCTCTGAGATAAGCTCAGGTTTTTCAAGTTGAAGAGGCTAACATTTAAACCTCGAATATAAGAGTATTAATTTACAGTGAGATAATTATCAGAGACCTGTATACTTCAGGTTCATTGGATTTTACTTTCTTTCCATGGGCAAATGAATTTGAAAAGCCAAATAATAACAGGAAATTGTTTAGTGAGCATGAGATTGAAGGATATTGAAGTCAAATGTTCTGTAGCATTAGGCTATGATAACTTGATGTATCATCTCACAGTAGAAAAGTCATGTTTGTGGATTGAAATTCTTAAATTCTGTTTGCTACAACTCCTTACATTGCTTTCTACATTAGATATGGTTTTCCCAGAGGGATCAGAATTTTCAGTCTCAAGGCACCTTGATTCTCTTCTCTGGACGAGAAGAGTACTTCTCGTATGGATGAAATGAGTACTGCCAACTCTTTGAGGCTTTCCTTTCTCTAGACTTAAAATTCTTTCTTTAGAGATGTGAGTACATTCATTCAGGGTGCCTTTAAGTCCTCTTAGCCTGGGACTCCTGTCTTAGTAAGGTGATTTTACTTGCCTACTTATATTCTGTTCTACTTGTTGGAACATTATACTTTCTTTGTACTTGGGACCTCAGCCCTAAACTATTTAGGCAACTAAGAAGCAGTCAAAACTTTGTTTCTAGGGCTTCTGCTTAACTCCTTTATGCCATACCACTCTTATGAATGATTGTGATTATGGATGTACCTTGACCTATGTCCTAGATTTAGGCTTATATACAGTTCCAAAGTAGAGGCCAAAGTCAGAACTAGAAGAAAATATCTGTCCTGCTTTCAAATTTCTTTTCAAACCCAAAGTCTAGGATCAAGTGAATGTGCCATAAATGGTGTAGTGGTCTTGCATGTTGTTTGAGATTTAGCCACTTATGTGTTGGATATCTCTAAATTTCTAATTTTACTTAGCCACAGGAATGAAGTTAAGGCAGACCCATAGGAACCTGTTTTTGTTGTTGTTTTAGTCTTTTCATAGCACTTGCCCATCAAACACCTTCAAGTCACTAGAATACATGGAAGGAATCTTGAGTTATATTTAAGACTTTGTTCTGGAGTTATAAAGAGTACATAGTACTATAGCTACAGAAAATATTAAGTTCTTAGAATGTTCATCAGTTAATAAGAAAGATGAAAATATAATGGCCTAGTAGACATTTTAATCCTACTAATTTTGAAATTAATATTTTTAACCATAGCAGTGTAAGAATTTCTTCTTACAGACCAACACTGCTGTAGTGTTTGCTCACAAATAGTGTTGGGTACACAAGTCTTATCTCATTGACTTGGGAAAAATTAAGGGGCAAGCCTTGCAATTACTTTTTATAGAATTTTGAACAAAACCAGATGTTTCTCAGTCTTTTGATATTGAGGTTAAACAATGTAAGTTGCCAGGAACTAAAAATGCCATTTTTATGTTTTCATTTTTTTCTTTCTAAAGGAACAAGACAAAAAAGTAGAAAGCTCAAATAAAGAAATAAAGGAAAAGGATACAATCATTGAAGAATTAAATACAAAAATAATAGAAGATGAAAAAAAAACTGTAGAGCTAATGGATAAAGTCACAGCTGCTGATAAATTACTGGAAGAATTACAGGAACAGGTTATACAAAAGAACCAAGAGATTAAAAACATGAAATTAGAGTTGACTAATTCCAAGCAAAAAGAAAGACAGTGTTCTGAGGAAATAAAACAACTAATGGGGACAGTTGAAGAACTTCAGAAGAAAAATCATAAAGATAGCCAATTTGAAACTGATATTCTACAAAGAATGGAACAAGAAACACAACGAAAATTAGAACAGCTCCGGGCAGAGCTGGATGAGATGTATGGGCAGCAGATAGTACAGATGAAACAGGAGTTAATAAAACAACACATGTCACAGATAGATGAACTTAAAATACGACATAAGGGAGAAATGGAGAATGCTTTAAGATCATGTCCAATTATTACAGTTAATGAAGATCAGATAAAGTTAATGAATATGGCAATAAATGAACTGAACTTAAAATTGCAAGATAGTAACTCTCAAAAAGAAAAACTCAAGGAAGAATTAGGTGTAATTTCAGGAGAAAAGTCTGTGCTACAGAGACAGCTTGAAGACCTTTTTGAAGAATTGAGCTTTTCAAGGGAACAGATTCAGAGAGCTAGACAGACAATAGCTGAACAAGAAAGTAAACTCAGTGAAGCACACAAGTCCCTTAGTACAGTGGAAGATTTGAAAGCTGAGATTGTTTCTGCATCTGAATCCAGAAAAGAACTAGAATTAAAACATGAAGCAGAAGTTACAAATTACAAGATAAAACTTGAAATGTTAGAAAGAGAAAAAAATGCTGTATTAGACAGAATGGCTGAATCGCAAGAAGCTGAATTAGAGAGGCTGAGGACACAGCTTCTGTTTAGTCATGAAGAAGAACTTTCCAAACTAAAAGAAGATTTAGAAATTGAGCATCGAATAAATATTGAGAAACTTAAGGATAATTTAGGCATTCACTACAAACAGCAGATAGATGGCTTACAGAATGAAATGAGTAAAAAGATAGAAACCATGCAGTTTGAAAAAGACAGTTTGATAACTAAGCAGAATCAATTAATTTTAGAAATTTCAAAGCTAAAAGATTTGCAGCAGTCCCTTGTGAATTCAAAATCAGAGGAAATGACTCTTCAAATCAATGAACTTCAAAAAGAAATTGAAATACTCAGGCAAGAAGAAAAGGAAAAGGGTACACTTGAACAAGAAGTTCAAGAATTGCAACTTAAAACTGAACTATTGGAGAAACAAATGAAGGAAAAAGAGGATAACCTTCAAGAAAAATTTACACAACTTGAAGCAGAGAACAGCACTCTTAAAAATGAAAAGAAAGCCCTTGAAGACATGTTGAAAATGTATACTCCTCTTAACCAAGAAGAAAGATTAATATTCATAGACCCCATTAAGTCCAAATCCCAAGATTGTAACTGGCAAAAAGAAATAGAAGTACTTACTGAGGAAAACGAGGATCTCAAGAAACAATGTAGTCAGCTAACTGAAGAGATTGAAAGGCAAAGGAACACTTTTTCATTTGCTGAAAAAAATTTTGAAGTTAACTATCAAGAGTTACAGGAGGACTATGCTTGCCTTCTCAAGGTAAAAACTGACTTAGAAGACAGCAAAAACAAACAAGAAGTAGAGTATAAAAGTAAGCTTAAAACACTTAGTGAAGAGCTTCATCAATTGCAAAGAATAAATCCAAGTATGGCAAAAATGAAAAGTTCAGTCTTTGATGATGACAAAACTTTCATAGGAGAATCATTGGAAACTGGTGAGGTCGTTGAGAAAGATACAACAGAACTTATGGAAAAACTTGAGGTCACCAAGCGAGAAAAGTTAGAGCTGTCAGAGAGATTGTCTGATCTTTCTGAACAATTAAAACAGAAGCATGGTGAGATTACTTTTCTTAGTGAAGAAGTAAAGTCTTTAAAGCAAGAGAAAGAACAAGTATTATTGAGATGTAGAGAGCTAGAAATCATCATTAACCATAAATGGGCAGAAAATGTAAATGTGTGTGATGTTCAGTTAGACTCTTTAAAAGACGGTGTTGTGACCATGACAAGCAAGGATTCTGGAGGATCGTTTTCTAAAATAAATGAAGATTTTGTTGAAGAATCAAAACTAATGGAGGAAGATAAAATTCCTTTTGAAAATAGGACTATTGGAAAAGAAGGCAAGCAAGAACAGTTGTTTTTGGATCACTTGCCATTAATGACAAATGGATCATCACTTGGGACAGCTGAACCAAGTAGAAATGATAAACTTCAGTGGGAACTCAGTGTACTTAAATCAGAACAGGTATGTTTACTTATTTATAATGTATAGATGCTAAAATGTAGTGAAAATGTATAATTCATGCAAAAAATATTTCATCTTCCTAAAATACAATTAATCTTACAAAACAATGAAAATGAACCCTATAATGTAATTCTCATTTGTGCCTATCAGCTATTTTTTTGTTGTTGTTAACATTTTATTTATTTATTTGTCAGAGAGAGAGAGTGCACAAGCAAGTGAGCACAAGTCGGGGAGTGGCAGAGGGAAAAACAGGCTCCCACCTGAGCAGGGAGCCCAATGCAGGATTCGATCCCCAAACCCTGGGATTGTGACCTGAGCTGAAGGCAGATGCTTAACTGACTGAGCCACCCAGGTGCCCTAGCTGTCATTGCTTTTATCTTTTTTCTTAAACACTGTTGCCTTTCTTTCAGTTAATTTATGTTATATATTCTGTTAAGGAAATAAAAACATGGGAATGGTTTCATACTTTCTTTGGAAAGGCAAGAATTTCAGTAACTTGGTAGAGAATCTGAGCTTTAAAAAAGTTATTTTGTAATATTTTGTTGTAATTTCAAAGCTTGGTTTTAGCATTTTGTTTTATATTAGTGTTTTCAAAGTTCCACAACTAAAAATTAACTCTTAAACTTTTCAGTACTTTATACTTATTTATTCAGTAGTTACAGCACTGTATTTCCTTGAAAAAAATCTCGGGGCAGCTGGGAGGCTCAGTTGGTTTGGCATCTGCCATAGCTCAGGTCATGATCCCAGGGTCCTGGCATTGAACTCCGCTTTGGGCTCCCTGCTCAGTGGAGAGCCTGCTTCTTCCTCTCCCTCTGCCTGCTGCTCTCACTTCTTGTGCTCGCTTGCTCTCTCTCAAATAAATAAATGGCGCAGTGGGTTAAGCCGCTGCCTTCGGCTCAGGTCATGATCTCAGGGTCCTGGGATCGAGTCCCACATCGGGCTCTCTGCTCCGCAGGGAGCCTGCTTCCCTCTCTCTCTCTCTCTCTGCCTGCCTCTCTGCCTACTTGTGATCTCTCTCTCTCGCTGTCAAATAAATAAAATCTTTGGGGCGCCTGGGTGGCTCAGTGGGTTAAGCCGCTGCCTTCGGCTCAGGTCATGATCTCGGGGTCCTGGGATCGAGCCCCGCATCAGGCTCTCTGCTCAGCAGGGAACCTGCTTCCTCCTCTCTCTCTGCCTGCTTCTCTGCCTACTTGTGATCTCTCTCTGTCAAATAAATAAAATCTTTAAAAAATAAAAATAAATAAAAATAAATAAATAAATAAAATCTTTAAAAAAGAAAAAAAAAGAAAGAAAAAGAAATCTCAACGTAAGTCCTAGGATTCTCTCAGAGTACTGTATAAAGCTGAAGGGGCAAAAAGTATTAATTCTAACTATAACTAAAGAATGCATATGAGTAGTAATCATTCTTGACACTTTGTATTTATCGGATACTGATATTAGAAATAACTGGATTATGGACATTGGGGAGGGTATGTGCTATGGTGAGTGCTGTGAAGTGTGTAAGCCTGATTATTCACAGACCTGTACCCCTGGGGATAAAAATACATTATATGCTAATAAAAATAATTTTAAAAAAGAACTGGAAACTTCTGCTAGGTATTTTGTATAATGCTGCTAAGTAAAACTTTGTTTCTTAATTTATGCAACAGGTATTTATTGAATCTCTAGTCAGGTATAGGGTATGCTAGTAAGCAAGAGAGCAGAAGAGCTTTCTTTGAGAACAGGAGTATATTCTGGTCAGGGAGGCAGATAGTAGACAAAGGAACAAGTAGAGTAGTTAGAAGAAGTGGTAGGTCCTATAAAGAACGTGATAGAGAATGATGGGTAGTGGTGGTGGCAGCATTAAATAGGATAGTCAGGAAAGTTCTCTCAGAGGAATTGACATTTGAATGGAGATCTGAAAGACTAAGGGGGAGCCTACCACATGCAAATTAGAGCAATTGTCAAGACTTAGATGAGTTTCAAGAAATGAATGAAGGTGTGTTTAGTTGAGTTTGAAAGCAGGAGAGTGAAGGAAAAAGAGTTTGAAAAAGAAAGAAGAGACAAGATCTTGGAGAGCCTTACAGACTTGGTAAGAAGTTGAGATTTTATTCTATATACAGTAGGAAGCCTTTGGAAAATGTTCTCTTTTTATCTCTAATAAATACAGATCTTATGATGGAGTTACGTTACAGTAAACCTATTGCAAATGGAAGTATCTTAAGTTGAAAATGAAGTCAATGCACTTAACCTACTGAACATCATAGTTAACCTTGTCTACCTTAAACATGCTCAGAACACTTACATTAGCCTACAGTTGGGCAAAATCATCTAACATAAAGCCTGTTTTACAATGAAGTGTTAAATATCTCATGTAATTTATTGAATACTATACTGAAAGTAAAAAACAATGCTTGAATGGGTAAGAATGGTTCTAAGTTTATTGTTTGTTCGTCCTCATGATCATGTGGCTGGCTGGGTGCTATGGCTCCCTGCTGCTGCCCAGCATCATGAGAGAGTATCCATCTGGCCTATTTAGCCCAGGAAAGATTAAAATTAAGAATTTGAAGTATAGTTTCTATTGAGTATGTATCACTTTTACATTATAAAGTCAAAAAACCCTAAGTCAAACCATTGTAAGTTGGGGACTGTATATATTCGCATTTATGATCTTATATCAAATGTAAAGATATTTTACATTTTAATAACCTAAATAGAATTTAAAAATTCAATTTGCATAACTATGAATGCTTTGTTAAATATCTGGCATTGTCTTCAAAAGCATAATGTGGTTTTAACTTAATTACTCCTAAAAATGCCAGAGATCATTTAGATTTTTTAAAAAGACATTGAGAGAGGACCTGAATTTGAAGCTATCAAAATGGTCAAATTTTCTCAGTAAAAATTTTGTTTTCCCTGCTAAAGACATTTTCATTAATGTTCAGATACTTTCTCCTTGACATTAACTTACATAAAGGAAGGCAAACCTGTATACTGTCGCTTCCCAGTTGTCACTACCAAGACAAACCTATTGGTGGATAGGGGAGTAAAATACGTGCCTGTAAAGGGAGGCTTACAGAAGAAATAGATAATTTACTTTAGTAACATCTCAGAACAAACTGTATATGCTTAGAAATAATGCTGACTCCCTAAAAAATACCTTGTTCTAATTACCTAGCTACTTGGCTAATAAACATGAAAAGATACTTTCAGCCTTATAAATTAATATAACAATAAGGTAATATTTTATACCCATCAGATTGACAAAATGAGTCCTTCAGTAAAAAGTGTGGGGAGATGAATACCCACATATGCTATTAATATCAATGTAAATTGGCACAATTATGTAAAATTTGTTAAAATTTAATACATTTGATGTACATTACCTATGACCCAGCAGCTACATTTCTAGTTGGTTCTCAGTATGGTCCCTGACTAGCAGTATCAGCAGCACTTGAAACCAGGGTAAAATTCAAATTTGGGGGCCCCCCACCAGACTTCCTAAACCAGAACCACTGGGGAAAGGGCCCAGCAGTCTGCTTTAATAAGCACTCCAGATTATTCTGATGCCTGCTAAATTTTGAGATCCACTCTACTAGGAAACACTAGTGTATTTGTATAAGGACATATCTGTTAAAATTTAGTGCAGTATTTTTGAAATATGAAGAAATTAGAAATAATCCAGTTGATCTTCAAGAAGGAAGTTGACAAATTTTCATGTATTCATAGATGCTGTACCACAGTTAAATTAATCTGTATCTACATGGATAGATCTCAAATTGAGTGAGAACAATTTGCAAAATAAATACCATTTTACACAATTTATGTAAATTCTTAGAAAAATAAAATGTATTATTTATAAGGACTGAAAAGTGATAGTATAAGAAATGTAGTGGACTTGTTGCAAATCTGTGAAAATGTTTGCCTTTGGGGAAGGAGGGAACATAGTGGATTAAATCTTATTTTCTTTCTAAGCCAAAAAAATATGTAGAAAGGAGAGAAATAGGAAAAAAAGACAAAAGAATTATATTTATTAAATTGGGGTATGAGTAAATAAGTGTTTATTACATTATTCGTTGCAAGTCTCTATATTTAAAATATTTTTAAATGAAAAATAAAGGTGAGGCCATACTAAGCTATACCATATATCAAAATTTACCGTAAAGTTGAGGTAATGAAAATATTGTGCTACTTTCCTTGGAAAAGATAGGTAGATCAGCATAATAGAAGTGAGAAAAAAATTAGATTTATCTTACATGAAGTTTTAAACTATAATTTCATGTATTTTCCCCTTGTCAGTCATGTAAAAAATAGAAGTTAAATTATTTTAAAATTTTAAATAATTAAAAAATGTTCTAATGTGCACATACATTCACTTTAAGAATGATTTAAGGCTACAGATGGAAGCTCAGCGTATATGCCTTTCTCTGGTTTATTCAACACATGTCGATCAAGTTCGTGAATATATGGAAAATGAAAAAGATAAAGCTCTTTGTAGTCTTAAGGAGGAACTTATTTCTGCCCAAGAGGAAAAGATAAAGGAACTTCAGGAAATACACCAGCAAGAGCTACAGAATATAAAAACACAAGGAACAGGTAAATGATTTCTTTTTTTAAGATTTTTTTTTTTATTTGTCTGAGAGTGAGTGAGAGAGGAAAAGAGAGTACAGAGGGAGAAGGAGAAGCAGACTCCCCACTGAGTAGAGAGCCTCTTGTTGGGCTCCATCTCAGGACCCTGAGATCATGACCTGAGCCAGAGGCAGACAACTGACTGAGCCACCTAGGCGCCCCTGGGTAAATGGTCTCTAAAAAAAAATTATAAATGCTGTGAAACAAATAAGTATCACTTAGAGCCCACCCACCCTTCCATAATTTTGTCCTTGCCTTAGAACCCATAGAAGAGGGAAACTGTACCCCAGTCCTGGATTCAGTTGTTCATGTAATCATTTTTTTAAGTTCCCCCGAAGTTACAGTCAAGTGGGAAAGCAATATAAAATAATTTCTTAGAAAGCAATAGGACAATTTCTGTAATAGAAGAATGACTAGAAAGAACAGAAAAAGAAAAGGGAAAAGTTTCATAGTTTCTGGGAGGATGAGTGGGGTGGGGCAGCAGGCAGGAGAGGAGGTTGGAATTTTAGAGAAGGCTCCCGAGTCTTAAACATAGAAGTGTGAGAGCTTGTATCCATTTTGGAGAATTGAGAGTTCAAGTTATGTGAGATAGTAATAGGGAATAAAGCTGGAAAGACTGACAGGAGCTTGATCAGAAAAGGCTTTATATACTCTGACTGAAGCATGTGTAAATCTTGTGCTACTGGTGATACGACCTATAGGATTTTAAGTAGTAGTAAAATTTTTGTTTTAAGGTAACACCATGGGGCAAAGTGGAGGAGGTAACTAGTGATGGGTAAACCAGTTAAGCAACTTTGGCAGTAATTCTGCTAATAATATTTATAACAGTAAAGTTTAAGAGTTAAAAGAGGTAGGCTGTAGTCTGCAGTTAATATGAGGAGGAAAAGGGAAAAATTAAGAGTGTTCTCTAAGTTTCTAGCTTGGGTAATTGGATTGAAAATGACTGTAGTCACAAAGAGGATGCAGAGCAGATCTGTGGGGAAAATAATACATTCAGGTTGCTACATATTGAGTTAAAGAGACCTACTGACTTAAGAATCTAAAGAGTTGTCTAGTAGTAGTTGAAAATAGAAGTCCAAAACACAAGAGGGAGGTTTGGGTTGATGATAAAGATTTGGTAATCAGAAGATCATTTGAGGCAAGAGAAAAGAATGAGATGTCCTGGGAGACTGTAGTTTGGGCCAAAAGACTAAGATGGCACTGTGGGAAGCAGGAACATATAAGGAACCTGAAATAGAAGACTACTTGCAGTTAACTTTTATCTTTAATAATTATTTAATCACTAAATGAACTAGACTTCTTCTGTTGAAGGCATCTCTAGGCTTTCACCCTTGACAGATTTGCTTTTGAGAATGAGGTGGTTCATAAGTTTGTGCAATTTCTCTGTTGAACAGAGTAGAATTTAAAGAGTGACTTAAAAAAGAATACCATAGTTTTCACTAAAGGAGTTCCTTGGGTTTGAATGTAATAAGATGTTAAATGTTTGTTGTTTTTATTGATATCCTCTTTAGATGGAATCTGTCCAGTGATTTTCAACTACAAGTTAATTAATTGGTCTGCTAATGGTTGATGAAGTAAGTTAGTGAGTAATCATCAGCATTTTTTAAATAAACAAGAGTACAGGAGATCAGGAAACAATAGAGTATATAGCATGTAGAAAGGGCAGATAATGATTTGTAAAATTCTTATGTCAGTTTTTCATGGATGTATAAATAGGTTATGATATGTGATGTATTTCTTGTATTGGGAAGTAGTAAAAAATTTTGTAAGTCACTGCTTTATGCCAATTTGTAGCATATAAACAATTTTACAAATTATCTGGAACGGTTAACAATGAGCAGTAGAAAAGAACTTTGAAAGAAACAAAGAATTTAAAACTAATGTTATTGTAAAGGAAGCTTCCAGTTGATATAGGTTTAATATAATAATAGTACTTAAGAATGTGAATTAAATGTTTAATGCAGTACCTGTTCTATTAGGTGGTGAAGCAAAGCCTTTACAAATGCTCATTGGAAAACTACGGAAGGCGGTGTCTGAAGAATGTTCTTATTTTACACAGGTAAGATATTAGTTAAAAAGACCTTTTAGGCAGGAAATGCTAGACTGCAGAACTGCACTTAGAAAATATTCCTGAGTTTTTAAGTTTAAAATGAACATTTAAATGTTTCCTGATAATCTTTTGAAATAAAATAAATTGAAGTAAATTAGCTTAACAATTGAACAGACAAAAGGTGTACCTAATACAAAAAGAAGAGTGGACCATTAAAACCCCAGACAGATCTGTTTCCTGCCCCTGCCCACTTGGTGGTTGAGTGTATCTGATGACTTACTTGGGGAGATTGCACAAGACCATTAAGATACAATTTCACACTTCAGATTGCCAAAAACTGAAAGCCCTATTTATGCCAGTATAATTATATTTGTGAAGAAGGGCTGAAATAGAACCTTGTATATACTGCTAGTGAGAAAGTACTACCCTGAGAAGCAAGTTTGACAAGGTCTGTTTTTGAAGTTATATATATCCCATAGCCCAAGCATTTGTGCACAACCAGATCTATTCATTGCTTAAGTGTCTTTAAGTTAAAAATGGGAGGGGTGCCTGGGTGGCTCAGTCCATTAAGCACCTGCCTTCAGGTTGGCCTGTGATTCTTGGGTCCTGGGATTGAGCCCCTCATTGGGCTCCCTGCTCAGTGGGGAGCCTGCTTCTCCCTTTCCCTCTGCCTGCTGCTCTGCCTGCTTGTGTGCATTTGCTCGCTCTCAAATAAATAAATAAAATCTTTTTTAAAAAATAAGTTCAAAATGGGAGACAGCTCTGATTACTGTGAATAAGGGCAATAAATTGTTACCTCCATGCAGTAGAACTCCATTTAGTAGTGTTTGATATCTGTATTAATATCAGTAAATCTCAAAAAAGTGTAAAGCTTGTATGCTAGATTACTTACCTCTGGGTAAAGGGAAAGAAAGGTGAATAAAATGGGTGGGCAGTACTTAAAATCAAGAGCTTCAAATCTCTATGTACTGTTCAGTTTCTTTAAAAAAAAAAACATGGAGATAATATGACAAAATAATACTATTTGTTTAAGTTAGGTAATAAATTATTTTTTCTGCATATTTGAAATAGTTCAAAATTTAAAATACATGGTTTGGCTTGTCCCTGATCTCTTCTCAGGCTTTTGTATTTATAAACTGAAGGGGGAGAGGGTGGTATTAGTTGGGAGAGGTAGAGCTACCTTACTAGGTCTTTTTTTTTTTTTTTTTAAGATTTGTTTATTTGAGAGAGAGAGAGAGAGGTGGGTGGGTAGAGAGCAAGAGAGAGAATCTTGAGCAGCCTCTGCACTGAGCACAGAGCCCAACCTGGGGCCCCATATCTTGACCCTGAGATCGTGACCTGTGCTGAAACCAGCAGTTGGACACTTAAGCAGCTGAGCCACTCAGGGGCCCCAATTCTGATTTCCTATAATATTGTTCAAAAAATGTTTTGCAAAAAACTCAAAAAGTGAGAACTAAGCCCACCTAAGACCTATCTTCCTTCAGCTACTCAGCAGTCTCCACCTCCACCTCTGCCAAAGGGTTCAGACATTGTTCTTGTGTATCTCTTGTTGGTAGTAAATAATGGAAAGAGGGCCCAAGTCATAGTAGTTCATTTATAAGCTGACATTACATGTTCTTTCCTTTTGTAGTTGTCTTTACCTGATTGCTCATCTCAAGTTAAAATATGAATCAGCTTGTTCTAATAAAGGGTTCCTCTGGGATTCTTCATGAAACGTGGTTTTGTCACTAATTGTTGATCTTGCCATGGACTAGTTAACTTCATCTTTTTGAGTGTTTCTTCATCTGTAAATGGGGTTTCTATCAGCTCTAACATGATAAAATTCCATCTTAGGAACTGTGCTGAAAATTTAATAAATTCAATTATTAATTGACAGTATAGTTTAACTTTTAAGCAAATCTCAAAAAATAGGGATAATAAGCAGTTTGGTTTTTAAGTCTAGAAGTTAGAGGTTGTTTCCAGTTGTATGTGAGGCAAAGGTGAATCTCAAATGATTATGGGTCATATATTGTTTTTAAATGATGGTAGAATTGTTTGTTCTCAGGAGAAAACCCAGAATAATGTGTCAAATATTTGTAATTTGTTTGTATATATAAAGCACAGACTACTACCTTTGTGTTACAGAAAAGTATATGGACGTAATCTCCTACATCATTTAATTTCTTTTTTTTTTTTTTAATTTATTTATTTGAGAGAGAGCAAGTGAGTATGTTAAGCAGGGGGAGGGGCTGATGGAGAGGAAGAGAATCTCATGTAGAGTCTGCGCTGAGTATGGAGCCCAACTTGGGGCTTGATATCATGACCCTGAGATCACAACCTGAGCCAAAATCAAGAATCGAACATTTAACAGACTGAGCCACCCAGGTGCCTCCATATGTTATAATTTCTGTAGAATTTATGGACTACTTTCTAGTCACCTTTTTTTTTTTTTTTTTTTTAAAGTAAGATCTGTGCCCACCTTGGGGCTTTACCTCATGACCCCAGGATCAAGAGTCACATACTCTTTCAGCTGAGCCAGCCAGGCGCCCCTTTAGGGGTCATCATTTTTTAAACTTCTGTCCTTGTCTTCTGGTATTTTTTCAAGGGTGATTAACATTACAGAGAGAACATCAGTCTAGGATCCAAGCTAGAAAATGATAGATTAAAGTACAAGTTATATTCATTATTAGAAGCAAAAAAATAGTTTAATGCAATTAATATTGTAAATATTTTCCTGATCTAAGAATTTTATGTCCTATATAAAGAGAGAAAGATCTAGACTTAACTGTTTCTTTTGCAGACTGACAGGGTGTATGGAAAAGTGTTTTCCTACTGATTTTTCTGTGCCATTTTGACTGTCTTTTGCATTTAGGAAAATGTTTAATGATTTTCAAAGGTAGACATCAACATTTTAATTCTGTAAAATATCTAATTTTGTTGTTAATAGACTGTATGCAATGTCCTTGGTGAACATTATACTCCTGCTTTAAAATGTGAAATAAATATAGAAGAGAGAGAGAGTGCTGGTGTTCACACTTCTGAAAATCAAGAACTAGAATTGCAAGATTATAGATATGAAGTTCAAGGTAATAAAATCTGATCACATAATTTTCTTAAGTCATTTAATGATGGACTTTTACTTTTAATCATGATTCAGTCACTTAATTGTATTCATGAAATCTTATATTTAATACAGATTTTTATTTTTTAAAAAATGCAATAATTGTGATATAAAGAGAACCAAAGATGTCTACAAGTTTCCTTGTCTCTTTATCCTTTATCCCTCCACTCCTGTGTTTTTCCCTGTGTAATTTTTTCTTAATTTTACACCATCGATCCACGCCTTTGAAAGTTATTGTATTTATTAAATACATTTATGTCAGTGATTTATTTTTTTTTTAAAGAATAAGAAGACCTAAATTATCATTCTTTTTTTTTTTTCTTTAATTTGACAGATCACAAGTAGGTAGAGAGGCAGGCAGAGAGGGAGAGGGGGAAGAAGGCTCCCCGCTGAGCAGAGAGTGTGATGTGCTTGATCCCAGGACGCTGAGATCACAACCTGAGCTGAAGGCAGAGTAGGCACTGGTGAGCTGAAGGCAGAGACTTTAACCCACTGAGCCACCCAGGCACCCTCCTAAATTATCATTCTTAAAAAGAATACTGTATTTATTTTTGCAAATTGTGATCTCAGTTAATTTTTTGGTATTTTTTTCAGAGGTAAAATTTTTTCTACCCCTGTCCATTTATATGAATAGTGAAAAAAAGGTATACCAAAAGAAATTAGCATATTTTAATGTGAAATCATCAAGTTATCTTTCTAGCACATCTTTTACATTAATGAGATTAAAATTTTTGGTAATTAAATATATGACGTTTACTTCTAGCAGGCAATTTTCTGAAGTAATGAACAGATAAATAATACTTACTGAAATAAGGAGACTTTTACTATAAAGTGAAATTATTATAATTGTTTATTTACCATCTAGACTTGCAAGAAAATATGGAAACTCTTCTCAACAAAGTAACAGAAGAATACAATAAACTCTTGGTACTTCAAACACAATTAAGTAAGGTCTGTGAAATGGAAAATGTATTATGTTTTCTTTTATGGTGTTTTGTACTATTTTGTAAGCTTCTTCATCAACCAAGAATTTCTAACATAAGTGAACATGATAAAGATGGGGGAAAAGTGACATATTTATAATATCAATGAGCTAAAGGAATTTCTGCAAGTTGAATACTTATTTTACCCCTTTAGGGAGTTTTGGAAATCCTGATAAAATAAATATAAAATGTCAGATTGTAAACTTGGCGAAACAGTTGTATTTAATTTTACATACAACAGTTTTAAAGTAGTGGGTCTGTCTGTTTTAGAGAAAAATAGAATTAGTGTAGTTGTTAGAACATAGCTAACGTGTTGTATATATCAAATTTCTTTCAAGTAGTTTTAGAAATGTGTGCATATAAAACTCAGAGTATAGATGGCATAGTATAATTTATAAACTATATCAGGAAAATAAACAGCATATATTGGCAAAGATAAGTGTTGTAATCTTCATGTTGTAGAACAAATTCCAGAAGGATCTCTTTGTCTGTTTGCGATACTTTTGATGTCATTATATTGAGTTGTGTGGATTTAAAAGATTTAACAGGGAGTGAAAGTTCTATCGGTGATGAGGGATGCTGTAGCTGAAATTCTTGTTTCTTTTTTTTCTTTCTCTTCCCCTCCTTCTTTCTAGCTTTCTGTCTTCCCCTATTTCTCCTTCCTCCTTTCCATCATTCCTTTTCTCTTTCTCTTCCTGTGCCATTAAGCAAACTTCATCTTACCTTTTCTAAAACTTGTGAGCCTACGCCAGTATCTTACAGATAACTTTGTAGGAGGTTGGGTGGATAGATAAAAATCCTTTGTTAACTCCACATTTCCCTACAATAATTACTTTTTTGTTTCCCTTTATAGCCAAAATGTTGAACCCTATTCAGAATCATCATGCCATTTCCTTACCAATAATCTTAGCGGTTTGGATTTTTTGTTTTTCTTCTGCCCTCATCCTGTTTCCAGGGACCCTTCTTCTCTACTCATATTTGGGTTTCTGAGGGCTGCTAAGAAAATTAGATGCAGATGTGATTTGGTGACACTACATGAGGATGGTTGACATCAGTTGGACCCTCTGGATCACTTGACAGTTCTTTTATGTGGTCTTTTATCCTTTCATAGTCCCTTCAGTAGATATTTCCCAACTTCACAACATTTCCTCAAGTCATATATTCCACTTCTACTCTCCTTTTTTCTTTGCAGTTGGCCTTAGCTCTTTTTTCTCTGCAAGTATCAGAGCTATCAATTATAAATTATCTCAGCCTGCTGCCTCTAGACCATATGTATTTCTTTAAATCTGTGAATGCCCTAATTTATTTTCCTTCTGTCTGTGAAGATGTTACTCCTTTTCAAAACCAAGGTTATTTTATTTCCTATTCTTTTGTTAGTATCTCCTTCTACCTCCTCTAAGATTGATAACCTGTCCCTTCCCTCTGTTCTGTGATTTTAGCTCCTTTGTCTGTTTTTCTCTATTTCTGTTCCTTCCCCTCACACATTCCTCAGATCTCTCCTGTTGAGAACATCACCCATCCTCAATCCTTCATCTTCCTTTGTGGTCTCTTTCTCCTTCACTGTCACTTTCTTTAAAAGAAAGAATAAACTACAGCCAGAACTTCCCATCACCTCCTCTCTTCTACTCCTTGTAAGCAAGCTCTCGACTAGTACTTCACTATGTTTTCTTTGGCAAAAGTCAGCAGTGATTTCCTTCCCCCCCTCCAAGTTTTTAACTTCAAGTTAGTTAACAGAAGTGAATCATTGCCAGATTTCCTTTGTTTTCTTACTTCCTTGTTTTCTTTCTTTTAAAAACGTTGCTTTTCCTATGGCAATACACAGTTGAAGCTATTAAATAGTGTAGGAGGGCTTGTAGTAAGTAATCCACAGTGATGAATTTGTGAGTGAGTGAGTGATTTGTCATTTTGCCTCTTTCCTTTTAGAACAGTGAGTGGGCAGCAGTTTGCTTTGATGAGACACACACCTCCCTTCCCCAGTGCCAGAATGTAGGCGGCCTAATCTGGAATGCAAACACCCGCACTAACTTCTTTAGTTCTCCCTAGGAAAAAAAAAAAGTGAAAAAATGAATTTCACCTTTTTAACCCCATAAGGTAGCTACAACCACTGAGGTATCCCAGAGGTTGGTTGGGATCACACTCAGCACTACAGTACATCACTGCCTAACCTGTTAGCTTCATCTTCTAATCCTGTTTTAGCCATACTGAAATACTTAGAGTGTATGCACCTGATGCAAATGCACCTGATCTTTCACCCCTGGCCTCTGTTGCATGTTGGTTTTTCTGCCAAACACTGCGCATCTGCCTCCAATCTGCTTGGCGTGTTGCTACTTGATCTTCTAGTTGGTTCAGATGTTACTTCCTTTGTGTCCTTTTTACCTATCTTTCTAGAGTTCTGGCATTTCTTCCTCCATTTTCTTATCATCTGTACAAGCTTTTGCTTATTGCACTTATCTCTTTCTGTTATTTTACATATTCTATGACCCCCCTCTTTTTTCCCTGTTCCCATAGCTCCTTGTACAAACTTGCATTTATTTTTTATTTTTTTAAAGATTTTATTTACTTATTTGACAGAGAGAGATCACAGGTAGGCAGAGAAGCAGGCAGGGAGAGAGAGGAGGATGCAGGCCCCCCACTAAGCAGAGAGCCCGATGCGGGGCCCGATTCCAGGACCCTGGGATCATGATCTGAGCTGAGGGCAGAGGCTTTAACCCACTGAGCCACCCAGGCACCACAAATTTGCATTTATTATTATTCTTGTTATTTTAATTGTTTATTTACTCTTTTTCTAGATTTTACACCTTTTGGGATGAGGGAGTCTTCTCTTTATTTTTATTTCCTCTTAGCATTGTGCTTGGTTGAGCACATGTAAAGCTTAATAAATGCTTGCTGAATGCATTTTTTTAAAGATATATTTATTTATTATTTGACAGACAGCGATCACAAGTAGGCAGAGAGGCAGGCAGAGAGAAAGGAGGAAGCAGGCTCCCTACTGAGCAGAGAGCCCGATGTGGGGCTCGATCCCAGGACCCTGGGATCATGATCTGAGCTGAAGGCAGAGGCTTTAACCCACTGAGCCACCCAGGTGCCCCAAATGTTTGCTGAATGAATTAAGTGAGGTAATAGAAAGGTTAGGCTGGAAAGTGAAGAATTTACCTGACAGGTTTTATTTCCTTAGGAAATACGTGGCAAGGTCCTCTGCTGAAAGGTGCTCAGAGGGTTAGGCATGGGGTAGAGGACTTGATAAGAGTAGTACCAACTGAAATAAGCTTCATCGGAAATAGCTTTTTTTTTTTAAACATATTATGTATTATTTGTTTCAGGGATACAGGTCTGTGAATCATCAGTCTTACACAATTCACAGCACTCACCATAGCACATACCTCCCCAATGTCCATAACCCAGCCTCCTTATACCTCCTCCTGCTCCCTCCAGCAACCTTCAGTTTGTTTCTTGAGATTAAGAGTCTGTTATGGTTTGTCTCCCTCCCCAGTCTCATCTTGTTTCATTTTTTTCCCTCCCTACCCCCACGACCCCCCATCCTTTCCCTCAAATTTCTCATATCAGAGAGATCATACGATAATTGTCTTTCTCTGATTGATGTATTTTGCTTAGCATAATACCTTCTAGTTCCATCCACGTTGTTGCAAATGGCAAGATCTTGGTTTTTTGATGGCTGCATTCCATTATTGTGTGTGTGTGTGTGTTGTTTATTCACACACATACCACCACATCTTCTTTATCCATTCATCTTTTGATGGACATCTAGGTTCTTTCTGTAGTTTGGCTATTGTGGACATTGCTGCTGTAAACAGCATTTGGATGCACGTGCCCCTTTGGATCTACATTTGTATCTTTAGGGTAAACGCCCAGTCATGCAATTGCTGGGTTGTAGGGTAGCTCATTTTCAACTTCTTGAGGAACCTTCATACTGTTTTCCGGAGTGGCTGCAGCAGCTTGCACAGAAATAACCTTTTATCCTATTACTCACCTGCTTTTTGTGGTATCTTTTGTTCATCTAGTATAGCAAGTTCAGACTCTTTCCCCTTGCTTTTTAAGTGCTTTGTAGTCTAGATTGTTCTTAGTTATCTAGCGATCTTCCCCCATCCTTACCCAAATTAAACCCCTCTCAACAAGATCATTGCTTCAGTAGTTATGCGATAGGCCATTCTTTCACAAATGCTTGCTTTTTCTTCCTTATTGCCTTTCCTAATCATTGCCCAAAATGATTGAGACCCAAGTCAAGTTTGACTTACTCCATAATTACACAGTCTTTCTGTTATGCCCTTAAAGTCGATTATAGTTTAGTACTTCTCTAATTTTTTTTTTTTTTTTTTTGTAAGAGAGGGATGATGGGGACAAGAGGCAGAGAGAGAGAGACAAACCCATGCAGGCCCCATATGCAGTGCATTGCCTGAAGGGGTGCTTTATCTCTTGATCCTGAAATTATGACCTGAGCTGAAAGTAAAAGTCGGACACTTAACCAACTGAGCCCCAGTTGCTCCTCTAATTTTTTAATTTTCTTCCCTCACTAGTTGATAAATTCTGTAGGGGCAGATATGGTATATCTGTGTCATAGTGCTAGTCCTGTAGTAGATAATTATTGACTATTTTTTTTTTTAAGTATTTTATTTATTTGACAGAGAGAAATCACAACTAGGCAGAGAGGCAGGCAGAGAGAGAGGAGGAAGCAGGCTCCCCACTAAGCAGAGAGCCCGATGTGCAGGGCTGGATCCCAGGACCCTGGGATCACGACCCGAGCCGAAGGCAGAGGCTTTAACCCACTGAGCCAGCCAGGCACCCCAATTATTGACTATTTGATGAATAACTAAATTAATACACATATACATCTGACAAATTGCTGCCTAATTTTAAAGTAAGGAAACAATGTGAGAGTTATCCGCTTTCATTATTTTCCTTACTTTTATGTGAAGAACTGCATACCAGTTGTCAAGTTACCTGGAGGTACATAGATTAGATTCATAAATTTATACTATCAGGTATTGATAAACATAAAATTTACTATGTATGAGTTGAAATTCAAAGACCAAGTCATATTATAAATATTACCTGAACTTTATACCAAAATTCTGTGCAGTTTCTGTTTTTATATGAAAATGGACTTCTTTCTGGGTATGACCAAACAATATACTTACTAATTGCAGTGCTGTGAAGGGAATCTGAGTCATTGTCAGAAGAAAGCAAAAAATAAGTTGGAAGGGAAAATATTTGTATCAGAGTGTTATAATTCTAAGTGATTCTGAATAACATTTGTAGTGTAAAGCTGCTTTAATATAGTTTTCAAAATGCTGAATCATATATTTATGTCACTTCTTTTCTGTTATTTTCATTAGATTCAGGGACAGGAGACAGATGATGTAAAACTTGAATTTGCAGAAGGAAACCTACCAAAAGAGGAAACAGAGTTTTTATCAACTTCTCAGATGACTAATTTGCAAGACACTGGTAAATTTTGATTATATACCATGGTGTAGTATTTTTATACCAAATATTTGGTCATTTGATTTTTTACTTTAAAATTTGAGACAACCTAGTAGTCTTTGGCATTTCATTACAATCACTCTGGTCTTAGTTTTCTCATTCTCAAAGTGGAGGATTTGGACTATTCCTTTCTTTGATCCCTTCTCACTTACTTGTTCTGTGATTCTCAATTGTTTTCAATTTAAAGACATGATATTGGTAGATTTAAGGGTACTATAGACATGAAGTTGGAAGAAATGATCTTGAATTACCCTAAATGAAATTGTTTACTTCTAAGAAAGCATTATTTTTTCAAAGAAGAATGAATAATCACTGTAAACACAAAAAAAGTGATTGTGCTACTTCAGTAAGAAATTTGTTTTGAAATGTGTATTTTCTTCTCTTCCTATAACTTAGATGTCAGTTGTGAAAGCAAGTTATCTACTCTGCAAGATTATGAAAAAATTAAACAACTTGAAGGACGAGTTCAAGAATTAGAAAACCTCATATCCTCTTTGCAGCAACAGTTGAAAGAAACAGAAGAAAACTATGGGGCAGAGATCCACTGTTTGCAGGAAAGACTTCAAGCTGTTACTGTGTCCACAGTTCAGCCAAGGTACCCATCCATTTACAGTCTCATTCAGCAGTATTTATAGCTTAGTAACAAATATAGTATAGTTGTTTTTCAGTAGCAAATGTAACTTAAGCAAAGTTCCTTGAAAGAGATGGGATGCCACATTATCAAGAAATAAGAATAGGAGATAATACTTTGAAATGTCTGAAGTAAGTGTTGTTATAAACCAAAGATATTCTATTATAGAGATTTTACTTACACCTTTATCTTATAAAGATGGTGGTTGTTGTTAATCTGCTGGATTAAATCAGAGTGTGCTTGTATTATTTATTGTATGCCTGGTCTTTGCTACTTTGATGTGGGGCATACCCAAGAAATACAAGATATGATCATTTCAGTCATGGCTGGACTTTATCCACCTAGTTGTCTAATACTCAGATTCACTATGTCCAAAATAGAACTCTGGATCTTCCCCTGGAAATTTGCTCCTTCTGTAGGCATCTCCATCTAAGGTGACTCTTCTTTCTCTTCTTTTCCTTCTAATCTTTCAAGAAATTCTGTTATCTCTGCCTCCAAAATACATCTAACTGGACCACTTCTCACTAACTCCCTGCCATCATCATCTCTTACCTGGATTGCTACAACAACTCATCTCCCTGTTACTACCCTCTTTCCTAATGTCTGTTCTCAACACATTTCCACAACTTTGCATTTAGAATTTAAGAATTTGCTTTTAAAATTTAAGACCGATCATGTTAGTCCCGTACCCTTCTTTCCTAACAATGCCTTACTCAGTCCTACATGATGGTTCCTTGTTACCACTTGGACTTTATCTCCTTGCCTGTCTCTATTGTCACATCACACATTTTCCTTGAGATCCTCAGACCATCGGTATGCTCCTGCTTCAGGGACTTCTCATTATTGTTTCTTCTACCTAGAATGCTCTTTCCCCAGATATATATACATACCCAACATGCTTACTTTCTTTGGGTCTTTTCAGATCTCATGTTCTCATGAGGCCTATCCTGATCACCCCATTTAAATTAAAATTGCTGTTTAGAACTCTGTACACTAATTTCCTGCTTAATTTTTTCCCTATTACTTAATATTGCCTGTTACATGTATGTAACGCTGTGTATGTATAAAATAAAAAAAAAACAAGTCTATATTTGTAGGGGACTTTGTTTTGTTTGCTTTATTTTCTGCCTTTTATGAAAGACTTCAGGCTTTGTAATGGTGAGGGTTTTGTCCATCTGAGTTGTTGATGTATTCCAAACCTTATAATAATTCCCTCCCTGTGGTAGGTGCTCAATAAATATTTGTTAAATGAATGAGAGAACAGCTCATAACTTAGTTAGGAAGTATGCTTTAATGTTTAAACTATCTCTATAAGGTGCTCAGAGACTTCATCTAACTTTCGCTGGCCTCTGCTGTTTTAGGACTCTTATCTTCATAGGCGCTTATTAATGGAACCTCAAGCCAAAAATTTTTTTTTCTTTGAGACAAAATACTGAATGTCCACACATGTTTGGAAGCAGTCTATTTCTCCTTCTTTTACTCAGTGCCGGTATATAGGCTTTGGAATTATTCATCAGTCTTGGCATAGCCTTATAAAGCTTTCATCTTACTTGAGATCGGTGGTTCTTAAACTTGGCCATGCATCAGAAACAGTGGAGGTTTTTGAATACTTAAAATTAAATTACTGAATTATACATTTGGAGAGTCAGACTTAATAGCTTTGAGATGGACCCTGGACATTTGTTTTTGTAACAAGATAATTCTGATGCAGATAGTTTATGGATTGACATTTCGAAACTACAACTTTGAGTTTTCTGATATGAAAGAAAATAAGTAGATAGCAGGAAGTCTTTAATCAGCTACAATGTTTCAAGTAACCTTCCTTTAATTAGTGATGCTTTCTCTCTAAAACATGAAGAAAAGGGAGTTTTCTGGAAATGAAGACTTACTTTGCAGTTATTGAATTTGAGCTTTACCAGTTAACCACCCTCTCTCAGAAGTTTCTGTGATATTCAGTGGAAGTGTGTTGACAGTACCTTTAAACTAAGACCATTAGTTTTCTCCCACTCCCCCAAAAAAGAGGTTTACTGACCCATGCTCACTCCTGCTAGTGGTGATGAGTCAAAGTTATTTCTTGTAAATGTCATCACATTTTTGGATACAATTAAGATACTTTTTGAATAAAGAGTATGTGAATAAAGAGTATGCTGTTCTTCTAAGATAGATTTGAACTAGTTTAAAAAATATGTAAAAAAATAATTGAATCATTCATTTAACATATATTTGGAGCTGGCCTACCAAAGCCTCTTACAGGTATGCTAGAGCCTCACGGAATGACTATTGGCTTTAGAGTCAAATCTGCATTTGACATCTGATTTAACTTTTTACTGGCTATATGATCTTGGGCAGATTGTTTTAACATATTTAGGTAATAATATTAGGGGCAATAAAAGTACCATTAAGATTGTGAGGATTAAATGAAATAATGACTAGAACAAGCCTTGGCTCGGTTCATGGAGGAAGCTTTAGATCTATATAAAGTGGCTTTTCTCCCTCAAGGGACTTCAATCTAATCATTGAAATAGACTTACTGCAAAACAATTTTTAAGAAGTAGTAGGTTAAGGCATGTAACATGGTGATAGAACCAGAGTGCTGGAATTTAAACCCGTGTTTGTGTGGCATCTTTCACTGCACATTTTTGTAATAATTTCCTATTGGAGTTGTTCTAGGGGAAATGGAAATGAAGGGATGAATATCAGATAATGGAGAAGGAATGTTGAGAACAAAGTGAAGGGGAAAAACAAAGATGACCTTGTGTTGTTTGAGCTAGAGAACATGGAAAACAGTGATATGTTAATATAAATAGAGAAGTGAGGCCAATGGGGAGTAGGACCTTAATTATAAGAGGGGAGCAGTGAGTTTGGTTTTAGCCAGATTTTTTGAATTTGGGATAAACACTTTCAAATGCTGTAAAGGTATAAAATGGAGTCATTGTGAACAAAGTACCATTTTTTATTAGTGTTTGCGTCTTAATAACGATAAATAATCAGGGATTTCTAAGCTATGAAAAAAGAATCAAAACATGGAACCAAGGATCAGAAGAGTTGTATGCAAGAAGAAATGAGGAAACAGATAAAATTGTGAGATAGACAAGAACCAGAGAAGGGCAGAGAAGAAACAAAAGGGAGATGAGTCTTTACAGTTATTTAACATGAACCTAGAACATGAATAGGCAGTTCACAGCAGAGGAAACCTACAAGGCCTATAGAAGTTGAAGGATATATAAGCTCAAAAATAAAGCCATCATGTTTTAACAAAGTTCTAAAACTCTTAAGACTCTGTGTTGCTGAAGTTTTGGGTAAATACTTAAATGACACTGTTATGGGAGTAAAATTAATGTAACTCTTTGGCATATGGCATTATGTTGAAATTTTAAATATTGAATATTTTAATCTTATTTGTAAGATTTATCATACAGAAAATCCACAAATGTGTGCAAGACATATTTATGAGGATTTATGTTGTAGCATTATTTGTAATAGTGAACATTTGGAAACAATCAAATGTCTGTCAATAGGGGTTAATTATATAAGTTATGAAATGAGTTGACGATAACTTGTATCTGGCCAATTTGGGACAGAATGAAAGAAGAGGATAGGAGAGAGAAAGGAGAAGCTGGGCAGAGGTGGTTGGAATAAAGAAGACAGCTTGGTGCATTGAAAATAGAAGTGAGAAATTGTATTACTCAGAAAAAATTATAATTAGCCCCTTTGTTCTTTTTCCCATGGTTACTAAATATTAATCTTACCTTGTTTTTATGACTCAAGTTCAACATTATAAGAAAAAAAATTACTTTTTTTTAGAAAATAATACGTGTAAAACAATATAGAATAAAGACATGAACACCAAAAAATAAATGAATAGATTAAAAACAAAAAATATCTGGAAGTGACTGTATAAATTAAGAATCTTCCTTTTCTTGCCTCTGCTCCCCAGTTCTGCTAGAGTTCATCAGTTACTTTTGACATGTATTCATCCAGATGTTTTTTCTGTGTGTGTATAAATGATTTTTTAATAAAAAATGAGATTTTACAGACTTTTACTCGGTAATAAAACTTTTTAAAAATGTCTGTACCTATAAATAGCTCTACATCATATATTTTTAGTATACTTTCTAAAATGGCAGAAAATTCTCATTAAATTGTGTTACTTTAGTTTTAAATGGAAAAATTAGTCAAAAATACTATTTAAGTCACAATACCTGTAACTCTTGATCTGTCATCTTTGTTGCCCCTGCCCTAATACACATTTTATGTACTGTAAATTTGAACTGACAGTAAAACTCACAATTCTAATTCCTTCACTCTCTTTTGTTTAGTTTCTCCATTGATTCAATGGTAATAACTGAATCTGATGTCCAGAAAACAGTATATCCTGGAAGTTGTCTAAACCACAACACTGATGGTACAATAGAGGTATTGTATCTTTAAACTGTTGTGTGCACTGATTTTATTTTTCTTACTGTCATTTTTATATCTAAAGTAATTATCCAATTTAATATTTGCTGAGAGGTAAGCATAATTTATAGTCTTATATAAAAGACCCAGAATAATACATAAAGAAATTTAATGTATTTTCGTAGCATAGGACTAACACAGTTAAAATTGAGATTTTTTCCTCCTAAATATGTTCTAATTTAAAATTTGTCTTGTTTTGTATAACATTAGCTGTGTTAACAAATCAGTTTCAGTGCCCTTGCCAACAGCTTTTCTTGCCGCCATAGGAAATTGAGCCAGTCCATGTCTAGAATAGTATTTAGGAATCCTCAAAATTCCCAAAAGATGTTATGGCTGGGACAATAGACGAGGCTTCCTTCAGCACAGGCCATCTGATATATAAAAGCCCCTAATCTTTTACAGTATAGGCCAGCTGGCTAAAGCACATTCTGCCTGTCTTCAACATTTTATATACTCCCATTTCGTAGCCACTTTTCTGAAACTTGAAGCTGCAAAACCCTGATCTTAATTCAGTAGATTTTTGATTCTTAACTCCTATAGAAAACAAAGATCATTGCATTCTCTTGTTTTGGATAGAGAGGAGAGATGTTGGCTACATATCTTGATTCTTCTATACTCATCCTCTATGGAGTATTCAGATAATTAATAAACAGCTTTGATGCTAAGAATATGTTTCTGTTTTTTTTTTAACTTTATGTTTTTTCTAGTTGTAAAGGTAATTTGTATTTGCAGAGAATTGGATAGTATGAATAAATATTAGGAAGGTAAAAATTGCTTATAATTTCATAAGCAAAGATAGCCGTTGTTAACATTCTCAAAATTAAATGCTTCTTAATTATATTTAAGAAGTGTCTTTATTGCACTGTAGAACTGTGTATTGGTAATTAGAATATATAAATATATTTCTCACTTAGCATCATTAAGTTCAGTGTAGTAAATACATTTTTGTAAGTACATTACTTAGTAGAATTATACACTAGAATTATTCACCAGAATTATTGTTTTTAATTAAGAGCAGAACTAAAATGTACTTACTGGAACTTTGCAAAAGTTTTCTTAAAAACATTGATCTTTTGAGGATATTTGAGGGTAGAAGTTTAAAAATAAGTGATGTATAATTAGTATAAACAAGTATGTTATATTTTGCTTTTTAATTTAGTTTTCTGATGATTTTGGAGTGAAACAGGAAACAAACATGGTTAAGTTGCTGGAAAAACAGTACCAAGAACGATTAGAAGAAGAAGTAGCTAAGGTAAGTTTATACCTTGGCAGGTTATTATGGTTTATATTCCCTTCAAGCCTTCAGAAAACATAGATTTTAGGGACGCCTGGGTGGCTCAGTGGGTTAAAGCCTCTGCCTTCGGCTCAGGTCATGATCCCAGGGTCCTGGGATCAAGCCCCGCATCGGGCTGTCTGCTTGGCAGGGAACCTGCTTCCTCCTCTCTCTCTGCCTGCCTTTCTGCATACTTGTGATCTCTGTCTGTCAAATAAATAAATAAAATCTTTAAAAAATTTATTGATAGTAATGCACTTTTTTTTTTACTATTACTATTTTTTACTATTTACTATTTTTTACTATTTACTATTACTATTTTAGTAGTCTCTATACCCAACATGAGGCTCGAACTCATGACCCTAGAATCAAATGCTCCACTGATCAAGCCACCCAGGTACCCCTGCACTTTATTTTTTAAAAGTTTTATTACATAGCTTATCTTTAAATTGTCAGCTACTGGTATCAACCACATTTGCCTTTAAATGGATTGTTCTGTGAATTTTTCTTTAAGAAAAACATTTTTCTTAATATGGGATAGTAATTAGAAACTTTTCGGGGACGTCTTAGTGGCACAGTTGGTTAAGCATCTGCCTTCAGCTCAGATCATGATCCCAGGGTCTTGGGATCTAGCCCCATATCAGGTTCCCTGCCCAACAGGAAGTCTGCTTCTCTGTCTCCGTCTCCCTCTCCCCCTGCTTGTTCTCTCTCTCTCTCGTGCTTTCTCTCAAATAAATTAATAGATCCTTAAAAAAAAAAAACAACTTTTTAGAATGCCATAACAAGTCTTTATAAATTTGTTGCCTTGTGAGTAATATTTGTAATGGAGTTTCACCTCCCCTGAAGGTGGGGAATATGGTAGGAAATGAGATAGAAAATGGTTAGTTTTTTTTTTTGTTTTTTTAAGATTTTATTTATTTATTTGACAGACAGAGATCACAAGTAGGCAGAGAGGCAGGCAGAGAGAGAGAGGAGGAAGCAGGCTCCCTGCGGAGCAGAGAGCCCGATGCGGGACTCCATCCCAGGACCCTGGGATCATGACCTGAGCCGAAGGCAGAGGCTTTAACCCATTGAGCCACCCAGGCGCCCCGTGAAAGTGGTTAGTTTTCTATATATTCTCTTTGCTTATCTCCTCCCAGAGAAATTACTATAATGTTAACTATAGATACCGTTAGCTGCTATGCTCAGAGGTATTCTTTTAAACTCTTCTTTCTCTCTCTCTCGCTCTCTCTCAAATAAATAAATAAGTAAATCTTTAAAAAAATAAAATGCATATGCCTGATTGGGGTCTTATATTGGAACAGTTAAATTCTGATTTTCTTTGCTGCTTTTTTATAATACTTTCAGTTGTTCCAATATAACAATTCCCGTGGATATGGGCACTTTAAAGGAGGAGGTTTGATAAGGTATACAGGAAATACATAAGGAATTAGGTTAAACATAAATTAGAAGGGGAAGACCCAAAGAAATATGGGCTGAAGTACTTAATCACTTCTGTATTTGTATTGAATGTTTGCTTCTTGGAGATCAAAGTAAAAAGTGAGGCACCATAGCTCTCCTTATCTAGTTCTTGAAAGAAATGCAGATTTTCTCTTGCACATCGCTCTTACAAAAATTTCTCAAGTGAAATATGATAGCAGGGCATCATAGCAATTATGAGCTTGAGGCTTGATATAGGATATATCAGATTTTAAATTCTTGTTCTTCTGACTTACTAGATTTATGATCTTAGGAAAGTTACTTAACTTCTGAGTCCATTTTCTCTGTGTGAAGAGGGAAAAAAAGGAGTAAGTAATTTTTATAAGGATTCAGTGAACTAATCTACATAAACCACCTAGCAGATGATAAAGACTCATACATGAAATTTTTAGTCATATTACTATGATAATGGTGATGTTATAAATAAAAAATTTTTAAAGATTTTATTTATTCATTTGAGGCAGAGAGATTGACAGAGGATGAGCAGGGGGAGAGGCAGAGGAAGAGGGAGAAGCAGACTCCCTGCTGAACCAAGAGCCCAGTGGGGGACTTTACCCCAGGACCCAAGGATCATGACCTGAGCTGAAGGTAGATGTTTAACCATCTGAGCCACCCAGGTGCCCATAAATATTTTTTGTAAGACATTAGTCAGCTAAGCAGATAGCAGAGCACCAAAGTGTATAGGTCATTGAAAACTGTCCCTAAGACATCCAAGGTATTGTGGTCCAAGAGATTCAGCTTGATTCTAGAATAATGCAGATTGTTGACATTCACTACCAATACTGATAGGATTATACTCTACCCTATACTCTTAGATAGGATGTTGGAAAAAGATTGAGAACCCTTGTTTCAAAAATACAGGGTATATAGCGGAAGCCCACTTAGGGGTAGCAATTCCTAATATACATCATATTAGATTCAACCTGTGATTTGTGTACTTACTACTGAAAATAAACATTTATTTGCATTTCACTGCCAAGCAGTGTTCTAAGTGCTAGGGTATAGCAGAGGTAAAAGGAGATTAAGTGTTTGCTCTTACGTTATAGTTGGTGCAGATAGACCCTGTATAGATGGTGGTAAGTACTATGAAAAGAAAACAAACCTGGATAATAGAACTATTAGGAAATCCCATGGTGTTACTGATACAAGGTTATCACATCTTAAAGTGGTAGAAGAATCCTGAAGGAAATGAGAGAGTAAATCACGAAGGTAACAGGTTGAGTACCTTTTGAGATAGTGGAATGCAAGAGAAAGAAAAAGTCAAGAATTATTCCAATGAATGTTTCAAAGAGGTGGCCAGGAAGAGTTGGTAGGAGCGTTAAGACCACTTGCCCAACCGCAGCTGTGCTGAATTAGAGGACAGTTTGATTCAGTCCTACCATCTTCACAGTTAGGGGACCCATTTGGTGAAACATTGTGAAATCCTGGCACAGATTTATCTTCTCAGCAGATGTAACTGGATACAGGAGGAATAAATAAAAGGAAAAAGGGCAAGGGCTTGCCCTTCAGGGGAAGATATTGCTCTAGGTTATTGGCCATAAGCAACTGGGAGAATGAAGTTGCTATTAGGTGTCAGAAAAGACTGCAAAACAGTAGTTTTTGGAGGGGAGAGGTAGACCTTCAACATAAGAATCCAGAACCATTAAATGCAAACACTTGATAAATGTTTAAAAATAAATATTGAGGAAGTGGTTGGTTATATGAATCTAGAGTTCAGGAAATAGGATAAGACTAGACATGAAAATATGGTGGCCTATAGGGCAGTGTTTTTCAAACTGTGAGTTATAACTCACAGTTATAACTCATCTTTAAGTTGTAAAATCAGTTTATTGGTTTGGGTCCAGGATTTTAACATAATAACATAATAGGAAAGTACAATTATATAAATAAACACACACATAAGGGTGCCTGGCTGGCTCAGTTGTGGCAGTGCTCTTAATATCTCGGTTGTGAGTTCAAGCCCCATGTTGGTATGGAGCCTACTTAAAAATTAGTAATAGTAATAAACACGGGTATCTATGTATGCTTTGGGTGTCACTATAAAATATTTTTTATTGCTATGTATGTGTTTACCATGGTTACAGTGAAAAAATCTGAAAAACACTAATGTAGTGACTGTATATAGAAGAGAGGTCTGGGGGCTGAGCCTGAATAATGCTAATGTTGAGAAGTCAGAGAAATTAGGAAGAACAAAGAAGATGGAGAAAAAACAGTGGATTAAATATGGGAAGAACAAAGATTGCATTGCAGTAGACAAGTAATAAAAGTATATTGAGAAGAGAATGTATTAAGCTGTGTCAAAGCTTTCTGATAGGTCAAGAATGATTAGAACTGCAAATTAATTATTGGATTTTACAATGTGAAATCATGGGTGACTTTCACAAGAACACATTTGATGGGGTGATGCAGACAAACTGATTAGATTGGATTTGAGAGGGTGAAGAGGAAGAATGAAGAATGAATTTTACTTGAAAGAGGATCAGAGAAATAGAGTGGTAGCTCAGTGTAATAGAGGGAGCCAAGCAGTACATTTTTGTTATTGCTGTTTTGTTTCTGTTTAAGAAGATATCATTTCCTTGTTAATAGAGATGATTAAAGAGAGAAGGAAAAAAATATCTAATTCAGGAGAGAGAGAAACAGTTGTTGGAGCAGTGTCCTTGAGAAGAGAGGAGGTGCAATCCCTGGAGGTTGCCATTAGATAGGAGCATGGCAGTTTAATCCATAATAACAAAAAGGAAGACAGAGAATATTTGGTTCATGATTCAAGATGTGTTCAGATACAGTATTTAGAGCTTTGGAAGTTCTCTTCTGATTGCTTCTATTTTCTCACTAAAATAAGAAAGATCAGCGCCTGAGAATGAGAACAGAAGAGAAGACACTGAAGGTTTAAGGAGAGAGGGCTGTCTAGGAGAAGGAATAAAAAATGGAAAAGACATTTGTCCATGCAAGGGTAATAGTTACAGATTTAAAACAAGACCAGTCAGGTTGGTTGGATTTTTTTTTTTTTCTCCTCAGCTAAGCTCATTTTACACAGGCAGAGAGTACACAGAGTCACCTGTAATCACAGGTGGAATTTCCTTAGATAGGATAGTGAAATGGAAAGGAGAGAATAATGAGATAATTGAGCCTTCCAGTTGAGTTTTTTAGTATTCAGACCATACAGCTCTTTTAATTATTTGTTACTCATTTCTAGCTAAAGAAAGTGATCTTTATGATACAAACTTTTCAGAATTTCAAAAGCTTCCTTTGTGACCTAACATGGCCAGATTTTTTTTTTGTTATCATCTTTCCTGAGGTGTAATTTGCATATAATGAAACTCACCAGCTGTAAGTGCAAAATTTGGTGAGTTTTAACAGATGTTTAGTTATAAAACCAACTCAAAATGGAGATATAAAACATTTCCGTCACCCCCAAGTTTGTTCATATTCCTTTGGAGACAGTCACCTTCTTTTTATATTGCTGGATTCTGTTTGCTAATATTTTGTCAAGGATATTTATGTTTGTTTTCATGAAGAGCATCATCCATAGTTTTGTTTTCTTGTATTGTCTTTGGCTATAATATCAGGATAATGCTGGCCTTGTAAAGTGTTGAAATATATTCCCTCTTCTATTTTCTGGAAGAATTTATGTAGAATTGGTTTTATTTTATTTTATTTTGGGGGAAAGGGGCAGAGGGAGAGGGACAAGCAGACTCTGCACTGAGCACGGAGCCCCATGCGGGGTTTTGTCTCACGACCCTGAGATCATGACCTGAGCTGAAATCAAGAGTAGACACTCAACCAACTGAGCCATCCTGGCACCGTGATACTATTTTATTCTTAAATATTTTGTAGAATTTGCTAGTGAAACCAGTAGGGCCTGGAGTTTTCCTTTACAGAGGGCTCTGTTAAACTAGGGATTCAATTTCTTTAATAGATTTTTTTTTTTTTTTTTAGGTAATCTATTTCTTTTAGAGTGAGCTTTGTTTGTGTCACTCAAGGAATTGGTCCATTTCATCTTAACTGTTGAATTTATGTTGGTGAAGTTGTTTATACTATTCCTTTATCACTTAATGTTTGTGGGATCTCTATGTTATCTCTGTTTTCTCTTTTTTCTTTCTCATTCGGGCTAGAAATTTATCAGTTGTATTGATATTGTCAAGGATCCAGCTTTTGCGTTTTCAAAAATTTGCTTTTGTTTTACTTTCATTGATTGCTTTTCTTTATTTTTTACTTGTTTCTGCTTGCTTTGGATTTAATTTGCTTTCTTTTTTTTTTTTTTTTTTTAAAGATTTTATTTATATATTTGACAGATAGAGATTTCAAGCAGGCAGAGAGGCAGGCAGAGAGAGAGAGGAGGAAGCAGGCTCCCCACAGAGCAGAGAGCCCGATGCGGGGCTCGATCCCAGGACCCTGAGATCATGACCTGAGCCGAAGACAGCGGCTTAATCCACTGAGCCACCCAGGTGCCCCTTTTTTTTTTTTTTAAAGATTTTATTTATTTATTTGACAGAGAGAGATCACAAGTAGCAGAGAAGCAGGCAGAGAGAGAGAGGGAAGCAGGCTCCCTGCTGAGCAGAGAGCCCGATGTGGGACTCGATCCCAGGACCTCGAGATCATGACCTGAGCCGAAGGCAGCAGCTTAACCCACTGAGCCACTCAGGCGCCCCTTAATTTGCTTTCTTTTTCAGGTTTCCTAAAAGACCTTTCCTCTTTCCTAATACATATATTTAACTCCTATAAGTTTCCCTTTAAGCACATCTTTAAACTGCGTTCAACATATTTCATTCAATCAAAATATTTTATTTCTTTTGTGACATCTTTGATTCGTGAGTTACTTAGAAATATGTTGTTAAATTTCTACATTTTAGGGGTTTTCAGATATCTCCCTGTTAATTTAATGTAAAATTTTTAATTTCTTTGTGATCAGACATACGTTGTGTTTAAAAAAAAAAAGTTTACTTTTTTTTTTCTTCAAAGATTTTATGTATTCATTTGACAGAGATCACAAGTAGGCAGAGAGGCAGGCAGGGGAGTGGGGGAAGCAGGCTCCCTGCTGAGCAGAGAGCCCAATGTGGGGCTCGATCCCAGGACCCTGAGATTATGACCTGAATCAAAGGCAGAGGCTAAACCCACTGAGCCACCCAGGCACCCCTCAGTTTACTTTATTGCCCTAAATATGTTCTGGTTGAATATTCCATGCATACTTGAAAAGAGTGAGTATTCTGCTGTTGTTCAGACTTCAGGTTTTCCTCTGGTATTATTTCTCTTCAGCCTGCCTTGGCAACAAATTTGGCATACAACATACTGTATGTCATCTAATTTTTGAATTATATATTGAACATTTTGAATATTGTATGGACACTGGGTCTTACAATATTCTGGAAAATGTGAATTCTTTATTAAAAATAGTCCATATAGGGACAGACCACAAGTTCTGTTTCACTTTCCTCACACAAATTTCTTCAACTTTTGATGCCCTCTGCAGTTTGCTTACTTTTGTTTACTTTTCAGACCTCTCTGGTAGTTGCTTTTACATTTTGTTCACTCTTCAGTTGTGGGAGAAAGGGGCCATAGTGGGTTTCATTTGAGCTAAATAGAATTACAAATCTCTGTCTTATTTTTTTTATTCCACAATTTAGATAGAATTATTGCTTCATACCAATCAGTGTTTAGATTTATCTACATATTTACAAAAAGAAATTTTTTTTTCATTTTAAATGTATTTATTTATTTTTTTAGTGTAACAGTATTCATTGTTTTTGCACAACACCCAGTGCTCCATGCAATACGTGCCCTCCCTATTACCCACCACCTGTTTCCCCAACCTCCTACCCCCACCCCTTCAAAACCCTCAGGTTGTCTTTCAGAGTCCATAGTCTCTTATGGTTCGCCGCCCCTTCCAATTTCCCTCAACTTCCTTCTCCTCTCCATCTCCCAATCTCTTCCATGTCATTTGTTATGCTCCACAAATAAGTGAAACCATATGATACTTGACTTTCTCTGCTTGACTTATTTCACTCAGCATAATCACTTCCAGTCCCGTCCATGTTGCTACAAAAGTTGGGTATTCATCCTTTCTTTCTTTTTTTTTTTTATAAACATATAATGTATTTTTATCCCCAGAGGTACAGGTCTGTGAATCATCAGGTTTACACACTTCACAGCACTCACGATAGCACATACCCTCCCCAATGTCCATAACCCCCTCCCCCTCTCCAAACCCCACCTCCCCCCAGCAACCCCCAGTTTGTTTTGTGAGATTAAGAGTCATTTATGGTTTGTCTCCCTCCCAATCCCATCTTGTTTCATTTATTCTTCTCCAATCCCCCTAACCCCCCATGTTGCATCTCCACGTCCTCATATCAGGGAGCTCATATGATAGTTGTCTTTCTCCGATTGACTTATTTCACTAAGCATGATACCCTCTAGTTCCATCCACGTTGTTGCAAATGGCAAGATTTCTTTTGATGGCTGCATAGTATTCCATTGTGTGTATATACCACCTCTTCTTTATCCATTCATCTGTTGATGGACATCTAGGTTCTTTCCATAGTTTGGCTATTGTAGACATTGCTGCTATAAACATTCGGGTACACGTGCCCCTTCGGATCACTATGTTTGTATCTTTAGGGTAAATACCCAGTAGTGCAATTGCTGGGTCATAGGGTAGTTCTATTTTCAACATTTTGAGGAACCTCCATGCTGTTTTCCAGAGGGGTTGCACCAGCTTGCATTCCCACCACCAACAGTGTAGGAGGGTTCCCCTTTCTCTGCATCCTCGCCAGCATCTGTCATTTCCTGACTTGTTAATTTTACCATTCTTATTGGTGTGAGGTGATATCTCATTGTGGTTTTGATTTGCATTTCCCTGATGCTGAGTGATGTGGAGCACTTTTTCATGTGTCTGTTGGCCATCTGGATGTCTTCTTTGCAGAAATTCTGTTCATGTCCTCTGCCCATTTCTTGATTAGATTGTTTGTTCTTTGGGTGTTTAGTTTGCTAAGTTCCTTACAGATTTTGGATACTAGCCCTTTATCTGATATGTTGTTTGCAAATATCTTCTCCCATTCTGTCAGTTGTCTTTTGGTTTTGTTAACTGTTTCCTTTGCTGTGCAAAAGCTTTTGATCTTGATGAAATCCCAATAGTTCATTTTTGCCCTTGCTTCCCTTGCCTTTGCCGATGTTCCTAGGAAGATGTTGCTGCAGCTGAGGTCGAAGAGGTTGCTGCCTGTGTTCTCCTCAAGGATTTTGATGGATTCCTTTCTCACATTGAGGTCCTTCATCCATTTTGAGTCTATTTTCGTGTGTGGTGTAAGGAAGTGGTCCAATTTCATTTTTCTGCATGTGGCTGTCCAATTTTCCCAGCACCATTTATTGAAGAGGCTGTCTTTCCTGCTTTGTCGAAGATTAGTTGACCATAGAGTTGAGGGTCTATTTCTGGGTTCTCTGTTCTGTTCCATTGATCTATGTGTCTGTTTTTGTGCCAGTACCATGCTGTCTTGATGATGACAGCTTTGTAATAGAGCTTGAAGTCCGGAATTGTGATGCCACCAACTTTGGCTTTGTTCTTCAATATTCCTTTGGCTATTCGAGGTCTTTTCTGGTTCCATATAAATTTTAGGATTATTTGTTCCATTTCTTTGAAAAAAATGGATGGTATTTTGATAGGGATTGCATTAAATGTGTAGATTGCTTTAGGTAGCATAGACATTTTCACAATATTTATTCTTCCAATCCAGGAGCATGGAACATTTTTCCATTTCTTTGTGTCTTCCTCAATTTCTTTCATGAGTAATTTATAGTTTTCTGTATATAGATTCTTAGCCTCTTTGGTTAGGTTTATTCCTAGGTATCTTATAGTTTTGGGTGCAATTGTAAATGGGATTGACTCCTTAATTTCTCTTTCTTCTGTCTTCTTGTTGGTGTACAGAAATGCAACTGATTTCTGTGCACTGATTTTATATCCTGACGCTTTACTGAATTCCTGTACAAGTTCTAGCAGTTTTGGAGTGGAGTCTTTTGGGTTTTCCACATATAGTGTCATATCACCTGCGAAGAGTGATAGTTTGACTTCTTCTTTGCCGATTTGGATGCCTTTAATTTCTTTTTGTTGTCTGATTGCTGAGGCTAGGACTTCTAGTACTATGTTGAATAGCAGTGGTGATAATGGACATCCCTGCCGTGTTCCTATGACCTTAACGGAAAAGCTTTCAGTTTTTCTCCATTGAGAATGATATTTGCGGTGGGTTTTTCATAGATGGCTTTGATAATATTGAGGTATGTGCCCTCTATCCCCACACTTTGAAGAGTTTTGATCAGGAAGGGATGCTGTACTTTGTCAAATGTTTTTTCAGCATCTACTGAGAGTATCATATGGTTCTTGTTCTTTCTTTTATTAATGTGTTGTATCACATTGATTGATTTGCAGATGTTGAACCAACCTTGCAGCCCTGGAATAAATCCCACTTGATCGTGGTGAATAATCCTTTTAATGTACTGTTGGATCCTATTGGCTAGTACTTTGGTGAGAATTTTTGCATCTGTGTTCATCAAGGATATTGGTCTGTAGTTCTCTTTTTTGGTGGGATCCTTGTCTGCTTTTGGGATCAAGGTGATGCTGGCCTCATAAAATGAGTTTGGAAGTTTTCCTTCCATTTCTATTTTTTGGAAGAGTTTCAGGAGAATAGGAATTAGTTCTTCTTTAAATATTTGGTAGAATTCCCCTGGGAAGCCGTCTGGCCCTGGGCTTTTGTTTGTTTGGAGATTTTTGATGACTGTTTCAATCTCCTTACTGGTTATGGGCCTGTTTAACAGGTTTTCTATTTCTTCCTGGTTCAGTTGTGGTAGTTTATATGTCTCTAGGAATGCATCCATTTCTTCCAGATTGTCAAATTTGTTGGCATAGAGTTGCTCATAGTATGTTCTTATAATTGTATTTCTTTGGTGTTAGTTGTGATCTCTCTTCTTTCATTCATGATTTTATTTATTTGGGTCCTTTCTCTTTTCTTTTTGATAAGTCTGGCCAGGGGTTTATCAATCTTATTGATTCTTTCAAAGAACCAGCTCCTAGTTTCATTGGTTTTTCTATTGTTTTTTTGGTTTCTTATTTCATTGATTTCTGCTCTGATCTTTATGATTTCTCTTCTCCTGCTGGGTTTAGGATTTCCTTCTTGTTCTTTCTCCAGCTCCTTTAGGTATAGGGTTAGGTTGTGTACTTGAGACCTTTCTTGTTTCTTGAGAAAGGCTTGTACCGCTATATATTTTCCTCTCATGACTGCCTTTGCTGTGTCCCACAGATTTTGAACCGTTGTGTTTTCATTATCATTTGTTTCTATGAATTTTTTCAATTCTTCTTTAATTTCCTGGTTGACCCATTCATTCTTTAGAAGGATGCTGTTTAGTCTCCATGTATTTGGGTTCTTTCCAGCTTTCCTCTTGTGAATGAGTTCTAGCTTCAGAGCGTGGTGGTCTGAAAATATGCAGGGAATGATCCTAATCTTTTGATAACGGTTGAGACCTGATTTGTGACCCAGGATGTGATCTATTCTGGAGAATATTCCATGTGCACTAGAGAAGAATGTGTATTCTGTTGCTTTGGGATGAAATGTTCTGAATAGATCTGTGATGTCCATCTGGTCCAGTGTGTCATTTAAAGCCTTTATTTCCTTGTTGATCTTTTGCTTGGATGATCTGTCCATTTCAGTGAGGGGAGTGTTAAAGTCCCCTACTATTATTGTATTATTATTGATGTGTTTCTTTGATTTTGTTATTAATTGGCTGATATAGTTGGCTGCTCCCACGTTAGGGGCATAGATATTTAAAATTGTTAGATCTTCTTGTTGGACAGACCCTTTGAGTAGGTCCTTCCTCATCTCTTATTATAGTCTTTGGCTTAAAATCTAATTGATCTGATATAAGGATAGCCACCCCAGCTTTCTTCTGATGCCCATTAGCATGGTAAATTGTTTTCCACCCCCTCACTTTAAATCTGGAGGTGTCTTCGGAACTAAAATGAGTTTCTTGTAGGCAACATATTGATGGGTTTTGTTTTTTTATCCATTCTGATACCCTGTGTCTTTTGATTGGGGCATTTAGCCCATTAACATTCAGGGTAACTATTGAGAGATATGAATTTAGTGCCATTATTAGCCTGTAAGGTGACTGTTACTGTATATTGTCTCTGTACCTTTCTGATCTACTACTTTTAGGCTCTCTCTTTGCTTAGAGGACCCCTTTCAATATTTCCTGTAGAGCTGGTTTTGTGTTTGCAAATTCTTTCAGTTTTTGTTTGTCCTGGAAGCTTTTTATCTCTCCTTCTATTTTCAATGATAGCCTAGCTGGATAGAGTATTCTTGGCTGCATGTTTTTCTCATTTAGTGCTCTGAATATATCATGCCAGCTCTTTCTGGCCTGCCAGGTCTCTGTGGATAAGTCTGCTGCCAATCTAATATTTTTACCATTGTATGTTACAGACTTCTTTTCCCGGGCTGCTTTCAGGATTTTCTCTTTGTCACTAAGACTTGTAAATTTTACTATTAGGTGATGGGGTGTGGACCTATTCTTGTTGACTTTGAGGGGGGTTCTCTGCACCTCCTGGATTTTGATGCTTGTTTCCTTTGCTATATTAGGAAAATTCTCTCCAATAGACCTTCTGCTCCCCTCTCTGTTTCTTCTTCTTCTGGAATCCCAATTATTCTAATGTTGTTTCGTCTTATGGTGTCACTTATCTCTCGAATTCTCCCCTCGTGGTCCAGTAGCTGTTTGTCCCTCTTTTGCTCGGCTTCTTTATTCTCTGTCATTTGGTCTTCTATATCACTAATTCTTTCTTCTGCCTCATTTATCCTAGCAGTGAGAGCCTCCATTTTTGATTGCACCTCATTAATAGCTTTTTTTATTTCAACTTGGTTAGATTTTAGTTCTTTAATTTCTCCAGAAAGGGCTTTTATATCTCCAGAGAGGGTTTCTCTAATATCTTCCATGCCTTTTTCAAGCCCGGCTAGAACATTCAGAATCGTTATTCTGAACTCTTAATCTGACATATTACCAATGTCTATGTTGATTAGGTCCCTAGCCTTCGGTACTGCCTCTTGTTCTTTTGTTTGTGGTGATTTTTTTCTGCCTTGTCATTTTGTCCAGATAAGAGGATATGAAGGATCAAATAAAATATTAAAAGGGTGGCAAAGACTCCAGAAAAATACGCTGTAACCAAATCAGAAGAGACCCCAAATTATGGGGGGAGATAGGGGATAAAAAGTGGTTCAGAAAAAAAAAATTTTTAAAAATAAAACAAATAAAGAAAAAATATAAAAAAAGAATAAATATATATTTTAGATAAACTAGCAAAAACCGTTGAAAAAGAAAAGGGTAAAAATTTTAAAAAATTTATCAGAAGAAGAAAAAAGAAAGAGAAAAATTGAAAAAAAAAATTGAATAAACGGCAAGACTAAAGAATCATGGGGAGAAAGCCATAAGTTCCGTGCTTTGCTTTCTCCTCCTCTGGAGTTCCACTGCTGTCTTAAGTATTGAACCTGCTTTCCTTGATAGATGAACTTCGTCCTGGCTGGATATTTTGTTGATCTTCTGGGGGAGGGGCCTGTTGTAGTGACTCTCAAGTGTCTTTGCCCGAGGCGGAATTGCACTGCCCTTACCGGGGGCCGGACTAAGTAATCCACTCCGGTTCGCTTTTGGGAGCTTCTGTTCCCTGAATGCTTTCCGTAGAGTTCCGGAGGACGGGAATGAAAATGGCGGGCTCCTAGTCTCCGGCCTGGAGGAGCCGAGACCCCGGGGCCCCACTCCTGAGTGCACTCCAGAGGACAGCAGCACCCAATCACTCCCGTATCCCCAGCCTCCAGCCGCGCTCCGAGCTCACCCAGTCCGCAACCAGCTCAAGGTAATGCCGAGCTGAGAGTTTGTTCTAACACCTGCGAGCTCTGCGACACTCTGATATCCCCGATCCTTCTGTGACCAGGCGGGACCTGGGGCCACGCTGACCCCGCGTGGGCCTCAGCCCGGTTTAGCCTCTGTGGAACAGACTTTTAAAAGTCCTGATTTTGTGCTCTGTTGCTCCGCCGCTTGCCGGATCCGGCCCCTCTCCCCGTGGTCTATCTTTCCCGTCGTTTTAGATTCACTTCTCAACCAGTCCTACCTTTCAGAAAGTGGTTGATTTTCTGTTTCTAGAATTGCTGTTCTTCTTCTCTTCGATCTCTCGTCGGATTTGTAGGTGTTTGCAATGTTTAGATAAGCTATCGAGCTGATCTCCTGCTACCTGATGTAGTCTCAGCCTGCTACTTTTCCGCCATCTTGACTCCTCCTCCTACAAAAAGAAATTTTAATGCTCTAATCCTTTTTGCATCCAATGGCTGCCTTCTAGGATCTTTTTCTGCCTTTTGAGGGACATCCTTTAGAAATTCTTTTAATTACAATCTACTAGGAGTAAACTGTTTTTATTTGATGCTTTTATTTCGCTTTTATTCCTGAAAGATGGTTTTATTGACCATTCAAATCTGGGTTGACAGTTATTTTAATGTCAGAACTTTAAAGATAACCTTTTATTGTTTTCTGATTTCCTCTTGTTTCTGCTAAGAAAGTCCTTGTCATTTTATTTATTTATTTTTAAAGATTTTATTTATTTATTTGACAGACAGAGATCACAGGTAGGCAGAGAGGCAGGCAGAGAGAGAGGAGGAAACAGGCTCCCTGCTGAGCAGAGAGCCCGATGTGGGGCTCGATCCCAGGACCCCGGGATCATGACCTGAGCTGAAGGCAGAGGCTTTAACCCACTGAGCCACCCAGGCGCCCCAGTCCTTGTCATTTTAATTGTTATTCCCTCATAGGTAATAACATCTTTTTATTCTGGACACTTTTAAAAACTGTTTGGTTTTCTCTTTATTTGTCCTTCCAAGATTCATTTGTCTTCTCCATTAGGAGCGATACCTTATGTATTCTCATCTATTACCCATGAAAGAGTTCCTTTCCATCATTCTCTAATATATCCTCCTGACACAGTGGTTAGATGTTGGATGAACATTCCCACTCTATCCTTTATCTCTTTGCTTCTCTTTCATATTTTTGATCTTTTTGTGTGTGTTGCATTCTTAGTATTGAGAGACAAGCAAATCAGATTCAGGACAGGAAATTAAAGTAAAAGCTAGTCTTGAGGTCTTATCACCAGTTGGAGATTAAAGGCATGTAAAATATATTATACTATTATATATCTCTGTCACTTTCTGTAGGATTTCTTTTAGTTTAAAACCGTTTTGAGGGGCGTCTGGGTGGCTCCATTGATTAAGCATCTGCCTTCAGCTCAGGTTAGATCCCAGGGTTCTGGGATCAAGCTCTGCATCAGGCTCCCTGCTCAGTGGGGAGTCTGCTTCTCCCTGTCCTTCTGCTCCCCCCTTCCCCCGCTCATACTCTCTCTCTCTCTTTCAAATAAATAAAATCTTAAAACTTAAATAAATAAATAAATAAAACCATTTGACCGGTAACTTCCTTTTTAAATTCTTGCTGGTATGATGTGGATGGAACTAGATGGTATTATGCTAAGCAAAGTAAGTCAATCAAGAAAGACAGTTATCATATGATCTCACTCATATGTGGTATTTAAGAAACAAAACAGGAGATCATAGGAGAAGAGAGGAAAAAGTAAAACAAGACAAAACCAGAGAGGGAGACAAACTGCAAGAGACTCTTAATTGTAGAAAACAAACTGAGAGTTGCAGGAGGGGAAGCAGGTGGACGGATGGGGTAACTGGGTGATGGACATTAAGGAGGGCGTGATGTAGGGAACACTGGGTATTATAAAAGACTGTTGAATCACAGGCCTGTACCTCTGAAACCAGTAATACATTATATGTTAATTAAATTTTAAAAATATTTAAATAAATAAATTCTTGCTGATATTTATAAATCTAATCCCTTTTGTTTATTTCTTTAGGTCATTGTGTCAATGAGTATAGCATTTGCTCAACAAACTGAACTATCTAGAATAACTGGGGAAAAAGAAGATACTACATTGTCAAAACAAGCACATGCTTTCTGTCAGCAAGAACATTTAAATGAAATGAAATTATCAGAGGGTCAAACTTCTGAAGCAATAGACATGAAATTTAAAGAATTTAAACCACTTAGTAAAGAGTTAGGGGAAGATGGAAAGGAAGTTCTGTTATCAAACAATAATAATCTTGATGATATACTAGAGTCGAAGGACCGTGAACTGACTATTTCAGAAGAAATGTTCTCCAAAGATAAAACATTTATAGTCAGAGAACCTGTGAGTATGTTTCCTTGTATAAAAAATTGTTGCTTCCTTCACGATAAAATTATTACCGGTAATTAATGTTCCTTAATGGGAGAGGAAGGTATCTAATCTAGTCTTAGGGATTCGAATTATGAGTATGTTTTTTTACTTACATATGAATAAATGATTTAATACTAGTATTAAATAAAACAACTCTGGTTCATGGTATTGTTAATCTTGTACATATTGTGAATGGTAAAATCTCATTGTAAGTTATACCTGCATTATTTTTGTTTCAGTCAATTTATGATTAATTGTCTTATAGTTTAGCAATATGTATGAATAAAATATTTGCTTCATTTAATGTGATGATAACATCACAAGGAAATAGCTACCTATTTAAGAAGAAATTTAAAATACTGTACTCTCTATCTACTAATTCTCCTCTTCTTTGCTTACTCATTAATGGAGGATCTAGTCTGTCTATACCACAGTCATTGTGCATTTAGCAAAGTAGTAAATCCTACATTTTAAAGTTACTTGAATTCAAATTTTTTATTAATGTTCAGGATGTGTTGTCTTGTTTAGAGGCATATTCAAATAAAATTGTCAACTTCTACATGAAGTGCAAAACTAAGGTGTTTGTGAAAACCTCTTTAGGTTACCAGCAACTATTCATTTAAGTAGTAGTTCTTTGGGAATTGAAGTACTTGTGAACTTCATTAAGCAGTTGATTTCTTATGAGTTTGAGAAAGTGGAATATAAATCTTTTATTTCCAAATAAAAATTATTAAAAATTGTTTCTTATCAAGCAGTTCTCTGTAGTACTATGATAACCATTGCATAATATAAGTAGGTAAAATTTTTCATGTTTTATAAATATAATTTTAAATTATAAATATTCCATTTATATTATCTCCCCATCATAAAATGTCAGGAGGGATAATGGAGTTATAGACTCATTAAGAGCAGAGGATTTTTAATTTTTATTCTCCTCCTCCCATAAAATCAGATTGTATCTAAACGAACTGCTAAACAACTCTTTTGCTTTTAGAGAATAACGTGTGTAATGATAATAAACTAACTTTACACCGAATTGGAATTATAATGAAGACAGATTTCTTTTTTTTTTTTTTAACTTTATGTTTTAGTTTAGTAATGGGGAGAAAACATCAGGTGCTTTGTGGGTTAGAATTGCTTTCATATCTCTTTCTAATGATGTTGATTCTGACAGATTTCCATGAAATATTTTATGCATGCTGCTTTTTTTTTTTTTTTTAATATTGTAGATCCATGATGAGATTTTGGTATCGAGTATGGATGCTTCTAGACAACTAATGTTAAATGAGGAACAGTTGGAAGATATGAGGCAGGAACTTGTACGACAATACCAAGAACATCAGCAGGCAACAGAACTGTTACGGCAGGCACACATGCGCCAGATGGAGAGACAGCGAGAAGACCAGGAACAGCTGCAAGAAGAGATTAAGAGACTGAACCGACAATTAGCCCAGGTATGGGACTTAGAGGCCCTTTTCTCCCCAATTAAAATAACAGTATTCTTTATATAGCCTTTTTTTGAAAGTCAAAATGATTGCCAAGATACGAATAAGTACAAATATTTAACATCAGGAACAGACTCATCAGCACAGCAGCCTTAAATCTTGTTAGGAACATCTGACTCAACTTTGGAGTGCCTGTCCTCTGTGCCATTTTATTGATCTGCCTTTTTTGCCATTGGAAAAGTGGCTACAAGGTTGTTTGTATGTTTGTTTTGAATCATTCCATTGACCATACACAACAAAAGCACTTTGACAATTTTGGAAATTCTTTGTGCTAAACTGCAGTTGATAGTCATTTTTCCTATATTCATTTCTAGTTTTGTGAGTCCACCAATTAGCATCTCCAAGATTTACCTTTATCTATCTTTAATCTGTCTTTTTAATCATGAATGGGAATCTGAAGTAGTATGTTTCTGGAACTTTGTCCAAGGAAACATCTCTTCTTGATTTGAGAAATGCAGATTTACATAACATTCTTATCCTTTTTCTTACTCCTTGGTATTTGGGAGCTGGATACTTACAAATTGCTATATACAGTGTGCTCACAAAATCATTACAGAAAAGCAAGAAATATTTATATAGAAGTGCCTATAAAAAAAATTTATTCAATTTATCTTGGAAACTTAAATGAGATTTAAAAAATAGAGAAATCTTGAAATGTGTTCTTTCAAATATAGAATAATAAGAAAATTGGGAGTTGAACATAAAACATATCATTTGGAAAAATTGGTGTTGCTTTTCTTCATTGCATTTTGTGAATTTAAACTTGATTTTTCAATGCAAAATTGGCATATAAAAATAATATTAATTGAGCTTCACAAATTCCTGAATTAGCTTTTTTAAGTTTCAAATTTTGCATTGAACTTTATATGTGCTTTTAACCCGTAATCATGGGATGTAACTCATAGGTAGAAAGGGCTTCTTGGTCTAGGGGGTTAAAAGAAATCTGCTAATTATTTCTGCTTTTTTTTTCTTCTATCGCAAACAATATTCTCTCATGACCTTTTTTCTTATTTAGAGATCCTCAATAGATAATGAAAACCTGGTTTCAGAGAGAGAGAGGGTGCTTTTAGAGGAGCTGGAAGCACTAAAGCAGCTGTCTCTAGCTGGAAGAGAGAAGCTGTGTTGTGAGCTGCGCAACAGCAGTACGCAAACACAGGTAGTATGGACTTTGGCCCACCTAGGAGCAGTGGATCAACAATGCAGTAGGATCTGTTTGTCTTTGTTTTTGGTATGAATGTGTTTTTATAAGTGTTGAGCTTAATGTATTTGTGATTGTTTACATCCAAGGTAGGTGGAGTCAAGATTTTTATCTTCTATTTAAGGTAATTTGCATAGGACATTACTATAGCAGCAACTATTGTTTCACCAGGGAGCAACCTAACAAACGATGTAACACTAGAGCATGCATTAGTTTGAACCCATTAAACTTCTTTTCATCTCTGCATTAGGTTGCTTATCTTTTTTGATAATGCTAATCCCTTAATAAAATGTAGTTAAATATTATTTGGAAGATTATCTATTTTGCCTGCTGAGTTTTCTGTCTCACCTCATAACAATGTAGAAGAATGACATGGTTTTTCCCAGATGACAAATTTTCTTTCTGTTTTGTCCTCTCTACCTTTACATAAACTTAAGCAGAATGGAAATGAAAACCAAGAGGAAATTGAAGAACAGATCTTTAAAGAAAAGGAGTCAGACAGAAAACCTGATGATGTGCCTCCTGATATTCTGACCAATGAAAGGTATGCAGAATGTCTATTTTTTTTGGTACAAAGGGAATTAAATAGTTGTTTCAGTGTGATAAACTTTGTCCTTATTTTGATCTTGTACATTTATTTGTCCATTTTACTGTGTATGTAAAGAATTGTCAGTTTTTGATTGTTAAATAGAACAATTTTTAAAAATCTTCTTTATATGTAAAGTAATTTTTGTTTGGATCTTGACCATGTACTTATCTCAGCAAATGATAAGGCATTATTTGATTATTGAACCTTTTTTTATTAATTTTATTCTGCTCGTATGCCATTTTTTATCCTAAAAAACACAATTGCACTTCTGAGTACATTTCTTCACTTCATGGACATGCATTCAATATAAGCCACCCACTTGCTTGTGATGAGGAAAAAAAATGAAGTGTGGTAGTCTGCGATTAGCTTCTTTCTTTCATTTATTGCATATCAGATAAGAACTTCTAATCCATATCCCACTTTTATAGAGAAATAAATTTATGATCCGATGTTAACAAAACCTTCCCTGACTTGATTTTGTAGATGTTAATATATAAGTGTAAAATATTAAATGAGAATTTTACCCCCATATTAAGGACTGTAACCATAATATTTTAAAATTTGTTTTGTTCAAATGAAAATAATTTCTTTAATTTTAAATTAAACTAATACCTACTAACTTAATTTCCTCCTTTTCCAATTTCTGTGACTGTCAACCCTCTGTGTCCTCCTAACCTCCTTCCTCAGCTTGCATGGAGGAATTTGGCCCCTAAGATTTTGGCTTCCCCATTGGATCATCAGTATGGAACACAGTCAGTATGGAACTCAAACAAGAAAGACAGTGTATGAAAATTAGAGTTACCATGGCAATATAAAATAAACTTTGTTTATTTTATATTATTTATCTCTGGTATATTTTTAAAACAATGTAGTGTTTAATTTTTAGGAATTTTTGCAGCAAGTGCTAATAAATGAGTATTCATATTTATTTCTCTTTACCAACATATTTTAACTACTATTCTTACTTAGAAATATTTTCAAATTATCCTAGTCCTGAGGCATTTGGGGCTTTAACAAAACCTAAGAAAAAGTTAAATAAAACCCTTGACTGAATTACTACTAACTAAATTACTTAGAGTTTTATTTTTAATGCCTGGTCTCATGTAAGCAGAGAACTTGATCTGGGTACGAAAATAGAACTGTCTCTTTCACTTGACAAATACTGAAGGAGAACTTGTCCGTTTATTACCTTGTCTTAAAATAGTTATGTCATGTGCCTGTGAAAATAGATATCCTTTAACCTGATTTTTGGTGATCTCCCACAGTGTGAAGTTGAGAGAGCAAATTGTCTTAAACAGAGGACCTTTACCATGAAAGTCTCTTACTTTATCTATATGTATTAAGTATAAAGTTTGCCACTGTTAGAGTATTCTTACTGAATTAAGCTATTAGGACAAGAGAACTGTTTAGCTATTCCAAAGGTTAATCACATAATCTTCTGAATCAGCATTTATGGAAGTATATTTCTTGACATGAAAAGGTGTTTGTGGGGGCGCCTGGGTGGCTCAGTGGTTTAAGCCGCTGCCTTCAGCTCAGGTCATGATCTCGGGGTCCTGGGATCGAGTCCCACATCGGGCTCTCTGCTCAGCAGGGAGCCTGCTTCCCTCTCTCTCTCTCTCTGCCTGCCTCTCTGCCTACTGTGATCTCTCTCTGTCAAATAAATAAATAAATAAAATCTTTAAAAAGAAAAGAAAAGGTGTTTGTGTCACGCAAAAAAAAAAAAACAAAACAAAACATAAAAACTCTTTGTCCAGGATAATTCCATTTTTGTTTTTAAAATGAATATATTTATGAGGTAGAGGGGAAGGCTAGAAAGATAGGCATTAAAATGTTAACAGTGATTATTTTTGCTGAGATATTTAGGTGGGTGGTTAGCAATATTTTCTGATTTTTTTGAAAATGAAAATGTTTGACATCTTTTTAAAAAGATAGATGCACTATTAATTCCATTTGGTTGAAAATGAATTCTTTCTACTGGCTGAAATGAATGTGGTTTATATAACTTGAGAAATTTGTGTCTGGAGCAGATATAAAGAATGTCCTATGATATTCCCTCTGGTGTTGGCAGATAGTGATATTGCACAATAGACCTTTTTAAGAACAGGTCTCTGCCTGTTTCTGTAATTTAATTATTTATATTATCACCAGGAAGTTGTAGAAATACACATTTTTCTGGTGGAATTTTTAAACTATATTTTAAATTATAGGTTTGACACAAAGTAGTTTAAATGTGAAACATGTATAAGAACCATAAAGAACCATAAAACCACGTATCAGCTCACATGTGCTTGTTTACTACCACAATTTTTAAAACTTAACTTTTGTATCTCCTTAAAATTTTCTTCTAGTTTAGAAACTTTACTAGCTTAAAACTTTAATTGTATGATTTCTTTAAGTTCAGTACAGTATTGCACATTTGTTAAAAAAAAAAAAAAATTTTACTGATAGACCAAAAATTTTTAGAAGAAAACAAATTTTATAATGTAATTATTAAATAAAAAACAAACGCACTTCATTTAAGTACAGTAGTAGAGAAGATCATATGATATTTTATTTTTCAAGTCATATTTTGTGATACATTTTTGTGGAACATAGCAAAGTGTTTCAAAAAGATTAAACATTTTAATAAATGTTTCTTTATCTATACAGATTTGCACTTCAGAAAGCTAATAACAGACTCCTAAAGATCCTCTTAGAAGTTGTAAAGACAACAGCAGCTGTTGAAGAAACAATTGGTCGCCATGTTCTTGGTATTCTAGATAGATCTAATAAGGTCCAGCCATCTGCCAGCTTGATTTGGAGGTCAGAAGCAGAGGCACCTATAAAGTCATGTATCCATGAGGAACACACAGGAGGTATGAGTTATGTATGCCATTGACACTACCATAAATTATCCTCAGCAAATCTTTCTGAATTCAAGGCAGTTTTGCTATGTGTTGAAAATACAGAAGAGACAATATTAAAGTTTTTTCCAACAAAATGTCTTCAGACACAAATACTTGGGAGCCAGTATTCTCAAAACACCATTATTGTATAGCATTTGCAGTGTTATCTTGGAGTTATTGTAGATACCCAGATTTAACTACTTTGTTATATAAACCAGAGACTGTTTAATTTCTCCACCATAAAAGAAAAATTCCAGATCACTTCTCAGGACTCTTATCAATAGCCAGGAGGTAGTGGGAACATCCTGAAACCACACTATGAGATGAGTAATAAAGAGTTTTTAAGAATCAAGCATCAGTTTCACATTTCTGTTGAGATGGTTAGAAGGAAGTTTTGATAAGAAACCTAAGACTTGATCTTTAGAGTGTCCTCTGTTAGCTCCTTTCTTCCTCTCAGAAAAGTGTTTTTGAAGTATGACAATGTGTGTGGATCCAGAGGTTAGGTCCTAACATGACATAGCTCTCTTCCTAATTCTCCCTTCTTCCAGCCGTGTGGGCTGGGCTCCTCTTCGAATGTCTTACTTTCATGCTACTGACATCTACCCTCTTGATTTTTAATTCCTTATTGATGAGGGAATCAGACAATCAAAAGGTGAGAAAGTTTTTGTCAGATGGGGAAAGATAGGGTCTGGACTCTTGGATCAGCAGATCAGGTCCATACTTTACTACCATTCCACACCCAGGTATTTCTCCCCAGTTAGAGGCCAACCTTCTAAAATGCCAATATTTGCAATTTTTGAGAGCATTCTGTTTAAGTTTCATATGGAGAAATGAGAAGAAATTATCCCACTTACAGAAAGTTTACCTAATTACAAGCTGGCCAGAGCCTGTTTCCAAGTGCAGAGAAAACTCCATCAGTTGAGTATAAAGATAATTTTAAAAACCTTTTGGGGTACCTGGGTGGCAAAGTTGGTTGAACCTCTGACTTTGGGTTTGGGCTCAGGTTGTGATCATATATCAAGCCCTGCATCAAGCTCCACCCTCAGCATGGAGTCTTCTTGAGTTTCTGTCTCCCTCTCCCCCTTTCACTCATGCTGTCACTCTCTCTCCCTCTAAAATGAATAAATAAATTTTAAAAATTTGGGGGGAAAAAAACCCTCTTAATAAATAAGCTTAAATAATACTGAATTTTTAAAGTTTCTTTCAAATTCATTCAAACTTTGTAGAAGTATTTTTTCAAATTTACTCTCTGTTAAGCTCTCAATGAAGGGCTATTTTATTTCTACATATAGATCTTGATATATAGAAAAGAATTAGGTAACACTTTCTTGGTCTTACTGTAAAAGTGTTTATCAAACTAGTTAGGATGACCACTAATGTCATTTGGGGACATTTAGAGATACATTTTGCATCTTGAAGGAAATATTGGATTAATAGAATTTATCATTTAAAACTGAATTTTCTGATGAACTTAAAAGAATATATTGGCTTAAAAAAATTGACACTGTTCCATTTGTAAGATTTTTTTTTAATGTTCCTTCATATTTTTCATGAAGTCGTATTGTAAAAACTCAAAGGAACTTGTGAAATATTTCTTTTATGTCTCATTTAATATGACAGAAAAAGTTCAGTCTTACTCTGATTATGAAACATTTGCTTTTCAATTTTTATGTATGACTTTTTATTGTAGGTAATAGCACTTGTGATCTGTTTTCAGCTTTCAAGTCCAAACTTGTTTAGATTTTATGCATGTATGGACTTGTTAACTCTCTAAAAAAGTAAATAATTGATTTGCTAATGTGTGCTTCCTCATAAGAGTAACCTAGTTTATGAAATTAAAGGGAGATTTCAAGCCAATGTGAAATCAGTTGAACTTGAATGAATATTAAAGTAGTTCATAACAGTAAGTTCCCTTAGGATGTGTTGAAAGAAAAGTTCTTTGAGGCCTGCACTGTGATGGCTCAGTGGAAGAATGCTCACCTCTGTTACTTTTGCAATAGGAAAATCAATAAAGTTAATACATTTTTTAAATCGTAAAGGAAGGTGACATGAGTACTTAACCATTAACATGAGCATGCTTCTTACTAGGCTGAACTCGTTGGGAAGCCTTCCACTTTCAGGGGAAACTAAAATATTTGAATACCTCCTGGGAAACTGTCTGGACCTTCAGCCCAGGCTTCCAGTCTCCTCGATGACTGCGTATCTTAAATATTCCTATTGTTCCTAGGATAAAGGCCAAATGTCTCTAGCCAACAGTAGTTATTTCCTAGAATACTCTTTAATGATGCTTCCTCAGAGAGGTCCTCCATGACCATTTCATCTTATTTAGGCCCTCCTCATTTTCCCAGGTGACCAGGCACTGAATCTCATCTGCTGCAGCTTCCTTTTGGAGTAGTGTGATGTGATAGAAAGAATGCTGGGTTAGTATCAGAAGGCCCTTGAATCTTACTCTAGCTCTCTGCAGCCCTGGGCAAATCTCAGGCTCCCAGGGCTTCAGTTCAGTTTACTCACCTGTCAGGTATAAGAGGCAAAATAGAGTCAGTAGTTTTCAGTTGGACCTCTAGAGACCTTCAGAAGGCCACTGGGGTAGGGGAGGCTCTATCTGATCACCTACCCTGCTTAATCTGGGCAGATAAAGAATGACATGGTATAAATCTGTAAAGTAAATGACTAAAGGACTTTTGAGTAACCATCATCTGCTGTATTTAAGACACAGATCTGAGTGGTTCACCAGTCTGAAATCATGAGTCACTTTACCAAACTGGCAGTTCTGAGATTTCTATCAGCATTTTATGAAATTGCCCTATTTGTTTTTCTCTGATTTTTCTCCCAAAGACTAGTTATTATAAATACAGTATAACCTTGATGTCTTTCTCATTCTTTTATTTCATTGAGATAAACAATAATAATGTAAGTTCTATTTCCTCATTGGAACATAATTCGCATTATTTTTGTGTAAATCTTCAAAATGTTACAAATAAGATACATTAAGCTAGTTGACATCTTCACCTTTTCTAGATACTTTAATATGTATTTTTTCATTAGCATTTGAAAAAATTAATTTTTAGTGGCTTATCCATTTTGTTTTATGTGTCTCTTGCAGTTTGTGCTTGAGATTTGTTCCTGTTCAGTACATAGTATCTTTAATTTTTTTTCTCACCATTGATTTCTTCTCTTTCCCCAAAGCATGTTTATGTCTTCACAATGTGTGTGGGAGGGTACATTGGTTCTTCTTAACTTTGCTCCCCAATGAAGGTGAACCTTGACAAACTCAATGAGAGATTAAACCAATTCCTACTTTTATCAGCCTACAGTACCACAGCTATTCTCTCTCAGGACAACATTGACCTCCCAGTTGTCAAATCTAATAGCATCTTCTCAGTCCTTGTTTGAGTGACTAAACAAATAACATTACTGACATCTCTTCCTTTTTCGAAATGTTTTCTTCTTGTCTCCTAGAGCATCTTCTGTCTATGACTTTCTTTCACACAGGTTCTGTTGTTAGCTTATTATATTATGTTTGTCCTCCTTCTCTCCTGAAACAGTAAAGCAGTTGTTTACTGCTCATGAAATAAATGTATCCACTTCCAGGATTTCAACTCTTACCTTAATACAAATGAGTTCTAAGGCTCTGCAGACCTATATTTCCAAAAGTCGACTCATCTTCTCTACCTAGCCCATTAACACTTCCATCTTCATTTTTCATGCCTACTCTATATACTTTCTCTTGATTTTTAAAATATTTCTCTTAATGACTCTTCTGTCACCTAAGAATAATCTATACTTGAACCCCATCTTTTACTACTTTCTTTCTCCCTGTCTTATCCATTTAGTCTTCTCCGACCTGTGCCCAGCCCCCCACCTTTCAACACTTCTCATCTAGGTGATTGAAATAGTTTTCTTCCTTTTTTTTTTTTTTAAGATTTATTTATTTATTTGAGAGAGAGAGCAAGCGTGCACACAGAGGGAGAACAGAAGCAGATTTCCTGCTGAGCAGGAAGCCAGATGTGGGATTCCATCCCAGGACCCTGGGATCATGACCCAAGGTGAAGGCAGATGCTTAACCAACTGAGCCACCCAGGTGCCCCAATTGAAATCGTCTTCTAACCTGTCTTCTTCAGCCTTTTTTGTGTATTGCTGCAGTTTGTTTCCTGATTTGTAGATTTGATATCTTCCTGTTCAAAAAATTACTTACTACCCCAATATTTATAGCAAAACCCCAAGGTTCCTATGAAGTTAAAATCATTCACAACTTGGATACAACTTCCTTTCCAACTACCTTTTTTGCCCTCCTCTTACCCCATCCTAACTTCTCCACATACTTTTACTCCATTAAGCTTTAGCTCTCCATTGTATCAGACTATTCTCTTTACTCAGATTTGTCAAATTATCTGTATTTATTAGAAAAGGTCACTAGAATGCATTTAATTCCTTAAGGATGCTATGTAACATATATTTTAATTTTAAACACCAATTACAAACTATTGATATTTCTTCCACAGCTTCAAAAATATTTTTTCCTAGACTGCATTCATTTTGTTTAGTAACTTTGTAATATATACATTGTACTATACTTTATGTGAATTCATTTTGAATTCCAAGATAATTTTGAACTCATGAATACTTGTAAAGTATTAATCCGTATTACCGAGACATTCAGTTTTGAATACGTGGAATAGTACAAGGAAATATTGGTCTGGTTGCTGTCTGTTTTTAAGTTTTGAGAATAAAAATACAAAGTGAAAATTGTATTAGCTGTTACATTAAGAACTTAGATAAACTGTGTAATAGCAGACATTTAAAATCACTTCCTAGAATGCAGTTTTGGATTCTTTAGCCAGTGACTTGTACAGAGGAGGTACTTAGTGAATATTGGACTTTTCTGCATTTGTAGAACTTGTCTGAAGTTGTACCTGATATTGTTAATACATGACATTGAAAGAATGCATGGCACCAGCTGCTTTAGCTTACCTGGACATTTTAATAAATAGCTCCTATTCTCCTGGATGACTGTATCAAAACAAATATTCTGAGTACTTTAGAAATTGAAGTTTGATGTTAATTTATGAACTTTCTGATAAGTTACTGATAAGAAATACACAATGTATGTAATAAAAGAATAGGTAATTCCTCATCAGGATATTTCACTATTGGGTTGTACTGTGCTGCCACAGACAAATACTGTAATCCATGACAGCAATGAATAACCTATGCTTTTATTTCAGTTTAGAGAAAACGCTTCCAAAGCTTATTCTCTGCTCATATAAACTCAGTTTTGTTTAAGTAAAAAATCAGAATAGTGTGGATACATATACATCCATTGTTAAATTAGAACTGCTCCTCAGTCTATTACCCTCTTTGTACTATAGCTCTTTGAAAAGTTTCAGGCTGCAAAATGATCTTCGTCCCTTTTACTGTCTAGCCTGAGCTTGTGTGGCTACACAGTACAGTGCTCAGAAATCAGAGGACCTATGGGGCGCTGGGATGGCTCAGTCCGTTAAGCACCCAGCTCTGCTTTTGGTTTTGGCTCAGGTCATGATCTTGAGGTCCTGGGATCAAGCCCCATGTTGTGCTCCATGCTCAGGAGGGAGTCTAAGGATTCTCTCTCTCCCTCTCTGTCCTTCCCCCTGCTTGCTTGCTTGTGCTCTCTCTCTCTCTCAAATGCATAAATACATAAAATAACTAAAAAACTCTAAAACTCTAAAAAAAAAAGGATCTGTTCTAGACAAAATCGAGCACTTCTTCTATCCTATTCCTGGAATATCCCATTGCATAGTGTTTTTCTTTTCATTATCATTTATGTATTTATTTCCTCATCATATAGTCCTTGAGGATAGGAATCAGATCCCACCACCTATGTGTCTCCATTACTTAGTAAATCCTGCATGGTGGGCACTTAGTAAATAGCGTTAAAAGTTGTTTTAAAAGTTTTTATCACAGAAGGGTGCCTAGCTGTCCCAGTTGGGTGACCGACTCTTGATTTTGGTTTGGATCATGATCTCGGAGTCTTGAGATTGAGTCCTGCATAGGGCCCTGTGCTCAGCAGGGAGTCTGCTTGAGATTTTCTCCCTCTTTCTCTCCCTTTGTCCCTTCTTCCTTTGTGTGCATGTGCATGCACTCTTGTTCTCTCTCCAAAATAAATAAATAAATCTTAAAAAGTTTTTTGTCAAATAAAAAATACTGAATAACCCATATATTAATTTCTGCAAAGCCCTCTTAGCAAAGCATTATCCTTCTCATTCTTCTACCTGCTTGGTTATCAAAGAGTATTACATTCTGTATTTGCCTATTTGTTTCATTGCAATGTTGTTATATAAAGGCCTTTAAAAAAGACCTCGTAGTTCAATGACTTCAGCTTTTAACTTGATTTTATTTTGTAACTTTTTTTACTCTAATTATTAATTATAATTGATTTATGAATTAAATAAAAATACTATTATTTCAGTTACAGATGAGTCTATACCCTCTTATTCTGGAAGTGATATGCCAAGAAATGACAGTAGTATGTGGACAAAAGTAACTGAAGAAGGGACAGATCTCTCAGAACGGCTTGTGAGGAGTGGTTTTGCTGGAACTGAAATAGACCCTGAAAATGAAGAACTTATGCTGAGTATTAGCTCTCGACTACAAGCAGCAGTTGAGAAACTCCTGGAAGCTATAAGTGAAACTAGTAGTCAGGTAACCTCTTTATGCTACTAATCTGTACTACCTTTGCAGGTTTCCTTTTAAGCCAGTGAACAACTAAGTGTTTTCTCACAGAAAGTTAGTTACATTCCTCTTTAATAAGTAGTTGTATTTATCACAACTGATATTGGTATCAGCAGGTTTCTTTTCAGATGATAAGTATTAATTTAATGCCTTGATGGACTTTTCAGGTTCTAAAATTCAGTGTTTTTTTAATTTTAAAATATTCTAAATTCTTACACATTACTTTTTTTGATATCAAGAGATTTTAACTTTACCATTGAATGAAATATTCCATTATAATGTATATTATTTATTCGAAGGAATAATGTAAGGAATCTCTTAAACTGTATGCTCTAGTATGTCCTAACACACTGCTATTATAATATGATAACAAATCAGACCTACAGTTCTTCACATGATTTTCACATCCTTTTCATGAATGTTAATAGATTACCTCACTTTACTGTCTCTTGGTAGGCACTTAGATGAGGGACAGTTTCTACATTGAAGTACCGTTTTTATAGAAATTTTAAAGGGATATAACCATTTATAACTTACAATGCAATTTTGTCTGTCTCTAACATTTTTACACTATGTATGGTAATTGTCTCGTTACTGTATGTAGAATTGAAAAAATTGTTGCTTTAAAATAAAGCAAATTCACTTATTTATTTTTAAAATGTTTAAAACAACTGAATTCATAGCTGTTATGTAAATCAAATGAGTACTCCATTGTCATCAGTTACAGGTCCCATATTATTAACATTTTCATTGATATCTTTAGTCACAGTGTATCCATGTGTGTTACAGATAGAAGTTGAGAAATTGAAAGAGTGTCTTTGCTGTCTTGTTATTTCCAATGTCGGGCTTTCACTGATGTTACATTTTTCCTCTAAAAAATTATTCTGTTATACAATGTTTCTGCAATAGCAATGACTATTGGATTTACCATATTTGACAAATATCGTTATATATTTTATGTTTTAATGCCAAATTTATTTGTTTTCAGGTTAAGTAAGTGATTGAGTCCTCTCTTAACCTTCAGGTTAAGTTAGTAATTGAGTCCTTAGTTAGTGACCCTTAAAATCACTTGTTAACCACCCACTATTAGGCTAATGTTTCAATATCTTTTTTTTTTAAAGATTTATTTTATTTTTTAAAAATTTTATTTTATTTTTTAATTTAAATTCGGTTTATTAACATATAGTATATTATTAGTTGCAGATGTAGAGTTTAGTGATTCGTCAATTTTACATTATCAATCCATTTTTTTCTCTTGGCAACTTGCTTTTGGTATTTAACAAAGAAGGCATTATCAAAACAGCATATATTACCAGCAAAATAATTGTCTTCTGGATAGTCTTCAGACAATTAGAGTTTTCGCATTCTTCCTTGTAGGGAAGGCCTATTCTTCCTTATAGGGTCAGGTTCACTCTTCCTTGTAGGGAGACAGTTTAAATTCTCTTCTGTGCTGGAATATGGACTGTATCTTTTTAAGAGCACATTACCATACTTTGCGATGAGAATTCACTATTTGGCCAGCAGAATGTATCATAATACAGCTACTGTTGATTTTCTGAGTTGTACCTTGATTGGCCAAACTCTAAGGTATTCATATTCAGTTAAATAGGTATCAGAAATGTTTTCATAGATAAATTACTGTCTTTGGACAATTCTTGTTTTTCCAGAGCTTTCTTTTACAGCAGGTACAAAATGATTGAAAGACTTTTGCCTCAGTTACTTAAAGATTTCCTTGAGCATCACAAAGAACTAAAAGACGTACGGTATTTTTTAAAACTCGCATGTTTGTGTATTTACTAATACACAGTAGAAAGGATAACTACACAAATAACAATAGTGGTTTCATCTCTTGCTAAAACCACAGTGAGTTACTTTTCTTTTCTTTTTTTTTTAATATTTTTATTTATTTGACAGAGAGATCACAACTAGGCAGAGAGGCAGGCAGAGAGAGAGAGAGGAGGAAGCAGGCTCCCCGCAGAGCAGAGAGTCTGATGTGGGGCTCGATCCTAGGACCCTGGGATCATGACCTGAGCTGAAGGCAGAGGCTTTAACCCACTGAGCCACCCAGGCGCCCCAGTGAGTTACTTTTCATTGCCAACATCCCAAGTGCTGATAGGAAGAAGGCAGCAATAAAAACCAGCTTCATTTGTTTTATTAATTTAAGACATTAATACTCTTGGATCAAAGAATTTTAATGTTTACCATATTTTTCTTCAGCCTCAGGTAGACTACTGAAGCTCAAACATTGAAACTATGAATGCTATGTCATAATATGAAATTCCATAGTTATTATAAGAAAACATATTTTCGACTAAGATTTGCTATTTTTTAAGTCTTTTTTTTTTTTTTTTAAAGATTTTATTTATTTGACAAAGAGAGAGATCACAAGCAGGCAGAAAGGCAGGCAGAGAGAGAGGGGGAAGCAGGCTCTCAGCTGAGCAGAGAGCCCGACATGGGGCTCGATCCCAGAACCCTGAGACCACGACCGGAGCCGAAGGCAGAGGCTTAACCCACTGAGCCACCCAGGTGCCCCTAAGTCTTTACTTTTTTAATTAACATAAGCCCTGGATTGGCTGGGTTTTAGAATTCTTGCATATATGCCACTTTAACAGTATGCTACTCTACTGAGTTAGCTGAGTCAATTCAGACATTTTCAGCTGTTGCTTCTCAGCTCTTTTAAAGTTTGAATGCATATGCATCATAATTATCCCTTTTATTCTGTGAAAGGAGTTTAAGTAATTCTGTATGGAGTCTCAACATAATCCTGCCTTTTTTTTTCTTTTGCTTGTATCAGCTACATTAGTATTTAATTTCTGTGATTTACACTCTTTCATACCGTGAAAAAACTAGTAATACTTTTCCATTCTTAGCACTATTCAATACTTTTGAGCTGGATCTTGAACACTGTTAATACTCTTGCTGCTACTTGATGCCACTGTAAATTATGGACAGTCTAGTTAATGCAGTATAGTTGACCTTTGAACATAAAGCTAAAGTGTACAGCTCCATTTATATGCAGATGTTTTCAATATATACAGTACAGTACTGTAAATGCATTTTCTCTTTATGATGTTCTTAATGCCATTTTCTTTTTCCTAGCTTACTTTATTGTAAGAATACAATATATAATATGTAATATAATGTACAAAATACGTGTTAATCGATTGTTTAGGTCATCAGACTTCTGGTCAACAGTAGGCTATTAGTTAAGTTTTCAGAGAGTCAGAAGTTCTGTGGATTTTTGATTGTGCATGGAGTCAGCGCCCCAATCCCTGCATTGTTAAAGGGCCAACTGTATAATATTTTTCTTTTGACAAGCACCATGGAAAATGGTAAATAAATAAGAAGCGATCCATGGTTAGACTTGTTCTTATAGACTACTATGGAGAAACTTCCCCCATACTCCATTAATACTGCCAACAGACAAGCATGTGGAATCCATCTGAAACACTAATTTTCCCAGGCCTAGATCACACCTCATCACGTCTGCTTATGTGACCAGGTTGTGAGATACAACAGGAGCTTGACCATGGCATTTTCAAAATTGTTCTCAATTTGTTAAATACTAATACAGTAATATGTTTTTTAGCTTTTACTCTATTGTTTTAAGTATTAATGAACAGGTCACAAAAACTTTGCCTAGAGCACTGAGCAGTTTTCAAACTGCAGTGTCTAAACCGGCAGCATCAGCATCATCGAGGACTTGTAAACTTAAATCCTCACTCCCCACCCCAGACCTACTGAATGATGGAGCCCAGCAACCTGTGTTTCTGCAGGTCCTTTAGGTGATTCTGATATACACTGAAGTTTGAGAATCACTGATCTAGAAATTATTACTACATGTTCACATTATTCTAGCTGAACTTTGAAGTGTTCTACTAATATGTTAGAGAAAAGGTTAAAGTGGTTGTTGCCATTTGGTATAAAAATCACATCTTTCTTAGGTGAATTGTATTTTTAAAGTAATGAGAATAGGAACTTTTAAAAAATCTTCTTTTAGGGGCGCCTGGGTGGCTCAGTGGGTTAAAGACTCTGCCTTTAACTCAGGTCATGATCCCAGGGTCCCGGGATCGAGCCCCATGTCGGGCTCTCTCCTCGGCAGGGAGCCTGCTTCCTTCCCCTCTCTCTCTGCCGATTTGTGATCTCTGTCTGTCAAATAAATAAATAAAAATCTTAAAAAAAAAAATCTTCTTTTAACCCAAATTTAATTCACCTACTACTCTTCCATGGACAGATGTTTAAAGCCATTGACTGCTTCAGAATATTCTCATTAATATTTAAAGTTATCTTGAACATGATAAATATTTTTAACAGTTCATTAGATTGTTACAAAATAATGTGTAATCACTTTGTGAAATAACTTGTATTCCATTTTCATTTTAATGTGTCATTATTTGGTTCTTCATAATGGGATAGTTCTCTTTTACCTTAATTTTTTTTCACTTTTTACAAAAAAATTCTAAAATAGAACTGAAAGACATTGCTGTAGTCTATTTGTCCTTGCGGTGACAGGTAAGTTTTGCCGAGTAGCTCTCTACAGCATACCCTAAGACTAGGAAGGAGAGTATTATCTCATACTTTGGAGTCACATGGGCCCAAGTAAATTTTATTGGAAGACTTGATGCTTGGGATGAATCATTCATTTATCATATTTATTGAGCCCTACTATATAATAGTTAATATTTTATATACCAGAAGTACAGCATTCAACAAGAGATGAAATCCTTGCTCTTGTAGAGCTTTACAGTTCAGTGGTAGAGACCAACAATACATAAACATACAGTATGTCAGGTGGTGATATCTGCTGGGAAGAAAAATAAAATAGGGAGAGATCATAATGGGGGAAGAGAACATGTTATATAGGAAAATTGAGGGAGACCTGTCTGATGATATAATATTCAAGCATATTTTTTGAGGAAGATTAGGAGAGAGCCATATAAGTAGGGGAAGAATGTTTTAGGCAAAGGACTAACAAGTGTGAATGCCCTGAGGTGGTCTTGTGCTTGTTCTTTGTGTGGCTGACAAAGAGGCCAGTATGACTATAGCAAGGAGAGTGAGGAAAGTGAGAGATGAAGTGAAATGGTATCTGGAAACCAGATCACATGGAACTTGGGATTTAATTCCTAATGAGGTATGGAGCTGTTGTGTACAACTTTCTAACTTTTTATTTTGAAATAATTTTAGACTTAGAGAAAAGTTACAAAATAGTATGAAGAGTTTCACTCAACTTCACCTCATGTTAACATCTCACATAATTGTATTATAATTATCAGAACTTAGAAAATAAAACTGGTACAGTTCTATAAACTGAAGTATAGATTGTTTCGATTTTACCATTTTTTTCCCCACTAAGGTCCTTTTCATCTTCCATGGTCCCATGTTGCATTTGGTTGTCATGTCTTTGTCAGCTCTTACCTCTTCTTCAGTTAGTACCTGAGTCTGTCTTTGTCTTGTATGACCTTGACACTTGAAAAGGACTGGCTACTTATTTTATAGAATGTCCCACCATTCAGGTTTGTCTGGTATTTTTTCATGATTACACAAAGCTTATGCATTTTTGACAAGAATACCACAAAAGTGATGTGCCCTTCTCAGTATATCATATCAGAGGGCACATGATGTCCATGTATCTTATTACTGGTAATGTTAATATTGATTTCTTGTGGTATCTGCTTTATTTCTCCACTGTATTATTACTATTTTTCCCATTATAATTAATAAATATCTTGAAGGAGGTACTTTGAGATTATGCAAATATCTTGTTTCTCCTTAAACTTTCACTCACTAGTTTTATCATTCATTGGTAGAGCTTGCCCATATGATTATTACCATGGTATTTTGATGGTGATTTTTTATTTTCCTCATTCTTCCATCTATTATAATTATTCTGAAAGTGCTATTTCTTTACTCCCTTTTATAATCAGGATCCATATAGACTTGTAGCTATTTATCTTTTTCCAATGGGTTATAATCCAATACTACAGTAATTGGTTTTGTTCAGCTTTGGCGTTGAGAACTTTTTCAGGAGGTTCTTGTGCCTTTTTGGAAGTGCTTACTTTTTTGAGCATTTGTACTCTCAGGGACTCCAGACCCATCTTATGTTATTCCTTTCCCAGTCCTAGAATCTACCACTCTTCCGAGGAAATTAGGGTCTTCTTACTAGATAGTTATATTTGGAAACCAAGATCATTGTTACTAAAGTGTCATGACTTGTAGGTCCTCTTAGTAGACAGTTTGAAACTGTACGGGGTATATATAAATACATATAGTATTTATTTGTGTATCTCTGAGTATATATAGTAAAAAATATCAGTTCATATGTTCCATCTAATTCTGATCCAGTACCACAACATTCATTCTACCCTTCACCCCTTTCCTTTGTAACTTTGTTCTCCATCAGTGAGAAATCAGGCTCTCATTATCTGCATATTTTTACTTATTTGTTTAGCCATATATACCCATAAAATAACTTCACAGTTGCAAGCCTATATCCCTGTGAAGAACAGATTTATTAGAGTACAGTATTAATGTGCAGTACTTTTTGTCTTTAGCCTTATACAGTCAACAGTACTGTTTTTCAGTGTATGTTAGGTTAACTCTTCTCCCTCACTTCTTCAATGTGATTTTGTTATTCACTTTTAATACAGTTACAATCATTTGTTACAATTTTTATTCCATTTTGAGTTTGCCCGTTTTCTAAAAATTCACAAAAGGTAAGTTTCACTCCTTTGTATGGGTAGATCTTTTGGTTGTGACAGATGCATAGACTGTGTATCTACCACCACAAACGTGACATAAAATTGTTCCATCCCCCAAGATACCCTCCTGCTGTCTTTTGTAGTCAGCCCTTCTACCTTCTGCCATTGGCAACCACTGGTTGCTTTCCATCCTCCATCCTTATAATTCAGCTTTTACCAGACTCTTGTAAGTGAAATGACACATTATATATTCTTTGGGATCTGGCTTCATTGTTCTAAAGTTCATGTAAGATTTGTCAGTGTTGTTGCATACATTAAAATGTGGTTCCTTTTTATAGCAGAGGAGTGTTTTATTGTATGAATATACCACAGTTTATCTATTTAGAGGACATACAGGTTGTTTCCAGCTTAGGATCGTTAGAGATTTTTGAGTAAATGATCTAACTTATATTTTTCAAAAGGATCATTTTTGACCACCTCTTCAAAAATAAACTAAGGGGGTGGAGGAGTCTAGGGCAGAAACACCAAAACCAGTTAGAGAAGTTACTTGCCCAGATACACAAGTTATGTAGTGGAATTAGAATTCATACCCAGGGGCACCTGGGTGGCTCAGTGGGTTAAAGCCTCTGCCTTTGGCTCGGGTCGTGATCCCAGGGTCCTGGGATTGAGCCCCACATTGGGCTCTCTGCTCGGTGGGGAGCCTGCTTCCTCCTCTCTCTCCCTGCCTGCCTCTCTTGCCTACTTGTGATCTCTGTCTGTCAAATAAATAAATAAATAAATAAAATCTTAAAGAAAAAAAAAAGAATTCATACCCAGGCAGTGTGGCTTCAGAGTCTGCTCTTTGCTACTTTTTCTGCCCTTTGCAAATGAGTGAATCACTTTATCAATTACTGCTGATTGCTCATGTTATCCACAGGCTAAGGAATAGATTTTGAAATCTGGGGTGTCCCTGGTAACCTTATAAGAGCAGTTTGATGAAGTAATGGGGATGAAATTGTAATTCAAGAGAAAAATGAGGAAAGGAAGTAAAGACTTAAAAGACAAGTAAAGACTAGATAGGTAGGTCAACGAGAAAATTTGTGGCAAAAGGCATAGCATATTAGTGTAAACCAGCATGATGTGTATGAGAACAGGGGATAGTCTTATGTTATACACATCCAAGATGGAAGGTGGGAAGCTGATAGACAGTGAGAGTAGAGGAATAACCAGTGGTCACATGTCAAAGTCCCATGTAAGCTAAGTTAAGGAGTTTTAACTTTACGCTGTAAAGTGTGGAGAGTCATTGAAATATTTTCGATGAGAAAATAATACCAAATTTGTGCTTTAGATTCCTTAGGGAGCACTGTGATAAGTGGATGGGCAGGAAGATGGTGAGGAGAGATACTGAATTTAGGGAAACAAGAGACACTTAGAATATTCCTGATAAAAAGTGATAGACATCAAATTAAGGGAAGTGATTTTAAAACTTTGAGAAAGCTGAATTTGATAGAAATTGGTATGACTCATCAGATACAGGAGATTAGGAAGAGGGAAGAAAACCAAGCATAACTCCTTGGTTGAGTGAGTTGTTGGTGTATTTTGTTTATTGAGATAGGGGATGCAAAAGAAGTGAATGATGAGTTAAGTTATAGACAATCTGAGTTTGAAATGCATAAAGGCAGCCTCAAGCAAAAATATTCACTAAAATGTAGAGTTTTGGTAGAACTAGTTTGGAAGTTGTATTCCTTTAAGACATTTGAAGCCATCATCTTTAGAGTGTGTACAGAGCTGTTTTTTGTGTTGGTAGAATGCTGACATTTAAAAGAGAATAAAAGTAGGTACATCTACAGAAGATAATGAGAATGAGAAGAGGAAAATCAAGAGAATAGTGCCAGGAAAGCCAGATAAGGAGTGATTTTTCCAAAAATTGTCAGTTATTATGGAAAATCATAGCTGCTGAGGATTACTGTCCATTGGATATTTCAGTGTGAGTGCCATCAGTGACCTTGATGAGAATAGTGTCATAGAATTGGTAAAGGAGAATTCAAAATTCAGAGTTGGAGAAATAGAGACAGCAGTTGTATGCCTACTAGCTGTGAAGAAAACAGAATGCTAGCTTGAGAACAGGAAGGTGCTTTTTTTTTTAAGGTTGGAATAGTGTGCATGGAGTAACAGTGGGGAAGCTGAAGATTGCAGGTCAAAATGGATGGGGTTTCTGGAGGCCAGGCCTCTGGAGTGGGTTAGGATGGAATCCAGAACATAGGTAGAAGGAGTGGCACTAGGATCAGAAAGACCTTCCCTTGTTTTAAGATTGGAGAAAGAGATTATTGTGGGTTATTGTGGGCTTATGTTTGGGATGGAGGAGGAGTTTCATTGAGGTCTTCATAGTCTAAGTAAATATTGTGAAATATTCAAGATTTTTCTTTTTTAATGATGTAGATTTATATGTTTTGTGATTTTAGTAGAGGTTGTATGATTAGGACTTGTACTTAGTTTTAAGGTTTAGTTTGCTTTTAAGTTCTACAGATACATCCTGCTTCAATAAAAGAACTAGTGAGCATTTTCTTTACCATGTACCAGGTTATCTATCTTATAGGCTGATACGGTTATATCTATTAAAGAAGTATTTTACTTTATGTATTTGATTTGACAAGTAATCTGCCCTATAGTATGTCCAAAACCATGTAATAATACACTTACTATGATGAGTTTTATTTATCATTTGCCCAGACAGGCTACCATAAAAACCAGGCTTATATTCAGCCTATTGCAGTTTCCTCTTGGTTGGGAGAACTTTCATTATGATATGAGGAAAAGTGCTTAGAGACTCCCTGCAAGCCCTTAGAAGGGTAGTCTCTTTAACGTAATCTGTATTCAGTAGTCTCTTTGTGATTCTGCAGAAAAGCTATCTTTGAGAGTATGGTTTCAGATTCTTGATTCCTGAATTAGAAAAAGAATTCAGTCTGTTGCATGGGAGTAGTCTTTCAGTAACTAAAGTTTTCCAGAATTCACAGGTACTATCAAGAGATACCTTTAGGCCTTGGAAGAAATTAATGAGGAACTTATTCCCACAGAATGATGATTGTTATAGACAACTCTTAATGAGTTTATTGTCATTTTTGAGAATAATGAAACCTAAGCCGTGTGTTTCTATATTTTCTCATAAAGGGAGGCTTCTCCTGAGGATGAAGCAGTAATTTAAGTTAAGATTTTGTCATTGTTAAGTTTTAAGCGTAACTGTAATCCAAGTATTGAAAGGTATTTTTCCATTAGGATTTCCCCCATTGTGCTTATTATATATAATAATATATATATTATTAGGACAAGGTTCTGTCAGGGCTCTGTCAGAGTACTGCATCCAGTATTCAGCCCCTCTATTCAAGTAATTTACAGAAACAAGTGAACATATCAATATCCAAAAGAGAGGAACAGAAGTGTTTTACAGTTTGAGAGAAATGTTTATGGGGGGTAAAGGTTAAGTATCTTGACACTGTATGATTAAAGATTAAAGTAAAGCTATTTAGTTTGGGAAATACAGCTCTATATCCCAAATTGTCTACATATGTGCACTAAAATCCTGATTATCTGGAACGTGGGAATAATGACCTACTCTGAGTAATTAAAAGGGTATCTTCTTAAAAATTGAAGTAATTTTGCTTTAACTGCTTTTTTTTTTTAAAGATTTTGTTTATTTATTTGACAGAGATAACAAGTAGGCAAGAGAGGCAGGCTGGGGGAGAGAGGAGGAAGCAGGCTCTCTGAGGAGCAGAGGCTTTAACCCACTGAGCCACCCAGGCGCCCCGCTTTAACTGCTTTTGATTATAAAAAGTTTTATGTGCTTTATAAAATTTAAAAAAATAGAATACAATTTGAATTATTCTAATGCAGAGTAATCTGTCTGAATGTCAATTAATATACCATCAATTAATATACTCTTATTAAGGGAGCTATTTGCCCCTGTGTTAAATCACCTTTATTGCTGTTCTGAGTCCTTTTTGCCCTCCCTAATTTTAACTGTTTTGTTTTTGTTTTTTTGTGGTTAGTTTCTTTAACCTTGACTTATATGTTCCTAGTTATAAGGGAATATACCTTATTCTTACAGGTTTTGGCTTTGGCTTTACATGGATGGAAATGAGTTTTACGTGCTTTCAAAAAATGGGAAAAAATATAATTTGGATTATTTTAATTAAGGGCCACCTTTTTGAACATGAATTAATATAATATACCATCAGTTAATATGCTTTTGTTAAGAGCTGTTTGCCTCAATTCTAAATCATCTTAATCTACTACTTTTTTGAGTCTTTTTCTCCTCCCTGGGTTTTTTTCTTTTCTTTGTAGTTAATTCTTACCTTGACCTGAATGTTTCTATTTATAAAAAGAGACACTTCTTATTCTCCGAATTTTTTTTTTGCTTCGAATAAGAGAAATTGGATACTGGATTATCAAAATAAACTGTAATTTCCAGAAGGAGCCAGGGAAGAGGATTTTGAGAACTACATGATATGGTTAGCGTGGATCGTCTCATTTCATAAAGCTGATTGGCTAGGATATGGATGATTTTGTATCTGGTAAAAATCCAGAAAAATCATATTTAGCTGAACCAGTGTAGGGTTAGGTCTCCATTTTGTACAGATATTCAGACTTATTCACAGACTAACTGGTGGACTCACATAAGCATAATAAACAGAAATTTGTCATTGCCTGATCCAGAATTATAATGGGCAGCTGTCCCCAGCTCCACCCCTACCCGAAGCATCTACCTGTAGATTCTGGGCTTTCTGTGGAAAATCTCATTTTCTCTTCCCTAATTATTAGCCTACTATGAAGGCTTTGAGTGTTGACCCCTTTAAACGATTTTGTGTAGTGAAAGTGGCTATAAAATGGATTTTTGTTGATAATCACCCACTGGCTTTAGTATGGGTTTTTCCATAGTAGATAAAAGGTTTTAGTTTTATGGGTTTAGGATATTTAGTTACTGGACAGAAAAAAAGGCACCACAATGAAAGCTCTTTCGTTTATTTGAAACAACTCTCACTATTGAAGATCTTTTGATGTTAAAAAGTAAGTTGTTCATCTTTTAAAATTCTGAGTGTCTAGTTTATTCACTGTTGCCAACATTTCTGGAGCTACCAGAGACAATTATAGGCAACTTGCACTTTTTAGTTTTAGTCAGACTTCCTAGGATACCTTAAGTGGTATAAGTTCCAAACATATTCTGTATAATGCAGCTTTTTAAAAGAGTGGGTTTTTTTTTTCTCCTTAACATTCACTCTGAAAACAAATTAATGTGGAAAAGGTTATAACTGAACTCTCTGTATTTAGTTCTAATCTGTATTAGTTCTAATGACTGCTCAAAAGATGAGTATTATTTAAGGAAGTATCAAAAGGAAATACTAAGTCTTCCAGAAATAATTATGATTAGATATACTTTAAGAACTATTTGGTAATGTGGACTCAAACCTAGTTGATTTCACGTTTTCACATTAAAACAATTATTTAATAGGATGGAAAAATACTAGCTTATCTTAGAAACATTATAAACTTGTCTACCCTTTTCAAAGCTCTGACGTGGAACTCGGATCCTGTTAGGCAAGCTTTTTTGTGGGCGTATTAATTCACATTCCACCTGTCAGTACCTATAGGTAAAGACAAGAAACCACACCCTCTGTTCTGACCTTTTCCTCAGGGAACACTGACTAGAATCCTTTGGCTCCGCGTGAGAGGCTGTTTGAATAGCTCAGTTCAGAAGAGCTTTTACTTTTGAATTGAGTGAAGCAGCAAGAACAAGGGAAATAATGTTGCAACTACATTTCTCAAGACTGCTGCTATGGAGATTTCAAACTTGACTTTCCCTGCCAGATTCTTTTTGGAAAGCGTATTTATTTCCACAGATATATTTGATACCGAAAGCAGTTTTATGGCTTGGCTAATTAGATATTTATATTTTCATTCTTCCATTCTTTAAAGATTTAATTATTCTAGGTAAAAAGGTGTTTTTCTGCTTTTTTGTTGTCTTTGTTTTGTTCTTTTTTTTTAATGAATACTGGTGGAAATGTAGGTTTTTAAAATAGATTTGTGCATTTTTTCTTTTGTTCATTTATATGAATTAATGCTTATTTGATAGTACTAAAAAGAAATTTTCATAATTCTGTGGTGTATCTTGATAAATAAGAACTTTTTAATGTAGTGGAAAACTGTTAAAGCAAGTGAAGAAATTTGGCAGCTGCATCTACTAGCATGGATTCTTACCGTACTTATTTGGCAACTGTCAAACTCAATGGCTCATGGTTGGAAGAACAAGATGAAGACATTTATGAGGTTGAATCTCGTGTGCCTTTACCACATCCTTTTCCTCTCTGTGAACATTTGGATGAAAATAACTCTGTCATTATTAATACTTCTATTTTTCATTTTATTCATAAAAGAAATGGGCACATATTAAAGCTTATTTCTAAAATTTCACTGCCTACCCCTCCTTATTCAGTAAGTATAAAAAATTGATTTCTTATACTTTTAGTTTATACTTTCAGTTTTTAATGCACTTAGTTAAAAAAAAAAAACCTGTATAATGAGAAATGAACTTTAAATGTCCTTAGGAGAGGTAAATGGGGTAGAATCTAGTTTTGTTATTGTTTCATATGTTAATACTCCTTTATCCTGATATATTGAAGAGCTAAATTTGGTCTGAGAGCCCCAACTTGGCTATGTTTTTGATTCCAGAGAGCAGAGTGAGATAGTATTTCAGTTTTCCATGGCAGGCAAGCTGTTTAAAAAGATCCTGCTTGTCCTTAAGAATCTTGCTTTTGTATGTTGATGATGCCAATCCCAAGTAAAAATGGAAAGATTATATTTGAGGGAATGAGCATTGTGATACTTAAAACAGCTAAGTCCATTGAGCCAGTTAGGAAATGTTTACAATCATATGGTACATTGGCTGTAGTTCCAGACAGGGAAAAAGAAAATATGGATTCTAATTTTAATTTTCATGTTAATTTATAAGGAACTTAATCTTTAATATGCTTACTAATCCAGTGAGGAGATACTATTTTCTTTATGTGAAATGTATTTTGCAAACATTCTTAAGAGTATTTAGCATAGTTAGTATTTCAGGCTTATTTAACATGTAAGTATGTTGTGAATGATTCACTATAAGTTATTCAATATAACTACAAGTTATTCAGCACTTTTTATGACTTTCATGGCTTTTATTGTAACACACTAGCTAATATTTAATAGGCCAGATGGTTTTCAGAAGAGTTTTGTTACCTCTCTTGAAACTTTTATATTAAAGTGACGGAATTATTTATTGATGCTTTATACTTACTTTTAATGTAATGAGTTTAACTTACTCAGAAAGGCTGAATATGACATTTTAATATATATTTAGATGAACATTTGAAGGGAATCTCTTATTCCAGCAAAGTCGGAGTGCCATTTGCTATATTAAATGAAATTTGTTTCACTAGCTTTACTGTATTTGATTCTTCTAACTTTTTAGTTTTGTTTTGTAAAACTGAAGTTATTTCTTATGGTTTTATGGTAAATGTTTAAATGCACTTTAAGGTTGCTTTAGATCTTACCAAGAAGTAGAACATCAGAAGCAAAAACTTAATTTTTTTAACTAAATCAAGCATTTTGTTGTAAATGCTAAATGGCTTTGTTGTGTTTGTATAGTAAATTTGAAAAAGGAAAAAAAACAAACAACACTCCTGTCCATTTAGTGAGAACTTCGAACTCTTTTTGAGATTTCATATATTTATCAGGCAACCAATTTATAATGTACAGAAAAAAGTTACATATCTACATATATAGAAGCAATTGATACGCTTTAAAAATATAGGCTGTGACTATAAATTCTGGAGAGTAGTTATATATAAATTAGGTCTTTATGGTTATGGTTTTTTAATAGTTAAAAAAATCGATATATTTTAGTTATCCGCATTTAAATGAAAATACTGTTTTGCCAGTCAAAGTGAAAATATAAAGTTTTATTTTTGTTGAGGTAACAACATACAGATATTTTAGGAAATATTTTGTAATTTAAAATGTATGTTCACTATCCATTACAAGTCATAAATGTGTATTCATCTTATTCCCAAATAATAGTTGTAAATGATATTTAATACATCCTATTAAATAAAACAAGAATAATCACATACTAGGTATTTTGGAAATTGACATAGAGTGACCATAAAAATCTTTAGTTAGTAGTTCTAAAATCTGTTTGCTATGGTAAATACTACTCAGATATGAAGAGCAGAAATCTTTAAGAATAAAATACACTTAAATATAATAATTTTATAATATATTATATTTGACTATAAATTAGAATCCACTACATTTTGGTGTAGTGGTTCATATTTTAAATGTAAAACATGGTGATATCTTTCTAATATACTAAGTACTTTGTATGTAATTTTACAAATTTTTACCTGGTGAGCCTATTTTTAATATACATGGTAACTGCTTTTTTAAAAAAAATTTTAATAGTGTTAATGTTATAAGACTACATACTAGAAACATTTGAGGTCAGTTTTTTCTCATGTAGTTGTTTAAATAATAACAGATAGGGGCACCTGTGTGGTTCAGTTGGTTAAGCATCTGACTCTTGATTTCAGCTCAGATCATGATCTTGGAGACCCCACATGGGCCTTTGTGCTGGGTATAGAGCCTGCTTAAGATTCTCTCTCTCCCTCTTTCCCTCTGCCCCTCCCCCCCATGCTTGTGTGTTCTCTCTTTTAAAATAAAAAAAAAAACAACAGAGAAGCCAGTGCTGGCAGTCAGAAGTTCAGAAAGCTAAAGCAGAAACAGTGCTTTTCTATACTTTCGTGGAGCTGGTAACAGTGATCACTCTTTCTTGAGAGCTTTGGCCTGTACTTGATTGTCATCTTTTAAAATTGTATAAGAACATAGCCATGCCAATAACAGCATTTTAAGGAGACTGTATTATGAGTAATTATGGATAATGCCTCTATATTCTAATGTTTTGAAAATAAATTGAATATTCATATAGAGTCCTATAGATGTTTCATAGATGGACAGAAATATAAAGCTTTTTAGTTAAAACATGGGTTATAATAATTTCATTTTGTTGTGCCACTATGATTTTGTTAATTGTTACCATTATATTAAGCATATATTAGTTCCCCAAAGTGTATAGCAGGAATCCACAATCAATAAATGTTCAATATAAAAGATACTAAGTTTTTCATACAGTACAATTAGAGAAAATTCTTCAGAAAATACAAAAAGAGCCTGTGTGTCATTAACTCTATGTTTCTCTTTATGTGATGAAATACAGATCTACTGATGTGAAGTGGTTTATTTCCAAAAACATTTTTTACACAAAATTAAAATACATCTCTTATGTAAAGTTGTATGTAGCTAATCTATTTGTGTACTGACTTTTTCCTCCTACTAATGTTAGTAAGCACTAGAAATATTACATGGCTATAATTCAACAGTTCAACAGTATGTCTTTATTTTTTATTTAAAAATCCTTTTTTAAAAAAAAAAAAAAACCTTTAGTGGGCAATGACATTGACCTTCCCAACACTTAGTTGTCTTCCTTCATGTATGCTTTCCCTCCTTGTTTAGCTTGAACATGCAAAAGTTACACAGACAGAGTTGATGCGGGAGTCATTTAGACAGAAACAAGAAGTGACTGAGTCTCTTAAGTGCCAAGAAGAACTGCGAGAGCGCCTTGATGAGGAGTCCAGGGCCAGAGAACAGCTGGCTGTGGAGCTCAGTAAGGCTGAGGGTAAGCAATTTGCCATTGGCAACTGAGGGAGGAAAACTTTCAAGTTTAAAAATAGAGTTTTTTGATGCAAAACAGATCTGGACATTACCAGTCTACTCTAATTTAAGAGTGACCATTGAAATGTAGTTTGTCTTCAGAGTTTCTCCAGACAATTTTAAGAACCGTGTATGCTTTTATTTATTTTTTTTTAAGATTTTATTTATTTATTTTTGACAGAGGCAGAGAGAGAAGGAAGCAGGCTCCCTGCTGAGCAGAGAGCCCCATGCGATGTGGGGCTCGATCCCAGGACCCTGGGATCATGACCTGAGCTGAAGGCAGAGGCTTTAACCCACTGAGCCACCCAGGCGCCCCCCGTATATGCTTTTAATTATTAGAAAGTATTTAATAGAGGGGCGCCTGTGTGGCTTAGTTGGTTAAGTGCATGCCTTCAGCTCAGGTCATGATCCTAAGGTCCTGGGATCCAACCCCGTATGGGCTCTCTGCTCAGTGAGGACTCCGCTTCTCCCTCTCCCTCTGCCTGCCACTCTGTCTGGTGTGCTCTCTCTTTCTGTCAAATAAATAAATAAAATCTTTTTTAAAAAAAGAAAGAAAGAATGTAATAGAATTACAGAAAGCACTGAAATTTTTGGAAAATATAAAAATTTATAATGGTCATTTGTTGCCATAATCCCACAATCCTAAAGCAAATTTAGCGAAGTAATTGAGGGATGAAAAGACCGAAGCTAAGAATAAATTGTTCAAAGCCACCATTAAATGGTGATGCCAGGCTTTATGCCTCTAAAGCCTCATGCTGCCATACTGTTGTGGGTGTTGGCCTTCTAGAATCACTTAAAATATCAACTTTCTCTAGTATATTTAAAACGAGATTTGATTCACAAGCATCTGATTTATATTGCTTTCCAGGAACCTGTCTGTTTATATCTGTATAATAAAATGAGTTACACCTACATGATGTAATGCATCAGCATAACAAAATAAAACAAAAGTTCAAAGGAACTTCATATTTAGGCACAAAGGTTAACAACAAAAAGGTTGCATTGAACGTATCGTAATTTCTACTGCTATTAGCAGCAGATTCATTCAAAATATTTAATATGTTGGATTGAAGTTTTGCTAACAGTATACCTGTTATTTATGTAACACCGAATGGTAAGATTTGAAATAAGTTATAATCCCATTCCCTGTAAATTTTATTTTATAGGTGTCATTGATGGTTATGCAGATGAAAAAACTCTTTTTGAAAGGCAAATTCAGGAAAAAACTGATATAATAGATCGTCTTGAACAGGAATTGTTATGTGCAGGTAATAGATTACAGGAATTGGAAGCAGAGCAACAGCAGATCCAAGAAGAAAGAGAATTACTGTCGAGACAGAAAGAAGCTATGAAAGCAGAAGCAGGCACTGTTGAACAGCGTATGTATTTTTAGACTTTGTATATGAAACAATCCTTAAAAGTTCAAGGTGGCTCTTTTCCCCTTTCATTGTCTTTATTCCTGTATTTTATATGAGGATTGAAGAATTAAAAGAAAATCTGTCTCTTCAGTAAATGTTTTATAACCCAACCATGTAGAGTCAGGGGTGTTTTGTTTTGTTTCTTTTTTCCTTTGGCTGATTTTAACTGGAAAAGATAATCCTTTATCCTTGAACATCTACCTTTAAAGGAAGCTACATATAATGAAGGAGGATATTTTTCAAACCATGTAAAATTAAGTACTTTTTTTTTTTTTTTTTTAGATTTTATTTATTTACTTGACAGAGATCACAAGCGGGCAGAGAGGCAGGGAGAGAGAGAGGAGGAAGCAGGCTCCCTGCTGAGCAGAGAGCCCGATGCAGGGCTTGATCCCAGGACCCTGGGATCGTGACCTGAGCCGAAGGCAGAGGCTTTAACCCACTGAGCCACCCAGGCACCCCTAAAATTAAGTACTTTTAATAGCAGAAAGGCAGCAAAAATGTGTACTTGGAATAAATAAGAGTACTCATCAGCACTTTGGGCAAGCAGGTAGGGGGGTGGATTTTGGCCTGCAGGAGAATAGTTTGAAAAGGTCAGTGACTATTAGAAGCAGGCAGACATCGGGTTTAACCTGTGTAGGAGTTCAAAATATACAACTTATAAATAAACTTTAATTTTTTCTTAAATGAGAAATCAGATGTAATATCTTTGTTTGGCAGAAAGAAATGTCAGCCATTATGACAGTGGAACTTAAAATCCTTTTTTATCATATCCTCTCACTTTCATAGTACACATGCAGTTAGGATTATAAATGTGTAGTTTTACTAGTTGAATTTTACCAATTTAGAAATATGTACAGCAGACATTTTTGTAATTTCGTGCAGTTGTTTCTGGTCTCAAATTTGTTTACCACAGGTTAAGAGTTGGACTTTTTAATATGCAAAGTATATAGATAATGCATGTAAAATATTTAAGAAATACTGAAACATCCAGTGTTACCAGTGGTTTCAACTTTTACTTCTGATTCTTTTGTGTATACATATTATCCTATTTTAGGAAATAGACATGTAAATTATATCTTTGTTCTGTATGTGTGTGTTTTCTTTCTATTCTTATAGGACTAGTAGATGCTGCAGTCGATGCAGCACCTGGAGCAGGTGTGTTTATACAGTGGCATGGCCAGTCTTTGGGTGGTAAACTTACAACTCCAAAAATTGGGTGACCCTTGGATTTTCAATCACATACCTCTACTTTTCCAACTAACGTACCTCTAATTTTACTGTTGTGCTTCATACTTAACAGTTTTTCTCTTTAACAAAAAACTTTACTTGCAATAAAATACATACTTACATTTGAAATTAACTACTGAGATTCATAATGATCATCATCTTATATCTGTTTTTCCACAGAGCTTAAGATCATTTCAATTTTTTACAGAAATAAGTACATTAAACTCTTGGAGCCTGTAACTTTAAAATGCTCTTTCTAAGTCAGGAAATATAAGATGATGGTAACAATAGGATCATTGAGATTTAGTAAAGTAAAGAGACTTTCTGGTTCACTTACATTTATATTAACGTCTGAATCAGTATTGTTTTAAAAGAAAAGCTATTTTCTATAGATTCCTAGTCCTGAGTACGTTGTTGGCAGACTGAGCAGTGTAAAGACTCTTGGGTTATGTTCCTTTATTTTTTCATTAGAGGATTAATGTTTTACTTTGCTATTTATACTTAATAATTGTATTGTTAATAATAATAGCTAACACTTATATAGTGCTTACCATACTCTAGGCACTATTCTATATGTATATTAACTCATTTGATCCATAATAACTGTTAGAGATCAGCACTATTACTACCTCCCAGTTTATGTGTAAGGAAATTGGAGGACATCATACTATGTTTCACATAGGAGATAAGTGGCAGAGCTAAGATTTGAATCCACAGTCTCTGCTCTTAAGCAATACACCATACCGCCTCTCATACTTGTCAGTTTTTTTCTTGATACATTTATGTATGAGCATGCAAGACTAACTCAGGAATATGGATCTAATAAGGAAAAAGACTAACAGGAAATTCTGATTGTAGTTGTATTTTTTTTTTCTATAACTCTTACTTGCCTTGGTTAAAAATATACAGTATTTGATCGTCATGTGTATTGTGTGTGCATATAAAAGTGACTTTATTGGCTTGATTTTTACCTGAGGTGAATTATTTCTGTGCTTAAATTTAATTAGACTTTGTTCTTTTCCTTATAGTGCAAGTGGATTTACTTTTTTTTTTCAGTCATTTGCTATGGCATTTTCACAAAGTATTGTTTTTAGTGATATGATCATTCTTTTTGTTAATATAGTATAAGTTTTTGATACTAGCTTGCTTACTTGTATAGGAATGTGATAATTTGATATTTTCACAGGAACATTTTCCTTTTTTCCATGAGTTTGAAATAAAACTCAGACCTCTTATTTCATAAGGTAAAATCAGAGCATAGTTATCAGTGATTTCATTATTATTAATTATGATTTAACTTAGAATATTTTTATATTTATAAACAGAATTACTACAGGAGACAGAAAAACTAATGAAGGAAAAACTAGAAGTACAGTGCCAAGCTGAAAAAGTACGTGATGACCTTCAAAAACAAGTGAAAGCTCTAGAAATAGATGTTGAGGAACAAGTCAGTAGGTTTATAGAGCTGGAACAAGAAAAAAATGCTGAGCTTATGGATTTACGACAGCAAAACCAAGCACTGGAAAAGCAATTAGAAAAAATGAGGAAATTTTTAGATGTAAGTATTGTCAACTTGAATATTGATTTTCTCAGTGTAATGCTTACTTGCTGTTACTCTAAGTTATGACTTTTAAATTATGAAGAGACTCTTGAACTCTAGCATTTTCATATGTATGTGTTTTCTACCAATTAACTGAAAGGTACTATTCCAAATAGTTCACCCATCACAGTTAAAAGCAGTACAAGCAGATTAACAGTACAGGCTAACCAGTTAGCCTTTCCAAATTCAGAGTTAAGAAGCTTGTCCTAGTCTTTCCTTTAACCAACTGCAAAAACAGGTTGAGGATCCCGAGTAAGCTAACTGGCCAATACTGTTTGACCCACAAAAGATATACATAGTAACAGTGTGCTTTGAGAAACAGGGGATTGGGAGTTGTTATGCTGTCATTATTGTCTTCCAAAATGATATTAAGTCTCTAATTTCACATGGATTTTCTTCTTTGAGATTTCATTTAAGGCCTGATAGTCTCTTTATAGACCAGGGAATCAGATTCTGACACATTTTATAACTTTAGATATGAAATCTAGATTAGGATAAAAGAACTTTATTTACTAAATAATCTGCTCTGCTTTTTTTTTATGACTAAATTAACAATGGAATTACTCTATTTTTCCAGAAAAGTAAACTCATTTTTGGAACAGTATTTTTATATTAGTCTATATTTAACATTCGGTTTTTTAAAATGTGCTTCAAATAATATTTAAATGCATAAATTTTTATCAAAGTGTCCAAATAGGCTACGTATCATACAAAAGATGGTATCTTTTTAAACCTTTTGGTTTGGGCTATTCTGTGGTCATCAGTTGTTTGTCTTCAAATAAAGCTATGTGTGTAACTAAAGGGAAGTAGCAGAAATAATAGCTTCAATATATGTTGTTTCATCTGTTACTGTTATTTTTATTTAAACTTCAGGAGCAAGCCATTGATAGGGAACATGAGAGAGATGTATTCCAACAGGAAATACAGAAACTAGAACAGCAACTTAAGGTCATACCTCGTTTCCAGCCTATCAATGAACATCAAACTAGAGAAGTAAGAACTTTACTGATGTTGTCTGCCTTACAATAATTTGTATATTATGTGTAAAATAAGATGTGTATTGTGAAGAACTTAAAGGAAATTCTTTCTATTATATATAAATCTTCAAAATCAGAAAATTAAAAATTTCTTCAGTGTGAAAGAATCTTGAAACTCTAAAAATTGTTTGAATTGAAATTTATATTCCAGTATTACCCAATTAAATAAACTTCTCTGCTTATTTTTTAATTCCCATTCCCAACAAATCTGATCAAAAGAATTGTCCGTATTCGCTCTTTACTTCCCCATCTTGTGTTCTTTTCTCAGTCCTCTGTGATGAAATTCCAACCCCTCTGTCTCAGTGGGGTTTTATATCCTCTTTTTCATTGAAATGATTCCTGGGGTTACCAACCTCATGGCTATGTCCACTAATCATTTCTCTGTCTTCTTCATACACAGCCATTCAGAGGTTTCATTACAGCCCCCTTCCATAAACAGTTGGCTTCTGTGACATACTTATTTCATTGGTCTCTCTCTGATCTTTGTTTTTCAACCCAAATAAATGATGGAGTACCCCAAGACTTAGTCTTGGGCCCCCTTCTTTCTTATTAATAGTCTCTTCCCAAGTAGTTACAGGTAGAGGACTATGCATTTATATCTCCATCCCTGATACTCTTTTGAACTCTGGACTTGAATATTCAGATGCTCACTATATCTCCATTTAGATGTCTCAAAATTAACATGTTCAAAAGGGGCCTCTTGATTCCAAATGACTAGCCCCCAGCAGAGAAGGACAAGAATAAAACATGTTCCTTCTTCATTTCAGTAAGTGTTATACCATCTTCACCTTCCTCATTGCTAAGATGCATCATTCATCCTTGATTCCACTCTTTTTCCCAACCCCTGCTTCCAACCCATTGGTGGTAGGGTTGCACTACATCTTAGATCTCCGTGTTCTTTTTATCTTCTTAAATCTTAACTGATACTGTTTGGCTGGGTAATTTTGGTAGCCTCACTACCACTCTTCCTGCCTCTACTTTTTCATACCAATTGTCTGTTTCCTCATATAGAAACATAGAACTCCAAATTTACTGAATGAATGCTACATGAATGAGGGAAGACTTATTGTATAAATTCCTAACGTTGGCTTTTTATGGTTATAAAGAGAGAGAGTGCTTGAGAATTAGGCCATCCTACTTTGAATCATGGCTCTGCCATTTACCAGGTGTATGACAATGGCTAAGTCACTTTTTAAAACTTTCTAAAATGTTTACTCACTTCTAAAATAGAAATTGTAATAGAACCCACCTGTTGGAGTATTGGCCCACTACATAGTGAAGTTATAACATTGTTTTCAGAAATAGTTAATTTTTTTCAGAAATCTTATAGTATTGGGGTACCGGAGTGGCTCAGTGGGTTAAGCTTCTGCCTTTGGCTCAGGTCATGATCTCAGGGTCCTGGAGTCGAGCCCCACATCAGGCTTTCTGCTCAGCAGGGAGCCTGCTTCCCCTTCTCTATCTGCCTGCTGCTCTGCCTACTTGTGATCTCTCTTTCTCTGTCAAATAAATAAAATCTTGAAAAAAAATCTTATAGTATTTAATTTCTATAAAATTTACTAGATTTCATTTCTCTTCAAAGAATTCCAAAGTGCATAAAATGTGTATAAATTCATTATAGTAAAATGTTATCTACATTCTCATTGAAGTAATCTGGTATAGAATAGCCTTATCTATATTTTATTTTCTCTATATTTTTCTATAACAAGAGAAAAATTATCAGTCCTCACAGAGTTTGTAGTTACTGATCTTATTCCTAACATAATTTCAGCTTTTTAAAAATAGCTGTGTTTGTTGAAACTCAAAGGAATATTAAAGCTCTAGAACTTCCTATCATTTCTTATTATTTGGTTTCTTACATTTGAAAACTGTGACCTGCCTCATTCACGAAACTTTAAGAAACTAACAAGGATGTGTATATTTGATTTTCTCCTGGAACAATGTGATCTATTTGTTCTGTCCTTACCTTGTCAAATCTGATTCCCCAGATTCTGATTTTCTCAAGATCAAAATACTAACTGTAACAGTATATTGTATTGTTTTGCTGCTTTGCTGTCTTCCTTCCTTGACTGTACTTTCAAATCTTAGTCCACCCATGACTCAGAGTTTCTCCTGAGTGGCTTTGTTATTGTCATTCTTGAACATGTAATTGTAGGTAAGTTTGCATTTGTTTTAATGTTTTGCACAATAAATATCATTTTAGATCATTTCCTTAAAATATCTCATTGAACTAAGCTAGAATTCCTTTTTTTCCTACCATCACACTTCTTTTTCTAGTAGGTTTTCTCTCCTCACTTGATGAGAATGAATTTCTTAAGCTATTTTATTAATGCTTCCTGAATTCTTCCATCATAGAGCCATCCTCTTGAATAGACCATGAATATCAGGATTACTTACGGAAACTCTCAGGGTGCACAGGTCCCTCTCATCACTCCACATTGTCATCTCTGTTCTGCAGTGCTGGAACGTATAGGCTGAGAAAGCTTTTTAAGTGACCGTATTAAAGCTCTCCCATCCTGTGGTGTTTAGAACCATTGTTTTATTATATGTATCAATTATAACCATTTGTGGAAAGAAAAATAGAATCCATGGAAGATTTTTTAGGTTATCTTATCTCACATAAGAATGTAAGTTAGTGGGGCGCCTGGGTGGCTCAGTGGTTTAAGCCGCTGCCTTCGGCTCAGGTCATGATCTCAGGGTCCTGGGATCGAGTCCCGCATCGGGCTCTCTGCTCGGCAGGGAGCCTGCTTCCCTCTCACTCTCTCTGCCTACTTGTGATCTCTCTCTGTCAAATAAATAAATAAAATCTTTAAAAAAAAAAAATTATAAAAAAAAAAAGAATGTAAGTTAGTACTTTGTAAACTTGTCATTTTTGGGGGGTTTTAGTGTGGTTGAACCATTAGAGCTTATACTTATTTATGCTTTATTCAAAAATGTAATTTTTTTCTCCTCCTAGCTGGAGACAGTCTTTGTCTTAAGAGAAAGAACTTTTTGTAAAGGGTTGATGAGAACAGTATTATTTCTGTTTTGTTAGTACTGTTTTGTTTTGTCAACTCAGAAAACGTCACCATAGTTGGAGACAATCATTGCTATCCTTATCAAAAATAAAATTAGTATAATGTCTGAAAATACTTTTTGAAATGAGGATAGGTTATTAGCTTGTTGAAATTTTTTTAAATTAACAGTTTTTGCTTATTATATTTCCAGGTTGAACAGTTAACAAATCATTTGAAAGAAAAAACAGACAAGTGCAGTGAGCTTTTGCTGTCTAAAGAGCAGCTTCAGAGGGATATCCAAGAACGGAACGAAGAAATCGAGAAATTGGAATTTAGAGTAAGGGAACTAGAACAAGCCTTACTCATTAGTGCGGACACTTTTCAAAAGGTGTGCCATTTTCTTTAGGTTAATTTTATCAAGTATTTTAATGCCAGTTACTCTTAGTTACATGAACATCAGTTCCTTTAAATAAAAAATTACTACTGACTTTTTATTGATATTATTATAAAATATAAATATACCTTTATGTCTTCAGTGACATCATAACTGTATCTATTTATTCCTATCTCCAGATATTACTTGCATACCTTAGAAAGGAAGATTAGCTAAACCAGAAGGATGAATGATCCTTTTAACAGTCAGTAAGGTTGTAATTGTAAAATAATAGCCAAGTGAAAAAGCTGTGGACACCAGTTGAGGTTGATGCTTTATCCCAGACTAAGGAATGAAGTCTATTTCCATTGTACTGCAGAAAGCAAGAATGAAAGAAAAAGAGCAGGATAAGGAAGGGTAGGAAGGGAGCAGTTCAGGGGATAGCCTCCATTTTACCTGAGGAATGAATTTTAAGAATGTCAAACATTCCTGTTTATATAAAAATGCATTCAAACCTGCGTATCTCTACCTTTGATTATTCACTCATGTAGATTATCAACTGCTAATTGGAGAAATGAAAGTGCTACTTCTGTAATTAAAATGAATCATGATTTAAAGTCTGAAGTTTTGAAAAAATTCTTATATATTTAAAGGTAGAGGACCAAAAACTGTGTGGAGCTATAGAAGCTAAAGCAGAATTGTCCCTAGAAGTACAGTTGCAGGCTGAGCGAGATGCCATAGACCGAAAGGAAAAAGAGGTAAGTGGTTTACCTTTAATGACAAAATGTGGTTTGAAATATTTTAAAATAATTTTAAATAAGTTATTCGAGAATATCATTTGTATAGAATGGAGTTTATAATCTAAAACCAAAGTTTAAATGATTTCTTAGCTCATTGCTCAAGTTGACCTTGAAGACAATAAAGATTGGAACAAATATGTTGGTCTGAGGAAGAGTGTTACAGGTAGAGGGGACAAATGTAAAGGCCTTGACACAGGAAGAAGTTTTAAAGACGAAAAGAAGGTAAATAAGAAGAGAGTGTAGAGAGAGTTGTGTTAGGACAAAAGGCAGTATCTTCCTATTTTTCTTAACTTACCATGGGCTTTGAAGTATTGCTAGTTTGCTGTAGGGTTTGTTTTTTTTTTTGTTTTTGGGTTTTTTTGTTTTGTTTGGTTTTGTTTTTTAAGTTACGTTGCCCTGGGAGGTTATTATAGTGCTATTTTACAATTTACTGAACATGTTCTTAAAACAAAAGTTTAACAGTACAGTAATTATATAAAGTTTTCCTGTGTTTTTCTACTGTCTCCCTTCTCAAACAAAAAGAAAATCCACTTTTAATACAGTAATAATTTCTAATTTCAATTTAAATTAAACTTACTTAAATCTTGGTCTACTATTAGCTTTTCTAAAACATATTGTACTCTGCATTATCTAGCTATATCATATCATTTAAAATACTTAAGGTGTTTTAAATTACATTTTTATTTCCATATAATTTTCTCAGGATATTTAATATATTTTAACAAATATCTGTTGAACTTAAAGAGTAAATGAATGTTAATAAGTCCTTTGTAAAATATAAGAATGATTCAGACATCAACTAAAATTCAGCTCAGAAAACTTGTGGATCAGAAAAAAGCCCTTTATCTAAATGATCAATAGAAATGATCATCTCCATGAGAAGGTTTATTTTCTCACTATCATATTATTATACTGACTAATGTTTATCTAAAAGGTTCTTGATTATTTTGCTTTTTTGGTTTTTCTGCAATAAGCAGGCAACACTTGTTTATCTGTAACCACTTTTATGTGTTTTGAAAAGAACATTTAAAGTGCCTTACAGTAATAGAGAAATTGCTCTCTAAAAAGATAGACTTTCAAAACTGAACCCTGAAAACAATGATAGTTGATAATGAATAGTTGATTAACTTTACTAATTTTATATTTTAATTATTTTCTGAATTTAATATAACGTTACACTTAATATTTTGAGGTCAGTATTTGATAGCAGTCTACCTTTTACTCAGAATCGTAGCTGTTCAGAACTACAAGGAGGCCGGTTAGCCAGCTTCTGTCAACCAACTCACAGTATTTATAAATAGGATAGAGCCAGGTGTGTTGAGTAAGTAAAGGGTTGAAGTGATAGTTCATCCTAGTCTACCTAGTTTTTAATAACAGTAACAAGTACTCTGTCAGAACCCACTCATCTGTGACTAAAGACTGAAAGAGAAGAGGAATGTAGAATTAAAAGATAAATCTTTTAATGAAAATAACTTCTTAAGCATTCTCTCCGCGTGAGGCAAATGTTTTCAGATATCTGATGGAATATCAACAGAAGATGTCTGTATGTATCATTATATTTTTTTCTACTATCCTCATAGCCTTAATCTGTGCACAACTTTTTTTAAGTTTATTGTATGTTTAGAAATGCAAAATGAATAGAAATAGAAGAAACTTTAAAGATAGGATAAGAAAAAAGAAATAATGTGGGGAAAATAGAAGGAAGAATTTTTTTAAGAAAAAGATGCCTTTAATAGGTCTTAACTCTATAGAGCTAATAAAATCTAGCTCATAGATGGCAGTAATAAGTGATCATAGTTAACTTTGTGGAGGTCTATGCTAGAAAGTGATATTTTAAAAGCCTAATGTCATTCATCTTTACAGTCTCCCTGAGGATAGGCTCTAGTGTTACCTCCATTTTACAGATGAGTAAACTGAGTCTTAAGAGAGGTTAAACTTGTTCATAGTCACAAACTGGTGGTTGAGCAAGCATTCCTCCTAAATTTCTCTGATTCTGGAGTCCTGTGATGCTGTACTGCTAAAGAATTGGGGAATATTTTGCCTTGTTGGTAAGAAATATTAAAGACTATCACTTAACATTTATTAAGACTGTAATACATGTTGATTACCACTATCCAGTTGTAAAACTAGCAGATTTCAAAGATCTAATGTCTAACTTAGAAGGCATATACACATTTGAAAGAGAGAAAAAAAGATTTTAAAAGAAAACACAAATAGTTGCAAATTAGCATAATCCAAACAGTATAGATAACATTTAGTAGCTAAAGTAAACAGGATTAAAACAAATAGCAACGTTCTATCTTAAAACCCTAGTAATATTCTTGTGGTTTTGGTTGTTATAGACTCAGTAATAGGACAGCCTGGGACTGAAACTGGAGTCTGACTGAACAGGCGGAAAGAATCCTACAGTTGTCATCTTTGGGAATTGAGGTCTCTATTGTGATGACTCAAATTCAGCTTCTTAGAACAGAAATGTTAGTACTTTAGGCCAGTGTTTCTCAGACTTTAGTGTGCACATGAATCCCCTGGGGATCTTATTAAAAGGAAGATTCAGATTCAGTAGGTCCGGCATGGGGCTTTGGAGTCTGTGCATCTCACATGTTCCCAGGTGATGCCAGTTCTGCTGCTCTAGGGACCACGTTGTGAATAGCAAGACTTTAGATCAAATTTAGAATTTGACCATAAACTCTTGTATCAAAAAGGAAAACAAAACAAATAAATGAAAAAACAGACTCTTAAATACACAGAACAAACTGATGGTTGCCAGAGGGGAGGTCGGTTTTTGGGGGAGAGTGAAGTAGGCAAAGAGGATTAACAGGTACCCCAGAAATCTAATAGCATTTGAGGTAGAGCTTCATTTTTGAACTTAAATGTCTATATGTATATTAAAGTAATACCTTTCATCAAAAGTAGCTGTGAAAGATAAGGATAGGTATAAATACTACTGCATTCGATAACTTTGAAGAAGATAAAATCACCATAGTTTTCAGCACACCAACCTGATAATTATATATGAGCAACTATTAAATGTGTTTAAGATGTGTCTACCGAGTTTATACCAGTGCACAGAAAATAAGTATGAGTTCCAGACATTAGTTATTATAAGCAGGATAAATGATAGTTAAGAATGCGAGGCTTTAGGAGCACCTGGGTGGCTCAGTCATTAAACATCTGGCTCTTGATTTAGGCTCAAGTCACGATCTCAGGGTCACAGGATGGAGTCCCGCGTTGTCGGGTTCCTCACTCAGTGGACTGCTGGAGATTCTTTCTCTCCCTCTCCCTGTGCCCTTCTGAGCCACGTGCTTGCTCACACTCTCTCAAATAAATAAAATCTAAAAAAAAAAAGAATGTAAGGCTCCAAAGGTAAACTCCTCACCACATACTGGTCTCGTGACCTCAAGACAAGGTACTTTGTTCTCAGTGACTCCCTCCTCATCTCCAAAATGGGAATAATCCAAGTAAAGATCTCATAAGATTGTCACAGAGTTTTAAAAATGATACCTATGAAGCGCCTTATGCAGTCCCTAACAACAAATTGTCTATAAATGATGGCTACTATTATTAGCATTAATACTATTTCTGTTAAGGGGCTTTGCCTTGTTAATGCTAAGATACGATTCTGATTACATGTCTGGGTATAGGTAGCATATGGTTCCTTTCAAGTTCTAAGGAAATAAATGATTTATAGGCTGCCCTCTGAGCCAGCTACTACTGAATAATGTTGCTCCTGCATTCTAGGTTGCTATTAATGCAGCAATTTTGATCATTCATTAAATATTTATTAAGTAACTACAAAGCATTGAACTAAACAACTATTCCTTAATCAGACCCAACTTTTGAAATATAATGGTAACTAGCTCTTAAAACTCATTAGTTTCAGTCTCTATATAACTAACCATTACAGAGTAATTGCTTTAACATTAACAGGAATCTGTGCTCAGAAAAGAGCTAAATTTCTATTGTCCTAACGTATAGGAGTTCTCTAATTTTATCCTAAAACGGTATTAATAACTTGCTGTTTAAGTTTCTGTATTTCAGACAAGGATCTCACAGTCTTAGTGTCTACCTCTCCTTTCATCTACTTAAGCAAGGCACATTCAGCCAAACCTTTCATTAGGTTAAGTATTAGTATTGACTAATTTGAGCTAGTCTCATTTGGTAGCTAAAACAACTGACTTAACTTTGCAGCTTTCTTGAACCTTTTGATAGCAACTAAATTTAACATGAAATAAGATTTAAAATGTGGACTCTTTCCCTTCCTCCCAGACTTTTACTTTGTCAGAAAATATTTTAGGTAAGAAATGGCCCCTTGAATGCTTCCTTCCTCTGAAGTTCTTCTCTTTGCTTTAAGTGGAATGATTTAAGGGTGATCAGTTTGAAAGTACCTAGAAACCACACAGTTATATACTGGCTTAGAGAAACCCCTTTATTCTTATGGTTCGTATGTCTTAAATATATGTTTTATACACCTAATTCAGCACTTTTCATTCTCTTTTCACGAACATTTGTATAAACAGGTATTTTTTTTTCTCTTCCCTTTTGATATTTTGATATCAAAGATTACAAACTTAGAAGAACAATTAGAGCAGTTTAGAGAGGAACTGGAAAATAAGAATGAAGAAGTTCAGCAACTCCATATGCAATTAGAAATACAGAAAAAGGAATCTACTACCCGCCTTCAAGAACTTGAACAAGAAAACAAATTATTTAAGGTAATTAATTAAGAAAAACTTTGTTCATAAATAATTCATAATTTTTGTCTTAGTATCAAGCACTTGCTGAGTCTAGCTGCTAAATAATTCTTAACAGGAACATTCACTGCAGATGGGTTTGCATGGAACTTATTTTCAACCCAGCATAATATTTGAATTCATCACGAATGAAAAAATTTTTAGAACTTTTATCAAAATATTTTAAGAATTATTGACTTAAAATTACTATATGATTGCTGATTTTATTTGTACATTTTGGGCACTTTATCTTTGTAACACTTAATTGAAAGAGTATTCAGAAAATTACATGTAATGATCTATCCAGCTGATTGGGGTTTTTTGTCCCTAGGATGAAATGGAGAAATTGGGATTTGCCATAAAAGAGTCTGATGCTATCTCTACTCAGGACCAACATGGGTTGTTTGGAAAATTGGCTCAAATAATGCAGGAAAAAGAAATAGAAATTGACCAATTAAATGAGCAAATTACAAAACTTCAGCATCAACTTAAAATTACAACAGATAATAAGGTACACTAGTTTTAAATTATTACATGAAATTAAGCTAGAATTTTGAAGGGCAAATGCTGTTTTTCAGCTTCTCTTTGAGTATAAGAACTGAATAAACCTTAATCCTCTTTTACCCATTAAATTTTATTTTATTAAGGTACATTGGCTTCGGGCACCTGGTTGGCTTAGGCGGTTAAATCAAGCCTTCGGCCCAGGTCATAGTCCCACTGTCCTGGGACTGAGCCCTGCTCCTTCTCCCTCACCCTGTTCTTGCATGCTGTGCATGTGTGCGTGCTCACGTGCGCTTGCTCTTTCCCTCTCTCTGTCTCTCCCTCTCAAATAAATCTTAAAAAAAAAAAAAAGACACATTGGCTTTACAAGCTATGTGTATTTTTTATTCCCTCCTAATATTGTCAAGGATTTTTGATGTTTTCCAGAGAATCTCTGGTGACTCAGATTTCATCATCTCATTCTAACAAAACTATTAAAAATTCTATTTGATGTGAATTAAATAAGATAGTAACACCATCTGTTGACCATTTTTATTTTACTACTTTATTCTTTTCAATTAGAATGTATTGATATTGACTATTTATAGGAAAACAGCTACTAATGTTTAAATCACTTTATATTTAACAGAACTTTCTGAACAAAGTTAGAAGTAAGGTCCTTGTTTGATATGATGGGGACTGTTGGTTTATATCAAAATTAATCTAACATGTCTGAGAAGTGTACTATTTGTGTGAGATCAACCCTTTGAGATCCTGCCCTTAAAATAAAAAATAAAATTCCCAAAATGCAAATACATATTTATTATGTCTGTTATTTGTTTTCATTAATAGGTTATTGAAGAAAAAAATGAACTGATAAGGGATCTTGAAACCCAGATAGAATGTTTGATGAGTGATCAAGAACGTGTGAAGAAAAGTAGGGAAGAAGAAATTGAACAGCTCAATGACGTGATTGAAAAACTTCAACAGGAATTGGCAAATATTGAACAGAAGACATCAATGGATGCCAGCCCTTTCCCAGAGGAAGCAGATAGTTTAAAACATCAGTTAGATATGTTAATAGTTGAAAAACTGGCTTTGGAACAGCAAGTAGAAACCACTAACAAAGAAATGGCTTTTACGAAAAATGTACTTGAAGAAACCAATTTAAAAATGAACGAGCTAACAAAAGAATTATGCAGCTTAAAGAGAGAACGTGAAAATACGGAGAAAATCCAAAGTGTACCAGAGAAAAGCGTTAGTATGGACATAGATGACCCGAGCAAAACCAAACCTGAACTGGAAGTTCACCTTACTGAGAATGACTTTAAACCCTTAGAAAATCAGACTCACATCACGTCTTTTGAAGAAAACAGCAGAAGTTCAATAAGCAGTTTGGAAACAAAGGTGCTACAGCTTGAGGGCACTGTGAGCGCAAAGGACTTGGAACTCACCCAGTGTTACAAACTTATAAAGGACATGCAAGAACAAGGCCAATCTGAAACAGAAATGCTTAAACGGAAGATTGTAAACCTACAGAATATACTTGAAGAAAAAGTTGCTGCTGCTCTTGTGAGTCAAATCCAACTTGAAGCAGTTAAGGAATATGCAAAACTCTGTCAAGATGAACAAGCAGTTTCACCAGAACTTGAAAGAACAAATGTACAGAATTTAAATCCAGTAAGAGACAATGAGATGGACCCAGATGTATTAGCATTAACTTTGAGAATATCAGAGTTAGAAAACCAGGTGGTTGAAATGCAGGCTAGTTTGATTTTAGAAAAAAAACAGGTAGAAATTGTGAAGAAAAATGCTTTGGAGAAAGAAAAGAAGCTACTAGAACTAAAGAAGTTATTGGAGGAGGAGATAAACCAGGGAGGTAAAGAAAGGAAAAGAAGCCCTGTAGGAGATTTTGAAGTTTTCAAGGTTAGGTTGTTTTTCATTTTTTTCACTTAAATGCCATAAGGAATTCTCTTTTTCTTTGTCCTTAAACTGATTACTAATTTAAATTAAATATGGTGTTCTTTACATCTAGCAATTCTTATATAGAGGGTTTTTATAAAAATACTACTTTTCTGTACAGTCATATTATTACCACTAAAATAATGGGTACAGACTATATTGTGATCTCGAAATCACGTTATTTATTTCACTAGCATACTCATTAAGTAGAGCAGTCAAAAGAAAGTTAGAGATGTTAAGATTAGCAAATGTCTTTTGGAACTTGTATGTTGTTTTTTTTTCCTGTTCCATCTAACATGCATGTTATTTGATCATTCCTTTTAAGTAATCGAAACATCAAAATATATTAGTATTCTACTGAAGTAGCGTATCAGTGAAGAGTCATTAGCTTTTGAGATTTTATACCTGATAATAGGTTCTTTCCTTTCTTAGAAATAATTTTTATCTTGCCTTTTAATTAAGTCTACTTACGTAAAGATCTGAAATGGCCTTTATTTCTTAGCATAGGGCAGAGATAGTAGAAGGACTTTAATTTTCAAATTCACACTTTATATATTTATAATTTTGAGTACTAAATGTGTGGTCTTATCTGAATACTAGGCAATTAACTAACAGCAAGATTCTATAAATATATAATTTGTTTGACAAAGTATGATAATTCTTTCCATTTAATAGGCTTTTTTGTCCTAGCTCCCTGGAAGTATAAATTCTTGTAGTCATATTAAAATATTAACATGACTTTCTATGTATATAAAACTTGTAAGAAATATCGTAGTAAGACTTAGTATTTTTTGAGGAAAGTGATATAAATATGAAAGAAAAAATCATTTTCTGGGGGCACCTGGGTGACTCAGTGGGTTAAAGCCTCTGTCTTTAGCTCAGGTCATGATCTCAGGGTCCTGGGATCAAGTTGCACATCCGGCTCTCTGCTCAGCAGGGAGCCTGCTCCCCCCACTCCCCGCCTGCCTCTCTGCCTACTTGTGATCTCTCTCTGTCAAATAAATAAATAAAATCGTTTTTTTTTAAAGTGTTCTGAATGGTAACAATATTTTCACTAATAATTTATAAATATTTAGGATTATATACTAACATGATGTATCTTTGACTCCCAGAAAATAATTTTTTTTTTTTTAAAGATTTTATTTATTTATTTGACAGAGAGAGAGATCACAAGTAGGCAGAGAGGCAGGCAGAGAGAGAGGAGGAAGCAGGCTCCCTGCGCAGCAGAGAGCCCGATGCGGGGCTCGATCCCAGGACCCTGAGATCATGACCTGAGCCGAAGGCAGCGGCTTAATCCACTGAGCCACCCAGGCACCCCCAGAAAATGATTTTTTCTTTACTGTCTCAAGAACATAAAATGATAGTTCCTAAAAAAGTTTTCCTATTTGTTGAAAGAACATGAATCATTCTACACCCTTTTATCTGATAAGCAGTCATTCTGGAAAAAGCTTCATTAGAATGTATAAGTGCTTTGAACTTGGCTGTATCTTTTGAAAATAATGTGTTTTTAAATGTTTTTCACTGCAATTCAGGCAACTGCTGAGCCTATTAATACCAGTGAAGAAAGTGGATTTTGTTGTCAACTTGAGGCTCTTAGAGCTGAATCATCAGCTATCAAAGAAGAACTTGCCAATTACAAAGAGAAAGCAGAAAAGCTTCAGGAAGAGCTTTTGGTAAAATAAGTAACATACGTCCTATTTAACTTATTTTTACATATCTTAATTTCATTTTGAAGTATATTCTCTTCTATAAAACAAACCAAAAAGCTAGAAAAAAAAATCTTTTGTGGCTTTGATGAAAAGTTACTATAAATTTCTTTACTAGCATGATCTTGCTTGGTTTTGTTTGAATCTTTTATAGAAAGATGCTTTTAGTTTCTAGTCTGTTAATGAATGAGGAGAAAGATATTAAAGAGCGCTCTTTATCCCATGAATACCAAAAGAGGCTGATAAAATAATTTCCCTTCTATGGTAACTGTGACTCTACATATATACAAATTGATATAGAATCTATGAGTGTTTCTGAAATATTTATCGTATTATTCTGAGGAAAATGAGCATATTAATATGCATGAATAGCCTCTCCTCTCTACCCAAAATTCTACATTTAATATTTTTAATTGAATGTTCTGCTGTTCTATTCATTACGTTTTAGGTAAAAGAGACAAATATGGCATCTCTTCAGAAAGATTTAAGCCAAGTTAGGAATCAACTCACAGAAGCAAAAGAGAAATTATCCTCCTTCTTAGAAAAAGAAGATAAGACTGAGGTACAGGAAAACAGAAAAGTCTGCATATTAGAACCACTTGCTACTAATGTGGATAAAAGTTTGGCATCCCAGATGGAGGGGACCTTCAAGGTTAATAGCAGTAGTCAGACTCCACAAGTTCTTGTTAGAAATGTAGGAATCCAAGTTGATTTACAGAGTGAGTGTTCATCAGAAGAAGTCACTGAAATAATCAATCAGTTTACTGAAAAAATTGAGCAGATGCAAGAACTACATGCTGCTGAAATTTTGGATATGGAATCCAGACATATTTCTGAAACTGAAACCTTAAAGAGAGAGCATTATGTTGCTGTTCAGTTGCTGACAGAGGAATGTGGTACCTTGAAGGCAGTGATACAGTGTCTGAGATCTAAAGAGGTATTTGGTTTTCATAATATGTGTTTTTTCAACGTTGTGTGCTTCCCCCCACCGCCCCAATTCTTTGTTTTTAACAGAAAAAGAAATTTGGGTAATCTCTTCCTTAGATAAAATTGCAGTTTTTAATCTTTCCATTGTGTAGTTAGATAATAACTTTCCACAAATTTGGAGCACCAAATTATTCCTTAACTCATGAATGACTTCTTGTGGTAATATCCATTTGGAAAAAAATTGAAGACTTTTAAACCATGGATAGTTCCATTTATTGTAAAATGTATGATTTAATTGAATCTCTTGTGTTTTGACAGCACTATAAAAGATCACAACTATTCATTGGGTCCTATTTTTATTTTATCAAAGCAAAAAATGTTATGTTTTCTTCTGTGTTCTCTAATTAGGGATCCTCAGTTCCTGAATTAACACATTCTGATGCTTACCAAACTAGAGAAATATGTTCCAGTGGTAAGTTATATACCTTTCTTTTTTGTTGTTGTTTTGCTTTTTGTTTTTTTGTTTTTAAAGATTTTATTTATTCGACAGAGAAAGAGAGATCACAAGTAGGCAGAGAATCAGGCAGAGGGAGAGGGGGAAGCAGGCACCCTGCTGAGCAGAGAGCCCAATAAGGGGCTCGATCCCAGGAACCTGGGATCATGACCTGAGCCGAAGGCAGAGGCTTTAATCCACTGAGCCACCCAGGCACCCAAGTTATATACATTTCTGAAATTTTTTTTAGTACCTACTTAAAAAGTATTTGTTTCTTTTTAATAGTCAGTGGTTGTTTTCTTTATTTTAGATTCTGGATCAGACTGGGGTCAGGGAATTTATCTTACACAAAGTCAGGGATTTGACATAGCATCAGAAGACCGAGGAGATGAAGGTGAAGGTTCAACAGATTCATTTCCGAAGAAAATAAAGGTACTGAAAGACAGTCTTTTAGTGAAATTTAGTCTGTGTGGTTTCTATATTGAACATAGCAGTTTTTTAGAACATACATTGTTCTCTGAAGAGAGAATCGCAAAGCAAGAACGAATCTTTAGAATCTGTTTAGTGTAATTCCTGTATTTTGCAGATAATAAAGTACAATGTATTTAATAATTATTTATCTAAAGATTTTTAAAAATAGTTTTTATCCCTGGTATTTTTGAGTGCCAAAATTATTAAAGCAATCCCCAGGTGTAGAATTTATCTCTTACTTATTTCTTTTGGCCAGATTAGTGGCTAAGCATTAAATCCAAGAAAAGCATATCAGTTAAGTAGAAGGAACTTACAGGTGAGAGCTACACAAAGTCATAGACTTACATCCCCTCCATAAGAAAAAGTCAGTCAGTAGTGGTAGCCTGGTGTTTTCTTCCTACAGTGGCTCTTCCAAGTAGTCTAACTAGATAAAGCCATGTTACTTAAAATTTATATTTCTTTGTATGTCTGTCTTTGAAGAAGTTTTCAGAATTCTGGCCTTTGGGTTTTATTTCTAGGGATTACTGAGAGCTGTCCATAATGAAGGCATGCAGGTGCTCTCCCTCACTGAGTCTCCCTATAATGATGGAGAGGACCATTCTGTTCAGCAAGTGTCAGAATCTTGGCTAGAAGAAAGAAGAGCTCTTCTCAGTACAATCTCATCTCTTAAGGATTTAATTACCAAAATGCAAGTGCAAAGAGATGCCGAGGTACTCAATATTGTGTATCTTAATAGTTTTATATGACTTTTACTAATAATAAGGCACTTTACAGATTAAATTATTGTCTTTTATTCTGTAATTACACATGAATTACTATATATCATTTAAATGTCACAAGCCACACACTTGGAAGCAAATCCATGCTTTTCTTTTGGCTCTACTATTTATTTTGGTTGGTAGATAAGTATTTTAGAGTTTTTTTTAAAACATGCTTATTTGAAAACTGACTTTTGTTTTTTATACTCTGCTAGGTTTATGATGGTTCCCAGTCTCATGAGGGCTCCCCAGATTGGCGAGGCGAAATTCTGCTTGCTCTTCAACAAGTTTTCTTAAAGGAACGCAGTGTTTTACTAGCTGCATTTCAGACTGAGCTGACAGGTCTATGTACTAGAGATGCAGTTGGATTATTAAACTGTTTGGAACAGAGAATAGAAGAACAGGTATTAAAATAAAACTTTGAAACAAAGACTGCTTTTTAATAGTAATAAGCAAGTGAGTTATGGATTACTTTTGGAGAAGGTCTGAAAGTTAAAATTTTAACAGGATCCACTAAGAATATTGGAAAATTATTACCTTAAATGTTTTATCTTATGTTAGAAACTAAGCAACACTGAAAATTAAGGAGCTATTCATCCAACTTAGTTAGAAAAGAGCAACAGAATAAGCCCAAAGAAAGTAGAAGTAAGCGATGGTCAGTTCTCATTGTCTGCAGTAGTTAGATTCTGTAAAGTTGCTGTGACTGCTGAGCCATTGCTACTAGGGAAAATAGCTGTTGGGTTCCTGTGAGCCCCTGGTCATGTCATTTGTCAACCAACCAATACATAATTCTGTTTTGTGTGGGTTTCTTTTTAAAGACACCTTATGTACTAGGTATCACTGATTCATTAATGTTGAACTCATGGCCAAGAGCACTATATAACTCATGTCTAAACGAAGCTTATCACATATATTCTCTGCATGAAATACCATCTTTTTGTGATGAGTAACACTAAGATAGTTCTTCATCTCTGTGCTTAGGGACCTTTTTAAATAGAAAAGTCACCAATAAGGAGTAGAAAAATGCAAAGAAACAAAGCACTGAATAGATGGCACAAAGGACATGTGTTTGCAATCTAAGAGATGAAAGAAAACAGAATGGTACCTAGTTCCACTTCAGCTGCGCACACGCACAGCTGGCACTTTAAATATTTGCCCCTCTGTGTGTGTTTACAAATTACTGTCAAAGCACCACAAGTATTGATTCAGGGTTACAGATAAATTTTAGTGAATAGGCAGATTTGTAGATGCGTAATCCATTCATAATGAGGTTCAGCTGTAATAAAGAAAAATGAAGTTAGCGAAATGCAGTATGTTGGTACAATAGAGAGGATAAAAACTTAGAAAAGTTTCTTCTTTGAAAGACTAATAAGATAGAAACTTTCTGAAGAACTGCTTAAGGAAAGAAGTAAAGCACATTTTTATAAAAAATGAAAATGGGATCATAACTAAAAATAGCTGAGATGTAAAATAACAGAATATTATGAATAATTTTATATCAATTCAAAAACTTAGGTAAAATGAACAGATTTCTAGAAAAATAATCACTTCTCAGAACTCATACAGAGAGAAGTAGAAAAACCTGAAAAGACCTATAACTAGTAAAAAAAAATTGATAGTTAAAAAACTACTAACAACACTTATTGCCCAGATCTTTTTTTTTTTTTAAGATTTTATTTATTTATTTGTTAGAGAGAGAGCGCACGAGCACAGGCAGACAGAGTGGCAGGCAGAGGCAGAGGGAGAAGCAGGCTCCCTGCCAAGCGAGGAGCCTGATGTAGGACTCAATCCCAGGACTCTGGGATCATGACCCGAGCCGAAGGCAGCCGCTTAACCAACTGAGCCATCCAGGTGTCCCCAGATCTTCATTTTTAACTACATTCTCCATTAAAAGGAGCTAGGACTCCTTGGAGAAATGACTGATTCCTGGGCTGAAGCAGAGGGACATATAAGATGAACAGAGAATATCTTGTTTTGCTGACAAGGACTTGCTCAAAGAATGAAGGGAGACTTCAAAAGATCACAGAAGCCAACTTGAAGGAGTTTCCAATGTCCACGTTTAGGACAACTGGAACATCATACTAAATAATGATAGTGACAGATTATAAACCAAAAAGTGGAATAAGAACTCATGGATTCATACTAATATAAATAAATAGATAAAAATTCTTTCTTAAAATAGAATGCCAGAGAGTGGATAGAAGAAATGATGAAGAAAGATCATACTTTATTAAACATCATAGTAATAACTCAAGCAGTAATAATTCAGTGGAAAACCTTACAGATACCACCTTAATCAAGTGATCAGAATTAATATCACCAGTAATAGAACCAGACATCATGTACTTCCTGATATGAAGTATACTACCTCACTTTTGTGCATAACTGAAATCTATGCACAAGCATATATTAGACCAAAACAAATTGAGGCCACTATATATCTATCAGAATGGCCAAAATAAAAATTAGGGGAAATACCAAGTGCTGGTGAAGATGTAGAGAAATTGCATTGCATACATTGCTGAATGGAATGTAAAATGGGAGAGTCACTCTGGAGAGTGACAGTTTCTTACAAGGTTAAATATATGGATACTTGCTGTATGACCTAGAAGTCATGTTATCATAGGTGTTTATCAGAAATGAAAACTATATCTCCACTCCATTAAGACCTATACAGGAACAGTCATAATAATTTTACTTGTAATACTCTAAAACTGGAAACAGCCCAATGTCTTTTGACGGGTAAATGGATAAACAAATTAAAGTACATCCATACAATGAAATACTACTTAGCAATTAAAAAGGAATAGACTGTTGATACTCTAAACCTTTTATACAACATTTGAAATGCTAAAATTATAGTGATAGTGAACAGATCAGCAGTTATCAGGGATTATGGCTGGGGAAAGGTTGTGACTACCAAGGAGTTTCTTTGTGGTGATGAAACAGTTCCATATCCTGATTATGGTGGTGGTGACTAAAACCTAGACATGTGACAAAATTTCAAAATACTGTATACACCAGGAGAGTGAATGACTGTGTAAAAACTAATGAAATCTCAGTAAGCCTTGTGATTTAAATAGAATTGTACCAATGTCTAAACCTAGTTTTGATAATGTACTATAGTTATGTTAGATGTGATCATCAGAGAATACTGGCTGAAGGGCACATGGGAACTAATAAGTTTTATACATTAAATAATAGTATTATGTAGGTGAATTTCTATTTTTATAATTGTACTGTTTGTAAGAGAATGTTCTTGTTTTTAGGAAATATATACTACAGTTCTTAGGGGTAGAGGAGCATCTGTCTGCCACTTATCTTCACACATTTTAGAAAAGAAAAATAATGACGTGTATGTGTGTAGATACATACATACAGAGATATATACACACAGAGAGAGTGATGAAACAAATGTAGTTAACATTTAGAGAATTTGGATGAGCGATACGTGGGAATTCCTTGCACAATTTTTGGAGTCTTCTGTAGGCGAAATTATGTCAAAATAACAAAAAATAGTTCAAAAAAATTTACCCACAAGAATTACACCAAGTTCAAATGGTTTTACAGGTGAAGTCCGCATACATTCAAGGAATAGCTAATTCCAGTGTTAAACATATGCTTCCCATTATTGGACAACTGGGGGAATGCCTTGCAGTTATGTTTATGTTAAGAGTCTAATAATATAACCCTGTTACCAAAGTCAGACAAAGAAAATATAAGAAAGAAAACCTATGGGCCTGTTTTATTCATGAACATAGATGCAGAATTCCTAAACAAAATGCCAAACCAAGTCCTTGTTTATTTTTTAGAGACACAGTCACCTTCTGCTTACTCAGGAATGCAAAGGTAGCTTACCATTAAAAATAACTCATGTGACTCATTACTTTAATGAAGGTAAAATAAAAGAAAGTCTATGATCAGATGGCTTCGCTGGTAAATTCTACCAGATGTTTAAAGAATAATACCAATCCTTCATAGACTCTTAAAATTAAGAAGAGAAGGGAACACTTCCCAACCCATTCTATGAAACCAGTACTGCTCTGATTCTTCTACTTTTTTTTTTTTTTTAAGATTTATTCATTTGAAAGAGAGAAGGCACATGTGAGCAGGGGGAAGAGCAGAGGGAGAGAATCTCAAGCAGGCTCCATGCTGAGCTCGGAGCCCCACATGTGGCTCAGTCTCAGAACCCTGTGATCATGACCTGAACCAAAATCAAGAGTCAGACACTTAACCGACTGAGCCACCCAGCCCTCATTATTACTGAATCTTAAACCACACAAAGACATCATAAGGAAAGGAAACTACTGACCAAATATCCAATGAGAATAAAACAACCACTGGAAAAATGAACAAATGATACAAATAGGTGCACAAAAAAGTATCCAATAAATGTATGAAAAGATACTCAAAATGTACTGTATACTTCATACTATGAAATACTATCTAACATTGAAAATGATTGTGAAATAGAGCTGTATATACCAACCCAGATGGTTCACCAACATGAAGTTCACTTAAATTCATTAAGTGAAAACAAATTATGCAAAGGTGAATACACCATATGATGCCATTTATATAAAGTTTTAAAGCATGCAAAACAGGGGTGCCTGGGTGGCTCAGTGCGTTAAAGCCTCTGCCTTCGGCTCAGGTCATGATCCCAGGGTCCTAGGATCGAGCCTCACATCAGGCTTTCTGCTCGGCAGGGAGCCTGCTTCCCTCCCCTTCTCTCTGCCTGACTCTGCCTACTTGTGATCTCTCTCTGTCAAATAAATAAAATATTAAAAAGCATGCAAAACAATACTGTACGCATGTGTGTATATAAGATAATGCACAGAGCACATGAAAATAACACCAGACTTAGAATTTGAGTATTTCTCAAGCAGGTAGTACAGAGGAAATGTTCAGGGAGTTGTATAGAGGCAGCTTTAGCTGATAGGTGCTATTTCTTGGGCTGTGTACATGAGTGTTTATCATATTCTTCCTGTTTTGTTGTATGTTTGAAAATTTTCAAAGTAAATGTGAAGATTAATAATTAAAAAGTAAATCCTAATGATTAGGAAGAGAAAATTAACATCTTTCCAAAATTTCAGCATGTGTATTCCATTTATGGTTTTGGTGGTTTGTTTTGTTTTTGGTTTTGTTTTGTTTTGTTTTCTGATTTCCTGATTGTTAGTGTTATTATCTTTATAACTCTCTTCATTTGATCTTTTGCTTTGCATTATTTATAGAGTATTGAATATCAAGCAGCTATGGAATGCATCCAAAAAGCAGACAGAAGGAGTTTGTTATCTGAAATACAAGCACTGCATGCTCAAATGAATGGTAGGAAGATGACTCTGAAAAGAGAGCAAGAGAATGATCAACCAAGCCAAGGTATGCTGTACATCAGTCTCACATGATGGCAGCAAATAAGTGAACTCTTTCACTCTGTTTTCCTTCTTTGTATTATTATTCATCTAAAACACATTTCCTTTTAGTCACATTTTCTTCTCATTCTCACATAATGGAAATAATGTTCGTTTTTAAACAGATATATTTAAAACTTAAGATGAATAGGCATTGCTTTGATCAGTTTGTTTAAAAGTAGCCCATTAAGCTCATTATCTTTTTTTGTTTTGAAGTTCTTTGTGAAGATAACCACCTAAAAGAAAATGAAATCTACAATGAAAGTAACTATTTCTTTTTTAATCTTTTTTTATGGTAAACTTAAGTATACGTATAGGAAAGTGCAAAATGCAAAAATATACAGGATAACATCTTTAAATGAATGTCTGTGGAAACTTTACCCATGTCAAGTACCTCAGAAACTCCTTCCCACACTCTACTATGGTAATCTAGAGGGAACCATTATCCTGATTATTCTTTAGTTTTACTACTTATTTGTGTATTTCTAAACCATGTAAGTTTGAAGTTTTCCTGCTTTTGAACTTGATTACTCTGTATGTATTTGTATCTTAGTTCTTTTATCTCTTTATAATATTTTTCTAAGTTACTGCATTTATCTCCAGTTCATTTGCTTTTGTTACTATACAGAATTCTTACAATTTATATATCCGTTCTGTGGTTGACTGTTTGGGTTATTTCTGTTTTTTAGCTGTTAAAACCAGTGCTATTCTGCACATTGTTGCACTATTTTGCTGCTGCATACGTAACATGAGATTTCTGGGTTTATATATTCACTCCCAGGAGTGGAATTGTTGAGTCATAGACTACATCATTTCACATTTATTTTGTAATCCAAAGTCGTCCTGTCAGTGTGTATGCTTGCCAGCTGAGTAGCTGAGTAAGAAAGAGAGTCCTGTTTCTTCACTTATTTGTTGGTAGTTGACAATGTCAGACCTTTGTTGCCAGTTTTATGGATAGGCAGTGGATTGTTACTGTGGTTTTAATTGTGTAATTTTAATGTAATTTCTCTAATTACTGAAGTGGTTTCGTTCATATCATATTGGCTAGCTGGATTTTTGCCTTTCTGGTATGCTCATTCATGTATTTTCCCCATTATTTGGTAGGGTTGTCTGTTAAAATAAATTGAGCTATGGATGGAAGTCAGTAGGGCTTAAAATACAATCTAATTTTCACCAGATCTAATGAAGAGACATTTTGGTCTTCAGTTTTGTTTGATATAATGGCAGAAATACCTATGCTTTTACAGATTTTGAAAGTTATACCATAGTCTCATATTTGTCATTGAACAACTAAAAATTTTACACATCTTCAAATATCTCAGAGAAAACAGGTGTAATGAGGTCATATATATCTTATATTTAGATGTAAGATTAATTGAAGATTATTTTTAGAGACTTGATTAGTATTATTTTACTTTGTTATTAAGTTAAATAGAACCCCATTGAAAATATAGATACATATTTATATTTGTACATCCTTAGCTTCTTCTAAGAAATAGGTTTTTTTTTAAAAGATTTTATTTATTTATTTGATAGGCAGAGATTACAAGTAGTCAGAGAAGCAGGCAGAGAGGAGGGAGCAGGTTCCCCGCTGAACAGAGAGCCCGATGCAGGGCTCAATCCCAGGACCCTGAGACCATGACCTGAGCAGAAGGCATAGGCTTTAACCCACTGAGCCACCCAGGCACCCCTAAGAAATAGTTTTAAAAGCTTACACTAATGGGCTCCTGAGGGGCGCAGTGGTTGTGCGTTCAGCTCTTGGTTTTGTTACAGGTCATGAACTCAGGGTCCCAAGATAGAGTCTGTGCTCAGCACAGTCTGCTTGGGATTTTCTCTCCTTCTCCCTCTGCGCCTCATGCTTGTGCTCTCTCTTTCTCTCAAACAAATCTTTAAAAAGAAAAAAAGCTTAAACTAGCATGATTGTCTTTTAAGGCCAATGTTACTCCTATCTCCTAAAATCAGTGAATTGTAATATAAAGTGATGAACTTTGATAAATTTTTTTTTTAAGATTAATTTATTTATTTGACAGAGAGAAATCGCAAGTAGGCAGAGAGGCAGGCAGAGAGAGAGGAGGAAGCAGGCTCCCCACCAAGCAGAGAGCCCGATGCGGGACTCGATCCCAGGACCCTGAGATCATGACCTGGGCCGAAGGCAGGGGCTTTAACCCACTGAGCCACCCAGGCGCCCCTGATAAAATTTTTTAAGTTGAAAATACATTCAAGGTAGAATGGAGAAACAAAAGAATAAAGAATAGAGTAAAACAAAAGTAAGAGTAAACAAGTAAACGATTAAAAACAAGTAAAAGAGTAAAAAAAGTAAACAAAAGAATAGAGTAAAACAAAAGAATAGGGTACCCCCTTAGACTCTCCTGAATCCTACTGTTAATCCAGCTCTTAACCCCCAGGTAAATATGTTTATCTGCAGACCTTTATTAATGCCTTATGTGTACAAGTTTATATTTTTTGCAAAAGCAGGCTCCTGGTGCATATTTCTTAACATTTTTTTCATTTATTTTACTTAGGGATTTAAATATTTTCATTGTAACAGACTTGTAGCCGGGGTTTTCTTGGTGTTTAAAGAAAAAATTGTGATCCAGTCTTCTATGACAGTAAAGTTCCTAGGGACTCTCTGCCAAGGGGTGCTAAACAAAACCAGCAAGCCATGCTCAGCACTGTAGTCATGGTTACATGCCAAACTCCTGCAAGTACTTTGTGTGGCTGTCAATAATTATTGGCGTTTTTTAATGTGAGCTATTGAAATTCTACTTGAGCTAATACACACTTCTGTGTATAGTATTTGTGAACACCTGGCATTTCTTTTAAGTCATGTCTTGATTAATATATATTGATAAACTGTTATCATTCTTATGTATTTATAGTTCTGAGATCTTGACCATTAGCACTATGAGGAAAATATTCATGATACGTATTTTTATGAATTGGCAACTTTGACTGTAATCTTTTCACATTTGCTTTGCAGTTATCTCCTAAATCAATAATCAGTTCTCATCAATAAAATAGTTATAACCAAATATGGGTTGTAAGATTGTAATTTAAGTATTAATAATTTTCCACTTAGAGCTCTTGGAGTACAATATACAGCAGAAGCAGTCTCAGATGCTGGAGATGCAAGTGGAGCTCAGCAGTGTGAAGGACAGAGCAGCAGAGCTGCAGGAACAACTGAGTTCTGAGAAAATGGTGGTTGCTGAGCTGAAGAGTGAACTTGCACAAACTAAACTGGAACTAGAAACAACACTCAAGGCACAACATAAGCACCTAAAGGAACTAGAAGCCTTCAGGTATGTTAGGCTTCCTTATTATAAACCTATTTGGGTGAAGGAAATGGAGTAATTTTAATCACAGACATTGTGCAGATCTTATAGAAACATAACATTATACATAAGATGTCAATAACTTGAAACTTCGTTATTTATAGGAAAAACTACAGTGGAAAGGAAGAACTCCCAAATTTTTCCAAATGATAAATTCATGATTAGGTATTGGCATATTGTGTGCTGTGAGTTCACTTCTATTGGAGACTTACTGTATAAGATAAATAATTTTTACTTCTATATTACCACCAAGTAATTTGAAGTGATATTTATGATGTCAATAAAATTTGTGGTTCATCTACCTAAAATATACAAAATGTTTTAAAATATAACGCTTGTGAAAAGGATAAATTGTTGGTATAAATAGTGAGATACTCTGCTTGCCAAGGACACATTAACAGTGGTAATTTCCACTGCTTTCCCTTCAGTAAAAGACAGAGGAAAAATTTTATTAATGTTATTTTGTGAAAATAAATTGTTTACAGTGCTAAATAATAGTTAAAAGTTGTATTACTAGAAACAGTTAATTTGAAATAAACCACAGTCAGAAATCTTTAATCCTCATGTGGCTAGTATTTTCCTATTAAAGAGCTTATAATATGGCTCCACTTCTCAGTGGAAGTTCTTTCTCTCAATATAAACTTGGTTAAAGTGATTTTATAAAAGTTCAGTTGTCTCTCATTTAGGTTGGAAGTCAAAGATAAAACCGATGAAGTACATTTGCTTAATGACACATTAGCAAGTGAACAGAAAAAGTCCAGAGAGCTCCAGTGGGCTTTGGAGAAGGAGAAAGCCAAACTAGGACGCAGTGAAGAGCGGGATAAAGAAGAACTTGAGGTATTGTTACCTTTGTCTTTAAGTGTCTGTGGAAAACCCAAAACAACAGAAGAGAGAAAGTCTTGAGACTTTCCCTCTTTCTAAAATGTCAAGCTTAGACTCTACGAGGTACAGTAAGTTGTTTACCGTATATGGAATACTATTGTGTTTTCTAAATATCTATCTAGGAAATGCTAATAGTGTGATGCAGTTTTGTTTTGCTACATTGAGGGTTGCATACAGACTGTTCTGCTACAATGTATGTTTAGAGAATTTGAGGTAGTGCATATACAATTTGATAAATAGCGCATCCATTTCAGTTTAACTCCCAGGAGTTTTGGTTCTAGTTTTCTCCTAGGCAGGGGAACAGTGACACCGTTCTACCAGCAGGAGCCCTCACTGTTACATTTTTAAAAAATTGAAAATGAAGCCTCTTCACTCCAAAGAGGCACAGCCCAGCCTTGCACAGCTCACAGCTCAGGGCGGGTTGTACTCCACCCACAGAACCCATGTTTATGGTGGCCCCGCTGGCTCAGAGCTCTTCTTCCATTCACATGTGGTGCTCACTAGCTGTATGCTAAAAAAAAAAAGTAGCTGGCATTTCTGCCCTATTACTTTTTGTTTTGTTTTGTTGGGTTGGGTTTGTTTTTTTTTTTTGAATGTCCATCTTAGTAGCCTTCAGGCATAGGGAGTTCTCTGCCTGGCAGGATAGGATGTCCCCTTGAGTGCTGATTTCTATTTTTTATTATTACAGATTTGTGTAAGTTTTCAGTAGTTTGTCCCTAACTCTGCTTTCCCCATAAGCCCTGTTATTTTTTTAATATGTGACATTGGACAACATGAGACTTTTCAGGAAATCATGTCACATTATATTGGAAATATTTATATTTTTAAAGGTCATTATTTCGAGGGCGGCCAGGTGGCTCAATGAGTTAAGCCTCTGCCTTCAGCTTGGGTCATGATCTTGGGGTCCTGAGATCGAGTCCTGCATCGGGCTCCCTGCTTGGCAGGGAGCCTGCTTCCTCCTCTCTCTCTCTCTGCCTGCCTCTTGGCCTACTTGTGATCTCTCTCTGTGTCAAATAAATAAATAAATAAATCTTTTAAAAAAAAGTTTATTTCGAGACGGAATATACTCTGCTTCATATTTCTTGACTAGATATGATTAATGTTTGGAGAGAAAGTATTATTTAGCTTATCTATATTTTGTTTATATTCTTTGATGAAAATCATCTGGTTGTCCAAATAATTAAGCTCTAACCATTGAAAATTTAGTAACCTGGATAATCAGTTCTATTACTAAATACTACCAACTTAGTATTAATAAAGGATAATTGTAGTATACTTATAAAGGATTTTTAATAATATTAACAAATTCTTAAATTCAACTTTCTTCTACAAGGATTTGAAATTTTCCCTTGAGGGTCAGAAACAAAAGAATATTCAGCTAAATCTACTTTTGGAGCAACAGAAACAACTACTTAATGAATCACAGGAGAAAATAGAATCACAGAGAGTGCTACATGAATCCCAGTTATCAGAAGAACGAGAACGAAACTTAGAGCTTCAAGTACTTCTTGAATCTGAGAAAGTTCGAATACGGGAAATGAGTAGTACCCTGGATAGGGAGCGGGAATTGCATGCTCACTTGCAGAGCAGTGATGATAGTGGGCAGCCTCGGCCCTCCCTACCCTCTGAGGACCTCCTTAAAGAGCTACAGAAACAGCTGGAGGAGAAACACAGTCGCATAACAGAATTGTTAAATGAGACCGAGAAATATAAACTGGATTCTTTGCAAACAAGACGGCAAATGGAAAAGGATAGGCAGGTTCACAGGAAGACGTTGCAGACAGAACAAGAGGCCAACACTGAGGGACAGAAAAAAATGCATGAGCTCCAGTCCAAAGTGGAAGATCTCCAGCGCCAGCTGGAGGAGAAAAGGCAACAAGTCTACAAGTTAGACCTTGAAGGAAAGCGACTGCAGGGAATTATGCAGGAATTCCAGAAACAAGAACTAGAACGAGAAGAAAAACGAGAAAGTAGAAGAATTCTCTATCAGAATGTTAATGAGGTAAATTGATACTGTTTTAAAATATTTTTTAAAAGAATACTACAGCCCTTTGAACATATAATTTAGTACTGAACTAAATTATTTATTTTTTTTAAGATTTTATTTATTTATTTGACAGACAGAGATCACAAGTAGGCAGAGAGGCAGGCAGAGAGAGAGGAAGAAGCAGGCCCTCTGCCGAGCAGAGAGCCTGATGTGGGGCTCGATCCCAGGACGCTGAGATCATGACCTGAGCCGAAGGCAGAGACTTAACCCACTGAGCCACCCAGGTGCCCCTGGACTAAATTATTTAAACAGTTACAGACAGGGCGTCTAGATGGCTCAGGTCATGATCCCAGGGTCCTGGGATTGCGTCCACATCAGGCTCCCTTCTCTGCAGGGAGTCTGCTTCTCCCTCTCCCCCTCCTCTCACTTATTTTCTCAATCTTTCTCTTTCTCAAATAAATAAATAAAATATTTTAAAAAATAAAAATAAATATGAACAAATGATTTTTTTTAAAAAAGGAAATTCATGGAAGCTTATTTGGAGTATAAACCATAAGTGTGTTCCCTTGAGAAAAAATGTGATTCACTGTTCATTTATAATTACTGCTTTTTTCTTTTTCTGCCAAAAATTGCTAGCCAACCACATGGAGTTTAACCAGTGATCGAACTAGAAATTGGGTTCTTCAACAGAAAATAGAAGGAGAGACAAAGGAATCAAGTTATCCTAAACTGATTGAAATGAATGAAGGAGGAGCTGGATATAATCATGAATTAGAAGTCATCAGACAAAAGCTTCAATGTGTGGCTTCAAAACTGCAGCATCTGGCCCAGAAAGCCTCCAATAGGTTAGACTATTCCTCCTGATGTTTGGAAATGGCATTCTTAGAGAAGCTGGATAGAACCTACCCCTCACTAATAACTACCCAAGGGTGGGGAATTGAAATTTTAAAGTTAATGCTTGTTCGCATTAGGAGATGGTATTCTTTTAACATATCTGAACACCTTAAGCCCTAGAAAGAGAGCACTTTAATGTAAGGGAGAAGATGGGTGAAACAGAGTGCCACCTAATCTGTTAAGTTTGTGCTGGTCAGCACCACTAATTGAGACAGATATGTTTTGACTTTTTGTCTTTTTCTTGAAGACTACAGTTTGAAACAGCCGATGATGAAGATTTCATGTGGGTTCAGGAAAATATTGATGGAATTATTTCACAACTACAGAAATTAACCGGCCAGCCAGGGGAAGAGGTAAGACTTTAAAAATTCTTCTTTTTTTTTAAATTTAATTTTCCTTCTTCAGTGTTCCAAGATTCTATGTTTATGTACCACACCCAGTGCACCATGCAATACATGCCCTCCCAGGCTCACCCATCCCCCCAACCCCCCTTCCTTCCAAAACCCTCAGTTTGTTTCTGAGTCCACAGTCTCTCATGCTTCTTCTCCCCCTCCGATTTACCCCAATTCAATTCATACCCCTCCGAATTACCCCAATTCAGTTTACTTCTCCTAATATCATCTGTGTAATTCCTTATGCTCCACAAGTAAGTGAAAACACATGATAATTGACTTTCTCTGCTTTCTCTACCGTCCATGTCAATACAAAAGTTGGGTATTCATCCTTTCTGATGGAAGTGTAATACTCCATTTTATATATGGACCACGTCTTCTTTATCCATTCATCAGTCGAAGGGCATCTTGGCTCTTTCCACAGTTTGGCGATTATGGCCATTGCTGCTGTGAACATTGGGGTACATATGGCCCTTCTTTTCAGTACATCTCTTTCTTTGTTGTAAATATATCTCTGTAGCACAGGCACACACTTCTAATGAAGTACTCACCTATAATGTGGTTCTCTACTTGAAAACAGATTATTCATCAAAACATGTGGTATCAGTTGTCTCTATATGTCTGTGTGTGTATAGATATATGGATGGCGTTTATAGTATATATATATGTATGTGTATATGCATGTATGTACATATAAAATATATTATACTTATCTATAAGTATTTTTAATTTAATTTTTTAAAAAACTCTTTATGAGATATCAAGAACAAAAGATTTAATGGAGCTATATGAATCATTTGAAACTGGTACCGTATTTTCTAAAGCGTTTTAACTTGATCTTTTCACTTATTTTAAATATTGATAATAATTTGCTTTTCCATAATAGAAGAGAGTGAAAATTTGAGGGGAAATTAACTTTCATTATCACTATTGGATAATTATAGTAACATTTTATTGTGTTAATGATAAGGAAATTTTTTGCAAGAATAGTCTGGCTTCTACCCTTACCAATCTCAAAACCACCCATAGAATGCCACCAGTGTCTTCACAGTTGACTAATCTGATAAATCTTTTCATTGTCTGTCTTTCTTGACTTCTTTATAGCATTTGACACTTTTGACATCTCCCATCTTAAAAATCCTCTTTTTTTTAACCTTTTGTGACAATATTCTCTTATTTCTTCCTTTTCTTTCATCAGTCATCGTCATGAATTCCACTTCCTCCTGTCCTCATCATGTTTTTTCTCTGTGAAAGCTCATTCATTTCCACAGCCTGAGTTCTTAGTAGACTTATTTATTGAACAGAAGATACTTATATCGGGCACTTGTTTTATGCCAGGTACTATCCTGGGTTCTGAGCTACAATGAACAAATCTGATAAAAGTCTCACTCTTGGGGCACCTGGGTGGCTCAGTGGGTTAAAGCCTCTGCCTTTGGCTCAAGTCATGGTCCCAGGGTCCTGGGATTGAGCCCCACATGGGGCTCTCTGCTCAGCAAGGAGTCTGCTTCCCTTCCTCTCTCTTTCTGCCTGCCTCTCTGCCTACTTGTGATCTCTGTCTGTCAAATAAGTAAATAAAATCTTTAAAAAAAAAAAAGTCTCACCCTTATGGACCTGATCTTCTAGAGGCCTGGGGTTCTAGTCTGTATCTCTATCCTGTGGTCCAGGTTTATATTTTCCATGAGTTACAGGAACTCTTTGCTTGGGGAAATGGACCCCATAGTTATCCCTTAGGAACCTCATAGGCACATTCCAAACTGAGCATCATCTTTCTTTCCTCCTCCTGTCCCCAACCCATGTTTCCGGTCCTGGTACCACCCAGTTTATAAAGTTGCAAGTCACCATAGACCACTTTGCTTCACTCTCACTTTTGTGTCCTAGTGGTGACTAAGTCTCATGCTTTTACCTCCTAAATATCTGTCCCATGTGCCCTTAGTCATTGCCTTTACTCAGGCTTCTAATATTTCTTTCTTTTTTTTTTTTTTTTAAGATTTTATTTATTTATTTGACACAGAGAGAGATCACAAGTAGGCAGAGAGGCAGGCAGAGAGAGAGGGGGAAGCTCCCTGCCGAGCTGGGAGCCCGATGTGGGACTTGATCCCAGGACCCTGAGCTCATGACCCAGCCAAAGGCAGAGGCCCAATCCACTGAGCCACCCAGGTGCCCCAAGCTTCTAATATTTCTTACCTGAACTGTTGTAATGACTTCCTGATGTGTCCACCTAACACTGGGATGGTCTTCCCTAATTTACTGTACTTTGCATGCTGCTACCAAAGGAATTTTTCTAAAACATAAATTTTGTTTATGGCACCTTCTTGTCTAGAAGCCATTTATGGCTCTTCACTGCCTACATTTAGGTCTGTTACCTATAAAGTGAAGGCAGCCTTTACTCTTGCCTTACTAAGACACTTGTAGCTCCCTAAAACCAACACACTATAAAAGGTATACATGCTGTTCCTTCTACTTCAGATGCCCTTCCCTTCCTTCTTTCCTACTTGTGAAATTCTTCCTAGATATTTAAGACTCAAATCAAGCACCACTTCTTCATGAAATCTGTTGTTCTCAGTGCCCATTCACATGTTTATGTGCATTGTTCATAAACATCTGTACTTCTACGACCTTAATACCATTTTATCTTTCTAGCCTGGCTTAGTGTCCCCAGGTGGTACTTGTGGCTCATTGACTGAAAGACTGCTGAGACAAAATGCTGAGCTGACAGGACATGTCAGCCAACTGACAGAAGAAAAGAATGATTTGAGAAATATGGTTATGAAGCTAGAAGAACAGATCAGGTGGTATCGACAGACAGGAGCTGGCAGAGATTATGTACGTCTAATTTTAGCATGGCCACGTGAGAAATATTGCAGAATTATAAGTTCTGCTCTCTAGTTTCAGTTCTGAACCCTAATATAAAAACATTAAATATCTGATTCTTAGTAAGATCATGGGAGAATGTTATAGCGATGACAGTAATAATAACAATAATAACAGATATTCTTTATTGGGAGCCTTCTCTGGGCCAGATCCTGGGTTCTGTACATTTAGAGTCTTTAATCCACATTCAGCCTTACACTTGAGAAAACTGATGTCTGTAGTCAGATAAGAACTGCTTATCTTAACAAAAGCCAGATACTCTGCTACCTATGGACCTCTGGTAGATCCATGTAAAGAAATATTCAAATGTGAATTCTTTCTGTTCTTATCAGTTAGTTATCAGTTATTATGTTTGTGACTCAAGTGGAAGATGCCATTAAATTCTGTATTTCAGTCTAATAACCACTCTAGCAGTTTATTTAAAGTTTTTCCAGTTAAAAGCTACAAAATAAACTGCTAGCTTCTGTAATACAAAGATAGGAATATAATATAAAGCTAGGAAAGACTCGTGAGACAACTGTGCAGTCAAATATATGATAACACATCCACACTGCTTCTGTAGCGAACCACATCCCTGTGGGCAGGGCAAGTGGTTTTATCCCCCCCATTTCTGCAGTGGGCTATTTCAGGCATAGGCCTTACATTTGAACCCACATGGTCCATTTATTAAGTCTCTAGACTTTATTTCAGAGGTCTTTCCTTGGGGCTAGGCTCCCATAGGATTTTTAGTTTTAAAATTAATCTACTAAGCAAAGAACCATATAATTAAAGTTAGTCTATGTTCCTTACTGTCAATTGAGATTGGCTTTGAACTCTCCCTGTCTGAGACTGGAAAGCTCAGGTTCCCACAGGGGATACGTTTAGTGTGTTTAATTTAGATTTCTCTTCAGAGACTTATTCCTAAAAATCATTAAGTAGGCTCTGGTCTCTGCAGTCTTCTAGGTTTTCATTCAGTGGTGGTGACAACATTGAAGCCATCATTGCTTCCGAAAAAGAAGTCTGGAACAGAGAAAAGCTGACTCTCCAAAAGTCCTTGAAAAGAGCAGAAGCTGAAGTGCACAAACTGAAAGCTGAGCTAAGAAATGAAGCTTTACTTCAGAATCTGAGCCCTGATTCTGAGCATGCTGCTATAAAGGTAAGAGCCATCTTCCTTCGAAACAAATACCAAAGCTGGTCTTCTGTTCTTGCCTTGTTTCATCTCTCACTAACCTTAACAGAGTAAAGAAATTTAGGTGGCATTTAGGCTGTCTCTACGTCTCACTATTCAGTGTGTGTCATGAATGCAGGTCTCTAGCTGGTCACAGAACCTTGGTGGCAAGGCATGCCCTCGTGGCAGCATGAGCTCATGATTTCGTTTCCCCCATCTCATTTCTAATAGATTACAGAAAGTTCTCTTTTCCACTGCCAACATAAGCTCTACTACTTTCAATATCAGAGCATCACCATGCTCTGTAAGATGGTAAGCCCTCTGAACAGCCTCTCTATTCTAATATTCTAATGAATATTGTAATAATATTAGAATATTCTAATATTCTAATGAATATTGTAATAAAACTACTTTTAATCCGTTAACATAAAATCCAAAACAAAAGAGAAAGAAAAATGTTTGGAATATTTTTTTAACTGTGGAGTGAACCTAAGTTTATGAGTCTTAAAGGGACAAAGGACATTAACATTGAAATATTAAATAAAGAAGAAAAGGTTAAATAAATTAGTGGCCCTAAATAATAAAAGTAGCTCTATGCAGTTAGAGAAGAAAAACTGAAATGATAATGGAAGGACAAAAATATTTGCAGTAAACATGATGAATTTTAGGGGCTAAAATCCAAAATAAAGCAAAAACCTAAGTATAAGGTTTGTATTCACGTTCCACTGACTAGAAAGAGACAGAAGTGTAAAATTTAAGGTTGATTATCTTTACCTTCAACTTTGCTGACCAAGTAGAAAACAGTAGTAAGGTGTCTGCCATTCTGCTACTACCACTTTTTTAAAATAAAATCTAGGTTATCTTCCTCTAGAGAACAATTTGAATGGCTTCTTAATAATGGCTTTATATTTCCTTTTTTTTTTTAACATTAGAGAATTTATGGTAAATACCTGCGGGCAGAAAGTTTCCGGAAAGCTCTCATTTATCAGAAGAACTACCTGCTGCTGTTACTGGGTGGGTTCCAGGAATGTGAGGATGCCACACTGGCTCTGCTTGCCCGGATGGGGGGGCAACCGGCCTTCACAGACCTCGAGGTGCTCACCAACCGTCCAAAGGGCTTCACCAGGTTTCGGTCAGCCGTCAGAGTGTCCATGGCAATTTCAAGGTAAAGTGCTGGGACAAAAATGCATTTTAATAGACCCTAAAAGGATTTAGATTTTTTTTTTTTTTTTTTAATTTGACAGACAGAGATCACAAGTAGGCAGAGAGGCAGGCAGAGAGAGAGGAGGAAGCAGGCTCCCTGCGGAGTAGAGAGCCCGATGCGGGGCTCGATCCCAGGACCCTGAGATCACGACCTGAGCCGAAGGCAGCAGCTTAATCCACTGAGCCACCCAGGCGCCCCAGGATTTAGATTTTTAATCCTTTCTTTTCTCTGCCTATTGTGCTCTGTATTCATACAGTAGGAGACATTTGCCATCGTTAAAACATGTGGGCTTCTTTCTTTCATCCTTTTAGCCAGTGGTACTTTATGCGATACCATGGGGACCCTCTGAAAAGTGCTTCCCAGAGGCAGGGAGCTGGTAACTCATAGCTGGCATGTCCAATCTGGATTTTTTGTTTGTTCGTTTTATTTTATATTTTAACTCTGAATAAGCCCATGAACTAGCTCAGACATATAAATAAAAGGAATCACAAAAGGGAAAAAAAAAGTTTTTAAAAAATTACTTAGGCTACACATTCATTTTCTTCATTGCTAAAATAACCCACTCTTCGAGTTCAACTACACAAAGCCCTGGCCTAACTCTGCATTCAAACCCAAAATTAGCCTTGAGGGCATTGGACTGTGCCAGTGCTTTTGTCACTCTTCTCTGGTAGTTCCATGCTAGGAACTCTGGTACTCATTCTGATTTGTGGTTGGAATGGAGCCAGGACTCAAACTCCCTTGAGGACCTGGCCTTCTGCAGTACTCTCACCTGAGTGATAAATACCCAGATCCCTAGGCTTCTCCATGCTTCCCCTCCCTTTTATTTATGTCGGAACCAGAACAGTTTCAAAAGAATTTCAGTTTTTAAAATTCTTCCTGTCAGGTCACATCTGATACATTTTGAGAAATAGAACAGAAGTTTTTAACTAGAAGCTGAAATCACCTAGCTCAGAATACCATCTCACAGATGAGGAAACCGAGGCAGGGAAAGGTTGCAAAGCCCGTAGTGATAGAGCTAGGACAATCGGCCAGGGCCCCCAAGTCTCACCTGTGTGGGCTCTGTAAAGGAAGTTCACACTTTATCTTATTAATAGTCTGAGACCCTCCTTGCCTCTACTGTTCCACATTGTTGCCGGGTGGTCCCAGTTCCTCCTTCCTCATCATCCATTCCTTTTACCACCTTATACGCTCTGTACAGGGCTAAGTGCTGGGAGATGAAAAAAAACATATATAAAGCTTGCCTAAATCCCTAAAGGCAGCTCCCTTCCTAATGGGGAAGACCAGTGTGCTCCTAACTTAGAAGACACTAAATGACAGGTCACAGGAGTTAGTTACTAATTTTATTGGAAGATTTTGGCAAGGTTCTATAAAAGCCAGTCGTCACTGAAGGACTTCATTCTAACTGCCTCTTTTTCTTGTCCTCTTACACGTCTGTTGTATTTTCACTGTCCTAAAACTGAGTTTTGTAACTGATTGGAATTAAGAAATCACAATTGGCGTTTAGAAAGTTCCTTGGGCCAGGGTAGGGCAGGCAGCACCTCGCTACAGCTGGTGTGCTGCACTGCCATCCCCCTTCCTTTTAAAGCCTCATTTTTTTTCACCCCAGATCCCAGGGCCTCACTTCTCTTCCAGCTTTCCCAGCTCAGTCTCCTGCCAGGGTAAGGGTCTTTTTATTCTCCTTCCATCTCATTTGCCTTGTAGTCTCCATTCTTTTCACTTACTTGTTTTTTTTTTTTAAAGATTGTGTTTATTTATTTGAGAGAGAGGGAGTAAGAGCACGAGCAGGGGGCAGAAAGAGGGAGAAGCAGGCTCCCGGCTGAGCAAGGAGCCCGATGCAAGACTCAATCCCAGGACCCTGTGATCACTACCTGAGCCAAAGACACTCAACTGACTGAGCCACCCAGGCACCCCATTCTTTTCTCTTTTCATTATTTCTCGCCCTTTCTTTGCCCATTCACTTTTCTCTTTTGCTTTTGTTCTTCATCTCTTTTGAGTCCTAAACCTCTAAAGTCAGAACCTGGTGCTGGCAACAGGTAAGATTTTTGATGCCTCTTGGGAAGCCAGTCTGTTTTGCTCTAGTTTATTTTGCCACAAACCAGGAGACATTTGTGTTATTTTATTTTATTTCTTAAAGATTTTATTTATTTGTCAGAGAGAGACAGCGAGAGAGGAAACACAAGCAGGGAAAGTGGGAGAGGGAGAAGCAGGCTTTCCGCTGAGCAGGGAGCCTGATGTGGAGCTCGATCCCAGGACCCTGGGATCATGACCTGAGCCAAAAGCAGACACTTAACAACTGAGCCGCCCAGGCGCTCCTGCATAATTTTTTTTTTTTTAAAGATTTCATTTATTTATTTGACAGACAGAGATCACAAGTAGGCAGAGAGAGGAGGAAGTAGGTTCCCTGCCGAACAGAGAGCCCGATGCGGGGCTCAGTCCCAGGACCCTGGGATCACGACCTGAGCCGAAGGCAGAGGCTTCAACCCACTGAGCCACCCAGGCACCCCTTCTGCATAATTTTAGATTAGGCAGTCACGTGACTGTTGAAATTTGTTCTGTGTTCATATTCAAATGTATGACTTTATTTTTGTGGGAAATGTATATTTATACTCTTTCCATTATAGATGTGCTGTGAAACTTTTTCTTGGCATCTTTTTTAGAATGAAATTTTTGGTTCGACGGTGGCAACGAGTCACAAGTTCTGGTTCCATCAATATTAACAGGGACGGCTTTGGACTGAGTCCAGGTGACGTCAAAATAGGATTTCTTGTGTTTATGATTCTCTTAATATTACTATATGTGTAATACCTTCCAAATAATGTGTTCTGGTACCTGTTATCCAAAGACCAGAACCCTGTAACCAACAGAGCCAGGGGCCTTACTGTTTTAAAGAGTAATGAGAGTTGATTTTTATGGGCCACTTACACTAGGTCCTGCTTTGTCCACATATTCTCTTATATTCTCCCAATCCTATGACGCAAGTGTGGCTACTGTTATTCTCACTTCATAGAAGAAAAAGTGAGGCATGAAAAGCATTTGTTCTTTTCTCGGATTACCTGGTAGGAAGTGGCAGAGCCATCATTGAACCCTGGCAGTCTGGCTCTAGAGCCCACTCCTGTTACAACTACATTTAAGGCTCTGATTCCAGATAGGATTGCTATTAGTCATATGGTAGTTATGGTTTCAAGTTTTGCGATTTAGCAGTATTCAGGTTTCTGAGTTTACAAATAGGTTGTATATAATGGTGACAGTTAAAATTCCTTCTCTCTACACCTCAAAGTGGAAACAAACATTAGAACTTCAGTATTTTATGCATACGGATGAACTCAGAAGCTGGGAGTATATACAGTTTCAGACACACAGCATAACTATATTAATGCAGCTGTGTATTGATATTAAACCACCTTTACACATTCTACCAGTAACTAAGCAGAGAAAGAGGAAATATATTTGGTACCTTAAGCAAAGTGCCTTGAAATATGCATCCTTACACAGAAACAGCTGAAATTTGTACCGTAATGAATTCTATGTTGTAAGTTAGCAAATCTTGATTTCAAGTTTTTTCTAGTAAAAGTCGGTAGAGTAGTTTGAGGTTATATTTTTTATCCACATCATCTTTTTCCCCAAACCACACATACTCAGACACCCCTCTCCTCACCTCTAATTATAACTAAGAAGAGGTCTTTTAAAAAGAAAATATTCCAATTAAGTAATTTATTTTCTTTGAGGTGTAGTTCCAGATTATCAGAAATACTTATATTCAAAGGAAAACAAAATCATAGTTAAACTGTTTTTTCTCTTTTTTAGGAAGAATAATTGAAGAAGATGACTATAAGCAGGAGATAGTATTGTATAGTGCAGTATAGTAGTCTTTTGAGCCCTTCTCTGTTTTGTAGAAATTTTTCAAGGGCTTGATATTTTTTCTTTTACAATATGGTACATTTTGGATTACTTTAGGTGCTGAAAAGACTGACCCATTTTATCATTCTTCTGGCGGCCTGGAGCTATATGGAGAACCGAGACACACTACGTATCGGTCAAGATCAGAGCTGGACTATTCTAGGTCTCCGGTACCTTTTCAAAATAGGTAAGAATTTGATAAACACGCCTAAGAGTTGTTACATGTGCTAATACTTAACAGACAAAAGAGGACAGTATTAGGGTTTTGACTCCTTTGTGTCTAAATAACTGGGTGTATGTTTAGTTGCATATGATGTATATAACCTAAGACTGAGAAGCAAAAACAGTTTTTGGATATATACCTGGTTTCCAAGAGTATAGGAAACCAACACTGGGTATTATATACAACTAATGAATCATGGAACACTACTTCAAAAACTAATGATTACTATAGAGTGGCTTAAGTGAACATAATAATGATGATAATAATTTCTAAAAAAAAAAAAAAAAAAGGAAACTGAACCAATCCAGTGTTATTTTAGTATGTTCTGTGGTTGAACATTGGGAAAAGCATTAACTAAAATTGACCATCTCTGGGGATTATGAAAGAAAACTCTAAAGCCTACATGACAAGCTGTATGTATACATACACGGTGTTTATTGAAGACTTCTGCAACAAGCACTGTACTGGATGCTTTTATAATGACTTAGTAGCTGCTTTGAGTTTATTAGAAGTTTTTTCCCATATACATCACAAGCTCAGACATTTGGGGGATACAGATTAAGCCTGGCTTAGTGTCCCCAGGTACTTACTGAGACTCATTGACTGAAAGACTACTGAGGCAAAATACTAAGCTGACCAAACATGTCAGCCACTGAGTGAAGAAAAGAATGATTTAAGAAACATGGTTATAAAGGTGGCAGAACACATCAGGTGTTATCAACAGACAAGAACTAACAGATTATGTATGTTTATTTTTAGCATGGCTATATACTAGAAATATTGCAGAGTTACAGTTTCTGCCCTCTAGTTTCAGTTTTTAATCCTAGTAATGTAAAAGTAGTAAGTATCTGATTCTTAATAAGATCACTGGAAAATATAGGGATGGCATTGATAATGATATTTATATTAGACATATATGTTACATAATTAATAACTTACTATAATTATTATAATTATAAGTAATTATTATTTACTGGGAACCTTCTCTGATCCTGGGTTCTATACATTCAGAATCTCTAATCTACATTCAACCTTGCATATAAGAAAACTGAAGTTCGGGGGGGCGCCTGGGTGGCTCAGTGGTTTAGGCCGCTGCCTTCGGCTCAGGTCATGATCTCGGGGTCCTGGGATCGAGTCCCGCATCGGGCTCTCTGCTCGGCAGGGAGCCTGCTTCCCTCTCACTCTCTCTGCCTGCCTCTCTGCCTACTTGTATCTCTCTCTGTCAAATAAATAAATAAAATCTTTAAAAAAAAAAAAAAAAAAAAAAAAAAAAAAAAAAGAAAACTGAAGTTCATAGTCAAAACCAAGAACTACTTATCTGCAAAGCCAGATATTTGCTACCTATGGACCAACAGTAGAGACATGTAAAGAAATGTTCAACTGTGAATTCTGGCTCTTCTTCCCATTATCAGTTATTATGTTCATAACTCAAGTTAAAGATTTACCTTTTGAGGGCAGGGTGAAGGCAGGTTGTTAGGTTACTTGCTTTGTGGATGATTTGGATTCATGTTCATATTTTTAATCTCATAGGTACCCAGGCCCTCCAGCTGATTTAAATCCTGGTTCCTTAGCATGTTCTCAGCTTCAGAATTATGACCCTGACAGAGCCCTGACAGATTATATCACTCGGCTAGAGGCACTGCAGAGACGACTTGGAACTGTGCAGTCAGGTACTCCCAACTTCACCATGTATTATTATTGGCAACCCGGTAGTGCTGGATGGACCCAGAGCTCTCCGTTCTCTTTCTGAAACTCCTTGACCTTCCTCATTAGATAATCAAATCTTAGAGTTTAGTTTGTGAGTTACCAGGTTAGACTTAGAAATTTAACTCAAGACATAATTTATCACCCCAGATTTCACTCCCACGATAAAGATTCCCTACTCAAATTGATTAGATGAAATGCACAATAGGCACCAGTGTACACAGTCCTGTGAGGCTAACGAGTCTGCTGGAGACTCTGTTACAGAGTCTGCTGGAGAACCTGTTCGCAAGTATAGCTGACTTCGGAACAACAGGTTTGAACTGCACAGGGCCAGTTAGATACAGATTTTTTTCACTGAATACAAACAGTACTATAAATGTATTTTCTGTTAGGATTTTCTTAAAACATTTTTTTTCCTCTAGCTTACTTTATTTTAAGAATATAACATAATATAGAAATACATGTTAATTGACTCTATCTTACCTATAAGGCTTTTCTCAGTCAGGAGTAGGCTATTAGTAGTTGAGTTTTGGGAGAATAATGTTACACATGGATTTTCGACTGTGTAACGGTTCAACACCCTTAACCTCCACATTGTCCAAGGGTCAACTATAATATGTGCTAAGGCATGCAAATTAGGGGTGGGGAGATGAGAGAAGGAAGCAAGTTATCTTAAGCATTTAATGCAGCCATTATCTTTACTAGGACCCCATGCTCATCTGCATGATCCACAAAACCTGTTCCATTCAAAAGACTTTATAAGAATGACCTTTTTTCCTCTGTTCAGAAACACACAGAAATTCATACTTAATAGACATATGGATTCCCTGTTCATCGTGGGGAAAATCTCTTTTCCTTGTCTCCCTTCAGTTCACTCCTGATTCAGAGGTTTGAATTTTAATTTAATGTGCTTTAAATTAAGTTTAAATCAATATTTTGTTTTTACTTTTAAGACCCACCTTTTTTTTCGTTCTATCCCCACAAACTAGATAGGGCTACTAGCGAGTTATTTTCAGTAGCTTGTCTCCTCATACAAGAAATCATCTAACCCAAGCAACTTGTAGTCATAGGAAACTGTTATGATCATAGCTGGACTTCGGTATTGTTTGGGTTTTATTTTGTTTTGAGCATCTAGATTTCACAAGACTCAGATTTCATTTTATTTTTATTTATTTTAATTTAAATTCAATTAACATAAATTATTAATTTCAGAAGTAGAATTCAGTGAAGATTCAGATTTTAAAGACTAAAAGATTTTTCAAGAGGCAGGAGGTATAGGGTATAGAACGTTCAACCTAGTGGGCACTTTGAAGAGAATCTTAACATTAGTCTGCCCTTGCTACAGATCAAGCCATAGTGACTTTTAAGTACATATTCAGCATCTCTTTTAAAAATCATTCAGGGGTGCCAGGGTGGCATGGTCAGTTGAGCATCCCAACTCTTGGTTTCACTCAGGTCGTGATCTCATGGGTCATAAGGTCGAGCCCTGCACTGGGATCTGCTCTTAGCAAGGCGTCTCCTTGAAGATTCACTCCCTGAGCCTGTCTCAACTCGTGCGCATGTGATCTATCCTTTTCAGATAAGTAAAGCTAAGAAAGAAAAATCCATTCAAGTATGAATAAGACTTTTTAAAAAAAAAAAATTTTTTTTTTATTGCATATTTTTTTTTAATAGGCTCTGCGGCTCAGCACAGAGCCCAACATGGGGCTCAAACTCATGACCCTGAGATCAAGACCTCAGCTGAGATCAAGAGTTGCATGCCTAACCAACTGAGTCACCCAGGCTCATTAAAATAAAGCATTTTTTTAATGGAGGATAATAGTAATCTTCTGCCCTTCATTAACTAGTTAGTCTGGTATATAGGTAGCCATCTCATTTGAAATCACTACAGGCATACCTCGTTTTATTGTGCTTTGCTTTATTGCAATTTTATTGCATTTTTTACGTATTGAAGGTTTACAGCAGCCCTGTGTTTGAAGAAGTCTCTTGGTGCCATTTTCCAACATTTGCTCACTTTCATGTCTCTGTCACATTTGGTAGCTCTCACAGACTTTTTTGTTAGACCTGTGGTCAGTGATTTTTGATGTTACTGTTAAAATTGTCCGTGAGGCACCATGAACAGTTCCCATACTTAATTAACAAACTTAATTGATTAATGTATGTGTTCTGACTGCTCCACCAACAGGCTCCTCTGTCTCCTTTCCTCTCCTTGAGCCTCCCTATACCCTGAGACACAGCAACATTGAAATTAGGCCAGTCAGTAACTGTACCATGGCTTCTTAGTACTTTACTGAAAGGAAGAATCACACATCTCACTTAAAATCAAGAGGTAGAAATGATTAAGTTTAGTGAGGAAGGCAGGTCAAAAGCCAAGATAGGCCAAAAGGTAGGCCTCTAGCACCAAAGAGCCAAACTATAAATGCAAAAGATAAGTTCTTGAAGGGAATTAAAAGTGCTACAAAGTCGGATTAAGCATCTGCCTTCAACTCGGGTCATAATCCCAGGGTCCTGGGATCAAGTCCCACATCAGGCTCCCTGCTTCTTCCCCTCCCTGTACTGCTCCCCCTGCTTGTGCTCCCTCCCTCTCTCTCTGTCAAATAAATAAAATCTTTAAAAATAGCTAAAATAAAAGTGCTACACCAGTGAACACAAATGGTAAGAAAGCAAACCAGCTACAAGATTCCCTTATGCCAAAGCCTAATCCAGAGCAAGGCCCTAACTCTCCTTGATTCTGTAAAGGCTGAAAGAGGTGAGGAAGCTACAGATGAAAAGTTTGAAGCTAGCAGAGTTTGGTTGATGCATTTTAAGGAAAGAAGTCTCCATAGCATAAAAGTGCATGGTGAAGTGACAAGTGCTGATGGAGAAGCTCCCAAGTAATCCAGAAGATCTAGCCAAGATCATTGCTGAAGTTGGCTACACTGAATAACATGTTTAATGTGGACAGAATAGCCTTTTGGAAGAAGATGCCATCTAGGGCTTTCATAGCTGGAGATGAAGGGCCCCATGTTTAGCTTCAAAGGATGGGATGACTCTTGTTAGGGACTGATGGCAGCTGGTGACTAAGTTGAAAAAAATGCTGGGGCCCTTAAGAATTATGCTAAATCTGCTCTGCCTTTGTTCCGTCAGGCTAGAACACCACAACTATTTATGTGGTATACTGAATATTTTAAACCTATTGTTAAGATCTACTATTCAGGAAAAAAAGATGCCTTTCAAAGTATTACTGCTCATTGACAGTACTCACCCGAGAGCTCTAATATACAGCGGGGTTAGCATTTACATACCTGCTAATATAATATCCATTCTGCAGCCCATGGATCAAGGAGTAATTTCCATTTTCAAGTCTTAGTATTTATGAAATACATTTTGTAAGGTTCTAGCTACCACAGATAGTGATTCAGCTGACAGATCTGGGCAACGTAAACCAAAAATCTTCTGGAAAGGATTCACCTTTCTGGATGCCAGTAAGAACATTTATGATTCATGGGAAGAGGTCAAAATATCAACATGAACAGGAGTTTGGAAAACACTGATTTCAACCCTCATGCCTGACTTTAAGGTGTTGAAGACTTCAGTGGAGGAAGTAGTAACTGCAGATGTGGTAGAAGTAGCAGGAGAACTAAAAGTGGAGTCTGGAGATGGAACTGAACTGCTACAATCTCATAATGAAACTTTTTAATGTTTGCGGGGTTACTTATGGATGAGCAAAAACAAGTGGTCTCTTGAGATGGAATCTGTTCCTAGTGAAGATAATGTGAAGATTGTTGAAGTGATAACAAAGGATTTATACTATTACATAAACTTAGTTGATAAAGTGGCAGAGTTTGAGGATTGATTCCAGTTTTTAAAGTTCTACACTAAAATTAAAAGTTCTACACTGAGTAAATGCTGTCAATAGAGAAATTGTGCATGAAAGGAAGAGCCAATCAGTGGAGCCAGTCGATGCAGCAAATTTCATTTTTATTTTATTTGAAGTTATTGCCACAGCCACCCCGTCCTTCAGCTACCACCACCGTGATCATTCAGCAGCCTTCAACATCAAGACCCCCCACCAGCAAAAAGATTATAAGCTCAGACGATGATTAGCACTTTTTAATAATAAAGTGTTAAAGGTATGTACATTGTATTTTTAGATATAATGCAACTGTGCACTTTTATAGTGTAAACATAATTTTTTTTTTTTTTTACCTGGGAAAACAAAAAAAATTATTTGACTCTGTATTGCAGTATTCACTTGATTGCAGTGGTCTGGGACCCAACCTGCAGTGTCTCCAAGGTGTGCCTGTACTAGTGGTCTGGCATAGGTAGAAATTTAATTTAAAATCATTAATGTATCTTCTTTATCTCTCATAGGTTCAACCCAGTTTCATGCTGGCATGAGAAGATAATCCTTTGAAACATGAATCAAAGTGATTTTAAACAGATTATTGCCTTTTGTAAATCAGTCATTCTTTTGTGCTTTTGTATTGTGGATATTCAGCGGGACCAATATGAACACAGCTTACAATTGTATACAGATCCCTTGCCAGCACATGAACAAACTGGAATTTGTACATATTAGCATTGTGTATGTATTCATGCACAATAATCATGAAATTACATGTATATTTGTGGAATGCTAATTTAAATGATTAAATTATAAACCTTGTGTATTTATCGGATGGGTGAAAAGATTAAACTTTCACGCATTATGATACTGCTGAATGTGTAGCTTGAGGTGTCCTGCACTTTTCTTATAAGGCTACTGAATTACATGTTTCTGCCCTAATATATTTGCTACTGGTGATGAAGACAGATACTATCACTTGTAGAGACCTATTTTTGTATAATGGTAGAAGTTTTGAATTTTATGGGGTATTTTGTCAAGTACTGAAATAAAAATGACTTCACCATTTTAACCACACTGTATTTGAACGTTTTTGGGGGGAACCTTTTTTTTTTTTTTTTGGAACCTTCATTTTTAACTCAACTGTAGTGCTTGGTGTGTGTCTTAGTCCATTCAGGCTGCTGTAACCAAATAACCATAGACTAGACGGCTTATAAACAACAGAAATTAACTTTTCACACTTCTGGAAGCTGGGAAGTCAAAAACCAAGGTGCCAGTAGATTTGATGTCCAGTAAGGGCATCACGAAGGGCTTCGTGTTTCACAGACTACCATCTTCTTGCTCTGTCATGGCAGAAGGGACAGGGGAGCTCTCTGAGGTCTCAGTTATAAGGACATTAATCCCATTCATGAGACATCTGCCCCCATGACCTTATCACTTCCCAAAGGCCCCACTTAAAAATACCAACAAACTGATGATTGGATTTCAACGTAAGAATTTGGTGGGGGGGAGATGGACACAAACATTCAGTCAGTGGCAGTGCAGATGATCTCATTATCTCAAATACGTGACTTTGAGATTTAGAAAGTTGTTCTAATCTTAGATACTATTGGGATTTTTCTCTCTCTCCCTTAAGGAAGTTTTCTAACTTTCTGTCAACTTTACATCTACTTATATTGTTTTTTAAAAGCTATATTGATATTTTCACAAGTAGTCTATAATTGCCAAATTATGTTTAGTGTTACTTGTGTCCAAAGGTGTGTCTTCACAAAGCCATGCCTACTAGGATGATGCAGAACTCATTTAACTGAAAGAATCTTAAATTGTATTAAGCATAATGCTAAATCCAGCAGAACTAAGCAGTATTCTTGCTGTCCAAGCCAAATTCCAGATTGGGAGGCTCTCATAGAGATAATGTAAATCTCAGCATTGCTGAACCAGGATCCTCCCTGAAATACGGCATCTCACTAAAACAGCAAGCATAGTAGTGTTTAATGCTTGTGTCCTGAGGATTTTGTCTTACCCCTGGACAGTCTGTGATTTTATACCAACAAACGGGCTATGGTGACAAGTTCTACATTCTCGGAGATTTCAAATTACCTTATTTTTCCATATGAGCAGCTGGGTTCTAAATAAGAGGAGTTCCAGAAATAACAAATGTATTCCAAAGCATTTAGTTGAGTAGGACCTTTTTAGTGAGCATAGCTTGCCATTCGAGGCCCTTCGGCTATGAAAGAGAATGGAGAAGGTGGTAGATGCACAGATGTCCCATTATCTGACCATCAGCCCTCCTTATGACATCAGGCCTCTGCAGTCCACAACTTATCGATGCTTCTCAGTCATGAGTCAGTGGTTAAAAATGAAGTCTGTTCAAAGTCAAACTATGGAAAGAGCCCAGATGAATGGATAAAGATATGATGTATATATATATACAATGGAATATTATGCAGCCACCAAAAAATGAAATATTGCCATTTCCAACAACGTGGATGGAACTAGAGGGTATTATACTAAGCGAAATAAGTCAATCAGATTAGAGAGACAATTATCCTATGATCTCACTGATATGTGGAATTTGAGGAACAAGGCAGAGGATCATAGGGGAAGAGAGGAAAAAATGAAACAAGACAAAACCAGAGAGGGAGACAAACCGTAAGAGACTCTTAATGTCAGGAAACAAACTGAGGGTTGCTGGAGTGGAGGGGGGTGGAAGGGATGGGGTAGTTGCGTGATGGACACTGGGGAAGGTATATATTGTGGTGAGCATTGTGTATTGTGTAAGATTGATGAATTATAAACCTGTACCCGTGAAACAAATAATAATTTGTTAATAATTTTTAAAAATTGTCTATTCAAGTCTAAAACAAACTATTCACTAAGCACAGACTAGCCTTACTCAGGGTTTGAACATTCTTTGTGCCATGAACCTCTCTAATAGTCTTGTTGAAAACTATGGGTCCCTTCTCAGAATAGTGCTTTTAAACACATACGTATAGAGTTGCAAAGGAAACCAATTACATAGAAATAGTACGTTTTTAGAAATAAGAATCTAGCAGTTGATCTAATAACTACCATAACTTTAAAATAGTGATGGAAGTAAAAGACATTTCAGGAGATCTGAAACATCTTTATGTGATATGGAAAATCGGTGATTTTTGTTCTCAAAATCCTGGGTACTGCTAAGGCTCGTATAGTTTTTTTGCTTCATAAATAAATACTAAATTACAGTTTGAAATTAGTACAAAGATGGATTTTTTTCCCCCATCCAAGTTCCCAGGTTCCTGAATTCTACTCACTGAAGCACACCACTTTACAATTAATGAATAGACTTTTTTTTTTTCTCAGAGATAATGTGCAAATCTCTAAAAGCAGAGATTTTTTTTGCCTTCACAAATAGTTTAACACAACTCCTCTAGCATCTTTCCCTTATACATAAGGGAAGATAGTTTGGCCTCATCCAGCAAAAACAGATCATGTGGTCAAATTACAACAAGTATATAGTCAGGTCCCCAGTTACACTGATTTGATTCTTGAACACAGGCTGCACATAGTGCAACCAATGATACTACTCCCAAAGACCCTATACTCCATGCTACCTTAAAGCCAGAGTTCCTGATCTCTGATTCTGTGTTTAAAAAAAAAAAAAAAAAAAAAGATTTTTAACCTAAATTAAGTTTTAGTAAACAGAACTAATAACAGAAACGTCCCTAATTAGATTCTAGAGAGGAAGCAGGAAACCACCGAGAACCAAAGAGAACAAAAACTATTAAGGACTTTATTTCGGGCTTTCACATTTATGTCACCATGTGGAACCAGATAGAAATTTATCAGGTAGACAAATAGGTAGCATTTAGTAATGAGATCAAGATACTTGTGCATTCTTTAGTATTATTATTTTTTAGGAAAGGTAATTACTAAGTCATCGTCAGATCTGTTTCCTGGAGACAATGCTTCTTCCCGTTAAAATTTCAAAGGACATTTTTCTACAGCATAGCTCCACCATTGCTGGGTATCATTATACCAAAACAACTGATGAGATTCTTTTTTATCAAAGGCTTTAAATGGGAATTCCCTACCCACCCATCCTCACTCACACACACAAACATTACTCAGTAAATAAATAACCTGAGTTTCCAAGTATCTCCCTGGGCCTCTGGGCTTTTTTCTACTTGCAGATCTAGTCTAAGATGTAAATACCCGAACCTACTTTCCAAGAGCTATGTTTGTTGTTAAGATTAATACCTGGAAACTGTGTTTAGAATCTGTCAATTACCAAGATCCCCCTAAATAATTTCATACTAGTGAGTTTGATTTCCTTAATAGCCATCATAAAACTATTAGGAAATATCTGAAATGCCATTAGATTTGAAGGAACCATTCAGTTAAGAAAATACATAAACTGTAAGTTAAGCTAACTGTCCTTTAAAATTCAAAATAAGAATACACCAGTTGTTGTTTCGTAAATTTCATTCTCTTCAAATGCTTTTGCAGTTTACAGTGATGTTTCACATGTTAGTTCCTTGTGGCCTTTTTCATTTTGATCTTCCTTTGTATCGGATAACTGGGTTTTCAGGGGTGTGAATCATGGTTGTATAATTCACAGTGGGAAAATATCCATCAATGAGATCAAATTCATATAAACGAAGCATAGTGGACCAAATTGTCTTGATCTGAACGTAGGCAAAATTCTCCCCAATACAACGATGACGTCCTGTTAAAAAAAGGAAAATTTTCTAAGAATCAATTGAAATTCTTTTTCCCATCTTTTCTCCGGGAGTGATAAATTTGTTTACACTTTGGAGGGATAGCAGATATAGAGATTATATAGGGGAAAGATGACATATTCTTTTCACATAAAAGAAGAATGTAAAATAAAATAGTTAATAAAAATCTCAGGTTTTCAAGGTTTCTATTTAAGGGAAACAGTACTCTTCTAATTGCTTTTTTTGAAATGTCACATCTAAGTTTATATATATGTAAGATTTGAAATCTATAATGACAATCTACTTTGGAAATACACTAAAATATTCTTAGCTTCTGTCCCAAGAGAGCCCTAATTAAAAGTCAATCAAAACTTTAAATGCCAGGGGCAACCTGGCTGGCCAATCAGGGGAGTGTGTGCAATTCTTGCTCTCAGGGTTGTGAGTTTGAGCCCTATACTGGGCGTAGAGATTACTTAAAAATACAATCTTTAGGGGCACCTGGGTGGCTCAGTGGGTTAAGCCTCTGCCTTCGGCTCAGGTCATGATCACAGGGTCCTGGGATCGAGCCCCGCATCGGGCTCTCTGCTCAGCGGGGAGCCTGCTTCCTCCTCTCTCTCTCTGCCTGCCTCTGCCTACTTGTGATCTCTCTCTGTCAAATAAATAAATCTTTAAAAAAAAAAAAATACAATCTTTAAAAAAACCTTAAATGCCATTTCAAAAGAACAATGGAAGAAAGAGGGATTTAATCAAAATAGTAACACACAGCAAGATCAAAATTTTAAAGGTAAAACCTGACAAATTGATTCAAAAACACATGGATAAAAAATACTAATTCAAAAGGATACATGCACCCCAATGTTTATGAAAACATTACCTACAGCAGCCAAATTATGGAAATAGCCCAAGTATCTATAAACATGAATGGATAAAGAAGGTGTGGTACATATCTACAATGGAATATTACACAGCCATAAAAAGAATGAAATCCTGCCATTTGCAACAATATGGATGGAACTAGAAACTATTATGCTAAGCAAAAATAAGTCAGAGAAAGACAAATGCCATTGGATTTCACTTGTGGAATTAAAGAACAAAGGAGCAAAGGGGGTTAAAAGAGGCAAACCAAGAAACAGACTCTTAACTAAAGAGAACTAAAGGTTATCAGAATGGAGGTGGGTGGGGGGAAAGGGAGAAATAGGTGATGGGGATTAAGGTATGCACTTGTAATGAGCACCGGGTATTGTATGGAAGTGTTGAGTCACTATATTATACCCCTAAAACTAATATTACAATGTATGTTAACTAAGTGGAATTCAAAGGAGAACATTTTTTAAAAATGCATATAGAAATTCGAAGGAGGACCTAGGATATCCAGAGCAGTCTTGGGGGGAAAAAAAAAAGTTGGAAGACTTAAACTGACTTCAAATCTGACTCAATACTAAAGGTACAACAACTGTGATACTGTGGTTTATAATAAACAAATATTTGCTCTTTCTCCCATCCTTGGTACAGAGCTCCTCAAACACCTTGGAATTTCTTAAGAGCAAAGAGCAATAAAAGAAAAAGACTTTTGTTATTCAAAACAAGCCCCTTTTAACCATGCCTGGGTTGGTAAATGAGGGGACTTCTAGAAATCCCCTCAGAGTAGGGCCTGACTGCCAGGGGAACCAACCATGTGCTTAAAGGGTTAGAACTTACAGCCCTAACTCCTGACCTCCAGGACAGAAAAGGGGCTGGAGGTTAAATTAATCAACAAAGATTTAGTCAATCATGTCTACATAATGAAGCCTCACCCCTATAGTATGGAGGACTGAGAGCTGTATTCAGGGAGCTTTCCAGAGCAGTGAACATATGGAGACGGTGGGAGTGTGGCATTCCCAGAAGGCATGGAAGCTCTGTGCCCATTTCCCCATACCTTGCCCTATGCATCTCCTCAATAAGCTGTTCCTGAGTTGTATCTCCGTGCTTTGTAATAAACTGTTAATCCAGTAAATAAACTGCTTTCTGGGTTCTGTGAGCCATTTTAAGAAGCTGTGGCACCCCAAGGAGGAGACCAAGAAAACTCTGATTTATAGCTCAGCAGTCAGAAGAACAGGAGACAAACTGGACTTGCAACTGGTATCTGAAGTGATGGAGGGCAAGGGGGAGTCTTGTGGGACTATGCCCTTAACCTCTAGGGTCTGTGATTACCCCAGGTGGATAGTGTCGGAACTGAGTAGAACTGCAGGACACCCAGTAGGTGTCCATAGAAAACTAGTGTGGGAAAAACACCCAAACATTTGGGGGCCAGAAACGTTGTTAGAAGGAGAGTGTAGAGTATAAAGTGGGGTTTTTTTTCTTTCACAGCAACCAAGACAATGTGGTCCTGGACAGAGCTCAACAAACAGAACAATGAAACACAGCAAAGGGCGAAGACATACTTGTATGGTCATTTGATTATCAGCAAAGGCAGTAAATAAAGCAAGCCAAGGAAGAAAAAGTCTTTTTAACACATGGTATGGGAATAACTGTATCTAACATTAAAAAAGGGGGAGGTGGTGCCTGTGCGGCTCAGTTGGTTAAGCATCTGCCTTCGGCTCAGGTCATGATCCTGGGGTCCTGGGATAGAGTCCGCGTCAGGTTCCCTGTTCAGTGTGGAGCCTGCTTCTCCCTATCCCTCTGCCCCAACCCCCAATGTATACTCTCTTGCTTGCTTTCTCAAATAAATAAAATCTTTTTAAAAACGACAAACCAAAACCTTCAATTCCTGTCTCACACCAACTCAAAACCTAATTCCAGATAATCACAGACCTAAACATAAATGCTAAGACCATCAAAAAATTTTTTTAAGCTTTTATTTATTAGAGCACAAGAGAGAGAAGACAGCACAAGCAGCGGGGGTTGGAGGGGAACAGAGGGAAAGGGAGAAGCAGACTCCCCACTGAGCAGGGAGCCCCAAGCAGGGCTTGATCCCAGGACCCTGAGATCATGACCTGAGCCAAAGGCAGATGCTTAACCAACAGAGCCACCCAGGTGCCCCAAACCATCAAATTTTAATAGGGAATAACAGAGGAGAATGTTCATAGCTTGGGGCCAGGCAAAGGTTTTTAGACAGGACTCGCAAACAATAATAATCTGATTTTAAAAATCAGATTTGACTGAGGTTATTCATTTGTCAAAACAATGAATATTGACTTGAATATTTCACTGTAAAATCTTACATCAAAACTAGAATACTGAACTGTAGTGCATTATATACTTGCTAAAAAATGCAGGGTGACAATATACTGATGTATATATAGTTTACTTTAAAATGCACTTGATAAGTGGGGTGCCTGGGTGGCTCAGTGGATTAAGCCACTGCCTTCGGCTCAGGTCATGATCTCAGGGTCCTGGGATCGAGCCCCGCATCGGGCTCTCTGCTCGCAGGGAGCCTGCTTCCTCCTCTCTCTCTGCCTGCCTCTCGCCTGCCTCTCTGCCTACTTGTGATCTCTCTCTCTGTCAAATAAATAAATAAAATCTTAAAAAAAAAAAATGCACTTGATAAGTAAATCGAGTGATGGATAGAGATGTGATAAAACAAGTGTGAGTAAAATGTCAGTGGCAGAATCTAGATAATGGGTATATGAATGTTCAGTATAAAATTCTTTTGACTTTGCTTCAAAATTTTTATTAAAATGTCAGGGGAATTTTAATAATAGAAAATATAATTCATGTATTTTTAAAAGGTTATGTATAAAAGCCAGAGAGACAAACTTAATAAAAGATGGTATCAGAAATATTTAGGCCAGTAATGACTAACGCCTTCCAATCTCTCCAGCCTACCAAAACCTCATAAAGTAGTAAGCTCAGTAACAAAAGATGGCTTTTCAGGGAATACAAAAAGATCAAACTACTGGAATTGAAAAAAGCCCTGTTAAGCCTTTGTTTCCATTTCTGAAAAATGAATGACAGTCCCCCTTCTTCATAGTGTGGTTGTGAAGATTAAATAGAGGAAAAATTTTAAAATGCGTACTACTAGCATAGTGCTGCATGGCCCATCAATGCACTTACTTCTAGGAGCCCTATTTAAGAAGGGTGTTTACAAACCATTCCATATGCAAATATAACAACTAAGGAGAGGGTTGGCTTACTCACAGGGAGATTAAAGGATTATTTTTAATAGCAGGAAACTAAAAGTACCCTAACTATGAATTAATAGAAAAATGGATAAATCCTGATGATTCAAAAGGTAATATGACAATGAATAAGCTACATGCTACATGCACCAACACAGAAAAAATTACACAATTACAAAGTCATGATTAAAGAAATTGGGACACATTTAACATGATGATCATATGGGGTAAAACAGTGTCCCCCCAAAATTCACATCTACTCAGAAATCAGACTTTGAGATATAATTAGTTACGATGAAGTCATACCAGGTTAGAGCCCTGAATCAAACGCTGGTGTGTCCTTCAAAGAAAGCTATGCTTTCTATCAGAGATACACTCACAGGGCAGATGGCCAAGTGAAGACAGGCAGTGATGAGAGCAATATAGCTACAAGCTAAGGAATGCCAAAGATGGCCAAGAGCCACTAGAAGTTTGGGACAAGCAAGGAAACACTGTCCCCTAGAGCCAACAGGAAGAGTAAGGCCCTGTCAACATCTTGATTTCAGACTTCCAGCCCCAAGAAATGTGGGAGAATAAATGTCTATTGTTGTAAGTCACCCAGCTTGTGGGAGGTACAGTAGCCCTATGAAACTAGCACAATGGTGAAAAATTTGAGGGAACATTATATCTTATATTCAGATAGCTCAAAGATATACAGTATAACTTCAGAGAAAACAACTAGGGGATGTTTTAAACACAATGGGATGTTAAAAGGAAACATTACAGCTTTTTTTTTTTTTTTTTAAGTAGGCTCGACACCAAACATGGGGTCTTGAACTCATGGCCCTGAGATCAAGAGTCACATGCTCTACTGACTGAGCAAGCCAAGTGCCCCCAGATTACAGATTTAATGTAAGTTGTGTTTTTTTTTTAAGATTTTATTTATTCATCTGACAGAGAGAGATCATAAGTAGGCAGAGAGGCAGGCAGAGAGAGTGAGAGGGAAGCAGGCTCCCCACCGAGCAAGAGCCCGATGTGGGACTCGATCCCAGGACCCCGAGATCATGACCTGAGCTGAAGGCAGCAGCCCAAACCACTGAGCCACCCAGGTGCCCCAAATCTAAGTTTTTAAAAATGGAATCTGTTCAAAGAACAAAATGAGCTGCCATAGAAGGTAACTGAGCAATCTATTACCTAAAAAAGTTCAAGCGCAGTCCAGGCAATTAACAGTTTAGAAATGACTCCTCTTTGGGGCAGATTTTGGGCCAGAACTAATGCGTCTTCCAACTGTTTGAACTATCTACGACTCTTTCATATGTGATGTTACATACCATATTATTAAATTTATAAGATCTGAAGTTCCTAAAGGACTTTATACTTCCCTTTACATGTGGAGACAGTGTGGCCAATGACCAAAAAAGGTGTGCCACTTCAAATCTCTTTGGAAAGGCTAAAAAAGAAGTCATAAAACATAGTTTAATCTGTAGAGTACCAGTGAAGAGAGAGATTATCACAGGAACAAGGGTCTGCCTGCATAATTTAAGGATGGTAACTGAAATGCTTAAGTTTGCAAACCTATGCAAGACCTGCCCAAATTTAAAGACCGTTTTATCCTAAGGATACAGACAGAGCACCAAAAAGTTGACTAACAATCCAGAAAAGCTTCAATTTTAATAAGACTGCTTTTGCTCTTTTCTGAAACACTGATAATCTCTTATCATGTTTAGCCTGAAATAATTGCCCACATGATATGCTAATTCCCATGGCTCTTTAAAATAATTCACAAAGAGCTTTAAATACTGTTAAAAGGGAGAACAGAGTATACTATAAAAATTAAACCTGAAAAAACTAAATTGGTCAGAAGGTAACCAAAGCATTATATAAGGACTCACTGAGCTATTTCCTTTAGAACAAATAAAACACTTTTTCCAATTTGGCAAAGATTATACTCCTACAAATGTTGACAGGAATGTCCCTATGAGGAAAGGAAAAGATATTCATAAATAAAATTCATATGGATTATTTTGATAGACATAAATATATTATCAGAACAAACATTTCAAATGTAAAATGGTATCTTACCAGCTCCAAATGGCACATAAGCAAACTTCTCTCCTGATGCTGGATTATCCTGCAAGTAGCGATCAGGATTAAAGTCCAGACGTTCTACCCATGAGTCTTTAAGTCTCTGATTGACAGTGGGAGAGACACAGACCTGATGTCCTGGAGGAATGGTATACCCTGCCACGGTCTACAAATGAAACCAACACATTTCATTAGATAACATAAGAACTATTTTACCAAATAACCAGACTATTATGTAATAAAGTATTAACAATGTGATACACATATATTTTTAAAACTAGCTAGATGATAGGCCAGCTAAAAATTATTTTCACTCAAGATGATTTCCAAGTGACCCAACACTGGGCTGAAAACTTTAAAAAGCCATAATACCTCAGAGGTAGCAGAGGGATATCAAGGAGCCTTTCACAATCCGATCTGTATATTTCCATACTACCAGAATTTTTAACAAAACAAGTTTTTTTAAAAACCAGGGGAGAAAAATATACTACCATTTTGAGAACCCTAATTGCCGGGCACTTCGGTGGCTCAGCGGTTAAGCTTCTGCCTTCGGCTCAGGTCATGATCCCAGGGTCCTGGGATCAAGCCCTGTATCGGGCTCACTGCTCAGCAGGTAGCCTGCTTTTCCCTCTCCCAATCAACCTGCTTGTGTCCCCTCCCTCGCTCTCTCTCTCTGTGTCAAAATAAATTAATAAAATCTTTTAAAAGAAGCAAAAACAAAAAAACCCTAATTGTTAAATAAAAAGGCAGGGAACAGATTAGCATGTATACTCGCTAATTATATAAAATTATCTATATAATCAGAGTATGTAATTATATATTAGAATATAAAAAATTGAAATTATATGGGAATGATTATTCTGTTTTAATTTAAAAAAATCTCTTTGTGGGGCGCCTCAGTGGCTCAGTGGGTTAAAGCCTCTGCCTTCAGCTCAGGTCATAATCTCAGGGTCCTGGGATCAAGCCCTACATCGGGCTCTCTGCTCAGTGGGGAGCCTGCTTCCTCCTCTCTCTCTGCCTACTTGTGATCTCTGTCTGTCAAATAAATAAATCTTTTTTAAAAATTCTCTTTGCTGTTATATTTTTCTTCTTTTTGATAAATTAAACAGGAATGGAAAGAGAAATCTAACAAGAGACTCACCTGAGGAGTTTTGGCCATTCTCATCATGGTCATTATAGGAGGTCGAAGTCTTAATGTTTCTTTTATACAGCGATCAAGTAAATTTAGATCCTTCAGCTAAAAAGGGAAAACATTTCCCGAGTTTTAGGAATATCTTAATTTACTTCAGCAGTATGTGTTTAAATTTCTGGGTTATAATAAAATAATTATATTGTGGTAGAAGTGCAGAGGTAACTGGTTCAGTATCTGAGATAATCTCGTTCTGTCATAATCCATGGTCAACAAGGGAAAGAGGCCAAGATACCATCAGTACAAGCCGTATAAACTCTGAAGAATGGCATAGTAAGGGCCAACAACTAGCAAACACTAGCAAAAATCATGCTACCACATGTATGAAACCTGAAAATATGCTAAGTGAAAGAAGCCAGTCACAAAAGACCACATATTGTATGATCCCGTTTATACGAGCATGTCCAGGATACAGCAAATCCATGCAGACAAAAAGTAGATTAGTGGTTGCCAGAGGTAGGGGAAATGAAACGTTTGACTGCTAATGGGTACCAGCTTTCTTTTGGTAGTGATTTAAATGTCCTAAAATTGTGATGGTTTTCACAATTTTGAATATATCAAAAAAGAAGCAAGTTATATACTCTAAATGGACTCATTCTATAGTATGTAAATTATGTATCAATTAAGTTATTATTTTAAAAGTTATAAAATCAGGAATCAAAGAGCCATCACTTCTGACCTTACAGAAATAGAAAGGATTATAAGAGAATACTATAATAACTGTAAACCAATGAATTAGGTAACCCAGAAGAAAATGGGCAAATTCCTAGAAGGACAAAACGAAAGACTCAAGAAGAAACAAAATGTATGAATAGATGCATAACGCGGAATCAACTTCCCACAAAGAAAAGCACAGACTCCAATGGCTTCACTGGTGAATTCTAACCAAACATGTAAGGAAGAATATCAATCCTTCGCAAACTCTTCCAAAAAAATAAAAGGGAAGGGAACACTTGTAAATTCATTCTCTGAGACCAGCATTTCTCCATACACCAAAACCTGTCAAAGACCTCATAATAAAACTACGCATCAATATTCCATATGAACACAGATGCAAAAATCAACAAAATACTAGCAAACTGAATCCAATGTTAAGACATTTCACGGAGGTCTGTGGGGAATTTTCTAAAAGAAGCTATGTAATTTAATCTATATAAATAGAATGTATCAAAACTGTCCCCTTTAAAAACTAGCCATTCATTACAGACTGCAGTCACAACGCAGCAATGAAAGGAAAAATGCAACAAACCTGATCATAAGTTAAAGGAGGCAGATGTTCTCCACAGACTGTTTTCTGTTCTAAGTAACATTTCTCTTGAAGTGTTTTGTCTCTGGCCAAAAAGAAGCCCATCCAGGCACTAGTAGTTGAGGATGTGTGCTGGCCAGCCAAGAGCAGTCCAATAAGCATGCCCGCCACTTCGTCATCTGTCAAAGGACGCCCATCCCTGTGGAAGGAGTCACACACAAATTTAACAGTTCGGCAGACCTACTTCATGCTCCACATTTAAATAAAGGGTCATAATGAGTGAATTTTTCAGGTGTAATAGTCTTGCATTTGCCCATCACAAATGAGAATTTTTTTCCCCTGAGGGGAAAGAGACAGACAAAAGAAAAGTATGGTTTTCATTACAAAAGATGTTGCTGTGGTTTGTCAGCTGATGTTTCGCCATGTGTGGTCCTCAGGCTCCAGGAAGGCGATGGGATCCCAGTAGTTCATGTCTCATCCATTTAACAAGCCCAAGGCTCATAGCTACTAATTTTGTCAATATCACTACTTTTTAACTAGACATATTATTTAACTTTGTTTTAACATGCAATTTCCTGCTTCGGCTTAACATGTGATCCAAACAGCTCTTACTTGTAAGTAGAATCTAGTAAAGTTTGGAGAATGTCATCAATTTTTTCTTCTGACTGTCTGCGCTTCTGGATTGCTTTATAGAAAATATTCTTGATCTCTCGATGAGCTCTGTCCCTACGTCTGCAATTCAAAGACAAAAATGACTAAAAAATCATGTCATACTTTCTGGCATCAGATTCATTTTGAAAATAACCAGGACCTCGCTTACAGCAACCTTATTTAACTAACTTAAATGACTCTAATAAAACAACTGACAAAAAACTCAGAACCAAAAGAAAAAGAGAAGCTGTAAAAATCTCATACTGTTAGAAATTTCTAGGGTCCTTAAAGGCAAGAAATGTGTCCTAACATATATATCTCTGATTCCTAACATACTTCCTGTGTTCTAACACAAGGTCTAAAACAAGACACGATTATGACCTTAGAATCATTTTCCAGTTTAACAGAATACTCCTTTAAATTAACAAAATTCCAATTTTAACCAAATTAATTTTTGAAAAAGAGGGAGAGTCATTCTGGTTTTTCTGTAGGAGTCAGAATTTAAATAAACCTAAGATTTATTTAGGATGCTCTAAATCTAACACGACTACAGTATATAGGATTTGATTCTACTTTTGATTTTCTGAGACAACATGGTTTTATAGGGGCAAAAATACTAGTATAGTCAAAACACAAACTTCAGGTCCCCAAATCTTAACCTTTAAAGTAGAGTGCTCATGCATGAGAAAATTAATCACCCACTTTGACCTCCTGTGAGGTAGATGCTCTTAGCTTCACTTCACAGGCAGCTGCATGTTACACACAGCCAGAAAGCAGAAGAGCTGAAATTTAAAACCAGGCAACCTGACTACCTAGCCTCTACCTAGCCTCTTAAAATCAGGCAATCTGACTATCTAGCTAAACTGCTGCTCCGCTGTGTTTGTAAGACTGTTACTGAGGATCTGCTGAGACAATGTGGGAAGATGTTTCCCAATATGAACACAGCAGTGCCAGAAAAACAGAAGGCCTGTTTTAAGAAAGGGAATGGAATAATTTGGTTAAATCATTTGGTTCAGGTAAGACAGAGAAAGACTGGGCTAAAGTGGGAAAGGTCTATCATACCAAGCTCAGGCATTTCTGACTTCATCTAGGAAATAGAAAAGGGAGAAACGGCTTGTTGCATGTTCCTGGAGACCCCACTACAGGTTATGGATGAAAATATTTTGAAAACTGCAAAGTTCCTTACAAATATAATGTTTTACAAGTTCCAAAGAATTCCAGAGAATCTCTCCTGGCTTTCCCTTTTTCTCCCCCTCTTTAACCTGAAACTATACAAAACTACGTAGCAGAAGCAGAAAAAGGGATACCAGTTTAACTCTCCCATCTCTCACCTGAATGGAAATGAATCAACAGGTATAGAAAGCCCACTAATATGCAAGACACTAAACTTTATGTCAAGACCTATAAGCAGTATTTCTTTGTATCAGATGGTCCCCGCCTTTAAGGAAATCACAGTATAGTTGTGAGAAACACACTAATACTTTAAAACAAAGAAATTTCACAATAGACTATAAAAACTATAAAACAGTCATATTTTCAAAGAAGTGCATAGAGGGGTGTATCACTGTTAGGTAGAGTCCAGAGACCTTTCTGAGTAGATGGGATATGTGAGATAAGTAGGTTTTAAATGAGAACAGCTAGGGGTGCCTGAGTGGCTCAGTGGGTTAAAGCCTCTGCCTTCGGCTCAGGTCATGATCATCCCCGCATCAGGCGCTCTGTTCAGCAGGGAGCCTGCTTCCCCCTCTCTTTCTCTGCCTGCCTCTCTGCCTACTTGTGATCTCTGTCAAATAAATAAATAAAATCTTTAAAAAAAATAATAATAAATGAGAACAGCTAGATAACACATGACCTCTTATAAACTGAAACTGAGCTTAAATGAGCTCACTAGATAAAGAAAACCTGTCTTGAATTCTTACAGAAGAAGGGGGCTCATAATCTCCCCTAATTTGTCTGTTTTATGTTTATTTTTTTATCTTGGTGAATGCAAAGCATACCAATACTACAGCATTTCCACAGTTAAATAAGCAAGTACGGTGTCTTTATCCATACCTGAAACTAGGCAAAGGGAGCCAGCCTGGCAGCAGCCAGGCCGCATGGCTAAAACCTCCATCCAGATCTGCATACAGCTGGGCCACCTTCTCATTGAGTTGACTTCTGATTTCCTTTCCATGTAAACAATGGCTAGCTGTTAAAATTATGAGCTCAGAAAGAGCCTCAAACAAATCTAGAGGAAAAAAGATCATTCCCATTACTATTGCCAAATAGTCTCTTGAAATTTTCACTTTCTTAGAGATGTAAAAGTATTACAAAGGAAAACTGAGAATACAAACTCAAGAACTAACAATATCCTGTTTGTAGCTTCAGAAAAAAAAAAAAAAGCCTACAGACAGACATGGACACAATAAAGAGAGGCAAGAAACTCATGATGGGAAGCATCTCTGGACAGCCAAAATGGAAGCCACAAAGGCATCCCTGGACCTCACTCGTAACTCTTCAACTTGAAAAGAGAAATTGAAGATAAAAATGAATACAGTGAGGGGCACGTAGCTGGGTCAGTTGATAGAGCGTGTGATTTTTGATCTCAGGGTCATGAGCTTGAACCCTGCACTGGGTGTAGAGATTACTTAAAAATATAAAATTTTTAAAAATGAATAAAGTTATAGGAGTTCCAAGTCAAAGTGTAACAAAAGGAGCAAAATGGTAATTTAGTGGATATGAGGTGCTTCCCAAAGAACAACAGTCAAAAAGTTGAAGAATGGATTATTTCAAAGGTCAAAAGCAGTTAGACCAGGACTAAAATTTGAGGTCTTGCCTATATATGTAAGAAAACTGTAGCTAATCATCAGTTGGTATATCCCAAACTGGAGACAGATACGTCAGGGAAGCACATTTGGATAACATTTAAAAGTCATAAAAATTACCCAATGCCTTGTTCTTTAATTCTGTGTTTACCAAATGAACTTCCAATTATCACTTGGCTTTGCAGTTAGATTTGCCAATGAAGTTTAGCAAATTCTGGTGTTCGTGCTGTAACTTTGTCTCACTTGAACTTACTAAGTTGGCATTTTGGTTTATACATCAGCTTCTTGTATGGTTAGAAATATATCACATCAGCTTTAGGTGGCTTAAAAACAAAATGAAATTTCTGGACCATTTAAAAACTGAAGACCACACCCAAAATATGGAGACCCACACAGAGCTCTTGATGCCCAGTGAGGCAGATGTTGCTTCCTGACTTGGGGTGGGAATTTTCTCTGAGAGGAACACTTATTGTCCAATATAAATAATGGATTCACATAAGTATCCAAAGAAGATCAAATTATACTCATTATATGCTATACATAATTCAAAAAAAGCATATAATAACATTTGGTGGTAGAGGAAGCCTATGTATTTAAATTTACTCTTTTATTAAATAAATCATTCCCATACAATATCCGATTGATAGGGTATGACATACAAAATTAAATCATTTAGACTTTTAGTTGCTCGTGGTGGGTTAAAAAAAGTTATTTTACTTTTTGTCTTAAAATGACCTTGCAAAAAGTCTTACGTTCAGTTTATTTCAAAATTTAACCATGACTCATATTTGTACAAATACATGGACGTTAATTAACCCATTCTAAGGTTTTTGCTAGGTGAACATCAATAATCACTTCCTCTCAGGTCTTTTTAACGCTGTGGTTATCAAAACATACTCATTCCAATAATCTGAGGTGGTTTTTACATATATTGCAGATGTTTTTCATTACACACACGCATATATTCTTATATTTCTAGTCATAAAAAAAAGTAGAAATACTAGGACAAATGCAAAACCAAAACAGTTTGCTTACTTTTTTCTCCACTTTCTCCCCAACTCTGAAAGTATTCCTTTGTTTCTTTCTCAATTATAGAAACGTGCTGTCTAAAGTGGGCTATGTTAAGGCCACTTTTTAACATTTTCTTCTGCTCCAAAAAAACCTTCAAAATATTAACAGTATAATACCAAGCATTAAAACACAACTTTGTTTTATCAGAAGATTCATTTGGGTTATTATAACTCTGTAACACTCAAAGAAAACAATATTCTAAAAAAAGATATTGAAATCAAAATAATAAAAGGATTTTTTAAAACTACACCAGACATGGATTTGAGGTAACACATACAGAGATACCTGCTATGCAGGCCCTCAACTAATGATAAATTAGGAATCCCACTGCCTTTCCTTCCTACATATGCATTTTCCCACTCCTGACCCAAGGGCTTCCCTTTCCTATCCTGTTATGTTCTAGCATCCCAACCCAACCCAGATACCAACACAAGTTCCCAGAGGTTCATTATGTTTCCATATCATTTTTATCCTACTTCTTATATTTTCCCATTCCATTCCCAAACAACTATCATTCTTCTCCCTATCTTCCAGAAGTTTAACAAGAACTTTAATATAGTCTGACTGAAATAAATTCATACTAGGACAACCAATGGTTTTAAACCATTGGGACATTTCTATTTTAAGAATCTGATCATCAGTGTGAAAAAAATGAGTAGATATATTTGACCAGAGGGATTTTCTAGGGTTTCTTGCATTTGGCCTTGAAGAGCCATTCATTCCCCCGCACCTCGCTCATCCCCAGAAATAACACTTAATGTCAACTCTTAACCACTACACTAGTCAACTCTTAACCACTACACTAGGATACTAGGTCATGTGTGGTACGATCTCAGCCAGAGCCCACACCAAGCCACAGAGCCAATGATCTCATCTGTATTTTGCATCAATTTGCACCACTTTAATATCTGACTTTAAGAGGGGAAAAGAAATCACACAAACTTCTAAAGCCAACAATCTCTAGCTCAAAAGAGCGCATATGCTAGAGTTTCAGGCAGGAGTAGAGTCATAGGAGGCCCTTCCAATGAAATAATGAGATTTTCTTGTTACCCACTCGAATCAATGCCCTAAGTTATCATCAATTCGTTCTCTTTGTACAGGCAACCTTTAAAATTGCTTAGCCCACGTCTGCAGCTATAAAACAGAATACCCTAATTCCTCATCAGTTACCCAGGCCCTTCCTTTTAAATGTCTCATTCTTCAGATTTTGTGAACCAAGGAATGTATTTCTACATGCTAAATGTACAATATTACTCTACCAGCTGTAACTATTATATTACAGATTTGTCGTTCTTGAAGATACCGGTGTCACCTACTGGATTTGGTACATCATACGCAACTCCCTTCCCAAACACAGGTGTTGTCAGACGACTGTAGACATCTTCCGCATTCAGGTCCTCATTTTTACTATTAAAAAGCAGTGCAGCAGCATCACTCCCCAGAAGATAAGTAAATGTCTTGCCCACCATGGTAAAACTAAATACAGGTCCATACTAAAGAAAGAAAAGTAGGCATAGTGATGATACTGAAAAATATGTACCCCTAAACAAAACACTAATTCATTAATTCACAAAACATTTTTGAAAATTAAAACACGCATAAACTTTAATGCAATTATTCACCCAGTCTTTGTCCAAATTTGTAATTATTTTCATCCAGTTGAAAGTGAAATACGAACTTTTTATTCTGCTTTTTTTCAGTTTATACTGAAAATATTTCCTATCCTTTACATAGACATCATAATTTTAGGAATTATTCTTTCATTATTGGACATATGGATGACATGTCAGTTCTTTATTTATTATGGATAATTCCGCAATGAGTATCTCTGAGAATATAGACTTTTTTCCCCCCTTGGTTAAAGATAAATTTACAGGAGTCACCAAGGATTATGACCTGTCCTATTGTGCTTGCTGTGTAAAGACATCCGAAGTTTATTTAGTTACCCAGTTTACTACTATCCCACCAAAACTAAATGATTTCATTTTTAACTTTTTGTTAATCTGGCTGAGTGTTAAATGCTTTACCTTGAATTTTTCTGATTATTAGTGAAGACCAGGCTCTGGGGACACAACTAAATCAAATAATCACATTAACAAATGTAAAAGTGCAAATGTGGCAAGTACTACTGGAAGGAAAGCAACTCCGCGAGAAGAGAACTGATAAAAGGGAGACCAAAGAGAGGAAAGGCCACCTGAGCTGAGGCTCAAAGGATGAGACACATCGGCATGCACAAAGATCCTAACGGGGGGTGGCAAGTGGGGGAGGGGGGAGGACAAGGTGAGAGCTGAGTCTGCAGGGCCTAGACCATACAGAGTCATATTCAGGAAGCCAAATTCAGGAAGATTTTCTTATAAGCAACAGAAACCCTAGAAGATTTTAAACTGCATGGGAGGGACACACTGATATATGCATATTTTATTTTATTTTATTATTTTTTAAAAGATTTTATTTATTTATTTGACAGAGAGAGAGATCACAAGTAGGCAGAAAGGCAGGCAGAGAGAGAGGGGGAAGCAGGCTTCCTGCTGACCAGAAAGCCCGATGTGGGGCTCGATCCCAGGACCCTGGAATCATGACCTGAGCTGAAAGCAGAGGCTTTAACCCACTGAGCCACCCAGGCGCCCTGATATATGCATATTTTAAAAGAAAGATCCCTCTGGCTGCTATAAGGAGGAGGGAGAAACAAGAGCAGAAGGAATGTCAGACGAGTTAGAGCCTATTGCAGGAACCTGATGATGAAAACTGGCCACGTGGTAATGATGGGGCAGTGCACACAGAAGCAGATGGATACTGAATTATTTTGGAGAGAGAATCTGCAGACATCAATGGATTGAGAAAGGTAAGTATCAAGAATGAATCCCAGGCTTCTGGCAAACAGAAAAATGGTGAGAAGAGAAAACAAGACAACCAGGATTGGAGAGAGAAAAACCAAGGGTTAGCCTTCAGAAATGTTGGATTTCAGACACCTGTGAGACAACTCAGGAAAAATCATGTGGGAGTTGGGACATCTAGGTCTGGAGCTGAAGAAGAGACCTTAACCAGAGACATTAATTTGGGTGTCATCTAGCTATGTCTAGTAAGTGAAGCTACAGGTTAGAGATGAGATCACCAAGGCCCAAACCTCCATGAACCCCAACAGTAAATGCCCAAGCATTAGCCCACTAATGAGTTAAAGAAAAAGCAGCCAGAGAAATAGGGGGGCAAATGAGAAAAGCCACATTTAAGAAGGAGGGAGTAGTCACCAGTGACAAATACAGCTGAGGGGTCAAGTTCATTAAGCTGACAGACAAACTGGGGTAGACTGAGAGTAAGTAAACAGGAGATCTGGAAACAGTAAGTACAGAAAACTTGCTAATGGCGGAGGGGCATGAGAGGAGACCTGTAAGTCAAGAGAAGCTCTAGTCTTTTTAAATGAGTGACTTTTGAAAATTTTTCAGAGAAAATGGGAAAGATCCAGTTGAAGGCAGTCACTACACAAAGAAGAAATAATAGCATAAGGTTCCTGAGATCAAAGATGGATTGAGACTTTAACTTCCAAAAGGAAGCAAAATAGTATAAAAACAACATGATAGCCCCTGCTGGGCTCAGAGCACAAGATTCTGGAGCCAGACTCCCAAGGTTCACATTCCAGGTCCTCTACCTGTTAGCTGTTGTGACCTTGGTCCTACAGTCAGAGAACTTAACCTCTCTGTACTTCAGTTTACCTCATTTATTAAATGGAAATAACAGAACCTATTATCAAGACTAAATATGTATCACCTTATCCATGATATGTGTGTATGTGTGTGTGTGTGTGTACAGAGATATATAAATAGGCATATATATAGATATTATAGATATATTAGAAAAGAGAGTGTTGGCCATAGTAAATTTACTTGTGTTTACCACTACTACTACCACTATTATTATTACTATTATTATTATTAAAAGCACAGACTCAGAAATTAGACCATGTTTTATTATTATTATTAAAAGCACAGATTCAGAAATTAGACGATGTATAAATCCTGGCTTGGCCACTAGCCAGTGGTGAGCCCAAGAACAAATTATATAACCTGTTTCTCGGTTTTATCATCTATACAACAGATATACCTGAAAGGATTTTTGTGGAACTTCACTCAGATAATCTATGTAAAGAACTTAGTGGCACAAAGTCAGTGTTTTAAATTAGTGTAACAGGAAGAAAAGAGAATGATGTTTGAAAGTGGGAACATGAGAAATTTCTCTTTGGATGGTTTTACATCTCTAAAGAGGAGACAAAGTCATCTACTTTGATAGACAGGAAGAATTAGGAGTTCAGAAAAGTGAAGATTTGAATCATCATCGTGAGGAGTGGAAAGTATGCCAGACATACTTTGGCATAACAAGATTGTTGAGCAGTGTTCAAAGTTCCCTCAGGTAAGGAATCATGAAGTTAGGAAGGAACTAATCTGGTGCGAGGAAGAAAAGTTTTACTAGGTAAGCAAAATGGAAAGATCCAGGGTATGTATGGTATTGGCCATAGTGGCAATGAAATGATGGACCACTGTCCCAAACTGGAAAACAAAAAAAAAAAAAAAGTGAAGAAAAGAAGCTAATTGGTCAGGAGAAAGTAAATGGGACAATGGACTGGAAAATCTAATAAGGTCAAAGAATGGTTCTAATGGAAGGAGCTGAAGAAGCAAGTCAGGAAAAGAAGTTGTGGTCTAAGACTACAGTGTTTAAATTTATATTGTGGAGCTGAAAGAGTTAAGAGTGACAACAATTCACAGCAAGACTGTGGGATAAATGGCTGAATTGGTACTGCAAAGCTCACTAGTGAGAAGAGGGACAAAGATCTGAGTGGTCATGGTACCCTATGGGTCATCCAAGTGAAACTGAAGTCACAGATGTGTAGAGCAGGTTAGAAAATTCCACAGGGGACCAGTTAAGAAAAAGAAGGATCGATCAGTATCAATTTTAACTATGATCAGTAAGTACAAAATTTAGGCGAGTGGTTTTTTTTCTTTTCTTTTCTTTTTTTTAAGTAGGCGAGTGGTTTTTAAACCACAGCTGCCAGAACTTTCCTCAGTGATGTCTCAGAGATCACCCAGGAAAAGTTACAAGAGTCTCCAAGACCCCTCCAGCTTGAACAGGAACAGCTCCAATTTAATTTATTTCCTATACTCGGGATAAGCCTACGATTACACTTTTATTTTATTTTTTTTAATGTTCTGCCATTTAAAAAAAGTTTGAAAAGCACAAATTTCTTTTCCTATAATCATTTGGAAGACTTACCTTCTCATATGCATTTTCTAGGAATTCAATTGGACTTTTCCCAAATGCTATGGCGTGTCCAAGGAATGGAACTGGAGAGAAAATGTATGGTGGACTTTTCTGCAAGAAAAGACAAAAAATTGCAGGTTCAGATTTCATTTTGAGATATCCTGTTTTTTGTGTTTTTTTTTTAAGACTTCATTTGACAGCGAGAGACAGCGAGAAGGAACATAAGCAGAGAGAGTGGGAGAGGGAGAAGCAGGCTTCCCACTGAGCAGGGAGCCCTACGGGGCTCAATCCCAGGACCCTAGGATCACGACGTGAGCCAAAGGCAGATGCTTAACGACTGAGCCACCCAGGCAGTCCGAGATAACCATTTTAGCTTTTTAGTTTCCTGACCAAATACACGAAATTTACCATTAATACTAAAGAGTTACCTAACTTAAAAACTGCCAAACTGCAAATATCTTTGGAGAGTGGCCATAGTAAAAAGAACAGAAACTCAAAACATAGTATGTGACTAGACAAACACAAAGGTATTGTAATTATACATGCTGAACACTGTCCAGAGTATGTCCAATATTATTTATTGGTGGCTCTAGGTAACATTCTTAACTATTAGCCAAAAAAAAAAACCCAAAAAACAAAAACAAAAAACCAGGAAAATCAAACTGTATTGTCTTTACCATTACCACTCACAATTTTAGTTCCAGAATCTTGCCTAAAGAAGGTATAGAAAAAGACAAACAGTAACTTGAGGTATAGAAAGATGTGAAATGTTTAAGAAGCTACATTTATGAGGAAATAGAACACATCTCATCCACTGATTTTATTTTATTTTTTAAGTAGTCTCCACACCCAGCGTGGGGTCTAAACTCAGGACCCTGAGATCAAGACGTGAGCTGAGATCAAGGACCAGATGCTTAATCAACTGAACCACCTAGCGCCCCTCATCCACTGATTTTAGAGTAGATCAGCACTAGCAGGAACTCCTTCTCACTCACTATAAAAGGTACTTTAGATGCTCTAGGTTTTAAAAAACGACTTGGTCAAAAGTTCATACATTCCACTGTCAGTAAAAGGGCAGTTTTAAAAGCTACTTGGTGTTGTTTGGTTAAGGATGCATTATCAAATATATCAGGTAAGTATGAAGCTAGTGGTCAATAAAAACACTAAATTAAAGAAACTGACACTTCTTAGCATCCTAAGAAGGGACAATCCAGTCACTCCCACCCTACCAAACACGTCCGTCCCCCCCCCCCCCCCATACAGATAGAAATCGCCATTAGGGCAATACTACAGCCCAAAGGATACTGAACCCCACCAGGGCAGTCACCAAGATGACGGCCACTAAGGCGCTCAGTGCTACAGCTGACAGTCTGGCCTCGGCCATTTGGGGCACCAGCATCTCAACCAGCACAACCACCACTAAGACCATAAACGCGGCAAGCACGACGCCCACCAAGACCAGACATGCGGCCACCGCCAGAATCGCTACAGATTGCAGGACCCCTAGCACCAAAGCCAGCAAGACCAAGTAAGTCGCGACCACAAGCAACAGAGGGAGCAGCCACTTCCCTGTCCCCAATGCGTCCGCCGCCGTCGCCCATCTGAGCACGGTTGCGGCCGCCACTCCCGCTAGCTAGCACTTTGGCCACCTTTGTCCTCGCCCCGCTAGCCCTTAGACCACAGTGGTCGCTGCGTCCCTCACCCGGATCCCCTGGGGTGCACGTACCGCCCCCGCGGGCAGGGGGGCCAGGTGGCCAACTGCGAGGCGGAACAGGTAGACTAGGCCAAGCGTGAAGGCGCAGGCGATCAGCAGCATGGACAGGAGGTTGCCGCCGGTCACCCGCTCCATCGCCTGCCCCAGCACCGACCCGCCCGCCTGCAGTAAACCCAGCAACACCATCCTGACCGCCGCAGCAGCCACTACAGTTCGCCAGAGACGCTGGAGGCCGAGGTCGCCACCGCTCCTCCGACTCGATAGAGCGAGTAAAGCCGGTAGATGGTCGTCCGGAAGCGGCCCCGGCCCCCAGGTCTCCTACTAAATCCAGTCCCACCCCCTACTCTCGGCTCCCACGCGCGCCACCTCGTACGTCACAGAACGGGGCGGGCCTGATGCTGACCACGCCCCCAAGTAGGTCTTAATATGACCGAGGTCTCCTTACGCCAAGAGAGAGGCCCTGAAAAAAGCAGGTTGCACTTATGGAATGAGTGGTACAGAGACAGAAAAGAACGAAAGCTAAAGAGACGGTCACCCCCTGACAATCGCGGGCCACCTGAGCCTGCGTGCCCGGGGTGCGGGGCACCAAGATTCAGCGCCGGGGAAGGGCGGGCGGAGGGATCTCAGAGCGGAGCTTGCTGGGGGACTGCAGCGGCAGCGGCGCGCTCTGTGATTGCTCCGCTCGCGCGTGAGGTGATCTCAGCTTATGTGGCGTCAGTCGGGCGGGTGGCTTGAGCGCCGCCCTCGGCCTGGGCAAGCGACCCGCTGCAACCGAGCTTTTCAGGGCCCGCGTCCTGAGGTACTGGAGAGACAGCCAGCAAGCTCAGGAAAAGGGAGATTGTGAAAGAGGCCGTCTACACACGGAAGGGTGGGGCGATGAGGTCATGCCACCCCAATTGAGACCAGTCTGACAGGTATTAATATATGGCATAACGATAACAAAACGTGGTTGCTGTCTGGATTATACGGAAACAGGTTTTCCGAAATAAATTTGTATGTTTTAGGCCAACACGATGTATTGGAGGCAACCCTCTGTCCAGAAAGATTTTAAAGCGGAACGTCAGTCCTAAAGCTACAGCCACTTGGCCACCCACTCCTGTGGTCTCAAACAAGCATGTATATATCACGACCACCAAATTTAACTACCCTCCCATATCACTCTCACGAGCTCCCGACCATCCTCATGTATTTACTCAGCCACTATGAAGAGCTAGGTATTGTGCTAGACAGGCGCTGGGGTACAGCAGTGAAAGAGAACTGCAGGGCCCTCAGGGAAGGAGCAGGACTATCTAACTTACCTGCTCGACACCTCCACCTAAATGCCTTTCATCTCATTGTCGGTAAATCCCATGGATTTCCCTCCTCCTACTCCGCTGCCAACCTGCCCCTCCTATAAGGCCCATGTAGTATGGGCACCACTATGCATCCCATTGCCCTCCCCCCCTCATATTTAATCAATCACCACATCTTATAATTCCACCACTTTGAATGTTTCTCCACTCACCACGACCTTAGATCAGGTCTCCTTGTTGCTTGTCTGCATTGCAAAAGTAACCTACCTGGTACTTATCCATTCTTGTCCTTAACCTGTCCTCCCCACTGTTGCCGTTTCTTGTATCTCTAAAAAATGTTGCAATCATCTCTGTAGGTCTCCTCTATTAGAAAATGAACTTGAGACTAGGGATCATGTCTTACTTGTTTTTATATTCTGCTTTTATCCTAATACCTACCATAGCAGTTCTCAAAATTGTGTTCCATAGCCCTCTGGGTATCCTCAAGAGCCTTTCAGAATATGTGAAAATTCAAAGCTGTTTATAATAATACTGTTATTTTCTTTATCACTGCTGGAATTTGCCCTGATAGTGTAAAATCAGTAGTAAATAAAAACTTCTTGGGCTTTAACACAAATCAAAGGCAATGATACCAAACTCGAGCAGCTATTCTTCACTGCCATGCACTTGCAATAGAAAAAAAAATTACCTATTTCACTTAAGACTGTCCTTGATGAAATTGTGAATATTAGTTTTATTAAAGTTCAAACATTGAGTACATGTATTTTTTAACTAGCAGATTTTTTTAATGGAATAACATTTTGCTTAAAAGAATGACTACCAAACTCAGGTCATTCACATTTGTTTATTTGACATTTTCTTGAAAATGAAACCAGTCTGCCCTTTAAAAGAAAATCATTGGCAATATTTGTTGTCAATGATAAAATTAAAGCTTTCCAGGGCACCTGTGTGGCTCAGTCCGCTTATTGATTGATTTTGGGTCACGTGATTTTGGCTCATGATCTCTGGGTCATAAGATCGAGCCCCAAGTTGGGCTCCATGCCTGCTTAAGATTCTCCCTCTCCTTCTGACCCCTCCCCCCCCAACCCCACCCCCGGGCTCTCACCCTCTCTCTCTCAAAAAACAAACTTTCAAATAAAAATTAAGAATTTTAGAAAACTTAGCTACCACTATAAACTTGACAACATAACTAATTCTTAAGACTTTTCTGCAGAGGAAATTTAGTAACAAAAGGATTTTGTGTAATAAAATGTGTCAACATTAGAATCTTTGCAAAATTCATTGAGCCAGTATTTTCAAATGACCAATGCATGATGGTACCAAATCATGCATGGGTAAAATATTTATTGAAAGTACAAGTTAGACCAAAAGATTTTCACAGAATATAAAAAGTTCATTGATATACCTCTAGATTCTACATTGTCACTAACTTTTAAGATACTACCACCTATAAAGAAAATTACCTATAATTATATGGAAAAGTTGTTTTTTTTTTTAAAGATTTATTTATTTGACAGAGGGATATCACAAGTAGGCAGAGAGGCAGGCAGAGAGAGAGAGAGGAGGAAACAGGCTCCCTGCTGAGAAGAGAGCCTGATGCGGGGTTCCATCCAGGGACCCTAGGATCATGACCTGAGCCAAAGGCAGAGGCTTTAACCCACTGAGCCACGCAGGTGCCCCTATCTGGAAAAGTTATTAAAATATTCCTACCTTTTCCAACTATATAGCTGTGTGAAGTTTATATAATTCAACCTAAACAATGCACATGATTGAATACAGAAGCAAATATGAGAATTCAAGTATCTTCCTTTAATCCAGGCCATAAAGGGAGCTGCAAAAATCTGAAATAGCACCATGTATTTCACTTTTTTTTTTTTTTTTTGAGAGAATGAGCACAGGCAGTAAGGGGGAGGGGCAGGAAGAGTGAGAGATAATCCTAAGTAGGCTCCACATCCAGCACAGAACCCCATTGTGGGGGGGGGCTTGATCTCACCACCCTGAGATCATGACCAGAGCCAAAATGAAGTGTTGGAGGCTTAACCAACTGAGGCACCCAGGTGCCCCACTCACTATTTTCTTTTATTTGAAAACATAACTATGTTTATTAAAATGCATTGTTTATGTTAATATGGGCTTGTTATTTTTAATAAATTAATATTTTTATTTCTCCACCTTAATTTGTATTACTGTAAATATGTATAGCTATACACATTTTTTAAAGTTCTTTAGGGTTTTTAATAATTTATGAGATTGTGAAAGACTCCTGAGACCAAAAAGTTTGTAAACTGCTGACCTAGAATATGAGTTGTGAGGCTTTCAATTTTTGTTCTCTGTGGAACCACATCCCATACCATCAGTATGACCTTCCTATGAAATAGTTTTAAAACAAGACATTTGATTAATTATAACTCCCCTTCCTATGAAATAGTTTTAAAACAAGACATTTGATTAATTATAACTCCAAGGTAGTCCTCATTATTATATAGCCATAGCTTTTGTTATTTTAATATGAGTTTGCCAAAGTGATATTTCAGAAGCACATCATAAAATGAAAAGGGAGTTTATTGATTCACCATGGATTCAACCCTACTATTATTAGTTGAATATGATAATTCATCTTTTTCCTGTGCTGCCCATACTTTTCATCAGACCACTCTTAACGTTATTGAAATTAAATTTAATTCCTTATTGTGAACTGAAATCCTGGGTGATAATCAAGCATTTGTGAGCAATGCCAAATTTTTTTTTTGTTTAAATATAAAGTTAAATAGTAAGATGCTTGATTGAAATTTAGCTAGGATAATTTTATTGGAAAAATTTTTTTAAAGATTTTATTTCTTTGACACAGAGAGAAGGAGGAGAGAGAGCAAACACAAGTGGTGGGGGGAGGGGGGAGAAGTGACAGGCAGAGGGAGAAGCAGGCTTCCCACCGAGGAAGGAACTGGATATGGGGCTCAATCCCAGCACCCTGGGATCAGGACTGGAGCCAAAGGCAGCCCCTTAACACGTGAGCCACCCAGGCATCCCAGAAAATTCTTAAAATAATAATAGTAGTAATAATAATAATAATTTTTCTTTCTGTAATCTTCCTCAGATATATTTGGGAGGGGAAGGAGGAGGATTATATTAAGTACAGTACAAACTACAGCCATTTCTCCAGAGAGCTCTTCTTCCTCTCAGCTTGGCCTTGAGCCTCTGCTCACTTTCCCATAATTCCTCAATAAAATGCTGCTCTGACAAGAAGGGTGATTCCCTTAAAATCCCCAAAACCACACTCTGGGCATATGACCTTACCTTTACAACTTTACTGAAGGACTGTAGATAACAAAGTAATATTTTAGAACCCAAAAGAACTAAAACCATACGCTAAACATGAGTGTTTCTAAAGAAAAAGAACAAAACATTAAACATGTCATGGGAGGTGGGAGTTAGTTTCCTTCATAGACACAAAACATTATGTGGTTTTCCTTTTGAAAATTTACTACTATGCTGCTCCTCCCTAAAGGGGTTTTCTTTATTCTTTTTAAAGATTTATTTATGTATTTTAGAGAGAGAAAGAGAGTGAGAGCAGAGGGACAGGGAGAATCTCAAGCAGGCTCCAGGCCCAACACAGAGCCTGACACAGGGCTTGACCCTGAGATCATGACCTGAGCCAAAATCAAGAGTTGGTTGCTTAACTGACTGGGCCACCCCCAGGCACCCCTGAAGGTGGTTTTCTTTAATCCCTAATGTAAAAAAAAAACTCCATTTCCGTTAATTCTAATCCCTACCCACAGAAATTTATTTCACCCAAGGATCCACAACCCACCCACACCCAAACCCCAACCTGCTCCTCCCCAAAAGGGCAGTTCACAGGGCACAATTACACAAAACATTTCCCTAAGTCTGAATTTTTCAGTAAGAGGCAGTTAAGCAAAGTTGTCTCATTTGACACATGAAGTTAAGACCCCTCGAGTCTCTATGCCAGTGTGAAATAAGTATACATCTTCATTTCTCCTGTAGTTTTCTGATAACTTATTGGACCAAACACACACACCAAGAACAAATATCTTTCAGTTCTGGGACAAAGACAAATAAAGGAAGAGAAACATTTTTCCTAAATGCAGCTAAATTCACACAGATTCCATTGCTTTTAGTAGAGATGGTACTGTATGTGATTATGCAGAAAGAAGTGGTTTTCCCATTGTGCATCCTCAGGGTTTCAGACCTTGCCAACTAGAGCATTTGAAATAATAGGATTATCTATTGCTGATAGATACTTTTCAGTAACACAGAGATCTGGGTAACTCTGAAATTATATCTTTATAATAATAGGCCAGAGAAAATTATCACTATTTTCTCTTTGTTGCATACACTTTGGTGTCATATGTAGAAACCACTGCCTAACCCAAGGTCATGTAGTTTTATGCCTATGTTCTTGTCTGTGATTTTTATAGTTTTACTTCATATGTAGGAGTAGGATTTTGAATTAATTTTTGTATATGGTATGAAATAGGGCTTTAAATTCATTCTTTTGCATGTGGATATTCAGTTGTCCCAGCACCATTTATTGAAAAGACTGTCCTTTCACCATTGAATTATCCAAACACTCTTGTCAAAAATCAATTGACTGTATATGTTAGGGTTTAATTCTGGACTCTCAATTCTGTTCCATTGATCTATATGTCTATCCTTATTCAAGAGCCACAGTCTTTTTTCTTCTCAGTAATATATACACACATTCATAGATAAGTGTTTATTTATATGAACTTACAGAAATTTATTTTAATGAGTGACTTCTAATTAACATGTCATAAATTATATATATATGTGCGTGCATTTATGTACTTATTTATACAAAGCTTGAGAACTTGATAAAATAACTTCTAATGCTCTTTCAGCTCTGTTAGGTAAAATAGGACTCTAACAATTTTATGTATGTTTTTAAGTTAACAGGATTCCATCTGCTATTCTCACGGCATTTGACCACTGATTTTGCAGTTAGTGCTCATGGATTTAAAGTTTACTGTGAAGGTAAGTGATGATAATATAAAAGGACCATTGCCCAGTTTAATGTAATCAACCCAAAATTCTCCGGAGTGGAAATGGAAGAACTACAAGGAAGGAAGAAACAGTTCATCTTCTTATCTCAAATCTTGTTTTAAGATTCACCTTCTTATTAATTATTAATATATAATAAAATATTAAAATTAGTGGGCTTTAATGTTTTATCATACTGTATCTAGACAGAGGAAAATCTTTCTTAGGAGATGAGACTATGAAATCACTATAGACCTAGAGATTAACAAAAGGAATTGAAATGTGAGACTAACAGAAAACTAGGCCTATTTGAGTTTTGGGCATCACAGACTCTACCCTATTCTCTGTGCTCCACTGCTCAGCCAAAAAATAAACTAGTAATCTGTCTTCTTTGCAAGTTAAGACCAAGAGAAAAAAGTCCTGTAAGAGACAAGAGTTGACATCTCCCATTCCAAACCAGCCTTTTCTTTTTTTTTTTTAAGATTTTATTTATTTATTTGTCAGAGAGAGAGACAGAGAGAGAGAGAGAGAGATCACAAGTAGGCAGAGAGGCAGGCAGAGGCAGAGGGAGAAGCAGGCTCCCCGCCGAGCAAGGAGCCCTATATGGGACTCGATCCCAGGACGCCGGGATCATGACCTGAGCCGAAGGCAGCCGCCCAACCAACTGAGCCACCCAGGCGTCCCCAAACCATTCTTTTCAATCCCACAGGTCCATAATTCTTTAGCCACAGACAGAAATACTAAAATGCTCTTGAGACAGTTTTTATTTGGAAGTTTGGTACAAAGTCATGGCATCAAAACATGACCTAAGTTGATAAGGAGGACATTTATAATCTCTATTTATCCCATGCAGTATGGGTACTCATATGTTTCACCACGGAAATATTGTTTGATAATGGGGTCAGACCCTAGGTTCTGCTGAGTGTTAAAAACATACAGAATCAGCATGTCTTTCATTTTTAAGATGTGAAAAAATTCTTATGGCAAAAATATTCTGAGGATTTCAGATACAGATCATGGACTTCTGATTTCTTCTTTATGTGATTTGACAATAAGTTTTCAGTTTATTCCCTAGTTTCAAGAAGAGCCCCTTCCTTACCCACAGGAATATCACACCAAATTTCAACTCACCTCCCCAGGACTCTATTACCAGAATGCATCACATCAGGTCTGATATCATCTTAAGAAACACACAAATATTACAGAAGCGGTGGTTATTTTCTAAAGCACATAATTCAAAATATGAGGGGGTTTTTTTTTGGCTTAAACAACAGAATTTAATATTCTCACAGTGCTGGCTAGAATTCCCAGATCAATGTGTTAGCTGATTGAGTTCCTGGCAAGAGCTCTGTTTCTGGCTTATAGATTGCCTTCTCATGGTATCTTCACATGGTGGAGAGAACTCATGTCTCTTCCTTTTCTTGTAAGGGCACCAGCCCTGTTGGATCAAGGCCCCTCCATTATAACCTCATTTAACCTTTGTCAGCTCCAGGCCCTCTCTCCAAATATAGTCACATTGAGGTTAAAGGCTTCAACATATGAATTTTTTCTTGAATCGTCTACATTTGAAATTGGGAAGTATGAGTTTTCCAATTTGGTTATTAATTTTCAGGATTGTTTTGACTTTTCTGGGTCCCTCATTTTTATATGAATTTTAGGATCAACTTATCAATTTCTACAGAAAGAGATTGCGTTGAATCTGTGGATCAGTTGGGAAGTATTGCCCTCTTAACAGTAAGTCTTACAATCCATGAACATAGATACCTTTCCGTTTATTTAGGTCTTCTTTAATTTCTTTCAATGATGTAAATTGTTCTGTTTTCAAGCCTTCCACTTCTTTTGTTAGATGTATTTATGAGTGTTTTATTTTTTTTGATGTTATACATGGTGTTATGCATGGGATAATTTTCTTGATTGCATTTTCAAATTGCTCACTGACACTGTGTAGAAATGCAGTTAAATTTTGTAAATTGATCTTCTAGCCTCCTAGCTTGCTGAACTCTCATTTACTAGTTCTAATAGGTTTTTAATAGTTCATCATGATTTTCTAGGTATAAGATTATGTCATCTGTAAGTATAGTTTTATTTTTTCCTTTCCAATATGATTTCTTTTATTCTTGTTCTTGCCTAATTGCCATGGCTTAAAACTCCAGCACAGTGTTGGATAGAAGTGGTAAGAACAGACATCCTTACCTTGTTCCTGAAACTAAGAGGAAAGGATTCAGTGTTTCACCACTAAGTATGATGCTAGCTGTGAGTTTTTTTGTAGATAACCTTTATCAGATTGAGTTTGTTCCCTCTAGTCTTAGTTTGCTGAATGTTTTTATCTTGCAGGAGTACTACATTTTTTCCAAATGCCTTTTCTGTATCTGCTGAGAAGATCATCTTGTTTTTGTCCTTTTTAATATTTATATTACATTGGTTGATTTTTATTTGTTGAACCAACCTTGTGTTCCTGGAATAAATCCCACCTGGTCATGGTATATAATTCTGTTTGTAAATTGCTGGATTTGGTTTACTTGTATTTTGATGAGGATCTTTGCATCTGTATTCATAAGGGGTATTGATCTGCCCCTTTCTTGGGATGTCTTTGTTTGTGTTTTCGTTATCAAGATAATACTGGCCTCGTAGAGGATATTTGGATCTAATAATTTGGTCTGCTGCTTTTTGTTTTGATTGTCGTACGCTCTCTGTGCGGAGGATCAGCCTGAGGTTTAAACTTAATGTCTTTTCTGAGCCTTTCCCTGGGCATATTTGTTCACTTTCTAATTTTCCTAAATTATGCAGTTGTTTTTGAATGTCCTAGTTTTGATGTGTGGCTCCCAAAAGAGGAATGAGAGAAAAATGAAGGGAGGAGAGAAGTATACCAGAGCTTTAAACCCCAGGGAAGTCACGTGAGCTAGAGGGGGAGGGGCTTGCAACAATTGGTGGGAGTGCAGCAATGGCCACCCACCTTTTGACTGCGCTTCTCTGTTTAGAAGCAGCAATGGGGGGGGAGGGGGGAGGGGGTGCCTGCGTGGCTCACCTGGTTCAGCGTCTGACTCTTGGTTTCAGCTTGGAGCCCCATGTCAGGCTCCAGGAGCCTGCTTAAGATTATGTGTCTCCCTTTCCCTCTGCGCCCCTCCTGCTCTCTCTCTTAAAAAAGAAAAAAAAGCAGCAGTCAGCAAGAAGAGCTCAAATATCTGATATTTGGAGGACAGAGTCCTTTTACTGACCCCTGGTTCCTGCAGGTTTTGTACAGGGTGCTCCAGGAACATGTGCACAACTGCCTGTCAGGGCATTGAGATGGGGAATGGTAAATACATGGGCCCTTTATTTTATTTTTATTCCAGTATTGTTAACATAGAATATTATATTAGATAAGTACAACATAGTGATTCAACAATTCTATGTATTATTCTGTGCTCATCAAGATAAATATACCGTTAATCCCCTTCAGCTATTTCACCTATCCCCCCCCCCCCACCTCCCCTCTGGTAACCATGTTTGTTTTCTATAGTTAAGAGTCTGTTTTTTGGTTTGTTCCTTTTTTCCTCATCATTTGTTTTGTTTCTTAAATTCCACATATGAGTAAAATCATATGGTATTTGTCTTTCTCTGACAGGCTTATTTCACTTACCATTATACCCTCTAGATCCATCCTTTTGTTTCAAATGGCAAGATGTCATTCTTTTCAATTACTGAGTAATAGTCCATGACACATAGGTAGGTAGGTAGAGATATACACATACATATATAGTACTTCTTCATCTGTTCACCTATTGATGGACACTTGTGCTGCTTCCATAATTTGGCTATTGTAAATAATGCTGCCATGAACATATGGATGCATGTATCCTTTCAAATTAGTGTTTTTATGTATTTTTTTTTGTTCTCATTTTTTAAATTTGTTTATTTACAGCATAACAGTGTTCATTGTTTTGGCATCACACCCAGTGCTTCATGCAATACGTGCCCTCCCTATTACCCACCACCTTGTTCCTCAACCTCCCACCCCCCACCCCCCGTCCCTTCAAAACCCTCTGGTTGTTTTTCAGAGTCCATAGTCTCTCATGGTTCATCTCCCCTTCCAGTTTCCCTCAACTCCCTCTCCTCTCCATCTCCCCATGTCCTCCATGTTATTTGTTATGCTCCACAAATAAGTGAGACCATATGATACTTGACTTTCTCTGCTTGACTTATTTCGCTCAGCATAATCTCTTCCAGTCCCGTCCATGTTGCTACAAAAGTTGGGTATTCATCCTTTCTGATGGAGGCATAATACTCCATTGTGTATATGGACCACATCTTCCTTATCCATTCATCCGTTGAAGGGCGTCTTGGTTCTTTCCACAGTTTGGCGAGCGTAGCCATTGCTGCAATAAACACTGGGGTACAGATGGCCCTTCTTTTCACTACATCTGTATCTTTGGGGTAAATATCAGCCACAGCAACTTCTTTCAATATATGTCTCCAAAGGCCAAGGAAACAAAAGCAAAAATGAACTTTTGGGACTTCATCAAGATCAAAAGCTTCAAGAATCATGGGGAGAAAGCCATGAGTTCCGTGCTTTGCTTTCTCCTCCTCTGGAATTGCTCTGCTGTCTTAGGAATTGAATCTGCTTTCTCCTTGATAGATGAACTTCGTCCTGGCTGGATATTTTGTTGATCTTCTGGGGGAGGGGCCTGTTGTAGTGACTCTCAAGTGTCTTTGCCCGAGGCGGGATTGCACCGCCCTTAGCGGCGGCCGGACTAAGTAATCGGCTCGGGTTTGCTTTTGGGAGCTTCTGTTCCCTGAACGCTTTCCGTAGAGTGCCGGAGGACGGGAATGAAAATGGCGGCCTCCCAGTCTCCGGCCCGGAGGAGCCGAGAGCCTGGGGCCCCACTCCTCAGTGCGCCCCCAGAGGACAGCACCCAATCACTCCCGTATCCCCAGCCTCTAGCCGCGCTCCGAGCTCACCCAGCCCGCGACCAGTTCAAGGTAACCCCGAGCTGAGAGTTCAGTCCTCGGCTCTGTCTTTGCAGCATGGTACTGGCACAAAAACAGACACATAGACCAGTGGAACAGAATAGAGAGCCCAGAAATCGACCCTCAACTCTATGGTCAACTAATCTTCGACAAAGCAGGAAAGAATGTCCAATGGAAAAAAGACAGCCTCTTCAATAATTGGTGCTGGGAAAATTGGACAGCCACATGCAGAAAAATGAAATTGGACCACTTCCTTACACCACACACGAAAATAGACTCCAAATGGATGAAGGACCTCAATGTGAGAAAGGAATCCATCAAAATCCTTGAGGAGAACGCAGGCAGCAACCTCTTCGACCTCAGCCGCAGCAACATCTTCCTAGGAACAACGGCAAAGGCAAGGGAAGCAAGGGCGAAAATGAACTATTGGGATTTCATCAAGATCAAAAGCTTTTGCACAGCAAAGGAAACAGTTAACAAAACCAAAAGACAGCTGACAGAATGGGAGAAGATATTTGCAAACGACATATCAGATAAAGGGCTAGTATCCAAAATCTATAAGGAACTTAGCAAACTCAACACCCAAAGAACAAACAATCCAATCAAGAAATGGGCAGAGGACATGAACAGACATTTCTGCAAAGAAGACATCCAGATGGCCAACAGACACATGAAAAAGTGCTCCACGTCACTCGGCATCAGGGAAATACAAATCAAAACCACAATGAGATATCACCTCACACCAGTCAGAATGGCTAAAATTAACAAGTCAGGAAATGACAGATGCTGGAGAGGATGTGGAGAAAGGGGAACCCTCCTCCACTGTTGGTGGGAATGCAAGCTGGTGCAACCACTCTGGAAAACAGCATGGAGGTTCCTCAAAATGTTGAAAATAGAACTACCCTATGACCCAGCAATTGCACTACTGGGTATTTACCCTAAAGATACAAAGATAGTGATCCGAAGGGGCACGTGTACCCGAATGTTTATAGCAGCAATGTCTACAATAGCCAGACTATGGAAAGAACCTAGATGTCCATCAACAGATGAATGGATCAAGAAGATGTGGTATATATACACAATGGAATACTATGCAGCCATCAAAAGAAATGAAATCTTGCCATTTGCGACGACGTGGATGGAACTAGAGCGTATCATGCTTAGTGAAATAAGTCAATCGGAGAAAGACAACTATCATATGATCTCCCTGATATGAGGACATGGAGAAGCAACATGGGGGGGTAGGGGGATAGGAGAAGAATAAATGAAACAAGATGGGATTGGGAGGGAGACAAACCATAAATGACTCTTAATCTCACAAAACAAACCGGGGGTTGCTGGGGGGAGGTGGGATTGGGAGAGGGGGAGCGGGCTATGGACATTGGGGAGGGGAGGCGAACCATAAGAGACTATGGACTCTGAAAAACAACCTGAGGGTTTTGAAGGGTCAGGGGTGGGAGGTTGGGGGAACAGGTGGTGGGTGATGGGGAGGGCACGTTTTGCATGGAGCACTGGGTGTTGTGCAAAAAGAATGAATACTGTTATGCTGAAAAAATTAATAAAAAGGGAAAAAAATAAATAAATAAAATCTTAAAAAAAAAAAAAGATCAAAAGCTTCTGCACAGCAAAGGAAACAGTCAACAAAACAAAAAGGCAACCCACGGAATGGGAGAAGATATTTGCAAATGACAGTACAGACAAAAGGTTGATATCCAGGATCTATAAAGAACTTCTCAAACTCAACACACACAAAACAGATAATCATATCAAAAAATGGGCAGAAGATATGAACAGACACTTCTCCAACGAAGACATACAAATGGCTATCAGACACATGAAAAGTGTTTTTATATTTTTTGGGTAAATACTCAGTAGTGCAATTATTGGATTGAATTACTGGATCATATGGTAATTCTGTTTTCAATTTTTTGAGGAATCCTTTTTTCCTCAGTGACTACAAGTTTGTATTCCCACCAAAAGAAGGTTCCTTTTTCTCTATATCCTTTACAACACTTGTTTCTTCTGTTTTTGATTTTAGCCATTCTGATAAGTATAAAGTGATAGTGTGGTTTTGATTTGCTGATTGATTTTTGATTAGTGTGGTTTTGATGATCAGTGATGTTGAACACCATTTCTTGTGTCTGTTGGCCATCTGTATTTCCTCTTTGGAGAAACATGTATTCATGTCTTCTGCCCATTTTTTTAATTGGATTGTTTCTTTGCTTTGCTGTTGAGTTATATAAGTTCTTTGTAGATTTTGAATACTCAACTTTTATTGAATAATCATTTGCAAATGTCTACTCCCATTCAGTAGGTAGCCTTTTTTAACCTTCACTGTGCAAAAGCTTTTATTTTGATGTAGTCCCATTAGTTTATTTTTGCTTTTGTTTCCCTTGCCTTAAGAGACAGATCTAGAAAAATGTTGCTGTGGCCAATGTCAGAGAAATTACTTGCCTCTGCTCTTGGATTTTTATGGTTTCAAGTCTCACATTTAGGTCTTTAAGCCATTTTTGAGTTTTTTTCTGTGTATGGTGTAAGAAAGTGGCCAGTTTAATTCTTTTGCATCTAGCTGTCCAATTTCCCAATACCATTTGTTGAAGAGACTGTCTTTTCCCCATTAGATATTGCCTCCTTTGTCAAAAGTTAATTGACCATATAATTATGGGTTTATTTCTTGGCTTCTCTATTCTGTTCGGGTAATCTATGTGTCTATTTTTGTACCACTACAATACTATTTTGATTACTACAGCTTTGTAGTGTATCTTGGGATTTTTGACACCTCCAGTTTTGTTTTTCTTTTTTAAGATTGTTTTGGCTATTCAGGGTCTTTTGTGGTTCTCTATAAATCTTAGGATTGTTTGTTCTAGTTCTTTGAAAAATGCTGTTGGTGTTTTGATAGGGGTTGCATTAGATTTGTAGATTGCTTTGGGTAGTATGGACATTTTAACAATATCGGTTCTTCCAATCTTTGATCATGGAATATCTTTCCATTCATTTATGTGGTCAACAATTTCCTTCATCGGCGTTTTACAGTTGGTCTATTTTATTCCTGGGTATTTTATGATTTTTGGTATAGTTGTAAATGCAATTGTTTTCTTTTGAGGGGGGAGATTTTTTTCTTAACTTCTCTTTCTACTGATTCATTATTAGTATATAGGAATACAAAGGATTTCTGTATATTGATTTTGTGTCCTGAAACTTAATTCATTTATCAGTTCTAGTAGTATTCTGGTGGAGTCTTTAGGGTTCTAATATCATGACATCTGCAAATGATGAAAGTTTTACTTCTTCCTTAGCAATCTGGTTGCCTTTTCTTTTCTTTTCTGCTGTTGCTAGGACTTCCTAGTACTCTGTTGAATAAAAGTGGTGAGGGTGGACATCCTTGTCTTGTTTCTGACCTTCGGGGGAAAGCTCTCAGTTTTTCACCATTGAGTATGATGTTTTCTCCAAACCTACTTTCTTAAGAGGTTTTTATCTTGAATGGATGTTGCACCTTGTCAGATGCTTTTTCTGAACCTACTGAAATGATCATATAATTTTTATTCTTTCTCTTGTTGATGTGATGTATCACATTGATTGATTTACAAATTTGAGTTACCCTCACATCCCAGGAATAAATCCCACTTGATTGTGATAAATGTATTATCAGATTTGGTTTGCTAGGGATTTTTGCATCTATGTTCATCAGAGATATTGGCCTATAGTTCTGTTTTTTGGTTTTTGGTTTTTTTTTTTTTGTAGTGTCTTTATCTGGTTTTGGTATCAGGGTAATGGTGGCCTCAATACATAGATTAATATTATTATAAATTTGGTTTGTAACTCTACTTTTCGTTTTCTACATGAATTAAGAGATTAATACATTAAAAAACAATTAGTCTAAAAGCTAGAATTATTGTAACTGGTTTGTAACTCTACATTCTGTTTTCTATACATATTTAAGAGATTAATGCTTTAAAAGAATTATTAGTTTATGTTTTGGGGCACACATTGTGGAAATACATAATTTTGTGGCGTAACAACCAAAAGGGGCAGGGACAGAGCTCTCAAGGAGCAGAGGTTTTGCATGCTATTAAAATTAAACTGGTATAAATGCAAATTAGAGTGTTACAACTTTAGCATGTTAAATGTAATCCCCATAGTAACTGTAAAGGAAAAATAGCTATGGAACATGAAAGTAAATAAGAAGGGAATATAAACAATTCACTGCAAAAAAATCAGCTAAACACTAAAGCAGACTGTAAGGCAGGAAATAAGGGTCAAAATGCTCTATAGCATATAGAAAACAAATAAAAAATGATAGTTTAATCCCCATCAGTGATTATTTTAACTGTAAATGAATAAGCCAGTCATGAAAACATAAATACTATGTGATTCCACTTATATGAAGTACTTAGTGTAATCAGAATCATAGAGACAGAAGAATGATTGATGTCATGGGTTAAGGGAAAGGGGGAATGGGGAGTTACTATTTAATGAGTATAGCGTGTCAGTGTTATAAGATGAAAGTTATGGAGATGATAGAGATGATCATGCAACATTGTTCAATATATTTAACACCATTGCACTATATATTTAACACTATTGCACTATATACTTACAAATGGTTGAGACAGTAAATTTTGCTATGTGTATTTTAGTGCAATAAAAATTTTGAAAAAAGATGTTTAATGCAGTAGTGTCAATAAAGTCAAGTATTAGAAGCAACCTAAATGCCAACTGCCCAGCATTTTTAGACCACAGTTGACCATTGAATAACATGGTTTTGAATTGCATGGGTCCACTTATATGTGGATTTTTTAAAAATAAATACAGTACAGTACTGAAAATTATTTTTTCTTCTTTATGATTTTCTTAATAACATTTTCTTTTCTCATAGATGACTTTATTGTAAGGATACAATATATAATACATATAACATACAAAATATGCATTAATCCACTATGTTATTGGTAAGACTTCTGCTTAGCAGTAGGCTAAGTTTTGGGGAATTAAAAAATTATATACAGATTTCAACTGCACTGAGGGTGAGCACCCCAACCTCACATTGCTCAAGGGTCAACTGTACTTTATTACTATATTTCAAAATGGAATATTAAAGAACAGATGGAATAGCTACCAAAATATTTATGAAGACCATATAGGAAAATGGGGAAGTATGATAAGATAAAATTTTAATATATATTAAGAATTGCTAAGTGTAAAAACACATGTGCTAGACACTGTTTTGATTTTTTTGCATTCAATACATTATATACATTACGTCCTCATTAAAATACAACAACCTGGGAATTTTTTTTTTATCAGAAGGGAAAAATCAAGGCAAAGACTAAATGACTTTCACAAGACCAAGTAGCTAATTAGGTGCAGAGCAGAGATGCAAAATTGTTTGGTTCCAAATCCCAGTATATTTGCTGCACTGCTATTATATGAAACAAACTATATGCATATGGTTATAAATACAAGGTAAAAGATAACTTGCAAACATTAAATTGGCTGTGTTAAGAGAATAGGATTATGTGACTTCTTTTTTGCTCTTTTTGTAACATACTTATTGGGAAAAAAATGGAAACAACAAATAAGCAAAAAAAATGAATAAATAAAAGTAAAGTGTTATCTCAGTCCCCCCAGATTTAATTGCTATTATGTTGTTTCCTGCTTTAAAACTTATTTTACTGTTTTACACCATTTTTTCAAATTAAAATATAATAAAATAGAGGTATAGCACAAGTGATAATAATCCAAGGTAAACTGGAAAATTCAGCTATGTTTTCCTCATAGGGCATAATAGACAGTCCTAAAGATTAACAGGACCTAAAGTGTTTAAATGTTAATGGAACTCTATTAAAGCTGCTATTAGATTAAGTATCTTCCATATACCAAATACTTTTCTGTTGGTAACTTGTATAGAAAATTCAGCTTTCTCTTAGTTTTTCTAATTCTTCCTTTAATTCTACCAATAAGGAGGAATCCTAAGATAAGGGTATTTATTACATCATAGAACCCTTACAAATCTCTGTTTCTCTTCCATGACTTTGGCACTAGGACAGTCCTTCATCTGCCCTATGCCCTATGCCATCTGCCCTAACCCTATCGTTAGGGTAGGGTGACTATTATAACAAAACACCCCAAAACCTCAGACCCTCACTAAGAATTTATTTCTCACTTACTCAGCAGTGCAAAACAGCTATGCCTATTTGAGGGGCTGTCTTCTGAGTTGAGACTCAGGGAGTGGGACTCCCTAGTTTTGTGGATCTTCATTGCCCAGGACCTTCTGCCAGACAAGGAATGGAATGTCTGTTTAGGAGCTAGGTTTGAAAGCAACTTGCATCATTTCTGCCTACATTTCATTCAGAGAAGTCAATCACAGGAGCCCCATATAATCACAAGAGAAGCTTGGAAATGTAGTCTGATAGGATGCCAAGAAGGAAAATAAAGGAAAGGGTTTGTTGTAGAGAATAACAGTAGCTGTAACTACATATAACCTAACCTAGCCAGGCGTGAATGGGTGGATTGTGCTGTGTTCTAGGCTTTAGAATGAACAACTGCCGTTTGCTGGTATTTAAATTTGCCTTTCTTTATCATCAGCATTGTGAAAATAAGATTAGGTATAAAAGAAGATACTTACCTGTTCTGGTTATAATCTACTAAGACATATCATTACAAACCAAGCTAATTGGAACTCCTTTGCTAGAATACTAGATAAAAAGAAATAAATCAACTTCTTATTTGTGAACTACCAACAGGCATCTTATGTCACAGAGAAGAGCCTGAGAAAATGAAAATAGAATCTGAGACAGGTGAAAAGCAAAGCATCCTGATACTGCTCAGTTTCTGAATGTAGGTGTGACATAAAAGCAGAAAGCCCTCATTCTTTAGGAAAAAAAATATTTATACTAACTTCCTCTTTAAGAACAGAAATTAGGGGGCACCTGGGTGGCTTAGTGGGTTAAAGCCTCTGCCTTCGGCTCAGGTCATGATCCCGGGGTCCTGGGATCGAGCCCCGCATCGGGCTCTCTGCTCTGCATGGAGCCTGCTTCCTCCTCTCTCTCTGCCTGCCTCTCTGCCTATTTGTGATTTCTCTCCGTCAAATAAATAAAATATTTAAAAAAAAAGAACGGAAATTAGCTTTTTATCAGTAAAATTTGTTAGCTGGAGGCATCTGGGTGGCTTAGTGGGTTAAGCCTCTGCCTTTGGCTTAGGTCATGATCTCAGGTTCCTGGGATCGAGCCCCACATCGGGCTCTCTGCTCAGCAAGGAGCCTGCTTCCCATTCTCTCTCTGCCTGACTCTCTGCCTACTTGTGATCTCTCTCTGTCAAATAAATAAATAAAATCTTTAAAAAGAAATCTGTTAGCTAGATAGAAAGCCAAAGAAATGCATTTTTGTTTTGACAACCTACTTTTCACAAGATAAAAATTTTCTTAGCACAAATAAGTTACTGGTTTACTTTTTCTGTTACAGAAATGAAACCTTTAATTGATTTTATTGCTTCAGATGTTTGTGAAAGTTGCTTAGCTAAATCAGAAAAGTCACACAATAGTAATTGTGAAAATAACATAAGGTTTTGAATTGTATCTGTTTATGTAGATTATTCAACAGTAAGCCTCCTAAGCTTTTTTTTAAGATGCATTATATTTGCACACTCTAAAAACTACAGGTTTTTTTAAATTTATTAATTTTTATTTGTTTATTTACAGCATAACAGTGTTCATTGTTTTGGCATCACACCCAGTGCTCCATGCAGTACGTGCCCTCCCTATTACCCACCACCTGGTTCCTCAACCTCCCCCCCCCCCCCCCCCCCGCCCCTTCAAAACCCTCTGGTTGTTTTTCAGAGTCCATAGTCTTTCATGGTTCATCTCCCCTTCCAGTTTCCCTCAACTCCCTCTCCTCTCCATCTCCCCATGTCCTCCACGTTCTTTGTTATGCTCCACAAATAAGTGAGACCATATGATACTTGACTCTCTCTGCTTAACTTATTTCGTTCAGCATAATTTCTTCCAGTCCCGTCCATGTTGCTACAAAAGTTGGGTATTCATCCTTTCTGATGGAGGCATAATACTCCATTGTGTATATGGACCACATCTTCCTTATCCATTCGTCCGTTGAAGGGCATCTTGGTTCTTTCCACAGTTTGGCGACCGTAGCCATTGCTGCAATAAACATTGGGGTACAAATGGCCCTTCTTTTCACTCCATCTGTATCTTTGGGGTAAATACCCAGCAGTGCAATTGCAGGGTCATAGGGAAGCTCTATTCTTAATTTCTTCAGGAATCTCCACACTGTTCTCCAAAGTGGCTGCACTAACTTGCATTCCCACCAACAGTGTAAGAGGGTTCCCCTTTCTCCACATCCTCTCCAACACACGTTGTTTCCTGTCTTGCTAATTTTGGCCATTCTAACTGGTGTTAGGTGGTATCTCAATGTTGTTTTAATTTGAATCTCCCTGATGGCTAGTGATGATGAACATTTTTTCATGTGTCTGATAGCCATTTGTATGTCTTCGTTGGAGAAGTGTCTGTTCATATCTTCTGCCCATTTTTTGATATGATTATCTGTTTTGTGTGTGTTGAGTTTGAGAAGTTCTTTATAGATCCTGGATATCAACCTTTTGTCTGTACTGTCATTTGCAAATATCTTCTCCCATTCCGTGGGTTGCCTCTTTGTTTTGTTGACTGTTTCCTTTGCTGTGCAGAAGCTTTTGATCTTGATGAAGTCCCAAAAGTTCATTTTTGCTTTTGTTTCCTTGGCCTTTGGAGACATATCTTGAAAGAAGTTGCTGTGGCTGATATCGAAGAGGTTACTGCCTCTGTTCTCCTCTAGGATTCTGATAGATTCCTGTCTCACATTGAGGTCTTTTATCCATTTCGAGTAAAAACTACAGTTTTAACTATTCTCTTCTCTTCTTAGTACACTAGAATTTTAATAAAATGACTTTAAACAGTTTTTGCCCCCAGAGCCAAAACACAATGCACTTTCTCACACTTAATACAAAACTTGTTGCACCTGGGTCTTCTCTGGCTTTAGTTACAGGAGCAGGTTTTTGTTTCTGTTTTTTTTTTTTTTTTTTTAACTTACCTAGATAAAGATTCTAATCTTTGCAGTGGAAAGAGTTTTGACAAAACAGTTTTGCTTGGTCTCTAGGAACCCTTATGCACTGTTGATGGGAATGTAAACTGGTGCAGGCACTGAGGAAAACAGTACGGAGCTTCCTCAAAAAGTTAAAAATGGAACTTCCCTATGATCCAGTAGTCACATTACAGGGTATTTGCCCCCCAAATACAAAAACATTAATTCAAAAGAATACATGCACCCCTTTGTTTGTAGCAGCACTATCAATAACAGCCAAATTATGGAAGCAGCCCAAGTGTCCACCAATAGATGAATGGATAAAGAAGATGTGGTACATATTAACTACTTTTTTCACTTTTGTTATTTTCAACTTACAGTGGGTTTATCAGGATGTAACCCCATTAAAAGTGGAGGGAGATCTGTAGAGGATTACTGAGATTACTGACAATGGCTATGCTTTATGCTTAACAGGGCTATCCTGTTCCTGATGGAGAAACAGTAGGGATAGTACATTCATTTCAGTTTTTAAGCTGGCATCTAAAACAAAATTGTTGTGCTTTGTAACTCCAACAAGATACAAATGACCTTATTACCTATAAATCTTGGGTTGTATAAAAGCATTGTATAACAAGGAATTTTTAAATGGAATCATTACTTTTTAAAAATTATCATAAGTCCAAGGTAACAGAACAAGTATATAAAACAGTGTCTGTGATATTTTATTGTGGTAACATTAAAAGTCATAGCCGTAAATTGTCATTATCTCTTAGGAATGCATGAAAAGACGCATAACATGTAATTCATTTATATCCAGTTTCAGTTCTATAAGTACATCAGAAGTTCTCAGTTTTTATTATGGGTACACTGTTCAAAATTTAATTGCACGTGTAAAAAGTTTTAAAGCTGTTATTTTGTCCATAATTTCATATGCTCCTATCATAGTTAGTGCCCGAGTTAGTTGGTCTCTTAAATCATCAGTAGTTAGTGACAAGTTGTTACTATCTGTTTTCCACCTGTCAAGTGCTTGGCGGACTCTCTCACTTAATGAAACAGTGCTGAAAATTTTAAAGATAATATTATTTTAATTACCAATTAAGAATATTTAAGTTACTTAAAAATTATATACCTAGGTTTTCAAATCAGTTTACCAGTGATTGGTACCAGAAATTGATTTCAAGTCCATTTACCACCAATTTGAAGTGAGGATTAAATTATTGGTGAAGATAGTTCATATAAAATTAACACAGAGCTTGGCAAATAGTGGATGTTAGCTTCATGCCAACACTTGTTTCCTTGTAGAAAATCAGTTCAATTAACTTTCAGTTCTGAGAGAGATATACTCAGGATCTCAAAACAATAATTGTGCGTTATTTATTCTAAGGCAGTGTATTACTGCTACAGTACTACATGTTTTATAACTTGATCTCATGACTGCTCACTTAGGTAACTATATCCATTTTACCAGTGGAGAATGTACCTAGAAGTTAAGGGACTTATCCAAGGTCACAAAACTAGTTGTAGTTTAAAACTAGGCAGTCTGCCATGGGAGCCCTTACTCTTAACTACATTACCCACATGGTTCTCAACTATATAATAAACTAACATCAAAGTCTTTTACAGCAAATTAGAATTCGTGTTAGTATGTTTCAAACCCTATATTTTCAAAATGATATAAATCAGAACATGAGAATAAGCTTATACTGCCTGTTGTTCGTCATACATACCTCTTTGCAGAAATATCTGTTTCTGAGATGACCAGGTTTAATTTTTGACACAAAAACTTAAAATTTGTTTCAGTGATGTTATTGGCAACTATATTGAAGATCTTCTCTAGGATTTTCTCTACATTTGAACATAAAAAAATTTCAAGTCATTTCTTTTAAAAAAACTTACTCTATTTTGCATTATTATTATATCTCAGCCCCTTAATTCTGTACTCCTATCAAATATCTATGTCAAGTAAAATTGAAAAATAAGATGCAGACCTAATATACAAACTGAAATTTGAACCATTTGTTCTATTTTCTTCCAAAATCTGAATAATCAACATGTAATGGCCATTTAAAAGTATATTATAAGCAACTTCAAAGTGATTTTCAAAATCTTTCTTTAATTCTTTGAGGATTTGATAGAATCCTTTGATTCTAGCTTTAATTCTAGCTTCTTTATGTACCATCTTTAAAAAAAGTTTACATCTACTATAAATGTAGTGTATGTATGTATATTTTTATTCAAAACACTTTATTTAATGAATATGGCTTAGATATAAGTAGAGAGTTTTTAGTTTTTTTTTTTTTTTTACGAAAAGCTTCTAGCTAATTTGAACTAGATCTATTTTTTGTTACTGTTAAGGTACTTTGGGAATTTTCAAGAACTAGCAATCTCCCACCCTTCTGTAATCATCTCAGTCCCTCAGACTAGATTGTATGCTAATGATATAAATGAAAGCCCAATGTCCTAAGCAAAATTTTAAGGAAGGAACCCCATGTTCTTTGTTAACTGGAGAATAAATATATCTCCCATGATGACTTCCTCTCCACTCTCTTTGGGTGCCTGCAATATGAAGGCCTCTTGGATATAAAGAAAGGATATAAATGGCTAGGGTTCTCTTATTTTTGCCGATTTTGATCTGTTGCCACTTCTCTAAATTCTCTTCCTATTACCTAATATGAATACTTTATGGATTCTTGGAAACTTCTAAAAACTTTATTTTATAGAAGTAATTAGAAAAAACAGCTACTATGGCCTTTAATTTTATCTCTTAGTTTCCTTTCATCAATGAAGCCCAATTCTTAAAGAAACTTCTAACTAGTAACCATGCCCATGGCTTAAAGAGGACTGACTGTACATTGTTAGTGACCATCTCACTAGACTATGAGATTATGCTGACATAAACTCCTGATTACAGACAGGGAACATAATAGAATGATGTGGAAGGTTGGTTTTGTGTATTTCCCCCAAATCTGGATCCATACTTACTAAAATGATTTAATACTTCTTAAGTACTCTTTGAATTGGAGGACCAAACTCTGGGTCCAGTCTAAGGATTGACAGTGAGAAGCATAATCAGAGTCCCAAGAAAAAGCTTAGTTTTGGGGAACTTAGCCCCAAGGAAAGAAATTTCTGTGCCAGAGGCTTGGAGAGACCAGTGTCCATCTGGTGCAGTGGAAGGATCTTAAAGAAAATGGACCTGCTCTCTGAAATAATCAGGGACAACCAAAGGAATGTTTAAGGGCAAAGAATGAAGACTACCCACGACTGCAGACAGGTGATCATAGTGGGCCAAAAGCTGACTGGCTTCTCTGGAAAAGATCTAAGTACTTTCTTCAAGGCCAGATGAGAGTTTTAGAACAACTACATGTGGTGATACAGATCAGAACACAGGAAGAAGTTTTTGTGTGGGATATTTAAGTCAGCACAACCATGATGAGAAAACTGTGGAAGGGTATTGAGGCCAATAAGTGGATAGCAGCCTGCCCCTCCACTTGGGTTTGCCTGTTTTCAATGGTTTAGTTTGTGTAGACCCGGATTAAATAATCTGAATTATAAAAATAAAAAACTAGCCTTCAGAAAAGGAAGATGATAAATGCTTTAATACCTCTGCCAGATTGAAAACCTCTAATGAAAGCATACTATCTCTTAATTTATAGATGATACTAGAAAATGACTTACAAGCTAGTAGGTCACTCACTCATCACCTACCATCTCTTTGATCTGCCCTCTGTAGATAGTGTGCAATAGTATACAATTGTTTTCCTTTACAGATTTCCATTGGAGGTCTCAGCAAGGGGTTATCATCAAAATTTATCTCCTTCAGTGAAAAAAGGTTGTGGATACCATTAGGCAGAACTGTCAGATTATTTCCTAGTAGAAAAGAAGTTATAATTGAAGTATACCTTTCTGCATAAAGAAAAATCTGAAGATAAGTAACAACTACTTATAGGGCATTTACTGTGTCTTGCTGCAGACAGATATACCAAATAGAAATTTTTATCTTTGTTTCCTTGCTAGGAGTGAAAAGAAGGAAGTATAGAAACAGATCTATGGTTCTTTTCTCTCAGAGGATTGCAAAATGAGATAGGAAGCTGTCCTCTTGTATATAGGAAAGGACTTTACAGAGTAGGTATGATGGCAATTTTTAAAATAAACTTTCTATTTCAAATAATTTCAGATTTACAGCAAGTTGTAGAAATTGTAGAAAATTCCTGTATATTCCTCATCCAGTTTTAGTTTCACCTAATGTTATCATCTCACATTATTGTATTACATTTGTCAAAACTAAGATACATTGGCACATTACTACTAAATAAACTTCAGACAATTTTGGATTTTATTAGTTTTTTCTATTAGTGTGCTTTTTTTGTTCTAGAACCCAGTCCAGGATAACACATTGCATACGGTTATGTCTTCTTCGTCTCCTCTGGTCTGAGACACAATTGCTCAGGCCTTCCTTGTTTTTCATGATCTTGACATTTGAACAGTACTGATTAAGTACTTTTTTTTTTTTTTTTTTTTCATATTTGATAGCAGCTTTTTTTATTGGTTACAAAACCTAAGCCCTGATTAAGTACTTTTGTAGAATATTCCTTAATTTGAGTTTATCTATTTTCTCATGATTAGACTGGGGTTATGGGTTTCTGGAAAGAATACCACAGAGGTGAAGAGCTCTCATCACATCACGGCAGGGGTACCTGATACCCATATGACATTACTAGTGATGTTACGTTTGATCCCTTGGCTAAAACAGTGTCTTGCCAGGTTTCTCTGACATAATGTTTTGATTTTTTTCTTGTCCATACTGTATATTTTTTGTAACTGAGCTACTAAATCTGGTCCAGCCTCAAGGACCAGACTCTACTTCCCTAAAGTGTAATGTTTTCAAGACACCTTAATCCAATACAAACTGAACATAAGAAGTAAAACTGTGGTGACTAACAAGGTAAGACTTTGTAATTTAGAGGAACATTTAGAGAGGAATTGGCCCATAAGTTTGCCTATTATTTATACATTTACAGTTATATTATTTATAGTTCTAAAGGAACCTGGTTCCTTTCAATGAAGAATGGCATTCAGAAATCAAGATCAGGATACTACTTTTGCTCATTTCTTCTGAGAGTGTGTATGTATATATACATGTATATATGTATATAGGGTTTTATAATGTACATTATAAGCTCATAACTATAAATATATATGTGTTAATGCTTACATATAATATATATAAGTCATAATGTTTAGTATTTAGGGTCTGGCTTCTTACAGTTAGCATAATACATTTGCTATTTATTGGTGTTTAATGATGTACCAATAGTTTGTTCCTTTTTATTAATGAGAAATATTCCATTAAATGGATGTACATACATCATCCATTCACTAACGAAGATGAATGATTTTATTATTAATTTTATTATTAATGAATGAATGAATAAAATTTTGAATGATTCCACTTTTTGATGATTATGAATAAAACCACTCTATATATTTGCACTTAGTTTTTTCTTATTGATAATAAATTCACATTTCACTTGAAAGTGTAGCTAGAGTGTGATTGGTGCGTCATATGGTAAATATATATACAACTTTATGAGAAATTATGAAACTGTTTTCCATAGTGTGTATCATTTTGCATTCCTACCACCAGTGTATCAGAGTTGCAGTTACAGCTCTTGGTATTGTCCGATTTTAATTTTAGTTATTCTAAGAGAAAGATTTCATTATAGCAGTTCTTTCTGCCCACAGGTCCTGTCCCAGTGCCTTAATAAAAGCTGCTTTTTGCACACACACAAAAAAATCTCATTGTAGGTTTAATTTGCATTTCTCTCATGACTAATGATTTGAGTATATTTCCTTGTGCTTATTTGCCATTCATATACATTCTTTGTAAAGTATCTGTTCAAAATTTATGCCAATTTTTATTGAGTCAACTGTTTAATATTGACTTTTGAGAATTATTTTTTATGTATTCAGCAGACGTTTTCTTTTGGTCTGTGGCTTTTCTTTTCATTCTTCAACAACACCTTTTGCAGGGTAGAGGTTTCTAATTTTTTTTAAAGATTTTATTTAGTGGGCACCTGGGTGGCTCAGAGGGTTAAGCCTCTGCCTTCAGCTCAGGTCATGATCTCAGGGTCCTGGGATGGAGCCCTCCATCAGGCTCTCTGCTCTGCAGGGAGCCTGTTTCTCCCTCTCTCTCTGCCTGCCTCTCTGCCTACTTGTGATCTCTCTCTCTGCCAAATAAATGAATAAAATCTTTTTTAAAAAAGATTATTTATTTACTTGACAGAGAGAGAGAGTGAGAGAGAGAGAGAGCATGAGAGGGGAGTGGGAGAGGGAGAAGCAGGCTCCCTGCTGAGCAGGGAGCCTGGATGTGAAGCAGGACGCAATCCGGAGACTCTAGGATCATGACCTGAGCTGAAGGCAGTCACTTAACCAACTGAGCCACCCAGGCACTCAGAGGTTTCTAATTTTGATGATGTCCAATTTGTTTGTGGATTATGATTTTGATGCTGTGTCTAAGAAATCTTTGCCAAAGTTAAAATTATTTTCTTCTATGTTTTTATCTAGCAGTTTTACCATTTTAGCTTTTACATTTAGAGTCTGTGATTCATTTTCAGCTGGTTTTTTATATGGTATGTGGTATGGATCAAAATTGTTTTGTTTTGTTTTTAATGTTGCAGTTTATTTTATTTTATTTTATTTATTTTTGGCTTGTGGCCATCTGGTTGCTCTTGCACCATTTGTTGAAAATTACATGGATTACATTCACATATTTGTCAAAAATCTATTGACCGTTAATGCATGGGTCTGTTTCTACACTGTCTATTCTGTTCCATTGATCTATGTCTGTCATTTTGCTAATTGTACAGTCTTGATTACCATAGCCTTTGATAAGGCTTAAAAATCAGGTCATATGAGTCCTTCAACTTTGTTCTTTTTTTCAAAAGAATTTTAGCTATTCTATTTCTTTTACCTTTTATATAAATTTTAGAATTAGCTCATTGCTTTCTGAAATAAAAAACTTTGCCGGGATGTATATTGGAATTGAGATGAATTTAAAAATAAGTTGGGGAAAAGTGACATATCAGCAATATCAAGTCTTCCAATTTATGAATACTATATTGCTCTGTGTTTAAGTCTTGTTTATTGTTTTCAGCATATAGACCTTACATATACTTGGTCAGATTTTTACCTATTTTATGGTTTTTTTGGGTGTTATTTTAAGTGGTACTTTTAAAAGCATTCGCTTTTCAATCACTCATTGGTAGTATACAGTTACTAGAAATACAGCTGACTTTTGTAAATTAACTTTTTATGTGGCAATCTTGCTTAAACTCACTTACTAGTTCAAGAGGCTTTTTTTTTGTAGATCCTTCGTGATTTTCTACCTAGACCATTTGTCTCTATAATCAGAGACCATTTTTTCCCTTCTTCCTCTCCAATATGTTTACCTATAATTTCTTTTGTTGTGGTGGTGGTTGTTGTTGTTGTTGCACTAGTTAGGACTTCCAGTATAATGTTGAAGAGGAGTAGTGAGAAAGGGCAGCCTTGTTTTATTCCTATCACATTGGAAAATAGTTATGTCCTTTACCATTGAGTATAATACTAGCTGTAGCTTTTTGCAAATGCTGTTTCTTAGGTTGAGAAAGTTCCTTCTATTCCTTGTTTTCTAAGAGGTTTTGCTCATTTGCTTTGTAAAATCATAAATGATATTGTATTTTGCCATAGGCTTTTACATATCTGGTATGATGTTCATATGGCTTTTCTTTACTGATGTGGTGAATTACATTGGATTTTTTTTTTTAGATTTTCTCTCTCTCTTTTTTTTTTCTCTTTCCAGTGTTCCAGAATTCATTGTTTATGCACCACACCCAGTGCTCCCCATGCAATATGTGCCTCCATAATACCCACCACCAAGCTTACCCAACCTCCCACACCCCTCCCCTCCAAAACCCTCAGTGTGTTTCTCACATTGGTTTTTTAATGTTAACCCAAACTTGCATTTCTGGGAAAAATCCCACATAGGATATTGGTCTGTAAATTTCCTTTCTTATACTATCAAGGTAATGCTGACCTTCTAGACACTTGGAAAGTGTTTTATCATCACTTTTATGACAGAGGATTTTAGAAATTTGCATTATTCCTTCTTTAAATACTTCATAGAATTCACCAATGAAATCATCTGGGCCTGCTTTAACAAATTTGGGCTATCTGTCAGCCCCAGTGATGCCTCTTGTAACTCACCACCTTGTATAGTTCCTTCCCACATTATACCAAGATTGGTCTGTGTGATCAATAGAATGGCAAACAGACTCAGAGCTGAGCACAGAGCCTGACACCGGGCTCCTTCTCATGACCCTGAGATCATGACCTGAGCCCCAAACCAAGAGTCAGTGAGTATAATACATGACATTAAGAGAAAAAAGGGGAAAAAATATGATAATCTCAGTTGGTGCAGAAAATCCATTTAACAAAATTCAACACTCAAAAAAAAAAAAAAACAACCAACAAATTCAGAATAGAAGGGAATTCCCTCAGTATGTGAAAGGATATGTATGTAGGTATGTATGTATTTTTAAGTTTTCTTTTTCTCAGTAATGTTTGTACCCAGTGTGAGGCTTGAACTTACAACCCCAAGATCAAGAGTTGCATGCTCCTCTAAGTCAGCCAAGCACCCTAAGAAAGGGTATTTATGATTAACCCACAGTTAACATCCTACTAAAAGGTGAAACACTAAAAGCTTTCCCCTTACAATTGTCCCTAATATAGCCATAAGACAAAGATGCCTGCTGTCATCACTAATATTCAAAGTTGGGCTGGTAGTTCTAGCCAGCCCAGTTAGTCAAGAAAAAGAAATAAAAGATATCCAGAGTGGAAAGGAACATGTAAAACTATTTCTATTTACAGATGACATAATACTATATAGAAAATCCCAAAGAGTCCACAAAAACTAGTAAAGCATATAAGCAAATCTAGCAAAGTTGTAGGATACAAGATGAACACACAAAAATCATTTATTTCTATATACCAGCAATGAACCATTCAAAAAAGGAAATTAAAAAAACAGTTTTCATTTATAATACCATCAAAATTATGTAGGAATAAATGTAATCAAGGAGTTTCAAGACTTAAGACCTAAATAAATGGAAAGTCCTTCTGTGTTTATGGATTGGCATCTGAGCAAGGAATTTAGGGATTCAGTGCAATATTTATTATAATTCTATTTTTTTTTTTTTTTGCAGAAATGTAAAACCAGATTCTTAAATTCTTACAGAATTGCAAGGGGCCCAAATTTTTTTTTAATATTTTTTATTTATTTGACAGAGAGAAATCACAAGCAGGCAGGGAGGCAGGCAGAGAGAGAGGAGGAAGCAGGCTCCCCGTGGAGCAGAGAGCCCGATGCGGGGCTCGTTCCCAGGACCCTGAAATCACGACCCGAGCTGAAGGCAGAGGCTCTAACCCACTGAGCCACCCAGGTGCCCCAGCAAGGGGCCCAAATTACAAAACAATTTTGCAAAAGAAAAATTAGTTGGAGCATTTTCTTATTTCAAAAATTACTGCAGAGTTACAGTGACCAAACACTATGACAAAATCAACATCCAGTAATCTGTTGCATTTCTATACACAAATAATGAAGCATCAGAAAGCAAAATTAAGAAATCAGTCCCACTTACAGTTGCACCCAAAACAATAGGATGCCTAAGAAGAAACTTAACCAAAGAGCTGAAATACCTTTATTCTGAAAAGTATAAAACACTGATGGGAGAAATTGAAAATGACACAAAGAGATGGAAAGACATTCTGTGCTCATGGTTTGGAGGAGCAAGTATTGTTATAATGTCTATACTACCCAAAGCAATCTACAGATTTTTTAAAAAGATTTTTATTTATTTACTTATTTGACAGAGAGAGAACGAGATCACAAGTAGGCAGAGGGCAGGCAGAGAGAGAGGGGGGAAGCAGGCTCCCCGCCGAGCAGAGAGCCTGATGTGGTGCTTGATTCCAGGATCCTGGGATCATGACCTGAACCAAAGGCAGAGGCTTTAACCCACTGAGGCACCAAGGCACCCCCAATCTATAGATTTAATGCAATCCCTATTAAAATACCAAAAGTATTTTTTCATAGAGCTAGAACAATCCTAAAATTTGTATGGAAGCAAAAACACCCCAAATAGCCAAAGGGACCTTGAAAAAGAAAAATCTGGAGACATCACAATTCCAGACTTCAAGTTACTATTACAAAACTGTAGTAGTCTACACAGTGAGGTACTGGCACAAAAAATAAACACATAGATCAATAGAACAGAATAGAAAACCCAGAAATGAACCCACAATTATATGGCCAATTAGTTTTTCACCAAAGCAGGAAAGAATACCCAATGGGAAAAGAACAGTTCCTTCAGCAAATGGTGCTGGGAAAACTGCACAGCCACATGCAAAAGAATGAAACTGGGCCACTTTTGTACACCAGACACAAAAGTAAATTCAAAAAGAATTAAATACGTAAATGTGAGACCTGAAACCATAAAAAATCCTAGAAGAGAACACAGGCAGTATCTTCTTTGACATCAGCTGTAGCAAATTCTTTCTAGCTATGCCTTCTAAGCCAGGGAAACAGAAGCAAAAATAAACTATTGGGACTACATAAAAATAAAAAGTTTCTGCACAGCAAAGGAAACAATCAACAAAACAAAAAGGCAACGTACAGAATGAGAAAAGATATTTGCAAATGACATATCTGATAAAGAGTTAGTATCCAAAATATATAAAGAACTTGTAAAACACAACATCCAAAAATAAATAATCCAATTTAAAAATGAGCACAAGGGGGCGCCTGGGTGGCTCAGTCGTTAAGTGTCTGCCTTCCGCTCAGCTCATGATCTCAGGGTGCTTCTCCCTCTCACACGTCCCCTGCTTGTGTTCCCTTTCTCGCTGTGTCTCTGTCAAATAAATAAATAAAATCTTTTTAAAATTTTTTAAAAAATAAAAATGGGCAGAAGATGCAAACAGACATTTTTCTGAAGAAGACATCCAGATGGCCAACAGTTTGGCACCTGTCAGAATGGCTAAAATCAACAACACCAGGAAACAACAAGTGTTGGTGAGGTTGTAGAGAAAGGGGAACCCTTGTACACTATGGTGACGATGTAAACAGGTGCAGCCACTCTGGAAAACAGTATGGAGTTTCCTCAAAAAGTTAAAAATAGAACTACCCTATCAGACAGCAGTTGCACTACTAGTATTTGCTCTAAGAACACAAAAAATAGTAATTCAGAGGGATACATGGATCCTGATGTTTATAGCAGCAGCGTTATCTACAGTAGCCAAATTGTGGAAGCAGCCCAAATGCCCATCAACTAATGAATAGATAAAGAAGATGTGGTATACACAGACACACACACACACACACACACACACACACTGGATTATTACTCAGCCATAAAGAATGAAATCTTGCCATTTGCAGTGACTTGGATGGAGCTAGAAAGTATTATGCGAAGTGAAATGAATCAGTCAGAGAAAGACACCATATGACTTCACTCATATGTAGAATTTAAGAAACAAACAAGCAAAGGGGCGGGGAGAGAAAGAGAGGCAAACCAAGAAACAAACAGAGAACAAACTGATGGTTACCAGAAGGGAGGTGGGTGGGGGGTGGGTTAAACAGGTGATGGGGATTAAGGATTGCACTTACGGTGAGCACCGGATGATATATGAAAGGGTGGAATCACTGTATTTTATACCTGAAACTAATATTACACTGTATGTTAACTAACTGGAATTTAAAGAAAAACTTAAAAAAAAGAAAACCAGTATGAGATTGGCATAGGTTCAACATATAGACCAATGGAACAGAATTGAGAGTCCAGGAATAATTCCATATATTACAGCCAATTAATTTTTGACAGGGGTTCTCAGACCATGCAAAGAGGAAAAATAATCTTTTCAGAAAATGATGTTAGAATAACTAGAGATTTTCATGCAAAAGAATGAATGTGGATCCCTACCTCACACCATAAAGATTAATTCAAAATGAATCAACAACTTAAATATGAGATAAAATTATAAAAACTCTTAAAACATAGGGGAGAAGTCTTAATGTCCTTAGATTTTGATAATAGATTAGTTAATATGACACAAAAAACAGGAGCAACAAAAGAAAAAATAGCTAATTGGACTTCATCAAACTTTAAAACTCTTATGTATAAAAGGACATTGTCAAGAAGAAAAGACAACCCATAGAATGGGAGTGAATAATTGTAGAACATGATCTAATAAGGGTCTACTATTCAGAATATATCAAGAACTCTCTTCTTTTTTTTTTTTTTTTAAGACGAGGTGGGTTTTTTTTTTTAAGATTTTATTTGTTTATTCAACAGAGAAAGAGAGAGATCACAAGTAGGCAGAGAAGCAGGCGGGGCGGGGGGGGGGGGGAGCAGGCTCCCTGCTGTGCAGAGAGCCTTACGTGGGGCTCGATCCCAGGACCCTGAGATCATGACCTGAGCTGAAGGCACAGGCTTAACCCACTGAGCCACCCAGGCGCCCCTCAAGAACTCTTTCAACTCAACAACAGAACAACCCAGTTAAAGCCCAATTTAAAAATGGGCAAAGGACAGGCGCCTGGGTGGCTCAGCTGGTGAGGTGTCTGACTCTTGGTTTCAGCTTATGTCATGATCTCAGGGTCCTGAGATTGGGGCTTGTGACAGGCTCAGAGCTCAGTGAAGAGTCTGCTTGTCTGTCTTCCTCTGCCTCCCCACCCCCATAAACAAATAAATTCTTTTAAAAAAAATAAAATTAAAATTAAAATGGGCAAAGGAATTCAATAGACAGTCTCAAAAAAGTATACAAGCGGTCAAAAAGCACCTAAAAAAGATGCTCAAATCCTTAGTCCTTAGGGAAATTCAGATCAAACCCTCAATGAGGTACCACTCACATTCACTAGCATAACTGTAATCCAAAACAATGTAAAACAACAATATTGTAAAGAATATGGAGAAATTGGAATCATTGTACATTCATGGTGAGAATGTAAAATGGTTCTACCTCTGTGGAAAACAATTTGACAGTTCCTGAAAAAATTAAACATAAAATTACCATATGACACAGGAATTCTATCTCTAGGGATATACCCTAAAGAACTGAAAATTACTGAAAATGTGCTGTGTGCACGTGTTCATAAGAGCACTATTCACAATAGCCAAAAGGTGAAAGTAACCCAAATGTCTATCAGAGGATGAATGGATCATCAAAGTATAGAAGATTTATACAGTGTAATATTATTCAGCCCTAAAAGGAATGGACTACTGATACAAGTTACAATATAGATGAAGCTTGAAAACCTTATGCTAAGTGAAAAAAAGCCAGTCTAAAGAAGTCATTTATTGTACAGTTCTCTTCATACGACATATCCATGGTATTAAGTATGTCTACAGAGATGCAATACACATTGTTAGTTACCAGAGGGAGAGGGAAGGGGAGAAGAGAGAGCAACTGCTTAATGAGTAATTATTTCCTTTGGAATTGATAAGTGTTTGGAACTAGATAGAATTAATGATATATTGTGCTACCTTGTTAATGTGCTAAATGCCATCAGATTGTTCACTTTAAAACTGTTAGTTTTAGATTGTGTGAATTTGACCTAATTATAATTTTTTTAAAAATACACTTAGGCACAGCATAGTCAAACTGCTGAAAACCAAGATGAGAAAATCTGGAAAGCAACCAAAACCCAAACCAAAAACAAACAAAAAAACCAATTCAACGTGGAGACAGAAAAAAAGTTAACATAGAGGAGAAACAGAAAACAACTGGTGAAATGACTGATCTAAATCCAACTATACTGGCATGCTTGGGTGGCCCAGATGGCTAAGCATCTGCCTTTGGCTCAGGTCATGATCTTTGGGGTCCTGGGATTGAGCTCCACGATGGGCTCTCTGCTTAGCAGGAAGTCTGCTTCTCTCTATCTCCATTTGCCTCCTCCCCCACTCGTGCTGTCTCTGTCTTTCTCAAGTAAATAAATAAAATCTTTAAAAACAAATAAATAATTCCTACTACTCCAATAATTACCTTAAATGTTAACTGACTAAATATCACAATTAAAAGGCAGAGATTGCCATAAAGGATGAAAAAGCAAGGCCAAACTATATATACTGTCTATAAGAGATGCATTTTGAGCATAAAAACACGGGTGCTGTCTACAAGGGATGTACTTTAAATATAAAGACACATATGTTGAAAGTAAAATGATAGTAAAGATGTACCATGAGAACAGTAAGTGTAAGAAGCCTGGAGTGGTTATCTTAATATTAGATAAAATAATCCTCAAAATAAAGATTATTACTGGGGATAAAGAGGGGCATTTGGGGATTTCAGATGATAAAAAAAATTCATTAGAATTGAAAGTCATGATAATCATATATGTGCATTTTTCTAATAACAGTTCCTCAAAATACATGAAAATAGTTGACAATTAAAGCCAAAAATATACAATTCCACAACCATAGTTTCGGATTTTAACACTTTAAGACAAAAAACCAGTAAAGACAGAAGATACCAGCAAAACTATCCACAACCTGGACTTATATGATATTCATAAAGCACTGTAGCTAACTCTTTCAGAATATACTTTTGGAAGAGTATATGTGTGTTTATCAAGGTTCCCTATATGCTGAGCCGTAAAGTTGGTCCCCCCAAATTTAAAAGGATTGAAATCATAAGGAGTTTGTTATCTGACCACAAGAAAATAATTGCTTTCCTACTAAATGTTCATCAACAGCAGAATAAGTAAAGCACAGTATATTCAGTATTGAGAGTGAATAGTTCACAGCTACACAGAGTAGTATGAGTGAATTTCACAAACATAATGTTAAGTGAAAGAAGTCAGATATAAGAGTGTATATTTTTTTATTTCATTTAAGGCACATTATTGGAATTCATGATAGTGTTTACCCTTGGTTAAGAGAATGGCAAGAAGTGACTGGAAAGGTACAAGACAGGGTTTCTGGTTTCTGGGAATGTCTTGTCTCTTGATTTAGGTCCTAAAATTATGGGTTTGTTTAGTGTGTGGAAGTTTATTGAGCTGTATACTTACAGTATGAACTTTTTTTAAAATTGGGAGATAATTGATAACTGACATATAACATTAGCTGCAGGTATATAACAATGATTCAGTATTTGTATATATTGCAAAATGATCAACATAGTAAGTCTAGTTAACATCCATGACAACATACAGGGTTTTTTGCAATGAGAACTTCTAGTGTCTATTTTTTTAGCAACTTTGAGATATACAAAAAGTATTATTAACTGTAGTCACCATGCTGTAACCCCCCTTGTGGTAACCACCAGGCTGTTCTCTGTATCTATGAGTTTACTTTTGTTTAGATTCCTCATATAAGTGAAATCCTGTATCCTGTAGTATTTGTCTTTGTCTGGCTTATTTCACTTAACAAAATGTCCTCAAGGTCCATCCATGTTGCTGCAAATGACAAAAGTTCCTTCTTTTTATGGCTAAATAATACTCCATCATGTGTTTGTGTTTGTGCGTGTGTATGTGTGTATATATACACCATATTTTATTTTATTTTTTTTTTTACACCACATTTTAAAAATATTTTTTATTTATTTATTTGAGAGAGAGAGAATGAGAGAGAGAGCATGAGAAGGGGGGGGGGGGTTAGAGGGAGAAGCAGACTCCCTGATGAGCAGTGAGCCTGATTCGGGACTTGATCCTGGAACTCCAGGATCATGACCTGAGCTGAAGGCAATCGCTTAACCAACTGAACCGCCCAGGCGTCCCTACACCACATTTTCTTTATCCATCCATCCATCCATTGATGGACACTTAGGTAAATGATGCTGCAATGAACATTGGGGTGCATACTTCTTTTTGAGTTACTCTTTTCTTTTCCTTTGGATAAATACCCAGAAATGGAATTGCTGGATTATATGGTAATTCTACTTTTAATCTCAAGTTTTTGATACAATGTGTATTTTTTTCAGCATGTATTTATACTTCAGAAAAAGGTGTTTTTAAAAAAACTGGCAACAACAGAGGGGAGAGAGTGAGAGAGAGAGAGAGAGAGAGGCTATAGGTAGAAATCATTTCAGCTGCTGTTACTTTAGTACTTGTGAGCAGTGTTGCTATTCAAAATATTTAACTTTCAAACAAATAGTTGTTAAATATTTTTCCATTCCTATCAGAATGGATGCTGTCTGGAAATAACAGATACAACAATGATAATGTAACTAGCTGTCTTACAGGTAGGAGAAGATGAAAGCCTGACTGATAGCATTATCAGTGCCTGCAGAGAGAACTATGAGGCTATGTCTGTCCTCCACAAGCACAACCACAAGCAGTTGTCCTGTCAGTCTACATTCCTTCCACTTGTTATTTTGACTCCTTGGAGAGAAGCTCTCACATCTGTTTAAAACCTAAATCGCTTTCTGTGCTTAGTGATTAACCATTTAATCCTCATAGTTTAAAGAATAGAAATTATTATTTTCATTTACAGATTAGAAAACAACAGAACACTAAACAACATTAAAAAAAGAAACTTCCTATTGAATGATGGAGCTAGAATTCTAAGATCTGTGCTACTCCAAAGCCTGTGCTATGAGGAAAGAAAGGAATCAATCTCTAAATCCCTTTCATTGGTGTATTACCTCACATTTGTGAAACTATTTCCATAAATTTTGTTTAATTATATTCCCACAAGTCTATGAGCAAGCAGAAGTTACAGCTTTCCTGTGTTGCTGATGAAAACACTGAGGTTCAGTGTTTTCAGTCTTCCTAAATTCACTAGTGACAAAATTAATTCACGAGAGTATATAAACATTTTTTGCTTGAATGATGCTTTCACAGTATGTTACCTGCTTTCAAAGTCTCATTCAGTTTGACACCAAATCTATAGCATGGGTATTCTGGTTAGCTTCACTTTATAAATGGAGGAAGTAGACTAAATGAGAAGATTTGAACTCAGCCCTTTTAACTTCAAATCTGGCAGTAAAAGCTGGTGACTTGTAGCATACTAATTGTTTAGAGATTGTCTCTTAGTTCCGAACCTACTTTTGTGGGTTTCTTGACTGTTTTTCTTTTACTGTTGTCCCAGCAACACTCTTATCCCACCAGCAGCAATGAACCACGATCTGGAGTCTTCCCAACCCTCCCAGAACTACGGTGAGCACTCTCTTGTGCTCTCACCCCACCATACTGCCTCTGTCTTTCTGCCCGTCATTATCTCTCTTACTCACATGTTCAGGTTCCCCAAGGTGGGTTATAAACTCTTTCAGGAAAGCAAGTGGACCTTACGCTTTGCTCTCATTTTCTGTACCTAGGAAAGCCATTTCCTTCCAATGAGCACTTAATGCATTATGTTGGCCGCTGTTCTGTCTTTTCAGCAAAATTTGCAACCTAGACATGAATATTCGTTGATTATGCTTATTGGTTATACTTGACACTTACCACTCAAGTTTAGTTGCTGGAGATTGTTTAAACATAGAAAAGATGGTGGCAGATAACTTATTTGATTGTTGTGTGCGCTTAAACTAACCAAACTTCTCAATTCCCCTATATTTCTTGGAATCTCTCTGATTGCATTATTTGAGACGTCAAGTCTTTTAAGTTGAGTCATATTAGACAGTTCTTCTGGAAGTCTTGTTAACTGTAATAAAGATTAAACAATTACATTTTAAATAAATATTTCTATGACTAAAATTTTGTCTAAAATCAAATGGAAGGATGGTTTTGGGGTCTTAAAAAGGGATTTTTTAAAAAGATTTTTATTTCTTTCTTTATTTATTTGACAGACAGAGATCACAAGCAGGCAGAGTGGCAGGAAAAGCGAGAAGAGGAAGCAGGCTTCCTGCTGAGCAGAGAGCCTGATGGGGGGCTCGATCCCAGGACCCTGAGACCATGACCTGAGCCGAAGGCAGAGGCTTTAACCCACTGAGCCATCCAGTCACCCCAAAAAGGGATATTTTCACTATGTCACAAATTCTTTGCGACTTCCTTCCTTGCTGAAATCCATAATATATTGTGTAGCGTCCAAGAACCTCCCAAGTCTGACCAATGCTACCAATTTAACCACATGGCTTATTAACCTGGTTTCCTCACTCTCCCAGCACTTAGCCTTACCACTATCCCTTTCTTCCGTCCTTGAATCTGACCTGCTTTGAGACACTGAAGTCTTTCCCAACTATTCATCCCACATTTGATGTTTTTATTCCTATTCTCATCAACAGTGCTTTTTATTAGTCTCTTGTATGTATTTTCCCTGGACATGATGTCATTTTTTAAAAAGATTTTATTCATTTATTCGACAGAGAGAGAACAAGTAGGCAGAGAGACAGGCAGGGGAGGGGGGAAGCAGGCTCCCCACTGAGCAGAGAGCCCAATGTGGGGCTCAATCCTAGGATCCTGGGATCATGACCTGAGCCAAAGGCAGAGGCTTTAACCCCTGAGCCACCCAGGTGCCCCGATTATGTCATTTTTTATACTTTTTTGTGTACATCTTCCCAATCAAGATGTACTTTAAGAAAGTGCTCAATAAACCCCTTTAGAATGGACTCACACAGCTTGGCATTATGGCCTCAAAAAAACTCCTGGTACAAAAAGTGTCGCAAAATAACAGGAATTAAGATACCCTGCCATGGTGAAGAACAAATGCGCATATTCAGAGAAAATATGGCCATCACAAGTGGCTTTTGAAATAAAGGAAGCTCTACAAATGAACCAAAGAATTTTGAGTAAATGAACCCCTCTGAGATAACCAAACAACAAGATAAATATACTGAATAATGTGCTCAGTGTTCTTCCATATATAAAAGAAACATAAGAAACAGTCCCAAGGGGTTGCTGGGTGGCTCAGTCGATTAAGTGTCCAACTCTTGATTTTGACTCAGGTCATAAATTCAGGGTGTGAGATAGAACCCTGAGTCAGGCTCCATGCACAGCATGGAGTCTACTTGAGGATTCTCTCTCTCCCTGTCCCTCTACCCTTCCCTCTTCTCGTGCTCGCTCGTGCACGCTCTCTCTCTCTCTTTCTCTCATTCTCTAAAATAAATAAATACTAAATGTAAAGGAAAAGAAAAGAAAAAAGCCCCTAACTTCAAGGAGATTAAATTTTAGTTCAGGGGACAAAATATGCACATAGTAAACCATCAGGAAAGAGTATTAAACAACAGGTCATCCGGTGCCAAAATAAAGAGTGCAATAACAGCTTTGTGGAAGTTTGGAGAATGTATATCAGTACAAATCAGAGAGCTAAAAGAAAGCTTCAGCTAGCAGATGGGACTCGAATAGAATGAATAGCGACTCTTAAGAATGAATAAGATTGAATGGAAGTTACAAGCCAATAAGAAGCTGAACAGTAAAAACAGGTGATAGGAAGCAGCGGCAGATATGTTTGGAGAAAGAATGTGCAACTGGGCATGGCAGCCCTTGACGGTTGGCCCTAGGACATAGGAGTCAGCTGAAGACAGGTGAGCTGACTTAATTTAAAACATAATAAATATTCTTTTACTATTTGCTCAACACTTATTAGAGGATGTACCTAAGAACCATGTGATAATAGAGGTACTACAGAAGGAAAATTCATGTTGGGCCCTCTTCACTTAGTGAAATAAAAGCCCTGTGATTAATCTGAACTCATTTTCAGGTGACTGTTTAGTGACTATCTGCTGTTATAAATTAATCATTTGGGCATCTTACCTCTACCCCAAATTGATTGTCAAAGTGGTCTTTCTAATCATATATATTTTTTGAGAAGAGTTCTTGTAAATCGTTTTTCCATCTGGTGATTTTTTTTAAGGGTATCCAGCTTTATTTTACATGGTTGCCTACTCTTTTTCTTTTTTTTTTTTCTTCTTTCTTTAAAAAAATTTTTTTTCTGTTCCTGTGATCTTTTCTTCATTATTATTATTATGTTCGGTTAGCCAACATATTATTTGTCATTAGTTTTTGATGTTCTTTTTCTTTTCTTTTCTTTTTAAGTAAGCCCTATACCCAACATGGGGCTTTGAACTCAGAACCTGAGATCAGGAGTCACAACATGTTCTACCACTGAGCCAGCCAGGTGCTTCCATTTGGAGACCTTTGAAGTGAGAGTGTAATGATGTGGACTGGTGCCTTTGGCAACCACTTGCCATGAGTAGGCAATAGATAAGCAATCTGGATTCCTGAGAACAGTTCTTTGTAATGAAATCTGGTAACTTTGACAAGTCCCCATGAAAGAAAGGATACTAAATCCAAGAGAACAGTCAAGAGGCTCCTGGAGTAGTCTAGGCATAAAGTGAGTGATGACCATGGGCCAGGTGGGAGATAGTGACACTGAAAAATGAAAAATGAAGGAGTAGATCCAAGAGCTTTCTCAGAGGAAAAAATGAGACAATTTTGGTGTAAGTTTCAATATAACTAGTGATGGAAAGGATAGAAAGATGATTCCATGATTTCTAGATTGGTAGGTCTGAAGAAAATGACATCACAAACAGAAATGGAGAAGTTGTGAAGGGATTTACAGTGAAAAGAAAGATGAGTTTGAAGTCCTGTTGAACTTGAGACAGTAAAAGAACAAATAATTTCCAAAGAAACTGGGAACTGTGGGACTAACACAGTGATGAGAGATCAGCTCCAGTTATACAAATTTGAGGATTACTTGCATGGTATGGTAAGAAGTTAAGAGAAGAATTAAGGTCATAATCTTGTAGACTTGCACAGTAAGATACAGAAGGAGAAAGAAGATTATAAATCAGCCAAGGAATTAGTTGATGATTATAACGCAGAACCAAAAAGTGTCTTTTAGTGCAGTAACAACTTGAAAAACACACATATCATTTTCAATTCCGGCTACTTAAGCAAGTATTCCCTGGAGTAGCTTTCTGGAAATGTATTGCATAGCAGCTGTTAGGTTTAAAAGTTTGAGTAATGTGAGTTTGAGAAATGTTCGGGGGTGCCTGGGTGGCTCAGTGGGTTAAGCCTCTGCCTTTGGCTCAGGTCATGATCTCAGAGTCCTGGGATCGAGTCCCACATCAGGCTCTCTGCTTGGCACGGAGCCTGCTTCCTCCTCTCTCTCTCTCTGCCTGCCTCTCTGCTTACTTGTGATCTCTCTCTGTCAAATAAATAAATAAAATCTTTAAAAAAAAAAAGAAGAACAGACTTCGGGAAAACTTGTTCTAAATAGTAGTCCAGCCTCTATCAGAGGGCTTATTTCAATTATAATGGCCAAACTAAACATAGCCAGATAATAGGTTCTTTTCATTAGTTTACTAAGATCTTAATATAAATCAGCAGTGTTGGATTTTTAAAACTATTTCCATAAAATTCATTCTTACGTTTCAAGTAAAATGAGAAGCTAAACTATAAGAACATTTATTCATGTTGATCTAGCAAGTCTTTAGGGAACATTCTCTAAGGAAATAGTAAAATGTGGAAAAGGTTATGTTTATGAAGCAGTTCATCACAACATTAAATATGATGATGAAAAATTACAACATCCCTAAATACTTAACAAAAGATGATTAGTTACATATGTCATGTATTAGCTATAACAATTATTGGGAAGATTATATTATATTATGGGGAAATGCTTATATTAAGTGAAAAGAGAAGAAACTAAAATTCAAATTGAATGTAGAATCTTTTTATACTTGCTTATGAAATCATATACATAAGAAAAAAGAGTAAAAGCAAGGTGTATCAACATATGATCATTGACCAATAGTTATATTACAATGGTATGCTTCTGGAATGATTTTTTAAAATTTCATTTCTCAATTTCCTAAATATTCAATAATGTGTATACATTATAATTAATAACTTTAAAACTCCTTTTACAATTAAACTGAAATAAAAAGAAATCTATAAAATCATCAACTTTAGTTCCTTGTAATTTCAGTTTAATAAAATACTTCCCTGCGAAGCTTTCCGGTTGAGAAATATACTTTAAAACCATGTTTGGGGTTAAAAAAAAACCCTATTTCCTTAAAAAATAAAATATTCCAGCTAAACTTAAAACAAACATATACTCAATTTAGATTCTAATTCCCTCCAGTGCCAAATTGCCTCCAAAGCCCAAAATATCAGTCTCTTACCTTTCTTCCATTCATCTGACTTATATTCAGCTCTTCCAATGATTGAAGTTGGCATAGTTCAATAGGAAAATATATAAATTGATTGCTTGAGATGTTAAATTTCTGGATTCTTTTTAGGTTACAGATATCTGAAGGGATATTCTGTATTTGGTTTATTGAAAGATCAAGTACTTGCAGATTTTCTAAAGTACACACTTCTATAGGGAAAGCTTCAAATTTATTACAGCATAAAATAAGAACATGGAGTGATACCATGTTGGAGATAGATGGTGGAATTTTCCTTATTTGGTTTTCACCAAGATCCAGATATTCAAGATTAATAAGAGAACATAAGTGTTCAGAAAATATGAGGAGTTTATTTTTATTTAACTCTAAATAAAGTAATTGTTTACTAAAAGATATATCTACAGGTATTTCTGAAATATAATTTCCATTAAAATTCAAATAATTAAGAAAATCTAAAGCACACAAACCTACTGGAAAATACATTATTTTATTATAACTCAATTCAACTTTAGTTATTTTTTTGCAATTTTTCACTTCAATGGGAACATCTGCGATTGTATTTCCTGAAAATTCTAGAATGAAAATATTACTAAGATGTGAGATATCTTCAGGTATTCTCACTATATTATTTTTGTTTACATAGAGTTCTCTTAAATTTTTGAGCTTATAGATGTTCTTAGGAAGTCCCGTTAATTTATTATAACTAAGGCTAAGACATTCCAACATTACACAGTGGGAAATTTTCTCTGGAATTTCTTTCAATAGATTTTTATCAAGTATTAGAATTTTGAGTTCCTTAAAATTCTCGATTTTGTGTGAAATAACTTCCAGTTTATTGTCAGTTAGTTGGAGTTCTTTCATTTTGAGCAATTGAAAAATTTCCACAGCCAAAAAGGTAAGTTTATTATGATCCAGCAGAAGGTTTTCTAAATTTTTAAGTTCCCTAATTTCTTTTGGCAAACTGCTTATCAGGTTTCCAGTAAGGATTAGTGAAATTAACTTTGGAAGGAAGCACAGAACTTTAGGAAATATTGTTAACTGATTATATTCCAGATTGAGAACCTTCAAGTTTTTAAAACTAGACAGAGTATCTGGTATATGACTTAACTTATTTTTAGCCAAACTTAAAATTTCCAAGTTTCCAAGACTTTCTAAGCCAGAAGGAAAATTCTCAATGTAATTGTCATTAAAAAAGAGTTGCCTGATATTCCCAAGATGTGATATTTCTTTAGGTATATGTGATATTTGATTGTGACTGACATTTAATATCCTTAAATTATGAAGTAACTGAATTTGAGGTGGAAGTGATGATAACCCATTTTCTTGCAAGGACAGAATTTCAAGTCCCAGCAGGTCACCTGAGTCTGCCCCTTTAAAACTTTTGATTTGGTTCTTGTCCAAATATAGGTATTTTACATATTTGATTTTTAAAATGTCCTTAGGGAATTCTTGTAAACCCTTGTTCTTGAGGTTAACTGTAAAGTTGTCTGATCGTAAGTCAAGTCCTTTCTGATATTCTTCAGTTGTTTCTAATGTTTCATGAGATAAGAAGCCAGGGAAAGCCTGATACCCAGCAACCATCCCAGTTATTGATAATGGTGGACTTTGTGGAATATCACTTTTTAACTGCGAACTTTTATATGTAGTGATTGTATCAGAAAATTGAAGAGTTTTCCTTTGTTCTTCATCTCTCTTAGACTTATTTCCAAGGGACAATGTTGATGCATCATCATGTATGCCTAATTCATCATTTCTAGGATTTGTTTCACAAATCTGGTTGGAAGGTTTCCCAACACAAGGTTCCGCTAATGAATTTGATGTTTCTTTAATAAATTCAGGTTCCATTGCCCATGATGTAGATTCTGTCCTAAGTTGACTGGTGATATCTTCTAGCTCTTCTGAAGTACCCTCCTTTTCAGACATCTTTTTTACTGGTATGTCTTATATCAATACATGATTATAACTCAATTTTAATTTTCATGTTTAATTTTCTCCTTTGAACCTACAAAACAAATATTGATATTAAAATGATACATATAATAAATATTTAAAATTACAAATGAATTTTATAATAACTTTTATTCTATAGTGAATAATTTATTAGATATTAAAACAATCTGTAACTAAAAAGCTAATTTTATATATGATTGCTAGTTAAAGGTAGTTTATTGATTGCATGCATTTATCATATGATACTCTTGAAATTACATTGAAATTATAAAAAGTAAGAAAGGAGACATAAAGGAATGAAAGAACTCAGCAAATTTTGGGAAAACAGCCAGTGGCTCCCTGACATGCAGAGAGTACTATTTGCCTTATGGATGTTGTAGGTTTACATATGGTGCTGAAGTGTCTTGTCCCAACAAATTCAGTACATTAAGATAATTTTCTCATAGGTAGAAGTAAAATATCTTAAGAAAGAGATAGTTTCTGTAAGACTAACTAGAAGTAAAACAACTTTTCCAAAAGAACTAAATCCTGACTGTAATTCTGAAGTATCTGCACAGCTGTGTAGTCCCTCTCCTCCAAACTCTGGACCTCAGCTTTGTCTGTCCATCTCCCAAGTCTGTAGTTTTTAATAACCCAAACTCCTTCCTTCCTTTCTTCATCCTAGGGGTGGTATTTACTATCTCTGTGTTAGCAAAGTTCCCCCTTTGCCTTTTTGATAATACTTGTCTACACAATTCCCTATATTAAATCCTTTCGATTAAACTGGTTTTACTATTTCATAGACTATCAAAGAGAATAGAAAAAGAGAGAACATTTTCCAGCTTGTTTTATGACATTAGCACTAACCTTGATAATACATATTAAGGACAATATGAAAAATTAAAGGCAAACTTTACTCAAGGCAGAAATTCTAAACATTACTATTCTAAATATTATATAAATATTATATATTTCTATATATTATAGAAATATTTCTAAATATTATAAATATTATAAAATTTAATATTTTATTATAAAATATTATAAAATATAAATATTATAAAACCCAGCAATATATAAAGAGACTATCAAACCCAGCAATATATAAAGAGACTAACTTGTGACTAAGTTGCATTTGTCCCAGAAATTGAAGGTTGGATTTTAACATTAAAAAGTTAATGTGATTTGCCACATTGAGATGGAGAAAAACCATACGGTCATTTCATTAGATGCAGAAGCACTTGATAAATTGCAACACTTTTCATGATTTTAGAACTTTTAGCAAAGTATGAATATATGGAAATTTCCTCAATCTATAAATTTACTTAATCTGTAAGTATCATACTTAGTGGTAAATCAGTGAAAGCTTTCCTTTGATATTCAAAGCAAGAAAATGTTGCCTTGTATCATCACTTCTGTCAGTATTGTACTGGAGATCTTAGTGGCATAACGCCAGGAAAAAGGTTTAAAGATTATTAAAAATTAAAATGTCATTACAGATAATATGATTATGTATGTAGGAAATTCAAGATCATGTATAGATACATTTTTAGAATTAATAGGGACATTAAGTAATGTTGAATATAAAGTCAATATACAAAAGCCATTTTCCTTCCTTATGTTAAAAAAAAACTTAGAAAATGAAGGTTTAAAGAGGTATCATTTACAATCAAGAAATGTGAAATCCCTAGGAATAAATCTAACAAAAACTGTATAAGTATTTTTCTACAGAAAAATACTACTTCATATAAGTACAAAATGCAGTGAGAGATATTGGAGAAGACCTAAATAAATAAGTGGTTTTCTTTGCAAATTGATCTATAAATTCAATCTTATTATAACTTCAATTCTAACCTTATTTTTGTGGAACTTGACAAACTGATTCTTTTTTTTTTAATTTATTTTTTATTTTTTTATAAACATATAATGTATTTTTATCCCCAGGGGTACAGGTCTGTGAATCACCAGATTTACACACTTCACAGCACTCACTATAGCACATACCCTCCCCAATGTCCATAACCCCACTCCCCCTCTCCCAACCCCCCCTCCCCCCAGCAACCCTCAGTTTGTTTTGTGAGATTAAGAGTCACTTATGGTTTGTCTCCCTCCCAAACCCATCTTGTTTCATTTATTCTTCTCTTACCCACCTAACCCCCGTTGCATCTCCATGTCCTCATATCAGGGAGATCATATGATAGTTGTCTTTCTCCGATTGACTTATTTCACTAAGCATGATACCCTCTAGTTCCATCCACATTGTCTCAAATGGCAAGATTTCATTTCTTTTGATGACTGCATAGTATTCCATTGTGTATATATACCACATCTTCTTTATCCACTCGTCTATTGATGGACATCTAGGTTCTTTCCATAGTTTGGCTATTGTAGACATTGCTGCTATAAACATTCGGGTGCACGTGCCCCTTCGGATCACTACATTTGTATCTTTAGGGTAAATACCCAGTAGTGCAATTGCTGGGTCATAGGGTAGTTCTATTTTCAACATTTTGAGGAACCTCCATGCTGTTTTCCAGAGTGGTTGCACCAGCTTGCATTCCCACCAACTGTATAGGAGGGTTCCCCTTTCTCCACATCCTCACCAGCATCTGTCGTTTCCTGACTTGTTAATTTTAGCCTTTCTGACTGGTGTGAGGTGATATCTCATTGTGGTTTTGATTTGTATTTCCCTGATGCCAAGTGATGTGGAGCACTTTTTCATGTGTCTGTTGGCCATCTGGATGTCTTCTTTGTAGGAATGTCTGTTCATGTCTTCTGCCCATTTCTTGATTGGATTATTTGTTCTTTGGGTGTTGAGGACAAACTGATTCTTAAAAGTTTTTGGACAAAGGGCCAAGAAGAGTCATGATATGCTTAAAAAATGAAAACCAGGTAGAGGATTTGTTTGTTGAATATGAAGACATCTTAGGAGGCTATAGTAAATAGGGTGATATGGCACTGGTACAAGAATATTCAAATAGATCAGTAGAAAACCCAGAAACAGACATTTGATCATGACATATGAATACTTGGTTTTTGAAAAACACAGGACTTTGGAGCATTGAAAAAAAGGTAGTCCTTTCAATAATGGTGCTGGAACAAGTGGACAGTTAGTACACTATAAAATATGTCTAGGGGTGTCTGGGTGGCTCAGTGGGTTAAAGCCTCTGCCTTTGGCTTAGGTCATTATCCCAGGGTCCTGGGATGGAGCCCCTCGTTGAGCTCTCTGCTCAGCGGGGAGCCTGCTTCCTCCTCTCTCTCTCTCTCTCTCTGCCTGCTTCTCTGTCTACTTGTGAATTCTGTCTGTCAAATAAATAAATAAATAAATAAAATCTTAAAAATATATATGTCTGAAAGATATATCCAAATCCAACCACAACAAGAAAGTTTCCTTAACCAAAACTGCCAAGAAAGGTTTAGAACTGAAACAGAACCTGATAGAAGGGCTTTGGAAATGTGTGGACATATACAAGTACCTTTTCGTCTTCTCTGTGGCCAACATGAAGAACAGCAAGCGGAAAGACATTGCAATACCTGGAAGCACAGCCGGATGTTCTTTGGCAAAAACAAGGTGATGATGGTGGCCTTGGCTTGAAGCCCATCTGACGAGTACAAAGACAACCTGCATCAGGTCAGCAAGAAGTTGAGGAGTGAAGGTCGGCTTCCTTTTCACCAACCTCACAGGGAGGAAGTGAATGAATGCTTTACAAAATACACAGAAATGGACTTCGCTCAAGCTGGAAACAAAGTACCTTTCACTGTGACTTCTGGAGCAGTTCCCCACTCCACGGATCCTCAAGAGAGATGTGGTGACCCTACTGTCCGACTATGAGATGTGCAAGGACGGTGATGTGCTGAACCCAGAGCAGGCCTGTGTGCTAAAGCTTTTCAGGTATGAGATGGCTAAATTTAAAGTTGCTGTCAAATACATGTGGGATGTGTAGTCCAGAAGGTTCCAGCAGATGGGAAGTGACCTGCCAGAGAGAGTGTCCAAGTAGGCAGAAGAATCAGGGGGAGGGAAAGTAAAAGGCTGACAGGTACTTAGAGCCCAGGCATGTGGGACCACCATCCCGCAGGTCAAACAGCAGCGAGGGTGAGAGAGACAGATTGCTTTTCTATAAGGAATAAAACTGTCTGCTGTCTTGCTCCCTGAACAGCAAAGATGACTTCTCCTAGGGGGGGCCAAAAAAAAAAAAAAAAAGGCCTTGGCTTCAGGCTTTTGTTTGGTTTCCCAGGGTTCCTTTTGTTCACTTTGAGTCAGCTTCCAGCATTGGCTCTTGCATGATGGTTGGGGACGTGAGAGCCACTATCAGAGCGAGGGCTTCTTTCCTCTGGTCTTTTGCCCCTCTTGGAAACAGGTGTTTGCCAAAGAATAGAGGAACCCTGGTCACCCTTCCTACCCTTATTTTTCTCTCCTTTTTCCCCTGCTCCATCCCCCAGGAACCCCAGGACCAGGAGTCTTAGGCAATAAGACAGGATGCTTTCACTAAGACAAGAGTAAAGTCACTTCTGAAACCCAGAGCAGATATTAAAACTATTTCATAGGAGGAAAAAAGGGGGGGGGGTGGTGCGGAGAGGGGAAAGAAAAATTAAAAAGTCAATAATATATATCTAAAATGTGGTAAAGATAGAGAAGGAGATGGAAAATATAAAAGAGTGCATGAAAAATATAATGAGAAGGAGTAATATATATTTAATTAGCATTCCAGAAGGAGAAAATGGACATAATGGAGCAAAGGCAATATTTAAAGAAATACTGGCTATGAATGCTCCAGAACTAATGAAAAATATGAATCAAGAGATCCATGATATATAACATATCCAAGCAGAATAAATTAAAAGTATCATTCTAAAACTACAGAACAATAGAAGCAATGAACATATGAGAGCAGTCAGAGAGAAGGGGAGGAACCCCTATAGAGGAGGGACAAGATGAGAACAGATGTCTTAGCAACTTCAGTAAAAGCTAGAGGACAGTGGAGTAACTTACTGAAAATGTTGACAGAAAGGCCCTATTAACCTTGCTTTGGGTATCCAACCAAATTATCATTCAAAAAAAAAGGACCAGAAAAACATTTATAGATAATCAAAACTGGGAACTTCTACCACCAAGAGCCTTGCTCAAAAGGAACTTCTAAAAGATATACTTTAAGAGGAAAAGATAGCAGAGGATGGTCTAAAATGGTAGCCACATATGTAAATTCAAAGAAATAATGGTCTCTATAAAACAATAATAGTGTTCCATATATGGCATTTTAAAAGAACTGGAATATCAGAAATAATGTAGGAGTCAAGAATCTCCCTGAGTACTGGGGCGCCTGGGTGGCTCAGTGGGTTAAAGCCTCTGCCTTCGGCTCAGGTCATGACCCAGGGTCCTGGGATCGAGCCCTGCATCGGGCCCTCTGCTCCGCGGGGAGCCTTCTTCCTCCTCTCTCTCTCTGCTTGCCTTTCTGCCTACTTGTGATCTCTGTCTGTCAAATAAATAAATAAAATCTTAAAAAAAAAAAAAGAATCTCCCTGAGTATTAAGAGGATAATGGTAACTGCAGTGTAGAGGCCCAGTGAACACCACCTTTGCCAACTGATTAAAATCAACATCATCACTACATTATGTACTTCAAGATATGGAAGACTGAGAAGGACTACTCACTTTGTGGTTTTCTTTCAAAAAATGTGTAACCTCAATCCAATTAGGAAAAGACATCAGACACATCCAAATTGAAGGACATTCTGCAAAATAACTGATCAGTTCTCTTCAAAAATGTTGAGGACGTGGGGCACCTGGGTGGCTCAGTGGGGGGCCTGCTTCACTTCCTGTCTCTCTGCCTGCTTGTGATCTCTGTCTGTCCAATAAATAAATAAATAAATCTTTAAAAAAATGTTGAGGACATAAAAGACAAAGACTCAAAAACTGTCACAGATTGTAGGAGACTAAGGAGACATGACAACTAAATTTTATTTGGGGTCCGGGGTTAGACTCTTGTACAGAAAAAAGACATCAATGTAAAATATGTAAATTTCAAATAAAGTCCATAGTTTAGTTAGAAGTATTATACCAAGGTAAATATTTCAACTTCTCTTTAAATTGAAAATTATTTCAAAATAAAATAAAAACAAAACCTGTGCTAAAATGTTCTAAAATCTTTTTTTTATCTGAGGTAGATGAGAAGTTGTTTAGCTTTAAGACTGTGTTAGGCATGGTTGATAAAATTTGATAATTTTTTAAGATTTATTATCAACAGTAAAAGTAGAGGGACTAGATACCAGACTTAAAAAGAGAAAAACTTTAAGGGGAAATACACAAAAGAAGAAGAGGAACAATAACAATATTCTAGGAGATTTTTTAAAATGCAAAAAAGAAGGGAAAAAGAAATTAGACAGAAAAATTTTAAAAGAAAGTATAAACAAGTCCAAATATAATCAAAATAAATGTGAATGGATTAAATAACCAATTAAAAGTCAGATTTAAAAACAAAAACCAAACCCCAAGTGCTGTTTTTGAAAGATGACTCTAAAGCATAAGATCACGGAAAACTAAAAGAAATTAAAAGGAGGAACCATGCTCTATTTGCACCTTGATATAAGAAAAAAGATGTCACTAAGATCACTGTGGAAATTATGGCTTTTCATTCTGGGTCAACTAGGAATCCATACAGGAAGAAAAAGATATTTGACCAGTATCTTGTTATCCACAAAAATTAATTTTAAGTGGACTATAGATTTATTTTTTTTAAGATTTTATTTATTTATTTGATATAGAACAAGAGAGGGAGAGCATGAGGAGGGTGGGGGTGTGGGGGGCAGGGGCAGAGGGAGAAGCAGGCTCTTAGATGAGCAGAAAGCCTGACATGGGGCTTGATCACAGGACCCTGGGATCATGACCTGAGCCAAAGGCAGACTCTTAATGACTGAGCCACCCAGGCACCCCAAGTGGACTATAGATTTAAAGGTGAAAAGTAGGGGCTCAGTGGGTTAAAGCTTCTGCCTTGGGCTCGGATCGTGATCCCAGCATCCTAGGATCGAGCCCCACATGGGGCTCTCTGCTCAGTAGGGAGCCTGCTTCCCCCTCCCCAACCTGCTTCTCTGCCTACTTATGATCTCTGTCTGTCAAATAAGTAAATAAATAATTGTAAAAAAGAAATGTGGAAAGTAAAACAGAAGACATTAAGATAGAGAATGAATTAAGTGGACACAAAAACTCATTACAATAGTAACAAATTGGAAATAACATAAATGTCCATAGTAAGAAACATACTAATAAATTTATCTTCTATCCATGCATAGAACTAACTTTAAAAGAACCATAACCACACCCAGCCAGGCTGGGGTTAATCAACATATTTTTAGCTTTTGCTTTAACTTAATGTTAAAGATTATTAAAATTAGTGTGTCCAAATAATCTCCACTCAAAAGTTTCTCAAAATGTATGGCTTATGGCTTTCATTTTAACTATGGCTGAGTCAAAGTATTTGGGTGTATAATTTTCTATTTCCACAGTATGTTTTGTCATATTTTAATTTTACAGTTTTTGCCTTCAGTGCCTTAAGTAGTTCTTCAAATATTTACTGCTCCATCAGTCAGGTTCCCACAGGAGAACCTGCTACACTCAAATTGAGTAATTTGAGGAAAGTTTACCAGAGAGTTTATTCACAAAGGTAGAATGTAGGGGAATCACAGAAGATAGTGTTGTATCCCAGGGCCAGTACAGTGAGCTCCCCTGTTACTCCTAAGCCTGGTAGGAGAGAGAGAATCTCGACAAGGCACTGTGGACAAAGGCCCCCTGACCAGAGCTTGGACTCTGGATGAATGAAGACAGACAGCAGCAAGACTGCTGTAAAGAAAGCCAGGGGAATAAACCCCCACTCTCACTCTTCTCCATTCTTCTTATCTTCTGATGCAGCCTCCTCTAGGCTTCTGAGGTTCAGAGAGCACGAGGGACTCTTGATGCAGTCTATACAGTTTAGCCCTTTGGGGCACAAAGCAGAATCAGAGGGTGGTGATTATAAAATAGCCACAAGTTTTTCCAGTGTTTGCATGTGTCCCAAGAAGTAGAGTCTATTTCCTCACCTCTTGAATCACACTTTGGCCATGTGACTCAAACTTTGGCCAATGGGACATTAGCAAACATGACACAAGCAGAGGTTTGAAAGCTCTCAGACACTGCACAGTTTTTGAGACCCTACCATCCATGCACTGTGATGTCTGGTTAGCTTATTGGGTGATGAGAAACAGTTGGCTAATTATTCCAACTTTCAGCCAACACGCAGAGTGACCTAGATGACTGGCAGCTGATCACAAATGCATGGATAAACCCAGCCATGATTATCAGAACTGCCTAGCTGAGCCCACCCGAAATTCTGGCTTTCTCACAGAATTGGGAGCTTAATGAAGTGTTTGCTATGCAGCAAAGACTAACTGGTATTAGGGGCAAATGGAATATATCCAGCAGAAATGTTTTAAAAATTTGCGCTTTGCCTTTCACAGTTCTTTAATCCATATGGAAAATTATTTTGTTTATGGTATGAGGTAGGGATCTAATATAATATTTCTCATATGTCTAGTCAGTTGTCTCTGCAATATATTTATTCAATAGTAAATTCTTTCTTCACTGATTTCTTTTATTTTTTAAAAGATTTTATTTATTTATTTGACAGAGATAGAGAGATCACAAGTAGGCAGAGAGTCAGGCAGAGAGAGAGGGGGAAGCAGGCTCCCTGCTGAGCAGAGAGCCTGATGCGGGGCTTAATCCCAGGATCCTGAGATCATGACCTGACCTGAAGGCAGAGGCTTAACCCACTAAGCCACCCAGGGGCCCCTCTTCACTGATTTCTTTTTTTTTTTTTTAAAGATTTTATTTATTTATTTGACAGGCAGAGATCACAAGTAGGCAGAGAGGCAGGCAGATAGAGAGGTGGAAGCAGGCTTCCCACTGAGCAGAGAGCCTGATGCGGGGTTCGATCCCAGGACCCCAGGATCATGACCCGAGCCGATGGCAGAGGCTTTAACCCACTGAGCCACCCAGGTGCCCCTCTTCACTGATTTCTTTCTTTCTTTTTTTTTTTATAATTTTTTTTTTTAAAGGTTTCTTCACTGATTTCTAATGCTGCCTCAATCATATATATGTGTAGAGCTGTTTCTGGAATTTCAGTTCTATTCCTTTTATCAATTTTTCCAAGTTTGCATCAATACCACATGTTTTAATGATTATAATCTTGGTATCTGGTAGGGAATGTCCTTTCCCCTTATCCTTTTTCTTCAAAATTATGATGGTTATTCCCAGCCCTTTACATAGCCAGATCACTCTCAGGATCTGTGCATCAAGTTCCACAAAATGTCTTGCTTGTATTTCAGTAAGAATTGAATTAAACTTGTGAACTAATTTGGGAAAGAAGTGACAGATTGATGATATTGATTCTTCCTGTTTAATAACATGGTATATCTCTGTTGCTATTGGGAATGATATCTGATTTTTTAAAAAGATTTTATTTTATTTATTTTGACAGAGAGATAGTGAGAGAGGGAACACAACCAAGGGGTGTGGGAGAGGAAGTAGGCTTCCCACTGAGCAGGTAGCCTGATGCAGAGCTTGATCCCAGGACCCTGGGATCATGACCTGAGCTGAAGGCAGATGCTTAATGACTGAGCCACCCAGGTATCCCTGATATCTGATTTCTATGTCTTTTTTTTAGTTTTTAAAATATTCATATATATATATATATATATATATATATTGGGGCACCAGGGTGGCTCAATGGGTTGAGCCTCTGCCTTCCGCTTGGGTCATGATCTCAGGGTCCTGGGATCGAGTCCCGCGCTGGGCTCTCTGGTCAGTGGGGATCCTGCCTCCCCCCTTCTCTCTGCCTGCCTCTCTGCCTACCTGTGATTTCTTTCTCTGTCAAATAAATAAAATCTTTTTAAAAAATTTCACATATAGGAACACTATTTATTTTTGTATGTTGATCTTCTCTCCAGCAATATGACTGGGCTTTCATATGAGTTCTAATAACTTTATACATTCTACTAGATTTTCTATGAAAACAATATTACAAATATTGGCAGTATTTGCTTCTTCTTATCCAATTCTCTGGCTCATTTATTGTCCTACTGCATTTGTTAAGCACTTCAGTAAGTATAATGTGGAATAGAAGGAATGATAGCAGCTATCTTTGTCTTATTTTTTTAATGTCTGCTAATGTGGTATATTACATTAATAGATTTTCTTTATTGAACATCTGGCATTTGAGGATAAGTCAAACTTGGTCATGATATATTGCTTTTTAATTCACTTTTGAATTAAATGTAACATTTGTTGATAATTTTAATACCTGCGTTATTAGTAATTTTATTGATAATTTCCTTTTCCGTAATGTTCTTATCCAGTTTTGTGGTCAAGGTTAACCTCATAAATTGAGGTGGGTAACTTACCCTAATTATGTGTTTGTTGATGTCTTTTATATGTTAGGGATAATCTGTTCCCTAAAGGTTCTGTAAAATTTTCTTTTTGATCTCTTCCTCATTAGATTCGATGATTACTGGTTTATCCAAGTTTTCTTTTTCTTTTCAAGACGTGTGGTGAAGTAACTACTTTCTCCGGCTTCCTGTTTCTATATAGAGGAAACTATCCATGCAGTGCCCTTGGCCTTGAGCCCTATCTCAACAGTATCTCTTCTACAGGGAGGAGTTGAATAACTGATAAGCTCATCTCCTTCCGGGTTCCCTCTAGGTCTTTCTGCCTGCCAGATTTGTGTTCTAGTGAGCTGTCTTCCATAGAATAACAGGGTTGACTGTGTGTTTGGGAAGCCAGTGTTGTCCGTCTGTTTGATGACAAAGTAATTACATTGAATTCAAGAGGGAACTATTACAAGTACACTTAGCTACAGACCAAAATCACTTTCTCTAAACTGTTTTATCAGTAATACATGTGATATTTTGATCCCCATCTGCTTGATTATATTTAATGGTAAGGAACAAGGGAGGAGAAGAAGCAGTGTTATTCTTTGCTCCTCAAATGACAACATCTGGTGGTGCCTTGGCTGAATACTTTGAAAAATAAATACAACTGGAGAAATTAAGTCTCTAGGGTGGTAAGGGTTCATGGTTTATCGCTGTAGAGGTTTTTTTTGTTTTGTTTTGTTTTGTTTTGTTTTTTCAGATTTTATTTATTTATTTGACAGAGATCACAAATAGGCAGAGGCAGGCAGAGAGAGGAGGGGGAGCAGGCTCCCTGCTGAGCAGAGAGCCCAATGCAGGGCTCAATCCCAGGACCCTGGGACCACAGCCTGAGCCAAAGGCAGAGGCTTTATTAACCCACTGAGCCACCCAGGCGCCCCTGGCTGTAGAATTTTAACCTCAACATTTTGTAGCAGCCCAGATTGTGCTTTTGGCTTTTGTGGGGATGACTTTTTCAGGTGGCTTTAGTCCTTGGGCTTTCTTTAGTAAGCATGGCATACATGGAATTGTGTGATCTTGATGGTCTATGACAGTTCATAGTAGTGTTGTTCCCCAGGTGTTTGGTTGTTTTTCTGCAAAAGAGTACTTTTTTTTTATTGTGGTGAAATATATATAAAATTTATTCCTTTAATTATTTTCAAATATATAGTTAGTAGCATTAGGTACATTCACACTGTTGTGTAACAAAAGTGTAAGATGAAAAACTTACTAAACAAGGGCTGCTCTGGTCTCCATGTCTGGGTACCTACAGATTGACTGTGAATGCTGCATCCAGTTCGGACTGGTAATAGAGGAGAAACAGAGTCAGAGATGAGATCTATTCTGTTGGCCTGAGTTAGGTCAAGTGTCCAGCTTTGAATGAGTGACTGTGGCTAGACGTCAGAGTAATACTATTTTAGATGGTACTACTGGCTCACCCCTACAGCCAGGGCTGGCATTTGCTCACCCCAGATACCACAGGAGAAATACATATATGCATTTATGTATTTATGTATACACATCTGAGAGAGCAACCCAAACCTAAAGGAAGAACAGATGCTGGAGAAGCAACTGTGATGTCCCTTATAACCACTTCTTAGAGATAACCAGTGATAAATATCATACATATTACTTTTTTTTTTTTTTTACAAAATTGAGGTCTTTTTATGCAGTATCATCATCTAATATGGTAACAGTAGCTATATGTGGCTATTTCAATTTAGATTAAATAAAATTACAGTTTAGCCTCTCAGTCACACTAGCCATACTTAAGATGCTTAATAGCTAAGTGTGTCTAGTGACTACCTTATTGAACATTTCCAGCGTCACAGAATATATACATTGTAGTTAACATACTGTGATTTGAAATGAAATATTTGAAAAGCTTACCATTTATGCCTGCAAAAATATTCTGTTGAAGTCTGTGTTATCATTTATATGACCATTATCATGTGAACATTTTAAAGGCTGATAAATAACATTCTAAAAATGTATAGGAGAAAGTATTTTCCCCCCTCCTCCTCACAAGCACTGAGAGATTCATTTAAAAGTAAATATTGCCAATCTAATAGGCAAAAACAGATCCCAACTCTGTTTTTATAAATATTGGTTAAGTTGAATAACCCTCTATAATTTGTTACATCTTTGAAAGACATAGGTGTTAACCACAAGACGTTTTTATGTCCTGCAGTATCAACAAATTGCTTCCCCGAGTGTGGAATAAAGGCCACTCAACAGAGGCTAAAGCCATGTGGGATAGCGTGCACACACGCCAGAGGTCGGTATCGCTGGGGTATGAAGAAGAGGACGTAAAGAGCTGTAGATATTGAGGGGAGATGGAAAAAGAAAACCTGGCTTTGGCTTGTCGGGTGGCCCAAGTAACAGCGCTTCGCTTCACCTGGAGCCTTTCGCAGTGGCAGTGACTCGGGTGGCGGGCAGGGCGGGGACGCGCGCAGGGGAGCATTCAGCAACTCCGGAGATAGCGGTGGCCTTCCGCCCCGCACTGATCCCGGATCCTGTGTCGGGGCGACAGTGGCCGAGCGCCTCGGATTGGCCGCGCCCCTGCGCGTTTGTGAGCTGGCCCGAGTCACACTAGGACACCTGCGGGTAGGTTGGGGGCCTCCATTCAGCTTCCCAGGCAGGACCGGTGTCGGTGGCCACCAATGAGGCAGAGAACTCCATGTGCAGGATCCTACCGAACTTTTGTTTTCTTGCCTGCGGGACTAACAGCAGGCTGTAGAGGCATGGTGAAAATGGCATTTAGTGACGTGGAGGACACATTTTGTCACTGTTCGACCAAACTGCCTCATAGAGCCCGAACTTCTCTGTCTCATTTACCCATGGGGGCCATTCTTCAGCTCCTGCTAGGCCCCCAACCCACTGGTCAGTGACTGCAGGCAAGCTGCCCGGGACCCGGGAAAACCAAGCCTACTTATTTCTCCGGGAGGGACGATTGGGCCACTCTTCAAAGGGACCGCCCAGATACCGAGGCCTTGGAGATTTGGAGGTGTGTCTGCCTTTGCAGTTACCAGGAAGAAAACTGGGAAGGGAGTCTAGGGACAGGAGAGGTGGCTATGCTTTGAGAAAGCTCCTGAGATCACTGTGACTTGCTTTCTCCCATCATCTAAACAGGACAAACTGAAGTTCCAAGACTGTTTAGCCCTAGCCTAATATAACCAAAAACGTGGCATTTATCAGAAAAACAAACAGGAAGTCTTTGTAACTGAAAACCAAATAGGGTGCCTGGGTGGCTCAGTTGGTTAGGCCACTGCCTTCGGCTCAGGTCATGATCCCAGGGTCCTGGGATCGAGTTCCGCATCGGGCTCTCTGCTCAGCAGGGAGCCTGCTTCTCCCCCTCCCCTCTCTGCCTGCCTCTGCCTACTTCTGATCTGTCTGTCAAATAAATAAATAAAATCTTTAAAAAAAAAAGTTAAAAAAAAAGAAAAAGAAAACCAAATATAGGGCTTTATTTTTTATTACTAATTTTTATGATGTTATGTTAGTCACCATACAGTATGTCATTAGTTGTTTTTTTTTTTAAGATTTTAGTTATTTATTTGACAGACAGAGATCATAAGTAGGCAGAGAGGCAGGCAGAGGGGAACGCAGGCTCCCTGCTGAACAGAAAGCCCAATGGGGGTGGGGGAGGCTTGATCCCAGGATCCTGGGATCGTGACCTGAGCTGAAGGCAGAGGCTTTAACCCACTGAGCCACCCAGGCGCCCCATGTCATTAGTTTTTGATGTAGTGTTCCAAGATTCATTGTTGGTACAGAGCTTTTAGAAAAAAGAAATGGAAAACTTAAAAATGATCTTGCTTGGTTTATAATACAAATATCTAAAATATAATAAAGTTGAAAAAAAATGTGTTTTACCATGATTGAAAAAAATACATTCTAAAAATGCCACTTGAATTCATTCATATCTTTTGATGAACACTATTGCATCCTGTTAGAAAGTGATGTTTAAAATATTCTTAGAGTACTAAATTAACAGAAAACCTCCAAACATATTACCCATAGATTCATGTGAAAGGCTCTCCTTTCATCTGCAGAGGACCTTGTCTACAGAGTAGACCACTTGAACTTGGTGAGGAGTCACAGCCCTTTTGGTTATCAGGGTGGTTGGCCCACCATGTTCTCCAGCCCTTTTCTATAGCCTACAACTGTTATCAGATTGTTTAGTATATGGGCCTCCTAAACCCTCACATTACCACCAAATTACAATTTGAAATTTAAAGTTGAATAATGGGTAGCAGCTCTTTCTGCCCTGTTTCTGTGCTTTAATAAAATCACCATTTGCACCAAAATGAATAAATAAATAAATAAAGTTGAATAATGAATGCAATTAACTTCTCAGAATTTATGAAAAGCAGTGAGAGTCCCTTTTCTGTAATTCTACATGTATAGCTTTTTCATATCCCATTCTGTGGATTGAATTTGCAAGATATCATCTGCCTAGTTATGAACTTTGCAACTTATTGAAAATACATGTAATTTGCTGGTGTTGCAGAAGTCTGTTTTGTCTTTTTTTGTAAGCTGAGATATAATTGATATATAACATTAGTTTCTGGTGTAAAAATAATGATTTGATATACCCATATGTTGCAAAATGATTACCACACTAAGTCTAGTTAACATCCATCACCATAGTTACAAAAATCTTCTCCCTGTGAAGAGAACTTTTAAGATCTTTTAGTAAATTTCAAATATACAATAGTATTATTAACTATAGTCACCATGCTATACATTATATTCCCATGACTGACTTATAACTGGAAGTCTGTACCTTTTAGACTGCCTTCACCCATTTCACCCACCCCTCACCCCTTGCCTCTCATAACCACCGATCTATTCTCCCTATGAGCTTGTTTTTGTTGTTGTTTTTTAGATTCCACATGTAAGGGAGAGCATATGGCATTTTTGTTTCTCTGTCTGATTTACTTCACTTAGCATAATGCCCTCGGAGGTTCATCCATGTTGTAGCAAATGGCAAGATTTCTTTTTCATGGCTGAATACTATTCCATTGTAAAAATATGGTACTTTTTTTTTTTATCCATTCATCCATTCATGGCCACTTAGGTTGTTGCTGTGTCTTGGCTATTGTAAATAATGCTGCAGTGAATATGGGGATACATGTCTTTTTTTTAAAGTTAATATTTTCATTTCTTTTGGATAAATACCCAGAAGTGGAATTCCTGGATCATATGGTAGTCCTACTTGTAATTTTTTGAGGAACATCCATTCTGTTTTCCATAGTGGCTGCACCAGTTTACATTTCTACCAGTAGTGCACAAGGGTTCCCTTTTCTCCATACATTTGCCAACACTTCTAATTTCTTTTCTTTTTGACATTAGCCATTCTAACAGGTGTGGGGTGAGATCTATTGTGGTTTTGATTTGCATTTCCCTGATGATTAATGATGTTGAGCACCTTTTCATGTGCCTATTAGCCATTTGTATGTTTTTGGAAAAATGTCTATTCAGATCCTCAGCCCATTTTTAAATCAATTTTTTTTCTTTGCTATTGAATTGTATGAGTCCTTTATATACTTGGGATATTAACCCCTTTTCAGATATATAACTTGCAAATATTTTCTCCCATTCCATGGGTTGCCTGTACATTTTGTTTATGGTTTCCTTTGCTGTGCAGTTTTTAGTTTGATACAGTCCCATGTTTATTTTTGGTTTTTGCTGCCTTTGGTTTTGGTGTCAAATCCAAAAAGTCACCCAAAGCCAATGGCAAGGAGCTTGCCCCCTACGTTTTTTATTTAGAGTTTTATCAGTTCAGGTCTTATGTTCAAGTTTTTAATCCACTTTGTTAATTTTTTTTAAGTAGGCTCCATGCCCCATGTAGAGCCCAATGCAGAGCTTGAACTCACAACCCTGAGATCAAGACCTGAGCTGAGATCAAGAGTCAGACACTTGGGGCGCCTGGGTGGCTCAGTGGGTTAAAGCCTCTGCTCAGGTCATGACCCTGGGTCCTGGGATCAAGCCCGGCATCAGGCTCTCTGCTCAGCAGGGAGCCTGCTTCCCCCTGCCTCTGCCTGCCTCTCTGCCTACTTGTGATCTCTGTCAAATAAATAAAACCTTTATTAAAAAAAGAAAAAAGAGCCAGACACTTAACTGACTGAGCCACCCAGGCACCCCTGTGTTAAATTTCTGTGCATAGTGTAAGACAATGGTCCAGTTTCCTCCGTACCATTTATTGAAGAGACTGTCCTTTTCCCATTGTATATGATTGGCTTCTCTGTTGTAAATTTGTTGGCCAAATATGTGTGGGTTTATTTCTTGGCTCTCTATTCTATTCCACTAGCATATATGTCTGTTTTTATACCACTACTATACTGTTGGAAATATATATTATTTGCTGATGTTCCAGAAGTCCATACTTTTTGTTGCTTTCTTCATTAAGGCATTAAAAGCTGCTGTTTAGTATACTTACTTTCTTTATTCAGTATAAGGTAGAAATGAAAAAAGTTTCTTAATGTTAATATAGCAATTTATATTACCTTTGGTCTTTGGAATGCAGGTAGTTTTCTTATCTTTTTTTTGTTGTTGTTTCTTTTTTTTATAGGGAGTTTACAAAGTTTCTGACTTGTGATTTAAACTCCACATTAAAAAGCAAATTGGATTATCTTTATCTTTACCTAAGAACTGTCTCAAAGTTCATTCATACCTGGAAAATAAGTTTGAAAAACACTTTGTCATGCCCTCATCAGAGCATTTATCTAATCTGTCTGGAATTGAAAGTGTAAATGATATATTTTACCATTCATTTCAATGATTGATTATGATCAAGAAAGATGGGAAACTTATTAACTTTATAATACTTAGTAAAGCCCTACTTTTTATACTTTGCAACATAAAATAATATGTGGTGTGTGCACATCTATTTTAAAGTAGCAAATATCAAGTAAGCCAAAGTTCAGATAAAGTTAATTAAAATCCAATTTTTTTTTAAAAAAAGAGGACTCTATTTTTAAGATTTTATTTACGAGAGAGAGTGTGAGCAAGAGCTCAAGAGCAGGGGGAGGGGCACTGAGCAGGGAATCTGCCATGCAGCTTGATCCAGGGCCCTAAAGATCATGACCTGAGCCCAAGGTAGACATTTAACCGACTGAACCACCCAGGCGCCCCTAAAATCCCACTTTTTTTTTTAATTCCTTTATTTGTTTATTTACAGCATAACAGTGTTCATTGTTTTTGCACCACACCCAGTGCTCCATGCAGTACATGCCCTCCCTATTACCCACCACCTGGTTCCTCAACCTCCCACCCCCCCCCACCCCCACCCTTTCAAAACCCTCTGGTTGTTTTTCAGAGTCCATAGTCTCTCATGGTTCATCTCCCCTTCCAGTTTCCCTCAACTCCCTCTCCTCTCCATCTCCCCATGTCCTCCATGTTATTTGTTATGCTCCACAAATAAGTGAGACCATATGATACTTGACTCTCTCTGCTTGACTTATTTCGCTCAGCATAATTTCTTCCAGTCCTGTCCATGTTGCTACAAAAGTTGGGTATTCATACTTTCTAATGGAGGCATAATACTCCATTGTGTATATGTACCACATCTTCCTTATCCATTCGTCCGTTGAAGGGCATCTTGGTTCTTTCCACAGTTTGGCGACCGTAGCCATTGCTGCAATAAACATTGGGGTACAGATGGCCCTTCTTTTCACTACATCTGTATCTTTGGGGTAAATACCCAGCAGTGCAATTGCAGGGTCATAGGGAAGCTCTATTCTTAATTTCTTCAGGAATCTCCACACTGTTCTCCAAAGTGGCTGCACTAACTTGCAATCCCACCAACAGTGTAAGAGGGTTCCCCTTTCTCCACATCCTCTCCAACACACGTTGTTTCCTGTCTTGCTAATTTTGGCCATTCTAACTGGTGTCAGGTGGTATCTCAATGTTGTTTTAATTTGAATCTCCCTGATGGCTAGTGATGATGAACATTTTTTCATGTGTCTGATAGCCATTTGTATGTCTTCATTGGAGAAGTGTCTGTTCATATCTTCTGCCCATTTTTTGATATGATTATCTGTTTTGTGTGTGTTGAGTTTGAGGAGTTCTTTATAGATCCTGGATATCAACCTTTTGTCTGTACTGTCATTTGCAAATATCTTCTCCCATTCCGTGGGTTGCCTTTTTGTTTTGCTGACTGTTTCCTTTGCTGTGCAGAAACTTTTGATCTTGATGAAGTCCCAAAAGTTCATTTTTGCTTTTGTTTCCTTGGCCTTTGGAGACATATCTTGAAAGAAGTTGCTGTGGCTGATATCGAAGAGGTTACTGCCTATGTTCTCCTCTAGGATTCTGATGGATTCCTGTCTCACATTGAGGTCTTTTATCCATAAAATCCCACTTTTAACTATATACAGTTAGTTAGTTTTGAGTGAAATGGTTGAAATAAATTAAAAACCCAAACTGGCTTTTCTTCCTCCTAGGGTTATGTGTACAAAACTATTCCAATATTAGTTGGAAGCAGACAATCTAGAAAGGAAAAATAGCGCACTTTCAACTTAAGTGAAAATTGCTTATCCATTTTTGTCTGCAGATGACTTATTTTAGATTCTTTGCCTTTCACTGCCCTACTGGTATATACTCAAAAAATATAAACAAAAAGTATTATCAGCATCTATAAAATGTAACTGGGAAGGAGTCTTATTAAAACATCACATGGCACATTCAAAAGTCAACAAATGATTTGCTAATTACTGGTGTGAGATTGTACTTGTGTTATTTACTCATATAATTGAGTTGATGACATAATTACATGATTCTTTAATAACTAAAGCATTTAGTATGCTCTGAGGGAGACTTCTTTTAAAAACAATTGTTTTAGATATGTATTCTTTTTTTTAAAGATTTAATTTATTTATTTGAGACAGAGATAGTGAGAGAGAGCGAGCATGAGCAGGGTGAGGGGCAGGGAGAGAAGCAGGCTCCTTGTACCCCCAAATATGGGGCTCGATCCCAGAACTCCAGGATCACAACCTGAGTTATAGGAAGACGCTTAACCAACTGAGCTACCCAGGCACCCATCGATGTGTATTATTTTTAAATGTACAATTTTGCTCCATTTTTACAGTAATGTTAGAAAGCTATTATTTTTCATCCTGTACATGTAGTCCACTGCCAGCAAAGCACTGCAGATGAGAAAGTGGGGGCAGCGGGCTCATTCTTTCTGTCCTCAGTGTGGGATCATCAGTTCAAAGGGAGTATGTATTTTCTAGACTGTTTTACCAAAAGATTAACTCGATTTTCAGTTGCAACCAAAATTATTCTCATATGTTCTCTCAGTTTTGTGCCAGTATTCATTTTTATTAATTAGTTGAGTTTTATTCCATATAATTTAAACTAACTTAATAAGGGCTTGCGTTTTGTTAGTAAAATTTTATATTTCCCCATATTTTTTATTTTTAAAATTTTATTTAAATTCAATTAACATACAGTATATTAATTAGTTTCAGAAGTAGAGTTCAGTGATTCATCAGTTGCATACAATACCCAGTGTTTATTACATCACATGCGCTCCTTAATGTCCATCACCCAGTTACCCCATCCCCTGACCGCTCTCCCTTCCAGCAACCCTGTTTATTTCCTGTGGTTAAGAGTCTCTTATGGTTTGTCTCCCTCTCTGATTTCATCTTCTTTTATTTTTCCCTCCCTTACCCAATGCTCCTCTGTTTTGTTTCTTCAATTCTACATGTGAGTGAAATCATACGACAATTGTCTTTCTCTGACTGACTTATTTCACTTAGCGTAACACTCTTTAGTTCCAATCACCTTGTTACAATTGGCAGTATTTCATTTTTTTTGATGGCTGAGTAGTATTCCATTGTGTGTTTGTGTTCTTTATCCATTCATCTGTCAATGGACATCTGGGCTCTTTCTAAAGTTCGGTTATTGTGGACATTGCTGCTATAAACATTGGGGTGCAGGTACCCCTTTGGATCACTACATTTGTATCTTCGTATACCTCCCCATATTTTAAAGTTGTCTGCATTTCTTTTTTTTTTAAATTTTTTAATTTATTTATTTGACAGAGAGAGATCACAAGTAGGTGGAGAGGCAGGCAGAGAGAGAGGAGGAAGCAGGGTCCCTGCTGAGCAGAGAGCCGATGCGGGGCTCGATCCCAGGACCCTGAGACCATGACCTGAGCCGAAGGCAGAGGCTTTAACCCACTGAGCCACCCAGGCGCCCCTAAAGTTGTCTGCATTTCTGAACATAGACTCTCTGTTAACCTTTGACCACTCTCTATTGGAATTTGGATACTGACTTAAATTTCTATAAAATTTTTATATATTTTTGGTAAATTGTCAACATTTATATAGCAAGTTATCTTTTCTTAAATATGCTTTTAAAATTTACATATAATAAAATTTCCTTCTTTGATGTACAATTTCATGAGATTTGACAAAGACACAGTATTTGTCAATCACAGTAAAGATACATTTTTAAAAAAGATTTATTTAGTTATATATTTCCCCGAGAGAGAGAGAGAACAAGCAGGGGGAGTGGCAGGCAGAGGGAGAAGCAGGATCCTTGCTGAGCAAGGAGACCGTTACAGGATTTGATCCCAGACCCTGGGATCATGACCTGAGCTGAAGGCAGACACTTAACCAACTGAGCCACCCAGGCATCCTGATATAGTTTTTACTTCCCCAAATTCCCTCATGCTTCCCCTTTAGATTCCCACATCCCCTCACTCCCATCCTTACCCTCTGATAACCACTATTTGCTCTCTGATCCTATAGTTTTACCTTTCCCAGAACGTCATCTAAATGGAATGTTGGAGTTTATAAACCATTGAGTCTGTCTTCTTTTAGTTAGCATAATGTATTTGAAATTCATCCATATTGTTCACCAATACTTTATTCTTTTTTGTTGTTGAGTAGTATTTCATATGGATGTATCTGAGTTTGTTTCACTCACCTGTCAAATGATGTATGGGTTGTCCAGTTTGGGGCAGTTATCAATAATTATATTTCATATGAATTGTGGGGAAAAAAAGTATATCCTATAAAAGTCAGGATACAGGTTTTTGTGTGAATATAAGTTTTTTTTTCTTTGATGAATTCCCAGGGAAGGTATAACTGGCTTCCATAGTAGGTTTCTATCTAACCTAGAAGCTACCAAACTCTTCCACGGGCATCTGAGTGGCTCAGTTGGTTAAGAATATGACTCTTGATTCAGAGTTGTGGGGCATGATCTCAGGGTTGTGGGGATGAGCTCCACACTGGGCATGGAGCCTGCTTAAGATTCTCTCCTTCTCCCTCTGTCCATCCCTCTAATAAAAAAAGAAAAATTAAAAACTACCAAACTCTTCCAAAATGGTCGTGCCATCTTGCATTCATCTGAGCCATATATAGCCAAATGCTTGCCATTTTGCATTCCTGTTAGTTGCTCTAAATTCCTTGATTCTTTTGTCTTCCTTTATATGGTGTACATTTAAAAGGCATTTAAACACCATTGTTATCTTTCATGATATCCATAAATGTGCTCTCTATCACTGAAAATACTAGTCTGTTTTTCTCTAGTGATAGTAAATATTTTTTTAATATTTAATTTTTGGCCATATGAAATGTATTGAATGGTACCAAGCTATTTCTTTTGCATACTGATACCATTTGCCTAATGAGATGCTTTGGGGCTGCTCTACCTTTGCCCATTTCCCAATGGAATTCAACACATTTCTTCAAATGATCCTCCATTCCTTATCTTAGGCAGTATATACCATATTCCCAGTTGCGCAGAACAGAAAGAGGGTTATGATACCTTTCTCTTCCTTAGTTCCTATATCTAAAAGGTCAGTGGGCTTCGTAAAAACATGAACCCACTTCTCCCCATCATCTTAACTTTCTTGCTCAAATCCCTTTGAGCCCTTCTGTACACTGGCCCAGGGTGATCTTTCAACATACAAATCTGAGCTAGTCAAGTCCCAAAGGCTCCAATGGCTCCTCATTAGCAGAGAACACAAAATCCTTTAAAATGTCTTTTTTTTTTTTTTAAGCCTCCCCAGCTTCCCCTTTACCTGACAAATGTCTGAATACGGAAGCCAGCCTGCCAGATTTTAAACTGTGACTCTACCATGTACTGGTTTTTGACCTTAGACAAGTTAACGACATCTCATATACAATTGTATTCAAAGTTTTAGTGTATGAAAATGAAAATATTGGGGCACCTGGGTGGCTCAGCGGGTTAAAGCCTCTGCCTTCAGCTCAGGTCATGATCCCAGGGTCCTGGGATCGAGCCCCGCATCGGGCTCTGTGCTTAGCTGGGACCCTGCTTCCTCCTCTCTCTCTCTCTCTGCCTGCCACTCTGCCTACTTGTAATCTCTATCTGTCAAATAAATAAATCTTTAAAAAAAAAAAAAGAAAATGAAAATATTTACAACACTGTTTTAGAAAGTTTGACTTCTAACCTTTTTAGAAGAAAACAAATATCTTGTTACATTTTTATTACAATCACAATCATGTTCCTGATTCATTCTCTGGAGCCAGACTGCCTTGATAGGAATCTCAGCTCCACCACTTAAATTATAATCTCTTTGGCAAGCTACTTAACTTTCTGTTTCTTCATCTGTAAATTGGGAATAATAGTATTTGCTTTGTTGTGATTATTGCAAGGGCTAAATGAATTAATGTATCTAAAACAATGCCAAGGCACGTAGTAAGCACCATTTTAAGTACTAGCTATTGTCATTATTCAACTAATGGGTAAGCCAGTCCCTAATTTCCCATCCGTTGTTGGTGTCCTTCCAATAAATCCCGAACAACCAGTGCTTCCTTCTTTTTAATTTTTTTTAAAGATTTGTTTATTTTAGAGAGAGTGAGCAGGGCTGGAGGGAGGCAGAGGGAAAGGAATCTCAAGTAGACTCCTTGTTGAGCATGGAGCCCAAGAAGGGCTTGATCTCAGAACTCTGAGATCATGACCTGAGTTGAAACCGAGTTGAAAACTTAACCGACTGAGCTACCTAGGTGCCCCCAGTGCTTGCTTCTATCATAGAAAGTAGTACAATGTATAAAATTGTCTTTCTTACTTACACTGTAGATGTCTGAAAGATATTTCCTTCACCTCAAGCATGCTGCTTGCCTCTAAGAACTCCCAGGGCTTATGTTCTTTTGCCTTAGGGCCTTTTCAGTCTGCCTACCTCTGCCTTTCCAAATACTTTAGAGGCATTCTGACCTCATGAATACAAACTTCAAATGAGAATCACACCATCACAGATGGATTTTTGTTGAGAAAGTATTTTTTGCTTGAATTCAAGCCACCTTAATTCCTTCATCAGTTTTCTATATAGCACAGCAAAAACAATTTATATTTTTTCCATTTCATTTTACTGAAATTATTTTCATTGGGAGTATTTTTCTGTACAAATTATAAAGCAAGGAATTGATTCATCAGTCAGCTTTTTTTGCATATATTTAATAGTTCCAATTAGTTTCTGCTATTGAGTTCCTCAGGATCAAATTAAATTCTAAATTTTATTGATCCAATTCATCTATTAAATTTGGTCAAGAACTGTGGCCAGTTTTACTTTGTTAAATATTTCCATCAAGTCTAATGTTGGTGGGAGTGGTCAATTTTGGCAACTTTTAATCTTATGAGATATGTTCTTCAGCAAATTTTTTCTTTTTTTTTTAAATTAAATTTATTTATTTTCAGCGTAACAGTACTCATTGTTTTTGCACCACACCCAGTGCTCCATGCAATACGTGCCCTCCACTTGGAGGTTACCCCAACTTCCCACCCACCGCCCCTTCAAAACCCTCAGGTGGTTTTTCAGAGTCCATAGTCTCTCATGGTTCATCTCCCCTTCCAATTTCCCACAACTCCCTTCTCCTCTCCATCTCCCCATGTCCTCCACGTTCTTTGTTATGCTCCACAAATAAGTGAAACCATATGACACTTGACTCTCTCTGCTTGACTTATTTCGCTCAGCATAATCTCTTCCAGTCCCGTCCATGTTGCTACAAAAGTTGGGTATTCATCCTTTCTGATGGAGGCATAATACTCCATCGTGTATATGGACCACATCTTCCTTATCCATTCGTCCATTGAAGGGCATCTTGGTTCTTTCCACAGTTTGGCGACCGTAGCCATTGCTGCAATAAACATTGGGGTACAGATGGCCCTTCTTTTCACTACATCTGTATCTTTGGGGTAAATACCCAGCAGTGCAATTGCAGGGTCATAGGGAAGCTCTATTCTTAATTTCTTGAGGAATCTCCACACTGTTCTCCAAAGTGGCTGCACCAACTTGCATTCCCACCAACAGTGTAAGAGGGTTCCCCTTTCTCCACAACCTCTCCAACACACGTTGTTTCCTGTCTTGTTAATTTTGGCCATTCTAACTGGTGTAAGGTGATATCTCAATGTGGTTTTAATTTGAATCTCCCTGATGGCTAGTGATGATGAGCATTTTTTTATGTGTCTGATAGCCATTTGTATGTCCTCATTGGAGAAGTGTCTGTTCATATCTTCTGCCCATTTTTTGATATGATTATCTGTTTTGTGTGTGTTGAGTTTGAGGAGTTCTTTATAGATCCTGGATATCAACCTTTTGTCTGTACTGTCATTTGCAAATATCTTCTCCCATTCCGTGGGTTGCCTTTTTGTTTTGTTGACGGTTTCCTTTGCTGTGCAGAAGCTTTTGATCTTGATGAAGTCCCAAAAGTTCATTTTCGCTTTTGTTTCCTTGGCCTTTGGAGACATATCTTGAAAGAAGTTGCTGTGGCTGATATCGAAGAGGTTACTGCCTATGTTCTCCTCTAGGATTCTGATGGATTCCTGTCTCACATTGAGGTCTTTTATCCATTTCGAGTTTATCTTTGTGTACGGTGTAAGAGAATGGTCGAGTTTCATTCTTCTACATATAGCTGTCCAGTTTTCCCAGCACCATTTATTGAAGAGACTGTCTTTTTTCCATTGTATATTTTTTCCTGTTTTGTTGAAGATTATTTGACCATAGAGTTGAGGGTCCATATCTGGGCTCTCCACTCTGTTCCACTGGTCTATGTGTCTGTTTTTTTTTTTTTTTTAAAGATTTTATTTATTTATTTGACAGAGAGAGATCACAAGTAGACAGAGAGGCAGGCAGAGAGAGAGAGAGCGAAGCAGGCTCCCCGCTGAGCAGAGAGCCCGATGTGGGACTCGATCCCAGGACCCTGAGATCATGACCTGAGCCGAAGGTAGCGGCTTAACCCACTGAGCCACCCAGGCGCCCTATGTGTCTGTTTTTATGCCAGTACCACGCTGTCTTGGTGATCAAGCTTTGTAGTAAAGCTTGAAATCAGGTAACGTGATGCCACCAGTTTTGTCAGCAAATTTTTTCTAATACATTTATCTTGTGTAGTGTTAGCTGTTCTGGGTTTTGTTTTGTTTTTCATTTTATTTTATTTCTTTTCAGTGTTCCAGCATTCATTGTTGGTTTTATTTTTAAAATGGAAACTTATTTGTTGTGATTTGGATAAACAATTGTTTGAATTTACTTTTTAGCTAAAAATGAGAAAATTTTATCAATTCTCCAGGACCATTCTTTGGCTCAAAACACGTCACTCCATTTCTCTTCTCCCTCAAATTTCTTTATATCCTTCTTTCTCACTCCTCAGATACCAGCTCAGGCATCACTTGCTCAGGGATTCCTCTCGATCTCTAAGGCTAGATCAAGTTTCCCACTTTATGCTTATATAATACACTTATTTCTCTTTCATCACTTACTGGACTTTAAAATATATATTTCCATGAGTACTTATTGTCTCCCTCATTAAACTTTGTTTAAGTAAAGGCAGAAGCTTTCTTTTTCTTAACCACTGGATCCCTGGCACATAAATAGCACTCAGATTTATTGAAAGAATGATGAAAAGGAAAATGGTATCTTTTAATCCCCAGTATACATACAATGTCTGACCAATACTAGGGATTCATTAAAAACTTGTTTGTATTTCTCTGTTATTGCTTATTTCTGGTTTGTTATCCTCTGACAGAAAATGATTTTTCCCCTCAATACTTATTTAAAAATTGACTTTCTGGGGCGCCTGGGTGGCTCAGTGGGTTGGGCCGCTGCCTTCGGCTCGGGTCATGATCTCGGGGTCCTGGGATCGAGTCCCGCATCGGGCTCTCTGCTCAGCGGGGAGCCTGCTTCCCTCTCTCTCTCTCTCTGCCTGCCGCTCTGTCTACTTGTGATCTCTCTCTGTCAAATAAATAAATAAAATCTTAAAAAAAAATTTAAAAAAAAAATTGACTTTCTGATGCTATATATTTTTAAGCCTTTAACACCAACCTACTCTAATAGTCTTCCCTTCTCTACAGGGCTGTCATACTGTGGAACCCAGAAGGGTACACTGTATTCTATGGAGCAGGGAGTTGTTTGAAGTAGTAGGATTGCATCCTCACCTCCCTCTGTGAAAGGAAAAGCATTTAGCTAACTCCTAAAGTTGGTTGTAAGAGCAGTTCTAAACCCTAGCTGTACATCAGAATTACATGGGGTACTTTCAAAACAGAAATACTGGGGTGCCTGGGTGGCTCAGTCAGTTAAGTGTCTGTCTTCGGTTCAGGTCATGATCCCAGGGTGTGCATCAGGCTCCCTGCTCAGCGGGCAGTCTGCTTCTCCCCCTCCCTCTGCCACTCCCCTTGCTTGTGCTCTCTCGCTCTATCTTTCAAATAAATAAATAAATCTTTAAACAAAACAAAAGAGAAATCCTTGAGCCCCACCCTACATTTATTGAGTCAGTACACAGTTAAACTCCCTACAGGACTGCAGAACCAGGGTTAGGAAACACTTGGTTGGAGCACAGGATGAGTGTGGGCAAAGTGGTTACACATTAATCTGGATAGGAAGGTTAGAGACCATGAAATTGGGGTCCCCATATGCAATATTAAGGAGTTGGAATTTAATTCTACATATAGTAAGGAACCATGAAAGGCTTTCAGAGGGCAATGAAATAATCAGATCTGTAAGAAAGGTGAAATTGGCACCAGTGTGGCAGATATGCCGGCAGGGTGTAGAGCCTCAGCCAGGGGAAGCTAGGAAGAAGGTAAATGAACTTAGGAACAAGTGATAAGGATTTGAGAGGGTGGATGCAGTGCAATGAGGGAGAAAGGGAATAGGAAAGCACTCACAAGACATTTGACAAGACTCAATAAATGAAATGTCTAGAATAAGAAAGGAGAGAGAGGCTGAAAACCCCTCCAAGATTTCTAGGCTAAGCAACTGGATGCAATTTGATGATGCCATCAGCAAACAGAGAATACAAGTGAAAGGGCAGAATTGAACAAGCAAAGGGAACAGATTCTGCTTCCAGGTATGAAGAAACAGAAGTTCCTTTTGTACACCATTTAGGTAGAGCTAGAATAGCAGGAAATTGGAAATTAAGATCTAGAATTTATAAGAGAATCTGAGGCTGAAATTTTAGGTTTGGGAGTCAACAGGGTATTTCAGTTGAGGTCACTGGAATGAATGAAACCAAACATGGCATTGTCTCTGCAGAATCAAAAGTGCTTAGCACAGATTTAGAGATAAAATCAGGTTTTCTCATTTAATTTACTTAACCATATAATTTTAATAAGGCTCAGAAAGAACACCATTAGAAATAAACAGAAATTAATGTGAAGTGTCAATTACGATATATAAAAATTATCTGTCATCTTTAGGATAACTTCAAATATGACTACTGTATCTCTGTACTTAACTTGGAACACATTTAACTGTTGGCTTGGAAAGACTAGTTTCTAAGCTTATTAATTAGCAGATTAGTCAAGATGAGTCAGATGACCCAGATTATGAGTCAGCTCCTCATCTGTGCTACGAGTACTCTCCCTAAATGAAACTGATATTTGGTGATCTACTTCATACCATGTAAAGGCAATGTGATTAATTAAGCTAAATCATAAAAATACAACATATGTAATAAATGGAGATTGTATCCAGAGATTGTAAATTAATCTGTGTCTATGTATGTGTATGCTTGTGTGCCAGGCACTTTTGTGTCATTTACTTTAATACAAACTCATTACTAGATCTGGAATTATTTCAATAGAAAAAAACCCAAATGTAAGATTCCTAGGAACTGCTGCTTCTGGAGAGTGAATGAACTTGTACATACTGAGTCCCAGAAATCTTCATTTAAAGAGGCATCCAGGTTAATTATGATGCAGGGGGCTCAAGAACTATACTTTGAGAAATACAAACTTATACTGTTATACAATTTAACTAAGACTTTTAAAAACATGTTGATAAATTTTCTTGGATTACAGAAAAATGTTTGAAATAGCAGTGTTACGTAGTTTAAGTAGAAAATATATTTTATTTATTCAACTTTGTTGACTTTCAGTATATTTTGTAATGACACACAAAGTTATACCAAACCTACATTTTGATTTCATTACATTCCACTCCAAATTCTTTACCATTTACCAAAAATAACTTTTTATAAAGCTTACTGTTTTGTCCATTAATATACAGATGATCAATCTACACTTTTTTGCATGTTTCTCTCAAAAGTTAGAATAGCTTATGATAGTATTATATAAAACTAACTGGTATTTTACACACCAAACAGAAGTACAGATTCTGTACAATGTAATAGTATACATATATATTACAAGAGATTAAATGCCTTGTTAAAAGTAATAGTTTAAGAAATCTTTCATGGAAAAAAATCTGCATTACAAAATGTGGTGGCTTAAGTATCAGCTGCTTTCCGCTCATGAATTTCTTTCAGTCGGCATTAACTGTCCATTTAGCTTCATTAATAGTTTTACCACAAGGCCAGCCTACAAAGTAAAATATACGGCGACAGTAAATATCAAACATGTATGGCAGTGGGCAGTTCCCTATCTATCTGAAAAGGAACCTTCTTGGTAGAAGGCAGCTTGTCAAGAATAGGAGTACTTAGGCTTTCAAGGGATTTAAGGAGCAACCTACTGGATGCAGCTAGTAGCTCTGATACCAAGAAGAGGAAAGGACCACCTAATATCTTGATTAAAAAAATAGGGAATACTGACCAGAATGAAAGGAAATGGCAGAAAAAAGAGTTTCACTATTATAAAACTGAAATATTCACTATTATAAAACTTATTCAGATAAGTTTATGGCTTATTTGCTTACGCAAGGCCTACTTTTTTTCCCCTTGGTCTTAAATACCTTAATTTCATACGTTATCAAAGGTTTTCCTTGAAGCAAAATGGATTGTCACTTTAAAAATTTTTTTCCTTTTCTTTTTAATTCAATTAGCCAACATATAATACATCATTTGTTTTTGATGTAATGTTAAATGATTCATCAGTTGTGTATAACACCCAGTGCTCATCACATCACTAATACAGCAGTTCATTAGAAGTCCAAAGTAATAAGTACTTTGTAATAAGATAAGTACTTACCTGTTTTGTGTGTACTATAAAGCTCATTTTATTTTCCATACTATGGATCTGAAAACATGTATCAGCATCCCCCAACTGCCACATAAAACAACCATACTTAAGACTGATGAGTAAAGCCTGCAACATAATTAGAAACTGTTTTATTGAAATATATATTAAAAACAATACCTCTCTTCTCTTACTATCTACAGTGACCTAACTTAGTCCTGTCTAAACATAATAGTTTTGAATGTTAGAATAAAATCTATATGAGGTACCCACATTAACCTCACAGAACCTAAAGTACAGAGCCACACATATGGTAGATGCTCAGGAGACTACCTCGAGCAATGATAAATTGTTTGTATTAGACTGACAAAATATTTTAAAGATGCCTGTTTTGTGGTGTGTGTGTACGTACACACACACACACACACACACACACACACACAGTCTCTGGAATATCATTCAGCCATGAGAAAGAAGACAGTACTTCCATTTTCGACAACATGAACAGACCTCGAAGTCATTATGCTAAGTGAAATAAGTCAGAATAAGACTAATATTATAGGATACCACTTAATTCAGAGTCTAAAGAAGCTGAAGTCACAGAAACAGAAACAGAATGGTGGCTACCAAGGGCTGGGGGATGGGTGAAATGAGGAAATGTTGGCCATGGAGTATAAACTTGCAGGTGTAAGATGAGTAAGTTCTAGGGAATCTAATGTACAGCATAGTGACTATAGTTAACAATACTGTAACATCTATTTCAAGTTACTGAGAGAGTAGATCTTAAATGTTCTCATCACAAAAAAGAGATGGTAATTATGTTATGTAACATGATGGAGGTATTTGCTAATGCTATGGTAATAATCATTTTGTAATATATAAGCATACCAAATCAACCCACTGTATACCTTAAACATACACAATGTTTTATGTCAATTATGTTTCAATAAAGCTGAGAAAAAAAGATTCCCAATCTCTCAGTGACTTTCAGGAAAATTAAATAGACAGGTTTTTACTTTTTTTTTTTTTTAAAGATTTTATTTATTTGAAAGACAGAAATTACAAGTAGGCGGAGAGGCAGGCAGAGAGAGGAGGAAGCAGGCTCCCTGCCGAGCAGAGAGCCCGATGTGGGGCTCGATCCCAGGACCCTGGGATCATGACCTGAGCCAAAGGCAGAGGCTTTAACCCACTGAGCCACCCAGGTGCCCCAGGTTTTTACTTTCTGCATACTAAAAACATTCCCTTTATGCAGTATCTTCTGAATATGCACTTGGTACTTTCAGATCTGAAATTTACATAATGAGGTAACAAGCTGACTTAGGCAATTCCATCTCACTAAAATTAAGTACAGTGATATATCTATTATAAAAACGAACATAATTTTAAAAATTAATAACACACCCTTCAAAACTTCATCAAATCATATAAAGCAAATATTAGAATAACCTATTCCTACATTTTCCTAATGAAAAGCTAAATTTAAAACAGGCATTCAATTGTGTCTTTTTGATTATTTTAAAATGTCTCTCCTAGCAGTAACTTTCATTTTCCTGCCCTGAAAATATACCCTTTATATACACACATGTACAAAGAAAGTGTTTGTGCAGCCTTTAAAATGCATGTTTAAAAACATCTGCATTCTATGACTAGCAGTTCTCAACGTATTGATTATAAAAACTGAAGTGGCTCAGTGGGTTAAAACCTCTGCCTTTGGCTCAGGTTGTGATCCCAGGGTCCTGGGATCGAGCCCCACATCGGGCTCTCTGCTCGGCAGGGAGCCTGCTTCCCCCTGTCTCTCTCTGCCTGTTGCTCTGCCTACTTGTGATCTCCGTCTATCAAATAAATAAAATCTTTAAAAAAAAAAAATCACTTAAAAAGAATTGAAGTTACGTGAAAAAGATATGTTTAGGGCATTTTTAAAGTGATGTTCTTAAATGAAACAGTACAATTAATTTTCATGAGTGTACATTATATATAATGGGAATAACATCTTCTTTACAATTAGCAAACTACATTTATATTGTAAAATATAGCTTTATAGATAGGATATGCTAAAATATCTATTTACCAAGGTACACACTGAAACACTGATTCAAGATATAATACCTTAAACTATCTATCTTTTGGAAATTTGTTCAATCAAGATGCAGAAAATGTTCCAGTAGTATGGCCTCAAAACAATTTAATATACAGAAAAAAAAAAAAAAACCCACCTGTGGTACAAGTCCTCAATTATATGGAGGCCAAATTACTAACAGAAGTACTGAGGTTCTAAATTTGAAATAAAGGTTTTGTTGGTAAAGAACAGAATGCATGAAGGAAGGAATTCTTGAGAAACCCATAATAATGAAAACAGCTCAATGGAGCTGGAATGTCCCAGTCCATATGGTAATTTTGGGAGATCAGTCTACTCCAGAAGGAAAAAGCGTTCTCTTTAGAAGGTAAAACCTACAAAGGGGCAAGTTGTTTAGTGAGGGAAATAAAAAACCACAAGAGAAATGGTAAGAACAGCTGAGAGCAGAAAAGGGAAAACCACAGGGGGCCAACTCCTGATCTCCAGATTGTGAGTTTGAGCCCCATGTTGGATGTAGAGATTACTTAAAAATAAAATCAATCTCATTCTCTCTCTTTTTTTTTTTTTTTCCAAAAAAGGGGTGGGGTAATACATAGCCAGAAGTAATACAGAAGTCAGAAGTAATACATAGCCAGCCAGCAGTCAGGAGAAAAAGTGATGTTGACAAGTGATCATGAAGATGGCATTATATGGATATTTAAATAACCAGTTGTATTTGAGAAGGGCATTATGGGCAACATAAATTGATATCAGCAAAGGGTAACTACTGCCTGGGTGTGGCAGTAGTACTATTATGGTTAAAGATATATTAACAAGTATAGTTCAGTGATGAAATAGCAATGCATTCATTATGGTAAAACACTGACCTACAACACAGTCTATTATACATTCAACAGTGTCTACATTTTATGTAAGTAAGACAGAAAAATCTCTGCTAAGCATATGAAATTGGCTAGCCTACACTTTCTAACGGGAAACTCTCATTATTTCAGAGATTTCAAAAAAGATAGAAGTAATTTGTATATAAAACAGAGCTGTACTCTATCTATAGCTTTTCATGAGATTTAATCTCTGAAGCTATCATATCCCAAGTAGAGTTTTAAATGTAAATAAGGGTATTTTTGCAAGTGAAGATGTTTAGTCTCTTAAAGTAAATTTGTCAAATTCACCCAGCATATCTTGATGACTGTAAGACAACCGAGGACAAGCTGACTGTTCCCATCTTTGATGATTAGAAAATATAATAACTTAGAGCTTTCATCAGTGCTACAAATTTATCAGTGGTTTAAGGAGCACAAGGTAATGGTTAGATGGCAGAAAACATTGTTACCCTTTGGTTTAATCACCTTCTTATACCCAAGGACAGTATTTTTATTTAATTCCTAGAAATCAAAACATCTTATCCTTTCCAAAAAAGCAGACTGTTAACTAATATTATCATCCTCTGCCTGCTACTGCAATCTCACTCACCCCTGGACCAGAATATTATTCATAATGTGAAATGTTATAATGCTGACCCATCATATGGGGACTAAATAAAATGTTTTATTGTTGCCTAAATTTGAAATGCTACCAAATATCAAACATACATGATAGCTTACAGAAGAGTCTTGGTGTCATACCCAGAGCATCACCATTTAGTACAATAAAGGATTTGTAAATGTTGTATAAAATGTTCTGAAATAGTAGAGGAAAAACTTTTTGACATGGTTAAGGGAAATTTCTCCTTCAATTTCCTTTAACAAATTTAGTACAAAAGAAATAAAAAAATGGTTGCAAACTAATATGAAGCAGCCTATTTTGTCTGAAAAAGTAGCTTAAATAGAAAATGATAATGAGCAAATGACCCAAAAGCAAGCTGACATCAGAGACTTCAAAAAAATTCAGTTCCAGATAAACACCTGAAGTCAGTCCCTATTCAGTACTATGTCCCTACATATTCTCTATCTCCATTCACAGGCATATCTAACAGCGTGATAAAATGGCAGCTGTCCATAAAGATGATCTGGAGTTATCAAAAAATGACTAAACTACTTTCAGAAGTTATGTGATTACATAACAAAAGATTATATAATTAATTAAGAAAAGATTATATTTATATAATTAAAGATTATATATTTTATTATGTGATTACATAATAAAAATTAGGTTTATGATAAAATTTCCTAATCCAAAATGTCTTTTCTGACAACAAGCGTTTATTACCTCAACTGATCTATTTATAGACAAATCTGAATGAGCAAAATTGATGATTTTTCTTAGCTTCCTATTATAAACTAGAAAGCTGTTCATCCTGATAAATGCATTAAATATGCTAAAAATAGTCCCAAATTTTATATTATAATGACTCTGATTAAAAAGGGAATATAATACAATAATAAGCCTCTTATGGAAAAGCTCTGAAGTGATCTAATAGTCCCTTCCACACTTCATCTTGCCTGTTTCCCAGGCTCTTACAACTAATTCTAATTTTCAAAGTGAATCCCTTGTATCAGATAGTCTATTTTTCTTTTTTAAATCTGTATTTTTTTTTCATTTAAACTTAACTGAATTTTTAAAATAGGTAATATAATCACAGTTAAAATTTTTAAGTTGCAAAATGGTACATCATAAAAAGTCTCCCTCCTACTCTTGTTCTCAGTTACCTCATTGCCTTCTCTAAAGGCTTTATGACTTTCTAATCATACACAAGCAATATGTATTTATGTAAATATAGTCTTCACTTCCCCCATTTTTACACAAATAGTAGCCTATTACATATGGTTCACCACTGTACTTTTTCATTAAATATATCTTGGAAATCATTCTATACATTCTTCATTCTTTTATATGGGTGCACAGTATTTCAATATAGAAATGTACTACAATTCATATAACTATATAATTAATGTTAATAATATAATTAACCCCTTACTGACAAGTATTTATTTTTCAACCCTCATCCTTTGCTATTACAAATGAAATTGCAATGAATAGTCTTATATAGTCATTTCTAGATTTTTCATATAGACTCGTACCATTTTTTTAAGACATTATAAAATGTAACTAGTTAAAAACAGCTGAAAATCTACCTTAGTTTCCATATTGAGGAGATGAAGTCCTTTTATATTCACTCCTACATACACAGGGATGACTTTATGATTGCTGGGGCTTGCTTTTGTAAATATCTGTCCTGTGAAAAAAGCTGCTCCATATGTAGGAATTTCCCAACAATTCTGTAAGAACATGCGCTGAAGGTGATGCATTTCTTTACTGACACCCTCACTTGTACTAAGATTCTAAAAACAAAGTAAAATAAAAGAGATGTGAACAGAGAATATACTTTTGATAATCCAAAGAGGTCAACTAAGCAGTTTCTAAAATCCTGGCCACCTCCAGAGAAAAATACAATTGTGTGACACTAGCCCAAGAGCAATTTTTTTGAGATGTTAATCTTTAAAAAAGGAAAAAAATATCAAAATCTAAAAATATTGTTTGTCTATTCTCTTGGGTTTTAAGTGCCCCTTAGAAAGGGATAGTGTATAATTTCATGGGTGTGTGTATGTGCATGTGTTTAATCTCTAGTCCTTACCACAGAAGCCAACATACAGAAGGTATTCAGTAAAAGATTCCACATTATTAAAAATAAAAATATCATGCTATCAGTTTCATGTGAACTAGAAGATCCATTTTTAATTCAGTACAGTAAATTTAATGTAATTATGTTTAAGACATATTAAACAATTTCAAACAATTTAATTTACAAATTTTCGACTAGGATATAAAGTATCCTTATTTCTATTAAAAGCTTACCTTGTATTCATGAAGTATTCGGTTTGTCCAGTGAGGTGCCTTACTTTTTAGTTTGGTAACAGGTACAATGGATTTTAAATTTTCTTCACTGCAAGCAAATATGACATGTTTTAAATAAATCATCTTTAGTAGCTAAAGTACATAAATTATTTAAAAACAAACTGCTTTAAGTAACATGATTTTTGAGCTGAAGAATCTGTATTGTAAAATATTAGAGAACTCTCAAAATTTTATGCAAAAGGCCACAATCCCAACAATCTCGTTTAAGAGAAATGTTTCTTCTTTCAACAACAACAAAATATTTTTGAAAATTGAAAACCACAGGGGCACTGAGGTTTTAAACACTGAAGCTTTATTGTGGTTTTCAATTTTTTCTTCCTTTTTTTTTTTAAATTTTACTTATTTATTTTTCAGACAGAGATCACAAGTATGCAGAGAGGCAGACAGAGAGGCAGGCAGAGACAGAGAGGGGGAGAAGCAGTTTGGTTTTGTTTTTTCCTTATTCCATGCCTTGTATCCTTTAGTTCCAAACCAAAGAATAAATATTTCTTTTTTTTTTTTAAGAATAAATATTTCTTAATAGCATTTTAAAACTTTCTTGGTTAAACAGAATCTTTTTTTTTTTTTTAAATATTTATTTGACAGAGAGAAATCACAACTAGGCAGAGAGGCAGGCAGAGAGAGAGGAGGAAGCAGGCTCCCCACGGAGCAGAGAGCCCGCTGCGGGGCTCGATCCCATGACCCTGGGTCATGACCTGAGCCAAAGGCAGAGGCTTTAACCCACTGAGCCACCCAGGCGCCCCTTGGTTAAACAGAATCTTAAGCACGGCACAAGACCACATGTTTTAAATACTTACTTTAGGAAACCTTGCTTGTGTTTCTTACTCTCATAATTTCCATAAACTATTTGTAACAGTAGACTTGCCAATGTTATCAGTTTAGCATCAGGAGCTGTATAAAAGCCCTTCAATAAATTATATCTGGCTTCATCAAAGAGAATAAGAATAGCTAGTGGGTCTTCAATCTTAAAAGAAAAGGTATAATTTGGTTATTGGGCTACAATTTCCTGTTACAAATATACAACTTGTCACTTTCTAATTTGGAAAAGCAAAAGCTTCATATCCATATATAAATGAGCTGTTACTGATTTAGAGCAGAGGCTGACAAATTTTTCCTGTTCAGGGCCAGATAATAATATTTTAAGCTTTATGAGTCACAAAGTCTTTCTTACAACTACCCAACTCAGCTAGTGTAGCACAAGAGCAACCACAGACAATCTAGTAACAAACGGGTGTGGTGGTGTTCTCATAATACTTTATATATGGATACTCAAATATGAATTTCATATTCAAAATTTTCCCATGACATGGGATATTAGCCTTTTGATTTTTTTCAACCATTAACAGCTTGTGGGTATATAAAAATAAACAGCAGGTCAAATATAGCAACACGTGCTATAGTTTATTTCTGATTTACAGTCTAATAAAAGATTATCATTAGTTTCAGATATTGATAACTTATAGCACAATTTTACCTAAATTATTTATATTCCTCAAACATTATTCTACATTTTTCACACAATATAGTAGTGAACCTCAAGGAAGGTAAAAGGAAGTGTGTCGATTCCTAGAAGGGTAATGTAGTTTTAAAAAACCTTGTTTTAAAAAATTTTTTAAAAAAATTTTCTTTGGCTAAAAACACTTGGCACTTTGAAATAACACTTAAGAAGAACAGAAGATTTTTTTTTTTTTCTAAGTTTCAAATCTTTGTAAAGTTTCATTTTATCCAATAAGATTAACAAAGCCTGACAAGCTGGCCTACTTCTGCTCCAGTTGGAAACAGTTATATAGAGCTTCTGAATGAATACTTAAAAGTATTTCCAGGGAATCTGGGTGGCTCAGTCAATTAAGCATTTGCCTTCAGCTCAGGTCATGATCCTGGGGCCCTGGGATGGAGCCCCAAGTTGGGCTCCCTGCTCAGCAGGGAGTCTGCTTCTCTGTCTCTCCCACCCCTCCACCCAGCTTGTGCTCTCTCTCTCAATAAAATCTTAAAAAAGTATTTCCAAATATAATTCAAAGTCATTCAATTCCTTATGGTAAAAGTTATTTTTGTCTAACTAAAATAATCTTACAATACTCTCTATAATGTGAAAAAAACAACAACAGAGATTTTCATGGGGAAAAAAAGATGAGAGGATTTTTCTAGATTAAAAGAGACTAAAGATATAACAATCAAATACAAAGTATGAATCTTGACTAGATCCTACATACGGGGGCTACATAAGACTCTTAAACAATAGGGGAAAATCTGAGTATGGATCATATATTAGACATTATTATGGAAATAAAAATTTTATTAGGTGAAATAGTATATTATAGTATTGTTGGTATGTCCTTTTTCTTAGGAGGTATGTTAAAATCTGTAGGGATTAAGTGCCACGATGTCTGGAACTCACTTCTGAATGGTTCAAAAAGAAAAAACAGAGAAGTGAAGGTAATAAAGCAAAATATTAGCAGTTAGTGAATTTAATGAATTTCATTACTTTTCCAACTTTCTGTGGGTTTTTAATTTCTCAAAATTAACAGTGAAATTTGAAGAGTTTGAGTAGGTAATAGTTATAATTTCTAATAGCATATTCAGTGAGCATATTTAGTTAGCATTAGTCAACAATTATTCTTTTCCAATGAAATGAGGCCATTTTCATCCTACAGAAAGGATGCAACAAATAAATTAATTCTTCCATTTTTCAGATGGTACAAAATGGAATTTTATTACATAATGAAAGAAAACAACTGTTTTATCAGATGATCATGATTTTCTGATTTGCCCTGAGGTACTTACTAAGCCTTGCTTCTTTTTCACTTGAATTCACTTTATATTCTTTATAATTATGCAATTCATTTATCATCCAAGTTTTACCATTATTTTTTCTCTACCAATCAACTTTTCTTTTTTTAAAAAGATTTTATTTATTTATTCGAGAGAGATATAGAGAGTGAGAGAGAGCATGAGAGGGGAGAAGGTCAGAGGGAGAAGCAGACTCCCCGTGGAGCTGGGAGCCTGATGCAGGACTCGATCCCAGGATTCCAGGATCATGACCTGAGCCAAAGGCAGTCACTTAACCAAATGAGCCACCCAGGTACCCCCAATCAACTTTTAAAATGTCACTGAGGTGGAGAAAGAAGATAGACTGAGTATACTTAGATTACTTGCAGATTTTATGTATCTAATACATTCTTTGAAACTGCACTAAAAACGTAAAACAAAAATTTAATATTTTAACCAATTTTAAGTGTATAATTCAGTGACATTAATTACAGTGTTGTGCAACATGACCACTATTTATACAACTTTTTCATCACCCAACAGAAACTATTAACCTAAGCAGTAATACCTCATTCTCTCTCCCAACACCTGTGATAACCACTAATCTACTTTCTCTTTATGAATTTTCCTATTCTAGATATTTAATATAAGTAGAATCATACAATATTTGTCCTGTTGCATGTGGCTTATGGCATGTGGTTTATTTCCTTATTATGTTTCCAAGGTTTATCCATGGTAAGACACTTATCAGAAGTTCATTCTTTTTTATGGCTGAATAATATTCCATTTCATATATATACATTTTGTTTATCCATTCGTCTGTTGATGGAAACTTGTTTGTTTCCATCATTTTGGTTATTGTGAATAATGCTGTATATAGATACTAGATAGACACTAGTATATAGATACCTGTTTGAGTTCCTATTTTCAATTCTTTACGTATATATTAAGAGTGGAACTATGAGATCATATGGTAATTAGGTTTAGTTCTTTTTTCAAGAACCACTACTGTTTATAGCAGCCATACCATTTTACAGTCCTACCTGCAATGTACAAGGATTACAATTTCTCTGTATTTTCACCAACACTCATTATTTTCTTTTTTTAAAATCTTTACTATTATAGCCACCCTGGAAGTGGGAAGTTTCTCATTATGTTTTTGATGTGTATTTCCCAAATGACCACTGATGCTGAGCATCTTTTCATGTGTTTGTTGACTATACGTGTATCTTCACTAGAGAAATTAAAAAGTCTTTTGCCTATTTTAATTGGGTTGTCTTTTGTTTTTGAATTGTATTTCTTCATGTATTCTGGATGGTAAACCCCTATCAGATAAATGATTTGCAAATATTTTCTCCCATTCTGGAGCATCTGGGTGGGTCAGTCAATTAGGCATCTGACTCAGGTAAAGATCTCAAGTCAACTCAACCAGCTGAGATGGACTACCTGCTCAGCCCAGAGTCTCATGGGACTCTCTTTCCCTCTCCTTCTGCCCCTCCCCCTGCTTGCTGACTCTCTAATAAATCTTTAAAACAATATATATTTTCTTCCATTCTGTAAATTGTTTTTAACTTTCTTGATAATGTCCTTTGATATACAAATTTTTTTTTAATTTTGAAGAAGTCCAATTTATCTATACTTCTTTTGTTGATCATGCTTTTGGTATTATATTTAAAAATCCACTGCCAAATCTAATGTCATGAAGATCTGCCTATTTGTTTTCTTCTAAGAGGTTTAAAGTTTTGGCTCTTATGCTTAAGTTGTTGATCTACTGAGTTAATTTTTATATATAGTGGGAGGTCAGGGTCCAATTTCATACTTTTCACCATCTGTTGAAAAGACTATTCTTTCTTCATTGGATGGACTTGGCACCCTTGTCAGAAGTCAGCTGAAATAGCCTTTTCCAGGGCAAGGCTTAGTCTTGTTGAGCAGTTGGCTCTTGATTTGAGCCTAGGTTATGATCTTGGGGTCCTGGGATGGAGCCCTGTGCTGGGTTCCTTGCTCAGCGGGGAATGTGCTTGAGGGTTCTCTCTCTCTCTCTCTCTCTCCCACTCACTCAGCTCACATGTGTGCTCTCTCACACTCAAATGAATAAATAAATCTTTAAAAAATTAATCAGTTGACTACGGATTTTGGTTATAAATGTATTGGGTTTATTTCTGGACTCTCACATCTATTCCATTAGTTTACATAACTGTCTTTATGGCAAAACCACACTGTTTTAACTACTATGGCTTTATAGTAAGCTTTGAAATTGGAGGTGTGAATCCCTCAACTTTATCCTTTTTTTTAAAGACTGTTTTGGCTATTCAAGGCCCTTTGTAATTCCATATGAATTTCTGCAAAAAGGCTGTTGGAATTTTTTTAGGGAATGTGGTAAATCAGTAGATTGTTTTGCTGGTACAGACATCTTAATATTAAATCTTCCTAACCTTAACACAGATATCTTTCCAGTTAACTTAGATCTTCTTTAATTTCTTTCAGTAATGTTTTGTAGTTTTGAGTGTACAAGCCTTGCACCTCTTTTATTAAATTCATTCCTAGACATTTTATTCTTTAAGATGCTATTTTGATGAATTTCTTAATTTCCTTTTGGGGTTGTTCACTGATGTGTGTAGAAACAAACAACTGATTTTTTTGTGTTAAGCTTATTCCTTGCAATGTTGCTCAATCTACTTATTAGCTCTAATGGGTTTCTTCTGGATTCTTTGCAATTTCCTATATGTAGGATCATGTCATTTGCAAATAGTTTAGCCTTTTCCTTTCCAATGTGGATGCCTTTTCTTTTTCTTCCTTTTATAATTATTATTTTTGAAGATTTTATTTATTTATTTGAAAGAGAGAGAGTGCACACAAGCACAAGCAGGGAGGCAGGCAGAGGAAGAGAGAAAGGGAGCAGACTCTGCTGAGCAGGGAGCCCAATTCACGGCTCCATCCCAGGCCCACGGGATCATGATCTGAGTTGAGGCCCGATGCTTAACCAACCAAGCCACCCTAGTGGACCTCTTTTTTTTTTTTTTTTTAAGAGAGAGTGCACATGCATGCATGCGTGCAAGCAGGTAGGATAGGGACAGGGAGGGAGGGAGAGGATCTTAAGCAGGCCCCACACTAAGCGGTGCTGAGTCTGAGGCAGGGGCTCAATCTCTCATGACCCTGAGATCAAGAGTTGGACACTTAACCAACTGAGCCACTCAGGCACATTTTTTCTTTCTCTCTCTTTTTTTTTTTTTTTAAATCTAATTGCTCTGGTTAGAACTTCTAGTACTATGTTAAATAACAGTGCTGAAAGCTGGCCTTCTTGTCTTGTTCCTGATCTTAGAAGGAAAGCTCTAACATTTCATCCAGTATGATGTTAGCTGTGAATTTTTCATAAATGCCGTTATCATGTTGAGGAAGTTCCCATCTATTCCTAATTGTAAGAGTTTTATCATGAAAGGGTACTAAATTTTGTTAAGTATATTTTCTGTGCCCACTGAGATGATCAATTGTTTTTTTTGTTTGTTTGTTTTTTTTTAAGATTTTATTCATTTATTTATTTGAGAGATAACATGAGCACAAGTTGGGGGGTAGGGGCAGAGGGAAAGGCAGACTGCCCACTGAGTAGGGAGCCTGATGGGGGCTTAATCCCAGGACCCTGAGCTCATGACCTGAGCTGAAGGCAGCTGCTTAACTGACTGATTGTTCTATTTGTGAAATTCTAACACATTTTTTATGAATAATCTAGATCTTTGTTTTTGGTTAATTTCATACAAAGTAACTTCCAGTATATGTCACTGAAAGGATCATACTTGTCTTTAGTTTGATAATATAAGAGGGACAATACAAGTAATTAGGTATAAAATATTTACCAAGTTTGTACATGATCGATCAATTTTCCATATACTAAAATTTCCTTAACTTTGTCTGTTTAACATTTCCTTGGATAAGAATCAGGAAATGCATTGTATATTTTTTCTTCACCAAACTTATAAGACCTTGGAACTTTTTTTTTTCAATTTAAAAAACTTTATAGACCATCACACTAGTTTAACTTGTAATATCCACTTTAAGTTTCTGTGTTGTTCACTCATCATTCAGATATCATTACCCTACCCTCCCTCTAAAATTTACAGTAATTCAAATCCAAATGTACTTGTGTGGAACAATTCTTTTTATCAAATATAAATTATTCTCATTTTTACTATCTATATAATTCTCTGCTTGATATGGAAACAGCTACTTACTAACTATTGAGAACAGCTTTTTATGTCCCCTTTGCAAATATAATCTGCACTCAGAATGTATTTTGTTTTCCTCCCACACCAACCTATCTCTTTGCTCCTTTGAAATTTACACACTGATTGGCTCTTTATTAAATTGATCTGTGATAGTGTACTTCCTAACTGTGCTAAAATTCTTTTTGGTGTAATCTGTCTTCTATCTGGTTACTAATTCTCTTTAGGATAGATTCTTTATTTTTTTTGTTTCTAAGACAATGGAGGTGGAAATAAAAAAACCAACCAGGAGCTTTGTAAGTAGACTAACTCAGACTTTACCACTTACCCCAGGGATATGAAGATTAAACAGAAAAACAAAAGTAAAACCTCCTCCTACAGGAACAGCACAATTTCTGTTTCTAGTGCCTACCACAGGAATTCAATAGATTCTGTGCATTTAAATGACTATAAATAAGATTTCCAAGCAAACCTTTTTTTCAACTTCCAAAGGAAGTCTCACATCTCTTCTTAGGAAAAGCTGTGGTGTTTCTCTTTGGGGATCCAAATTAGTCAATTCAGAAAGTATTTCTGGCCAATCACGAACATGTTGCAAGGGTTTATGATAAGGCTTGAGTTGAAGGCCTGAAAAACATCTTTCCTTTTATAAATAATAATGTAAAAATAAATTATATCAACACAGAAAATTTGTATTAAACTATCTGTACTTAAGTGCTGAATACACAGAAATTAAAGGTCTAAATTTAAGTCACTGACTATAACCAATTATCTCACAACCCAATTTTAGGTTAAAAGCTTGTGTTTTTAAGAGTATAAGAATTATGAGAATTACTAAAACAAATAAAGCATATCAACTGTATATAAGATCTTTAATTCCACTATAGCTTATTTAATTATGATCCAATCAGTAGAACCTGGTGTTTTTTAAAAAAATACAATCAAACGTTAAATAACCAATCACAATAACTTCAATTAGCTCCTTTATGTATTTGCAATATTTTGCTTGAAAGATAAATCTATAGTGGCATCAGGTTGGTCTTAAATAAAAAGATGTAATAGAAAACTAATATAAAGAAAAAGAACATTTGCATTATTTTAGGTGAAATGAGCACTGAAAATAAAGGCAAATTGGATAAGCACTACATTTAATGGCATTCAAATAAAATTCCATTTCCAGAGAAGGAAAGTTTTCAAATACTTAAAAATTGCTTTGAATAAAGCAGTGGATGAGGAGGCCCAGAGGCTTACCTGTTTCAACAACTAGAGCACTAGTAATTTATATAAAAGAGAAGATCACTGTACCATTTCAAAATAAAAAGTCATTAAGAAATGGATGCTATACCTAAGTTTACCAATCCACTCTCACAAAGGAATAGGTTTACAGAGTAACAACTTTCTTACTGAGGTTTTCTGAACAGATCCAAATAGTGAAATACTGCTGTGTTTCTTGAGAGAGACGCATTCCTTCCATAATCTGCTGCACTGTGGTATTATTTCCATGCTTCAGTTCAACAGAACGGTATGATCCATCCATTCTGTATATTCGAACTTTTTCATACTAGGACAAAGAACAGTAATAAATTAGGTAACCTGGTTAGAAGTTACATATCCCAGCCTAACAAAAATGCTTCAATTTCAACTTCATATGTTTTATTATAGTTTTCAAACATGGAAAATTACAGAAAACTGCTTCAAATATCTGTTGGCACACTTTAAAAAGATTTTTATTTCCATTATATTTTCCAGTATGTTTTCCTCTGGATATTTCAGGTGAAATAAATTTGAGAAGCTAAGGCAAATGGTTCTTAAAAAATATTCAACTTCAGATTCTTCTGGTAAATGTTTTAAAGCTGTAACTGTACTACGTAGGTATCATATGGGAGATATAGAGACTTAGTTACTGAGCCTATTAGGTATCTCATAAGTCCAGTGGGCCACAAATTATACTGTAGAAATGTGTACTAGCAGTAATTTTTCCTAAGAGGAATCTGTGATGGAAGACTGTGCACATGAAAGTTATGAACAATGGACGTTGAGCCAGTTTATTTCCTCCTGTTCAGAACATCTCAAAGAATAATCATCTTCTCAATACATTTTTAAAAAATCCCTGTCACCTATTTAGCCCATCTCTCGCCCACCTCCTCTCTAACATCAGCCCTTTATTTAGAAGTGTTTTCTTGTTTTTGGTTTTTTAGATACCACATACACGTGAAATCATATGGCATTTGCCTTTCTGTCTTATTTCACTTAGCATAATAAATACCCTCTAGGTCCATCCATGTCATTCCAAATGACAAGATATCATTCTTTTTTATGGCTGAGTAATATGCCATCGTCTATATATACCATCTAATCTTTATCCATTCATCTATGGATGGACACTTAGGTTGCTTCCATATCTTGGCTACTGTAAATAATATTGCAACAAACATAGAAATGCATATATCTTTTCACACCTGATCTTAGCCAAAAGGCTGAGAAGCAACTGCATGTATCTTTTCAAATTAGTGTTTTCATTTTCTTTGTGTAAATACCCAGCAGTGGAAATTACCAGATCATATGGTATTTCTATTTTTAATTCTAGGGGGAAGCTCTGTACTGTTTTCCACAGTGGCTGCACCAATTTACATTCCCACAAATAGTGCACAAGGGTTCTACTTTCTCTAGCACTTGTTATTTCTTACCTTTTTGAAACTAGTCATTCTGTCTGGTGTGAGGTAATATCTCACTGTGGTTTTTCAATGTATTCTCAATACAATTTATTGCCCAAACAACTTCCAGGTCAGTTCATTTTGGATGAATGTACTAATTCTTCTTATCTTATTCATTTAGAATATAAAAATTATGCCAGGAATAATAATGTGTTCTATATAATTAGAAAACAAATTGTAATCAAGTATAACAGTGCCTGTACCGCTTAATCTATTTTCTTCACTTTGTCCTGTGCTCATGGAATAGTATTTTGACAAAATCTGTTGAATGTGTGGTGAGTGTGTATGTTAATAATCTTTAAAGGCAGAGATCATATATTTATTCTCTATCACTTGTTACTTCCAGCATTTCAAGGTATTAAATTCACAGAAATACTCCATAAATACTTACTGCCTAATTGAGAGAAATGTCTGGAAAGGCTCAGAGATTACATCTGTTGATATCAAGCTTTAATACTTTATCTAATATAAATCCTTTTATCTGGTTTACAAGTTTTCACACAGTTTTTAAATTGGTGACAGTTTTATTGTTACTATAACTTTTAGGTGAACTGAGTTTTTTCTAATTGTTAACTATTCTCTATCTTAATGTTACTGCTTATTATTCCAGACATCATCAGGTATTAAGATTATACTAGAAATTAGGTTAATATTAAGTGTTTTAAAGATTTATTTATGCAATTTTTATTTTGGTATGCAAGAATAAATGTCTGAATATTAGGGATGATAACAAATTTAATACTTAAGAGATCTACCCATGAGGTTTTCTAAAAGTAGTAAGAAATGATCCATCCATTCCTCTTGCCACAAATACTCAAATTACTTATCAATTTAAATAGTTGGCTTAGCTCTATTTCTGAAGGTAATTCTTACTGGTTTGTTAATGGCTTCCTTCAATAGCTTTGCAGCTTCTTCCCAGTTATTTTGTTTGTTTTCTTCACAAATATTTAAAGGGGATCTTCCTTGTTGGTCTGTTATGTGCTAGAAATTTTAGAAAAAAGAAAAATGTGAAGAAAAAAAGCATTACAAATATATGACATTGTAAGTGAAAATGTCATTCAATCAAACTTTCATAAAAAATACTTTGTCAAGTATTAAATACTAACCATACTTAGCATATACTACACTTAAAATAAACATGAACTGATAAAGATAAAAGACTGAAAGCACTAATTAATGTGATTATTGTTTTTAAAAGCTTTGATTATAAGATCCAACAAAGGTTTTCTTTAAGTTGATTATTTTCCCATTTAAAAATACTTATTAATACAACTTCTGGAAAAATGGGTAGAAAATCTTTTTCCTTCTTAAAGATATTTTTTGAGGAAATAGAATACAAGAAGAGGTTAAATTTTCTGTATATGCAGGAGACAGATGATGGTGATGACTGTACAACAATGTGAATGTATTTAATGCAACTGAACTGCACATCTAAAAATGGTTAAAAGGGTACATTTTATGTGAGGTACATTTTATCACAATAAACAAGTATAAAAGCAAAGTTTACACGTAAGTATTACTTATACTATGTAGATGGTAAAATTTATTTTTTAGTTGACTTCGCAAGTATACAATTGAACATTTAATGTCATCACTTGTTATTCATTGCTTGAACATTAAAAAAAAAATCCTGGAAAATAACTTACTCTGTCAACTTCTGGATGGTTTAGAAGAATCTGTACTATTTCAGCATGTCCTCCTCCAGCAGCAAAATGAAGTGGAGAACTAAGCTGTCCATTTAAAAGATTTGGATTGCACTTTCCTTTTTCTAACAAAATGCGAGTGGCCTCAACTTTTCCATACCTATAAAAAAAAGATGAAACTTACCCCCCAAAATCATATGAAATGCTTTAAAAATTCAAATTTTAGATGATATCTCAAAGAAATCTAAGATATTTTTTATTTTAGTAAGACACTGACATAAATGTTTTCAGTGCCCAGGGATTTCTTATGAATTCTTCTGGTTCAGTTCAGCTGTTTCTGTTCCTGATCAAGTGAGAGGAAATATAACCTCAAATACAAGATAGAGCAGATGAGAAAGAACAACCCCATGCAGAGTACAAAAATTATAAATTAAGGAAATAAAATGTTTAGTCAAAATAGGTTCAGAATCAGAAACTTCATAATGCTTTTACTTAGGCCTGACTGTGACTTGCAAAAGGCCCAAAGATAGAGTTGGATATGTAGCTGCTGTGTCGGGCAGTGTGGGAAACATAAAGATATATAAGATGCATGGTCTCTGCTCTAATAAAGGCTTATAAAGTAATAAGAGAGGTAAAATAAAAACATGGGATAAGTTACATTATGCTTTAAAATTTAAGTAACAGTTTAGGATAACAATCAACATAACAGGGGCTATATATTTGTCAAGATAGTATATAACTAATGCTTTAAAAAACATCAGAAAAGATAGGACTTTAGTCTAAGACTCCCTGAAATATTTTGATAGAACAACGTGAAGTGTATTTTAAGTAGGAAGGAACCAAAGAGATGTTGAAGAGAGGCAAAAATATTTTAGGTGTGTGTGTGGTGGGGGAGGAGTAAGCAAAGCAAGGGCCCAGAAGAGTACAAAGCACCTGTTGGACATAGCTGAGTCCACCATTTTGTCAAAGCCAAAGATCTAAATAAGGCTGCAATCTGAAGCAAGGGTGGAAAAGTAATTCAGTGTTTGTAAATAAATGGGTAAGAGGGGAGAAAAGGGAAAGGAAATTTGCTTTCAGATATGGTATATCTGAGATGAAAATAACACATCTTTAGAAGTGATCTGGTTTGCCATCAACTTTCCTTTCTTCCCTTCTACATACCCTTCGTATACCCTGAAACTGCCACTTGTATGCTACCCTTTCCTATTCATTTGACATTTTGCTCACATTCTTTGCTATTCTTGAGATGTCCTTTTCTCCCTACCTCATTTTATCTAGGTTAAATCCTGTTATTTCTCTGAAATAGTTTTAAAATATACTTCTATAGTTCCACTACATGTAGCATTTTTTTTTTTGCTTTTTTTATAGGACTTATCTACTTTCACACTTATTTATATACATCTCTTCTCTAATAGCTTGGAATTCCTTGAGGATAGGTACACCATCTCTGCATTCTCTAAACTGCCTTATAGACAAAAAGAGAGTGACTAAACTATTCATTAGGCATTTGAAAATACAGGCTTAGTATTCAGGAGGAAGGCAAAGGCTTGGATTATCTATCTGAGAAAAAGCAAATTCATCTCACTGAAAAGAATTACTGTGAAGGCTGGAGATTTTAGGGCACCTGGGTGGCTCAGTCTGTTAAGCATCTGCTTGTTGGCTGGGATTGAGTCCTGCATCAGGCTCTCTGCTGAGCAGGGAGCCTGCTTCTCCCTCTGCCTGCCATTCCCCCTGCTTAATGCTCTATCCCCCATCTCTCTGTCAAATAAATAAATAAAATCTTAAAAAAAAAAGGCTGGGAGAATTTGAAAAATGAAAAACGAGTATCTTAGAACAATGAAATGCCATCTTGAAAAACAATCTTTCAGGACAGGAAAAGACACTTCTAAGCAATTCAAGTAATAAAATATAAATGTACATTTTGTTTTCATGGTTCTTTCTTATATAATTACTTCATATAATCTTCAAAATAACCTATAAGGCATGCAGAAGTATTTTTATATCACAGTTAAGGAAAATGAAGCTTGAACCAGGTAAGTAACTTGCCAAAGGTCCCATGGTTACTAACCAGTGTTAGAATCCAGGTTTTTCAATCTTAGTATAGCAGTTTCCATACCATTACACATACGTTAAGTCACAGGATGGAAGCCAATATTTCAATAATAATGATAATTTAACAGTAGTATCTTGCATTTGTACTGACCTTCATTACAGCTCCATTATGCCCCTTCAACTCCAATTTGTTCTTAGAATGAAGGGGTGGTCAACAGTATTAATGCTGTAGAGCGGGGAAAGAGATTAAAAACTCAGAAAAGTTTAAGAAGTTAATGAAGAGTGAAAAAGAGACAACAGTGAGTGTGGCCCACTCACCTTTGAAGTCTGGCTGTGAAAGGAAGGAAAGAAACAGGATAGTGGCCAGAAGAGGCAGCAGGGTCAAATTAATATTCTTTTCAAGAGGAAGAGAACCATGTACGTTTGAAGGCAAGAGAAAATAAAGTGCAGAGGAGAGAGTGAATTTATGGTGACAAGGATTTTTACTTGCATATCCCATGATACAGGAGAGATGAGAACAAAACAACAGATAAGAAGGACATTTCTGATGGCATCAGTTTTCTTTTAAAATAGGAGGTAAAACTATCTGATAAGAGTACAGAAAGGAAGCAGTGGGAGTTTAAGTGCTTAAGAGTAGAGATTCAGAATAGCTTATATGAGAGAACTAAAAGGCTGACAGGATGAATGAGACAAAGAGGATAGACAGCTAAGCTACAGTGAAGATGGGATAATTTAAAGGGAATCAAATCATCATAGCCCTAAAACACTCTCTAGCAAAAACATGAAGCCTAAAAAAAGATCAGAGAAGACACTGATTTGAGAAAGGTCAAAGAATATGTGATGTCAGTGAAACATTTACTGAGTGGCTGATAAGTTGCTCATATGGGGAGAAAGCCAACTTAAATAGTTTTGGAAAATGGTGATCCTAGTAAAGAGTTTTCAGGTACGTGGCCACCAATATGAGAATTTTAAAAGCTTGCAGCTGTCTTAGGGTGGTCCTCAAAGAGTGATCTGGGAAGCCCTGAAAATCCCTGAAATCTTTTCAAGGTACCTCTAGATCAAACATATTTTCCTAATAATATTAAGATGTTATTTATCCTTTAAACTCTTTTTTGATCCTAAGTGTACAGTGGGGTATTCTAGAAGCCATTTGCCATATAATATTGCAACAAATTAAAGGCAGAATCAGATGTGAGAATCCAGCTATCTTCTATTAAGCCAGAGAATAAAGAGATTTGCAAGAATGTAAAATAATACTATTCTTAATTTTTTTTAATTTTGGAAATTATGGTATTTTTCATAAAATTGTTACTTATGTTAATGTTTATTGTTATTGTTATTATAGTGTTAAATGAATTAATACTTAAAATGTTTTTGGGGTATAACTTCTACTATGTTAATAAAATTTACATTAAAAAACTCTTTGGGATCCTATAACTTTTAAGAGTAAAAGGTGGACCTGACACCAAAAAGTTGGAGAACTACCAATTTAATAAAACCCTCACTTTAAAGATGAGAAAACAGACCAAGAAGGGTAAAACATCTTCTCTAAGCTTATAAAGATAGTCTCCAAATCTCAGTCCCTTAATGAGATGGCCTAGTATTCCCCTCCTTGATCCTTATACCAATTAGTGAATAAAATACATTTCCAAGGTAAAGTAATTTAAGTTCTTACTAATTGGTTAAATCAGTCTTCATTCAAATTCACATTAATCAAATGATCCATTTGATTAAAAGTATTGCAAGTAACCCATATTACTCCTGGTACATTAAACTTAATGATTTCCAACTGACAAAATTAATTTTATCAAAGGATAAAACTCTTTTCCTTGGTATACTGTAGTAGTAAGATTTTCTAATACTCTAATACTATGGATTATGAGTTTCAGATTTAGACATCAAAATCTTTAAGTTTTTACAGTACTTTAATAATAACAGCCAACATCTACTGAGTGCTTATTATGTGCTAGGTATCCTCAAGGCATTTACTTGCATTTTCTCCTTTAATCTTAAGAAATATACTATAATTAAGTCCACCTCATAGAAGAAGACACAGATCCTTAGAGATTTTAAATAACTTGCCAAAAGTCATAATTTTAGGAAATGAGAGTTATTAGGATAGAAACCTAGGGATATTTCAAAGAACATTAATTATCATACTTCTGTTTTTAATATGTACTTAAAAATGCTACCATTCTTAAAATACAAATATTACCATTCTTTTGCTAGAAAAGAAAATAACTAATGCCACAAAAAAAGGGAAATATTAACCAAATATAAATTTGGGATGCCTAAACTAAAATTCTCTACCTCTGTCTTCCTGATTCCAGAGTGTACTTTTTTTTTAACCAATTCCAGATAAGGTATGTGATTTCTTTCAGTACTGCTGCTGCCAATATTTACTGGTAATCTGAAGAAACAACTAAAAGTTCAGTTTAAAAAGATTTAGGGTAACTCCAAATAAGAGTAGAAAATTCCATGTAATGGGAAAACAAGAACACACAGAATACAGGAGCAGATATTTCTTGAATAGGAGCATATTTTTAGGGAAACAGCATATTTTTAAGGGAGAAAAGATGATATTAAAAGCAACTGTATTTAGCTACAGGATCACAGATTTTGGAATCCGTGAAATTAAAGGAATTTTGAGCTGGAAAGAACTCTAGCAATGATCTAATTAATGCCTTTACATATGGATAAATAAACTGAGATATAGAGAAGTGAAGTATCTTGCTAAATGTTGCTCAGCTAAGAAGTAGCAGACATTTAACAAGCAGCGAACAATGTAGGCACTGCTTAAACTAGCCAAGGAAGATCACTTTAGAAAGTAAGTCAAAAGCAACTTTCACATAACAAATAATGGTAAATAACTTCATTACATTCCTTCTGGAGGATAAACCAGAGCTGACAGTTAACTACTGCTATGAACACAAATATAAGAAATCAGCTCAGCTGAGGGGAAGAGTTACTATCATGCAGGAAGAGTAGGAAAGCAAGAGGTACAATATGCAACTAGTGGAAACAGCTAACCCCAATCTTGTGAGCTAATCCCTCTCATCTTAAAAAAATAATAAAAGAATGGCATTCATTCTAATGAAGGCTTTTGGGAGTTTCATGATCCCACAGCTTCCCAAAGAACTAAATGGATACTTTTCCAACATGATCAATGGCAAATCATAAGTAGTTAACCTCATGTAAATTTTATAGTAGGGGTAAACAAGCTCAATATAACTCCAATACAAAATGTGAATAAGGGACCTAGTGCTGGATAATGACACTTGCTAGTCATTAGCTGTTATACAGGATGATTTGGTAATGCCTCGAACACCAATGATACTTTTCCCATGGGGCAGACCTTGTAATTCTGAATAGTGGTACATATAAACAGTAATCAAAGATCTAAATAAAAAGCCCATAAGGCAAAATGTGGTAGAGAAAAAGTAGCTGGAATGACGACAGCTCTGAAAAGAAGCATTAACATTTACAACTAAGGATTCATTCCTTCTAAGAGAAAAAAGTAATCCATTTACCAGCATGCATAATGAATGGGCGCCCAGTGGTCACTATCTAATTGATTGACAGAAAATCTTTCATTGAGAAGACGGTTTAGTAATTCTGAATCTCCTTCACAGGCACTTCGATGGAGAGGAAAGTCATCTACCCACTGTCGTTCCCTAATCATTAAAAACAGATAAATTTTTTTTTAAAAAAGCACTGTTGAAATTCAAATTGTTTCAAAATAAACAGGATGTATCTGATGAGAGCCATATATCACATAGTAGCTGCAAACTAAATCTTTTATGCGATGGTTACATTGCATACTAGTTACATACATCATTTTAAACAATATTTTAACATTGTAATGTAAGATTTAAAAAAGCAATGTGGAATATAACCAAAACAGTACTTGTCTTCTGTGACACTGCTCATGCTTCTCTGCCATTTTTCCTGTTTGGGAATTTGGATTTTTGAGTAGTCTGGAGCTCCTAGACCAAAGTATGGATTTATTACCACTTTATCTACCTAAAAAGGGAAAATAGAAAAAACAAAAACAAAAACTCCTTAAGAGCTTTAGATACTTGACTTCAATAGATACAAATACAACTAAATACAACTAAATAAATACAACTAACTAGATGTCATCTTAACATTTACAACTAGTAATAGCTATATTTACTTTAGGAAAAAATTATAGTTCAGATAAAATGTCTTTTGAAATCAGAGCAAAATTCATTCAGCTCTTACCCGGTTTGTATATTGAAGGTCTGATCCAAACAAAGGGTTGTAAATACAAGTATCTGCTTTCTCTAGGGCTAACATTTTACTCTTTATTTCTAGTGCACTGTAGCCCATATGTAGTGAGTTTTCTGTCTGACCTGATTCAGTAGCATATGCAGGGTTTATGACATTAGTTTTTATCCGCTCAAGAGGAGAAGGTCGGAATAAAGCTGGAATAAAGTGAGATTGTGCATGACGTTCATCTAACCACCTGGCAAAATAGAAAGGTCACAGAAGTATTTGTTCAAAAATGAAGATGAAAAAGTAGACCATCAAGTTCTGAGATGATACATTCTAATATTACATTCAGATTTTTTTTTTACATTCAGATTTTTAAACTTTTAACTAGTGTTCATTAAATACTTCATTTACTAATAATAAAAGTTTGGTTAATAGACACAGCAAACTATTTTTAAAAATGCATATACCAGGGCGCCTGGGTGGCTCAGCGGGTTAAAGCCTCTGCTTTCACCTCAGGTCATGATCCCAGGGTCCTGGGATCGAGCCCCGCATCAGGCTCTCTGCTTAGCGGGGAGCCTGCTTCCTCCTCTCTCTCTGCCTGCTTCTCTGCCTACTTGTGATCTCTAACTGTCAAATAAATAAATCTTTTAAAAAAATGCATATACCATCATAATAAAAACCCCTTTCAAAAAATATGAAGTACTTTTAAAATTAGAACCACTGAGATGGAGGTGACATTAGCTCTGTAGTTTCAGAAGGACAAAGGCATGATAGTCTAAACAACTTGTACACTGCTAAGAGTAACTCAATACTAAATCTATCAGAACAATGTGAGGAGCCATTCGACCCACCATCAGGGAAAACAGAAAGAGAACTTTAGTCATTTGCTTATCTATTTTTTAAATTAACATATAATGTATTTTTAATTTAATTTTATTTATTTATTTGACACAGAGAAAGATCACAAGTAGGCAGAGAAGCAGGCAGAGGGGAAAGGGGAAAGTAGGCTCCCTGCTCAGCAGAGCGTCTGATGTGGGGCTTGATCCCAGGACCCTGGGATCATGACCTGAGCTGAAGGCAGAGGATTAACCCACTGAGCCACCCAGGCACCCCAACATATAATGTATTATTTGTTTCAGTGGTACAGGTCACCACAACACACACACACACCCCAACGTCCATCACCCAGTTACCTCATCCCCTGAACCCTTTCCCATCCAGCAACCCTCAGTTTGTTTCATAAGATTAACTATTTTTAAAGACATAATTAGTTTATTGAAAAAGTAGAGGACAGATGGACATAAGGAAACTAGTGCAAAGTAGAAGGGGAAATAAAGGCAATGGTAACTCAACTTGCAAATTTAAAAAAAAAAACACAACTAAATCTAGTTGTATAACAAGGAATCTTAATTCTTAATCCAGGGCAGTCTTTGTCACTTTTGAAAGAAGATTAGCTGGTGCCAGCAAACCAAGACAATCTTGTCTTTGGGGCTTTTCATTTTTATCTTGTACTTCAAAAACTTTACAATATGTTACATACATGTATTACTAGTTTTATTATTTTCTTCTGTTCTATCAGAGCTAATTTCTACTATGTATTTGATTTATTTAAAAAAATATTTTTAGTGACATTTCTTACTTATCCAAGGCTATTAACATCCTTGCTGTAAGTGTAGCAAAATGAGTACTGGATTCACTACAGACTCGCATAATATCTTGTAAGCAGTAAAAAATTGGGCATCCTGGAGTATACGTATATTTAGTATTATCTGAAAAAGAAAATGAATAATGCCATCATATAAAAGGTTTACGACTGCATGTTTTTCATTTAAAATTATACAGTATATTTTAAAAAGTAGTTAAGTGTAACGAATTCTTTTAGATTTGGATACAGAAGACCTTGATTAAACTGAGGACTAGTTCTGTGACCTTATCCATTCGGAATTAGGAGACATATTCTTCTTGCAGGATTGCAGAAATTGTTTCCTCTTTTTCTTCTTCAACAATATTGTAAAACTCTGATTAATAAGATTTCCAACACTGTTTAAAATAATGTACTTTTCAGCCTAAGTATAGCTGGGAAAAAAAAATATATATCTGGAGTGCTAGAGTTGGCTAATAAAATAAATATAAGTACTATGTGAGCAGAAGGATAATGGCATATCCACACTGAGTCATTAATTTATCAACAGAATTACTACTGCCTCATAGAAGGCCAATACTCTAAAGTTTCCAAAGTGGTTTTCAAATCTAATACCTCACTGAATGCTTCCAGCACAATGAACTTAATAGAAGCAGATACCTATCTTACAAATAGAGCTGAGGCTTAGAAGAGGTGATTTGCTCAAAGGCACAAATTTAGTAGGCTGAAAGGTCTGCACTGAAATTTAGTGTTTTTCAATTATTTCAGGATGTCAAAGACTCAAATTTTTACATTAGATCTAAACTCTTTAAATATTACCAATGTTGTTAGGCAGAGTGTATTAGAATTATTATTAACACCTTCTTGTGCCAAATGCCAGAGAGGTCCTGATCATAGTCTGTTCATGTTCCAAAATACTGAAATATGTTTCTAGTCGTATCCTTTGAAAAATCCCATATTATAATCTGAAAATTTTTAATTTCAATTATGGCTTCCCTCCTCACTTCTTTATTCTGCTTTTAAAACCAGAAACAAAAACATTACTGTTTAGTCCAGAAGGTTGAATATTACTTTGAAATCAAAATACCTTTTTTAAAGTAATAAATTTCCTCATCTTAACTACTAACTGAAAAATAGGTATTTTAAAACAGTATTATAGTAATAACCATGAATGCAAGTTACTAAATTCCTCAGTAGACTTTTACTTAGCATCTAAAGTACATAAAGATTGATAAAACTTAGACTTTACCTTTGACAACTGATGGAACAATAAATAATGCTGCTTCTCTCCCCATCTTCTCGCCATCGAGAGGAAATGTCTTCATTAGTACCACTCGCTTTCCTAACCATTTTTAAAAATCAGTAAAAATAAAAATAATGGGCTTTTAAATTTTATAAATTTCCTTGAGAATTAGAAAAAAATTTATTTTAATTCCAGTGCACCTAACAAACAGTGTTATATTAGTTCCAGGCTTACAATATAGCAATTCAACACACCCATATATTACTCGGTGCTCATTAAGATAAGTATACTCTTTTTTTTTTTTCCATTTTATTTATTTTTTCAGCGTAACAGTATTCATTGTTTTTGCACAACACCCAGTGCTCCATGCAATACGTGCCCTCCCTATTACCCACCACCTGTTCCCCCAACCTCCCACCCCTTTTTCAGAGTCCATAGTCTCTTATGGTTCGCCTCCCCTTCCAAGTTTATTTTTTTTTAATAAACATATAATGTATTTTTATCCCCAGGGGTACAGGTCTGTGAATCGCCAGGTTTACACACTTCACAGCACTCATGATAGCACATACCCTCCCCAATGTCCATAGCCCCCTCCCCCTCTCCCAATCCCACCTCCCCCCAGCAACCCCCAGTTTGTTTTGTGAGATTAAGAGTCATAAGATAAGTATACTCTTAATCTCCCTCACTATTTCCCCTATCTTCCCACCCAACCCCTCAGTAGTAACCATTGGTTTGTTTTCTAGTTAAGAGTGATTTTTGGTTTGTTCTTTTTCTTTTTTGAGAACTAGAATATTTTTTTAAAAGGCAGTATTAAGAGGAGTTAAAATAGGGTGCCTGGGTGGCTCAGTGGGTTAAGCCTCTGCCTTTGGTTGGGTCATGGTCTCAGGCTCCTGGGATCAAGGAGCCTGCTTCCCCCCTCTCTCTGCCTGCCTCTCTGCCTACTTGTGGTATCTCTGTCTCTCTCAAATAAATAAATAAGTAAATAAGAATAAAAATATATGAAGAGCCAATTTTATTATATGTCCTAATAAAAACTGTTCACTCTGATAATAACATAAATCACTCTGTAGACAATAAATCAGTAGATTTATGGTCCTGGTCTTGACTCACTAGAAGAGAAGCTTGCTTTCTTGCTTCCCTTTTTTTTTTTTTAAATATTTTATTTATTTATTTATTTATTTGACAGAGAGAGAGAGAGAGAAAGAGTGCACACAGGCAAACACGCACTAGTGGGCACCAGCACAAGGCGGGCACGGCAGAGGAAGAGGGAGAAGCAAACTCTCCGCTGAGCAGGGAGCCTGACTCGGGGGTGCATCCCACAACCTTGAGATCATGACCTAAGCCAAAATCAAGAATTGTATGCTCAACTGACTGAGGCACCCAAGTGCCCCATATGTTGCAAAGTCTTTAAGTTTAGTAGCTCTTCATTTAATTTTCAAACTGCACTCTAAATTTCAGGTGTGTTTTTTTTTTTTAAAGCTTTTATTTATTTGAGAGAGCATGCACATGCAAGCACACACAAGCAGGGGGTGGGACAGAGGGAGACGGAGAAGCCTGCTCTCCCCTGAGCAGGAAACCTGACGTAGAGCTTGATCCCAGAACCCTAAGATCATGATCTGAGCCAAAAGTAAATGCTTAACCAACTGAGTCACCTAGGTGCCCATTCGGCTTTCATTTTTTGTTAAAATCTGATTGTGCTATGAACTTCTGTTCTGAACTGTAACTTCCACTCTTTTTTTTTTTTTTTTAAAGATTTTATTTATTTATTTGACAGAGAGAGATCATAAGTAGGCAGAGAGGCAGACAGACAGAGTGAGAGGGAAGCAGGCTCACCGCTGAGCAGAGAGCCCGATGCGGGACTCGATCCCAGGACCCCGAGATCATGACCCGAGCCGAAGGCAGCAGCCTAAACCACTGAGCCACCCAGGCGCCCCTGTAACTTCCACTCTTAATCTGTTTTTCCTGATTTGGCTGCAAGGAGGCTATAAATTAAAAACCTGTAAGTCATACACTTTAAAACCTCTCATCTGATACCTTTACCATGATTTTTGTCAACCCTTCCAATCTTCCCACTCCAAGATATAGTACCTTGTTCCTGACCCGAGTAGAAATGCCTGGCTAGATGCCTTCTATAAACAGGTAGATAATATAAGAGTTCAAGAGGCTCCATTTATGCACAAAGTAATGGAGTCAATATTTTTAATTATTATAGCCATTATTACTATAGCCTCCAAACAATTATTTTACAAATTGGACATGTGTAGAAAAATGAGTGTTAGATATAGAATAACATCTCATTTCAGAGGCAATTTCTCTTTTCTAAACCGAGGCCTTGTCCCACTTAATCTTTCCTGCCTTGCTGCATCTCTAAACCCAATTCTGATCCACTGTTTAACTGCCTACTTTGCAAATTATAGATGTAATGAGATTTTTTTCTGGGGGAAGAAAATAAAACCACTGACTACAAGCTGGGAAATGAGGGTTCTTGTCCTAATTACTCCACTAATGGGAATATGATTTCAGCAGGTGACAATTTATATGTGCATTTCCATTTACAGATGTGAAAATGACCATTACCAACTCACAGGACCAACTTAAGAATTTCATTAGTAAGTAAGTGTGGTGATGTTTTATAAATGATACATAGCACTGCACAGAAAGTTAAGGCATAACCACTGCTATTATAAAGTCATCTGTGATTTTCATGTGATGTTTATATAAGGAATCCTATGACCCTATAAAAATATTTCATACATTAGGAAAACCCAATAAATAGTATAGTCAGGATCTGGTATGGCTCATAAATATAATTAGTTAGTTTAAACTTCTCCATTTTAATTTCTTTTGTTAAAAGCTGCCAGGAGGGGTGCCTGGATGGCTCAGTGGGTTAAGCCTCTGCCTTAGGCTCAGGTCATGATCCCAGGGTTCTGGGATCAAGCCTTGCATCGGTCTCGCTTCTCAGCGGGGAGCCTGCTTCCTCCCCTTCTCTGCCTGCCTCTCTGCCTACTTGTGATCTCTCTCTATCAAGTAAATAAATGAAATCTTAAAAAAAAGCTGCCAGGAAATTTTCTAAGAGTATTACTCCTTTCTCTGGGCCAGAGGACATTTTTGTTAACATTGACACCACTTTCATCCCCCATCTGGGTAAATGGACCAAGTGACAGACTTTGGCTAATTCATAGCAAATTATGACTTGTCTATTTTAGCTCAAATATGTGACTTGGATATATGTCTCAGGAATGTGATCTCAGGAAATATCCTGATAACTATAAAAATTTATCAACAGTAAAACAAATCTGAATGAAAATTTATCAGAGAACGCCAAGACCGAGGTAGAAAAGACTGACAAATTTGTGCCATCCAAAAAGAGCCTTTGGATCACCCATAAGGATAGTCCCTTTTTTTTAGCTAAGCTCAATTTCTAGATAATTTTATCTTATTAAAAAGTCAACCTGATAATTAGGAAAAGGAGATTCTCTTTGCAGGACTCAGAATATGTATCAACAATCTGTACATTTACGCAGTAACTTATTATAATCTTGAGTTATAATGCTTAGAGCTCCAACAATTCAGGCCCTATTGGGAAGGTTATCTATTGGAAAGGTAAAAAATGGTGAATGATAGCTTCAAAAATTATGAATCAGAGGCTTATAGTTCAGCTATCTCTACAGAACAAATACCCAAAATAGTAATTCAAATCACCAGATTCAGCCCTATCTCTGGAACAAAAACAGATTCTTTACTGAGACAGATGAATTAGACAATCTCTAGAAAGATTAATAGGAAAAAAAAAAAACCACAACACTGAATAAACAGAAGTATGCCTTACCTCATTAACAACTGTTTTTAACAGCCATTTGACTGAAATTAGCTTTAGCTTCTTAATAATAATGCCTGAATCTTGGATATAGTTTAAATTTCTCTAACTTTTAACTCTCATGTTTTGTGAGGGTACAGCCTGAGAAAATTATCATTAATTTCTAAATAGTTTCCTAGGCTATATATTACCTAATATTTTAAATGGTGACTGAACCTTTCAAGTTTAATACTTCAGTAATTCAGTTTGGCTCTTTGAAAAGGATCTTCTTCCTGTGACCAAATAGGAAGAAACCTCTACTACCTGGCAACTTACAGGATTCTAATCCATGAATCTTAACTTTCGTTTAGTATGATGCAAGGTTTTAGTTTCCTCTGTCCTGAAGTAGAAAACTAAAAATAGTAGTTCAGGGATACTTAACTAGAGAACTATACTTCTAGCAAAAGTGATCTGTATTTTCTTTGTTTTCAAGCCACTCTTTGGTTTCCTGTTCCTACTGAACAAATCATTAACACTGCAATTTATTTAACTATTTTTCAACTTAAAAAAATATATAGTCAAAAAAATATTATAGTCAAGTTATTTTTTTTATATAAGACTTTATTGAGAGAAAGAACGAGCTGGGGTGGGGAGTACAGGCAGCACAGGATGAGGGAGAAACAGGCTCCCTGCTAAGCAGGGAGCCTGAAGTGGGACTGGATCCCAGGATCCAGGATCACGACCCAAGCTTAAGGCAGACACTTAACTAACTGAGCCATCCAGGAGCCTCACAGTCAAGGTATTTCTTGAAGGGAGTTGTTATAACTTAAAAAAAGCTTTCTGATTCTTTAAAAAATTTTTTTGAAGATTGTATTTATTTGAGAGTGAGAGAGAGAAAATGCATGCCTATGAAAGCAGGGTGTGGAGGGGAAGAGCCAGAGACTCTCAAGTAGACTCCTTGCTATGTGCGGAGCGGGAGGCAGTTGGATCTCACAAGCCCAAGACCATGCCCAGAGCTTAAACCAAGAGGTGGACGCTTAACTGATTGAGCCACCCAGACACCCCTCAAGTTTTTTTTAAATGGAAAGGTACATAAAAAGAAATTGATCTCCCCCCCCCACCTTTTTTAAAAAAAGACTTTATTCTTAAGTAATCCTTACACCCAACATAGGGCTTGAACTCATGACTCCAAGATTAAAAGTCACACACTAACAAATGAGCCAGCTAGGCAACCCAGAAGAAAATGATCTTAACACATTTTAAAAAATATCTTTCTCTACAAGCACTCAAAGCAAACTATATTTAAAAAAAAAAGAAAAAAGAAAAAAGTTTCCTACCTCTAATACCCTGGTTTGCAGGAGAAATTGGTTTGGTGGTTTCTACTACATAATCCAGTATGCCTTGTGTTATTTCACTGTTGCCCTGAAGTTTCGTTTCCAACAAAACTTTCTTTCTCTTTTTTTTCTGCCCTTCAATGGGAACTTCATGCAACAAAATCTTAGATGAGAAAAATTTAAAGAGAGAAAGCTTAAAATAAAGTTTACTTGCCCTAGAATATAGTAAGTCAGTAGTCTTTCTTAACCCCAGCTTCATATTAGAATATCCTGGGAAGCTTTTAAGACAATAGCAATGTCTAGTGAGTGGGGCCCTGGTACTGGAAGTTTTAAAGTTCTCAGATGATTCCACAGTGCAGCCAGGATTGAGAACTAGTAACCCAGAGCACTGCTGAAGCAGTAGCATCCTGAGAGCCTCTGCAGTATCTTTTAATAGGTTTTTGATAACTAACCTTAAAAAGCAATTTGAGCAAAGTGCTAGAGAAATTAGTTGGAGGTAGGTTAGATTAGCAGTATTCTATGATGCTTGGAATCTGTTATAGATAAGATAATTTTGTTTTAGGGTTTTGGGGGGTTTTTTGGCTTCAATCATGTTTTCTAATATAATTAATACAATTCGGGACTACAGAGAAGTACCTTAATTGTCTGAAACTTTAATTAAAGGTAAAAAGATATTTTAAAATGCACTATAAAAAAGAGTTCTTTAGGGAAACAGCCAAGAACAATATTTACATTGAATTTGAAATGAGCTGACTTCTGCAACTTTAATTTTTGAGAGCCATTTCATAAATCGTACTAAAAACTGAATCTATATGTTATAAGGAAAACTCAAGTGACTATCTTTTAATGTCTAATAATTTATACCTATTAATCAATAGAAAAATGGTCAAAAAGCATGTAACAGACAAAAAGACTTCGTGATGGGCAGAGATGTAGGAGCGTCAATTCTATCTTTTCAAGATCTAGGTTGTCAACAAGAATTTAGAGGAGATGATAAGAAATGTAAATGAAAATGACATTCAGTGGTAGCAAATCAAATGTCAGTAAATTGTTCTTACTTCATATGACTTAGCTCTGTATTCCCGAGAATTGAGACTGGCGGTATTCTTTGGACGAATAACAGCAACATATGCATCTTCTATGTTTTCTGGATTTCCCATTGCTTTACAAAACAAACACAGAAATCCTCTGCAATATTAAAAGATACATAATTAGCATAATCACTTTGAAAAACAATTTTAAAAATAACATGTTTATTTTTCTATCTTGGAATAGATATACTACCCAAAAGGAAAACCAGAGATGACTATCTTAATCCTGAACTACTCAAAACCTTAACTTATAATTTTAAGATTTCCTCTTGGTCCTTTTTTCCTTTTCTGTGAAAGGTAAAAAAATTTTAATGGAGATACATACTTTTGTATGTCTGAACTGCATAAGAATCTGCCTTTTGGACCTAAAAAAAAGAAAAAGGGATATGATTATAAAATATCTTCTAAATACTAAGCAAATAAGACCTAAATACTACACTTATTTTCCATACATGACACAAGTAAATGTCATATTGTTAATAGTCTGGAAGCTGAAAATAGGCAGCTGCCATTGACATTATTTCCAAAATCTTTAGAAAGAACCTTGATATTTGACATTTGGATAAGCTAAAGTATACCTTATAATATTCCTTGGCAATGCCTAGCACAGTCAAAAACTTGTGGTAAGTGGATGAAATCTTTCAATGTTGACTTGAGAATATTTTCTACTTCCATTGTCAATCCCCTAGATAACTCCAGCATTTTCTTCCAAGTATGTATTTCACTCACACACACACACACACACACACACTTTCCCCCCAGACTGATTTTAAGTTTCCACTGAGGAACTTATAACAAGCATTTGTATTTCAAGCACTACCTACCTTGCTTAAAAAAAAAAAAAAATTGTATTGTGAATACACCCTATAACATATGTAGCACATAACCTTTTTTCTATTAAGCACCTAAAAGAAAAATTGAGTAATCTTTAGTTTTCTAACCACAATTTAAAGCAATCAATTTCTGTGCTGGTTAACTTACATTTAAAAAAAAATCTGGCAAAATGCTTTGTTAATACTCATCATTTCTCTGGAATATTTAGTACTGCACAGTACACTTTTTTTTTTAAGATTTTATTTATTTATTTGACACAGAGAGAGAGATCACAAGTAGGCAGAGAGGCAGGCAGAGAGAGAGGAAGGGAAGTAGACTCCGTGCTGAGCAGAGGCCTGATGCGGGGATGGATCCCAGGACCCTGGGATCATGACCAGAGCCGAAGGCAGAGGCTTTAACCCATTGAGCCACCCAGACGCCCCTATTTCATTCTTTATTAGAAGAATTTTTAGATCTAAATTATTCTTATAATTACTTGTCATTTTTCAAATTTTAATTTTTTATATATATATAAAATATAGATAAGACTATTCCATATCAGATTACTTCAAAGAGAATGTAGATAACATTTTACTATAATGAATTTATACACATTTTATGCACTTTGGAATTCTTTGTAGAGAAGTGAAATCTAGTTAATTGTATAGAAATTAAATACTATAAGTTTTTTTAAAAAATTTTTATTTATTTATTTGAGAGAGAGAGAGATCACAAGTAGGCAGAGCAGCAGGCAGAGAGAGGAGGAAGCAGGCTCCCTGCTGAGCAGAAAGCCCGATGATGCGATGATGCGGGGCTTGATCCTAGGACCCTGAGATCATGACCTGACCTCAGATCATGATCTGACCGAAGGCAGAGGCTTTAACCCACTGAGCCACCCAGGCACCCCTACACTTAACTTTTAAAAGATAAATATGATTAATAAAAAAGGCATAACCATGAGGATTATAGTATTTTGTTTTTATACCATTCAATGTAAACATATCCCTGAAAGATTCTAAGAATTGATTTTCAAGAAATAGTCATACTTGAATATTTGAAATATATGTATTCCCTGTGACATGAAAGAAGAAAACAAAGGCTTAAGTTAGGAAAAGAATAAAAGCTACTAACATACCAAGGCAAAACTGCTAAGGCAAAAACACAACAGAGGGACTGGAAAAGAATAACTCGAGCTAAAAATAATAGAGAAAGGTAGTTAAAGTTAGCTTAGAAGTTAAACTTAGTCTATGTTTAGACTAAGTTTTAGATAGTTCAAGTGACCAAGTGGCATTTTCTTATGGCTCATTCTATTCTGAAAAATGCTTAGGCATAAATGATAATGTTCCAAGCAATGAGACCTTACAAATATGCAGAAGTGGTTCTCAGTTGGGGGTGGTACCCTACATGGCATCATTTGGAAATATGTAGGGAAATATCTGGTTATCACTTCGACTGGGAAAGGGGAGGTGTGCAAATGCCATTTAGTCCCCACGGGGCAGGCTTGTTAACATTTCTTTGCTATACCATACAGTCCTGTTTAACAAAAAGTAAATAATAGCTTCAGAAAAATCATTTGCTATGTTGGGTACTGATGAACAAACTAAAGCCTTTTACGCCAGAGAAAAAGAGAAGATTCTGTATGTGAATATGGGTATTATAAATTTAATAAGCACAAGTCAAAGTTGACAAGAGGATTTACCAGTTTGCAAAGTGCATGCTAACAGAAATTACCACCAATGATCAGAATGTGTCTTCATAAGTAAAAACCAAAAAAATGGGACATTACCTTAGGTCTCTATAAAATGTTCCTGAGACAGAAAATGATCTACCATCTTCCATCCTTAAGCAATGTTTCTCAATCTTTTAAAACCCATGTCAACTTTTAATAACCAAACCAAGTCAAACCCACAAACTTTTCTGTCCACATCGTGATTTTATCAGGTTGTCCTTAAGTCTTTATTGCTTTTGTTTTCTGAATATAACATTTATTGTTTCTAAAATAATGTGAATAGCTAACACCTACAGTGATTATGTGCTAGACACTATGCTAAGTGCTTTCCATATATTAATTCATTTTATTCCCCCTAAACCCGATGAAGGTAGACATTATCATCCCTATTTTACAGGGAAAAAAAGCTGAGGCGAAGTAGCTAAGTTACTTGATCCTTCTGCATTCTCCTAGAACAATTCACTATTTTAAAGCATTATGACATTAAAAAGAAGAGATGGAGACTAAATGTAAGAATTCCTCTACAGGGATTTGCTGACCATAAAAATCTCATCCTTTTGCTACAAAGAGAGGAAGTATTAATAAAGTAGATTAGGAAAGAGCCATTGGTCCTACTCCTATGTTAGCTTGCTTTCTCCTTGTCCCTTCAACCAATTCTACTAATCATCACTTATCAAGGTCAACAGGTGTCACTGATAACTTTCAAAAGCTTTCTGTTAATTGGCATTCTGTTCTGTAATTTAAGACATTTAATAATCTTCAGATTGCTTTTGAAGGCAATTACACTGAATTTGGCTTACAGAGAAGGAACTAAGTAATACTGGCATTGGGAACCAAATGAAATTCTACAGTGAAGACCAAGGTTATTTAAAGGAGCATGATTTCATGCTTAGCATATGTAAATATGCTATAGATCAGCTGCTGCTGTAGTTCTGCAACCCAATCTAAGAGAACCAACTAATACAGTAGCATGGGGTTAACGGGCAAAGGTCATGGAGTGAATTGTTTTTATATTGTTATGAAAACACATTTGTATTTCTGGCATTTCCCCCAAATAAGATGAGGCTATCAAAGCAGTTAGGAGACTGTAGATGCAGAGAGAATGCAAACAAACTGTGAAGGCACACAAGCTTTCCAACAGAGTGAGAAGAGAATGGGAGTGAGATCCAGATTCCGGCAAGCTACATCAAAGATTTCTTTTGAAGATTAAAAAGAAGAAGAAGAAGAAGAAGAAGAAGAAGAAGAAGAAGAAGAAGAAGAAGAAGAACCAAACCACTATGAATAAAAAGCAAAGAAGGCCAGAAAGCCTCAAAAGATGGAAAGAAGTGTAGAGGCGAGCTAATCTGGAATGACAGGTTGTAAATCGCTTTCCCTGAAATGACAAAAATAAACAATCTGCCTAGGTTTTTTCCTCTGCCATCACCCACCAACGTCTACCACCAAGAAAGGACACGCACGGCTCTTTGCTCAAAGAGCTGCCACCCCAAGAGTGGCTTTGGCTTCTTTATTACTACTTGTAAGAAATAAATTGCCTGGAGAAACTAGATGTAGAGATAGTTCAGCCTCCCACCTCTGTTTTCTCTCGCTGGAGTCTGGTCCTCGCTCCTCCTCGTCTCACCCGTGAGGGCGGCCGAGCACCTCCCGGGCCGCTACATTCAACTTACTGGGTGGGACAGTCACCTGCGGGGCGGGGTGCCGTCACCGCTTTCTCATTCCTCCTTCCCTTCTGTTTCCCAGCAGCCGGGCCTAACTTCCTGTGACAGGAAAACCCTTGGTGGCCACCAGAAGTCTCTGGGCGTGTTCGGCCGCTCTTCCCAAAACGCGCCTTAAAAGCCCGGGTCTCCGGACTCGGAGCAACTCTTGTGGACTAGTTCTTTATTGTCTTTCCCTCTTCTCGCACCTCAGCACGATACCACCCTATCCCGAAATTAGGGGTTTCCAAGTCTTCAAACGCTTTTCCTTTCCATCCCGCCGCTACCGGGGCGAGGAAATCACTTCCGGGTTTACACCCCTTGCAGCGTCGTAGTTGGCGGCGGAAGAGCTTCCGGGTCGACGGACGAGCTGCTGCCGTTCCTGCTGCTTCCCGCTGGGGTTGCGGGCTGTCTGGGGTTGGTGGCGGCGGCTCGAGGACAGAGGTGGCAGCGGCCGGCACGCCAGCGGCTGAGCCGGCGGCGGGGGAGGGGAGGAGGGCGGCCCGGGCTGCGTGCGCGCGCGCAAGGCTTGAGCATGAGCCGGACTTGACCGCGAGGCGGAGGCAAAAGCCACCGCCCCCTCTTCCCCTCCCTTGAGTGAGGCGGCGCGGCGGCCAGAGAGGGATGGGGGGTGCTTGCCCAGTCTGAGTCTCGTCGCGGGCGCCTCCGTCTCACGCAGCGTTCCTCGCGGGCCTCTAGTGCGCACCCTCAGCCCCAGCAGCCTCTGTCCGGCGGGCGCACCCGGGCAAGCGAGGAGGGGGCGCCCGCCTGGGTGGGTGGGGCGGGGAGGGTACCTGAGGTCACCTGCTCCGCGCGAGAGGCAGAGGCGGCCACGGCGGTGGCAGAACTGCAGAGCTGCGGGGTCCACCTGACCCTTACCCTCAGCCCGGGAAGTAACCGTAAGTCTTAGCTTCACCATACGAGTGTGTATGAGGCTATCTCAACCCTTTTTGGGCTCCGAGTTCAGCGCTGCCTAGTTCACGCCCTCACGGGTTTCCCAGTAATGTGTCTCCTTCCTTTTGTGGAGGATTGTACCCCTCTCTGTCCCCATCCCTGAACAGGCAACATCCTCCGTCGGTCCCGTGGGGCTTTTCTCCCAGCGAATTTGCAAGTCTCAGTGGCGCGTCCCATCCTCCCCAGCCAGATGCATCTCCTTGTCCCTCTGTCCTCAAAGATACGTGTCCTCCCTCTCTTTCTCTATCCCAGATATCCCAACCTCCACCCCCGCCCCACATTTTTTGAGACGGAAAGCAACGGGTTCAGCGGATCTCGTGGGCTAGAGGGTCTTGAGCGGATGGGTGAAAGTGCTCTGCATCGTTAGGATGGGTGGGGATAGGTACCCATAGCTTTGATGGACCTTTATTTTTGCAGCCTCTGACACCAAAACAAAAGAATGGGTCGTTCCCTGGCCCTTCATTCCTCTCCCTTCTTAACTGTGTTTAAGCTGTATTCTGTACATTGCTGTTTGAGTCGCAGGAAATTGGAACTAGAGCTGTAATTAAGCATCTCCTGAGGTTTTAAGAATTAGTCTCACAAGCTATGTTCACACGGAATTGGCATATTAAACAGTCTTGTATTGGAATGAAGATCCATTCCAGAATAGCTTTGCTAGTAGATCTGAGAAACGAATTTAAAAACAAAGGTCTAATATTTCCAGTATGTTTTTACGTCTTTAAATAATTTTTAGTGTTTTGGATTTACATTTAGTTCTTAATTTACGGTGTGTGTGTGTGTGTTTGTGTATGATGTGGAAAAAAAGGTGTTGCATTGTTAGTGGTTAAAGTGATTTTTAAAGATCCTGTCAGCTTGTATTTGGTAAGATACTACGTTAAGTCGTTAATTTCAAAGAGACTTTTTTACTGATTTAGATCAGCCACCTATAGATGTTACACACTTGTGCCTATGACCTTACTGTTTCTTAGTTTAAAAAAGAAATGAACTGTGAATATGTTCAATGTGTATTTCCAGATTTGAGGGTAGGCATTTTTTTTCTTTTTAAATTTAGTTTGCTTTTTAAACTGGCAAACTGCAGAACTTTCCAGAAATTAGATTAAAAAATAATTGTAATACTGTCAGTGACTGGACAGTAGCTCGTAACACGCCATCATGGTGGTAACACTTTCCAGGGCACTATAGGAAGTAAATAATAACTTAAGAATAATTTTATTCTGCATAATGCAGTTCTTTGTTACTATTCTGTAAACTGTTCTGTAATGTAAATTGGTAGCCTTGGTTTATTTTTTTTCTAAAAATATAGTCATTGTGTTAAGAAAGGTAGATGTGTTTAATGTTGATTTTTGTGGTTGTTTTCAAAACCTTCTTTTAGCACTTGATTTGGAGCTATTACTTGATTTGTTACTTCATACCGTTCACAGATTTTATTTTGAAGTAAGCCCAGGAGATGTAGCTCCAGCTGTCTGGAAGTATACTTTACTGACTTTTTTCAGAAGCCAAGCTCTGTACAGAGTTGAGTGTATTATTAAAGGTATGGTTTTGCTTTTCAGAAAATTGATGAGTTTCCAAATGTGAGTGAGGTAATTGGCTATAACTTGGAAGAGTCTCTTTCTTTCTTTCTTTTAAGTCTATTGATCCCTGTTATTTTTGGAAGGAGTGTGGGGAAGATAGCACTGTATTTTCATATTACACTTTTTCCGCTTGCCAACAGCACTGGGAATTTTGAGTTTTCAATATGAAAATTTTCCAAAACCGTGCAGATTATGCCATAAGGCTGAGTTCTAACAGGTGGCTCCTGAGACAAAAGTTTTTTTAGTTACTCTTCTGTACTCTATGGCACTGCCCACTTTTGAGAGACCTGATTTTCTTTCTTTCCTCTTTTCTGGAGTGTGCAGTTGAACTTGTGAAAGTAAAATCTGTGTATTTACATTGTACTTGTAAGTAAAAGTTCAAGCTAATTTTCACATATAAATAGGTGGAAGAACTTGAATTAAACTCATCTGAGTCTCCTTGAATGGAAGTTAGAAAAGATTCCTCAGTGCTTTGGGTGCTTTTTTCTTCTTTGAGGATGAATACATTTATTTAGATGAAATTTTAAAATACTTTTCTATAATATTAGACTTATATGTGACACATATTCCAAAACAGATTTGAAAGTGGCTTGATTGTTATTTAAAAGACCAGTCTGAGAGGAGTTGCTATGCATGGTTTTAAAAATGTTTATGTATTTTATTTCCTTTCTCAAAGTCATTTGCTTAGGGAATACTAATTTCTGGACTCTTAAGTTTATTTTTCAGACAGTCTTAGACTACCTTTTTTTTTTTTCTTTTGAGATAACTTACTTTCATACTTATTTCATTTCAGTAAACCTTTATTGAATGCTTACTGTGTGTGCCAGGACTATGTTAGATCCTGGGACTACAGTATAAATAAATTGTGATTGGTGTCCTCATTGAATTTGCCGGTCTAGTTTTTGGCTGTGATCCTATCCATTTGCCCTTACAGACATCTCTAATAGGTTTTGAAGTCACTTTACTGTATTTGGGGGTTGTTTCATATCTTTTCTATAAGAATAAATACATTTAATGCCATTTAGGAGTATTTGTACTAACATACTAAAGGCTTTATATACATAATTTCATCCAGTTCTTACAATGGTCCTAAAAAGTTTTAAATCTCCATTTAAAAACCATACAGATTCTGATTTATAGTAATGCTGAATGTTGTTTTACTTGTAATATGCTAGAGAAGATTCAACCTTAACATTCCTCTATAAGAAAAAGACGTAATATAGTTATAGCAATTTTTAATTCTCTAATAATGCTTTGAATAGATTTTCATTTCATAAGGTATTAATATCATTTGTTTTCTAAAGCACATGAATTATATACTATCAATGTAATAATCAGTAGTTGTTGAAACCTTAGAAAAAACAGTTCTGAAGTTCATTATAGTTAACTTAATATACATCTTCAGGCATGTATAATTTTTTGTTTTCATAGTTCCTCAGTGGGAACAACAACTTATAAAATGTTCTTTAAAATGTGTGTATTCTTCAGGAAAGATAGGGTATTGAGTTATATGAAATCTATTCAGCTTTTTAAGTTTTGAGTATAATTTTAATTGTCTAATGTCTTGGAGAGTGTTTGTCTCTGTAGTGAAAATGTATTCCTTCAGATTACAAAATAATATTGCTCATCTTTTAGGATATATGTTTTACCAGCAGTTTGATACAGTTCAGTCTGATCATCTCAGAGCCGCTCACATTTTTTAAAGATTTTATTTATTTATTTGACAGAGAGAGATCACAAGTAGATAGAGAGGCAGGCAGAGAGAGAGAGAGAGAGAAGCAGGCTCCCCGCTGAGCAGAGAGCCCGATGTGGGACTCGATCCCAGGACCCTGAGATCGTGACCTGAGCCGAAGGCAGCGGCTTAACCCACTGAGCCACCCAGGCGCCCTCACATTTTTTTAAAAGATGATTTCCACTGTCAACTGTCTTCTCCAAAAACCTCGTTGTATTCTTTTTTTTTTTTTTTTTTTTTTTGCCATTGGTGATAATTTATTGCTTGAGCTGGTGTTTTTTTTTTGGTTTTTTTTTTTTACCATTTTATTTATTTTTTCAGCGTAACAGTATTCACTTGTACCCCTGGGGATAAAAATACATTATATGTAACCTCGTTGTATTCTTAACATTTTATTCTGTTTTGGTCGTTTTGTTTTGTTTTGCTTTTACCATAAACTTTCAACAGTTTGCCATTCTTTCTTTTTTTTTTTTTTAAAGATTTCATTTATTTGACAGACAGAGATCACAAGTAGGCAGAGGCAGGCAGAGAGAGAGGAAGGGAAACAGGCTCCCCACTGAGCAGAGAGCCTAATGCGGGACTTGATCCCAGGACTCTGGGATTATGACCTGAGCTGAAGGCCAAGGCTTTAACCCACTGAGCCACTCAGGTACACCCAGTTTGCCATTCTTGAGGTTAAGGCCTTTGCTGCTGGTTATGCACTCCTCTGTTTTTAGGACTATAGAGCAGATACTATTCCTCCTTCAAGTTCCTAAGAAAGGTGATCCTTGATGTTTTCCTGTCCTCAGTCAGACATATTTTAAGTTGACATAGTTTTTTCCTTTTCATGTAGCAGAATTCTTGATACCCAGGTCACTGTTTTCTGATTAGAACAATATTGGGAGTTCCTGTTCATGTATATAACAGTGACTAAATTATAAATGTGTTAGGTGCTAGGACCTTTAAGATAAGTAAATCAAGATTCCTTTCTTCATTGAATTGTAAAATGCCTGTTGAAAATCCATGAAGAGAAAGGAACTTCATTTAAAAACATTGAGATGCTCTTCTCCAAATAAGCATATATATTGTCCTCCTTAATCTATCCCCTCAGAGTATTGTAAAGGAAAGTTTGTAAATAAACATTTTAAGCCAGGATTTTTATTCTGTTTTCTGACCTCAAGCAGAAAAGATGATTTACAGAAAAGATGACTTTCTCTGACTTGCAGGAAGATGCCAGAACAGGGCAAAGAACTCCTATACCTCCTTCCCTCAGATTTCAGTATTGTTAATATTTTACTGCATTTCTTCTATTGCCTGCTTTCTTTCTGTTTCCATACATACATTACATATATGTGTGTGTATTTGTATAAAAATACATGCATACATACCCATTATTATAGTCTTTTTTTCTGAACCTTTTGGAGCAAGCAGCAGACGTGGTATATCAACACCTATAAACACTAGTGTCTGTTTTTTCAAAAGCAGGGCACTATCTTCTGTAACCAACATAAACCCCTCTAAATCAGAAAATAAGTGTTGGTATGCAAACACTACTGCCTAGTCCAAGGAAACTTACTCATATTTCATCAATGGTTGGAACAATTTCTCTTACTTTTCTGGGCCAGGATTTATTCCAGGAATATATGTTATATTTAGTCATCATGTTTCTTCAGACTTCTTCAGCCTCATTTTTCCCTCTTTCGGGTCCATGACAGGTTTTGAAGGTACAAGGCCCTACATTCTATAGGATGATTCTCAACGTAGGTTCGTGTAATATTCCCTCTTGACTCCAGTCACTTCATGCATTTGTGGCAGGAATACCACAGAAATGGGTCTGTGCTCTTAGCACTTTGCGTCCAGAAGCATATGATGTCATCCTTGTCATTGCTGGTGATTAAAACATTGATCAGAAGCACTTGGGTGGCTTAGTGGGTTAAGCGTCTACCTTTGGCTTAGGTCATGATCCCAGGGTCCTGGGATCAAGCCCCATGTTAGGCTCTCTGCTCAGCAGAGAACCTGCTTCTCCCTTCTCCCTCTCCCTCTGTTCCTCCCCCTTCCTCTGCCCCTCCCCCCGCATGTGAGCTCTCACTCATGCTCTCTGTCAAATAAATAAAATCTTTAAAATAAATAAATCACCGGTCACTTTGGTGTCCTTTTGTATTTGATCAGTATTTGTGGAGAGGTATTCCAAAATTATGCCAGCATCTTGTTTCTTATCAAACATCTCTAATTACTAGCCTTAATGTGGGTATCAGTGAAGACTCTCACCTTAATTAACCACTTCTATGATGATTGCCAAATGATACTGTTCTTATTTCTTCTACTTGTATTAGTTGGGATTTTATCATAAAGTGGAACTTTCCTTTCTCTCCCATTTAATTATTTGTTTTTTAAATCTGTAAGGACTCATGAATTTCTATTTTATTTAATTTTTTGTGATTTGTTACTATTATTATTTATTTTGCTCTCTAAATTGTTCCTGATTTAGCCTGTGGGAGCCCCTTCAAGCTGGCTCCTATGCCTGTTTATCATGCTCCCATCTCATTCATTGTGCATTTCTGGCAGAACATGCTGTTCCTTGTTCATTCTGTGCTTTGCCTGGTCTAACCCTGGAATCAGCCATTTCTCTAAGGAATCCTGTTTGATCTTTGTTATTGTTGTTTGCTTTTGTAAAAGATGGTATTTAAAAACAAAGATTTAGAGGCTCAGTGTGTTTATTGTTACTGGGGTGTCATTACTTTTGGAACTAGGAAATGTATGACTCTGAGTATGGTTTGTATACTCAGACATATATAATACACACATGTATATTTTCCATAATTATTTCTGTACCTGGGTGTATGTATTATTAAACCATAAATTTGTCCCTATCCTTTCAGTTCCAGTCTAATACTCCAGGGTTCTTTCTAACCTTCTTCCCTTCCACATTTATAAATGTCTCCTCTGGCAGTAGGAAACTTGGCTTCACATTAGCCTAGTGTAGTTATCATTTTTCCAGTTGTTTGAGTTGCTTCCTCAGCATGTTACCATTTTCCCTGCCATGTAGACCATCTTCTACCACCCCGTGTCATTGATTGCTGGGCCTACTGGCCTGTGCCTTTTTGTGGATCTATAACCCCTGACTGGGCCTATGACCCTGTGCAGATCTCCACCCAACACCAGTTTATCCTCACCTCCAGCTAGTTGGCTCACTGCTCTGCTGGCCTACCTGACATGCCTTTAGTGCCCTTTATGCTTAGCCAGCATGCAGACTGCTTTGCATGGCCCAGTATTTCATTAGTTAATTTTTTTAAAGATTTTATTTATTTATTTGACAGACAGAGATCACAAGTAGGCAGAGAGGCAGGCAGGGGGTGAGGGGAAGCAGGCTCCCTGCTGAGCAGAGAGCCTGATGCGGGACTTAATCCCAGGACCCCGGGACCATGACCTGAGCTGAAGGCAGGGACCTTAACCCATTGAGCCACCCAGGCACCCTCATTAGTTAATTTTTAAGTGTATTTCCAGGATTTATAAACATACATATATATGATGAAATGTATACATAATTTCCCCACATAAAAATGATAACATACTAGATTAAATGTTCTACACTTTGTTTTTTTTAATGACTGTATAATATTCCATTGTGTGCACATGCACATACACGCACACACCCCTACCTACCTGGGGTTAATGATTAACAATCATAAAGTCCTTCCATCCTTATCCATTCCCCTTTGCAATATGGCTTTGTTGCTTCTCTCTAGATGCATAATCTGTTCCTCTGTCTCTTGAGTCTTGGTTGACCCTGTGATTTGCTTTAACCAGTGAATGTGGTGGAAGTGATATGTGAGATCTAGAGGTTAGTCCTTAAGAGACATTTCAGGGATGATTGCCTGCAACTGCCATGTAAGGAAGCTGGCCTATAGGTCTAGCCTATAGGAGGATCAGAGAGAGGTCTCTTGGAAGTGAACCAAGACTATCCAGTGGACAGCACTTACCAACAAACATGAAAGTGGACTCCTTTGGATCTGCTAGCCCAGCTGACTCTTTAGTTGAATGTACCCAGAGAGGAACCAGAGGTGAAACCAGCAAAAACAGACAAACAAAATGAAGCCAACCCTGCCCAGCCAGCCTACATAATTATGAGAAATAACATAATTGCTTTGAGGCATTAAGTTTGGGATGTAGCAGTAGATATCTGAAACCATATCTGTGCTCATTTTAGATGTCTTGGTTGTTTCTAGTCTATCATGAACCGTATTGCAATGAGTATCTTGTACACAATACATGCCATTTTAATTTTAATAAGTAACACTAGATTATTTTTCAGAAATGTTGGTATATTTCTTATTGCCATCATTAAGTCCAAGAGTATTTCCCCCACAAGCTTATTATTGGTGATTTGTTGTTGTTGTTGTTGTTGTTTTTGGCAAGAAGATGAGTAAAAAGTTTCTTTTGGTGCTTAATTCTGCATTTCATTAACTTTGTGAAGCTGAGCATCATTTGATATATGAATTGGTCCTTTGGATTTTTTAGTTCTATGAATTGCTCATTCATGTCTTTATTCATTTTCCTATTGGATTTTTTCCTTACCAATTTTTTGGTTCTCTTTGATATGTTATCAGTATAATCCTTTAGCTTTCTTTGCACATATGTTCTGTCAGTCTTTTTTTTTGGGGGGGGTCATAGTTTATGGCATTATTTGCCATACATTTGGGGGAGGGGGTATTTCATATAATCATTTGTGTCTTTTTCTCTGTAGCTTCTGCTTGTTCTGTCTTGAAAATATCTCTCTCCTATCTTAGGTAATAAAAACTTTTTCATAAATTTTCTTCTAACTTTGTATTGTCTTTTCCTGTCAATGAGGAATCATGTTCACCTGCTCTAGGTATCCAAAAAACAATGATACAGGGGCGCCTGGGTGGCTCAGTGGATTAAGCCGCTGCCTTCGGCTCAGGTCGTGATCTCAGGGTCCTGGGATCGAGCCCCGCATCAGGCTCTCTGCTCCGCGGGGAGCCTGCTTCCTCCTCTCTCTCTGCCTGCCTCTCTGCCTACTTGTGATCTCTCTCTCTGTCAAATAAATAAATAAAATCTTTAAAAAAAAAAAAAAACAAACAAAAAACAATGATACAAACAAATTAGAGGTGTCATTTTCCTTAAGTAGTAGGAAATTAGCAGTAAGCCATCCAGATCTGTTATGGTGCTTCTACAATACTGTCAGGAATTCAGGCTTACTGGTCTTCCTTTCAGTCAGCTTTTGGTCCCACATGGCATTCCAGGCTGGGAAGCAACTTCCTTCAGTTTTTTCTTTCATCATTCATTGCTCTGCTTGTTTTAACTGAGGATCAAATCCAGTTTGGTGATTGTAACTTATGAGGGATGAGGCCAAGACAAAGCAGGTCCCCCCAAATAGCAAGTTCTTTTGAAATATTTTCTCTGTTCTTTGAAAATAATAATTCTGATTTTGCTTTCTGTGTCATAATAAATGTATGTACAGAATAAGGCCCCAGAATCTTTAACCCATTAGGCAACTATGGGGTTTTTCCCAAAGTTATTTACAGGCACACAGGGAAATAAACAGATGATATTCTCAGATTGGAAACTGTAAATTTTAAGGACATAGGAGTTTATCCTTATGTTCAGTAAGTAATACTAATTAAAGGCTTTTTATGTGCCAGTAACTGGTAAAAAGTGGATTTAAAACTCAATATGATGTGATCCTTGTTCTCAGAAAGTTTACCAGGTAATTGGAAAAGCAGATTAAACATTTCATTATAATATTAGTTGGTAAATTGAGGGTATTATCAACTTAGGGAGGCAGGACATCTAACAATGCTACTTGAGGGTTGAGGAGCTATGATCAGTTACAACCCTATAAGGGTTGATGGAAAAAGTGCTTTTAAGTTGAGAATGACTTGTTGGAGTGAGCCTATTAAAGAGGAGCTTGTTAGGGGTATGGGAAGAACATTCTAGGAGCTTTAGTAATTCTGAGGTAGGTCTGAGTTATAAGAGACAGTCTGGGATAAGATAAATTCTGGTTTAGTCAGGGACTACTCCTTAATTCCAGGGACTGGAAGCCTTGGGAAGGTTTTAAAATGTAATTGAACAAGCTCAGATTTGTTTTTTCATAAAGGTAAGCTGCTTGTAGTTGGTGGGGGGGCACTTGGGAAGTGGGATCAGGAGGCAAGGGCACCTACTAGATAGGAAATTTACCTGACACATTAACATCTATTCCATATTAAGAGTGCCTGACTGGCTTAATGGTAGAGTGTGCGACTCTTGATCTTGGGGTCGTGATTTTGAGTCCCATGTTGGGCATAGAACTTACTTTAAAATATATATATATATATCATATTAGTTAAATAAATATTTAATGAACACCTATGTGAATATGATATAATGCAGACATAAATAAAACATTATCCCTATTCTTAAGGAGTTTATATTTTAAGGTAACTAAAAATACATATATCAACAATATGAGGTGGTATACTAATATTATGGTTTCTAGCCTATAAAATGAAGGCAAGTAAGGACTAGAATTGAAACTCTAACCTGGTTTCATGGCTCCAAAGCTCATATTCTTTCCATGTGGAAGGCTGTGCTACCTTCCACAGCACTTATTTCCCTTTAACTTATTTAATTACCAGTATGTTGCTTGTAAGTTACGTCAAAACCCTTGTGAAGTAAGATTAGAGTACAATTAAAATGGTTTTCGGCTTGGAACACAAAGTATCAAAGGAGCTGCACTCTGGCTTTCTCCAGGCAGTCTCTGTGGTGAATGGAGTATAACCAGGAGGACATAAATGTTGGTCAGAAAAGTTGCGACATTATGTGAATGAAACAGTTACAAACAGTCTTGAGATTTATGTCTGGGAAACTTAATATTAAACTGATAAGACAGTGGAGGACAAGACTCTGGCATGGCATGGCATGGCGTGTCACTAGATAGCTGAATAGCATTCTTAATAATGTCAAGGGTCCTTTTTTCCAGTTAGTAGATAGAGCATGGAATGAGAAAAGGACATAAGTATTGCCAATAAATACATACAGCAATGATTTTTTTTTTAAGATTTTATTTATTTATTTGACAAAGATCACAAGGAGGCAGAGAGGCAGGCAGAGAGAGAGGAGGAAGCAGGCTCCCTGCCAAGCCGAGAGCCCGATGCAGGGCTCGATCCCAGGACCCTGGGACCATGACCTGAGCTGAAGGCAGAGGCTTTAACCCACTGAGCCACCCAGGTGCCGCACAATGATGGTTTTTGATGATGTATTAAATAAAATATTTTAAAATAATTATTTAATAATTTTAATAATTTTTATTAAATAAAAATAATTTCCAGAGAGCAGTTGAAAAGGAAGATTATCCTGTATCTCTTTCAATCATTCTAATGCCTTACTTTATTTAAATTTGTTAAACAAGATATTTTGACTCAGGCCAGGTAGAGAAGGCTGGAGATAATGTCATCCTTTGATGTCCGTCTGTCCACCTCTGTTAGGATGTGCTTGCCATGTGATGTCTATAGGCCTCAGTTTTTCTTTCTTGTAAAATTGATACACTTGGATAAATATAGTTGACCCTTGAACAACATGGGTCTGAACTGTGCAGGTCCATTTATTATGTGGGTTTTTTAAAATAAATACAATATAGTACTGTAGATATATTTCCTTGTGATTTTCTTAGCATTCTCTTTTCTCTAGCTTACTTTATCATAAGAATACAGTATTTAATACATATAGCATACAAAATATGTGTTAATCAACTGTTTATGTTATCAGTAAGGCTTCCACTCAACAGTAGGCTATTAGCAGTCCAGTTATGGTTTGGGGGAATCAAAAGTTATATATGGATTTTTGACTGTGTAGGGTCTAGCACCCTAACCCCCATGTTGTTTAGGGGTCAGCTCTAATCTTCTGGGGGGGGGGTTTCTTGTTCTGAAGTGTGACTTGACATGACATCTACAAAATTACTTTGAAAGTTACATATAATATTCTGATTGAAAAAATTACCTTTTCTATAGAGTAGGGAGGACAAGAAAGAAAAGAGAGAGAGAGGTTGCTTTGAGAACTTGGTGTCATAGTATGAAGAAAAACATTCTCTAGAAACTCGGAGGGAGGTGTTACTTCTGATTTTTTTAACTACTCACAAATTGAATGGGGGTTAAATGCTGGATACATAAGGCAGTCAAAAGTGCAAAGTAATAAGATTGTTATACTCAAGGATTATAGTTAGTAGACTTTGCAACTGGTATTCCTTGAGAAAATTGAACATTAATGTTTTGAGCTAGAGGTTCTCCGAGTTTAGCATGTATCAGAATCACTGGGAGGGCTTGTTAAGGCACAGATTTTTGGCCCCACCCCCAGAGTTTCTGATTCAGTAAGTTTGGGGTGGAACCTGAGAGTTTTCATTTCTATTAATTTCCCAAGTGCTGCTGAGCTTGCTGGCATCTATTGGGTGAAATTTATTTCTCCCTTAGGCTTCTATAACAGTACTAGTTGTGTAGAAGCACTGGGAGAATTTTAAAAATTATTCCTTAAATCATTTTTTGGATACAGATGAGGAACTCTAATGGGGGAGATAAAATGAAGGAAATTAACTGTAATTCCAAACCGCATCTTAGAAGGTAAAAACACAGTTGAATGGACACAGGAAGATTAATAGTCAGCTGCAGGGTAGATTAAAGTTGGAAAAAACAGGGCTCAGTTCCATTTACTTAGGAACTTCTCTTATCCACTATCTAGAATACGATTTAAACGAAACCTCTCTTCATTTGGAATTTTGTGCCCTTAAACCTAGGTAGTATCAACTACATATCAAGGACCGGTTGTAAGTAACGTATGTACCATGATGTCAGTGTGCCAGTGTTTAACCTAAAAGTTGTATAGCCTAGGGGCACCTGGCTGGCTCTGTCGGTTAAACCTTCAGCTCAGATGTCCTGGGATCCAGCCCCATCAGGCTCCCAATTCGGTGGGGAGTCTAGTTGTGTCTGCCCCTCCACCTGCTCATATGCACCTTCGTACTCTCTCTCTCTCAAATAAATAAATAAATAAAATCTTAAAAACAAAACAAATAAACAAACAAAAAAACCTCATATAGCCTAAAAGTCTCAGTGATTCCTTTCACCACCTTCCTTTTTCATACCTTTTACTCCTTGATGTTGTTTGTGTATACTTCTTTCTCCCTAATTGGGTTTCTGGCTTCTGTGTTTTGCATCTTTTTTAACATGTGTATACTAAATAATTTATTAATCAGTAGTCTTCAGTAGATTGGCTGAAGAAAAATTTCAGCATTTTAAAATTGGGAAAATATGTGTAGAAAACGTCACAGGCTTTATATCTTAATATTAAATTGCTTACCCAAAAAGCATACAGTCTATACATTGTTAACTTCCAAACTGTATCTCCAGCCCAGACCTTTCTCCTCGGCTTCATACTTGTATATCCCTTTTGCCTACCTGACATCTTGTTGGCTTCTCAAATGTAACATGTTCAATTTTAAACAGATCCCCCACCTTCCCACTTGGACTTTCATCTCCTGCGGTCTTTCCTCTCCCTTCCAGGTGCTCAGGCCAAGAACCTTGGAGTCATTCTTTTTTCTTCTACCTCACTCCCACTTCTAGTCTGTCAGCAATTTCCATCCTTACCTTCAGAGTACATCCAAACCTGATTAAGTATTTACCACCTCCACTGTCACCTCCCAGATCCAAGCTACTGTCAACTTTTACTTGGATGACTGCCATCACTTCGTAAATAGTCTTCCTGCTTCTAGCCTTGTTGCCACTTCTGTTAGTCTTCTTAGACAGCTGTCCAGGGGATCCTGTTAAATGTAAGTCAGGTCTTTCATTCCTCTCCCAAAATCCCTCTAGTGGGTTTTCTTTTTTACCAGAATAAAAGCCTAGTGATTTATGATGCTCCTTTAAGACCCTGAACAGTCCATCTGCCCCCATTACTACTCTGATTTCATATCCTACTCCTTTCTTCCTCACTATACACTACAGTAATACTGGCTCCTTTCTGTTCCCTGAATGTATAGGGCATGCTCCTTTCACTGGCTTTTTACCCTGCTGGAATGCTCTATCCCCTAAATATCCCACGGCTCACTACTTTACCTGTTGTACTCATGTCACATTCTCTGATCATCCCAAAACTCCATCCCCTTCTTGGCTTTGTTATTATAACACCTTACCTAAATATATAGTAAATTCTATGGGGACAGGATTTTAGTTTGTTTTTGTTGTATTTCCCTACATGCCTGGCAAAAGGTAGGTGCTCAGTAAATATCTGTGACACGAATTGATGATTTCATCTGCCTAGAGGAGTATGCCTTTCCTTTTAGAAATATACCCAATAATCAGGTGCTTCTAACATAGGCTACTAGTCTTTGACTTCTAACACTTACTATTCTGCTCGTCCCTCTTCTAAAAATGATATATTCCATGCCTCTCTTGTTCAGTTTGAAATTACTGTTTGACTGATTTTTATTGCAGCATACAATGTGCATAACTTGTAGTTCCTAAGTTCATGTATTACCTTGGGAAATAATTAAGCGTTCTTTAATCCTTTGTAAAGTATTTGAATTATTTGTTGTCATTGAATGTGGTGTTCCCCAACAGTCACAGTGCTACTTGGGATGTATGTTTCTTTTACATGACTCTGTGTCATGATTTATAACTTTATACCGTAGCCTCTTTAATCTTCTTTAAGAAAGGTCAGTACTTGGTTTCCCTTGTAAACCTGTGTTGAAAGTACTTAGTCCTGTTTTGATTTCTGAGAGTTTTGTAGGTTTTAGTGTTTTTTGTGTAGTCAGTTCTTCATAACCACTTCATAACTCCTTCATAACTAGGTCCCACAGACACTCCTTGGTCTCTTACTAATTTTTTCTTGGCTCAGTAAGACTTGAATTTTATATACTTGTTATGGAAGTCCTACACTTTGGATTTTTCATTTTGGGTACTGTGCCTTATTGTCATGTTTTGAATCATGGAATCATTTGACTCTAGCTGATAACTTTTCAATCTGAAAAAGTCATTGTAACACTTACGTTCATCCAGTTGCCATTTCTTAGGTTGTAGGAAAGCATAAGTGGCTCAAATCTCAATTCTTCATATCTTTTTTAGATGTTAAATTCATTAGGTGTTAAAGGTTGTTAGATTCCTAATCCTATGATATGTGGAATATGAAGTGAATTTAAAAATATTAAGTCAAATACATAGGACTCAGTTTCTTGTTTTCCTTTTTTTTTAAAGATTTTATTTATTTATTTATAAAAGGATTTTATTTATTTATTTGACAGACAGAGATCACAAGTAGGCAGGACAGCAGACAGAGAGAGAGGGGGAAGCAGGCTCCCTGCTGAGCAGAGAGACCAATGCAGGGCTTGATCCCAGGACCTTGAGACCATGACCTGAGCCAAAGGCAGAGGCTTAAGCCACTGAGCCACCCAGGCGCCCCTAAGATTTTATTTATTTGACAGAGATCACAAGTAGGCAGAGAGGGAGGTAGGGGTGGGGGTGAATAGGCTCGATGTGGGGCTGGATTCCAAGACCCCAGGATCATGACCTGAGCCGAAGGCAGAGGCTTAACCCACTGAGCCACCCAGGTGCCCCCAGTTTCTTGTTTTCTGATGTTGGGAAGTTTCTAGTCTCAGACTAGGCATGGCTGTGATTTGGAAAACAGGGAACAGCATGAGGAAGTCCTTAATCTTAATTGTATTTCATTGCTATGGCAATAGAATGTAATAGAACTTAATGCTAAGATTCACTGTCATGTCAGTAGCTAAAAATATATAAAGTATAAATGATTTCTTCCTTTCAGATGCAAATCGATATTGAATGTCAATGTATAGTAGTTGGAGGATTGCTGACAACACAGATATTGCTACATAGCTCAAGACATCCTATGGGTGAAAAAACCATAGGTTCAAAGAGACACATAAGTTTACCCATAGTGGATACATTAGAACCAATTTAATGTAATGCAATGGAGAGTGGACTAAAACATTATCTGTCAGATTTGGGTGTTATTAAAAGTATGTGTTCAAGGAATATTTAATAAAATGCAAAATACTCATGATAAAAACCTAAGTACAAAAGAAAAAAAATCCAGTTTTATTATACACCATGATCCAGGTTTTTAACTTCAGACTCTCTATACATATGAGCAACATGCCAATGTGTTAATAGTGATTATTACAGGGCTTGAGAGTTATAGTGATCTTTTTATTTTATTCTTTGTACTTTCCTATTTTCTGTACTTTTCTGTCCAATCTTATACTCTCTGTATAATCTTAAGTATTTTTAAAAGAAGGGAAAAATTTCTAGAACTAGATATAGCTATATGATTCTAGGCAAGTTAGTAATGATGATGATGACTACATTATATTGAGTACCTACTATTTAGCAAATATTGAATATATTTTATATATATTTTGTTATCCTGTTTTGTAATAGTCCAACAATGGAGGCTAAATTATCTACTTTTACATATTAGGAAAAAGTCTCAAAACTGTCAAGTAGCTTATGAGCTAGTAAATGTTACAGCAGGGTTCAAACTGAAGCTTATATGATTTTCTAAATATACCAGAAGGCTTTAACTCCCAAAGCCTCTCTTTTTTTACTGTAAAATATAAGTGGAATTGTTATGCAGCTTAAATGACACAAAGTACATAAACCATGGGACAAGTTTTTTTCCATGAGATTTCTTATAGTCTTTTGGCTTTTTTTTTGGTCTCCTTCTGCACATGTATTATTCAAGCTGTTGTTTAAATATTTCCAATAACATTATCTGAAATTTAACTCTATAACAGTAAATCTGTAAGTTGCATTTCTTCAGGGAAGAGCAGAATTAATCCACTGATTAACATTTTGTTTCTATAGTTTTCATGTTTATAAACTTCAGTTTTGCAATCATTTTTGGAAGTTTCATTTTCATGAGAATCAATGATACTTTGTTAAAAGGGATAAAGCTTATGTTTTTCATCTTCCTTAAAAGCTGTTTTAAGAAATTTGGTGGGGTGCCTAGGTAGCTCAGTCATTTAAGCCTCTGACTCATCTCAGCTCAGGTTTTTTTTTTTCTTTTTTTTTAAATTTTTATTTATTTATTTTTTCAGCGTAACAGTATTTATTGTTTTTGCACAACACCCAGTGCTCCATGCAATACATGCCCTCCCTATTACCCACCACCTGGTTCCCCCAACCTCCCACCCCCGCCCCTTCAAAACCCTCAGGTTGTTTTTCAGAGTCCGTAGTCTCTTATGGTTCGCCTCCCCCTCCAATTTCCCTCAACTTCCTTCTCCTCTCCATCTCCCAGTGTCCTCCATGTCATTTGTTATGCTCCACAAATAAGTGAAACCATATGATACTTGATTCTCTCTCTGCTTGACTTATTTCACTCAGCATAATCTCTTCCAGTCCCGTCCATGTTGCTACAGAAGTTGGGTATTCATCCTTTCTAATGGAGGCATAATACTCCATCGTGTATATGGACCACATCTTCCTTATCCATTCATCCATTGAAGGGCATCTTGGTTCTTTCCACAGTTTAGCGACTGTGGCCATTGCTGCTATAAACATTGGGGTACAGATGGCCCTTCTTTTCACTACATCTTTGGGGCAAATACCCAGTAGTGCAATTGCAGGGTCATAGGGAAGCTCTATTTTTAATTTCTTGAGGAATCTCCACACTGTTCTCCAAAGTGGCTGCACCAACTTTCAGCTCAGGTCTTGATCTCAGGGTTGTGAGTTTGAGCCCCAGCATTGGCTCTGCCCTGGGCATGGAGCCTAGTTAAAAAAAAAAAAAAAAAAAAAGCAGTAGCAGCAGCTTGGTATTTTTTTGAGTTTTTTTGAGTTTGAAAGGATTTCTGTTCCTTATGTGAATTCTAAACCAGGTGAGAGGTCAAAACCGTAAGCTTATCCAGTTTTTTCTCTCCAGATTTTCTAAAGTCTGTGAGGTAGATAGGGGCAGGAATATTATAGCATTTGGTCTCCTTACAAATGAAGGAAATCATTAGGAAGTGTACTCTCAAAACCTTTTTCAAGTTTCCTATTTTTGTTTACAAGTTAGTATAAAAGGCTGCTAAACAGCTAAGTATGGTAAATTGAGTCTGGCTGATAGCTATTATAGTCAGCAAAATGGATGGATGGATGGATGGAGTTAGCTAACTCTGATGTTCAGAGTTACACTGTTGCTTATGAGTACATTAAACACCTTCCAGAAAATCCAGGATAAGTATGATTTCAAGTATTATATTTTAGGCTCTATATTTTTCTACTTAGATATCGTAATTTTGGATTTAGAAAATATGGATACTCTTACCTATGGAAAATGCAAAGAACTATGAAACTGTACTTAACCACAAATTTACATTTTTGATTAAAAAACCATTTCTTTGGACAATGATCATGAAGGTTTTACTGTATGTTTTATCTACTACATAGTTTTCTGTTATATGATTAACCACCATTTATTTTTTGTTCTCCTTCATATAAATAATTAGATTATTCCACAGTTTTAAAAAACCAACTTCAAAGTGGTTTTTCTGGAAGAGAGAGGAAGGAAAGACTTGTGGCAGTGGGAATACTTAATTATGTGTTATATCTTTGAAAAATAAAGAGATTTGAGATAGTAGTTGGAAGAGATAGTGATGGTATAGACATGAAGTAAATTAATGTTAATGTCTTGTTTAAGATATCTTTATTTACCCTGCAGTTATGAAGATGTTTCCCCATATTTTCCTTTGAAACATTATTGTTTAACCAGCAATTTCACATTTAGAGTTCTGCTTCACAGCTTCATATGCAATTTGACTTAAGTGGAGTTGTAGGTTGAGTTCAAGATCCTTTTTTCCCTTGTGTATACAGTTAAACAAACCTTTATTGAGAAGACCATTCTTTAAAGGAGGAGATTTTTTTAGCAGTGGAAAATAACAACATATTTGCTTGTTGAAAGGTGATCTAGGCCTACATGATGTTCTAGATTCTGGGGAACTGATGGCATAGGAATAGGTTAAGGTAAATGAAAGAACGTCGTTTCAGAGGAGGAAAGAAACATTTTGCAAAGGAGGGGATCCATAGTGTATTTGTCCTTGCTTTGAAAAGGATGCACTTTCATTCTAAAAGAAAAATGAATGCAAATGCTAGTTGGCTTAGAAGCTTGACTGTGAGAAGATGAAGGCGTTCCATCTGTGTGTTCTGCTTTGTTCATGAAGTAAGGGTGGGTCTTAAGACGGTGGGTGTAGGAGGGAAGGGTTGTGGAGGACTGAAGAGAAGTAATATAATCTGAAAGCCCAAAGCCCGATTCATTCAGTTCTTTCTTTCTCTCTCATACCTTCAAATTCTGTGAGAGACAATTTGATTGGTTAAGTTAGTCACTGTTTGGTATTGAACGTCCCTTTTGGGTGTAAAACTCTTGAACAAAGATTTGTAATAGACATGCTAGATTGTTCATTTAGGATCAGATGTCCATCCTCAGTCTAGGTATCTATAGGTCAGTGGTAATGGGGGAAACACACACATCTGTCTTTTGTTCAGAAGGAAGCACTTCTTTCTTGGTCCCTCCAACAAAGCCCTAGGTTTAAGTTAGTGATCCAGTTTAGGTGACATGAACAATGGCTGTGGTTCGGTGAATAGAAAATGTATTAGCCACATTTGTACCTTATGACCCTGTGTCCCCTACTGGAGCCAGCCCCATCTAAACCATGTCTTGACTGTGATAGAAGGGGGGGGGGGGTTCTCCAGAAAGATTGGATTGCTTTTACCAGAGAAGGATGAACAGCTTCCAGGGAAATAAAAATATATTGGAATTTAATGGAGAAAAGTATTAATGATCTTTAAAGGAATATGACAGTCTCTTAGTAAACTCTGCATTAAGAACTGAAGAATTATATGGTAAAAAGCTTATTTTAGAATTTGTCTTCACTGTTAGTATATAACTTTTGACTTAATAGCAGCGGCTTAATCCACTGAGCCACCCAGGCTCCCCTTGACTTAATAGCAAAACCACCGCAATGGAGTATGGTATTTCCTTTCAGCTTGCATCTCTTCCTTTATCTTACATTAAGTTTTTGTTTAGCTTGTTTGTTCAAGGGATTTAAGGAGGAAATACCCTTCATTATTAGACCAGCTTGCAGTAAGGTGTTTGGGGAAGGGCATTACTCAAAAGTATAAGGTACCCATCACAAGAAGATACTTTTACACACATGGCAGTGAATCACACAGTATTTTCCAGACTTAATGTTTGACTTTAAGCACAAAGAACATTGGAAATTGTTATCTTTCATCTTACAATTGAAATACTTACAGTATTATTACCTGTAAGATAGTTTCACCTTCTGAAATCTCTTTCATAATAGCATGTTTTGCAGACTTAATCAGTAGGATATCATTGGAGGACAGGGAAGTAATAAAATGTCCCCGGATTCTAAACCAGTTTCATTAGGTTGAGGGCTATAGTTATCTAGCAGTTGAAGAGTTTGGCTTTCATGAGGTAAGTATGATTCTGAGATGATTTTTCATTTAGAAAAAGGAAGTAGAACCAAATAGAAAAGCAAGTGTTTTTGTATTGTGATTTACACCGTAAGTAAGAGAAAGGAAGTGGAACTAACCACATAGAAAAGTAGCTTTGTATTATCTTGTGCTTTGCTCAATACATAGTGACTGCTCAGTAACAGCATCTAAAATTTATAAAGAATGGGTAAATATGTGAATTTTTTGAAAATACTTTTCCTATTAACATTTTATTTGGTGGGATCCTGTAACCCTAGTATGGACAAGATTTTTTCTGACTTTATTTACCATAAGCCTTTATTCACCATAAACTTTATTTACCATAACCCAAAATATATTGCTTACATTAGCATAGTATCCTTTTCCTTTCCCACAGAGAGCATTCCGCTTTCTTGCCTGACTACAATTTCCACTCTTAACTGTGCATAGTGAGCCAAAAAGACATTTGAGGAACATGTATACCATGATAGAGACTAAAAGAAACAAAAAAAATAGGGGAATCCAGATGACTTTTCCGTAATTCATAGAACAGAAAAAATCTTTCAAATTTAATTTTTAAGTTATCATATAGTAATATTGACTTTTTTGGGCATACAGTTCTAACATGTTAACACATACATAGATTGATGTAACCATCCCGGTAATCAGGAAACAGAGCTATTCTGACACCCCCCAAAAACTTCTTTGTCCTGTCCCTTTATAGTCTTAACCCTCTTCCACACCTAACTGCTGGCAATCACTGATCTGTTCTTCATCACTCTGGTTTTGTTTCTTCAAGAATGTTATATATATAGAATCATACTGTATGTAACTGTTTGAGCCTGGCTTCTTAAACTCAGCGTAATGCCTTTGAGATTCATCCACTTGGTGGCATTTCATTTCTTGGATAGGTGATTAGTAGTGAGTATTTTCTCCCATTCCTGTAGTTTGTCTTTTTAGTCTCTTAAGATCTGTCTTTTGCATAAACTATCACTGTTTTTCTTTTACAGATTATGCTTTTGGTGTCTGTTGAGAACTCTACTTAATTTCAGCTCATGAAGGTTTTCTCCTGTGTATTCTTCTCAAAATTTTATAGCTTTTAGTTTTACTTTTAGATTTATGAACCATTTTTAGTTAATTTTGTGTAAGTTGTCCTTGCATCTTAGGTTATGGTTCTTTTCTTTTTTTCTTTTTCTTTCTTTCTTTGCATGTGGATATCTAGTTGTTTGAACACCATTATTTAATTAAAAAATCCCTTTCGGGGCGCCTGGGTGGCTCAGTGGGTTAAGCCTCTGCCTTTGGCTCAGGTCATGATCTCAGGGTCCTGGGATCGAGCCCCGTATCAGGCTCTCTGCCCAGCAGGGAGCCTGCTTCCCTTCCTCTCTCTGCCTGCCTCTCTGCCTGCTTGTGATCTCTGTCTGTCAAATAAATAAATAAAATCTTAAAAAAAAAAACAAAACCCTTTTCTCTGATTTGCTTTTGCACCCTTGTCAAAAATGAATTGACCATGTTTGTATGGGTCAATTCTGAACTCTTGTTTTCTGTTCCATGAATCTTTGTTTCTATCTCTTTGCCAATAGCACACTGTCTTCATTATAATAGTGTTAGAATAAGTCTTAAATTAGTATTTTTCCTACAGTTTTATTCTTTAAGAACTGTTTTTAATTATTTTAGTTTCCTTGCTTTTCCGTATAAATTTTAGGATTAGTTTCTTTAAATCCATTGAAATTCCTGCTAGGATTTTTATAGTAATTGTATTAACTCTGAAGGTCAGTTTGTGGACTTCTCTCTAATTCTGTATGGTCTACAAAAGTTTAAAAAAAAAACTAATAATCTTTATAGAGATGAAATGTTACATCCATGATCCAAAAATAGAATACTAATAGACTATATAGGAAAAGGAACAACCAAATGACAAGAAAGAAATATGGGATTTAAAACATGATAACTTTAATTCCATAGAATAGCTGGAAGATAAAGTTAAGGAAATCTCCCTGAAAGTATAATAAAAAAGCAGCAGTAAAGGAGGAGAGAAAGATTAGAAAATTAGAGGATATAGCTAAGAAATCTGTTATCCAAATAATGGGAGTTTTAGAAAGGGAGAATAGAAATGGAGAGAGAAAGATGAACAAAGAATTTGTCCTAGAACTGAATTAAGGACATAGAACTCCATTTTGGAAAAATGAATTTAAAAAAGAACCACGCAATTTTATAGAAACAAAATAGGATAGTGGAAACTGGAAAGAGTTTAAGGGGTACAGACTTTCATCTTGGGAAAATGAAAAAATTCTGGAGATGGATGTTGGTGTTGGTTACACAGCAATGTGAATGTACTTAATGTCATGAACAGTATATCTACAAATAGTCAAAATGGTAAATTTTATGTTAAAGCCAAAAAGAACAAGAGAAGAGGCAGTAGCAGATAAAGACTTCAAAAATGTTTTGAAAGCTGGAGAGCAGTTACACAAAAGGCAACTGATTTAGCAAAACTAAGCTGATGAAGCAGAGGTCAAATCTAATTCTACAATTGTGAAAGAAAAAAAGTGCAAGCTAATTTCTGTTAGAGCACACCAAAAAAGCACAGGAACTGGAGGCACAGGTAGCTCTGAATAAAGAAGGGATATGGCTAAAAACAGCAGAGATGTAAAAATCTTAACGAGGAGTAAAAACCAGACAGGTCGTCTGTCCATTCTTTGCCACTGAGCTATTGCTCCATTTCTGTTCTGGAAGAAGACAGGAAATATATAATCTACACAAAGTTTGCCAGAAGCACAGGGACAGACAGCTGAGGGTGATGCACCATTCTGGAAAGGGCATTGGGTGGAATTATACATACTAAGTGGTACTACCTCCCACAGCTTCCTTCCTCCATTTAGCCTGAAAGAACAGACCTAAACACTATGCAGTTGGGGTCCACAGTGAAATAGCCCAGCTAGTTTCATGCTACAGTGCAACCTGCTTATTGCCAAGCCTTGCTATTATATATAATGACAAAATAAGTGTCAATGTACAAGTCTCTTTGTATACATTCCAGGGGTTATCCTAGGACAATATGTTAATGTTTTGTAACCATAACCCGCAGTAAGAAGTAATTCTATGTATCATAACCAGGGTATACACATACATATATGCTACATACATTTGTATGTGTGTGTGTATTTATTTATTTGAAACAAAAATTTCAGAGAACTACCCTTAGTACACAAATATGCTATGATATTTTTAGCTTATTAAAAGAAATAAGTTGGCCCTATTGTACCTCATTTAAATACGAAAGTACATTATAGTCATATACAGATGACTATGTATAGAAGTAGAATTCCTAGGCCTACAATATATTCATCTTCAACATGAAAATATTATAAAATTATTTTCCAAATTATGCTTCCCACCAGTAATGTTGAAGCATTTTCAACTTGTTTCCAGACTCTTCTACTAATCTAGTAGCTAGAAATGGCATCTGTGACAGATACTGTATGTATATATGCTGACCAATCCTTATTTTTTAATCTTTTCTTTTTTCCTTTGTCAACTATGGAAACATTAAAAGATTAAAATTCTATTTTCTAGCTCTTCTTGCAGTTAGAGGTAGCTATGTGATCCACTTCTGACTAATGCAGCACACCAAGCTTGCAGTCTGGAGCTGTAGCAGCCATTTTATGGTCACATGGGTAAAAACAGCATGCTAAGAATGACAGAGTATAAAAATGGGGGGGCCAGTCAGAATATTGATGACATTGTGTAGCTTATGTAAGAACTCTGGGTTATCTCCTTCTGGATTTATATTACACTGATAAGATAAACTCTTACCTGTTTAAGCCACATATATAGGTTTTTGGGGTTCATGCCTCTGTCAGTTGCTTATTAGTTTTTATAATATGATATAGCCTAGACTAAATTATTCCATAGCAACAAATGACCACAAAATTTAAGTGACTTATAACGAGAAACATTTCTTTTTTCATTCACTTAAACATGTTAGCTACAGATCTGTTTCAGATATGCTTCATTTCTTCATTCTGGGACCCAAGCTGAAGAAGTTGCTGCTTGGGTCTTGTGACAATGAGAAAAAGAGCAATGGTCGAACCACAGATGGCTCTTAAAACTTTGGTTCAGAAATGTCATGCTTCATTTGTACATACATTTCGTTGGCCAAAGCAAGATAAGTGGCCCAAAGTAATGTAAATGGGTAGGGAAGTACAATATTTCAGTAGGGAGGGCAGTGAATAATTGGAGACAATACAACAACTATCACTGTATCCTTTTTTTTTTAATTTTTTTTATTTGTTTATTTACAGCATAATAGTGTTCATTGTTTTGGCATCACACCCAGTGCTCCATGCAGTACGTGCCCTCCCTATTACCCACCACCTGGTTCCTCAGCCTCCCACCCACCCCCCGTTCAAAACCCTCTGGTTGTTTTTCAGAGTCCACAGTCTCTCATGGGTCATCTCCCCTTCCAGTTTCCCTCAACTCCCTCTCCTCTCCATCTCCCCATGTCCTCCATGTTCTTTGTTATGCTCCACAAATAAGTGAGACCATATGATACTTGATTCTCTCTGCTTGACTTATTTCGCTCAGCATAATCTCTTCCAGTCCCGTCCATGTTGCTACAAAAGTTGGGTATTCATCCTTTCTGATGGAGGCATAATACTCCATTGTGTATATGTACCACATCTTCCTTATCCATTCATCCGTTGAAGGGCATCTTGGTTCTTTCCACAGTTTGGTGACCGTGGCCATTGCTGCAATAAACATTGGGGTACAGATGGCCCTTCTTTTCACATCTTATCCTTTTGTATTTTTGTTCTTACTAGTATTTAAAAGTTCTTTATACATTCTGGATACTAAACTTGAGGGTTTAGCTTTTAGGCTTAGGTCTGAAATCCAGTCTTGAATTAAGTTTTGCCTGTGTTTTAAGGTAAAGGTCAAGGTTCAGTTTTTCCCATGTGGATATCCATTTATTCCAGTGTCATTTGATGAGAGGGCTTAACTTCTCCCATTGGATTGCCTTGGCACCTTTGTTGAAAGTCCTAGTACTGTTTAAGGGCACCTGGGTGGCTCAGTCATTAAGCGCCTGCCTTCTGATCAGGTCATAATCCCAGGGTCCTGATATGATGGAGCCCCGAGGTGGGCTCCCTGCTTGGCAGAAACCCTGTTTCTACCTCTCGCACTCCACCTGCTTGTATTCCCTCTCTCGCTGTCTCTCTCTCGGTCAATAAATAAAATCTTAAAAAAGAAAAAAAGTCATAGTGCTCTTTAAGTGTAAGTTGATTTCTGAGCATTTCATTCTTTTACATTAATTTGTTGAACTTTATGCCACTACCACACCGTCTTATCTTGAAATCAGGTAATAAAATTCTCTGATTTGTTTCGTTTTTCAAGATTACTTAGAATATTCTGGGATTTTGCACTTCTGTATTTAGTCTTCCAATCTATGAACATGGTTTCTGTCTCCATATTTTTAGGGCTTTAGTCCCACCAATACTTGTTTCAGCACAGAAGTCTTTCACATCTTGTGTTAAACTTATTCTTAAATATATTTTTGACACTAAATGTCAATAGAATTTAAAATTCCTTTTTCCTTTTTTTTTTTTTTTCTGATGTTCTACAGATATGTTTATTTGGCTGGCCCAGTGTTTAAGGTTTTTTTTTTTTTTTTAATTAGCCGCAGAGGTACAGGTCTGTGAATCACCAGGTTTACACACTTCATGGCACTCACAATAGCACATACCTTCCCCAATGTCCATAATCCAGCCACCTTCTCCCTACCCCTCCCCCTGGCAACCCTTAGTTTGTTTTGTGAGATTAAGAGTCTCTTACATTTTGTGTCCCTCCCGATCCCATCTTGTTTCATTTCTTTCTTCCCTACCCCCCAACCCCCCCCCCCCCACTTTGCCTCTCAACTTCCTCATGTCAGAGAGATCATATGATAGTTGTCTTTCTCTGGTTGACTTATTTTGCTCAGCATAATACCCTCTAGTTCCATCCACATGTTGCAAATGGCAAGATTTCACTTCTTTTGATGGCTGCATAGTATTTCATTGTGTGTATATATACCACGTCTTCTTTATCCATTTATCTGTTGATGGACATCTAGGTTCTTTCCATAGTGTGGCTATTGTGGACATTGCTGCTATAAACATTCAGGTGCATGTGCCCCTTCGCATCACTACATTTGTATCTTCAGTGTAAATACCCGGTAGTGTGATTGCTGGGTCATAGGGTAGGTCTATTTTCAACTTTTTGAGGAACCTCCATGCTGTTTTCCAGAGTGGCTGCACCAGTTTGCATTCCCACCAACAGTGTAGGAGGGTTCCCCTTTCTCCGCATCCTCGCCAGCATCTGTCGTTTCCTGACTTGTTAATTTTAGCCATTCTGACTGGTGTGAGGTGGTATCTCACTGTGGTTTAATTTGTATTTTCCTGATGCCCAGTGGTGTTGAGCACTTTTTCATGTGTCTGTTGACCATTTGGATGTCTTCTTTGCAGAAATGTCTGTTCATGTCTTCTGCCCATTTTTTTTTTTAAGATTTTATTTATTTTTTTGACAGAGAGACAGATCACAAGTAGACAGAGAGGCAGGCAGAGAGAGAGGAGGAAACAGGCTCCCTGCTGAGCAGAGAGCCAGATGTGGGACTAGGACTCGATCCCAGGACCCTGAGATCATGACCTGAGCCGAAGGCAGAGTCTTAACCCACTGAGCTACCCAGGTGCTCCCTTCTGTCCATTTCTTGATTGGATTATTCGTTCTTTGGGTGTTGAGTTTGATAACTTCTTATAGACTTTGGATACTAGCCTTTTATCTGATATGTCATTTGTGAATATCTTCTCCCATTCTGCCAGTTGTCTTTTGGTTTTGTTGACTGTTTCCTTTGCTTTGCAAAAGCTTTTGATCTTGATGAAGTCCCAGTAGCTCATTTTTGCCCTTCCTTCCCTTGCCTTTGGTGATGTTTTTAAGAAGAAGTTGCTGCGGCAGAGGTCAAAGAGGTTGCTGCCTGTGTTCTCAAGGATTTTGATGGATTCCTGTCTTACATTGAGGTCTTTCATCCAGTTGGAGTCTATTTTTGTGTGTGGTATAAGGAAATGGTCCAGTTTCATTCTTCTGCATGTGGCTGTCCAGTTTTTCCAACACCATTTGTTGCAAAGGCTGTCTTTATTCCATTGGACATTCTTTCCTGCTTTGTCAAAGATTAGTTGACCATAGAGTTGAGGATCTATTTCTGGGCTCTCTATTCTGTTCCATTGATCTATGTGTCTGTTCTTGTGCCAGTACCATACTGTCTCAATGATGACAACTTTGTAGTAGAGCTTGAAGTCTGGAATTGTGATGCCACCAACTTTGGCTTTCTTTTTCAATATTTCTTTGGCTATTCGAGGTCTTTTCTGGTTCCGTATAAATTTTAGGATTATTTGTTCCATATCTTTGAAAAAAATGGATGGTATTTTGATAAGGATTGCATTAAATACTTTAGCATAGACATTTTCACATAAAATTCCTTTTTTCTAATTGCTTGCTGCTGCAATTTGTTTTTGTTTTTTTCTTTTGAAATTTAATATTTGTGATTTTTATTTTGTATGAAGTAAATTACTAAGATTCTGTCAAGGTAAAAAAAATGCAACGATTATATACTTACCAAGTAATCACCTCAATATGTACATTTATTTTTTCCCTCTCATCATGGCATTAACTAATTTAACTTAACAATGTATGTGTTTAATGTATACAGTGTTGTTTTTTTTTTTAAGATTTAATTTATTTGAGAGAGAGAGAGAGAGGACAGCAGGGGAAGGAGCAGAGAGAGATGGACAGGCAGACTCCATGTTGCATGTAGAGCCTGATGCAGGGTCAGTCCCATGATTATGAGACTGTGACCTGAGCTGAAACCAAGAGTTGGACACTTAATCAACAGAGATACCTAGTTACCCCAGCAGCATGTTACTTTGGATACATTTATATATTGTAATATGACTGCCAATACAGTGATGTTTATCATATTATATAATTACAGTGTAATTATTATATCGTGCCTTAGATCTCTGTGGCTTGATTCCTCATTACAGGTTTGTACCCTTAAGCACCATAACTCTTATCCCCCATCCTCCACCCTTGTAACCACTATTTTATGCTCTTTTTAAATTAGGTCCTTTTTTGGGGATTCCATGTATAAGTGATATCATACAGTACTTGTTTTTTGTTTTTTTTTCTGTCTGACTTATCTCTCTTAGCATAATGTATTCAAGATCCATCCATGTTGTTGCATATGGGAGGATATCTTTTCTCGTGGCTGAGTAATATTCCATTATGTATATATAGCACATCTTTTTTATCCATTTATCCATTGATGGGCATTTGGGTTCTTTCCATACATTGGCTATTGTGAATAATGCTGTGGTAAACATGGAAGTGCATATCCCTTATAAAAATCCTGTTTTCATTTCCTTTGGGTATATACCCATTAGTGGAATTGCTGGATTATATAGTTCCATGGATCTATTTTTAATTTTTGAGGGACCTACACATTGTTTTCCATAGTGGTTGGGTCAATTTACATTCCCAGTAACTATGTATAAGGATTCCCTTTTCACCACATCCTCACCAGCACCTATTGTCTTTTTTTTTTTTTAAGATTTTATTTATTTATTTGACAGAGAGATCACAAGTAGGCAGAGGGCAGGCAGAGAGAAAGGGGGAAGCAGGCTCCCTGCTGAGCAGAGAGCTGGATGTGGGACTAGATCCCAGGACCCTGAGATCATGACCTGAGCCGAAGACAGAGATTTAACCCACTGAGCCACCCAGGGACCCTGTCTTTTTTCTTCTTGATGATAGCCATTCTAAAAGGCATGGGGTGCTATCTTATTGTGGTTTTGATTTGTATTTTCCAGATGATTAGTGATGTTTGAGCATCTTCCTTGTGTCTGTTGGCCATTTTGATGTCCTTTTTGGAGAAATGTCTATTTAGTTCCTCTGCCCTGTTTTTAAATTGGACTGTTTAGCTTTTTGTTATCGAGTTGTTATGTTTTGGGAATAGAAATACAATGATGTTTTTGTTTACCCCAGTTTTTTTTTTTTTCAGTGTAACAGAATTCATTGTTTTTGCACCACACCCAGTGCTCCATGGAATACATGCCCTCTCTATTACCCACCACCTGGTTCCCCAACCTCCCACCCCCGCCCCTTCAAAACCCTCAGGTTGTTTTTCAGAGTCCATGGTCTCTCATGGTTCATTTCCCCTTCCATTTTCCCTCAACTCCCTCTCCTCTCCATCTCCCCATGTCCTCCATGTTCTTTTGTTTACCCCAGTTTTTAAGTTGAGAACCAGGTATTTCTACTCCCTGTGTTTCTTTCTCACTAGACTATTAAAGTAGGATTGTGACATCAGAGGTTAACCAGTCACTCATCCTTCTCCCTGATGACCATCTTCAAATACCTAATTGTGAATAAAAGACTGCAACATTAGAAGGAAATTGGCTGTTTGTTCTAGTTCTCTTAATATTGTCCTCTGTAGTAGTGATGCTCATAACCTTCCATTTTACAGAGATTGAATGTTTATCTGAAATTTTACCATAATTTGGGATACCTGGGTGGCTGTCAGTTAAGTGTCTGACTCTTAATTTCAACTCAGGTCTTGATCTCAGGGTCATGAGTTCAAGCCCTGTGTTGGGCTCCATGCTGGGCATGGAGCCTACTTAAAAAGAAAAAAAAAATGAAATTTTACCATAATTTAAAACTCCTAAAATGGAAATTTGATTCAATTTTTAACATTCATACACACTCAGTTTCAGAAATTAGAAAAATCCGGGGTGCCTGGATGGCACAGTCCATTAAGTGTCCAACTCTTGGTTTTAGCTCAGATTGGGACCTCAGGGTCATGAGATCCAGCCCCACAGCGCAGAGTGTGCTTAAAACACTCCCTCAGGGCATCTGGGTGGCTCAGTGGATTAAGCCTCTGCCTTTGACTCAGGTCATGGTCTCAGGGTCCTAGGATCAAGGCCTGCATTGGGCTCTCTGCTCAGTAGGGAGCCTGCTTCCCCACTCTCTCTTCTGCCTGCCTCTCTGACTACTTGTGATCTCTCTCTGTGTCAAATAAATAAATAAAATCTTAAAAAAAAAAAAAAAAGACACACTCTTTCTCTCTCTCCTTCTGCCCCTCCCCCCCACTTGCATGTTCTCTCTCAAATAAATAGATAAATAAATAAATAAATATCTTTTGAAAAAGAAGTTAGAAAATCCTTTATTTGACAGCATAATTTTGTTGCTAGTGATGTATATTTAGTGTAAACTATTTAAAATAATGGATTTTAGGTGCCATACTCAAGTATTTTTCAATGTTACCATTTCTGATCTTTTATTATAAGAATTATAATGACCTTCTGCTTGAAGTTCATCTTTTAATAAGAAAACATTATTTTTCTTATTAGAGAGAACATTAGTTTGCATAAAAATAATTTACTTTAGTCTTGAGATTCTAGTAGGCAGAACACACTGAATTTAAGTGAGATTATCTTGACAAATGGGGACCAACCTTTTTGCCAATACTGAATACTTATTAAGCATGTTGGTGGTTCTTTTCATACAAGTATGTGCATTTTTCTTTAAAATTACCTAATTTTAATCAAACATTTTCAAGTGAAGTAAAATATCTCTTGAGTATAGAAACTATACCTCACAAACATGCCAGTAGCAAATATGGGTTTGGATTGATAGGCCTGTGAGTTCCATGTATATTATAGAAATCCCATTTAATGTCACTCAGATTCCTTAACTTAGTGGCTGTAAAAGACCTGAACAGGTTTGTTTTGTTTTAAATTTTGGTGTATGCCTGGCATATGGGTTTTTTTTTTTCTATTTTGTTTGCCTTATTTTAATGTACATGTATATTCAGTTTAGATTAAGTAACTTTAGTTCCTAGGAGTATTTAAAGTGAATTAGAAGGAGGTAATTACCAGATCTGGTTGGAAATTGTTGCACATCTTGGGTTTGGATAGTCACTCATCATTTGTCTTGTGGTCAGATCTTGAGCTTTTTCAACTGTACTAAAGTTATGAACCAATAAGCAGAAAAATTCTGGGGAAAAAGGCAGGCATGGAGAGTATGTGTTTATTAAATGCCTTTTATATTAGGCTCTGTGCTAAGTACTTATAGTTTTATTTCTCACAACAACTCATGCCCATTATATGATCAAGGAAACGAATGCAAAGAGATTAACATAAAGATTAAGATTCAAGTTGAGTTTTTTTTTAAAGATTTAATTTTTTTAGAGCTTTTTAGGTTCACAACAAAGTTGAAAGGAGGGTACAGAGATTTCCCATATAGCTTCTGGCCTCCTCCACCAACCTGTAAGGCTTTCCTCATTATCAACATTACTTACCAAAGTGGTGTATTTGTTACAGTTCATGAATCTGCATTAAAATGTGATAATCACTCAATGTCCTTAGTTACCTTAGGGTTTATTCTTGGTGTTGTGCATTATGAATTTGGACAAATATATAATGATGTGTATACATCATTATTATATACTGAGTATTTTCAGTGCCTTAAAAATCCTTTGTGGTCCACCTATTCATCCCTCTCTTGCCCTCAACCCCTGGCAACCACTCATTTTTGTTTCTGTAGGTTTGCATTTTCCGGAGTATTACATAGTTGAAATTGTACAGTCTGTAGCCTTTTCAGATTGGCTCTTTCACTTAGTAATGTGCCATTAAGGTTCCTCCATGTGTTTTCATGGCTTAACAGATCATTTCTTTTTAGTGCTGAATAATGTTCCATTGTCTGGAGTACCACAGTTTATCCATTCATCTGTTGGAAGGACATCTTGTTTGCTCCTAGGTTTTGGCAATTTTGAGTAAAGCTACTATAAACATTGCACGGGTTTTTGTGTGGGCATAAGTTTTCAAATCCTTGGGGTAGACACCAAGGATTATGATTACTAGATCATATTGTAAGTGTATGTTTAGTTGGGTAAGAAACCACCAAACTCTTGCAGAATGACTGTATCATTTTGCATTCCTACCAGCAATGAATGAAATCTGTGTTGTTGCATATCCTTGCCAGCATATTGTGAGTGTTCCAGATTTTGGCCATTCTGATAGATACATGGTGGTACCTCAGAGTTATTATATGATTTGGGTTATCTTCTAATGTACTTATTTGCCATCTATATATCTTTTTTGGTGAGGTGGCTCTTAAGATCTCTAGCCATTTTTTTAAATCAGAAATTTTTTTTGTTGAATTTTAAGAGTTCTTTGTATGTTTTGGATAACAGTCCTTTGTTAGATAAGTCTTTTGCAATATTTTCTCCTAGTCTATGGCTTGTCTTCTCATTCTCTGGACTTTGTCTTTCACAGAGGAGAAGGTTTTTATTTTAATAAAGTCTAGCTTATCCATTATTTCTTTCATAGATTGTACCTTTGGGGTCCTGTCTAAAAAAATCATTGGTACCTTGGTAGCTCAGTCAGTTAAGCGTCTTACTTTGTCTCAGGTCATTATCTCAACATCCTGGCATCTAGCCCAGCATCCAACTCTGCGCTTAGTGGGGTGTCTGCTTCTTTTCCCTTTCCCTCTCCTTCTGCCCCTCCCCACTGCTCATGCTTGTGCTCTTGAGTGGGTTCTCTCTCTTCCTTCCACCCCCTCTCGTATAAATAAATAAAATCATTTTTTAAAAATTAATTTAAAAAAATTAAAAATCATCACTATACCTGAGTTCATCTAGGTTTTCTCTTATGTTAACTTCTGGAAGTTTTTTAATTTTGGGTTTTACATTTAAAAGTCGATGATCCATTTTGAGTTAATTTTTGTGAAGGGTGTAAGGTCTTTGTCTAGATTCATTTTTTTTTGCCTATGGAAAATGGAAGAGACTGGCTTTGCTCCATTGTGTTGTCTTTGTTTGTCAAAGATCATTTGACTATACTTGTGTGGGTCTTTTGTAGTTCTTTTCTGTTCTGTTGATCTATTTGTCTCTTTCACCAATACCACACTGTTTTGATTACTGTAGATTCATAGTAAATCTTGAAGTTGGGTAGCAGCAGTACTCCAACTTTTCTTCTCCTTCAATACTGTGGTCTTCTCTGGTATTTTGCCTCTTCATATAAACTCAGATATTGCTACATGGCGTAAGACATCCTGTGGGTGAAAAAAGCATAGGTTCAAAGATACACATAAGTTTACCCATAGTAGATACATTAGAACCAATTTAATGTAATGCAATGAAGAATGGACTAAAACATTATCTGTCAGATTTTGGTATTTTTTTTTTAAGATTTTATTTATTTATTTGACAGACAGAGATCACAAGTAGGCAGAGAGGCAGGCAGATAGAGGGGGGAAGCAGGCTCCCTGCTGAGCAGAGAGCCCGATGCGGGGCTTGATCCCAGGACCCTGGGATCATGACCTGAGCCAAAGGCAGAGGCTTTAACTCACTGAGCCACCCGGGCGCCCAGATTTTGGTATTATTAAAAGTATGTGTTCAAGGAATATTTAATAAAATGCAAAATACTCATGATAAAAACCTAAGTACAAAAGAAAAAAAATCCAGTTTTATTATACACCATGATCCAGGTTTTTAACTTCAGACTCTCTATACATATGAGCAACATACCAATGTGTTAGTGATTATTACAGGGCTTGAGGGTTATAGTGATCTTTTTATTTTATTCTTTGTACTTTCCTATTTTCTGTACTTTTCTGTCCAATCTTATACTCTCTGTATAATCTTAAGTATTTTTAAAAGAAGGGAAAAATTTCTAGAACTAGATATAGCTATATGATTCTAGGCAAGTTAGTAATGATGATGATGACTACATTATATTGAGTACCTACTATTTAGCAAATATTGAATATATTTTATATATTTTGTTATCCTGTTTTGTAATAGTCCAACAATGGAGGCTAAATTATCTACTTTTAGTTTTGATTGGGACTGAATTGAATCTTATAGATCAAGTTGGGAAGAACTGACATCTTGACAATATTGAGTCTTCCCATCCATGAATATGAAATATCTTATTTCATTTTTTCTTTGATTTCATTTATCAGAGTTTTGTAGTTTTCCTCATGTAGATCTTACATATATTTTGTTAGACTTATATCTAAATATTTCACAATTTTGGATGGTTATATAAATAACTATTTTTTATTTCAAATTTTACTTGTTCATTGCTGGTATATAGGAAGGTAATTGACTTTTTTGTTTTGTTTTGAGAGAGAAATTGCACACACACACACACACACACACACGGGAGAGGGAGAGAGAGAATCTTTTTATTTTTTTATTTTTTCAGCGTAACAGTATTCATTGTTTTTGCACAACACTCAGTGCTCCATGCAGTACGTGCCCTCCCTATTACCCACCACCTGGTTCCCCCAACCTCCCACCCCCGCCCCTTCAAAACCCTCAGGTTGTTTTCAGAGTCCATAGTCTCTTATGGTTTGCCTCCCCCTCCAATTTCCCTCAACTTCCTTCTCCGGAGAGAGAGAATCTTAAAAACAGGCTCCACAATCAGCATGGAACTCAGTACAGGGCTCAGTCTCATGACCCTGAGATAATGATCTCAGCTGAAAGAGTTGACTTTTGTTTAGTAACCTTCTATTCTGCAATGTTGCTATAATTGCTTATTGGTTCCAGTAGTTTTCTGTCCATTTTGGGGATTTTCTGCATTAATGATCATATCATCTGTCAGTGAAGATAATTTTATTTCTTTCTTCACAATCTATATACTGTTGATTTCCTTATCTTGTTCGCATGAGCTAGAACCTCCAGTGTGATATTAAAAAGTGCTTGTTCTTAGTGGAAAAGTTTCAAGTATCTCACCATTAAGTATGATTTTAGTTGTAGGTTTTTGTAGTTGTTCTTTATCAGACTGAGATAGTTCCCCTATCTATCCCTAGTCTATCCCCTATCTATCCTCTATCCCTAGTTAATTAAGAGTTTTTATCATGAATGAGTGTTGGGTTTTGTCACATGCCTTTTCTGCATTTATTGATATCACGTGATTTTTTTTGTCTTTCTGTGATGGATTACATTAATTGATTTTCAAATGTAAAACATTAAAAAGCTTTTTTTTTTTTTAAAGATTTTATTTATTTATTTGACAGACAGATTACAAGTAGGCAGGGAGGCAGGCAGGGGCGGGGAGCAGGCTCCCGGCTGAGCAGAGAGCCCGATGCGGGGCTCAATCCCAGGACCCTGGGATCGTGACCTGTGCCGAAGGCAGAGGCTTTAACCCACTGAGCCACCCAGGTGCCCCAAAAACTTTTTTAATATAAGATAAGCGTGTCAGGGGTCTCTAAGACAGCATATAGGTTTGGTGATATGCTGGGGGGGGACTCACAAGACTAAGTTGTACTCACAGCTAAGACTTATTATAAAAAGATTCAAAGCAAAATCAGCAAAGGGAAAGATGCATGGGGCAAACTTCCAAGAGTCCTCTCTATTGGAGTCAAACAGGATGCACCTAATTCTCCAGGATCAAATTGCGACATGTATGAAATTTTATCTGCTAAGAAAGTTCACTAGAGACTCAGTGCCCAAGGTTTTACTGAAGACTGGTCACATTGTTGACCTAGAACATACCAAATTTCCAGACTCCCAGAAGAAAAGTAAGTGTGAAGCATATACTACAGTGTTTGTAGAAACAATTTAGCACACTGAACCACTCCTGTTGGTTAAGGAATGGTGTGAAGGCTCATTAAATCTAAGTTTCAAAACACCTGCTAGAGCTATTCCCTGCAAGCAGGCCTTTCTAAGAATAGTGGTCTCAAGATTGCTGTGTTAACTTTTTCTACACAGTCCATTCGTTTGGCACTTGGCCAAAGGCATCTCGATACCTGTGCTTTTAAGATGTTCAGAATTTAGGCCAAACCTCTAATTGGTAAATTTAATTAACCAGAAAAGTCTGTCTTAGAAAGCTAGGTGGCTTCTTCTTAAGTTTTTGTATTTAAGTTTCTTTTTTTACCTAGCCCAAGGCATCAATTAAGACACAGCACAAATCTGAGTGATAAGTTTAAGTGACCTAAATGCCTTTTCGTGCTGAAGCAGTGTCCTCAATAGTCAGCATACACAAAAAGAAGTACAATTCTAGAGGCCATATGTAATACCCCTAGAAACAAAGAATTCACAGTTGTTAGGATAGTCGCAGCAGGACATTTTTAGGCAGTACAGGACCCCTAATGTGAACACCTACTCTCTGGCCTTTCCCCCTAGACTTCCCCATCCAGTCCAGTTAATTCAGTCCATGATTTGGTCTCAGGCCTGCCTGAAGGCAGACAGTTCCAAGCAGATTTGCTTGACCATGACATCAGTTTATCTGCCCGATAAGTACAGACCACATCTAAGGATGTTCTCCATGAAAAGTACAGGAAGTAGGGTACCTTTTGCTTTCTTGTCAGGACTGTCAGGTGTGATCATGGTTCAGCAGTCAGTTTGAATTCAGAATGTTCACAGCCTTTTGAAAAGGCAGCCTCCTTCAGAAAGAGGAGAACACCTCCAAGCATAGTTCCGAAAGACATAGATCATTGATACTCTGCTCTTTCCCATGCCTCCCCAGGTCCCAGATTTTTGTTGTGTCTCTTTTGTTACAAAATCAGTGTGTCTCATTTAACAATCTTAACTTTACATTTTTCAGTCATTCCCTCTTCTTACCCAGTCTTTTATCCACAAGGATTGGCTATACGAAGGACAAAAGCATTTTTATAGAAAAGCATTTTTATGGGGTGCCTGGGTGGCTCAATGGGTTAAAGCCTCTGCCTTCAGCTCAGGTCATGATCCCAGGGTCCTGGGATTGAGCCCCACATTGGGCTCTCTGCTCAACGGGGAGCCTGCTTCCTCCTCTCTCTCTCTCTACCTGCCTCTCTGCCTACTTGTGATCTCTCAGTCTGTCAAATAAATAAATAAAATCTTTAAAAAAAAGAAAAGAAAAGCATTTTTATATAATTTGACCAGAAAGACATATTATGTTTAGGAATTGGTCAGGATTAAATCCTGACTTTTCAAAAATTTTCTAAATGGAATAATATGACTTTCCTTCTCTTTTGTCGTGGCTCATTAACTAGTGAGCAGCCTAGAAGAGATCAGCCCTTTTTCTGGATCTGTATTTAATAATCAGAATGCCTCACTGAGACATGTCTGCCAGGAGAAAGGTAATGGATTTAGTCAGACGGTTAGTTCATTGTTACAACTAATTTGGAAGCCTGAACACAAGTCAACAACAGTGGGCCATCCCCCAGAGGAAGTCCAGAATCCATTCTGTCAGTACTGAGTGGTGGGGTCACACTCCTTGTGATGTGCCCTCCTCCAGCTTGCAGCTTTTGGCAGGAATCACAAAGTAGAAATGCAATTAGCCTCTGCGTCAGGAATATAGAGCCGATTAGTAGCCTAATTTTAGATGGTCCCATCAGAGAATAAGACGCTTATTGTGGGCATGTGGATGTGACCCAGACAATCGAGCTCGCATCCATTGATATTTTCATAGTTTAGGATCCCACAGAGGGTTGTCCTAAATCTGCAGCACTCCCAGAGTTTGAGTTCTGTTCATTGAGCCTCTGCTTGCTATAGTTTGGTGCAGCTTGTGCTGAAGCTAAAACAACCGATATCAGACAGCTGAAGGTTTTACTAAGGTCAGGCTCAGGCAGTTAGGGCCTGTGAATTCAGAATTCCAGAAAAAGCTAGTAGCTAGTCTTCTCCAAAGGAAAGAACTCTACAAGGCCCAATAGCTAGGCTCCAAATCCAAGTAACAAGCAGAGCTTTCTTCTTAGCCTTTTTATCTTATCAATCTTAGAGTCCAAATTGACCCACTCAAAAATAGGTACATCAGTCTGAAAAATGATCAGCCTCTAAGGATCTAAGGATCAGAAATTTCATTTCATAAGCGCTCATTAACAAGTAAAAACTACTTTTTAGAACTCTGAAATTGTACCTACATCTAGAGATTTCTTCTCCTTTTATGTTGTCTTCTTTTCTGCAGAGCTTCCAGTAGGCAAAATCATTAGTTATGTAGATTTAGTCTGTTCCTAATATTCAAAGAGTTTAAATTTGATCTGCTAAGCAGCAGCAAAAAAGCAAGGAAATTTTGTTCTATTACCATTTTTTCTTTGCAGCTTTTCCCAATTGGGATGATCTCTTTAACATATGTGAAATTAGAAGCACATAACATATACCTCAGTGTTATCATACATCCAGATATAATACCCACAAAATACAGAGGTATTTTATAAAAATTTACCTTTTCTCTAGAAGTAAATTTAGCATTTACATAGTTACCATTACAGGAGTCTGTGTGTGTGTGTATGTGTGTGTGTGTGTTGTGTGTGTGTGTTTGTGTTGGGTTAGGGCTATATCCAGGAATGCCAGAGGATATGGTTGCTGCAGCAGCAGTAGGTTAAAGAAACTCTTGGAAGGCCGCCCCCTCCGTCAACCCCATTTTCCCACTCTAGGTTTATCTAAAGCTTTGCTCCAGTCCTGGGGGCTGATATGACCTTTTTTTCTCTCATTTGTGGACAACAGTGCTACAAATTTTTAGGCTATCCAAAGCTGACCTTTTGGAATATTTTTGGGCCCTTTATCCTCCAGCCTGCAGGAAAGAACAAAAGAGATATCTTAAAAAAAAAGAAAGAAAGAAAGAAAGAAAGAAATAGCAAGTGTTGTCAAAGATGTGGATGAAAAGGAACCCTCGTACACTGGTAGAAATGTAAATTAATGCAACCACTGTGTAAAACAGTTTGGAGGTTCCTCAAAAAATTAAAAATAGAGGTACTATATGATCCAGTAATTCCACTACTGGGTATTTACCCAAAGAAATGAAAAAGACTAATTCAAAAAGATATAAGCACCCCTGTACTTATTGCAGCATTATTTACAATAGGCAGTAGACATGGAAACAAGTTAAGTGTCTGTTGTAGACAAATGGATAAAGAGGATATAATCTCTCTTTCACCCTCTCCCTCCCTCTCTCTCTCTTTCACACACACAGACACACAAATATTACTTAGCCATAAAAAAGGATGAAATCTTGCCATTTGCAGCAACATGGATGGACCTAGAGGATATTATGTGAAGTGAAAGACAAATACCTTATGATTTCCCTTATAACGTGGAATCTAAGAAAGAAAAAACAGAAATGGATCTTAAATACAAGAGAATAAAGTGGTAGTTGCCAGAGGGGAGGGGGTGGAAAGGATAGGCAGAGTATTAAAAGTGGAGTATTAAGAGGTACAAACTTCTAGTTATAAAATAAGTATGTCATAGCAATGAAAAGCACAGCATAGGGAATACAAGCTTAATGTATAGAATTGTGAAATCACTGTCATGTGATTGTCATATACCTGAAATTAAAATAATATTGTGTGTCAATTATACCTCAGTTACATTTTTAAAATTTTTTAAAAAGGTATTCTTCTTCCTCCCTTTCCATGCCCACTCCTGACCCCCACTCTTTTTAGCCAATATAGCCAAAAGCACCAGAGGATCAGTGAGCCAACTTTCATGGGGATGGGTCTATCATTTTCATATTTCTAAGGCAACTTTCATCTCTCATACTGCTGAATAATCAGAGATGCCAGAGTTACTGAAGTTAAGCTATTTGCTGACAGCACTGTAGCATTAGAGACTGAAATGTTAATTTTTCAGCACTATATGAAATTCTGAACTCAAAGTATGAAAAGTAGTTGTGAAGGGGAAGTTAGAATATAACATGAACATTTTAAGTAGTTGGAAAGTCAAGTATACGAAAGCTGAATATTGACTAAGAAAAATTTCAGCTACCTGAAAAATTTACTTGTGTGGAGAATTCTGAGTTCTGTAATCATTACAGTTAATTATGTTTTAATAGGAAATAGAAAAGTAAGAGTAATGCTTTATAGAGTAGTTATATCCCAAGTTTGGACAATTTTCTACTTATGGACCTTATGCTATTTTCAGTGTTCATTTGCTAGTTTGGCAAAGAGAGGCAGTCAGGTGGTGCCCTTGGCAGTGACGTTCATTTCTGACTTTTCTGAAGGCAGCATCCTTTTCTGCACTGAAAGCTATATGGACGGAAACCATGTTGAGAAACCTCGGGCAGCCAAATTGCCACATAAAGTTTTTTAGTACTATCATGATAATGATTTTGTGTTTGTGTAGCCATTCTAGTTTGAATGCTGCCATATTAAGATACTATAGTAACACCAAAGTGAATTTTTAATTCAGGAATGCTGACTACTGAGAAGTTGCTTTCTTTGTTAAAAGATTTTTCTCAGCTCAGATCATTTTCATAGTACTGCTGTATAATACTCATAAGTTTTCCTGTAAACTGGAGGTATTCATGAACTTCTAGGAAGCCACCAAGGATAAAACCACATTTGACTTTGACTTAATATGCAGTTAGGCAGACTAAACCCAAAGCTTTTAAACTAGACTTCATTTTTAGCTACATTTTAAGACTAAGACCTCTTGCTTCTTGCCAAGGATAGGGTATATATGTGTGTATGCATGTTTGTAGTAACTTCCAGTGAAATTCTGTTTCCTGGCTTTGTACTCAACTCTGTATCCCTTTCATTTAGTATTTGTAAGTGCAGTTATATAGGCAAGACCTTTATTAATAATTGGCCCTGACCAATATATCTATCTGTCTGTCTGTCTATCTATCTATATTGTATTCATATATAATGAAAATGGAATTAACCTTTATTCAGAAGATAGTTGAAAAAACATCATTTTAAAACTTGCCAACAGTTAGACACCTAATAAATGATAAAGTCTAGACTACCAGTTATAGATTATTCCTGATATAGAACATAGAGTTGGCGACATTTTTCTTAAGATTTCACTGTTAAAAAGAATGAGAATTGAGTTCTTTAAAGGCAACAACTGAATCTTTATCAATGGCTTACAGATCCTAATAGAGGAAGGGAGATAAAATTTATTGAGTACCGTGGGCTTGAGCCCCAAGTTGGGCTCTGCACTCAGCAGGGAGTGTACTTGAGATTTTCCTTCCATCTCCCCCTCCTCTCTTTCTAAAATACACCTTTAAAAAATTTTTGTTGAGTACCTACCTGTGACAGGCATTATATTGCATACTAGATAATCACGACAATCCTGCAAGGTAGGTGATCTTATGCCTATTTTGTAGATGAGGAAGTTAAGGTACAGAGAAGTTAAGGGATTTGTGCTATAACTAGGAAATTGTTAAACATAGGATTCCAACCCAGATTGTTTTACTGTGCTGTACTCCTTCCATCAAATCAGGCATTGACAGACTGCAACTCATAGGCCAAACCTCCTTGCCTATTTTTATAAATGAAGTTTTATTGGAACTAAACTGTATCCATTCTGTGACATATTCCCTATGTCTTTCAAGCTCCAACAGCGAGTTGACCAGTTGCAACAGAGATCATATGATTCACAAAGCTTCAAATATCTCCTGTCTGGCCCTTTACAGAAGTAGTTTGCTGTGAGTAGAAATATTAAGGAAACCAACTTTTGAACAGTAGGAAGGAGGAACTACCTGATGAAGTCTGCCAGCTAAGCTTAGAAAGCGTTCTGAGTTGTGCTGCCATTTTAACATCCAGTTTGATAAATATTTGTGCTGGGCACAGGAATAGGTCCTTAGCGATAAGGAGAAGGCAAACATATGGTCGAGGCCTGTGAAGCCCTCCTGATAAGTGATTAAAGAGGACAGACAGGTAAAGTAAGTACACTCCAATGATGATGATCACTATGATGTAAGCATATGGAGTGGACAGTTACTCCCCGAGAGATCAAGGAAGGTTCCCCAGAAGCTGATATTTGAGTGGGACCTCAAAGATGAGGTATTTGACAACTGTGAAAGATGAGGTGTTTCGCAGGTATGAGGGGGAATCTCTGCCTTCCAGGCAAACAGACCAGTGAGGGCAGAGGCACAGAAGCTTACCTGTGTGTCTCAGAGGTGGATAAACAGTCTACTATAGCCAGAGTAGAGGATTTTTTGGAAAGGAGTATGGTTAGAGTTGAAGTTACCAATGTCAGTTGGGATTAAACTGTATAAGGACTAAAATTCCAGGCGAAGGAAATACTGTGTATATATTGTGTTTTACACATAGCATACAGTGATTCTTGAATTAAGTGATATCTATTTGTGGGCGTTGCAGCTGTGTGTTAGGATGTGTGTGTTACATTTGGAGATGATTTTTAAAGATCCATTAAGGCAAGGCATTTGTCAAAAATTGGAGCCAAAAGGGACACCTGGCTGGCTTAGTCAGCAGAGCATAGGACTCTTGATCTATAGGTCATGAGCCCGAGCCCCACGCTGGGCACAGAGATTACTTAAAAAACAAACAAACAAACAAACAAAAAACGGAGGCCAAAGAACCATTTAGACCTCAGGTTCAGACGTGAGTTTCTGAGATGTTCACCAGTTCTACAAGCCCATAAGTTAATCATAGCATACCAGAATTGAAAAGGGAGCTTAGGAACCCTACATACATATACTCCATTATCCATTCAACAAATGCCTGATACTACTCTTGGGGCTGGATATGATAGTGAAGCAAACAAAGACTGTCTTCGTGGAACTTATTTTGGAGGAGAGAGAAAATGAGTAAATCATTAGTTATTATATCATTACATATGTTTTATGAAAAAAAGATAAGCAGAGATAAAGTATTAAAAAGTGGCCAGGGAAGGGCTCTTTGAGTCTTTCTCTCCATCTGAGAGAAGAACAAGTGTAAAGGCCCCAAGGCCAGAGTATGATTGTAAAAAAAAAAACTGGAAGGCAGACAATGTATGTCTAGAGCAACACCCTAAGGGGAAAAGAAGCAGGAGGTAAGGGAAGAGAGGGGACAGCTGAGACCAGAATACACAGAGCCCTAAGGTCCATTTGGCCAGTGAGAAAATGAGACTGACTGATAGCCAAGACCACACAGCAAGTGATAGCAAGGCCAGAGGGGCACCTGGGTGGCTCAGTCAGTTAAGCATCTGCCTTCGGCTCAGGTCATGATCCCAGAGTACTGGGATCAAGTCCCACATTGGGCTCCCTGCTCAGTGGGAAGCCTGCTTCTTCCTCTCCCACTGCCCCTGTTTGTGTTCCCCCATTCACTGTGTCTCTCTCTGTCAAATAAATAAATAAATTCTTTAAAAAAAAAAAAATAGCAAGGCTAGAATTGGTCTCACCCTGGTTCATCCTCCCTTCATTTGCTTCTCTCATTGCTGGGGTCATTGAAAGATTATTTAAAGTATTATGTGTGTATACCTTAAGCATTCTGTAGAGAAGCTCTTCTTCAAAGGTGCATTCATGAATGCCTTCTTAATTTTTCTAATTATCTAATAGCTAACACTTCTTGGGTAGGTTTCTGTGTGCCAAGTACTGTGCTGAGTGTCTTTTAAAAGTACTTACTACTGCATGTGAATCTACAATTACCTCAAAATAAAAAATTAAGAAATTGAAAAAGGAAACGTTTGCTGGCACCTGCACCACCCTATGCATTGCTTAGAGATACTCTAAACTGAGTGTGTGTGTTCAGTAATATAAATTTCAATTTTACTGAAGCATTAGACTTAGACAAGAACAATAAAATAGATTCCCCATAATCTAATGAGGAAGACAGACAAACTGTTGGCTCTCCTTTCTATACCTATGATCTATACAGAATCAATACTTGTAACAAATAATACATTATATGTTAATAAAAAAATCAGTACTTGTAAATCATTTCAGTTTTCTTATGATAGCAAGCCTAAATTGCTTTTCTTTCTTTCTCTCTTCTTTCTTTCCTTTTATTCTTTCTTTTTAAGTAGGCTGCACACCCATTGTGGAGCCCAACACAGAGCTTAAACTCACAACCCCAAGATCAAGGCCTGAGCTAAGATCAAGAGATGGATACTTAACCAACTGAACCACCCAGGCACCCCCTAAATTGCTTTTCTTCTTCTTTGTTTTATTTTTGGTGAATAAAAGTTAACATTTCAATAGTATATTTATGACATTTAAACTATACCTTTAGTTGTATTAATTAATGATTGGACTCAAAAAGTTTTTTGTTTATAATAAAGTAATATGGCTTACATTTAAAAAAAAAAGATTTTATTTATCTATTTGAGAGAGAGACCAAGAGAGCATGAGTAGAGGAAAGAGGCAAAAGGAGAAGCAGATTTCCCTCTTGTCAAGGAACCTGACATGGCTTGATCCAGGACCCTGAGATCATGACCTGATCCAAAGTCAGGCACAACCCACTGAGCTACCCAGGCGCCCCTAGCTTACATTTTTAAAATCTGTTACAGTAATAGAATTAAGATAAAGGGAATTTTGTTGAGGGGTCAAGGGCGCATAGAGACCAGCTGCTACAGTGAGTAGTAACCTTACAGGAGGATGTAAGATTCCCCAGTAGATTCTCAGTAGCTTAACATCATATTTCTTAAGGCCTTTATTGTCATTTGGTCAATCAGATTCAGCCTTTTTAAAAAAATAATTTTATTTAATTTTTTTTTCAGTGTCCCAAAATTCATTGTGTACCACACCCAGTGCTCCATACAATATGTGCCCTCCACAATACCCACCACCAGGCTCACCTCCTCCACTACCCCCCCAAAACCCAGATTCAGCCTTTTTATCTCAAGTCATTTTTCCTAAGACTCTATGCCAGTTTCATTTTACTATGATACTTTCTATTGTTACTGTTGCTAGTTGCTGAAATCTACATGGATTTTTAGAAATGTCAGTTCTCTAATCTTTGCCATCCCAGTTCTTAAAAGAATAAAAGGTGAACATTAAGTCATGTTAATTTTTAATGAGTGATGTTTTCTTGGCATTATCTTTTGGGACAATCTGTATCTCATTAAATGCCTATAATATTCTGACATCCATATGAAGCATGAAAGAGTACCAAATACATTTCATGCAGGATCAGTGATCATCTTATGATCAATTTCAGGATAGGCTTTTTAGGTATCTAATTTGAAAGGCATTTACTTACAAGGCATTAAAGATTTTATGTTAAATCTTGGGAGTATACGCTGATAGAATTTAAATGTAGTCCTTTCTGTCTCTCTGATCTTATGAGTTTAATTAGTAAAAATTCAATACTACAGACATTCTTCATATAGAGAAATATAAGTTATTTCTTGTATGGGTGTACTTTATAGTCTTTAGTGGAATAGAGGATATGTTGTATCTTTATTTCTTATGAGTCATAGAACTTTATATACATTATTATGTTTAATCTTTACAGTGGCCTTCAGAAATGAGTATTATTTTCTTGTCAAGAAAATGGATGTTGTCATTAACGGACTTGCCAAGATTCTAGGTCTTTCTAGCTTAGAAGCTCCTTCAACTCACTACACCTCATTTTATTTAATCAGTCTGTCAGAGCAAACAGGATCTATATATAAGACCAAATTACACTGGCCAAGTTTAAAGTCAAAATAACTATCATATTAATACCATATAATAATCCTATAATTTTGGAAGTGGGAAATATCATTAAGAACTGTGATGATCTGAGATTAAGTTGAAAGCTCAAGCCAAACTTAGGGCAGGAATCTAAGGGTCCCATTCTACCTACCTATTCAGCTTTACCTCAAATTATTTCCTTATGCAAATCCCCAACTCATTGTTTTTAAGAACACTCTTATGGTACAGCCTTGCGTATGCATTTCCTAAGAATTTAACTATAATCTGTCATTTGTAGGAAGCCCCTAAAGATTTTACAGAAGGTTAATCCAAAAGACTACCACTACTCCTTCACCTGCATACTTCCATGTTCACATCCTAAACCTAACTCACTGAAGCTAACTCTACACCTTGGGCTCTAGAAGAGACATGCCTTTTTCCTTATTCCTCTCTAAAAGAAATGTTAACATCATGGAATTTTTAGGGATACAGAGTTTGTACATTTTGGTACAAAGTGGCAGGAATGTAATGAATTCAGATAGCTAGTCTTAACCTTTTCCCCCCTCTTTCTCTATCTCTTATCACCATCAGAGAAATCTAGGTCAGAGGGGGCCGGTGGACCTTGTGATTTACACATGGCATAGCTAAATACTCTAGGTTAAGAGAACAGATAGGGGTTAGAAGCTTTGTGCCAAAATTAGTAGTAAGTAGCATTCATTTTTCTTAGAAGTGTCCTTCCTACTCATTTTCTAGTGAGGAATGGTTCTTCAAGGATTTGGGAGTTTAAGACGTTGTTCCTATTTTATTACTTCTGTTATTTTATTCTGTTGGATAATTAATATCCAAGACTGCTCTGTTTCTACACTCTAAGGCTTTCAGGAAATACTATTCAAAATAGATCTATAATACAAATACTTTTTATCATGTCAATTTGTACCATCCCGGTCTACGAAACCGTGATTTTTTTTTAAAGATTTTATTTATTTATTTGTCAGTGTGAGAGAACACAGCGGGGGGTGGGGGGCAGCAAGCAGAGGGAGATACAGGCTCCCCACTGAGCAAGGACCCTGATGTGGGGCTCTATCCCAGGACCCTTGGATCACGGCCTGAGCTGAAGGCAGACACTTAACCAGCTGAGCCACCCAGGCATTCTGAAACTATAATTTGTTAACTGGGTTACCCTAGTATCCTCCCTATAGGTCATTCTCCTTATTTTTGTCTGTGCCTTCCTAAGGTCTATTCTAAACCCAGAAGCTAGAATTTTTTTTTCACCTTTTTATTTTGAAGTAGTTATAGACTTACAGAAAAGTTGCAAAAATAAGACAGAGAGTGGTGCCTGGGTGGCTCAGTAGGTTAAGTGTTCAACTCTAGATTTTAGCTCAGGTCATGATCTCAGGGTCCTGGGATCCAGCTCAGCACTGAGCTCCCCACTCAGCAGGGAATCTGCTTGTTTCCCTCTTCCTCTGCTTGCTCTGTCCTCTCAGATAAATAAATCTTTAAAAAAAAAAAAAGTAGGACCTAGAATTCCTGCCTACCCTTTACCCAGCTTGCCCTAACGTAAACATCTAGCCTACCCCGTGCTGCAGTTATCAAAATTAAGAGATTAACATTGGTATGATATTAGTTAAACTATATACTTTATTTGGTTTTCACCAGTTTTCTGTTTATGACTTTGTTTTCTGTTCTAAAATTCAATCTCAGATCCCATGTGGCATTTAGTTCTCACATTTCCTTAGTCTCCCCTAATCTGTGAACAGTTGTACAGTCCCTTCTTGTCTTTCATGGCCTTGACACTTTTTTGAAGAGTACTGGCTAGTTTTTTGTAGAATGTCGTTCAATTTGAGTTTATCTGGTACTTTCACATAGTTAGGTGGGTGTTATGTGTCTTTTCATAAGACTACTACAGAAGTAAAGTGCTTTTTTTTAGTGTGCTAAATTAGGGAAAATGATGTCAATATGTTACTGGTGGTGTTAATCTTAATCACTTGGTGAAAGTGGTATTCCCCATGTTTCTTCATTGTAAAGTTGCCACTTTTCACTTTGTGATTATTCAGTATCTCCCCTGAGATATTTATAGACTGTATACAAATAGTCCTATTTTTCCTTAAACTTTCACTAACTAAAAAATCAGTCTACCCAGTATAATAGAGCAAGAAAAAGAAAAGGCATGTATGTGTTTTTTTTTTTTAAAGATTTTATTTATTTATTTGACAGAGAGAGATCACAAGTAGGCAGAGCAGCAGGCAGAGAGAGAGGAGGAAGCAGGCTCCCCGCTGAGCAGAGAGCCCGATGCGGGGCTCGATCCCAGGACCCTGAGATCATGACCTGAGCCGAAGGCAGCGGCTTAATTCACTGAGCCACCCAGGCGCCCCGGGGCATGTATATGTTAAAGGAAGAAATAAAACTGTCTCGGGGCGCCTGGGTGGCTCAGTGGGTTAAAGCCTCTGCCTTCGGCTCAGGTCATAATCTCAGGGTCCTGGAATCGAGCCCTGCATCGTGCTCTCTGCTCAGCAGGGAGCCTGCTTCTCCCTCTCTCTCTCTGCCTGCCTCTCTGCCTACTTGTGATCTCTGTCTGTCAAATAAATAAATAAAATATTAAAAAAAAAAAAAAAAGAAAGACAACTGCCTCTATTCATAGAAGACTTGGGCCTACTTTAGACAATCCCAGAATATCTACCAAAAAAACTTCTAGAATAAGTGAATTTAGCAAATTCATAGTTTACATGGTCTAATATATGAATTCATTTATATTTCTATATACTAGAAATGAACAGTAGGAACTTAAAATTTTGTATAGAACTATTTATAATAATAGCACCCCTCAAAAGTAAATACTCAGGTATCTAACAAAATATGTGTGCCATTTGTATGATGCAACCAACATACAGAACACTGACTAAAAAAATCAGTCAAAGTAGACATAAGTAAATTGACAGAAATACCATGTGCATGGATTGGAACACTCAGTATTGTTAAAGATGTCAGTTCTTCCAGTAATCAAGATAATACGGTATTGCTAAAAGAATAGATACACCGAGGGGCATCTGGGTGGCTCAGTGGGTTAGGCTTCTGCCTTCGGCTCAGGTCATGATCCCAGCGTCCTGGGATTGAGTCCTGCATGGGCACTCTGCTCAGCAGGGAGCCTGCTTCCCCCACCTCTCTTCTGCCTGCCTCTCAGCCTACTTGTGATCTCTGTCAGATAAATAAATAAAATCTTTAAAAAAAAAAAGAATAGACACACAGAAAAATGAAATAGAATAAAGTCCAGAATTGGATGCACACAAATATAGTCAACTGTTTTTTTTTTTTAATTGAGGTATTGTTGATATACAGTATTAGTTTCACCAGTCTGTTATCTATATCTAGGAGCTTAGTGGTTTTTATTTGGTTGGTTGATTTTGAAGATTTCACATATAAGTGAGATTATACAGTATCTTTCTTTGTCTGACTTGTTCAACTGAGCATAATGTCCTTAAGTTCCAACCATTTGTCACCAATGGCAAGATTTCTTTAAAGATTTCATTTATTTATTTGACAGAGATCACAAGTAGGTAGAGAGGCGGGCAGAAGAGAGGTGGGGGAAGCAGGATCCCTGCTGAGCAGAGAGCCCCATGCAGGGCTCAGTCCCAGGACCCTGGGGTCATAACTGAGCCGAAGACAGAGGCTTTAACCCCCTGAACGACCCAGGTGCCCCAAGATTTCATTTTTTATATGGCTGAATAATATTCTATTATAGATACATAGATAGATACACATTTTCTTTATGTATTCATCCATTGATGGACACTTAGATTGTATCCATATTTGGTTATTGTAAATAGTGCTGTATGGGGGTGCATGTATGTTTTCAAGTTAGTGATTTTGTTTTCTTTTGGGTAAACACCTAGAATTGCTGGATCATATGGTAGTTCTATTTTTAATTTTTGGAGGAGCCACCATAGTGATTTCTCTAGTGACTACATCAATATACATTCCCACCAGTAGTGTACAGGGGCTCCCTTTTCTTCACATCCTCACCAACACTTATTCTTCTCTTTTTCATAATAGCCATTTTAACAGATATGAGGTGATGTCTCTTTATGGCTTTTATTTGCATTTCCCTGATGATTAGTGATGGTGACCATCTTTTCAATGCACCTGTTGGCCTTATATCTGAATGTCTTTGGAAAAATGTCTACCCAGATTCTCTGTCCATCTTTTGATTGGATTTTTTTTTTGTTATTGAGTTGACTGAATTCTTTATATATTTTGTATATTAACCCCTTATCAGGTGAATGATTTGCAAATATTTTCTTCCATTATGTAGATTGCCTTTTCATGTTGTTGATGGTTTCCTTTGCTGTGTAGAAGCTGTTAAGTTTGATATTAATGCCTCTTGTTTATTATTGCTTTTGGTGTCTTTGCCAAAAAAATCATTGTTGAAAGTGATGTCAAGGAGTTGCCACCTGTTTTCTTCTAGGAGTTTTGTGGTTTTCAGGTTTTACATTCATGTCTATAATCCATTTTCAGTTAATTTTTTGTGTATAGTGATCTAGTCTTATTCTTTTGCATGTGGCTGTCCAGTGTTCCCAACACTATTTATTAAAGAGACTGTATTTTCCAGATGATATATTCTTGGGTTCTTTGTCATAAATTAATTGACCATATTTGCATGGGTTTATTTCCTGGGCTCTCTATTCTGTTCCATTGATCTGAGTGTCTGTTTTTAATGCCCATTCCATACTGTTCTGATTATGTAGCTTTGTAATATAGCTTGAAATCAAGAAGTATGATGCCTCCAGTTTTGTTCTTTTTTCTCAAGATGGTTTAGCTATCTTGGGTCTTTTGTGGTTCTATACAAAGGTTAGGATTCTTCTGTTTCTGTGAAAAATGCCATTGGAATTTTTATAGGGATTGTACTGAATCTGTAGATTACTTTGGGTCATACAGATATTTTAACAATATTAATTCTTCTGATCCATGAGCATACAATATCTTTCCATGTATTTCCATCTTCAATTTCTTTCATCAGTGTTTTATATTTTTCAGTGTATAAATCTTTCACCTCCTCGGTTAAATTTATTCCTAGGTATTTTATTCTTTTTGATGTAGTTGTGAATGGAATTGTTCTCTTAATTTCTTTTTCTGATAGTTCGTTATTAGTTTATAGAAAGAGAACAGATTTTTATATATTGATTTTATATCCTGCTGTTTTACTGAATTCATTTATTTGAATAGTTTTTGGCAAAGTCTTCAGGATTTTCTATATAAAGTATCTTATCATCTGCAAATATAGTGACAGTTTTACTCCTTTTTTAAAAATTTGGGTCTTTTATTTCTTTTTCTTGCCTAATTGCTTTGGCCAGGGCTTCCAAAATTGTGTTGAATAAAAGTGGTCAAGAGTGTACATTCTTGTCTTTTCCTGAATCTAGAGGGAAAGCTTTCATCTTTTCATTACTGAATATTATGGTAGCTGTAGACATTTCATGTATTGGCCTTGTGTTGAGGTATGTTCTCTCTCTACCCACTTTGTTAGAGTTTCTGTCATGATCAGATGTTGAATTTCATCACATACTTTTTTTGCATCTATTGGGATGATCATACGATTTTTATCTTTAATTTTGTTTATGTGATGTATCACTTTGATTGATCGGCAGATGTTGAACCACCATTGCATCTCTGGAGTAAATCCCATTTGATTGTGGTATATGATCCTTTTAATCTATTGTTGAATTCACTTTGCTACTCAGTTGGTTTTTGGTAAAGGTACAAAGGCAATTCAGTGGAGAAAGGACACTCTTTTTAATAAATGAGACTGGAACTATTGGATGTCTGTCCATAAAACATAATGAACCTCAGTCCATACCTCAACCTTATATAGAAATTAATTCACAATGGATCATGGACTTAAATGGGGAACCTAAAACTAAAAAAACTTCCAAGAGAATATATATGAGAAAATCCCTGTGACATGAGTTAGGCAGAGTTTTACATATGACTCCAAAAGCACAGTCCATGAAAGGAAAAAAAATGATAAATTTTACTTCATCAAAATTTAAGACTTTTGGCCTGTGAACAACACTGTTAAGAGACCGAAAAGAGAAGCTACAGACTAGAAGAAATATTTCAAATCACATTTCTAACATAGACCTTTTTTTATAGAATATATAAGGAACTCAAATTCAATAGTAATCCATCTTAACAATTGTCAAAAGATCCAAACAGACGTTTTAGATATATAATCAAGATACACTCATGGCACATAAGCATATCAAAGCATGATCCATATTGTTAATCATTAGGAAAATGGATATTAAAACCATTATGTGATACCACAATACATCCATTAGGATGGCTACCAAAAGAACAAAAGGGGGGAAAAAACTCCCCCAAAACTGATAATTCCAAATGCTAACTGAGATACAGAGCAACTGTAACATGGCCAATAGGAATGAGTTGGTACATCTGCTCTGGAAAACAGTTTCGTGGTTTCTTATGAAGTTAAACAACTCACTTACCACATATCCCAGTATTTCCATTCTTGGATATTTGCCCAGGAGAAATTAAAGCATACATTCACATAAAACTTGTATGTGAATGTTATGATAGCTTTATTAACAATTTTCAAAAACTGGAAACAACCAACATGTCCTTTAATATGTGAAAAATCAGTGTACATCCATGCAGTGGAATGCTACTCAGCAATAAAAATGAATGAAATTGATTCATGTATCACATGGATAAACTATAAATGCATTTTTCTAAAATTGCTAAATCCTGAGAAAGATGTAGCTCCAAACCTGTAATCAATCACTTCTTGTTACACACAGAATAAAATCAAAGCCTTACAGTGCTTTTCTCTTTACCCCCACCAGAATATAAATTCCATAGGTGCAATGATATTTATGTTTGTTCTTTGTATTTGTTGACTGAAGAAAGTAGATATTAATACTGCTGGTTTACAGATGAGGAAACATATCAAAAGTTAAGTTACTTGAATTTGAGCACAAGTCTTTCCAACTCCTACACTTCTCCTTGCCATCACACTGCTTGCCAGTACCTTTGGCTTAGCATAGTTTCAAAACTAACCCATGGTCCTCAAGTCTGACTTGCATGTTGTAATCAGCTGAGAGGTTTTTTAAATTCTCTTTCTGGCCTTTTGGTCCTTAGGTGAAATCACCTCTCCAGGTGATTCTGATACGTAGTGACAAATGAAAATAATTGCAGATTAATGTTTGTTGAATTAGTGAATGAACGGACTTGGTAGTTTAATATATGACTTTCCCACATTGTTTTTTGTCTGCCGTAGTATATTGACTTTTCCTGGCTTTTTTCCTTCTATCCTTATTTCTTTTTTCTTTTTTACCTTATGCTTTGAAAGTTCTCTTAGAGTCTGTTTTTAAAATATCCTCTCCTCTTCTCTAAGTATTAGTGCAGTAACAATTAGAACATTTCTGTAGATGTAGAGAGTTCTGGAATCTTCTTCCTTGAGGTACATCTCTCTGATTTCAACCTAAAGTGGAGTGGTCTTGGGACTTACTGTTTGAGTGAATTTCTACTTGTTTCTCTTCTAAAGAGACGTTTAGTTGTAGATTTACAATTGTTATTCTTATCAGTAGTTGCGGAGGGATGAATTAGAAGTAGATGTTCAATGTGTGTAATGGGTTTTCTTCTACGTAGATGAAGAGTGGGAGCCAATTATTTCATTTCAGTCAACAACTTCAATTCGTAATTATGACTTTAAAAATAATTTACTTTTGTGGAGACAGAGAAGCTAAGAGCAAGTTATTTCTGAAAAACTTTATGTTCTATAAAAGATGTCTGGGAGTAGTTTATTAATTTAGGTGCGCTTGAAGTTTTGTTGCAGATTATTAACCTGTGGGAAGGGAAGTAAGTTGAGAGAACGATTCAAAGCAAGTATTATAGAGCCCTTCACAATTAAAAGTTAATCAGAAATTAAGGAAAGCTTTCTAGAGTCCATTGATAAGCTATATTTTTCTTACTTTTTTCATTAAATAACTTACTGAGTGCTGTATTTTACCACTGGAAGATGATGAAATTTTGCCTAGATTTTCCTGTAAAACTTAAAGGCCCTAAATAAGGAATTATTTTCACCTCTTTGATAATCCTTCACCTGTCTTATGAAGCTCTATACTTAGATTTATTTTAAAATTGAGGAAATAGTACTTAAGAGTTTGATTCAAACAAAGAGGGAACAGTCACTTCAGGTTATACCAACTGTGGCTATGAAAAAGTTAAAGGACACATCTGGCAAATTTCTAGGTAAGACTTGTGAGAATAATCTGAGGGAATGGAGCTGTGACTTTTAAATGATGCATTTCCTGCTGACTTTCAGGCTTATTAAGCTCAAATTTTAAAAATGAAACAGACTTGAAAATAACTGAGAACCACAAAAAGGTTTCTAGATGCCATTATGCTTTTCACCATGAGTGACAGTAATGTTTAATGCACATTTAGAGTATTATTGATTTTTAAAAAGATTTTATTTATTGGGGTGCCTGGGTGGCTCAGTGGGAACCGCCTCTGCCTTCGGCTTGGGTCATGATCCCGGGGTCCTGGGATCGAGCCCCACATCGGGCTCTCTGCTCCACGGGGAGCCTCTCTGCCTGCCTCTCTGCCTAGTTGTGATTTCTGTCAAATAAATAAAATATTTTTAAAAAAAGATTTTATTTATTTATTTGTGAGAGAGAGAGAGTATGAGAGCGCAAACGGGGAGAGAGCACAAGTTATCAGTCAGAAGAAGCAGCAGACTCTCCCTGCTGAGCAGGGAGCTTAATGCAGACTTGATCCCAGGGTCCTGGGATTATGACCTGAGCCAAAGGCAGACACTTAATCTGACTGAACTACCCAGGCGCCCCAGAGTGTTATTGATTTTTTTAAAGTATCTTGTTATTTTAAATAAATACCCCAAGATACCATTAATTTCTTCCATAATTCTTTTTTCACATTTTGGATAGAATTTACTTTCCTTACACATTTGCTAAAGTACAATGCAAATCCAAGAAAATGTGTTGTTTATTAATCTGATCCAAAACTCCAAAAATGTTTTATCATTTGAGCAGCAATCGAACAGGGAAGACACACAAGACCAAACAACTGTAAGTTTTCAAATCCTTAGGAAAGACCCTTTAGAATTTACATGATATGTTTTATATTTGGTTATAGATTGAAATATATAGATGTATTTGAATATATTGAAATCTATAGATTGAAATATACAATAAACTGAATGGAGTTCTCATTAAGAATAACAAATCCTGGGACACCTGGGTGGCTCAGTGGGTTAAGCCGCTGCCTTCAGCTCGGGTCATGATCCCAGGGTCCTGGGATCGAGTCCCGCATGACCTCCTTGCTCGGCAGGGAGCCTGCTTCTCTCTCCACCTCTGCCTGCCTCTCTGCCTGCCTGTGTGCTCTCTCTCTCTCTCCTTCTCTCTGACAAATAAATAAAATAAAATATTAAAAAAAAAGAATAACAAATCCTTAAAATACTTAATGCAGTTCTACAGAACACAGATTATTTCACCGAGAATAAACAGAGACTCCTAGATCCTTTGAAAAAAAAAAAAAAAAAAATCTAGGGTGTCCCTGAAAAATCCCCAAAGTGTCTTTGTTATACTATGATAAGTCTAAGTGTCAGAGGGAAGGATTTTCTTCTCTCATTCTAGATGAAATGATGAAGGAATAGTACTCAAAGATTGAGCAACCGTCTGAAAAAATTAAATAAAAAATTTTAAATTAGTGATCCAATTTATATGTATACATACTTATACTGTATATATGATGTATAAAACAAATATGTATATATGTTATAAATAGGGTTAATTATCAAAATGATAACTATGATTATCTTCCAGTTATCTTTTATCTTTCTTTACTCATTCCACTATGTGTACGTATTGCATATTTAAAGTAAAAATGTCAGTAACAAAGAGCCCTTAAAAGACTGAAATGGTGACCTCATTAAGTATAGATGTGGGCCAGAAAATACTGCTCTTGTAAGTCAGTAGTTAACACTTGTCTCTAAAATAGGTTTAGCAGATGTCTTTCCCTGCCTGTTCACCTTTATCTCCATACTCAGATAGAACCATTTGCCTGGAGGGAGTTACAAGGGTTTTATACCATGGTGTGTGCACATTGAAATCACCCAAGTTGCTGAAATACCAGTGCCCTTGTGCCACTCCCTGGAAACGGATTTAATTACTCTGGAGTGTAGCTTGGCTAATGGGACTCTTTGAAGTTCTCCAGGTTAATCAGTGTACAGCCAAGGAAGGATGAGAAACTTTGTTTTATAGGAATCTTAAAAAAAAAAAAAAGAACTCATTTGCTTTTCAGCCTGTTAATTTGTATTCTGTTGAAACTGTTACAACCCTGTATAAAACTTGTGTTGAAAAAGTATATATTATTTTCAGGTGTTTTCTTAAATAAGCTATGTTTTAATGTCCAGCCTGCGCTGAGTTAATTAGGTATCATGATGGACTGTTGTATTCTGCCTCTATCTTTTCCTCCCTCCTGTCTGTCTTCCATGCTGTCCAAATGGTTAATTTTCGGAAGCATAAAATTATTCTGTCCCTGACATACGTAAAATCCTTTCATTATCCATTCTTTACAGATTAAAGTATAAGTTTCTAAGTGGCCCCAACGTATTTTCAGTTTTATCTTCTGTTATTTCAAAACTAGAGATCCTGAGCTCCATGTGTACTGACCATTCCTTGAATAGTCTTTTTATTTCATACCTGCCATCACATATGCTATTTCCTTTATCACTAATTTCGATCATAGTTCAAGAGTAGATTCAGAAACATTTATTGGAATGGAGCGAAAGTAGCCTTTATTATTGAGCATACTAGCCAAGGATTGTGGCTTGTTTTTTTTTAACTTAACACCTATCTGAAGTTCATATGTGAGCAAAATTTCCTACATTTTTCACGCCCCCAAATTGGCTGAGTCTATTTTATACATAATTTATACAGAGATTTAAGTGTATTCAACCATAAAATTAAGTCAAGTTATTTCCTGCTAATGTGAAAAGGAAAATTGAAGGGCTCATATATGTAGATAAGTTTCATAGTACAATGTGCCACCTGTGAAACCTGAACAGTTTCTGTGTGGGTAAATGTTAGTTTAACAAGAAGTTAATTTGGGCAATGTTAAAAATTTGAGATAAATTTGGTAAATTTGGTAAAATATAGTTTGCTCCCTTACATATGCTTCCTAGGTTTTTTTAGTGTTCCTAATTGTGTTATTGTTTATTTAGGATACTGCTTTGTAACTTATGTTTTACAATCTAATTTGATATTATTTTTTCCCATTAGAATGTGAAACATGTTGCAGAAACATTCAAGAAGTGGCTGAAGGGGGAAGGAATAAAGTAGCACAGCCTATCAGAAAAAAACAAAAGAAAACATGGGAAATACAACCACCAAATTCCGTAAAGCACTCATCAATGGTGATGAAAACCTGGCCTGCCAAATTTATGAAAACAACCCTCAGCTGAAAGAATCCCTTGATCCAAATACATCTTATGGGGAGCCCTACCAGCACAATACTCCATTACACTATGCTGCTAGACACGGAATGAACAGAATACTAGGGTAAGTATTACTGTAGACCAATTAATGATAAATTAGTGAAAGGAAAAAAAATCCTTGATTTTGGAAAATACATACATACGTGCATATGAATCAAGCTTTCTTTTTTTTTTTAAAAGGTTTATTTATTTATTTATTTTAGAGAGAGTTCAAGGGGTAGCGGGCAGTTAGGGTGCTCAGAGAGAAACTCAAGCAGACTCTGCCTACTGCCAAACCCACATGGGACTCTGTCTCACAACCTGAGATCACAATGTGAGCCTAAACCAAGACTCAGATGCTTACCCGGCTTTGCCACCTAGGTGCCCCAGTGAATTATTCAGTATGTTTCTTTATTTTTTATTATGCCTAAAACAGACCAAAAGTTTTAATAGGTTGGATCACATATTCTTGTGGCTGTAAATACATTTTGATCCTCAATATGTTTCGTAGTATGATATCTTGATAATAGTTTAGTGTTTAATTTATACCATTGGAATTCAAGGAAAGTATTTATCAGCTATCCAAAAATTGCAGGGAATGGTACTTAACAGCAAAATTTTCAGTTTTGGTTAGCTAGTTAAACTTGAAAAAACAGATGTATTTGCCTTATCTAGTCATGATTGAGTTTGAATTTCCTTTCTTTTAATGGGTTTTAGTTACTTGAAGGCTTCAAAAAGCAAAACATTTCCTTAAAATCAAAAATACTGAGGAAACTTAAAATCTCTCCAACAAGAAAGCATTAGTTGACGGCAGACATGCTTATATGAAGATTCTTTTTTTTTTTCCATTTTATTTATTTTTTTCAGCGTAACAGTATTCATTGTTTTTGCACAACACCCAGTGCTCCATGCAAAACGTGCCCTCCCTATTACCCACCACCTGTTCCCCCAACCTCCCACCCCTGACCCTTCAAAACCCTCAGGTTGTTTTTCAGAGTCCATAGTCTTTTATGGTTCGCCTCCCCTCCCCAATGTCCATAGCCCCCTCCCCCCTCCCAATCCCACCTACCCCCAGCAACCCCCACTTTGTTTTGTGAGATTAAGAGTCATTTATGGTTTGTCTCCCTCCCAATCCCATCTTGTTTCATTTATTCTTCTCCTATCCCCCTAACCCCCCATGTTGCTTCTCCATGTCCTCATATCAGGGAGATCATATGATAGTTGTCTTTCTCCGATTGACTTATTTCACTAAGCATGATACGCTCTAGTTCCATCCACATTGTCGCAAATGGCAAGATTTCATTTCTTTTGATGGCTGCACAGTATTCCATTGTGTATATATACCACATCTTCTTTATCCATTCATCTGTTGATGGACATCTAGGTTCTTTCCATAGTCTGGCTATTGTAGACATTGCTGCTATAAACATTCGGGTACACGTGCCGCTTCGGATCACTATGTTTGTATCTTTAGGGTAAATCCCCAGTAGTGCAATTGCTGGGTCATAGGGTAGTTCTATTTTCAACATTTTGAGAAACCTCCATGCTGTTTTCCAGAGTGATTGCACCAGCTTGCATTCCCACCAACAGTGGAGGAGGGTTCCCCTTTCTCCGCATCCTCGCCAGCATCTGTCATTTCCTGACTTGTTAATTTTAGCCATTCTGACTGGTGTGAGGTGATATCTCATTGTGGTTTTGATTTGTATATGAAGATTCTTACCTCATTACATGAGAATTAAATTTTATATATGCTATCTTATAAAATGAGGGAAGAGGATAGTAGTTCTAAAACAGATTTAGTGTTTTAAGAAGTAGATTATGCAGCTCTAACAATCTGATGCCAAAAGAGAAACGACCACTTCTTTGCTTATTACATAGTGAAATAAAATTGATAAAGCAGTATTCAAAGCTCTTTAGAACTTGATAAAGTTTGGCCTTTTTTTGTATTTCTTTTAATATAAATTGTCCAAATCAAGCTGCTCCTTTTGGTTTCCTTGAAACATGTTAATGTATGCTCTGTTTGCCATGTGCGTGCTGCTCTCCCTGCCGGGAGTCCCCTCCCCACTCCTCTCAGCTTTCTCTTTATCTGTCTTACCCTTTCTTCAAGGCCCTGAGCAGGATTTATCTGTCTCCTTAGCCAATAACAATCCAAAGGAACCTCAGTCTTTTCTTTTTTAACTTCTGTGTCTGTTTTTGTTTGTATGTATTACTTATTTGATATATACTACTATATCATTGTGCTTTATAATTTTGTATAACTTCTCTCTACCTAAATTACTACTTTTTTAAAAAAATTGTACCTTCTTTGTGCGTCTAGTATCTAACATAGTATCCTATACAAAGTAAATAAAAGTTTTATGAAATTGTCGCACAAGGAAATATTTATGATGAGGATTTGTGAATGAGAGAAATTCCTTGAGTGAGTTTAAGTCGTCCAGACCCATTATCAAGTAGGCATCTCTGTAACCTCTTAAAACTAAAGTCGGTATTTCTTGGTTTAGTGGGTATTTCCATAACCTTTCCTTTTTGCATTTAGTTTTTGTTTTCATTTCTCTAAAGATATCTACTTTGAAGCCACCACCAATTCATCTTGTTTGAAATTTTATATTTTTGGTTTTTCCCTGTGTTAATGACACTAACATATTGTGCTGAGGCACAATACTTGAGGCATAATACATTATATGAGTGTTTACTGTTTTCTAGGCAGTATTAACAGTGTCTATGTGCATTATCTCATTTAATCCTCATTAGAACTCTGTGAGGTAGTTTGCTATCTGCATTTTAGGGGTGAGGAAACTGAAGCACAGAAAATTAAGCAACTTGTCAGATCTCTAGCAGCTTACAAATGACAAAGCTAATTGCCCAGGCAGATGACTGTAGGCTTTAGGTTTTGTTATCACTGTGATAGCCTTATATCTCTTTGGTCTGATAAACCTATGTGTCAGGCCTGTCTAAGTCACTTATTGGCAAGGCAAGTTATTTCATCACTCTGGGCTTAAGTTCCTTTATCTGTAAAATAGATATCTATTACATACAGCTTGTGGGACAATTAATTAATGTGTTGTATGTCTATCATGCTGCCTAGGATATGGTATGTACTAAATAATGTTATTGCTTCTCATTTCTGTAACCCTAAATATATTCAGATAATCCTTGACTTACTCTTCTTTACCTAACCTGCTACTAATAGAGAGTTCACTAAGTTTTATCTCTAGAGTTCACATTTTTCCATTCCCATTGCCCCAGCCTTAGCTCACCCTTATCAACCTGTCCTCCCAATGTGGAAAATACCTGATTCCTAAATGTTCTTTTTCCAAGTCTTTTCCTCTCATAATCTCATGTCCAGATTAATCTTTCTCAGTTATGTCCTTAAAAAAAAAAAAAAAGATTTTATTTATTTATTTGACAGATCAAAAGTAGGCAGAGGGGCAGGCAGAGAGAGAGAGAAGCAGGCTCCCTGATGAGCAGAGAACCCAATGCGGGGCTCAATCCCAGGACCCTGGGATCATGACCTGAGCCTAAGGTAGAGGCTTTAACCCACTGAGCCACCCAGGTGCCCCCAGTTATATCCTTTTTAATATTTTTTCTATCATGGCAAAACTGTAACAGTATCCTTTTGTCTGTATTACTCTTTTTGACTTCTAAAGCTCCCTTGAACTTGCCCTCATTTTACCCAGTCAGCCTAATTTCTCATTACTTTCTTAACAAGCTTTTATCAGTGACACTTGTTGACTGACTTCCTTTGTGCTCTCCCCACCTTTGGAAATGCCACCCCGATAGCTTTTATTCCTGTTGCTCTTTGATTCTCAAATGTCTTCTTTCTTCTCTGATTCCCTCTCCTTTAAATCCTAACTTGGTTTCTGCCCTTTTCATGAATTTACCTACAACTATTCTGACCTGCAGTTTTTTTTTGTTGTTGTTTTCTGAAATTCCTGCAACTTAGATTTTAAACCATCTTATTATTGTTAAACTCATGTTCTCCACTCGATTGTGAAGATTGTAAATACAATTCTAGACACATAGTAATGTTCTCAATAGATTAACTATTGAATACTTAAACCATTAAAGCTTTTTGTTAAGGCTGAGTATCATCAGTGAGATTACAGAACTGTTGTATTGCTTTAGCTTCCTAACATTGAACTACTATAATATTTAGTATCAAGTCTTATGATATGATTAATTAAAACTTGCTAGGGTTACTAAAGTAAAATACAGTATTTTTTTTTGAAAGATTTTATTTATTGACAGAGATCACAAGTAGGCAGAGAGGCAGGCAGAGAGACCGCAGGGTCAGGGGGTGGGGAGTAAGCAGGCTCCCCACTGAGCAGAGAGCCTGATGGGCTCAATCCCAGGATCCTGAGATGATGATGTGAGCTGAAGGCAGAGGCTTTAACCCACTGAGCCACCCAGGCACCCCTAACACAGTGATTCTTAAAGTATGTCGGAGGACTCTTAGATCCTGAGATGCTTTTAGGAATTACACGAGGTCAAATCTATTTTTGTACTAATACTAAAGTATTATTTGCCTTTTTCACTGTGTTGACATTTGCAGAGAAAGTGCAAAATAAATGGGAGATAAAACTGCTGATGCCTGTAGATGAATTAAAACTGGTACCCAACCTTAGTAGTAATCATTGTATTCATCACGGCTGGCCACTTGCAGTTTAAAAAAAAAAAAAAGCCAGTTTCACTTAAAAATATCCTTGTTGAGGGCACCTGGGTGGCTCAGTGGGTTAAGCCGCTGCCTTCAGCTCAGGTCATGATCTCAGGGTCCTGGGATCGAGTCCCACATCAGGCTCTCTGCTTAGCGGAGAGACTGCTTTCCTTCCTCTCTCTGCCTGCCTCTGTTGTGATTTCTCTCTGTCAAATATATAAATAAAATCCTTAAAATATATATATATATATCCTTGTTGAAGCAGTAAAAGTTACTTCTTTTACTTAAACTTACTGTTTATAGTTAATCTCCATCATTGAGTATAGTACGAAAAAAGTTCATTGGTTTGATTTCAGATTTTACATTGCAAGTACACAAGAAATGGCCACTTGTTGAATTTTTGGTATAGTATCAAATAAGAATATTCAGGCACTTTAGAATACTAATTTTAGAAAAGGTATTTTAGAATACTGGTCCTTTTTCTAACTATATAGAGGCTAGATTTTCCTCATATTCTTTGAACCAAAACGACACATCACAACAGATAGAATGCTATGAGAATTTGTCTTCTGTTAGCTAGACCTGAAAGGAAATTTATAAATGTGTAAAATAGTGCCATTCCTCTCACTTAATTTTTGTTTATAAGTATAGTTTTTTTTATTTTAATATGTCAAGATTATTTAATATATAATGGCTTTTTTATGAATAAGTATTTAAATGTCTGTTTTAATTTTTAATGTAAACATAAATATATATAACCCACATAAACAAAAACTCTTAGGAAACTTAACTGATTGTTAAAGTGTAAGAAACCTGTGACCAAAAAATTTCAGAGCTGCTGATTTGGTCAATATCCCTAACTCTTCAAGGCAGGAATATATCTGTCTTTCTCTGTCATGTGGTTATCATTCTGTTGAATAAGTAAAGACCTATAGAAAAGATTACATATATTCTCTTTAGTTACAAGTTTGGACTACTTTTATAATTTGGCCATATGTATTTTACTTAACTTTATATGTTTCATTTCAGCCTAAAGTTTTTGGGTATTTTCTTCTTTATTTCTGTAATTGTCTGGAGAGATAATTGGCTCATAATTTCTTTAGTAAAGCCTTTAACATCATATGCTAGAATCAGAAATTATTGTTCTCCTTTTCTAAGGTTAAGCAACTCTGATTTCCTTAATCTGATTTTTTTGTTTTTAAAAAAATTTATTTAGTTAAGAAAACCATAAATTATTAAATGTTTAGTTGCTTTTTGAATTAAGAAATTACTCCCCCCTTTTTAAACATTTTACTTATTTATTTGTTTGTTTGAGAGACAGAGAGCAAATGAGAGCTGGGGAGGAGCAGAGGGAGAGGGAGAAAGGGAAGACTCCACTGTGAGCAGGGAGCCCAAGGTGGAACTTGATCTCATGACCCTGAGATCACGACCTGAGGTGAAACAAAGAGTCAGACACTTAACCAACGGAACCATCCAGGTCCCCCAAGAAATTATTTTTCTTAACACTGTCATGTAGAATAGGGTAAATAGCATGTATTCATCAGCATTAAATAAAATAGCAAGTCTGTTTTAATTATTTGTATTTTAGATAGCTTCAAATATTTCAATGTATTTAACCTTGCTAAACTTTCTAACAAAACTGATGGCCATTATTTTCTTATGATGCCTCATTTAATCTCAGGTACGTGTCTGCTGGCTTCAGTATAGTCCCTTGCTCACCTTGGCTAGATTCCTAATGCATGAAATATATGGATAGACACAGGTATATATATGCTTAGTCAATGACCTAGTGGCCATAGAGTAAAACCTCCCTATGGAATAAGACCTTGATTTTATCACCATTTCCTTTAACTTTATGGTACCTACAACAAACAGGCATAACTTTCCTCTCTTGTTAGGCAGGATAATATGGTAAAAATAGTTTACAGTTTAGCAGCTAGTTTGCATCCATATCTCTCAGAACCTAAATGCTGTTTATTTACATTATATCACACCACAGTGCCTCCCTCATAAGAAACTAAATCCATATTCATAAATAATTACTATTTAATGTAGCAAAAAGAGTTAAATTTTGCAGTCAGTGTGTCCTGGTTGGGATACTTTTAGTTATATCTCCTGGAAAGTCATATATAAAATGGGAATTACAGGGACACCTGGGTGGCTCAGTCAGTTAAGCATCTGCCTTTGACTCAGATCATAATCCCAGCGTTCTGGGGATCACGTCCCACGTTGGACTCCTTGCTTGTCAGGGAGCCCACTTGTCCCTCTGCCTGCCATTCCCCCTGCTTGTGCTCACTCTCCCTCTCTCTCTCCCTCTGGCAAATAATAAAATCTCTAAAAATAAATAAAATGGGAATTATAATACATATTCTTTAAATTTTACAGAGTAGCTTCTTTTGCTTCTTTGGAAATAAAATATAAAACCTTTATTAGAACATACATTAATATCAAGCTTTGAGAGGTAATGGAGTTTCTAATTTTTAATTTCTATTTTTTACTCTTTAATTTTAGGAGTTATCAAGTTATTTTAATGGGTTAAATGGATTGAAGCTCTCCTCTCCTTACCCTCCTTGCCTGCAGACTCCATAGGACATGGACTTAATTTGTTTTCTTGACAATATGCCCAAGTTTTAGAATAGTACCTGCCAAATAACAACTCCAGTACTTGTTGCATGAAAGCAAATATTTAAATGAAACTGAAGATATCTGTATGTATTAGTGACTGAGAGAATAAGAGTGTTAATTGCAAGAATTGAGGCTCTGGCAGATAGACTGTTATTTTGGAGAGAGCTCAGTTGAATAGGAGGTGATAATGGAATATGCAAGAGAAGGGGGCCTATAAGGAGTTAGAATATGGTCTAGAGTTCAGATGAGAACTCAGACAGTGATAGAGCATTAACAATTATCACAGAAGTAATAATAGAAGCCCTTTAAGAGAATCATGATTCCACCACCATTGTCTATCATTTGGATTCTGTTAATACTTTATAGTTTACAAAGTACCTTCATAGAAACCATTGAAAGATAGGTAGATGGCTGTGAGAGTAGACTTGCTCTCAAAAAGGAGGGAATGTGTATGAAGAGGAAAATGTATTCAGAACTGAATTTTCTTCCAGTAAGGGGTTAGGAAGTAGAGCTGTTACTATGGGTAAAGAGAAACTAACTGTGCTTAAAAAAAAAAAAAAAGATATTTGAGAAGGTGTATACTTACGGAAACCAAGGTAATAGAAAGATCAGGATAAAATGGATAGTCAGGGGCACCTGGGTGATTCAATTGATTAAGTGTCTGCCTTTGGCTCAGGTCATGATCCCAGAACCTGTGTCAGGCTCCCTGCTCAGTGAGCTTATCTCCCACTCCCTCTGCATCTCCCCTCTCCCCCACATCCCAATTGGTGGCTCACTCTATCAAAAATAAAATCTTAAAAAAAAAAAAAAATGAATAGTCAACTATTCATAGCAAAAGTTAAGGATAGTGATGATGAATTTAGCCGTTAGGAAATTTCCTGGCGATGTGAAGAGTGCTATTTCAGTGCTGTGATAAGCACTGAGTCATTCGAAAGTGGAGATTATAGAAGAAATAGAGGTGACAGTGATAAACTGGTCATTTGGGAATTAACAATAAAGAATCTAGAAAAACAAATGGCTCCTGAATGGGTTAGTAGGGTCGAATGAAAGGGATTTTTTTTCCAGGTTAATGTTTTTCTTATACCACCTTTCTAATAGTTATCTTTTATCCCTATTCCAGAATTAACCTGTGCAAGTAGTAAAATACACTTCATAAATACTGACATTGTTACAGAGAGGGGTCTACCTAAAATTTACATATCAACTAGTTATTATTCCATTATGCATTCATGAACATTAAGGAAGACTCTACTTTTGATATTAAATAGGTGATAGAGGGGCACCTGGGTGGCTCAGTGGGTTGAGCCTCTGCCTTCAGCTCAGGTCATGATCTCAGGTCCTGGGATCGAGCCCCGCATCGGGCTCTCTGCTCAGCAGGGAACCTTCTTCCCCCTCTCTCTCTGCTTGCCTCTCTGTCTACTTGTGATCTCTGTCAGATAGATAAATAAATAAATAAATAAATGATAGAAAAATAGTAATGTGAATGAATAAAATTAGAATATACACTTTATAATATTAACACAGAGCATTTATGTAGGTGTGGTGCTATGTCCAATAAATTTAAGGATCTTTCCTGAGTAAATACATATAAAGAAGCTACTTTAATATTTTAACTTGAAGATAGTAAACTTTTTTGGTTTGATTAATCAGAGTCTGGCGGTTTGGACAGTTACCCAAACTGTCAACTGCAAATTTGTCAACTGTCAAATCTGTCAGCTGCAAAATTATCTATCTCTTCTCTGTATTGGGGAGGATCTAGAAATGTTTAAGACGAGAAAGAGAGAGATCTCTCTGTATCAACTGACATTTGTCCAACTTGCATTGAATCCTGTGGTGTAAATGACCCGAGATCTCCTAAACAAACAGAAAGAGAAAAAATGATATATCGGAAATGGGAACAGAAAGGGCTCGATAAAAATGGTTTAAGCAGAATCTTACAGAATCTGAATTAATTTTAATAATTTCTTCTTAAATTTTTAAGAAAATGAAATTATTTTCTTAATTTAATGTCTCCTAGGAAAGGTTTTAATTTTGAACACGTTTTTAGAATATCATTTTAATTTTAGTTATCCACTACAATCCCACTATTAATTCAACCATTATAAATACATATTATCATCAGTTGTTGACATGGGCAAAATATTATATGTATGTTTTCCTTTTTGTTTTTTTAACTGTTAAGCAACAATGTGGTCATATAAACAAACAAAACTGCCCATGTTACTGCCTCTTTTAAACAACTGTTAGAATTATTTTGTGTTCCCTTCTCGTTTAAACTGTAACATTCAGAGACTTTGTAATGACTTTATAATTACTTATTTTATACTTTGAACTATAAACATTCATAGATAGACTTTGTAATAACTTTATAATTTTTTATTTCAAGATATACTATGATTTGTTTCCCATTTCTCCTATAGACCAGACATTTAACTGATTCCTAATTTTTTTAAAGTAACACTGTATTGAATGTCATTGTTCCTATAGATTTTTATTTTTTTAAAGACTTATTTATTTTAGAGAGTGTGTACACACGTGTGTGTGGAGAGTTGAGGGGCAGAGGGAGAGAAACTCTCCAGCAGACTCCCTGCTGAGGGAGGAGCCCGACATGGGGCTCAGACCCACAACCCTGGCTGGGACCATGACCTGAGCCAAAATCAAGAGTTGGACACTTAACCAGCTGAGCCACCCAGGCACCTCACAACTTTTATTTGTTTTGCATTATTTCCTTTAGGATAAGTTCTCAGAAGTAGGTTTACATGGTCGAAGGAGATGAACCATGTATTAGTTGTTAATGAGCTATTTATTATGTAATTTGCCCAATATCACATGGAGTGACAGAATTAGGATTAGAGCTTGACAATCTGTACTAGATGCCGTGTTCTTGATCAGTTCTTGATCTTACTACACTGCTGTCTTGAGAGATCTAGAGTGTTGTCTTAAGAGATCTCCAATGTTATGTCACCAATCTAGGTCAGAAGAGTAATATGCATTCAGTTCATCTGTCAAAGTTATAGCAAGAAATTGGTGTGTCTGACAGTATGGTGAGGATTTCAGAAAGAATGGGATATAGACCCTGCCTTAGAAGCCTATGAACTAAGTGGTAGACAGAAACAGATGTGTAAGAAAGTAACTATGATGCAGTGTAATGAGTTATATAATTCCGATGCTGTTTGAAGACAAGGGAGTGACCAAACTGGAGGAAGGAACATAGTGTAAAGAGGCTTCTAAATAGGACTGGGTTTGTTTAGATAGTCTCCATTAGTTTCTAGGAAACCAAACAGCAGAGCAAGCAATGAAGAACCTACATATGTACTATGAGGATTAGGAGGCCATAAAGGCTATGTTGAACTGTAGAGAAAGTATGTACAGGTAGGGCTTTCTGAGGAAATTTTACTGAAACTTGAGACCTTGGCTAACAGACAAGCTTTGGAAATTAAACTGTGACTGAATAGAGATTGAGAACTCCAGAGAGATTTACCTCCCAGGAGACAGATATTTACATTTGAAGTGGGATGAGGAGTGGGTAAGACCTGAGACCATGGAGACATTCCCTATGTCATAAAACTAAGATGCTAGTCTTTTCATCCCCTGAGAGATATACACAAGATCTTCACTAGGATCTTTTGTTTACACTCAAGGATAGGCTTTTCCACCCTGCCTCCAGACGGGAGGAGTCCGCTGTATAAACCTCCCAAAATCTTATTTTCAGGGCTCCTTGCTGTATTAACTTACTGTTACTGCTGTGACAAAGTACCACAAACTTAAAAACTTAACACAAATTTATTATATCAAAGCTCTAGAGGTCAGAAGTCTGAAGTGTTCTATTGGACTAAACTAAAGGTGTTAGCAGGGCTGCATTCCTTCTGGATGTTCTAGGGTAGAATCAATCCCTTCCTTCCTTTTCCAGCTTCCTAAAGCTGCCTGCACTTTCTGGCTTGTAGGTCCTTCCTCCATCTTTAAAAGAAACATCTTAGCTTCCTTCCATCTTCCAATCTCTCTTTGACTCTTGACCCCCGTCTTCCTCTTAAAAGGGCTTGTGATTGCATTGGGTTCACTTGGTTAATCCAGGCTAATTTTCCATGTTAAGAACCTCAACTTAATCACACTGTAAAGTCCCTTCACCGTGTAAGGTAACATATTCTTGGGTTCCAGGGATTAAGAAATGGATCTTTTGGGGGCGGGGACCTTATTTTGCCTACCATACTCACCTATAGTGAAGACCCCAGTACATATAGAGTAATGTCTGATCTGGCTCTAATTGCAGTTTCCCAGTAGGAAGAGTTGAGGTATGAGGAACAACATAGTTTATTACAAGTAATGATAATTTATTTGTTCCTGCTCCGGCAACACCATGTCTACTTTCAGGACAGTTCAAATCAGTGTAGTGCTAAAACCCTAATAGACTGTTTTTGAAGGGCTCTACAGCTGAGCTCACTAGACTCCTGAATGATGAGAACAGGAAAAGTCCAGAGTTGTCTGGGATCTTCTGCCTTAGGACCTCCAACTTAACCTTTTTCTCATAAGAGCTTTCCAGCTTGGCTATCTCATTCAAATTGCAGAGTCCATCCTAGCTTCTTTATTGTCAGTTTTTTCTATCAGACCCATATGTTTAAGATAAAACTAACCTAGAAGCAGTCCAGATTTAACTAGGGGTTGGAGTTTGGCTCCACTGCCTTCCCTTTGCTGTTCTGTACTTGGACATAGAAATGCAAATGATACCAGCCCTCCACAGTAAATGTAGGCACTCATCTTCAGATACGGGAGTTATTTTCCCATTTCCTTATGTATTTGTGCGTTTTCTAGTACAGGCTGACTGTATTATAGCAAGTTTTTTTTTTCCCAATTCATTTTCCAGTATCTTATAGCCACTGAATTGGCTCAACTATTAATCCTATGATCCTATTTCAGGGATGTATTAGGGAGCTAGCATAACTGTCAGATATAGGTTTGACATTAGTTAAGGGAGCTCACCTAAACCTATCATTGGTAAAGGCTACCCACTTTGGAATTAAATCTTCTAGAACTGACCACAACTTATCCCCCTCAAAAAGTATTCACACTGTGTGAATAGTACTAGCCAATGACTTTTAGAGAAAAATTTTTTCTAGATTTAAAAGTTATTCCTAGACTTACGTACTGCTTCCTGTGCTTATATTGATTGTCACTTTCCTTATTAAGTAAAGATGTAACTAAGAAATAGGGCAGAACAATAAAGAAAAGAAAAGAAAAGTTGGTGTGGAATGTTGAATAATGTACACTTAGGCATTCATGTGAGTGACATATGAGTCTCATGCGGCCCTTGCTGTTCCTTTCCTCCCTCTGCCCCTTCCTTTTTTCTTCACTTCTCCTTTATTTTTCCTCCCTTTTCATTTCTCTTCTGTCCCCCTTCTCTTATTAGCAAATGCCATAAAGATACTCACCCTTCTTTCTCTTAGTATTTTATTCTAGAATGGAGTTTTTAATAAGTGTAAGAATTTGTCATACAGCTTATTTTGAAAAAAGCTTCAGTAGACATTTTATTAACAGCTTAGAAGTGAGTTTATCTTTTAAATTTATCTTCTGTGTGTGTTCTTATTTCAAGACGAGACACTGGTTTTCTTTTTTTTCTTTACCATTTTAGGACTTTTCTTTTTGGTAGAGATGGAAATCCAAATAAGCGGAATGTGCACAATGAAACATCTATGCATTTGTTATGTATGGGACCTCAAATTATGATATCTGAAGGCGCCCTTCATCCTCGCTTAGCACGGCCCGCAGAAGATGATTTCAGAAGAGCAGATTGTCTGCAAATGATCTTAAGGTGGAAAGGAGCAAAACTTGACCAAGGAGAATATGAGAGAGCAGCTATTGATGCCGTTGATAACAAAAAAAACACACCCCTGCACTATGCCGCTGCCTCAGGGATGAAAACCTGTGTTGAGGTAAAACTGTTTTTTAATATTCTACATTCTTTAAAATTTGTGTCTTGGTAACGTGTAGTAATCAGTTTTCTTTGCTTATCTTAACAGTTACTTTAGTTACTTAGTCCTTTTTGTCCTCTTTATGGTTCTAAGAGAATCTGGATATCTTTTAAATAAAATCATTCCCCTGTTTTAGGGAAAGATTAAAAATAAACCCATAAACAGTCCCCCTTGGGAATAAAATGGAATCAAGAGCAATTAAAAATTGGCTAACATTCCTGAAGATCACAGTCATCAATGAAACGCTTGTCACTTAGAGTAAGGGTTTTGGTAGAGATATGTTCTAACTTTTGGCTGATTTTTAGAAGCCAGTTTATACATGTTGGATATGGCAAATCTTAGCCATGTGACTTATATTACCTAAAATTTATCAGTTCCCTAAGCAAGGGGTAAATATTAATGAATATATTTATTTTGGTCTTTTAAAAAACCTTTGTAACTTAAAATGTTTTGTTTTTTTAAGATTGATTTATTTATTTATTTGACAGACAGAGATCACAAGTAGGCAGAGAGGCAGGCAGAGAGAGGAGGAAGCAGGCTTCCTGCCCAGCAGAGAGCCAGACGTGGGGCTCGATCCCAGGAGCCTGGGATCATGACCTGAGCCGAAGGCAGAGGCTTTAACCAACTGAGCCACCCAGGCGCCCCTGTAACTTAAAATGTTTTAAAAAGTTTTCTGTTTAGGGGCACCTGGGTGGCTCAGTGGTTTAAACCTCTGCCTTGGCTCAGGTCATGATCTCAGGGTCCTGGGATCGAGCCCCACATCTGGCTCTCTGCTCAGCAGGGAGCCTGCTCCCCAACCCCCACCCCCACTGCCTGCTTCTCTGTCTACTTGTGATCTCTCTCTCTGTCAAATAAATAAATAAAATCTTTGTTAAAAAAAGTTTTCTGTTTAATCTGCATTAATATATTCCTGAATACTATATTTCATTTTAATTTTTCCATTTTTGGATTTAATATGTAACAGTAGGCTTAGATAAAATCAGCCATGTAATACAGGATCATAACTAAGCTAGGAAATCCTTACTCCTCATGGTGTCATCACTACTGTACATACAGTAGAATGGGTTTTTGTCAGCTACATTCATGTCAATCTATACTTATTATAGAAGTTCTTTTATCTAGATATATTAAAGTGTGAGTGGGGAGCATTATAGATTCGATCACTGAGTATCTATGTTACCAAACCTTAGACCTTTGATGGAAGAGCAGTGATCCTAAATAGATTAAAATACGTATCTGAAAATTTAATACTTCTTTAATGTTACTCACATATATATTTTATACTTCTAAATTGATAAAGATATTAAAAATATGAATGTCTTTCATTTTCTTATGCATTTTAAAAGATTACAGCCTCATATGATTTCTTTAGTGTATCTGAAGTGACAATTCTTTTTACTTTAAAAATCCTTCTGATCTTATCTTTTGTTTATTGCTATTAGTTATGATACTGGTTAATCTTCTAGAATCTTAGTCATTTTATTTCTTGGGTTTTCTCACCTTTGCCCACTAGTAAGTTAGTGACAGTCATTAACTTGAAACTATTTTTGTAAGCAATGCTTTCTAACATTGATTTACAGTGTGGTGGAAGGATGTCCTAGGATTGGTGGGGTGGTGGGGAGGTATGCGCCTATCAGTAGAATTCCTGAGGCTTTTTACACAAACCTTTTTTTGTTTGTTTCTTTCAGATTTTATTTATTTATTTGACACAGAGAGAGAGAGATCACAAGTAGGCAGAGAGAGGTGGGGAAGCAGGCTTAACCCACTGAGCCACCCAGGTGCCCCCACATAAACCTTTTTGTATATTGTTTTTTTCTCACCTCCTATGAAAGAATCTCTGCTGAAGTGACTCATCATTATTGATGGGGTTGCATCATATTTCTCAAGTGAGTTAGAGTAGAAAATAGCTTATTCTTGATAGTAATAATAATTCTCTTATTTTGCTGCTTTAATATCTTGCTTCCAAAAATTCTCTTATAAGCATTGCTTTAGTACTTGTTGATTTTGAAGTATGTTTACAGCGACATGCTTATTAAATTTTTCCCAAAAATTGAGTGCAGTGTTTTTACCAGTATTATTTTTTGCTCAGTGAAGGAAATTAGTGCTAGGTTTATTCTGAATTGACAGTCCTGCTTTGCGTTGTGTGAATGAATGTGTGTGTATGTTTTAACTGTTTGATCTGTCAACATATCACATTTATAAATCACACCATTTGGTAACTGTTTTCATTTTCTATATTCAGAGAAATTCATTGACTTAATTAAAACATCCCAAATAGAACCCTATAAATACCTTGGTGGAATTTATTCTAGTTTTCCTCAGCAAATTCCAGCATATCCTTTTACCTATATAAAGTTAATCTCTTACTTGACTATATACTTGCCCAGCTTTAGGCCTTGATTGACTTTTATAATGCTTACTGTTCATTAAACTAGAAGAAGTTCCCTTGGAAATGTACTTTAATTTTCAGAGCTCTTAGTGTGTTTACTAATACTAGTGCATAAAATAAATGCCTTGAAATATAGAACCTAATAACTGTACTTCCTACAGTATTAATCTCTAGGTATCTTCATGTGGTATCATATTCCTTGAGTTAAAAAGAGTGTTATCAAGTATTTATTAATTTTTTCATAAAGCAAAGAGATCAAAGTATGGTAAAGAGAGTACTGCTTTCTAGTTTTAGTCTTCACAGTGACTATCTACTAAACCTCTTTGAGATTATTAATTCCAGCCATCCAAGAGAAAACTATCTGCATTATCTCAAAAGACCTCTTTGAACACTAATTTTCTGTTGATCTTTGATTGCTCTAAAATATATCCCATTTTCAGGGTGGGGGCTTTAAGACTAAATTGATTATTTTATTCCATAGTTAAGGTCAACCTGTTTTGTTTTGTTTTGAACTCTCATATCTGTGGAAATATGCCTTCTCTAGTGGTTCAAAATGTTTTTCTCTGAATGTTTATTTAAAGAGAGACTTGTTAACTCATCAGATGACGATTTCATATGTACATTTAATAATTTAAACAGTTCTTTATGGCTCATTATTTTGAACCATAGAAATAAAATATTAACCTTAAACTTTCCTCATCTTCTTACCGTAATTGTGCTCCATAGTAAGTTACACACACACACAATCACACCAAGAACCTCTTAACTATACAGTTCTTCTGGAAACTTCCAGGTATGAAGATATCATTGGATTGATATAACTTATTGCAATGGAATATCTAACCCTGAAGTTCCTCATGTTACATTGCTGCCTAGTTGACTTCCTTATATTTATATTCCAGGAGTCTGTCAAATTCAACATACCAAAAACTGTACTCAGTCTTTCTACCCTCTAGGTCCTCCTCGTGACTGCCTTCTATTACTGACACCATCATTATATGTATATCTAATCTTGATACCTGAATCTACCTTGGCCTGGTTTTTGTCTTTGTGTTTGTCTTTTTGCATCAAACTCATGCCACTCATTTGCAGAATAGAGCTATATGGACTGTACAGGCTGGATTTGGCTCACAGTTTGCACTGGACCCTGTATTATGCAAAGAATTGGAAGAGAAAAGCAAAGATTTTTTTGTAAAATTACAAAGATTACAAAGAATTTTTAAAATGCTGTGTAATAGACGCCCAGTGCACAAAAATGGAACTCCATTGAAACAAATCTTACAAGAATTTAGCTCAATAAATAATACACTTTTTTCTTAGTTGCTGAGTTTTTGTTTTTCTATTTCTTTGGAATACAGATGGACGTTGGAGAAGAATGGTGGGTTAGGTCTATTAGCATGGCCCAATTAAAAGCCCAGTGATTTTTCTCCCCTTGGCCGACTTCCTAAGAGCTAGCCTAGTCATTAAGCCTCATTTTATTTTATTAGTGCTTTTCCTGTCATAGTGATTCAATACATGGTTGATGTGTGGAGGTTATTGCTTTTGATAGTGTTTCATTCTTTGTGAAAAGTATTTTTTAAAATTACACCCCTGTCCCAGTTGCTTATTCAAAGCTTTAAGTATAGCTACTTATTGTCAGATCAAATAGAGGTCACTAGAAAACTGAAGGTGGTAAGTCACTTTTCCCTTTACAGCCATAAGGCCTATTTGACACTTTGGCAGCTATCAGAGCATTTCCCACTTCAATGAAAAGCCCTAAAAACCATTCACAGGTTAACCTGAAGAGTTTTACTTAATTATATTGTGTTTTTAGCACATGGAGTTTTAAAACTGAAAAGACTACAGAAGTTGTAGTCCCAGCTCAACAATTTAGTTACTTTGCCTATCTGAGCCTTGATTTTCTAATATTTATTAAAGTAAGCTATGACTTCCTTATTGCCTCCAAAATATTAATGATGCAAAAGCTCTATTAATTATTTGGGCAGTAAATGTTACAGGCATTGAAGGGAAAGGAAGACCATTTTAATTTTATTTATCCTGAAAGATTGCATGGGTGCTAGTATGATTTGAGTAGGTAAGATTTCAGTATTTGGAGGAAGATACTTAAAACGTGCCCCTCAGACCTACAGCATCACTTACCCTTGAGCTTGTTATAAATACGAAGTCTTGGGCCCACCAGGCCTCCAGATTCTAAATCAGAGTCTCTGGGGCTATGCTCCCAAGTTTTAAGCAAATTCCTCTGGTTATTTGTTTACATGTCAGAGTTTGAGAAGCACTGTCTTAGGTCTTAGACATATGCAGGTTAAAGTATTTTGCAGAAGAATGATTAGACAGATGGCTTAAAATGAAGATAGAGGCCATACCAAGTAGAAAATACTAATGTCAAGGTCAATAATTTGGACTTTATTTATAGAAAACTGAGCCATTGAACATTTTTGATTGGAGAAGTATAATTATGAAAGCAAATATATTAAGATTAGCCTAATGGTGGTTATGTACAATAGATTTGAATGGAGGACTTGTAAAACAGTGTTTTGAAGCCTTGCTACACAAAGGATGGTCCTCAGATTGGCATTGGCATCAGTTATTTAGGAAACTTTTTGGAAACGCAAAATCTCAGGGCTCATTCCAGACCAAATGAATCTGAATCTGTAGTTTTGTTTTTTTTAAGATATTTAAAATTTATTTGGGAGAAAGAGAGAAAGAGCAGAGGGAGGAACAGAGAGAGAAGAAGAAGCAGACTCCCCACTGAGTAAGGAGCTTGCTGCAGGGCTCAATCCCAGAACTCTGCGATCATGACCAGATCCAAAATCCAGAGTCGGGTTCTTAACCTACTGAGTCACTCAGGCATCCCCTGAATCTGTAGTTTAACAAGATTCCAAGGTGATTCATATTCACATTAAGGTTTGAGAAGCCCTGATTTAGAGCATAGTTAGTGGGACACCTACAATGGAATCATAACACTTTTTGTAAAAAGTACATATATCTAATCCCCACCCTGGTTCCCTCTAATAATGACTATCAGGCCACCTGGATGATTCTCACACAGTTTGAAAACTTTTGTGCTGGAATAGTGGTTGTAAACTGGCTGCACCAAAAAAGATCCCATAGTGTAGACCGTGTCTCAGATCAATAAAATTGGCATTTCTGAGGGTGGAGCCCAAACGTACCAGTATTTGAAACTTCAAATACTTCAGCTGATTCCAGTGGTCAGCCAAGGTTGAAAACCAGTGTAGTAGAGGGAGTGATAGGTTTTAGACTATTACACTAATTCTGGTAGGAACTAATAAAAAGCCTCGATTTGTATGGTGGTTTTGGAAATGGAAAAGAGTAAGGTTGATGCAAGGGACATTGTGAGGACTTGGTAGCATTTGGTAACTTGGCCAGTTGACACAAGAAAGCAGGGGAGACTAAGGGTTTAAAATGATGGAGACTTTGAGGGCCCCTGGCTGGCTCAGTCGGTAGAGCACAGAGCACATGACTCTTAGGATCATGCGTTCAGGCCCCTCCTTGGGCCTAGAGCTTGCTTTAAAAAGTTAAACGTATGCAATTTTTTTAAAATGATGGAGACTTTAAAATATTAATGTTAAGCTATCTTTGGGTGATACAGTTTTTCTTTTATTGGTTTTCCACGTTTTCTCTAACAATCTGATATCATTGTTTATAATTAGAGTAGAATAAATTATTTTTTTTATTTTTTTTATTTTTTAAAGATTTTATTTATTTATTTGACAGAGAGAGATACAAGTAGGCAGAGAGGCAGGCAGAGAGAGTGAGAGGGAAGCAGGCTCCCTGCCAAGCAGAGAGCCCGATGCGGGACTCGCTCCCAGGACCCTGAGATCATGACCTGAGCCGAAGGCAGCGGCTTAAACCACTGAGCCACCCAGGCGCCCTAGAATAAATTATTTTTAATTAGAATGAGCATGGTTTTGAACCTGGCTCACTTTGAAGCCTGCTGACAATAGACATTAAAAAGTGAAATGAGATAAGGGAATTTGCTGAAAGGAAGGGAGAACATACTGAGTTTTCATTTAGAAGGATGGAAATTGAGGTCTTGGATATTTCAGGCTATTGAAAATTAGTATTAGTTGTTTGGGGGTAAAGAATATAAATTTAGGGGCACCTAGGTAGCTCAGTCATTAAGTGCCTGCCTTTGGCTCAGGTCATGATCCTAGGGTCCTGGGACCGAGTCCCACATCAGGCTTCCTGCTAAGCAGGAAACTTGCTTCTCCCTCTCCCACTCCCCCTGCTTGTGTTCTCTCTCTTGGTGTGCCTCTCTCTGTCAAATAAATAAATAAAATCTTTTTTAAAAAAAGAATATAAATTTAGAATCGAGTGTCATCTCCATAGAGTTGATAACTAAAAACAAGATAAGGTAGAGATGAGAAATCCAGGGAAAGATTTAGATTATAGACAAAACTAGAGTTAAAGTCACAGCGCCTATTTGGAGAATGCCTGTGTTTAAAGTGAGTGAAAAGAAGTGGCCTGTGAAGCAAATAGAAAAAGCAGAGAAGGGGTGCCTGGGTGGCTCAGTGGGTTAAAGCCTCTGCCTTCAGCTCAGGTCATGATCCCAGGGTCCTGGGATCAAGCCCCACATCGGGCTCTCTGCTCAGCAGGGAGCCTGCTTCCCTCCCTCTCTCTCTCTACCTGCCTCTTTGTGTACTTGTGGTCTCTCTCTGTCAAATGAATAAATAAAATCTTTAAAAAAAAAAAAAAAAGAAAGAAAGAAAAGAAAAGAAAAGAAAAAGCAGAGAAGAGAACTGGTATAGTACTGTCACAGATACCAAGAGAAGATTTCAAGGGAAGGAGGTAATCAGTCATGTGACATGCTGCAAAAAGGTAAAGCAGTTAGAAGACTGAGAAAAGTTGTTGAGTTTGAGAGTACTAATGATTTTCAGAAATACTGTTTTAGTGAAATGGTCAGGATAGAAGTCAGACAGCTGGGAATAATTGAGTCTTTTCTATGGAAGTGGAGAGACAATGGGTGTCCGTCACTAATTTGAAAAATGTGGCTAAGAAAGAAAGGAAAATATTAGGAAAGTAACTGGAAGGATAACAGAATTAAGTAAAGAACACCTGTACCAGAAAGAATGAAGATAGAGAGGTAACAGAGTACTCAAGGTCATACAGGAAATAGAGATGAAGAAATGGCAATTTTCAACTAGAACAGACTTTGGCAGTCATCTTGTTTGTAACATCTTTTCTTAGGATTATATAAGCCTCATTTTCCAGATGGACCTGTGCAAATAGAGACTTAAAGAAGTTAATTGATTTGTGCAGAGTCCAGCTATTTAGATTATGGATCAAAAGGGTGGGAAGGGATTTGTCTTGCAGACTAGGGGGCTGCCCTATTACCCCTCTTCCTCTGAGTTTATAAAGAGAAAGGAAGGCAAAATAAATGAACAGAAGTGTTGAGATAGTGATAATTGGATGTTTCTTTTAAGGTAAAACATTTTATGTACCACCGAGTGTGCAAGAGAGGCAAAAAGTCACATTTGAATAAAGTATTCAGTTCTCTTTGCTTTAAGAGTGAGGAAATTGATACTTAGTTATAATGCTTTGGTTGAAGCATTAAAAAAAAAAAAAAAACAAAAAAAAACTACCTCTTCAGAACCAGATAAAAGTCCCTTATTATATAAAAGCAGAACACCTGACTTTCGTAGTATCAGTTTCACTAATATCCCTACCTAATACATCTTTCACTTACTGATGTTCCCAACTTTATGCCCCAAATGTCAGCAAGCTGAAGTACTTTTTTAAAGTATTGCTCCAGTGTCAAGCAGTACTGCTGTTACCCAGCTTCTGTGCCAGAAGTACACAATGCTGGTTTTCCCTGCCAAAACAAATGCTACAAACATGGACCTGTGTGTCATCACCAGTTAGGAGTTTTTCTCCAGGTGCCAATTGCAGCAATGAGATATAGGTTGTTGACCCTGCTGAGCAGGGAGCCCAACACAGGCTAATCCCAGGACCCTGAGATCACAACCTGAGCCAAAGACAGACACTAAACCCCCTAACCCCTCAAATTTTTTTATGCATAAGAATCTCTTGGACATCAGAATCAGATTCTGATTCAGAAGCCTGGGTTGGGAGGGAGGGGTGTAGATGATTATGCTGAGATTCAGCGTTTCTAACAAATCCCAGGTAGTGCTACTGATCCCAGACCACACTTCGACTAGAGAGGTTCTTCGTGGTAAATAGCAGTTAATATGACCTTGCCCTTAGGCTCTAGAATGTGGCTGCAACAGTACTGCTTAGAGCAATGCCTAGCATATTTTTTTTGTAAAGAGCCAGATGTAACGAGTAAATATTTTGCGCTTTGTGGCCATAAGCCATATTCTTCTTGATTTGTTTCTGTGCTTGCTTTTATAATTTAAAAAAAAAAATTATTTTTACCCTGAGATATACCCTCAGCTTTGACCAAGAAGCTGAAGTATATCCATTGGGCTTGTCAAATTAGCCCATGGCTTTTAGGCCTGACAGATAGAAGTCCCTTATTTCATCAGGCCTCTTGGGATGACTATGGAAGAATCATAAGGATTCCAATTCCAAAAGCAATAAAGGAACTTTATAAGAAGATATCTGTGTTTGTTGGAGGGAGGGAGATAAAATTATATGGAAGAAAAAAAATTTTTTTAAGATTTTATTTATTTACTTGACAGAGATCACAAGTAGGCAGAGAGGCAGGCAGAGAGAGAGGAGGAAGCAGGCTTTCCGCTGAGCAGAGAGCCCAACGTGGGGCTCGATCCCAGGACCCTGAGGTCACGACCTGAGCTGAAGGCAGAGGCCTACCCCACTGAGCCACCCACGTGCCCCTGGAAGAAAATTTTTATTTGATGACATAAAAAATGAAAATTAAAACTATTCATATGGGGATAGGAGAAGAATAAATGAAACAAGATGGGATTGGGAGGGAGACAAACCATAAATGACTCTTAATCTCACAAAACAAACTGGGGGTTGCTGGGGGGAGGTGGGATTGGGAGAGGGGGAGCGGGCTATGGACATTGGGGAGGGGAGGCGAACCATAAGAGACTATGGACTCTGAAAAACAACCTGAGGGTTTTGAAGGGTCAGGGGTGGGAGGTTGGGGGAACAGGTGGTGGGTGATGGGGAGGGCACGTTTTGCATGGAGCACTGGGTGTTGTGCAAAAAGAATGAATACTGTTACGCTGAAAAAATAAATAAAAAGGGAAAAAAAAAAACTATTCATATTTAGAGCATAAGTAAGATGTGGGTAGAACTTTATCATGGACCAGGATGCATTTGACTTTTAATTTATGTGATAGCAAGCTATTCTGTGTGGCAGAACAATAGCCAGTTATGGTTATAAGAAATTGGTCAAACTTCTGTGTGAGTCTCAGATCTTCTGCTTAGTAGGTGGGTGTTAGGGTCCGTGAGCAAAGGAACGAGACTGACACAAAGCGAAAATCAAGCAAAGTTTTATTTCGCGCCATGCATCAGAAACCAAACTACATTAGAAACCAAACTGCATTAGAAACCAAACCGACTGGTAGGTGCCCGAGTCTTGCTGGGGACCACCACCTCCCAGTCGCTGGGGTCCCCCCTGGAGGCTCCCTGCCTCACCCTCACTGTACCACAGACCCACTCCCGGCATGGCTGCACCGTTGGCTCTTGAGAGGCTGCTCGCGGTGGTGCTGCTGCCGCTGCTGCTCTGGGCGGTGCACGGGGCGATACCGCTCGCTGTGGCGCCGCTGCCGCTGCTGCTCTGGGCGGTGCACGGGGAAATGCCGCTCGCTGTGGCGCCGCTGCTGCTGCTGCTCGCGGTGGTGCACGGGGCGGCGCCGCTGGAGTTGGCGCTGCTGCCGCTGCTGTTCTGAGCAGTGCGGTGCAGGGGGCGATGCCGCTTGAGGTGGCGCCGCCGCCGCTGCTGCTCTGGGCGGTGCACGGGGCGATGCCGCTCGCTGTGGCACCACTGCCGCTGCTGCTTTGAGCAGCAGCGGCAGCAGCGCCAACTCCAGCGGCGCCGCCCCATGCACCGCCGCGAGCAGCAGCGGCAGCGGCGCCACAGCCAGCGGCATCGCCCCGTGCACCGCCGCGAGCAGCAGCGGCAGCGGCGCCACAGCCAGCGGCATCGCCCCGTGCACCGCCCAGAGCAGCAGCGGCAGCGGCGCCACAGCGAGCGGCATCGCCCCGTGCACCGGGCGGCGCCGCTCATGTTACAGCTCAAGGCGGCGCCGCTGCCGCTGCTGCTCTGGTGCACAAGGCGGTGCCGCTTGCTGTGGCGCTGCTGCCGCTGCTGCTCTGGGCGGTGCACTGGGCGGTGCACCGGGCGGCGCCGCTCATGTTACAGCTTGTGGTGGTGCAGGGCTCTTGCTAAAAAAAAAACCCTCCTCCATCCAGCCTCACAGACCATCTTTTATAGAGGTGGCTGAGCCCCGCCCACACACAGGTGGCCAATCGGATTTCAACCTACCACAGTTAATATATGCACACCCCTCTGACTGAATACGGCTATCTGGCCTGGCCCGCCCCTATATCCGGGGTTTATAGTTCCTCTGCCTAATCAGGCCCCTACATTGGGTAACTTTGGCCAAGTTACTTAACTTTTCTGAGACATCATACTGTCCCTGGGGTTGTTTATAAATAAGAATGTGTACTTGAAATACTTAACATAGTGTTTGGAACTTAGAAGACACTAAATGATGGCTGTTACTATGTTACTGTGGTCATGACTGAATTCTATAAAAGAACCAGCTCCATGACTAATTGTCGCACTATTCTTTAAGGTAGATTATGTCCTAGATTGTCATCCTCATGGCATTTATGTCCTTCCTAATAAGGTCTCTGCAGACATAGTGGGGAAATTTGAACTGATAGCCTTTAGTAACAACATATTTAACCTTAGTTTAACCATAGTTTAACCTATTTAAACTATCAGAAACCTCAGTAGTAAACAAAACGAGTCACTCTTCCATGTTTTGTTTTGTTTTTACTCCTTCATGTATTTTTAAGGTGAGATTTCTTTGGGCAAAACCCCACCTTTAAAAATTGAAAGATTGTTTGATACAGTATCTTCCCAACTTGGCTATCAGTGCTTATTCTCATCACTTACTTTGAGGACTATTGGAAACAGTTTTGCTTCAGTGATTTTCTCTTCCTAATTTCAGTTCAGTGTTGGACTGGATAATGAGGATATAAATGAAAACTTGTGTCTGCCATGTCAGGCAATCAGTCATTAGTGGTTAAAGTAACAGTATTATCAGTGTTCTTGTTTAAGAAAATTTATAGAAATTTATAAGATCTAAAGCATTGAGTAACCATAAAATGCTTTTATTTTTAAGTAAAACTTTATTTTTTTTAATTGGATGGAATGTTTGAATTTCTTTTTAAAGTTTAATAAATTGGCTTTCGTTGTTACTGTTTTTAATCAAAGGAAATCACCCTAATACCAATAAATAAGAATTGCCATCTTAAAATCAGAAGCCACTGGTATCTAAATAACTTTTGTTATTCCAAGTACATACTTTATGTTTTTGGTGTGTTTCATTATATAGTTATTTTTTCAAATATGTAGCATGAAATAACTTGTTTAAATCTGTGGTTGCAAGTTTTTGAAAATATCTCTTTTAGCTTTTAGTAAAACATGGAGGAGATTTATTTGCCGAGAATGAAAATAAAGATACTCCTTGTGATTGTGCTGAAAAGCAACACCACAAAGATTTGGCTCTCAATCTGGAATCTCAAATGGTGTTCTCACGAGATCCCGAAGCTGAAGAAATAGAAGCTGAATATGCTGCATTAGACAAACGAGAGGTAAGATTTTGTTTTGTTTTGTTTTTAAATTAAAAAATTATGTGGGTTTTTTTTCTTTTCATAAGTTCTAATTTTATTATATGGTGATTTTATATTTTTATTTTTCTACTTTAAAATCCGATTCATGTGGTCTTCTTCACCGTCATCTACTTGGCCATGATTATGAAAATACATGTAGAAAACCTGGAAGTGGCAACTGTCCTCTAACATATGTAAATATGCTTACTTATATTTATTTATTTTAAAGATTTATTTATTTGAAAGGGTAGGGTAGGGGGGTAGGGAGAGGGACAGAGGGAGAGAGAAATTCCAGTAGACTCTGTGCCGAGTATAGCACCCCACACAGGGCTCAATCTTACAACCCCAAGATCAGACCTGAACCGAAACCAAGAGTTAGATGCTTAAGAGCCACCCAGGCACCCGTGCTTACTTACATTAAGGTAGAGAGGCTGATGTGTAATGTGAAGCCCTGATCATTCCCACTGTTCTAAAACTTTCCTTGTTCCTCAATCTTTCCCTGTCTTCTGGAATGTTCTTAACAGCAAACATGCTTTGGTAACTTTTATCTTAAAAAACAAAAACAAAGCCATTTCTCCATTGACCACTGTTTCCTAGCCCTGCCCCTCTACCCTTTCAGTGGTAGCCCAATATCTCTGATCTTCTGAGAGAAACAAAATTTAGGAGCTGTCTGTACTTAACCAACTTCCTCACCTTCCATTCACTCTTTAGCCCATTGCAGTGTGACTTTCCTCCCTTCTGTTGTGATGGAAGTGCATTTGTCATGGACATCAAAAGCACCATGTTGCCAAATCCAGTAGGTATTTCTCTCTCTTCACCTTACTTGAATTCTTCGGCAGCACTTGACACAATTGACCATTCCCTTCTTAGGAAAACACTGTTCCCTTAGCTTCGGGAACATTGTTCTTTGGTTTCTTTTAAGTCTTTCTTGTTTCAATAAATATTACCTACATCCACTGAGTTGCTAAGGCATAAATGGGCAAGCATTCTCAATTCCTCATTATTTCTTATGTCCAAACAGTCTGGGAATCTTGTCAGTTTTACCTCCAAAAGTGTAATCTGAATCCATTTACTCTTCCTGGTCTCTACTCATGCCATCCAAGGCCCTCTCCATCTGAGTTTCCTATCTGGCCTCCTTCCTTCTATTTTGATCCTTAGAATCCATTTTGTACCCATTTTGTACATTTTTAAACTTAAATTAGATCATATAAATCTCTTCTAAATTACTTAGTAGCTTTTCATTGTACTTAGAATAAAACCCAAACTGTTCGCTCGATATAGGACCTTATATAGTCTCACCACTACTTACCTCTCCAACATCACCTCAGAGCTTTCTCCCCAGCATATTATAATTATAATAATAATTATTATTAATTATAATACCTAGACTATACTGAGGCTTTTGCATTTGCTGTTTCTTCTTCTTTTTTTTCTTTTTAAAGATTTTATTTATTTATTTGACAGAGATCACAAGTAGGCAGAGAGGCAGGCAGAGAGAGAGGGGGAAGCAGGCTCCCCGCTGAGCAGAGAGCCCGATGCAGGGCTTGATCCCAGGACCCTGAGATCATGACCTGAGCTGAAGGCAGACGCTTAACCCACTGAGCCACCCAGGCGCCCCGCATTTGCTGTTTCTTCTATCAGAAATCTCCCAGTTTTTCTCTTGGCTGGCTCAGTATTTCTTCAGAGAGGCCATCTTGGGCTATTTTTTTGGAAATAGGTCCCTCTCCTTCTATTATTCTTTACCATAATACCCTATTTTTATAACACTCATCACATGCTATAATTATTTTGTTTATGTATTTACTTGTTTTTTACTTTTCTTTCCTATTAGATTATCCACTCCATGAGATCCAGCATCATAACTGCCTTAATCAACAGAGTATTTTTATTGTTTGACACAGTGTATATCCATATAAGTATTAAGTAAATTATAAGACACAATAAATTTTTTCCTCCCAAAATTACTCTGGTTCCTCCATGTTCAATGCCAACTTGATTCTAAAAGAACATATACTAACTATTGTTTCCATGTATTCAGAAAAATAATTGTGTTGTTTGGGGTTTTTCCCCATGAATTCTCAACAGTTTTTGAACTTCTGTACTCTCCAGATTGTTAAAGGAACTGAGTTTCTTGGAATTCAGAAATTTGTGGGGTTACTTATTTGTTTGACAGAGAGCGAGAGAGCCCAAGCAGGGGGACTAGTAGGGAGGGAGGGAGAGGGAGAAGCAGGCTCCCCGCCAAGCAGGTAGCCCAATGCAGGGCTTGATCCCAGGACCCTGGGATCATGACCTGAGCCGAAGGCAGATGCTTAACCATCTGAGCCACCCAGGCACCCCCAGAAATTTCTATTTCTTTACCCTTTTTGTTTCCTAGGTTATTTTGTGGGAATGCTTATTCAGATTAGGTATACAGAGGAAGAGAGGATGATGTCCTAAGCACTTTCACATGGTTGTTGAATCCACATTGTAGTGGTGAATAACAGTTATGCCCCTTTCTTTTTTTAAGTGAGGAAGATAAATCAGAAAATAGCTGAATAATGTACCAGGATCAAAGTGAGCTAAACCTGATTCTTCTGACTTCTCTATTTGCTATACTGCCTATGTTTTCATGCGCCATCATCTTGAGTCAGACATACAAACTATTACTGTAGGGTGCCTGGGTGGCTCAGTTGGTTAAGCAACTGCCTTCGGCTCAGGTCATGTTCAAGTCCCACATTGGGCTCCAGCTCCATGGGGGGTCTGCTTCTCCTTCTGACCTCTCCTTTCATGCTCTCTCTCACTGTCTCTCTCTCAAATAAAATCTTTAAAAAAAATTTTAAAAAAGAAACTATTACTATAATAATAAAATAGTCAGAAGACAACATTTGAACAATAATCTAGAAATAATGTGACATGAAATTGAAAGACATTTATGAGTATTTTCAGGCTATTATATCAAAGATACTATCTTACAAGTAAATCAGAAAATAATAGTAATCATTATCAATTGATTTAATAGTATCATTATCAAATGAACTTAATATAACTATAATAGACTATTAAGTTAAAAAAAAGTTATAGAACAGTTTGATACTAATTATATAGAAAAGACTAGTATGTATTGAGAGAAGAGTGAAGTATACCAAAGTGGTAATTATGATTATGGATAATCTTTTTACCATTATTATTTTTTCTATTTACATGCATTTCTTAAAATCTATGACTATCTATGCTAAAAAAATTTTTTTAAATTTCCTCTTTTCTTACTCTACCCCACAGTGGGAGGTTTCTTGTGTGTGCTACCAGACTTAAGCAAACATATGTGATACAGAATTTTTAATGCAAAAGTAGGGTCATATAGTAAGTATATTGAGTATTTTTAAAAATTTTTTTAATTGAAGTATAGTTGACACACAGTGTTATGCTAGTTTCAGTTGTACAACCTGATGATCAGCAAGTTTATATGTTATGCTGTGCTCACCGCAAATATTTGGTCACCATAAATTGCTATTCACATGTCACTACACAATGCTGTTACAGTAACATTGACTTGATTTCCTATGCTGTACCTTTTATTCCTGTGACTTATTTATTCCGTAACTGGAAGCCTTATTTCTCCAAATCCCCTTCATCCATTTTGTCCACCACCCACCTCTGACCATCTCTCCCTCTAGCAACCATTAATTCTCTGTATTTATGTGTCTCTTTCTGCTTTCTGTTTTTTTGTTTATTCATTTGGGGTTTTTTTGAATTCCCCATAAAGGGATATCATATGATATTTGTCTTTCCCTGACTTATTTCCCTAAGCATAATATCCTCTAGGTCCATCAGAGTTGTTATAAATTGCAAGATCTCACTTTTTTTTTTAACAGCTGAATAATACTCTTATCAGGTATGTGTAGGTACACCACATTTCACCCATTCTTCTATCAGTGTGCTCTTAGATTGCTTCCATATCTTGGCTATTAAAAATAATGCTGTAGTAAACATAAGGGTACATATATCTTTTCATATTAATGTTTTTGAGTTCTTTAGGTAAATAACCCAGCAGTGGAATTACTAGCTCATATGGTATTTCTGTTTTTAATTTTTTGAGGATTCTCCATTCTGTTTTCCACAGTGGCTGCATCAGTTTACATTCCCACAAATAGTATGTGAGGGTTCCCTTTTCTCCACCTCCTCGCTAACTCTAAAATCGTTTTTCAACTTAATAGATCATGAACATCTTTGCTAAGTCAGAACATATGATCTATGTATTTTAACCATTTACCTATTAATTTAGATATTTTTTGTTACTAAAAACAAGACTAAAGTGAATATTTATCTACTTGTTACATATTTATCTTTATCCAGTTGTGTCATTCTTGTGGTTTAAAACATGGATCTGGGGCGCCTAGGTGGCTCAGTCGTTACGCACCTGCCTGCAGCTCAGGTCGTGATCCCAGGGTCTTGGGATCAAGTACCACCTCGGGCTCCCCGCTTAGCAGGAAACTTGCTTCTCCTTCCACTCCCCCTGCTTGTATTCCCTCTCTCGGTGTGTCTTTCTCTGTCAAATAAATAAATAAAATCTTAAAAAAAATGGATCTGAAATCACACTGGCTGTATGACCTTGAGGAGTTTATTCAGTCTCTCTGCTTTGATTTCTTCTTCCTTAAAATGGAGATCATAATGGTCCCTGCTTCATAGAGTTTAGTGATCTTTAAACAAGATATAATACATACAAATACTTAGAACAGTACCTGAGTCATTATATGTGTTATTTAAATGTATGCTGTTATAATCATGATCATTTTATCATTGTTACTGCGTGTATATACACATTTTGAAAGTATATTCCCTATAAATTTGTAGAAATTGGTTTGATGGATCATGAAATACATACATTTGATGGTTTAATAGATGCTGTGAAACTGTCCTAAAAGATTATATCAATTTATTTTCTTCTAATAGCATATTAGAGAATATGAAAGAATGTTAAATATTAAGACTATTAAAGAATTTCCTCACATTTCTGCTGGCATTAGATATTATCAGTGTTTTTAATTCTTGCTGGTTTAGGTAAGTAGTACCTATTTGAATTTATTCGATTATTCTGTGAAATTATTGTTTATTTGCTTTTTTCCCTATGGGATTGTTTATATTTTCTTAATGCTTTCCAAGAAAACTTTATTTTTCTTTATCCCAAGTTTTTTATTTAGAATATTCAGATGTAAATTTTTCTTCCTCTGTGGCTTCTGAATTTGTGTTTAGGTTAATATTATAATCATATGCCCCTATATTTGTCCTAGTTTTATAGTTTTGTTTTTAATCCATAAAAACAGTTTTGTTTTTATTTTTGTCTCTTATTTCATAATGTAAAAAACAATACTTTCGTAACTACTTGTACACAAATGCTTATAGCAGCACTGTTCACAATAACCAAAAGTTGGAGATGACCCAAATCTCTATCAACAAATGTGGATAAATAAAATGTGTGGTATACATATACAGTGGTATATTAATCATAAAAAGGAAAGAAGTACTAACACATGCTACTACAATAAGGGTCAATCTCAGAAACATTGTGCTATGAGGAGAAGGCAGATACAAAAAGTCCCATGTTAAACAACTCCACTTATAGGAAATATTCAGAATAGGTAAATCCATAGAGACAGAAAGTACACTAGTGTTTGCCAGTGTCAGGGAAGAGGAAGGACTAGGGAGTGACTACTATTAATGGGTATGGAGTTTTATTTTGGGATGTTAAGAATGTTTGGGAATTAGATGCATGTGGTGGTTGTACAACATTGTTGAACTGAATTGTACATTTTAAAATTGAGGATTTTTAAAAGACTTTATTTATTTGAAAGAGAGAAAGGGAAAGCACAAGTGGGGGTGGGGAGGGAGAGGCAGACTCCCCGCTGGTCAGGGAGCCCACCATGGGGATCTCTTTCAGGACCTTGAGTTTATGATCTGAGCTGAAGGCAGATGCTTAAACGACTGAGCCACCCAGGTGTCCCTAAAATTGTTATTTTTAAGTAATGTGTGTTTCATAGCAATTTAAAAAATAAGACCAAAAAACAACGCTTTCTTTAAAATTCATTTTGTACTCTCTGCTTTGACTCTGATCAACTTTTGGATTATTCTGTCTCTGCTAATAGTTTTACATGGTCTGCTATGTAATTGTATTAAACTACGTAATTAGGTAGTTTAATATTTTATTTATTTGAGAGAGAGACAGTGAGAGAGAGAATGAGCGAGGAGAAGGTCAGAGGGAGAAGCAGACTCCCCACGGAGCTGGGAGCCTGATGCGGGACTCTGTCCTAGGACTCCGGGATCATGACCTGAGCTAAAGGCAGTCGCTTAACCAACTGAGCCACTCAGGCGCCCATAATTAGGTAGTTTAAAAGGTTCATATTCCCAGGGTGTTTATTTTAGCTAAATTTCTCAATTCAGTTAATGATCTGGACACTGTATAGTATTTTATATCTGTAATTTCTTCTTGATACATTTTAGTTAAGTTTTCCTTCAGATTAGTTTATGAATGGATAAAATCTGTTTCTTCACCCATCATTCAACGAAACTCTGAGTGACTAACTACTCTGCCAAACACTTTTAGGAGCTTCAAGATACAGTGAGGTCCTGTCCTCTAGGTGCTTATATTCTGGCATCAATATGGAAGCACACAAATAAGATTTAAAAAGTAAATGGAGGCACCTGGGTGGCTCAGTGGGTTAAGCCTCTACCTTCAGCTCAGGTCATGATCTCTGGGTCCTGGGATCGAGCCCCACATCAGGCTCTCTGCTCAGCGGGGAGCCTGCTTCCTCCTCTCTCTCTGCCTGCCTCTCTGCTTACTCGTGATTTCTTTAAAAAAAAAAAGAATCTATTTCTTGGTTTTCCTTTAAAAAAAAAAAAAGTAAATGAACACAACTTGTGAGAGTGGTAACTGCCATAAAGAAATAAAAACAAGGTGGTTTGTTGGAGTGATGGCTGGGAAGAGTATATTTAATTTACATAAACCTCTAAGGACAGAACAGAGAAACTGGTGAGTTTTGGACCTAGTTAGGGGTCAGGCTCCGCAGGAGTAGACTGTGTGTGCGTAAATGGAGGGAAAATGGAACAATATGTTGTTATGAAAGCCGTCTAACGAATTTCCCCTGCCGCTTCTCTCTCAGTCAGTAACTCAGGAAGGCTCAGGCTCTTTTTCTGTCAGGAAACCCATGTGGTGGACATTGTCTTAGCTGGCTTCTCTGGTTAGCAGGTTTAGCCTACCATGCAAGAGCAGCTGCCTTCCTCTTCGATCAAAGTACAGATCAGGGTAGACCAGACCTTAATTCCAGGGGAGAACAGCTAAGTAAGAAGAGAGGAAATGGAAACAAAGGGTAGGGTCTGAGAATCCTAGACATTTTCTAGCTGTTCTTTCCCCTCTCTCCTCCTGGCTAAGCTCATGGATCAGCTAATGAGAGATTGATATCAAGAAGAATTGGAAATATTCTTTGTTCCCTGAGTGCCTTTCACGTCTTCTAAAATTTTAACAATTACTAATACATTTGGGTATATAAGTACCCATTTTTCATTTTTTAACAAGTATGTTTTACCTCTATAATTGGGGAAAACTGTTTTCATTGTGGAAAAAAATTATTTCATAAATACTTTGTCATAGTCTTTTCTGAAACAGTTTTTGAAGATATTGTCACTTTATACATGATAGCCAAAGGGGTACAGTTTGTATGTTGGGCTCTTTCACATTTTTTCAGTGGTATTTTGGTAGCAGAAGTATGCACTAGTGCAAAAGAGGTACTTTTATTTGCTCTTACCTTTTTAAATTAGTTTCCTTGTTCTTTCTGTTCATCAGTACTTACTGCTTTGAAGGTTAATACTACATTGTGTTTAATTTGAAAATAGAAGCAGTTTATCTTTCAGCAAGAAAGAGAAAGGCACCTTCATTTTAATCGTTCTTACAGAAGAGAGAGCTGATACCCTCTTGGGACTGAGCAATGTATTGAAATGCTTCACATGACCTAATTACAGTCCTGTTGCAGAGATTCAGAGTGAATATGTTATGTGTTCATGAAGGCAGTACGTCTTTCTGCTTCAAGAACTATTTTTCTTCCATTTTAACCTAAATTTAAAACTGAATTTTTTTAGATTGCTTTATATTCTCTCTTTTTAAACATCCCTAAGATCAAATCTCATTTGGCTCACATAAATAAAGTAGAATGTTAACTAATCTAAAAAAGAGCATTGAGATTGGGTGTTATATGGGAGTGTTGAATCACTATATTGTACACCTGAAACTAGTATTACACTTTATGTCAACTAATTCAAATAAAAACTTAAAAAATAAAAAAATAAAAAGAATAGGAAATAATACGAGGAAGTGTACAGTTGCCACCACTAGGAATGTCAAGAAATACCCATTCTTGTTGCTGAGGCAGAAGAGGATCTGGAATCCCAAGTCTAAACTTGGAACATATTTTTTAGAAGTAATGTTCTACATAATGTGTAAGTTCTCTACTGGAGTGAATACTATAACTTTAACCATAAAAGGATTTCTTAGACTTTGCAGGGAAAAGTGTGATTCACAAATTAGCTGAAAAGCAAACTGTACATGATAATTTGGGGATTATAAAGGTTAAGAAATTTATCATGTCAACTGAGAAAAATTATCCCTGTTGAATAGAATCTCAGTCATATGTGGTTTAATAAGAATTGGTGAAATGAGGGCGCCTGAGTGGCTCAGTTGTTAAGCCTCCAACTCTGTTTTGGCTCAGGGCACATGGAATTGAGCCCCACTTCCTTCCTCACTGGGCTCCCCATTCAGTGGGGAATCTGCTCTGCCTCCCTTCCTCTCCTGCCCCTTCCCCCATGCATGCTGTCTCCCTCTCTCTCTCTCTCTCAGATAAATCTTTAAAAAAAGAGATAGAGAATTGGGGAAATTGGTTTCCACAAAACCCCCCGAAGTGAAGCAAGAAATAAAGACAGTAGCTTATTCTAAAATATCTGTAAATCAACTAAAATGGATGAGATTTGCTGATTGCCCAGAGGTCTCTGAAGACAGTGATATGTGCTGCAAGAGGACAGCCTCAATTCTTGGGAATTTCAACTGCTTTTTAAGCTTTTGTCTTTGGCCTTTAGTCTGCTTACTGTAGTAAACTGATTACAGTTGTTTAAAGGAATTGAAGTAGACAACATATCGATGTTAATAGCACAATATTGAGTAAAAATAAAAGGAAATTGCCTAAGTTATGCTATAATGTTATGACAACCATACATCAAATTCATGATAGTCATTTCCATAGGCAATGATGGGGAGAATTAGGGAAATGTAATGGGGAAAACATATGACAGATTATTTTAGGTTTTACATTATCCCCTCCTTGTCCCCGTGGTCTGTTACCTGCAGTCAATTGCAATCCAGAAGCAAATGATCTTCTTTCTCACATATCCTCAGAAGATCAGAAGTAGCCTAACACTGTATCATAATGCCTGTGTTATTCACCTCACTTGATCTCATAACACAGGCATTTTACCACTTCATTTCATCACAAGACGGGTGAACACAGTCCAGTAAGATATTGAGAGAGAGAGAAACCACATTCATACAACAACTACAGTGTATTATAATTGTTTTATTATTGTTGTTAATCTCTCACTGTGCTTAATTCATAAACTTTATCATAAGTATGTATGTAAAGGGAAAAACAGTATATGTAGGGTTCAATACTATCAGTGTTTTCAGGGATCCATGATGGAGAATATTGAGACGCACATTCCCCAGTGGATGAGAGTGGAGGGGAAACTGCTGCATAAAATTTTGCTTCTTGTGTTTCATTTTGTTTTACAAAGGGCTTGAAACAAGTATGACAAAAATGTTAACAGTCATTGTTTCTGAATAGTGAAACACTGTGTTTATGTTTTCTTTTAAAAGCAAAGATAAAAGATTACAAAAGAATAAAAAACTTGAGATGATATAGTACCTATATAAAGAAAACTATATAGTACCTATATAAAGGGCATTAACAAATACTTGAATAAACAGAGGTAATATGTTTATGACTAAGAATTCTGAATAGTATAGCATAGTCACATCTCCCCAGGTTAATTAGGAGGTATTATACAATCCCACTAATAATCCAAATTGGATCTTAGTAAGTGTATATGTTTGGTGATTCAGTGGTTAAACTCAGTGAACATATGTATTTACATATATATTTACATATATAATTGATTTATAAAAGGCATACTGGATAAAAATACTTGAGAACTTTAGTCATGATTATTGCTCAGTGGTGTGGTATTATAGGTTTTTATTTCTAATTATTTTTTTGAATTACCCAAATTTTTTTTTAATATTTTATTTATTTATTTGACAGGGAGAGAGTTAACAAGTAGGCAGAGAAGCAGGCAGAGAGAGGGGGAAGCAGGCTCCCGGCTAAGCAGAGAGCCTGATGTGGGACTCGATCCCAGGATCCTGAGATATTGACCTAGGCGGAGGCAGAGGCTTAACCCACTGAGCCACTCAGGTGCCCCTGGATTACCCAAATTTTTAAAAATTGTAAAGTAAGATCGTCTATATAGTATGGTGCCTTTATTTTAGAATAAGAAGATTGCATGAGCCTTGGCATCCCACTTTCTAGCTTGTATAAGATTTGTGAAACAGTAGTTTGAGATGCTTGATGATGGAGTGCACAGAGCCTTTTTAACTTCAGTAATCAAACTGAAACAGGAAGATTGAATTAAATGATTATCACATATATTTGTTTATAGGCATTTAGGATTTCCTAAGAGTATAACAGCCAATTTAACTTGATTTTCTTCTTTTCAAAGCCATATGAAGGATTACGGCCTCAGGATCTTCGTAGATTGAAAGATATGCTTATTGTGGAGACAGCAGACATGCTTCAGGCTCCACTGTTTACTGCCGAAGCTTTACTTCGAGCTCATGGTAATGAAAAATGTCTTGTGCTTCTGTACATAAATGCCTTTTGAAACTTCTCAGAGTTAAAATACAACTATTTTACTATATCAGTATAAAACAAAATGGTTTGTTAAACAAGCCTAAGTTGTTTTTTGTGTAGTGGTTACTGTAGTACCCAGCATACTTAGAACATTCCGTATTTTGGAGTACAAACTGGCTATAAATCATAGAGGAGAAATGGGAAGTTTGTGTTTAAAAACCAGGCTAACTAAATCAGCTTATGGATTGTCTAATTTTAGAAATGTGCCTTATTTGAGCAGGGTTGAAAGTTGGAATCCATAGTCCTAGTCCTAGTTTTAACATTAATTTTTACTAAAGTCAGTTAAATACCTAACAATTGTAGTATTAGTACTGTCAGTTACATTTATTTTATATAAAAGCTGTTTCTTACCGAAAGAGAAATTATGGAGTCGACACAAGAATATCCAACCCTTTTTAAGTTTGTTTGTTTTGTTTTAGGGTTTTTTTGTTGTTGCTTTTTAAAGGACATTACCAACTTTACTCAGGAAAAGTACTCAGTTTTAAGTTCTCTGTGATACTTAAGGCAGCCATTCTGATTGTTGTCACATGCTGAGTTGGACCCTGTCATTGCACAGTTTATATTTGATATTTTGGTTGGCTTCAAAGATACTTTTTTTCTGATTTAAAAATTATTTTTAAAAAGAGAAAGGTGAATGGCTCTTCTGCCCGGCTTACCGGTCTGTTTAAACTATAAATCTGTATCATCAAAACCAAAATAGAATGTCAATTTCCAAAATTTTTTATGTAACTTTTTGATCAGATGAAAATTTAAAATTCTGTATTTCATCGTCCTTTGGTCATCACTGTGAATAATTTGATATATAACTTTCCAGAAGCCCTACGTTCAATATTGATATTTCCTAGGGTTCTGTACTTGAGATTATTCCCACTTTATATACCAGTGGCTTGTAGATTTTAGTATAAATGAGGATTACCTGAGAAACTAAAGAGATTCCTAGACTATTTTCAAGTCTAAGTCATTAGGTGAGGGTGAGGCTTAAAAATACATGTTGTAAAGATGCCTCCCAAGTGGACCAGTCTTGGAGGAACATTACTATAGACATTTATCTAACAAAACTGAAGGTTTCAAAAACCACCCAAATAATAAAGAGTATATCTACAACCTGCTTTTAATAAAGTATTTGAGGTTGGGTTTCTAAATGTCTAACATTTTTTTTTCTTCAATCTAACGACGTCCACACCTAAACTCCTCTTTTCTCCCACTATCTTGATACACAAGCGTCACATTCATCAAATTACCCTGCCAGAAACGTGAAAGTCGTACTTTACTCCTCCAAGCCTGTTACATTTGGCCACAGTCTCATCATTTCTCTTCTTAAGTGTCTCTCATCTTCCCTTCTCCCCACCCCCCCACTCCCTCTCTAGCTCTTTCCATTCCCATTGCCACTGACTTAAATTCAGGCTGTCATTAGTTTCCATCTAAATCATAGTCTCCTGAGTCCTGGTCTCCAGTGTTGTCATTCTTCTTTCATCCTATTAATTTTTCATATTGCCATTAGATTGTTCTTTTAAAATGCACATTTGAGCATGTCACTCCCTTGCTGAAAAGTTCTTCACTAGCTCTCCACGGACTTAAAACCATCCAAACCCTTTAGTAGAGCTTCATGACCCAGATTTGTTTACCTGGTCTATCATCTCCCCATTTCTCTACTTACCCACTCTTGCTTTTCCTTAGTAACCATGTCTTCCAGGAAACCTTTCTGCTTATGTGTTCCCAAATCTGCACCAAGACCTTCCTGTCTATTCCTACTACATCCTGTGTCATACAGTTGAAGTACAGTTTTATAGTAATCTCTTCATTTGCTTTTCTTCTAGATTAACCTGCAAGCTCTTAGAGGGTAGCTTTTAATGTTTTTTGTTTCCATAGTACCTGACATAGACTAAGCTCTCAGAAAATGGTTATAGAATGAATAATATATAATAAATAATATACCTGAAGTGTTATTTATATATATGTTACTCCCGTACATATTCCATTGTCCAGAATTCAGTCACTTGGCTACAAGCAAGAGTTCTACACTGGAGCATTTTTTTGTGTATTTATAACCATTTCTGCCACAGGTATCTGCAGTCACCTAGATAATGTATCATAACTCTGAGTTACAATTATAGAGAATCTAAGTTAAGTAGAGTATCATGGCTCAGGTTACAGTATATAGAGAATCAAAGCCTAACTTTACGAAAACTTTTTAAAAGGAACATTTTTATCTCTCTTTGTTTACATTGTGTCATCAAGTATTATTAAATGATCAACTCCAGGGTCACCTGGGTGACTCAGTTTGTTAAGTGTCCAACTCTTGATGTCAGCTCAGGTATGATCTCAGGGTTGTAAGATTGAGCCCCACTTCAAGCTCCATGCTGAACATGGAGCCTGCTTAAGATTAATTCTCTCTCTCTCTCTGCCCCTCCCCCCCGAAAAATGATCAACTCCATTTTTACCCCATTGATATTTTCCTAAGTTACTTCTTTTACATAATAAGGTTCAGTTCTAATAAGGTGACAATCAAATTGAATTTTCTTACTTGGTGTTATTTATTCTGTGATAAGTTTTTTGATAATAGTTCTATATTTCATTTCCCTGTTTAGGCATAAAATAGAGACTAGCAGGTTTTCAAATGGACATCTCTTCTATTATTGTTTGTGTAATACCAGTAACAGTGACATTTGATAATCAAATAAGATTTACAGAGGTAACTGATGTTAGTGAATAAAATAGTACACAGAACTATAATTTATAATAATTGCTCTCGGAGTCAGGATAGCCTCTGTTTCAGAGCTATTGAACTGAAGATTCACTCAGCTTTACACAGGAAAGTAGATTTGAGTATTATATTATCTGTTGTCAAATTTAGTCCCAAGGTAATGAAGTTGATCTAGATTAAGCAGAAGACAGAAATGTTTAGCAGTATTTACTATGCAGTAATTGAATTTTGAGGAAGACTCTGTTAGGAATACAGAGGTCATTCTCTGAGTATTTCCTCAGTAATACAAGTAACATATAATTGAATGCTACCTAATAAGAAAATAAGTAAAACTTAAAATATACAAGATGAAGGGCAATTTGCTTATGGTTAGAATTAACTTATATTGAAGTTTTTTTTTTCAGTATTTAAATTTATTTATTTTTTCAGCGTAACAGTATTCATTGTTTTTGCACAACACCCAGTGCTCCATGCAATACGTGCCCTCCCTATTACCCACCACCTGTTCCCCCAACCTCCCACCCCCGACCCTTCAAAACCCTCAGGTTGTTTTTCAGAGTCCATAGTCTCTTATGGTTCGCCTCCCCTTCCAATTTTTTTTTTTTATAAACATATAATGTATTTTTATCCCCAGGGGTACAGGTCTGTGAATCGCCAGATTTACACACTTCACAGCACTCACGATAGCACATACCCTCCCCACTGTCCATAACCCCCTCCCCCTCTCCCAATCCCACCTCCCCCCAGCAACCCCCAGTTTGTTTTGTGAGATTAAGAGTCATTTATGGTTTGTCTCCCTCCCAATCCCATCTTGTTTCACTTATTCTTCTCCTATCCCCCTAACCCCCCATGTTGCATCTCCATGTCCTCATATCAGGGAGATCATATGATAGTTGTATTTTTTAAGCTCCTTTGAAGACTCATCATCTTCTCTAGGCAACAAAGCATCAGTGGCCTGCATCTTCTCACTCTCCTCTCTTCCTAGGAAATGACACCTTCTTTGAAGTTTTCTGTAGGTGTAGATTTCTCCCTCTGGACTAGACCTCTTTTCTTAGCTATACAGCCTTGAATATAGCTACCTATTTTAAAGCATCTCTAGGATATCTCAAAAGCACCTTAAACTCATCATGTCTGAAACTAAAATCATGCTCTTCCACCTGTATCTGATTGTCTGGTATTCCTCAGTTACATAGATGGCACCAACCAACAAATAGGTAAACCTGGGACACCAACTTTGATATATCCTATCCTTCAGACTCTGTGTTTTATTGTCACCAAATTGTCACTTTCACCTTCCATGTGTTAAACTCCTCTCTTTCTCTTTATGTCCTCTACAACCACCCACCTAGCTCTAGCTTCCATCGTCTCTCACTTATACTGTCCATTACTGTCCTCTTTGGACTGTCTTCCCTCTATTCCTGCCCTGTCCAGTTTCTTTGTTTGTTGTAGCTGGAATTGTCTTTTCAAATCTGATTGTGACAATCTGTCCTTCCTTACCCCAAGCTCAGCTTCTCAGTGACTTCACATCACTCTTGAACTCATGATGAAAAGTGTTATTAAAAATTCTTGCCTGATCTAGTCCCTGACTCTCTTCTCAGCCTCATCTCATACAGTGCCCTCCCTCTGCTCCTCATGCTACAGTTTCATTGAACTTTTTTAATTTCACAAGGATGCCATCTTCCCTCCTACCACATGGACTTTGAACATGCTGTGAACCACCGTCTAGAATGTCTTCCCCCCCTCCCTTTTACTACTTAACTCCCACTCTTCTTTCAGTTGTCCGCTTCAGTTGTCCTACTTCCCCAGAGTCACCTTCTCTGAGTGGTATTCTCTACCTGTCCTTCATGTGGGCACTCTGACAGTGATGATTCTTTTACTTAATGTCTTTCTTCTTGCTAGACTGTAAGTTTCATGAAGGCAGGAATCCTGCCTGATTTTTCCTCCCTTTGTATCCCTACTGCCCGACACAGTGCATGGCACATAAAAGACATTCAGTAATTATTTGCTAAGTGAATGATGTGATAGAATCCAAGCAGAAGTTGTGCTAAAAAATATTTATAATAAATAAGACTAAAATTTAGCATATTTAACATCTGTTTATAGAAATTATAGTACTACTTTTTTCCTTTATTAAAAAGTGACATAATGGATACTTTTGAAAAATAATCTTACTGTTCTAAGAAAAGTAATTTTAACTTTTTAAGTAAGTAATGACCTGTCAAAACACTAACATCCATGTAGCAACATTTCCTGGAAGGCACCCATGCAGTTTTTTTTTCCCTTGTCAGATTTTTCTTCCTCTTTGTGATCTGACAGACCCCTTTTCCAGTCTTATTTTCCATCTTTTCAAATGACAATGTAGTATGCTATTATTTTACAGAAGTGCTCACATCTCTTCATTATACTTCTGTTCCCTGCTCATATAGTTTACACAGCTGGAAATACACTTGATGTATCTGTATTGCAGCTCTAAATCATAATTACCCTGCTAAACCACCAAATACACTGATTTAATATGGTTGAGAAAAGCCTTGCTTAGAACATTTCCATAGCTGTTTGTATTAGAGCTATAAAATTGTATAGAATGGCCTATGTTGAATAGTTGACTGTATACTACTCTTGACACCATATTTCATTGTGCTACAGTGGAAAGAAAACAGGTTTAGAATCGCAGAAATTGGTTTCAAATCCCTCTCTATCTGTGTGAGCCTAGCAAGGTTATATCACGTCTCTGAGTCCTCATTTCTTCACCTAAATAATGATTGAGATGTTTGGGGGGAATAATTTGTGTAAAACAACAAAATAATTAGATTTATTTATTTTTTATTTTTAATGGGTTAGGTTTTTATGGCTCTGAACGTTATAACAACATGATTCACTGGACTTTAAAAAAGTGTCCATAGTAGGAAGAGCATCTTTTTTAGTTAAGTCAGATGTGAACTCAATACAGAATGTATACCTAATGCACTAAAACTTTACAACCATAATCCCTTCAGAAGTTTCTTCTGCTTTCAAGCTGTTTATCAAATTATTTTTTTGGACTTGTTGGCATTTTGACGTGTTTTACAACTTGACACCAGTGAAACCAATTGCAAATTGTACATATTTTTCTTGAAAAGAGTAAAATGGCTAAGTCAAATCTATGCCATGAAAAATTTAGTAACTTCCAGAAGTGATGTGCGAGGAACCTCTTTTGTATAAATCTTTTTTTTTTTTTCAAGATTTTATTTACTTATTTGACAGACAGAGATCACAAGTAGGCAGAGGCAGGCAGAGAGAGAGAGAGAGGAGGAAACAGGCTCTCCACTGAGCAGAGAGCCCAATGCGGGGCTCGATCCCAGGACCATGAAATCATGACCTCAGCCGAAGGCAGAGGCTTTAACCCACTGACCCACCCAGGTGCCCCGTTTATAGAAATCTTTTTTTTTTTTTAAGATCTTATTTATTTATTTGACAGACACAAGTAGGCAGAGGGGCAGGCATTGAGAGAGAGAGAGGAGGAGGAAACCTCTTTGATTATTAGTAGAAATAACTAGAAATTTTGACAGTATTGTTAGATATTGACATAGTTGTAAGCCACAGTAAATTCCATTTAAAAATATTTGGGGTTTGGGGCACCTGGGTAACTCAGTCAGTTAAGCATCCAACTCTTGATCTCAGGTAAGGTCTCAACCTCAGCGTCATGAGTTCAAGGCATATGTTAGGTGCCACACTGGGCATAAAGCCTACTTTAAGTAAATAAATAAAAATAAATAAAAAATAAATATATATTTACTTATTGATTAGTAAATATAATATACCTGGATATTCATTTGTAATTAATTTGATATAAATAATTTTCCTTCCTTTAGATGGCCTATATCTCTTTAATTTATCCTCACTTTATTTTGTTATTTTTGTTATTTTGTTTATTTTGTTATTTTGTCATTATGAAATTCTTAAAACATCACCATATTTCCAATTTTTGAGAGATATCTATTCCATTCTTCTCAAAGACTGGGACAGGGAGAAATTACTTGAAGCTTGGATGTCCAACCCAGAGAACTGCTGCCAACGATCAGGTGTTCAGATGCCAACTCCACCACCAAGTGGATATAATGCCTGGGACACACTTCCTTCCCCAAGAACTCCAAGGACTACACGTTCTTCTGTCACCTCTCCAGATGAAATAAGCTTATCTCCTGGAGATTTGGACACCAGTTTGGTATGGTTCAGTATTCAATGTACTTCCCATAGATTTGTGCTTAGTCTTTTCTCTTTTAAATTATTTAATATTGTTTCATGGAAGGGGTGCCTGGGTGGCTCAGTCAGTTAAGCAGCCAACTCTTAGTTTTTGCTCAGGTTACAATCTCAGGACTGAGATTGATCCCCATGTCCCCCATGTCTGGTTCCATGCTGGGCTTGGAGCCTGCTTAAGATTCTCTCCCTCTCCCTTCCCTCTGCCCCTCCCCCTATCCCTATGCTTTCATTGGGATAATGAAAGCATATCTCTCTCTCTTCCTCTATCTCAATATGGGGGGGGGGGAGATATATATATATATACATATATATTCATTCCCACCCCACCATGAACCTCTTGCATATTCTTGTAATTGAATCCTGTACCCTTCTTTAAGGGTTCAATTATTTCACCCTTTGGTAAATATTATTACAGAATATTTTTATTATCTCTGAATTACAGATCAAAAAACAAAAGGTTTTCTTTTCTCATTTCAAAAAAGTAAACATAAAAGAGTCTGAGAAAGCCATCTACTACATTTACACTTAAAATCTCTAGGTGCTTAAAGTTTTAAACATACCATACTGAAATATTAAAAGTTGAGTTTGTGATAGGCACTTTAAATTTAAAAAATGAAAAAAAAATTATATTTTCTTGAAAACACTTCTAATATATTGATAATTATGTATTTGTTTCAGTAAAGCTTTGCAGTGTATCATCTAGATACATTTCGATAATGTTTGCTTTTTATTGAGAAACAGTATTGCCATTGTCTATATTTTTAATTGGAATAAAAATTGGTATACTGTTATAGGAAATTTTAACATTTCTTTAATGGTTCGTCCCCTCAAAATATGTGATAAAAATGAAAGCATTCTGGGTTTTATCTAGGCCTTCTTGGAAAATAAAATCCTACTTCTATTATTTGCTTCTGTAACATTGGAATGTTTGCTTCTAATAAGTCATTGTTTAGGAGATACATAGTTTTGTAACAGGGTTCCTTGGGTAGAAATCCTTAAATTCCTACTCTGAATATCTGGAGTTTTTATCTTGAAAACACAACGTTGTTCTGTTTTTGTAGATTTTCTAGGATGAGAATAGGCAAAAGGACATGATATTGAAGTGGTTATTTTGCAGTGAACAATTTGATCTTGACCTGAATAGGTTGTAATGGTTTGTTTCTTGTACTTTTTTTTTTCCCAAATGCATAGTTGCTGATTAATACATAAATTTGAAATTTAAGAGTTTGACTTGTGCATTAAACATTTAAGTCCCTTAATAGTTTATAATGAAGTAGGCATAGTATTTGTTATTCAATCAGAAATAGGTACACTAACTTTAACTTCCCTTACAACTTTGAAACACTTAACTTTATAGTTACTGTGGTAGTATTTTTACCTTAAACCAGTGAGAATAAATAAATATATCATTCTCTGTCCAAAGTATGACTTCATTTAAATCATTGCTCTTCTTCATTTCCAGTGTGACATTTGTATGTGCAGTATTTCTGTATTTGAAGACCCAGTGGATATGCCCTGTGGACATGACTTTTGTAGAGGTTGTTGGGAGTCGTGAGTATATGTACAGCTTAGTATTTCTTACTGCATGCTAGCACTCTGATTTGGTAATAAAATTGCCTGCTTTAGATATTTAATGATATGGATTCTTCATACTGGTTTCAGAGTTGCACTGAAATATACTGCACTGATAAGGAAGAATTTTTTTTCTCATTTTTACGTCTTCACATTTATTCAGTAAAATTTAATTTCATAATTAATATTCTTTAGCTTAATGGAAGGTACTTTTGGAACAAAGCAGGTATATGGAAGTAAGTTTTCTTAGTATTTAATTTACATTACATTTAATGTAATGTACATGTAAGCCTATACCTAAGTATCAAGAATAAGGGTTTTTTTTATATTCTAAGAATTTGAAAGCATTTGTTTTATGCTTTCTCTAAATTTTTTGTAACAAGCAAATAAATAGCCTTTGAAATCTATAAGAATATGTGTGTTTAAAATTCCTTCTCAATCAGTTCAAAGGATGATGTCTCTTCTAGACATGGTTGAGTGCAAATGAGAAATTTATTTTGTTGCTCATGTTTGTCTCTAGTGTCCTTCCCATTATTTTGCCAAGATTTATAGTCTCATACCATCTATTAACTTTGCTGTAATATTGCACTTTTCAAGAGGGGTTTACAAATAAAACAAAGGAGAAGTTCTATGTAATTAATGAGCGATACAGTATCATGTTATCTCTGGAGCACATAAATCTACTAACTAATGACCTAAGCAAAGCATGTCATTAGTAATTAAGGAAATCTGGTTTCAAACTATTCTTTTTCATGGAGTACCAGGTACCAAGTGTAGGGACCTGGGGAATACCGTGTTGGGTGAGAGAACAAGAACCTGAGCAAATTTTCTGTTGTCGTAAACATATAATAACTGACATATAATAAACTACATATTTGAAATAAATAATAAGCCTTGACATACGTACACACCCAAGAAACAGTACCACAATCAAAATAGTGTATATATCCATTATCCCAAAGTTTCCTTATTTCTCCTTAAAATCCTTCCCACACTTCTCTGTCTGCCTCCCTCACCCTCCCACTCTCCTCCCTCCAATTTTTTAGACACCCACTCATCTTTCATCATTCTGGTTCATTTTGAGTATGTTTTCTTTGTTTCCTAAACCAGGAAATAGGGGAAGATTTCATTTGGAGGGGACAAATATTACTGCTTCTTAAAAAATCAGAATAAATGAGAGTATCTGGTCATTCTTTTTAAAACATAGACTAGACTTTACTCTGAATCTAATTAGATAAGATCATACCTGTACAGCTGATACAGGTAAACTGATTGCCAAGGGTCAGATTTATAATCCAAAGCAAACTGACCTAGTTGTAGGTGCAGAAAATGTTCCACAGATACAGTATTTTATTTAGCTTAAAATTGTTAACTCTGTTGTATTAGGGAGTATTTTCTGGGTTCTACCAACTTTGCTACTGTTGACGATGGTTTCTTTGTGAAAATTGAGCCTCCCTAAGGGATTTACTTGAAGTTTTTTGAACTTCCATTTACCTCCCTCACCAAACTTATGTCCCAGGAACCATCTCCCATACTTATCACAGGCTAGCCATGAGAAGTTTATGGTAAGATTTAAATTTGAAAGCTCTAATGATTATTTTCTGTATTACTTTATCAACCTACCTAGGATTCCCCTTTCATCATCCTGCTAGTAGTTCTTGTCAAATCAGGCAGCAGGAAAACAAATTCCAGGTTGGGTGATTTATACATTGATAAAACCATTTTTAAATTAATTGCAGTGCTTTCATAGGCATATGGAAAAGAAACTTACTTGTTTAAGAAGCAGGAAAAAAATTTTAAAGGTCCTTAGATAGTTCAGAAACTCTCAATTTACTCTTCCCTACTCCATAATGTCATCAATCCAGCCAGATGCTTTGAAGCGTCTACTCCAAGCGCTTAAATGAAACGGAAATTACTGTTTTCTACTCAGCCTAGATTATCCTTCCTGCTACTTTATCCTTCCTGCTACTTATTAGTTGTTGATTTAGGTAAATGGTGACCTTCCTGTGCCTCAATTTCCTTATCTCTAAAATGGTGATAATAGTAAGTACATCATAGAGTTATTGTGAGTTTACTGCTAAATGGCTTAATATATGAAAAATGCTTAAAACGAACAGGGCCTGGCACATAGTTACTACTCAATAAATGGTAGTTATTATCCTCTTTCTAAGGATAACTGACCTTACAAGATAAAAACATAGGTAAAGTCTGCCCTAGATTTCTGCCAACTTTTTTCCTTGATATGATAAGCTCACTTAATTAATTTTCCAAAAAAGTCTACTATAAACCCAAGTTCAGGAAATCATTATTTGTGGTTACTGTTTCAAATCAAAATAGTTTTCAATGATAAATGCAAGTAGGTCTACTTGTAGCTTGAACAATTTCCTAAGTGCTTTTTCTTGAGACAGCCACCATGCTTTGTTTGGTATGCAGCAGCAGAAGTTCATTATGTTTACTTCCCATTTCTTTTCACAGAATGCCCAAAAGATGTGTACTTGGGAGTTAAGATTTAATAAAGTAAATAATCAATAAAATGTATTAGTAATTAACCAATAATTCATCATTTGTATTATTCTATCAAGGGTATTCTTAAATGAAACTGGCTTTTTTTTTTTTTTTTTTTTCACTGCAAGTGCAAACTAGTGAAGAATATATATAGTTTTAACACCATTGCCATGATTCATGCTAAGGTACTAGCAGGTTTTTATTTATTTATTTATTTACTTCTTTAAAAAATAAAGCAGTTTTAATACCATTATGAAAATAGTTTTGACCTCATAAACCCCCTCAACAGTCTCAGGTCCACAGATCATACTGTGAGAACTCCTGCTCTGTAGTATTTCCCCTGAACACTTTATCCATCTTTATTTCTGCCAAGTTGTTTTTCTTGATACAGAGTAATGCAGGTGATTTTTACTGGTAACTAAGGTACAGAATGCCCTTCTGTTGGGATATGTCAGAGTTTTGTGAAGTGTGTGTGGTTTTTGAATCATACTGAAAAATAGAGGGTAGGGTTTTAAACATGTTGAATTTTAAATGCACATGAGACATTTAAACAAAAGTACTATGTGTGGTCAAGATCTGTATCTAAGGAGGGAGATCTGGGCTTTAAATTTCAGAGTGATTAACATATAGGTGGTAGTTTAACTTGGGAGTATTTAGATCACCCAGGAAGATTGAATGAAATGAGAAGGGAAGAGTTTTGGCATGAAAACCCTAGAGAACAGTAAAACGTATGTGATCAGGAGAGTAAAAAGCACTAGTGAAAAAGATGAGTAAGGAACAACCAAAGGTAAAAAGAATGCCAGGGGGAAAAATAAGTCCTAGAAGCCAGAGAAAAGAAAGAATCTGAAAGAAAGAACTATTTATCAGTGTCTGATGCTCCAGAGAAGTCAGGCCAGATTAAAAACTGAGATGTCTCGAATCCTTGAGCTAATAGGTAGTCTTAATGGTCTGTTGAGAGCTGGCCATTCAGATTAGAGGTGATAAAAGCCAAAGTGTTGCTGGTTGAGAAGTGAATGGGATAGAGTTGAGGAATGACAAATCATTAAACTATTTCGTCAAGAAACTGATGGGAAAGGAAAGTGGAGCTAAAAAGATCATTTAGTTGAGCAATGTTTGAGCGTAGGAAAAAACTTGAGCGTATTCATTGTGCCGAAGACCCATGAGGGAGACAGAAAGACAGAGACAGAGAGAGAGGATAGGTTTCTGGAATGTGCAAATTCTGGAGCTGTCTGGAGTATTTACAGATTAGCTTGGGGGGTATAGGAGGAAGCCCTCTTTCACTGAAGTGAATAGTGAGAGGAAGGCAAAGATAGCTAAGGATATGGGGTAGGTTCAGGGTGTGGTAGGGAGGATATTAGAGAGAGCTCTGTTTTCTTTGAAGTGACAAGATGATACTGTGGGAGAAGGTGGAAATGGACCAGAGAGAGCAGATCTGATGAAGTCTCAATGAGTTTTGTTTTTTGTGTTTTTTTTGAGTAAAGTTGAATTAAGACACTGAGAGAACCAAAGGGAAAATACTGCAGGCAGAATAGTCAAACTGTTGACAGTGATCACTAGAGAATGGTGACTTAGTTCCCTGGTTTTCCATATATTTCCTCTAGGTTTAAGTGTTAAATCACACTTCAAAAGCCAATTTGTTTCTTGTTTTTCTATAGGGAATATTAATAATAATAAAAATAAAACCCTTGCTAAAATTTATAAATTCTTATTCTATGCCAGGCACCCAGCAGATACTCACACATTATATCATTTAATCTGTGTAACAACCCTCAAGAAGTGCTTATTATTACCTCCATTTTACAGATAATGAAACTGAGGGACAGAAAAGATACATAAATTGTTGAAGATCATATGACTTGTTAATAGCAGACCTGGAATTCTCTAACTCAAAACCCTGCTCCTTAACTACTTGATTCACCTTAGGCTAGATTCCTGCCACTCTCTAGGATAACTTTTCCCTGCCTCAACTAGTGCCTAGAGTAGGATATGCAACTTAATACTCATCTAAATGAAATATAAAGAGGTAGTCTTTTCTTCAAAAAGGTGTGCTATCTTCCAGTGCCACTCCCCGATCTCTTGCATTAGCCATGATTTGATTCTGTATAATTACTCCCTTTTTTTTTTTAAGGTATTGAATATCGAGAATTGAATATGACCTTCCTAAACCACTCATTTCTGGAACTTGGATACTGTTTCAGATTTTGAGAGAGGATAAAGTAAAAGAAAAACACTGTGAAAACGTATATAAAAAACATACATACAAGTATATATATTCATATATGTGTTTATAAGTGAATGAATGGTTGGGCAGGTAGTAAGTGTTCAATAAATAATGTTTTGAATTATATAAATCAGTACATTACAACTGATATTTCATCCTTTGTTCATTGGTATTATTTTACTTTAACAGAAAATTTAGCACAAAGAAAAAATTCATGGAATTTGCAAATAAATTATATTCTTCCCTTTTTTTCTATCAATTGATAATTTTAATAGGTTTTTGAATCTGAAAATTCAAGAGGGTGAAGCTCACAACATTTTCTGCCCTGCATATGATTGCTTCCAACTTGTGCCTGTGGATATCATAGAAAGTGTAGTTTCTAAGGAGATGGACAAACGATATCTACAGTTTGATATTAAGGTATGCTGCCAGTTATCCGATTTCATTTTCATTTTATGAAACCTGCATAACATTTTATTTAATTTTTTTGTTTTATTTTTAAAAACACATAAAATAATGGACTCTGATTTTGTCTCCCAGAAAAACTGCATGAAGGAATGGTGGCATTAATTAAAGTTTTAAGCAAAAGCATTTTTTTAAAAGATTTTATTTATTTGAGAGAGAAAGAGAGAACATGTTTGCAAGAGCAGGAGGAGGGGCAGAGGGAGAGGGAAAAGCAGATTCCCCACTGAGCAGGGACCCCAACACCATGACCCAAACCCAAGACATAGATACTTAACTGATTGAGCCAGTCAGGCGTCCCCCCTTTTTTCAAGAGTGATTTTATTTATTTATTTATTATTTGTTAGTTTTAGAGAATGTGTGCACATGTACATGTGAGTAGGGAGAGGGGCAGAGAAAGAGGGAGAGAGAATCCCAAGCAGGTTCCACACTCAGCACAGAGCCCAACATGGGGCTTGATCTCACAACTCTGAGATCATGACCTGAGCCAAAACCAAGATTTGGGCACTTAGAACTGACTGAGCTACCCATGCACCCTAAAGCATTATTTTATAGTTATGATAGATAAAAGTAAAAAATTGTAGTAGTAATTTACCAAACAACAAACAAACTCATTCAAACTGTTTACTCATTTGCCTGTGGGACTTTTGTAACTGATCAAGACAGTGTTCAGAGTAAATACTACGTATTTTTCAGTTTTCCAAAAGACATATTTTAGACTTCTAAATGTAAATATTCAGAAATAAAGATTATCAACTTGGAATGGGGTTTTTTCAAAGAATAGTTTCATACAATGAATTATAATGGTTTTTTTCCCTATATTTATTTTCATTTAAGAGTTGTCCAGAAGTATGCAAGTTACTTTCTTGTGTGGTCTAAAAATTATACTTTGGAGGTACCTGGGTGGCTCAGTCAGTTAAGTGTCCGACTCTTGATTTCAGCTCAGGTCATGATCTCCAGGTCATGGGATTGAGCCCCACGTCACGCTCTGTGCACAACGGGAAATCTGCTTAAGATTTTCTTTCTCCCTCTCTTTTGCCCCTCCTCCCGTATAGTCATGCACACTCGCTCTTTCTCTCTTAAAAAAGAAAAAAACTGTGCAAATTTTTTGTAATCTAAACCTATGACAAATGGACTTTTCAAAAAGATGTCCTGCTGTTTCATAACAAAGCATCATAATCTAGATTTTTATGTATTATTGGAGTATCATTTAGAAATTTACCGTACTAATACAACTAATACTCATATAATTATTTTCCATCAGAAAAGCAGCAGATTGTATGAGAAAACATTTTTAAATTATATATTTTCTGTGTGAATAATTGCATTTTTACTTGATCATCATCTACCTGGTTTTTAGATTAAAGAAAACATAAAAAGTCACATTGTTTCTAAGGTAATTGTGTCTTTTTTCCTTCTTACTAAGTTTCATACTTTTTGGTACTATTTTTAAGTATCTCTTGAAACTGATTACTCCTTGTTTTTTAGTTTCCCCTTTTTTCCCTCTAAAGTAAATTGTCATAAGATATGCTCTGAGAATTAAGAGTTAAAATATTTCTGTTGTGTTTTATTATTGCTGTTTCAACAGGCCTTCGTTGAAAATAATCCTGCCATTAAATGGTGTCCTACTCCAGGTTGTGAAAGAGCAGTCAGACTTACAAAACAAGGGTCAAATACATCTGGGTCTGATACACTCAGCTTTCCCTTGCTCAGAGCTCCTGCTGTGGACTGTGGAAAAGGACACCTCTTCTGCTGGTCAGTATAAGAGAAGTTGGAATCAGCCTAATCCCCTTTCTAACAGCTTTTAAAGAGACTTTTAAACAGAATTAGGTCTTTAGAGTGTAGTATATTTGATACCATTCTTATTAATTTAAAAAATGTGTGATATGATGAATAGTCATAATTTATATTTGTTGTATGCTTGATGTGTACCAAGCATTATGCCAGATATTTTCATGTATTGAATTCTCCCAACAGTGCTATGAGTTCAGTATTGTTATTACACCCATTTTACAGATAAAGAAACTCAGGCATAGAGAAGTTGCCCAAGGATATGCAGCTAAGAAATGGCAGACATGGGATTAGAACCAAGCTCTGATTCTAGAACCCATGCACTTTAACTCTAGTAACAAATTGCTGAGAATAGACTAGAACATGTTTAGAACTTAAATTTTTTTCGTAAAATTGAAGACTCTAGCAGTGATTCTTAACCGTGGATGTCTAGAATTAAAGACCCATTTTCATCATAGGCCCCAACAAGTAAATTTTTGATGTAGTAGGTTTTGGAGTAAGGCCCCCAAAAAGAAGCTTGTAGGTGGTTCTAATGCACAGTCCTAGTTAAGAATCAGTTTGTATGTCTTGAGTTTTTTAACTGTATGTCTGTCAGCATTCTGCTTTATTCAGAGTAGATTCAATAATTAACTGTTGGGTGTTTTTTTTTTTTTGTTTTTAGGTAATTAAATGATCAGAAAAAAATAGTATTTGTTCTCCTTTTCTCTCATTTCCAGATTTATCACATATGCAAGGGTATACTTTAGATGGATATAAGACTCTACTTACTTACTTATTTATCAGAAACCAAAGTCAAATTATAGCACTGCTATACTAAAAAGGCATAGTTGGAGAAATAATCCTATCCTGAAAGGTCTATTTCTTGCCCTCATCATCATTATCATAAGCTAAAAATATTTCTTGAATTGCCAGTCTATGTATAGCACTGAACTCTCTAGGTCAGGTGTCAGAAAACTACTGTTCCCACCAGTTTTTGTTGGGATACAGCCACACCCATTTGTGCCAGTTTATTTTCTGTGGCTGCTTTCAGGCCATGGCAACATTATGTAGGTCTGACAGAAACGATATGGCCTACAAAACTGCCCAAATATTTACCATTTGGTTCTTTACAGAAGAAGTTTGCTAGACTCCTGTGCTAGGTGCTTGAATGAACTGATGAAAGGAAAATCATATTGACTACCATGATGACTAAATCAGTCTCAGCAAGTAAAATAGCAACAGAATATTGAATATTAGGTTATATCCACATGCCTTTTAGTAATTTTTCAAAACATTTATAAGACAAATTCATAATTTTTAGTTTTACATGGTTTACTGTTTACTGATTGGTTCTTAACTCTACCTCACTGCCTCACCAGAAGAGGTCAGGATCTAGCTCAGTGAATGAATACACATGAGCTTAATTGTTCATAAATAAATAGTCCTTAGATGAATATGAACTCACTTTACTATAACATAAGAATACTGAAGTTAAAAAATAAATAAAGGAGCTTCCTTTTTGAGATAGGGTGGAGTTTCTTCAAATATTAAAGTTCATGTGCCCTAAGGCACCCCACTACATGTACCCTGTGCATCTAATTTATTTATTTATTTTTTCAGCGTAACAGTATTCATTGTTTTTGCACAACACCCAGTGCTCCATGCAATATGTGCCCTCCCTATTACCCACCACCTGGTTCCCCCAACCCCCCCCCCCCCGCCCCTTCAGAACCCTCAGGTTGTCTTTCAGAGTCCATAGTCTCTTATGGTTCACCTCCCCCTCCAATTTCCCTCAACTTCCTTCTCCTCTCCATCTCCCAATGTCCTCTATGTCATTTGTTATGCTCCACAAATAAGTGAAACCATATGATACTTGACTCTCTCTGCTTGACTTATTTCACTCAGCATAATCACTTCCAGTCCCGTCCATGTTGCTACAAAAGTTGGGTATTCATCCTTTCTTTTTTTTTTTTTTTTTTTTTGACCATATACCAAGACCACAGGGCCTCTGTTGAATTTTATCCTGGTTCAGGGGACCTGTGAATGACCACATGGATTCAGGGTCACATTTGGTAATTATTTACTCTTTCTCCTATTCGTGAGGGTGGTAGAGAGCGTAGCAAATAGAATCATTTTCTGGATGTAACAATTCTAATTCTAAATCCTATTCTAGGATTTTTACATTGCCTGTCTCACCTCTCTAGGCATTAATTTGCAATCTCTGTTTTTACATTCTTACCTACCTACTCTTATTCATGTAGTATAAGAGCTTTACCTATAAGGAGAAATTTCTAAAAATTAAGAAAAAAAGAAATTCTAAGAGTTCTACTGCCCTTATCTACTATTTATTTCAAACAGAGGCAAAATCTGCTGTGTGCAAAAGGAAGCTTTATAAGAGATATCTTTATAAAATAAAGGCATATAATTCTGGGTTTTGCTTCTTTCTTTCCCCAGAAAACTCAGAAGTATTCTCTAAAGATGATTACAGAAACCACAAGAAAAGGCAATAATAGCTCCTTTTTTTTTTAAGAGCTGCATGTGACAGAATGAGTTGAGAGCCATCCACAAGGGACAGCTGGATATAACTAAACATATTTATTTATTTATTTATTTATTTTTTTTTTAAAGATTTTATTTATTTATTTGACAGAGAGAGAGATCACAAGTAGGTAGAGAGGCAGGCAGAGAGAGAGGAGGAAGCAGGCTCTCTGCGGAGCAGAGAACCCGATGCGGGGCTCGATCCCAGGACCCTGAGATCATGACCTGAGCCGAAGGCAGCGGCTTAATCCACTGAGCCACCCAGGCACCCCAACATATTTATTGATAAGAGGGAAAGTAGGAGTAGACATTTCCCTTCCCACCACAGTTTAGCCCTTTCTCTTGTAACTTGTTTTCACCCACCACTTCTTTGCCTTTATTAACTGAACCTGGAATGCTTTTTCCCCCTAGCCTATATAATTATATTTTGTCTGATTTGACTATATTACCCCTGGACAGTGTCCATAACTTGAGCCAATGACCATCTCCCCTCCGTTTTTATTAAATAGAATATGCTACTATGTAACTTCTGTGCCCTCTGAGCAAACTCCAAGTGTTTCTTCTTTGAGGCAACTCCTTAAAGATTTGCTCTCAGGGACACCTGGGTGGCTCAGGCATTTAAGCATTCAACTCTTGATTTTGGCCCAGGTCATGATCTCAGGTCTTGGGATCAAGCCCCACATCAGACTCTGCACTCTGCACAGAGTCTGCTTGTCCCTCTCCTTCTTCCCCTCCACCTGTTTGCGCTCTCTTTCTGTCTCTAAAAAATAAAATCTTTTTAAAAATATAAAATAAAATAAAGATTTGTTGTCAGAAATACTTAATACCACCCAAATTCTAATCTGTGAAGAGAGGAACTCAAATTTAAGCTTAGGTATAGTGGCCATTTCCCTCCTCCATTACCTCAGAGTAACCCCAGTCCCTTCAGTCACAAGCATTGCCCCTGGAAATGGAGAAACTTAAATGGAATTCATCTCTTCAAAATCCATAGACAGTCAAATGTATTTTAGAGTTATTCAATAAAATTGACTAGCATGAGTATTCTAAAAACAGTACTGTGCGGTTTTTAATGTATCACCCAGCTGTGGAACATTTATTTAGTGAACTATGCAAAGAAACCTATAAAATAGTGTCACCATCACCATGAAACAAATTGAACCCAGTAAGATTTGGATTATAGAGATAAAACTGATAAGAAATCCCAGCCATCAGGTTTCTAGTCCACTGAAGTTTCCAGTGAATCAGAATACAGTGTGCAGACTTGTCAGGTATTTCGGGAAATTTTACAAGTGAAATGTCTATTAGTGCATTAATATTATCGCCTGCTTTCCTGTTAGGATCATGAATCTTTTTTTTTTTTTTAAAGATTTATTTATTTGACAGATAGAGATTACAGGTAGGCAGAGTGGCAGGCAGAGAGAGAGAGAGAGGAGGAAGCAGGCTCCCAGCTAAGCAGAGAGCCCGATGCGGGGCTCGATCCCAGGACCCTGGGATCATGACCTGAGCTGAAGGCAGAGGCTTTAACCCGCTGAGCCACCCAGGTGCTCCGGATCATGAATCTTGATTGAGTTAAAGCATAGTTTCATGCTTCATCTCCTCCACAGACTTCACAGACAGTGGACTCTTTAGGAGTCCTCTGGGCAAAATAAGTGTTGTTCTTTGTGGGCCCCAATAGTTGAGTCTCATCTTGTCTTGTAAAATTAGAATCTCAGTTCCTTAGCTTAATAGCTCTGGTTCTGGAAAACGATGTTTCCAGACTGGCAGTATTTAACTATTTGTGTATAAGAGTCCTGCCAACAAGCAGAACTTATTCCCCAACTTGTCCTAGGCCCAGAAATGAAACATCATATTTCTTTGATAGAAACTGATCATAAGACCCTGTTTAAATATCATGTCTACTCTATACAAATTATCATGCTCACCTAAATAAATACTGTTGAAAGTTCAGTTGTATCAAGTTTCAGTGGAGCAGGTAATTGACATTAATTGAAGACACAGGGCCTACATTTGAGACTTAACTGCCACTAACTAGCTGTGTGGCTTGATGATAAACAAGCATCCCCCCTTATAATACAGTAATAGAGTTGAAGCCTTTGTAACTGATGCAGTCAGCACAAAATGTATTACTTCCAAAGCCAAACTATTTGAATTCAAATCTCAGCTCATCTGCTTGCTATCTGTGTGACCTTTAGCAGAGTACTGAGCCTCTCCATGCATGTAAAAGGGGGATAACAGTACCAATTTCAAAGAATCATTACATGGATTAAATGAGTTGGTGCATGTAAGGAATTATGTTGACTGATATTTTCAAAAATATTAGTTCTTGTTTGTTTAGAGAGAGAGAAAGAGGTGGGGGGGTGTGACAGAGAAAGGAAGAGAATCTTTTTTTTTTTTTAATATCTTATTTATTTATTTGACAGACAGAGATCACAAGTAGGCAGAGAGGGAGAGAGAAGGAAGCAGGCTCCCCGCTGAGCAGAGAGCCTGACGCGGGCCTCGATCCCAGAACCCTGAGATCATGACCTGAGCCAAAGGCAGAGGCTTAACCCACTGAGCCACCCAGGCGCCCCGAAAGGAAGAGAATCTTAAGCAGGCTTCACACCTAGTGTGGAATCTGATGTGGGGATGAATCTCACAACCCTGAGATCATGACCTGAGCAAAATTAAGAGTTGGATGGTTGGGTCACCTGGGTGGCTCAGTGGGTTAAAGCCTCTGCCTTCAGCTCAGGTCATCATCCCAGGGTCCTGAGATTGAGCCCTGCGTCAGGCTCTCTGCTCAGCAGGGAGCCTGCTTTCCTTCCTCTCTCTCTGCCTGCCTCTTTGCCTACTTATGATCTCTGTCTGTCAAATAAATAAATAAAATTTTTAAAAAAATGTTTAAAAACAAACGAAAAAAAGAGTTGGATGCTTAACTTACTGAGCCATCCAGGCACCCCAAAGATAATAGTTTTTTTAAAATTTTAATTTTTAGTTAACTTGTTAATTAAGGGAGAAAGTTGTCTAAAAGAGAATCATAAGAATTTACTTACACAGGACGGGTCATTAATAAAGTTCTAAAATGGCAGTGAACTGAAATTGTCAACTTTTTTTAAGAGGGAGGTGTTACCTTTATTTTTTTTTTACTGTACTAGAAACATGTAATGTGATAAAAATTGTTACAGCAGCAATCATATTACAGTGCATAAATATATCGAAGTGGCACACTGTATACTTTAAATTCACACAATGTTACATGTCAAATTTATCCCAAAAATTTTGGAAAGAAAAAAAAATTTTTTAAGATTTTAATTCTTTGTTAGAGAAAGAGAGCAGCAGTTGGGGGAGCAGCAGGCAGAGCGAGAAGGAGAAGCAGGCTCCCTGCTGAGCAGAGAGCCTGATGTGGGGCTCAATCTCAGGACCCTAGAACCATGACCTGAGCCAAAAGGCAACCAAAGGCAAAAACACTAAACTGACTGAGCCACTCAGGCACCCTAAGAAAAAAATTTTCTAATTGAAAGCTTGCATAAATGAAGTGTTTTGATCATGTTTTCAAAATATTTTATAACATTTTATAATAAATTTTCCCTACCTACTTATTTTTTAATCCAATTAATTAACATATAATATATTATTAGTTTCAGAGGTAGAAGTTAGTAATGGTTCAGTCTTATATAATACCCAAGGTTCATTACATGTGCCCTCCTTAACGTCCAACACCCAGTTACTCCATTTCCTACTCCCCTGACCTCCTGTTGGTTTCCTCCAACAGGAAACCCTGTTTCCTATGATTGAGAATCTCTTATGGTTTGTCTCCCTCTCTGATTTCGTCTTGTTTTATTTTTTTCCTCTTCCCCTATAATCCTGTTTTGTTTCTTAAGTTCCACATCTGAGTGATAATTACCTTTCTCTGTTTGACTTTTTTGCTTGGCATAATATCCTCTAATTCCATTCACGTCGTTGCAAATGGCAAGATTTCATTTTTTTGATGGTTGAGTAGTAGTCCATTGTGTATGTATGTATGTATGCATGTATGTGTGTATATACACACTACATCTTTTTTATCCATTCATCTGTTTATGGACATCTGGGCTCTTTCCATAGTTTGACTGTTGTGGACATTGCTGCTGTAAACATCGGTGTGCAGATGCCCCTTTGGATCACTATATTTGGATCACTATATTTGTATCTTCAGAGTAAATACCCAGTAATGCAGAAATTGTCAACTTCTTGGTGGGAATTTCCCATCAGATTATGAAACTTTAGTAGAAGATTTTTCCTTTTCCAGAATCCTTTGGAGCCCTTTATATTCCTGCCAATGATTGTGCATATTCACAGATTTTTAAGGAAAGAGCCATTCTTTAATCTTTTGATATTAGTTAACCATTAGTTAACATCCTTAGTTAAGGATTTTATATTAGATGATCTTTTTTTTTTTTTTCCTTTATAGCAAAGCACTCTTTCTCTTAGTGAACACATTCTATTGGTGTGTCTAAATTTCAGTGGACCGTGTGGCAAAATTCTTCTTCCAGTTTCCTTGTTTTTAGTGACATTTTGAGGTGCAGTCTTGACAAGTACCAGATCTGTCAGAATACTTGTCACCAGTCATCTGTGTCTTGATTAAAACTTTGTTAAGGAATTATATTCCAATCTCTTTACTACTTGTCTCAGAATAACATCTCCCTGCACGTGACATAATTCAGATTATCAATCACATAATGTCTGGTAGCATTGTTATTACCATACTTTAAAGTAGTTGGGCTTATTTTCCCAAATGCCTTAGTTTTAAGAGGCAACCTCTAGCTCCCTTTTTAAATTTATAGTCATTGGTCTAACTTCTTTTTTATGTAAAAAGCCTCTCCTTTTTATACCCACTCTTAGCATTGCATTGGAAACGGCCATCGAATTAGAACATTCAGAAGTGATCCTGCTAATTGGGCTAGCACCTAAGGAAGCAGCAGGTCTGTGTCCTCCTGTGAGGTTCTGGAAAAGAAAATCTTTTGCTGTGTAATGCAACACAGGCTCAGAGACCAAGCATACCAATAAGCAGTTATGCTCTTTTGAAGAAATAACATTTATTTTTCAGACTCCATTTGAAAAACTGAGCTTTCCTCTCCACTGCCTCTCCCTCTGCGTATTTTCTCAGTTCTGTCAGAAAATGTCCTAACACCAGAGCCAGTCATATAGGTATTGATTCTAGTAGGTAAAAAAATATTCAATATGTTTAATCTTCAGGGAGAAAACTCTTAAAATTAATGGAAATATCTTATTTCATTGACTTCATTTGTTTTAGATACTGCAGATATAGAAGTCTATTTTACACCCAAATTTTTTTTAATAAGTCATGAGAAACCTAGATTCTGTATTCCTACATGTCTTCTCAAGCACCATATGGAAACACTATTCCTAGATCTGTGGCATATTTTTTACTCTGGTGTAAGCTAGTATATGTGCCAAATAAAATTAACAGTTATCACAGATACCCCTTCCATTTCTGAGAAGCAGAGCTTATTTTAATATGTACTAAAGCAAATGTAATATATCTACTTCCATTTTTTTAACTTCCATTTTTAATCAACTCAGTATTTTTTGAATGACTATTAAGTTACCACTGAGTTACTAAGAAACATTATAAAACAGCAGTTATGGAAAAAATTTCCCAAATGCCAGATTCAGTAATGTCAGGAATTGAAGCAAACAAATTACTGTTTCAAGATAATTGGTGTTTTTTTTTCTTCAAAACATTTTTAAGTATATAATTCAGTGGTATTAAGTACCTTCCTAATGTGTGCAACCATTTCCTATCCATTTACAGAACTTTTACCTCATACCAGACAGAAACTAGCCATTCAGCAATGACTCCCCATCCTCCCTTAACACCTTAGCCACTGGTAACCACCACTGTACTTTCTGTCTCTGTAAATTCCCTGTTCTGGGTCTCTGATGTAAGTGGAACCATATGATATTTTTCCTTTTGTGTCTTATTACACATAGCAATATGTCTCAAGATTCAACCATGTTGTAACATAAATCAGAATTTCATTCCTTTTTATGGCCTACTAATATTCCATTGTGTGTGTATATGCCACATTTTATTTATCTGCTCATTTGTTGATGGACACATGGGTTGTTAACCATATTCTGGCTGTTGAGTGAATAATACTGTTTTGAACATGGGTGAGAAAGTTTTTAGTCATTGATTTCAGTTCTTTTAGGCATATCCCTAGGAGTGGAATTGATAGATCATGTAATAATTCTGTGTTTTATATTTTGAGGAACTACCAAACTGTTTTCCATAGCAACTGCATCATTTTAGATTCCTACCAGCACTGCATAAGGGTTCCAGTTTCTCCATATGTTCCCAACACTTGTCCTCCAGTTTTCTAATAGTAGCTGTTTTAATGGGCTTGAAGTAAAATTGTTAAGATTTTTTTAAGTTTTTTTTTAATTTTAAAAAAAAATTTTTAAAGATTTTATTAAATTATTTATTTATTTGACAGAGAGAGGGGGAATATAAGGGAGAGAGAGACAAGTTTGGGAGGAGAGGGAGAAGCAGACTTCCTACTGAGCAGGGAGCCCTACAGAGGGCTTGATCCTAGGACCCCAAAATCATGACCAAAGGCAGATTCTTAACCCACTGAGCCACCCAGGTACCCTGTTATATTCTTAATATAGTAAAATGTTGCTTCTTAGTTTGTAAGACTTAACTTTATTAACAGGGTGTCTTAACAGATTTAAACTTTGCAAATATGATCTTTGTATAAAGTAACACATCATGATGGTGATGATGCTGATGGAACCTGCAGATTGGTTTTACTCCCCCTCAAAATGATATTTTGTTATTTACTGTAAAATTTCCTTTGTACTACAGAATATACCATCATATTGAATTAAAATAAGTAATTCGTAAATGCCTTAGCGCTTTTTAATGTTTGATTTCTATATAGCTATAGAAGAATGTAAAATCAGGTTACAAATGATAAATTGATATGTTTCTTATTATTTAAATCTTGCCAAATTCCAGTGAAATAGAAAATTGGGATTCAGCAAACTCAAAAGTAAATTCGATTAACCTGTTACTTGGAGATTTTAAGGTGAGATAACAAAAGAATGTGATGTAATCAAAAGAAAGGTAGAGTAGCCATCCTTATTATCACTCAAACTAGATTTTAAACCAAAGACTGTAATAAGAGATGAAGAAGGACATTATATCATAATAAAGGGGTCTATCCAAAAAAAAGATCTAACAACTTTAAATATTTATGCCCTTAACTTGGGAGCAGCCAAATATATAAATCAATTAATAACAAGGAGACTCATTGATAATAATACAATAGTAGTAGGGGACTTTAGCACCCCACACACAGCTGTGGACAAATCCATCTAAGCAGAAGATGAGCAAGGAAATAAGGGCTTTGAATGACACACTGGACCAGATGGACTTAACAGGTATATTCAGAGCATTTCACCCTAAAGCAGCAGAATGCACATTCTTTCAAGTGCACATGGAGCACTCCCCAGAATAGATCACATTTTGGGTCAGAAATCAGGTCTCAACCAGCACAAAAAGATTGAAATCATACTATGCCTGTTTTCAGACCACAATGCTATGAAACTAGAACTCAACCACAAGGAAAAATTTGGAAGGGCCCCAAATACATGGAGATTAAAGAACATCCCACTAAAGAATGAATGGGACAACCAGGAAATTAAAGAATTTTTTTAAAATGCGAAAGCAAATGAAAGTGAAAACACAACAGTTCAAAATATTTGGGATGCAGCAAAGTCAGCCCTAAGAGGGAAGAGTATAGCAATATGGGCCTTCCTTAAGAAGTAAGAAAAGACTCAAATATACAACCTAACCTTACACCTAAAGGAGCTGGGAAAAGAACAACAAATAAAGCCTAAATGCAGCAGGAGAAGAGAAATAAGATTGGAGGAGAAATCAATGATACAGAAATAAATTTAAAAAAACAGCAAACAGTAGAACAGATCAGCAAAAGTAGGAGCTAGTTCTTTGAAAGAATTAATAAGATTGATAAACCCCTGGCCAGACTTATCAAAAAGAAAAGAGAAAGGACCCAAATAAATAAAATTGTGAATGAAAGAGGAGAGATCACAACCAGCACTGCAGAAATACCAACAATATAAGAGAATAATATGAGCAATTATATGCCAACAAATTAGGCAATCCAGAAGAAATGAATACATTCCTAGAAACATAATCTACCACAACTGAAAGAGGAGTAAATAGAAAACGCGAACAAATCAGTAAAGAAATTGAATCCATAATCAAAAATCTCCCAACAAACAAGAGTCCAAGGCCGGATGGCTTCCCAGAGGAATTCTACCAAACATTTAAATAAGAGTTAATACCTACTCTTCAGAAGTTGTTCCAAAAAACAGAAATGGAAGGAAAACTTCCAAACTCATTCTCTGAGGCCATAATTACCTTGATCCCAAAACCAGACAAAGACCCTACCAAAAAGGAGAATTATGACCAAAATTCCTGATGAACCTGGATGCAGAAATTCTCACCAAAATACTAGCTTATATGGTCTAACAGTATATTAAAAGGACTATTCACCACAACCAAGTGGGATTTATTCCTAGGCTGCAGGGGTGGTTCAACATCCACAATCAATCAGTGTGACGTACCACAGTACTAAAAGAAAGGATAAGAACCATTTAAACCATATGACCAAAAGCATTTGACAAAGTATAGCATCCTTTCTTGAGAGGATGTAGGAAAAGAGGGAACATTCTTCAACATCATAAAAGCCATATAAGAAAGACCCACAGCGAGTATCATCCTCAGAGGGAAGAAAGAACTTTTCCCCTAAGATCAGGAACATTACAAGGATGTCTACTCTCACCACTGTTCATCATCGTAATGGAAATCCTAGCCTCAGCAATCAGACAGCAAAAAGAAATAAAAGGCATCCAAATCAACAAAGAAGTCAAACTTTCACTCTTCACAGATGACATGATACTTTATGTAGAAAACCCAAAAGACCCCAGCAAAAAATTGCTAGAACTGATAGAGGAATTCATCAAAGTTGTAGGATATAAAACCAACACACAGAAGCCTCTTGTATTCCTATACACTAACAGTGAAATAGCAGGAAGAGAAACCAAGGTATCAATCCCAATTGCAATTGCACCCAAAACCATAAGATACCTAAGAATAAATCTAACCAAAGAGGCAAAGGATCTGTACTCAGAAAACTATAGAATACTCATGAAAGAAGTTAAGACACACAGAAATGGAAAAACATTCCATGCTCATGGATTAGAAGAAAAAATATTGTTAAAAATATCTGTGCTATCCAAAGCAGTCTACACTTTGAGTGCAATACCTATCAAAATACCACCAGCATTTTTCACAGAGCTGGAACAAACAGTCCTAAAATATGTATGAAATCAGAAAAAAGACCTCAAATAGCCAAAGGAATGTTGAAAAAGCAAACCAAAGCTGGTGGCATCACAATTTTGGATTCCAAGCTCTCCATCAAATGGTGTTGGGAAGATTGGATAACCACGTGCAGAAAGATGAAAACTGGACCACTTTCTTACAGCATACACAAAAACAAATTTAAAATGGGTAAAAGACCTAAATGTGAGACAGGAATCCATTGAAATCCTAGAGGAGAATAGATACAGCAATCTCTTTGGCCTCAGCTGCAGCAAATTCTTGCTAGGCACGTCTCCAAAGGCAAGGGGAACAAAAGCAAGAATGAACTATTGGGATTTCATTAGGATAAAAAGCTTTTGCACAGCAAAGTAAATAATCAACAAAACTAAAAGACAGCCTACAGAATGGGAGAAGATACTTGCAAATGAAATATCAGATAAAGGGCTAATATCCAAGCTCTATAAAGAATTTATCGAACTCAATACAAAAAAAAAAAAAAAAATGCAGTCAAGAAATGGTTAGAAGACATGAACAGACATTTCTCCAAAGAAGACATACAGATGAGCAATAAACACATGAAAAATGCTCAACATCACTCGGAAATACAAATCAATGAGATACCACTTCACACTAGTCAGAATGGCTAAAATTAACAACCCAGGAAACGGCAGATGTTGGTGAGAATGCAGAGAAAGGGGAACACTCTTACAGTTTTGGTGGGAATGCAAGCTGGTGCAGCCACTCTGGAAGACAGCATGGAGGTTCCTCAAAAAGTTGAAAATAGGGGCGCCTGGGTGGCTCAGTGGATTAAGCCTCTGCCTTTGGCTCAGGTCATGATCTCAGGGTCCTGGGATCGAGCCCCACATCGGGCTCTCTGCTCAGCAGGGAGCCTGCATCCCCCTCTCCTTCTGCTTGCCTCTCTGTCTACTTATGATTTCTCTCTGTCAAATAAATAAAATGTTTCAAAAAAAAAAAAGTTGAAAATAGATCTACCCAAAGACCCAGCAATTGCACTATTAGGTATTTACACAAAGTATACAAACATAGTGATCTGAAGAGGCACCTGCACCCCATTGTTTATAACAACAGTGTCCACAATAGTCAAACTGGAAAGAGCCCAGATGTCCATTGACAGATGAATGGATAAAAAAAGGTGGTACATTTCTACCATGGAGTATTACTTAGCCATCAAAAAGAATGAAATCTTGCCATTTGCAACAATGTGGAAACTAGAGGGTATTATGCTAAGGGAAATAAATCAGAGAAAGACAAATACCATATGATTTCACTCATATAATTTAAGAAACAAAAAGATGAACATAGGGGAAGGGAAGGAAGAATAAAGTAAGATAAAAACAAACAGGCAAACCATAAGAGACTCTTAACTGTAGGGAACAAATAGCGTTGCTGGAGGGGAGTGGCGGTGAGATGGTGTAACTGGAAGATGGGCATTAAAGAGGGAACTTGAAGTAATGAGCACTGGGTGTTGTATGCAACTGATGAATCACTAAATTCTACACCTGAAACTAATAATACGCCATATGTTAACTAAATAGAATATAAATTTTTAAAAAAATTTTTAAAGAATATGATGTAAAATAGTATTTTTCAAACTTTAAAATGCAGAAGCGTCATGGGGTAAGTTTGATAATGTGTAGATTCTAATTAGTCAGTCTTGATGGGCCTGCTCTTCAGCACATTTAACGAGTTCCTGAGTGACATCAAGGCTGCTTGCCCAGAGAACAGACATTGAGTACAAGAATTTAAAGTATAGTGAAGATAGACCCTAACTGATTTAAAAAAAAAAAAAAATCTGTGGCTCTTCTGGCATGCAAAAGTAAATTACAGGTATTAGGTGATCTATTTTGAATGTTTTAACAATGTGTAAATGAATGTATTGATTAAAAAAACAAATTGGACCTGGTGGTATCAAGCTCTGGAATCACATTTTCAGTTCCTCTATTGAAATGCTTCTCTCCCTGGTCACTGTGCCTCAGTTTTCTTAACCTTAAAATTGGAAGAGTACTTTCCATCTTTTTTTTCACCTTGATGTTGATAAAGAATTTTTTTTTAATTGCCTCTTCTATGTTTTCCTCCTTAGGGAGTGCCTTGGTGAAGCACATGAGCCTTGTGACTGCCAAACATGGAAAAATTGGCTACAAAAAATAACTGAAATGAAACCAGAAGAACGTAAGGGGAATCTTAGATAGCTATACTACATTATATTATACTATATATATGTTCTAACAGCATTCAAAAGATAATGTGGCCCTATTAGAGTCTTCATTAAGTAAGTCTTCAAGTTCATTAATGCTGTAGCTCTCCAGTTTAACATTACACGTCTAAGTAACACCCTTTTGGACATCACAAGGTTTTTGCACTGGGGAATCACAGACAGGTTCCATGTTTCTAACTGACTGTTTTCAGTTAAGATAAACAGGGTAAACACAGGTCTCATTGAAGCCCTTCTCCCACAACCGCTCCCCTTTATCCTGGGGTGGACCAACTAGCCTTTTTTGTACCTCAAGGGAAGAAGTATATAAACTGTAATGAGAGGAAGCGTCTTATTTCCCTAGAAACTTCCAGTGGATGATAAGTTAATTTCTTGGCATTGGCATTGTGTGGCTCTGTAGATTTAGTTACTTTAAATAGCATGTCTAACTATTTTTGCTATATGTATTCTACAGAAATGCTACGAAATTGGTGTTAGTGATCCCATTTTGTAGATGAAGTAATTAATATTTAGATTGGATTGAGTGACATCAGGGACAGGGCATGTGCCTGGAAACAATAGGTTTTAATTAGCCTTTCTAATAGCAGTTCCTGCATTTAACAAGTAAATATATCTGTTTTGTGATTATTTTTCACCCCCACAGAGGGTTTTATGATAGCTGTTTTCTTCCAAACTAATATAAAAATTAATTTCATTTTTTCCCTTTTGTATAATGGAGTTAGTTTGAGGTATAACAAATCAGGATTAAGACTCCACTCAGTGATTCTGCACTTAATGTGAACAAAGCACATGATGATGATGCCAGCCTTCAGAAAGTACATAAATAGAAGGGAAGCTGTCAGATCATTATAATATCATATGATAACTAATATTGTTGGGTAGAGGTAAGAGTACAAAAGCAAGAAAACTAAATCAGATTGGGAAAACAAGAGGACTAAATCAGGTTGGGCAGGAGGGTGTCATAGAACCTTCCTGAAGCGAGTGAGATAGGAATTGGGTTTTAGCGTGTCTGCAGAGGCAGAGGTGTGGTAGGTATTCCTGTCAGCAGCTCAAGTGATGCTGGGAGAGCCTGGCTGACAGCTCTGAGACCCTACAGGCTTGTACTATATCGGGCAATATACCATTGCCCAAAAACTGGTCATTAGCATTTTATATTCGCAAGATTCATTTTGTACACTGACTCAGGGTTATTCAAATCCATGAAGAAGATAATACTATGTAAACCAAAATATCAGTTTATTAATTGATAATGAGGGGGATCCCTTTCACATGATGAGAAGGCTTATGTCCCTTATCCAAAAGCAAAAGAAAATGGATAATCTTAGGATATTTTTTAGGGAGACCTGATTAAATATTCCTGCCCTGTACATTCCTCATTCAACCAACAAATATTTTTTTGAGTGCCTGCTATGTGCTAGGAACTTCCCAAATTAAAAACACCGGTATAGATTGTTTTTGTTCCCCAGGTGCATTGTCTCTTGAATGCCAGATATAGCTTGCCATTGCTCCCCTGACACCCACTGTTTTCCCTATTCTGATATGTATGGGTCTGTGTATATGTGCAAGTTCCATAAACAGATTAATACTATTACCCTGCAACACCTTTAAACATGACAAGACCATTGGATTTTGCTTCTTTTTTTGTTTCTGGCACCAAGAAACATCTATATTTCTGTTAGATATGGTTGGCTATCGCTCACCTACCTATATTTCTTTATACCTTTATATGAAGCTCAACATTAAGGTCCATGGGAGAAATTGCAAGAGATGAGGCTGGAAAGGCAGGTGTTGCCAGATTTTGAGGAGTTTTGCCAAATTGTCTGAAGTTAATCTTATTAACAGAATAAGCTATCTGGTGCATTTTTTTAAGTAGGAAAGTGGCCTTGTCTGAGGATTTTTATGAAGATATTTGATGACTGGGCAGGTGAGACTGAAGGACAGAAAGATCAAAATATGGAGGTGAATTTTTAGTTTTGAGTCAAAGGATGAATGATTGGCTGATGTAGGAAATGCAGATATGAGAGTAACTTTCAGGGAAAAATCAATTATTTGTTTGGACATTGTGAACTTTGATGTACTTGTAGGACTTATATGTGGAGGTGTGCAGTGGGATTTTAGAAGTGCTTGTCTGCAGATCAGAAGAGATGCTGAGAAAACTTAGGGATAGCTTGTTGCATTTAAGTGGTCTCTATGTTATTTATGTAACATTTATTGAGTGCTGCTTTATATTAGAATGTGGAAATAAGGTGCTGTCTACATTCTTGAAGTTTACATTTTAGAGATGAAGACAGTGATATACAAAACTAAGAAGAAGAAGTATTATTAATGCTGTGAAAGAACAGCATACCTGTAGTATATTGTTGAGGGAGGGGAGAGATCAAAGAGAAGAGTTTTCTCTCATCCTTCTCTCATCTGCCCTCTCATGAGAGGGTAAGGAAAATCATTGTGAAAGAATTGGTGCACAAGCCCCATCTTGAGAGCTGATAGATGTTCTTCACATAGACTGTAACAGGAAGGGCATTTAGGCTTCAGGTGAAGGAAAGCTGTGAAATAGCACAGCATGTTCAGGGATGCAGACCCTGCAGTATAACCAGCACAAAGGGGAGTGCACTGCGACATGAGACTGCACAGGCAGATGTCCCAGTCAGGTGTCAGGACGGGGCGGGGTTTCTCTGGGCTGCTGGGAGGTCTGACTTCATCCTGAGACACTGAAAAGCAGTTCTGAGTAGGAGAGTAAGAATTGAAGGTGCTTACTTACTCAGGTGAAAATGTGGGTGGTAAGTAGAGACTGTTGGGAGACAAGTAAGAATGTTGTTTCTTAAAAAACTTCAGAATGTCCAGGTGAGAGGATAATGAGGGGTTTGAACAAGACAGGGGCAATGCAGACAGGAGAAGAGAGGTATACACAGGAGAGTTAAGACGATGCAGTTAATATATTAAGTTATGAATCTTGTGTACTGACCAACTGCCTAGAGTGTTAACTCACCACCAGAAATAACTAGTACAATATATGGTTTATTAATTCTTGAGAAGAAAATGGCCATAAGTGTCCAATTTAAGATATGAAGCAAACTTTTTTTTAAGATTTTCATTTATTTATTTGACAGAGATAGAAAGATCACAAGTAGGCAGAGAGGCAGGCAGAGAGAGAGAGAGAGGAAGCAGGCTCCCTGCTGAGCAGAGAGCCCGATGAGGGGCTTGATCCAGGGACCCTGGGACCATGACCTGAGCCAAAGGCAGAGGCTTAACTCACTGAGCCACCCAGGCGCCCTGAAGCAAACATTTTGAAACGGGTGTTTTTACTTATCTTACCATTCTAAAATTGTTCATTTGTTCCATACGCACGAATAAGTTTTTACTAGGGCAAGAGAAAGAGGACGAACTAGCTAGTAAGTGCAGATGATCACTAAAACTGTGACAAAATATCCTTACATATGGCCATGATCCTGATAATGAGGACAGAAGAGAAATAGAAGAACTAGAAAATGGTATATATGGTGTATACACAGTTACTTCTGGTGGCCAGAGACAGGGAGACCGCAAATGAAAAATAAGATTTCCTTAGAGTCCCAAATGGGGTTTTAATTCAGAAAGACAGAGGAACTTGAGAAAATTGAATAGAAGATAAGAGACTGAGAACAACTCAAAAGTTGTCTACCAAAGAAGGACCAAAGCCAGAACTACAGAGAAAGTTCCCAGTTGCTGAGAAAAACCTAGTTTTCTCATTGTCCTCCACACAGAAGTGGATGATCAGCTGACTACTACTAATGACCCCTTAAGTTTATGAAATTTAGGATGAGGCTTAAAGCAAGTAATACTAGGCCAACTGCAAGTCTTAAGCAGAACATCATCATTAAATACATAAAAATAATATTCTAAGAAAGAAAAGTATGATTTAATGCTGTATTATTTACATATTAATTTGGGTCATGGTTACATACATATTTTTGGAATAAGCATTTTCCACTGAACTTGTCAATTCATGAGATCATTTTCTATCTTATGCCTAGTTTTCCAAAGTCTTTGAATTATGAGACTCAAAAAGAGTGACAAAATCTAATTAATGAGAAAAAATTGTAAAATATACAAAGATTTGTTCAAAGAGTTCCATGTAAAGATTCAAATACTATATTTCAGCATTGAAACTGCCTCTTTTATGCCTAATCAGACAAAAAGAGGGAGTAATTATATTTTCTGTGAAACAGTGGTAATTTATAAAAATTTTGAGACCAGTTTTTCCATAGCACTTGATAAATGGTTATTGAATGGAATTCAAATAGTCTTTTTAAGAAGTCAGTCTTTTAAAATCAACTTTGTTTTGGGCAATGCTGTCAGGACGCTTCTCACTCCTAAGAGCTTTCTCTGTATCCTTGTTTAATAAACTTCTGTTGCTTTACTCACTCTAAATCAATCAATCAATCAATAATAAATCAACTTTTTTTTAAGATTTTATTTATTTATTTGACAGACAGAGATCACAAGTAGGCAGAGAAGCTGGCAGAGAGAGAGAGGAGGAAGCAGGCTCCCTGCTAAGCAGAGAGCCCGATGTGGGGCTCAATCCCAGGACCCTGGGATCATGACCTGAGCCAAAGGCAAAGGCTTTAACCCACTGAGCCACCAGCCGCCCCAATAAAATCAACTTTTTTACATATATATTGACTCTTAGTATATCTTCGATTGTTATGCACTAATACTTGATTAAATGAACTTAATATTTCTTACAAAGAGACATAAGCACACTAGATTACTGAAGAAAGATCAGGATACAATAGACATGTAACTGAAGTCAAGGAAAGAGGCTGGAATTCAGTAAGCATGAAGAAAACTCACCAGGTAGACTGAAGGGGGAGATAAGGTAATGCAAGTATGAAGCAAAGTGTATATAATAAGGCAGATGTGTGAAATGACTGTGTTCAGAGAACTAGAAGGAAAGGCATTTTTTCCAGTACAAGTTTTTGTCTTAATAATGGTAAAAAATATTTTTTATATTTCCTGAACACGATTTACTTTATACAGTCCTCTAGAATGCAGTTAGGAACTAGCATTCTCTCTGAGGGTGGGAGAAAAAAACTGTTATATTGCAAGTCATACAGGCTGCTTTGTTTTAATGGCTTTGTGCTTTATTTATTGTAACAATGGACAATAAAGGTCATAAGAATATGTTAGAGCCTCTGAGCTAAAAATAATGTTGATGCTAAAGGGAGGAGACAGGCCAGTACTTTAGAAAGAAAAATTAGACATTGTACTTAATGATTGGGTTTTAAAGCAGTACCCTCTCTAAATGGCATTACCTCCACAGCTTGACTTGATTAGCCATAAGCATAGTAAGTTCCTCCTGAAACTCCTGTTCTCCACCAAATTAACTGAAAATTCTCTGTAGCAACACCCTTGTCAAGACCATCTTCTATCAAGTGGGTTTAGAACTGAGGTGGGTATGATCACTTCATTGCTGCTGTTGTTTCTCTTTGCTATGTGGAATTGAAAACCAGTGCTTCCCAGTCCACCAGTAGCTCCTGTTCTATTGTTGAACAGACTTAAGTGGGCAGGCACCTTGGGATTCTTTGTGGCAAGATAGCCCCACTCCCGCAGTGGTAGGCTCCATCAGAGGGATGCTCCTAGTGCTCAGCTCTTCCACTTCATATACTGAGCCACTTCCCAGGGGTCAGTCAACCCAGTCGTTTGTCTCCCTTCCCTCTCCAGGGTCGCGTCACATTTGCTTTTAAACTTCAAAACTCAAGGGGTAGGGGGATAGGAGAAGAATAAATGAAACAAGATGGGATTGGGAGGGAGACAAACCATAAATGACTCTTAATCTCACAAAACAAACTGGGGGTTGCTGGGGGGAGGTGGGATTGGGAGAGGGGGAGCGGGCTATGGACATTGGGGAGGGGAGGCGAACCATAAGAGACTATGGACTCTGAAAAACAACCTGAGGGTTTTGAAGGATCAGGGGTGGGAGGTTGGGGGAACAGGTGGTGGGTAATGGGGAGGGCACGTTTTGCATGGAGCACTGGGTGTTGTGCAAAAAGAATGAATACTGTTACGCTGAAAAAATAAATAAAATGGAAAAAAAAAAACAAAAACTCAAGGAGTCTGATTTCTTACCTGCTTTTAACAGTAGCGCTAACTCCTTGCCCTACCCTTTTGAGAGTGTCTGCATGTAATCAAGGCCTCGATTGGATAGGCCACTTTCAATGATTTCAAAGTAATTTTTGGACATCTCTTTCTGAAAAGGTAGAGCTTCTCTGTTCACTTAGAGCTAGAAAACAAAACAAATTTGATTGCCGACAAGGAGGGAGAAAGTTTTTTATTTGTGCCTCTGGAACTCTCTAGTCCCCAACTCTTCCCACTTGGGGTGCTAGTTGGAGTGTTGGTTATAGAATATAAAATATAAGATTTAGAATATTTTAAAACCATGATATTCCTTAAGACTGCAGATCTCAAATCACAATAGAATAAATTGAGTTTAAGATGAAGAATGTAAGATTGGCATGGGAATAGAAAGAGGGAGAATCTTGCCAGGTACACAGTGGTCTAATTATGAAGGGCTTGGTATTTTTTGCAAAAACAATTTGGTTCTGTCTTAGAGTCATTGGAGAGCATCTAAAAGATTTCAAGGAGATAAGTATTTCTCAAAGATCACTATGTAGGCAGTATAGTGGAAGTTGGAGGCAGAAGGAGCTGAGGAGATAGGTTGGTTTTTTTTTTTTAATTGTCTAGGCAGGAGGTGTGGAGATCCCTAGGTAAAACAATAAGAAGTAGTAGAAATGGGGAGGAGACAGATAAGAAAGAGAAGTAGAAACTCTGGAAGGCAGCAGCTGAGGAAGAAAGGAGGGTATCCAAGATCATGCTCTTCCTGGATTGATTCTGAGCAGATGATCATATCATTTGCCAGGACAGGGAATAGAGAAAGAGACAATATTGGGAGAAATGATAAGTTTAGTTTTAGACATGTCACTTTGGATTTGTTTTTAGTTTATCTGAAATAATCATGGGTTTAAAAAAAAAGATACTGATATTTCAATATAATTTTTGTGTTTTTTACTATGGTGAAGAGTATCTGGTCATTATGTTTGCATCTGATCCATTTAAGAAATTCTTGTCTAAAATTACCATTTTTTTCTATCATTCTCTTTGATGCAATAGTTCTTTTAAACAGACAATAATATATTGCTTTTTGTTAAGTTTAGTTCTTTTCTTCCCCGGTTTATTTGGACAGAACTTTAGAGAAAAATCTCCTTTAAATCAGATTTCATAAACAGAACTTTTGGAATACAAAAGCCCCTTCTCCTGTCATCATGCTATTCAAAATGAAGCAGTTTAAAACCTTAGCCATATAGCCTAAGGGGAAAATAAATGTATGGTTAAGATTGAGAGTCTACAAAAAAAACTTTGGGCGGGGGCAGGGTTCCCTCTGAAGTTATACAGTAAATCATGTGTTTTGTGTTTGTGCTTAATATCCCAAAGTTGTAGGAGTTAGTGAAGCTTATGAGGATGCTGCCAATTGTCTCTGGCTATTGACTAACTCTAAGCCTTGTGCTAACTGTAAGTCTCCGATACAGAAGAATGAGGGATGCAATCACATGCAGTGTGCTAAGGTAAGAAGTTAAAGAGGATTTTGCATGCTTTGCAGGTAGAATCTGAATTTGACTGTTAACCCAAAGAAGAAACAAGCATAAAACTGTTGCTGGGTTTCAGATGGATTCTAGGAGATTACACTCTATATTCTTTGTTGAATAATTTAAGTATGGCTTTATACTGCTACATTTTACACTCATAATGAATGTTAAAAATAGATTAAGGGGGCACCTGGGTGGCTCAGTGGGTTAAAGCCTCTGCCTTCGGCTCAGGTCATGATCCCAGGGTCCTGGGATCGAGCCCTACATCGGGCTCTCTGCTCCACGGGGAGCCTGCTTCCTCCTCTCTCTCTGCCTGCCTCTCTGCCTAGTTGTGATTTCTCTCTGTCAAATAAATTAAAAAAAAAAAAAAAAACAGATTAAGGATTCAGTGGTATTTGGCCTGAAGGTGAGAAATGCCTGAATCACTTCCCTGCTGATCTCCCCTAGTGAGGATCCTGGAATCTTACCTGCTGATCAACAAACCCCTCCCCACCCCTGCTCAATAAGGATCCTGAGAGAGTTTTGTCTATGTACAAATAATAATATTAAGGGGCACCTGGGTGGCTCAGTGGGTTAAGCCTCTGCCTTCGGCTCAGGTCATGATCCCAGGGTCCTGGGATCGAGCCCAAATCGGGCTCTCTCTGCTCAGCAGGGAGCCTGCTTCCTCCTCTCTGTGATCTCTGTCTGTCAAATAAATACATTTTTTTAAAAATCTTTAAAAAAAAAAGAAAAAAAATAATAATAATATTAAATGATAAAGTGCTATTTTGTATGAGATCTCTTACAAAGCTGGCTTTCGAGCACACAGCTTAGATTCAAGGCCCACATCAGGCCCCAAGCAGTTCCCCTAAGTCCACATCTAAATGTTGGTATCTGTGAATAGGCGGCTGTATAATAAAAGTACCCAAAACAGTGGACAGACTTAGGTCTCCTAATGAAATCACAATTAAATAAGTAATTCATTCATTATGTATTGAAAATGCCAACAAAGATCTTCTTGACCAAAACATAATTAATGCAAATAATTACTTTTGGAAGGCTACCCTCCTGGTTTAGTTGCATATTTAAAACAAATACTCTGGAATTAGGTTAGTAAATATTGTATTAATCCATGCCTACATTTATGAACATTTTTATTTTAAAACTATAATGATATTCCAGTTTGTTTTCTTTTTCAGTGGAAGTTCCATGTGTATAAAAAATAATTACTTAAAGTTGAAAGAACAATGTAACTTTTTTTTTTAAAGATTTTATTTACTTATTTATTTCACAGAGAGCTTGAGAGAGCAGAAGCAGGGGGAGCAACAGAGGGAGAAGCAGGCTCCCTGCTGAGCAGGAAGCCCAATGTGGGGCTTGATCCCAGGACCCGGGGATCATAATTTGAGCTGAAGGCAGATGCTTAACCAACTGAGCCACCCAGGCACCCCATAATGTAACTTTTAATTTACAATGGGAAAGAAACACAAATAGTTAAGAAGATTCCAATAACATATGTCAATATCTTCTAAGTATTATTTGATTTTTAATGTTAAAGCTAATGACCATTATCATTATTACATTTAAAAAAATAGCAGTTACCAGATCACTTTTATAAGCCTATTATTACTATAAAATTAACATAAATGATTTAGCTGAGATAGTAATGATTTCCTAAGAGGTAAGAAGAAAAATGTAGTATAGTGTTCTGAGCAAAATGCTCAGAGGTGTTTATTAGTTCAGCTGATCAGGCCAAAAATATTGTATTTGCGGTCTTATCTTGAACATCCATTATTAATTTTTTCTTGGAAAATCTGATATAGACTGTATAGATTTGTAAAGAAGTACAGGTTGACAATAAAAATCAATCATTGGGCTACTAATGAGAAGGCAAGATCTAGTTATCCAGTTACCTTTATTAATTTCAAAGCACCTACCAGTATTAAGTAGTTGATAAGTATGTATTGAGTGAATGAATATTTTTATGAATTCATCAGGCTTATGATATGAGATCATTTATATTAAACAGATTTTGCTTGAGCTTCTTTTGCATTTAAAAGAAACATTTATGGGGCATCTGGAGAGCTCAATCGTTAAGCATCTGCCTGCGGTTCAGGTCATGATCCTGGGGTCCTGGGATCGAGTTCCTCATCGGGCTCCCTGCTCAGCGAGATGCCTGCTTCTCCCTCTTCCAACTCCCCCCGCTTGTGTTCCCTCTCTTGCTCTCTCTCTCTCTATCAATAAATAAAATCTTAAAAAAAAAAAAAAAAGAAACACTTACTTTCACACAATAGAAATGTAGTAGTCTTATCTAATATACCATCTGAAGTATTTGCATTGCACAAAAGAAACTAGCAAGTAATTTTTAGGACATAGAAGAAAGACAAATATGACAAGAAAGTAATAACCGTGCTACGAAAAATTTTCATAGATTTAGAATTTTTTTTTTAATGCAAAGGTAGCACAGCAGATCATATGTAATTGAATCCATGCTCTAACACAATGACTAGATCATAAGATACTTTTATTACTGCCAAAATGTTATGATTCAATAGTTTTTACTTTCTGGAATCAAATTGTTAAACATTTTAGAAGAATGACAAATTTGGCCTTATAAAAATAGTTTTATTTTTAAAAACACTCTTTATTCATTTCTCTTTAGAGACTTTTTAGGAAACATTTAAATTTTGCGTTCTTACACATTTTTAAATTTTTTTTATACATTTTAATATATTTTTTATTTTATTTTTTAATTTATTTGACAGAGAGAAATCACAACTAGGCAGAGCAGCAGGCAGAGAGAGAGGAGGAAGCAGGCTCCCTGCGGAGCAGAGAGCCCGATGCAGGGCTCGATCCCAGGACCCTGGGATCACGACCTGAGCCAAAGGCAGAGGCTTTAACCCACTCAGTGAAACAAAATGCTGCAACTAAAAACTAAAAGTTATCTAAAGTTCTCTATTCTTTTTCCTACCATAGAATATAAAATTTGGTTCTTTTGTAGAAAGTTCTGCTACTAATTTTGCAACATCAGTGGAGCTGTACTGAAGGGTACTTGTATCAAATCAGGCACAAAGTTTGCTTATACCAAGCATAAGAACTTGCATACTCTTAGAACCATGATATCTAGAATGTATTGTGTAAGTACCTGTTAGTGTAGGGCTAATGAGGACACAGACTTTAATTTCGTTCTCTGTCCATGACCTCTCGGGTAGAGAAAAAAATTAATAAAGATATAGAAGACTTAATATAGTTATTAAGATATTTCTGATTGCTATATATTCAGACTTAGTATCCTAAAAATATGGTTCACACTATGTTTGTAAGTATCCATGGAGCATTAGCAAAAAATTTGACCATTGATTATCAAAGAAAATCTCAGTAATACTGCAGAAAATAGAAGTGGTAATAGCAACATTCTCTGATCATAATGGAATAACATAGAAATTAATAATAAAGTTATAAAAGCCCTTTTCATTTGGAAATTTCAGATCTCTCAAACAACTCTTGAGTTAAAGGAAATAAAAGTGGGAATTAAAGAACTTCTAGAAAACTAGGATAATGGAAATACTACTTTATCAGAACCTGAGCACCAGTATCTAAACAATGCTCAGAAATGTGCATGGCCTCATTAAAACAATGCAAAATAAGGAATGAGTTAAGAATATGACTCAAAAAATTAGAAAAACAGAATAAACTTGAATAACACCACGAGGAAGGTTTTTTGTTTTGTTTTTTTTTTTAAGATTTTATTTATTTGGGCACCAGGGTGGCTCAGCGGGTTAAGCCAAGCGAGTTAAGCCACTGCCTTCCACTCAGGTCATAATCTCAGGGTCCTGGGATCAAGCCCCACATTGGGTTCTCCGCTCAGCGGGGAGCCTGCTTCCCCCCCCTCTCTCTGCCTGCCTCGCTGTCTACTTGTGATCTCTCTCTCTCCCTCTCTGTCAAATAAATAAAATCTAAAAAAAAAAAAAAAAAAAAAAAAAAGATTTTATTTATTTGACAGAGAGGGAGAGAGAGCACAAGCAGGGTGAACCACGGGCAGAGGGAAGGGGATAAGCAGCTCCCTGCTGAGCAGGGAGTCTGATGTGGGGCTCAATCCCAGGACCTTGGGCTCATGATCTGAGCTAAAGGCAGACACTCAACTGACTGCCTCACCCAGATGCCCGGGAGGATCTTTTTTTAAAGCAGAAATCAGTTGAGTTGAAAACTGAAAAATGGTATAACTAATAAATCCAAAACAGTGTTTTTTTGAAGAAAAAAATAAGATAAACCACAAAACTTATGTAAGAAAAAAGTGGAGATGAGGTAGTTCAGATGCACAATATAAGAATTAAGGGGACTAATCAATAAATAAAGCAAACAAATGATAATAGATAATTTTGCTAAATTCTTACAGATAAATTTGAACTTGGATTTGAAATAGATGGATTTTCTAAGAACATAAGATTTATTAAAACTAACCCTAGAAGGGGAACCTGGGTGGCTCAGTGGGTTAAAGCCTCTGCCTTCAGCTCAGGTCATGATCCCTGGTTCCTGGGATCGAGCCTCGCATCGGGATCTCTGCTCAGCTGGAAGCCTGCTTCCTCCTCTCTCTCTGCCTACTTGTGATCTCTGTCTGTCAAATAAACAAATAAAATCTTAAAAAAAATAAAATAAAATAAAAATTAAAAAAAAAAAACTGACCCTAGCAGAAATATCCAAATAAACTTATTTCCATAGAAGAAAGTTTTTCAGCAATCTCTCCCCCCCCCCACTTTAAAGCAATAGGCCCTAACAGTTTCACAATAGAATTTTATCAAAACTTTAAAGAATAGGCAATTCTAATATGACTTAAACTGTTTCTGGGAGTTTTTAAGAAAAAGAGAGAGAAAGCAAGCTAGCTTTCAAATTATTAAAAGGGAGTAGAATCTTGATATTAGCACTTAATAAGATGATAAAAATGAAGTGAAAATTATAGATCAGTCTTACTTATGAAGCAGTAATGCATAAATCCTAAATAAAATATTGGGTGGGGGGGAAGCCACAGATCTTAGCACATATAATCCAACAAGAATACATTTAAAGAATGATTATCAATTTTTAAAAAATTTTAATAAAAAGTAATTGACCATGTGTTTATTTCAGGAATACAAGAATAATTCAAATTTAAAAAGCTATTGCGGGGGAGGGGTAAGCTATTGCGGTACCTCATCTTATTAGTAGATCCAAAGAAGAATCATATATATGTTCTGTAGTTGCTAAAAAGGCATTTGACAAAAAATCAACAACCATTCTTAAAAAACTCAAAGAAGAATAGATGGACTCTTCCTTAGTATGATAAAAATGAATCTAGTTCAGTGCAAATGTTAGTATGATATTTAGTGAGAAAACTAGAGGTACTCTCACTAAAATCAAGAACAAGATACGGATACTCTCAATCACAAATATTGTTAACATGGGACTGGAGATACCAGTCAGCATATTTAGATAATAGGAAGAAATTAAAGATTTAAAAATTAGAAATGAAGTAATAAAATTAATTTTTTTGAGATAGCATATTTATATACCTAGAAAACCCACAAGAATCAGTTTTAAAACTGACAGCAAAATTCAGTTAATTAGCAGAGTACAAAATTAATATGCAGAAGGCAGTAGCCTTCATTTATACCAAAAATATCCCGACAAAATATGTACTGAAAGGAAAGATCTGATTTTTCTAGAAAGAAACTTAAGAAATATACAAAATTTATATGAAGAAAATTTTAAGACCCCTATCTGTAGGACACAAAAAATGACAAACAAATGGAAAGGTAACAAAGTTGTTAGATAGAAAGTTTCCAACGAAAATACTAGCACTTTTTGTTTCTGCATCTAGATAAGCTAATTCAAAGGTTCACATGGAAAAACAAAGCAAAAATAGCTAAGAAAACTCGGAAAAAGAACAGTGAGGAAGAACTATCCTTGTCAAATAGTAAGCCTGTCGTTAAGGCTCAGTAATTAAAATAGCATGGGGCTGGCATATGAATCTAGAGATTAATGAAACTATAATAAAAAGCCCAGAAAATAGACAGAAATGTGTGGGAATTGAGTATTTGGTAAAGGAGGATCTCCAGCAGTGGAGAAACGGACTGTTCAATAAATACGATTGAGACAACTGGCAGCTGTGTGGAAAAAAAATAAAAGTTTAATTCATACTATATACCATATACCCAGATAAATTCTGAACAGCTCAAATATTTAAATGTTTAACAAGCAAACAAACATGGGGCGCCTGGGTGGCTCAGTTGGTTAATCAACTGCGTTCGGCTCAGGTCATGATCCCACAGTCCCAAGATCAAGTCCCGCGTTGGGCTCCCAGCTCCATGGGGAGTCTGCTTCTCCCTCTGACCTTCTCCCGTCTCATGCTCTTGCTCATTCTCTCTCTCTCTCTCTCAAATAAATAAATAAAGTCTTTAAAAAAAAAAAAAACACATAAAAGTACCAGAAGACAGACTTTAAATGGGAAGATCCCTCTGACCCAAAATCCATAAACATTAAAAAAAAATCTATTTTCCTACTATAAAGCTCATATTTTTGGCATTATTGGCCAATTATGATAGTAAAGCGAAATTTTCTTAAAAATAAGAAACAGATTTTATATCAGTCTTTCTACTTAGAAACCTTTCAAACTTGTTCCATTAAAAATCATTAGAAAAACTGGGGTACCTGGGTGGCACAGTGGGTTGAGCCTCTGCCTTCTGCTCCGGTCACGATCTCAGGGTTCTGGGATAGAGCCCCACATCGGGCTCTCTGCTCAGCGGGGAGCCTGCTCCTCCCTCTCTCTCTCTCTCTGCCTGCGTCTCTGCTTACCTGTGATCTCTGTCTGTCAAATAAATAAAATCTTTAAAAAAAAAATCATTAGAAAAACTTCTGGTGAAGACTGGTAAAGCTTTACGTACCAAAGTAAGATTACCATGCACTTGAAAATGAAACATTGTTTCATTTATTTTATTTTTGGGAAAGAATAGCCTATTGATATTCTTAAAGATTCCTTGATATTCCTTCATAGTATTATGATTTACATTTTAATTATCCTTAAAAGCGGTCATTTTAAACTACCCCCACATCTTTCTGTAGTGCAGGTAAGGTCTCTAGAGGAAACATGAAAAAGACAGCATGTCTTTGAGATTTGTTCCTGGTCACACAGACAGAATTGCTGGATCACTACAAAGTAGTTGACTAGAAATCAGAAAATAATTTGCATGTTAACGCAGGGTGATGTTTGCATATATGTTTTCTTTTGAAGTGCAAGTATGACTTTTGCTGGATTTGCCTAGAAGAATGGAAAAAGCATAGTTCTTCCACAGGAGGTTATTACAGATGTACTCGCTATGAAGTCATTCAGCATGTGGAGGAGCAATCCAAGGAAATGACTGTGGAGGTAAAGAGAACTATTAAATCAAGGCCTCTGGCTAAGCCACTTAATTACTTTGGGAATATTTTGCATGTCTTCTTTTCCTATCTTTGTCATAATGAGGCATTAAATTGAATACATTTTATTCTTTTCCTTACCCCCCCTCCACTGAATATACTTTAGAGTAGCTTTAATTTAAATAAAATAGGGCTATCAACTTGAGAACTTTCTATTTTTAACTTTCCTTTATTTTGTTAAGGATAAAGTCTTATATATCCTTATCTCTATAATGACTTAAAAATTTTAACTTTAATATCAAAAACACAGTATTATGTTACAATATATAAGTCTCTGAGTCTGCTTGGCTGCCATAACAAAACACCATAGACTGAGTGGCTTAAACAACAGAAATGTATTTCTCACAGTTCTGGAGCCTAAGAAATCCAAGATCAAGATTCCTGCCAATTCAGCTTTTGGTAATGACTCTCTTCCTGGCTTGCAGAGGGCTGGCTGTCTTTTGCTATGCTCACATGATAGGGAGAGAGAGAGCACTGGTGTCTCTTCCTTTTCTTAAAAGAGCAATAATTCTGCTGGGTTAGGGCCACAGCCCAGTAACTTTATGTATCCTTTATCACTTCATAGACCCTATCTTCAAATTCAGTCATTCATATTGGGGGTTAGAGTTTCAACATGAATTTTGGGGAGGTACAGTTCAGTCCGTAGCAATAAGCAATATGATAAAACATCGAAGATCTGATAAATGTAAGACTTGAGAGGCCTATTTGCTTTACGGTCTGGGATCATGGATTTAGTGATTTATCATAGAGAATACAAATGCAGGACTTTGTTCTGGTAGTCTTAAAAATGTTCTGGTTTTTCTTTCCTCAAAATAATGAAATCTATATGCACAACTATTACTAATAAAAATTTTAAGGGACAAAAAGTCCCCAATTTAATAGCTAGTGCTTTATTTATAAAAGTCATTTATGGGGGCACCTGGGTGGCTCAGCTGGTTGAAGCCTCTGCCTTCAGCTCAGGTCATGATCCCAGGGTCCTGGGATCAAGCCCCACATCGGGCTCTCTGCTCAGCGGGAAGCCTGCTTCCCCCCTCTCTCTCTGCCTGCCTCTCTGCCTACTTGTGATCTCTCTCTATCAAATAAATAAATTAAAAAAAAAAAGTCATTTATGGACTTTTGTTTCCTAGGCTGAGAAAAAACACAAACGATTTCAGGAACTTGACAGATTTATGCACTATTACACAAGATTTAAAAACCATGAGCATAGCTATCAGGTATGTCCGAAATCATTTCAAATGCTCTGAATGATACTGTTGTGAATAAATAAAGAAAATTTTATAAACTGTTTGTTTCTATTCCTCTAGTTAGAACAACGCCTTCTTAAAACAGCCAAAGAAAAGATGGAGCAATTGAGTAGAGCTCTCAAAGAAAGTAAGTTATAAGTGGTATGTGTGATAATTAATATAAAATAGCCTTCCATGCTTAAGTCACTTAATTGGTAGGAGGTTAAGGCCCTTCAAGGAATACGTTATTATCTGCATTGTTCATTCTGGTATTGCTTAGAGTTCTCTGAAGCCCAGAGTGCAGCTTAGCATTTGAGGCCTCTGTAATTAGATTTTCTACCCAGCTTATCTCATATGCTTCTCTTAATGCAGCCTATACCATTAGCAGATAAACACACATCATGGTTTTTTACTCTGTGCCACTGCTGATGGTCTACAGTGTCAGAAACAGTGGGTGAGCCCTAAAAGGCATCCTTGATCCAGTCAAAAGAGCAAGATTCACATGTCACCCAGTTGTAGTGTGACTAAATTCCCAAAGATTCTTGAGAAAATTTAGCAGACTGTTTAACGGAATGGAGGTCAAAATATAGTTTGGGGAGATATCATCTCACTAGTAAATAACAAACATTAGAATCTGAAAGCAAAGACATGAGATAGGGCTGCTATGGATCCTAAAATAGAAATTCAGAAAGAATAATTAAGTTTTGGTTGCATCATTAAAATATAATATCTCATAATGACCACACAGAGTTTAGGTTCTACCATGTTTGTTTTTAAAAGTCAAATTTTAAAAATAATCATAGTTTATATGTAAAAGGTTTTCAGCGTAAAAATGCAATTGTATTTGCTCCAGTTTGTAAAAGTAAGACCCTTTTCATGAGGGTAATTCCCAATTAAGAAAGTAAGCATAAATTAAATAAATTGGAGTAGGAGAAAGTATCGATAGCAGCTTTGTCTCCTTGTTAATATTAGTTTTTAGACTTTAGGAATGATGTCACTTTATTGCCATTATCAAACTCTTGAATACTGTCCACAGTAAAAATGGAAAGGAAAAAACTCTCACAGGTTGTATAGTTCTTCAGCAGGGATTTTTGTCTCTTACATCACTGGGTTGCCCCTAATGCTTAGAACAGTGCCTGACACATAGTAAACATTCGATAAATATCTAGATGTGAATTACTGCTGCTTTTCAACCATCTGGAGGTTCAAGACTGCATAATAAAATATGAAAAAGAAAAGTTATAAGGATTGGAACGAAAGAAACAAAACTTCACATACTTCTCACACATGTCATAGTGAGGGGTAGGTGGTGTTTTGTTTTGTTTTTCTTTTTTTATATCCTCTTAGTTCAGATCCCTCTGCTAAGGTGGATATTTGGGCATGGTCTATACATCAATGTGTGTACATACACATGTAATTTCTTTCCACAAGCCCGCAGAATAATCTTATTTTCAAAAGTAGTTGTGAATCTACATTCTACCACTTAGTTTCCATTTATTTGCAGTTAAGGAGAAAGTTAGAATGTTGTAATGATACTTGGAGAAGGAACCGTCTCAGATATTAAGGCAGTTTCTTCTCCCCTCTTCCTCAGTCTTCTTCCCTTTCTTTCTATTCTTGATACATTTACTAGCATTAGTTATCCAGTTGTTCCCCCAGAATGTTGTATCTTTTTTCTTACGGTGTTTTTGCAGAAGCATAATTATAATTAGGAGGGAGTTTTTTTGTTTTGGTTTGGTTTGGTTTTGTTTTTGCAAACTCATCAGGGCATTTGCTTTAATTCTTTTTTTTTTTTTTAAGTTTTTTTTTTAGTAATCTCTCTACCGAACATGAGGCTCAAACTCATAACCCCAAGATCAAGAGTCGCATGCTCTTCCTACTGAGCCAGCTAGGAGCCCCTGTTTGTTTTAATTTTTAATCAACAAAGTTTCACTAGAGATAACCTGGAAAACATAGTAAAAAAGTAAAAAAGAGTTGGCCTAAAGCTAGATTTGTTTAACCAACAAGGTGAACAGAATCCAGAATCAGTGGATGCATTCCTTCATGATTGCCATCAGTGCTCCTGGGCAACTGCAGTGTGTGCTTTATTTATAAATGCAGACAAGCACACATGAGTGTTTTGTGTAGGTGTTTAGTCTGGTTCAGATAATTACTATCATACAGTTACTTCAGTTTCTTCACAGAGATCCTTTGTTGTTTTTTTAAGAAAACTCAGCGTTTAATTAACTTGTAACAGCATATTTGCAAAACAGTTTTTTTTTTCACTGTGCCTGATTTGCTTTATAGCTGAAGGAGGCTGTCCAGATACCACTTTCATTGAAGATGCAGTTCATGTGCTCTTAAAAACTCGACGCATTCTCAAGTGTTCTTATCCATATGGATTTTTCTTAGAACCTAAAAGCACAAAGAAAGAAATTTTTGAACTCATGCAAGTAAGATATCTTTTTAAAACTTAAATTTAAATGCAATTATTATAGAAAACAGATTTTTTCCTTTTTCAACGACTTAACTAAGTTTTATCTAATTTGGCTGTGACTAGAAAACAATTTTGTTTTTGTTTTTAGGATGGTTTTTAAATAAAGGAAAAATTACCAGTAATAAACTGAAATGGTTTTGTATTTAAATTTGCCACTACACATCTGAGTGAGTTCTGAGCTATGCAGACATTTTCTACCACATTTGTTTGTTTTAAACTGGCTGATGTTGAAATCTGGCCTAGTTCTTATTAGGTAATTAGAAATTTTGTCTTCAAAGATGAAACAAATCACATTACATACTAGATGGGAAAGTTGCTATTTACTGGTTTATTTTAAAAGTACAACTGAAAAAGTTACAGTATTTAAAAAACAAAAACACGTAAGCCAACTGATATCACTAGCTAAACAACTTCATTGTACATTCTTTTTTTTTTAATCCACAAACTTTCTTCCCTTACCACAATTTTCATGTCATCCCTTTGAACTGTCCTCTAGTAAGTTATATCCTACATTTCTTTCTAAAATGCTCAGTATTAATTTTCTCCATGAAGCCTTTCAGATCTAACCCCAGATCACGGAGATTTGCCTTGGCTCAAATTCCATTAGCATTTACATATAATCTGTACTACACAATCATGTATTTGCATGTACAATGCCTTGAAATTTACTCTTTTTTATTTTCACATAGACAAATGATAAATTCCCTGTAGACATCTGACATACTCACTGTTTATTTGTAATCTTTACCAACTATGTTGTTATAAATGCGTTTTGAATTTATTTTCCTGAAATCTGCAAAATAGACATATATACTAAGCAGTAAGTTATTTTCTAATTTGGATTTTCTGACTTTAAAAGAGTAAGATTTATGTGAGAAACCAGATAGACAATGGATTTGCTATTGACTAACCTACTCAGCCTAAAATCCTTCTTTTTTCCTCTCTCTCTTCTTACCATAGACAGACCTAGAAATGGTTACCGAAGACCTTGCCCAAAAAGTCAATAGGCCTTACCTTCGCACACCCCGCCACAAAATCATCAAGGCAGCATGCCTTGTACAGCAGAAGAGACAAGAATTCTTGGCATCTGTGGCTCGGGGGGTTGCTCCTGCAGACTCACCAGAAGCTCCGAGGCGCAGGTAAAAAGCATGCATGCTATGGAAATCATCCTAGCTCCAGCCGCAAATGCCACCAGGTTAATTTTTATCTGACTAGGGTTCATATTCCTGGAAATTTACACCTAAAGTACAAAGAGCTAATAAAAGCATGTTAAATTCTTTTGGGGGATTTCCCCACAGTACTATTTCTCTTTCTTGTATTTTATTCGTCTTTCTGTAGTTTCTTGGAATACATTAGGCTAGGTTAATTTCACACTTCAGGTGAACTCATAATTCAAAGTACTCTAATGCATCAGTTCAAATATGTAATATATATAGTGATCTGATAGTCATAAGCATCTTATAATGTCAGATTTGGAAGCCTTGCCAACTTGTTATGGTCTTACTTACATTTTTATGCAAGAGGTTATGAAAAAATTAGAAATCTGATATTAATAAAGTCATTTAAGTGATACATATTCATCCATTAAAGAACAGTTAAGTTTTGGTTATTTATTTCAGATGCTTACACTACTACTGCCATTATAAATTGAAGCCTATTTTCTTACTCATAATTATAGGCATTAGAAATTCCTTTGACCCTATTTTTAATTACATAAATACTTATAAAATAAAAATAGAAGGAATCATAAAATATTTGTTACAGCATGATGATTTTTATTTTTCTACCATTTTACACAAACATAAAGCAATTTAGAACTTGAAAGAATTAAAATATCATTCTAATTATATTCAGTAGTTAATCTACTTTGGTTAAGCAAATTCCAAGCAGAGGACTTAAAAGTAATTAATGTTCAGTGGATGAGGGTCTGATTGTGCTTCGTAGTGATGATAATAAATCAAATCGTATGTCTAATTTCTTTGTAGCTTTGCTGGTGGAACATGGGATTGGGAATATTTAGGATTTGCATCACCTGAGGTAATTGCTTTGTGGGGGGACAGGGGTTTGTTTTGTTTTTTTTAATTATGTTTTTCCTTCATGAAATCCTGCTTGCATTTCCGCCCTTATCTATTCTAAATCCTACTGAGATTGTCAGTAGTGGTTTTTGTCTTTTGTATTAAATAAAAATGCCTCAGCAGAATCTACATTTAGTTATTTGTGGGATTGGATTATCATCAAGTTATTAAATGCTTCCCCCTTATTATTTTTAATTACTGAGCAGTCAGAATTAAGGCCAACTTTTAGCATATATTTTGAAACATCACTTCAAATTGGTTAATGAGATACAAATTTTATTTATCAGAAATGTATTATATGGGGCACCTGGGTGGCTCAGAGGGTTAAGCCTTTGCATTCGGCTCGGGTCCTGATCTCAGGGTCCTGGGATCGAGCCCTGCATCCGGCTCTCAGCTCGGCGGGGAGCCTGCTTCCCTTCCTCTCTCTCTGACTGCCTCTCTGCCTACTCGTGATCTCTCTCTCTGTGTCAAATAAATAAAAATATTGAAAAAAAAAAAAGAAATGTATTATATATTTGTTGTAATATTATTTCAGTCTGGTTCTATGAAGAACCTGCACAGTCTCTTTTTTTAAAGTTACTACAACAGCGTGACTGAATTGATTTATAATCAGTTTCTAAGGTGGAAACTTGACATTAATAATGTTGATGCAGAAAGAAATGCTTCGCTTAGTTCTCTTTCTCTTTAAGATTTTCACCCTCTTCTTGGTTTTTTTTGGTTGTTGTTATTGATAGATTTTAAAATACAAACAGTATTAACTGTTTGAAGTACTAATACTGCAAATAGCAGTTACCACAAATAAAAATAAGATAGAGTGAAAATCGTAATCACATTGCTGTTTTCTGAGATTTAAATTGCCACTGTCACTGTTGAGTCAGATTTTAAATGGTTTTAGCAGTTCTATTTCTGTCTCTCCTTCTAAAACAGTAGTATATATCTAATGTTTATGTTATAATAGCCTTTTAACTTAGTTCTTGGAAGGGAGCAGGACTAACAGTGAAACCTTTGTCATTTACAGTCCATTTGTTATCTTAACTGAAAGAGAATGAAATTAATTATGATCTGGAAATGACTGTGGCTTATTTAAATCAGATACTTTCTCTTTTCAGCTGCTGAGGATACTTGCAATCACTTTGTGGCCTTTTTGTCTTGGTAGATATATTCAAGAAAATACTGACTTTGAGAAAACCATTTGTGCTTTCAAAAATTTTAAATTCACTTAAATTGTAAAGAGAATTCAATATATTAATGAAATTTCTATTGTAAAAAAATTATGAACCTTTTCTTTACTTGATCCTATGCTTATTATTCTGTTACAATTACAGCTTTGAGGATAATGTGGAAAATTCTACCTAAAAGCATGAATAAACAAGCTTCAATTACCAAAAAAAGAGTACTAAAGATTTCAGTACTTCAAGGTAGAAACACAGTTTAGCCGTATTTGAGCAAAAATAAAACCTTCACCAGTGTTCTCATAGTCATGTATGCATCATCTTGCAACTCCTAGCTCTGATAGTAACTTTAGGAATCCTAAATATTTGTCCTTGAATATTGAAGGCCTCCTAATGTGACTGACACAGATTCATTTTGTTTAAAAAAATAAAGAAAAAAAAAAGCTTGCCACCTCACATGTGAATATTTATGAATAAAAATATTGAGCTCTTGTTCTCCAAAGATTGAGAATTGTGAAAGTATAAGTAACTTTTCTTTCTTAAATTTAGTTTTTATGTGTTAATAAGTTTTATAAGAATTATTTAAGTACTTACTTTTAACTATTATTTTTCTCTTCTTTAAAGTCTTCGGCACACTGAAACACCAAGCTTTTATGTGAATCTTTTTGGAAGTCTAAAGCCTTACCATATAGCGTGAAACTAAAGTTCTGAATGCATATGACTATCAAGTAACTGCCAAAATAGTATCTTGAAAAATTTAGCTCTCTGCCTTCCTATATACTCTGCAGAGAAAAATAATAATGTTACCAAACTCCAATAGGCTTTTTTCAGTAAAGTTAATACCATCTTACTCTTTTTTTAATTGAATTGAATGAGTCAGCGACAATCATAATTATTTTGTACTACTTTAAAGGCCGTCGAGCCCAGAGGAAAGAGCACGGTGTTCAAGGCCGAGGGACACCTGAGTTCAAGGTTGAGCTTTGTAACTTATTAAAATTTAGGCTGTGTTCTTCCTTAAATTTCTCCTCTTTAAAATGCGGGTGATGCTATCTACTTCATGAAAGTTCTGGAAGGATTAAAGCGTCTCTTTAAGTCACTGACAGATTTGGTACTCAGCAAAAATCTCCTGGCAGCTTTTTCCCCTATAAATCTCAAGATTTCTTAATATTCTCTGTAACCTTAGTACTCTCGAACCATTCGGAGTATACCAGCTAAAGCCTTTTCAAATGTTTTCTTAAAAATGTAGAATTCTGGGGCACCTGGTATGATCAGGTGAGCATCCCACTCTTGGTTTTGGCTCAGGTCATCATCTCAGAGTTGTAGGATGGAGCCCCACATGGGGCTCTGCACTCAGCAGGGAGTCTACTTGGACTCTCCCTCTCCCTCTATGCTTCTTCCCCCTCATACACACATTTCTCTCTCTCTCTCTCTCTCTCTCTCTCTCTCTCAACTAAATAAATAAATCTTTTTTAAAAATCTAGGCATTCTTGGGAATTTTCAGATAAATTTAATTTTACAAGATCAAATTTTTAAGCCTGTTGCATCATGAGAGAATGCTATTGAGTTTTCTGTCAGAATAATTATAAATAAATCAAGTTTCCTTTATAGTTGTTTTTAAACTAAATTTTAATTTTCTTAAATTGGGAATATGTATATTCTGTGGTCAGTAATAGTTCATTTAATTCAGAATAACTTTTTCTACCACTATCAAGTGTACAAAGTAAACAAATTCTCCTTAAATATAAACCTTGAGAGGCGTCTGGGTGACTCAGTCAATTAAGCGTCTGACTCTTGGTTTCCACTCAGGTCATGATCTTGGGGTTGTGACATTGAGCCCCAAGTTAGGCTTACACTCAACATGGAGTCTGCTTGAGATTCTCTCTCCCTCTCCCTCCCCCTCCGTCCCTCCCTGCTCACATCCTCTCTCTGAAGTAAATAATTAAAACCTTTAATTAAATAAATTAAATTTTAATTATTATTTATTATTAATTCAACCTTTAATTAAATAAATAAATAAACACCATCCAGTTTGGGATCATGGTCCTCCAGAAAGAGTGGAAATCATACCGCAGCTTGAAGAATCTAAATAATCCCTCTGAGGACCTATATTGTCTTTCTTGGTTTCTGACCTGGTGCGATGCCTCCTACTTCTTATTATTTATGCAGATGGAGTTTAAATAAATTTGACTTGAATGGTATGATGTGAAACTTTATTTGTGATGTAAAACTTGCCTTCATTTATTGTGGTCTTTTCACAACATAAGCATATTGAATATCCCAGGGTCAGCAGGATGATCATAAACCTGAGTATCTTAACATTTATCACTGAAAGATTCTACAGTCGTTCTCAAAATTAGCCTATTCATGCTTGTGTCATGCACACTAACTGGCCTCTCTCCTAGAATTTTCTGTCACTAAAATGTGGAAAAGTATGTTTGTACCCAAGAAATAGCAGGTCGCACAGGTTCTGCCTTGCCCAAACCTGTGTTCTTCCCATATGCTACACAGAAAACACTTCCTCCTGCCCATGTCATAAATAACCCCATGTATTAGTTAATATAGGAAGGAAGCCAAGTAACGTCTTAGCTTTAAAGCTCACTTTACATTTTTCATTTAACTTAACCATGTAACTTCTGAGTATGGTATGTAGTTGTCCCAAAGAATACAAAATCTAATAGTCTGACAAGTACTTGACAGTGTATGCTCTTCGTTTTCTTTTTTTTTTCTTTCTATTGCACTGTCACAGTCACTTTTTAAAAACCAAACCTCCAAGAGCCTACCTTATCTTAGTAAAGATCCTAACTTAAATTAGTTAAATCACTATAGTTCTCGTCATATTAGGTAACAAGACCCAAGCACATGAACTAAGGCTCAGTTATGACCTAGCATTGGAGCTTGCAAGTATTCCCAAGTTATCCAGGCAGTCGTAATGACTGTTTGAATTTTTTTCTTTTTCCATTTTACCTTTTATTTTTCATTGGCATGGCAAAACCTGAAGTCTCTTTAGTCAAAGCCAAGTGATTTTATAATATGTATATAAAATCACACATTTTTTTCCTGGAAAAAAGTGTATTGTTTGTTTTATTTGCATTAGAAAAATTGCATGCTCTCCTGTATTTTATAACCTTTGGTTTATGCAGGAATATGCTGAATTTCAGTACCGGAGGAGGCACAGACAGCAGCGCCGTCGAGGAGATGTGCACAGTCTGCTCAGTAGCCCTCCGGACCCTGAAGAGCCAAGTGAGAGCACTTTAGGTAAGCTCTTGAGCTGGCTGTGTTTTAGTCTCTTGGTTCCCCTGAATTCATTCTAAAAACTGGCTAATCTAAATGTTTGTGAAACGGTTTGTAGTTCAGATATACACTTAATACGCAAATGCTTCAGATGTCACACAACACAGAAATCCAGGGAGATCAAGAACTTGGGCCGTGGGAGTCAGCCCGACATGGATTCATGACCCCTTCCCTGCTGTGTGTCAGTGTGAAACTTTAGTCAGGTTCGCTTAACATCTCCAAGCTTCAGTCTCCTCATTCCAAAGAAGCAATAATAACAGTCCCACTTTGTGGGCTCCCCGTGAGCAGTAAATGAGAGAATGCATGTAGAAGCCTTACACACTGGTAGCGCCTAGTGAGCACTCAATAAATTGTAGCTCTTCATTACTGTTACTGTGTTCTTGGAATATTTTTCTCCTAGCCTCAGTCCCCCTTAAACATTCTTTAAAAGAGAGAAGATTGGGGCGCCTGGGTGACTCAGTGGGTTGAGCCTCTGCCTTCAGCTCAAGGTCCTGGGATTGAAACCCACATCACATTGGGCTCTCTGCTTAGCAGGGAGCCTGCTTTCCCCTCTCTCTCTGCCTGTGTCTCTGCCTGCTTGTGATCTCTCTCTATCAAACAAATAAAATCTTTGAAAAATAAAAATAAAAGAAGATTTCTGGTATTGGAGATATATGATTTTTAATTATCAACTCTTAGATGTTAATGGAAAATCTTCAGACTCTCGTGTCAGCAGATCATCTTTAATATATCAGAATCAGTGAACCTAAAGATTTGTTCTTCAGGTTATTGTAATGCCAAAATTCCTTAGTTTTGTTTGTTATTGCTTAAGGGAAAAAGAGAGGAATGGGTGGTAGCACTTGCATTATTTATTAATAGAACCATATATAGTGCAAACAAAAATATAAAGAGCAATCATGTGTTTGAAGTAGTAATATTAGATATATGTGTGTGTATATACATACATATACATAAACAGGGAAATTACATATATGTAATTTTTTTTCTAAATAAGGAAGCCAGTTAGCACCCCTTTTTGGAGCTCAGTGTGGGACTTGAACTCACAACCCTGAGATCAAGACCTGAGCTGAGATCAAAAGTCAGATGCCTTACTGACTGAGCCACCCAGATGCCCCAGTATTAGATATATTTGATGAGACAAATATGGAGGAGAAATCTCTGAAAGATTAAGTGAACACGGGTTTTTGACAGCACCAAAAGAGAAATTGTCGGCTGAAAAACAAAGATGGGTGAAATTTTGTGTGACTAAATTGTCTCTGGTTCCACTTGCTTTGAAACAGACATCCCTGATGGTGGCAGCGGCCGCAGGCCTGGTGCCTCGGTGGTGAGCTCGGCGTCTATGAGCGTGCTGCACAGCTCTTCCCTACGCGACTACACCCCTGCCAGCCGCTCTGAAAACCAGGACTCTCTTCAGGTAGCCTTCCTGGGCAGCCCCTGTTCATGCTTTTGTCTGTTTAGCATGGCTTCCTATTTTTACTTTTATTGCTTTCCTTTTTCTTCTTTTCATTCTAAAACCTTTGTTTCAGAGATATGATACCGGGGAAGATTCTTAAATTTCAGAGTTCTCTTAAGGATTCTTTTTCTATTTAGCATGGTCAAGGAAAAAATTAAAATAAAATTTGAGTAGATAACACAATAATTGTGTATAAATAAAGGTAATATTTATTAATATTTATTATCTTTGGGAAAAGAGTAGGTACTAAACCTTATTCAATTAAATCATTTGTCCTTTGAAATTTTAAAGTGATTTTACTTTCTGTCACCTCAGGCTCTGAGTTCCTTGGATGAAGATGATCCCAATATACTTCTTGCAATACAGTTATCACTGCAAGAATCCGGGCTGGCCATTGATGAGGAAAATAGAGACCTCCTCAGTAATGAGGCATCCTTAGGAGCTATAGGCACCTCTTTACCTTCCAGGCTAGACTCGGTCCCCAGGAACACAGATAGCCCTCGGGCAGCGTTGAGCAGCTCTGAGCTGTTGGAACTTGGTGACAGCCTCATGAGATTAGGAACAGAAAGTGACCCATTTTCAACTGACACTCTGAGTTCACACCCTCTCAGTGAGGCAAGGAGTGACTTCTATCCCTCATCCAGTGACCCCGACTCAGCTGGCCAGGACGCCAACATCAATGACAATCTCCTTGGCAATATCATGGCTTGGTTTCATGACATGAACCCTCAGAGTATTGCCCTGATTCCTCCAGCAGCTACAGAAATCAGTGCAGATTCTCAGCTTCCCTGTGTCAAAGATGAGTCAGAAGGTGTAAGGGATGTGGAACTGGTGCCACCAGAAGATTCAGTGTTTGAAGATGCTGTGGTCAGTGAAGGTAGAGGAACCCAAATAGAAGAAGAAAATCCTTTGGAAGAAAATACTCTGGCTGGAGAGGCCGCATCTCTAGCTGGCAGTAGTAGTAATGAGGCAGCCAATAAGGGGGATGGTTCAGATGTTTCAAGTCAAACACCTCAAACCTCCAGTGACTGGCTTGAACAAGTCCATTTAGTGTGAACTGCAGACCTCTGGGCTCTAAATGAGTCACAGGTACAAATGGGATTCTAGTGGAGGTTGCTTTATAGAGACTTGACCAACTCAATTCCAACTCAATTTTAAACCACTGACATTAGGGTTGAATACGAAGGAGTTCCCTTGAACGGTAGCTTCATTTCTGATTTCAACCTTACGGGGAATTTCTTGTGTATTTGATGGGATAGCTTTTCCCTTTTGTGCTGACAGAAGAGTAAGAGAAACACAAATGGAATGAGTAGGCCAGATTCCACATTCTGAGAAAGTGCAGTCCTCTGTTTAGCCTAAGGTTGGCAATACTTAAATTGAACGTTTAAATTAAAGGCTAACTCCCTAATCCTTGGGTGGTTTTTCCTCTTTTAAAGAAAAAAGGTTTCTTCATTTTAGAAGTTATTTTGGACAGATCTAATAACATTTCGTTCCTCGGTCTGTTTGTGTTCTTCCATCACCTTCTTCCTTTCTGTGTGAGCAGTGTGAACTGAGGTATCCAAGGCTTTTCCTTAGTGCTACATCTACCACAGTGTAGTTTTCATAATCACATGAATCAAAGATTTCTTGTCATGTCTATTACAGTCCACTTGTGCCAAACTCATGCGCTGACTAACAAGGCGTGTAGACGTGCAGTGTCCTGGAGGGCTCCAGAGGAGTCTCGGCCTTCCCGGGAGTTAAAGGTGCCACTTGGTAGCAGTGATATTCCAGAATTGAATGGGCTTTTGTTGCCATGGAGACTGCATTTAAATAAATGTAGCCTGTAGCTTAAGTTAACTAAACCTAATGCTGCTGTTAAAAACAGTTTATTTTAATATTAAAATACAGTTGATTAGCAACAGCGGTGCTGTATTTTAAGAGACACTTTATTGGAAGTGCAATCATAGTTCTTTGTTTTCAAACTTTTACAGTGCATTCTAATTACTAATGGGTGCAATTACTTTTAATGGTAAGTGTTTTATAAAATAGAAAAAAACGTGGAGTTTTCATGAGTTATAGTAAATCCCACAATTATTAAAAAATTCAATAAAACATCCTGCGCAACATGTTACCGTGCCTTTGCCTAACTAAATGGATAGTTGCCAGTTAAATAAGTGAGTAATTCAAATTTCAGTGTCTCTTCTGAAGTAACTATGCTATGAATTGCAAAGACCTCCATAAAACCACCCATGGCCTTGCCTTTACAGTAAATATAACAACTAAATGTTCAAACAGTTTGTTTGCCTAAATAGCAAATGCTGACATGTGTTTGTTCTATTGCACAATACTCATTTGCTGTGTGATTACTGTTTAGTGTTGAAAAAAATCAACTTCCTAGTTATCAGTGTCTTACTGTGAAGAAAATACTGGTCATAGTTGTAATTAAGATACAATGGTACAGTGTGTAATTAAAACTAGAGTAAACTGTTGGAATGGCTGTTTTACTTATGTATTATCAAAACTAGCATAAGACAAACAAAATAGATATGCAACACTCCATTTAATGTTTTGCCAGATTCTTACCAGAAATCTACAGATACCAAAATTTTGGTACTGAGCATGTACAGGCAAGTCCTGGGCTGGGTAAAAGGTTTTATTATTATTGATATCCATGTGAGTTGTGATTACGGTTTTTGATTAATTTTTTTTTCTCCAGAACCTGCTTTTGAAATTCTTGTCCTTCGAATTCATATGGCTAGAACATAATATTAGAATACTTAATATTCCCCAGGTTCCCTTGGAATAAACTGTGTGTGTACTGCTCCTGTGCCATGGATATCAAAGGTCCACATTAGCTTTTATTTCCCCAGTTACCAGAAACATCGATATCAATCCCCATTAAACTAGTTGGGGAAAATACTAACTTTGTCTACAGTGTATTACTGTATATTAAACTGAAACAGTCCATTAAAGGATTTTTTTACAAATTTATTTTGGATTAAAAATAATTGACACCAATCAGTTTTTAGACCAAGTTGTAGTTTTTCAATAGGAAGAGTCTTTGTATCACATTGAGGCGTCTTGCAAAGCTGCCATAAGGTGAGAAAGAGTGGTCTGTGTGGAGACAGTGTATGTGATGGGTTCCAGCTCCTTGCACCTTGTGCAGTACCCTTTGTTTCTGTGCTGTTATCTCCTGAGCATGAAAAATGATCATTATTCAATTTGTATTTCCTTGGTACATATTTTAAAAAACAACACAGTCATTGACTTTACAATTCAGAAATAAAGTTTGGCAAAGCCTATTTTGTAAACAAGTTAATTTTATAATGTTAAAAAAAATTACTCTAACCTTGACTTGTTATTTGCACTTTCATAGTCTATACTTGATACATTCCCACTTTATATACAGTAGGATTCTACAAACGTGTAGATGTTTGGCCAAATGAATGCTGTTAATAATATGTAAAATTCTTTGATTAAACATTTATTACTTAAACCACTTCACTTTTGTCTCATTACATTGTAGACTTTGTTTTAACCAAGTCAGGAAGCTGATTTTCTTCAAATTAAATTCCCTCCAATAAATGGGATTAATTTGGTTCTTACATGTAATTGATTAGTGCCTAATATTTTTTTACACCCGCCCACTTCCTGAGTATTTTATACCCCAAAGATAAACTCCAAAACACTGCATGACAATGTGTTAAAACGTTGTGATTTCAGCACTCCTTTTATTTGCATCACTGCAGCTTTCAGGAGAAAAGTGTTTTGATTTTTCCTTGAACTCTCCAATAGAAACACACAGAAAAAGATAGAATTTTAAGGTATTTTGTGAATAGGACAGGAAGAATTTTGTATGCCATATGCACAGACGCACCACCATTTTATTATTCTGTCCCTTCTGAGTTACCGAAATAGCCCTGTGCATTTGAACTTCAGGTTTCACGGAGTCTGCCAGTGATAACCACTTAGTCATGTCATTGTATTTATGCTTTTCATTCTGTGGATCTGAAACTTAACCACTAATGTCCATCTGCTGAATTATTCTTCAGATGTTGTCTACTGCAGCCACTGATCTCGTTTTTGTTCTCCATTTAGTCCTCAGATATTGTTGTTTACCTGTCATGAATTAAAACCTGAGACTTAACGGAAGTTTGGTTGTAATCTTAAAACAGTTATAGTTGGTGTATCTCTGAAGAGTAAAATCTTGGAATCTAAATAACAGATTTGGGGAGTATTTCTTAAGGCTGAAATAAAAACTCCACAAGAAAAAAAATTTCATTTGTTCTGCACTGGGGCTGAGTGGTATTATCTTAGCATTGGGCCATCAGGATAATCACTTCTTAGCAAAAGTATGTTACTGCCTTGTCCGCCATCACCCTCTCACCACAATAGGTTGATTTCTTTCTAGAAAAATAGAAGTGGCTCTTTCTAGACAACTGAGTGACCATCATTATTTTAGGAATGGGCAGTCATCATAGTTATTAAAGAAAGATGAACCAGAAAAATTCTCTTTAGCTCTCTGTTCCACTTAGGACTGACAGGTGGCTGACAAACTGTGAGTGGTGGGCAAACTTGTGAACGGCTTATCCTTCAGTCTTTGAAACTGTAATATGAATATATTCTAGATTGGGCTGTATGCCATTTTGTAGCCAGCTATTGTACAAGGGCCTAGAGTGCGCAAGGCATCAGTTTACAGAGAGCATGAGAGATACATACATGAAAGGACAAATGACACAATATAGGAAAGGCTAATTGTCAGACAAGACAGTCCAGTTCTCTTGCACCTCTTCTGCATCCACACACTTTACTGGGTGTCCCAAGACTGCAAGGCCTGACAACAGTTTTGCCTGGGTATTTCTTAGGATTTATGTAGTTAGTAACCTTGAGGACAGGGAGCCAGGTATGCTGTAAAAGCAGTAGATTCCTCACCCTCCGTGTTTCTCAGCTGCATGCTTGGCATCCATCTGGGCCCGTTGGAACTAGGGACAAGGGGAACTGCCACAAACGTGCCGATGTTCATTCTGCAGGCTGTGTCATGAGTGCTAAATAAGATCCTTGGCCTCTGACCCAAGAGTCTTGTCTTCCCGTCCGCATCCATGATACTGTGATAGGCCAGTTTACTTACTGGTTCTTACTGATAGGGTAAAATCAAATCCCAGGCCTGACAGTTTTGGCAATGGGGATGGAATGCTGACAGAGATGTGATTTTTCTGGAAGGAACCATGGGTCAGATTTGGGAATATAAGACTCCTTGGAATCTGTTTGGTAGTGAATGCTCTCCCCAAGTGACAGCTGAGGGTTAATGGGGAGAGGAAGGGTTCCCACTGTCCTACTTATTACTGAACAGAAGTTGAGCCAATGTTTAAAGGCTTAGCCAGAAAAGCAAGCACTGAAACAAGCTACCCAAATGGTGCCTTGGTGGTTGGTGACTCCTGCAGGCAGGCAGAGGAAGGAATATTTTCATGACAAGGAATCAGGAGTTCCTGTGACTATCTGAAAGGCAGATATAGTTCCTGAGTCAAGGAGTCCCCAAACAGAAAATAAATGGTATCAGTGATAAGAACCTAGCTTTTTGATTGAGAGCTTTGGATGGACCAAAAGTTCAAAAGTGCGTTTGGTTGGGCTGCAGGCAATCGTGGCACTGTTCACATGCAAAAGTGCACGCAGGGCAGGTGACCCTCACAGCTGACAATGATGACAAGGTGCTAAGTGCTGAAGTGACAGAGGTGCTGGGTGGGGGTGGAGAAGAAAGAAGCACCTGGGCCCTGGTTCTCTCTGGATGCTGACGGGCATCACCCCTGCCATGGAACAGTTAAGTTCCCTCCCCACAGGCTAGCATCCCCCCACCTCCTCAGGTTTCCCGCCCTCTTGGTTAGGGGATAACAGGACCTGGCACCCATATGCCACTTGCTGTAGCGCCTGACTCACACATTTTATACTCCTCAGTTGGGAAAGGACGAGCTCCGCAGCAGAGAAGGTAGGCTTCCCTTGTGAGTGGGGCCCTGTGGGTGACTCAGTGTAATGTCACAGCTTCCAAATCCGAATGTCTATTGGAACTGATGTGTTATGTGCCCAGAAGTACCCATCTCATAATTGTCATGGGATTTCTCCCATTCAAGGGCTGTCATATGTAGAGAAGTGACAGTGGGGCATGTAAATCACTCTCCTATTAGCCTCCTTGTCCTCTCCTCTCCTGTGGTCCAGCAGAAACAATAAAGAACCCAGGAGAAGAAAGAGAACACACTCCTTTGGTTAAAGTACTCAGGCCATTTCCCAGCACAACATTGCCACCTGTCTGAAGCAGGCACCAAGTACACCCATTTTGTAGAAATTCCACTATTAACTGGTTCTTAGACTGTCCTTGAAACTGAATGCCTGACCCATGGCGGCCTTGTGACTCACTGATAGGACATCTCCAGTTTGGAGTGAGTCAACTGTACTTAGAAAATTAACCTGGGCCCAACAGGCATTGCAAGTCAAATAGAAATGATGTTAGAAGAGGTATATTTGAGAGTGCAGCTAGCCTGAACACAGTAGTAAGTATCTCAGTTTACATGAAAAAAATTAGAAGCTACCCCTTCAGGAGATATTTTGAGCCCAACTTGAAGCAAGGTCACTGGCTTAGGCGGGGGAGTGGGGGTCTCAGTTCACAGAATGCCTGCACTTCATTCAATTGCTTGGCAGCAATTTCTACCAAGTCCCAGCAAAATTTTCTTGTAAGCTATAGAGAACACAATTCTAAAATTTATATGGAAAGTCAAAGGAACTAAAATAGCTAAAAACTATTTTGAAAAAGAAAAATTAAGTGGAAAGAATCATTCTCAATTTCAAGACTACAGTAGTCAAGAGTGTGATACTGGTGGAAGGGTAGACACATAGATTTACAGAAGATGGAGAATCAAAAACAGCCCCACAGAGGTGTCATCAACTGACTTTTGACAAAGGTACAAAAACAATAAAGGAAGGATAGTTTTTTTTAACAAATGATGCTGGAATAATTGGTTTTAAAATGGGCAAAAATATGAATGACTATCTAAACCTCACACGTCACATAAAATGTAAAATGGATCACAAATTTAAATATAAATATAAAACTTTCAGGAAAAAAGCATAGTAGAAAATCTTCATGATCCAGATTAAGCAAAGAATTCTTCCACTTGGTACCGAAAGCATGATCCATAAAAGAAAACTTGATAAATTGGACTTCTTCAAAATTTAGCACTTTGCAAAAGACCCTTGCAAAGGTGAAAAGCTGCAGACAGAGAAGATTTGCAAATCATGTATCTAGAATATATAAAGAGCCCTCAAAATTCAACGGTACAAAGACAATCCAGTCTAAAATGGACAAAAAAACATGAAGAGACATTTTGCCGTAGAAGATAATGTGACTAACAAATGAGCACGTGAAAAGTTCAACGTCACTATCCACCAGGAAATACAAATTTAAAATCACAGTAAGACGCGCTACGTGCCTATAAAACAGGCTAAAATAAATAGCATCAACACCAAATGCTGGCAAGAACGCAGAGAAACTGGATTGCCTGGGCGCCACTGGTGGGAATGTGAGGGCACAGCCACCCTGGAAAAGAGTTGGGTAGTGAATCAACCGTCCATTTGTCATAGGACCCAGCACTTGCACTCCTGGAGGGAAAGTGAAAAACATGTACACAGAAAAACCTGTACATAATTATTCATAGCAGCTTTATTTGTAGAAACCAAAAACTGGAATCCACTCAATGTCCTCTGGTAGAGGAATGGCGAACTGTGGTCTCTCATTGCAGTGGAACGCTACTCAGCTGCGAAAGGGAATAAGTGACGGACACGATGATGGATCCCAAAGGGGTTACGCTAAGTGAAGAAAGCCAATCTCAAAATGTCACCTACTGTATGATTCCACATACGTAAATTTTTTGAAATGACAAAATAGAGATGCAAACAAATGAGTGGCTATCAGGGCTTAGGGATGGTGGAGGTGGGGGTGTGGCTATAAAAGGGTTGCACAAGGGACATCTTTGTGGTGATGGAATGGTTTATCTTGGTTACACTGTCTACATGAATCTACACGTGTGGTAAAATGTGGAACTGCACATACACATTGTACTAATGTCAATTTCCTGGTTCTGATATTGTACCTTATGTAAGAACCATTGGGGTAAACTGGGTAATGAGTACACAGGGCCTTCCTACATTTTCTTTGTAACTTCCTGTGAATCTGTAATTATTTCACAATAAAAAGTTAAAAAACAGGGGCGCCTGGGTGGCTCAGTGGGTTAAAGCCTCTGCCTTTCGCTCAGGTCATGATCCCAGGGTCCTGGGATCGAGCCCCGCATCGGGCTCTCTGCTGGGCAGGGAGCCTGCTTCCTCCTCTTTCTCTCTTTCTCTCTCTCTGCCTGCCTCTCTCCCTACTTGTGATCTCTATCTGTCAAATAAATAAAAATAAAAAAAAAAGTTAAAAAACAAAGGCCAAATTTGGCCTGCAGGCTATGGTGTGCTGACTGCATCTTTCGAGCAACAATCAGATAAGTAAAACGTTATCTTAGTGCATTATGAGCTGTCGGTAGTGCTGCAACTTGAGAACCATCAGTGAGATCTTCAGCAGTGGATTTGTTTCAAAGACTATGATTAACTGCCAACATTTGTTCTTGAGAGTTGCATCAAGTATGTGCCATGGACATTTTGGCCATTGACATTGTTTTGAGCCTCTGAGTGCCAGCGGGCATACTGATTTTAAAAAGAACGAGGCATAACTGTGCATTATCCCTTAAGATGAGTAGTTTCACCAAGGCTCTTTTGTATTAGATAGATACATGTGCTCATCGAACTCCGCCTAGAGCTAGAAAAGGGAATACCTGTTTGGGATAATATAAGAACAGAAGTTAAAAGTAAATTATAGGTAGCCCCACATTTGTGGGCATTATAGAAAGCATAACCTGAACTCTCTGGATTCTCCTGATTTTTTTCCTGTAAGCTTCCACTACCCTGCTGTGGACATCCGAAGTTGATGGACAAAGGTGCTGCTCCTCATTGGGTTTGAGGCCACTCCTGATAGATCTTCAAACTGGGGACTCTTCTCAAAGACAAATTTCTAATATTGGGAATAAATTAATCTCATCAGATAGACTGATGCCAAGAGGTGTGGCCTAGAGTCCTTACTAAGTGCAGAAGTAAAAAGATTGCCCTGGATGTATTAGAATTTCTTTTAATCAAGTCACTATGTAACAGCACATAGAGTAGATTTGCAATAGGCTGTGTGTGGTTGGGAACATTGCTGAGACAGTGGAAATGCCTGATGTGGTGCCGGGACAGCAGCAACTTAAGAAATCTGTCGGCATGTCCCTATTATATACAGGAAGGTTTTCTTGATGTCAGGAGAGTATGCAAAACCTCAAGCTTCCCAGCTGAATTTTCTTCTTTTATGGAATTAATTCCCCAGGACACTGGTATCAAAGCCTCTGGCAGGTACACACATGGCAATGTTTGTTAATGTATCCAGACCCAGGAGCGTTAAAGGGTCCTCCTAGATTTTTTTGCTGAGTGACTTTAAAGTCCCTTTCTCTTCTACTCGCTCATATTTCAGAGGTTACGCCCATCAAGACTTGGCCGGTAAGTAATGAGATTATAAACACAGTAAGAAAATCTAGTAAAGTGGTGGAGATAGGCCCAATCTGAAACAACAGGTTACCAAAAACTCAGGTGTGTGTGACTATAGTGTTTGTACTTAAAATTCAGATGTCTTAACTTGAGATCTAAAAATTCAGTTAAATCTAGAGACGAAGCTCTCTATTCTAGAGAGAACAGACAGAAGAGGCATCTAATTTCCCCCCTCCTACCCCTGCACAATTCACTGGTGCTGGAAAATGGCCCCTTCTTCTTTGCATGCCAGATACTAAAGGGGTTCAGTCTCCAAAGTCTTCCCTGGGAGCAAATAGATGCTTGATATAGAATTTTCTCTATGTAATTACTATATTAAGTATTATAGTGATTTCTATAGAGTCAATTCTGTAGAACTTGAAACCAGAAATTGCCTAGACTTGCCAGGTGCTGTATTTGTAAGAGAAAATAAAAGCTTCCCTGCATCTATATATTATACATAGCAGAATTCTCAAAAATTCAACTTACATGTATCTGGTAGTTGCCAGAAATGTACTTCCCAAAGCAATTTATACTTCAATAATATTACTTAAACATGCTGTGCTTGTCAACCATCCATTAGGATCTTAACATTTTAATTATGTAAATGATAGGTCAGCAAACTTCTGTAAAAATCCAGCTGGTAAATATTTTAGACTTTGCAGGCAACACAGTGTCTGTGGCTACTATTCCATTTTGTTGTAGCACAAAAGCATTCATAGGCAGTAAGTAAATGAATGGCTGTGGTCTAATAAAACTTTAATTATAATAACAGACTAGATTTGGTTCAGGGGCCTTAGTTTGCTGAATTCTGGTATAAATGAACTGTCCATATGTATAATGCTTGTATTAGGAGAAGGTACCAGGGCATTTAATACCTTGATAATATTTTCCCTATAAGACCCTTCTCCAAAGCAGGCTTGCTTTCCCCCGACCCCCATCTCCATAAGATTCCTTTACATGGTATGATCTTTAATCTTCATTTTGCCTGAGATCCAGTTCAAAGTTTTTCTGTGTTCGTTATTGGTTTACCGTATAGTTTCTGATCTAGACTCCCGTCTGTTTTCTTTCTCCAGCAAAGCTCTCCCCACATTGGGCATCTCTCACCTTCTGTGGCAGTAACAAGTTAATCTCATGCCAGGACTCTACCTCCCTTTGCACAGGTGGTAGCTTTTTGAGTCCTAAAATCAGTGGAAAGAAGGCAGAGGTTTGGCTCAGCAAAACCCTGGGGATTCTAACTGAAGCTAAAGTCCACTGTTATCTCCAGACTCCTTTCGGTTCTGCATCTCTTCCATTAGCTACAATTTGGGAAAGGGACACGGGAGGATGGGCAAGGGTCTTCTGGGTGTCGGGGACTTGGCTTGCAGCAATTTGAGAGACATACACCACCACTAAGAATTTCAGAATTATACTTTGAAGGTTCAGCTCACTCAAAATTTGTCCCTGCTGGCTCCTGGTTTTCCTTTAGGGGGCAAGGAAATGGCAGAAACATTCTAAAGCAATGGTTAGGATAGAAAGGAATCCTAGAAAAGCTGTGAGACAAATGTCTGACCCAAGCAGAAAACAGGTGGTATTTGCAAATTATTTTGCTCAGTCAAGTTCACTTCAGTTCCATGTTAGCCTAATTTATTATTAACCTTGGGCCTTTGGAAAACCAAGACTTAACCTCCTCAATGGAAGGAATCAAACTTCCTTCCACAGTAAGCTTTTTATTCCCACAGCCTTGATTTTTCAATCTGATTCTATTTCATTTTATTCTGTTTGTCTAATTTGCAATGCCATAGCATCAAAGACAGACACACAGACAACGCTCGCCTGAATCTAAACCGCTGGCTGACGATCCATTTCAGAATGATGGTGAAAGAATTACACTATCATGATCTGCAGTCATCACAGAATTATAATCCACTGTCGTTTGAAAATTTCCCAAACTAGAACTCTTTGCTATTGATTTTGTCTATTTGGAAAAGCTCATCTGCCTCATTCATAACCTTCTTTTCTCTAATACTTTCAATAAATGAGGAAGGAGTTTTCCCAGTCCTCTCGGGCTGACTCCCACATGCCCAACCGCCGGCAGCCAGAGCAAACCTCTGCTGTTCTCAGAGTCCTGATCCCCCCAGCGCGGGCTCTGCACACCCTGCCTCCTCTGCTTCACATCCCTCCTCCGTCCCAAAAGAGGCTGCCATGGGTAAATGTTCCCTCTCTCCAGTTTTGGAGAAAAAGGCCCTGGGCCTGTCTGAGGCCATTCCTCTCCCTATCCCTACTCACTAGGATTTGTCTCCATTTCTAGCACCTTCATTTCCTCCTGCCTTCAAACATGCCCAAAATGCCCCCCATCCTGGGGAGTGAAAAACCAAAAAATAAAAAACGCACAACCTTTGCCCTCCCCTGCTGTTTCTCTCCTTCCAGGGGTGAAGCAACCAGATTTCTCTCCTTCCACAACTTCTCCTGCCTCCATGAAGTCTGCACTCTGTCCTCTCTGCCCTCCAAATCAGTAATCCAGTCATTGTCAAATCCATTGGTCTTGCCTTTGCTTTTATTGTGACCTTTGGGTGTAGGTTAAATGAAAAAGTGTAGTGTGTTCTCAAGGTTTCTGAGACCTCACAGCCCTAAGTGAATTATAGCAACACCTCACCAATGCCTTCCTGGAAGGCTCTGCCAGCCTCCGTAACGTTACGCTTTCACTCTTGTTTTCCTGACCCATATTCTTTTTCTCCCTTCGGTCTACTAATTACTGACATTTCTGGAATGTGGTCTTTGGACTCCCCTATGTATGTCATTCCTGACTGTTTTCATCTATCCTCCCAGCCTCATTTCTCGCCTGCAATGGCCCCCAATTACCTCTAGCCCCAAGCTTCAGCTTTTGAACTCTGCCAGATTCACATTTCCTGTTCCCACACAGTCAAAATATCTAAACCTTTTCTCACATCACAACTCCCCAAGCCATTTCCCTCTTTCTTAAGATGGCTTTATTTTAGTAAATGACAATTACCCACAGTGAAATCTGGGACTGCCCTATTTCTCCGCTGCCCTTAAGAGTCATCCAATCAGACATCAACTTCCAACAGCCTTTTTTGTCCATTATCACAATCACATATGATTGACTCATTCTACCCCATTTATCATCCTAGGTCTGTCCTTTAGTGCCTTCAGTGTATGCCACTGCATTAGCTCTGATACAGACTTCCTCTCTAACCCTTCCTTCTCTGCCCTAACCGACCCGCAATGACCAGACTAATTCTCCTATAGCAGTACCTTCACCATGATACTGCAATCAAAATCTTAGGCCTATAAGATGAAGGTCCAAAATCCTAAGCCTAAAAGTTGAGGTCCTCCCTCATCTGACATAACATCAATCTCTCCTCTCGGGCTCCCTCCCTGAACCACCTGAAGCACACCAGGGGTGGGCCTGCTCCCTGCCTTTGTTCATCCTGCAGGTTTGACTTTCTACTGGGGTAAGCACCAGAGACTGGCTCGACCCACACCTGGATTACAAACGGGTGAGGCAAGGATGTAGCCAAAAGTTCCTCTGGATGGATTTGAAAGTGTGAACTTTTATATCCTGGTGAAATTTTTCTCACCAAGCATCTCACACCAACAAGATGTGAGACTCCAGGAGGGATATAAAGATCTGTCTAATCTATGACCTTCAGGAGCATAATCAAACCAGTTATATAAGGTATGTATAAATAAGTCATGGAAAACATTAAGACTTCTTGTTGATCAATGGGTATGGAGTTTCAGTTTTGCAAGATGAAAACATTTTGGAGATTGGTTGTACAATACTGTGAAAGTACTTAACGCTACTGAGCTGTACACTTAAAAGTAGTTAAGATGGTAAATTTTGTTATGTTTATTTTATCACAATTAAAATAATTTTCTTAGTAGTTCCAGACAATCAGGGGAGGTGGTTGCTGAGATAAGCCCACAAATAGAGGTGGGACAGGGACAATTTACTGTTAATTCTCTCTAACCCCTACTACGTGCCTGCTATTATCTCCAGTCTGACCCTGGGACTTAGGGAAAATGTAGAACTCTTTAGTTTACCTTACTCTTAAAAAAAACAGAAGTCATATGCCATAATATTCAAGAATGTCCACAGAATGTCCAAGAGAAGAGAATGGGTAAATACAGATTTCTGTAATCAAATTTATTCATGTACAGAGATGTCATTTACAGCTTTAAAGACTGCCTAGTAAACTTCAACAATGTTATGGACATCTTACAAATGTTTGTTAGTATGTAATTATGACACTCATCTCTTGAATTTATAAAAATCAGAAGTGTTCCCCAAAAAGTTTTGCAATGTGCCAATGGAACTAAAACTGTCACAGCTACAGCTACCATCTACTGAATGCTTGGTTTCATTTGACCAAAAAATAAATATTTTAAAATTTTTTATTAAAAGTTTTATAAAGTGGTAACCTCTGCATGTCTCCACCTGGCAACATGTCACAGGCATCCCTCCTTCCCTCTTTTTAGCATGAACTAGTCTTGGCCATATGACTACCGTCCCAGTCCAATCAGTTGCAAAATAAATATGAAAAGGTTGATGATGTCCAAGTAGATGTTCAGGGCAGCAAAAACATACTCTTCAGGGTCCAGGTCAGAGTGATGGTGGCGCCCTCCCACCATGAGCTGTACATCCATCACCAAGTACTTAAAGAGAAGAAAGAAGGATTAGCTACCTAAATTGTACCTTTCTATCACATAGGAATCCTAAATTTCCTGGAAAAAATATTTTAGCATCAGTAAATATAGTTCAGAAAGTCAATTTGTGACTATATATGTTCTTTTTACAGCCTCAACCATTCACTTTGTCCCCAAGTGTGTCTTCAACCTACTACAGCAAGTGCACCATCCTCCTGATGCCGGTGGCACCAAATCTGTAAGCCTTCTTTTGCTTTCCAAATGCAGAAAACTTTGGGCCTTTAGCCAATGAGGTAGAGCAGGTGGAATGATTGGACACAGAGATAAACTACAAAATTCCTTGTCTTTGTGATTTCCCCACATGTTCTTGCTGAACAAAGAACAAAAATAAACATGGTCCCTGACATTTAGATTCACACCCAGCAATAATTCTGAATTCTTGAAGCTTTGGATGATACCATTTTTCAAACCCCGACTTTGGGATGGTTTTATGATGATGTTGGAATTTCCAAAACAGAAGTAAGGGAAGATGGGATTTGTAGATGGTTAAATATTTCCCAAAATAAATGTTTAGCTCAGTTACAGTAGGTAAAATTAGGAGCTCCTAAAACGTCGATAGAAAAGTCAGGCAGACCTCTTGCCCTTATGCTTGCTGCCAGGTGAGCAGCCCCGGGCAGCAGGAGTACATTAGAGGAGGAAAAGGGAACAAGTGGCCCCTTACTTCTTTGTTTCCAGATTTTAGATTGAGTCCAGTGCGGTGGGGCAGAGCCACAGAACCCCACCAGACAGATCAACACTGGCACTATAGGGAATGCTTGGGGTTTTAAGGATGCTTTAAAATAATGCGTTTACAACAATATCCACCTCAGTAAGACCCATCCCAAGTGACTGTGGTATCAGCTCTGTGGGCCCCAGTTGCCACTTAGACTGGGAAGGATAAGGAGGAAGGGAAAAGAGGAGGAGGAAAGGGCACCTCCCGATATGAGCTTTATGCCAGTTCATTACAGACCTCATCCCATGTAAAGTGTGACCAACCCAGTGGAGGCAGGAGAGATTAATTGAGCCTCCAGAAGGGAAGATCACACTGTAGCGAATGGCAGAGAAGGAAGTCCAACCCAAGGCTGGATGCCAAAGCAGGTGCCGCACCTGGACACTAAATCCCTTCTCCTCACTGCTCCCCTCACCCCATGACTGATTCCAGCAACTTTGGGGGGCAGGAAGTAAGCTAGGTGACCAGTCATTCCAGTTTGTCCAGGACTTTAGTGTGTCCTTAGAAACCCTCAGTGCTAGGCGAATCAGGGCAGTTGGTCACCCTAGAAAACGGGCTGCCCAGGAGCAGAGCGGAGCTTCCAGCCTTCATTTATCACCCTGGCCTCCTGACTTCCGTGGAGAAGCACTCTTCTCTCTTCCTCTCCTCTGAACTCCTGACTTTGTCTTATTTCCTCTTATTGTTTCACAGACACGTCTTGGTGGTTAGGAGTACCCCTCCCAGGTGAACCGTTTTTGAAGGCAGACAGAAAAAGTGAGAGAGTAAGATGAGTTGGGATTCAGACCCCCAGGAACATTTGGGGGTAACACCCTACAGCTCTCATGGTTAACCATCCTGTCCCTACCCCCCTGAAAAAATTTCAGTTTCCCTCTCCCCTTATTTGTTTAGTGTTGGGTAGGCCTGAGCCTACAAGACTATTTGTTCCACCTCCAAACTGGGAAGAGAAACACCAATGTACTTTTGCCTGGAAACACACTATGCCTGAAACAGGACACAAGAGATGTAACAGCAGGCATCTCTATGCAAAGGATGAGAGCATATGAGTGAAGGATAACAAGCACAAGTCAGTTCCCTTCATATCAGCAGAGGGAATAAGAAAACTGAAATGTGCATAGGTAACCTTAGCCTCCTGGTCTAAATTTTTCTGACATTTGAAAATAGATAGGACAGAATTCTAACAAAAAAGAACGTAATGTGGCAAAATGTGAATATTTTTAAGCTGGGTGATAATGTGTGGAGTTCATTACTCCATTCTCTCTACTTCTGGGTATGTTTGGAAATGCCAAAAATAAATAATCAAAGAGAAAACCTAAAATATGTGACATGATAAAAGTATAAAATGGAATACCATGCAGCCTTTTAAAGAGAATGAACTCAGTTCATGTCTGCCAGGATATAGAGACCATTATTTTTAAGTGAAAAAGCAAAGACAGAACATTCTGGTTTTTTAGGGCTAGTCAAATTTAGCAGTAGGGAGGTTGTATACCAACTTTAGTGACACTAATGTTAATAAGTTCTGAGAACCCACTACCATCTGACCAGTCAAGACAGAACATTCGATAAAGTATGACCATTAAAAAAAAAAAGTGTGTGTCAATGGCCAGCACAATACTGAAGGAGAAGAAGAGTTGGAGGACTGATGATATCTGACTTCTACCTGACGCTACCTGTAGCTTAAGACTTAGTATGAAGCTACAGTGAGCTCGACAGTGTGGTACTGGCGAAAGAAGAGACAAATAGATCAATGGAACAAACTGGAGAGCTCAGAAGTAGATCCACATGAATATAATCAACTGACCTTTGACAAAGGAGCAAAGGCAAGACAATGGAGCAGATAGTCTCTTCAACAAGTGGTGTTAGAACAACTGGACATCCAGATGCAAAAACACAAATCTAGACGAAGACTTTTTACCTTTCACAAAAATCAACTCAAAATGGATCTCTGACCTAAATGTAGAACACAAAACTCTACAACTCCTAAGAAGATGATATAGGAGAAAACCTAGATGACTTGGGTGTGGTGATGGCTTTTTAGATATGACCCCAAAGGTACAATCCATGAAAGAAATAATGCATAAGCTGGAGTTCATTAAATTCAAAACTCCTATTCTGTGAAAGTCAATCTCATGAGACATCGAGGGGAGAAAATATTTGTAAAAGACATATCTGATAAAAGACTTTTATCTGAAATATTAAAAAAAAAAAACTCTTAAAAACTCAACAATAAGAAAACAATCTGATTTTAAAATGACCAAAGATCTGGGGCGCCTGGGTGGCTCAGTGGGTTTAGCCTCTGCCTTCGGCTCAGGTCACGATCCCAGGGTCCTGGGATCGAGCCCCGCATCGGGCTCTCTGCTCAGCAGGGAGCCTGCTTCCTCCTCTCTCTCTGCCTACTTGTGACCTCTGTCTATCAAATAAATAAATAAAATTTAAAAAAAAATAAAAAATAAAATGACCAAAGATCCTAAGAGACACCTCACCTAAGAAAATATACCGGTGGAAAACATACACACTAGTAGATACTCTGCCTCATATGTCATGAGGGAAATTCAAATTAAGACAACAGTAAGATACCACTCTTCAAATGGCCAAATTCTGGAACACTTATGACATCAAATGCTGCTGAGGATATAGAACAACAAATTCTGTCATTGCGGTGGGAATGCAAAAGAGTGCAGTTACTGTAGAAGACAGTTTGGCAGTTTCTTATAAAACTAAACATACTTGGGGGCGCCTGGGTGGCTCAATGGGTTAAAGCCTCTGCCTCCAGCTCAGGTCATGATCCCAGGGTCCTGAGATCGAGCCCTGCATTGGGCTCTCTGTTCAGCAGGGAGCCTGCTTCCCCCTCTTTCTCTGCCTGCCTCTCTGCCTACTTGAGATCTCTGTCTGTCAAATAAATAAATAAAATCTTAAAAAAAAACAAAACTAAACTAAATATACTTTTACTCTCCGATCCAGGAATCATGCTCCTTGGTATGACTCAACTACCCAAAGGAGTTGAAAACTTACAAAAACCTGCACACAGGTGTTTATAGCAGCTTTATTCAAAATTGTCAAAACACGGGAGCAAACAGGATGCCCTTCAGTAAGTGGATGGAACCATAAACCGCAGCACCACAGACAACAGAATGTTACTCGGCACTAAGAAGATATGAACGGTCAGGCCACAAAGGGATGTGGGAAACTTAAGGGCACATCACTAAGCGAAAGAAGCTGTTCTGAAAAGGCTGCAGACTGAATGACCTCCACTATATGACATTATGGAAAAGGCAAAATTTAGAAACAGGAAAAAAAATCAGTGGTTACCAGGGGTTAGAGGTAGGGAAGGGATCAAAAGGTGGAGCATGAGGGATTTTGAGAGCAGTAAAAAATACTCCGTATGAGGTGGCAATGATGGCATGTGACAGTATATATTTATCTAATACCACGGAGTGTACCACACCAGGAGTGAAATCTGATGTAACCTCTAGGTGATTGTGATGTGCCCAGGTCGTTCCGTACCAGTCTGGTGGGGTATGTGGATCATGAGGGAGGCCATGCATGTGTTGGGGCAGGGGGGATACAGAAAACGCCTGTACCTTCCTCTCTGTCGTGCTGTGAATTTAAAGGTGCTCTTAAAATTGTCTTTATAAAGAGAAAGAAGAAGGAAAAGGAGGGAAAGGAGGAGGAGGAGGGTGAAGTCTCCCAGAGGGCTTTCCAGTCAACTCCTGACTCTACTAGACTCTGGGGCTAGCACAGGCTTAGGGGCACTGTCGATGCAGAAATCACATGCTTTGTCAAAGAGAGGGAGAAATGGACTTACAAGTGAGAAGATTATAGTTCCAAGGCCAGCATACAACAGATGCAGCCACTGCAAAGAGAAGAAACAATCGTACATTAAGAACAAGGTTCGGAATAATGAAAGGACTCACCTGGGTCGTTGTTAGGTAAGGACTCAATGTTAAGGAAAGTCAAATCCGTGGGGAAGTTCATTTTTTTGAACATCATGGTCCACAGCATCCACTCCATTCCTTGCAGCAAACAAATGAAAAGCACCCTTGCCAAGTCAGTTTTATCAAGTGTTAAATGTCTCATGCACGGTAGGGCAAATTGAACATCCTGGATATGTTTCACTTTTTGCGTCATCCCATAACCCTTCTATAGCATCTGCCCCTATACTCAGCTCTTGGAACAAGGTCACTCTGAAAATAGTGCCCCTCAGGTACCCTCGCTAGAGCTGAGTGACAAGAGGTGGAAGACATCGGCTCCAAAAGCAGTGACTCTGTAGACTGACCAGAAACCTTTTATGTGACTGGAATCAAACAGATGCACCAGGCCAGTCAGAAATTCTCAGAGTCTGTTTTATCATCAGCTGTGCTGGAGCTGTTATTCTACAGAGTCGGCCAGTCAACTCAGGCCAAGACAGAGAAAGGAAGGGGATTTCCATTTCTATGAATCCTGTCACTGCTTCCTACATAGAAGTTCCATGAATAATCCCTGTGTCCTTCCTTCAAGCTAGTCTGTTCCGTGGAACCAAAACAGCCCCGATCGGAATAGAATGGTCTGAATGCCCCACAGGTTGGCTCTCTGTAGGGAGAGGATAAGGAGGTGGTGCATAACACGTAGGAAAAATAATGTCATTCACTCTTCAGGACAAGAAAGCTATCCTAGGTAAATAGAGCATTCTGCTAACCAGGGAAGATTCTTGGTGAAGGGCATAAATCAGGAGTCAGTGACACAGTGTGGGAGGGGCAGTGTTTCTGGACTGAGCTAATAGTAAGAAAATACCTGATTACTAGAGTCTGAAGAATTCAAAATTGCCCAAGTCAAAAAAGCATGTATACTTACAACAAGGTTGGACAACAAGTGCCCATCGAAGTCTTTCATTTAAATGTGTGTAAGATTATATATTGAAGATATTTGTGAAAGGAAGTTTACAGTAGGAACTGGGATTCATCTATCTAGTAGGAAACAGAGTTCCTTAGCTGCACCTACATGGTGTTGTAAAGAGCTATGGATCCAACCTAATAAATATTTGGATTGTTACTACCACCAATATCTGGGCTACCCACCACCCACCCTCCCTCTCGTTCCCTTGGTGTCTGATATGCTACTGGGGTCGACCAGGTCTTCCAGCGCCCAGCAGCAACCCAGCCCCTTTCCTCCCAGAGACATTTCTCCCAGTACAGTCTTCATGTGCTTTACCCCACTGGGCGTCTGCTTCTCAGAGGATCTAGGCCAACACAGTCAGCATGTCACCTTACATTTCTAACAGTTCTCTGAGGTTCCCAAACTTACATATGATCGTATGAAGAGTAAGAGAATTCCATAGATAAGAAGTACGAAGAGTGAAACAAACAGGATTCCGTTCAACATCGTGAAATCCCACTGAGGAAACATAACACAAAAAACAACTCAGTTATCATCTATAAGGAATTTCAGGATGTTTAGAAATGCATTTTACACCCATAGACAGACACTGACCCATTTGCTAATAATTTGCCCAGAACATTTCTGATAACCATGGAAATCCATTTGCCCCTGCCACGGGAAAATGCTACATTAAAAAATGTGTTGTTGACTGGAACATGCTTCAGGAGAGAATATGGAGGAAATCACAGGAGTCAAGGATATAAGAGGGTTCATTATACTATCCTATTTTTGTATTTATATGAAATTTTCCCTACTAAAAAAGGTTCATTGAATAAATAGGATGTAAATTTGTATGTCTAGTATGATCATAATTATTCATATTTTCAAAAGTGTTGTGCACAGAATACAGTAATGGAATGAAATAGACTAATGTTAACTGGGCACCTTCCTCATGTTTCTATGCATACATTTAATAAAAACACACTATACTTTCAAAAATTATTGCTAATGATTCTTTTGTTATTTTAAAATTCATTAATATGCTTTTTGGTTTCACCTTTTTAATAAATCAGGGACCAAATCAGCCTGGGAAAGATGAGGATTCCTTTTTTTTTTTTTAAGATTTTATTTATTTATTTGACAGAGAGAGATCACAAGTAGGCAGAGAGAGAGAGAGAGGAAGGGAAGCAGGCTCCCCGCTGAACAGAGAGCCAGATGCGGGGTTCGATCCCAGGACCCCAAGATCATGACGTGAGTCGAAGGCAGAGGCCCAAACCCACTGAGCCACCCAGGTGCCCCTATATGAAGATTCTTTTAAAGGAAGGGGAATATCATCTTCTGACCTGAATAAAATTATGCAGCAAAAGAAGACCCTCGAATCTACGATATTGTTTTTGTCAGAGTATTTTCCCACTTTCTCTGTTTCCCCCTCACTCCCTAGCCTTTGCACACCAAGAAGTAATCGAAAGTATTAACTCTCCAAGCGTGGTTCCGAACCATCAGCACCACCTGTGTAATGTGAATTATCGGGCCCACGCCCTGGACTTCCTGAAGCAGCCACTCCAGGGTGGAGCCCGAGGAACCTGTTTTCACAGAATCACAGGTGATTCTGATGGCCGTTAAAAAAATGTTTGTCTACAGCTGTGCATTCAGTACTTGTGGCTGGTGGGCATTTGAAGTATGGCTGAAGTGACGTGGATTTGAATTTTAGTTCAAAAAAAGGATGTAAAGGGGCGCCTGGGTGGCTCAGTGGATTAAGCCGCTGCCTTCGGCTCAGGTCATGATCTCAGGGTCCTGGGATCGAGCCCCGCGTCGGGCTCTCTGCTCCGCGGGGACCCTGCTTCCTCCTCTATCTCTGCCTGCCTCTCTGCCTACTTGTGATCTCTCTCTCTGTCAAATAAATAAATAAAATCTTTAAAAAAAAAAAAAGGATGTAAAACAGCTCAATATTTTCTAGCGATTACTGAAATGTTAATACCTTGCATATATTCAGTTAAATAAAATATAGGATTAAGATTAATTTCACCTGTTTTTGTTTTCTTTTTTAATGTGGTTACTAGGAAAGTCAGACGCCAGAAGGCAGGGAGGCTGCGGAGGTGAGGCCCGCAGGACAGCCGTGAGCCGGAGGAGGGTAAGAGCGGGTCAGGTAAAGGAGCACGCACCCACACACTCCCTCAGGAGAGGAATCGGTCCCGGTGATACATACTTTTGTCTGAAGAGCGAACAAAGTGAGCGATAACGTCACCAGAGCGGTTGCTGCTGTTGCCCATAAGATTTCCTCGGCATTGTAGAAACTGAAACCAGAGACTGTGATTACTGTCCACACGCACGCAAGGAGAAGCACGCACGGAAAAGGAAACGTGTATCCAGGACTTACACTGATACGGCTCCGAGCAGCAGACCTTGAAGAACTGTCTGAAAACAAAACGCGTAGCAAATCAGAACCCCAGTTCCTGAGGCCCAGAAGCCAGAGGAGAGGTTTGAAGGTGCGGATGTTTTGGGCAGGGTCGAGGGAGCGTGTGGAAGCCTGGTAACCCTAGTGTGCAACGCTACAGGGAAAATGAATTGTTGGAAACAAACAGTGGAGCTAAATATTTTCCTAACATTCCCCCAAGGCTGACAAGATTCTTTTATTAGCAAAAATTCTTAGAACACAGGAGTATCTTTCAACGTATCTAGTGAATGAAAGATGTATTCCATAGGAATATCGAAACCATAATAATGACAGGTTTTTCTGTAGACCATAGTCTCAGTAATCCAATGGGGCCAACTGCACGGCATCTTAATTTATCAAAGCGGATATGCAATTTCTACTGATGCTTCACCAACAGCCTTGGCACCGACATTTCCTCCAGTGCTTGGGTGAGAATTAAAAACTCCAGACTTCAGGTGAGGGACAAAGATGGAGGCCTTTCTGGCCCCAGAGAGGGGCTCGAGGGCAGTTCTCCACAGAGCATGGAGTTGCCAATCCCGGGCTCAGAAGCCAGCTGCACCCGGGCTGAACGAGGCGGGAGTGTGCCCATGGTCTGACTGCAGCCCGGGCCGGGGCCATGTGCAAGAGAGGAGAGAGGCGGTCAAGCCAGAGGATGAGACCAACCAAGGCAACAAGGATGCCCCCAGGTGCACAGCCAGGCTCCAGCACGGCGGACAGGTGGAGGCGGCGACAGTGAACAGTGGCCGAAGGATGACATTCCCCAGCTGGTAGGGTGACTCCACCAGAGACAAGTCCAGAGCCTTGGCTGACCCTCTGGTCCATGGCAGGAGCCAAGAAGGTATCTTTTAGTCCCCGGGAGTGAAAATGAAGATGCATCCTAACTGTGGTGCAGGGACTGCTAGAGCGGCTTTGAACTTCTCCAGCTGGCCCACGTCATCCAGCGTAGGAGACAAGAACTACGGCCGTCCCCAGAGTCCTGGAATGTATCTCTGCTTTTTCCAAACCCAGTGAGTAGCTGCCTGATTCTCTACTTTGTTAAATTTACCAGAGCCGTCTTTCTTTCCAGGATAGGTTTAAAAAGCTGTATCTGTTCCGTGTACGCATGATATTTTAATAGCGTGCTTGCTTCCAACCTTCCTCTTAAGATTTTCTTCTTCTACTTGCTCCGTTGCTGCATGTTTCTCCATCTTCTGCAGCACCTAAGTGTGTGTGAGAGACAGACAGAGACAGAGGAGAGGATGGTGGGAGGAAGACGGGGCTTAGAGAGGGAGAGGGAGCGGGAATGGTTTAAACCGAAAAACCCCCTTCAGTTTTCTCAAGGGGTGAATGAGAAGTCAAACCCGCCTAATGACTTCAAGAGCACAGCACATGGGCCACAGGGGGTGTAAATGTTACGGGACAAAAGCCGTCTTCAGTGTGTGTGTTTTCATTTTCTCCTCAACTCCTTTCCTGAAATGGTTTTCTCCATATATTTCCTAATACTTAGTTAAAACAAAAAGTTGAGAAGATACAACTAATTCTTTGCCCCTCTGCAATATTCTCTTAAGCTGTTAACTGCTTTGAGATACACAGTAAAACCTCAGAGATGAGAGCTTCCTTGGAGACCAATACCTTGGATCTCTTCTCGTAATAATTTAAATTTTTTTTCTTGGAAAAATTTAAAATAAAAAAATCGAAAGTTTTTGGAAAAGTGCCTCCCTCCCCCATCCTATTGCCTCTACCCTAGGATTCCCAATATCTTTCTATGTCTGGCTTTTAGCCCCCACTCCTTCCTGAGTGCGATCTGGGCAGGAAATAGGAGACCTCACCTGCTCCCCTGAGCAACGAGCAGAGTATCCACGCCAGGTAAAGGCCTTTCAGTGCTCTGGCAGCCAAGGAAGTGCCCACATGTAGACATCAGAGAGCTCGTCTTCTCCAGCCTCTGGTGGAAGCTAGTCTTCCCCATATATGAATCACGCAGGACACTACACTATATGGATGCTGAAAATCTCGCTATTGGCATGTGTCCTTCCTCTCTTTGACCACCAGGCACAGACCCAAATCTAGGCTCATCACACTCAAGTGCAATAGGATAATGAATTTTTTGAAATTTTTAATTGAAGTATTATTGACATAAAACATTGTAATTGTTTCAGATATACAACATAGTGATTTGACAATTATATATCCCACAAAATGCTCACCACAGTTAGTATCATCTGTCATCGTACAAAGTTATTGCAACCTGATTGACTATGTTCCCTGTGTCGTACTTTTCATCCCTGTGACTTATTTATAACTGGAAGTTTGTACCTCCTAAACTCCGTCCCCTGTGTTTCCTAGCCCCCATCCCTCTTCTCTCACAACCACCAGTTTGTTCTCTGTATTTGAGTCTGTTTTTGTTTTGTCTGTTTCTTTGTTTTGGTTTGTTTTCTGAATTCCACATACAAGTGAGATCATACGGTATTTGTCTTTCTCTGTCTGACTTATTTCACTTTGCACTTAACCTCTAGGCTCATCCATGTTGTCACAAATGGCAAGATTTCATTCTTTTTATGGCTGAATAGTACTCCATCGTGTATATGTACCATCTCTTCTTTATTGATTCATCCGTCAGTGGATGGTTAGGTTGCTTCTGTATTGTGGTTATTGTAAATAATGCTGCAATAAACATAGGGGTGCACATATCTTTTTCAATTTGTGCTTTCATTATTTGGGTAAATACTCAGAAGTGGAATTACTGGATTGTATGGTATTTCTTTTTTTTTTTAAGATTTTATTTATTTATATGACAGACAGATCACAAGTAGGCAGAGAGGCAGGCAGAGAGAGGGAAGCTGACTCCCAGCTGAGCAGAGAGTCCAATGCGGGGCTTGATCCCAGGGCCCTGGAATCATGACCTGAGCCGAAGGCAGAGGCTTTAAACCACTGAGCCACCCAGGCGCCCCTGGTATGTCTATTTTTAAACCTTTGGGGAAACTCCATCTTGTTTTCCACAGCGGCTGCACCAATTTATATTCCCATCAACGGGGCAAGAGGCTTCCCTTTTCTCCACACCCTCTCCAACACTTATTATCTCTTGTCTCTCTGATAGTAGTCAATTTTGACTTGTGTGAGGTGATATCTCATTGCATTTCCATAATGACCAATGATGTTGAGCAGATCATCTCTTGGCCATCTGTATGTCTTCTTTGGAGAAATGTCTATTCAGTTCCTCTGCATTTTTTATTAGATTTTTTTTGGTGTTCATTTGTGTGAGTATCTAGATAAGTAGGAAGGTAGGTAGGTAGATAGATGGAATATACATATATACACTATTAACTCTATAATATAATATATATATATATATTATAATATATATTATATATAATATATAATGATAATTATTATATATTGTATATAATGTAATATAATAATATAATATTAACTCTATAACTATAATATAGTGTATTATATACACTATAATACACTATTAACTCTCTATCAGATATGTCATTTGCAAATATCTTCTCCCATTCGGTAGGTCACCTTTTTGTTTTGTTGACGTTTCCTTCCCTGTGCAAGAGCGTTTTAATTTGATGTAGTCCCGAATGTTTATTTTTGGTTTTGTTTCCCTTGCCTGAGGAGACAGATCCAAAAAATATTGCTAGGGATGATGTTCATGAGTTTACTGCCTGTGTTCCTTTTAGGAGCTTTATGCTTCAGGACTCACATTTAGGTATTTAATCCATTTTGAGTTTATTTTTGTGTCTGCTGTAAGAAAGCAGTCCCGTTTCCAGTCTTCTGCATGTGGCCGTCCAGCTTTCCCAGCACCATTTGTTGAAGAGACTGCCCTTTTCCATTGTACATTCTTGCCTTCTTTACTGAAGATTGATTGACCATATAGTTGTGGGGCTATTTCTGGGCTCTCTATTGTGTGCCACTGATCTACATGTCTGTTTTTGTGCCAGTACCATACTATTTTGATTACTACAGCTTTGTAGTATATCTTGAAATCTGGGATTGTTACACCTCCTGCTTTGTTCCACTTTCTCAAGGCTGCTTTGGATTGCGTAGGACTAAGCATTTTGTATACCATCTAACCACTGGCTTTATTTTCCTATCCTTATTTTTCCCCTTTCATCAGATTTCCCCACCAATTTGTCTTATCTTCTTATATTGTAGGTATTTTTATAAGCTACCTCAAATCCGATACGGAATCAGATGAAGAATTAATTAATCACTTGGTAAGTAAATCTTCACAACGGGAGGGTGCTGAGATCCTGGAATCCTTGTGAGCAGCAGGAAAGGAACTGGTGGCAAGAGAAAGAGCCACACGTTTTCTGTCATCCAGAGCAGCACTGATCCACACGGAAAGGACCACGTGGTGAGGCCTTGTGAGTAGAAGCCCCACGGGAGACGCTGTGAACCAGCAACCACACCATGCATGAGTGAGGAGAGGAGAGGTACGGACCTGGAACTCCCCAGTCCCCAACTCTCCTGAACTGAGATGCAAGGTGAGGAAACAGGGAGAAGCTGAGCTGAGCTGGGTTTCTAAGCCCAGTGAGACTTGAAACAGAGATAAGATACATCTTACAAAATAAGGAAAATTACACTTCTCACCCACGAGTTTGTGAGTCAAATGTAAAAACACACTTTCCATAACAAAATGGGTTTGTGGTGGCTGGCAGAGGGCCAGTAACCGTCAAGTCAGCTGTTCCTGAAATGCAGCCCGGACTCTGAGAGGGCTCCCCTACATGGTCTTTCGAGGCAGGTTTGCCCAGAGTCCCCAGATCCTCTCCCTCAGCAAAAGGGTGTGGGTACGGTCTCATAAGTAAGTTTGCAACTTTGTTATTACAATCAGAATCCAGACAAGAGAACATCTCACAAATACTTTCTATCTGTATTATTCCACAAGAAGATTTTCCACAATAAAAGGCATAGAATACTAATACGACAGAAATAGATATCTGAGGCGAGCTACAAGTGCTAACAAAGTCTACTTACAAATAATCCCAGGAGAATGTAATTCGCAGGCACCTGACGGCGGAGTTTCCCGCAACAAGCAAGTACAATCAGTACAACAAAAAATGCCGGCCTGAGGATAATTTAAAGCCATGTGTTATTTGCTTCCAGTGATTATATCATATGATATAGGTAGATAAATAGAGATAGAGATATGTTACTATATATTATCATCTGATATTAAGTGTAAAGTAAACAAAAATATGCTCAGATGATCACCTTTGCTTTTGTTTTAGGTTTTAAAACTAACTTTGCTCGTTGCCATCCATAGAATTTTTGGAATTTTTATTTTGAAATAATTATAAATTCACAGGAAGTTGCAAAATACAGAGAGGTCCCGTGTATCCTTCACTCAGTTTCCCCCAATGGTTCCATCTTACATATTTATAGTATGATACCAACACCGTTAATTTGACATTGGTGCAATGTGTGTGTAATGCTGTGTCACAGAACTATGACACAGATCTGTGTAGATATGTATAACCAGCAACACAATCGAGATTTGAAACTATCCCATCACTAAAACATCAACAAAGATCTCCCTCATGCCATCCCTTTCTGATAACATGCACACGCACCCCCTAGCTCCTAGTAACCACTAATTTACTTGTTTTTTTAATCTCTATAATTTTGTCATTTCCAGAATGTTATATCTTTACTTAATTTTTAATAAAGAACCTCAATCAGTATTGGTAGAAAAATCACTTTTTATGAAATCCAAGAATACTTACAAGATTGCATAGGTGAACCAAGCATTCATAAGCACCCAAGTTTTTAAGCCTTTCCTGATTAAAAAAAAATATATAGTGTTAAACAATAAATTGTTTATTTTCCTAACTAACATAATATTAAGTAGAAGTAAAACAATCTCATGACAAAGGGGCAAACCCTAGATGATTGACAATGACAAATGAGTGAAATAATGAAACCTAGAACTATACCTTGCTTCTTAAAATAGCCTCATAAAAAGATAGTCATGTAAGTCAAATCTGTATGAATGTAAATGTCCCGGGGACGTTTTTATTTTCAAAAAAAAAAAAAATACTGAGATCGCTATGCGTAGAAAGCGAAAAGAAAAAAAAATCAACTTCTTATATATTTGTTTTGTAAATGGAGATTCTCATGAGCTAGGTTTAAGCAATGATGGCACATAGTCCCTGAAATGTTTTCTGCATTTAACAGTGTTCCAAGTCTCTGGGGCCTCCAAAATCTCACCTTTTTTCTTTTATCCAGTTTTGTTTGTTTTTTTTTTTCAGATTTTATTTATTTCTTTGTCAGAGAGAGAGGGAGAGTGCACAAGCAGGGGAAGCAGCAGGCAGTTGGGCTTTCTCTCCGCTGAACAGGGAGCCCAATGCGGGATTCAATCTCAGAACCCCGGGACCATCACCTGAGCTGAAGGCAGACACTTAACCGACTGAGCACCCAGGTATCCCTTCTTTTATCCACTTTTGCCTGTGGAAATAGCTCAGGGAAAATAGAAAATAAAATAGATCCCAAATAAGAGTAAGACAAAAAGATCTTATCTTAGGAAGCTGAAGCAAAACTGTAGAAATCTACCAATACCTCTATCTAAGAGTTGCCTCAGAAACAACAAAGCTATAGAAATATCATATCCTATGGATGATTAAGAAAAAATAGATAATGTTTAATGATCAGAATTCAGTTGATTCAATAAAAATTAAGGTGAACAACTTAGTATTTAATTTATATCAGTAACAACGACTTACCAGAAAAGAAACATGCTGACAATTGCCCCAGTGACCACCAACTGAGCTGACAGGATCAGGAACACTTTTATAATGAAAGCTGAAGAGACAGAAACATTATTTTTATGATACCATATTCAAAAGTAAAAACAGAAATGTAATTATCTATTTATGATGCTTAACAAAAAGGGTATTTCCTGTGACTTCTTAAGGTTTGGAAAAGGAGCACCAGTTTAGAGTCAGCAAATTGAATAACCACAGAAATACAACTCTGCACACCTTGTGGAAAATACTCCACTTGGATTGTTACAGGTGTTTTATTGGCGATCTGAGGGTTTACCCATGGAAGCCCCAAAATCTAAAAGACAAACAGGGATTAATTCCTTACTAGGCATATCCCATCCTCCTTAGGACCCAAAGTGACCTGAAAGTCTCTGGATGTTGCAGGCCATCGTGAGGGGTCCGGATCCACCCGTGATGCAGGTACAGAAGGCAGTTAGCCCTCAGAGACGGACACGGGCTGCAGGCCTTCTCAGAGCCTTCCCACCACTTCTCTCACCAGCCTGCCTGCCTGCAGCAATTCCCTTCCCTTCCCTTCACCTCGAGCAGAAACTAAATAAATGAGGAATTATAAGGAAGAACAAGGAGGTTGCAGCAGCATGCCAAAGCCAAGTACAGAGAATGTCAGCATCTCTTTTTGCTTCCTTCCCCCTGCACAGCTCTTCCTGGAGCCCTCTGAATACGGTGCTAAATATGATGACAGTGAGCTGTTTGGTAGCTTTGTCTCCATTTTATTTTATTTTATTTTTTTAAAGATTTTATTTATTTATTTGACAGAGAGAGATCACAAGTAGGCAGAGAGGCAGGCAGAGAGAGAGGAGGAAGCAGGCTCCCTGCTGAGCAGAGAGCCCGATGCGGGACTCGATCCCAGGACCCTGAGATCATGACCTGAGCCGAAGGCAGCGGCTTAAACCACTGAGCCACCCAGGCACCCTTGTCTCCATTTTAAAAGAGAAAAAAATTCTGCTTGAAGATGACTGACAGGATTGTCAAATGTGTCCTTTGGCTGGGTGGTGTCAATGCATAGGAAGGGGGACAACAAAGAAATAGGATTGAGCTGTCTTAATCACAATACCAGAACATATGTGCCCCAGTGTAGGCTGCCTATATTAAGATATTCAGGTGGTCAACATTTATTGCACATCTACTATATATCAGAGACTGGGAGGGAATAAATATCAAATGTGGCCCAACCTTAAGACATAAGATTGTTAGAATAGAATCGACAGTCCAGAAATAATCCCTTACATTTATGGTCAACTATTTCTTTTTTTTTTTTTTTTAAGATTTTATTTATTTATTTGACAGAGAGAGAGATTACAAGTAGGCAGAGAGGCAGACAGAGAGAGAGGAGGAAGCAGGCTCCCTGCGGAGCAGAGAGCCCGATGCGGGGCTCGATCCCAGGACCCTGAGATCATGACCTGAGCCGAAGGCAGCGGCTTAATCCACTGAGCCACCCAGGCGCCCCTGGTCAACTATTTCTAACAAATGTGCTAGAACAATTCAAAGGAGAAAAAATAGTCTTCAACAAAAGGTGCTGGGACAACTGGACATACACATACCAAAGGAATGAATTTGGACCCTTTCCTCGTGTCATACACTAAAACTAGTAGTTTAAAATGGATCATAAAAGCAAACATAAAAACCAAAACTCTTTAAAAAAGAACAAACTCTTGGGGCACCTGGGTGACTCAGTCTGTTAAGTGTCCAACTCTTGGTCTCAGCTCAGGTCATGATCTCAGTGTCTTGAGATTAAGCCCCACGTCGGGGCTCCGCACTCAGCAGGGAGTCTGCTTCCCCTCTCCCTCTGTCCTTTGGTCCCTCCCCTGCTCATGCATTCTTTCTCTCTTTCTAAAACAAACAAACAAACAAACAAACAAACAAATCTCTTTTAAAAAGAAACAAAACTCTTGGAAGAAAGCATAGACGCAAATCTTTGTGAGCAGAAATTAGGCCATGATTGCTTTAGATAAGACACCTAAAGCAGAAAGAAAAAGAAAGAAAGAAAGAGAGAAAGAAAGAAAATAGATAAATTGGATTTCATCAAAAGTAAAAGTTTTGATACCATCAAGAAAGTGAAAGTGAAAGAAATGATACCATCAAGAAAGTGAAAGTGAGGGGCGCCTGGGTGGCTCAGTGGGTTAAAGCCTCTGCCTTTCGCTCGGGTCATGATCCCAGGATCCTGGGATCGAGCCCCGCATCGGGCTCTCTGCTTGGCAGGGGGCCTGCTTCCTCCTCCTCCTCTCTCTCTCTCTCTACGCCTGCCTCTCTCCCTACTTGTGATCTCTATCTGTTAAATAAATAAATAAAAATTAAAAAAAAAAAAAAAAGTGAAAGTGAAAGAAAGAACCAACAAACCGGGAGAAAATATTTGCCAATCATGTATCATGATATGGGACTTATACCTAGATTACACAAAGAACTCTTACAATTCAAAAACAGGCAGATAAATAATTAAAAACGAGCAGAGCTTGTGTAGTGCCCCACCCGCTGACACTGGGTGTGGCCACATGACTTGTGTTGGCCAATGAGACATAAGCATGTGTGAAACCAGGAAAGGCTTGACAAACTGCTTGCACAACAGGGCTTGTCTACCTGGTATAATTTTCCTTGGGACCCAGGTCCCACATGATGAGAAACTCAAGTCATAAAGAGAAAGCCTACAACCAACACCAACTTCCAGCCATGTCAGGGAGTCATAATGGCCAGTTCAGCCTCAGCTGCCATCTGATTACAACTGCACTAGAACCCCCAGTCAAGACCAGCCCAAGAACTGCCCAGCTGAATGCAGTCAATCCACAGAATCGTGAGAGATAACAAAATGGTTGCTGTGTTTTGGGCAGAGGATTTGTATAGATATTTCTTCAAAGAAGATACTCAAATGGCCAATAAGTTTGTGAAAAGATGCTCAACATCATTAGTCATTAGGTAAATGTAAATCAAAACCACAAAGAGGTATCACCTCACATACACTAGAATGGCTACAAGAAGAAAGACAATAACGAGTGTTGACAAGGACGTGGAGAAACGGTTCCCCCTCATACACTGGTGGTTAGAATGTAAAATGGTGCAGCTGCTATGTTTAACATTCCTCAGAATTACCATATAACCCAGTGATTCTTAGGTAGCTACTACCCCCCCCCAAAATGAAGATACATGTCTATACAAAAACTCAAATATGAATATGGATCACAGCATTATTCCTAATAACCAAAAAGTAGAAACAGAGCAAATGTCTGTCAGCTGAAGAATAAATAAACAAAATATGTTCTAACAAGGCACTGGAGTACTATATGAGCATAAAGAAGGAATGAAGTTCAGAAACATACTACAACATGGGTGAACCTTGAAAACCTTATGCTAAGTAAAAGAAGGCAACCTCAAAAGGTCACATATCATAGGATTCCATTGATGTGAAATATCCACAACACACAAATTCATAGAGACAGAAAGTAGGTTAGTGGTTGTCAGAGGCCAGGGGGCAGGATGGGATGGGGATTGACTGCCAATGGGTATGAGTTTCTTTTTGTGGTGATGGTTGCCCAACTCTGTAAATATACAAAGAATCATTGAATTGTACCCTAAAAAAGGGTGAATTTTATGATCTGTAAATTGTATAAAGCTGCTTTAAACAGTGATAGCTCCCAGCCCCATAGGTTTTCATCCATTACCCTGCTATACTTTCCCTATGTTTCCATAGGACTTTCATTTTTTGGCATACCATATAATTTTTTTAAAGTGGGACAGGGCCCAGTCTCTGCTCTCCAGGAGAGACAGACCCAAATAACTAACTCTAATGGTGGTGAGGAGGTCTTCACCTGATTTCCTCATGTGTTAAATGACACTACAATGCCTTCATGTACCGTGTTGTTGTAAGGACTAAATGCGAAACTCTTCCTCTTACACAACGCCCAGTGCTGAAGGACTAGCACTGGGGGCAGAGGTGGCTCATGGCTCCATTCTCCCTGGTTTCCTCACCACCCAATCCCTATCTGGTTAAAAAGGACAATTGGCCCAACCAGAAAGCTACAGATGGAGGTGGCTGTGGGATCCCGGCAGGGTCAATGGTGTGCAAGTGGAAATTCTTGGGGATGGTTTCTAGGAAAGCTTCTGAAAAGAAGTCAGATTTGGCTTACTCTCAGGCATCTGTCCATGAATGGCACCTCTTGGAGCTTTTGAGGCAGCAGACCAGGTATGGCCTTTCTTTGCCCTTCCCTACCTGGAAAGCTAGGGATCCAAAGGCATCTTTCCAGCCATAAGATGGGGGGTGAGGGCTGCAGGGAGACAGCAATGGGACTCAAAGCTCACAGTCCACATTTAAGTTGTCCAAGGCCTAAGAAGGTCTAAGGAGGACACACTGGTCATGCCTTGAACTGCATATTTCATGTAAGGAAAAAGGAATTTATTGAAGCCACAGTTCTCTAGGTTTCTACTGCTCACAGCTGAATGGATTTCCTATACAAAATTAATATCTAGGGGCATTGAATTAATATGCTTTAAAACTAAAGCAGTATCATAGCATCACCTCGTAGGGAGGTAAGAACATTCTACGGCCAGTGAGTAATTCATATTTCCTCAGGGAACCACACATTATTTGCCATAATACGTTTATTACGAATTTCTGAATACCCTGGACAACTTAGGGGTCATCTCCCACAGCAGCCCTGTATCATGTTTCATGGTACAGCATAACTGGGAAGAACTAAAGGTCAAGTTAAACCTCCTAACAATCCACTCTGTGGAAGCATTTTGAGAGAACACTTGCTTTTCTCTTCCAAAAAGGTAATTTTATGCTCACCTCTGCGGATCGATGCATCTGAGAATGGATTGGCTAAATTATTGCTCTCATCTGGGGTGGTCTCATCTGAAATTTGTACCACATAGACATCCGCTTGCTCTCTCATCTTCGAATGTGGATTCCCGTGAGTTTTTTGTGGCTCAGAAGGTGCAGATGTGGAGGACTGACCAGACTTGATCTGGACGTTACTATCTGCCACTTTCCGAACCAGATGATGATGACCTCCAGAACTAAAGTCTGTTGGTTCACTGGCCTCCAAGTCCATTTTCCTGGAGGGGGAGAATTGTTATTCAAGTCCTGTGCTCATAACTACTACAATCTTAGCATCCTCATAATTTTCAAAGGATTTTTTCTTTTCTCTTCTTTTAATTAAAAAAATTATTTTTTATTTTTTAGTAGGCTCTACACCCAACACGGGGCTTGAACTCACAACTCTTAGATCAGGAGTCACATGCTCTACCCACTGAGCCAGCCATATGCCCCTCAGATGATGTTTTCTTAATTCTAACTCCCTTAGCTCAGGACTTACCAAATCAATACTTAACAAATATTTACTGGATAAATGATGAACAAATACTTTTAAGATGAGGCCTATAGAGTGAAATAACTTGCATTTTATAATGAAATTAATATGTTTATAAATTCATCCGCAAGGAGTTCGAAAGTTCCCTCTTATGTGCCAAGTATGGAGCTACCCAAGTCACCTCCACCTTCAAAGTACTTATATTTTGGAAGAGAAGATAATCAAACAAGCAATGGTATAAAAGCCAAAATAAGCAGGGCCAGGAATGATGGAAGATGATACGAGAGCCCCTCATAATGTCTGGAGGAACATGCAGGACATTGAAGAGGTGGTCACAAGCTTCCTGAGAAAGTCAAGTTTCAGCCAAGACTGGAAGATGAGTAGGAGGAGGAGGTGGGGAAAGGTTTCTAAGGCAGGGGAGGCAGCCTGGACCAGAACTGGAAGAAACAGAGAGGGCAGGTTCCAGAGCAGAATGAGGTTAGACAGAGGGCCAGTTAGGGCAGGTCAGTGAGTGACTGGCAAGCAAATCCATCCTGCAGGCCATGGCCACAGCCGGCAGAATGAATGGCCCTGCCCACCCAAAGATGTCCACACCCTAATCTCTGGGACTTGTGAATGTCACCTCACATGGCAAAGGCAACATTGCCAATGTGATGAAGCTAAGGACTCTGAAGTGGGGTTACGATTCTGGGCTCTCTGGGTGGGCCCAGCTGATCACAAGCACCCTTATGATCATACTTATAAGAGGGAGGCAGGAGGATTGGAGTCACAGAAGGAGAGCTGACAACCGGAGTAGAGGTCGGAGTGACAGAGCTGCTGTCTCTGGTGATGGAGGAAAGGGCCATGAGCCAAGAACGCGGGAGACCTCAGCAAGCTGGAAAAGGCAAGGACATGTATTCTCCCCTAGCTCCTCCCAAACCGAATGCTGGCACTTTTAGGCCAGTGAGACCAATCTGGGACTTCTGACTTGCAGAACTGTAGGAGAATAGATTTGTATTGTTTTAAGGCATTATATTAGTAGTGGTTTGTGACAGACATAGGTAACTAATACAACGGGGGAGTTACTGAAGGTTCTCCAGCAGGGGACCATGGAGATCTGACTAGAAAGACTGCACTAGGGTGCCTCAGTCGGTTAAGCGGCTGCCTTCGGGTCAGTTCATGATCCCAGGGGCCTGGGATCGAGTCCCGCCTCGGGCTCCCTGCTCCGCGGCGAGCTTCTCCCTCTCCCTTTGCCCCTCCTTCTCTCTCTCTCTCTGTTTCTCATGAATAAATAAATAAAATCTTAAAAAAAAAAAAAAAAGACTGTAATGGGCAGTGTGGAAGAAAGGGCCAGAGTAAGCAATGAGAGCAGAAATCCAGATGAGAAGTTATGGTGGCTCTGATACAGTGCTTTGGAACAGAGCACGGTTCTTAGAAAACCAGTACGAAATGAACCAAAAACGGCAAAGAAAAGTCCCCCATTAGCTTCACAAAGACATGAAGACTCAGACAAGCCCCTGTTCCTGGCCTCCTGCCTCACAAAGAGGAGTCTGAGGAGATTGCTGAGAAGGCCAGGGCTTGGGCAAACCATAGACCAATCAGGAATGGCATAAAAAGAAGGTCTGAACAGAACGCCACACTCTTGGAAAGGCCGACTCCATTTTATATAGATGTCCTTCTCAAATTAACCTCTAAATTTTACAAAATTCACTGGGATTTATTTTTCATACTTGAAAACGTAACTCTAAAGTTCATCAGAAAGAGTAAATATATAAGGATAATCAAGAAGAAAATTGAAAGTGAAGGATTTGGGGGAGCTGGGGAGTACAGATTTACCTTATTGGAAACCAAAATACCATGAAGCTACAGGATGAAAAGTATGGTTGTAGCATGTCAGTAGATAAACGGATCGATGGGATGGAAGAGTTGTTAAGAAATAGACCCATGTGTATATGTGAATTTAAAATTTGGTAAAGGGGAGAGCCTGGGTGGCTCAGTTGGTGGTGTCAGACTCTTGATTTTGGCTCAGGTCATGATCGGTGTCGTGCTCTGTGCTCAGAGGGGAGTCTGCTTGAACTTCTCTCTTCCTCTCCCTCTGCTCCTCCCCCACCCCACTCATTCTCTGTCTCTGTCTGTTTCTCTCAAATAAATACATAAATCTTTAAAAAAAAATTTTTTTTAAGGTGGCATTTCAAATTATTGTCCCATGCTTTGGAACAAGTAGCTATGCTTAGAAAACAAAGTTCAATAACTATTTCATGGGGCACCTGAGTGGCTCAGTGGGTTAAAGCCTCTGCCTTCTGCTCAGGTAGTGATCCCAGGGTCCTGGGCTTGAGCCCCGCATCAGGCTCTCTGCTCAGCGAGGAGCCTGCTTCCTTCTCTCTCTCTGCCTGCCTCTCTGCTTACTTGTGATCTCTGTCTGTCAAATAAATAAATAAAATCTGGGAAAAAAAACTATTTCACGTCTTTTACAAAAATGCATTCCAGATGAATTAAAGATATCATATAATAATAGCCATAGATATTCTACAAGTAAATATCAACAAGTATTTTTGTAAGCCTTGTAAGAATGATACCATAAAGGAAATTCTTGCCAGATTTGGTGTACGAGAAGCACTTTTATTACATTATGTTTCATTACAGAAAGAGACCAATAACTCTGAAATGCAAAAGTATAAAAATAAAGCATGAAATGCTTACTATACTGTAAGAAGAAGTTTTTAACAAGGACAAGATGAGCAACTCATCAGAAAGATGAGAAAAGAATGTTAATAGGCAATTCATAAAGGAACTTAAAGTGGTCAATAAACTTAGGAGATAATATGTCATAAATAACAAAGAAATGCTAATAAAAACACGTGCACATCCCCCCCTTCCCCAAAATAAAACAAATAATTCTCAGAGTTTCTAGGGTGTGGAGAAATGGGATAACCCAGGGCCACATTCTGACTTGTGGGGGTCCTATATACATTTGCCTTTGAGGGTACCCTCTCTATAAAAAAATACTGAGATGTACATTTTAAGGCTGCACTGGCATAAAAAAAATACGATCCAGGCTGGATTCATTATACATTATTTATTCATTATTATTCACTTTTCCCTCCTGATTGTAAAAGAAATTGAATTTTTTTCATGACCCTTGAACCCATGTCAGGCCCTAGGCAACGTGCCTCCTGTGCCCGGAGGCTAAGTCAGCCCTGAGATAACATCAAGAAGTTGAGAGATGTGTACACCTTTCTTTTGGCAGCGTCAGATTCAAAATGTGCATTACTTTATGCCCAACAATTACATTTTCAGGAACTTACCCCATAAAACTACCCACACAAATCAGCAATGATACATATTTAAGGCAGCTCATTACATTATTCACTGTAACTGCAAAAAAATCTTTTAAACAGACTAAATCAATCCTTAAGAAATGGTTAAGTTGATTTTAGCAAAGAAAAGGTAGGTATATATGGATTGATGTCAAAAGTTCCCTCTGACACACTGTTGGGTAAAAAAAGCTCGAGTAGAGAATAATACGTAGTAGGATCGCTTTCATGTCTTATACACCACACACATACACATTTCCAGAAGCTGAAGAGATGTAGGACCAACTGTTAATATTGTTATCTCTAACGCTACAGAGCTGGGGAGCACACTCTGAGTTGTATGAATTTTTATAATGAGCATTTATTATTTATACTAAAAAAGATATTTACATTTTGAAGAGAAAAAGAAATATTTCTCTTTTTGATAAAATCTGGAGCTCCTCTGAGGAAAACCGTCCTCACACTCAGCTGAGAAGTACTGAAAGACGCCGGAACACCCAAGCTGGTTTCCTCCTTGGCGGCCCTACAAATCAGAACCGGGAGAGGCAGCGAGAGAGTTTCAAAGCACTCAAAACCAAAACCAAACAAAAATCAAAGGCAGCTGAGTTTTCCTCATGAAACTACAGTTGGCTGGTGCCTTAATCATAAAATGAGGCATTCACCTGGTCCTCAGAATGCTTTCTTGCCTCCAGAGCCAGTGGTCATCCCAAGGACAGGCAGGCCCTGGGGCTGAGAAGGAAGTTCTGAGTGACAGTTAGGGGAGTGGCAGTTGGAGCACCGGCTGGACCAGGGATCCTGTGGCGTAGAAGAGGGGCTCCCAGTCAAGTCTATCTGCTGAGACTCCTAGTGGTCTAAGGCTGTGTGCTGAGTCTCAGGGAGGCCTATGCCTGAACCTCCAAAGCAATGGCATGCCAGAGTCCTAAACCCTTAGCCCAAGGCATCCAGAAGACCTGGTGTTCTTACCTTCTCCTGAGCAGGAGGAAGATACTTCAGAAACCCCACTAGGGACCCTGAACAATTATTTCAAATAAGTAAGGCATGGTTCTGACAAAGCGGGCATTGGTTTTTCTGGGGGATGAAAACGCACCCCCTCCCCCATGGTATAGGGAGATGCCTCCCCAGAGCTGCCCGCCAATGAACCCGGGAAGCCTGACGACGGGGTAGCCGGACAGCTAGGAGAGGCCTGGGGACAGATGCTTGTCCTGAATGGAGACTGCTTCTGAGAACAGGCTGACTGATGTATTAACCTGCCCGTTAAACTGCCCATCAGGGCATGCCTACTATGTGCAGGGCAGAGAACACAAAGAGGAAGAAAGCTAAGCTTCCTGTCCGCAGCATGCCCACAGTCCCGTGGAGGAGACATGGAAGCCACACTGTAAGGTCGGCGAAGGAAGGGACAGAGCAGGGAAGCTATGTCAGGGAGCTGGAGAATAGAGAGGCGTCCTGAGCCGATTCTGGAGAGGACAGGCTGGGGTGGGAAGCGTTGGGAGGGAGCACATTCCAGGGAGAGGGAACAGCCCGAGGACAGGGCATGGGGTTGGGAGCCGTGGGACACCCGCACAACAAAGTGATGGCATTAGGTTCTCACAGGGAAGATATGTCTGCCTGAGAGATGGACAGCATGAAGCCCCTCCTGAGGATGAAAAAGGGAAGGGCTGGCAAGCATGTCTGCCTGGGCTCTCCTCTCCTGCACCTGCTGGCAGTGTCACAGGTCTCACTCACGCTCTGTCCCATCCACAGTCTCTCTCTAGTTTGTCCCCCATAGACAATTTGAGTTAATTAACGTTTTCCCAAGGTTGCCTGTCAGGAGGGTATAACCAATGACTTGACTGATCTGATCAAAAAAATGCTTCATCTTCCTCTCCTATTGGCCTCAGAATCAACATTAACCCGGCACTGACCAAACGTAGAAGCATTTACAACGTCACATATACTAACTTACCGACTCCTCACCCTGACCCCGGGAGGTACGTGCTCTTGTCATCCTCACCTGACAGGTAAGTAAGCGGAGACGCAGGTGCTCTGCCCCAGAGCTGCACAGGACAAGGGTCTGAGTGCCCAAGGAGCCCCACACTGCCCATACCCACCGGAACACAAAACGGCATGCACAGTACTCTCTTTGAAACCAGGCTGTGGCATATTTATTCCTGTCTTCACAGCACACGCTTTTTCGCTCTCTATATCACACACACACACACACACACACACACACACACACACACACACGGTGAGTAGAATTTTCTCAGGCATCCCTGCAGGCACAGATTGTCTCTGTGTGCAGTTGAACCCTTTCCCTGCGTCCAGGCTGGGTCTCTCTCTCTCTGCCTTTGTTTCAGTCTGAGATCTCTCACTGGCACCTGGGCACTGGGGAGCCCAGCCTGGATGGTTGTGGTTCATGCTCTTTCTGAGGCCCCAGGAAGGGAGCAGGGGATTGGGTTACAGACTTCATTGAGTTGCCTTCCTCAGTTCTTTCCTCACACCCATTTCCCTCACCTCCCAACTTGCCTCTCCGCCCTGGCCCCATCACATTCTCTGCCTAGCAGCCCTGTTTGTCCCCGTGGCACATGGCTCTATTCGCTCTAGCGTGGTCTGCACAGGACTTAATGGCTTTGCTTCTTGGAGAAGCCCACTTACTGACTTAGGAAAAGCCAAGCACGAGAACTGATCAAGTCTTCACACAGCCCTGAGGTGGACAATACCATCCTCACTCTACAGACAGTGACCAGACCTGCGTGAGGATGTCTGCCACCAGTCCTTGAAGGAGACCCAAACCACTGTACACTGCTCTCTCCAGCTAGGAGAGGATTTTTAAGGCTGAAAAACTGCCATTGTTTCCTTTTTTCCCATTAGATATTTTCTTTTCTTTCTTTCTTTCTCTCATTCTTTCTTTCTTTCTTTTTTTTAAGATTTTGTTTATTTATTTGACAGAGAGAGAGAGATCACAAGTAGACAGAGAGGCAGGCAGAGAGAGAGGGAGAAGCAGGCTCCCCGCTGAGCAGAGAGCCCAACGTGGGGCTCGATCCCAGGACCCTGAGATCGTGACCCGAGCTGAAGGCAGAGGCTTAACCCACTGAGCCACCCAAGCACCTCTCCCATTAGATATTTTCTTTTTTTTTTTTTTAATAAAAGGATCACATGATGGGGGCGCCTGGGTGGCTCATTGGGTTAAAGCCTCTGCCTTCTGCTCAGGTCACGATCCCAGGGTCCTGGGATCGAGCCCCACGTTGGGCTCTCTGCTCTGAGGGGACCCTGCTTCCTCCTCTCTCTCCCTGCCTCTCTGCCTACTTGTGATCTCTGTCTGTCAAATAAATAAATAAAATCTTAAAAAAAAAAAAGATCACATGATGTAGTGAAAAAAATTCAAACAATACAAAATGAAAAGTGAAAGTCTCCCTCACCAATTCTGTAACCATCAATTGACAACAGTTTTCTAATGGACTAAAACAAGTATTCATCACACACATACAGCTTTTAAATTTACATAAAGTGATCATATTTTATACATTGTTCTATAAATTGCTTTCTTTCCTTTATCCTTTCATATCAGCCCACAGAAGAACCTCAATTAGTTTCCTGTGTTGCCCAGGATGAAATCCAAAGTCTTTACTTTGGCCAACACAATTCTGATGTAAAAATTTGACAAAGATATTATAAGAAAGGAAAATTATAAGCCCATCTTACTCATGAACATAGATGCAAAAATCTTAAAAGTATTAGTAAACCAAATCCAGCAATATGTGAAAAGGATAGTATATCACGACCAAGTTGGATTCATTCCAGTTGTAACGTTAATTTAGAATTCAGAAATATACACATGTAATCAACACATTAACAGACAAGGAATAAAAAGTATTATGATAATCTCACAGAGAAAGCCATTTGATAAAATTGTACACATTTGTTATGCAAATAGAACTAAAAGGGAACTTTCTTAACCTAACAAAGGGAATCTACAAAATCTATGATGGCAGAAGTCAGTATAGCTGTTATCTCTGGGTAAGGGGCAAGTGGGGGGTTTTGTGGTGGTAACATTCTATTTCTTGATTTGATGGTTAGAGTTACTTTGTGATAAAAGAGGTAAAAAATGGAGTTCTTCCTGATGATCTCAGAAGGGTGGAAGGCATGACTGGAAGCTATGGGAACTGACAAAAACAGGAGATGGAGATGGAGATGGAGATATGAGTTGTGAAAGAATGGAGGAAACAGGGTTTGGGTGTTCATACATGTGGATGTTGACCCAACCCAGGATGGTGTCCTATGATGGAGAGGAAGCTGGTCAGCCAGGGGTCAAGGTTCTCTGTGAATGAAAGGGAGTAATATGTGGGTGAAGTACAAAGAGAAGTATACAGTAGGAGATGGAGACATGTATTAGGGGGCATGAAATTTATGTAGAAGATGATTACAACCTCACATGTACTAACTTATGGACTCCTCACTGTGACTCCTGGATGCCCTTCACTGGGTGAATGGTTCTAAAACAAAGAGACAACAGTCCTTATCTATTTTCCTCAACCACTTTTACAGTTGGTCTTAATCCCCACAAAGGTCCTGGAAAGTGGTTAATATTTCGTTCTACTATTGGGGAAACCTAGATTCAGAGCAAGAATGCCTGAGCCACAGCCCAGGCCCCAGGCCTCTTCGAGGGCCTTGGGATGTGGTGTCAGAGCAGAGGTTGTATCTGCCAAGGGTCCGAATCGTGGTCCCTCCGTTAATCATCAGTTTACAATAAAATAGGGGTAGTAGCTTATTTCCGGGTTGTCATAAGCACTAAATGAGATTTTGTGACATCGTAGGCATTCAATACAAGTTTTCTTCTTTCTCTCCCTGGGCCATGCCACCAGCATATTCATTGAGATGTCTCCAAGTGTATCAAGTCTAGAAAACCCAGGATCCTGAAAACAGGTATGCAGCCACTAAGCTATGAAGTGAGGCTGAAAAGCAGAGAACCCTTTCCCTGGCGAGGCTTGTTCTGCTAGCCACATTAAAAAGAGGGGAGCTGGCTTGTCATAATGCTCTCTAGGCCAAACCCGTTGTCTTTCCACTCTAATGCCATCACGGGCGTGCTGATCAGAGGCTACAGGGTCTGTGAGAATATCGTCACCCAATGACTAAGGAACGTGTGCTTGACATCGTAGGCTTTAAAATGTGTTTCCACTTCTAATGCATAAATGTCCATGGATACAACTCATATAAACAAAAGTACTTGGGGTCTCAATTATAATTTTTAGGAGTGTAAAGGCGTCCTCAGCAGGAACGTGAGATTTAGCAAATAAAAATCCAGCACACCCAGTTAAATCTGAATTTCCGGTAAACAACGAATGCTGCGTGGGATACACGCATATCAAAATATTATTCGTTGCTTGTCTGAAATTCGAATTTAATTTGGCGTTCTGCATTTTACTGCCAATCCGATGCCTAAAGCCAAAAACTGTGCAACATCTCTCCCCAGAAGGCGACCAAGTCCGAACTACGGTCCACTTCAGAAGTTCCGGACGGGGAACTTCCTGTCGGGGAGCTGCCGAGGCCTGCGCCGATCAGGCCCCACCCATCGCCGGAAGCCTTCTAGGCCAGGCCCCGCCCCCGGCCCCGCCTCCCGGCGCTGTGGGCGGTGCGCGGCTGGTGCCTGTCGCAGAGCGGGTGGAACCGCCTTTCCGCCTCCAGGGGGCAGCGGCAGACCTCGGGTCCCTGCGTGGACAGCCCGGCGACCGCGCCGCTCTTCCTGTCGCTGGGAGTGGCGGGCCGACCAGCGGGCGGCCCGGACCTGCGGTCGCCATTCCCGTGTCGCTGCGCCCGCGGGGGCCGCCCGAGCCCGCCACGATGCCACTGGGCCTGAAGCCCACCTGCAGCGTCTGCAAGACCACGTCGTCCTCCATGTGGAAGAAGAGCCCGCAGGGGGATATCCTCTGCCACCACTGCACGGGCCGGGGCGGCGCGGGCGGCGGGGGCGCCGGCTCGGGGGCGACTGGTGGGACTGGGGGCAGCAGCGGCGGTGGCGGCTTCGGCGCGGCGACCTTCGCCAGCACCTCGGCCGCCCCTCCGCAGAGCAACGGGGGCGGGGGCGGCAAGCAGGTGAGCTCCTTCGGCCCCTCTGGCGGGCGGAGGCCGACCGGGCGTGGGGTGGGAGGAGATCGGCCGGGCAGGGACGGGTCGCGCGCGTGGGCTCTCCCGGATCACGGTGACCCTGCTAGAGAGGGCCGCCCGCTCCCACCCGCGATGAGATCTTCCCTGATTTGGCCCATTCTAAGCACCTTTTGTTATTGTGGGAAATTGAAAGTGTAAAGAAGCAAGACAATTTAAAACCCTTCAGAAATCCCCGTCGTCGTTATCACATTTTGCGGTAGTAACCAGACCTCTCAACACACACACGTATACACACACGTAGACGGGTCATGCTACTGGACCCACTTTCCCTGTTAAAGTTTATTATTTAATGTTATTAAGTGAGATTACCATGCCATTGTTTTAATTGGCAGCGTAAGTATTCCATTGTAGAAAGTTACATACCCAGCCCGCTCCCTGGGGTTGGGGAACTGAGTTGTTAAGGGATGTTCTGCACTACAAACACAACAAACCAATAGTTCTTGCCTTGACCTAGACTTCTGGTGCACCTCTCCACACCTTTTTGGAGGCTCTGGAGATGCTTGTCCAGAGCCCTCCCTGTTTTAATTAGCCCAGTTCCTGGGATTACAACAGGGTAAATAGAAAAGCCACATTCTTAATTTTTAAATAGCATTAGGTGCATACTCTGAAGTCCTTGTAAGATGGTGGTATCAGGACAGCAATCTTTCTACAATTTTATTTATCTTTTTTTGTTCTTTAATTGTTTATATAACAGAGTAAGCAGGAAATTCACAGGAGGTCTGCTCGGCTCAGAAACACTAAATACAAATCTGCTCCAGCTGCTGAAAAGAAAGTTTCCACTAAAGGAAAAGGGAGAAGACATATTTTTAAATTAAAAAACGTAAGATGATTGTGGACAGTGTCTTTCACGGTAATGGCATTGTGTGTGTAGTGTGTCCAGTCAGCGCCTTCATCTCTCATCTGAACTTTGTTCTTCCCCGCGATTCTGCGGTATTCTGGGGAGTGGTCCGCACTTCTTAAAAGGAAGTGAGCTCCGTTGCAGGAAGCTTACTGTTTATAGTTAATAATATCCTTTCTCTTTTTTTAGCTTTTAATTTTTTCCACTGGAAAATATAAAATACAAGTCTAAAAGAAACATAAACCTTGAATGCATTTGATTTGGTCCTCTCTGCAAGGAGGAGGTGGGATTATGTTTCTTGATATGGTCGGATACATTAGGGGGGAAAAGTTTTTTTTAATTCTTTAAAGATCAAAGTAAATAATACCAGAACTCATACATTTCCATATTTGTTTGTTATTACAGCCCCAGAAAAGGTATCTTACTGACTTCTGATAATCAGTTGATAAATGTGAATCAAAAATTTTGCCAAATCTTTCTTCTGCTGTAAAAACTGGATGGTTGAAAAACTTGTGTCGGGGGTAGTTGAAAGCACCTGCTTTTGTAGTAAATTCTCAGTATTTTTGTAACACAAGGGAAAAAAATGGTCATACACAGTGGACGGTGCGTTGTAGCCTACTTTTTTAAACCTCAGGTTGGTGTTCTTTCCTTTCAGAACAGGAATGCTTTCCTTACCAGTGAAGCCATTTCTGAAGATGGGCATATTCATTTGTGAAACACAAGTAAATTCTTGTGCCGATTGCGGATTCTTTATCAGAATAGTTGCCCCTAACTGATTTAAGACTTTTATAATTTGTTTTTCTTAAAATGAGGCACCTGTTGACAAAGTGTGTTAAGTAGATGCATGTGACTGTAGTCGTATCGCTCACACACAGTTTCCTCCTCTGTGTGGTGGAGTCTGCTCTGCAGTTATTTTAGTATCTGTTTCGCTAGCAACCCCTCTTCAAGGTTGTTCCCAAGACACATTTGGGGAGGCCTGGTTTTCCTGTTGTGGCATGTAAGCATGTACTGCAGCTTAAGAAGGGATGGCAGTAATGGCTGGGTGGTGGCAAACGACTTAGGACTCCAAGGAAGTTTCATGTAAGCTGGGTTCAGCCTCACTGAAAGTTACTTCTTATGACTAGCTGATCCCCAGCTGGTTCCATTGTTAAATTGAGATGGAAAATGTCTTCAAGGAGACACTTTTTCACCTTGTGTTCACCTACACATGTTTTATGCCTTCCACTCCAGTTACGGCCAGGCCTTCAGAGCCAGGATATTGTTTCCAACCCAATGTTAGTATATAATGAAGCTTTGAGAGCGCTTGAGATAGATCTCAGCAGCAATGTCAGAAGCTTGTGCTTTAGTTCTCAGCAACTTGTAAGCTGACGGTAGCAGAAATGGCCACAGAATTACTCATATTGTGCTTTGCCACAACATTCAGAAAATCGTTCAGCTTTTTATTGTACTTCTTGTCAACGAGCAACAGATTTAGTATTTCTTAAGTCACAGAACTCTTGTAGATGACTGGAAAAATGCCTGTATACTATGCTACACACACATACGCTCTAGGAATGTGCTAATATTTTTACTTTTCTTCTTTTCCCCCTAGCCCATCAAAGCTCCTGAGTCTGTTTCCACTATAATCACTGCAGAATCAATCTTCTACAAGGTAAGCATCTATAGTGTTACTGAGAGACGATTTGGGCCTGTGTATGATATGCTGCCAAATGTTGGAATTGTCCAAATGTCTCTGCTCCTCTGTATAACGTGTGACTGTTTTTTGTTCTTTTTTTTTTTAAGATTTTATTTGTTTATTTGATAGAGAGAGAGAGACAGTGAGACAGAGAACACAAGCAGGGGGAGTGGGAGAGGGAGAAGGACGCTTCCCACTGAGCAGGGAGCCTGATGTGGGGCTCCATCCCAGGACTCTGGGATCATGACCTGAGCCAAAGGCAGATGCTTAACGACTGAGCCACCCAAGCACCCTGTTTTTTGTTCTTTTCTAAGCTAGTTTTCCCCGTACATGGCAGGTATAAAACATTTCATTCAGAGCTGAGATAGGAAGGGTAGTTGCTTATTGAAAAGAAACATGGTATTTTTAAGTATTTTAAAATGCTATTGTATAGTGTGGAGTCATGAATGCATGAGCCACCCTCATCACTGTGACAGTCACTGTGGGAGAAGCACAAAACGGGGACTTGGACGAAAGAGAGAGTAGAGACTTGATATCTAGTGGGTTGGGGAGGCAGAGCGATTCTAAAATGCCTTTATGCAGAAGTGAGAGAAATTAGGGCAGTAGCGGGGGTTAACATCTACTAGAAGCAGATGGTGAGAAAGAGTCCAAAATATTTTGACAAAAGAGTGAGGAAGGCAGGTTTCCTAGGGCCAGAGCCCACAGACAACCTGCTCCTTTGGCGGGAGACACATATCATTATTTTTGAACCAGAAGGCTTAAGAAAGCAGTTGCAACACAGAAATGGCTTCCAAAGCCTGGCGGTCCTGACACACGCAGCAGCCATTATGTGCTATTGATGTTTTGAGGTCTGAACTATTTTGTGGCGGGCAGTGGCACGAGTTAGTGCTTCATACCTGACCCAAGTGGACCAAACACTGAGAAACTCAAGTGTGATACTCTGTGTGTACCTTTTATGTTGTCAGTAGCCCAGAATCTGTGTAGTCTAGAATAGCCTCTACACAGGCAAACATTGCTCCTATGTTTCCGGCATTTCAGGCCTTGCTAATAATAAAGTAGCTAAAGTTTAGTATGTGCTTGGTGTGTGTCAGGCCCTGAGGTGAGCGCTTCATAGGCTTTACTTCGTTCTCTGAAGTAAACTCCACTCCATGAAGTGCTACTGTTATCTCCGTTTTATGGATGCGGACAGGGAAGCACAGAGAATTTCAAGAACTTGTCAAAGATTCTCTCGCCAACAAGTCATGGAGCGAGGCAGTCTGCTGGCAGAGCTCAGCTCCTGGCCCCACTGGCAAGTGGCTGTGTGACTCTGTTGAGACCAACCTCTCTGGTGTTTCTTCATCTATAAAAGAGGGGTTGTAAATAGCAGCCACCTCAGTGGGTCAAGCGAGGTCCTGTCTGTTAAGCACTTAGCAGAGTAAGCGCTCAATGAATAGTAGAAATTAGCATCACCGGGTTTTCAAATTTGTGTATCACTCTCAACGCTGAACATAGTTTACAGATTAAGTCCGGAAGCAACTGGTTGGGAGGCACCTGGCTGGCTCAGTCAGTAGAGCATACAGCTCTTGACGTTGGGGTTGTGAGTGCAAACCCCATGTTGGGTGTAGAGATTACTTAAAGAAACAAATAAACTCAAAAAAAAAAAAAAAAAAAAAAAGAAGCAACTGGTTTGGCTAAGGATTTAGTGTACTAATGATTTCCAGGCATGTCTCAACCAAAAGGCAAAAGGTGTGTGGAACCTGTTATTACAAGTATCATATTTCTTTTTTTTTTAAATAAGATTTTATTTATTTATTTATTTGAGAGAGAGAGAGAGAACACATGTGCATTGCACGTGCACACTGAGTGGGAAGCCTGCTGTAGGGCTCTGTCCCAAGACCGGGAGATCACTACCTGAACCAAAGTCAGACGCTTAAGTGTTTAACAGACTGAGCCACTCAGGCACCCCACAAATACTGTATTTCTTTTTCTTTCTTTTTTTTTTTTTTTTAAAGATTTTATCCATTTGACAGAGATCACAAGTAGGCAGAGAGGCAGGCAGAGAGAGAGAGGAAGGGAAGCAGGCTCCCCACTGAGCGGAGAGCCCGATGCAGGGCTCGATCCCAGGACCTTGAGATCATGACCTGAGCCGAAGGCAGAGGCTTTAACCCACTGAGCCACCCAGGCGCCCCCAAATACTGTATTTCTTATTGCTGTCTGCCACCCCTGTTCATTAGACAATAAGGACAAAGTGCAACAAAATGTTGAGGTCCTGCTGCCGATATGCAGGATTACAGAGGCTGCTGCTGCAGGTAGCACTAGGGCAGGAGGGCTTAAGAGGTCATTGCCATCTGCTGAACTAGATCAGCATGCCAGATCAGGCATGCCAGAGGGAGCTGAGTGCAGCCGCTGGGTCTGACACCAGGAGTATGGGTACCCAAGACCCCAAAGGGTTGAACGGCCTCCCTGTGGCAGAAGAGCCGCACGAACAGCTCTGCTTCCTCCTAATCCAGTGTTCACAGTATCGCGTTGATCTTCTTTCTCTTCTGCCAGAAACCCTGAAACCTCCCTGCAAATGAAGGGACTCCCTAGATTAAGAGCCTTAGTCATGATTAGTGCTTTCTGTATATCCATGTACAACACAACACAGACTAATAAACAGTTAACCAGGTTCCAGCTACTGCTTGCCACTGGAATCTCTTTTTTCTTTTGTAAGATTTATTTATTTAGGCACATCTGGGTGGCTCAGTCGGTTAAGTGTCTGTCTTGGACTCAGGTCATGGGATGAAGTCTCATATCGGGCTCCTTGCTCAACAGGGAGTCTACTTCTCCTTCCTCTGCCTCCCCTTGTACTCTCTCTCTCCCTCTGCCTCTCAAATAAATAATAAATAAATAAATAAAATCTTTTAAAATATATTTATTTATTTTAGAGAGCATGTGAGCAAGCAGGGAAGGGAGGGAGGGAGGGAGAGGGAGAAAGAGAGAATCTCAAATGGACTCCCCATTGAGCACAACCCTGAGATCATGACCTGAGCCAAAAGCAAGAGTCCAGCACTCAACTAACTGAGCCACCCAGGCACCCCTGGAATCTTTCAGTAAGACATTGGCTTTGCCTTGCGGTTCTGTTTTCACACTATTATGTATTTTGAGTTAATATTCATTCAGCATATATTTGAGTGTCTATGTTAAGCAAGGCCCTCTTAATCATTTATAATTTGGGAATAATGATTCTACATGTAGTCAAAGCAAACTATAAATTTTTTTTTAAGATTTTATTTATTTATTTGACAGACAGAGATCTCAAGTAAGCAGAGAGGCAGGCAGAGAGAGAGGAGGAAGCAGGCTCCCTGCTGAGCAGAGAGCCCCATGCGGGGCTCGATCCCAGGACCCTGGGATCATGACCTGAGCCGAAGGCAGAGGCTTTAACCCACTGAGCCACCCAGGTGCCCCCAAAGCAAACTATAAATGCAAAGTATTTATGTGACAAATAACTAAAACGTTGAGTAGTGGCTCCAACGTCCAGCTGATGATGGACATGAACTACCAAGTAGCAGATTGTGGCCCGCATTGACTCTGCCCGTCCGTAAGCGATCCAGATGCAACACGGTTGAAGGATCCACCAGGAAAAGCTCCAGTCACAGCTCACTCACTGGAAGTATTGCTTCAGAATTATTTTTATGGTCGAAGGGCACACTCCAGCAGCTTTCCCTCCTGCCAAGGCCTTGTTTTGATGGAAGCCATAATAAATCACATTTGGTTTCTATAAGTCAAGCTTACTTTTGCCCGCTGAGAACACACCCACCTAAGGAAGTGCTGGTATCATAAAGATTTGGATCAGCCATTATGGATGTTCAAGGGAGAAATTATTTCCTTTTGAAGACCTAGGGAAGGAGACATGCAACAGATGACGGAGGCAGAGTCATAAGGAGGGCTTGACACAGACACAACAGGTGAGTTAGTTGGCTGCCAGGTGGAGCAGGGATAAGACCTGAAGCCGTGAGTGCTAGAAACGCAGGTAACTGTCTTTTGGGCAGATAGCCGAGTGAATGGCAAGGGACCTATCCCGAAGACCGGTTATAATCAGAGGAGTTTCTCTCATTTCTTTGGGTTTGAATGTGTGGTGTCCATTTTCTTTATGGATGGCCAAGGAGGAAGGAGTGTAGAACGTATTCTCATCAGGTAAGCATTACTTTTCAGTATAGGACAGAGATGGACCCTGGAGCCAGTGAAGGATCCCCAGCTGCATTCCTGCCTTAAGTAGCCTTCAGTAAGTTCACTTTCCCTTTCTACAGCTCAGTGGCCATAGCCCAAAAAATAGGGAATATCATTATTCTGATATAAAATCAAAGTGTCTTTATAAAAATGTTTTCTCCAGATGCATGTTTTTGGGGATGTGTGCAATTTTTATTTAAGAGTGAACAACTTTAGAATTGGTATCCAGGGCCCCTGGGTGGCTCATTCAGTTGAGTGTCCCAATCTTGATCTCTGCTCAGGTCATGATCTCAGGGTCATGAGTTTAAGCCCCATTCAATGTGGAGCAAATTTAAGATTCTCTCTCCCCCCCAAAATAAAAAGGGGTGCCTGGGTGGTGCAATCAGTTAAGCATCTGACTTTATTGCACATCAAGTCCTGTTCTCAGGGTTATGAGAGCGAGCCCCACATTGGCTCTGTGCTCAGCACGGAGTCTGCTTAAGACTCTGTCTCCCTCTCCTTCTGCCCCTCCAACTCCACCTGAGTGCACACACACTGTCTTTTTCTCTCTAAAATAAATAAATATTAAAAAAAAAAATTCTCTCCCTCTCTCTTTGTCCCTCCACCCCACTCAAGCTTGCTCTCTCTCTTAAAAAAAAAAAAAAAAAGAATTGGCATCAACCATATAAGCATTGATGCATTGGACCATCTCAGAGGTGTTTTACTGACCACTGTGCAAACTACATTTCATGTTGGGGAGGTTTCAGTTCATAGCTCTGGTGCTTTTCTCTATTTCTATTTCAAATACGGGATTGTCTTCTGTTTCCCCCAGGGAGTATATTACCAAATTGGAGATGTTGTTTCTGTGATTGATGAACAAGATGGAAAGCCCTACTATGCTCAGATCAGGGGCTTCATCCAGGACCAGTACTGTGAGAAAAGCGCCGCCCTGACGTGGCTCATTCCCACCCTCTCGAGCCCTAGGGACCAGTTTGATCCTGCGTCCTACATCATCGGTGAGTTCGACAAGTGGTACAGGTTCTTGAATGCAGGGAACGCTCCTTTATTATGTAACAGAAGCTATTAGTCTGCTTGGGCTGCCATAACAAAGTACCATGGGCCCAGTGAGATAAACACAAAACCTATTTTCTCACACTTCTGGAGGCTGGAAGTGAAAGATCAAGGTGCTGTCAGGGTCACTTTCTGGCGAGAGCATACTTCCTGGCTTATAGGCGGTCACCTTTTCGCTGAGTCTTCACGTGGCCTTTCCTCCATGTGTGCACACTCCTAGCGTCTCCTCGCCGTAGAAGAACATCAATCCTATCAGGTTAGGGCTCCAGCCTATCACCTCATGTAACCTTAATTACCTCCTCAGAGGCCCCATCTCTAAATACCATCCCACTGCGTCTTAGGGCCTCAGCAAACAGAGTAGGGAGAATATAATGCAATCCATAACAAACGTAAGCCTCATTAAATGTTAAAAAGTAAAGAGCTTTATAGAAAATATGGAAGACATTTTATATAGTTGGGGTTTGAGTGCTATTGGTTATTTTGAGTTAGGGCAGTATATACCTACTAAAAAGTGATGTGGATAAGATTTTTCTGAGTGACCCAGTGTTAAACTCTATTAAAATAATTTATTGCTCAGGAATGAGGCTTATTTAGGCATATTTTTTTAAAAGATTTTATTTATTTATTTGACAGAGATCACAAGCAGGCAGAAAGGCAGGCAGAGGGAGCGAGGAGGAAGCAGGCTCCCTGCCGAGCAGAGAGCCCGATGTGGGGCTCGATCCCAGGACCCTGGGATCATGACTTGAGCCAAAGGCAGAGGCTTTAACCCACTGAGCCACCCAGGCGCCCCTAGGCATATTTACTTATAAAAATCTAGTTAAAATATTTTAGAAGGAACTGTTTCCATTATTTCTAGAATCTTAGAGATTTTCATTACGGATCCCTCTACATGTCACATACCTTATCCTAGACCTTTTATAACATATCATCATGTGTAGTTGAAATGGCGGTGTCTGTGCTCTTACTAATTTCAAGGCTGACAGAAGAAGTGGTATAAGTGTTTCTTGATGTAGACTCACAGGAATAAATTGCTGATTAATACAGGTTTTAAGAATGTTCAGAGTTTGTAAGTTACCTCATATTTTCAGCCTTTCTGCAATGAGCATGCATTACATTCGCATACAGAGTTTTGTTTTGTTTTCCAGAGGGAACTCAAGGACAGATAATGTGCTGCTGTTATTCTCTCCTGTGTGTGAAGTTTGATATGTGATCAGTTTTAGCCTTCGCTTGTAGGTACATAGAAGAGTGGATTTTAATCTGCATGATCTGTAGGACAGGATTCTTGGTAGAGGCAGAGATGTGGAGAATCACTTCTGGGGATCCTCTCCCACTTCCCACTCCTCCCAGTCCTCAGACACAGGAGCGGGGAGCACAGCGTAGGGGTTCAGAGCACACAGTCAGAGCTGGACGATCTGGTTCCTCGCCCAGCACTTATAGCCGTATGGCTATGGACAAATTCCTCAATCTCTCGTGTCTCGTTTTCTCACACATAAAACAGGAATAACAACAGTGCTTTCCAGGCACCTGGGTGGCTCAGTGAGTTAAGCCTCTGCCTTCGGCTCAGGTCATGGTCTCAGGGTCCTGGGATCAAGCCCTGCATCGGGCTGGGCTCTCTGCTCATCGGGGAGCCTGCTTCCCCCTCTCTCTCTCTGCCTGCCTCTCTGCCTACTTGTGATCTGTGTCTGTCAAATAAATAAATAAAATCTTTAAAAATAAATAAATAAAATTTAAAAATAACAATGCCTTCCTCAGAGCACAGTTGTGAGGATCAAAGTATCGTTTTATGTACTCAGTACTTAGAACGGTGTGGGCATATAATGAACACTGTACACTGTATAGTACTAATATAATTTTTAGAATCCTTTCTGTATTGAGTCACTGTTTGGGGGAGTTGAACAACTAAACTAGAAGAGAATACAGAGACGGACTTCAGAATACTACATGCATCAAGGACTACGGTCAAGTCACCACCACCAGAGTGGTTTTTCCTAGCGTCTAGGAATGTTAATCTTTTATCAAAATGATATATGTGTTCAAAAATGTGTTTAATCTTTCCATTGACTGCTTTTAGGACCAGAGGAGGATCTTCCAAGGAAAATGGAATACTTGGAATTTGTGTGTCATGCACCTTCTGAATATTTCAAGTCACGTTCATCGCCGTTTCCCACAGTTCCGACCAGACCAGAGAAGGGCTACATATGGACTCATGTTGGACCCACTCCTGCAATCACTATTAAGGAAACAGTTGCCAACCATTTATAGTTTAGAAAGTGAAACTTCTTCCAGTCATCTTGTATTCATACTCTTGTAACGTATGTCACGTGTCTCTTTCATGAAATTCTTAGATGGAAGGATGACTAAAAATTTTTCCCTAACTACCCAGTAATCATTAGCTTGTTTATTACATGGAAATTTAAAAGGGATAACAAGGAATTAAATATATTTTGAAGTTAAATATATTCTATATGTGTATCTTCCCAGGCAAAGGGTGCAATTTCCAAGGGGACCATTAGGAACAGGTAGTATGTATTTTTCTCCATGATTTATTTCTAGAAACTCGTTACAATCAATGGATTGTATTTTTCTACTAGAACAAAATATTAATTAAGGTTGGATTTCTGACCAAGGACTTAATCAATTAAAGTGTAGCTATGACCAACTGTGTTTATCATAAAGTGACATAAGCTTTATTTTTTCATCTAGAAAATGCTAGATAGACTTTAACCTTAGGGATAGTGATTGGTAGATGATTTTATTAGCCTCAGCTTTAAAAAACTGTATTCTGTAGCAAACAGATTCAGTTATTTTGTCGATCCGCACTGTTTCCATCTTCCTTCTCAAAGTGAGGCTCCCAATCAAACCATAAAATTCTACAATGCAGACAGTCAGCTTCGTGAAGAGCACGTAGGAATCATGTAGTGTTCAGGTATCCCCCTTGGTAGTTTCTTGACTATCATTAAAACAACCATTGGGCAGTCAGAAAAATGACTAATAGGTCATAAGCATTAATATCTTTAAAAAAGTCTACTTAAACCATCTGCTGTAGACTCATAGTAAAGGCCTAAAATAAAGTCTTAGACACCCTGTTTTTTCTGAAATTGTCAGAATTCAGGTATAGGTTTTACTTAAGTGCAGGTCAGCTAACGAAGGGAATAACAATGTGGAAACTGGAAGAAATGGGGGTTGCACACACCCACCTCTTCTATCCTGACTTAACCAGCATTTTTCAACCCCAGTAAAGTTTGCTGGAATCTAATTTAATCATAATGATTTTGAGTTGTAGCAGTTTTAGCTGTTAACATTTTTCTGCATAGTTATGGTTTGTATGTTAGAAGGAAGCAATTGTAGGTAGCTTTGTGTTCATAGTTCTCTCCACAAATGTTACTGTAAATTGATTGTAAAATACCATTGTAAATAGCTGAGTGCCAGTATTCAAACTTTTGGATTAAAATGTATTTTTTAACCTTGTATTTACTTTGGATTTATTTCATTAAACAGTTAAATGTGGGGCTTTCTATGTAAAAATGGTATGAACAGAAAACAACAATGTTCTGCTCATAATTTGGAGCAATAGATTGATCAATACAGAATTGATTTTAGGAAAATTTCAGAGAGTGGTCAATTGATAAAAGAAATATGGAACTTACTAAAATGAGGATATATTGAAAAATCAGTATATACACTTAACCATTTGTTTATAAATTGGTAAATACTTGTGTAATTTTTTTTTAAATAAAGATTAAATTTTCACTTTCTTCCTCAACAAATACCAATGGCATCCACTGCGTACCAGGTAAATTCATTCCTTTTCTCTTGTTATTGAAGGCGTACCCCAATGGCCCCAGTCTACATTCCCAGCCTGTCTCCTTCTTCTCCCTACCACTGAAATGTTTCCCCCAATACCCTCCTTACTTTGCTGGCCAAACTCTTGTTCATATTGTTCCCTTCAACTCCACCCCAAAGGCCTTTCGTAAGGCCCTCAAATTCTCTTTCTCCATGAGACCTTTCCAGATTCCCATGGGAGTCTTGAAATCATTCAATATCCTCTTCTACTGTTGCATTTAAGTTTCTGCTTCTATTACCCCTACCCCCACACCTGTGCTTCCTGGAGGACAGAGATGTTGTGGTGTCGTTGTTTTAAGATTTTATTTATTTGTCAGTACAGGCAGAGGGAGAAGCAGGCCCCCCACTGAGCAAGGAGCCTGATGCGGGACTCAAATCCCAGGACCCCGGGATCATGACCTGAGCCAAAGGCAGATGCGTAACCGACTGAGCCAGCCTGGCATCCCAGAGGTGGTGTGTTTTATTTACTCATTTTTGGAACTCCCGCAGTAACTAACTTGGGTCCTTACTTATGGCAGGTGTTTAGTGTAGAGTCCCAAGCTGGATGCTGTTCACTAAAATAAATGCCTGTTGATATTTTAGTTAATACTAGTGCATACTAACTTTAGCTTAAATTTCAAATTCTCTATGGTCAAGCAGAATTTCAAATTTTTATCAGATTAATATTTTTAAGATTTTTTTTTAAGATTGTTTTTAAGATTATTTTCAATTTTTTAGGATTATTTTGGCAGGATGTTTTTAGAATGAGCTTTAAGTAATTCCTATACACAAATCTTGACATGAGTATCTGGAAAATTCATCCCAAACCACTCAGGGTCTTGGCTGATACAGGTTCAAGTTTGTCCTTTCTCTCCTCCACTTCAAGTCCATCTTCCATTCCAGACCGCCTGCCCACTGACCCCAGTGCCAGACACAGAAGCAAAAGCCTTCCACAGACTGTTCAACAGGTTCCTGCAGTGCATAAGGTAAAATCTCTAGCTTGGATCCTTTATTCTAGATCCTCCTTAGTGTTTCTGTTTTTCTGATCAAATCCTGACTGATACAGTTGCTGAGACTGAAGGATAACGCATCGAATCACTGTTTTTCATGATAAGCTTTACTTACATGATAAGAATTACTTGGCCTTTTTTTTTTTTGGTACTATGTGTATTACATTTACTTTGATAAATGTTTTAAATTAGAAGGTAATGAGGAGGTCACATAGGGAAAGATGGACAGACTGAATTATAAGATTTTTATTTATTTAATATACTGTCTTATTTTTTTAAAGATTTATTTATTTGAGAGAGTGAGAGAGACTGTGGGCAGGGGGAAGGGCAGAGGGTGAGACTCTTGAGGAGACTCCCTGCCGAACATGGACCCTGATGCTGGGAGATCCCAAGGCCCTGAGATCATGACCTGAGCCGAAACCAAGAGTTGGACACTCAAACCAACTGAGCCACTCAGATGCTCCTATTTTTTAATTTTTTTTAAAAGCAAAATCTACTCCCAGTGTGGGGCTTGAACTCATGACTCTGAGATCAAGAGTCACATGCTCCATAATGGGTTTGTAAATTTTTTTCTTAAGGAATTTTTGTAATCCTCGTCTGTCTTTTCTTTCTTTCTATCAGTAGGCATCTTTACTGTTCGTGTTTTGTTTTGTTTTGTTTTTTAAGTAAGCTCTACGCCCAGTGTGAGACTCGAATTCACAAACCTTGAGATGGAACCAGCCAGGCATTACATAAAAGATTACATAAAATTCTAAATTTCTGTCAGAAAGATGTGCATACAAAATAAAAACCAAACCAAAATAAAAAAGGAAAAATAGCTCACTCATGGGGCTGTTGGCAGAAGGCTACAGTTTTCCACAATGCTGACCTCTCCATAGTTTTGCTCACAACCTGGCTTCCACCAGCGTGAATGATCCATGATATGGCAAGAGGGAGAGAGCACACATACCCAAGACAGAAACCACCATCCTTTTATAACCTAATCTGGAACTGACAGGCCATCACTTCTGCCATATGCTGGTGGTCACAGACCAACCCTGGTAGGTATAGTGTGGGAGGGGACTACATAAAGGTGTGAATTCGGGGGGCAGGGACCATTACGGGCCAGGGACCTAAGGACCACTAGAAATCCTTGCTAAGAACGAAATGTGGACAAAAATTTGTGTAAGAAGAGGTTGTTTCCAGTATTGTTTAACGAAAAACAAGAAACAACCTGAAGATATAAATTCTGGTATGTTTGTAATGGAATTTTAGGCAATGAAAAATGCTTATGAAAATGCTCAGTATAGGGTCACCTGGGTGGCTCAGTCAGCTGGGCACCTGTCTTCAGCTCAGGTCATAATCCCAGGTCCAGGGATTGGGCCCCATATTGGGCTCCCTGCTCAGTGGGGAGTCTGCCTCTCCCTCTACTGCTCCCCACTGTTCCTGCTCCCACTCACTCTCAAATGAATAAAATTTTTAAAAATCTTTAAAAAATGCTCAGTGTAAAAAAATATAGAACTACATGAACAATGAATGGTTCTGATTCTGTAGAACACCTACATGCATATAAACATAGAGTGGAAATAAATGTCAGTGACATATTTAGCATTAACAGTGAACTTTATATTCTTTTTTTTTAAGATTTTATTTATTTGTTTGACAGACAAAGATCACAAGTAGGCAGAGGCAGGCAGAGGGGGGCGGGGGAAGCAGGATCCATGCCGAGCAGGAAGCCCAACTCGGGGCTCGATCCCAGGACTCTGAGATCATGACCTGAGCAGAAGCCAGAGGCTTTAACCACTGAGCCCACCCAGGTGCCCCTGAACTTTATATTCTTATTAATACCTTCATTTTTTGTATTTTGTAGTTTGTATTACTTATATCTAATACTTATATAATCAGGAAAAAAGGCTATTTTAGAATGGATATCTAGACCAAAAGATGGTGTTCTGAGCTGAATGTTTGTGTGCCCCCTATATGTATATGTTGAAACCCTAACTCCCACTGTGATTGCTTAGAAGGTTTGGACTTTGGGAATTAGAGTTGGATGGAATCATGAGGGTGGAGCCCCCATGATGCGATTAGTGTCTCTATAAGAAGAAGAAGAAGAGGGGCACCTGGGTGGCTCAGTTGCTGGGTGTCTGCCTTCAGTTTGGGTCATGATTTTAGGGTCCTCTGATTGAGCCCCACATCGGGCTCCCTGCTCACTGGGGAGTTTACATCTCCCTCTCCCTCTGTGGCGCTCTCTCTCTCTCAAATAAATAAATATTTTTTAAAAAAGAAGAGGAAGAGGGTAAGAGCCTTCCTCTCTCTCTGTCTACCTTGATTCTGTCAGCACCTCGATCTGGGACTTCACAGCTTCTAGAACTGTAAGAAATAAGTGTGTTACTTAAGCCACCCAGTCTATACTATTTCATTATTCTATTCTGAAATAAGACACATGAAAACAACCCGTGTCCATTAGCAGATGAATGGATACTCAAGATGTGGTTTATTCATTCATATAATGGAATATAATTCAGCCATAAAAGGGCGTGAAATTCTGATACTCGTTATAACAAGCATAAACCTTGAAAACGTTATGGTAAGTGAAATAGGCCAAACACAGAAGGATAAACATTGTATGCTACCACTTGAGTGATATACCCAGGATAGGTAAATTCATAGGGAAAGAAAAGGGCTGGGGGAAAACGGCATGTACAGAATTTCTGTTTGAGATCATGAAAAAGCTCTAGAAATGGGTAGTGATGGTTGCACAACATTGTGAATATACTTAATATTATTGATTTGTACATTTTTAAATGACAAAAGCTAAATTTTATGTAATGTCTTTTATCACAATAAAAAATAGGTATGTAGAAGATAAAGTAACAGAATTCAGTAACTAGTCAGAAGTAAAGAATGAGGGAGAAGGATGAATTAAGGAAGACCCGAGTGTTTTGTGGAAGATGACAAATAACAGCAGTTGCTTTCCAGGTAGAAGTAACTGATGAGCTGTGTCTTGTTTTGTAACTCGAGGGCCATGAGACATTTCCTGGATTTCAGTATCCATTAGGTAACTGGAAATCTGGGGTGAGAGCTCAGAGGGAGGGAATATAGTAACAGAACTCTCAACCCAGCTACTTCTGCTGGGGAGGCAGCCATGTTGTTCTTGGTCCCTCCAGGCCAGCCTCAATTCTGTGAGGTCATGTCTTATTCAGGCCCACCATCACCAAGACTCCCTCCCTCCCTTCTGCACCTCCGACACAAATATCCCAGGCCCAGAAATAGTGTTTCCCTGTCCTTGTGTCCTAGATATAGATCTAGGAAAGGCCTCAGGAATCCAGAATAACAGCAAACCACTGGGACTGCTGCATGCTTCAGGTGGCAGGGGAACTGGTAAAAAAGGGCAAGCCATGGAGAGACACCAGAGGAATGGCTGCAGCCAGGCATCCTCTTTGTTAGCAAGCTGGAGAACCTGCAGCAGGGCCATAGGCACAGGGGTTAGCCGTGCAACCATCCCAGTACCTCAATGCCCTGAGCATCAGAATAGCACAGTGGATGACCACCCAAAGAGTTGACGTCCAGCTTTACAAGCTGAAACCTGCGAGGGAGATATGATTTAATTTTGTTAATAGATCTAGTTTTTTCAACAAGTGCAAATTCTCATAGGTATTACTGTAGCTTATGATCCATAGAAGGAAAATAGTTTTTCAGAGCTTCATACATTTAGAGACCATCTAATCTGACTCCCTTATTTTACAGAGATAGAGATCAAGGCCTAAAGAAGTTAAGTAAATGTCATGGAAATGTCACAGCAGGGTCACTGCAGAACCTTCACAGGTAGGATCCAAAAGAGATTCGGAAAGTTCTATTGTTAGAAATACCGTTAGCAAAAACACAAAGGGAGTTCTTCTTATCATAGGACTGCAAGCTGTGAGCAGAAGGGAGGAGGGGGAGGGAGGAAAGCAGGCAGAGAGTGTGTTTGTTTCGAAGAACAAGCAGCTCCCACCCAGGAGACAGCTTAACGGATAGCCCCTTGCCTGAGCCAGCTTGAGCCATATGGGAGCTGAGGACCTGTGCAGAAGGCCCCCCTGAGTTGCCCTGAAGTTACGTTTAGTTCTTTATAATACTAAGATTTCCTCCTTAACAGGCAGTGTATGCGCTAGCATGTTGACATGCTAAGTCCACACGTAAGTGCTATGCTAAGGCACAGGTAAGTGCCTAAGGAGCCAAATATGTGTAGGCTCCTTAATGCGTCAAGCTCCTGTCCCTGGGTCCCTAGCACACTGAGTAAAAGCCTCTCACACTAACCCCGTGCAAGACAGTGCTTTGAGAGCTACCTTCACTTCTCCTTACTTGTGACAAATAATAAAAACTCTTTGCTTTCAACACTTTCTGGGGTTGTGCTCAATTTAATGCACCCCAAGCAGTGAACCCCCCCTCAGTTTAGTTCCGAAGAATCTACAACAACTTAAAATTTTAAATTTTGTTTCTGAAATATCTCTGCACAAGGCTGAATTTACATGGTTTCTCTCCCTTTCTTCCTTTCTCCCTCTCCCCTGCCCACACCACTGCCATCTGTCTCTCTTAAAGAAGTGGGAACCACTAACTAATATTTCTTATTCAACATGACAGACTGGCAGGAGCTAATTACTGAGCCACAAACAGAAAACTTGCAATCATGACCTGAACTTCCTGTAAGATCATCATTATTTTGAATTACTCTAACTTCCATTTTCCACCTGCTTAGTAGAAGCTGGGTAGAAGGGAAAGGTTTATAACAAAACAACTTCAATACTTAAAGCACCTTAAATACTTCTCCCCATAGAGAAGATAGGAGTTAAAAAGACAGTAACTTGAGAATAAAGGGTGAAGGGGCTGTTGAGGAAATGTAATTTAAAAAGAAAACAGGGGGTACTTGGATGGCTCAGGTCATGATGCCAGGGTCCTGGGATTGAGCCCCTCATCGAGCTCCTTGCTCAGCAGGAGCCTGCTTCTCTCTCTCCCACTCCCCCTGCTTGTATTCCATCTCTCACTGTCTTTCTCTCTCTGTCAAATAAATAAATAAAATCTTTTTTAAAAATAATGAATAAGGGCACCTGGCTGGCTCAGTGGGTTAAAGCCTCTGCCTTTGGCTCAGGTCATGATCCCAGGGTCCATGGATCGAGTCCCACATCAGGCTCTCTGCTTAGCAGGAAGCCTGCTTCCTCCTCTCTCTCTCTCTCTGCCTGCCTCTCTGCCTACTTGTGATCTCTGTCTGTCAAATAAATAAATAAAATCTTTAAAAAAAAAAAAATGAATAAAAAATAGGGGCGCCTGGGTGACTCAGTGGGTTAAGCCTGTGCCTTCAGCTCAGGTCATGATCTCAGGGTCCTGGGATCAAGCCCCTCATTGGGCTCTCTGCTCAGTGGGGAGCTTGCTTCCCCCTCTTTCTCTGCCTGCCTCTCTGCCTACTTGTGATTTCTGTCAAATAAATAAATAAAATCTTTTTAAAAAATAAGAAAACGGGTCATTTGCAATAAGATGTGGCTGGAACTAGAGGGTATTATGCTAAGCAAAATAAGCCAGAGAAAGACAAATATATGACTTCACTCATATGTGGAAGTTAAGAAAGAGAACAGAAGAATGTAGGGGACAGGAAGGAAAAATAAAATAAGATGAGATAAGATAGGGAGACAAATCCTAAGAGACTTTTAATTATAGGGAACAAACAGGGTTGCTGGAGGGGAGGTGGGGGGAAATGGGGTAACTGGGTGATGGGCATTAAGGAGGGCGTGTAATGTAGTGATTATTGGATGTTATATGCAACTGATGAAACACTAAATTCTACCCCTGAAACTAATAATACACTGTATGTTAATTAATTGATTTTAATTTTTTAAAAAGTGGAAAAGAAAATAAACCAGGCATCTGGCTGGCTCAGTCAGAGGAGCGTGCAACTCTTGATCTCAGGGTCATGAGTTTGAGCCCCATGTTGGGTGTAGAGATTACTTAAGTAAATAAATAAAATAAAAAAAGAAAAAGAAAATCTTCTCTTAAGCCAGAGTTCCTCTCCACAAGGGTAGTAGGGAAAGAAAACACTTTATTATTTATTATATCATTAATTATTATATCATTATTTATTATATCATTAAACCAGAATGGGATGTTCATCACACACAGTTAGCTAAGAACTTGCAAGGACAGAAAGAAATCTCACCGTTTTATATAGCCAAGCACATACAACCTATCACATACATGTTCTCAAGATAAACAGTAACTATTCCTCAACTGAGAGAACTTGACAGCACCATTAGTCACATGCAGGTCATCCTAACTTGACCTGGTAATTGGGGTGACCATCTTTGTGAGCTGATTGACCTGATCAGGGGTGGGTGGAAACAAACTCATCTTTATGACAGGATACACTTTTACAACTCGGAGCATTAAAGTTAGGCAGGTCTAGCCTTTCACAGAAACTGGGGGAGATTGGTGATCTCTCCTGACGCTTACTTTTCAGAGATGGCTCCAGGTCCTTGAGAAAGACATTCCTGGGTCATTAAGCTGACAAGTCTTCTCATCTAGTTAGGATGCACTGCAAAGAGACTGAGAAAATATAAGTTCTCTAAAGTAAATATTCTGACAGAAAGGGAAGAGAGAGAAATCTCTTCCCTTATTTCAATAAGAGGAATTAAACCTCTTGTTTTAACTTCATTCACTCTAATTTGGAACAGGCAGAATGTGGACAGTGTTTTTACTCAGGCCTCCCCGTCAGGGCTGCTTTTAGAACCTTTTGGTATCTTGGCAAGAGTTTCAAGATGGCAGCCACTTCAGGGCTTGGTGAGAGATTGGAAGATAGATTCCGTTCTCATCTCACCCAAGAACCTTTGGACAGGGCATAACCTGCACAACCATCTGTGGTGGTTCTCATTGCAGCTTTGTTAACAGTTGTTCGAGTGGTTCTGAATTAACAAAGGCCAGAAATGTAATTCTGTGCCAGAGGAAAATTTTCTATTAATTCTCCTCCCTGACCCTTTGTCAGTGCTGTTGTACCAAGCAGGTTCATAAACATTATCTGTTTTATATTTCGATCATTAATCATATGGATTTTGGAGATGTTCTTAGATTCCTTTGCCCTCCCCCACCTTTACGCCAGTGAATCACAAACACATTAGAATCACACCTGCAGCTTTAAAAACCAAACAAAAAAGACTGTTAGGAACATCCCAAAAGCAACCAATTAAATCAGAGTCTCTTAAGAGTGAGAGTGTGGCCTCACTACGTTCCAAAAACTCTTATAAAACTTACAAAACATTTGAAGTTTCAGAAGTGATTCTGATGTGCAGCTTAGAAATAAGAACCACTTGCTTAGGCTAGTTCTTTCCTGGCATATAAAATACAGCTGATAAAAGCTCCAATTTCCACAAAGTGAAAGATCTGATAGCATCCTGTTTGGGGGGCATTTCAAGAAGATTAATCAAAGGCCTATTTGTACCAGTGATTCCTGATAAAGTTAATTAGCATATCAGGACCCACAAAGTGGAGCCCGGCCCCCACCACAAATCTAAACCTAAGGCAGCCGCACCACAACACCTGTCAGGGGAAGCTTTCCGCCCTACGCCCCACCGACCCCGCCCAATCCCCTGAGCTCAGCTGGAGCGGGTTTACTTGCCCTAGAAAACAGCACTGCCTGGCTCATGTAAGGCAACGCCGACCTCCCAGCGAATTGCGCCCGGCTTCCTGGTTGCTGCATTAAAAGCATAAAACTCTGGCCCACCTCCCCTCAGGAGAATGTTGTTGCTGGTGAGGTGCTGTGCTTCCCCCAGTCGTGGGTTCTTTTCTCAGACTAAGGACATCAGTTCGTTACTAAATTGTTTTAGTTGTGTCCTTTGACAGTTTAGCAACAAAATGGGACCCAAATACAGCAGTTGAAGACTCTGGGGCGGCCCTCGGGGCGCCTGAAGGTCCCCACGGAGCTCTTTGGGCTCCCTGAGCCCTTCCCGCTGCTCTCTGGAGTCTGCAAGGAGCTTTTCTTGAGCTTAGCTTGTTTTGCATTCCGAGCTCTCTGAGTTCGTCTTGATCCTTCCGGCCGGAACGTCCGTGTGTGAGAGACTCCAGATTTTTCACAGTGAGGCCTAGTGGGCCAAGACATTTGGTTTGCAGGTGACCTCCTCTACAAGGTAAGTGCTTTTTTTTTTCTATGATGGAAAATGTAAAGATTTACTCTCAGCAACTTTCAAATGTACAATATAATATTGTTGACTCATCACCATGCTGTACATTACATCCCCGTGACTTACTTATTTTAAAGTTTGTACCTTTTGACCTTCTTCGCCTATTTTGCCAACAACCTACCCCCGCCCTGTGCTTCCCACAACCGCTCATCTGTTCTGTGTTATGAGCTCCTGGTGATTGTTTAGATTCCACATATAAGTGAGATCGTACCGTTGGTCTTTGATTTATTTCACATAGCATAATGTACTCAATGTCCATCCATGTTGCAAGTGGCAAGATTTCTCTCCTTTATATGGCTGCATAATACTCCATTGTATATCTATGTCACTTTTCGTTTATCCGTTGATGGGGACATTTAGGTTTTTTCCATATCTTGGTTATGGTAAATAATGCTGCCATGAACATGGGGGTACAGATATTTTTTCAAGTGAGTGTGTTCGTTTTCTTTGGATAAATACCCAGAAGTAAAATTGTTGGATCATAAGGTATTTCTATTTTTAATTTCTCTGAGGAACCCTCAAACTTTTCCACAATGGCTGCATCCTTTTACATTCCCACCGAGAGTGTGCAAGGGTTCTCTTTTCTCCATATCTTCACCAACACTTATTTCTTGTTTTTTTTTTTGATAATAGCCATTCTAACAGGTGTGAAGTGATCTCCTTATGGTTTTGATTTGCAGTTCCTTAATGATTAGTGATATTGAACATATTTTCATCTCCCTGTTGGTCGTTTGTATTTCTTCTTTGGAAAAATGTCTATTCCGTTCCTGTGCCCATTTTTAAATTGGGTTATTTGGATTTTTTGCTACTGAATTGTATGAGTTTTTATATATTTTTGATATTAACCCCTTATCAGATATATGATTTTCAAATATTTTCTCCTGTTGTATAGGTTGTCTTTTAATTTTGTTGATGGTATCCTTTGCTGTGCTAAAGCTTTTTAATTTAATGTTGTCCCAGTTGTTTACTTTTGCTTTTGGTGCCTTTGCTCTTGGGATCAAATCCAAAAAAAACCATTGCCAAGACTGATGTTAACCTTAAAAATAAAACTGAGTTATTTTCCCAGAAAAAATGGGTTTATTCGGGAATAGCGGAGAATTGCAATTCAGAACAAGCAAGCTATGGTAAAACCATAGGCAAGTCTGAAGAACAAAGGACAGAAAAGTTCATATATAGAGGAAAGATGGGATTTGGGAGGGACTGTTAATAAACAAATAATCTGTTGGAATAAACTGACAAAGTTGGGAGTATAGTGCCTTTTCATTGACTGAGCTGTGTCATTGGCCAGGCTGTTGCCAGGCAAGGAGAAAATCTTTGTTCCTCCTGTTGTCGTAGTAAAGTATAGGTTTCCTCCTCTTGGAATCTGCGGTTGATGAGTAGGAGGGTGTGAGAGCTCCTGGCTCTGACCTCCTTACTCCATTTTAAATGAGGTTTCTTTTTATTAATTTTCACATGGCATGTGTTTTCTTCTAGGTTTATAATTTCAGGTCTTATGTTCAAGTCTTTATTTTGTGTTAATTTTTATATATGGTATAAGCTGGCAGTTGAGTGTCATTCTTTTGCACGTGGCTGTCCAGTTTTCCCAACACCATTTGTTGAAGTGATTGCCTTTTCCCCATTGTATATTCCTGGCTCCTTTGTCCTACATTGACCGTTTATGTGGGAGTTTATTTCTAGGCTCTCTGTTCTGTTCCACTTACCTATGTGTCTATTTTTATGCCAATACCCTACTGTTTGATTAATATAGTTTTTTTTAAGATCTTATTTCTTTATTTGACAGAACACAAGTAGGCAGAAAAGGAGGCAGCGAGAGGAGGAAGCAGGCTCTCTGCTGAGCAGAGAGCCCGATGCGGGGCTCCATCCCAGGACCCTGAGATCATGACCTGAGCCGAAGGCAGAGGCTTTAACCCACTGAGCCACCCAGGTGCCCCAGATTAATATAGTTTTGTAATATGGTTTGAAATCAAGAACCTTGACAGTTCCAGCTTTGTTGTTCTTTCTCAAGATTACTTCGGCTATTCAGGGTTCCATACAAAGTTTAGGATTCTTTGTTTTATTTCTCTGAAATGCCATTGATCTTTTGATAGGGATTTCACTAAATCTGTAGATTACTTTGGGTATACAGACGTTTTAACAGTATCCAGTCTTCCAATACACAAACATAGAATATCTTTGCGTTTATTCATGACTTCTCAAGGTACTATCTTAATCGAGTTTAACACCAGGGAGGTTTTCAGAAATTTTGCATGTGAAGTTGGTCTTAGAATGTTCTCCTTGAACACAGAAATGGAACTAAGTGAACAGGGTAGAACACTGTAAGGCTGTGGGGTTTAGACTGACAGTGAGAGTCAAGTACAAGGTCATTGAAATAATCTTGGGTAAGTTACATACCTTCTCAGGTTAGTTGAGGTTAAACGTAATAGTACGTTTAAAGTGCTCAGGCACAGTGCCCGACACATAGTAAATGCTCAGTAATGCTACTGTTAAACATCTTAGGAAGTCCAGAATGGATTTAAATAGAGAATGGATGTTTGGTGATGACATTCAATTCAGTTGGTAACCATCCCAGTTAGGCTTGGCCCTGTGCTTATTACCCACAGATGGCAGGGGTCCCGGGGTGGTGGGGGTGGTGGGGGTGGGGGACAGTGAAATCGGAAACTCTGCTACTCTCCGTGGGTTAGTTTTGTGGGTTTTTTTCTGTTGGGTTGCAATGTCACTCTCACCTTCTACCCACTCCCTGTTTGGATCAGTGTGCACTGATCATATTATAAGATACAAGAGGACTTCCTCACAGCCTTTGGCCTCCTTCGCCATCACATGCTGGGAGGGGGCCGAAGAGCCCCACCTGTGCTGTGCTGCACGATTGGCCTCTGGGCTCATCCCCTTTTTGAAACCAAAGCTTCTGGCACTGTCAGTCACCACTGCACACGTTTCTGAGCTTCCAAGAGGAGGCTGTGATCAGACACTGTGGTGGAGGTTGGATCTAGAGCCAACCAAAAAGCCTTGCCCTGAATCTTTGAAAATGTGGTTAAGATTTTCCCTATCCTCAGATTGTAGTCAACCTGAGAGATGTTTTACTCATCAGCTGAATTGACTGATCCATCTTTAGACATTGTCACCTGGCCGTGCTTGTATGGTTTGTCACAGTTTCCTTGAAAGGGAAAAGACATCAACTTGAAAAGTTATGGACTGTTTGCTTAATTTATATGTGGGAGGATTTTTAAAAAAGATTTGTTTATTTATTTGAGAGCAAGAGAGAGAGAGTGCACACCCCCATAGGAGGAGGCTGGGGCAGAGGGAGAGTGAGAATCTCAAGCAGACTCCCCCACTGAGTACGGAGCCAATGCGGCTGTTGCTCAGGACCTGGAGATTGTGCTCTGAGCCGAAATCAATAGTTGGATGCTTAACTGACTGAGCCTGCCAGGTCCCCCACATGTGGAATACTTTTAAAACAATGTAATCCTGGGCACCTGGGTGGCTCAGTGGGTTAAGCCTCTGCCTTCGGCTCAAGTCATAATCTCAGGGTCCTGGGATCGAGTCCCGCATCAGGCTCTCTGCTTGGCAGGGAGCCTGCTTCCTCCTCTCTCTCTGCCTGCCTCTCTGCCTACTTGTGATCTCGCTCTGTCAAATAAATAAATAAAATCTTTAAAAACACACACACACACACACACACACACACACACACACACACATCCAAAAACAATGTAATCCCTTCAGAATTGGGAAACATGAACTAATTAGATAATCCAAATAATTTTATGTTGGAATTGACTTAATGATGAACCCACTTGTCTGTATATATAGAAGAATATGAAAGTTTTCCAAGTGCTACTGAATAAATTTGCATTAATGATAAAAAGATCTGGGGTGCCTGGCTGGCTCAGTCAGTAGAACATGTGACTCTAGATCTCAGGGCATGAGGGTGAGCCCCACAGTGCAGGGTGGAGTTTACTTAATAAAAAACAAAAAATATTCTACCAATTATAAATTTTCTAACACCTTTGGACTACTCAGGTGTGCTTCTGCTTAGATGGGTTGTACTTTGCCAAGAGCAGTAGGCCTAAAGTGGTCTTTTGTGTGTGTGATATGTATATAAAATCAAAATGTAAAGCAGTTTCATATTCCAATACTTGTTTCCTTTTTGGGGCAGTATTTTTCAATTTGCAAATCTCAACCCATGTATGGGTCAAAACTAGCATTATTTGTATGAAATAGAATAGAATAAAAGGGGATAGAAGTATCAGAGAACATCACATGTACTAAGAATAGGTATAGTTTTGTAAATTGATTCAGCATTGAGTGTAAATGGACCTGATCTTTTTTTTAAAAAAAGATTTATTTATTTGACAGAGTTCAGAAGTAAGCAGAGGGGCAGGCAGAGAGAGGGTGGGGGGGTGGAGCAGGCTCCCTGCTGAGCAGAGAGCCTGATGCGGGGCTCGATCCCAGAACCCTGAGATCATGACCTAAGCCAAAGGCAGAGGCTTAACCCACTGAGCCACCCAGGCGCCCCTAAATGGACCTGATCTTGATGTGGGTTGTGGTTAAAGTATTTTCACATTAATGGTTTATATCTCAGCATTTTTACTTTGTGAAGAAGCTATAGCATTCCCTACATGGAATGGAATGGACACGAATTCCTACAACATATCTGAGTAATGGGCCGGAACAAATGTCTATGGCCAAAAAGCATAATTTCAATTTTCTGCCTAAAATGGTAGGCAAGGGGCGCCTGGCTGTCTCAGTTAGTAGAGCATGACATTGTTTATCTCTGGGTCATGAGTTCACTCCCCATGCTGGGCATATATAGAGCTTACTTACAACAAACAACCCTAGGCAAAATTTCTCTGTCAATACATGGTAGATGGGAATTGTTACCCTGGAATATTCCTTGGCTTTTAGTTGATTTGTTTGATTCTTGGAGACTTTCTGGGAGGTTGAGCCATAAATCAGTTGTACCAAAAAATGTTGGTTGCCTAGGAAATAAGTAAACTCCATGGCATAAGGCCTTTGTCTGGTGTTTTACCTCTTATATTTTTATTTTTCCTTCATACTTACGAACATTGAGTATTTTACTATGGGAATGTAAAATGCCCATTTATTTCAAGAATCAGTGCTGTTGATATCTCCTGAAACTATTGTAGATGTCCATTTTCCATTGCTTTTACAATCAAAACTAATTCCTAATAAATCTTACCTGCTCTACTCTAAAAAAAAAAATATTAAACACTAAAATATTGGAGTTTTTTCTTTTCCCTCTTTATTTATTTGAAGGAGGATTGTCCCAATTTCAGTTGAGAAATAACGATTCATTCACACATATTCATTGTTATTGACTGACGACCAGCACAAGGCACTGTTCTAAATTTATAGCAGTAAACAATATGCGTAAAAACCCAGTTCTTTGTGGAATTTCCAAGATAGTGCAGTGATAACTGGGTATCATTTAAAAATAAATTTATAGTCGGTGCTCACGTTCCATGTTTTCCCAGTCAGACTCTTAATAGATGACTAGATTTTTGGTTATGAATTATTAAACTAATGAGGGAAATAGCAAAGGATGATGAGGCCACCATTTAATATCTGAAATAAGAAAATACAAAACTGAATTTTTCTTACTATGTATCCATGTACTCTGCTGGTCAAACCCAGTCGTCCTTAGTAGAGCAGACTGCTGATCTTTTCACTTTTAATTAATTAATTAATTAATTAATTTTAATTTTTTAATTTAAAATCAAATAACATGTAGTGTATTATTTAGTTTCAGAGGTAGAGTTTAGTGATTCATCAATATAACACCCAGTGCTCATTACATCAAGTGCCCTCTTTAATGCCCATCATCCAGTTACCCCATCCCCTCACCCACCTCTTCTCTAGCAACCCTCAGTTTGTTTCCTAGAGTTTAGAGTCTCTTATGGTTTGTCTCCCTCTCTGACTTCATATTATTTTATTTTTCCTTCCCTTCACCTATATTCTTTTGTTTCGTCCACGTATGAGTGAAATCATTTGTCTTTCTCTTAGTTCTCTTAGTGTAATACCCTTTAGTTCCATCCACATTGTTGCAAATGGCAAGATTTCATTCTTTTGACAGCTGAGTAATATTCCATTGTGTGTATATTCATACACACCACATCAACTTGATCCATTCATCCTTTGATGGACGTCTAGACTCTTTCCATAGTTTGACTATTGTGGACATTGTTGCTATGAACATAGGGGTGCAGGTGCCCCTTCAGATCACTACATTTGTATATTTGGGGTAAATCCCTAGTAGTGCAATTGCTGGGTTGTAGGATACCTCTATTTTCAACTTTTTGAGGAACCTTCACACTGTTTTCCAGAGTGGTTGCACCAGCTTGTATTCCCACCAGCAGTGTAAGAGGGTTCCCCTTTCTCTGCATCCTTGCTGACTTCTGTCATTTCCTGGCTTGTTAATTTTAGCCATTCTGACTAGTGTGAGGTGGTATCTCCATTGTGGTTTTGATTTGTATTTCCCTGATGTCAAGTGATGTTGAGCATTTTTCATGGGTCTGTTGGCCATTTGTATGTCCTCTTTGGAGAAATGTCTGCTTATGTCTTCAGCCCTTTTCTTGATTCGATTTATTTGTTCTTTGGGTATTGAATTTGATAAGTTCTTTATAGATTTTTGGATACTAGCCCTTTATCTGATAAGACATTTGCAAATATCTTCTGTAGGTTGCCTTTTGGTTTTGTCGACTATTTTCTTTGCTGTGCAAAAGCTTTTTATCTTGATGAAATCCTAGTTGTTCATTTTTGCTTTTGTTTCCCTTGCCTTTGCAAACATGTCTAGCAATAAGTATCTGCAACCGAGGTTAAAGAGGTTGCTTCCTATGTTCTCTAGGATTTTGATGGATTCCTGTCACACATTTAGGTCTTTCATCCTTTTCAAGTTTATTTTTGTGTGTGGTGTAAGAAAATGGTCCGGTTTCATTCTTCTGCATGTGGTTGTCCAATCTTCCTAACACTGCTTGTTGAGGAGACTTTTTTCCATTGGACATTCTTTCCTGCTTTGTCAGTGACTGGTTGACCATACAAAGAGTTGAGGGTCCATTTCTGGGTTCTTATTCTGTTCCATTGATCTCTGTATCTGTTTTTGTGCCAGTACCATCCTATCTTGATGTCCATTAGCATGATAAGTTGTTCTCCACCCCCTCAATTTCAATTTGGGGGTGTCTTTGGGTCTAAAATGAGTCTCTTATAGACAGTACATCTACGGGTCTTTTTTTTTTCCCTTTATCCATTCTGATACCCTATGTCTTTTTTTTTCTTAATGTATTTTTTAAAGATTTTATTTGTTAGAGAAAGTGAGAGAGAGCATGAGAGGGGAGAAGGTCAGAGGGAGAAGCAGACTCCCCATGGAGCTGGGAGCCTGATGCAGGACTCAATCCTGGGACTCCAGGATCATGACCTGAGCCACCCAGGTACCCCTACCCTAAGTCTTTGATTGGAACATTTAGTCCCTTTACATTCAGAGTAGTTATTGAAAGATAAGTTAGTATTACTGTATTACCTGTAAGGTCACTGTTTCTGCAGATTGTCTCTGTTCCTTTCCAGTCTTCCTTGCTTTTGGGCTCTCTAGCCACTTGCAGGGCTCATGAATTCCTTTAGGTTTTTGTTTATTTTGGTTTTGGTTTTTGCCCTGGAAACTCTTTATCTCTCCTTCTATTTTATTATTTTTTTAAAGATTTTATTTATTCATTTGATAGAGATCACAACTAGGCAGAGTGGCAGGCAGAGAGAAGGGGGGAAGCAGGCTCCCTGCTGAGCAGGGAGCCCGATGGGTGCTCTATCCCAGGACCCTGGGATCATGACCTGAGCCAAAGGTAGAGGCCTTAACCCGTTGAGCCACCCAGGCACCCCTCTCCTTCTATTTTAAATGACAGCCTTGATGGATAAAGTATTCTTGGCTGCATATTTTTCCTATTTAGCATGTTGAATATATCATGCCAGTCCTTTCTGACCTGCCAGGTCTCTGTGAACAGGTCTCCTTCCAGTCTTAATGTTTCTACCCTGGTAGGTTACAGACCTCTTGTCCCAAGCCACTTTCAGGATTTTCTTTGTCTCTGAGATGTGCAAGCTTCACTATTATACATCTAGGTGTTGCCTATTTTTATTGATTTTTTTTTTTTTTAAATAAGGGTGGTTCTCTGTGCCTTCTCGACTTGAATGCCTATTTCCTTCCCCAGATTAGGGAAGTTCTCAGCTGTAATTTGTTCAAATAAACCTTCTGGCCCTTTCTCTCTCACCTCATCTTTTGGGATCCCTATTGTTCAAATATCATTTTTTAAAATCTGGTGATTCCATGGTTGGGTAACCGGAACACAGACTCAGAGGCTCACACTGAATTAAGTTGATGATACAGGCAGGCTGAGTCTAAGGACCCAGAGGAGGATCCTGCAGGACTAGCCAAGAGGGTCCTTGGCTTTGCACAGGACAGAAATCAAACATAAGGCAAAGAAAGTGAAAGCAGAGTTTATTGAATAGTGTAAGTGACAGGAAGAGAAGGGCAGATGAAGTGTCAGGGTGGAGGGGGGGGAAGGAAAGGAGAATGAGACTGTCACTTGGGGTTAGGAGTTTATACTGGAAAGGAGTTGAGGGTGCATGTTCCTCTGGGAACCCAGGGTAGGGTCGAACCAAAAGCAGGTGTCAAGTGAACAATAGGTGTTAGTCCATAAATTACCCAAGGTGGGGGCATTGATGCCAGCGTCAGCTGTGGTGTGTTTGAATCTAGTGTTCTGCAGCATGGTTGGGGCCCAGGTCCTCTTAGAGTTCATCAGGGGTTTGGGGCCTTGGACAAAACTCAGAGGAGGATTAACTTCCTTGCTTCCCTCTTGAAGTGGGAACATAGCTTCTTTGGCTTAGTCAGAGGCAAAATATGGAATGTGAGTGAATGGAGCCTAGCTGAAAAATGGCAGAGACGGAGCGTTTCCAAGATGGAGTCCCTTTGGCTTTCCTACCTCATCTCCCCATGCTGGGAGATTTTTATCCTCCTTATTCTTAAGGGGGTATTGAAGAGCAGGGGTCTCATCTTGAGCTTCAAGCTGAAGAGAACGGTAGAGCATGCCTGTTGGGAGGCGTAAGAATCCTGGGCTATCTGATGACATGCAGGGCTCCTGGGTGGAGGCTGTCTGGCTCAGAAGAAATGAGGCCGCATCGTAAGAGCAGAGCAGTTAGGTTTGGAGACCATGCAGCAACAACAGCTTCCGCAGCAAAGGAGAATTCCTGCTGGAATTACTGTGGATGTTTTCTAGAGGGTGAGCCCAACCAGGGATACCTTCAAGTGTTACTGCCGAGGGAGATGGCAGGGGGCCTGACAAAGGGTTAATAATCTGTATTTTAAGACCTTTTTAATCAGAAGCTGAATGCCTTTTTGAGCCTCCAGTCTTAGAGGCTGCTGCGTAGTTGCCTCGAGGGAGGAAGTTATGGGAGACCTCTTTAGCCCTTCCAGGGATTTCTATTAGCCATTCAGTGGACTTTAGTTTGGTGAAGATGTGGGGAGGGAATTTATCAGGTATAATACTTTTTCCTCCCAACTGTAAAGTCGAACTGGCTAACATGTCAAGTTTTCATCTTCTGTCAGCTCTAACATTCCCAGATGAAGTGTAGCTTGAAGTTTACAAAGCAGGTCTCTTCCCACCAGGGGGATGGGGCATTCAGCCCCAGGAGGAAACTGCGTGGAGGTAAAGGAGAGCTGGGTATGCCAGTTAAAGGGGGTCACCTCACTGTGGCTGCCCATTTACTCCAGTTACGATACAAGATTGCCAAGACATACTCGGCTCCCATAGTAATCTCGGAGTCATGAGATTGAGCCCCATGTGGGGCTCTGTGTTCAGTAGAGCATTTGTTTGGCATTCTTACTCCCTCTGCACCCCACCCCCCAACCGGTCCCTCTCTCTCTCTCTCTCAAAAACAAACAAAAATACGTATTTAAAAAACAAAATACCTCTATCTTACTGGCCACATCAAGGATTACCCGAGGCTCCTGGAGTGGTACCTGGAGATGTCCAGAAGGAGCCATAGGAGAGCTCAGGCCCCTTCAGGCCTCAGCCTTTTCGACTACTAATGCCTTAGGGTTTGGCCCTGTCTCCCTTCAGAGGTAAGGAGAGTCCTTTCTCCAGTGGCCATCTTGCTTGCATAAAGCTCAATAATTGGGACCTAGCTCTTTACAAGCAGGGGGTCCTAGCCTGGCTTTACTAAGCTCTGGCTTTATAATCCCCTGGAGTGGGTATTGCTGGGGTGGTACAGAGCCCCTCCCTGGCGGCTGCTATATATAACCTGGGCCTGCCACCAGCTTTTAGTAGTTTTTGTCTGCTTCTTCTGCCCTGTCCCTGTTGTTATTATTATTATTATTTTTAAGACTTTGAGAGAGGACGTGCACATGAACTGGGGGAGAGCAGAGGGAGAGGGACAAGCCGATGCCCCACTGGGAGTGGGGCTCCATCCCAGGACCCTAGGATCATGACCTGAGCTGAAGGCAGATGCTTAACTGACTGAACCACGCAGGCACCCCTGCCCTGTCCCTATTAAACACAGCAGAGGCCCTGTCTAAGAGTTGGTTCACAGGCGTCTGGGGCACTGTGTTTGCCTTTTATAGTTTCCTCCTGATACCTGGGGCCGCTTACACTGTAAAATGCACGGCTAAAAGAGATTGTCCCTCTGGAGAATTGGAGTCAGTATTAGTGTACTTCCTGAGGGCTGCAACCAGTCTCCCTTGGAAGAGAGCTCGATTTTCATCCTTCCCTTGAATTAAGTCCCTCCCCTTGTCATAGTTAACTGGTTTTACTATAATGCCTTCATTCCTGCAATTTAAAAAGTTATCGTTAAATAAATAAATAAAAAAAATAAAGTTATTATGATTTCTCTCATCTAGGTCTTCTGGACCCCTTTGGTAGTTCCACTGGGGGCCTCATCTGGGATTCTTTCTCCTCCAGTGTGATATGTTACATGTCCCTGACTGAGCTGTGACCTCACTGGCATACTGCCGGGCAGCATTCAGTATGCTAGCTTTCTTTTTTTTTTTTTTTTTTTTTTTTTTTTTAATTTTATTTATTTGACAGAGAGACACCACAAGTAGGCAGAGGCAGGCAGAGAGAGAGGAGGAAGCAGGCTCCCTGTGGAGCAGAGAGCCCGATGGGGGCTCGATCCCAGGACCCTGGGATCATGACCTGAGCCGAAGGCAGAGGCTTTAACCCACTGAGCCACCCAGGCGCCCCCAGTATGCTAGCTTTCTTTCCTGCCATGCAACAATGGGACAACAAAATTTGTAAATCTCCCCAGGTCAAAGCTAAGGTCAGGACTAACCTAGCATTTTAAAAAATTTTTTGGTAAAGATTTTATTTATTTATTTGAAAGGGAGAGAGCGAGCACGTGTGAGCACAAGCAGGGGGAGTGGCAGGCAGAAGGAGAGGGAGAAGCAGGCTCCCTGCAGAGCAGGCTTCTCCCGGTATGGGACTTGATTCCAGGACTCCAGGATCATGACCTGAGTCATGAAGGCAGTGGCTTAACCAACTGAGCCACCCAAGTGCCCCTAACCTAGCATATTTTTCAGAGAATTTGGGTGGGTCCTCAGAGAACTGGCCAAACTTTTCCATACATCAGGATAAATCACTCGTGGAGAACGGCATGTGTACCCCAATGGTGCTTCCATCTCCGTCTGCAGCCTTAGTGGAAATTGAGAGGCCTTGGGTTCAGTGGGTTGATAATGAGTGCCTCCGTGAATAACAGCAGGAGTCTGTTCCTGGGATCAAGGTGGGGGACCTCTGAATATGAAGGAGGAGTCATTGGATCAGCAAGGGACTCAGCAGGACTGAGCAGGTCTTTGCACTGAAGTCTCATTAGATTCAGGGACCCTCCTGGGGGGCAGGCCTACAAGGTCATCTAATCTCAGATTTTTTTTTTTTCAATCCTGGAAAATGAGCTGGGCATATTCTACAATTTTCTTTCAATTTTGGGTGTTGATATAATGCCATAAAGGTCATTACATAAGGTATTTCCTCCCATTTACCCTCCCGTTTACAGAACAAATCAAGCATTAAGATGGTGTCATAATTTAAGGACCCATTCTTTTTTTTTTTAAGATTTTTATTTATTTGACACAAAGAGAGATCACTAGTAAGCAGAGAGGCAGGCAGAGAGAGAGGAGGAAGCAGGCTCCCCACTGAGCAGAGAGCCCGATGTGGGGCTCCATCCCAGGACCCCGGGATCATGACCTGAGCCAAAGGCAGAGGCTTTAACCCACTGAGCCACCCAGGTGCCCCTAAGGACCTATTCTTAAACCAGACTTCTTGGTCTGTTAGTTGATACTGAGGTCAAGTTTCATTGCAGTACAATGTTAATTTCTTTGTCTTTAAATTGCCCAATTTAAATTGTGTGCAATTCTCTAGGAGGCACCCTAAGGGGGAGTCTTTTGGGACCCTACTGCATGTGGGGATTCTTAAATGGCACTGGGGTTTCCCTTAGTTGCACAAGACTAAGACTGAGATGCCGCACTCTTTCATTTTCTTGCCTTCCTCTTTTTTCTAAGTCCAAGAGCGCAACAGCAGTTCTCTCTGCTAAGGTTTTAGATCAAGTCTGCTGGATAATTATCCTGAAATTAATTGTACAACATAAGTGGGCAGAGAAAGTTGGACTTGCTAGCCCAGAATCAGGGATCTGGCAAAACAGATGTTTTAAAAAGCACTTGAGTAGCACCTGGGTGGTGCAGTCGGTTAAGCCTCCAGCTCTGGCTTTCAGCTCAGGTCACAAGCTCAGGGGTGTGAGACGGAGCCCCAAGTTGGGCTCTGCACTCAGCAGGGAGTCTGCCTCAGGTTCTCTCCATCTTCCTTATGCTGAGCTCCCCTCCAGCATGCTGAGCGAATGAATCATATGTATAAAACTCGCCAACTTAACACCACCCGTGTCGCCCGAGATATTCGGGGGGTCCCAACATACTCCTTCAAGAAGTCCTTAAGAGGGGTGCCTGGATGGCTCAGGTGTTGAGCGTCTGCCTTCGGCTTGGGTCGTGATCTCAGGGTCCTGGGATCGAGCCCTGCATCAGGCTCCCTGCTCAGCAGGGAGCCTGCTTCTCCCTCTCCCACTCCCCTTGCTTATGTTCCCTCTGTCAAATAAATAAATAAATAAATAAATAAATAAAATCTTAAAAAAAAAAGAGTCCATAAGAAATACATTGGTGTATTTGTTAGGATTGATCTTGGCTGCAACAGGAACCCTACTCAGAGAAGTAAACAAGAGATTTATCTATCTCCTGCATAAAAAAAAAAAAAATGTAGGTGTAGGCCACTCAGGGCTGGTGTGTACCTCAGTGATGCTGTCAGGGCAACCGGCTCCGTCTTCTTGCTCTGTGATCAGTCTCCTTTGGTTTCTACCCTCATGTTTGCAGGATGGTTTCTGCATCTCCAGATGCTGTGCTCTCATTTCAGGAAAAAAGCCCACCCCAAGGACTTACCTCTGCTCGCTGTCCAGAACTATATCACATACCATGCGTGGCTGTAACAGAGATCATGTGACTCGGTCATTTACTTTCCAAGAGCACAGGAAGGCAAGGGAGAGTGTTGGAATGGTTGGAAGGAGTCTGTGTGTAGGCACCGACACCTGAGGGGAGATGCAATTGGCAGGGAGACACTGCAGTAGAAACGGGCTTTCTGGGTTCAGTGTGCGTGAGTGGGTCCCAGAGTAACAGGTGCGGCTATGGCCGCAGTAGCCAGAGACAGTGCGTTTGTTACGAGGATCTGACCCACAGTTCTTTGGTGCTGCCCAACTAATTGTGGGATCCCTAAGACCAAAACAGATGGTCAAAGATCCTAATTGATTTCTTTTTTATAATTTAAAAATCTCCCTGTTAATAAAGGGTGATGTGAGTCATCACAGCTTTTTCAGGGCCCATCACCCAGTTCTTGGGTTCAGGTCCGACAAAGCAGGAAGCCAGGTGTGTAGGGCAAGAGCCCTGATATAACGCCATAAGTACTTGTTGGGTCTCTTGCTTCTTTGAAGTCTTCCCCAAAGGACCCAAAGCCACTTGGAAGACCATTTTCCGGTGTCCTGAGAAATAACCAGACATTCCATGGATTATGAGAGACACTGGATCTGCACTAACGTTAATTCCTGGAGACCCAGCACTGCACCACGACCTGCCTGTCAGAGTGAGGGCAGCGCTGCTGTCCCCAGGGGTTAGCCCTGACAATCGGGGGAGACAAAATCCTCCAAGGCAGCAGATTTTTTTTTTTTTTGAGCAGCGTGTCTCTTTGATTTTGCCAGGAGGTAGAGTTGTCTGATATAAAAAATCCATGCGGGGGGGTGCTTGGGTGGCTCAGTGGGTTAAAACCTCTGCCTTTGGCTCAGGTCATGATTTCAGGGTCCTGGGATCGAGCAGGGAGCCTGCTTCCCCCTCTCTCTCTGCCTGCCTCTCTGCCTACTTGTGATCTCTGCCAAATGGATAAGTAAAATCTTTAAAAAAAAAAAAAAATCCATGCAGATCCATAGTCAGTGGCTAACAACTGGGTGGTGAGAGATTTACAGGGCAGGAACAGAGAATTGGCCAGAAAGCCTGGGGGAAACTAGGGCTGGAGTTCTTGGAATGTACTCAGAGTAAGAATGTGCATGATCAAGGTGAATGTTGTCAGTGCTTTTAATCATCAGGAGTTCGAGACGCGCTCTCTCCAGATGTCAGCTTTTTCCTCCCGCCCTGCAATGCTTGTTCAATAGATTCATAAACCAAGTGGCCGCAGTGGCAGGGATGGGGGTGTCTGTGTGTCCTCTGTACAACCCTGAGGCTGGCCCAGCTTCTGTCCTGAGGCCTCCTCATCTGCAGCAGTGACCAGCCATGTGGGTGTATGAGCCGGGGACACTAGCCCCAGCCGCGTGTGGCTGAAGTTTGATGTGGTTGAAGGTCTCTCTCTTCTGTCTGAGAGGAGGCAGTGATCTGTCCTCCCTGGAAGGGCCGCATTCTGGATCTGGATTTGCTTTGTCCTCCACACGTCTGCCAGTACCATCTTTCAAGGACTTACTGACAGGGTTTTATGCTATTTTGCTGTCCCACAGGGCCCTTGCTTTCTGATCACCAAACTCACTCTGCAGAGAAGGTGGTGGGCTTCGAGTGGAATCCACTGGACCTTCTGTAAACACCCCTCGCCCTGCAGCAGCTGACCTTGTAGGGCCACAGCTCTTGGTGGGCTTGCAGTAGATACAGTCTGTCTAGTACAGGCAGGGACTCAGGGACCATGACCTCGGTGCAAGGATCTGGGAACTAAGGGGTAAGGGGGATTGCACTTAGTTAATACCAGAGTAACCCCAAGTCTTTGCCTCCATCCCCTGTGATTCTGGGCTTTGCTGACTGAGAGGGAAGCCAGGGAGAAATACAAGAGGAACCTGGGTGAGGCCGGTGGCTCGAAAGGTAGTGGTGGGGGCGCCGTGGTGCTGGCCGAGTGAGCACAGCCTTGCTGCTTCTCGGCTCAGGATGGGAGAAGTGTGGACGGGACCTGCTGGTGGTACTGAATCTAGTAAGAGTTCGTGGAAGATTTCCGTGATAAGAGGCCACCAGTGGCGCAGATGGGAATGAAGATTTAGACCATCCCACCTGGTAACAGACTCTAATCCAGCCTGCCCTCAAGGAATACGGAGTAAGTGACAGAAGAGAGAAGCCAGAACTACTAGCCGCAGCCTCAGGATCAGCGGCTGAGAGACACCAGGTGCTGCCTGTCCATTTTTCTTTGCTGTTCTTCGTAGTTCTGTATTTCACCTTTCTCCCTTATTCTTTTCACTTACTGCATTACTAGACGTGGTTTGTGCTGATGGTGGCTGACTTTACCCTGGGTTCATAGATGAGAGAACATCCAGATAAGGTCGTGACAGAGCAGGGGAGGCATGGGCAGCACTCCACGCCCTGGCCTGGGAGCCGCAGGTTGGAGATTAGGGGGATGTGATCTCATTCCTTGTGGAGGGAATAATTACATTTATTTGAATTGTGGGTGAATTCTGTATGTTCTGACAGAAGAACAGGATATTTTATTTCCAAGTGGTCACAGCTGCTAAGCCCAAGATTTGTCAAATGCAAGGAAGATGGTGAATATGTGAGAGCTAAGAAATGTATTTTCTTCAGGTGAGGAAAAAAATTACACCATATGGACCATAGTATTTCACTAAGGATTTAATTTAGATTTATAGGAAATAAGATAGACTCTGCTATAAATATCCCAATTCTACCATATTAATTTCATGTAATCCTGATTATTACATAACCAGATTTTATACCTTAATTTGTTAAAAAGAATTTTACAGACACCATTTTTACTGTTACAACATAGGAACAAGCCACCAAAAACAAAATCACAAGCATCTTTTATGCTAGTGTTACTTTCTGTCCAGGTCGAAACATTGTTCCACTTTGATTTTTTCTCTTCTTCGGATGTTGAAAGTTTTCATACCTTAAAAAGAATGAGATAATATTTAATGCATGTAAATGCTAAAATTATTAAAGAGGGGAATTATATGCAAACAAATTATATTTTAGCCAAAAGGAAAGAACTAACAAATTAGAGTGCTTTATTTTTTGAAAGTTGGACCTTCCAATCAAAAGAACAAAGGGGATAAAAAGTTAAAAAGATGTAAATTTTTTTTTTAATTTATTTGACAGAGAACACAAGTAGGCAGAGAGGCAGGCAGAGAGATAGGGAAGCAGACTCCCTGCTGAGCAGAGAGCCCGATGCGGGGCTCGATCCCAGGACCCTGAGATCATGACCTGAGCTGAAGGCAGAGACTTAACCCACTGAGCCACCCAGGCGCCCCAAAAGATGTAAATTTTTAAACAAGATTTTTCTCCAAGCATGCTGGCCAAGATCAGAGAGAGAGGATTATGCCCAGTGTTAGGGAAGCTGGCCTCTCCACATACAGTGTTGTAGGTGTGTCTGGAAGGCAAGCAGCCTTTACAAAATGTGTGTATCCTGCAGTGTAACAATTCGACCTCAGCCTCAGTGAGAGAGCTGAGGCTGTGTGCAAACCTTCAGCTCCAAGGATGTTCATTAACACACTGTGTAATGTGTCATGGTGAAACCCTGGAAGCAATATTGGAAATTGTGGCAGAGCCATCCTATGAAATGACATTAAGAACAAAGTAATATTTAAAATGTGAAAGAGGGGCGTCTGGGTGGCTCAGGGGGTTAAAGCCTCTGCCTTCAGCTCAGGTCACGATCTCAAGGTTGTGAGAGGGAGCCCCGCATCGGGCTCTCTGCTCAGCAGGGAGCCTGCTTTCTCCTCTCTCTGCCTACTTGTGATCTCTGTCTGTCAAATAAATAAAATCTTAAAATGAAATGTGAAAGAATGTTCAAGATGTCTAGGGAAGGCTATATAGCACCAGGTGCAAAGTGGCTTAGTGGAAAAAAAAAAAGGCACAAATATATGCTTGGGGTGTGGGGGGGGATAAGGGAAATTTCTTATTTTCTGATTTCTCTACAATAAACACATAAGAATATGTACTCATTGGGGAGTAGAATATGCCACCCCAAAATGGGCCTCTTTGGCACGTGGACTATGTTGAGCTGAAGGAAATCAAGACCCCGCAGACTCGGGGAAAGCTTTTTAATCTCCATTAACTACCTAGGTGAATTAAAGTGGCCTGCTTTCTGGTACAGACTCCCTGTTTACCAGAGAGAACTTTTTTTTTTTTTTAAGATTTTATTTATTTATTTGACAGAGATCACAAGTAGGCAGAGAGGCAGGCAGAGAGAGGAGCAGGGTAGAAGCAGGCTCCCTGCTGAGCAGAGAGCCTGATGCGGCACTCGATCCCAGGACCCTGGGATCATGACCTGAGCCAAAGGCAGAGGCCTTAACCCAGTGAGCCACCCAGGCGCCCAACCAGGGAGGACTTCTTTTTTACTGCAGAGCAGGGCAAATATCTGCTCTTTTCATCTTATGTGAATTCCTTCCTCCCCTTCTAAGCCCCAGGCCTCTGTCTCTTTCCTTAGCTCAGGATGGTGTCTAAACGTTAGTGGCCGGACTGCCTTTGAGTTTCCTACCTTAGTGGAGCTCCTGTATGTATGAAATTTTTCTTGTGTTACTGTCTTTTGTCAGTTATTAGATGGGCCAAAGAACATAGGGAAGAAGGGAAAATTTTTCTGCCCTTACAATGTACACATACCTGTCCACCTCAAAAAAGAGCTGTAACTTCTAAAGACCAGGAATAAGCATTTCTTGCACTGAATTAAGTTAAATCCCTGACCCAGAATGGTCCCCAATCTATGGGTCTAGAGCCAACTGTAAGAAGCCTATAAATCCATGGTCCACAAGTCAATGAATTTGAAGGCATTTTTGGCAAACTAGTTGAGCTTTTAACAAAGTTTTAAAATTAAATCAGTTCATTATAAAACAAGTATCAAGTGAACGAGATAATGAAAACTCATTTTATACTTCAATACTCAAAGTTTTGGGGTTTAAATGTACAGCTTTTGTTTTGATGGGTCTTTACATATTCAAAATAAGTAACTTTACAGCTGACCAGTCACTTAAACTTTTAATTTCCCTACTTCCAAACCAGAATCAGGTACTTACAGTTCAGCAAAATTCTTCCAGTCATCTTCACTAATGGATGGCCTCGTGTGACTGAGTGCAGACATTAAATGTGACTGGCTAATGGCCAGACTGGTTCTGACTGGTCCTGGTTGGTGAAGGGAGTCATCCTCCTTAAATAAAAAAAAACCACAAGGTTAACTTAGGGCTGTGATGGGCAAAGCTGCAGCCCATTTTTCGGGAGACTATACATTCCCTTTCTCCTAAGATTACTAAAAACTGCTTCAAAGCAGGATGCACGTAACTATTTGATCAATGTGTTTCAGTCTCTTCTTTATAAATAAGGCTCATTCCTTGACAGAAATACTCATCACAAAAGGAAGAACAATTCTGACAGTCTTTACAGTGGTCACGGGGCTGGGGGGAGACAAGCCATACTCCACTTTGGCTCCGGTATCTGCTTTTGATGACACTGATCTCTGCCCGCAGCTGCTCTCTCTGTTCCTGGGTGAGTTCTTGGTAACCCTCCTGTGAGGCTGTTCGCAACATCGGAGGGCGTGAAAACGACTGCTCTTTCCCAGGACCTCCAAAAAAATCCTGCGTCATGGAGCTCGGCGCAGACAGGCACTGTGAGCTCTGCGTGGGTTAAGTGTGGTCAGGAGAGAAGGGAGGAAAAATGTGTATCAGATCAAATTAAAAATATGAAGTAGTAAAACCTTAACACAGACAAGCTTACATCTGATTAACTGAAATTAAGCCTTTCAAAATCTGTTCATCTTTCTCATGCTGTGAAACCACCACTGGGTGAAAACTGCCACAGGGGTGTTTTTAATGCTTTGTTACTAAATCCACCATACTAATGCCCTGGGGAAGGTTCCAAATGTGCCTTATTTGGTTTCAGCAGAGTGAGTTATACTATAAAGTTCTGGATCAGCTGCAGGTAAGTTAAGAAACAGATGACAATGAGTAGAGTTAAATCAAGAGCTTACCATTCTTGGGAATAAAAATGGCTCACTTTTAGATTAAAAACCTGAATAAAGCAGATGTGCAAAAACCAAAAATATAACTAAATGTACCTAAAATTGTTACGTATACTGATAAAGTACAGTGAACCACTGTTAATTTTGGGAGGACAGGTGTTAAATGCTATTTTAAGATACTGCCCCATGAAATCTAAACGTTTTCCTTGTTGCAGCATTACATCAAATTTCTCATTATCTTCAACTGTCTTAACGATAACAGTGTCATAGACAAAGGATCTGCTACTAAAGATGTTTTAAAACCACTCACGAAGGGAGATAAACCCCAAGCAACCGCCCCAGCTCCTTGGCTTCCTCTCGCTGCCAGCTTTGCCTCGCAGTCCTTCCACCGGGGATGAAATGACTAACTCATGTAAGGAAAAGCCAGGCTTCTTTCCTGAAGACCCAACCAGAAAGCACAGGCGGGGCTGGGGAGGAGCTTCTACACCAACCTACAGCTTTACGCATCACAACTGTGTACAGGCGACCACGCGAGATACCAGGTCAGAAGACGTTCCGTTTCCAAGTTCTGATTCGTAAGAGCTTCCAAAGTAGAGCCGGTACATGTTGAATCTGGATTCATCTGGAAGCATCTCGGACATCTCTAGAGAAACAAGGGACTGCTCCAAGCCACATTCCCCATCTCCCGCCGAATCGTCCGAGCCACTGCTGTGGTTAAGAAAAACCATTGACGACAGACTCAGGTCACTGTCGGAGCTGGAACTCCCATCCTAAAACACACAAAAAGGACAACAGCTGTAAAGATCTAAATGATCTACAATTGTGAAATAAACTACACTGAGACCACTACAAGAGGCATTTCTCTAAAATTTTGTTCAACAGGGCTCTCGTCCACCCTGTGTCCTCTGTGATCCCCTCAGACCAGTCTGTAGGGTGCAAATGGCAAAGGGGTCACAGTTCTCCCCAAAACCACACGACAACAGTCCCCCAAGTCAGGTCAAGCTGCACGCTTTCTGTGCACACGCTGTACGAGCCGTTGCTGCTAGGACTCCGGGACGAATGCTGTCGGCCGCCAGACTGTGACGCATCCAGAGAGCACTGCCTATGCTAACTGCCGTGTGGCCTGGGAGCATCACCGGGCACTCAGAAAGAAAACAACCAGCCCTCAGGAAACATGCATTGAGCCAAACTTGGGCTCTTACTAATTTTCTAATGATTCTGAGGCACATAATAAAATTTTAATTATTAAAATAGGGGCACTTGGGTTGCTCAGTCATTAAGCGTCTGCCGTCGTCTCAGGTCACGATCCCAGGATCCTGGGATCAAGCCCCTCATTGGGCTCCCTGCTCGGCAGGAAGCCTGCGTCTCCCTCTCTCTCGCTCGCTTTAATAAATAAATCTTACAAAAATAGAATGTGTACATAATTTACCATCTCCCCCAAATCTCTGTAACAAAGCTAGGATTCAAGCCTCTGCGTTTTAACTCTGAAATGATGAAGCAACCCTGTGGTACAGTGCTTTATCACTGCAGTGTTTTAGAAATAAACCCGTTTCTGTTAATGAAGCTTCAGTGGCCTGCCAAAAGAAACAGCAAAAACTTGATAGTATCTGACTTAGGAACGTCAGGCCCTGTGAGACCCTCCAACCAAATGGGGTTAGGGGGGAGTACACAGGGAAACACTGCCTAGAAAATATCAAGTCTATAATGTAGCAGAAGTCAGACTATCTGCTGCAAAGATTAAAATACTATCCTGAAAGGATAGATCTAAGGTACAGAAAGTGTAAGTTAAACCTAGAATACCTAGTTCCATCAGGAATCAAGTCTGTGATCAAAGAATGATGGGGACATATCGAAAGGACACAGAAGCCATCCACACGTGGCTCCTGTGGGCCAGTTCTGGGACAATTTGAGCTTCAATATAAACACTTTGACTTTGTTTTATACTTTAAATAAAAAATATTTCTGGTTATATTATCTAATTCATGATAACCCAATTGAACTAATATCCTTCCATGCACCATTTTTTACTAGTAGTAAGGTAACATTTAAGGTAACAGTAAAGAAATAGATACTGAACACTTCCTAATTACAGATTCTCTGCAGAACTAGGATTCCAACGATGGACCATTTGACTACAGGTAAATTTCTCTACAGTTTTACTAAGGCCGTTAAAAAATAGGATTTCTTAAGGTTGCCACGTTGACACTAAACTGCTCTTATTCTCTTAAAAAAGCCACAGCCCCGCCCTCCTGCCTTGACTGACTTGGAGCCCAGAGGACAGCAGCCGTCCGTGTAAGGCCTCCAGCTGCGCGTTGTAAAGTAAAGCTTTCAGATCAGCCCCCGTGAAGGAGTCGGTCACTGAGGCCACGTGCTGAAGGTCCACGTCATCTGCCAGAGGTAGAGAGTCACTGAGAACGTTTAAAATTTCAAGACGTGACACCTGAAGGGAGAAAAACTAATTGATTTAACAAATAAAATGAAGTTAAATCCTATTTTAAACTGTATTATGATTTTTTACAAATTCACTGTAGTTCTAATAAGCATTACAAGCTGAAAAATGTACCACTAATCTACTCTCTCTCCTCTGGAGCTTTTCCCTACCAGAAGAGACCGAGGAAATGAATGAAAATCACAGTGTAAGCCTTATTCAGATCATGCTAGGTTTTGGCAAATGAGCCAAGAAAGTGTTTCAAAAGAAATTTTAAGTAATACCTACAAGTGACAAATTCATTAGTTTGTAAATTTGGGGACAGAAGGTGGGACAACAGACTAGAAGAGTTAAAAATCTTACCTCTCTGTAACCTGCTTGGACGCTCACTAGTCATACGCTTGATTCTTAAAGTCTTGCCAGGATAAGGAGGTGTGTGTCCACAGGGAACGTGGACATGTGAAACTTAAAGTTTCCGTCCTTTTTTTCCAACTGGCCAACAGTGAAAGGCTACAAAGTTTCCAGACTTGCAGGAAACGCCTGGGCTTTGTATCTACTTCGGAATCTGTGACTAAGGCCCCGCCTAAAGCTGCTCTTCTAAGGACAACTCTTAAGGCAGAAGTAAAGCTCACAAGGCTAGAGTGTAGCATTTGTTGGGTTTTAGACTGAGTATGCAATTGTCACCTGATCCGGAGGAGGGCAGTAGACACATCTATCGAGGCGGCCAGGCCTCAGCAGGGCAGGGTCAATCAAGTCAGGGCGACTCGTGGCAGCCAACACGTATACACCTGGGGGGAAGATATTCTTTACTTAAATCCTGGTGAAATTATTGTTATAATAAGCTATTTCTATTTTTACAGTTATTACCCTGTAAGCCTTCCACTCCGTCCAACTGAGTCAGCAACTGGTTAACCACGCGGTCTGTAACCCCTGTGTTATCATGGCCTCGCCGAGGAGCAATGGATTCAAATTCATCAAAGAAAATAATGCAGGGCTTGGCTGCCTGCGCTCTGGGAAAAACAGTATTTCATATTTGAATAAGGCAAAGTAGTAACTGTGTGTGTATATATATGTTTGTACATATATGTATTGATTTAAATCTTTATAGCAAATCCTTAAAGAAGGCAAAGTGTATATAACTATCCTTGTTTTCAGTAAACTGGGTCTTTGAAACTTACCGTTGCTTAGGTATGGAACCACGGGGCCAATTTTCAAAAAATATACAGGTTTGCTTAAAAAGACTGTATTCTCCAGTTGTTGGGTACATGTTCTATATACGCTTAGATCAATCTTGAGTCTGTTGTTTAAATATTCTGACACCTATGAAAATCTTTTACTATGAAGGTAGATTTATCCATTTCTCCTTGAAGTTCTATCAATTTTTACCTTAAATATTTTGAAGCTATCTTACTGAATACACACAATTTTAGAATTGTATTATCTTCCTGGCAAATTTGTCACCATGTGGTGACTGCCTTTATCTGTAATAATGCTTTCGGGGAATGTTCCGTTGCTTAAACTGGGTGGTGGATATACAAGAGTTCATTTCATTTAAAAAATATATGGACTTATATTCTTCTGCTATTTTATAAAGAGATTTTAAAATGACACCAAGTAGTTTTTGAATTTAAAATCTTACTTTCACTCTTTAATGCTGTAATAAATAGTTTCTCTCTTAAAAAAAATTAACATTGCAGGCGCCTGGGTGGCTCAGTGGGTTAAGCCGCTGCCTTCTGCTCAGTTCATGATCTCAGGGTCCTGGGATCGAGTCCCGCATCGGGCTCTCTGCTCAGCAGTGAGCCTGCTTCCCTCTCTCTCTCTCTGCCTGCCTCTGTCTACTTGTGATCTCTCTCTGTCAAATAAATAAATAAAATCTTAAAAAAAAAAAAATAACATTGCATGTGGCCAACTTCATCTACAGTAATGATATGCTTCATATTACTTGGAGATTCTTTGAGTAACTACTTATGACTTCCTTTCAGCATTTCATGTTACTTAAAAAATAGTCATAGGAAACCTACCTAATAAAAATATCCCGAACCGCTTGTTCACTTGCTCCAATGTATTTGCTGAGTAACTCTGGCCCCTATTGGGTAAAATAAAATTAAATTAGAATTGAGATGAAATTCTTTAAAAACAATGTTTTTGTTTGACTTAAACAGGTGTCTCAAATACATTTTAAAAATTACGTGGCTGAAATAACTATCCTGTCCCAGGTTCTACACCTTGTGTCATCTCTGCCCAGTACCTCTGTCCCCAGGCTCAGAGCTCAGCTGACAGAATGCCACATCTTCAGAAAGGCCTGGCTGCCGACTCTCTCAGTCCTGCTTGTTTTCTTGCATAGTACTGACCCCCGTGTCTGCTATATTCTGTAGTGAATGGGGGGCTTGCTCCACCAGTAGAATGTAAGCTCCAAATGTAAGCTCCAAAAAGGCAGTTTTGTTCACTACAAAATCCCGTAATTGAACATAATAAAAAAAATTTTTTTAATGGGAGGAAAAAAATCAAACCCGAATAGGCCCAGGGGGCACCTGATGGCGCAGGCAGTTGAGCACCTGTGAGATTGAGCCCTGTGCTGTGCTCCGTGCTCAGCAGGGAGTCTGCTTGTCCCTTTCCTGCTGCCCCTCCCCCTGCTTGCATGCTTGCTCTCTCTCAAATAAAATCTTTTAAAAAATAAAACCAAACAAAACTGAATAGGCCCTAAAGTGATCTCCAGTGAAAAATCGTTAACTCAGAAAGACCAAATACTGATCAGGATATGTGACCCCAATAAAAAAATTTCTAATACTCAGCTAGGTAGATATCTATAGATATACTAGTATTTAATGAGATTTCCTAGTCTAAACAGAACCACAGAGGATGGAATAAGAAACAACTAAGGCAAAATATTATGAACAAGATAACATATTGGTGTCAGTGAAGGCCCTTGTCTTGGATGCATGTCTCCCCACATCTACCCTGACCCACCCAGAGAGAATTTCTTTATGGAAACCTTTGTTAGAATTCATCCCAAACCATGATTTGAAGGTTTACTAAAAGGCAAAGATGGCCTCCTTAATGGAACAATCTAAACTACAACAACAACGTATAAACTTTAATCCTGAAGATTCCTTTCTTTCATATAGTGAAAGTACGTTTTAGTGACAAGCAAAAAAGCAGCATATATATATAACCACAGTCACTCCAAAGTCCAGAAAAAGGTAGGAAATTTTAAGTTACACTGTTTCTCCGTCACGGCCAGGGTAGCTGGTAACCATATAACAAGCTCACACACAAAAATCATGTCATCACAAGAAGGGTAGGCATAACCCAACTGCAAATTACTAAACTGGCTTCCAGATTATAAATCCATTTTGAAAAAGGCTACACTATATATCGATTCCTTCCACCTTGAAATCTAATGACTAAATTACTTGTATGCTTTCAGCAACCCCACAATAGTAAGATATGGGACCTCAGGCTGTAAGGACGCCAGTGGCAGACTGAGGCACTCCCCAAAGTTGTCTGCCGGTATGTCTCGTCATCCCCGCACGCAGCTTCTGAGGACACTTGGGCACAATGTGGCACACACAGGCATGAAACACAGCCACCAAGGAACGGAACCAAAAAACTCGGCTTCCACCTCAGTGTGGCCTCTGACCCCTAGTCTTCTAGCTTTTCTTCCCCCTTTGGTGTAGTTTGCTTTTTTATCTGAGTTTTGCCTGGGTGGCTCAGTGGATTAAGCCGCTGCCTTCGGCTCGGGTCATGATCTCAGGGTCCTGGGATGGAGCCCCGCATCGGGCTCTCTGCTCCACAGGGAGCCTGCTTCCTCCTCTCTCTCTGCCTGCCTCTCTGCCTACTTGTGATCTCTCTCTCTCTGTCAAATAAAAAAAAAAAATCTTTAAAAAAAAACAATCTTTAAAGATTCTACTTGATAATGTATGGAGATTTACCTTAAGCAAAAACAGCTTAAGCCCTACAAAAGGGAGGTGGCTCCTTATTCAATTTCCCACACAGCCCAGCGTGGAGCCCAGTGTAGGGCTTAAACTCATGAGCCTGACTGAGATCAAGACCTGAGCTGAGATCAAGAGACCGGAGCTTAACCAACTGAGCCACCCAGGCACCCCCTCCTGCACAGCTTTAACTAATAGATGGATCGCTGCTGCTAGTTTTCCAAATATGAGACTAAACCACAGTCAAGAGCTATAAATGACACGGGCAAGGATATGGAGAAATAGGTACTCTCATCATTGCCAGTGGGGGTATGAAACGACGCAGTCACTATGAAAAACAGATCAGCAGTGCCTCAAGAAGTTACATGCAGAATTATCATATGCCCTAGCAACTACACTTCTAGGTACTTATTCAAGAGAAATGAAAACATGTCCACACAGAAATGTGTACACAAATGTTTACAGCAACATTATGCGTAAGATCCAAAAGGTAGAAATAACCCAAATATCCACCAATGATGAATGGGTAAAAAAACCCTGACACCCACACAATGAAATATCATTCAGCTTTAAAAAGAACTGAAGTACTGCAGCACCTGAGTGGCTCAGTCGGTTAAGCATCTGACTCTTGATTTTGGTCTGGTCTCAGGGTTGTGAGATCAAGACCCACACTGGGTTCTACGCTCAGCATGGAGTCCGCTTGTGATTATCTCGCTCTCCCTTTGTCTCTTCTCCAATGTGCACACACGCACTCTAACAAAATTTAAAAAATATATACCTTAAAAAATACAAAAAAATTTAAAAACTGAAGTATTGATACCTGCTACCATGTGGCTGAACCTTGAAAACATGCTCAGTAAAAGAAGCTAGTCACAAAAAGATGACACACTGCATGATTTCTTTCATATGAAATGTCCAGAACGGGAAAACCCTTAGACAGCACATTAGTGGCTCTCAGGGGCTGGAGGGACAGGGAAAAGGATGAAGTTTTGAAATAAGAGAGAGGTGGTGGTCACTTAGCATTGCAAATGCATCACACTCCACTGAATTGTCTGCTTTGTTATGTAAATTTCCTCCATTAAAAAAAAGGAGAGACAAGATAAACGCGAGGAGGCATACCTTGACACTAATGAAATTCATTCCACTCTCCCGTGCAATTACTCCAGCTAGTAAGGTTTTTCCTGTTCCGGGAGGTCCATACAACAGAATTCCTGTTCTTTGTCGTATGGGCAAGTTTGCAAACAGTTCTGGGTACTGAAAAATACAAAAATATGACAAAGGGCTCAAATCCAAAATAAGGACTAAGCAGCAAAGTCAATGTACAGAAAGAGGGATTCAGGAAGGGAGTAACTGCCAGGTTTACTAACCGTGTAACGACAGAAAATAAAGTTCCTACTCAGTACGTGAGTTCAAAGGATCTACCACCAATTTTTTTTAGCAACTGGACCACAGCATACACTCCTCATGAAGTGTGTGTAACTGCCTCTGAACTGCTTTCCATTTTGTCCTGTTTTTAAAAATATTATACAAGTACTACGTTTAGGAAATAAAAAGCAATTTTTTAACAAGCATACTGTCTTCCCCTTGAATGGTTCACAGGGAAAGTTATGATAGCTACATAGATTCAAATATACTAAACTGAAAAAAGAAAAATAAGAGAGAAGCATGTATACTGACAACAGTAAGCTCTCCCGAGGGCCTCTGTGCTGCGCAGGTGACTGGCTGCTTCTAAACTACCGGAGAGCAGGAAGGCTTTGTGACGGGTGAGCCAAACTGAGGCTAACGTCAGCAGTCTCCTGGTCTCTTCTGTTAGGTATGCCTATTCAGATCCCCCGCTGACAAAATTCTAACCCCCCACCCCACCTCTCCATTCTAATCTGAAGAGGCCTCAGAGTCAGCCATTATGCAGAGAGCCTCGGAGCTCTGGGTTCCCATGCCCGGACCCAGCATTTGGGGCCATGAGCCTGCCGGCAAGGGCTTCCATGCCCGCCTTCTCTGACAGGCTTTAACCTGCAGTCCTGGCCGCACCCAGTTTGTCCGGGGCCCACTGGCCACGGTTTCCAGGACTTGCCATCCAGTCACATGTAACTGAGGTCCTTACTCACCCCTGTCTCAGCTGTTCACGTGGGTCGCTGATCTCATGCAAGGATCTTCACCTCGGAAGTTTGCGACTCAAATGCATGACCACCTAGATTGTACATTCGATCTTCTGAACAATCTACCTCCGCCCACTTCATCTTGCCACCTGCCTGGTCTCTGCTGCCTGCTAACTCTGTCTTTCCTCTAGGACTGTGACCCGGAGTCTGGAATGTGACTCAATCCCTCAGTTCTGTGGACCTAAGTGACTCTTCCAGCTCATTCCTACCCGTTTCTGTTCAAATCCCAGTTAACAGTTCATTTTGCTTTAGTACTAGCAAAACATGAGAATCACACAATTCACATCAAAATACACATACTGTAAATATCACCCCAACTTCCTTTTTAAGTGATGTACAGGCAAGGAGTATATCCAATATTTTTTAAAAACCTGTTAGAGTACCAAAAACAGTGCTGGCATTTATTCAGTAACTCCGGAAATACTTCTTGAATCGAACTGAGATGAGGCAAGCCAACACCTAAAGCCATTCAGTGGTTCTTCTGGAAGGAAGTGCTTGTTTTTTCTCTCTTATATAAGTACCTTGGCTGGTAACTGGATAGTATCCATGAGTATCTGCCGAACTTCATGTAATCCACCGATCTTATCCCAGCCCAGGTCCCTAGGTTTATGCAAGTTGACATTTCGCAGAGACGCAGGAATAAATCCTTGGAGAGCCTTTTGGAAGTCCAATGTTGTTAAAGCTAATTCTGTTTAAAAATAAACACAACTTCTTTTGGTAGTCATATCTATATACAAATCTTCAAAATATGCTATCATCTCAGCTGGAGATGCTGATTTCCTACTCACCTGCTTATCTGAATGTTAAAATAGAATATATTTAATTCTTACTACATTAACTTTCTCTGCAATGGGAAGATCTCAAATTTTGGATTTAATAGGAACACGTACCTTCCCTGGTGGATATGTTCTGATGAGAGAGATGAGAATGGATGGCTCGATTCACAAGCACTGTAAAATCTCTAGCCACAAACCCTTCAGTTTCTTTAGCTATACGTTTCAGGTCAAGATTAGTGAACCTGCTTACTTCACAGTCCAGTTTATTTTTTATGACATTTTGTAAAATTTCACACCTTTGCCCCTAAAGACAAAAACACAAAATTCAATTTCTAATTTTACTCAAATGTAAACTTCAGTACATATATCTTCAGAAAAATCAGGTTGACATCATCTATGGTGACAGAAAGAGACTGACGGCTGTCTGCAGATGCAGTGGGGGACAGACAGATTGCAAAGGGGGCACCGGGAAGTTTTGGGGAGTAATGCAAAGAACTGCTACCTTAATTGTGGTGATGGTTTCATGGTATGTACACATTACATGGTATGTACAGTATATAACAGATACATGTTAAAACCGATTAAATCATACAATTTAAATACTTTGTTGTCTTCAGTTATGCCTCAGTAAAGCTGTAAAAAAAATACTGATAAATGATGCTATTTCATCAGTAAGAAGCCTTTTTAGTAACATTTATTTCCTTTAGGAGTAGTTTTTGTTGTTGTTTCTACAAAACTTATTTCTAAAAAGATATCCAGGGCACTGGGGTGGCTCAGTCGGTTGGGTGTTGACTCTTTTTTTAAGATTTTTTTTTTTTTTTTGAGAGAGAGAGAGAGAGAAAGCAAGAGCGAGAGCACAAGCAGGAGGAGCAGCAGGGGAGAGGGAAAAACAAGGCTCCACCCCAGGACTCCAGGATCATGACCTGAGCTGAAGGCAGACACCTAACCGACTGAGACACCCAGGTGCCCCTGGGCGTCCGATTCTTGATCTCAGCTCAAGTTTTGATGTCAGGGTCGTGAGTTCAAGCCCTTTGTTGGGCTCAGCATGGAGCCGACTTAAAAAAGAGATAGATATTCAGGGACCAATATCACTACCATTCTGTTAGGCTTATTGCTAGGTTTAACAGTTTCATTCTTCAATAATAGGTAATAAGCACAGGGTCTGAATATTTAGGATAAGAATTTTAAAGGGGCACCTGGGTGCTCAGTCTGTTAAGCGTTCAACTCTTGAGTTCGGCATAGGTCATGATCTCATGGTTGTGAGACTGAATCCCACGTTGGGCTCTGTGCTCAGCATGGAGTCTACTTCAGATTTTCTCTCCCTCTCCCTTTTCCCCTTCCCTGGCTCATGTGCGCTCATTCTTGCTCTCAAAATAAATACATAAAATCTTTAAAAAAAAAAAAAAAGAATTTTAAAGAAGATGTTAAAATGTGCTTGTCAGTTCTGGAACATACTTCTTTGAGCTCATTGCCTCTAAAACCTTCATGAACATGAGTCCCCAAAGGGGACGATGGGCCATATGTGCTTGTGATTTATGGTAAGGAATAGGTATTTGGTTTTTGTCCGTTTCTGGCCCAGCTCTCCTAAGACCCTTAGAATTTCTTAAGTGGTAAGGGTATTAACAGCATCCTGATATTCACACCCTTCCCAAAACACCAGAGCTTACGTTAATGAGGGGACTTTCAGAAAGCACCTAAGACTGCAGGCTGGCCACCAGGCAACCATGATAGAAGGCTGAAACCTGCAGGACCACACTTCGATTTCCAGGAAGGGGAAAGTGGCTCAAGGTTGAGTCAATTACAAAAGGCCAAAGATTTAATCAATCATGCTAATGTAATGAAACTTCCATGAAAACCCAAAAGGAGAGGATTCAGAGAACCTCCACACTGGTGACCCAGAAAGCTTCTGTGTGCCATCTTGCCGGGCCCTAACTTCACAAGGACAGAAGCAGTTTTGTGAGAACAGAACCTCACCCTAAGTAGCTCTTCATCTGGCTATTGATTTTATCCTTTAATACCCCCTGTAATAAGCTAGTAATCTACTGAGTAAACTATCTTTCTTAGTTCTGTGAGCTGACTAGCAAATGAATCAAAGCCGGGGGGTGGGCGGTGTCGTAGGAACCTGTGATTTATAGCTAGTTGGTCAGAAGCACTCTAACAACCTTGACTTGCAATTGGCATTGAAGTGGAAAGCAGTCTGCAGGATTGAGCCCTTCATCTGTGGAAGCTGATGCTGAGTAGACAGCAGAATTAAGTTGAATTCTACAACATCCATCTGATGTCTGAGAATTGCTTGGTAATGTGAAGGAAAAACCCTTCACATCTGAGTAATAAAATCATAGTGCGTCAGGAATATTGGTGCTGGTAAAGAAACAAATGTTTAATCAAATTTTTAAAAACAGCTATTGGGATAAAAAAGGATAAAAACCATGTGATCAGGGGCGCCTGGGTGACTCAATGGGTTAAAGCCTCTGCCTTCGGCTCAGGTCATGATCCCAGGTCCTGGGATTGAGCCCCGCATCTGGCTCTCTGCTCAGCAGGGAGTCTGCTTCTCCCCCCACCCCGCCTGCCTCTCTGCCTACTTGTGATCTCTGTCTAATACATAAATAAATAAAATCTTTAAAAAAAAAAACAAAACCATATGATCATTTCAACAGACACACAAAAAGCATTTCACAAAGTACAACATCCATTCATGATAAAAGCCCTCTGCAAAGTACATCTAACAGAGAACATATCTCAACATAATAAAGGTCATTTTGAAAAACCCAAATGAACAGCATACTCAATGGTGAAAAAACTGAGTGTTTCCTCTACGATCAGAAACAAGGATGTCTTGTTCTCTCTCTCACCACTTTAATTCAACACAGCACTGTAAGTTCCAGCCATAGCAATTAGACAAAAACAAAAAAATAAAAGGTATCCAAATTGGTAAAGTAGAAAAAATTTCACTATGTGCAGATTATGTGATACTACATATAGAAAACCCTAAAGACTCCAGCAAAAAACTACTAGAATTGATAAATGAATTCACTAAAGTTACAGGATACAAAATTGATGTATGGAAATCTGCTGCATTCCTATACAGTAACAATGAAGCAGCAGAAAGTGAAATTAAGAAAATGATCCCATTTACAGTTGCACCAAAACCAATAAAATATCCATGAGTAAACTTAACCAAAGAGGTGAAACACCTGTACTCTGAAAACTATAAAATACTGATAAAAAAAAAATGAAATGGGGGCGCCTGGGTGGCTCAGTGGGTTAAAGCCTCTGCCTTCGGCTCAGGTCATGATCCCGGGGTCCTGGGATCGAGCCCCGCATCCGGCTCTCTGCTCTGCGGGGAGCCTGCTTCCTCTTCTCTCTCTGCCTGCCTCTCTGCCTGGTTGTGATTTCTCTCTGTCAAATAAATAAAATATTAAAAAAAAAAAAAAAAGAAATGGAAAGACATTCCACATTCATGGACTGGAAGAACAAATACTGTTAAAAATGTCTATACTAGGGGCACCTGGGTGGCTCAGTGGGCTAAAGCCTCTGCCTTCAGCTCAGGTCATGATTCCAGGGTCCTGGGATTGAGCCCCACATCAGGCTCTCTGCTCCGCGGGGAGCCTGCTTTCCTTCCTCTCTCTCTGCCTGCCTCTCTGCTTACCTGTGATCTCTGTCTGTCAAATAAATAGATAAAATCTTTAAAAAAAAAAAAAGTCTATACTACCCAAAGCGATCTACACATGTAATGCGTCCCTATCAAAATACCATCAGCATTTTTCCCAGAACTAAAACAAATAATTCTAAAATGTGTATGGAACCACAAAAGATGCCGCATGGCCAAAGCCATCTTGAAAAAGAGAAATACAGCTGGAGGCATCACGATTCCAGCCTTCAAGTCACATTACAAACTGGGAGTAATTAAAACAGTATGGTACTGGCATAAAAATAGACACAGAGTTCAATGGAATATAATAGAAAACTTAGAAATAAACCCAGGATTATATGGGCAATTAATCTTCGACAAAGGAGGAATGAATATACAATGGGAAGAAGCACAGTCTCTTCAACAAACAGGGAATGTGGGGAAAACTGGACAGCAACATGCAAAGAATGAAACTGGACCATTTTCTTTCACCATACACAACAGTAAACTCAAATGGAAAAACCGAACAGGAGATCGAAGAGAAGAGCAGCAATTCTAAAACCAGAAAATTGACCACTTTCTGAAAGGTAGGACCAGTGGAGAAGTGAATCGGAAGCCACATGTAGACTGTGGGGGGAGGGGCCGGCTCCTGGCACGCTGCAGAGCAGTCGAGCAGAAAATCAAAATGTTTAGAAGTCTGCTCCACTGAGGGACATCGCTTCGGAGGCTAAGTGGGGGTGGAGTCCTAGCAGGGACGGTGTAGTCTCCGGACTCGCAGGGTCACAGAAGGATCGGGGTTGTCTGAGTGTAGCAGAGCTCGCAGGTATTAGAGCGGGGAAGCCGGCTACAGAGACAGAGCCGAGGAGTGAGCTCTCAGCTCCGGGTTACCTTAAACTGTGATCTGCGGCACAGTCAGGCCATTGCTCTTTGAGCAGGGACCCCACAAGTGGCAGATCCGGGGAGACCCACCTTCCTCCACCAAAGAGCAGAGCGGCAGGAATCTGCTGGGTTTGGAGACTCCAAACCGGGCTGTGCACCAGGTAGAAACACTTGGTCACAGGCCAGGTAAGCACAGAGCACGGGTGGAGACCAGGGAGATGGGAATGATTGAGTACTTTTCTCTGAGGGCGCACTGAGGAGTGGGGCCCCGAGCTCTCAGATCCTCCCGGCTGGAAATTGGGAAGACGCCATTTTTCATTCCTGTCTTCCAGCGCTCTACGGAAAGCATTCAGGGAACAAAAACTCCCCAGAGCAAACCCAAGCAGATTACTTAACCCAGCCCCTGGCAAGGGCGGTGCAATTCCGCCTGGGCAAAGACATTTGACAATCACTACAACAGGCCCCTCCCCAGAAGATCAACAAGAACATGCAGCCAAGACCAAGTTCACTATCAAGGAGAACAGCGGAATTCCAGAGGAGGGGAAAGCAAAGCATGGAATTCATGGCTTTCTCCCCATGACTCTTTAGTCTCGCAAAGTTAATTAAATATTTTTTATTTTTTTCTTATTCTAATTTTTTAAACTTTTCCTCTTTCCTCTTTTAATGTTTTTTAACTAATTTATCTTAACAATACCTTTCCTAAAAAAAAAATCTTTTTAAACCTTCATTATTGGGGCACCTGGGTGGCTCAGTGGGTTAAAGCCTCTGCCTTCGGCTCAGGTCATGATCCCAGGGTTCTGAGATCGAGCCCCGCATCGGGCTCTCTGCTCTGCAAACAGCCTGCTTCCTCCTCTCTCTCTCTGCCTGCCTCTCTGCCTACTTGTGATCTCTGTCAAATAAATATAAATAAATAAATAAACCTTCATTATTATAGTCATATTTTATCCTTCATTGTATCTAACTTTATTTTTTGTATACATACAGGGTTTTTTCTTCTAAAAAATTTTGGGATACAATTTCTTCTAATAAATCAAAATATATCCTAAATCTAGCACAGGGCTTTGTTCTAGTCTCCAGCCTGAGCAAATTCTCTTCATGTTCTTTTTCTTTCTTTTTCCAACCAACTTATCAATTCCTTTTAAGAATTTTTAAAATTTTCATCTTTACAGTCATATTCCATCCATGTTCACTCTTATTTTTGTACATCTAAAACTTTTTCTTTAAAATTTTGGGAGGTAGTTTCTCCTAAGAGACCAAAATACACCCAAAATCAAGTGGGTGGCTCTATTCTAGTCACCAGTCTAATATATATATATATATTTTTTTTTTTTTTTCTTAAATTTTTTTAAAAAATTTCTTTCTACCCCTTTTCTCCTCCCCCCAATTTGGGGTCTCTTCTGATTTGGTTAGCATACATTTTGGGGGGTCATTTGCGACCCTTTTATTATTTTATTCTCTCATTCATATTTTCTTATCTGGACAGAATGACAAGGCAGAAAAAATCACCACAAAAAAAAAAAAAAATAATAGCTTTTCCCCTAAGGTCAGGAGCATAGCAAGGATGTCCAGAATCACTACTGCTAATCAACACAGTACTAGAAGTCCTACCCTCAGCAATCAGACAACAAAAAGAAATAAAAGGCATCCAAATCGACAAAGAGGAAGTCACACTCTCACTCTTTGCAGATGATACGATACTTTATGTGGAAAACCCAAAAGACTCCACTCTAAATTCCTAGAACTTGTACAGGAATTCAGTAAAGTGTCAGGATATCAAACCAATGCCAGAAATCAGTTGCATTTCTATACACCAACAGCAAGACAGAAGAGAGATATTAAGGAGTTGATCCCATTTACCGTTGCGCCCCAAACCATAAGATACCTAGGAATAAACCTAATCAAAGAGGCAAAGAATCTGTACTCAGAAAAACCATGAAGGACTCATGAAAGAAATTGAGGAAGACACAAAGAAATGGAAAAACGTTCGTGCTTGTGGATTGGAAGGAACAAATATTGTGAAAATGTCTATGCTACCTAAAGCAATCTATACATTTAATGCAATTCCTATCAAAATACCATCCATTTTTTTCAAAGAAATGGAACAAATAATCCTAAAATTTATATGGAACCAGAAAAGACTTCGAATAGCCAGAGGAATCTTGAAAAAGAAAGCCAAAGTTGGTGGCGTCACAATTCCAGACTTCAAGCTTTATTACAAAGCTGTCATCATCAAGACAGTATGGTACTGGTACAAAACAGACACATAGATCAATGGAACAGAATAGAGAGCCCAGAAATAGACCCTCAACTCTTTGGTCAACTTATCTTTGACAAAGCAGGAAAATATGTCCAGTGGAAAAAAGATAGTCTCTTCAACAAATGGTGTTGGGAAAATTGGTCAGCCACATGCAGAAAAATGAAACTGGAACATTTCCTTACACCACACACAAAAATAGACTCAAAATGGATGAAAGACCTCAATGTGAGAAAGGAATCCATCAAAATCCTTCAGGAGAACACAGGCAGGAACCTCTTCAACCTAAGCTGCAGCAACTTCTTAGAAACATCTCCAAAGGCAAGGGAAGAAAGGGCAAAAATGAACTACTGGGACTTCATCAAGATCAAAGCCTTCTGCACAGCAAAGGAAACAGTCAACAAAACCAAAAGACAACGACAGAATGAGAGAAGATATCTGCAAACGACATATCAGATAAGGGGCTAATATCCAAAATCTATAAAGAACCCATCAAACTCAACACCCAAAGAACAAATAATCCAATCATGAAATGGGCAGAGGACGTAAACAGACATTTCTGCAAAGAAGACATCCAGATGGCCAACAGACACATGAAAAAGTGCTCCACATCACTTGGCATCAGGGAAATACAAATTAAAACCACAATGAGATATCGCCTCACACCAATCAGAATGGCTAGAATTAACAAGTCAGGAAACAACAGATGCTGGCAAAGATGCAGAGGGGAACCCTTCTACACTGTTGGTGGGAATGCAAGCTGGTGCAGCCACTCTGGAAAACAGCATGGAAGTTCCTCAAAAAGTTGAAAGTAGAGCTACCCTATGACCCAGCAATCACACTACTAGGTATTTACCCTAAAGATACAAATATAGTGATCCGAAGGGGTACATGCACCCTAATGTTTATAGCAGTAATGCCCACAATAGCCAAACTATGGAAAGAACCTAGATGTCCATCAATAGATGAATGGATAAAGAAGAAGTGGTATATATACACAATGGAATACTATGCAGCCATCAAAAGAAATGAAATCTTGCCATTTGCAACGATGTGGATGGAACTAGAAGGTATTACGCTTAGCAAAATAAGTCAATCAGAGAAAGACAACTATCATATGATCTCCCTGATATGAGGAATCTGAGAGGCAAAGTGAGGGGTTTAGGGAGTAGGAAAGGAAAAAATAAAACAAGATGGGATCAGGAGGGAAACAAACCTAAGAGTCTCTTAATCTCACAAAACAAACTGAGGATTTCTGGGGGAGGAGGGTATGGAGAGGGTGGTTTGGTTATGGACATTGGGGAGGGTATTAGCTATGAAGAGTGCTGTGAAGTGTGTAAGCCTGACAATTCACAGACCTGTACCCCTGGGGCAAATAATACACTGTATGTTTTTAAAAAAAAAAAAAAGAAAGAAAGAAAAAGAAACACAAAACCCAAACACCTTTAAAAGAAGTTTCAGAAAAGAACAACTTCAATATTATTTATTAATAGTGTGGGGACTGCTAAATAAACTACTGAATATCAATTTAAAAAAATAAAATAAACTCAAATGGATTGATTACCTAAATGTGAGACCTAAAACCATAAAAATCCTTGAAGGGAGCACAGGCAGTAATTCTCTAACATCGGTCAATGCAATATACTTCTACATATATCTCCCAAGGCCATGGAAATAAAAGCAAAAATAAATTATTTGAACTACATCAAAATAAAAAGCTTTTGCACAATGAAGGAAACAATCAACAAAACTAAAAGGCAATTGACTGAGTGGGAGAAAATAGTTGCAAATGACATATCTGATAAAGGGTTAGTATCCAAAATATATAAAGAACCGATATAACTCAGTACCCCAAAAATAATCCAATTAAAATATGGGCAGAAGGGGCACCTGGGTGGCTCAGTGGGTTAAAGCCTCTGCCTTCGGCTCGGGTCATGATCTCAGGGTCCTGGGATCAAGCCCCACATCTCTGCTGAGCAGAGAGCCTGCTTCCTCCTCTCTCTCTGCCTGCCTCTCTGCCTACTTGTGATCTCTGTCTGTCAAATAAATAAATAAAACCTTAAAAAAAAAAAATGGGCAGAAGACATGAACACACATTTCTCCAAAGAAGACATACACATGGCCAAAAGACATGAAAAGATTCCCAACATCACTACTTATCAGGGAGATGCCAATCAAAACTACAATGACCTAGAGATCACCTCACGCCTGTCAGAATGACTAGTCAAAAACACACAAAAAAGTAAATATTGACAAGGATTGAAGAAAAAAGAACACTCTTGCATTGTTGGTGAGAATGCAAACTGGTGCAACCACTGTGGAAAACTGTGGAGGTTCCTCAAAAAATTAAAACTAGAACTACCTTATGATCCAGTGATCATACTACTGGGTATTTGCCCCCCAAAATACAAAAACACTAATTCAAAGGGATACATGCACCCCTATGTTTACAGCAGTGTTATTTATAATAGCCAAATTATGGAAGCAGCCCAAGCGCCCAGAAGATGTGGTCCATATATACAATAGAACATTACTCAGCCATGATAAGGAATGAGATCTTGCCATTTGCAACAACATGGACAGAGCTAAAGAATCTAATGCTAAGCAAAATACATCAGAGAAAGCCAAGTATCATGTGATTTCATTCATATGTGGAATTTAAGAAACAAATGAGCAAAGGAAAAAAGAAAAAGAGACAAATCAAGAAACACTCCTAACTACAGAGAAGAAACTGATGGTTACCAGAGGGATGGTGGGTGGGGGGATGGGCGAAATACATGATGGGGATTAAAGAGTACACTTATGATGAAAAAACATATATATATGTTCATATTCATATATATTTGCATATTCATAATTTTATTTGCATTTCTCACTAAATGCTCTTTCTTTTTTAAAAAGAAATCTTTATAAAAGGTAACTATGTAACGTAATGGATATGTTCAATTAACTTGATTGTGGTAAATATTTTATAATGTATATGTAAATCATACTGTACACTTTAAATATATACAACTTTGTTAACTATACCTCAATAAGCTGAAAAAAATTCTAATGTCCAGGATATATTTATAGATTTTACCAATGGAAAAATGAAGCAGTTCAGAATTTGTAGGCTTTTTGTTTCCTTTTAAATTGAATAACAAAATTTTAATAAGTAAACAAAAAAATGTTTTCCAAAAAGCTTTGGAAAGTACATAATAACATGTCAGATGGTTATAAATGGCAATTGTGAATCTAAGCATCACATGCACCAAATGTCACCTTTTAAATATCCTTAAGCGTAAGTTTAAAGCCATAAATTATTAATAGCATTAAAAAACGAGATGCAGGGAGCCTGGGTGGCTCAGTGCGTTAAGCCACTGCCTTCGCTCAGGTCATGATCTCAGGGTCCTGGGATCGAGTCCCGCATCGGGCTCTCTGCTGAGCAGGGAGCCTGCTTCTCTCTCTCTCTCTCTGCCTGATTGTGATCTCTCTCTGTTGCATAATTAAATAAAAAATATTAAAACAACAACAACAACAACAACAAAAAAAAACGAGGTGCACCTGGGTAGCTTAGTCAGTTAAGCATCTGACTCTTGATCTCAGCTCAGGTCTTGATCTCAGGGTCATGAGTTCAAGCCCTGCACTGGGCATGGAGCCTACTATAAATAAATTTAATTAATTAATACATAAATAAAGTAAAATTGAAAAATGCTTTATATAAAGAGGGACATATTTCACAAGCAGTATTACCTGATCAGGAGGTTGAATATGTTGGACACACTGAAAAATGTGAATTCCTTGAGCAGAGACAAGCAAAGGATGCAGAGAATGTTGAGACTGGCTTGTGGCAATCAGTGCAACCAAACTTCCTGTGGAAATCAACTCTTTCATCATATCACTCAAAGCTAGAATAATAAAGCAATGGAGGATAAAAGCTTGGTAAATATAAACATGAAATTTAAAAATTATACAGTCATTAAAAATAATAATGTAAAGTTGAGCTCTTAGATGGAGTACAGAGAGTATGAATCCTTCATACCTTCGAAAAATTCACTCTGCCATTCATTCACTGATGGATTTACTGAGGACCTAGTATCAGCCCCACTCCAACCAATCTAATGGAGGCAGGGGAAGTACTGTAAACTCAGTCTGTATGTGCGAAACAATGCCTAGATGGTTCCTTACTTCAGGACTTTAGGAAGGAAATGAACAGGAGTCTGAGATAAATACAGAAAGATGATCAATTTCCATATTGTACTCTGTTGATCAGGCAACAGACAGTTCCTATTCCTATGACTTCCTGAACAATCTCCACACCAACTCTTGCCAGGTTTGGTGGTTAGGCGGTCAGAACTGAAAGAGGCATTAATAATGTGTATCGAACTCCTGACCTAGAAATTTGCAGCATTCCAGTAAGTACTCCTATAGGATTCAAACTGTGAGATTAACAGGAGTTTGTAAGAAGCCAAGGCACTGAGGTTGCATTTTCTATCTGTTCCCTCAAGAACCTTGAGGCACCCACATGCTGCCAAATCCTCCGGCACTACCCCCCCAGCTCCCTTGGTGAATTCTAAGCTCCAGTTATGCAACAGTCACTAACTTCCCACCAGTTCTCGTACCTCTGTGCCTTTGCCTGTGGATCATGCTTCCTTTGCTTCCTCACTGGCATGAAGCTGCTTCACGCTAACGTCTACTCCTCCATCAAAATGCCGTTAACTGCAGTTATCAACTCCTCCCAGCAGCCTTCTTTGCTAACTCCTTACCACCCTCCCAGTCCCAGCTGAGCATGCGGGCTCCTCCAGGGCCCCGCGGACACCTCTAGCAGAGATCCCGCCACCTCCAAGCGGTGCCGCCCTGCTCAAACGACTTAATCTCTGAATTTCCATTAATTCACCTGTAGAACAGTTACAGGATTATTGGCAGGTAGAGTACAAAACAGTCCCTAGCCCAGAAAAGGCACTCCACGCATGGTAGCTACCATTATCACTATCTGTATTCTGTACGAAAATGGTCCATTTACTTTTCTTTCCGCTCCTAGACTTTGAGAATACAGACTGTGCACAAGCATTAGACAAGTATTTGTCAAATGAACAAAGCAATTTCTAATAAGCGTAGGAGAATGCAAAACCCCACAAGACTAATCACGAAGTTGCAGAATTTTCACACTGCACTTGTCTACCAATTTTACTAATACAGAAGCCTCAAAAGCAACATATAACATGGCATTTTCTGAAGAGAGCAGATTTGTCACTAAGACTCAAACTGCTGGCTAGCCAAAGAAAAAGGCCCACAGCCACGAGTGGGTGCTTTGCCATTACCATGTGCCAGCCGCTGGCTCTGCACGGCCTCAGGGCTATGCTCATGTTCCGGGATAGCAGGCAAGCCAACGATGAGGTCAAGGTCGTCCAGCAGAATCACAGAAGGCTGCCTCCATGCTGCCTCTGAGAAAGCCAGCTCCAGGATTTTTTGTACATTTTCAAGCCTTTTTCCTTAATACGGAAGATATAAGATGGTTTTAATGTTACTTCAGGGCAGGTAAGTTCCAGCTGCTCTTCTGAGAGCATTAGAAAATTCAATATTGATTTAACTATGAAACTTTCAGCCATATTTTGTTAATATACCAATCACTAAAATTTGTTAGTCATTAACTTATTTTTTAATTAATACAGCCTCAAAGGACTCACTAAAGAACTGAATTTTATAAAACGGAAAAAAAGGAATATGCTATTCTAAGTCCTGTATGTATGTATTCTTACCTGGCCTTATTCCACAGCAAATGTCAGATGGCATACAACAAAACAGTAAAATAAAAGGAGGATATGGAAAAACATAAATAAGAGTAGGGGATCAAGACTCTCATAAAATCAAACATATATGTAGCTGTCCAGAGATTTTTTGAATCATCTCTATTTGAATCATTCATTGGCTTCAAACTTCCTGGTGAACGGCCAACTTTCAATTTTCAAACAACAGAAAATATAAAAGTCATAAGCCAATACAAAGTTCCTGTTACTTAGGTCTACAGCAAAGCTTTCACATGAAACTTCAAGTAGGACTCTGAGAGATGGACAGTCTCTCTAAAACCACCTTTGTAGCATATGAAGTAATGGGTTTTCGAAGGCTATTTCTAAGTTTCTTACCATATACTAGATAAAATACACAAACACATACACAGCCTGGGACTAATTGGGATGACATGGTAGAGGTAGCCAAGGGGGGAAAAAGGTACTCAAAATAAAATCTTGCCAATCTTGTTTAAAAACAAAAACAAAAACAAAAACAGGTAAGAAGCAGTAAACACTTTAAAAGTATAAAAGCACACACAGTAAATTGTAATTTCCCTCCTTACTGTCCACAGCCAGCATTCCCTGCCTCACCCAGCGTTTCTCTAGCAATTCAGGGATAATTTATACCCCTCAGAGTATATCTTAGATACTAACTCTCTCAGAATGGTCTAAGTTGGCATTTCCAGGAATAGAGTCTACAAAGAGTTTTTGGCTAGGGAAAAAAAAGGAGGGGGCCGGGCTTCCATCAAGTATGGAGACTTTAAAAAGTTTTGCTGAAAATATTAGAAAGCCAAAGGTTTTACATTTCCAAGGAATTTCAATGACTAAAAGAAAAATTAAAGATCAGATATTCACAGTTGTTAGATTAAAGGCATTAAATAACATTTCTGTCTTTCTAGCAAAAAAAGGGTTTTATGTTGAGTGTTATCATAGTCATACCTCGTAAAGCTTTACAGTCAACTATCTCCACATGGGCATCCAATCTCTCAGATGTTTCTTTACAGACTGCCTTGGCTAAAGTTGATTTGCCAGTACCCTAGAAGATAATTGCCTCATAAGCAAACTATTCAATCACAGAAATAGCTTCTGTTACTGTGGCAACCACCAAGAATTAGCCTCACTGATCAAGTGTTCACTACACAATGTTCTATGCCCATTAGAACCCAATAAAGCTAGGGGTTAAAAAAAAAATTAAAAAAGAAAGAAACCCCACATCCCTGGAGCTCTGGGATCACATTATGGTGGGTGACATTTAGCGTAAAGTAAACTAACAGGGGGATGCCTGGGTGGCTCAGTCACTGAGCATCTGCCTTCAGCTCAGGTCATGATGCTGGGGGTCCTGGGATCGAGCCCTGCATTGGACTCCTTCACTGGCAGGAAGCCTACTTCTCCCTCTCCCACTCTCTCTGCTTGTGTTCCCTCTCTCGCTTGACAGAGAAGTCTGTCAAATTTAAAAAAAAAAAAAAAATCTTAAAAAAAAAAAAGTAAACTAACAGTAAGGAGTGAAAATCTGGATTCAGGAAGTTTTAAAAGCCCTTCAGGGTAAGGGGGAAAGAATTATTTCCTAAATACGAATTCAAGTCTATCAAAGAAAAATACATAAAATTCCTTAAAGAAACCAGGAGGCTCCAGCTTCCCAGGCTTCATAGAAGGTTTCAAGTAGTATAGAGACACAGGCAAGGTTAACAGAGGACAACCCAATCTCAGGAATATAAGCTCCCCCCCAAAAAAGGGCATTTCCCACCCTCAATTGGTACTGACAGAAAAAATAATAAATTGCTTTGAAAAAGTAAAAAATATATATACCAGTCTAGTTGCTGTGTGAGAAAGGCAGGTGTTACTAAAATGACTTTTGTTTCAAGCTGTTTGTTAGAAGCTGGATGTATCCTATGTTCATTATAGGGCATAGATAGAAAATAAACATCTAATTTGTTTTACCATTTGTTAAAACAATCACTAATACTTAATTTCGTTTACCTTTAAAAACAGGCAATGCTTTGTTATTTACTAGAAGGGAATAATGTGAACATTAAATAATTTTTCTAGAGAAATGAATCCTATTTCCATTTAATTTCAACTATTTTTTTTTAAAGATTTTATTTATTTATTTAATTGACAAAGAGCGAGAGAGGGAACACAAACAGGAGGAGTGGGAGAGGGAGAGGTAGGCTTCCCATAGAGCAGGGAGCCTGATGTGGGGCTTGATCCCAGGACCCGAGGACTATGATCTGAGATGAAGGCAGATGCCTAATGAGTGAGCCACCCAGGTGTCCCTAATTTCAACTATATATTTTTTGAAGATTTTATTTATTTATTTGACAGAGAGAGATCAGAAGTAGGCAGAGAGGCAGAGAGAGGGGGAAGCAGGCTCCCTGTTGAGCAGAGAGCCTGATGTGGGGCTCGATCCCAGGACCCTGAGATCATGACCTGAGCCGAAGGCAGAGGTTTAACCCACTGAGACACCCAGGCACCCCTCAACTATTTTTAATGGAAAGCACTAATTACCCACTTCCCTATTATCTTAAATCAAATGTAATTTTAATTCAGTTTCTTGGTCATTTACATACAGTATAACTGTGACCACCAATTAGTGTTCCATGTAGCCCTCAGAGACTCTTACGGTGGGCAGAACTGTTTATTTTTATATTAAGTGACTCCTAGACTATGTAGGGTTTGATCCTGGTTTATAAAACAATATGCAAAAAGTACAAAGTAACTATAAATACTTAGGAGAGAAAGGTAAAAAATGTTCTGTAATCATCCCACCTCACTGAAGTAACCACAGTCAATTGTTCTGATGTTTCATCTTTCCAGACACTCCCCACACACTTGATATAAATTTATGGAAGTGGGATTTTTTTTTTTTAAGATTTTATTTATTTATTTGACAAAGATCACAAGCAGGCAGAGAGGGAGAGAGGAGGAAGCAGGCTCCCCGCCGAGCAGAGAGCCCGATGCGGGGCTCGATCCCAGGACCCTGAAATCATGACCTGAGCTGAAGGCAGAGGCTTTAACTCACTGAGCCACCTAGGCGCCCCTGGAGACGGGATTATTTTTGTGGGTTCATGACAAATCACTGTCCTCTTTATGGACAAATATGGAGCCACATCAGTTCCCCAGCTCGCCACTGCTCTGAGATATACTAGACAGTAACAGGTTCCAGAAGCCATTTCTTAATGTATCTTAATGCTGCTTCCAATTTTTAACTATTATAAGTAACGCTAAAATAAATATTGATATGCCTATTTACTTATTTGTCAGATTATACCTTCAGAATACATTTCTAAGGAGTGGAATTACTATATCATAAGGTACACATTTAAAATTTTGCTAACATTGCTATAGTGCTCCCAAGAGAGGCTGAACATTGGTAGCTTTTTACAGTTCTTTTAATATAGGTTTTCTCCCTCAATCTGCTATTATTTCCTACCCTTGTTGCTTTGTCTACCTGTACAAGCCCACACCAGCTCTAATATTTTGTTTTTCAGCACCATGGGCTGGAAAAACAGCGAAGCTTGTTATACAAAGTCTGAAATTCGGCAGGCACTCAAATACAACCATCATCATAGCTAACGGAATTACATTTACATTTAAGTCAATGGGCTCCAGGTGCGCCTTGCTGCCTCAGTTGGTGGAGCACACAACTCTTGATCTCAGGGTCATGAGTTCAAGCCCCCAGTGGATGTAGAAACTACTAAAAAATAAAAAAAATCTTTAAAAGATAAAATTTTTTTTAAAAAGTCAACGCTCTCCAAAGAATAAAGAAATAAGGGGTGCTGAAATACAGGTCCCCTGTCATAATCCTTCTGCCCAGTCAGATGTCTGTCTCTTCACATAAAGTAACTCACATTTGTATAATAGCACTTTTCAGTCTACGAAGTGCTTTCACATATTATTTCACTTAAGTGAGGTTAATCCTAAGAAGGCAGTAAGAAACTGAAAACCTGCCTGAGGTCACAGTCAGGAAGTACATGACAGAGGTGGGACTCAAATCTGGGTCTTCTCTGTTTGTTCTTCCTATCAACCATGCTACCCCTAGGAAAGATGGGGATGTCTGGTTTCTGAGTCAATGGAATATTGCTTTTTCGAAATAAATACTCTACCGTGATGATGCATTTTGGAATCTGACACAGAAAATCTAGAAACCACATAGAAGAGCTGCTATAGGTCACCAGCCTTGCATACATAAATCCCACTTGATCATGGTATACAGTTCTTTACATACACTGGTTGATTTGATTTGCTAAATTTTGTTGAGGATTTCTGCATCTATGTTCATGAGAGATACTGGTCTGTAGTTTTCTTCTAATGCCTTTGTCTGGTTTTGGTATTAGGGTGATGCTGGCCTCATAGAATGAGTTAGGAAGTATTCCTTTTGCCTCTATCCTCTGAGAGAGACTGTAGAAAACTGGTGTCATTTCTTCCTTATGTGTTTGATAGAATATACCAGTGAACCTAACTGGGCCAGATGTTTTCTGTTTTACGAGACTATTAATTATTAATTCAATCTCTTTACTAGATATAGAACTTTTTACATTGTCTATTTCTTCTTGTGTGAGTTTTGGGAACTTGTGTCTTTCAAGAAATTGGTCCATTCATCTAAGATGGTTATGAAATATGTGAGCATAGAGTTGTCCATGACTATTACTACTTTATTATCCTTTTAATGTTTAATGTCTATACTGATGGCCCCTCTTTGATTTCTGGTATTACTAATTTTGTGTCTTTTTTTTTTTTTCTTAGACTGGCTAGAAGCTTATCAATTTTATCTTTTCAAAGAAGCAGCTTTTGGTTTCACTGATTTTCTCTCTTGATTTCTTGTTTTCAATTCACTGATTTCTGCTCTAATTCTTATTATTTCTTTTCTTCTGCTTATGTGGGATTTAACTTGCTTTTTTTCTGGTTTCCTATGGTGGAGGGAACTTAGGTTACTGGAGTAGTTGCTACATTTTAAATAAGAATCATTAAAAAGCAACTGGGCTCCCATCCAAGTACTAACCAGGCCCGACCCTGCTTAGCTTCCGAGATCAGACGAGATCGGGCGCGTTCAGGGTGGTATGACCGTAGACAGTAATGGAAAAAAGGCGATTTTACTGGAGTTTAAGGTGAATGGAATTGAAAAAGCCTTAAAAATTTTGAAATGGGGGCGCCTGGGTGGCTCAGTGGGTTAAAGTCTCTGCCTTCGGCTCAGGTCATGATCCTGGGGTCCTGGGATCGAGCCCCGCATCGGGCTCTCTGCTCAGCAGAGAGCCTGCTTCCTCCTCTCTCTCTGCCTGCCTCTCTGCCCGCTTGTGATCTCTGTCTGTCAAGTAAATGAATAAAATCTTTTTTTTTTTTTAAGATTTTATTTATTTATTTATTTGACAGACAGAGATCACAAGCGGGCAGAGAGGCAGGCGGCGGGGGGGGGGGGGGGGGGGGGGGGGGGGGAAGCAGGCTCCCTGCAGAGCAGAGAGCCCGACGCGGGGCTCGATCCCAGGACCCCGAGACCATGACCTGAGCTGAAGGCAGAGGCTCAACCCACTGAGCCACCCAGGCGCCCCTAAATAAATAAAATCTTTAAAAAAATTTTTTTTTGAAATGAATGACACAAAAGGACTCGGAAAAACCGCACTGTACCCTGAAAACAATATTGCATTGGCAGAGAATAAAGCCCTTAAGAGGGCATGGAAACTCTAGCAAAACTGAGGAAGAGTAAAGTAGAAGACACAAACCACCAAGATCAGGAAATGGCCCATCACAACAGATTCCACAGTCATTCAAAGGATAGTAAAAGGAATACTACCAACAACTTTAAGCTCATGAATTTGACAACTCAGGAGAAATGAACCAACTCCTTGAAATTACAAACTACCAAATGTCTGCCAAGGTGAAATAGACAATTAAGGGAATTTAATTTATAAACAAAAAATTAAAGGTGAAGAAACCAGATTGTATCACTAGAGATTTTACCAAATATTTAAGGAAGAATGAACACCGACTTTAGATAATCTGTTCCAGAAAATGGAATGGGAAGAACACTTCTGAACTCATTTCATGAGGTCACTATTACCCTGACAGCAAAACTAGACAAAGACAGTATGAAAACAGAAAACTATAGGCTAATATTGCTCATGAATTTAGATGCAAAAATCCTCAACAGAGTATTAGCAAACAATGGAGCGCCTGGCTGGCTCTGTCAGAAGAGCACAGAGCTCTTGATTTTGGGGTCATGAGTTTGAGCCCCATGTTGGGTGTAAATTAAAAAAAAAACAAAAACAAAAACAGGGTGCCTGGGTGGCTCAGTTGGTTAAGCGGCCAACTCTTGGTTTGGGCTCAGGTCATGATCTCAGGGTTGTGAGACGAATCCCTGTGTTGGGCTCCCTACTGAGCTCTCCCTTTCCCTCTGCCCTCCCCTTGTTCATGCAAGTGCATACTCTCTCTCTCAAATAATCTTTTTTTAAAAAGCAAAAAAAAAAAAACCTTAAAAAAAAAAAAAGAGAGAAAGTATTAGCAAACAAACTCGGCAAGGTATACAAAGAATAATACACCAAAACCAAGTAGGATTTATTATAGATATGTAAGGCTGGTTCAATATTTGAAAACCAATCACCCCATAAACACCCTGAAAAGCAAAAATCATATACAGAAATTGGTACAGGAAAAAAGGCAGGGAGGATGTCCCGTTATTCATCTTATTCATCCCCACTTTCTAAATTTCTGAAGCAAATGTAGCCTTCCCATATCTTAACAACCCTGTATAACAAATGATCAAAACCCAAAGAGAGAAAAATAGAAGTGATTAGTGCAATGGGCACATTTTAACCACATACCTTTCCTCCTGTGAATAAAAGGGCTCCATTCCTAAGTCCTGCCACTAGGGACATCAGCTGTCGAGACAACGGGCGTCCCAGGAGGCTATGAGTGATGTGTTCCATAGAGGACACACCTAAGGAATTCACTCCGCTGCAAAACACACATATTGTTTCATGGTAACACACTGAAGCAGGGTCAAATCCAGCTGTAAAAAATTCTGAAACTTTCCTTTCCAGGCTAGTTAATAATTTTTAAAAGAGTAAAATGGGGGAAATTTTCCCTTACTTAAAAGCATATTAAACCTATGCCAAATCTGAGTTAACAGCTTTTAAAATTAGCTTTATTACTTTGAAACATGTACAGTAACCAGAAGTTTTGTCTGAACAGGACATCTTAAGGAATGTGTCTTAACACACACCAACACCCCTCTCAAATGATTTTTGGTTTGGTAATCCACATGATCATGAATGAGTGCATTTGAAGCATTAGAATAATGGAAGACTTATTTCCTCTTAAACTTAGTCTTTGAAGTCCAGTTTCAATTTGTAGATTATACAAGCACGAACTTCAACCCACTTCCTGACTCTAGTACTTTCTGATAATAAATATAAATTCCTAAAATCAGAGTCTGAAGAGATTTTACTTTCAAGATGAGTATTATGCTGTATTTAAACATTGTTATTTTGGGGCGCCTGGGAGGCTCAGTGGGTTAAAGCCTCTGCCTTCGGCTCAAGTCATGATCTCAGGGTCCTGGGATCGAGCCCCTCATTGGGCTTTCTGCTCAGTGGGGAGCCTGCTTCCCCCTCTCTCTCTCTGCCTGCCTCTCTGCCTACTTGTGGTCTCTGTCAAATAAATAAAATAAAATCTTAAAAAAATAATAAAAAAATAAACATTGTTATTTTATGGTTTAATCCTTTTACTAGAACATTTACAGATTATACTATTACAGGAAACCAAATCACTACTACTACAACTACAAAAAGCCGTGAAGAATTCGAAGATGTAATATTTATAGGAGATTCTCATATTCTATAAGAGATAAAGAAATTAAGAGGAAGTTCTTTTCAGACTTGTTTGATTTTAAAAGTTGTGGAGAACACAAATAATCCCAATTAGTACATTAGTAAGACAGCTGAAGGAATAACTTAATTTGAAATATTTTTAAACACTCAGATAATGTTTTTGGATTTAATGTTTAAAATAAATGTACTAGCTCTAAGAATTATTGCTTTATTCAAGCACATATGATCCAAGTCATATCCAGTCGCTTCCTTCTCACAAATCAAATCTCAAAGCAAAATTTCTAGTAAGCTTCAGCCTTTTACGTAGTTCCCTAAGAAAACAAGGCAAATTACTAAGCGAGGTGTGACAACTGAAACAATCCCTGAAAAAATACCTATTAATGCATTATTAAGATTATTCAATGACATTAACATGTACTTTAATGTTTATACATAAAAACCCTGCCAGACATAATGTCAAACACGGCTGTAAACATACTACTAGTTTGGCCAGAACTTCTTACCCCAAGCAGTTCAGCTTTAAAAAAGGAAGAATAAAGTCAATTTCCTCACTGTTTTCTTCTTTTACCATAGGATCTAGAAGGACCTATAGTAGCAAGGAAAAATCAGTTTTACATTTCAAAGTTATATCTTTGGTCTGTTTTTCTCAGGCCCAGGAAACGGAATTACTGATTCTGTTACACAGAAAGAAAAGACATATGGTGCATGCAAGATCATTACTCAAAATAGCCTTCCCAACAGTAATTTATTCAACCAAGGAACAAAAATATTTATGGTGAACAAACAGTAAAGGATGTCATCTCCTTCATTCATTTTACGGATACATTTTTATATTTGCAATTTTGATTTGTGTCATATTTACTCTTCACAATGCTTACATTTCTATCTCCTCTGAATGGTATTCCTTCAGTTTTATCTCAAAAGTAGAGAGACAATGTCTGGTTCTCAACCATTCAAATTCTAAATGACTAGAGTATCTTCAACTCTATAACAAGAGTGACTATCCTAACGAAAATCTAGTATTCTAAAAAGTCCACTTATAAAATCCTTCTGGGAGGAAAGTGATCTGATAATATTTGTGAAAAGTTGACAATTTAAGAACTGCCAAAATAATGCAGGTTATTGCAAACATTGGTTGCAGGAGACCTACAAGTAAAATTATGAATTTTTTAAAAATCAAACCCCTAGAGCTAGTTTTCCTTTGTTTCAATACTAGAATAATTTGAAATCATGATCCATTTGCCAGTTAACACAATCAAATCTATTCTTGAAACTTAACTGTGCCTTGACTTTAAGTATAGGATAAATCGATTTGTTTAGGTAAGTTAAAGAGAATATATAATAAAATATTTTAAATCAAGTTATTCCTTACTCTTATCATTCACATCTCTAACACACTTCAGGATACAAAGTCTTACAGGTAAACTCATACTTTGTTATCGATCCCATGCAACAAATATTATTAGTTCATTAAATATTCAATAATATGTGATTACTTGTATTGTGGTCTTCTGTAGCAGATTGGTGCTCAACAAAAAAATGTTTTCTTTTCCTCTTTCCCAAGAATTAACTATATTTAGAGAAAACTCCTTCAACCCTATCAAAAAAAAAAAAAGTAGTATATGTAGAGTTAGCACGGAAGTGGAGATGAAACAAAGATTTAAATTTACTTAAATTTCAATAAAGGCATTCTTTGATATATAAAACCACTTACTAATCATTATGTTTCCTGTTCCCCCTGTATGACAGGTTGGAAAAACAACGCAACCTTCTTCAGTCGGAAAAATACCAAAAGAACAAAATTTACCCACCATCTTTAAATCTCAGCTTAATGTATTCTTCCTCTGATAGTATCACAGGACGTGTGGTGGTGGTACCCTGCTGTAGCCATGAAGAGAACGCAGTTTTTACGTCTTCTTCACTTACATCTTTAGGCTGCCAGAGTAAAGGGAAGAACAGTAATGAATTATCCAAATGCCTATATGAACGCTAACATAGTTAGGTTAACACCTTATCTTGCTAATAATATCCAAACCTTGTTACAGCTGATGCACCTACAACAAGCCTCTTAACCTCTCTGAGCCTTGCTCAACTGAGGTGAGAGCCGTAAGCTGGTGTCCCTTAGGGAGGAGACTGGCCAATTGCATCGATCACATTATATACCCATTTGGCAACCGTATGGCACATGTGATTACATGTGCTAGTTCGAGATGCAACCAGCCTGGCATGACCATTTGTTATCTGTGTGACTGTGGGAAAATGAAGAAAACTCTCTGAACTTCAGTTTTATAATCTATTAAATGTAAACAACTAAAAATAAATAATTTTTTAAAAGTTAAAAAAAAAAAAAAAGCAGACCTTACCAAACAAAACCAGGAAGGATGTTCATATTCATAGGCACAGATTTGGGATTTGACATTAAGGATAGTGGAGCCTGAACAAACATTTACAGGGGCACCTCGGTGGCTCAGTTCGCTAAGCGTCCAACTCTTGATTTTGGCTCAGGTCATGATCTCAGGGTCGTGAGATTGAGCCCCACATTGGGCTCTGCACTGCGCATGGAGCCTACTTAAGATTCTTTCCCTCCACCCCCCTCTCTCCCTCTCTAAAAAAAAAGTGGGGGGCAGGGCAAAAACAAAAAACATTTACAGAAGTGGTGAAATTTTAAACACTCCTTAGCTCTATGACCAGTGATCCATGTACCACGATTTGGCTCACTGGATAACCATTCCAACCCCATTCTCCCTGCCTCCCTCTAGGAAAGAGGGGGGAAAGAAAACTCCATTCCCAGCCTGAGCTGTGAGTACATGTCTGCATTCTGACCAATGGCGTGCGATCACCAATCGTTAGGAAGGGCTTCTCCTCCTAATTGAAATGTAAGGCAACTTTGCAAAGAAAAGCTTTTGCTTTTAGCCTTTTCTTCTGCTGCCAAGAATGCAGATGTGATGCCTATTAGTACAGCAAACGCCTTGCATCTAAGAGGAGGAAAGTTCCAGGCCAACGATGGCAGAAAGACCAAAGGTGCCTAGATCTCTGATGGCATAGTTTAACTGCCTCTGAGCTCCTCCAAACTTCTTTGTATGTAAGAAAAATAGGCTCTTTATATGCTGAAGTCACTTTTTTTTTTCTGTTAAGCAGGCTACCGCACTGATATGCTCAATAAGTACAACGTTAATAAACTGTTCAAAAGGTATGAAGAAATTCTAAGAAAAATATTAATTTTTAAAGTTTTTGAAGTTTTTAAACTAGAATTAAGTTTTTAAAACCTTATTGAAGCTAAAAACAGGAATACTCAAAAATTCATGTAGGAAAGATCATTAATATCTGCCTAGGAAAATAAACCTGTATTCATTCCACCATTTCTTAGCTGGTGCATTTCTGTTCTCTCGTCGTCCAGAGTCAAGCTTAGCTCTGCTGACTGAGCTCAGTTTATCCCTACAGTAGTGTGATCACTACAAAAGCCGGGTTAAACTAAGTATAGCCATTGCTTTTGTACTCTCAAAGATCACAGAAATAGTCTGTTTGGATATTACTGGGCAATGGAATTAAAGACTTAAAGGAAGGGCATCTGGCGGTCTTAGTAGAGCAAGTGACTCTGATCTCTGGGTCCTGAGTTTGAGCCCCACGTGTAGGGTAGAGTTTACTTAACAAAAAATATGCCTAAAATAAAGGGGCGCCTGGGTAGATCAGTGGGTTAAAACCTCTGCCTTCGGCTCAGGTCATGATCCCGGGGTCCTGGGATCGAGCCCCGCATCAGGCTCTCTGCTCAGCAGGGAGCCCGCTTCTCCCCTCTCTCTGCCTGCCTCTCCTCCTACTTGTGATCTCTCTCTCTCTGTAAAATAAATAAATAAATAAATAAAAAATTACCTAAAATCAAGACTTGAAGAATCAGAAAGCAACTCATACTTCCTCTAGAATCAAAATTCTTAGGTCCTAAGAGGTATAATCAGCTCAGAGAGACCTACCAATGTCCTAAGCTTCCACTAAAATAAGCACCTCGGGATTGAGGAAGGAATTCTGTAGTAATATCCTATTACTGAGACCAAAAAAAAAAAAAAAAAAAAAAAAAAAAATCTCATTTTTTTTCACAAGACCTAACTTTTGAAAAATACCAAGATTAACTAAAAAGTTAAAACTAGAAATCACTGTGCTCCATTCTGCTAAGGCGTTAAATGTTCAGTTACATACCATTATGGAAATGGCATTTATTCTATTTGTTTTCCTCTTCTCCAGTACATCATATAAGTTGTTTTATCTGGGGTTTCATCAACTAGAAAGTTCTGTTAAAATGGTTCTTCCATGTTATAATGATCATCATGATCCAAAAGATTTAAAAGTATCATCTGAGGGATGCCTGGGTGGCTCAGTGGGTTAAACCTCTGCCTTCAGCTCAGGTCATGATCTCAGGGTCCTGGGATCGAGCCCCGAATTGGGCTCTCTGCTCAGGGGGGAGCCTCCTCCCCCCACCCCTGCCTGCATCTCTGCCTACTTGTGATCTGTAAAATAAATAAAATCTTTTAAAAAAAAGTATCATCTGAATAATCAGAGAAGGATAAAATTGTGTCTAAGTTTTAAAACCTGTAACACAATAATTTTCCTGTATCGTAGGTCTCTGGGAACTGGTAAACTAAACTGGCACAGATGACAATCACTTATCAATGCGCAGTCTAGCACTTTCAGGCTGCACTATTAATACTAAAACAACACAGGGAAAATTTTTAAAATTACATAGATGTGGCAAAAATATCTATCTTTTAAAAGCCAAATTATTGGGGTACCTGGTGGCTCAGTCAGTGGGACATGCAAGTCTTGATCTTGGGGTCATGAGCTCGAGCCACACTTTGGGCACAGAGCTTAACAACAACAACAAAAAAGCCAAATTATCCATATTTGCATTGGCACAATATACATAATATGTGTGTTGCTTATTAAAGACTTCTCGGTTTCTCAAAAAGTTAAACAGAATTATGCAAAGATCCAGCAACTCGATGCCTGGGTGGCTCAGTTGGTTAAGTGTCCATCTTGATTTTGGTTCAGGTCATGATCACAGGTTTGTGAGATCGAGCCCTATGTTGGGCTCCGTGCTGGGCATGGAGCCTGCTGAAGATTCCCCCACCCACCACCCAACTCTCTTTCACTTTAAGGAAAAAAAAAAAAAAAAAAAGGCAACTCAACTCCTAGATATATACCCAAAAGAACTCAAAGCAGGGACTCAACAGATACTTGTACGCTCATGTCCATAGCAGTGTCATTCACAATAGCCAAAAAGATGGAAGCAACCCACGGGTCTATCAACAGATGAATGGAGAAACAAAATGTGGTATATGCATACAATGGAATATTATTTCACCATAAATAGGAATGAATATGTTCTACTACTTGGACAAGCCTTAGAAGCAGGTTAAGTGAAATAAGCCAGATGCATGGGACAAATATGACAGAATTCCACTTATATGAAATATCTAGAATAAGCAAATTCATACACAGAATATAGATTACAGGTTACCAGGAGCTAGGATAGGAGGTGATAGGGCATTATTGCTTAATGGGCACAGTTTCTGTTTGGGGGCTGGGAAAGCTGTGGAAACAGGGGTGGTGATGATTGCATAAAATGAATGTAATTAATGCTGAACTATACACACTTAAAAATGGTTAAAATAGCATTTCATTAAACATATTTTACCACAACAAAATAAAACAAAGACTTCTTTGCCCTTCTAGCAAAAAGGAAAACAACATTCTTATTACATGGCCGAAGCAACTAGAAATTTTACATGACATGTAAAACCACTGTGATATAACATAAATTTGAACTCACTATATTTTCTCTAGGTTGTAGTTTTAGAGATCTTGGGATTTTAGGGGTAATTTCCACTGGAGTTATTCTGACTACTGCATGCATTTCTATATCTAGTCTCTTTCTCAGGTCATCTGGAATCTGAAATTTAAAAATAAATAAAAATATCAATATGTGCAAAACTTGCTTTAAAAATATTCCACAGCATACACATTGTTATTAACTTCTATGAATTCAGGTAAATTGATGGAAGCTGTCATGATTCATAAGAGTAACCACATGGATATTCAGGCACTATCGTATCACGAACATTTCCATTTTTCCCCTTCATTTCTTTCTTTCCACACCCTCTTCGGAATGAGATGCATCAATCTGGCTCTCTCAAGTCAAGCCTGATTGGGGACCGCCACTCCTCGGTGCCCATGGCCGCCAACATCTCAAGTGCAGCGGTAAGCGCGGACTCCTCACTGCCGTCTTACAAGGTCCCTAGGCCCCTACCTGGCACTTCTTCACCATGTCCTCAAGGAAAACAATGGTATTGCCACCAAACAGCAGAACCATTAACAGAAAAGAGAAGTGCTGACAAGTTCAGTGTTAGATGTTGAAGTGTGTTGAAGATGCAGCAGGACCCCCTAAACTAGAAGTTTAGGGCTAACGGCAAATAATGGGCCAGAATTTTATGGCCCAGAATTTTAGAAAACGATGTAAGCTAAGAAGATGAAAACTTTTTAAGTTGCCAGCACAGAGGTCAGAGGTGAAACTGGCAATAAAAGAAATCTACAAAGGAGACCCCCTTGCTCTCCTATTTTTCTCCTCTGTCCTAATAATTTCCTCCCTTTATCACCATGAGGTCTGCCTTCACAATGGGTCAGAGTAAGAAACAAACAAAAGGAGCTGGTGACTTATTCCACATAAACTAAGCATTACTATCTGAGGCCAGGATGAGAAGGTGGACACTGGTTGCCCTCCTCCCCTTCACAGTCCCACAGTCAAAGAGCGGATTCCAGCAGGGTAAGCAGCTTCTGGCTACACTCCCATCCAGGTGCCCCCTCACGCTATGGGTCTCCCTAACTGGGTACTTCCCCCAATACACAGCAAGTCCTGCCCTGGCTTTCGGGAACTGGGGAACAAACCTTCTGCAGGTATTAAAGATGTGAGGCTTCGTAAGGCACCCCATGTTAAGTGTGAACTCGAGAGTCAGCCCACCTGGGTGTGACTCCTGGTTATACTTACTGTGTGACCTCAGGCAAGCAATTCTGACCTCTCTGGGCCTGCATCTCACAGCTGTCCAAGTTTCCTTAACCAGGAAATACGCACCCTTCACCCGAACAAGGACTTTACCTTGCACTCAGAAATGAGTCCCTGCAGGGACTTTAGACACTCTTTCTTACTATACTGACTTCCAAATTATATATAAAACATTTTTCTAGGGGTGCCTGGGTGGCTCAGTAGGTTAAGCCGTTGCCTTCAGCTCAGGTCATGATCTCAGGGTCCTAGGATCGAGTCCTACATCAGGCTCTCTGCTCAGGAGGGAGCCTGCTTCCCTCTCTCTCTGCCTGCCTCTCTGTCTACTTGTGATCTCTCTCTGTCAAACAAATAAATTAAAAAAAAAAAAAAACATTTTTCTAATTTGTAATTTAGAGAATTTCAAGCAACAGGAAATTGCTTTCTCCTTAATAGTACATTTTATACTAACCCAGACTTTCCCAAGATGAAGAGCTTCTACAGTTTTGGTGTATTTGGTGGCATTCTTCAATTCCTCAAGTCCATTCCAGACTACTTGCAGCACACAGGCCTTAGCCGCTTCCTGACTGTGGCCCGAGCTGATCAGTTTTTGATCTAGTGGTTCTAAAGTCTGCTTCTCTTTTTCAGGTGACAGGACATTTTGTTTGGTTTTACTTTGCTGTTGCTTTGGAGAAAATAGCTTAATTAGCTTTCCGTAGGTCACAGTAAAGCTGGGCTCCACATCAAAATACTCCTGGTCCCATGGAAATACATGTATGGCACAGTGTCTGTGAAATTCCAAAGTTGCTGTCATGATACACACACTGGGAGGCTGTGATTTACACACTCTGAAAATGTTGTCTAGAGGAACGACTTTGGATTGCATAGTTTTGAATGCATTCATTTCAGTTAAACCCCAGGATAGCTCCGGCTTCTTCTCAGACCCAAAAGAAAAAATGTTTCCTATCATAGTCCATAAGCTTGGCATGGATGGGGAGTCAGCTGTCACCTCGGAATCCGTCTTACTAGACCCAGGGCCTGTCAATCCTTTTTGGTCTCCTCCATAATTATGAAATTTCCCATGTGCATTATCTGCTTTTGAAAATGTATCCTCCTTGGCTTGGCGGGTCTTTGGCTGAATAAGGAGTTTAGTGTCAGTTTCCAGCCTTCCATAAGCAGCAGCTGGCATGAGTGCAACTGTGTGGAAAAGAAAGCTCCTTAGTACATGTTCCCCTCTGCTATGGACTTGATGCTATGGTGTCGAACACAATGGAAAATATAATAGCACCTACCAATTCGGATAAATACATAAGTTTGTTGATCAACCCAGACAGGAAAAACAGCTTTTGGAAAAACTATTCGAATCTGATCCAGAAGATGCTGTTCGAGGGAAGCAGCATGCAGCTCCTACATCCAACAAACAGAAAGACCTATTCACTTCACCTTTTGTCATTCCACGTCTAGTAAGGAAATCATAATTCACTCTTCTAACTCGAACCAACTCAGACTATACAATGTAGCTCAGAAAAGACAACTTTAAAGACACTGTTTTGTCTTCCACTTATGGAATGATTAAACCACAGGGATAAGAGGCACAGCATGGGAAATGTAGTCAATGGTATCATAACGGCATTGTCTGGTGACAGGTGGCAGCTACATTGTGAGCATGGCGTGATGTACGGTCAATCACTATGCTGTACACCTGAATCTAATGTAATGCTGTGTGTCAACTAGACTTCCGTATAAACCAACAACTATGCTGAAGTAGTCTACGGGTAAACTGGGCTAGTTCCCATTGTATTTTCTTTACCAGTATCTCCCAGTCATCTGCTGAGAGAGGTTCCACCTCAACTTGTTGACAAGATACCACACGGGAGCACAGCTTGAGAAACACCTGGAAAAAACGGAAAATGTAAAACTACTTTTAAAAGACTTTTTGTATCCCTAGGAAATGAGAAGTTCTCTTTAGGTAAGTAATTAAGCGTGAGCGAGTGAATGAGTGAGCATGTGTGCCTCTATGTATTGTGTAGATCTCCACAGGACAAATAATTATTAAGCACTTATTCTTTGCTACACCTTGATATACTCAACATTTAGGAAAAAAATGTCCCACAACTAATTATAGGAAAAAGGAAAATATATCCTAGCACAACATATGTTTTAGAAATTAAAGATAAGGGGTGTTTGGGTGGCTCAGTCCATTAAATGTCTGCCTTTAGCTCAGGTCATGATCCCAGCATCCCATATCGGGCTCCCTCAGTGGGGAGCCTGCCTCTCCCTCTGCCTGCTGCTCCCCTAGCTTGTGCTCTCACTCTCTCTGTCAAATAAATAAAATCTTTTTTAAAAATTTAAAAGAATAATTAAAAGATTTAAAGATAAGTGGGGTACCCGGGTGGCTCAGTCAGTTAAACATCTGACTCTTGATCTCAACTCCAGTCTCAATCTCAGGGCCGTGAGTTCAGGCCCCGTGTTGGGCTTCCCACTGGATGTGGAGCCTACTTTATTATTATTTTTTTAAAGATATTTATTTATTTATTTATTTGACAGAGAGATCACAAGTAGGCAGAGAGGCAGGCAGAGAGAGAGAGAGAGAGGGAAGTAGGCTCCCTGCTGAGCAGAGAGCCCCATGCGGGACTCGATCCCAGGACCCTGAGATCATGACCTGAGCCGAAGGCAGCGGCTTAACCCACTGAGCCACCCAGGTGCCCCGGAGCCTACTTTAAAAAATAATAATAACTGGGGCACCTGCATGGCTCAGTGGGTTAGGCCTCTACCTTCAACTCAGGTCATGATCTCAGGGTCCTGGGATCGAGTCCCGCATCAGGCTCTCTGCTCAGCGGGGAACCTGCTTCCTCTGTCTCTGCCTGCCTCTCTGACGACTTGTGATCTCTCTCTACGTCAAATAAATAAATAAAATCTTTAAAATAAATAAATAACAAATAAAGACAACCATTAACAAAAGAAAAATAATTCAAAAATGTAAGAAGATACAACAATGACATCAGGTCATGGCTTGATCTAATATATACATACTTTATTATTTCTAAAAGTTCTATGACTTAGTTTTATAACTAACCTCAAGCCATGGTGCTTCAAGAAAAGTAAGAAAAAAATGTAGAGAGACAGAGATCAGAGCCAATTACTTACAAGTATAAACATTCACAGCTAGAAGTAAAGTGAAACAAATGTGCCCTCATTCCAGTCTATGGATATATATGAAATGCTAGTGTGTCTCAAGAAGTTGGACTCTCCCACCTTTTTTGCCACTTTCTATATGCATTTCTGAGAATGGAGGAGTAAAACCCAAAGCCACCAAGTATTACACGCTCCAGTAAACCAGCCCTTCCTTCTCTGCTTAGTGGATTGGAGCTGAATTTCCCCAAAAGCCACTGTCAGTGAATCTTCCTTCAGCATCTCCCACAGGCCCTATATGAAAAGAGTGATTGGGGGAAAGCACAAAGCAGCTCCCGCCCACCAAGAAGCTGGAATCCTGGGTGAGCCAGTCCACTTTGTTCATATTCTTTGGGAGAGAATGCCTTAGACACAATAACAGAGAATCTGCAGGAAATCAGGTCAAAGTTCACCTTGAAGTAAAGAGGCATTAAAAACACACAAGACAGGGAAGCCTGGGTGGCTCAGTCAGTTAAGCCGCTGCCCTTGACTCAGATCATGATCCCAGGGTCCTGGGATCGACTTCCGTATAGGGCTTCTTGCTCAGCGGGGAGCCTGCTTCTCCCTCTGCCTGCTCTGCCTGCCACTCCCCCTGCTTGTGCTCTCCCTCTCTCTCTGACAAATTAAATAAATAAAATCTCTGGGAAAAAAACAGACATACACACAAGACTGTTTAGAGGCTGATGAAGACATCAAGGTTGGAAACAGGAAGCTGGTGTTTCCCACAGGGAAGGACTACATACTCGAAGAGAGCAGAACTTGAACTTGCTATACCGTCCTGGGCAAAATGTTCTATCTCCCTAGGTTTGTAGAGCAAAGCACCAAAGTTAGTGATATCTAGGGTCGCTGTGGTGCTGAAGTTTTAAGATTCTACCAAAGATTTAGGGTAAGCAAAGGACTAATATGAGGCCTATGGATTTCTCACTAGTGGATTATTCTCATTATCAAAAACATTCATGAACAAAATTAGTCTGTGTTCAAAACAAGTTAAAAAGATGTGACGCTGTGGGATCCTGTTGTGGGAACTGGTGACAGAATGCAGTTTAGCCCCATTTATCAACATTTTAAATGTACAGCCCCCAAGACTCTGCAATTCAATTTGTAGTATTTTACTCCACATATGCATACAAAGATGTTCAGTGTATATTGTGTAATACATGGAGAGGTATCTCTGGTATATTTTGTGGGAGGGAAAAACTGCAGAAACTGTGTATGATCCCATTCTTTAAATCCTAAAGGTATACTGAGATCCCAACATACAGTACACACTCATTCTGAGGCTGGGGTTAAAGAAAGAGAAAAACATTTTTTTACTTTCGATTGTAAAATACTTGTAATGAGTATTACTTCTGCAGTTTAAAGATTTAGAAAGGAAAAAATTGGTGAATACAATTAAATGAAAACATAGAAGTCCTTTAGCTTTGGGGTTTACAACCTAAGCACATTAAATCCATAGTCAAGACAAAAATAGAAAAATAACAACTCTTCTGTTGGATAGTTTTTTAAAATCAAGTATGACCCTGGAAGGTTAGAAGATTTGCCAGAAACAAATTAAGTTCAATAATAATAAGTAGGGGTGCCTGGGTGACACAGTGGGTTAAGCCTCTGCCTTCAGCTCAGGTCATGATCTGAGGGTCCTGGGATCGAGCCCTGCATTGGGCTCTCCGCTCAGTGGGAAGCCTGCTTCCTCCTCTCTCTCTGCCTACTTGTGATCTCTCTCTCGCTCTGTCAAATAAATAAACAAATGAAATATTTTTTAAATAACAATAAGTAAAACTCAATAATTCATAAAGTAAAAATAATTACACACAAACAAAATTAGAGAACTGGAAAGTGAGTAAAATACAACACAAAGTCAAGTAGGAAGTAGGGAGCAGACTACAAGATAATGACTTAACAACAGTATATAGTTAACTTGAGTATGCTGGACTGGTTATAGCAGCACACAAGTTAGGCGTCATCTCGCCTCCTTAAAAAAATTATTCTGAAAAAAAAATTAATCTGAACTTTTTCTTCCCATTGCTATATTGTACATTAGGAGAAAGTCATAGTCATCATATTTTGTACTTACCTGGTCCCCATTTGAGAGTCCAAGTTTCTGACCAACTTGTCTGTTAATTTCAGCCACATTTTCGCCTTGATCACTAAAATGCCTACCTTCCACCCAACTCAAGAATGCAGGCTGGTGACCCCAGGCTACTTCTATAGCTTGGTTCTATTTATTCAAGAAGAAAGAGGGTGGGGAGAAGAAATAAAAAAGGAGGGGTGAGAGTCTTTATATGCTTTTCTGGATTCACATAAAAAATAAACTATGATTGCAACCCACACATACAAAAAGAGTTCTACAGATAGCTGATAGCTCTGTTGTGCAGATTAGAGCATTTAAAAAGCTAGAATCGTTTCTGATAACCAAAGCTGGTGATGCTATGGGTGAAACCAATACCCTTGTTTTCTTATGATGGCATTATAAATTCATTCAACCATTCCAAAATTCAAAATGGCACTAGGTAGCCAATGAATTTACCTAAACTTTGAGCCATATATGTATTTGAGTACTTATTCTGGATTAATGATTCAAAGAAGAAGAAAACCACACCAGAGCATATCTCTGCAGTATTTTCTCTAACAGTGAAACTTATGACTGTCTTAAATATCTATCAACAATGAAATTATTCAATAAGCTACAAATTTACTATTTTAGTAGAGCATGAGTCAATAAGTAGAAATATATCATGATCATTAAAAATGTAACTATTTGTTTATTAGAAGACAGTAAATGTGCCTGGTAAAAGCACAAACGTTACCAAAAAAATAAATAAATAAAACAAGAAGCTAGGTTCCCGTTCCCAGAGGTAATTAAGCTTTATAGTTTCTTACGTACACTTCCAGAAATTTTATACAACACAGCTTCTTAAATAATTTTGAAAGTTTTACCACTATGGAATTCTAAGAACTAAAGTCAAAATATGAAATGTGTTCCTATTAAGAACAATTATATAAAATACGTTAAGTTTGTGGCTAAGCACTAAAAAACAATGTTTTCTATCATTAAAGAACTACAAACTCATTATTGAAACCTTAAAAATTATATAAACTTGGAAGAAAAAAGGAATTACTGATATTCTTTCCACAAGACAACCACATGAACAATTTTGTCTATTTCTAACTAATCCTGTTTTCTTTGCAAAATTTTTAAAATAGTTGTATATTATAGTCAGGATTTAGTATCCTTTTCCCCACTTAACACTGTATCATCAGCATTTGTAAACATATATCATTTTTTCAATAAAAAGTAAAAACTTCATCAAAACTTACCATCTCAGGAAGTTTTAGTAATATTAAAGTCATTTATTTATATCAAAATAAATTCAATTATTAAATCCATTCATTTACATCAAATTTCACTACCTCAAAACTTGTTATAGGCCGCTTATTGTTTCTTTAAATAGGAAACTTTTAAAGGTTGTTGGAGCCACTTCTGAAGCAATATAATGTACTTTAAATTAGCTGTTATTAAAATTTTGTATAGAAGAAAGTCATTATGTACCACTTAGTTGTGTAATTTTTCCCACAATTCACAGAATAGTCCAACTGCTCACGATGACAAGACCTTTCCACCAAGCACCGTGTGATAAAGTATACAGAGCCCTGGATTTGGAGTCAAATTCCAAATGACTGTCAGCTGTAATTGTGTCAGCTGTGATTACAAGGGTGAAAATGACCAACCCCCGCCAGGTGCTTTCTACACTTTCATAAGAGTCTGTGGCATATAACCCAGATCAACTCCTATTTCACAAGAAGAAGCTCTCAAAACCAGAGATGTTCAATAAGGAAATACAAAATATGCCCTGAAATATCAAAGAGGCGAATTCTACCAACTCACCAGGAAAGGGGAAAATCAACTTCATCAAACAGGAAAAGTACCTCAATTACTCATTCAGTCAAAATGTAGTAACCAGTGCCACAGTCATAATATATATTCAGTTGGATTTGGTAAACCTTGCAGACTCATCAGAGTCCATTTTCATGTAAAACCTTTTTCACCTGAACCACAGAACCTCAGGTTAAAAGAAACCAGCAGACTGGAGAGAAAGGAGCCCGCTTCTCCGGTCAATCAACAAATGACTGACCACGTGCTTTTGCCTATACCTGTGGTACCAGTATCATCTGGAGAGAACTTTCAGGTGAAATCATGGGTGGTCAGGCCTTAGGACCGGCCAGATCCAAGGCCTGGGTTCTCTCTTGCTAACACAAAGGAAATGACAAGTCCTTATCTGGCCATTTCTGGATGGCAATTTAGGTTTGTTTGTCTGCATTCAGTGTGGACGGGAATCCTTTCCCCCATTTCAGCAATCACAGCAAGCACGGAGCCCAGTATACAGACAAAATAACTGAGTTAAAGCAATGGTTCTCAACTGGGGGTGATTTCTGTTCCCCAGGAGACATCTGGCAACATGTAAAGACATGTGGAGACTTTTTTGGACTATCACTACTGAAAAGGAGGTGTGCTACTGGCATCTAGTGGCTAAAGGTCAAAGATATTGTTAAATATTTTACAATACCAGCCACAGTCACCCACAACAAAAAATTATCCAGCCTAGAGCACCAAGGTTAAAAAATCCCGAGTTAGGAGCACCTGGGTGGCTCAGTGGGTTAAGCCTCTGCCTTCAGCTCAGGTCATGGTCTCAGGGTTCTGGGATCGAGCCCCGCATCGGGCTCTCTGCTCCGTGGGGAGCCTGCTTCCCCCACCCCCCTGCCTGCCTCTCTGCCTGCTTGTGATCTTTGTCTGTCAAATAAATAAATAAAATCTTAAAAAAAAAAAAAAATCCCAAGTTAAGGCATCTACTGGGTATCCAGTCCTGAAATAGGGGCTTGGATAAGCCAATGATGACACCTGAGACACAGAGTACAAGTGAGATGTGTCACATAAACACAAAAGTGAAGTTTTGAAAAGGAGACAAATGTGAGCAACCGAGAATTTGAAAGCTTGGCGGAGGAGGTAAGATCACCCTCAGCTTTTGAAGGCATGAAATGAAGAAAAACATTTTGGGGAGAAAGAATAGCAAGAGTAAGAGTGCAGAAGTAGGAAGTTGCTAGGTTACGGAAGAAACAGTGAGAAGGCCGGTCTGGATGCTGCACAGTAAGTGAGAGACAAGAGGACAAATTACCTGGAAATGGTACCTGCCTAGGAGTGCTAGTTTCCTAACACGTGAAAGTACATAAATGACCTAGATGCCCCAGGTCCCTTTCGCCATTAACGTTCTATGATTCTATAATAGTAGGGCTCAATTCTTGTGTATCCAAGTAGCCCAAAGATACATATATATTTTTAATTACAGATGCCTAAAGCTCACTCCCCAGGATTCTGATTCAAGAAGTCTGAGGAAGGACCAGAACACTGGTATTTTGAAAAACTTAAAGGTAAATCTGACACAGGCCAGGAAACTATTCTTCTGACCCTCTTCCCATTACAGCATTGTAGGTATTATGTCCTCTATGCTTCAGCCCAAATAAAATAATTCAACACATTAACTCCCAACTTATGACTTCCTGCTTTAATAATTACCTATGCCCTCTAAGCCAATAATTCTAGGGTAAAAAAAATCTAGAAAAACAGTTCCAGAAAAGTAAAGTGGAAAGGTAGGATACTTAAAATTACTGTAAATTCTTAAATATTTCTGCATGATTAGCCGGTAGTGGGTACTATGCATCCAGGATTTCAAATATTCTATCCCTTTGCCAGCATAAGCATATCAAACTCATAAGACTATGTGCCTCTATTTCTAGTAAGAAAATGAGGATGTACCTCCTTTAATTAATAATTAAAAGGGTAACTGACCGGAGAGGTTCAAGCAATCCTACCTATGTACTTCCAAATATGCATAATTCTACTGCACATTTCTGGTACACCTCAGAACTGTTCCGAGCATCGGCGACACGGGGAAAAACCTTATTTTATTAAACTACCCCGCTTGTGGGACACGGTGCTCAGTTCCTGTTAACATACCCTGTTAACCTACAGGGACTCTGCAAACCAAATCTGCCCCTCCCTCTGGAGCCCGGGACGGAAGCCATGCAGGCACCTGAAAATCACTAGAAAGAAAAACTTTTTTTAAAAAATAAAAATAAAAATTAGCGACTTCCCAGGAGCTTTTCCAAACTGAATGCAGACGTAAATGTCAGGATGTTTAAAAGCCCAGTGTCACCGAGTGAAAACACCTGAAACAGAGCAAGTTAAAGGCCCAGGGTGCACTAGACGTGGTGTGGGCTGCAGAGCCTACCCTCCCCGGCCTTGCCCTCGAGGAGCCCTCAGCCTGGCCTCTGAACGGCTCGGTGGCGACTAAAGGCAGTCCGTGCCACCCCGCCCCGACAGGCTTGAGGGCCGCCGCGTCCCTAAAAGGTCTTGGCCCGGTGCGACCCCAGGCTGCCAACCGGGTGTCGCGAGTCTGGGTTGCGAGCCGCCGTCCAGGGCTGGCGCGTTACCTGCAGCAGGTGCAGCTGGGCCACGAGGCGCCGGGGCAAGTGGAGGAAGCAGTCGCGGGCGTTGGTGAAAACCACAGTCACCGCTACCCCACCACCCTCTGCACCCGCCAGGCGATCGGTACCCCACATCCTAGACAAGCGAGGACCACCCCTCAGCCGTCCACTTAAGCGGACGCTGGCCACTGAGCAGACCGAGGGCGTCGGAGCCAGAGAAGATCGATCGACCCCGCCCCCTGAGGCCACGCCCCTCTCGCCGCGCGCGCCGGGAAGAGGAGGGACAGGCAAAGGGCTCGAGCTCTCCGAGGTTTCTCCGCCAGGCCGCTGGAGGGCGGCACCTCGTTCACCGAAATCTCACTCACAGGAAACGATGCCAGACGCTGTCGATTCTCCAGCCAGTCCTGGCACGCCTTGACCCATCTCCCTCTCTTATTGGGTGAACAGGGATGCGGCGAGACGGATGTTATCGTTTTCGCAAGGGTCGAATAGGCAAGATGGCGTCGAGTGGCGGCGAACTTGGAGGCGTATTTGATCACCACGTTCAGAGGGCTGTATGCGACACGCGGGCCAAGTATCGGGAGGGGCGGCGGCCTCGTGCTGTCAGGGTAAAGTGATTTTGGTTTCATTCACTATTCCTGATAACTTCATCTTAGCTCTAGCTCCACATGCCCACTTTATGTAATAAAGGCTTGAAGGGCTGCGGTGCTGTCCATCAGTCATTGGAGATGGGTATGAGAAACTGGTACTCGGTGGCCAAAAATTCTCACGAACCCCCTTTGGTCAACTGCTGTAACGTCAGCTCCGGAAGGACAGGACTTTATTTTAGTCATTGTATCTTCCGTGTTTACAGTAGCGCTTGGCGCATGGTAAGCACTCAATTTTTATCTCTTTCTAGGTAACTTATTCTGAGCCAACTTCTGTAAATTATGTCGATTGAAGAGTCTGTGTTTTAATTAGAGGCCCTCACCGGAAGGAGTGAATTTATTCTTTTTTTTTTTTTTTTTTTGGTAGACCAGCTGAACAGAATGTTTTTTTCCAGAGCTCTTAAGTTTTTAATTTTAATTCCAGTATAGTTAACGGAGTGTTATATTAGTTTCAGGTGTACAATATGGTGATTAAGCAGTTCTATCTGAGGATATTACTTGGTGCTCAGCATGATAAGTGTAGTTTTTAATCCCCAAGCTCTTTTTTTTTTTTTAAATAGAAGATATGTCTTAGGCTTATTTGGAAGATACATCTTTGTGTGTTTTCATTTCTTTTAGGTATATACAATCAATTTGGAATCTCGGTACTTGTTAATACAAGGAGTTCCTGCAGTGGGAGCAATGAAGGAATTAGTTGAGCGATTTGCTCTATATGGTGCAATTGAACAGTATAATCCTCTAGATGAATACCCAGCAGAAGACTTTACAGAAGTTTATCTTATTAAGTTTATGAACTTACAAAGTGCAAGGTAATGTTCAAGTTATGCATAAGTTTCATTTCCTCCATTCCCGCTGCTATCACTTTGGCCCCAGTTGTCCCTCATTCATACCTGAATTACTGAATAACCTAACATGGCCCTATATTATTTTTATCTTACTCCAGTATTAAATGTCATTCCCATGCTTAACAGCCTTTGATGATGTATTGTCGTAGATTAAAAACTGGGTTTGGGGTAAGTTTTTGAACTCCACTGCTTACTAGCATCATGACTTTGGACAAGTTATTTAATATCAGTAAGGCTGTTTTTTTCTCTTCTGCAAAATCTGTATGGTAAAAGGACCTACCTTGGGGGTTGTGTGAGGATGGTATAAGATAATCGATGTAAAGGGGCTAAATGTAGTGCCTCCTGTGTTCAGAATGCAGTAAACATTAGCTGTTGAAGTTCTTAATGTTATGCACCTTTGTGAATTGACTCAACCTTTTCCACTTTTCTGTTAACAGAAACTCTGCTTCAGTAAGGCTGAAGTATGAAATGCCGTACTAGTTTTCTGTTGACCCCATTCTTGTCACTAATTCTCTCCAAGACCCATCCTTCTTTGGCTATTATCATTCATATTTTCTTTTCTCTCTCTCTCTTTTTTAAAGATTTTATTTTTGAGTAATCTGTACACCCAGTGTGGGGCTCAAACTTACAACCCCGAGATCAAGACTCCCATAGCCTACCAACTTAGCTAACCAGGCACCCCACCCTTCATCCTGTCTTTCTGTACTATGAATAGGATTTGCAGTCTGCCACAAAGGCACTAGTTTATGTTGTTCTCAGTTTGCTCTCATATGTAATCTCACTGTCCCTAACCAACTGGCCTGCCCCTCACGGTTAGGGAAGCATATTTTCTAGAGCTTTTGCATCTTCCAGAGCACATAGTACAGTATGCTTTGCAGTTCAACATCTCAGTTTGAATCATAGCTCCACAAACTATAGCATGGCTGTTACAAATCTCCCCAGACCTCATGTCATCCTATGGTTTTTATGAAATGTTAATTCACTTAGGATACTACCTGTTGCATGGTAAAATCTAGTATTTTTATCATTATTCCTGGGCACAGAAGTACTTAAATATTTATTGTAGCTTAAGTCCTGGCTATATATATATATATATATATAATAAGTATTTGTTGAATATTATCCTTACTTTCTCATTTATTAGTTATGTATTCAGTGGTTAATTATTGAAGATTTTTAGATTACAATATTATCAATTTTTATGTATGAATCCCATTGTGCTGAAAAGGCTAAATTGGGTATGAGCTAACTCTTAAGGGCCACTTAACACAGAGAAATCTCTATTTCACGACCACAGATTGTGTACCTCAGGTTAGCTGGTGGCTCCTTAGTTAATTAAAGGGCGTCTGGTTATGTGTGGATGACTTAGCTCAAAACCTGTTAGCACTATAGGGAGAGGGATGAAAGGCTCAAAAAGTATGCACCAGATCAGTAGAGTCAATACCATCCACAAGCAGCACATCTTAACTCCTACACAAGAGGATGTGTGGGAGCAAAACCTGAATGTTGCTCTTTAGATCAGTGCATTGTATACTAGTTCGGCTTTGATCCTAAGTAAATCGAGATTAATAAACCACGCTGTCTTCTGTTTAGGATAGCCAAGAGAAAAATGGATGAACAGAGTTTCTTTGGTGGATTGCTTCATGTGTGCTATGCTCCAGAATTTGAAACAGTTGAAGAAACTAGAAAAAAGTTACAGGAGAGAAAGGCTTATATAACAAGAACTACTAAAAATAAAGGTATGGAAATCCAGTTACGGAACACCTCCTTGTGTCAGGCCCTCTGCTAGGTATACCATCATGGAGCTCCCAGTCTGGTGGGAAGAGAGGCAGATAAATGATCACAATATTCAGTAACTGTAAACTGTGGGATTCTGGGCAGCGCTCTTAAGTAATCTGGGCTGGAAAGGGAGAGATGTTGGCATGTGGAAGAGTTCCTACAGGTTGAGAGAGGTGGCTGAGTTTTGAAGGATAAGTAGACATTACTCAGAAGGGGAAAGAAAGCAATGGGAAGGTAGGCCAAGTAGCCTGGGTAAATAAGCATCATGCTTCTGAAGGAACATGAAGAGTACAGGATAACCACAGCACAGGGGCTACAGTGAGAAATAAGATTAGAGAAGAGAACAGGAACTGAATCATGAGGGCGTTATATCCCATGCTGGGGAATTAAGGCTTGACCAAAGGCAGTGAGAAACAATTATGATTTGCAGACTAGTTACCAACTGCTAATCTAAAACTGCTGAACGTGGAAAAGTCCCACGACCAGCAGCTGGCCACGTGGCCCATATTCCCAACTGGGTTTCCCTAGATACAAATTCCAGGTGCCTGGAATAGAGTCATGGGATCTGGTACAAGGATTGTAGGAACAGAACACTCAGAATTGGACTAAAGTAGTGTGTGTGGTCTGAAATCTGAATGATACTGGAGTCTCAGATTGCCAAGTTTCCACACTTCAATGAAAAGACAAAGTCAATGTCCATACAGTTACTGAATATGAGGAGTTTTTGACTGGGGAAGTGACATGTGGCAGAGGTGAAAAAAGAAATAAGGTGGGAGGACTCTGGAAAAACGTACCTGAAAATTTGGCAAGAGAGCTATTGAGAGTCCCTGGTCATTAGTAGACACTGAGCATTAACCTGTGGTGCATGTGAGTAGCTCCCCGAAAACGTCTATGGTTGTGTGGCAAATAAAATGACAAAATACAGGTCCCACATATCGCCGCCTTTAAAAACTAACAAACAAGCTAAGCATCACGATACATTCATAGAGCAGAATACTCCGAAGCTGGGGTAAAAAGCATTCTATGTGATGACCTAGAAAAAGCCTCTAAGATCCACAGTTAAGTGGAAAGTGCAAAGGTGCAGAGAAATGGGTATTATGGGGGAAAAAGGAGTTCGTGGGAGGAGGAAGAATAAGACCTACTGGACAGATAAATAAGAAAGTAGGAATAGGGATTACTTATGGAGGAGTGGAAACCAGGCATATGGGGAGCAAAGAGAGAGTGAAGCTTGACACTAATCTACCCTAATCTACCCTTTATCCTTTTTAGCTTTTAAACATATGAAGGTATTGCCTGCTCAAGAAATAAATTTTTCAGGGTAGCGTTTGTTAACCTTCTAAAGTGATGTTTGTTTTTAAAAGTGGACATTTGCAAATGATGAAAACAAATGAACCATTTCTTTTTCCTCTTCTCTCACCTTTTAAATTGTAATATTAAGATCATTACATGACGAAGAAGAAACTGGTTACAGACACAGAAGATTTTAGACAGGACTTCTGTTCAAGGACCTCTGGACCTTGTGCAGCCACACTGAACACTTCTACTGGCAACTCCGATCCTTGTCTTCCTTATTCTTGTGAATTGCCTTTATGTTATTTTTCCTCAAAATGTGCGTGTTCGTCAGGGGAACATATGGGCAGCGCATCAGACTCCTCTCGGGATGGTAGAAACCGTGCTGGAACAGTGGTGCATTGTATGCACAATGACTCTTCACAGAAGATACAAATGAAACCTTTTAAAAATTCGTTGGCCTGCCCTGGTGCACAGAAGGCTACTACTTCTTCAGAGGCAGTTGACAGATTTATGCCAAGGACAACACAGCTGCAGGAGCGGAAAAGAAGAAGAGAAGATGATCGTAAAGTTGGAACTTTTCTCGGAACAGGCACGAGTAGTAATGAGGTTATGATTGGGCCTCTGTTACCTCACATACCTAAAGTGGACATGCATGACGACTCGCTGAATACAACAGCGAATTTAATTCGGAATAAACTTCAAGAGGTAAGATCATTTTTAAAAACTGTTTAAAGAGACCATTTGGTCATAGGACTAACAACTAAATGGAGATTTGTGGGAACTAAAGTATTCTCATTTTCAGCTTTTTGATGTGTTTTTCTACAATTCTCTGTTGAATTAACTGAATCTAACAGAAATGTACGTGCTTTGATGTCATTAATCCTCGCTTTAAACGATGAACAGAACATACAGATCCAAAATATAAAAGCAGTGGTTTCAGTCAGTGAGGTCAGCCTGTGAGAGTGGAGCCAGGCCCTCCCTTTTTAAAGGTCCCCAGATGGTTCTGTTATGAGCCAAAGTACAGAACTGTTGTGTTGAAGGAAAATTATTACAACTTTTTTTCCTCAAGTTCAAAGTTAATACAAATTACATCAAATTAAAACGCTTTTTGCTTCTTTGATAAAAGTAGCCATAGAATAAGACCAGATTTCTAAAAACTAGGCCCTAAGGTCTGCATTTGAAAATGTCAACTTCTTAAGTAGAGTACAGCTTGATTGTGCTACTTAAGTGGTAATTTCTTTACATGTTATTTAATCCTTTTCCATTTTCTGAACACAAATGAAAGAAAGCTAACATTTGAATTAGCTTTTGAATGATACCTTTTCATGGGGCAAACCCTTCAGAAATCTAACTAAGGGCGAAAGACCATTGTCCTAAACTTTAAGCCTGAGGTTCAGAAGTGCTTTTCATGCAGTTGTATATGTATTTTACCATGTGATAAAGGGAATCTACGGTGGCTTAATTTATGTCTATTTGTTCTACCTGAAAATTATTATCTGACTAAGGGTGAGGGCTTATTTTAAAATAATAAAAATCTATGAACACAATTTCCATGCTTAAGCCTCTTAAAATTTTTTAGTTACGCTAGCCCCCGTCTTTCCTTCAGATAGAATTGATCTGAGGCATAGATACAGATACATAACTCTCTCAGCCAGAGCTGACTGTATTTTCAAGGAAAAAGTTGTTAGGGGATGCCTGGGTGGTTCAGTCGGTTAGCATCTGCCTTCAGCTCAGGTCCCAGCGTCTGGGATGAGTCTCGTATGGGGCTCCCTGCTCAGCGGAGCCTGCTTTTCTCTCTGCCTGCACACATGCCCATGCTGTCTCTCTCGTGCACACTCTTTCTGACAAATAAATAAAATCTCAAAAAAAAAGTTGTTAGGTCCCGATCCTAGGTAAGGAAACAGTAGGACAACAAAATTGAGAAATACTAACTACGACTTACTACAGTTTCTAATAATTGTGCATTTAGATCAAGACTGTTATACTCTGCTTTAACACATTGTCACTTTTTCTGATGGTGTGTTTGGTTTCACTTCCCTAGGAAACTGAGGATTATAACATTTTCTGCTTATTTCTCCAAATTTCTTATCTCCCCCCTCAAAGCTCCATGTCTCTAAATACAGCAGATGTTATTAGTGTTTCAAGTTATGCAGAATCGGGATGTCTGTCTGTATCTATAAGATAGTGAATGACTTCAGATCTACAAAGGATTGTTAGAGTATGTATTTACTTTTCTCCCAATTTTTTTTCTTATTAAATGGCTTTAGAAATTTTACTCCTATCAGTGTTCGGACAGAAAACCTTGCTGTAGTGCAAGGGTACAGGCTTTACCCTGAAATTGGGCTCAGTCTGCCTCAAACCTGATGGCAAGAATTGGACTATTAGATGTATATCCTTCCTCTTCTAATAGTTTACTTATTCTTGTACTACAAAAACTAAGTTTTGGTGGTTCTCTTTTTTTAAACCAGGTCATTTCATCTGTGCCCAAACCTCCAGAAGACAAGCTGGAAGATGTGCGTACAAGTCATTCATTAAAGCAAAGAAGAAGAATATAGACTGCCGGCAGCCATTTATGTTTCTGTGGGACTATTAACTTTTTACGTTTAGCCTGTCACTTTAATTGTTGAAGAGATTGTACTGCTGGTATTTTCTAATGCTCTTCTCTTTATAATATCAAGCTACTTATCTAATAAAATTTCATCTTTTAAAATTAGGTTGTCATAGACAAAGTACATGCCAGCCAAATATGTTCCTTAAAAAAACAAAGTAAACTTTTCCAGGAGCTCCACCCAGTGACTTTGGTTGCATCTTACTGGCTAGAAGTGGGCTCCTGGCCATTCCTAACTCGGGAGGTCTGGTGTGATGAATGTTTCAGTTTCCAACTTCTGTGGATGAGGAAGAAAGAGATAAAGGATTGTGAAAGGCTTATTCACACTATTTGCCCCAAGAACCAAGCTTGCTGGCTAACTTAAAGAATAAAGTTAATCATTACTTATTATAGGTGTTATTTTGATCATACTTAATATTACAGAAACTGAGAACATCTGGGCAGCTCAGCTGATTAAGCGTCTGCCTTTGGCCCAGGTCATGACCTTGGGGGTCCTAGGAATGAGTCCCACATCGGGCTCCCTGCTCAGTGGGGAGCCTGCTTCTCCCTCTGCCTGCCGCTGCCCCTGCCTATACTCTTCTTTCTGACAAATAAATCTTAAAAAAAAAAAAAAATTACAGGAACCATTCTTTTAGTATTACTTCCCACATGGCAGTAGTTCTATGTAAATGAAGTGAAAGATAAAAACTTTACAGTGCAAATAAGGATAGGCAGTCGGGATCTGTTTCTGATTTTAATACAAGTATTGAGGTATTCACATTCAAAAACTAGAAGTCAGGATTTGTCTGAATGCCAGGGCTTCAAAATCAATACAATTCTGTAAAGTAAAAAAGATAAACTATTAGAACAAAGCTGAAATTAGAAGCCTACATTCTCAGTTAATGTCTAAGGATGTACCTATCTATGGCAGAAATGAATCGCTGTATTTGTAAATGCTAGCTCACTAACCACTACTTTTAGCATACCCACGTTGCTTTTCCTGGCAGTGAACCACATAATTGGAAATTGGAACAAGTGTGTTCAGGCTGTTTCCATTTTTTTTTTTTTTTTAAACTGATAAAAATAACTTGAGAAGACCCATACCAAATGGTGGTCTGTTTCTCTTTTCTCTCTATACCTAAAGACTTGCCTATTGGATTGAATTTGAATATACCAGTTAAGAAGGTTCATCACCAGTTAGGACCTACTGATATAAACTTGCTGGGATGGCTCCAAGTGCTGGATGGTATTAAAAGAAGCTGCAGGCAAGGGGTTTGGCCTTAGTTCCTTGTAAGGTAATTAGACACTTTTCTCTGCTGAACTCACAGGTAAAAGACACATTAGACACCCAAGCATAGAATTGGAAAGAGCAAGTTACTGTCTAGAACATGCTTCTCAGACATTAAGATGGTATGACTCTCTACTTGAGGGTCTTATTAAAATGCAGATTCTGATGGTAGTGGCCAGGATCTGGTGGATAGTAGGAATGCAGAATTGTTTATAGGTATAGAATTTCATTTTTGCAAGATGAGTTCTGGAGATTGTATGACATTGTGAATGTACCTGACATTACTGAACTCTTGTGTTTGTAATTGGTTAAGATGATATGTTTTATGTTGGATGTATTTTACCACAATTGGAAAAAAAAAACCCTCTGGGGGAGAATTTTTAAATTTTTAAAGGGAGGAGCTGCTCAGTGGGTTCTGTGTTGTTGAATGGATTTCTGATCTTTTCAGGATCTTTCATGACTGTGGAGGCTAGCATGCCTCCCCGTCCCCACCAGCGTGCACAGTATTTGACCACAATGAGGGAAAGAAAGAAGAGCCTTTGCTGTGTCAAGCATTGAAAGAATGAAAGAGGAAGGAAGGAAGAAAAAAGGAAAAGGAGAGGGAAAGGAAAAAGAGGGAAGGAAAGGGAAAAGGAGAGGGGAAGGAAGAAAAGAAAGACAAGATTCTGAGGAATTTGGTGTGGGGTGTGGCCTGAGATTCTAGATTTCTCACAAGTTACGAGGTGACAGCATTGTTGCTCATGCACAGATTACACTGAGTAGCAAGGCTCTCCATAACTGGGCTGCTGAATTCTGAGAGCAACTGAAGAACTGTTGGTGTTCCATCTGACCTAAGTAGTCGCTCCATTCCAGTCCACTCTATACTGCTTGTCCCATCAGTCCCAAAATGAGAAGTCTGCCTTTCACACATTGCATTTTACTACATATTTCCAGGCAGAGTTAAAATGTGGGCATAAACGGGACAAGTTAGAAAATATGCTGAGATAGCTCAGGAGAGCTTAACATTATGCAAGTTCATCCTCAAAATTGCCATCCAAATTACTACCAAAAAAATATTTCTACAGGTTTGCAAAGAAGTTGATCAGAGGAAGAATTAAAGGAAATATTAATGTGTCAAATAAATTATTAGGATGGCTTTTCTGGCTCAGAAAATTTTTGTCAAATTTATACATGAAAAACCTTCATGAGCACAAATTCTGTAAAGTACTTCAAATATGTCCAAGATTTTTAAGACATAATTATTCTCATTGTTTGACAACATTTGGGTTGAAATAGACCAAGTTTTGTCCTATCAGTTACTGAATAGACTATTCAGTGTTCAATCCCTTAAGCAAGCCAATATGCCTTAGTTTTCTTTGGGAAAATAACAACATACAAGAAACCGGGAATTGAGTATAGCTAAAGAAGTTACAAGCTCAAAAAGTCTGTTGAATATAATAAATAGCCACCATTGTTGGGCCCCAAAACATGAGGATGAAGCCAAGACCCTCATGGTTGCCTGAATTTCAGCAGTGGGCCAAAGTCCCTACAGAGTTGAGTTGTCTAGAAAGTATTATGTTCTGATCCCTTAGAATTTTCTCTTAATTTTGAGCTGTTGACACTGTACCTTTGCTTCTGGTAAACATGGTCCAAACACCTCCAACAAAAGTCTCTCTTCTTTTACTGCTTTTTCAAAGTCTGCAAAAGATATCTTGCCATCGTTGTCATAATCCTAGAGAGGAAGGTGAATTATCGATAAATGATGGTTTTTAATTTTGCAGAGAAAATAACACTTTGCCAAGTAAAACTATTAGTTTGCAATTCTGTGAGCACTACTTACTTATCAAGGCTACTTACTTTATTCCTGTAAATCTGTTTGTAATACCTGGTATTATGGGCTGAATGGTTGTATCCCTTCTGCCTCCAAATTCACATGTTAAGGCCCCCAGTGTGATGATTTTGGAAGTGTGCTCTTTGGGAGGTAATTAGGATTGGATGTCTTGAAGGTGGAGCCCCCAAGATAAAATTAGTGTCCCTTTAAGTGGAGAGAGACCAGAGTTCCCTCTTTCTGCCATGTGAGGACACACTGAGGTGGTAGCTGTCTTATAAGCCAGGACGAGAGCCCTCACCACGGAAGTGAATGAGGTACACCTTACCTTGGATTTCCTAGTCTCATGACTTTTTAAACAACTTTATTTTTAAGTAATCTCTACACCCAACATGACGCTCGAACTTAAAACCATGAGATCAAGAGTTACACACTCTACCAACTGAGCCAGCTAAGATGCCCTCCAGTCTCAGGATTTGGGGAAATAAGTTCCTGTTAAAGTCACCCAGTTTGGTACTCTGTTACAGCAGTCCAAGTGGACTAAGACACCCGAGTTACGTTAGATGTATAAAAATAGAGTCCTGTCCCTAAAGACTTATACTCTAATTGGTGGAATAGACAAAAAAATTAGAGGACATGTATTATTATATTGCTACTTTTGTGATAAAAACAGTGCCATAGGGCAAAGATTTTCAAGTTTAATTTATAGTAATTGTTCTTCAAAGGACCTCTGACTTGGGAGCCCATTGTGTTTAGGATAAAAGTGAAGTTTCAGGTAAAGAGCAAGGCACTGAGAGCAGTAACAGTTCAGGATAGACTAGAATCATGAGAAGATGCTTGCAGACCACTGGGAGGTCTTTCAGCATGGTTGAGATGGCCTTTAGGTAGCTGGAGAGGTGTGGGGAGGAAATGCAGAAGAATGGCTCAACCTGAACTCTGACAATATGAGGGAGTGAACGTCAGGAAGACAGATCTGTCTGAGCATTAATGACAGGGACTATGGGAGACTAAACATTGGAGACCATGTATGTAGATTATAAATGCCTTTAACTATTTAATTGGATTTGGGTTTGATTTGATGCACTCTCGTTTTTTCACTTCTGGGCATGACTAATTCAGGGTTGCTGAGAGTCTAACTTAGAAAGACATTTGAATAATTATCAGAAAAAACTCACCCCATAATAACCCTCCACCTGGCTATGGGTATTAAGGAGGGTACACGTTGTAATGAGCACTGGGTGTTAAACACAACTAAGGAATCATTGACCACTGTATCAAAAACAAATGATGAACTAATGTTGGCTAAGGGAACATAGTAAAAAAAAGAAAGGAAAAAACCTCACTCCTTAGTATTTCCTTTCAAAAAAGAAGGGAGAGCGTTTAGTACTGGGAATACACTATCTCTCAAGAAGTCCGCCCTCAGCCTTAGCAGCAGCTGGTGAGAGTATTTCTAATGGAAGAAGGTATGTGGAGCCTGTGTTAGTTGAATGTGAGACTCAGCAACTCCCATCATCTCTTTCCTTCCTGAGCAGCAGAGTAATGGAGGTGAGCTGGATCCAGGGTCCTTAGAGTCACACATTTTCACCAGTATCCAGGATACGGTCATAGTAAGAAAAGGAGAGAAATTACTATGTCCATAATAAAGTGGTACTATTCGTTTCATTGAGAGAATTCTGCGCCCCATTTTCTAGTGTGACCTTGGGTAAACCTAATTGTACTTCAGTTTTCTCATCTATAAAATAGAGATCGTAATTTCTACTACATAGGGTTGTTTTGAGGTTAAAGTGAGTTCATATATTGAAATTCTGTGAGGGATCTGACATATAGTCAGTATACTCCATTAGGGACAACTATTTTAACCATTATGTTATCTTGTTATAATGAGTGTTTCGATGGATTGGAGGGTGAGGGCTGTGAAGACCGATGAGAGTAGCATCTATTTTACACAAATCGAATCTGCCGCACTATTAATGAAGTTTCACAGATAGTAAAATATTTTAAACTAACATTCATGTTGTGCAGTGATTCATTTAATCACTCAGAATTCCCTAAGTATTTACTGAGCACCCACCATCAGCCAGGCACTGTTCTAAGCAATGGATAGAGCAGAAAACAAACAAAAATCTCCTGCCCTCATAAAGGTTGCTATCACTATGAAAGAAAATCATTTCTTTGTCTTTAGCTTTCTCCAACATCTGCTTGATTGGATATAATAAGTTACACGTTTTTATTCTTACCATTTTCTTCAGTGTTATATCTACCAACTCTTTTATTCCTTCATCAGTCTCTTCTTCAGATGACTGTTGGTGTAGACTGTTCTTCAACATGTCAAATATCTCTTCTCGAGAAATGTAACCATCACCATTCAAATAGTAAACTTCAAAACAGACTGTCCAAAGCACAAGTAGTTTAAAGATTTGGAAAAGAAAAAAAAAAAAAAAGATTTGGAAAAGAACAGTTAAAATATCACTAGTCTTCTCCTTAGTTATTTCAATATATAGTTTTTAAATATATATGTATATATATACATATATATACAATTTATACAGTCTACAATTATTGGTCCATATGATAGAGATTTTAAAATAAAGCACCCTTTATTGTACTTCTTTCCATGTTATTAAATCCCTCTTGGGATGTGAACTTTGAAATTGAGAGATTAAAAATATTATGAAACCTGAAACCATGAAATTCCTAAAAGAGAACATAGGAACAAAGCTCCTTGACATGAGTCTTGGTAATGATTTCATGGCCATGACACCAAAAGCACAAAAAAATAAAATAAAAAACAAATAAAGGGGACTACACCCAACTAGAAAGCTTCTGCACAGTAAAACAAAGCATCAAGAAATGAAAAGACAACCTGTGGAATGGGAAAAAAATACTTGCAAAACTGTATCAGATAAGGTGTTTTTTTTTTTTAAAGATTTTATTTATTTATTTGACAGACAGAGACCACAAGCAGGCAGAGAGGCAGGCAGAGAGAGAGGGGGAAGCAGGCTCCCTGCTGAGCAGAGAGCCCGATGTGGGGCTCGATCCCAGGACCCTGGGATCATGACCTGAGCCGAAGGCAGAGGCTTAACCCACTGAGCCACACAGGAGACCCCAGATAAGGTGTTAATATCACAAATATATAAAGAATTCCTACAATTCAATAGCAAAAAAAAAAAAAACAAAAAAACAAAAACAAACCCAAAAAACCAAAACCAACCCAATTAAAAAGTGGGTAAAGGACTTCAATAGACAGTCTTCCAAAGAAGATAAATGAAAAGCCAACAGGTACAAGAAGAGATGCTCAATATTGCTAGTCATTAGGGAAATCCCAATCAAAACCACAATGAGATATCACCTCATGCCTGTGAGAACAGCCATCGTAAAAAAAAAAGGGGGGGGAGAGATAACAACTGCTGGTGGGGATGTGGAGAAAAGGGAATCCCAGTTTACTGTTGGTGGGATTATAAACTGGTGCAGCCACTCTGAAACAGCAGATGGAGGATCCTCAAAAAATTGAAAATAGAACTACTGTATTCTCCAGCAATTCTACTTCTGGGAATATATCCAAAGGTAATGAAAACACTAACTCAAAAAGATATCTGCACCCCAATGTTCATAGCAGCATTATGTACAATAGCCAAGGTTTGGAAACAATCTAAGTTTCTAAAGATCAATGAGGGAATCCTATAATTTTCAACAACACAGAATGGACCTTGAAGGTAGTATGCTAAGTAAAATAATTAAGAAAGGGAAAGACAATACTCTATGATCCTCCTTATATGTGGAATACAAAACAAAACAAAACAAAGAAACAAAAAATATGACAACAAGCTCAGAAAAGGAGATCAGCCTTGTGGTGATCAGAGGTGAGAGGGTTGAGGGAGAGGGAATTAGAGGGAGATGGTCAAAAGGTACAAAATTCCAGCATAAGTTAAATAAGTACTAGGGAAATAGTGTACAACATGATGACTCGAGCTAACACTGATGTATGATATAAAGAAAAGTTGTTAAGAGAGTGAATCCTTAGAGTTTTCATCACAAAGAGAATTTTTCCCTTTATTCTTGTCTTCTTATTGTGTCTATATGAGAAAACATGTTAGCTGAACCCATTGTGGTAATCATATCACAATAAATGTGATCATTTGATAAATATATCAAACCAATCTGTATTGCCTTGAATTTATACAGGGATGTATATCAATTATTTCTCAATAAAAGCAGAGAAATAAAAGAATTTTGGGGGGGGAGTAATTGACAAAATGCAGACTCCTTTCATGCATACCTAGATTGGAGAGGAAACAGTTTGCAAATTGGATATCAGAATGAACTTTGTAAGGAACATTTGATATTAAGTCTTCATAATTAAAAAACAGAACACCTCACTGATATAGCACAGAGTCCAGATTCCTTGGTCGTAGCAGCTCAGGAAATGCTATTTTAAAATGTTGCATGGGGGGCAGGGGGGGGCGGTGCCTGGGTGGCTCAGGGGGTTAAAGCCTCTGCCTTCAGCTCAGGTCATGATCTCAGGGTCCTGGGATTGAGCTGCATTGGGCTCTTTGCTCAGCAGGGAGCCCGCTTCCCCTGCTTCTCTGCCTCTCAGCCTACTTGTGGTCTCTGTCTGTCTGTCAAATAAATAAATCAATAAATATTCACATAAATAAATAAATAATATTGTACTTTAAAATGTTTCACAGGTAAAACTGTATTTTAAAATGTTCCCTAGGTGAAACTGATGTAGCCAGTTGAAATCATTCCTCAATCCATGCTGGAGAATCAGTACTATAGGTACTTTACAACTATTTTAAAAAGCAGCTCAATGGAAATTTACATACTTAAGATTTTGCTATCTGTCTTGGCATTTATGAAGTATATTTAAATACAATACCTTAATGTATTGGTGACTTCTTGTTTCTGGAATACTTTGAAATCAACGAGCTTGATTTAGGCACTTAAAACTATTTAAAAACAAATAATACCTTCTACATTCAAAGAGATACAGTCAATTCCAACTTGTAAATATTAATACTCCTTTTCCTCTTCTCTGTCCTCACTGTTATGTCTAGATAACTTCAACAATCTCCTAAAAAACTCCCCTGCTTCCATCCAATATTTCATTATTATGGTTGATTCACAATTGTCCTTTTAGGGAGTGTTGGGGAGAGGAAACTGATCCTTTTTGCTAAGATTCAACCTTAATGATGTATATTCAACTTACCTTATTAGCCCCATGTCTCAACATCAATTTTCCCACCTGAACTAGCTCAGTTAGACACCCATGCTTGTATTCATACTGTTCCTACTGTCTAGCATGGTCTTCTTTCTAGTTTCTTTCTGCTCAAGGTTTACAAGAACCAACTGAAAGGCTAGTTATTCTGTGAAAGTGTCTTCTGATCCACCAAATCCATTAGAAAGGAACTTTCTGAGCAAGAGTGAAGGCAGGAACTCATCAAAGAAGTTGCTGTAGTCATCCAGGAGAAAGATGAGGAGGACCTCAGGCCAGGGAGGCTGCCAGTGACCCAGCAGAAAGAAAAAGGTGCTTTAAGGATACTAGTAAGGAGGCACCTGTGGTGATCCAGAAAGAGCTGGTTAGGCTTGCGTCCTAGAGATGGAGTGCTGAAAAGTGATCACTTTCAGGAAGTGTGTCAAAAAACAGTATTTGTGGGGTGCTAGAGAAAGGCAGGAGGCATGACTACCAGGTTTTTGGCCTCAATGACTGATTAGTGCAATTGAAGAAAGAAAATCAAGAATTTTATTTTAATGTGTTAGGTTTAAAATGTCCACTTGCTATCCAAGCAAAGACGTCTAGTAGGCATTTAAATACATGTCTGAAACTCAGGGGCAAGGTAAAGCATGAGATACAAAATTCAAGATTTGCAGTTTCTAACTGAATTTTAAAGCCCCAGGATTGGATCAGAGTATAGAACCAGGACAGATTGCATTCTGGCCTTCAGGTTCCTCACAGAACCTGTTTCTCTACCCTACTATTCTGTGAGGCTCTGGTGAGAAAAGACCATTTGTTTCTAGGTTATCTGTTCAGGCTTGGAGTTATACACATCAAAATTCTGATTCTAGCTCCACTACTCATCAGCTATGTGACCTTGAGGGAATTACTTAACTCTTCAAACCTATTTTCTCATTCTTAAAAGGACATGCTAATAATAATGAATGGAATATAACAGTCCCTGTAACATAGTGAGCCCTTAATAAATGTTAATTATTAATATTTAAAAAAGGAACTTTCTCATCACTCCCATATAGTATGTTGAAAATACATAGATTTCTAAGTAATCACATTATATTGTGTTTATTAGTTTATATGTGTGTTATGTGATCCAGAACTGAGCATCCGTGGTAGTAGAATGAGTTCCTGGGTCTTGGGTAAAACACAAGTAAAAGAAGAATTTCATAAACTTCAAAAACATGCGATTGCAACTGCAATAAAGGATATATGTATAAATGTTTTCTAAGTAAACTCTACACTCAACATGGGGCTAAACTCAAACCCAGAAATCAAGAGTTGTATGCTCTACTGACTGAGCCAGCCAGGTGCCCCTGGAGATAAATATTTAAACCTATGGTCATTGAATACATATATACATATATACATGTGTACACATGCATGTATGTGTGTGTATCTCCATATTGTGATTTTCTTACATGGAATATAAAAACTAAGTACAAACTTCATCATATCACTGACAGAGAACTTTTTTTTCCAATATATTTGGGTAGTGAGTCTGTCATCCCTTTGGAGCCTGCCATCTGCACTATCCAAAAGGATCACTCTTTCCTTGGAGAGTGACTTCCATGAATCCTCCATTCGCTCGTGCCACAGAGGACCTTCCTCGGGTGCTAAATATACAGTAGAGAAGGAGCTTTTGTAATCTAGTTAAATGTTTCAGCAAAAACAATAGAACCAGGTATAGAATTCCGGAGTATCAGATTAGCTGTGTCTTTCTGTCAAGTTTCTTCAATCCACAGCACACACGCAGCCCAACCCTGTAAGAAGTAGTGTTTCCCCAAGTTAACATATCCTGAAATGTAAGTGAAACATTTTTAGGAAGAGGGATGAAAGGAGGAAAATTCTTTGACAGTGTGATACTATTCACTCATGCATAATTGCTTTAAGTGTCACAGCCATTTTCCCTATGTATCACCACAAGAATCTACATCCATGAATGAAAATTTAGCTTTTCAGTTCTCAGTGAGATTTTTGTATAAGAAAACTGCAACAAACCTAACTGGCAACTATCTTTAAATTTATCCCCATGAAAAGTTAGGCTGGAGAAAAGGGGGAATAAAGCCCCACAGGGCCACCTGGCTGGCTCAGTGGGGCATGTGACTCTTGGTCTTGGGGTTGTGGGTTCAAGCCCCATGTTGGGTGTAGAGATTATTTAAAATAAAATCTTCAGAAAGAAACCCCACATAATGTTGTATGTCAACTTCACCTCAACAAAAATAATTAAGAGAAGACCCCCACAAAACAAAGAAACAAAAAATCATAAATGTCAGAGAAAGTTGGTGGTTTTTAAAAATGTTGCTGTCATTTAAAACATGTGTGTGTAATTAGGGATCTTCTTTTCCACATCCCAAATCCAAATTCAAGTGGGAGAACAAGGGACAAAGATTTGCTTAATTATTCAGAACTCCACAGCCTTTTCTTAAGCAATTTGACATTTCAAGCAATTGTTCCCTTGAAGAGTGCCATTTAAAATTGTTCCTATTCTCTTTCCTGGGATCCTCCCCCAAAACCTGGCCCCACAGGTATAAAACATAGGAAATATACACGCACCATTGGTACAGGTGCAGTGAGGTCAGAGCTAGTTATTTTTTTTTAAACATTTTATTTTTTTTTATTTTTTTTAAGATTTTATTTATTTATTTGACAGAGAGAGATCACAAGTAGACAGAGAGGCAGGCAGAGAGAGAGAGGGAAGCAGGCTCCCCGCTGAGCAGAGAGCCCGATGCGGGACTCGATCCCAGGACCCTGAGATCATGACCTGAGCCGAAGGCAGCGGCTTAACCCACTGAGCCACCCAGGTGCCCAGAGCTAGTTATTTTTAGGCAAAATTGTGAACGGGGAAGTTTTTGTTTTTGGAATTCCTAACATTGTCCTGTAGGAAACTCCTGTAATCCTTCTCCCTGTGGGCGTTCTCTGTCCTCTTTCCTCTCTTTACTCATCCACACAAATTCTAACACTAGAGTATTGAGTCTGATGGTTAATGTGCATTTTATCTTGTTTTGTGTCAATCCCTCACATATATTTTCTTTGATCAAGAGACAAGGAATGGCCTCACTGTCACTTATGCACTGCCTTATATCAAGGCCCATTTCCTGCTGAGCCCACAGGCACCCACAAAAACATTGATTAACCTTGCTGGCTGATTAGAGTTGGCAAACTCTAGTTGAAAAACAAGTTGACTTGCTGGTCTTGGCCTGGGCCTTAAGCCGAAGAGGGGTCCTGATGGCATTTAGGCATTATAGAACCAGTGAAGGAAGTGTTTGGGGTTCCTGGGACTAGAGACCCTCCCATGAAATAGGCTACCCATTTCATATTTTGATTTCTTTTTAAACTGTCATGAACTATTTTTGAAAGTTTGCTACAGAGAACATGGATTTCATATTTTAAAAAAACATTTAAGCATTCATTAAATACAAAATTGACAATGTATATTATTACTAAGTCAGTAATCACATATAGAAATCTTACATTTAAGCTTTTCTTCAAAAGTCCCTCGAAGAAACACTGATAATCCTTTAACCCACTCTTTCGCATTTATGCAGTTATCATTGTCTTTGTCAAATGCAAAAAATACTGAAAGAAAAACACCATAGAAGCATATTGTAATTTATAGCTATTTTATAATTCATAAGTATGTATATATGGAAAGGTTTTTAAAACTTTCTTCCAAAATAAAAACAAAAAAACACACTGAGAAACTTTTCTCCCAAATTGAGGGGAAAAAAAGGTTTTGGCACAGTCTTTTTTTTTTTTTTTTAATATCTTTATTTATTTATTTGACAGAGCGAGGTTACAGTAGGCAGAGAGGCAGGCAGAGAGAGAGGGAGAAACAGGCTCCCCACTGAGCAGAGAGCCCGATGCGGGGCTCGATCCCATGACCCTGAGATCATGACCTGAGCCGAAGGCAGAGGCTTAAACCACTGAGCCACCCAGGCGCCCCTGGCACAGTCTTTCTTAAAAGAATCAAAATTATTGGAAATCTGTTCCTTCCAGATTTTTATAGAAAGAAAAAATTAATTCTCCTCCATGATCAATGATGAACTTCACTTGTGATGTTTTATACAGTTACTATGAGCCAAGAAGAGCAACAGTAGAGCTAATCAAGATGAGGATATTCTAAAAATTTTTTTTCTAAATTTTTATTCTAAAAAGAGTGGCAGAGGCGCCTGGGTGGCTCAGTTGGTTGAGCAGCTGGCTCTTGATTTTGGCTCAGGTCATGATCTCAGTGTCCTGGGATCGAGCCCCACATCAGCTTCGTGTTCAATGGGGGTATGCTTAAGTTTCTCTCTTTCTTCTCCCTCTACACGTCTCCCAGCTTGTGCTCTGTCTCTGTGTGTTTCTCTCTAAAATATATAAATAAATCTGTAAAAAAAATGAATAAAAAGAATAGCAAAGGGGAAACCTGGCTAGCTGCGTTGTGACTCTTGATCTTGGGGTCATGAATTCAAACCCCACACTGAATGTAGAGATTACTTTTTTTTTTTAGAAGATTTTATTTATTTATTTGACAGAGAGAGAGAGAGATCACAAGTAGGCAGAGAGGCAGAGGGGGAGGAGGAAGGAGGCCCCTTGCTGAGCAGAAAGCCTGATGCAGGGCTCGATCCCGGGACTCTGGGATCATGACCTGAGCTGAAGGCAGAGGCTTAACCCACTGAGCCACCCAGGTGCCCCTAAAGATTACTTTAAAAAATAATAATAATATAAATAAAATGCATTTAAAAAGAGTGGCAAAATTCTGTTCTAAATATAACAGAGTTTAGGGGCGCCTGGGTGGCTCAGTGGGTTAAAGAAAGAAGTCATTTAATAGTTTACGTGTCTATAGCATATGAATCCAAAGACATCATGAATAAAAAGCCATATGCTTAACTTTAAAAAAAAAAAACCGTCAGTTTATTTAGTTCATTGCTGGTTATTTCTCAAAGTGGTACAGCTATAAGATAAGAAATTCTGAGTGAGTTTTTATTAAAAACCATCATATAATCAAATCAACCTTTGTTTTGTCTTACCACAATTAAGTCTTTCTAGTTTGGCATTAAAAAATTCAAGAGGCACCTGTGTGGCTTAGTCAGCTGAGCACCCAACTCTTGATTTTGTCTCAGGTCATGATCTGGGGGTTGTGGGATCAACCCCCAAGCTCCCGGAGGGGCTCTGTGCTCAGTGATGGGTTTCTGCTGAGCATAGAATCTGCTTGTCCCTTTTCCTTTCCTCTGCCCCTCCCCGCAACGTGCATGATCCCTCTAAATAAATAAATAAATAAATAAATCTATCTTTAAAAAAAAATCAGTCTTTGATGACAGCTGAATACATATGTATATAAAAATAAATATGGCATCTATAAATTTGTCATTACAAATATGTATTTGCCACAGAGTAATATGTACAGCGTATATATTGCCATCTCGGCTTGGCCCATTTCAGTTTCTTAAGACTCTTACCCCTGTTCATTAGCTTATCATCAGTCATTCCAAATATGTTGTGCAGGATCACTCGAAACGCGTTACGGTCTAGTCCGAAGTTATTAAGTCTTACATTAGCTCTTTCCGCCAAGCTGTGAAAAAGTCGTAGGAGACACTCTACTTCACTTTTTTTGACTGCAAAATAAAAATACAAATAAATACAGCTTAGACATAGTCCTTGAGTACTCCAATCTAATAAAAAATATTTTACTAAGCAGCCCTTTTGTCCCCGTGCTTCTAGACGCTCTAGCGATTAGAAAGTATGACGTGACTTGTTACTTGAAAGCTTACCTTTCTGGGAGTCACCCAGAAGTCTCATAAGAGAGTATGTAAATGAAAAATTATGTAATACTAACACTCACCATTATAGACATGCATAGTATTTATACGGGAAGGAATGTGTTGAGGGAAGTACAACAGAGAATTCCAGGGAGAGAAAACATGGGTAAAGGAAAGACGTAGAACTGCTATCGGGTTTGAACACGCTTTATTGGGAGCACAGCAAGTTGAGAAGTGAAAAAACAAGATTGAAGAGGATGGGTTAATGGCAGAAGGCCTTGAAAGCCTAGTCAGAAAATTAACATTTACAGTTGACTTGAACCACATAGGTTCAAACTGTGGGTCCACTTAAATGTGACTTAAAAAAATAAACATAGTACGGTACTGTAAAAGTATTTTCTGTTATGATTTTCTTTATTTCTTTTTTTGAAAGAGAGAGAGTGGGGAGGGGTTGAGACAGAGGGAAAGAATCTTAAGTCTCCATGCCCAGAGCCCAATCTCACGACCCTGTGATCACGACCTGAGCTGAAATCAAGAGTTGAAGACTTAAACAACTGAGCCACCAAGGTGCCCCATTCTCTTATGACTTTCTTAATAACATTTTACTTACTTTATGCATGTAGTATATAATACATAAAATATATGAAACAAGTTAATTGACTTTATAAGCAAGGTCAATAATAGGCTATTGGTAGTTAATGTTTTGGGGAGTCAAACATGGATTTTCAACTGTATGGGTGTTGGTGCTTTTATCCTCCAGGTTGTTCAAGCATCAGCGGCATTTTACTGGAGCAATGATTTTTCTCATGGACCATCTTTGGACCATCTATAAGAGAGAATCAACCCCCTCTCCACTGTTTGTTTAATCCAGAGTTCCATGTCTTGCCCCAGAACTACCAAGTCAGGATCGCTAACATCAGGCCCACGAATTAGCTTTTATTTTTTATTTACTTTAAGAGTTTTATTTATTGGGCATCTGGGTGGCTCAGTCGGTTAAGTGTCTGCCTACAGCTCAGGGGGTCCTGGGATTGAGCCCCACATCAGGCTCCCCGCTCAGTGTGGAGTCTGCTTCTCCCTCTCCCCCTGCTACTTCCCCTGCTGGTGCGCTCTCTCTGTCAAATAAATAAACTCTTTTTTTAAAAAAAGAGTTTTATTTGTTTATTTGAGAGAGAGAGAGCAGGGAGGAGGAGCAAAGGGAGTAGGAGGAGCAGACTCCCCACTGAGCAGAAGGTCCAACACAGGGCTCCAACCCAGGACCCCAGGATCATGACCCAAGCCAAAGGCAGATGCTTCACCCACTGAGCCACCCAGGCTTCCTGGAATTAGCTTTTAAACAAGAGCTGGGTTGATTCTTCTAGGACCTAAGGGTTGAGAAGTGGTTTAGGAAAATTCATGTAGCAAAATTATATTTAAGGGGAAAACTGGAATCATAGAAGCCAGGTTTGGAGTGATAGGGCTTTGGTTAGGGAGGTGGAAATAAGGTCAGAGACTGGGAAAGGGCCTGAGAAGTTAGAGAAAATCAGTAGGACTTGGTGACTAATTTTCAAATAGAAATTTCCAATATTCATACACCTAGATTTCAGTCTAGACTTAGGAAAAGGGTATTTTTAAAAGAAGTGCTTGGGTATTCTAATGCATTGTCAGGATTTAGAATTAAGGAATTAGATTTAGTGGGTTGGGGGTACTAAAGTGCCTACATTCCCCTTCATTTCTTACCTAAACAGTGGACTTAGACAAGTCATATAGCTTCTTTATGGTCAGAGTCCTCACCTATAAAACTGGGTATTGTCTTAGATGATCTTTGAGATTCTTTCAGTTCCTCAAAACCCAATTCTATGAATCAAAGATTATTTGAAAGAACCAGAAAAGTTAGGAAGGAAAGCTGGTTATTATTTCTTTCTTCTTCTCCAACCCCTTCCTCCTGCTTTCTTTTTATAGAGAAGGTGGGGAGAAATTTTAGATGCTGTCTTTGAGATGATTTCATGTCCCCCAACTGAAATCAATGACAACACCCAGCACATACACAGTTTACAACATTAGAGTTTCTACGATGGTCAGAGCGATTTGGTTCTTAGGGGAATGGTTGACAGATCTGAAGAATAAGGAATTACAAAGGTACCTACTGTTTTCTGAACTGAGTTAGATTCTCAAGCTACACAGTGTAACTGAAATATGACATACAGGTCATTTTTATCCATCCAATAACCATTTATTAAGAGCCTCTTGTGAACCAGGCAATGAATACACCATGCTTGCTGCTCACCTAGTTGTTACACTTTGGCTAAGATAAAAAAGAAAGTGCTGCAAGGTATGACAAGCACTATGATTGATGATGTTTGGCAGTGACCCAAAGGAAGGAATAATCACTTGGAGTAGGCAGTAGGAAATTAAAAGTCCCAAGGAGGTGTCATTTGAGCTAAGGCCTGCCAAAGTAAGCATTTGTCAGAGGAGGCACCTCGGAGGTATGTTCTGAGAACTAGCTGCAAATGATGTGGTGTAGCTAGATGGCAGACTTGACTTTACAGACAATGAGAAGTTTCTGGAAAATTTTCGCTGGCAAGTTAACAGGATCATATTTGCACTTCAGGGAGAACATGTGGGATGCCTGGGTGGCTCAGTCAATTAGGGGTCTGCCTTCGGCTCAGGTCATGACCCCAGGGGCCTGGGATTGAATCCGCATTCGACTCCTTGCTCATCAGGGAGTCTGCTTCTCCCTCTGCCTGCTCTGCCTGCCACTCCCCCTGCTTAAGCTTTCTTGCTCTCTAATAAATAAATAAATAAATAAAAATCTTTAAGGGAGAACATTTTGGCAGTAGATTCTTGAAACTACCTGATGAATGGGGAGTTCAGATATGACAAGACTGTCTTCCCAAAGACAATTTTAACAGTCCTCCCATGCCATATGCTCTTTGTACAATGATTTTGATATTCCTCTGAGAGATGGGGGTCTCTCCTTTACTTGAAACTAGGAGGGGGCAGGGTGTGTGTGTGAGTGTGACTGTTTCAACCAGTAGAGTTCAGTGGAAATAAGGCAGTGTGACTTTTCAATGCTAGGTCACAGAAGGGGATGCAGCTGCTCTGAGGCTGAAAACTTGAAAAGCTGCTGCCTCCCCCTCTTCCTTCTTGAATATGAAGAAAAAGGAAGCTCTGGTGTGGATGCACTATATGGAGTCCAGAGTATGTTAATGATTGCCTGATAGTCCTGCTCAGTTCTGAGGGAGAGAATTATCAATGAGTGGAAATGTTAGCACCAACAATGTAAAAATGGATCCTTGAGGAAAGGGAGGTGTTGAGTCAGGAGCTGCTCTGAATCAAATACTAACAAGTCATTCAACACAGCTATCAAGGATTTTAGGCCCAGTCTTTAGCAGGTAATAACTTTCTCTGCGCTTTATCCACATAAGCTCACATTCCATTACATCTTAAAACCCTACTCATGAGGTCAAGGAACCATAGTAAATTATATGTGAAAGATCACATGTGAATGAGGATGGTGAGGTTCTAGAGATTGGCCCATATTATTTATTTTGGAATAATTTTAGATTCACATAAGAGAGGCAATGATAAAGTTTGCATAAAGTCTTCACTCTCTCCCTGTTAACACCTTACAGAACCATGATACAGTTGTCAAAACAAGTATGCTAACATTGGCACATTATTATTAACTAAACTTAAGATTTTACCACTTTTCCTACTAAAGTCCTTTTTGGGGGGTTCCAGAATCCAAGCCAGGATATACTTGGTTGTCATGTCTCTTCAAATCTGTGATAGTTTTCAGTCTTTTGTGATCTTGATATTTTATTTTGCAGAATGTTCCTCAGTTTGTGTTTGCCTAATGCTTTTCTCACAACTAGACTGTGGTTAGGTGTTCTGGTGAAGACTACCAGAGATAAATTGCTGTTCTTCTCACATGTCAGGGTGATATATATTAAGGTTAATGGCTGATAACTTTGATTACTTGGTTAAGCTAGTCTACAGGGTTCTCCACTGTAGTTACTGATTTCCCTTCCCACAACTTAATCCCCCCCGCCCCCACAATCTATTCTTTAGAAGCCAACTATTCAAGTAAAATGGAATTCCACTACTTGGGAAGGGGCACCTATACAATTATTTGGAGTTTTCCTGAAAGGAAGAGATCTTTCCCCCATTTACTTACTCAATTATTTATGTCACTATGGGGTGGGGGGGGCAGAGGGTCAGATAATACTTCTTTTGTAGTAATTGTTAACCTTCTTACTCAAATTGTTCTAGTTTTGGCCATTAGGAGTTTGAGTTGGTTCTTGTATGTTTCACATAGCACAACCCATTGGCTTTTTCACCTCTTTGCTTCCTGGTACTACTTGTCAGGCCAATCTCTTATTACCTCTGTGTGAGATAACAAGGAATATATATATTGGTCCCTGCCCCTGGTTCCTGACACATAGCTCCCAAAACTCTTGGGATTTCCTAAATGGTGTGAACAGTAGGAGTATCTTTTGTTAAATTTAGTCATTGACCCTGGTTCTCAACACAAAGCTCCTAAATCCCTTAGAACATCAAGGTGGAGGGGTAATAGGAATCTTTTGTTCTAATGAGGTGACAGCTAGTGGCTTCTGGATGGGAGCCAGTGACCAGAAAGACCAAAGTGTTGATTGAAAGCTTGGAACTTTCAGCCCCATTCCCTGTTCTCAGAGGGGTTGGCTATTGAGTTAATGATCTATGAAGCCTATGTGATGAAACCTCCACGAAGAGCCCCAAAGTATAGTGTTCAGGGAGCTTCTAGGTTGGTGAACATATGAATATCCTGGCAGAGAATGGAAGCTCCATGCCCTTTCCCACATACCTTGCCCTATGCATCTCTTCCATCTGGCTCTTCCCGATCATATCCCTTTATAATAGTTATTTATTTTTTCTCAGTTCTGTGAGCTGCTCTAGCAAATTAATTGGACCTCCAATTTATAGCCAGTCAGTCAGAAATGAAGATAAAACAACCTGGACTTGTGATGGTCATCTGAAGTGGGAGACAGTCTTGTGGAACCGAACTCAACTTATGGGTTCTGATGCCATCTCAGTTAGTGTCAGGATTAAGAAATCGCTGGAATGTCCCAGAAAATTGCTTGCTGAGAAAAGAACCACACAATTGTTGGAGACCAGAAGTGTCAGAAGTGTAAACGTGGTATTTGGCAGTAATGTCAGAGTAAAAGAGAAACATACAGGTGTGGTGTAGGGTTTCCTTCTACACTCTGTGCAGCTACTTCTTCAAGGAATTCTGGCTCTTTTTATTGGAGACTGGCATTTAGACACCAAGGCCTAGGCACTGGGTGTTCTGGTTATTATTGGGGTATTAATATTTCTAAGCCCAATACATAATATGGCCTAAACGGAATGTGACAAAGTTGAGAAATGGGGAGGTTGAATGTCTGCCTCCTTTTAAGACTTTATTCTCTACCTAAAAAAACAAAAACAAAAACTTAGGAGTATTCACAAAGTGATGCGTTCTCAAAGAAACTGTGTCAACATGATCAAATAGCGTATTATCTAAGACTTATGTATCTTGATATCCCGTCCCTTAAAAATCACCATTGTCCATGAAAAAATGTAATGTCAATGTATTAATAAATATTAGGTTATATTCTTAAAAGAATAATGGGGGAAGGCAGAATATTTCCAAGCCCTCTCAGCAGACATAGCTGGAAAATATGTATGTATACTAACCTATATATGCATACATATTGGTCCATGTTATGTCTCACAAAGTGAAAGGTAAATATTGGGCTACTGGGTATCTAGGTGGTCCTGGGATAAGTCCAGAAGAGATGATCAACTGAGTTAAAAGGTTCATGAACACTCAGGGGCTCTTGAATTCACAAGAGTTTATCATACTAGCTTTAACCTATTTCCTCCTCTTGGTAGGAGTGGATCGGAGAAATGCAGTTCACGAAGTATTTGGATTTTAGCAAGGCATTTGAGAAAAAAAACCTCTTACCCTTGAATTATCTACTCAGTGTCCAGTAGTGCCAAGCACCATAGTAGGTTCTCAAATGTTTGCTAAAATAAATGATAACCCCTTATAAACAGGAGAGGTAAAGGAATATACTGGATGAGTCAGGATCTAAAGTAGCTTCTTGATGGCAAGATAATCACTTGAATCAAACAACATGAAATTAGGAAGTTTTAAAATTCTTCAGTTAGCTTTAAAATTTTTTTTTAATCTATATAAGTGTAAAAATTGTGGCTAAACAACAGTGTGAAAAAGACTGGGTCAACTCCTAACTCTATCAGTCAAGCTGAGATTGTTATTAGGGTGATAGAACTGAAGTTTCATGAAACTTAAAAAATATATGTTGGCTAATTGAATTTTAAATTGAAAAAAAATTCTAAGGGAAGACAGTCACCATGTAGTTAGCAATATTATTTACGACTCTAAAGAAGGAAGAAAAAAGTACATAAGGCAGTAGGTAGTGGAAACCCCTGCATATTAGTTGTTTCTAAATGATAGTTTTGAAGGCTTAAGGGAATCATCAATGTGAGAAAAAAATACCAAGGCAAAAAATCAGCTAGGCTTCAAATTCCACAGAGACCAAAAAAAAAGCAAAGATTTAATACACATACACACACATACATGCACACACACAAAGCCAGATTGCCAAGGATGTGTGAATATGCAACTTAATGTATAAATTTAGAACAAACAAAAAAGACGGAACTCATAAATAAAAAAAAAGGAATTGAAGTTTCACTTGGAAAAGATAATTTTGATCAGGAATTCTTAAGCTTAAGTGTGTCTAATACACAGAGTGAATGATCTGGATGCTTGGCCCCCACTTACAGATTTTTAAATGTACCTAGGGTGGTATCCAGGAATCCGCATTTTCAATATGAATTTTTAGGTAATTCTGATAGTGGAGATACTCCTACCATACTATGAGGAAGAGGTACCTAGCCAAGATAAACTACAGAATTTGTGGGCCCAAGGCAAAACTCAAAACATTAAGTCAGGGTTAGCAGAGCATTAAACTAAGCATGGGGCCCTGTGACAATGCACAGGTTGAATACCCATGAAGCCATTTATTATGTTCTGAGGTAATGATCTGCCACCCCCACTAGATTAAAGGTTTAAAAAATCCTACTTAATTTAAATTCACATTTAAGTAGCCACACATACACTTAAAAAAATGAGGCACCTGGCTGGCTTGGTTGCTAAAGCATGTAACGACTCTATCTCAGCATCGTGAGTTCAAGCCCCATCTTGGGTGTAGAGATTACTTAAAACACTTTTTTAGATAATAGCCACCCATACTAATGGTTACTGTACTGGACAATGCAGCTCTAGCTCTTGAATGTTTTATTCCAGCCAGCTGCCCCAAGACAGTCCTTTCTTGAAAGGAGGCCAAGATGGCACTAGTTATTAGCCCTCCCCACACCTACCTATTAAGAATTACATTCCAGGGGCACCTGGCTTTCTCAGTTGGGAGAGCATGCGACTCTTGATCTTGGGGTTGTGAACTGGAGACCCATGTTGGGTGTAGAGATTACTTAAAAATAAAACGTTAAGACAACAACTGCAACAAAACTAAATTCCAGTCCCTGAGAGGCCAGTGTCTGTCCTGGTCTCAACGGAAGGACCCAAGAAGTGAGCCAAATTCAACTTTCATTCTGCACTTACTATGGGACAGTACTATACAGAATGACCATATGAGTTTAGAATGCTTATCAGTAGCGTTAATTTGAGAAATAAAAATTGAGAGCAGGTTCTGGCATCACTTAACTGAGTTGTTTTTGCCTCTACTAGAAAAGTCCACTTTAATTTTAGACAATCTAAGACTTGGGTTTCCTCATCTGAAAACATGGAAAATGTCACCTACCTCATTGGGTTTGAGAATTGAGGACCCCCCCCCCCAATCTGTTACATTAATTCTAATAAGCACTTGCCGTGTACTATTTCTTCAGCATCTAAAATATCTTCTGTAGCTCTGTCAATCCAATACCTCTATAGGTTTTGTGCCAGAAAACTTAGGGAAAACCTTTAGAGTAAACCTTTAGAGTCTGAAAATCTCTTACCAAATTTCAGACTGTTAACAGAATCAGTACATGGTTGGCAGATAGTCCTTTCACACGTACGCTGTCATTTAAGTTCTCAAATTAACTTTTCCACATACACATTTTAGGATTAAAATATTAAATATTTTCAGTGTAAGTGCAGGGATCTTGTAAGTTCACTTATGATCTATTTTTTTAAATGGCCAAAATATTAAAATTAGAGAAACTCTATTTTGAAGATTACAAAGAACTTGTTGATGTCAAATAGGTCAATCAATGTTTCTATTTGATGGAATAAAGATGTTCAGACAGTGCTGGGTGTCTGGTCAGTACTTACAGTTCTTGACAGTATTACTGATGGATTCCACCAGCTTCTTCAGAGTCTTCTGGTCCATGCCAAGTGTGGCTTCAACACACCGCACAATTCTCAGATAACCCTAGTTCCAGGCCTCCGTGTCCTGGATTGCCACTGGTTCCACAGTTCAATACTCTCTGCCCAACAGAATGTGACCATGGCAACGTTCCAGCAACCAAACACAGAGGTTCTCAAGTGATTGGAAAATATGCAGCAATGGTTGTTACCACTCAATACAAATGCAGGGATGTTATTAATGTTATTGTGATCTGAAATATTTCGAACATTTATTTTTTTTTTAGGGCTAAATACCACTTAGAGTGGTACTTGATAATACTGTCATTTATTTTTCCTCAGCATAAACTGTAGAGTTGAAAATGTTTCCTTCATATCTCAACACATAACTGAGAAATAAGATGATAAAGACTTTATTTTTACACTGAAATAAAATATTTTTCTAGGCTACAAATACTTGCTCCTCCAAAGATTATAACCTCCTTTAAAAACTCTGAGGGGTTGCCTGGGTGGCTCAGTGGGTTGGGCATCTGGCTCTTGGTTTCAGCTCAGGTCATGATCTTGGGGATGTAGGAGGGAGCCCCAAAATGGACTCCTCTTTCACCAGGGAGTCTGCTTGAGATTCTTTCCCTATACCCCTCCCCCTGCCTGTCTGTACTCTAAAGTTAATAAAAAAAAAAAAATTAGAAAACAAAAACTCTAAGCACCCTCTCATAATCTCCAAAGAGAGACTTTAATCTGGGAGCTCCTAGAGAAATGTAAAATCCCACCTGACCCCTCTAACTTGTATCTGACTGACTGTAAAAAAGCATGCTGTGACCATGCCAAAGCCGGCCAAAAGGACAACTGTGCTAACTCCTGCCTACTGTCAAATCCTAACAGAGAACGAACAACTCCTGGTCTATGTTTGCTGGCTTTCACTATGGTAAGGAAGAAAATGTGCTAAAATGATTTTTAGAATTTAGTACACTACATTCTTATACATTTTAAATAATATTTAACAATGAATTTTAAAATAAGACAAACACATCTGGAACAAAAAAGCTTTCCCAAGCCTCTGCCTTTGGCTTCTGTCATATCTCAGTGTCCTGGGATCTAGCCCCGCTTTGGGCTCTCTACTCAGTGGAGAGCCTGCTTCCCCCTCTCTCTCTGCCTGCCTCTCTGCCTACTTTTGATCTGTCAAATGAATAAATAAAATCTTAAAAAAAAAAAAAAGCTTTCCCAGAACTTTTCTTTAGGAAATACCAGATGAGTGTTCACTGATTTTAGGTTGAAAACTGGCAATGTTTTAAAAAGTGTGAAACCTGTCACTTAAGTCTAAAGAGTGTGCTCGATTTCTTGGAGGTTAGTCTACTGTTCTTCATGAAAGAGTATTAGGCAACAGGATTTAACAACATCCGGACTGAAGGACTATGAACCTATACTCAGGATAAAAAAGTTCAGGACACTCTTATGGTATTTATTTGTTTTTTAAATTTAATTTATTTGAGAGAGAAAGACAGAGTGAGAGAGGACACAACCAGAGGGAGAAGGAGAGGGAGGAGTAGGCTCCCTGCTCAGCGGGAGTACTCACCCCTGTACTGATGCGGGGCTCGATCCCAGGACCTCAGGCTCATGACCTGAGCCAAAGGCAAACACTTAACAACTGAGCCACCCAGGTCCCCCTACTCTAATGGTATTTAAAACACCTAAATATACTAAGGGCAACCAAATGAATCCAAAACAACCAGACAAAGTACTGGTATAAATTCAGTTTTTTGATTCAGAGACTCATCAACTTTGTTCCAGCTACCTTGGCATCACTATCCAAATAACATGACCTGTGTTTATAAAACTGGAGGAAAATTATTCGAGAAAAAGCATGGTCTGCTGGAGGGAGTAAGTTAAGAGATGTTAGTAATTTACACATAACATTACCTGGTCAAATCTTCTTCCCATACCTTATTAGAAAGAAGACTGTTAAGGCTACCAGCAGAGGAAGAAAGGGGAACCCCCTTACACTGTTGGTGGGAATGCAAGCTGGTGCAGCCACTCTGGAAAACAATACGGAGGTTCCTCCAAAAGTTAAAAATAGAGCTACTCGACAACTCAGCAATTACGCTGCTAGGTATTTACCCCAAAGATACAAATGGAGTGACAAAGGGACACCTGCACCCCAATGTTTATAGCAGCAATGTCCACAATAGCCAAACTATGGAAAGAGCCCAGATGTCCATCGACAGATGAATGGATGAAGATGTGGTATACACACACACACACACACAAACGCACAATAGAGAATAGTACTCAGCCATCAAAGAATGAAATCTTGCCATTTCCAAAGACATGGATGAACCAGAGGGTATTATGCTAAGGGAAATAAATCAATCAGAGAAAGACAGTATCATATGATCTCACATGTGGAATTTAAGAAACAAAACAGAGGAACACAGGGGAAGGAAGGGAAAAATAAAACAAGATGAAATCAGAGAGGAAGACAAATCATAAGAGACTCTTAACCACAGGAAATAAACTGAGGGTTGCTGGAGGCGAGGGGGATGGGGGTATGGGATAACTGGGTGATGGGTATTAAGGAGTGTACATGATGTAATGACCACTGGGTGTTATATGCAACTGATGAATCACTGAACTTCACCTCTGAAATTAATAACATACTGTATGTTAATTACATAAATTAAAAAAAAAGGCTACCAGCAGAGGAACAATGAGAAAAGTGTTTCCTAGACAGTCAACAGAGTTTGGAAAGAATACAATTTTTTTGCCAGGTCATCTTCTTCCTCAGTCTAGTAACAGTTGCTTCTTGTGGGACATAGTCATAATGTACTGGACCAGTGTACAAAGGAACACTTTTATGTTCATACCAAAAATGATCACCAAATAACCCGATAAACTTATCTTTTAGCATTTTTGTGAACAACAATCCTAAGCAACTTTCTTTCAGATTAAAAAAAAAAAAAGTCCCTCAAACTTGCTGTGTACTCAAGAGCATATAGATATCTTTTATTAGGAAGAAGAGTATGAAGTTTTAAGCAAAAAATTTAAGGAAGCTTACCAAGAAATATATTATTTTTACAGCTAAAAATTAGGGGACATGTCTTATCCACTTATCACCCAGTAGTGCTTCTTGATCTTTGGAACTTTAGTTGGGACTCAAAGGGAGCTGGTAAGAACACAGCTATTTTTAAGTAAAATAGCTATTTATTCAGCTTCTTGTCATGCCAAAATGTTTTGTGCATATATCACTATAATTAGCACACCTTCTGTAACAGGCAAAATTGTACATCAAATTATTTTTCATGTTACCTGATTATATAAAAATGTAAAGTGAAAATGATTTATCAATTCTTTTTAACATTACTAGTAAACAATTCAGCAGTAGATATGAGGCACAAAATCTTAGTAAAATATGACACAGGAAGAGCAGTAATGTAATTTTCACTTAACTTGTCATAATTTGTTATGAATATACAAAGACAAATTTCTAAAATGTTATATTTACTAAGATTCTGGCAATAGCTTTATGTAACAAGACACAGCATACCAGGCCTGCCACTCAACTTGTTTATGGTAAGTCTCAAGCTTCAATATGAAGCTGTTTAAAAAAAAAAAAAAAAAAAATCAAAAGCCTGCTTTGTATACATGCTAAGTATCTTGGCAAGTATGCCATTAAACACAATAAAGAATTTAATATAGCAAGAATAAGGAGTTAATAAAAGCTAAACATTGCAGCCTAAACAAAATTCATACAAAAATAAAATAACTATTACTGGTTACATAAAATTTTCCTGACTGGTTAAAACTTAACAGTATAAAACATGCATTTTAAATCTTTAGCTATCAAGTTCAAAAAGTACCAGTGTCTATTTGAAATGATTCTTCTCCAAAGCCAAAGTATAGTCAAAATTAATTCAAATGTTATAACACATTCTAATGCTAAAAAACATTCAGTATTATTGAAATGGAGGTAAATCCCAGAGCTTCTGGGGCTCTGTCATGCTGCAAAGGGCTGTTTCTCTGGTTCACTTAAAGCAGCAAACGACAGAGTCCAAGGATATCTAGGGGCAAGACTGTTATACCCAGCTCTGACCTCCCCATGAAGCATGGCTACTATGTCCACAAAAATAGGATGTGTGAGGATAAAAGGCACGCTATTCTGCTAGCTAAAGAGATAGCAAACCACCCCCCCCAACCCGAAAAGCTCCTTCCCCAAGTAAATAAAAGTATATCAGGGGAAAAAATTAAAATACACTTATCTACAGAGTAAGGATTTTGAAATATCAATGTAATGCCTATTCCAAAAATGTTAACTAGAATCATCTGGTAATTGCTAATTACATCTTAATGATGTATCCAGATTTGATTTCTGTTGATTTATCATTAGATACTTCTAGTCAAAATATTAACTTTATCCCCAAATATCTTAACCACTAGCACAACTGCAGTGTATATCTCCCGGAGTTGTTAAGCACTGGAAGAGAAAAAAACAGATGTTCAAGCAGCAGGCAACAATTATGGCCCTTTCACACAGCGGCATCCGAGTGGCTACTGAATAGTCCAGGAATAATTCTAAAAACAAGAAAATTCATGCATTTTAGTAATTATGTCATAATTTTCACAGTTGAAATTTCCTTAGACATTGCACTTTCTTTATAAGGGAATCCTGATTTTTCTTAATGTTATGGCAAGTCAGGACTTGAACTAGCAGCCTTCTTTTTCTTCTTCTTACTGTGTTTCTTATGCTTCTTTTTCTTTTTTGTTTTTTCCTGTAAAAAGAGATCCCTGTTAGACATTTCTACAGGAAAATATTAAAATTAAAACAACAACGTTACCATGGTCCTTCTAAGCTAATATATAATTATTTCAAACAATCCAGACTACTCAGAACATTTCCTAAAAGTCTCAATAATCAGTATCATATAAGGACTTAAGAGTGCTTGTTGATTTTCAAAAAGATATGGAAAAACTCTAAGTCATTAGCACACAAATGTAGCTTTTAAACAAAATTTCCTATAGAAAATAAATTCTAAGAATAGTGATATCAACTGCTGTATTTCGTATTATATAGTTTCTAAAGGTGAAGAAATTGTAGTTAGTACAAAAAAATCCTCCTATCACAGCAAAACACAACTGTTTTTGTAAAATGACAGTTTTGGGGAACAGAAGATATATTAAATCTGATATTTTTTTAAAGTAAACAGAAACAAATTATTATGTCCTGTCTAAACTGGTAGCACTTTATTAATTATGAAATTAACTAAAAAAGTGGTTAAAAAATATGGATGTACAGTTGAAAAGTCTACTTAGCTTTTAAGTAAAACAGATGCTTTTTCTTTTTTAAAACTTTTATGTAAGCTCTATGCCCACTGTGGGGCTTGAACTCACAACCTCAACACCAAAAGTTGTATGCTATATAGATTGAGCCAGCCAGGCACCCAGATGCTTAATTTTTAGAAGCCTAGGAAAAGTAATCAAATTGTGACTAGATAGAGAGCTAAAATTTTGCTGAACTCTGACTCTTGAGACTATTAACGATGTAGAAGAGAAGGCAAAACTTTTAGAAACAGATATTTAGAAAGGTGGTATCAAATGACAGACTTGTTGATATTCACCAAGAAAAGAGACATGTAAAGATAGCAAAGCAGAGCTTCCTATCCATTTCCTTATCAATTACAACTTTCAACAATTCCTCCGCCCCTCTCAAACGTCCCTACCACTTAGTGGCTCTAAGCTAACTTTCATCATTCTTGTCATGAGAAGCTCAAGTACACAGGGAATCTTACCAAGAGTCCCAAATCTTGTATTTGGGTCTTTAAAAAGTTAAGTTTCGGGTATAGGTTACTTTTTCATAAAAGGAGAGTTGACTGCTCTCTTTTTAAAATACTTTTCTTCTTGGCTACCACAACACCTCCACCTGCTGCTTTCTTCTATCACAAAGAGCCCTTCAACTCCTGTGCTGTTCATCTTCCTCTGCTTGACCTTTCAGGGTTCTTTTCCACATGGCTATCTCACATGCTATAAAAACCACTTACATACCAAATCTTCGTATCCAGTCCTATGCTTTGAACTCAAGACTGTGAGTTCCACCTGGATACCTAACAGGTATATCTAAAATTACCATAAACAATGCTTAATTTTTCTCTCCAAACCCTCTTAACCATCTTTAGTAAACAGCACCTCTAATTGGTTCTCTTACTTAAAGTGAAGAATCTAAGCTACGTTTGACTCCACTTTCTGCCTTAACTCCACTCTCTACATCCAAAGCAGCAAGCAAGCCCTATCATTTAAGTCCACAACGCATCTCAAATCCATCAGGCTAGTCCATCTCCACCACAACCACTGTGATACAAACACCACCATTCCTCGCTTCTGTCCACTCCACCTCCTCTGTCAAAGCATTCTAAAAATGTAAAGTTGGTTCAGATCACTTCTTTGTTTAAAACACTCAAAACAGGGGCGCCTGGGTGGCTCAGTGGATTAGGCCGCTGCCTTCGGCTCAGGTCATGATCTCAGGGTCCTGGGATCGAGTCCCACATCGGGCTCTCTGCTCAGCGGCGAGCCTGCTTCCCTCTCTCTCTCTCTGCCTGCCTCTCTGTCTACTTGTGATCTGTCTCTGTCAAATAAATTAAAAAAACAAAACAAAACAAAACACTCAAAACAGCTTCCCAAAGCATTCTGATTAAAACCCAAACACCTTGCTTGTGATATGGCCTCTGCTTACTTCCCCACCTCACTGTATGGTACTCCTCTTTATCTACTAGATATAAGCCATGCTTACCCCTTTAGTTCCTCAAACAAACCAAGGTCATTCCTACCACAGGTCCTTAGCTCTTCTGTTTAGGATATTGTTCTTTTGATATTCACATGGTTAGCTCTTTCTGATAAATCCTTCCCTCCCCAAAGCCACTCTCCCCAAAGCCACTCTCACACATCACCCTCTCATCTATCTTGTATTCCAACACCAACACCAATGGCAACTGCAGAGAGATGTTTAATAAACACATGTGAGCTGAATGCATGAAACAGTGGAGTATGCAAGTACAAATCAGAATGATCCAAAATTGGATCTGCCTTAATCTGAACCAAAGACCAAAGCAGTCTTCACTCAAATTATCTTTCCATTCAGAAAAAAAGTCTCTTAAATGTCACCTTGGTCTTGAAGTATATAAAATGCTACTTCTGAGTCATATGTTACCAAAAAAGGACCCTCATTTTAAGAGTGAGGGAAATTCTGGGAAGGGGAAGTTACCCTCGAACTTACAAAAGATGCTGTTCTTATTTTTCTTTTACTTGTTCCTAAGAAAACGCCTATAAAGGCCATCACCCACACTTACACTGAGTGCTCCTAAATGACTAATGATACAGTCTGAAATTACTCTTTGATAATCTATTATCTAACTTTCCCTAGGTTGGTCCGCTTCTCATTTCGTTATCACTGTCATTTTTCTTATTCTCCTTTCTTCTTTCTCCTTTTATACTTCTTTGTCTGCATAACAGCAGAGCTGGCTTTAGAAATGGTGAAACAATCATCTTTATTATTAAAATATTTATGTTGTCACATTCCTGCTTTTTCATTGCAACCTGGGCTTAAAGAGGCTTTTTCTGCTAAATGTTACCAGGTTTGGCCAACCTGGAAGTCACTACTATTAAGGATGGAGGGAATCACCATACCTAGTATTTCATACTACAGCTTAAAAAGGTCAAATTAAAGTTCAATTTTTCATTTCTAACAGCACCAAATATGGAACAAAATAAAATGAAATACTGAATAAAATACTGAAATAGAAACAGAGATGTTTGCTACCAGGATATTCTTCTTTTCTCTGGAGCCAATTTAACTTGCTCCAATACACTAAGTAAAGCTGAACAATACACTTCCCAAATAAATATTTATTTGGCCCCAGTAAATGAAGTCCTGTTTTACCATGATTCATTTTATATTAAACAAAAAGAGCTACCACTATTGTCATGTAAAAAAATAAGTGATACTTGCTATTACTTTTTCTCGTTCTTCACTGCTTTTCTTCTTTTTTGCTCGTACCTAAAAAGTTTGAATTTTTGTTGAGAAGACAAATATGTAACTTGTACTCAAGGCATTTTTTCATCCCCTAATGTACCTTACAGCTTTAGAATTTATGTGTAAAAACATTTTGATGATACTGCAAACCCGTTATTTCATAATGACAAGTCAATGAGAAACATTTAAAGGAAAGAAAATTAAGATTTTTTAATATCTAGAGGGCTTCCTTATATTCCTTTCCAGCACCTAAAAAAACCCAATGAGGCACAGTGGATAAAAAGCATGAGCTCTGAAATAAAACAGACCAATTCTACCTCTGCTATGTACTACCCTCAGTTTCACCAACTGTAAAATCGATAATATCAACCCTCTAGTGTAAGTGCCTGGAATAGAGTTAAGTATTTCTCTTACTGTATGGTGTTCTATAAATGGTAGCTATACGCATAGTGTACTCAGTATAAACCAAATGATTAAAACCCTTTTAAGTAATACTCATTACACCATTAGAATTTTAACCTTTAGAAGTGTGAATTTAAAACTAAATTGAAAGTTGCTAAAGCTCATGTATATTCAAAGTCTAAGTGTAACATATATTAAGTGCTCTAGAAAACACTTAGGAAATTATTATTTCTTACTGTTATTCTTGTCATAACAATGACTGGAGATGGTGGTAGTTGTGCTGCATCCACGTTTAGCGAGACCAAGACTGGGGATGCTGTCATGTGATGTCCAAGACAGCCAGACAGCTCTAACATGACTTTTAGACAGCCTGCCAGTCATATAATAAACCCACTTGTAATACAGAAAGACTATATTTTGTTTCATTCATTCAGAGCTTTATTGAGAATTGTTTACCATTTTGGAAAATGTCACTGATGACAATGCCACTGTACAGTTTTTGAAGGACATATGTAATGTACCTGCAAAAGCCTGAATTTTGTTATGTCTTAAGATTTGATGTCTTCTAGTTATCACACTCAAACATTTATGTACTGAAATATAATTTAGTAAATTTATATACCAATATTTTTTTATATTTCTTTTAAAAATGTTAGGGGATATTAATATAAAATGTGAAGATATATACATACACATACACACACACTACAAGTTTCAATTCAGTTTCATTTCAGGGGGCATTACAAAATATTGCTACAAAAGGTGGGTAATAGTCCCTATTTTACAAATGAGGAAACTAAGTCCAAGAGAGAAATACTTTAAAGACGATAACTTGCAGACCTAAAATTAACTAAAAGTAGAGTGCAAATAAAATCTAAGATAGGAATATCAGAGCTGAAAAGGACTATAGAGACTACAGAAACTAATTGTACTTCCTCACTTTATAGATAGGGAAAAAGATCATGCCAACATTTCTGTTCTACCTCATCACTATTCTACTCCCTCACTAGTAATAGTTCCAAACAAAAACAAGGGAATGCTGGGTTTCAATATGGTACACATCAAACATCTGTCATGTAATCAAAATACTAGTACAGGAAAAAGTAACTATTAGAAGAAAAATAAAACAGCCCAGAATAGAGATTTGTAAATATGGTTAATTACCATATTAGCTATATAATCAACTTCTAGAAAATGCAAAAATCATTCTGAAATGGAACTTCCATTTCTTTTTCACAGTGCACATACTAGAGAAGTGAGTAAATGGAATATTCATGAAGTATTTCTTTTTTATTAATTTGTATTTATTAAAAACAAACATTTTAAAGTGAAGAAAGTGAATTTGATCTTATACGTACCTCCTCAATATGATCTGATTCTGATAAGGACTCAGATGATAAAGGTTTATCTTCAGAATGTATCTTTCTCTTTTTGCTCTGTCCTTTAATGTCCTAAGAAAAATAAATACATGTACCTTGACTCAAAAAGATGTAAGGCTATGCCACTCAAGTTTTGTTTCTAATTAACAACTTTCCAATTATCACAAAAATCATGTCCATTTTAGGAATGTCTTATAGTTGGCAGCTCCCATGTGAGGGGCATAGATATTTAAAATTGTTAGATCTTCTTGTTGGACAGACCCTTTGAGTATGATATAGTGTCCTTCCTCATCTCTTATTTTAGCATTTTAGAAATGTCTTAAATTGATGACATTTGCCAATTTTCAGTCTTTAATTCCAACAAAGTAATTTTTATTAAATAGCCTCAAAAGAGATAATTACATGTAAATTGAGATGTAATATCCTTATATTCTTTTTTTAAAAAACTGTTTATTTGAGTAATGCATATACCCAATGTGGGGCCTGAACTCATGACCATGAGATTGAGTCACATGCTCTTCCAACTGAGCCAGCCAAGTGCCAAGTGCCCTCTTATTTTAATTAAACTCTAATGTGTCATAAGAGACCCTACAGATAGTGTAAGATTTGAGTCCCTTGTATTCTAACTGTTTTGTTTCTACCCAGTGTTGGATCAGACAGGCCTAGTGCTGCAAAAAAGAAAAACAATGGATAATTATTTGTGATCTAAAAATATCTCTACACAGTAATAATTTCTTTCATGCATTACAAGTGTTAAATTCACATTAAAATAATCTTCATCTCTAAGTATTTTTAATGATGAGAAAACATTAATTCTGGGGAAGAAGAGAGACTAGAGGAATAATTAGGGACTTAAATATATATACTGAGGAATAAACATTTCAAAACACCTGAAGGAAGTATGGCAAAATGTTAAGGTTTTTAAAAAAGATTTATTTACTTGAGAGAGAGAGAGAGAGAGAGAACAAGTGGTGGGGAGGGGAAGAGGGAGAGAGAGAAAGGGGGCAGCAAACTCCCCACTGAGCATGGAGCCAGAGGTGGGGCTTGATCCCAGATTTGAGATCATGACCTCAGCAGAAACAAAACCAAGAGTAGGACGCTCAACTGACTGAGCCCAGGTGCCCCAATGTTAAGATTTATTAAAACTTCAGCGGATGTGCTGTTGTCATTTTATTATTTTCCATATACTTTTTCTGTATGTCTGAATAATTTATATAACAAGACAAAAAAAACCCCACACAATGAAAAAAAGTGCTCACTATCCAATTGTACAGAAAAAAAATATAAACTTTATATACCAGGAAGCCAATTTTGAAGATTAAACAAAAAATCACATAGAAAATAAACTAGCAGTGATCTGTATTATAGGTGATTTAACTTTATTTCTGCAAATACGTTTATAATTTCGTTAGAAATGATAAATGCTCACTGTAAGCAAATTCACCTGAATCCTGCTACTAGAGATTAAACATCATGAAGATTTTTGGAAACATCTCACTATGTGTACATTTATAACTTTATATAGATACTTGCTATTTGGAACCTGCTCTTGTCATCCAATCCTTCCATGCCAACTACATCATCATTTATGGCCGCCTCTGATATTCACTGAAAGCATATGCCACAATTTACTTAACCCATGTCTTTCTGGATGGCAGCTAAACATATGGGTTATTTGCTATTAAGAAAAGTTGAAGTTGGGGGCGCCTGGGTGGCTCAGTGGATTAAGCCGCTGCCTTCGGCTCAGGTCATGATCTCAGGGTCCTGGGATCGAGCCCCGCATCAGGCTCTCTGCTCCGCGGGGAGCCTGCTTCCTCCTCTCTCTCTGCCTGCCTCTCTGCCTACTTGTGATCTCTCTGTCAAATAAATAAAATCTTTAAAAAAAAAAAAAAAAAGTTGAAGTGGAGTGAAGGGTACATGAATGCAAAAATCTTTACCTAATAATGTCTAAATCAAAGACCAAAGTAGCTTTTACCCAAATGATTTGCTTACTCTCCGACCCCCACCCCTAACTGTTTATTTCTCTCCTTTAGGAATCACACTTTACCAAGAAACCTCTGTTTCAGGCTTTTATCAATCACATCAATCTCAAGATTACTGGAATACAGTCCATATTTTCTTTTAGAACTGCCTAACCATGGATTTTACCACTTTTTCTGTGCACGTGAAGTATCAATTTTCAAATTACTGAAGATTAGTTTTTAATTATGTATTCCTAGTAGTTTTTCCTAAATCTGTTCATTATATTTAAATTTTGTTCATGATTTTTTTGTGTGTGATCTCTTTTTGTCATTAAGTATTAAAATTATGTGGTCAAAAGTGTTTTGAGTTTTGAGGCATGGGCTTTCCCTACCTCAATATTACATTCACCCCTGTCTTTCTCTACTTATACTTTCATACATTTAAAACTGACTTATCTGTGATTTATTTGGCTTTAAGGAGGGTCCAGTTTTATACTTTCCAGCTGGCTAGTCATTTTGTCCTAAGAAAAGTCTTTTTTTTTAAAGATTTTATTTATTTGACAGAGAGAGACACAGCGAGAGAGGGAACATAAGCAGGGGAGTGGGAAAGGGAGAAGCAGGCTTCCCACTGAGCAGGGAGCTGGACACAGGGCTCAATCCCAAGACCCCAGGATCATAACCTGAGCTGAAGGCAGATGCCTAATGACTGAGCCACCCAGGAAAATCCCAAGAAATCCCAAGAAAAGCCACTTTTATCATACTTAATGTATGCCCACAAATACTTACAAGTTTTTACTTGGGCTCTACACTGCTCCACTGCTTCCCCCCCACCCCATTCCTGTACCATACCACACTGTCTGATGCTTAAAAAATACTTAACGTCTACTTAGGGTAAGTCATACCCAGGAACATTTATTAAATCTTCATGTGCTTCTCTGAATAGATTTGCATAATTTTCTTCAAATAAGTCCTGATCAGTTCTTCAAATTTTTCCTATATATTCTTTGTTACTATTAGAAATGGGATATTTTCTTCCACTGTTAGTTATTACACTAAATTTTCACAATTTAAAAATGAGTTGAGGGGCGCCTGGGTGGCTCAGTGGATTAAGCCTCTGCCTTCAGCTCGGGTCATAGTCTCAGGGTCCTGGGATCGAGCCCCACATTGGGGTCTCTGCTCAGCAGAGACTGCTTCCACCTCTCTCTGCCTGCCTCCCTGCCTACTTGTGATCTCTCTCTCTCTCTCTCTGTCAAATAAATAAATAAATAAAAATCTTTAAAAAAAAAGTTGAAAAAACAATGACTGATATATGACTTACAATTACACCCTCTTAAAAAAAGATTTATTTTAGAGACAGAGAAGGCACGAGCATGGGCTGGGGGAGGGGCAGTGGGAGAAGGAGAGAGAAAAATCCTCAAGCGGACTCCCTGCTGAGTGCAGAGCCCAGGGCGGGGCTCAATCCCAGGATCCTGAGATCATGACCTGAACCAGAGCCGGGAGTCAGATGCTTAGGACTGAGCCACCCTGGTCCCCTTAAAATCACACCCTTTTTGGTAACACTCCACATTAACTATACCAGAATTAGAGTAAAAAACTTAATAAAAATATTACCCAGGGAGAACAATTATACCCTTTTAAAATTGCAACAGACGGGACGCCTGGGTGGCTCAGTTGGTTAAGCGGCTGCCTTCAGCTCAGGTCATGATCCCAGCGTCCTGGGATCGAGTCCCACATCAAGCTCCTTGCTCCGCGGGGAGCCTGCTTCTCCCTCTGCCTCTGCCTGCTGCTCTGTCTGCCTGTGCTCGCTCGCTCTCCCCCTCTCTCTCTCTGACAAATAAATAAATAAATAAATAAAATCTTTTAAAAAATAAATAAAATTGCAACAGACATCCTAAACAAGATTAAGAGAAGCCATGGGCCAAAAAATGTTCATTATGTGTATAAAAGATGAGTAGTATCCAAAATATGAAACTCCTGGATCACCTAGTATCGTAGTCACTTAAGTGACCCACTCTTGGTTTTGGCCCAGGTCGTGATCTTAGGGTCATGAGATCAAGCCCGGCTCTGGGTCCATGTTCAGCATGGAGTCTGCTTAAGATTCTCTCCCTGCTCTCCCCCAAGTCTACTATGTCCAAGTGACGTATTATATGACTGCCTTTAAATGATACCTGGAGGTGGGGGGGACCCAGACCTATCCCAAATCTCTATCTCTCTCTGTGGTTAACAGTGTCCTGGTCAAGACCACCCAAGAGAGAACCATTCTTCAACTTGCCCCCCATAAGACAAGCCTCACCCCAGCTGCACACCCATTGCCCAGCACAGCTACCAGGGTATTAGCCTGGCCAGTTCTTGGCGCTATGTGAAAGCTTCTATTGAAGCTCTTCCATGTAGAACCAAAACCACCTACTTGTTGGGTGATTCTTACTAAAAAATCAGACCTAAGCTGAACAGTCTATAAAAGAATGTCAGTGTTCTAGTCTAAAAAGGGAAGCAATCAGCAAAATCTAGAATATAGGAAACTCTACTGTTCTCTTAAAAAATACATTTCAAGAGGAAAATTTTAAAAGGGGAGAGCAGTTATAAATTAAAGGAGACTTATGAGATTTAATAATCAAATGCCATCTTAGAACTTGCCTGGATCATGACATAAATCAACCATAAAAATTTTTTATGAAAAATGAGACCATTTTGAAATGCCTTTATTATATTTGAAATTATTGTGAAAATGTTAATATGCAATAGTACTATTTAATTTTTAAACATGGCCTTATATTTTAAAGATAAATACTAAGTATTTGTGGATAAAGTAAAGTTAAAATTAAAAAAAGAGGTGGGGGAAGAAGCAGTGTGAGGGTTTCGTGGTAAGCTTTTATCTAGTCCTTAAATCTGTTGACTATGCAATGTTAATGTTATCTTTCATTTGTCTTACGGTTAGCAAAAAGCAACTGGCTTTCCAAAGTGATACTATTAATACTATTCTATTTGTAAAAAACACAAAGGATAATTTGCCTCCTATACCCAATTCATAAATAGCAAGCAGGATTGTTTTAATTCCAATAAATTCCATTTGTTTTAATATAAATAAGTGCATTTTTAGATAATCTCTACACCCAACATGGGGCTCGAATCTACAACCCCAACCAAGATCAAGAGTCCCATGGTATAATGACTAAGACCGCAGGTGCCCCTGAAGTTCCTACTTTTGATTTACAACAATAAAACAAAATAAAATAAACAATACATCCAGAATATGTAAATTCAGAGCTGGAAAGCAGATTAAAAGTTACCTGGGGATGCAGGGGAAGGAAGAATGGGAATTAGTTAGAATATGGGTTGTTAATTTTAAGGGGGTGATGAAGTTTTTAAACTAGAGAGCTGGTCACTGCACAACACTGTACATACACAATATTCCTTCCTCCAAATTGTAATTTTAAAATGGTTAATAGCATATTATGTAAATTATACCTCAAATTTAAAAAATTATTAAAAATACTGGGTAAAATATAGTGACTTTGGTCTATAGTTTTCTTTCATCAATAATTGCTTTCTTTAGGTTTTTAAGAACCAGAAAAAGATTTTTCTCTAAGATTTTGCTTATTTTATTTATTTGAGAGAGAGAGAGAGAGAAGGGGGCATGGCAGAGGGAGAGGATATTGAGCCCCACTGAGCAGGGAGCCTGATGCGGAGTTCCATCCCAGGATCCCGGGATCATAACCCAAGCCGAAGGCAGAGGCTTAACCAACTGAGCCACCCAGGTGCCCCACTTTTCTGATTTTTTTAACCTTTGATAATGAATTCAATAAATAATTTCCTTAAGTCAACACAAAATGCTATAAAAGCAAAAGAAATAATTTTCTTAAATTAAAAGGAAGAATACATTACTGTTAATTTCTAGAAGTAAATGAAGTATTGTATGATAGATTAAAATAAAATTATAGGGTGCCTGGGTGGCTTAGTGGGTTAAAGCCTCTGCCTTCGGCTCAGGTCATGATCCCAGCGTCCTGGGATCGAGCCCCACATCGGGCTCTCTGCTCAGCGGGGACCCTGCTTCCCTTCCTCTCTCTCTCTCTCTCTCCGCCTACTTGTGATCTCTGTCAAATAAATAAAATAAATAAATAAATAAATAAAATAAAATTATAATTACCTTTTCTTTCTCAGTTGCATCCTTTGACCTTTTTTTCTTTTTTAAACTATCCTAAACAAACAAACATATACATACATATCAATTTGAAATGTAAGAGAGCGTAAGGACAAAAACAGCAAAAAGGTGATTTGCTCTAGGACAGAAAAAAGTTTATTTCAATACCAGAACCTAATTCTGAAAATAAGGGAAATGTATGTCACATATATATGTATGTGCTTACAAGGCAATAAGGCTTCTTTCTTTATCTGACTGTATATCAAATCTATGTACACCAAAAATGATAGACTTTGTCTGTAATAACCACAGGGTTTCTTTTAAAATAAGACTTAATGCCATTTGCTTATTTTTGCCTGTGGTGGTCATACGCACTGAGGTTCTCATTCACACTGTCCTCAGAAATCGCCCAATCTGATTTTCCTACTCTCCCTGTAAGGAGGAAAGGTGAGAATTTCTGCTTCTGATTCTTTCAGTTTTAGCCATTAACGTCCCTGAGCCTTCTTCATCCATAAAATGGATGAGGGTTGTTGAAAGAATTAAGCTAACATGTCAAGTGCTCAGAAATGTGCCTAACACATAGTAGGCATCTGACAAAGATTAACTATCCGCATTAGACTGACTCTTCTGTCTTAAAAGACAAAGAGAAAACCAAGATTTACTAACAACTTTCTAGATGCCAGGCATTTGTCAGAAGAAATCATACTAGGACAAGTAGAGATCTGCCCCCAAACCAGTTGTTTTGTTCTCCTGGGGTTCTAGAAGAGTGTCTGAAACTTGTGGTCCAAGGACAGGCCTGTATCAGAATCATAGGGGACAAATGTTAAAAATGTAGACTTCTGAGCCTAAAGCAGACTTACTAAATCAGACTGTATTGACATGAGGCCTAGGAATCTACACTGTTATTGCAACCTGCATGTATTTCTTATTACCACACATGTTTGAGAGCCAATTATGTTTCACAGTTCTGGACATAAAGAGCAGATTTAGGTATAATGGAAAGGACACTGGACCAGATAGTAGAGTATGTTTTTTCCTCTGAACTCTCACTTCTATATGAAAATGGGAAAAATAATGTCTGCCATGTTTATTATAAAAGCTGTCATGGAAATGCTGAGACATGAAAGCATATGTGGAAGTATTTAGAGAACAATAAAATCCCATATGTAAGATATTAAGTATATCAATTGAGGGGCACAGTCCATCAAAGTACAAAAAATAGCATCTCATTTGTAAACTGACAGCAATTTAAGACAGGATGACCTAAAAGGAAAAAAAAATGTGTTTGTTATCCAAAATGTTGCTGATTTTACCTTACTGTCCGATTCAGTTTCTGACATGGAGCTTTCAGAAGATTTATGTGAACGGTTCTTCTTTTTCTTTTTCCTTTTTCCTTGTTTTTTGTCCTATACAAAACATTTTTAGAAACATTTGCTTTCTCTTTCAAAAATATAACTGATGCATTTTATTAATACGAAACTTTATCAATGAACAAAGCTTAAATGAAAAAACCAGTTTGCAAGTACATGTTTTACTTAATAATTTTTTAAGCAAACTCTATGCCCATGCGGGGCCTGAGCTCACAAACCCAAGATCAAGAGTCACATGCTCTACTGACTGAGCCAGCCAGATGCCCCATTCATAAGTAATGCTTAAAATGTAACTTATATTAACCTTCCTGATTTATAAAAAATGTCAAGTAATTTAAATCACATGTAATCTCTAGCATCTAGTCAAATAGCATTTTAGATTTTTAGACTCCATTTCTTTTACTGACGTTTTTAAAGAGAATAAGACAATTTTAGGAACCGAATATATATATATCTACATATATATATATTCAAATATATACTTAAATATCTAGTTATTTATTCATGTCAGTGCTCTCAGTTATGGATAATTAACCAAAACCTGGAAGTCAAAGTTTCTAACAGGTATTTTTTTTTTTTCTTAAGATTTTATTTATTTATTTGACAGCGAGAGAGAGAGAGATCACAAGTAGGCAGAGAGGCAGGCAGAGAGAGATAGAGAGAGAGGGAAGCAGGCTCCCTGCCGAGCAGAGAGCCCGATGCGGGACTCGATCCCAGGACCCTGAGATCATGACCTGAGCCGAAGGCAGCGGCTTAACCCACTGAGCCACCCAGGCGCCCCCTAACAGGTATTTCATAATGGATTTCCTCTTGTCATTAAAAAAAAACCAAAAAAAAAAAACCCTAAAAGAAAAAAAACCCTAGAGATTATTATTTCATAAACCATTACAGGCAAATCTTACCTCATCTTCAGAATCTGAAGAACTGCTGGAAGAATCAGAGCTTGATGAAGAAGAAGATGAATACTTGACCAAGCACAAAATAATTAAAGCTTGTGAGATGCAGGAATTATTTTTCTTATCACTAAGTCTCTCAAATACTTAACAAAATCAATCTAGTGGTCTAAGAGATCTATTCAGATACCTTAAATATTAAAATGTCAAATATCACACTCCCCACACTCCCTCATATACACGAAAAAGGCTCAACAAAGTAATGACAGATATGCCAATGGTAGTCAATGTTCCCTCTTTCTCTCCCTGACAGCAAGAGTTACCAGGATATAAGGAGGTAAGTGCTTTTCTTTATACTGTTAACAGAATAAAACCTACCCATAACCACTAAAGGACTTCAAGACTCCTTGACTCATTTACAGTAACATACAGATCATAAAAATTATTCTTACTTTTCTTGTAGGCTCTTAATAGTAACATTTAGAAAAATGGAAAACTTTTGCTCACCCTACCAGATTTCTTCTTTTCTTTTTTCTTTCTCTAAAAGCAAACAAATAAAAGTACAAATCTAAATAAGTTGATGTGAGTTTTTAAAATTATCTATTGACAGTAGTACACAGATTATGAAAACCCAAATAGGACATTAAAAAACAGCATTAAGCTCAAAACGGTATTACCTGTCTTTTTTTGGATGAGCTCTCACTTCCACTTAGTAATTTCTCCCTGTGTTTTTCTAGTTCTTTCTTCCAGTTCTGCAAAAAGGTTATAAACACCATCAGAGGCTATCTATCCCCTTGTAATACACCTGATATAGACAGCCACTACTCCCTTTCCTCTGTCCTCTACCTCTCACCATCTTGGCCTCTAAGTACAGGGAAAAGTACAGGTGCCAGAACCCTGTCATCAAAGGACTCTTTATTAGCTCTTTTCTCCTTTACTAGCTTTTCTTTCTTTCTCTCCTTCTTTCTTTTGAGAGCGTGAGTTGGGGTGGGGTGGGGAGTGGGAAGGAGAGGGAGAGAGAATCTTTTTTTTTTTTTTTAAAGATTTTATTTATTTATTTGACAGAGATAAGTAGGCAGAGAGGCAGGCAGAGAGAGAGGGGGAAGCAGACTCCCCACCGAGCAGACAGCCTGATGCGGGGCCCGATCCCAGGACCCCGGGACCATGACCCGAGCCGAAGGCAGAGGCCTCAACACACTGAGCCACCCAGGCGCCCCTGGGGAGAGAGAATCTTAAGCAGACTCTACACAGAGTCTGAGGTGGGGCTCGAACTCACAACCCTGAGATCGTGACCTGAGCCAAAATCAAGTCAGCCGCTTAAGCCACTGAGCCACGCAGGCACCAGCCACACTAGTTCTTTTCTTTAAAAAAAAAAAAAAAAAGATTTTATTTATTTATTTGAGAGAGAGAAAGAGGAAAGAATGCTTATGCATGCAAGCAGGGAGAGGGATAGAGGGGAAGGGAGATGGATAAGCAGACTCCCAGCTGAGCCTGAAGCCTGACATAGGGCTCAATCCCTAGACCCTGAGATCATGACCTGAGCTGAAATCAAGAATTGGCCACTTAACTGACTGAGCCACCCAGGCACCCGGCCCCACTAGCCCTTTTCGAAGAGGGTATTAAAGAGTGGGAGTTCTACACTGTATATTGAGAGGAGTCAGTATTATCAGTGAGGCTGAGAACTTTTTCTTTTTAACGAAGATGGTTAGATTCTATTTCCAGACAGTAAAAGCTGAATTTATCTATCCATCCATCCATATATATTTTTTAAAATTTTAAGTAATCTCTCTACCCAACATGCGGGCTCAAACTCACAATCCTGAGTTCAAGAGTTGCTCACTCTATTGAATGAGCTAGCTAGGCAACCCTGAATTAATCTATATTGTAGCTGAAATACTACACACATGTTTGTAATCAAAACAGGCAAACATCATGGAAATCTCAGGGTAATATGAGCACACGGGGGCATGGGAAGCTAAAGAGAAGTCAATTTTAGAAAACCCAAGATGACATAAATTACTGTAATATGGTTTTCCTCTTTTTATTTTAAAGAAATCGTTTAGGGTGCCTATTTTTTCAAACAAGTACTATTTACAAACCTCATTCATTTTTTCTTCAAATTCAGCCAATGCCTTGGAGCCTTTCTTTTTCTTTTCTAATTGTTCTTTCACTTCTTCCCTTAAAAAATAGGAAACAAGTAAGTTTTCAAGAAATTCCTATTAGAGGTGGATGCTTACAAACAGAACAAAAATTTCATAAATAAAAATTTCTTAATATCCTAATAAACCTCCATTTCAGTGTTGATACGTTTAAAATTATTTTGCTCACATCCTCCTTAATCAAGTATTATGAATACACTCAGTCAGATACCACTAATCATTCCTTTTCTAAGTATGGATTGTAAGAGCTAATACACCAAACATCTGAGCACTTAATACACGTGGCACTGTTTTTAATCCATGCTCCTTTAATCCTAATAATCCTGTGAGAAAACACAGTATTATTACCCCTATTTTACAGAAAAAGAAGGGAAGCTTGAGGACAGTAAAAATTCTGCCTCGAGTCCCAAAGCTAGTAGTTTCAGTGTTAGGGTGAGCTAAAGTCTATTTAAACTACTATTTTTATACTAAACATTCATTTTATAATGCACCTCACATACTGGATAGAAGAGTTGATACAGCATGCCTGACTGCTTATTCCTAGAAAGGCCCATTTACGAGTTTAGCCCTGGCTGGCATCTGGGAATTTGGATTCTGGAAAGGTCCTTACCATTCCCTCATAAGAGTAGCTCACTATATGAATACTACTGTTGAGGGTGATCACCTGCATTTCTTCTGGGAGTCTGGAATTTTGACACCTGATAGGCAGAGTCTGACCAGTCCCCAGTAAAAGCCCTGGGCACATGGAGTCTCTCACAAACTCCCCTGGTTGGCAACATCTCATATGTGTTAAGACAACTCATTGCTGAGGTTATAAATGTATCCTATGTGATTCCACAAGAGAAGAAGCCGTACAAGTCTGAGCCTAGTCTCCCTGAGACTTCACCCCATGCTCCTTTTCCCTTTGTTGACTGTGGCTGGTACCCTCTGTAATAAATCTTATCCAAAAGTACATCTACCTGGGAGTCCTTCTACCTCTTTAGAGGTAGAGAAGAGAACGGTATGAAAGGTTATCTGGTAGCTATACAGGATGGTAGGTTCTCAAATACTTGCTTTACAGTTATGCATGATGCATGTGTTTCATACACTGACAAGAAAGCACCTATGAGTATCACTTCAAAAATTACATATGTGACAACTGATTTACAAGCAGTAAGAGTTGTAACAGCAACCTTTAAAAAATTTGCAAAAACCTTATAAATGTCTAAATTGTTTTACAAATACCAGGTAGGCCTTGGTCGATTCAGATAATCTTGGATCGTTGGCCCCGAAGACTGGATTGGACCCCTTGATCTGGCCATTGCTATTGGGTTCATATAGGCCTTGAGGAAAGAACAAAAATTAACTCAATTAAAAAAATAAAAATGCAAATGCTCACTTACTCACCAAGCATGCTTTATTATAAATGCATACTATGTCTAACTAAGCATGAATAATCTGACTAACCAAATTTTTGTTATAAAAAATAAATTTAATGGTCTACTAAGTCTCACAAGTTTGGGAGATGAGTAATATCGCTATTTCACAGAAAAAAAATGTTTTTCACCAAAGATTTAATGAAAATAATAGTGATACCTCTTTCTACTTTATAATGTCTTCTCCTCAAGCCTGATAACCCTGTAAGACTATAACACTATGCTCACTGGCAAATGAAGAAACTTAGTTGTGAAGAAGTTAAAGATGTAACTTTTTTTTTTTAAAGATTTTATTTATTTCATAGACAAAGATCACAAGTAGGCAGAGAGGCAGGCAGAGAGAGAGGAGGAAGCAGGCTCCCTGCTAACTAGACAGCCCAATGTGGGGCTCAAGCCCAGGACCCTGGGATCATGACCTGAGCTGAAGGCACAGGCTTTAACCCACTGCCACCCAGGCGCCCCTAAAGATGTAACTTTAAGTTTATTGCTTATTCTACTGTATCTTTTATCTCAGAAAATACTATGCCCTACTGATGGCAATTTGACTTGCCAACTGTTGACATCGAAAAATTAAATTAGGCACAGACAACAAAAGAAAAAAAAACAGATAAAGAGGACTTTATAAAAATTAAAACATTTGTGTATCAAAGAACACTACCAAAAGAGTGAAAAGACAATCTGCAGAATTGCAGATTTTGAAAATATTTGCAACTCATACATTTGATAGGGAATTAATATCCAGAATGCATAAAGAAATCCTACAACTCATCAGCAAAAACCCCAAATGATCCCATTAAATGTGCAAAGGACCTGAATAAACATTTCTCCGAAGAAGACATTCAAATGTCCAAGAGCACATAAAGAGATGTTCAACTCACCAGTCACTGGGGAAATGCAAATCAAACTACAATGAGATGCCACCTTGCACCCATTAGGATGACTATTATCAAAACCAGAAAATAACACATGCTGTCAAAAAGAGGGAGAAACTGCAACCTTTACACATTGCTGGTGAGAATATAAAAGGGTGCAGCTGTCATGGAAAAGTTGGTTTCCTCAAAAAGTTTGATACAGAATGACCAGATGATCCAACAATTCCAACTCTAAGAGGAACTGAACAATAACTGAAAGCAGGGACTCAAACAGATACTTGTAAACTCCTGTTCAGAGCAGCATTATACATGACAGCCAAAAGTGAGAACAATCCAAATATCCATCTACTGGTAAATGGATAAACAAAATGTGGCACATACACAAAATGGAGTATTACTCAGCCTCAGAAAGAAATGACATTTGTGAGCCTGGGTGGCTCAGTCAGTTAAGCATGTGACTGTTGACTTCAGCTCAGGTCCTGATCTCAGGGTCATGAGATTGAGCCCTGCATCTGGCTTTGTGCCAGACCTGGAGCCTGTTTAAGATTCTCTCTCTCCCTCCGTCCCCCACTTTAAAAAAAAAAAAAAAGAAAAGAAAAAAGAAATGAAATTCTTAATAGGCTACAACATGAATGAACCTTGCTAACATGCTAAGAGAAACATTCTAGATATAAAATGACAAATCTTATATGGTCCAACTTATATGAGGTACCTAGAATATGCAAATTCATAGAGACAGAAGAAAAAAGGGACTTCCAGGGGCTGGGGGAGATAGGTGATTGGGAGTTACTATTTAATGGGTACAGAGCTTCTTGTTTGGGATGGTAAAAAAGTTCTGGAAATGGATAGTGGCAACAGTTGCATAACAGTGTGAATGAACTTAATGCCACCAACTTAAACACTTAAAAATGGCCAAGACAGTGAACTTTGTTGTTTTTTTCTGCACAATAAAGAACACCCCAAATCAAATTATGCTATGTATATTATAGCACAAAACCACATTTTTAGATGGTTTTTTCAAAAACATATCCAGACAAAATAAAGCAGACTTCTTTGTTAATGACAGTATCTAGCTGAGAGGTTGTTTTATTAAAATTATTGTAATGCCTGTGTGGCTCAGTTCACGTTCACGTTCCCAGGGTCCTGCATAGGGCTCCCTGCTCCTAGAGAAGCCTATTCTCCCCCTCCCACTCCCCGTGCTTGTGTTCCTCTCTTGCTGTGTTTTTCTGTCAAAAAAAATAAATAAAATCTTTTTAAAAAATAAAGATTTTATTTATTAGAGACAGTGCACGAGAGAGAGAGAAGGGGCAGAGGGAGAAGCAGACTCCCTGCTGAGCAGTAGCCCGATGTGGGACTTGGTCCCAGGACCCTGGGATCATGCCCTGAGCGGAAAGCAGATGCTTCTTTTTTTTTTTTTTTAAAGATTTTATTTATTTATTTGTCAGAGATCACAAGTAGGCAGAGAGGCAGGTGGGGGGGGGGAGCAGGCTCCCCGCTGAGCAGAGAGCCTGATGTGGGGCTCAATCCCAGGACCCTGAGATCATGACCTGAGCCAAAGACAGAGGCCTAACCCACTGAACCACCCAGGCACCCCTGAAAGCAGATGCTTAACCAACTGAGCCACCCAGCCACCCTAGTTTTTGAAGTTTAACCCAATCCAATAAGCATTTACAAAAACTCTTTTATTTACTTATTTTTAAGATTTCATTTATTTATTTGAGAGAGAGAGCGTGAGCTGGGGAGGAGCAGAGGTAGAGGGACAAGCAGACTCTGCGCTGAATGCGAAGCTCCACACAGGGCTGGATCCCACAACGCCAAGATCATGACTGCAGGTGAAATCAAAAGTTGGATGCTTAACTGACTGAGCCACCCAGGTGCCCCAAAACTCTCCCAGTTTTTAAAAAATTTTATTTTTTTCTTCCACTTTTTTTTTTTTTTAAGATTTTTATTTATTTATTTGACAGAGAGATCACAAGTAGACAGAGAGGCAGGCAGAGAGAGAGAGAGGGAAGCAGGCTCCCCGCCGAGCAGAAAGCCCGATGCGGGACTCGATCCCAGGACCCTGAGATCATGACCTGAGCCGAAGGCAGCGGCTTAACCCACTGAGCCACCCAGGCGCCCCTTTTCTTCCACTTTTTAAATAAAAAGAATTGTGGTTGAAAATGACTACTACCAAAGTTGATATTAAGGCCTTAAACCCATTACTTAATGTTCACAAGGAAGTGAAAGGATGTTAATGTATTTGTTGCATTTTATTTAGCAAAACCTGTGAAAATAACCAGAATCTGCCAAATAACAAATATGGGTTATATGATTTCTCTGGCAGAGCAAACAATATAAAACCATTATAAACAACATATACTGAAAACTACTTCCATTCAACTGGATACTGCCTAACTAATTACTTGGGATGAAAAATCCATTAACATAATTTTCTTACAGGCAGGAACTAATGCTACAGCTATAAATGTCAGGGATGTTTACAGGATCAGGGCTAGATGTGAGTATCAAATTCAACTCTCTTTACAGAGAGGCATATAGTGACATGTTTTACATCAACTGTTATGTTCTCAAATATTTCATTCAACTGCCTCTGCTAAGAATTTCACTCAGTTCATGTGGAAATATGACAACCAATGGAGGATGCAATAGAAGAGTTGCTAGTCCTACTAATGACACGGACAATCCTAACAACCAGAAGCAGGTACAATGTGCAAAGCCAGGCTCATCATTTTTACAATAGGAGATTATCTATCTGTCCATCTAACATCTTCTCATCTCTTTGGTACCATGACATAATTTTAGTAGCAGTTAAGAATAAAGTATCTTAAGTTAAAAACTGTAAAACTGTTCATTTCCAAAGAATGCAAACATAAACAAGGATGTTCAAAACTAAATTACTGAAATAGGGAAAATGGAAAGTACACAAAGAGCTGTCAAACTGAGATGCATTATAAAGTATACCCTCAAAATCAAATACTATGCAGCCACTAAAAAGAGTAGATCTACAGTTACTGATATGGAAAGATGTCCAAGATTTCTCAAATGAAAAGCAAAAGCAAGTTACCAAAAACCAAGATACCATCTTAATAAACAGCTATAAAATTTTTTAAAAATCCAGATGTACCAAAATGTACAGTGCAAGGTCCACTTTCATCATTTCATACACTGGAGAGATTAAAAACAACAACAACAACAACAACAACAACCCACTACCTTTATAAAAGAAAAACAAAATAAAAAAAAAAACTACATACAAAAATTATTGTAATATTAACGGTAAACGGAATGAAAAAAATTTAACCACAATGCTGCCAATTCAGAGGGTTGAACTGCCCTCAAGTAAAAGTTCAGAGTACAGTGGCAACTTTTCACTCTAATTAAAAAAAATTGTGGGGGATCTAGCTGGCTTAGTCCATAGAGCATTCTACTCTTTTTTTTTTTTTTTTTTTTAGGATTTTATTTATTTATTCATTTGACAGACAGAATCTCAAGTAGGTGGAGAGGCAGGCAGAGAGAGAGAGAGGAGGAAGCAGGCTCCCAGCTGAGCAGAGAGCCCGATGTTGGGCTCCATTCCAGGACTCTGGGATAATGACCTGAGCAGAAGGCAGAGGCTTTAACCCACTGAGCCACCCAGGTGCCCCAAGCATGCTACTCTTGATCTGACTCTTGATCTTGGTGTCATGAGTTTAAGCCTAATTTTGGGCATAGAGCCTACTTAAAAAAAAAAAAATCATAACACATTTACCACATTTGACAGTCTCCAAATATTCTAGCATGTATCTTAAAATTACATTATTTAACATTTCTATGTGCCTTAATGTCTATTGTGAAACTGTTTCCCCAAAGTACATACCAGTCTGTCTTAGGGTTTACTTTTCAGGGGAAAATTAAATAGTAAAGTAGTATATTCACATGCTAAGGCTATTAATTATAGACAACTCATGGTACTATCACATGAGCTATGTGTCTATGCAATAAGATTTAACTTTCAAGCTTTTGACCATAACACTACCCTTAGTCTGCATAAGTACATTCCACATATCTCAATTATTTATTTCCATTGTTAAGAGCAGTCTTTATTAAATGCATCTTATGCGTTAGGCTCCTTTGCAAAAACACTTGACGGTCTATGCTCATAAACATTAAGCAACAATGCTTTTTTTTTTTTTTAAAGATTTATTTATTTATTTATTTGACAGACAGAGATCACAAGTAGGCAGAGAGGCAGGCAGAGGGGTAAGCAGGATCCCTGCCCAGCAGAGAGCCCAATGCAGGGCTGGATCCCAGAACCCTGGGATCATGACCTGAGCCGAAGGCAGAGGCTTTAACACACTGAGCCACCCAGGGCACCCGCAACAAGACTTCTTTTTACTATGCACAACAGAAAGGTTTTTAAGACAGAAGAATTAATTTTCTTATAAAGAGAAAGCCTTTTCACATACTATGTATCAGTATGAAAAACAATGTTCTTAACACTAAGGGGGTGAATAGTTAGGCATTGGTTATAGAAAGTACGCAATTTCTTAAACTGTCTCAATATGACTTAATTACTTTAAAAACTGTGATCTTATAAATCAAACACTTCTATTCATATGTAATTAGAAATGTCTGTGGCTCCAAACTGCTCCATGAGTTTGGGTAACAGAAAACAATCTCTTTTTGAAACTCAGGATATTGGGGCACCCAGCAGGCTCAGTGGGTGGAGCACACAACTCTTGATCTCAGGGGCTGCCAGATCGAGCCCCACGCGGGTGTAGAGAGTACTTAAAAATATAATCTTTTTTTTTTCTTAATGATTTTATTTATTTATTTGACAGAGATCACAAGTAGGCAGAGGTAGGTGGAAGGGGCAGGGGAAGCATGCTCCCTGCTGAGTAGAAAGCCCAATGCAGGGCTTGATCTCAGGACCCCAAGATCACGACCTCAGCTGAAGACAGAGGCCCAACCCACCGAGCTACTTAGGCACCCCTTAAAAAATGAAATCTTAAAAAAGAAACTCAGGATGGCAAATTGGGCTCAAGGAAGTACGTAAGTGGGCAGGTACTAAAAAGGACACAAGAACAAAATGTGCAGACCTTCATTTGTTACTTTGATTACCTATCTTTATCTAGAGGATATGTCTGTTTTAGAGGGCAAAAAGTAACAAGAACATGAGGGAAACTTCTGAAAACAATGCGGACAACCGGTGGCCATCATGAATTTAAGAACCCTTTACAAATCTTGAGAACTAAAATGTTCAGTTAAAAAAAAAAACTGTTCATGGGGCGCCTGGGTGGCTCAGTGGGTTAGGGCCTCTGCCTTCGGCTCGGGTCGTGATTCCGGGGTCCTGGGATCCAGCCCCGTGTCTGGCTCTCTGCTCTGCGGGGAGCCTGCTTCCTTCTCTCTCTGCCTGCCTCTCTGCCTACTTGTGATCTCTCTCTGATAGATAGATAGATAGATAGATAGATAAATAAATAAATAAAATCTGAAAAAAAAAAAAAAAAAAAAAAAAAAAAACTGTTCAAGAATGTACAACACCTATAGTGAACCCTGATGTCAAGCATGGACTACAGGTGAAAATAATGTGTCAAGACAGGCTCATCTATTTTAACAATGCACCACTCTGCAACAGCTTTCAAAGTAGGTGAGGCTGTGCATGACTGGTCCTGGAATATATGGGAGCTCTCGGTATTCACTGCTCAATTTTCCTATGAATCCAAAACTGCTCTAAAAAGTAAAGTCTACTTTAAAGAAAAAAAAAGATTTTAAGTAATCTCTACACGCAAGGTGAGGCTTGAACTTAAAACCCTAAGCTCAAGAGTAGCTTGTTCTGCCAACTAAGCCGGCCAGGCGCCCCAAAGCAGTCTTTTTTGAAAACAAAACAAAACCTTCAAAGTAGACTTCATGAGTTTTTTTATTTACTTTTATTTTTATTTTTTTTAAAAAGATTTTATTTATTTGACAGAGAGAGAGATCACAAGTAGGCAGAGAGGCAGGCAGAGAGAGAGGGGGAAGCAGGTTCCCTGAACAGAGAGCCCAATGAGGGGCTCGATTCCAGGACCCCGAGATCATGACCTGAGCTGAAGGCAGAGGCTTAACGCACTGAGCCACCCAGGCACCCCTATGAGTTTTTTTAGAAAGCAATTCTATCATCTTTAGGACTATGATTTTACTATCAATGTAAGAAGAAAAAATAACATTATTTTCAGAGGCAAACAATCCTTTTATTTAAAACCACGAGTTACGATGTACTGAACTAAGTATCAGATGACCCAAGTTTTGGTCCGAGTTTATACAGTTCCATCTCCTCCTCCATGCAGAGGAGACTAAACTAGACAATCTGTCTTCATTCCCACAGCCTTTCAAGTACAAATAAAAAATCTTACCAGAACACTCTGTGCCATGACTGCATACCAATAAGCAGAGCCCAGAGTTATTATCAAAATGTTCTAGTAAATGAAGCTAATTTGAAAAGTTTCAAATGCTTCAAAGGCATAGGTAAACCAACACTTTTCCCCAGTAAAAGAAAAACAAAACATCTTAGGTCTCTGTATGAAATGGTATCCAAGGTCTGGTGATTTCTAAACATTCAAACCCTCCGTCATTAAAGAATCAAAACACTCTTAACACCTCAAACCTAAGGATGCTCCAGCAGAATACCATTTCAACTCTATGAGAATCAGGATATCAGAACAAGGTCTGACCTACGGTCATTCCTTAACCTTGTAAGGCTCACCACTGTGGTTCCTAGACCTCTTTGATTATGAAGGCTATATAAAATTAAAACACACGTTTTGAACATAAGAAATGCCCTCATTTCATAAAAGTAAAGTTCTTTTAGCAGCTCTCCCCGCCTGAAAAGGCAATAATCACTGAATACAATAGTTCATTAAATTTAGTATATTAACTTTAATAACATGTACGTATATAATAACGGAGAAGTAATTTATGTTTTGCTGCTCAGTGGCTATAACTCTGTCACAGACAAATTCCAGGAACTGTAAGGCTGCAACCTATTATGTTTACATTCCATCCAGTCTGACTTATAATCTGGACTTTCCAGACCAAACTAGCAGCCATGAAGAACGCCTCCTTCCCCCTCTTGTCAAAAGCACCTTTTCTCTTGAATGCCTTCAGAACAAGGAATCTCCATCATCAAGTATTTCTTACTCTTATTTATTCCCGTGTCTCCTTTATCTCATTTACTACAACAACTGTCATGCCAAGCATTCCCTGACCATCTGCCTTCTGCGGTTTTAACTATTCTGCAAAGTTGTGGAGAATACCTTTAGAGATGAAGAAACTGAAGCTCGGAGAAAAGCAACTCGTCTTGGTCACTCAACTCCCGAGGGTCCAAAACTGACACGCCAGTCCACGCCTGATTCCAAAGACAACTGTCTGCACCCTTCATTCTTACACAGGGCCTACTAGGTGCCAGGTCGTGGTAAGTGCTGAGGACACGAAGCCAAATTGCTTCCATGCTGGTCCTCAAACGGGAGGCTGCCTGCCGCTAGAACTGGGCGCGCTGTAGGCCCACGGAAAGGAGCCGCGCCCGAGGCCTCCACGCCTCCATCCCACCTGCGTGCGCTCCGCAGGGGCGCGGAGCCAGGGTGGGCGATCCCGACTAGAGGGCGAGTCCCGGCGCCACCAGGGGCCTCAGACTCCGGACGTACACCCAAGAGGATACGAATTCCTTGAGCCGTTGTGGCTCCAAAAACTCGGCACGGCCAGCCCGAGTGCGGGAGGAGGGAAGGGAGCCAGGAAGCACGGACCTAAGGTGCGGCGGGGTTGAGAAAAAAGGGTGACTCGAGAGAGGAGAAAGGAGAGAGGAGAGAGTGGGGGCCCAAAGGCGCCAACTGCGTGCGCGGCGCACGCGCGTCTGGGGCCGGCGGGGATGGGGGGAGCTGGGTCTCCCGGCTCGAGGTCCAAGCGCCGCCGCTGACCCTCAGGCCCCGTCGGGAAAAGCAAGGGGTTCCGCTCTCCTGCCGCCGACTCCCGCATCGCCCCACTGTTTTTCCCACCGGGTACTCACCACCCGATTGTCCCGCTTCCCCATGGTGCAGGTCTGAGCCCACAAACGCCGAGGGAGAAGACGCCAGAGAGCGGCCGAAAAGGCCCGCCGGAGGTCCTTCTGCCGACTCCCTACCCTGCCCAGAGAGAGGCGCCGCGCGGCCCTAGCGGCCGCACCCGGCCACAGCGCCACCTACCGCTACGGAGGAGAGGCGGGCGCCTGCGATCACCCGCGATCACCCGCGGTTCCCAGGCTTCTCCTGGCAGATTCCAGCCCAGGGCAGGCGGGTACTGCTCTTCTCCGACTGCGGGCTCACCAAGGCGACACACTCCCGTTCGGCATTGGACTGTTTTACTCTCTTCCATTTCTGATGCGCTGAAATCCTCATTCTAGGGGATACGAAGATGATTCCAGTGCTTACTATGGGCTTAACATAGCGCAAGTGCTGGCAGTAAAGTGACCACCAGGACAGACTGGGCCCCTCAACAGAGTCCATCAAGTGGTGGGGGAGAAGACAGTACTGTCGCAGATGTCGCTAGAGAAATGGGACTTTATGTTCAATTATTGAACATAACATGCATAAACATGCACTTATTTCACACTAATTGTTGAATTTCTATTAAGTTGGATACGATGCAGGACACAAAGACGAGGAAGACACCAGCCCTTCCTTCAAAGGGCGTGTCTACAACCTGGTAAGGGAGTTATACAGACAGAGGGCCAATTTTAGTACATGATGTTTCATAATAATGCAAGTACAGTACTACACTTCAAGGGAGGTGATCTGGGCTCCAAAAGAGAGAGTCATTATATTTATTATTTATAGACATGGCTAATGTTGGGCTTTAAGCATGATGTTATTAGAAAGTAATTGAAAATCAACTTGGATCTTTTTTTGGATTCTTGGAAAAAGGCAAAACAGACTTACATTCATTACATACATAAAAACTCCTTAAAATTATCTTTCCCAATTTCTGTCTCTCTCTCCTTCCCTTGCTCACACTGCATTGCACAACAGTTGCTGTGGGCTCCCATTTTCTCTCAAAAATTTCCACTAACTCTCTCAAATGTAGCCATTTGTGGTTCTACTCCTCAACAGATGTTCATTCTCTTGAGTAACCCGTTTTGCTTTTTACTTTGAATCTGTCCTCTAGTCTCGTTTCTCTTCCTCCTCCATTACCCCTGATTGAAGCTGGGGACTCTCTGACCAAAGAAAAGCTTCTTTGTATGGACAAGAGGAAGATGAGAGTCTGTGAACAGTAAGGTTGTTTTTTTAATGGCTCATTTATAGTGTTTTTATTTTTATTTATTTATTTTTTAATATTCCATTTATTTATTTGACAGAGAGAGAGAAGTCACAAGTAGTCAGAGAGGCAGCAGAGAGAGAGGGAGAAACAGGCTCCTCACTGAGCCGAGAGCCCGATGCGGGGCTCGATCCCAGGACCCTGAGATCATGACCTGAGCCGAAGGAAGAGGCTTAAACCACTGAGCCACCCAGGCGCCCCTATAGTGTTTTTAATATGCCAGGAATTTAATATATATTATTTCCAATGCTCCATCATAAACATGATAGAGATCGGTGAAAGAATGTAGTGTTTTGTTTTGTTTCCTTTTTAGCTCCTTCTTACCTTTGAGTTCCTTTGGCTTGTTATATAGAGTACAGAGATTTTAAAAATATAATACTTCTGTAATTCAACAGGAAATTTCTTGTGTCCTGTAGATATCTCCCCCTCTGGCAATGTCCATGGCATTTTCCAGATGGCACATGGGATCCCGTGGGAGGACAGAGAAACAGGAAAATGACCTGTAGAACTAATGAAGAAGGCCAGAACTATTGGGAGCTCATCTGAGTGGACTCCATAAAGACTGGATCGGTCCTGGCCTTCTCAGAATATAACTTACAGTAACTCAATTGGAAGAATAACGAAATGCTTTATCCATCCTCTATACAAGTGTGATCTGCTAATAAATACATTTGCCTTCTAGCTATGGACCTATACCTTCTCCCAAATTGCTTAGCCATGACTAAGCAATTACATCCCATTTTCCAGATGTGAAAAAACTGAGGCTAAGATAAACCAGGTAATTTGCCTCAGGTCCCATAGTTAGAAAATGGAGAAGCTGGGCCTTCAAACACAGGTGTTACAAACTTGAGAGCCTTTGCTTTACTTACAATATCACACAGCTTTTGAGGGATGAGGGATAATTGAGAAGTGGCATTACAGTTGGAGTGCGAAGGTGGACAGACTCCCACAGAGGAGCTGAAAGGGAAGAACATTCCAGACAGAGGGAACAGCCTGAGTAAAAGGAAAGGTGATCAAATATGGCGGCATAGACCACATGTGACAGAGGGAAAACAAGGCTAGAAACATACACTGGAGCTGGAGGCAAAGGTCCTTGAATGCCAAGGAAAGAAGTTTTATATTATTCTGCAGGCAAAGTTTTTTCTTTCTTCTTCTCTCCCTCCCTCCCTCCCTTTCTTCCTCGATCTCTCTTCCCTCCTCCCTCTTTCTTTTTTTTTTTTAAGATTTTTTTTTTGAGAGAGAGGGTGAGAGTGGGGAAGGGACAGAATCTTCAAATAGACTTCCTGGATGAGCATGGAGCCGAATGAGGTTTGATCTCAGGACCCATGAGATCATGACCTGAGCTGAAACCAAAAGTCAGACACTCAACCAACTGAGACACTCAGGCACCCCTACAGGCAAAGTTTTTGAACAAAGGAATAACATGAGCATGACAAAAGACAAAGTTTTAAATAATGATGGTCTAATAATAACGGTAACAGTATTTAATATTAGTACTACTAATAATGATTCACTGGAGGAAGGGTTTTCAACTTAAATAGCATTCAAAGACTTTAATTCAAAAGGCATCTTTGGTACACCTGGGTGGCTACGTTGGTTAAGCATCTGCCTTTGGTTCAGGTCATGATCCCGAAATCCAAGGATCGAACCCCGTGTCAGGCTCCCTGATTCCCCCTCCCCCACCTGCTCCTTCTCTCTCTCTCTCCCTCTCAAATAAATCAATAAAATCTTCAAAAAAAATGTCATCTTTAGGTACACTTGGACCGACTTGATCTGTTTCCAAATTTAATAGTATAAGTGTTCTATACTTTTCATTGTTGTTGTGAGAAAAACTAAGAATTTCACATTGTATGTGAGAATTCCAGCAACAGAGACAACAGAAACCCAATCCACAAACTCAAGTGTTTGTTGTTGGAGTGGGCATAACCCTAGACTGGAAATGGAAGCATAGAGCTTTCATGTTTGAAGACATAGTCATTGTGATTATCCAACTGCAGTAACCAAAACAGTAAAAGATGGGGAACAGGGTAAATATCCATTACAAGGGAGCTGGTTAAATAAAGTATGGCACATCCGTGCAATGGCCAACTACCCAGATATTTAGAAAGTGATATACAGCTGTATGTACTGATATAGAAAAATGGCCACTATACAATATTAAGAGAATTTTAGAAGAAGAATATATAGAATATGAGAGCATGAGCATTAACAAGAAGATATATTGGCTAAACCACATGAAATTGTTGATATTCAGCAATTTCTAACCTATAAGAATGGCAATTTCAAATGGTTTAACTTACTACATATATATATGCTTGAATATGTCTAGGGAAATTTCCAAAAAGTTTACACACTAAACTCTTCCTGGTGGTTACTTTATAATAGTATTAGTGAGTTGAAGCGGGGGGCATAAAAATTATTTTTCACCAGATAGCCTTCTTTTCTGATTTATTTGCTTATAAAACTGCTCAACTAATCAACTCCCCTTTCTCTGATTCCACACTTGCCATTCAGTTCTGGATATAATTTTACCTACACAGAGAGAAAAGAGTGACCATGGTTATCTTGTGCTCCAAACAGGTATATGTCTCACTGTAAAAAATATAAAGAGGATATATATATTTTTAAAGATTTTGGGACTGATGCACTGCCTACTGCGCTAAGGAGGCACCTGTATATTTTTAAAGATTTTGAATCATGAAAACCAAATAGCCATTCACTTTATTTACTTACCTACTTACTTAATAGTCTTGAGTTCTTTTATTTTTTTACACGTATCAGCCATGAATTCACAGGGAATGGGTTCCAGCAGCTCAGTATCCTTTCCACTGGTTCTCACAAAATGTGTTTCTCCAGGTGGAGCAGGCTTAGCACTCTAGACAAACCTAAGGACCTTTCTCTTTGGGTTCCTTCTTTTCCTGCTCCGCTTCAGGAAGCCATTTTGGTTCTTGGAGTACTTAATATGCTCAATACGTACATTAATTCTCAAGGCAAGAATCTTGCCCTTGTTGTTTACAACCATGTCAATACCATGCTGGGTAACACTGCAGACTCTTCAAGTCTTGCCATTGATTAAATTTGTGGGGCATTCCTTTTTTAACAGTGCCATCCCCCTGATGTCTACAGTATCACCTTTCTAATAGATTGGCATATATGTGACCCAAGGAACCACTCTGTGTCTTCTTAAGAGGCCTAGAGAACATAGAGTGGGTGCCTTACCTCTTTCCCTTTGTGTTGGTCATTTTGGCAAATTACTGGAAGATGACAGTTCCGGGCAAAAGGGAGCCATTCACTTAAATTACATTTCCTTTTATAAGACTGTTGCTCAGTGCTATTATTAGGGAGAAGCAGTGGAAGTTACCAAGTACAATGAGTCAGAAAGGAAAATTCCTGATGTTCATTAGACCTTCAACCAAATCAATGCATGATAATTTTACTGTAACTCTTCTCTTGTTCCATCTCTATTGAGGTGACTCACAAGCTATAAAAGTTCTTCTCCAATTATTTCAGGTTGGCTTTTGTTAGCAATGAAAGAGAACACCTTTAATTAAGAAAATTAACTTGCTTGAGGTATAGCTTACATATAATAGAATTCACCAGTTTAAAATGTATAGTTTGTTGAGTTTTGATAAATGCATAGTCATGTAAGTACCACTACAGTCAAAATATAGAACATTTTCATTTCTCTAAAAAAAAATTCCCTTACACTTAGTTTTGTGTTTTCTAGAATTTCATATAAATGCAGTCGAATAAGAAGTATCCTTTCGTGTCTGATTTCTTCCACTTATCATGATACTTTTGAGATTCACCTGTTCTGTGCATAGCAACAATTGTTCCTTTTTATTGCTGTGTAATATTCCACTCATTTATAAATCACAGTTCCCTTCTTCATGGACACTGTGATGGACATTTGGATTGTTTACAGTTTTTGCCTATTATGAATAAAGCTGCTATGAACATTCATTTTTTTTAAAGATTTTATTTATTTATTTGACAGAGTTCACAGGTAGGCAGAGAGGCAAGCAGAGAGAGAGGAAGGGAAGCAGGCTCCCTGCTGAGCAGAGAGCCCGATGCGGGGCTCGATCCCAGGACCCTGAGATCATGACCTGAGCCGAAGGCAGAGGCTTTAACCCACTGAGCCACCCAGGCGCCCCGCTATGAACATTCATATTAAAGTGTTTGTGTGCACATATGTTTTCATTTTCTTTGAGTAAATACCTACCAGTGGGGTTGCTGGATTGAATTGTATGTTTAACTCCCAACTCTTTCTAAAATGGCATCCTGTACTGCTTTGCATTAATTACTGAGATCAACGGTGAAAGTTTCAGTTGTTCCATGTCCTCACCAACACTTGGTGTTGTCAAATTTAAAAATTTTAGCCATTCCAGGAGGTATGTAGTGATATCTCATTGTGGTTTTAATTTGTGTTTCCCGAATGACTAATGTAGTTGTCCATCTTTTCAGGTACTTATTTTTTTTTTTAAGATTTTATTTATTTGACAGATAGAGATCACAAGTAGGGAGAGAGGCAGGCAGGCAGAGAGAGAGAGAGGAGGAAGCAGGCTCCCTGCCAAGCAGAGAGCCCGATGCGGGGCTCGATCCCAGGACCCCGGGATCATGACCTGAGCGAAAGGCAGAGGCTTTAACCCACTGAGCCACCCAGGCGCCCCTCAGGTACTTATTTTTATTTATCTTCTTTGGTGAGGTTTTATTTCAAATCTTTTGCTTATTTAAAAAACTGGATTATTTGCCTGAATACCAATCCTTTGCCAGAATGTTTTGCAATACCCCCCCTCCCCAATCTGTGGTCCGTCTTTTCATTTTCTTAATGATTTCTTTCCAAGGACAAAGTTTAAAAAATTTGAGAGAGAAAGAGAGCATGAGCAGGGGGCTAGGGGCAGGGGCAGAGGGAGAGGGAGAGAGAGAATCCCAAGCAGACTTCCCACTGAGCATGGAGCCTGATGCAGGGCTCCATCCCAGGAAACTGAGATCATGACCTAAGCTGAAATCACAAGACTGATGCTTAATCGACTGGGCCACCCCAGTACTCCTGTTCTGGTAGCTTTTTTTTTTTTTTTGGTAGATTTTTTAGGAGTTTCTCCATAGACTCTCATGTTGTCTGTGAATAAGGACAACTTTGTTTTGCTTTCCAATCTTATGCCTTCTGTCTTCTTGACTATTGTACTACTAGGATCCCTAACACAATATTGAATAGAAGTGCTGAAACCTGACATCTTGGCTTATTCTTGAACCTAAGAGGAAAGTAAGTTGAACTTAAATTCTATTTAGGCTCAACACTGTACCAGGTCTACTTTGTACCTCACACCTTTTACAATACACAAAATCAGAGTACCTCTCATTTTACATCTAACACTTTCCTCATCCATGTACCAACCAATTCTTCCTGAATTCACTCTGAAGGGAATTTTTATCCCTGCACCACTTCATCAGAACTTCTCTTCAAGATCACTCATATTTTCCATATTGCTTAATCAATGGTCATTTCTCAGCCCTCATTTTTTTTACCTACCAGTGGCATTTGTCACAATGATCACTATATTTTCCTCAAAAAATTTTCATCATTCTCCAGACATCATGTTTATCTGACATCATATGTTCCTTCTTAAGGCCATTTAGGGCAAGCCATGGTGGTGGCTCAGTCAGTTAAGTGTCTGACTCTTGATTTCAGCTCAGGTCATGATCTTAGGGTCTTGAGATCAAGCTCCACAACAGGCACTGTGGTGAGTGCAGAGTCTGCTTGTCCCCCTCCCTCCGGTCTTCCCCCTGCTCTCTTCCCCTCTCCAATAAGTAAATAAATAAATAAAATCTTAAAAAAAAGAAAAGGCCATTTAGTCTTTGCTGCTTATTTTTCTTTATCTCCTCCTCTATAAACATCAGGGCTTGGTTCTGATTCTTCTCCTCTCAGTCAATGTTAATTTGATCTTCCCAACTGCTCAAGTCAAAATCCTTAGAGATGTTTTGGCGGCTTCTCTCTCATTGCCTGGAACAGAGTAAAGGTTCAGTAAATGCTGAGTGAGTGAGTGAGTGTGTTTCCAGTGACCGATAGAGGACGTACATCTACCTGACATGCTCAAATGCATTCACAGAGTACTGCTCCTGGAAACAGTATTTCATATACTGAACAAACGGGGTGGGCTGGGGAGAAATGTCTATCAGCAGTGGATCTGCTAAGTAAATTATAGTTCATTTACACAATGGCATACATACTATGCAGTCATACTACAAAGTGATGTAAATTTGTATTTATTGAAATGACAAATCATCCAGGATATTATGTAAAGCAAATAAATGACCCCCAAAGCATAACTTATTGAAGGGTGGGCACAGTTCATTTTTGTGGTATAAAATTATATTCATGTATCTAACATGTGTCTTTGTAAGGCTAGATATGTAGGAATTATTTACCAATATATTAACCATAGTTTTATCTAGGTGGTAGGATTTCAAGTAACACGTTTTCTTTAGTTTTTGTATTTTTAGATATTTTATAGTCAACATTTAAGTTACACATAAATTGTCTGACTCAGTCACTCATTCATTCAACACTATTGAACCTCCACTCAGTTTTAGACTCCTCTAGACCCTAGAGCATCCAATCACATTAAAAAAAAAAAAAATTATTTAAGAGAGACCAACTATGAGCAGGAGGAGGGGCAGAGAGAGAGGAAGGGAGAGAATCTCAAGCAGACACCCCTGTGAGCACAGAGCCCGAGGTAGGGCTCAATCTCATGACCCTGAGATCATGACCTGAGCTGAAATCAAGAGTTGGCTGCTTAACCGACTGAGCCACCCAGGTGCCCCAATCCCATTTCTTTCTTATCTGTTGTGTGCAACCTTGTTTTAGGACTGTCTGAAGCTGACACCACCATCTACTTCTGACTTGGAGAGAACAACTTGAGGAAGTAAGATAGTTTGTATTTGTAGGGCATGTCCGAATATCTGGCACTTGGGGGATGGCTCTTTGAATGTTAATTGCCTCGCATCTCCTCTTCAGAGAGCCATTTTTGCTGCACCCACAGTTAAATAAAACTGTATCACAGAGACACCCTACAAGGAGGGGGAAGGGTCTATTGTCACAAACCATCACTCTGGACACTTTTGCCTCTTTCCATCAGGTGCTGTTTGAAAGCCGAGGCCAGTAGGTGTTGAGTGAATATGAGTAAACTTGACTTTATCAGTTTTCTGAATACCCTGTCATAATAGATGTCATTTTCCAATGAGGAATCCTCGAGATCACAGAAGTACAGGATTTAGAATACCAGACCCCATTCCCAGTGCTCATGTCTCCTCTAAGTACTGCTGATGCAGTACTTCTCGAAGATGTTCTGCAGGAGAGAGAATTGTAACGGGGGTAGTGTCTGGTCATGTGGTGGTTCTGTGCAGTTACTGAAGTCACAAAATGTCTTTGAAGTCCTCGATAGTACTTAAAAAATTTGAATTTTGCATTTATTCCACCATTTATGTACTTAAAAAAGCGTCTTTCTTCAATGAAAACCATTTTTCTCTTTTAAGCAAAATTGATGCTTGAAGAAAGTGATCTTTTTATCTGTGGCTTTGTATTCTCTCCCCCCTGTATATTCCAGGTTTCTGGGAATTCCCATTTGAAAAGCGCAGGCTCCCCTAGCATTGTTTTTACCCACACTTAAATAAGGACACCACTCTTGCACTTAGTTTAGCTTTGCTTTTCTTTCTCTCTTTTCTTTTCTTCTTAAGATTTTATTTATTTATCTGACAGAGGGACAATGAGAGAAGGAACACAAGCAGGGGGAGTGGGAGAGGGAGAAGCAGGCTTCCTGATGAGCAGGGAGCCCGTGCAAGCCTCGATCCCAGGACCCCAGGAACACAACCTGAGCCAAAGGCAGATACCCAATGACTGAGCCACCCAGGCATCCCTGCACTTAGCTTTCCAATAGCTTGAAATTACAGTGCAGAGCAGCTGCCTCAAGCTATAGTACTGGTAGAGGGGAGAGGGAGCTGTACTAGGACTTCTGCTGCAATTTACAGAAATTTCCCCGAGCTACCGAAGTTCAATGGAGGAAAAAAAAAAGAAAAAAGAAGCTAGAGAGAGACTTCATTGTAAGGATATGGGGAGTTCCCAAGCCTGGGGAAGACGAGTCAGAAAGCTGTCTGGATTCAGCCTCTGCACATTACCGTCTCCCTCCCTGGGCCAGCACCTCAGGATCTTCTGTGCACACAGCAAGAAAAACAGCTATCTGCAGCTCTGAGTTTAAAGGTAGCACTTGCAGACATCTAAGAGATGGACACACAGTCTCTTGGTCCCACATTCCATGGGATATGATGGTTGTTCCATTTGCTACATCCAAAAAAGGGGGCATTTGTAGAACAAGTATGACCTTCTGGGACCCATCCCTGCCATGAGTTCTTCCCTAGAGAGCAGGTAAACTGGGCCGACACTTACAAGGGCAAAATTAGTGGCTAAGGCCTTTGGCCTTTTAATGGAATGAAGCTCTAAGTTAAAATAGCAGAGATAGGGGCGCCTGGGTGGCTCAGTGGGTTGAAGGCTCTGCCTTTGGCTCAGGTCATGGTCCCAGGGTCCTGGGATCAAGCCCTGCATCGGGCTCTCTGCTCAGCAGGGAGCCTGCTTCCCCCTCTCTCTCTCTGCCTGCCTCTCTGCCTACTTGTGATCTTTGTCTGTCAAATAAATAAATAAAATCTTAAAAAAAAAAAAAGAATAGCAGAGATAGCTAGGGATCAAGAGAAGGATCGTTCTGTACACTGCTTTGGTGTAAATGGTCTAGTTAAACCTGACTGCAGATGCACACGGTTTGTGGAAATACCTGTAGTTATGCTTTAAACTAAAAGCTTTCAATTTCTTTTTTTAAAAAATTTTTTGAGGTTTTATTTATTGAAGTAATCTCTACATTCCCATGTTGGGCTTGAACTCATGACCCCAAAATCAAGTCACATGCTCTTCCAACTGAGCCAGCCATCATCATCTTCATTTTCTGTATTATCCCCCCTGAATATTTCATGCAAATTTAAAAATGTAATTTAGGGCCTGCTAAGCAAAATTAAGGCAAGTCCTAATGAGAGCTCCTCCAGGGAATTCTGGAGGACTAATTAAAAAATACCTGGTATCGGGGCCCCTGGGTAGCTCCGTCAATGAAACGGCTGACTTCTGATTTCAGCTCAGAGTCCTGGGATGGAGGCCTGTGTTGGGCTCCGCGCTCAGTGGGGAGTCTGCCTGAGACTCTCTCTCTCCCACTGCCCCACCACGCCCTCCCCCACCAGACTTGCATGTGCTCTCTAAAACAAATCTTAAAAAGGTACCTGATATCATACATGAAGACGGGGCCGTTATCAGACGGCAACACTTCTGATTCGTTGTATAGTATCTCAGCTTATCCCCCTGTGTCACTATATACGCAGTTGAACGAAGAGGAACACACATTAATAGAAACGGTCTTCCTCTTTAACACACTGCACTGGTTCCAAATCCCTTTATATGGGATTCCAAAATCCCTTTATATATTCAACCTTTCCAACATCACCTCAAGACCCCTACACATACCCACCTCCCCTTACTAATCGTTCTCAAACATTAAGTCACCGCCTATTAGTGGGGTTGTGAAATCAGTTTAGTGGGTTGCCACCAGTGTTTTCAGAGTGGAGAGTAAAAGAGAAAAGAGAAGTGAGGCACTCAGCATCATTTCGTGAGATCTAAGTTCCCGGTATATACATGTGTGCATCTGCTCGTGTACGTGGCTACCAGATCCTGTGGTGAGACTGGATTTCTTTCTGTAGGTTATGACCCGGATGTTAACAGCCACGGCCCCAGGGGTGGCCTCACCAATCTTACTGCTTGTGCTTATATCACTGCATGCATTGCACACGCACAGTATTTCCGCTTGTATGCTTGGGAGACATTGATTTTCAGTTCTGAGTCCACTCAAGTACCACTTCCAGTGTGAATCCTTTGCCCATCTCCAGGTTATCAGCAGTTGGTTACACAAACCTTTTCATGGTCCCCATCTGGAAGCTTTGGAAAGGCCTGCCCTGACTTAATCAGTTTTACGTTGTCAGAGTTCAGCATAATCAACTAGTAAGAGCTTACATTTGTTACTGCAGCTTTAAACTCAATGAGCCGCTATTTAGTTTTTAAAAACATCTGAAACCTGAAATTGAGTGTCTTACAACAAAAGTTTTAAATGCATTCTGTTAAAACTTGCTATTTAATTATAAGTTACTTTACTCACTGTTAATTGTATTCATTTTACATTAAGTAAAAAGAAAAAGAGCAAAGACAGTAATTCATTCCCAAGAAAGCAGTCTAAGATGGCTGTTTTTATGATTTTTATTTGCTACCAATATTTTTATTTTAAGAAATACAAAAGGTATGACAAATATACAAACCATTCTCTTTTTGCTTCAATTTAGCTTGTGCATATGTGAAAACAACGAACTGGACAGTGACGTTTCAACACTAATTCTTAAAAAACAATGAATTCCATTATCCAACAATAAATACCTAAATTTGCATTCTAGCACCCAGTAAGACATCCAGTTTCCAAAGGATTTGTGATCTGCAACCCTCTCAGTTTTCTGACATGTTACCTTTGCCATTGCAACAGAGTCAACATTGGCAGCTGTCCCTCTCCAAGTGAGTCCTAGAGTAAGGCACATGCTAGAATGACTGCCCCTGACCTCGGGCAGTCCAGGTCATTTAAGCATCTTTGACTTGAGCTACTTTTTAGAACAGATTGCTAGTGATGGGGGATTTAATGTAAGTTTGGGTAGTCCTTGGATTATATATCTTACATGATACAAACAATCTACTTTTCTATTTTCCTCTTCAGGTGGGAAGAGTCTAGATAAATTGACCTGTATTTTTATCTACCTAAAGGGAAAGAAGCAAGATCATTTAGCTCAGGGTGCTATGAAGGGGGTAACTTTACAGAAAAGCTTCTTTCTTTCTTTCTTTCTTTTTTTTTTTTGTCCCAGGAGAGCTTTTTGTATGGAGGAACAGTTGCCAGAGCAAGAGAGCCCCTCCCATTCTGCTCCTATCTACACCCACGGCCACTTTTCTTTGGGGGCTAAATGATCTGGTACATAGGAAGGTCTCTGCTTTCAAAGAGCTGCACACACCCACATTTGGGGAGAGCACAGGGTTTCTGTACTCTGTGAGAAAGGATACCCACATGAACCCAACAGGCCAGTGTGGTAACTCTCAACCTTGCGTACGGAGAAAAGAGCAGAAGCACTATCTATACCAAGCCATCTGCCAACATTCTCGTAAGACTGTGTTCCAGTCATTTCCATACCGCTCCTTTGACCTGCTCAATACAAAGCACCAAAACAGCATTCTGTAGCGATCTGAGCAAACGGAATGAGAGTAATTTTGCACCTTTAAGGAACATGCACCCTTGTAAGTTTGTAACCTGATATTAAAATAGCAGAATGAGTTTCAAGTACGAAGAAATACAGTAAAACTATGGCCTATAGATGGACAGAAAACAGCAGCCTGGAATGTGGTTTATAGTCTTGTTTCATTTCTTTGTACCACAGCCAAAGTTGAATGCTCTGTAGGATGACTTAGTTTTGAAGTTAAGATGCACACAAACATGCCAGAGGGCATTTGGGATTGGTGTTGTGAGCACACTTCGTGCCCAGCCAAAGGTCAAGTAATAGTGGTGGCCAAGCCCGAGCAGGCACACCTGTGATGCCTGAAGCCTCCCTCTCATCATGTCCCGCCGCCCAAAGGGGGGCAGAAGAGGATAAAGAGCACCACGCAGACAGGCCAGATGGGGGCAGGGAGCACCTCAGCGGGAGGGAGGGAGGATGCAGGGGGTGGGAGGACACTGGTTATCCTGGGCTGGTTCACACAGCCTAGATTAGTATCTGACATGCGCATGCACAATCTCTACATCTCCAGAACCGTGATTTCAAACACAGAAACCAACAAGTCAAATGTCCAAATTAAGATTTTTTTTTCTACATTTAACACATTTTCTATTATAAAAGTTCAAAAAAAAAAAAAAAAAAGCTTACTGGGTAGGACAGCCTTGCTGAAAACCTAGACTAAAGCTTTAGCTAAGCCCTATGGGAATGCAGAAACACTACACTAATACATTTTACAGTGAAAACATGCACTGACACATCTCTTACATGGTAATCCTATAAAACCCTCTAGATCTAATCTGCACTCTAGAGGAACCAATATTGTGCTTTTCTTAACACATACTGCTCTTCTATACCAAACACTTGCCAATGAACCTTCAGATCAAAACCTAAAATAACCAGAAATGCCACAAGCTTCTGAGGCGTTGGGGACTGTTGGTTGTTAACACCCACTGTTGACGACTGTCCGTGCAGTCCTTGGGTTTGTTACCAGACTGAACTGCTTCTGTACAAAACCAAGTTGGCTTGCAGCGCAGAAACTTGAATTTCTCCATCTGACACATTCTGGAAGCCCCAAGGCACAAGTTGACAGTTTGCTTCTACAGGAAACTCTCACACTGTTCTCCCTGCAACAGCTACTACCTGTTCCCACTACCGCACAGGACAACCATGAGGGCACGAGCTCGCAGGGAGGAAGCTTCTCGAGGCCAGATGTGAGAAGGCACCAGCCAGGCAGGCACCTGTCTCTGCCTGGCATCTTACTCAGATGGCTGTCTGGCCTCGTTCCCAGATTAAGGCAGTATCGGATGCTTTTCTATCTGGTTTTAATTTTTTTGCTGTATTTTCACACTATACTATATGCGTATCTGACAAAAGAACTACAAAGTCCTTTACTTTATTCCTTTACATAATGGCAAAACACCTAGACGCAAAAATACTACCCCTACAGACTTGAATTCTACTCATCATGTTAAAATGCATGCAGTGCTTTCGGGGCTTCGGCTAATTTTAATTTACTTAGCTCCATCAAGACCATGATAATGAACATTAAATGTAAAACCTAATGCCATCTTCTTTCAGCTGTATTCTCACAGGACTAGTGTGATTCAGAAATAAATAACATACATGAATAATAATAGAAATAATTTATGCAAGTGTAGAACAACTTGAAATAGAAATTCTCCACCTTGTTAAGTGCTGATTTTAGGGGTAGTTGTTGCTATTCATCCCGAGTACTAATTAATGTATTTACTAATGGTCGTAGTAAAACACATGAATACAAAATAAGCGAGAAACTGTAATATTCACGTGGACGTTGTTGCGAACACAGGACCAAACTGAGAAGCTATATAATGTACTTGGTGGGGGGGAGGGCAGTTCAAGAACTGTATTACTGCTGGGAACTATTTTCATTATTCGGACTTCAAGGTTAAATTAGAAGCTGCTGGTGATCACAGAAGTATTGCTAACTAATACATATTATTGCATTTCAAAAAAACTTAAGATTAGAAACTTTCAAGTTAAGGGTATGATGAGTATCTTCAGGACTGTAACCTAAGCATGTCAGCAGAATTTGGCCAGAAACCACAGAGCGTTAGAAATTTAAGTAACTGTGTGTGGCTCTATGCTCGCTCCTTAGTGCTACAGTCATAGGTCCTTACTGCAATATGTACCGTTATGTGCCCCCTTTATCAAGGAAACCTGTATTTGACAATCTGAAGTCCTAAGGTAGAGAAGGAGTTACTTGCTTGATGAAACAATTCATACATAAGGTCCTCTAAACAGGAAAGTCCCCTACTATGTGAGATAATTGGCTTATCTACCCTTAGCTATTTGACACCCCCCTTTCAAAAAAAGGGAAAGTAGAAAGTAGAAACTAGAGAGCGAGGAGCTTTCGCTAAGGCAGAAAATAAACAAATTTTCAAAACAAAACTTTTCCACGCTTATCTTTTGCCACCATATATGTAGAATGCTAGAAAATAAAAAAATAAAAAAATCTTTCCTGTAATTATACATCTTCTCTTTAAAAAAAAAAAAAAAAAAAAAAAGCTGAGCTTAGAGCCTGAGAGATGCCCGGTACATGCTTCACACAGAGCGGCATCTCTTTATTATACCCGAACTTTCAAAGAATTGTGTTGTACTTTATTTATGCACAGAGGACACCCGTTTGCTTCTAGGGACATTTTACTTCCTAGGACTGCAGAACAGATGCCTCTGAGACAGCAGCAGGGCACATGGACCGCGGGCAGTATCCCGCCGGGTGTAGGTTTCAGGCACTAACAGGTGAGCGGCGGGCGGGTCCCAGCCAGCTCCGCCCACTGCCACTCGACTGCCAAAGGGGCGGGGTGACGGCGCGGCGTACCCTCGGGGTTTTCAGGTGGGCGTCTAGTGCTGACCACGAGCAAGTAGAGTTCAGACTGGCCCAAATGGTAACAAATTCGAGGTCTGAATCTGGCTTTCCATTTAGAGGCTTAAACTGGACTCTACTTTGGTGGGATTTTGAGCAGAGGGATGAGGCTGACGAGTCCCCAGAGAGCTCTGGCCAGCCCCTAGTGTGTGTGGTGTTTCCATTTAGAATGTATTAATGAGACTTGCCTGCCGGCTACTCTGCAGGCAAGTTAAGCAAGCACTATGGAGTTTCCGCCACGCAGGAGTAAACTGCCTTTTGTTTTGCCGTGCTAAGGCAACTCTGAAAAGTACTATTAACTGTCTTCCTCCTAAATTTCTGTAACACTTACTGAAGAAAAGGAATTCTAAAATTAACTAAAATCATCTGGGGGATGATCAGTCTCTGAGCAGACCTGTGAATTAAAACACAGGAGTGTATGGGTATATCTCTATATAGATACAGAGAGAACGTTGTCAAAGAACTTCCCAAGTGGAGAAATGAAAGATTTATGTAAATATACTGCTAGGTTATTATGCTCACATGCTTGGACAGGATTTTTATAAAATAGCACTTATTGTGAATTTACACTTGTGATTATACAGATGTAAAAAAAATTACCATGCCTTTTAGTATATAAGGGCTCTGTTTAAGCATGGCCAATTCTTCAGAAAAAAATCGTTTTGTCTATTTAAATACCAATGTTACTTATTTTACTCACCTCATTTCTAAATGAGAATTTAAAATTGTAATCAATGTATAAAGGCCATCATGGTAGGAAATGGGAAAACACCAGGTGGGGGTACAGGTACTTTGGCTGAGGCCACTGGAGTTTTCCACACCTCACAAAACTATTCAGGTCACAGATGAGTGTTGCCTTTTAACTACTAAGCCTGCCCATCTTTGTAAATTCTGCACCTAGAAGAGTGAGGTAATTAGGTACCTCAAAAAAAATGCTTCTTGAAAAATATGTCTTGGCTCTCTTTATGCACATAAATGATCAAAATGGGTGTATTATTCATTCTCAAGTACAACTCCCCTTCAGACAATTGTTCAGAACCTAGCGAACAACTAAAATATCGAGGTCAATCATCCCCCGAAACAAGTGCTAAGCAAGAGTAAAATATGTGCAGAAAAATAAAGTTAGAATGAAGTCTTGAGAAGTACCTCTTTAGCCTTGCTCAGATTTTTTTTTCTCCCCCCAAAAGTGCCACCTTGTGGAATATACTGGAATGAAACAAGAAAGCCTATGTCTTAGGACAGTGTGAAATTTAAAACAGACATTTGCAAGAAAAATCGTTTCCCTTTCCTACCTTACAACCTTCAAATTGCTGTAATAGTCTTTAAGTAGATGCTTGAAAAAAAAAAAGCCTGTATAAATTTTCAAGAGGCTCTTGTTTTCTTCTTGAAGGCCAGAGCACCAGTATCAAAGGAAACATAAATATGTTGATGGAAGTTCATGCATTTATCTAAACTCCCTGGGAATGCTAAGAAATAGAAAACATTTTGAAAAAGCTGATTCATACTTCATTAAGACAAACAAACAACTGAGAAAAAAAAAATTAAAATCAGACCCCTCCTCTTTTACATATCTGCTGTATACAAACATCAGAAGATAGAAAAGGCCAGAGGAATCTTGTGGTTTACTTTCTGAAAAAGTACAAATTACAAATGCTTGAGATATAGGTATGTAACACAAATAGGTTGAAAACTGCATGGATAAGAAATGAAAATGCTGTTTTCTTGTGCTTGTGGAGGAAAACACCACTGTTAATTATCTGGGGGCTCACGTTGCTGGACAGGCTTTTGGGTAGCCTCGAGAAGTTTCTCCATGGTGGGGAAGGAGCACGTAGCTATGTTTCTAGTTATACATCTGAATTGTACTGGATGCACATGATTTGGGCTTCAGTTTTTCAAAAAAATCCTGGTGGCACAGGAAATGTGCCTTTATAAAATTAGTACGTATATATATTTCTTACAACGAACACTCTTAGGCTTGTATAACAAGTGTAGCTTCTCATAGCTGCTTCCTCCCACAAACTAAGAAAGGGGTACGGGTAGTTTAGTTTCTTCAGGCCGACATTTGAAATGGCAACTGCTTTGGAACAGCTTTTCCGTAAGACATGTTTTAGAACATATCGATTTCATAGTTGCCAGGTGACTGTAATATAAATTCTTATAATATATTTGTTAATATCTATCCTTCAAAATATATCTAACTTTGAAACTACCCTTTTTTAAAAACCTTCACTTTTTTCTGAATTTCCTCTACTCATTGTCCACTGTTTTAGGACTTTTAAAGATTTTGAAATCACGTCACATCTTTATTTTTATAAAATAAAGACACTGTTTTTACGTGTCACAATGTAAAACATGCATTCTTCTGAATTCTATCAATACCTCAGAATTTATAATGTTTCAACATTTTCTTTCCAAGGTAAATATTCTATAGTTTCTGTACTAATATAATTAATTACAGTGGCTTATTAACTTTTACTATTACTCTTTCTTAGACCTGATGATGCAACAAAAGCCTGCTTTTGGAAAATGTTAGACACTCTCTTGTGTGCTTATCATACAAATAGTCCAGTTGTCACTTTTAAGAAGCAATTATTTGAAGAGCAGAATTTTAATGTTTATATTAGAAGCTTACATGATTTTAATTTCCATAAAGGAATGAGGATTACATTACTGACTTTAATAGGCACCACTTTTAAGAGAAGCAGCTGTGGTTAAAAGCTCAATTTTAATACATAATTAAAGGTTCACAATGTTTGGTACTATTTAGGTTTTTTTCAAGATGGACAGTACCGCATTCTGGAGCCATCAAACTAAAGATAAAATCTTTAGTAAGGGGTACAAATTCTCTTTATGATAATCCCGTGCATTCTGAAATTTTCATTTTTACTTAAAACTAAAAGGTAGAGATTCTACTCTGAGGTAAATACTTTCAACTATTTTTCCATAAGACACAATGGGCTAAATGAAAAGTGTGCCATTCCTAGTGTGTGATTCCTGAGACAAAATCATGAGAATACAGAGGGATAAAATGGCTCGGAGCTCTTGTCCAAAACAGGTTTTTTGCTTCTTGGGTTCCTGTCCACTTTAAGGGAGAGACAAAAGTGGGAGGCACCAAGTCACTGGGTTCTTAAAAGCTCTTGGAAGTTACGTTTTTAAGGTTAGACGATTAAGGCCTTATTACCTTTGCCACATGATAGCTTATGATGCTGAAACGGACAGGTGTCTCTTTTATTCTTCAATGGGACTGTTAGAATTCCAGCCCACACCACAGTTCCCATAGCGCCTGGACCACCAGAACAACTGTCATGTAGAAACCAGCAGCCACACGCCAGCACCAGTTCTCTTACGAAATGCGAACGTGATTTTCAATCTGACCCCAGATTTTTACTGTTGTAAGCGGCTTCAGTATACCCCTGGGGCAGTGTGGCCTTTGCGGCTAACCATGCCTTCACTTTTGGCAAAGACCTTTGAAACCATATGTCACAGAAGAATAAGCTGTATTCAGTCAGGTCCTATGCTGCTATTCACGTCCAGGTGCCCTAATGCTAAGGGTGCTTGTGTGGGATCTGCATTCGAGAACTGGTAGGCCAGATATACAAGACATAAAGCAAGAGGGTAATCACTCAACTCCCAAGAACTATGCATGGAAGAGCTGGGGTCAGACTCTTAAAGTTCAGAGAGGCCGAGGTGCCTCCTCCTCCTGCCTCTCTGAGGATAATCTGCAAGTATCCAATGCTGAAATTGTTTGTGCTTTTTTTTTTTATAAACAGTACCAAGAAATGAACCAAAAGTGTATGCTAGAAATAAAGTGGGGGCTCTCTACTTGTTTAAAATCCTCAAGAATGCTGAAAAATTCCAGTTTAGAACAGCTGCATTTTTCTCGAAAGAACTTAGGAAAAACTTAAAAAAAGCAGAGTCAAGTTATGTCCACTCTAATAGTGGATGTGAAACAAAAAGCACATGACGAATCAGTGCAGTGAGTTTTAATATTCAATTGTCTAGGTCCCAGCAAAAATGTCTTGGTATTTTGACCTGCCATCAAAGGAAAGGCAGAGCTCACTGTTCCAGAGGAGACATCGCCCCCCGCCCCCATGCTCTGGATTCGTTATATCTCAAGCATTTACAAGGGATAACAAAGCAAAATCAATATTGTGAACAACAAAGAAAGTGTAAAACATTCATATGGCCCATCTTCTCATTTTGTATCCGGTTTTAGACAAATCTTCCTGCCCTTCAAGTTACTGAGTTAGAAAAATGTTAAACAACATATATATTAAAAAGGAGTAATTCCCACCCCAAAAAGCTTTCCAGGAGAAAAGTCTCCTAATTTTTTTCTTGCTCAAGATGGTAGCATAGAAACACTGAGCTGTGAAGAATTCAGGAAGGCTTGACAACATATAAACATCATCTGGAACATTTTCTACTGAGGGAAGCAATGTTCATTTTTTGAAAACCCTAACTCTAAACATAGTCTAACTGTTGCACGCACTCAAATCATGAGTCAGAAAGCAAAGACAGCTAAACTTCCAGAAAGATACTTAATCTCTGTGTCTTTGAGCACTAATCACATACAAGGCAGAGATGACATTGGAACATAAAGAACAGTAGAGAAAACGGCGAGAGAAAAAAATAAAGCTGTTCACAATGCCCAGGTCAGGCTGGCTCTGCAGAGAGCAGGAGTAGGCACAAGGCACTAGAAACAAGCACAGCCTAGGGATGGAGAAAAGATCATTTTATAGAGTAAATATATATTTCTAAAAAATAGTTAAAGACATTCCCTCTGATTCTAACTGACAATATATTCTAAAAAAATTGTAAAACCCTAAGTAACAGTTTAAAGCAATCTATGTGCTGGTGATAAGAGAAGAACCAGTCCTCTACTTCACTGCCTAGATAACAACAACGAATGCCAGGTAGGAAGATTGCATCAGAACAAGGACATACTGGGGGGACCCTGTTAGGATCGTGAAATCGGAGCCATAAGCCACAATCTGAATCTAAGTATTCACAAAAGGTTCACTGAAAGCAAGCAAGCAGGAGGTGTTTAGGAAAAGCGTGGGCAATCTGTTATTAGTTATGTAATGGTAGTAATTTATATTTGAGGTCGGATATATATATTTGAGGGGGATAGATAAGATGGACACTTTGCAAACAAGGCAGTGCGTGGTAGAAAACGTACAGTGTCATAGGGAAACTTAAATGGTATTCCTGTCTCTGGTCAGACAGAACTACTCTCCACACCAAGACAGCAAACAGTTTCTGACAAATTCCTAAAATCAAAAACAAAATAAAGTAACAACAAAACCCAAGAAGGAAATAGATTTCAAACCAGGAAATAAAGGCTTTCTCTAATTTTTTTTTTTTTTGTGTGACAATTTTACCTATTTGAGGTACACTCCCTAAGTCTATAGCAAGTAAGAAAAAGCTTATAGGGTATTTTTCAGAAGAAACAATAAAAGCATATAATACAAGTTAAAATGGACTTATACTGAGTAAATTCAGCTTTTTTTGAAGAGTAACTAGAATGCATGCTTTAAAAAACAGGTCTCTTAAAAGATACCAGTATTTTTTTTTCCTTTTGTTGTGAATATAAACCTTATCTAGATAGTGAACCTTTTAATGCTAGCAAATTTACTGCTTTTGACCATGAAATTCTGAGGACATGGGCTCAACTTTCTAATTCAAGAAGCCCATGCTGATAATCACCTTTAGTCAACAGAAACCTGTTATTTATAGGTTACTTTGAGTCTTTCAAATTCAATTATTCTTGTTGTTTACAGAAAGTAACACTTTAAGAGAACAAGAATCACACACACACACACACACACACACACACACACACACGCACACACTCTCGCTCAAAAGTACCGAATCAGGCTGGGGCAGCTGCAGAGAGATTACATCATAACTCAGCTGTGCCTGGATTGCTCACTTCACACTGGCAGCATTCAAGGTTAGAAAAATGAAATGGCAGCACAATTGGTCAGCAGCTTCTCTTCTTCTGGAATTTTTCCAGGTTCTCGAAACAAACAGACAGACAGACAAACGAATGAACATAAAGCTGCAATCACTCTTGCATTGATTTCAAAACAGTAAACTAAGCGGTTTCCACGGAGAAGCAGAGCCCGTCCAGAAGACGGCGACTAGAAGGTCCCCAGCCAGTGATCCTCAGCAGCTCTGCTGGGGCTTACTCAGGGTGAGGGAGGGGGTGGCATCAGCCACCAAGGGTGTTCTGCAGGTGATCAGCACAAGGCGGCGGCAGGGCCTTAGGCTGTGTTCATGTCTGAGCTGTTCTGGCTGGGTGGCAGACGGGCGTCCAGGTTCTCCTTGCGCCTCTCCAGGTCATGGAAGTATGGGTGAGACAGGGCACTGTAGGCTGATATTCTTTTGGCTGGATTGAATGTTAAGCACTTCTGTGATAAAGAAAGAATCATTGATTGATGTAAAACATGTCCATCTAAATAATAGATATCTAAATAATAATATCTAAATAATAGATATCTAAATAATAATATCTAAATAATATGTTTAGACAGTTATATGTGTATTCACTACATGAATTAAGTGTGTCTAGAAAGAGAACGAGCATCTACTTCAAGGAACACTACGGGGCGCCTGGGGGGCTCAGTTGGTTGAGCGGACGACTCTTGGTTTTGGCTTAGGTCATGATCTCACGGTGGTGAGACGGAGCCCTACATCGGGCTCTATGCGTAGCAGGGAGTCTGCTTGGGATTCTCTCCCCCCACCCCCGCCTCCTGCTCCTGCTCGCTCTTTCCTTCTCTCTCTAAAATAAATAAGGGGGTACCCGGGTGATCAGTTGGTTAAGTGTCTGCCTTCGGCTCAGGTCATGATCTCAGGGTTTTGGGATTGAGTCCTACATTGGGCTCCCTGCTCAGCGGTGAGTCTGATTCTCCCTCTCCCTCCGTGATCTCTCCTGCTTTTGCGCTCTCTCAGATAAAGTCTTAAAAAAAAAAAAATCCTAAAAAAATGGTCACTAAACAAAATATATAGACACAGCCATCTTATATATGGCCTTAAGGTATAAACTGCCCTTCAGGAAAAGGCAATAGCTTTTGCGTTGCCTGTGGACTGTTACCTCCCCAGGCTTTCCCTTCAACCCACCCCGCATCCTTTAAAAAATACTATTATTATTGTAGTATGTATACAACTTTATTTAGATAGTGACTTTTCTAATGCTAGCCAACTTAGTGCTACAGTCAGGACTACGCTTTTAAACTTTTTACCCTCCCCCAAGGTTTACTGATGAGTCAGGAATGGAAGGGGGGTTACCTTGCTCAGGGGTAAAAGGCTAATTAATCATTAACAGTTTCTGACATATTTCTAAAATCAAAACCAAACCAAACCAACAACAGAAGAAATAAAAACAGAAATACATTTTAAACCAGGAAATAAAGATGTTAAGGAGGGGGCACGTAAGGGGCAACACCTACGACCAACTTTTCTCAATCCACCGGCCAGCCATGGATTCTGCCCCAGGGCTGGACCATCCTCCAGGTTCAGTTCTGGTACCGAACTCTATTCTGGGCTGTCAGTCCAAGTGCAGGCAGAAGGTCAAAGCGGGGGAACGCCAGCCTCTGGAGCAGTAATCTTTACTCCCCAACGGCCGATTCACCATCAAGCAGGCAGAGCGCTTCCCTAACCTCAGCTCCATTTCCACTCCAACCCTGGGTGTCCTTCAAATCCTCTTCCTGTCCTTCCACCAACACCTCCACAGCGCCCAGCAGGTGGCCAGCACTAGTGAAGGATGAGTCAGACGCACCCATCACCCAGGAACACACCAGGAGCAGAAAAACCCTACCGGCTTCCCCATCTGTGTGATGCAGTGCACACTGCACTGAGCTGGGGACCTGAAATGTCTATCAGTTTCAGTCCCATCTGTCATCTGAAGACTTCACATTACGTTATGCTGACCTCTTCCATTTAACCTGGGTTTTTGCTCTCGAGGAGCTCAGAGTCTCAGTCAGGTCCTGACTAGATCAGGACCCTCTCTAACATTCTGTTGAACACTACTGACCTGGAAAATTCTATATATAATTCCAGGCAAATTTTTGGGTCTCCTGAAATCTTTTTTTTTTTTTTTAAAGATTTTATTTATTTGACAGACAGAGATCACAAGTACACAGAGAGGCAGGCAGAGAGAGAGGAAGGGAAGCAGGCTCCCCGCTGAGCAAAGAGTCCGATGCGGGGCTCGATCCCAGGACCCTGAGATCATGATCCGAGGTGAAGGCAGAGGCTTAACCCACTGAGCCACCCAGGCGCCCCGGGTCTCCTGAAATCTTGATTAAGCTGAGCTCCCCACCAGTCCGTGGATGGCGGTTTCTCACAATGTCTCCTGAAAACAAAAGAGCCAAAGGGCAAGCAGAGGAAGGAGCTTGTTGCTAGAATGGTCCTACTGTCTCTAATAGCAATAAACATCTAAGAGAAGTTTTACATGGGCTGAATTCCCTCATGACAGAAGAGCAGGGGCAAAATCCTTGAGCCTGAGTTTTCTCTTCCCCAGAGTCCAGGAAGGAGAAAATTAGGTAGTGACATTAGAAAAGGAAGCAGCGAGTTTAATCCCCAGGACATAGGGACAAAGAAAAAAAAAAAGTTGTGGGAACATGTTCAAGATAGAGAGACGTGTCCCTAGAGGACTGTGTGGGAGGAAGCCCATTCCCACAGCTATCCTGATGGCTAAGAGCTGGGAAGAGGATGGAGAGAACTCCTTAGCCTAATGTGGAAGTGTGTGAGAATCTCAAGTTGGAAGTCTCTCTCTTTTTTTTTTTTTAAAGATTTTATTTATTTATTTGACAGAGAGAGAGATCACAAGTAGGCAGAGAGGCAGGCAGAGAGAGAGGAGGAAGCAGGCTCCCTGCGGATTAAGCCGCTGCCTTCGGCTCAGGTCATGGTCTCTCTCTCTTTTTAAACGATTTTATTTATTTGAGAGGGAGGGAGACAGAGAGAGAGAGAGAGCGCATGCCCGCACACACGCACACTGGTCTGGGAGGGGCAGAAGGAGAGGGAGAGGCAGATTCCATGCCAAGTGTGAGCCCAATTCGGGGCTCCACCCCAGGACCCTGGAATCATGACCTGAGCCGAAGGCAGACGCTCAATTGACTGAGCCACCCAGGTGCCCCAAACTGGGAGTCTTGATACTTAAGTCCTAGAAACATTGATAGACATGGTGGCTAAGTTCCATCACTATTCTACCTCCACAGAGCAATTAAGTGACTTGAGAATTCATTCCAAGTCTTGTGTAAGAATATTGTTTCTCCACGAAAATCTAATTTACTTGGCAAATAACTGATAAGATGAACTTCTGGAACTGCTGTTTAGTCAAGAATTGACTACTGTGACGGACTGGATCATTTTTCAACACGTATCCTCCTTCTTCCCACCCCTCCCTTCACGGGAGAAGTATTCTTTCTTCTATTAGAGTTGGCCTTGGCCATGTAACTTACTTTGGCCAATGGAATGTGAACAGAAGCAGCAGGGTGCCTTCCAAGCCTAGGCCACTGGGGCCATCATGTGCTTCTGCTTGCCCTTCTGGGAGCATCCACCTTCTATTATGAGAAAAACAAGCCCCAGCGACCCAAAAACCCTCTTGTTCTGGGGCCCAGAATGAGACACACGGAGAACACTTGTCCTTGACTCACAGGCCGCAACACAGGGGTCTCTGCCAAGCTGCAAACCCGTGAGCAAGAAATAAATGCTTACTGCTGTATGCCAGGGAGATTTTTGGGTTGTACGTTATGCAGCAAAAGCATACTAATCCAAGGAAAACCCTTGTCTCCTAATATGTGCCTCAAGGCTCTGAAAACAGTTTGACAGCAGAAACTTTTTTCAGCAAGAGCTTCATACTTGGAGTAAGTACCCAGCCTCTCAAGTTAACCACGATGAAGGGGACAAAGATGTAAAGATGGGTAGGTTTTGGATGTTAAAAATAATCATCCCCCTGAATGGTCTTATGACTGTGCACTACTTACGTGTGTAAGAGCATTTGTAAACACCAAGGTAGATATCCATCCACACACGGCTGAGACACTAGAGTGTCAGCCTTGTTTTCAGATAAAACAAAGGACAATTCTCAAAGTGCTAAAACTCAAATGCTGTTTCTTAAATGAAACAACTTTCGGAAATACCTTTCCCTCTTTCATTCTTACTAAATCGCTTTGAAAAGAGGCAACAAATATGGCTGGCGTCTCAGCTGCCTCTCTGGTACCGGATGGCTCTCTTTCTTCTGCTCCATAGTCCTCCCCTGTGTCCCTCTAGCAGGAAACAGTGAGATCTTTCAGGGGTTCTAAGCTTTGAGGTCCTGGGCTGTCCTCTCCCGGAATGCCCGTGAATTATAATGTTTTATCCTTATGTTTCTTCTAGTCCTGATGTCACTGGGGCTGCTTCTTGTTCCTTTGTTTTTTCTAATCTCTGCTGACACTCACTGTCACCCTCTGCCTTGTGTCTCTGGTAGTCTCTTTGTGCCTTTTTCTTCTCTGTCTGCTGCTACTTCTCTAGTTGAGCACTCGTGTGTCATCTGACTTGGAAAGCCACCACTAGTGGGAGACACTGAATGAGCCTGGGGCATTGTCTGCTATCTTTACATCCTCTTGGTGATTCCTCCTGATGTTGGAATAAACAGATACTCTGAGCCGTCTCTGGGTGTCCCAGTAGCTGATGGAGTGGGATGCTTCACTACTAAAATTGGCTATCATTGTGATTCTGTGTCCAGAATCTTCTAAGAGGAGCATTCGATTCAAAGTTCTTGCTGAAAAGGAAAGCCCATGGTGGCCGTTTTGTTCTAACACATCGTCCCTACCCCTTCCTGGCAGAGCTGACTGGACCAGGAATGGTGACTGGGCTCTAGGCAGCAACTCTTATCATGGCTTGGCAAAAAGGTGAGGTGTGTCAGCCACATTCTTCCTTTTAGGAATCTGATGTAGGAAATACTAACAGAACAAATGTGAGCAGTGGAGGTTAGAGCTCAAAGCATCCATGAGTTCGCTGAAGTTCTGAAGTCAAAGGGCCAGGCACAGCTAAGGGGAGCAGACAGTACTACCGAAAAGAGGCAGCGAGGGGGAGAAAAGGCCTGCAGGGCAGAGACACGTAGACACCTGGTGATGCTCTTAGCAGGACTGAGAGAGCATTCACACTCTGGGTGGCTTTCCACTGCCAGGCCACATGAAACATTCCATCAAACCCCCTTTTTTCTTTTCTTTCTTTCTTTCTTTTTTTTTTTTTTTTAATATTTTATTTATTTGACAGAGAGAAATCACAACTAGGCAGAGAGGCAGGCAGAGAGAGAGAAGGAAGCAGGCTCCCTGCCAAGCAGAGAGCCCGATGCGGGGCTCGATCCCAGGACCCTGGGATCATGACCTGAGCCGAAGGCAGAGGCTTTAACCCACTGAGCCACCCAGGTGCCCCCAAACCCAGTTTTCTTAAGGTAATGCAAGTACTTGTCTGTTATCTGAAGCCCGGGAAAAATTTTCCTAAATAGCAGGTGAGCCAGCAAGTGTGTCCATACAGTGAGCCTCTGTACAGGAGACTATATTCTCCCTTCTAATAATAATAACTGATTTCCAAGGATGTGAGTCAAAGTCCTTAATGAGTGTCTTAAGAATAAAGCCGTCCTTCTCCGTAACGTGGCGGTGCAGGGAATCCGAGTAAGCGGAAAACAAGCCGCCATCAGGTGAAGATGGAATTAGGGCTGGGAAAGCCCAGGCTCTGCGAACCTGCCCATGAATGGCTGTGTCCACGAAGAGCTGAAGCAGAACATTTCTACCAAAGCCTACAGACTCGTCGGTCTGCATCGGAAATTTAGACTGCTTCGGCAGAACGGAGCCCTGGTGCCTCCAGGTCCAGGAGCGCTTTCTGGGTGAGATATCAAAGGTTGTCAGTAGTAGGCAAAGGATACACTCATTACTCACTGGGTTCTGAACACCAAGAGTAGCTCAACAGGTCCACTCCTCTACCTCTGGTCTGTCCCCCCAGGTACAGGGAAGGATGTGTAAGGCCAAGTATTACGAGTCTGAATCTCAAACAGAACACGAGTCCTTAGTTTCGGTGAGGTATTTTCTACCTGCACGCCGTCTTCACTGCTTATGGAAAGCGCGTGTCTAGATCAATCGAGAGGCTTCTGCAGCTGCGTTCTAATGAACATTTAAAGACGGCCGACTGAAAGTGTGTGGATCAGACTCTTTCTCTTTCTGCAGGAAGCGAAGATATTCCAGAATGAGAGGCCACCAGCTCCCGCAGGTGTAGAAATGAAAGCTGAAGAGAGGTTGTAGCCTCCTGCTCTGCATGGCTACGGTATGTGATGCCAAATGCTGCGCCCACCTCCCTGGGGACTAACTGGCGGACAGGTCACGTCCCTCATCAGCACCACACAGACTGACTCTGCACCGCGTGAACTTACCAGAAGTAGATCTTTGCCTTGTTCATCAATATCTGTTACGAACTTCTCAATCGGCTGAGGAGCTTTTGCGTGAAATGCCTGCCTGGGAAGGGCAACATCTCTAGGCCAGTCTTCTTCTCCTGGGAGTCCAATTACGCTACAAAAGAACCAGGTGTGAACGTTAGCATTACTAGCTGCCGTGCTGAAGCTATTTTCCCACCGAAATCCAGATGATGGTGAAGTCTGAGAGGCAGGCACGGGGTACACAGCGTCCTGGGGGCCCCTCACTGATGTTCCTGGCCAGTCTGTCATCTCTGTCCTCCTGCGATATGGAGATCACAGGGTAGAGGGCCGTCTCAGTGGAGCACTGTAAAATTCACTGGGAGGAGGTAAGAGATTCCTCTGGTGGCACATAGTGAACGTATGAGGGGATGCAGAAAGAGAAAACAGTATTATTACCGTAAGTCCTGACATACTGACAGAGTAGGAGGCCCACACAGGCATTATTTTCCTTTATGCCCAAGAGTGCTTTTTGTGTTCTGACCATACTGACATGCTTTTATGATGCTCATCTAGCAGGACTCATTAACAAATAAAATTTGGTTGCACTTTGGGCTAAAGAATAATTCCCCGAACAGTAATTACATATGTCAGAATCAAAAAGACATAAAAGACCAAAAAGAGGGGCGCCTGGGTGGCTCAGTGGGTTAAAGCCTCTGCCTTTCGCTCAGGTCATGATCCCAGGGTCCTGGGATCGAGCCCCGCATCCGGCTCTCTGCTCGGCAGGGAGCCTGCTTCCTCCTCTCTCTCTCTCTCTCTGCCTGCCTCTCTGCCTACTTGTGATCTCTCTCTGTCAAATAAATAAATAAAATCTTAAAAAAAAAAAAAGACCAAAAAGAGGCTAAAAAGGTATGTTAATCCTGTGCTAGGCAAACACTACCTTATCATTTAATTTCAAATCAATTTAATTTAGTTTACATATATTTTATATTAAAAAAGTAATTTTTTTGTTTTAAAAGATTGTATTTATTTATTTTAGAGAGCAAGCGAGCAAGTGGGGGGAGGAGCAGAGGGAGAGAGACAAGCAGACTCTGGGCTGAGCACAGCCTGACACAGGGCTCGATTTCGCAACCCTGAGATCATGACCTGAGTCAAAATCAATAGCTGGACGATTAACTGACTGAGCCACCCAGGCGCCCCTATGAAACTATTTTATGGTATTCCAAAGTGAGCAAGCAATAAATAAAGGCAGTATCATTTATGTTTCCCCCGAAAATTATTCTGGGGTCAGAAACATGGAGAGAGGATCAAGTGAGACAGAAACAGTACAGGCATTGTATGTCAACTATATTTAAATACGAAAAATAAATTAAAAAAAAAAGCATAGGTTTTGGAAAAGGCAGAACTGGGTCCAAATTCTGAGTACAACTAATTGGTAGGTAAGGACAAATTACTTAACTTCTGTGAGCCTCACAGCTTTCTGTGTCTTTATTTATTAACAATCATAATTTACAGTGATAATTTATATGAAGTGCATAGCACAGTGCCTGACACACAGTACTTGTCAATATCAATACATTACCCATTATTACTTTAAAGATTTTACTGATTTGAGACACAGAGAGAGAGAGCATGAGAAGGGGGAGGGGCAGCGGAAGAAGGAGAAGCAGACTACCCTGATGAGCAAGGAGCCCGACATGGGGCGGCATCCCAGGACTCCAAGATCATAACCTGAGATGAAGGCAGATGCCCAACCAACTGAGCCACCCAGGTGCCCCACCCATTTTTATTATTGTAAGAGGCAAATAATGTTATTAATCTAAAATGCACGGGCAATGTATCACTACCACACTAAAAATAGAAACTACGTAAGTGCTATTCATGTGTGACTTGAGGTTCTTCAGAAATATTATTAGGTCAGTGGCTTTACACAACTTATACACTATGGAGATTTTTTTAGAAGAAGATTTTATTTACTTATTAGAAAGAGATAGCTCACATGAATTGGGGGGCAGTGATAAGCAGACTCCATGTTCAGCACAGAGCCTGATGGGGGACAAAGGGGGGCCACGTCCACCACTCCGAGATCATGACCCACTGGAAACCAAGAGTGGGATGCTCAATGAACTGAGCTACCCACGTGCCCCTGCACCATGGAGATATTATTTAAAGTGGATGTATATAGGGGTGCCTGGGTAAGTCACTTGGTTGAGCATCTGCCTTTGGCTGAGGTCATGATCTCAGGGTCCTGGGATCCAGCCCTGAGTTGAGCTCCCTCCTCACTGGCCAGTCCGCTTCTCCCTCTCCCTCTGTGATCTCTCTGACTTTCACTCTCTCTCAAATAAGTAAGTGAAATCTTAAAAAAATATAAAGTCTATGTATAGATAGTAAGTAGATTTAAACAAGGGAAATCAGGGGGTGCAAGAACTTAGGTATCTCACTTATAGACTCTGATTAACTCCAAACTGAGAAGTCATAATGTACTGGACAGAATATACGGCTATTCAAATTGACCACACTTTTTTTTAAGCTTTTATTTTTAAGTAATCTCTACACCCAATGTGGGGCTTGAACTTACAACCCCGAGATCAAGAGTTGCATGCTCTACCAACTGAGCCAGCCAGGTGCCCCTGACCAAATTATTTTAACTACACTTAGAAATGGTGCTAGCCTGCATCAGAGCCTTCTCCTTGGCCTGCACTCACTGGGACAAAGGTCGAGAAGATGTGTTCTCCCGAATGGATTTCCAGGTTTCAGGAAGATGTGGTGAACATCACAGGCTCTCTGTAAGGCTCTCTTTCCCCTTGCCTTCCCTCAACAGAGCCCAGGTCACAGACCTCACCTGGGAAGAGCAGACACCTGTATTGTAATTGCACCTGTCACTGGGTTCCCGGGAAAAGACACTGTAATCCTACCTCTGTTGGAAATGCTGGGAGAGTTATGATGTTAAGGCAAATAAAGACAGACTCATGGACACAGCTACCAGAACAAGTGAAGGGAAATGACAACTTCGGCAATACACAAATTTGCTTAATAGCAAGATCTAGAGTAAGAATAGGACGAAAAAAGATACCACTATTAATTATGAAAGGACATAAATATACACACACACACACACACACACATATATATGCTTGGAAAGAATGGGATAGGTAGAGGAAGAAGAGAATGCTTATGAAAGAACTTTATTTGCTTCATTTTTAGCTTTTCAGCTATTCTTTTTTTTTTTAAAAAAAGATTTTATTTATTTATTTCACAGACAGAGATCACAAGTAGGCAGAGAGATAGGCAGAGAGAGAAGGGAAGCAGGCTTCCCGCTGAGCAGAGAGCCCGATACGGGACTTGATCCCAGGACCCTGAGATCATGACTTGAGCTGAAGGCAGAGGTTTAAACCACGGGGCCACCCAGGCACCCCAGCTTTTCAGCTATTTTTATATATTTTTTGCATATTATCGCCAGTCATCTAGAAATCAATTAATTTAAAATCTTTTCAAATATATTGAAATAAACCGGGTGATATGGGCAGCTGAAGGCCAAGAGCAAAGCAGATTGCCTCTGTGTGTACATGTATGTGTGGTTACATGTGTAGCTAGCTAGCTATATAACAACTCTCAAAAGTATTTTTAAATCTGTTGCCTCGGGGCGCCTGGGTGGCTCAGTGGGTTAAGCCGCTGCCTTCGGCTCAGGTCATGATCTCAGGATCCTGGGATCGAGTCCCGCATTGGGCTCTCTGCTCAGCGGAGAGCCTGCTTCCCTTCCTCTCTCTCTGCCTGCCTCTCTTGTGATTTCTCTCTGTCAAATAAATAAAATCTTTAAAAAAAAAAAAAAAGCTTTAAAAAATAAATCTGTTGCCTCCTCTGATCCCATAATGACCTCCTGAGACACAAAGGTCATTATTACTTCCTTTTTATGGATATGGAAATGAAGGGATGAGTGAAATGTATCAATCACACACAGTGAGTTCAGCCACAGATCAGGAATGGGAGGGAACCCAACTCTCCTTATTCCAAAGCCAATATTTTGTTTCCATTTAACTATGACTCTGCTCCGAAAAATGCTCTAAAATGTCACGAGCTCACAGCATTCAGTTTCACTTTCAAAGTACTTGCTGTTCTTTGAAGTATAAATCTTTCTAAATGCAGAAACAGTTCTCCCCGTAAGAGAATGTGAATGTGGCTTTCCTTAAAAAAAATAAAAAAAAAAAATCCCTTTAATACCGAGTATGAACTTTAATGGCCCATATACGAATGTTGTGAGACTCTGATAGGTCCATTAAAAAGTGCTTGCATCAAATTTCAGTATTTGGACAGCTGAATATCAGCCTTAAAAGTTGCCATTTGTACTATAAAGACTGACAGCACAAAATCTATAAATGGCAGCGGGGACAGAAATCATTTTTCAAGTCCTTTAGAAATGACACTAGGGTGCAGCATTGTCCCTTTTCTTTATGCCAAAGTAACAAATGCAGAGTAAACAGAACATAATTTCAGCAAACAGTGCCAGAAACCAAGAAGGAAATGCTGAAGGCATAAGGCCTACAGAACTTCACGGCTTCTTATTTGCTGGCAACCTAGGGTCTCAGGCCTTTGCCACAGCGGGGGACTGGCTTACCCTTGGGCGCAAGGTCAAACATGTTTGTCAGAGGTTCTTTTGGGTCCAGCTCCCTGGCTTCAGACATGAAGGGGCACTAACAAGGCTAACAAGTCCGCAGAGCCCAGGGCTAGAGGCGGACAGAACGCTCAGGTGATGTCCGTAAGGGAAAGGTGGTGCCGGATTTAAGGTCTGGCAAGCTGGGTGCCGTCAAGATCACTTTTCCTTTTAACAGAGTCACTGGTGTGTCTGACTTTCCCGGCTCTTGCTTCAAGTTCACACTGCACACAAACTACATTCAACAGTGATGGGGAAGACTTGAGGGGGGTTCATCACTTTATGAGCACAGTAGTTGACATCCAGAAGCAGAGAGAACATGAGTTTTGTCCTGAATCTGTCCATCTTATGAAGTGGCAGGAGGAGGAGGAGGAGGGGGGAGGAGCGGAGTCTTGGCAGCTGCCCTGGGCCAGGGAAGCCCCCCCACAGTAACACCAGCAAATATGTTTCAGGCCTTAAAGCCACGGGGTCTGATTCAGCAGCGGACTGGCATCATCAGAAGTCTGGTGGAGCTTTCCAGTCATTAGAAGAACAAATTGAGGTTCCAGGTTTATTCCAACTGTCTTAAGCAGTCATGCTCCAGGAGACAGTGTTAACATATAGTTTCTTTACGGGTATTTTTTTTTTTTTTACCAGTTTTATGGGCTGAAAATTTCATAAATATCACTGGGATTCCTACAAAAATGTTACAGACCAATGATCGGGGCTACTTTTGGCTCTGGAACTCCCACTTTTTTCTTACTTCACCCCGATTCTGATGGGGCTTGGGAAGTGCACATACTTCATGCTTTCTGAGAGGAAAAGCCCCTTCTTAACATTCTAGAAACATGAAAGCATCCATACTCCCACAGGCACAAACATGTAGACATGAATAGAACTCTGCAAATCATTGAGCTAAGTAACAGACAATTAGATACAAAGAATTTGAGTGCAAGAAAGGATCTTAGAACTTACGTCCAAAGTTTCATTATTCAGGTGAAGAAGTTAACGAACAAAAAGGTTAAACAATTAATGATGAATTATAACCACAGCTACCATTTTAAAAGCATTCACTATGTATCAGGCATCATGTATGCAATTTACACAGCATTTTAAATGACTTTCTCAAGATCGTACAGAATTTAGCAACAAACATACGGTTAGAACCTAGGAGACACATAGGAGTCTCATTTACTGTGTTGGTGCTCCAAAGAAAAATGGCTTGTGGAGCGTACCAACCATCCGAAACAAAACAATGCAAAACCAATCTAGATGACTCAATGGGGATACTCAATGGGGACAGGAAGCCCAGAGGGCAAGAATGGGTTACCAGGCAACCAAGCACCCCACCTCAGACGGTGGATGCACGTGAAATGGCCCCAAGCAGACAATACATCTGAACTCTAGAAATGGAGCTCAGTCAAGTGGAGAAGGAGGATCCTGGAAAAGATCCACGCGAGCAACATAGAACCTTCCAGAGCTTCTGTGTTAGGCCACACATCACAATGGGCTCTGCGTAAAACAGCATGTCTGCCATGTCCTCACTCACCACACAAATAGTAACACCGACTGAGGGGGCAGTATAGGGGAGGAAAGACAAGAGATAAATATTTATTATGAAATTCGTCAGACGAAAGGCACTGCAATTGCTTTAGTGCTACGGATGTTGACGTAAAATTACAGTTACTACTTACTCCAAGATTTTTCCAAGCTGATCGACATCTGAACTTCCCCGAAAAAGAGGCCTACAAGAATAGAGATACATATTAAACAGGGAATTTTCTCAAGTTACCGTTCAATCATACTGGTCATGATACCACTGGTCACAGGAAGCAAAACATTCTTCAAGCGCGAGGAAGGTGTAAAGAAGCCAGACGCCTTTCCTTTGGACAGTCAAGGTTTTTCTTGCATTTGACTTCACGGTAAGGATCTCTCATCTGTATCTGCGGGTCCCTGACTCCCCGGTTTTATCACCGTGGTGGGTATTCTATTCACACTCCCTGCAACAGCAATGCCACTGGGGAGATACAGGCCTCGGTTTCAAAGCCCTACCCAACTTCCTGACAGCGTAGAACACATCACTGTTCTGGTCTGGAGTGTGGGGTACGTGGGCTTCTTAGAAACTGTTTTTGGTCACATTCTTCTCTGAGCATCCTTTCCTCACCTCTCTGCTATCGCAGGACTTCCTCAGGGTGAACCTCTCTCTCCAGGGGTCCTGATCCTGCAGTGGGACACTACCTCAGTACCCATTTTTCTAATTTTATCACCTTCCTTTCTCACGGCATTACGGTACTTAACCATCACTCCGGGCTTCATAGGCGACCGTGACCACACAGCCCTCAGTGTCTACATTGAACATTTAACTGGTAATTAAATGAGCTCACTTGGTGACGTTTTTGGCATTTTCCCAAGTGGATCAAGACCCCTCGAGGGCAAGAACTTCTCTAGGTTTGCCCTTAGCCTTTGGCCTTGTGCTTTACCTAGCGCTTTGCCCCTAATGTTTGGCCTAGTGCTTGGTTAATAAATATTTTATTTAATATATTCCTACGGCACATGTGGAAATGTTTCCTAATGCCCTGATCAATGACTGACCGATATTTTTCAACAATAATGTGCTTTAAAAAATGTCTGTCACCTATTATCAGAGATCATGTTTTTTAAAATGTTATGTATCAATTATAAATATAAATATCAATTTTAGAAAAGCCAAACAATGGAATCTTAACAGCTGTTATTTCTAGAACACTAATGTTGAACCTGACGTGATGCCACGTGCTTCCCAAACATTGTCTCATTTAATTCTCACAAAAATTTCTGGGGCAAGGTAGTATTATTATCACCCCTATTTTCTGATGAGCAGATAGGATTGGAGATGTTTCATGACTTACTGAAGGACAGATAAAACGCAGACTTAAAATTCAAACCAGGTCCGCCTTGCCCCAAAGCTTATCTGCTTCATCATTATATCATAATAAGTTTCTTTTGGTTACTAGTGTTCTCCACACTCACAGACAGCCCCTAGAGCTGAGCCTCTGGGGTGAAACAGTGCAGAGACTGCGTGAAGAGCACTTTATAGAGAACCCGGTGTCTCGCAAGCAGGTGCCTGCTGGGTTCTGTACTCAGACTGCTTTGCCAATGTCCAACTGTCTTTAAATTTTTCCCCTGCTTTAACAAGGAACAAAGCAATTCACCAGACTGATGGAAGTTCTCTATTCTTTCCATATACTTACTGTATTATGGCCCTTCTAAATTTTTTAAATTTAAGTTTTGGGGTTTTTTTTTTTTTGGAAGATTTTATTTTTAAGGAATCTTTATACCCAACACAGGGCTTGATTTACAGCCCTGAGATCAAGCGTTGCACACTCAACTGACTGAGCCGGCTAGATGCCCCTTAATTAGGTTTTTGATTTTAATTCTGGTATAGTCGACACACAGTGTTAGGCCCTTCTAGATTTTTCCATTCTTCCCCCAGTGCACTCTTTTACAACTGTTTTGCTCCCATCTTAATGGATAACACCATTTTTCTTTTCCTTTCCAAAGCACAGAACTTGGCTTGCACAGAAACAACGGTGCCCTTTCTTTTCACACTCCTGTTTCCTTAATATTAAGGTATAAAATTACAAAACTACGTATAACCAGCATTCTGAGGTTTGGACAAACACAAACGACCCCTCTTTGTGTCCCACGTATCTCGGATGGCTTGAGGGATGGGCACGCTGGGTCAGCAGGCACAGAGGGAACCGAGGACACGCCTTTAATCTGACGAGCTGGTGAGGCGGCTTTGTAAACATGACAAGCCCCTCACCCTGCTTGAAGAAGGCTGGTACCCACAGGATCATGGAGCCCCTTAAAAGAAACTGTCCATGGCTATTGGGAAACAAACAAGGCAGGCTACCTTGAGTGGACCTGGCAGAAGCAGCAGCCCTCCTCTTTCCTGAGGTGGGTTCTGGGACCCCAGCCTGAAGCTCAGCTCTGGCGGGGCTGATGCCCTCAACTGGTTTGCTTTGTGGCTCCCTTTTTGTTTTTCTCCCTTGGCAATACTGTAACATTTTTGCTAGCTCCACTGTGCACTGAAGCAAATGCTTGCTATGTTTTATCTTACATTTGCTATGTTTTAGTAGAGGGCTTTCAGATCATGTAGTCCACCATACTTCCAGAGCCTGAAGTCTTGCCTCTCTTGGCTGGAGTTGGCCACACACAATGAAATGTGTGTTTACATCCTTGAGTTAGAATTGGCTCATGAGTCTGGTCTGCTTTCATGAGCATAAGAAGCAGAAAGGTCTGAATCATAACCACTTCTCTGTGACCTTCTGTGGGGAATACTAGAAACTCCGAAGCAACAATTCACTATATGGCTCAGAATGACTTTTGCCACATAGGAAGACCTGGCATGGGACTATGAGGTCTATTACTTGGGCTTGAGGATAGATATGGATTGGCTTGAGTTATACAGGACCACTACATCCTGACTGTATGCAATTAACTCCTCTAAAACAGTTGGGTGCAAAGACACGGTCACAAGGTAATGGCAATGAATCACATGAAGGTGGGGGCCAAGTCTACCTGGAACTGGTAGTCTTAGTTGACCAAGAAGTGGTCATGAATGTGATCAAATTCTTAGGACCATCTATTCAGTTTGGGGCTGAGAAAGTTTAAGTTTGTTTGTGATAGAAGATGCCATGTTCATTGGATGCATGGAGAGCTGACAATGGATTTTGAGGAAAAGATGAAAGTTTTCATCTTGATTACCTCTTCGGGGTACTATAGTGGAATCCAAAATGTAAGAATAAGACTGTCCCAATTCTATGATACAATTTGTCTTTAAATCAGGCTCCATGGTCCAAAGTCTTGGCTGTATCAGGTCTGCGACCTGGATGCATCAGGTACTGAGGACTGTATTTTCACTAAGGTTATTTTGCTATTTCTTCCTTCCTCAGATAAGCTGAGTTAAATACCCTTCAACTCATGTAATTTATGGCATATTTCAGGTGGACAATGATGGACATCTTTGACTATATGCTTTGGTTTAGTGGCAAGGGAGAGTTTAATTTTACTGCCTTGAATAATTTTATAATTGTAGAATGATTCAGCTAAAACACACACATACATGAGTCAAACTTGGCTGGTTCTTTATTACCATGACATAGGGCTGAGCTGGAAGGAAGCAGAAGGCTGAAGGACCAACATGGGGGAGAGCAAGACACAGGAAGACTAAAAGACAGCTGAACTAGAGATGGCCAGACACAGACAATGTGAGGAGGTCCCAAATAACTCTGAACTCTGTTTCTTCCTATTGCCTAAACACTTACCTTTCCTGGAAATCTCAGGGCATATTTATATGGGCCCTTCATGACGACTGAAGATACAAGGGGAATATTTTACTCTGTATCATGAGACAGAGGCTCATAAAATGAAAGTCATACATTTTTAACTCACTGCAGGGAGAGGAACCACTGAGCTATCCTAGAAGCCTCCCATCCCAGGTGACATACTTACTAATTCTTTTAAACTAATTATTTAAAAATAAAATTAACAAAAGAGATATTCTACTGAAAGCAGTAAATCTGAAGCCTGGTTTTATATCTTTTTAAAAACACTTTTTTATATACACATATTGGGGAAGGGGGTTAATCAGCAAAATGGGAAAGATTATACTTACCAAGAACATCCCCAAATAAAACCTGTGCAATTATTTTTTGGATTAATAGACTAAAAAAATCCCTTTATTACACAGGGCATTACTGAAGAACAGTAACTTTTATGTATTTTACTATATCAAAAACTATAATTAATTAATTACTTCAGATGACTTCTTTCAGTAATTTAACCAAATGTTTGGGTAGCGGTGCATAAACATTATCGGTAAAAGACTTTTGTTGAATCTACATTTCACGAATCCATTTCTAATTTTATACATTTCCTTTCTCTTCACCTCAGCTATGATCCTCCTTTTCTGTCTGATTTTCTCCACACTCACTTCTTGGGATGATGACCTTCTTTTGCATAAACCTCCTCCCATCTCTCATGGCCTGCAACTTCTTTTCTATTTTGAATTCCCACATAAACTACACTGGACCCTACTGGAAGACTTGGCCATTCTACTCTTTGAAGTCAATTTATTTGACAAGATAAATAATATTTGGGGGAAAATATCTGAAACTGAACATTGTTACGTTTTTATGAAAGAGAATTTTAGGTTATTTCCAAGTCTTTTCTTCAAATACCTTTCTTCACTATTATGCTTGATAATAGTTAATGCTGATAAGATAAACTTTCTGCAAACAATAAATTTTAATTTATACATATAAGCATTTTTTTAACTAAAAGGAGATTATTGCAAAATACAACGACTAACTGCATTCATTTCAAACCAGAGCAAAGTCAATTTTCTTCTCATATGACCATAGATGCTGCATGCCAAAACAGTATGGTTCTTGGGGTTTTCTTTAGCAAGGATTTTCCCCAAAGCTTTTTTTGAATTTCAGCCCTTAATGCACACCACTCCCATCCCCCCACAATATGTTGATTTTTCTGAATATTTGTCGACCGGGGAAAGGGCAGAGGCTTTGGTGAGGAACTATCCTGGGTGTGAATCGCTACTCAGTCCTTTCTCTCTGAATGTCCTTAGGAAACTCACTTAGCCTCTTTGAACCTTATTTGCTTTTTCTGTAAAATGTCCAGGTTATAGGAGACCTACAGTAAGTGGCAACTAAACACACAAATACTTTCTCACACTCACACATGGTAGACCTCTCTCTTGTTCCTGGCCACTGCTATACACAAATGACAACAAAGTGTTTCACATAGTGAACAAGAAAGGAAAGGGACACTTGTCACCACACAGTGGATGCCCAAATCATAGTAAAGGCTAATAATTACTCCTCTGGGGTCACTATTCTCTACACCTGTTCCAATTCTTACACCTTCACCATCAGGAAAAGAAAGAATGAATGTCAGATTTTCAAATAAGGTTTGATTGACTTGAAACTGGCAAGATCATTTCTTCCTCTGTATGTAGTTTTAGCAACACTCACCGCATCTTTTAAGTGTGAAGTGATTTTTCTTGGGTCAAATTACAAAGGGCACCAAGTTCCAGATCACATGCCTTTTTAAACAAACTTAAAGAACATGTAACTATCATTCATAAGCTCAACAAACAGTGGAAAACATTTAGAAGTAGGGTATGTTTTCTAGCAGATGAGACGTGTATGCTGATATGTCTGTTATGGGAAGGAAATGATTCATGCAGAAGGGAAGATGAAAGGTTTTGTTTAGTTACAATACCTTCATTGTACTAAAAAGACGAGGAAGTCATGGATCACCCTATAGAACACCTCAGTAACCTGCATTTGACCTACAGTTGTGCTGTAGCAGCTATCTTTCTTGATTAGCAGAGGAATTTTCAATTAGCAATAATCGCGCCTCGGATAAACCTCATTGGCTACGATATTGCCACTGTGCAAAGCTGGCAGAGGAATTTTCCATGTCCATAACATGACCTTTTGAAATATACTGCTTACTATTTTATGCTTGCTCCCGTGTTCAGGTATAGAGAGAGCTGTTATCTGTTAAGTTAAAAATGTTAAGTTATCACTTTACAATTACCACCTATTCAAAAAACCAGATTAAGCAGAAAAATCCATTAACTGACTTGCTTCATAAACACTAATTGAGTGATCACCCATTAAGCACACAGGGCTGCATTAGGTGCTAGGAGATAACCCTTCCCCCAAAATATATATTAAATATAAATATTATATAATATACGGTCTTAATATATAATATACATATATTTAACCTATACTACACATTTTAATACAAATATATTAAAATATAAATTTATATTATTTAGAAATATATATATTTGTGTGTGTGTGTATATATATATATATATATCAAACTACCATAATGATCCTTGCCTCTGTGGGAGACATGAGATACAAATGCGGGATCTTGAAATAAAGAAGTTTACCTCATGTTACTTTGGGAGACGAAAGCTCAAGGCAATCATTTAATCTTTACTAGAATGTTGAGAGGTGGTCTGACTGACTGCCTTTTACATATGAGAAGTAAAGAAACTTAACTAAGGAAACTGCTCAGCGAGTGGCTAAGTTGGTCTACCTGACTCCAACGGACAGCAAACAGAAGCAGTGTTTTAGAAAGATTGATTGTGGCAGAGGTTTCCTGAGTCACTCAGAGGGGATGAAGACAGAGCCAGGGAGGCCAACCGGGAGGTCAGGGCATGAATGAGAGAGATCACAAGGACCTAACTCAGAGGGAGAGAGCAGATGGGAAAGGACGCAAAAACATATAAGGGAAGGTGATCTGAATTTGGTAAAAGACTCCAACATGTCTTGGGGGGGAAGCAGCAGCATGGTTTTAAGCTTCCAGGCTGAATGAGAAAATTGACGAGAGGGTGGTGTGGGAAGAAGACCGGAAAATAACTGACTTAATTTTAAACATGTTCCTTTATAATAAAAAATAATGTATAAAACAGCGCTTTGAAATCTGAGAGTGAAAAACATGCAAAAGATTAGTTAAGCATACCTAGATAAATACTGGTAACGTATGTGCACACAAACACTTGGACATGGATGCATGTGGCAGCATTATTCATAACAGCCCCAAAGTGGAAACAACCCAAAGGTCCATCAGTTGACAACGGGATAACAGAACGTCGTATAGCCACACAACGGAGTGTGGTTCAGTCATAACCAGCAATGAAGCAGGGGTGCCGGTGGCTCAGTAGGTTAAGCGCCTGCTTTCGCCTCAGGTCATGATCCCAGGGTCCTAGGATCTAGCCCCACATGGCATCAGGATCCCTGCTCACTGGGGAGTCTGCTTCTCCCTCTTCCTCTGCCCCTCCCCCTGCTCATGCTCACACATTCTCTCTCTCTCTAAGAAATAAATACAATCTTTAAACAAAACAAAACAAAAAAGGAACAAAGCACTACTACGACATGAACAACACTTGAAAACAGTAGGCTAAAGAAGGAGCTGGTCACAAAATACCATGTATTTACTGCATGATTCCATTCATACAGAAGGGGCGAAGCTAGGAAAGTAGATTAATGGAGCCGCCTAAGCCTGCGAGGCTTGGGGGGAATGAGATGTGCCTGTTAAAGGGAATAGAGTTTCTTGCTGGGTTGATGAAGACATTCTAAACTTGATTGTAGTAACAGGTGCCCAACTCTGTGGATATACTAAACTAAAAACCACCGAATTTATATTGGTGAATTGTATAGTAGATGCATTGTAAGTCAATAAAGTGGTTTAAAAAAACAGTTAAGAAACTGTATTTCGAAGCAAACACAATGGATTCAGAAGGATGGTAAAAAACTGCTTTAGGGGACACCTGGGTGGTTCAGTCAGTTAAGCATCTGCCTTTGGCTCAGGTCCTGATCCCAGGGTCTTGGGATTGAGCTCCCTGCTCAGCCAGGAGCCTGCTTCTCCTGCTGCCTGCTGCTTCCTCCCTGCTTGTGCTCTCTCTCTCTCTCTTTGACAAATAAATAAAAATCTTAAAAAAAAAAAATCAAAAACTGTTCTAGGTCCAAATATATAAAAAAGGCGTAAGTACATGGTGTTAGAGTGTAGTGATGTTTATTTTACCATATATTCAGTCAAGCACCCATTTGGAGACACGTGCTCTGGAATTTCTGAGTAACCTACTAAGAAGATCTCAATTTCCCCCCAACACCTGACTTATCAGATTAGAACTAATCTGACAAGCCAAAAAATATAATAAGCCAAAAATAATAATAAGCCAAAAAAGTCTCTGTACAAACAAGGTTTTAACAGAACTATCTTTTGTTTTCCTCTGGATGGCAAGGTTATGGGTGATTTGTTTTTCTTCTTCATTTTTCTATCATTCTTTCCTCAGCATCTTTATGAGCACTAATAACTTTTATAATCAGAAGGAAAAAACCCCCCAGCTCTGTGACTTGCTAGATAGTACCACATGTATGCCTTCTGTTCACCCCACCTCTGCATCCCCTAGTCGTATGTAACTCACTTCTATTCCTCAGTTCCCTGTTGGTCTGTCCCACCAAACTGAAAGCTCTCCGCGGACAGGGCCAGCCCTTACTTGCTTCTCTATCCAGAGCACGCGATTAACTGCCAACTCTGTTCCGGATGGCACTCATTTAATGAACCGGAATGGTTCTGTTCCCTGCACTGAGAAGGCCTTCTCTCCCTTCTTCCCATCAACTTCCATCCCTCCCATCTCAAAATTCGCACCCTTGGTTTGCCTCTGCGTAATTCAAGTGCGAGCCTGTGTATTTGCGTAGATATGTACATACGAACAGATGCATACACATTTAGAGCCCAAACCGATTTGACCGATATTGTTGTATCCATTTATGCTTTAACTGGTCTGTGGCACTAGACAGTACTGTCCTGCAAATAAGGGGTATTTGAAAAGGGGGGGGGGGCTGGTTGACAATTAGTCTCCTACATCTAAAATCTCACCCAAACCTTCAGAGAAGTAGCAAGAGGCATGCAGGAGAGGAACTTTGCCCTCAGGTGCTTTTGTTCACCCAGGTAAGCAGGTCAGGGATGGGCTTCTTGGAAGACAAAGAAAGAGAAGGGTTCGAAGAAGAGTAGGAGGAGGCCAAACGGCGTGAGGGATTAAAGAGGGTGTGGAGGGGAAAGAGGTTCCAGAAGGAAACCAGCCCAGAAAGGAAGGGGCACTGGTGGGAAAGAGCAGGGAGAAAAAAAATTTAAAGCCCAAGACATACATGGCAAGGACGGGGGCAAAAAGAAGAATCTGAGATGAAGTTCTGTCCACGGAGACAGAGACTGACAGGAAAAAACCCTTACCAGGGAAGGGAGATGCTGCTGCCCTATCTGTCCACAGTAGGGGACTCGGAGTCTGGTCGTTTCCTTAGAAATAAATAGCTGGATTAATTTTTCCTTGTTACCAGCTGTGAATAATGTATTTCTCCACAGAGGGCTCATATTTTACTGGGCTATGTGTGAGTAACTTCCTTGAGAACGAGCGAGCACTAAGAGAGGCAGACAGGAAAACCCTACCGTTTTTTCAATTCAAAATTGAGAATTAAAATTAAACCAGACCTCACCAAACCACTGGAGACTCCTGAAACACTCACAAAACTTACAAATTAATATACTTACTGACTTAGTCAATTTTACAGATGACTCAAGAAGCCCAAGTGGTCATTAAGATTAAAAAAAAAAAAGATTTCTAACCACCTCAACAAGTATTATCTGTTGTTTGCCAGAAATAATTATTGCTCTTAAATACTTATTTAATTAAAGAATTGCCTTTCTGTTGTTGCGGTGCTATCTTTTCTTGTCTTAGTCGACTTGGCTGCCCTAACAAGAGACCACAGGCTGGGTGGCTTAAACAACAGAAATTTATTTCCTCTAGTTCCGGAGGCTGGGTGTCTTGGATGAAAGTGCTAATAGGATTGGTGTCTGGTGAGGACTGTCTCCCTTTGCAGATGACCAGTTGTTTGCTGTGTACTCACATGGTAGAGGTAGACCAAGCCCCCTTGGGTCTCTAATAAGGGCACTAATGTCATCATGGGTTCCTCACCCTCCTGACCTAAAGAACCCTAAGTAATCCCAAATAACATCAAAGTTGGGGGGTAGGGCTTCAACACTGAATTTGGTGGCTGTGGTGGTAAGACACACTTTCCTCCTCATGTTACTAAATACAGTATTTTTCCAGCCTTTAAAATTAGAAACAAATTAGCCACCTGGACTCAAGTTGACCCAAATGAATCAAGTCTTCTCTCTCTGAAAATGTTCTTGTCCAAGAGGAGCAACAAACATGATCTGTCTCATTCTGTGTCTGGGATCCAAGTGCTCATTTTATATACTTTCTGGTAAGGTTTTTTTTTTTTTTTTTGCCTAATTATATGTTCATTACTTTCACAGTGCCTTCCTTATTTCTTGTTCTCTGTTCACACTGCTCAAGTGAGTTTTTTTTTTTTTTAATTAACATATAATGTATTATTAGCCCCAGGGGTACAGGTCTGTGAATTGTCAGGTGAGTTCTTTTTATTTAACAGAGAGAGAGAGAAGAGTACAAGCAGGGAGAATACCAGGGAGAGAGGGAGAAACAGACTCTTCACAGAGCAGGGAGCCTGACATGGCGCTCGATCGCAGGACTCTGGGATCCTGACCTGAGCCGAAGGCAGACGCCTAATCAACCGAGCCACCCAGGTACCCTGCTCAGGGAAGTTCTTAAGGCAGTAAAGAAATGTCATACACCGAGTATTTTCTACAGGCTGGGTTCCTCGTTGTATTATTACATTTTCATCCTCACTCTTATCCTAATATCAGACCAACTACTACAACATTTTGCATTTGAAAGAAAGTTTTAGCAGAGGGAAAAGAAATCTGAGTCAAACCTAAGAAGCAGGAACTCGCAAGGGTGAAGTATTTCTATCATCAGACCCCATTTTAAAATTATCTGTCTACCATCCCTAACCTTTCTTTATATTGTGCCTTCCTAGGACAGAAAGAAAAGCTGTAACTGGGAGTTAGTTAGTCCATGAGTGAGAACCTTGGGACCCATGTTCCTCTCTGTACGGGCCATTTGGGTAGGGCATCCAGGAAGAGGGTGACCAACCAGTGCAGTCTGCCCATGATGGCCCTAGTGTTAGCACTGAAAATCCTGTATCCCAGGAAGCCTCTCTGTCCTAGGCAGAAGGGGATCGTTGGCTGCCCTCTACAGGAAACCCAGAACAAGAAGCTAAAGGAAAAGAAATTAAGAGAGAGAGAGAGTAATCTTAAAAAAAAAAAAAAAAAAAAAAAAAATCATGGTTATTTCTAAGGGCTGTTTTGAAAAATCAGATGAGCATCTTTCAAAAACAGTATGAATGAAAGTGGTCCAGACAGGTTTCATTCTTTTTTTTTTTCACTGCCTTTATGTGATAAGGGACTAGATTATCAGTAAGCTCCCTCCTCATACCATAATTAAAGATGCTATGACTCTCTCTCAGCAAATGACTGCGTAAAAATATATACAGTTGACCCCCCAAAAATATATATTATATATATTATATATTATAATATATAAAAATATATACAGTTGAGCAACACAGGTTTGAACTACATGGGCTCACTTACATGTGGGTTTGTGTTTTAACAGTACTGTAAACATATTTTCTCTTGTGATTTTTTAGTAACATTCTCTCTTCTCTACCTTCATTGGAAGGATACAGTATCTAACACATGTAACATACAAACATGTTGACCTATGTCGTCAACAAGGCTTTCAGTCAACAGCAGGTTATTAGTAGTTAAATTCAAGGGGAGCTAAAAGGTATACATCCATTTTCAACTGCTCTGGGGAGGGGTTTGTGCCCTCAATTAACCCTTGTGTTGTTCAAGGGTCAACTGTAGCCTAAGGAAAGAGCACCGCCAATTGACATGGAGGAACAGTTCTAAGGCAAGTGCGCCGCCTAGACAGAGTCACCAAGAGAAATGGGGCGGAGCTACTTATCGAAGACAACAGTAAGTATCTTCATCTTGTCCAATCTAATTCACTGGTAGCAAGAGGCTTCAAGCTGGGCTGAGAAAGGATTCTAAATGCTGCCTAGGTGTAGCAGAATAGGTGCTGAGATTAATCAGCAACACACAGGGAAAACAAAATAGCCACACCGACTCAAGGTGAGGCAAGCGAATCAAGTTTTCTCTCTCTGATGCACTGCCCTCCAAGCAATATAAAAGGAATAAAAGTTAGCAAATGTAAAAGTCAGCCCATCTGATGACGACACACCCTAAGAGCAAATATTACATACATTAGGGGTACAAAAATGTGGCTTTCAAAGCCACTTCTTATATACATTCTAGGAATCCACCAGGCTTTGTCTATGACACAACATGTTCCCACGGAGAGTGTTACAAGCTCTACCGTGGGTGTGCCTTTTAGTATATAATTCTGAGCATCTCTGTGCTCATGCACACACGCTTTCTCTTGCAAACACTCCAATATTGACATCAACCATCTGTCATCGAAATGACGTAATCCAGGGCTGACGGTTTTAATGTTGATTCTGGGGGAAAATAATCACTAGAAATTTTCTCAAATAGAAGTGTCTGTTGGTTGAAGTGGCTTACTTAAAAAAAAAAAAAAAAAGCACTTTTGCTCAAAAAAGAACCAAAAGTATCAACTCAGAGAGTATGACAAATGATCCAAAAATATCCTCAAATTGGATTCAATCTTTGGTTAAAAATACTCCAAATAGCAGAAGACTGATTTTCTCATTTTTCCTTAAAAAAAAAAAAAAAGTCTTCTTAGCACACAAATATGGGTGCTGGCCCTGTGATGCCGTCCCCATGTGACACTAGTATTGAGAGAATAGTGCCGTGATCAGCAAAAGTTAGCGTTTATTTTCTCAGGATAAAATTATTCTGATCCAAGAGCCACCTTAATTTTCTTAAAGGCTTATTTAGTACATTTATATTTTTAATGATGGGTGGGTACTTTAAAAAAAATCACAAGTATCACCTCAATTCTTTTCTCTTTTTATAAACAAACGGATAAAATGGTATCTCTACAGATCTCCCCTCTTTTGCCAGACGAAGGATGGTACCCTCCCTCAGAGCAGGATCTGAATCCGGGCTCCAGAGTCCTTGGTTTGAACCAGAACAAAGAGACAAGAAAGTGGCCAGCAGTCATAACAAAGCTGTGACTGAATATGATTCAAGCCTCTATGAAGACAAGAATCAAGGAGATATTTAAAAAAGAATTATCTGCACACACATTTCTACCTACCCTTTTAGATAGAGTTTTATCTTATGACAAGAAGCAATAATTATCTTTTTTTTTTTTTCCTTTCTGAATGGTACAGACAACTGGTATCCTGTATGAATATAATATTCCTATCCAGCCCATTTTGGGCAGAATCCAATAATGTGTGATAACTCAACAATTTAACACAGGAAGCAAAGCCCACAACATTCCTTAGAAATTTCACAGACTATCTGGACAGAACAGACCCATATGAATGGGATTTTTTCAGTGATATTTGAAGAATGCCATTTTTTAGGGTGGACACCCTGGGTTTGTGACGGATACAAATTCAGATATGAAAAAAACCCCACAATTAAATGATTCAGACTCTTGCGTTGTGTTTCCACAGACCTTATTTCTGCATGGGTCAAACAAAGGAAAGTTGGTGTTTGACAACTCTGGGTGACTCATCAGAGGAAGTTCTTACCATATGGATGTGCTTGCTGAAATAAAGCTGGTTAACAAAGCCAGCCTTTTTTCTCCCTGTGGGCCCGTGAGGGTTTCATTTTAGGAAATGGAAGTGTCAGTGTGGACAAACTGTCCTCAAGTATTTATAGTGTAATGTGTAGTTTCCTTAAACTGTCTCTGAACAAAAATATGTGAATGAAAAATAAGATCGACATTTCTCTCATTCTCTTGGGTTGTCTGAACTGCATTCTGTTTATAAAACCTATTTAGCACTGTGACTTGGGCATAATGGGACAGGAGAGTGGTACAGCTACACTGAGGTATGCTATGGATTTCCCAATACATTTTAAGAGCTCTTTATTCATTAAGGAAATCATGACTTTCTCTTCTTCATTGCATACATACATTTTTCTCCAAGATTACCCAGTCCTTTCTAACTTCGAGGTATTTTAATTTTTTGATGAAGTTTTCAATTTTTATACAGTCAGGTATATTAATATTTTTCTTCCTGACTTAGAAAAAAGAAGATTTACTTTATTTGAGGCAGGGGAGGGGAACAGGGAGAGGCAGAGAAAGTCTTACGCAGGATCTGCGCCGCAGGACCCTGAGATCATGACTAGAGCCGAAACCAAGAGTCGGATGCTTAACTGTCTGTGCCACCCAGGAACCCCCTCTGTGACTTTTTAATGCGCTGAAAGTCTAGTCCATTCTAGGGTCAAAAGTATTTCCTATAGTTTCTTTATCCTTTTACGGTTTCATTTTTAACACTTAACTCTTTTTTTTTTTTTTTAACACTTAACTCTTTTAACTACCTCTTCATTTGCTCCTCCATAAAGAATAAAGACTCCAATGAGATTACCATTTCCCTCCCCTACCCCAACAAGTTGACTAGTTACCCTATCTTATTTGTTAAACAAGCCATTCTGTCCTACAGGTTTTATGATTTGGTAAGTCACATCACTTTCTAAATTGGGGTCTTTTGCTATGATTTCTTCTGCTGGTACTAGATTGCTTTTTTAAAAAACCCTATATATATGTTTTTTTAAAGATTTTATTTATTTGTAAGAGAGAGAGAGAGTATGGAGGGGGGTCAGAGGGACAGGGAGTAGGGAGCCTGATGTAGGGCTTGATCCCAGGATCCTGACATCGTGATCTGAGCCAAAGGCAGACGCACAACCAACTGAGCCACCCAAGTGCCCCTAGATTGTTTTTTATTATTATAGCTGCAATTTAGGGCTTCGGGGTGGAAAACTTCCCTTCATAATTTTTTTTTTTTAATTCTTTGCTATTTTCACTAATTGAACTCTTCAAATGCATTTTAGAAAATCCCACTGGGATCCTGATTGGAGTTGCAAACCCATGAGTTAATTTGGAGAGATCCTGTATCTTTTTCAGGAAAATGTAACATCTTCCTATCATTTAACTATTCTCCGTATCTATGCAGGTATTTTATCCCTCTCAGTCAAACTTAACAGTTTTCTCAATATAGGTCCCACACATTTGTTTACATTAGTCTACATTTTTAAATTTTACTGGGCATGAAATGGAGCTGTTACCAACTGGAGAAACTGTCCTTTGCTGTCTGAGGTCATAATCCTGACTGCTGTCCCAAGTCATGGATTATTTCAGATTTGAAGGATGGTGGACAAAGGAAAAGAGGGTCATGTTGGGGGGAATGGTTTATACTCAGTAGTATGAAGACTGTAAGGCTCCCAGAAAGGCTATAAAAGGTTAAAAAAACATGTAACCCAAAGCACTGAGGGTTAGTAAAAAAGAGAAATAATGTGCTAATAAGCAATCAGAGTGATGACTCATTGCATTGGATCATCCCTGGGAAACCACCTACTAAGCAGAATTAGCAGTTACGGTGTTATTTTTGGTGTAGGATTCATCACTACTTCCTCTTGTGGGAAAACAAAACTTATTAAATCCCAGCTCCCCAGAACACTTTCAAACAATCAGTCACCCTGGCAGACGCTCCTGTCAGGTAACAAGGCTATTTCCAGAACAGGGTCGGTTGTGCTCCCAGTAGAGACTTCTTTAGAACAAGATAGAAGCACTTAGCCACGTGGAATGGAAAGGACCCCGGCTCCAAAGCTGGCTCTGTAACTGATTAACGAATCAGGAGTGCAGGCAGGGGGCCGCTTCACCTCCGCTCCTCGGTGAAGGACAGATAACCAGGGCTTCTGGCCCATTGTATACCCCAGACCTGCCACAGAAATAATCAACTATGTGGATGCAGGAGTTAGAACGGCTGGGAGGTAAACTCGGCTTCTCAGCAGAGAATCAATCAAGGAGCAAACAGAATGAACTCTCACTCCAGAGTCATTCATTTTTGCTTAATACTGTGTTACCCACCCCATCCGCACCCATCTATGGTTTCTCCTCTTTTTCTCACTGTGTCTAAATGTGCAAAGATTCAATGCTGTTGTTCAGGCCATATCTCTGGGCAAAATCTCTGAATTTAATTTACCTGTGATATTCCGCTGGGCTATTCACAAAGATCACTGGCTCAGAAAATTTAGAGATGATGCAGTCAGGAAAATGACAAATATGGGGGGAAATGTGTTTTCTTATCCAGTATCCAGGGCAGTAAAGCTAATTAGTTAGACCATTTCCTCTCTCCCCTTTGATAAGGTAGTAAATGAAATACACTCCCTCTTTTTGAACGCATTAATAAATTGTTAGAATGTGCGTTTCCCCAATTAGCAGTGAGTCTGAACATTTTAATTCTTCTGTTTATTTATCATTCGCAACACTACTGCGAATTTCTACTTCTCAATTCTAACACAGCCATATACATTTTGCTTGATGAAATGGGGTAGGAACTATAGGTAAGATCTATTTTGCTAATGCTTACTGAAGCAAGTCTGAAACCGTCACTACTAGCCTAATTTTATAGGGGAAGAAGCTGGGGCTGGGCCTTTTGTACATTAAACAGACACAGTCATGTATGTGGTTAGTGTAGGGGCTGGAATCAATATTGCTAATCATGATCGCCTATTGATACTATTTTATCATACATTCAATGCAACCTACCGCAGCACATTAAAAAAAATTACGTTACCGAACAAATATTAAAGTCAACCTTTGGCCTCAGCATGAAGTCTTTGTTTTAATTACAAAACAAATGAATTTTTAAGAATGAGGAGGTTGAGGGCATATCACTCTTATGATCTGTTTGCAGTGCACATTCTCTAGTGGGGTACTGGGACAAGAGGTTTTAGGTCAGCCGTACAAATGAAACATTTGGTTAAAAAAAGCACTTTCATGTTGTGTCGACTTCAGTGCCTATGAACACACACACACCTTCGATTAGTTTGGTTTCGCATGCTGAGAAGTCTAAAGGGCATTTAAGTTTTCCTTTATGTGGTAACAGAACAGCTCTCCTCCAATTTACCTGAATATATCTTCAGTATATCTCTGATGTCATTATTTTATTAGCGTGAGTACTATTTCTTTAACTCATGATTACTTTCAAAAGATAAACTGGTCCCTGAGAAGATCCTGACACCAGGCAAGAGTCTGCAGGCTGAGCTTGGACCCGTGGAGCAACATGGCCGCACGGATCCCACAGCCCTGCCACAAACGTCCTACTGTGTCAGGTTTCACCAATCCCCTCATTTCAGGCTGAATTTCCCTGGTATCTCTCCCCACTTGCTTGGAAGTCTTGCTTTGCAGGGCGTGGGCTCTGACAGGTGGCAGGACAACCCACCCCGTGCAGACCCTCCAGGCCAGCCAGGGACTCCAGCCTTGCTCTGTCGCCGGCCAGCTGTGACCCAAGAGGGCGACATGAACTCCGAGCCTCAGTTTGCTTAGTCTACTCCCTGAATGTCCCAGGGAACGTCACTTACATCCTAACTTACAGTAAAAATGTGCACAAATGAAATTTCGCCACTAATGCTTAAAAATGTCTTTTGACCCCCAAAGTTAACCAGCTCTTAGATACTAATGATATGAAGAAAATGACTAACTTCTGCGTTTCGAGCAGAACTACCGTATCTCATCAAATGGAAGATGCTACCAAATCGATCGCCAAGTTGCACACTGATCCAAAAAACATTCAAATATAAAAAAAGTGAACATCTCAGAAACACTGAACTATGGTAGCATAGCTGATAAAACAGTTATTTAATCACTGGAATGTAGTAAAATGTTCCACGTGTCTGTGTTCCAGATTCTCCTCAATATAACTCTGGAACTTATGTTTTCTGTTTTTTTATAGAGCCACTTAATTTTCTGGTTCACCGAGTACAGATATACTTAAGGTTTTTTTTTTTTTTTTTAAAGTATTAAAAAAATTTGGCTCTCTGGTGAAAACACACGGAAAGCCAGCAGTCTAAACTTATTAAAATAAAAACAGCAAATGGGGACGCTGACTGCTAAGCACTTCTCAGTTACAACACACATTTTTCTTCTTCCCCCGCCTTTTTAAAAAAAGATCTGTTTCTTTTAGAGAGAGAGAAAGAGAGAGAGAACCAGGGAGGGGGGGCAGAGAAGGAGAGGGATAGGGCATTCTAAGCAGGTTCCCCACTGAGACAGAGCCTGATGTGGGGCTCGAACTCAGGACCCTGAGATGATGACCTGGGCTGAAACCAAGAGTCTGACTTAACCAACCGTACAACAAGCATTTCTTGATCACTGATCAATGGTAGCAACTTCACTGAGTATTTGTTATACAAAATTCAGTAAAGAGGATAATGGTATAAACTCTTCACACAGTTAGGTGACCACACCTCCAGCTGCCTTTGTATACTAGTGATCTGAGGAGCACGTTAGGAAGCTGATAAAAATAGCTTCAGTTAAGCCCCAGTCATTCTCTTCCTTCAAGAGAAGCTTTCTTGCTCAGTATTACCAGAGAGCTGGGGTCTGGTACTTAAAGCCTTCCTGTTCTCACTGGAAAATTGGGAGTCCGTGCTTGAGCAACCACCATGCTAAGCCTCCTGCCTAGAGATCACACCGGACTGTGCAGGCTTACACTACTTTGTACAATTTCCTTTGACTCCCCCACCTTTTCTCTAATTTTTTGTTGTTGTTGTTGTTGTTTCATTGTTATGGGTAGTGACAGTTTCTGGTTTCTTTCCTTTATCAACGGTTTCCTTTACCACAGCCTCTATTCCTTCTGCTGGAAGCCTGGCACAATTGGAAGCTGGAAGAAAAACCACAACTGAATAGGCTGGCACTTGCTTTAACAGTCATTTCCAACCACAGATTAATACTATTACTGGATCTGACTAACGGCTCTCACTCAGCCCAACTGTCATCACGGGAGAACATGAGAGCCGGTGAAGCCAAAAGGGAAAGTAGAAGCAAGTCCACATCATAGTATAGTTCTACTGATTTCTCATCTTTTGGATCCCAGCGTAGCTCTCTGAATATCTTCTTCTTGGTTCTCCTTTATGATCTGTATCACACATGGATCAGGATGTAACAGTCTCCTGCTCCAACGAGCTGGAAGCTGAAGTCAGCTGGTTAGGGCTGCCGTGGACACCAGCCAGCATGAGAGGGCAAACTGCTCAGTGGCCCACGGGGTTCGTCTCTGCACTGTCCACCTCTGGAAACTGCCCTGGGTGCTGGCGTTCAAGCATGTTAAATTCAAGTGAAGGAAGCCCTCCTGGAGGTTCTGTGTTGACTGTAAAGCTGTTCAATGCTAGCCCATCATAATCAGGAACCTGGTTTTTCTCTCCATCATTTACCTTGGTGTGGCAGACTCCAGCCCCAGGGCAGGTGACCGGGTTTTCCAACAGATACTGAGAGAGGACTGGACGGTATACGATAGGGAATATGACTGGCTCAACAAAAATCAGATTCTGTCCCACCCTGGAACTTTCTGCATTAACAGAAACGCCATTATATGCTTTGGGAAACGGTCAGTGGTCCCTATCTTTTGGCCCTGACAGAATCTATTTGCACACAGAGAGAAATGGACTTGACCGCTATTATTTTCTAACTGACAACTGTAAGGTCCTACTCTGGACGGTGTTTCACACACATTAATCCCAATCTTTCTCCTTAAAAATGTAGTGAAAAGCATGTCCTTTATATACCACTGGAGGGAAAATGCAGTAGGAGAATCTTTCTGGAGGGCAAACTGGTTCCATGCGTCAATTAGGTTTTTGTTTAAGATTTTAATTTATTTGAGAGAGAAATAGAGAGAGAGAGAAAGAGAGAGCACACGCATGAATGGTAGGGAGGTAGAGGGAAAAGTAAACTTCTCGCTGAGCAAGGGACCTGACGATGCGGGGCTCCACCCCAGGACCCTGGGTTCCTGACTTGAGCCAAAGGCAGACACTTAACCCACTGAGCCACCCAGGCACCTTATCAATTAGGTTTTTGAATATTCTTTACCTCACTATTCCACTTCCAGGATGTCTTTAGCAAATAGTCACGGGAATGTGGAAAACATTAGTTACCAGAATAGATACCACAATCTTGCTTTAAAAATCCTAGCAAATTTCATTCATTTAATAAGTATTTACTACATGCTTACTGTGTGTTGGGGAGAATTTAAATACCCATAAATAAGATCAGGATATATTTTTACATGAGAAAAGCAGGTTACAAAAAAGCATGAGCTCATTTTTTGAAGAAAACTGAAACATAATGCATAGGAGAACAGTCAAAAGATACTTGTTAAATCATTAATAATGGTAATCTTCAGGTCAGTGGTTTATGGTTTATTTTTCTTTCTTCTACTTTCTTCTTACCTTCTTAAAAAAGAAAGTATTTTCTGGAGAGCAATTTTGAAATTATGTAAATCTTCTGATCTGTACCAAATGTTACTCAGAGTCTTAGCATTCACTGATGACTTCCTATCAATTCCTTCTGTTATTTATTAGTTAGCATTCCACTATTAAGAAAGAGCTTTCTCTTCCCTTCTGTTTATCTATTTGCATCAGTATGGACTCATGGATTTTGTTTTATTCAGTAAAAGAATTCATTATTTTAATGGGTCATAATCCATTGTAATAATCATGCATTTTTATGTTCAGATGGTCTCAGATTTGTCCAGGGGTCTCTTCAAGCCAACTTCTCTATTCTTTTGTATGTTCCCATTATTTTATTTATTTATTTATTTGAGAGCAAGCAAGAGAGCAGGGGAAGGGGCAGAGGAGCAAGGAGGGGACAGGCAGACTCTGTGCTCAGCACAGAGCCCGAGTGGGGTTTGGTCTCATGGCCCTGAGACCTGAGCCCCAGGACCTGAGCCGAAATCAAGAATCAGACCCTCAACTGACTGAGCCACCCAGGCACCCTCCATTGTTATTTTGAAAACATTTTCTTACCTTCTAGTACAGCAAGATGCTCTAGGCTTCTCTTACATTCTTTACTCATATTTAAAAAAAACTGTTGTACAATAATGTATTACTTTTGTTAAATGAAAGCATATGTATTATTTATAACTAAAACTTACATAGGATGTAAGATTATTTAAAAAGTCAAGGAATGCCTGGTGGCTCAGTCTGTTAAGTGTCTGCCTTTGGCTCAGATCATGATCTGGGGTCCTGGAATTAAGCCGCTCGTTGAGCTCCGTGCCATTGGGGAGCCTGGTTGAGGATCCTCTCCCTTTCCCTCTGTTCCTACCGCTGCTCGTGTTCTCTCTCTCTCAAATAAATAAATCTTAAAACAAAACAAATGGGGATCCTTTCTGAGTTCCAACTGAGATGGGAGAGGGGAGCATCTGCCTTACAAACCAGTCTGAAAGGCCATTATATCCAGTGAGATCCTTAAATGCCTAAGTCATGGCTCTTTTCTTGATTGAAAACAGTGAGGCAGCCACACAACCCCAGATATGAAAGGAAACAGTTAAAGTACATTCTGCTCAATGAATCTCTCATAGCCAAATGTCTCTTTGTCACCCCCCCCCCCCCCCCCCCCGCCTCAGAAAACTGCATTGAAGAAACAGTGAGACAAAATCATTTTCATCTGTGATTGCGTTTCTTCCTGCTGACTGTTTGGAGTTTCCCTATGAGCCGGCATGAGGCACTGCTTCCTGGGGCTCAGAACAAGTCTCCATGAGGGCTGACAGGCCTCGAGGACTGCACTCTGGATTCTGTGAGGCAGCAAGGAAAATAAAACTGGGCCTCCCCACCCCCCCATCCTCCCTTTCAGGGAGAGAGTAGACCCCTCACTGAAGACGGCCCTGCCTGGTTTCTCTCACTTTATTAGATGGGTTTACTGCAACTCATGGTACTCTATGTATGCTCTGCCTCCCGCCAGACGCCAGGATCAGTTTTAGCCTTTGTGGTGATTGTGGTGGGGCGGAGGGGACACAGGGAGCCCTGCGACATATTAGTCATTACTTCAGTATTGAGTCATTTGGCTATACCACCCAGTCAGCTGTGACCTAAGTTCATGCTTTGTGCCCTAGGTGTGAGGTTCTGCCTAGAATCCCCGCACTCCAGGTCCTACCCGGGCTTTCTGACCAACTTCTCCCCATGTCCGGTGTTACTTTTGACAAGAAGTCACCACTTTTTCTGTTCTAGAAAAATGATACACCAAGGTCCTTTAATAACACGAACCATAGTAACAGTGGCTTAAGTTTTCCTCCATAGATGCAAGGAAGGACCGAAAGCTCAGTGCTTACACGCACTCTTTCATTTGACCTCAGATCAACCTGAGGTGGGAAGTCTACGTTAATACCCTCATTTTACAGCTGAGGAAATGAAGGTTGAGAGATTATGGTTAACAATGAGTCACTGTCACCCAGCCGAGAAGTGGCAGAGGCAGAACCCAATGCTCCAAAGCCCGTTCTTGCGATGCTGTCACGGTACCCGCGTCCTTCAGAGATGACTATGGAGCCCTTAGTGGACACGAGTCTCTGTCTGAACAAAAAGTCTGTTTTTTTCAAAAAGAAAAATGAGTGAATGGAAACCACCCGGGTGAGCCTGTTGAGACCAAGTCATGGTCTTCAGCTGAAGCTAAGAAGAGCGGAGATCCTGAGGCACTACGAGTCTGCGGGGAACTTAGGGCCGGTCGGCCACCCTGGCCTTCAGTAGCCCATCGGCTCCTTCTGCACATTTGTGGAACTGGGACGAACTCCTCACTGTGCTGAGCACAGGGACTGCGTGGTCCCTGACCTCGTGGGGCTGACAGTTCAGGGAGGGAGGAAGGAAAAGAACTGTTAGGCACGTAGTGAGTGCTGTGAAGAAAGTAAGAGGCTTCTAGTGACGAAGAACAGAGCAGTGCGGAATGGCCACCTGAGCAGCTGCCATTTAACCTGGAGGATGACCCCAAAGAGGCAGAGCTGATGAGGTCTATTCGAGTCCCTTTCATCTGCAGTGGTAGCTGGAGTTCTCAAGTGCTTTTCAAGAATGCCTTCCTTGGGTTCCATTAAGCAGGTCAACCACTACTTTCCAGTCCATGTGCTTTATCACCAGTGCTTTCTCCAAGTTCAGAACATCCCAGATAAGAGACAACCGAGGTTTTACCATGCCGCCTAGGACTGTCCTCATTTTTTTTTTTTAAATACAGAAAATCACTTCAGAAGCAGGGGTAAGAGAGAAGCTCTTTGCGCTTTGCGGAGTTCATCCAAGTGTACCATTTGTTTCTTCCCTGCGGAATGGTCATATCAGTTCTAGGAAAGATGATGAAAGAAAGAAATGGGTCCGGAGGGTCCTAAGAAAACAAGGCCAAGTGTGCTATTCACGTGGGCCCTGAGGCTGAGACAGGAGAAGGCAGAAAAGCAGGGAAAGGGGCCAGTTTTTTTGGCCATCAGTGCTGTCTGTGTAGTGGTCAGATGCGGCACTCAGAACCCAGAGGCTTTTTCAGTCAGAAATGCTGAGTCCTGACCCAGCTTCTTCCTATTTCTGAAAGCGGTGATTTTATCATCTCACAAGTGGAGATTCTAGAAAGTCTGCTGAAGGAACAGCACTGAAGACACAGGGTCCTTCTTTACTAGAATCTGGCTGCATTTTCTCTGGGAGAAGGGACGTTCCATACAGATAAGGGAACTGGGACCAGAGGCCATATATAACTAAGAAGGGAATATTTTTGATGTTTAGAGAACTCAAATCACCATTATTTCCTTGTATTCCAAGCCTGTAATAAAAATGGTCGGGCGCTCTCTTTGTGAAGCAATTCGATATTCTGGGACCCCCTCCTCCCTGGCTTCCAGAAGTCTATTTTTAACTCCATTATACTACTTCCTCTATGACAAATAATTAACCCTAAGGACTAATCTAGTCTCATAAAACAGAGGCTTGTGAAATCTGCTCCTGAGGCAGATTAAGTGCAGAATTACCCATCAAGTGATGTGTGCAGCCTGAGAAGGCCAAAATTCCTTTCCCAAGGCCTGCCCGACCCCCTCGAACCCCCTCCCCCAGCCAAGAAGAGGGATGAAAGTCTGCACTCCAATGACTGGAGCAGCCATTTTGTTCCACACACGTCCAGGGCCTTCAAGGTTTCTTCCGTCACACAGAAATGACATGGAGTGGCATGCAGTCCCCCCTCTCTGTCTGCCAGTGGAACTCCACACCGACGGGACCGAAGCTGTCAGCACCCGTGGCTGCCAATGTGGGCCCCCAGATTGCGAGGCCACAGGGTCTGATACGTGGCCTGGCGCTGCGCCGGGGCAGGGCTGTGTCTCCAAAGGGGCCGGCAGCCAGGCAGAGCCCTCTCTGCCACGGCCTGGCCCCCTGTCTGCGAGGGAAGACAAATCCGATTTTACGAGGTCTGGCATAGAAAGCAAACTGTCTGCCCCCCATTTCCAAAAGCACTTGAGTGGCAGAAGCCAAGGAGGAGAAGAGCACAGACCCCAGGTGCCAATATCAGAGTGGATCTCTCTGGAGATGAGCCTTCTGGTAAATTAGGTCTGGACTCCACAGTGTTTTCAACTCAGCTCTCTTTCACCTGAAATTGTCCTTCTTTAAGAGAATTCTCTCAATGAAGTCACTCAAAGCCAGAGAAATGGCATCACAGGGCTTTGCCCTTTTCCTGCTTTTTAAAGGCCATCAAAACCATCATTCCCCTCACAGACCCATTCCGGAAGAAAGAGCAGGCTTATCTAGTTTTTAAGGTATCGTGTTACCAGCATTTCAATGGCACAAGGAAGATAAGTAAATGCTTGCAAAATACGGTCTGGCTCAAGCCTCACCTGACAGGCAGTTTCCATCTCACTGTGTGCACTTGATAATAAGATTTCTAACTCATTAGAAACTGCTGCTCCATCCAGAAGCAGGCTTCTGTGACGCGGGGAGGGTTTCTGATTACTTTGCAGGGAAGCCACTGTCACAAACAGGATTTCCTAAAGAGGTCTTAGGGCAAGGAAGCTTCATTCTAACTTCGGCTCTGCCATCTGGGCAGCCCTGCTGCTCCTCCCCTACTGTAAACAGGCAGTTGGAGGGGCCCGGGGAACAGGCGAACACTCTTTCCTATTGTTCTTCATGCCTCTCACTTCCCTTTCATCTCTGGTAATAGCTGGAATTTATGAGGACGCTGGATGACCTTCCAAGTCTTTCCTTTAGAGTTTATTTACTCCGTGGATACTCCTTAGAGTATCTATCTTTTGGCCTCTCTCATCCCAGCTGTATTTGCCCAAAGGTGTGGCTTCGTCGCCATGCACTGTTAAACGTACTGGAAGGAAGCCATAAAGATGGTGTGTGCAGTTCTTATAGTCCAACAGTGATTGTGCATAAAACATACTATTTCCCAGTTTACACCTGACGCTCCAGCCAGAACGTGCTTTTCCCAGAACACAGAGTTATTTCTCTGGCTTGTAGCATGTTTCCTGTTAAAGGTCCAATTGCTCATCTCCAAAATCCAGCTCTGGACTAACTTCACGAAGCCTCTATTTTTCTAGTCCAGTTGAGAGCAGTGCTTAACTTTTCTAAGCTCTTGTAATATTTAAATGCCCCCACACTGGGTGGGAGGTATTATGGAGGGCACGTATTGCATGGAACACTGGGTGTGGTACGTAAACAATGAATTCTGGTACACTGAAAAGAAATTTAAAAAATGCCCCATATAGCTCAGCACTTATGCATGGAGTCATGCACTGCCTACTAATTATTACACACTAACACGTCATGTCCACTTTTCCTATTTGCTCATGTAGGTTATAACCTCCTTAAGGTCCCGGCCACAGACCTTGGTATAAGTAAGTGAGAAGTGGTCTTTCACTGCTTTGCTATCTCCCATAGTGCCCAGAATAATCTTAACCACCTGTTAGGTTTTTCAAAGAAAAACCATAGGAATCCCTGGTTTGGGGGAAGTTTCATTTCCTTATGATGTACATGGGTTGAAAATATATATGTAAGTGTAAACATTAGACTTACCCAGAGGAAAGAATGCTAGAACCAGTAACTATTTAATACGCTTACATCATTTTGGTTAGTAAAATGATGTAACATTCCTAAATTTAAAGTGAAGTGCTTTCTGAGAACACAAAATAAAATCCAAACTTCACTGAAGAAAAATTCTGAGATCGTGTGACTGGGAAGAAATGTGGAAAAATTATTTTGAGGAAGGCAAGGACCGAATACTGCATTTGGCCCAAACTACTCAGAATGACAGGCTCTGAGCTGTAGTCGGCTCATTCAGTGCATTCATGCATTCATTCCTTGTTTAGGCAGGGCCTGCCTATGCCACGCTAATAGATGCTAGGTGTACGGCGGTGAGCAAAACAGATGCCCCCCAGATTCACGGGTGATGAGATAAACAGGTTTCAAAGCAGAAGACACTATAATAAATAGGTCTTTGCGAACTGGGTTAAGTGCTACAAAGGAAAAAAAACATGGTGCTACTGCGGTGAAGATATCACAGGGTTCCGAATTTACTCCACGTGAGCGAAGGCCTGTTTGAGGAGGTAACATTTAAGATGAAACTTGAAGGATGAAATGGAGCAGTGAGGAGGTGAACTGGGGAGTCAGCGGGGAAGGGTTCAGACGAGGACTTCAGGAATCACAGCGAGCAGTCTCTCCAAGGTGCTGATGTAACTGGTGCATCTGCAGGGCAGAACCAAGACACGTATGGATCCCAGGAAAAAGGAGCTAGGACATCCATGGGTGCCTTCAACAGATACTTATGGAACGCTGACTATGAGCGAGATACAGTTCTATGCTCTTGGGCTATCCATGTAAACAAAGCAAATGTCCCTACCCTGTGGAGTTTCACATTCTGTGACAAGACATAAAAGCATTAACTAAAGCATTCATCTAAATACTGCAGGGCTGGCCACAGACCTTGGTATGTATATAATGAAAGCAAAGAACCCTGATATAAGGGATGGAGGAGACAGCTGTTAACAATTCTAGATCTTGTGAGTTAGCTTTGGTCCTGGACTAGATTTTCAAGTGGGCAGTCTTGGAAGATAGAGATGGTGTGTCCTTCTGGAGTACCAGCAGGTCTGTTTACTTTAACAGAATGCATCCCACTGGGGCAAAGGTCAGAAGCGCCAGGTTCCCGAAGACTGGAGGTTGATTTGTGTAACGTAACCCGTTGTGTGTACAGGCATTACCCAAGCCCTCTTCTCATTTCCCTATGGGAGCTGGTGCACATGCTGGTCCTCTGGCTGCTGCAATTGCTGTGAGTAATAAACTGTCTTGTCTCCGACCCAGGAGTCTCGCATCTTCTGCAAACCTCCATGAAGCTGGGGCGGGGTAATCTGTTAGTTTGCAAGGAGGGTAACATCTCAGATGCTTCACAGTTCTTGCGATCAGTCAACGGACAGACTAAAGAACGGGGACTTGTTAGTTTAGAAAGGCAAAACCCAAGAAGGGGGATAAGACTCAAGTCTGTAAAATCAATCAGAGGAAACTTGGTCTGTTCACCAATTCTGAACATCAAATTAAGGGGTCAATCCCTAACATGTGGGAGAGGTTAAGTAGGGGACAAATGATAGGAATTTCTTCACACAGAGGAAACTGACTTTATAGAATTTATCATCCCAATAAATGGCACTGGCTGAAAATGAAAACTGTTCTAAAAAGGCCTCACTCAACTTAGAGATGATAGACCTAGAACAGAATACCCAGTTCTGTATGTATTTGATGACTCAGTCTTGGCCAAGTGGTGGAGCATGTCCCCTAGAACATAATTCTCATTATCTGTCAGGGTAGGACTACTGGGAAAGATAATTAATCTGACCTAGCCAGGGCCACTTTTGATCTACAAAATAAGGATCAGAACTCTTCACTGCTTTATGCAAGTCTAATTTGGATACATATGCAGAGAGACATATATCTGGAATGTCTAACTACGAAATCTCCTTTAGAACAAGATGCAATTCGTAAAAATCTTAATTCATAAATTTGAAATAATCTTGGTAAAATATGCTTATATTTTAGGGCAGTTTTCTCCCAAATGGAGGTGCAGAACACTTCTGGGAAATTTTAACAGGCATATATTGAGAAGAAAGTTCTGTGATAAAATATGTTTGAAGAGCCTTGCACTATATATCCTGGAAATTCCAGTATCTACATTAAGAGCTCTGTGGAGTCCCGAGTAAGGAGGCTTATGTTTACCCCGGAATTTATCCTATTATTTTAGTATTATCCTACCATTTCACAGCACGCCTTATATATCACATCTTATGAAATAGTATTCTTTGAAACAGCAGAGAGAGAGATGTCCTTTAAAGGTGTTAAAAAATAAAGATTTTTATGGTAAGTAATGCACTATAATGGCAAATTATCTATAAAACCTTACGAATTTGAACTGGAAAATAACAGTGGACAAGGACAGAAAAGTCTTCCTGGTTTGGGTAGCTAATACAGGATGGGTAGGGTCATCTCTACTTGGGGGGATCCTGGGGATCTTTTGTTTCTTGGGTCCAAGAAGTCAGAAACCCCCAATTTCAGGAATATTTATATTTTTCAGCAAAGTGTTAACAATCATAATGACAGCTAATATTTATTGCGGCCTATCAATATGCTACGTACTATTCTGAACACTTTAAATTTTCACAATAAATTAGGAGAGAGGTTCTCTTATTATCCATTTCCACAGAAAAGGAAACTGAGGCTCAGGGAGGTTAAGTAACTGGCCCAAGGCTACACAGCTGGTAAGTGAAAGAACTGAGATTACAACCCAGGCTGCCTGGCTCTAGAGGGTCAATCCATATGGTCTTCTACATTTGGAATTATAGCACATATCTGCAAACTTCCATATTACAAGTGCAATTCATATCACACTGTAATTCATCATAACGTCCAGTTGGGTCAAAGTCTTAGGTAAGTATCCTGTAGAACTCTACATTTACTGTTTATTCCACCGGCTTTATCGTTGTTGTGTTGCTATTCTTTTATATGTTGGTGTGTTTGTTGATTTTCTATTGCTGCTTAATATTTCTAATTAATTAATTAGAAAATTAATTATACCACTTAATGTTAATTAATATAATTAATTAATATTTCTATTGCCATAACTTCCATGGCTTAAAACAACACCCACGATTCATCACTGAGTTCTGTAGATCAAACAGTTTAGGGATGGCTTGGCTCAGCTGGTTGGTTCTCTGTTAGGAGCCTTACAAAGCTGAAATTGAGGTGCTGGCTGGGCTATCATCCATTCAGAAGCTTCTGGGAGGACTTGGCTTCCTGTCTCACTCAGGGAATTGGCTGAATTCAGTTCCATACAGTTGATGCACTGAGGTTCCTGCTTTTTTGCCGACTGTCTAGTGGAGGTCACTCTTAGCTCCTGGAGACCTCACTCTGGTTCTTAATGTGGCCTCTACATTGCAGAGGCAGCAACACTGGGTTCAATCCTTCTCATGCTGGGAATCTGTCTGACTCCCCCTTTTGCCCCATCTCTTACCTCTAGCCTGAGAAAGGGCTCCTGTGATTTGATGAAGCCCACCCAGATAATCCAGAATAATCTCCCTATTTTTAGGTTCATAACCTTAATTACATCTGCCAAATTCATAGGGATTAGGGTGTAGACATATTTATGGACCAATGCAGGTACAACTTTTGGTGACTATTTCTGCACCAAGATTGCTAACAGTGGTGAATGATAATGCTACCCCTGATTCTAAAAACAAATGAAACAAAGGAAGAATTTCACAGCTTCATGCTAAATTCCACGTTTTACTGTTTCCAGAAACCTTTAGGTCCCGGAAATGGGGTAAAGATCAACAGCCAGTTCGGGATGGGTGGAAGGTCTTTGACATCAACCGCATAATGAATTGCCCGAGATCAGTAGTTGTTCAAATGGCAGCGGGAAGAAATGACTGCCAGAAGCAAAGGATAACTTTCAGGTACTTAAAGAGAATATAGGGATTGCTGCAAATGTATATTCCTAGGAGCGCTTCTCCACAAACTGATATAATAGTTTTTAAAAAACAAACAAACAAACAACAACAACAAGGATTAACATGAAGGGCAGGACCACTGTCTGGCATGCCAGACAGTGACCCTTTATTTGGATCTTATGGAGGCCTCGGGGATCTTGGAAGAGTGGCAAGCGCATTTAGGAAGCTAGAATACTCTGGGTAGGGGCTTCTGCACCAGTGGTATGGACATATGCCAATATTTTAGCAATGGGTATGCAATACAGTAATACTAACAACTCTAAGATATCCAACAATGTGACTCCTGTTATACTCCTTGTAAGTTATACTGACACACTATTATTTTATTAAGCAATTCCACCAAAGCCGAACATATTGATGGATTCCACTTTTTGTATTAATGTAGATAATCTTTAAATAGAAAAAGTCAGTGTTTAGGAAGAATGAGAAGATGCCAGAAATTATGATATCAGAAGGAACAAATCAGCCATCTGAAAATTTAACCCAGCCTGCCTTTTGTATCATTTCAGCAATTTTCTTAAGTGTCAGTTCAGCTCTCTGTGTCTCCTCGAGGGGACTGTAATTTGGCTACACCTTTTTATGTCTTTATAATTGTTTCTTATCCCATTCATCTCCGTTTCTATTTCATCTTTAGTTTTTCACTTTGACCTACTCTTATTTTTAAAAGATCTTTAGAGACCATTTCTTTCTAGTTATAGATGGGCTAAAATGAAACATAATTTTAGTCACATTTAATTAGACTTTTAAATCTGATGGTACACTCTGCCTGAAGCTTTTTCAGGGGAATTTCTGAAGTCCAATTACAGGGCTCATCTCCTAATAAGGACTATTAATTCATAATGAAATTATTTGCTTTTAAGCTTCATCCAGATCCTGTTGTGAAAAATACACTAACCCAACCACATTCCTATAGGGTCATTAGTATGGCCAGTACAAACAGGTGAGGTCTGCTGAAGTCACAGTTCTCCTCAGAATGTGTGAAGGGTTGGGTGTTGGATCTAGACAGCTCCTCAGGGAATGCCACCAGTCCTTTCATACTGTGGCCTCCCAATTCTTGATGTGCTAATTTTGACACCTCTTTCAGTTAGCTCAAGTTTGCCCAACCTGTATTCAACAAACACACAAACAATTAACTGCATCCTTGCACACAGGAACTTTTCTGTTGCCTTCATCTGTTTAAGACAATTCACCTGAGTACAAAGGTCTTGAGCACAGACTCCCTACCGCCCCAAAGCTAAAGATGTTTCTTTATTATTTTGTGCCTTTTAGTTAAATAAAAGAGAAGTCTGAGGCCAGCCTGATTTCCCTACTTTTTCGTATAGCTTTCAAATAAACGTGTTTGATCCTTGTAGGCTTTTATCTTTCTTCATGAAGTTCAACCATTTGCCAGATGTGTTCGGCGTGGCAGATTCCAGGGGTTGCCTCCCCAGCATCCGTTTTTCCCTTTTACCTTGTAAGAGAACTTGATGTTCTTCAGACCACCATCTATGTGGTCAACAGAATCCATGTCTCTGGTCTCAGTCCCTGGTTCAAGTGTAGGCATATACCAGAAGCAGTCCTAAGGATGAATTTTGGCACCTATCTTGGGAGCCCAGGTAACGAAGAATGTGTTCTTTGTCCGAGTGTCCTGGTGTTGCAGATGTGACACCTGGAACCGCTGTAACCACTTTGCCACGAGGAAGAGAGTCTTCCAAGATGCCAAGACACAGCCAAGGGAATCTTAGAGAAATGGAACTGTAGTTTCTGGATTAAGCCAATCCTGAAGCTTGCTTATCTCTGGAATCACTGTTCATGTGAGCTAGCAAATTCCTTATTCTTTAGTCCATCCAAACTGAATTTTCTGTACTCACAGCCCTGAGTACCCCAACTACTATGCTCTCTTTTTCAATGATTTTCCCCCAAATGTTGTGAGATCTTTTAATCCACATACTCAAATCTTGTCTCTCTTCAGGAATGTGTTTCTGTAATTATGTTTCTGATTACTGCATTTCAAGGTCATCAATTTCTTTCTTTCTTTTTTTTTTTTTTAAGATTTTATCTATTCATTTGACAGACAGAGATCACAAGTAGGCAGAGAAGCAGGCAGAGAGAGAGGAGGAAGCAGGCTCCCTGCCGAGCATAGAGCTCCATGTGGGGCTCGATCCCAGGACCCTGGGACCATGACTCGAGCCAAAGGCAGAGGCTTTAACCCACTGAGCCACCCAGGCGCCCCAAGGTCATCAATTTCTTAAGCCATGTTTCCAATCTTTATCCTTTCTGTTTGTCCTTTTCTCACCACTGCAAACTTCTTGTTCTTTTTCTAAGCGTTGTGTGAGAACATCTCGATACTGTCCTTTAAATCAATGATTCTGTGTTCTGTAGTATTAATCCTACTTTTTACTCCTTCCAACCAGCTTTTCTTTTCTTTCTTTTTTTTTTGAGAGCGCAAGTGGTGTGTGTGTGTGGGGAGGGGCAGAGGGAGAAGCAGCAGGAGACTCCTAAGCAGACTTCACCCTCAGCATGGAGCCCAACTTGGGGCTTGATAACACAACCTTGAGATCATGACCGGCCAGAAACCAAGAGTGGAACGATTAACTGACTGAGCCACTAGGACGCCCCTCCCTCCAACCAGATTTTAATCACGCCCGCGTAGGGGGTTTCCTTACAACCGCCCATAGCATCCACCTCCTTTCCCATCTCAGTTTACATTTCAGGATGCTCAGCGCTTGGGGCCTTTGTTTCTGTTTTAGGAGCATGTCTTCTAGTGTTCTTTTGAGTTAGTCTACTAATTTTTAGAAATTTTCTTCTGATTTTACTAATCCTTTTCAGTTTTACATCTGTTTCTTGGGCTTCTGGATAATGTTACTTGCCTTGATCAGCAGTATTTTTTTCAAAAGCCACAAGGATTGTGTTCTTTTAGTTGGTGTTCTCATTCTGAGAGGGGCGATCAACCTGGACAAGTTGTAGTCAACAAAATGTAGACATTACTTTAAACTCATTTTGTAAACACAGAAATACTCTTTGAGTAGCTCTTAGATCAATTTTAACAGGTACCATGTTTCATCTAATATTGTTCTCACGGGTCTACCTCCTGAATATCCCATTATTCCTAGCTCCCTTGCTTCCTTTCTGCACCTGTTTTTCTGGGATATATACTCATATGAAACAGACATAATGCTGAGGAGATGGGAGGCAAGACACTGCGGAGATCTCAACAGGAACCGTGCTTGGGAACAGACTGATCATTTTTTGAACTGGAGTCAACTTTGTGTTTCTGAAACAAGGGAAGGAGGGAGGGGGGATAAAGATCTATTTTTAAGTACTCATGAACAACACTGAGTCACCAAATGGGTTTTAGATCTAGTTCTGGCTAAATGAGAATTTTTCCAAATAATTTTGATAATTATTTCATGGCCAGTTTGAACTCTGGTGTTGGAGGGTTTGTCTTTTTAGTAGGAACTGAGAGAGGGGCAGCAGGTATCATTTTAAACCAAAAGCTCCTAACATATTTAATGACTTCTCACGGAGGGCTTCCAGACGCAATACAAGAAGCTGTTAGTACACAATCTTTAAAAAGAGGTACCAGTTTAGAGAAAAAAAGTGCAAAATGTCCACATACTCAGTTCACTTCCATTTTTAATCAGGACCATATACCACTAAACTGAGTGCCTTTCAAATTAACTTTACTGCATGCTGATACCTGTAGAATTCAATATATGACTGACCAGCAAAACACACAATAACTGGCTTCCAAGTTATTTCCAAGTATCAAAATATTAGTATGCCACATGATTATTAAATGGTTGGGCAACATAGCGCAGACACATTTGGCAGGCTCCTGATGCCTGACTTCCAAGGTTTTGGATCTTCTCCCAAGTCACGGATTGAGAATGTCCAGCGAACTCGAACTGTGCCAGTGATAGAAGAGCTAGTAGTATCCAATTCAGCTCGTAGTAAAATCTTATTTCTGATGAAAACCTGCCATTCTGAATTGTCCTTTGCATTACTTGAATTAGCAAATAAATGTAGCCCACGTGTCTACAGCTGTCTCTGTCCCACCGTTCTTCCACATATTAAGATTTTGTGACATGTCATAAGAAAACAAGACCCAGAAATAATAAACCAGCTTCCCGCTTCTATAAAAGTACACAGGCACATATACGACACACATGTGTACACACAGGTATACCCCCCAAGCAGCTCTTAGGCCTATCCCGGAATAGATTCTACTCTCTGAAAATTTAACTTAGCCAGCAAAACTGGAACAATAAACCAGAAACTCAGTACTACCATATATTATCAGGGAGGCCATGTTAAATGCCCTCTGTCTCCCATGGTTAAACTGGGGAGAAGGGAAGCTGGAGCGACTCAGAGAGTGGAAGAAAGAAAGAGAGAGAGGGGCAGAAGAGGAGAGAAGTCTGAAGGGAGACAAGAGGCGAAAGGGTGAAAGGAGAGAAAGAAGAAAAACTAGGACACTTCTTAAATTTTTATAAGAAAAAATGTCCAGTGCTTCTCAGCGAAGCCAAATGCTGGGTCTTATCAGACAACGAGCTCCTCCAGTCACCAGGAGAAGGCCAGATGGGAGGCAGAAGCTCAGTGCGAAACAATGGAGCATGGGTATCAGACAGACCAGACCACCCCACAGCACGGGGCCACATGGAATTACTGACAGATTGTCACTACACCCTATCTTTTTAGGACTAAGACAAAATGAATCATTTGTCACATCTTATATTTGTTATCATTTGGTGCCTTAATACTGTTCTGTGGAAAACTATCCAGGTATACAATAAAATCTCCTGAATTTATATTTATCGCAAATACCTTATCTTCTTCATAATGGTGTCTATTGTCCTATCTAGTAAATTTGCATGAACATTATAAAGCAACGAATGTAAACATTATACTTCAAAGAAATTACCAAGGCCACACGCAACTCAGATCAGAGGTCCAAACTCCAGCTAAAGTAGTTCTGCACAGGCCCAGTACTTTCCATCTCGCAGGGCTGGGAGGTACCTCCTATTCATGGGAGCCAGGGGACAAGGAAGACAAGTTTGCCATGGACTGATCAGATTAGACTGGTATGCAGTGTCTCTCACTGTAAAAAATAGCTATTTTCTCTGCTGATGTTTTATAATAAAAAGGGGATGGCTTCGGGGCGCCTGGGTGGCTCAGTGGGTTAGAGCCTCTGCCTTCGGCTCAGGTCATGATCCCAGGGTCCTGGGATCGAGCCCCGCATCGGGCTCTCTGCTCTGCAGGGAGCCTGCTTCCTCCTCTCTCTCTGCCTGCCTCTCTGCCTAGTTGTGATTTCTCTCTGTCAAATAAATAAAATATTAAAAAAAAAAAAAAAAAAAAGGGGATGGCTTCTTGTCTCAAACCAAGTATTTTCATCCAAAGCAATGGTTCAAAGATGTGACCAGGAAGACCTGAGCCTTTATGATGCAGGTAGGACGCAGACTGTGAGAGCGAATGCAAGTGCTTCCGAAACAGACCCAATGGGTAGACCCAGAAGGCAAAATCTGAAGCAAAGATGCCTAAGGTCTGGAGAAGACGATTAAGAAGGGCAAGGTGAGGACAGGGCTATATGTTCCAAGTCCTGCCTGGAAGGAAGATCACAGCTCAGGACACATTATTCTCTAAGCCCAGGCACTCTGGAGCTCTGCAGAATAACCTTCATGCTCTCTGTGCACTGGGAAAAAAAAAAATGAGTCTGAAAAACTGCTTGGGGCTTGAATTTTAAGATAATTTTTTTTTTTTTAACTGACAAAAGGAGGTTGATTCCTTCCCTATCACTACACAACTGATAAAAAGGAAACCCACAGTGAATTTTACAGTTGAAGGAGGTCTCTTATGCTTCAAACCAAGCTTAACACAGCTTTTATAAAATTACCATATTCACTTATATTTCCCTCTTGATATTATTTTTAAATACAGATGGAGGAGATAGCCAGGGCTTACATGAATCCTTGTCTTGTTTTACTTTTTCTTTCTTTTTAAGATTTTATTGATTTATTTGAGAGAGAGAGACAAAGCGTACACACAACCACGGGGCATGGGCGGGGTGAGGGGTGGGGGGGCAGTGAGGGGCAGAGGGAGAGGGAGCTGCAGACTCCCCACTGAGCAGGGAGAGTGATGCAGGGCTCAAGCCCAGGACCCTGGGATCCTGACCTGAGCTGAAGGCAGACGCTTAACTGACTGAGCCATCTAGGTGCCCCTGTCCTGTTTCACTCTTGACAATGCTTCTTAATCTTTGAGAACCTCAATCCTATCTCTCACTTTAAACTTAAAACAGAGTTTAATGAAGCTCTTTGGAGGGCAGTTTGGTTTAGCTGGCAGAATTTTAAATATGCATGTTATCTGACCCTGTAATTTTGCTTCTGGAATTCACCATACAGAAATACTTAGACAAATGTTCCACAAAACAAGCACAGGGATTTTAATGCAGAATTGTTTGCAATAAGACCAAAACCAAATAACCCCTAAATGTCCATCCATGGAAATTATGAAATAAATGAACTGACAATTATTCAGCAGTTTAACCATGAGTTAGCTCTCTATGAACTGATATAATACATTATAACAAAATAAAGCAAATAAGGCAATGTACAGAGTATGGTATATAGAGTAAGCCCATTTCTGTGAGATAAATTTACAGATGTGCATGTGTAAGTATGTATATATTTATTTATAAACACAAACACACACTTTTGAATTTGCAATAAATTGGAAATCTGGAAGATCTGGAAGTATAGCCAGAGGGTTATCTTTGGGAAGTGGATTTTGGATGAGAGCACAGAAAAGATAATATTCACTTTTATACTTCTGTGCCATTTGGCATTTTTTCGCAACCAGACTCTTCTACCTTGTGGCTAAAAGTTTTTCTTAAAAAAAAAAAAAAAAAGCCAATTGTGTCTAGATCTCATTTGTTCCTGCCGTTAGCAATCCTCAATTCTGAAAGTGGCACATGGAGAGATCACAGAGCGGTCGAGGCTCCAGGGGCAAGCAATTTTAGAAGAGAACGCCGTGGGGAGGATCTGGGGGTCTGACAAATCCTCCTGAAGGTTGGTGTTCAAGTGCCACCAATTCAGGGACAAAGGCCAAGCAGCTGCTCTACACCAACTCTCTCAGTTCTACATACAAGGACCCAAACTGGTACAGCTCTGCCAAACTAGAAAAGATGTAGGAGAGAGAATGAGGAACCTCACTGAGGGCACTGACTCACTTTTCCTCCCCTTTCCAATAAACAGCAGTCTGGTTTTTCTTTCTTTTCCTTCTGTTTGATGGTTTAGACCTGTGCAGTCTAGTCCCGTCCTCGAGGCTACTGAGCATTTGAATTTGGCGAGTCTGAACTGACATGGGCTATTAAGTGCAAACACACAGGGGCTCTGAAGACTGATTATGAAGAATGTAAAATATCTCATTCACATTTTTAAATATTCATTACACATTGAAGTAATATTTTGGATATATTGTATTAAATAAAATATATGATTAAACCTAATTTTACCTGTTTCTTGTCACCTTTTTAAAGGGGGCTACTAGAAAATTCTAAGTTACACTGTGGCTCATGTTATATTTCTTTCTTTCTTTCTGAAAGAAAGAGAGAGAGAGAGAATAAAAGAGAGAGCATGAGAGGAGAGATGTCAGCGGGAGAAGTAGACTCCCTGTCCAGTAGGGAGTCTGATGTGGAACTCGATCCTGAGACTCCAGGAATATCACCTGAGCCAAAGGCAGTCATTTAACCAACTGAGCCACCCAAGCACCCTCATGTTATATTTCCTTTTTTTTTTTTTTTTGAAGATTTTATTTATTTATTTGACAGATAGAGGTCACAAGTAGGGAGAGAGGCAGGCAGAGAGAGAGAGAGGAGGAAGCAGGCTCCCTGCCAAGCAGACAGCCTGATGCGAGGCTTGATCCCAGGAGCCCTGGGATCATGACCTGAGCAAAAGGCAGAGGCTTTAACCCACTGAGCCACCCAGGCGCCCCTCATGTTATATTTCTATTGGACAGAGCTGCTTTAGACCTTCTTGGATGGAATATCTGTATATTTAAATGTTTATAGAAGGGAACAGCAGGTTGGAGAGGCAGGCATGAATGAACACACACCCCCACACACCCTGATTGTTATAATGCTACTCTCTATGATCTCGATGCCTCTCTAATTTTTAGTGTTGCTTACTACAGTTCAGGGTACCTGTTACAGGTCTGAGTTGTGTTATAGCTGGTACATAGTTACCTATTATATATACCTGTTATAGCTCTGAGTTCATGCTCTGCCAAGGAACAGATGTGGGATCCTGGGACAAGTCACTTGGGGAGATTTAAACTGAATAATGCATGTCAAGTGTTCTGGATCATATACAAGGATATGTAATAACCTCTGTCTGTCGATAAGCGTTAGTTGTATTAGACATGGGGGAGAGTTCCAGAAATCACCAAATCATGCCTCTACCAGAACCAAACAATACCAGAGTTAGAATGAATCTTGAACAGCATCCACTGGTGTGTGTTAAAACTCTTACAAATCTCAGCAGCCCGATATATAAAAAAGAGGAAATCAAGCTGCTTTGAATGAAACTGAATATGGGAGCAAGAAAGGATGGTAACTCCCGAACTCTGGGTGCGGGAGGTCTGAAGGCCACCGATGTGCTATCTTAACCTGGCCTCTCCCTTTTCTGGATAAAGACACGAAGCTCCAGGTTGATGACTTGCCTTCAGTCACAGAGCTGGCGGGGAGGCAGGGCTAAAGCAGAGCGAAGCAGCGGGTTGCTAAGAAAGAACACTGTGCTGCTGCATCACATCATTCCTGCCCCCAGGGTGGGCAACCTGCGTGCACAGGAAGTGGCCGAGGAAAGTGCCACAAGACAGGGGCAGCCGGAATGCTGAAGGGCCACGGAGGTGTGGGGGAGGGCGGCAGGTCTCTCTCTGAGGAACCAGCTTCAAGGTGCAGCTCTAGAAAATGAAAGAGGGCAGGGGGGCACCCAGGTCAAGAGAAGCGTGTGGGTTCTACAGGAGAAAACCCTCTGAGGCCAATTTTGGGGTCCAAAGGTAGGTCATTTTCATGAACATACAGTTACATCTTGGAGCGGAATATATGCTGAGGCCAGAAGAGAGGTGGGCCTTTTTAAAAGGTCCTGGGAGCCAAGGATCCTACACCAGCTTTCACAAGTCTTTGCAAAGGGGTGACAATAGGAAGATGAACTTATGCTAAATCCATGAACAGGCAGGAGGCAGGAAAGCAGGCTGCCGTGTTTCCACTGTAGGCTGACTGTTAAGGACCAAACTGAGGCGACAGAAGTCCAGATCTAAGGGATCCTGTGGAGACAGGGTCTACAGGACTTGGATATATGAGAAGGATGAGGAGGATCCCAAATGACTTTAGGGACCTAGCTGGATAACTGGGGGGATGTGGGTTCCATTAACGGGGAAAGGGATGGTGAGAGGAATTGCTGGTTTGGGGGTCTGATGAAGGCGGGGTGTCTGTGAGATGGTTGATGGAGTGTCATTCATTCAGAGAACTGAAACGGGGCTCTGAAGCCCATCTGCGTCTGATCTAGACAGAAAGTCTTTGGGAACGTCTAGGTTTGGGAGAGAAAGAAGAAGAGCCGGTAACAGAGATAAAGGCAGTGTGCTCTTTCCCGACAGCAAGGGCAGGGAGGGTGTAATGGAACTAGTGGTCACAAGATTCAGATACCGAAGACACTGAGCAAGAGGAGAACGGAGAAATGGTCCTTATCTGCTCAGAAGGCAGCAGATGGAGTGCCAGGAGAATGGTGCGGTCAAATACGCCTGTGTTCAGAGCCTCTCCTCATCACTCATTAGCTGTGGTACTCTGTACTACTTAACCTTTTCAGACCTCAGTTTTCTTACCTGTAAAATGGGGGACAATAGTATCCCTTAAGGTATTCTGAGATTTAAGCGAAATTATATATATATAAATAAATAAAAGAAAATTATATAAATAAATATATTTTAAAATTATATATGTACATATATATAATTTTAAAATTTTATTTATTTGCTTAACAGAGAGAGACACAGCAAGACAGAGGGAACAGAAGCAGGGGGAGTGGGAGAGGGAGAAGCAGGCTTCCTGCTGAGCAGAGAGCCCTATGTGGGGCTCAATCCCAGGACCCCAGGATCATGACCTGAGCTGAAGGCAGATGCTTAACAACTGAGCCACCCAGGTGCCCCGAAATTATGAATTTTAAGGCACTCAACGTAGCTCATAGCAAGTGCCTGGTAAATATTATCAGTCATTTTTATCAATGGAAGGATTTAAGGAATGGCACATGGTGAAGAAGTGGAGGCTGTGTGTAGAGACCCTGTTCTTTTTAGAAGTTTGGTCATGAAGGGCAGGAGAAAGACTCAGGGCATAAAAGGGGGAGTGAGGTCTTTTCTAGACTGGAGTCATGAAAGCCAGTGGACAGGGAGATTCTGAAATGGCCAATCAGAAGGCGGTAAGGCCTGGTGGGGGAGTCCAGAAGCAGATGCATCAAGAACACAAGTCAAAGGACTTGTCTTGTAAGGGGGAGAATGCAGCCTTCTTCAAAAACGGAGAGAAAGGGGAGAGAAAGGGGGTCCCTGGGTGGTTCGGTCTGTCAAGCACCCAACTCTTGATTTCGGCTCAGGTCACCATCTCAGGGTCTTGAGCCCGGATTCTCTCTCTTGCCCTTCCTCCCCTCCCTCACTTGTGCTCTCTCTCTCTCTCTAAAATAAATAAATCTTAAAAAAAAAAAAAAAAAAAGTGGAGAGAAGGAAGAGAGGGATAAGGAGAGATTTCTGAGCGGAACGAAGGCACAGAGGAACTCACTTTGGATAGCTTCACTCAACTCAATCAAGTGGAGATGTGGCTGTATGTTGGGTTGGGAGAATGGGGACAGACTGGGCTTAAGGACTGTGGGGGATAGAAAGGGAAGGAACTATGCATGGGACCAGGTCTGAGACCAAGGGAGAGAAGATCCAGAGGAGAGGACAGGAACCCAAATGGCAAGTGTCGAAAAGCTTGTGGGCTCTTGTTGCCCTTACTTCTGCCTGTGAGTGGAGCTTTAATGGTGAAACACTTACGAAATGATGAGCCCTAAGGTGCTGTGAGTGCCCCGAGGAGTGAGCAGAGGACACAAGTCCATTAGAAGGTCCCGAATGCTTCAGCACAGGCTAGGGGATAGGGAGACAGTAAGCTGAATGATGCAGTGAAGCCCGTCAGGACCCCCAATCTGCTATTTCCTCCTCTGTGCAAAGCACTTCCATCAACAACAGTTCTTCTTACTCTGGAGTAGCTTTAAGAAACTGGCTATGCTTGGGGCGCCTGGGTGGCTCAGTGGATTAAGCCGCTGCCTTTGGCTCAGGTCATGATCTCAGGGTCCTGGGATCAAGTCCCGCATCGGGTTCTCTGCTCCGCAGCGAGCCTGCTTCCTCCTCTCTCTCTGCCTACCTGCCTCTCTGCCTACTTGTGATCTCTCTCTCTGTCAAATAAATAAATAAAATCTTAAAAAAAAAAAAAAAGAAACTGGCTATGCTTACATAAAAGCTCTATGTTTAAAAAAAAAAAAACAACCCAAAAATCACTGGTTCTCTATGTGACAGGTGATATAATGAAGACAGGGGAGTCAGAAGGGGGAGAGGATGGCAAAAAGGAGCTGGGAGGCTTTGGCAGAACAGTGCCCTCAGCACCAGATGGCCAAAAAAAAATCCTAGTTCTCTTCTCAGGGGAATAGAACATTGACAGAAAAGGGCCTGAAGGAGACTGAGGAAAAGTTCAGTGAAGGGGGGCAATCTGCGGCTCAGAACAGGGATTCCGAAGGACAGAGTGGAAAGGACTAACAGAAGTTGGGGGAGACAGAGAGGAGGAAGCAGGTTGCTCAGAATAGGGATAAGACCATGGGGAGAAGTCACAGACCAGTAACTGTCAGTAAAAGGGAAGCGATGACTTGGGTAGCTGGAGGGAAGAGCATGATGGCAGAATTGGCAGGAAGGGTCCTATTAAGATAAAATCTAGTTTGCAGAGAAGACCACAAAACAGGCAGCCCCAGGGTGCTAGACTGGAGTGGCCCTGGGTTGGGATGCTGGAGTCCCGCAGAGCTGCCCTGACAGGCAAGGGCCACGCCTGACGCCGGCTTCTCAGTACACATCACAAAAACAAATGTATTTTTCAAATTCGTGTTAAAATAAGATACGTATTAAGAATAAGAGAGGGGCACCTGGGTGGCTCAATGGGTTAAAGCACCACATTGGCTCTCTGCTCAGTGGGGAGCCTGCTTCCCCTTGTCTCTGTGCCTGCCTCTCTGCCTACTTATGATCTCTCTCTCTCAAATAAATAAATAAAATCTTAAAAAAAAAAAAAGAATAAGAGAAATAATGGGACACCTAGGTGGCTCAGTTGGTTAAGCATATGCCTTCGGTTGGGGTCAGGATCTTAGGGTCCTAGGGATCAAATCCCGCATGGGACTCCTTGCTTGGTGGGGAGCCTGCTTCTTCTTCTACCTGTGGCTCCCCTTGCTTCTCTCTCTCTCTCTCTGACAAATAATAAATAAATAAATAAAAATCTTTTAAGATTTAAAAAAAAAGAAAGGATAAGAGAAAGCAACATTTATTACCTTAAAAAACACTCATTCATTCTTAGAACTACCCTCATGCATTATTCAACCAAGGTCAGTTCTTTTCCTAAGTACCATCTTGGTATTTCCTTACGCAAGAAAATGCTTCTTTAAGGCTATTCCTATTTGGTTGGTTCTTTAAAGAAAAAAAAAAAAAAGGCCTATGAAAGCATCCAAGAAGAGATAAGAAATCTCAAGGCCCAGCAAAGTGCCCTGGTTTCCATACACGTGTTCTGACCCAACCTGAGGTGACGGGTTTCCACTCACAGGCTAGAGCCTGGGTGCCTTGGTGTTCAGGTCAGTCTGTTAAGGACCTCATTTTACTGATGTCATTTTTTAGAGAGCACTCAAAGAAAGGGAAACGCCAACAGAATAACCAACGGGAAAATTGGCAAGACACTCAGTGACATTTTAAAGACATTTGTTCACAGACCACTCAGCCACAAAGGACGGTTTCACTGTCAGTTTCTCAGTTACTGGGTGTTTAATTCATAGAAATCGATGACGACAAGCCGAGAGAGGCCACCATACATGGGATAATATAACCATGAAGCCTTATTTGTTTCCTTCCAACAGTGACCGTATTTATTATATTGTTCCTGGCGGCATTTGGCATTTCTTAGCTAGGGATCATTAGAGCAGGCAACTCAGAACTTCTAAGAATTACTATCTGTTTACCACAATCTCCATATTCAAAGAACTAGTTTGAGAATTAGTTTTTTTTTTTCAAAGAATTAGCATGTTTTAATTTTTAAACGTGCATTTTCTTTTTATGAGTTTGGTATAACCTGGAAAACCCCATCATTTTCAAACCACTAACAAGAAGTCCGAGCAGGAGCAGAAGATAACCTGGATAGCTAGCAACTGTGAACTTAATTTGCTATGAAGTTAAAACCAATCTATCCTACTCATCCCTCCATCCCTCCATCCCTCCCTCCTATCCCATCGCATGTCATCCTTCAACCTGACTAGTGTTTTTTGGTATTAAAATGTAACTCAATGTGGAGTTCAGATGGACCACCCACAGGCAAAGAGCTAATGGACAAAGATAAAAGACTTTGACTCTTACTCATTTTGTAGCTGCCGCTGTATTGGTGGCAATCACTAAACCCAGATAATAGAGACAGAGAGTATTCAAACTCCTCAGCAACCCTTAATATCATAGGGCATCAGTCAACCTTTCTAATATAGGAAAAACTGGAAATCAAAACTATTAAGCATATGGTTTGCTTCTTGACCTTTCTAAAATGTCATGGCTGCCACACTGTAATAACGCAGAAAACATTCCAGATAAAAATATGACCTAGTAGGTAAAACAGCAAGAACAGAAACATGACAGAGGGGGGTAAAATCAAAGCATACAGTCAGGCAAACCTGAGTTCAAATTTGGCTCGGTATTTAAGAGCTGTGTGCCCATGGTCAAGTTATCTACTCTCCTTGCCGAAGACTCTGTTTCGTCATCTGGAAACTCTGGAGGATAGTCCTCAGAATGTGGGTTTACTGAGGTAACACATGTGAAGGGCCCGGCCCTGAGTTTGTCATATGACAGACAGGTGTTACCTCCCTTTGTTTCTTATTTTTCTCCCCAGGTTATGGAGAATGGTGAGCCTTAACTAATGCAGAAATGATCATTCCTTAACGATTTTTATATAAACAACTAGGATGTGACCTTTAAGGAAGGTTAATACTGACTTCTGGCCTTCCACTGAGAAACCTCTTTCCCTCTCCGGAAACAGTATTCTCCTTATACCTATTCACAGAACCCTTTGCTTCTTCACAGGACTCACCCTGGCTGAGGTTAATCAACTAAATTGTGCATGCAATGCCTCTCTTCCCCACTAGGATTTAATTTCTCTCTCTAGAAATGGGTCTTGCATATAGTGGCCGCGCAGTAAGTTATTTATAGACTAAATGAAATACCTGTTACAAGGTTTCCAGCATGAGACATTTACCACTGGTGGTATGTGAGAAAGATGATTTTAGGGCTTGAACATGGACTAAGTTTCTCAAGAATTTTAATGGTTATATATTTATTTGAGTGTGTACTAGACAAATAACTGGCTCATCAAATCTGTGATTTTATATATTTTTCCTTTGGATGAGGCTAAAAAAAAGTAAATTTGTCCAGAAAACATAAAAAGGAACCAAATGGGGCTGAAGAATACAATAACCGAAATGAAAAATACATTAGAGGGAATCAACAGCAGATTTGAGGATACAGAAGAATCAATTAGTGATAACGACAAGGTAAGTGGAAATTACCCAGCTGGAATAGCAAAAAGAAAAAGGAATGAAAAAAATCAAGATATTTTAAGGGACCTCTGGGGCACCATTAAGTATACTAACATTCATATTATGGGGCTCCTAAAAAAAGAAAAGAGACAGAAAAGGACAAAAAATCTATTTGAAAAAAAATAATGGCTAAAAACTTCCCTAACTTGATGAAGGAAAAGACATCCAACTCCAGGAAGCACACAGAAAGCCCCAAATAAGAGGAACTCAAAGAGATCCACACCAAGACACATTATATTCAATGTGTCAACAGTTAAAGAGAGAATCTTAAAAGCAACAAGAGAAAAACAACCAGTTATGGACATGGGAACCCCCATAAGACCATGAGCTGATTTTTCAGCAGAAACTTTATATGCCAGAAGAGAGTGGCAGGATATATTGAGAGTGCTAAAAGGGAAATATTTACAACCAAGACTACTCTACCCAGCAAGATTATTATTCAGTATAGAAAGAGAGATGAGTTTTGCAGATAAGCAAAAGCTAAAGGAGTTTATCAACACCAAACTGGCCTTATAAGAAATGTTAAAGAGATTTATTTAAATGGAAAAGAAAATGGCAAAAGTCGTAAAATCATCTAGAGCTATAAATAATCAGGCAAGAAATACAAAAAATAGTATGTAGAATATAATGTCAAAAACATAAAACATGGATGGGAGGGATTAAAAATGTAGTGCTTTTAGAATGTGCTTGAACTTCAGCAACCGTCAACTTAAAATAGATGCCTATAATATATAGGATAGGATCTTGTATATGAACCTCATGGTAACCACAAACCAAATAGCTCCGATAGATATGCAAACCTTAAGGAGAAAGAAATATAAACATAACTTTAAGGAAAGTCACCAAGTCACAAGGGAAGAGAACAAAAGAAGGAACCAGAACTATAAAAACAACCAGAAAACAATCAACAAAATGGCAATAAGTACATATCTATCAATAATTACTTTAAAAGTAAATGGACTAAATGCTCCAATCGAAAGACACAGAGTGGTTGAATGGATTAAAAAAACCAATCTATATGTTGCCTACAAGAGACTCACTTCAGATCTAAAGACATACACACACTGAAAATGAAGGGATGGAAAAAGATATTCCATGCAAGTGGAAATGAAAAGAAAGCTAAAGTAGCAATATTCACATCATACAAAACAGATTTTAAAACAAAGACTATAGGGGCACCTGGCCAGCTCAGTCAGTTAAGTGTCTGCCTTCTTTGGCTCAGGTCATAATCTCTGATCCTGGGATGGAGCCCTGCATCAGGCTCCCTGTTCCATGGGAAGCCTGCTTCTCTCCCACCTCTGCCCCTCCCCCTGCTTGTGTCCCTCCCTGAAAAAAAAAAAAAAAATGAATAAATAAATAAAATCTTTTTTTTTTAAAAGCAAAGTCTAATAAGAGACAAAAACATTATATATTCATAAAAGGATCACTCCAACAAGAAGATAAATATCTGTGCACCCAACATGGGGCTCCTAAACATATAAAGCAAATACTAGCAAACACAAAGGGAGAAACTGACAGTAATACAGTAACAGCAGGGGACTTTAACACTCTACTTACACCAATGGTAGATCATTTAGACAGAAATATCAGTAAGGAAGCACTGGCCTAAATGACCCATTAGACCAGATGAACTTCACAAATATTTATAGGATATAACATCTCAAGGCAGCAGAGTACACATTCTTTTCAAGGTCACAGGGAACATTTTCCAGGATAGATCGCACGTTAAGCCACAAACTGTCTTAATAAATTTAAGAATTAAAAGCATATAAAAACATCTTTCAAACCCCAATGGTATGAAACTAAAAATCAATTACAAGAAGAAAACTGGAAGAAACACAAACACATGGAGGCGAAACAAGCTACTGAACAACCCACAGGTCAATGAAAAAAATCCAAGATGAAATCAAAATATGCCTTGAGACAAATGCAAGGTAAACACAACAGTCCAAAATCTAAAAGACACAGCAAAAGCAGTTCTATGACAGAATTTTAGAGTGAGACAGGTCTACCACAAGAAGCAAGCATCTAATCTTACCCCTAAAGGAATAGAAAAAGAACAAAGTCTAAAGTTAGTGAAAGGAAGATAATAATAAAGATGAGAGCAGAAATAAATGAAATACAGCCAAATCTAAGATATTGTAGGTTTGTTTCTAGACCACTCTAATAAAGTGAGTATCAGTAAAGTGAATCAAATGAGGTTTTTGGTTTCCTAGGGCATATAAAAATCATGTTTTTACATACGCTGTTGTCTATTAAGTGTGTACTAGCATTGTCTAAAAAATAAACTCCAACGTATATACCTTAATTAAAAATACTTTATTGCTAAAAAATGCCGACCATCGTGAGTTTTTAGTGAGTTATAATCACTGGTCATAGATCACCATAACAAACATAATAATGAACAAGTCTAAAATATTGCAAGAATTACCAAAGTGTGACAGACACACAAAGTCGTAAGCAAATGCTGTTGGAAAAATGTTGTGGACAGACTTGCTTGAGTCAGGATTGCCACAAACCTTAATCTGTCAAAAAAAAAAAAAATGCAGTATCTGCAAAGCACAATAAAATGAGGTATGGCTGTAGTTAATAATATATAACAACTTTGAATGGTGACAAATAGTAGCTAGATTTAACATGGTGACTGATTTGTAATATACATGAACGTTCAATCACTAGATTGTATACCTGAAACTAATATATTATTGTATGTCAATTATACTTCAATTTAAAAAAGTAAATTGTTTAGGGTAAAAAACTATGTAAGTATAGTTGTTTTAAGAATATGGCAAAGGGGCGCCTGGGTGGCTCAGTGGGTTAAAGCCTCTGCCTTCAGCTCAGGTCATGATCCCAGGGTCCTGGGATAGAGCCCCGCATCAGGCTCTTTGCTCCGCAGGGAGCCTGCTTCCTCCTCTCTCTCTGCCTGCCTCTCTGCCTAGTTGTGATTTCTCTCTGTCAAATAAATAAAATATTAAAAAAAAAAAGAATATGGCAAAAACCATGAAGGTATTAAGAAAGATGACAGCATGTGGGAAAACTGCCATAGTAACAGGTGGGAACCCAGAGTGGACACATGCCACGATTCTCTGATTTAGGGTTATAGCCTAAGGGAATGAGGGAGACTGTTTTCAGAATCTCTGGCTTGCAAATTCTCCACTGGACAATGTAATAGTGTGTCAGCACCGACTCAGGAATCAAGCTAGAGTCAGGTCAAGCTGGCGGTTGGACCCCCAGAACTCATCTGGCATGAGTAAGAAGCATGCACATTCAGATAACTTGGTGTAATCATAAGAAATACCAAACATGAACAGAGCAGGAACAAGGGCCAGATCCCATGGCCAGAATCAAGGTCAAAGTCAAAGCAGCAGGAACTACCTAAGAGAGAGGGCACCCACACCAGGAACTACATGTGGTAGGTCTGGATTCATTCATATGGGCCTGGATTCTGATACTGCTTCCATCTTCAGGCAATTAATTCTCAATTTACTACCTCTACGCAAGGCTCCACGAGAGCGGGTAGCTTTCTTTTGTGACATCTAAAGAGCCAATGGGTCTCTACTCACCATCTCCCTTTCTAAGCAAACTGAAGCCAGCTGTTGCTGCCATCATGAAAGGAGCCTTTCTCTAAGCCTCCAACATTAAGTCCCCCCTTCTGGTGCTGGGGTGAAGGGAAGGGTATCCCTGTCATCCTGGATTGGAACAGAGAATGAATTTTCCCATAGAAAAAACGTCATATGGAGAAAATAGGTTTTGATGGATTAGCACAAATAACATTCCATATATATTCCAGGTTATATAGAATTCTGCAAGCTGGACGGGGCCACTTCAGTGGGAAAATGTTTTAATGCTATAAAATGAAAACTCAGGTTGTAATTGTTCTATAAGTAGTGACCAGCTATACTCAGAAATACCGCAAATTCCTTACTAGTGAATGCTTAATACTACATATCTTAAATTTTATTTATTTTTTAATTTTTTTATTTAGAATCTTTTTTTTTTGTTGTTTTTAAGATTTTATTTATTTGACAGACAGAGATCACAAGTAGGCAGAGAGGCAGGCAGAGAGAGAGGAGGAAGCAGGCTCTCTACAGAGCAGAGAGCCCGATGCGGGGCTCGATCCCAGGACTCTGGGATCATGACCTGAGCTGAAGGCAGGGGCTTTAACCCACTGAGCCACCCAGGCGCTCCTTAAATTTTATTTTTAACATCTTTCAGGAAAATACTGGTTTTCTCATCAAGAGTGGCTGTATTCAAGTCTTATCCTATTGAAAAATAATGAACCACTCTCCTCCCATTACAAAAGAAGGGCTCAATCTTTGTATTTGAGGACAATTCTAGACATATAAATGTAATTCTAATAGACATTTCTCTCATCAGCTCTCAGCTAAATGAACTTATTTATGGGATGAACTAGAATGACTGTCCTCTGACTTCCACCCTGCTTATTTCCTGTTCTGACCATAATCCTTAATTTTTTAAAAAGGTTTTATTTACTTATTTGAGAGAGAGAGAGCACACTTGGGTGCATGCCATCCCAGCCAAGGAGGGAGCCGGCCGCGGAGCTTGAAGTCATGACCTGAGTCCAAATCAAGAGTCGGACGCTTAACTGACCCAGCCGCCCAGGCACCCCTGACCATAATCCTATAACCCCATGTTTTCTACACTTGTCTGATGAAAAGAATTACATGACGTGCTTTTTAAAAACAACAATGCCTGGCCCCATCCCAGTAATGAATCAGAATCTCTAAGGGAGAGGTCTGGAGTTGCACATTCGAAGTCTGCTCATCCCTGGTGATCCTGTCATCCAACCTAGTGGTTCTTGCCCTGGAGGGTGAATTAGCATCACCTTAAGGGCTTGTTCAAACACAGGTTGCTCAGCTCCAGCCCAAGAAGTTCTGATCAGGTGGGTGGGCCGGGGGAGATGGGAATTTGATTTCTATCAAGGTCTTTAGGGATGCTCCAAACCACTTATTCAGCCTGTTTGGCAAACACTAAAGCTGAAATCAACATTATTTTTTCCCTCCCTGCTTGGTACAGAAAAAACACTGGATTAAAACGCACAAGCCTCATTTGGGGCAATACCCCTGGCTCCTTTTTAGCTGCTTGATGTTGGACAAATAAATCTGTCCCTGCATCTCTGTTATCTTCCACGGGGAGGCATAAAAAGTAACAGAAGTGAAGAGGTTTGGTACTGTACTTGGCACACAGTAGGCTAGCATCAAACATCTATGTAAGCTGATTTCTTGGGCATGATCCCCTCCTGTGAGCTGCATTTACGAAAATGCTGAGTTCTAAAAATAAGTCCCAAAATTTATGACATGCACCAAACTTCGTTTGGTTAAAACGAAGCACAGACAGACAGGCAAGGAATGGCCAACCAGTTCTTTTCCTTGTGAGCTACCATGTAACTAACATTTTGAGAATGTAACATGTACAACAGGAATATACTCAGCTTTCCAGCTCACATTTCCCAGGGAAACAAAAATAGAAAGCAAGGAGCTAATAGATTACGATTAGGTTCTCTGCTTCATTTTTGATTTGCTGAATTTAGTTCTCATGTATGGATTATTTTCCAGGCAGATCTTTATTATATTGTTTGCCTAATTCTTGTGACCTGAAAATCAAACAAATGAATCACAGGCTCTCAGAGTCAAAGGTTCCTGGAGGTCCTCTAGCCCACCCACCCACACCCTATTAATGCCACTGAGACACCTCCCATGTGTGGTAGTCCGTTTTCTTCTTGGCACACCCTATGAGAATGCACTATTTTCACGAACCCCTATCTTCTCTTCAGATAACTGTCCAATGTTAGATTTTCCCATGTCTGTGCAAAAACCTTTACTTCTGTCATTTCTCTATCCCTGGTCCCGGTTTTGCTCTGTTGTACCTGAATATGTCTAATCTCTCCTCATTCCGACAGCATTTTCAGTATTCTGAAGTAGTGCTAACATCTTCCTCGCCTTGTCCTTTTCATCCTGAACATTCTGTGTAAGCCACTATGATCACCATCAAAATTTCCATACACGTAATAGCCCTGGTCCTTCTCCTGTGGACAAGGTCCACCTTGAGGATATTTCTAGATTCTATCATCAGTAACAAAAATAAGTTGTAAGAACAATGGCATGTTTCTTTCCAAACAGAGTTTCCAAGAGCTGGAAGCTAGAGTCCTACAAAACTACACTGTTCAGGACTGAGGAGGCGTTTCCAGGACAGGCTTGGACGTGGCAGCCCAAAGCAGGGGGATCGGAATATCTGTGTATCTGTATATATCATGACCTTACTTGCAACAGAAATGCTATGCTGACACTTAAATTATTGAAGACCCAAAAAGTCTTTCCAAGGAAGACAGAATAAAACGAAAGGCATTTCTTACTTTCTACGAAACATTTCTGCAAATATGCAGCCAACACTCCAGAGGTCCACGGGGGTGGCGTAGCTGGACTGAAGCAGGACTTCTGGAGCTCTGTACCACAGCGTGACGACCTGCAAAGGCAAATGGATTGGAGTGTTACTGAGGGAGACGGCTGGTTGCTTCAACTTCTCATCTCAGCCGGTTTAATGCCAGCTCAGCAAGGGTGCCTGGCATCATATGGGGACACTGAGATAGAAGCAGTAAGTAACTCAGACTCATTGCTGACAGGTCAGGAAATGACGTCATCCCCACAACCTGGGTTCCCAGCTCAGACTCTGTTTCTTATGAGGATGGTCAAACAACCAAGTTTCAGGAAGCAAAGCGAAGACTTAAAAAAAACAAAACCCACGGATCTTAACACTGTTATTTTTTTTCTGAAGGGGCTTAAAAAAACAATACACAGCGAACAGGTGTCGGCAAGGATTCCAGCTCAGTTCCTACGTCAGCATTATTAGGAAATCAGAAGAGGATTCCAGTGATTGCTGGGTGTTGACCTTGAAGTATAAAGAGCACCCAAGACAAGTCAAAACTACTCTTATCATGAGACTGTGGGGAATCAAAATAAAGCCCCCTCAATGCCACTCTTTTCAGAAAACAAATTAAGAAACCAAGAACTTAAGAGAGAATGTGTAACTCAGTTGTCTACACCAATGTGTAAAAAAGTCATCCAGAGGATAGGATTCCTCAACAGGAAAAACCTCACTTAATACAAGAGTAGTATCCACCGCTGTGGCTGTATCTGCAAGGCTGAGAGGTCGGGAAACAGACCAGAACCCCTATAAGGGGTTCACGTGCTTCTCTTTTGGGGGGCGCAGAGATTCTACAGATGGCTGAAATAAAGGAATATTCTTTGCCATCACACAGGAATTCAATACATAAATCTATTATATAAGCATTTTATATTATCCAGATTCCCTTTATCCTTACTTACTATTTGGTCTAACTGCACTTTTGTGGACATCTATCAAAATTTCCTACAATTCTCCTTGTATTTTCCTTGTATTTTGACGCTGTAGTACTTGGTGCATTCACATCGCAGTCGCAATTCTCCAGAACATGATTGCCATCTGTTTCCTTCCTTCCTTACAGACACACACTACTCCTCCCAGCAAGAGACACACTACTCCTCCCAGCAAGAGATGGAGGCTGGGGCGCCTTGGGGGCTCAGTTGGGGGAAGAGCTAGGTTCTTGGTTTTGGCTCAAATCATTATTTCATGGTCGTGGGACTGAACCCCAGGTCAGGCTCTGTGCTCAGCGTGGAGTCCGCTTCAGATTCCCTCTCCCTCGCCCTCCCACTCTGCCTCTCAAATAAATAAATTTTAAAAATTGTGTTAAAAAAAAAAAAAGAAGAGAGAGAGAGAGAATTTAAGTCACCTTCTGTTGAAAATGAGTTAGTCTTAGTGAGTTGGTTGACTAAACTAACAGAATGTATCTGAGGCCACCAAAACTAGGTCAGAAGAAGCCTAGTAGTCTGGGTCTTCTTTAAGATTTTATTTTTAAGTACTCTCTACACCCAATGTGGGGCTTGAACTCACAACCCCAAGACCAAGAGTCGCATGCTCCACTGACTGCGCCAGCCAGGTGCCCCATAGTCTTGCTTTTGAATGCTTGATTTTGAGACGCTTTCTCTGGAATCCAAATATCATGTGGTGAGAAGCTCACAAAGATGTTCCAGAGGACAGCCCCAGCTAATTCTCAGCTGAAAGCCATGCAAGTGAGCCATCTTGGACATTCAAGTTGGACTGATCCCCCACACGACTGTGGTCCGCCCGCCCCTGCCAATGTCACAGGGAGCAGCAGAAGGGCCCAGCTGAGTCCAGTCAACTCACAGGATTATAAATGGCAATAAAGTGACTGTTGTTTTAAGTTTGGGTGAAATTATACAGCAATATCTAACTGAAAGAAGATTCTTGACTGGTTCCTCCTCTTCATCTCATTTATTTTGTTTTAAATTCACACAAGAGGTCAAATTTTGTGTAATGGATATCTGGTTGATATCTAACAGAGGAATGGTGGTGATGTAACAGAAATGTAAAAAAAGAAGCAAACAAAAACCAAATGACCGAACAGTTTCACTCAGTTATCACTGGCTCCAATATATCTTTCCAAAAGCATATCCCACAGTATCTCCATAACCCTTCTAGCCTTGTTACATACTAGACCACAGCACTGGGTGTCCACTCTGACTCTGCATCAGAATCATCCACTGGGATTGTAGAAAAATATGGGTCTAGGGGCGCTTGGATGGATCAGTTGGTTAAGAAACTGACTCTTGATTTTGACTCAGGTAATGATCTCAGGGTCGTGGGATCGAGTAGGGAGCCTACTTGAGATTCTCTCCCTCTCCTTGCTCTTGCTTTTTGTCTCTCTCTAAAATAAATAAATAAATCTAGAAAGAAAAAGAAAGAACGAATGGATGAACATGTGTCTTGGCCTTATCTCTCCCTCACTGAATTAGATCTCCATGGTGGGGGGCCTGGAGTTCTTCCTTTACTTTTTTATTTCTTCTCTCTCTCTTTTCTTTTTTTTTAAACAAAGTTCTTCAGGTAACACTAACCCTTGGCTAGGTCTGAGCACCACTCAATGATATAAATATACCCTCCAGCTCCTGCCTCCATACTTTAGTTGGCACTGTTATCATCTGGGAAGCTCTCCCTTCTCCTCTCCACATTTGGAAATTCTACTTATCCTACAAAGCCTAGCTTTGATGCCATCACCTCCCTGAACTCACTGACATTTGAAAATCATTTCCTATAACATAGTTCATAATATGGATCGTTCCAGGCTGCATGGACCCAATTTTATCCAAGGCTACGTCTGTAAATACCCAGCACAGTATCACTCACGTAACAACTGGGTTTTAACAAACACCAAACTGACAACTTTAAGGCAATCACTGCTAGAAGATAACCAGGCAAAATTCAATTATCAGTCATCCCCCAGAAAGAAGGTACTTACTACATTCACTAAAAAGAGCATCCAGTTCTGGGTTCTAGTTTTTACTTCCTTATTATTTTTCTATGCTTTGTCAAACTCTGGAAGAGAACTGAATTTTTGTTTTCCTTCTCCCAGAATCTCCTTGTATTTCTAAGGATTTCTGCCCTATACACATTGGCCTTATTTGGGTAAATAAAATTTATGACAGCAAAAATATTAAGATATAATAATTTAGATGATGACGGACATACGATATAAATACACAAATCCTATATAAGTCAGTTATAAAATATAATGTAAAAAGGATACCATTCACAAAACATCGAAAAAGCAAAATCTATATAAATAAGATGACATACTATTGTTGAAGAATTTAAAAACTAAATAAATGAGACAGACTATGACTAAGATGGGAAAAACATAAAGATAATTGTCATTCCTATATTAGCAAAGTTTAAGACAATGCAATGATTTGGGGCAGGAATTTAACTTCTGACAATATGGGGCTTCTGGCAGAATAATGCTTTAAGAAGAGCCAAAAATAGTTTGAGAAATAAGCATGAAGAGGCTCTGCTCTCTGTTACCAAAACATACTCTAAGGTACAGAAAGCAAAATAGCAGGTGCCAGCAGATTAAAAAGAAAGTCCAGAAAGAGAATGATCTATTTATGGGGTTTAACATTCTTATAGGTGCTGAATGTCATCTTAGTGAGAGAAAAAATGTCCTTCAGGCCCAGACAACTGGCCATCCATTTGGAAGAAAGTAAGTTTGATCCCTACTTCACACCATATATAAAAAGACACCGTATATTCATAAAAAATCTAAGTGTACAAAGCAGAGCTAGAAAAAAATGTATTACAGGAAAATAGGAGAGGACCTTGGGATATGGAGGCCTTTTTCAGCACGAAGGGAAATCTAGAAGCTTGAGATGAAAAGATTAACGAATCCTGCTAGTTCAGACTGCAATTCTCTTTGGCAAACACCATAAAACAAAGACAAACACAAATAACAACCTGGGATGAAACACCGAAAACAAATTACATAAATAAAACAACAGAAAAACGGATGAAGAGTGTAAAGATAGTTGACAAAAAGAAGCACACTATCAAAGATACGTCGCCTCATTAAAAGAAAGCAAGGAATAAAGGCAGAAAATCATCAAAATAAAGGGCTATCCTTTTTGCCTGATGAGCAAAAGTGAACAGAACGACACTATTCCCAGTTGGCCATGGTATGGGGAAACTGTTTCCAACCACAAACCGGCACAACTTCTTTAGAGGACAACTTGACAGTATTTACAAGATGAATAGCACCGATGTCACCGAACCAGAGTTCCACTTGCAGGAATTTATCTGAAATATTCAGTCTAGTACACAAAGAGGTATTCACAAGGATGTTTCACCCACAATAATTTCCAATAGGGGACTCTTATTTGGCCATCAAGCCATCAGAAAGGATGAGCTGCTTCTCATTCCCACTCATCTGTGCTCCCAGAGAAAAGATGTCCGTGATACACTGTTAAGCGAATAAATACGTTTTGGAACAGTGGGAAATATATTCTAATTTTTATTAACAGATTATGTGTGGGGGTAATACAATAATCGTATCCACATATAGGAATGTTGGCCAGGGCTCTCTACGTGGACGTGAAGCTTTCAATGGACGGTTGCCACAAAAACATGGCAAAGCAGGAGGTGGAACGTGGAAAGGAAAAGGGGCTGGAGGATGATTTCAGGGCACAAGATCAGGCAGTTGCTGTCAGTAAGCACATTTGATAGCTGAGAGCACTGAATTTCAGAGGGGCTGAGTCATTTGGCCAGAAACACTGAGCTGAGATGTGGAGGAGCTGGGGTTCTCACCAGGACTGTCTGCTTTCAACTCAGTACTCAGCATCCAACACATTTCATTTCAGGATTCCAAACATCCACAAGTCAACAGGCAAGCACGCAAGTTGTAAACAGATAACCGAGAGGAAAATATTTTAAATTTACACAGAGATATTTTACTGGGAACTTCAAAAGACTTTACAGTTACAGACCTCAAAAATTCAGCTATCCTTTGGGGTTAAATGATTTCTTAAAAAAAAAAAAGGCTTAAGAAAAAGGTTTCAAAATACAGTTCTGAAGAACACCAGTGCTCTGAATGGTAGGACATCTATTTGTCAAATTCCCATTTCAATTAAAAATATATTAAATAATTTCAATTAAAAATAATATTTTTTAATTGAAATCATTAAAAAATATGTTAAAAAATCTCTTTGGTAGTCCTAAGATTTTTGGTTGGTCTATGTGTAAATCATTTTAACAGTGGGAGGAATCAGATTTATTAATTAGGTGTGTGCTTATACTCTATTTGAACTGTTAGCATTTGACTACAGAGACATCTTTTTGGTTTCATTTTTGTGGAATTCAACATGCTTGAATTCTAAAAGAAAGATGAACTGTACAAGACTTACATTTCTATTTAATTCTCAAAAAAAAAAAAAACCAACCCAACAATGTTCAAGGCCTGCATTTAAAAATAACAAATTACACTTTTTGCAATAGATACAAATCTAATAGTTGTTCCCTAGTTTATGTAATATTATCTCACATGTCAGCTGTGTCCCCAGTTTTAATCTGCTAATTTATGTGGCTGTTCCACATTCTCTGATTCAGAGTCCTTCAGTCCTCACTTTACATCACCGTAATTTAAAATATCTCAAATGATGACAATTTCTACAATTTCATGGGATTTAAAATATGTAAGTTCCAAGTTTTTGAGAATAAATTGTAACAATTTTTCCTGACAGTAAAATAAAAATTCTATTTGCTTTGGAATTATTACACTTCTGTGCCTCTATAATTTTCTTATGGAAGACGGCCTAACTTAGAATCAGTTTGTCACATGTAAGCAGATTTATTAAATTTTTACTCCAAAGCTTTTCAAGGAACGGACAAAACTGAAAAAAATGTTTCAAGGTTCTAGTGCATGAAGTAAGGAATGTTCTCAACAATGTAATCAATGCTGCCTGGAAGTTCTCTCTGTTTTATAATTCTATATATTCTTAAAAATAAAATATCACTGGGAGCTTGAATTTAAACACATGTAGAGAGAATCCATGAATGCAGTGTATAAAGATCAACATTTAGAAATCTATCACAAAGGTAGCCTCTTTGATACATGATAACAAGGCAGTTGTCTACTAAGCAAAGACAACAATAGGAGCTCTGGACAGAGTTTAGCGGTTGGAGCCAGCTGGAACCAAAGCAAATACGATGTTTAGTACAATCATTACATGTATTAACAGCCTCTAGAGGTGCTGAATGGATTTGGCAACAGGAGGGGGAGCGGAAGATGGGGGAGGGGGACTTCAAGGATATTTACCCAAGTGGATGTATCTGTTTAAAATGCTTTGATCTCTATTCACCGTTTTTTGAACCAGTCCAATAACAGTGTGAGATAAAGTAGAGCCAAAGCCAACTCTGACTCAAAATATGTAAGAGTAAACCACTCTCACTTAATACTAGGTTCAATAGTCTTTTATTCATGTTCTTTTCACCACGATCCTGAAATTATCTGTAGATGTTATCTGAAGCATCCTCACCATACAGCTGGTACCTGAAGAGGAGAAAAGCACATCACGAACGCTGTGCGGGTCGTTTTCCTTTTGCCACTCTGGATGGTGTCTGCCCGTGGGCGGAGGGGGTGCATCTCTACCCACCCATGTGCCTCCAACTTCTTACTGGATTTGGCCAATAGGAAGCCTAAGCAGGAGTTCAGGCAGGGGGAGAAGGGCGAGGCAGAGTTTCCCCAGTTTCCTCATTGTCTAGAGCTGGCTGCGCCACCACTGTGAAGTCTCTGTCTATCCTGGGCACTACCTGATTCCAGGAACTGCTCCCCCTCTTCCCGCCAAGCTTGGGAATGGTAAAAACTTGGCTGCAAATGAGACCCAAATTCCAGGACCATCCACTGCACTTCCCCTAAACCCCCTTTGTAAATCTTGTCTCTGTAAACAAAACTTCCTTGAATTATTTTGAGTGTGCACCGGGACCCATTTCCCGGTGGGACTTTGGCTAATACATTCAGTTTGCAAATGAAGAAATGAGCATGGAAGGCAAATTCTTGTGTAAGCCCCATTTTCCTGTCAATGAGGGCATTTGGACTAGATGATCTGTAAGGTGACTTCTGTTAGAATTCGAAAAATCCCTACACAATGTGGCAATGGTCATGAAGTCTTAGCAAGGTACATACAGTACAGACCCAAGAATGCTTATCTTTGGACATCCTTGCCTGTCTTTTGGGTTAGGAATTACTTGGGGCGGTATCAGTACAGTGATATTCTCCTTTTGGGGTCGGCTTCAACATCATGCCTTAAATGCAAACACAGATAAGGATTTCTGTGGAATATGGGTACAATGCCAAGGTGAAGGCTTTCCAAACTATGCTCTCAGCTGTTTATTTGCTTCAAATCAATATAAAACTCTCTGGTATGTATGTTTTTTCCTTCCGGAAGACCACTATGGTTTTGTGAAATGAAAATAAAAATTAGTGGCAATTTCATGGACTTTTCATAAAGGGTCTCAAAGTTCAGTCCTTTAAAGTTATATATTTAAATTAATATCATAATCAGAATTCTCATTCTGCCAAGCCAGTTCAATGGAAAACTATTAAGAATTAAATACCAATAAAAGTTAACACACAAAGTACTTTTTAGCAAATAATCAAGGAGTCATCTCCAATAGACTCATTTATAATCTAAGGGCCAGCACAAGATGTTTTGATAGATGAGGTGACAAAAAATTGTCAAGGTCTACACAAAAATGAGATTCTCAGCACCAAGCACTGTGCCAATAATGATCTTGGCCTGTGTTCTCATGTACCCATTATCAGGAGCAAGGCCGTCTGTCCTTCCCAGGACCCAAAGTCGTTCCCCCAGCTCAGAAATGGAGCTTCTGGCTCCCATCAAGATGTGCCAATTTCCAACCACTTAGCCACTGCTTCTGTGCTTCTCTCTGTGGGATATTCTGTCTCTGAGTCTCTGCACGTCTGAATCCTTACATATCATTTTTTCCATGAAGCCCTTCCTGTTCTCCCTTCTGGAAATGATTGCTGTCTCCTCAACTTCAACCACATTTCTCTTTTATTTTATTTTATTTTATTTTTTTTAAAGATTATTTATTTATTTATTTGACAGCAAGAGAGAGAGATCACAAGTAGGCAGAGAGGCAGGCAGAGAGAGAGAGAGAGGGAAGCAGGCTCCCCACCGAGCAGAGAGCCCGATGTGGGACTCGATCCCAGGACCCTGAGATCATGACCTGAGCAGAAGGCAGCGGCTTAACCCACTGAGCCACCCAGGCGCCCTCTTTTATTTTTAAATTAAAAAATTTTTTTTTTGTTTATTTTTAGACTGAGAGAGAGAGGAGGAGGAGCTTGTGCATGCACAAGGGGGAAGGGGCAGAGAGAATCTCAAGCAGACTCTTTGCTGAGTGTGGAGCCCGAGATGGGGCTCCATCCCACGACCCTGAGATCATGACCTGAGCCGAAATAGTCAGATGTTTAACCGACTGAGCCACTCAGGCGCCCCAACCTTCCCGCATTTCTATAGCACTTGAACCTTCTATTTTCCATTACAGTCATTCAACTTATTGGTCACAGTGTACAATCAGTGTCGTGCCTGAAAGGTGCTCAGTAATCATCTGATGGCTGGGTGTATGAATGAAGCACAGGCAACTCTCAGGGGAGGGCTGATGGTGGACAGAGGCACCCGGCTAGCCTGGAGAATATGGAGACAATAATGTCTAATCATCACTGGGTACTTCATCTCTTTCTGAGTCTCATGCCTCTCTTACAACTTTTGCTAATGTTTCAACAGATCAACCTAAAAAAAGGTTTTACTCCAGACTTGAAGGCTTCAAAGTCCACGTGAGCTTCAATTCAACTCATCATGCTAGTGCCACTGGTCAGTCCTCGACAGGGGATCACAAATTAGGGAAGCAGCAAGTCAAAGGAGTTGGCTGAAGAACAAGGGGAGTGGGGAATGGCTGTAGTGATTTAAATGAAGAACGCGAGGGTCCTGTCCTGGAGTCCCTTCCACTTGTAGGTCTCTTCCCCTATCAGTCCCTTAAAATAATTCTTTCCTTTAAGGTTAAGATCCTCAGGCGGTTACTCTTCTTCCGTGATGCATACCCCCGGGGAGCATGATAGGTGGAAGCCCTCCAGGATGACCACAACTCTGTAGCCAGAACTCTGCAGACCCACAGATCCAACAGCCTCTTGGACATCACCACTTAGTTCTCCCAGAGGTATTTCAATTCAAAGTGCATGTGTTGTCTTCCCCCTAAAACTTGCCTCTCCTGTTAGATTCCCTTTCCCTGCAAGCCAAGTCACCACCTACTTAGGTTCTACAGTCGTCTCCACTATCAGCGAGGCTGCCAGATCTGGCAGTTCCACTGTGCACACCTGTGTCATCTCCTGAGGGTCACAACAACTTCCTCTGGGCTCTTCTCCTACCAGTCGATCTCCTCCCACTCTTTCCTCTCTCTACTGCATCTGAAGCCATGCTCATGACACTTCTGCTTAAAATCCATCCACTCTCCAGAGCTTTTAGGGTCAAGTTCAAGTCCAGTTTACCCACAGTGCCCTTATGATCTGGCTCTCGCCCTCTCTGGTTGTATCGCCTGCTCCCCCTTCACACGAAGGCTTTCCTCAACCTGCTCAGAGGCTTTATGGTTGTTCAATATGCGTGCTGTGTCATGCCTCTGGCTTTGCCATATGCTGAGATCTTTCTCTGGAATGTTTTCTCACAATACCGTGCTTGATTCTTGTGAACCATGCCCCACCTAGTCCTTCCTTAGTGACACGTAATCCCAGCACTTATCACAGTGTATCCCATTTGCTGTGTCCTTACTGCCTACAAGACCCAAAGCCAGTCCTTCGCGGGTAGAGACCATTTCTAAGTGCACTTTCCACCCACAGCACCTCCCAGAGCACTGTGTCTAGCTGGCACAAAATAAATGTATATTCCAACCAACGTGTGGGTAGCCAGAACACAGCCGAATGGAGGATTACAGGGGTAGGAGGTCAGGCTTCTGTTGTAGGGCTTCTATTACACCACAAACTTATAAATCATGGTCATGACCCCACACCTACACCAGGTATTGTGAGTGTCCACCAACACCACCTTCGGTCAACACACGACTTTTTAATGAAGTTTAAGGCCATTTTAGTTTCATGAAGTGACGTTTCAAAGTGCCCAAAGGGCCCATGTTTTTCTTCAGGCTGTATTGTTTAAATTTCATCTTGAACTTATGAAACTTAAAATAGTTAGCCCTTGCTAAATGTCTATTATGTTTCAAGCAACAAACCGACTCTCTTTTTCGAAGTACAGTATAGTGTAGTTTTGATTTTGACACTAAACAATCACACACTTCATCTCTCTCTGCCTTCACCATAGAAACCAAGCAAATATTTGTAGACATTCCTTCAACCTTCACAGATAAGTAGAAATGAAATTATTCTGTGCACAGGATATGGCAGGCTGTGGAGCTCATCGTTTCCTTTTGAATGTTGTTTTAACTCAAGAAAATCTATATGCTCCGGGAGGCGACCTAATCACTCAGATTTGTAAGAGAATTTAAACCTGACTTCTTATCATGAAAAGAGTCCAATGTCTCTGAAGCCCATGCCTCCCCTGTAAACCTACTGAATGAGCACTGGGAAAGTTACAAGGTCAGTGCGAGTCACCACGGAAATGGAAAAGCACAGTTTTGAAATCTAAGTTCAGCCTCAAACATTCCCCAACATTTTAAAATTCGGGGGGGGGGGGGACGCTGCCTTCCTTAAATGAGAAGAATTTGGAGATCCTTAGCAGGAAGGAGCTAAAAAGGTAGTGGTTCCTTTTGCAGTCTTCCCGGTCCTGTCGTCTCAGCTGCACATCACCATCTACAAAGGCTCACTAAGATGCATGCAGGAAAAGAAAACCAGCCATGCAACTTCCACCTAATCTGGGCCACCAGGAAAGAACTACCAAGGATTCTGGAGCTCCCACTGTATTTTGTGCTTTCAGCTATTAACTGCAAGAATGAAAGAAAATACGCTTCTCAAGACGAGGTTGTCTCATGCTGCGCATTTAGCAAGAGTACAACTGCAAACAGAAAAGAAGAAGGGCTTGACCGAGAGAAGCAGGGAGCTTGCAGCATTAGGAACAGGGTAGTCAGACAGAAGGAAGTTATTTTCTGACAAGAACGGTTAAATGGTAGATGGATGATTGTGGGATTTTGTGATCCTTCCTCTAAAACCTTTTTACTTTCATCCCCCCTGGGCGCAAAGAAGTGGGCTAGGGAAGGAGGGGAAGAACACGCTGAAGGGGTACAGGAGAGGTGAAGTACTGCGCAGGACTGACTTCCTCTGTTGCCTAACGCAGTCTCACTTTAATGGTATGGGGTGAGTACCCATGAATCTGTCTTTAGCGATGGGGAAGTTGAGACTCAGAGAAGTGAAGCAGGGCTTATCCAACTCAGGATGGTTCTCACAGAGCAGACTGAATGACCTCAGGTCTTCTTCTTGTTTGTCTTAGGCCTAATGAACATTTTTAAAAGCACGTATTTCCAGAACAATCATTTCCACAGCAGTGTAGGTTTAACAGAAAAGCTGACAAGAACGAAAGAAATCATCTTTCTAGAACAATGGCGTCCCAAAGGATTTCACCCAGATGGCCGCCACTTGAGGGATCAAGGTCACGGATGTGCAAATGGCTGGGACTGGGCGCAGGGCAGGGAAAGTCTCCCTAATCCACATGCTCTGCACAGGGACCTGGTCTGGAGCAGTATGCACAGTGTTTCTGCTGACAAACGCTTTCATGGCTGTCTGCTCAGAACATTCCTTCCCTGGAGACCACAACAATGTCCTTCCTCCCGAAGTTGTTCTTCTTTTGTATTCCCTATCTCTGCAAATGACGGCACCATCTAACCAGTTCCCCAAGTCAGACTCTTCCTCAAACTCACCCCTCATCCGTCTATGGAGACCCAGTGTGAAGAGGGCGCTTTCTCATCTCTATAAGAGAGCGAAACACATATTTGACTAGAGTTGTGGAAACAGGAGACTGGAAAATACCATTTGGAGAATCTCCCCATTTTCATCACCCATTTTAAAACACTGTCCCCAAGTCAAAGAAAAAATTCCCCTCACCTGACACAAGAAATTTTCAGGTTTGACCACTCCGTGCAATTGTATGGATGTGACGACATCACTCTAGATTTTACTATTTGATGTCAAAGTTACTAAAAACAAGAAAAGTCACATATAGACATGTGTCCTAGCTCTTGATTTTCCTCCTTTCTTCTATAGATGTTATTCTTTTAATCTTTTTTTATTTTATGGAATTTCCCTCCTCCTTTCTCTTATAAAACACTTTTCTACACTCCCAGGACTTTTAATAACTTTATATCTTCTCTGAGCCAAGGGGAAGGATCATTTTAAAAGCATGCAGCTCTGTTAATTAAATAGGTAATTGTAAGACATACAAATTCATCTTCTCTTGATAAGCTGCAATGCTTGTCTTAAAATTGTCTCAGTTTCTAGGAAGAACCACACTACTACCAAGGACCTTACAGAGTATTTCTAGGTACATCCGCTATTAGGAGAAATACATGTGTGAACATAAAAACCAGCGGAAGGCTTCTCACCTAGGCTTGGGGCTCATGCTGCACATGTGTTTAGGGCAGTGTGGTTGCTGCATGCGAACATGACTTGAAAGGAAAAGTAACCCTCCAGTTTGAGTAAAACTTGGCTTTTACCTCAGAACTAACTGAAAGAAATACTACTTTTCCACTTACAAACATTTCAAAGAATGTTGCTGCTTTCTAGAAATCTGTGGCAGGAAGATTCTTTTATCCTTGAAACTGCTAGGACTTTGAACTCATCTAAAGTGATTATGGTGATATTTAAGAAAACATGTACATCATACAACATCTTTTAATGAGCCTTTAATAACTGAAAAGTAGTCTTAAATGGTTAAATGTAGATGCTTAAAATAGAGAAGACCCTAATTTATGGTAAAAACAAAAAGCAGGGCCCAGCAACCCTTCTGTGAAAGGCTTCCAGAACATTCTCAGCCAGGGAGAATCTGTTCCTTGTTCTACACTTCCATTGCACACAGCTCTTACAGCCTCTGATGATGTGTGGTGTGACCACAAGAAGCTGCTTCCATCTCTATCACCCCCACGAGACTGAATGACAGGGACTGAGACTTAACTATCTTTGGATCTCCAAAGCTTGGCACAGTGTCTGGTACACATCAGGCATTCAATGACTGTTTGTTAAATGCATGACCAGAAGTTCAAATTTGCTCCCAAGCTACAAAATCAAAACAAAAGCAGAAAGGAAAAAAAGAATCCATACATCTTTGAATTATTCCACAGATACAAAAGGTGTTGTGGATTCATAAATATGGCAAGAGAATCCAATTTAGACATAATACCCTAGAGGAAATTCCTTGTAAAGAGCAAATGAGTTGTAGCTACTTACCGGCTTCTATACATACAGATACGTGTATGTATCCATCCACCTACATACCTATCTATTGCTTAAAGCATTCATTCATTTATTTATAGTAAGGTATACACAAATCCTAAAGTGTACAATGTATTTTTACATATGCACACATCTATGTAACCACCACTTACATGAAAGATATAGGCACAGAAGGCCCTCTTACACCTTTCCTAGTCAATAGGAGGAATCCCGTATACTGATACTTTACATTATCAGTAGTTTGTTGCCTTTCACTGTTATGTAGGGTTCCATCGTGTCAAAATGCCAGAATTTATTTAGCCATTTTTGTCTTCTGTTGATGGGTGTTTCTAGTTCTTGGCTATGCTGAATGACCATTCCACCATGAACCTTTCTGTGTATTTCCACTATGGTGGACATATTTGCTAATTTCTCTTGGCTCTCTCTCTCTCTCCCCATCCATCCGAGAGAAAATGAGAGGGAGTAGGCGTATGTTTGGCAGATACTGCAAAATAGTTTTTCCAAGCAGTTGAACCATTTAACAGTCCCACTAGGAACATAGGACACTTCTAGATTGATATGCACAACCGTTCGGGTTAGTGCGTAGTGTCACTTTATGTACTTCTGATTAGCCAATTTATAAGAATATAAGGTTCTAAAGAAATGATAATAGAGTCTGGATTTATTAAAGTACTAATCAGGTTCTCTTTGTAATGATGGACTAAATAGTGGTATCTATCATTTCTGTATAGATGCATGACTCAATAGTTGAAGATAATTTTTAAAATGTCAGGTTTCTCTTCTCACTTTTGCCCTTGCTACATCTGACTTGAAGCAAATTCCCAACCCTCTAAGCAACTGCTTGTTCTCTTTCTGACGTGTACAGACTATATATTTACACAGAATTCTTAGACAATCTGTGCACAGAACAGGGGAACTAAACTGTAAAGTATTTTGAAATGTTGGTGTCCAGATTCTAAGTTACAATATTAATAATGTAAACATTTTAGAAGCAGCTGGATGGTGGTTTTTACTAGGTTTCCTCCATGGTCAAAGTTTGGACACATCATTATGAACGAAATGACAGGACCATACCTGTCAGTATATAGTCCCGTGGTTTAGTTAAGAGGCAAACCCCAAGCTATTAGCCCCTGTTGCCTCATTTCCTTCTGCAGAGATCATGTAGTCACGTTTCCATTTGTGGTGAGCCTGCGTTCACATTCACCCAGGCATGAAATTTAAACATGGGGAACTGCGGCGACAATACTGGGGGTGGGGAGGGCTGCGGGACCTTAATCAGTGTACATGTGGCACTGTTCTCCCTTGTTTAGAAACTTCAACTGACTGTAGAAATTACTTTTCTTCATTTAGTGGATAAACATTTGCAGAGTGCTGGTTGGTGTCTGGCCCTCAATGCTAGTGAATGAACCATGGTTCCTGCCCTGATGGGGCTTCTAGCCTGGCTGACCGCAGAAGTGGAGTGGGAAAGACAGGAAGGAATACTTTGACTCAGCCCCGAAAGTGAAGTTTATTGAGGTAAACCTACAGAATCTATGAGATTCTACATCCAACTTCAAAAAGAAATGGATACAAAAAAATCCCACCAATATTTTCTATTAACAAAGACATTCCCGGGACAAGGCAAATATTGACAGTATCTTGAAGATGTGGGAGGAAGCCATTTGGTTATACCATTAAGTCTTCATTGTCCCACTGAGGACAATAATGCCCAGAGATATTTCATGAGAAACAGTTCTAAATCAAACACATTTAGGAATATGCTGAATCCACTTGTGAAATTCGCATTTTCACCCTGACACATTAAAGGCTCTGAGAAATTCTATAGTCAAAACAGAAACCTATGTAATGTAACATTTGCCAAGCATTGTCCATGGAATGATTCCCACCTGTCCCCCCAAACACCTATTACCACCCTATAGAATTAGACTTCCCCTGGAAAATGCTTTGAAAACCAACAGTCTATGACACTGTACTGAATTAGGAGCACAAATAATCCAAAATAAATTCTGGAATGTATGCATGCATGCAATTCAACATCCTATATCCCAACATCAATTTAAAAATTAAGAGCTGGGAAAAAAAAAGAAAAAAAAAAGAGCTGGGATACCTTGCTTTAGGCAAGCAACATTTAGGAAAATCTGGTTTTGCACTGAAAATGAAGTATAGACTGTAAATAAAAGTTACAACGGTACCTGTCAGGGCTAACGGTATAACGACCGTTAACATCTTTATTTATTTATTTATTTATTTATTTATTTATTTATTTGACAGACAGAGATCACAAGTAGGCAGAGAGGCAGGTAGAGAGACAGGAGGAAGCAGGCTCCCTGCTGAGCAGAGAGCTCCATGCGGGGCTCGATCTCAGGACCCTGAGATCATGACCTGAGCTGAAGGCAGAGGCTTAACCCACTGAGCCACTCAGGTACCCCCGGTTAACATCTTTTATCACTATATAATATTATGGATGTAGATCGTGAAGAAGTCTTGCTACGTCTGTATTATCTATACTCCTTCTGTTAGTACAGACAGGCTCACATTTAGGAAGTGGCTGTTCTGAATAAACACCTCATTTACTTTCAATCACCTCTTTAGGGTAAAAGTACAATGCAGAAAAAATTCTGGTTGCTTCAACTTTCTGTCTCTATGCACCCCATTTGGGAAGAAGTTTATTGTAGTATAATATTGAAGTTAACCAACATTTACGGGGCATCCTAGCATGAAAGAGATTGAGACTATAAAGGCAAATAATAGATAATGCCTGTTCTGGAGGAGTTCATAGTCTAGTGAGGCAAATATAAAAAGAAATAACTAATATAGTGTGGTTGGAACTCTAATAAGGCATGGAGAAAGTGCCATGAAAACACAGATGACTTCATTAAAGAGAATGGGTGATTTATTGCTCCTACAATAAAGTGCACACAATCTGTATACAATAAAAATATGACTGCAATCAAGAAATTAATAAATATTTATTGAGCACCTATTATATACTATAAATCTGTGTGCCAGACTTTCTCAAATGTCAAATTACTACTAAGTCTCATAGAATTTCATACTGTTCTCAAAAGGAATGTAAAATATTTCTCAGATTCTTGGGTGATTTTATATCCAGAATCAGAGGGAGCCAAACTAAAGTTTAATTTTACACTTTGGAAAAAGTCTAAGGCAAAGGACATCATATGCAAGCCAATCCCTGGGATGTGTAATCATTTCGCAGTTAGAGCCAGCAGAGGGAGTCAACCTTGTGGAAGAAAAGCCCAAGTATATACGGAGAAATTTAAGACTTCAGATGCAAAGTAAACATTTGACATAAAAGAAAAGGAGGGCGCAGAGACACATATTTCAAAAGTAGGTAAATAACTTAACTACATTTTAAAAATTCCTGAAACATAATGCCGGAGAGTCATAAGCCATCCCTGAAATAAACTAAGGATGTTATCTTACTACTCTAATGAGACCCACAGAACTAAACATATGAACTCTCCCATCTGAAAGTGATGGCAATCACCAATTTCTGTAAAATGCATCCCGCCGCAAAATCTAACTAATTGGCATTAATAGGAAGGAACTTCAATCGTGCAGTCACTAATTAGCAAGAGCTACCGTCTGCAGAATGCCAGTGTCACTCTCAGGACAAGTCCGTATACACCAATCACAGTACATTTCTGCCTCAACTTCCAAGACTGAGAAGCTGCCACCTGTGAAGAGAATGGAAGCTTTCACCGTAGCATTCCCAAATCCTTTGTGACTGTTAGAACAGATTTATTTTAAAACACAACTACATGGGACTAACCCTTTCTAGGATTTTCCTCATGGGGAGTATTGTGACAAAAAAAGTTTTATTAATGAAGGGCAGGCATTTTTAGCCATTCACCTCTGGTAGATACGTAATATTTTTATCATCGTCACCCTTTACAGGGCACCTCTTGTACCCCTCCAGCTGGTATTTTTCCCACATTTGGCTCACCCACCAAACTACGAACTTCTTTTTTTTTTTTTTTTTTTTAAAGATTTTATTTATTTATTTGATAGAGAGACATCACAAGTAGATAGAGAGGCAGGCAGAGAGAGAGAGAGGGAAGCAGGCTCCCTGCTGAGCAGAGAGCCCGATGCGGGACTCGATCCCAGGACCCTGAGATCATGACCTGAGCCGAAGGCAGCGGCTTAACCCACTGAGCCACCCAGGCGCCCCAAACTACGAACTTCTTAAGCGTATTCTGTGTCTCCTAACACCGCATACCCCCACGACTGAGTTAGCTCCTCATGCCTTACACAAAGGTGAGGTGCGGTCAGTATTGGCCAAGAAGGACTTAAATAAAGGAGTTTGGAAAGTTTTGACCAGTATCTGTCTTGCTCAGTCCCAAACTCTTTTCGGTAGGCTGTATTTTCTCCATTCTCTTGCTTGCGTGAGAATGAATGCCGCACGACGATCCGGGATATCCTCTTTTCTTACCCATGTTAATGGAAAGGGACACACACAGAGGGAGAAATGGGGGCACCGAGTTTGAGGGCTGGTGACAGGCTGAGTTCACAGGAGAAGCCCTGAGGCTCCAGGCTCCAGGTTCCTCTGATCAGCAATTCCCTCCTATTCTATCTGATTCAGTCTTGTAGGTGGCCAGTTCTTTCAAGGGCTCTGCTACCCAGCAGAAGAGCTGAGTGATATGCTCCCTAACTGTATTCTCTTTTTTCTTGATTAGCTTTGTCAGAGAATTGCCTTTGCCATTAGTCTTCATGAGGGACCAATTCTTAGGTTTATTTTTCCATTCTACTCTTATTTTGTTTTCTAATTCATTCATATATATATATGTATATATATATATATTTACTTTTAAAGATTTTATTTATTTATTTGACAGAGAGAGAGATCACAAGTAGGCAGAGAGGCAGGCAGGCAGAGAGAGAAGGGGAAGCAGGCTCCCTGCTGAGCAGAGAGCTCGATGCAGGGCTTGATCCCAGGACCCTGAGATCATGACCTGAGCCAAAGGCAGAGGCTTTAAACCACTGAGCCACCCAGGCGCCCCTATTTATATATTTTTAAAAGATTTATTTTTGAGAGAGAGCACATGCATGTATGGGCATCGGGGGTGGGGTGGGGTGGGGAGGAGGGGCAGAGGGAGAAGCAGACTCCCCACTGAGCAGGGAGCCCAAGGTGGGACTCAATTCCAGGACCCCCGATCAAGACCTGAGTCAAAGGTCAGCCTGACGGATGGAGCCAACCTGGGCTCCCATCGTTCATCTTTATTATTTGTTTAAAGGATTTAATTTATTTATTTGTCAGAGAGCACAAGCAGGGAAAGCAGCAGGCAGAGCAGGCAGAGGAAGAAGCAGGCTTCTCTCTGAGAGGGAGGCTGACGTGGGACTTGGTTCCAGGACCCTGGATCATGACCTGAGCGGAAGGCAGACACTTGACCGACTGAGCCACCCAGGAGCCCCTCATTAATTTATATTTAAAACGTTACTCCTGTCTCCTGATACATAAAGGAACTTCTCTAATTTATCATGATGTTTCATAATGAGTATATATAACATTCGTCTTTAGAAAACAATACTATTCAACAGACGCTTGCGGAAAAGAATTCCTTTTCTTTTATGGTCCTTGGATTGAAGGCTTTTACCTTCATGTTCAATCCTTCTTATCTAGTCATAAAAGCATTTAGCGCTCTCAATTAGCCCATGTGCACGGCTCTGGTGATAGTGTCAGCTTTGACGTGGAGCTCACTGCTACACCGTGAAGTTGCTAGCACTTGAGGACAAGTTAAACAGGCAAGAGAAAAAGAAGATCCTATGGAGATCATGAGAAACTCATTGCAGTGAAATTGAGGTGTGACAAGCTGATGAGCGGAACAGTGGAAACGCCAGTCACCAAATGCCTCGGAAACAAGTAAAGACCGAGACTTCTTGTTACCACCTGCTCAGTGTATGTAACATCTGCTCACTCACTTAGGCGTACTTCTTCCTGCTGAGGTACACCCGAGATGCAAATATCAGATGTCTACTCATCTCGTCATCCATGAACTCCGCATACAGAACAGGGACTCCAGGACTGGAGGGAATACAGGAAAGACTCCTGCATCGAGATCTGGAGCCCTGGGTTTTAGTCTCAGACACACCACTAAATAACCTCTGTGAATTAGCTTGCCAAAAAAAAAAAAAGAAAGTAATTTTATACCACTGGGCCACAGGTGCCCCAACTATAAAATCAAGAGGTCACTTAAGATTATTTCTTTTTTTTTTGGTCTGGCAATTTTTATTATTTATTTATTTATTTTCCCCTAAAAGATTGTATTTATTTGACAGAGAGAGATCACAAGTAGGCAGAGAGGCAGGCAGAGAGAGAGGGGGAAGGAGGCTCCCCACTGAGCAGAGAGCCCGATGTGGGGCTCGATCCCAGAACCCTGAGATCATGACCTGAGCCGAAGGCAGAGGCTTAAACCACTGAGCCACCCAGGTGCCACTTTTGTTTTATTTTTTTTAAAGATTTTATTCATCTACTCGACAGAGACAGATATCACAAGTAGGCAGAGCAGCAGGCAGAGAGAGCAGAGAAAGCAGGCTCCCCATTGAGCAGAGAGCCTGACATGGGGCTCAATTCCAGGACCCCGAGACCATGACCCAAGCTGAAGGCAGAGGCCTAACTCACTGAGCCACCCAGGTGCCCCACGTAAGATTATTTCTGAAGTCTTCAACCCTAGAATCCTAAAATCAAGAACAAAGAATTTCTACATGCTCAGTGACACTCTCTGGACATTGTACTGTGTACCCATTCATCCAGGTCAATGACGCTGTTCAGAGAAACTACATTTAAAGAAATGGACTGTGGATCAAGATGAACATTTAAAGGACATTAATTAGTACCAAATAGAGGTTTGGTTTTTGTTTTTCGTTAAAGATTTTGTTTATTTATTTGATAGAGAGAGAGAGAGCGCAAGTGTGAGCTTGGGCAGGTGGAAGGCGCAGAGTGAAAGGGAAAAGCAGACTCCCCACCGAGCAGCACCCCCCCCCAACCACATGGGGCTCCATCCCAGGACCCGGGGATCACGACCTGAGCCAAAGGCAGACGCTTAACCGACTGAGCCACCCAGGCACCTCCCAATAGAATTTTTGACTCCATAAAGCAAAACTGGAATTCCGAAAGAGACTGTGAAGAACCATAATGAGTCATTACACTGAAAGGTAAAAGGCGAAGGCCTATTATCTCTTATCAACTGCAGTCATAGGCCAGACAGTAGTCATGTCTGCATGTCTGTGCAGTGCGGCAGGGGCTGTTGTCTGTCTTGGATTCTTTTTAGAATCCAGCATCGTTATTCACATAGGAATGCATGGTAACTGGCTGCACGTCAGGCAGGCGAGCATTCACGTTTGTTAAAAAATATGCTCATAATAGCCATTTCAGAAGAAAGAGGTAAGATTTTATAGGTCTGCCTGTGAAGTACAGTCCCTTCTAAACAAAGCCCACAGGAGAAAGGAGTGGTATAGTGTGTACTTTTCCCTCCCCTACCTGCTATAACATATGGATCTCTCAACATGAATTCTCCATTCGTGTCTTTAGAAATTACGGAAAAGTTATTAGATCAAGTGACTGAAATTACTAATAGATGGAAGGGTATGAACCCACACACAACATATTAGGATCAGGAGAGAGAAACTTAAGCTGCCCATGAGAGCTCTGGAAGTTCCATTCTGTTTCCATGCAACTCAATCAATGAAGGTTATTACAGTCAGCTGCATGGATAACAGACTTTTGAGGAATCAGGTATACATGACAGCATAAACCTATGAATCCCCTCTTGGTTTCTTTTAAACATCATGAAGCAATCGCGGTCCGAGGACAAAGACATCTATATGGAAATTTGAAAGAACCCCCACAACTTTTTGCTGGGGCCTGGAGAACTCTGAGTTTTAAAGAACAAAAATAAGAAGCAATGCTCAAGGTAATGAGTGCTTTCATGTTACTAGTTCACATATCCAAGGGCACTGGATCAAGCGAAAGGACAAAGAGATAAGGGCAATATTGCTAGTTACTAACAAATGGCAGATAAAAGAGCTCTTCTGGGTTCTGATTAAGTGACAGCATTCTACACATTCTTTTGACTTGAGAAAGTCAGACCCAGAGAGAGCGGCAGCTCAGTTACACGGGAAACACCACTGAATAAGCCTATCTGTGTGCTTTCACATTCCAGCAGGACAGGATTCCTCCCCTTGCACTGAGCCGAAACACGTTCTCTGTGCTCACAGCAATAACGCGCCTTTGCTTCAGCTTCCATAAAAAAGCATAAATGTATATGCTGAAAGCACAGAGAAGTTCTGTGCTGTGGGACGGGGTGGCTGGGAGCCAATGTTTACAATCCCCTGAGTGGGAAAGGCTCAGGACGGCAGGCTTTAAAAAGTCTTTGCTGTTGCCGCCAGTGACCTTCGCCTCTGTTTTCAAAGCAGCTCTCAGGTTAACCCCTTGGGTTCTGTGTGCACTGGTGCTGCACAAAGGAAATACCTTTCCTGGAAGGACACCTCTCTCACGCACATCGGTTTCTGATTTCAGTCAGGGCAGCTCAGAAACACTGGCTTGAGAGGCATGTATTCAATCTGTGATCGGACCCGCGGGCATGTCAGGGGTACTGGATCTGGATTTCGATGTGAGCCTTGTGCTACAAAGTGAAAGTTTCCAGCTTCAGGCAATGGACTCAAGCTTACAAACCAGGGGACTGTGAAACATGAGCATATTCGGTCTCCAGGGGAGAAGGAAGCATCCAATTTATGCAGAAATGCTCTTTTCCCAGCTAGCCAATGAGAGGCAAGGCTATGAGGGGGGGCTTCCTATAGGGATCTCGGGACGGGAAGAATGGTGCTTAAAATTAAGGACAGGCGAAATTGCTAACAGCCCAACTTAAAAAGCAGCGGAAGAGAAAAAGCCAATTGTAGAAATGAAAAGGGAGTTTTCCAGTTCTTAAGTTAAAGCTGACCACATTTGCCTTATTATTATAGTTGCTGTTATAGTTTCGGTGAGGGAGAGTTAATCATCTTTTACTCCTAATGCTGAGAAGTAAAGATCCCATTAAAAAAAAAAACAAAAAAAAAACTTGCTACATATGTGCATGTTTTATTGCAGTCTTTACTAAATGACTCAAAAGATGTGATTCAACAGGAATATTATTTAAGGCCTCAAAACATTTTCAGGATGTAAGATTTACATTGAGAAAAGTCAGTGGCATGCATTCAGGTCCCTTTTAACAAACGCTCCGGCCTGTGAGATGTTTTGTGGATTTAAAAATGTCTGGGGCCCATACATTCATCATTAATACTGTTGTCCCTTTATTGAAGGGACAGTGCCCTGAATTCCTGGGGTATGGGAATGAATCCCGCAACCCTAACGTTCTGAGTCGACAAGCCCCTCACACAGGTTTAAGGTTAAGGGTTAAGACTTCTAGAGATGCAAATGACCAACAGCAAACACCAGTGTAATTGCTCTGCACGAAAGTCATTAAAATAAGCCCTATGAAAATCATTTAATCAAATATGAGACAGTAATAAGGGAGGATTTTCCCTTAACGTTTGGAGATGAAGTCATGGCCTTTGTACTAGCAGGCAGCTGCCTCTAACATCAGAAAGTATGCGTATCCTGTAGTTAGAAGTCCATTCCCAGAAGAATGACGCTATTTGAGAATACAGCTTTTCAGTTTCCTCAACTAATAACTGAGTCATAATAAGGTCTTATGAAAAGTTACTAAAAATTTCGGCTTCACCAAGAATGCTTAGGAATCATCAAAACACCGCCCCGGTTTTCATTATCCACCCAACGTGTTCCTTGCTGTCCCTGCAGAAGTCAATGGCAATGAAGTACATACATATTCAACTCAAATAGAAATACTGTTTTGAGGATCTATAAGAACTCCCAGAGAAGATGTAATAATAACAGCTGAAGTTTACTGTGGGTTTTCCATATGTCTGCCAATTCACCCAAGACTTCATAAACTTCAAGTCATTTAAATCCTGCAATAACGTGGGGATGGGTACTGCATTTTTTACTTGTATTTGAGATTAAGACACTGATGCTCAGAACATGCTAAGAACTGTAGCAAAGCCCCATGGCCGGCCACGTGTTGGACCTAGAACCAAACCCAGTGTAACTTCAAGGGCTGCAGGTGGAGCCACACAGGCAGAAAGATAACCACCCATGCAAGAGAAACCCCCGGCAGACATACTTCACAGCTCTAACACTGTGGTACAACATGATTATTATTATTATTGGCGACTCCAAGGCTTATCGATCTATCAAGAAGACAGCTGGGTGTAGTTGGGAGTTTTCTCATTCTATTACTGCATTAAAACAGTAACATATGATTTCTCACTGAGCTCCTGAAACTGTAACACTTGATTTCTGCAAGAGATTTGCTAATATGTGTACATTACGTTTGCATTTCAAATGGAATCTCAAAGTAGCAAAGGGGATTAGCCCTATCACAAATTTTTATGTTTTACAAACCAGTTGGGCAATATTTTATGTGCGGGCTACAAAATCTCATCACTTTCAGTCTGGACCTGCTACTCCTATCCCAAGATTGTTTCTTATTTGTCTCCACAAATCAGTCGACTTAAAAAAAAACCAAAAACCAACAACAACTTGTGAAATCGAAGAAAATAATTGTTGCCATCTTTTATACAGTAATGACATGTCACTTAAAAAGGGTTGTCGACTTAAGACTTCGTTTTTGAAGCAGTTTCTAAATAACGAAGATCGTAACAGCCAACCATGAACTTTAATTATTGCAATATAATTATCAGGAACAGCTAGTTACAACTGAGCTTCTCCACACACAGTATAAAGTTAAAACTGTACAAATGAAGCCAAAATATGCACAGCTAAAAGGAATGTTACAGGGGGGCCTCTCTTAGTGAACAAAGCAAGCTCAGTTTGGCTCTTTTTCCCTTGCGCTACCACATCCGCACATCGTTAGTTGGAAAATTCCTGATATATGCTGTAATTTTTTGTGCTTTTTTTCCCCCCAGTACGCTTGGGGCTTTAATGTCCAGATGCCATTTTCCCCCTTATCTGTCCCTGTTTGGTGCTCTGCCAACTATGGTCAACAATTAATACAGCCGAAGAAAAAATACAGTACGCTCCCTGGCAACTGGTACAGCCTCGCAGGAAATACCAAATAAAAACTTGATTATGTATTGTTTAACCATTTTGTTTGCCTGTAGGCCACCCCGTCGTCGGTGTAATTCAGACGAGCATGCTTCATCTGGACGGTCTGTGCGCGGCACCATTGTTCCCAGAGTCTGTCACGCACAATCACCGGCTTCAGCCTGTGGTCCTCTAAATGAAAGGAGCAGATTTGTGGCAGCTTTCCAACCTGCATTCCTTTTAATTAGTCAACTTGTGGCCCAACGTTATAATAGATAAGTAACCTCTTAATATTCATGTAATTAATTAATTTTTTTCTCATTCAGTTATAAGCCTTTGCACGGGGAGGGAAAAAACCAAAAAAACTCTTTCCTATATGGGCTCTGATTTATGAAATAAGCATGCTACTATTACAAAGAACATCGGAGGCCATGTTTCAGGGATTCTCCACAAGCAAGGACAGTTCCAGAAACCGCCAGAGGTCCCTACCTATATTTTAAGCATATTATTCTTACATGTAAAATAGTAGCTGAAATCCTTCTGATTGTGTACATTTGACCTATGCAAGATGAATAATGTTGCTAACTTTAACTGGGAAGCATCCTTTCCATTTTAACTGATAAACGAATTTACCACTGGAAGACGGAAAGCTTACACTTGTTTAAGATCCCTTATAAAGCGGAGCCAATATGTAAAGTGACCGGCAGTTCTCAAAGTACGGGGAAGTCTGTCTGCTCTAGATCTCAATTAAATCAGTAATTAAACTGCCGATGCTGTTAGCTATTAGCACAGGATGAACCCTGTTCATGATAAGTTGTGTCCTGTAAATATTAACAATTTTTGTTGCTCATAGGAATAAAAATGACTTTTATATAAAGCTAAATGTAAGTTTAAACCAAACTCTCCTCAAAGGCAGTAATAACACTTTTACTTCTGTTAGGTCCTCATGGACAAAATACATGGTGGGAGAAACACACGAATGGCTGCACTACCCCTACACACTCTTAGTATCACTTCCCCTGCAGTTGATGAGACATTTACAGTGACACTTCAATGATTCGATTCATTCATTCATTCATTCATTCATGCTCTCATTCATACACATACTAATGTGCCTGCTGAGAGACGCGGTCGAGACCCCAGTTACGGAGATGATACAAAAGGACAGAAGACACAGTATCTGCACTCAAAAGCTCACAGCTGAGCAGGGGAGGACACGTGTAACTACCAACTGCATAAGCTCCTGTGCCAGGTACAGGTGTATGACTTAAGAGGTTCAGGTCCTGGCTCTTTTTTCATGAGCTGCATCACCTTGGCCAAGTATGGCAGCCTCTCTGTGCCTCTGTTTCGTCATCTGCAAAATGGAGAACCATAGCACCTGCTTTACCTAACTGTGGTGGAGGCCTCAGAGAGGAGATGCAAGGCCCTAACTGGCGGGGGGAGAAACTTGAGCACAAAGTTCAGGAGCCTGACCGACATGGACCAGATCACAAAGGATCAGATGATAGAACTGAGAGGTTATACTGAAGGGAAGGGAGGCACTGGAGAGTTTTATGCAGAGGACGGAAGTCACATTTGCACTTTAGAATCGACATTCTGGTAACTGTGCGGGATGAAGCAGGAGGCGACCCTTGAGGCAGAGCGTCATTAAAAGACTGTGACAATCCAGGTGTCCCGGGAAGAGGACCTACAGACCTGGAACAGTGAGGACAGCAGAGGCCAAGAGAAATAATCTGAAATGAGTCAAATGAAGCAGAAGGGGAGAGAAAAGAAATCTAGGATAAGCCCCCGATTTTTGGCCTGGTGTCAGAGTGGATGGTGGGGGTCTGGGGGGCACGGTCAAGACCTGAATGGGAATCCAGAAGGAGAATGACAGGCCACCTTGCTGCTTGTGATGACGTCACAAGTTGGAGATGAGGGTCTGGGGCTCAAGGGAGAGGGCTGAGTTGGGAGTTGGACAGAAGATAAGCTCTCTTCCTTCAGGATCATCTCCAGGAAGCAGAGGAGACTCCTGAGGGAGAGAGCACATCTAGGACAGAACCCATGGGGACAACAGAGGAGGGCATTCAGCGAAAAGCATGAGATAGGGAGGAGCAAAAGCAGGAAACTACGGTGTCAAAGAAGCCAAGGCGCACTTTTACAAGAAATAAAGAACACAGAAGCTGACATGTACCAGCAGCAGATGCTAAGCTAGATGAGGACCTCAGAGTGTTTACTATAGTAACACGGTGGGAGCAGAAGGCTGTCTGCATGAAACCAAAGGGGTATCGGAATCTTGGGTGAGGGCCACTAAGTACAACCTGACAAGGGGAAATGGGATGGGTGGAGGTATGTGTGGGGGACCAGCTGCATTTAAAAAGATGCAATAATCTGCAATTAAAACTGAGACCGTATGAACACACTGTTAGGGCCTTCCCCGTGGCCTTGGTGTGGGCTACGGCTGGAAGTGAGGGGCTCTGAACTGAAAACCTGTTAGGCACAGGACATCCACTTCTGATCATGCGGAGTTCCAGCCGAACTCTACTGAGTAATGAGTAATGACATTTTTTTAAAGTTCTCTTTTTATACTATATAATAATTAATGATACTACTATGCATTTCACACACATACTACAAATCTCAGGATGGGCAAAAACACATTTCACATGTCCTCCCTAATCATTACTGTATCATTTCTGGTTAAGTAAAGAAAGCATAAAATGAGTAGCCTCGATTCTCTGGATAAAAATGTCACATTTCGTGGCACAGATGTGTCACGATAAGACTATATAGTGTTTGTGCTCATGCACGTGAGTACAAACGCGCCAGTAACTGATATTTTAACCCCTTACTTTCGTGGGAAGATGAATAAAGAACTAGATACAACGAAATTCCCCAGAAACCTAAGTTTCTCTTTTTAAGCTCTGAAAATGTATTGTTGTAATCGTTTACATTTTTTCTTGCTTGTTTCCTATTATCAATTATCTTTTCTCCTGCTGTTAGGCTGCCTGTGTTTTTGGACTAGGATACTATCCAAAGCCCTCAGGAGGCTTCCTATAATACTTAAAATCAATTCAAACACTTTCAGTAGTCCCTCTCCCCCTTCAGAGCAGGAACCCCAACTACCTCCCTGACCTCAGCCTTGACCACTGGCCCTCTCACTCACTCTGCCTCAGCCACTCTGACCTTGCTTTCCTTGGGAAGTCCAAACTCCCTCCTGCTGGAATGTTCTTTGCTGGACCTCACCATGCGTCTGCCCCTCAGTTCCATCATGAGAAACCTGTTCTCTGACCACTCTCCCTTTTTTTTTTTTTAAAGATCTTATTTATTTATTTATTTAAAGATAGAGATCACAAGTAGGCAGAGAGGCAGGCAGAGAGAGAGAGGAGGAAGCAGGCTCCCTGCTGAGCAGAGAGCCCGATGTGGGGCTCAATCCCAGGACCCTGGGATCATGACCTGAGCTGAAGGCAGAGGCTTTAACCCACTGAGCCACCCAGGCGCCCCCTACTCTCCCTCTTTAAAAGAGATTCCTGACCTCTCATATTCCACCCCATCAGAATTCATCACTGCCTGAAATGACATGCTAGTTTGTTTCTCTGTTTATCCAATCCACCTTCCCCCCCATACTGAGGGGCAATTTTTATCTATGTCCTCAACTGACACTCTCAATTCAGTGCCTGGCCGGCTGAAACCATAGAGCAAAACTTTAAAAAAAAAAAAAAAAAAAAAAGCCCAAGGGGGTAAGCAAGTGTAAGCCTTTCACGCGATTGCAGCTCCTGGGTGCTGAGAGCCCTTCTCCCTTTCTGTTGGTGTACACTCCGCTCTCCTCCCTTCCTCCCCTGCTTCTTTACCATCTTTACCCCCCGCCCCAACATTCACCCATGTTACTGCCTATAGCTATAGTTCATTCTCATTTTCACTGCTGTATAATTCTACTGTGTGAAGAAACTAGAGTTGACTTAATCATTCTTCTGTCCTTGAACACTGGGGTTGTTTCCGTTTTCTGCTGTTAAGAACAACGGTGCTCTGCATATTCTTTAGCGTGACTCTTGGTGTACATCTGTGCAAACTTTCATGACATATGTAACTGCACGGAACTGCAGGGTTTCATGCTAGGCGCATGGTCAACGACATAGTTAATACCAAATTACTTACCAAGGCAGTGTACTACTTCACATTCCTGCCAGCAGAAGACCAAAAGCTGTTGGTGTTGCTTGAAAAAGCACAAAGTTGGTATTGGGTAAATACTTAAAAAAATCCAATCTAACATTCTCTACCTTTTTTCCTTTTTAAAAAAGATTTATTTATTTATTTGAGAGAGACAGAGAGATCGAGCAGGGCGAGGGGGAGAGGGGAGAGGGGAAGGGAAGAGGAGAGAAACAGAGTTCGCTGAGCACGGAGCCCCAATACAGGGCTCCATCCCAAGACCCTGATATCATGACCTGAGCCGAGATCAAGAGTCAGATGCTCAACCAGCTGAGTCACACCCGTGCCTCCAACCTTCTCTATCTTTTAACTGGTGAGTTCTGTACATTTTACACTTAACGTGATTAACGACAATTTATTGGGACATTTTTACCAATTTATATCCTCATCATTCTTTCTTGCATCTCAGATATTGCTTTTGGGATTAGTTTCATTCTTTTCAAAGCGTGTCCCTTAGAAGTTCCTTTAGTGAAAAGTTGGTGGTAAACTCCCTAGGTTTCAGGTTATCTGAAAATGTCTATCTCGTGAATGTATTCTGTGCTTGGAATTCTACATATACACCGTAAAAGTAACAGAATATCTGGAATAGTGGTGGTATTTCCACTACAATGTCCTATAGGCACCAAGAGAAGAAGAGTATAGAGAAGTAGTCATTTACCAAGCAATCAACCTTCTCCTCAGTCTCCGGCCCACATTAATGATGCTAAGCCAGCATAGCAAACACAAGTCATTGTTCCTGAGCTCAAGGAGCTTTGAGCAGCATGGAAATAAAAATAAATAAATAAATAATTTAAAAAAGAAGAAGAAGAAGTTGTTACAGGAAACTTAAGCAGAGGGCGAAGCTTCATGTCAAGGCTGAACTGGGTGGCTTAAGAAGGGCTCCACAAGTTCAGAGCAGGAAGTGTCTAAAGAGCTGGATTCCAGTCAGGTCATGTTGCAGAAGCTCCTGAATTACATTTCCACACAACACTGTTTCTGTGGCCAAGCCACACCTTTCCCTTGAATCGAAGAAAAGCCCAGAGTACATTTTCTTCAGAGACAGTATCGTGATTTCATCTGAATCCTGAACTGGGCACTCGGTAGGTAACAGCAATATGGAGACAAATGTTCGCATGCAGCTGTACAAAATTCCGCACGCGCATTCCCTGGATGGCAGGCTGGATATGCCACCGAGTTATTAGATTAGTACCAACTCCTTTTGTGAATGGAGGGGGGCATTCCTGAATGGCTTTGTAAAATAAAACAAGACAGTGCAGGTTACCTAAGGGCTGGGCTGAAAGCCTCAGGAATTTCTTTTAACTAATTTTTCTGAAAGGGTAATAGCTGAAGAGTTCTACTGGCAAGCATCTTAAGCAGACTATGGAAAGGAAGCGTACGTTATTTGTGACATTAATTCCTAATCTGGGGTTGGTACAATGAGTCACTTATTGACAAGAGAAGAATCTAACCTCTCTGGGAAATGAAACTTTCTGAATATTAACTACTGAGCACCTACTCCCAAGAGCAAGTGGTCACTGGCGTACAAAATGGTTTAGTCCAGAGATAAGCCCATTTCGACTACCGTAAGGAAAGAAATTTACTTTGGTAACTTTACAACTGTTACTGTTCAGGGCGTCTGGGTGGCTCGGCTGCTTGGGCATCAGGAACTCTTGATTTTGGCTCAGGTCATGAGATCGAGTCCTGCACTGGGCTCTGCACTGAGTATTATGGAGCCTACTTAAGATTCTCTCTCCCTCTCTTTCTTCCCCTTCCCAACTAACCCAGAGAGGGCTCTCTCTCAAAAACAAAACAAAGTTCCTTTTCTGTCACCTACCTTCCTCTCTATAGAGATTAAATACAGAACATGTCCTTCCTGACAAACTTTCTTATCCTTCTAGAGTCTGTCCTGTAGGTGGTAAAGAAGAAAGTAGACTCATGAAGGTTTTTGCTATATAGGGTCAAACTCAGTTTCTCTTTTCCTACCTTCTATTACTGGGTTGAAGCACTGTGTTTCTGGGACTGGGGTCTCACACTGAGAAATGGTGCCTGAAAATTAGTTTATACTGTCCATGAAATTCACCCACCGTAACATCTCACCCATTCTCAGTCTTGTTAGTAAAATTCTACACCTATCTGGATTTGCATATTTGATTTTCGATACCCGAAGACCCAGCTATATGTACACTCTTGGAAAGAATATATTTTGTTTTTCCTAAACTTAGCACTGTTTCAAGAATACTAATACTCATTTCAGAAATACTAGAAAGTCTCCCTTTTGAGAGACACTTAGGTAATAATGAAAAAGGAGAGATGGTCTCCCTGGGAAGCTAGTCATCTGAACTCTAATATGAGTGGTCCCAAGTAACTAGCTAGTAGGAGCAAAGTGATTTAATTAGTTATACTCATTTCTGTACCTTTCTTCACGTTCAGGTGCAAAGATGAATATCACCACTACGTAATTCAGTGATAACACTGTGCTGGGTGCTTACTCTTTTAATGTATTAACTTACTTAATTCCCATAACGATGCTATAATGTAGGTTCAATTATCTTCCCCATGTTAACAAACAAGAAACCCAGAATACAGAATAAAGAATTGACTCAAGCTCACTCAGCTTTTTAAATAACAAGATAAACTTCCAATAAAAAGTCTGGTTCCAGAATCTGTCCTCTTAACCAATCTCCTGGACTCTGCTGTATAGGATGCTGTGCTGTATCGCCTCTTGAATGAAGCAAGATTTTGGGGGAGGGGAACCTCTTTGCTGATAGTTGAAAATGGTAGAAAGAGAAAAAGGAGTATTCCAGGAACACGTGAACAAAATTAAGACTTCAAAAACAATGCTGCCAAGAAGGAAAAGAGAAATAAAGGAAGAAATTCTAAAACAGAATCAATGGAATCACTGTTCAAAGAAAAGAAAGAACTTATTCTCTTGGGAGGGTATGTATTCAACAATAACCTCATGAGATATAAAACACACACACACACACACACACACACACACACACACAGGTAAACCACTGCAGTATCAGAAAAAACACCAGGCATATATAATGTTTTAAATTCTGATGTCTTCCCAAACTTCTCCAACTTAACAACATCTGGCCCCAAGAAAGTGACGTTTTTCTTTTAAGAGAAACGGCTACTATCGAGTGTATCCTATTTGGGAGAGTGGGGGGCGGGAGGGGGTGCTGACGGTGAAACTTCTTAGTTTTTAAAAAATTCTCAAATTCGACAGACTCTTACTGGAATTCTATCCAATATCTAATTTCTAAACTTGATACTCCTTAGGAACAGGGAAGGAAGAAAGATAAAGGTAAGCAGCCCGGAGTCTAACAGAGGGCTGGAAAAATATTTTATACTTTTATTTACTGACATCTTTCTTTCAGAGTTCACTTTGGCTTTCTGACTTCGAAAACTGAAAAACAAATCCACCTTACAATTTTCAAAAAATGGACAAACTGAACCAAGAGGATGGAGAAGGGAATAACCCAAGACTACACAAATCTGCCTATAATGAGGATATATTACTTTGATAATAGACATAAACATCTGAAAAGTACATCATCATTACCAATTACTGTTTGCTGAGCACAATATACGTGATGCCCACAAGGTGCTTATTGTCTAAGGAAGAGAGTAAGTTGTGGCATTTTGAGGCTGTTTACATTGCATAACCTCATTAGGGCTTAGACATATAATGACCACATGTGAGGTATATAATTTGCCAACTTCAGCAAAATCTGGATTATGAGGATGAAAACGGAGAAACAGAAAGACAGGTGGCTAATTAGCTAGAACATAACCGTGTTACAGGGTCTTTAGTCCTAATAAGCTAAAGCATCTAAGTCCTTTTTTTTTTTTTTTTAAGATTTTATTTATTTGACAGAGAGAGAGACAGCGAGAGAGGGAACACAAACAGGGGGAGTGGGAAAGGGAGAAGCAGGATCCTCCCTGAGCAGGGAGCCTGATTTGGGGCTCAATCCCAGGACCCGGGATCATGACCTGAGTGGAAGGCAGACGCTTAATAACTGAGCCAACCAGGCGCCCCTAGAGCATCTAAGTCCTAATGAAAAGACATGTTTTTAGGAAAAGGTTGTGTTTATAATTGGAAAAAAGGTAATTTTCTGATAGACTCATGTTAAGTATAATTGGGATTAAATGTTAAACCATTAGAAAATTTCTGACTGACGCTACTAATTAGGTGTCTTATGCAGACTCCACATTATAAAATCTATTTTGAATGGACCTGTTCATCATACTGAGACATTACTATGTTTATTTATACAACTGCCAATAACAAAACAGTAATGATTACGTCAATTTGTTGCCACTGTGTCCCGAGCATGCTGTCTATGTGATTATCCATGGTAGGGTAATATGAAGAGAATTATGACCATGGATACTTACCCGACTTAAAGCTATGAATTATTTCTTTTTTTATAAGGTAAATTCCTATCAGACTTTGGCATGTGATGAGTTTCCCTCCTTTTCTCCATATCTACACTGAAATATGTTCAATTTCTATCTCCTCTTTCCTGCTTTCATTTTGACCCTCATCCTATATCTCTTTTCAAACAGCCTCCATGCTGCTCCTCCTGCTCGCGATTTCTTAATTTACACCAAACCCTCCTTATCGATCCACACATCACACTGCATTAGAGTGATCCTTCTGGAAAGAAAAAAAAAACGAGAAAGAAAGGAAGAGTCTGATCGTATTCTCTCCCAAGACACCTTGCTCACCAACCCACAGACTTCTGCTTTGTGAACACGCTCTGCCCTTTCTCAATTCTCTTCCCAGGTGCCACACTGCTCCTTTGCCGGGCAGACTCCTCATTCTTGAGGACATGGCTCAACAGTCACCTCCCCTGTGAAGCATTCCCTGACCTCAGGTGTAACAACATTTGCCTCCTGATTCATTGGGTTTATGTGGCCAGACAGAAGATGGACAGGCAACTTCAGACTCATATATACACACATGGTTTAAAAAACACTCTTACTTTATTATTTATTTTTAAAAAGATTATATTTATTTGCCAGAGGAGAGCGAGAGTACAAGGAAGGGGAGGGGCGGGGAGGGGCAGGCAGAGGCAGAGGCAGAGGGAGAAGCAGGCTCCCCGCTGAGCAAGGAAGCTGATGCTAGACTCAATCCCAGGACCCGGAGATCATGACCTGAGCCGAAGGCAGCTGCTTAACCAACTGACACACTCAGGCATCCTCCAAATAGCCTTATTTTAAAAACATATATTAATATATTAGTTGAGTAACAGAAATAGTAATATAGTAATGTATTTAAATAATATATTAGTGAAAGTAAAATCTTTTAGAAAGTAATTCACTTAACAAAATATTTCTTGCTGCTTCGCTGTTCTAAAAACCACCCTTGGCTTCTGATATACCTTACCGAATTTGCATGTGAAGATATTAAACCTGCAGATTACTTGTAGGTTATTAATGTTCCCTAAGTGTATGTTAATTACTGTGACTGAAGAGCAAGCAATCACAGTCCTGGTGGGCACGGTTAAGCATTCACTCTTAGCCTCATTAACATTCCCATAAAATTCTTAAGTTTCTGCTTATTAACATATGTGGAGCACTGTATGTCATAAAATATTTTATTAGGGGTCACTGAATATATCTGTGTACCTCTGAAAGGAACCAACAGCACAAGCTCTTACCTATATAGTGGCCCCAATGCCTTGGGGAATTTTCTGGATCATTGAAGGCCTGTCTTGCTGGGTTGTCTACCAACAGCCATTCCCCCTTTTCCTGTCTAACCTAACCTGATTTTCTTTGGGTAGCAGTATGCTTACCTGCAGTGCGAGTGGTCTACGGGTAGGTAAATGATCCGGTTCTGGGAGGGGAAATGTAAGACAGAGTCTGAAAAGAGCCTTTGGACAAGACTGTCTTCCCCCATCAACCCTCCCTGGCGCCTGCTTCCTTACTCACTGCTTAGACTACAGCTCTGTGAGGAGGTGATACCTGAGGCAGCAGCATCCTGACACCATGAGAGAAAACATGATTCACCGAGGACGGAAGGATGGAACTTTCCCAATGTGGTTACAGGAGTCAAATGGACACCACTTAGGTCGGATTTCAAGATACTTTATTTTTAAATTATTATTACTCAACACAGGTTTGACTGAGTAATTCTGGACTTGTAACCCAAATGAAATGCTGACACAAATGGGTCCAGAAGAAACCCTGAGGATTCTAGCTTTGGTGATAGCTAGGAATAAGGAAAGGAAAATGAAGCAGAATTGCCTGGGGCTGTGACTGGCATAGTCTTGTTTCTGTCACTCGTGGACACGAAGCGGAGATGTAAAGTGAAGGGAAGCAGAATTCATCAACACAAGACACGTCACTTTGGCTAAAGTGACCAAAAGCATGTTACTTGGAACTGAAATTATTTAAACCCAGCAGATTCAGGAAAAGCTCTTTACTTTCCCCTCCACTGCCTACATTTACACTGGAGAAGAGGCCTGCACCAGGAAGAGAATTATCACCAGAGATACCTTTACTGGGGAAACTTTCTGCACAATAGCGGCTACTTCTGCTTTCTCAAGATCTTCTCTGCCTTCCTGGGAATAGCCTTCCTCTCCTCTGTCTCCCCAGACTCCCACCCTTTTCTTCAGTGCATGATAATTATTTAAGCCTCAATGATCTTGCTGGTGCCTTTTGGGTGTCATATTTTTATGGGGTTCCTGTATGTACAAAATTTGTTTTTCTGCTGTTAATCTTTTATCAATTTAAATTATTAGACCAGCCAAAGAACCTAGAAGGGGGGATGAACAGGGAAAATTCTTTCACCCCTACGGTTGGTGACCACGAAAGGATGGACCTTCAGTGGCTGGACAAGGCCGGCTCTGGGTTTGCTTACAGCAGAAAGATCCTGGGACCTCTGACAAGACTGGCAGAAGGTGAGAATCCTTGACCAAGTCAGTCTCCGGAACCTTGCCTGCAGGTTCTGACAGAAGTGAGAGTGGGGGAGAGGCCTCTGCTTTTTTCTCAATTCAGATTAACAAGAGAAAATACTTGGGTGAACTTGTTCCTTGAGTCTAGTGACTCTGGCAAAAATTTGTTACGAGTACTAGCTTTCTACTGATACTTTTACTTCCAGAGCTGGCCACCGTTTTTGTCTTTTGTGTTGTTTGTCATCGAGGAGGAAAATGACAGCGTCTACAATAGCAGGCACAGGTCCTATGAGCCCACTGTCGGAGGTGGCCTCACGGACCCGTGAGTTCCTGGTTCTTAGCAGACAGGCACTGTTTAGACAGACTTGACTGTGAGCTAATAGCACATGAGGTAAAGGCTATTTCTAACTGGAAGCAAAAAGTCACAAAACAGGTGGGCACAGGCTGAGTACTTAGCTGTTAGAGTGCTTGCCACCCAACTCCGAGACTCCCGTGATAGGATCAATGTAGGGGCAGCTGGTGAGTCAGAATCACAGATAACCTGGCCTCCCAACTCCATCTCTTTGCCTGTCATAAGGTGTCCTGATCCGTAAAGGGCCCAAACGGTCTCAGCCTTCACAGTCTCATTCTGGATCCCAGAGGGCTGTATCTTTTCTAGTCTCCTTTGGGTTGCCTCTTGCGTCCACGACTATGCCTTAAGAAGGCTTATTGACTAGAGATGCTATTTAGATTAACCTAAGATCCTACTTGTCAATGGTGGAAATTGGACAATGGATCCTCTGACTTGGCTCCATTTGAAAGAATTTTTTTTTTTTTTGGAGAGCTCTCATCCTAAACAATTGTTTCACTGGTACCTACAGAAAGACCAAGTTGAAGAGTGAACAGTGGAGTATAAAGGCTAGCTGTAGGAACTTCCTTAATATGATGGAAGAACAAAAATTAAAACCCACCATCTAATGTAAATTCCCATTCTCTACCCTCTTAATACAAGCCTTTATCCCCAATTCCCTCTCCCTGACACTCCAGAAGACCTCTGGATCTCTTGGCCCCTACTCTAAGAACCCCATTCTCAAAATCCAGCCTCACTGCTTCAGCCAATTCTCTTGGTCCCTCAAACTCTTCTCACTTCCACAGAAAATCCCTCAAATACCCAGATGCCCATTTGACTTTCTTGTCTTTTTTCTTTTTTTTAAAACAAGATTTGCAGAAAGCAGTCCAGTCTGATCTTCAGACATAGCGTATACAGGTTACTCATATAAATAATAAAAGCCATGAGATAATTTAGCAGAAGTACCAGAGAGGGGTGGTAGGGGTAATGATTCTTCCTACTTTCCAGGGCTGTGCCAGCTTTCGGCCTTCCCATGCAGTGTCCTCTGCAAAGGTACCCTGGACCCTCACCTCAAAGAATTCATGTCCTTTGGAAAAGAGCACATCTTTGAAATTACAAAGCCCCTTTAACCACTACTTTCAGAAGATCCTACCAAATTCATAGAGGAACTGGGGAGATGAGTGGCCATTCACAACCCTACTCACAGGGTCCTTGACTTACTTAAGAGCGAAGGGGTGCTCTTGTCACCCATGATTATACTGCAGGTACTGGGCAAGCGATGGCCTCCTAGGGAAAACCTCCCCTTCACAGAGGAAATAGATGTCGGGAATTTCTCCCAGGCCCTCCTACAAACGATCAGGACATGGAGCAGCCAAGGCCAGTGTTCAGGGGCTGATCCAAGCAACAGTAAATGCATTTTCCCTTAAAGGAATTGGTTCAATGTTGAACTGTGCACTTGGAAAGGAGGCCTCTGTTACACACTTTACACAGACTTTTTGAGATTTACTGCATTAAACCCCGAAGCTCTAGAAATGTCTTGATTTCTTGGCTGGAAATCCCCGATACAAAGAAGCAAGTTTAAGTGGATGGCCCGGTCAATCGCTTGATATTTAGGATACAACCCAGTTTTTTGAGGAATTAGAACCTCTCATCTTGCAAATTTCTACACAGCCAGAAATGCTGCTCTAAGAAGCCATTCAAAGACGACCTATCCTTATGAATCACCAAACCTCTTCTTTCATGCAAAATACAGGTACTGTAAACATTAAACAGAACTGTCCAGCACTTAAGCAAAGGAAAAATTTAAATAGCAATTACCCTAGACTTCTGATAAAAGGCAAATACACTCCAAAAAAATCCTTCCGGGAGAACACCTGGGTATCTTCTTTGTGCCTTTGTGATGTAGATTTTCCACCCTCATTTTCTCTAGGACCTAACAGGCATTCTTTAAAAGGCAAATTTTATGGAGATGCTTCTCTTCCAAAGAAACAAAAAGGTGGGAGGAAGTAGTTGGATATTGTGCAAAGGAAAAAAATCCTCTATGTCCTCTCCACAAATATTTGTAAGAGCTTTAGCCATCTGAGGTGAACTAAAATCATTCCAACTGCCAAAAAAATATGAATTTAACTGTTCTATAAACTAGTGAGTTTTGTATTGTACCCGACTCATGGCTAAAATTTATTTTATTTATTTATTTTAAAGATTTTACCTATTTGAGAGAGAGGGAGAGAGGTGGGGGGTGGGGGAAGAGGGGCAGAGGAAGAAACAGACTCCAGCTGAGCAGGGAGCCTAACTCAGGGCCCCATCCCAGGACTGGGCTCATGACCTGAGCCAAAGGCAGACACTTAACTTACTCAGCCACCCAGGTGCCCCAGGGCTAAAAAAAAATTTTAAAAAAGATTTTATTTATTTATTTAAGAGAGAATGAGAGAGAGAGCAAGCACGAGAAGGGGGAGGGTCAGAGGGAGAAGCAGACTCCCCGCTGAGCAGAGAGCCTGATGCAGGACTGGATCCCAGGACTCCAGGATCATGACCTGAGCCGAAGGCAGTCGCTTAATCAACTGAGCCACCCAAGCACCCCCCCATGGCTAAAATTTTAAAACAAAAGCTGTAAGTCTCTGCATCTGCCTGTATGTTTATATGTGTATGTGTGTTATAGATGTGTGATATATTTCTGTCTCTGGATGGTATTGCCAAAATTAATACTGTAAAGAGCTTTAGTTAACGGACTTAAAATTAAGCACTTATAAATTGAATATTCCCTAATTTTGTCAGAAATATAACAGAAACTAATCCAAATATTTTTAAGGTTTACGTGATCTGAAAATACTAAGTATTAACGCTAGTTTAAGTTGTTTTAATTAAAATAGACATGTCTTTAGAGTTATCAATACTGAATATAATGCAGGCATTTAACTTTTAGTTGACTAGTAAACTCAGGAAGAGTAAGTTCATGTTATATCGATGACAAAAGTCTGTCAGCAAGAGAAATAGCTTGGGGTGATGCCAGACTTTATAATGTCTCATGAAGTTTTTGTGGGGAGTTGAAACAATTGTTTGGGAGCAAGTGATTTAGACAGATGTAAGTGAGATAAAGAGTTTTTCAGGTGAACTTTTTATCATAGTTATGTTTTACGGTATGTATACTTAAAAACAGCTTCCCAAATCTCTTTGTTAACTTGAAACTTTCAAGTTCTGCTAAGTTAAATTAAATGATGGGAAGCTCAATGAATATCTAGATCATTTCCAAATAAAATAAAATAAAATAAAATACTGAACACTAATTACGGAATATTAGTTTATCCACTTTTGTTTTTTGGGTCCGTTTGTAAACATGTCTTGTGTCATAATGAAAGACTGTACTATTCTTTTTTAAAAATATTATTTATTTGAGTGAGCAAGAGCGGGTGGGTGGAGTGGAGGGGCAGAGCAAGAGGGAGAAGCAGACTCCCTCCCTGACCAGCAGAAGCTGGATGCAGGGCTCTATCCTGATCCCAGGGCCTCCGAGATCATGACCTGAGCCAAAGTCAGACACTTAATCAACCGAACCACTCAAGTACCCCTGAAAGACTATACTATTAAAAAGCACATGCTTCTAGAAATCATGAAATGTATTCATAAATCTCCCAATCTAAAGAATGGTGCTGTGAGAGTTCATAACTGCTCACTCACTAGTTTTCACTAGAAAATTAAGGCTTCTAAAGGTCTAAAATTTTAATTAATACATGTAATTAAAGCTACCAGAAATAATAAGCGAAACACCTCTGTCTGTAAGGAAAGTAGCATGTGATTTTGGTTAAAAAAAAAAAAAAGCATACAAGGTATGGAGATTAGTTTGTAAGAGAAAAGAAAGTAAATTTGTCCTAAAAATAAAACTAGGTTGTTTCAGAATAGGGAAGAGGAGAATAAGGGACAGAATGGTATAGAAAGTTGGCAAGAGAAAGAAAGAAGAGAGAGGATTTTACTTGGTGTAACCAAGCTGCCTAAAGCTGAATGGCTATAAAAGTTTTAAAAAATAAGCTTTAATATTAATAGATTGGCACTATCAGATTCTGAAATGGCCATATTCATTAAAGCAACAATGAAATACTACCAAGTACCTATTAGAAGGGCCAAGATTCAAAACACTGACACCACCAAATGCTGATGAAGATGTGGAGCAACAGGAACTCTTGGGGGCGGGGCATGGAAAATGTTACAGCTACTTTAAAAGACAGTTTGGCAGTTTCCTGGGGGCACCTGGGTGGCTCAGTCCACTAAGCCTCTGACTCTTGATCTCAGGGTCATGAGTTCCAGCCCCATTTTGGGCTCTATGCTAGTCATGGAACCTACTTAAAAAAATAAAAATGGCGTCTGGCAGTTTCTTATAAGCAAAACATTAAAAAAAGGGGAAAATGTGCATATTCTTCATCTTTTGGTAATGCAATTTCTTGAAAATTAGCCTACAAAAATATTGGTATTTGGGTGAGAACCTGTAAGCCCAAGGATGCTCACTGCAGCCAAACAAGGAGAAACTACTGCAAGGTTCATCCTAAGAGACCAGGTGAAAAATGTCAGGCACATTCACACAGTGAAGGTGAGGGAACAATAAATAAGTTACAATGTTAGATATGGAAAAATGTGCAAGATAAATTGGAAAAAGTCCACAAAAGACTCTGAACAAACAAAAATAATGTACATGTATACTATAAGCATACTGTCTCCACATGCATAGAACTGCATAAAAATATAAAAAGGGGTGAAAGTTCATTCACCAAATGGTTAACAGTGGCTTTTTCTGGGAGGAAACATTATTGAGAAGCTTCTCTTTACCTTTTTTTTTAAAACCTACCTGGGATGTTTGAATTTTAAAATAACTGCAGCAATTAAAAAAAAATGTAGATTTAAAAAATTGATTGAGGAAGGAAAAGGGTTTAGAGGAGGGTTCTGACTCATGCATACACATGCCACAAAGGCAATGCAGAGGAAACGGCAGAACATGTCTCTGGATTTGGTGAGTTGTGTCTTACAAATAGAGTGGGCCCCCCTTATCTGTGGTTTTGTCTTCTGTGGTTTCAGTTACCAGTGGTCAACTGCGGTCTGGAAGTAGATGATCATTCTGAGGTATCGTCAGAAGGTCAACAGAAGCCTAAAGCTACGTCACAGTCATTCCCCTCATGTCACTGCATCACATAGGCATCTTGGGCCCTCACATCATCACCAACAAAGGGAGGAAAGACAAACATACAGTACAAGATATGCTGAGGGAGACCACATTCACGTAACTTCTACACGTATATTATTACTGTTTTATTTTTATTAGTTATTGTTGTTAATCTCTTAGGGTGCCTAATTTATAAATTAAACTTTATCACAGATATGTATGTATAGGAAGAAACAATAACATAAATAGGGTTGCCAACTGTCGGCAGTTTCAGGATCCACTGGGAGTCTTGAAACGTATCCCCTGTGGATAAGGCAGGGCTAACTCTAATGCTATTTCTCTCTGAAAAATGTCTCCCGTCCTCCCTTTCATATGCATGAACTCTCTCTCTCAAATAAATAAATAGTCTAAACTAAATTCTTTAGAAAGTCTCCTGATATCAAGTTTCTAAAAATAAAATTACAATTTTATTGTAATTTTAATTACAATAATAAAATCTGCTATAAATATCAGATGTTTAAAGCGAATTGATGAATATCATGTGACTAACAATAGTTGTGAACTATAATAAAATACTGGGAAAATTTGATGCCTTTAAAAACAGGAGCACATAAACCACCAATGAAAAAGAAACCTGACGGAAATTACAAATTTGGTGATACTCTAGGTATGGTAGCAGCAACATGCCATTTAGCTCCATGTCCTAAAAACAAAGGGTCCTTTTAGTATATGTGCTGCCGAAGCAAGCACCAAAGGGTCCTTTTAGATGTAAAAGTAAAACAAAAGATATAAAGACGATTATATTCTGACTCGCTATAAAAACTGGTAAAGAAAGTTCACTCCTGAAGAAGCTTTATCACTTCAAGTGGATTGATTATTCAACCTTGTCAAAAATCTTACTTTTTTTTCTTTTTTCTTTTTTTTAGATTTTACTTACTTGACAGAGAGAGACACAGCTAGAGAGGGAACGTAAGGAGCAGAGTGGGAGAGGGAGAAGCAGGCTTCCCGCTAAGCAAGGAACCCAACGTGAGGGTCGATCCCAGGACCCTGGGATCATGACCTGAGCCAAAGGCAGATGCTTAATGACTGAGCCACCTCGCCCCAAAATCTTAAATGTTCTGCTACATTTTTTATCTCAACTTGCCAGTAAAAGGCACGACTGTGGCCAATTTGTGTTTGGGTAAAAGTAGAACATGTGAGTCTTAACACTTTTATTTCATTTTATTTATTTATTTTTTGGTGGGGAAGGGCAGAGGGAGAGCGAGACTCTCAAGCAGGCTCCATGCCCAGCACAGAGCCTGACACAGAGCTTGATCTCATGACCCCAAGATCATGACCTGAGCAGACATCAAGAGTCGGATCGACTTAGCCACCTAGACAACTGCCCTCCCCCCACCTCCATTTAACACCTTTAAACTCCTAATAGACTTTTTGGCTGTACATGCAGTAAGAAACTGAGTGGCCAGACAGAATAAGAAGCTTTACATAATATTTATAATCCTAAAATGGTTTAAGGAAATGCATCTTAATCTATTAAGTTATATATTTTTTAATGATTTGCTTATTTATTTGAGGGAGAGCAAGGGGATCCGTGGGGAGGGGCCAAAAGTATCCACAGCAGACTCCCTGTTAGGGCTGGGGAGCTAGATCTCATGATTCTGAGCCAAAATCAAGAGTTAGTCACTTCACAGAGCGAGCTGTTCAGGAGCCCCTATTCAATTATATTTTAAATTTGCACAGGCTCCTTTTGGAAAACCTTTGCCACAACCCCATCTGCAAAGTACTTGATTATTTATCTATTTTACACATGAGGGTTTTTTTTTCTTTAACTTAACACAGTTCTCTTAAAGCTATATTATGTTTTAGAACACAAGATTTAGTCATTACTGTAACTCCACTAAAAATATTTCCCCAATTTAGGTTATTACTGATAAATTAACTATTTAATGTTAAAAATGGTTATGACCAGATACAGCATCATTGAGATCTAGCATACTCTGATAATACCTAACCAACTACCAGTCATGCATCTGAGCAAAAGCAATCAAGTCTTGGTTTTCCAGAATGCCACTGAAATACAATCACGAGGTTGTAGCAGTTGAGAGTGATCAACAAAACAAGTTTGATTCCTGGTGCTGTAATTTCAAAATGCATGCAGATACAAGTTGTAATGACACTTTTCAGGGAAGCTGACATTTAGGGGAAGCATTGCTTCCCAAATGCACTCAGTATCCCCCAGTGCAGCCTCCTTCCACCTCCCTTACTCTGAAACCTCTTATTTCAGAACACACACACACACACACACATACACACACACGGGCACCCCCTTTTACACTCACAGAGCAGCATAGTGTGCCTGTGTGTTGTTACCCCAAATACTTAAACGGATATGACAGCTACTTATATTAGAGGCAAATCAAAAGTGCACAGGAAAGGAATGTCCAACTTTATCCTAGAAAGTCTGGCTGACTTTAGGGAGGAGACGGCATGTGCACAGTCTTGAAGAATGAGTGGGCATCTGTGAGGCTGAGAAGGGGAAAGGCGGCTATCTAAGTGGAGAGAGAATGCCTAAGGCACGAGGCACAACATCTAATCGCATGCTGTTTCAAGCAGGAGGACAGAGGTCTGGAGTGGCGAGATCACAGGGTGTGCGGACGGGTTTGGGGTAGGTGGGACAGCAGGGATGGAGAGGAACGTTAGGAACAAACCGTTGCAGAGTATCTAGACTTTCTAACCTGTGGGCAGTGGGGAGTCCGTGGCAATTTTTACTCTTTCGTCGTCTCCCCAAGCTTACTGGTTTCCCACAGCGGGTCTACGCGGCCCCTCCCACAGCTTTTTTCTATAAGCCAGTCTTGTCTTTCCAGGAAAAAGCAGCTCTGCTTTCCTGACTGACTGACTGTAATCCTGCTCTTTCATCCACTCTGGAAGGGTGGGATTTTACAGTCATTTAAGGAAATGTTCATGCACATATATGAAGACCATCATTTTTGGAATGTATCTCATCTTCTTCACAGTAACTTTTCCCATTCTTCAGAAAGTTTTAATTGTAATTTTTCTAATCTGCTTTTCCTAAACTAGTAAAAGCTAGTTTTCTGGAACTAGGTTACAGACAGACTTTGGCCCATTTAACAAGGTCAGACTGTTTATTCTTGACAGAATTCTTTCCCACTGTAAAAAGGTACTTTTAAATGCCACATTCCAAGAGCGGTGCCAATAAGCCACTGAAGCATATTTTCCCACAAGAACTGATACCATGTGCGGTCCCCACCTCACTGAAATCACCCGGCGTTACATAAGGTACAGATAGTATTCAATGTCACTGTGAAATCTATCAACCAAAATCTACCAGCAAGCATTCAGAAAACACTTCTTTCCATGCATTTCAAAGCATCGTACCCTTTCAAAAGTAATCAAAACAAAAAGAAGAAAGAAGAACGGGCAGAAGAATAGAAACCTTGTAGTTTTATATAAGTATCCAAATCTAGAAGTGGTAGAGACTTTTTCTCCCTTATTTTGGGGCTTTTATGGCCAAGTTGTTAAATTTACAGCCCCCTTTTAGATTCTGCCAACCTTCAAAATAAATATATGAGCAGCACTAAAGTAAATTCTCCTACGCTTTCCCCTTCTTTCTTTTGGATGTTTCCCTGAGACCTGAAGGTAGATTATTCCTCCACAGTCAACTGTAAAATTCAACATTCAAATTTATGAGGGATTTAAAAATCATCAGTATCCTTACAGACACTCGGGGCAACGATGTCACTCAAACTCTGTGCTTCACTCACTGGAGGACAGGCAAACAGAAAGCGGGAGCAACAAGAGGAATAGTTCAGCCACCCAAAGAGCATCACTCAGAAACAAATGTGCCATCTTAGCAATAAGGTCGATGAACTAGGAAAGATAATCCATCATCACAAAGCAATCATATAAAAGTCTGAGCTTTACTTTTAGAAAGACCTTCACAGATGAACATAAACACGTACCTCATCTACCTCATCTCCGTAAGAACCCAAGTCAACTAAATAAGAAACTACAATGCAGACATTCTCAACATTTTCCGGTAACATCATGGCTGCTCCAAAGATCCCAAGAGATCTTAATTCTTAATTAAAACATACCATACAGAAAATGTTAAGTGTACAAGCGGGGGAGGTGTATGGAGGTTTATGATCTTGAAGAAGGAGGGATGAAGGACAATGATTATCTGAAAGTTAGGAATGGCTGCCCAGACAGACATTCAAAGCACAAATGCTACTTCTCAGGGCTCAAGTTGCTATGAGGAAGTGAAGCACGCAACTGGGAAGATTTGCTAAAAGTCGTGTCTAAAGCAAAACAAAACAAAAAAACAAAACAAAACCCCCAAAAGACCCCCCAAAAAACCCAACCCCAAACAAAAATATCAAAAACAAATAAAACAAAAAACAAAAAAAAACAACCAAAAAAACCCTAACCCAAAACCAAAACAAGCAGAAAACCAAATACAACCACACACACACAAACACAAACACTTTAGATGCTTATAACTGATGATGCAGTGACCCCAGCAGCAACATGGAAAATGTGGTTGGAAATTCATTCACTGATTCACTGGTGAAAGCCGGGAGCTAGGGAAGAACTTAATGAAGTTCAAGGAGTAGTGAGAAATTCAGTGCGGTTAGACAACAGGGAGTAGGCATTTATGTGAATGGGGGTGGTCTCTGAGTGGGAGGGCAGGAGGTTAGGGTTGGGGCTACACTACAAAAAGCCTTTGCATGGCATGCTTACAGGGTTGGCATTCATTCACTCTTTAGACACTGGAGAATCGTGAAGATTCATTTTATTAACTCATCACGTATTTATCAAGTGCCCACCATGTGTCAGGAAGGTGCCGTGGGAAACACTAAAATAGTGTAAGATGTGGATTGAAGGAATAAAAATGGATATATCCAATGTAGCAGAAGTTCAATAACATATCTCAACACAGGAAGGTACACCAGGAGTCTGTCAAAACCTAAGCAAAGTGAGGACACTGCCACCTGTCCTCGCCTGGAAGTAAGTAGTGACGTTTATAAAACACAAGAAGCTCACTTACCCAAAGAATATGTGTAAAAGGAGGTAAAAGTGCAAGTTACAGAAACACTGTTGTACATTCAGTTCCAAGGACTGTTCTGCGCCTTTTACTCCTTTGGATGCACGTGAACATATCCGAGTTAGGCAAATTTGGGGGAAATGAATGAAAGGATCTCATTAAATAGTCTATTCAGACCAGCCCCTGACCAAGCAAAGAAGGCACATTTCCATAAGAACGTTACACATAAGACCCAACAAAACTTCTTCCATCTTCTGGATCCCTGAGAAACCCTTTGCCTGCAAAACCTTTCTATAGTACTTGGTCTTGTCAACCTTAAGCCAGTGCTTGGTCTGGACACTCAGACTGGGCCTCAGGTTCTGAGATCTGAATGGCTTCACACAGGGTGTCTCCATAACAGAATATGAAAAACCAGGTGACAACCAGACCACGTCTATATGGTACCTTGACAGGACACGGTGGCCAAACGGATACACGGAATCAAAGAACATCCTGTCCTTTCTTCGAGTAAAACACCCTTTAGGCAATAGCATTACAGTTAAACTGTTTCCATCCAGAATTAACTGGCAACAGTGACCACTTAGGAAGGAGCTAGAATTAGGTGAGTCAAATGAATGACTATTGTTTATAAACAAGGAAAGCAGTCATTTGATTCACTTCACACGTATACATGGTACAGCTACACACCCACGTGAACAGACATACACCCACACAGCAGCCTTCTGTACAGCATGGAGATGCATCAGCTTCCGACACGGGAGAAATTCTCACCGCAGTCATCAATGCTTGCCTTCACTGGGGAGGCAGAGTTCACCTATCAGATGGTAACTCAAAATGGGTTTTACTGCCACTGAGAATGCGCACCAAAGGACCTGGATGGGTTCGCATGTTTGTGTTGGCTCTGGCATTTTCCACGTACCCAGCCCTGGGAATCCTAAAGAAAACGTGTCCTGTTCCCAGCTCTGTGCACTGCCCCATTGTATTCCACTTCCCTCACTGGTGAAAGTGAAAATGAAACCAGCACAAACACTCCATTGTTCACTATGAAATATGTACTGGCAACTGGAAATGTTCACAAAACAGACCTGGTTGTGTCATGGCAAGGGGATGTGGAGTGGGGAGGGAGTTACAGGAGCCTTTCCGGCTTCAGAGGTGTGTCCCGCACTTTCGCTGAGGTGCTGAGGCGACAGACCTTTGGGTTTTTTCCATTATACTTGACTCAGGCTCCTGGTCTGATTTACTCAGTATGCACTGGCAGCGTCTGCAGGCTTCTGTGGGAGCAGCTCAGCTGCCCGAGCTGAGGCACAGACCTTGCCAGGTCTCCGTAGGAAATACAACACGCACGAAGAGGAAACAAGCATCAACAATTTATTTGCTCCTGTAAAAGATGACATTGTTCTGCCATCTCTGGTCCCACTTCACTTTGTCAACTTGGTGGTGCTGGCGGGGTACTGTGAACTATTCCAAACACAAACAGAGAAAGTGAGCGCAGGCTGTGTGATGTGCATATCCACGGGGCTGCTGCGTTCTGGCAGGTTCCCTCAGGACAATGCTGCTGACCTCTTTCAGCATCTCAGTGCCTTGCAAGGGCGTGCGAGGAGAGCTTCCCTGATCCCCAGCCTACGAGGGTTCCTTGGACACAGGACCCAATCGGACTGTGTCCCTTCCCTTTACTGGACATCAGTTTCTAACTATTCATTTCTTTTTGTGATCATCGTGATGAGAGGATGAACTCCATGAAAGCAAAGACTGTGTCCATTTCTAGTCCACATCATCCCTCAGGTTCACCGACAGTGCTCGGCACACGGAAAGTCAGCAGCAATTATCTGCTGACTGAATGTTACAGTCCATTTCATTACTCTACTCCCTTAGGCTTATCATAAAGTTTTTGAATATGCACTGGTTCTCTAGTGTTTACTAAATGCTACCAAACTAGGGTTAGAGTAGGAAACCATCCATTGCTAAAGGCATGAGAGTGGGATGTGAGGAATTTGAGTTTTTATTATAATTGTGGTATTAAATAAATGAATGATCTTAAATAATTTGGGGAATCACTTACTCTCCAAGTGAATCTTTCTAATTGTAGGGCTGTCAAATGAAGTCTTCCATGTTTACTGTTTATTTGTTGTTTTTTGGTGATTTCTACAGAGAGGAAGATGTTTTCAGAACACAAGTCTCTCTCTCTTTTTTTTAAGATTTTGTTTATTTGAGAGAGAGAGAGAGAGAGCGAGAGAGCGCAAGCATGGGGAGGGGCAGAGAGAAAATTCCAAGCTGACTCTGCGCTGAGCAGGGACCCGGTTGCAGGGCTGGATCCCATGACCCTGAGATCACAATCCAAGCTGAAATCAAGAGCTGGACGCTTAACAGACTGAGCCACCCAGGCAGCCCCATGAGTATCACTTAATAGGATAGATGATATGGAAAAAAAAAAAAAAAAAAAAAGACCCTTGGAGAGGGGAATATAATTCATTTAGTGAGAATTTCATTAAGTCACTACAAAAACGGGAGAACTTCTTACTCTTCCCTTATGGTACAAAGTGGAATTCTCCCCCGAACTGTGTATTACACACAAACACTGGAGGGAAAATGCTTACTGTACCTTTTGTCTAATGGTTGTAGAAAGGCCCTCCAACTGCCCTGAGAAGTCACTGTAAGGCTGTTCACTGCAGAGCAGAGATAGGTGTATGGCAGGCCATTCCTGGACTTGACCTCAGCCCGTGAAGTTACAGAGACACTAAAAGGCACAACCTCACTCTAAAGTATAGACTCCTCTCTCTCCACAGGCAGCTTTCTGGTGACTGTCCTGGGGCAGCGTCTGGGTGTTCTGGCAATGACATCTGGATATAAAACCGTTAACACTGGCATTGCTCTGGACGGTCCTCGAAAAGTCCCATGTTCGGTGAGTGTAGCATGGTGTGTGCACTGCTGTGATTATGCACCTGGGTGATTTTAAGGGGGCAGACACACACAGGAGTGAATCAAGAGAATGCTTGGTTTTTCCTAAGCAACAACCATTTATAAGATGTTCAAGTCTGCACATGTGTGGCAGACGTTTTATTGAGGTCTACATAAAAAAATCAGTGAGCCAGGGGAAGCCTGGGTGGCCCAGTCCCTTGCGCATCCGACTCCTGATTGCGACTCAGGTCTCGATCTCAGGGTCATGAGATTGAGCCCTACTGGGATCTGTGTTGGACATGGAGCCTGCTTGAGATTCTCTCTCCCTCTCCCTTGCCCCTCCCCCTGCTCTCGCTCTCTTTCTCTTAAACAACACGACCACCACTACCAACAAAGGTAATTTAGCCAGGAGGTACAAGTTTATGCCTCAGTGTTCTCTACTGTGTCAAAAACCTGGCATGAGCTAGTTGTTTTTAGTAAGACTTAAAATATATTTAAAAAAATACACTGTTGGAACTTTTGTGAACTCTCTGGATGCTCTTTGTAGGACCCAGTAACTCCACAGAACACAGTCTCACGTCCTCTGACGTACTGGCCTACGGTGTGGAGAGGAGGAAGGGAGCAGGGATGGTAGGTGAGAGCCAGAATATTGATGTTAGATTTCCCCAAGCTGTTCATAGTCTGGTGAATTCAGACACAGCCTGGTCACAAACTGCTTGTCCGAGTCTCAGTTTCCCCACCTGCCAAACGAGGCAGTTGGTAAGGAGTCCTCCAAACACCGCATCCAACGGCAATAGTACCGTGTCACCCTGTGTGCTGCGTAGACCAATTCAGGAAAACAGTAATAAACATTTGATATCACAGAACTATGAAGACTGCTCCCCTCCCTGGGCTGTGGGTCACAGTGCTTCATGATGATCAGAGTCATCATCACACTGCTGGTGATGTCCCAGGTCCTGCTCCTCAGACTCTCCGCAGCAGACCTGTGAGCACAACCAGGTGTGACCAAAACTGCTGGCTGAGTGGTCGGTCGCTCTCTCTTATCCTGACAGACAAAAATGAGTCGCACCATGCACTGCATATGACATGGGAAGTACTTAGAAATGTCGACTTTAGAATGACTCTAAATATCATTTTAGCTAGCCTTGTAGTTATGCCACTGAATAAGCATGTATTACTGAAACACTTCTGTCACCGAGATTATATAACCCATGAGTCATGATTCTTACACACGTCACTTACATGCAATGGAAAGAACCTCCCTGTAACCTACTCTCTTTGTCCACAAACATCACAGTACTTCGATACTGGTCATAGGAATTGATGCTCACGGTTTCAGAGACATTTCTGATAAAAATAACGGCAGGTATTAAGGGTGACGGGGTCCCACCACGCTTCCCAGCCCCAGCTCCTTCCTGCAGCACAATATCTCACACACATAGTTCCGTGCGTCCCAAGCCCAATGTGCCTGCAAACTGTTGCCCTCAGACTTGGGTGAACACACAGGTGGTACAATCTACCGTCGGGAGAAGGACCCATTCGGTCAGGGAACTGCGATACCCTGAGTGTGGCGGGGTGAGGGTGGAGGTCTCGGACTCCAGTTGGAGTATCTCCAGCTGGATTGGATGCTCCACGGACGGAGGCCCAGCTGGCGCAGGGCCAGTGCAGGCTCCCTGCAAGTACGAGATCCAGGCCAGGGGCCCCTCCTGCCTGAGTCTAAGGCATTCACGGTAGCCATTCGCATCTTCATTCTACAATCTTTAAATGAACAGGTCTTTGTTACACAGCCTAAGTCACGCCCCACCCACAGTTACGACTATAGTCCACTCTTATAATAATTGCCCTCAATTTTTTCTCAAAAGACCAATTCCTTCAAGGAGCATACAGCCTGATACAGAGGACCCTAAAAATAATTACAAACAAGCTAGAAAACAGTATTATGAAAGGCACGAATTCGATGTCACTCTGGAAACACTGAGGGAGAAAGGTGGGACTGATTTCTGCAGGGAGTACCAGAAGGGGACATCTGAGTCTGGCTTTGGAAGAAAACAAATGTAGTAGCATTTCTCATGGCTCTAAGATGCCAGTTTCGAATCAGTTAACTTGTAATTCCTTTAACATTCCACAGATTAAGTTGATTCCCAGGTCCTGTATGACATAACCCACTAAAAAATGTTTATTTCCAGGAAGTGGAGTGCAGTCTTTTCTCTTCAAGAAATTCTAAAAATAAATACCAGTTCAGTCTGAAAAACTGATTTTAAGTCTTTATATATCACCACGTATATGTTAACTAATGCATTACTAAACTAAATGGACTTTTCCTTAAAAAGAAAAACAGAAAACAATGGGAAAAATTTTAAATGCAGTACCCTTTAGGAATCATAACCTTTATTACCGACATTAAATTCCAGCTATCATTCTTGCAAATAATGTCCAATTTGTTTCAGTGTCTTTCCCAGTTGCTAGTATTTTTTACTTTCTATCACCACAGGAAATACAGAACATACAGTACAAATTAGACATTGAAAAATCAGGTATTTATGACAATCCTTTCCCTTTTCTCTATGAAATAATTTGTCTACATTTTCCTGTCTGAACATATCAACTTTCAGCAAGAATGGAATGTTAATTGATGTTACGCACAAGCTGGGCTATCATTCCTCAAATTTAGTAAGAAAAAAAAAACCCAAACAAACAAACCCAGAAAACAAACAAAAAATTCCAAAACAAAACCAACTGGGTTTCCTGTTTTTATTTATGGTTTTTTGTGCCCATGCTTCCCTCAATGAAAGTACCCAAGGAGCTCAGCTCCTTCCCTTTGCTCCCCTGATAACCACTGGAACCACAAAGCCTATTTAAGCTTTTCCTCGGGGACTCCAAACACCACGCACAACTATATTCTAGGGAAGACCACAACTTACCTAACCCTTCCCACCAGGGAAACCCCCCACACTCAGCAGTTCGGCTGTGATCATATATGAATACAAGGGCTCACTTCACCCAGCCCAAAGCTGAGGCATATCCTTTAAATACAATCTAGTGCCTTGTTTTCTCAAAAGTATGATTTATCTTTCAACAATGGTGACACACTCCAAGGAAGCCTCTGTAAAAATTCTGATGCCCCAGGTAAAGCATAAAATGCTGAGAAAGTATGTGGTCTTACATGTCCAGGATATAGTATCCGTATTTTGGGGGTGGGGAAATGGAACACTTCTGTAAACTGGACGTTTTCCTAAGACAAGTTATCTCAGTGAATTTCCAACTGCCCTTCTGTCTATTTCTTAGCTAAGGCATTACTGGAATCTGGGTAAACAATTCTTTGGTGGGAAGAGTATCAGCCTCCTGTGGCCACCGCCAACCCTCAAGTCATTAGGATGACCAAAGATGCCGCCATAAATTTCTCAACAGCGCCCTCCAGCCAGGACCGTGCGGATCCTCATTGAGAATTGCTTCAAGGCTAGAGATGAACTGTGTGAAAAATGACATACTGACCCAAGAAGAGTCTTTTTGTTAAGGCTTCATCTAATGCTTTGAGGACAATTTGTATAGTCTTCGTGGACCCAAGGGTATTCTCAGCATCAACCTCCTACCCCAAGGAAGTAGGACAGTAAAGGGACATTCCTTGGCTTTTGGTATCTCTGCCTGAATTCACTGCATGTAAAACAGGTCTTTCAAAGATAAAAGTTATCGGCAGCGGCAGTGTTGGGGGGGTGGGAGAGATGGGTGCTGCTTGTTCATGGGGCATCCTGGTTCACTGTAAATTTAATTTCTTTTTCACAGTCAGCACCAGAACTTCAGAAGAGAGCTTTCATACACCTGCGCAGGCACCTGGCTGTTTCTCAAACCAGGACGCTACAGACAGATCAACATTCCTGGGGCTCTTCCTCCCTAAACCCTTGAGCTGTGTTTCCCCAGACTCTCTGCATGCAGCAAGCATTTGAAAATTTAACTGATTCCTTTCTAGTGGCAACAAAATAACAGACTATTTCTGCAATGGATCCTGTCCATGACAAGCCAAGTCTGGATGTGCCTGTAGTTGTAAGCAAAACCCTTTCTTTCTAGCCCTGCTTTTTAAAGAGCGCAAAGACATTTTGTACCCCAACTGACCAGAGGCAGTAATAATCTCAGGGGCATGGTATGGGAGCAGTACATCATTTAATAGAGGAAATATAAGCTTAACGAAACAACAGCACATTCTCACTCACCACTGAGGTAAGAGCCATCTGGAAACTGTAGATGCGGGCAAGGCCGAAGTCAGCCAGCTTTATTTGTCCACTGCTGGTCACCAGAATGTTCTGCGGTTTTAGGTCACGATGCACTACTCGGTGAGAATGAAGAAAATCTAGACCTCGGAGAAGCTGAAACATCATATCCTGAATAAAATGAAAAAAGAAAAGCAATAAACTGTCAAAACAGAATTCAACATGCAGAATCACTAGCATCAGAAAGCATTTGACAAGTATTTACTGAAGAAATCAATCTGTCTCCCTTCCCACCTCTCCAGTCTCCCATTCTCAAGGTCACTAACAAAAAATTTCACATTGACCTGTATTCTATTAATGAAAGGAAAATTTAAAAATAGTTTCAGGTGGCACTGGGAATATTCTGGAGGATAAATATCAAACTGGTGTCTGTAGTAAACTGGGGAGAGGAAGTAAGCGGTAAGACCGAGACACTTTTTATTTCATGTATTTTTATATGGTTTAATATGTTATTTACACAATTAAAACCAAGTAAATGGTAGTAACATAATGGTAATCCCTATTATTTTTATAGCACCTATTGCTTAGCATTAGGTGTCATGCACTGTTCTAAACACATTCTGTTCAGTAACTGTTCAGTAACTCAATACACAACCCAACACTGGATTAATAATAGCAGTACCCCCATTTTATAGGCCAAGAAACTGATTCACAGGTATATGTAATTAGCCCAAAGTAACACCACTAGCCAAGAAGTCAGTCTTGATTCAAACCATAGTCTAGAAAAAGTGAGTTCAAATCCCCAAAGCACTCCTTTATTAGATCAATGATTGAATAAGTACGTAAAGCCAAGTAAGCCATTTAATGTCCCCAAGCCTCCATTCCCGTCTGTAAAATGGGAAAGCAACAAAACTTACTTCACAGGATCATTGTTTGTAAAGCACTTAGTACAGTAGTAAGCATTCAATAAATGGCAGCTCTTACTGCTATCACTACCAACCAGCATGGATCCGGCAGTAGGGAGAACTTCCAAAAAATAAACCAATGTCCCATCTTTCTCTAACTTCGGAATTGGTAAAATGAGAAGTTTTAGACCTCAGAAACAGTGTGTGAAAGTAGGAATTCAAGATACTGACTATTTGATCTTTTGAAATCTTGGGTTAACCAGACTAACCTACCCTCCCAAATATTGTGCAAATGGTGTATACAAGGGAGGATGGAATTATTTTGTTCATATAAGGATTAGACAAATGGGAAGGCAGCATCATGGCCTTCAGAGCTGGCAGAGGCTGTGAGGACACCCTTGTTCATCAGCTGGACCATATTTGGTTATTAGTTGACAGTACTGGTTTTTCCTTCAGAGCTGGGAGTTCTGTCTTTACGTGACGTCTTATTGAAAACCAAAGCCTCAGTTTTCCAGAAAGCGAAGAGAAGACAGTGCTCACTTTTTGTAATATTATGAAATTACATGAAGTAACATCTGCCAAGGCGGGGGGCCTTTGTGGAACATGGTAAGCATTCAGTCAGTGACAATCACTCAAGTGTCCTGTTTCCCCAGGGAGACAGTCACTAACAACTATAAGAAAATGTGGCCAATGACAAGGTCAGTGAATCTGCTGAATACTTAGCACTGGAAATGCAATGTAAGGTGTTTAGAATCCCTCGGAGATGCCCGTCCATGGACATTCTGAACTAGGAGGGTTTACCTTCTAGGTTTTCAAAGGCAGAACTCTTAGAGAAAACTGCACTGTTGAGGGTCAGTCCTTTAAGACCTGAGAACCACTGCAGGTCACACACCTCACAATGCACACACAATTTCCGGTGTGAAAATGAAGCATGCGATGTTTACAAAAGTAGTGGAGCAGATCATTCATTACTGGAAATGTATGCACATGACTTGTAAGGCCTGGATTTTATTATTATTATTATTATTATTATTTAAGATTTTATTTATTTATTTGACAGATAGAGACCACAAGTAGGCAGAGAGGCAGGCAGAGATAGAGGAGGAAGCAGGCTCTCCACAGAGCAGAGAGCCCAATGCGGGGCTCGATCCCAGGACCCTGGGATCATGACCTGAGCTGAAGGCAGAGGCTTTAATCCACTGAGCCACCCAGACGCCCCTTATTATTATTATTTTTATTTACAGACCGGGATCACAAATAGGCAGAGAGGCAGGCAGAGAGAGAGGGGGAGCAGGCTCCCTGCTGAGCAGAGAGCCCGATATGGGGCTCGATCCCAAGACCCTGAGATCATGACCTGAGCCGAAGGCAGAGGCTTTAACCCACTGAGCCACCCAGGCGCCCCAAGACCTGGATTTTAAACAGCACTATTAACCTAAAGTAATGCCATGCTAGGCTATCATCTTTCCCTTCTTCTACCCTAAACACCACCCATTTAACACTGCACAAAGAATAAATCGGTTTGGTTCATTTTTCAGTGCTCAGATAGTTTAAGCAGACCATTAACAATAAAAATTTTAAAATTTGAACTAATTAATTAACAATAAAGCCCATCTAAAGTTTATAAAAAGCCTGAACCACAGAGTAAAAAAAAAAAAAAAAAAGTGTGTATGGCTTTTATTTGTGAATTTTATACAAGATGTACATCTTTCTTAACTATTAAATCGGTATATGCTTAATGCAGAAATTTTTTAAAAAATCCAGAGGATGGGGGAGCCTGGGTGGCTCAGTTGGTTAAGTATCTAACTCTTTTATTTTTTTTTTTAAAGATTTTATTTATTTATTTGACAGAGAGAGAGAGATCACAAGTAGGCAGAGAGGCAGGCTGAGAGAGTGAGAGGGAAGCAGGCTCCCTGCTGAGCAGAGAGCCCGATGTGGGCCTTGATCCCAGGACTCTGAGATTATGACCTGAGCCAAAGGCAGAGGCTTAACCCACTGAGCCACCCAGGTGACCTAAATATCTAACTCTAGATTTCTGCTCAGGTCATGATCTTAGGGTCATGAGATGGAGTCCCATGTGGGGCTCCATGCTCAGCATAGAGTCTGTTTGTCCCTCTCTGTTCCTCTCCCTGCTCTCTGTTTCTCTCTCAAATATATAAATAAGTTTTTTTTGAAAATCCAGAGGAAGAACATAAATCACTCAAAATCCTACCATTTAGAGAACAGAGAGAACTTCACCATTAAACAATGTTTGTCTTTCTGGTCTTTCAAAAATTACAGATGTTGCTATAGTTATAGGAATAAATATATAGCATTTACACATATATACAACATATAGCACATATAAAGAATATTAATATACATATATTTATAAATAAAAATGATTATTAAATGATAAATAAATATTTATAAATAAAAATGATTATTAAATGATAAATAAAAATGATTCTGTACACATTATTTTGGGGTTGTTTTAAAGGCATTTAACAATTCAATATGAATATTTTTGCCATGTCAACAAAATTCTACTACTATATATATATATATTTTAATAGAACATTATCTTTTAATATTTTATTTATTTGACAGAGATGACAAGTAGGCAGAGAGGCAGGCAGAGAGAGAGAGTAAGGGAAGCAGGCTCCCCTCTGAGCAAGGGCCCAATGCGGGGCTCGATCCCAGGACCCTGGGATCATGACCTGAGCTGAAGGCAGAGGCTTTAACCCACTGAGCCACCCAGGCACCCCTAGAACATGATGTTTAATGGCTGCATGGTTTTCTTCCCTGGGATATGCCATCATCATTATTTGGTTTTAGTTACGTTATTTTGGAACTTCTACCAAGAGTCTAGTCCCCCTTCATTTAAAGGCTGGGGTACATGAGAATGGCTTGTTACCATTATAACTATTACAACCAGCACAGTTTAAGTAGTGTCAACCCATGTAAATGCACTAATGCTGATTCCCTGTAAATGATGCTTATAGATTTATGGGAAGTTGATATTATGTAAGCATTACTATTCTTCAGATTTTGTTAGGCTATTAAATTTTTTTTTTTTTTTTTTTTTTTTGGTGAGCAAACAGGGTTTTCTTTTAATCCTACAATATTCAGCTACAAAAGAGTTTTGAACTCTGTGAGCTTTGAATTAAATGATTTAAAAAATTTTCGCCCAAGTCTCATGATCTTCAGAAATTCAACTGTGATGTAGTTTGAGGCACGTTATAGACTTATAGTAAGTGTGATGTGGGAACCCTCCTCAATCTTTAGTGTCTTTCACTGGAACACCTAATCTCAAAGGGAAAATACACTCAGCTATGTCAGGGACTCCAGTCACAAGGAAGAGTAAGACATGGTCCCAATTCCTGAGAATGATGAACGAATAAAACTGTAACACTAAACATGGCAGGAAAAAACACCTTTTGTTCGGAATCACAAGAAGTGCTTGGATCAAAGACATTTCAAAGGACTCTTAAGCTTATTACCTGTTCGATCTCAGTTTACAGTATTGTGAGAGATACTTTTAAATTAGCTCCTCAAGATTTTAATCTAAATTAATCTATCTTATATGAAACACATATTTCACAGTAATCCTGGTGATATAAGGCAATGAAACTACAAATACTGCCAATTAAGGCTCTTAATTTTAAATCTTTTAACATTACAATGCATAATTCTGTTAGAAAAGGTTTAAACATCTAGTCCTGCTTAGGATAAATAGTCACTTGGGGCCCTCACTCCATCTTTCTGAAGCAGCTGTCGTGGAAGTATGTTTCAACAGGACACCATCATGGAATGAAGTCTGGTTCCCAGTGACTTTGGGTGGGGTTTTGTCCTTGGTGACCCCCTCTTCGAAGATTCTGGACTTTACTCTGAATACTAGAAATCTATAAAGCTGTGTAATCATTTCTTAAAGGTGTTCTAGAGGTTCAGTCCTGTCATTTCTTTAAAAACAAAACAAACAAGCAAACTGAAAACTTACCTCAAGCTTTTCTAATGGGAAATACTTTTATTATTGGGTCTTTTTCCAACTACAAGGTGTAATTAGTACCAAAAGATACTAAAACACCCAATTTAAACCAATGTTTAAATCCAGAGCAGGATTTATATCCAGAGCAGGATATAAAAAAAAAAAACAAAAAAAAAACCCGTAAATCCTAGAAATGACAGCTTTCAACGGACAATTCTGGATTTTTGGCTTTATCTATGTTGACACAGTCATGTCCTCAAGGTTTAAGTGACAAAAATATACATCAACACTAACTACTTAAAAATGAAAAATAAGGCATAAACAACCACAATGATAATCATTTTTGTCCTCCTTATAATGTGTAAATTACAGTATTTTCAAATTTGTTATTCAAGTTTCAAGTATCTTCATAATGATTTGTTGTTTCCTCCAAAGTCCTCCTATCTGGTTTGTTTCATATGAAGCGTATTACAGGAGTCCACAATTTAAAATGGATCACATAGGACAGGAGCATCTGGGTGGCTCAGTGGGTTAAAGCCTCTGCCTTTGGCTTAGGTCATGATCCCAGGGTCCTAGGATCCAGCCCTGCATCAGGCTCTCTGCTCAGCAGGGAGCCTCCCTCCCTCTCTCTCTGCCTGCCTCTGCCTACTTGTAATCTGTCTGTCAAATAAATAAATAAAATCTTAAAAAAAAATTAAAAAATGTATCATATACGACAAAGGTACTATACATTAAACTCGTAACACATTGGTTTAAGGTGGAGGTTATGATTAGGAATAGAAATAAAAGATCACGATCATCTACACATAAAAGGCGATGGTAAAAGCCATAAAGAAAAGAAAAGAAGAGCACTTTAATAATAATGAGGGCTGGTCCTAGAATGTTTTTTTGTTTTTGTGGATCAAGAGTATATATTTTAAAATTCTTAATTGTGGTAAAATACACGTAAACATTAAACTGACCATCTTAACCATTCTTGAGTGCAGAGTTTAGTACTAAGTATATCCACACGGAAGTGCAACCAAGCTCCAGAATTTTTCCATCTTGCAAAACTTAAACTACACCCACTGAACAATTCCCCATTTCTCCGTCCTCTCCGGACCCTGGCAACCACTCTCCTAACTCTCTGTCTCCATGAATTTGACTACTCCAGATACTTCAATGTAACTGGAATCATACTGTATTTGTCTTTTTGTGACTTGCTTACTTCACCTAGCATAACGTCCTCAAGATCCAACCATGTGGTAGCATACGTCAGAATGTCCATCCTTTTTAAGGCCAAATGATATTCCACTGTATGTATTTTCCACATTTTACTTATCCATTCATCTGATGGTGGACCTATGGGTTGTTTCCACCTTTTGGCTACTGTGAATAATGCTGCCATGAGCACGGGTGTCCAAATATTTCTTTGTAACCCTGCTTTGAATTATTTGGGAACACACACACACACACACACACACACACACACACACACACACCTCCATCCAGAAGTGGAACTGCCAGATCTAGTCCCAGCATCTTTTAAAATCACAGTTCTCCCATAAAGTGTGGTACGGTGTTATTACATAAAGCAATGGAGTAGAGACTAACAAAGCCATCTGGGTCGGTTGGCAGGTCATTTCATTCACTCCTATCTCTGTGTCAGGCAGAATCTGCTGTCTCCACATGAAGCTTACTGTGTGGCACACACCTTTATCCTACTTCAAAACTTCACAGAAGTTCCTTCATGCTTCCACTGATCAATTCCCAACAAGAACAATGGGCTGCAAAGACTGCTTTTTAAATAGGTTCCCCCCACTTCTCATTTTGATCAGAAGAACCTAAAGAATGGCCATCCAAAATCACAAAGGGCAAAACAAATTCTGACAAAGCAAAGTGGGGGAGGGTGGTTAAAGGAGGTTTCTTAAAACTTCAGATGACCTGGAAAGTTGTAATTCATGAATTCAAAGCAAGCAATAAGTGGGAAGACCTGGAGAGGAGCTACAAGAGTCCCATGTGAGCTCCCCGGTCAAGCTGTCTGGTCTTCCTGTCACTTCATCACACCGTACACTGGCTGGGCCAGGGTGGGGGTGGGGGGACGGGATAACTGAGTAAGGGCAACACATCGCTGTGGGACTCTTCAGCAGAAACAAAGGCAAGGCCTCTAATTGCAAGTGCTGACTTTCTATTTTTACTGCTTCTAGGCAACTGGATAAAAGCATAATAGAAGTGACTTCGTATGCCAATTTTATTAATAAAATATGTATTCTAAAGAGGGAATGAAAAGAATCCATATATTATTCATTCCTAGAAGTGATGATAATGCCAAAGTAAGAAAAGAATCAGTCTCAACCAACTAGAAATAAGAAAAGAACAACTAATTTTCACCAAACCTGGAAATGTTGGTATTTGAAGGACAATGTCACGACTAAATGGACAGTCTGAAAGAAGGAATCATTACGTCACCATGATGGCTATTATTAACCCACAGTGAAAAGTCATCAGGAATTGAAATTACAAATAGCAATGTTAATTATAACTTTTTTCAGAGCAGGATATAAAAATCAGCATTGCATAAAGAAGAAAATACAAAGCACAAGCGCATAGAGGTTACTATCATGATCTAAATGCTTTTGTCTCTATGCACACTGTTTTGTGATCTTTTTAAAAACATTTAACAACACACTGTGGATATTTCCCCATTTCAACACATATTCTTCATAACAATTTTTTAAAACAATATGCTTTTTAAATAGCTGCATCTGGAAAAATACCTTCTTATCTTTCCCCATTCTTCCTTCTCATTTCCCTCTTTTGAGAATTTTCCCCTCACTTAGTACTTCCCTCCTCTCCAAATGAGGTAATGTGTTACAAAAGTTGGTTTTCTGCTCCAAAGTGGAGCATGTTATTATTTGCCTACTGTAGTAGACATTGTTGGTTGTCAGCCATGACGAACTGGTCCAAGGTAATAATATTCCCATTTGTTAGGAACTGATCCAGGGATGGACACGAGTCCTGGCCAACGAGACATATGGGCAAATTTGCTCTAGAGTTTCGGGAAGAGTTTTTCCCCTTTATAAGAGGACCACAGTAGAAAATTCTTGCTGTACTCCCTCCTCACCTCCCAGCCTCCACCCCACCATCCGTGCATCTTACACTAAGTGCTACTGCTTGAGGATATTAACTTGCAGTTGTAGTGACCATCCTGAAACAGGAAAGAGAGACATCATCTGCTCTCATAGAACGCCTGAGTGTAATGAGGTCAAGGGTCTGGGTTTTTGATGAGATTGTGGAATAGCTGAATCAACTCTGGGGCTGCCCACCTCTGGCCCTGTAGTTACAGCAATAACACCCATATTTAAAGCTATTTTTTCATTGAGTGTTCTATAATTTGCAGTTGAAAATTATTCTAACAGGAGTGCCTGGGTGACTTAGTCGGTTAAGAGTTTGCCTTCGGCTCAAGTCATGATCCTCGAGTTGCAGGATTGAGCCCCATCGGGCTCCCTGCTCAGCGCAGAGTCTGCTTCTCCCTCTTCCACTCCCCCTGTTCATGCTCTCTCTCTGTCTCAAATAAATAAATAAAATCTTTAAGAAAAAAAAAAAGAAAATTATTCTAACAAATCACACTTAACTAAAATTATATTAACTAAAACCTATTAAGGTCACTATCTCTCATTTATAGCCCTCTTTGCCTAACGCCTCCCCCCCATTCCCCCCAAGGGGCTTGTACCAGTATTCTTTTCTTGTTGCCCAATTATCACTTCCAGGTGGTTATCTTTTTCTCTTTGAGACTTATACCTCCTTCGAGTTACTGTCACCACATCCTCTTCCTCGTCGCTATCATTTGTTATCAATCCTCCATATATTCCTCAGGGACTATGGCTCATCCTCTCTACCCTACACTCACCATTTTCCAGCAGGACTTCACCATTATGTAGCTAGGATGCTCCAGGGGGCACCTTAACTTCAGAGACCTTTGACTTCTTTGACCCCATTCCATTATTCGCCATTTATTTCCATGGCTAAAAACCAGGAATGTGTGATCACTCAATTCTGATGTAAAATATTTTTAATTAAAAAATGTTTACACTACTTTAATTACATTTATTGGGATAGCAACACATCACTTAAATTTACATAAGCTCATTAGACTAATTAAATTTGGAGAGCCACTTCTTCATACACCATTTTGCTAGATAAGCCAATTTGCTCATCTCTCTTGTTGGTCATTTTATCTTATCTTCTATACAAAGCTTAATCCTCCATTAGCCCAACCACTCCTTATACCTAGGTTGCAGAGCACTGTTTGCAGGGAGGGGGAAATGATTGTGAATGAGTCCATTATCAGTATGAAGTCAGCCTTCAATCCTGATTATCATAGTGTCACCAGGCAATCCTACTGGTCCCTAGTAAACCCCCCTGCTGTCCTTATAGGACAGTCTGAATTTTTACGGCTGTCTCGCTACCTTATCTTCCTTTCTTCAGTTAGCACTCTGGCCTACACTCCACTACAGGGAGAAACGCAGACCATCAAGGAATGCTATTACCTCCCTTGCGTTCACCTATAAATTTACAAGCACTGGCATCTTGCTCTCTCCTTTATCTTCTGATAGGAAAGATTTCCTGCCTTCTACCCAATATTCACCTTCCCGCTATGCTCTGGGTCTTATTCAATTCAGCTTACTCAAGTCGCTATTGCTCTATTAGTCATCCCGCTACCAAACCTTCTTCCCTCTCTATTGTCCCTTGACCAATAAATGACCCAAGCGAACCCCTTCTTTTTTTCTTTAAGAAATTTACACCTAACGTGGGGCTTGAACTCACCACCTTGAGATCAAGAGTCACATGCTCCACCAACTGAGGCAGCCAGGCATCTCTCCCCTTCGTTTTTCAGACAATGATCTTTACACAGCAATGCATATTTTCCTATTTCTCATCCACATCACATCACTACAGTGAGTGCAGAGGCAGCAGCTCATGCAAGATCACCAACGACCACTCGTCTGCCACAACCAATGGGACATTCTACTCCTAACTTAATCTTGCCATGGCATTTCATACTGGGTCCCTCCCCAGCCTCACTGTTCTCCGAAAGAAAAAAGAACTTCTTCTATGTTTCTGATTAGAAATGTTAACACATATTCACCGTTAACATAAAAAAAATCGAAACACAAGGGAAAACATAAATATCACCCACAGTTCTCCCATCCAAAGATAACCAAAATTAACACACTGGATTATCCTCCCCGAGTATTTCTTACATATATTTTCATATACAAAGTTATTTTCTGTTTTATAAATGGCATATTAGTGTATGTGATTTTGTAACTGCCTTTTTCACATCACAATGTATAATGAAGTCATTTGCATGTCAAGGAATACAGATCTATTGCTCAATTTCTAATGGTTGTGTGCTATTCTTTTATTTGCACACTATCTCTAGCTAAAAGGCTTTTTTAAAAAAGATTTATTTATTTATTTTTAGAGAGAGGGAGAGTGTGAGTGAGAATTGTTGGGGGTGGCGGGGGGGGGGGGCGGGGGAAGAATCTGGAGTGGACTCCCTGCTGAGTGTGGAGCCCAAGGCTGGGCTCCATTTCCTGACCCTGAGATCATGACCTGAGCCAAAATCAAGAGTTGGCTTTTTAACAGACTGAGCCACCCAGGTGCCCTTAGCCTGATCTTTTTAACATACAGACCTGATCCCATCCCATCATTCTCATGCTTGAATGCCCTCAGACAAAGCCCACCTGGATCTCTGGTCTTGGGCTCCTGGGGCCTTCCCTCCATCTTTACTCACTCACTGCTCTATGGCCCCATCTTCTGAAAGAAGGCTCTGCTTTAATCACTCTTCCTTTAGATGTACTAGACTTCCTAGGACACTGTATTAACAGGCTTTTGTAAACCGTTTAAAGGCTTTTCAGAGAGGAGTGAGACCCCAAACTCAACTGGAAATGTCTACGAAATCTATAAAAACCATGAGCTTAAAAAGAACTCACTAACTTTTCCCAAGGAGGAATAGTTTAGCTGATGATAAAACTCTAGGGAAATCAGAAAAAGTTTTGGATTAGGGGACAGGGACCAAAGAGGCATAGCAGAAATCAGTACTCCTACCTGCTAGCCATTAGAGCACCTTCCTACGAGTGTTAAGACTTTTGGTTCATAATTTCAGAAACACAATATCCCTAGGTCTATAATGAACACTGAAGCACGGAGTAAAAACAGGGTTCTTTCTATCTTACCACCTCTATCCAAAATTCTTGCCACCTGACCGTCAAGAGACATTGATTTTAGCACTGTTCCACAGTCAGAGGTATGACTCTAAGTCACTTACCCTCTCTCATCCCTAAGAGGACTATTCTATGGATCAAAGCACTTTGCTTAACATAACCACTTAGGCGCAAAATTAGACCACTGGCTAAATCTCCTAATACCTTAATTTCATATCACCACATCAATGTTTCTCTAAGTGTGGTCTCTTAACCCAGTACTACTGAGTTCCATTTGAAACTGACTAACCAAGGCCCATCTATTCTGAACCTAGTTTTTTTATTCATAAAAATCAGGATGGGGCACCTAGGTGGCTCAGTCAGTTAAGCCTCTGCCTTCGGCTCAGGTTATGATCTCAGGGTCCCGGGATAGGGCCCCGCACTGGGCTCCACGTTCAGTGAGGAGTTTGCTTCTCCCTCTGCTTGTGCTCCTATTCTCTCTCTCTCTCTCTCTCTCTCACTAATAAAATGAGTAAAATCTTAAAAAAAAAAATCAGGGTGTATTCTGCCCTGCCTCCAGAGACATTATTATTATTAATATATATTAGATATTTGATTTGTTTTTTAAATTGTCAAGCGCTGCTGAGCTCGACTGTAAATTTCTTGAGAAATAGGAATGCCGGGCTTGTTTATACTCTCCATGGAATCCGACAAGGCACCTTCCACAGAGGCCTGCTGATTTTACTTGATTTGATGAATTACCTAACAGTGCATAGACAGGAATGAAGATGCAGTATAATGACTTATGCTCTTGGATCCGCGCACAGGAGTTATATAAAACATCCTCACCAATTATGCTGATTCCTGAGTCGTCAGTGAAAAGGCTACAATCTTCCACTGTGGTTTATTGGTTATTCACTAAGAATTTATCGAGTTGTTTGCCAAGTGGAAAGACAGAGGAAATTTCTCTTGTATATAACCTAAGCAAGCCACCTGCATGTGGGATCTAAATTTCCATTTTTGAAGGCAGTATGACTTAAAAAGAAAGCCCACTGAATTTAGAGCTAAAAGCTTGCATCTGAATTTCTGCTTACTAGTTATATAATTTAAGGCAAGTCATTTGCAACAGTTGTGGGCCCTGGTTTTCACATCTATAAAAATGGAAATAACCTTGAGGAGACTTAGTAAGATATTATATATTTATATATAATTATGTATATTGTAATAATACATAATTATGTATAATAAGCAGGACATGAAATATTTAAGTACTTTATATGGTGTAAAGTGCACACAACGCATTGCTACCACTTATTCCAAAGAAGTATGACGTTCCTACTATATGTCAGGCATTTTGTAGGTGACGTTACACACACACACACACACACACACACCCTTGAGACGGAGACTCAGGGCACTGTTGTCTGGGGAGAGAGGATAGAAATCTACACCCATGAGCTTCAAGTCAGTACACGGCAAGGACCACAAATAGCACAGGTGCCATCGGCACTGACTTTAAGCACCGAGAAGAAGCAGTGTGCACACTGACCTTGGAGTACTATCAGGTTTGATGCTGGGGAAGCATCTGCCCGGAAGACCTCAGTAGCAGAGGCTTCAGAGAACAAGTGCCTATGTACATCCGAGGACCAGCAACACCTCTGGACTGCTAAAAGAGATCCCCTTGCAAAGGGGTTAACGGCTGGGCCTGTGTAGGGAGTTTAGAGAGACTTATCTTGGAGTCAGCAGGAAACTAGTGAAACTTTAAAAGAATGGTGTGTTCTTTCGGATGCTTTAGCACACTGAATAGATGGGAGGCGCTGTAAGGAGGCTATTATTCTACTCTAGACCTAAGACAGTAGAGTCTGCACTAGAACATCAGAAGGGGGAAACAAGAGGAAAGTCAAGAGCCAAATGCAGCGTGTGAATGTTTTCATGGGTCAGTCTTAATAGGCCATCTTCTGAGGGCTCCGCTACATCTCCAGGTTACATGCTGGGGGCCCTTGGGCCTGTTATTTAAGCTCCCCTCCCCTAGCATCCAGCCTCAGTCTCCTCATCCATGAAATGGGGATAACACTTTCTTGTAGGGCGGTTGTGAAGATTAAAACTCGTGTGTGAGCCTCCCAGCTTGGGTAACAGTCTCCGGACTGGTGCCACTTAGTCAAGAAGTGGCACCCATCATCAGCAATGGCATCCGGCTAAGTTCAGAGCCATCTAGTTTTCTCCTGTTAGTACATGGACAGCCTCCCATCTCTCCAAACAGTCATCATTAAGATCAACAAACGCTACAGTGTGCATATTAGATGGCACAAACCTTAAAATATTTATTTTAATTAAATCAAATGTTATGCTGCCTGTTCTTTTTTTTTTTTATATTTTATTTTATTTATTTGTCAGAGAGAAGGAGAGAGAGAGAGAGCACACAGGCAGGCAGAGAGGCAGGCAGAGGTGGAGAGAGAAGCAGGCTCCCTGCCGAGCAAGGAGGCCATGCGGGACTCGATCTCCAGGCTCTGGGATCATGACCTGAGCTGAAGGCAGCGGCTTAACCCACTGAGCCACCCAGGCGTCCCTGCTGCCTGTTCTTTATTTTGAAAGCCTAAAGACTATAAGCATCTTAGATCTAGAAGCATCCTTAGAAATTAACTGTTATTATTCACTGAATGCATGACAGGCCTCTTTGTAAATAACCCAACTTTCTAAGGTGGTTTTAAGTTGCTTTTTACCTTGTACCTGAACTGATTTATCTACGAGGCCCCCAACTGGGGAGGTTCCCTCAGTCTGATGGGTTCTTTCATGTGCTCTTAACCATTTACTCTAAGAATGCAACATAATTTTTTACTTCATCAACATATATATTCAGAAGCTACTACTGAGTAGGGAAAAACATTACTAATGAATTTTATTACATAATTAACTTTGGTTGCTTCCCCAGCTTAACAAACAAGAACTAGAATTTGTGATATTATTTCCTTATGTTATCCATTAATGCTGAACTCTGTGCATTCCAATACAGAGAGGGGAAGAGAAGCAAATGAGGACTCTGAAAAGAACACTTAGCTTCATTTGGTCAAAAATGGTCTTTACAAGGGTTTTTATTATAGGTCATAAAACACTGCTTACCACAACGTACCTCTTTCCTTGAAAAAGAAAAGACATCCTTGCAGTGGTGAGAAGCTGGAAACAACACACTGCGTATTCATGCTTCCTTCCCATAAACACATCTGTGCATATTATCTGTTTTGGGTAAAGCTGCATGCACAGCTGTTTATGCGGGCTCAACATTTTTTATTCTGTGTTGTTGCAAAGACTGAATTTTTAAGCTGAGCCTGTTGGGAGAGAGCAAATGCATCTCCAGGGGGAGGAGAACCATATGCTCCTCACTAGTAACTCTTTCCATCTACAGGAAGAAGAGGCTCTGGGTGGTCGTATCTTGTCAGGAAAAGCACGGAGGTCAAGAGCAGAGGGGATCTTTAGGCTGAATGGAACTGAAGAGCTATGCACCAAGGCAAAACTGAACGAGAGGTTAAGAATCTAATGACCGTCTTAGAAGAATTCAGCAAGTTCACATTAAAATAGGCAGTGCAACAGGAATTGTCCAGGGAAAGATGGGCAGCCCTATTGGCTAGAAAACGTTAATATTAAGAGTATCCAGGTGTAGGTATACATAGACACTGAGTGCTGCTCTGATTTAAGGATGTCCCTCCCCCAAACTTCTTGGACTGATCGTTGTCTTAAACAGGCCCCTCTTGCCCTCAAGTCCTTTCCTGGCCCACCCGAAATTCCCAGTCAGTATTTCTGATCATTCTCTTTCCAGGCACCACAAAATCACCTCGCACTTCTCACACCGATCCTCCAAGGCCTCACCCTAGTTAACTGTCTGCCCATCCCCACTCCTACAATTAAATCTGCTGAGAGAAAACCACCACATCACAGTCTCCACTTTCATCTGGGCTTTCAATATTACCTTCTCTGGGTCTCTAGTAAGTTCCCTGTTCTTTTACCTACAGTGGTTACTACAATTGCCATTTGTTTGTATTCCCAATAATGCGTCTCAAAAGTATCTTAAATTCTAAATTCTGCCTTAACCTCCTCACCGTATTCACTTATGGCTCCAACATTTGGTCATATTCTGAGGTATCCCAAGTCATAATGGTGGCAGGGACCGCTCTCTTGAGTTTCAGACATGCAGATTTCAAACCTTCCTATTCATGTTTTCTAGAATATTCCATAGCAACTGCAATCTCAGTTTGTCCCTAAAGAGTGACAATTTTTTCATCTCCATCAAACTCTTTTCTTCAGCCTTTGTATCTTTTTTTTTTTTTTCAGTTCAGCCTTTGTATTTCTTACCTTATGAATGATATCACCCTCCACCTAAATGATCAAGTTAAAATCTGACATTTTAGACTCCCTCTCTTCTTCTGACCACACAGCTAATCAGTCACCAAATCCTGGTAATTCTAGTTCCTAAACTACGTTTCAAATCAGCTCTTCTCTCCCATTTCCATGGTCGTTGTCAAGTTGCCAGTATCTCTTGCCTGGTTGGTTGTAATAGTGTTCCAACACAAGTAAGCCATCTATCTCTGGACTGAAGCATCTTTAATCTTTTCTCCACAGTGCCGACTCAAATATATATCTAAAATATAAGTCTGAATCATACAGAAGTCCTCTACTGTTCACTATAAGACAAAGGCAGAACTTAGCTTGTGACCTAAAGCACTTTAATGTCTGATCTCTAACCACCTCTGGTTTTATTTCTGGTTGTTTCTATGGTCCAAAGGTGATAGACTCTATTATATCTTTTTTAAAAAAAGATTTTATTTATTTATTTGAAAGAGAGACAAAGAGCCCGAAAGAGAGAACATGAGCAGGGGGCGGGGCAGAGGGAGAGGCAGGCTCCCCACTGAGCAGGGAGCTTGACATGGGGCTTGATCCAGGATCCTAAGATCATGACCTGAGCTGAAGGCAGATGCTTAAGCAACTGAGCCACAGGCGCCCCAATATCTTGCCCTTTTCAATGCTGTTTCCTCTGCCTGGGATGTTCCCTCCGTTGCCTTTTTGCCCTAACACACACACATCTGTCTGTCTGGCTCTTTCCAATTTATCTTTGAAGACATACTTTAAGTAGATCTTGGCCAAGTCCTGGGCAATTCTCCTCACACCCTCAAGCTAAGTTAGGCGCCCTCTTCTGTCATCCCAGAGCCCTCTAAGTACGGTTCTATTACAGAACTTACCCTACTTCGCTGTACCATGCTGTCTCCCTCACTAAGTTAGAGGCCCTTATTGCTAAGGGAGGAACGGGAAATGCGGGTGGATGAGAAAAAATAAGCATCCCAGGCACTCTGCAGATGTTGTTTCATTTAACCCCCCTCACAACAAGCCCTTCAGTAAATCCAGAGTCATTCATTCTAAATCAGTGTCACAGGTCACCTTTCCTGGCAAGCGCTGGGCCACACTGGGGAAAAACAACGCCTGGTGTCATGACTCGGACAATGGAGGGGAGGCCGGTTCTGAGAGGTCCAGCACGGTGTCTACACTGACCCATCAGCTCCACTTGGGCTCCTCTTGACCTGTGCTTCAGGCGCACCTAGCCCTCAGCTGCCCACGCTGTGGGCCCTGGTGAATAAGTATAAAGGAACCGAACAATATTTTTAAAATACGCTATGACCTAGTAATTCCACTTCTAGGAATTCACCCTACAGAAGCAACAGCACGAGTCTATAATAAGTCAATACACAGAGGATCAATGGTAGGTTGTTTGAAAGAGTAAAAAAAAAAATGGAAATACCTAAGATGTCTACCAACAGGAGGAGAGAGAGAGATAAATGATGAGTCTACACTGCCAGATGAAGCAGCCATTAGGAAGAACCTTGGTAATTCTGTAAGCTAGCTGAATCCACTGCAAAAGGAATTACATACAGCTTGATCTGAGTCTGATAAAAGGCAAGTTTACACGTTAATGTATGTGTGGCTATGTCTGCATCTGGGTGGCCAGATAAAACACAGAACACTCAGTTAGACTGTAATTTCAGATGAACAACAAAGACTTTTTGAGTTTAACTATGTCCCATGCAATATGTGAGATTATTTATATGGAGAAGAAGTTGTTTATCTGAAATTCAAATTCAACCGAGTGTCTTCATCTGCTAAATCTGATGAAACCTTATCTAAACCTTATCTGAACACATATGAAAATTTTGGGAAGGAGCTACAGTTAAAAGTTGTTACCACTGGAGGTGTGGGTAGGAAGGAGGAACAAAAGGAAGAGACTTCTGCTTTTTTCTGTCAAATGTTTAAATTGGTAGGATTGTGGGTGATTTTTATTTTTTTTGAGAGAGAGAGAGAGAGACCAGGCACATGACCATGGGGGAGAGGGAGGGGGAGGAGAGAATCTTAAGCAGAGCCCCACCTGGGGCTCAAACTCAAGACCTTGAGATCATGACCCCAGCCAAAATCAAGAGTCCACACTTAAACCACTGAGCTGCTCAGATACCCCCAAACCTTTTTCCTTAAGTAGGCTTCATACCCAGTATGGAGCCCAATGCAGTGTTTGAACTCATGACCCTGGGATCAAGACCTGAGGTGAGGTGAAGAGTTGGACACTCAACCAACTGAGCCTGATTTTTACTTTTTGGTGTTCTTCTGAGTTGCCAGTTCAAATTATATATATATAATATCTATATATATATATACACACATATATATACATATATATACACATATATATACATATATATACACATATATATACATATGTATGTATATATATATACACATATTTTTAAAAATATCATTTTATATAATGTAATGATATATAATTTTAATATTTAATACAATTTAATATGAATATACATATAAATGTCCCTTCTGCCAACCACATGTTTAAGTTAATAGGCAGCAATCTTTGGAAAATATAAAAATTAGGGCAATCTGTCAGACACGACACGTGTTGAGGTTTGCCAAGAGGTACTAGATCTGCCAGTGCTTACTGGTGTTTCCTTAATACCTTATACTTGAACGTGATTTACTTTTATTTTATACTATTATACATCTAAGAGCAATATGGTATTTACACCCCCTAACACACACACACACACACACACACACACAATATGTATTTATAAAGCAGAACAGTGGGTAAGCCGAAGGAATTGTTCCTCATACTTACAATTCTTTAAACTCTTCTCATCTGGCATTGTATTTTCAGCATTTTGGGGGTATGTAAAATGCTCACTGGAAAAGTTTCTAACATATAAAAGTCTAGTTATGAGGTTTCACTATCTGTCACATATGTTTAGTTTGTAGTTAAAGATATTTTACTACATACTTAAAATTGTCAAAATAGGCTAAACAAGCATTAGGGAAATGTCCTGCCTCTCTGTATTTTAAAGTGTTTGGATAAGAGGGATGCCAGTGATGATCAAATCATGTTTGATGCACAGAGTGGAGAGGAGAAGGATCCCATTCAAAAATTCCTACACACTGGGTGAAGACTTTAGCGCTGTACATTATCTGGCAAAGGACTTACAAATATACAAAGAGTCCTCAATACACAAAGAACTCCTGGTAATCAATCAGAAAAGGGGCATACAACACAATCTTTAAAAGTGGTGGAAGACGTGACTAGGCACTTCACAAAAGAGGAAACCCAAATGTCCAGAAGTTTATGAAGAGGTGCTTACCCTTATTCGTCACCATGGAATTGAAAATCAAAAGCATAACTAGACACCATTACAATGGCTTAAGTTGACAACACCAAGTGTTGGCAAAGCTATGGAGCAACTGACCCTCTCACAGCACTGGGAGAAATACAAATTAGTTTAAACCACTTAGGCAATCGGCACAACTACCGGTACACAGAAAAATAACTTCTCTCACAGATACGATGTTGAGTAATCAAAGCTATACACAAGAAAGTGCACACTTTTATATGAAAAAGCCAGTGTTGTCATTACCTCTAGGGAGAGGGAAGGGGCATGACGAAGCCTTTAAAAATTTTCTCATTTCTTGATCTGGGTGGTGGTGACATTCAGGTTGCATACACACTTGAGATGAGTGCATTTCTTTATTGTATGCTTCTTTCACCAATTAGAAAACAAATCCCTGACTTTCCAATATCCATCCAAATCTGGGATGTTATCCAGTTCAGTCATGCTTCTCAGGACCTGTCTGGCAGGCTGAATGTTAGAGGCTTCAGGGATTACGCTCTCGATTTTCCTTTGGGATCTGTTCATTCTTCCTTCTTAGCAGTATAATCACTTTGCCTAATTTCCACTTGTATCAGTGTCTTCACTGGTCAATGGGAGGATGACACAGGGTGACACATCCTGTTACATAATCAGGTAATGTGCATGTATGTAAGCGCACTGGAAAGTATCACATGTGTTATATAGATGTAATATTAACCACTGTTTATCTGGCATTTGGAAGACTCAAGGTTTCACCAAATAACGTTAAAGACACAATGTTTTGTTTTGTTTTGTTTTGTTTTAAAGACATGAGATTTTTTATCACTGTCATTTCCCTGACAATTCTCAAATTCTTGAAATGCAGAACAGTAGAAGTTAATTATGAGTAAGGTTAGAAAGTGTCCAATCCTATTCCCTACATGGTTCACCGCAGTGCCTCAGGGAATGGGCTTATGCGGTTCTGACTGTACCTTTCCCACTAGGTGAAACTAGGCATGTTTGTGTATTTCACTGAATCTAAAACTCCACAATCTATTTTAAGACTTACTATTATTTTAATGGACCAGTAAAGGAAGACAACTGCCAATTAAACTGTGACACAACTCTTTCTTATCACATAGAAGCTTTAGTTACACTTTGTAAAAGGATTCCTTAGACTTTTTCAGGTTTGGATTTTTATTATGTATCGTTCTTGAACATACATCACAATTAAAATTTGAGTAAAATAATCAGGTTAAAATTTTTCTCCCTCATAGTTCTGTTCTCTCACATCACTTTTCCATTCAAGAGTTTTTGATGTCTGTGTTTTCCCACATGATTCTGTCCTCTGTGCGATCAAGAGCACCCCTGTATGGGCAAGATTTTCATCCAAGTCACTGACTAATTCAGCAAGTTCTCCAGCACGTGCGCAGTCAGTACCAACTCGGTCATGACTGGAGCCTGTTGGCAGTGAGTGTTCGGTGCACTCCAAATGGACATTTTAGAAGTGATGAAATATGACAGTTACCCTCTTTGAACCCCAGTTTTCTCTTTAATAAAACAAGAGTCATCCTGACAGAATTATTTATTTTTCAGAGAGAGAGAGAGCACAAGCAGGGGGAGGGAGAAGCAGACTCCCCGCTGAGCAAGGAGTCATGATGCAGGACTTGGTCCCAGGACCCTGGGATCATGACCTGAGCCAAATGCAGATGCTTAACCTCTGCTTAACTGACTGAGCCACCCAGGCATTCCTATACTAAACATTTCTGTTGTTTATCTGATACTAGAATTTAACCAGTTACCTTTTTGTAATTTGCTACATCTGTCCAATTTACCACCTATTCTAACCTTAATGCCTTCCAAAGAGATGGCCACTTATCATCAGTTTGTTGCACACTCTTCCAGACTTGGTCTTATAATTATAAGAGATACATACGTATTTCAGAAAAATGGAACCAAGCTGTCCTTGCAGTTCTAAAACTGGCTCTTTTCTCCTTTACCACATTCAACACTATGCTTTAAAGGTAATTCCTTAAAGATTAACAACATGCTTTTTAAATTGTCACACAGAATTCCATATGGTATCACAGTCTATTTGGCCATCACATTACTGATGAGCCCTTAGGTTATTTCTATGTTTTTCCCTTATAGTTAATGTTATAGCAAACTCTCTTATTCATACCTCCTTTGGCACTAGTGTCAGGGTATCTCTGAGAGGTGAAACTGCTTGGTCACTGAATAGATATTCATTTTTAGTTTTAATAGATACTGTCACATTGCCTCCAAAATTCCGTGTCCGTTCATATTCCCACCAACAGTACACCACTGCTACCCTACTAGTAGAGACCTTGATCGTCTCCTTCCTAAACCACGGGAACGACTGTGATTGAACCCCTGCTGTATCTGCTCCTAAATGATACGTCACCACCAAATCAATCCGTTTAAAACACGACAACGACAGAGTCAGCCAGCCACCCAAACGCCTGCCACTATTTCCCGGTGCCTACATGATCACGTTCGTCCCTCTCTTGCTTAACTGACTTCTTGTCCTTATCTCTCGGGATGTGCCCAGCCTCATGTTGTCTTTTCTCAAGTAGAAATGGGCCACTCTTGAGACACGACTCCCCAGTCCTGGCTTCCGGTCCGCCGACGTACCAGACCAGTGAGAGCTTCTTCCTGAAGCCCGTCTTTGTTCTTCCCTACTTGGGAGTTCCTGCAGCACTTCTCATCTGTAACCCTCATGTGGCATTTGTCATGCACTGCTGCCTTATGTGCTGGCTAATTCTCTCTCTAGTTTACTCTCCCTTTCTGGATTTTAGACCACGTATAAATTGTGTTCATATGACATATTCATATTATTTAGCCCAGTGGCTTGATGTTCTGCTACACAAGAGCTTATAGAATAAATTAGATACACAACTGGAATGTATCTTCTGGCTAGAAAGGCTTCCTTGTTTTTGTTTCAACTATAAAATAAAAGGTGCATCTGAGGTATATCAAGTATTAGAATATTTTGTTTTTTTTTTTTAAGATTTTATTTATTTCAGAGAGAGAGAGAGAGAGGGTGTGAGCGAGCAGGGGGAGCAAACGGGAATCAGAAGCAGACTCTGCACTGAGCACAGATCACAGAGCCCGATGTAGGACCTGATCCCAGGACTGGGAGATCATGACCTGAGCCAAAAGCAAGAGTCGGACGCCCAACTGAATGAGCCACCCAGGCACCTGCATCTCAATCTGGTCAGCTGCCATCAGGAAAACATAATTAAAAACTGAGGGAAAACGCACAGATGTGAAATATACTATTCTCAGGCCTTTACCTTTTATGTGTGCCAGAACATAAGAGAAAACTCTTAAAACCGACTCCCCAGTGTGCCATGAGGGCACACTGTGTGTTCTATACTTGGAAATTTCGGAGGTAAGTTTATAGGATTTCATGTTCCAGAGAATCTGAAGATTGTTTTTCGTAGCAATTCAGGAGGTAACTGTTATAGTAGCAGCGAAAAATACAGGGAAGGACATGCAAAAAGGCATTCACAATCAATGAAGGCCCAAACTGAGGGAAGAAAGACCATTAGCAATACCACACAGATCAAGTGATCTTTGTGGGTCACTAAGGCCTCCATGCATCATCTGCTTGGTATCATTTTAGAGAAGCCACTGTCACTGCTGGTCAGATCTTGGTGTAGTGCTATGATCCATCTGGGTCCCTACGTTTGAAAACTACCCATAGGTAACCAGAAAGTTCCCTAGGTGAAAAATCACCACCCCTTCTATGAGTAAGAGGTTGCACCCTTTAAAAATATTTTATGCATTTGTAACTAATTTGACTTGCACATTTTAATCCTTATTTATAGATATGAAAACCGGAGGTTTGGAGAAGTTAAGTAACTTGCTCAGGTCACATGGCCGGTAACCATCTTGTTGCCATGGGACCCTCTTTCTCCACATCAAATAAATAAAATGAAATAAGCGGTGTTTCCTGGGCCTTAAGACCTTCAAGTATTGTAGTACTTCCCCAAATCTAGTTGAGGCGTTGCTTCCTGAGACTCCATAGAAGGCAAAAATATATAACTACTTCTACTCCCCTCCCCTACTTCCCCGTCCACACCTGTAGAATTAATTAATGTTCATGCAAAGTTTGCAAGGTGATTTTTGCAACTTAAAGTCAACTGATTCTAACAAGCTACTTGCAGCTGCTCACAGTACAGTGTTTTTCAGTGAATGGAAGTGATACAAATTCCATAATGTATGTAGTGAAGCCTTCCGAAGGAGCTGTAATAAACATGTCCTTAACAAAGGTTAAAAAAAAAAAAAAAAAAAGTCAACTGATAAATAAAATATATGTCCGTGTCCAAACACAAAACCTGAAACTCCTCATGGCAGGCATGCTAAATTTTCATTCCTTTAACCACGTGTGCACTTTTTAAAGAAGGATTACTTATTAGACAGAGAGGGGAACAGAGGGAGAGGGACAAGCAGACTGTGCCGAGCGCTGAGTCTGATGAGGGGCTCGATCTCACAACCCTGAGCTCAAGAATCGGGCACTGAACTGACTGAGCCACTCAGGTGCCCCACGTGTGCATTTTTGAACCTTCTAGCTTCTATTGCACTTCCTTTCCCTCCTTTATGTATCCCACTGGGACTATCTGATGTTTGGCAGCACTTGTCTTGGGGGCCCTGTGAGATTTTGAGGGCATTCTGCTTTACTTATTTCAGACATCTCTAGTCCTAGTCCTTTGACGGCGCAGTGTTTCGCATACAGTAGATGCACAGTAAAGGTTTCTTGAATTGAATAAAAGCCATGTATTAATCTGACATATATCCTTACTTGACAAATGTGGCGGCAGCTGTGCTAGAAGCTACCAGGGAAAGAGTAAGAAATAACTTCTGCACGAGCATGACTGAAATGAAACAGGTAATACAGAAATCACTACAACTCTTCATGGACCAAAGAGAAGCACATTTGGAATGAGGTTCTAGTTGAAGAGACCAAAAATGCTAAGAATGAAAGTGCTGGCAAAGGAAACATCACAAATTCTGAGGTTAGGTCAGTAAAAACAAGGGCAAAGTTCAAACTAACATTGTTTTTAGAAGAATGTGCAACTAAGTATGGTAATCAATTCCAACCAATAACAAAATGTTTCAAGGATAGGTTATTACAGCAAGTAATTCTATATAAATGAGAACAAAACCACATTCGGAGAGCCCTTGGGAAGTCTACTGGACTAGAATAATAGGACTTGGGTTACTATTCTAGTACTAGTTTATCTAACTACATGACTTTGGGCAGCTCACCCTACTTCTTTGGGACTCATTTCCTTAAATATATTGTGTGGAAATTGGACTAAATACATTCCAAGGCATTTTCCAATTTGAAAATTTTATAATTTCATTAAATTGTGTGTAAATGATGCCTTCAACCCTCTAAAAAGACCCTCCTGAGTAGATTTAAAATGATTCCTCCAGTTTTGCTGAAAATCCTATTAGAGAAACCTGGTCAACTTCTTGAAATTTCAAGTTGAGTTGGTACTATAACATATTTAGAAAATTACCAGGAGTAAGATGGGAATGGTCTGGAGGTACACCCTCTGTAAAGAGTAACACAGAGTCCCGATGACATTTCCGTACTACAACAAGCCATTTCTGAAGAAAAGTAGAACAAAGAAGTAGATTTAGTCACGGGGTAGAAGGTGGACCTTTTTCAACACTCTAGTTGCCTTCGGGGACCTGACGGACCAACTAGATTGCTGCCTAGAAAATCTGTCCTGTTAACATTTGGGATGGAAATTTCAGGTACATTCTAACAGATTTTTACAAAGTGTGCTTTGGTTTAGCACAGCTATCACCACGTAAGAATTGAGCCCGGTGAGGGGTATTAAGGAGGGCACATATTGTATGGAGCACTGGGCATTATACACAAACAATGAATCATGGAACACTACAACAAAAACTAATGATGGGGGCACCTGTGTGGCTCAGTGGGTTAAAGCCTCTGCCTTCAGCTCAGGTCATGATCCCTGTGTCCTGGGATCAATCCCCGTGTCCTGGGATCGAGCCCCACACTGGGCTCTCTGCTCAGCAGGGAACCTGCTTACCCCTCTCTCTCTGCCTTCTTGTGATCTCTTCCTGTCAAAAAACAAACAAACAAACAAAAAAACCAAAACCAAAAACTAATGATGTACTATATGGTGACTAACATAATAATAATAAAAGAATTTAGCTGGCATAAATTAAGATTTTTAAAGAAGCATTTATTGATATTTACTGACAGATTTTACAACAGCTTGTTAAAATAACTCCTAAATTTTGGATCACCAGCGAAAACCAGAGAAAGAACTGTAAGATCTATCTTCTTTAGGAACACTGTATTTGCTCCTTACAAAAGTTGATAGTAAAAATTACAACCTGCGAGGCCTTCCTATTTTTAACAAAGGAAGCAGACACAGACTGTACTACCTACAAGATACTAAATAAACAAAGAAATCCCAGGAGTGGTTTCTGAAACTGCTTGCGGGTGGGGGGAGGGGGGAACAATACAATACAATAATTCCTTCAGAATACGAAGAGTCCATTTTCAGTGGTCTCTCACAATCTTCATTTGTTCTCAAGTAAAGGCATAAAATACTAAGTCACACAAGAAAAACTGCTAAGAACTCTTCAGGTGATAATGACTCTTCTTTTTCAGATGCTCCATTATGACTGATATTTTAAGGAGAAAAGGGGTGGGAGTGGGATAACTTTTTGTCTTGAACTAAGCTGGGCTCTAATTCACAACTATGTTAAAGTTCCCTTGTCATTCTCCTAGAATTTAAAAAAAAGGATAAGGCAGGATTCTTTCACTGGAGAGTAGAAAACTTCACTAGAGATTATCTTCATGTGGATTCTTCTCTGGATAGCAATATGGCAACAGTAACCACAAACGAGTGACACTTTACAGATTTCTGAGGAGGCTCATACAAGTAGTGATCATGTAGGCAGTTCTGCTAAATTTCTACAGGATTCTTATGTTACAGAAACAAGCTGTATCTCTGAAAACATGCTGCGTATTCCTTAATGGTTTAAAAGTAAATCTGCAGAAGTAAGGGGATATTCTCCTTAACTCTGCTCTACTTTTCAAGGTGTTAAACAAAACACAATCTATGAAATGAACAGCCAGTATCCACTGAAAAACTTTTATTTTGGAATCCTATCACTGACACCACTGGGTTTAATAATATTAATAAAATTAAATATATCTGTCTTCATTTTTTATGAATTTATTTTATATACATAGAGGCTTATAATAATTAAAATCATAAAAATAAATTGCCACAATGACCCAGAGGGCACAGAAATACTAAAGCATTTATGTAAATAGGACTTACTCATTAAATAGCACTGACAAAGCTATATAAATTATATTTAATTCTACCATGGTGACTTAGACTAAAACCATCTAGTGGATTGTGCAAGAGTCACAAATCTAACTCCTGGCTTTTTACTTGTGTGAACTTGGGCAAGTCATTAATTAGCTGGTTATTCCATCTGCAAAATGAGAACAGTGCTACTCCTCAACTGCACGAAAATGTCGCAAGCTCAGCTTCAAGAAGCTTCCCCTAGAATTTAAGCCTTTCAAAAAGCCAAATCCAATTAAGATATAAATGTACAAGAAATATTAATTCTCCTTGTATTTGCAGACTAGCTAATGTCTTCCAATGGCATTACTGAAGTTGAACTCTTCAACTGTTCATGAAAATAGTCACACTTACTGATTCCCTAGGCTCGTGTCTACATGAGAAGGCTGAGGGTAAACAGGGGATATGTTCTGGGGAAAAGAATGCAGTGAATCATTAGGACTAGAAGTGAAATGAAACGCTATACCAAATCCTGTTGAAACTTTAGAGCTTAAAATGAGAAATAACTTTTTCCCATGAGAACTCAGTAATTATAATTGTAATGAGTGCTAGGAAAGGTTTTCAAGTTCTTGGCTGACATATAAATATCAGCATTTTCAATGAAATCTGCCATTTTACAAAATATAGCACTATTAATTAATTCCAAAAGCCAGAGAATTTTTATGGAATTACATATTACGGATCCATGACTACCAAAGTGGTTCATCATGATTGATGTTATGATTCTGAATACCATGGGAGTTAGTAATGATTCGGTGACTTCCCATGAAATTCAATCCAGTGTTTTTTTTGGTCAAATTGGCTCATCATTTTTCACCAAATTGGTATTTTCTCTGCTATCCTGTTTCCAATCATCTGGTATTCCTCTGGAGCCTACACAATCTTCAGGTATGGGCTTTAATTAAAGCCTGATATTGTATGACAGACCCTGAAATCAGGCCCAAGAAATAATTTTGACAAAACAATGCTATTTCAACATGAGTATCTAGGGGCACATGGGTGGCTGAGTTGGTTAAGTGTCGGCCTTCGGCTCAGGTCATGATCCCAGGGTCCTAGGATCGAGCCCCACATTGGGCTCCCCGCTAAGTGGGGAGCCTACTTCTCCCTCTCCCTCTGCCTGCCACTCCCACTACTTGTGCTTTCTGTCAAAGAAATAAATAAAATCTTTAAAAAAATGATAAAGTAAACATGAATAATATAACTTAGTTTCTACATGTTTTCCTTTTTAACTGAAATAAAAATCTACTTTGTAGTGAATAAATCCACTTCTGAACATCAAAATGGGACATTAGCTTATTAAATTATATGCTTCCATATTCACCTGAGCTCAAGCAGAAGTCAATTACCGATCATCCCTAAAATCAGAGATCATTAACATGAATAACAGAAAAACTCACATACAGTCTTACTCATCTACAAGACCAGAGATCCCATAGTTAGGGACTGAACATATATTCATGTGAACTCACATTTACATATACTTCACTGATTCTCCTTTACAATCTACTTTGTAAAATATTACAAATACCTAAAGAGGCAAATTTCCCTAGGTCTATGTATTATTTTGACATTAAAACTAAGAAATAGGGATGCCTGGATAGCTCAGTCAGTTAGGCCGCTGCCTTCGGCTCAGGTCATGATCCTGAGGTCCTGGGATCGAGTCCCACATCAGGCTCCTTGTCCAGCGCGGAGCCTGCTTCTCTCTCTGCCTCTGCCTGCAACTGCCTGCTTGTGCTCTCTCTCTGACAATAAATTAATTTTTAAAAATCTTAAAAAAAAACAAACTAAGAAATATTTTTATGTGTTACTAGATACACTTAAAATTGTACAGGAAAACCATCTTTTAAAATTAGTATCCCTTGTACCAACAAGGCCAACTTAAAATGGGTACATGAAATATACAGCCTGACATCATGGCACAAGTTGACTGTGTCCTTACTGAATGAAGAGAGTCACCTCTACCCCAGATTTGTGGTTCCCTCTCACTCCCTGCTGACAACAGGGCAGGGGGACCCTTCTGTTGCAGCTGAGGTTGGCTATGAGTCCTGACGTACTGACTCAGCCTATGGAATGATATGAACAGTTCACCTGTGAAGGAGAGACGTGAGTGCTCTCTGCTCCACTGTGAGCTCTCAGACAAGTCCCTAACCTCTCAAGGACGGTCTTCCAACTAGATGATGCAACAGAATTGGAACAACTCTAACATTCATCAGTCACATCTCCAAGCCGTCCTTAGTGATCATGCCACCACTTCTTCCACAGAAGAAGAGATGAATTTCAGATAAAAATGACACAGTGTTGGGGTGCCTGGGTGGCTCAGTGGGTTAAGCCTCTGCCTTTGGCTCAGGTCATGATCTCAGGGTCCTGGGATTGAGCCCGGCATCAGCTCTCTGCTCAGCAGGGAGCCTGCTTGCCCCTCTCTCTCTGCCTGCCTCTCTGCCTACTTGTGATTTCTCTCTCTGTCAAATAAATAAATAAAATCTTTAAAAAAGAATGACACAGTGTTATTTCTACTCAATTATCCTACTGGTTGCTTCTAGCCCTCACTTAAAGTTATGTTAAATGGTGCCAGGATTTTCCTGAGGAACATGAAGTAAGAACTCAGTGAAAACCAAAGTATGATTATTCCCTCCAGTGTTCTGTCCTCGGTGCAATCACACAGATGACCATGAGCTCATAATCATAGATCATCACTGCCGGTCACTTTCAGAACACCTGTCTGATAAATGTTCATTCCCCTCGAGCAAAACGGTATCTTTTCAGAAGAGAAACATTCCAAGGACACAAATATGAACTCAGTCACCTGTTGGGAGGTTAAAAACTGTACTAAACATTATCTATTTCTCTCTAAACCACTTCTAATGATGAGTTCAGACAAATAAGTTTCCACAAACATAGTTCCACAGGGAACCATCTCATTATCCATCCTTCCATACCGGCAATCAGATCTTCACGAGAGAAAAATCTACCCCAATGCAAAGTATGTGCTTACAAAAAAGGTCAGTCACAGGACTCTATTTGGATAAGAGCACCTTAAGCATTTCCATCTTTCAAGAACTAAAAACAGTTTTTGGAAGCTTCTAAATTATCTCAGAGTTTTCTCATCTTGGATGGCCTGCCTCCTCTAAAATTGGCTCTCATTCCCCAATGTGCTGGTCTGTGTTCTCAAAGCCGCCATAGCTCTTGGTGAAGACGGCCTGACAAAAGTCAGTCACCAAGATGGATCTCTCTGGAAATGAAGGCTGTCTGGAGTCCACCAACTTTAACGACTTCGGTTTGAACTGAAGAGGAGTTTATTGCCCTCCAGCCCCTATCCCCGGGGCAGTAAATTACCCACGATTAAAGGGCCAGTTTCCCCTCACCCTCCTCGCCTCCATCACTCTCCTCTGCTCCAGGCAGAGGCATAAAAAACGCTCCCCAAAGGACAAAACCTGCCACCAAGGCAGCAGCACTGTGGTAATTTCCCAGGGCATTATGATTGATAATGATCAGCAGAGCGTGGGATAATAGCTCCCCTCAATTTACCGGTCCCTTTGAAGGGTTAAAATCTGGCAGATGTTGATAGCTGACACTCCTTGCTAACAGGAAAGACACATTGCTGCGGGGCCCACTTCTAGGCTTTCCCGTCCCTGCAGCTGTCTGTGCAGAGCTAATTGTATCCACTTGTTTAACCTCGGGGAACGTCTGGAGGGGACCCAGTGCCACAAGGGTACCTTTTTTTTTTTTAACGGTCATTTCCTCTCTGGTGTAACTTGCATGACAGTATGTGACAAGCAGAAATTAATGGGGACACTGCTGTGCCAATTCCTCCTGAATTGCTGACACTGGCTACAGGCTGCCTGTTTGCCACCCAGCCAAGACCTCACATGAAACATGGCGAGGGGCCCACAGCTCTATTCACCAACCAGCCAGCTGGTCAGTGATGAGAGGAGCCACAACAATGTAGGGCGCACAAACCAGGAAGAAAATGCTTTACAAACCGCTTCACACCAAGGAGGTAGCATTTGCTGGGAGTTCATACGCCGGTTTATTTTCCCGAGTGACAAACCGCAAGGCTCCCGTGGACAAAGAACTTTCGACAGAAGAAGTATTCCTCTCCCAAGGTCTTCTCAGGTTTGGGGCCGGAACATCATCTGGGCAGAGGGAAGCCGCCCGAGATTCATCTCCAAGGAGGCTTTTCCAGCAGGCGGCTTCCAGGAAGGCCTAGGCGCCAACAGGGTATCTCTTGCCTCTAGCTAACTACCACGCTGCTGTCCAGTTTAAAAATTCTAGGCATGGGGGTCTCTTTCACTCTTTCTCACACACACAGGCACACATACAAAAGGATCTCGAGTTCAAGCCCATTATGTGTCTGCAACGTTTTACAAGGTTGGGGAATCTGCCCCAACCTTGGCAAGATCCACTTTCTCCTCTTAATATAATCAGAAATCAAACTCTGCCGGTGGTCACTTAAAATGGTGGCTCCCTTAGAGATCAGGCCCCGCTGATTTCAGCTCAAACAAATCAAGGCTCATAAATTTAAAAAGCAAAACAAAAGCTGGCATGGGGGAAAAGTCACCTAACCATGATCTTGGGTACAACTCAAAAGTCAAGTTTAGGGGGAGACACGGGAAGCTGTAATAGGAAAATTAGACTAGTTCGTGTTTTTTAACCAACTTGGGAAGCCCTAAGGGCATTTCGAAAAGGCACAACAAAGAGGCTCCTCCATTTTGTGTCTGGACATGGCTCGGGGTGAAATTTTGGTGCTCTGAAGTAGTGGATACTCTCATATAAACAAGAATCTATTCAACTCACTTTTTTCTTCCATCCGAAGTTTTAAAGCGTACTAGATAATACAAAGATGGAGCCAGTTTCTGAGAAAACAAGGAACACTCAGAGCAGCCAGGACATCCAGCAAAATGAACGATGTACAGATTCTGATCTAAGTTAGAGAGGCCTCTCGTTTTTTGGCGGGGGGGGGGGGGGGGGGCAGGAATTAAGGGGAAGAGAACACAAGAGCCTACAGCATCACCAAGCTGACCCTGCAGATTAAGAGGACGTGTGTTTCCATTCCGAGAGGACCTCTCAAAGCCAACATGAGAGTGGGGTCCTCAGGATGGTCATTCCTTGGCCACAAAGAGTTAGCTGCAGGGAAGAGGCATCCTACCTTTCCACCAGCAAATGGAATTAATAAAATTCTCCAACTCACTCTGACAAGAAGCACAAGACCAGAGAGAAAATGAAATAGTATGCGTGCCCCTGTCCACCAAATAGTGGATGGGCTGTTATTTCTGTAAATATAATCTGTGAGAGATCTACTGCATTTATGAAAGGTGTAAAATGTTTCTAACTCAGAACTGGACCACAGGCCTGGAAAAAACGCAGAGGAAGAGGTTATGGAAATGGAAATGCTAATTTCTTAAACAAGCACATTTCCAAAATATACTATATAATGCTATATACTATACTATATATTAATATACTGAGCCTTTTAATTTTTTTAAGATTTATTTATTTATTTTAGAGAGAGAGAGTGTGCAAGCAGGAGGGAGGAACAGAGGAAGAGGGATAAGCAGACTCCCCTGAGCACAGAAACTGACGCAGGGCTCAACCTAGGACCCTGAGATAAGGACTTGAGCCAAAGTCAAGTCAAACCAAGTCAAACACTTAACTGAATGTGCCGTCCAGGCGCCCCTAGAGTACTACACTGAACCTTTTTAAAATAGTCACGGCTGGCATAGTCTTTAAGGACCCCAGCTTTCTCATCAATAAGTGGCATTTTAATTTAAATTCAAACATTCTGAATCCAAAGGATGCTGAGAACATACTGTCTAAATAATAGGTCTTTAAGGCCCAGACCAGTGCCGAAATGTTAACAGACAGGAATCCCATTCGATTTCAGACATTCCCTCTTATGTGACAAGTGGGTGGCATGAATTGGAATCTCTCAGAATCCCTTCCGCAAATGTTACTAAGACCCGTGCAGGTCCTGAGCTCGAGGTGTGATGCCCACAGGCTCTGCTACAGCTCTGTCAGGTGGGGTGCTGTGTGTGTGTGTGTGGGGGGGGGTGCTTCTTACCTTGTTTCCCATTAACTAAAATAATATTTGCATTGATGAATTTAGCTCCAGCTTACATTTCTCAACTCCCAAATTTTTCCAGACTATAAATACCCGATTTAACAATGCCAGGAGGAGTAGAAGAACGCTGCATGTCTAACTTCATCACAGAGACATGTTCTAGAAATGCGTATTTTTAAGTTAAATGGGGGATACCTGTACTTATTAAAATAGCCCCTCTCAGCTCAAATGCCACGTTGCAGTGGTCAAAAAGTTGCACGGCTTGTTAAAGACTATTGGCCCACACACACATTTGATTTGTGAGTTAGGGAACTACAAACCGTATTTTAAAAGGCAATCTAGCAAGCAGCTGGATATAACATTTCCAGGCTTCCCAGCCCTTCTGGATGCTTCGTTAGGCCTCTTATCAGAAGAAGAAGAATAGAGATCTCTGTTATGGCTTTCCTGTGGCAAGGAAAAGACAAGGCGATGATTTTCCAGTCCATTTCCCCTGGTAACATGCTCATCAATCACCAGAGGCTAGGACTTTGTTATTTGGGCTGGAGGAAAGAGCTCAGGGGTTTCTATCCCAGTGGAATGAGGCTCTCTCCTATGCGATGCTTTAGATTACTATCAAGGGTGTGTTGCCTCTACCTTAAGAGTATTTGCCTCTGACGGCTTGCGGCTCACAGGGCTTGGCGGGAACACAGCAATGACTACTGACTGACATCTACTGCTGATTCAGGCTGGGATAAAAGCGGTTTTGGAACAGCTTGCTTGGTGATGCCAGTTTTCCAAATCCAACAAGGGGACTAACAAAGCTGTAGGGATTTCTTGTTCTGAAAATGATGTATCCTTAACAATTTTCATTTACTATCACCCAGGCTGGTCTATGTTCATCTTCATACGTTCAAAAGGACTACAATGGAAAAGGATGACAGACTTTAAAGGAAGGTTCCCCTCTCCGCTCAACATTTAGAAAATAATAAACAAACATACAACCAAATTTTTTTTGGCAGCACTTCCCTCGCTTTAACTTTGAAGAAATACAAGTTGTCCTTAGCGTTATTCATGTTCTCGTGAGGGCAAGTGCATGTTCCAAAGATCACTGTTAGCGTTTCGAGTCTCAGGAAAAGTAGCGTTTCTACTTCAGGAAAAATTGGAAAGACGTCTGACAACCCTTCATTAAATCAATTTTGCATTCATTATATCTTATCCATCTATCTATCTATCTATCTCATCTACTTGGCCTGTATAGGTAATCTCCCTGTACAGGTCAATCCAGGGTTTGAAAGAAATGTTCCATTTTTATTTTTTACTATTTTTTTGCAGGTACAGAATAAATGCAAATATCCAAAAAAGCCTTTCCTTAACTATATAATGCTAGGAACTCATTTTAATAAGAGGGTGAAAAGCTGATCTGAGGTAAAAAAACAATGAAAACATTCAATGTGCACTAAAGAAACCCACGCCTATGCCTGCCACTGTAGTAAAAATAGACTTGTAAATTCATCTATAGAGTATACTACTCAGTAGTAATTACCTCCATTTACAATCAAGTGAAATTCCCCCACAGCCCAATTATTCTATTTAATGGTTATATGACAATAAGATTAAAGGAGACAACCATGGTGTCAGTAAGTCTTATTAGAAAACCAATCATTTTTCTTCTACTCTTTCAATGTTTGTCGTTTTATCATTATCAGCATCAACAGGCATGTACTAAATGCTTTTAATGTATATACATCAATTATTTTACAAAATCCGTCTTACTGTGTTGCCTAACAGCAAAGGAAATGACACTATGTTGATAATTCTTATGCTGGGCCATGAAGAAAAGATTCAGATGTAAGAACTTAAACTTCTCTGTAATAGAGTGTATTCCCCATAAAAAACGATGTCAGATGTTAAGAATATTAGGCTGAATTATAGGAAATTTCTATTTCTGTAGTTCAAAAGCAGTCTACTACTGACAACTCATATGGCCTCGTGCAGTAATAGTACACACTCACTTTAGACTTTAGACTTTTTTTGATTATATATATAAACAACCCGTAATATTGCCACAGAGATACATGTTTTTAGTGTTTTAGTATATTTCCTTCTGGTTTTCAATATATGCACTTGAGATGGGACTTCAAACTTAGGATCATATTGTATAAACAATTTGAAGCTTGTCTTTCTTTACGCAATTATTCAAAATTTTTTTTTGCAAAAATCATTGTTAGATGAATTTTCGTGATTTATTTAATCTTAGTACATCCTCCTTTTTCATGTGTATTTCTCTGATTATCTGTAAGGCTGAGGATTTCCCCTATCTTTCAAACATTCCTTGTAGATGTGTTTCTTCATGACTCCGCACATTCCTCCTCTGTATCTAAATTGGGAAATTTCTTATTGGATTATAAAAGCTTTTTATATGTTAAGGATACTAAACTTGTCATATTTTTGTAAATCATTTTATTTGCCTTTTAGTTTTATTTATAATAATTTAAGTTTAAAATGTTTATAGTCTAATCCACTAATTGTTTCCTTTGTGATAATATCTATAGTGTTTTGCTTAGAAAACTTGACTCCCAGATCTGGTATTTGCTTATATGTTATTCTATTCATTAAAAAAATTAACAGTGACCCCCCCCCATACACACATGCCTTTTGAAACTATAAAGTGTTTATTAGACTTTATACAAAACCATAAAAGAGGGCACTTGCTTGGTATCCAAAGCTGAAAGTGCTGTCTTCAGTCTCCTAACCAGCACTAAATGTTACTAAATCAGGCCTGTTTCTAGCAGAATTTACAAGCAAACTCAGCTGTCTCTTTTCTAAGGAAAATTTCCTGCTGTACAAAGGGTTACCTCTGAACAGTATCTCCATTATTTCACCCATGACTCCATTCCTAATTTTCTGTTTTCTGGCAGCTGCTCTCTGACTTACAAATAATGCGTGTCTTTGTTTAGAGTTCCTTAAAAAAACTGTATATTCTAAATGTGGAAGAAAGCTCAATTTATTTTACTTTGAAACCTGAGAAATCAATAACATGAACCATATGTTAATTATGGAACTTAGTGATAAATAAAGTAAGAAGGTCCTGAGAAACCTTGCTGGTGAAAGTGATGGTAGTATTGAAACAGAAAAGGAAAGAAGTCCTTTCTCTCGGTGGGTGATGCTTTCATAAATCTCTCTGCCTGGGAGGATACCAAAATGCAACTCTTTTCTTAATTCATTCTAATGTAATTTATATTTCACTTTCTTCCGGTTCCTAAGTGTTTTCCATCAAGGCCTTAACAGTAATGATGAGATGATTACCAAGGACCATTAGTACAGGAGCCACGTTTAGAACAGATGATGTTAAAGACAAAACTTAACTGGTATTTTTGTCCTTTCATGTCATTTATTGGCATTATAGAGTTTTTGCAGTGAAGACATGCATCAACCAATCCTTAGTATCTGGTGGAAAATATTAGAGAACTTACTAGGTTTACAAGATAAATTGCTTTGACTGGGGTAATAATCATAATGCGGGAATAAGAGTCATATAATGTTTCAGATATTTACACTCGACATAATCACATGCTTTTTAAAAAAGCTACTTTGGGGGGGTTATTGTGGGTTATAAATATCTTCTTTTTCCCTCGGGCCAATTCAATTAATTGTCTTGCACCACCAACTCATTTCTTCCCTTTCTTGTACCCCGTTCTGCTGAGAGGAATATATTTTCATAGGAGGGGCAGAGAGAAGCAGGGCCCTTGCCTACGGCCTTTACACCAAATTAGTCTCAACAAACACATCGGGTCTTCAGCTATGGGTGATGTGAATTTCTCAGTTCCAGATCTGAACATTAAAACGTCATATATAAGTGAAATTAAAATGTCAACGAAGAGCACTTCAAGCATTCATTCCATACCAGACATAGCCAAAGAACATCTTAGACTGAGGGTAACTGTTTCCAAATCAATCAAAATCTGACTGCTCAATGTAGACTTAATTAACCGGTAACGCTGCAGTTCCCAAACTTAATTCACAGAAGAAAGCTCCTATGCCCTGTGGTCCCCAATTTCCTGCTATGTTCTATTTTAGCTTTCCAATCTAAAAGTGGTATGACTCTACTGGAATAGAATGATAAATATTTCTTTGGTTTGTCCAAGAAAGGAAAAATGAACAAGTATGGTTAAGGACAGCAGAGAGCAATGGTAAATATAAAAATCAACAAAGCTACCAGCTTGTATTTGTTAAAAGCTTCTAATGACATGATCTCAGGGTTCTGGGATCGAGCCCCATGTCGGCGCCATGCCCAGTGGGGAGTCTGCTAGAGATTCCCTCTCTCCACTTCCCTCTGCCCCCCACCCCTGCTCACGTGCACTCTTTCCTTCTCTCTAAAATAGATCTTTTTAAAAAAGAGTTTATAATGACAGCTGGAAGAAATTCTGAGCACTCATTGCTTCAAATATGCGAGTACCTGAATACCATGTTTGGCACTGCTGTCGGTGCTAAAAAAGCTATCACCCACCTAACTTTCACATGAATTTGGTTCCTTACCTGTAAAACAGGGTTAAGAATTCTGAACCAGTTACATTTGCAAGTCTGGTAACAGTTTATTAATTCAAGACCACAGAGAACTGTGAAAACATAAGTGAAATGAAACAAAAAGCGTCTTTCAAAGGTCAAATCGTGATGTGTCATTAAGAATTTTTTTTTAAAGAATAAGATTTCAGAGTGGCTTAAGAATTTCTAGTTAGAGGGGCGCCTGGGTGGCTCAGTGGGTTAAAGCCTCTGCCTTCAGCTTAGGTCATGATCTCAGGGTCCTGGGATCGATCCCTGTGTCCTGGGATCGATCTCCGCATCGGGCTCTCTGCTTAGCAGGGAGCCGACTTCCTCCTCTCTCTTTGCCTGCCTCTCTGCCTACTTGTGATCTCTGTCTGTCAAATAAATAAAATCTTAAAAAAAAAAAAAAAGAATTTCTAGTTAGAATTCTCATATTCCCAAATGTTTTCTTTTTAATTTTTATTAGTGAGTTAGCATTGCCAATAGAACATCTTAAGGAATACAACCTCAGTGTTCCTTTTTTTTTTTTTTAAGACTTTATTTATTTATTTGACACAGAGAGAAAGAGAGAGAGAGAGAGCAAGCCCAAGCAGGGGGAGCAGCAAGAGGGAGAGGGAGCCCGATGTGGGGCTCAATCTCAGGACTCTGGGATCACAACCTGAGCAGAAGGCACATACTTAACTGAGCCACCCAGACACCCCTAAAACCTGGGTGTTATTCAACAGGTGTTGTACGTATGGGTGACTTTAGTTAAAATGCCACACCGGACTTCACCTGGGCTGAGATGTGAACCTTCTGGTGACTGGCATTACTCAGGCACAGCAAGCAAATATTTCAGTGGTTTGAGTCATCTCAGAATGTATTTCATTCCCCATGCCAGTCCTGCCATAAGTCAAACATAAAGATACTGAAGGAGAATATTTTTTAAACTGTGGTGTCTAGGGGCGCCTGGGTGGCTCAGTGGGTTAAAGCCTCTGCCTTCAGGTCAGGTCATGATCTCAGGATCCTGGGATCGAGTTCTGCACTGGGCTCTCTGCTCAGCAGGGAGCCTGCTTTCCCCTCTCTCTGCCTGCCTCTTTGCCTACTTGTGATCTCTCTCTCTCTCTCTGTCAAATAAATAAATAAATAAAATCTTTAAACAAACAAACAAACTGCGGTGTCTATAAGCATCACCAGAGGGTACTTATTAGACACTCCTTCTGAGAGCAGGTTGGAGAATTGGTTACGGCAGGACAACTGTTTTAAAGGAGCACTCAAGGCAGTGGTTATGTAGCTGATTCAGGACCACACTTGGAGAAACAGAACATCATGTTTACCTACCTTCATTAACCCTTTATTCGGTGGAACTCCTTTTTTGCAAAATGTGTTGGGTTTAGTCTATTTTCCAGGCATCTAAATTAAGCTTACCATTGTATGGTAGTAGTGAGAGTTTTTAGAGATTAGATTTATACTTGATTATTTCTAACAGTCCAGAATTATCTTTCACTTCCTAAGACTTCAAGTGTCACCATATCCATATGCTTGGCATCAGCCCCTGATTTACACACAGAGGTCCAAATTCAGGTCAAGTTCTCCTCATTTCATATTCCACTGGAGTCGATCTTTTTTGGAGAATTTTTCTCTTTGAGAATGATGATGAGAAAGAGGAAGAGCAGAATGAGAGGAATCGCAACAACAGTTCATATACTGGAGGTATTTGATTCTCATGACTGCCACTATCGGGTTTTTAAGGGTTCGTTATACAAGTGTTTGTGAAAGCATTATTCATTTGACAAATATTTACTGGAACCAAGAATAATTTTCTTAACTGCAATGAAAGGACTGATTAATCCTTTCCACCTTGCTTAGGAATGAGGAATAAAATGCTATCTTAGATAACTGATGGATACCATCTTTATATGCATTTCACTAATTTAAAATGTAGTGACTGTAAATTGTTAGCAACTGTTCCAGCAGAATGGTGCTATCTTAACTTCCAAACTCCCCAATGCATAGGAGTATCTGTAATTTTGGGGTAAGAAGGATCAAAATGCAAATGAATAAACACAGGAGAGTATTTTCAGTTAGATTTTGTAAAGTAACTTAACTTCAAAGCTGTGACTTCTCCTGGTGGGGATGAGGAGGAACTTTGGACACAATGCTGAATGTATCCTTATGGCAAACTTAGCTTCAAATTTTAAAAAATGTGTAACCCTGAATTATCTTTTAGATATATATCCCTGGGAGACGAGAAGAGGGTCTGCACTTCATAACATCAATTATTCTTTCATTGGACTTGGTTTCCGATCCTCACTATAAAACCTGTTTAACTGAATCCAACATGGAAAGATGGTAATTTCTGGAATTTTGATAAGTCAGTACTACATGAACAGAGAAAACACTTTATAGTTCTAGTGGAGATCAGTTATTGGTTTTAGACTACATCTAAACCAAGCCAATGAAGTGAATCCTTAGTTACAATGTGGATAATCCTGCCCACTGTCAAGAATGTGCAGGCACAAAGTGGCTGTGTTGAGACAGGACGTACTACATGGGCTTATTCTTCTGTGTGTGTGTGGACGCATAATTACATACACAATCTACCCTTGCAAAAGTACAATTTACTAACTTGTACCATGGGTCCATTGATTCCTACATTTCAGAATTAATTAGAGGATTAGTGAGGCAAGCACTTTAGTACAGTGACCAACATCTGTTCATCAACCTAGGAGCGTCCCTTACATTCTAGACAGCACGCTAGTACTGGCGTAAGTGCAATCAACTGCGGTCCTGACCCCAAAGCTCTTACCTTCCAGTTGGGAAAGACAAACACACATAAAAAAATGAATGAGATAACTTCAGCTCAGAGTTATGAAGAAGATAAAACAGAACGACGGGGGAGGGAGAGGTGTGGAACAATCCAAACAGCACTAACAGTCAGTACATTACGCTCCAAGCTGGAAGCATGGCAGGAGAACAGAAAGAAAGCAGGTGTGGCCGAAGAACAGTGGACCAGAGAAGGGGGGAGGCATACTGGAATTTGGAGGGTAGAGGAAGAAAGAGCCCTACGTCATGTAGGACTCCTGATTTTATTCTACGGGTCATGGGAAACCACTGGAGAAGAGTTTTCAATGGGGGAGTAACACTTTATGTTTTAGTAAGGTCCTGCTGGTTGTTATACCGAGGATGATCGATAAAGGGGCAGGAATGGAAGACAGCATATTGGGTTACGAAGCTGGTCTGATGGATTAAGACTAGAGCTTTAGCAATAAAGATACTGAAAAGTAGATGGACCAGGGGTATCTTTGGGGGGAATAAAGCCAGAAGTACTTTCTAATGGACTGGATGAAGACTGTGAAGGAAAGCAAGAAACCAAGAATAATGCCTAGGAGTGGGGCTCAAACAATGGGGGCCCCTGGGGAAGGCTTCAACTGGCAAGAGGATCCTTGGGCAATGTTTTGGTTATGAGATATCATATGGTGCACTGAGAGCATGGGGGAGAGCTCAGGCTGGAGGATATATGATATCTGAAGATTCTGGATGGAATGATATCACCTGGCCAGAAAGTAGAGACAGCAAGAAAAGAGGGCGGAGGGTAAAGCCTTGAATGTTCCAACATGGAGAGGAAGAGAGCCAGAAAAAAGACTATAACCAGGGAGCTCAGGCACATGCTAAATTTAGACAAGGAATATCCCGGTTCTATGCAGAACCTCTCTCTGCTGTGTGTCACCATGGTGAAACACACTGGGTATACACTGCCTGAGACTTTTTAATGGGCTCTATAAACAGATTCAATGCTTAAGGTGAAGAAACATTTTCTAAAGCGATTCCAACTTACCTGTTATTAGCTTGATCAAAGCGTCGTTTGCTTACTTTAGTGAGTCAGTATTTATTTTAAGTGAGTCAGTCTTACAGTACACCTTTAGAAAGACACTAGCTTTTTTTTTTTTTTTAACCCCTATTTCCTGTTAGGAAAAAAAAATCCAAACCAGCAAGTAACTGTTATAATTGTTATTACATTCTTTTAGATAATCATGTATTTGCATAATTCTGTCCTTTTTCTCCTGATGTTTTCAGCTTACTCCAGGGCTTGGGAAACTGTCTAAGGATTTCCTTTTGGGGGAGTCCTCAAAATCTAGATTATCTAAGTATGTTCTTCCTGAAGAAGTTTCTTGATTCACTGAAAGTTACCACACGCTTAGCTCATACACTCTATATTTCCCCCCAAATTTGGGGAAAACTCAGAGTTGACTCATTTCCTTCTGAGGATCTCTCCTCCTGGAGTCAATGGCCAACTGTGGTGCTACGCTGCTGGCTGCTCTTGGACTGGCTGCTTACCTCTTCCTCAGAGCAATGGAGCTGATGTTCCTCTTAAAGACGTCCCCTCCCAAGTCTATGCGTATGTGTCAGGAGAACACATACATAGGGAAGGGTGTGGTCTGTATGCAGAAAACACTGCTGTTGAGTCAAAAGACTATATTTGGAGCTGATTTCCATAGGAAAAAAACTATCATCTAGGTTGCATTCCTGATGGAAAGTCCAGATACCTGTTTTTTTTTTAAAGAATACTTCCGAGCACAATGGTTAATACACTGTGAATGATGTGCCTTTTTAAGATTTATGTATTTATTTTAGGGAGACAGAAAAAGAGAGAGAGCGAGTGAGCGCACTTGCGTAAGCACGGGGGGGGGGGGGGGCAGAGGGAGAGAGAGAATTCCAAGCAGACTTCCTGCTGAGCAGGAAGCCGCACACAGGGCTCAACCCCGAGATCACGACCTGAGCCGAAATCAAGAGTCGGACGCTTAACCAACTGAGCCACCCAGGTGCCCTGAATGATATGCTTCTTCTAGGGCATCATAAGGGTCTAGAACGTGCATATATGGATTAGATAAAACACTGCAACAGCGGGTCCTATCAAGTATTGTTACCTCGATGCGGAAGGGTAGTGGAACTAAAATGAAAGACTCCTAGGATGCAGGCTGGAGAGAGCCCAAAGCCGGGGACAGAAGAGAGGGCTGGTGCAGAGCTATGCAGAGCCCCGTAAAGCTAAGCCTGTGGAGAGTGGGGGTGGTGGTGGGGACAGCGATGGGTGGGAGAAGCAGTGGAGGGAAAGGGTATAGGGAACATAGGATCTTGAGTACTAAGAAGAAAATTAATGGTCTGGGAAACAGCACTGGTGAGCAACGAGCCCTGAGCGATCCAACTGTACCATAGGAGTGAACTATCTGAAGTTAAATTGCTGTACGTTGTGGTCCATCATAGAGTAAAAATCAACACTGGCGTGACTGCCCTATGAGCTACTTTGCCCTGGAACTAGTGTTATTAGGACATTCTACTTTGCTTATTAAAAATTAATTTTATTAAACAGTCTTCTCAGACAGCTTTCCCATAGGCGTTTTCTTTCAAAATTATTTCACGTTACTACAAAAAGCAGCATTAAACACAAGGACAGATGTGTGTGCATACATGTGTGTTTTTAAAAACATGGTCTATTCAATTAGTCCAGCCATGACACTAGATGGAAAAAACTGTCCTTCCAGGATCCTTATCGTTATTGTGGAGTATGTGTTCTTTGAATTTCTTGCCTTGTTTTTGGGATCACCTTATTATGCAACATCTGCTCTGAATTTCCAATGTGATAAACAGAGTATGAGTGTCGGTGGCAGATGGCTAATGACCAGCAGCGACGGGGCATTCAAGCCTGCCTTGTTTTCTGAGAAGCGATATTTTCATGTTAATTTGCTCTGTGTCCTGCAAAGATGAGACAAATCACCTGCTCATAATTCAGGCAAAGTGGAGACCACCAGGAGCCAAGAAGGGGCAATGGCTTGATTCCTTTAGGGGTGAGAGGAGAGAAGGGTCTGGGGGACTTTTCCTCATCCGTGGTGGCAGGGGACCCATCAGTCACTCTGCGTTATGTCAGATGGAGAAAGAAGGCACAGCCCCGGGCATCCCATACTGACACCAGAGCCACTGTTTACTGCAAGCAGATATTATTCATGAAAACAGATATTTCCCAGAGGCAGAAAACAGGTGCTATTAAGAGTGTGTGTCAGTCCCTGAAGTCTGGGTTTTGTAAAATAAACCAAATAGTATATTTTATCTCCTAGGGAAGAGATTACAACCAACAGAAATCTGTAAGAAACATTCAATTGAAGATAAAACGAAATCTAATTCACAGGGAAAATGACCCAAACAGACACATAAACCTTGAGCTTTTGGGCCTTCTCAAGCCCTATAGAACTCATTTATCATAGAAATACATAAGTAAAATGTAATTTTTATTCCAAGATTGAGTCATACAAAGGGGCCATATGGTCCGGAGCTAAAAGAACCCTGTCCTGTTTTGGAGAGGCAGCTGATCTTTTCTGACTGATCTTTCAGTGCCTTGGATTTCTACTTGTGAAATTATACTGCCAATTTCAACAAACATGTTATAGGCACAGAATGTCCAAAGAAGGAGTTTATAAGATGTTGAGAAGCCATTCCATATACTAGGAAATACGTTGTACTATTACAGGCAAGCCTAAGCACCAAATAAGTAGCTCAGTAAAACAGGGCATTTCATTTTAAAACCCTATAAAACAGAAGACTTTACAGGGAAGTCTCTCCTGATACAAAATCTGCCATATAGTTCATTTTCTGGGTAGCAGTTACGATGGTTAAGGAACAAGAAGACAGATTTTATTTACAGGTTCTTTCTGATTCCCTCTCACAGGGCGGCTGATAAAGGCATGAAAGAGGAAAAAAAAATCTGGAAGCCCCTTTTTCTCATAAAGTCCTCATAAATGAAAAGTGCTATCTAAGCACAGAGACTCTAAATTTATCTTGAACCCTAAAAAAAAAAAAGATAATCATTAAGGTGTCAATTATTGTCTCCTAAAGTTTAAGCATGGAAGTCTACGAAGACAATGTCAAATTCAAAGAAACATAAAGATGGCACAGACTCCCCCCATAATCAAGTAAATTGAAAGATAACATTCAGAATTAAAAAGAGGAAAACAAGATACAGCAATGACAAGCCTATGAATATTTGCTGACTTTAAAGTACAACAGGCAGCAGGCTCCTCTAAGCAAACGTCGTCGTCATCACCAACGCACGCGCCTTACGACGTCACGAAGAGGTGATGAAGAGGTGATGAAGACCTCAAGATGAAGTACGCACTAGATGTATGTATGCATTTATTTACTTTTATAGTACAGTGTACTTTAAAATGTTGGGAAGAACCGCCCATGATTTTATTTTATTCTCATGAGCCTCTCAATGGCAAGTTCCCGTTCACACTACCACACTTCACTTACTTTATCAAAGCCCTATGTGAATACCACGTAGTCATTGCAAGCTTTTCCCAGTGAGTTCACCCAACTAGCAACCTTCACAGATACGTAGGGCTCCAGGGTGTTTTTCCCTTTTTCTTGTTTTTGTTGCTGTTGTTGTTAACAAATGGTATTTAAAAGAATTTAAAAAATTGTTATGTGATCTATGTAATAAGCACATCACAGAAGCCCATCCTGGGTTCTTTTCTAACAAATATGTTGATGAAAATACTAAACAAAAAGATTTGACCTCTATCATAGCTAGTTGGAGACCACGGAACATTCCAATTTTATCCAAGTACTGCTCACCTCCTGTAATTTATGTCCTGAGTGAACTTAAGTGGGTAACAGGTAAACAGTGCCCCAGAAAACGTACTAGAGGACAGGGTGTTGAGGAAAACTCCCTTACCCTAAATGATCTTACAGGAGGTCTTGATTTTCTGTTTTATATTTGTTTCATGTTAAGATTTTCTTGCGTATTTATTATTATTTTACAGCATGATATGTTCTGACACTTGTAAGACTATGTCAATACTAATACCCACATTTTTAAAGAACATTTTAGAAAATACTTTGGTGCCATAATACAAAGAATCAGCTGTAGACGGTGCTCATTCATGAGTGAGTCTTGTTTTGTTTTTTTTTTTTTTTCTTTTTACCTGTGAACACTCCCTAAACTATTGAAATAACCATAAGAAAATGTGTACTACATGTTTCTGGGTGTAGAGTAAGCTTCTTGGCTAATTCATTTTTGTTGTTCCCCAAAGGCTGGCACAAAACTCTGTAAATATTCAATAAATATTTGTACCAATATACTCAGAAAAACTCTTACTACAACAAAACATATTATGTAAGAATCCAACTGTGTTCCCAATAGGTTGTTCATAAAAGCAATATTCTCTTGATCTAGTTATCTAGTTATTGAGAGTGCCTATAAATAAGTCTATGTAACGAAATATTTTGTTTTCTGACTGAGTCCTTACCAAACTCAATTAACCAGAACCCCAACTAACCAGAACCTCCTCCTTAGCAGATGTTTATCCTGCATACCAACTCTTTTTTTTTAAAGATTTTATTTATGTATTTATTTGTCAGAGACAAAAAGAAAGAGCAAGCATAAACAGGCGGAGAAGCTGGCAGAGGGAGAAGCCGACTCCCCACTGAGCAGGGAGCCTGATGCAGGACTCAGTCTCAGGACCCTGAGATCACGACCTGAGCCAAAGGCAGACACTTAACTGACTGAGCTACCCAGGCACCCCTATATACCAACTCTTTAAAAAGAAATCAATCACAAGAACAAAAGTGCAAGTTTTTACTAAAAACAATTTTGTATCACTCCCATATAAGGCCTAAAACCATACATCTGATGGTTTGATAGTGCTTTTACCATGATTATTCATGTTTTAAATAATGGCCTTACCAGATCACAAACACTCAAATTACTTTTAAAACTCTTATATTTGATAAGGAAGAAAAGCAGATTAGCACAGTATAGTTCAGAAAATTTTTAAAAAGTTAAAGATGAAGACAAAAGAGATCTTTTGATTAGCCTTTAAGTCAGGAAAATATTCAATTAACCATTGACATCTACATTAACTGCCTGAAGTATTTCATAATTTACTATGAAAGCATCAATATACCATTAAACACTAACCTTAAATAACCAGACCCCCCTAGCCTCCACCTCCACCTCAACCAGCAAACTTGGACCCTATAGGATCAGTGGGGGTATTACCCCCAAAGGCTGAAGAAATTTAAGAGACTCTGGGAGAATTTTCTGTTCAATACAGAATGGTGACATTTCCTTTCCCAGGAGATGGATGAAGAACTTGGAAATACTTTTAACAGTTCACCTTATCAAAACCTTCTGATAACCAACATTATTTTCCCCTCCTGCCCTCCTAAAAATAATTTTGAAATAATTACATCCGAAGAAAGTCTGTCAATGTGTCTTATTTACTGAGTACCTATGTGTAAAAATCTGTGTAGCGACTGACAGGATACAAAGATGAATGAATATTGACATAAATAATCACAATTAAAGGTAGAAAATAGGACCAAAAGGGGGAGATGTGTAAAACAAGCGCTGTTAAGACCAATGAGATTATATCCAGCTGTGAAAGTTGATCAAAAACTATCTGGGGTGGGCCTGGAAGTTCAGCAGATAGTTATTGGGGGGGGGGGCAAAGAAATGACAGTGAGGAGGAGGAGGATGACATAGGTAAGAAATCGTAAACCACACAGAGTCTAACTTGGCAGGTAACAGAGTCCACGAAAAGGGGCTCTGCCTTGTGGGATGAACACAGGGTTTCAGACAAGCTCATAAAGGAAAGCACTGAAGCCACACTGGAATAAAAGTGAGAGTAAAGAGAGATGCAGGGATAGAGGAAAAGAGGGCCAAGACAGGTAAGAAGGATTACCTGCATTTTTTTTTTTTTTTAAGATTTTATTCATTTAGAGAGAGAGAGAGAGAGAGCATGCACGTGAGCGGGGGGAGAGAGGACGAGAGGCAGAGGGAGAGAACTAATCTCAAGCGGATTCCATGCTGAGCACAGGGCTTGATCTCATGACCCTGACATCATGACCTGAGCCAAAATCAAGAATCGGACACTTAACAGACTGAGCCACCCAGGCGCTCCAGGAATTCCTACATGTAAAGGACCTTTAAGTCCCTAAAACTGCTCAGGAAGAGATGAGTGCACACTACTGAGCATCATATTCTTTTATGAAAGCAGATGGGAACATAAATCCTTTATCAACGTAAAACCAAAGGAACAAAGCATTCAGCATCAAGTTCTAAATGTGTCAGCATCTGAAAACACCACCTTACTATCACTAGAAGTCAAGTATTTCCATAAAAGTATTTCCACATAAAGTGTTTCCAGGTATTACTTCTTATCTAAAATGATGCTGAATTTTAGAACCCATTTCTAAACATGGAATGATTAGGTAAGAGGCCTGTTTCATTAAGTCACCTGATACACATAAATGAAAGGGTCATCTTGAATACCTGCCCGCACAGGACACTCACTGATCCAAGAGATATACTGGGAAGTTCCATTAAGCAGGACAGAAGTATGACCAACAAAACTTCCTAAGTAGGTTTTCCCACTAGGGTTGAAGGAAGAAAGGACTTCTGGTCAATCCAGCACACCTAGCTTGATGATCTCTAAGGAGTCTTAACTCATTCCTGCACCCGAAGGGTTTAGGACTGTACCTGGCACTGAGGCTTCCTCTAAGTGTTTCATGAGTGAGAAAAAAAAAATTGGAGAATGAGGGTCTAAGAATGAGTATTTCAGATTTACACAGTATAATTTACGTCCTGGAGTCATTACACAACTACAATATGCAACGTGTTCATGGCGAAGTTTCAAATTATGTCCCTCAGGGTCTGTGAATGATCAGAAAAAGACTGAGCTATATTTACGACACTATACCTTCTAAGATTAGGGCCAGATAATGTACATATAGATACTTTTCAAAAATTTTAATATGTATTAACACTTCAAAGGTTTTTTCACTCAGCTCTGTAATTAATGAGCTAGAATATACCTCATTCTTTGAACATCTCACTTAGCTGGTATATTTAATTATCTACAGAGTTCCAAAAGCTCTAATTCTGGCAATATTTTTTTATAAAGTAAGCTCTACACCCTGAGACCCTGAGATCAAGAGTCACATGTTCCACTGACCGAACCAGCTAGGCACCCCCTGGCAATTTTCATAGGAAAGAAATGTTACTGCATAATGGACTATAATAGTGTGACTATTTTTTTTTTTTTTTTTAAGAAAGGCAGACTGCCACGTGCAGCGCCTCATTTGGATGTGTCTGGAGTCTTGGAAGCTTGACTACCCTACGTTCTCCTACAAATAGACCTTGAGAGCTTGTTTGGAGGTTCTAGCAGGGGAGCGCAGCTACTCATATACCCTTGACCGAAGAACGGTCCTCTCCTCTATCGGGGAAGGTCGTCCTCTTCGACCCAGCGCGCAGCTTCGGGAGGGACGCACATGGAGCGGTGAGGGAGGAAGGGGACCTAGCCAGCCAGATCAGCCGAATCAACCCTGGCAATCAATGGGGTGACAGATGTCGCAGCCAGATCGCCCTCACATCCTAATAGTGTGACTATTTAATCAAGCAGAGAGATGATTCTTGGTACCTTTATGGTTTCAGTGGGCACGCCAGGCTCCGGGACTTTATCCAAGTAAGTGGTCAAGTCTTGATCGACATGTTCGAACACTAATGTCAGTTTGGTTTCTCTGTCTGTTCGTGACACTGTGCATACATCAAACAACCTAAAAGAAAAAAAGAAAGAGATATTAAGTCAGTGACAACAGGCAAAGAAGTAACTTGTACATCTTACATATATCCTGCAATTCGATCATACAATACGAAAAAAAAAAACGGCAGTGTTGATCACTATGATATGTAAGGGTACCTAATGGGATCTGATACTCTAAAAGTAATCTGAGATTCAGGAGGGAAGCACTTGGTTAAGTGATGACAAAATCCACAGCAGCAAAGAGAAAACAACATGACTGGAGCATAGGAATGTTTGCCTGGAGAGTTTCCTTAGTTAAGACCTTACTTACATACAACTTGCCAATGGAGATAGTTTAAAAAACTGCAGCCTAGCAAAAATAGGGTTCTTTTTGGCACACGGTTCAAGAACTATTAAAGGGACAGATTAAGCATTCTTCGGAGATGCTGGACTCTGCGATGAAGATTTTTCTGGAATTTAAGGTGTCACAATCAGGCCTATGAAAATGAGGATGATGAAATACAGAGAAATTTGGATTATTTCTAAGAGAGACTTCTCATTCTGGTGAATCAAATCATCTCCCTGGAAAGGGCATAAATACTTGGTTTAAAAAATTCCAAATAACATGCTGATGAAAACTGAAATTTTAACATTTTCTGCAGGAGAGAGGCAGTATTTGAAACTACATTAGCAAACTACATTACCCGTAAATAATAAAGACTGATTAACAGACTTTATAATTAAGTTTGGATGGGCGAATCTAATGTCTTCCATACAATTCCACAACTAAGTCAAAACTCAAGTTTTAAAAGCAAAGCCGTCACTAGTTGAGAGCATTTTCAAGCCCAAGGACAAATTCTTCTTTACTTTCAACCACAGACAGTACACTATCCAGCACATGAGACGCTCACCACGTCTGAATAATTAAACAAACCACCCGTAAACAAGCTGTAAATAAATCTGACAAGAATGTAATATAAATACTAAGGCTAATAAAATGCTATTCTTAGTCTTTTCTTTCATTTTTAAAAACCGAATAAACACTCTTTCTCTTCAAAGAAACTAACCATAAATGTGCACATAACCCGTCACTAGAATGCAGGGTTGACTCTCAATTATGTACTTTGTATATTACCTCTGTTGAATTCTTAATGCCAACCGGGTTCACCATGTCACCCCACTGCATTTCTGGACTAAATGGGGCCCCACAACATTTGGTACTTCTCTGTGAATTTAAATTAAACTGTGAAATAAACTAAAGAACACTATCATTAAGTCTGGGGGGATGGACACCACCACCGACCACACACACTTCACAGCCAGATCCACGCTACTCTTTAATGATGGGCAGTTGGGAAGAGTTCTACAACTCCACTAAAATCAATCAAGATCATATGAATTTCTTCTCACGTTTATCTACTTCTAAATATTCTGATTTTGGCTCAATTGGTTAAGCAGCTGCCTTTAGCTCAGGTCATGATCCCAGGGTTCTGGGATTGAATCCTACATTGGGCTCCTGGCTCAGCGGGGAGGCTACTTCTTCCTCTCCCTCTGCCTGCCGCTCCCTTGTTTGTGCTCTCTCTTTCTCTCTGACAAATAAATACATAAAATCTTTAAAAAAAAATACTCTGATTTCTAAGTTTTTGTTTTAGATATTTATTTATTTGAGAGAGCACAAGCTGTGTGGAGGGGCAGGGAAAGAGAGAGGCAGATTCCCTGTTGAGCTAGGAGCCCGACGCAGGGCTGGATCCCAGTACCCCCAGGACTATGACCTGAACCAAAGGCAGCTGCTTAGCCGACTGAGCCACCCAGGTGCCCTGATTTCTAAGTTTCAAAGATTTCATCTTAGTATTTATTTGAGAGGGAGAGAGCAAGCGTGCACACAGACCTGGGAGCAGGGGGAGAGGGGCAGGGGGAAAGAGAGGGAGAGAGAATCTTAAGCAGAGTTGAGCCCGACTGGGGTGGATCCCAGGACCGGAAGATGATGACCTGAGCTAAAATCAAGAGTTGGATGCCCAACTGAATGACTCATCCAGATGCCTGATTTCTAAGTTTTATATTAAAAAAAATTTTTTTTAAAAGATTTTATGTAGGCAGAGGGAGAAGCAGACTGCCTGATGATCAGAGATCCCGATGTGGGGACTGATCCCAGGACCCTGGGATCAAGACCTGAGTGGAAGGCAGATGCTTAGTGGACTGAGCCACCCAGGCGCCCTTATTTCTCAGTTTTCATCATCTACTTCCAAACTTGATTTTTTTTGAAATCCCAGAGTCTTCTGATGTCACTAATGTAACTTATTCTGGAAAACTATTCTGATAAAGTAAAAACTCCTACTAAATTTATTGAAGATAATGCCATTAATCATGTGAGGGCCATTCTGTGACAGTGATGACTGCCATCACAGATGAATTCGCCACTTGGGAAGTTTATCAAAATAACTCCATCAGTTTGGTAAAGTGAGGCAACTACCATTTATTCATGGGCTCCTTTGAACCATCTTCCTTCCATTATAAAACCCACATACTTTGCCATCTTCGCCTTTTTCCTTCCTTTTGCAGAAGAAAAAGCAGTTCCACAATCACCAAGCTTCTTTCTATAGGTTACTTCTATTTTTGTAATTAGATAAAACCACAATGAATCAAAAATGACATGTACTAAATTCAAACACAAACACGCAACTGCACCACTACAGCAGTGCTGCTTAAATGTTACTTTTAAAATGTTTCCACTGTAATTAATGCATTTCCTTCATGAAAAAATTATATATTTTTTTACCACTGCCTCAGGGTAACACTGATTTTAGCAATTCCAGTGTTTCCTGCACTTACAGGTTTGAATATATGATATTTCAGTAATTTCCAGAAGAAAAGAAAAAGTTGGACGGGGATGTAACTGTAATATAAAATGATCATAAAACGCTGCTGAACCAGAAGGTCGCCTGCTTCCAAACCGTTGTTGTTACCTAACCGCCGTAGCAGCAGGCTCTGTTGCTTCATTTTACTGTTCATGTGACACAATTCAAGAATAACATCTAGGGGTGCATGGGTGGCTCAGTGGGTTAAAGCCTCTGCCTTTGGCTCGGGTCGTGGTCTCAGAGTCCTGGGATGGAGCCCCACATCAGGCTCTCTGCTCAGCAGGGAGCCTGCTTCCCCCACTCCCCATGCCTGCCTCTCTGCCTACTTGTGATCTCTGTCTGTCAAATAAATAAATAAAATCTTAAAAAAAAAAAAAAAAAGAATAACATCTAACCCACCCAAGCAACTTTCCTCAAAGTTGTATTATTCTCTTCAAAATATGAAGACTCACTGATGATACTTAAGGCAACTGGACTCCACACATGAGATGGGCAGAGGTGAGCTCACGGAAGCCACTGCCCATTGCTCTCAACGATAAGCCATGGAGAAAAGGCACTAATTTTAACTGGCAATTTTTTAAAGATTTTATTTATTTGAGAGACTGAACAAGAGAGAGTGCATACAGGAGCACAGGGCGGGTGAGGGAAAGGAGCCCAATGCGAGGCTCTATCCCAGAACCCTGGAATCATGACCTGAGCAGATGCTTAACTGACTGAGCCACCCAGGTGCCCTAACTGGCCAATTTTTAAAATGTGGAATTTTGGGGCACCTGAGTGGCTCAGTGGGTTAAGCCTCTGCCTTCGGCTCAGTTCATGATCTCAGGGTCCTGGGATCGAGCCCTGCATCGGGCTCTCTGCTCAGCGGGGAGCCTGCTTCCCCCCCTCTCTCTGCCTGCCTCTCTGCCTACTTGTGATCTCTCTCTCTGTCAAGTAAATAAATAAAATCTTAAAAAAAAAAAAAAGAAATAAAATGTGGAACTTTAAAGAGGTATGTGTGACTGTGCATACATAGCATACAACATTCCTGTATAAATTTTAATGTATTTAATTGTTTTATTCTTCAAAGTTACAAAAAAGAATGGTGTTAGGTAGAAGTGGCTCCTGCTGGTTCAAGGAGCCAATTCTTCTGATTTTTTAAGGTGCTATTATTTTGGAGGGTGTACATTCTGAGATCAGATTTTAGAACTTTATTTTACAAGCGGAGATCACAGTTTTCATTTTGTACTAACACTTTTTCCCTACAGATACAATTTGACATTCACATCTTGAAAGCAAAAAAAAAAAAAAAAAAAATGAGAGAGAAAGAAAGAAATCATCAAAATAGAAGATTACCACAGCCTACTGATAAAAAACATTCATGTTTTTTATTGGTCTTCAAACCATTGTTTACCAAGGTTCTCTAACCTTTTATCTGTATGCAACTCCAGAGAAAACCAGTTTACCAATTTATAATTTAGTGCTCATGATCAGGATAAATGACACTTCCAGTGACTAAATACATGTCAGTCACTGCATAGGTAATTTAGGTCTCTTCTATGCCCCCACTAAAGTACTATCGGATTATCTAGGAATCAAATTTAAATGAAATATCCTAAAGGTAGCTCACATGATGGGTATAAACTAAACGATCTTACCCTAAATTTATTCCTTGCTCCTCAATAAAGTACAGCGACTCCAGATACATATTCCACAGGTGCAATCATTTCTTTTCCTCTGCCAGTGCAGAAATATAATTTGTACTTCCTGAAAGTACCCTACTCCATTCTTCTGTGAAGAGAGCTTCCTTTTGTTTGCCTTTGTCTTATTTTGATATAATTCACAGGTTTATAAATGTTTCTAGTAACTTCACTTCAGCATTTACTTCATCAGGAAACATTTGAGAGGATATTTTTATTTTACAGGTTGACTATTTTAAATTCACTGCTAACTAAGTTAATAGTAGTAGACAGTTTTCTTGTAGAGAGTGATTCTACATACAGTGAGTAGATGCCTGGTAGCTCTCATCAACAGGTTGCAGCTCCTGTCCTTTCCCTGTATTTGAAAACCACATACTACTTTATTGCCCATGCCTCAGGTACTAGGCCACAAAGGATTACTGGAAGGAAAAGGAATATGGCATCAAATTGGTCATCTCTTCCCGCCCCTTCGAAAGGGCACAGACATTTTAATGGCGAAGTTTTCAAGCGTTCTTAACTAGAATGAAACATGAGTTTTAGGGGAATTACTGACTTAGTTGAAGGGAGAAAGCAACAAGTAACACAGTATTTTGGAAAAGTGTAACAATTCTGTGAAGACTACGTATCAGTTCATGTTGCCCTAAGCTTTGCCAGTTTTTAAGTGATTTTTTTAAATGGCAAGGGAACGGGCTTAAGCTTGGGAAGTAAAATACAGGTCAGTCCATTATCTACATATTCTTTATCTTGGCCACAGTGTCTTGCAAGGTTTCACCAGAATCTCCCACAGTTACCTCAGGTATAGAACCTTCTTGCTTTCTGGGAATTGTATATGGCAAGGTCAATCCTTCAGGTAAGTCAGGAACTGGGCCTGAATAATTGTGCAATTCCTTTTCTGAAACCTCAGATACCAACTCAATACCTCAACCCTTGTCTTCACCTATCATCTCTTCCTCTTCTTGAACAACCTTCTGTTCTTGTAGTCTTCCTGTTGCTTCCTGCAATTTCTGTCAACACACTAAGGATTTGGTTTCATGGACCCAGAAGGGAAAAGAATCGTGCACTGCATTTTATCCAAGGTAAAAACTCACAGTACCAAAGTTTCACAGAAACTTTTAACACATTTTGCACCAAGATTCCAGCAACCATGCCGACAGTGGCGGGAAGACCGGCTGCACAGCACCATCTCATTTGAAGGTCTTTTCATCGGTATTTACAGCAATTTGGTGGAGCACATGCCAAACAAGCAGATTCTCCAGGAATTATGAGCTGTATATGTCCTGAAGCTGCACTTTCACTGATCCCAGACTCCAGCCACGTTTGCCCAAGTTCATCACAAGCCACGTTTATTGTCATCCAAGCTTCCAAACCGTCCGCACAGCTAAAAACTGGGTCAAGGGGTTTTCCCTCTTCTCACCCGCCATTACTTATTCTTACCCATACAATGCTGAAAGTCTTCTACTGGGGTTATACTGTAGTTGTCTACTTCCTAAAGAACACCAGGGTTAATGTTCCTCAAAGCATATACTGCTGCTTGAACGTCACTTAATCCTGCTTGATTGGAAGGACAGGTTGGAAGAAAGCTCTATTCATACTGGCCAGCTCCTCCTTGTCGTGGTCAAAGAGTAGCAATGTAACGAGGCCACGTCAGCAGTCACACAACTCTGCCAACACCTACTATCACTACAGCAAGGGTACAGATTTCCTCCCCGCAGTCCATTCCAATTCCCATTCAGCTCAGTGCCATCAGGAACCCTGTACGGGTTGGAGTCCACTGCCTCTGGGCCCAGCTTCTTGATGAGAAGGCCGCCCACAGCCCACCGACTTCTCTCCCGGGTGGGTTCCCACTCCAGCTCCTGGGTCCACCGCTGCGACCACTCGCTCCCCAGACTCAGCCGTGGCTGGGACCCTCCCTGGCTGCCGCTTTCCCAGCGCTGAACCCTGGGAAAGTACTCCCAGGCCTTTGCCGCTCCCCCCGGCCTTCCACGCTACCGCCTCCGGTGCCCCGCAGCCATTGCTCCCCGCAGAACAAACCCTCTGAGCCTCCTTCCTCTATCAGGTCTTGAGAGATGGGCCACAGCAGGGCCAGGGTCATCAGTGTCCAGAGCCGGCGACCCTGCTGGGTTGCCTTTCCAGGCAAGGTTAGGATACTGGTATGAATTTCATTAGGAAAATGCAGCGTATTACTTTCTCCTTAGAAATTCCCAAGTGACATCAAGGGAAGGAGAGGTCCTGGGAGGACCCATAGGACACCTGTCTTTTTTGGCTCTAGTGCTGATGGTTAACCCCTTATAGAGCCATGACTCCACCAAAGACATTTTGGGAAATGCTGCTCTACGCTAACGTACAAAATCCAGTTTAACATGTTTAGTGAATACTACCACTGTAAAAAAAATAATAATAATTTATATTAGTCTATATAGTTTACACTATATTATGTGTAGGAAATGCATTCTGAGTCAATGATTACAAATACAGGTATCCCCCAGTCTTTGAAAGTGTACGCCACTACCCTTTTACTTTTTTACCAAAGTCCTACATTAGTACACCTGTTCTCGCTAACTGAAGAAATCTCAGAGGGTTTTTGCTTTTAGGAAAAAAGGAGAAAACTGAAAATAGCACTCAATACGTGAGATTTTACAGAGGCAGCACGCACCGCAAACAGTGAACAGGGGACACCTTCAGACTCCTTCTACACAAGGACACTCATCCTCAGGGCGTCAAGTCACCTTAGCTTTTGGAGGCTCTCTCTGAGCATCTGTGCTTTATCTTGATTTATTTTGTGCACCCGTTAGCAAGATGTGTCCTAAGGTATCAGAAAACCCAAGAGAGGTTCTGGGAACACTCAAAAGACTTTCCATACAAATTAATGGTAATTGCTTCTTCACTTTACACCATTTCAGCCTACAAAAGCTTTCACAGGAACATTCTACTTTCAAATAGCAGGAAAGGCCTGTATTCATCTGAGGAATTTTAGAACATAATATTTATGATGCTTTATTGTCTACAATGACTCCCTCTGGAATTACCCCAAATCAAATAAATAAGTCAATGTGGTGGGCAATAAAGAGAACATAGATGTTTTAATATAACAAATAAGTCTCACATAAAGCAACTGAGCTAAAGCAAGAACTGAAATCCCTGGTATTTGGCAGGAGGTTAACAATCTGTAATATATTTATATAAAATCAATGAGGAATGTGGCCAGGCTGCCTAGAACCCCTACACTTGCAAAACAAAAGAGCCAGACAGGTCTGAACATCTGAACAGAAAGACTGGAAAGTAACATTAACTATGATTCCTTGTGTTGACCGACATCTTGAGACTTTCGAAAACTTTTTTTTTTTTTTTTTGCCATTCAGTAAACTGACAAAAATGCCATTTCAGTGATGACATGACTGCAGTTCCATAGGCAAAATACATTTGCACTGCGTTGAATGTGAACAAAGTATCTCAGATGACTTTCAGAGGAAATCAAAACCACCATTCGATATGCAACCGTGAGAGCTTAGCTTTCTGTGATCCCAGGGAATGGTCAGAAGTGAAAAGTGGTTCTCAGCATTCACTAAGTCTCCAAACCCAGCTGAGCTATGAAAAACGTAATCCAAAAAAGCCAGCTAGGTCATTACCATCTCACAATTAAGCCAGCCAAGCCCCTAACTCTCCCATAAAGTGGAGTTCTCTCCCTGTCTCTATAGTCCTGACCCCTCACAGCCCTCAGCTTTCCAGCTGTCCTAGTGATGTCATTATCTCATAACAAAATATCTCCGTGAATTAACTCTGCATCCTACCCATTGTAATTCTTAATGACTGCTTCCTGTTCATATTTTCCATTTAACTTGCTGTTCTGGATCTTTGTGGCGTAGGCAAGCTGCCTTCATCTAATGGACAGGATTACATCCAACAGGCTTGGGATTTCCAAAGATTACAATTTACAGAGGTCTCCCAAACAACACGCTTTGTAAACACAAGCCCTGCCTTTCTGCTGTGGTTATAATAAAAGGGAAATCTGCATTATTTGCTGTGATTAAACTTTGACCTGTCACAGGAAGTTCTATGAGGATTTTTTTCCTGTCACTTTTTTTTCATAGTCTTGACTGTTTGGACATCAAATAGTTCAAGAGCTGAGAGATGTCTGGCACAGCTGCCTAAGGGCGCTAAACAAAATTTTATTTGAACTACAGCCAGTCTTTGGAATTGAGAAGAATTCTTTTTTATCTTTCTCTATAGTCCACGGAGCACATTCTGTGCCTATAGCTTGCACGTACCCAAGGTTACGTTCACGCATCCTGCTTGCCCTATGCGACTGGATACTGGCCAGGGTGTTCTCCACTTGCTCATTAAATGGGCTGTGTGTGCACTTGTTCTAAACCAACACTGAATGGTGTTAACTCCAGAGGTATTTGCCACCAACAATAATGAAAATGCTCCTAGAAGGAACCTGCCGTTTCCACAGCGTCCATAAACCTTTTTGAGTACCTACCACGTGCAGGTATAGTACTATATGTTTCAGAGATTCTAAAAGATCTAAGATGGGTATAGTCTTTAAGAGCTTTACTATCTAGCTGAGGGAGAGAAGACTGGTACATAAAACCATAAGTAATGCTGTATGGCTGTGTATCAGTTCCAAACAAAATCTATAAACGTAACATGAAACATCAAAGTAAATCCATTCTGCATTCTAATATTCAGTAGACATCTGTGATGTCTGCCTTTCCGACACCTATTCCCTCTTCCGTAAACCATATCCTTGTTTGTTTTTGACGAACCCTTCCTACTTAGTTAATATGGTCGTGGGGACAAGAGTGTGTCATGGCATGTAACCTCCCCTGTAGAGAGTGACATGGGCTGATTCAGGGATGGACAGGACCATGTGAATCAGTCCCAGGATTTTTACTAGAACTTTTGGGAGAGTAGAGCTCTCTTTATTCTGGGATTACCAAACTGGCAACATCTAAGCCTGCAGCTGCCGGTGACTGTCTTTGCCACCACTTTAGTGAGCATACCATGGACTGCAGCCAACAGGGCAGACAGCCAGTGAGGAGAAATGATAGGCAAGAGATTCTGGAGAACAGTGGTTAAGCACTGGCCCCACTTGTGCCGATACAACCGGGATTTATTCGTTACGTTAGCTAGTAACATCACTTTCACACTTACCTAGTTTGAGTTGTGCTTCTCTTACTTACAAAAAAAAAAATCCTAAAACATTTATACGTATCTTGAAATGATTAAAATTACTTTGAAACATCAATATCTGACCTCAAATATGTCTTACATATTAGACAAAATGAATTAAGGTCAAGCATATAAACAGCAGTAGTTTCCTTTAGGTGACTGAACTAGTCCTGACTGGCTGGGAAAATTCCCCTTATATTGTCCCTCTAGGCACGTGTCCACTGGACAAGGGTAACTGACAGCTCCAGAGAAGATGAATTCATCTCTCCTAAGGATTCCTATTTGAGGTTCCTGGTCTGACTGCAGAAGCATTTTGTGGAGAAAAAGCAGAGAAAGGTAGAAGATGACATACAGACGAGTTCACAGCAAATTAGGAATATATAACCTAGAGCAGGAAAGGACTCAGTGGGGTAAGAGGAAGTGAGGAGGCAAGGAGAAGTATTTAAAAACAACATAAAGTTTTAATTTAAAGTTTAATTTAAAGGCTGCATCCCAATGAGATATGTTCTAGAACCCTGATTTACACAACCTCACTCCCTACTGCTGAAAAGGGGACATGCCCAGGGAAGGTGACCCTTGGGCAATGCAGAGCTTAGGGGTGCTGACCTCCCTGTGGTCAAAAATCCACGTGTAACTTTTGATTCCCCCGAAACTCAACTTCTAATAGTCTACTGCTGACTGGATGCCTTACTGAGAACAGAGTTGAGTAACACATATTGTGTGTGTTATATGTATTACATATTGAATTTTTTTAAGTAAAGTAAGCTGGCGTTCGCTTCCGCAGCACATATACTAAAATTGGTCCCCATGCAAGGATGACAGGCAAATCTGTAAAATGGTCCATATTAAAAAAAAAAAAAAAAAGATAGCAAAGAAAATGTTATTAGGAAAATCATAAGGAAGAGAAAATACATTTACAGTACTATACTTACAGGGGGAAATTACTGTATTTACAGGGAAAAATATACATATATGTGGATGAATGCATTCAAACCTATGTTAATCCAAGGGTCAAGTGAAATGTCAAATCATAACTCCAAAGCAGGGAAATCTCTGGTCATGCTGCGAAGTTCAAGGCTACCAACATCTTATGAGGGAATACGAAGTCAGCATCTCTGATTTACTAAATCACTTAGTTCTTTTTTTTTTTAAGATTTTATTTATTTATTTGACAGACAGAGATCACAAGTAGACAGAGAGGCAGGCAGAGAGAGAGGAGGAAGCAGGCTCCCCACTGAGCAGAGAGCCCGATGTGGGGCTCGATCCCAGGACCCTGGGATCATGACCTGAGCCGAAGGCAGAGGCTTTAACCTACTGAGCCACCCAGGCGCCCCCTCACTTAGTTCTTTATAGCCTTAAAGAGAGTGTTCATAAGAAAGTTTCGTGGTTCATCTTCTTCTGGTTCATCTTCAGAGTTTCTACTAATCTGAGTTTCTACTAATTCAGAGTTTCTACTAATTTGGTTCTGGTGAACCAAAAAATGTTTTACAAGTTAAATGGGAATCCCCCAAATTGGGCAAGCTTACAAGATACAGGCTTGCATGACAGTAAATATTTAAAACAGAGCAAACAGTAAAACTCCTATATATGGAAACACACTGCTACCATATGACGGCAGATGACAGGACAAAAGTGGTATACTATTAGTGAGGCCCCAAATAAGCTCGTGGAAGTCCTAATGGGCATATAGGGGGGCCTGCAGACGACTCTGCTCATTTTCAAGATGAATTCCTGAAATAGACATTAAGCAACAGCATCCAAACTTCTTCCCTAATCCTACAGCAAGCACCAGAGGCACTCTTCCATTATCAAACAGTTCTTTGAACTGCTAAGGTATTTTGTCTGAATGAAAGGCAGAGAGAAGAATGAGGTAGTAGCATCACTCTGTTAGGCTAACTGTATGCTATTATAGGAAAAAGGAAACACTACTTCAGAGCTCAAACAAATGAGGAAATCATAAAAACGTATTTGTTCTCTTACAGGGCAGAGAATGGTGGCAGAGGCAAAATAGTCAACACGTGTATTCTAAGTCACCATGCAAATCACTATCCACACAAAGTCAAGAGACAGAAAACACAGGCAGCCAGACAATGCTGAGCTGATTATTTTTGCTGAGTCCAGTACCAACACAAAATAGTTCTGTATGTTCAAAAAAGAAGAAACCTGCAAACTGAAAAAAATTAGGAACTTTTCCATATGGATTAGAATAGACACCACTGGTCACCCCCATGACAGCGCAGGAATGAGCTACTCACTACCCCATTACCTGTTGGGTTCTGCACTGAGACTCAGTCGCCTTAGTTCCACAATAGTCAGCTTCCCTTTGCCTCTTGACATAGATATGTTGGTCAAAACAAGGGCATGACAAGAGTGAAAGGATTAAGAGACCCCCAAACGTATAGCATTTGGTGAGAAATGGGGTTCAGGGGCCCTAAGTCCTAAACCCTCCTGGCAGGTCAGAGTTTGCAGATTAGCAAACTAAAGACACCCTTCAACTGGAAAAGCCTCTCCACACTTTTGTTTACCCTGTTCTTTTAATTCTCCACAGCACCTGGGATAGCAGGTGTTCAAGAAATGTTTACTAAATGAATTAAACTTCTTAGAACTGTAATTCAGGGAGAAGTCAGCAGTGAAGTGAAAGAGAGGATCTTCAGAGATGTCGACAGGAAAGAAAGCATGGCACCCGGAGTAAGCCAAATCCTGTCACTGAGGTGAAGCGAGGACATACACTCATAAATTGCATTTATTAACTAACACTGTTAGTTTGCTCCCTATCTACTCACTACTACTACATTATTTGGACTTTTTCAGTCCTCACAACAACTCTATGAAATGGTGCCCACTTTACGAATAAAGAAACAGATGTACATAAACAAATGTTCCCCACAGCCTCACTCATAATAGCTAAAAATGCAGAAACCACCCACGTGTCCATCAATGGGTGCACGGATAAAGAGAAAGTGGTATATCCACGTAACGGAGTATCATTTGACAATAAAAAGGAATGAAGTACAATACATGGTACAGCATGGATAAATCTTGAAAAGATTACACTAAGTGAAAAGAGCTGGTCACAGAAGGCCATATATTGCATGATTTCTTTTATATGAAAGGTCTGGAGTAGGCAAGTCCACGGAGACTGAAAGTGGGTTGGTGGTTGCCTAGGCCTGAAGGTGCTGGGGCAGGGAGAGGAACAGAAAATGACCACGAATGGGTACCGGGGTATTTTCAGGGTGATAAAATTGTCTAAAATTAGATCATGGTGATGGTTGGACAACTCAGTAAATAGACCAAAAACCACTGAATTGTTTATACAGATAAATTTGATGTAGGTAGTAAAGTGTATCTCAATAAAGCTGTTTAGAAACAAAAGGAGGAAAGAAACAGCCAGAATGAGGTTCAGTACTTTGCCTAACGCATAGGACCATAAGTGGTGGAGACAGGATCTGAAGTCAGGCTGTCTGGTTCCTGAGTGGGTTTTCCTAACCACTGTGCAATCCTGCCTCTGCAGCACGTGGGTCAGAGACCTCTCTGTGGCAGAGGAGGCACACTGGCTGACGGGAGCCGGCCTCATGCCAACCCCCAGAGGCCTCTGGTAAACCTGGACATAGTAGTATATGCTTTTCACGCTGGACTGAAAACAATACATGTTCAGAAAATTCACAGGAAAAATAAAGTGGAAGACTATTGATCCCCTAGGCCCTCTTACATCCTTCCCTTAACTAGTCAGAAAAATGACCCACTTCAGTTCCCCCAACAGAGCCAGAAAAAGATATTCTGATCTCAAAAATACAAGAGTTAAATATCTTTTTGAAAGTAAAGTCAACAGCTCTGGCTTGAGTCAGAGAGAGTGCTGGATTCTGGAAAACTTTCAACATTCAGTTCTGTCTCCATTTCTGACCTGTAAAAGCCCTGTTCTCCAGCTTTGGGCCTCTCTTGAGGAAAAACGACGAATCAGCCCAAACTAGGCAGCTGTCTGTGCTGAAGGCTGTCTGCTGGGTCTTAGAAGAAAGCTAACCAAACTTTACCTACACCATAAGCCAAAAATCTTTCATAATCACATCCTTATGAGGTGAGTAAATTTATCCCAGCACTAAGTCACTCAGGTACTTAGGATTAGGTTTTTATCTAATAAAACCACCACGGGAGTGAGTTCCTTTTAAGGAAACATAAAGGACTGTAAACATATGAGAAAATGTTAAACTATAGTAAAACTTAATGAAACATAAATGAAAACATCAGCAATACAAGTCCCTCAAACTGGTTAAGGAATTTTTAATGATAAAATGGCATAGCATCTGGAAGGTTTGTGAAATGGATCCACATCACTGCGGGAGTACAAATTGGGAAAAACAACACAAAAAACCACAACCAACCAAACAAACAAAAACCTTTCTGGAGAGTAATCTAGCAAGATAGATGGACACATAAATAGATACGTACAGATCATATGGCCTTTAGAAAAATGATTCAGGTTCATATTTACTGAACATGGAAAGGTGTTCATAATATATTAAAAGAAAATGAGGGTTTCAGAAGAATATGTACAGTTTGATTCTGCATGTATGTATACACAATGGTTGAAAGATGAATCAAGATGCTAACAGTGGATATCTCTGGGTGATGAGCTTACTGAGCTGTGTTTCCTGTTATTTGCCCAAATTTTCTACAATGAGAGCATATCGATTGTTAATAATAATAAAAAAATCACCATTTTAAAAACAAGAATTATAAAAACTTCTTTTCTCATTTAAGTTTTCTTTCTCCCATCACTCACATACTTTTCTTCAATCTGCTCCTCTGAGTTACTGACAAAATCCTGCTCCTCAATCCTGAAATGGCAAGTTTTTAAAATTAAATTATGTTAACAACATAAGTTCTTAAATTGGTTCTAGGAGAAAAAAATACTATGTATATATTACTGCCTCAGTGAAGGGATGAGATTTTAATCTTTCTCCAATATGTAGCAACTCCATAAAACAGCTTGTGGAAAAATAAAACTATTTTCTGATCCCTGGCTAAATGTTAAGTCGAATGTAACAGAATTATCATGATATAGAAGAGAAAAAATGACAGCCCATAAATTCTTTAAATTACTCTAATGTTTATCATAGAAGCCAGAGAAAAGTCCTGCATGGCAGGATTATGGAATTTTCAAAGTATGGGGAACTTCAGAGATTATCTGGTTCCATCAACTGTTTTACGGAGAAAGAAGCACAGGCCAAGAGAATGCAGATGGGCAAAGCAACAGAAGTAAGAAACCTGGGTCTCATGACTAAGAATTCAGCGCCCTTTCTAATAGAACAAGGTATAAGCAACCAAAATAACAAAAACATGGTTTTTCTTAAAAAAAAAAAATCCATTATAAAAATTAACATCTAACATCTTACATTCTATTTTTTTAAGTTTTATTTATTTATTTATTAGAGAGAGCGAGCATGCACATGTGCACAGGGGCAGAGGAAGAGGGGGAGAATCCTCAAACAGACTCCCCAGTGAGCACGTACAGAACTGATGTGGGGCTCGATCCCAGGACCCTGAGATCATGACTGAGCCGAAACCAAGAGCTGGCCCCCCCAACCGACTAAACCAATCAGGCCCCTCTAACATCTTACATTCTAAAATTAGATCTATTAAGCAAAATTTCCAAAAACTACTGTGTTAAGAACTGAAAAAAAGGGGCACCTGTGTGGCTGAGTCAGTGAAGTATCTTCCTTTGTCTCAGGTCATGATTCCAGAGTCCTGGGATCAAGCCCCTTATCAGACACCCTCCTCAGTGGGCAGCCTGCTTCTCCCTCTACCTCTGCCTGCCACTCTGTCTACTTATACTCTCTCTGTCTGTCAAATAAATAAATAAAATCTTAAAAAAAAAAAAAACTGAAAAAAATCTATAAATACATTTTAAGGACACCATCAGGAAACTATATTAAAAGATAAGAAAACAGAACGTAGTTGGAAAGGTTAAAAGAACTGACAGCTCTATCAACTGCCAAACTTAGGCATCTGAAATTAGGTTGTTTTGTTCAGATGTAAAAATCTGTAATATTAAGTTATGATTTAGTATGCTTACATATAAATTTTATTTTAAAATTTTAATTTTAAAATTTTAAGAGTTTAATCTTTGTTCTGGGAATATTTCATATAAGGTAAATATTTCATATTGAGAGCAGTTAAAAACTAAAGGAGAAGAATTTGTACATGTAGTCCAACTACATGTCCTCTAAGGAAGAATATTTCTTTTGCAAAGACATAGGAACAACTTATACTTAGACTCTGTAAGGGAATTACCCACATAAGTGAGAATTTTTCATACCTGATTCTTACCCACTATAAGTCCTCAAACAATTTTTAAAAAACGGAAGTTTTTAATGGGATTCTCTGTAGCATGCATTGAACATTTTCTTGGCTTTTTAAGCACAATATGCAGATTGTATTCTACTGATGGATCACTTGTAGTCATTATTGTTATTATGAAATTACAATCATTTAATTTGACTGTATTATTATGATGCTTTGAGTGCTTTCTAGGCACATTAACATGAGGCCAGGAGAGCCACACTGAGACACATTACAAATCAAGCTGTCAAAAAGCAAAAAAGGAATGTGGAAATAGCAAGGATAAGCTACTCACCACCTACAAAGGAAATTCAGTACATTGTTTACGAGCCAACACCTCATCAGAACCACAGAAGATAGGGGCTTAGGTGGCTCAGTCCGTTAAGGGTCTGCCTTTGGCTCAGGTCATGATCCCAGAGTTCTGGGATGGAGCTCTGCATCAGCATCCTTACTCGACCAGGAGCGCCTGCTTCTCCCCTCTGCCTGCCCTTTCCCTGCTTGTGCTCTCTGGCTTCCCCCAATGCCCCACTCCTGCCCTGGTCAAATAAATTAAAAAAAAAAAAAAAAAAAAAAAAGAACCACGGAAGGCAGAGGGCAGTGGATGACATATTTAAAGGCTGAGAGAAAAAACTGTTAACCAAGCATTCTATATCTAGACAAACTATCCTTCAAAAATGAAGGTGAAATTAAGACAAGCTCAGATGAACAAAAACTGAGGGAGTCTGTTGCCAGTAGACCTTCCCTCAAAGAAATGCTACAGGGAGTCCCTCAGGTTGAAATGAAAGGACAGGAGAGTAACTCAAAGCTGCATGAAGAAAGAAAGAACACTGGCAAAGGTAACTAGCTACACAGGTAAAAATTTTAAAAAGCCAGTATTACTGTAGTTTCTTTTTGGAACTATTTTTTCCCTAATATGATTAAAAAGACAAATGCATATGACAGTTAAGTATCAATCTATGGTCGTACAATGTATAAAGATGGAACGTGTGACAATAGCCTAAAAGGGGGTGGACGGAGCTGTATAGGATAAATAGTTTTCATACACTATACAAGCTAAGTTAGTGTTATTTAAAACTAAATTATTTTAGGTTTAAGATGTTAACTATAATCTCCAATGTAATCACTAAGAAAAATTATTTTGAAACTATCTCCAGGTCCTGAGAAATATTTTCATGAATCTTTTCTCTACCATTTATGAGCCCCTAGAGTGAGCCTAGGACCATACCTGAGACTTTTCACATGCAAACTCATTGAATTCCTTTAATATCCCAATTAAGTGGTTATTATTACTTTCATGTGATAGATGGAAACTGTAAGACACTCAACCAGGATTTCAATTAGAACCTTCACATGCTTCTTTCTCCTTGATCTGGACCTCCAGTATCTAGAAGCTCATGGTCCCATTCTTTTCCCACCCAATGTACCACCACCTCTGCGACATAGCCACCAACAGATGATAATTATCTCCCTTGTGGCCAAGACTTTATATAGTACCTACAAGTTGCAGAATCCCCAGCCTCTCTCTCCAAAACAGTTCTTTCCACAAATGCCACACTCAGTCACCTCTTGGACAACCTGAACCAATATTCTCAACAACAACTTCAAAGTGTCTAGAACAGAACTTACCCCCATTGGTGAACCATACCACCAACCAACCAATTTTCTAAGCCCAGAAACCTTCAAGTAATCCTAGGTTCTTCCATGACCTCATACATCTAACCAAGCACCAATTCCACCACCTAAATGTTTCTCTATCCACTGCTACTCCCTGAGTTCAGGTACTCATCACTCTTGCCTAAACTTCTATAGAAGGCCTTTATCCCGTTCCCTGCCTCGTGGAGACTTCTATACTCAGCCCCTCACTCTGGTCCATAAATCTTCCACATTGTACACCCAATCGTAATACCAAACAAATGCTTTTGGCCAACAAACATTTACTTAGTATTTGTTATTTTCTAGCATTGCACGGGGCGTGCTAGGGATAGAAAGATAAAAGGAAGAAAGACATTTTCTTTAGCTGTTCAGAGTCTAGTGGGCAGGCAGACATGAAAAGATGAATTATCAACTAATGTGGAAATGCTGAGGTAGAGAGATATACAAGGTATTTTAAGAGTAATAAAGGGAGCACCTAACTCAGACTTGTAGGAAAGAGTTTACAGAGGAAGTGACAACTGAACTTACACAGGAGTTGCCCAAGAAAGTGGTAAAGAAAGGGTAGGAGACAGTGTGAACAGAGAACAGCAAGAAGTCCCATTAGAGAAAAACCTTGTATGCCATAAGGAACTTTCATCCTGTGGAAAACAGATTACCTACTTCTGATTTTTAAACGGCTCATTCTGATGTGCATGGTAAGAGGGGAACAGTGGCAAGAAGACCAGTCAGGAGACTGTTGCAGTTGTACAGGGAAAATAAAGAGGGCCTGTCCTAAGGAATTGGCAGCAAGGACGGAGAGGAGAGTACAGATTCCAGAAATATTTAGGAGGTTGAATTGGCAGGACTTGCTAAGTGTCTGAATGTGGCGGGGGTGGAGGGATGAGGAAGGAGGAGAAGCCAAGGATGACTCATAGGCTTTTGACTTTGGGGACTTGGTGCCACCCCATGAGATACAGCACTGTTCCCAGACCTTTGGTTTTCAGGGAACTGTAAAAGTTCCAACAAATTTTGGGCTCTGACAGAAAGTTGTCAACCGAAGACATAAATGTACCCTACCATCCACTACCAACATCATTTCATTAGAAAAAGCACATTTTAACACCCAAAATGTAAACAGATTAAGCTTTCTGAAAAATTCACCACAGGGCCCTTATTTTTCTAATTTCATCACAAATGAAAGGAAATTGGTACCAGGCCTCAGACCCAAACTGGGAAGCCCTGAGAGGGAGACAGAGCAGAAGTCCGTTCAGCAGTAAGATGATGAGTTGAAGGCAGAAGAATATAGAGGCCCTGCCCTCACTAACTCACTCGCCCTAAAGAGATGTCTATCTCCTATACATTAAGGGTTACAACAGTTCAGGAGTTATGGAAGCCCTGCAGAAGAGGCACTCTTATGTCCCTAGAGAGGGGTGTAGCTGGGGCACAGGATCTCAAAGGATGATCTGGAATTTGCCAGATAAACAAGGGAAGTTTGGCATGGTCTGCGCAGAAGGAACAGTATGTCCAAAGGTAGGTAGGTATGCAGGAAAATTCATATTTGGGGAATTGTGGGTAGTTTGGCATGATGTGGTGATTATCTTGGAAAATGGCAAGAGAAGAGCTGGAAAAGTACACAGAAGTGAAATTACAAAGGGGTTGGTAATCCAGGCTAGAAGTCTGGAAATTATCTTGGGAACACTGGAGAAGAACCAAAGGATGTTACTTACAGTAGGCAATGCCATGGCCACATTTACCACTTGGAAATACGCTCTGACTGTAGAGCAGAAGTTGGACTGTAGAGGATAAAACTGGAGGTGGGGAAATAAGTTGGAAGAGTCTGCCGAAGCCCAGATTAAGAAATACAGACAGATTAAGGCAAGAGAAGCAGTAAAGAGAGAGAGACCAATACCACCAACAAATACGTACTGAGCTCCTACTCTCTTCCGGGGATATCAATGTCAGTGAGACAAGATCCCTGCTCCCTTGGAGCTTATTTTCTATTGTTGCTCAACAAAAAGAGAATCCCACTTTACATAAATGTTTTGTAATTAAAATATTTCACCAACTATCAGATGCTTTCACAAGTCTCTATATATGCATGTTTACATATGATAAAACCACTTTTAAATTACACTAAATTTGTGACTTATTAAACCATTCCCCTATTCTTCTAACATTGGCTCATTACCTAATGGTAAATTCCTGTAAGCGACATTGCAAAAATCAAAAGTTACATACTTTTCTGAATCAAAATACATGTACTTTAAAAAAGTTCTTGATCCAGGGGTGCCTGGGTGGCACAGTCAGTTAAGTGTCTGATGCTTGGTTTCACCCAGGTGGTGATCTCAGTGTCCTGGGATGAAGCCCCACGCTGGGTTCCACGCCCAGTGTGGAGTCTGCCTGGGATTCTCTCCTGGCTCTCCCTCCATCCCTTTCCCCTGCATGTGTATGCATGCTCTGTTTCTCTCAAATAAATTAATAAATCTTTAAAAAAAAAAGTTCTTGATCCAAATGGCTCTACAGAAGAATTGCATTAATTTATACTCCTATGGTAACATCTAGGAGGTAGAATCCCTAGGATGTAGTGGTCAACCAGGATGTAAAAGCTGAAAGAAGGGAAGATTAGAATGATTTTCAGAGGGCATCACCATAGATAGCGGTGCTATTTCCAAACGGTAGAAGAAAAGAAAAGAGAAAAGAAGATATGAGGAGTAGTTAACAAGTTCATTCCCAAAGAGATGCATTTGAGAGGTTTATGACATTCAGGTGGTCATGTCCAGGGAAGAACTGTAAACACACACTTGCAGCTTTGGATACGGATCCAGTAATAGTTTGGAAAGTCAGAATCCTGGGGACTGTAAGATGCCACAGAAGAGCAGCGCCCCTGAGCGAATCAGAGATGAGCAAGAACGCAGCTGAGAAAATGATGTCACCAAAAAAAGAAAAACAAGGCAATTAAGAAAATAATTTCACTTACAATAGCATCAAAAAAAGAACAAAATAAGAATAAATTTAAGAAAAGAAGTTCACTGCACCACATAAGTGGAAAGACATCTGTATTCACGAGTGAGAGGGACTTGGTGTTAAGAGGCAGTACTCCCAAAATGGATCTGTGGCTTCCATGCAATCCATATCAGAATCCCAGACTGTTAGCAGCAACTGACAACAAGCTGACCCTAAAATTCATGCAGAAATCCGAGGGGCCCACAATAGCTAAAATAATCTTGAGAAAGAAAAAGCTGGAGGACTTCTCAATTTTAAAACTTACTGGACACTATAGAACTCAAGACAGGGTGGTACTGCCATAAAGATACACATATAGAGCAACAGAAGAGAATGAAGAGTCCAGAAATTAACTCTAGTGGGTATGCTCAACTGATTTTCAACAAGCATGCCCAAAAAAGCTGGGGGAAAGGATAGACTCTTTGAGGAACAATGCCAGAATAACTGGACAGACACACACAAAATACTGAAGTTGGATCCGTACCTTACAACATACATAAAAATTAACTCAAAATGGATCACAAACTAACTGTGAGAGCTAAAACTATAAAACTCTTAGAAAACAACGTTAAGAGTAAAGCTTCATGACCTTGAGTTAGGCTATGGTATCTTGGACAGGACACCAAAGGCACTAGCAACAGAAGAATGAATAGGTAAACTGGATTCATCAGATGACAGCCCTTTGTGCTATAAAAGACATCATCAAGAAAATGAAGAGCCAACCCAAAGACAGGGAAAAACTATTTGCAAATCATGTATCTGGTAAGAGACTTGGAACCAGACTATATTTAAAAACTCCTTGCAACTCAAGAATCAAAAGACAACCCAACTTAAAAATGGGCCAACGTTATACCACAATAAAGCTGAAAGTAAAATAAAATAAAAACAGGCAAAGGATTTGAATAGACATTTCAATAAAGAGAGAATAAGGGCCAAAAAGCACAGGAGAAGATGTTTACAACATCATTAGTCACTAGACAAATGCAAAGCAGAACCATGAGATACCACCTCATATATACCAAGACCACTAAAATTAAAAAGATAATAAAAATATTGGCAAAGATGGAGAGAAAGTGGAACCCTCATACGGTGCTATACCAGCGATGTAATTAGGTGCAGCCACTCTGCAGAAACAGTTTGGCAGTTCCTCAAACTCTTAGGCATAGAGTTGCCGTATTAATGCTACTCCTCGATATATGCCTAAGAGAAATGAAAACATATGTCCACACAACAACTAGCACAGGAAAGTTTACAGCTCCATGATTCATAATAACCAACAACTAGAAACAACCCAAGTGGTCTATCAGTGGATGAAGGAATAAATAGAATGTGTAATACACATACAGCGGGGTACCATTCCATTCCAAAGAAGAAGGACCGATACATGCTACAACGTGGGTAACTCCTGAAAACCTTATGCTAAGTGAAAGAAGCCAGTCCTAAAAGACTATGTATTGAATGATTCCATTCACATGAAATGGCCAGAGTAGGCGAATCTATAAGAACAGAAAATAAATTAGAGGTTGCCTAGGGTGAGCGGTAGCAGGGGGACGGAAGAAATGGGGATTGACTGCTAATGGGGATGGTGTTTCTTTTGGGGGAATGAAAATGTTCTAAAATTAGATTATGGTCATAGGTTGCACAACCCTGTGAATATACTAAATCACTGAATCACCCACTTCTAATGGCTGAACTGTATGGCCTATCAACTATGTGTCAAAAAGCTATTTGAAAAAGAAAAAACAAGGGAAGGGACTACCTCAAGAAGAGAGGAATAGTTAATGCTACACAAGGCAAAAAAGTACATTCTGCTCTTTAAAATACTTCCATTATTGTTTCTTGCCCACAGGACAAAGCAGCAGGACAAAAATCTAACATTTACTGAGTATTTACTATACATGTCAGACATGATTAAGAATTTTTTTTTTTTTTTAAAGATTTTATTTATTTAGTTGACAGAGAAAGATCACAAGTAGGCAGAGAGGCAGGCAGAGAGAGAGAGGAGGAAGCAGGCTCCCTGCTGAGCAGAGAGCCCGATGCGGGACCCGATCCCAGGACCCTGAGATCATGACCTGAGCCAAAGGCAGCGGCTTAACCCACTGAGCCACCCAGGCGCCCCATGATTAAGATTTTTATCTGAAAAAAATAAATAAAAAATTTTAAAAAGAACTTTAAAAAAAAAGATTTTATTTATTTAAGGTAGAGAGTGAGAGAAAGAGTGCATAAGCAGGGGGAGCAGCAGGCAGAGGGGGAAGCTGGTTCCCCGCTCAGCATGGAGTCCGACCCAAGGCTCCATCTCAGGACCCTGGGATCATGACGTGAGCAGAAGGCAGACGCTCAACCGACTGAGCCACCCAGGGCCCCTAAAAAAAGAATTTCATCTGTGTCTATGTATTTAAACTTCTTAACCCTATAAAGTAGGCATTATCTCTTTTACAGATGAAAAGAACCAAGGCTGGAAGACTCAGAGATTGCCCAGTGTCATAAAGCTTATAAATGAAGGACCCAGAATTTGAACTCAGATAATCAGGCAGGAGAACCCTCACTCTTAACCACTGTACCTTCCATTCCATGGCTTACTAAGGCTTTCACGATCTCACCCCAATTACCAATGCATTCTCATCATTTTTTAAAAACTTTTATTTATTTGAGAGGAAGAGCAGAGCAAGAGAGGGAACACGCATGAGTGGGGCAGGGGTGGAGAGGGGAGCAGAGAGAGAGGGAGAAGCAGACTCCCCGCTGAGCTGGGAGCCCAACAGAGGGTTTGATCCCAGCACCCTGGGATGATGACCTGAGCTGAAGGCAGCTGTTTAACTGACTGAGCTGCCCAGGCGCCCCTCATTTTCATCTTTTAACTAGATTCTAGCACAAACTGGTATCTCTGTCCATCTGGTAACCTCCTGTTCCTGTGCAAAGACCTGCTCAGGGTATCTTCTCTGATCCTCGCTGATCTTCCTTCTCCCCTCCCATTTCCAGGGTCAGACTCCCATGTGTCACCCCAGAACACCTGACTCACTGAAGGCACTCAGTCTCCATCACTGAGTGAATAAATAAATGAATAAAAATATTTAGTTGTCCTATCAAAAAGCACACTGTACTCTGGAAATAGCCTGAGCCAAGTCTGATAAATTAAGTGGGGGATCAGGCTGAGTAATATTCTTTTGGGTCCAAAAAGAGGTGTGATAATAAAGTAAAGATGTTGATTTTGGGGTTTGGCTCATAAAACAGTTCTGAAGACAATTCCAAAAGAGTATGAGAACGTTTTGCTCAATTAGAACAGAGCTAGAAAAACTGGACTGCCTCCCGTGGGACAAGATTTATTTGGTCATATAAGTTCTAGTATGGCGTTTTTCATTTTTTTTCTTTGTCTCATTATTTTCGAGTCACACGGGATATAAGGCAATTGCACTTTTATTAAATACATTTCATTTCCTAAACAGTAAGCCCCCAAATAAGTTATCCCCATGTCCCCCCTCCTTTCTTTCCTCAGTAACTATCTTGACAAACTAAAGAAATATTTTATCAGCAGAGGGTGATTTTGTTTATTTCCAAAAGAGGGAAACAATTTGCTACTCTAATATAAATCTCCCCTTAACTCCAAGGAATGTCTTGCTCATGAAAGGAAAAACAAGGTCCAGAACCTACTAACTTGTGATCCATCGCCTTCAAAGCAATCCACGTTCGGCATATATTTGAGTTCACGCAGCTATTAGAGCAAAGCCTAAATCCTCTGTGTGTTTGCCAGTACAAAAGTATACTTAAGCCTAAACTAGGTCACAAAATGTTTTAACATGACAACATGTTTCACTCTTCCAATATTTTGAGAAATTTCCCAGGAGATACAGAAAGAGAGCTTCCGGAAACAAACAACTTCAATATCCTAGATTGCATCCGAGATAACCCCTGCCCCAACGTGGGTTCAGAGCACTATGAAAACAATAAAAGACAGCTAACCTGCACCACAGCACACATTCGATCTTTCTGTTTCTTCCAAGTCTCAATCCTGACACACCAATAAATCCATCCATGATTCTGTCCACTTCTCTAACCACACCTACCCATGTATTTTAATGTAACCAGTTTCTCCTATGTCAGAATTTTATAGATTTTTACATTATGCCTATGGAAGCAGTATACACAAAGGTTAGAGCTCAGCACTGGCTGACTGAACACGAATCTGCTAACGTCAGTATAAGCGTTTCCTGGCTGTTAATAGGATATCACTTAAAATATTTCCATTTCGTTGGATAATGAACAATAGTTTTGAAAAATAGGACCTTGGGAGTAGACAATACTTACACAACTTCTAAAAGGTTGCAGACATGTAGATAGTTAATCACTACCCTCTTAGCTCTATTTCTTTGTTAAAAGTAAAACCAAAAAGCAAAACTGGCTACACAGCCCCCTTTACGTAACAGAGAAATGAGCAGGTAACAAGTTGCTCTAGGACATCACAGTTTTTACTGACCTGATCTGACATCCTAGAAGGGTAATTAATACACGAGAGTTCATACAGTCTCTTCTCAGTCCTTCTAGTCATCCTTATTGAATAACCTGAGAGATAATCCTGTTTTGCAAGCGGCGAAATAAATACTGTTTATTTACTGTCTTTTATTGATCCTGACCTCCTCCTTTGATATTTCACTTCTTTTTTCCACATTTTTCAAATGCAGCGTGTATTTCCCTTTCAGAATTAGAACAGCAGTTTCTTAAAGAAAAACTGAGTTGGTAAGAGTAGGACATTCCCCCTTCAATAGATACATCTTATTTTTTAGATACTCGGAAGAAAATCACCCATGGAAATTCTAGAACAGCAAAGTACAGAATTTATACTTTAGTACCTGTTAACCACAGAGGTAAATGAAACACTAGAGAACTCTAAAATACTTCACTTATATACCAGCTGCACATTTTTCAAATGCTACTGTTAAAGGATTTGCCGAGAAGTTATCCGTCGGAGGTTAGTTGTCAGTCAGGGATCTCAGGTGAATGAAGAGACACAACAGTATGCATAAGGGGACAGGAAACATGTTAGCCCCCAAGTCAAACGAAGGAATGACTCTGAGAAGCTGGGAAAATCCAAATATAAGTGACGAGGATGAGATTGCCAACAGCCAAGACCAACCGATGAGGAGCACCTCAAATCTAAGGGACAGGGCTGCGATGGCAACCAACGGAGCGCAGTTCCTCAATCCAACTTACGTCCACAGAAAGCCGGTATTTCATCTTGACAAAAGCCAACTCTGGGAAAGACCCAAGCTGGCAGTGTGGCTCGGACCCTGTCACAGGTGAGGGAGTTTGTGTGACTGACAGAAGTTCCTCCCCTCTAGTCACGATGGCTGCGCTAAGTGCAGGGCTGGGAGGCCCCCAAGACGTCAAGATCCTCAGCCACCTCCCAGCATGGGCTCCACACACCTGGTACAACTGCCCCGCCGTCCTCTGGTTCTGCCACCGATAAGCGCACAGGGAAAGGCAGTGCCTCGGTTGGCAGATCTGAGCACACTTGAGAAGTACAGCTTTTATTGGAAAAGAGTAAATTAACATTTCGGTTCAAGCCTCGGTTTCTTATGAGGCTGGCATGAGTCTGTCATCCCTGGGCTCTCAATCCCTCTAGGTTTACTAATAAAATTGGGCTTCCAGCCTTTAATGCCAGGCAGATCCTGGAACATGGCAACCACACCACAGAATTGGCTCCCTGTCTCTGGGCAGCCAGCCATCATTCTCACTGACTCCTGAAAAGGCAACCGTGGTTACCTTGACCTTGAGACATACTTTTTCTTCACACTGTTAACAGAATGTTTCTGCATTTTGACTTCTAATTCATGCAACTTTTGAACTGTAAAAATAAAGACAGTACCTCGCACATATTCACCCAGGTTTGCTGGAAAAACTTCGAAAGCGACCATCTCTTTGGGCAGCACATAGGAGCACTTCTGAGAAGGCGAATACTTAGACTTAGCTGATACTGAATGAACTGCCTCATGGGGTGAGAAGTGCTGAATGGTGAGGACCAAACAATATAGAATCCCTCGTGGGCCTTGTCGAACATTCTTCCTTTCCCTCCACTGAGAATCAGCCAATTCATCAAGAGTAGGTCCCTGAGCACCTTGGATGTGCCAACACTGGAGATATGCCAATTAGCAAAACTGTCCCCACATTATTGGGTTCACTATCTCGGGCAGCCACTATACCTTAAGAGTCTACTTCCTTACCTGGGTAGGCTGGGGTAGAAGAAGATTGAACATGACTCTTCCCGGCTGAGATTTGACTTTTCAAGTGAATTTTTGCCAATGCGGTTACAGAGAATTTTGTTCCTGGCTTTAAACTATTCAAAACACAAATCTGTTCTATTCGTCTGATGTAAGACTAAACAAAAGCATTCATTAATAAAAAGCAGAGAAGACATAATGCCAAAATCTCTGCATATTTTAGCACATAATACATTTATCTTTTTCTAGGCAAAAGGCAGGCAACTTTTTCTAATTCAAAGAAAGAGAATGTTAAGAACTGTTTACAGCAGAACGATCTTCAATAATTCAGAGCCTGATGATCTAATGAAATTATTCTAAAGTGTCAAATGTCAAAATGCTGTATCAAATCTCTTCTTTTGCATTTCCGCACTTAAGTTAACATTGTGAGGAAAAAGGAATTCAACAAATAGTAGCTGTTTTATGGAAGGCTCACCCAATTTTTACCAAGCCCAATCAAGAGGATTAATTTCTTTGTTAATATGGATCGCTTCACGAATCTACGTGTCATCCTTGTGCAGGGCCATGCTAATCTTTGTATCATTCTGATTATTGTATATGTGCTGCTGAATGAGCATAAATTTTCGCAGACTGGCTACTTAAGAGCTCTTCTATGAAGAGTTCTTACAAATACCTTATATTTTTTATGAAATATGTCACCCTGATTTTTACAAACATCACACCCAATTTTTAAGTGTCTACACATAAGTTAATTAATCTACTCCTCGTATAGGTCAAAAAATGATCTGTGTGTGTGTATGTATACACAATTTATACAATATGGTATACAATGTATACATATATATACAATAAACAAAGACCACAAAACAAGAAACCTACTTACTTTAAGGTAAATTCACCCACACAGCAGAGCTGCTGTAAAGATGAAACCATTCACAACAGGCAAAATCAGGTTTGGGACATGTTTAAGGGTTTAGTTAAAGATTAGTTGTGAGATGGTAATGATGATGATGAACATGACTTATTCTTAGAATTAGTTTTTATTTCATTTATTAGAACAATTTTTTTTTAAGCATAAGGCTTCTCTTGATGCATACATTTAGCACATTATAAAGCCTTCATTTCTAGGCGAATGAAGGACACTCTATGACTTAGGGACTTCAGGGATGTTAATCACTTTCGATTCCTCCACTTGAGCAGGTCCCCTTAGGACAGCCAATTTCTCCACTTCCTTGTCTTCAACATGTGGCTTTTCTTCCTCCATCGTCTTTGCCTGATTCCAGATACTTCCTTCAGCCTTCACTTACCGCTCCCAATTCCTCTCTGCTCTCTGCATATGGTGTTTCCTTGTAACAGAAGAAAATCAAAGCCATTTGCCTGAACCCTGGGTCTTCTGTCTCTCATGTTTCACAGGAAAGCATCCTCCTCGTCAAGAAGAGGTATCCCCCACCAACTGTGCCCTCCACCCTCTCCTACATCCTCATTTCATCAATTTTTACTCTTTTCTAAAAAGATTTATTTATTTCAGAGGGAGGGAGAGAGAGAGCACACAGAGAAGTTAACAGAGAAGCAGACTCCCCACTCCCCACCGAGCAGAGAGCCCCACGCGGGACTCAATCCCAGGACCCTGGGATCATGACCCGAGTTGAAGGCAAACGCTTAACCCTCTAAAGCCACCCAGGTGCCCCTCAATTTTTCTCTTTATCATTGCTCTCCAATCTCTCCTCTGCATCTACAAACACACTCATATTTCCCTTGTATAACCTGGCTGTCATTCTACCAACATTCCATCCCTTCAGTTTATTTAATCATAGTCTACTCTCTGCAGTACATGTTCTTATTCCTTTGTTATCTGTGACCTGCCCCCCCCCCCCACCCCGCTCTTCCAGTATGTCTCTCAAAGACATACTGGTAACTTCCCACTACTAAATGCAATCTCTTCAACCTCTGGACAGTGCTGAAGATACCTGAAAGTAATACCTCCTTCTCCTCGAAACTCTCCCCTCCCAAGACTTTCCTGCGCTCTCTTGCATTTCTCCCTCTACTTCTTTGGTCTCTGCCTTCTCTGACCTTTTTTTCCCCTCAATCCTAAATGCAGGTAATCTCAAGGTTCCATTCTCAGTCTTATTTTTCCCCTCAACATATGGGTGCTCTTGCTCAGTCACTGATTTAATCTGGGGTATCCGATTTGACAGTGACCTTAAGGACCTACTGCAGACAGCAACTGTTTTGAGGCATGACTGGAAAACACCTGTGCCTGTGAAAACTGATGTGTGTTAACAAGTCGTTTTAGCTGGTGACACAAGCCTACTCGTGTGCTCAGTTTCCACATGGGGCGCTTGTGGGTTGCTCCCTGCAGGGGGACACATTATGTGCAGTCCGGTATTCCAAATGTGGGACTCAAAATGTTCTAGGTCTCCCAAACCATAAGAGACTCTTAATCTCAGGAAACAAACTGAAGGTTGTTGGGGGGGTGGAAGGGGAGGATAGGGTGGTTGGGTTATGGACATCAGAGTATGGGTATGGGCTATGGTGAGTGCTGTGAATTGTGTAACACAGAAGATTCACAGATCTGTACCCCTGAAGCAAATAATATATTATATGTTAATTAAAAATTTTAAAAAGATCTAGGTCTCCTTTAAGAATGTCACAGGCTTTCTGGACTCCTCTCTGGAGCTTGCAATTTCCTGTACTTCAACTCTAACTCTGCCTTGGCTACTTCCTGAGAGCACATATAAATCAACATGTTCAAAACAGAACTCACTGGTGTCCCTCAAACCTGCTCCTTCTCCTGGGAGTCCTGTTTCCAACAGGAGAGCCACCATTCTCTCACTCAAGCTAACCACCCCCAATTCATCTTGCTGACACTATGGCCCTGCTCACACCTAACCAGCTACCCAGACGCCAATTCTTACACTCAACTTTCAAACTTAACCCTTCCTCTCATTTCAAGGAAACTATCCCAATTTAGGCCACCATTTTTTCTCTCTCTCCCCTAGAAATGCTCTATCTCCTAACTAGCTTGCTTGTCTCTAGATTCTATTTCAACCTGGTTTATTCTATTATTACTCCCACCTTTTGTGCATTATCTCCACTACTTCCTTTCCCCTCCTGCTCTGGTCAACTCAACACCTCAGACTCAACTGGCATGCATCGTACGCCATTCATCTCCACTTTTGTGATTCTGCTCATTGTCTACCTCTTCTGTGGAGTCTAACTTTCCTGCTGCCACAAGTTAAATAATTTCTTCTTCTGCGGTAGCCTAGAATTGTATATGTGACTGCAAATGGTCCATATTACTTTATTCTTTGTTTATAGTAATTTGCAGGGGTCCCATCTCTTTCCTCCTACTAGGTCATGAACTCACTGAAAATAGGAACCGTTAATTCACCTTTTAATTCCCCAGTGCACATATTACTTATGGTGCTTATGGTAAGTGCCTCGCACTCAGGAGGTGTTTAGTTAACCTCTGCGAGGCGGAAAGTCATCTAAGGCACTATTTTATGACTGTATCCGACATTATACAGTGCTATTCCCTGTAAGCAACGTTAACTCTGGGAATGAGATCCAAACTGTAGCTGGACGCCTTAGCATCTTTGGGTCCATCCAAAAAGCATCTTCAAATCAGGCAATCCTGATACCCAAGTTCTAGAATATGCCCCTGTGGAAACTGGAATAAATATGCCAGAACCAACTTCCCAGTCTCTTCAGAATAAAGAGACACCACAAAAGCAAGCTTCATTTCTTGGGATATTACAACATTCCCAATTTTGTGAGTACCTGAATTGCCACTTTAGGAAAAAGGAGGAAATTTCAAGGTTCCATTTCATTTTCCATGCAACAAATAGGAAAGCTTCATCCTTTCATTCAGAGCCCAATAACCTACTAAATGGTAGACTAAAAACCATAATAAAGCTTTCAAATGTGTTTTACCTCTACAAATAGCAAATTTCTGGAAGCATGGAACTTAACCCTAATTGTGTGAAAAACTCAGCATTTATTAGTACTATTAAAATGTTTTCTTTATATTTAAGTATAAACACATCAAAGAAAATGGGCAAAATTTTCAAAATTAGCTAACAATGCCATCTTAAAATCAGCTGTAAATTTTATTCGACACTTTTTATTTTGTTTGGAGGTGGGGACAACTTTTATTTGTAACAGGAATTCCTTTCTTTCTTCAAACATTGGGAGTGAGCCTTTGTAGAAAGGATTATTTCTTTAGTTTCTAAGAAACAAACTGGAATATTTGATGCCTTCAAAATTTCTCTCATAAAAGACTTTGCACAAACAATCTCTTTTTTTTTTAACTATCTGATATTAAAACTATAGGAACATAGAATTTTAAAGCCAAAGGTCATCAAGTCTTAGTCCTCCTTTTTGAAAATGAGGAAATGGGGGGGGGGGGTGGGAACGGGGAGGCAAGGTTAAGGTGACCTGCCCAGGATCCCTCTGTGAACTGTCCTCCCACTGTATCATTCTGCCACTAAATGCAGCAAAAGTACCTGGCAAAGTTAATTTCAGGAGGGAAAGCATACTATCCTTACACCTTAAAAATTATCAAGTATTCTTCAAGGAAGCTTTAAAAATATCTGAAAAAACAAGGATGCATGCTTCGGTGTTCTAACATTAACTATCAAAACTCTCAGATGAATTCCAGCCTATTAAAAACCTAACTTTCCAAAAATGCAATATCCAAATACATCTTTCTGGGTTAGCAAAGTCCTCTCATTTTCTAAAATCATGGAAAGGTGCATTCCGCCTTCAAAGAATTCTCCCAATTTATCGTCCTCTCCTCCCAAAGTCACGGCCAAACCCGTTTATTACACAAGCAGCTAGCTATCACACAGCTTTTTAACTGTCGGACCATGTTGGTTTATGTATAAAGCTGCAGTTCCCACTGTTCCAGAGTTTGTAACATAGAACTGTTTCTTCCGTATAAAAATAGGCACTGCTTTTTTGCTTGTTCTCATTCCTTTAGGTGGTCAAGGACGCTCATGGTGGTGTCCTCACAAGTCTACAGATTGGGGTGTCTCAAATGGGGCACTATTCATATTTGAGGCCAGACCACGCTGTTGTGGGGAACTGCCCTGGGCATTTAGGGTGTTTAGCTGCATACTTGGCCTCTACCCACTAGATACCAGTAGTATCCCTCCAACTGTCAACCAAAGAGTATCTGCAGACATTGCCAAATGTCCTCTGGGGGCAAAATGTCCCTCGGTTGAGAAACTACTGCTATTCAGGGATAGCGTTCACTTCTGCATATGTTCTGATACTATTTTTAAAACCTACCATTTCCACGTAACCCCATCTTAGGATGGCCGGTTGTAATTAATCTTCTCAAGTTTGGTTTTTGTTTTTTTTTTTTTTTAAACTATCCCATTATTGTGACTGCCTTTGTGCATATTATTTTGATGTAATTTCTACAGAAATAGAATATCTCACACAATCCACTAAACAATAAGCATTTATTAAGCACCTGCAGCACGCTAACCACCAAATGAAGTCGGGAGCTCTATCCACAAAGATCTTTCATTACAGATGAAGGGAAGAAGACATGCACACGTGACACAAGCAAGGGCCCCACAGGACAAGACATAATACAGAGTTAAACCAGGGGGAGCAAACTTAATGACCAGTGGAAGCACTCACGTTTCCAGAAATGCTCTTAACGGAGCTGATGAGACCAGACCCTAACCTTTGAAGATGATTGCATATCAAACAGGTAAACCTCTTGGGCTTGGTGAGTATCAGACCATGTCAAGCAGAAGGGAACCTAATCCTCTAGGTCAAGTCTGGGTGAATATAAAAACAGGTGAAGCCTCAAGCTATCGATGACATCTACTACATTCATAAACTTCAGAATCACTCAATTCATCTTACGAGTTCTTCTCCGCTGGTTATTTAACTTACTCCCCTCATACGGGTTAATAACATTTTATAAATGGAAGCATTGGAAGGAAAACCATAAAACCTGATAGACCAGCCACTGTGGTAAACATAAAGACAATACAGCAGGCAATGAATCCAGAAGCTGGAGGGGGGATCTAATAAGAGGTGTCAATTGTCTGGAACGACCTTAGGCTTTCTTGACTTGAGGATGAGTGTATGAGTGTATCCTCCTGTAAAGAAGTGTACATATCCTTAGCCCTTTTTCAAAAATCTCAGATTCCCTAGCAGGGATAAAATATTCCAGGGATGAAAATTCACTAATGCACCAATTTAACTTCCTGCCCTTCATCCTGGATTCTAGTCCCAAACTACACCCTTAAGGAAATCCCAATTTTTCCAGTTGACCTTAATTCCACCCATCTCAGCCATCTCATCTTGCTTCCAATTAAACAATTTAGGAAGAAGGTTATTCCTACTCTGGGTTTTCCTTTTCTCACCCATGGATGGTAAGAGAAAGTACTAACGTCAGAGTGCAGATTGTGTGAATGTTAATCTTATTAATGCTAAATAGTGTTGGGCCTCTGTGCTTCCCCCAATTCATACCACAAACTTTTGCTATCTTCTGCCTCCCACAAATTGATGTTAGCCAGTGCCTTTCTGTAATGCAGGGCCTTCTGAACATCAGCACTATCAACATTCTGCGTTGTCTTTGCAGTAGGAAGCTGTCCTGTGCCTCGTAGGATATTTAACAGCATCATGAGCTTCACCTATTAGATGCCAGGAGCAACACCCTTCCCCAGCTATGACAAAGAAAATGCATCCAGACTGCTGAATATCCCCCCGAGAGGTAAAACTGCTCCCAGCAGAAGACCACTGCTGTAATGTGATCTTGGGAGAGAACTACCGGTCAAGCAGTGCTTGTACAGATAACCCCAGTTCAAAGACGGAACAAATGAGTACAAGTAGATCCAAAAGTCTATAATTTCTCCAACTCTAAACATATGGCCCCTTCTCTCGATTCAAGGGTGCTTGAAACCCCAATGGAAGAGAGTTCATCACATAACCAGTGCCCCCAAAGCAGGCGCACACAGAGTGGCCGGGCTAAACCTGGGAGGGGTCGGAAGCTGGTCTATGGCGCTGCCCGCCCCTCCAGCATCATTGCCATGTTGCTCCTTCTCTGGGCTCCAGTCGTCCAGGATCAGAAGAGATGCTGCTCATTTGGGTGTGTTGACAAAAGCCATTGGCCAGTGAGTTACTTATACCTAAGGTGTCTCCTATAGCCATCATGAAGCGACACAGCATTTCCACTCCAAGGTTTAAAATTAAAATCCATTTTCTGTAATGATGTTCTAATTTTTCAATCTGAAGAGCAGGACTCTCCTGCCCAAATGAGTAAGCTCTACGCACAGCTGTGGCCAGGAATGGGTTATGCTCACCCGTGCAACTGAGTCTTCGTGAACATCTTCAGTGTTCTCAAGGTGAAACTTCTTCAAGTTTCAAGTTTCTTTTTTTTTTTTTTAAGATTTATTTATTTGACAGATAGAGATTACAAGTAGGCAGAGAGGCAGGCAGAGAGAGAGAGGAGGAGGAAGCAGGCTCCCAGCTAAGCAGAGAGCCCAATGCGGGGCTTGATCCCAGGACCCTGGGATCATGACCCGAGCTGAAGGCAGAAGGTTTTAACCTGCTGAGCCACCCAGGCTCCCCTCTTCAAGTTTCTAAGGCTAAAAACTACTGTCAAGTGTTGGCATGCAATTTTAAACCTGTTAAGGAACACACAAATGGCTTTGAAATGCTTAGTCGAATGTCCAAGTGATATAAGAATTATCCTAAAGCTGCATTTTCATGACATTTGCTTCTTAAAGACTCAGATGTTATCTAGAACAACAAAGAATCAAATGTCAACCAATTTTCTTCACCATGTAAAAACAGGGTAAAAATCCAGTCCTTCCTAGACTGGGGCTTACTTCCCCCACACGGTGCCTCAGACGCTCTGAAATATGAACGAAGAACCAGTGTCTGCATGCTGGTGTGGGGCACCACACCAAAAACCTCACACAGACCCAGAGCTGTGAAGACCACCACAGGCCCCTGGATGTGGAGGTTATGAGGAAGCCCTGGGTATGAAGACACACAGGAAGTAGTGCGGACAAACACTCAGAGGCAACTCCCTGGTGCAAGACAGACCACAGGCACTCCTTATAGGGTTCTGCAGTCCAGAGGCCCTGTCCCAAAAAGACCAACGTGTAAAGATTCTCAAGAAGGGCCTGTGCATTTACATTAACATTCTTCTTTCTTGAGCTAGCTTTAGTGGGTCTCTAGTATCTCTATTCCTAACACCAAGCATGCTGGCTAGATAATGAACTACTCTCATCTGGTGACAAATCTATCTTCTTGGGGTGCCTGGGTGGCTCAGTAGGTTAAGCGTCTGCCTTCGGCTCAGGTCATGATCCCAGCGTCCTGGGATGGAGCCCCGTGTCAGGCTCCCTGCTCAGTGGGGAGACTGCTTCTCCTTCTGCGCCTCCCCTTGTTCGTGCTCACTTGCTGTCTCTCTCTGTCAAATAGATAAAACCTTTAAATAAATAAAAAATAAAATAAAATAAACAAATAAAAATCTATCTTCCTATGAGAGAGGGGGAAATGAAATTCTGGGGCTGGATGGAGGTCATGGGTCCACAATAATGTGGATGTATGTAATGTCACTGAATTGTACACCTGGAAATGGTTAAAATGTTAACTTTTATGTTATGTGTATTTTACTAAAAAGAAAAAAAATTTTAAAAACCTACTTTCTTGAAAAAGTATGATTACAATATCCTATCCATAGAAGCTTCTTATCCTCGACATCAAGTAAAACTAGATAGCTGGAGATTTTCCCCTTACAAAATATATAAAATGTATCTTCCAAGGGCTCCTGGGTGGCTCAGTCAGTTCAGCATCAGACTCTGAATTTCGGCTCAGGTCATGACCTTAGGGTCCTGCGATAGAGCCCTGCCCTGAGCTCTGCACTCAGCACTGAGTCTGCTTGAGCTTCCCTCCCACTGCCCCTGCTGGCCCACATGTGCTTCCTCCCTCTCTCTCAAATAAATAAATCTTTAAAATATATATGTATATGTATCTCTATTCCAAACCCCCACCAAATTTAGCAATGTATTTTGAGAATGTATCTAGGACTGTTTAAAATATATCCCTTTAAAAAAATAAACAACTGTAGACTCTTTTTTTTAAAATAAATTTTTACCCATTTATTATTTGAGAGTGAGTGAGTGAGCGTGGGCATGTGAGAGAGCATGAGCAGGGGGAGCAGCAGGCAGAGGGAGAGGGAGAAGCAGGCGCCCCACTGAGCAGGGAGCCCCATGCGGGGCTTGATCCCAGGACTCCAGGATCATGACAACAGCTGCAGGCAGATGCTTAACCAACTGAGCCATCCAGGTGCCCCTACAATTGTAGACTCATTAGTGGCTGTTTTTTAGTGATCCCCCACCACCACTATTCCTTTATCTTTATCACTACTTACTACTTGATTACTGTCTTTATTAAGTGCAAAATGGATATGCATACGTTCCCACAGGAAGAGTGGCGGGCATGTGAAGGAGAAATGAGGAATCCGATGTCCTAAACTGATTACCACTTGTATGTATGTTTAAAAGAAGTCAGTTCACATTTTAACATCATATGACAAGAGTTTCTCTGTAATTGCGTAACAGCCACAAGATACCACATATAATAATGCCACAGGAATTTTACAACATGTAGAACAGACCAAAAACTCTTATTTGCATGTCAAGTAGAACAACATTTTTATCCATATTTTCCTACTCTAAGACCAAAAGCTGATGAATGCAAGATGAATTTACTTTATGTTTCCCCACCAAAAACATAACATGAAAAGAACAAACAAATGTAGGTTTGGGGTAAGATGTCGACAATTCAAGATAAACCACACTGAAGCTGTAGCTCTTACCAATTCTGGATCCAAACTCATTTTAATTCTTAATTACTTTCTTGTACATTTAGGTGTTTTTTACTTTCCTTCTACTTTTTTCTTTAACATCATTTCTATCCGTTTAGTCTAGGGATACTCTCTCAGAATCTGCCATCCTAAATTTGAGTTTCTCGTGACATTTCAAAGCTTTAAGAAATAATTTATTTAATTCGATCTCTTCTAAATTTTTTGGCCATTCTCTACTTTATTTACCTCTATACATCCAGAATTTTCTTACACGTTTGTCTTGCAGATTATTCTCTACCTAAACTCTCCACTTGCTCTTCACTACTCCCATCTCAGCCTTTCCCTCCATAATCTCTAGATTTAAAAGAGTGAAATTTTAGGGGTGCCCAGGTGGCTCAGTCGGACAAGCATCTGGCTCTTGATCTGGGCTCAGGTCATGATCTCAGGGTGGTGAGATAGAGCCCCACGTGGGGCTCCAAGCTCAGTGTGGAATTAGCTAAAGATTCTCTCTCCCTCTGTCCCTCCCCTCCCTCTCCAGAAAATAAGAATGAAATTTTATATCTAACCAAAACATAACACAATAGGTTTTGTTTCTTCAACAGATAAGATGTAATGCCTCTCCTTTTTCATGGAAAGCCAAGTCATACAGCCAAGTTAACATTTTATCAACTGTAATTCTCTAAATAGCAGGAATAGGCCACATTTATCGTACCTGTGGCTGGGAAGGATAATAATAGAGAGTAAGTCTTAAAGTATTTTCTCAATGATCGATGAAGTATTAAATTACAAGTTTTAGTGTTCAGTGTATTTGTCATATTCTAATTCTTTGAAAATAGGTCTTAACGGTCAGAAAAGATGACAATTTTCAATTAACTAGGTTTTCTTATTAACTGGAGCATGCAATTCCTTAATTAGGCAACTAAACAAAAAGACTTTCCTGTAAATGTAAAAAATTACAAAAATTAGAAATCTCATCTGGTGGGTGCCTGGGTGGCTCCGTCTTAAGTGTCTGCCTTCAGCCTGGTCCTGACCCAGGCTCCTGGGATCGAGCCCAGCACTGGGCTCCAGCCCAACACTCTCCCTCTGCTCCTCCCTCACCCCCCTACTTGTGCTCTCCTTCACTCGAATAAATAAAATCTTAAAAAAAAAAAAGAAAAAAAATCTCATATAGTAGTTTTCTTCTTTAGTGATAAGTACCCAATATGCAGAATGCTCACTAAATCAGCAGATGAGAGAAAATGCAAAAGGAATCGAAATGTCACTTTCTGTACCGTGGGCAGCACCAGAGGCTGGAGTCTAAGCAAATGCTACCAATCCTCAGACTCCCACAGCAGCATCTCCGAGAACATCCAAGAAAAGAAGCGGTTTCATTAGTTTTTGCCCATACTGGTCATAGTTCTCATATTCTTTGTAATGATTTGTGACGCTTCTGAATGCTCTATTCCCTAATGCTAAGTTGCCCAAAGAATCTGGTAGAAATGCTTGTAGACCTGTCTGAAACAAATGACCTCCACACTAAGTACCTTCTAGAAAGTAAATGCTCTTTAAAATAATTTACTGCTGACTGGACAGGTGCTCTGTCTGGCAAAACCTTCTAAATTCTGCTTATTTTCTCCCATTATCTGTTTTTTATTTTAGTCAACTATGGAGTGAAATTCCACGTTCAATTTTGCAATGGTCTGAATCTCTCTGAAAATGTTTGGCTTTGGAATGAAGCACTTCATGTAATTTGTCAAGTATTTTGAGGTTGGGTGGTTAGATGAAACAACCAGAGCATAATTCATTTTCAGCTTGTAGGATAGTCAAATAAACAAAAATATGTTTCTGAATGAAAGACATTCAAAGGAATACATATTCCAGCATATTTTCAGTATGATTATGTAACAAAACACCACTTCAAAGCTAACTTTTCATTTGGATTACATGTGCAAAAAGGTCAGGGCTATGTTTTCTGTAGGAATTTTTACTTTTGCTTACTTGGAAGCAGTTAAGTTCTTGCTATTTAGGGGCCTCTGTAAAGATAAAAACACATAAAGAAGCATTTAATAATAGAAGTCCGCGTTAAATACAGCATTGTTTTTGCTGTAAGTACCTCTTCACTGTAAACTACTGTTTTAAAATTGTCTTCAATAATAAAAATTTATTTCTAGAGAAAGTTTATGTCTGGATAATGTATAAAGTAACTTTAAAACTGCTTCATAAATTTTTAAACAATTTGGCTGTTGACATGGGTAAATTCTGAACCGTGTCCTATAATTAATGTTATAATAGCCCAGGAAAACAGGTAAAAAAATTACAAGGTTTTCTAAAATTTTCAAGGCTTTCTGAAAGGCTTCGGCCTCCAGATGTCTCAATACTAATAGTTTTTTAGTCTAGTAATTTTGACTAATTCTAAATATGAAGCTAATTAGTAAATACAATTTGGTCTCACAGAGGGGGCTGTGCTGGACTATTCAGAGAGCAACAAGGGGGACAATGGAACAGATCACAGTTTCCCTCCCTGCTCCACACCCTGGGTCCCTAAGCCTTGCCTACAATCAATGTAGCAAAGACACTGCAAATGTAGTTTGAACTTTATTTCCTCCCACCTCTGCCCCAGTCATCGGACTGCACAGAAACAATACAGAGACCAAATGAATTCTATATATAGCAGGACAGTCTTACATTGAGAGGTAAGGATGTATTTATTTATTATACTCCAGAGCCAAAGCTACTTCTGATCTAAAGAACAAAAAGCAGGTAATCCGGCACAAAATACAATGGCTCATCCCTAGTCCCATTAATTAATGTGCAACAGAAAGGAAAGAATGATTTCTGATCTCAAATGTCTGATGATGAGGAAACCAAAGGTTCCCTGAAATGCTCAGTCTGGACCAAGGTCATATGGTATTATTAGCCCTAGCACGGCGACAGAGAGAAACCAGGAAGTGCTGAGTCATCAGGAGCATAAGTGACTAGCTCGTCAGCACTTCTGGCGCCAGGTTCAGAGGTGAGTGTACTTCCTTTGACCTGCCACACTCTTCCTTTTCTCACTGGCCTAGGGGAGGCAAGGCCATGGAAAGCGGACTGCTCCCATGTTGAGCAGCAGGAACCCTAACAAATAACTCTATTTAACAGTCCCAATTCAATGAGCATCAGTCTCTATGTAGGACTATTAAAACTAATTATTAGAAAAATCAAAATATAGGTAGCATTTAATATGTCAAAATAAGTGATGATACCCTCAGCTCCTGGTAATGGAAGCCAGTTTCCTCCTTAAATAATCAGTGTTCTCTTGCCAGCATCCAGTTTATTTGCATTCAATTCCCAAATGAAGTCATATCCAAATGATCCCAGCAGGACTAGATCACCTGGAGGACTAGACAGAAAACCCTAAGATGTGGGAAATAACACCTGGAGTCGAGGTGACCTTGAACAGGCCATTTCAATTCTCTGTGTCAGTTTCATTATCTATAAAATGGGAGTAACAATCCCTACCAGCTGTGAGGATAACTCAGTTAGTAGCACTTAAGCAGACAACCGCCAGGCAAAAAAGGAATGAGACTTGTGATTTCTCTCTGTCAAATAAATAAATCAAATCTTAAAAAAAAAAAAAGAAAGAAAGAAAGAAAAACGGAAGAAGGGACACCTGGGTGGCTCAACCGGTTAAGCAGTTAAGCATCTGCCTTGGGCTCAGGTCATGATCCCGGGGTCTTGGGATCAAGCCCCATGTCAGAATCCCTGCTCAGTGGGAAGCCTGCTTTTCCCTCTCCCTCTGCCTGCCACTCTGCCTACTTATGTTCTATCTCTGTCAAATAAATGAATAAAAAATCTTAAAGAAAAAAAAGTTAAAAAATAAAAAAAAAAATAAAAAATGGAATAAAACCAAATCTTGATCTCAGGCTCCAAGCAATTCATTAGACGTGTACGATAATTTCACTGAATAGAATGTTTACGTTGTCACCCAGATTAGAGTCCACACAAGAAGTAAATCTGGAAACACTAACAGTAGAACATGGACAGTATTCAGTAGTACTGGGCTATATAAAAGTATATTTTTAAAAAGGTGATTATATATGAGAAATACCACAATAATACTTTACTAAAGAAAATCTGAAGTGACATCAAAAATTAGCACTCAGCATTTTTTAAAAAAGATTTTATTTATTTATTTGACAGAGAGAGAGGGAACCCAAGCACAGGGAATGGGAGTGGGAGAGGGAGAAGCAGGCCTCCCGCACAGCAGGGAGCCCAACATGGGGGCTCCATCCCAGGACCCTGGGATCATGACCTGAGCCGAAGGCAGAGGCTTAACAACTGAGCCACCCAGGCGCCTCAGCACTCAGCATTTCTCTGCAGAATCTCTACAGGTCTCCAAAAGCATATTCAAATTAAATCAACTTTTCCTCAATCACTGGTAATTAACTTTTTAAAATCTTGTTTAACGTTGTAATTTTGGTAACTGAACAAAACAAACACAGCAAGCATTACTTTTTGCACTATTTTATTGCACTGAGGTAATTTTTTTTCAGTTATATTATGGAACAAAACAGCATTGTGAGCTAGCCAGGGATTCAACTACATGTACCAAGTTGCATCTACTCGGTATCTTGGATTACCACATCCTAGATATAGCAGTGGCCTTTGGACAATTATCTTTGCAGCCCCTCTGCAGTCTCTGTCCACTTAGATGACTCAGACATGACTGAAAAAAGATTTACATTCTCCCGACTATGTGTGAAAACAAAACAGGAAGATTGTCTCTTGGCCTTAACTCTCAAAAGGAAGAACAGGCCAGGGTGACTTCATTAAATCTTGAGATTAAATGTGGAAATGATTTTAGCACCCAGAGATGACACAAGATGGAAAAGAATTCAAGATGACAACATAACTCTACCAAACAGCTAACGTTTGCTGAACAATTAATTTCCATATCCGCTGTGCTCATATCTTAACTAGTACCTGATACAAGGTCTGCCTAGGGCTGCTTACCCATAGGAAAGCTGGGTGGACTTGATGGAGTCTTGCTGGACTTAATAATTTCTGTCCAAGAGAATGAGAGCTGCACATTATACCAGAATTTCAAGAGGACTCTGCTGAGTTCGGCCACATACTGCATGAATAAAACCACTCTCCCTCCAAACATTCCAAGTAGCTGAACGGTGATACCAAGAAGGAGAGGCAGAGGCAGTGAGGTAACTAAGTATTTGCCAAGTGTCAAACACGTAACAGGAACCTAAATTCAGAAACATCATTTAGTATGTGTCCTAATTTTACAAATGAAGATACTAAAGCTCAGACAGGTGAGAAGTACAATGTCGCCAAGTCACACGGTCAGGTGGGAGAATGTGAATGTGAGCACACATCTGACCTTGACTCTTGGGTTATCAATAATATCCAAGGCTCAATTAATAATGTGGTTGTAGTTCCAAGACTCCATGTGCACCCTCATGCTTTTTATTTAAAATTTCACACTCAAACTTTTTAGGATGCCACCACAGGACCTTCCCAAGAACACCACATATTACACTGCTGAACTGTGGTTCATGACATGGTTTACCCTACTAAGCACCTGCTCCACCATTTCCAATAACATGAATGAAGTGGATGCTGACCCACAATCAGCAGAATGTATTTTCAACCGTCATACTGACTGGGTGATCAGACTTTATTCCATTGCAGAAAGATAGGTATGTGAGATAATTAATAACCGTCTAGCACTAGGACTGCAGGCTTCTGACAGTAAGGTTTCTTCTGCGCAACTTTTGACTCAATTCCCAACCTTGGTCTGTGCACACATGGTCGAAAAACTTTTTCAGCCACTCAACGGTGGCCAAGAAAGCATGTCCAATTCACAGTCATTTATGCTTGGGGATTTTCTTTTTATATAAAAATGGGAGAAATTTTTGAGGACCTCCAGTTCCTTCAAATCACATTAAGGTAGAATTCTACCTCTGCCACAGTCAGTTTATTGGAAATGCTAAGGAAAAGCCCATGAAAAGGGGACAGAGGTGAAAATCAAGGTTGTAGAAAATTTGGGAGAGAGAGACAAAGAGAATCAATCGTATAGAACACTGTTAGGCTTAAAAAAAAAGGGGGGGGGGGCAAAAAAACCCCAACAAAACAAAACAAAACAACAAAAACAACTGCAGCAAAGCGGTCTCCATTCGAGCCGTTGGTTTTGTTCCCTGACTGCTCCCCCACATATCTAAGTGCAGTGAGTACATTCCCAACTCCTACTGCCAAGTTAAAATGAAAACGTTCTCAGTCTAGAAATGATTGAGGTGGTTTTCTTTAATCAAATTAGAGCAGCCAAATGTTCCTTTCAAAGGTAACTGTCTACTCTGCAGCTGTATGCAAACTACCACATCAAATGTGAGGGAAAAAATAGCGATAGAATTGTGTCCTTACAGTACAGTGCTGGTCGCAGAGACGGAGAAACAAAAGCATCAGTACAGCTAAGAATTACATTCACAGTGAGCTTCCAGAAATATGCTGACTTCACAAACTGCGAACAATGTCCTGAAACTTCAGTACATAATTAGCTATTTTGGGGAAGGGAGGAGTATGGGGGGAAATTCCCCCTTAAAAACAGCTAAGCAGCAATAGATACCTTGAGTCATTTACCCTAGCGACCAAAGCCTCAATGAGAAACATTAAAAGACTGGCTGAGACTTCATGCACAAAAAAAATCTCATAGACCTTGCTTTTTCACTTCCTGTCTCCATCAGAAACACACCACAGTGAGTAATCTTGAGTATCCAACAAGCTTCAATTAAGCTTGTAATGATTCATTTACATGCAGAATTTATTCTTTTAACTCATCAGACATGGGAAATTCCTGCAAAGAATTAATTCATAGTGGGCTTATTTTTTTCAGTTGGTTTCTCTGAAGAAAAAATCAACTGGCTAACATTCCCACTGTGATGTCAAATTAGTTTACTGCGTGTTACGGGTTTGCACCAGCTGTTGGGATGCCACATGAAAACCTAGAAATGATAGTATGAAAACCAAGAACGACCATGATTGTAGATCACCAGGTGCAACAGGCAACTGGAAGACGGTGACAATGTTCTTTCTACATTCACAGCTCTTCTCCAGAATGTCAGCGAAATTAAGGCATGCCACAAAAATCGGGGAAAAATCCATCTTACATGATTTCCATATGTCTCCAGAGCACATGTTCTACAACGTTTTTTGCTCCTGGTGAAATGGACGGGCTATTCCTTGAGTCACACTACTACTAATCTATCCGAATGTGAAGATTACTACATAAATAAAACCTCCTATAGGTTATAAGCAATTTTCAGGCCACTACCTTTGGCGACACCCTGATGCTCCCACTCAGGAAAGCAAAGTGAACTGCAAGAAATAATGACATTTTAGTTATTTAATGTTTTATTTTAAGAAACAGATTGGATGGGACTTCCACTTCAAAATGGCAGCTGCAAGAGCACCTGGTTGGGTCAATCCGCTAAGTGTCCAACTCTTGATTTTGGCTCAGGTCATGATCTCAGGGTTAAGGGATGAAGCCCTGTCTAGGGCTCCGTGCTGGGCATTGGAGCCTGATTAAGATTTACTCTCTCCCTCTGCTCCTCCCCACTCCCTCTCCAAAACCAGCAACAACAACAACGATAACACAATAAAAATAGTAGAGCAACTGCAAACACTTGCCTCCAATCTTTCTCAATATACTGCTAAAGAAAAAGAAAGACCCATTAAGTAAAGAAAGATGCCATCAAAAAATTGAGAGTTTAGTAGATTTTCTGGATGACTGAAAATAAACAGAACCACGTTGATGGAAGAAACTGACAGAGAAAGTCACCAATAAGACAGTGGTCCCTAGACTGGTGAACATGTAATTCAGGAAACATATTAAGAAAATATCTTTTAATTACAGGCTTTTTAAAAAAATTTCTTCACTTCAAAATCATCATTTTTGTGCATTTTAACATATATATTATGTATTATATATAACATATATATTATTTATATATATTATATATGCATGTGCGTGTGTATATATATCTGTATACAGAGGTAACTTTTGTAAGTCAGTGAGTATCAGGGGAATGCTCAAATATTTCTACTGAAGGGAAGGCCAGTGCCCTAGAACAAGCTATAAGGGCACTGTGGAGGAAGCAGGAGCAGGACTGAGCCAGCAGATGTGATGGACAAAAGGAGAGAGAGATGCAGCCCAAGCAGGGGAGTCAATTGAAGGAAGGTCTGTAACAGGTAACTGCACTGGTCAGCGTCCCCACTGTCATCCCCATACCAAGGACACTGGGATAAAACTGTTCTTATTATGGCATTTGGGGCCTCTTCCTTATCCTGACAGCCAGTTTTCCTACTCACTCAAAAGTAAAGCCATTCACTCACCCCTACTCTAAGTGAGCCTGTCAGAGATACTCCATCCCTGCTCCAAATGGGCCTCCCAGATTTTCTACTCAGAAATGAGATCTTGGGGCACCACGGTGGCTCAGTCGATTAAGCATCTGCCTTCAGCTCAGGTCATGATCTCAGAGTCCCAGAATCAGAATGAGCCCCATATCGGGCTCCCTGCTCAGCTGGGAGTCTGCTTCTCCTTCTCCCTCTGCTCCTCCCCCTGCTTGTGCGCTCTCTCTCTCTCTCTCAAATAAATGAATTTTAAAAAAGAAAAAGAAATGAGATTCAGCAGGGAGGAAAAGTCTTATTTAACAGCCATATCAGCTACCCAGTTTTTATAAAAAAGAACAAAAAAACACTAATAGATATACAAGGCAGTAAGAGAGCGAGAGAGTTCAGACTTACCTGCCACAAACACTAGAACTAGAAAAATATATAAAACAACTGTTTTCAGACACTAGACTCTAGGTAGTATAGAACGGTGATCCCTGAGAGCAGGGAAATCAATGAGGGAAGCCTTAAACTGGCCTTGCGGCTTTCTGTGTGGACACCATTTCCAGACCATAGGCACATGGAGGAGGAACCAGAGTGAGGACTATAGTATCACTGAGTTGAGTAGGAAGATATCAAGAAGCTAAGAAGACAAGGAGGTGAAGGTGACTAAAATTTATAAGACAGAGTACTGAACAAAAAGCCACCCAGAAAAAGAGCTTCAGAAATCTATGTGGTGGGGCGAGGGTTGTCTACTGAGTCCTTTCCTGAATATCAACCTGCACAAACAGCACAAGACCAGGCAAAAACTGCTTCTGAGGAAAGAACGCTGACTAGGAAGTTGTAAACTGAATGATTCCTAGAGCTCACAAAGGGCAAGAAATCTTCAGTTTGTTCCCATCAGCCAGAGAAGAAAAGACTACAAAAGGCTAATGCCTTGGTAGTCAGTCTACACTAGCCCTAAAGTAAAGCCTACACTAGACGCCCTCCTCAAAAACAAAAACTACAAATAAGGGTTGAAGGATCAAACTGAACCACAAGTAACTTTACTGTCCACCAAACAAAGTCCAACACCCTTTAAAAGAAGAAAACAAAATCCAGCAGTCAACAATGTAACATTCATGTTTGGCATCCAATAAAAAGCATTAAACATGCAGACATACAGGAAAATGTAGCCCATAACCAGGAGAAAGTTCAATCAACAGAAATAGACACAGAAAAGACAGAGATTATGGAATACCAAAGGAATCAAAGCAACCCTTATAAATATTATAAATATGCTAGAAGACCTAAAGGAAAATGTGAACACAATGAGGGAGGAAAAGAAAGATGCTTAAAAAGAATCAAATGTAAAATGTACCAAGATCAACTACACAGACCAAAAGAAGTCTTAATAAATTGAAAAAGGATTAAAATCATACAGAGTTGTTCTCTGATCACAACAGAATTTTAGACAGAAAAGAATTTGAAAAATCCTGTACGTGTTTGGAAATTAAAGAACACAAATCTAAATAAGATTTGTCATGAGTCAAAGAAAAATCACCAAAATAAAGTTGAAGTATTTTGAACTGAATGAAAATGGAACCAAAATATACCAAAATTTATGGGAGGAAAATAAAGCAACATAAATGGTTACATTAGAAAAGAAGAAAATTCTAAATGAATGAGCTAAGTTTCTATTTTAGGAAGTAAAAGAGCTAATTAAATGCAAAGTAAATAGGAAAAGGAAATAAAAATAAAAGTAAATATAAACTGGACAAGAGACAAATGATAAAGGAAATTAATGAAACCAAAAACTGATTTATCATCAATAAAACTGCCAAAACTCTACCTGTATGGTTAAGAAAAAAAAAGGAGGGGGGGACATACAAATTACCAATATCAAGAATGAAAAGATTCTGCAGACATTAAAGCTAAAAGAGGATAAAGAATTTATACCAATAAACTAAAAAATCCATGAAACACACACATACCTTGAAAAATACAAATTAAAAAAAGTAATTTTACTACATGGCCTGATGTCCATTAAGGAAATAGAAACTGTAGTTAAAACCTTCCCATAGTGAAATTCTAGGCCCAGATAACTTCCCGGTAAATTCTATTAAAGGTATAAGAAGGAATTAATATTAATGCTACAGAAAATCTGTCAGGGGAGCTGTAAACACTTCCCAACCCATTTTATAAGGCCAGTATTACCACAAAACCAAAATCTAAGACATTATGAAAAAAGAAAATTACAGAATATCCTTCATAAACACAGATGTAAAAATTCCTAGCAAAATTTCAAAAGGCAAAATTGCAAAAAAAAATTTTAAAAACAAGAACAAAATTGGAAAACTTAACACTACCTAATTTCAAGACCTACTGTGAAACTACAGTAAATAAAACGTTATGGCAGTGGCAAAAAGACAGATACACAAATCAATGGAACAGAATGGAGTCCAGAAATAGACCCAAATGTATTTGGTCAACTGATTTTTTACAGAGTTACCAATGTAATCCAAATTGAAGAAAGCACAGACTTTTCAACAAATGGTCCTAGGACAGCTGGGTTCTATACAAGGAGAAAAATGAACTCTTAACTCAAGCCAAACACAAAGATTTAACCTGAACGTTTCACAGACTTAACATAAAAGCAAAAAACTGTAAAATTCTAGAAGTAAACATAAGAAAAAAAATGTATGTTTGTGCTTTTGGGGTATGCAAAGATTTCTTAGATGGCATATAAAAGAAGGACAAACCATCAGAGAAAAAAAATTGTAAGTCAGACTTTTGAAAAAATTAAAATCTTCTGTTTGAGAGACATCATTAAAAAAAAGAAAAAGAAAAAGGCAAGCTATACACCTGAAAAATGTATCTGCGATACATATATCTGGCAAAAGACTTTTCCAGAATATATAAATATCTTTCACATTACAGTAAGATAACCCAGTTTTAAATAATGGTCAAATATTTGAATAGATTATTTCCCAAAGGAAGGTAAGAGACCTGCCAATAAGCAAATGGAATGATGTTCAACAACATCAGTCATTAGGTAAATGCAAATTAAAACCACAATGTAGTATCAGTTCACACCCAATATAGAATGGTTAAAATTAAAAAGACTGACAACATCAAGTGTTGAACAGAATGCAAATCAAATGAAATCTTCGCACATTACTGGTGGAAATACAGACTGGTACAACCAGTTTGGAAAAGTTTGGCAATTTCTTTAAAAATTAAACACATTTGCCATACAAGCCAGAAGACCACATCTAGGTATTCATGCAAATGAAATGAATGCATATGTCATATCAACATAAAGACCTGTATATGAACGTTTACAGCAGCGTTATTCATAATAGCCCCAAACTGGAAGCAAATAACTATCACTAAACACACTAAACACAAATAACTATCAACACGCAGAAGGATATACAAATTGTGGCAAAGCCACATACTGGGGAAGAATGAACTACTGACACAATAAACATGAAAGAATTTCAGAATTAGTGATGAAAGCCAGATACAAAAGAACATAATGCTGTTTGATACCACATATACAGAACCCTAGAAAGGACAAATACAATCTGTAATGACAGAAAGAAGTTTAGTGGTTGGCTGCCAAGGGTCCAGGTAGAGAGAGGAGACCGCAAAGGGGTCTGCGGGAACTTTCAGGGTAATGGCATTGTTTTAGATCTTGATTTTGATGGTGGTTATGTGGGCATATAAATTTTTCAGGACTCATAAAAATATACTCTTAAAATGGATGTCTTTCACTGCATATAAACTCCATCTCAATAAACTTGATTTTTTAAAAACCAAAGGATATTCAAACATCACCAGGCATTGACACAATCCAGCAATAGGAAAACAAAGTTAAAAACTAAACATTTACTAAAACAAAGATAATATGGAGACGTTTTTAAACATTTAGAGCTATTCAAGGACATATTATACCCATGAAACCAGAACGACTTAAAAAAAAAAAAAAAAAAAAAAGCAAGCCGAGAACAAAACAAAACAAAACAAAACAAAAAGATACTCTGAGGTTAAAATATAATTGCCAAGAGTAAATTCAATAGACAGTTGGGAAAATAATAGAGAAGATTTCTTTAGAATACAGAGCAAAACAAAACCAAAGCAAACAGAACAGTTAGAAAATAGAGGAAAAGAAGGCAAGACACACACAGAGATCCAATCTGTAAAACTCAACTTCAAGAGACTTTCCAGGTCCCAACTGAAATATCAAATATCTGACTAGCAGGAGAACCTCAAAAGAAAGAATAGAATAAATACAGAAGTAATTTTTAAAAGTAAAATGAAACAAATCTGCATACAGATCTCACAGAATGCCCAGCAAGTTAAATTCATCAATTAATTTTTTTTATTTTTTGAAGATTTTATTTATTTACTTGACAGACAGAGATCACAAGTAAGCAGAGAGAGAGGGGGAAGCAGGTTCCCCACTGAGCAGAGAGCCTAAAGCAGGGGCAATCTCAGGACCCTGGAATCATGACCCAAGATGAAGGCAGAGGCTTTAACCCACTGAACCACCCAGGTGCCCCTAATTTTTTTATTTTAAAAGATTTATTTATTCATCTCAGAGAGCACAAGTGGAAGGGGCAGAGGGAAAGGGAGAGAGAATCCCAAGTAGACTTCCCACTAAGTGTGGAGCCCAATGCAGTCTTTGATCCAACAATCCTGAGGCCCTGACCAGAGCCAAAACCAGGAGCTGAATGGTCAACCAACTGCGCCACCCAGGCACCCCCCAGCACATTTTTCTTTTTTCTTTTTTTTTTAAATTTATTTGACAGACAGAAATCACAAGTAGGCAGAGAGGCAGGCAGAGAGAGAGGGGGAAGGCAGACTCCCTGCTGAGCAGAGAGCCCGATGTGGGGCTCGATCCTAGGACCCGGAGATCATGACCTGAGCTGAGGGCAGAGGCTTTAACCCACTGAGCCACCCAGGTGCCCCACATTTTTCTTTTAAGATTTTATTTATTTATTTGACACAGAGAGAGAGAGATCACAAGTAGGCAGAGAGGCAGGCAGAGAGAGAGGGGGAAGCAGGCTCCCTGCTGAGCAGAGAGCCTGATGTGGGGCTTGATCCCAGGACCCTGATAGACCATGACCTGAGCGGAAGTCAGAGGCTTAACCTACTGAGCCACCCAGGCACCCCACTCCCAGCAAATTTAATTTAAGAAAGCACCACACATAGAAACATATTTCTGGAGAACACATCTAGTAGTTCCCAGACAGAAAAGTTACTAAAAACTAATTAGAAAATAATACCGGCAGATGATTTCTCATTGGCAACATTGATCAGAGAGAGAACAATGGCTTTCAAGTTCAGCAGTAAAATTTTTCATCCTAGACTTCTAAAAACGGTCAAACTATAATCAAATATGAGGAACAATAAAAATGTTTTCAAACTGGGTGAGGATTCAGAAAGCTTATCTTCCATACACAATTTCTTAGGAAGTTACTTGCAAACATATACTTGCAAAACAAGGGTGTGAACCACTAAAGAGGAAAGGCCAGGATGCAGGAATAAGTGGCTCTAACCCAGAAGGCAGTGAAAAAGTCTCAGGAAGAGAACTGTTCATCAGGGCCAGTAAATAACCAGTCCAGAATAAACCAAAACTTCAGAGAAACTTCAGGAAATGGGCAATTCAACAGAAATGGGTGGTATGATAAAGTGTTTGAAAAAAAAGTTTAGGCTGTGATACAGGCGAACAGTGCATGAAAAAATAGAAAGGCAATTGTAAACTCCAGGAAAAATAAAACAGTATAAAAACGCCCTGGTCTAAACAAGAAGTCTACTAAAATAGGGTACAATTTTTAAAAAAGTGATGCAGAGTAAGAAATGAGAATCCAGATGTCCATGTTTAAGAAGGACTCCTCTGACCTCATGGAATTAAAACACCAGACCCGCAGTTGTGGTTGCAGAACAGAATGCAAATGTTTAACTTCCACAAAGCAGATGATAAAAGTTGTAATGTTAAAACAAATACAAAGGATAGGAGGATAAAATATCCTTCTCTTATTAAATGAAGAATCAAGAGATACTGCCAAAAATGAACAAAAAACTGACTTTTAAGGATAAATTATCTTAAGTTATTATATGAAATAAAAACCAGCCCTAACAAAAGGTGAAGAAAATGAACAGGGAGTAGTATTAATGAGCTAAATCCTCATTTTTCAGAGCAGGAAGTTAACAGGTACCTGAAGTTTAAATATCAAGAAATGGAGCATAGTATTTTATCTAGATTAACAACTACCAGAAGCACCAAAAACAGAGTTAAAAGAAGTTGTATTTGAGTTCGGGATATACAGATAATTGGGGTAGGAGCCTTTTTTTTTTTTTAAATCATAAATCCTTCTGTACTAATCACCAAGTACTAATATCATGATGACAGAAAAAAAAGAGAAAAGAGGAAGACACAAATTCTTTAACACTCTTTCCAATAAAAGACAATATATGTCCCATCCCTTTGTATCTGTAAGGCTTTGAACTCACTTGTCACCAACAGAATGTGGCAGAAATAACACTGCCTGTTCCTAGGGACACTGACTGGCTTTCAGAGCTATGAGCCATCCCTAAGTCCAACTACTCTGAAGCCTTGATGCTGAGAGGGAGCCCAGACCACAAGGAGAGGTAAGGTGGGACTACAGTCCCGGCTCAGGTCCTGTTCTACATCACCCAGCTCATCGGAAGCAACAGATTTGAGGGTAAAGACATCTCCAGCTGACTAAACCCCCTAGCTGCTTCTTTATCCCCACTTCAAGCATTCAGACATCACGAAGCAAGAGATGTAACATTCTCACTGTGCTCTGTCAAAATTCCCACCCACTGAATCTTTGAGCATAAGAAAATGGCTGCTTTAAGCCCCTGAATTTTGGGCCAATTTATTACACAGCAATAAGAACCAGAACAATTAATAGAAAATTTTAATTACTTTAAACAAAAACTGCTAACAAGTCCCCTAGTATTCTACTTCAGTAACAACTCCCAGCAACATACCGGATATTCTATTCTACTCCTCCTTTTCCTTCCTTCTTTCCTTTTTTCCTTCCCTCCCTACCCGTCCCCCTTCTTGTCTCCCTTTTCTTCTTGTCATTATCACTGTTATTCTTTATAGCTGGTCATGACCAAGTAATGTCAGATTCCTTACACGATCACCATAACTGATTTAAGCAGAGAAGGAAGGTGTTTGTAATGGTATTATCAAATAGGAGGGCTGGGTGATGTTCAAGTTGGGACTGGCCACTTGGGCTTCACTACTTGCAAGGACAGCTATAGCCACTTACACAAAGGCTTGCCAGCTATGTTAAATTCTTCAGAAGAGCATGTAGCAACCCTTTTTATAAAACTTGTAATTCAGAGAATCTGAAACTACGTCTTAAAATTTCCACCTAAACATCTAAATCAATTCTGCTACAAATGATATAACCATTTGAGGTATCACTTAAAATTTTTACTTAAAATTATATTTTTATATAAAATTGTAACTCAGAATTTCATATAAAACTATAACTCATAACTAATGAAAACATTAGTGGAAGAATTAGTTTAGAAGGAATATTATCTTAGTATCCAATCTACTTGCTAACCATTAAATTATTTAAGTAACTCCCACTTCCTAAGTCAAAATCCAATTTACTACTGTAATTATTAGAGACCATCTAATGCTGAAGAGTTTTAAGTGCAATACTAATGAATGAATAGAAAAATGACATATCTGCTAAATTTTGGTGTTAATTTACATTTTTGCTATCAATAAAATTACTGGAAAAAGAGTAATCTTTAGTCATACCTTAACTATTCATTCAGTTGGTTCTTCAGCAGACATTTACTGAGCAATGTGCCAGGCACTGTTCTAGATATTGGGAATAAAGCAGTGAACAAAACAAATATTTCTGCCCATATGAAGCTTATGTTCTAATGGGAAGTATGTGTTCTATGTTACATCACACATCACATTCACAAATATTTGAGTGCTAGGCACAAAGGACAATGTAAAGACAATGGAAATAAAGCTCCCAAGAAAAAAGTCATCAGAATATAAAATTCCATATTATTATGGAATGAAAGATTTGAGCAAATACTGCTGGAGGCCTTCCTAAATATGGCAGAACTCTCATCTACTTTCAGATCACTGGGTTTTAGATTCTGAAGTCTAAAAGATCGGATTTACCTAAGCTATCCCAGGTTCTATGACCATATTACATCTTCCCCTCACTCTCTCACTTCTACCTCAATCCCATCTTACCTCATCTTCCACCACACCTTGAAAGCATGAGGTCCTTTCTGATCACAAGATACAGCTCCAGACTGTTCTTTATGTGCTTAATGATGGATTCACCTCTCAATTTTATTTTACCAACTAAGGTGGGGATAAAAGTACCCTTTTCATAAACAATGATATTACTCTTAACTAATTTCAAAAGTCCTGTTTTTCTTGGATTCAGAATTGGTACCACTGTGTCAAGCATGCTTTTTTAAAAAGTTTTTCTATTTATTTGAGAAAGAGAGAGCGTGCAGTGTGTGAGAATACAAGTGGGGAGGCGAAGGGCAGAGGGAGAGGGAGAAGCAGGTTCCTCACTGAGCAGGGTCCTCCTAATCCCGGGACCCTGGGATCATGACCTGAGCTGAAGGCAGACATTTAACCTACTGAGCCACCCAGGTACACCTCAAGCATGCTCTTACATAGTTCTCCTTGAGATGAATCCCATCATTCTGAGTTAGCTGACATTTAAAGGATAGAGAGTAATGCCTCTGAAACAGAAATTTTCTCTTTGCAATACTAACTGGTTTAGCTGAAAACCCAAATAGCATCAACAACCCCAATCTCTAGTCTAATGTACTAGTAGTTGGCTAAATTACCACTGATTAAATCCCATGGGTTTAAAATAATTTATAATGACTAGCAGGCTTTTCATTTGTGTCTTAATGTATAATAGGTGTGTTATTTCAAAGAAAGAATGCTTTCTTTCCTAGTTCTGTAAGTGGACTTCCATAATTTAAATACACATCATTCATGATTAGCACTGGGAGCCCCCTCTAGCCCAATCTTGCAATCTATCTCTTGGTTTCTCAGGGCTCAACAAGAAAACACCCCATTTTTACCCAAGGCTACTTAATAACTACCTTTAAACGATTCTACGTAGTTGGAATGTAGACATTATTTTAAGAACTGGAAACCACTCAGGTAATTTCTTGATTTCCACTAAAAAGTTTTAAAAATGGGGGTGCTTGGGTGGCTCAGTCAGTTGAGTGTTTGACTCTTGATTTCTGCTCAGATCGTGATCTCAGGGTTGCAAGATCGAGCCTCCAGTTGGGCTCCACGCTCAGTGGGGAGTCTGCTTGAGATTCTCCCTTCATCTCCTCTGTCCCTCTCCCTGCTTTCTCTCTCCCTCTCAAACAAAAAAATAAAATCTTTCTTTCTTAAAAGAAAAAGTTTTAGGAGTGCATGAGTGGCTCAGTCAGTTAAGCAACCCACTCTTGGCTTCAGATCATGATCTCAGGGTTGTGAAATGGAGCCCTGTGACAGATCTGCACTCAGCAGGAAGTCTTCTTGGGATTCCCCCTCAAATAAATATATATATATTTTTTAAATGCCAATGTGTGACATAAAAAGAAATAATTTTGTTTGAGATTTGAAATTTAAAGAGAGAAAAGGGGAACCTGGCTGAGTCAGTTGGAAGAGTACGGACTCTTGATATTGGGGTTGTGGGTTCAAACCCCATGTTGGTATAGTTACTTAAAAATAAAATCTTTAGAAAAGAGTGAGAGAGGGCACCTGGGTGACTCAATTGGTTAAGCAACTGCCTTCAGCTCAGGTCATGGTCCTGTAGTCCCAGGATCAAGTTCTGCATTGGGCTCCCTGCTCAGTGGGGAGTCTGGTTCTCTCTCTGACCCTCTCCCCTCTCATGCTCTCCCTCTCTCATTGTCTCTCTCTCAAATACATAAATAAAACCTAAAAAAAAAAAAAGAGCGAGAGAGAAAACAAAGTCAACTTCTTGTTAATCTGAACAGTGAAATACAGAAGAAATCATCAAATTGCCTCCAGTCTGACAGCATGTTCCCAGGAGCACTTTGTCCTCAGATCCTCCTACAATAATCCATTAATGAAAAGGGTACAGCACTGGGTAAACTTGATACCAATTACCAATACTCAGATTAAAGATTGTATTTTACTATAATTACTATAAATCCAATGTGCATCTTTCCAGAAATGACTAGCTCTCTTCATACTTTCAACCTGTAGGATGAAAAAAATGAAAGTACATACTCCCCATCTGTCATACAGAGATCTATGTACATGCTGGTGTCCTCCACAAAATTACAAACTTCTTGAGGGCAGGAATTCATTTTGTTTAACACCTTCTATCTGCGTAACATCTGATCTTCACATACACAACTTCATTTGATCACAGGAACTCTCTAAGCTCAAAAGAATAGCAACAACTCCAAATTTTATAGTGGGAAACCCGTAATGAAGAGACATGAGGAATTTACTCCAGGTCACTCAGCTAATAAGTGGAGGAAGTGAAAAATAGAAGCAAACTATTCTGACCACTATTCCACTGACTAGGAACATTTTTGGAGCTTATGAGGAAAAATTTCAACCATAAACAAATGAAGAGAGAAGAGTACAATGAACTTCTACAGCTTCAACAATGGTCGACTTGTTTCAGCTAGACTCCATTTTCAAACAGCTTCCCGATCTAATACCACTTTTTGGGTAAATATTTCAAGATGTAGGTCAATCATATTGAACAAAATGCTGAATATAACAGATAACCAATAAATACTCGTTTAATGTTACTGATCTCACATATGCTTTCAGACTTATTATCCAATTCTGACTAAAAAAATAAAATCTGAATTCCTAGACAGTACATAATCATTCATTCATTCATTCACAAATATTTATTCTGGGATACAAGATGCCAGTCACCACACGAAATGCTTGGGATACAGCAAACGCAACAAGAAAATACCATTCCTTCTTTCAGGGATCTTGCATTCAACTGTTCTGGATATGCGCGTGCATAGACGTGGGCACGCGCGCGCGCACACACACACACACACACCCACACCACACCCACATGTGTCTTGAGGAACTGGAATTAGTTAGGCTGGAAGACTACTTAACTAAACCTACCAGTTTGTCAAGGTGGAATCCAAATTCTCTGTACACAAATTATGAAACGGAGTAGAAGACTGTTTTAACAGAATTCCAAGTCTTGATGTTCTTTTAGAAACTATCAGGAAGGTTCTACTTAATTTTGCTCCTCCTCAGTTTTTCCAGTAAAGAAAGCCAACAATATTAAGATTAGTGGGAGAAAAAACAAAATAATTCAAGCAATTGATTAAAACGGATTCAGAATACCTTCCACTCTTATATTTAAAGATGTTCCAAACATTTTCAACTTTTACTGAATGTGTGCACATTTCCTAATGTTCATGTCTTCACTACAGTATATAAATCAAGTTCAAGACTGTACAGTTAATGATGGGAATTACTTAAATTTTGAAACTCACTTCAATCTAAGCTATACAGGTTGCAGTAAAACAAAAATGAAATGTTCTCTTTTTTCCAGTATTTTTTTATTATTCCCATAAAACCACGTTAAGTATAATCCTACAAACAGATCCATTTTCCCTTTTTATTTGACACTCCTTAGTAACTCCTTAGTAACCTTAGTAACCTTCATGTGACAGAAATAATCCATTTGGTCCCCTCCTTAATAACTGAACCTCTTTTCCATTATTTTGTTCATTTGTTCTTTTATTCATTTTATTTCCACTGGATATACGATGCAAGTGGACACGACCACAAGATACTCTCTGTCTTAAGGAGCTTACACAATAGGGTGTGGAAAGGTAGAGGGTGGTTGGGATAAGATTAACAGTATATCTTACATAACCGACATAATAATATAAAGGGGCAGACATATACGGGGTGTCACAAAGGAGGTCCAAAGACGTCAGGGTTCAAAAGAAACAGAAATTTTATCCAAATGTAGGTATTCAGGAGCAGACCACACGCACAAAAGGTGGCATTAGGGCTTGGCTCTGAAGCATGGGTAGCATTGCAACAGGTAGAAACAGCAGTACAGGGGAGGGCACCGAGCGCACATTCTGAAATCAGCCCCAACTGAAGTCCCAGAGGTGGACTTGCAAGGAGCAAAGTCAGGATAAAAGAAGTCGTCCGCATGCCTGTAGTCTGTGTGCCGGAGCAAACGCAGAGAAAGACCTTCCAAAGCCAACGCTAGCAGTGAAGACCAAAAAATGGGTATTTGTCTCATTTAAAAATGGATATAAGCATTTGAAAGTTCTTACTAAATAGTCTTGGTGTGCAGATGCATTGCAGTTAACCTCCAGTAATTTCCCAGTGTTTAGCTGGAGGTACTTCCTAACGCTGCATGCAGCTCTAAAAAGATGAAAAGTTCTCATCTCAGGGGTTCATAATTTATTTAATTTATTCGACCTCATTCATTCAGAAAATATACACTGGGAACTAACAGTTATACACACTGTTGTTATTTATAGATATAAGAGATATAATCCTGTACTCAAGTCAGCAACATACAATCCTTAAACTGAAAATAATTTTTAGGGGGCGCCTGGGTGGCTCAGTGGGTTAAAGCCTCTGCCTTCGGCTCAGGTCATGATCCCAGGGTCCTGGGATCGAGCCCCACATCGGGCTCTCTGCTTCGCGGGGAGCCTGCTTCCTCCTCTCTCTCTGCCTGCCTCTCTGCCTAGTTGTGATTTTTCTCTGTCAAATAAATAAAATATTTAAAAAGAAAATAATTTTTAGGTTCCCAAGAGTGTGTTTACTGATACGTAACGACCACTAACATCCTGTCCTGCTAACATTGGCTCTAAACCTGCGTCTGAACCTTGGCCTTCGTCACTTTCTATCATCAATGCATGTAATGGTGGAATAAAAGAGTTGAAAAATAAGACAATTGTTTTACACATTTACAAAAAAATTCCTACAAAGACCAAAAGTTAGACTAGGCTCTACTGAAGATCCCCTCCAATTCAGAAATCCATACGCTGTGATTCTAATTCTACTGCATTAAAGTCGTTGAGGAAGGCCAGATAGTAAGAACTAAGGAATTAAAAGGGTTACTTAAATGACAAAGCCAACAGTTGGTCAAGTGTAGGTAAATTACTAAATGTTTAGTAATTATCCTACCCCACATGGACCTCCAGGACACTGCTGCACACTCCCATGGATCCTGCCACATGCCTTAAGGTTTTGACTTCACCTCTCCGCAAAGAGCTGCCTGTGCAGATGGTGAAACGAAATCAAGTGTGGCAGCAAGCTGGTGATATTCAAAACAACTGCTCAGTGTTTCTTACAAATCTCTTACAAAACTGATTGCTGCCCTACGTGCCCCAGCAGGCTTAGAATCCACAATCCATCACACAAACGTGATGAATTCATGAAGGTGACCTTTATGTAGGCATGCTTGTTACCAATCACCTCCAGTAGCCACTTTCAATGATGCCTCTTGGCCCTTGGACAAAACCCAACACTAAGCATACAACCCTGTCCTGTTACCAAACCTCCTGCACCCAGATTTCGTGTCTGCCATGTTCTATTACACCATGAAGCTCATAATATCCTTCTGAGGAAGACAAGCTCATCTGAACCTCCCTACAAACAGAGCAACAGTGAGGCTAGTTCTTCAGGAAGCATTAGCACTGTATTTGCTTCTGTATGAAGAGGTTGTTATGCTGCCTAATTTTCAAGTATTATGATGTTTGTTTCATTATATGGGTGGTAGATACCAGAGCCCACACTGTGTAACAGTTCATTCATCAGAGAAGCATTTTGATTTTTCCTACTGTTTTATCTAAAATTAATTCATTATTATTACTCAAGGGTATTATTAACCTGTATTATTTTTTTAACTATAGCTGTTTATATGATCACAATTATTACTCAAATTCTTTAAAGGCAGAATTTAATGGATAATCATCATACTTTTTACAGGTAGATTTCAGCACACCGCAGAATTCAGGAATTTCCTGAATTGATATGTCATTTATTCCTGGCAAACCAGCACCTTTGTCTACATATAGCTCATTTTTTCCAAACTAGAAATGTGCTCACTCTTTTAACTTCTTCCAACAAACAAACAAAAAGAATTTTTTTTTTTTAAAATTGGTACTCAGAACAAGTCACCAACTTAAAAACTGCACGATGGACAAGCTGCTTGACCTCTGACCTTATTTCTTTACCTAAAACATAAAAGGGATGAAAGATTTCCAAAGTCCTTCCAACTCTAATAATGCCCATGAGTTTACAATGACACAATTTAAGTATTAGAGGTTTCAATCTGAAAGAACATTCCTAAGGAATCACTGATAGTGAGGCATTTAAAAAAACAACAGATAATTTACTTTTAACAGGGAGTCTGTTTTCAGATATTCACTTGTTCACATCTTAAACATAGGGGAAATACACCAAGAGATATTCAAGTTTATACACATTTCTCTTCTATAAGCCATTTTCCTCCTTAATAGAGAAATTCTAATAATTCCAGGGTGTTAACAGTTATGTAAAAAGGATACAAGTGCAAAGTCAACAATTCAGCATTACCAAGTTCTTCAGCAGGAATAAGGAATGGGCAGAACGTAATTGTGAAAATGTTTATTTCTTAAAGAACCTTGATAAATTGGAAACTTTTCAAGGGACTCTTAAAGAATGAAGAGGCAAACATACTTCTAACATACTGAGACTTAAAAAAAGCAAATTAAACCCCTGTTTATCCCGCTTTCACTAAAACAAGCCCTTAACAGACATTATTATTCGCCCACAAAGTAACACTTTTATTCAGAAGGATTCCCATGAACTAACCCACCTGAGAATTCAGCTTTATGCTGCACCAAATAATATGCCATGTTTCTTCTACCCTGTTAATGATTCGGTTTCCCTAGAGAAAATCACATTATTATTTTCCTTTTATACTATATGTTACTGAGCTCTTTAAAAAGAGAAAATTGTAAAACTCTCCCGGAATACTGATCACTGAAGTGCATGGATTTTTCTGACAGTTTTTCTTAAAGCCATGATTAAATATGCCAACAATAATAATTTAACATATTCAGATATCCTAAGTTTATCCACTGAAATGCCATTAGTTTCCATTTCTTTTTTTCTTTTTTTTATTTTATTTTATTTATTTGACAGAGAGAAATCACAACTAGGCAGAGAAGCAGGCAGAGAGAAAGAGGAAGCAGGCTCCCCGCGGAGCAGAGAGCCCCATGTGGGGCTCGATCCCAGGACCCTGGGATCATGACCTGAGCCGAAGGCAGAGGCTTTAACCCACTGAGCCACCCAGGCGCCCCTTAGTTTCCATTTCTGAACCAGGACTCGATTTGAATTATGCTAATAAATTTAATCCCCGGGGACAATGCTGGTGGTGCTTACCAGTATCTTTGTAATGACACAATATTGCCACGTATCAGGGTTTGGTGATCATCTTACTCGAGTACTTCAAACAAGGGGGGAATTACTTGAGGGAGGTAGGCGTGATTTACCCAAGTATCTTTCCCAGCACCTAACCTCCTGGTAACCAGTAGGTCCTTCTTAAACCCCTTTAGATACATGGAGCCCAAAAGTTCATATCTATTAGTTACATGTCAATAATGTCTTACAAACATCTATCTGTATTTCTCTCCATAATGCTTCAAAAAGCATTTGATTCTGATTAGTGTTTTGGTTATATTAGTTACTCAATCAGTAAATTCCTGATAACCAAATTATCATAAGTATTAGTTGCTCTACACAACTAGTGAGGCTAAATATGGCACAAGTACTTGAAAATAAAGAGAAGTGAATTTTAAAAGAGAAAAAAGAACGACAAACTACAAAGTAAGTTCTAAGAGTATGGAGACTTTTTCTGACCTGTTAATTGATGAATCCCCAGCTTCTAGCAGTGTCTGGTACACAACAAGCCATCATTACCTATTTGGTGAATCAAGAGACTGCTGATAGAACGTATTATTATTTTATCTCCCCATATACAGATTGAGTTCAGAAGGTAACAGAGGAGTCCTTTGTGGAGTGCAGAAGCTCTAACACAGGTTCACACAGAATTCTGGCAAAGGCTCTAGGATTTGGGATTACTGACAATAAAATAAGAGTAAATTTACATCCTAGACATTGACTGGCTGATCAAGCCCAGGCCTGGGATACATCAAGCACAGGGAAACAAGAATTTCAAGTCATTACCCCTGTGCATAAAGGCAGTACAGCAGTAACAAGTCAGCCTTTCTGGCAAATCCATCAAAATAAAATCTCAACTTTTGAAAAATCTAGTATGTTTATTATGTTCCTTCAAGCTTACAGGCTTAACTACCTGTGGGAAGGGCCTATAATTATGACCAATTACTTCTGACTTGAAGGCACTTACAAAGACATCTGTCCTTTTAAGAAGTCTAAAGAACCAGCCATAGCACTGTCTACTGGTCCTGTGGGGCACCAATAAGTCAGGTATGGGGAGGGGGGTCCAACTTTGACAACTCTCCCCTGGAAAGAAAAGAAGTATTGTCCCCTGTCCTTGATTTCTGAACCTACCTGAATAAACATTAACAACCTGCAAAATCTTGAGTTCCTCGTCTAGTTAAGCAAGTCATGGGGACCAATGATTGCCCCAAAGCAGAGGTGGAAGAGAACAGGAAGGAAACAAAATGGAACAGAGATATGTAGCTCGTGAAGACGACATCATCAAGTCACTGAATTTCATGACATGACTCATGGTCTTTTCTGACCATTATATCCAAGCAGTTTCTTGGTTTCAGAGCCTCTAGTGTCTGGGTTTGAGTATGATTTGTTCTACTGAAAACGTAAGGGGAATAGATGCTTTACTGGGAACTTGTATCGAGATGAGGGCCCCACTAATTAGTATGAAAACAAATAATACTTGGACATTTGAAGCATTTTTAAATTTACACAGTGCTTTCACCTACACTATCTCAGCTCTTCCTTGCAACTCCTAAGAGGTAGGCATCATCATCAGCACTTAATCTGTCAAAATAAGGTTTTTAAAAACCTTTAGATAACTTCATCTTGAATTTATTAAGTATAGTCTCCTGAAATTTCTCAGTACAGAATCCAAGTCATGGGTCAGTTAGAAATCTTTAAACACAAATCAATTTCAAGAGGATAAATCAAGAGAATAAGAATGGATTAGCCCAAATCTACCAACACAATGGAAAAAACTATCCTGTTACAGGAGCAGTGCTTTGTAGGAGAGAGCGTTACACAGGGGTGCTTCTATAACACCTCTAGGTTGGAAGGACAGTATTTTATCTATCTACAAGTAAGGGTCCTTAACTGGACACACTCCACCGGCAACAGACAAGAGAACGAAAACTTGGATCCTAAAATTCTAGGGGTAGAATTTATCTTTTGGGAAGTACCTAGGTGATTCCTCCAGGAAGATAACTAGGTTACAGGGGACAAAATGTACTCTCCCCTTTCCCCTCCAATATCACGAAGACTCACAGGAACAGCTTCCCTTGGTTTTTAACAAAGAAAACACACACAAAAGGTAATCTACTGCTGTTACATATAACCCCATCTTCCTTAAAACACTCATTCTCCTGGCCTCATTATCCTTCACCCCTTCTCTTTTACTGGCTAAAGCAGAGGTTTATAATGGGGGTCCTATTTTCATAGCCATTTACTACCTTATTTACGTATTTATGATTCTTTGCAGTCTTCTACCCTTAGTTTAACTGTGTTGGAAACAAAGCACCACACAAATCACACAGGTTAAGAGGAGACAAGTCAAAACCTCCCAGGAAAATTGGTAGACACATGGGCTCTCTGAGTCTCTGGAGGTCTTGGTATTTCAAAGGTCAGTCTCAGGTCTCTTGACTTTGATGACTAATCTTAAATTGTTTGACTTTTTACAAAAATATTTAGCTGTGCTTATTTACATAATTTCATCTACAGCACACACAGTAGGCATGTATTTGTTGAACAGAATCCCCAGATAGATGAGAGGACAGGAAGAACACCCCAAGACTTCCTTTTCCAAACACTCTTTTAAGAGCTGAGATAGGTAAAAATCACACCTGAACTTGTAGACGTTTCTATGCATTCCTTTTCTGCTTAAAACTAAGCATATCTGTTCAAAAAAGAAAAGCATGACACACCACACAATGTCAACCACATAATGGGGAAATTCCAGGATCACTAAGAAAACACCATGATCCTAGTCACACACACTTTAGTTTAATTACTGGCTACAATACAGGAGAGGCTTTAAGAAATGCTGTCTCTCCATCCATTTTCCACATCCCCTCCAGAAAATGCAAAAACAGAACGTTTACCATCTAAAGATTCCACATCTTAGATTCACACATCACGACTTCTGAGTAGCAGTCTTAGGACCACGCTAGCCTAGAAACATTTAGTAATACACACAAACAAGCAATATTCGTGGAAGAAAATGTTCAGGCGACCCTGCTGACACTTATTTATCATTATATAACTTCAGTAAGGAAAACTGGACGTGAATGGCAATAACATTCTTAAGTTGCTATTTAAAACAAAACAAAAACTTTTATTTATACTCGGCTCCACCAGGAAAGTTCTCATCCTACTGATTTTCACCGCACCCTACCACTTCTCTTATTCTCAGCCTCTCAAAAATTCCCCAAAGGCCAGGGAAAATATGCGGGGGCTGGCAGGGCACGTCTCAGATTGGCTCGTTCCCTAAAAGGCCCCCAACTTCCTGGACCCCCTTTCAGGGACAGCAGGGAGAAAACAGAGCACTTGGCACTGCCGCGGGGAAGCCTGCGCAGGTCCCATTTCCTGACTCGTCTTTCTGCTCGCTGCGTGGGAAGGTCGCCGGCTCTGGCTTGCGGCTCGGTCGACCAAACTTACTCTCACTCTGTAAGGGCAACGGGCCATGCCTCCCCAGCCGCCCTCCGGCCTCAAGGGTCCCCGGCCCTCTCCCCGGCGCGCGCGGCCTCCGACGGCGCGGGCGCCGCTCGCCCGCTCACCTGACCACGTTGGGGTGCTCGAAGGTCTCCAGGTGCCTCAGCACCGCCACCTCGCGGATGGTAGAGAGCGGCATGCCCTCCTCGCCCGTCTGCACCCGCACGCGCTTCAGCGCCACGAAACGGCCTCCGTTCTTCAGGTCCCGGGCCTTGAACACCTTCCCATAGGCGCCCTCCCCGATCTCCGCCACGCACTCGTACTGCTGGTCCGCGCGGCTCAGGCCGTCCTTCTCCATGCCGCCCAGACGCCACCCGGCGCGGCACCGCTGGGACGGGCGGGGGGCGCGCTTGGCTCGCTCGCGACCGCCGCTCGCCTCTTCCCGGACTCCCCGGCCCGTTCCCTCGGGCCCCGGAGCTCGGTCTCGCTCTCCCTCGCCCCAGCTGACTACCGCGCTCAGGCGCTCGGGTTCTCGCGGCCGCTGGGGCTGGATGGAGCGACCTCCCCGCGGGCGGGCGCAACGCCGGTGCCGCCGTGAAACTCCGCCTGCCGAGTCGCCAAGGAGCGAGCCGATCCCTCCTCTGCCCTCCCTGAAGCGCAGTCCTCTGCACAGACACCGAAGCGATTACATAGTCTCTGCCCCAGCGCGTCCCAGTCCACAATCCTTCCACCTAAAAAAAGAGACGGGAGGACAAGAAAAAGTGCTATCAGACATCCCAGGCGCCTTCCTCCGGGTTCCCGCAGACTCCCCTCCTCATACTTCATAAAGACCCCAACGCTACCCTCGGCGCGCTCCTGCCCTCTCCCAGGCTGCCTAATCCTTCCTGGTTCCTCCGAGAAGAGCGAAGTTACTTTTCTTTCCCTGCAGAGCTGGAGCTGTCTCCGCGCGGAGAGGTTGCAGGGGCCCCTCGGGGATGAGCGCTCCGAGCGGGACGCAGTGGAACGGGAGGGGGCGTGCCGAGCAGCCCAGAGTGTGCCGGGAGCGCGGGGGAGGGGAGGTGCCGGGCACGTCAATGTCACGGCTTAATATTTATCCCTACATCATTGTGTTGCACTGCTACCCACCCCTCCTCCCCAGGCCTGGACGTGCAGGGAGAGGGGCTCCCGGGGTGCCCTGGGCTTTCAGGGACTGTGCACAAGCTGCCGTGGAGGGACTGTGGGTCCACCCGTGTGGGGCTGCAGAATGTGGGTGGGGGCTCCCAGGACCCTGTAACCCGATGCTGGGAGTGTGCGAGAAGGGGTGGTCAGACATCTGCTAGGAAATTGCTTCCTTTCTTTCTACTTTCAGTTTTTCTATGAGGAGGCATTAAAAAACGACTTGCACACACAAATGGTCTTTTTGGGGTAAAGAAGTCTGGACTGGAAACGGAATTCTTCCTCCGACTCGGAGGACCTCCCTGGTGGAAACCCATGAGGTCGGGGAGGGCTGGGGCTCCCGCTACTCGGGAGTGGAGGAACCGTGGGGCCCTGGAGCGGGGGGGGGGGGGGGGTAGAGGGGTGTGTGGGAGTCGCCCACGGGACCATAAGGGTGGGAGAAAGGGGTATTCGTCGCACTCTACCTTGTCATCTCCTTAAAGAATAACTTCGGGAGGAAGGTAGCAGCATAACCTTGTCTCGCCCTGAAATTCTCAACTAATTTCAACCTCATCAAAACTCACCCTCGTCTTTAAAAGTCTGGGAATGGGAGGAGTAAATGCCAAGCCTCGGGGGTGAGAAAGAGGGGACTGCGCCCTCGGGCCAGGACTCGCGAACCTTTTCCCACTCCCTGGATCTTCTCCAGATCTTCTGGATCTTAAATAGCAGAGGTGGCGGCTCCATTCCTCTTTCGGCTTAAGGCCTGGCTGGTCTCATCAAAAGCCAAACGCGCCACCCCCCTCCCACCCCCGCCCCCGAGTCCGCCGCACAACAAAGTGCGGGGGTGGGGAGGTAGGGTAGGGGCACGCTTTCCTTCACCATACAGTGACCTAGGGAGCCTCCAACCCATGGCCGCCGCGGCCTCGGCCAGACATTCGCCACGCCGGCCGCGTGCCTGGAATCCCCGGGACACCTCGGAATTACCTGCCCCGCAACCGCTGGCCCGCTCGCCTGCTGCCAGGAATTAAAGAAACAAATGGCGCGATCCCCACGGTGTGCTGGCAGAAGGGACCGCAGCGAGCGCAGAGACCCTCACACACACTCCATTCAAAACTCTCCTTAAAAGGTGAAGGCAAATCCTGGGGGAGCCAAGGACTGAGCCCCCCCGAGCCTGCACGAGGGTCTGAGCCAGGCCTAGGGCCACACAGGTAGCGGAGTAGCCGCCGCCGCCTACGCAGCTGGCCCCTCCCGCATCCCCCTCCCGCCCCAGTCCAACCCGAGGCTCAGCAGCTAAAGCAGCGTCGCGGACGTCCCACCCCCGCAGGGAGCTGCGCCCGCGGCCCCGGCCCGGCCCCGCACCGCCCGCCCTGGCTCTCCCCCCCTCGCTCCCCGGACGGTCGGCTCCGGAGTAGAGAAACGGGAGCAACAGTGCCTTTTTCCCCCCTCTCCTCCACTTTTTTTTGTTGTTGTTGTTGCTTTCCCACGCTGGCTGAATGTGACTTGACCCCATTTCAAAAAAGTTTGACATAGTGCTTCAACATTTCCGCATTCCTCCGCGACTACAAAGGCTGCAGCCGCCTCCTTCTGCTTTCTGTCTCTGCTCTCTGTCTTCACACTCAATGAAATCCTTCATGTGCCTCTCCCGAAGCCTGCCAAGCACCGCAAGGGTCGCCACCAGCGCAGCGACAAGAGGCCGCACTGGGACCACGACTCCCGCGTGTGCGCACACGCAGATGCGCCCCACGTGCACACTGCGGGTCTCGCTGCGGGGCCCGGAGCTGCTCACCGCAGGGTGTGCGTTTTAACTGGGATATTTTAAATTATAAAAGTAAACTGGGAAACTAAAGCAAACGTGCGTCCTTGTGGGGCTTCAAGCCTGTGCACGGGCCGCCTCTGCCCTCCTATAAGTGTGCATAACACCCCCGCAGGGGGTGGCAGCAAGAAGCCTGCGTTAACATTTATCTCTTGGTGGAGTAGGTGGAGGCCACACCCACACCTCCGCGAGCCGGAGAGTGAGCTTTAGTGGGGAAATGAATGTGGGGCACGGAAAGACAAAGTCCCGCATGGAGTCCCCAGAGGCAGTGCATTTTAAAGTGTGGATTATTCTATGAGTGTCCGAGTGGAGTTTATATTCCTCTTTAGGAAGCTTCACGAGTGTGTGGGTGTTTGTGCGCATGGCTACTTAGGAGCGGGCACAGGATCTTAGTCTTGGGGGTGTCTCTGCTGTGGGATGTCCTCCTCTTGCCAGATTAGGGGAGACTCCTCTAACTCCCCAAAACTGGTCCCCGTAACGAGCCTGCCTCGGCTCGTAAGGGGTTAACTAAAGCCGATTCTGAAGACGTACACCCCCCACACCACAGTCACCCCCACCCACACTCGCTTCCGACCCTGGCCAAGCTCCCAAATCTCCCTGGGGGACCCCCACCCCACGCCGCAGCCCACCCACCCGAACGCATAGCCCTTACCTGAGGGGCCCGGCAGCTTCGGGCCTCCCGAGGGGGCTGCGAGTGTCTGTTGGAGCTTCGCACGTGTCCACCGCGGCGCAAAGCAGGTAACCAGCTCGAAGGAAGGAGTTACCAGCACTCTCTCCTGCGAAGGGGTGGGCACAGCGGCGGAGGGCGGAGGGAAGGCGGAGGGTGCCGCCCGCGCCGCTCGCTGGGGGCGGACGGGGGCTGCGGGGCTCCGGCTGGGGCTCGGGGCCGAGCCGGGGAAGCAGCGGGGGTGAGGGCGGGGGCCCCGGAGGCCGACTCTGCCGGAGACCCACCCGGCTGCGGCTGCGGGGGTTAGGGGCTCGCTGCGCAGTGGCAAGCAAGTGTGCAAATTAAAGCCTTCCGGAGAGAGGGGAGGCGGCCGAGACCCGGCTGTGCTCTGAGGCTCTCAGCTCCCCAGCTCTCGGCTCCGAGTTGGGGGCGAGAGGGGGGGGGTGTAGTTAAATGAAAATTTCCGGCTTTGACTGCAACTGGAGTGAGGGATCTTGCAGCTAAAATAAGAGGCGTGAGAGGAAGAGTGGGATGTGTCGTCGGGAGTCCGCGGAGTTTCCAAACCCAGGGTCGCCCAGAGTTGGGGGTTTTGACAGAGTGAGGCGGGGGGTGGGGGGGGGGGGTGAGGGAGTGATCAGCAGTCTGTGATGTGGACGGATGGAAAAAACACAAAACAACCAACCATAATTATGAGGGGCCGGTGGGGATGGTAAATACCAACACTTTCCAAGAAACTGAAAAATCAGACCAAAAAATAACTCTTCTCTATTTAAAAAAAAAAAAAAAAAAAAAAAGTCTGGCAGGGCGCCTCGCAGAAAAGAAAATACTAATCTGTCCAAGCACTTTTCACTTTCAGCATGAGCTACATTTGTTTTGTTTTCCTTCGCTTCCTTTCGGCCTCACAAAGCCCTATCTTTTCCTTTTGGACAGTGGAAAGGATTTGGAAATTGTCAGGCACTCTGTGGTTAACGATCTACTTGAAGGGGCTCGCCGGCTCACAATTATTAAGTGGTTAGCAATTGCTGAGGGTTCACTAAGGTATTTCTGGGGAGCTAAAAAGACTAAGATTTAATATAAATATTAGAATTGGAAGATAATAGGCACACATATACACACACAACAAAGAGGAGAGAACGTGATTCAGTGGGCACTCAGTTTAAATGCATTGTTGGAATTCTGAAATTTGAAACCTTGTAAGAATGTATACTTCACCTGCTGAGAAAACCTGAACACAATTATTGCAGGTGAAAATGATTTTGGACTAAAAAAGTTCAAGATCCTACAATGGAGTAAAACAACAACAACAAAAAGCTCCTTTTTTTTTTCTTAAGAATTCAGTGTTCTCTAAAGTCTGTATCTGTAGAATACTTGAAACCCCTTAAAGCAAAGTTAAAAAACATGTATTTATTTCAGAGCTCTATGGAAAAATTGAAATCCAGCAAAATACTGTTTGAATTGGAAATATTACCTCTATAAATCTTTTGACTTTTTGAATTAAACCATGTTGCTAATGTCAGAGTAAATCAAAATTTTGCCCTTATAAAATTTATTATATACTACAGTTGGAAGTAACAGGTTAGGTAAATAAAAATTGTTGCATTTTCATTAGCAAATATTTTGCAATGCATTATAGTAATTTGTTCTTGAATGATAAAAGTGGGTATTTGTGTTTCCTTATGCTTAAGAAAATTCATAAAATAGATTTTGTGTTTAGGAGTGTGTCTTCTAAAGTTCAGTCTCTGAACAAAATTTGTAAAGATATCTATAACCTCATAGAGACTGAAGAAAACAAATGGTTAGATTTTCTATTTATATAAAATATTGGATCAGTACAAATCACTAATTAGACTTTAAACTAGAGATACAAATGAGAATCTTACATTTTTAAAATTGCTACACTCATCAATGATTTTTAAAACAAGATTTACTTGCTGGTGACTAACACATTTATGTAATTTAAAAATAATTGTCAATAAATAGTCATAGGAACCAGCAAGTGATTGCAAAAATTTATTTGGGTAAATAATTTGTTTAAAAAATATAAGCCATAAATATCTTTGAAATTAAGAGAAAAATGTCCTTTCTAAACTGGGTTGCATTTTTAATTACTGAATTTGACAACAACCATAGATGGATTTGACATTCCATGATTTAGATTACTGGATCACTTGTATGAGGTAGGAAGAAAGAAAGAAAGAAACCTTAATTAAATACACTGAGTGTTAACTCTATGTTATCTGCTTTCTCTGATACTGTTAATTTATCATTGTTCACTCTCTGTGGTTATGGTTCATATGAAATCCCAGTTGGTTACAGCCTTAGACCAGGAAGTTTTATAATGGATTGTGTAAAATTAGTAAATATCAGATTGTTTTTGTTTATGAATAACTTCCTCTGTAGGTAACAGGTTATCATAACAAAATTTGTGCAAAGTTTATAAACTGTGAACAAAATTCTGACTCCTTTGTTTAGAAGTCTTTTATGAATGAATATATGGCATTCAAGAATGATGATTTACATGCTATGTATCTAATATCCTAAAGTTGCAAATCATCTTACAGGTTTTTAAAAATTAGAACTCATGGATTTATCTTCAAATATGATATAGCTTATACTGAAAATTTTCCTAGTGTCACATAAGAGATGCATTCTATGTGTGAACACTTTATATCAAATATCTGTAAACTTTTGTTTTTCCCTAAAATAAAAATAAAATTTAAAGTTCTGGTCTATAACTTGTAATCTTGCTTAAGGAATGAGGAATTTATTTAAAATGAGTAATTTTATGATGTACATCTAATTCTAAATCATCTCTGATGTATACTGGCTATTTGAATGTATAAAATGTATTTTCCAGGAACTTGGAAATAAGGTTGTGCTATAACCTACTACACACTAATTTTAATTGGAGGTCCATGTAAATGGACCTTTTAGCCTATAAAGATCTTCTGTTTATTGTTTTTAGTTTAAAAAAAAAAAGCTTTTCTGGCTTAATAACTTTCAGATCAGTTACTCTTATTTTAACTTGATTTATATGAGTATGTACATGTTATCTTCATTGAATAATTACTATGAAAAACTATAATTTTACAGAAATAGTACAATGTAATACAGTGCATTTTTGTGCATTCTTTCTTACCCAGGCATTTCCAAGATGTTTTCTTAGGTTTTTCCCTTAAAATATTGAAAATTTACCAAATATCCTAGGAAAACTCAATTACACCACCAATTTTTTCAATTGTAAAATTTGGAATTTTAAATGATTTATAAATTCAATCTTCTAAATACATTACTTCCTGTCAATTTGGAAATGACCTGGGGTTTTCTCTTTTCTTGTTGCATGTGATCTAGTGTAGTGCATTGAAGAAACTTACGAAGGTTTTGATATTTGCCCTGAGGGGGAAAAAAATATATCAGGTAGTAGCTTACAAACTTAAGAAGAAAAAAACCAAACATAATATTTTTTTGAGACTTTCCGTTTTCATGGGTTCTATTGCTCTATAATTATCCCTGTGCTCCCTTTACATGTCAGTACTCTGTTCATATTTGTGTAATTGTCATATTTTCCCCTTTTGACAGTTACTCCTATCTTCTATTTCCTTATGTGTGTATGTGTGTGTGTGAATACCTGTACATTCTTAGCATATTGTCATGACATGTTCAAAACGTGTTCTTAAGACCCTTTCATCATCTATATTAGTATTATGAGTAATCAGAAAAATAACCATAGACATATACTTGTAAAAGATGGTGATAATCACATTGAAATACCTACATTTCCTTTTGATTTATAGTGTTCTAGTCCATTGATTTCTAGCATTTCTTTTCTAAGATAATACTTGTATTTCAACCGTACAGGTGGCCTAACAATTGTTATTGTGTTGCCATAGCTGCCCTCTGTTGAGCTAAAAGGTGAGTCCACGTTTTAGATGGATGGTTCAGATGAAGCAGAGAAGATACAACACAGTCAGGGGGAATCATGAAAAAGTGGGGTCTGGGAGGTAGGAGAAAGAGGCAAAGAAAGGCACCTGGGAGAAACTTCTGTGAATGGTCTGGCGGCAGGAGCGAGTGAAGGAAATACTTGCCCAAGTCCTGCGACCAAGGGATGTAGCCTCTGGGCTCTAGGTATGGAGTGTCCGTGCACCCTAATTCTTCTAGAACGAATGGTGTTCTAGGTCTATCCTATTGTGCATTGAAATCTGTCTTCTTAAATGAGATTATATAATGTCTGGGTCTATATGCATGTAACTATTTTACCTTGTCTCATTATGGATTTTTCCTAAAAATAATATAGAATGGTATTCTTGGCAGGGTTCTTTAGATTTCTAGAAGAAAGTATATACTCATGTAGCTCTGTGGATCAAACAGTTTTCCACAAATTGGAGAGAGAGTCTGATTTTTTTTTTTTAAGATTTTATTTATTTACTTGAGAAAGAGACAGTGAGAGAGAGCATGAGCAAGGAGAAGGTGAGAGGGAGAAACAGACTCCCCATTGAGTTGGGAGCCCGATGCGGGATTCGATCCCAGGACTCTGGGATCATGACCTGAGCTAAAGTCAGTCGCTTAACTGACTGAGCCACCCCGGCACCCAAGAGAGTCTGCTTTTTAAACCCTGCTATAAATTTGTTCAGTTACTCAGATCTTAGTGTCCTCAATACCTAGTCCAGTAACTGGCAAGTATTTTATGTCCAGTGAATGTTAGTCAATGGGAAAGTTGGCTTTAGACCCTGCATCCCCTTTGGGACTACTTCTTCCTATTCCCCTCAGGGAGATATATGATAATCATGTTTTATATAATGCCAGCAAAGTTTAAGGATCGGTGTGTTGATGTCCGGACTTCAGAACCGTGTCCCCTTTACCCTCAGTTCCCTTCCTCTTAGCCTCTCCTCTAAATCCGATCATCTTTTGAAGGCCCTGCTCTTAAAACCTAGGAGAGTCCCTCAGCTGACCAACATCCCTGTTGGCTCCCACTCGTTGAGGCCATCTGCTTTCTACGCCCTTAAAAGCCCAATGCTCTGCTCTCCACCACCCTGAGCTCCCCAAATGCGTGCACCGTGCCTTCCTCCCCTTGGCCATGATCCAGCTCCTGGCTGTGCCATCTGGCCATAGTAGGTGGTCAATGAATGCAGCGGAGGTTCTTGTCTCTCTGCATGAGCGTTACGGAATCAAGCAGGCACAGACGGACTGGAACAGCGTGGCATAACTAGAATAACATTTGAGAAATTGAGGACAGTGTTCCACTTTGCTTAAACAGGAAAGAACCAGTCATCCTGTTACTTGGTGTGGATTTGTTTTCTCTTGTGTTGCAGATATTGGTCACTAAAAACATTTTTTCTGAAAGAAAATGTGTTCAGATAAATTTCTAAATTTGTCTGAAAGGCATATTCTAAAATCTGACCTGCAAAAAAAAAAAAATGTGCTTAGGTAATTTTCTGCATTGTCTTCCCCTGAGAATTCCAATTAAACAATTTCTCTTTAAAAAGAGCAAGTACTAAACTCTGAGGTAAATGAGACACTTCATAGCCCAGAACTGAGAAAGATGGCTAATTTTGTTGAGCAATATCCTTATTATCTATGTGAGTGCATTTTAAAGGAGAGAATCCTTTATTTCTAAGCCAAGAACTTGTGTTTTATTCCCAGTTCTTCCTCCAAAGCAATGCTCACTGTACCCTCAGTTACCAGTCATTTAACCTTTCTGACTTTCAGGGTCTTACCTCTTCAATGGAGTTGTTAACCGTTCAGGGAGATGTTATGAAAATAGTTTGGAGAGATGCAACAGAGAGTTTTACTTTCACAAGAGAAGATACAGAAAGGTAATTGAGGTTGCTGGTTTTTGGGTCAGAAGACCTGAAATTTAACCTGAAGTTGCCCATACACCACCTGTGTGACCTTGGGCAACACACTTCAGCCCCTGGACCTTAAGGTCTTTGTCAATAAAAAAGATGATTAGACTCAACAATGGGTATAGCTGTTGCCGCAGTAGCTTGAAAATGCTGCAGTGTGGCCGCGCCATTATACATCTATTCTTATAAATCCCCTAAATAGTAATAGTGCCAGCGGATGGGACTCAGATGTTAGCAACCCAGAGAAGGTTCTGGACCGCAAATGTGAAATGTATTGGGGCCTCTCCAAGATAAACCTCCGGACATTCAAGACTGAATAGAAATGAAGACTTCTAAGAAAACATCAGAAAAATTCACTAGATGGGGAGAGAGAAGCCAGGTTTTTAATTACTTGGTTAAAATGAAATGTGATGGATTAAGTTAATCAACCCCCATTAATAAAATATGATGAATACATGACAGTAGTGCTCACCACACCAGGATACTAAAGAGCAGAAATCTTGGGTGATCACAGAAATTCCTCGAAGATGACACGAAGCATAACTCTGGGTGATGTGACATTGCTGTAACCCATTGAAAACACTTGGCAGCCAGCCTCCTGTGAGGCAGTGGGAAGTGGTGGTGGGGGGGGGTGTCGCTGTATGGGAGGGTGGTAAGAGGCAGTACGCTGTGAATCTGAGGGTCTCCAGTGATATCAGCAATCCTGAGTACTGCTGATCCAAAGCCATTATTCAAATGTGTCAGAGGACCAGGCTGTTGCCTCTGTGTTCTTGTTTTCTACAACATTTGCCCTGTGCCTGGTTGGTTTTAAGGTCTCCCCCAGATGTAGGGACATTTACACAGCTGGAACCGATAGTCCTGGATTAGAAGCTTGGCCACCAAGTGACCTTGGGGTAGGTGCTTAAATTTTCAGATCCCCAGTTTCCCTCACCGGTACAGAAAGGATGCCATTATCCACCATAAGAAGCTGGGGTGAGAATTCAGTCAGTGCGAACTGCATTTTGCATGTAACAGACCTTTTATAAATATGAATACACAATCAACATCCCTTTCAGGAAATTACATCTCCTATCTCTTTTTAAAGACAGCTAACCCTTTGGCTGGCATGATGTTCTTTCTCAGCTGGATTGAAACCTCTACCTGTGGCAGGAAGAACACCACCAGAAACAGTGCACACTTGAAATTATCCTAGGCTGTGACCAAACCACAGAGGTCTCTGGGTCTGTGCGGGATGGAGGAGAGAGTGAGTTGTCTCACCTGAAACCTTACACCAGTACTGCTCAACCTCTTAGTCTCTACCTCCCTGTCTTCCTCACCCTCTTCCTTCCGTTTGGCTCTCTCTTCTTCCTTCCCGCTGCTTTCGTGTGGTCCGTGTGTGCTGACATTTGTATTAAAAGCCATGTACTCTGTTGGTTCTCTACAAGAGCTCCCCGACTCCCATCACTCTCCCACAGTCTCTGGCTCCCACTTTTCTTGCTTTAAGAGCTGTTTGTCATCCTACTGATCTCTTCTCTACCTTTTGACCTCGTCTTCTTAGCTTAGCAGAAGTTTACTGGCTTTAGATGGCATTGTATTTCCTATCCCATACTCTTTCGCTAGGAACACATGAGGGGCGCTCCCCCACCTCCCCTACTCTCTTTTTTCTTTTTTTTAATTTCCCAGGGATACTTCCACCGTTTATATCCCGGGTCTCCAGGGTCAAACCCTCCAGTATCACCCCATTTCTCTCAGAATGAAATCTCAGTCTTGCCCGACACTGCCTCTTTCTGAGTCTTCTAAGTGCCCTCCCGTTGCTCCCTCTGTGGCAGCCACACTGGCCTCCTTAGTGTTCCTCAAACCCACCGAGCACATTCACATCTCTGAGGTTTGTGTTTGCTGTTCCCTCTAGCTGAAATGCTCTCCCCCCCACACACATCGGCGTGGCTGTCATCTTCCTCACTTCCTTTAGGTCTCACGCCAAAGTCACCAAAGAGACCTTCTTTGAGCACCCTACATGAATTGCATCTACTCCCATCTCTATCCATCTTATTTCATTTTGTTTTTCTTTTTCTTAGCACTTATTTCCATCTGACACATTAAAGCTTTGTTTGTTTATTTGCTTAGTGTCCGTATCCCCCAACCTCCAGAATGGAATCTACAAGAGCTTGAATTTTCTTTCATATTCTCTTGTATCACTAAAATAATCCGTGGCACAGAATGAGCAATAAATATTTGTCAAACGAATGAATAAATGAGCTCTCCTCTTACCCAGGCTTACAACCAGCCAGTCCTTAGCTAGCTGATGGTTTATTAATAAAGAAAAACTATCTGGCAAGAGCCCCTGCTATCTATCTACCTATCTATCTATAATACATATCTTAGTGCAATCTGTCTAAATTTAGGTATTTTACATGCAACCAATATTCTGCTAAGGGGCTTCAGCTGGGATTGTTCACAAAGGTGCTCTTTTTTTTTTTTTTAGGGGTAACGGTTTCTCATTATTGGTTTTATTTGCATTTATTTGATGACTACTTAGAGTGAACTTTTTTCCATAATGACATTAGTTATTTTTTTTCCTGTATTTACTCTTTTTAAAATTTATTTATTTTTATTTTTTTATTAACATATAATATATTATTTGTTTCAGGGGTACCGGTCTGTGATTCAGCAGTCTTATACAATTAAGAGCGTTCATCATACCCTCCCCAGTGTGTGTCACCCATCCTTCCCATCCTCCTCCCCTCCAGGAACCCTCAGTTGGTTTCCTGAGATTGAGTCTCTCATAGTTTGTCTTCCTCTCTGGTTTTGTCTTGTTTCATTTTTCCCTACTTCCCCTATGATCCTCTGTCTTGTTTCTCGAATTCCTCATACCAGTGAGATCATATGATAATTGTCTTTCTCTGATTGCCTTATTTCACTCAGCATAATACCCTCTAGTTCCATCCACATCATTGCAAATGGCAAGATTTCATTTTTTGATGGCTCCATAATATTCTACTGTGTGTGCCTGTGTGTGTGTGTGTGTGTGTGTACACATCACATCTTCTTTATCCATTCACCTGCTGATGGACATCTAGGCACTTTCCATAGTTTGGCTATTGTGGACATTGCTGCTATAAATATTGGGGTGCACATGCCCCTTCGGATCACTACGTTTGTATCTTTAGGGTAAATACCCAGTAGTGTGATTGCTAGGTCATAGGGTAACTCTATTTTCAACTTACTGAGGAACATCCATACTGCTTTCCAGACTGGCTGTACCAGCTTGCATTCCCACCAATGGTGTGGGAGGGTTCCCCACAAAGGTGCTCCTTAAAGATAATTTGATTCAACACACCACAGATAAGATTTTATCTAAAATCATTAAAACTATAAAGTCAGTATATTCAATTTATTGAAATTATGCTGGAATGTATCTCTTACACTGGAATGTGTAGGTAACAAATGTGAGTTTCGTGCAAAATATCTGTCTCTCCTCATATAAAGAGTGGGAAGCAATTTGGAAGCCAGTGGTGGCCAGATCCATGTCTCAATTCGTCCTGCTTTTTTCCTGCCATATTCCTATTCCAGGTTCTTGCACTCCAGGTTCTCTCACTTGCCTGGTGAGAGCCAGTGAGGGGGAGCGCAGTGCTTAAGGAGTTGCAACACTGGAGACAGGCTTTATTGATTCAAATCCGGGCCCTGCTGCTCAGTGGCTTTGTGTCCTTGGGTAAGTTACTTAAGGTCTCTGAAACTCCATTTCTGTATCAGGGTTAAGACTCGCCGCCTCCAGGGTCATCCTGAGGATTTAATGAGTTAATCCATGCAAAGCACTTATAGGATTGGCACACAGAAAGTACATGTTAGCTATGATTATTGCTAATATTCCTCCTGATAAAACAGCTGTCACTTCTTAGAGTTTTACTGTCCTCTTTCCTGGGCACCTGGCCCAGGATTTACTGCACAGCACTCAGCCACCACACCCTTGGATCCCTTGCTACTAGTGTTATAGGCTCCGTCTTCTCCCTTCGACTTTTCTCCCCCTCCCCCTCTCCTCCCTCCTTCCTTCCTTCCCCCTCTTCCCTCCCTTTCTCCTCATAAATCTTGCCTTTTCTTACTTTCTTCTACACTTTCTCTCTCTTACATTATACAGTCTGCTCTGGATTAGCTCTCCCTGTCTTCTCTATTCTCGCGCCGTTTCTGTTCTCATTCATAGAGGAAGGGTTCTGGATGGCAAGGAGCTGTCATGTCACCAGGAAGAGTCCCCAGAAACAAGTCTTTCGGAGCTCTCACTTCCTGGGTAGAATTCTCCTCTTTCAAGGGGCCTCTGCTTCTGAGATCTGAAGCCCTTCATCAAAGACTGCCTGTTACTCAAGTGGATCAGAAATGCCATCTCAGCGCTCTTCACCCGTGTATGGGTTACACCAGCCGCATCCAGGGCTTTAGAAAACACAGACCTGTCTTATCAACAATCACAGGCGAACCATAAAATCAACCATAACCAATTGTATTGCTTGCTGCTCCTGGGGGGCATGGATGAAATAATGTGGTTGCTTTGATGCCTAATAAAGTTCAAGTCCAGTGATGGTGAGAATGTAGGAAGGAATGAAAGACATGTTCAGCGCAAATGGGGTTTCTCCCCCCCCCCCCATTGCCCTATTAGATTAGGAACTCCTTGAGCAGAGGGACCATGTCTGCTGTCTTCGTTTGTAATGTTTAGGACCAGTGCCCCGCTTAGTGCCCTATTCACAATATGTGCTCAGTAATTCAACACTCCCTGAATTTTTGCTTTCCAAGTACTGGACAAACGTGGTCAAAAATTCTGAGTACACAAAAGCTAAAAAGAATGAGTGCAATGCTTTATGTGACTGTCATTCAGGTGGCTTTGTAAAACAGACAATTCTAAGCACTAAACTGTCAGACCAGAAAAAAAAAAAAAGATCATAAATCTCAATAGCCCCATACACTCTTACAGCATATCTTTTGTGGCAGTTATTATAGAAGACCCCCTTATTCATGGTTTCACTTTCCTCAGTTTTAATTACCTTCAGTCGGCCATTGTCAGGAAGCAGATGAACCTCCTTCTGACCCATCCTCAGAAGTTCAATAGTAGCCTAACGCTAGATCACAATGCCTTCGTCATTTACCTCACTTCATCTCATCACATAGATATTTCATCATTTCACATCATCACAAAATGGAAGATGAGTACCGTACAATAAGGTATTTTGAGAGAGAGACCACATTCACATAACTTTTATTACAGTATACTGTTATTATTGTTCTATTATATTATGAGTTACTGTTGCTCATCTCTTACTGTGCCCACTTTATAAGTTAAACTTTACCGTAAGTATGTATGCACAGGAAAAACCAGTATATATGGGGTTTGGTTCTATCCATGGTTTTAGGCACCCACGGGGCATTCTTGGAAAGTATCTGGGTGGATAATGGACGGGGGGGATCTACTATACAGTAAATTATAGTGATATAGAAATAGATCTTAATTCTCTCTATTGTTAAACTCCTTGAGGAACTAGTTTCTGCTGTTGTGCCACACACATCATACGCTTCTAATACCTGTTTGCTGAATAAATGATGAAATGGACGGCGTTATGTTTCCACTCATTCAGAATTGTTCAAAGAGTTTTCACATAATTCAATGGTCTTATTAAGTAAAAAGTTACTATCTATTTAATATATATGGATTGACACTAAAATATAAAATTCTACAAGGCAAAATTATACCAAATGATATTATTTTTTTATGACACAAAAGGCACTTCAAGACCTTTAACTTACAAAATTAAAAGAAACCAAAGGTTTCCTAAAAATATATCTTCATCTCTTGTTTTGGTCTACGGGTAGTTCACCATGACTTTTAAATAAATCTGCTTTGTCGGGGCACCTGGGTGGCTCAGTGGGTTAAAGCCTCTGCCTTCAGCTCAGGTCATGATCCCAGGGTCAATCGAGCCCCGCATCCAGCTCTCTGCTCAGCGGGGAGCCTGCTTCTCCCTCTCTCTCTGCCTGCCTCTCTGCCTACTTGTGATCTCTGTCTGTCAAATAAATAAAATCTTTAACAAAAAAATCTGCTTTGTCAAGTTGTCTAGTTGTATGGATCCTGAATAAAAAGCGATTTTATATTCTGGTCGGAAAGATTTTAGAAGGCTAAAGTACCTTGAGAAAGACAATATTAACATTGAACCAAAGTGATGAAAATGATTATATTTTTGTCTTTCTTTAATATATTTGTATCTCGACATATTACATTTCTAGACCAAAATGGTTTGTATATCTCTGTTGCCTGAGCAGGAGGAAATCATTATAATAAAAAGAGTTATTGAAAATGGTCCATGTTGTGTAATTCCCAGGATAAATGGGCTGAGTAGCAAATATTTCTGTTGTGAACTGTTTTATACCGAAATGTGCATTATTAAACCCATTTGTTGAGCACATTGAAAGATCGAATATCTTTCTAACTCGACACTGGAAAATGTTTATTTGCCATTCCTCTCCTTCCTCTGCTCTGATCTTGTTAGATACTGTTTCTGGGTTTTCTGGAATCCAACCATATTGGGGGGGGTGAAATCATAACTGAAGAAACCAAAAAAACAGAATTTATAATTTATAAACACATTTTTAAAAAGATCCAAGAAATTTTAAATAGCACACACAATAGAAACAGCATGTAGGAAAACATACAGAATGATGTGGTGGGTGACTATTTTTACACTATCATAAACAAACTACACATTTGAAGAACACAAAAACAGTAGTCATCAGGTTATAAGAATTTGAATGCAGCAAAGGAATGCTAGTGATCAGATGGTTTGGAGGTGATGTGATGTCTTCTTTCTTTTTTTTTTTTTTTTAAGATTTTATTTATTTATTTGACAGATTGAGAGAGAGAGATCACAAGTAGGCAGAGAGGCAGGCAGGGGAGGGGGGGAAGCAAGCTTACTGCTGAGCAGAGATTTCCCAATGTGGGGCTCAACCCCAGGACCCTGAGATCATGACCTGAGCCGAAGGCAGAGGCTTAACCCACTGAGCCACCCAGGCGCCCCTGTGATGCCCTTTTGATTTTATAAGTAGGTTACTTTATGCATACTGTGTACTGAGGTAATATACATTTAACTATTGTCCTTTAAAACACTGTGTGTACAATCAAGTTGTTTTTATTTCATTTAGAGTAATCATAGGTGGGCCTGGTTCCCTGCTCCAATTACTTCCCCCAAAACCCACCTCTGGTGAAAAATCAACTGAGCCCCAAAGACTAGAGTTGGAGGTCGTAGCAACAGCTGGAGTGGAAGAAGCAGAAAGCTGTTTTCCTCTTTGATGATCCTTTTCTCCTCCAGTTAATGCCCCTTATCTAGAGTCAAATCACAAGTAAAACATCCAGGTGTAGCTTTATCTAATCTCCTCATTCATTCAACAAATATCTACCGAGTGCCCACCATGTGCCAGCTCTGCGCTTAGCAGGGGGACAGGTTATACAAAGTTGTTAAAGTGACATGAGGCTTCTGGAAAGAGCTTGAAGTTCAAAACCCAGAACTGGAAGTCAGATAAATGGTGTAAGAAGTGCCTTTGAAGCAGATGAAAACGGAGGGAAGTGAAATAAAGAGACAGGTGAGTGTTGAGACGTGGAGGAGATACAAGACTGGTTACGTTCAATTGCTTTGGAAAGCCTCTGCTCCGAATGCTACAGGGAAGATACAGGAGAGTTTGAGGAGAGAGAATTATGTGTGTAGAGCTGTTGGGGAGAATGTTCCCAGCACCGAGTCAGGGACTGTTGTGGGTATTGTGGCACAATGGAGGCAAGCACGAGTGTGGAATTGGGAGTCGTAGTAGTCCCGGCTTTCCCCCAGCAGTGCTCCTGGGCATACATGGAAACACCGGGTAGCATGTATGATGTAGTTGTGCCTGCTGGTGTCGTGGGTCACAAGGATGTGGCAGGGGCTTTGGTGGAGAGGGCAGTGATGGACTGAGAAGAGGGCTCACGAATGGATTAAACTATGAAGGATTTTGCATTTCTTGAACTCAGTGAGCAGAAAGCAGGGAGGAGGTTGGAAAGGGGAGGAGGGCAGTGGTACCCCTGGGGGCTGGCTGTCAAAAAACAAACATTCCAAGTGCCTGCCGTGGTTAAATTCTGGGAATGATCGTGCTGGTGGACGGAGGCTGGAGTTGGAGGACTGCAGGGAACACGATCACGGGACTCTACAGCTGAGGTGACGGATGGGTCCCTAGCAGTTCGAAGGTGTCAGAAAGTGGTGATGAGGAATGAGGACACGGAGGAAGATCAGAAGCCAGGTGCTCTATTCCTTTAGAAAGATGGAAGTGGGTCTCATGAAAGTTCAGTAAACAACAGCTGTGGTGCCTCTAAAATGGGGGAACAGAGAACTGGTGTCAATTTTAAATGAGGAGGGAAAGAAGTGGACCATTGAGTAGTCCAATAGTTGAAAGTCTGGGCTTGTAAATTACTGGAAGAAAAGTCCCAAGAGGGTCAGAGTTTATTTTGAAGATATCCACGTACTATATACAATCAGCCACATTTTTTTTCTAGGTTCAATCAATCAATCATGTTAATAAATCAACATGTTAATTTATTAGTTGTTGATTTGATTATTCATCATTAGGAATACTGCCTTGGGTAAGAAAAAGAAAAAGATGTTATTTTTTTAAAAAAGATTTTATTTATTTATTTGACAGAGAGACAGAGAGAGACCGAAGAGCCAGAACACAAGCAGGGGGAGTGGGAAAGGGAGAAGCAGTTTTCCTGCCAAGCAGGGAGTCCAATGGGGGGCTACAGGTCCAGCTTGATGTGGAACTTGATGTGGGACTCGATGTCAGGACCCTGGGATCATGACCTGAGCTGAAGACAGATGCTTAATGACTGAGCCACCCAGGTGACCAAAAAGATGTTATTTTATATTCTGCCTTGATTCCTTTCTGACACTTTTTTGGTTGTATTTTTTTTTTTCATGGTCTCTCAATTTTAAAAATGTCAAATAGTGGGAGGGAGGATACACTTTCCCAAATATCAGATATGCAAGGCTTTTTGCATATACCAAGAATGAGATCCCATTGGCAGAACCAACTAAACTAGAGAGTATGTTATTTTTCAAAGTAATCCTCTGTATCTGAAAGGAAAACACTGTATTAATCCTTTTTTTCTTTCTAAATACCATAATTTATTTACTCTTACTTATATAATCATAGTCTTGGACTGGTTTTCAAAACCACCATTATATGAAGTATGTAAAATACAACTGATATGATTATTGAAGTGTGTACTTTTTGCATTAGAATGGAGAACACAAATTTTGATGAGTTTCCTGACATATGAAGAAGTGCTCTGATAAGCTTACAGACATACCAGTATATTCACAGATATTCTGATTATTGCAAAGCTAGTTTTTTTGCATGGGTAGCTACCTAAATTGTTTACAAAGCATAACAAATGCTATTTAAATCACAATATAATAACCCTCTTCCGAGGAACTTCTTACTAGGGACAGCAGATCACAGCAGTCAAGGCTGTTGTTGACAAACACCTGTCCTTTACAGTTACGTGCTAAAAGGCAGGTGTTCTTACATTTATTATGCTTCTGTTGTGCTTTTCATCACAACTATAACACTTATCTGAAAATGTTAGTAATTTGAAAGATTTCATAGCACTAAGAGCAAACCAACCCTATTCATGCATTGAGATGCATTTATTACTTTTCAATCCTTATTTAAGTAAACCAGGTTCACGGAATTCCAAAATAACGTATTACCACTTTCCTACTTTCCTGCCTGGCGTGTTAATTCTCCTTTGGAAGACAGTCATCTTGCCCACTGGATCCTTCTCTTAGTCTGACTCTGTTTGATATGAGATCAAAGGGCTTTCATTTTCTGTATCAATTAGGCGGGCTGTCTTGTCTCAATGAGATTAAGTAGCCTCTGGAGAGGAGTGACACCAGAACAGCCAGAGATGAGCTGATGGTTAGCATACAATATGGCTGTCTTAATTCTTTCTAAATGATAGTTTGTCTAGTCTGATGTCTTTCTTTTATGGTTGTGTCTGAGGCTCATTTGTTCAGGGCAACCATGCAGCACACACCAGACCTGATAATCAGTGGTTTGAGTTTCTAAAAAGGCTGGAAAGACACATCAATCCTCTTGCAGGCTTAAGAGGTTTCCCCTACTAAGGCAAAGTCCAGTTTTCTGTGGTTGTTTCTTTGAATTTTTTTTTTTTTGTAGGATACCAAGTACCAGAATATTTTACTCTAAATAAATTCTAAATCTTATACCCCAAAATTTATCTCAAAGTTGCTTAAAGGAAGCATTATCAAAAGATTTGTTTGGTCCTAGGCAAAGCTATGGAAGCCCAGTGTTAGTCCTGCTATGTACAGACATTCTTCTGTATCTAGAAGTTTGTGGTCTGCATTTTCCACTCTCAATATTTAACCACCTTTTTTAAAATATTTTATTTATTTATTTGCGAGAGAGTGAGAATGAGCAGTAGGGAGGGGCAGAGGGAGAAAAAGAGGGAGAAGCAGACTCTCCACTGAGCAGGAAGCCCAATGTGGGGCTCAATCCCCGAACCCTGGGATCATGACCTGACTTGAAGGCAGATGCTTAACCGACTGCACCACCCAAGCGCCCCTTAACCGCTCTTCTTGAGACAAGAATTTAATGATTTCTCTGAAGAAACTGAAGCAATGTGTTTAAAGGAGTAAACAAGACACTGGTTTTTATTAACAACATCTTCTCTCCACCTGTTCACTCTGTCTTTACTTTCAGAGATTTCCTCACCAGCCGCATCGTCAAGAAAAAAAAAGAGGTCGTCAGGCATCAACTCACCGACTTGGTCTTCCTTAATCATCTTCAGACTTCTCTAGGCTTAAACCTATTCTTCCTTCTTCCCTCTTAGCCCAGAAGAAAAACTTCTACTACTTTCCCAGTCTTGGCCTTCACCTTGAGACTTCAAGATCTGGCTTCCTCAGTATCTTCCCTCCTCTCATGTTTGTGACCATCCTTTCTCTTCTGGGTACACATGTGCTCGAGACTCCACCAGACGTTAAAGAAATAAAAAACAGTGACAAAAACAACCACTCTTTCTTTAGCTCAACTTCCTTTTTTTCTGGGCTAATGCCTTACATTTCACCTTTTCATCATCAAATTCTCGAGAAGACTACATGACTTATTCTATTCATTAGGTCCTTTTCTCTCTTTCTCTCTCTCTCTTTTTAACAATAAACACCGTTATTACATGAAGATAAGAGGAGGAAGATTTATTTGCCTTCCTGGGCTTTGATTTTCCTCAGAGGGGACTCTAGCTCCTTGCCTTCTAGTGTGGAGCCATTGACTCAGCCACACTGGCCGGGTCTTGAACTGATGCATGCAAGAAGCTTGCCAGGCTAGAGATGCTCCTCCAGAAGACAAAAACCAGGAACGCTCTGCGGATTTGCTTGCCATCCTTGCACAGGGATCTTCTCTGTATTGTTCCGATGTGAGTGTTTGGACTGCTGAAAGGAGCGCGGTCCCATTCTCCTTCTAATCCGCTGCTGTCTGATTCTGTGCCCACTGCTGCTCTCACCAGCGTGGGGAAGATCACGGAGTTACCATTCAATGGACACTGTCCTACTTGCCTCTCTTGTCCATTTGCCAGCAATTGCTGGTATTTCTTTTCTTTTCTTTTTTTTTTTTAAAGATTTTATTTATTTATTTTACAGAGAGAAAGACCACAAGTACGCAGAGAGTCAGGCAGAGAGAGAGGGGGAAGCAGGCTCCCCGCTGAGCAGAGAGCCCGATGCGGGCTCTGAGCCGATCATGACCTGAGCCGAAGGCAGCGGCTTAATCCACTGAGCCACCCAGGCGCCCCAATTGTTAGTATTTCTGGCAGGAAAGTCCTCTTCTCTTCGGAGCTCTGCTTCTCTTCCTTCTTGTGGTCCCCCTCATGTATCCTTCCAAGTGTTTTGTTTTTTTTTTTTATTTTACTTATTTATTTGATAGACAGAGATCACAAGTCAGAGAGACAGGCAGAGAGAGAGGAAGGAAAGCAGGATCCTTGCTGAGCAGAGAGCCCAATGCGGGGCTTGATCCCAGGACCCTGAGATCATGACCTAAGCCGAAGGCAGAGGCTTAACCACTGAGCCACCCAGGCGCCCCTCCCTCCAAGTGTTTTGCCTCTTCAATTATTTTTTGTGCCTCTGCCCATCCTTGAGAAGTTGGGGATCCCTAGGGTTTGTTTCTTACCCTTTTCTCCTCCTTCCCCTCCTCATCCCCCTCACCCTGAGGCAATCTCATGCTTTGGCCTGATTTCTTCTCCAGCCATAGATCTGGATCTCCAACTACTCATAGGAATTCCCCTTGAGGCACCTCAAAATTCAGCACACAGTAAAGAACCGACATGGCATTTTCCCTACAAATTGTTCACATACATTTCATCTCCCTTTTTCCCTAGCTCAGCCAGAACCCGATCATTCTCCCAGATGTCCAAGAGCGAACCATGCCCCTCTCCTAACCTCCTTACGTCCTTTCAGTTCTACCTCCTTAGAAGCCATCTCCTGCCCCTTCATTCTTCATTCCACTGTTCCAGTCTAGGTCAGAGCCCATCAGTGAAGTCAGACTCACACTTTGAAGGTTGCACCTAGGCTTTTCCTTAGTCATATTTCTACAACCAGATCTGATCACGTCACTACCAGGATTAAGGACTTTCTTCAATTTCCATCTGCCAACAGGGTATGTTGACCCAAACTCTTTAGTGCAGTGTGAGATCTCCAGAATGTAGCCAAGTCTGATTTTTCTACTTACTCTCTGGTCTCCTACCCCATATGCCTTTACACGTTCCAGAATATTCCCCACTTGTGCCTTCATAGCTAAGATCAAGGAGCTCCTCTTCCATAAAGTGATCCTGGTTTCTTCTCTCCTCTTCCTGCCTGGAAAATCCTGATTCCTCCTTTTATGTGAAGCTGCCATGTGGCATCCTTTGTATTCCACCAGTCTTTGCTGACCACAGCCTGCCTCCACCCCATACCTGTCTCTTCCACAAAACGAATTGTTATGCCTTTGCTGTTCCAGAGCATTTTATGCAGGCTTCCACTTAAAGTCCTTGTCTCATTGTCTTAACAGCTATTTTTCTGCTGCCCTGTCTCCCCTATCAGACCACCAGCTCTTCTAAAGCCATGTTAACCTTTCCCACTATGCCAAAGATGCTCACCAAACTCCAACTATATCTTCAAGATGAGATAGAAAGCCTAAGAGGGGCACCTGGGTGGTTCAGTCTGCTAAGTGTCTGGCTCTCTTTTTTTTTTTTTTTTAAGATTTTATTTATTTCTTTGAGAGAGAGAATGAGAGAGGGAACAAGCAGTGAGGAGGGACAAAAGGAGAGAGAGAAGCAGACTCCCTTGTTGAGCAGGGAGCCTGATGCTGGGGTCGATCCCAGCACCCAGAGATCATGACCTGAGCTGGAAGGCAGGTGCCTAAGCCCCTGAGCCACCCAGGCGCCCCACGCATCTGGCTTTTGATTTCTGCTCGGGTGATCTCTAGGTCCTGGGATCAAGCCCCATGCGGGGCTCTGCGCTCAGCAGGGATTCAGCTGGAGATTCTCTCTCCCTCTGCCCCTCCCCCCACTTGCGCATGTACACTCTCTCTCAAATAAATAAATTAAAATAGAAGAAAAGAAGGAAAGAAAGGAAGGAAGGAAGGAAGAAAAGAAAAGAATAGAAAACCTTAGCTGACTGCCTTGGGCAGCAGCAGTAGTGGTCCTCTGTCCCGCCAAGATTTTGTATTCATGTACTTCCTTACAGCACTTGCTATATTGAAGTTATATGTTTACTTTTCCATCTCTTCCACCAGACTGAGAGTATCTCAAAGCAGGGACCTCATCCTGTTCATTGCTGCCATCTAAATGGTGCCCAGAATACAAAAGGTACCAAGTAAATGTTTGTTAAATCATTTTAAATCATGTTAAATCATAAATCCCAGTCTTTATTATTTGTATTGGAGTTATTTTTAGATGTGAATTAGTTCTCTTGTTTTGAACACCTACATAGGATATGTTTTACGTGCCTATTAATTTTACTATAAATACTTCGTCTACAATGACCACCACCTGCATAGTAGATCATTGAAAAATCTCGACTGCTGAACAAGGATCACATTAAATTGGTAGAAAACAACCTCGATTTGTGGGAAACTGAGCTGCAGAGAGTTCTGAATTAGAAGGAAAAGAGTGAGGACAGAGAGTGATATACAGTGCTTACTCATGGCATTGGAATGCCAGTAAATATGAAACATCCCATAGCCTACAGTCATTATTTTTTTATAATAATTATTAACCTCATCAATTAGAAAAGAGAAAATCAAATGGAAGGTAATTGAAATTACTTAACATATTTATGCTAAAAACCAACTTAAAAGCTCTACTAAAAATTCCCTTAGTCCCAGAACCATAGTGTATCTGCAGAGTTCTTCCCATTAGAGTTCTCCCCATAATTGTCAAGTTATGGGACAGAAGAAAACAGCTGAGGTTGGTGTGAGGGTGAGCTGGGAAAATGAAGAAACTATCAGGAAAACCAGCTCTTCTCTTTCCCCCTATGTTACCTTACCTTTGTGGGTTTGTACAGTGAATTCACTCTATAACGATCAGTCAACATGGCTAAGTCCCTGGGCCATCAGTTGAATATTGATCTGAGTCTGGCTTCAGTGCTCTCATTTTCTAGCACCAACAAACTGAGTTATTTTGTGAACTCTCTAGTACCTCTTCAGTTAGGCGATTTAAATCACTAGTAATAGAAATTAGTAGTTATGTTAATTAGATAACTCCGCATTTCCTTTTAGCATGGTGAGTCTTCTCAAAATAGGGCTGTTTCAGCCAACCCAGTACGTCTACCCTCACTGTTATTTTTCCCTTTTTCTTTTTCCCCCACCTTGAGTCAGGCTGTGGTATGTTATGGGTATTTCCCAATAAATTACCAGCCCCTGTACATGCATTTTTACTTAGCCCATATCCTGCTTCCTACACTCTTCTAAGTTTTATTCATGAATCACTCAAAATTTTACACATTCCAGAAATTACACATTTACTTTTCAGTATATAACAGCCATTCTTCCTCCCTTGTTTGAAATACTTTTTAACATTCGTTCTAAATGAACTCACCATGGCTCATCCTGGTTTGCATAATTATAGTTGGCTCTTATAAGTAATTATCAAGCCTCTTTTTCCTCCTTTTCTCTTGCTCATCCTTTTTATTTTTTTGTACAGGGTGAAGGGTTGGGGGGACTTCCCTCATGGGGAGAAGCCACCTGGTGGTGAGGGCACTTCACGGCTCATTGTCTATTGAGTATTGGTTCACTTAAAGAGTATTAGGCAGGTTGGGATTTGAGATTGGAGGAACCAGGGTGGAAAGCAATTTGTCCGCATTAGAAAAGAATCAAGATGGAGAGCCCTAGGCTCAGAGCTGTCTCAGGCTTGCAAGAGGATTTTAGATTTGGGAGTTTTTAACAGCTTTTGAAAGATGAAGAAAGCACCCCTACTATGCTAGAATTAGGAGGCAACGCTTCACATTTAAGAAGAATAAATTCAGCTTCACCCAATGAGATGAGCTTTGAGAATTTACATAAAGAGGTAGTTTAGACTAAAATTATAAGAAGCTTCCTGGGAATGAAAATATAATTGATAATGAAGGGTAGATGGAATGCTTGGGAGTTCATAATTGTCCTTTCCAGTCTATTAAAAAAATAAATATGTTTAATAAATATAGATTTAATAGGTAATTTGAATTATGGTTTTAATACAACCCAAACAATATGAAAGGGTTTACAATGAAAATTAAGTCCCCCTCTTTCCCTTCCAAAGCACCCTTTCCTTTCCCCTCTACCTTCTCCCCTCTCCCCCTAGTTCCATTTGCTTCACAAAACCACAATTATCTCGTTGTTATTTATCCTTCTGGAGGAAGTCTATGCATTCGCAAACATACATATGTGTGAGTTGTTCTTTATTTCACCACACGAATGATAGCATACTATAAGCACTCATCTGCACCTTACTTTTTCCTGATTGATGTGTCTTAGAGATCTTTTCCTTCGGAGTCCAGATAGAGCTGCCTTGTGCTTTACAACCACTGCAAAATTTAATTAACTCGGGCGCCTGGGTGGCTCAGTGGGTTAAGCCGCTGCCTTAGGCTCAGGTCATGATCTCAGGGTCCTGGGATCGAGTCCCGCATCGGGCTCTCTGCTCGGCGGGGAGCCTGCTTCCCTCTCTCTCTCTCTGCCTGCCTCTCTGTCTACTTGTGATCTCTCTCTGTCAAATAAATAAATAAAATCTTTAAAAAAAATTTAATTAACTCTTCCCTTCTGATGGACATTTAGGTAGTTTGCATCCTTCTGCTGTTATAAAACTATACTGCATCATAGTTGAGCAGAAAGAATAACATGAAAACCTCCTGATGGGAGGGTTGGAGGCAGGGTAGGACAGAATGAACTGTTGTTCTCACATGAACCAAACATTTTAAGGTTCTGCTTCTCTGTGTGCCTCATTGCCACGCATACATTGGGGGAAACATACAGGAGCTCTATGAAACCGCCACTTACTGTTATTTTCCTATGAGGTCAGCACATTTCCATTATGTGGAGTTATTATGTAAAGTATCCCAGGTCTTATATGGCAGTGGGGGTGTGTTAGGAATATACCCGAGTTATTTAAGGAGAGAACTACAATGTTGTGGAAAGAGCATTGTTTTGGGTCACAAGAACATGATTCAAGCCTCAACTCTGCCTTTTATTGATGTGATCATTGAAATCCTTTTAGTTTCTCCAAGTCTTATTTTCTTCTTTTGTAAAATGGAGGTAATTGTACCAAACTTGTGTTTCACAGATTTAATGAGATAATGCTTCTGAAGTGAGTCTATAAACCAGTGGTTCTCAAACTTTAGAGTTTCTGGTTCAGACAGTCTGGGGTAGACCTTGAGAATTTACATTTCTGATAAATTCTCATGTAATGCTGATGCTGCTTGTCTAGGGACCAGAATTTTGAGAAACACTGGTGTAATTCATTAAGAACTGGTAGGTGGTGTTACAGTTTTTTTCACTATAGTTATTACCCAAGAAAGAACACTACCTTCACATGTGTCCTTAGAGATGTGAGAGAGGTAATGGTAATCACTTTTGAATTAAAGTAGAAATTCTGCCTATCGATTGATTACAGAAATCTCTAAAGAAATTGAACTTATTGGGGGGGATACCGAACACATAATTATGCACACTTAGGGTTTATTTAAACGTTCATGCACCTCTGAATTTGCTGGTTAAGAGCACTTGACAGGAAGTGGAAGTACAAAAATAAACAAGAAAGGCTCATCTCGTGGCATTGCTGCCTTAACTGAACACAGGAAGTCCTGGAAATCTTGCAAGACTGTCTGTTCCTTCATGATGTCTAGCCTGATTTTAAGACCCCAAAGAGTATTTTATGTTTGTATTTCTCAGAGTTCTCCAGAGAAACAAAACCAACTGGAGAAAAAAAAATTACACACACACACACACACACACACACACACACACACACACACAGTTACTGTAGTTTTAAGTTATTATAACCATGGTATAGTTCTAGTCTGAGTCTGAGAGCCAGCAGAGCCAATGGTATAAGTTCCATTCCAACTCTGAATCCAAAGGCAGGGGAAGACCAATGTTTTAGCTCAAGTCAAGCAGAGAGAAAGAATTCCTTCTTAATTTTTTATCCTGTTTATGTCTTCAAAAGACTGGACAAGTCTTCAAAAGACTTCCCACAATGGGGAAGGGCAATGGTTTTACTCAGTTTCCCAATTCAAATGTTAGTCTTATCCCGAGATACCCTCACAGACACACCTGGAAGTAATGTTTAACCAAATATCTGGGCACCCTGAGGCCCGAAGAAGTTGGCACATAAAATTAACCATCAAAACGTTGTGGATGGATGTGTGAAGTGAGCTTGTTTCCATGTGCTTACCATGGTTTTCCAGTCCACGTTGCCGCTTCAAAACACTTGAAGTTTCAAGGAGCATGAACATCAACGGTGGCTATGTATATAGTTAGTTTCATATTCTAGCTGTCACACTTCTTATGGAAAAACATGTCAGTGGACTACTTATAGCTAAAACTCAAAATATTCTTGTAAAAACAGAAAACTTTCGGTAACAATAGTCAGTTGCTATCATCAACACCCTCACTGTTATTGTATTTATTCTAAGAAAGGTGATGCCAACAGGTCTATTTGCCAGTCTGTAAATGCTGTTGAGTATTTAAAGATATGTCAAGAATAATCCAGAATCATTAATTTATTTTGTCACAAACGTGTAGGAATCTAGACATTCAGCTTTTAGCACTGACATATTACCTTCTGAAAATCACCATAGACATTCTGCTCTCCGTTCCCTTCTCAACTAATAAATACAACCTGTGGAACGAGAGACATACCACAGTACATTCCTGGGACCCCAAGAGACAAGTATTAAAATATTTTAGAAGGCAAATATTAAAATTAATGAGATAGCCACAAATGTTTCGAGGTAAATTCATGAATGACAAAGCAAATTTTAAGCCATGGTAAAGTAGGTAGAAAATGTTGAGATTATGTGTGAATAATGCTTTTGCGAAGATGGCATATTAAATTGTGGTGGTTTTCCTTGCTTTCTGTCTCACCAATTCCCTTCTTGACACTGTACAGCTATTTCCTTTGTAATACATAAACTCCCTTACAGAATCTTTTCCACAGCTGGCTTTCATCACTTCTTGATAGGTAACTAAATATTTCAGTTTCTTCCACTTTATTTTCCTTTAACAATAACTGCTGCCCAATCAAATCATTCATCTTTTCCCCTGTGTGAGTATTTGAGATCTTGAATGAGTGTTTATGAAGCACCATTTGGAACCCCCTATTTTCTGTTTGGCGTTTTCATATATCCTTGGTCTCAATTACACTTGGAAGTTTGAATTAAGTTTGTTTAACCATTTAAAAATTTTGAGTTCAAAATTTATTGTGGACTTTTTTTTTTTTGTCATTCCCTACAGAAATTACTGTGTGTAAATAAAAGACTAACCTTAAAACCTAAGGCTTATTTTATAACTTGTATAATAGTGCCTGCACATTTATAAACACTATTCAGACATATGGCACAGAAAAGCAAATATTATGCTTTAAAATGTCCACAAATGATAATAACAACTAACATTTATTTTCTATTTTCTATGAAGTGGGTGTATGACCAAGTTCTTCATGTACATTAATTTATTTCATCTTTCCATCAGTCCTAGAAGTTAGGAATTTTATTAAGTGCTTTCTTGCCCTTGGTGTGCAGGGAAATTTCAGGATTAATCTAAGAGTTTAAGTTGAATTTCTGGTATTTGTAACCCAAGGAGTATTCATTTATGTAAACATGATACATGTTATTATGTACGCAGATGTCATTATGGGTCTGTAAAACAAGAGTATATCCTAGGCAAGAGGAGATCAGATTAAAAAGGCCTGTGCTCTATCTGTCCCATACCCATTTACATTGATTAAATTTAAAAATTCTTAGAGGAATCTCCTGGGAGAAGAAAAACAAAGCAAAAACATAACAAGGATTGGGGCCAGGAACCGAACTTGGAAGGATTTTACTGACACGGGTCCGTGGCAAGGCCCTGACTTTAAGAAAATCTGACGACTGAATAGAGAAAGATAGATATGGCTTACAAACCAAAGACTATTAAAAGATAATACAATGTCTCCCTATCATTCTTGTCATTCATTTGACCAATTTTTTTAGGGTTTTATTTATTTATCTGACAGAGTGAGACACAACAAGAGAGGGAACACAAGCAGGGGGAGTGGGCCTCGATCTCAGGACCCCGGGATCATGACCTGAGCCCAAAGCAGAGACTCAACGACTGAGCCACCCAGGCACCCCTCATTTGACCAATTCTTACATACTCTCTACCATTAGTAACTCTGTCCTTAATTTCCTACATAAATTTCCATAGTTTCTTTAAGCATATACAAGCACGAACAAATAGGATTTTGTTTCTCTTCATTTGCTTACAAAGACAGCATACTTTAATACCGTTCTGGATCTTGTGTTTTGTTTGTATGTTTAGCTTGGGCTTCTTTTCCTATCGGTGTAAAGAAAGCTTCCTGACTCTTTTTTACAGTTGTTTAATGCTCTGTGATATAGATATATTATCATGTATTTACCAGTTACAACCAGTTGGGTTGTTTCTAATCTTCAGCTATGACAAACAGTGCTACAGTGAATAACTTTGTATCAAAGTCATTTCTCACCTGCGCATGAGTTATCTGCACGGTAAGTTCCCCCCAAAGTGCTTCTGAGTCTTTAGTGGCTTTCGTTCATTTGAAAGTGACCACCTAGCTATCCTCTCTGAGGTGTACCCTGGTGGGAGAAGGGATGTGTATGTGTAGAGCTAAAAAGAGCTATAAACCTTAGGGCCTAAGACACCCTATTTTAGGAACCCCCGAAGAGAGCCTAACCCAGGAAGAAGAGCCATATTTCTGTTGACGTTTAGGGGAAGGATGACTATATGTCATAGACGTTGCTGAGGAGGTGACACTGGAGTGGAGATAGTGGCTTGAGGGAAGCACAGGGAGGTAGTTCCAATGGGAAGCCGGGATGGTACTGTGGGCTGCTGAGACTTGAACAAACTTTGCTAAGATTACCAACCCCAGGGGCACCTGGGTGGCTTGGTCAGTCAAGTGTCTGCCTTCTGCATATCATCTGAATTAGATATGTGAGACACTCTTCTTTGGACAAGTTTCTCTCCAGCTACGAGCCTGTGAAATCAAATAATATATGCTTCCAAAGTATAAGGAAGGGACAGGCATGGGATGAACTTTTCCATTCCAAAAGGGAGAAATAGAAAAGAAGAAATGGGTAATAATTTCTCACCACATCCAAAACCTTAAAGCACAATGGGGCAGTGGTCCCACCTTCCGAACACACTGGGATGGAAGTTGGGTTCCCAAGGCTCCAAGTGGTTCTGCCTCACAGCTTTGCTAGGTGTAGCTCACACAGCAGCTCTCATAGGTTGGAATTCTCATGTCTGCCCCTCCCTCTCTGGGGTGGGGTCATTGCCCTAGGACGCAGATGGTCACTGCCCTAGTCAGATTTCTCTGCAGTGCCCCCCCCCTCCTGAGCCCAGGGCTCTGGAAGGCTCCATCCATTCAAATCTAGGGGAGATAGCCATTCTCCTACTGGCTAATGGCTAGTGGCTATGCCATGGTGTGTGATATTTTGTATGTGATTCCTAGTCATAGAAGATGGAGAATAAGCTAAGTTAGAGTAGGACAAGATGGAATCACAGTGGCCAATGCGAACTCCCATATTGGTTGTCAATGTGGGATATAGGACTTCGAGTGTGCCTCTGTAGATAAGCCGTGTGACTGGTAGATAAGTAAACTTTGTTAGGAAAGGTCCGCAGAGAGATGGGTGAAACCTAGTGGGCTGAGCTGATATGGCAAATACCATGAAGCAGAACTGTTACACCCAACTCAGAGGACCCTTAAAAGGAGCTGTCTAGCAGCGGCGGGAAGGTTGACAGGCCTCCCATGCTGTATGTGTCCACAGCTGCTCCACACAGGCACTGCCAGAGGCTCTGAAGGCAAAGAAGGTCACTCCACCGAGGTCTAGCCAAGACTTATTGCAGGACCTATGATGCGGCTGGTGTCTTCCCCCTCACGTCGTGATTCCTCCTTCCCAGATCATCTTCGGAGTGGTTCATTAATTCCCATCTAACTTTCTTGTGTGACTAACTTGTGTGATAAAGGTGTACAATAAAATGTATGATTCATGAATTTAATGTTGATGCTACCAGGCTATTTGAAACACGTCTCAGTCCTATGATTCTTACCCGGCATTGCCATTCACCCCTGCTTCAGGCAAGTGCACTCTGATCTCTGTAGGGGCTCTGCCAGGGTTTACTGCCTATATTCTCTGGTAGGCAGTTCTCTGGCCCCCTTAGCCCCCTTCCACAACACCTGGAGGTTGAGGGGTGCAGCACAGACTTTTGGGGGAGCACAGCCTGCACCTTGAAGGCAGACAACAGTCATTCCTTTGAAAGAGATCTGCCCCAGAGGCCCGTGAACTAAGGACCTGTGGAGGTAGGGCCAGTCCGGAACTGCCTTTAGGTCATTCTTCTACTGAAGAATGCTGCCTTCTGTTTGGAAGGCCCACTAATCTGCCAATTGTCTTGATGAATAGCTTCTATCTTCAGTCCGGATGGTCAATCCATACCAATTTCCTTATCAAATTTGGCCACACTCTTTGTGCTCTCTACCAAACAAGTCTTCTTACTTCTTTCAAAATGGATAGGCTGAGAATTTTCCAAATTTTAAAATTCTGCATTCTTTTTGAGTGATAATTCCACCTTTAAATCATTTCTTTTCAAATTTTGCTAAAAATATTCAAAAGAAACCAGATTGTTCCTTCAAGACTTTGCTTAGGAATTTCTTCAGATCTACTTTTCTTTCTTTTTTATTTAAAGATTTTATTTATTTATTTGACAGAGAGAGCGAGAGAGCACAAGCAGGGGGAGCAGCAGAGGGAGAGGGCAAAGCAGGCTCTCAGCTGAGCAGAGAGTCCAATGTGGAATTCGATCCCAGGACCCTGGGATCATGACCTGAGCCGATGGCAGATGCTTAACCATCCGAGCCACACAGGCACCCCTATTTATTGCTTACAAGTTCTACCTTCCACAAAACACTAACACAAGAACACAATTTAGTTCTTATTCACATTATAACAAAGATTGCCTTTTCCTCATTTCTATCTGAGACCTCAATAGGATGACCTTTATTATCCATGCTTCTACCAACATTCTGCTAACAACCACTTGGGTATTCTCTAAGATGAAGGTTTTCTCTACAGCTTCCCTCTTCTTTCTTTTCTTCCGTCTTCTTCTTCTTCTTCTTCTTCTTTTTTTTTTTTTAACATTTTTATTTGTAAGGTATCTCTACACCCAGTGTGGCATTCAAACTCACAATCCTGAGATCAAGAGTAGCAAGCTCTACTGACTGAGCCAGCCAGGCAACCCTACAGCTTTCCTCTTCTGAGCTCTTGCCAGATTTGCTCTTTATAGTCCATTCATAGCAATGTAGGCTTTCTCCAGTACACACTTCAAAACTCTTTCAACCTTTTGCCCATTATCCAGTTCCAAAGCTGCTTGCACATTTTTAGGTATTTGTTACAGCAGCAACTCCATTTTGGGATGAATTTTCTGTGTTAGTCTATTTTGGGCTGCTATTACAAAATACCAGAGACTGAGTAGCTTCTAAACAATAGAAATCTACTACTGACAGTGCTGGAGGCTGGAAGTCCAAGATCAGGGTACCAGCATGGTTAGGTGAGGGCTCTCTTCTGGGTCACACATTTCTCCTTGTATTTTCCCAGGGTGAAAGCGGCTAAGGAGCTCTGTGGGATCTTTTCTATTCATTTTATTTATGTATTTATTTTTATTAATAATCTTAGATTAGATATAGTTGAAGTAAGTAATAAAGGACGATAAGGTAGGTGGGGAAAAATAAAAAATAGCATGGAGTAAAAAAGAATGAAATATAAAAAAGAATGGAATAAAAAATAAAGGAGGCAGAGTGAAAATGTCTAACTTTGGAAGGAGACTAGCAAGAGAATGGGGCAGGAGAAGCAACCTGGTTACAAGAGAAGCAACCAGGAAGAACTCATGTCTGAAAATGTTCAAAACCAATGCACATTATTCAGGAAGTTCTTGGAATGACAGCATGATAAATGCTTAGAAAACTGTATCTAGGTTCATCTCAGTAAAGAGTTGAAAATAAGAGGCAATTTAAAAAAAACTCAGCAGTCAGAAGTGGGCCAAAGTACATATTACCTTTAAAGGAACAACAATTATAATGATAGCTGAATTCTCAACAGAAACACTGGACTACCAAAAATATGTGGAATGATGTCTTCGAAGAGTTGGGGAGAAAATGCCAGTCTAGAATTCTATGCCCAGTGAAAATGCCCTTTAAAAATAAAAGCAAAGTAAGTCATTTTCAGACCAATAAAAATTGAGAGTACATGCCGCCAGCTGTCTTACATTAAACAGGAAAAAACCTCTCCAAGATAATAATATATAGAAGCAGAAGATTGGGCAAAAACACACAAACAAATAAAATAAATAAAATGTAACAGATAGGGGTGCCCGGCTGACTCAGTTGGTTAAGCAGCTAAGGTCATGATCTCAGGGTCCTAGGATAAAGCTCCACATGGGGCTTGTGCTCAGTGGGGAGTCAGCTCAAGGATTCTCTCTCCCTGTCTTCCTCTGTGGCTCACCCTGCTTGTGCACACACTGTCCTCTAAAATAAATAAATGAACCTTTTAAAAAAATTAAAGAAAGAAAATTGAACAGATAAAGTTATTTTCTGAACAGAAACCTGTTTTAGAGGGTGAAATTCAAAAGGAATTTTGGGAAGCCCAAGGCTTATGGCTTGGTAAACTTGAAAAATAAAATTTTATTTTGTTGAGCAAACTTCTAAATTATGCCTGATTACTACTACCAAAGTCTAGTTCCATATTCTCCGATGTCAGGCCATGAAATGTGTCTCAATAAACTTAAGAAAATGGAAATCATATCAAGCATCTTTTCTGATCATAATGGTATGAGACTAGAAACTAAGAAAACACTAGAAAAAATGCAAACACATGGAAGCTAAACAACATGCTACTAAACAATCAATGGGCTAACAAAGAAATCAAAGAGGAAATCCAAAAATACATGAAGAAAAAAGAAAATGAAGACACAGCGGTCCAAAATATTTGGAATGTAGCAAAAGCAGTTCTAGAGAGAAGTTTATAGAAAGAAGAAACATATAGCAATAAGAAAAATCTCAATGAAACAACTTAAACTTACATCTAAAGGAATTAGAAAATGAAGAACAAAGCCCAAAGCTAGTAGTAGAAAGGAAATCATAGAGTCAAGAGTGAATATAAATGAAACAGAGACTAAAAGACAAGCAAACAATATAAAATACCATGAAACTAAGAACTTGTTCTTTAAAAAGATAAACAAAATCAATAAACATCTTGCCAGAGTTGTCAACAAAAAAGAGAGGGCACTCAAGTAAATAAAATCAGAAATGAAGGAGAAGAAATGACAATTGAATGTCACAAAGATACAGAGGATTATAAGAGCATAGTATGAAAAATTACATGCCAACAAATTGGACAGCCGAGAAGAAATGGATAAATTTCCTAGAAACATACAATCTCCCAAAACTGAATCAGGAAGAAATAGAATATTTGAACAAACGGATTACTAGTAATGAAATTGAACTGGTTTTTTTAATTTAAAAAAAAAAAAAAAGAAGCCAAAAAACAAAAGTCCAAGACCAGATGGCTTCACAGGTGAGTTCTACTGAACATTTAAACAAGAGCTAATGCCTATTCTTTTCAAACTATACTAAAAAATAGAAGTGGAAGGAAAACTTCCAAATTTATCCTATGAGACTGGCATTATCAGACACCAAAACCAAAGACATGACAAAAACCAAAAACAAAACAAAACAAACAAACAAAACCCGGCAGCCTAATATCTCTAATGAACATTAGATACAAAAGTCCTCAACAAATATTAGCAAATCAAATTCAACAATATATTAAAAGGATCATTCACCACAATCAAGTGGGATTTATTCCAGGGATGCAAGCATGGTTCAATATTTGCCATCAATCCATGTGATATATCACATTAACAAGAGGATGGATAAAAACCATATAATAATCTCAATAGATGCAGAAAAATCATTTTACAAAATACAACATCTGTTCATGATAGAAACCCTCAACAAACTGGGTTTTGAGGGAACCTCAATATAATAAAATATTATATTTATATAATAAATATAAAATAATTATATTGAGGGAACCTCAATATATGTATATACATATATATATACATATATATACATATTTTCATGTAGGCCATACATGAAAAACCCAAGCTAAATCATACTCAGTGATGCAAAACTGAAAACATCTCCTGTAAGGTCAGGAACAAGACAAGGATGTCCACTCTCACCACTTTTTCAACATAGTACTGCAGCAATCAGACAAGAAAAAGAAATAAAAGCCATTGACTTGATAAAGAAGAAAGAAAACTGCCACTATTTGCAGATGATGTGATACTATGTGCAGAAACCCTAAAGACTCCAAAGAACCAAAACACCCCTATTAGAATTAATAAATGAATATAGCAAAGTTGCAGGATACAAATTATACAGAAATCTGTTGTGTTTCTATACACTAGTAATGAAGAAGGAGAAATTAAGAAAACAATCCATTTACAATTGCACCAAAAGAAACAAAATATCCAGGAATAAATGTAACCAAGCAGATGAAAGACTTGTACTTTGAACAGTGTAAGACACTGATGAAGAAAATTGAAGACAACACAAAAAAATGGAAGATATACCATGCTCATGGATTGGAAGGATTGATATAGTTAAAATGCCCATACTACCCCAAGCATTCTACAGATTCAATGCAAGCCCTATAAAAATGCCAACAGCATTTTTCATAGAACTAGAACAAATAATCCTAAAATTTGTGTGGAGCCACAAAAGCCCTCAACAGCCAAAGCAATCTTGAGAAAGAACAAGGCTGGAAGCATCACAATCCCAGAGTTCAAGACACATTGAAAAGCTATAGTAATCAAAACAGTATGTGGTACTGGTGCAAAAATATAAACATAGATCAATGGAACAGAATATCTCTATCCTGTTTGCAGAAAGAACTCCATGTCTATATGGTCAATTAATCTGTGACAAAGGAGGCAAGATTATACAATGAGGAAAAGACAATCTTTTCAATAAATGGTGCAGGGAAAAGTGGGCAGCTACATCCAAAAAGAATGAAACTGGACCACTTTTACACCATACACAAGTTTAAACCCAAAATGGATTAAAAACGTAAATCTGAGACCAAAAGCCATAAAACTCCTAAAAGAAAACATAGGCAGTGGTCTCTTGGACATTGCTCTTAGCAACACTTTTTATGGCAGAAGAAAAAGAAGCAAAAACAAACTATTAGGACTACACCAAAATAAAAAGATTTTGCACAGGAAAGGAAACTATCAACAAAACTAAAAGGTAACCTAGTGAATGGGAGAAGAAAATTGCAAATGATACATCCAATAAGGGGTTAATATACAAAATACATTTTTTAAAATTTATTTTTTATTTATTTTTTGAGTCTTTACATTTTTATTTATTTCTTTTTTTATAAACATATAATACATTTTTAAAAATTTACATAACAACACAAAAAACAAAATCCAATTAAAAATTATGCAGAGGATCTGAAGAGACATTTTTTTCAAAGAGGACATGCAGATGGCCAATAGATACAGAAAAAGATGCTCAACATCACTAATCATCAGGAAAATGCAAATCAAAACCACAATGAAGTATCATCTTACATCTGTCAGAATGGCTAGGATCAGAGAGACAAGAAATAACAAGTGTTGGTGAGGATGTGGAGAAAGGGGAGCCCTCAAGAACTGTTGATGGGAATGTAAATCAGTGCAGCCACTTAGGAAAACAGTGTAGAGGTTCCTCATAAAACTAAAAATAGACCATATGATCTAGTAATTCTACTACAGGATATTCACCCAAAGAAACTGAACACTAGAAAACAAACACTAATTTTGAAAAGATATCTGCACCTTTATGTTTATTGCAGCATTATTTCTAATAACAAAGATACGGAAGCAACCTAACCATCTATTGAAAGATGAATGGATAAAGAATTCACAACATACACACACACACTGAAATATTACTGAGGCATAAAAAAGCACAAAATCTTGTCATTTGCTGCAACATGGCTGGACCTAGAGGATAGTATTATGCTAAGTGAAATGTCAGAGAAAAAGACAAATACTATATAATTTCATTTATATGTGGAATCTAAGAGACAAAACAAATGAACAAACAATAAAACAGAGCCTTTTTTTTTTTTTTTTTTTTTTTTAGAAAGAGAGAGTGAACAGGAGAGAGGAGGGGCAGAGAGAGGACAGAGAGAATCCTAAGCAGGTTGACCGCATGCCCCTGAGAGCATGACCTAAAGGGAAATCCAGAGTCAGATGCTTAACCCACTAAGCCACCCAGGCACCTCTAAAACAGATTCTTCAATACAGAGAACAAACTAGTGGTTGCTAGAGGGGAGATGGGTGGGGAAATGGGTGAAACAGATAAAGGAGATTAAAAAGCACAAACTTCTAGTTATAAAATAAAAAGTCACAAAGATGGAAAGTACAGCATAGGAAATATAATCAATAATAACTGGAACAATGTGGGGTGCCTGGGTGGCTTAGTTGGTTAAGCAGCCGGCTCTTGATTTTGGCTCAGGTCATGATCTCAGGATCCTGAGATTGAGCCCTTAGTGGGGCTCCATGCTGGATGTGGAGCCTGCTTAAGACTCTCTCTCTACCTCACCCCTGCTCCCACCCTGTTTATATTCTCTCTCTCTCCCTCTCTTGAAAAAAATAATAATCATAATAATGCTGTATGATGACAGATGGTGATTATGCTTACTGTAGAGAGCATTAGTAATGTATAGAATTGTAGAATCAATATGTTGAACACCTGAAAATAACATAACATTGTGTGTCAATTATACTTCAATAATAAAAATATCTAGTTCCATTGAAAACAAGTGTATCTAATACAGTAAGCTAATATGTAAAACACATTAGAAAACTTTAAGTGATGTCAGTGTTGCAAGTGATCTACTGAACTGAAAAATGTATGCTTGTAGCATTACCTGATTTGGATTACATACGCAGATTTGGACACGTTCAGTGAGACAAAGCAGGCAAACTTACATAAGCTTCAGTTTTATCTAGTTACTATGATCGTTAAATCCTTTGCTCTCATGGAACTTCAAAACTGGCAAAAGAACAAAGTTAGAACTTAACAGCTGCTATTTTTAATCAGTCATGTGTTCCAAATACATTAATTGCATACCAACTCTTTAAAATAAGTATGCTTGGCTAAGAGACAGAACATTGTGTTTTAAAAATAAAGCAGTTTCCTGAATGTCTACTTTTCATACATGTAATCCATGTGTAGATTTTATTGCAGAGTGATTAGGGATGTGATACCAAGTACAATAGGAAGTGAAGAAAAACAATAGCCAGTATTTAACCTTCTCCACATTCAATCCTATTTTGCACTGATAAACTCTTTTCAATGGGGGGACTATTTTATGTGTGTGGAGGGGCTTATCCCAACAGAGATTAAGGGTCAAATCACCAGGCTTGAATAAAGCCATGGAGGGGAGAGTCTAGGAAAAATGGAGAGCAGAAGCAGTTATTATGTTTAAATCAAGACTTAGAAAACAAAACCAGATTTGCCAAGTCAAGGTCAGGAGCATGTAGTAATTAGTAAAGTAGGACGAGTTAAGGGAGACGCTGCAACAAAGAATAGGCAGATTGCAGGAAGAGAAGGTTTGAGGGAGTTTAATAATTCTTCTATCTATCTCCCAAATGAATTCACTTATCAGATAAGCCCTTATATGGTCAACCCACGTGTTTCTCTGAATACACATAGTAGAATGGTCCATGAAAACCAGTCATCTCTTGCAAGCAAACAGAATGTTTCTGAGCCACCATATGAAGGTATATTTCTTGACTGACTGTATCAGTAGTGATGATACATTTGAAAGGATAAATTGTCACTTGGGATAGCACTGTGAGCACCTGGTACATGGTTTGGTAGAAGAGTTGAACAGCATTAGCTATTGGTCTGTATTCAAGGTCATCGGACAGAATAAAACATCAGCTTTGACTAGTTGTAGGTCAAAGTCTTCACTTGGGTTTCAGTAGCACCCTTCTCTAATCTATGGAACTAACTTGCCATAGACAGATTGTGGCCAAAGTTGTGCATACAGAACCAAGGGAAGGGGAATTTTCTGGGTCTTCATTTTTAAAATTCAGTTTCAAAATATTACTTGCCCAGTGCCAAATAATAGCATTATTCAGGCTTTTCTTTTTAGTCAAGGCAAAAAATAAAAAATAAAATAAGAGGAGGGTAGAGGGAACATCCTTTACACTTGTTCCTGAGTATTGTGTAATGAGTGGTAAGATTTCTTTGGGGAAAAATCAAGCTTTATGTATTATGATAGGGTATCAATTCTTGTGGTTATAAAGGAATCCCATTTAATCTCTTTCAAGTTAGCACTTCCATTTTCTAAATCTGGGGCTTCCATGAAGGGTCAGGGAATAAATATTTTAGTTTTTGTGGGTCATACCACCTCTGTGGCAACTATGTAACTGTGCAGAGTAAATGTAACCATAACCAGTATGTAAATGATTGAGCATGGCTACATTCCAATAAAACTTTATTTACAAAAACGGGTGACAGACTGGATTTGGCTTTGTTTGCAGACCCCTATACTACAGTTCTTAAAGGTTGTAGTATTTAGGAAATTGAAAACATCAATTTGCTTTCGATGATAATAATAGCTAGCATTCATGGGACACTACCAACACTACATGCCAGGTAACATTCTGAAATGTTCATGATTCATTTAATCTCCATACTGATTGTCTTTCTATAGCTTAACTAACTCGTCTAGAAGCTCATACTCAGCAGGTGTGAAGCAGAAATTTGCATCTTAACAGTTTAACTTGAGAGTCTGAACTTTTTTTTTTTTTAAAAGATTTTATGTATTTATTTGACAGATAGAGATCACAAGTAGGGAGAGAGGCAGGCAGAGAGAGAGAGAGGAGGAAGCAGGCTCCTTGCCAAGCAGAGAGCCCGATGCAGGGCTCGATCCCAGGACTCTGGGATCATGACCCGAGCGAAAGGCAGAGGCTTTAACCCACTGAGCCACCAGGAGCCCCGAGAGTCTGAACTTTTAACTGTGAAAAGTAAATATTACCCAGGAGATAGTTAACCCTTTTCCAGTATCACCTTATTATTTGGCAGTGGGCAAAGACTGGCAGGTGGGCTTACTTCAGAGTTCCTGAATTGCCCACCCGGCTGCATTACTCCCACTTGGGAACTGGTTGGCCCTAGTTCACCTACTGCAGTTTCCCTAGCACAGGGAAAAGGATGCAGGTCAGGCCACATTCCTGGGTGCTGCCCCGGCTCTGCTCCTTACAACATGCCGCAGGAGCTTGCAGAGGTGCATTCAAATTGTCAGGAAGTCTTGGTGTGAGTAATGGGGTTTCTGACTTAAGGGGGCAGTATGTGGAACTGTATATATACTACATAGTCTGTCCCTATAGCCCAAAGGAAAAGCATTAACAAAAAGACAAACCTTTTACATGGGAGCCATGGATTAGGAATGCCCTAGTTTTTCACTTCAGTCCCTAATTTTGAGACTTCTCTCCTCTTCAAGGAGCTTCTTTCTTCAAAACTGTTCAGTCTGAATCCTCATTAACTCTTTTTTTTTTTTTTTTTTTTTTTGAGAAATCTCACACTGCACCCACAGAGCGCCATCTGGAGCTTGGTTCCCTCTCCCAGTCTGGCACTCCAGGAGATGTGAGGAATCCAGTGACCTGTCAGGATTCCATCAATAGGTTCTGCCTTCTGACTGAGAACCAATAGGGCTTGGCCAATGGAAAGCCTGGAGAGTGAGGACAGGATGTGCCTTCCCTGGCTCCCTTCCTTCAAGTTGGCTGAGATGGTCAGTTTTATGTTTCCATTTAGCTGAATTTCCCAGTGATTTAATCAAACACGAACTTAGGTGTTGCTCTGAGAGTATTTTTTAGATATGAATGAAGTCTATAATTAATTGACTCTAAGGAAGATTCTCCTAGGTCATCTGGGCAGGCCTGACTCAGTCACTTCAGCCCTTAAGGAAGTGAGGCTTCCCAGAAGACCAAATTCTGTCTATGGACAGGAGGTTCATCCTGCGTCTGAGAGTTTCAGCCTGCCCCTCCTGAAGGCCTGTTACATTTTGCCTTGCTAGTCTCCACAATTACATATGCCAATTCCTTGCACTTAATGTCTTACTGTTTATCTCGTACTAGTTCTGTGTCTCTGGTTGATTGTTGACTGATACAGTAGCTTCAAGCTGGCTCTGTCTCTTAACCAAAGGCCAATGCTCCTCTCAAGTGACCAGCTCTATATGACTCTCTCTCCTTCCTGTTCTGCAACTGCTTCTGGGCTAAGGGTGCCAAGAGCCCGAGTTACTGAATCGTTACTACAAGTTTGCATACCCCACACTTGTATATAATCCCTTTGTAAGTCACTTGTCCCCAAATTAACCTATTTTGAGTGTGTTATTTCCTCTTGGGACCTAAGTGATACATCCATTAATAAGAACACTTAATTTAGAAAACCATCATCAAATTCACTAATTCATTTTTTTTTGAGAATTATTGAGTGCCTATTAGGAGCTGGCCAAGTGCAAAGCTCAAGAAATATGACGGTTAATAGAAACAACATAGTCTGTGTCTTCATGAGCTTATCGTTCGAAGGGGTTATAACAAATAACAAATAACAATTGTTTTTGTAGGAAATTCTACAGTAGGGAAAGGACAGCACACTATAAGAGCACAGAGAAGGGGCTCCTAAGCCAATACTGAGTTGAGGCATCTGTGAAATCTTCACGGAGGAAGAGATAGTCCAAGCTAGGCCTGAAGTCAGAGAAAAAAGTGAGCCAAGCAAAGGGAGGTGTGGGGTAAATGTTATCTGTGTATGGTGGGGAGAAGTGTTTCTGAAAAGGGAGTAACACGTGTGAAGGCCTAGAGACCCAAGAGGGCATGGCTTCTTTAAGACCCCGAAGGTCACTGGGTATAAGAGGGGAGACAGTGCAGGTTGCAGAAGCAAGGGGCAGACAGATTAGGAAGGACCTTGCTTTCATGTTAAAGAAGGGTTTCAGGCCTGGGGATGCTGTAATCAGAAAGATCATTCCGCAGTACGGAAAAAAAAATACTGAAGGGGCGAGACCAGAGTCCTAGTGATACAGGCAAAAGAGAAAATGGTAGTTTTCGAGAGATGCTTAGAAAGTAGATTTTACTGATCTCAAGGAGAAATGGGATTCGGGTTCTGAGGGATGGGGAAGGTGAAGGAAAAAGAAGAGTAAAAATGTCTCTTCGTTTTCAGCGTTGGCTGGATGACTGACGAAACAGTGTCTGGGCTAGGAAGCACAGGTGTCAGGAGAAGAGAATGAGGTGAGTTATGAACATGTTCAATTTGTGGAGCCTGTGAGTAATGTATGGGGAGGACGAGGTGCAGGATATATAGGTCTGAAGCCCAGAAGAGAGTTTTAGACAAGAAATAAAAATCCGAGATTCATTAGTACATAGATGATCATTGATCCTATGGGACTGACTGAGAAATCTTAGGGAAAGAATATAAAGTGAGAAAGAGTAGGATCACAGACCAAAGCAAGGAACGCCATATTTGGATGGATGGTGAAGAAAGGATCTTACGAAGGAGTCTGAAAAGCAGGAGAGAGGGGGAAAAAATGAGAAGGGGAATCTTCTGAAATGTGAGAAGAAAGTGTTTCAGGCAATTTTTGTATAAAAGAGCAAGAAGGGTCTGGAAATTGCACTAGGGAATGAGGAAGACATCGCTCCCTCCTTCGAACCTGGACAGAGTCGGGGAAATGCGTAACTTCTACGTGAAAGACAGCAGAAGTAGAGCCGCCTTACGGGAGAACCATGTCTTAATTGAGGCAAGGTGGTGCACATTCTGAGAAAAGAGAGGGTGTTCCTATATTACAGAAGGGATTTCTAGAAGATGTGGTTGTAAGTTTGGACAAAATGCCCAGAGAGGCATGAAGATGTGTTTGTAGGATCCATTTCTCCTCCCACTACCACAGTGTTCTTAACATACCTGCAAGACAAAAGCACCATCTCGCTGAATAATAATATCCAGACATATGGGTGATAGTCCGCCAGACATGCAGGACACCATGGTAGTGACCAACTGGGCCAATAAGTAAGAAGCAATATTTTGCAAAATAAAACAAATCTGGAATACATAGGTTTAATTTGACAAGCTCCATAAGCTGCTATATATATCAGTGATTCCCAAATAACAGAGAAGAAATGTTCCCTGATTTGAGGCAAAGTGACAAAAATGCAAATAATGTAATGAATTTTGCAATGATGTCAATAATTATTATCTCAATTCAATAATGGCTGAATATATTCAATTTTAATAACAGTTCTTTACTCTTAAATTTTATTATTCCTTCAATTTTTGGTTGTTAAAACTGTTTGATTCTTTTATGAAACAATGGTAATAATAAAAGACAATTTATCTAAATGATCTTTTTTGGTTAAATAAAAGAGTGAAAACCCATTAATTTTATTGGTTTTTGAAAACTCCAAATCTGGAAACTGTTCATTGGTTTCCACCCTTGTGAATATTTTTTTTTTCAGTGTGATATAATTTGTTCATACCAATTAAGAATTATGGAGCACTGGGTGTGGTGCAAAAACAATGAATACTGTTAAGCTGAAAAGAAATTAAAAAAAAAGAATTAGGAAGACAGGACTTAAATGTTACTTGACATAATAGTCTTTTTGTCAGCTGCCACGTAGCATCCACTAGCAATCCCTCTGGAACACAGTTTGGGGGAGCTAGTGGATGTATGAGAACTCTAAGAACAAAGGATTCTGCATTCACTTACACTTGGTAAGCCTTGCATACCAAATCTTTCTCCTGTGTTTTGTAATGTACCTATCACATGAAAGACTAAGAAATCCTGGAGTCAAGAAATCAATTAAATTTTGTTTAATGGATGAACAAACAAATTTGTTTGCTGTGCAACTAATTTTGTTGTCTGGCACACCTAATTAAGGTCTCCTGGAATAAACTTCTGTGAAGACCAATTCAAGAAGTGTTTGAATGGTTGCTCTTGAATAGTAATTAAAAATGTATCTCCATGGGGCGCCTGGGTGGCTCAGTGGGATAAAGCCTCTGCCTTCAGCTCAGGTCATGATCCAGGAGTCCTGGGATCGAGCCCCACATCGGGCTCTCTGCTCTGCGGGGAGCCTGCTTCCTCCTCTCTCTCTGCCTGCCTCTCTGCCTACTTGTGATCTCTGTCTGTCAAATAAATAAATAAAAATCTTTAAAAAAACGTATCTCCATGATATATATAGGAAATCCAATCAAAGCTGAAGCCTATTGAAGTACAATTTCATTTTTAAAAAATTATATCATACTGATTTTTACATACCTCAGTCTGTTGGCCATGCTCAAAAATAGCAATAGCAAATATTTATGTGGCATTTACCATGTTTTGGGCACTATTCTAAACACTTTCAGACATGTTAACTCATTCATCCTTTGAAATTTCCTATAAGGTATTATAATTACCCCCATTTTATGAATGAAGGTACTAAGCCACAGAGGGATTATGTCGCTAGTCCAAAATGCAGTTTGGGTCCAGAGCTCAAGCCTTTGGTCACTCTGCTGTGCTGCTTTCTCACAGGTTCCTTATAGCTGGCAGAGTCGCCAAAAGTCAATTCACGGCTGCATGGCTGGATTGGCCACCTATAAACTTGCCTAAAGAATGAATCGTGGATTGAGGTGCTCTGACACTATTCAGCAAGGGTTTACCTGATAAGATTGACTGTTTTTCAAGCTTGGTCCCACTACAAGACATCATGAACTTTCCACAGACTTTGGAAATAATAAGGGCCCAGGGTGAATTCTCTTTGAAAGGAGTCTCCAAGGTAGGGACTGACCACACTTCTAAGGAACCAGGGACTCAGGGGGAGAGTCTATCTCCAGTCTCTCTGGAACGAGTTGGCCAGGATGGACTGATATTTTGGTCAGGATTTACTCTGGGAGAGGCTCTGGTTTCAAGGCTCTTATCACAAAGGCTTCTGGGAAGTGGTTAGATTAGTGCTGGCTAGTGACTGAGGCTGGGGTGTTGGGCAGAGCTGGTGTGAGGGAGGACAGAGGACTGCTGACACCTAATTGGGCCACCTCCCCAGTTCTCTGTTGAATTCTCAGACTGCAATTAACCTTTCATTTGAGAAAAATAACATTCTGCTTTTGTGCTTGTTAAGAAACCGCTCACATAAAACCAGTGACTCAGTTGTCCTCCCCTGAAACAATTATTTGCCACTAGTAGAAGGTCTGTAAACATTCAGTACTAATTTAAGTTCAAGATTGTTCTGCTCCCCTGTTTTGTGGCCAAATTATATTGGGAAAAACACTTCCAAATACCTCTGGATACCTTCAAAGTTCATCCTGTGTTTCAATCATAATCAAGGCTTTTGTTTTGTTTTTTTAAGAATGCCAAAGCCAACCCCCTTGGGGTGGGAAGGGGCGACTGAAACATTGAATTTAAAGAAACTAAAGCAAGAACTAAAAGAAAGTAAGTAGAGAGGAGTTGAAATTAAAGTCATACCTTTGACTGGCAAACATAGTTTTAACAAAACCATATATAACACTGTTAATTACCAAAAAAAAAAAAAAAAAAAACAAAACCAACCAAAGGGAACTTACAAATAAAAGTAGTAAATCTATTTGGCTAATTTGGAGTATACCCAGGCATAGGCGGTGAGAGAGCATAGTTGTCTGTTCCTAAAACATTAGCAGCCAAGTCCAAGGATGGAAGGCAAAAAACCGCTCTTCTACAAGGGGGTAGTTTCTTACTGTTTCCTGAAAGAAAACTTTCATCCTGTTATATTTTTTGCCCCTTTCCCACTAAACTGACAGATAAAAATTCAATTCTATCACAGGAGGAGATGGTCATCCTGGAAATCAAAGCATAGGGTGTTGTCGAAATTGCTTGACAAATCATATTAAGGCATAAGCACTTGGCTTATTCGGAGATGCAGCAAAATATCTGCGGGCCATTTGCTGATAAAATTCTATGTCAGAGAAATTCAAGCTTTTGATAAGTCCCATGCTAGTATTCTTTGGGGTTGCCAGTTTGTTTTTATTAGTAATTACACATTAAAACTCCACTTTGTTTAGCTTAACAGATGACATGTGAGACCGTAGGTGACAAAGACAGATTATCAAGGGAAGTTATAGAAAATCCTTCTCAACTATTTGAAGAAAAGGAAGATTTTAAATCAGGAGTAATTAAACCCAGCAGGGACCAAAGTCAAGATGCACAGACTACATAGTAGACTCATCATCTCTAGCCTTATAGTTGAATGATTCTGTGGTTCAGCTTAGACTTTCATTCAGAAATGAGTCTATTGTTTGATAAAGCAAAATAGAATAGAAAGTTCTTAACTATTAGTGGATAAATGATGTTTGACGATGGATTATTTTCTTAACAAACTGTGTTCTTATAAAATGCAGAATAAAAATTGCCCATAAATGTCTCAAACCACATACCCATGTCTTATTCTCTGAATAGCTTTATAGCATATTTACTGCCTTTTAGGTATTTATTTAATTCTGCTTCATTTTTAGATAAGGATATCTATATATAGATATAAATGTAGATATAGATAAGGATATCTATATATATTATATGTATGCATGTATGTGTGTGTGTATGTATATATATATACATATATATGTATATATATATATATAGGCTCAATAGCATAACAAGAATTTTATATGCAGAGAAAAAATTCCAAGAGGGCATTGCAGGCATTTTTTTTGTTCATTCTCCAAGACCTAGCTGGAAGGTCACCATCCCAGGAAGCTCTCTCTGCTTTACTGTCACAAAGTCAACTGTTCCCTTTTCTCTGCTCCCACAGCACTTAGTCCAGACCACCACTGGAGCACGTGGCTATTACTTTAATGTAATTATTTGCTTCCATTTAAGCTCAGAAGCAGAGAACTTGCTTTACTCGTTATCTTGTCTCCAGCACCTGGCACTGTGTGTGGCATACAGTAGGCGCACCGTCATTACCACTGACCCGGGTCTTTTCAATGGGAAGTGAAGGCAGAAACTACGTGGGGCTTGCAGATACAGCTATCCACACGCTGACACTGTCTGAGACTTCTTTTTTGTCTTTGAACTTGTCTGGTACCTCTGTCCAATAGTCCACCCAACCTTGATTTTTAAAATTATTATTATTGTTAATTAATTAATTTGAGAGAGTGAGAACAAGCAAGAGATCAAGTATGCGCGTGCACATATAAGTGAGGGGAGATAGGGGAAAGGGGGAAGGAGAGGGACAAGCAGAGTCCCGCGTGGAACAAGAACCCATCACAGGGGCTCCATCTCATTCAGGACCCTGAGATCATGACCTGAGTGGGAACCAAGGGTCAGATGCTTGACTGAGCCACCCAGGCACCCTGCAACCTTGATTTTTTAGGTATGAATCTTTTTTTTTAATTTAATTTTATTTATTTGACAGAGAGAGAGATTACAAGTAGGCAGAGAGGTAGGCAGAGAGAGAGGAGGAAGCAGGCTCCCTGCGGAGCAGAGAGCCCGACGTTGGGCTCGATCCCAGGACCCTGAGATCATGACCTGAGCCGAAGGCAGCAGCTTAATCCACTGAGCCACCCAGGCGCCCCTAGGTATGAAACTTATTTAGTCTTCTAGTGTGCCTAAACTCTAGTGTGTCCAACACTTTGGTTGTTCTAAATTGTATAATACTGGGCTCAATTTGCGGTTAGGGTGCTGTAGAAGAAAATTCAGAAATCTTGGAGTTTATATATAAGACTTGGATGTAAGAGTTAACCAGTTCCCACCTACCCAACTATAGGGTAGTGCCCCTTTAGAGTTATCTCATCCCACTCTCTGTATGGATATGACTGCTATCCAGTCTTTAATTTAATTTAATTTATTGTGTTTTAAAAAACAAACACTTTATTGAGATGTAATTCATATATATACGTGACACTTATTTAAAGTGTACAATTCAATGGTTTTCGGTATATTCATAGAATTGTGCAGCCAATACTACTAATTCCAGAATATTTTCATCATCCCCCCCCAAAATCTGAACTAATTGGTCACCAACCACCTGCCCCCCCTAGCCCTAGGCAATCAATAATTTCTTTTCTGCTTTTATAAATTTGCCTATTATGGACATTTCAGATAAATGGAATCATATAATATCTGGTCTTTTGTGTCAGGCTTCTTTCATATAGCATTTTCATCTATGTTGTACATGGATCATGACTTTATTCCTTTTTACTGCTGAAGAATATTCCATTACTTGTATATACCACATTTTATTTATCCATTCATTAGTCAATGGACATTTAGGTTGTTTTCACTTGTTAGTTGTTACGAATAGTGCTGCTATGAACATTCCCAAGTAAGTTTTTATGTGGACATATGTTTTCATTTCTCTTGAACGTATACCAAGGTGTGGAATGTTGGATTACATGGTAACTCTATGTTTAACGTTTTTTTTTCATTTATTATATATTTATTATATATTATATTTATTATATACTTATTCAGTCCTCTTTTTTTTTCCTGGTTCTTTTTTTTTTTTTTTAAATATTTTATTTATTTATTTATTTGACAGAGAGAGATTACAAGTAGATAGAGAGGCAGGCAGAGAGAGAGAGAGAGAGAGAGGGAAGCAGGCTCCCTGCTGAGCAGAGAGCCCGATGTGGGACTTGATCCCAGGACCCTGAGATCATGACCTGAGCCGAAGGCAGCGGCTTAACCCACTGAGCCACCCAGGCGCCCCATTTTTTTCCTGGTTCTTTTTAAAATTTATTTATTTTTTCAGCGTAACAGTATTCATTGTTTTTTCACAACACCCAGTGCTCCATGCAAAACGTGCCTTCCCTATTACCCACCACCTGTTCCCCCAACCTCCCACCCCTGACCCTTCAAAACCCTCAGGTTGTTTTTCAGAGTCCATAGTCTCTTATGGTTCGCCTCCCCTTCCAATTTTTTTTTTTTTTAAAGATTTTATTTATTTATTTGACAGAGAGAGATCACAAGTAGGCAGAGAGGCAGGCAGAGAGAGAGGAGGAAGCAGGCTCCCCACGGAGCAGAGAGCCTGATGCGGGGCTCGATCCCAGGACCCTGAGATCATGACCTGAGCCGAAGGCAGCGGCTTAATCCACTGAGCCACCCAGGCGCCCCTCCTTCCAATTTTTTTTTTTTTATTAACATATAATGTATTTTTATCCCCAGGAGCTGCTGATCTGCTTTTCTTTTTTTTCTTTCTTTCTTTCTTTTTTTTTTTTTTTTAATAAGATTTTACATTCTTACATGTTGGAGAGAGAGAGCACAAGCAGGGGGAGCAGCAGGCAGATGGAGAACTGGGATCCCCACTGAGCAAGGAGCACGAAATGAGACTCCATTCCAGGATCCTGGGATCATGATCCAAGCTGAAGGAAGATGCTTAACCCACTGAGTCACCCAGGCGTCCCTGGCATTCTGTTTTGAAAAATGGGTACACCATTTTAGACTGCCACTGGCAATTATGAGACTTCCAGTTTTCCCACATCCCCACAACAGTTGCTGTTGTCTGTCTTTTGATCATAGCTAATCTAGTGGGTTGTAAAGTGGTACCTCATTGTGGTTTTTTTGAGTTTTATTTATCATGGCTGATGATGTTGAACATTTTTTCATGTGCTTATGGGCCATTTGCATATAGTCTATGGAGAAATATCTATTCAGACATTTTGCACATTTTAAAATTAAGTTATATTATTATTGAGTTGTAAGAGTTCTTTATATATTTTAGGTATAGTAAGTCCCTTAACAGGTATACAATTTACAAATATTTTCTCTCATTTTGTGGGTTTTCTTTTCACTTTTTTTTATGGTAAATTTTGCAACACAAAAGTTTTTCATTTTGATGTAATTCAACTTATCTATTTTTATTTTCTATTATTGCTTGTGCTTTTGGTTTCAAACCTAAGAAACCATGGTCTTCTCTAAGGTCATGAAAATTTAGTCCTTTTTGATAAAGAATTTTATAGTTTTAGCCTTATATTTAGTTTTTTTAATCTATTTTGAGTTAATTTTTTATACAATGTGAGGCAAAAGTCCAACCTTTTTATTTTGCATATGGATATCCAGACCCATTTATTGCAAACATTGTTCTTTCTCCCACTGAACTGTATTGACAATTGACTGTGAACGCAAGGCTTTATTTCTGGACTCTAAATGCTATTCCATTGATCTAAATGTGTGTCTTTATGCCAACATCATGCTTATTTTATTATTGTAGCTTTTTTTTTTGTTTTTTTTTATTATTATTATTGTAGCTTTATAGTAAGTTTTAAAATTGGGAAGTGTGAGTCGAGAAGAACTTTGTTCTTCTATATCAAGATTTTTTTTTTGCCTATTCTGGGTTGCTAGGATTTCCTTATGAATTTCAGGATCAGTTTTTTAATATCTGTATTTTTAATATCTGTAAAGAAGTCATTTGGGGTTTTGATAAAGATTGAATTGATTCTATAAGTCAACTTGGGGAATATTGCCAACGAACATGAGTGTATCCGTTGTATCTAATCCATGAAAAATACATATCTTTTCATTTACTTACATTGTCTATTGTTTCATGATGTTTCATAGTTTCCTCAATATAAGTTTCACATTTCCTTCAAGTTTATTTCTAAGTGTTTTATTCTTTTGATGCTATAGTAGATGGAGCTGTATGTATGTATGTATATATGTATATATTTGACAGAGAGAGAGAGAGAGAGAGAGAGCGCGCAAGCAAGAGAGGGAACACAAGCAGGGGGAGTGGGAGAGGGAGACACAGGCTTCCCGCCAAGCAGGGAGCCCGATGCGGGGCCTCTGTCACAGGACCCTGGGATCATGACCTGAGCGGAAAGCAGACAAGTGCCCCAGATAGAGCTGTTTTTTTTTTTTTTTTGTGATGCCTACAGCTTTGCTTTTTTTATTTTATTTTTTTCCTCCAAGATTTCTTTGGCTATTTGGGGTCTTTTGTGATTCCATTTTAGAATTGTTTGTTCTAGTTCTGTGAAAAATTGCATTGCATTAAATGTGCAGATCACTTTGGGTAGTATAGGCATTTTAACAATATTTGTTCTTCCAATGTCTTTCCATTTATTTTTGTTGTCTTCAATTTCTGTCACCAGTGTTCTATAGTTTTTAGAGTACAGGGCCCTCACCCCTTTGGTAGATTTATTCCTAATTAGATACTATTATTTTTGGTGCAATTGTAAATGGGGTTGTTTTCTTAATTTCTCTTTCTGCTCCTTCATTTGATGTATAGAAATGCAACAGAATTCTGTACACTGATTTTGTATCCTGTGGCTTTACTGAATTCATTTATCAGTTCTAGCAGTTTTTTGGTGGAGTCATTAGGGTTTTCTACATTTAGTACGTGGTCATTATGCAAAAAGTGGAAGTTTTAATTCTTCCTTACCAATGTGGATGCCTTCTATTTATTTTATTGTTTGATGCTGCACCTAGGACTTCCAGTACTATGCTGAATAAAAGTGATGACAGTGGACATTGTTGTCTTGTTCCCAACCTTGGGGGAAAAGCTCTGTTTTTCCCCATTAAGGATAATATCAGCTGTGGGTTCATATATGACCTTTATTATGTTGAGATATGTTCCTTCTAAACCTACTTTGTTGAAGATTTATCATGAATGGCTGTTGTACTTCGTCAAATGTTTTTTCTCCACTATTTAAATGATCATACGGTTCTTAACACTTTCTTTTATTAATGTGGTGTATCACGTTGATTGATTTGCAAATATTGAACCACTCTGGCAACCTAGGAATAAATCCTACTTGATCATGGTGAATATTTATTTATTTGAGAGAATGAGAGAGTGTGAGCCAGGAAAGGGGGGCAAAGGGAGAAGGAGAGAGAATCTCATGCAGACTCCTCACTGTGCGTTTGATCCCACTACCCCGAGATCATGACCTGAGCCAAAATCATGAGTCAGACCCTAAACGGACCGAGCCACCCAGGAGCCCCATGAATGATTTTTTTTTTTTAATGTATTGTTGAATTTGTTTTGCTAGTACTTTGTTGAAGAGTTTTGCATCTATGTTCATCAGGGGTATCGGCCTGTAGTTCTCTTTTTTTAGTCATGCCTTTATCTGGTTTTGGGTATCAGGGTAATGCTGGTCTCATAGAATGAATTTGGAAGTTTCCTTCCTTTCCTACTTTTTGGAATAGTTTGAGAAGAATAGGTATTAACTCTTCTTTAAATGTTTGGTAGAATTTTCCTGTGAAGCCATCTGGTCCTGGAATTTTGTTTGTTGGCAGTTTTTTTGATTACTGATTCAATATCTTTACTGGTTATTAGTCTGTTCAAATTTTCTATTTTTTTCTGTTTCAGTTTTGGTAGTTAATATATTTCTAGGAATTTATCCTTTTTTTTCGGGTTGTACAATTAGTTGGCATATAGTTTTTCACAATATTCTCTTATAATTGTATTTCTGTGGTGTTGGTTGTTATTTCTCCTCTCTCATTTGTGGTTTTATTTTTTTGATCTTTTCTCTTTTTTTCTTGATAAGTCTGGTTAGAGGTTTATCAATTTTAGTGATATTTTTTCAAAGAACCAGCTCCTGGTTTCATTGATCTGTTTTATTTTTAATTTTTTTTAGTTTTGATATCATTTATTTCTGTTCTAATCCTTACTATTTCTTTCCTTTTGGTGGCTTTAGGTTTTGTTGTTCTTTTTCCAGCTCCTTTAGGAGTAAGATTAGTTTATTTATTTGAGATTTTTTTTCTCTTCTTAATGTAGACCTGTATTCAATTTATTTTCCTCTTAGAATCACTTTTGCTTTATCCCAAAGGTTTGGGACTGTTGTGTTTTCATTTTGATTGTTTCCACGTAATTTTTTATTTCTTCTTTTATTTTTCTGGCTGGCCCAATCCTTGTTTAGTAGCAGGTGATTTAACCTTCATGTATTTGTAATCCTTCCAGATTTTTTGTGTGTGACTGTATCCCAATTTCCTAGGGTTGATGATCAGAAAAGATGCATGGCATGACTTCGATCTTCTTAAATGTGTTAAGGTTTTTTGTTTTTGTTTTTGTTTTTTGTGTGTGTGGGCTAATATGTGATCTGTTCTTGAGAACATTTCATGTGTACTGGAAAAGAATGTGTATTCTGTTGTTTTAGGATGGAATGTTCTGAATATATCTGTTAAATCCATCTGGTCCAATGTGTCATTCAAAGCCATTGTTTCAGTGTTGATTTTTTGTTTAATCTCTCCATTGATATAAGTGGGATGCTAAAGTCTCATACTATTATTATATTATTATCAATTAGTTCCTTATGCTCCTTATGTTTGTTATTAACCCAACATAGGGTACATAAATATTTAAAATTGTTAAATTTTGTTAGAGTGCCTTAATTATTGTTATATAGTGCCTTTCTTTGTCTTTTGTTATAGTCTTTGTTTTAAAGTTTATTTTATGGAATGTAAGTATTGTTACTCTGGATTTCTTTTGCCATTTGCATGATAGGTGTTCTCCATCCTCTCACTTTCAATCTGCAGGTGTCTTTAGGTCTAAAATGAGTGTCTTTTTTTTTTTTTAAGATTTTATTTATTTATTTGACAGACAGATCACAAGTAGGCAGAGAGGTAGGCAGAGAGAGAGGAGGAAGCAGGCTCCCCGCTGAGCAGAGAGCCCGATCCAGGGCTCTATCCCAGGATCCTGGGATCATGACCTGAGCTGAAGGCAGAGGCTTAACCCACTGAGCCACCCAGGCGCCCTAAAATGAGTGTTTTGTAGGCAGCATATAGATGGGTCTTTTTTTTATCCATTCTGTCATGCTGTGTCTTTTGATTGAAGCATGTAGTCCATTTACATTCAAAGTAACTAACTGATAAGATATGTATTTATTGTCATTTTGTTATTTGTTTTGTTGTTGTTTCCAAAGATTTTCTCTGATCCCTTCTTGGTTTTCTCTCTTTCACGGTTTGCTTATTTTCTTTAGTGATATATTTGGATTTCTTTCTCTTTATTCTTTTTATATATGGCTATCATTAGGTTGTATATAACCCCTCCTGCATGTAGCAGTCTATATTAATTTGATGGTCATTGAGTTTGAACCCATTCTTTACTCCTCTCCTCCCTACATTATTAGGTATATGTTTTTATATTTTACATCCTTTTATTTTGTGAGTACTTTGATTTTTTTTTTATAGAAACATTCATTTTTTACTGCTTCTGTGTTTTCTACCTTTATACGGTCACTTTTTCTTATACAATTGCCAGGGTGATATATATTTGACTTATAAGCCAAATTTGGCCTGTAGTTATATAGACTTTTGAAATTTAGGCCAAGAGTGTGCTCTCTAGACAGACACCACATTCAAACTTTCTATTCTGCATTTTTTATATTTTTACATTTATGTTTACATATTTATATTCTGTGTATTTCTTCTATTCTGCAGTTAAGCCAGGTATTTAAAGGCTTTGAAGTTGGTAATACTTGCAATAAACCAGCTTGCTTTTGGCATATTTATTTATCTCAATGGAGTAATTTCTTGGTCTCTGAACCTTGAAATCTTGCAGTCATTGTTGATAACTTTTGTAAAGTTTTTTTTTTACCCTTTAAAATCATCACCCTATGTATTTAACAGCACTGAACTGTACTTAAAAATGGTTAAGATCGTTAAAAAAATCACCCAAATTAAATACAAATAGATTCTCATTGTATACGATTCAGACAATCAAAAGTACAAAAGCTCTGAAAGTCCTCTTTACTTCTCTCTACCAACCCTTCCCCTTTTACAGATAATTATTGTCACTAAATTGGAGTATGATTTTCTGGTTCACTTAGAGACTTTTACACAGACACACACACACACACGGCTATTAGTTTTTTACATAAAAAGTAGGCTGGGAAAATAGTATGGAGGTTCCTTAAAAAGTTAAAAACAGAGCTACCCTATGACCCGGCAATTGCACTACTGGGTATTTACCGCAAAGATACAAATGTAGTGATCCAAAAGGACATCTGCACCCCAATGTTTATAGCAGCAATGTTCACAATAGCCAAACTAGAAAGAGCCCAGGTGTTCGTCGACAGATGAATGGATAAAGAAGATGTGGTATATATACACAATGGAATACTATGCAGCCATCAAAAAATGAAATCTTGCCATTTGCAATGACATGGATGGAACTAGAGGGTATTATGCTGAGTGAAATAAGTCAATCAGGAAAAGACAATTATCATATGATTGCACTCATAGGTGGAATTTAAGAAACAAAACAGAGGAGCATAGAGGAAGGAAGGGAAAGATAAAACATGATGAAATCAGAAAGGGAGAAAAACCATAAGAGATTCTTGACTATAGGAAACAAACTGAGGGTTGCTAGAGGGGAGGGAGGTGGCTGGATGGGGTAACTGGGTGATATGCATTACGGAGGGCACATGATGTAATGAGCACTGGGTGTTATATACAACCAATGAATCACTGAACTTTACCTCTGACACTGATAATACACTGTATGTTAATTAATTGAATGTAAATAAAATAAAATGTAGACTGGATAAATATATCCCCATCGTATTGACAATAGGTGCCTTTAGATGGAGAAAGTTCAGTAAAGGGGAATGAAGGAGAACTTTTCAGTTTTTAGCCATTACTGCCAATGTTGCATGAACATGATTTGCATACATCTTTGTATAAAAGGCTACCTCAGCAAGACAGGAAACCAGGATGCTACACATGAGAAGAATGGTAGACTATGTAAAAATACTATACTGTATCAGTCAGGGTTCAACCTGAGAAGCAGAGCCAATAAGGAAAATAAATAAATAAAAATATTAGATTGATAGATAGATTGATGTGATGTTGGGGCTGATTAAGGAAGTCTGAAATGAGCAGGGCAGGTCCTCAGGAAGCAAGAATCATAGGTAGTTTGCAACTATGTCTTCTTTTGGAAAAAGCCTCTGTTCTATTTTTAAGGCTTTTCAGCTGATTGAATCAGGCTCACCCAGACTATTCAAGATAATGCACCTTACCTAAAGTCAACTGATTGGGGGTTTTACTTACATTTGCAAAATACCTTTACAGCAAAACCAAGATTAGCATTTGATTGTATAACTGGATACTATAGCCTAGCCAAGTTGACACATCAAAAATTAAAAATGTATGGATAGCAAAAGACACTGTAAACAAAAAGACAACAGATAGATAAATATATTTACAATATAGATAATAAAAATATTAATGTTCAAAATTCATTGAGTTCCCCCAAATCAAAAAGAAAGTCAGCGAGCAGCTGATAGAATTATGGGCCAAAGATATGAATAGGAAATTCATATATAAAATATGATAGTCTGATGGAAAAATGTAAGAAAATGCTTAAACTCACTAAGAATTAAGAAAATAAAAGGTAAAATGACTTGAATTTTCAAAATTAAAAAAATAAAATTTTAAATTTCCCTGATAATTTTGGCAAACATTTTTTAAAGATTATTTATTTACTTATTTATTTGAGAGAGAGAGACAGAGAGAGAGAGAGAGACAGAGTGTGTGTGGGGGCATGTGAGCAGTGGGAGAGGTAGAGGGAAAGAGAATCTCAAGCAGGCTCCACGCTGAACATGCAGCCTGACAAGGGGTCTGATTTCATGACTCTGAGATCATGAGTCAAAATTAAGAGTCAGTTGCTTAACTAAATGAGACACCCAGGTGCCCCTTGGCAAATGTTTAAAAAGGTGGATAATATCTAAAGTTGGCAAAAATGCAGAAGAACAGGCATTCTCATTCAAACACAATCCTTTGGTGAGAGTATACATTGCTAAAGATTTTTTTTTTTTTTTTGGATAAAGCCTTTAAAAAGGAAATGTAGCATTACCTATGAAAAAATTTTTTAAAGATTTTATTTATTTATTTGACAGAGAGAGATCACAAGTAGGCAGAGAGGCAGGCGCAGAGAGAGAGAGGGAAGCAGGCTCCCCGCTGAGCAGAGAGCCCAATGTGGGACTCGATCCCAGGACCCTGAGATCATGACCTGAGCCGAAGGCAGCGGCTTAACCCACTGAGCCACCCAGGTGCCCCAACCTCTGAAAATTTTAAATAAGTATAACTTTTACTTGGTGAACTATTGCCATGAATCAATTGTCTTATTCCTTCTGTTAATCACCAACTTCCAGTGTTAGTCTTGTATGACTGATGAGCCCAGCTGAATTCTCTGATCCTTCTCTCCATATCTGAGTTCAACTTACACACTACTGCTAGATAGATCTTCCTAATCCTCTTTTTTCTCTTACATACACGTGGCACGTGCGCGCGCGCCCACCCACCCACCCACCAACCCACACACACACACACACATCACAGCATTGTTTGTAACAGCCTCAAGCTGGAAACAACCCAAATGTCTAACATAGCATGTATAAACATTTCGTGATGTATTATGGAATATTTACAATAAAGAAAGTGAATGGACTATAGATTACAAACACTGACATGGATGATTCTCAAAAAATATTCTTGGGCAAAAGAAGCAAAGATCAAAGAAAATAGAGTATGATTCCGTTTAAACAAAATTCAAGAAAAGCTAAATTAAAGTGTGTTATTTAGAGATGCATAGGTAGGTAGTAAAATCATAAAGAAAAATGAAATAAATGACAATTCCAGATGTTATGGTAGAGATTTCCTTAGCTCAGTGAAGAAGGGAGTTGTGATTAGGGATGTGAATTCAGGAGACTTCTGGGGATGCTGCTCATCTTGGACTTTTTGACCTTGACGAGGATAACATGTTAAGCTGAACATACATGCTTTATGCTTTGTCTCTATTATCACAATTTTTAAAAATGCCACTAGGGTACTTTCTGAGGAGCTGGCAGTCTCCTTTTTCTCTTCTCCCCCAGCTTTACTGAGATATAATTAATGTGTAACACTGTATAAAGTGTATAATGTGTTGATTCAATATACTTATACATTGCAAAATGATTACCACCATAGTACCATTGACCCTTGAACAACACAGGTTTGAACTTCATGGGTCCTCTTATATGTGGATGTTTTTCAATACAGTACATTCCTATAATGTGTTTTCCTTATGATTTTCTTAATTTTCTTTTCTCTAGCTTACTTCGTTGTAAGCATACACTATATAATACCTATAACATACAAAATAGGTGTTAATTGACCGTTATTGGTAAGGCTTCTGGCCAACAGTAGGTTATTAGTAGTTAACGTTGGGGGGAGTCAAAAGTCATACTTGGATTTTTGGCTGTGCGGGGAGTGGGGGTTTGGGGAAAGGTGGTCGTACCCGAAGCCCAGCATTGTTGGAAGGTCAACCCCAGCATTAGCCACTACCTCCAGCCTGTCACCTGTAGTGGTTTCAACAGATTTTGCCTTATCGTTTTCTAAATTAAATTTACTTTTCTGTTTGTTGTATTTGACTTAAAATTGTTAAAAATAAATTAGATGAAAAAGACCGGTATGAATTACTTCCTGCCTACAGAATAAAGGTCAGACTCCTCCACATTCAAATTCCTCCATATACTGGCTACCTCAGCCTTTGTAATCCTACTCCTACTCCTGTCTTCACTGGAAGCCAAAAAAAAACCCCAAACAAAACAAAACCAAAAAAAAGCCCCAACAGATACTAATTTTACCAAATTAACTTACCAAAAAAAAAAAAAAAAAAGGAAAGAAAGAAAGAAAGAAGACTTTTTCTCTTGTTCTTTATTTGAGAGTTAATGGGGGAGAATTTTGAATTGCTTACCACACATTTTTCTAGGATGAATCAGAGCAGGATGAAATGCCTGCTTGGTCTTTGGCTATAATGAAAATGTATCCACAGCACAATTTTCAGGAAGAACACATTTCTCCCAAGTCATTATCTAGTTAGCATCATGTGATGTGTTCAGATTATGACTTTCCTTTTAGTTTAAATAAGCTCAAAAACTTTGTCAAAGGCGAGGGTATGTGATGTTAGATGTTCTGTTGTGCCCACCACAACACAGTGAGAAATACGAAATGACAAGAATTGAGCCTGGAGTCCTCATGCACAGACTATCGGTTTCACACTTAGTCATAGCTGACTTCACACACAGACGCCACTGAAAGAACCAGGGCCAAATGTTCCTGGAAAATGGGACTTCTTGGCCTCACAGACATTTGCTGCAAATACCTGAGCCTCATGCCTGGGTGGAGATCTCAGCAGGAAGACTGATGGGCAGCTTCCAGGGGAAAAACTGAGGGAGGGGCAGGATGTGGTCTTGGTGATTCATTAGTGGCCCCCCTTCACCACCCATCTGAGTCAGCATGCGGCCACATGGCCCCACGTGGTGGCTCTTGAGCTGTCATACCAGGCCTTCTATACTTGTCTTTATTAAAGCAGTTGGTGATTTTGGAAGCCCAATTTACATATGAGTACTTTTATTCTGTCTTTCTAAATTAGTCAAGCAAGAAATTGTTGAAGCTTTCTGATGGACATGATATGGTGGCGTGAAGTGTTGTGGGGTGTTTTTAGACTTGCTTGCCTCACCTGGTTCTTCAAATGGTCAAGTAATATCACATATCTGCAGGCAGCCTAACCTAGTAGATGAGAACCCGGGTGCTGGAGCCAAGCCCACTGGGTTCAAATCCCTGCTCGCCACCTTTGGACTTCTCATTTCAGAATTGTGCACATATCATTCTTTTTTGCCCTTCAGCACGAATTGTGTGCCCTTAGTGGGATCAGTGCAGTGGAAACTAAGAGTCATCCTCATTGGTGCAACAGTGGCAGAGGTCGCAGCGAGTTCTGGCAGAACAGCGGTGGTTCTGCTGATGGCCTTGTCTGGGTTCCTGGCTGGCGGAGTGGATCACGCTGTCCCAGGCAGGGCATTAACTTTCTGTGACTTGATTTTTGGGACACTGTTCTTTTTTTTTTTTTTTAAGATTTTATTTATTTATTTGACAGAGAGAGAGATCACAAGTAGGCAGAGAGGCAGGCAGAGAGAGAGGAGGAAGCAGGCTCCCCGCGGAGCAGAGAGCCCGACGCGGGGCTCAATCCCAGGACCCTGAGACCACGACCCGAGCCGAAGGCAGCGGCTCAATCCACTGAGCCACCCAGGCGCCCCCTGGGACACTGTTCTTGATTGCAGAGGCCTCAACTCACCATGCTGGCAATTCTGGGAGTTACACAATGACCTTTAAATGCATTCTTTTTTGCTTAAACCAAACTTTTGGTGGCTTTTGGATGTAACTAAGGATAGGGCGCTTGGAGGGGCTCAGCGGGTTAAGCGTCTGCCTTAGACTTAGGTCATGATCCCAGGGTCCTGGGATGGAGTACCGCATTGGGCTCCCTGCTCAGCTGGGAGTCTGCTTCTCCCTCTGCCTTTCTCTCTCTCTGTCAAATGAATAAATACAATCTTTAAAAAAAAAATGTAACTAAGGATATTTACTGATTCAATGACCCGAGGAGCATTTATTACATTTTCTCAACCTATTTTTTCATCTGTAAAGTAGCTTAGTAATACCTGTCTCTTAGGGTTAATGGCAGACTTAAGTATGCAAATATATGCATATCCAGCACTCAGTATGGTACTGGCCCATAGTAAGAGTCCCTAAAATATTAGCTATTATTTTTAATAATTTGTTGGGCATCAGAGTGATATTGGAGTGTCTACAGTAAGAATGGGTCTCCCGGACCCAAGTCTTTTCCTAGCAGAGACCGAGAGATGTACAGCCGTCTCCAAGAGAAGCCAGAGTAATAATTCTGACATCATTCTAATGAAAGGAGAAGGAGGTGGCCAGTGATAGCTGAGGAGTTGGGCTACAGTCTACAGTTAAGAATGAATTTAAGTATGAGGGGGTTCTTGCCATTTACCTTGGAGCCAGGAATGACAGCTTGAAGTCTTAGAAATTAAAGATTATTACACGTTAGTTTCAAGATTCACATATGGTGACCCCATCTGAATGGTTATATGGAAGAAATAATTCTCTTTATTGCAATGATAGGATTAAATGTAAACTAGGAATTTTTACGGCTCCTGGCTTTAATTTATGTTTGGTTGATTTAGGCAACCATATATTTTTAGTTTTACTTACTTAAATTTAACATATTGACTGGAAAGGGCACAAATCTTAAGTTTATAGCTTGACTACAAAACAAGATATTGCTTATTACTAACATTACAAAGGTCTACTTTGTGCTCTCATCCTCCAAAGGTAACCACTACACAGATTTCTCTTGCCATAAATTAGTTTTGCCTATTTTTGAACTTTAAATAAACCGGATTATATAGTACGTACACTTTTTGTTGCCATATGTTACATTTTTAAAATTCAACCATGTTGCTATGCATACAAATAGTTTTCTTCACTGCCGTACAGTATTGCATTATGTATATACTTTATTTATCCATTCCATTGTTAATGGACATTTGTGTGGCTTCTGGTTTGATTCTATTTTTTTTTTGAAAGATTTTTATTTAATTCAACAGAGAGAAAGAACAAGCAGGGGAGTGGCAGGCAGAGGGAGAGGGAGAAGCAGACTCTCTGCCAAGCAGGGAGCTTGATGCCCCACTCCATCACAGGACATGGAGAACATGACCTGAGTCAAAGGCAGATGCTTAACCAACAGAGCCACCTAGACACCCCCTGATTCTATTAAGAATAATGTACTAAGAATATTTTTGTAACTATCTTTTTGTGTTCATATGTAGGCATTTCTTTTGGATTTACTCCTAAGGGCTGAATTGCTGAATATAGAGTGGGTGTATGCTTACCTTTACTGGCAACAAAATTCCCAAAGTAGTTTTGCCAATTTGCAGTCCCACAACATTTTAAGAGTTTCTCGCAGTCTCTATCCTCACTATTGTCAACCTTTTAAAATTTAGCCATTCTGGGGTGTGAGATCTTGTTTTGTTTTCAATTTGCCTTTTCCTGGTAACTAATGATGTTGAGCACCTTCTAATGGTCATTGGCCATTTGGATATTCTCTTTTGTAAGAAATCTATTCATATCTTTTATCCTTTCTTAAAAATAATTAAGTCTGTCCATTTCTTTCTTATTGATTTATAAGAGATATTTATATGGCCTAGAAATAATTCTTTGTGTGATTTATCCATGTAAAATATCTTCTTCCACATTGCTTCTTGTCTTTTCATTCTCTTAATGGTGTCTTTTGATGAATAGAGGGTTTTTTTTTTTTTTTGAAGATTTTATTGACTCATTTGAGAGAGAGAGATTGAGACTGAGTGAGTTGGGGAGGAGCAATGGGAGAACAAGCCGACTTTGTGTTCAGTGGGGCTCAATCCCATGGAGGTTGATCCCATGACCCCAAGATCATAACCTGAACCAAAATCAAGAGTCAGATGCCCAAATGACTGAGCCACCCAGGCATCCCATGATGAACAGAGGTTTTAAATTGTAATGAGTCTGAATGATCAATCTTTCCTATTATGTTTAGTGCTTTTTTTTTAAAGAGTCTTAATTTTTTGAAATTATATTTTTTGAGTAATCTCTATACTCACTCTGGGGCATGAACTTGCAACCCAAGATCAAGAGTTGCATGCTCTACCAACTGAGCCAACCAGGCACCCCAAGAGACTTTATTTTTAAAAAGAAGTTTCACGTTTACAGAAACATGAGCAGAAAGAACAGAGATTCCCATATATTTCTCTCCCCTCCCCAGATTCCCCTATTATTAACATCATGCATTGGTGTGGTTCATTTGTTACAACTGATAAACCAATATTAATACATTATCATTAACTAAAGTCCATAGTTTACATAAGGGCTCATCACTGTGAAAAAGTGTGAACACTTTGTGAAAGTGTTGTACACTTTCTTTTTGGCTCTGACAAATGTGTAATGTTATTTATCAACCGTTACAGTGCCACATAGAAGTTTCACTGCCCTAAAAATCTCCTGTGCTCCACCTCTTCATTCTTTCCCAGCCCCTGACAACTGCTGATCTTTTTACTGTCTCCATAGTTTTGCCTTTTCCAGAATGTTATATTGGTGGAATCATACGGTGTGTAGTCTTTTCAGACTTACTTCTTTCACTCAGTGATACGCATTGAAGGTTCTTCCATGTCTCTTCATTTCTTTTTAGCACTCAATAATATTCCATTGACTGGGCATACCATAGTTTATTTAACCATTCACCTACTGAAGGACAACTTGGTGGCTTTCAAGTTTTGGCAGTTATGAACAAAGTTTCTGTAAACATTTGTGTACAGGTTTTTGTGTAGTCATAAATTTTCAATTCCTTTGTGATAGCTGGATCATATTCCAAGAGTATACTTAGTTTTGCATGAAATCACTAGATTGTTTTCCAAAGTGGCTGTACTATTTTGCATTCCCACCAGCAAAGACTGAGAGTTCCTGTTGCTCCATATCTTTGCCAGCATTTGGTATCATCCATATTCTGAATATTAACCATTCTAATTGTTGTGTGGAAGCTCATTGCTATTTTAATTTGCATCTTCTTGATAATTTGCATCTTCTTGATGACACGTGCTGTGGAGCATCTTCTCATATGTTCATTGCTCAGCCATATATATTCTTTGGCAAGGTCTCTGTTAGGGTCTTTGGCTCATTGTTTGTTTGAGAGAGAGGGAGAGAGCATGTGCATGTGTGAGTGAGAGCCCAGCATGGGGCTCCATCTCACAATCCTGAGATCACACTTTGAGCTGAAACCATCAGGTGGACACTTAACTGATTGAACCACTCAGGTACCCTTTGCTCATTTTAAAATTAGGTTGTTTGTTTTCATATTGTTGACTTTTTTTTAAAAGATTTTATTTATTTATTTGACAGAGATCACAAGTAGACAGAGAGGCAGGCAGAGAGAGAGAGAGAGAGGAGGAAGCAGGCTCCCCACCGAGCAGAAAGCCCGATGTGGGGCTCGATCCCAGGACCTGGGATCATGACCTAAGCTGAAGGCAGAGGCTTTAACCCACTGAGCCACCCAGGCACCCCTATTGTTGACTTTTAAGAGGTTTTTTTGGTTTTGGTTTTTGGGTTTTTTTTTTTTTTGAATAACAGTTTTTTTGTTTGTTTTTTTTTAACATATATCACTTTATTTTTTTTTTCTTTTCAGCATAACAGTGTTCATTGTTTTTGCACCACACCCAGTGCTCCATGCAACATGTGCCCTCACTAATACCCATCACCTTGTTCCCCCAACCTCCCACCCCCAGCCCCTTCTAGACCTTCAGGTTGTTTTTCAGAGTCCATAGTCTCTCATGGTTCACCTCCCCTTCCAATTTCCATCAACTCCCTTCTCCTCTCCATCTCCATCTATCAGTTGTGTGTTTTGCAAATATTTTCTCCCAGTCTGTGGCTGGTCTTCTCATTCTCTTGACATTGTCCCTCATAGAGCAGAAGTTTTTAAATTTAATGAAGTCTGCATTAACCATGATCTTTTTCATGGGTAATGACTCTGTAAAAAGCCAGACATACCCAAGGCCATGTAGGTTTTCTCCTATGACCTCTTCTAGGAATTTTATAGTCTTTTGTTCTATATTTAGCTCTATGATTCATTTTCTGTTGATTTTTGTAAAGAGTATAAGGTCTGTGTTTAGATTCTCTTTTTATATATGGATGTCCGCTTGTTCCAGCACCATTTGTTGAAGAGACTGTCTTTTCTCTATTGTATTGCCTTTGCTCCCTTGTCAAAGATCAGTTAACTTCATTTATTGGAGTTATTTCCAAGCTCTCTGTTATCTTCCACTGACTTATATTTCTTCTTTCATCAATACCACTTTGTCTGGACTGCTAAGTCACATTCTTATGGATGCCTAGACATCCCCAGTGTGGAAAATCAAGCTCATTATATAGAGGATGGAATTATGGCTCAGTATCTATTTGGGCTTATTGTCCATGGATCCAGAACTAGTTTATTTGTGACCAACTTAAAATGTACTAGTCTGTCTCTTTCAGTGGCAAGAGACAGAAACCCAACTCAAACTTAAACAAAGAAAGAAATGTTTTAGCTCACAGGAACTAGGAAGAACTGAGTGGAACTGGCATCACATACATTCCAAATATCTGTCTCTTTCTGCTCACCTTCTTATTTAGAGGATTTTTAATAAGAAGAAAAATTAAGGGGCACCTGGGTGACTCAGTGGGTTAAGCCTCTGCCTTCAGCTCAGGTCATGATCTCAGGGTCCTGGGATCGAGCCCCACATCGGGCTCTCTGCTCAGCGGGGAGCCTGCACCCACCACCCCTCGCCTGCCTCTCTGCCTACTTGTGATCTCTATCAAATAAATAAATAAAATGTTTAAAAAAAAGAAGAAAAATTAAAAACCAAAAATCCTACTTCTTACTTGCTTAAAGAATAATTTCTTCATTTCCTTCAAGTGTTTGTTCAAATCTCACTTCCTCAGTGAGGCTGACCAACCTTCACTTTATTCAACACCTGTCTCCTTTTTACCATGCTTGACTTTTACATTTTATCCACTTACTACTTCTTAACGTACTGTATTATTTCTTTATTTATGTTTTTAGTTTATTATCTCTCTTGGCTAGAATGTTAGTTCCACAAGGGCAGGGCCCTTATGTATTTTGTTCACTGAGAAATTCAAGCTCCTAGAACAGGGCACCGACAGCACCCCACATGGTAGGTGCTCAACAAATATTGCTGAGTAAATGAAAGGGAATTTATTTTCTCATATAAGATGAAATCCTGAGTTGGGTGGTTTTAGGATTATTGATTCTGTGGCTCAGTGACATAATTGAAGCCATGTTCTCTTCATCTTCCCTGTCTGCCACCCTCAGCATGCCAGCTTGGTCTCTTGGTCTGGCTCTCTTCATGGTTGCAAGATGGCTGCTGCAGTTCTGGGCACCCCATTTATGTCTTTTTTTCTCTAATCAATGAGGAATCCTACACTGATTTTTTAAAAGACCACGCTTGCATATATAACAACAGAAATTAGAACAGATGCATAAAATAAATGCAACCCTCAAACGCACAGTCTTAATATAATTACTCAGTTGCAACAATGTTAATTTTGTCAATGTGAATTTATTAAATGTTAAGAAGGCATTTTTGGGTATAGCTAAATATAATAATTTGGACACTGCTTTTGAAAGTTTAATAGCTGGAAATTGTTTTTTAAAATACGTATTATTTATTTTAATAAAATTTCTTAGGAAAAAAATGAGGAACTCTGTCATGAGGATGACTAAAGGAAAAGGGCTGAATATATTAAAGTGAGACAAAGTATTTTTTAAAACTGTGAAAATGCATTTAAAAATACAGAATTTCCATAAGGCATAGTACGGCCAAAAGCACATGAAAGACAACTAACAAATTTTTTTGATGAGATCAACTGAATGCATATTTTATTTAACGTGGGTCAAATGAATTAAGAAAACTCCCTTTTGCTAAAATAGAAAATGAGATAGTGTCAAGGGATCTGCGGAGCTCTTTTAATATTAACTGCTTTGAAAAAGTAAAGAATAATGTGAAAATGTTAATTTAACAAAAGGACTGCATCGGTTGCAATATCGCTCCACCTATGTGAAAGGCTCATGCTTATAAAATCTGAAGAGAAAATAACTACAAATCACCCTGTTAATCCAGTGGGCATTTCTAGCGAATTAAATTTGTCCTTGTTAAAGAAATTATCTCCATTTTTCCCCCCCTCAGGAATGCATGTAAAACAGTTCCTGTCTCGATGTACGCCTAAGGCAAAAAGTTCAGCGCTCAGTTACCTGCTGTGTGAAGTCTCCTGTTTTGCAGGGAGCGAGTGAAACAGCATTTTAATCGAGTCCTGACCCATGCTCTTCTTTCTCCCTTCATAGCCCTGCAAGCCATTTGGCATATGAAGGTCCTGACCTGAGAAAACCATCTTGGATAACCACGCAAGGAGAGGGAAAAATGCAACACCTAGGAGATTTCAGTAAACAGTAGAATCATGCCAACCTAATCTGTGTTAAAATGCTTGGAATGTGGGAGCCGCCGATGATGCCTGTTGTCTGTGTGTCTGACTGAATCCTTTCTTTTCTCAGAGCAGCAAAGCCAAGCCTGGGAACCAGGCCAAATGCCTGCCACTTACCTTAAATTGATCAGCCACTTTGAGATTAAAACCCCTGAAAGCTGCCACACCGTGAAAACAAGGCCTCCTTCACATTAAAGGCAAATGGCGACTTTGGGTTTGCTGTGATCTTTTTTCCATTTTATCCAGTTTTTCACTGTGCACACTTTTTTTTTTCCTTTCCATTTATGCTCCAATGTAGAAGCCAATAGTTACAGCATCTTGGCCAGGCATTCATTACGGTTTATAAGAACAAAATTTATGGTTATTTAGGAGCCGGTACAAAGACAGACTGTTGCTGGAAAAAGAAAAAGAAATACAGGTGGGAAATATAAGTCTCAACAAAGGCCCATACTATAGAGGTGCTGGGAGGAAAATTAGATTGTATTTAAAACCAGCTACTCCTCTGTTCTGAGTCCTCCCCATTTTTATGGTTCTGTAGATGATTAAAACAAGTATAGCGGTCATTCCAAGAGATTCTTCCGTCTTGTGTCAGGGTTCCCACTGATGGGAGTGGGCAGCCACAGAGGTGAATAGATGTGTGTCAGTCTGGGTGGGAGCCTGTCAGCTTGGCTCATGGGAGCACATTAAAAAAAAAAAAAATATATATATATATATATATACACACACACACACACATATATTATGGATCAGAAGAAGGGCTCTGTTGTGAAGAGATGAGTCACGTTATCATCTCAGTGGACCTTACATAATGGTAGGGCCTGTATTTCCAAAAATGTAGGGTGTGGGCAAAACACACCCATAAGCTCTGAATTCAGGTAATAATGTGGAATTCTGGCACAGGCTGAAAGTCTATATTCTCCCTTGAGAAATACTGCTAATGATTCTTTTTTTTTTTTTTTTTAAATACTCCGATTTCCTGCAGTAGGGGAATAAGAAGGCTCGTTGTCCTGTCATTTGCAATATTCATGAAGCGGGCATTTTAAGCATGTATTTTAGTTTCTACTCATTGTTTTCCAAGAAGTACCTAGGAGGACTGGCATATATTGAGAAAAACAGAAAGCCTCAGTGTTTTATGATGTAAACATTTCCCAAAATACCACCGGTTTTAGCTGTGCCAGCAACTCGCTGCATGACTTAGGGCAAGTTAAGGTAAGTGCCCAGCCACCCATCTCCTATTATTAAATGGGAATATTACTACCACCACCACCACGCTTTCTCTTGCCAGGTACCCTGTGACAAAGTATTTGCTTCCACTTCGCAGGCCTTGTACACACAAGAATGTTTCCCTTTCCTCTCCGTGAAATTAAGTTCATCGTTTTTACAGTCTGTGTTTTGGAAATCTTCCACACCATTCTTTTCATTCCTTTTTATCAGTATCATCTCAAACTGGAAATACATACAGGGTTATATGAACTGGGATTTGCCTACATGTTGTTCTGCAAAGGACCCACTTACTTGTGCATAGATGGGAGTATCTCCCCCGATTTGCACACATTTTCAGCTCTCCAGGAGACAGCATGGTCTTCTTGGTATCTCATCGCCAACAAGGTGCCCATTAAATTAGAACTGAACACACACACACAATCTTTTGCCTCATTTCATAAAATGTTAAATATAACTTTGGCTGCATGAACACATAGTGTGAGCCTCATTTACAGATAATACTGATGATTTCCAAGCATGGGTGAGCCTGTTTGCTAAGTAGTGATTAGAAGTCACTTCCCTGGTTTTGCGGAGTGCCAGAAAACCAGGGTCATCATAGAGCAAACAGAAAAACACCATGGTTTGGTCTGGTGCTGATTTCTGCCTCTGCAACTTTTTAACCAGTTGGCCATATAGCTTTGTCGATTAAATTTCCTACCATGTCCAATAGACTTTTATCTTGATTCCCAACTTTATCCTAACCTCCAGTCTCCATACTTTGTATTTCCTCTTAATTTTGATTCTACCATATTTCATCAGTCATGAAGTATTTATGGAGGGTGCCCCTGGGTGGCTCAATGGTTTAAAGCCTCTGCCTTTGGCTCAGGTCATGATCCCAGGGTCCTGGGATCAAGCCCCACGTGGGCTCTCTGCTCCACGGGGAGCCTGCTTCCTCCTCTCTCTCTGCCTGACTCTCCTCCTACTTGTAATCTCTGTCTGTCAAATAAATAAATAAAATCTTTTAAAAAAAAGTATTTATGGAGGACCTGATATGTGCTCAGTGTTAGGCTAAGGGTAATTGAAAAACTCCTATATAACAAGAAAGAGTTGGTAAGAAAATACAAAGCAAGCAAGTAATTGCCTGCAGTGATTTGCTTTGTGCTTTGTTGTGCAGGGTAACAATTTGAGGACAATTCAAGAGAATGTACGATGGAATCTTGTTTCATGATGAAAGAGCCAGTATGGCACTCCAAAGAGTGTGCACTGAAGCCATCACAGAATGCAGAAGTCTTGAACAGGGACCAGAGGAATGACGGAGGAAGAAGGGATGTGTCTCTGAGAGAGGGGAATAGCATGAACACAGGCAGAGGTGAGAATGAACTTGGTGACATCACGAATCAGCCAAGACATGCTTTGGGTGGGACATGAGAGGATGGCTAAGAACGTTTTGGGAAATAGGACTAAGAGATAAGTGCCAACTAGTGGAAGTCCTTGCAGGTCAAACAGAAGGGTTGTGATGGTCTTGGGAGAAAAATGGGACCCTCTTTAGGGTCGAGAATGAAGGATTTAAGATGACTATGAATTCTTTTAGATGCAAAGGGCCCTAGACTTGGAATCAGAACATCTAGGCTCCCGTCTTGGTTTCACCACTTTCAAGACATATGATCTTGAGCAAGTGAGTGAATCGTGTGAGCCCTGAGCTCTTGCACTGGAAAGTGGGAACGGCCCGGCACACCACTGATAGCCACCGCAGACACATGAGCATGATGAACTCGGCATCTGGAGTGCAGCAGTGCCTGTAGGAACCGAGGGGAAGAAAGCGAACAGAGAAATGCCGCAGAGGCCAACGCTGCATCATACAGATGACTCTGGTCCTCTGGGCTCCAGAAAAAACAGTCCTGCCAACCGACTTCTTTCCCTGGAACTCAGTCTCCCCTCCTTGGCTACTCTACAAACCTTGACATTTTGCTACTCTCTCTCTTGCCTCTCGTCCCTCTTCAGAAAGAGTTATCCGTCCCTACTTAAACCACCTAACAGACCCTTTCTGAGAAGTCACCAACACATTCCCCAAAGACCTATGGTCTGCTGGGCTTCTCCTTTACCCACATGACACACTGTGTCTGTTGACATTATTCTTTAGTACCATGCGACCTTATTTTCCGTAACTCTCCAATTTCCACGGAGTCTAATTCTACATGATTTTTAACATTTCTTACCTAAAAGAATTCACTTTTCTCCACTTTCGCAAACCTCCCGCTGACTCCTTTCCCTCCTGCTGGTCACCTGATCTCTCTGATGACTCACTGGATCTTCTTGCAGTTGAAAGGATGAGGAAGCCACCCTGCTGTTGCCAATCCCTGGTGAGGATGTGGGGAACAGAAGAAAGCCACATAGTGCTGGTTAGAGTGTAAATTGGTACAACCAACTGGAAATCAATTTGGCAACACTTTATAAAGCCAGAGATGCTCAGGCTCTCTTCCTACCTAGGTGGTCGCCCCAATATTAATTGTCATACACTGAGCGCTTACTTGGTTAAGATGCTGATCTCACTGCTTTGTTCTCTTGAAGGACGTGCTTCCGTTACCCTAATTTTACTGAAGGAAGCACAGAGAAAAGAAGAAACATGCCCAAGATCACACTGTTGGGACTTTGTGGTGGAGCTTGGATCTGGAGGGGGCAACTGGGCTTCAGAGCCTAAGCTGTCATCCACCAAACTTCCTAGAGAAGCTCATACCCCAGGAGTGATGTCTACAAATGTTCACAGTAGCGCTGAGAACACCAAAAGGGGTGAACGACCACACTGCCTCTCCACAGGAGAATGGGTGGATGGATCCGTGGGCTACTGTTCAGGAACCCAAAGGAATGAACTGGCTCCACGAATATCAAGAGGACTAATCTCAGAAATAGACTCTTGTATTAAAAAAAAAGCAAGGTGCAGCAAGATCTATACAATAACACTAGGGATGTAAAACTTTAAAATGCATGCAACAATAGCACATAGTTTCTAGGTAGCTATACCTGTAGTAGTTAAAAATCTTAGATGTCCATGAACTACATCACTTGAAAGATACCTTGAGGGATGGAGGGCGAGAGAAGGAATGAAGGTGATTTTCTCCGGTTTGTCACATTTAAGCACAAAGGAGAGGGTGGATGAAAATATGGCCAAATATGAATATTTGTTTAGACCAGGTACTGGCTCTGTAAGTATCATGTTATGTTTTCATTCTTGTCTACATGTGGGAAATATTTTATATACACAATTTGAAAACATTCCAAAGAAATGAGAAATTAGCCAAAAACCTTAAAGGGAGGGACCATCATTCTGAGGGCTTTTCAAGTGAAAACAAAGTAATTCTCTAGCCCAGATTAAGGGCTCAATATTGTGAGGGAATAAAGGGAAGGAAAGGTACTTTCTAGGAGCCTGGAGATTAGTTAAGAAGACAGAGCCAGACCCATACAACAATTCCGAAATAACACAGGCACAGGCAAGGAACTGTGAAGCGCAGCCTACTCCTGCCCGAGGGATCCCACCGGAGTGGTTTCAGCAGCTTGGCTCTGGGCGATGTCGCAGGGGAAGGACACTGTACAGGGCTAGTCTTTGAGCGAAGATTGGCCCTTTGAGTGTGATCTCCGGTGTGAGTGAGAGCAGAGGCTCTGCTCTTCGGGAGTGGAGGATAGGAAACACCTCAGCCACCATCTACATGGACAGACTGTTACCAATGTAAAGCAACCAAAAAATGTAATCGTATTATTTTGTAGCCAGCCCTCTGTTGGTACATCACATGTCCACAGATTTTGTGTAATTAGAGCGCAGAGATGATACCTGAGGTATTTATTGAACACGTTCATTCTGTGTAATATTTGTTATTTATTTATCTCTCTAAACGTACATGATACTTGACAAATATGTAGAAAGACAAGTTTCCTGCCCTGGGGAGTTTATGTTCCAGTGTGCACAAATAGAACAGAGGGGCAGGATCTTGACTTGGGGAAGGCTTGGCAGCTAGGGAGAGACTGCCTAGGTCAGAGAGAAGGGAAGCTGTAATCTCCGGAAAAGTGGGGATGGGCATGCGGAGGGAATGGAGGACTTTAAAAGAAAGCCTTTAAAAATAAGCATGATGTTGCATCAGTATAACGTCCTTGGAAAACCTTGGTGAGAGCAAGGATAAAGGTCAAGATTGGGACAAGAAGATGAATAATGTGGAAACGTTAGTACCTGGGGAGCTGCCACCATGTACTGCGGCCATCGTATGCGATGGACTAGACTCCTCGTGTCTATTATGTCACAGAGTCCAAAAAGCTGATTTTAGTGTCACCACACTCCATATGTGGAAACTGAGGTTCAGAGAGGTTAAGTATCTTGCCTAGGATGTCACAGCTCGTAAGTGGATGAGCCTGAATTCAAAGTCAGATTTGACTCCAAAGTCTAAGCTTTTTACTCTGCACTCCCCACAAAGCAAAGAGAATGTCAAGAAATGAGAAATAGACAGGAGGATTAGAACACGGGCTAACTGTACACCCTCAGCAACAATATAGTGCAAATACCACAGCATCGAAGGGAATGAATTTCCTTATGTGAGAAAAAAGTGGAGTCACTGCTAGTAAGTTCAATGACCGAACTGAACTGCATTTATCACTAGTATATTAAGACAGAAGAATCTGTTGAGATTTATGCTAATGGACAGGTAGAGCAGTCAGACAGCAGAAACATATGGTGTGATCATGGAGAAAAAGAGCAATGAGGAAAGATGAACAGGAACATCTTCAAACTTCCTCAAGACGTGAACATGGGGTGCCTGGGTGGCTCAGTGGTTTGTGTCCCACTCTTGATTTCAGCTCAAGTCATGATCTCAGGGTTGTGAGATCAAGCCTCTGATCGAGTTGGGCTCTGTGCTGGACATGGAGTCTCTTTGAGATTCTCTCTCTCTCCTTATCTCTCTGCCCCTCTCCTCTCATACCTACACTCTCTCCATTAAAAACAAAAACAAAAACAAAACAAAACAAATAAATAAACAACAACCAAAAAACCAGAACAAAACAAAAAATATCCCCCAAACCAGTGGACATTTAAGAGCTCTGGATTTGCAAGTAAATGTACCTTTCATTCTTTTTTTAATTATTGAAGTATAGTTGACACACAATGTTTATTACTTTCAGGTGTGCGACATAGTGATTGGACAACTCTATACATTATGTGACGCTCACCACAGGGATAGCTACCTTCTGTAACCATACAGTGTCTGTATGGCCAACAGATACATAAAAATGCTCAACATCATTCATCACCAGGGGAATGCAAATCAAAATCACAATGAGATATCACTTTATGCTGTCAGAATGGCTAGTATCAGAGAGACAAGAAATAACAAACGTGGGCAAGAATGCAGAGGAAAAGGAACCCTGTTGGTGAGAATATAAACTGGTGCAACTATTGTCGGAAAATAGTGTGGAGGGTCCTCAAAAAATTAAAAATAGAAATACCATATAATCCAGTAAATCCACTATTGGGTATTTACCTAGAGAAAATGGAAACACTAACTTAAAAAGACATATGCACCCCTATATTCATGGCAGCATTATTTACAATAGCTGAGATATGGAAGAAACCTAAGTGTCCACCATAGATGAGTGGGTAAAGAAACTGCAGTATATATATACAGTGGAACATTACTCTGCCATAGAAATGAGTGAGATCTTGCCATTTAAGACAACATGGATGGACCTTTCATTCATGAATCTATGATTAGCCTGTATTGGCTGCCTGCCTCTTTTTTGCCCCAACTGCACAGAATCCATTGGCATGGAAATTTGCTTATCATTTCCCATTTCTTTTCCAAAAGCATTAAGGCAATTTTGAACAAAGTATATCTGCCCAATAATGTTCATAAAAGTGAAATAATTATAAGTTTACCTACAATGTTCTTTCCTAACTCTTTACCCCCAGTCAACCACCTATTAACTCAATCTCACACTTAAAGACCCAACTTAAAATTCCTTATCGATCTGATCCTTCAATCTTGTCCTACTGCTGTTCCGTGCACTTAATTTTATTGTCGCATTTATCATACGGTCTTACAGTTAGCCGTTTCATATAAACTTTCTTATTAGACTATGAGGTCCTTGAAGGTAGGAATCAAGTTGTGCTCATCTTTGTATGCACCGTACTTTGCAAAGTATCTGACACAGGTTAGGTACTCAAATAGTTATTGAATAAATAAATGATTACAATTTGAATCAAAGAAAAAAAAGAAAGCAAGTATTCTAAACTAAAGAGAAACAGAAAATCACATTATCATTAACAAAAGGAAAAGGCAAACCATGGAGTGCTGGGGTGGCTCAGTCAGTTAAGCGGACTGCCTTTGGCTCAGGTCATGACCCTGGAGTCCTGGGATGGAGCCCTGCATTGGGCTCCCTGCTCAGCAAGGGAATCTGCTTCTCCCCCTCCCCCTGCTCATGCTCTCTCTCTCTCTCACTCCACTCACTCACTTTCAAATAAATAAATAAAATCTTAAAAAAAATAATTATGCCTAATCACCTTTGTTTGGGGGGCATTTAATAAGTTATAAATTAATTTTCTAAGCAAAAGCTTCATGTTAAATAAAGAATACATATCTACAAAACAATGATCAGCTTGTCAAAGAATTATGACTAGAAATTCCCAGTACCATTGACAAAAGCCCCTAGGCCTACATTTATTAAAAGATTATGACACTATTACCATGAAAGTGCTTTTTGCTTTGTCATTGGTGAGTTATGATGCCACCAAAGGAAATACCATTTTAATCACCCATCAATGTAATGGACAATGGCATTATTTTTTAACTATATGCCAAGTGCCCTCTCTTCCACCATATTTGTTTTGAGACACTGTGGTTCAGTAGAGAGGATGCACTTGGAATCAGGCGTCCTTAGCTTCAGTTCCTAGTTCTGCCACGTATTGCTATGAGATCCTGGAAAAATTACAGAACCTTTCTGAGCCTCGGTTCCTCATCTGTAAGAAAGAAACAGCGTAGCAGGTAATGTAGGTCAAGTACCTAATACAGTGGTCCTCCTATGGTGGCTACTCAATGCTAGTTACTATTCAGGGCAAAAATCCAATTGTCCTTCATTAGGACACTTGCAACCAACCATTCCATACATTTTTAGGGTAGTACGAAGGCAGTGAGCACATTTCATGTTGTTTCCTAGGGGCATGTTTCTTTTGACTGTTGCCCTGCTGATGATTGCCAAAACAATCGCTATCTTAGCTCTTGCTCTGGGGATGTTACCACGTGTTGCAACAGGGGAGCTGCATGCAACTTTTGTCTAGCTGAAGGCATCTTGCTTCCACTGGTGCTATTTCCCCCTGGTATTTATCACACAGATCCTGCCAGAGCAGACCCCAGAATTTTCATCGATCTATGCTGTCCCTTTTAAATCTCCACATCTTTATCATCTACCTACACAGACCTTGTTCCAGTTCTTTCCATAAAAATAACCAGGAAAATCTTCAAATAATGAGTTCAGGGTTTAATTACCCCTTTCGAGAATTTAAGAGATAAGATGTGCTAACCTGTCAGATTATGGGGCCCACCCATATCAGTATTTTTTTTTTCTGTATCAAGGAAAATTATATGGGGAATCTCAAGAGGTTATGAAAATACCTTAGTTATCTCCCAACAACTTCCTAATAACCTACTACTAATATAGCTAGAATGTCTATGTTTCTTTAGGATTGGTTTCTTGATATAGTCAATTACTGTGTGGCAGAGAGAGTCCCACAAGAGAAAGGACATGAATCTTTTTTTTTTTTTTCCATTAATCTCAAGGTCTCTGTAGCGAATGGGAAACCATCACCTAAAGAGTGGTAGCTAGAGCTGGGGTGGGTGATACCTGAGATCATGTGTTTATTTCAATGAAGAAGTGAGGAGAAAAATGCTGATCTGGTGATTTCTACTTCTCCCATAAAATGGGACTTCAGAAGGAAAAAGTAAGGAGATATCTAGGCCCACAGAGAAATGATAAAGCCCTGCCCATGAGGGAGGGTCGCAGTAACAATCTCAATAGGTATTGAATAGTACTCAATAGGTACTATTGACTTAGAACCTTCTGTCCCTGAGTGTCATTCTCTTTTTGAATCGTGATTTGTGCTCCTCAGAAATAAAGATAGGGTTGAGATGCTAGATTCTGTGGCTTCCCATTTATTTCCTATATAGTTAAATTTAAACTACTCCGTTCTATATCAATCACAAATATTTATTCACTGACCACTGCATTGACCGCTACAGCAAAAACAAAGCAGGATTATTACCACAGTGGAACTTTGAAGGATTTAAGAATATTTTTCTTTTTTATTGGCTGCTCAGTGTTCAAGCCCCTTCCTCCTTGTGGGAACACACTAGTGTGTGGTATTGGTGGGATGGAAGAAGAGTGGGATAAATGTCCCTTTTCCCTGTCCTTCCAATAGCTACAGTGTGGGCATAATGATGTAGACTGAGATCATTTCTCCCGTTGGGGCTTTCGCCCCCTCAACAGTAATACAAAGATTGGTTGGAATTATTGGGATTGGTTAGAAATTATTTATGGCAGCACGGAGAGTTCAGCAGCAGTGGTGTCTGTTGAGGCAGGGATGGTGTGACCTGTAGCGGTATCTTAGCCAGATAGTTCCTATGGCCTGAACTTGACTGTGATTCTTATGATTGCATCTCTGGCTCCTGTCTACTTTCTGACTCTGCCTCTCCAGCCTCCCTTTATATGTTGTCTGAGTTGGTTAGAGCACGTTTTCTGTTGCTTCTCAGCTAAGTCTGATTAACGAAGTACAAACACGGCTCCTTTCCACACACGCTGTCTCAGGCCTTCAGTCTGTCTCCATCTTGCGGCTCCGCTACGTGAGCATGGTGTCCAAGGCTGCTGCGGCAGGGAAGAACGTGAGAGCTTCCGCTCTCTCGCACGCCTTGGCTCAGGAGCACACACAGCACTTCCTCTCCTGACCATTAGCCAGAACCCGTCACTCGGCCCCACCCGCAGCAAGGAGGCAGGAAGTGTCATCTTCCTGTGTATCGAGGAGGGAGAGGAGATTTGCGTATGGGAGACACTAGACGTTTGTGCCATCGAGAGTTAAGACTGAGTGGCTCAAAGTTCACTAACGGGGGAAAGTGAGAGAGGCTTAGAGAGGCGGAGAAAGGAGATGGGCAATAGCCAGTGCTTTCTCAGACTTACTCTGGACCAGGGTCTCCTGGTCCCTTAGCCACTTGCTCTGCCTCAGCCTTGGGTAGACTCTAAGGTGTTGACCAGTCACTAGCAGGGCGGGGCTGCAGAGCTTCTGTCTCTTCTGAACCTGAATGAAATGCTGCGCACATAGGGTGTGTGGTCTGGCTTTCCGAGAGGATGCCAGAGGGGCTGAGTGCGGCAACCTGGAAGGGCTCGGAGGCTAACGGCCTGTGGGTCCCACTTTGGCTTATGGAAACGAGGAGTCAGGAGGGAAGAAGGCAGACACATTCCCTCTTATTCCTCCTTCCCTTGAGGCACAGTTTTTTCAGAAGGCAGACAGGAGACCTGCTACATCTAGCTCATTGTATAGTAGTGGCTCCCATGGAAATCCGTCACGTTCTATGGCTTCCCATCTTTTCCTGTTTCATTTTCTTTTCCCCGTACTCTTGTTGGTTTGGGATTGTATTCCCAAATAAAACCTTGTAAGAAAAAACCTCCGTTTCCTCCGCTATTACTTTACTTTCTAGTATTACCATACTTATGCTTCTGATCACCAAATGTGTGGGGTTTCTCCACATTTCCCCAATTCTTGGTGGACCCCTGCTGAATGTCCTACAGTTATATTCAGTTCTGACACTATCTTGAGTTATCATCAGATCCCACAAGGTTAGGGCTCAGTCCCACAAAACTGCCACCACTTTAGGGGCCAATTATAAGTCCCAGGTTGTCACCTGCACTTCTGGCCCACTGGCTATCATTCAGGGTTCCCATGACCCTCTTTTTCAGTTCAGTAATTTGCTGGAACAGCTCACAGAATTCAGGGAACTGCTTTTATGTACTGGTTTATTATATAATGAAGGCTGTGATAAAGGATGTCGATGAATAGCCAGGTGAAGAGATATGCAGTGCAAGGTTCAGAAGTGTCCTGAGAGCTGGGGCATCCATCCCCGTTGAGTTGGGATGTGTCACTGTTTTGGCACATGGATTTGTTCACCAAGCCAGAACCTCTTTGATCCCATCGACTAGGGGTTTTTATGGAGGCTTCCTCACACAGGTATGATTAATTATTAACTCAATCTCCAGCACTCTCCTCTCCTCAGAGGATGGGGGATTGAGCTGAAAATTCCAAATTTCTAATCATGGCTTAGTCTTTCTGGTGACCAACTACCCATTCTGAAGCTATCCAGTAACCTACCAAGAGTTACCTCATTAAAACAAAAGATTCTTGGGCACCTGGGTGGCTTAGTTGGTTAAGCATCTGCCTTCAGCTCAGGTCATGGTCCTAGAGTCCTGGGATTCAGTCCTGCATCTGGCTCCCTGCTCTGCAGGGAGTCAGCTTCTCCCTCTCCCTCTGCCCTTCCTCCTGCTCATGCTCTTTCTCTCTCTCAAATAAATCTTAAAACAACAACGACGAAAACAACAACAACAGATTTTCCTACCACCCAGGAAATTTCAAGGGGTTTAGGAGGTTTGTTAAAGCTTTGTTAAAGAACATATTTTAGAACAAAAGATGCCCCTAGCACGATTACTACTTTGGGAATTACAATGGTTGTTGGAGCTCTGGCCAGGAGCCAGGGACAAAACCTTAAATAAATATATATATATATGTGTGTGTCTCATTATATCACAATATAACAAACATTAACACATCAGCGATTAGGTTCTGCTTTCTAGAGATCCCAGACTAAAAGAAGCCTTCATGCAAAATGAGTTAACATTATACAAGCTTAGGTGCCTGGCTGGCTCAGTCAGTAGAACACGCGACTCTTGATCTCAGGGTCATGAGTTCAACCCAGACCCTGGGTGTGGGGCCTACTTACAAAATATGCTGGTGCCTGGGTGGCTCAGCAGGTTAAAGCCTCTGCCTTTGGCTCAGATCATGATCCCAGAGTCCTGGGATTGAGCCCCGCATCAGGCTCTCTGCTCAGCAGGGAGCCTGCTTCCTCCTCTCTCTGTCTGCTTCTCTGTCTACTTGTGATCTCCGCCTGTCAAATAAATAAATAAAATCTTTTTAAAAAAATATACACAAGCTTACTTATGGTTTAAAAATACCAGTTGCATGTAAGATTTACACTAAGAAAACTTGCAGAATAACAGTGCAGTTGGTTATAAGTAGAGACAATTGTGTATATTAAGGAAGGATTCCTTTTTGTATTTGGAGATCTTTCACTGTTAACTTTAGAGGGATACAGAGTTTTAGGGACTTTCAGATCATATAAACAGAACTAGAACTATATCGCAGTGAAGATAAATCCAGTTACTACACAGATAGTGTAGCACAGATCAGTGCAGCTATGAAAACAGTAAGTAGAATTTGTAACTTGGAATATTTCATATTCAGATATAAAGCAAATAATTTAAGATACAAATAGATAGGAGTTAGGTGGAATAGAGCTAAATCAGTTAACCAAGTCCAAAATCACTGGACTGTCTGAGAAGAAACTTAAGTTCCTGTTAAGATTCTTGCTGAGTTATACAGCAATTTGATAAACATGCAGACTGTTCTACAAGGTTCTGAACGGAATGTGTGCCTACAAAAAAATAACTTCTAGGGGCGCCTGGGTGGCTTGGTGGGTTGGGCCGCTGCCTTCGGCTCAGGTCATGATCTCAGGGTCCTGGGATTGAGTCCCGCATTGGGCTCTCTGCTCAGCAGGGAGCCTGCTTCCCTCTCTCTCTCTCTGCCTGCCTCTCTGTCTACTTGTGATCTCTCTCTGTCAGATAAATAAATAAAATCTTTAAAAAAAATAACTTCTACTAGAAATGTCAAGCAGATTCAAAATCTGGAAAGATATAAGAGAATATCATACTATAGGTATTTACGATATAAAATCTCTAATGGAGGAGTTAAAAATTTAGTTTTCTACACATTACTGTCCTATGCTAACCTTACCGGTGGTCCTTCAGCTTGTTTGCAGAATTCTAAACCCAAACCTGGACACAGTATTTAGGTATTGTCAGGTCAGTCCAGAATAGATCAGATTGTCAATTCCCTCAGTAATGATTCCATACTTACACTAATGTAGTCTAAAACTATGCTATTGTTTATTTATTTAACTGTTGTTTGTAATAAAACTTAGAGTCAGCCAACTGTTAGTTTTTTGCCCCTTTCTTTTGCTTCTCAGTCAGGTCTTTCCCATTCTGCCCTTGGTACTGATTTCTTTGAACCCAAATTAAAGGCATTTCACTGTTATTAGACTTCATCTTATCTGACTCAGGCCATTATTAAGGCCCGTAAAGATTTTTTTTTTTTATTCAAAAATCTGCCACCTGGGCACCTGGGTGGCTCAGTCAGTTAAGCATCTGCCTTAGGCTCAGGTCATGATCCCAGAGTCCTGGGATTGAGCCCTGCATCGGGTTCCCTGCTAAGGGGAAGCCTGCCTTTCTCCCTGCTTGTTCTTCCTCTAAATAAAAAAAAAAAATCTTTAAAAAAAAATTTGCCACCTAATGTGTTTACTACATGTTTAGATTTTGATCACATGTCTTCAACAATAAGCAAATTGACAAGGCTGAACCAGGATGGTGCCTGTGGCAAGCCAAGAGATAGCCCAGGTTGATCGCAGCCACATAATCAATTTTCACTGGGGTACCGTCATCAATCAGTTAAAATGCTCCAGGAGACTTTATTGGAATACCACTGAAATACATTTCCCCTTGGTTTACCACTTTTCTCATCTACCACATTATTAATGCACATCCAACTAGGTGTAATCAGCTAGTCTAGATGTTGCCAAGTGGCCTAGCAGTCATAGGCAGGTCTTGGTGTTCACCTGTTGGGCATAAACAATGTCACAAAATATCAACATCAGACTAGACCACTCTCTGACTATGGTGGATCAAGACAATGACTCTGTAATTATGCCTGAACACAAACAAAACATGAACACTGTCCAAGCCAAAATTACCAAACATTGCCCTCTTCCAGCTAATGTGACTGCTGCTTCTTTGGCCATGATAGCTTTATCCTCACTCTAGTCTGTCCTTTCTATAGATAAGATTTATTGAGATACTTAATCATAGAAATATCCCTGCTCTCTGATAGTAGAGAGCCTTCCCTAAATCGCCTATTCAAAAGCATAAATTCTGTAAAGGTTCTTTCTAACATCCTCTTACTAACATGCCCATGGTTTCCCCTTAGGGAATGCTATCCCTTGCTGTAACAAGTGATAAACCCAGCGTTGTCAACTACAGGTGTGTTCCTGGTGGCCTTTGGTTGGAGGAAATTCATACACTGCCAGAAAAGAAGGTATTTTCCACACGTTCGTGTGTGTATGCAAATGCACACTCTGCCATGTATTATTTTCATTTTTGCTCTGAATATCAGACAGGAGTCCACAGTCACCGAACGCTATTACTATTTTCCCCGCAAGGACCCAGAATGGCCCGCTGGCTCTCCAATCAGGAGGAAATACCTTTCTCTCACCTCTACTTGGGCACGGCTCTGTTCATGCTGGTTCAAGCCTCAGTGGTGAGAACTGGGGCAGAGTCTATATACTCCTGATCCCATGTCTCTCAGCTCAAGTCTTCTACTTATGCAGCTGCCACCAAATCCAGTGATGCTTGAAGTGGCATAAGGAAACGACTTCGCTTGCGGTGACTGTGGTGTCTGGCTCTGGAAGAGCAATTCTTCCCTTAAGTCATGGGCCAAGGCCAGGGGTGGGCTAGAGATAAAAGATTCCACCACCCCCCTCCCCCCGCAGTACCCAGCTAGAACCCTCACTGAACCAGACCCAGCATTACAAATATCGTATTCATATGTAGCTTGATATAGTCATTTAGTTTCAGGGAACGTCAGTGTTTTCTTGGCACTGGATGTTACTTGCTCTTGAAGCCTGTGATTTAAAAAAAAAAAAAATCTTTTCTACTACCAGTTTCCATACTTACTGTGGCCTCTTACATTGTAACAGCTTTGCTCTTTCCATTGACTTCAGTAAATTTATTTACTCTACCATGGAGCTGTGGAGAATACGAAGATGAATCGAATGTAGCTCTTATTTGAAGAAGCGTCTAATCTACAAAAGGGTGTCAGACATGTTTGTAAGTAACCTGGGCATCACTCCCGCAGTCAACAGAGGTCTGTTAAGAACCTAGTCAGCGCCAGACACTATGACCTAAGTTGAATGTTGATGAATGTTATGAAGATGACACACTACAAGGATGGCCTTCAAACGGTAATAATCTCTATTTACTGAGCACCTTCTACGTGCTGCTACTAACCCAAGAACTTTCGCCTGAGTAGCTCCCTTCATCCTCAGAAGGACCCTTTGGGATTCACGATGTTATCACCCTGTTTTGCAGAGGAGATAGCTGTGGCTGTGGCAGAACTTGCTAAGATCCCAGAGGTAGTTAGTACTGGAGTCAGGATTCAAACCCAGACAGTCTGTCTTTGGATCTGCGCCCTTAACAGATACTCCTAATTGATGTTTTATATTCTTTTGGCCGACAGCTTTTTGGGATGGTGCTGATCTCGGAGAACCTCTGCTCTGGGGAAGCTTAGAAAAATTACAGTGCAACCAGACATTTTAGAAGGTGTGTGAGGTTTTTTTTTTTTTTTTTTTCTTTTCCCTGCAGTTGCTTCGCATGGGAGCACGTGTGAATACATAGGCACCAAAGCAGAGCCTGGAGTGCACGGCTCTGACTGTACTCCCCTTGTTCTATGTATTCTGTACAGTCTTGGGAGGTTATTTTTAATGCAACATGCCAGAGTGGCATGTTGAAAGATCCATAGTAACCAGCTAACAGTAACAGCGGGGCCTGCCAAGTAAAAGTTCCGTAAATCAGTCATAAACGCAGTTACAAAATCCGGCCAGCGTCGTGCGCAGGAGGGAGTGTCTTTGGAGGAGGCACAATTCACGCACAGTTTCACAGGATCGCCTCGAAATTCCCTAGGAGTAAAGAACTCTTGTGGCCTTTTTTTTTTTTTTTTTAAGGAGAGGAAAAGGGAGAGACGGCTTCCTGTAACTTTATTCTAACAGGGAACTCTCTCCTGTGGAATCAGGTAGCTCGGAAAAGCTAAGGGTAAGATGCTCAGAGAAACGAATGTTTGAGATACTGAATACCCTCCTTTCTCACGTTTTTAATATTTTTGGAATCATTCCTCTTCCACTACCACAGCCCATGTTCAGGCCCCAGGAATTTGGAGTACTGAAAAGCCTCAGAGCCTTTATCCGTCCTCACTCAAAGCTACCGAGTTCTCAACGGTTAAAAACCACCCCGGGCAGGATTTTGGACATCTCACTTACCCTTGAGTGAAAATTTTACAAGGAGCTCCCAAGTGCTACCAAACCAAATAGAAGCTCACACTTTGAAACACTAGGGGCTTTTTCCTGTGACAGACTTAGAGCAAACTCTGTGAGAGGGTAAGGTGCTTTACTCGGGATTTGGGAATAAGGACTTTCTTATCAGGCAATGGGTATGTCGTTAACAAATACTAACAAGTAATTACCTACGAAGCCAGAGGCTTTATGAATTTGGCTCCCTGTTGTTTCAGAAAATCTAGACATAGGAAAAAGGCCATTCATTGCCCCTAGAGAATATTATACAAATAGAGAATATCCCAAGAGCAGAAAAAGATTTTTTTAAAAAGATTTTATTTATTTATATGAGAGAGAACACAAGCAGGGGGAGAGGGAGACGTGGGCTCCCCATGGAGCAGGGAGCCCCATGCGGGACTCGATCCCAGGACCCTCAGATCATGACCTAAGCCAAAGGCAGACAGACGCTTAATGACTGAGCCACACAGGTGGCCAAGGAGCAGACAACTTGATTGAGCCTTGATAACTTAATGCTCAGTGAGATTTCATCTGTGCATTGCATGCCGGAGTGGACCCTTAAACGCCTTTTCCCAACCACCCATGACCATTCACATCATGCGTAACTCTTTACTTCACTTTGTAAGGGGCTGGTTCTCCCCTTGGCTATCTATTCCTTTACAAATCACCGCCTCCGGGAGAGGGAGACCTTGGAGAAGGGTAAGAGAGTACTCAAGAAACCTGAAGGGAAAACTATTCAAGCAATGCCAGCCAAAGAGCAATTATAAATGACATAAAACCTCTTTGACTATATAACGTAAGTTATTGGGAAAATAGGCTTTAGCTGGTGGAATGAGGTGTGGCTGTGCAACCGGAAAGGCTAGGGATAAGGTTAAGTGGAAAGCTCTTTCCAAGATGCCTACTCAGGACGCCTACCTGGGTTGGGATTTCCCCGCTGTAGGTTTTCCCCCAGAATGAGGTTCTAGTTGAACAGAAGGGAGTTATGAAACTGATTTTTCTCTATTTACTGCAAAAGTTTTAATTTCAGGGACTTCAATACTTTGGGGATTCCCTTTCCTTCCCTACCCTTCTCCCTTCCCTTCCCTTTTCTCTTCCCTTTTCCCTTCCCCTTTCCTTTCCCTGCCCATTTCCTTTTCATTCCCTTCCCCTCTTCCTGTCCTTCCCTTCCCTTCTCCCTTCCCTTCCCTTCCCCTCCCCTTTTCCCTTTCCCTCTCTCTCTCCCTCCCTCTCTTTCTTTCCTTCCTTTCTCCCTCCCTCTCTCCCTCCCTTTCTTTCTTGCCTTCCTTTCTTCTTTCTTCCTTTTCCCCACTGTGATGAAATATACACTACATAAAATTTATCATTCTAACCATTTTTAAAGTGTCCAATTCCCTGGCATTAAATACTTCATGATGTTGTGCAACCAATACCACTATTCATTTCCAGAACTTTTTCCTCATCCCAAAGAGAAACTCTATATCCATTTAACAATAGCTCCTCCCCCTAGCCCCTGGTAACCTCTATTCTATTTTCTGTCTCTATGATTTGCCTTTTTAAGGTACATCATATAAGTGGAATCATACAGTATTTGTCCTTTTGTGTGAGCGAAATAAGACATTAAATATAAGGTCTTCAAGGTTCACCCCACGTTATAGCATGTATTAGACTTCCGTTCCTTTTTAGGCTGAATAAACATTCTGTTGTATGTACATACTGCATTTTGACGATCTCATTCACTGCTGAAGTCTATTTGTGTCATGTCTACCTTTTGGCTCTTGTGACGCTACCACGATCATCAGTGTACCAGGATGTGTTTGTCCTTGCTTTCAATTCCTTTGGGTGTATACTTAGAAGTGGAATTGTTGGATCATGTGGCAATTCTTATTTAACTTTTTGAGAAACTTTGGAAACTTTTTCAAGACTATCAATCACAGAGGCACATTTCAGAATCTGAGCTTTTCAAACCTAAATGAGAAGGGCCAACTGGATTTAGGATAAAAAGAAAGAAGTGATTGGTGACCCTGATGTGAGCAGTTTGGGTGAAGGGGTGGAGCCAGAAGCCAGATGACAGTGGGTTGGCAAATAAAAGGGAAGTGAATAGGTAGAGATAACTATATTTATTTAATTTTAATTTTTAAAAAAGATTTTATTTATTTACTTGACAGAGATCACAAGTAGGCAGAGAGAGAGAGAGGAAGGGAAGCAGGCTCCCCGCTGAGCAGAGAGCCCAATGTGGGGCTCGATCCTAGAACCCTGGGATCATGACCTGAGCCGAAGGCAGAGGCTTAACCCACTGAGCCACCCAGGTGCCCAATTTTAATTTTTTTTTAAAGAGATTGCCATTTAAATCTTATGAGAATGTGGTCTGTGAAAGATTGAAAGGTGAGAGAAAGGAAAGGTAGTAGCTGGAAGAACAAAATTGAGAACAGGTTTTTTTAAGATGGGAGAATCTCGGGTATGTGTAAGTGCTTGTGGGAGACAGAAACAGGTGTGGTGGTGGTCTGCAGAGGTCTCCAAGAAAGCAGGAGAGGGCCGTGGTGGGGTCGCCTTGGACTGCATTAAGGGTCTTTTTCAGAGGAATGAGGGTACAGCTAAGATTAATCATTCAAAGATATCTTTTGAGTTTGGCATTGTAGGGGAATGCAAAGTGAAACACTGCCTGGAGTTTACTGACTGGTACGGTGGAGGAAGGGAGGCTTGAACCCCCACACTAAAGATTGGGTGGAAAATGCTAAATGTCACAAGGGAAATATACAGAGAAGTTACCGTGATCTTTAGCAGAGGGAGAGAGTCATTCCAGGTGTGGAGGACCCGTAATAGGGGAAACCTTCACCACACGGTCAATGATTTGGGATAGGATTTGAGATCTAGGTTGGCATGGACAACTAGCAAAATGAGGCAGAGTTCGTATTTTCCAAACCGTTTTACAGGATACTTAGATATTCTATGAGAAATAGGTACGGTGATCTAATTAATTTAGAAAGTGCCATGAAGGGTGCCTGGGTGGTTCAGTTGGTTAACTGACTGCCTTTGGCTCAGGTCATGATCCTGGAGTTTGATCCTGGATCCCAGGTTTGAGTCCCGCATGGGGCTCCCTGCTCAGGAGGGAGTCTGCTTCTCCCTCTGCCCCTACCCCTTCTTGTGCACTGTCTCTCAAATAATAAATAAATAAAATATTAAAGAGAAAGCGCTATAAGTAGGGAAGCCATATTGTACAGCATGAAGCACGTTAAAAGCTGAAGAGACACTGGACAACAGGTCTACCTTGGGAGTGTCCCAAGCAAAGTGGGATAAGTAGTTCCTCCTGTTCTATACCTTAATCTCCTTTTGGAGATTTAAATGAACATCAGGATTTTAACAGGTTCTGAGAAGTACTCTAGTGAAAAAAACCTGTTTTATACTGGTTAATCCTGCATTTCCCAAATTTATGTGACCACGGAACACCCTCCCTCTTTTCCCTCCTTTGAGGAGCACATATTAGCCCCTAATAAGTGCTACAAAAGCAGAGAAGTGAAAGAGAGGTGGGATCCAAGGAGGATGTGTTCTGGCATAAAGACAACAGTGGAAGACAGGCTTAGAAGGGTGGATTGAGCCGTATGGTAAAGGTCTTTGAGGGCCCGATTGAGACCTTTTTTTTTTTTTTTAACTTGATGAAAGCCATGTCTCACAGTGGCACCAGAATAAGTGCCTATAACTTGAAAAGAATTGTGAAAAACTTTCAGGAAGCTAAAATGGTGTATTTTTCCTTGTTTTCCTACTCCTGTTCCTTCCTTAATCTCTGAAATTAGGAGGGATGAAAAACTACCATTTAGGGACTTTCTTCAGTTCATGAGGTATTAAGGGCTGAGTGGTAAAACCCCTATCTGAAGTCATGTCTTCTTCTCTTACTCTGGTTTCATTTCTGAGTTCTAAAGGAAAAAGTGATGGAGGAATGACAGATTTGAAAAAGAAAAGTCCTCTCAATTCTACTTGCTGTGGTGGGTGCTACATTCTAAGACGTAGATTTGAATAGAAAGAGTCGGCCTGGCTAGAGAAGCATGGTGATGCAACAAGTATCGGTTATTATCATGGTTGATGACAGACTTAAAAAAAATTATGTACGTATGTATGTATGTATTTTAGGGAGAGAGTGAGTGGGAGGAGGAGCAGAGGGAGGGGTTGGAAGGGGGAAAGAATCGCAAGCAGACTCCAAGCTGAGCCAGAGCCCAAGGACGCAGGGCTCCATCTTAGGACCCCGAGGTCATGACCCTAGCTGAAATCAAGAGTCAGATGCTGAATCCACTGGGCCACCCACATGCCCCTAGACTTTCCTTAAGTAGGGAGTCACATATCTCACAACCTGATTTATAGGCCAATAGATAAGAAGGAGGAATTATTAAACTCCTTGAGAGGCTAAAATTTATGGCACAAGTTCCCTATGCACTTGGTGCCACCGACAATTCTTACTCTTTCATACACACTTCCGGTAAATTTAGTAAGCTCGATTTCTAACAAACAATAAATTTAATAGCAAATCAAAGGAGGGAAAAATTAACAGTGGTCCATACATTTAAGTGAAATGCAAAGGGTAATACTATAAAAATTTGAGACAGGACTCAGATGGTGTAAGGTTCTAAAGGCATTATAGAGGCAAAGAGTTCATCAAATCTTGACTATGCTCTCTGAGAATACTATTCAGTCATACCATAGAATTATACTTATTCCTAAGGACTATATTGATCATTAGAGGATGTATAAACATGTTCCATTACTCTGTTTAAGATGGTAAGAAAGCAATAAGATATTTTAGAAAGGTTTCAATCCAAAATGCCTGTGATTTTGAAAGTGTGCTCATTTTAAGGTGTCCCTTATCTTGGGGAGTTATTGTATAAATCTGCTATTTCATGCAGGTGCCGTTTCCTTTAGAAAGAAGTCCATTGTCAATTTTTTCCCAACCGTATTTCAACATAAATTATTAATCCCGTAGGTTAAACGAGGATCAACGTGGCAACAAAGTGTTTTGAAAACAGCCTCTTGTGATTTGAAGATCAAATAAATCATTAAATTAAATTACTCTACAATCAAAGGTTTATGACTGTTTAAAGTCAGGCAGCCAGTGGCACTCTATAAAGGAACACCGACTGAATTCTGTCATAAAATACAGCAGCTAAACTCTCTTATCGTCTTAAAAGCCACTTGTGGTTCTTATATGGGGACGCTGGCTGTTTGGGTTGGCAGGGGCAAGTCTCTGTGTCAAGGAGCAGCTGTGGGCCTTGTATCAGCTGCCTTCTAGAAAGCAGAGGGCCAGTGGTACGGTCCACAAGCAGCTATTCTTTCTTCAGAATATTTGATTTTGGAGTGTTTTGGCCTACCCTAAAAACACTTGGCAAATTTTAACTTCATCAGAAAGTAGGGAGGTGGGGGGAAGTTGCCCTTAAGGTAGACAGAAATAGAGTCCAGAAGTTCTGAAAAATTAACGCTATTTAATGCTCAGTTTGCCAATGTTGAAAATAATAAAACACAGTTTATAACATATGGCCATCCTCCTTATTTCTTGGCAAACAATAGCATTTCCACTTCCCATTCCAAATTGAGCTAGACAGCTGAAGAGTGAATCATATTAGAAAAGTACATTTCCTCTTGGACTATCTGAACATGCTCAAATTTATCAGAGTCTTGTCTAATAATTTAATGAGGTTTGGTTTTATTCATTCTTTATCAGAAATCTAGATGGATTTCTAAAACAACGACAACAAAACCCCAAAAGGCCTGGTCTCTGATATATTAGCAAACTTTGGGCCTTAAAAAAAAAAACAACATTAGGGGCGCCTGAGTGGCTCAGTAGTTGGGCATCTGCCTTCGGCTCAGGTCACGATCCTAGGGTTCTGGGACTGAGTCCCACATTGGGCTCTCTGCTCAGCAGGAACTCTGCTTCTCCCTCTCCCACTCCCCCTACTAGTGTTCCCTCTCCCACTGTGTCTCTCTCTGTCAAATGAATAAATAAAATCTTAAAAAAAAAAACCAACTAACAGCTATAATGTTTATTTGCTCAGTTGGTTGAGCAACTGCCTTCAGCTCAGGTCATGATCCTGGAGTCCGGGGATCAAGTCCTACATCGGGCTTCCTGCTCAGTGTGGGGTCTGCTTCTCCCTCTGACCTTCCCCCTCTCATGCTCGCTCTCTCTCATTCTCTTTCTCTGAAATAAATAAATAAAATCTTAAAAAAAAAAAGATGCAAGACACTCTATTGACTGGGAACTTGAATAGGAAAAAGCAAAGAAACAAACCTTGTTGTCTAGCTTAGGGGCATTATGGCTGCCATTGTATGAGAGAGGTTGTGAAGGACACAAAATGTATCCCAGCTATAGAGTATGTTTTTTATTTATTTTTATTTTTTAAAGATTTTATTTATTTGCCAGAGAAAGAGAGTGAGAGAGCGACAGAGTGAGCGCGAGGGCACACACAAGCAGGGGGAGTGGCAGGAAGAGGGATAGGCAGGCTACCTGCTAAGCAAGGAGTCTGATGTGGAGACCCTGGGATCATGACCTGAGCTGAAGACAGATGCTTAACTGACTGAGCCACCCAGGTGTCCCCAGAGTATGCTTTTAAAAAAGTCATAGACATTGAGGGTTTGACGGGATCTCAGTGGGTGACCTGGACATTGTCCGGGAGCTTGAGGGAACTGTAAATTGACAAATCTCACCACCTCAGGAGATTTACATCAGAATTTCCGGAGATGGAGCATGGCAATCTGTGTTTTAGAAAGTTCTCCCTGGTGATTCTGATACATAGTGAAGTTTGAGATCTCTCTGACATCACTGCTGAGTCACTGAACCTACATGAAATGTACACAGAGGCATTCATCATCTTTCAAGGTAACCCAACCCAGAGTTGGATAGCTTTGATTTTTCCGAGATAAATCTTTCACGTATTAAGCTGATATCTGCATCTCTGAACCTCTCTTCTGTGGTCCTCTCTCTTGGTCCCATGAGGAGTCACGCAAACAAGCCCAGGCCCTTTTTGGTTTTCGGAGGAGATAGCCCTCAGGGATGGTCAACAGCGCAGACACGTTCTGGGCTTGAATGGAGACTTTATCATTATTGTATGTGTGACTTTGGACAGCTCATCTGACCTCTCAGAGCTTCAGCTGCTTCATACAGCTATCATGGTATCTCTGAGTCTGTCTCTTTCTAAACCAGATGTCCCCAGTTCTCTCCACCATCTGTATTATGATGAGAGAATCGGGATTCTCTCACCATTTTGACTGCTTTTCTATAAATAACCTTCAGTCTCTGAAGGTTCATATTTTAGATGCTAGTTTTCTGTCAACATAGACAAACTTAGGAATTTTGACACTTGTTTCAGTCTATGAACTACTGCTGACCTTGCTTTCAACTAAAATACTGTCTCTCAAAATACCTATTATTTTTAATTACACAAATGGCACACATCTGATAAGAAAAAAGAAAAATAATGCTACCGATATTCATTATAGAGATAATAATGATAAAAATTTTAGTATGTACCTTCCCAGACTGCAAAAAGAAAATCATGTAGGAGCATACATGCTGAAATACTGACTAGTTGTTTAACATTCAAAAAGTTGTATAATCTCTCCTAATCCCATTCCTCACTGGGAAAGTAAAAATAGTAACATTTACCTTATTGTTGGGAGATTTAAATGAGATACTGTTTGTAAAGTACAAAACATGACTTCAGAAAATGGCACTCTGTTGTCATTGTCATAATTACATGAATCATATGTATATTTTATAAAAAAAGAATTATAATTTCTGATTTATTGCTTCTCTTCACAGGTATATTGTGAATAGCTTTCTGTTTTTGATAAGTTTATTTTTTCTATTTTTGATTTGGAAATTATTAACAACTCACAAGAAGTTGCAAAAATATTGCAGAGAGGTCCTGTGGATCCTTCAGTTAGCTCCCCCCAACGGTAACATCTTACTAGGATTCTACATTATCCAAATCAGAAAATTTATATTAGAATACCATTAACTAGACTGTAGATCTTATTTGCATTTCACCAGTTCAATGCATTTATTTCTACAAATTCATTTGAAATTGTTGCATATATAAAAAAAAAACCCACCATACATATATCCATTCCTACCTTGGGACATTTGTGTGCATACAACTGTGTATGTGTCTGTATGTGCTGCCATTCCTAACAATGCTGTGATAGTCTCTTCATGTGCTAGGAAACTGTATATTCCCAAGAAAAAGAATGAAAATGGACCTTTATCTTACACACTTACAAAAATTAACCTGAAATGGATTAAAGATTTAAATATAAGACCTGAAACTGTAAAACTCCTAGAGGAAAACATGGGGGAAAAGCTCCTTGACACTGGTTTTAGCTAGGAATTTTGAATATGACACCAAAATCTCAAGCAACACAAGCAAAAATAAAAAAGTGGTACTATATCAAACTAAAATGCAACAATCAACAAAATGAAGAGGCAATCTACGAAAATGTTTGCAAACTATATGCTGATAAATAATTAATATCCAAAATATATAAGGAACTCATGTAACTCAGTAACAGAAGAACCCAAATAATCCGATTAAAAATGGGCAGAGGATCTGAATAGACAATTTCCAAAGAAGATATCCAAATGGCCAACAGGTACACACTCAACATCACCAATCACCAAAGATATGCAAATCAAAATCACAGTGAAACATCATATCATACCTGTTAGCATGTATATTTTTTAAAAAGATAATAGATAAGTGTTGGTGAGGATGTGGAGAAAAGGGAAACTTTATGCACTGTTGGGAATGTAAATTGTACAACTACAATGGAAAACACCATGAAGGTTCCTCAAAAATTAAAAATACAACTACCATGTAATCCAGTATATACACAACCTCACTTCTGGGTTTATGTACAAAGGACATGAAAACAGGATCTCAAAGAGAAATGTGTATGCCCATGTTCATTACAGCATTATGCATAATAGCAAAGATATGGAAACAACCTAAGTGTCCATCAAGAGATGGACAGATAAAGTAAACATGGTATACACACACGCACACACACACATACAAAATGGTATATTATTCCGTCCTAAAAAAGAAGGAAAACCTGCTTTTTGTGACAACAGGGATGGACCTCGAGGAGATTATGCTAAATGTAGTAAGTCAGTCAGAGAAAGACAAATACTGTATGTTTTCACTTATATGTGGAATCTAAAAAGTCAAACTTATAGAAATACAGAGTACAATGGTGGATGCAAAGGACTAGGGGTTGGGAGAAATGGGGAGATGTTGTCAGAGGATACAAACTTCCAGTTTGTAAATGAGTAAATTCTGGGGATCTAATGTACATCATGGTGACTATAGTTACCATGTATTATATACTTATAATATACTTATATACTTATAATATATATAATATATAATATATATAATATAATATATAAAATATAATATATAATATATATGAGTTATAATAATATATAATTATATTATATATACTTATTATATACTGTATTACATACTGTATTATATACTTATAAGTTGTAAGTGGTTAAGGGAGTAAATCTTAAATGTTACCACCCCAAAAAAAGGTAATTATATGAGGGGATGGATATGTTAATTAACATTATTGAGGTAATCATTTCACAATACATATGTGTGTAATTATATATATGTGTGTGTGCATGTGTGTTGCATACCTTAAACTCACATGGTATCACATGGTATCAATAATATCTCAATGAAGTTGAAAAAAATAAATGCTTTGATTAATATTCTAGTAGCTAGGGGCACCTGGGTGGCTCAGTGGGTTAAAGCCTCTGCCTTCAGCTCAGGTCATGATCTCAGGGTCCTGGGATAGAGCCCCATATCGGGCTCTCTGCTCCGCAGGGAGCCGGCTTCCTCCTCTCTCTCTCTGCCTGCCTCTCTGCCTAGTTGTGATTTCTCTCTGTCAAAAAAAAAAAAAAAAAGAATTTACTAAAAAAAAAAAAAAAGAATTTACTAATATTCTAGTAGCTAAATACTATATGCATTCTTAATTATTTAAGAAAATTCCTGGAAGTGTAATTATTAGGATCAAAGGTTTGCACAGTATTGTGATTTTCTTTTCTTTTCTTTTCTTTTTTTTTTCTTTAAGATCTATTTACTTATTTGAGAGAGAGCACAAGCAGGGAGGTATAGAGAGAGAAGGAGAGAATCTGGAGCAGACTCCCTGCTGAGCATCTGCTCATGATCCCACAAGCCTGAGATCATGACTGAGACAAAATTAGGACTTGGATGCCTAACAGACTGAGCTACCCAGGTGCTTGTGTTATGGTTTTTAATACATGCCAAACTGTTGCAGAAGGACTTATGAGGACTACTATTCTTTCTTTATCATCTTTATCCATTTGGTAGATTGAGGGTTCCTGTTTTAATTTTAATTTCTTTGATTAATAATGGAGATAAACAGTTTTGTTTATTTATTAATCATTTATGTATCTTTTTTGTATGGTTGTCAGTTCAAGCTAGTTCAAGTCTGACTCTTTAAAACACACACACACACACACACACACACACGCATGCACACACACACACTGTTCCATGCCTCTCCCATCCTGCATTTGTGCACAGTGTTTTTTGTTTTTTTTTTGTTTTTTTTTTCTTTATGGGCCAGAGTGCAGGAACTTACATTTTCCCCTTTGTAATCATCTTGTTAAATTCAGCCAAATGTTTCAGCTTTTTGGATCCTGAGTCTCATCCTGTGTTTGCTGTCCTTCTGGTTTGTTTTTAACTGCAAATCTGATAAATTCACAAAATAGCTTTTTATTCTCATTTTTGCAAAAAGTGTGAGCAGGACAGGGCTCTGTGCAGAGCCCACGGCAGCCCCTCAGGAACTGGCCCTGTCTTGACATCAGTCCATTAATTAGATGGGTTTACAGTGTTACTTTCTAGTAGAGAGAGCTGTCACCACCACTGTGGGTGATGTCGGAATCCAGAGTTCTCTTGGCTTTAGGATTAATCACCGCAACTCTGTGTTCAGGTCCACTGAAGCAACAGGATTACAAAGTTTCGATTTCTCCTCTGGCTATAAATTTCTAAGAAATTGGTGATAGTATCTCACTCATCTCTTTATGTCTCTCTTCAACCCTCCCCCAGTTTCTTCCATTGAAGGCATTCAATTTAAGTGCATAAAATGGAATATAAACTTTCCTGGCTGCTTTGCTCACAGGGACAAATGACTCACCTCCTTTCCTTCCCCCCACAGTTAGGCCTATCTATCCTACATCAAAGTAGCCATATATGCACAATAAAACTTCAATTAGCTGGACTAGAACTTAAGAAACCTCATGTTATACCCTCCACTGCTTGAAAAAAAAAGTGGGGGGAGGGGAATTGCATAAAAAATCCTTATACCCTGTATTTTTTTTTTAAAGATTTTATTTATTTATTTGTCAGAGAGAGAGAGAGAGAGCGAGAGTGAGCACAGGCAGACAGAGTGGCAGGCAGAGATAGAGAGAGAAGCAGGCTGCCCGCAGAGCGCAGAGCCCGATGTGGGACTCGATCCCAGGACTCCGGGATCATGACCTGAGCCGAAGGCAGCCGCTTAACCAACTGAGCCACCCAGGCGTCCCTACCCTGTATTTTTTAAAGAGTAATTTTTTTGTTTTCTGTAATTATGGATCTATAGAAATTTATTGTTGGAAGATAATACTGAGGCCCTCTTTCTAGGTCATAAAATAAAGGTGAAATTATCTTCTACGATGGGAAAAGCATCCCAAATACCTTAACAGATGTTTCCAAGGGGGCTTGAAACTGAAAATTGAATTTCTGGTTATTCAAAACACATCAGTCTCCAACATTCTAGTTAATTGAGGTTGACTCCCTGCTGAGCACAGAGCCTGATGCAGGTCTTGATCCTGTCACCCTGAGATCATAAGCTGAACTGAAAATCAAGAGTCTGACACCCAACTGACTGAGCCACACACATGACCCTAAAATCTGCATTTCTTGCCTTAGCACTTTACAAACTGCCTCACTGAATACTCACAACAAAGAAACGCTTGGAACCTTTTTAGGGGAAAATAATTTACATGGACTTCTAATGTCGAGGTTAATTATTTTTAATATCATACTTTCGTAATAGGTACAATGATCAAGCTAGATTTAAACTCATAATACTTAGAGCTTAGAGTTATTTATTCAAATAACACAACAAAGACAAATTTAAGAGTCTACTACAAATAAATTCACATAACAGTGATGTGATGGATGATCTGTTTGAACTTTGTGCTCAGTAGGGAAAGAAATATTTATGTTAACTTGATTCTTTTCATTTTGAGCACTAAAAACCATGGTCTGAATCATTATTATTATCATTATCAATGTCATTGATCATTAATGATCTTGTTTTTCACAAGATCATCTGAATCCCAATCATTTGAATATACCCACAAAACAATAGTAAACAGTTGCTTTATGACAAATCCTTCACAGTAGGTTTATTATTTACTCTCACTGCTAATACCTAACGAGAGGATAAGGACAGACCAGGACCCCACAGTAGATCTACACCAGGGAAAACTTGATCCTGGCTCCTGTGGGTGGGTTCTGTGAGTCTGGTCTCCCTTTATTACCATACACTATGGTATGGTATTACCATTACTGATGGCTGGGTTTTCCCACCATGTTTTGCTACTTAAATGACTCTGAACCTTTAATTTATGCTATTTACTTTGAGACCTTTTGGCTTTTCACGTGGTGAGAATGAGACTGTAAACAAGAATGGAGCATGGGACCTAGCATTTCCTGGTGGTTGTTATAGGCTGGTCATCGAAATCATCTCAATAAATGTTATTACACTTAAAATCTTTTTCATTTAAATGAAAATTCCAAATTAAAAATTTCTAAGCCAACTTTATAGGTTTTAGAAACATTTTTTAATACAGCTTTATCAGGATATAATAAGAGAGAAAGCATGGGCAGGGGGAGGGGCAAAGGGAGAAAAAGAGGGAGAAGCAGACTCCCTGCTGAGCAGGGAACCAGACACAGAGCTCCAACCCAGGACCCCGGGATCACGACCTGAGCCCAAGGCAGACACTTAACTGACTAAGCCATCCAGGTGCCTTGTTTTTCTATCAGTAAAGAGATCACTGGCTTACATATCTCTGGTTCCCAGAATCCTCACCTATTATTAACCAACAAAATGGGAATAAATAATAGTATCTGTTTCATAGAGAAGCAGGGGCTAGGAGTGAATAAAGCAACTAGAGCATTGAACACACACTCCAGCTGGGACCACCATCACTCTTACTACAATTCCATGTGAAATTTAGAGGAGAGAGAGATCATCTTGGATTGGTCTGGTCTAGGAGGGATTCCTACATAAGATTTTAAGTAGCTCTCAAAGGACAAATTGTTTGAGTCAGAGGAAAGAGTAAAAACATGACACTGAGGTAGAAGAGAGCGCTGTGGCTACAGACTACCAGGGATTGTAGAGGAGGGTCAGGCGAAAGGTGGGGATGTGTGCGGTAGTGGAGCCCGTATGGAAATCTCACTGAGACCTGAACCAACAAGCTGGGACTTTGTCTCAAAGGAACTGAGAAATCAGGGAAGATCTTGAATTGGGAAGTAATGTGAATGAGGTGGGATGGCTTATAATAAATAACTCTTCTATAGGCAGAGGAGAATAAGCCATCATCCCAGGTGATTCTTGACTGTAACCTCTTGATGACACAAAGCCAAAACACACACAGGAGAAGGCCCAGGAGCATGAAGGAGGAAAGTGAAGCCAGAGAACATCTTCCTCCCCACTGGATGGAGAGCCCATGTTTCAGTTTTTGGTGTTTTAACCAAGTCAGCTTTTCTTTATCTCTAGGCCATGAACCAGTGTGTATGCGTATTCTGTGTTTGTACACATACATACATATGTATATATTTTTAGCAGTATATAAGTTTACGCAAAATTATATTGTTTCACATAAATTTGCTTTGTACAAAATTATGCAGCAATTTTAATGATTTGTGAATTTGTAATAGTTGGTGGGGTTCACATCCCTTTTACCATTCTTTCCTTAAATAAGTAGATCATTGTGGGGACTCCAGCAAGATGTGGGCAAGAGAAACCTAGCCTCCATGTGAAGACGTGGCATCAAATACCTAGACTGGAACAGTGACTGCTCCCTTCTGAGAAGAAATGTGTTCCATACTCTGCTACAGCTGTCATCATTACTTCCGGCTATTCTCCAACCCTGGGCCTCTGTGTCAATGTTTATCATCACACTCATGCTATTGTTTTGTTCCTACTCAGTTCCATATATTGATTTCCATTCCTAACTTGGCCCCATGGGCCTTTTAGCTCATGACTCACGGATAAAACCAATTTCTATTTTTCTTGTCTGAAGTTGAATTTTTATAGGTATTTCTTCTAAGTATTCTAAGACAAATTAAAAAACAGCATTAATCATCCTAAATTCTGAACAGCCACCTTTCTTGGCCTGGCTAGTTTTGTGCATTCATTGAGAAAGGAGATTGCCAGGGGTCGTTTCTGATCTGATGAGAAGCCAACAGATGCTGTCAAATCATGCCCACATATGCTAAGTTGTCATCTCTGCATCCCTGTTTTATCTGGGACTTCATCGCACAAGTCCGCTGTCTACTGTTATGTCATATTTACTTGCTCAGATAATACAGGTCTAAGACCAGATGAACAAATTCTTAGGAAGGTGCTATTTTTACCCAATTCCCTAAACCACATATGAGTGACAAATATTTCCATAGGATTAATGAATAGGTGTTTCAGTCTCCTCCACCCTTATTAAATACTAGCTTTTTCTTTCATTCTTGGAACTCTGTTGAATTTGTGGATGAGAAACATTTTCCATATGTAGTGAATCCAAGGACTTTTTAACCTATTAGATTTTGTTGAATGTATTGGTCAGGCTTTTAAGGAATTGTTTCGAATTCAATGAAAAATCCAATAACCCGAGAATCTGGTTCTCCTTCATTTAGAATATTTTCATATTTTTGAATAATAAACATAGGGAATATTTCCTGATAAGATCAAGAATTGACCAAGGGAATCATGTAGCTTTAGCTATCCTTGTTTTTTATCATCTGCCAAAAAATTTCCTTAGCTTCATAGAAACCACATAGAAACCAAATGACTTGGTTTTCTTTCCACTTCTCTAGGCAACAAACCAATTTTTTAGTCTCCATGGACACCCAGTTGAGCAACAGTAGTTAGATCTGTAAAAACTGCTATCTGAGTTGGAGTCTGATGGTGACCTACCCATCAGCATGGGGGTGGCAATTCAGGCTTGATCCTCTAAGGGATAAAGACGTATGAGACTGCACGTGAGCATCTGGGACAGTGCCAAGTTACTTTCCCGGGTCTTTTCCAGTTTCTTAACTTGTGGAGGTTCACAAATTGCTATCGATCTTGTCTTGATACCTAGGTAGTTAGGAAGCTCCAAAATCAGGCAATGGGAATGGTCATAAAAGAGGTCTGGCTGAAGCCTCACAAACTGATGGCTATGTTAATTCAGTTGAGAAATAATACAGATTTGGAAATCCTTGCGGAAAGCCCAAAATACATCAGAGACTCGTGTTTTAGTACATATGAAGGATAGCTTTGAATCTAAGCAGTAACCGGAAAGTCTGCCTTTTTCCAGCTCAGCAGAAACAGAAGATGAGATTGAATTAAACTGTCCTCTATCGTTTACAAATTCTCCAAGGTCTGCTCCCTCCCAGCCTAGGATAGAATGAGTGATTATCGGGGCACCTGGGTGGCTCAGTGGGTTAAAGCCTCTGCCTTCAGCTCAGATCATGATCCCGGGGTCCTGGGATCGAGCCCCACATCGGGCTCTCTGCTCCGTGGGGAGCCTGCTTCCTCCTCTCTCTCTGCTTGTCTCTCTGCCTAGTTGTGATTTCTCTCTGTCAAATAAATAAAATATTTAAAAAAAAGGAATGAGTGATTATCTGAAAAGATTCATCTGGTTTCCAGGTTTTGAATATGTTGTTCTGGGGCGCCTGGGTGGCTCAGTGGGTTAAGCCGCTGCCTTCGGCTCAGGTCATGATCTCAGGGTCCTGGGATCGAGTCCCACTTCAGGCTCTCTGCTCGGTGGGGAGCTTGCTTCCCTCTCTCTCTGCCTGCCTCTCTGTCTACTTGTGGTCTCTCTCTCTCAAATAAAAAAAAAAAAATCTTTGAATATGTTGTTCTTTGCTTTTGCTTGCATTGTGTAAAATTCTCCATTTCTCAGTTGCTCCAAAATGAAATTTATCAACTGAACCTTGCAGACCGTTAATCAGTATTGCAAATGTTGAAGAAGAAAGACATTGAAAAATAGTGAAAATGATACTTTAATTGGCATTACAGGACACAACTCTACCATAAGTGTGCTACACCTTTACAGGTATGGGATTTCTCTCTTCTCGGTCTCTGTCTTCTCATTCATAGAGGGAGAGGGAGGGTTGCTAAGATTTCTTCTAGCATTAATGTTCTGCTACTCAGTGAAAAATCAATTTTAATTCCAATTACAAAAAATGTCATGTCATGATCTCGAGAGCTCTAGCTCTCAAGGTTCATGTCACAGGGAATCAAAGGAAAGAATTCATTCTGAATTTTCCAAAAAGCCTGTAAATACTTCTATTTCTCTTTGTGCTATGGAAAGTTTCCATGAATACCATAGAAAATGGATATTAAAATAAATAGATATTTTTCAGAGATTTTTATTTTTGGTTTGCTCCTAGGAATCTGAGGTAGACAAACAGAAATGGAATTAAAAACATAATTTTTTTTTTTTAAAGAAGAGATAGTAATTGGATGGTAGCTAGCTATGGGAAATCAGCCACAATGTTACAGATATATATGAAACTGATAACTGACATGACATATTGTCATTAGTAAATCAGGAACAGGAGAAAGATTTAGGAGAAATGTACAGGGAAATTTTAGCTTTCCAAACCAGGGACAAATTTACCTATCATAGTTTTGTTTTTTTTTTTAAAGATTTTATTTATTTATTTGACAGAGAGAGACACAGCAAGAGAGGGAACATAAGCTGGGGGGAGTGGGAGAGGGAGAAGGAGGCTTCCCGCTGAGCAGGGAGTCTGATGCGGGGCCTGATCCCAGGACCCTGGGATTGACCTGAGCTGAAGGCAGACACTTAATGGCTTATCCACCCAGGTGCTCCCTACCATAGTTCTTTGACAGCTCCTTAATTGTGTGCAAAGTTTCCCATCTCAGTTAAGTAACTTTGGCAAATCAGGAGGGAAAGGCCTCCCAGGTGGAAGGAACACCATAAATAGAGCTTGTGGAGTATGAGTGTGATGTGTGGAGGCAGTAAAGAGTTCGTTTAGTCCTCCTACAGTATAAAGTGTAGAAGGAGGTGGGATCATTTAGAATTCAGACGCATATAACAGAAATCACTTCAGCAATTTTAAGAGAATTGTGGCACAGAATTGTGGAGAAATGTGGAAGAGAAACCAAACGAAGGGAGAGTTACTCAATGGGATCAAAAGCAGCTATAATGTCAAGTAAGATCAGTGCTGAGGCATGTCCAGTGGTTCTGACCACTAGGAGACCTTTGAGGTCCTTAGCAAAAATGGGCCCAGGGGTGAACTGGGCCATACTGCAGTGGGGGTAATCTGTGTTTTTGGGGAGTCTGGCTCTGAAGAGAAGGAAGGTTTTATCTGAAGAACACAAAACAGAGGGAGATTTTGATCTTAAGCTGCAAGATTCTTTTTTTTTAAAAACATTTCCTGCATTTGCACAGTGCTTTATTACATCTTATGAGATAAGTTAATATCTTGATTAACTCATGATCCCTCCAAATAGGCGCTTAAGCTGCAAGACTCTTAAGTAGGTTTGGATGCAAAAGGAAAGGAGTCAATCATTAGGCAAGGCTTAAAAATACAAGAAAGAGACAGATACTCAATACTGATGCCTACAGGTTTGGAGGAGAAAGATCCAGAGTCTTAGAGACAGTGCTGGCCTTAGATAAGAGAAGTATGTGTTTCTTACAAAAGGCAAAGGAGGAAAGTATGAGTGAAGAAGTAGATGTGCTTGTAAATTGAGGAAAAGAAGGAAGTAGAAATCATAGTCGGATGATTTTCTTGATGATAGAAGAAACAGAAGAGAGAAGGGAGATTGGGTTGGGGGTAAAATAGGGTGGGGTTAAGAAGTTTGAGGAAGAAATACATTGAGGGAGGGTCGCCTGGGTGGCTCAGTGGGTTAAAGCCTCTGCCTTTGGCTCAGGTCATGGTCCCAGGGTTCTGGGATAGAGCCCCGCATCAGGCTCTCTGCTCAGAGGGGAGCCTGCTTCCTCTTCTCTCTCTGCCTGCCTCTCTGCCTACTTGTGATCTCTGTCTGTCCAAAAAAAAAAAAAAAAATACATTGAGGGAAATGAGCCAGAAGTGATCAGAGACCCATATCAGAATTGCAAAGTAAAATTCACCTTGAAGAAATGGGGAGCTTTCTGAGGAAAGATATAAAATAATATCATAACTGTCATGACCTTGGGATCTTTGGTCTTTTAGAAAGTGGTAGTCAGTACTCAGAATGGAGATGTTCTTCCTTAAAATATATTTGTTTTGGAGCTGTCCACTTGATGATTAGGTAAGACTTTTAAATCATCACCATGATCACCCGATAATCATCTATTAATAACATTCATCTTTTATTTCTACTGCATCCTTAAATGCTTTGAATAGGAGTGAGACAAAATGGCAGAAGTGTATCATTAAAGAAAGAATTTTCTAACAACTTACATTTTGAAGTATTCTTCTGGAATTCAAAGTCATTGCTTTAGGTTAAACCTGATATAAGATTTGAGAAATCTGTCCAACAGATTGAGTTAAGGACATGAAAGAATATTGAACATTATTAGTCATCAGGGATATAAAAAAAGAAACCACAATGAGATACCACCATACACCTATTAGAATATCTAAAATTTAGAAGACTGAACATACCAGGTGCTGGCAAGGATGTGGAGCAATTGGAACTCTCCTGAACTGCTGGTGGGGATGGAAATGGTTCAACTACTTTAGACAACAGTTTGGTAGTTTCTTAGACACACACACCCAGAGTGCCTGGGTGGCTCAGTTGGTTGGGTGTCTGACTCTTGATTTCTACTTTGGTTGTGATCCCAGGGTCATGGGATTGAGTCCTGTGTGGGGCTCTGTGCTCAGCAGGGAGTCTACTTGAGATTCTCTCCCTCTCTCTCTCTGTCTCTCCTCTTGCTCTCTCTCTCTCAAATAAATAAATAAATCTTAAAAACACACGCACACATGCACATCATATGACCAAGACATTTCATCCTCGGATGCTAAACATTTGTTCATAAGTCTTTGTGTAGACTATCTAAAAGAATAACATACATATGGCTACACAAAGACACACACAATGTTCATAGCAGTTTTATTTGTAATAATCAACAACTGGAAACAACAACACCTATCAACAGGTGAACAGATAAATACAGCATAGTATATCCATACAATGGAATACTGCCCGGCAAGAAAAGGGAATAAACTACTGATTGCACAGCAGCATAGATGAATCTCAAAATACTTATAATGAGTGAAAGAAATCAGACAAAAGATGGCACACAGTGTATTGATTCGTTCATAAAATAGTCTAGAAAATTCAAACCTATTTAGCACAACAGAAAGCAGATACGAGGTTGCCTGGAGATAGTGGTAGGGGTGGGAAAGGGCAGGAGGGAGGGATTACAAAAGAGCATAAGAAAACTCTTATTTTCTGGGTGAGGCACATGTTCATTGTCTTGAGTGTGATAATAGTTTCTCAGGTGCATTCATAGGTTACAACTTACAAACTGTATACCTTTAATATGTGCAGTTTATTATACTTTAATAAAGCTGCTATAACAAAAAAAAGGACATGTATGTTCAAAAGTCAGAGAAGAATATAATTATGTTACATAAAAGTAAATTTTTGAACACTAGCTTTTAAAAATCGTGCTTTTGAAGAGTAGTTAATGTCATCAGAAAATGGTCATAATTTCTAGATGTAAGTACATTTCTGATTTATAATGGACCATTCATATTTGTTGAATGTTAAATGAGTGCTGCAGTGTTAAATTTAAAAAAGCAAGCTATGAAAAATGCATTTATAATTTAACATGATCCCAATTGTGGTAACTCTATTTCTTGTCTCTCAGAGCTGAAAGGAAATACTTCAAAATGTTAACATTAGTTGTTTCTGTGAGGTGAAATAACATATGATTTTTATTTTCCTTCTTATGCTTTTGGGGTTTTTCTGAAGTTGAGCTTCCATTGCTTTCACGAACAGACAAAACCTAATAAATACTCTTTCCCACACACGGAACTCATTGGTACAAACATTTTTAGAAAATATATCCTCTAACTGAACACATTGCATCTTTTCTTGCCCTTCTTGCACAGTAACATGCTACCTGACGCTGAGGGATTTTAGCTGGGATCCTGGATGTGCTGCAAAGAAAGGCTCTAAAGTTAGAGCAGCTCCAGCCTGAAGCCGGCCTATGATACACCGCCTAGAAATGCCTCCTTATAACGAAGCAGCAAAGAGGGAAATTAAAGAACGCCCCATTTACAGTTGCACCAACAGCCATACGAAACCTAGGAATACACCCAAACAAGGAGATGCAAGCTCTGTACTCTGAAAATTATAACACACTGATGAAAGAAGCAGAAGTGGGCACAAAGACATTCCATGCTCATGGAACGGAAGAAACAATATCGTTAAAATGTCCATACTACACAAAGCAATCTACATATTTAATGTAATCCCGATCAAAATACCAAGAGCATTTTTCACTGAGCTGGAACAAACAATCCTAAAATTTGTATGGAACCACAAAAGACTCTGAGTAGCCAAAGCAACCCTGAAAAAGCCAAGCCACGCATCTTCAAAAAAGATGTCCAGAGGCACCTGGATGGCACAGTTGGTTGAGCATCGACTCTTGGCTTTGGATCAGGTTGTAATCTTAGAGTCGTGACATTGAGCCCTGCATCAAGTTCTGCCCCGAGTGGAGACTTGGGACTCTCCCTCTGCCCTTCCCCACCTCTCTCTTTTCTCAAGTAAATAAATAAATCTCCTTTTTTTTTTTAAGATTTAATTTATTTATCTGACAGAGAGAGAGGCACAGTGAGAGAGGAAACACAAGCAGGGGGAGTGGGAGAGGGAGAAGCAGGCTTCCCGCAGGGCAGAGAGCCTGATGTGGGTCTTGATCCCACGACCCCAGGATCATGACCTGAGCCAAAGGCAGATGCTTAATGACAGAGTCATTAAATAAATTTTTTAAAGATTTAAATAATTTTAAGATTTAAATGAATCTTAAAAAAAAAAAAAAGATATTCAGTAACAGGAATATTAAAAATAAAATGGAGCTTGAGTTCCAAATGGGCTGGAGAAGTGTTACACCTCCGGGCATCTTGGAGAAGGCAAATAATAGCTGTTCAGGTTTATAACAAAACAAAACAAAACCACGCTGCCAAAAATGGGAAAGAACCAGAATGGAAACAACAAAAAGTCCTGAAGTACTTGTGGTGGAAAAAGCACAGGACTGGTGGGTAGTGACTGGGAAGTGAGAGGCGAATTTCCTGATGTGGAAGGTGATACACTGTGCTGACAATATGGGCAACCTGAAGAAACAGATTGTCCAGGGTTCGTCAAAATATTTCTCAGTTCTCAAAGAACTGGGTAAAGAAAAAGAGGTGCAAAAAGAACATCTTTATCTGTCAGTGAATCTGATGATAGCAAATCAGAGAAGGAGCTATTGCTGACAAAACAAGAGGCTTTGCCAGAGGTCAGAATCGCAGATGAATAACAGGGGCCACAGACAGCAGTGGAGACTTAATGTTTCCTGTGAAATGGGAATATTCAGATGAGGCCAACTTAGTATCAGTAAAAGAGGCAAATATGAAGTGTTGTTAAAGTGCAATTCCTTTTTAGGGTGCCTCGGTGGCTCAGTCAGTTAATCATCTGCCTTCGGCTCAGGTCATCATCCCAGGGTCCTGGGATGGAGTCTCGTATTAGGGCTCCCTGCTCAGTGGGGAGCCTGCCTCTCCCTCTGCCTCCCTTGCTCATGCTTTCTCTCTCTATTTCTCTCACTCCCTCTCATATTCTCTCTCTCTCTCTCAAATAAATAAAATCTTAAAAAAAAAAAAAAGGAACACTAGGGCACCTGGGTGACTCAGTGGTTTAAGCCGCTGCCTTTGGCTCAGGTCATGATCTCAGGGTCCTGGGATCGAGTCCCGCATCGGGCTTTCTGCTCGGCAGGGAGCCTGCTTCCCTCTCTCTCTGCCTGCCTCTCTGCCTACTTGTGATCTCTCTCTGTCAAATAAATAAATAAAATCTTAAAAAAAAAAAGTAACACTAATGTAAAAAACAAAAAAAAATTGCAATCCTTTTTCATGAAAAGAAGACTAACTTGGCATTCTTGTCCAGAAAATGAAGCTCAATAATTGTTCACAGCTATATATGTAATTATATTATATAATTATTTATTTGTTTATGCATAAAATCTGGGTCTTGATTTTATTAGTCTGAGGAAATAACTACATTCTAATGAAAACCAAATTTGATATTTTTGTTCTGAAGTAGTGTTGTGGGAACTGGGGTTTTATCTGTCGCACTGGTTGTTTTGAATAAATAAATAAAGCTTTCTTAGTTGCTTCCTTTATCAGGAAAGAACATTTGATACCATGGTATACTATTTCCTGTGCATCAGAGAACAGCTTTTTCTAAATGTTGGAGAAGATCTCCATAGTCCTTACTCAAACAGGAGTTGTGTTTAACTCATACATGCCTAAGGACCAGTCTGAGATTTTTTGTTTATTTGTCTTTTTGTGGGCACACACATAAAATACACATATAGATGGTTTTCATTTTTTAACTCTCACCAATGCCAAAACAAAAACACCCTTTCACAATCAGGGACAAGCCCGTGTTCTTGGAATGCCATCCCTCTAAGCAACCTGAGAAATAAACCACTCTGAGCTACATTGAAAATTTTTCCTGACGTCTTAGTACTTCAAATTAGGAGATTCTGTCATTCATTGGACAATTTAAATGTATTGCAGATGACTCAAATTAGACAATTTAAAAATGGCCCTATTAGAATTCGTATTTATATCTACAGTCACATAAATGCACGTTTATTTGCAAAACCTCTAATAGGAAAATTTGATCAGTTCCAACAACCTTCCCTCACCCGAAGAAGAGAAAAAACAGACACATCCTGGTGTGCTTTAATTAGCCAAGCAAGACTTAGTTAAATGGACAACAAAACTGGGAGCATCACGTTGCCTGATTTAAGCTTTACTACAAAGCTGTAATCACCAAGATGGCATGGTACTGGTACAAAAACAGACACATAGACCAATGGAACAGAGTAGAGAGCCCAGATATGGACCCTCCACTCTATGGCCAGATAATCTTCAGCAAAGCAGGAAAAAATATACAGTGGAAAAAAGACAGTCTCTTCAATAAATGGTGCTGGGAAAATTGGAAAAAAATTATTCTTCTACATGTAGAAGAATAAAACTCGTCCATTCTCTTACACCATACACAAAGATAAACTTGAAATGGATAAAAGACCTCCATGTGAGGCAGGAACCTATCAAAATCCTAGAGGAGAACATAGGCAGTAATCTCTTCGACATCAGCCACAGCAACTTCTTTCAAGATATGTCTCCAAAGGCAAAGGAAACAAAAATGAAAATGAACTTTTGCGACTTCATCAAAATCAAAAGCTTCTGCACAGCAAAGGAAACAGTCAACAAAACAAAGGGGCAACCCACGGAATGGGAGAACATATTTGCAAATGACACCACAGACAAAGGGCTGATATCCAAGATCTATAAAGAACTCCTCAAACTCGACACACACAAAACAGATAATCACTTCAAAAAATGGGCAAAAGACATGAACAGACACTTCTCCAAAGAAGACATAAAAATGGCTAACAGACACATGAAAACTGTTCATCATCATTAGCCATTAGGGAGATTCAAATCAAAATCACGTTGAGATTCCACCTTACACCAGTTAGAATGGCAAAATCAACAAGACAGTAAACAACATGTGTTGCAGAGGATGTGGAGAAAGGGGAACCCTCTTACACTGTTGGTGGGAATGCAAGTTGGTGCAGCCGCTTTGGAAAACAGCGTGGAGTTTCCTTAAGAAATTAAAAATAGGGGCGCCTGGGTGGCTCAGTGGGTTAAAGCCTCTGCCTTCAGCTCGGGTCATGGTCTCGGGGTCCTGGGATCAAGCCCTGCATCGGGCTCTCTGCTCCGCGGGGAGCCTGCTTCCTCCTCTCTCTCTGCCTGCCTCTCTGCCTACTTGTGATCTCTCTCTCTGTCAAATAAATAAATAAATAAAATCTTTAAAAAAAAAATAGAAGGGCGCCTGGGTGGCTCAGTGGGTTAAGCCACTGCCTTCGGCTCAGGTCATGATCTCAGGGTCCTGGGATCGGGTCCCGCATCAGGCTCTCTGCTCAGCAGCGAGCCTGCTTCCCTCTCTCTCTCTGCCTGCCTCTCTATTTGTGATCTCTCTCTGTCAAATAAATAAAATAAAAATCTTTAAAAAAAAAAAGAAATTAAAAATAGAGCTTCCCTATGATGCTGTAATTGCACTACTGGGTATTTACCCTGAAGACACTGATGGAGTAAAAAGAAGGGCCATCTGTACCTCAATGTTCATAGCAGCAATGGCCACAGTCATCAAACCGTGGAAAGAACCAAGATGCCCTTCAACAGACAAACAGATAGAAGACATGGCCCATATATACAATGGATTATTATGCCTCCATCAGAAAGAATGAATACCCAACTTTTGTATCAACATGGATGGGACTGAAGGAGATTATGTTGAGTGAAGTAAGTCAAGCAGAGAGAGTCAATTATCATATGGTTTCATTTACTTGTGGAGCATAAGGAATAACACGGAGGACATTGGGAGATGGAGAGAAGTGAGTTGGGGGAAATTAGAAGGGGAGATGAACCATGAGAGACCATGGACTCTGAGAAACAAACTGAGGGTTTTGAAGGGAAGGGGGGTAGGGAGTTGGGTCAGCCTAGTGGTGGGTATTATGGAGGGCACGTACGGCATGGAGCACTGGGTGTGATGCATAAACAATGAATGCTAGAACACTGAAAAGAAATAAAATAAAATGAAAAAAAAATGTATGGTGTACAACACCCACTGGTGTTGTACATAATGAATCTTGGAACACTGCATCAAAACTAATGATGTATTTTATGGCAACTAACATAACACAATAAAAATTAATTAATTAATTAATTAAAAAAATAAAGGTTCCTTCCAGCAAAACTTTCCAAGGAGTTGAAATCCTGTGCTATATCAACTAAAAGGTTAGTGTATAAGACTTTGTTCGTGGAAACATAATTGGATGGTTAGAGATGATGGCAATTTTGGATCTGCTGGAATGAGTGAGTGAATTCACTTTTGTAATCTAAACCATTGATCCTCATGCCTTTCTTTACTCACAACTCATTCTTTACATGTGGGCTCAGTCTTTTCGGTATTTGGGGTGCTGGTTCAGCAGAAGCCTGGAAAAACATAACTTCGCTAATGAAAATGCTATCCAATTGTGTATTGTTTATTATCAATAGTGGTGAACAGTGGTTAATAGTTTTATATTTTAAAAAATGAATATGTGAAAAAAATGAATCCGTGAACCTCACTTTTGAAAATCATCAGTAGTTTCTAACATTTTAGCTTAATGTCCTCTTTTGTTAATTATTTAGAGCTTAAGCAAACGTTTGAAAATGTATTTCTTCAAATGTTCCTGGGACACATTGTAAGTCTTTTGCTATGGGAATAATCTCACCTTTTAATCTATCAGCCTGCAAATTTATCTTTAGGTAGTTAAGTATTCTATGTGTGCCCCCCTCCCCTAAAATTTCCCTAGAATTTTGAGGAAAACCACTGGTCACTCCATCATAGTTCTTTAGACTTCTGGAGTTTACCCTCAGCCTTTGTACCTCCTCAACTAGATCATCAGGACATAAAGGCTACTATTGTTGGGAAACTATGGGAAGGCAGTCCCCATTGCCAGCCTAAGGTCAGGGGCAGCAAGTGGAAAAGGGAGTAAGGAAAGCCTTCTATCTAAGAACAAAGTTTTAGTCACCACAGACAAGAATTATTATATATGTGTTTTTCCCTGGGAACATTGTCATACATGTAGATTAAGTTCTAGAATCCTAGGATGACAGTACTTAACCACTATTTGTTTTAGTGGCTCACCTGGGCACTGAACTTCTCTGAAAGTTGTTATGTGCATGTGCATATATGTTATATATCTATTATGTATCTAGTTATATGCTATATTTTTATATAAAACTTTTGTTGAATGATCGTTTTACCTGAACCTTTGATTAAGAACAACATATTGCCAATTACAATTGATGACAGAGTTTGCCACATCTAAAATAGAAAGAATGAAGGGATGTAGGAGTTACATGTTCAGAGAAAAATAATTTTTTTAAAATCATGTCACCATTGTGTAAAATCTGGTCATTGATCTGAGTTCCCTCATTTTACAAATTGTCCTTAACATTTAGCTGAAATGAAATCTTGCCATTTGCGACGACGTGGATGGAACTAGAGCGTATCATGCTTAGTGAAATAAGTCAATTGGAGAAAGACAACTATCATATGATCTCCCTGATATGAGGACATGGAGAAGCAACATGGGGGGTTAGGGGGATAGGAGAAGAATAAATGAAACAAGATGGGATTGGGAGGGAGACAAACCATAAATGACTCTTAATCTCACAAAACAAACTGGGGGTTGCTGGGGGGAGGTGGGATTGGGAGAGGGGGAGGGGGCTATGGACATTGGGGAGGGGAGGCGAACCATAAGAGACTATGGACTCTGAAAAACAACCTGAGGGTTTTGAAGGGTCAGGGGTGGGAGGTTGGGGCAACAGGTGGTGGGTAATAGGGAGGGCACGTTTTGCATGGAGCACTGGGTGTTGTGCAAAAACAATGAATACCGTTACGCTGAAAAAAATAAATAAAATGGAAAAAAAATAAATAAATAAAATCCTTAAAAACAAAACAAAACAAAAAAAACATTTAGCTGAACAACAGCTAACTCGTGGTTCTCTCTACCAGGCTGTTACTGAATCATTCAATTTTGTATGGGCAATAGTGTTTCACAAATAATGTAAGTTTTTTCAGTATTTAAAAAAAATTTTTTGTACCTCAGGTGAACTCCACACATTTATGAATAAATGATTAGTGAAATTCTGAATGGAATATTGATTTAAAATGTTTTTAAGACACTCCTGAAAATTTGAAGAATCTTGGTATGTATCAGTGTTCAAAAAAGAGATGTCCATAATTACTTTGAGGAGGAGATTTTTCTAAAGTCTGCAATAAAAGAATTTAGGAACTCTGAAATAAAACATGGGCAATTTAGTTTTTGGAAATGGATTTTAGAAAACACTTAAAATGGCATTTTCTTTTTTTAAAATATTTTATTTATTTATTTGACAGAGAGAGAGAGATCACAAGTAGGCAGAGAGGCAGGCAGAGAGAGGGGGGAAGTAGGCTCCCTGCCGAGCAGAGAGCCCGATGCAGGGCTCGATCCCAGGACCCTGAGATCATGACCCGAGCTGAAGGCAGAGGCTTAACCCACTGAGCCACCCAGGCACCCCACATTTTCAACACTTAAACCTAGGGTTTATTTCCTACAACAGTTTATTAAGGTATGTTTGTCAATAGATCATTGTTCTTTTTAAACATAGCTTTAACCCAGATGAGAAGTTGATTATTGCATCCGTTTTTGAGTTCTGAGGATTATAGATAGGTGCCATTAATACTTTCTTACACACACAGAGGGGAAAAAAAGTCATTTTGGAACAGAAAATTGCTTCATTCCATAAGCATGCCATTAATGCATGATCCAAGATGTCATAGTTTGGATGAGATAATCAAATTCCTAGATGAATCAACTGAAAGCAGCTGCTTAGTTTAGAAACGATTTGGAGATATGTAAACTGAAGACAGTTGATTGAAAGAAAAAATGAGTAAGTGTAAGGTTATTACCAAAAATGCAAAATGATTAAAAATCATCATTATGACTGTTAGGTCAATTAAAAAATGTTATGCTCATTCGTCTTTTGAAGAACTGCCACCAAATGAAAGTACGACTCTAGTTCCACTATTAACAAGTACATGTTGGATACTGACAGATGTACATGCCATCATTTTAAGACCATGAATTTGAAACCCTTGGGAATGATCATAGAATGAGTAAACTAACGTTCTTTGAAAATACCAGTCCAAGAAAGTTTGTTCACAATAATAATTCATGTTTATAAGGTGCCTTTCATTCAACTCTTAAGACTCTGTGTATAGATGTGTTTAAATATGCATGGTCATATATCACTGTCTTCATACATCACAGCCCAAATGTTTCAATTCCATGGACATAAAGCAACTCTTTATTTTGTGTGTGAAAATATAATCTCTGCCCTTGCCACACAAATTCTTTACAAATGGCCCCTTCTTATTTATGCTTCTATATTGCTTGTGCTGAAGGATTGTTAATGCAATCTTTTCTTAAAGCAAATTTTAAAAACTTCTTTAAAAACAAAACACCTGTGTTTTCTGGCAGGACAACAATGCATCAGCAAAAATAGCTTTATTTAATGACTGACTGTGGTTAGCTAGCGCCCCATAATTCACTTCATAATTGGAAAAAAATGTAACATTTGCTGACATCATCTGAGCGCTGATCTGGACCCACTGAACACGGAGTTTTCCAACAAAAATGATTTAATTTTCCACTTCACAATTCAGGAAGAATTTAGGATTAGGGCATTTATGGAGTCTAGAAATGATTTTCATTTTCAGGATTTTAGCTCAAAATTTGGACAGGAAGGACTGGAACATAGTTTAATTTCCAAGGCAAAATTTCATCTGTAAAATTTCACTTCCTTTTATGCATAACAATACCAGTCTGAGATCAATCATATTAAACTCTAAAGAAAAAAAATTGTTAGAAATGAAAAATCTAATGGGTGAGGAGAGAGAGATTTACCCAAAGTTCTATTCTGAAAAAGTTTCTTTTTTTTTTAAACAGATTTTAAAAATTTATTCATTTGACAGAGAGATCACAAGTAGGCAGAGAGGCAGGAAGAGAGAGAGAGAGGAGGAAGCAGGCTCCCTGCGGAGCAGAAAGCCTGATGTGGGACTTGATCCCAGGACCCTGAGATCATAACCTGAGCTGAAGGCAGAGGCTTAACCCACTGAGCCACCCAGGCGCCCCTGAAAAAGTTTCTTAAACAAATATGTACTCACTTGATTTTTGTCTACCTGGATCTCCAGTCTATTTGGGAGTCTGCAGTGCAAAATATACATGAATTGCATCAATGATTATTTAGAAGTGATGCACTATCAGTCATCATGGTATTATTTGATATTGATATGGCAATGGGTTCAAAATTTAATATATTTCACTGCAAATATGGGTAAAGAATATCTAGCCTAATCTTTCTTAAGAAAGCTCATCTTTATATTGGAGAGGAGGCAGAGGAACTTATTTCTAAAGTTGTCATCATCAATATTTTTGTCTCATCTCATCTAAACACTGTCTTATGAATACTCTTAATTCTTTGTCTTCTCTTGGCTGGACTTTTCTTCCAAAGTGATGATCTGGGTTAAACCCATCTGACTGCTGATTCCGTGCCGGCATATGAGCAGCTGAAATGGCTGGGAAAAAACACACACTCACCCACTCCCTCCCCACCCCCCGCACACAACTGTGTGTCCTGGTGTCTCTTGAAGTTCCACAGCTGCAAATCTAAGCTGGGCACTCAACATGTCCAGAATCTCACTCAACTTTAATAATATTTTCACCTTCCTATGTTCCTATCTTAGTCTGCTTAGGCTAGTAAGATTAAAAAAAAAAAATTACCATAGACTGAGTGGCTTAAACACAGAAATTAATTTCACACAGTTCCAAAGGCAGGAAGTCTAAGATCAATGCTGGCTAATTCCAGTGTCTGGTGAGGGCATCCTTCCTGGTTTGCAGGTGACTGCCTTCTCGCTGTGCCCTCACATGGCACAGATTTTCTTCCTCTTTTTCTCTCTCTCTTTTCCTCTCTCTCTTCTTACAAAGCCATAGTCCTATCATGTCAGGGTCCCACCTTTATGGCCTCATTTCACCTTAATTAGCTCTAAAGATCCTATCTCCAGAGACAGTCACACTGATGGTTAGGGCTTCAACATAAAAATTTGGGGGAGACACAATTCAGTTCATAGCAATTTCCAAGTGATCATTTCACTCCTTCTCTATGAAACTGTTAATATCACTCAGTCTCTCCATCACCTTCCTGCTGACTATAAGCTTATAGTTTTTAGGAAAGTAGAAACATTTAGATAGGAACTCTCTCATCTTCTCCTATGAAAACTTGCCTGGTGACTCCTACAACTTCCTGGTTTTTGCTTTGGATGATGTGTCTTGGCCCAAGACATCCTGGGCAAAGACTTCCATGGTGTTCCAGATCCTTGCCAGTGACTTAGTTTCTAGAATAATTTCGTCTCAGATCTCGTCCTTTGAATTTATCCCATTTTTCTGCTACTCTTTGTTAAAATTTTCTTCAGTTATCTAGAGCTGCTGCCTTTACTTTTTCAACTCACATTCTCTCCTAACTGACCTCAATTGGACATCTGTTCCTGTAACTTCATTGACTCTGTGCTCGTCGGGATTATTGATAACCACTGTAATTTAAACATTAGTGGCCACTCTACCATTCCTTTTTTGCTTGCCCTCTCAGCAGTATTCAACAAAGTTGATCACCACTTCCTTCCTTTTTTCTAAACAAGCATTTATTTATTAAAAAAAATTATTGCGCTGGCACCTGGGTGGCTCAGTTGGTGAAGTGTCTGCCTTTGGCTCCGGTCATGATCTGGGAATCTCGGGATGGAGCCGGAGCCTTGCGTGGGGCTCCCTGCTCAGTGAGAAGTCTGCTTCTCCTTCCCTCCTTTGCCCCGCCCTGCTGCTTGTGCGCATGCGCTCTCTCTCTCTTATGCGCTCTCTCAAATAAATAAATAAAATCTTTTTAAAAAATTCATTGTGGAAAGAACACTTAACTGAAGATCTACCCTCTTAATCAGTTTTTAAAGGATATGATACGGCATTTTTATCTATAGGCACAACGTTGTAGAGCAGATCCCTAGAATGTATTCATCTTCCTTCTTGAAACAGTTACTTTTCTTTCCGTGACACCACTCTCTCCTCGTTTCCTTCTATTTCACTGGCTACTTTTCTTAGTCTCCTTTGTGAGCTCCATCTTCTCCTGTGTCTGAACGCTATAGGTATGAGAATCCAGGGCTCTATCTTGGTCTTCCTTCTTTGCTCTATTTATGCAGTTTTTCAAATACACCTCATTAATCCCATGGCTTTAAATACTATATGCTGATGATTTCCAAATCTTCATGGTCAGCTCTGATTTCTCTTCTGAGCTCCAAATTACATATCTAGGTCCCTATTAGACAACTCCACATTAATTTTAAATGGTTATCCTCAATTTAATGTGGACCATATAAAGCTTTTATTTTTCTTTCTCAAGTACAACCCTACAACCCTGAGTTGGTTTTTTTTTTTTTTTTTTTTTTTTTTTTAGTATATGGCATCACCATCTATCTAGTTGCTGAAGTCAAAATTCTAGGAGTCAACACTGATTCCTCTCCTCCTTCATTCATCCTCATATCTGAACCCATTGTAAGTCCCACTAACTTTACCTCTAAAAGTATTCTGAAAACTTCCACTTTTCTCTGTTTCCAATGTATCCTTGCATCCCATCCACCAGAATCTCTCTTCTGGACTATTTCCATAATCTGCTAACCATACCAGGGCTCTCTCCTATTCCCTACCCCTAGGACAAACAGAATCCAAGTGAAATGGATATGTGGTAACCAGAGTACTTTTTTAAAATAAAAACCAAATCATAACCCTTGATTGAAACTTCTGTGATGACTTCTCATCAAGATAGGAATAAAATCTAAATCTTGACCTAGGAAACTCCAGGGTTTGCAGCATTTTCAATGTATTCTTTGATGGAATTATGGTCTGCAAAATGATTTCACCACAAAGAATGATATTAGCTGTGAATTTTTCATAGATGTTCTTCAGCAGGTTGGGGAAGCTGCCTTCTATTTTTAATTTGTTGAGGTGGGTTTTTTGGGGGGGGGTTGTTTGTTCATTTGTTTGTTTTAATCCTGAAAGAGTGTTGAATTTTGCCAAATACTTTTTCTGCATCATTTGAGACAATCATGTGGTTTTGTGCTTTCTTCTATTAGTATGATATATTTGACTGATTTTTGTATGTTGAGCCAACCTTCCATCACTAGGATCCATTTTACTTGGTTATGGTATATAATCCTTCATGTTGCTGGATTCAGTTTGCTGGTATTTTTATTGAGGAATTTTTTGTTTTCTCATGATGTCTCTGTCTGGTTTTGGTAGCAGAGTAAAAGTGACCTCATAGATTGAATTTGGAAGTATTTCCTCCTTATTTTTTGAAAAAATTTGTGAAAAGATTGGCGAACATCTCATCTAGGTTATCTAATTTGTTGACACACAATAATTCATAGTATTCTCATATAATTCATCCTATTTCTATAGATAAGAAACTAATTATTATTTTAAAATCTTATTTTTAGAGGGACCTGGGTGGTGTAGTGGGTTAAGCCTCTGACTCTTGGTTTTAGCTTACATCGTGGTATCAGGGTTGTGAGACTGAGCTGTTCGTTAAGCTCCATGGTCAGCACAGACTCTACTTAAGACTCTCTCCCCCTTTCTCTGCCCCTCGTCCCTGCACTCTTTCTTTCTCTCTAAAATAAATAAATAAGGGGTGCCTGGGTGGCTCAGTGGGTTAAGCCTCTGCCTTTGGCTCAGGTCATGATCTCAGGGTCCTGGGATCAAGCCCTGCATCCCACGCTCTGCTCAGCAGGGAGCCTGCTTCCCCCTTTCTCTCTTCCTGTGTTGCTCTGCCTACTTGTGATCTCTCTCTCTCTGTCAAATAAATAAATCAAATCTTAAAAAAATAATAAATAAATAAATAAATAAATCTTTTTAAAAAATCTTATTTTAGTTATCCGAGTCTTCTCTTTTTTTTTGGTTTCTGACTAAAGGTTTGCCAGTTTTGATAATGTTTTCAAAGAACAAATTTTCATTGATTTTATTTGTTTTTCTATTCTTAGGTCATTTATTTTTGCTCAATCATTATTATTTTCTTCCTTCTGTTTTCTTTGCAAACAGTTTCCAAATTAGTTTATTGATTTGAGATTTTTCTTCTTTCCTAACCAGTGTTTATTGCTATAAATTTTTCTCTAAGCACTGCTTTAGCTACATGTCATAAATTTTGGCATGTTCTGTTTTAATTTTCATCTACCTCAAAGTATTTTTAATTTTGCTTTTGGTTTAGTCTTTTACCTATTGATTCTTTAGTAGTGAGTTGCTTAAATTCCACATATTAGTGAATCTCCCAAATTCTCTTCTGTTACTAATTTCTAATTTCAATTTATTTTGGTTAGAGATCATCCTTTGTATTATTTCAATCTTTTAAATTTACTTAGATTTGCTTTGTGCCCTAATACATGGTCTATAATGGAGAATATTTCACATGTACTTGAGAAGAATGTGTATTCTATTGTCATATAGATTGTTCCATAGATATATGTTAATTCTACTTGATGTATAGCATTAAGTCTTCTATTTCATTGTTGATCTTCTATCTATTTGTTTTATTATTTAAAGTGGGATATGGGAATCTCCAATTATTAATACTAAACCATGTTTTACTGTCTTCATTTCTATCTGTTTTTGCTTCATGTATTTAGGAGCTCCGTTATTTGAAATAAATATATATAATATATATTTTTGACATAACTATATCTGAATTATGCCATTTCATTTGAAATGAAATTTTTTTTGTTTGAAAAACTCCATAAGAACCATAGTACACTCTTGGGGTGCCTGACTAGCTCAGTCAGAGGAGAATGTGATTCTTGATCTCTGGGTCATGAGTTCAAGGCCTACAATGGTTCATTTATTACTTAAATAAATAAACTTTAAAAATATTTAAGAAAAAATCCACAATATACTTATTCTTCTGTTGTATATCTGATCACCAGTTTCCTATGTCTTATTTAATAAACGCTTAGAAAATAGTCATTAATGAGTCATATAGCTTAAGTCTTTTACATTTCCATTTGAATTTGTAAACTTTGTTTCCATTTTATTTCTTTGACTGCTGTCATCACAGGTTGTGTGTTTTCCCTGAACATGAACAAAAATTGCTTGAATCTTGGAATCTAAACAAAGTCATCTTGATACTCATTTTCATTTTCTGTGTATGTGTGTGTGTGTGAATCTCTCTTCTTTCCTTTTTCCACTTATTCCATCTTGCTGTTGGCTTCTTTTTCAGGTGGATAAATTTTCTTAAAGCCAAGAGAAAGAGAGCTCCTCTTTTCAATGGTTTCAACATTCCAGGATTAACTTTTACACCTATCTCTGAACCAATCAGTGTGAGCAGAGATACAGATGATTACAATGATTGAACAGGCCTGGTATCGAGACCTCCTATGAAGCTAGACCACCCACAGGAGCTGAGAGCTGGGAAGGAGGGCTTTCTCAAAAGAAAATTGAGGTGCTTTTTTATCAGAAGAAAGAAGAGATGTCGGGCAAGCAGAAGCAACAGATGATCGATGTCCCTGATGTGTAAGATCATAACAATCACCAGAACAAATGTCAAAAACAGAGATTCCTGGGTGCTACCCCATTCTTACTGAATCAGAATCACTTAGAGGAGTTGTCTAGAAATTGGTATTTTTAATAGAATTCATGACTGCTCCCCTTTTGTCACTGCTTCTACTACAATGTAAACAAGTACTTGGAACATTCTCTTTTCATCTACCTTAAACATAAACTTCGAAGCTGGGCTACACACTTAAGCTAAAGAGGAGTGAACAATTATTCACTGCATTTAAGTTCTGCAGAACATGAAATTGGTATGGGGATGATCTGGAATAGATATTGATACTTCTCTAAACCATCAGAAAATCATTAATTCCTTTGTTTGACATCTGTGGTCTAGAACTAATGACATGTTTTATTTTTAAAAGAGGACAAGTGAAAACAAAACAGAAAACTCTACTATTTCTTTTTTTCCTCCTAAAAGACAAAATAGATAAATGGCTGTATTCTGGACTTCTTAGGAGGGGAGACCATATTTTTCATGTCTATAATTATACCCACACTCCTCATTACTAAACACCTGTTTAAGCTTCTTAAACATCTCATGAAGCTTAAACGGTAGATTGAAAAGTCATAGCACAAGTGAGTTACTTGCTGGTCAGCTTTGTTAGTTGATTTAAGTGTGTGATACGTGAAGTGGCCCTGAGAGTAGAGGTTTACTGCCTCTCTTGTGCTTTCATGAATGTGTATTGTCTTCTCTGAATTCTATGTACCTTGTGGATCTGAGTTTTAAAGCCAATAAGTAACAACGCTAAAGAAACGGAAGCTATAAGACACTTATGGGCAATTACCATCATGGAACTTGGGCTTTAAAATGTCCAGCAAGAATAACAGTAATAATAACAACAATACCAACAGCATTAAATTGAAATTAAAATAACATTTATCGAGCATTTTCTATGTACCTACCTTTGTGTTAAACACATAACATGAATAATCTACTGATTCCTTAAAACAACGTTATGAGGTAGTTGCTATTATTATCCCTATGTTATGGTGATGAAACAGAAGTACTAAGCAATGTACTTAAGTTCACACAGCTATGATATGGCTGAGACAAGTTTCATACAATCTGTCTCCTTCCATATCTACCTGCCCTCTTCTCTTAGTGAGTACTGGATATACAGTGCCAGTGGGGATATATATGTTTGGTAATAATGTGTTTATTTCACACATAGGAGGACAAGATTAGCAGAATCATCTTACATATCTCTGAACCAATGACCCTGACTTCATTAACAGTACTTCACACAGCTAAACGAGCTTAGCACAGACTTTGGTGTCTTAGAACACTTGGAAGTGATTAAAGTCTTGCCTCTAGGTTGAAGTCTCCTGGGCTGGGAAGGAAAGGCCTTCAGGAGGTCCTGCTGTCTGTTGATGTGGGATAGACAAATTAGATTCACAGAATAAAGGCAAACGAACATGCAAGTAGAAACCTGCACCTTTTGAGTTCAATGAAAGCAAGAATGGAACTCTTTCATTTATGGCCACCACCAAGAAGTCCTCATTTATTTAACATCTGTCTCCAAGGAAAATTTTTCATTTTTTTCATTAAAAAAAGTTATTTCCACATTAATGTTATTTCTTTAAAAGTGATAGTAGCTTTTTCAAAAACTTCTTAGTCTTTTTATTAGCTTCTTGGAAGTTAGAAAGAGCCCCATTATCTCCAAAATTGGTTTGAATTAGGTACACAATTAGGAGTCCATCAAGTTGGAGAGAGATTTAAACTTTCCAACACCGGTTTATCATCCTTTTTTATAAAACAGGCATCAACAAAAGAAAAAGGGAAAGCCTGCCTCAACAATCCTATGCAAAGAACCTCCCAGTTTGTTTTTTCTTTAATTATTGTCAGTCCTTGAGAAATGTACATATCTGTTGCAATAAGCAGGAGTTGTGGCATGCTCTGTGAAGATGGGCCAAACCTCCTGCAGGACTGTGTGAATGGAATTCAGTATACATTGCAGCCTAAAAATATTGTAAGAGCATTCCATTCTTCTCATGAGACTTTTCTTCTTTTCTTATTCAGCTGCATTCAGATCTCTGTGGGGAGCAAGTGAGAGTCTGTGGATTCAATGAAATGTAAAAGCAGAGGAGACTTCCAGAGAGCCTTCTTTCTGTCCCTAAAGGTCTTCATTTGTCTACAATGCTTGATAGATCAGTTTAGTCCAGAATTCACTGATACAGGAGAGATATTGACTTGCCCTATTGTGTAAACATAGAAAGCCCCAAATCGAAACCCCTGCCAGTGACCCCAAGCCCCAAGCTTTAGGAACTATGGGATTGAGACAAGAAATTGTGAGAGTCAACAATGGCACTGACAACCATACGTTATTGACTCAGACTGATTAGAAATTAAAGCACCAACCCCAGAGGAGAATTTGCAAAGAAATCACTGAGTGCTCGTGTGCTCTATGATCTTAAGCTCTTATTTTTGCCTTTACTGGATCATTATTAGCAGAGGCAAGTAGAAAACCTGCAAAATACTTTTGTAACTTCTTTCCCTTTAAAATAGTTGTCATTGACTAACGCCCCATGTGAAAAGCTGGGATGGGACTTGGATGATTTGTATTAAATTCTGCCCCTACTTCTGAATTGATGTAACTACAAAGAATTCGTATCACTTCTGGATGTTTCTATTTTTTGAATATACAAAGAGCGAGGTAATCGTATCTTCCTCCTTTCTAATCCACCAAGACAGTTATCAATCAGGCTATAGGCAATGATGTATCGAACTCTGAGCAAAGAAAGATCTGATGCAATGTAGAGGAATACTTTTTTCCCCTTACTGTTGTATTTTCCCTTCAGTAAGAATCAGTGTTTTTCTTTGCATCCAACAGACAACAGAGAAGCACAGATATGTCCTGTCTTGTTCCTGGTATCTTCCTTCTCTCCAAAACATTATCAGTGATTTCACCAATAGGAAAGCAGAGTCTGGGAGGTTGCATTTATCAGCTAACTTGTACTCCCTCTGCTGGTTGAATGGCTCATATTTCTCTTTCCATGACTCCCAGGCTCTAAGATTGATTGATTAATTAATAAATTAATTAATAATTGACTTATTTATTTACTTCGGTGAGGTTAAAAATTATGTGTATTTTTTTTTTAGGGAATGACCAACTTAGAATGAATTTGTGATATAGTATGATTTCCCAGTACTCGGAAGACTTATTTTATTGAGCACAAATGAGGACAGGTTCATAACGAGGTTTTGTCAAAGTTGTGTTATCAAGGATTAGCAAATCTATCCAACTCCAACCTTCTGATGGTACATACAAGTAAAGACCTAAGAAATAAATACTTATCTGGCATAGGTATCAACCTTTGCCTTTAAAACACTGGAGAGGTAGCTTGGTATACATGGGAGCAGTCTGATAAAAACAGCCAGAATTCATCAAATATGTTTAAATTCATGGGTTCATAATAATCTGAACAAAACCCCAAATCAGCCACCTTTAAATGATGATAAAGAATCAATTAATTATTTTGAACACTGGTAAATAGGAAAGAATAAAGCAACTATCCTGTCTTTGTATGAATTATGCTACTAAGTAATCTAAAGTAGATGAAAGAAGTATTTCTTTTTATAAGTATTCCAGTCAATAACTATAAAAGAAATGATAAAATTATACTATCACCATATTTTTTTTAAAAAAGATTTTATTTATTTATTTGAGAGAGAGAGAGAGTGAGAGAGAGCATGAGAGGGGAGAAGGTCAGAGGGAGAAGCAGACTCCCCATGGAGCTGGGAGCCCGATGTGGGACTTGATCCAGGGACTCCAGGATCATGACCTGAGCCAAAGGCAGTTGCTTAACCAACTGAGCCACCCAGGTGCCCTGATCAATCCCTAATCAATTCATGTATCTAGGCATCAAGCATTGAAGCTACTTAATATCACAGAAAGAGCTAGGTCATGTGCCTCCTGATAAAAGAATACATCACCACCTTTGAACTTGCCAAAGGTGTACAACCTGAATCTTATCAAGCCTCTGGACCCAGATGCCAATTTTCAGGAAATATGGAGAGCAGAGGAAATGGTCAACTACATCATGAGTGTACAATCAGCAAAACTCAGACTGTGGGAATCTTGACTGGTCAAATGCCCCAGGTTCTTCAGTAGATAAATTGCAAAGAAAAGAAATGGGTAGAGAGGAAATCTCTCGAATGAAAATGACTTAAAAGAGATCATTTTTTTAAAAGAGCACATCTTAACCGGAGTGTTTGAGGTGTACTCTTGGGTAATAAATACAGGAAGAAACAGAGGGATGGTTACGATGCTAGTCAGGTTGGTACTTGCTTCTGGGAAGAGAGAAGGTATTGAGCTTGGAATGGGACAGGTGAAGGTACTCCTTGACCTGCGCGGTGGTTACAGGGTACTCACCTTATAATAATTCTCTAAGGTATGAATTTTGGTGTGGTATTTGGTCTGTGTTTTATTTTATCATAACAAGTTTTTAAAATAGGCATCCAGAATGAGAACGGCCCCTATTAGCTGCTTAATCAGTCCCCCTTTTCCCTGTTTCCTACATTTCTCTCCTCTCTTCTCTTTCTCTGTCTCTCTGATTATCATCTTGATTACTCTTCCTAGTTCCCGGCTCTCACCACCAAGCTCCCTCATGTGTCTCTTTTAGAAGCTCTTGTCTGCTTCTTGGTTTTGAAGACTGCCTGTGCCAACCTAATGTCACAGCCAAGTGGTACAGCTGGGAAGGGAAGAGAGTCAGAAACTCACTTCTTTTCCCTGATTTTCAAGCTCTGCCATGTAAACTCAATTTCATCAGAGCTCATGTTGCATTGTGCTTCCCACTGTATATTTGGTACATGATTTCATATTTTTAAAAAATCTGGTTTATCTTGTCATTTTTTGGTAAATGTAACTTAAATTTCAATGGTAGACTCAAAAGGATGAATAAATATATTAGACAAAGGTGTTTAAGAAGCAACTACTTTTGTTGAGCACCTTTTAGAAACCATTCACCAGGTTGCTTTTCTTTTTTTTATATTTTTTTTCCATTTTATTTATTTTTTCAGCGTAACAGTATTCATTCTTTTTGCACAACACCCAGTGCTCCATGCAAAACGTGCCCTCCCCATTACCCACCACCTGTTCCCCCAACCTCCCACCCCTGACCCTTCAAAACCCTCAGGTTGTTTTTCAGAGTCCATAGTCTCTTATGGTTCGCCTCCCCTTCCAAATTTTTTTTTTTTTTAAATAAACATATAATGTATTTTTATCCCTAGGGGTACAGGTCTGTGAATTCACAGGTTGCTTTTCTTTATAGAAGTTATAAAAAATAGTAGCTACCATTTTTGGAGTATGAATTATGTGCTAGGCAGTTTACATACTCCATTCCTAATCCTAAAAGGGACATCTCATCTCTACAAAGTAGGTATCATTGTCTTTATTTTACCGATAAGAAATGCGAAGTTCTGAAGGGTAAGATGATTGGTCGAAGTCATACAGATAGTTACTTCTGAAAACCAGATTGAACCCATACCCTTCTGACTCCAGAATTTGCTCTTTTTCACTATAAGATGGTGATTGAATATTGGCCTACAACATGGAGGTTTTCAGTATATTGTTATAAAGTATAACGTGCCACTTTCTAAATTAACCTCATGATGAGGTACGGCACTGCACTTGAGTATTTGTATGAGCTTTAAGATCTACTGTGAAGATAATGTTTTGGGGGTGGCTGTCCGTTCTGTCACAAGTGTAAAGCACAACTGTCATGGCAAATAGATAAAATCACATTTGAATCGTACAAAGTAAAGCTAATTTTGGAGAAGACTTCCTAACTGCCCAGACAACTGTCACCTTTCCTTCTCTGCCTCTGGCACTGCCTCCCTTCATTCATGATTTCCTTTTCTCTTATTACCATGTAATGGAAGCTTGATGTGTTGGTAATACACTGTCGATTTCTTGGTAAATCAATGGAAAATACCTTTCTTCTGGACTGCTAGGTAATGATCAAGAAATAGAATACTTAAAGGAGAACAGACCCCATATTATATTCACTCTCAGAGCTCTTTTGCATTTGGACACATAGGAGATGGTAAATAGGCTCAAACTAAAAGAGAACATACTCATCTTATTGTAAAAAAAAAAAAATGTTCTTCATGTGACCTATTCCTCACTAAAAAACCACTTGATGCTGGGAATTTTCTATTCTGGGGTTTTGCACAATCTAGTTTATTTATTGCACAGAAATAAATATGCATAGACGGGGAATAAGAACTTGACAGAGTTTCTTGTTTAGTAGCAGTCTTATGAGAAAAGAGAACCCTTTTATTTCATTAAAAAATTTGCCTTTAAAACTTGTCTCTTCTAGCTTTTCAGATGCAATTTGAAAGGGATTATGATTATGGTGGGGGAGAGAATGATTTTTGGTTTGATTAAGCGTTAATGGATCGGCACCGTTTAATTACTCTGCCACAAATGCAGCAGAAGCAGCATTAAGACACATTTTGTGGGGGCGCCTGGGTGGCTCAGTGGGTTAAGCCGCTGCCTTCGGCTTAGGTCATGATCTCAGGGTCCTGGGATCGAGTCCCGCATCGGGCTCTCTGCTCAGCAGGGAGCCTGCTTCCCTCTTTCTCTCTCTCTGCCTGCCTCTCTGCCTAGTTGTGATTTCTCTCTGTCAAATAAATAAATAAAATCTTAAAAAAAAAAGACACATTTTGTGTGACTCACAGTTTCATAAGGCTATATATTTTTTCATGCTTGTATAAGTGCAGTTGTTGCTGATATTCCTTTTATTTCTTTTTCACAAAATCTAAATCACACACAAATACACACGCTTACTAAAGTAAACTAAAACCTGTGTTTTTCTCACCGAGTTTACTTGAGAGAAGAAGGCCTCTAATATCTGAGAATGAGTCTTTGCTCTTTTTTTTTTTAATGCAACTAATGATAGATTTTTAAGGTGCTAAACATAGACTTGAAAACTATATACTAACACCTGGACTTACTGAATATTTCCAAAACAATCAAGTTATACATCTTTCTTTTGGAGAACCTGGCTACCACTAGAGAAACTTAGAACATTCCCCAGACACAGGAATAACATGTATACCTAAAGATCCCTCGAAAAACAAGAGTTTCAAGTATCTTACCCTACCATACATCATGAAAGTGATTTGGCCAAATGAGAGGCTTAAGTTAGTTAAGTTAGTGGACATTAGTAAAGAAGATCTCACAACAATGAAAACACGGAGTTCTAAATACCAGAAATCCCTCAACCGCCAGTGGTTCTCAGCCCAGCTATCTCAGACCAGCTATCTATCACAATTAGTGGGAGGAAGTGTGTGTGTGAATGCTTTCAGTAAACACTGATGACCTGTCCTTCCTAAGTCTTTCCGAGTGAATCGAAGGCAACAATATTTTTTAAAAGCTCTCCAGATAATCTGTGTGTGGCCAGTGTTAAGCACCACAGATCTACATGATAATTTCTCAACACACTGCAAATTCTGGGGAAGTGTGAACTGATTTATTCCTTCATCAGAAGGTCTGATTTAAATATGGAAGGCAATCAGCAAGGTTTGCTCACTGGCAATTTCATTAAAAAGGCTGTGCTGCATGCGGGGTTATGTGAAGGCTCCCTAGATGTTTTGCCAGACGACTGTGGCACCAGAAAAGTGTGGAAACTTTTCAAAAGAATATGTTTCTTCACTCAGGAGCATGTGAAACAACGCTGGGGGTCTAGGAAAGCTTTTCACATAAGGGCATTTAGTGGAGATGAAGCTAGGAAAGTTTCCTCCCTCCCTTTCTGTTTTTATTTTCTGAAATGTGTCAGTGATATCTGGACTGATTAAGGTGTAATGACAGGCACATGAATGACCTGGAAATAATGTTTCCCCTAATGCAGGGCAGTTTGGGAAAAGCCCAGAGATCACACTTTACATCAAAATCCTGATGTTCATGTTTTCCAAAGCCAACCCTCCCACTGGTAATATCTTCCAGTTTCTTTTGATACAGTGGGTAATTTGCCATGTTGGGAAGCATTTTCTTTGCTCAGTTCATCTGATCTGAAACAAGGGTAGTGTGTGGGGTGGAACTGCTTTCTGGACACTGTGGCATTTTAGGGGAAAAAAAAAAACAACCAGCCTGTGTAGCTCATTCTAATTTATCAAAAGCTGCCAGTATTGGCTACACTGCAGATCTAGCAATCTACTTCAATGTAAACATTTTAATTACTATTTATAACATTTGGCTTTCATTAAAAGTTAGAGAAAAACTTAAAAATTTTTTTCGTAAAGTAAATACTGGAAAACCCCTTTAAAAAGCTTACGCCCCCAACACATGCACGTGCGTGTGTGCACGCGCACACACACGGTTTTGATTTAAAGACAAAAAGAAAACTCCTCAAACAAAAGAAGAACAAGAGCAATAACAAGAAAAAAAGAGTGGGAGAGAGGGAAGGAAGGAAGGAGGCAAGAAAGAAGGAAGGCTTATTGAAAAGGAAGATAATAGAAAAGAAAAGGAAATTATGTACCCCTATCTTAATACCACTCATAAAAATTAACTAGAAGTGGTTTAAGGACTTAAGCATAAGAAAGACCTGGTATGTAAAACTCCTAGAAGAAAACATGGGAAGAAGCTCCTTGACATTGGTTTTGGCAATAAGTTTTTGGACATGATATCAAAAGCACAATCCATCTAAACACAAATCAACAAGAGGGACTACATCAAACTAAAAAGCTTCTACACAGAAAAAGAATTAGTAAAATTAAAAGGCAACCTATAGAACTGAGAAAATATTTGCAAACTACGTATTAGGTAGAAGGTTAATATCCAAAATATATAATGAACTCATACAACTCAATAATAACAGCAAAAAACAAATAATCTGATTAAAAATAGGCAGAGGACCTAAGTAGATATTTTTCCAGAGAAGACATCCAAATGATCAACAGGTACATGAAGGAATGTTCAACATCACTAATTATCAGGGAAATGCAAATCAAAACCACATTGAAATAATCACTGCCCACCTATCAGAATGGTTATCACCAGAAAGATGAGTTAACAAGTGTTGGCGAGGATGTGGAAGAAAGGAAACCTTTGTGCACTGTGGGTGGGAATATAGCTGGTTAAGTCACTATGGAGAATATTACAGACGTTATTCAAAAAATTAAAAATACAACTACCAGGGGTGCCTGGGTGGCTCAGTGGGTTGAATGGTCCACTCTTGATTTTCAGCTCAGGTCACGAGATTGAGTCCCACATCAGGCTCAGCAATGGGTGTAGAGCCTGCTTGGGATCTTCTCTCTTCCTCTCCCTCTGACCCTCCCCTTTCCCGCTCTCTCTCTCTCAAAATAAATAAATATAAACAAACAACTACCATATGATCCAGAAATTCTACTCCTGGGTATGTATCCAAAGGATATGAAAATAGGATTTTGAAAAGAAATCTGGGCTCTCTGCTCCTCCCTGTTTGACAGACAGCCACCTATTCTGGTGCAGTACCAGCCACATGCCCAAGACAAGGTGGTGAAGATTAGAGTAAACGGACTTGGCCATATTGTGTGCCTGGTCACCAGAGCTGCTTACATGTGGCAGAGTGGATATTGTCAGCATCAATGACCCTTTCATTGACCTCAACTACATGGTCTACATGTTTTAGTATGATTCCATCCTGGCAGCTTCCATGGCACAGTCAAGGCTGAGAACAAGAATGTTGTTATCAATGGAAAGCCCATCTCCTTATTCCAGGAGTGAGATCCTGCCAACATCAAATGGGGTGATGCTGGACCTGAGTATGTTGTGGAGTCCACTGGGGTTTTCACCATGGAGAATGCTGGGGTTCACCTGAAGCACTGGGTCAAGAGGGTCATCATCTCTGCCCCTTCTGCTGATAACCCCATGTTTATGATGAGTGTGAACCAGGAGAAGTATGACGACACCCTCAAGATTGTCAGCAATGCCTCCTGAACCATTAACTGCTTGGCTCCTCTGGCCAAGGTCATCCATTTCAACTTCGGCATCATCGAGGGGACTCATAACCACAGTCCTTGCCATCACTGCCACCCAGAAGATCATGGACAGCCCCTCTGGGAAGCTGTGGTGTGATGGCTGAGGGGCTGCCTAGAACACTATCCCTTCTTCTACTGGCACTTCCAAGGCTGTAGGCAAGGTCATCCCTGAGCTGAATGGGAAGCTCACTGGCATGGCCTTCTATGTTCCCACTCCCAATATCTCAGTCGTGGGTCTGACCTGTCACCTGGAGAAAGCTGCCAAATATGAAGACATCAAGAATCAGGTGAATCAGGCACAACAGGGCCCCCTCAAGGGCACCCTGGGCTATACCAAGTACCAGGTAGTCTCGCATAACTTTAACAGTGACGGCCACTCCTCCACCTTTGATCCTGGGGTTGGCATTGCTCTCAATGACCACTTCATCAAGCTCATTTCCTCGTATAACAATGAATTTGGCTACAGCAACAAGGTGGTAGACCTTATGGTCCACATGGCCTCCAAGAAAGACCCTCTGGACCAGCCTAGCAAGAACAAGAAGAATAGAGAGGTCCTCAACTGTTGGGGAGTCCTAGCCACAACTCATTCCCCAACATACCGAGTATCTCCCAATCTCCCTAATTTTCATCCCAGATGCCCTGAAGAAAAGCAGGAACTTGGGAAGCTCTACCTTGTCATGTACCATCAGTAAGTATACTGTACCCAGCCAAAGAGAAGAAGCAGCGGGGGGGGGGGGGGGGGTGAGAAAAAGAGGAAGAAAAAGAAAAGAAATCTGCACTCCTGTTTATTACAGTATTATTCACAATAGCCAAGATATAGAAACAACCTAAATGTCTATCAGTGGATGAATGGATACAAAAGTTGTGGTATATATATATACAATGAAATATTACTCAGCCATGAGAAAAAAGAAAATCCTGCCATTAGCAACAAAATGGATGGACCTTTTAGGGCATTATGCTTAGTGAGATAAGCCCATCAAAGATAAATATTGTATGGTATCACTTATATGTGGAACTTGTAGAACGGACGAATTTGCAGAAACAGAGGGTAGAATGATGGTTACCAGGGGCTGGGGGAACTGGGTAAATGTTGTTAAAAGATACAAACTTGCAACTAAAAGACAGATAAATTTTGAAGATCTAACACATAGCATACTTATTATAGACAATGCTGTATTACATACTTCCAAATTGCTAAAAGACTAGATTTCACATGTTTCTACCACCAAAAAAGAAATGATGTGTGTGTGTGTGTGTTGTGTGTGTGTGTGTAAATTAGTAGATGACTCTGTCCCTTCCCCCCCAACACACACACAAAAAAGCTGTAGTACAGTTTGATGAGTTCTTCCCATCTAGCTCTGAAGGGCCCTGTTAAGTTTGATTTGGCAGAATGTATGTTACTGGATAACACAAGATATAACTTTATTTATCCTCCTGTACCAGGAGTGTTAGTTTCAGTTGACATCTGTTTCTTGTGCTGATATGCAACTCTCTGCTATATGGTTAGTCTTAGTTGAAAGACTAACTTTATATTTTAGAAAGTAGTAACATATCAAGATCATAGTAGCGCTTCAGAAAACAGAGAAGAAGCAAAATAGGTTTGGGAGGTGGTGGGGGATGAATAGGCTGTAGACATTGGATATTACCTTGAGTGACATGGAAAACCACTGAAGGGGTCAGAGTAGAGGAGTGCTATAACCTAGCTTCTCTTATAAAGCAACCACCTTCATTACTGCATTAAGGACAGACTACAGAAGGCAAGGATAGAAGCAGGAAGATCAGTTAAGAGAAGACTCCAACAGTCCACGAAAAAGATGATGTGACTTGGACCAGGATGATAACAATGGAGGTGGATTTGGTGATGGATTGGATGTTAGAGAGAAAGAGGGTAAGGAGTCAAGAGTATAAGCTTTTGATTTTGGTACACTTAAAATGACAGTAGCCCTTAACTGAGATGAAGGAGATCACTGGAGGAACAAATGTTAAGATGGAGATTTTGGATTTCATTTTGGATGTGTTAAGCCCAAGACACCTATTAAGCTCCCAAGTGAGAAGGCAGCATTTGGTGGCATACAGACTCAATTCCTCAGGGAGTCTGGAGTGTAGGGGAGAGGCTGTGGCTGGAGATAAGAATTTGGGTCAGAGCCGAACAGTGTGGTAAATCGTGTTGCTGTAGAATATTGGCGAAGGCATTGCTTATAAAAAGGTGACTTTTAAGACTACTACATTATGTCCTTTTGAGTTGCCTTTTTTACTTTAGACTCTTAAGCTGTTATACTTTAAAAGTTTTAGCTTTCCTATTTTCATCTTTTATATGTATTTACTATGACTTATTACAGGTAACTATGCTTTATGTATTTCCAGATGTACCCCATCCCCAGAGAAGTGATCAATACATCTGGTAATGGCATGAATTTTATGTTTTTGTATCATCTTTATAAAATAGAATCCAAAAGGTTTTCTATATTGTTTGGTATGATTTGTGAGTATCTTTGATGTTCAGTTTCTCCCGAAAAGCTAACCTCTCACACTTATATGAAAGGTATTGGGAAAATATAATTCAGAACCTTAAGCAATCACATGAGGAAAACTGAGGCCAGAGGCCACCACTGGACTCCCTTCCCCCACTCAGTCTGGACACCAGTCATGACCTAATAGCAAGACCTAGGTCCTGGTAATGTGTGCGATGGAAATGACCCTAAAAATTCTGGCCAACTTAGTCCAAATTTAACTATGTGGATGTGCCAAGAGCCCAGAATATCATAGCAGGTTTGGGGGCAGGTACTAGTAACTGAGGGCTTTAGAAGTTCTGGGCCAAGTGTAATCAAAGAACAAGTAAAAGGTCATACAGTTTGACTGACCAGCATTGGTAAGGTTGAAATAATACTTCCTTTGTCCTTCTGGAATGGAGAAAACTTAAAGTTTGGTTGGTGTTCTCAGGTCTCTTCTGGATGGGACAGTCATCTTCTGAGAGATACTAGGAACTGGAGGTAAAAATGGCACTTGCTTAGATACTTGTTTTAGCATCTTGTATTTGATACTTCTGAAGCCATTAAAGTCAGAAGAAAGATGGGACTTAAACAGAAACAGGAAAGTTGTAACTTTACCACTTGGATTCTGGCTTTCTGTGTACTATTTCACTCAGCAATGGTTTATTGAACCCCTACTCTGTGTTGAGGGCTGTGATTTATAAATTGGGTTTTGTTTATTCTTGTCAATTGCAATGTATCAATTTATTAAACATTAGAAAATAATTCATTTATTACTGTTATAATTAATAGCTCAAAGCAGCTAACATCAGCAATAGAATTTGATAGGATCTAACTACAAGCAACTTCTTCACAGTGAAATAAAAGTATTCACTGAAATAGGATATTAAAAGACAATAAGTTGGAAGAAAATTTTTGTCCATACATGGCAAACGAATGGATCTTCTTTGTAGACAAATATCATATGCATTGTTTTTATTTTTTTTAAGATTTTTTTAAAAAGATTTTATTTATTTATTTGACAGACAGAGATCACAAATAGGCAGAGAGGCAGGCAGAGAGGGGAAGGGAAGCAGGCCCCCCGCTGAGCAGAGAGCCCGCTGAGCACAGGGCCCGATACACTGGGATCATGACCTGAGCTGAAGGCAGAGGCTTGAACCCACTGAGCCACCCAGGCGCCCAAGATTTTTTTTTTTAATTGGAGAGAGAGCTAGAGAGCACATTAGCAGGTGGGGAGGGGCAGAGGGACAGGGGGAAGCAACCTCCCCACTGAGCAGGAGGTCTGAAGCAGGGCTCAATCCTGGGACTCTAGAATCATGACCTGAATTGAAGGCAGACCCTTAAATGACTGAGCCACCCAGGCGCCCCTGCTTTTATTTTACTTTATTTTTTCATATGCATAGCTTTTTAAAAAAATAGTATAAAAATAGAAAAAGAGATAAAAGTTAAGAATTAGATCGAGCCCCGCATCGGGCTCTCTGCTTGGCTGGGAGCCTGCTTCCTCCTCTCTCTCTCTCTGCCTGCCTCTCTGCCTACTTGCCTACTTGTGATCTCTATCTGTCAAATAAATAAATCTTTAAAAAAAAAAAAAAGTTAAGAATTAAACTATTCAAATAAGAAACATGTGGCTGATAAACATGAAAAACCTTGAGTATTACTAGTAATAAGAATTTTTGCATCCACAAATAACAAAATACTATTTTTCCATTAACTTTTTATGAATTAGGTTTTGAAGGTTGCATATAAGTTGTATCTATCTATCTATCAGATGAGTTGAATGTGAATTAATGAAGTGGACAAGAGGGTAAGGATCCAAGAGAAGGATCTAGAGTACCAGAAATTTGAAGTAGTACTTTGTGTTCAGAGCTACATGAAGAGTTCAACACTGCTGGAGTTTACTATGCAAGAGGGAGAAGAAGAATATAGAGTGAGCCAAGGTAAGTATGAAGGGTCGAGATTATGGAGGATTTTGGGTAGGTAATGGTGAAGACCTTTCACTGAATCCTGAGGGTGATCAGGAGTAAGTGAAGGCCAGGAGAAATCCCAGTTGAATTACAGTTTTTAGGGAGAGCACTCCGACCTTGTAGGCAAGGTGAGGCTGAAAACAGGATGACTCTTCAAGCAGAACAGGTGATCCATTGAGATGGGGGTTTTGACTCTAGCCAAGAACTAAGGGCTGGAGAGGAGATCAACCAGAGCAATAAGCAGTTACTGAGGCACCTCTCCTCGAGTTTATAGGGGTTTACTTGTGATATACACTTAAATTGAAAGGAAAACACTACCAAGGACACACTTAGCTTCTTCCCAATTTAACACAGATTCATTTTAGAAGTTAAGATCCAGTCCTTTCCGTTTCCTCTAGAATAACCACGGAATGGGATTAGGAGGCTGAGGCTGTTTTCCAGAGCGGGATGCAGCTTGTGGTCAGTTAAACTTGTGGGCTACTTTCTGCATGTCACTGTGGTCACCTGGTCCTCACCCTGGCTGGAGGTATCTGATAAAGGAAGGATTTGGACTTGAGTTGTCGGTACTTCCTATCTTAAAGCTCTTGCCCAGACCCTGGGGAGTTTCCTGGAATACTGAGCTCTATTGCTTTACTCTAATCAGCTCTCCTTGAAATTGCAACCAGGGAGAGATGGGCTCGGAGGAGAAACGAACCCTGTAAGTCCCAAGAAAGACTGAGAGGGTTTTCAATTCCCCATTTGGAATTGATTTTTTGCCTTTCCATGAACATAATTCATCTGGTTATTGCCCTCCTAATTCATCCTGCATAGAATGAGGGCAACTAACCCTGTTTATAGCTAGCCTTCCTCTCTTACTCTGCTTTTTTGTTTCAAAAATATGTTGTCAATAACTTCACAAGCTGACCAAGAAATTCAAAATTTCAGTTTTAAAATGTGAATTATACTTCAAAATTTATATGACTAACATTTTTATTTATTTAGAAAATTTTTTGTGACTATTTTTTAAATGACAGAGAATAGTTAGCAGATCTGTAGTGAATATCCAGAAATATGTATTAGATGCTTCATGTTAAGTTTAAGCTGAGACTTCGAGTTAGCAAGAAAGTATATGAGTAGAAATCTGGCAAAATTAAGAGTCAAATACTGAACCAAAGTAAAAAAGCAGTTCTCTGCTGGGTTACTGGGAATGAATCAGAAAACCCATAAATGTGAGGAAGGATGTTTCAGAGGTGAAGGTGTACAGAGTACAAAGCTGAAGGGGAAGATGTGTTCTCTAGGTATTTTAGAAGTAAGGAATTTGAAAGCCAAAGCAGTTAACTGCCTTGGCAAGGTCACACAGTTAGGGGCAGAGCCTGGATGAACACTTATCTTGACCCAGAGCCCATTACCTTTTCCTATGTTATCCTGTGATGAGGTATGGAATTGGAGATTTCAGTGTCTCTCGAGCCACACAGATAAAGACATCAGAATAGAAAAAGACGTAAAATTATATGAGAAAATAACAAGAGAGGGCTTCAAGACTGAAATAATAGGTCTGATTAATTTTTCCAGGTTGAAGAAAACGATAGCTGTCTCTCCAAGCATGGCGTGGGGTGGGGGGTAGCTATTGACAAAAGGGTGCTCTGGGCCCTTATTTGGTATTTAGTCCAGAAAATTTTGTAAAAATCCAACTTTACAAAAAGCCTTCAGGTTATATTTTTTACACACACACACACACACACACACACACACACACACACAGAGCAAAGGATGTAAAGGTCCAATTAAGGAGCTTATCTGCTAGAAGACTCTAACACATTGTTAAATAATTATATTGCTCTTCTAATTGCCAGGGAGGAGGGTGGAGATCTGTTAAACTGTACAATTGACAAGGCACTACAGGGAATCCAGATAAGAGCCAACAGAACCGGTTATAAAAAGATTAGACGCTCTTGAAGTTAACCAAACAGAAGGAGCAGATAACACACATCTGCCGGTTCTAAAGGCAGGAGCAAGGAAAGGGTGAAAACTTAGGACTGCAGCCTATACACATGGAAGGTTGAGTAAGAATCTGACTGACTCAGTATCAACTGTCTAAGATATTTTGGTAAAACAATTTTCTTTCCTTCTTTCTTTTTTTTTTAGAGAGAGAGCAAGCGTGTGCCCATGAAGGCAGGGAGGTGGGGGGGGGTGGGGGGGAGGGGAGGGGTAAAGGGAGAGGGAGAGAGAGAATCCTAAGCAGGCTCCACACCCAGGGCAGAGCCTGATACAGGGCCCAGTCTCATGACCCTGAAATCATGACCTGACCTGCAATCAAGAGTTGGACACTTAACGACTGAGCCACCCAGGTACCCCTGGATAAAAAAATTTTCTGAACAAAGTTGGCCTAAATGATTGGTTTTCAATTTTGGATAGTCTTCTGAAACTGAGTCACCAGACTTTCATTTTTTAAAGATTTTCTTTCTTTCTTTCTTTTCTTTCTTTCTTTCTTTCTTTCTTTCTTTCTTTCTTTCTTTCTTTCTTTCTTTCTTTCTTTCTTTTTCTTTCTTTTCCTTTCTTTCTCTCCCTACCTTCCTTCCTTCTGAGCCCATGTGAACTGGGGGTGGGCAGAGGGAGAGGGAGAGAGAATCCCAAGCAGGCTCCCTGACAAGCAGGAGCCAGACATGGGGGCCCAATCTCATGACCCCAAGATCATGACCCAAGCCAAAATCAAGAGTCGGAAGCTCAACTGACTGAGTCACCCAGGTGCCCCACAAGACTTTTATGATAGGTGTGAGAAAGAACACTCCAGGGATCTATGACTCATAAAACTTAGGGGTAGTGTTCTAACAAAGTGGAAATAAAATATAGATATAACGCATCTCCTGTAACAGGTAATCTCTAGAGCCTTAATTCTAAGAACGTACCCTGATGTTATCCCTACTGTAAAGACCCCAGAAAGGGTTGACTGATTTGGATGAGGCCATCCTGCTAATAAATAAGTGATGGATAGGAATTATTCCTGGTTGTATCTGACGCCTGTCAATTTCTCATATACCACAAAGTAGACCAATGGGAAGAGTTACAACTTCTCATTTTCTTCTCTGTCAAGATTGGAGCAAAGGGGAAAGCGGGAGATGTTTATAGGAGGCAGGTCAGTTCACCCTGTGTCAGTTAATGTGTGCTTGGGTCAACATGTAACCTACAACCTTTTCCAGGTGGTTTTTAAGAGAACTTAGAAAGAGGTTCCTGGACTCAGGACCCCAAATCCTATGCAGATAGCAATGGTTCCTCTATAACTACAGGATAAAATTTAGCATCCAAACCCTACATTTTGGCATTCAAGACCCTCATCAGTCTAGCTCTAATCTAGCAATTTTGCTTAAACTTTTTTTATTGTGAACTATACCAAATGCATAGAAAAGCATAAAAACCATGATGTACAGTTTAAGACATGGTGATTATGAGTAGCTATTCTAGGCACAGTTATCAGTGCCTTCTTCCTATTATCATATTTGATCTTCACAAAATCTTAAGGTATCCTTATTTTGTAGACTCCAAGGGTGCGTGAGTGGATGTGGTGGAGTTTCAGTAACTTGCTCAAAGTCCTTATAGCGACACACCCTAGTAAGAGAGAGAGGGATTTGAATTCTGGTCTGACTATAATCATGTACTTCCTGTCTGGCAAAACATGTCTTCCCCATGCTTCTCAGGTGCATCATCAACTTTTTCTTGCCCCATCACCATCCTCATCAGCGTCAGCCTCAGCCACAGAGTCTGTTCATCATAGCTGTCCTGATCCTAGGAGAGGAATAACGTTCCTGGGAAGAGTGGTTAGGAAGCCAAGATCTATACATGAGGGTGGTGACCACTTTGTCATTGTTTATTTGCTTTAAGGCAAAAAAAAAAAAGTACAGTTGTGAGCAAAATACTGTTTGATCCCTAATAGCATTGACAGATAAGTTGCCAGTATAAATATGTTATAAATATTTCATGGAACTAAAAACTATACTTTGCTTATCTGAAATCCAAATCTTATTGTGTGCACTGTATTTTATTTGCTAAATCTGGGAATCTCTGAGGAGAAAGGCTTCCCATTGTCTCCCATTCTTTTTTTTTTTTTTTTCTCCCATTCTTGAAATAAAAAATAAAGGAAAATAGCTAAAGCAAACATAGAGCCAGAAGCAAAACATAATATATAGAGCAAAACTCTTCTCCCTCAGCTCTCCCTCAGGCTCTGCTACTTGGAGCATTACAGTTGAAGGCAGGTGCTTTAGGAAAAGGATCTATGTGAACTGGAAGCTGGACTTTTAACTCTGTGTAAATTTGAACAATACACTTAATCTCGTTGAATCTGGTTTCCTCACTTGTAAAATTAAAGCACTGGACATGATAACCTCTGAGGTTTTTCCAGTTCTAAAAATACTCTTTTTCTAAAAGAAGTGAAAGGAAATAAAAATTTGGTAAACATATATTGAGTGCCTGGTATTATATAAGTTATTTAAATATCTTATTTAATTCTCAAAATAATTTAGAGAAGTAAATTGTATTATTCTTATAATCTCATGTAACTGCACCATAGAGGTGACCTTCATTTTTCTCTACTCCCACTTTGAAGAAGGACTAAGTGCTTAGATGCCTTGCAGAAAAGGGTTAAATTGCATAACGCATTAACTAGAAATGAACAGTTCACTGAGGATTTGGTGGGTGACAAGTACCACCACTGCACCAGATTTTTCTATTCTAAATTGCTAAGTATTCATCTGGTACCAGCTACCATCTCTCTTCTCAGTTCTCAAGTTCCTTTCTTCCCAACCCTCATCAATCATACAATCAATTATCTCCATTTGTCTTCTCTGATGGGATTAGATGCAGAAACAAGGTAGAAGTTAGGGCATTTTCAAATTGGAGAGAGGCTGTTTGAACTGGCCAAGAACTAATTTTAAGCTCTGAACCTCTGACGGTAAAAAGCTTTTGGCTGACATCAGGAGAAGCTCTTTAAATTCCACTGATAAGCAATTTCATTAAGGAGAAAAGAACAACTATGAGTTTAACCAAAAAGAAAATGCACACAAAAACCTTGCAGTCTGAAATGTGCCTCTGTGTTCTGTGACAATTTTAGTTATGTTAAAGAGGTTAACATCAGAAACATGAAATCATATAGTAGGAAGCCTCTGGCTTTTACTGAGCACAAAGCTCTTGAGACTCACACCATTTTGCCTATCAGTAGTTTGATATTTTTTATTACAGAGTAGTATTCTATTGTATAGCAGTACCAAAATTTGTTTATCCATTCACCAGCTGTTGGGCATTTAGGCTGTTTCCAGCTTTCCGTGACTATGAATAAACCTGTTACAGACATTTGTATATAGGTTTTTGTACGGAGGTACATTATTTCTCTTGGGCAAATTCCAGGAATGGAATTCCTATATTGTATGGTAAGTTTATACTTAAATTTAATGTTTAACTGCTAAACTCATTTAAACATGACTGTGTCATTTTACATTCCCACCAGCGCTGTATGAGAATTGCAGTTGTTCCAAAACCTCAACACTTGTTATTTTAAAATTTTAGCCACTGTGGAGGTGTCTGGGTGGCTCGGTCAATTAAGCAACATCTCTCTCTCTCTCTCTTTTTTTTTAAAGATTTTATTTATTTATTTGACAGAGAGAGAGATCACAAGTAGGCAGAGAGAGAGAGAGGGGAGGAAGCAGGCTCCCTGCTGAGCAGAGAGCCCAATGCGGGGCTCGATCCTAGGACCCTGGGATCATGACCTGAGCCGAAGGCAGAGGCTTTAACCCACTGAGCCACCCAGGCGCCCCAAGCAACATGTCTCTTGATTTCGGCTCAGGTCATGATCTCGAGGCTGTGAGATCAAGTCTTGTGTGGAGCCCTGCACTGGGCTCCTCGCTCAGCTGGGAGTCTGTTTCTCTCCTTCTTCCTCTACCTCTGCCCCTCCCCCTGCTCTCTGTCTCTCTCAAATACATACATACATACATACATACAACTTTTAAAAATAATTTAGCTACTCTGATGGTTGTATAATGATATCACATCCTGGTTTGTGATACTATTTATATTTTTGCCATGACTAATGACACTGAGCATCTTTTCATATGCTTATTTGCCGTATTTTTTTTGCCATATTCATATTTCTTTTAGTGAATTGTCTATTCAAATCTCTTACCTGTTTTTTTTAATTGGGTGGTTTGCTTTTTTACAAGTTTTAAGGGTTCTCTTACACATCCTGATACAAGTTCTTTATCAGATGTGTAATTTGTAAATGTTTTTCCCAGTCTGTGTTTTGCTTTTTAATTTCCTTAACATTGTGTTTCAAAGAGGAGGCATTTTTTTTAAGAGAAGGCATTTTTAATGAAGTGACTTAATGAAATCCAATTTACCATTTTTTTTTTCTTCATGGTTCATGATTTCTATGTCCTAAGAATTCCTTGCCTAACCCAAGATAAAGATTTTCATCCACTTTTTTCCCAAGAAATTTTATGGTATTAGCACCTATGCTTAATTCTATTGAATCATTTTGAGTTAATTTTTGCATATGGTGGCAAAGACCAATGTTCATAATTTTTGCATATGGGTATCAATTTGTCTTTTATCATTTATTGAAAAGACTATTTTCCCACGTTGAGTAATCTTTGTCAAAAATTAATCAGTTACAGGGGCGCCTGAGTGGCTCAGTTGGTTGAATATCTGCCTTCGGCTCAGGTCATGATCCCGGAGTCTGGAGATTGAGCCCTGCATCAGGTTCCCTGCTCAGTGGGGAGCCTGCTTCTCCCTCTCTCCCTCTGCCCCCCCAACCCCCGCTCATGCTCTCTCTCTTGCTCTCTCACTCTCTCAAATAAAATCTTTAAAAAAATTAATCAGTTATATATGTGTTAATCTATTTCTGTCTTCTGTTCATCCTTATGCAAATACCACATTGCCTTAATTACTATAGCTTTATCCTAAATCTTGAAATCAGATGGTGGACAACCTTCAGCTTTCACTACACTCTTTACAGAGCTGTCAAATTTGGAAATACCAAGAGGGGAACTTTTTCTCACATAATTACTCTGAACGCTTGGACACATTCTGGAAACATCCTTTGCTTCTTATAATAATTTATGTCAGTTGCTATTAAGCCTTAAGTATTCTAAGAATTCATTATAAGTTCTTGCTTTCATGTTCTCTTGCGAATGAACCCCTTAAATGAATCACTTCATGTCCATGATGTGTGTGATTTGTCATGGAGGTCACAAATACCAGGTCTCCAGCCCTGTGGGAGGCAAGTGGGCGGCATTACTGAACAGCTCCACTTTTCAGACTGTCAAGTTATCTTGCTCTCCCATGGCCTCCTGATGCATGGGAACCTGGCACCTCACTTCAGAGGCTTTGAAAACAGGTTGCGCAGGTTGCATTTGAAACGGCAAAGAGCTCACATTTAAGTCTTAGGAATTCCAGGGAAAGTAGAATTACTTGTGCCAATTCAGTCCATGGAAATGAGGAATCAAAAACATTAGTCATGCAAACTATTATGTCACAAAGCAAAGGGATTTACACTGAAGACAGAGCCCTAGCCTTGTCTTTCCAATGCAGGAAACCTCGCCTCTGTCACCAAAGGATTCTTTTGGACAGAAACTTTTTTTTTTTTTGGCTAGAGTATTTTCACAGTTGAAGAAGTGTATATTATATCTCACTTACCACTCTGTAATTATTTTCCTATCTGTAATCTTCTCTCCCCAAACTAGTGACAGACAAAACTTGACAAATGCGAAAAATATCTTTGCATAATAGCAGCTCATTTGTTTAGCAACACTATTGAAGAAATGGAACAAAGTACCAGCTTCAAAACAAAACGTTTTTTCTAAAATGAATTGTACCCTTCCTTGTCTTCATAATGGAATATGGTGAACAAATTTAGTCTCACCCGGTAACCCAGGCACTATTGAGGATGTAGTGTTGTTTGTCCTCGTGTGAAATTATTGTACTTTTTTACTTCCTGTGTTCACTTAATAGCTTCCCTCCCCTCCTGTTGGTTTTGGCCTTTTATTTTGCAAACTGCAAAAAGACACGAGGTTATCGAGCTTGCTGGAATTGTGAGAGAAGTAAGAGCACATGTGTTCTGTGTGGGGGCCCGTAGGCTTCTCCTATGAGTTCATGATTTCTTTTTAACTTTGTGACATGTTTTGCCTCCCCAAGTGACTCAGAGGTTCTTGGCTTTGTAATAGAGAAAGTCTCTGGAAATAACCAATTGTGTGTGTGCGCATGCACACGTGCAGGAAGGCCTGGCGTGGTATCTGTGTGCTAAATATGTGAGAGGTAAATACATGGATATATACACACGTAATTATTTTAGGTTCCTCGAGAGTATCTCTACATATGTGTGTCTGGTATAAACTAATCCCTCAATAAATGTTAGTTGAATTAATGAAAAAACGTGTAGACTTATTATGTTTTATGGGTAATACTCATAGCAACTTTGACAATTTTATAATTCTTTCTACAATGTGGGAAATGTGTTATGTCACCCTGGAATGATGCCCCAATTCCTTTTGGAAGAGATGGTTATTCTGATAGCATTGTAATGACCACTGGCCACACCAGCTTTGGGGGCTGAACTTCCAGGCAACTAGCTTTGTGTAGAGAAGGGTGTGAACTATTCCACTCGTGCCCACCCAGCTGAAAATTCCTCTCTAGGGACTAGGGGCATCTTTGGTCTAATTTTCCTCAAAAAAGAAAAAGCTTATTTGCCACTTTCGATTTAATAAAATGTTACTTAGAATATCAATATCAAAAGCAGTTGCAGCATCACCATTGTCATACTGCTGCTGGATTGAACGGGAGTGGATTCTTAACTGCTAATGCTACTGAATCAAAAAATGAAAGTAGAATGTGAGATTTAGAAGCAATTAGCTGTATTTTCCTCCTGGAATCACTCAGTGAAACACAATTGGTCTGAGAGTGGAGAAGGATCTGGGGCCCCGCTTTCCACTGATTTCATCAGAGATAAATAATAAAATTAAGACTAATAAAATTAGACTGTCTCTACTATGGAATAAGATATTTGATTTGATAGAGTCTTGCTTAAAAATTATTTCCATTATTTTTTAATCCTTTTTAATGACATCTGGGGTCTTACCACGGAGGACCAGTTATTTCCAATAGTATCTGCAGTACTTCTCCTTTTAATATTTATTAGATTGGTTTTGCATTCACATCCTCTTCTAAACTATGCTAATGTACCATGACTTGTTTGGATCTCCAAATTGCTTGACGTTGACTCTAATTTTCAATCAACTTACTTCACTGACAACAAGTTCTATCAGCTGCCAAATGACCCCCTGGATCATACTGGGATGCCTGGGGAAAAGATGACAGGGAGGGAGAACACAAAAGAATACAGCATCTCACGAAAGACTCCACCTCGAAACCTCTCGGATGATCTCTTTGTGCGCCTGGTTGATCTAGCCCTTAACGGCCAAATCTGCATGTCCCTCTAATCAAAATAATCCCGAGGTTGAGGTATCTGCTGCGACTCAAATTAGAGATTTGGTGCTCTCACCCTGTCAGTTGGAAAGACATGATAAAGAGATAACCTTATGATATGGAAATGTTAACAGGACCTGAATCTTTGTAAAACCGTAGCAGACCTCTTAGTGCAGAGACCTAGCCCCTCATTAGTCCCAGCGTCGCACAACTGACCCAAACTGTGTCCACACAGCCTTCATCTTGTAGGAGAAAGGTACTGTTACCAGTGGTGGATGGATTGGTAAGCCAACGAAGCTTAAACCTTCCCCTGCCAGAGCCCCTTCTAAATAACTCTTCCCATCAGTACCTAATTTTGTATTTGTTATTAAAAAAATTTTTTTTTTCTGAAAGAAGGCCCCAATATTATACAAGTATCTGGTCCACAAGACATGGCTTCACCCAGCTGCTACTAATGAGGTTTCTACCTGTGGCGGATGAGACCAAAATGGCGGATTTGTGAGCAGCGGTCTTCCCCAGACCACGCATGTCTACATGTCACCCTTCTGTTTCCACTGTTTGTCTGACTTGGTTTTGTTTCTGCCTCTACTGCTGCCTCCCAGTCTGCAACTACCTTCACACCGTCCGAAATGCATTTCCCGAAGTCGGAGTTTCACTGTGTCACACCTGTCTCTCTGCCTCTTAGATTTCAGGGTAAGTCCTGAATCTCTCCCACAGCAGGCAACAGCTCATTGTGCTCGCAGCTGGTCTGGTGCCGAAGGGAGACGGCCTTGTGAGGGGTTTGGTGGCTGGGCTGTTAAATGCGGGAGACTGTGCAGATCTGCAAATCTCCAGTGCTCCCCATCCTTGGAGCTGTGCATTCCTGGTGCACAGAATTTGCAACTGTTTTTCTCTGAGTCATCTGTCCCTCCAAATATTACCAAGCACATTGTTGGAAGTGTTTTTTGTGTTTTGGTGTCATAGAACCTCTAATAATACTACAGGATTTCTGGGGTTAGACTGGGAAGGCAAAAGTTTGAATATTTAGGGCAAATTGTTATGATGGAAAGCCAGGATTTTTTTTTTTTTTTTAATAAAAATGAACACATTCTTTCTGGACTTGCAGACCCAGCTTTCTTTGATGATTTAAAAAACTTGGGAGACACTGAAATGCAAATATTTGAAAACTGTATTGCCTTGTCTGAATTAAGGGAATTTTAATACTTCGTTTAGGTGGGTACTGGTAAGATCTATTCCTAATCCTGGTGGTGCTGTGATGCTGCCAGCAATTTACAAACATACTCCCCTATCTACCTGATGGTCAGGGTCTGGATAGAGGCAAGGGTACTTCTCTTCCCCACTGCTTGGGCTCAGGACTCCGACAGCTGGCTTTTTAAGTCCGGCTGAATGGAACACAGTGTGAGAAAACCACTATCCCGAGCCATTAGAAATGGACAGAGTGCCTCTCCCAGCCCTACCGGCGGGACAACAGCTTCCTTCTGCCAAGACAGTCAGTAAGGACAACCACTTTGAAACACAGCCCTCTGGCTACAAACTACTGAAGTTTCTCGAAAGTTCTGAATAAGCTCTCCAATTCGAGTCTGCCACTGCTGTCCTTTCTTAGACAGAATGCCCCTTGACATCAGTAGGTGTTCTGCATGAAGGAAGACTCTGGGATTTGCTTTGCTTTTAAAGGAGTTAAAGGTTTTCAAATGAAGTCTGAGAACCATCCTTACACCCACGGAAGGGCTCCTTTTCAGACTCCTATGAAAATGAGATGTCTGGGCGCCTGGGTGGCTCAGTGGGTTAAGCCGCTGCCTTCGGCTCAGGTCATGATCTCAGGGTCCTGGAATCGAGTCCCACATCGGGCTCTCTACTCAGCGGAGAGCCTGCTTCCCTTCCTCTCTCTCTGCCTGCCTCTCTTGTTATTTCTCTCTGTCAAATAAATAAATAAAATCTTAAAAAAAAAAAAAAAGAAAATGAGATGTCTGTTATGCCCTAAGTATGGGGTGATAAGTAATTATTAAACAATTGTATGTAAGGGAGAATGATTTTTCCCCCCTCTGTGCCCATTTATTTAGAACCCTTTCTGAACCTACAAGGCATATCCCAAGGCTGTTCTCCAAGAAAGGTTAAGAATTAAGTCCCCTACCCTTCCCATCTGGTTCTTCTTCTTAAAAAAGTTCTCAGGCTTCCTTCCTGCCACTCTTACTGGGCTCATGACAGAGGTACACAGATGATGACTGATTTCAAAATAAGCATGTGGGCACCAAGATGCGAATAAAGAAAAACCGAATGGCAGCCTGAGAGAACTCAGAGGTTTACAGAAATGATGTACCTCTGTAAAAATCTTAACTGCTCCGCGAGTCTCGGTTTCATGGAATGCCTCTCTGGAATGATTTTCTTTTTCAGTGGCTGCAATACATAAAGGCCACTGAAACTTGCTGTTACCCTCCCCTGCCTTTTACAAACCCCTCAAGTTCGGGTCAGCTTTCATGCATCTAAGCCCGGGTGGCAACTCTGGTTTAAATGCCATTTCATGCCTGATAAAATTTCATTAGGCATTTTAACTTTTAATTTCTTTTATTGATTTATCGTGCAGATGGAGAGAAATGTTTAGAAAGGGGAAAAAATTTAAACAGGGATTTACTGAAGTCATGTTTCAGTAAGGAAGGAAATACCATTGACTTTATTACAGCTGCCTAATGTTTTCCACAAACTGTAGAAATAATGCGTTGTATCTCAGTGACCTACAATAGCAGCTGACTGCTTGCACATGATGGAAATGCAATTTTGCGTTTGCTAAAAATTAACTATTTAATGCCCTGGTGTCTTGTGTCTCACCGTATCTTTTGTGCTATAGGCTATTTCAAGTTGTGGACAGTCACTGGCTGCAGGTTTGAAGGTGGTGGTGTGTGGCTTCGTGAGAGGCAGCTGGGGTCGGGTGGGGAGAGGCCACACAAGACACACATATGTCTGTTTGCTGTCCCTACATGGTCCTGAGAGCTGATGTGAAGATTTCCTCTGCCTTCTTCCTGTGTCCCCTTCACCTGCCCCCCCTTCTCTCTCCCTCACTCCCTCCCTTCCCTGGGCCTTATCTGGTATGTTCAGTGATGCGATAGAACAAAAAGGGAAGTTTTTGATTGCACGAACACACCCTTTGGAGAGATTCCAGCTAGAGAAGAGTCGGTGTAGGAAAGTGAGAGCCGTGTAGGGAGGCCTAGGTGCCAAGATCGAGGAAAATGCAAGCTTAGGTGGAAAAAATAATAACATGCTAGAATGGCAGTGGTGGTTTCGAGAGGTCTGGAGGGTGGAGGGAGTTCAAAAAGGAACTTGCCTAATGAGGCCTCTCTGAAGATTTACTGCTGTGGCCGTTGCTGAGAAGAGGATCCGGAGAAAAGATGTTCTGCCCTGACTAGCTTCACAGGAAGTCAGACAGGGCTTGTGTTCTCTGGCAGACAGAGGAGAGAGACTGCTCAGCCGGCAGCATCTACGGACTTTCAGTTTAATTGTTTTTAAAGAGCCCCCTTCCATGCAGCATTCATGACCCTTATACATGCAGTTCTCGAGGCAGATAACCAAATAGAGAAACCATTCTGGATGAAAGTTGTTCCCATTTGTCCCCAGGATGACCACATCAATTCCTGGGGGTACCACTTCCTCCCCTAACTGCTCCTCTGGACTGGGGGGTGGGAGTGGGGGTGGGTGGGCCTCAGGGCTCATCCTAACGGCCATCAGTTTCTGGGCCGAGAGGACATGACAGACCATCCAGAGAGCTCAGAACACTGTCAGTCCTTTGCCCAGTGGCTCTCCGTTTCCCCAGCGGAACTCAAAGCTCTCCTGACTTCCAAGGACTGGAAGCGAAACTCTGCAGGGCAAATTCCACAACACCAGGGCCTGTACTCAACGGGATGCTCTCAGCACACTGATGGAGCTACACGGAAGGAACCACTCCTGGAAAAATACTACCTTTCAGGTGAAAGAGCGCCATCTTCCCACCTTTGGAGCAGGTACCATCACTGCCATTTTCCTCACAGGGAAACGGGCTTAGTGAGCAGCAGTGATTTTCCAAGACAGAGAAATGGAGCTGCAGAAGGAAGGGGGTCTCCTCTCTTCCTTCAGTGGTGTGGGGCAGCAGGTGGAATGCTGTGTGAAGGCAGGTGTGCTTGGGGTAGGTCTATGCGGGAGCTGGGTTCTGTCAGCAGTTCCTGAATCAGCTTCAAGTGCCTCGGCAGTGTCGTGCACGTGTGCATGTGTGTACTTTCTCCGTGTGGGTGTGAGCATGCACCTGCTTGTGAGGGAGAGTAAGAGGCAGAGGGACAGAGAGATTCACAAACTTGTAGAACAGGGTATTTCACAGACATGCTTCTGCCTTCTTGAATGGATAAGGGTTACAAAAAACTTCTGAAGGAAACCTCAGCATAAAATAAGCAGTTCACTAACATCTGTTCTCATAAGAGATAAAGATGGCTGCTTGTTGCCTACTGAACATGTTTTCCTCTTCTTCCTTAGTAACAAAAACCTGATTTGAGGGATGTAGGGGAAGCAAGTTGCCTAGGAAGCTTCATTTCTCTACCTCCCTTGTTGCTGAGTTCTGGGCAATGGGATGTAAAGTGAATTTATTTGGTGGCACCTCTAGAAAAGTTCCTCAAATGGAAAACAGATGGCAGCTCTCTTGTCACTGTAAAGTACAAAGCTAGGTGCTGAGGATGTCAGAGAAGGAAGGTGGAAAGCCTGCGTCTCTAGCGGTATCTCAGTGGTTACATAAAGATTCTGGGTTTCTCTTCCCCTCTTACAAGAAGGAATAAATCCCTAATTTGTTTAAGCCACTGTGACAGGATCTCTGTTACTAGCAGGCAAAGCCAGCTCCTGACTGGTAGAGAAAGCAGGCTGCTTATTTTTTCTCAGTGCATGGGTAGTACACACAACACAAAGAAGTGAATGCTCTAACTATAAAGTAAGTCTATAAACATAAGGGGTAGGTTCTCAGTGCAATTACATTCAACCTTCGGATGTAAGTGTCATAACTGTTAATGTCACGGACCCTTTCGAGAAACTGTAGGAAGCTATAGACAATCTCCTTAGGGAAATGCATATATACATTTGCACAGAAAATCTTCACAGACTATCTCAAGCATTTTATGGAATCAGCGAAGCCCATCCACGAAGCCTTTGTTAAGGATTCTGCATTAGCTTACAATTACTTCCAAAGGCAGAAACGAAAGGACTAGATCTGGCTTAGCTAATGGCCAGTGCCTTCAGAGTCTTTTTCTCAGGGAAGCTCAGGGATAAACAGGGTCACCTGGGTAGTCATGGTCTTTCCTGGAAACCTGAATCTTTTGGGTTTGGAGCTGGATGGTGAGATCATCTGGTACAGGAGAAGTCAGATGCCACTCTGAAGCCCAGCAGGCCCCCTAGGACCAAGGAACAGGTCAGACCATTACAGGGAGCTTCAAAGAACTTTTGAGGCTAGCTGTAGTCCAAGGTGAAATAAAGAAACAAACAAATAAATAAGCTAATTCATTCTGCAAACCCAAGCAAAGTATGTTGGAAAGGGCTTTGTGACCGAATTGGAACCATCTTCAGTTCTTGTTCACTGGATTTTAGCAGATTTTGAATAGTTTCATGGGACTTTTTATGTTTGTGGGACACACTGACAAGACATTCTGAACAGTTGGTTGGTTAACGAAAATGTAACAGGATATTTTACTTATAGAGCAGCTGTTCCAATGTTTGGGCATTCCGTGTCAAGCTGCTATGAGCCGATCTAGTCCAAAGAGGCTTTACTGAAAGTATGTTGTAATAAACAGTGTCCACTGGGTGAATTTGCCTAAATAGTTTTTTGTGTATTATGTCTGTGGGAAAAGACATATGATATTTTGAAAGCTGTTTTGCTTTGATTTCCCAGTGAAGTAATCCTTCTCTCATAAATTCTAATTGTATGACACCATAAGAACAGGCTTAATCTGGGTTGTAAAAATGTGTAGGTCCTACTGTATTAATCCCACTTTGGAGGACACTCATTTCCTTAGATCTTAGTCATACATGCTTTCCTTTTCAACTATTTGCATATCTTTCACTCCTTAAAAAAAAAAAACAATTCATTTCCTTAGATCTTTGTCATACATGCTTTCCTTTTCAACTATTTGCATATCTTTCACTCCTTAAAAAAAAACAGCAAAGCTTCACAAACAAAACAACAAATATCCTGATTCTATTCGTTTCAACCTCTACAATTCTATGAAGAACATAATAACATGTTATTTGTGGAGCATTTTCTCATATTTTAATAGCGAGCTAGAATATTCTGGGGCAGTTGTTCTTGAATTCCAGTGTGCAACAGAATAACCGTGGAGTATGTTAAAATGCAGATTCCAAGCTCCCATTCAGAGGGCCCACGGTAGAGTTGGTAGCTGTTGTGCTTTAAGACAGCTGTAGTTTGTAGTATAGGGCCAAAGTCCCTTTGGATGAGAGGGTGAGATTATGGGCTTCGTTTATTTGATTCTTTCCACTGGAAGACCTTGGAACGCAGTGCAAAAGCTTTGAAATAATCTTGTGCCAGACAATAATGGAAAGAGCGACATCAGGGAAAAACTAGGAGGGAAAAAGTTTGGTTCTCATAACTGTTTTGCCTCGGTTGGGTACAGGGTGACATTTGACAGCACATGGGATGATGTGTATGCCAGGAACGTAACTGATGCTCAATTACTGGGGTGAATCCTGAAGTACTCCATTATTTCTGCAGTGCCTCCTAAATACCAGGTCACCTGGGGATTTGAAAACACCCTTCTCAGACCACTCAGGTTATGACTGACTTGATGACAATATCAAGAACAGAAACTTAAGCCCTTCTCAGATACTGTCCCATCTGCTTCACGTCATAAACCCACAGATGGTCTCTTCTCTCTTTAGGGGACTTTAACATTCTTGTTTTACAATGTTAGGAATTCTAATATATACAATATGCTTTTCTGAAAGTGTCATTTATGTTTGTAATACACTGTCCTTTAACCTAGAAGCATGTATCATGTAAACTACAGATGTCTGTTTTTTTGCTTTTGTGTGGAGGGTCTCAATTACTTGCTGTCTGCTTTCACTAAATCTTAGCGTGGGAAGTTTTTCTCTCTATGTTTGATTCCCCTTGTAAGAGGCAGGACGAAGTGAGAGGAATGGTGCTCCTTCTGAGAGGGGCAAGCACTGGGGCGGGGTGGAGGAATCCATAGTCAACAGTGTCCAAGAAAAAGAAAGATCAAATTGGGAGAAGCCCAGTGCATCCATCATCAGGGAAGAACAGAGTAAGGATGGCCCAGGACAAGAAGAAGGGCTGGGATGATGAATCTAACAAACCAAAAAACGAGCAGGTGGGATTTCAAACACTGGTGATGGGATAGGATGTGAAGTACAAAGCATCCCCTCTCACAAACCACTGCACTTTATTTCATGGTTTGGTAGGGATGGTGGAGGAGAGAGTTTTAGGGGAATTAGGAACAAAGATGGTGAATAATGGATTAAAAGAGAAAAACTAAATGAACAGTTTGAATTCTAAGTAAAAGATCATTCTGACAGGATGAAATAATCACATATAAGCCACACTAATTTCATATCCTCTCTTGATTGAGATTCAAGATTGCACACTAGCTCCCCAAAAGTAGGTGGGTCTCAAATTCAGTCAAACACACCTTTATGACCTGCCTGAAGACTAGAGTCATTCCATAAAAATGAATATTCTGGAAAAATGAAAATTGGCTTGTAAGAACTTAACTGAAAAATTCTCTTCTCCTTCAGTAATCAAATGAATGTACTTCCTTTTCCTTCTCTTATATTTTAAAAAGATTTTATTTATTTATTTATTTGACAGAATGAGAAGGAGAGCAAAGGGGAGTAGGAGAGGGAGAAGCAGACTCTCCGCTGAGCAGAGAGCCTGATGCGGGGCTTGATCCCAGGACCCTAGGATCAGGACCTGAGCTGAAGGCAGATGCTTAACTGACTGAGCCACCCAGGTACCCCTCCCTCTATTATTAAATTAGGATATACAAAAACCTAATGAAATTATATAAACACTCACAAAATTATTCAAACCTTTACCAGTTACTTTATATAAAACCATCATATTTCACTTAAAATGGTATTATTATATAAGAACAAAATCTTTTATTATAAATTAAAATCATGGAGTTTTGGAAGGGCTAATCATTTTCATGCAATGTGTAGTTTTATTTTTCTCCAAATGAGGTTGCTTTTTAAAACGTTTTAGACTTCATAAACACTATTGGCCCCTCCTACAGTGGACCAGGCACTGTGGTAGGCACATTTATAGAGCTTTTCTCTATAAATAGAAATAGATTTTATGCTCATTTTACTAATAGGAAACTGAGGCTTAGATAGGTTAAGAGAATGGCCCAAGGGGGCTCAGTCAATTAAGCATCTGCCTTTGGCTAAGGTCATGATCCCAGAGTCCTGGGATTGACCCCATGTCTGCCTCCCCACTCGGTGAAGGGTCTGCTTCTCTCTCTCTTCCTCCCCCAACTCATGCTTGCTCGCTCTCTCTCTCTTTCCCCCTCTCTGAAATAAACAAATAAAATCTTGAAAAAAGAGAGAGAGAGAGAGAGAGAGAGAGAGAGAGGCCCAAAGCCATCTGCCTAGTAGGTGGGAGAACCAGCATCTAGACCTCTAGCCTAGAGTTTTGTTCACTAGCTCAAATGCTGGTACACAAGTCTCTGTAGCTAACAACCCTGGCAGTTTAGATCTTCCCTTCTATCTGAAAATGGCTTGTAGTTTATCCTCTGATGATTTATAATCTGCAAAGGATGTGGATGAAGTTATTCCATGGAAGCAATCAGTCCAATTGTAAACGGAGTTTGAACCACCTCTGTATGGCAAAACCATAAAATCCATTATGATATGAATCTTGGGTTGTAAGAAAAAAAAGAGGGAAAGCATAGCCAAAGAGCAACAGGTAAGGAGAATTCTGGTATATCAGCAAGGAGTACGGCTCTCTGATTCCAGTGAGAAATTCCCAAATGAATGAGTGAGAGACCTGTGCTCGATCCTTCAGGACCTGGTTACTGGCCTAATGTAGGCTCCCAAAGGCCCTATAAATTTTTATACTGGGTATCAGGACCCTTCACTGGGGAAAGAGTGGCATTAGAATTCAGGTACTTCCCATAGCAGGAGGCTCGCTGAAACTTAATACTTTGTATTCATACTCCTACACAAACTAAAACTGCTAAACACAGTAAGATTCTGGAAGAGTTCTGGAAACATATGACACTTGGTTTCAAGTATGTGCAAACTATTTAACCTGTTAATATCCATATCTATCCAGTGCAGAAACTAATGTGACAGACCAATTTTATCTTAGATATATATCCAGACCCGTTTGGCATTTTGATAATGCCAAACACTACACAAACCAGGAATAATGATAAGCTAAAACCTACTAGGGAGGTATTTGAAGTACTGTGCCAGTATTTATAGTATAGAAGTGATCCAGACTCCTGCATGACAGGTGATGGACAGTTAGTTGAATTTTAAAGATACTACCCTTTGGGGGCATGTATACTTTCAAAAGGAGGAAAATATTAAATAAAAATTTGAATTTTTTCTATGTTTAAATTTTTACTAAGATTTCAAAAAAAATCTTTTTTGTTAAGGTTTTTTAAAAAAATTGTTTGACAGAGCACAAGAAGACAGAGGGAGAAGCAGACTCTCCACCAAGCAAGGGGCCTGATGTGGGGCTCGATCCTAGGACCCTGGGATCATGACCTGAGCGGAGACAGACCCTTAAAGACAGGCACCCCCCAAATCTTTTTTTTAACTATCCCTTTATTTCTATAAATTATTTTAAAAATCATTTAAAAATATAAAAAAATAAATGAGGAAAAAAGATTCACTGGCTCAGGTGGTGAATGGTGATAGCTTTTTCCTGGAGATTATTGAGCTCTATTATATCCTGATGTATATCAATCACTGAATGAATGAATTCAAATCACTGAATAAAGGAATAAAGGAATGACTCTAGGCCCGATTAATAATGATGTGAGGAACTTTCAAAAAGAATACACAATAAAAAAAAGGGTGGAATGGAGAGGATATCAAACTGGAGGAAAAGTAAATTGTAATTTTCAAGTCCTGGCCTTGAGAAATGGAGACAAATACACCTGCAGGTTGTAGAAAACGCTGGTTTTTTCAGCTGCAGAGAATGCTACGATTATTCCTGTCCTTCTCATTATCTCAAAGTTCTCTGGGGGAGCCGGTTCCACACCTCTGTTAGTTATAACCTTGGAGAAGAGCTCTGCACAGCTACAGGTATGTTATCTTGTGAAGATATGGTGAGAACAAAAAGTCTCATGACTATGAAGGATAATACCTTCCCCACCCAAATGCAACTTTCAGGGAATCTACTGTTTCTATAAGCCCCGGGCAACTCACTATTTAGCAGTGTCCAGATTTAAACCTGATACGATACCCATACTTGATACCCATACTTCGCTTCTTGTAGTTTCTTCTGCCCGGCTGACAGTTTGCTAGCACAGCCCAAGTGCATCTAAATACGCTATGCTTAAAACTGACGATGTATATGCAAGAATGCTTACGACAGCATTTTTTGTGCTACTGAAAAAATCGGGATAACTTAAATAACCATAAATATAGGAAGGACTAAATAAACCACAGCACATTGATCTTCTGGAATATTATAGACCCATGTAAAAACGTATATACTGACAAGAAAAGCTGCCCTCATACACATTTTTGAGTAAAAGGAAGGAAGTGACAGAACAATATGTTTAATAAAATCCCATTGAAGAGAATAGATCCTCTCTATGTAGACATATTACATACCTATCTCACTTTACATGTAGATGTAACACATATACATTGTACATACATGTACATCATATATGTTCATGTATGAAAAGACTGGAAGGATACTCATACACTTGTAATGATCATTTCTGGGGAGAAGGAATGAGGGTAAATTAATGTGCACTTTCTACTTTAAACATTTCTATATTGTATTCTTTTTTTTTTTTTACAAGAAAGTAATACATTTATAATTTAAATTCTTTTAAAAGTTAGAGCATATCTGCTGGCTGGCAAGATAGTACATTATGAGTGGATGTCCACCTATACGTGCCTTCTCCAAAAGCACATTGTGTGTGAAACAGGGTCTGCAGTGTCTGACTTTCTATCCCTTGCTCAGTTGTTTCCTAGTGTCTGGAATCTGCTACTGTCATTCTGTCATTTCTATGGGAAGTGTAGAAAAGGCAAAAAAGAGGTAAAATGATTTTTTAAAATCATCATCCAAGCTCTTGTTCATACTTTAATATTCCAAAGGGCTACGCTGGCAGGCAGGAGAAGCTTTGGACCAACTTGCCAATGGATGATGTGATGCAATGACATGGCAGCAAACATTATTACATATGATGAGCGAGGACCTCATGTGGGACACAGACATGTACTACAGACCACCAGCCAGACTTCAGAGTCACTTCTGAGAGGTGCAGCACTAAGACCAGTGGGTTTTTCCACTCCCACTCTCATCCCCCAGTTACTGGGAACGCCGTTACAAAGAAACATGCAAAGCTGAATTTCAAACTATTTCACAGGGACAGTTTTTCTTCTTTTTTTTTTCTCTCCCCACTTTCAAGCCCATCAAGGAGAGCTTTCGGGTTTACAGGTGGCTTGACTGCAAGATATCTTTATGTGAATTCCCCAAAATGCAATCATGGACAGACAGCTTATAAAAACACATCTGGGGCTGCTGCACTTCCCCCAGATACTTGCCTTTTTCAGAAACGCGTCCATTCTTCCACCCTCTTTTGAAAACTTCACTCATTCCCAGGAGTGAGAGGCATGGCACAGGGAAGAGAGTTGATGTGGTAGTAGTGCGCATGGGACAGATGCAGCGATGCCTGTGACCAGCACTGCATCACACACAGTTGTTGAATAACGGTCGCACACCTGAAGCTGATGTAACATTATGTGTCTGCTGTACTTAAAGAAATGTATTAATTCATCCATTCATTCATTTCTGCAAAGAATGAGCCCCTTTTTGTATGTATACATATGAGCTCACATATGCACACATGTATGTGCAAGCACACACAACTGGGCACATGCACACACACACACACACACACACACAGACATTCTCTCTCTCCGGTACTGGGATGGTGCGACAGGCCATGCAATTATCCACTTATTACAGACACCTCGCCAAGGAGAACCATGGTCCCCTGGACCTATGGAGGAGCTAAGTGTGTCCCTGATCAGAATCTGTGCAGGCAAACTGCTCTGTGCGAGTGAAAGGCCCATCTGTAAACTGATCTCCCCCCCAGTCCTCCTGCAACCGCAGCCCAGCCCTGGAGCCAGTGAGGCCAGGGAAGTGCCTTCCCCCAAGCCAGTCAGGCAGAGGCTCAGGAACCTAAAACACATTCCAGTGGTTGGCATCTGGGAGCATAGCTGCCAGGAACAGCCAGTGTGTGGCCTTGAGGCCTTGGTGTGGGCCGGGGGTGGGATGAGGGAGGGCAGGTCCCAGGCCAAGGCCTGCAGAAAGCTGCCTGTGGGCCAGTTTGACCCTGCAGGCTCCCGCCTTGTTACTGAGAGCGATAGTTTTATCTAAAAAGTGTGTTGTGGGAGTCTGGAATCCCCCCAGCAGGACAAGGGCATGGGGAGTAACTTTGGCAGGCCTGGAGCTGTGGAGCGGGGGAGGACTCCACGTATCTCTGTGCTCTTGACTCAGGCCAAAGGGAAACCCCAGAATTACCACAAAGCCATCCCAATTCTGGCTTGGCATCACCAATCAGCTCAAAGCAATTTTTGGAAGAAGCTTTCATCTAGCACTTAGGAGTGCATGTTTGTGTCCAAAGATGTGTGTACACTGTAGGCCTATTTTTAAGAATGAACTCTCTTGGTTTTCGTTTTTGCAACAGATGGAGGGGGATGTCCTAATGTCTGTTAGAACTTCAAGGGGGTTGGTTTTCAAACAAGAGAGCTTCAGAAATGAGAAATTGTTGAAATTATCTGGTAGCAGCTTTTGAGGGACATTTACCATGTATTTACTTTTAAAATTTCAGTTCACTTGAAAGCTGGTATAGTTAAACTAACCAAAATCTAAATTAAAAAAAAAAAAAATTCCTTGATTCTTCCAGACCTACTTCACATCATCAAACTAGGCCCCCGCTGGAGGCCCCATTAAAATGGCAGCTCCCACTGAGAGAGAGACAAAAGCCCCCTCTCTGAATGGGGATGCTGAAACAGTGATGGGCTCTCAGAACTGCTTTTTTTTTTTTTTTAATCCATTAAAAAAAAAGTTACCTCTGCAATGACTGTGAGAGAGTATTTATTTAGCTCTCCACACTGTGGGAAACAGGGGCGTTCTCCCTTATAAGGACACCCAGACCTTCTTGGGAGAGGAGAGAAATATGAATCTATAACATGGCTGAACAAATTCCTCCTCGCAACTGAATTCATGGAATGTTTTGGATATGAACAGCTTAATTTTGGTGTGGTCTGGGACAAATTAATATGACTTAAATCCCACCTCACACAGGAAGCTTCTCCTGACGATGTGGGTGGAGTTAGCGTACTCAAGTCCCTCAGAATTCTGCCTAACAGTCTTCTCTATTACGTTTAAATGTGGCTCCCCTCTGCCCCGGCAAGAAAAACTTCAGGAATAGAGAAATCAAAAAAGGAATGGAGAAATTAAGAACAAACCAAAAACGTACCTAAAAAACCTAACTGTGCAAAATGTTCAGGATATGACTGTGGTATTTTAGGTTACGTGAATGTTACGCGTCTTTAAGCAACAGAATAAAAGCTCCTAGAAGGTGGTCCAGCACCTTTGTATCTGGGGAGTAAAGATATTAAACACAAAGATTGCCCTTCCAGCATTTCTCATGAAGCCCCGGGAATGGTTATTCCGGTCACACAGGCTTAGGGACTAACAAGGAAGTATCATCCTCTTCTTCCAGAAGATGAACAAGGCTTTCACCTTAACCCTTAATCAGACACTTCTGTCATAGATAATTCAAGTCTCTTTAGCAGAGGAGGATGATTGCCTGCATCTTAAAATGAACTTTGATGTCACCCTTTCCAGAACTAAATTTCTTTACTTTTGCACATTGGGAATAAAAAGAATTTCTACCTCATATGGGAGTAGGTTCTCGGGTGAAAGCTGCTGTAAATATTAGCTACGTGCTTTGGACTTGGGAACCCACTTGCAGATTGCTCAAACACTTTACCTCCTTAGTTACCTTGTATTTGTTAAAGGGAATAGTAAGAAAGGTTACTTCTTGATTAGCAATAGATATCACTTATCTTTGGCTTTGAAATGCATCACATGCTTGTCTTTTCTGCAGGCACAGGGACATAAATCTGGGTTCAGTTAGTGGTAAAAGTAGATTACTTTCCCTGAATAATTGATCATGGAGAGACGTTCTCCAAGAAGCAAGATGGGATGTTAGGCACTTAGGGGTGGAAGCCCAGGCAAGATGCCATTTCTGAGATGCTCTTAGGCTAATGTAACCAGATGAGGGTGGTGAGACCCAGAGTCCCGGGAATGTTGAGCAGCTGACACCACCATTGGATGGGACCGGTCTCTGTAGTGGGGAGGGGTGTAAAAGCCATCTAGGACAGGGCTCCTATTCCAGGCTAGGCTTCTCAGAATGCATGTCTCTCTCCATATGCATCTATAATACATCATTTTTCTATCAGAGTAGTATTTTGCCCAAAATAGTAGAACAGTAGTAGAGCCAAATTATTTATTACCACTGATAAGAAGCCTCCAAAAAATGTTTATCAATAAAAGGTACACATTTATGCATTCCTTTTTTACTACAGGAATTATAGGCCTTTGGAGATAGAAAGAACATCCTTGAGAATGGGTTTTTAGATGCTTTTTCCCCCTACCAGGGGACTCCTTTAAAAAATAAGATAAAAGGGGGCACCTGGGTGGCTCAGTGGGTTAAAGCCTCTGCCTTCGGCTCAGGTCATGATCCCAGGGTCCTGGGATGGAGCCCCACATTGGGCTCTCTGCTCAGCGGGGTGCCTGCTTCCTTCTCTCTCTCTCTCTCTGCCTGCCTCTCTGCCTGCTTGTGAACTCTCTCTGTCAAATAAATAAATAAAATCTTTAAAAAAAAGATAAAAATAAATGCAGGCCTACATGGAATTCTAATATGTGAAATAACACCAGGACATCTTATTGAATGAGGAAAACTTTAGGGTTCCAGAAGCTTGTTTTGAAAACCACCATGTTAATATGGTTTTCAAAGTTTCTGAACAGGAAGCTGTACAAATCACCTAGAATGCAAAAGGACAGTAACAAACAGATGTCCTCAAATATTAGGGAAATGTGGTCATTGTACTGTAAGAGAACGTAATACAGAGATGGAGAATGAGGGTTTGTAGCAAGTCGCCAAAGGTTACACAACTACATTGTGACAAGCTCAGGACCCAAATTCATTTTTTTTCTTCCACTTGCAAGCCACTGTATGATGCTGTCTTTGGAGTCTGGAATGTCTTTGAAATCAGGCTCTATGACACTCTAATCAATTTTAATGATCTACAGCTTTTAGAAGTTGCTAAAAAAATTTTATAGCAAAGAACAACTTTCTACATTTTTCTTTGCTGCCGCAAAGCTGATCATGATTCTCAGAGTTCTATTTATATTAATAATAATCATTTCTTATATTTCTTTGGCTTGGTGTGCACAGTTTAAACACCGTCACTTGCATTCTGGAATTGGACATAGGACATGACATCTCCGACCAGTAAATCCCTTGAATGAGTGCATTTTCCCCCTCTGTGCATGTCTCCTTCTCGTCCATTGTCTGTCTTCTTTTCATGCCTGTCAGGCGGTGGCCATGACTGTGCACTTATAAAGGTCAGTGACCCAGCAGAGAGGGCAGGCCCTGCAGAAGGCCTGTTGATGAAGCATTTCAATGCACACTGAATTTGTTAGCTCTCTGACTTACTCCCAGGGCCAGGGTACAATTGTTTCCTGTGTGGCATGGCACCCACCTGGAACTCTTATGGTATGGGCCATTCCAATCAGGAATCTCTAAACTACACCCTACAAAAGAAACACCCGACATTTCCCAGCTTACTAAATTCTTTTTCCTGGCTCTCCTTCCCCTAATTTGTCTAGTATACTCAGTAAAACAAATTAAAACAAAGGCTTCCCTTATTTCCATAAATCGTCAGTCATAGAGATGTTTTCAAAGGATTATTTGTAAAACGGAGAGGCCACATGGACAGTTAAACACCCAACTTCCAGGCTGAGGAGTTTTAGAAGGCTATTGTCCTCAGCTTCTCCCTATTATAAATACTAAATTAAACAAAATCAGACTTGGTATTTCTTTTGAGATTGTCTCGAGGAAGGCAAGCATTTGTTTCTCTGTTTGGAGCACCTACCTTTTAGTAAAGCAATGATGATATACAGGCGGAAATCACTGACTGAAAAAAGAAAGGCTCATCCCAAATTTCAAACTGCTGCAATCTTTGATGCAAGTGAAGAAGGCAGCTCTTACTTGGGTGAAATAAAATGAAAAAGTTCTGGGTGTATGTTCTGGTTCTGGTCATAATGGAGTACCATATACTAGACTATCCTTCCTACAGATAGCAATTAGAAAGGCTAGACAAAAATATTGAAGAACAGCTATTTAAATGTATTAGACAGACACCAAAACAGGCAGAAACTGGAGAGAATTTGATCCTTGAAGTAAGAAACCATACTGGATAAGATTGATATGTTTATGGATTTTCCTGAGGATGCTCTAAAGTCCACTTTGTACAAGACAACTAAAGCTCAAGCAGAAAGTCATAGTCTTATTGGCCTGAAGATTTGGAGAATGGAGTTTGGAAGCTATCACAGTGACTGGAAATTGAGGATGTGAAAATCCCAGGAGAGACCACAGAGGGAGTAGGCCCCAAAGCTACTTATAGCATCCTCTCAAATCCTTGGCTGACCCATGAACTACACACATGCAGGGGAGATTCCAAGTTGCCCCATGGAAAACTACAGCTGGGAGGCTGAAAAAATAGAACAGAGATTTCAGCTCCTGTCCACTGCATGGAGACAGAGTAGAATATGAGTCATGCCAAGTTTGAGGAGCTTTGTAATTTTTCAAGATTTTTACTTAAAGCCATAGAAAGTCATACCCTAGATATAAAGACTATATATTATATTTAAGGGATTTGCACTAAGCCTAATGACAAAACTGAAACAGACCATCATCAAAGCCTCAAACCAAGTCTCTCCAAGTTCAGGATGATCAGCCAGTAATGTAATTACCAACTAGAACAAAATTCAGTACTGTCCAGAGGAAAATAACAGAAACCAGAGCCTATAATGCATCCTCTATAAAGTCCAGTTACAATAAAAAATTACAATAAAAAATTACTAGACATATTAAGAAACAAATAAAAAAAATGTGGTCAAATAGTAAATGACACAAGACATTACAAAGACTTCAATGTAGCTATTATATATTTGTAAAAGGACTTAAAGAATAAGATAATAAAAATGACCAGACATGTTGAAAATTACAGTAAAGATATGAAAACTATAAAAATGAACCAAATGGAAATTCTATAACTGAAAATATTTAAAATAAGATTTAACAGATAGGCTTAAGAGTAATAGAAAGGGTCAGAAAATATGAAGATATCAATAGAAAGTATCCAGTCTGATGAACAGAGAAAAAAATGTTTTTTAAGTATATGGAAAGAACTTCAGGGTCCTGTGGGAAAAGATCAGTCTAAAAATCATTTTCACTGCGTTCCCAAAAGAAGAGGAGAAAGAGAAAAAAAATTGAGAAATAAAGGAAAATACCCAAATTTGGTAGAAAACATCAGGTTATAGATCCAAGCATCTAGGGAAACCCATGGAAGGTAAGGAAAAAACCCCACATCTAGGCGCATTTAGCCAACTTTCTGAAAACCAACAATAAAGAGAAAATCCTGAAAAGCTGTCAGAGGAAAAAGACATCACATAAAGGGACAGTGATAGAGATGATCACTGACTTTTCAACAGAAACAAACATCTTTAAAGTGCTGAATGATAAATTCATGTAGAATTTTACATCCAGCGAAACTTCAGAAATGAAGGTAATGTCTGGCTTCTCTCTCTCTCTCTCTCTTTAAGATATTAATTTATTTAGTTGACACACACATAGAGAGAGAGAGAGAGTGAGAGAGGGAACACAAGCAGGGGAGAGGGAGAAGGAGAAGCAGGCTCCCCACTGAGCAGGGAGCAGGATGTGGCTCGATCCCAGAACCCTGGGATCATGACCTGAGCCGAAGGCAGAGGCTTAACAACTGAGCCACCCAGGCACCTAAATATCTGACTTTCTAAAGAAACACTGAAGAAAACTTTTCAGGCTCAATGGAAATGATAGCAGGTACAAACTCAGATCAATGGAAGCAAGAAAGAATACCAGAAATAGTTATACAAAAGTGGATAAATGTAAAATATTTTGTCTTCCAATTAAAAAAAAGAGCTCACTGTTTAAAGCAGTTTGTAACATTGTATTTTGGTATTTATAGTGCATGCATATGTAATATACAACTGGGCATTAATGGAATTTTATTGTTGCTGGATTTTTACATTTTACATGTAAGAGTAAAATCCTCATTCTAAGACCATGGTAAGTTAAGATTGCATAGTATAATTCCTAGAGCAATAACTTAAACAACACAAAAAGGTAGAGTTTAAATCCATAGAGAAATTAAAATGAATATTCTAAAAATGTGATTAACCCAAAATAGTGTAAGGAAGGAGAAACAAAGGGAAACAGATGAGGCAAATAGAAAACAAATAGAAAAATGGTAAGCCTAAATTCAACTATATCAATATTAAATATAAATAAACTCAACACCAATTAAAAGATAGATATCGCCAAATAGCATAAACAAGCAAGATTCAACCATATGCAGTCTATAAGAGCCATAAAAAGATTAGCAGGTTGAGAATAAAAGTGAAGGGACATTCATGCAAATATAAGCAAAAGAAAGATGGTGTGGCTATGTTAACCCAAGCAAATGTGGACTTTGCACGAAGGGTATTATTAGAATTTAAAGGCATTCCGTAATGATAATATGCTCAAATCAATGGGAAGACATAATAATCATAAATGTTTATTCAGTTAATAATAAAGCTTTAAAATATACAAAGCAAAAACTGACAGAACTGAGAAGAAATAAACAAATCCACAATCACAGTTAGAGACCTGAACTACATGGTTTCAGTAACTGATAGAAAAACTGGTGAAAAGTCAAGAGTATAGAAGATTTGAACATTATCAACCAGTTTGACCTAATGGACATTTAAAAATGCTACACTCCAAAACTTCAGAGTACATATTCTTTTCAAGTACACATAGAATATTCATCAGGATAGACCATATGCTAGGCCATAACGTACGTCAAATTTCAAAGGATTGAAATTTTTTCCAAGATATTTCCTTACACAGTAGAGTTAAAGTAGAACTTAACAACAGTAAGATACCCTGAAGACTGCAAAAGGAACTGTGGGTCAAAGGAGAAATAAAAAAGGAAAATAGAAACTATTTCAAAATAAATGATAGTGAACATAAAACATATCAAAATGTGTGGAATGTAGCTAAATCCGTGTTTAGAGGGAATAAACATTAAATGATTATATTTTAATAAAAGAGATAAACCAATAATGTAAGATTTCACTTTAAATTGCTCTGAAAGAAATTAAGACATATATATAATTTCCATATATAAAATTTTTTAAAAGAGCAAAAAGTGATAAAATAGAAAACAATAGAGAAATGTTAACAAAAGATGTTACTTTGAAAAGATTAAATAAAATTTATAAACTCCTAGCAAAGCTGATCAAGAAAAAAAGAGAAACTCAAATGACCAATATCGGGAATGGAATAGAGAAGAAAATTATTGATCCTATAGACATTAAAATTATAATAAAACAAAGTAAGGGAGTTTTATGCCTTTATGCCAATGAGTAGTACTGGAACAACTGGATAAACATTGAAACCATAGGAACCTCAGCTCCCACCTCACACAGAAATTAATTGATACAGATTTTAGATCTAAACCTAGAATCTAAAACTTGAAAGTTCCTAGAAGAAAACATAGGAGGATATCCTTGAGACCATGAGTTGGCAAAGATCTCTTATGAGGAGACAAAAACATTAAACATAAAAGGGCACTTTATGAATTGAACTTTGTCAGAATGTTTAAACTTCTGCTTATCTAGAAGAGCCATCAATAAAATAAAACAATATGCCACAGACTGTGAGAAAATATAATGCACATACCTGAGAAAAGACTTATATAGGAAGTACATAAATAGCTCTTACAAGTCAACAATCAAAAACCAAATAAGAATTTAAAAATTGATAAAATACTAGAACAGATACTTCACAAAAAAGAAAAGATATGTGTAAGAATAAATACTCAAACAACATTCATTGTCAGAGAATTGCATACTAAAACCATAATAATATATAATTTCATATTCAATCTTGGTGAGACTGTGGAATACCTACAACTCTCACACTGTGTTAGCAGGAATATAAATTAGCACCATCTATATGGTACTACTTTAAGAAGTTGAATATACAACACTGTATCATTCAGTAATTCTACTCCTAGGTACTTACTCAAAGGAATTGAAAATATGTCCACAAAAAGATGTCATGAGAATATTCATGGAGTTTGGGATTTACTAGAAGTGGCCGACATGGAATTTTCTGAGGTGATACAAATATTCTCTATTGCAATTATCAAAATTCATTGAATTGTACACTTTAGATGTATGAGCTTCATTGTATATGAATTTTACTTCAAAAATTTTTTGAAAAAGCCAACAACATTGCCAAAATGTCAGTTCTTCCCCAACTTGATCTATAGATACTGTGCAATCCCCAAAGATTCCAGCAAGTTATTTTGTGGACACTGACAAACTGATTACAAAGTTTTTATGGAGATGCATAAGATCCAGAATAGCCCACACAACATCGAAGAACAAATTGGAGGATGGACACTACCTGGCTTTAAGACTTACTGTAAAAACTATAGTAATCACCATAGCATACTATTAGTGAGAAAACAGCAGACCACTGGAACAGAATAGAGAGGCCAGGAGTAGATTCACATAAACAGAGTGAACTGATCTTTGATACAGGAGCAAAGGCAATACAATGCAGAAAAAATAATCTCCTCAACCAATGGTGTTGGGACAACTGGACATTCACATTTAAAAAAAAAATAAAAAGAATCTAGATACACCCTTCACAAAAATTAACTCAAAATGGATCAAAAACCTAAATGTAAACTGTGAAACTGTAAAACTGAAATTATAAAAGATAATATAGGAGAAAACCTGGATGACCTTGGGTATGATGATGAATTTTTAGATACAATACCAAAAGAATAATCTATGAGAGAAATAATAGATGAGCTAAACTTTATAAAAATTGAAAACTTTTGCTCTGTGAAAAATAATGTCAAGAGATTGAGAAGACCAGCCAGAGACTGGGAGAAAATATTTGCAAAAGACACATCTGATAAAGAAATGCAAAATATGCATTAATATAACATATATGCAAAATATGCAAAGAACACTTAAAACTCAATAATAATGAAATAACCTGATTAAAAGATGGGATAATCCTTGACACCTCACCAAAGAAGACATACAGATGGCAAAGAGGCACATGAAAAGATGCTCCACATCACATGTCATTAGGGAACTGCAAATTAAAACAACAATGAGCTAGCATTACACACCTATTAGAATGGCTGAAATCCAGAACATGGACAACACCAAATGCTGACCATGATGTGGAGCAGCAGGAACTCTCACTGATCACTGGTGGGAATGCAAAATGATCCAGGTACTGGGGAAGACAGTTTGGTGCTCTCTTAAAAAACTAAACATACTCTTAGCCTATGATCCAGACGTTGCACTCCTTGGTATTTACCCAAAGGAGCTGAAAACTTATTCTCACACAAAATCCTGCACAAAGATGTTTTATTCCTAAGTGCTCGAGCCTAGAAGAAACCGAGGTGTCTTTCAGTAGGTGGACGGATAAATAAACTATGATACACCCAGATAATAGAGTATGATACAGCACTAAAAATAAATGAGCTATCAAGCCATGAAAAGACACCGAAAAACCTTGAACATATACTCCTCAGTGAAAGAAAAAGTCTGCAATCGACTGCACACTATACGATTCTGACCAGATGATATTCTGGAAAGGGCAAAAAAACTATGCAGGCAATAAAAAGATTACTGGTTGCCAGAGATTGGGGAGGGGGGAAACGATAATGATGGCTATTTATCATTTGCTGAAGCCCATACAATATACAACACTAAGAGTAAACCCCAATGTCAACTATGGACTTTGGGTAATTATAATGTGTCAATGTGGGTTTATCAATTGTAACAAATGTACATAATGCAGGAGTCTATAGAGCCGGGAATATATAGGAAATCTATGTACTTTCCCCTTGATTTTGTAGAGAACCTGAAATTGCTCTGGTGGCGGAAAAGTATTTTTTTAAAAAGTCAAGAAACAAACCAATTTCATTCTTTCCACTCTTTTTCTACGAGATAACGTAACAATTTCATAAGACATTGAAAGAAGGATGTAAAAGGATTCTTAAATGATGATCCTCAAGCCCCTGTATATTCTCTATTCATCACTTCTATTTGCTTGTTTTGTGGAAATAAGAATTGTTTCTATTACACGGAAAGAATTAAAAAGATAAAAACTCCTAAACTAGTAACTGGTGGACCCATAACTTCTTAGAGACTTGGGAGGACACTTTGGCAGGGTCTGTCAAAACTGGAACTGCTGTACCTTTGACCCAGCTATTCCTCTTGTAAAAACCTGTCCCTAGAAATAGTCACGTCAAGTGCAAAATGATATATGGGCAATGACCTCACCGTAGCATGGTTTGAAATAAGAACAAATTGGACACAGTTAAATGTCTATCAGTAGGGCTATGGTTAACAAATTATGGCCATCTAGGTTAATAAATACTGTGCAGCTGCTACAAGAAAATATAAATATTAGATGTGTATGAGATAGTTTCATGAGAAAGAACCAGGCTATAGAACAACATGAATTAATATTATCTCGGTTCTGTAAAAATAACTCCCTTCTTTCTTTTTGCTTTTCTCCTTCCTTTTGCTTTGTAAATGCATAGGAAATGCCATAAAGGACACACATCAAACTATTATCAGTGGTTACCACCTGGAGAAAGGGAGTGGAAAGATGGCAGGTGAGGTCTTTAATCTTTTTTTGCTTTCTGTATGCCTACATAGTTTAATTTTTCTTCTCAATGAATATATGGTTGTTTGTAATTAACATTTTTTCTAATTTCTTGAGATGTAATTGACATATAACATTGTATTAGTTTAAGGTGTAGAACATAATGATTTGATATATGTATGGATTGCAAAATGATTTCCAAGTAAGCTTAGTTAACACCCATCAACTCACATAGTTACCAACTTTTTCCCCTTGTGATGAGAACTTTTAAGATCTGTTCTTTTAGGAACTTAACACATACACAACACAGTATTATTTACTATAGTCACCACATTGTACATTACATCCCCAGAACTTTATCTTATAACTAGAAGTTCATACCTTTTGACCACTTTCATTCATTTCTCTATCACCCCCTCCTCTTCCTGGCCCCACCTCAATTCTGGTTGTTTCAAAAAGAAAAGAGGAAAAGGAAAGGAAGGGAAAGGAAGGAAGAAAGGAAAGAAGGGAAGGAGGGAAGAAGGAGAGGAGGGAGGGAGGGAAGAAGGAAGGAAGGAAAGAGGGAGGGACACAACAGTTACCGGAGAGCCAAAGGACCCCGATCCACCGTGTTCATGACTGACCAGGACTTGGAAAGAATGATTTTAGGTAGTGCCAGATTCAATCCCAATTGCAAATATTTCTTATTTTTAAAGACAGAATGGTAGATCCCACAACTTCACTTGCTAACCATTTTCATTTAAAAATTTTTTTTCATGTATTTATTTATTTCAGAGTGAGGGAGAGTTGGGGGGACAGGGGGACAGAGGGAAAGAATCGTTCAGCAGACTCTGCTGAGCAGGGAGCGGCTTGATCTCAGAACCCTGAGATCACGACCTGAGCCGAAACCAAGAGTCAGATGCCTAACTGACTGAGCCACCCAGGCGCCCTGCTCCCCATTTTCATTTGTAATGATCTTTATAATGAGAAATTACTTTCTTATATCTGATACCCCTGTCCCTGGTATAGAAACAGAACAGCCGATCATCACATATTAACACACAGTGTTAATTTTCGATTACCCATATCAAGGTTATGGGAGGAGCAGTGACTCGGATAAGGAACCCCACCTCCACTTCCTATTTTCACGCATCCTTTTTTAGAGCCCAACACTGTGAAGTGTAAGATCTTTAAGAACAGACGTGCATTGCCGAGGCACTGCCTTGGAGTCCCACACAACTGAAAGTCCCCGCTCGGCCTCTTACTACCTGTGTGCCCTTGAGCAAAGTAATTAACCTTCCTAAACCCCAGTCTCCTCACTTGGAAGTGGTTATAATCATAATGGTCATGGTGATGGTGATAATAATCCCTCCTGCCGCACAGGCCCGTTGTGAGAACTACAAGAATTAAAGCATCTTGCTCGCAGGAGGTGCTCAATCGGGATTCTATTTAATCCAGCCCTCTAAGGTAACCGAGGGTGCTGGCGGAGTAGAGTGGAGGTAGAAGCACACATCTCTTTAGGTCGAGGATAGGTCTCTTCATTACACGGTTTCTGTTAGCGTCTTTTGACCGCGTAACTTTCCGGCTATTTCTACCTTACCTGCCCGCCGCTCTGGGCCGCCTCCGGTTTGGAGATCCACTGAGGAGAGCCTTACATACAGGAGTCCTGGCTTTTCCGCCGCTTGGCTTCTGCGGTTTGTTTCCCCAGGAATCCCCACGACCACGGTGGGGAAGCAAACCATTCTCCTTCTGAGTCGCTGCGTCGCGGTGCCTACGTCATTCCGCCGCTTCATCTCCTTACGTAGGCGTTTCACCATCTTACGTCATCCCAGGCAGAAGGGCAAGGGCTGTATAATCAGATATCTTGAGAAAGAAACACATTTACTTAACTTTTAGGACAATGTATTGTTATGATTGTTCTATTTTATTATTATTCTTTTTTTTAAGATTTTTTTTTAATTTGACAGAGAGAGATCACAAGTAGGCAGAGAGGCAGGCAGAGAGAGAGAAGGAAGCAGGCTCCCTGCCTAGCAGACAGCCCAATGCGGGACTCGATCCCAGGACCCTGAGATCATGACCTGAGCTGAAGGTAGAGGCTTAACTCACTGAGCCACCCAGGCGCCCCTTAGTTATTCTTTTTAATCTCTTACTGTGCCTAATTTATAACTTAAGCGTTACCATGGGAATGTACATACAGGAAAAAACAGTGTATATAGCTTCAGTGGTATCTGCAGTTTGTTGGGGGGGGGGGGGGTTGTCTTAGAACGTATCCCGCATGGTTAAGGAGTGGGAGAACTAATGTACACATATTCCAGAATGTAAAGGGTTATTCTCTCCATGAGGATGGTGGGCAGTTTATTCCTTCAACCTCATTAGAAAGGTTCACGCTAAAGGAAATGGGATGATTTTCACCAGGAGGGATTTAGATTAGACGGGAAGAAGAACTTCCTGACTGATGATTTCCTTCCCCACAGTCCTTAAAAATAGAATAGTTGACCATTTTTTCAGTTTTTAAGATGCAGGCAGTTAGAAGAGATGGTTTTTCAAAAATCTCTTTCGATATTAATATTAGTTTTGCCACAGGCTGTTTCTCAGAGGAACTCACTTTCTGCACATCTATGAATGAAAGAATATAGAGGTATGTTGATTCCCAAAGCAATAGGAAATACTTTTTGTCTTGACTTTGTCTCTTTAAAGGCTTATAAAATTATACAAAACAGCTTTAGCAAGCCAAAATATAATCCATGGGAAATACACAGAGATTTAGGAAGTTATTGTGTGATAAAAATTTACTTTTGTATAGAACATTAGAATTATTTACTATAAATATTATTATTTATAGATATTTGAATGAAACCTTAAAGGGCTTTAGGCTGGGTCTGAAATATAAATCTTTGGACTGGGTGGTCTTGCTTGAAGTTTGACGCCACCATGAGGGCAAATGAAACCAAATATAAAGTAACACTGACATCTAGTGGACTCCCCGTGTTACTGCCATTGTTTGAGGTGGAGCTTAAACTCAAATTTAGTTCTTGGAAACTGGACTGGATAGGAGGGGAGACTACTTTCTCCTTATTTTAAGAGTACATTAAAAAAAAAGTTTCGGGGTGCCTGGGTGGCTCAGTGGGCTAAGCCTCTGTCTTCAGCTCAGGTCATAATGTCAGGGTCCTGGGATCTAGCCCTGCATCAGGCTCTCTGCTCAGCAAGGAGCCTGCACCCCCCTCCCCAACCCACACCTCTCTGCCTGCCTCTCTGCCTCCTTCTGATCTTTCTCCCTGTGTCAAATAAATAAATAAAATCTTTTTTAAAAAGTTTCCAAACATATTAGTACTTAAGAAGTGTTATTTTATTATTTTGTAACTTAATTTTATCGTGGGAACAAAATGTGATCTGTGTGGAGGTGACTTGGAATTTGTTGAGACTTCTTTCAAAAGCTAATCTGTGCTAGCTTTTTGTCATTGCTCTGTGTGCCCTTGAAAGAAAATGTACTTTTATTTTGTTTGTTTGGTTTGCGTTTTCTGCAGAGTTCTTATATATAACCATGCAGTCTATATACTAATTTGGTTGCCCATGTTTTCTGTATCCTAAGGATGAGGTATGGGGGGAGGTGAGGGAAGTTACTCAAATTATTTTATTGTGATACAAATAAGATAAAAATCTTCCTCCATGATTGTGGTTTATCCAAATCTCATTACACTTTTGTCAGGTTTTTTGCTTTTTGTATGTACATTGTTAAATGCACAATAATTCATGGCTTTTAAACCTTAGTGAGGTGGTCTTTTAAATTATGTAGTGTCTTTCTTTATCCCCATTATTGCATTTTGCCTTAAATTCCATTTTATATATTGTTAGTATTGCTACAATGGCTTCCCTTGGGAAAGGGTAATAATTTGCTTGGTATTTCTTAAGTCCTTTTTATTGTTATTGACCTTTCCATGTCCTTTTATCTAAGTTGTGTCTCTTGCAAGCCTTACGTGGCTGACTTAAAAAAAAAAATCTGAGGATTTTTGTCTTTCAACAGTGAGCGTATTCTCTTTACAAATACTGTGATTTCAATAGTGAGTTTCTTCTCTTTATGAATACTGATCACCGACATGTTTTAACTTACTTCCACTACCTTATTTTGTGTTTTTCTAAATCACTGTTTTTTCTTTGTACTTTATTTTTCTTTTTTCCAATGATCTGTTGGGGATATATATATATATATTAGATATTATTATCTATCTCTATTTTTTTTTATGTTCTCTACCCTTTAGGATACATTGTACTATTAGTTTTCTTTTAGCTTTCTTTCTTTTCTTTTTAAAAGATTTTATTTATTTATTTGACAGAGAGAGAGAGACAGCGAGAGAGGGAACACAAGCAGGGGACTTGGGAGAAGGAGAAGCTGGCTTCCCGCCCAGCAGGAAGCCCAACGTGAGGCTCCATCCCAGGACCCCAGGATCATGACCTGAGCCGAAGACAGCTGCTCAATGACCAAGCCACCCAGGCGCCCATCTTTTTTTTTTTTTTTTAAGTAGGCTCCATGCCCACCATGTAGCCCAACATGGGGCTTGAACTCATAACTCTAAGATCAAGACCTGAGCTAAGATCAAGAGTCAGGCACTGAACTGACCGAGCCACCCAGGTGCCCCTATTTTAGCTCCTTTTATCATGAAATCCTTCAACTATAAAGATGAGTTTATGACACCCACATACCCTCCGCCCAGGTTTAAGAAGTTTTAATAACCCTAGCATTTGACTGTAACTGCATCAGGTTTATTAAGTAAGAAATTCAGTTAAAATCTTTGTGTACCCCTCTTCAATCTCACTTTTCCTTCTCTCTCAGGGATCACCACTCTTATGAATTTGATGTTTATTAATTCCGCATATGCTTTAAAATTTTATTTTGTATTTTCTAGTTTTAAATGTTTTTTTAAAATCTGGTTTAAACATCTATATGAGTATCTTTCTTATCAATATTATTGTTTTGACATCCCATTGTGTTCATTGATATGCATCTGTTTCACCCCTTTAATTCCTACGTAGTAGTATTCCATTTGTTGTATACACATTTTTGTTCTATCTCTTCGCCTTTTGGTGGATAGTTTTGCCCTAAGTTTTTCTTATTTGGAGCAATATTAGAATGATGTTCTTTCACCTTTCTCCATGTGCACATGTGTAAGAATTTCTTTAAGCAACTTTTTTGGTCTATTTACCCCTAAAATAGTTTTAGCAAACTATGTAATTTCTTGCACATTTTATTTTATTTTTTCTAAAGATTTTATTTATTTGACAGGAAGAGAGACACAGCAAGAGAGAGAACACAAGCAGAGGGAGTACGAGAGGGAGAAACAGGTTTCCCGCCGAGCAGGGAGCCTGATGTGGGGTTCGATCCCAGGACCCCAGAATCACGACCTGGGCTGAAGGCAGATGCCTAACGACTGAGCCACCCAGGCGCCCTTCTTTCACATTTTAAAGATAGTATTTATACATTTTCGTTCAAAATTTGAATAGTGGCAAATGATATGATTTTCAGTTTATTGTAAATATCAATATTTTTAAATAAAACCGTTCAAAATATTCAGATGTCAAAGCAGGTTGATAAGCACCATCACCACCAAAATAAAGAAACATAAGAAGCTGTATTATATAATCTGAAATTTCACATTGCTCCTTTTCCAGCTTCAACTCAGGTGTCCGTTGCACTCTACAGAGTCTTATCCTAATACATTTTTTGATGTTTGAAAATATTTTCTCTATTGCCCTATCATATTTCTCTACAACAAAAATATACATCAAAAACTTTTAAATGTTTTTTCTCTGTGACCAAAAGACTCTGAATATTAAAACATTTGACTCTGAGTTGAGTTATTAGGACCATTATAAGCAGTACAAAATTGGTCAAGGCAACATGATAATTATTTTGGTGAATGGTTATGAAGTATAAATATTACAATTTTACTAAAAGCATATTTGATAAAATATATTTGAGTGTTTTTTCAATTAATTTATGTATCTATGAAAAAATAATTATTATTGCTAGGAAGTTATGAGTTCAGCATCAATCCTATTCATGCTTTTTATTTTTATAGTTGAAGCTGCTAAGAATCTTGTTCATATAAAAAAAGTAGGTGAGAATGGAGTATTTTGCTAAAACTATTTCAATTATGTGAACTTCTGATGAGTTGTACTGTAAAAAAGAATGTAATTATCTGTCCTAAATGTTAATGTCATGTCAGCTGACAACTCAATTAGATTTGCCTTCAATTTTGTTGAAAGCAAAGATTTGGAAATAGCCTGACTTACAAAACATTTTGTCATACAGATATTGTAGTCATTTATATTCTTAGATTCCAAGAAATATACAAGCAAGACTTTAGTGATCCTACAGAAAAATCATACCTGTTGCTGTTTTACCTAGAGACATCTTGTTTAAACCAATATAATCAGCAAGTTTGGGGAAAATAAATGCATTGTTAATTTCAATACAGCTTCGCTAATATGGTAACTTTTTATAAACAGCTATAATTTCATGTTTTAAAGATATTTTCGTCAAAATCTTAGAAATGTAGATTTATCTAATTCAATTCATTGAAAATGGCAACCTGAAATTTAATTTGCAAAGCTAATCAGTCCATTAAAGTTTCTGTTAGAAAAAAATGTGACTTCATTTTAAAAAATTTATATGTGTGTTAATACACTTTTCAAGGTATATTATAAGAGCCAATGAGAAATAAAAATTCATCTCGTAAAATAGACTAATAGAAAGAAGAGGAGGTTAATGTGATATATATATATAGAGAGAGAGAGAGCGCTCTAATATAAATTATTCTTCTCATAAGTCATAATATAAAGTAGGACAGTAGCAATGTTTTTCATTATTTAATTTGAAATAGCACAATATAATATGTAGCCAAAATAACATGATATATGTGAAAAGGAGTAAGCAAAGACATGAGACTTCTTTGGGTAAGAAAATATGTGTGTGTTGTGTTTGTGTGTTTGTGTGTGTATTGAAACTCCCATTTTTATCTTCTAGAAATAATTAGGAATCATGTGAAAAATTAGAAATAATTTTAATACTTCCAATAGACATCATATCTTTGCTCTCTATTTAAAAAATAAGGGTTGTGGTGCCTGGGCGGCTCAGTTGGTTAAGTGTCTGATTCTTGGTTTCATCTCCACACTCAGTGGAGAGCCTGCTTAAGATTCTCTCCCTCTCCTTCTGCCTCTCCCCCTGCTCGCTCATGCTCTCTCCCTCTCAAATAAATAAAATCCTTTTTAAAAAAAAGGGTATATTTGCTGTAAATACATTGAACCATAATTTAATAGGAGCAAAAAACATTTTATAGGGTGAAATCAGATCATTTTATATAATCTTACATGATTATTACATAATTATGTAAGTGATATACATACTTCATAATTCGATTTGGCAAATATGCTTTAACTATCTTATGGAATAATTATTTACTAATTTATTTGTTGTTTAATAGAAAATAGTGTTTATTCTGTTCCCAGTGCTCTGCAAATGGTAACTGATCGATTTCTCATAATAATCTTATGAGATAGCTCTTGTATTTATATCCATTTTATAGCCAAGGAGACTAAGACACAGAGAATACCTTGAACACTTACACAGGTAGTGAGAGTCACAGTATGTTTATATCGAACAATGTACACTGAATCTGAAAGATAGCCATTCAGATGTCATTCCTCATTCCATGCAGTATATTTTGAAATATTAGGTAGTTTAAATAACTTTCCAGTTTCCTGTAAATAAAGCAACATCACTAACTTGTTCTGCTTTAGCTGTTCGAAGACTTGTTTCTTTTCAGATGAAGGCATTTTGAGGATTTGACGATTTTGAGCATTTTGAGACCAGCTGATGAGTGTTAATTATATGTGGGGCTCCTGGGTGGCTCAGTCCATTAAACATCTGACTCTTGGTTTCTGCTCAGGTCATGCTCCCAGGGTCCTGAGATGGAGCCCTACTTTGGTCGGCATGCAATCTGCTTAAGATTCTCTCCCTCTCCTTCTACCCCTCCTACCCTCCCACCTGTTACGCTCATGTGCATGCATGCTCTCTCAAATAAAATAAATAAAATCTTTTAAAAAGAGAATTAACTTCATGTAAATATGTGAGAAAACCCCTTTCAGCATTCACTATTTCTTACTAACGTTCTCCTTGCACTGCTCTTGTGGGACTTTCCCCAAGAAGGTTTGTGTGGTGAGGAGAGCGTGACTGAAGAGATGAAGTGGTCAAATGAATGTCATTTCTCCCATCTTCCTCCACCACAATTTAAGTTCACAATAACCCAGCATGGGCCAAAATATCCTGTTCTTTACACTCCACTTCTCTATCTTAAGACAAATATTTATAAAGCACTGAAAGACCTTTGGGTTATGGTACGTTAGTCAATCATTAAAGAAGAAACCAATAATCCAAATTGCTTCTTTGTTTGGTGTCCCTGAGGTTTTTACACTGGGGGCCAGTCACCATAATAAAGTTTAGAATGAGAAGACGCATGCCTCTGTATCAGTCAGGATAGTCAATTTATGCTGCAGTAACAAACAACCCCCATATTTCAGTGGCTTAGAACAACAAAGTTTCATTATTTCTCCTCCCACATTCCATGTTGTGTTTGTTGGGCTCTGCTCCTTATTATGGCCAGTCTGGGCCCCAGGCTGATAGAGCTGCTTGCTTCTGGAGCATTACCAGTTATTGCCACAAAGGAAAAATTGCTCTGGAGTGGTTTGCTCTGGCAAGTCAATGCTCCAAGCATTTTAAAATGGGAAGGATTTTGTTAAAGGTTTGGAAGAACAGGAAAAATTAAAGGAGCCTTAGAGTGAATGAAATGGACATTGTTTTTAGGTAGATCACTTCTAGGGAAGAATAGTTATGAAATTGAAAGTCAAAACCTAATTTCTTTTCCCATGCCCTGGTAGGCATTGAAAGGCTTCCATATACCCTCAAAAAACACAAGTACCCTGGTTTGAAGGTCTACTGTTCAAGGGAATATAATTAGACATGGAATTGCTGGATTAGAACAGGCACATCTTCAACTTTGTAGTATACTGCTAAATGATTACACTAGTGTTTGTTCCAATTTTCACTTCCTTTGGCAGTGAACCAGTATTCCCTTTGTCCTACATGCCTGCCAACGCCTACTCTTTCAAAATTTCTGCCAATCTGATAGGTGTGATTTATTATCTCTTTGTTATAGGAAGATTCACATTGTTATCCTTGCTACCGATTTGGAGCATCTATTCATGTATTTATTGGACATTCAGATTTCTTCTGCAAATTGTTTCTTTTGTCCCTTTTTCTTCTGGATTTTTGGGGGGGAGGGGGTCTTTTTTCTTGTCAGTGTGTACAATATTCTTGTGTTATACCTTTACATTCATATAGACTTATATATGGCTCATTTATCTCCTGCTTACCAGCATCTTCTCTTGGATGTCTTTCTTTTATATGCATCTTAGGCCTTCTATGGCCAACATGGAATTCCTGGTCTTCCTTCAATATCACCTCCATCTGCAGTCTTTCCCATTTCAGTTCCTGGAAGTTCCATCTTTCCAATTTGGCTGAAACTCTTAGAATCATCATTTACTGTTCTTATTCTCTCCCAACCTGTATTGTATCTGGCAGCAAACTCTCCTGACTATACTTTAAAAATCACCAGAATCTGACTACATTTAGTTGCCATCACCTCTGGCCTGGATGATCACAATAGCCCATAGGCCATAGCTTGTCTCCCTGTCTCTTTTCCTCCTTGTTCCGGCACACCCTCTCCTCTAATTCCAGTCTACTCTCCAAATAAAGGTTTGGGAAAATAAAAAAGATGGCTAATTTCAACAAAGCTTCGCTAACATGATAATTTTGCTAAAAGCAACCAGAGACTCTCAATGGTTTCCATCTTACCCAGAGTAAAATCCAATGTCCTGTTGTGGCTCCTCAGGTCTGGCTTCTGTCTACCATCCAACATCATGCCCTGTCACTTTCCCACTTGCTTATTCTGCTCCAACTATGCTGGCTTCCTTTTTGTTCTTCAAATACGCCCAGTCTCTTCCCATTTCATGGACTTCGCACTTATTGTCTCTTCTGCTTGGTAGATTCCACATGACCTGCTCTCTTACTTCCCTCAAAGCTTGGGTTCAGTTTATGTTAATCACCTTCTCAGTGATGCCTTTCCTGGACACCTTGTTTTAAATTGTAATAAACCTTCCACCCACACTCCCTGGCCTGCCATTCCTTATATCCTTTCTCTGCTTTAGTTTTCTCCTTAGGCTTACATGAGGTAATACTAAATAATTAACTTATTTGTTCATTTTCAGACTCCTTCTACTAAAACCCAATCACTGAGTGGGTGGACAATTTTGTGGGGTTTTTTTGGTTTGTTTGTTTGTTTGTTTTGGAGATGATGGTGGTAGTGGTATCACAAGTGTATGCATATATCCAAATTCATCAAATTGTATACATTAAATCAGTGTAGTGTTTCATGTACTAATTATGTTTCAAAAAAGATGTAAAAAGACTAAAATATAATAAATTAGATTGTATATATAGCAAACTATAAACCATAATAACAAAAAATTAAATCTTTATTTTTTAAGTGTTTTTTAAAAATTTTTTCTCCAACTTGGTTCTTTTTTAAAAGATTGATTTATATTTTTAAATTCAATTAGTTAACATATAATGTATTATTAGTTTCAGATGTAGTTTAATGATTCATCAGTCTTATATAATATCCAGTGCTCCTTATATCATGTGCCCTCCTTAGTGCCCATCACCCAGTTAGCCCCATCCCTCCAACCTCCCTGCCCTCTAGCAACCCTCAGTTTGTTCCCTATGACTAAGAGTCCCTTATGGTTTGTTTCCCTCTCTGATTTCATTTTGTTTTATTTTTTCCTCCCTTCCTCTGTGATCTGCCTTTTTGTTTCTTAAATTCCACTTATGAGTGAGATCATATGATGACTGTCTTTCTCTGACTGACTCATTTTGCTTAGCATAATACCCTCTAGTTCCATTCATGTTGTTGCAAAAGGCAAGATGTCATCTTTTTGGTGGTTGAGTAATATTCCATTCTGTATATACCACATCTTCTTTATCCACTAGTTTATCAATGGATATCTGGGCTCTTTGCATAGTTTGGCTATTGTGAACATTGCTGCTATAAACACTGGAGACCCCTTTGGGTCACTACATTTTTATCTTTGGGGTAAATCCCTAGTAGTGCAATTGCTGGGTTGTAGGGTAGCTTTATTTTTAACTTTTTGAGGAGCCTCCATACTATTTTCCAGAGTGGCTGCACCAGCTTATATTCCCACCAACAGTGTAAGGGTTCCCCTTTCTCTGCATCCTTGCCAACATCTGTCATCTCCTGACTTGTTAGTTTTAGCTATTCTGACCAGTGTGAGGTGGTATCTCATTATGGTTTTGATTTATATTTCCCTGATGCCCAGTGATGTTGAGCATTTTTTCATGAGTCTGTTGGCCATTTGGATTTTTCTTTAGAGAAATGTCTGTTCATATCTTACGCCCATTTCTTGACCCGATTATTTGTTCTTTGGGTGTTGAGTTTCATAAGTTCTTTATAGATTTTGGATATTAGCCCTTTATCTAATTTGTCATTTGCAGATATCTTCTCCCATTCTGTTCACTGACTTTTGGGTTTGTCAACTGTTTCCTTTGCTGTGCAAAAGCTTTTTATATTGATGAAGTCCCAATAGTACATTGTTGCCTCTGTTTCCCTTGCCTTTGAAAATGTATCTAGGAAGAAGTTGCTGTGGCTGAGGTCGAAGAGGTTGCCGCTTGTTTTCTCCTCTAGGATTTTGATGAATTCCTGTCTCACGTTGAGGTCTTTCATCCATTCAGTGTCTATTTTTGTGTGTGGTGTAAGGAAATGGTCCAGTTCCATTCTTCTGCATGTGGCTGTCCAATTTTCCCCAAACCATTTGTTTTTTCCATTGGATATTCTTTATTATTCTTCTTTTTTAAAAGATTTTATTTGTCAGAGAGAGAGGGAGAGAGAGGAGGGGGAATACAAGCAGGAGGAGTAGCAGGCAAAGGGAGAAGCGGGCTCCCCAGTGAGCAAGGAGCCCTATGTGAGACTCGATCCCGAGACCCTGGGTTCATGACCTGAGCTGAAGGCAGACACTTAACCAACTGAGCCACTCAGGACTCCCTTCCATTCGATATTCTTTCCTGTTTTATCAAAGATAAGTTGACCATAGAGTTGAGGGTCCATTTCTGGGTTCTCTATTCCACTGATCTGATAATTTTATGTTTTGTTCACTGTTATATTCCTAACACCTAGAAGTAATGTAGTGTAGGAACACAACAACCTTAGAATGAGTAAATTAAAAATATTTTGCTTTTATACAGGCAAATGTATGCACATTTTCTTTTATAGCTTCTAGTTTCCTGTCTTAAGATTTTCCCCTCTAAAATCACAACTTTATCCTCATAGATTTTTTACAAACATTTTTGTACAAACATCAATTTTGAAATTCATTTTTCTAAATATGCACCTACCATCAGAGCACCTAAAGATACTAAGCAAATACTAGTAGATCTGAAGGGAGAAATAATACAGTGATAGTAAGGGACTTGAACACATCACTTTCAACAATCGACGGATCATGCAGAGCATATGCTGTGCCATTTCTACTACTCAGCCATTTCTGAGAAGGAAATCCTGCCTTTGTGACAACATGGATGAACCTGGAAGACATTATGCTAAGAGAAATAAACCAGAAAGAGAAACGCAAACACTATATGATCTCGCCTTTGTGTGGAATCTAAAAACAAAACAAAACAAAGTTAAACTTATAGAACAGTGGATACCAGAGGCTGGAGGAGGAAGGGATGGACAGAGGTAGGTCAAAGGGTATAAATTTGTGGTTCTGTATGAGGAATAAGCTAGAGATCTAATGTACGAGCATGACAACTGTATCTAATAATACTGCACTGAACACTGAAAATATGCCGAGAGTAGATTTTAATTACATTTATCACACACAATAAATGGTAACTGTGAAAAGGTGCTATGTTATTAGCTTGACTATCGTAATCATTTCACTGTGTATATATACATCAACTCATCATGTTGATCACGTTAAATATATACAATATTTATTTATTTATTTACTTATTTATTTACTTGAGAGAGAGAGAGATCACAAGTAGGCAGGTAGGGGCAGGGGAGCAAGCTCCCTGCTGAGCAGAGAGCCCGAAGTGGGGCTCAATCCCAGGACTCTGAGATCATGACCTGAGCCAAAGGCAGAGGCTTAACCCCCTGAGCTACCAAGGTGTCCCTATAGTTTTTATTTAAAATGATGCATTTGAAAACTTGTAAGCTACAGTGTCAACCATACTTTTTTAGGCTCTTGTTGACTCTAGGCTTGAGTTGAGGACTGGACTTGGCATGCTGGGAGAGAGAGAAACCAGTGGGGGTTTGACAGTTACATGAGTTGATATAATGGATAGGTATCTAAGAGTGCTCCACAATCTTTAACTACTTTGGGAATGCAAAGTAAAACTATAATGAGGTAATACCACATACCCAGAAGAACAGCTGAAATTATAGACTGACAGTACCAAACCTTGGTGACAATATGAGTCAGTGGAACTGTCACACATTGCTGGTGGGAATATAAATTGTTTCAGCCAATCTGGGAAATGAGTCGGCAGTTTTAATAAAGTTAAACGTACACTGACCCTATTTGTAATGTATCCTGACCCTACCAGCAATTATAAAGAAAAAGGTTAGGGCACTACAATATCTCACACGTATGATGAAGCCAGTAACAATAGAAAACATATTGTAGGACTCCATTTAAATGAAGGTCAAGAATAGGTGAAATTAGTCTATTGTAGCAGAAATCAGAATAGTGGCTACCTATTAGGAGGGAGATATTTTCTGGGAAGGGACACAAGGAAAACTGATATAAAAATATTTGTCTTGATCGGGTCAGTGGTTACATTGATAAAGACACATACAAGTTTTGTAGAGCAGTACCCTTCAGATTTGTTCCTTTCATACACATTATACTTCATTGCAATGATACCTCCAAAATACATGATAAAATAAACAGATGAATAAAATAAAAGAGATGCTTGCATAGAAAAAAAATGCTTGTGTATTAGCAATCAAGGATCATGATTAATGCAATTCTGGGCATCTGAGGGTTAAAAGTTTCCCTGGAGATTTGCAATCGCAGCCTCAGATTATATGCAGATGTGATGGCAGAAAGCTTTTGGTTTCACATACCACTGTTGGTTCATACTGGTCTTACAGTTGTCTTTTTACCCAGCCCTCCTCCAGGGAGGGCTCTGCTATCTAAGTCATTTTCATGGGTCCATCTGTGAAGCGCCATCTCCTCCACCCATCAAACACAGCTCACTTCGGTTGCACTCACACTACTCACGGTAACACCTAAACCAGGGGCCTGACCCCTCTGCTGCCTGATGAGACTCCTGCATTTGGTACGCCCCACCTCTTGCCCCATACCACCAGTATACATCTCTTGGAGTTTCCCCAACTTTCTTGCATGAGAAATAATATGAGCTCAGTCCTTATGCAGGAGCAGCATACCACACACATGTAAAAATAAAAAGCCAGGTTCTTAAATAAAGGTTGGGCGATGTAGAGCTAGGCCTGAATGTTTGGCTGGGAATGTGAGCAAATGAAAAAGGAATGGCTTTCTACAATTTTCACTACCAGATTATGGACCTTTATATTGTGATCAAGCAGCTTTCACTCTCACGCTGCTTCCCCTATAGCCTTTGTCAGAGTCTTGATAGCCGTATGTTTCAATAACTTAACTTTTCAAAAAATTGTTGGCCCTAGAAGAATGGCTGCTTTCTAACATCTGGGTTTTCTCCATTTATGCCACAGTTCATAGGTATTTCACGTAGTCGTGATCTCTTTATCCCCTCCCTTGTCCCAAAGGAGTTTTTATGTAATTTAGGAAGTCATATGGGATTGCACATATATGAAAACCCTTGGGTAATGAGATCAGGGGAAATCTAAAGGGGGGAAGTAGGAAAGGAAAGAAAGCCATGGAGTAAAGCGAGTGCCTAAAATAACTGTTTTCAATTCTATATACTTTACTAGAAGGGGACTGAAATCTTGGGTCTGAACTCAGCAAACAGTATCAAAACAGGAAACAAAATTTGTTACACAACTGAACCCATATACATTTCTTAACTCTAGTGTTATTTGTAGGGTTTGCTGGCTTTTCTAAAGACAGTTGAAGATTGGGCCTTTATTCAGAAATGTGATCTTCTCACCCCCTTGCATTACCTTGTTCCTTGCTTTGGGGGAAGTTAGGCATAAACCTAGGATTTTTTTTTTTTTTTTTTTTTTTTTAACCAGGAAGAGGAAGCCGCCATAATTTCAAGGACTTGCTGTGGTAGTCTGCCTGTCTCTGCTTCTGCCTGTCTGTCCCTCTCTATATATTGTCTGATCCTAACATCTGAGAAGCTATTGGGGAGTTTTATTTTCTGGCAGCTGCCTACTCCTTAGAGTAGATGGCAGAAGATACATTTGATCAATGTGGAGTACATCTTTAAATTTTCATCATATGTTTTTTCTGAAGATGCTGTTAATGCCTTGGGAGGCTTCATCAATAAAAGTGTCTCTAGTTTTCAATGACATCTTTTATGGAATGTTATGACTCATTTTTCAGCTAATGCAATGCAGACTTCCTGTCACAGTAATGAATAGTCTAGAATTTCGAGGCTTAAGATACTATTTTTTGTTTTGGGGTGTCTTTCAATCTTCTAATTGAGAAATGAACACCTTCCTATTCAATGAAATGCTGTAATAGTAACAATAATATTAATAGTAGACATTATACTCCTCCAAATTGTCTTATTAATTTCTTCTGCATATGTAAGGGGAAAACTATGTATGTCAGTGCAGAAAACACACAACATCTGTGTTTTCTTCCTCCTACAACGTTAGAAGGAAATATTTTCTTCATTTTAGTTTTTGCGAAAGTTTATTTTTCCTCTGCTTCTACGTCAGTTCGCTTAGAAACTACAGGGTGTGTCTTAGAAGTGAGTGTGCTGAAACCCGGCAGGTGGGGGAAAGGAAGCCTGCAGATCTGATTTCAGTTTTGGTTTCCTAGATCTGAGTTTACAGAAGTGACTTTCTCTATGAAATGCTTTTTTAGTAAGTCATTAATAACTCTGCCACCATCTGGTCTGTTTGGTCAACATCCTAAGGTTTAAAAATGTGTTCTTTGTGCGAGAGTTCTCAGGACCCCAGAGATCCCTATTGCCTTGCCTGCAGACAAACTCTCAGATATTCTGAGTGGATCCCTTTGCAAATGGTGATTTTTCTTGCTGTTGGGAGCCTGCAGAGCTCCGGGTAGGGAACAGTAGATGTTGGTTTATCATTGGCCTTCCAGACTGGACTCATCATTCATCTCCGTTTTCAAGTGTAAAGGAATGTAAATGTAAAGGCTTTTGGGGACCCTATATGTGCTGGAGGCCTCTGGGTTAGTTCCGTAGGGCAGACCAGGGTCAGATGGCCACCCTGCAGGGATTTCTTTTTTTAAGCTCAGTCTCAGGCCAGGTAGAGAATGGCCTGAGAGAGGGTGATAAAACTAGTCAGCGTTTTAAAGACCAACATCAAGTGCTAGTGTTTATTGTGCATGCTCCATTGGCTTTTGATTTCCACCTTCCACTGTTGATTCATACTGGTTTTATATGGTTTTTAAACATTTATCTTGCACTTACTATGTACCAGGCACTGTTCCAGGTGTTTTATATTAACTTATTCACTGCAACAGTCCTCTGAGGTAGGTGCTACTATTATCTCCATTTTAGAGCAGAGGAAACTGAGGCGCAGGGATGTTTAATAATGTTATTCTCTCTTTCTCATATATATATATGTTTAAATGTTTATGTATTTGTGTATGTATATACACATATATTTATATTTATGTATCCTATGGGTTCTGTTTCTCTGAAGAACCCTAATACAATCAAAATTATAAAAATTAACATCTGCTCTGCTCTCCATACTGAGTTTTATTCCAGTAGCTTATTTAGTGGCTCAGGCTCCCTGTGAGGCCAGATCGTAGACCTTCAGTATGAGTGAGTCACTTCTTCTGTCTTGTGATCTCTTTCCCGATGCTGCCTCTCTGACCACCAGACCAGTTCTCAATTTCTTTTTCTTTTTTTAAAAGATTTTATTTATTTATTTGACTGAGAGAGAACACAAGCAGGGGGAGTAGCAGGCAGAGGAAAAGGGAGAAGCAGGCTCCCCACAGAGGAGGGGGAGTCGGATGCAGGACTCGATCCCAGGACCCCGGGATCATGACCTGAGCCGAAGCCACTCTCGTAACCAACTGAGCCACCCCAGGTGCCCCAACCAGTTCTCAATTTCTTAAAAATTCCATGAATGCCCCTTTAAGGAACAATCTAGTGGTTCCCCTACTCCCTTGAAATTTTAATGCTACAGATATACTATATATCTGTGCTTTATATATATAAAAGGGCAACAACATACGTCACCAGAGAATAGCAAATTAAAACAAGGTATCACTACACATCTATTAAAATGCCCCAAATCGAGAACACTGAAAACACCAAATGATGACAAGTATGTGTGGCAATAGGAAATCTCACTCATTGCTGGTGGGAAAGCAAACTGGTACAGACATTTGGGAAGGCAGTTTCGTGGTTTCTTACAAAACTAAATGTACTCTTACCATACAACACAGTAATTATACTTCTCAGTATTTAGCCAGAAAAGCTGAAAACTTCTGTCCACACAAAACCTGCACACTGATGTGTATAGCAGCTTTATTTATAAGGGCCCAAACCTGGGAGCAACCAAGATGACCTTCAGTAGGTGAATGAAGTAATAAATAAAATGTGGTGCGTCCAGACCATGAGACATTATTCGGTACTGAAAAGAATTGATCTGTCAAGCCATGAAAAGACATGGAAGGATACTAAGTGCATGTTATTAAGTGGAAGAAGCCAATTGAAAAGGCTGCTTACTGTATGATTCCAATTATATGGTATTCTGGCAAAGACAGAACTACGTACAGCAAAAAGCTCAGTGGTTCCCAGGAGTTAGCGGGGAAGGGAAGGATGAATTGATGGAACACGGAGGATTTTTAAGATAATAAAATTATCCTGTGTGATACTATAATGGTGGATGCCTGTCCGTATATACACACACATACATATATACATATATGTATGGTATATATTTGCCAAAACCCATAGAATATACAACACTGACAGTGAACCCTAATGTAAAATATGGACGTTGGGTGTTGATACTGTGCCGTGTATGTTCATCAGCTATAACAAGCATGCTGCATGCTGGATGTTGATAATGGAGAAGGTTGTGCATGGGGTGGTGGGGGTGGGCAGGCAGAGGGTATATGAAATCTCTGTACCTGCCTTTCAATTTTGCTGTGGATATAAAACTGCTCTAAGAAGTAAGTATTTCCTTTTTTATGACTGAGTGATATTCCTGTGTGTGTGTGTGTGTGTGTGTGTGTGTGTGTGTGTGTGTGTGTACATGACATCTCCTTTATCCATTTGTCTGTTGATAGGCATCTGGGCTGTTTCCACATATTGGCTATTATAAATAAATGCTGCCATAAACATAACGGTGCATATGTCTTTTTGAATTTGTGTTTCTGTTTTCTCTGGGTGGATACCCAGTAGTGGAATTATTGGATCATGTCATATTTATATTTTAATTTTTTGATGAAACTTTATACTGTTTTCCACAGTAGCTGTACTAATGTACATTCCACCAACATGTGGGTTCCTTTTTTTCCCCACATCCTTGTCAACACTTGTTGTTTCTTGTGTTTTTGGTACTAGCAATTCTCACGGGTGTAAGGGGATTTTCACTATGGTCTGATTTGCAATTCCCTGGTGACTAGTGATGTTGAGTATCTTTTCATGTGTCTGTTGGCCCTCTGTAGGACTTTTTTGGAGAAATGTCTATTCAGGTCCTCTGCCCATCTTTCAATAAACAAACAAAAAGCAGAGTCAGACCTATAAATACAGAGAACAAACTGATGGTTGCCAGAGCGGCGGGGGTGGGTGAGAGGATGTGAAAAATGGGCAAAGGGATGTAGGAGACCAGGCTTCAATTATGGAATTAATCAGTCCCTGGAATAAAAGGCAGAACATAGAGAATGTAGTCAGTGGTATTGTAATAGTATTCATTGCATGGAAGCAGATGGTGGCTCTGCTTGTGAGTACGGCATAAGCGATAGTTGTTGAATCACTGTGCCATATACCTGAAACTAATGTAACACTGTGTGTCAACTATATCACAAAGAAATGGGGCGCCTGGGTGGCTCAGTGGGTTAAGCCTCTGCCTTCGGCTCAGGTCATGATCTCAGGGTCCTGGGATTGAGCCCTGCATGGAGCTCTCTGCTCGGTGGGAGACCTGCTTCCCCTTCTCTCTCTGCCTGCCTCTCTGCCTACTTGTAGTCTCTCTCTCTGTCAAATAAATAAAATCTTTTTTTAAAAAGTCTATGAAGAAAGGTACAATATTTTTTTGCTCCCAAGAACCAATTTTCACCCCCTTGAAGGTAATGGTACCCCAGTTGAGAATGGATGATCTAGACTTACGTGTATCAACTCTCGGGATTTCTTATTATTTCGCCCACCCTGTTGGCTCAGTCCTGCTATTGCATATAAATTTCTTTTGGGCAATTGTTTCCTGAAACAATCCTGCAGAATATGGAAACCAGTGATAAAGGACATGTTCAACTTTTAATGTTTGTGGGCCCTGTCCTTGGACTTCCCAGGAAGCTATACTTTAACATGTACCAAGGTCAGAATGACTCAGCAAAGCCTCAAAGCATGGGCTCTTAATTCTGCCACCAGCACACATCGAACATCTGCTTTATTAAAGAAAATAACCAAAAAGGATTATTCTGAACACAAAAGATAAGAAAAAGGAATAAACATCCCTCCTTCCCATAAGATTAAAGTCATACAGCTCTGAATATGCTAGAAACTTCAGATAAGAACTACAACTTTCTGAAATGTCCTTTTCTTATTATTTGCAACCTTCAATGTAAAAATGTATGTAACCTACACCAAATGTTCCCTTACCAGAGCACTCTCATCTTTTTAAAAATTTTTTTTAAAGTTTGAATTCAATTAATTAACATGCAATGTATTATAAGTTTCAGAAGTAGTGATTCACCAGTCTTATATAACACCCAGGGCTCATTATATCACATGCCCTCCTTAATGTTCATCACCCAGCTACCCCATCCCTCCACCCTCTTACTCTCCAGCAACCCTCAGTTTGTTTCCTATGATTAAGAGTCGCTTAGGTTTTGTCTCCCTCTCTGATTTCATAGAACATTTCTGTATTAGCATGTCCCTCCCCAGTTACTACTAACCCTCTGCAGAAGAAACCACTCTTCTGATTTTTTTTCCCCACCATAGATTAGTTTCCAGGTGTTCATATACATGGAAGCACATAGTATGAATTCTGTGACTGGCTTCCTTTACTCAACATAATGTTCCTGTGATTGGGCCTACTGTTGCATATATCAGTAGTTTGCTTCTTTTTACTGTTGAGTAGTATTGTGTTTTATCAATACATCACAATTTGTTTATCCAATTGCCTTTAAATAGACATTTGAGTTATTTCCATTTTTGGCAGTCATGTGTAAACCAGCTGTGGCTATTTTTGTACAAGCCTCTTTGTGGATGTATGTCTTCCTTCTCTTATGTAAATACTTCGGCATGGGCTTGCTGGACAAAATAGGCGCATGTTTAACTTTATAAGAAACTGTCAAGCCTTTGACTAAATTTGTACCAGGAGCAAGACTCTTTAAGACATGGTGTCTTTGCGTCAGTCTTTTGTATAAGTCAAAATGAAACAAGGAACTGAGGTCATCTCACCTGACAGATTTAGAAATAAAGAAATAATGATACTCAGCACATCCACACCAAGAGTCAAAAGCTGCCAAACATCACAATTTTACCCCAACACATCTGTGAGTAACAGATGTTTTAGTTTAATTGGTACTCATAATACCTGGCCTGGTGTTAGAATTGTCTCTTACGTTCTTACCATCTTACGAGTAGTAAGATGCGGCACCCATTAGCAAATGTTTATATTTTTACAGTACCTGTAGTTAACATCATTTCAGAACTCCCAAGATGAGCCAGTGAAATGAATGTGTTTTAAACATGTTGAGAGGGCCATTAGAAATTTAGTATAATTGGTTGAAAGAACAAGGTAAAGTGATGTGATGAGGGTCATATATGGATATCGTATCCTACCAAGCAGATATTATTCCTTTGCACACAGTTGATACTTTTTAAATAATAGCAGATGACATGGATAGTGCCCATTACTTCTCTATCTATTATTAATTAGTCTTTCTAGATGGAACTATAAATTGTATGCCATGACTCATTTGTAATGCTTTCCACTTTTCTAAGACTGTAAGAACAAGTTGAATTTCCCGGTAGCTATTTATGGCCAAGAGACACCTTGAGTCTTTCAGACACATGAGGCTCCTTGAGGAGCTGACTCCTTTTAGGAACTGGCTTGTGCCCTGTGAGAGTCAGATACAACATTGCCAACTGTCCACCTTGGAAGGCCAATTTTCCCACAGGGACAGGCATTTTTGGACAACAAAGTCTCTATTTTACAGAATGTTAAAAGAAAAAAAATTAGTTAGACCAGAGCATATAGGTATGGTTTTATTTGCCCAAACGTTATTCAGCTTCAAGCAGAAAACTTTGACCTGTGACATTTCTTTAAAAATTTCTTCCTGCTGGGGCGCCTGGGGGGCTCTGTGGGTTGAGCCTCTGCTTTCAGCTCAGGTCATGATCTCAGGGTCCTAGGATCGAGCCCCACATCGGGCTCTCTGCTCAGCAGGGAGCCTGCTTCCCCTTCTCTCTCTGCCTTTCTCTCTGCCAACTTGTGATCTCTCTCTCTCTCTCCCTGTCAAATAAATAAATAAAATCTTTTTTTTAAAAGATTTTATTTATTTATTTGACAGACAGAGATCACAAGTAGGCAGAGAGGCAGACAGAGAGAGAGGAGGAAGCAGGCTCCCTGCTGAGCAGAGAACCAGATATGTGGCTCGATCCCAGCACCCTGGGATCATGACCTGAGCTGAAGGCAGAGGCTTTAACCCACTGAGCCACCCAGGTGCCCCAATAAATAAAATCTTTAAAAAAAAATTTCTTCCTGCTTATAACATTTCTCTTTGTTAAGAGTCAGTTTGGTAACTTTAAGTACTATTCACATGATTATACATCTCACATTGGTTGTGTATTTCATAGCATAGGTGTTTCCAAACTAATATACCAGTAATCCTTTCAGAGTGATACCACGCTTAATGTAAATTTAATTTTCTCTAATCCAGTATCTTTGTTTATCAAGTCATGTGTCCTGAGAAAATAAGAAAAGTATTGCTAATACTAGAGAATGGAATGATTGTACCCCAAGGGATTTGGTGATCTGAAGGGTCAGCATTAATTGGCCCCTCGTGAGATAGTGTAGTGTGGTTTCACAGTGCTCAGTACAAGCCAAGCCAACCATGTTTAAAGACATTCTGCCTCTCAGATCACTCATATGTTTTTGATACTCAGGAATAATATTTTCTCTCTCAAATAAGAATGAAAAAAATTGAACATTTTAAGTAGTCCAGGAGCACCTGGGTGGCTCGGTCGTTAAGCATCTGCCTTCAGATCAGGTCATGATCCCAGGGTCCTGGGATTGAGCCCCACATAGTTCTCCCTGCTCAGCAGGAAGCCTGCTTCTCCCTCTCCCACTCACCCTACTTGTGTTCCCTCTCTGCTTTTTCTCTGTCAAATGAATAAATAAAATCTTTAAAAAAACCCCAACATTTTAAATAGTCTGAAGAATCATCTGGGGTAAATTTTTTTTCATTCAACTTAACTTGGGTATGGATAATGAACTATAGGCTTTTTGTTTTCTGTTTTGTTTTCATCTAACTATTCAGTTCCTTGTTCCCAATGTGACAGCCTTTCCACTATTGGGGAAATGTTTTTATGTAAAATTATATCAACTAATATCCTGCAACATACCTACTTGTGAAGGTGAGTATTGGAAAAGAGGTAAACAATACAATGTGAAGACACCTGGGTTGTATGATTAGGGGAAAGGGCTCAGATTAGAGTGTCCTTGGATAAGCTCCTTTAACCAAAGACAGACACAGAGTGACAAAGATGGCTAGTATTTAAACTCAAGACGGGCTGGGGCCCCTGAGTGGCTCAGTCAATTAAGCACCCAACTCTTGGTTTTGGCTCAGGTCATGATCTCAGGATTGTGAGATCAAGTCCTGCCTTGGGATCCATGCTGGGTATGGAGCCTGCTTAAGATTCTCTCTCCCTGAAGATACTTGCAAATGGCATATCAGAAAAAGGGCTAGTATCCAAAATCTATAAAGAACTTATCAAACTCAACACCCAAAGAATCCATAATAATCCAATCAAGAAATGGGCAGAAGACATAAACAGACATTTCTGCAAAGAAGACATCCAGATGGCCAACAGACACATGAAAAAGTGTTCCACATCATTCGGCATCAGGGAAATACAAATCAAAACCACAGTGAGATACTACCTCACACCATTCAGAATGGCTAAAATTAACAAGTCAGGAAATGACAGATGTTGGTGAGGATGCGGAGAAAGGGGAACCCTCCTACACTGTTGGTGGGAATGCAAGCTGGTGCAACCACTCTGGAAAACAGTATGGAGTTCCTCAAAAAGTTGAAAATAGAGCTGCCCTATGACCCAGCAATTGCACTACTGGGTATTTACCCTAAAGATACAAACGTAGTGATCCGAAGGGGCATGTGCACCCGAATGTTTATAGCAGCAATGTCCACAATAGCCAAACTACGGAAAGAACCTAGATGTCCATCAACAGATGAATGGATAAAGAAGTGGTATATATACACAATGGAATACTATGCAGCCATCAAAAGAAATGAAATCTTGCCATTCATGACAACGTGGATGGAACTAGAGGGTATTATGCTTAGGGAAATAAGTCAACCAGAGAAAGACAATTATCATATGATCTCCCTGCTATGAGGGGGGGTTTGGGTGATAGGAAAAGAATAAATGAAACAAGATGGGATCGGGAGGGAGACAAACCATAAGAGACTCTTACTCTCACAAAACAAACTGAGGGTTGCCTGGAGGCGGGTAGGGAGAGGGTGGTGGGGTTATGGGCATTGGGGAAGGTATGCGCTATGAAGTGTGTAAACCTGGTGATTCACAGACCTGTACCCCTGGGGCTAATAATACATTATATGTTAATAAAAAATTAAAGTTAAAAAAAAAAAGATTCTCCCTGACAAACCATAAGAGACTCCTTTTTTTTTTTTTTAAAGATTTTATTTATTCGACAGACAGAGATCACAAGTAGGCAGAGAGGCAGGCAGAGAGAGAGGAGGAAGCAGGATCCCTGCTGAGCAGAGAGCCTGATGTGGGGCTCGATACCAGGGTCCTGGGATCATGACCCGAGCAGAAGGCAGAGGCCTAACCCACTGAGCCACCCAGGCACCCCCATAAGAGACTCTTAATCTCACAAAACAAACAGGGTTGCCGGGGAGAGGGGGCTAGGGAGAGGGTGTGGTTGGGTTATGGACGTTGGGGAAGGTATGTGCTATGGTGAGTGCTGTGAATTGTGTAAACCTGGCATTCCACAGACCTATACCTCTGGGGCTAATAATACATTATATGTTAATAAAAAAATAAAAAATTAAAAAAAAAAGATTCTCTCTCTCTCTTCCCCTGCTCCTCCCCCTTCCTCTCTCTAAGAAAAAAAAAAGTGTGTGGGGGGGAATAATGCAAACTTGGTAAAATTTACCCATCTCAGATCAATAAAACATCACTCATTTAGTGATTCATAAAAATAAACGATCTTTCATGACTGGATAAACAAAATGTCATATATCCACACAATGAAATTTTATTTTACAGTAAAAAGAAATGAAGTACTGACACGTGATACAACATGGATGAATCTTGAAAACATTATGCAAAGTGAAAGAAGCCATTCACACACAAATTATTATTACATATTATATGACTTTATTTATATGAAATGTACAGAATAGGCAAATCCATAGAGACAGAGAGAAGATCAGTGGTTGCCAAGGGCTGGGGGAGGGTTGGGTGGAGATTGCTCCTGGGTACAGGATTTCTTTGGGGGTGATGAGAATGATCTAAAATTGATTGTGCTGATGGTTGCACCAATGAGAGTATACCATTGAATTGTATACTTTAAGTGGGAGAATTTTATGGTGTGTGTGAATTATTTTAATAAATTGTTTAAATTTTCCTCCTAATAAGAGCAAACTATGTGCCAGATGTGTGAGTTATGCTATCCAATTTAATCCTCATCAGATGCTTGCAAACAAAGTTTATTTTCCTCATCTTACAAATGAGGAAACCAGGAAATAAAACAAATGAACAAAGGAAAGGAAGAGAGAGAGAGGCAAACCAAGAAACAGACTCTTAACTATAGAGAACAAACTGATAGCTACCAGAGGGGAGGTAATAGGGGTATGGGGGAAATAGGGGATGAAAATTAAAGAGCACACTTATCATGATGAAAAAATTATGTATAATAAAATGATAAAATACAATAACACATAAAAAAAATGAGGACACTGCAAATAAGAAAATGGAGGGATTTGAAACAACGACTTCCCATAGTTTGAGAAACAGTTGTCTTCTAGAGAAACGGAAAGTTACCCTTGTTTAACTACATATGAAAAGTACAAATGACTTAACTTCATTCAATTCAAGTTTCAATTAAGTTCCAAATACTAGTTAGTTTAACAGTAATCATCATTTTCTTTACTTTTCATTTTTCTTATTGGTCATTTTTATTGTACATAGAAATACAAATATAAGGACACCTATAGAAAAAAATTAATCTGAAATCCCTACAAAATTTTCATAAAACCCCAGTAAGACAAACTTGTAAATTGGCATATTGAGATTAAAAACAGCAGATAACTTGACTTAGATCAACCATAAATTCATAGCAAAAATAGGTATAAATCCAGGAGCCTAAACTTAGTAACTCAGAATTTTCTTTACCTTGTTTAAAATTCTGCTTCACTTAGGGGCACATGGGTGGCTCAGTTGGTTGAGTGGCTGGCTCTTGATTTCAGCTCAGGTCATGATCTCGGGGTCCTGGGATTGAGCCCATGGCTGTCTCTATGCTCAGTGGGGAATCTGCTTGAGATTCTCTCTCTTCCTTTCCCTTTGCCCTTTCCCCCACTTACATGCTCTCCCTCTAAAAAAATGGATAGATTTAAAAAATAATAATAATAAAATTCTGCTTCACTTTAATTAAATGTATCTATATCAACTGTAAAAAACAAACAAAGGACAAATCAGCTTCTGAGTCACCTGTATACACTAACTGAGAATGACTGGCACCATAGCGCTTGCATTGAAAGCCTGTATACTTTCTAAGTATGAGATTTTCCTGTTGGTGGTCTTGGTTCATCAGTGGCTGTCTTGGTATCATCCTTCCAAGTGATAAGACCTATTGGGCAATCATTTGTTGTACCACTATTAGTGGTGAGTTAATTTACCTATGCGGGTAGAATTAGTGATTTATGAAGTAGGTGCGACCCTGAACAAGCAGAGGAGAAGACATGAGGGCACTGAGTCCTCGAAGGTAGGGAGCCAAGGAAACACGCAGTATCATGAACTGATAAGTGTTCCATCCAACAATGTTTTTAACAAATATTTTTGTTAAAAATGTTTAACAATTTTCTTCCTTCTATTTTAACTTTTTTCTTGTATGTCAAACTGTTTTCCCTGATGGCAACTTGGAGAAAAGAGAGGGAAACCAAAGGGGCGCCTGGGTGGCTCAGTGGGTTAAAGCCTCTGCCTTCAGCTCAGGTCATGATCCCAGGGTCCTGGGATCAAGCCCCACATCAGGCTCTCTGCTCAGCCAGGAGCCTGCTTCCCTTCCCCTCTCTCTCTGCCTGCTTCTCTGCCTACTTGTGATCTCTCTGTCACAGAAATAAATAAATAAAATCTTAAAAAAAAAACAAAAAAGAGAGGGAAACCAAAAAAAGGATGTTTGATTTTAAAAAATGTTTAAGGGGCGCCTGGGTGGCTCAGTGGGTTAAAGCCTCTGCCTTCGGCTCAGGTCATGATCTCAGGGCCCTGGGATCGAGCCCCACATCGGGCTCTCTGCTTGGTGGGGAGCCTGCTTCCCCCACTTTCTCTCTGCCTGCCTCTCTGCCTACTTGTGATCTCTCTCTGTCAAATAAATAAATAAAATCTTTAAAAAAAAAACACATTTCTCAGGATCATGTGAAAAAATAATTTTAAAAAATGCTTAAAGTTATTGCTTTTATTTTTCAACAGACTTCCCTGAGCAGAAATTGAATCCTAATATATTTGAAACATAGATGGTAGATATGGGGTAAACTGGAATTTAAGGTTACTATAAATTTGTGTGTGTGTGTGTTTTATTAACATATAATGTATTATTTGTTTCAGGGGTACCTGAAATCAGTGGTGATTTATCAGTCTTATACAGTTCATAGCACTCACCAGAGCACATACCCTCCCCAATGTCCATCACCCAGCCACCTCATCCTTCCAACCCCTCTCCCCTCCAGCAACCCTCAGTTAGTTTCCTGAAAATAAGAGTCTCTTATAGTTTGTCTTCCTCTCTGGTTTTGTCTTGTTTCATTTTTCCCTGCTTCCCCTATGATCATCTGTCTTGTTTCTCAAATTCCTCATGTCAGTGAGATCATATGATAATTGTCTTTCTCTGATTTACTTATTTTTTTTTAAATATTTTATTTATTTGACAGAGAGAAATCACAAGTAGGCAGAGAGGCAGGCAGGGAGAGAGGAGGAAGCAGGCTCCCTGCGGAGCAGAGAGCCTGATGCGGGGCTCGATCCCAGGACCCTGGGATCATGACCTGAGCCGAAGGCAGAGGCTTAATCCACTGAGCCACCCAGGCGCCCCTCTGATTTACTTATTTTGTTCAGCATAATACCCTCTAGTTTCATCCACGTCATTGCAAATGGCAAGATTCAGGTTTTTGATAGCTGCATAATATTCCATGATATATATGTGTGTGTGTGTGTGTGTGTGTGTATATATATATATATATATATATATATATATATATATCTTCTTTATCCATTTATATACATCTTCTTTATCCATTTATATACATCTTCTTTATCCATTCAGCTGTTGAAGGACGTCTAGGCTCTTTCCATAGTTTGGCTATTGTGGACATTGCTGCTATAAACATTTGGGTGCACGTGCCCCTTTGGATCACTATATTTGTATCTGTCTGGTAAATTCCCAGTAGTGCAATTCCTGGTTCATAGGGTAACTCTATTTTCAACTTTTTGAGGAACCTCCGTGCTGTTTTCCAGAGTGGTTGCATCAGCTTGCATTCCCATCAACAGTGTAGGAGGGTTCACCTTTCTCCAAATGCTCGTTAACACCTGTGGTTTCCTGACTTGTTAATTTTAGCCATTCTGACTGGTGTGAGGTGGTATCTCACTGTGGTTTTGATTTGTATTTCCCTGGTGCCAAGTGATGTTGAGCACTTTTTCATGTGTCTGTTGGCTATCTGGATGTCTTCTTTGCAGAAATGTCTGTTTATGTCTTCTGCCCATTTCTTGACTGGATTATTTGTTCTTTGGGTGTTGAGTTTGATAAAATCTTTATAGATTTTGGGTATTAGCCCTTTATCTGATATGTCATTTGCAAGTATCTTCTCCCATTCTGTCATTTATCTTTTGGTGGTGTTGACTGTTTCCTTTGCTGTGCAAAATTTTTTATCTTGATGAAGTCCCAATAGTTCATTTTTGCCCTTGCTTCCCTTGCCTTTGGCAATGTTTCTAGGAAGAAGTTGCTGTGGCTGAGGTCGAAGAGGTTGCTGCCTGTGTTCTCCTCAAGGATTTTGATGGATTCCTGTCTCCCATTGAGGTCTTTTATCCATTTTGAATCTATTTTTGTGTGTGGTGTAAGGCTATGGTCCAGTTTCATTATTCTGCATGTGGCTGTCCAATTTCCCCATATCATTTGTTTTTTTCTTTTTCTTTTTTTTAAAAGATTTTATTTATTTATTTGACAGACAGAGATCACAAGTAGGAGAGAGACAGGCAGAGACAGGGGGAGGGGGAGAAGCAGGCTCCCCGCTGAGTGGAGAGGCTGATATGGGGCTCGATCCCAGGACCCTGAGATCATGACCTCAGCCGAAGCCAGAGGCTTAACCCACTGAACCACCCAGGTGCCGCTCCCCATACCATTTGTTGAAGAGACTGTCTTTTTTCCACTGGACATTCTTTCCTGCCTTGTCAAAGATTGGTTGACCATAGAGTTGAGGGTCCATTTCTGGGATTTCTATTCTGTTTCATTGATCCATGTGTCTGTTTTTGTGCCAGGATACTGTAAATTTTCATGATTTTCTATAGGTAGAATACAAATTCACCTTTGAAGGAAGACTAGGCATTTATTCTGGGGAAAAAAAAACATTTTAATGGGCTCTTTGATTCTAGAATGATAAAGCAAAGAATCTGTTCTAAAATAGAGAGTTGAACTGCTCTATATAATCATGTAAAACTCTGTCCTCTTTTTGGGTGTATGACATCTCTGCATATTATAGTTCTTTTCAGAAAAAACATAATTCTTTCTGGAGACTCAGATGGTTGGCATCCTAATCTCCAAGTCAACGATTCCTGTTTAGGGGTTGTCTCATGTGGAAGTGCTGAGCAAGGGCCATCCTATGATATAGCTGTTGAAAGGGGACCGAAAAGAGAGAAGCCCCCTAAAAAGCCTTGTAGAGGAGCTGGGTCTGTGAACTAGGAGGATAGTCATGAATAACAGGGATATTTAACAATTTTTCCTCCTTCTATTTTAACTTTTTTCTTTTATGTCAAACTGTTAGTTTAGTCTTGCTAAATGCTGTAGACCAGTCTTAGCTGAGTTGGGAAGGTTTAAGGGCTGGGCCTGTGTCCAGGGGGGTGCAGCCATGTGGGACAGGCTGCTACCAGATGGACAGCTGGGCCATGGAAAAGGGAGGCTGCAGTTTGGAGCAAGGGCAGCAGAAGATGTGGCTTCTAGCAATGGGACATATTTGTGGGCCATATGAGCGTTCCCCAGAGATTCGTAAAAATACTGGTGAGACGAACACTGATAGGGAATAGGCATCTTGATGACAAGAGGAATTGGGTTTGAAACCTGAAATACCTAAGTTACTTATAAGGAGATATGAAGAAGTAGATAAATAAACATCTATTTGTTAAGTATTTGACTTAATCTACATTGGCAAGGGTTTCACTTTATAAGCAATGGATGGCTTTTAAAATCCAAGCTCTGGAACACTGTTCGATGCCCTTCTGGCTGGTTTAAGTCTAGGGGCAAGGTTCTGGGATGGCAGTTCTGGCACTGGAAAGTTGGGAACGCATACTGCCATGAGGAAGTTCTTTTAGGAAGTCAGGCATAGGTTATAAGGGCCAGAGAAAATTTTCTGGTGGAGCTGATTCAAATTGAGTTGTGATGGACAAAGCAGAAGAATCATATGGAAAGTGTTGGATGAAAATAAGGGAATATTTGACAGAGAGAACAGCACATAGCACAGGTTGAGAAATAAAAAGGGAAAAGATGGCAGTGTAAAACAGAAGACAGAAGAGATGGGCTCTAAAGAACAGGTGAAGATAAGACCATGTTAACAGGAAGCAAGAGTGGCCAAAGAAAGAGTTTTATCTGTAAATGGGAGTAAGAGGACAGAGGGAGTCCAAGCTTGTGACTACTTTGTTTTCTCTTCTCTTCCCCTTCCCTGAAGCAAGAAGTTGGGAGAAGGGCAAGGAGCCCAGGAATTGTGTGTGTATATGTATAGGGGTAGGGGTGGATGGAGGAAGAGAACAAAATATTTACTTCCCATGCATTTTTATTGATACCAAGTTGAGGTAAGTGGAACACTGGTATGGCTCCCTTGGTTTGATTTCCAAAAACTGAGGGGGCGCTTTTCCTTCCATAATCATCTTATTTAAATCTCTATTTTCCCACTGAATAAAATAATTCACAATTCAGAATATTCACAAGGGTGATAGAATTAAAACAGATTTTATTGATCTACAACCAGTTGTGATGTGACCAGTGGATACCAGCTGAATATGTTAGTCTGAAAGTGCATTTTAAAACATTGAACAATCAACTCTACTGTGTGCCAAACTCTGTGTGTAGACACGTTTCATGCCATCAAAAACCTTATAATTCACAAAAGCAAAATCTGTGATTTATAGGTAAGCTGATGTTATCAAAATGCCATGAGAATAGAGAGAGGGAAGAAAATAATAGATTATGAATAAATATATTTGAATTAATGTAGCTTCTTAAATTATTTCTATGTCATATGCTTGGGGGCCTTCAATGGAAAATCCCAGGTAGAAGGACACTCTTTCTATGTTCCCACCATTTCTGAGTGGACCCGAATAACCAGGTATCACTGGTATTCTAATTTTGTTCTCTGTTCCGTATTCTATAGAGATCAGCTTGCCTTCAGCTTGACCAGTTAGACGACACAGGAGGTCTTTGACTTCTTTTTTTTTCCATGGGTCTCTGCTTGGCGAGAGGGAATTTACATTTTGTGCTTTATTGAAGTATTGCTCTATCTCAGCCTTGCAAACAAGACTGTGGAGCCCCTTCTTCTTCCCCAGATAAAACAGAGTGCTCGCCTGCTTGGACCTGCACATGCTCCTGTATTGCCTCTTGAAGGTTCTGTTTAAGTAAGAAACATACTTTTCCATGAGTTTGGAATCTTCATCTAGTTCTTGATTTTCTGGCCAGAACAGAAGGCAGGCCAAAAAATAAGGGTCTGGATATTGATGACTTGGTCCTACGGATTGCAACACTTCTCGGAGCTGTTTTTTCAGTATGCTAAGCGGTTGGATGAACTTGGAGTGGGGTTTTAGACAATTAAGAATAATGTTGGCTAAAATGAAATTTAGTTTCTCCTTTTTCAGCTGCTTATTTGGGTTTTGCTGCAATAGGAAAGAATATTTGTTCACTATACTTTCCATGTCGGTTGCAGCCTCTCTGCGATTTGGATGAAGATATTCCAGGAGTCCAGAAAACCTATCTGCTCTCAAAGCTTCTAGACCTTTCCTACAATTCTCCTCTTGGTATAACTGATTCTCCTTGTTTTGTAGCAAACCCAAATCCAAAGAGCAGAAAAGTCCCCCATATTTCCTGAAAGAACGAGTGATTTTCTTGTTTAATGAGATTTCTCCTATTTCTTTTTGGATGTTCCTCACTTTCAAAAGAACAATATAGTCTTCAAGAAAGTCAAAGCACCTTTTCAAATCTGATTGTAAATTTTCTAAGTAGGATGTGAACTTGCTAAGAGCCAAATAATATTCACATTTTGGATTTGTGGGATTCATCCCCTTTCCTGATAAAAAGTCTACCATAGCTTTTTTAGATAATTCATTTTCTTTGAGGAAACAGGGTGTGAGCTGGAGAATCTGAATAGCATAAAGACCAACTTCTATTTCACCGACGAAACCGGCCGTGTTGTATGTGTCATATTTTCTTTGTAACTTCTGTGGTGTCCAGGCCTCCGTTTCGCAGGCTTTCCTCTCAGCTTGTTCTTGGGATTTTTTAAAAGCTTTTGAGGCATTTTCAGCGGCTTCCAGGAGGCATATTAGATCATTAACTGTAATATCCTTGGAGTTTTTCTTTTCATCCAACCACCATCTGATTCGACTTTTGTAGACTTGACCAAGGGTATCTGAGATATAGGAATTTTTAGGTGCTCTCTTTTTGGCCTGGTTTGCCCAATCCAGAGCAATGCTAAAATTCTTCTCTTTAATGTAGAAATATCTCGCTAAGGCCTGACAAATGAACGCATTTTGTGGGAATCGAATAGTCCCAGCCATCAAGACCTTTTCAATATCTTCATTCTCTAAAGCTTCGATTAATGGGGCAAACAAAGTGTCTGTTTCATCCCCGTACTCCTTGCGCTGTCTTATTAGCAGAAGAGTTTGCACGTCGTGTTGAAATTTTTCTCTTCCTATTCCAGAAACATAGAATAAATCCTCCTTTAAGATCTTTAGTGCAATTTGACACTTATTCAAGTTATAGCTTTTTTCCAGTTCTTTCAGACAGAAGATGGCAATCAAAGGATGAATGATGCGCACACCTGTGTATCTCCCAAAATCTGCAACTTCTGTGTTTATTAGAAGTGTAGAATAAGCTCCCATCTTGTCCTCTAGGCTTTCAGGTTCCCAGGGGGTACTAGTGTGTCTGATTCCCAAAAATATTTCACATTGTGATACTGAGATTGTAGAATTAGCAACATAAGAGTTGAGTAGAGCCAGGAAAGAAATGAGTTGTCCTTCCTTGCTGTCCACATTCTGTCCTTTTAGGATATTCCGGACTACCTTTTCTATATACATTTCATTAAAACTTTTTTTCAAGATCATGAAGGAATAAAAGTTTTCACAGTTTTTGTGTTCCTTTTCAATTTCTTCCAATTTGGCCTCAAAAGCTCTTTGTTCCTTAGGAGAAAGTTGGTAGGTTAGGGCAACACTGTCTGCTAATTTTGCAGTTTCATCAGGATTCTGGGATCTCATGCAGTTTAAGATAATTACCAGTGTTTTTTCATATCTCAAACCCTTCTCTGCTAAAATGGAATCGATGGCATTCTGCAGGACATAAACGTTTTCCTGGTCTTCAAAATCATCCACAAGGAGGAGTACGGGAAAGTAATCTTCATGGCTCGTTGCCTTATAGGTAATTAATTTGGTCACTTGTTCTACAATTTCTCCAAAATCAGTTGTTTTGTTTTTTAACACAGCACATCTAAAGTTTTTCTTTAGGTCCCAGAGAATATTCATGGCCAAGGTAGTACCTCCACAGCCTGGGTGGTGATAAAGATTGATAAGTTTTGCAAATACTGGTGTAGGAGAGTCTGCCCAGCACTGTATCAGATCTTTAAGCTTTTCATAACTATCCCTTTTGACAAAAGCTGAAGAATAGTTTTGAGAAGAAAAATAGAAGTTCCACCAGGATACTTTGCCACCTCGATAAAAGTGTTCTTCTTTTGATGTCTTAAATTCTTGGAATTTAGATTTATCTTTCTCTATGTCTGTGTCTTTACACTCATTTTCACAGAGGATTTCCAGTGCAGTCAAGATATCCTCTTCCTTTTTCTCTAAGATAATTGAAGAAAATCCATGGGAGGGCAAAAATCTTCTTGATGACTGAGTCACTGGTTTTAGTTTAAGGATAGTACTGTTTATGATTTCTAAATTTAAAGTGGAAATACTGTGGTTCGTTAATTCTTCTGCTGTTGTCAGTCTTGTTTGTAGTAGATCTTTCCATCGTTGATAAATCTGTGAGTTTACACAGATACACAGTATATTTTCCATTCCTTTGAGAGCTTGGTAGAAAGCCCAGAAAGTTTCAATGAGGGGATCTCCTGGGCTTTCCACTGGAGAGAATAATAGAAACACTACCAAAAATTTCCCTCTTGTCATTATATTTTCATCTGTGAGAAATAAAATCAGCTTTCTGACTTCAGAAGCTCTTTCTCTGAGCCATAAATGTGGTTCTAGAGGCCTATAGCTCTCATTTTTCAAGTCTGACCTGCCATTGCAGAAGATCCAGCTGGGCTGATCATAAAGATTCAAACTGGAAATTTTCTCCCTTATGTTACTTGTCTTTTCTTCAAACTGATTTGGAAAGTGAAGATTTGCTACTCGACCTTTTTTGTAAGCTTTGACCACACCCTTGCTCAGAGATTCAGGGTCAAACTCCAGCACAGCAAACAATTTCATTTCCTTTAGAAAATCTAAGTTCTTTGTTTCGTTTGGATGGCACTTATTTGTTACAAGAATGTACCAGCTGTAGTATGAATTATCCAGTGAGTCTCGGTTGCCTATGAGAAGTTTAACCAGCTTTTGTCCTTCACTCTCCTTCTTATTTGCCTTCACCTCATATTCTTCTTCAGCTTCTTTTCTAGATGCTACTACTGACTTCAAATTTTGTAAAAATTCTTTGTAAACTCTTTCTCGTTGCTTGACATTGGCCAGGATATCCTTAGAGCTGGGACCATCTCTCACAAACAGTGAATGATCTTGGTTTGGTTTCCATGTTTCATTTTTACAATTTTGCATCCTAATTAAGAAATATTTTTCTTCACATACAGAATGTTTTGGAATAACATCTACTTCAATGACAAATCTGTCTGATGGTGTATTGTTCTGCAGTAGGACTTCTACAAACCTTGGCTCCCGAATGCACTTCTTGGCTTCATTGATCTCATTTCCTTCAAAGTATTGTCTGATCATTATATTAAAGTGGTCAATGAAGGCATCCTTATCGGTGACTTTCACACCAACAATTTGTCCGTGTGGTGTGTTCTTGACTCCAAAATGGATAGTGCCATTGGTGCGTGAATTCATACAAGCTGATGCAAATCGAAAGACTTCATTGCTAAATTTCATCTTAATGTCCTTTTCTGTGGCTGCTTCTGTATTTGTGAGGGCTTTGAACTCATGTATCGGGTCTATGAGATTGAGTGGGCCAGTTTCAGGTTGTAGAATTCTATGTTCTATGTAACGTTGGCTGTTATGGAACTGATCAAAAGGATATGGCATACAAGTCAAGTGTTCAGTTTGTAGCTTATCCTCACTTCGGTCTTCAGTGGTCACTCCTTCACTTAACGAATCTTCTTTCATAAGAATCGATTCTTGTTCTTTGTTATCTCTGGTCTCTCTGAGATCATGATCAGTATTGGATAACACTGATTTTTCCTCTTCCTTTTTCACCTTTTGTGGCTTTTTTGGGTGTTCTTTTTTGGAGGGTTTTGTATGATCTAATTGTCCAGAACCCTGATTGTTACTTTCAGAGGAACTGTTAGTCAATCTGTCATATGTACGTTTTATCAAAAGTGCTGGGCCCCGTGGTAGCCCCATTTCTCTAAGGTCATTCTCAGTTAATTCCTGCAGGACTAATCCAGTTATTTCTTCAGTGAGCAGAATCTGCCCATATTTTTCATCAATCTTAAGGTCTTTGGTTACCCATTGTTTCACATGCTCTTTGGTCCAGTCGTTTATAATTTCAGGTAGATTTACTTGTTCACTCATTTCAATCTGCAATTTTCTTCCTTGGGAAAAGTAATAGAATAAGTATTTTAGTATTATATTTTATCATGGAAATCACGCAGTGAATTATGTATGTAATTTTATATAAACAACATATACAAAATATTGTTCAAGGGTGACTTTGAAACTACTTGATACTTATTTTTAATGTTTTATAGTCCCAATTAGTGTCCTTATTTCCAAGATGATTATAATTGTGAAGCAGTAGCTTCTAACTAGGGTGATATGTACCTTTATTCATATAGTAATTTTCCTATTTAGGTTTAACTCTGTGAAAGTTGGGTTTTTATAACAAACCCAGAATCTTAAGTAACATAGGCATTGGTTCCCATAGCTGAATATTGCAAATGAACTTAAAATATATAAAACTGGGTAAGTGGGGGGTGCCTGGCTAGCTCAGTCGGTAGAGTGTGTGACTCTTGATCTCAGAGTTTTGAGTTTGAGTGCCAGATTAAGTGTAGAGATTAATTAAATAAGGAAAATTTTAAAAAACTGGATAAGTAGAGGTGGGTTGGGGAACAGGAACCTCCTTTCTTGACTAGGAAGATGACCATCTTTATTACATAGTGATGAAGCAACCAGTTAACTTATCACCCACTCTCTTTTGGAACTCAAGCTATTAGGCCACAAAGGTGGAAAGAGATGAGGCAGCAAAATGTCAAGATAATCAATTTGGTTGGCTAATTCTTGTGGCTCTCAAAGGTACCAAAAGAATTAGCTGTAGTTCAAACTGGCCTGGCCTGACTGAAATTAGATAAGGAAAATAGTATGAATTTTTAACTTTGTTAAAACAAATTCAGCCTATGTAGCAATATTTTTCAAGATATGTTTGCTGAGGCAAGTGAAGCAAAAGCAAAAATAAACTACTGGGACTTCATCAAGTTGAAAAGCTTCAGGGGGTGCCTGGGTGGCTCAGTGGGTTAAACTTCTGCCTTCAGCTCAGGTCGTGATCCCAGGGTCCTAGGATCGAGCCCTACATCAGGCTCTCTGCTCAGAGGGGAGCCTGCTTCCCCCTGTCTCTCTGCCTGCCTCTCTGCCTACTTGTGATCTCTCTGTGTCAAATAAATAAATAAAATCCTTTAAAAAATAACAAAAAAATAAAAAGCTTCTGCACAGTAAAAGAAACAATCAACAAAATTAAAAGATAACCTATTGAATGGGAAAAGATATTTGCAAATGACATATCTGATAAAGGGTTTATATACAAAATATATAAAGCACTCATGCAACTCATTACCAAAAACAAAACAAGACAAATAATCTGATTAAAAATGGGCAGAAGACATGAATAGACATTTCTCCAAAGTACACATATAGATGGCCAACAGACACATGAAAAGATGCTCATCATCATCAGGGAAATACAAATAAAAACTATAATGAGAAAGAAGAGAAAGATGGCAGCAGAGCAGGAGCACCCTAGTTTTGTCACATCCCATGTACACAACTGGATAATTATCAAATCATCCTAAATACCGCAGGAATCAACCAAAAACAGCAGAATACACGTTTTTCAAGTTCACACATAACTTTCTCCAGAAGAGATCACATATTAGGCCACAAAACAGACTTCAGCAAATACAAAAAGATTGAAATCATCCCATGCAACTTTTATGACCACGCACTATGAAGCTAGAAGTCAATCACAAGAAAAAAATTGGAAAGATCACAAATACATAGAGGTTAAACAAACATGGGAACAAATGAAAATGAAAACACAATAGTCTAAAACCTTTGAGATGCAGCAAAAGGGGTCCTAAGAGGGAAATATATGACAATACAGGCTTATTCCCAAAAGCAAGAAAAATATCAAAGAAACAACCTAAACTTACACCTAAAGAAGTCAGAAAAAGAAAAACAAAGCCTAAAGCCACCAGAAGGAAGGACATAATAAAGATTAGAGCAGAAATAAATGCTACAGAAACTAAAAACACAATAGAACAGATTAATGAAACCAGGAGCTGTTCTTTGAAAAAATTAATAAATAAAACAAACCTCTAGCCAGAATTACCAAAAATAAAATAAAAAGAACCCAAGCCATTCACCATGATCAAGTGAGATTTATTCCTGCATTACAAGGTGGTTCAGTATTTGCAAATTAGTCAGCATGATACATCACCTTAGTAGAAGAATGGATACCTGGGGTACTTGTCTGGCTTAGTTGGTTAAGTGTCTTTTTCTTGATTTTGGTTCAGGTCATGATCTCAGGGTTGTGAGATTCAGTGCTGCTAGGGCTCTGAGTTGGGCATGGAGCTTGCTTAAGATTCTCTCTCTCTCCCTCTGCCCCTCCACCCTTCCTGCCTCCCCAACAAAAGAAAAGAATGGATAAGAAACATGATGATTTCAATGGATGCAAACAGAAAAAAAAAAAAAAGCACTTAACAATGTACAACATCCATTCATGATAAAAAAAAAAAGTAGGTTTTGACAAAGTAGGTTTTGAGAGAACATACCTCAACATAATAAAGGCCATATATGAAAAACCCATAACTAATATCAACCTCAATGGGGAAAAACTGAGAGTTTTCCTCCATGGTCAGGAACAAGACAGGGATGTCCACTCTCACCATTGTTATTTAACATAGTACTGAAAGTCCTACCCACAGCAATCAGACAACACAAAGAAAAAAAGGGATTCAAATCGGTAAGAAAAAAGTAAGACTTTCACTATTTGCAGATGACATGATACTCTATATAGAAAACCTGAGGGCACCTGGGTAGCTCAGTGGGTTAAGCCTCTGCCTTCAGCTCAGGTCATGATCTCAGATTCCTGAGATCAAGCCCCGCATCTGGCTCTCTGCTCAGCCTGCTCCCCCCTTTCTGTCTGCCAGCCTCTCTGCCTACTTGTGATCTCTCTCTCTCACTGTCAAATAAATAAATAAATAAAATCTTAAAGAAAAAGAAAAGAAAGAAAACTGAAGGACTCCACCAAACAAACAAACAAACAAAAAACAGAAAAAAACCACCCAAAACCAAAAACTGCTAAAACTGATAAACAAAGTCAGTAGAGTTGCAGGATACAAAATTAAACAGAAATCTGTTACATTTCAATATAGCAATAATGAAGCAGCAGAAAGAGAAATTAAGGAATCAATCCCATTTACACCAAAAACAATAAGATACCTAGGAATAAACCTAACCAAAGAGGTGAAAACCTTGTACTCTGAAAAGTATAAAATACTGGTGAAAGAAATTGAAGATGATACAAAGAAATGGAAAGACATTCCATGCTCATGTATTTGAAAAACAAAGATTATTAAAATGTCTATAATACCCAAAGAAATGTACACATTTAATGCAATCCCTATATATCCCTACCAATAGCATTTTTCACAGAACTAGAAAGAATAATCCTAAAATTTGTATGTAACCACAAAAGACCCTAAACAGTCAAAGCAACCTTGAAAAGAAAAGCAAAGCTGGAGGCACCATAATTTTGGACTTCAAGTTATATTACAAAGCTATAGTGATCAACAAAATAATGGCAATGGCACAAAAATAAACACATAGATCAGTGGAACAGAATGGAAAACCCAGAAATGAACCCACAACTATATGGTCAATTAATCTTCAAAAAAGCAGAAAGAATATCCAGTGGAAAAAGTCTCTTAAACAAATGGTGTTGGGAAAACTGGACAGCCACATGCAAAGGAATGAAATTGGACCACTTTCTTACAGTGAACAAAAATAAATTCAAAATGCATTAAAAACCTAAATCTGAGACCTGAAACCACAAACTCCTGGAGGAGAACACCGGCAGTAACCTCTTTGACATCAGCTGTAGCAACTTCTTTCTAGATAGGTCTTGAGAGGCAAAGGGAAAAAAGCAAAATAAACTATTGGGACTTCATCTTCTACACAATGAAGGGAATAATCAAAAGAACTAAGAGACAACCTCCTGAATGGGAGAACACTATCTGATGAAAGATTAGTATCCAAAACATACAAAGAACTTTGGGCTCAACACTGAAAAAAAATGAACAATCCAGTTAAAAACGGGCAGAAGACATAAATAGACACTTCTCCAAAGAAGACATCCAGATGGCCAACAGACACATGAAAAGATGTTCAACATCACTGATCATCAGGAAATATGAATCAAAAATCACAATGAGATATCCCCTCACACCTGTCAGAGTGGTTAAAATCAACAACCCAAGAAATAGGTCAGGATGTGGAAAAAGGGGAACCCTCTTACAATGCTGGTGGGAATGCAAACTGGTAGAGCTACTCTGGAAAATAGTATAGAGGTTCCTCAAAAAATTAAAAATTAGAACTACTATATGATTCAGTAATTCCACTACTGGGTATTTACCCAAAGAATATGATAACACTAATTTATAAAGATACATGCAGCTCTATGTTTATTGCAGCATTATTTATAATAGTCAAATTATGGAAGCAAACCCAAGTGTCCATAGATAGCTAAATGGATAAAGAAGATGTTGTATATACACATGATGGAATATTACTCAGTCATAAAAAAGAATGAGAGCTTGCCGTTTGCAACAACACGGATAAATCTAGAGGGTATAATGTATAATGATAAGTGAGAGAAATCGAAGAAAAACAAATACAATTTGATTTCGCTTACATGTGGAATTTAAAAAAACAAAACAAAAGGACAAGGGAAAAAGAGACAAACCAAAAAAACAGACTCTTAACCACAGAGAACAAACTAGTGGTTACCAGAGGGGAGGTGGGTGGGGGGGATATGTGAAGCAGGTGACAGGGATTAAGAGTACACTTATCATGATGAGCACTGAGTAATGCACAGAATTGCTGAATTACTATATTGAACACCTGAAACTAAGATAACATTGTATGTTAACTATACTGAATTAAAAGTATATTGTAATTTAAAATTAAAAACAAACAAACAATTTCAGCCTAAATTATTGATATGAGACTAAATGGAGCTCCCACAGTTATGTACTTTGCTGAATTTCCAGAACTGAATATCCTGGAACACCCTCGAGCAGGGATTCTCAACTTGGGCTGAGCATTAGAATCACCTGGGACTCCACATTCTGATAGTTGGTTGAGGGAGTGGGTGTAAAGTTCAAGCCTTAGTACTTTTCGAAATCTGTCAGTGTCATTCTGTGCAGATGAGGTTGAGAGCAGTTAAAATATCGCCTCCAGATCAGCAGCATTATCACCACTTGGAAGCACGGTAAAAGTGCAAATTCTCAGGTCCCACCCCCAACGTCATGAATCAGAACTAAAAAGGGAATCAGGGACGCCTGGGTGGCTCAGTTGGTTAAGCGGCTGCCTTCGGCTCAGGTCATGATCGAGTCCTGGGATCGAGTCCCATGTCGGGCTCCTTGCTCAGCAGGGAGCCTGCTTCTCCCTCTGCCTACCTCTCTGCCTACTTGTGATCTTTCTCTCTCTGTCTCTCTCTCTCTGACAAATAAATAAATAAAATCTTTAAAAAAAAAGGAATAAATAGAATGGTTTAAATAAGGGAAAACAGGAAGGTGAAAATATTATAAGGATAAATAGATTAAAAACATTAAGTATCAAACAAAACAGAAGTATTAAACTATAAAGAGAAAATACAAACATTTAAAAAGATCTGTAATTTTTTAAATGAAAGATTTAAAGATCCTAGTTCAAAAGAAAGATCATTTTAAATGAAAGATATGAAGATCCTAGGTTTTTATATAACAAGTCACAAAGTCTAGCCAAACTGTAAATTTGACCTTTCTATGTTTGGGGTTTCTTGCAGAAACTTTTCCAGAGGGTCTTCTTGAGGTCATATCTGGAGGATGAGCTAAACTAAAGCCCCAGCCTATAGCCTTGTGACCAGCCAGAGAAGAAACACATGCCGGTCATTTATGGTATGAATACCATAAGCACTTTAGAATGATTTACCCTGTCTTACTGGTAGGCAGCTACCGCTGGGCACAGCAGCTTCTGCTTGCTTGCATAAAACTTTTCCTAGTGCCTTAGTATCCTGAATCCTCTTAGTCACTATGGCTTCATTCTGCAGGACACACCTAGTCCTGAGCCAATTAGCAAACTATAAGCAACGGGCCAATGAATGTTATAAACATATTTTGGATTATCAATTCCATTCACTTACAGTGTATAGATGGAAGAGGTCTTAGAATTAGCATACATATCGCAACCAGAGATCAATATCATTTGTTTATTCACTCAACCAATATTTATTGAGCACCTATTAGGCATCATGCTTAAGAAAACTAGTGGTGACAAAAGGGATGTGAAGTTTTTTCATAGGACTTATAGTCCAGTGGAGAAAATTTTAAAAAGGAAGACCCATACACACATATATTCAAAACAGTTTATCATGACAAACTGTGATAGCGTTTTGTGTAAGACGCAATAAGGGGCAAAGGACTCTGGGATCTGTGAGGAGGAGAGGAGTGTCACTAGGGGGTGTCATTCAGGGGGACACTGGGCAGGTGAAGTTAAAGTAGAGCTTCTGGAGTAGGGTAGGAGGAAGGTAGAGGGAGCAAGTCTGGGGGACAGAGTGAAGGGGAAAAGGAATAGTCTACCTGGTGGGATTTCCAAAGCCCTATCCAGTGGGTCCAAGGAGGTGGGTGTGGTGGTGCTCTGCAGTGGGCTGTCCCTGATTCTGTCCCCAGAGCCAGGTGCTGGTCCTGCCAAAGAGAATTCCTGGGCAGAGGGAATTACTGACTAGGAGATGACTCCTCGAATGCAGGAGCCTAGAGGCTCATCCCTGATCTTTCCTGTCTCCTCTGCAGAGTCCCTAAGTGTCATCTCAGATAAGACTGAAGGGAGAGATTCTGCCTTACCTCTTTACAAGCACTATATGGAACCAATAAGATAAGCAGTTATTAATAAGCATATTCCTAATGAAAGATTTTTTGAAGTCACTTCGGAGAAAAGGCTGAATAAAAAATGACTCCTGTATTATTTTTAAATTTATTCTTAAAATGTTTCATACCTTAAAAATTTGGTGAGTACTTGCTTTTTATATATTTTAATATATTTTGACCCCCTTTCTGTAAGCAGCTGAGGGAAAGAGGCCCTCATATCCTCAGACACTATTCTCATCACAATTTTTGGTGGCTCCCTAGACACCCAGATGTTCCTTTAATACACTGGACTTTCTTCATCTTGACTGCCGCTCATCCAATGACCTTGACCTCCCTGCATTCCACTGTTATGGTCACACCATTGACCTTATCACAAATTGCTATGGGTTGAATTGTGACTCCTCTCTCCCCCCAACAAACTTCTGTGTTTGTGATAGGTGAAATAGGGCCACTTACGTCAAGGGGATTAAGATGGAGCCAGGAAGCCATTAAGGAGATGGCGTTATGCTTTTCCTCACTGGTAGAACCAAAGAAAATATTCTAAAGACTCAGTCCTAACCCTTGCAATTTGCTACTTGCTAGCAAAAGTTCTGCTTAGTGATAGCCTTAGCAATCAATTATGTTCAGTCAAGAATGGTTTTCTGGGGGCGCCTGGGTGGCTCAGTGGTTTAAGCCGCTGCCCTCGGCTCAGGTCATGATCTCAGGGTCCTGGGATCGAGTCCCGCATCGGGTTCTCTGCTCGGTAGGGAGCCTGCTTCCCTCTCACTCTCTCTGCCTGCCTCTCTGCCTACTTGTGATCTCTCTGTCAAATAAATAAATAAATAATCTTAAAAAAAAAAAGAATGGTTTTCTGCCACCAACACGAATCAAAAATTCTTTTTGTAAGCAATGTGTATAGGCATTCCCTTTATGCCTGAAAAACCTCTGACTTCCTAGCCCCAGTACCTTGGTATGTGACCTTTTTGGACATAGGGTTGCAGATGTTAACATGAAGCCGTTAGAGTGGGCCTAATTCAATATGACTGGTATCTTTATAGGAAGGAGGAATTTAGCCACAGAGGCACACACACACAGTGACAATGCCACATGCAGAAGAAGGCAGAGATTGGGGTGAGCTCTAAGCCAAGGAATGCCAGAGGTTGCCAGCAAACCATCAGAAACTAAAGGAGAGGCAGGGGCAGGGAATTCATTCTCATAGCCCACAGAAGGAACCAACCCCACTAACATCTTGATCTTGAAGACTTCCAGCCTCCAGAGCTGTGAGACAATACACTTCTGTGGTTTAAGCCACACAGTTTCCTGTGGTACTTGGTTACAGCAGCCCATTCAAACAAATAGAATCACCAATGGCTACAAGTCTTCCAGCATCTCAGATTCAAATATCTCCCTCTCACCAGGATCTGCTGCTCCTTTGACTCACTACCTTTATTTTTTTTAAAGAGATTTTATTTATTTGAGAGAGAGATATATATAGAGGGAGAAGGAAGGAGCAGAGGGAGAGAGAGAATCTCAAGCAGATTCTCTGCCTATGGGGAGTCCCACATGGGTCTGCATCTCATGACCCTGAGATCATGACCTGAACCAAAATCAAGAGTTGGATGCTTAACTGACCAAGACATCTAGGCACCCATAGACACACTACCTTTAGTACTCAATGTCTAATATTTCTTTAACATCAAGACTTGTAACTCACCAATTCTAGATTCTATTACTTTCTCACTCCTGTTCCCCATCCTTGCATCTCCTCCTGCCTCTCCCTGGCAACTAGCTTGATATTTTTTTCCATTCATTATAATCACATGCTTTCTCCTCCCTCCACTTGTACTCTGCCAATGTTAGGACCATGGCTGGACAATGACCCTCTATATCCAGGTTTCACTTTGAAGTCATGACCACTGTCCTCCAGTGGACTGTTAATGCTCTGAGCTACCATACTGTTTCCTTGCTGTATTCACTCTCACTGTCCGAAATGGCTATTTCACACATTCTTCTCTCTCATCAAATCTCCAATACCTCCTCAGCGTTTTCATTTTCCCTGGTAACCCTACTTCCTATTGCAACTGGGAAGTTAAACCTTAAAACCGTATCTACCACTGTCCTGCTTCGTGACTTTTCTTCTGTTACTAGGTCCATACATTCTATTTTAGTTTCTGTTCTCTGAATGGACTGTCCATACCTCTTGCTCTGGAGAGGAGATCCACACATCTCCAGGCATCTCCTCTGGAGATGCTCTCATCACTCTTCACAGACTTGCTCTGTCCAGATCTGGGGCAATCCAGGTCTGTGGCAATATCTTTCCTTAGTCAGAGTCCTCTCTTACCTTGACCCCTGGCCACACCAAATATTATAAGGAAAAGCTATAGATTTTCTCTTTTGATTTATTTTTTTTAAGATTTTATTTATTTGAGAGAGAGAGAGAGAATGAGAGAGAGAGAAAGCACATGAGAGGAGAGAGGTCAGCAGGAGAAGCAGACTCCCTGCTGAGCAGGGAGCCCGATGTGGGACTCGATCCCAGGACTCCAGGATCATGACCTGAGCCGAAGGCAGTTGCTTAACCAACTGAGCCATCCAGGCACCCTCTCTTCTGATTTAGCTAGTGATTACAGCAATTCCACTAGATTCCAGCACTCTCCTAGAAACAACACATGAAGGGGTTGTTTCCTGCTTATCAGCTACTAGATGCTCAGAGATGTGTGTGTGTATGTGTGAGTGTGTTGTGTGTGTGACATGTGGATGGTGGGAGGGCTTGTCTTTTAGATGGCATCCCCTTCATTTTTTCCTTTATTGTTTGACTTCTGTTAGGAACCACAGGGAGATGGGAGCACTCTTCTTTAATTGGAATGGCTTTTATCCTCCCCACATCTGTCTTTTTATCTCTGTCCCACAGGTTCTTCCATTGTTCAAAGATGAAGACCCTTTATAACATCAAAACATTTCTCAGAAGCTCACTGCTATCATGGGAGCTGAGAAGCTACATAATGATTCGAAGTTACTATATATTTGGTAACACTTTCCCATGAATTTTTCATCTTAGTCTACAATCCATATTTGACTAGAGCTATGTATTTAATTCAAGGTGACTATGATTTGGGCAAAAAAAATTTTTTTTAAAGATTTTATTTATTTATTTGATAGACAGAGATCACAAGTAGGCAGAGAGGCAGGCAGAGAGAGAGGAGGAAGCAGGCTCCCCGCGGAGCAGAGAGCCTGATGTGGGGCTCGATCCCAGGACCCTGGGATCATGACTTGAGCCGAAGGCAGAGGCTTTAACCCACTGAGCCACCCAGGCGCCCTGGGCAAAAAATTTTAATAATGCTTTGGTATAACTCTGTGGCCTAATCAGTATCTTCAAACTTGTTTGGGGTGATGATTTGTTAATATTTATATAAAAATTTAATGTACTTCACTGTTCTGAGGCTTACAAAAGCCTTTCATGAACATTCTTTGATTTGATTTATATCCTGGAGTGTTGGCATATTTTTTAAACATGAACGACATTTATGTTGGCAAGAAATAAAGTAAATAAAGGGGAAGGGGTCAGGAAAACAATATCATGATCAAATGTTCCTCCTCTCAGCCAACCTGTTTTCATTGTGTAAGACCATGGGACAAGAAGCAGTGTTGTCTTGGTTAGGTCTTTCTAGCCTCCAGTGTCTTCCAACTCTAGAAACACTCTGCACCACAGTTGCTGGAAGGTTTTTTTTTTTTTTAAGATCTATGTATTCGTTTGAGAGGGGAGGGAGGGGCAGAGGGAGGGAATGAGAAAAACAGACTCCTTCCTGAGCACAGAGCATGACTCTACCCCATGACCCCAGAGATCACAACTTGAGCTGAAATCAAGAGTTGAACGCCCAACTGACTGAGCCACCCATTTTTTTTTTCAACTGAGGAATTTTTAAATTTATTTATTTATTTTTTTTAGCGTAACAGTATTCATTGTTTTTGCACATGAGCCACCCATTTTTAAAGAATCCTACAGTCAGGGGGCACCTGGGTGGCTCAGTGAGTTAAAGAATTCTACAGTCAGTGCAAGTAACATCTAGTGATAGATAAATGTGAAAACAGAAGATTTCTCATTCCTTTTAGAATCGTTTCATTAGAAGTAGCTCATGTGCACTTGAAAATACATTCACTTTCGAAGTTCTGTTTTAGTTTTTAGAATTCATTTTTAAAGAACTCTTTTAAAGCAAGCTTTTAAAGCTTTTGAAGCAGGTATCTATAATGATTGGAAACTTACCAGGGGTTTTCTGAGAACTTCCTTTTTATATCAGCAATCTGAAATTGGTCTTTATGAGGTTCTTTGATGTCAAACTATTAGAATAGTTGCCTTTTCTTGAAAAATTGCAAGATTCATGTCCTGGAAAGCAGCTATGTACGGAGTAAAGATGCAGGCAGAACCAATCTGGTCCTTTTCCAGTTTTGCCTTTTGTTAAGAACCTGTTACATAAAAAGAAAAAAAATGATATCACAGGAAATGAAAATGTAATTGATGGGACTGTTGCTTAGGAAGTGTTTATGAGACAGATTTTCCCCTTAACTTTTTTTTTTTAAAGATTTTATTTATTTATTTGACACAGAGAGAGAAAGATCACAAGTAAGCAGAGAGGAAGGCAGAGAGAGAGGGGGAAGCAGGCTTCCCGCTGAGCAGAGAGCCCGATGTGGGGCTTGATCCCAGGACCCTGATATCATGACCTAAGCTGAAGGCAGAGGCCTAACCCACTGAGCCACCCAGGTGCCCCTCCCCTTAACTTTTTATTGTGAAAAATTTCAAACATATAGAATAATGACGAAAAGAACTTCCTCCACCAAGATGGCATCCCTTCCTATATTTAAATACTTTTTAATAGATTAGATAAACATCCCAAAATACTTTGCAGGCATTCTCTTTCCTCCCACATTCCACATTCAATGTGGAGCAAATCCTGTAGTTGGACGGTCTCTTTAAAAGGCATCCGACCGGGGCGCCTGGGTGGCTCAGTGGATTAAGCCACTGCCTTCGGCTCAGGTCATGATCTCAGGGTCCTGGGATCGAGCCCCGCATCAGGCTCTCTGCTCCACGGGGAGCCTGCTTCCTCCTCTCTCTCTGCCTGCCTCTCTGCCTACTTGTGATCTCTCTCTCTGTCAAATAAATAAATAAAATCTTTAAAAAAAAAAAAGAAAAAAAAGGCATCCGACCACCAGACCACCAACCACCACCTCCAGCACTACCAGCCGGACCAAGCCCCCACCCCTCTCCTGGATGACAAGAGTGGCTCCCTCACTTGTTTCCCTCTTGCTATTATTGATCCTGCGGGGGACTTAGGCAAAAGAGCAGCCAGAGTGGGCCTGTCCAAATGGAAATAACATGCCAATATTCTGTTCAATCCCTCCAGTGGCTTTCCATTTGACTCAGAGTGAAAGCCCCCCTCCTTACTATGGAACTGTAAGGCCTCACATGACCTGGCACCTGGCTACCCCTTTGATACCGCATCTTACTTTCGTTTTCCTTTCGAAAGCTGGTCCAACCCCCTTGTTGTTCCTTGCTGGCTGAACCTGTTACTGCTTCTGGCCTTCTGTTCCTTTTGTCTCCCTGGGAGGTCCCTGGATACATGTGGGGCTCCTTCCCTCCCTTCCCTTGGGCCTTTCATCTCTATCTTCTTCTCATTTCTTATGCTTGGCCAGCCTGCAGGCAACTTTATTCCATCTCCAGTATTTCTGATCCCTCCTCTGGTTTCTTTCTTTCTCTTTTTCCCTCCCTTTATATATACATACTTAAGATTGATTACAATAAAGTATTCCACGTATTCTTACCCATTTATTTTGTTTCTTTTTCTGTCCCCACCCATTATTCTGTATACCACAAGAGGACAAGATTTTGTACATTTGTTCATTTTGTTCACTAGTTTACAGTGCCTAGCACAGAGTAGCTACTTAACAAACATTTGTTGAATGAATAACACTTTCTCAGGGTAGTTTAAAATAAGGAATTTTTGAAAACTCTGGAGTTAGCCGTGTCTGTGCATCAAAGACCAAAGGACTTTGCTCCTTTCACTAGGGCAATTGAATCACTAGGGCACCTATTTCACTTGGCTTGAATCCCAGACAGAAATCTAAGAATATTTGTTTACTGTGTTGCTCATCAGGCCAGAACTAACTCTAGCTTCAATCATCTGGTCACAAAGAAGGGAAAGGAAATTTTGTCAAAGGGAAAAAACACTTAATAAGTATGTGTCTCCTGCAGACCTTCACAACATTCTGTATCATTTCTGCTGTGTCACTCACAGTTCCCAAATAAGGTCATTTCTCATACTGGGCTGGGCCTCTCTTGTGGGTCCTCTGTGTTGGATAGAGTCTCAGTACCTCTGCCGTTCTCATTTGCTGCCAGTGCTCTGGAGAGCTGGTCTCTTGGGGAGGGTCTTACCTCCTTCCACAGACATGCTCTGTTCAGATCTGCTGCAATACCTTCTCTTAGCCAGAGTCTTCTTTCAGTACTTTAACCACCTCCCCTCTCTGGATATCCTAAAGACTGAGAGGACAGAGTCCTCTTTCCGTTTAGACAGTGATTATTTCCAATAAGGCCCAACATTCTGCAGTTTTTGCTTTTGTTTTTGTTTTAATTTTTAGTGAGCTCTACACCCAACGTAGGGCTCAAAGTCACAACCCAGAGATCAAGAGTTGCTTGCTCTTCCGACTAAGCCAGTCAGGTGCCCCTTTTAAATTTTATAAAAAGTTTATTTTTTTTATTTATTTATTTATTTATTTATTTATTTATTTATTTTTCAGGCCTAACATGCTAGAAATGAAGCAGCACATCAGGAATTTCCCTCTGCAGTGCATCCCTTTTTCTTACAGCTTTCAGGCCTCTATACATGGCCGGTGACTCACTGTGTGGTGTTTTTGGTGTCGAAACGGGGAATTTCATGCCACCTAATAGATGGCAGCTTTCTCTCACTTCTTTTTGTTCAGATTCTGCCAACAGATACCAGGGAAATAGAAACATTCTTCTCAGACAAGATCACAGACATTTATTCCCCAAATCTGGAACCTTCTTTTGTTAAATGGAAAAATCAGCAAAACCTTGTTTTAATATGATATACTAAACTCTAATACTATCCTTGGACCCAGTATAATGTCAAAGTTTCCCAACCTCCCTCTTTGGCTCACAGCAACAGTAGTGCACATATAACAATTTGAACCTATTATATTCAATAATACTTTTTAAACAGTTCATATTCTATCAGTTATAAAAGCACCTGCATGCATATTGTCAGAGCTAAGTAAAGATCAAAATGACTGGTGTGGACAACTTTTGAGACTAACTTGACATAACTCGGGCCTCATCTTCCTGTTTGAAACAATTACAAACTCAGATTCTATCAGTAATAACATTAGCTATTGGTAAGGGAGCTAAAGAACGCCATTCTCTAACAATTACTCCAGTTTTCTCTCTTTAGTATTGAACAAGAAGCACCAAATCATCAGAGCACTTAGGCTCAAGCACTGGTGCGCACCCAGCCTCATCTCAGGAGGGTCCTCGGGGCTCCCCAGGTATCAATGCCCTGAGGAGTTCTGTTCTGTAGGACTCTTGGAGATGACCCCTGGGGAAGAATGCTGTAGAATCCTGATTCTAGTCTGGGAGGGCTACACACACCCCCTCTGCAGGTCTGATGAAATGAAACCACACACAAACAAGTTAAGTTTCATTTCCTGAAGTTAAGTTTCCGTTTCAGTTTTTAACCAGATTGCTGTAAAAAAATGAATGTGAAGGAAATTCTTACAAAGCAAAATAACACTTTGGAGAGTCTTATCTTTGACTAAAGGTAAAACTTCTAATAACATCTTAAGTTATGGAAGACAGAATTTTGTATAATTGCACATGACCACAGGTTCCTTTACAACCTTTAGTGTTTATATTCCTGATTTTTCTCTGTTGTCTTTCCCACTAATCTATACAACCTGGAAAACTTCTCACCACTCTGAGTACAAGTAACGGTACATTTCTTTTTAGAGGAGCATTTACAGAGTTAGGCTCAGTAAAATAAGTCAGTATGTATTTAATCCATTGATATTTCTAAGTACTTTCAATATCTTTACAAACAATCGTTTATCTAGGAACACATGTGTTCATATAAAAAGTACAGCTAGAGTTTAAAAAAAAATAGCTGTCCCATTGGCAGAAAATATAAAGTTCTAATGATGTAGTAACTTACCAGGATTTTCCTGAAAACTTCCTTCTTTTTATGTCAGGAACTTGATTTAAACTTCGTTAAATCGCAGCTGATTTAGCATTTTCTTAAACCTTTCCTGATGGCCAGGAGACAAAATGACAAGGTTCTTTTGAAAAACTAAGCAGTTCAGTTGTGGAGTTCTCTGGTCTCTGGATACTCTGACTCCTCCTTGGAGGGTGTGTAAGATCTGCAGTAAAGAAACAGAATGAGGAAGTAGGAATGCAGGGAGTTTCGGTTTTGCTTAAGAGTGGTTTATTTGAAAAAAAAAAAAAAAAAAAAAAAAAAAAGAATGGTTTATCTGGATTTGGAAGGATATAAAATTTCAAAAAGCTAACATCACTGAGAATTATCAAAAAATTTGAAACATTGTGTAGAAACTGTTCATCAGACAGAATTTTAAGTCATAAAAGTTAAGAAATCCCAGTGGGAGAACACTTAGAGAAAAAAAATAATAATACAGGGGAGAATATTAAAATCTCCGTGTAGTCTAAGTGCCTGCTATGAGATGAATTTTCCTCCTCCAAAATTCGTTATGTTGAAGTCCTCACAGAATGTGACTGTATTTGGAGATAGGGTCTTTAAAGAGACAGTAAGTTAAAAGGAGATCACTCCGGTGGGCTCTAACCTAACATGTCTGAAGTCTTTGTAAGAAGAGATTAGGACACAGACAAACACGCAGAAACAGAAAAGACCACGTGAAAATATAGGAAGAAGAGAGCCATCTATAAATCCCAAAGCTGTCACACCAGTTTATACTCCGTTAGTGAAGTGGATTAAAAATTCTCCTTATTCTACATCCTTGTTAACTTTTTTTTATGAGACTTTCTAATTTTTCGTCATTCAAGTCCATGTGAAATCATATCTTGTTGTGGTTTTAATTTCCATTTTCCTCATTACTGATGAGGTAAAAAATGTTTACAATGGTACAGAAGTGATATGTGTTCAGTAAAAGCCTTACTTTGAATTTTGAAAAATTTTTCATATGTTTAGGGTTGTTTATGTTTCTTCTGCTATGAAATTCCCATTCATTTCTTTTATATATTTTTCTATCAGACTGGTCATGTTTTTCCTATTTATTTTAGGATGCTTTAATATATCAATTCATACTAGAAAATTTCCAGTGATTTTTCCAGCTAAGACTTTCTGAAAAATTTCAAAGTCTTTCAAAATACCTTATGCAAAATTTCAAGATACTTATACAAAAATATTTACTGAAGCATTTTGGTAATTCCAAAGAAAAATTGGCAATAACCTAATTGTCCATAAATAGGAGTTGGTAGTATAGTCATAAAATTGAAATATAGCCATTAAAAATAATTTTAATACATCCCTATGAAACATAATGATTTCCAGAATCCAGGGGAAATAATCCAGGAGTAGAATAGGATATATTGTGTAATCCCATTCGTGAAAAAATTTTTTTTGAAAAATGTTACAGTACATAAATATAGACTCTGCATACGAACTTGTACACACAGGCTGGTATATGTATGAAAGCTTTTGAGCAATATCAGGAAATTACATGGTCACACCTGAGGAAAGAGATTGGTACTTAAGGGTAAGAATAGATTTAATTTTTTTCTTTAAAATATTTATTTATTGGGATGCCTGGGTGGCTCAGTGGGTTAAGCCTCTGCCTTCAGCTCAGGTCATGATCTCAGGGTCCTGGAATCAAGCCCCGCATCAGGCTCCCTGCTCAGTGGGGAGCCTGCTTCCTCCTCTCTCTCTGCCTGCCTCTCTGCTACTTGTGATCTCTCTCTCTCTGTCAAATAAATAAATAAAATCTTTTTTTAAAAAGAGATTTATTTATTTTAGAGAGAAAGAGAGAAAATCTCAAGCAAACTCCACATGAAATACAGAGCCCCATGTGGGGCTTGATCTAATAATCCTAAGATTACAACGTGAGCTGAAATCAAGAGTCAGAGGCCTAAACTAAGACAATAGGTGCCCTGAGATTTACTTTTTTTTTTTTAGAGGAGAGAACTAGTGTGTGAGAGGGGAGTAGCAGGGAAGGGGAAGCGAGGGAAGAGGGAGATGGAGGCAGTGATGAGGGCGCAGAAGCAGAGAGAGAGAGAATCCCAAGCAGACCCCATGCTGAGCACAGAGCCCAATGCAGGGGGTCAATCTCACCACCCTGAGATCATGACCTGAGTGAAAATCAAGAGTCAGAGGCCTAACTGACTGAGCCACCCAGATACCTGAGATTTACTTTTTTTTTTTTTAAAGATTTTATTCATTTATTTGGCAGAGAGAGATCACAAGTAGGCAGAGAGAGAGAGAGCGAGCGAAGCAGGCTCCCTGCTGAGCAGAGAGCCCGATGCGGGACTCAATCCCAGGACCCTGAGATCATGACCTGAGCCGAAGGCAGCAGCTTAACCCACTGAGCCACCCAGGCGCCCCCCCATACCTGAGATTTACTTTTAATTATATTTTTTTCTGTTCTATTTTTTTCACACCATGTATTACTTTTATTTATATGTTATTTATTTATGAAAAATCTGTATTTGTTAGAATGTATGATTAGGTATATCAGTATGGAGAGAGGGAGAAGTCTTGGATCATTTCTAAATTTTTAAATTTGAGAAACAGATTGAATGGTGGTACAAAAAAATCAAGGAAGGGAACGCAGGGGAGAAGCATCTGGGGGGGTGTTGGAATTTTGAGTTAAAATTCAAGATTATTTTAAGCCTGTGTCAATTGTCCTACCTGTTGCTTCCTTTATACGTAATGTTCCCTAGAGAAAAATCTATCCTTGAGCTCATCTTTTCATAGCAGTAGCACTAGGGAAAAATTGTGGAGCTTCTTGCCCACTCTTTGTGAAAGAAAGTATAGAATTAATCATTTATTTATTTTTATTATTATTTTATTTAAAATTGATTAATATGGTGTATTATTAGTTTCAGAGGTAGAGTTTAGTGATTCATCAGCTGAATAGAATCCCCAGTGCTCATTACCTCAAGTACCCTCCTTAATGCCCATCACCCAGTTACCCTATCCCCTCACTGTTCTCCCCTCCAGCAACCCTCAGTCTATTTCCTAGAGTTAAGAGTCTCTTATGGTTTTTCTCCCTCTCTGATTTCATCTTATTTTATTTTTCCTTCCCTTCCCCTATGTTCATCTGTTTTGTTTTTAAAATTCCACATATGAATGAAATTATATGATACTTGTTTTTCTCTGACTGATTTATTTTTCTTAGCATAATACCCTAGTTCCATCCATGTCACTGCAAATGGCAAGATTTCATTCTTTGTGATGGCTGAGTAATATTCCATTGTATGTATGTATGGATATAATATTCCATCATATATGAGACATGACTTTAGCTATATAAATAAATATGTGTGTGTGTGTGTGTGTGTGTGTGTGTGTATAATCTCACATCTGCTTTATCCATTCATCTGTCGGTGGACATCTGGGCTCTTTTCAGAGTTTCGCTATCATGGATGTTGTTGCTATAAACATTGGTGTGCATGTGTCCCTTCCAATTATTGTGTTTGCATCCTTTGAATAAATCCCTGGTAGTGTAATTGCTGGGTTGTAGGGGAGCTCTATTTTAACTTTTGAGGAAACTCAGTACTATTTTCCAGAGTGGCTGTACCAGTTTGCATTCCCACCAAAAGTGTAAGAGGGTCCCCCTTTCTCCACATCCTCACCAACATCTGTTTTTTCCAGAGTTGTTCATTTTAGCCATAGAATGTATTATTAATGACAGTGTACATTAATGCTATTGGATCAGACAGAACATCAGTTCAGTTACTCAAACTGTTACCTAAGGTATCAGAGGCTTAATAAGGATAGAAGTTTATTTTCCTTTTCATGTAAAAATCCAGGTAGATGGACTAAGGCTGGTATGGAAACTGCATAACCATCATTTTCCAAGATTCTTCCATCTTTTACCCTGTCATCCTCAATGCATGGCTTCCATTGTGGGACCCAAGTTGGCTGCTCTGACTGCTACCATAATGTCTGTGTTATAGCCATGGTAGATTGTATAAGGAAATGGCAGGCACTACTTTATTTTGAGAGCATAATAGAGAAGTACAGACACAGGGTCCCATGTAGCAATGCAGCTAAATATTCTATTTCTATATATAGCGACATCTTCCACAGATGTCTATTCACAATTCTCTGACTCCTAAATTACATATATTTCCTTAAGTGAAATTGAAGTTTATGAAAACTACCTTCCATGTGTTTCAAAGTTATCTGGTCCAATACACTTGTTTGGTGCAGTAAAAAGTGGGATGAGAAAATAAGGACACATGACATAGAAGAAGTTGGGGTTTGTACAATGAAGTCTTTGAGCATGTGGAAAGATAGAAGAGAATAGAAGTACTGATGGCTTCTGTGAAGAGGTTAAGTAGGGACGAAATGTGTGCTTAATTTTTTTTTTAAACTTTGGTTATTCAAATATCCAAATATTCAGTATTCAAGTATTGTTCATATACAATGTTACATTAGTTTCAGATGTACAACATAGTGATTTTCCAAGTCTCTGCCTTATGCTATGTTCACCATAAGTGTAGCCACCATTGAACACCCTACAATGCTACTATTGACAGAATGTTTTCACATTTCACATTATGATGGACCAAACTCAGACCCAATAATACAGTACCCAGAGGACAAGTAGCTAGAGTCAGGTCTCAATATAGAGTGAGCAGGAAAATAAGAGTGTGAGAATACATACCCCCCAAAAGTATCTGTCATATTTACCATCAGAAATCAGGGTAACACATGTGATAGTAGATTGTAAGGGCATTGCATAGTGGTGTGAGAATGGCAGAATATAAGCCTGACTGGGGAAATCCATTGCCAAGGGGACACTTTCCTGACTCTAGATTTAATGTCCTTGTCAAGATACAATGTCTTATACAGACAGAAATAACAGAGAATTACCTTGGAAGAATATTGAAAAAGAGATCACAAGTTTCACAGAGGAAATACATTTATTATATGATCCCAGAGAACCCACTGTTTGTTTATTTTCCTGGTAATTTGCCAGAGGACACTCCTTCAATTAAGGCAATAGGAAATGCACTGCTAAAGGTGGAACCAGCATCTTTAAGAACTTAATGATGGCTGCCTGCTGAAAGCCAGCAATAATCAGAGGAGATACAGCCATAGAACTGGGCTCAAGAAAGGTGGTAGTGTTCTGGAATGGCAATGTCCCAGGGCAGCACTTATATGGAGAAGCAAGGTGGAAAAAATACTAGCAAGCAGCAAGAACAGAATGGTAACTAGGGTCTGTTCTTTGTTTACGAGATCACAGTGTGTTCCTAGGAAGAAGATGCATGAGTAGCCCCAAACTATGATAAATATGACAAGTTTAACCAGACTTGCATAATCTAAAAGATAAGCAGCTGGATAGCAGATGTCAGTCAGCACATTTGATAATGTTCCTATAGCAGTTTTGAGATCTAAGCCAACTTTTTCTTATAAAGGTCCTGCAATGCTGTAGCAAATAAATATGATAAATATTTTCTCATTTCTTCCCCACAGGGACCTGCACACCTGAGTGTGCAGTAAATAAAGGGGGATTACTTAGACCTCTTGGGAATTGTTGGATATAAGTTCTGAGCTGACACTGATGTCAAGGATCCTAAATGCTGGTGCTCTGGGTAGAGTGGGGGCTTATGGAGAAAACAGATTAATAGAGGCATGGTACAAGACCATCTCACAGGTGGGTTCAATGCATTTGCAAACTCACACTGGTTGTTTCTCCAGTCCCTAAGTAAATAACTGTAATATTTTTATCAGCTGGCAAAACTCTCACTTTGGTTTCATGACCTATTGAAGAAAGCCATTACTTGGAAAGGACCAAGTAGAAGCTCCTAAAATTGCCCATACATCTACCTGCCAAGACAGGGAACCAGAAGTGATAGGTCATCCTGAAGACAGTTGCAGAGATTAGCATGCCTATCAAAAACTTAACAAAAGAATGAGTAGTGGTTTTCATTTCTCCTTTTAAATCTTCTATATGATCTTGGCAAAAATAGGCAAATGAAGCATATGGTACTGGACTATCATAAGTTTAAGCAAGTGGTAGTCCCAACCGTAGCTGCTCTGCCTGATTTGGTGTCTTTACTCCAACTGATCAAAACAACCTCTGGGACTTGATATACAGCTATTGATCTAGTCAATGTATTCCTTTCAATCTGTGTCAGTAATGATGATCAAAACCAGTTTGTTTTTATACTGGAGGGAGAGCAGTACATATCCATGCAGTTGCTCCAGCGTTATAGTAAGTCCCTTAATGTAGTTTTAATATGGCCTGTGAGAACCCAGATGATGTTGCTATTTCGTAGAACATCACCTTTGTCTACTATGCTGATGACATCATGCTAGTTAGACTTAGTGTTTGATAAATAACAAGTACTCTGGACTCCTCAGTAAGACAAATACATGCCAGAGGTGGAAGATATACCACACAAATTCAGGCCCCTGTAACATCAACAGTTTAAGGGGTTGTATGGTCTATGGAGTTTAGAGGAAGGAGCTCTGCAGAAGATCCAAACTGTGGTGTAAGCTGTTCTGCTTTCCAGCCATGTGGCCCATCATATCCCATGATGCTAGAGGTATACATTGTAGATAAAAATGCTTCTTGGAAATGGAAAAATGTTCCATGCTCATAGATTGGAAGAACAAATACTGTGAAAATGTCTATCCTATCTAAAGCAATCTACACGTTTAATGCAATCCCTATCAAAATCCCATCCATTTTTTTTTTCAAAGAAATGGAGCAAATAATCCTAAAATTTATATGGAACCAGAAAAGACCTCAAATAGCCAGAGGAATATTGAAAAGGAAAGCCAAAGTTGGTGGCATCACAATTCCAGACTTCAAGCTGTATTACAAAGCTGTCATCATCAAGACAGTATGGTACTGGCACAAAAACAGACACGTAAATCAATGGAACAGAATAGAGATCCCAGAAATGGACCCTCAACTCTATGGTCAACTAATCTTTGACAAAGCAGGAAAGAATGTCCAATGGAAAAAAGACCGTCTCTTCAACAAATGGTGTTGGAAAATTGGACAGCCACATGCAGAAATATGAAACTGGACCATTTTCTTACACCACACATGAAAATAGCCTCAAAATGGACGAAGAACATCAATGTGAGAAAGGAATCCACCAAAATCCTTGAGGAGAACACAGGCAGCAACCTCTTTGACCTCAGCAGCAGTAACTTCTTCCTAGGAACATCGCCAAAGGCAAGGGAAGCAAGGGCAAAAATGAACTACTGGGACTTCATCAAGATCAAAAGCTTCTGCACAGCAAAGGAAATAGTCATTAAAACCAAAAAACAACTGACAGAATGGGAGAAGATATTTGCAAAGGACATATCAGATAAAGGGCTAGTATCCAAAATCTATAAAGAATTTATCAAACTCAACACCCAAAGAACAAATAATCCAATCAAGAAATGGGCAGAGGGATTCACAGATACGTACCCCTGGGGATAAAAATACATTATATGTTTATGAAAAAATTAAAAATTTTAATTAAAATTTTAAAAAAATTAGATGAAAAAAAAAAGAGAGAGAGAGGCCACCAACACTGAGAGTGTTCTACACTGCAAGGGAAGGAACAAGAATCCAAGATTATGGCATCTTCGAAACTCTTGTCCTGAATTATGATTTAATGTAATCTCTTCTTAGGTCTCAAGTTCTTGAAGGACAGCTCTTGCATCTGTATACTCTCTTACCGATTAGCAGAGCATGTTTGTGAAAATGTTAGTGACAATAAAGTCACCATAATCACACACACAAAAAAGAAATGGGCAGAGGACATGAACAGACATGACACATGAAAAAGTGCTTCACATCACTCGGCATCAGGGAAATACAAATCAAAACCACAATGAAATACCACCTCACATCAATCAGAATGGCTAAAATTAATAAGTCAGGAAATGACAGATGCTGGCGAGGATGTGGGGAGAGGGGAACCCTCCTACACTGTTGGGAATGCAAGCTGGTGCAACCACTCTGGAAAACAGCATGGAGGTTCCTCAAAAATTGAAAATAGAGCTACCCTACAACCCAGCTATTGCACTACTGGGTATTTACCCTATCCGAAGGGGCACATGCACCCGAATCTTTATAGCAGCAATGTCCACAATAGCCAAATTATGGAAAGAACCTAGATGTCCATGGATGAATGGATAAAGAAATGGTGTGTATATATATACAATGGAGTACTATGCAGCCATCAAAAGATATGAAATCTTGCCATTTGCAATAACATGGATGGAACTAGAAGGTATTATACTTAGCGAAATAAGTCAATCAGAGAAAGACAATTATCATATGATCTCTGATATGAGGAAGTTGAGAGGCAACATGGGGGGGTTTGGGGGGTAGGAAAAGAATAAATGAAACAAGATGGGATCGGGAGGGAGACAAATCACAAGAGACTCTTAATCTCACAAAATAAACTGAGGGTTGCCGGGGGGAGGGCGATAAGGAGAGGGTGGTGGAGTTATGGACTTTGGGGAAGGTATGTGCTATGGTGAGTGCTGCAAAATGTGTAAACCTGGCGATTCACAGACCTGTACCCCTGGGGCAAATAATACATTATATGTTAATAAAAAATTTTTTAAAAAAATGCTTCTTGGAGGCCCTAGAAAGGCCTATTATGAGAGATGCATTGTAGATTCTCCAGGGTTGTGGACCAGTGGCAGGACTTTTATAGCAGAAAACTACTTGATGTTTGAAAAAAGAGCCCTGGGAGACACTGAGTGCCCGACCACAGGATATTGAGTGATTATATGACCAGAGTTTCACAACAGAAGACATACACCATCAGATCCAAGGAATCATGAGGTTAAGCTGGTGAAACAGCACTCTGTCAGATGATAGAATGGTACACTTAGATCATATCAGAGGAGGTCCAGAGGTCACAAATAATTACAGACACAGGTGTATTAGTATCAGAAACAGGTCCAGAATTCCACATCATCTATCTCAATTGTGCTGTAACCTCTCCCTTAAAGTATTTTTATGACATCTTTCTTAACTTTATGACATCATGGAGCCATTCCTCATGACAAAATGAGAGAAAAGTTACAAAATTAGGCTCTGTCCATCCACAAATGAGTTGGCCTAATATATTAGTGCTAATCATGAGTCAAAATATATTGGTGCTAATCAAAAATGGACTGACACCACCCTACAACCACACTCAATGTAACGTTGACAAAAAATAATGAAGAAATCCTTCCAGTGGGCAGAGCTCTAAGCAGCACAGCTGGTCATTAATTTGTTTAGGGGGGAAATGATTTGAAGGATGGATATATGTGGACCCCCCCCCACACACCCAGCAGTGACAAATGGCTTAGGTGGATGTTCAGGGGCTTGGAAGAGCAAAGTGGATCTTGGAAACAAGAGAATTTGAGGAAGAGGCTTATGGATGGAGCTTTGAGAGAGACCAGAAACTCTGTGAATCCTTTTGCTTTATGTTATGTCCACCAGGGAGCGTCTACTGAAGAAAAGGCACTAAATGACCAAACAGTCTTACTGGGCAGGGCAACTCATGTCAGTTCTTCTGTTCTCAGCCACTAGAGTGCTTATACAATAGGCCCTTGAATAGAGTGGACAAAATGTCAGACTTGGAGGCTATTCATGTACCCAACAGTATGGACACCTCTTAGAAAGCTGGGTATAGCTACTGCCCCTGCTTATTAATGACCTAACTGCGCACAGCACAGACCAGTCCTGAGCCCTCAATAAGACACCATCTTTCAAGGATACCAGCCAGGCACTTAGTGATAGGTTGATTATATCAGAACTTTTCCACTCTGGACTAATTCATCCTTTTGAAATTGACACCCTTTTGCATATGATTTTGTCTTCCTGACTGAAGTGCCTCTGGAGTTCATAACATCAGAGTGATTACAGACTGTATGATTTACTAACATGGGATTCCACACAAGAATGCATCAGACTCAAGAGATTCATTTTAAGACAAAGAAGGTCTATTGTCCTGGAAAGACCTAGGAAGTTCTGACCCAATGAAATACTAGCCTTGTGATCTTGGCCAAGTTATTTAATCTCTTTTTGTCTCAGTCTGTCCATCTATTAAGATGAAGATGATAGGGATCCAGGTTAAGATCATGTGAGATGAGGCAACGTGTAAAAAGCCCTTCAGATACCATCAGGTATAATGATAGGAACGCATTCTGGATGTGGAGCTGTGGTCTATAGGAGGAGCTTATGAGGGAAGTGGTATTACATGTTACAGGATTTGTCATCTGGTAAGGGAAGGAAATGTGCCGGTAGCAGTTCCTATGGCCCTGAGGTCCTGTGGTTTCTTCTAGCGTGTAAGAGCAGATTCCAAGTGGAGGAAGCTTTTTGCTTGTTATCTCAGGAAACTTTTATGTATACTAATCATTCCAAGTTGGCGTGCTCCTTTCATTTTCTCTGAATACCTGGACTCTGTCCAGTCTCCTGCAGAAGAACTGTCTTGAAGGCTCTTTCTGTTGTAAATACAAACTTTCTCAGGGATTCAAGAATTTTGGAGCTTGAAATTGATTGGCTGAGTCATGAGCCCATGAGAATCAGTGTTCATAGATGAAGTTCTGCCTCATTCATGTTGCACAGCAAGTAGTACTTCTGGGGGATCTGAGCCAGGTCTTCTAAAGAACACAGCCTATGAGCACCAGAGGCTCCTAATGACCATACTCCTCAGTTTTGTAGCTCTTTAAATAGTCATACATGTGTCCTTCTTCTTGAATTATCTTTGAACATACTGAGCAGAAAAGTGTTTGGTTAGATATGTATTAAGATTTTCTTGTAAGCTTCTGTGTAGATTTTGTTTAAATGGCAGAGAACAACTATGCAAAAACAAATAACTAGAAAAATAAAATAATCTGTTGTATTTTTTATTCCTTGCATTGTCCCAGCCAAATTAGTATCTGTGGAGAAAAGGGGATCTCTTGTCACTGTTTTCTGAGGGCATATGTTGAGGGTAGTTGTTATTAGAACCCAGCAGTTAGTAGGTACTACTCATTTTCCTTTTAGCATTCAAAAAAGTTCAATTTTCCTGTGCCATACCTTGAAGGACAGTGCAGACCCTTGAGAATTTGAAAAAGACAGGATCAGATCCGACTATCTTAAAAAATTACCCTGCACTGGGATCAAAGTTGGCTAGGAGTTTTGTGGGAGAAGGTAGTGCAGAGGTTGGAGGAAAGAGCCTGAGCTCAGTAGAGTGAATAAAGGGTAGTGGGAAGCTCCTTCCCACTCACTAGGACAATAGGGGTGGGGCACAGAGCATGAGGATTGATAGGCAGGCAGGAATAGGCTCCAGTCCCCCAAGGATCATAATTTCAAGAGTTGTGAAGTGAGCTGGCAAAGGGTTCCATTGTATCAGCGCCGTGAGGTGATTTGGTAAATTAAGAGATGACACTGGGGGGATGAACTCAAATCACCCATAGAGAGAGGAGTTGCTGTAATGCTCTGAATCACTCCCACCAAGGAGCTATGAAGAAATCCCATGGGCCATTCTCTAGCCAACACAGAACCCACTCATGCAGCAAGAACAGGCCACAATCATTGGAGAGCCACTGCATGTTAGGCAGGGATGCCGTCAATCTTTCTGTGAAACTGGGCCTATTCAGGGAATTGGGAGAACCCAGACATCATCTCACAACCAGGAACCAACCAGAAACTGAAATGACACAACTGGCTTAGGACCCTAGCAGTGACAACTTCAGTAGTACAATGGGAATCTTGAATGTCACAATGGAGGCAATCGCAAGTCTGCCAAACTGGGACTGGTAAACTGGTGAAGAGAGAAGAGAAATTGAGTGTTAAGAGAGTGAGAGTGAGAGTGAGGGAGAAAGAGAAGGAGATCACTTGAAATGAGTTCACAAACCCAAATTCCACAATGCACCAAGCAGCTAATGTCATTAAGATAGACAAGAATATTGATTATGAATTCATTCCAAACAAAAGTAACTAAAATTTTGACAAGCATCTTTAGGACTGTTAAAGAGATAAAGAAGAGATACTATCCATAAATGCAACAACAATTTATGAGAAAGGTAGAAAAGATAGAGAGGAAATAGTTAATTGAAAATCTTGGAAATTACACACATAGCACACATATACATATATATCAATACTTACATATTATATAAGTAAATACATAAACGTAATACATATTTCAATTTTGTTGTATATGTATATTTTATGTTATATATGATCTATGCATACATGTTATATATGTATTATACATAATTGGATATGCACATGTATTTAATATGTATACATGTGTATATTCATATATGTGTATAAACATAAATCCCGGTTATAGTAAAAAAGAAAATCTGTGCATTGAAAGATACTTTTGAGAAATTTCTTCAAATGAAGCACAGAGAAAACAATAAATAAAAATATATGAAAGAACTATAAAAATACATGGTGAATAGTGGGAGAGACTTCAACATATATTTAATTATTCCAGAAAAACTGAAAAGAGAAAATAATGGCAATGTAATATTTACTGAGATAATGGCAGATACTTTCCAAGTTTGGAGAAAAACATGCGGCCTTAGTTGAAAGTAAAGAAAAATAACAAAGCAGAAGAAATAAAAATAAATCTGTAGCTGGACATAGCATAAATGAAACTGAAAAGCATTAAGTATAAATACAAAAAATGTAAACTCCCGGGGTGCCTGGGTGGCTCAGTGGTTTAGGCCACTGCCTTCGGCTCAGGTCATGATCTCAGGGTCCTGGGATCAAGTCCCGCATCGGGCTCTCTGCTCGGCAGGGAGCCTGCTTCCCTCTCACTCTCTCTGCTTGCCTCTCTGCCTACTTGTGATCTCTCTCTGTCAAATAAATAAATAAAATCTTTAAAAAAAAATGTAAACTCCTAGAGGAAAAGTCCCAAGTAATCTACAAAAGAGTGGAGACAGAACTAAGACAATGGGGTAATATATCCAATATTTTGAGAGACAGTAGACATCATCCTAGAAATGTACACTCGGGTAAACCATAATTCAAAGGTAAAAATGTAATTAAGACATTTTTCAGATATAAAATTTCTAGAGAATTTGTCACTAATTGATTCTTATTGAAAAAAAATGATTACATGGTGAATTGTAATAGTAAGAGAAGTACACCTAGAGGGAACACACATGAGTTAAAAAATTGGAGACAAACAGGACATTGAGAAACATATAAAGGCACACAAATTGATAAAATATGCTGAAAATTTTATTCTCTAACTAAAACTCTAGCCTGCAATAATAGGTGTGTGTGTGTGTGTGTGTGTGTGTGTGTGTGTGTGTGTGTGTATTTTCTGATAAAGGAATATTAAAGCTTTATATTTTTCAGATATAAAGATATGGATTAACTTCAATTTAAAAAAAGTGATTGAAAAAATATATAGGGTACCTCTAAGGGAAGAGAAATACAATCCAAAGCTTCCATGAAAGTGGGAGATATAAGAAATGTAGAAAACTTTATCAATTTAACAAGAGACAGGAAAACAAAACAAACAAACAAAAAAACAAAAACAAAGAGAAAGCATGATAAGTAAAAAACATAAAATATGAAGAGAAAATGGAAATATATATTGATCACAAGAGAAAATGCAAATATATACTGATCACAGTGAATATGAATGAATTAAACTCAGTGAAATTCAGTCTGTCATTAGGACAACATGTAGCTTACAAGAGACACAACTAAACTAAAAATCACACAGATTTTTAATAAATAAAGTATTAAAAAAGCATTAAAATATACTTTAAAATAAAGTATTAAAATAAAATAAATATTAAAGTATTAAAATAAAGTATTAAAAATATAGTATCAAATAAAGTATTAAAAAATATACCAAGAAAATAATTAAAGGATATATCAATGTTAATACCAAATAAAACAAAATAGAATGTGAGACAAAAGACTTTGGTAGGAATGAAGAACATTCTACCTGGAAAATAGAATAATGAATTTGTGGGCACCTAAAAACATAACCTTGAAACATATAAAGCAAAAAAATAAATTACATGGTGAAATTGACAAAACACAATGTAGTTGAATTAAAAACATGAACATGAAATGAGAGGATTGCAGAAAAATATTTAAAGCCTGGGACTTGAAAAAGGAATTTTTGGCACAAAACACTAAGACACAAACCATAAAGGAAAATATTACATTTTTGTTTACAATTAAAAAGCCTTGTTATAACAGAAGATGTAACCAATCTCAAGGGTTTCACCACTTGGGGCGCACTGAATTGAACACAATCTAAGGAAATATTGAAAGCAAAGAAATTTTTTTTTTATTAAAGATTTTATTTTTTTATTTATTTGACAGAGAGCGATCACAAGTAGGCAGAGAGGCACACAGAGAGAGAGAGAGGAGGAAGCAGGCTCCCTGCCAAGGAGAGAGCCAGATGTGGGACTCAATCCCCAGACCCTGAGATCATGACCTGAGCCAAAGGCAGAGGCTTAACCCACTGAGCCACCCAGGAGCCCTGAAAGCAAAGAAATTTTTTAGTACTTGTTACAAGTAGGGGGACAGGGAAATAGGAAATATATACCAAAACTATATAAGGTACCATTTCACATCTATTATATAGTTAAAATAATATAAAGAGTTGGTGCAACAAAACACTCATAAGTTCCCGGTGGGAATATAAATTGTAAGGAGTGCAATTAGTCAGTTTTAGAGAAGCCAAAGATTTCCATGACCCTAAGATGGATTTTCAGTTTCTTAAGTTTATACCATAGAGAAATTCTCACATAGGTTCATGAAATAAATGAATGATAATATTCATTGTTCTAGAGAAGAAAATAAAAAAATCCAAGCATTCAATAGAGGAAAGATAAATACATTGTGAGATGTTTATATAATTTAATATTATACAATAATTAAGATGGATAAACTAGGCCTACATGTATCAACATGAATAAATTTCCAAAATTTATTATTCATGATAAAAGTAAAAAGTATCTATAATATGGCACCATTCATTTAAAATTTAAAAACTTGAAAACAATACTATAAATTGCTTATGATTACTGTTAACAAAAATTCAACTGAATAAATTTTAGTATATGTGCTGCCAAAGTGAGCACTCAACTGAATAAATTTTAAAGATATAATTGGCTTTATTGGTTGATTCATGAATCAGGCAATTTAAGTATTCCATCTAACAAGTAAAGGGGAGTCTTACCATGCAGATTACCTCATCTTCCTTTGGAGAATGAAAAGGTCCATGCGATAAACTCATTGGCACCCATCCAAAAATTTCTGACAGACCAGTTAAGCCTAGATTTTGTGGGGAGGTTGAAACTGAAATCAAATTGCATATTAAGACCCAGCTTGGGGACTCAGTCAAAGAGACACCATTTTGGACCTGTGGTTTTCTTTTTAACATTATAATCTAAAATGAATGTAAAAGAAATTTTGGGTGGGTTGCCTTGGTGGCTCAGTCAGTTAAGCATCTGACTCTTGATCTCAGCTGAGATCTCAACCTCAGGTTTGTGAGTTCAAGCCCCATGTTGGGCTCCATGCATAGCATGGAGCCTACTTTTTTTTTTTAAGACATTTTAAATGTTATGTATTGTATTAAAAATATTATTCTGACTTCTGATTTCAGCAATGACATGTCTAAGGCTCTGAAGTAATTGTTCCCATCCTTACAATAAGGAAAATGTTGAATGAAATAAAAATCAGTGACTTTTTTTGGACCCATCAAAGAACTGAGGTCACAGAGAAAATTGCCAAACTGAAATCTGGACACACAAACAAATACAGAGAATCATAGTTGAGATCTGCTTACCTGGAGGAGAAGTTAATGAAGCCATAAAATGGTGAGGACACTTAAGTAGTAATTTTGATGACTTGTTGGAGGCTGAGTGTGGACTAACATGAGAATAAGAAACTCTTAGTCTTAGGAGGGACCCATACTTCCATAGGTTTTACCTCCATGTGAAGAGCCAAGGAAATTCTGCCTCCCAGCTCTGGCTGGGAGTGTGGGAGGTGGGTGGGGAGAAGAAAAGCAATCATTTTGAAATACACCCAGAGCACTCTTTGAAACAAAGGGCTACTCTCTAGTGGAAAAGACTTTCCCAGCATCTTACCCTACCTACAAGGAAAGGCCTTTACCCAACTCCAGCTCACTTTTGCCTTCCTGTCTTACCTAAGGGGGAGAAGTTAAGAAATAGTTGTGCAAGTCACAGCCAAGGAACATTGAGATTTAATTACAGAATTATAGAATGCTTTCCCTCCTCTACACCTTAGCACCACATTAACAGGGCTCCAGTGTAATCACAGTGGATTATAGCTAAAAGAACTTAAAAATACAGACTTAATTCAAGGAGGATGCAAAATCAAGGACACTGGAGGAATTTAAAGCCTCTGAAACCTATAGTTCATACATACCCACGGCCCAGTATATTAATTTTCTGGGCCACTGAAACAAATTAGTACAAACTGGGTGGCTTACAAATAACAGAAATTTGTTATCTCACAGTTCTGGAGACCAGAAGTCCAAGATGGATATGTTGGCAGGGATGGTTTCTTCTGGGGGCTACAGAGGAGAATCTGTTCCATGCCTATAGCCTAATTTCTGGTGGCTTCAAGCATCCCTTGGTTTGTACATGTTGTTCTCCTTGTGTCAAGGTCACCAATCATATTGGATTAAAGGCCCACCCTACTCCAGTATAGCTTCATCTTAACAAATTATACCTGCAATGACCTTATTTCCAAAAAGGTAAAATTCCTAGGCACTAGGGATTAGGACTTAAATATATGAATCTTAGAGACGCACAATTCAACCCATTACACAGACTAATAAAATAATAAAGAAAACATAAATTGATAATATCAGAAATAAAAGAGAGGTCATCATACACTGTATGTTAACTAACTGAAATTAAAATAAAAACTTAAAAATAAATAAGGAAAGAAAGACAGTGAACAACAATAAAAAAGAGAGAGGTCATCACTACTTATCTCACTGACAATAAAAAGTTAACAGAAGAATACCATGAATAACTCTTTTGTTACTAATTTGGGATCTTTGATAAAATGGACCAATTTCTTGCAAGGCAAACTATGGAAACTCACACAATAAGAAATAGATAGTCAGAATAGGCTTATATTTTTTTCAAGATATCAAATCAATAATTAATAATCTTCCAAAAAAGAAAGCACCAGACCTACACCGTTTTATTGGTGATTTCTATCAGATATATTTTAAAAAGAAACAATACTGGTGGTAAGGCAATCTTTTCCAGAAAACAGTGGTTGAGGGAATATATCCTAACTCAATATTCGAGGCTAGCAACACTCTACTACCAAAACCTGAGAAAAACATCATTAGAATGGAAAACTACAAACTGCTGTTATCTTTCATGAACATACGTGCAAAAATCCTCAATAAGGTATTTGCAAATAAAATCTAACAGTGTTTGAAAAGAATTATATATCTGAACCACAGGGATTTTCCAGGTATGGAAGTATGGAAGGCTGTTTCAATATTTGAAAATTAATTAATGTAATCGACCACATCAATGACCTAGAGAAGAAAAATCATACAATTGTACCAATTGATACAGTAAAAGCATTTGGCAAAATCTAACAGCCAGGGGTGCCTGGCTGGCTCAGTGGGTTAAACCCTCTGCCTTCAGCTCAGGAAATGATCCCAGAGTCCAGGGATCAAGCCCCACATCGGGCTTTCTGTTCAGCGGGGAGCCTGCTTCCCTTCCTCTCTCTCTGCCTGCCTCTTAGCCTACTTGCAATCTCTGTCTGTCAAATAAATAAATAAATAAATAAATAAATAAATAAATAAATAATCTTTAAAAAAAAAGATTCATTCATAATAAAAATTCTCAGCAAACTAGATAAGAGGAGATAGTCCACTGTTCAATGAAGAACATGTACAAAAACCTACAGCTAACATCATACTTTGTGGTGAGAAACTAGATGCTGTTCCCCTGAGATCAGGAACAAGGCAAAGGCAAAGATGTCTGCTCTCACCACTCCTACTCAACATTGTACTTGAAGCCCCAAATAGAGCATTTCGAAAAAAAGAGAAAGAAAATGCTGTACAGATTGGGAAAGAAAAAATAAAACTATTAAGACCATTAAAACTAATAAGATTATTGGAGTAATGCAGATAAGAAATAATGGTGACATGGATCTATTGGTGGTAGAGATGGAGAGAAGATAGACTTTTTTTTTCTTTTTCCAAATTCTATCAGTTGTGTTAAAATATACTTCCATCAAGTAGACTTTCTTCTCCAAATGCTACAGGACAGTGAAAATGTGCACATATATAAGATTTGTAATCTTTTGTCTTCTAAGGACACATGCTTCAGACTGGATGCTGGATGGCTAAATAGATGCTTTAGGAAGGTCAGTCTAAAGACAGAAATGACCAGAGACATAAAGCCATCCAGGGTCAGCCATATTGCCAGCACCAAAGTGGCAGTGGGGCTACCACTAGAAAGTTTGGGCACTGAGCTGGCTGCTTGGTCCTCTACCTCCTTGATGTCCTTTGAGCCTGGTCTATGCAGGACCACAGTCTTTTTCTCCAGCTTTTTTGGTGGGAAGAGGAAATTTCTTATTATTTCATCTGGCTCTTCAAAGAACAGCTGGGCATGGAGCTTGGCCATGTCATCAGGCTCCAAATGCACCACGTGTTCAGCAGGTCTTAAATAGCAGGGAATTGAAGTGAAGGAGCTTGAAGATAGATTAAGCTTGAAGATTAAGGGAGGTGGAAGCATTAAGAATGACTTTTAGGAGTTGGTTTGCATAACTAGATTGGTGATGGGGCCATTTATAGACCTGGAAGAGGAAATTTGGAAGGAAAAATCATGAGCTAGGTTTTGGTCAAATGGAGACTGAGATGTCTTGGAGACTTTTAAGTGACAAAACTTAGGTGTTTTTATATGTTCCTGGAGCTCAGAGAAGCACTGGGCTAGAAATTAGGGTGTGTGAATCATTTGTGTATAAATGGTAATTGAAACAATAGCTAAGAAGAAATTGCCTAGAAGAGATTACAGAGTGGAAAGAGGGCTAAAGACTGAGCCATGATATTTAATGACCAATGGGAGGGAGAGGAACTGGAGAGGAGAGAGAGGAGTGGCTAGAAAAGAGGAGAAAATTGAGAGTAGTGAGTGTTGCAACACATTGGTCAAGAGTATTGACTATGCTGAGATACTGCAATGAAGACTGAAAAAAAGCCATGAGTTTAGCAACATGAAGACCATTAGTGGCTTAACAGGTGTTTTAATGGGGTGGTGAGGCTATATACCAAACTGGAGTGAGTTTAGGGTTGAGCAGAATGGGTGAAAATTATGATAACAAATATAGAAAATTAAGAAGACTATGAAGTGAGATAGAGAAGGCTATAGTTTGCTAGAAGCTGGGAGGTGGTGGACACGAGTTGAGTGAGGAATTATTATCTTAAATAACAGATACTTCAGTATATCTTAAAGCTAGTGGAAAATGTTCAATTGAGAGGGAAGAATGACTATACTAATAAGAAGAAAAGGGATAATGGATAGTGTAAAGTTCTTGAGTATGAGAAGGGAAAGAACTCCAAGCAGAGGTGGAGAGAGTAGATCCCTCTATGATAACTGGAGAGATGTAGACCAGGACAGAAACACAAGGGAGGTATGTATGTTTTATTTTAGAAAGATGAAGTCTCTATCTGATGACTGCTGTTTTCTCTATAAAGTAGGGACTTCATTTCATTTATCTTGACTGGTATATATGAAAAATAAAACAATCTCTTCCAGCATATTTATTAATTCAGATTTTTAGGTACATAGTAGTTTAGTTTTGTGGATTATGGATTATATTATTTTTGGTATTATTTTTGGCGTCCTATTGCACACTGTATAGTTATATACCTCTTTAGGTTTTTGTGTTTTTTTTTAATATTTTTTTTAAAGATTTTATTATTTATTTGACAGAGAGAGATCACAAGTAGGCAGAGAGGCAGGCAGAGAGAGAGGAGGAAGCAGGCTCCCTGCCGAGCAGAAAGCCCGATGCGGGACTCGATCCCAGGATCCTGAGATCATGACCTGAGCCAAAGGCAGAGGCTCAACCCACTGAGCCACCCAGGCGCCCCCTCTTTAGGTTTTTAACAGTTTATAAAAGACCTAAAATCTTTCTATGAGGAGAAAAATTATAGAAATTACAACTAAAGGTGATTTTTTATGTATTTTTATTTTTTTTTAACATTTTATTTATTTATTTGACAGAGAGAGAGATCACAGGTAGGCAGAGAGAGAAAGGAAGGGAAGCAGGCTCCCCGTGGAGCAGAGAGCCGGATGCGGGGCTCGATCCCAGGACTCTGGGATCATGACCTGAGCTGAAGGCAGAGGCTTAAACCACTGAGCCACCCAGGCACCCCTGATGTATTTTTAAATGGCTGCATCATTTCCATTTTATATATGCATTATAATCATTTCAACATTAATTTTCTTAAATAATGCCATAATATTCTTATAATGTGTCTTTGTCTCTCATCATTTCCTAAACATGAAATTACTAAACATTTTTTAAAATGTCATAATGCATATTGTCAAATTGCCCTCCAGAAAGATCCTCAGTTCATTTAGTCAAACTCCAAAGGCAAAATCTAATTGAGTGATAAGTATGCTAATTTAAAACCAGGATACTGTTTCCGGTTTCTAGAATTTATTTTAAATGAACATTTTCTAGCTTGGAACCATAGGTGGCACTAAAGCATCAAGGAATGGAACCACTTCCATAATCCTAGGTTGGCAGGGATTATGAATGGACATTTCAGCCACCATTTTATAGCAGGCAAGCTATATTTCTAGAAAAAAATCCTTCCTGTTCTTAACACTAGAAGACCAAGTGGCTTCTTCTGATATAGATGGGACATGCATTAAATACTGCTTGCCTTGACTTAGTTTAAAATGAAAATCTGATAGTTGGCTTTCCCTCTGTAACTTCCTTCAGTGATGACAGTAGAAAATGGTTTTACCATCCCCAATTTATGTTGGAAGATAGGAAGCATTTGTGTATCACAAAATTCTAACCCCTACTACCTTGCCACTTACAATAAAACTCCATTAGAGTCAAAGAACATAGGAATTGAGTCGACCCATTAAAACTGCTTTAGACTAGTTTAAACAAGTACGCACTGCTTCAGAGATCCTCCAGAGTCACATTAAATACACACACATCCTTCAGCTGGGTCTTCTTGTTTCTATATAAATAAAGATCTTACTGACAACATTCTGGGAGCAGCTTGGTATTAGAGATATAAGTTAAAATTCTGGATACCCAATTCTAGAACTTTCAAGAACACTGCCTTATATATTTTCCTATGTGCAGATAGAATAGTTTACAGGTCTGCTTCACTGCAATGGAAACATTGCTTGAATACATATAAATATGTATGTAGATGTTTATATATTAAAAGAAATACATTTATATGCATATATGTGTATGCATTATATACACAGCAAGAGAGATATACTCCTTTTGATTATAGTTTGTTGATTCTGCTTAAAAGATTTCCACTTTTTCTAGTTTCCTTCTGAAAAGTGAAAACCACCTGAGCACTGAACAAATTTAACAGTTGATTAAACATTTCCGCAACTGTTTAATTCCAGAAAGTTTAGGGGTCTTACTTGGGGACATGTAAATAGACATGAAGCCTCTCATACAATTTCACAGGACAGTCTTTGGTGGATTGGCTGAGAGGAAGCTGAGAGAGACACAGACATTTACTCACCAGTTAATGCCATTGGATGGGTGACCTAACTTCCCTGAGACTCAGTTTGTTCATCTATAAAGTGGGGATAATGTTATTCTGATGATTAAGGGAGTTATTCTGATTAAGGGATGATCATGATGATTAAGGCAGAAAAGTTCATAAAGTTATTTTGATGATTAAGGGAGAAAATATATATTATATTTTATCAATTATAATTTTATCAATTATCAAAATATAGTCGACACACAGTGTTATAGTAGTTTCTTTCAGGTATGCAACATAGTGATCTAACAACTCTGTAGGTTATGCTATGCTCACTGCAAGTGTAGCTACCCTCTGTCACCATACAACGCTTTTGCAGTATCACTATATTCTTCACACTGTGCTTTTCACTCTCATCTCTTATTCATTCCATAACTGGAAGCTTGTAGCTCTTACTCCCCTTCACTTCTTGCCCATTTTCTTCCCCAAAAGTATCCACTTGGTCATTTGGTTTTTAGATTCCACATATAAGTGAAATCATATGGTATTCATCTTTGAGTTATTTCACTTAGCCAATACCCTTCAGGTCCATCCATTTTGTTGAAAATGGCAAGATCTCATTCTTTTTTCACTAAGTAATATGCAGATGTACATATATGTACATGCATAGACACACACATGCCCCATGTCTTCTTTATCCATTCATCCATGGATGGACACTTGATCCATTCATCTATGGGTTGCTTCCATATCTTTGCTATTATAAATAATGCTGCAATAAACACAGGGGTGCATATATCTTTTTGAATTAGTGTTTTCATTTTCTTTGGGTACATACCCAGTAGTGAAATTACTGGATTGTATGGCATTTCTATTTTTAATTTTTGAGGAATCACCTACTGATTTCCACAGTGGCTACATCAATTTACACTCGTACCAATAGGCATGAGGGTTTCTTTTTCTTCACATACTCTCCAACACTTGTTATTTCTCATCTTTCTGATAACTAGCCTTTCTGACAGGTATAAGGTGATATCTCATGGTGGTTTTGTTTTTAATTTGGGGGGGGAATATATTTTAAGTAGCTAGCAGAAGTTGGCAGCTGTTGCAACAATAAATTAATTAAGTGACTCTATAAAAGACCTCTTCCTCAGGTTAATCTTGTGGATCCCAATTCAGTGTTTCAATTCAATTTCAAATCAATTTAGTTCGATTCACTTCAATGGCATAAACTTTTATCCATAAGAAGCAAGACCCCAGTTATTTTATATCTATATCTATATTTATATTATATCTATCTTTATATATTATATCTATATTTATATAGTGAATATTTTATATTCACTAGCCCTCTGACTAACCTTGCAGTTGCCTTGGTAGCCAACAGCCCATCCTCTCTTGGTGACAGAAGCTTCTTTACTTCAGGTTTCACCCTTCTTCCTTCTTCTATAGTCCAGTAGGAGAAATGGCCAGGCCATTAAAGCCAAATATCTATATATTCTGATGAAGAAAGAAAATTCTGGGTTTCAGCAATGAAATTTTGTTTTATATATCTTATTGCTGTGCTCTGAATCTTGATGTCCTTCTGTCTTGAGCACAGTTCCTCTCAGGTGGCCAGAACAACACAGTTAGTTCAGAATCCTCTGTTTGGGGAGCCCTGCATGTCCAGAGGCACCAGCTGACACAAATATCCCCTATTCACATTCTCTGATTTCTACCTTTATGGGATCCAGTTTGGGAGCAGGAGAAAAGAATTAAAGGCAGGAATGAAAACAAGGAGAAATGAAATCAGGAAAAAAAAAAAAAAAAAAAAAGGAAAACCAGGAGGAAAGGGACAAAGAAAATGGAGAAAAAGAAAGGAAGGTAAATGAAAAGGACATAACAATGTTGAACAAATGGAATTCCAGTAAAATAAATGATTTTGAGTGTTAGATTCTCCTTATGTGTTTTTATTCTTGTTATTGTAAACATATATATAAAGCAGTACAAATTTATGTAAAGTAAAAAAGAAAAAAATGTAAGCCTCTCCACCCACTACTCTTTTCTTCTTTCCAATGGTTGCTAACCATTCATAGTTTAGTATATTTACTACTGAATACTCTCTTCACATAAAGAAATAAAATTTTTTATTCACAACTACCCTGTGATATATTGTTTTTCAGCTAATAATATGTACAGGACTTTCCCCCATGCATTACATATAGATTTATCTCTTGCCTTTTAATAGCCACAGAGTACCCAAACTTTATTTGGCCAGGATTTACTTGGTCTCACACTTGACAAGTGCTTAGGCTGGTTTCTTGTTCTCTTCCTTTAAGCAGATAATCTAAAAAGGAAAAAAAATCCAAAAATGTTCTAAAAACATTTGAACATTTTAATGACATAGTAATTTTTTGGCAACACTATAGTGTGTATGATTACTTATCAGTGCCTCCACTAAGTAGTGGGCATAAAAATGATAAGGGTACAAGTGAGGTGACATGCTGAGTTCTCAAATGTGAAAACAAACCTTTGGTCTAGTTCCTGCTTCAGTTATTTAAGCAAAGGCAGCAGTTTGGTTAAGATTTGGATCTGACAGTATCTGTCTGCTAAGAAGATATAGATATTTTTAGTAAGTTAATAAAATCATAGGCTATAGAATTTAAAGAAATTAAAGAGCTTGTTTGGTCCTACCCTCTCACATTAGAGATTAGACAACTGTGGCTCTGCGTAAAAAAACAGTGTTTGGTCTTGCCTGGACATATCCAATAGTATTTTGCTAATATCATTTCTAGGTTTCATTTATTTATTTAAAGTAAATTTCATCCATTGTCTTGCAGGGGTAAGTAGACATATGACAAGGGCTCCAACCAAGTTCTGAGGGTAGCGCTATGGGCCTACATAAGAGTCTTGGATGTTTACTGGGGCAGCTGCACAGCAGAGGTAATATCGGCACTGATAATCTTAAAAAATAAACAGTAGTTTTCCAGAAGGACAAGGAATATATCATGGAGGTTTTCCATGTACAGTCATGATATACCTTATCATGACATTTATTGAGAGATTTTTGAGAGTAGACAGTTTAAAACAATGCAGTCTTAAGTGACTATCTTTGTCTATCAACATCCAATTATGACTATTTGGCAGATTAGTCTCTACTACTGAGGGCCTGAAGCTAAAAATCAGAACTCCCAGTTGCTAAATTTCTTAAAATGAAAAATCATAAATTTAAAAAATTAAATTAAAAAATATTAATTATATGTTAATTAGACTAATAAAATTTCACTAAAATAGAACCGAGAAAATGTGGTTTTAGGTGGTGGTCACTAGAAATCCAGGAACCTCCTTCACTAGGGACAAAAAGATATAGGATCACTCTCTTTCTTAGATATTTATGGATACACAGTGATAAAATTTGTGTCTAATTTCTTACCCTTACTGCCTTTTTAAAGTGTGCCCAGATTAACCTTAATGTTTCTTTCTGAGGCACCTGGGTGGCTCAGACAGTTAAGTGTCTGCCTTCGGTTTAAGTCATAATCCCAAAATCCTGGGATTGAGCCCTGCAGCAGGCTCCCTGCTCAGGAGGGAGTTTGCTTCTTTCTCTCCCTCGGCCCCTACTCCCTTGGCTTGTGCTCGCTCGCTCTTTCTCTCTCTCTCTCTCAAATAAATAAAATATTTTTTTCAGAAAGCTTTCTTCCTGAAGCAAGATGGTGGAAGGGTAGGAGGCTCACTGGAAGGTGATATCTTTCGTCAAGAATACAGCCAGAAAGGTGACTTTGCAAAGAGGAGGCCAGGGTGGGAAGCAAGATGACTGAGGAGTAGGAGACTGAAATATCAGTTCCCAGGAGTTCAGCTACATAGTTATCAAACCATTCTGAACACCTACAAACTCAACAAGAGATAGAAGAGAAGAAGAGCAGCAATTCTAGGACCAGAAAATCAACCACTTTCTGGAGGGTAGGATGTGCGGAGAAGTGAATCCAAGGTGATATACAGGAAGACAGATGGGGTGGGGGTGCTCCTGGCAAGTGAGGGAGCAGCCTAGCACAAAATCGGAACTTTTAGAAGTCTGCTCCACTGAGGGACTTTGCTCCAGAGGCTAAGTGGGGTTGAAGTCCTCGCATGGACAGTGTGATCTCAGGACCCACGGGGTCATAAAAAGACCAGGGGTGTCTGAGTGTGGCAGAGCTCCAGCCAGGTATCAGAGCAGGGAAGCTGCCTGCACAGATGGAGCCGAGAATTGGGCTCTCGGCTCAGGATTACCTTAAACCATGATCCAAGGCAGTTGGACCACTGTTCTTCGAGCAGGGACCCCACAAGTGGCAGATGCAGAAAGACCCCCCTCCTTCCTCCTCTGGGAGGAGTGGCATGGGAGTGTGCTGCAGGAACCTTCTGGGTTTGGAGACTCCAAACAGGGCTGTGTGCCAGAGATAGAAATTCTCAGTCATAAGCTGGTTGAGCTCTGAGTGTGGCTGGAGACCAGGGAGATGGGAGGGATTGACTAATTTTCTCTAAGGGTGCACTGAGGAGTGGGGTCCTGAACTCTCGGCTCCTACGGGGCCAGAGATTGGGAGGCCACCATTTTCATTCCCATCCTCTAATGCTCTATGGAAAGCGTTCAGGTAACAAAAGCTCCTGAGAGCAAACCCTAGCAGATTACTTAGCCTAGCCCCTGGCAAGGGTGGTGCAATTCCTCCTTGGGCAAAGACATTGGAGAATCACAACAGGCCCATCCCCAGAAGATAAGCAGGGACATCCAGTCAAGACCAAGTTCATTAATCAATGAGAACTGCAGAACTCCAGAGCTAGGGGAAAGCAACACATAGATTCATGGCTTTTGGGGGCACCTGTGTGGCTCAGTCGTTAAGCATCTGCCTTTGGCTTAAGTCATGATCCCAGGGTCCTGGGATCGAGCACTACATTGGGCTCCACACTCAGTGAGAAACCTGCTTCTCCCTCCCCCACTCCCCCTGCTTGTGTTCCCTCTATCACTGTGTCTCTCTCTGTCAAATAAATAACTAAAATCTTAAAAAAAAAAATTCATCCTCCCCTTTCCCCATGATCCTTTAGTCCTCCAAAATTAAATATTTTAAATTTTATTTTTTCTTATTCTATTTTTAAAAATTTTCCTCTAACCTATTTTAATATAACTATTTTATCTTATCAATACCTTTTAAAAAATCTTTTTTAAAATTTTCATTGTTATAGGGGTACCTGGGTGGCTCAGTGGGTTAAGCCTCTGCCTTTTGCTCAGCTCATGGTCTCAGGGCCCTGGGGTTGAGCTCCACATTGCTTGGGCTCTCTGCTTGGTAGGGAGCCTGCTTCCCCCTCTCCCTCTGCCTACTTGTGATCTCTATCTGTCAAATAAATAAATTAAAAATCTTTAAAAAGTTCTCATTGTTATATTCATATTTTATCCCTTCATTGTATTTATTTTTTGTATATGTATAGGGTTTTTTTTTTCTTTAAAATTTTGGAATACAATTTCTTCTAATAGATCAAAATATACTCTAAATCTAGTACATGGGTTTATTCTAGTCTCCAGCCTGATCACATTCTTTCCTCTTTTTTTTTTCTTTTTTCCACCAACTTCTTATCAATTCCTTTTTTAGAATCATTTTAAACTTTCATCTTTACAATCATATTCCATCCCTTCACCATGTTTACCCACACACACACATATATATTTTTTTCTTTAAAATATTGGGAGGTAGTTTTTTCTAAAAGACCAAAATACACCCAAAATCAAGTGTGTGGCTCAGTTCTATTCACCAGTCTAATATATATATATATATATATATATATATATATATATATATGATATATAGAGAGAGATGTATTATTAGATATATATAGAGATTAATATTTAGAGATTAATATATATATTAATAGATATATATATTAGATATATAGAGAGAGATGAGGAAGGACATTATATCATATATATATGTATTCCCCTTCCCTTTTCACCCCTTTTTTCTCCCCCTAGTTTTGGTCTCTTCTGATTTGGTTAGTGTATATTTTCTGGGGTCATTGCTACCCATTTAGTATTTTGTTCTCTAATTCATCTATTCTCATCTGGATAAACGACAAGGTGGAAAAACTCACCACAAAAAAAAAAAAAAAAAAGAGAACAAGAGGCAGTACCAATGGCTAGGGACCTAATTAATATGGACATTAGTAATATGTCAGAACTAGAGTTCAGAATGATGATTATCAAGGTGCTAGCTGGGCTCAAAAAAAAAGCATGGAAGGCACCAGAGAATCCCTTTCTGGAGAAATAAGACTAAAATCAAACCTAGTTGAAATTAAAAAAGCTATTAATGAGGTGCAATAAAAAATGGAGGCCCTTACTGCTAGGATAAATGAGGCAGAAGAGAGAATTAATGATATAGAAGACCAAATGATGGAGAATAAAGAAGTTGAGCAAAAGAGAGACAAACAACTATTGGACCACGAGGGGAGAATTCGAGAGATAAGTGATACCATAAGATGAAACAATATTGGAATAATTAGGATCCCAGAAGATGAAAGAGAAAGAGAGGCAGAAGGTATATTGGAGCATATTACAGAGAAATTCCCTAATTTGGCAAAGGGAACAAGCATCAAAACCCAGAAGGCACTCAGAACCCCGCTCAAAATCAATAAAAATACGTCCACACCCTGTCATCTAATAGTAAAACTTACAAGTCTCAGTGGCAAAGAGAAAATCCTGAAAGCAGCTCAGGACAAGAGGTCTGTAACATCCAACAGTAGAAATATTAGATTGGCAGCAGACCTATCCACAGAGACCTGGCAGGCCAGAAAGGGCTGGCATGATATATTCAGAACACTAAATGAGAAAAATATACAGTTAAGAATACTGTATCCAGTTAGGCTGTCATTGAAAATAGAAGGAGAGAAAGAAAGCTTCCAAAAAGTAAAAGAATTTGCAAACACCAAACCAGCCCTACAGGAAATATTGAAAGGGGTCCTCTAAGCAAAGAGAGAGCCTAAAAGTAACAGACCAGAAAGGAACAGAGGCAATATACAGTAACGGTCACCTGACAGGTAATACAATGGCTGTAATACTAATACTAATACTAATACTAATACTAAATTCATATCTTTCAATAGTTACCCTGAATGTAAATGGGCTAAATATCCCAATCAAAAGACACAGGGTATCAGAATGGATTAAAAACAAAACAACAGGAAAAAATAAGAACCATTGATATGCTGTCTACAAGAAACTCATTTTAGACCCAAAAACATCTCCAGATTTAAAGTTGAGGGGGTGGAAAACAATTTACCGTGCTAATGGACATCAAAAGAAAGTGGGGGTGGAAATCCTTATATCAGATAAATTAGACTTTAAACCAAAGACTATAATGAGAGATAAGGAAGGACATTATATCATATTTAAGAGTCTGTACAACAAGAAGACCTAACAATTTTAAATATCTATGCTCCTAACTTGGGAGTAGCCAATTTTACAAACTAATTAAAAATAAAATCAAAGAAACATATCAACAATAATACAATAGTAGTAGGGGACTTTAACACCCCCTCACTGAAATGGACAGATCATCTAAGTAAAAGATCAACAAGGAAATAAAGGCCTTAACTGACACACTGGACCAGATGGACATCACAGATATATTTAGAACAGTCCATCCCCAAACAACAGAATACACATTCTTCTCTAGTGAACATGGAACATTCTCCAGAATAGATCACATCCTGGGTCACAAATCAGGTCTCAACCTGCATATTTTCAGAGCACAATTCTTTGAAACTAGAACTCAGTCACAAGAGGAAAGTTGGAAAGAACTCAAATACATGAAGGCTAAAGAGCGTCCTCCTAAAGAATGAATGGGTCAACCACGAAATTAAAGAATTAAAGAAGAATTTTAAAAATTATGGAAACAAAAGAAAATGAAAACACAACTGTTCAAAATCTTTGGAACGCAGCAAAGGTGGTCCTGAGAGGAAAGTATATAGTGATATAAGCCTTCCTCAAGAAACAAGAAAGGTCTCAAGTAAAAAAAAAGTTTCTTCCCAAGTTCTTTTGCTTAACCTTCCTTGGCTTCTCTTTAATTTCCTAAAGTTGGTCTTTCCAAGGGTGTTTCCCTCCTTGTTTGCTCTTGATCTCATCCTTTTGCATCCATTTCCAGTTGTTCATTTCCATAAAAAACTTCAATTTTATTTGGATGTCTACTCTTCCTCCACCCAGCCATGTTCTTCTGGGAGTGTTGACGCCATCTCCAGGGGGTTAAATTCTGCAGACTGTACCAACCTAATCTCGTACCTCTTGCCAGCAATTCCTTTAGGAGAGGACATTTCACATAGCCAAGGAAAAACTACAACTACTGAAATTCTGGTGGAGGCTGCTGGGAAAAGTTTCTTTATGCATAAGAAAATGACCTAGGAAAAGGTGTTTTTTTTTTCCTTGTTCTGGATTTTGTGATGTCTAGATATAATTTCTGCAACTGCTGCAGCCAACTGTAACCATGAGAGCAGAGTGGAGAAATGGAAGAGAACTTGGGTTCTTGATGATACTGTTGAGTCATTAAACGAACCAATCCTGGAGTCTACCTTGCATTTGAACTTCCCGTCACTTGGGATAATAAATTATTCTAAGTCAGTTTTAGTCAGAGTTTTCTGTTATTTGCTGCCAAATGCATTGTAAGTATATAAAAGTGATTCAATTTTTTTTTTTATTTCTTAAACCCTGGTCTCTCCTCAAAGTTCTCATGTTGGATATGCAACTGTTTATCAGGCATTTCTATTTGGAATCCTACACTAGTCTTGACAAGTGATCTGTGAGTCATAAACTAATTATTTTATAATAAGGATAAAATTTTATAGTTACAGTCAGACCCTGATAACTTTTTTTTTTTTTGAAAACAAAATAGCTTGATAGGATCTCAGTAAACTTCAGGAAAAATAGCTCCCAAAGTTCTCAAGTGCCCTGAGAATCAGTCTCAGAGGAACTTGGTTATTGGAAACACAGTAATTTATTTGCCTCCTATAAATGGTGTCTTCATTAAATATACAGAGGACAGATAATCTAATTCAGTACAGTTCAAAAAACGTTTATTGTCTGTGTTCTAAAATACTTATGCTGGGATGGACGCTATATGGGACACTCAGAAAAGCATGCTATCATGGGGTTCTCTGAAGTCCCCACCTCCTGGGACAACTGCTTTATGTAGAATTGAAGGGACTACGCTGAAGCTTCAGAAACCTTCTCTCATTAACCCAAGGTGGAATTCTGCTGCAGGGAAGAAGCAATCTGCCAGTTCCTGCCCTATTGTATGGCAAGCAATTGAGCTGTCATGTTCCCTAGGAGGATATTCAAGTGAGAAGGTTCTCAGGCACAAAAAACAAATAACCTGTTTGCTGGAGGCGCAATGGTATTTGAAATTAATGAAGTTCCTAAAGTAGGGCTGACAGAAGAAAAATTGGTGTGAACTCCACTCCAGGGTGCCTTGTCCAGAGAAGTCATGTGGTACATTGGAATAGACCTTGAACTTGCAGCCAGAAGTGCTGTTTGGAGATCAGCTCTGTCACTTGTTGGTTTGATGATTTTCAGAGTCTTTTCACTTTCTGAGTCTCTATTCATCTATAAAATGGGCATGCTTCTTCTAGCCCCAAGGTTCTCGTGAAGATCAAAGTCGTTAATGGTATGAAAATGTTTATAAACCACAAGGCTAACATGGTAATACCGATAAACACTACTTCGGAGATGAGAGGGAAGGAGATTAACAGTGTTAAATCCAGGTGCTATGTATGATTTCCACATCTGCTTATGAGAAAGAAACCTTTGCTTTCTTACTGCCTCATGAAACTAAAGCATACACATTCATGTATATTTAAACATGAACTTTAGAGGAATATATAAGGACATAAAAATTCATAGGGATACACAGCAATATAGGAACAGAAAATAAAAACTTTCTAAAAATAAGTTAAATCTTTATAATATATAAAGTATTACTCATATTCCATGTTCTGTTATCACTCAGTTTTATTATTTTAACAAAACTTTATAAGATGCTATGATCTTATAAAACTGAGTGATCACATGGACTATCTTTGAGGATATGTATACAGTTTGTTTTAACTGCAATTGTCTTATTAACGTGGAAGTGCACAAATGTCAGAAAAACAAGGGAAACTGTTTTATTCACAAGTATTTTATTTACTTTTGTTTAAAAGTCTATCAGTAGGATATATTCTTTAATGAACACTAGGAATACAATTCTATTCCAAGTTAGAAGCAATTAGTAGAAAGTTAGAAATTTTAACAACAGCTTAGCTAAGATTATGTTTAGTAATAAGGAAAGAACTTCAGGCTGGTTTTTAAAGATTAATTTGTTAATTAGGTAAACATCTGGACTTGGTTCATCACTTCTCTTGGAAACCTTGATTAATTTATGAGATTTTCATCCCCATATACTAAAAAAGCAGTGAGTCACCTGGTGTTACACACCATTGACAGCAAAAGTTAATTGGATTCTAGATCCTTTCACATTGCTCCCTTCAGCAATTCCTTGTTGCTTTGAGTGGAACCATGCTCTAAGAGAGTCTGTATATTTGTGTGTGAGAGAACAATACAAAAATGAGAGGAATTACAAGTGACTGAAAAGTGAGTTTGAAAAAATAAAAATATGTGTTTGTATTTCCTCTGGTTTGTGGTAAGGTACTCTGGAGGGATACACAAAATCAGCCAAACCAAAACCGAATACAAACAGTTGTCTTGGCACATCATTTTTATAAGATTTTGATTGTGAAGCATGTGAATGTATTGTTACCCATGCAAGAAAAGGCTGTGTAAGATGGTCCATGATTGAAAGTGTTCCAGGGTTGGGTCTTGGAAGGGGAACACAGAGACATAGCTGTAGCTCATGGGAGTTAATCTGCTCTCCAAGAGATGCAAGGACTTTAGGGAGGGAGGGAATTCAAGATTGAGAAAGGAGGGGAGAGGCAGATGGAACTTCCGTGAGTGGTGGCTGGGAAAGCTGACCTGCTCTTTTCCAACCCTGTGAGGGGACTGTAACCTTTTTTGAGTGACAGTTACAAATTGCATTCAGTTTAGAAGTCCCTCCTTAGACATCCACCTGTATATGCTGTGTGATCCTGGTGTAATAAAACAATACTTGGAGATGAAGGGGAATTCATCATACTGGTTATTAGCCTCATTTCTGCTTTCAATGTGCCTTTGTAAACTCTCATTGTTCCTTCATCCTGTTTTCTTTATCAACTTCATTTTGGGGGTATATTTTATCTTGTTACATTATGCATTTATATGAGCTACCATAAATCCTTTCTGGAACTAGAAGGTATATGAAAGAATAAATGCATAACTAATCTAGGAAAATGTTAACAGGTTATTTCCTAGAGGTGAGAATACAAGTGATTTTATATTACTTTTCTAGCCTTATTGAGATATAACTGATGTATAACGTTGTGTAAGCTTAAGGTGTGATTATTTGGTACATGTACATATTGTGAAATAATTTACCACAATAAGGTTAGTGAACACAATACGTCCCATGATTGCAATTTTCTTTTTTGCTGTTGTAAGAATGTTTAAGATCTACTCTCTAAAGGTGTTTTAATTATCTTTTGGTCAGCTGTATGCATTTCCAAGTATATATGTATGTATATATATTATATATTTAGTTGTAATGGACAATAATTCCTTTTCTGATTATATATATAATCTATAGATGATCTAATTAGATTACATAATTTGTTACATATATATGTATACACCAAGTTTTATATATATATATATATATGTGTGTGTGTGTATATATATATGTATATATATAAGCTCCTATATCTTCTTTTCTAATAGTTGGAGTGTTTTGGGGCACCTGGGTGGCTCAGTGGGTTAAAGCTTCTGCCTTCACCTCAGGTCATGATCCTGGGGTCCGGGATCAAGCCCCACATTGGGCTCTCTGCTCGGCAGGGAGCCTGCTTCCCCTACTCTCCACCTCTGCCTGCCTCTCTGCCTACTTGTGATCTCTGTCTGTCAAATAAATAAATAAAATCTAAAAAAAAAAAAGTTGGAGTGTTTGGATGTAATGTCATTTAAAGATCTATTGTTGAATATTTGGGTTGTTTCTACCTTTATTTGGCTAAAATGAAATCTTAAAGTGTGGTACTGTCAGGTCAGAATGCTTGTAGCCAATGTCATTAAACACAAATATTCATCTTTCATCTTCAAGATCTGCAACACTCAGATGACTATTCTGTGTCCACTCCCTGGGCCTCCTGCATCCTGTGCAGTTGCCTTGTGCTACTTCATACACCTGCTTCTCTCTAGGTCTCGGACTACTTTTCCTTCACAGAGTTTCTGCAACCTGATCTTTCGTCATCTAGTTTTATCTGTTACCATTTATCCAGCAGTCTTAGCTAATGATGATTGTGATCTCAATCAGTAATTTCACTTGGAGGTTATAAAATGGTACTTTCTAATTCTACCATGGTCTCTTAACTGATTTTTTAAATACAGCAATATACAAGGAGGGAGACCTTTCCTAGAATCAGCAATTCAATCAAGTAAAAATTCCACGCCTGAAAAAAAAAATTAGCCATGCAAGAGGAAGATTCTTATTTTAGTAGTTCTCTATAATCTACACTTTAATTGCACACTGGCAAATAAGGATAAAAAAAATCTAACTGTACAATATTTTATGTAAAAATTTTCCCTATAAGACAAAGAGTCGAGGACATATAAAAGCAAAACCAAAATAATTTATTTGAATCCATCTTTCCTTGAACAAAAATAAAAATGAAACTTTAGTATGTCATTTCCTTCAGTGTTTTATGTTTTTTCAAAAAAGCCAATGGTAATTGACAATCTAGAAGGCAATCTTGCTGTTGTGACAGCCACCCTTATTGTGTGGTACAAATACCAGGAAGGAAGTTTGGGAATAAAATTTTAAAAATTAGTACAATAATTTAATAGTAATGAGAATTAATTAAACAAAACCTGCTGGAAATTTTTACAAATATAAAGTTTCCACATTCGTAAATTAGATAGGATATGCAATGTTGATGAAAGTGAAAGTATAGATTAGAACTAATTGAGCTTTTTAGAGAGACTTGATATGAAAAGAGTAATTGGAAAGTCCCTTCTTTTTCTTCCTCTTAGTCACTATGATAAAGACTGTCCACTATTTCCCTACCATCTTCCTCTAAAGCACAATGCATTGTGTGTACGCTGGAAAACCTTCAGTATAATTTCTATAAATGACTCTATTCTGCATTTAAAAGGAGTAATGAGCAAGAGGTATTGGGCTTGATTTCTTCACTGATTCCAGGTGAATATACATTTCCACTGGTTTTCCTCAAAATGTTCCTTCATTATTTCACTCCAATGCACTGCTTTACCCATGAATGCTCACCTGGCAAAGAGATGTTACAAGATATGTAAAATATTCTACAGAGTTCCAGTTCCACAGGTAGAAGAACCTTAAATTCTTTTATTCCTTTCAATACCTGCAAATAATAGAAGTGTTTTGAACTAGTTCAAGAAAATTACATTTATAAACCAAAAAGTGTAAGGAATACATAATCACTAAATTCTGCAGATAATTTCCTTTTGAAAGTAAAGGTTTACTCAAATGTCCTGAATTTAAGATACTAACTGCCAGTCAAGGGTTCAAAACAAACTGCCAGGAGCATTTAGTGAGGTCAACAGATGGCATTTAAATAAATGTAGCTACAAGTTCAATATCCAAATAACTAGCCTGAGTACTAAAACATGAAAACAGGTCAACTTACCAATTTGTTAAACACCAGTCCAGTTAGGTAACAGACACATGCACTAATGAAAACAACACTGTTAGAATAGTCTAAGAGCCAAAGAAAAGAATTTTGTTGGCTGTCTTTTCTATCTCAGAAGCAACTGTCAAACAGAGGTACAAAAAAGCAGAAAGTTATTATTCTTTATCCACAGCTTGTACATTCACTATGGGAAGTGGGGAGGAGAAAAATTCACTACCCACTGCATTATTCATAAAATTGACCTTTGAGTTTAACTGGACTTAAAGAAGCCACAGGCAATCAGGAGAGAAAAATGGCCTCTACATGTTTTGGGAATATTTCATTATTGAGGAATATATATTCTACCAAGGACCGCTAGTCTTTAGTTACGATAACCAAACAAGAGCTCGCTAAACCATGGAATCATTAAAAGACAGCCTTATTTAACCTCTATCCCTAGCAGATAATGTTCTGAAAATGTTTGTAGATTGACTGTAAATAAAATAAGTGTAAAAAAGGAAAATTTTAAGAGATTTTAGAGAGAAGGGAACAGTCTTCCAGAGAGAGAAGGAAAAAGAAGGGAAGTTCAGAGAGGGCAGATATCGAAGAATGGAGGTAAAGAGAGAGTCCTTGGAAGACAAACACACAGAAGGGAAGCAAAGAAAGATTAGGAGGACAGGGAAAGAGGTGAGCCTAGGCAATGGAGACAGAGGACTGGTGGTGTGAACTGGGGTTCTCAGATTGCTGCCCCGAGGGAGCATGTCCTCAAGAACAGTTTTGAATAGCCCTTTATGTGCTTGAAAAAGAACATTTCTGCCTTATTTTCAACCTTCCAAGTTTATTTCTAAAATAAAGTTTTATATTCCCAAGAAACTCTAAAGATACTACTCATGTCTGAAAGCAGTCTAGTTTCAGAGGGCGATTTTCTATTTTAACTTAGAGAATCATGTTTTTGTTTTTTTTTAACATGCAAAACCAACCTGATCACTTTATTTTGTGTTCTGAAATTACAGCTGCCATATTCTATAGCTTTGTAAATAAATCAGCATTTCTTTTATTATTGGGAGCTTTAAAAGATAAACCAAGTTTTCATTTGTCTTGTTTACATTCTAAATAAAAAAAATAGATAATGCAGAATAACTAACATATAGAAAAACACATGAACTTAAATAGGATAATATTCTTAATTGGGTATAATCTTAAAGTTGGGAAGCAGACATACTCCTAAATTCTTTCTATTCCTTACATTTAACAACAACAACAACAACAACAACAACAACAAAAACAAATCCCTTAATTTTCTATTCCAGAAGTAAAGAGAGTCAGGTATTATTTTAGAGAGATTTTTTTTTTTTAACCGTCATGGAATAATATTTCACCATTGTGTTCTACTAGATTGATAATATAATTCTTTTAGGATTTTATTTATTTCTTTATTTGAGAGAGAATGGCATAAGGGAGAGAGGGGCAAAAGGGGAGGGAGGAGGACAAGGAGACTCTGAGGTGCTGGGCAGGGAGCCCTACCTGGGGCTCCCTCCCAGGACCCTAAGATCATGACCTGAGATGAAATCAAGAGTAAGATGGTAAACCGACTCAGTCACCCAGGTGCCCCAATAATATAATTCTTTAAAACATTTTTTCTTTTCTTTTCAGACCAGAAGTTCCTACCTCTGTCAGGGTCTGCTCCTAATCTGCCTGACTCCCTTTTCTCCAGGCTCCCTGGGTTAAAGAAGAGATGCACTGATGGGGTCCTCTGAGGTGTCCTGTCACTTAGCTGTTAAATGAGTGCATAGTCCCCCCCAAGACTGGGTGCCCTCCCCCTAAGATGATTTCCCATGCAGTCATCCACTGCTAGCTGTTATTTTTGGTATCTATCCAGAGGTGTGCATGAATTACTTCTCTAGAACTGTTTCTTTTGCCAGAGGGGAAGTTCCTGTGTGTGGTTATTGATGTTCTTTTCAAAGTCAATAAATGACAAATAAAGAAATGATGGAAGATGATTTGTGGCAGTTATGCCTGCAGGCAGCTATAGCACAAAAGAGGGAAGTTCATTTCATTATTTCAAAAGGCTGTAGACTTCATTTCTGCATGGTGGGGAAGGGAGGGCAACTCCTTAGTGTCAGGCCTGAGGTTAACTGGTAAGTAGTTTCCTGGCTTTGGCCTCAGCTCAGATTTTATCCTCTCTGGCTGTGAGGTCAGTCTTTGCTGTGATTCTGTTCACTTAGAGTAGACTGCTTTGAATCTGTTAAGAGGTTGGATATTTGATGGTGATGGTGGCCATGCTGTGCATGTTTTGTGGGTTGTTTTTTTTTCCCTGGTCCTATTCTCAGTGACAGATCATTGGCTCCAAAATCACCACAGTTATTGGAAAATCATCAAGATAACCAAGATGATCAGTCTTGAGAACTGACCTGAAAATCTCTTTCAGATCTAGACTCACTGGGGGTAAATGCTAGATTCCAGAGCTCTGCATCTGGTCTACTGGCCCAAGTGCACGATCCTAGAAGATACTTGTGTTTGTCTATTTTTTCCCCTAGAATTATTTTCCATTGGGGAAGTGTGTTCAAATGTACAGAAGCTACAATTTTCTGTTTTAGTATTTTTCTTCTGAGCCTTTCAATAAATTCTGGGGAAAGCTGGGGCTGAATACTCAGCCCCTCCACAGTGACATCACCAAATGCAAGTTCATACTTACTCTGGACGGTCGTGCTGTTGGGCGGGGATGTGCTGAATGACTTCGTAAATTGTACTGTGCAAATCTTGTCCTGATACACCATCAGAGGCTGAAACAGACCTACTTGGCATCTAGAAAATATGGCACATTAAAAACGATTAGCAGAGTAGTAAAGAGTATGTCTACTCTATTGAGTAGTTGAAAACAACTGGAAGTAGTGATGATTAGAGAATTAGATCTGTTTATCTTCCCTACAATGTCTATTTTCTCCTTGCTGCAGTTTCCTGCACTTACCCTATGGTAGTTTATGTGGCAGCATACCTATGAAGTCAGAAGAGGAAAAGCTTGACAATGCTATCGCTTTTTTTTTTCTTCATTTAAGAAAAGAGCTGGCAGTACTGTAAAGAAAATACAATAGAAAGAAGAAAATAGCAAAAGAGAAGATACCAGGACAGCTTAGAATCAGAAAGCATATACGATGATCTTTTATATTACATCTCAATTTGCTTTTTGACACTGTTTGCCAATTATATGTGCAAGGATGGTTGAAAAGAAAGAATAATATATAGACAAAAGCCCTCATCACACTGCAAGTTAATATAGACAGTACCAAGAAATACAGAACACACAAAGGGAGATGTTTGGTTTGAATTCAGTCATGGGCTCTAACTAAAGACTTGGAAGAATGTGGGAAGCACTGCAGTATATTTTTGCCTGGTAACCAACATGTATTTTACTGAAACTGGCATTCATGTTTTATTAACTCCTCCTTCCTTTTATCTGATGATTTTCTTCTTGTAAACACGGCCTTCCAGTTAGTCAGCTGAAGTCTGGTTCCCCTCCTCATCCCAAGTTCTTCCAATTTTCATCACACTTGCAATGGATCACTTTCAGTCCTTTGTATTTATAGAGCATCGCCTAGAGGACTCTTTGCCCTTGATAAATCATCTGAAGAATTTGTTATCTCATTCCAGTTTAATCTGCTACATTGTATTGGAACATCGTAGGCCTGTGCTTTCTTTGGAAACAGTTTCCATTCCACTTGCTAAAGTTCTCATGTGCAGCCTTATGATTCATCCTACCATTTTTGTGCCAAGGAGATTTTGTTTTAGAGTTTGTACAGTTGACCCTTGAACAAACCAGGATTGAACTGCCCAGGTCCAGTTATACATGGATATTTTTCAATAAATGCAGGACAATACTGTAAATATACTTTCTCTTCCTTATGCTTTTCTTAGCATTTTCTTTTCTCTAGCTTACTTTATTATAAGAATACAATATATAATACAAATATACATTAATTGACTGTTGATGTTACTGGTAAGACTTTTGGTCAACAGTAGGCTATTGTAGTTAAGTTTTGGGGGAGTCAAAAGTTATAGGCAGATTTTTAACAGGGTAGCCTTGGCATCCCTAACTCCCATGTTGTTCCAGGGTCAAGTGTACTTGAGATCAACTCTTGAGTTCCTTTGGTATGGGGGTGTTCAGGGGCTATGACAAGAGCAAACTCTAGGTAATAACTAACTTATTCACCTAAGTTCATATCAGAGCTGGCAACAAGTAATAAATTTGTTCATTTCATGCCATTGTTTTCTGTCCAATTCCCCCAAAGAGATGCTAAATGGACAGTAAAATGTACAGCAACTAGAGAGAGTAGGAAGATTCCACGTGTCCATGTACCACAAGCTGAGAGATGAGTCTTATTTTTAAAAGGTCAAAAGTTAGTTATTTAATTTATTTTCTTTCTTAACTTCAACTTTGAGATCTTGGCTTTATTATTATTTTTCCTTTTCTTCTCAAAGCCACTGCATTTGGCTGCTAATCTTCACATATAACTGCCATGCTGGCTTCTTCTAGTGCAGGTTCTCCTACACAGGTCCTGCTCCACATCCTTTTCCTTCTGTTGTTGGTGTTGATTTCTTACTTCTTCCCAGTGAAGAATCTTAGCTGATTGCTCAGGAGTTTTCAGCTTAGAAGATGGGCATGGCTCCAAACTGAGTTATTCTACTTATGACAGAAATAAGCAGGGCTTCTGATATGTAATCAGAGCACTCATTTTCCTGCCCCAAGTTCTTGAGGATTATAGCATTTTGAACATACAGGTCCCTCCCAGTAACATCTTGAAACTGAGTACTAATTAATCACAAGGTTAAATTTAAAGTTTCTTACAAAGATTTCACTCCTTTCTCGTGAATTCCTAGGAATAAAAACTGCATTATTTTAAATAAAGAAATTCCTGGCTTCGACAATTCCATTCCAAATCTTACCAGTTCTTCAGTTTCCTTCTCTCCCACTTAAAAGCCACACCTGAGAGGGGGCTTTCTGCTGTGGGCAGAAGCTGTTTGAAATAATTAATCTACAAATATTTGTTTTTGTCTTTTTCACTGTAGAAGTGAAAGGTGAGCCAGGGCTGTTTGAGACTGAATAGGGCAGTGCTAAGCTTTGATGATGGTGTTACCAACGTGCCCTCAGGAGGATGAAATCTAATCAGTCTCCCTCTATTACTCACATAGCATTTGTGAAAAGTCTGTGGCTAAGAAGATTACTGCATGAACCTTATGCATTGGTAGAATTCACTGAATAGGTGAGGTAACCAATCCCTAATAACAAATAGTTCTTAAAAAAAAAAAAAATGGAAATAAAAATGCCCTAAAGCAAGTAGTGTGTTTATGGCCCCTTTCCTAAATGAACTATCTTAGGGGGGAAAGGCAGCAGATGTAAGACTGTCCCTACAGAGATCTATAAAAATGCTAACAACCTGATTAGCTCAGAGAACATTCATTAGGTCTGTTAAACAAAACAGATTGTTTTAAAGACCTTGTCTTTGCAAACTGAAAAAATGTTTCAGATGGTGTAAAGGCCCCCCCTTCTCAGGTCTCAGGCACCTTTAGGATGACAAATAAAGGTACCATATAAACCCAAAGTATGCAAGTACATACTTGCATACTTTGGGTTTATATGGTACCTTTCTTCTGAAGAGCATACGGGTATGATTAAGGGTATGATCAATTGTCTATGCAAGCTATGAGGGGAAGGGAAAGGAAAGTGAGGAACAGAAAGGGCTAGTTAGTGAAGTGACAGGCTGTAGCCGTCAAGATGATGCAGAATGATTTAAATCAGGGTCCCCTGGTCCCCTATTTGTTCGGTTCTCTTAATTTCAACCTAGTTAGTTCTCTCTTTGCTGAGCTTACCAGGTAAAGAATGTTTACGAATTAGTGTAACTTCCTAATTTGCGTTAGCCTTACTTATAAAGGCCAAGAAAGATGCTTTACTTAGCTCCTTAGATCTGACAACATCATTCACTACAGAGCAAGTGAACTCTGCTGAGGATAGCACAGCCATTCGACCACACTGCCCGAGCGCTTAACTGAATGCCGCTTACACCTCTGGTTAATCAGCCACTAGGAAAACCAACCCTGGGAACACCAGAAGCATCTGGAAAAGCAACAAATTCATATATTCCGAAGTCATCCAGAGCATCTTCATGGCCTGAAATGTAAAACAAATACTACTTACAAATCAAATGCCTCAAACCACTATTGTAGCTTTTTTAAAGGCTTTGTAAAACTTATCTTTATTGTTGCTTCAAGTGGTATGAGTATCAAACCAATTTAATGTTTCCTAATCCCCTACAGTCATATTGCCATTGAGCAGTGTTAGAAATCACTCCTTCTGAAGCTGAGAATTGAAACTGACTTGGGACAATTATTCTTAAAGCCTGATGTGGGAATGGCGTATTCTATATTCAAATGAACGCGTGTAGGCAGGCTTGTCCCTTGTAACTCTCAGTTACCAAAGAGCACACCAAGGCTTTTCAGCCTGGGAGGCACAGCATCTCTTAACTACACATAATATGTACTGCACCCTGCCAGATCTAAAACTGATACCATCAGACTAATAAGAATATGTAGTTAAATATAGCTGCCCATGGGTCCAAACTATAACACAAGGCAATATCGAAAACACCCAAACTATCATCTGTAAAATGATGGGAATGGAGTGGTTGGGAGGAACGAGATGGTCTCTGGGGCTTGGTAAGAGGAAGCAGACCCACATTCACGAAGCATCCAGGCATATTAGGTACTCCACCCACATCATTGTATTTAATGCTCACAGCAACCTTGGTGTGTGTGTTTGGGGGGGGTAGTTATTATCTTTATTATATAGATGAGGAAGCTGAGGTCAGGAAAAATTAGTTTTCTCAAGGTGACATTGGGGAAAAGTAGCATATATGGCACTGAAACCCAGCTCCACGTGACTCCCAGGCCTGAGTTAAAGCCCCATTGTTAGCTTAACAACAACTCTGTAGGGAGTCCCTAGTGAATGGCAATGAGGGGCACTGCTGGGGACAAAGAAGCAGCAAAACTGCCAAAGCTCCCTTTCCTCTTCTCCCTGGGCTGGCGCTGCCCGCATTGTATCTGCTTTACGAATGAATAAATTGAGAGGGTCCTGGGCATTTTCAAAATAAAACAAGGATCAATGGATTAGGATTCAAAAGAACTCAGTGATGGTGGGCAAGTGACTTAATCTTCAAGCTTTGGTTCTCTTGCCTGTAAAACGGAGTTGAGTGCCTTTCAGGCTTATTTTATAGACTTGCATGACTTAGATAAAACCAATACAAGGGATAGCACTTTGTAGAGTGAAGGCAATATTCAAAGGTAAGAGACTGTTTGTATTATATCAATATTAGATTACATGAATTCTATTTTATCAATAGTACATTATATGTAATAATCAATATCAACAATATTAATTCATATACATAAACACTGATATTAGTCCCTTTCAGCATGGCCATTACCTGAAAATGTTTGAGCTTTCCTGTATTCTGTTTCTGGCCTGAAAAGACAAATGGGCATTTCTGTCAGTGATAATAATTGAGGAAAAAGCATTCAGGAAAAAATCATTTTTGTAGAAACATATGCATTACCTGCCTTCTAGCTTCTGTTTTATAACTAAAACCAAAAGAAAAAAAAACATAATAAGGGACTTTTTAGTACACATATAAAATAATTTGTAAATTTCCTTTCTAATTTTAACCCACCTTTGTAGGGTTGATATTTTTTCCACAGAAAGAGAAGACACATGGATATAATCAAAAAGAGTGATATTCCAGTTATACTTGCTAAAGGAGACAACGATTTCCCTTTTTGTGCAAGCTTCTCCAGTCCTAAATAAAAAGACATATTTTAAATATTTTGATTAAAGATCAATAATAAATTACTATAGAGTTTGATTTGTTTATGCTTTATCTGGGGACACTACTGGACCTATATATTATATATTATTTCTTTTGTGTGTGTGTATGTATGTGTGTGGAGAGAGAGAGAGAGAGAGAGAGAGAGAGAGACAGGGTGTTAGCAAGCGAAAATGAGAAAAGTCCAAGCAGAAGGAATGCACTTATTAGAAAACACAGCCATTTGACCACAATGGCCCAAACTCTTTAAGGATATCTGTGGTTGGAAATGTGGTAAGGTACCCGGGATAATACTGATGTGTTGTACTAGAGGTAGCAAATAGCTTACGTCTTATTTTCCAATAGTGTTCACTGTGTTCACTGCCATTAACTTAGATCTGTTTGATCTCATTGTTGCTGAGTTGTTCTCTTTCCTTCCATCTCACTCATTCAGTATAATTCAGGTACATGGAATTTCCAGGCAGGTAGTACGTTATTAAAGTATCAGAGGGGAGGTGTTTACTTCAAATACACTCCACTAATTTTTGACCAATAAAGAAATTTTAATTCCTAAAATAGAATATGTGTGGTTGTCAATAAAATATTTGGAGTCCCACATTGTAACTAAAATTCACTTTGCTTTACAAGTCATTCCTTTTAATACTCCTATATATTTTCTTATATATTTTATTAGAATTCCTATAATATTCTATATAACTTTTTCAGTTTTGTAAGTTTAATAATCCATAAAGCAAGTCAAGTACAAAAAAAAAACCAAAAACTGCTCCTTGCTGTGCAGGCCTTTCTGATTCAGGTCTCCCGGGGGTGTGGGGAGCCCCCCACAGCAGCCCTGCCACTGCCACTTCAAGGTCCAAGACCCACAAATAACAGGGTGAGGCCCAGACCTCCAGGGGGGAAGTTCAGCTGGGCAGACAGGGCTAATGATGTGCAAGAGAGGCCGTCAGGGGCCCAGGAATCCCTCTGACAGAAAGTCCAAGTGTCGGAAGGCGGAAGGTGGCCTGCTGGCAGGCAGTCAGGGGGCAGTGGGGGTCAGGTGGGGTCAGGGCCTGTGGCAGCCCTGTGAACTATATAAAATATGGCGCCCCATTTAAACACATACTAAATTAAACTCAAACTTTGGATGGAAGAAATAAATGCAGTGCAAACTGGTTTAAAATGAATGAGAATGGTGATTTGGGGTTCTAGATCTCCACTAGAATATCAAAAAATTTATTAGAAAGATTATTTTTCCTTCCTTTCTTTGTTAAAAATTTATCCACTGTTGGAAAGCTGACCTTTTAGCTTGAACTACTTTTACATTTGGGTGATCTCTTTGTGAGGTTTAAGCCTTTCTTCAGATACTCCACTCCTACTTGAAGGGTTTGTTCTTTCTAAAGAGCTGGGCAACACTGGGTGAGCCACTTGACTCTGATGCCCTTGATTGTCACACTTGTGAAATGAGGAGGTTAGAGTGAGAGGACTTTAAGTTCTCTTTCTTTAATATTCTAGAATTTGAGGCAGCCCGAGAGTTTTACATGAAGTAATAATTCTTATCTTAAAAAATGTGTCTAATTCTTATCTAACTTGCCTAATACTAGTAGAGCTATATCAGCTTTCTTTTGGCTATTTGTATGGTTTGTCTGTTCATCCTTTTATTTTCAATCTTTCAGTATCCTTACATATAAGATGTATATCTTATAAGCATCAAATTGTATTTTTTTTGGATCAAATAGTATTTTTTAATCCAATTTGATAATATTTGTCTTTTGGTTGGGATATTTAGTACATTAGCATTTAATGGAATTACTAATAAATTTGGTTTAGTCTACAATCATCATTTTTTATATATTTCCTCCATTTTTCTCTCTCTTGTTTTAATTTGGATTAATCAGGATTTCATTTTATTCCTCTTTTCTTCTCTAGCTACTCGTTAGTTGTACATTTTTCTCTGTCTCTTAGACTTCGAGGATTAAAAAATAATTAACCAAAATTAATACTTTTACTGCTTGCCACTTCCTCTGGCCTCCACAATACAAAAGTAAGTTCCATATTAAAGATGAGAAAGCTGAGACTCCAGGATACAAAGTTGAACTCAATTATGTTTGACTATAATTCTATGTTCTTTCCACCACTTCCACCTGATCATTATATAAGAAACAGAAGTCCTTCCACTAAGTCCAAATTTACTCAGTTCTACCAACTGAAATTACAACAAATAAATCAAATCTTTTTCTGCATGATGCCTTCTCAGTTGTTTATTGAAACTCTCATATCTCCCCTGAGAATTCTCTTCTTCATATTCAATATTCCCAGATGGGTTATTGTTCTTTGTATGACTGATTTCCACATCCTCTACTGTCCTAGAGTTAGAATTTTGAAAACCCAACAAAAGCTAATCTATTTTACTTCTAAAATAAAATTCAGAAGGACCCATACTCTGGTGTGGTTGTCAATAAGATAAAGGCAAATAGAATACTCTCTTGAAACACCACTATGCAATGCAACAAAGAAGAAATACTAAAGAACAGAATGGCATAATTTAAGATATAGTATATGATTTGGACACCACTTTTAGCAAGTAAATATCCAATATTAAAATCAAAACTAGCCAATTTTCAGATATGCACAATTAAATGTATAAGCATTATATGTATATAAAATAAAATGTACATTTGTTTCCCACTTATTTGCTACAGATGTATCATATCAGTAATAATGTAAATAATTAAAAAAATTAAAGTAACATTTACTAGGTACAGATAAAGAAATAAGTCTCAGAGAAACTAAAATATTTGCCACAGTCTGTAAGTCATAAAACTAAGATAGAACATAGGTTTTTTCCTACTGCAAGTTCAATTTTTTCCTGTTAACTCATGGTCAGAGAATGGTTTTGTAATACAGGTAGGATCCTAAAACTCCAGTTTTACCTCTAACCTTTTCTGACACCAGACTTGGTGTGTTTTAGCTCTTTCACTTCCTGATAGAGTGCCTTCACTAAAATTTCTAACTCCTCAAAAAACAAACAAACAAACAAACAAACAAACAAAAAAGTGGGTGACTCAGTTGGTTAAGCGGCTGCCTTTGGCTCAGGTCATGATCCCAGCGTCCTGGGATCGAGTCCCACATCCCCACATCGGGCTCCTTGCTCGGCAGGGAGCCTGCTTCTCTCTCTGCCACTCTGTCTGCCTGTGCTTGCTCACTCTTTAAGATTTTAAATAAAATCTTAAAAAAAAAAAAGTATCCAGTGCTAATTTATTCTTGCCATGTTTCTGCTATGTACTTTACCATGAGAAAAACTACAGAAAAGCATTTGGGTGTAGTCTCATTTGTTTTCCCCCCTTAAGCCTGAAAATATGCTAATAATTATTACTTGCAAGTACTTCTTATTCTAATGGTGAAGTTACACTCCTGCATACATCAACTCTTCCGCCAGGCACTTCTGTGATTCTGAAGCTCAGCTGTTGGTTTACCATGCAATGTTTGGACATCTTCTATTTTAATAAGACATCTTCTTGCCTCTCCTCCATTTTTAACTTTTTGCACCCCCCCCCCCTCACCTTTTAAAAGATTTTATTTATTTATTTGACAGAGAGAGAAACAGCAAGACAGGGAACACAAGCAGGGGGAATGGCAGAGGGAGAAGCAGGCTTCCCACTTAGTAGGGAGTCCCAGGACCCCGGGATCATGACCGGAGCTGAGGGCAGATGCTTAACAACTAGCTACCCAAGCACCCCAACTTTTGTCCCTTTTGATTTGTGTTTCCTAAAACGATTGAATTTGCACATCTGTCCTACAGAGGATCTTGCTTATTCCTTTTACCATTACTTCCTTATCTAATTAATTAACTAATTAATTATTTTTAAGTAGTTTCCATACCCAACATGGGACTCAAAGCCACACCCTGAGATCAAGAGTTGCATCCTCCACTGACTGAGCCAGCCAGGCACCCCTACTTCCTTATCTCTTCAAGACTCCTTCCTCATTGCTTTCTTGTCTCTTTTCCCCTTGGCCTCAGTTAGCCCTGCATCAGAGAACTACCCTGTAGTGACCAGTGTCTGTGCCCCCAAACCTTGGTTATGGAAAAAGCCAAACATCCTTTTCCTGGAGAATGAGGAATAGGGGTAATCTTTTTTCTAAGAACAAATGATATTCCCTCTTAGGCCCCCTTCTTCTCTAGAGCATTCTGAGTCTCTCCTCTCAACATTGATTCTCTGTCTCAGAACATGAAATTTGCTCCCTTTCACAAAATAAAAAAATGCCAAATAGTCAAGGATCAAATCAAGGGGCACAGCTGCTTCAGTCTCAGCTCTAGACAAGTGTATTTTGGAGAGATGGACTTCCAGACTCCAACTTAAAAATATGGCAGCAGGGAAATTCTGATCCTATTGCTACAGAGAATGTATAGGAATTCTCAGTGCAGTTCTGGACACTGGCAGGAGTCCCGTTCTTTCTTTCAGACAGTTTTCTACTGTTTAGCTCATAGCATGCCATTCGCTTCATTATTTAAATATGACTGACTCATTTACCAAAGCCCTAGTGCAAATGCTATTTGCCCCCTCCTTAGGCAAACAAATAAAATGAAATAACATATTAAGTGCAAATATGGGCAGGAGGTGTGGTATCCATGGTACCACAGCCCTGCTGTTTGAGCGACTGCACCCAGAACAGGACAGCCATATGCTACCAGTCTGCACGTCTATTCCTAGATCAGAATGGAGTTCTGAGATCTCTACCATTCAATCTGTTTGCTGATTATGGTAGCTGGTTCATGTCCCTATGGAGATGAAAGCACCATATTGGGGGTGTGCTATTTCTGTACTCCTTCAAGGCCCCACCAGACAGACACAGTTATTCTGTGCTAGGTGCTCATGGGGACGTCACCTAAAGTCTTAGGGTGTGGATGTCAGGGCTGTAGGTTTTTCTCAGCCATTTTCTCCAGTGGCCCAAAATGAAATACAGCTCCTTAAGACCTTAAACAGGAGAAATTTCTAAATAGAAGAAATTAGTCAATTCATTTTCTTGCTTTGGGTCATTTTCTTTTTGTCTTCTATATGAGAAGATGTACAATAGAAATAAATATAAAAATGATAGGTTTCGCAGGATCATGTGCAAATTCAAGACATTTCTATTATATCTAAATCTCAAACCACAGTCATGTGGCTCTTGGGAACTCCATAATTTATATATTTGAATGTCTTCATTAAATGTGAACACTTGAATCCTGATCATAAACATTTTCATTTTCTATATATGGCATGTTACAGTAGTGATCTAGACCCCAGTAAAATTTAAAGGACGGACACCTGCTTTCAAGGAAGTTCTTAACCAAAAAAATAAAATCATTGATTTTTTCAAAATACAAGTGGCAATTGATTATTTGAATGCTAGTTTTTCCTCAAAACTTATATTCTAGATATGATTTTTAGTTACAGGTTTCATAATTTCCCATTAATATAAAAGCATACACTTGTCATGAATAAACTAGAGTATCTCTTTGTATCCAGCACAAAATTAGTTAAGGGGGTGAAAAAATACACACTATCCTATATATGTGATCGATCTTTCAGGAAGACCATAGTCTTGTTGATATTCTCAATCAAGAATGTCAAAGGAGGCAGTTTATTTATTTAGTTATTATTTTTTTTTTTTTAAAGATTTTATTTATTTATTTGACACAGAGAGAGATCACAAGTAGGCAGAGAGGCAGGCAGAGAGAGAGGAGGGGGCAGGCTCCCTGCGGAGCAGAGAGCCCGATGCGGGGCTCGATCCCAGGACCCCGGGATCATGACCTGAGCCGAAGGCAGCGACTTAATCCACTGAGCCACCCAGGCGCCCCAAGGAGGCAGTTTATACAGTGATTAAAACAAGGGGGGTGCCTGGGTGGCTCAGTGGGTTGAAGCCTCTGCCTTCGGCTCAGGTCATGATCCCAGGGTCCTGGGATCGAGCCCCGCGTCGGGCTCTCTGCTCAGCAGGGAGCCTGCTTCTCTTCCTCTCTCTCTCTGCCTGCCTCTCTGCCTACTTGTAATCTCTCTCTCTGCCAAATAAATAAATAAAAAATCTTAAAAAAAAAAAACAAGGGATGTGAATTCAGATATTATTTTATCACTTACTAGCTTGTGACCTTGCCCATTATCCCTGATTTCTTTAGTGTATCTCCACTGAAAGGTCAATTAGTATTTCAAATTAGTTGTGAATCATAACCCATGAGGTGGAAGGCACCATCTGGTTGGGTCTTACCCAGATATTGGAGACAATCATTATCCTCTCTAGCCTTCCTCTCCCAAACACAGGCACCTAATAAAACTTGATTACACCCTGACCTTCTTTTCTTTTCTTTTTTTTAAAAGATTGTATTTATTTATCTGACAGACAGAGATCACAGTAGGCAGAGAGGCAGGCAGAGAGAGGGAGGGAAGCAGGCTCCTTGCTGAGCAGGGAGCCCGATGCGGGGCCCCGATCCCAGGATCCTGGGATCATGACCTGAGCTGAAGGCAGAGGCTTTACCCACTGAGCCACCCAGGCGCCCCCTGACCTTATTTTCTTTCCATATTTGTGGTCTTGGAGTCATCTCTGGCTCCTTTGTTGCCCTCTACAGCTCATTGCTGAGATTTTCTGGTTGGCCACATCATTTGCCTCAGTAAAAACAAAGAAGCTCCTCTATTTCTTACTACTGGACTCTGGTTATATCAAACACAACTTGGTTCTGAAAATTTCTTAAAGACAGGTATTTATCCCTCAAAATTATTTCAAATTCTCCACAAATCTTTTTTTTTTTTTTTTTAAGATTTCATTTATTTATTTGAGGGAGAGAGAGCGTGTGGGGTGGAGAGGCAGAGGAAGGAGCAGACTCTGCTGAGCAGGGAGCTCAACGACATGGGGCTCAATCCCAGGACCTGGGACCATGACCTGAGCTGAAGGCAGATGCTCAACCAACTGAGCCACCCAAGTGTCCCATTTCCATTGATCTTTTTTTTTTTTTTTAGGATTTAAAAAAAAATTATTTGACAGAGAGATTACAAGTAGGCAGAGAGGCAGGCAGAGAAGCAGGCTCCCAGCTGAGCAGAGAGACCAATGTAGGCCTGGATCCCAGGACCCTGAGATCATGACCTGAGCCAAAGGCAGAGCCTTAACCCACTGAGCCACCCAGGCGCCCCCTCATTTCCACTGATCTTAATATAGATTGCTCGATTATCAGAGTGGATGATCAGTCAGTGCTCAGTTGGTGAAATTCATTTTTTCACCATAGGTTATTGTACACTTAATCTCTATTGCAGAGATTCATTAATTTGGAAAACTTTTAAGAAATCAGATACTTAAGACATACTACTCATTTACTTTGCCATTTCCTGCTGTTTGAGTTAAAGTTCTGTGGACATGTGGGGGTTGAAAAATAGCTCTAAAAACCACAAAGAGGTCACTAATGTTGACAACTCCAAATCCCTCTGAAAAATAAGCACCTGCTCTTCTTATTTACTCTAATAACAAATACCTGGTCTTTGTACAGGTCAAACAGGTTTTTTTATATTTTGCAAAAGGCAATTATTTGATATAAAGACTGTAGCTGTCTTTGGGCTTTGGTAATAAGATCTTAATCAAATATTGGGGGCTTCTGATATTATGAAAATGCTTTGGCTAAATATTAATGGGGAAAGTTCAGGCAGTGTGAAAGGTTTCAATGTGATTTACAAGTACATATTGTAGCCATGTTTTCATTAGCAATGAGCATGAGGAACAAGTCTAACATGACAACCAGATTGCTACTAAATTATTTTATATGCTTAATTATGGCTTGCTTTAAAATTATGGTTTGGTTAGCTGCTGAAGTAAAAAGCTGGTTAAACCTATTAAAAATTTATTATAATAGAAAGCAAAGGATGCATCTTTGATATGCCTGCTACCCATAGTAGGTTGTGATCATTTTGTCAGCAGGAATTTTTTTTTTCAATTGGAATTCTTAATGCTTATCCCAGTATTTGGCCCATAAGAGGTGCTAAATAATGAATAAATGAGTGTCTGATTTATAGCACCCTAAACACATATATGCTTTGGGGAACAATAAGGGTAATATAGTATCTACCGCCCAAATGACAGAATTCAGGTAAAAATTCCAGAGCTGCATTGTCCAATATGGTAGTTACTAGACACATGTGGCTATTTAATTTAAATTAAATTAATAAAATAAATTCCGTCCCTCAGTTGCATAGCTAAATTTAAGTGCTCAAAAGCCAGATGAAGGTAGTGGCTACCATATTGGCTAGTGCAGTATCAAACATTTCCTTCATTGAAAAAAGTTCTGTTGGATAGCACTTTTTTTCCTTAAGGTTTTATTTATTTGAGAGGGAGAGAAAGAGAGACTGAGCATGACTGGGGCACAGAGAGAGAAGGAGAAGAAGACTCCCTGATTTGTAGGGAGTGCAACACAGGGCTCAATCCCAGGACCCTGGGATTGTGACCTGAGGTGAAGGCAGACACTTTACCGACTGAGCCACCCAGCCACCCTTGAATAGCACTTTCTAAAGAGTATGGTATTTTCTTCATATAAAAAAACCCCAAATCCTCATTGTTCCATTATATAAATTTCAATATATTCAGATGATTTCACAAACATGAATACTCTCAATTTTAAGGAATCCTGGGAGGATTCCTTATGTATATCTTAGTCAATTTGTAGTTCGTTATATTCTTACAATTCTTGGTGGCTTTTTAATAGGTTCAAAAGGCTAGAGAGGAGCAAAACAAAACAAAAAACCACTTTAAACATGTAATTACCACACTTATGCCTGTTAAATATTCAGATTCCTAGATCCTGCCTTCAAGATCCAGACCCAGTAGGTCCGAGGTATCTTAATGAAAATATATTATTAGACCTCCCCAGGTGATTTTGATGCACAAGGACCAAGGGCCACATATTAAAAAATTAAGCCTAAGAATTACAAGGATTATATTCTTACTTCACTTATTCAATAAAATATATTAACTCTATACTATGGGCCCCAATCTAGGCACTAGGGCTATAAAGACAGAGAAAGAGAAGATATCAATGGAGAAAGTATTGATGGGTGGTACTTTTTGCACGTTTCCCCCTACACCACTAATAGGAACCCTAGTCACCCCTCTAAACCTGCTCTCAGGTATTCTCCAGGTGGATACGGACTTGTCTTTGTATGCAAAGCTGAGTCCAGGAAGAACTTGATACTACCAGTAGAAGTAGTAATAGTAGAGAAAGCAGAAAAAGGAGAAAAAGGTGGAGGATGAGGACAAGGTGGAAGAGGGGGATGAAGAGAACAGGGAGGGGGGAAGGGATAGGAAGAGGAGAAGAAATTTAAGAAAGAAGGAGAGAAGAAATGGGTTTGAGAGGTAGAAAGGAAGGAGAATGGATAAACTTGGTGACTAGATGTTGGACAGGGCAATAAGCAAGAGAAAGGGGTCTGGAGTGGCATTTAGTTATCTGGTTCAGGTTGGTAGATAGTAAGGCCATTCACCTAAATATGGAATACAGAAAGAATTGTAATTTGGAGGGAAAGAAGATGGTTCACTTTTGATATGTTTGACTTATATGCTGCCTCTGGCATTTCAAATTAGAGACACCCAGAAAGCAACAGGGTATACAGTTTTAGAGCTTTAAAGATACAGATTTGGGATGCACCAGTGTTACATGAAACTATGGGTGGGAATGAAATCATATAGGAAAATAAAATTATACTGTAGAGAGAAAAGAGAGGCTCAAAAGGAAGGGAATTTGGTGGACATACATTTTTAGGTAGTGACACTTAACTTGTTGTGGATCGATGAGCTTTCTGAAAAATCAGATGATTTCTAGAGAATGTCAAACATCATAGACTTAGAAAATGTTACAGGTTCCAAGGTGTTGAGACTCCTTTTAAGAATTTCCATATTTCAGGAGTTTAAGTGACGAAAGAGGAAGGGAGGCCCATGAAGGACAGTGAGAAGAGGAGTCAAATTAGTAGGAAAACCAGATTTCCAACTCATGGAGATTTAGTCACCTGCGCTAACACAATAGCAGATATAAACCAGTTTAAATGAGTAGCCTGCTTCTCTTCCATTCCTGATTTTAAAATCAGGAAAGCGTAAATTCATATTTAAGTCATTTACTGAATTCTCTTTTTCTTCATAGTCCCTCAGAGTTAGCAATTGAATTCTCTCTCCATTCTATGTTTGGTTTTCTTTCTTTGACTCATAGAAGCCATGGATTAGTTAACTCAGGAAAGAGAGTTTCTCAGAGTTTATCAACAATCCACAGTAGTTTTTTCTCTTCCACACAGGTATAAAATAGGGCTAGAGCAAGGCCAGCTTGAATTTGTGTTTCCTTGGGATCCTTGCCTTTTATGTTACTCTTACCTACAGAAGTGATGATGACTGTGAAATGAGCTTCATCTCGCCGTCCAGTTACATTGTTGTAAGCACAGCACATATAGTCAGTTGTCTTCTGGGCTACTTTCTCAGATGCAACTTCCAAGCGAGGCCCATGCTTAATGACATATGTTGTATTGTCAGTCCTCTGGATCCAGGAATAGGTATTGGGGGGATAAGAATCAGCAGAACAATGAAATAAGATGGCCTCTCCAATGTCAACAGTGAACACTTCCCCTACTTTTAGCCCTTTGTCAGAATTAACTCGAAGTCCATAAGGTCCATCTGCATTGATTAAAAAAAGAAATAAAGGGATGGCATAAATAATCACAACATAGTTTTAGAGTTTGGGCGAGTCAGCAGTATTTTACTTTCCATGAAACTCAAGTTAAACTTGGGCAAATAGGTACTCATTTAGATTCCCAATAAATCATGAGGACCTAAAAATGTGTTATTCTGATATCCATGACAACGGAAATTACTTGAGATGTGACTGAACTTATCTGAGAGTGAAAGCCTTGAAACTTTGTACATAATTTTAAAGACACTGCCATCGTAACTGTGCGCTGATTTTATCATCACTTTTAAAAAAAATTTATATTCAATTAATTAACATATAATGTATTATTCGTTGTGATTCATCAGTCTTATATAATACTAGTGCTCATTACAACACACATCCTCCCCAATGTCCATCACCAAGTTACCCCATCCCTCCATCCCTCTCCCCTCTAGCATGTATGCTAAGCTTTTGAGTAATTAATGTATTGATAAATCTGTAATTGTGTTAGACAGTTACCATCTTTCTGAAACCATAATTGCACTTGAAAGCATATTAGAAATAGATTATGGCCATTATTTTCTCATTAACAACCATACCTTGAATATTATCTATTTTTCTTTTCAGATCTAAGGGAGGTCACACAAATATTTATAAAATACACAGTTTCACATGGAGCACAGATTTGTGCAAACAGATACAGAAGTGTCCCATATTTTCATGACATATTAGCAATTAAAGAATTTTGAAAAATTTTCCCTGCAAACCAAGCTTAGAGTCCTTTTTGGAAAAAATACATCTTCATTATCATTAACAAATATTCATTGATCGGGACACCTGGGTGGCTCAGTGGGTTAAGCCTCTGCCTTTGGCTCAGGGCATCGGGCTCTCTGCTCAGCGGGGAGCCTGCTTCCCCTCTCTCTCTCTGCCTGCTGCTCTGCCTACTTGTGATCTCTTTCTCTCTGTTCAATAAATAAATAAAATCTTAAAAAAAAAACCCAAAAAACAAATATTCATTGATCACCAATAAACTAATCATGGATATCCCATGGTGTTTTTTCTTATTGCAATTTTCTTGTGGCATTTTGCTATGTGTATGGCACCAGACTGTCTGTAGATGAAGACATATTTCCCATTGCTTTCTTCAGAAAAAAAAGACAGAGAGGGAAAAATTTCCCAGCTAGATAAAGTCTTTCTTGTTCAGTCTAAATCCTGGTTTATATTATAAAAACTTTAAGGTTTAGATATGATTGTATTCAGTTTTCAGCTGATCATCACCAACATCTATTGGCTACTTTCCATACGAAAGCACTTTAAGTACTTACACAGACAACTATGTTGGGTCCCCAATGTTGGGTCCCCCAATAATGGGTTCATGATTAAAGGAGTGAGACTGATACAAAGCAAAGGTCAAGCAAAGCTTTATTTCGCGCCAAGCATCAAGAATCAAACCGACCATCAAACGGACAAGTTGGGGCCGCCCCTTACAGACAGGGCAACCTCTCTCTGTTTCACAGACTAGCTTTTAAGGGCAAAGGCCATGTGGTTGGGCCTGGCCATGCACAGGTGGCCAATGAAATTGTAACACACAGAGAAAGCTGCACAGTCATGTTTGGTCACACATAAGTGACCAATTGAATTACAATTTACCCTAGTAGACATTTGAACCAGCCTACCTTGGTCAGAATTGGCACCCAAAAGGTGCCCAAAGGGTGGGGCCCATACTCCTTGGTAACTAGGGAGACAGTATGTGTGTGTCGTCCCCCCCCCCCCCCCCCCCCACTGATCCGATGTCTCCACCTGGCCTGACCCACCCTTGTATTTGGGCTTTGTTACCTGGGACTGGTTTCTGGTACTTGTTTTTTAAGTAAGTTCCCCTGGGGGGGGGGGCAATTTAAGTTTTACTACATAAACAACAAAATGGCAGTTCAACCGGTGTGGGGCTGCTCTGGCTGAATAGGCCCTTACAAACTACATTTAATTTTTAAAGCAACTGCATAAGGTAGATGTTATTATTAAGATGTAGGAAGTGACATTTAAAAATTAATTTTCCCATGTTTCAAAGTTTTTAATAGCAGAGCTGGAACTCTAAAATACATGCATTTGACCATTCACATTACTGTCCCCAAAATATATATCAGAACAGTTTCTTGTTGTGTAATAATAGTATTAGCTCTACAATAAGTTAAAATTGTCTCATTATATATGAATTCTGTACTCAGTTAATCAAGTAATCAGTCAACAAATTCTTATTTGAGAGATACTATTAGACAATATATTCAATACAAGAGAGAAAAAATATATAAGATACAGTTCCTACTCTCAAGGAATTAATAACATGGAAAAGGCTATAGATGGTTTGCTCAGTAATAACCTAATCTCAAAGGTTCTGATTTTTTTTTAAGAAGTACTATTTATCTCTCATTATAGGGAATAATATGATGTAATGATTACATAGCAGTCATTATCAGTTATCACTATGTTAAATCCTGATTTTGTCAATAATTAGTTAAGTATTCTTCAGAAGTCATTTAAACTTTTAGGTCTCACTTTCCTCACCTTTGCTACAAAAAGGTTGACTAAATGAATGGTCACCAAAGTTCCTTCTTCCTTTGAAATACCTCTGAATGACTGATACCATGCTAAAGCTATTTTGGATACTGGGAATAAATTTTCAGATTCCCAGAGTGGTTCTCTTTGATGTCCGTATTTTCTGACTGATGTGCTATTGGGGAAACACATTTCCTAAGATAAAACAGAAACTAGGGGTGACTGGGTGGCTCAGTGGGTTAAAGCCTCTACCTTTGGCTCAGGTCATGATCCCAGGGTCCTGGGATCAAGCCCCGCACCGGGTTCTCTGCTTGGCAGGGAGCCTGCTTCCTCCTCTCTCTCTGCCTGCCTCTCTGCCTACTTGTGATCTCTGTCTGTCAAATAAATAGATAAAATCTTAAAAAAAAAAAACAACAGAAACTAAAGATGCAAAACAATAAATTATATTTAGCTAGGGAACACAAACTTCACACATATTTGCTTCCCAAAGACACAAACATCTGCAGGAAAGCTACAGATTTACATTAATATGTACACGTGAGATGATCCCGATTTCAAAAGGCAAATAAAGATATTAGTATCTTCAAATCTGAAGTAATCAGGAACTGTTGATCGAAGATTAAAGGAAGAGAAATGAACGCCCTTTCCAACACTGTACTAGCTGTACTAGAATCCCATTATATGGCTCTCTCATTTCAGGTTATGATACAATCTCTGAGGAAAACCACTCTTTCAGAACTGTGGCTAAGTGGAACCCTCTTATTCTGAATTCCACTAAATAGTAGTTTATGTAATGGGAATGAAGAGTTGTTTTCACTCACTCCATCAAAATAAATACTAGGATGTTACTGTGTGCATAAATATTGGTCCCAGCATTATGGGAGAATCCAAGTATCACAGAAATGATTCTTGTGGCTATTCTCCCAAGGTCTATGCAGCAGCAGGGTCTTCAAGTTGTCGGCATTGGCAGAACATTAAAGAAGCAAAGACTACCAACTGGTAAGTACCGGTTATGGTTCACAGGGTAGGAAACCAAGAAGAAGAATCAATTAAAGTTTGGAAGAAGATACCCAAGTCTGTGCACAAAAACTAAAGTCTGAGAGGGCTTTTCTGTGAGCACTGATTAAACAAGAGAAGTGTAGTCATAAAAATACACCCATTCAATTTAAGTTTGTCTTCGCTGGCTTTCAGGGTTTACGGAATGTGACTATAAAAACAAATTGCTTGATAATTTGACACACATAAAAATGAGTAATATTCTGTTCAGTGTGCTGACATTACTCAAAACTTTTTGAGAACTCCTCCATTGGAATTGCCTTAGGACCCTCGAACATAATGGCATATTGTCAAAAGTGAAATTCGTTCATTTTGGCGAATGGGCTCAATTTGTAAAGGAAACCCACAATCACTTACAGTCAAATTTGGTGAATAAGGTTGATTATCTAATTTAATAATATTGTTCTAGTTTAAAATAAAATATGCTTTTAAAGAAAGGACTCTCGGCTTATCTTCCCTATATGTACACATATTTTGCTACTTCCCCATTTGTTGGGTTTCATGATTGGCATAAACTTTTCTCCTCTGTCATAATTACACGGTATATCTAGTTCTTCAGAGTTAGCTTCAAAACCTCTCAAACTTTCCCAGCCCCCATACAAACATTTCTCCTAGTTTTTGGAGCCTAACACCTTGAAGCATTTAAATTCCTTGTTTCTGATACGATTTCTTAAAATGTAACATTCTTTTTCTCATTATATGAGAAATACATGTTTATTGCAGGAAATTCAGAGAATCACAGAGATGGAAAGAAAACTCATTTGTAATTTTACCATTCGAAGAATGAATAATCATATTTGTGTATGAACTTTCAATCTCCTATACTTCTCTCTCTCACACACACACAGATCTCCTTCCTCCCTCTTTCCCTCCCTTCCGTCCTTCCTTCCTTTCCTCTTTCTCTCTCTCTCTCTCTACACTGCTTACAATGTTTTATTCTTACTGCATTATGATATTATTTCCTTTTCAGCACTTCAGCCTGACCATCTTTTATTTTGAGGTGCAGCCGAATACATTATTCATGAGAATGGGCAATCCAATTGAAGACATTTGGAGTGATTCAACCAGTGTGGCCTCTGACATTGAAAATGAAAGCAGAAGGATAATTCTATTTTGACTTTGGATTATGGTTCAGTTTCTTGCCTGTGGCAGAGAACTCCCAATAGGAATAAGCCCTTTGCCTCAGAAATGGCTGTTTACTAAGTGACTTGTAAAATCACATATCATCTGTTCTCTTTAACAATTTATGGCTGGGTGGGAACAGTACCGAAATTTCCATCATGCTGCTGCTTGCCACCCTGCTTGGGAGCAGATGGTAAGTATTTACTGTGAATGACCTTTTTTTTTTCTTTAATTTTTATCACTTAAAGTACTTCCCTGCAGCAGTGCCATATGTTGCACACAAAATGCAGTGGTTACTGGGTTATTATTTACAACAGAGCTGGACGGCATATACATTTCATGGACTACAAGTAGGTATCTGTCTGAATTACTGACTTGACATTATATTCCAAACAAGTCCATTACTAGGTTATGACATTATAACCTCATACATACACGGCCAGTCTTGATAGATTCTGTTAAGCTTTGTCCCGCCAAAATAAAAAATAATTCCTGCTTTCATGGAGGAAGCTGTCACAGAAAGAGTGCCTTAAGAAAACAGAGCTGTTGATTCATGCTAAAGTTCTAAACTACGATGTGGACCTCCATGGGGGGAATATTGGAATATGACATTTTTACTGAGAAATTTTGCTAAAGATCAGAAACAAAAACAAAAACAAAAAATAAAACAAAAGGCCAAAGGACTATAATTAAGAAGCTGTTACGGTGGGAATTTAAACTTGCATCATCAAGTAACACTGGAATCTGAAAGAGATGTGAAGAAAGATCATCTGTTCCATTTTAGTCAAGTTCAAGAAACCCATATTGAGCTCTTAATCTGTGTCAAGTATTGCCCTAGGGATACAAAGATGAACAACACAGAGCTCCTATTTTGGGTGGAGTGCTTATGAGTAGGAAGACTCCAGTGCAGTGAGTACCAGGAGAAAAGGTGCTATGGGAGCACAGTGAACCTCTTAGTCACACTGAAGAGCTGAGACAAGATTGGGCAGGTGAGCATTTCTGGAAAAGATGATTCTGTGAAGGAAGATGAGAGTGTAGCCAAGTGAAGAAAGAGAGGTGGGAACATAAACCAAGGCGTACATTCTCAGTTTGTACAGAATGATAAAGATGGCAAAAATGTTGATGCTACATCAACAGAAAAGAAATGACAAATCCTCGTATTATATACTTTACTTATTGTAACCCCAAATTAGACCAAATTGAACAAAAAATAAAAACAAACAATAAAACAGGGCTAAAATAGCAATAGAAAGAAAAATGTAAAAATTAATGAGTCTGGAAAGAAAGTTAGTGAGTCTGGGTTGTGTTTCTATATGTTATGTGATAAGTAATGATTGTTTAGCACAATTCAGACCATGATGTTTGATTCTTGAATTAAACAAACTATGAGTGGATGAGTGAGTAAGTGAATGAATGAACGTCAGTAAGGTGAGATTGTTGACTAAGTGAAGAATTTTGCATTTGAATATGAAAACTGTCAAGAAAGTAAGTTAATAATACTATATTCACAATTACCACTTAATAAGAGCAATAGTTGTTAAGCTATCTAGATAGTTTAACTTTACAATGCATAAGTAGAACATACATTTGTAAATTTTCCAAATGTACTTCTTCCTACTATCTACCACTAGTCTTACTCATGACTGACCTTTCTCTGTGAGATTTCCATAGACTATGCCTAAAAGAATGTAAGGAAAAAAGTTTAGTCCATAATAGAAGACATTCTGTGAAGTCTGAATTTATTTGGATGGGATGTTTTTATTCTTTAAAATAATACAGGATAAGAGAGAAGATTTTGGAATTTAAAGCATAATATTTATAGGTATGATTAGGTTTTTCCCTCATTTTTATTCTTTACACCCTGTGTATCACCATATTCTATGACAATAATGAGCTTGGGGCATGAACTTGTACATGTTAAAAGAAAAATTTGGGGTGCCTGGGCGGCTCAGTCAGTTACGGGTTTGACTCTTGATTTCAGCTCAGGTCATATGATTTCAGGGTTGTGACACTGAACCCTCCATCGGGTCTGGACTAGGCATTGAGCCTGCTTAAGAGTCTCTCTCTCCCTTTCTCTGCCCCTCCCCTCCCCTGCTTCTTGTGCATGTGGGTGTGTGTGCATACACACATGTGCACACTTCCTCTCTGTCTCTAAAAACAAAAAGAAAAAAAAAGGGCGCCTGGGTGGCTCAGTTGGTTAAGCATCTGCCTTCGGCTCAGGTCATGATCCCAGAGTCCTGGGAATGAGTCCCACATTGGGCTCCCTGCTCCATGGGGAATCTGCTTCTCTCCCTCCCCTGGCTCATGCGGTCTCCCTTTCAAATAAATAAATAAATCTTTTAAAAAAGTCTTAATCTCACCTTTCCAGATTAAAATAAACTATATAGCCAAATAAAAGGGTATTTAAAGATGCAAATGATATTTCCATGTGCCTGTAATTGTTTATGGAATTTCCCCCAGGAATTGTTCATTTAAATCTATGGCTAGAGTTTAAAGATAGGCAAATAGATGGAGAGACAGATGTTAAAAAAAAAAACAAAACTGACGTAAAGAAAATATTTTCATGTAAACAAAATAATGTTAACTACTGGTAATGTTTGGGAAAGAAAATGTTCTTCTCAAGGTATTCTTTCAGTTTTCTCTTTGCAGGCATCTTCTAAATGATCCAGGCTCTCCATAATTTCTTGCTGCCATGTTCCCAATTATGTCAGGATAGTTTTGGCTCACAAGAAAAAAAAAAAAAAAACAAGAAAGGAAAAAAAGGGGTGGGGGGAGAACTAAGATCATTGAGCTCTCCCTAAGTGCTACTCACTGATTTCTTTATTCATAAAATCTCACCTAACCCTCCCCATCAACTTGAGACAGGTATTACTAGCCTTATACCAAGGACAGTGGAGATAAGGAGAATGAGAACACTGATGCACAAAAAAGGGGTCACTTGCATATACTTGGCAGAACCAAGGCTTTAGCCCAGGTAGTCTCAGTTTTCAGCTCAGGCTCATAACCACTCTGCTCTCCACTGCACTCCCCAAATGACATGTTAACTAGAATTCAATGTGGTTGAAACAAAAGAAAATCAGTTAATAAGAAATGTTTCAGCACAAGCTCACTTCCTGCTGTCGCTCACCACACTGAATGATGGTTCTTTAGGATTAATATTCAGTAGATGGTATCTGTCTGCTTTAACATCTTGTTTTGCATTTTGTACCTTCTATGTGAATGTAAACTATTTAGACCAAGTAATAAAGAATAACGTAAAGATGTACCTACATAGCCCTAGATTTGATTCAATTTGCCTGCTCACATTTTTTTTTTCACTGTCTTTAAATAACTTCAATACTTAGGTCTTGTGCTACTTGCAGTTGAATGAAAGTGTTAATTCATGTCAGGATAAACTTATTCAGTCAAGAAGATGACTACCCTTATAAATAGACCATACCAAATCTGAATTTTTCACTCCAATACAATGTTAGTCATGCAGATAGGCACAGTTTATACTTCCTTTGTGAATCTATTTCTCAGCCTATGCATTAAGGCAGACAGAATATTTTCAGAATGTCATCTGAATATAAAATGATATAAAACTTAAGCTAAAAGTTCTGCTATAAAAATAATGCCATTGTTAAACTAATGACTGTAACAAATCTCAAGTAAGTTGCTTGCAGTATGTGATGTTTTGGTATTTCTTGGTGAAAAACTGTAATTTCCTCCTTCTTTGGCATTTTTAATATAATTTCTTCTGTTTACACATGAAGGGAATGGTTCATCTTTGAGACAATGAATTCTGGACTAGGTTGGACTAGGAGTTAATCCTCTTTGGTTCCCCTACATCAAAAATGATTTATACAGTATATGATGTTTTTTCTATTTCTATGTGGATAATACTTTTCAGAAAAAAATTCTCAAATTGCTCTTAAATATGTTTAATCATTGTATATAGTTCAAAAATGGTGACTTTTCCTTTCTGTATTATTGGTTTAATAAAATATGTCCTACTTCCCTTTTTTCCTTTTCTATATATACCATTTCTATGATTGTATGATATTTGTGATCTATCTTGAAAATGTGTTCTCTTGAGAAACATTTTTTGATTTAGCCTAGCATAGGTATGTCTACGTTTTAGCTTATAAACCATTCTCCAGTCTTTTTTTTATTGGAACATTTGTTTAAAAAATAATTTTTCCTCATTGTTTACCATATAAAGCCTGGGGTTCAGAGCGCTCCATGATTTAACTCAAACATATCTATTTGACCATCTAGTCTACTATATCCCTTGCTGTATCCTTCATGCTAACTAAACTGGACCATTTGCCTAAACTTTAACTTATGCTTTGGGTTTGGGTTCCTGCTGTCCTCATTGCCTAAAATGGTTTTTCCAGACATTGTTACTTGCCCCAGTCATGCTCATTGTTCAAGATTCATCTCAAATGTTACTTTCTACAATAACAGTTCTCTCTAGCCAGAAGTATTCCTTCTCTGAATTTCCAGAGCCTCATAATATTATAGTGATAATAATGGCAAATAGTTGCAGAGTACTTACAATGGGTCAGTCGCTGTTCTAAGCAATTTGCATGTAGGAATAGATTTAGTCCTCACAGTAACTCTATGAAATAGGTATTACTTGGTATTATAATGGTATTATCACCATTATATGGATGAAGAAACTGAGGCACAAAGAAGTAAGGTAGTAGATCTAGGATTTGAACCCATGTCTCTGGCTCCAGAGTTGTTATTTCTAGCCATTACAGTCCTTTGTATACTTCCCTATGGTATTTAGGATATTCTACTTCACACACTTTATTGTGTACATTTTCTCACTTCTCCTTAACTATAAGGTAGCTTCCTCTTTCAAGATTCAATGATTCCATTTCTCTTGGCTTAATTTTGCTGGCTCAAGCAAACCTCACTGGGTACCTGAATCATACTATTTCACTCCTCTCCCTGCATTTGCTCTTCCTGCCCCAATGCTGGAGCTCAGTTTTACCACTGAGCTTTATCTAGTTGGAAAAACCTACATTTTGTACATACGCTGGTGCTTTTTTCCAAAAAGTTAGTAAAACTTCCTCAAGAGGACTCCATCAATTCTGTATTGAAGAAAATAGAATCAATAATATAAACAGCCTCTGTTTACTGAATGTATGATTTGTGTCAGTCATCGGCTATTTTTCAGACACCTTATCAAGCCACAGCAATGTGGTGAGGTAGTCTTGACTATCTCTATTTTACATAAGAGACTCAGAAAGGTCAAGGAATTTCTTAAGGTCATATAGGTAATGATAGAAACCACCTCCTACTTAGGTCTATCTACCTCCTATAACCTAAACACTAGGTTTTGGAGCCTCTCCTAGTATTATTATACAGATAATATGTGACCAGTAAGTAGACACAGTTAATTTTGTCCAATGATTCAACTAGCTGGAACCTCTATCCTCATGTCACAGGGTTGAGAAGTTTTCCTTCCCTATCCCTCACTCTTTTTGTTACACTGCTGTTGTGGGTATGCTTTAAGCTACATAGTAACTGATGAGACGACTTCCCAATGTGATAGGTCATTGGTTCTCAACTAGGGGAGATTTTGCAACCTTCACAACAGGGAACATATAGCAATATCCAGAGACATTTTTAGTTGTCACAGTTGAAGGTGGGGAGACCAGGGGCGCCATTAAACATCCTATAATACATAAGACAGCTTCCACGACAAATATTTGTCCAGCCCAAAATGTCATTAATGTGGATACTGAGAAACCCTGTGTGAAGCCGAAATTAGACTGCAAAACTAAACATATTGGAGGTGGTGCTATGAAGTAGAGGGGACTGGGAAAAATAATATGATAAAGAAAGAGGGATCCTGCTTGGGCTAGGATGGTAACATGACAAACTGAAGAGTTTGATGAACTTAACTCTGTGTATAAGATTAAATGACAATAACAGCAACAACAATAAAAAAAAACCAAAGAAAACTGAGATGTGAAATAATGACTGATCCTCTGGGAACCTCAATACCTTACTGTAGAATAATTATGTTTTCTCTAAAAATGGAGCTGAGAAAATTGGCAGAGAGGACAGCCCTCGGATGTAGTACCCATGCATAATCTAGGAACATTCTTTCTCCCTGTGGTCAGCTAGAGTACCCCCTCTCCCAGTTTATGATCACAAAATTCTTTGATCTTAGAGTAAATAAATAAGTGTCTTCTGCATTGGCTTTTGTTTCTTAAAATTGAGGTTCCTACCTTCCACTGGATATAGGGTCACACAACGGACCAAGTCAGAAAATGTATCCTAAAAGGCTCACAGCCAGTATCTCACCTTGATCTTCAAGAAACAGGGTCATACTACTAGTTATATTTCATGACAGATTATATATAGGAAGTATAATTTCAACTAGTACTGTATTACAATAATGTAAAAAACAAATGACAGTTTGTGTTGATATTCTGTCACGACCCTTGTGTAAACTTCCCAGAAGAAACGTCATGAATATATATTTGTTAAAAACTTACAGTAGATGGTAGGCATAATGATGTCACTTTCCATCTCACTGACAGGATTCTTCACCAGGCAACTGTAATTCCCAATATCTTCTTTGGTCACTGGAGCAATATGAAGCGTACTGTTTTGCAGACAAAGGGAGGTGGTGGAGCTGGTGTGGACAGGCCTTTCATTTTTTAGCCACTGGTAAACCAGCCGGGTGCCCCCCACCACGAGGCATGTCAGGGTCATGTTCCCCACATATTCCACAGCTCCAGAGGAAGGCTGAATCTGCACCACTGGTTTTGTTACAGGATCTGCAATATCAAAAAAGAAAGAAATGGTTTTTGCCACTACGGAATTATAATACAAGTCTGTGTGGTCTTTCAAATATCAAGTAGACAGTTCAGAAAATAAAGAATAATTCATGGAAAATGCAAAATGATAAAAATATAAAAATATCATTTATAGCAGAGATAACCAAATTCTGGAATGTACTCTTCAAGGATTTTCTAATGAAAACCTTTACTCTATAGATAATGAAGTTAGTTCAGAGAACACCAACTTCCTTATTTCCTGTTCATTGTGCTTTTTCCCACACCATAAAGGTACACTCTCATGGGCAAAGTTTACAAGGCATTTTCCTTTCTTGATTTGTCCTAATGTCCCAAGAATGGTGCTTAGGGTAGGTGAACCTAAATTTTTATCCACCATCTGTAAAATATAAAACTCTTATATATTACACTTGTGGGATATTGAGGGAAAGTTTTAGAGAATCACATTTTCACCACTTGCTTTTCTTTTTTATGTTAGTGAACTACTTATACATTTTAATTGCTGTGCAATTGCAACATTATGTTAGCCACTTTACAAACCAGAGCCTACATTTCAACACTGATTCAATTTAAAACAGGATAAAATGTGTTATTGTGATTACATCCCATTAGAGATATAAAAGACAAATCCAATAGTAATTCCTGTTGGAACTTCAAGTAATAGGAAAATAGTTTTGTCTCATGAATCTGGTACATGATGCTATTTGTCAAATGAACAAATCTCCAAGAATGAGTAAATATTTCCTCCCTGAGTTTTAACTATAAAATTGTTGGGTAAGGGTTGGAATTATGTAAGTATCCACAAATAATTTCAGCAAACTTCGTTAATCTTTGAGGTTCTTGGTTCTGTTTGATAAAGGACAGTGACTTGACTGGAGTTACACAGCAGTCAGTGACAAAATGAAAAGGGCTGTATATCTGGCAATGTTTCTCTCCTGCATTTTGGGAAGACATGTTTAATAATCTCCTTCTATGCACCATCACAGAGAGAGTGAGATGATAGGTAAGTGAGAAATGATTGGCTCAGTTATTTGGATTTCAATTTCCTATCAAGTTTTAAATTGGGGTTGATGCATCTCTGAAGGTAAATTCCTCTTGACTCATGCACTCATTTTCCTACACGGAAAACTGTGCATTGGGGAATGAACAGACCCAATCCTTCAGCCCAGAGAATATAGGAGAAAATGAAAAATAAGAAAGGAAACTGAAATAATTTGCAGAGGACCAAAGTAGTTTTGAAGTCTCCAGTTTCTCCTGAGATGGGTACAACCAACTTGTTCATTCAATTTAATCTTTTAGAGTCCCTGGCAAGAAGAAAGGATGTGGAATAGCTTTTGTTTACATTATTGTGATTTAAAAGGAAAAATGAGTTGTCCATGCTTATTACACAGGAAAAGCTTATGTTTCAAATATCTCTCTGTGTGGAAACAGATGTGGTATGGGATAAGTCAAGTAAGTAATATCAAAGGTCCTCTATGGGGAGAACCAATCAGAATAGGCTATGATCATATACTTGCCTTAAAGTGTGACTCACAGGTGGATGTTTCCCAGGAAGATATTTTACACTGGTCCTAAACCCCTACTAAGACTTTTTAGTTGCATTTCGCCAAACAGATCCAATTTTACTAGATATTAACATGTAATAAATGATCCATTACATTTTGGGAGAGAAGGGATACTATCCAGGAGAATTTCATGAACATTTTCTCCTTTTCTCTTTTCATAGTTGCTCTGTAGGCATCTGCTTCCACATCCTATGCCTTTTCTCCTCTCAGTCTCTCTGGTCTCCACTCATTTACTTCACACACACTTACTGAGTACCTACTAAAGGCCAGCATCAGCTTTTAGGCACTAAGGACAAATCAGCAAACAATACAAAGTTTCTGCTCCCATGGACCTCATATTCTAGGTGGGGGAGAGAAAAAAAAAATCAAATAAAAATATATAATACATCCAGGTGGAAATAATGCTGTGAAAAGAACAAAGCAGAACTCAGATAGTAACTCTCTCTCTATATCTGTTTGGGGGAATGAAGTTATACTTTATAAGGTGGTCAGGAAAACCTTCACAGATAAAGTGACATATTGGCTGAGACCTAAACGAAATAGGCGTGGGAACCATGCTATCATCTAGGAGAAAGGCAGATTAGGTAGATTGAACAGGAAGTACAAAGGACCTGAGATATAAATGTGTTTGGCCTGTTCTAGGAAAAGCTAGGAGGCCAGTGTGGTCAGAAAAGAGTGAGTGAGGGATCAGGGAGATAGGAAATGGGGTCGGAGAGAAGCTGGGTATGCTGGGAGGGATCATGTGGGGCCTTATATGATATTGTTAGTACTCTGGCTCTTATCCTAAATGAGACAGAAAGCCATGGGAGGGTTTAAAGCTGCAAGAGGTGGGAGTAGAAGCAGAAGACTGGGTAGCAGGCTATTAGGGACCGTCCAGGCCAGTGCTGGTGGTGTGGGTGAGAGAGCAGACAGAGAGGGTGATAAGAAGTGACTGAACTCTGTATTTTGAAGGTAAAGCTGACAGTGAATACTTGTAGACTGGATGTGGCGTCTGAAAGAGGGGTCAATGGTGATAGCAAAGTTTTGCCCTGAGTAACTGATGGAATGGAGTTGGTATTTACTAAAACGGAAGAAATTTTAAGTCATAACCTGTTATATAATCAGATTTAAGGGGTAAAATCAGAAGTTGGGATTTGGACATAGTATATTTAAGGCATGTTACTTATATACCTCAATAAGGGAAATAAAGGTCTGAAATTTAGCTGACTCCATAATCCCTCAGAGGATATTTCCAGCAACTTCTATTGTTACTTAAGTACAGTCCTTGAGCAAGTCTCATCCTACCCCCAAATGGTGTATCCAAATAAAATTATTCATGTGACAAATATAGGCTCTTCCCAGGATGTGTCCTGACACTGAGAAAATAAAATTTCCTCCATCTTATCGTATCAGCAGCTTTATCCTTGATAAAGCTTTGCCTTGTTTCCAGGCAAACAAGTAAGTTCTGCTTATTGCTTGATTACTTTTTGTTGGGCACTATGCATATACTTTACATGCATGTCTTATTTAATATTCAGAAAGCCTCATGAGGTATGTAATGTAATTTGTGCAACTGAAAACACTGAGGCTTTGAGGGTTAATTAATCTGCCCAAAGTTGCAGAGCCAGGACCTAAAGCTGAGCTCTTACTAACTGCCATACTCCCCAGTGGCCCAGGTCACTTATAGTGGACTCACCATCAACGGTCACTTGGATCTTCTGACTAGCTGAGAGAGTACCATTTCCCTGAATGTTGACTTTCACGATGTAATTGCCTTCATCAGTGAACTGCAATGGGTTGATGAGCAGAGACGCGTTGGGCGGCATCATGGTGAACTTGTGTTGGTATTCCAAGTCGGGAACCACAGACTTGTTCACGGAGCCCAGTAAGTATTTGGGCATCGTGTGGGGTCTCTCAAACAGCCATATGATCTGGATATCCGATGCTGGTGTGTGGAATCCATAGTGCACAGGGAGGTAGAGGGCCTGACCCCGGATGCCATGAACGGTGTGTGAGGGCACCGTCACTTTCAGCCCCGAGCAAGCACCTGCTACGAAGGAAAGGAAAGTTGTGATGACGCTGAGCCACATTTCATAATCTAAGGGACAATACCTTAGAGAGAACCTGAGCGGGTGATAATGCTTACAAAGGAGAAAGGCTTCTAGGTACTGACCATTCTAGTACCTGCAGAGGTAAATATTTGTCTCTGAAACCTTCTGCATTTTAAAAACTCCACCCAAAGACTATGTTGATTGAATGATTTCTTTTAAAGGCAAGATGAAAAGGAAAAGCAGAAGTTATTATCTATGGCTGTTAAAGAATAATGGGAAAAGAGAACTGGGAAAGATTATTAGTTCTAAAGTCCAAGAAACCTCTAAAAATTATGAAATTGTATTTGAATCATATCATACCCCAATTCAACTCTGTGATTTAAGAAACACTGAGGGCTACTTCCTCCTCAGAATCTCCCTCCAAAGTGTTCTGCAATGGCTTACTCGTCCATTATTGGGAGTCTTCCCCTTTAGCCAAAGACTTGTTACATGGAAATATCCCAAGGAGAATGGCATTGAACCATTATCATTTATGATCAGTCATTCCTGCCCAGAAGCAGGAATTGGTGTATTTGAGGAACAGCAAGAGGGAGCAGATTGAAGGAGGGGGAGGAGTGTGGTAAGACAGGTCAGCAAGGTGGCTGGGGCCAGATCCAGCCATCTTAGGGTCATGGCAAACACTTTGGCATGACTGTGAGAATAGACTGAGATAGGGGTAGAAGCAGGGAGACCACTAAGGAGGTGACTGCAATAAAGTAGGCAAGAGGGGGTGCCTGGGAGGCTCAGTCAGTTAAGCATCTGCCTTCAGCTCAGGTCATGTTAATTAGGATTCCAGAACATAGTAGTCTGAACTAAGGAGGAGTCTCTTAATTGCAAATACATAAAAATGATCTTGGGATCAAAACCCACAGTGGGCTTGCTGCTCATTGGGGACCCTGCTTCTCCCTCTCTCTGCCTGCTGCTCCCCCTGCTTCTGCTCTTACTCTCTGTCAAATAAATAAATAAAATCTTAAAAAAACTAAAAAAAAATAAAGTAGGCAAGAGATGTTTATACCACAGACCAGTGTGGTAGTAAAAGATATTGTGAGAAAGGCTGGTTGTACTAATAGGATTTGATGACACATTGGGGTGAAATACAAGAAACAAAGACAAGTCAAGAATGATTCTAAGGTTGTTGACCTGATCAAATGGAAGAACGGCTGTCATTTATTAATGGGCAACTAATACATTAACCATGGGAGATACTGGGGGGAATAGATTTTTGTGGGGCGGATTAGGAGTCAGTTTTGGACATGTTCATTTGAGATGCCCATTTGACATCCAAGGGACAATACTGAAAGGATATACTGGGCATGAAAGCCTGATTAATGTGGGCTTAGGACAGAATGAGAGCCTGGAGGGCCTTGGGGCTTGGAGCTCTCTGCCCAACGCCTGGTCCTGGCTCCCAACCTCCTGCCTGCCTGTGTTGTTTGGATCCATACAGTTACTGCTAGTCTGTAGGTTTCTTCCTATTTTCTGGCACCTGGAGATTTCCACACCTTTACCTTGAGCCATGATATATATTTTAAATTTTTATTTAGCATTTTTATGTATTTGCAATTAAGAGACTCCTCCTTAGTTCAGACTACTATGTTCTGGAATCCTAATTAAAAGCCCTTTGCTTTGACATCATTTTAGAAGGGAGCGATATACTACCAAAAGCATGTGAATATTTAAAATAGGGAGAGAATGGAATTTAAATGTGAAGTATTTTAAACATTGAGGGATAAAGGAAAGAACAGAAACTGTAGACAGTGAGTATAGACAATACTTATGGGGAGTTTTGCTGTGAAGGGGAGTAGAAAAATGTTCTTTTCTTTCTTGTTTCTTTGGATGGATGCTGAACATTGTATTTGTAGCTACTGAAATGATCCACCAGAAAGAAAAAACCTGATTAAGCTGAATACAGATGAGTGAAGGTGGAATAAAATCCAAGGTGAGAAAAGACAGAAATTTGAGCAAAAATAGAAATACCTTACAATTTTAATTTTCTCATATAAAATAGTTGTTTTCCCTTTTCATCTCTACTAGAAAGAGGATCTTTCAGCTTTATCTAAGTGATGTTATAAAACGCCATCAATATTAGGAACAGGAAGGTATAAAGGTCTGTTTGTGTGATGATTTCTTTGGAGAAACTGAAAGATGTAGTCTGCTACTAAGAGGAATCAAATTCTACCAACAGCAAATCTCTCTTACTTTCCAGGCTAGAGGTGAGAGTAAAGATTTCCATCATTTTGGTCCTCAGTTAGCTGTTGGTAGAGACTGAGACTGGGTGTGACAGACAACTTAGAGAACTCAGGAGAAAGCACAAAGATGAAGATCACAGGAGGTTAGAGGGAGAAGGAGCTCCCAAATATTCCCCTGAAACTGACCATATGGAGTAAGAATTAGGTGACTCTAGGGGCAAAATAAATACGTCTTATAGTCTTCTTGGGCTCTTTGTGTATTTGTGATGGCCTCTGTATTTTTCTTTTTTTTTTTTTTCTGATAATGGGCTGTACATACACATTCATTTTAGTGATTTGGTTTGTAACAAGAGTTACAAAGGTATGAGGATTTGCATCTGTTTTCTTTTCTGGCAAGTGCAACCATGTTAAATTTGTAGTTGTTTCTAGTTTGAATCATTAGAAAAAGAAGGAACTGGTACTGGGAATTCTAAAGAGGAGATAAAGTGGATTTCAGAAAAGGAGTAGTGGTTTCCGCAAAGAAATCATAAGAGAGAAAAAAGAAGAGAAGGTAAATCTAGGACTTAAACCTAGTAATGTCTGTGATATGTGAAACAGGGGCCAACAGAAAAGAGTGAAGTTCTTCAAGTCACAGTTTGAGAGAGACATTGGGCATTTGGATGGGGGACCAGTAAAGGAAAAGATTCCTCTTAGCGTATTTATTATCTGCACAGAACAACATGCATGTCCATGCTTTTCATTGAACCTGGGGATAGGAAGCTCCTGACAAATTCCTTGTAAACAATAAATAAAAACTTCTTTTTTAATACCCACTATTACCAACTTAAGATACATCAAAGTGTGTTGCTGTCTCCTTTTATATTTCAGTGAATATGAAAGTATTTATGAAGTTTCACGGTTCACTCTTGATCTTGGACCTCCATGTCCTACTCTCACCATTTAGTCATAAATTCATCACTTGCAAATTGCCTTGAAAGAAATTTTAGGAACCTAATCTCTAAACATGCAGAGAGACTTCTGTATTTGACACTTAGATAAAGTTAAAAATTGACTGAAATGCAAGGTCTTAGTAAAGGACACACCCTTGGGATAAAATGGTGATTGGCCAGTCGAGTGGCCTTGGAAAAGTCATTCTAATTCTCTGGACCTTGGTTTTCTCATGTGTGAAAGGAGGGTAATATTAGATGAGGTCTAAGTCTCTCTCTACTCTTTATGTTTGTTCTTGACATCCTGAGGTGCTTTTCTCAGGGCAGCAGCTACCGAAGGGGCTCACAGAACTTTGAGGTATTGAGTCTCACATTTTAGTCCGCTTAAGTCACAATCCCTGGATGTCCTTTACTAAGGCAGTGACCCTATGTTTTTTACCAAGGAACCATGGGGGATGGTGGGAATCCACATTATTGTCTTGAGAATGAACTGGAAAAAGCTGCATGGCTGCTTACTTAAAATTCAGTAGTTGACTTTGACAGTGAGCTATAGATACAGACAGCCTGAATGCAATTCTGGCCAATATGTTCTTGTTTGAGGGAAGTCAGAAGTACTTGTTTAGGGTTTTTATTTCCCCTCCCTCTTTTGTGTTATTTTTATTTATTTATTTATTTGGAAAAGGGGAAGAACTTTTTTTTCATCTACTTTTTTTTTTTTTTTTTTGGTAGTTGTAGTTTAAAGATTAACTAAAATTTTAATAGAACATGGTTGGGAGGCACTTTACTACTATGGAGTGCTAGTGTGACTAGAATGGAAATGTTGGTGACTTTTGGATCTTGAATCAGAATGCTGAATCTTAAGTATGAAAAGACTGATTGGAAGGTCTATGATTTGGGGAAGCAAAATTTATTTAATGCAAGGTTAGCTACAATACAAACACTGCAGCCCAGGAGTAATGAAACTACTTTAGAAGAAAATAACATTAAGGACATGGATGGAACTAGAGGCTATTATGTTGAGTGAAATAAGTCAATCAGAGAAAGACAATTATCATAGGATCTCCCTGATATGAGGAATTTGAGAGGCAGGGCAGTGGGTTGTGGGGGGTAGGGAGAGAAAAAATGAAACCAGATGACACTGGGGAGGGAGACAAACTGTAAGAGACTCTTAATCTCATGAAACAAACTGAAGGTTGCTGGGGGGCAGGGTGGGTAGGGAGAGGGTGGCTGGGTGATGGACATTGGGGAGGGTATGTGCTATGGTGAGTGCTGTGAAGTGTGTAATCCTGATGATTCACAGACCTGGACCCCTGGGGCAAATAATACATTAGATGTTAATATTAAAAAAAAAAGAAGAAAATAGCATTTTATATGGCACTTAAAATAATTGTTTAAGTGGGGTGAACTAGTTCTTTGGTTTATTTTAGAAACTGTATCATGTAATAATGCCTTAAATAATATACTGCTATCAATACCTCTGAATGTACTCAATGTTTATAACAACAAATCATATGAAATTGTATCATTTAATTTTTTTCAAATATATATGCTTTTTCAAATATACGTATGACAGTGAGAGATAGCACAGCTATTACAATAGCTTTTTCCTTAGATTTCCTATACCATTTTATCAGCTAAATTATAGATTGCAAGTTATAAGAGTATCAACAAAGGATGTAATTTTCTTTATACTGTGTCTTATCTCAGCTACTAAAATTTTTTCATTTTGTAGGAAAGAACCTATTGATATGATGTAATCCTTACTTGTAGTGAACTGTGGTGAATAAACAGATGATTAGATATCTCTTCTACATCTTAAGAACACTCGTCTGCCACTGCTGTATTTTACACTACAGATGTGATGAATCCATGCTGTCATACAGTAGTATATTAACTTTAAAAAAATTAGCTTCATTTTGAGAATTTTTCAAGCTCTCTTTTCTAGTTGTATGAGAAAACCTAAAGAACCAAAACTATTGATTTTAGGAACTCAACCTCTGTAGGAACAAATAAACCTTAAGAAAATTAATTTTAAAAATTGATGAAATTCAATTTCCTTTAGATATTCCAAATAACTGGACTTAAGTAAAAATTCAATTTTATTATTAGATTCTTTTTAAATATAAAAAAGAAAAACGTTTAGACTTTCTGCATGTAAGGCATTATATTAACATGGAGAAATATTAATAATCTAACATACAACTTTGTAGCAATAATCTCCCTTTTAGAGACTCCCTTAAACTGTATAACAATAGCACTATAAAGGAATGTCCAGTGTTTAGAAATACTTGGAAGTCATGTTGTAGTTTATCCAAATTCCAGAAACAAAAGACTCCCTAGACTAGTTTCACTGTATTGAATATAAACATCAGACTTCACAAAGTGACCTCTAGCTGTACCTCAAAATAGTTGGCATTTACTTCCCCTTTATCATGTATGATATTAGCAAGCATAACACGACTATTGTTGACTGAAAATAAACTCCTGCATCTTTAGAGAAAATGGAAATAATGAAGTTGTACTTTGAATAGACTTTACAAACTACATTTTGGACTTCTAAATTTTTAAGATTTTTTTTTTCAATAAGAAAATCAGATATCCAATATTCTAAAAACAGAAAGATTTCCCCATTACATATGGTCTTTACAGCATACCATCAATGGAGAAAAGTGAATTTGTGTAAGAAAGACTGAAGGGATAACCATTTTAACTACTCAGGAATATGCTATTTCTATAAAAAGTCAGTCATGGTAATTGTTGGATTTTTTTCTAAAAATTTCAAAAACTAAAAATCTATGTAGGCTTGAATTTGACAACACAAATACTGGAACAATCACCAACTACAGGAAACTCAAACACTTTTTAGATAAAATTACAAATCAACATTTCAAATACATTGGATATATAAACATTACATATATGTTTGAGTAATATTCACATTTACAATGAAAATTATAACAAGATACCAGTGAAAGCAAGGCTCTAAACTACTGCAAAAGACTAAGACTTAAACTGCTTATTTAGCTAATCTGTTCTCAAAATTTAAAGAATAAAGTCTTTTTTGGGTCCCTGTTTACTATAGATAAGAAACAAACTTGACTTTTAAAACTGATAAATAAGAAGAATGAAAAAGAGAATATCTGGTGAAAAAAAAAAGATGACATAAAAATAGTGGAAATGTTGGAGAAAGACTCTTAAACTCTAAGAATGAAGAGGAGAAGGAGGAGAAAAGACTAAAGTCAAGGAAAAAATGTAATAGGACTAACCACAGGGCAAAGAGAAAGGCTAAAGTTATTTTGGAGAAATAATACTTTTTAACACATTTCTCCCTATTGTATATACAATATTTTTTGTAATTTTGGAATCTCACCTTTTCCCACATTTCATGATAGTTAATTTAAAATGAAGCAGAATTGACAGTTTACCACAATATCTTTAATTACAACCATTTTCATAAATTGTTAAAAAGTTTCACTAGAAATGGACACAAATTCATGGCCTATGTGAATATTTGCCAAAATAAAATGCATTAAAGGCTGTTAATTTACACATAAACTCTGTAAAGAGAAGAAATTCATTAGGTTTTTAGAAAGTCTTCTTTCTTTATGAGTGCTGTTGACAATAATTGCTATTCTAAGAAAACCACAATCATCTGTTTATTGAGCCTCATTTCTCCTAAATATTCCTGCTTCTTTGCTGGAACAAAGTGTGTTATTGTTTAAAAATTCTGAGCTGTTCTTCAATTATCTGAGTGAATCTTCTGCTTAAATCAAATATTTACTTTATGCCCACAATTAAAAAAAAAACAAAAACAAAAAACAGCTGAAACGTAATTCATGCAGTGCCTTACCTAAGAGAAGGAGGTATATTTTGCACTGAAAGCCCCCAACCGTGTAGCTGAAGGACTCCATGAAAGCATCCTGTCCCATGCATACAGTGCCCTGTTCCCGGTGGCAACTTGGTTCATGGACCAGCAGCTGCTGGTTTATTTGCTAGGGAAATTAGCAGTGAGGTATCAGACCCTATCCTGTCTCTTGCTTCTGTGATTTGAATACAGAATGAATGTGTATACAAAGGACACAGGGAACACCTGTTATACACTCTGCAAGAATACAGGCTTATGACTTTAGAACAGCTTCTTTGCGATTATCAGACTATCAGTAATTGTCAGTATATCTCATGAATCATTCTTGGTTATTAATAATCACATGAAGGAAAACATCCGTTTAGGTGACATTATTGAAAAACAGTATGCTCTCATAATGACAGCGTATTGTGAAATTTCCTGGAAAAAAAGGTAAGTTGGTTCCCTATCATGCAAAATTATGCCATTATTTTGAAATTAAAATTCTTTTTCTATGAAAATTGAACTATTTCATATATCTGCTAAAGTTACAAATCATCGTGAAGTCACTAAGTAACATGTAAAAGTTATACCAAAGAATCAAAACAGAGTGCCTGAGTATCTTTAAAAATGTATTTTTGTATTATTTTCTATTATAAACACCTGGCATGGTTTTATTCAATCTATGGATCCTTGTTATTTTTAAAAGCAAACCACAGGTGTGTTTCCTAGTGACAGTGAATCATGGACCATGCATAATTATAATGAAAACAGATAATATCTGAAGCCCCATTTTCACAGCTGAAGCACAGAGGAAGTAAACCAATGGCCCAGAGAGGCTCTTGTCTCTACTGTGGTGCCTGGGCTACAGCTTTTCAACCTGATTTCTTCACCGCCATGGGAGCAGGCAGTCTTAGTACTTCCACTTAATTTACTAAGTTATAAGTTAACTCCCGTTTAATTTCACTTATTGCAAGAAGGCTCTAGTCTAAGGCTGCCACTACAGAAAGTATGCAACAAACATACTAACACGAAGCATATAACATAAGCTATTTAATAAAATCTGCATCACATCCAGCAAAATTCTTTGTCTAAATCTTTTTTTTTTCCTTTTTAACAGTAAAGGCTCACTGAAGGATTTCAAGGATAATAGGAAAAAAGACTACTCCTCAATGCAAAGTTAAAAAAATAAAAGGGATGGTAGTTATTTTAGAATCTAAGTTTGGGAAACATTTTTTTGCAGCAAGGCTCCCAACTCTTCCAGAAGTCCAAAGAGAGTGAGTGACTTTTGGAAAACCTTAGGCCTCTTCAGAGGCCACTTTATAATCTCTCCATGAGTCAGAAAAACAGCAGGAACTTCCAGGTGATTACTATCCCACCACTTTCTCTGTGCTATCTCTAAATCTTGGACATACATCTATTGCAGCACTTACCTCATTAACCTCAATTAATTCTGTTGGATGTTTATTTTTGCTCTGGGCAACTCAAATAAAGAAACTGCTCTAATTAATTATGGATCCTTAGCACTTCACTAATGTTTAACTAGTGTTTTTGTTAAGTTGTTCCCCAGAAATAAAACCCAAATGCTCCTCCGCCACTGTCTTCTGATATTCAGTTGATGTTAAGAAATGCATATAAATTTTAACACTGGTTTGCACAAAACCAGTATTAATGTATTAAGAAATATAGACATTCTACAGATACCACATAGATTCCACTCACATCTTTTATTTTTATTTTTTTAAAACTTTATTTATTTATTTGAGAGAGAGAGATCACACGTAGGCAGAGAGGCAGGCAGAGAGGGCGAGAGGAAGAACAGACTCCCTGCCGAGCAGAGAGCCCCATGCGGAACTCGATCCCAGGACCCTGAGATCATGACCTGAGCCGAAGGCAGAGGCTTAACCTACTGAGCCACCCAGGCGCCCCACTCACATCTTTTAAATGAATATTAATTTCTGATTGCCTTTTTAAAATAAACTCTTTCCAGGGTTTTTCAAACCTAGTGCTGGCTCATGATGAAGTTTTTAGGTCCTCGGCAAATTCATGTTATGCTTAAAATGAACTTTCTTTTTTTAACATAGGTGAGAATTGACACTATGTAAATAAATGCCAAAATGAATCATAACCTTGGAAAAGTGCTACGTGGCATAGCCACAACAAAGCGCCGTCTAGCGGCAGGTGGTAGGCATAAAATCTTACCTGCTGGTGTAATTTCTGAATTCAGGATGTTTACACAGGAAGACATACAAGGTAATGCTAAAATAGAACTTCAACTGTTGTCAGTTTTTACATGATTGCTAAAGATGGCTTAAAGTGTTTTATTATTATATGAGAAATTTCCCACCATCAATATCTCACATCTGACTTGTAATCTACAGAAGGGTTCTGCTCTACTATACTCTTTTGGAGCCTGTTTGTTGATCTTAGTTATATTTATATTTAGAGTGAAAAGACTGATTAATTTAAGCAATCCATATCCCTGGTGATTAAATTTCAAGCAATGAAAGGAGCCACTGTGTGTGGAGGGGAAAGGTCTTTTGTGGGGAGAGGGACAGGCTTTTTTGTCACTTTTCAAGTCACACTATTATCTAGTTTGTTTAAATTGTAAGATTGGTCTTGTTTCATAAGGTAAGCAGGGCACTACATGCATTTTAATTACCTGTATTCATTATTTATTAGTAGCATATGAATATTTTGGAATGGTAAGAAGAACTGGAAAGGTGGCAAAATGCCAATACCAAGGTCAATGTAGAATAGTGAGGACCTAGAACTGGAGAGAGAGGCACTGTCTTATGTTGTAATTAGATAGATCCTGGGAAAGGTTACAATTTACAGGTTACTTGGAAGAGCAGGCCACTAGTGGAGGTCATGCCTATGCCTGTGCTGGTGTTCAATACTTAGGCCCACAGTGCTGCCTCTGAGATGCCTGGATCTACTGATGTGGCTGCTAAATGACTATGTGGCAGTCTTCCTTCCTGGGCTCCTCTCCAGGTCACTGCTTTATCTTCAGCCTATGTTTTGGTTTCTGCTACTGCTTGCTCAGAAAATGTAGTTACCTCATCCTGGAGAGGCCACAACTTTGTGCTGCTTTGTTATTTATGTATAGGAGGATTTAAAATCTATCTTCCTAATCAAACCAGCTTTTATTTAAGTTTCCAGAGGCTCCTCTAGTTTGGGCCATCAGCAATATGCTCTTATCCTATTTTATTGCTAAAACTGTTGCCTTGAATCAGAACAACTCAAACTCGGGGCACCTGGGTGGCTCAGTGGGTTAAGCCTCTGCCTTCAGCTCAGGTCATGATCTCAGGGTCCTGGGATCGAGCCCTACATTGGGCTCTCTGCTCAGCGGGGAGCCTGCTTCCTCCTCTCTCTCTGCCTGCCTCTCTGCTTACACGTGATCTCTCTCTGTCAAATAAATAAATCTTTAAAAAAAAAAAAAAGAACAACTTAAACTCTTAGCTCTGACACTTCAATCTGCAAAAGTGGGGCTGGCAGTCCTTTACCAAGGGACTATCATCCAGCAAGCTTTCCTCAAGACTTGTTGGCAGGCCGTCCAATCTTTCTGCTAGTTGCTCTGGTCTATCACAGCAGCCTTCAGACAAATGTAAAAGTCCTAAATAAGCCTTATGTACATTTTTGAAAGATGGAAACGAAATACCATGCTTCACTTTTTGAAAAGTATTCTTCAGGGTTTTAGGTTTGTTTTGTTTAGTTTAGTTCAGGCAGATAAAAATGCATCATGTATGGCTCCATTATTTTCTATAATGTTAGTGTATGTTGAATTAGATAATATAGTTTATTTAGACAATATTATAGGTACAGTCTTTGAACTTTTAGAACACTGGATTGTTCATTTATTTTTAGTTTATACAAAATAAACTAAAACTCAGTATTAGAGTAAAACAAAGTTTTAATGCCTTCTTGACTTTTCAGGGTCAAATAGATACAGAACATATCAATTTTCCCCATTAGGCTAATAGAAAAAGATAAAATATACATGGAATAAAAAAGCTTTTTCTTTTGTGTCTTGTAACTTTGTGTATTGATTATATTATGAGGGGGGAAATTCTGAATTTGGATCTGGATTCTAGTTCTGATTCAAGCTCTATGAACCATTTATTTATTTATTTGACAGAGAGAGAGATCACAAGTAGACAGAGAGACAGGCAGAGAGAGAGAGAGAGAGGGAAGCAGGCTCGCCGCTGAGCAGAGAGCCCGATGCAGGACTCGATCCCAGGACCCTGAGATCATGACCTGAGCCGAAGGCAGCAGCTTAAACCACTGAACCACCTAGGCGCCCCTGATTTAAGCTCTAACTTAAAATGTGTGACCTTGAAATCTGAGATGAATCAATTTTCTCATTTCTAAAGAATGGATTTGAAATGTTAGAGCTTGCTGCCTGTAAGAATCACTGAAGATCTTAAACAAAGAACTTAAAAGAAAACAGTAACAATGGCATACTCCTCAGGTGCATTTGAATGGTCAGGTTTGGGAACTACTGGTCTTGGATCAGCTCTAATATATATATGCTTTTCAACTAAACTGTAAAAACTCTTTGAGGACCAAAACTCTGTTACTAATGCAAAGTGCATAATACAGCATTGCCTAGTGCCTAATAATTAAAACCTGAATTGGGTTTTATTTTATATGCTATATATATATATATATATATATAGCATATAAAATAAATATATAGCATATAAAATATATATATATGCATTTTATATGCTAATATAGTCAGCAGTTTCTGTTTCTTTTGATGCTTTCAGGGATTTTTTTTTTAAAGATTTTATTTATTTATAAACAGAGAGAGAGAGCCAGGGAGCACGCACAGCAGGGGGAACAGTAGGCAGAGGGAGAGGAAGAAGCAGGCTCCCGGAGCAGGGAGCCTGATGCAGGGCTTGATCCCAGGATCCTAGGATCATGACCCTAGCTGAAGGCAGAGGCTTACTGACTGAGCCACCCAGGCACCCCAGAGACTTTTTTTTTTAAAGATTTTATTTTATTTTAATTTTTTTTTATTTTATTTTAGAGAGAGAGAGAGAAAGTGAGCAGAGGGAGGAGCAGAGGTGGAGGATGGGGGAAGGAGAAAGAATCTCAAGCACACTCTGCACTGATCACAGAGCCTGACATGGGGCTTGACTCTATGACCCTGAGATCATAACCTCAGCTGAAACCAAGACTCCCATGCTTAACTGACTGAGCCACCCAGGCACGCCTTCAAAGACTTTTAAATATTTTCACATAATAAGAATTGCCTGGCTATAAAGACTAGAACTAAACTAGGATTGCCCAAAAATGCCTGGAATTTTTTATGGGGTTAGAAATAACAGAGAAGCATATATGTAAACATATAATTTCAAAAGCGCTTATTAAGCACAGTGATAGAAGAGATACATCATCTCATTTATTCTTGTGAAATCTTAGGCCAAATATTACAACCTCATTTGTAAAAATGAGACAAAGGCAAAAGACAAGACTATAGTTCGAATGATAGAATTTCAGAACTGGAAATAGCCTCTATATAATATCCCCCAAACTTCAATCATTTGCAAACCACTTTTATTATTTTTGCCAGATCTTACTATGACCCATACTATGGTTTACCTAATATTTTTCATTAGTTTAGCACACTTGACACTTTTTCAATTGTTCTAAGACAAATTTTTGAAACCATGGGTTTTCTAACAAACATTAATTAAATGTAAATTTAAAAAAAATATTGGTACCATACTTCACGACTCACTCTTTAACATCATACATGAGACCCTTACTTAAAAACAACACCTGCATAATCACTCCCTTAGTTTTTGTTTGCATGTTGCAGTAATCATAGACATGTTACTTGCTTTCTCCATAACTTCGTTTCCTCATCTTTAAAGTGGGGATAATTGAAAAAATAAAAGAAAAAAAATTAATTGGGGATAATTGTACAACCCTATAGGATGCTTGTGTGGCTAACTAGACAAGATAATATATGTAAAGCGATTAGCAGAGTTCTCCACATGTAGTAAGCTCTCGATGAATGCTACCTGTTAATTCTGGATTGCTTTTTGTCCCCCAGCAGTCTCATAATTGGAAAGTTGTTTCTTTCTCTTTCTCTCTTCCTTTTTGGAGATTTTATTTTTTAAGTAATATTTACAACGAAAGGAAACTCGAACGCACAACACTTGAGATCAAGAGTCGCATGCTTGACTGAGCCAGCCAGACGCCTCTGGAAAGTTCTTCCTTAAATCAAACCCGGAACACCTCTCCTATTACTTTCCTCAATTTAACTAAACTGCTAAACGTTGAAATCAGAACTTAAAGTGTCATGTATACTTACTGTTATATTTTCTATCTCAACTTGCCTTAGATTAGGTGCGGGTTAAAAACTTGGGTTTTACAGTTTTTTGCAGTGGATGTCAAGACTGAGGAAGAACAGCCCTAGCCCTGGACACACGCCTATTGGACCGCACTTTTCCTCAAAGCCCAGAGCCAGCTGGAGAGCCCCAGGTTCCCAGGTCACTTCTGGGAGAGTGCCTTTCCTTGAGTTCCTGTCACGTCAGTCTAACATTCTCCCACCCCGCCCAGGTTGGGTTTCCTCCACTACACTCTGAGGGGGAAATCTCGTCAGTCCGGTTTCTAAACTGTCTTCTCAGTGCTTCGTCCAGTCGCTCAATGCCCGGTCACCTATGAGTTAGGTTTTCGCCTTACCGAAGCTGGGTGACCAAGAGCAAGTACCTCTGTAAAGACGGGCGGTCACCGTGGTCACCCAGAACAACAAGATTCGCAGGCTTAACTGAAGCGTCCGCTATTTTGCTTCCTGGGAAATGTAGTACCTGAATTGTCCTCGTCTCTTCATTGCCAGTGTCCGCGGCTGCCGGGAGACTACAGTTCCCAGCATACTCAGCGCAGGAAAGGATGACCCGAGTCAGCAGCTCCACGTGACTACTCACTATGGCTTCTCTGTGTCCGGGCCAGCTGTATGGTGGTTCGGCGTGATATGTTAGTTTTTTGAGGCAGGATACCACTGTAACGATTTCGACATGCAAAAAATAAAATCTCTTATGACCCGACAGGTAAGTCGCGGAGGCTGAAGCAAAGGCCTCCTTCGTCTCTGCTGGTAGAGGAGCCTAGATATTCTATCTCTGGGCTGGGGCGGGCGGAGAACTTAGGTCCGGCTGGTGGCAGGTATCAGGGGCACTGGGAAGCCAGGGCACACCCTAGAAAACTCACCTGAGCCACGGTGATCTGAGCCATGCTCAGGCAGGTAGCGGCGTCCCAGAAACATTCCTTTAGATAAGGTGAATGAGCAAGTTTCAATAAGGGCTATCTTTGTCTTCCCTCCTTCTTGCCATCGTTCCAGTGACAGCCCCCGCTAACCTGCAGGGCTCCCTTTATCTAGAATGTGTGTCGTCTGTGAGCAGGTGGCTTGAGTAGGGAGGTGAGGTCTGTGCAATAGAGATGACTGGAAAGAGTGAAAAAAACAGATGAGTTGAAAAAAACAGATGAGTTGAAGACAGAGTGCGTAGCTCCATGACTTTGGGCAAGATCACAAACCTTGTAGCTTAAATTTCCAGATGTGAAAATGAGAATAATAATTATTTTTGTTAATCTTATCTTACAGTTCTAATATGAGTTGCCAATAAGTTAATGCATGTGAAATGATACTTTTAAAAAAATCATCGTTATGGCAAAATAGTCTCCTTTTATTTTTACTGCAATGATTATTCATTAATAAAAACTTTGGCTGTTTTTTTTTTAAATTTCATCTCATAAATGTTAGGGACTTCCTAATAATGTCTCAGCTTCCTTCAAGGAAGAAGAGGCAGAATTTCCTTTAACACACTTACTAGTTATGACTTGGTTTTAGATACCTTTATTTATTCAACTCTAATATTTCACCAGAATTGGCCATTCTTTATTATCTTTATATGAAAGAAGTATAATTTAGAATTTTTAATCAGAAAATTTTGAGAACTTTGGACAATATGAAGGATAATCTTTTAGTGAAAGTTTCATTTTGAGTTTTCTTCTTGTTGACTAGAAGGAGATTACAAATTCCAAATTAAACTCTTATTTGAGAGATAATCTGAATAGGTTACAGATGGTAGATATCTTGTGAAGAACACATGAGTCCTACATGATTATTTTACTCCCTTTAAATCATATTGTTAATGTCATGAAACTAAAATTTGAAAGTTCTGTGAATAATAAAAGATTTAAGTATGTGAAAATCTTTCATGTTTGTTGAGACTGGTGTTAGGGTTTATACCATTTGTTACTTGAGCATGTTTAGGTCCTGCTCCATCCTGCCGTAGCTATGTGACCTTGAGGAAGTCACCAAACTTTTTAGAGAATTTGATTCCACATCTTTTTTTTTTTTTTTAAAGATTTCATTTATTTATTTGAGAGACAGAGATCACAGGCAGACAGAGAGGTATGCAGAGAGGGAGAGATAGGGAAGCATGCTCCCTCCTGAGCAGAGAGCCCGATGCGGGGCTTGATCCCAAGACCCTGAGATCATGACCTGAGCCGAAGGCAGAGGCTTAACCCACGGAGGCACCCAGGCGCCCCATGTTTCCACATCTTTAATATAGGTATACTAACATGTATCTCATGGGGTCAGCCTGGTGCTGATGTTCATATGATACGATGAAGATCAAAGATAAAGGAGTTAACACACCTGGGTCTTATCAAGGAAGTGCTTGATCACAGAGGCCTCCTGAAGGTAGTGGAATTGTGAAAATGGTGACTCTTCAGCCTCAGGCAGTTGCTTATTGGACTTGAGAAGGTCGAATCAGTGCTTATTGGTATAGAAAAAAACCCAAGAACACATACAGAAAGCTGGAACCATACTGTGTAAAAAGTGAGGTAAAACTAGGAGTTTTACATAGATTTTTTAAAGGTTATATTTAACTCAAATGAGAGCTTGAGTGGACAGGTGCAGCGCAGAGGAAGAGGGAGAGAGTCTCCATGTTGATTCCATGTTGAGTTCAGAGCCCGACTTGGGGCATGATCTCATTATCCCAAGATCATGACCTGAGCCAAAACCAGGAGTTGGACACTTAACCGACTGAGCTACCTCAGCGCCCCTACACAGATTTTAAAAGTCATCCTCATTATGTTTGTTTATGGCTTGACTTCCACGTGTTTAATCATTACTAATACACATTTCATTAATCTTTGAGGTATGAAAGTAGAGTACTGTCTAGAGTAACACTGGAGATTTTTATTTAGTACTGTATTATTGGGTTAAGTATAGTAGTATTACAAATAAATATACACAAAGATTTTTCCTTTTTGTGAGGCTGAAGAATTTGCTGATGATATCATTATGGTAGAGCAATATGAAAAGTCTGCAACTGAGGTGTTTTGGCATTTCAGCTCTGCAAGGATCTTGGTTTGGAAAAGAGTGTGAGGATGGGCTTTGTTAGCACTCTTTATTTAGATCAGTTCTCTTGTTCAGCCTTCTCTGTTATGCTGGCCTCTGTTCTTTCAGTTCATTCAACAAATGTTTACAGAGCACCATGTGCCAGGCACTATTCTAAGTTTGGGGGTGCAGCAGTGAACAAAATAGACAAGTGCTCAGGCAAACATAGGGATTAATGCTTAGGAAGAGAGGAGTTAGGGAGGCCTGGGAGTTGTTGGCAAGTTGGGATCGTTTATAATCTTAAATAGTGTGGCCATGGAAGGCCTCACTGAGAAGGTGACATTCAGGTAAAAACCTGAAGAAAGTAAGGAAGCAAACCATGTGGATATTTGGAGAGCAACATTCTGGGTAGAAGGAAGAGCAAATGCAGAGGCCTTGAGGCAGAAGCATGGCTGAGGAACAGTCTGACGCCAGTGTAGGGGGAGTAAAGTAAGTGAAGAGAAAACAGTAGGAGATGAGGTCTGGATGAGGTCAGAGGGCTGAGAGCAGGAAGCCAGATCACACAGGACCTCATTTTGACCTCATCTACTACTTTTCTTCTCACTAATAGCAAAGCCAGGCTTCTATTTTTATTGAAATAGCAAGCAGGGGATTGATCTCATTTTACATATATGGACTTCTGAAAGATCTTTCTGGCCTCTTTTAAAAGGACAATTTGAAGAGGGAAAAAGAGCAAAACCAGGTAGAACAATAAGGATGCTGTTGCCATAATCTGAATGAGAGCATGTGTGGGCCTTAACCAGAGTGTTAGTTGTGGGAGGGTTGACAAGAGGTTGGATCATGGGTATACTGTAGATACAGAGTCGACAGTTTTTCTTGACGGATAGAAATTGGACTATGAGAGAAGGAGAAGCATCAGGGTTGATTCCAGATTGTTTGGCCCCAACAATTGGAATTGCCATTTAACGAAGTGGGTAAGGCTGAGGAAGGAACAGAGGAAGGCAGAAAGTTTTTAGACTTGCTCATATGAAGGCCTCTTTTAGACATTTAAGTGGCTAGATAAAATAAGCAGTTGGCTAAGAGTCTCAATTTCTGAGGAGAAACACAGGATATAGATACAAATTTGGTACTTACAAACACATTGAGCTGGCTAAGATCGCCAATGGAATGAGTGTGGATATAAAAAGGAGTTCACACTTGCAACTCTTGAGATACCGATGTTAAAAGGTTAGGGGAAGAGGTGGATCCAGCAAGGCTGATTGAGAAGGAGCAGCCAGTAAGGGAGGACTGCAGCATCTCAGAGATCACCTGTCCCATATCAGATGTTCAGTAAATATTTGTTGGATACATAGTGGATAAAGAGAACTACCAAGTAGACTGGGTCCCGGAAGCCAAGTAAAGAATTTAAAAGAGAAGGGAGTGATCAGCTGTGTTATGTGCTGCAGACAGGTGGCAGAAGGTGAGAATGAGCCTTTGGACTGAGCAGCATGGAGGTCATCTGGTACCTGACAGCGGCACTTTTCATGAAGTAATGGGGGAGGAAAGCCTGATTAGGGTTCAAGAGAAGTTGAGGACTGAGAATAACCACTATGTTGAATTTGATGAAAAAGAGAAGGAGGCAGAAATCACCTCACATGCTCCTTTTGATCTTTGGGACGTTAGTTGCTGGTCTCCTAAATGGACACAGAAGATTCATGTAGACATAACAGAAGTAGTCTGAAGTGTGACTCTGCTTCAAGCAAAGAAATAAAGTGCAGAGGCAGGTATTATGTGTGCTGAATTTTGTATAAATTTAAACTGGAGAAATTTATTAAAACAGATACCAAATACCAAAGAAAATCAATAATGTTTAAGGATTACAGCGGAAGTTTCAGTTTCATAAAAACAGAATACCACAGTTATAACCCTGACTTAACTGCTTTAGGGAAGTGAGGATAAAAACTGTGACTTCATTTTTGTCAGTAGAAATTTATAAAGTTGCTAATCAAAGGGCTCAAGATCTATAATCCTAAAATACACATGTCAGATATGCTCTGAACATTTATGTAATTCTTTATTTCTGTTTTGACAAAAGAGAAACATTACTCTGTGATCACAGTAATAATATTCAGAATAATGGTTAGCCCTTAAAGAAGGCTTGTCATATCCTAGACACTGATTTTGGCCTCTCACATACATCATCTCCGTTATTACTTATTATTGGCCTCTGCATTATTGAGCCCATTTCCTGAATCACTGAGCTCCCCTACTTCCTAACATGTAATATGGTTTCCAGTTTACTACTTCTATTTTATACATTTGGTGGAAAATTGCCATATATTAGTAGCAAATTATTATTGTATGGGGTGACTCATTTGGAGTAAGGCCTTTTCCTATGTATTGATATACATTACTTCTTTATATTTCAGGCATTGGTTTCTTTACCGAGTAGCTCTGGGGAGAAAGAAAATTACCTGTGGTATAATCCCCCAAGAATTTCTGTTAGATTGGTTAAACACATCTGTAGTTTTAAAAATGTTTGTTCAAGGGGCGCCTGGGTGGCTCAGTGGGTCAAAGCCTCTGCCTTCGGCTCAGGTCATGATCCCAGGATCCTGGGATTGAGCCCCGTATCAGGCTCTCTGCTCAGCAGGGATCCTGCTTCCTCCTATCTCTGCCTGCTTCTCTGCTTACTTGTGTTCGCTGTCTGTCAAATAAATAAATAAAATCTTTAAAAAAATAAAATAAAATTAAAAATGTTTGTTCAAAAGGCATGGCAGGGGCACCTGGGTGGCACAGTAGGTTAAGCATCCTTGGTTTTGGCTCAGGTCATAATCTCAGAGTCGTGAGTCTGAGCCTTGTGTTGGGGTCTGCACTCTGTGGAATCTGCTTGGAACTTGTTTTCTCTCTCTCTCTCTCTCTCTATCCTTGCTCTTCCCCCTGTGCAGGCTCCCCTCTCTCTCAAATAAGCCTTTTTTTTTAAAAGGGCATGGCAGCTGGAAGAGATTATGCTGAGTGAAATAAGTCAAGCAGAGAGAGTCAAGTATCATATGGTTTCACTTATTTGTGGAGCATAACAAATGACATGGAGGACATAGGGAGATGGAGAGGAGAAGGGAGTTGAGGGAAATTGGAAGGGGAGATGAACCAGAGACTATGGACTCTGAAAACAACCTGAGGGTTTTGAAGGTGCGGGGGGTGGGAGGTTGGGGAACCAGATGGTGGGTAATAGGGAGGGCACGTATTGCATGGAGCACTGGGTGTGGTGCAAAAACAATGAATACTGTTACGCTGAAAAGAAATTTTAAAAAAGTGGGAAAAAAAAAGGGCATGGCAGTTATATTTTAAAAAAATATATTTTGGGGTGGTCATGATTTTGAATCAAATTGTGAAGTTTTGCATCTGTGTTTGTATGTATGTATATGTGTGTATATGTGTGTATGTGTTTGTGTAAGAGGGAGAGAAAGAGGGATAGAGAGAGAGAGTATGAGAGAGAATGAAAGTGAGAGAAACTTGGGCGGAGTGTCCTGGGAGTAATAGAGTACTTGGGGGTGAGGCAAAGCATCTTGTCTTAAAAAATTGTAGTTATGACTGGTCATATCTTGTAATAGGAAAGATAAAATACATAGCTCTATAATTTAAAAATAAGCAAGTTCTGCTATATGTCTCAAATAGTTAACCTAAATATGCCCTATATTTTGGTTACTGAGGACATCAAAGGGCGAATATAGGGCATCTAAAGGACAAAAAGCCTCTTCAAATTTATGTACCAGCTAATTTTGTTTACAGACTAATATTACAGGGACTTTAGGTATATGCTTTGAATAGCCCATATTTAAAAAGAGGCTTTCAAAGAAAATGAGATTGCTAACTTCTTTCTGTCTTGATAACTTTCCTTGGTTCAAATGAGAGTTTCAGAATTCCTCAGTTGATTTGAATGTAGAAATTATTGGGTACCAGGAGCTAAAGAACAGTAGAAAGCAGTAAGATGTGAGATTTAAGTTCCAGTCATGCAGTTAAATTGGGTATATTGGTGAGAAATTATCTGGTAGAATCAAGGGTATTTATGTATTAATTAAGCACTTAGCATTATTTAAAAGTCTTTGATTAGCTCAGCTGGTTGGTGTATTATATTAGAGAATATTGAGATTAGAGATACTTGGTCGTTGTTATCAGGTTAATTTGATAATGATTAAGATATAAGTGCTTCCATATTGCTTTCTGTCATCCAATATTCTTTTCTTTTGGTTGTTTTTAAACCATGGTTAAGTTAGACTTCAACCATTAGTTGTGAAGCTGCCATCTAATACTTCTGAATTTCCAAAAGTACATATTTACTTGATTTAATAGTAGTACTATATGTATTAAGTGACAGTTGTTTTTAGAATATATGTTCTGTATATTTTAAAGCTGGAAATTTTCTATTTTTAAAATGGTGATTTCTATTTTAATAAGTATGTTCTGTCATTTTACAGTTCTGTAGCATAATTAAAATTCTTTTTATTTTATTATTACTTTTTTTAAGGGTCTGAAAAGCCCTCCAGAAAGCCTTAGTGATCTTGGTGCCATTGAGAGTCTCCGGGTCCCTGGAAAGGTATTGATCTACATGTGTGAGCGTGACTTTTCACTTCCATAAGAAATAATATTGCCTTTGGATAATAATTGATTCACAGAAGCTTTTCCTTCCCACTGGCAGATGGTAGTTATGATTAAGCTAAGTAAATTTTTATAGTATAGTAGGCTTGGGGCTTGTTTTTGCTTTCATTACTCATTGGGATGCAGTATGATTCTTTATAGTAAAGCAGAAAATGCAAAATTGATAAATTTAGAGTTTATTATGGTATCAGCTTCTTAGCCTGAAAGCAGTTTTTTACACACACACATCTATGTATATATGTGAAACTTAATTGATTTTTCTGCTGTGATTTGGAGAAATAAAATGAAATAATATACTTTTTATGCTGTAACACCATGAGTCAAAAATCATCGTTAATCATGTTTTTTATGGAGCTGATTTTTAAGTAGCTAAAGCGTAATTTATACTAAATTGTAGATATCTTAGATTTTAATCCCCTGATTTATGTTAATTTCTCAGTTTACAAATTTAATAGATTTATTTGAAAGCTAGCTGCCTTTCCCTCAGGAGAATTATTAACCATTGTTACAAAAAAAAAAAAAGCCCTGCTGTTTCTCACTCTAGGGTGTTGCCACTTGGAGCTACCTCCGCGAATAGCAGCTCCATCACAGATCACAGTGTCTTCCTCTGAATGTCTGCTCTTGTGATTTTCAATTTGAGGATCATATTTGGACGTACTGTTTGTTTCCTGCATCTGGCATCTTAATACATAGGGCTTGTTTCTCTTGGTCAGAATTATAAGTCCTGTCATGATGTCTTAGTGTCTGCTGCTCAGGAGAGTGATCTTCCACCCCCATGAGGAGCCTTACCCCCTAATGCAAATTTTGTATTTATAGCTTAGCTTTAATTTTGGGCCAGACCCAGACATATTCTCCAAATGTGGTAAAACTCTCACCAGCCCATTTGCATGAAATGACTCCGAGAAAAAGCTTAAAGAGGCATTTTGAACAGTTTTGCGTGATGTTATAAAAGATTGTTGCATCTGATGAAATTGGGAACTAAGCAATAACCATAAATCCTAATTGACAAATATTTCTTTTTATTTCTTTGACTCAAGAAAACAGATCATGCGTTATGAACATGCTTTGAATTAGATTGCATTTGGTGTTTCAAAACCAGTGTAAAATTGATGAGTGAGGCTCTTTAAAAAATACACGAATGTATTGCATAAGAATTTACTGTTGTTTTTACACCTTGGGCGAACTTTTGTTGCCTTTAAACCAGGCACCTTGATGTTTTCCAGTAGGGGTAGGTAGTGAATTTATAATGATCTCATTACCTAATCTTCTTGCTGTCCCCCCCACCGCAGCCCCACCTGTGGCCTGTAGTGTGTGATTGGAGATGACTGGCTCTTGGTTGAGGCCAGTTTGGGATTACAAGGTCAGCAAATGTAAATGCCTCAGGTGATGATTAAGCTTGGGGCATTGGGGGATGGGTTAGCCTGGTGGTGGGTAAGTGGGGGAAGATAGGCAGTAACCAAGGTGATTGCAAAGTATGACAGATACTATAAAGGAAATAAGGTGATGAGTTGAACTCTGAAGCCAGAGACTCTTTGATATGGAGTAGTCAGTGTAGGTTCCTCTTTTCTCCATTTCTCCTTTTTCAAAAATGGTATTAAATTCTATAAATTATTCTGAAGTTTGGGATTTAAACTTAGTAAAGTGTATTGCAGAGAGAATGCTTACAGTAAAATACTAGGTTTGAAAAGCAAGCTACCTAATAGCTTCGCTTGGGTAGATATTTTTTTAACTTAATGTATACTTGTTATATTGTCTGTTATCTAAAAGACAAAAAAGTAGCAAGTTGCTGAGGATATGGAGAAAAAGGAGCCCTTGTGTGCTGTTAATGGGAATATAAATTGGTACAGCCACTATGGAAAACAGTATAAAGGCGCCTCAAAAAATTAAAAATAGATAATAATAATATAGAGAGTTTAACAGAAAAAAATTATAAATATAATTACCATATGACCCAGCAATTCCACTTACAAAGAAAATGAAAACAGTAAGTTGAAAAGATATATTCATCCCATGTTCATTGTAGCATTATTTACAACAGCCAAGACATGGAAATAACCTAAAGTATTCATAGATGGATGAATGGATAAAGAAAGTGTATGTGTGTGTGTGTGTGCGTGCGCGTGTATGTGTGTGTGTGCGCGCATACGCACGCATGCTCGCATGCATGCACACGTAGGCTAGACCTTGAGGGCATTTTGCTGAGTGAAATAAGTCAGAGAAACACCGTATGATCAAATACCATATGATCTCACTTATATGTGGAATCTAAAAACAAAACAAACCAAACTAGCTCATAGATACAGAGAATGAATTGGTGGCTACTGGAGGCAGTGGGGAGGGGGCAAAATGGGTGAAGGGGTCAAAAGATATAAATTTCCAGTTACAGAATAAATAAGTCATTGGGATGTAATATACAGCATGGTGACCATAGGTAATAATACTGTATTGCATATTTTATTTATTTAAAAGGTTTTATTTATTTATTTGAGCACAAGTAGGCAGAGAGGCAGGCACAGGGAGAGGGAGAAGCAGGCTCCCCACTGAGCAGGGAGCCGATTCAGGGCTTGATCCCGGGACTCTGGGATCATGACCTGAACTGAAGGCAGCTGCATAACCAACTGAGCCACCCGGGTGCCCCTCTATTGCATATTTTAAAGTTGCTAAGAGAATAGATCTTAAAGTTCTCATCTAAGAAAAAAAATTCTCTATGTGGTGGATGTTAACTAGACTTATTGTGAGGATCATGTACACAAATATTGAATCATTATAAAGCTAATATAATGTTGCATGCCAGTTGTACCTCTCAATAATAATAATAATAATAATAATAATAATAATAAAAGCCTCACTGTGTTAGTTTGGGTTCCCCTGATATTCTAATGCAGGAAGTAAAAAATAAACCCAACTTATGCTATTTAAGTAGTCAGTGTAAATACTTGCATAGCAAAACTTTTAAACATTAACTTCATCTAATAGCTCTAACTCACTCAAGTATATGTATATAGAACATTTAAAAAAAGGCATCCTTGGTCTTTAGGTATGGACCTATTTCTTCCCTTTCTTGATATAATGTCTAAGTTGTAATAAGGAATTGAGATTTCAGTGGGATTGTCAAGAAAGAAATAGTTTAGTTTGGATTGTGTTATGTTAAAGGTTCTGGTATGGGACACCTGGGTGGTTCAGTTGGTTAAGCGTCTGACTCTAGATTTCAGCTCAGGTCGTGATCTCAGGGTTATGGGATCAAGTCCCAAGTCTGGCTCACACTCAACCAAAAGTTGTCCGGAGATATTCTCTTTTCCACTCTCTCCCCTTTCTCCCCCTCTGCTCCTACCCCTGCTTGTGTGCTCTCTCTCTCTTTCTTAAATCTCTTTCGCTCTCAAATAAATAACTCTTTTTTATAAAAGTTCTGGTATAAAGAATAATTAGAAGGGAAATACTAGGATGAATCATGGGAAATGGCTGTTTCTTTAGGTTAAAAATAATCTAATATTGGCAAATTTCGTATGGGTGCAACTCACTAGAAAGAGGATGGTGAAGGAAAACTGAAGGGCATTAGGTGTGGTTGAGAATCCAGAAAGGACTGTTGATTGTTTTTTGTTTTGTTTTTTTTGAGAACTATATAAGTTCTGGGTGGGAAGAAACCTTAGAAATCATCTGGTACAATTTCTGCATTTTATGGACAGGATGACACTCTCTCCTGTTTTAAGACGTGAGTCAAATAATGATCCATATACTGGAAATTTGGAATTTTGGCAGAGAAAATAGAAAAAAAAATCAGGAGTCTTTTCAGAACTTTCTGTAGAAAAGGAAATTTTGAGAGAGAGTTCCAAAATCTTAACTTAAATTGTTCAGAGCCAATGTCAGTGGTGTACAAGCTTTGCTGCATTTTAGAATCACTATTAACCAGGCCCTATCCATTTCTAATTAAGTCAGAGTGTGTGGGAGGAGCCAGGTGTCAGCAGTAAAGTTTAGTGATCCCCAGGTTATCCCAGTGTGAGCACTGTTTGGGAACCCTTTGCCAAGTGGAGGACATGATGACAAGAACGGAGAAAGGGGAACCACAGGGACTGTTGTAGACAAAAATTTTTGAAGTTTTTTGGACAGTTTTTGTGGGAAATAGTAAAGAGTTAGTGATGACCTAAAATTTCATTCCTGGGAAATGGATTCTTTTGTATTTCAGATTAATGGGATTTCCATGCTGAGGTAAGGATATAAGAAATTAATCTATATAGTATTTACTGACTAAATATGTTACCCATTTAAAGAGATTTGTACTTTTTGAATGATGTGAAAGGTTTTTACTTAATTGGTTATAAAACTTAAGACTTGAGACCAAAATTTATTATTATTATATATAATAATCACAATAGCTACAGGGTTTAAGTTACAGAAATTATTAGGACTGTATTCGAGAGTGTATGTTGAATCCTGATTAAAAATATCAGTATTCAGGGGCGCCTGGGTGGCCCAATGGGTTAAGCCTCTGTCTTCAGCTCAGGTCATGATCTAGGGGTCCTGGGATTGAGCCCCGCATCGGGCTCTTTGCTCAGTGGAGAGCCTGCTGTCCGCAGCGCCCCCGCCCCCCCCCCCCCCCCGCCTGTCTGCCTACTTGTCATCTCTGTTTCTGTGTCAAATAAATAAATAAAATCTTTAAAAAAAATTCAGTATTCAGAACCTTATGTTTGTATCTTGACTTTAAGTAAACACTTTCCATAGTTCTCTCATAATGGTTATATATCATAAAAAGAGGACTGATAAAAAGAATACTAATAATATTTTATTTTTTCTGAGCCCCTGCCTTCTCATATTATTCTTTAAAGATAAAATTTTTTTGTTTGTTTCTTTTTAAGACCCTAATTTTACTAACTCATAAATACAAATAGGATTCAGCTAGGTTTGGTATTATGTGATTGGTTTAGCTATGCCTTTGATTTTTTTTTCATTAAAGAAAAATATAGGCCAAGGGAACAAAAGGAATCTCTGTTGCAGTCATATTTGTCTAAATATAAGGAAGTTTTTTTGTTTGCATACTTAATGCATTCCACAAATATTATCGACTACCTTATATAGCATTCTGGGAGTTTGTGCAGAATGTTTTCTTGCTTATAAAATGCTTCTGTGAAGTAAGATAAATGGATTTGACTTGACATCTTAGCATCCATGGAAAGAATCCTAAAACCACACACTAACTACAGAGCTTCGTTTTCAGAACTTTACCAAGATATGAGAAAAGTGTGCTGGAGTCAGAGTCCAGAGAGCTAGGTTCAGGTGTTGAGGTAAACATTCAGCTTATGAAAGGGAAATTGTCTTAACTGTGTGATTGAAAAGAAGATGGGAACACGAAGTTTAGGAAATGAAGAGGGGTTAAATTTGAGAGAGGATTTAAAAGCAGAATTTAGGACTGAGGATTTTATTGGACATGGAAGGGGAAGGTATTGGAAAGACTGGTTTCTAGACGCTGAGTTGAAGGTGTTGTGATATCTTTTCTCAGAATAGATAATATTTCTTCTTTTGGAGAGTGGGTCTGATGAGGTATTTTAAAACTAAAACAAAAACAGGAAAACAGAATCTAGACTATTCACTGGACTTCTCCCTCTTTACTTAAGTTTGTGATGTGCCTTTCTTTAGTATTAACGTCCAAATGGACAGGCATGTGGCAGACAGCTTAATGTTTCTCACTGAGGTTAAGAAATCTTTTAAAGACAGATTTAGAAAAAAAAAATTTGATGTTTCTTAAGCTGTTATTTTTAATGTTTTCCTTTTCATAGAAATAAATTTAGAAAAATACCTGTTAAAAATAGAACTGTTGAGTAAGAGAAGTAAAAATATTTGGCAGAGTATCACATATGAAAGATTTGCTTTCTAATTTTATGTTTTTAGTATCTGTTAATGGGTATATTTCTATTTATAAAATCAGTTCTTATTCACAATCTTCTTTAAAAACAAATGTGTCTACTTAGATGCCTTTTTGCATAAAAATTGATTAAGGTACATTATTTCAATCACCTAAATATGCTATAAAGCTGGATTAAGAGAATTCCACTTAATAACCTTCTAGAAAAATCTCTGAATCTTTTTATGGAAACCTCAAATTGTAACCTCGCCAATATTCCACTAGATGGCACTGAAAGCCTAAAAAAACAAAAACAAAAACAAAACTGGTTGGCTTTAAAAGCTGTTTTATTTAAAACACACAAACAAATGGATGATGAGCCGAGTGCTTTGATGGATCATTATTGCGGTTCTAGTGGAATTTTAAGAAAATGTACCATTTCCCCACGTAATCCGACATCTGGCAATTCATTACAAATTTATATGGTGTATGTATGGTTTTAGGGTATCTGATCTTGAATCCTGTTTCATTTGGAAACAAAACCTATTTTTGTGCAGTGATTTATGATTTTTATAATACTGATTGAATATTGAAAACTTCATGTTTTTGTTCTTCTAGCTCTGTATAGATTTTGGTAGTTAAACATTTTTTGCTCTCATTTAAATCTCTAATGTGATAGTAACTTTGATAAAGACTGTAATTATTTTTGCATTTATTATAGCAGAATAGCTTTTTTATGTTGATTGACAAAGAAATGCAAACAGTAAGAAAAAAACCTTTGATAAGATTTGTCTTGGCAAACCCCAGTTCATGCTTTATAAGAATAAAATTTCTTTTTTTTCCTTCCTTACTCCCTCTCAACACAATGCGTGCTGCCATTCAGGACTGTAATGTGAACTGTAGTCTGATAAACTACATACAGAAATGGAAATTGTTTTGCATTTCTTTTTTTTTTTCTATACATTTTGGGGGGTTTTAAAACTGGACCTATGAAATGAAGATTTTTGCATTTATCTTTTTTATTTGAATAAAAAACCCACTATTGTTGATAAGTTTCCAAGCCATTCTGTGATTTTAAAAATTAGGTTAAATTGCTTTTGAAAATTAAAGAGAAAATTGAGTTTAGAAATGGTAAGAACTGTGATGTTGTCATAACTCACTTTTTACACTTATGAAAGTGAATAGAATTTAAAGATTTGAACTCGAATTAAAATGCCATTTTAAATTTGTGTGGTAGTTTGTATAATTTAAAAGTAGTGGTTAAGTGCAAAATTCATAGTCTTTTTTCTTTTTTTTGTCCTGAATTTGAATACATTCCCTTAAGAGCTGAACTCTTAAGTGGGAAGTTGCTTTGCAAAGTTATAGCCTAGTTCCTTAGAAACCATAAATACACTGGAAATGTTTTATAACACCTTACAGTTGAGGGCTCCAATTGTTTTATAGACTTGAATCCCCAGTTCTCATAAAACCTTTTGTTGTTATGTTGAGAGGAAAAATGGCTTGGCTAAAACAAAGATGTTCACTTAAATTTCTGTAATGTTGTTTTTCTTCATTTTTCATAAAGTTACCTTTATAATGTGCATTTAGTGTATAAGTTCATACAGCTTTATCTGAGAGCTGATCAGAGTGGAAAAAAATAGGATAGGTAGAATTAGATGCAATCCTACAGTGTATTGTGACTGCTGAAAAGACAGCCTCTAAAATATTGACTAACTTCTTTGTTTTCTACCACTTGCCTAAAGTAATCCTGCTTGGTTTATTACGTTAAGAAAATATTGCATATTTATGCTTACTTTTTTCATAAAGCATATGGCACGGTGATATGTTAAGATATTTCATTTTTAGTAAAGGAAAAATATTCTAGGATATATAAAAATATATTGGATTAAAAAAACATCTCTTTCGTTGCATTTTATTGCCTCTTGGTGTACATGTAGATGCTCCTTCTGACATTTTGCTACCCTGTGAAGTCACCTTCTGTCATTTAACCTATTGTATTCTTTTCCACTACAGTCCTTACTTGCGTTTTGCTTTGTATTTGTTACCTTATTTCCCCCAATTTCTCAAATTTGAAATTTCACCTGTTCTCTAAATGGCACCTCTTCATCTAATGTGAACTCACTACCCTTTGATGCCGTGGGTTTTGTTTGTTCTCCTTTGTGTTCTGCCTTGCAGGGGCATTGCTTATTCATTTGAACTCTCTTATTACTTCAGCAGCTATTTTTTTTTTTAACTCAACTTTGTTTCTGTATGAACTAGTATAGGGAATTCTTACATAGTGAGAATTTTAAAAAAATGTTAAATCGAAATGTGTGATTCATTTGAGAAAGGTATGATAAGAGAGCTTTGAAAGTAGGCAAGTTATTTCCTAATGATAGTATGGAAGAGAGACTTGATTTGTTCTTTTTTGCCATTGTATGTTTATTTTTATCCCCTTTACATTTAAATTCATTACCTTAATTGTAGATTTTCTTCAGTTTTAATTTTGGAGTAAGCAATGTACTTTTTCTTTAAGTATAGTTGATTACCATTAATGAGAAAGTTGTGGCAAATTTTGATGATCCTATAGTTGATATATTATTTTTGGATTTTCAAGTTTTATAGAGGATTAATGATAACATATATTTATTAGTTACTATGTGACTTAAAGTTTATTATAAAATAAAATTCTTTAAAGGCTTTTTATAATAGCAGTCTGTAAGACTGAAATATTTGATTCTCAAACTTGGCTTATTGAATATTTTGTAACTTTAAAAGAAATCACGTATTTTAATACAGTTTAAGTAATTTTTATTTGTTATCCTGGTCCCCTGATTTTGCCTTTTAAAGTTTTTTTAGGAAATCTTTTGTTCATTTTATGTAGAATTTTGCCTCATACATATATATTGGCTTGCAAAATTGGTTTTAGGTGAAGAATTATGTATTTTTCTACATCTCCAATTCGAGGAAACCAGTTTGTTAATGCCAAAATTATGGGGTAATTGTGGTAAGAATATACAGTCTTGTTGTTTCTGTTTATTTTTCTAATTTACATGCTTAAAGTATCCCTAAAACCACTTAACATTTTTTGTTATTTCTGGTTAGAAGAAAGAGATCTTTTTTTTTTTTTTAAGATTTTATTTATTTGTTTGACAGACAGAGATCACGAGTAGGCAGAGAGGCAGGCAGAGAGAGAGAAGGAAGCAGACTCCCCACTGAGCAGAGAGCCCGATGCAGGGCTCAATCCCAGGACCCTGGGATCATGACCTCAGAGGCTTTAACCACTGAGCCAGGCAGGAGCCCCAAGAAAAAGATCTTTTATTAAGAGTTTGTGGAACGTTTTGACTATCAAAACAGCATAATGTCTTTTCTTTTTGTTCTTTTTTTTTATACAGTTCACTGTGTAAATTAATTTTTTTTAGTTAGATCAGTGATTGTTATCTACAGTGTGCCTTGGTAGTAGAGAGCATAATGATGGAAAGTAAGGAGAAATCTCAGTTCCCAAAAGGTGTTACTGGATTGAGCAGGGAGCACTAAAAGTGAAACATGTGGAGAATGATCAGGTAGAGAATCTTGTAGCCTTCAGGTGCCGTGGGATTAAAAGGAATAAGGTGATCAGCATCTAGTTAGAATGAAGCTTGTCTAAATGAGTTCAGGTATATATTTTCACACAGGAGCCACTAAGTTCTCCGAAAGGAGAGGATATTTTATGGGGATATAGTTTGGGCATTTGTTTTGGATTGAATTCTACTTTGTGTGCTATGTTTCTTTCTCTGCCTGTCTTGGTCTTATCCCTCCCTTTAGTCTAGGTTACTTAGAGTGTCAAGTGTTACGTGTCTGTTCTTTGAAATTATACAGGTTTGTCTGCTCACTGTGATATAATTGCTTAGTTCTCCAAGAAGGAATGGCACTTGACCTTTTCTATACATATACAGATTGTACTCTTTTTACAGATTCATTACATTTGTGAAATGTACACTTGTGAGATATTTATAAATGCAATCATGTTTTCCCTTTGACATTCTTAATAACGTTGGATATTTGTTTCACTCTCACTGTGTGTGTGTGTTTGTGTATATGTCCTTTACAGGTGAAAAAAATGAGGCACAGAGAGATTAAGTTCCCCAAGTTAATACCAGAGTCACAACTAAAGCCTAAGGGTCTTTATCTTTAGATCAGTTAATTAGGTAGTGTATGGAGAACCTCAGCATGGAGTTATATGTCATTGGCATTTCTATATTTAAGATGAAAGGGTTCATTCATTGCAGTCTGTTTGAATTTTTTGCTTGACTTTGTACTTGATATTTTCAATCTTAGCAATTTTTATAATCTTTTTTTTTCCCCCCTTTTTTTGGAATGGTACCAACTACATTTGTTTGTTAGTGGTGCTGTGAAATTCCTAAGAAGGCAGCATCACTATATCCTCACCTGGGTCTTTTTCCCTGCCTCAGCTTGCAGCATCTGAAGCAAGTATTCTAAATGCCTGTGGACTCTTGGAGGGGGAGATTGCCAGGAATTTCTGATCTCATTTTCCATTTCATGTCTCACTCATTTCGAACTTTTATTAAATGCTTGGAGGTTGCTCATGAGTAGCCTACTCAGAAACCTTTCTGTAAGTGGTGTGGTTTTAACCCAAGTCTGTTCCTCAGTGTCATTGTCCAGGATGCAATGCAGATTAGTGTGTTTGTTGTCGAGATAACCCCCTTCTTCCCCAAGTCCACACACACACACACACACACACACACACACAGGAATGCAGCTCCCACTGTTAGGATGCTGTATTTCCTAATTTACTCATAGTATTTGGTTGCATGCTAAATCACTGATGACTGTGTGTTTGACCTTTTAATTTTATAAGTTGAGTTTTGGTATAGAAGAGGCATTTTCTTTCCCATGCACTTTTAATTATATAGATTTGATTTTTGTATGACTTTGCCTTCTCTTAAATTTATTGGAATTTTAAATATAAACAGTTAACTATTCTCTTGAATTTCAGATTTTTTGCTCTCGTATTTTCTTTCAGCTTGAATCTAAGAGGAGATAATTTTATAATTAATAATTTTACATATTTAAATTATAAATTAAAGTCTAAAACATATATAAGCTGGGTTTTTTTAATAAATGAAAACTATGCCCTGCAATAAAATAATCTAGAATATTTCTGTTTGGAAAACAATGTTCTCTAATTGACACAGTAATTTCTGTGTATTAATTAATGATTTTATTAAGGATTTTTGTTAAGTATTTTAATGACTATAAAATTATTTTAAATATGAGTTTCTTTTGTGTTCTTAAATGTATTTAAGATTAATATGAATACAAAATCAAAGGTCTAAATTTTTATATGTCTATAATAATGTGTTGATTAATTAGTATGTCAGAGAGTGAATGTCTGAATCAATGAAATTTCTCAGTTAACTGAAGGTTTATTCAATTATGCAGTGAAATTGCGTAGGTTGAGGATGCAGACATTAGGGGTAGGGATTTGTCTGTCAAGCTCTTTTTAGTTGTGTAAATCCATAGAAGCTCCATTCTGTATCATTAGAAAGAAAGCGTTTTATCAAATACAGAGCTTTAGATTCATAATCAGATCATTAGTTGCATTATCAGTACACTTTGAAGGAAGCCTCATAGGATTACAGAGCTAAACTTGGGAATCTTTTCTGGAACCGGTGTTTCTTAGCCGAGCAGTGAGATTTCCAGCACGGATGCTCTGCTCAGGGTTTTAATGCTGACTGTGACCTGCAAGTCATTGAGATAGTCCCTGGTTATCTGTGCTGGGACAGAATTTAGAATGTTAAATGATGAAAATATGTATAAATGTGGTATGTATGTATGATGATACTACATAGTTACTTTGGTTTTTCCTTTTGTTAAACTTCTTTCACCTACCAGTTGGCACACACAGAATTGAAAATAAAATCTGACTCTTCAAACTGGCTAGTTTTCTTTTTTTCTCCAATAGATGAATAGTTTTTAGTATTTTAGTGTTTTAGTAGTCCTAATTTTCCATGAACTTTCCTGTTTTTTGTCAGTTTATCTCCTTGCTTGGAATGGTTCCCAGGAGATTTGTGACTGTTAAGAAAAATGATTATTTATTTCCATGCAGGTAGAATTATAACAGGTACAAGTACTCTAATTGTGATTTTTTTTCCTTAAAGGAGGAATTTCGAGAACTTCGAGAACAGCCTAGTGACCCTCAAGCTGAACAAGAATTAATTAATAGTATTGAACAAGTATATTTTTCTACGGACTCATTTGATATTGTTAAATATGAGCTGGAGGTAAAACAAAATTCATTAAAACCTGTTTAACCCCGATCTTGTTTAGTGACTGAATTTGTGGATAGATTTGAATGCTTTTTTAGGGGTGTTGGTCCCTCCTTTCTTCCTTCCTTTCCTTGCTTAATACCAGGACTGGTTTATGATGACCATATAGTGATTTATTGAACTGTCCACATTGTTTAATGATGAAATTTTAGAAAGTGTGAAATTAAGTGTAGCTCTGGAATATTGGTCTAGGAAACATTTCTATATTTTTGGTTTTTAACTGTTAGCGTACGATATGTTGGTATGCTGCCTCTATCTTATTTTATACCATCAAAATATGTTTAGAGAAACTTTGAGACTTTTAACCATGAATGTATCTTTATATATAGCCATGATGCCATGATAAAGACCCCTATGCCACGATGTTTATCATATTGGCATTTTAAATTTATAGGAAATTCAAAAAAGAACAGTAAAATCTTGTTTTAGATGCAACCAAATGCAGTGTGCATACATGCTTTATATGCACTGTGTACGCAGTCAGCCCGCTCTCATTCTGAAGTTTCCTCAGTCCATTGACTGAAACTTGGAGTTTATCATACACAGATCGGTATGCACTTTTGTTAGTTTCCCATCCTATCTTCTGAAAGCTGATGTGGAATCTAGAATGTACTTCTGCAACTGTCACTATTACACTGTGGTGCTTAGTTCCTAGTACTTCAGAGGGGAAGTATGTTTTGAATTCTGTCATAGACAAGTAGGGATATACCTGTGGTTGGTAGAGGGGGGGTTAGGATGTGGGACTTTCTTCTCCCATTCTCTTGTCCTATAGGGCTGAGTGAAGGATGGAACTTGAGCCCCAGAGGGTCGGGCAACAAATATGTGGAAGCTTTTGTGTCTGAAGTCTAGAGGAGAAAGTGGGGAGGCCAAGAGGAGTGTATGGGAATGGGATGAGACATTGTTTTACATGCACAGATTATAGTTTGTAAGTCAGAGATATGCAGGTAAATGAAACCAAGTTAAACTATTTTTTACTCTTCATTTATGGCTATTTTTTAGAAACTCCCTCCTGTTCTCAATTTGCAAGAATTAGAGGAATACAGAGACAAATTGAAACAACAGCAAGCTGCAGTAAGTAAAATCACCTTTCTTTCTGACATAACCAAATGGAACGTCAGGGAGGTGTAATGTGTGCAGATTTTAGGTTTAACTTAACATGTTAAACAAATATTATTGAACATGACTCAGACTCAGTGATATATTTATTTAAAAATATAATGCCTATTCAGTTTCCCTCACATTACCTTGATATAGATTTGCTTTTAGAACTGAGGGGTTTTTCCTCCAGAGTCCCAGTGTGATCAAAGATTTTTGAACTTTTTTTAGATTGTTAAGTACTGTTAGGCTCCTTGTCTTGCATGCATGACTTCCCTACTACAGTTTCTTATCTCAGAATAAAGGTCCCCACTTCTAGTTGAAATAGGCCCAAAGACAAGAGAGCTAAGATTCAGAATGTTACAGTTGTAGTCACTGATTAATTGTCTGGCATTGGGCAAGTCACTTAGCCTTGCTAAATCTGTGAAGTGATGGGTTAGGCCTGCATTTTCTCAGGTGCTGTAAAATTCTGTGATTCTGTGATTTTCCTAGCATTAGGCTGATCTCCTTTAATAAAACTCAGACAATGCTGTAGAATATTAAATCATGTTAGTGTGGAATCTTGTTAATTTTTTAATACTAAAGGAGCAGTAGTTATTTATCTGTTTGAATTTAAGATGTGATTTTTAATAATACATCTGATAAATAAAGGAAGATCTACTTCTCCTTTTGTACTATACTCCAGCGTCTCAGTGGGTGCTGGGATCTCCTTGGGGGTAGCAGCAGTGGTGTGGGGAAGGGACTTGACCAGTAGAGGGTTGTGTGGTAAAAGCATATTGTGCTTTTGGAGAACTAGATTCCAGTGGATGGTAGCATTTTTTGCCTTCTGTTGATTTCAGCAGGCTTATATACGCATCTGTCTCTGTACTTGATGTGATAGTATTCTTTAGGGAATGAGCCTCATTACAGGGGCCAGATAGCACGGTGACCTTTGGGATTTGGTACACGTGGGCTTGAATCCCAGCCTTACTGTGGGGGATGTGGGTCCATTACTACTATATTTAAGATTGTTCATCTGGAAAATGAGAACCGATTTTAATCGATTGTTATGAGTACTAACTGAGGTAATACAGGGAAAGCACTTAGTACACTGCCTGACACAGTGCAGACTAACAACTATATTATCTGTTTTAAACTGTTTAAAAAAAACCCAGTTTGATTAAAAATTAGGTCAGTTTCTGTCTATGCATCTATACAAATTCATATCTATAGAAATTCAGAGCAGTTGAGAAAATATAGGATTAATGCAATAGTTGAATATGTGTGTAATGCTTTGTTTTCAGTTGCTTGGGGAAGGGGAAGGGAAACTCAGCTAATTGAGTTTTTTGAGCAAAAAATTCACTAAATGCTTTGGCTGTGCCATGCTCTGGGATATCTGTAGTGTAGTCTAGCAGGCGCCCCTGAAACTGACATAAGAGCCTCATAGTCAAAGTCATTATAATTCTTACTTACATACACTAACATTTGTCATGGAATTGACCAAGGAAACCTTAGGTATGTTCATAGGATTCCAAAAAAAGCCTCCCCAAAAAACACGTTTTCAAGTTTTCAGAAGTAGAGGACCAAATTACTGTTTGTCTTTTTATGTGTTACAAAGAATCTCAGCAATGCAGGATGTTCTCTGTTTCCCACATACTGTGTCCATAAATTCAACTGATGATTTATCCTACGAGTTCATCTTTTCTAAAAAGCAAATCTTACGCCCTTAAAGATCTTACACCCTTGTGCATGTTAGTAAATTAGATGATTCTCATATTATTAACAGTCATAATGGCCATTTATTGAGTTTTTATTAAGGACCAAGTATTATGCTCTCTGTTATATCTCTTTTACTAATTTCATAGCCCAAAGCATGCCAATACCTGCTGTAGAAGTTATTGGGAAGACCAATGGAATATTCTTACAAAAATTTAAAATGTAAAATGAAACAGGAAGTATGTGGCTTTTTCTTTTACTTGTTTTGTTTGATTGCATGTTTTTATAGGTCTCTAAAAAAGTAGCTGATTTAATTCTTGAAAAACAGCCTGCTTATGTAAAGGTAGGGTGATTTTGTCATTTTTAATAGTAAAATTTAAAAAATGCCTAAGTGACTTATACTTGAAACTGTTGAAGTAATTTATCCTTTTGTCTCTAGTTCTGTAGCAACATATTGACTCTATTTGGGGTTTGTGTGTGGGGGGAGGGTTTATGTATATATATATATATTTTTTCTCTCATTTGAGAGAGTTTACCAAACTGAAGAAATGAGTTTTTATAACTGATTTTAAAGTAATCTTGGGGTGCCTGGGCGGCTCAGTGGGTTAAAGCCTCTGCCTTCGGCTCAGGTCATGATCTCAGGGTCATGGGATCGAGCCCCGCATCAGTCTCTCTGCTCAGCGGGGAGCCTGCTTCCCTTCCTCTCTCTCTGCCTGCCTCTATGCCTACTTGTGATCTCTGTCAAATAAATAAAATCTTTAAAAAAAAAACAACTTTAATCTTGTTGGATTTTCCAAATTTTAGAAGGCCCTGTGAAGATTCCTGTTTTCTTTGTTTACTTTGTAACATGTATGTAGATCATTAATAATGACTGCTCAAAAGCAGTGTAACAATCTGTCTTTAAAATATAATAAAATTGGAATCTTATAACTGAATCTGTCTTTGAATCAGAAAATCAGAGACTCCAAAATCCATTGAAATACCTACCAGTGTTCAAATGAAGACATTTGTTGTCAAAGCATCTTAGCAAACAGAAATCATACTTGTCATATCCTTATCTTCTGAAGTTCTGTTGGGTAGAAACATTTCAGTGGATATATTATTAGTATTTGTTTATGCCTGTATAAAGCAGGTTGGATCTAGATTTCCTTATAAGCAATACTGACTAAATATTTTATCATATGTCATTGTGAAAATCATTTGAAAGTAGTCATTTTAAATTATTTTATGAAGGGTATACCAACAGTTTTCAATTTTAGCTATCTTTGTTGCTACTTTGTTTTCCAAGCAGGCTTTCCTTTGAAGCCCACTAACGTTTTTGTTGGAGTATCATATGAATAAAAAAGAATAATAAAATGCCTCCACAATAACCTATACCTAATTTTTCCATAGGAACTTGAAAGAGTTACCTCATTACAGACAGGTCTTCAGTTAGCCGCTGTTATCTGCACAAATGGGAGGAGGTATTGCATTTGATGAATATTTTGTTTTTTAAGCCAGAAACATTTCAAGAAAAATTTTGCAACTGTCATTGATAATTGATATTTTTATTATGACTATGGTTTCTAGAATACTGTTCATTAACTGAATATATATTATGATCTAAAACTGCACTAAGAAAGTATGTGTGAAATGAAATATCTGTAAATCTGATTATGACTTTAACATATTACTGTTTTTATATTGTTTTGATTAGTGCTTCTCAAACTATAAGGATACAATTTTTTTTCTTTTTTAATTTCCAACTTACTACAAACTATTTTTGTAAAATGCAATAAAAACAAAATAATAAGAAAATAACCAAGGACATAGAGAATATAGTCTAAATTTTATTATTAACTCATCGAACTTAAAATTATGTCAGTTTTTCTCTAAGTGGTTTTTTAGTATTTATTCTCCATTTCTGTACTTTTCTTGTGATGGATCAGTAACAGTTTGAGGATTGGCACCAGTCCACCCACCATGCTCTGAGTAATGCTGATTGAGATTGAGCCGTTGAATAAATTTGTCAAATAGCAGTCACAATCCCTGATTTCAAGAGTAATTGAGGATACCATCTTGTCAGTTGCCTAATTGATCTGTGTGAACAGTGTTCTTTAATATAATAGAAAAATTTAACTATTTATTCTTCTTTTTTGCAGACACTTGAATATTGCCAAGGAAGGTTTTACTCAAGCTAGTTTAGGTCTTCTTGCAAATCAAAGGAAACGTCAGTTACTGATTGGACTTCTGAAATCTCTGAGAACTATAAAAACATTGGTATATACTGGTTACTATTTAAAAATTAAAACTTACTTTTATGGTTGAAACAGATTTTACCTTTGTTTTTGTTTTTTGTTTTTTTTTTTTTTTTTCCAGCAAAGAACAGATGTGCGCTTAAGTGAAATGCTGGAGGTAAGTAAACAAAGTTTGGAAATTTGGTGATCCTGATACTATTAAATGGAAAAATTATGGTGGAAGATATTCAGATGTGCATTTTTTTCCAAATTGCTACATGGTATAAAGAACATTTTTAGACATTATGTAAAGATACTTGCTGTAGAGCATTTTTCTATTGACATATTTTATTTAGAAAAATTTATTTGGGAAATGTTTACTTTGTAGCAATGTGGGAATGTTTTCAGTATGTTGATTGTATTTGCACCCAAATAGCAATAAAATTATCTTTTGTATCAAACAAATAGGAACAATTTAAGGAAAATGTCATATTTGAGTTGTGTTTGGTATCTCATACATTAATTGGTTTTCTGAGTGAGCCATCTATTTTCTCTTTGATGCTTTTCTAGCATTTTCTATCTACTTGTTTTATAAAGCGTAATGTAATGTGTGTGTTTCCCATACTTGAGGTCCTTCAGGTAGGTACTTTATCATCATCTTAGCATCCCCACTGGTTTGAATACATTTGTCCGATTACCCAGAGGAGCATAGAAAAAAATTTTTATGGTGTTTGGTTATCACCGTGTTACTTCTATACTTAGACTTGAGAAGTGCATATGAAAATTTCATTCGGCATTAAATTACTGTTTAGGTGATAAAAACATTCCAAGGCTATTAATAAATATTTTACTTTCTCCCATCCAAGCACTAACCAGGACTGAAACTATTTAGCTTCCAAGATCAGTTGGGATCAGGCACACTCAGGGTGGTATGGTGGTAGACGTACTATTTCACTTTCTAACAACTTTATTTGTTTTAAAATATTTATTGATTTCTTGGTGGTAGAACTCCTGAGTGTTGATTACAGTGGAATTCATAGTGTTTTGTTACATTTCTATATAACCATTATTGAAAGAAGATATATTAACGTTTAAAGAACACCTTCCCTGGGAAGCAGCTTATTGTTTTGTATAGGCTTTATCCACATGTCATGGTCTTAGGGGGCTGTTACTATGTATATGAGGGAAAAGAATATTTTTTTCTATGCGTACGTTTTAGGCTTGGAGCTAGTGGTCTCTTTATATTTTATTATTTATCTATCATTGGTATTCTAATCCTTTCGTAGGAGGAATTAAAATTTTCTGGTTCTGTAACTTTTGGATGGAGTATGAGCAGAGATTTATTTTTTTCAGGAACTTTAGGAAAAATGTTTCCTGTTTAATGACTTCTGTTGTTATCTTAAGGAGGAAGACTATCCAGGAGCTATTCAGTTGTGCCTGGAATGTCAGAAAGCCGCCAGCACTTTTAAACATTACAGTTGCATAAGGTAAGGTAATATAAAAATTGTAAGGTGACTCTATTATCAGTTTTTAAACATATGAACTGTGAACATACAATGTTAACAAACATTGAAAATAAATACTAAGTAGTGTGTTGTAGTGAACATTCTTGTTCAGAAATGGACAGTACAGTGGTATTATAAATAATAATTTGTAAGGTGTGAAAGATCAGATACTTTTTTATCCTACCCCTTCTTTTCACCTCATTGAAACTCTTTTTTCATATTCTTTCCAATTTATAGAGTGGCAAAGAAGAATAAATTTATCTGTTTACATTTCTCTTGCATCTCTTGGGAATTGTTCCTCCTTAATTTGGCCCAGCTTATAAATATTGAGAGTGTTATGCAGTTTGTTTTTCGGATCCAGACAGTTCAAGTGTTTGGCTCATCCTGATAAGAATTTTTTTGGAAAATTAAAGTGTGATTTAATTTTATGTAATAATCATCTTTGCCATATTTAAGTGATTATGTATTTGATGTGTTACATCTTTTATTTAGTTATTTATAAAACATACAGTGTAAAAATGGCCATTGCAGCCTTTGGTATTCGTTTTACTTTATTAATGGGTTTTTGGTCTGCTTAAAAATGAAGGTTTTGCATTACTGGCAGCAGTCCCTTGGGGAGGCTCAATCCCCAGGTGTAATTTCCATCATTCCTCTAAAACCATCTCAAGTAAACATACAATCTAAGTTAAATCGTGTGCTTGCCAAGCAAACCCAGTTTCAAATTAAATTCATACCTATCCTAGGACATAGCCCCTCAGTCTCGCCTGTATGGAAATTCTGGCAGTCAGTGAGCATGATGCACCCATGTTGTAGATGGTGATTGTTAGTACCTGAAAAATAAAAGGATTACAGAGGACCAAAACATTGATACAGATTTAATTAAATTTTTTTCTTTTAATATACTCCCACATCATGGGTCTCTGCAGGATGTGGGATAAGAGCTTGCCATTTTCCCACTAGAGATGCTGTTTAATATTTATGATATTCTTTTCTTTAGGATCATGCATACTGAATCAAAACTTTTTGTTTGATTAAGAAATGCGTAGTTGTGTAGCTCCAGTGATATTTTGTTTTTATCCATTGTGACACTGATTAACTGTCAGCCTTAAAGACTTGATTATGTTATTCAGATTTTTTTAATTGAATAAAAAGAGATTTAGTTCTAATATATTGAATGTATTTGAAAATTTCTAGCAAGGGCTCTCTGGGTCCTGAAGAGACCTAGTACGCATTTAGTTTATTTTGTGGTGATAAATCAGTTACAATGAGAACAGCTTATGTATGATTGGGCGAACATAATTCAGGCAGTTTTACATTACTGAGTGTTTATTATATGCCAGATGCTTTGCTTTAGAACTGGCTGAATAGTGTTGAACTATACATAATGTAATCATTATAGTCCCTGGTTTTCTGGATTATCTAGGTAATCTATCAAGAAGGGCTTGGATTGGGGCTCCTGGGTGGCTCAGTGGGTTAAAGCCTCTGCCTTCGGCTCAGGTCATGATCCCAGGGTCCTGGGATCAAGCCCCGCATCGGGCTCTCTGCTCAGCGGGGAGCCTGCTTCCTCCTCTCTCTCCCTGCCTGCCTCTCTGACTAGTTACAATCTCTGTCTATCAAATAAATAAATAAAATCTTAAAAAAAAAAAAAAGAAGGGCTTGGATTGAAGGAGGTATAGTGAGATAGGGGGATGGGGTGTTAGGAAGATGAGTGTTGAGTGTACAGGGGAAGCGTTGGGCTCTAACTCTCCTTTGGGGTCAACACGGAGGAGGACTTGAGGGAGGGGAGTTAGCTAAAACAAGGTATGAGGGTTGTGGATAGGAGATTATGGGTATCATGATGAAGTCTGTGTTGCAGAGGTAACAAGCAAAATGAGGGCTGAAAATATCTATCCATTGGATTTATAAAAAAGAAATCATTGCTGACTTTGTTGGGACAGATTTGCTTGAAGTGTAAGTACAGGATGAGGGAATTTGACAAAGGGGGAGATGTGGAATTGAGGGGGAAATTTTAATATTTGAAAATCTGTGGGAAAGTGAGAGGTTGAAAATAAAATAGAAGACATAACATTATGCTAAGGCTTTGTAGGGATTATAGTAGAGTTGACTTTGAAAAGGTCACTTTCTATTATAATAGGAAAAATGGATGTGATTTGGTGGCAGGAAATTGAGATAGCAGGTGACCTGTGTTGGCACTTTGTTTTCTCTCAATAATTAAGAGTTTTGGTTGTGCTAAAGGAATTATCTACTTGATGAGAGTTAACTATACAAAATATTTTTTAAAGAAATTTTACTTAGGCTTTTTAAAGTTAGTGTGAAGTATAAGTACTTTTTCATTAAGGTATATAGTGATATGTGGAGGAGCTGTGACTACAGTTCTCCGACCTGGTGAAAAGATCAAAATTAAAGATCTGTAATGGTGACTTAAGTAATAATTGCTTTATTTTAGGGAGTACATTCTATAAAAAGCGTGCTGTGTTTACATATGTGAATTATATATGTAATAAGGAGAGAAGTTTGTCTTATTCTCCGAAAACAGGTAAAAATACATGCACAAATGTATTAAAATGTCCCAAGGAATTAATCTTACCTTAGGCTTTGCAGGACTTCTGTTAGAGTTGTGTTTTTCACTTGGTGATGTAGTGACAATGTCAGCGTGGCTCAGAGAGCTTTGCTATTGGTTGGGATTGTTTGATGGTGATGCCAGGCCTTCCACCAGAATTCTTCCTCACATACCTGCACTGTTTGCTCTGCTAGCCACCATTAATCCTGCTTAACCCAATCCCCTTTTCCCTTGTTTTACACTTTTGTTCCTACTTGGGAGAGCTTGAGAAATTTGCTCACTTCTTGTAGATAATGGGATATGAGATATAGTTGACATGTAGATCAGGTTGAGTCCACAAAAATGAAAGGTATTTTGTTCTGTCTTCCTTTTTTGCTTTTATTAATTGGATGCACCTTTTTTATTTTGTGCATTTATTTTCCTTTCTTTTCCTCTGGTCTTCTAAATACAATACTGTACCTGTCTTTGAGCTCTCTGATTGGGACTCTTCAGACATGATTCATCAACACTTTAAAGATTCATTTCATTTACCTGGAGCTGTGGAATTTAACCTAAGGCAGATTTAATCTTTGCTTGGACCTAAGTGAATCAGAGTGAAAAATAATTTTACACGCTGGTAATCCTAGGAATAGTAATTAATTTCCAGCTGCTTATACTCTCATTTTCTTTAACATTTAAATTTATTTTCATTTCTTTTGGTGGCTAGAGAATCACAAAGTATATTCCCTTTAGAAATGGCCGTGAGAGAACAACCTGTGATGCAGAGCATTTCTGGATTCTGGTGTAATTTTTTTTTTAATATACTTTAGACAAGTTCATATGCACCACGTACCTGCATGTCCACTTCTTAATTTTTCCTAGGGAGAGTGTATGTTCATGTTTTCTTTGCTAGTCACATTGTAAGGGTTTTGGTAGATGGCAGAGACCCTGTGGTCTTAGAAGTAGATTACATGGGGCTACTGAGGGCTGATTCTTAAGATTCTGAAACCAGGAAAAACAGAATACATGTATTTGCTTCTGCATTAAGAGCCCTTGATTGTATTGTCTCAGGTTATACAACTCTGTGGTTTAATACATAAAAGTACCAAGTAATATGATGTACCCAGTTGATTGAAACTGAGAGAAAACTTGTACCCCTTCAGCACCTTGTATTTTCCTTAGATATAGTGTGTTTCAACATCTAATAAAAGATAGTGTAGCACCAGTTTTGTTCACTTTTATAACTGACAGGGAACATTTTTACATTATTTGACATTTCTTGAGTTGATTGACAGAGTCATATATTTGGGATTTACTGGGAATAGGCATCAGAATGTGTTTTTGTTAAAGTATGTCTGTGAGTGAAGCATTTAATTTCTTTTTCACTTGAAATTTATCTAAATTAGTTTCAAGAAAAGTTATGTTTAAAAGTCAAAACTGCTTTATTGTTTTTTTATTTCTTTTTTTTTTTTTTCCCTTTTTATTTATTTTTTTTTTTCAGCGTAACAGTATTCATTCTTTTTGCACAACACCCAGTGCTCCATGCAAAACGTGCCCTCCCCATCACCCACCACCTGTTCCCCCAACCTCCCACCCCTGACCCTTCAAAACCCTCAGGTTGTTTTTCAGAGTCCATAGTCTCTTATGGTTCGCCTCCCCTCCCCAATTGTTTTTTTATTTCATTTGAAAGAAACTGCTTGAGGGAATCTGAGAGCATTCTGGATCATGCATATACCACCAGAACTAGAATATCTTTTTTTGAGTACTATACTTTGGCATAGACACATGTATTTAATTTCTCATGATCTTCAAAATACCCCTTTTCCCCCCTTCAGAATATGAACTTGGCAGTGGAATGAAAATTGCAGGTTGTAGAACTTCTTTAAATCATAGAATAATGAACATTGCTTTTTGGTACAAATACAGCAATATTAGGGACCGTGCTTCCCCTCTTGCCCTTGATTCCCTTCTAGCAAGAGGTCATGGTCTGTCTTTGTCTAGGTTCAGGCAAGGGGAACCTAGGAACTCTGCCTGGGATGGTGTTTGGAGCAGTGCATGTTTCAGCTGGGTCACCAGGCCAGCTACCCAGACCCATGAGTAGATCTCGAGTCCTTGTTGCTCTATCTGTGTGGGCTAAGTTTTTGACAGCGTGCTCTTCGCATACTGCCTGCACTCCTTATCTTTTATTTTAATTTGTTTTCCACCGTCTCCCTCCCCCGTGCTGTGCCATTTTGAAATAATGTAAAGTAAAATCTACTGGTGGCAAAACACAATATTTAAACAAAAGGTAAAAGTTTCTTTCTGCCTTACCGACCATTCTCTTTCCTACTCCCTGGAGTAAACCGCTTATATAGCTTATTAGGTTTTTTTCCCAGTAGATTTCATTATAATTTAAAATTCTATGTTAAAATATCTTTTTCCTGATTCATCACTTTATACAGTTGTTGATTCTCTGTTTACTCCTCCTCTTAAAATATCAATAAGAGATAGGAATTTGGTAGAAGTCTTTTATAAGACTTCCCTGTCTTCTAGGATATTTTAGTGAAACTGTTATTTTTACTTGGTCAAATTTATAACATTTATATTCTTTTTGCAGCTATAATTAAATCTTCTGTGTTTTCTCAGTAGTTTACTTCCAGAAAAATTAACATAATAGAAATTGTATTTATTGTATCATGATTATATAAATATTATCTGCAGGACTAAGTAGAGTGAATGGACTTATTAAAAAAAGTAATCTTTTGTCTCTACAGAAAATCAGAATCCATTGGTGTTTGGTGTTTTTGTTACTTGTTGAACATTTTTTTACCTCTTTCAACTACTATCATTTCTATGTTTCCTTTTTTTATATATCCTTTTGTCTTGTTTTGTTAGAGTTTTGTTACAGTTATTCCTTTGAGAATTTTTTTTTGATATGGAATATGTGGGAAATCAATTTTCAGACTTTGAAATGATGTTAATTTAGTCCATACACATGATTGAAAGAAAAACTTTTTTTTCCTTAGAAAATGGAATGATGCATTGCTCAGTTGTCAGACAGGGTCAGATGTTTTCCTCATGAAGAGTGCCTTTTTTTTTTTTTTTTTAAAGAAACTTTAAGGATTTTTCTCTTTTTATTTGGTGCTCTGAAATTTCACCAGTTGTGTAGGAAAGTCATCTGTGTTAGACTCTTTACTCCTAGATGATGAGACAAGAATGAGGTATTATTTAATCCTTATCTGCATGAGATGCTGTGTTACTTGTTATACCAAGAGCTTTTGAAATGTATTTGTTCTCTAGGAGCTTATTATAACAGGCAGTTAACAGGCAAGACAGTGAGATAATATGCCAGTTAAGAACACAGAGTACGTAAACAAAAGACCATCAGAAATGTTCATGCTGTGAATGGCTTGCTTCTTATACCCCTACAGAAACAGAAATATTGACATGTATAAGAGTGTGACTAGAAGCCAGGCAGTGTTAGTTTGACAGCATCAACTGTACAGTAATTCTAAATTAGATTTTAATAAGGTTTTTTTCACTAATGCTTTATTTTTTAGCTTTTAAAAATTGAATCATGATGGTGGTGCTAGTGACGATGTTGTGATAACATTTTTAAATGTTAATAAAAAATATAATATAAATTATATTTATTATAATATATAAATTTATATTATTTATATATAACTTACATATATCATGTTGTATATATTATATATGTGTTATATACAATGTGTTTATGTATTTATAAAATATAAATTATAAATATAAAAATAATGTTAATAAAAATAAAAATATTTTAACATTTTTGGACTTTTCTATGTGTCAAGCACTGTACTAATCATTTCCCTTGCCTTTTCTTATTTGGTATTGATAACATATTCCACAGAGGTATTATTATTTTCTCGATTTTATAGATGGGGAAATTGATGCTTTGTAAAATAAGTGGGAGAGTCAGGATTTAAACTTCAGTCCCTGGAATGCAGAGCTTGTTGCTCTTAACCACTCTTACACTATACTGTCTGATAATGTAGTAACAGTGTACTTCATGGCTAGGAGGCCGATTTTTATTCATCTACTCCAGTAGCTGAGTTAATTGTACTTTTTTCCCTAAATGTCTTTCTACCAGTTATATTTGTTACCAAATTTATGTTGTTTAAGTAAATAAACTAATAAAATGAAACAGGTTTTTGAAAGTAGATGAGACAACTCATAAAAATTGGGGGATATAAGTGACTAAATGCGATTTGGCATTTGGATTGTTTTGCATTTATTTTTAAGTTCCTATCTTATCACAGAGAAACTGAAACTTGATATTATAAACAATTTGTGTGTGATTTGGCTCATATAAAACCAAGAAGTTAAAGCTCCACTCAAATGAGAAGATTTGGGGTCTAAATCAGAAATGGGTAAATGAAGTGTGGTTATACAATTGTACTTAAAACATTCAATAGACCTGTGAACCGACATGCACACACACATAGATATATTCTAGTTTTAACTTTGATCAGTTGATCAACTGAAAGGTCTGCTGAGCTTTAGCACAGGGTAGGCAGACTTTGTTTTTAAAGAGCCAGATAATAAATATTTTAAGCTTGTGGGCCATCAGGTGTCACTTGCAACTCTGTTCAGCTATGCCCTTGTGGTCTGAAAGCAGCTATAGACAATATATAAGTAATTCATGTGGCTGTGTTCCAGTAAAATTTTATTTAGAAACATAGGCTATTGGCTAGATTTGGCTCCTGGGCCTGATCTCTGCTCTAGAATTGAATTCATAAGTTTGGAGATGTTTTGAACATCTGTAGTGTTCTTAGTAGTGGACTCTGATTTTTGAACAGAGTGAGGACAGAGATCTGGGTAGATTCAGAGTGATCTTAAGAGTCCTTTTCCAGTCTGAACATACTTTGAAGGACCATGTGGACATTTCATAGTATCTCGCCATTGGTGGTTTAGCTTCAAAGTGTTTGAAAGTCAGGTTTTCTCTGAAGAATGTTAATAAACTCTCTTCCACTGGAACAGATCTCTGATCTAAATACCCGGAATATCCAGGGGCAAAGGACATACCATATAAACTTGCAAGTATAAATTTTACTTAAACTAATTTTATAAGTTTTAGCACTCTACTAAATCATATACAAAGATGTAGTAATTGGGTAACTGAGGTTTAGCATGTAATGGGATCTTGAAACTTTTGAGTGGGAAGCAACCCTTTGGATCTAGCACACTTTTGTATAGGAAACTAATGCCCAGGAATATTAAGAGACTTAAATCATATGACTCATTAATAACAGACCAGGTAAAGATCATTAAGATGGTAATTACTTCTGTACAGTGTTGCTTTTATGTATGGCCAAATTGGTACAAAATTCTGATTTATATGCAGCCTTTCCAGGACTCATTTTATGAGTGCATATGTCCTAGATGAGCTATTTAAAAGAATAATATTAGTTATTTTTGGATATCTTATATTTAATATCTTCTGGAGTGATGGTAAAAATGCCCCCCAAAATTGTTTGCTTCATTCTATTCAGCTTGCAGATAACCTTTATTAGCTTTTAGCCTTCCATCTTAGAACTGGTAATTTTTTTTTTTTACCATAATGTAGCTTTTATTTATCCAAATGTTTCTGAGTAGATCCTTTTAGCATACTTCGATTAATTGACTGAAATGACTTGAATTCATGTTTCTAAATGATGACTAAAGCTTTCCTTGAAGGCTGTACACTTAATATATACACTCCTTAATCACATAATTTTTAAATATGTATTTTCAATTAGTAGTAAATTGTCAAAATGCAGTTGTAGATTTTGAAAGCATTTTTTTTTTTTAAGGAGGGAGAGAGAGATGGAGGAGGGAAAGAGAATCTTCAGTAGGCTCCATGCCCAGCATGGGGTCTGACACAGGACTTGACCTTAAAACCTTGAGATCATGACCTAAGCCAAAATCAAGCGTTGGATGCTTAACTGACTAAGCCACCCAGGCACCCCTTGAAAGCATTTTAAAGCCAAAATGTTTGATTTACAGATTTTATATTTAAAATATACATACTGTTGGGGCCCCTGGGTGGCTCAGATGTTTAAGCATCTGCCCTTGGCTTAGGTCATGACCCCACGGTTCTGGGATGAGCCCACATTGGACTCCCTGCTTGGCTGGGAGCTTTCTTCTCTGTTTCCTTCTACTGATCCCCTCCTTGTGCTCTCTCTGTCAGATAAATAAAATCTTAAAAAAAAATACTATATATACTATTTATGTTACTATGTTTTCATTAACTCTTAATGCATAGGAGGATATAGAGTCATTTTAACCATAAATAATAGAAGCAGTGAAACCATCCAGACTTATGATAATTTTATAAACACTAAAGCCCATTTTTTCCAGTTGAGGAGTTGAGGAAATCATTACTCTTATTTTTCCAATAAGATATCAAAACTATATTGTTGATTGTCAAAGTCCATAGTTATGCTCACTCTCGGTTTTTACTAATCTCCAGTGATACATTTTCATTGCTGTAGTATTTCATCATCTAAGTATATCATACTTAATCCATTTAATTATTCATAGACAGTTGTGTTGCTTTAAGTTTTGCCTGTTACAAGTAGCGCTGCAAAGTTTGTGTATGCATTTCTGTAAGATATGTGTCTAGAACTCCTGGAATACAGAGTAAATGGATGTTGAGTTTCAGTAGATGTTACAGCCTTTCAAAGAGATTGTATCAATTTCCCCTTCCTCCAACATTGAATTCAGTGTTCCATTTGTTCTGCATCATTGCCAACATTTGTTGATGTCATTTTTTTTAATTTGTAAAAAATATTTTTAGCCATTCTGGTTATTTGTCATCTTATTGTAGTTTCAGTTGCATTTTCTAAATGCCTACTTGGGGTGCCTATTGTATGTTAATTGGCCAGTCAGCTATCTCCTTTGTCAAGTATCTGTTCAAGCCTTTTGCCCTTTATTTTTATTCTTGTTCTCTTGATCAGTTTATGAATTCTTCTGATTGAACCATGCTGTCTTATTGCTGTGTCTTTATAGTCTTTACCTATTTTAGTGTATCTCCTCCAACACTGTTCTTTAAGATAGTCCTGCCTATTTTAATCATTTGAGTTTCCACATAACTTTTAGAAGCAGCTTTACAGTTTCCATACACCCAAAGAAAGAAAAAGAAAGAAAAACCTGCTGGAATTTTAATTAAAATTTCATTTATTCTAGAAAATCATTTTTGGTGAGAAATGATATCTTAATGATATTGTAGGCTATAGCTTGTTTCCGCAGTATAGATCTTCATGTATTTCAAACTTCTGTATTTTAGCTCAGTTTTGTATTTGCCTATTTCTTATTAGATTTTTTCCTAGGTATTTGGTTTTTTGAAATGATATTTTAAAAATTTTCATTGTCTAATTCTTTGTTCCTAGTACATAGAAATTGATTTTACTTTTAAAATTTTACTTTTTATCTATACTATGCTTTTTAATCTTTAAAACTTGTTATTAATTTTGAATTCTTGACTTCTTAGTTTTTTTTTAATTTATTTATTTTTTCAGCGTAACAGTATTCATTGTTTTTGCACAACACCCAGTGCTCCATGCAAAACGTGCCCTCCCTATGACCCACCACCTGTTCCCCCAACCTCCCACCCCTGACCCTTCAAAACCCTCAGGTTGTTTTTCAGAGTCCATAGTCTCTTATGGTTCGCCTCCCCTTCCAATTTTTTTTTTTTTTCATAAACATATAATGTATTTTTATCCCCAGGGGTACAGGTCTGTGAATCGCCGAATTCTTAGTTTTTATCTATCAACTCTTTAGGAGTTTCTACCTATATAGTTCTGTTGCTGCTAGTTAAGACTCTTATTTTTCTCTACTTTTTATTTTTCTGGCTTTATTGCACTGTTTGTAGAATCAGCATATATTACTGCTCATACTATTCATTTGAATAGTAAATTTATGAATTATTTAGCTTGTATTTATTTATTGAGCACTTAGTTTGTCTTTTAAAGATGGTCACATCTAACTTTTATTTAACAGTGAATTGAATTCAAAGCTTCAAGATACTTTAGAACAAATTGAGGTAAGAAGGATTACATCGTAAGTTAAGTGGTTTTCTCTTTTCAGAGGTTTTTGAATAGTTCATATACATCTTATGTTTTGATTTTTGTGTGAATTACTGGCGTTCTAGATCACAACACTTTGTTTTTTTATTTGGGGTATCTGTGCATGGTTGAGTTAATGTTAATCTACTTGTAACTCAATACTTTTGGCTTTATTATTGAGTTTCATTACTTATTATATTTACTATTTATTATTGGTTTTATTATTATCTTTATGGGATCTGAAAATATTTTGTATCTGAAGATACCATATCCAGAAAGATCCCAAAACTGTTAGTCATAGATATGTTTTCATGTAAATTATAACCAAAATATTTACCATTTATTAATTACTTTATTATTAACTTTTTAAATTCAGTGAGTTAATTTATATAAGAATAATTATTGGCTGATGAGCCCTCCTAAATTCCAAACCCTTACAATATTTCATTCAGTTCATCAAAAATAGAGAAATGGAAAGGAAAAGATATGTCATTATGAGCAGGAAGTCTTGCTTTTCCTCTTACATTTATTTAGAGTTCATCTCTTTCCTTGGCAATCTTTGCAAAGCAGGGTGTTTATTTTAATAAATGTAATAAGAATTATTTGTTAATTTTTGGTATTTTAGTTTTTCATTTTCCTGATGAGAGTACTTATAAAAATTGAGGCTGGACTTTCAAACAACTTTTGTGACAGTGGGTTTTCATCGTAAATGCAGTCATTTACTAATCGTAAGAATGTTAATTTATTTGATAAACATAGAGATAATGCTTTGAAAAATCCTGTAAGTAAATAATCTCTAATATTGAGGATTTAACTTTTGAAAGCTCAATATTTCTTTACTCTCAATATACAATATTATTTGGTACTTAGGTAGACAATCATTATTTTGAAACAAATCACTGAAATAGAAATCCTTAGACAAAGTTGGTGCATTTATATATAAAAGTACATAGCTTGCGGTATGTTCTTTTAAGGTCAATGTAGTTTTGTTGAGAATTACTTTTTCAGTGATTATAGAAGGACTGTTATTATTTTTTAATAGTTCTACAAATTCAGTTTATGTAATTATAAGATTTTTAGCAGATCCTTGAGGAAAAAAGTAAAAATAAATAAAATTCTTTTAGTAACTATTATACTTATTTTGTGTCCCTTGAAGCACTAGGCATGGGTCTTTAGATTACTCATATATTAATGGCATCTTAGTAAACTTGATTACAGTTGGTAATACATGAGAATTACAATCTATTTGCATTTTTAATTTAAATTTGTTTTTGACTATTAAATTTAGTGTCATAGTAAGTGTCTTTAGATATTAATTAAAAATGAAAAATTAGTCTTAATACTTTGTTCTCATTGCCTTGAAAACAGAATTCCTTAACTGCCTCTTGCCTCTTGTTTTAATTCCATAGGAACAGTTGGATGTTGCTCTTTCCAAAATCTGCAAGAATTTTGACATTAACCATTACACCAAGGTTCAGCAGGCTTATCGACTTCTTGGAAAAACACAGGTAAGTTTTGAAAGAATGTTTACCTTTTTCTTAATCAGGAATCTGTTGATCTTTACGAATGCTTAAGTCTGAATATTACTAATGTAGTGTCCTTAAAAAGTTTCATTTAACAAAGTAAATTTTTATGCCATATGAACATAGGTTCAGTGTATGGAGTATGATTAAAACATGACAGAAATTTGTTTTGAGCTATGAAGTGTTTGTCAGGCTTAGTATTTGCACACTTTTATGTAGTTTTTCTTTAAAAGTGTTATTATAAGGTAATTCAGTTGGAAGGGATGTGTAGTCTTTTACTTAAGCTCTTGATCCTGAGAATTTATTAATGTGGAGCTTCATGGTTCTGAGACGGGCCAGCCTGTTTCCCTCAAAGTGGTATGTAAACTTTTGTGATGTATGTTTATCTGAAAACAGCTCCATTTCATTTATCAGATTTTTCAAAGGATTCTCTTGCTCTCCAAATGATGTCACTACTTCCATGACTTTACATTCTTTTACTGCTCAAGGGCTTCCTTCAAAAATTTGCAACAAGGGTCATTGTTTGAAAAGTTAATTATACCTTCTGCATGTGCATTTATCTATAAAATAGCTAAAAGTGACAGATGTAAATGTTTTCTTCCCTTTAATGGTCTCCTGTCTTAGAAGGAGATCTAAGAATTTACCAAATCATTGAAACTCTGTTTACATTTTAAAGTCTGAATAAAGAAATTTGGTTGTTTACTGTACTTAATTAATTTGTATGTCTTAAGCTACCAAGGAGAAATTACAAGATGTTAGACACTTGGTAATTTTGGACATGTTTAAAGACCTTTGAAGATATGATTATAACTAATAATTACCCTTATTAGACCAATTATTTTACTCCTTAAATATTTAGTAGCCCCTAATGTGTGCATTGCTCCAGGCACCTTGATATGGGCCCTCATCTATCTTATCTTCTAGTAAGGGAAGCAAACATTAAAGAAATAAGTGGAAACAAGGGTGTTGGGTTGTAACAAGTCCCATAAAAAAATACATACAGTGTAAATGGATAGAGTCATGGAAGGTCCTAATTTATACAGGATAGTCAGGAAAGGGTTCTCTGAGAAGGTGACCATTGAGAAGCATCCTGAACAATGTAAGGGAATGCTGGCAGAGGGGATCCAAAGGTGTGATTATATATGACATGTCTAAAAAAGAGCAGGATGGATACCAATCACAAATACAAAGCAACAGAAAAGTGTTCATGATGAATAATAGTGATCTTTGTGTTATATCTATATCTGTAATCTATAAAGATTTTTTCCTGTTTTTCAGATCCTTTGAAATATGTTTATTTTAATAATATGAAATTATATATATTTTTTTCTTTCCACAGACAGCAATGGATCAACTTCACATGCACTTCACTCAAGCCATTCATAATACTGTGTTTCAAGTTGTTCTTGGTTACGTGGAACTATGTTCAGGAAACACAGATACAAAATTCCAAAAGCTGCAATATAAGGATCTCTGTACCGTATGTAGTAATTTAATTCTGATCATATTGCCTCTCTTTTAGTTTTAAATTCATATTCCATTTTTCATAGCATCTATTATTTGAAGATGCTACTGAAATAAAAAGAAATATGTTTGCCAAAATCTTTTTTTCCTCCCATATTGTTCTTTTTCTCATAATGGACGATTCAGTCACACAAGTGATGAGATGGTACAGATTGATGGAGTGCAGTTGCTTCTAAATGGACTCTACCCTGTCATAGCTTCTTTTATCCTTTTCTTTCAGGCTCTTAATTCTCTACTGTGATTGCATCTAAGGAACTTCTAAGCAATCATCTTAGCTGGTTTCCTGTATACACTTTCCATCAGTCTTTCCATGTGTATAAATGCTTTTCTGTCAGGATCTGTAACCAATTTCTTTTCATTCTTAAAGAAACAGAGGTCTGTAGGTAATATAACCACAGGTGAGAAGTGAACTGAGTTGGGCTGTGTTCTAGAATTGGTCCTGCTGATGGATTGATGTAGGGTGTGAGGAAAAGAGAATGATGAACAACTGGGAGAACAGTGAGTGGTGTCCTTTGTGTTTACAAAGAAGACTGATTTGTATTGGAGGGTCGTGAATTCTGTTTGATAACTATTAATGTTCAAGGGGAATTGTTGTGGAAGCAGTTGGATAAAAGAACTTAGGGAGATGAGAACTGAAGTGATAGAGTCATCAGAATCTAATTGTACTTAAAGCCATGATACTTGATAAGAAGATCAGGGAAAGGAATGTAAATAAAGGAGCGGTGCATGGGGCCCTTGGGCCTTGTGACATTCAGGGATTAGGTAAGGAGGAGAGACTAGGGAAGGGTCAGAGAAAGAAAGCAGCTAGTTGGGGAGGGTGGAACTAGGAGATGGTGGAACAGCCTACATAAGGAAGTATTTCAAGAAGAATTGACTGTAAACCTGTGTCACTTGCTTCTGAGAGTCTGCGTATGGTGATGATTACAGAATTGATCACTTGATTTGACAATGTGGTGGTCATTGTTGACCTTGGTCTCTTTAATTCTAGTTCAAGAATGTTTTGTGTCTCTTACTGGAGGCATTCTTGAATGATTTGTAACATCAACTCAGAAAATAGTTCTAGAAAGTAGATACCTGTTTTCTACTGTAATTATGTCCAAGAATTAGTATAAAATTAAGCTACTCTTCATTCTTTAGTGAGTTTGTCAAAAGTGTTGGTTATATGTTCATTGGGATCTAGAGAATCTAGGATCTTACTTGAGTTACAGTAAATATTCCAGGAGGATGTGATTATATATGATAGATGAAGGATTAAGTTAATAATGGCAGTGGATGGTTGTTAATATAGCTAAAAAATGTCTTTTTAAAATCATTTCATATATCACAAGGACTCTTTCACAAATTTAATGATTATTAACTTAAAGTGGGATATAGTTTTATAATTCTGTTTTTGAATATCCAGTTTTAAGTCTAGCCATCATTTGTTAAATTTCAATGATTTTGAAATGTGTTATTCTTCTTATTGATATATGTACATACCTTATTTATATCAACCTAAGAAATTAGGTTGATAGTGTATATTTTAAATTAAATATACAAGCAGTCAATTTCATTTTTTTATTCAATTAGTGTTGCTGTCATGAAGAGATGATTTTATTAAATGGTAAAGCAAGGGTCGCCTGAGTGGCTCAGTCAGTTAGGCAGCTGCCTTCTGCTCAGATAATGATCCTGGGGTCCTGGGATCAAGCTCCGCATCAGGCTCGCTACTTAGCGGGAAACCTGCTTCTCCCTCTCCCACTCCCCCACTTGTGTTCCCTCACTCTTTCTCTCTCTCTCTCTCTCTCACTCTGTGTCAAATAAATACATAAAATCTTTAAAAAAATAAAAATTAAAAGAGTAAAGCAGTTTATTACAAGTTAGTGATTTCTCTGTTAAGCAGAAAATGACCTATAATAATTGAAACAAACATTTTAAACAAATGGCTTTTGTCTTTCAATCTTCTTTGGTTAAATCTGGTGTGTGTTTGTGTATGTGGATAATGTACTTTGTTACCATTAAACTTTTATGTATTTTTCAAAGTCAAAGACATATTCATGCTCCTGTTTCTTGAGAAAGTCCTCTATATATTTATGTAATACAGAGCTGAAAGTTGTACTTACAAATGTTTATGAACAAAAATTTGTGCTTAAAGTGTTTACCACAGGTTTTTTTTTTATTTCTTTCACTGTTTTTCTTAAAGCTGATTACTGAAGTAGCTGTATATATATTTAAATGATCAGATAACAAAGGGTGTATCTTTATTGATTTTATTTTGAGTTAATGCTTGTTAAAATGACTCCAAGAAACATCTGGTATTTCTTTATAAAGTTACCCATCTATGTGTGATAGTAGTGAACTATATATAATTAAATTAAGGAAACAAGTGATTTATTGGTATACTAGAGCTGAGTCATAGAACCCCCTGCCCCAGAATAGCCAGAACATATGTTATTTTTCATCGAATGTACTTGTACACTTCCAGTTTATATTCAAGGTGTGCTAAAACATTCGTTGATGGAGTTTTGAAGGGGTGAGATTGGTAGCAAATGTTGACGATGACTTCGTGGAGGAATTTCTTTTGAGGAAAAGATTTAACAGAATTAGGTATGGTGGGCTCTTTATGTTGAGAGAACAGACTTAGGAGAGCTGAATAGTGAGGTGAAGAATATGATGCATTTTAAGGTGGCCCGTTTTCTCTGCATAATTCTCAATAAAATTAAAGACGTTCAGAAATTACCCTAGTCTTAGAAGTATTTAAGTCAGTGCTGCCACAGGCAGACAGGGATGTGGATATCTCTTTGAAACCTAAGTTAAGTTTTAATTTGTTTTATAATATTGAATTCTCTTTGAGATGTTTAAGCCAGGGAAGATTTGGAAGAAATTATTTCTCATCAGATTTGTTTATTTATTAGTTAATTTGTTGAAAAGATGTAACCTTTTAGTAACTGAGTTCTATAAATGAAGATGATTAGCTCAGGAGAGGAAAATGGAAGCAACCCTTAGAAAGTTAATAAATAAACTGATGAAAGGAAATTAAATATGTTTTCCTGGTGAGAACACATATAAAGGATCTGGAATGGCACAGCTCAGGTGAGGGAGATAGTTGTGAAGGAGCCTTGTATGTATGTATGTATGTATGTATGTATGTATGTAAAGTTCTTGATTTTTCAGTATGTGACAATTGGGAATCATTTCAGCCTGGTTAAAAGTAACTGAGAATACTTATGGAGGATCCGTTAATGGGAGAGTACATGTGGCAATGGAATGTCAGATAAGAAAGAAGCAAGAGCCCTTTAGGAGATGTGTATAAGGTGTTGACTGGTAGATTTTAGAAATGAGAAAAGAGTTTAGGCATTTGGGCAGTTGGTTTTCTCTATATAATAGCAATATTTTGAAGGAAGTCCTTAATCATAGGTAGAGCTTAAATTTAACATTAAAAAAAAAATGAAATACATGAAAGAGTATACTCATCAGAGCTGAGAGAGGGATGGAGTTCCTGTAAATGGGAACAATCGTGTTTCCTTTAAATGGAAAGAGATTGGAAATGAAGCGATCTAATCATCTGCTTGCCCTTGTTCGTAGTATTATTTTAAACCACTCATACCCATCTGTTACTAAATGGACTAGAATGAAATTGAACTAAAGTTTTTTGATATCCCTTTACAAAGAAATCTGGGGCAAAATTAGCGTTCTGTTTCTCTTTAGTAAATCGAGAACGTCAGAGTTCTTAAGGACAACAGCATCCTATCCCATTAGGAGATTTCTGCCATTTGTGTCCTGTTAGCTATTGCTCTCAGTTTAAATGCTTATTTGGCTTTGAGCTTTTGGAAATTGTTTTGTAATTGAATGTAATTACTTTTTTTTCTTTACTAAACAATGTTTTCTGAATGATTTAATTAGAAGCACAGTTTTTCTTTTTATAGTTTTTCAGTCTGGTTTTCCTGCTTTTCTTGAATGTATTGGTGTATAGTTGTTAGATCAGTAATTTAGGCTTCTTTAAAAATGTGTACAAATTTTTTGAAGCTCAAGTAAATGATAATTAGGAAAATTTTCAAATGAGAATTAAAACTCATTCATTTCTGGAAAGGGCCAATGTAAAGGGGCTTAGTGGTGATTTTATTTACTTTAAAAAAGTAAGCCTTTTTCATGATTGTATTTACACCACTGTCCCCCTCCCTACATATTGATATCAGACTATGGAGAGATTTACAGACACCAAGTGGATGCTCTTTATTTAGTGACCTTGTAGAGGAACTTTTTGTAGGTTATTTAAAAGTTTATGAAATATGCATCAATTAAAAAAAATTTTTTTTACTATCTTTGGCAGGCTGTTGGATTTCCCGGGGAAGCTTATATTAAGGTGTTAATTAGAATGTTATTGATTAATTTTATGATAATAGAGCTAGCTAAAGCTGGCTGAAATTTTCCCAACCATTTTTCAGTTTTTCATTTCCAAATGAGCTTAATGAGTTTTGAGTTCTGTTTTTGAAATTAACTTGATAACATAGTAGTAACTTTGGTGAAAAGTGGAGGGTTCTTTTTAGAAAAAAGCTTTTTTTTAAAAAAGATTTTATTTATTCATTTGACAAGGAGAGAGAGAGAGAGAGGGAACACAAGCAGGGGGAATGGGAGAGGGAGAAGCAGGCTTCCCACTGAACAGGGAGCCCGATTCAGGCTAGATTCCACCTGGGATCATGACCTGAGCAGAAGACAGCCGCTTAACTGACTGAGCCACCCAGATGCCCTGAAAAAACTTCTTGATATCATTTCAGTATGTGTTTTTTCAGAGTCTGGCACATGGGAAGTGTTTAGTAAATGTTTCTTGCGTAAATTGGATTGCCCTTTTTGTCTCTAATTGGTGTGGTGTTGACACAGTTTAAATTTAAGTATGAGGGAAAGAAAACCAACATCGTACCCTTTTTGTGTTCTGTGTCCTTCTTTTTGAGAAGATTTTATTTAAGAGAGAGCGCAAGTGAAGCGGGGTGGGGGGGCGGTAGGGAGGCTGTGGAATGGAGGTGCAGAGGGAGAGACTCTCAAGCAGACTCTGTGCCAAACATGGAGCCTGACCTGGGGCTCGATCTTACAACCCTGAGATCATACCTTGAGCCGAAATAAAGACTTGGACACTCAACTGTCTGAGCCACCCAGGCACCCCTATGCCATGTACTTTTACAGGTGCTTTATGTGCATACATCACAGAAAGACAAACTGAATGCTGGCCTAACATAAAAATTTTCTTATAAGTTAATATTTCTTGATGCTGAATTCAATGTCAGTTTTTTTGAGGGCTACTAAATATGTTTAGTAAGATTTCTGTTAAAGTTTATTTTGATGTTCATATAGAAACCTAAAGACAAATTCCTCTTTTTGGTCAAAAGCATGTTTCTATTCCTAAATTCTCAGAGCTTTTTCTGTTATGAAGAATATACTGTCTCTCATCAAACAATCATATTTTTGCTTCTCTATAGAATTAACTGCCTCTTTATCCTTTTGCTGACTGTTTTCTGACTTAAACTAGTCTGGTATTTGTATGTTCTTATATTATTTGGAGTCTTTATAGAGTTAGAATGTGGATTATATAAAGTAGTTGCACAAATTAAGCAGTCATTAATTAACATGTTTACTCTTAAAAATATACATATTTGAAATCATACAAGTAAAACACTAATTATAGAAAAATATACATAAGCAAAAAGAAAATAAAAATTAGTATTTATACATGCAAAGCTGGTTCTTTTAATGTGTATGTAAGCAAATAGCTTTTAAAAGTAGGATTATGCTGTCCACACAGTTTTATAACATTTTTTCCACTTTCTGTGTTATAAATAATTTTTCATTTCAGTAAATATGCTACCCACATAACTTTTAATAGTTTTATAGTATTTCAGTATAAGATCCCGTGGATTAATTAATCAGTTTCCTATTCTTAGATACTTATTTTATTTCTAGCTTTTGTCATTATGAACAACACTGTAGTAAATATTCTTAAAGCTAAGTCTTTGCACACATCTTTATTTAGGATACGTGATGAGAAGTAAAATTGCATTGTCAAAGACTTTGCATTTATAGGGCTTTTGGTTCATTTTTCCAAAATTGCCCTCTAGAAAGTGTGTTTTAATTTATACTCCCCATCAGTGATGTCTGCTTTTATCCCTTTCCCTGTACACATGAATGCTGATTATTTTGTATTTATTAGCTTAATTGTCAGATCCAGAAGGTAGCATATCAAGAATAATTTATATTGTTTCTCACTCAGGCATATTTAGGATGTGAAGGAAATTAAATTGGAACATTTATTTGATTGTTGGGTTAATTTGGTTGATTTGTTGGATAGGTGAGTAGACCTTTTCTCTTATTGGAAGTTACAAATTTGAACATTTGTTCAATGAGAGAAGTCTTTTCAGTTAGAAGAGTAATACTATACATTTACTTGAGTTGCTTCCTTAGGTCAGTTTTAGAATACTCCAAACAATAAAGCTGTCAGATTTATTATCACATATTTGTACCACCACCACTCATGTATTTTCATATATAGGAATATATATTGATTTCTGTATATTTAAGATTAAAAAAACCTAGGTTTTGGTAATATTTTAAAATTCAAAACTTTATGATTGAAAGATAGGTAAGGAACAATTCTTGTCAAGAGCCGTGAAGGGTCTGAAATTTATCCTACTTACAAACTGACAAGCTCGCCCCTTACCCCTTCATGGATGCTGGCATAGGACACAAGACTCCATTTTCTTAATACTCTGACTTGCTAAGCATAAACCAGTTCCCTTATCATCACTCAGCATTTGTTAATCAAGTAATCGGTTCGGCTCAACAAGGATAGATAAGGTTTACAGAATTTACAACCCAGTAAGGTGTCACGTTAATTATGATTGGAGGTAGGATAAGAAAAGTTCAAGCAACATAAAGTGTTATTGGGGTCAACACAGTTCTTTAAGGGATCTAAGGAAGGCAAAATTGTATCTTACTGTCAAGAGGAGCCTGCAAGTTCTGAAGGTCTTGGATTTCAACAGGCGCAGTGTGTGTGGCTGGGTCCTGGGGGTTGTTAGGAAATAACCTGAGCAATGACACAAGAGGAGGAGAGCATGGGCAGGTGAAAGGAACTATAGTTTGTCTGGCGTGGTTTAACTGGATTTTCAGTGTGCAGATTTGGTTGTTTTCAGTGTTCTCTGGGATTCAGTGCCTCTGGAGTGCATGCTTCGGGCTGTAGTTATCTGGGTAGCCAGTCTTCCCTCTTTGGTTGGAAATGGAAGGGTTTCCTGGTCACTTGAAACTGGCTAAGGTGTGGCAAGGTGCCTGGGCTGCCCATGTCTAAGAACCTGTCAGTGTAATGTAGATTGCTGGGCTGTGTGTGTGTGCGTGTTGTAGGGGAGGGTTGGGAGTAAATGTTAAAGAACCAACCTTTTTTTAGAGCATGACATGCACTGCCAGCAGAAACAAAAAAGAACTTACTGGTAGAAAGCCATTCTTGAGATCTGTCAAGAAACCCTATATCTATATCTTTATCTATATCTTTATCTATATCTATATCTATATCTATATCTATATCTATATCTATGTTTTATTTGTTTACTTGAGAGAGAGAGGGAGAGGGGGAAAGAGAGATAGAGATAGAGATACAGAGAAAGAAAGAGAGAGAGAGAGGGAGGAAGGATGAGCAGGGCAGAGTGAGAGGGAGAAGCAGGCTCCCCACTGAGCAGAGTGCGGACCTGAGGCCTGACATGAGGCTTGATCCCAGGACCCTCTGATCATGACCTGAGCCAAAGGCAGATGCTTAACTGAGCCACCCAGGCATCCCAAGAAACCCTATTTTTAATTTGATGGTTTTTTACATTTAAATACTGCTCCCCTTTTGGTGATAATCTCAGTTTAGGGGTTCACAGCATGTTTTCAGTTGTAATTTGGAAAGGTAAATGATGTATTCTTATTATACCTGCTTTGCTTGTTTTATAGTATTAATTTGTCTATTTGATTCAGGCCATTTAACAGCAATTCGGAAAACTTAAGAATGGTTTAAAGGAGGGGCGCCTGGGTGGCTCAGTGGATTAAGCTGCTGCCTTTGGCTCAGGTCATGATCTCAGGGTCCTGGGATCGAGCCCCACATCGGGCTCTCTGCTCCGCAGGGAGCCTGCTTCCTCCTCTCTCTCTGCCTGCCTCTCTGCCTACTTGTGATCTCTCTCTCTGTCAAATAAATAAATAAAATCTTTAAAAAAAAAAAAAAAAGAATGGTTTAAAGGAGACCCTTCTGTTTCACAATTTAGCACTTCCCAAGGAATTTTGCTACTTAGTTCCAAGGTGATAGCTACTTACTTACTTACTTAGTTCCAGTGGTTTAAAGGAGACCCTTCTCTTTCACAGTTTAGCACTTCACAAGCAGTTTCACAAAGTGCTAATCACTTAGTTCCAAGTTAGCATCATTTATATCATTACAGATAAATATGATTTCGTGGGTATATGTAATTTTAGTATTAATGATAAAATGCCTGGGAAATGAGAGTGACCATTTTTTTTTTTTTAAACCATGAAATGTTTGTGTTTTTAAATCATGAATGAATCTAGTTTGGTACAAGGAAAGTTTTGCTATAGCTTATGTGTATTATTGTCTTTGGAGAGTCATAGTGTTTTTTAAAAATTTTATTTATTTTAAAATATTTTATTCACTTATTTGAGAGAGAGAGAAATAGTGATAGAGAGCATGAGTGGGGAGGAGAGGGAGAAGCAGGCTTCCTTCTGAGCAGGGAGCCTGATGTGGGGCTTGATCCCAGGACCGTGGGATCATGACCTGAGCCGAAGGCAGATGCTAACCAACTAAGCACCAAGCTGCCCTGAGTCCTAGTGTTTAAAGCTTCAGAGAGAATGTAGGTTATGTGCTTTATCCCTAGGGGTGTTTAGATAAATGAAACCATTTGATAGCATAATAACCAAGTAAGTCACAAAACTGGGTCCCAATCCCAAACGTGTGCTATCCACTCCACTATACTGTGCACATCTCCGGCTTCCAGTGGCTATAAGACACTGAAGCTGTTCATATTTTGTACAAGCTTGGCCCTTATTGAAGTAATTAGGGGTTGGAAAGATCTTGTAATTGCTTGGCCCAGATACTTATTTAGGTCCAGAGTTCAGCCTCCCTAGAGATGTTTTTAGCTCCTGGGCCTAGTGCCGTTTGGATCTGCAGCATATTTCCTGAAGCGTTTCCCAGACAAGCAGTAGTCTTCCCACCAGCTTCTGGTGCTAGAGCGCACAAAGCTAACAGCATTCATTTGAAGATACTGCTAACTCTTTGTTGTTTTTTGAAATCCATCTATCAGTGTGTGTATGAAGTTGGGGATGGGGGATGACAGTGCTGGGAGTTTTGGATCCCTGTGAGGATGCCAAGACATCTGTTCCCTTTATGTTTGTCAGGATGTGATTAGAGTGCTAAATCAAAGTGAAACAAGAACAAAAAATACCTTAAGGATATTCCTTATGAATTTTTATTTTGACGTTCTATTTTAAAAATCATCTAACTGAAATTTTTATAGGTATTTGGTAATAGAGGTTTCTGACGAGTGTATAAGCAAATTAATAAGTATTAACAAGCAACATCTGGCATCCTTCTTTTTTTCATACGTACCACTTACCTCTGTACTTAAGCAACTTTTAAAAGATGGTATATTTTTTCGTTGTGTGCTTCAGATTAGAAAAGTCTGCTCATATTTGTTTCACTATTTGTTTCACATTCTTTGAAAATGGCCTCTAGATTCCTTTTTTTTTTTTTAAAGACTTTATTTATTTATTTGACAGAGATCACAAGTAGGCAGAGAGGCAGGCAGAGAGAGATGAGGAAGCAGGCTCCCTGCTGAGCAGAGAGCCCAATGCGGGGCTCCATCCCAGGACCTTGAGATCATGACCTGAGCTGTAGGCAGAGGCTTTAACCCACTGAGCCACCCAGGTTCCCCTGGCCTCTAGATTCTTACTTATTGTTTATAATTAAGGCTGAGCTGTTGCTGGTTTTACTTAAGCTGATTTCATCCTTTTTATTTTGACCAGGTAGGTTGGTTGAGGTGGTTAAACAGCAGAAATGGAAGGTGCAAAGTGTTATTCTTCGCCAACAGTGATGAAATAGGATATCATATCTGTGAAAGTGTTAAGATTTGATTAAGAAGCCTATTTTGATGTTTGAATAGTGAAGCATAGTGGAAATGCTGTTTTGGACTTTTTACATTATAACATCCAGATTTGTGAATATTGTCCAAATTCTGCTCCCTAGGATATTTGTTACCTTTTATAATCCTCAGAGTTACTAGACATGGATGTTATCTGTATAGAGGTTATATATTTAAAAAATTATATTACTTAAAATATTCTTTTCTGCATGTTTTTTGAGGCTCAGTGGGTTAAAGCCTCTGCCTTCGGCTCAGGTCATGATCCCAGGGTCCTGGGATCGAGCCCCACATCGGGCTCTCTGCTCTGCAGGGAGCCTGCTTCCTCCTCTCTCTCTGCCTACTTGTGATCTCTGTCTGTCAAATAAATAAAATCTTTAAAAAAAAAAGAATCTGCATGTTTTTTGAGATATTTCTAAAATACTATACTTTTTTTTTTCTTTTCCCACTCACCTCACAACTTTTGCTGAATAAATGGACACTACTAGCTTTTAGCTAAAGAATGGCAGTGGAGAATAGCTCTAGAGCACAGAAAAATATTTGATCATTAAATTTCTATTTCCTGGGGCGCCTGGGTGGCTCAGTGGATTAAGCCGCTGCCTTCGGCTCAGGTCATGATCTCAGGGTCCTGGGATCGAGCCCCACATCGGGCTCTCTGCTCCGCAGGGAGCCTGCTTCCTCCTCTCTCTCTGCCTGCCTCTCTGCCTACTTGTGATCTCTTTCTCTGTCAAATAAATAAAATAAAATCTTAAAAAAAAAAAAAAGAAAAGATTGTCTCTCTCCCTCTCCCTCTGTGCCCTGCTCATGCACATACTCTTTCTTTTAAAAAATAAATAAATAAATAAATTTCTATTTCCTGTATATTCTTAGTTTTAAAACAGAACTTAAAGACATGTTGTTTTAGTTCTTTGGGGGTGTCTCACTGTGAATATTTTCAAAATGGATCAGTTCAAGACTTTCATTGCTATTATTGATAAGTGGCACGAACATGGTACTGGGATTATAGCACGGCCCTCCCCTGCCTTAGTATTTCTGGTCTTATCCTAAATGAATCATCCCTAAATAGGGACTTGAACTGAGATGAAGTTTAGGTGTTTAGTAATTGGTGGGTTGATTAAACTAATGATGAGGTAGGCAGATCCACGAATCTCCTACACTGTTTTATGAAAAGTGAAACTTTGGTTCCCAGTGGTTTATTGTGTAAGAGCATGTGACCGCTAAGTTGCGGAACTAGTGCTGGCTGGACCCAGGGCTTCCAACTCTTTCTCTAGACTTCTGTCTATTATGCCTTGCTGGTGTGAAGAAGGATAGATATCTGAGGGGAAGTTTCATGGGCTGTTAATTCAGAAGCTCAAATTCTCTGCTTGTTCTTTTATTTTTTGATAACTTATGAATTATTGGCATACTTGCCTTTTTTTGGATTTCCTTTGTTACAGTTATGATTCACCCGTGTCCATGTGATAAGACTCTCTACTTGAGGTTTAGAGATGATTTTTATAAATTGATGAGAGAACTCTAGTTGTGAATGATTTTAGTAATAAGGTGTTAAAAGCATGAGAAGCATTTGTTGCTATGAGAGTTCATACCAGTTGGTTGCATGGTACAGAGGAAAGTGGTTTTTGGATTCCAGTTTTAAAATGAAATTACTCTTTTAACTTATTGCCAGCATGGTCTTCACATGCAGCAATTAGTACATCTGGGCTTAAATGTTTTGAAAACAGTATATATTTTTTTAATCTATTCCACCTTGTCCCCTTTCCTCAAACTGTGTATTGTGTATGTATTTAGTATAATGAATCTCTACATTTGTTTCTATCTTAGAATATAAATTTAGGCAAGAGTCATCTTGTTATCTGGTGCTCAGTACATCATAGCCTTATGTTTGTAGACATGAACATATTTTTGAAGATAATATAATTTGTATTCTTTTGGAAGACTTCTAGGCATGTGTAGTGGTGTAGCTAGATTTGTGAATAATTTACACTTGGATCCGTTTGGTGAGAAAAAGCTTGCTATAATTTCAATAATTTCAACTTTTTTTGGAAAAGAATTTACATATACATCTTTGTGTATCTCATCCAAACCCATTAAATTTGAGCAAATCATCAAGGGGTAACATAGGAAAGAATCTCCTTTCCTCGAATAAATAGGCAAATAATGTAGCTAGACAGTGGCTGAGTGGAAAGTAGAAGGTAGTAGTAGTTCTAAGATTCAATTTTCTGGTTTGTTAAACTGTGACAAGTATAATAAAAATTAATTGGTGAACTATAACACAGTTATTTGTATCGTCATAATTTTTCTTTGGGAAGAAATAAGATTAACACTGTCTTCCTTTTATCTACCCGAAAGAATGTTGGGATATAATTAGATTAAATTTATTTGCATAATATAAATATAAATTTATGTAAAGTTGATTTTATAAGGTGAAAAAAAATTGACTTACAAAAGAATACCTTTATTCTGGTGAATGATTGCTGAGTTGCAGCCCAGAACTTTTTTGTGATTTTTTTTTCTTTTCTTTGCCCTCTGCTTTTAGCTTTTTCCTGAACTAGTGCATCAGTATCACATTTTTATTATGTGTGTATGCTATAAAAGATACATAATGATGAGATAAAAATAAACTAAGGCGGGGGGACCAGGGGGAATCAAGACTGGTTCGTTGTAAAGGTGGTGATTAAAAAAATAAACATGAAATGTAAACAAAAAAATTACTCCAAAATTATGACATAAGTATGGGGAAATATTTTATATTAATCTCTGCAAGCCATGTGTACATCTGGATGGTCATTCTCATTCTTCTGTGGATACGTACCTATAGCCAATGTGGTATGTTTAGACAAGTGTCACTTCCTCTTAATGTTTTTTCCATTTCATCCCCAACCCCACCTGGTAAAGGTAACTAACTTCAGTGTTTTCTTGTTTATTTTCCCTCTGCTTATTTTTGTCATGATATCAGATATATGCATTAAATTTTTTCTATTTCTTATATATATATAATTTTAAATACATGTTATATATATAGTGTATATAACTTATATGTTATACATATAATTTAAAAATTTTCCCTTTTTCATATATGTATATCATGAAGGTAATTTTTAAAAAATTTTAATTCCATTAACATACAAGGTGGTATTCGTTTCAGGTGCACAATATTCAGCAATTCAATACTTAGTGCTCATTAAGATAAGTGTACTTTTATTTATTTATTTATTGAGAGCAGGAGGAGGGAGAGGGAGAGAGAATCTTAAGCAGGCTCGATCTCATGACCTGAGCCGAAACCAAGAGTCAGATGCTTAACTGACTGCGCCACCCAGGGGCCCTGAAGATGAATGTACTCTTAATCCCCTTACCTATTTCACTCATCTGCTCACCTGCCTCCCCTCTTGGGTGGAGGTAGAGAATATAATGCTAAGTGAAATATGTCTGTCAGAGAAAAAAATTTATGTGGACTTTTAGAAAAGAATGGATGAACAAAGGGAAAAAAAAAAGAGACAAACCCTAAGACAGAACCTTAACTATAGAGAACAAAAAGATAGTTACCAGGAGAAATTTTTTTTTTTTAATTTAAATAAGCATGTATCAGCTTATTATTTTTCATAGTTGTATAGTACTTTTTTGGTGTATGAACAGTAGTTTATTCAGCCAATCTCCTGGTTGGACATTATTTATTTATTTTTTAAAGATTTTATTTATTTATTTGATAGAGATCATAAGTAGGCAGAGAGGCAGGCAGAGAGAGAGAGAGAGGAGGAAGCAGGCTCCCTGCTGAGCAGAGAGCCCAATGCCGGGCTCGATCCCAGGACCTTGAGATCATGACCTGAGCTGAAGGCAGAGGCTTTAACCCACTGGGCCACCCAGGCACCCCTGGTTGGACATTTAGATAGATTCCAGTATTTTGCATTTACAAATAATCCTTCACAATGAATAACCTTGTGCATATATATTTTTGCTTTGTTTCAGATGTATCTTCAGGGTAGATTCTTAGAAGTAAGATTGCTGGGTCAAAGGGAACATACAGATGTAGTTTTGTGAAACAATGCCAAATTCCCTTCCATAGGATTATATCATTTTTCATTCCCACCAGCAATGTATGACACTGGGTACTTTTTCACAGCTTTGAGAACAGAATATATAGAGTGTCAAAGATAAACAAAGCCAAATACTAAATCAAAGTTTTATGGACAGATTTTTAACCCCTAATATACTGTCAAAATAGGGCAAAGAATCCACTGTGAACCAGGCTCAACTTCCATTTGTACAGAGGTGACTGGGCGTTTTAAAGGGAGAGGGATGAGGTGACGCTCAGAGTCAGGGAATGAAAAATTACAGAAAACAGGAAGTGGGGGTTAGTCCCTGTGAAGCCCATCTTATTACACTTTTCTTCAGTCTAATTGCATTGGCTAGTACTTTCAGAACATTGTTAAATAGTGGTGGGGATAGTGAACATCCTTGTCTTGTTCCTGACCTGACCATAGTAGGTATACTGTAGTTTCCTTATCTTAAAGAAATATCCATCCATTTTAGTTTTTTTATGAGTTGTTATGAGGAACAGCTGTCGAATTTTGTCAGAAGGTTGATTCCAGTATCTATTAGGATAATCATTTGGGTTTTTTTGTTAGACTGTTAATATGGTGAGTTATATTAATAGATTTGTTGGATTGAACCATCCTGCCATTCTTGGCATAAATCCAACTCAGGTAGTCTGGCTCCAGAGCTTAACAAATCCTTTATTTTACTACTTCCTAGTTGAGTTTCAGAAATTTGACATGTTTGCACAAAAGTGAACTGAGCCATACAAGTTTGTGTTTTTATTAATTGCTTGATGAATGTTTTAATATGCACGGAGCTTAAAGGAGGGCAAGGTCATTATGGAGAGAAAAAATGTTTTGAAAGAGAGAGGACCACTACCAACATGTGCTCATTTGCTGTGTAGCTTATTTCTACTAGCTGTTGACTTTAGAGGGCTTAATATATATCCATCTTACTAGCCTTTCAGTGTTTTATCGGCATGATTGGTTGTGATAGTTTGATTACAAAAGGAAGAAATGCTATGAAATCTCAAATGATGAACCAAATGCTCCATTATGACAGAAAGAGCAAAATGGAATGGAGGCATCACTCTCCCTACAGGAAAAAAAAGGGCAGAGTAACAAGCTAGTAGTTTATACAAAGGATAGAGGGTAAAAAAATCTACTCATTTTCATTAGGGAGATTTGAGACTACATATTGTTTCATGGCCATGTTATGTAGAACATTATTTCTAAATGTTACAGAATATCTATAATATCCATGTGATTTCGAGAATTTAGGGATTGTCAAAGGTACTTAATTTACATAAATGACATAATGGATTGATTTCCTTTTTGCAAGTTGTGATAATTTTTAAAGGTGACTTTTCTCATTTTCCTCAGCATGTTACACCAGACAGCTATATTCCATGCCTTGCTGACCTGTGCAAAGCACTGTGGGAAGTTATGCTCAGCTATTACAGAACTATGGAATGGCATGAAAAGCATGACAGTGAGGATACTACTTCTGCTTCTGGTAGGAAGTTATTTTATTTTAAAAACAACTATAAATATGCCATATTTCTGGAATAAGGAGAAAAAAAAAGGGATGGCCATTTCAGGAACTTTAGTGACCCATAGGTTAAATATTCACTGAAGAAAGTCATTCAGCTTCTATAAAAGCTCCATTACCTTCAGGGATTAACTGGCCCAAAGGTCTTCTTACGTGATAGATACTACCAGTTTTCATGAATATGTGATGATGGCTTTAGGACTAAATTCTTAACAAAGGGCTTTTAAGAAAATTAATTGCAAACTAAGTAACATACTGGTCTGTCCAATTTGCTGTAAAATTAATGCTAATGTTTAATATAAAGTCTGTTTGCTAATTTTCAAGTTGTACAGATAAATCTAGATTCTGAGAATTAATAATTATACTTTTCTGGGGTGCCTGGATAGCTCAGTCAGTTAAGTGTCTGCCTTTGGCTCAGGGCATGATTCCAGGGTCCTGGGATCGAGCTCCATGTTGGACTTCCAGCTCAGCAGGGAGCCTGCTTCTCTATCTGCCCCTTCCCTCCCCTTCATGTTCTTTCTCTCTCAAATAAATAAATAAAATCTTAAAAAATTTTTTGTTTTTAAATTATACTTTTCTTCCTACGAAAATATAGCAGGACTTAAAATTTCATAAAAACAAGATTTTAAAATAGTAATCTTGGAATGGAAAATACAACTTTAAATGATTATGGTATAATCAGCTACATAAAGAACAAATCTGAGCAATAATATTAACTAGACATATTTAAATTACTTCATTTGTATAGTTATGTATCTTAAGTGGTTATCCTTGAACAATAGATTAAGTATTCAAAATATGTTAAAAAGTGAAAAATGTTTTTTATCAGCATTCTGTTTAATATGGGAAAAATAAATTACACTGCACAGGTTTTTTGTGTTGCATGCAATTTAATGTAGCTAGTCAATCAAATTAGTAACTTGTAATTTCTGAGGTGCTTGATTTCTGTGTTTGGGTGGGTGGAAGAACACAATTCGTATTGTAGGATTCTGGTAGTATAGAAGATGTAAGTTTAATATTTGTCTTGACTCATAAGAAGCTTATAAATATTGATAGTAGATATAGATAGCAAGAAATAGCAAAAAAAATAGCAAGAGGAAAATTCTATAGAAGGATGTTCATCCTTTTAGAAACACTGCTGGGGGAATGTAGAGAAGAAGAAAGAGGAGAAAGCAGAGAAAAGGAGTGGGCCCTGAGCCAGGTTTCTAGGCCAGACTGTTTTTACCCAACTCTTGTACTCTCATCCCTCTACCACCTCCGTGAGCGATCAAGAGACACCTGGCTTCAGATTTTGACTCCCATTTTCCAAAGATGAGAATGTGAAGGTTATCTTCTCCAGGCCTCTGCTTCCTTCTTAAAGTGGAACGTTAAAAAATCAAAACAAACAAACAGTTCCGTAGGGTGGTGTAACGCATCTACCTGTAAGTTTGCTGTCAAGTTTAGGGGTAATGTTAAGTGCTTACACTGGTTTCTGTTGATACCAAAGGAAATGGGTCAAGAGATAATGATGATGATGATGATGAAATGTCCTCAGGCCTTTTTTTTTTTTTTTTTTAATCTTAGGTTACTTAGGGAATTGCTGGGCTTCCTGGGACTCCAGACCTTCACAAGTTTATCCTGTTTTGGCAACCTTTATTTTTTTCTAGGTGTGGAAACTGTTAAGACATTGCAACACCTCTTTTCCCTTTCCTAGTACATTATTTAAGGAGAAACCTAAGAGAAAGTTTGGAACAAAATTAATATACACCTTAGATATAAGAGTTTAGGGGATGATACGTATTCATCATCATGAAGTTTGCTTTTTTGCTGCAGGCTCATAGTTTGCAGGAATTGTTTTGTATATGTATGTATTTTTCGTTGGGGTGTACAGTCAAACTTAAAATACTGTTTGAGCCCGATATACTTAGTTCTCTTCACCAGAATTCTTTGACCTGATTCTGGGTATCTTAAGAATATTCAGGATTCTGATTAGCTTAACATCTGACAATATATTGAACTCAAAAAAATCATTTGTTCACTTGAAATTGTTCCTTTCATAGTCACATTAGGGAATACAATTGTAGGAGTCAGTAATTTGAACTTTTTCTTCAGACAACTTCATGAAGGTGATAGGGTCTCAAGTTGTCTTCTGTTGTAGTTCAGTAGTGATACTACTGGTATCCTAACACTCTACCATTCTAAAAGAAAACTCTAAAGCTGTCATCCAGGTGCACTGCCCTGAGCTGCTGGGTCCCTGATAGCCAGACATTACAGATAATAAGGCTTAAGCTGTAGAAGCGGTCAGAGATACACTAGGCATGAATATGGGGTCTGGCCTATGCAGGGGCCTTTTGCTGGTTACCAGTGCTCACCCTGCTAGCCTAAGATGAAATAATATCCTCAGTTGTTCTACACAGTTTATTCACAAAAAGGCATAATCTTTTATTTTTTTTTTAAGGATTTTATTTATTTATTTGACAGAAAGAGATCACAAGTAGGCAGAGAGGCAGGCAGAGAGAAAGGGGGAACCAGGCTCCCCGCTGAGCAGAGAGCCCAATGCGGGGCTCGATCCCAGGATCCTGGGATCATGACCTAAGCCGAAGGCAGAGGCTTTAACCCACTGAGTCACCCAGGCGCCCCAAAAGGCATAATCTTTTTAATATAAATGTATATACATGTATTTTCAGTTGCTTTTAGGGCGAAATTTGTTTTCAAGCAGGTCATGGCTCTCTCCTGTTGAATTGGACATTGTTAGATTTTTTGTCTGGAATGGATAAGACTATTCTGGATCATGAAAAGTATAAAGCATGTGCATCATTACCTTACTGCATGAGCAGTTCTGCAGTCTATACTCTTGTAAACATGCATATTAACTGATAGTTAGGTTAATGGGTCCAGTAATGCCCCAGCAGTAGGCAGTATAGAAGTCACTGGGAACCCTGTCTCTGGGATCACACTATCCAACTTGGAATCCCAGCTCCAATTGCATATGTACTGAGTGGTCTTAGGTGTAAAATACTTACCATTTCATGGTCTAAGTTTGTATATCTTATCAAATGCTTTTAATCCTAACACCTATTTTTGACATTGTTTTGATTGTATAAATATTTAACATATTTTCTATATTTTACATAGGCTTACAATATAAGAGATAATGATTTCTTTCTCTTTTTTTTTGGAAAACAATGTTGTGAAGCAAATCTGAAATGTGTATCCTCTTTTATTTTCAGAAGGGAGTAATATGGGTACTGAAGAAACTAATTTTGATCGTGGCTACATAAAAAAGAAATTAGAACATGGACTTACACGAATATGGCAGGTTTGGGTTTTTTAAATTTTTTTTTTTTACAAAAGCAATAGAAAGTTTCATGTCTAAGCTGTTTTAGAAATTCAGTGTTTGCATTTTCTGTACTTATTTGCATTCCTATAAAGTTAATTCTGTGTTAGTTTTTCTTTGGATTAAATCTGTCCTTTAATTTCTTTAATTTAGCTCACAGTTGTATTTGACTGTAAATCTTTTAATTTGAAAATCACCATTGAAATATGCATATATTTCTTTAATACATTTTTGCTCTTAGTGTCCTAGCAAATGTATGCTTTCCTAAAGAAATTGCTTTCTTATTGAGATACTTTTTATTTCATTCATTTGTGTTTTCTTTCCTTTTATATTAATTTTAGGAAAAGGATAACCAAATAGGTAACATAATTGGGCTGAAATCTAGTATAGAGTGAAAAAAATTTTTCTCAGTCAATGACTTTTGTTCCTTGAGGGCATCTTACGTGTTTCTTGGCTGAATATACCTTCTTTAACTTTTCTTTTGCAGTTTAGTAGCATAGTTGTTGTTATCAGATAAATTTGTTAATTTGTTAAAATTTATTATTTCATAGATAAAAGTGTAATTTCTTTGAAGATAACTCTTTTTTGTTCTTTATGGACTGCTCTTTTGGATCATATGATAACTATTTTTAATTTTTTGAGGAACCTCAATCCTGCTTTCCACAGTGGCTGCACCGATTTACATTTCCACCAACAGTGCACAGAGTTCCTTTTTTTTTTTTCTTTTCTTTTTTTTTCCATTTTATTTATTTTTTTCAGCATAACAGTATTCATTGTTTTTGCACAACACCCAGTGCTCCATGCAAAACGTGCCCTCCCTATTACCCACCACCTGTTCCCCCAACCTCCCACCCCTGACCCTTCAAAACCCTCAGGTTGTTTTTCAGAGTCCATAGTCTCTTATGGTTCGCCTCCCCTCCCCAATGGAACTAGAGCGTATCATGCTTAGTGAAATAAGTCAATCGGAGAAAGACAACTATCATATGATCTCCCTGATATGAGGATATGGAGAAGCAACATGGGGGGTTAGGGGGATAGGAGAAGAATAAATGAAACAAGATGGGATTGGGAGGGAGACAAACCATAAATGACCCTTAATCTCACAAAACAAACTGGGGGTTGCTGGGGGGAGGTGGGATTGGGAGAGGGGGAGGGGGCTATGGACAGAGTTCCTTTTTTTCGCATCCTCAATACTTGTTATTTCTCGTCTTTTTGATTTTAGCCACTCTGACAGTTATAAAAGGATACCTTATTATGGTTTTGATTTGCATTTCCCTAATGATTAGTGACATTGAGCATCTTTTCATGCGTCTGTTGGCTAACTATATGTCTTCTTTGGAAAAATGTCTACTCAGATCCTCTGCCTATTTTAATTGGATTATTTGGGATTTTCAGTGTTGAGTTGTATAATTTCTTTATTTTGGGTATTAATCCCTTAAAAATTTTACATAAGCTTACAATATATGAGAATTAAAATGATTTTTTTTGAAACAAAAATGTTGTGAAGCAAATCTGAAAGTGTATCCTCTTTTATTTTCAGAAGAGAATAACATGTATTTGCAAATATCTTCTCCCATTCAGTAGATTGCCTTTCCATTTTGTTGATGGTTTCTTTCACCATGTAAAGTCTTTTATTTCGGTCTAGTCCCAATACCTTATTTTTGCTTTTGTTTCCCTTGTCTGAGGAGACCTATCTATAAAGATGTTAATAAGGCTCACGTCCAAGCGATTACTGCTTATTTTTCTTTTAGGAGTTTTATAATTTCAGGTCTCATAGTTAGGTCTTTAATACATTTTGAGGGTTTTTTTTTTCTTGTAAGGTGTTATTTATTTGTGAGAGAGAAGGCAAGCAAATGGAGGAAGAGGGACAAGTGGACTCTGTGCCAAGCACAGAGCCCAATGCCGGGCCTGATCTCAGAACCTGGAGATCATGTCCTGAGCTAAAATCAAGAGATGATTGCTTAACTGACTGAGCCACCAGCTGCCCCTATTTTGAGTTTGTTTTTGTGTGCGGTTTAAGAAGGTGGTCTGGTTTCATTCTTTTGCATGTAGCTGTCCAGTTTTCCCAGCATTATTTATTGAAGAGACTATCTTTTCTCCATTGTATATTCTTGCCTCCCTTATCATACCATACAAGTGTAGGTTTATATCTGGGCTCTCTATTTTATTCCATTGATCTACGTGTCTATTTTGCACCAGTACCATACTGTTTTGATTTGTACAGCTTTGTAGTGTATCTTGAAATCTGAAACTGTGATACTTCCAGTTCTGTTGTTTCTTTCTCAAGATTCTTTGGCTTTTAGAGGTCTTTTTTGTGGTTCCATACAAATTTTAGGATTATTTCTTCTACTTCGGTGAAAGATGCTGTCGGTATTTTGATAGGGATTGCATTAAATCTGTAGGCTGCTTTGGGTAGTATGGGCATTTTAACAATATTAATTCTTCCAGTCCACGAACATGGAGTATCTTACCATTTGTTTGTGTTGTCTGCAGTTTCTTTTGTCATTGGTTCATAGTTTTCAGAGTAAAGGTCTTATACCTTTTTGGTTAAGTTTATTCCTAGGTATTTTGTTCTTTTTGGCATAATAGTTAAGTGGAATTATTTTCTTTCCTTTTTTTTTTAAAGATTTTATTTATTTGACAGGGAGAGAGATCATAAGTAGGCAGAGAGGCAGGCAGAGAGAGAGGGGGAAGCAGGCTTCCCCCTGAGCAGAGAGCCCGATGTGGGGCTTAATCCCAGGACCCTGGGATCATGACCTGAGCCAAAGGCAGAGGCTTAACCCACTGAACCACCCAGGCACCCTGGAATTATTTTCTTAATTTGTCTTTCTGCGACTTTGGTATTAGTTTATAGAAATGCTACCAATTTCTAGGTATTAATTTTGTGTCTTGCAATGTTACTGAACTTATTTACTACTCCTAGTAATTTTTTGATCGCATCTTTAAGGTTTTCTATGTATAATATCCTGTCATCTGCCGGTGACAATTTAAGTTCTTTCTTACAAATATGGGTACTGCTTCTTCCTTTTTCTTGTCTTATTGGTGTGGCTAGGACATCCAATACTGCGTTGAATAAAGTAGGAAGAGTAGCATCTTTGTCTTGTCCCTGATCTTAGAGGAAACGCTCTCAGTTTTTTTTTCAACATTGAGTATGTTAGCTGTGGGATTTTTATATATGGCCTTTATTATATATTAAGCTACTTTTTATTTACCATTAATTATGGGTTTGGGCTGACTTTTTCTGAATATTATGTATACTGGAAAGGGAAATCTCAGTAAGTATACATCTAAAGTCAGATATGAATTGTTTCTGATTTAATCTCCTGATTTAGTCTCCTACTAATAGACACTAGTCCTACTTAGTTGAAATTGTAGAATCCATGATAGAATTTCTGGTAACTCAGTGTGCTTTGAAATATTGGCCTGGCATTTTATATAGTCGGTTTCCATTCAGTCTGGCAACTTGATTTCATTCCAGGCATAAGAAAATCTGCTAAATAAGAGAGTTTTTTTGTTTTTTTTTTAAGATTGTATTTATTTATTTGTCAGAGAGAGAGAGAGCGTCAGCGAACACAAGCAGCGGGAGCGGCAGGCAGAGGGAGAAGCAGGCTGTCCACTGAGCAAAGAGCCCAATGCGGAACTCGATCCCAAGACCCGGGATCATGACCTGAGTGGACGCTTAACCGACTGAGCCACCCAGGTGTCCCTAAATATGAGGTTTAGTAAAACTATTCTCATTTAAGCATTTGGCCAGTTAATGGAAATGATCATGCTTTTGAGTATAGATTATTGTGCTGTAGGTCTCAGGCTTTAAAATATCTTCATCTCCATCACTCCAAGTCTCCTTTGCCCCCCCCTTCTCAATAGTTCTAAAACAGTATTTTGCATACTTTAGGAACTCATTGAATATTAATTAAAATTATAAGGCTCAGTTCAATTGAAAAAAGCAGAAACTCTGAAAAACAAATGTTTTTTGATAACACATTCAGCAGGCAAAACCTGACCTGATTTGAATTCATTTATTAGCAGAACCAGACCTGTATTTTCATTAAGTTTTTTTGTAGTATTTATCTCATTAAAGTGAACATTTATATGTTACAGGAATATTAATGTGTTTTATTTTGGGATAGTGCCTTAGACCCCACTTGTGAGTGTTAAATATATATGTTATATACATTTCTAACCACAATACATTTCTAAAATCTGAAATGTTGAATTCCAAACCACAAATTAGCATGTGACAATTTGTATACATTTATTATAAATTTATTATAGAGATAATGAAAAGTGAAAAGCATAAGAAGATACTTAACTTTTTTAACATAAAAACTGAACTCAAAATCAGAAAGACTGATTTTTTGATATGAAAATTTTTAGAATATTTTCCATGCGTTTAGACTCAAAAAGAAAATCTATAAGAAAAAAGGTTATGTCAGTTGTACAATTTGGCAGACACTGTGGATTTAAGAACATATTGGTGAGCCCATGGTACTTGACCTTTTGGAGCTTACAAATCAAATTATATGAAAGTCTCGATATTCCAAGATTTTAATTTTCATCTTTAAATATTTGATATGTAAGAAATTATTCATATTATTCTTATGCTTCTTATTCCTTTTTACTATAGAGCATTGAGATTGCAATATTTCTAATTCTTGTGAATTTGAGATTTTCTTTACATCCTAGAATGTCACCCACTTTAAAAATTTTTGCCTGAGCATTTGGAAAATAACCATGTATTTCTTCTTTGTGGTAGGAGTTAAGTTCTATGTGTATATTAAAGCAAGCTTATTACTAATTGTATTATTCTAATCTATATCTTTATTTTTCTTTGTTTCCTTGGCCTGTGTAATTCTGAGGGAGGAGTTTTAATCTTCCAGAAGGATTATAATTTTGTCAGGTTTTTATTTTATTTCTAATGTTAGCTTTCGCTTTTTATACTTGGATGCTATGTTGATTGATGCTGCAATGCTAATAACCACTTTACCTACCTTCTTTGTATGTAATTCCCTTCATTAATTTAAAAAAATATATAGTTCTTTTGTCCTGAGGCATTTTGCTGTGAATTCTAGTTTGCTTTATTATTACCATTGCTATGTTTATTTTGTTCATATTTTCCTTTGACTGTCCCTTTATTTTAAAGGCTTTTAGATCATGTTTTAATTGTATCTCCTATCAATGTAAAAGAAATTTTTTTGAGAGAGAGACTTTATCTTTTAATTGGGCAATTCAATTTGTATTTTTATTGATGTTTAATTCATAGTTCTTTAATTATTAGAGAAGCTGAACATTTAAAAATCAATTAATTATTGATTTGTGAGTTATTTGCTCATTTTTTGCTTGTAGGTTCTAAATGATGTATGTGATAATGAGTAATCTATATGTCATTTGTCTATTTTCACTTATATTCAATATGCAGATGATCAGCATTTTTATGAGGTCAGATCATTAACCTTTATCCTTTGTGACTTATGCTACATTTCTTCTTTTTTTTTTAAGTTAAAAATTCCTTAATTTTTTATTCCTGGTACCACTACCACTGTTTACAGGGCTATATACCTGATGTAATGAAAAGAAAAAGAAAAAGCTATACGAGATGAAAGACTTCAGGAATGTACATCTAATTGATACTACATTGCATTAACCAATACCTGCACTTTGTTGTAAAATGTGGCTGTGACAGCCCTGAACAAGCAGGCTTTCCTGTTTAAGCTGCGGTAACTTTTCTGACTATGGATCATTGTTCCTTCTGTGGCAGATTTTTACAGTTCCTCTAATGCATTTGGAATGACTGTCTCAAAGTAACCTGCAGCTTTCCTGGCCACTCCTTGCTCTCTCTCCTACTCCAATCTGTAGTCCTTTTCTTCTGAATTGTTTTAGAACCTTCTGCTTCCATATCCACCACTTTTACCACCAGATCCATAACCATCACCATAGAGACTGCCCAGGCTTCTTCCACCAAAACTGCCTTTTTCACCAAAGTTTCCCCCACAATAAGTAAAGTTGCCAAATCCACCTCCACGATGTCTTGTGATTCAGCAGATGGCATTTCTTGTTTAGAAAAGGCCTTTTTCACTTCACAGTTAAGCCCATGAATAGTGTGATATTTCTGAACAACAATTTTATTAACTCTATCATGATCATTAAAAGTTACAAAAGCAAATCCCCCTCTGCCTGTCTTCCATAATTTTTGTGGTTTCAGTCTTGCCATGCATTTCAAAATTGCCTCTCAAATTATATTCTTCTGTATCTTCTTTAATAACCCTAATGAAAGTTTTCTTCACTGTGAATTGGGCACCGAGCTTTATGGAATCCTCTCTAGAAATAGCTCTCTTTGATTCCGATAGAGGCCCATCAACCTTGTGTGGTCAAACACACGTTCTGCATCCACCTCTTCAACACAAGTATAAATCACAAAACCAAAACCCCAGAAACATTTTGTTTGCTTGGGTTGGGGGGGAGTCTCTCATCACCACATGATCTGTAAGTGTGCCCCAATTTTCACAATTTTCTTTTAAACTGTCATCTGTAGTTTCAAAGCTCAAACCACCAAAAAACAAAAAAAACAAAACAGTGTTCTCAACTGCTCTGGTTCCTTTGGATCGTGGCTCTCCTTCCCCAGTGGCAGTGGCAATGGCACTGCGGGTGGGTTGGGCTGGTGGGCGACTGGGCAGCAGTTTTACCTGTTTTGAGACCAGATTCACCTCTTCCTACTTGAGTTCAATATCTGTGCTACATGTATTCTTAAAATACTTCTTCCTGTGTAAAGCTCAGGTTAACATTCATCTGGTAGGTAGGTAAATATAGATATTTATCTAAACGTTATATTAATTGCTATATCCCTAATACCTAGAGTACTGCCTAGAACACTTAGTAAGTACTCAGAAAATATTTTTGCTTTATTGCATTAATTTTTAATTTTTTGCAAACATACAAAAACAGCTATCTAATCCATTTGTATGTCTTTTGATATGTGATCCAAAGAGAGGAGAGAGAAGTTTTCCCCCCCAAATGTAGTTTTTTTTTTTCCTCTACTACCTTCTGAATAATCTTTTTCTTGTCTCTTTTATGTGTGGTCCTTCCTTGTAGCAAGGTCTAGTGGAAAGAGGAGACTCTGAAGATAGAGAGAACCAGGATTCAAATCTTAGCCTTGTTATTCACGGGGCATGTGAACTTAGGCAATTACTTGACCTGTTTTCAGTTTTTCTTCTCTTTGGAGGATAATAAATGCCTGCTCAACAGAGCTGTTTTAGAATTAAAGATAATATGTAAAGTTATTAGTATAATGCTGATAAAAGAGCAAACAGTAGTTTTTACTGTTGATCATTAAGGTCTGTGTATATATTAGCACTAGTTCTGAGTTGTTTGTCCTGTTTTGTTGATTTTTTGGATTTTGGCAGTATTCTTTTTTAAAAAATAGTTTTTCTACTTGTGATCTCTGTCAAATAAATAAAATCTTTAAAAAAATAGTTTTTAATATATTTAGTACAAGTAGGACAAGTCCTTCAATATCACTTACAACTTTTATTCCATCTTTTCAGCTTTATATATACTTTTTTTTTTAAAGATTTTATTTATTTATTTGACAGACAGATCACAAGTGAGCAGAGAGGCAGGCAGAGACAGAGAGAGGGGGAAGTAGGCTCCCGCCGAGCAGAGAGCCCGAAGCGGGGCTCAATCCCAGGGTCCTGGGATCGTGACCTGAGCCAAAGGCAGAGGCTTTAACCCACTGAGCCATCCAAGCGCCCCTCGGCTTTATTTTTTTTTTTTTTTTTAAGATTTTATTTATTTATTTGACAGAGAGAGAGATCACAAGTAGGCAGAGAGGCAGGCAGAGAGAGAGGAGGAAGCAGGCTCCCTGCAGAGCAGAGAGTCCGATGTGGGGCTCGATCCCAGGACCCTGAGATCATGACCTGAGCCGAAGGCAGCGGCTTAATCCACTGAGCCACCCAGGCGCCCCTTGGCTTTATATTTTTAAAAGAAGTTATTGCCTGTTATTTCTGGTGAATTTTAGAATGATTGTTTATTGGAAAAGTTTTTTGTGATTTTGGTTAGAATTTCACTGAACCCCTACATTAATTTGGAAAAGTTGACATCTTTATACTCATTCAGTCCCTCGACTTTCATTTTATTTAAATTTCTCTTGAGTCCTGTTAGGGTTCTTAGCTTTTTCTTACAGGTCTAATGCTGCCTATTAAAATTATTCCTAAGTATGTTATATTTTTGATATTTATTTTAAAATGGAGTCTCATTTTAAGATACTATAGCAGAAATACAAGAAAACTTAATTTTTTTAAAAAGATTATTTATTTATTTATTTGATAGACAGAGATCACAAGTAGGCAGAGAAGCAGGCAGAGAGAGAGGAGGAAGCAGGCTCCCTGCTGAGCAGAGAGCCTGATGCGGAGCTTGATCCCAGGACCCTGGGATCATGACCCGAGCTGAAGGCAGAGGCTTTAACCCACTGAGCCACCCAGGCACCCCAAGAAAACTTAATTTTTATGTATTACACATAATCACATAGTTATCCCATTCTAATTATTTTTGAATTGATTATTCTAATTAATTTATTATTTTGAGGTTCCTAGCCTAGCAAGCCACTCATAAATGATGATAATTTTTATCTTCATATCCAAAATGAGGATATAATTTTTATCTTGCATGTATGTATGTATTAATAGTGATAGTCATCATTGTTATTTTTATATTTGATGTTTATGGAATTGTTTCCATGATATCATTGTAAGAATATTGATTATTGGCCTAAATATATATTCTTAAGAATGTATTCCTGTCTAATTTCAATGTGTAACTATAGAATAAATGGTTCTTGGAACTTACATTCTATATTTTGGGTTTGCTTGAAATATTTTTTGTTTTTTTTCCAGGATGTTCAGCTAAAAGTAAAAACCTACTTGCTTGGAACAGATTTGTCTATATTTAAATATGATGATTTCATCTTTGTTTTGGATATAATCAGCAGGTACTGTGTGAGATCTTGTTTTAATCTTTAGTTTGAGTCATTCAACCATGATAATCAAAGAAATCATGAATCAGTGAGTTATGTATAACTTTTTTGTGGAAATGAAGACAATGAACATTCATAATCTAATTTCTGCTGGGTGTATGTGAATGTGTTTAAATATTTCTGCCTTTCAGATGTCTGTAAACCATAATGAATTTGTGAACGTTAGAATTTCTTTAAACTTCATTTTTATGGTGTGTTACCTTTGAAGAAAGATGACCTGGACCACTTTTGTTTTGTGATAAGGATGTTGCTGAAATTTATGTAAATCTTTTTATCCAACTAGGTTGATGCAAGTTGGAGAAGAATTTTGTGGTAGCAAATCTGAAGTTTTACAAGAGTCCATTAGAAAACAGAGTGTCAATTATTTTAAGAACTACCATAGGTAAGAACTGTAATAAAACATGAATAGACTTATTTAGGTAATGAGAATACTTTGTCTAACACTTAAACCTTGTAGCATTAATTGGTTTAAAACAGTTACTTTTAAATTTGAAAGAATTCATCCTCTGTAGCTCTTTTTGTGATGGTTAAGGACACTTTTTTTTTGCCAAAAATACCATAAAATATTCTCATTTCTTATTTATTGTAAATTTTGATAGATTGTCCTAAAGCCTCAAAGTGTTGAACTAAATATTGAACCAATTTCTTTATGGGTGAAAGATGATTATTATGTTGGAGTTCACCAAAAGAATTTGACCACTATCCTATATCTGCATACATGGTGTGAGCTAGTAAGGAATTAAATCAGTAGAGGCAGCACTCAGTGAGGGGTACTTGAAAGCATCTGCCTTTTAGGGGTAAGAAGGCTTGTGAAGAAGGCATGATATTCAGAATCTAGCTATAAAGTCAAAATTATGTATTACATTACAAAACAGTAACTACTGACTTTGGAAAGGGTGATTAGGAATGGTTTTGGGAATGGTGGAAGGTGGGAAAGAGTGTTTAATTAGCAGTGTGATTGTATGCTTAAAGCAGCATTAAATTAAGAGAGCTATTTATTAGATCTTTCCTTATATAAGGTGGAGACTATACTATATCCCTTATATATATTTTATCATTTGAATTGTTAGATCTTACTTTATTCCACATTTTTATTTTTTGAAATTAAGTTTTGATTTTGTTGTTCTTTGCTGCCAGGGAAAGTAAGAATTTTATTTTATTTTATTTATTTATTTTTATTATAATTTTTTATGATATTTTATTTTATTGAGTTTTTTCCTGTCTCAATGATTTATACATATATATATATATTTCTTTTTTTAATTATGTTCAATTCTGCTTTTTCTTCTTGGTCAGAGTCAATACCTGGTCATAGTCATAGGTGCCATGTCAGAAGAGAGATTATTGGACATCAAACCAATGATTAATCATTAAATATTTAAGTATAAGTGTTCCTTATTATTGTGAACTATTAAATATGTTTAAGATTTAAATTGATCCTGTACTGAAGCAGAGAATTTGAGTTTGTAGTTGAATTCAAAGAATGTTTAGGGGCGTCTGGGTGGCTCAGTGGGTTAAGTCTCTGCCTTTGGCTCAGGTCATGATCCCATGGTCCTGGGATTGAGCCCCGCATCAGGCTCTCTGCTCAGCAGGGAGCCTGCTCCCCCCGACCCCCCGCCTGCCTCTCTGCCTACTTGTGATCTCTCTTTCTCTGTCAAATAAATAAATAAAGTCTTTAAAAAAATGTTTAGAAACTTTAAAAAAATTTTTTTAATTGACTAAACCTCAGGAGAACAGTGGAAGGAGACAACATGAAACCTTAATGCTTCCTTTATTTATATATATATATATATATATATTTCCCCGTTAAAACTTAAGCCCTCTTGAAACAGATGGCCTGGCTTGTACACATTGCTGTACAAAAGGAAGAGTTTTTAAATCATAAATGGGAAAGGATAAGGAACTATGAAGGAGCCAAAAGGCTCACTTACCTGTCACAATGAAAGCATGACAGGTGTCCATTTCCCAAAGATTACTTGTAGTCAGTAAGACAACTGTGAGACCTTTTGGTGTTCATAGTGACTGTACAACATGTGCAATGAAGAAAAACCAACTCTAATTTATTTAATCTTTCTCCATTCTGCTTTCTACTTTACTTATTGTCCAAAAGTGTCTGTCATCTGGGGCAGCCAGATCTGGGCATTTCTAGACTATGACCATGGTGGAGATTCCTCTCCAAAGTTTACCTTGATGAAATTAGAATATAGAAATGAATTATTGAAGGCATCTGGGTGGCTCAGTGGGTTAAAGCCTCTGCCTTCAGCTCAGGTCATGGTCCTAGGGACCTGGGATCAAGCCCCGCATCAGGCTCCCTGCTCAGCGGGGAGCCTGCTTCCTCCTCTCTCTCTCTGCCTACTTGTAATCTGTCAAACAAATAAATAAAATCTTAAAAAAAAAAAGAAATGAATTATTGAATGTTTCCAAAACACTCAACATTTTAATGGACTTCCCTTAGAAATATGTGTGAAATTTCTTTCCTGTTGAAGAGACTGTACAGTATGTTTAGAAGGAGAGCTGGACTGGGAGATAGTAGACTTGGGTTCTTACACCACTTTCGGTGCTTGCCAGCTCCCTGACACTGGACAAATCATTTAATTCTCTGGCTGATGGTTCTGTCAAACTGCAAAAAGGGGTGGCTAGACGAAAAGATCTCCATAAATGTTGCCTGTTGATCTTGCCCTTTTTTCTTTCTGTGTTGTATATTGGAATACTGGAATAGGTTAAAAAGTAAAAATTTAACTTTTCTAAAAGTATTCTTTTCTATCTCCAGTATCAAAACGAGTCTAGTTAATATACTGGCTATGGTCATTCTCTCTCCCAACAGCTGCCATTTGGAAAATTATAATAAAAATCATTTGGTAAAGTTAGTGCCAACGGTTAATGGGTTCTGAAGTAAATCTTTTTCTTCAGAAAGCAAGATAAACTTAACAATTGGTTTAGAAATGTTGCCAATGTACATAATACTGAGTTGACGAAAGTCATTATGTTAGCTAGTGATGAATCTATTAAATTCCAATTTAATATCTTCTTCACCAAATCATACTACATAAATATTTAAAAGCAGTATGAAACATGGTGAAATATAGATCAAGTGGGTTTTAATTTTGTTAATAAAAGTGTTAAAACGTCCTTAAAATTTGTTTCATGGTCTTCTACTGCCAAATAGAGCTCCTGAGAATCAAGAAATTCTTAGAGCAAATTATTCTGACTTAGAGTCCATTTAGGCTATTAGTATAAGATGATGGCATAATAAAAAAGTGAAAATAGAAGCATTTTACTCTGTGGGTGGAGCATCTATTTATATAAAGTGTACTCAGTTGCTTGTGGTAGTTGTATAAAAGTCTGTATGCCATTATCTTTTTCTAGGGAAAAATTGCATGAGACTAAAAGGGAACACAGTCTCTATCAATGTGAATTCTTCTACAAAAACATAGTTTTATTCTCACAAATTCCTTAATGTTCAGTGCTAAGTTTGTATACATCCAACACTATCATTCTTCTGCCAGATGTTGTAAAAGCACAAATTATCTGATTTAGACAGTAATGTCATAGAAATTATTTAGTTTAATTGCCAGAACATTCTGTTTCACAAGTGCATGTTAATTTGTAATCACTCTAATGATCAAATCTTACAAAATATTTTTAAGGATTCTAAAGGTCCAGCAGCTGGTGTTAAAAGAGGAGAGAGGTCACCTCTCCTTTTAGGGAGAAAAACTTTCCCATTGTCTGAGGGTTTATTTTTATAGTATTGAAAGCATAGAAAGTATCAAAAGTATAGAAAGGTTTATATTTAAAGTATCTTTAAAATGTGTGTTTCTAGAATCAAGTTTATTATCCATATAATTCTCTTTGTTTTCTGCCTGGACCAAGTGATTTAATCTTTTTTTTTCTTTTTTTTCTAAAGATTTTATTTATTTATTTGACAGAGAGAGTCACAGCAAGAGAGGGAACACAAGTAAGGGGAGTGGGAGAGGGAGAAGCAGGCCCCCCGGCTGAACAGGGAGCCTGAGGCAGGGCTTGATCCCAGGACCCTGGGATCAAGACCTGAGCGGAAGGCATCCTAAGTGATTTAATCTTTTTTGTTTTTTCGAGTACTGGGCCTTATATCTTCTAGAACTCACTTGCTTTTTCTCCTCCTCATATATTCTCTGCCAAATAAGCATTTTTGGCTAAGGTTTCAGAGAGGGCAGTAAATAAATGATCAGTAGTTTTAGTTTTTTTATGATAGAGCTCAAGATTTTTTTTTTAAGGAAAATGTAATAAATGTAAAGGTTTAAATCTATAAGTGCCCAACCTGTTTTAACTACTATTGTTGTGTAACAAACTATCCTGAAACTTAAGGGTTTAAAACCACCATCATTTTACATTATTTCATGTAATCTGTGAGTCAGGAATTTAGGAAGAGATGAGCTGAATGAATCTTCTGCTCAGAGGATTGGCTGCAGTGACTGAGTAGTACTCAGCTGATGGTAGGGTTTGTCTAGAGGATCCAGGACGACATTGCTTGCACCTTGGTGGAGATGGCTTGGAAGGATGTACATAATTGAGTTTGTTAGCCAGAGTGCCTGCATGTGGTCTTTCCAGTATGATGAACTAGGAGTGGTTGGACTTCTCTTATATGGTACCTGGCTTCCCACAGTACTAGTTTTCCAGAAGCCTCAGGTCAAACCTTCATGGCCTTTTCTGATGTAGGCGTAGAAGTCATGTAATCCTTCCACCACATTCCAGTGAATATTCCAGTGAATACAAGCATGTCACGAGGCTACCCAGATTCAAGAGGAGGGAAATTTGTTGGGGAGGTGGTAAGGTCATGTTGTATAAAAGAATGTGTGTGGGATATGAGGTAATTATTGCAACTTTCTTCGCTATGTTCCTTAGGAAAATAGGGGCAATATTTTTAGAAAGCAAATGTTCTTGGACTTGGTGGTAATGGTACCAGTAAATTATCTTTAATATTTAAAATACTATAAATTAGATTATTTAAAAGTAAAACATATATGTTTCTAAATTATACAATAGGGCTTAAATTTTAGAGTTAAAATGAGAACAAAGTCTTCATGGTATCTATTTGATGTTAGACTAACTCTCTCTGCCATAGTATATAATAATAGTGGTAGACCATTCTTCAACTCCTCTTAGTTTATACTGTTGTTATTGATTTCCAGTTTTCTTCCTGTGTTTGGGGCAGTGTGGTGTTATCAGTGGCCTTGGGTTCCTACCTCTGTACTAACTAGCTTTACCACCTCTGTAATTTGGTTTTCTTATTTCTCTGAGCATCAGGTTCCTTCTCTTTAAATGTGACAGGCTTATAGCAGAATCTTTACCTTCCTTGAAGTGTTTGATTTTATCATTTGTTTTTGGAACCTGCCTTTTACTGCATCAAGTCTTTTATCAGGTTAATTAAAAGATCTGGATTTCACACAGTTCCAATTCATGGATTTTTTTCCCCTTTAATTAGTAGGTCAGCATATTTGAGATGCTTCTTAGATTGGTTATTGTCTTCTTTACAATATTTACTCTTTAAAATCTTTTAAATTTTATTTGAATTGTACCTGTTCTTTTGTACACCATGGAGCTTCTTTGTATCCTATTTGTATCTTGTTTCTTAAAGACATAGGGGGCACCTGAACTGCTTAAATGGTAATAATTAGGTTTGCTTTTGACATAATATGGCAGCATTCATTTCTGTTATTCAGCATTTGATTGCAGTTTGTAGTTTATGTACTCACTGCTTTTTCATCATAACTGTTATTCTTTATGTGTATTAGTAGAGTCAAATAGAAGAAAAAAACAAAATGCAGATCTTCCAATTTGTATAAAAACGTTCTGAGCAAAGAGTTGTAAAGGAAGGTTTTCGTAGCTTTAATGAATCAATTTGGATAATAGTAATGAATTTATCATTCACAGTTACAAAATAAGTAATTTTTGCCTTTGACTATGTTTTTTCAACAGTGGTGCAATGAAAAGAACAAGATTTGGAAATTAGGGTCCCTCTGCTGTCTACTAATCGTGACCTTGTGACCCTTCACAAGTGGATTGATAATGCCTAAGGCCCTCTGTGGCCATATTTTTAAAACAAGCCTGCCTTTATTGCAGACAGTTTAGTTAGGGGAATGAGAAGATTATTAAGATTTTTTTCTTTTGAAAAAAATTTATTACAGTGCAATATAAAATATACGCATCTTAATATACAACTCCATAAATTTTTACGTATATGTATACCACATAAACCACCCAGGTTAAGATAGAGAATTTTTCCACCGCCCTGGAAGGATCTATTCTGTCCTTTCTCATTCAAAACCATCCTTAGAGATAACTGCTATTTTGGCTTCTATCACTATTGATTATGCCATTCTGAATTGTTTTGCTTTTTTTTTGTTTTTGTTTTGTTTTTGTTTTTTTGCTTTTTTTTTAAAGATTTTTTTATTTATTTGGCAGAGAGAGATCACAAGTAGGCGGAGAGGCAGGCGGGGAGGGGGACAGGTGGTGGGGGGGAGGGAGGGGAGAGCAGGTGGGGGTGGGGGGGAGAGCAGGCTCCCTGCTGAGCAGAGAGCTCGATGTGGGGCTTGATCCTAGGACCCTGGGATCATGACCTGAGCTGAAGGCAGAGGCTTTAACCCACTGAGCCACCCAGGCGCCCCTGTTTTTTTGCTTTTTATTTAAAGTTTCCAGTTGTTTCTTGCACATACTCATACGTGTATACACATATACATATATGCATATTTAAGCTTTTTAGGATATTGACCTGAAATTCCTGTGATCTGATGGTTAAAGCATTTTATTAAACCTAATAGTTGGGAGATTCTTTTGAATTTTCTATGTATACAGCTATGTCATTTGTGAATAATGATGGTTTTATGTATTCATTTCTAATCTTTATACTGGTTAGGACCTCTGGTACGCTTTTGAGTGGAAGTGGTGACAAGGGGTGTCTGTATTGTGCAGTGCTTTGTCAGTAGGTATGATATTTGTGGAAGGCTTTTATAGATACTCTGTCAGATTAAAGAAATTCCTAAGAGACAAAGTGTACTTTAAGTCAAGAGGTATTGCTAAAAATAAAGAGAATACTTTCATAATAAGAGAGTATTCATTAGGAAGATAAAACAATCTTAAATTTGTATGCCTATACTGACATAACTCCAAGACCATATGAAGCAAAATATTTAGACTAAAAGGAGAAATAGATAGTTCTATAATCCTAGAATTTTTTTGTGTGCCACTTTAAGTGATTGATAATGGAAGCAGAAAAAAGTCACTAAGGATACGTGTTTGACCAACATATTTAATAACATTTGCCTCTTTTTTATGTGTGTGTGTGTGTCTGTGCCTGTGTGAGAGACAAAACAATTGCAGAGTACATATTTTTTTCAAGAGCACATAGGAGTTTATCAAAATTGATCATCCACTGTGCCATAAAGCAAGTTCTTTAAAAATGTCACAGGATTGAAATCACAGAGCTTACATTCTCTGACCACAGTGAAATTAAACTAGAAATAAATGACAGAGATAACAAGAAAATGTACACATTTTTGGAAAGTAAGCAACCTATTTCCAGTGATCAAAGAAGACAACATATAGGAGTCAGAAAATCTTTTTAAATGAATAGTAGTAATAATAAAACCATGGCATCCAAGTTACCAGATTCATAGCAGAAGGGAAAATTTCTAGCTGTAAGTGCACTTTTTGGAAAAGAGGAAAGTTTGAAAATTAGTGCCTTGATTTTCCATTTCAAGAAGTCACAAAAGTGACAGTGAATTAAACAAAAGGAAAGAGAAGGAGGAAAATTATAGAGCAGAAATCAATGAAATAGCAAATATGTAATAGAATTCTATACTAGCAAGACTGAGCAAAAAGAAAAAAAAAAGACACAAATTACCAATATCAACAGGACTTTATCTATAGATCCTATACATTAAAAATGTAATAGTATATCAACTATTCTTCAATTTAAAAAAAATGCAGTAAATGTGTAGTGATACAGATATATCATAAAATGATAGGAACAGCTTTATGCTAATAAAATTGACAATGTAGGTGAATTGAACACATTTCTTATAAAACCAACTTAAGAAGCTGACAAAAATAAAATACAGAAACTGCTAGACCCGTGTCTTTTAAAGAAATTAACTCTACACTTTTTCATTTATTTTTAAAATTTTTTTAGAATTTATTTATTTATTTGACAGAGAGAGATCACAAGTAGGCAGAGAAGCAGGCAGAGAGAGAGAGAGAGAAGGAAGCAGGCTCCCTGCCAAGCAGAGAGCCAGTTGCAGGACTCGATCCCAGGACCCTGAGATCATGACCTGAGCCAAAGGCAGAGGCTTAACCCACTGAGCCACCCAGGCGCCCGACTCTACACTTTAAAAAAAAAAATATTTCATATCTAGCCTGCTGCCTTCCCTGGTAAATTCTATCCAACATTTAAAGAGAAAATATCAACACCAACTCTTTCAGAGAATAGAGAAAGAGAGAATGCTTCCTAACTTATTTTATGAAGCCAGCATAACACTGATACCAAAACATAACAAGGATATTACAAAAAAGAAAAATTTTAGGGAAGTGTCTCATAAGAATGTGGAACACTACATCAAAAACTAATGACGTACTGTATGGTGACCAACATAACACAATAAAAAAATATATATATAATCAACTAGGAGGTTTTTTGGTAGGCATTTGATGACTTCCAAGTGAATTAACATCATATGCTGGTGTCTTAAAAAAAAAAAAAAGATGTAAAAAAAATTCTAACCAGATATTAGTAAATCACATTCAGTGATACCTAAAAAGGATAATGACATCACAAATAGTATAGGAGAACAAGGTTAGCTGAATGTTTAAAATTACTTTAATTTACTAATTAACAGAATATAGGGGGAAAAAATCCCATAAGGATCATCATAGTAGATGAAGAAAAAAAATTTGATAAAAATTCCACCCTGTTTCATAATTGCAAGAAATCATGCTTGTAATTTTTTTTTTTTAAAGATTGTATTTATTTATTTGACAGACAGAGATCACAAGTAGTCAGAGAGGCAGGCAGAGAGAGAGGAGGAAGCAGGCTCCCTACAGAGCAGAGAGCCCTATGCGGGACTCCATCCCAGGACCCTGGGATCATGACCCGAGCCGAAGGCAGAGGCTTCAACCCACTGAGCCACCCAGGCACCCCCCATGCTTGTAATTCTTACTTTCAAATTATGGCCTTATATTTAAAGTGTACGTCTTGTAAATAGCATATAGATTATCCTATTTTGTTTGTTGTTATTGTTTTTAAATCCAGTCTGATGTATTTTGTTTGAACTGGTTGTTTTTTTTTTTTCCTGTTTCCATTTAATGTATTTATTGGTATAGTTGTGTTTAAATCTATTGCTGTTTTAGGGCGCCTGGGTGGCTCAGTGGGTTAAGCCGCTGCCTTCGGCTCAGGTCATGATCTCAGGGTTCTGGGATCAAGTCCTGCATCGGGCTCTCTGCTCAGCAGGGAGCCTGCTTCCCTCTCTCTCTCTCTCTCTCTCTGCCTGCCTCTCTATCTACTTGTGATCTCTCTCTGTCAAATAAATAAATAAAATCTTAAAAAAAAAAATCTATTGCTGTTTTATATCTAGAAGTGTTAATCTTTTTTACATTTGTATTTTGTCTTCCTTTATTTTGGATTGATCATGCATATTTTTTAGCTTAATATTATTTGGCTTCTCAGTTAGCCTTTTAAAAATAGATTCTTGTAGTGGTTACTGTCTTTTCAGTATGCACCCCTGTTCTGTTATTGTTGACCATAAGTTAGTATAGTTGTGGAATAGTGCAAGAACTAACTTTGTAACTGCATTTATCTTTTCTTACCCTTCTAGTGTTTTTATATGTTTTTATCATATGCTTCTACTTTCCATCTTGTTTCCTGTATACTCTTTATCCAGAGGGTTCACTAAGCTGCTTTTGTCTGTGAGTTGGTACCTTTTTTCACTGTAATAATTTTATATTATTATGTAATAAATGGACATGAGCTTAACAGCTTAAAACAAAATCCATTTATTATGTCACAGTCCTGAGGTTAAAAGTCTGGATCAGCTTGTTTAGGTGCTCAACTTTTAGGTATCTCACAGGGCCGAAATCAAAGGACCAGCAAGGCTGGTCTCTGATCCAAAGACTTTGAGGAGGAATCCACATCTGAGCACATTCAGGTTGTTGGCAGAATTCAGTTCCTTGTGATTTTAGGACTGAGATATTTTCATGGTGGCTGTCAGCTTGGGAACATTCTCAGCTTCTAGAAGCTTCTCTCCAGTACTTGTGCATGACTGTTATCAAATTAAAAGCCAATAATGACACATAGAGTTTTCTCATGCTTTAACACAGACAGGGGGATTTGACACAGACACAGGGAAAGAGACACACACAGGAGAAAGTAATGAGAACACTGGCAGAGATTAGAGAGCTAAGGCTACAGACCACAGAATGGCGGTAACTGCCATAAGCTGAAAGATGCAAGGAAGAGATTAGATGGGTAGATGATGTGAGAGGGTAGCTCTGCTGACACCTTGATTTCACCTAGTGATACTGGTTTCAGACTCTGGCCTCCAGAACTATAGGAGAATAAATTTCTATTGTTTTAAGTCACTCCATTTCTGGTGGTTTGTTACAGTAGCCACAGGAAACCAATACAAAGTGGAATTGCTGGGTTAAGTGGTAACTTTATGTTTAACAGTTTGAGGCACTACCATACTGTTTTCCAAAGTGATTCTATCATTTTAAATTTCCATCAGCATTATATAAGGACTCTTAATTTCTCCAAGTCCTTATTGACACTTGTTATTGTCTGTCTGTGATGATAGCTATCCTAGTGGGTATGAAGTGATGTCTCATTATGTTTTTGACTGTTGATATTCAGCATCTTCTTATATGCTTATTGGTCATTTGTCTATCTTTGCAAAAATGCTTATTTGAAGCCTTTGCCCATTTTTCAGTTGGGTTGTTTGTCCTTTGTTGTTAAATTGTAAGAGTTGTAAATGTTTATGGTTTTAGTTCTTACATTAGGTCTGTGGTCCATTTTAGTTGTTTTTTGTATATAATTTGAAATTTGGGCATAGCCACTTTTGGGATACTCTTAGCCATTACCTCTTCAGAACTGCTTCTGTTCATTCTATGTTCTCCATTCAGTTGCGTGCATACTAGATGTTTTGACTGTCTCATTTATCTTATATGATCTTTTCTGTTGCTTCCATTTTTGTTTTCAGTTTGTGCTTCACTTTGGATAGTTTCTATTGATCTGTCTTTGAGTTCATCGAGCCTCTTCTCCTTAACCAATTTTTAATTTGAGGTAATTGTATTTTTCAGTTACAGAATGTCTGATTCTGTGTTTGTTTTTATTTTATTTTTTTTTCTTTTTAAATGGGGGGGGGAGAAGGCATATGTATCCCCCTCTGTGTTGATGACATCTTAACTAGTGCATGATATCTTTTTTTTTTTTTAATATTTTATTTATTTGACAGAGAGAAATCACAACTAGGCAGAGAGGCAGGCAGAGAGAGAGGAGGAAGCAGGCTCCTTGCGGAGCAGAGAGCCTGATGTGGGGCTCGATCCCAGGACCCTGGGATCATGACCTGAGCCGAAGGCAGAGGCTTTAACCCACTGAGCCACCCAGGTGCCCCCTGTGTTTGTTTTTATTATTGCAATTCTTTGAACTTCTCCTTTCTTTCACTTTGTACATCTTTTTTCTCTATTTTATTTAACTTAATTATAGTTATCTTAAAGCTCCCTTCTGTTAATTCTAATATTTGAAGCAGCCTTTGCTTTTTTACAGAATTACCCATTTATTACCTCTTTACTTTAGAAATCTGAATTTTTAAAAAAATCTAGATTTTGTGTTTAGCAGGTTAGTAGTAACAATGATGCTGTTACAAGGGGAAAAGTAGGACAGGCACTGGTCATTTATTTCTTGGGTCAACTGGAAGGAAGTAGTGACTTTTCTGGAACCGCCTATACAATGTACTGATTACTCAAGATAGGCAGTAAACCATAATAGCATTAAAAACGAGAGAAGAGATCAGTGTGATGTAAGTGATTAGTGCATTGCTGGCTCTGTAAGTGCTGTACTTGATAATTTAATTTGTAAGTGCTGTGTAGAGATAGGCCCTGAGCTAAATATATTTGGAGAGTGATAATTATCTTGATCTTGTGGCTTACTAAGTATGATTAAGATCTTTGCTATTTAGCATAAAGCATTTATTAGTATTAATGATCTCATAAACTTTGTAAATTATTTCTCTGTTTTTTGGCATTGATAAATGATTAGCTAGGGATGTTTTAATGTTGAGTTGGGGAATAGCTTTTAGTTTCATCCCTTAATAAAAATATCATTTCCTGTACATTCAGTATTTTTGTAATATAGTAGAGATATTGTGAGTTTAGTAAATATTTGAGTTTTTTTCTCTTAAAGATGATAGAACATTAACAAGTAAATGTGTTTGCTGTGTTGGTATGAATAGATTCTCAAAGTTGATTATGATTGTGTTGATAATTCTATAATTATATTTTATTTTCTTAATTCTTGTGTGCAGTGGACTTTTCCTCTAACTTTTGGAGTGTTTGTTTTCTTTTTTTAAGAACACGGCTTGATGAACTGAGAATGTTTCTAGAGAATGAGACCTGGGAGCTTTGTCCTGTGAAGTCAAATTTCAGTATCTTGCAACTTCATGTGAGTGTCTCTTAGAAACAAATGAATCTATCTTTTATTTAGTTGTCTTAAAAAAAAAAACCCAGATATTAAAAAATCTTTTATAAAATCATTTAATTAAAGAATAGCACCTTTCTTTCCTTGCTTAAAAGTGAGTAATAGCCACCTTTTATGGATGTCAAAATCTGTCTCTTTTTACAAATTCAGTTTATATACTTGAGGAAAACTCTTTTGCCTAATCTTTTTCTTTTGATTTCAGAAAGAGATCTGCTTTATTTAAATTTTGCAGGAAATTAATCAGTTGTATTTTGATGGTCTTTAATGAAAGCTTATGTTGACAGAATGCTTGTGATTTCTTGTTTGTTTGTTTGTCATTTCTTAAAGGAAGTAAAAGGTTTTTAATTTATGTTGCAACTCATAAATGTGCCTATAGTGAGACAGTGCTTCAGAATTAAAAGCGGCATTTACAAAATATACTCTTAACTAATTTTTATTAGTTAACTAATTCCTTGAGTCCTCATAGGATATGTAATCTGTGAAAATATTAACTGATTTATTTTCCCTTGGTTGAAACAAATTACAGATAAATACTCCTTGTGTGATAGATGATGTCCTACAAATACCAAATGTCAAAATACAATGTATAAACTTAGGTCCCTGTATAGAAAGAAGGTCCAGTATGTTCAGATGTTCAGATTTTGCCTCTGGAAGGAATGGCTTTCTAGAAGTAATTTTCTTATTCTAGATAAATGTAAAAAACACATGATTAAAAGTCTTTAACAGGGACTGTCTTTGTGCTTATGTTGTATAATAGCTTACTTACCCAGCTCTATCATATTCCTTTCCTAATATGGAAATACTAAATACAGTGAAACAGGTCAATTAATAAATGCTTCAGAGACAGCAAAATTAACAATGATTGTAACATTGTTTTAGATTTCTTTCTTTTTTTCTTTCTTTCTTTCTTTTAGAGAAAGCTAGCATGCTTGGGGACTGGGGGGTGGGTGGAGAGGCAGAGGGAGAAGGAGAGAGAAACTGAAGCAGACTCCACTCTGAGCTTGGAGCCTGACATGGGCCTCAGTCTCACAGCCCTGACCTCATGACCTGAGCTGAAACCAAGAGTCGCATGCTCCCCAATTGTGCCATACAGGCACCCCAACATTATTTTAGAATTCTTAAATAAGGTGATTCCTTAACATTATTTAGAATTCTAACATTGATTTTAGAATCCCTATTTAAATAATTTTATTTGAATTTTTATTTAATCATCAAATTATGTCTGTGTGTATGAGCACGTATACTTGGTGTAAGTACCGTTTTTTACAAGATACATTTGAAATATTTACATCCAAATGAGCATTATCTCCTTTAGTTACCTTGAATTTTACAAGATTTTGCCTATAGTTAACAATACCGTATTACACACTTAACATTTTTTTAAGAGACTAGATCTTGGAGCACCTGGCTGACTCAGTCAGTGGAGTATACAACTCTTGATCTTGAGGTTGTGGGTTCCAGCCCTACATTGGATGTAGAGATTATTTAAAAATAATTTTTTTTTTTAAAAGAGGGTAGCTCTCATGTTAAGTGTTCTAACAACAAATTTAAAAAGTAGTTACTTTGAAAATTATTCACAATGGAGATAGTGTTCTCTTGACACGTGTTCCTATAGATCTGGTTTTTAAAAAATCATTAATTTATAGTCACCCCTTGTTTAACATTATAAAAATAATGGCATCATTTTTGAGCATTATGATGGATCTGATTTAATGTGTAACTGCACTTTAAAAAGAAAATAAACACATCGCTTGAAATTTAATAGATGTATGTAATTTTTAAGATTACCTTCGAATATGAAAGATTTTTAAAATTTGGATAAATATTAAAAAGATTAAAAGATATAAGAAAAAGTGTACCAAATTTTTGTAAAAAAATCAAGAATTTTTTTTTAAAGATTTTATTTATTTATTTGACAGACAGAGATCACGAGTAGGCAGAGAGGCAGGCAGAGAGAGACGGAGAAGCAGGCTCCCCGCTGAGCAGAAAGCCCAATGTGGGACTCGATCCCAGGACCCTGGGATCATGACCTGAGCCAAAGGCAGAGGCTTTAACCCACTGAGCCACCCAGGCGCCCAAAAAAATCATCAAGAATTTTATAATTCAAAGGAATTATTTTTTTTTTAGAAGACTTTATTTATTTGACAGAGAGGGAGAGAGAGTAAAAGCAGGTAGAGCGACAGAGGGAGAAGTAGGCTCCCTGCTGAGCAAGGAGCCCGATGCGGGTCTCAATCCCAGGACCCTGAGATCATGGCCTGAGCTGAAGGCAGACACTTAACTGACTGAGCCACTCAGGCATCTGTCAGAGGAACTTTAGAGATAATTTTATCTCTTCCAGTAATAAGCAATGTGGTCTTGAACTTGGCACTGAATCCCTTTGGACTACTTTGGTTTCCACATCTGGGAACAGCTCTTTAGTTTTAGCATTGTGGTTCTCATACTGGAGGTTGACTCTCTCATTTTATTGATGAAGAAATTGAGGCACAGAAAAGCCAGGTGATAGTCCCAACATTATATAGGAAGTTAATGGATTAATGGCAAATCTTAGGTCTCCAAGACCTATCATCTAACCTCAGCACGTGTGTTTGTGTTGTCTACCTCCAGGTGTATGAAGAAAAAGAAATGAAATCTTATGGACATCAGCATAACAAAGAAAGATTCTGATGTCTGTAAAACGCGTAATTAATTAAATGGTGCAAACATATAATTAATTATTAATATTGATTTATTTTTATTGTGGCCTTTTTATTGCTTAAAACCATATTCTGCTGGGTCTTTGCTGCTATGCTAAAATTTTTAGAGTTTAAATATAAATTATTTTCAAAAATTTTCTGAGCAGTTCTGTAAACTAAGCCAAAAGTAGCTTGATGCAGATAACACTTTTAAAAGTGTTATCAGCAACTGAGTTGTCTTTAGGAAAACCTTTGAGCACATATGTTCAAGTTTGTGCCTTCACACAGCTTCCAAGATTTAAAAGTGAATAACCTGAAGAATCAGAATTAATTTTTTTCACTAACTACATTTACATTGATGGAATATGTTGTGTACCTGAATTTTAGTGTTGTTGCTAAAAAGGTATCTGGCTCCTTTTTTTAATGTCTAGGAATTTAAATTCATGGAACAGTCACGTTCCCCATCAGTTTCCCCTAGTAAGCAGCCAACTTCAACATCCTCAAAAACAGTGACCTTGTTTGAGCAGTACTGTAGTGATGGGAATCCATTTGAAATCCAGGCCAACCACAAAGATGAAGAAACAGAAGATGTCCTGGCTTCTAATGGGGTATGTAGTGTTCTTAAAACCTATTGTGGAACGTAAGTGAGATTTTCTTATTGAAAAGTGTTCTACCCAGTGAGGAAGGTAATTAGCTAGATTTTTTTTATCCATTTAGCACCCACCTTCCTACCTATATGCTTATATACCTGTGTTACCACATGTACAGTAATGGCTTTACAGCATGCTTTGTTGAAAATGTCCTTTTGAAAAATGCATTTGGGCTTTATGTTTACTTTGTGCTCCTATTAGGTTGCTGTGTGTTCTTACTAGATTGCTAAATTGGGTAGGGGTATTGTTTCTTCACTGCCTATTTCTGTGATTTGTTGGATAGATGAATGAGGGAATAGATCATCTGCATTTAGTTCTCAGCTTGGGCATCCCAGTCATTTTGTTCCAAGTCCCTTTATCTGAGAGAGAGTAATGTCTTACCTGGTTACCCAGCAGGGATGTTTTTAGGATTTAGAAGTACAAAGTTTTAACACTTTGAGCAGCTCAAAAAACACAATATAAACCTCAGGTTGTGTGAGTTAATGGGAAGTATTTGAAGGAGTTGAATGAATATCACCTTTATTATTTATTAACTGTGTGGCCCTTGGCAATTTATTTTACCTCTGTGACCCTCAGTTTTCCTATATTTACAATGAGTGAACGTTTAGTTCACAGTTATCTGTGTTTTTACAGTATTTAATTTGGATGGGTCCTTCTGATCGTCATCATTTCCAGAGGACCCTGTATGATGTTTATTTTAGATTTGATTAAGCTGAAGTGAAAACTGTTCAGAGTTGATGAAAATCTGTTGAATTTGTATATGTATTTCAGTTTTGTCATTTTCTTTTTTGTTTGGTGAAGATATAATTTTAAAAAATTGCCATGAAAGTGTATTGTTATTATGTTTTATCATGAAGTAGAAATTATTTCATAGTAAGCCATATTTACAATTATAATTTAGTGATTCTTATTGATCCTTTTCCTCTCTAAAGTACACTAAACTGGGAGAAATTAAAAGTCTTTTCAATATTTTTGAAATAATATATCCATCTGTAATAATTGGCTAATTTAAATATCACATAGCATCTGATTCTTATTATTCTTGGCAGTTGTGTTCTATAAAGTCCCTCTGAACACTGAATTAACAAATATAGAACCATTGTTCCTGAGTGAAATACAGGATTAGGTTCCTGTGAACATTCGTTCATATTTTCATTAACTAATCAGTGTATAACCTTGTTTTATTTGGGTTTTTGCTTGAAGACATCTAAATTAATTTACAGTATTGGACATTGAACTCACAGCCAACAGCACTAGAATTCCTGCCCAAATGAATCTAACACATGTATTTTTGCCATAAAACATATTACAGTCTTGCACTTAGGAACACGAGGCAAAACTTTAGTCCTACACTTAGGGGCCTTCCTAAACAGGGAAATTACCAGCAAAAAAGCACAATTTTTTTTTTTTTTAATGTGGCACTAGACTATGAAAAGGACATTTGTTTAAGTAAGCTGGAGCAAGAAGGTAGACCATCACCTCATTTGCACTCAGCTAGGAAGGTGCATGTTGGATAACTCAAAAGTTTCTGCATTCTCTGTACATATCCATGACTGACTGTGAAAGTGTCACAAAGTATTAATGTTGGGGTTACAAATAAAATTTAGCAGGTACGGAAATTTGCAAAAATACGGAATCCTCAAAAATAAGGCTCTCTTATCCTGTGGAATTACGAAGCTTTTTGTTATAGCCAGGAGAGCCTGCTGTCTGTGGATCCCCTTTCTGAATGTTATCAGGATCACAGTGTGTACAAGTGGGTGAGAATGCCTAGAATGCTTGTTTCCAATTATTAATGTGTGATCTAATCTTTCCAGGTACCACATAAGTCCTTGAAAGTCAGGGTCCACATCTTACTATGACCTGTCACACTGTTTTAAGCTCTCAAAAAATGGTTTTTGAATTAGGGGACCGGCTTCCTTTCATGTTGTCTTCATATTCATCTCTTCAACTGGCATGTGGGAAAAAACTTTGTTATAGAATTGCTCTGAAGATTCAGTGAGAAAATTTATGAAAGCACTTAGCACTTAACATTCAAGAAATGTTAGCCATGATTTAATCATATTAATTTATAATATTAAGTGATAATGCTGCTGCTGCTGCTTTCTATCCTGTGCAGGGACGCCACTGTCCCCCCATGCTGGCACAGGGCCACGTTGCCATAAAGACGGTAACAGTGTTAAGAAGTCACCCTTCCTCTCAAGAGGAAATCTACTATTTTCATCCTTGCTCTCAGTAGTCCCTCAGTGCTCAGTGTGATTTTCTAAGGCTTCCTTGGAATGAAATCTCATCATAATGAATTAGGACATTAGCATGTGTGTTATAAGAGTTTATTACACTGAATTAACATTTCCACAGTGCCAGAATTATATACTCAACCTCTTCATGGTGAATTAGCAAAGTGGAAGTAAGTATATTGAAACCACTTGGGGGAAGAGAAGAGGTTTTTTTTTGGTTGTTGTAGGAGGTTTTTTTTGGTCAAATGTACACTCTTTTCCCTCGTAAAGGCATAGCATGATATTTGTGTTTGTCTTCTTTTTATGGAGATTTGATTTTGGGGAGAGAAGTCTTTGTAGGCCTAAAATGTTTGTATTTTCTTTTTTTTTTTTTCTTGGATGGAGAAGAAGCGAATGGAAAGTTAATATTCTTGATAGCAAAATTAGAGATGCGTTATTAAGAACTTTCTTCCCTAAACTACCTCTTAAAAATTGGATACTCCTTTCTCACATTGAGGTCCTTCATCCATTTGGAGTGAATAAATGAAACAAGATGGGATTGGGAGGGAGACAAACCATAAATGACTCTTAATCCCACAAAACAAACTGGGGGTTGCTGGGGGTAGGTGGGATTGGGAGAGGGGGAGGGGGCTATGGACATTGGGGAGGGGAGGCGAACCATAAGAGACTATGGACTCTGAAAAACAACCTGAGGGTTTTGAAGGGTCAGGGGTGGGAGGTTGGGGGAACAGGTGGTGGGTCATAGGGAGGGCACGTTTTGCATGGAGCACTGGGTGTTGTGCAAAAACAATGAATACTGTTACGCTGAAAAAAAATAAATAAAATCGGAAAAAAAAAAATTGGATACTCTTATTGCATTGAAAGACTCCGAGAAAAGTTGGCTGTTCATACTCGTTGTTGAATATACTGTGTTTTCTTCAGTATGAATCTGATGAACAAGAAAAAAGTGCGTATCAGGAGTATGACAGTGACAGTGATGTTCCTGAGGAACTGAAACGAGATTATGTGGATGAGCAAACAGGTGATGCACCTGTGAAAAGGTAAATGTTCTTAGATTGTATGGTATTTCATATTTTATGTTATGCATTTAAATAAAGATTTCCTTTAAAGGTTAGGAAAAAAACAAAAGTTAAACATTTCTTTAACTTTTGATGTCATGTGACAAAAGTGTATGTTTTTAAACGATTGCTGAAAGGTTGGAAATGTAGTTTTTTGATCTTGGGTATAATCAAAGAGCTCTTAATTTAGAGAGCAGTGGTTTTTGCAGAAAAACAAACTTCTAGTTTATACAGTCATACTACCTTTGGAGGCAGTTCCAGCTTCACATAGGTTAGAAAACCTCAAGGAGGAGAGTAGTTATTTGTTTTGCAGGGGGAATTCCTCCTACTTCAATCTAGTAAATACAGAAAGTCTCCATTCATCTTTCCAAGGTCAATTCCAATCACTATTTGGGCCTTCTGTTAAGGTTCCTTCATCTTCATTGTTTTGTTTCTGTCATAAACTGTCCTCTTCAAAAACTATCATAATTACATAAGAATTTTTCATCGCTTTCTCCCTCCTAAGTGGACTTGATTCTTAAATGTGAGTGAGTTAATTTCATGACTAAGTATCAGACATCTAGTTACCACAAATACACTTAATTTTTAATGATAGATTTAAGTATATTTTGCCCTACCTTTTATCCCCAAAGTACCTAGTAAGTACCTAGTAAATTCAAAACCCTGATTGATATAATCTCTCTCCTCAGAAAATGAGCAACTCATACGATTGTAGATACTTGAATTGGAAATAATTGTTTCCATTGGTTTTCATGTATGTGTGATATTTAAATCCATCTATGGTCCATTACGAACAGAACAGAACTGTTTTTTTGGACTTCTTCATTGGATGTTGTGGGTCTGTTCTGGCTGAAAGAAAACCCCTGACTTAAATGAACATGTAAGATAGTATCTGCTGGTATATGTGTATATATTTGCATTTTTGGTAAGGTTATGCAGACAGTTACCCTCTAAACTGTCCTAACTTACCACTCACTAAGAACTATGAATAATATAAACTATGAGCTTCGTTCAGTCAATTAGTATCAACTCCAACTTCAAATTGTCTCTTGAATTTTCAAAATTTCTTCTATTTCACTGCTACCATGCAGGTTCATGCGAAAATCATCTCTGTATCACATTATTGGCTCTGCCCCCGACTTTGACTTTCTGTCTCTAGTTTTGCCCCCTCCTCATCCCTCTTGGATGCAAATGTAGGTTTTTTTTTTTTTTTTTTTTTTTTAATGTACAGATTTGTTCATGACATTTCCTGTTTAATTGCTTTCAGGGTTAGGTTCATACTCTTTAGGTTTGATTGCCTTCAGTGGTTTGGCCCTTCCTTACCTTTTTTCATGTCACTTTTCCCTCAGTCCACTCATTCTCCATGTGAACTCTTTGTTCTTCTCTGAGCACACTCACTTTTCCTACTTCTGACCTTATTTTATATTATCCCCCCTTTTTTGTGTACTTAACCATATATCTTCAATTTTTTCCTTGAACCTGGTGTCCTCCTCAACCCCAGACTCTGTCATGTTCCCCTATACTTTAGATATTAGATTTAGATTCTAAAGAGAGTGTTTTTTCATATTTATAAGTCTGAAATTAGAGTACTTGGTACATTTGATATATAATTTCCCTGGAACCTCTGTTTTGTTTTTTTTTTTTTCTTAAGTGACACAGCTTCTTTTAATGGTTGATAATGACTGTCTTAGAATCAAAGAAATACATTATAGTACTTTATTTCTTTGCTCATAAATCTCTCTTCCACTCTGGACTGTAAGCTCTCTAAGGACGGGAGGATCATCTCTATATCCCCACCTGACACATGGAAACAGTTTCAGTAATAATGAATGAATAAAGGATAGATCCTAATTGGAATAACTTACTGATTTACTAGTTGACAACCCTAACTGCAACTCTGTTTTGTTTTTCCATATTAAGCGTTTCTAGAGAAACTCTAAAAAGCAGGAAGAAGTCAGATTATAGTCTAAATAAAGTGAATGCACCCATCTTAACAAATACAACATTGAATGTAATAAGGCTTGTTGGTAAGTAGCCACCTTTTTAAAAAAACATTATTAGTTAAATTAGTCTACTTTTGTTACTTATTGGGGTTTTCATTGTACACTCCAGTGCCCTCCACAAGGAAGGTTTTAAGATTGTCCTATGTCAGTACTTTCTCATCCTAATTGTTCAAATAGTGTAATACTATCATTAATGTTAGTTTTTCTTTTTCAGTTAACTGCTTAGTATTTATGTTTTCTACTTTTTCTAAAATATCCCAATTAATTGAAATGTAATGAAAAATTCTCTATGTGAGTTGGAGGTTTATGTAGGATGACGATAGTGTCCATTTTACATTTACACAATATTTTGTGCTTAGTTGTTTCATTGATCTTCACAATCTTCCTGTCAGATAGGCAGAGTGAATAGTGATCCTCTGGCATTTTCAGACACAAGAGTTCTATAAGCTAAATGCTCACACCATAGGAAGAGTTGTTTTTATTACAGATAAGACCTTTATTGATGATTTTGTAGAAGGCAAGTAACATGAGGAAATGCCATTTAAAATATTTAGGTTTGAAGATGATGTGGAATTTTTAATGTCAGTATTTCTGTGTTTTATATGCCATCTTAACCTTTATATCTCACAAGTAAGTCTGTACATTTGACAAATAAGTTATAGAGATATGTTCTCAAATTAATTAAGTCATCTATACCAGTCAGGAATTTTAATGTGTTCTATTAAAAAAAAAAATCTCTGTATTCTGCGTATATGGAGATGATAATGTCCTGCTGCCTAGTTTGATTACTCTTGGCTCTGATAAAATGGTCTGTGTTCTTGAAGATAATTTCTAAATTTCACTAATGAATAGGATAAAGTAGACAAAATATCTCTCAGAAGTCCCACTTCCTTTAGGAAAAATAGTGGAAAAGAAGTAATGAGTTGGAAGGAAAAGAAAAAGGGTATATTTTCATGACACACAGAAAAATAACAGATTCTGAAAAGTTTTTTTTCGCTGATCATTGCCAGGGAAATTAGCTTTTCTTCTTTATCCAAGAGAGCTAACTGAACATAGCATCATGAGTTACTGTGTGGAATTTATAGAACCAAAACTTGAAGGGTTCTGAGAGCTCATCTGGTGTAAATTCCTATAAAACTAGGATTTATCTAATGCCCCTAAGTTGTGGTGGCCAACTAGCCTTTGTTTCATGTCTCACAGTCTTTGGATACAAATTATTTTGCAAGACTACCCATTCTACTATTAAACTGATTTAGTTGGTAGGAATCTCCTCTTTATAATAAACCAGAATTTCTTTTTCTCTGTAATTCTGTTGGTCTCAGTTATATCTTTAAAAGCAAAAAGAGTAAATCTGTACTTTGTTCTCCTGTTCTTCCCTGTGGTGACTCTTCAGGTATGGGTGGTAGTTACACTGTCCTTCTTCCCTTATGCTCCCCCAGTTCATTCTTTGGGGTTATTGTGCTCATTTTCCTTACGTGGTTCTCACTGATAAATATTCCAAAATCCTGGTCATCCTCCTCAGCCTTTTGGACTCACTGTAGTTTTTGGTTTCTGAACACGCTACTTGAGATGTAGCTTAATGAATTCATCTTTTGCCTGGTTATGTTGTGGTAACAAACCACCCTAACACCATGAAAGTTGACATGATGCATATTGGCTCCTAATCACCTTAGTTCTATTCCATGTGTCATTCTGAGATGCAGGCTGAAAAAATAGTACCGGTTTGGGACATGGGGAAAAGAGCAAGAGCCAAACCATGTTATGACTCTTAAGGCTTTCACTCTGATGTGGCACCCCGACTTTCTCTGGCAACTCACGTTTGACTGTTGGAGAGAGAAATACACTTCTACCCCAGGGAGGGCACTACAAGTTCAGGGCATTGGATAAGGGCATTGGATTCCTACAGGGAAGGGGAGTGGGTAGAGATAATTGGGGAAAATAGTATAGTCAGCCCCATGGAAGTGGTAGTTTATATTTTTTACCTCACCTAGTTCAAAAAAGAGCTAGAGTTCGTCATGTTACTTTTACTCTAAAAGACATATATTTAGTAGAATCAAATCAAATATAAGACTAAAACAAGGGGCGCCTGGGTGGCTCAGTGGGTTAAAGCCTCTGCCTTCGGCTCAGTTCGTGATCCTGGGGTCCTGGGATCGAGCCCCGCAGAGCCCCACATCGGGCTCTCTGCTCAGCAGGGAGCCTGCTTCCTCCTCTCTCTCTGCCTGCCTCTCTGCCTACTTGTGATCTCTGTCAAATAAATAAAATCTTAAAAAAAAAAGACTAAAACAAAATTGTGGAGGGGAAATAATGTTTCGTTTTGTTAAATGGAGAGAACAAATGCAAATCTTCACTTCTTGGTAGACATAAGGAAATGAAGAAACAGTGCATTCTGCTCGTCTAATTATGCAAGAAGGGGATCGAATAACAATAGAAATGTGTTCTGGGTGCTAAATTCAGAAGTCAGTAACACAAATGCTTACCTAAGGATTACTCATAGACATAGTGGACATTGTTTTCTAATAGTGGATTTAAGCAACTGAGAAAACTTGTATTATGCGCAGTAGACCAGTCCTGAATAAAACCTTACTCAGTGAAGAGAAACTAACCATTGTAATTTCAGCCTTTGCCACCACCAGATCTTTTTTTTAAATTAATTAATTTATTTTTTCAGCGTAACAGTATTCATTGTTTTTGCACAACACCCAGTGCTCCATGCAACACGTGCCCTCCCTATTACCCACCACCTGGTTCCCCCAACCTCCTACCCCCGCCCCTTCAAAACCCCCAGGTTGCTTCTCAGAGTCCATAGTCTCTCATGGTTTGCCTCCCCTTCCAATTTCCCTCAACTTCCTTCTCCTCTCCATCTCCCAATGTCCTCCATGTCATTTGTTATGCTCCACAAATAAGTGAAACCATATGATACTTGACTCTCTCTGCTTGACTTATTTCACTCAGCACAATCAGATAAGACCTCCAGTCCTGTCCATCTTGCTACAAAAGTTGGGTATTCATCCTTTTTTTTTTTTAATAAACATATAATGTATTTTTATCCCCAGGGGTACAGGTCTGTGAATCACCAGGTTTACACACTTCACAGCACTCACGATAGCACATACCCTCCCCAATGTCCATAACTCCCTCCCCCTCTCCCAACCCCACCTCCCCCCAGCAACCCCCAGTTTGTTTTGTGAGATTAAGAGTCATTTATGGTTTGTCTCCCTCCCAATCCCATCTTGTTTCATTTATTCTTCTCCTATCCCCCTAACCCCCATGTTGCATCTCCATGTCCTCATATCAGGGAGATCATATGATAGTTGTCTTTCTCCGATTGACTTATTTCACTAAGCATGATACCCTCCAGTTCCATCCACGACCACCAGATCTTTTACTGGAACTGCAATTAGGTAACAATGCCTAGTATGCTTTTAACTCTCAGGTCTTCCCATTTAAAGATGGGATTAGGTGCTTCCATTATTCCCTCTAATAGACTTTTATGCCTACCACTTTCTCTCCCTGGGAGGTCTTTATCTTCCTTTTGTACATATTCATAAAATATAACTTTAAGAGAACCACTCACTAAGGGGTCTCCAACCAGTTAATGCTATTCTATCCCCTGTTGTCGCATCGAGGTGCTTGAAGATAATAAACTGGCAAAGGTAATGTCTCTTCTTACAAAGCCAGAAATACAGTTGTGTAAATAAATTTTGGGTGCCCGGGAAGATGAAGGAACTAATTATTCAGTAGTTGGGAGGCACATTTTAGAACATTAAAGGCATATTTAAAATGTCCTTTTCAAGTAGTGTTTATTTGGCAGGTAATTAGGAGAGATTAAACGAAAAAGTGTTAATGGGGCTTCCCAGCCCCAGGTGGTACCTAAATCTGTTAGAAAGGCCCAGGGAGCCCTTCACAAGTGCAGAGAACTAATCAGAATGCTTGCTTGTGTAAAGAGAAAATTCTGTCAGCCTGACAGTTTCCTGCAGACAGAAGCAGAGAAATTTTAAGGAATGTGTCTCATCACTGAAATAGCCTTGCTATTCAAGGTTTTCTCTCCTGGAGGCAGCTCGCACATGAGTAGATATGATAGGTCTGAGAGGGGCAGAAGATAGGTTGCCAGAATCCATGCTTGTAAAAACTACAGACCAAAGGACAAAATTACTGCTTTAGCAGCTGAAAAAAAAAAAAAAAAAAACACACCAGCACATCATGCATCCAGATTTAACGTAAAACCAGAATAAAGTCATCTTTTAAGAAACTTGATATTTTCGTATGCAGTGTTTAAGAAGAAAATTTATCATTGTTTAATTTAGATTACATTCCTATATATCTGTTTCTCTAAAAATACTTACATTTTATTGGTCATTTATAGGTAATATTTTTATACAGTTTTAAAACCCTTTCTGAGCTGGTAGCTGTATATACAATATGGTATTTTGAGAGAATGTTCCAAGAAGTGTCATCCTTCAGTACAATGTACAAGAAAATGATATTAGAGACGTGTGTGGGGGGGCTAACATAGAATATACAAACAATAATAAAAATAAATAACAGAAAACAGTGATAGAATAACAGAGTAAAATGATAGAATAAAAGCTCTCAAAGAATGGAATAAAAACTAAAGGCTTAGGTAACAGACATATTGATTTTTTACTCTGGTCCTCACTTCATTGTTGAGTGCATTTTTCTAAATTGTTTGAAAAATAAATAAAAATAAATTGTTTGAGCTGAACTGACTTTACCTTCCTTTCCTTTATGCCTCATTTATAGCATGTCCAGTTAACTTTTATGTGCTATTTATGTCCAATAATGATGTCTCCGCTTAGTGTACTGTGATAAGAATAATGAATATCCTTCCAGCTTGGATTCTGTTCTTGCTCTTCCCCGTCAGTTTCGCAGCTCCTGCAGATGAAAACATCTGGAGTCAGAGTCACCTTTGCAGCAGATAGAGCATCTAACCAAGCACTTTTCACTTTTGTAGGTGCCCAATATATTGGACTGACACACCTTAGTTTTAAAATCCTGACTATTGGAGAAACATCTTTTCCTCCTCTCTTGTCCTGATTCACAGTGGAGGAACACACACTTACAGCGCCTTCTCTGTACCCTTGTATTTACTCCTCTGCAGAGGTGTCGGGGCTCACTAATTGAGTTCCCCCCGGCCACCTTTCAGGTGGTGATCCTGGCTTTCTGTGGCCCCTGCTAATGAGCTAGGTAAGACAAACCCACTGTTCCTCTAGGTTGTGGTTCTCCTCTGTGCTGTTCGTTGGTTGCTTTCCCTCTGTGGCTTCTCCCCATGAGTGTGGACTCACAGTCCAGATTTTAGGGTAATAATTTAAACAGTGCTTCCCTTGTGAAGCTTTTCCTCAACAGGTTGGGTTTCTTTTACGTAGCACCCTATACTTCTCCCTCATTGCATTCATCATAATTATAATTACTTAAAAATAATAGCAGTAGCTAAGATTTCTCGCTCCCTTGTTAGAGGCTTTGTAAACACTTTATATGCATTTTCTTAATGAATTCTTCATGGTACCCTTTTTATACACCAAATCATTAAAGTCCAGAGATAAATAAGTCGCTTAATGTCACACCAGCTTCTAACTGGTAGAACCTGGATTATCTGATTCTAGAGCCAGTAAGTTCTTTTCATGCTTCACAACCAGGAGAGGAAATTAGAAAAGTTAATTCTTAAACCCGGACGAAGTTCAGAGAGGTTACAGTATAGGTTGGAAGCAAGAATAAGAACTTCTCACTAGTGATCATTTGGGAAGAGGTGCTTTTCTCAGTTAAGGGAGGCTTGGAAGACAAATTCACCAAAGTAAAGCCATTTTGGTGAACGTAAAAGTCAGTAGAATCATAAGATCAGACTCATGGGAAACCACAAGACACTCTCCCTCTGGCAGTAAGAGCCACACAGTCTGGACATACTTAAAATTGCTCCCTGTGGGTAATTCCATAACCTTAAGATAATGGAAAAACTAACTGCCCAATGTGAATGATGAACCCAAAGTTAAAGAGTAAACCTCTCCCTGTACCATTAGCTAACTTAAATAAAACTTATAAAACCCTTCCTTAGAGGCAAAGTGGGGGTACTCTTCCTCACCTGGTAGGAGAGACTACTACCTTGTCTATGAAGGAGTTGCTTTCTTACTTCTATGCTTAATCTTTGTCCCTTCCTCTGAAGGGCTTTCTCCTGAATTCTTTCTTCCATGAAGCTGAGAGCCCTCTTCACAAGGGGCCTGAGGCCCTCCCTCCTGGAGTGTTGACCAGTCTGGCACCAATCTGGGTATTCCTCCCTATTCTCAAAGCACACTGTGTCCACTCCTCTCCCCTCTCTCTCTCTAGGGAACTCAAGGGAAGAAAGGGAAGGTGAAGTGCAGCTGAATGAACCACATCTTAATCCACTGGCCATGTTTTCTAAACCAGGCAGGCTAACTTTAGAGCCCTGCTGTACTTTTTTTTTTTTTTTTAAGATTTTATTTATTTATTTGACAGACAGAGATCACAAGTAGGCAGAGAGGCAGGCAGAGAGAGAGGAGGAAGCAGGCTCCCTGCCAAGCAGAGAACCCGATGCAGGGCTCGATCTCAGGACCCTGGGATTATGACCTGAGCCAAAGGCAGAGGCCCTAACCCACTGAGCCACCCAGGTGCCCCCTTGCTGTACTTTTTTAATTAAGGTAATATTCTCACCCTAACACAGAAAATAGTAAAGAAGAGGTCATGATGAAAAGCAGCATTCTCCCACTCCAGGTCCCCTCTGCCACCAGTGTGCAGGTGGTTTCTTGGTCTGTTTCTGTTTACCTTTCTTCTAGTTGTAATTTCTCAAAAAAGGGTGATGAGTGGTAAATGTTTTGAATTCTTGTCGGTCTGAATATGTCTTATTCTGCCCTTTCACTGAATGGCAATCTAGCTATGTATAGAATTGTAGATTAAAAATTATTTTTCCTTAGAAAGTTGAAACCTCTAGTGTTTTCTGTTCATTTTACTGTAGATGAATTTCTTTTTTCTCTTTCTCTGAAAGCTTTTGGTATTTATTCCCTTGATGTTTTAGAATTCTCTAGTGATCTGTCTAGGTGTGAGTTATTTTTCATTAAGTGTGTTGGGTAGTTCGTGACCCTTTCAGTCTGAAGGCTCTTGTGCTCCTTAGTTGTGACTAATGCTACTATTTATTTGATGATTTCCACCTCCCCATTTTCTCTGCCCTCTTTTTTCTTTGATTTCCTGTTGGTCAAATGTTTAGTCCCTTAGATTGGCCCCTTCCTGTCTCCCATATTTTCTGTAATGTTTTCCATGGTTTTGTCTTTTTGCTGTACCTTCTAAAGACATCCTTTTTTCAATTATTTTCTTTAATTTTTAATTTTAAAAATCACTTTTAAAATCATAAAGAGCCCTTCCATATTCTCTGTTTTTCCCTCCCATATTTTTCTGCTATACTGTTTTACATAATTATTATATATGTATAGCTTGAATTAGTTGTTTTCTCTGGGATCAGCTTTTCTTTTTACTTTTACTCTCTGAGTTTTCCTCCTGGGCCTGCTGATTTTTGATGACCTATTCATATCCAAAATAGAAGGCTGAGGAAGCTGTGGTGCTGCCTGGGTGTCCCCTGCTGAGTATGAGAGCTATGCTCTCACTCTCCCTGTCCCCTTTCTTCTCAGTAGGAATCCTGAGAGGGGACTTTGTAAAGAGCAGGGCAGGGCTGGGTGGATTTACTAGTAGTCTTTACCTTAGGGGGACAGATCCTCAAATTTCTCGAATTAGGTAGATTTTCATCTGTGGTGCCAACATCTACCCTAGAAGCCTTCATCTTTGTAATTTATTATTTTTTAAAGTTTGCTCCATTTTTTTGTTTGGTGTGTTTCCTGTATGTATGTATGTATATATTTATATATTTATATATACATACATACATACATATATATATATATTTTAAAGATTTTATTTATTTGAGAGAGAGAAGGAGCAGGGGAAAGGGTAGAGGGAGAGGGAGAAGCAGACTCCCTGATTAGTGGGGAGCCCTATGTGGGGCTCTGTCTCCACTCTGGCTGGGATCATGACCTGAGCTGAATCCTGAGCTGAAGGCAGAGAGGCTTAATAGATTGAGGCACCCAGGTGCCCCTGTTTCCTTCTTTTGGAGAGAATTCCTAAAAATTCTTGTTTGCTTTTGTTTCTGTCTGTGGGAACAGCCTGGCAACCTGTGCTCTGATGTTGGTGAGGGATAGTGGTAGAGGAGGGCATGCTGGCTGGTAGTTTATCCCATATGTGGGCTTCAGGTATCCATCCCTTTTTCAGCTGCGTTTCTTGTTCACATCCTCTTGCTCTACCCACTGGATCTAAGCAATAACCACCCTACAAGAAGAGCTTTCACCTCCTTCATGGTCGTCTTTGCATTTTTCCATCAGTCTGCTCCCATCTCTTCTCTGTCATCCAGACAGGGGTTGGGACACCACAGCATGCAGGTCAAATCACTTAGGCTACCTGTTTTTATAAAATAAAGTTTTATTGGAACACAGCCCTGCTCATTTGGTTTGTATGTTGTCTGTGGCTGCGTTTATGCTACAGAGGCAGAGTTGAGTGGTTGCAACGGAGACCAGCAGAGCTCAGTAGTTGCCACAGCAACTACTGTGCAAAGCATAAACCCTGTGCTCTGTTCCTTTACAAAAAAGGTTTGCCAACCTCTGGTTTAGAAATTTTGAAATTTCTAATTTTCTGATCATGCCTGCTTACCTTTACTTCCTCATCCCTTTCTCTTCATAAATACAGGCTTAATCCACTGTAAAATTCTTTTAATTCAGTAATTCTGAGGAGGACCATAAGCGTCCTTGGCCTACAAAGGCCTACTGTGCCCTCATGAGCTGGAAAGACAGAGTTCCTATTCTTACACCTTTTAATATGCCGGCAGCCTGATTATCAATGGCTACCTTCCTTGTGTCACCATTTAAGGTGTGAGAGCAGAGACTCTAATTCCTTGTGTCTTAACAAAAGCCAAGGACATAGTAAGACTCCAGAGAGTCTTTGTTGAATATTAAATGAATAAATGAATATAAATATGTTTAAAAATTTTTTTAGAGTAGTGGGTTTTTAATCTAGTTTTTTTCTTTTGAATGCAACATTTAAAATAGCTTTTATCTGTTAATAATTCATTTATATATTCTTCCTTAAGATTAATTATATGAACAATGGCTTATTATTAGTAATGGAGAGAAGCCTTGTGTTCTGGATATTTATCAACCCAGATATTTGCATTCTACCTCATTTTACTTATTATGTCTCTTTTTTTTCTTTTACAGGTTATAATAATGTAACATAGTATTTTTTTCTTTTTTTTTCCGCATGTTGTCACATTATTTTATATGTACATAGTTGCAGTTTAAAAACTGTATGTTTGTGGTTGATAAAAATATCTGCTCGTAAACCAGAATGTTCTAGGAGCATAATTTTCAAATATTTTTCATTAGTGATTTTTAAAAAATGTGTGAAATAAAAGATGATTCTGAAACAAGACTTGTAAATAAGAATAAGAATAGAATCTGAGTTGAATGGTTTCTACTTTTTGGTGTATATATGTGTCTTCCTGACTATCTGAGTATTATTTAGAATCATCGCTCATGTCAATTAAGACAACTGTATGGAGTTCTTAAATAATAAAGAAATGGTTTTGCTAGTAGACATTTCCATTAGAGTAAATTTGTCATTTTTTTCTACTGCAGTTAATGTGTTTCTCTTGAGTCATGGTGTCTTCAGTTGTACCAATTTAAAATTTATAACAGTTAAATTAAGTAGAGCGAGCACCTGAATTATTTGCTCATTTGGAAATTAGGCAAATGGCCTGTTTTAACATCTTCTGTAGAAGAGCATTTTTTTATGGATGTGCTCCTTTCCTTGTTATTTCCCATAAAACAGAAACACAATTAGGGACTTGTTATTATTTGTTATTTGATTCAGCCCATCTCCCATGCACCCTTCAAATACATTAACAAATTTATAAATGCAGAAATTTTGGTTTTTAAATTTCTTTTCCCTAACTTTATCATATGTTTAGAGAAAAGAGATTGTAATATTAGCATCTCCCAAAGGAGGGACTGAGGAGGACATTTTCTTGGCACTTTGAGAGTATTGAGCTCTTGAATGCTATAATGATAAAGAAATGTCCTTGACCTCTGACACAAGATTTCACAGGGCTAGGATTCAGGGGAATAGGATGTGCCTTCCATGTATCCTTTTTCTTGCTTTTTTACTTTTGCTGTATGTATATAAGCTTATGGGAAAAATGCTTTATCTCAAGTACATTGTCTTTTGTTCTATTATGCCTAAACATTTTTGAGAAAATTATTTTAAATGGAATCTCCAAGAATGTGGAACTGTGTTATGTGTTTGGGCAGTGTCATTTGTAGAGGAGCATAGATTCCATGAATATTTGACAAACAGTAAAATATAATGATACAAAAACATTTTTGTAGGTAGTATATAGATCAGTGCTGTCCTGCAGTACTTTCCAAGATGGTGAATCTGTTCTGTATCTGTGCTGTCCAGTATAGTAGCCACTGGCCACTAATGATTACTGACTACTCAAAACATGGCTAGGAACTGAGGAATGTAATAGTTCATTAAAAATATATGTATTGGTAAAGTGGTTTTTTAAATTGTCTCTTTATAATAATAGACTAACAGATTTTAATTTTTTCTAAATTTGATTTTTTTTCTTTTCAGGTAAATATATGCAGATGATGAACATTCTTAAGCCAATTGCCTTTGATGTTATCCATTTCATGTCTCAGCTATTTGATTATTACTTGTATGCAATATATACCTTTTTTGGTCGGAATGATTCAGTAAGTCACCTTTGGAGGGAAAGTCTGTTTCTTATAAAATTTATTTATTTTTAAAATATAAAGGTTTTCATTCTCTTCATATAAAATACACAAATAATATTATTTTGAAAATTATCCATCAGAAATCTAACAAAATTATTGCTATCACCTTTTTGTCTACCTAATTACCTTATTTATATATTAATTTTACTTCAAAATGATAAACATACTTTATGTTATTCAGAGTTTTGGCAGAAAAAGTGCAGCGTGTGTTTTTAACCTTAACATATTTTGGCAATGAAAAATGTGTGGGTTGCCTTGTTTAAATCTGGCCCAGTGTGTAATTACTGCACAATAAATGAGATGTTTTAAATATTGGCTTATAAACCTTAGCAGACACTACTACATTCAGAAGATTATGGCAAATATTTATTAAAATAATTGAAAACCTTTGAACTGAACCTTCTGTCTACTACAGAATTGCTTCCTGTACCACCTTTTTGTGTTTCTGAAGCTCTTATTGATTTTATCTTTTCTACTCCTAAAAAGAACAACACAATATTAGGCAGGTAACTTATCCGATATTTGGTAATTATTATGTTATATTACAGATTTCTGTGTAAAAGGATATTGTTGGGTCCTATGACTATATCATAATGCTGATTTTTCACATAATATATTTTGTATCTTTTAAAAACATGAATTTTAATGGTAACTACATTTATTACATGAATGTTTGTATCCCTGCTGTGATTACAGCTATATCATAGGCATGATATTTAAATTTTTTTAATAGATTTTATTTATTTATTTAAGAGTGTGTGAGTACGGGGAGGGGCAGGAACAAGTAGACTCTGTGCTGAAGCCTGGATACCAACATAGGGCTCAACCCTATGACCCAAGCCAAAACCAAGAGTCGTACGTCTAACTGACTGAGCCACCTAGGTGCTCCAAAGATATGATCTTTTAATAATGGGATCTCAACTTCCTGTTCTTAATTCTCTATAATATTCCTTAGAAAGAATGCTAATAAAATCAGAGTAAGAGTGTTGCTGCAGAATTTAGGTTACTATAAAATAGGTACTAATTCATTGCTCCGAATTTGGAAACTCAGTAAATAAATGTGAGAGAAGAAAGACATTCTAGAATTTTAGCTAATTGTCAGAATCTTTAAGTCTTCTAGATGAGCCCTTCTCTCTCTCCTGAGCTGAGCCTCCATAGCAGCACTGCCCAAGAGAAGTTTTGCAGTCACGGAAATGCTTTAAATTTCTGCTATTAGGGTAGCCGCTGGCCACATGTGACTATTGAGCACTTGGAATGTCATTAGTGTGACAGACTTTTTAATTGTATTTAATTTTAGCTAATTTATCTCTAGATATAAATGGCCACATGTGGCTGGTGATTGTCATATTGGATACTACACTTATGCACCACATTGTTGATAAGATTTTTTTTTAAAGATTTTATTTATTTATTTGACAGAGAGAGATCACAAGTAGGCAGAGAGGCAAGCAGAGAGAGAGAGGAGGAAGCAGGCTCCCTGCCAAGCAGAGAGCTCGGCTCGGGACTCGATCCCAGGACCCTGAGATCATGACCTGAGCTGAAGGCAGAGGCTTAACCCACTGAGCCACCCAGGCGCCCCTGTTGATAAGATGTATTAAAATAGGGTCCTTTGGAAGCTTTTGGGAACTAATTCTTTTGGACATGACTTTCTAGCTGATTATATACTGGCACAGATTTGTGTACAGTGGAGTTCACCAGGACCTGAGAAAGTTAGCAAAGTATATTTAGGTGCTTATTGTAAAAAAGGCTATATATTTTATTGAAAATAAAATATGTCATGTTTTAAAGGACACATTAACCTCATGTTTTGTATTAAAAGCATTTTCAGTCTTTTTTTTTTTAAAGATTTTTTTAATTTATTTATTTGACAGCGAGAGATCACAAGTAGATAGAGAGGCAGGCAGAGAGAGAGAGAGAGAGGGAAGCAGGCTCCCTGCTGAGCAGAGAGCCCGATGCGGGACTCGATCCCAGGACCCCGAGATCATGACCTGAGCCGAAGGCAGCGGCTTAACCCACTGAGCCACCCAGGCGCCCAGCATTTTCAGTCTTATAAGACTCAGTAACAGCTGTTTCACTGTATTGAAATAATTAGCTGCCGGTTATAAGTATTTCTGTCCTTAACCTGGGTGTCTACACATATATCATATTAGAAACATTTTGTATTATATGAACTGATAAAAGGTGCCTATGAGTGAGGATGTACAAATAAATAGAGCACTCAGTCTACCTCTTGTACTTTTTAAGAAAAACTTTTCCTATTGTTAGAGTATGCTTAGTAAACTAGCTTTTATCTACCATGTGAATATTGGAAATATGTGCATCTTCAAATAGGACAATTTATAATTCAGACCCTATTTTTGATTCTGCAAAACTGAAGGGAACACTATTTAAAGCACAACAAAGACTGAATCTCTATAAAAAGGGGTTTTACAAATTTATAAAAAGAACCACTCCATTTTTCTATCCATATTTTGCTTTGCTTAATTTTTTTTAAAGATTTATTTATTTTAGAGAGGGAGCTCAAGTGGAAACTGGGACACAGGGAGAGGGAGAGAGAGAATCTCAGCAGATGCCCTGCCAAGCATGGAGCCCAATGTGGTGCTCCATCCCATGACCCTGAGATCAGGACCTGAGCCAAAATAAAAGAGTGAGACTCTCAACTGACTGGGCCACCCAGGTGCCCTTGTTTTGCTTAATTTTACATATATTTAAAGTTTCTGAGTTTTTTACCTTGAAAGATTATATTCTTAATTTGCTTCTTTATATTCCTTTTGGAACAAGACAATCTAAGTAGCATTCATAAGCATATATAAGTGTATAAGACTGAAGTGGTAGCTTTTAATTTGCTAAGAAAATAAGTCTTCAGGTCCATTAGAAATCCTAGACATTTTGATATTCAAATATGTATGTACATACATACATACTCCAAATTGCCCTGTTAGCTGTTGAGTCTTAGGTGGTAGGAGGGGAGGAATTATTAGGTAATTGGTAGAATGGGAAGAACACCGTAGTACATGATTGCTCCTGCTTCTCTTCCAGGGAAGAAAGACACTTGTATGAGAGAACTTGGATGAATACTGTCTGTAGATGAATAAGCATGTTTCTCAGGGCTTCTAGAAAGTCATTGGCTGGGGAACCTTAGTGTATACAGTAGGTTTATGGATTCTTCGTGTTCATACTAATTCCTTCAGAAGCTCTTGCTCTTCACTGGACTGTTTATAACCGACTACATCATCCTCTGTTACCTATTAATCCATTTGGCTCTATTATAATAATGTTACTTAGAGTGTTCCTTATTCTGCTTTGCCCCCAGCCTTCCATTATTCACCTCATGAGTTATATTTTCTGTGGTTCTTCCTATTGCTATTCTCTCATGAAGACCATTCTCTGTGTCACCTTAACACAGTAGTAAGCACATAGTAGACTCTTAGGACACATGTGTTGATGCCCTAATTATTTCTTATCTAAGTAAATCTGATGAGTGTTCTTGAAAAAGTTTGTGAGCATCATTTAAAATTACCTTAATTAATGAGATGGTTTATTGTTGTTGCTTTTTATAGAGAGTCTGTGATTCAGTTTTTAAACTTTTTTTTTTTTTAATATTTTATTTATTTGACAGAGAGAAATCACAACTAGGCAGAGAGGCAGGCAGAGAGAGAGGAGGAAGCAGGCTCCCTGCGGAGCAGAGAGCCTGATGTGGGACTCGATCCCAGGACCCTGGGACCATGACCCGAGCCGAAGGCAGAGGCTTTAACCCACTGAGCCATCCAGGCGCCCCCAGTTTTTAAACTTTTAAGAGAGAATTAACTTCTGCTTCTGGCTATGAAGGACTGAGATTTTACTGAATAATAATCCCTGTGGAAAATAGGGATGCCTGGGTAGCTCAGTTGGTTAAGTGTCTGCCTTCAGCTCCCTGCTTAGCAGGAACCTGCTTCTCCCTCTGCCTGCCTCTCCCCTTGCCTGTGCTCTCTCTCTCTCTCTCTCTCACCCTCCCACCCTCCTCTCTCTCCCTCTCTGACAAATAAATAAAATCTTTTTTAAAAAAGTATTATAAAACCTGAATGTTATACAAAAGGCAACTACCTAAGCATACTGAAGAGTGAACAAAGCTATAGACTCTGGGGTGTTGGGGGCACAGTTCATGCTAGTGTGTAGGCTGGAGAAAGGGGAGCTATAAGAATAAATTCCATCTCCATGGCCTTGCAGCCCAGGGTTAAAGACAGTTCATGCAGCACAAAGGTGGAGGCAAGCATAGGAAAACCTTCAGTCTTTATGGATTGGGGAACCAGAAAAGTGAAGCCAGGAAACTGGTAACACTGAAAAGAGTAGGGGAAAGTGCAGAAGAAAAAGAGGCAGAGAGGGGTTCCCCAAAGTCTTTTACCCCCGTATTTGATTAACTCACAACCTCTTTATATGAAACAGATTGACTGGAGCCAAAGAAAAAAACATCTGAACAGAGAATGAAGCTGTTGCATAAGAGATAGTTTGTAGTGCAAGCCCAGCCAAGAAAATTACATAGTGAAAACAAAGGAAACACTGCCAGTGGAGAAAAATAACAAAATCCCAGATCTCCAGAATTAAATTGGTAATGCAGTCTAACTTTACCCAACATACATAAGTCCAAAAAAAGTGGAGTACATCCTTAAGTAAAAAGAAAATCAATGTAGTTTGACTCCAAAATGTTGGAACTAAGGGATAAGAATTTTAAATGGATTATCAAAACCATCTCAAATAGAGTAAGACAGAAGAGGTTTTAAATGTATGAACATCTCAGTAGAAAAATAGGAAGATCTAGTAGAAACATTAATAAAAAACCAAAGTGGGGACAGCTGGGTGGCTCAGTGGGTTAAGGCCTCTGTCTTAAGCTCTGGTCATGATCCCAGGGTCCTGGGATCGAGTTCCACATTGGGCTCTCTGCTCAACGGGGAGCCTGCTTCCCTCCCCCCCACTCTGCCTGCCTCTCTGCCTACTTGTGATCTCTGTCTGTCAAATAAATAAATAAAATCTTTAAAAAAAATAGTTTGAAAGTGCTATTTTCTTGAAGTGCTTGAAAGCACTTTCATAAAAACAAACAAAAAAACACCAAAGGGGAATCCTAGAACTGCAAAATAGAATTTCAGCAATTAAAAAAAATTTACTGAATGTACTTTACAATCAAATAGACATGGCAGAGGAAAGAATATGTGAACTTGAAGATGAACTAATACAAATTATTCAAAATGAAGAACAGAGAGAAAAAAGATTGGAAAACAAAATGATCAAAGCCTTAGGACCATGTTAAGTTATAGCAAATGATCAAGTATACATATAATTGGAATACCAGATGGAGAAGAAAGAGAATAAGGGAGAAGAAAGAGAATAAGGTAGAAAAAAAAATACTTGAAAAAACACTGGCCAAAAATTTGCAGATACCAGATAGTAAATGAATAGCAAGCAGAGTAAGCACAAAGGAACATACAACATGATACCTCATGGTGCAACTGTGCCTGGAAAACTACAACAGACTTACTACATATAAGGACCAATGATCTGATTCTGCTGACTCCTCATGGAAAACTGCAGAGGCTAGGAGAGAGTTAATACCTTTAAGGTACTGAAAGAGAAGAAAACAATGTTAATCCAGAATTTGTATCTAGCAAAACTCCATTCGAGAATTAAGGTGAGGGGCGCATGGGTGGCTCAGTCAGTTAATCACCTGCCTTTGGCTTGAGTCATAATCCCAGGATCCTGGGATGGAGCCCCATGTTAGTCTCCCTGCTGACCTGGGGAGGTGCTTGTACTCCCTTGCATGATCTCTCTCTCAAATAAATATATAAAATCTTAAAAAAAAAAAAAAAAGAATGAAGGTGAAATTAAGATACTTTTAGATAAAAAGAAAAAACTAAGAGAACTTGTCACCAACAGACATGTAATACTTAAATGCTGAAGGAATTTTTTTTAGGCTGAAGGAAAGTGATACCAGAAGAATGAAGGTGAAACTAAGACACTTTTAGATAAAAAGAAAAAAAAACTAAGAGAATTTGCCATAATATATGTAAATGTATTTCATATAACAACCATAAGAAGATGTGCACCTATGAGATCACAAGATTTCTATATATGAGGGTAAATGGAACATTTTTAACAGCAAATGGATTGTGAAATATTAAGAATGTATATTGTAATTCTTTGGACAATGAAAAATAATATTGAAGACTTAGCTCTTTTGCCAATAGGAAAATTATATTAGAATTCTAAAAAATAATATTTATATAATCAGAAAAGGCAAGAAAAGAGGAACTAAGGAACAAAAAAGAGATAACCTGTAATGATGGTAGCTTTAAATCCAACCAGTAATCAGATTTAATGTTAATGGACTAAGCAGTCAAATTAGAAGGCAGAGATTGTCAGAATGATTAAAACAAATAAAAAAATAAATCTTTTTTTTTTTTTAATTTTTAAAATTTTTTTTGAGGGGGGGTAGATATTTATTTATTTGACAGAGAGAGAGAGAGAGGCAGTGAGAGAGGGAACACAAGCAGAGGAGTGGGAGAGGGAGAAGCAGGGAGCCGGATGTGGGGCTCAATCCCAGGACCCAGGGATCAGGAACTGAGCCCAAGGCAGATGCCTAATGACTGAGCCACACAGGCACCCAAAAGAAACACTTCAAATATAACAAAACACCTAGGTTGAAAGCAAATTCATTGAAAAGTTATGCCATGCAAATAGTAAGTGTTTGCTTTCTTAAGAAAACTACAGTAGTTTGGGCGCCTGGGTGGCTCAGTTGGTTAAGAGTCTGCCTTTGGTTCAGGTCATGATCCCAGGGTCCTGGGATGGAGCCCCACCTTCCCAACATCAGGCTCCCTTCCTCTCCCTCTGCCCCTCCTCCTGCTCATGTGAGCACTCGCTCACTCTCTCTTTTCCTCTCCCTTGTTCCCTCTCCCTCTCAAATAAATAAAGTCTTTTTTAAAAAGTTGCATGAGCTATGTTAATATCAGATAAAAAAGATTTGAATGCATAATGTGTTAAGAGAGATAGAGGGATTCATAATTAAGGGTCAATTCAGCTGGAAGGAATAGCAAGCATAAATATGTATGTGGCTACTTAACATAGCTTCAAAATACATAACTTAGTAATTGACAGAATTCAAGAGAAAACAATCAAAAAATCCATTATAGTTGGAGATTTTAAAACTACACAGTAACTAATAGAACAAGTATATAGAAAATCAGCAAGTACATAGAAGATCTGAGCAACGGTTTCAATCATCTTCAGTTAATTGATGTTTATGGGACACCACACTAAACAGTGGCAGAATATATGTTCTTTTCAAGTGCACATGATATGCTCATCAGGATAGACCATATTCTGCGGCCATTAAGTATGTTCTAGTGAATTCAAAATCATGTAGATACCCCTGGGGATAAAAATACATTATATGTTTATTTAAAAATTTAAAAATTAATGAAAAAAATCATGTAGAATATATTCTCTGATGATAATGTAATTGAATTAGAAACCATTAAGATAACTAGGAAAAATCCAAGTGTTTGGAAATTAACACACTTCTAAATAAGGATTGGTTTAAAGAAGAAATCAGAAGGGGCACCTGGGTGGCTCAGTGGGTTAAGCCTCTGCCTTTGGCTCAGGTCACGGTCTCAGGGTCCTGGGATCGAGCCCTGCATTGGGCTCTCTGCTCAGCAGGGAGCCCGCTTCCCCCCCCTACTCTCTGCCTGCCTCTCTGCCTACTTGTGATCTCTCTCTTTCAAATAAATAAATAAAATCTTAAAAAAAAGTCATAAGAGAAATTGGAAAATATTTTAAAGTGAATAATAATGAAAACAGAATATATCGGGTTGTGGAATGCAGCTAAATTAGCACTGAAAGGGAAGTACCAAACTTTAAATGCCTGTAGTAAAAAGAAGAAAATCTCAAGTTAATGATAAGCTTCCACCTTAATAAACTAGAAAAAGAAGTGTAAATTAGGTACTATGTCTCTCCTTCAAAGGGCACCGAACCTATTATGGGGACCCCACTCTCATGACCTCATCTAAACCTGGTTACCTCCTAAAGGCCCCATCTCCAGGTAGCATCTCATTGGAGGTTAGGCCTTCAACATACGAATTTTGAGAGAACAACAAACATTTAGTCCATAAATGGAATAACTAGAATTTACTTACATTGCTTGTGGAAATGCAAATTGGTACAGCCACTAGAAAATAGTATGGCAGTACCTTATAAACTTAAAACTATGTCTATTGTATGAACCAGAAATTCTCCTTCTTGGTATTTATCCAAAAGAACAGAAAATATGTCTTCTCAAGGATATTTACACACACACACACACACACACACACATATATTAATGTTCATATAATTAATGACATTATTGAAGTAGCCCAAAACTGGAACCCAAATGTTCATCAGCTGACGAATAAGATACTATGATATATCCCTGTTATAGAATACTGTTAAGCAATAAAAGAGCATGAATTACTAATAGGCTTACTACATGGATGAATCTGAAAAGCATGTTAAATACAAGAAAGAAGTCAAACACAAAAGAATACACATGTATGAATCCATTTATATGAAATTTTAGAAAAGGCAAAATTACCATGACAGATCAGGGATTAAGGGTTGAGGGAGAGAATCAATGCAAAGGGCATAAGGACATTTTCAAAGGTAAGGGAATTCTACATCATGATTGTACTGGTCATCGGACTCTAGAGTTACCAAAATTCATCAAACTATATACTTGCAATGGCTGAATTTAACTGTACAAAAATAAGATCCTAGTGAAAAAAAAGAGGGGAAGTAAAGTAACAAAGTTTATAAAACCTAATGAAATTAAAATGTATTTAAAATGACTATATGACATGAGTTCATGTTTTACTACACCAGGCCATCACACAGCTATTTTAGCTTGAGGCTTTCTGTCACATGTTGTGTAAGTAATTCAAATAGGAATGGATGAGGAACAATAAATGTGTGTGCATGCCATATATATTATAATTATCTATGAATGAATTAGACTATATATTTTATAGTTTACTATTAACAATGTTTTAAATTTTTTGGCCCATACAGAACCTTTTAACGTTTTTCCAGATATCTGTATGTGTCTGTGATTACCTCTAAATTAAATTTATATTCATCAATTGAATCATTACCAACTAAGGAGCCAGCTAACTGGGTTTTCATGTCTTTTTTTTTTTCTTAAAGATTGTGTTCATTTGCTTAAGAGAGAGAGGAGCATGGACAGGGAGAGGGATAAGCAGACTCCGCACTGAGTGTAGAGCCCAGTTTCAGGCTCTGGATCTCATGACCTGAAATCACCACCTCAGCTGAAACCAAACAGTCTGATGCTTAACCCACTGCGCCACCCAGGCACCCCAGCTTTTCACTTTAACAGTCGAGTGTCCCTTCTCATTTAATGTTCTTATGTGAGGATGTTTATGAGTGCTTTGGCTCTGATGTAGTAAAGCAAATTCTATACTATGAAATGTTAACTGAGCCTAATAAAATTTTTTTCATAATTTTTGGATAAGGATTTGGGCTATCTCTAATTTGTGCTAGAAAATTTCAAACAGGGGCACCTGGGTGGCTCAGTCAGTTAAGTGTCTGCCCTCCGCTCAGGTCATGATCCTAAGGTCCTGGGATCGAGTTCTGCATTGGGCTTCTTGCTCTGGGGAACCTTTTTGTGCTCGCTCTCTCTCTCATTATTTCTCTCTGTGTGTCAAACAAATAAAATCTTTACAAAGAAAAGAAAATTTAAGACAGGCTGCTTTATTATGCTTCTACATAACTATGACACAGTGCATTATCTTTAAGTATCTGGTGTCATAAGTTTCAGAACTAAAAATAATAACTTGTGAGAAAGAGAAATACCGGTGAACTCTCTCCTGATAAATTTATTCGATTGCCAGGTGCTAGTGTGACCTGTAAATACAAATGTGAAGTAGTTCTCTTATTCCCTTAAGGGCTAAGGTTTGACTAATATGCTTGATGTTTTGAGACTTTTAAAATACAGTTTGGAGACCCTCTGAAGGCTAAATATCTGAGTGAAAATTCATCAGATTCTTTTTTTTTTTTTTTAATTCATCAGATTCTTAACCTTGGTTAATTGGAGGTTAGTGTATGAAAGATTATCTCCAAGGTGATGTAGCATACCTTTCTTTCTCTTTTTCAGCTGGAATCAACAGGACTGGGCCTTAGTAGTAGTAGACTAAGAACAACTCTTAACAGAATACAAGAAAGCCTTATAGATATGGTAAGTAACCAATTAGAATTAATTCTTTTGGGTTACAGAAAATAAAAATTAGCTACCCAGTCAATTATAAATAAATTGTGCGTCCATATGTATGTTGAGTGCCTGAGTCCTCAGTATTACACTGTGTGCTTGTAAGGAAGTAAATACAGGTTCCTTACAGTCTGATTGGAGAGAAGAAACTGGTGTACATGGGAGAGTCTGATTTTGGTTATACATCCAGTACAAGTTCAAGGGGAGGGAAGGTTCATGAGGAAACGTGATTTCAGAGAACGACTAAGGGAAGAAATGAGACTTGTGCTAGTGTTTGAAGAACAGGCATGGGGTTAGTGGGAAAAAGAAGAAAGACTGGCATCCAAATTAAGGTTCAGAAGTTGAGAAAGGGCCTGGAGATGGGAGAAGGTCTGGCCCACAGTTTGGTGTGTATCTTTGTTTGGCCAGTATCTTTGTGATTGGGACACTGGTATATACTGAAGAGTTGGGTTGGGGGAGTGTTTAGGGACCACTTTATAAATGGCCTTGAAAGTCAAGGAAGAGGTTTGGATGTAGTTGGCTATGCAGGAGGGGCTCTGGATTCCTGACTGTTGTGTCACAGGTTGTAGTGTATATTCTAAGAAAATAGATTAGGTGGGAAAATAGGGCTGAGGCTTTGTAGTGTTTAAGTTAACACAGACATTTAAAACAACAGTTTTTTTCTTGCGATGAGCCACTGTAGTGTAGAGATTGCTGTTTTTCAGCACATTCCTTTGCACCTTCATTAAGCCCAGGATCCTCTGATTTTTCTACACCTACCCAAACAATCAGTCACTTTCCTCTTTTCTCACAAGGTCTATTATTATGTACATCTGCTTCTGAAGTTTTAATAAAGCAATGTAATCATTCTTTTAAGAAATACTAATTGAAATAGGATTTGCGGGGTGTAGTAGTAGTGCTGGCCATTCATCAGTGCATGGAAGAGGTAATCCTGTCTTGGAACTTACATTTTATCGAGGCAGAGAGACAAATATGTAATATAGTGTCAAATAGTGAGAAGTGCTAAGAAGAAAATGAAGCAGAGTGAGAGACCAGTGGCCTTTGAGCAGAGATGTGAGTAAGATGAGAGAGGCTTGTGTTCATATCTTGGGTGAGCACTCTTTACACAGAGGAAATCACCTCTATCCATCTCATCCATCTCCCCTGTAATATGGACATGTTTCTGCCCAGTACATGTATATTATATTTTCATAGCACTTACCCCTCAGCAAACTGCATTTCTTCAGTAAATTGTTCGTTGAACAAAGGAGTAAACTCCAATCCCTGCGTTTTCTTGCCTACTGGCTTAACCTGGTTTGTTTTCTTGGCTCTCCATTTAATTCTGATCGTGTTCAGAGTCAGGGCTCCTTATTTGACCTAGCCACTCATTTATATATATATATATATATTTTTTTTTTTTTTTGTCTTTGTTTTTGTAAACTCGATTGGCTTTCAACTCCAGTAGAAGTTATCCTTGTTTCTGTTTTGCTTCTCCTTATTTGATACTTAGCATAACATTGATCATCACATCTTGTTTTCCAGATCTCAGTCCACAGCTTAAGTTTTTCTTGTTTCTGGCTGAAAGCCTTGAAATTGATGGACTGAATGGTCATAATCAGAAAGTCCAGAGTCGGGTATCGTTACATAGTTACCTCTAGAACCCATTACTCTTAACTTAGTCTGGGCTTCATGACAGTTGGAGCCATAGATTTCCTTAATAATAAAATAATAATAATACAGTTAAAAAGATTGATAGGTCAAAATTGACCTAAAGTCATGCACTCTGATGTCTTTGGCATCTCTGGTCGTTACTGACTGGTGATTGTCAAACCACAGTTCCAAATTTGACCCTTAAGGCATGGATTTGTTGCTTTGGATTCTGCCATATCTAATGAAGTATCACGACCAGGTCAACAAACTAGCTATTCAAACCAGCTGCCGCCCATCTGGGGATAACAATGTATCTGTAACATCTGTCTGACTAGTTCCGTGTTCACTGGGTAAGTTTTTCCCAGAACTGGTAGTCAGATTTAGAAATGTGTTTTTAAAAACCCCTCCCCCAGTAAATGGGTAGATAGATATGCCTGCTTTTTTCCTTTGACACCTGGTCTTTTAAAGAGATCTTTTCTTTATTTAAGTCCTTATGGTTACCATCTCTTAAATCAGACTGCACCTTGGATCAGAAGGCCATGAAACCAGTCATTCTTTTCTTCAGTTTTTAAGTAGTGCTGACCTTTTTGACAGGGTCTCTCCATAGTCCTTATTCCTCATACAGCAATACAGAAGTTTTCCTCAAATTTTCTGTTGGTTTACGTGTTACATGTTACATTATTACTCATACTGATAAGCATTGGTTTATTATTTTAGAAAATATATTTGTCATTTGCTAGACCTTGATCTCAGGTTCTTGTAAGCTGGTATATTAATTTTTCTTCACTTCATTAATTTGCATCTACATTGGCAGAGAACATTAATTGGTTTCTTGCTATTCAATACAGTCTTTGGCTGTTAAAGTAATTTATAGCCTAATCAATCTGGAGCCACTAAATGAAAGTTGTACTTTCTCTTGTATTTCCTCTATGTGTTGGTTAAAAGTTTAATAAGCACATTTTTAGTTATTGTGTTTTCTCCATATATATCTTCTAAATTTTGCTTCTAAGCTGTAAAAGGTATCGTGGAATCATTATGATCTTAAAAATGCCACCTGAAATTTTTTTATCATATATATTCAAGTTAAATAAAATTTGACACATCAAATAGAAGTTCAGGAAAAGGAGCCTACTAGGGGAAGGAAGAAAGGGAAGCTGGTATAGGTCATAGTGGTATCAGAACTGTGAATTTTTAGTTATACACTTGGTGATGCTAAATTGTTGGCTTTAAGATCTTTGACTAACTTGAAATCTTTGATAATAAAAATATATTTTAAATGGGTCCGGAAAAGTCAGTAAAAACGATTTCTCTTTGTAGTAGTAAATTATTAGTGGCAGAAGAGGTTAAATATTGTGACTTTCACTGTGAAACTGAAGATTTTGCTTAAGGTTTTATTTCTCAAAGTCTTCAAAGGGTTTTATGTCTTTTCCTTATTGTACTGGTATAATCTAAACACTGATCCAGCTTAGAAGCTTTTCCATTCAAGTGTGCAGTAAGCTCATGCCGTTTATTTAAATCAGTTTGACATTTTTGTGACTCTCTTGCTCTCTTCAAGCTTATTTCCCCAAACGTAAACACAGAACTTTAGCCTTTAAGCAGATAATTACTATAATTTTTATGCCCAAAATGCCAGTGTTAACTAGGAACAAAGAACGGTGTCCAAATGCAAACCCTTTGAAGTGGGAGCAACGATTCCAGTGATCACTGCAAGAATGTGAAAGAGCTCTGTGAATAAACAGGGAGTTCTCAACATTTGAATGGCAGGTAGGTAAGGAGTAGTAAGGATGGAGTAGGTGAGTGCTTGTGGCCTTTCCGTATACCCAGAGATAAACTTCATTTCTCTCAGGCCACAGATCCTTGCCTTCTGTCACCTTTTAGCACCACCTCCCTCTTCTATCCTAAATTAGCTAGTTAATATCTACATTCACAGGAATTTTTCAGTTTTTAAAGATATTTTTATTTTTTAGTATACATATAGTGATACCTAATCATAAAAGAATGAAATTCAGAAGTAACTCTGCTAGTATCAATGTGTGGTATTCATGGTCTACATGGTTATGCTGGAGCTATTTTGAGTTTGAGATTGTGCAATATTGGCAGAAAGTTCATATCCGTTTTTGTCAGTATAATTACAAAATATTTTAACAGAGGATGTGTTTAGTCAGTTAAGCGGCTGCCTTCAGCTCAGGTCATGATCCCAAGGTTCTGGGATCAAGTTCTACCTCAGACTCCCTGCTCAGTGGGCAGTCTGCTTCTCCCTATTCCTCTCCCTCTGCCCCTCCCCACTGCTTGTGCATGTGCGCGTGCTCTCTCTCTCTCATACTCTCTCTCAAATAAGGGAATGAAATCTTAAAAAAAAAAAAAAAAAAAGAGGGTGTGCTTGATGCCTAGTATATAGTTATGGAGTATAATTCTCCAAGTTTCTGCTTATAAATCTGTAGAAGAAAACTGAGCTGTGCTCCTTTAACCTGTACAGTTCTATACATTCTGAGTAGCTGTCAGCTTCTGATTGAACCTCTTTCCAATAAGAAACTCATAACCCTCCCTGCCTTATACTTATGTCTGATAGAAAGTGCTTTGTTGTGATGCAGCAAAATCTACCTCTCTGGAATTATTTTCTGTTATTCATATTTCTATTCCGTTGAGCCACTTGGTCTAGCTTAGCCATCTGGCCCAAGTGAGTTATCTCTTCCCCTAATTCCTTTATTAGTTTTTGTTTGTTTGTTTGTTTCATGGTTTCATTAAGTCTTCTTCCTCACCATCCATTGACTTGCTGTGAGATGGATATTCACAAAGAGAAAATACAGAGTATTATAGGAGGTATTGGAAGTATAATATTTGAAGTAGGTGGAAGGCAAGGAGCTATGTGAGGAGAGTATGAGACTCATGGGGCACCTGGGTGACTCAGTGGCTCAGTTGGTTAAGCGCCTGCCTTCTGTTCAGGTGATGATCTCAGGGTCCTGGGGTTAAGCCCTATATCAGACTCCCTGTTCAGTGGGGAGCCTGCTGCTTCTTCTCCCTCTGCCACTCCCCTTGCTTGTGCTCTATGGTTCTCTCTATCACTCTGTCAGATAAATAAATAAAAGCTTAAAAAAAAAAAAGACTCAAAGGATATGCAATAGTTGGATAGCTATCTTTATTATTAATTCATTCAACAAGCACACATTGAGTGCCAAGGTACTTTGTGGAAGACAAGTGGGTGGTCCTTCTGCTAGAAGAGGCAGGTAGGAATAACGAATATCCAATTTAATGTCAGATTGTGTCAAGAATTACAAAAAAAAAAAAAACTAGGAAAGGATAGAAAGAGAAGAGAAGGGGTATGATTTTGTTTAGGTGATCACACATGGCCTCTCTGGGAAGGTAACATTGAGGTAGATCCCTGAAGGAAGAAATAGAGGAGTGAGTCACCTGAATGAGAATTCATTTACTTAACATTTATTTAGTGTCTATTTATTGAACAGTTTATGTATGATGCTAGACCCTGTCTGGGAGTTGAGGATACAGTTTTGGTAGAGAGAGAGCAATCCGACAAACTCCCTACTCATGTGCAACTTGTTTGCTAGTAGAGAGGGAATATTTTGGAGAGAAGTGTCTCGGGTGGAGAAAACCGGGAATGCAAAGGCCCTGAGATGGGACCATGTCTGACCTATTCCAGGAATAGCACAGAGGTGAGGATAACCAGAACAAAGCAAGTAGGAGGGCTGGTGATAGATAAAATCAAAGAGATACCAGAGCCTAGATCCATGTAAGGCCTTTGGATTTTACTCTGAGGAAGACAGGAAGCTGTTGGAAGAGCTTTAGCAGGAGAGTTGACATGATCTGCCTTAATTAGGTAAAAGAGAATTATTTTCACTATAGTGTATCACAATTAAGGAGAGAGAGAATGTGGCCTGTACCAGTTATAGTGGAAGACGTAGTGAGAGATGTTCAGATTCTGGATCTGTTTTGAAGGTAGACCCATCCATCTAGATTTGTTGCTGGATTATAAGTGGGGTGTGACCATGAGAGGAGTCAACAATGACACCTAAGTTCTGGAGAATGGTGGTGCTATTACTGGAGATGGATAAGACTTTTAGGAGGGACATATTTGAGGTCAGTTTTCAGATGTGTTAAATGCACTAAAGGTAAGAGAGAGGTCAGGGCTAGCATGTAAATTTTGAGCTCTTGGCATGTGGATATTTAAAATGCGGGATGAAATTATCTAGGAAGTAGAATTTGAGTGAGAGAAGTCTGAGGGGTAAACTCTAGGACACTCCAGGGTTTAAAGATCAGGGAGAAAAGGACAGACTAGCAAAGGAATCTGAGAAGCGGCCAGTGGTGTAGGAGAAAAACCAGGAGGGTATGGTACTCTGGAAACTAAGTGAAGAAAGTTTTTCAGGATTAGCCATGTAGGATGCTACAGTAGTTTAAATAAAAAAGGTATTCAGAACTGACTGTTGGACTTGCCCATTAGAAGCCACTGGGAACCTTGATAACTGTTTTTTTAGAATAGAGTAGACAAAAACCTGATTGGAATGGGCTTGAAAGGGAGTAAGAGGAGATGAAGTAAAGACTCCCTTACCATCTTCATCAATTAAACTGTTTGAGGGTCTGCTCATGAAGGAGGCATGCCCAAGGTCTTGAGATACAAAAATGATGAAATTGGTTCTAATACTCCCAAGAACTCAGTGAGGTGGAGGGGCCAGGAAACCACAACTGACAAAGTGCACCTGATGCCATATACGGAAATAGGTATACGTGTAAATAACATTAACTCAAGTAAGATACTGGACGCCTCCATGGCTTAGTCGGTTAAGCGTCTGCCTTCAGCTCTGGTCATGATCCCAGGGTCCTGGGATTGAGTCCCACATCAGGTCTCTGCTCAGTGGGAAGCCTGCTTCTCCCTCTCCCTCTGCCTGCAGTTCCCCCTGCTTGTGTGCGCTCTCTCTCTCTGCTAAATAAATAAATAAAATCTTAAAAAAAAACACAAAAAAAACACCAGAAGTAAGATACCAATTATTCTTGGATACTGAAAAAGTAATAGAAAGGAGGTTAAGTATGACCTCAGACTTGAAAGATGAGGACAGAACTAGGCAGACAAAGAGCAGAGAGCTGGTAAGAAAAGAGTGTCAGTAGGACAGGTATAACAAGTAGCCCAATGCGGCTAGACCCTAGGGGCATAGCAGATTATTTGGAAGTGAAGCTGGCAAGGTAGCTGGTAATATCATGGCCACAAGTTTAGGCTTTTGTCTGTAAGGCCTGGATAGTCAATTGAGACTTTTAAACTGGGGAGTGGTATGGTAATGTCTCCATTTTAGAAAGATCACTTAGGTATACTAGAAAAATCAGCCAGTGAATTGTGTGCAACGTGAAGTAGAAATAGGAGAAGCCAGAGGGAGAGGTCTCTATTTGGGGGCTGTTAGTTCAGGTAAGAATGCTGTGGGGCCTTGGTACCGATGAAGCAGTGACAAAAAGAAACAAAGGAGAGGTGTGTGCTTAAGCATGATGGAGTGGGGAGGGAAAGGGGAGGCACGAATGATTCCAGGGTTCCTCACTTAGATAGTCTGGTAGATGGTGATTACATAAACACTGGCATTAAATGAAATAGCACACGCAGCCATTTAATGCTGTGTGTGTGTGTGTGTGTGTGTGTGTGTGTGTGTGTGTGTGCAGGAGACGGGTGATTATTTTCCTTTCTAGTAGAAGAAAATAAATAATGGAGCTGTGACTTTGATTAACTTGCATAGTTTCCTTATCCCAATTCTTCCTTAGAGAAAGCACAGTTGTTCCCAAAATAACTTTTAAATGCTAATTGAGTAATTAGAGATTGAAGAGAAACAATATCTTTTGTGGAAGATAGGATACAAAAAAGAACTAAAGAAGAATAAAACCATTTTCTAACTTGGAAGGTTTTATAATGTTTTAGTTCCATTTTGCTAAATTTATAAACCTGTTACGCTCCCAGAGTCCTTTCATTCATAAGGCAAGTGTTAGAGATTTGTGACTATATAATTCATTTAAGAAGTAATTGAGATTTACATTTTGTACACTTTTAGATTTGTTTGTATACAATTTTTGTGCCCTAATTTTCTTGGAGGATCTTTTAAAATCAATACACCCTGCTCTTCGGGCATCCCTTTCTTTGATTCCCATTAGCCACCTTCCTTCTCATCAGTAACGTGACCCCAGACATCTACCAACATAGTTAGCTCAGTTTCCGTTTATAAGTACATTCTAGTCCTGCCTTCTTGAGATTTTATCAAGGTTCCCTTGATTAAAGTGTGGATGTGAAATGGTTAACCACACCATAATTTTGGAATATGCCAGCTCAGTCCTCCGGAGGCTGTCTCTCTTTCCTCATTTACAGGTTCTCGAAGGGCATCTCGCTATTGTCTCTATGAAACATCTTCCAATTCATAAAGATGGCTTGTGTTGGCCGATTTTAGGTCATGCGCAGATAACAGCGTATGGAGTTGGATCGTTTTCACTTAGTATATAAAAAGGAAATTCCCAACAGTTAGAAAATATAAAAGAAGGAAAAGAAAGAACAGAAACTAAATGTGATTAATATGCATGCCTACGAGTATTTTAATTACAGGTCCAGTTTTGTAAAACCACATGGTTTATTGCTGTTAGATTTGATTTCAGGCTGTGTGTGCACATGTGTTGTGTTTTCTAGGAAGTTTCAGCTGATCCTACCGCCACCCTCACAGCAGCAGAAGAGAGAAAGGAGAAAGTGCCAAGCCCACACCTCAGTCACCTGGTGGTTTTGACATCTGGGGATACGTTGTATGGGCTGGCGGAAAGAGTGGTCGCCACAGAATCCTTGTAAGTTGTTAAATCCCGTTGCTTTGCCTTAAAGTATTTAAGAAAAGTTATAAAATGTGTAATTAGATTTCTAGCTGCATCCTTCTCCTACTTCTACATGTCACTTATTTATTTCTAAGAAGTCTCTCCTGAAATAGATCACCAATTGATTTTTTAAAACTGCATGGTTCCTGTTCAGTTACATCAGTGGAAAAAGGGAAATCTTTTAGGTTTCAGTTTTGAGCAACATGATCCTTGCTTTAAAGTAAAACTTTACAAAAAAGTCACCACCTCGTAGTGTACTTTATATTTTCCTATCAAATTGTGATTCTAGAGAAACTAGTTACAGCGTCAGTTTAGTGTTAAATACAGTTAGCCCTCGACGTCAGCAGGAATGCTTCCTGACCTTTATAAATCCCCCATTTTTAATACAGGTAAAGCACATGACTTCTTCTATGAAATGTAGCCCAGTATCAGTTAAGAGTTTTTACGTGCATAACAAAAAATAGAGAAAAACAGGGAAGCTGCTGACAAATCTCCATGCAAATGACTCCACTCCCGCACACCAGCCTCCTGACCCGAAGTTCACGTGTATATCTCAGCCAAGCTACAGTTTGCTGCATGAGGTTACTTAGGAGATGTGCCAGCCAGATGTTAAATCTGTGAATTCAACTCTCTGTTCTATATAATTAAATGGGATCCTTATAGGAAATCCTTTAAAAAAAAAAAAAAAAGCCTGTTAAATTTTTTTCTTCCATCTCTCCTGTGATCTGTGCTTCTGTGTCACATGCAGAACAGCCTAGCTGTACACCTTGTGATTTCCAGAGCAGTTTATTTGAAGTCTCCTTCTTCCACCTCTGCTCCCAATCCATGATAAGCTCAGCAGTAACTTTTGGGTAGGTTGTAAATGAGCTAATACAAGGTAGTTCACTCAAGTGGAGAGGAATTTTAACGGTCGAACTTGTGCTTAGAGATCTTAAAGGTGACTTGCACAAAAGTCTTGACAGGCCATGGATCGTGCCCTCTGCTTATGCAATGTGTTCTTTATTCCCTTTAGGGTATTCTTAGCGGAACAGTTTGAGTTCCTTCAACCCCATCTGGATGCCGTGATGCCTGCAGTCAAAAAGCCCTTTCTCCAGCAGTTTTATTCTCAGGTCAGAGACACTCTTGGATGTCATTTCAGCTGGGAGCACATTATTTGGTGTTTTTTAACTGGTGGCCAGTCTCCAGATTCCAGGAGAGCAATTAACATACATTTATTCACTCATGAATTCCCATAGTAAGTTAATACGTACTGAGCAGCTCCTATAACTTTTCATCTAATGCCCATTACAGCTGTATTTACAATAAAGTATGATAAGGAGAAAGAAACAGCAGCAGGGTTTTTAACGTTGGCTGGAGGAGGAAAGGAGGTGTCATCAGGAGAAGGTTTTCTGGAAAGGCTGTCTGGGGGAGGGTTGTTTAAACCAGGGCAGATTGCTGTGGCGGGAGTATATTGCAAGCTAAGGGAATGGCTCACAGGAGACCAGCCAGTGAGAAAGAGCCTGGTGTGATTCAGCTGCCCAGAACTCAAAGACCGTCAGAGCAGGGGAAGGGGCCAGTGGTGAGAGAGACAGCGGGAGTAAGAAGCAGGAGCCACGTGGTACATAGTGCTCTCAGCTAGGAGGTGGGCTCTGTTTGCAGGGTACTGGAAAGGGACCAGAGGATTTGAAACCGGTAAGTGGCCTCGTCAGTATGTGTTTTAGAAAGAAGGGTTGGCAGCAATAGGTGGCAGGCCTGTGGGCAGGGAGCCTGGCTTGTAGGCTGTCACAGCTATACATTTGAGAGATGACGAAATCTCCTGATGGAGCAGGTAGAGTGGAAATGGACAGAAGTGAAAAAACATGGGAGATATTTGCTCATCTCCATGAGAATCTGTGGTTCTTTTATTGTTGTGGCATCAGTGGCCTCAAGTTGATTGTATGTATCAAAAGTGTTTTGAGTAAGTCCTTTGCCAAGAACTGAATTGTTTTCATAATTTAAATCTCCAGTTGTGTATGTTTTATTTTTAGATCTGATGTATACTCGAAATAGATAAAAAATATTTTTTATAAACTTGATACTTTTAGAAAATATTTGTTTTCCTTTCTATGAAATGTATTTCAGACAGTCTCGACTGCCAGTGAACTACGCAAACCAATTTATTGGATTGTAGCCGGTAAAGCTATTGATTATGAACAGATGCTGCTCCTGATGGCTAATGTGAAGTGGGACGTAAAAGAAATTATGTCACAGCACAACATCTATGTAGATGCACTGCTGAAGGCAAGTACACAGGAACACCTTCATTAAAGATGAGTCTGCCAGGAGAACCGTTCCTGTCATTGCACTTGCTCTGAAGTAGTGGGATAATCGTTATTACCACATTTCTAGCATCATGGTATTAAAGCCCCTGAATTGGAATCGACTTGCTTTTTGAATTTTGTGTTCTTTTAGACCCAAGAATTCTTCATAGATTTTTTTGGTTTTGCTCACTAATTTCCCATCTTGAATTAGAGTTTGACTGGCATGTCTTGGCTGACTTTCATTTTAAGTAATTTCAATAACAAGGACTATGGTGACAAGAAGATACTTCTATTTAATTAGATGTTTCTGTAGTTGTGTAGATTTATTAGCAAGAGACCAAGCCCCTGATTATTCTGTATTATCATTGTTGTTGTTTTTCCAGAAATTACATTACTTTTGCAATGTGTCATGCAAACACCTTTGCATTTAAAACTTATATTACATTTAAAAGTTTTCTGGAAAGAATTGTATACTTCTTGTCATTGATGCATCAAGAGATATTTATAGATCACCTACATGTGCCACACACTGATCTAGGTGCTGATAGCATAGTTGTGATTAAGGAATTTACATATCCCAGGGAATTTACCTGCCAGTACGGAGACAGCAGTAAAGACATAAATTAAGATAAAATATGTCAATTAATAGCTCTGTGAAAAAATAAATAAGCAGCAGAGGAGGGATAGAGAGTGCAAGGTGTGGTTTGGGAGCAATATTGTTTATTTACGTGTGGTCAGAGAAGGGAATACTTACCAGGAGATGAAGTGAGAATTGGGGCGCAGCCCGAAGGAAGCCAGGAGATGAGCCATGTGGATATCTGAGGAGAAGCAAGGGCATTTGAGGAGATGAAAAACGCTTTCAGAAAAGTCTTGTTTTTCATATTTGTTAGTGAAAAGAAAATTGGCCCTTCTTAAGCTCCTGGCTTTTATCTCATTCACACAAACATTCTTACTGCTTAGTCAGGGTAACAGATGGTAGCCAGGACACTTGTGAACCAGTAAGCAAAGCCAGAGATCAGAACAGAGATAGTGGCGGAATTCATCATCTCTCTGCCTGGTGACCTCCTGGAACTCTGTAAGCGAGATTGCGAGACCCTCCCCAGACTACTCCAGAACTAAGGGTAGGAGAAAAGTTAGCAGTGTCTAGGGGTTACTCTCGGGTCTGAGGGTGCTCTGTGCCTCCCTGGGAGAACTTTGATTTCGAAGGTTCTCATAAAACTTCAGTTGGGAATCTTAATTTGGAATGTGATAGTCAAATGTAATTTATAAATAATCTCATACCCCCCTTTTTTTTTTAACAATTTTGTTTTTGAAAAGTTGATTTTATTTTTTATGGCATGCCAACTGTGGTATTCATAGGGAAGCAAGAAGATAGATTTCTGCACTCAGTGAATATATATCCAACAAGGAGCCTTAGTTCTTCTTGGTTTTGTTTGTTTGTTTGTTTGTTTTTTAAGATTTTAGTTATTTGAGAGAGAGCGCTCATGTACCATGATTGTTTGTTTGTTTGTTTGTTTTTTTAAGATTTTATTTGAGAGAGAGCGTATGTACCATGAGCAGGGAGAGGGAGAGAGAATCTCGGGCAGATTCAGCACTGAGCTGGATATGACACTCGATTCCACGACTGAGATCATGACTGACTCAAAACCAAGAGTCGATGCTCAACAGATTGAGCCTCCTAGGCGCCCCTAGTTATTTTTAATTATAAGAAACATTAATACTGTAAGAAAGAACCAAACTAATTAAGATTATTAACTGAACCAGTTCTTAGCAGCTTAAAACCTCTCCTAAAGAAGCTTTTATATAACTTTTATTTCTTCTATGACTTTTCCAAATCCAAACCTTTAGGTAAAAAGCAATCTGCATTTGTTGCCCCTCAAAAATCTTAACTAAAATGAAATGGTTTTATTGTTCATTTAACAACAAACATTCTTGAACATTTAAGTTAGCAGTGAGTAGAATGACATTGTTTACAGTTAGCATATAATTTTTTTTTCAGGTTTTATTTATTTGAGAGAGAGCAATAGAGAGAGTATTAGCAAGTGGAGGGGAAGAGGGAGAGGGAGCAGCAGACTGCCTGTTGAGCAGGGAGCCCAAGGCAGGGCTCCATCCCAGGACCCGGGGATCCTGATCTGAGCCGGAGGCAGACGCTTAAGTGACCGGGCCACCCAGATGCCACAGCATATAACTTTATTTTTAAAATATTAGTGAAAGCACTGAATCATGACTGTAAATCTAAAGCAGGGTTTACTGCAGTGAAGCATAAATACAATAGCAAATACTAGTGTTTCGTTAGATTCATAAAATGGAAAGGATGAAGAGCAATTATTTATTTAACTTTGAATTTCAAAAGGAAGCTTGGTGGATTGAAAATTCACCTTTCCATAAATAATTAAAAGCTGTTAACTGTCAAAATAAATTTTAAAAATTGTGATGAACAGAAAAGCAAAAGGATGATAAGTAATCATGTGGTAGCTTGAGTGGTGATGATTAGATTAGATTTTTTTTTTTCCTCCTGTGTGTTATTAGAGAATTTGAACACATGTCACTCTTGACTTGTTAAGCATGTAGTTGCTGTCTTGAGGAAACTAAAGAAAAAAAAATGCCATTTTAAATCTTGTTAAATTCATTTGAAATGTATTGTCAGGGAAGGAGCGATAGCATTTACTTTTGTAAATGAAAATATTTAGGTGACAGTAGTCCAAAGAAACTAGAAATACATTTATTGAAGGGTAAACTGTTTGCTTTCATAAAATTGTTAGAATTTGTCTAAATTAGCTACATATATTTTTATTTTTAGTAGAGCGGTATCATAAAAGTTCCTAATAAGTAATAAAAATACTCAGTTTTTCTGTAGGAAACAGGAAGTATTTTATGTTTTATTTTTTCCTTTGCACTAAAAATTTGCAGCTATTCATTGCTTTCAAATCATTTGGAATATAATAACTAATTTACTTTTAAAGAATGTGTAAGATAGAGAATAATTTATTTGATTATTCTCTAAGGAGTATAGCCTCAATTACAAAGGGTTCACAGTTCACTCTGAGTTGAAAGCTTATCAAAATATTTTTTTAAACTAGGTTTCTTAAACATCATTTTAAAGACATAATAGGTTATTAAACTCTTTTAATCCATACCGACATGACTAGAAAAATTTGAGATGAAGAAGCATTTAAACATTGTTAGCATTGCTTAATCTATTAATGACACTTATTTCCTTGGAGATAAAATGTCGTGTACTCTGTATCACAGCATAGTTTATTCAGTGTGAAGCACTTAAAAAGTCCAAGTTATATTTGTATTCTCTTTTTGTATTACTTGGTTTGATTCTGAGTCTTTCTAAATCATCTTCTTTGCCAGGGAGATGGGAAAGCAATATGGCATTATAATTATATCCTCATATGGCCATAACTTTTGTCTTCTTAGGAATTTGAGCAGTTTAACAGGAGGTTAAATGAGGTTTCTAAGAGAGTTCGGATACCCCTGCCTGTGTCTAATATACTTTGGGAACACTGTATACGGCTGGCCAACAGAACTATTGTGGAAGGGTAAGTTTTCATGAAAGCCATTATCTGATTCTTCAGTGACAAATCATAATGTACAGATCACGTTGTATGTTGTCATTACCGGAGAGAATAGGTAGAGAAGGTCTTGGCCAGCAGACAGTCTTATAATAATTCAGGTTTGACTTTAGAACATTATTATTATATGTGCTGCCGAAGCGAGCACTGACTTTAGAACATTATTGAAGAAACCTTAAATCCCACTGTGCCTCCGCTCTCTGTGCTTTAGAACCAGCTAGTAACCAGCTAGAACCAGCTAGTAAGGGACAGTGGAAAATAGCATCTCATGGTGATCTGAAAGTTAAACTCATAATAGTTATTATTGCTTAATGATATAATTATTATGATGATTATGCATAACAGTTATTGAGCACTCTGTGTCATTTACTGGATCAAGCACTTCACAGGATTATATCACCAAATCCTAACATTAACTCTTTGATAGAACCATTATTCTCTCTGTTTTGTCAAGGAGAAAACCTCAGAAAATCAAGAGATTAAATAAATTTCCCAGGTTCACACAGTTTTCAAACACCAAGAAGGTTTATGAACTTCTGGTGGCAAAATCAGGTCTCATAACCACTATGTCTGTTAGTGGTATCATTATTATATCATTGTAAACTGTATAAATCTTCCATATGTTGAGTCTGAAGATCCATCAATACTAATTCTCCCACTTACTCAGAGATGATGCTTACATCTAGAATATAAACTATGTTTGGGAAGCAGGCTGCTGTCTCAGAGACCATTCACAGTGTTCTGGAATTGCACATTCAGTTGAATTTCTGCACTCTCGTTTATCTGATTTCTTTTAATTTCTTCTTTGATATAAAGAAGAATGTATTAGAGGGGCACCTGGGTGGCTCAGTGGGTTAAAGCCTCTGCCTTCGGCTCAGGTCATGATCTCAGAGTCCTGGGATCGAGCCCCGCATTGGGCTCTCCACTCAGCAGGGAGCCTGCTTCCCTTCCTCTCTCTCTCTGCCTGCCTCTCTCCCTACTTTTGATCTCTGTCAAATAAATAAAGTCTTTAAAACAAGAAAAAAAAAAAGAATGTATTAGAGAGTGGGAAGGTAACAGTGACAAACTTACAGCAGTTTTGGCACTCTGTATTGAAATCAGCGATGCTGGAAATCACAGAATGGCTCTGTGTCAACAGTCACGACTAAAAAGTATTTTTAATAAATTTGTTTAATAAAGTAGAAAAGTGAATAATGTTATATTTCTGTACAAAACACTTTTTATTAAAACAAAACAAAACAAAAAAGCCCAGTCACTTCTTATAATCTGCGCTTTGTGTCCCTGTAAATTTCCTTAGGGGAAGTACCACATTCCTGCGGTTGGAGTCTCCACATTTTGTGTTATTGAAGGAATGAGGCGCTGACTTAGGAGTAATAACATGTTGTACTCTTAGGGTTAATACATTCTTATTACTACTCCACCTTAGAATACCCAGGTTTTCAGTAGTGTGGGGTGTCAGAATAAGTCTATAAAGTTTATGACAAGTATGTCTATCCTTTTTTTGCTTATATGCTCACATGTTTCTTAGGTTCAGCTGACAGTCCATAGGGGAATTACTGCTTTTGTTTCCTTTACGTCCGGTAGTTAACAACACTGAACAGTTTTATGAAACTAAGATTCCTTTGGAGTATTCATAGCCCAGCTTAGAAATAATTCTTGGCAGCCAGATTTACTGGAAGACCAGTTTAACTTTAGGACAGATGATTATGTTTATTGACCGGGGGCGGGGGTGGGGGGTGGGGTGGGGGGCGGGGAAGCACTGTAGTCTGTTGAGCAGCAAAGAACTTCAGAAGTTATTTAGTCTCTTTGCTTTGCGAATGAGGAAGCTGAGGCCCCGTAGGCAAAATGACAACTGAGGGCCCTAACGCAGCTCAGTCTTTCTGACAGAAGGCTCATGTGCTCTTTCCTAGAACCCTCTTGTTTCTGGAGAATCTGGTCAGACACGGGTTAATGAAGAGTTTGAGTACCTACAGGTTTCTTTTTCCATCCCATGATTTCTGGTTTTTTATTATTGTGTGTCTTAGATATGCCAACGTCAAGAAGTGTAGTAATGAGGGTCGTGCCTTGATGCAATTGGATTTTCAACAGTTTTTAATGAAACTTGAAAAACTAACAGATATTAGACCTATTCCTGATAAAGAATTTGTGGAAACCTATATTAAAGCCTACTATCTAACCGAGAATGACATGGAACGCTGGATCAAAGAGCACAGGGTGAGAGCTGGAAAACAGTTAATTAAGTTTTTATTCCTTTTCCTTTGTGCTGTTCTTGTCTGGTGTATTATATAACTCAAAATCGTGGGAGTGAAATATAAAGCATCAGCTGATTCTTTACCATATTCACACTTTGTCTATGCAGTGCCCTTTGCGTAATCAAATCCCTTTGAGATCTTTCTGAACTGCAACAGTAATTATCTGGAAAGGTAGCCAGAGTCTGAACTTTAGCTGTGTTTATCCTGCAGCTGTGTTGTGGGAAAAGGCTGAAGTTGGTTAACATCAAGACAGATTGAAGACAGCAACATTGAAGTGATACACAAGCTAATGTCTATTATATAACTTAAACCTAATCGCTCTCAACAATGAGTTAGTGTCATCCTGACCTCACTGACATATATTAGTGATGAGTGACTATATAAATATTGAAATGGCGACATTTAACTTCCTCCTTCATTAGATTTTACCTTGAGTATAGATATGATTGTTTTTCTTTTGTGTTGATATATAGATAAGTAGAGAAAAGTATTATTTATTAAGTGTTATTTAGGATGCTGTATTTTTGACACAGTTCAACTCAACATCTATCACCAGAACATGCTCAGTATGGGGGCTTTCCTAATATGATTGTGCTATCATTCGTCTAGGTAGACAGTATGGGAAGACAGACTTAATGAAATTATGGGAAGTATTAAAATTATCACCTTGTTTTATTCCTTCAGTAACTCTAGTGATCACATTTACTTAAGCTATAAACATCATGGGTAAAAGCTAAGTAAGTTTTTACTTTATTTGACTGGGTAAAGAAATAAGAAATTATTTATATTTACTTTATCAGCCTCATCCAGTCTGGTTTCAGTACTGTAGAAAAAAGAAATGAATATTAGCCTGAGTTTTATGGAAATGTGCCCACTGTGGGTCAGTTTCAGATCTTTGGGAGCAAAGTGGAAATGTAATATTATTTTTAGTGATTTTGATCAGTACACCAGAATTGAGAAAAATGTCATCCGTTTTAGTCCCATTGACTTCCCATTGACATTTGAAAACCAGAACGCTAAACCAGGAACAGATGGGCTGCTGAATGTTGCTGGACTCCATTTAGTAAAGTAAGCTATAAACACTTTGAGGTTGCTACTGAGGAAGGTGTTTAGGGAAAGAGTACAAGTAACTGAGGAGAAAGGCAAAGCTCCTAGATACCCATTATTTGATACAAGAATGATATCTATTTTTGAGTTTCCTCATTTAATGTAGTGCACCAAGATTTTTAGCTTAGCATTTTTGTGAGAACCTCAACTAGCTGATATTTGTAATTCAGGGAAATTTTCTCAGGAGCCGACTATCCTATCTTCTAGGACAGTGCCTACCTAGCTCAGTGCTTGATGACAGTGGATACTTGTTAAATGTTGGTTCATTAAGAGAATTTACCAGATGCTAACAGGTGCTCCCAGAGCTCAGATACACAAACTGAATAGATTGCCTAGGCTTTAAAATGAGCTCTTTCTCGTATTTTGAAACTGTGCTGTCTTTAGGTGGTTACCTCCCGTGAAGACAGATGACTTTTCTTACTAGATGGTAGTATAGGGCTCTCTTTCCTTATCTGAACTCTTGTTATTCATCCTCCAGAACCAGATCAATATGCAAACCTTTCTAGTGAATCCCTATTCATTCTTTTCCAGGGAACTCATTATCTGAAATTCAGGAACCAAATAGGTGTGTACAGCATAAGAGACTTAAAGTCTTAATTTTACTTACTGGCTACAATGACAGTATGAAGGTTTAAAAGCCGGTAGCTTTCTGATCCTTGTTACCTTACTTATTTATCATAAGTCAGAAAAGTTATTCTGTGGTTAGAGATTTTTTTCCTTTTCATCTAGAATGTTTGCAAAATATAGAGTGCCAGAAAATAGTTATTTAGTAGCATTTAAAAAATTTGAGAGGTCTGTATATTTTAGTAACTTCATAAATAAAGACCTTCACAGAAACAAGCATAAAGTATGTGGTCTTAAAAGTAACAAAAGTATAGGCATGTCAGATTACTCTGCCATATTGAAGAGATTCTAGTCCTTTCTGTTTTGGTGTATCCTGCAGTGTCCTTATTATTATTACGGCTGAGTAAACAGTTCACGTCCATGTCTCAAACTATAATTTCCTCTGCTTTTCACTAATTTGTAGTGCTCAGTCACTATCCACTGAAAACTGAGTATCTGCCTGTTCTTTCCTTGCATTGATCAGTATATGTCTTTCAGCGTACTAAATTTGGATCTTTTTTTTTTCTCTCCTGAGCAGGAGTATTCAACGAAGCAGCTGACCAATCTGGTAAATGTTTGCCTGGGATCCCATATCAATAAGAAAGCAAGACAAAAACTTCTAGCTGCTATAGATGATATAGACAGACCCAAAAGATAATGAACATATTCTTTTTTCTCAATACATTGATCTTCTCTCAACATATATGACATGAAAGCCAATTTTTCATGCACTCCTGACTATTATCTGCTAAGAAATCTTTGTGCATGTTCTTTCCAACGGGGAAGTGGAAAACACTGAAGTTCGTGTGGTGTTCTCAAATGACTTTTATATGCTCTGATCCTTCTCCTCAACTTTTAGTCTCATTTGTTGTATTCTTTTTCTGAAGTGATATCAATGCCTTGTCATAAGTATTGTTATGTGACTGCAGTTACACATTTTACTGAAGAATGCACTGTAAGTATATAATTAGAAGGAACAGTGATAATATATCCATGGGCAGTTTTCAGAGAATGAATTTATGTTGGTATTTTTTTACCCTCTCTTCTTGGTTCTTAATATATAAATGGGAGGGTTTATGTATAGTATCTCCTAATTATGAGCACTGCATGGGAATTGAAAAGTATACATAAGCAAAATAGTTGAAAAATAAGTATGTTCTCTGTGTTTTTAAATGTCAGAGTTTATGTCAGGGTTAATTTTGTTATAACAGTGATCATAAATGATGACATTGAATAAATACTATACCCTAATATGATCCGCCTATGTGAGACTAAATTTTGCTACTGTTCCACAGCAGGCAGAATTTATGAAACAACAATGAAATTTTTCAGTGTGTTCTAACAATTTTAATGATCTTACATCTTGGTACCAGTGATGAAAAGTAATTTCATTGGGTGTACCTTTTCAGAGCCTGAGTAGCACCCAGAATAGTGATTGTGGCTTTTTTTCCCCTTTCCTTTTCTTCTTCTTTTTTTTTTTTTAATGTGGGACATTTTTTCACATAAGCGTTGTTCTGTTTGAATTCTGCTTTTGTCTTAGGACGGGAAAACCTGGCTTAGCTGACTTAGTCAAAGAACTGTTAGTAGTCAAGCATAAGCTTATGGTCCTATATTCATCTTTCTTAGATACCTGCTTTGTTTCACAGAAGTAAAATAATGTGAACTAGCTAGGGATAAACTTTAGAACTCAGTCTTTAGTAACTGTGTACTTTGCTTTGAAACCATTCTATCTTCTATCTCTTCTATCAACATATACAGTGTAAAAATCAGTATCCCATGCACTCTTGCCAATTTCTGTGAAGGAATTTTTTGCATGTTCTTTGTGACTGGAGAGTAGAAGACTCTTAATTTTGCGTGGTGTTGGTCCAAGTATACTGGGCATGACCTGTAATATCAGTAGCTCCCAGAATCCTGAAGCATCATCTCGTGAGAAATGGGCCTTGTGTCCTGTGAGTCTATGGGGAACTGAGGCAGGGAAGTGGAGGGCAAAGGGTGGCCCATGATCAAGCATGGAGGCGAATAAGAAGGTGATTGCCATCAGTGTCTGCCTTTCCCTGCAGATACTCATAACTGGTGTAGTGTAATACAAAGCACTTTTAGAATATATCTCTGTGCGGGTGTTAGTATTTGTGTCTGTATGATGAATTTTTTGTTTTCAGCCTCTCACTTTGCAGTTCATTCACTGTCAATATTGCTGTAAAACTTTCCTCTTGGAAAAAGATGAACCTGATGCTGCGATGGTCTACTTGTGGCATTAGAGTGTGTACTTGTAAGGCACATTCTGCCAGTAGCCATTATCCATATGCAGCTACCGGAAGAAAACAAATATGAAATAAACTTGGTCCTTGTGTTTAAATGACACATTCAGCTGGGACATAAAGAGCTAATCAGCTCATTTATTTCTCAGTTGATTAGGAGCTGCTTTTTTCTTCTTCTTTACTTGGACTTTATAGTGGCTTTCTTTAATTTCTAGTTTAGTTTGCCTTAGGTAGTATGAACAGCAATTACCTACTGGATAGAATGTTTTCTAGGATGATAGGAATTGAGACAAAAGAATTACTTGTTAGGGAATCAACTGTGCAGTCAGACAGAACTTTTAACTTACCCATATCCTGCTTTGATAAATATTTTTGAAAAAGCTCTTTTTTTTTTCATTAAGTAGCTTAATAAGTGCTTATTAACATCAAACCAGTAACAGGAGACTTGAGTTGTGAAATTACCTAATAACAAGAGAGTTACCAGACATTATAGGTGATAATGAATTATAACCATATAACATTTTGTGAAACTAATTTTAAGATAAATAGAATTTAAAAGCTTGAGAATATAAATGGAATTATCTGTATTCCGAAATTTTTACTCTTATAAAAATTTCTTTTTGTTTCTAAGTTTTCCTGAACTTTGACCTTTCATATGAAAGTGTCCTATGAAATTCAAGATTTTAAGTTGATATGGGAGCATGGTAAAATAGCATGCCCTGAAAAAGAATGATTATTTCTATAAATACATTGTCTTGCATTTAAAAATGCTAGGGAGATAAGTAGCAGTTCAAATGAACTTGTTTGCTTCAGTTTATAAAGCCTACAGAGATCTTATAAGTTCACTTTAACTAGTAAGCTTATTTGCTCAGCTTACAAAATGAAATAGAATTTTGCTTGAAACCAGGACCATATAGTGTTTTATCATATCTTTAAGCAGAATTTCCTTTGAAAATTTCTATTTAGCTGAGTGCTAAAGTGAAACTTTAAGTTAGATTGAATAGCTTTTTCTTTACCTGCTCACTGAAATGTAGTCATAAAAAAGACTTGTAATTCAATTCACTTTGAAAGCATAGTTAATCTTTTGTAATGAAAAATTGGACCTGAAGATGAAATGCAGATTGTGCTCAGAGCAAAATGAAGACGTCCAGAGGAAAATATTTATATTTCTATATTTATTCTTTGGAGTAATTTTTAATGCAGACCTAGTAGTTAAGACAAATGATATTTAACTCTTGAGAATGATTAATGACAAAAAAATTATTAACACTCTGGTATGATCTTTGTAAATATTGAGACCAGTGCAGCTTTCTGCAGATACTCTTTTTTAGAATTATGGAAAATATTTGCTCAGTTCATATCATCCACAAATCTTTAAAGGCCGTCAGAAAGTTCAAGATGCATGACATTTCCAAGGACAAAACTATGTCAGGTGGCTCAGTGGTTTAAGCCTCTGCCTTCGGCTCAGGTCATGATCTCAGGGTCCTGGGATCGAGTCTCGCATCGGTCTCTCTGCTCGGCAGGGAGCCTGCTTCCTCCTCTCTCTCTCTGCCTGCCTCTCTGCCTACTTGTGATCTCTCTCTGTCAAATAAATAAATAAAATCTTTAAAAAAAAAAAAAACAACTATGTCAGACTTTCTACATGAGAATTCTTAACTCGTTTGAAAATAATGCAGAAAAATAGTTCATTAACTCTGATAGACTTTTTCTGGCTGGTGCATTCTTTTGTGAATATTGCTGAAGATACCTGCATCAGTTGTTCAGGGTTTGTTGTCATGGGTTTGAAAACAAACCCATAATTACATTCTCTCCTTTATTTGCTAGGGATGTTAGGGGAAGGGGCAGGAATTTGGTGAAGGATAACTAGTCCCTCTATGGAACTTTGGCACTTTTATTGATATGATTTATTTAGAACATTTGTTTTTGTTTTGCTTTTTGTTTTTGATGAAGAACCATTTTTATGAACTCCTTTGGTGATTACTTCTTGATCTCAAGACTGGGAAGATCCCACCCAGCTGAGGATCTCCAGATTCCCTCTTTACAGAGTTTTTCACACTGAGCCGAGCCATTCAATTTAGAAAAGAGATTTTTTTTCATCTGCAACCTATATTTTCTGTTTCTTTCCCTATTCCTTTTTTCTTGGTTCTACCTACCAATAACCAAAAGGATTTATGTTTTAAAGAAAATACATTTCCATACTGTGGGCATTTTGGTCCAACTACCACAAATAGCATACTAATCTTTGCCTTAGACAGGAGGGACGTTTCAGTCTGGGTTTCCATTTTAGCAGAAGTCCCTTCTGGAGCATCCACTAAAGTGTAATTACACCCTCAGTTAGCTATTCGAAGACAGTTTTTCTGACTGCCTGCTGTCTACCTTATTTCTACTTCCTATCACAGTTCCACCTTTAAGAACCCAACCAAGGTGCTGTACTTTGCATGAAACCTGTCCTTTTCAGGAATAGGTGCTATAGGAAAGAAGTGATAGGGAATGGTGGTGGTAGTGGTGGTAACAGAATTTTAACAAGGAAGATTGCAGACGATCTCTCTTGGAAGGAAGTGAGGAGGCCAGCCACACAGTTATCTCCGGGCGTTGTAGGCTGAGAGAGTAGTAAATGCAAAGCAAAGGCTTAGGGCCAATGCTTCTGCTCTGAGAACTCTCAGAGGAGGCCAGCATGGCCTACACAGCAAGTGAGAGAGAGTGGGAGTAGAAAGGGTGTGGCAGGAGCAGTCACACAGAGTGAAGGCCTGTGAACCATGGAAAGGACTTTGGATTTTACTTGCAGATAGCGAGTATTTGAAAGATTGTGAACAGAGTGGATATCTGATTTCTGACTTAGATTTTAGCAACATCACTCTACCTAGGTATTGAGAAAAGGCCATAGGGAGATGAGGACTAAAGCAAGGAGACAAATTAAGAAGCTAATACAGTAAACCAAGAGCAGCATAATGGAAGCCTAAACCTCAGGAGCTTTGGTGGATATGGTGAGCAGTGATCACATTCTGGATGCATTTCAAAGGTAGAGACAGGGTTTGTTGATTGGTTGTGGTGATGTTTGAGAAAAGAGGAATTAAAGATGATTCCAAGACTTTCGCTTGAGAAAGTAGAAGTCTCTGGGAGAACTGGATTTGTGAAGATGATCAAAAGAACAGTTGGACAGCTGAGGTTAAGTGATCTTGAGATACACCATTGGAGGTATAGAAGAGGCGGCTGTGCACATGAGTCTGGAGAAGAAGTCAGGGCTGTAGATATAAGTATGGGAGTCACCGGCATATAGCATAAACCCAAAGCTTTCTTTAGGAGGCAGAAAAGTTGAATTTAATTTTTTAATTTATGATTTAATTTTTTAATAAGCATTGGTCATAGAGATTTCGTCCCTTTAGAGGTGCCATCTGCCTTGCAATTGAGCTCAGGACAATTTCTGCTTCAAACAGGATAGGTTAAGGAAGAGGCTTTCCTGGAGAAACTCATAAGGTTGGGAGAGCAAGAAGAACAGGCATTGTCTCCCACCCCCTTGGCATTGTCACTAGGAGAAATGAGACAGGGCTGGGAGTAGGCAGAGATAGTGTGGGGGGGGGAGGGAGGGGCAGCGTGAGGCATTAATAGCAAATGTGAGAACAACTTGCCACCTAAAAACCTGAGGCCTGTGGACAGTGTAGTTATTTGGCTGGGAAGCAGAAGCCATCTCCTTGGGGCAGATGACTTCCGGTGCAGCCCTTTCCCTAGCTACTCCTCACCGAGGCAACCAGAGTGAGCTCAAGGGTCCTGTCTTTGTCACACTGTGGCTGGGCTCTAGTGGATTGGACAAATAGTTCCTGTCCTCAGGAGTTTAAATCTAGTAGGATAAACTGATGTAAAACACGTTCCATTCTGGGGAGTACCCCAGAGAAGAATTCTGGAGTGGGAGTCAGGAACACAGAGGAAGACATGTTCCAGTGGAGACTAAAGAAGAACAGGCGTTAGGGGAGAAGGCTGACGGAAGAGTGTGCTTGGGGATCAGCAAGGGCGGTGTGGTTGGCACCTGGAAGGGGCAGGGAAAGGGGCACGGAGTGGATGGAGGAGATGTGGCGAACTTAGATACCTTGTGCAGCCAAGCAGGAGATGCAAATGAATAAAGCCGCAAATCTTATTCAGTAATGCTTGACAGGCATTTTGAGATGTGGGCAATGTGGACCCGGCTGTTCTGACAGGCATGCTGATTCAAATTTTAATCTCTGCATCCAAAGGAATGAATGAGCTCCATTGGCCCATCAGCTACAGGGAGAAGGGAATCTGTATAGAGGAGGGAATTCTCCAGAACATCTATGTGTTCTCCTGTACATCTTCACAGCACTTAGCACAGAATCTTACTTCACTCAGAACTATATGGTGGATGGAGTGGTCGTATGGAATGCAAGTGCAAGCCCTTTGAACTAGAATTCTTCCCTAAACTGTCCTGAAGTGCTGTTTGGTGTCTCTGGGGCAGGCTTGTCCCAAGTATGCTTCCATATACCCCAGAGCCCCTTGAACTGGGTCAGACATGTAATTGCTATTTGTTTCTTGACTTCTCAGTATTGTAGAAGGACGATTAATTACTCAGATTGTTGAAGAGAGGTGCACACTAGCATTGGAAGCCAAAACATAAGCAGTTTAAAAAGAAGCAATAACTCACTTCCATTCCTTAACACCTTGACACCTGCTAACTACCTGGGATGAAGCTTGAGGTGTTTTAATAGACTGCCCTAGACCAGTGGTTCTCAAAAGTATGGTCCCAGATCCGCAGCCTCAGCATCATCTGGGAACTGGTTAGACAAACAAATTCTCTTGCCCCACCAAAGACCTATGGAATCAGAAACTCTGGGGGTAGAACCCTGCAATTTTTTTTTAAAGATTTTATTTACGTATTTGACAGAGAGAGATCACAAGTTGGCAGAGAGGCAGGCAGAGGGAGAGGGGGGAATCAGGCTCCCCGCTGATCCGAGAGCCTGTTGTGAGGCTCAGTCCTAGGACTCTAAGATCATGACCTGAGCCAAAGGCAGAGGTTTAACCCACTGAGACACCCAGCTGCCCCTGCAATTGATTTTTTTTAACATCCTGCTGCATACTGAACTTTGAGAACACTGACTTCATTCAAAGACACAGTGGGATGAGGTGATGCAGAGAAGGTGTTTGCCTGAAACTTCTTTTCCCCTCACAGGGCTATAGGATAGCTATTTCAGACAGACAACTGAGAAGCCCCCCCCCCTTTTTTTTACTGTTTTCAGACAATATTTTATGTTTGAACAGGTCAACAAATGTGCATTTCCTTCACACTGACTTGAGTGGGAAGAGATTTTCCCAGATTTTTAATTGGTGCAAGAGTCATGTGCAATGAGACCATGGAACTGGAGGAATAATGTATCATTTTAGAGAGATTTGGTCTTTGATTCTCTCAGCAGCTAATTCAGTCAGATAGAGTGAGAAAGCCAGTTGGTAGGGGAAGCTTAGCATGAGCTCGATGTGCGTTGGTGGCTGGGGTTCGACTGAGTTCATACTCTTGCCCCTTATCTAGTCTCTAGTTACCCTCCTGTGCCATCATTTTGAAGTATTTCTGTATCTCTAAGATGGAAATAGTAATAGTACCTACTTCATAGAGCTTTTGTTTTGTGCAGATGTTGACTGGGGCCAGGGGGCTGCAGCAGTTTTCCCAAAGTCACACTGTAAGGGACGGGACCAGAACTTGAGTCCAATGTTCCTTCTGTCAGTCCTAGCAGCCGTGTGATCCACATGTTGGCCACTGGTGGACCTCTCATATTTCTTCAGAATGCTGGTGTGCCTGAATTGGATCCCAGGATCATGCCTTGGCCATACATTTGCCTCCTTCCTGAGGAGCTAGTTGGCACTCTGCAGAATGTACATGGGTCCTCAGTGGGATTCTTCACACTTTTAGTGCTTCCACATTTAATAGTAGAGCCTATTATGGTTGAGTGATATCTCTTGATTTGAGGAATTGAGAATCAGTGATTATCCCATTATGACTGGCAAATGCTCAAGAGTCTTCCTTCATGCATTCTCTTGGTAAACCGTCCAAGGGACCCTCTTCTGACTCTTAAGAAATTCAGGTGTGATTCATATGACAGTGGTAGTGTTTTTGCTGCCATATCAGCTTCTAAGGAAATTTCAGGTGTTCTTTTCAGTTCCACTTCAGGTGTGGGGAAGCTTTTCTCCCTGTGGGGTCTTAAGTCTGGGGCTTTCAAGTGGTAGGTGGCCCACAGATAATAGGAATGTCCACACTGGGCACCTGAGCACTTAGTCCTTTCTCTGCTCTCTTACCCACATGCAGAATTGCCTTCCCTCTTTTCTGCTTAGCTTTCTCCATACTTTCCTTTTCCATCCCAGTCACCCTATTGCAACCGCTTTCCCTAGCCCCAGTTTTGGGGAACAGAAGGCGAGTTCTATAAGTGGGCACGTTTTTGTTCACACTTAAATTAGGAGTTTCTCAGACTCATTAGTTCAGCTTCTTTGAGGGTTGAAGGAGGAAGAATGGCACTTGGATCTGTGAGAGGCAAAGAAAAGCAAAAGAAGCACAGAAAACCAACAGGCATTAATGGAGGTATAACCCTGCCATTTATCAATATCTTAAGATTGTCAGTAGAGTATTCTCAATTCTTTGAGTAGATTTCCTTGTAGTTTGTAAATTTATAAATGCAAGTACCTGATATTTTCCTCTCCAGGCTCATATGTTCACACACATCTCCCTATGTCCCCCAACTTCATTGACTAAACAAACAAATGTACTACCTGGTATCTGTTTCTTCAGATAATGGAATGGTTGTGTTAAAATTTATTTGGGCTGAGGTCCATTGGTTACCCCTTCTGAGTCATTAATCTTTGAGACAAGTCTTGTTCCAAGCAAACTACCTGCAGTTTGGTCCCTGAGACTTAAGTATGTGTCAGTAATAAAATTGTAAATGAGATTATAATTAGTGCACACCAGGGACCGAGATTTGGCAGTTCCTGATATACTTTTCTCAGTAAGTACTTTGTCTTTATGTTTAAAAGCTCACTGGTTGGAAGCTGGTTTAAGTGCTTTTCTAAGCATCTTGTAGAGGAAAGCCAAGGTGATCCTCACCATGAGCACATTACAGCCGTTTTCAACATGTTGGCAATTTGAAGTGTTGTTGTTTGGCTGGTGTTTAACCATAATAATAGGAACTTGGCTCTTGTGGTTCAAGGCATTTGGTGGTTGCTTTTTTCATTTTAAGCCAAAATGACGAGTTGGAGAGTCAAAAATAGTAAAAACGGGTAACAATTGAGCATCCAAAAAAAAAAAAAAAAAAAGAAGAAGAAGACAGAACTCTCTTCACTAGAACTTGGGGAGTCCACAGTGAGATCTGCAGAGTTGGGAAAGTGGCAAGCAGGCAGGAAGTGCCCAGGAGTCTTTTGTAAACCCAAAGTGCAGTAATCCTGTTCACCCAGGATCCAGTGAGTCTGTTTTGGGGGCAGCATATGGGCTCGGCAGCAGAGTTCTCAGTCTGTAGCCCCAAGGAATAAGAAAGCAAAGTGCTGAGAAGCTTCCAGAATAAAATCTAAAGAGTTTTGAAGCGAGTAAGGAGTTTAGAGGTCACCTAGTGCAACCTTCTACTAGAAAAGTTACAGATGTCCATGGCTGTTCCCAGGGGAGGATATCCTTTACAGCATTCCTCCTCATCCTAGCTACTTCCTGAGAATTTCCAGCAACAGGTAACTCACATTTTGAAAAGCTCTTATCATCAAAGATCTTCCTGGATCTGAAACTGCACTCTGTGATATCTATTCTCATTGTCGTCTATTGTGCACTATAATCAAGAATATAGAAATGTATCTGTCATATCAGATAAAGGGCTAGTATCCAAAATCTATAAAGAACTTACCAAACTCAACATCCAAATAATCCAATCAAGAAACAGAGGACATGAACAGACATTTCTACAGAGAAGACATCCAGCTGACCAACAGACGCATGAAAAATGTTCTACATCACTCGGCATCAGAGAAATACAAATCAAAACCGCAATGAGATACCACCTCACACCAGTCAGAATGGCTAAAATTAACAAGTCAGGAAATGACGGATGCTGGTGAGGATGTGGAAAAAGGGGAACCCTCCTACACTGCTGGTGGGAATGCAAGCTGATGCAGCCACTCTGGAAAACAATATGGAGTTTCCTCAAAAAGTTGAAAATAGAGATGCCCTACAACCCATCAAGTGCACTGCTGGGTATTTACCCCAAAGGTACAGATGTAGTGATCTGAAGGGGCACCTGCACCCTAATGTTTATAGCAACAATGTCCACAATAGCCAAACTATGGAAAGAGCCCAGATATCCATCAACAGATGAATGGATATAGGAAGATCTGGTATATATATGTACACACACACATAACAGAATGGAATAGTACGCAGCCATCAAAAAAAACCCAAAATCTTGCCACTTGCAATGACATGGATAGAAGAACTAGAAGGTATTGTGCTTAGTGAAATAAGTCAGTCAGAGAAAGACAATTACCATATGATCTCACTGATATGTGGAATTTAAGAAACAAAACAGGATCATGGGGCGGGGGGGGGGGGAGAAAAATAAGACGAAACCAGAGAGGGAGAAAAACCATGAGAGACTCTTTACTATAGGAAACAAACTGAGGGTTGCTGGAGGGAAGGCAAATAGAGGGGATGGGGTAACTGAGTGATGGACATTAAGGAGGGCACGTGATGTAATGAGCACTGGGTGTTACATGAGACTGATGAATCACTGATCTCTACCTCTGAAACCAATAATACATTATATGTTAATTTAAAAAAATAAAGATTATTGCTTGATTTAAAAAAAAGTGTCTGTCTCCTCTCCATTAATGCCACCGCGAGTAGCCACATTGACTGATGATAACCAGATCACAAGCATAATGTCAACTCACTTTGAACTTCTAGTCCACTACAGATCTTAAGTTTATTCAGTGCTATCAAAATCCTGTCCTCTTCAGCATTTTTACAGTAGATTGTTTTAAATGCCAGTTTAAGATCTTATGTAATTTTCATCTAAAAAGTATTGTTTTGTTACTTTGGGCCTTATTTTGGCCTGTTTGGAATTTTTTGGTTCCAGAGTCTGTCATTTAGAATGCAAAGCATGTCCTACTTTGCTGTCCAAGCAATAAGGAAGTATTTCTTGTAGGTCCTCAGTCAAGTGGGAAAGAGTGTGAGTGGGACAGAACCAAGGACAGAGCCCTCAGCCCTGGCACAAGGCAGCCCCAGTAATCAGAACTCTTTGAACAAGCATGTAAGAGCCATGAATGCACTACCTTTCGTCACTTTCCCCATATTTTTCCATTTTGCCCACAATGTCATAGGAAATTTTGTGAAATTATTTTCTGGGAATTTCCTTCAAAATGGAAAGTGAAAATATTTTGATATTCTTGTCCTCAACAAAAGCCTCACATAAAGGCTTTTGATGATGACATTTTAAATGTTTAAGTGCTCACAAACTTTTTAAATATTTTATTTCCGAGTTCTGCCAAGTATTCTATGGTGAGTTCACCAGACAGTTGTGTGGGAAGCCTAATTTCTTTCAATACATTAGAATGTTCACCTAATTCCAGACTTCAGACATCTCCCCGCCATTCATAAAATTGTGCAGAAATTTTTGCTAATTCTTGTTCCTTTCTCACCACAGGAGGAAAACTTGAACTCATGTAAATCTCTAGGTGTTTGTGTACTTTGGAATATTATCCATCTTTGATTTCCATTTGTCTTTTTAAAATTTAAATTCAGTTAATTAACATATAAGGTATTATTAGTTTCAGAGGAAATTTAGTGATTCATCAGTTGCATATAACACCCAGAGCTCATTACATCAAGTGCCCTCCATACGCATCACCCAGTTACCCCATCCCCCACCCTTGCCCCTCCAGCAACCCTCAGTTTGTTTGATTTCCATTTAATCAACGTTTACGTTTCCCTTTCTTACTGTAATGAACATTCTTTTTTAAAAAAATCTAATTAGTATTACTCCATATGCTTCAAGCAGTGATGTGTTTTCTTCCTCCTTTCTGCTTGGTATAAAAACACTTAGAGTTGTCTTGAAGCTTCTTTATCTCAGGTCATACTATGCTTTGACCTCCTGAAAGGTCCCTTGTCACTCCTATATTTCACTCTGGTTAGGCACGCACCTTTCTTTTCATCTTTTGTTATTTTTTGCAGTGAAATGAGGAGAATATTCCTTGGGAAGCCACCTGATCATCTTCAGACAATTCTGTCTCCTTCCTCAGAAGGATCATAATGATTGCTGGGAACTCTGTAATCAAACTTTCTTTCCTCTTCTCCCCCACCACCCCCAACTCTTTTTAAAAATATTCTTCTAGAGCTGAATTCCCTTTCAGTCCCTGGACACGGGACTGTGGTATTTTTTCCTGACTGTTTTCTGACACCTGCTCTCTTTGGGGGGGACAGTATATGGGATAGTGGTTAAGCAACTCAGCTTCAGAATCTAACCTACTAGGTGAACTCGGACAAGTTACTTAACCTCCTTGTTACTCAGTTTGCTCACTATAAAATTGGAATAATTGAATAGTAGTTCACATTTTGTGGAGAATTAAATGAGATAAAATATGTAACATTCTTAGTAAAATGCCTAACATGAGATAATCTATATTAGTTATTATTGCCCAGGGGCTATTTTTGACCATGCTACCATGAATCCTAAGAATTTGGTTCCATTCTTCCAGCATTCTCTTCATTTTCACTTTATTAATCAGTTCTTGAAGTTTAAAAAAGCTGCCTCCAGGGCTGCACATTGGGCCCTACACAACTGCAGCACTCACATGGACTGTACTGGGAATAGTGCCTCCTACAGTTGTGCAGTGCACGCACACTCGTCCTTATTCCTTCCTGAATGATGAAACCACCAGCAAGGCAAAGCAAGCCTTCCTCAGGTGCCTCTAACAGACTAAGCTTCATAGAGTATATGTTCAATTTGAGGTCCATTTCTATGGTATAGTTACACTAGAGCAAGTAGAATTCAAATTGGAAAGAGGGAGGGATGGGATCAATGAAGGATGAACCAGAATGCGGAATAGTCATACAAATAGAACCTGCAGTTAGGATTAGATATTTCACCTCCCGTGGGCAAACTGCCTCCTCCCCAAGTGTGCGTTGATAACTATTTCGTCACCCACGTCAGCCTCTCACACTCAGGCTGTGCAGTTGAAGACGTATGTCATGCTGTATGTTCCACAGTTCTGCAGGTGGATAATAATGAGTTTAGCTGGCTTTGCGTCAATTTCCTAGACTTCTCTAAAAAAGAATGTCTTTATGGGAAATGAGTAAGCCATTATGATGTCTCTAAGATGTGTAACATTTTTCTGAGTCATGTAATAAACACTTTTAACCTTAAGCCCGTGTAGGCTTTCTCTTTGTTTTAGGCAGTTTCTGTATTTTCCATTGGCATGGGAGTATGGAAGCTTCCACCTGGGGCAAGGTGTTCCTCATACTCCATAGGGCACCAGTTCAAAGAGATGACAGTTTAGAAGGACTCATCATATTTGCTCTACAGCAGTCATTATACAATTTGATAAAAAGTGGTGCTTTAGGATTTATTCTGAAAGCAAGCCTTATCAGCTAATAAGTTATTAACTCTTAATTGGGTATTGGTTTTTCTGTTTTCCCTTTATCTTGATTTCTATTGGAAAATAGACTTGGTCACTGTATGAGTTGGAAATTTTAACCTACAATAGAGCAAATAGGTAGCGCAAGCCTTGATGCCTTGACCAATTAACGATGTCTTAGGAATCTCACAAGGTAGACCAAAACCCAACCCTAAAGTGCCTTTGTGTTGACATGTTCCTAGAGCCTGTCCAGGTTTGTAACGTAATTGTACCTCTGTCTAGTGAGAGAAACATAACACACGTGTAATTTCTTTGTTAGCCTGTTGATGTATAAATTATATTGAGTTCTTTTGAAATGCTTAACAGCCTTTTTGTCCCTGGAATAACCCCCCCCCCTTTGTCATGGTGTATAATTCTTTTTATATATCACTGAATTCTATTTGTTAATATTCTTGAGAGCTTGTTTGGAGGTTCTAGCAGGGGAGCGCAGCTGTTCACATACCCTTGACTAAAGAACAGTCCTTCTCTATCCCTGAAGGTCGTCCTCTTCAACCCAGCATGCAGCTTCAGAAGGGACACACACACAGTGGTGAGGTGGGGAGGAGACACCTGCCTAACCAGCTAGATCAGCTGAATCTGTTCTGGCAATGGGTGACAGATATCACAGCCAGATAGCCCTCATATTCTGTTTGTTAATATTAAGGATTTTTGTGTCTATGTTCATGAAGAAAACTATAGTTGGTCTATAGTTTTCTTTTTTTAAATTTTGCAAAGTGTTGATATCAGGATAATAATAACTTTATAGAATGAATTAGGAAATATTTTGTCCTCTTCTATTTTATGGAAGATTGTATAGAATTGGTGTTATGCATCAGTGAAACAATCTAGGCCTAGAGATATCTTTTTGGGGAGATTTTAAATTACAAATGCAATTTCCTTAACATATATAGGGCTATTCAATAATCTATTCCATAGTGAGTTGTAGTAGCTTGTGTTTTTGAGTATTTGCTTCATTTCTTGTAAACGGTCAAATATATTTGTATGGAATTCTTCATAATTTTCCCCGATTAGCTGTTTGGTGTCTGCAGGGTCTGTGGTAATACCTTTGTTTCATTCCTGATTCTTTTTTCTTGTTTCACTTTTAAGTCTTTTAGGGTTTGTCATCTTACTGATCTTTGCAAAGAATCAGTTCTTTATTTCATTTACTTTGTTTTTCTGTTTTCAATTTCATTGATTTCTACTCTTACTTTGTTATTTCTTCTTTCTGTTTGCTTTGATATGACATGTTTTCATTTGGTTCAATTTATCTTTTGGATTTTCCCTGAGAATTCCTCTTTGACATAAAGATTATGTAGAGAGGGGCGCCTGGGTGGCTCAGTGGGTTAAGCCGCTGCCTTCGGCTCAAGTCATGATCTCAGGGTCCTGGGATCGAGTCCCGCATCGGGCTCTCTGCTCGTCAGGGAGCCTGCTTCCCTCTCTCTCTCTCTCTTTCTCTGCCTGCCTCTCTGCCTACTTGTGATATCTCTATCTCTGTCAAATAAATAAATAAAATCTTAAAAAAAAAGATTATGTAGAGATATGTTGGTCAGTTTCCAAGTGTTTAGAGATTTCCTATTATCTTTCTGCTATTGATTACATTTTAATTCCATTGGAGTCAGTTCAGTGGAGAAAGGATAATGCACAAAAGCATTTGAAAAAATGCATCATTCATTATAAAAACTGTCAGAGAAAGGAATAGAGGGGAACTTATTCAGCTTGCTAAAGAGTATCTACAAAAATCCTATAAGTAATATTATAGTTAATAGTGACAGACTGAGTTCTTGCTCTCTAAGATTGGGAGCAAAGCAAGGATGTCTGCTCTCAATAGTCTTACTCACTTCGACTTTAAGACTTATTATATCCACAGTAATCAAGATGGTTTAGTAGTGCTGTCAGGATAGACATATAGACCTATGGGACAGACTGGAAATTCCAGAAACAGACCCACACATATATGGTTATATATTGATTTTTAACAAAGTACAGAGGCCATTTACTGGAGAAAGATAGTCTTTTCCACAAATGGTGCTAGTAGAGCCATTGGATATCTATATGCAAAAAAAAAAAAATCCATAGCTTGCATCATATATAAAAATTAGCTCAAAAAAGGGGCACCTGGGTGGGCTCAGTCAGTTAAGCATCTGCCTTAGGCACTGGTCAGGATCAAGCCCTATATTGGTTCCTTGCTCAGTGGGGAGCCTGCTTCTCCTTCTCCCTCTGCCTGTCGCTCCTCCTGCTTATGCTTTCCCCCTCTCTTTCTCTCTGTCAAATAAATAAAATCTTAAAAAAAAAAACCTAGCTCAAAATGGGTCCTAGATCTAAATATAAAAACTAAAATGTTTAAAGTTCCATAATGAAACATAGGGAAAATTCTTTGGAACTTTGGATCAAGCAAAGATTTTTTTTTTTTTTTTTAAGATTTTGTTTATTTGAGAGAGAGAGAGAGAGTATGTGAGAGGGTGAGCAAGGGTAGGGGGCCAGGGGGAAGGGTAGAAGGAGAGAGAGAAGCAGACTCCCTGCTGAGCAGGGAGCCTGATACTGGACAAGAACCCAGGACCCTGGGATCATGACCTGAGCAGAAGGCAGATGCTTAACCAACTGAGCCACTCAGGAGGTCCAGGGCAAAGGTTTCTTTTCTTTTCTTTTCTTTTCTTTTCTTTTCTTTTCTTTTCTTTTCTTTTCTTTCTTTCTTTCTTCCTTTCTTTCTTTCTTTCTCGTTCGTTCTTTCTTTCTTTTAAAGATTTTATTTATTTATTCATGAAAGACAGAGAGAGAGAGAGAGAGAGACAGATAGAAGCAGGCTCCCTGTGGAGCAGAGAGCCTGATGGGGGACTCAACCCTAGGACCCTGGGATCATGACCTAAGCTGAAGGCAGATGCTTAACCTACTGAGACAACTCAGGTACCTGGGGCAAAGATTTCTTAAATTGAATACCAAAAACATGATCCATAAAGGAAATTTATAAACTCTACTGCATAAAAATTAAGAACTTTGGGGGCACCTGGATGGCTCAGTGGGCTAAAGCCTCTGCCTTCGGCTCAGGTCATGATCCAGGGGTCCTGGGATCGAGCCCCATATTGGGCTCTCTGTCCAGCAGGGAGCCTGCTTCCTTTCCTCTCTCTCTGCCTATTTGTGATCTCTGTCTATCAAATAAATAAAATCTTTAAAAAAAATTAAGAACTTTGAAAGACATTGTTAAAAGAAAAAAAAAGACAAGCCTACAGACTGAGAGAACATATTTGCAAATCACATATCTAATTAAGGAATTGTATCTAGAATACATTAGAAATCCTCAAAATTTGATAATTAGGAAACAAAATTTCAATCAAAAAGTGAAAAAAATATGTGACTATATACTTTACCAAAAAAGATATATTGATTGCCAGTAAGTACATGGAAAGATGCTCTCATTCAGTAGCTATCAAAGAATTGCAAATGTGGTTTATAATGTCAATTTTGCCTCATAAAGCTGTTAAAAAACTTAAATATATTTATGTTCCCACTTGTCAGGATATTAAGAAATTCAATTTCAGTTATGTTTCCTGGGGCCCTTGTTTCTACCAAGGCCGTGGAGGAATTACAGGGACTTGTGTGGCTCTGGAAAATGGGTCAAAGTCCGTTGACCTTGGCCACTACAGATGTTGCTGCACAGTTTGATTCTTGGGTCTGTCTGTGTTCTTGGACTTCAGACTCAAATGAGACAACCTACTCACCTTTCTTTTGTACATATCAAAGGCTCAGACCTAGAGGCCTCCACAGCACCTAAGGGCCCTCTCTAAGCTCCTTGCCTTCCTATCCCATCCAGAGTCCTGCACAAAACTGGGACATAAAGGGATTGTCTACTCTTTCACAGGTGAGGACATTTCTTCCTTTGTCCGTCCGTGGAGTCCTTTCCTCTCTCGGAAAGTCAGCTTTATTCCCCTGCATGAGCCTGAACCCAAACAAAAATCCCATGGGCTTTTGCTTTTTTTGAGAACCAGCTAAACAGGAAGACCCTTTTTTTTTTTTCGTTTTTGTGTGTGTGGTGTTTTTTTTTTTTTTTTTTTTTTGTTGTTGTTGTTTTTGACAGAGAGATCACAAGTAGGCAGAGAGACAGACGGGGGAAGGGGGAAGCAGGCTCCCCGCTGAGCAGAGAGCCCCACGCGGGACTCGATCCCAGGATCCTGAGATCATGACCTGTGCTGAAGGCAGAGGCTTAACCCACTGAGCCACCCAGGCACCGCCAGGAAGACCCTTTTACATAGCTTGATACACTCCCATATGTCATCATGTTTGATATCACTGAGGCCTGTCTGACTCTAAAACTCAAACTGCATCTCCAAACCCGTTGGGTTTGATATTTATTGACAAGATATTACCAGGTATCTCAGTCTAGTAAATGAACACTCATTGGTACATAATTGAGGGGTTTTTGTCGTTATTTGTTTGACAATGATTAAAGACGTAATTCATAGTCATCACTCTCAAAATTCTCATTCAACCATGTCAATACAGGTGTAAGAGATGAACTGTATCTGTCTTCTCTTGTGGGTTGGCATTTTGACTAAATGTCATGATTTGTGCTTCATTAATTGTGTTTTCTTTCTTCTAAAAAATGTTGGGAAATGCTATTTCATCAAAGCTTCTGGTTATTTGAGATTTTACATTATGGTTTTTTTTTTTTTTAGATTTTATTTATTTATTTGAGAGAGAGAAAGAGCAGGGGAAGGGGCAGAAGAGAAAGAGAAACTCAAGTGGACTCCATGCTGAGCAGGGAGCCCAATGCAGGACTCAATCCCTCGACCGAGATCATGAGCTGAGCGGAAATCAAGAGTTGGATGCCAAAGGGACTGAGACACCCAGCCAACCCTAGGCTATTTGGTTCTTCACGAAGGAAGCTTACAAGTTTCTTAAAGTCAGGGACAGTGAGAATCCCCAGCTTCAAATAATCTAAATAAATCTCAGTTGCACAAAATTTCATGAGGTATAATCTAGATTGTGCAAAAAAAATTCATAACCTAGAAATTCCAGTATTTCCGAGGAACACACTTAACCTCTGAAAATGTCCTGAGTAAATTCCTTATTGAACTCCAACTTGTCTATGTACCTCAGACAGAGTAAGCCAATGTCTAAGACACCAGTTTTGAAGAAAAGAAAGCTTTATTATCAGAATTGCAGGGGATCACTCCCAAAGCTGTCTTGCCCTGTTGAGCCTAGGGACAGTTTACATACATGAGAAGAGGTTAAGGGGTTTCTTGAAACCTTAGGGGGAAGGATCTTGAAACAATTAGGAGGTATGCATTCTTCAGGACAGTGAGGCTCTCTATTCAAGAGCTGGTAAGATCAAATACATCAGATAATTTGAAGACAAATGTTACAGTCCGGTCCCCATCAGGTGTCTACAGTGAGTAGGTACACAGAGGGTGGGGTGAAAAAGCAAAAGGAGTCATTGATTGTGCGTAAGGTTAAAAGGTGCATAAAACAGGTAGGGACCACAACAGAATGTGGGTGGGAGGAGAAGGGGCTAAGGAAGGAAATTGGAAGGAAACAGAGAAACCACAGCCATTCCTTAAAGTAGTTCCTTTGGAGTTCATTCAAAGCTTATAGTTAGGGTATTATGTCCCTTTTCACAGGGATACTCTCCGGGATTTCCTTTGTGTCTCTCAAATTGTGAGGTGACTACCTCTCTTTTAGTAAAGTGTTCAAAAGAGCACATAGGAAGAAATGCCATGATGCTTAATCTCTGGGCAGGCTGGTGGTGAGACTTTCTTCCCCTGGCCTCCTTTTCCATTTCAGTTGGTCTTCACTTCACCTTCATTATGTGAGGCACCCATGGGAGTTAAAAGATCATTTGCTGTTAAGTGGGGCATGCCTATTTCCCCTGCATTATTTGACCATTTTTCACACAGCAGCATTGTTCATGATGATTATGTGCAAATGTGCAAATTAAAGAGTTCACAAAATGTTCAACAAAGAATGATATCTTCAGCAAGAGATTGGTTATGTTCTAGTCTTCCAAGTAAACTGCCCCATATCATCATAAATAGAGGGAGGAAAATCTCACAGTCCACCTTTGGGGTTTACATTTGCTGCTTCTGTCTTCCAGGCAGACCTGTGCCAAGGCCACCCCATACGTTATTATTACACTAGCCTCACTTCTTGGATTCTTGGGACAGTTTTTGCTCAAGTTCATGATCTCTCATTATTTAAAAAAAAAAAAACCAGTTAAAATGTACAGCGATATGAGATTTGCTTTTCATATAACTATAAGGTTTTTTTTTCTAATGACAATAAATACAAACATCTGAAAAAATATCCTTAGTAAACCACAGCCTTGTTTTCAGAAAGCGTGGTCCAACCTGGTTCTCTGATGCCATCTATTGAGTGTGCCCTGTGCACCTCTCTGGCTTTAGCTGATGCTCTGGTTTTGCTCAGTCTGATCCAGCCACACTGTTCTCTCTGTTACCCACATATACCAACCTCTCACTCCTTCCAGATCTCTTGCCAATGCTCTTCTCCCTGATCTTCCCATGGCTGGCTCTTGCCTGTTAGTGAGGGCTCAGTGCAAATGCCATTTCCTTAGACGTGCTTTCCTGGCAACCCTATCTGTAGTATCCATACCTCCTGCAGCCACCTAGTTTTTCCCTATTACATTCCCTTGTTTTATGTTCTTTTTCATAGCATTATCACTACTGGAAAAGTTTCACTTGCTGTTACTCTTATCTACTGCTTGTTTTATTCCACTTGCTTATAAGGTTCTCGACGGGGACTCTGTCGTTTGTATCTGTCGCTGAACCCCGAGAGCTTAGTATCCAATAAATCAATTTTGAATGAATTAGAGTGTACATTCAAAAATAAATATTGAGTGAATTAATGAATTCCAGGCACTGTGTTTACTTGGCAGAGGATTTTTAGTCTTGGGAAGTCAGGACTTACCAGAATTTCTTCATTAAGATGATGACAAATCTGAGACAAAACTCTGTCTTTCCAGAGAAGTGCAGAGGCCCCTTGCTTGGGAAAGCCTGAGCCTGATAGTAGAAGGAGCTCTGGAGTTGGACAGGCCAAGGTTTGTGGCCTTAAATGAATCGCTGGGCTTGTCTATACCTTGGTTTTCATATATGAAAACCAGGAATGCTAATGACGGTAGCTCTGACACTGACCATCTCACCAGATTACTTTGTATACCATGGACAGCAACAGAAATTGCAGATTCTCATTGGGTAAGAAATGGCTCTTTGGTTCTTTCTTCCTTTTGTGTCACTGGGAATTTGTAGAGTTTTTTTGTATCAAAATTTGATACATGTTCTTTTTCTTTCTTTCTTTCTTTTTTTTTTTTTTGGAGGTTTTAAGTACTCTTTGTACCCAGCATGGGGTTTGAACTTACAACCCTGAGATCAAGAATCAGAGGCTCCACTGACTGAACCAGCCAGGCGCCCCAACACATACATATGTGAGGTAAAACATACATATCTTGAGGTATAATAGCTTCTATTGAACCATGGATTTGTTTCTTGACCTTCCTTGATACAGAGAATCTCCTGAAAGATCTTCTAACTTGAGTGTAGTAGGAATGACTGGGTCCATAAGGAATAAGATGTAGGGTCTAAAAAAACATTTTCTGGTTTGATATTTATAAGTATCTAAAGTATTTTAATATTGTATTTTGTTGTAACGTATGCTCCGCCCTGCTTCCAAAAGTAATTTGAAGCAGTCTGTTAGTAAAATATACATTTAAAAAATAAATCAGGTATCATATGAAGAGAGAAAAGAGCTGTGCGGTTTCACTTACCAGAGAATTAATGAAATGATACAGAAGAATTTGTGTCACCTTTTCGGCAGCCAAAGAAAAAGGGAAATTTGGATATGTCACATCGATACCAACTCTACTTTCAGGCTAATTCAGGTGCATTTATAGGTACCAGAAAAAAATGATCATTGTTCCCTCTTAGGCAACTTTTTAATTTTTATTTTTTTTAAACAAGACAGCTTTGCACTGGAAGATAACCACTCCTTGCAGGCAGGGCCCAGAGAAGAGGCCCTGGAGAACCTACCTATTCGTTAGAATACCGTTACTATAGGGATATTTGTTTATCTTTCTATTTATTTTTTTTCTATTTATTTCTTTTGGAGATATGGAAGGTATAGGGACCGTAATAGAATAGAACTTTGTAATGTGCCGTGATACAAATCTGGACATTTAGTGTTCCATTTGCCTTGCCTTCTTTCTCTCTTCTTTTAGGAATTGTATCTCTCATCTTCTGGGAGCCATTCTTTCCACTCCAACAATGAGGGAGCTTTCATGGTTTTATCTAGAATTCTGGCCTCGCTGGCCCAGTGACCATTTTAATTACTGGAGCTCTTTCCTAGGATTTTTAGGTGTGAGTTTAGAGGGTGCCAGCCCAGTACCCTTTCTTGGGTGAGGCTGGGAGAAGAGATACTAGGAGCTGTAGGTCATCATGTTTCCAGTATGCAGGAAGTCCAGTCTGAGAAAATAAGACTGGCACTCAGAGGGAAGCACAGAGGTGAGAAGAGAGAGACAGGCCTGGCTGTTCTCCTACCCTGCCTGTGATTTGATTTTCTGACCCAAAAGTCTCCATTCATTATCTAAGTTAGAGCTGGAGTTGTTACATGGCCAAAGTGTCCTGACTACTTTTGATAGAGATCTGTACATTTCACTTGCCTAGGACTCTTCTCTCATTTTCTATTAACAGCACTTTGATTTTACTTTTGGGGACCACCGCACCTTGGTCCTTGTAGATGGGGTCACAGGACTCTGACTCACAACCCCTTCTGGTTGCAAGCATGGAAATAGGATCCAGGCATGGTAAGTGAGATTTATTTTCTGGATTCTAATTGGAACTAGAGGGAAAGAGAAGCTGGAAATACCAGGAATTATTAAATGAAGAGGGCCTGCTGTGAACAAAGCTAACACGGAGGAAAAGTAAAACTCAGAGAGGAGAAAGGGAAACTAAGTCCAGTTGATAACTTGAACTTCTGAATCTTTCTGTGCCTAAATTGAACCATCTTTGGCTTTTTCAGCTACATGAGCCAATTGTTCGTTTTTCCCTCCTCACACTGGTTTGAGTTGGCTTTTTGAGTTGCAATTAAAATCCCTGGTTAATAACAATATCTGAAGTCAGCCTTACATTAATTGAGTATTAAGTGACTGGGGAGGGAAGCCCCAAAACATCTTTACTCCATACACTAATTTAGGAATTTTCTTATGCTGGTTAGTCCTCACGTCAAGACAAGTCACCAAAAGGTAGAAAACCAGATTTAAATAAACCGGAAACTGGCACCATGGAATGTTGCTAATTGATATCTATCCAGAAATACTTTCAAACTTCCTTAGTGAAAGAGCTACCAATAAACCACTTAAAACCAGACCGCGCTATTTGCACCATGGGAAGAATAAATTTATTGCAGTATATATCTTTTTTGTCAAAGGCACAGGAGTTACATTACTTTCTACTCAAGTCTTTCCTAGGAGGATGCTTGGTCTTAATTCATTTTTATTATATTTGATCTACTATGTGGTAATGGACATAGAATATTCTGAAATCTTTTTGGCTGAAAAATGAGTCAATGCTTCTGTTAAATGACATGAATCAATGTTGTTCTTTGGCAGGGACTGACTTGTGATTTTTTTTTAAAGGAAAAACATCCCTGCCAGATCTATGTAGACAGACATTTTTCTGATATAATTTCTCCTTTATGAATAATTTCTTAGTCCTCATTCATTGTTGATAAATATCCTTTCATTATCCAAAGGCACCTTTTGGAAATGTTTTAAGGCTCGGCAATGACAACTTAAACTTATTACATCACAGCTTCTTGTTTTTGAGAGTTCTTTTTGTGCTTTTAAGACCTTTTTTTAATGACCGTGTGTTTCCTTACTTTTGGTAAAACTTTCGGCCTTTGGTGAACTGATGTTACTCTGCCTGTCTCTGCTGCCTGGATAGATAAGAAAGTGTTTATTTGTTTGCTTGTTTTTGTGTGTGTTTTAATGGAACCAGTGGTTTTTTTTTTTCATATTTACTATGGCACATAGAGTACTTTCTTATTCTTAAAAAAATCAGTAAGAACTTATATCCTTTTTGAATTCATAATATTCTTTGTAAAATTATTTTTTTAATATTGTATTTGCTTATTTGACAGAGATCACAAGTAGGCAGAGAGGCAGGTCGGCATAGAGAGAGAGGGAGAAGCAGGCTCCCTGCTGAGAAGAGAGCCCGATGTAGAGCTCGATTCCAGGACTCTGGGATCATGACCTGAGCCGAAGGCAGAGGCTTAACTCACTGAGCCACCCAGGTGCCCCTGTAAAATTACTTTTACTGATTATTTCACTTTGCCTAAAAATTCTAAGATTATATGAACTTCTGTAATTCAGATTGTGAGGACTAGAATAATCACTCTTAGGCATGATACACTTGAGAGCTTCTTTCCCCAACAAAGTAAATGAGGAGGATGTAAATTGCAAAGCACTTTGTTATTTTGACGCTGTGTCAAAGCAATAGGTTAATTATAATGTGTTTTAATCCTATTTTTAAAAGGTAATTTGTAAAAAAAAGTAAGGTAATTTGTAGGAATTCGTTATGTAAATAAATTTAGTTCAGCACTCTCTAAACAAGGTGATTTCTAATACGGTGTTCCTAAAAGAGTTCACTTTTTAGAAAGTACTTTTTAATTTTCACTTATGCAAAACTTAGGTCATGCTCAGATTGAAAAATACTTTTTGAAAATTGGAAATTTAAAAATTAAGAATATTGAAATGAAATATTCAATATTTCAGTATTGAAATGAAAAAAGAATATTGAAGTGTTACAATACTTCCAGAGAAATACTTTCACAAAGAACTTTTTTTTCCCCTGAAGATTGTATTTATTTGAGAGAAAGAGAGAGATCACAAAGGTAGAGGGAGAAGAAGCAGCAGACTCGCTGCTGAGCAGAGAGCCCAATGTGGGGCTCGATCCCAAGACCCGGAGATCATGACCTGAGCTGAAGGCAGGTGCTTAACCGACTGAGCCACCAAAGCACCCTAATAAAATCTGAACTAAAAAAAATAAACCCAAAGTACAAAAACCCAATTGAAGTTATTAGTACACAGAAAATTATATTCAAATCTTAAATGGGAGATGGATTTTTTTTTTTAATTATTTTAAAGCATAGCCCAGGGATGTCTGGGTGCCTCAGTTGGTTAACATCTGCTTTTGACTCAGGTCCTGATCCCAGGGTCCTAGGTTTGAGTCCCACATGGAGCTCCTTGCTCAGCAGGAGGCCTGTTTCTCCCTCTGCCTGCCACGCCCCCTGCTTGTGCTCTCTGTCTCTCTGTCTCTAACAAATATATAAATAAAATCTTAAAGCTCCCCCCCCCAAAAAAAACCCCCAAAAACAAAAACCAAAAACCATAGCCCAGGGAATTCCATACTTTTGGGAAGGAGTATGTTCTTTCCATCCTACTCTAGAGAGTAATGTGTTCAGTCTTGACCATCTCATTACTTGAGAGATGTTGGCAAAATTGGAAGGAGTTCAGAGAGAAGTAGCGGACATGACCGATGGCCTGAAAATCTAATCCACAGGGAAAGATAGAGCAAAAGGCTGGTAGCCTGCCTGGAAAGACTGGACAAACAGTTTGAGCAGAAGCTGGGTGGTGGGAGGAAGGGGAGGATAATCAGGGTCATAGCAGGAAGCAGCAGGATGGAGGAAACAAAGTGGAGTGAGCCAGATCCATTAAGTCTCAGAATGGGAACCCACTGGGATTGTGGAAAGGATAAGATGGAACAGTTACACCTGGATAAATGAACTCACGAGCATGTGAAGGACTTTTAAAGGATAAACTCAGGCACATTAAGAAATTTTTTAGAGTTTACCTGTTCAAACCAGGCAGCTCCAAAGCCAGAAGTGGTTAGGCGCACCCCCAGGCAGGAGCTGGGGGTAAGACTTGTATAGACAAAGTGCTAGGGCAAGGAAAGGCCATTACTTGACTGACAAGAGCTCAAAGCCCAGTTTGCTGTTTGTGGTTGCTTGTCCTTAGGGTTTTGATTTTTAACTTTCATAATCCAAGCCATTTGTAGCCTTAGATGTTGGTCTAGTTACCATGGTAGTGGAACCATCACAGGAACTTTATATGTACCCCATTTTTTTGAAAGTGGAAGTTAATAGCATGTTTTCCTCTAAACATGGATTTGCCACATGTCTTTGTTAGAGGCAAGATGACCTGCTGCTTAGTTTCCAAAGTGTGGGCTAGATGAGTGTCAGTTTCCTGTCTTCTCAGCCAGCTTGTGGTCAACTCTGTACACTGGGTTTCTGTTTGTTAGCATGATTAAACATGATCCTGACTTCAGAATGCTTTTTGACAGTTGAGTGGCTCTTTTTGAGTGTCTTCTCAATTGGAATAAAAAGTTGAAGCCCAAGCTTTGTCTTTTGGCTCTTCTCAACTGGGCTGTCCTTCTAATCTGGGGAGATCTAAAATACCAATAGAGTCTTCCACTCCCTTCTTCAGACGTAAAAGACTTGAGTTAACATGAAATTATCAGTTAAGCCTAATTTCCTTCTTCTCTTGAGGGCTACTCTGTTTGTCTTCTACATAGCCACAATATCTAAAGTCTGGTGACCCCTTGTGGTGATACCCCACTGGTCCCTGCTCTTCACAGAGTTCTTGCAAGACCTTGGCTCTTGCTCTTTCTGCCGAATTTCTGTTTTCTCAAAATTCTTGCATATTTATAATTACATGCATGGTATTTAGAATTGTGTTAACCTGTCTCCTTAACAAATTTGCATCTGACAATAATCTTCCTCATGCAGAGTCTTAATACAAAATGACTTACAAGGTGGGAATTTCAAACAATATGACATACTGACTACATTTAATCCTGTACCAGCTAGTTTCTTAGTCTCTAAGAGGAGGTAGTTTTCAAACAGAAAAATCAAAGGACTGTTTTCACAAGGGACTTTGTGAGGCTCAGAGCAGACAAAGTAATACTTAGGACCAGGTACTGGATCTCTTAGGAAATGCTCAGAATACATTGTAATCTTTTCTTACCTGGAGAAGGACATTGCATCTGTCTGGTATATGTCACTTCAGTGACTATGTCATGTCACAACAGAAAGTTGGCCATATGGACAAAAACCTACTATGTTTGTTTTTACAATATTTTATTTATTTATTTATTTTTTAGATTTTATTTATTCATTTGACAGAGCTCACAAGTAGGCAGAGAGGCAGGCAGAGAGAGAGAAGGGAAGCAGGCTCCTCGCTGAGCAGAGAGCCCGATGCAAGGCTTGATCCCAGGACCCTGAGATCATGACCTGAGCCGAAGGCAGAGGCTTTAACCCACTGAGCCACCCAGGCGCCCCTACAATGTTTTATTTTTAAGTAATCTCTACACCCAGTGGGGGCTCAAGCTCACAGCCCCAAGATCAAGAGTCACATGCTTTACTGACTGATCCAGCCAGGCACACCAAAACTTAGTGTTTTGATCATTGTCTTAGGGGGATTTCCTACTCATTAAAAAATCTTTAAGGAACTCTCTAGGGAATGCTAAAGTAAAGGTCTTTTTAAAGTACCATAATTTGTCTTTCTATAGTTCCTTGGCTCCTTTCCTCCAAGATGAAAATAGGATGAAAATGTAAAGAGTCAAGGTAGTGGTTTGGGGAAGGAAGGACACTTTTTTCGGAAGAAATCTGTTCTCTTATTAACTAGGAACTTATTTACTTAGGAAGTAGAACTTCCTGGGGGTAAAACTGTCCTTACAAGGGATGCAGGAAATTGCAGACCTTGGAACATTCTTACAGATGTGCAGATACATCTGTGTTTATTGTGGACCTCATAGGAACAATTTTCAGAAATAAAAGAGTCCCTCAACACAGGAGATTTAAAAACGTGCCATTTGAACCACTCACAAGCAATCCCAAGGATCAGAAATGTAAGGTTCACTGAGGCACACATTTGAGTGACTTTCCACAGGAAGAATGAATGAGGAAGGGTATTCCTTATCTGTGTAGGTAGAATAACAGACATTCAGATTGGGGAAAAGAAGGGCAGAGTTAAGTTATGAGAACACAGGGGCTCAAAGGTGGGATACTCCTGCCCACCTCTAGAGCTGGTGCTTAGATCTCTGAGGTGAGGGCATAAAGCAGTGGTGCTTGGATCTTCCAAGGGGGAGAAGTCAACAGAAGGTGTGCAGTGTGGCTGGTGCTGGTGCCTCTGGGGCCCACACTGCATAGTGCTTAGATTCCTGACGCAGAACAGCTGGCTGATATTCTGGAGGGTCTTAGGGTAGCTGGTGCTGGATGGGAGTGCTGAGAGAAGCTAGAGCTGGAGGGTCACCTGCAGTGGAGGAAGGATGCCGAGAGAATCTGGTCACCAGCCGGTGACTCCTACTGACAATCTTAGTAGGAGTCCAGATGCCAAGGAATCTGGAGTCCCAGACTCAGTGTCCTAGAGCAGAATACAGATGAGAGGCTTAGTCCTGAGAGGTGGTTAGCCAGTAGCACACAGTAGCTCCACCCCATCTGTAGAAAGATTGGCTAACTTGTGTAAAGTTACAGCTAGAATGTAGAACGGTTGGGGTTCTTGGGTCAGTACATGGGTTGGAAGAAACCATTCTTTTTTTTATGATACCCAGCGTCTGAGTGAAGAAAGTGTTCTACTTTTAATTTGTTTTTCTGAAAAGAAATACCAATCGACCACATTAAAAATGCAACATATCTCAATGGTAGCACAAATGGCTATTAATAATATATGTACCTTATGGTTGGGGTTGAATAGAGAGGAAATTTTTCATGGATACTATGTAATATATATTATTGAAAGAACTGTGGTCTGCTTTATTTTTCAAATTTGAAATGGCATTTTATGAATATAAGACTAATAGGTGCTTACCACAAAAATTCAGGAAAAAAACCAGAAGTATTTAAAGAAGAAAATAAAAATCCCTAAATAGGTTAGGGCACCAACCAAGAGTAACCTCTGCTAACTTTCAGTAACTATCTTTCAGTATGGTGTGCTGTAAAATGAAAACAATCACCACATTCATTATTAAATATATATTTAAAATAAAATGAACAGATTGCCAAATACCATAAATTACTTATTTTGTAACTATATTTTCTAAAACAAAACAATTTAGTGAGAAGAACAGCATTATTTTTACATTTTTTAATCTCTCCCCCATGACTAGCCTAATGAAGACAACTGGATTCTTAGATCTGCTTCTTCATTCAACCTGTTGAAATAGATTGTTTTGGGTTGAAGTATATAAAGAAAATCTAGCCTCACACAGATATGTAGTAGAAAAAGGAAGAGTATTTTAATAACTCTTTTGGATAATTGTAGCTATTCTTTGATTCATAACCTAATGCCTTAAAGGTTAGGTGCAATGCAATCACAGTGTTTATATTTTTTGAAGTTTTATCATTGCTAAAGAAAATTCTTCACACAGTCAAGAACTATAAAGCCAGAAGGAGCTTCATCTCACGTATGGAAATCAAGACACAGTATGTGAAAGAGCCAGGTTGAGAACACTGCTATTGGGACTCCCAAACCATGACCCTTCCAACAGGCTCCCATCACCTCAAGTTTATCCAGCATGGTTTTTTGCCAAGGAATCTTTCCTTTTCAAGAAAATGAACATATTGGTAAATTGTATTTTTTAAAATAATAGATAATAAATTTCATTTTTCATGTCTGCTTCCTCCAAGTGACTCAGCTTTTTGAAGGGAGCAAGAGAGTTGGTTGAGTATTGCAGACTCTGAATCAAGCTTTTGGGGTCCTCTCTCCAAGAGGAGGTCCTATGGTGCAGTACTATATTTTTACCACTAGTAGGGACTCAAATACTTGTCTAACTGAGTCTTTGCATAAATAAAGAACAGACAGAAATTACCCTCACAAAACTTTTTTTTTTTTAAGATTTTATTTTTAAGTAATTTCTACCCCCAAGGTGGGGTTGACTTACAACCCCAAGATCAAAAGTCGCATGTTCCACCAACTGAGCCAGCCAGGTACCCCTGCAAAATGCTTTTCTGATAGAGTGCATTATGAAGTTAACTTTATTCTTTAAAATTTTGTCACCTAATAATTAATGTAAGTAAGGCAGAAAATTTTTGTGGAATTGAGAATCATTTAGTTGTCTATTGTCCAGGAAGAAACATTCTGCTTTCTTGACTTATGATATTAGTTTATTGTATTGCTTTATTCTCTTGTAGGTGGTAAAATAGTGATTCAAAGAATAGGATAAAATACAAATGTGACTCTTCTTTTTAGGTCCTTACTAACAGAGAAGGGGATCTTTTTCAGATTTTTTTAAAGTTTTATTTATTTATATAATCTCTCCACCCAATGGGTGGCTGACCTCATGACCCTGAGATCAAGAAGTGCTGGCCCCACCAACTGAGCCAGCTGGGCATCGCTTCAGATTTTTAGAGGGCTAGATTATTCTGCAACTTTTTAATATTTAGGATTCAGTAAAACTCAATTTGGGTTTGGTTTCGTACTTCTATTTGTAATCTTTGATGTTGCATCCCTTTCAGGACTAATGTGATATGTGTGTTTGATTCATGAGCACTAAAAAACCCATAAACATTATAAATTAATAAATATGACAGAATTTCAAGCATGAAAAGTATTTCTATTAATAAAGATAAGGATTTTACCTTCAGTAAATAAAGTATGACATGAGCTTACCTCCCCCAGAATCTGTTCAGAAATCTCAGAATTTGAACACTATTCTTCCTTTCTTTTGCTTCATATTCCTTTTGGGAAAATTCCTTGAACTATAATGTAAAGAAATCTAAAGAAAGTCTCTTCAGTCTGGTTTTATTTTCTTCCGTTTAGATTTTCAAAATCTTAATTGGAATTAAGAATAACTGCTCTCTCCTAGTGAAAATGTCTCTTGCCACCTACTGGTTGTGTGTCATTGAGCACCTTAGCTGGCTGAAGCTTACTTTTGTGATCTGTAAAATGGGAATAACATCTTCCCTGATAGAGTGTATGGGGGTATGTATAGCACTTCCCCTAGCATGTGATCAGAGTAAAACTTCATATGCCATTATTGAAGAAACTTCTGGTTTTCCAGATGAACCTGTATTCTTCCTTTCCTGTGTAAAACACACTAGCAGATACCCATGGCATGCTGAATGCTCCTGGCTAGAAAACACTCAAGAAGGTGTGGTCAGGGACTAACAGCATTGGGATCACCTGGCATTACCTTGTTAGAAATGCAGATTTTTAGTAGGGGTACCTAGGTGGACTAGTCGATGGAGTGTCAAGTGAGGTCATGGTCTCAGGGTCCTGGGATTAAAGCCCTGAGTCAGGTTCCATGCTCAGTGGGGTGTCTGCTTGAAGATTCTCTCTCCCTCTGCCCCTCTCCCTGCTCACATGCTTGCTCTCTCTCTCTCTCTCAAATAAATAGATAAACAAATAAATAAATAAATCTTTAAAAAAGAAAAAGAATTAGAGATTTTTTAGGTCTCAACCCCACCCCTGCTGAATAGGAGTCTATTTTAATGACCCTCTCCCTTCCCCAGGTGATTTAGAAACAGCTAAGTTTGAGAAGTACTAGGACAAGGACACCTGCTTAGCAAAAGTTTGCTTCAAAATCATGAGCTACCAGTTCTTGCTTTTGTAGTTATATAATTTAACCGAGCATCACATAAAGCTAAATAAGCATAAGAAAACAGAGTGTTGTCATTAAGAATACTAAGTTAAATGCTTTGAAACAACAATAATGGTGAATGAGTCATAAAAATTGCTCTTGAAATAAGTAAGGGTGAGACAACTGAAAAGGTTGGAAAAATGGTAATAAAAATTTATTGAAAATGGTAAAAACTTATCAGATTTGAGCTTTGAGTTCTTCTCTTGCATGTGTTAGCTTCTAGACTTCACTTTAAAGAAATTGAGCCATTTAGTCACTTAGTCATTGACTGGGGCCACTCTGAGAAGAGTGTGTGCTCAGCTCAAAAGATAAGGGGAGCCTGGAACTAACAGCTGATGGCTGTCAGCTCACCACATGTCTGGGGAGCCAGTCCCTTCCTAAAGGAAGAACCAAACAACACTCGCAATGTTTGCCACAAGCTCGTTTCTGTTTTGGCTTTTAAATCTGTAAACTGATGGATACATGCATGGTATAAATAATAACCCGGTGAGACCAGTGTCTTATATACTTTGTTGGCCAAAGAGTCCTACAAATGTGCGGACTTTGAATATCCTGAGTGCAAAAATAATTATGCATTTTAATGATGGTGTTTGGAATTTGACACTCAGTCATGCTCTCTGGATACCAGTCCCTATAAATACAGTCATCAACAGCCGTCCCCAGAGCTACAAATTAAATCTTAACTGATTTTCAAATTATTGTGAATTTACTAATCAAAATTCTGCACACAAGTGGGCTCACTCAGGATGCATGATACATATCTAAACCACCCTGAGCAGAGTCAGCAGTTTATCTTCTACCATCTCTACTAAGTTTTACAGACTAGTAATAGCCAGTGGAGAAGAATGTTATGTGATGCAAACGACATATCTGTTAAAGGGTTAGTATCCAAAATCTATAAAGAACTTACCAAACTTAACACCCCAAAACCAAATAACCAGTTAAGAAATGGGCAGAAGACATGAATAGACACTTTTCTAAAGAAGACATCCAGATGGCTAACAGACACATGAAAAGATGCTCAACATCACTCATCATCAGGGAAATACAATCAAAACCACAGTGAGTTACCACCTCACACCTGTCAGAATGGCTAAAACTAACAACACAGGAAACAACAGGTGTTGGCAAGAATGTGGAGAAAGGGGAACCCTCTTTCGCTGTTGGTCAGAATGCAAACTGGTGCAGCCTACTCTGGAGAACGGTTCCTCAGAAAATTAAAAATAGAATTACCCTATAATCCAGCAATTACACTATTGTGTATTTACCCAAAGGATACAAAAAAAAAAAAAAAAAAAAGATTCGAAGACGTACATACACTCCAATGTTTATAACAGCATTATCAACAATAGTCAAACTAGGAGACAGCCCAAATATCTGTCAACCGATGAATGGGTAAAGAAGATGTGGATATGTATATGATGGAATAGTACTCAGCCATCAAAAAGAATGAAATCTGACCATTTGCAATGATGTAGATGGAGCTAGAGTAAATTATGCTAAGCGAAATAAGTCAGAGAAAAACAAATATGATCTCACTTATATGTAGAATTTAATAAAGGAAACAAATGAATGTATGGGAAGGGGGTAAAGAAAAAAGAGAGAAACAAGCCATAGGTGACACTTAATCATAGAGAATTGAGGGTTACTATAGGGAGATGGGTGGGGATGGGCTAGATGGGTGATAGGTATTAAGATATTAAGGAGGGATTGTTGGGATGAGCACTGGGTGATGTATGTAAGTGATGAGTCACTGCATTCTCTCAAAACCAATATTGTGCTGTATGTTAACTAACTAGAACAACAAAACAAACAAGGAAAGAAAGATGTTAGGTGAAACATCTATCACAATCTCAAGCTTTCTCACATGAAGACAAGCTGATGTAAAAATAGTGACACATAAAAGTCCTGTTTTTAAGAAGACCTATTTTTAAGAACAGCCTCTGTTATTTAATTCCTAACTTAGTGTCATTAGGAAATGATTGATCAGTCTTCACAAACTGGCTTTGCACAGGAAAAAAAAAACACACCATCAAATCAGACTGGCTAGAAATTCTGGGGACCTCCCAAACTTTTTCTGTTGATGTATATTTTAAGGATTTGTGTACATAAATTCTCAATTAGAGGGATTTACTCCCCCCCCCCCCACCCCGGAGTTTGTAATCTATTCCTCCCTCTGGTGTCTGTCTGCAGTATTGCAGGTTCCCTGGAGCTGCTGCAAACCTCCCGGTTTTCTTTCCTTCTCAGCAGCCCCCAGGCTCCTAGGGTATTCTGGTCCCATCAGTGCCCCCAGTGCGTGAGACAGAAACAAGTCTCTCGGGCATTCCCTGGCCCCAAAAGCTGGAACATTAGAGGTACGCTCAACTTTTTCCTTTCCCAGGAGACGCCTCTAGCTGAGTTGCTTAATGACTTTCCCAGAATAATTCCGCCTTTGGTTAATTTTCAGAGTTTTGAAAATATTGATTTTGACAGATTTTGCCAGTGTTCTCATTGCTTTTATAGAGGAGCAGATTTTTGGAAGTCCTTACTCTGCCATTCTGGGTATGCCTCTTTTCTATTTTGCCTTCGTTCTTAAAAGATCCTTTGAATTCATGCATAATCTAGATTGATATTAACTTTATTTTTATCTTATTGATTCTCTCATTCTGCTGTCTTCCACTGTTAATGCGGAGAACTAACTAATTCACTCATTAGGAAGTTAGTCTGTTTATTGTCATTGGTTTCTTTTTAAGAGTTCCTATTTTTGGATTCCTTTGAATTTAGTCTGTATGACTATGGATTTCTTTTTATTTAGTCTTCTTGGCCTTTGTTGGGCTCCTTATGTTTGTGGATTAATGTGTGTCAAGTTTATGGAAAATTCTAAGTCATAATCTCTTCAAATACTACTTGCAATTTATTCTCTATTTTCATCCTATTTGGAGCTCTGATTAAACAGATGTTAGACCTTCTCACATTTCTTAGCTTCTCTTCTACCTATTTCTCCTATCAAATTGTGTGAACTCCAGATATTTTTTCTCACTCTTCTTTTAGTCCATGAATCCTCTATATCTCTGCCTTATCATCCATTAAACTCATCTACTGTCTCTCAAATATATTTTTCATAACAGAAATTATATTTGATTCTTTTACATACTATTTCTATTTTTTGTAATTTTTTATCCTCTGTAGATATCTTCATTCTTTTTTATAAAATTATTTCATAGTCTATAAAGTTTCAATATTGGTGTCTTTGCAAATCTATTTCTTTTCCTGTTCTCCTCACGAAACCTAGTTCTATGTGCCTAGTCATTTTTGGCTGTGTGCTGCACAGCATTCATTATTATTTTTTTCCCCTATGGGCAAAACTTATATTTACATTAAAAAAATAGAGCATTTGAGTTTGCTTTTGCTAAACCACAAATGGATAGCACAAATGTTTCTAAAGAACATAAACTGAATTCAAGAATTGAAATTCTCTAGTTTATCCTGAAGAGTGGGATGGAATGTAATTCACCTTATGTAATGTATTTCACCTTAATTCACCCTCATCCTGAATCCTGATAGTTTAGCCTTTTGGGGATGATTGCTTACTGTGGGGAAGGATTTCTTTTGTTAGTTGTTAGTTGTCTGTCTTCTATCAAAATTAAGGTTCACATCAGCAAATGACCTCAGTGTGTGAGTAACTTCTGAGAGCACTTATCATTTCGGGTTATTATTTTCCATTGACTCTTGATTTTGTGCCTTGGTTTTTTTCTTCTTTTCATTTTTATGTTTTTAACAAGATGATTTTGTTATTTTATCAAAGTTTTTAGTGTTTTTCTGAAGAACTAATCTGAACTACCTAACAAACCATTAATATAAATAAAAATTCTAGGGGTGTCTAAGGGGCTCAATTCATTAAGCATCTGTCTTCAGCTCAGGTCATGATCTCAGAGTCCAGGTATCAAGTCCCAAATTGGGCTTCCTGCTCACCAGGGAGTCTGCTTCCTCCCTCTCTCTGCCCCTCCTCACCCCTTCTCATGCTTGCATTCTCTCTCTCTAAAATAAAATAAAATAAAGAAATAGAAATTCCAGTTGAGCACATTTCTTTGTAATGTGTTTTACCTCTGAGAGCTTCATGAATATCATGCTGATTTTTTTAGATGCTCTTTCCCCCTTCCTCATTAGGTCCATTATTGATTTTATAGGCATATCAATTATTTTTCCATATATTTTCAATATACTATTCTAGTCTTTCATTTCTTTGATAGTTGAGTTAAAATATATGTATACAATAAAATATATATGTTTGACATCATTATACACACACACACACAGGACATCACATCTTTCTATTGTTGACTCTCCAACTTTCTGTAACATGCATATGACAGTACTTCTCTAATTGTGTTAACATTTCTGATTCACTTTGTTACTGCCCTACTTCACATGTCATATAGTCTTTGTAGGATATAAGAACTATTTCTGACTTTCCTCCCAGACACTTTTCCATGAAATATATCCTGTTCTTCTTCAGTTTACTTTATTTGGCATACTAGGGTCCTCCAGAGAAGGTTGTGGAGCTATATCTAGGCACTATTCTTCCTTTTATTTTTCAGTTCAAAAATTTTTTGATTTTACCAATAAGTTTTCTGCCCAGTAGAATCCTCTCAGCCTGTAGGTTGAGCTGGCAGGTCCTCAGCAGACTCAGTGTACTGTTGTAACTAATAAGATTCAGAAAACCAAATTCATTTTTCACTCAAATCCTCTTATTTTATCTTCTTTCCCTGACAAAGCTACTACCATCATTTGGAAGAAGAAATGAAAACCATCTGTGCTTCCATGACCCTCAGCTTCTTACCTAAAACCCTCTGACAGAGATCATTTTTTATGACATTACTATTCATTCTTATAGGAACAAGAAGAGTATGTCTGATGTATTTAATGAGCCTTGGCAAGCTTTTATTCAAGGCTTAGACATATGTTCTAAGAAGCCAATTATCTTAGTCAGGGTACATTGTGATATTTGGACAGGAATCCACTGAAATTATTTCAAGGAAAAGAGCAATTAATTGTAAGAATACATGGCAACATTACAACATTATAGAATCCAATTGTTGGAAATATAGTCAGGTCTTTTGAGAGATAGAAAGCAATCAGGCAGCTATTTTTTCCATTTTTCTCTTCCTCTCTCCCTGTCCCTCCCTCCAGACTCCCTCTCTCTGTCTCATCATGGTTCCTTGTCTCATTCGCTCAAAGTGTCTATTTTCTTCTCCTGGTTCTCTTTCTTATCTATCACTGTATATCTGGCAAAAATATCCGCCAACTCAGAATCTTTGGGGACTTTTATCTCCAAAGTCCATCGCCATGTAATTAATAATGTTTATGTTTCTTAGTTAGACAGAATTTGATTAGTTCACGTTAGGTTAGTTATCTGCTCATGGTCGAATGTACTGTGGCAAAGACAGTGAGATCATGTGGTCTAAACATAACTGCCAAAGCATGGATGGGAGACAGATTCTCTTACATGTTTGATGTGAATGGAGAGGTGATGATTGGCTTATCAGTTCATCAACATACTGTTCTAGAATGGAGATTTATCCACTTCTTAAATGCACAAAGTTTCTTCTCTGATTCAATTATTTCAATATATGCCAAGTACAAGGATAGACAGGTTTTGTCTTGTTACTGAGTTTTAGATTGGTGGGGTTCTTGATTGTCATTGCTGATTAAATGCTTAATAGATGTCATATAAATCAGGTCAAGAGTTATCTTTTTTTAAAATGTGATTTACTAGTCACTAGGTTCCAAACTTTGGCTTTGCTTCCTTTCTAGACTTTCAGAATTTTTTCTTTCTAGTCTTCCATTGAACTGGAGGAGGGCTGCTTTCCCCCAATACCTGTCAGTCCTAAAATAAATAACATCTGTGAAAGTTTTGAATCAATAAAAAATAATGCCCACTTTGCAGGTTTCCTTCTCTCACAAGATGAACTACAGACATTGGTGGTTCTCCCTGGAAGTAGGCATGTTCCCATGTCTAATAGTGGCCCTGTTGTTCTAGTAAGGACTTCTCTGCTAACTAAGGAATCTGTGCATATCTACATATACTTTTTAACCTTTTGGATGACCTCTTCTATAATCTGCTTGTGCATATCCTATGCCAATATTTTTCTTGTTAATTTGCTGAAGTTCTTTTTATGTTCTAGGTATTAACTCAGTTTTATATTCCATCCTATCATTTGTCAATTAAAGATATCTATTTAACAAGGGGACACTATTCCTTGTTGACCAGGTATATTGATTTTGATGTAAACAAACTCATTGTTTTGTTTTATTTTGGTTTTTTGACTTTTAGTTTATGGTATTTCTTTAAGAAATCTTTCCCTGCCCTTAAGCCATTTGCTTACATATTCTTTTCATTCATGCATATATTTATCTTTCATAGTTAGATATTTAATAATATCCCTGGACTCTATCTTTTTATGTAGGATTAATAAGAGATCCAGTTTTATTTTTTTCATGTTGTAAGCCAGTTTTTCTAACACCATCTATTAAACAAATCATTGTTTTCCCCTGATTTGTGGTACCATCTTTTTTATATATTTTGGGAAATCTTGTATATTCGGAAAATATTTTATGGTAGAAATGAACAGTACCTCAACAAATTTGATGTAACTTACCTATAAAACCATCTAAGACTGTGGTTTTTGACTAGTTTACTCAAGTATTCTGTTTTTGCTGCCCAATTTGTCCATTTTTATCTATTTTTTTCTGGAAATTTAGTTGTTTCTTTTAAGTTTTTCAAATTTATTAGTGTATGTTGGACTTTGAGCATATACATATAGACATTATAATGCTCTCTTTTTATAATCTCTGTGGTGTCTTAATTATTCATCATTTTAGTATTTTTTTTAACTAAGCGTACTCTTACTTTTTTCCTTGATCAACATAAGACTGCTGAAGCTATGATTCTGATATTTATTTCTAATCCTATTGCTTTATGGTCAGAGATCTTCTGAATGGTATTAATCATTAGGAATTAATAGAGGTTTTCTTTATGATCTTAAAGATGGCATTTTTGTACATTCTGTGTATATGCAAAAGGAATGCATATTTCCTGTTTGTTGAACATAGCTAATGTATTTTCAATAGCTTGAGTTTGGTAATTGTATTTTCCAGATGTTTTTGTAACACTTCTAACATTTTATTTGCTTCATCTATCAGATTCTGAGGCAGGTATGTTAAAATCATGAACTACAATTGGGGCACCTGGGTGGTTCAGTCAGTTAAGCTTTGGACTCTTGATTTTAGTTTGGGTTGTGATCTCAGGATCACAATCTCAGAGTCATGAGACCGAGCCCCATGGGGATCCCTGTGCTCAGTTGAGAGTCTGCTTGAGATTCCCCTTCCTTCTCCCTCTGCCCCTTTCCCCCCAAATAAATAAATAAATCTTTAAAAAAAAGCATCATTATAGTTGACAAATTACATATTTTTTCCTGAAGTTCTTTTAGTATTTATGTGTTTTAAAGCTGTATTTTAGAATATGTATAAATTTATGATGGTTATAATCTTGTTCAATTATTTCTTTTACTGGCACATGATTTCCTTTATGATTGTTTTGTCTTAAATTCTATTTAGTCAGATATAAAGAGACAACCCCATATTTCTTTGGGTTCACTTTTCCCTAACAAAACTTTTCCCACCTATTTTCAATCTTTTAGTCTCATGGTCTTATGTGTATCTCTTGTTGCCTGTATGTTGTGGGGCTTTACTTTTTTAAATTTGAGATTCTCTGTTTTAATTGGTGACCACAACCGCTGTATTATAATTAATGATATATTAAGATATATATATATATATTAAGATATATATATTATCATATATATGATATATATTCATACATGTTAAGACCCATATTCATGTTTATTTACCCATATTGCTTTCTTTCTTTATTTTTTTAAAAGATTTTATTTATTTGACAGACAGAGATCACAAGTAGACAAGTAGACAGAGGGTAGAGAGAGAGGGGGAAGCAGGCTCCCTGCCAAGCAGAGAGCCCAATGTGGGGCTTGATCCCAGGACCCTGGATCATGACCCGAGCCGAAGGCAGAGGCTTTAACCCACTGAGGCACCCAGGTGCCCCAGGCCCATATTGCTTTCTTAATTACCCCAGTCTCTATCCTCCCCTCTCCCCCCACCAAAAAACCCAGAAAAGCTTCAGCTACTTTGTATGTTGATCTTGTCCCCAGTCTTGTCAATATCAACAAGAATTTTAGTTTGGGGTATTTATTTATTAACACTTGAGTTTTCTTATTTGAGGTCTCTTTAATTAATTAAAAAATATATTTGTATGTTTTTGGTCTCCTTCTGGGACTCCTGTTGTCTACACACTGGCACTTCCACCTCTGTTTTCTATTTTCTATCTCTTTATTCTTTCCTGCTTCCTCTGGGGGATATTCCTAATCAGATCTTCTTACTAATTCATTTAAAAGCTGTGTCCATCTTACTAATTAACTGTTATTCATTGCAATTATTGCATGTAGAGTGATTTATTTCAGCCATTGCATTTATTCATAAACAGTATTCCCCTGGGTTCTTTTGTATTCTTTCTTGTTCCTTGCTGTATTGTTAATAATCTTTCTTTATGTCCTTCAATATATGTTTTCAAGCTTATTTGGAATTTTTAATCAGCATTTCCTAATCACACTAGTTTATTGTAGACTTTGTTTAGTTTGTTGGCTCTCCTTGGGAATGGTTCTATTCTGGAGACGTCGAATTGTCTTGGCCTATGAGCCTCTGACTTTGGAGTAATTGGTCTCTAAAGTCTCTTGGGGAGTGACCAAAGACCAAGTCATGGCTTTCTGGATCCTGGTGAATTTAAGGAGAATGGAGGGAGTGAGTCCCAGGGTAAAGACCAAGTCACCTTGGGGTATCCTGGATACTTTCCCGGGCTGCTACTCCACAAGAACACTTACACCTGCCCACTGGTGTGAAGTATTGGGATAAGATACTCCCCTCCCCACCCCACCCAAGTTATAATGCACCAGTTTTGCGGTGCTGGAGAAGAAACGAAGGGCAGGAATGGATGCCCAGGGTAGCAGCTTAGTGCAAACTTACTTGTTTTCATGAACTCCTTACTTCTTTAGGGCTTTTGTGCTGCTCTGAGAGTATTCTGTGGACCCTGGGACCAGCAGTGGGGCCTGTGACTACAGGGGAGGTCCCAGGCCCTGAGAAGGTGAAGAGCAGAGCACAATAAAACACTGTCCTGTGCTCTATTGCTGTGGCCTCCAGCCATTGTCTAGACCCCTTCCTCTCCTCAAAGTCGTGCACTCATTCGAGAAACCTAGTTTTTCATTTTTGTTTATTTCTTTTTTCCTTTTCCTTTTCCCCCCATGAAAGGCTAATTCCTAAAATGCATGTGTGCCCTCCGTTTCTGTAGGAGGTGGAGCCGGCAGCCCTAACTACTTTGTCCCCTTGGCTGGTGCTACAGTTCCTCGAATCTTTTCCTTCCCCACTCTGCCTCTCTTCATCACCTGACGTTCCATGGGTGAGTTCATGTTCGTGGTCTTTATTGTCCTCTCTGTGCAGGCCTCCCTTCTTGAAAATCAGTAAGTGAAAGTCTTATGACAAACAGCGCTAAAATCAGCCCTCTTTCCTCTTCTTCAGCTCTGCCGTAGGCCTCAAGTTAGGCCTGGGGTGTCCACTGAGAATTTTCCAAAGCATGTTTTTTCTCCCCAATGTCTGCACAAAGACTGCATCTTGAAATGGAAAAGCTGCAAACTGGCACTGTGTGTGGAAAAAAAAAATATCCCTGGGTAGAAGAAGGAGTCATCACTATAGAAGAAACCCTTTAAGCTATAGAAAGCTGAATTTCATCTAAAGACTACTCATTTTTTGAAGGAATCCATGGACCATGAATTAAGTTAATTTTGGACCAAAAGAGAAAAATGTTATGAACAATCTCTCTTCTCTTGGTCAACAGGAGACAATGATCTGTATCCTTTAGAGTCAAGAGGGGAACGGATGGTCTTACTTTGAGAAACAGGATGGGACAACCCAACCAATGGCAGTTTCAAAACCAAAGGCACTGGCTACTCTTGATTCAAATCCTAGCCTGGCCACTTACTACTAATTGTGTGACTGTGGTGGGTGCATTATTTAACTCCTCTTTCACTTAGTTTCCTCATCACTAAAATGGGAGATAAAACCAGTTTCAGTGATTATAAAGAGTAAGTAAGCTAGTGTCTAGGAGTCCATTCATATCGACTACGGTGTTTCTGTGATTGGAGTTCCTTTCTTTTGTCTTCTTAAATCATCTCTATCTAAGGGATGCTCTCCATAACACGACCCCCCCCCCCCCAACAATACCCCTCTTCTGATGACAGCACGCAGAAGCTGTCATGCTCGAGCACAGGAGGGAAATGCTTACAGGCCTGAGAGTAGTCACCCACCATGCTGTGTGCACATGTTGGGACATTGCAGCTGGGTGTACGCTTTGGTGCAGGGCGTCTGTGTGAGACAAGTACTAGTACATGTGCGCACTAGCCTCAATTAGCCAGTCTGGCAGGGGTGTGTGGACACTGACTTCCTGTCTCTTCTGAATGCATTTTCTTTCCTCCCCTCATTAAAGACATCTCAACTGGTTTTACTGAATTTCTGTTCAGCATTTCTCTTGTAGTACTTTGAGATTTTGTTGGGAAGCGATTTCTCCAAATTAAAATAAGATAAGTCTCTTAAGTAGAGGAGACGGCAGTGACATGCAGCTGCATTGCTGGTCAGTCAGCCAAGAGGGTTTCTGGAAAGTTAGAGACAAGGCATTGAATTTCTGTAAGTGGAAATTTCTGTAAGTCGGATCAGTGACCTGAGAGCCTGGTTGGTTCATGTTTAAGATAATGGAAAATCTCTGAAATCTTTCAGAGATGCTCACTAATCCAAATGGAGGAAGGCATGTTATTAGAAAATCTTCCTGACATGAGTTATACTGTGTTTTCACTCCTTCAATGCTTCATATTACTTACAGGCGGTAAACAGATGTTACTCCTGTGTCCCAAAGAACAAAAATAATCAGAAGGGTGGCTCTTACTTTTCAAATGTGGTTTTTCCTTGTTACTTGACTCTCACAGACACGTACCATTCTTTCTTTTATGTTTCCAGTTATTGTTTCCTCCCCCGTTGCCCCCCTGCAGACACATAAATTACCTATGGATTAATTCACTAAAATCAATCTTATGCAAGCTTAAGCTAGGAGTGAGCCATCTTGTCTCCCCTCTCAAAACAATAAATGGAGTTTACTTCTGAGTGTACCTGATTGTGTTTCTAAATATGGCTTCTGATTTCCCCTCTTCATGTATAACCTTATTTTAAACTCTAAAGCATTAACTCCCCTGATAAGCAGTTGAATGGTAATCTAGTCAATGGAAGAATCACTGTTTCAGGCCTTGTTCTTAAGAAAATGAGTTTATGCAGAGATCTTGTTCTGAGAATGTTTCTAATAACTTGAGCTGTCCCACCGAACACTAATCAAGAGGAAAGGTCACATTCAGCTACCAGTTCCAACCGCATGGGTCCCTTCGTTCTTCCACTCCAAAGATGTCAGTGGTTATGGCTTTAGGGTAATGGTTCACTTAGTAGGTTTTGATTTGTATTTGACACAGGAAAGAAGCAGTCACCACTGCAAAGAAACTTTGCTAGGATAACTACTATTAATAAATATTTGTTGTGGAGCTAGATGAAAAGTGTCTGAAATGTCTATTGAATCAATGATAATGAATGAAGGAATGAATGAACAGGGTTGGAGCTCCATGACAATAGTGTTTCTGTCATTTCTTTTTCAATATCTTTCCCTCTTTCAAGAACCATGATATCTTTCAAAGGTCTGTTTTGTAGTGGGGATCAAAGCAGGTGGGAAACTGACCATCCGAGTTAAAGTTGTCCTCTTGAAGAATCAGGTTTTATGGTATGATGGAAAATTACTTTTGTTTTTCAGGATCACAAGGGTAAAAATATCTATCTGTATTGTCTACTGGGACACAAAGGGAAAGACGTAGTCCTTATATATCTTTTCTGAAAAAGTTCTCCAGCTCTCAGGAGGACAGTAGTTGAATCGTGCGCAGAAGCTACAAATTGTTCCTGTTCCCTTTTATTTGCCTATCACAGTTCTCATTTAATCCTCATTTTTTCCATTTTATGCTTTCTAGATCTGAAAATCTTTCCAATAGTGGTCTTTATACATTCTAATGACATTTAATTAGTTGCCTTTTGTCCCATTTTAGTCTCTCTCCCGGACTATATTAAAAATCAATGATTGTAACAATTCTAATGATCTGATGTGATGTTGGACAGTTCAAGTCTGGTCCCAGAATAATGGAAAAAAAAAAAAAGAAGTCAAGAACAATAAAAGGATACTTCTTGCCCTAGATTTCTTTGCTGTGCTTCCCAAATTTACACCATAGAGATCAACACAACCCCAGTTGTGTGTGGTTTTTGCATTATCCAGGGTATGAGAACTGTACTTTGGAGTTTATAGCAAAGTTGAAGATGGAAGCTGATTACACTGACAAAGACAATAACTTCAATATTTTTACATATGGTTTTCTAACCTATTTGCGTTATCTTTCCCCTTCCTGCTACCCAAATTAAGTGGGATGTTAGCCGCGCATGACTGAAATGAAAAAATGAACATGGAATGAGCTGGAGACATGATGAATGAATGAAAGATGAGAATATATTTCTGTAAAAAAATATGCACATATACATCTTTTTGCTTTTAACATACTCTGTATTAATTTATACATATACATAGCGTAAGCAGTTCACATCATTTTGGCACTATGTATAATTCTACGGTAAGCTGTGTTGTTTCGTCAGCCCCTACTATAATAGCACAATAATGTCTAGAATATTTAGCAATATATTATCACATTTGTACTAGAGCTGCCTCAAATACTCTGTTTTCCATGTTTGTAAACGAAAATAGGAACACCACTACATAAATACTGTGATTGGAAAAATACCTTCTTTTCAATTCCTCCCTTACATTCAGTAAAGGAGACATAAACCACTTTAGTATCCAAAATACATTTTCACTGAAGGAATATAATTTTCTTTGGGTGCACTAAATATCTAACCAGAACAAATCAACTTTTTGTTTTTCCACAACTAGATCACCTCTGAAAGGCAGTGGCATCGACATAGATGAGATCTGAGATTTGAAGGGATTCGATGGATCTCCCATTTAGCACAAAATCAAATGATGGTAACTCTGATTACTGTTGCAAATCCACAAATGAACTTTAGGTGCCCGTAACGATAACTGGTTTGTTCAGGGATTTTTGAAGATTTTATGATGAGGATGTAAGGAGAGATACGGGAATATAATATTGGGCTTTAATAAGACCCTCTACTTTTATTTTAAATGAACTGGTAGATGGTTCAACTCGTAGCAGTTACTCTTCCTCCTCCTGTTTTGCTAATAGCATCAAACAAAAGGTCAACTACAAACTGATTTCTAATTAGCCCTACTGAATTTTCCTGGAAAAGACGGAGATCTTGTTAAGCTTTGAAGCTGGGTGGAAGGCAGTTAATGGATTTATATGGAGTCTTTTAATTACCAGTCTTAAACAAATTTATCTTTTACTGCTAGATAGCACCCAAGGGCAAGAGGTAATCTGCTTTATAAACCTTAGAGTGATTTGCTTTATAAATCCTGGAGCTTAAGAAAGTGGAAAACTCTCTTTAAAGAGAATATTCTCTTCCACTAGAAATTATATTTTTGGCAGTTTTGTGAAAAATTTAGTGATGGATTCTTTGTGACCTCCCAATTTATAAATGTCAGCAACCAAAGCACACTCAACGTGAAAGCCAGTTCCTTATGGCAGTTAGGGCCTGTTCGATGGACAGGATTATCCAAAACCACGCTGAGCATACGATATTAATAAACCAGTTAACAAACTGGCCCATCTAATGTTTTAAGCAAATTGACTCTAAATTTCTTTTTCATCCAAAACATTACATCTTCCTGCCAAATGCAGGTCTCCCCGCTACCTTCTTAGTCATCTCTATATGAGAAAGCCACTTGGTCTTGCAGAGGTCATGTAATTTGTGCAGTTTACATTGTGTGGATGGTAAAACATCTGAGTAACATCAGAATTGATTGAAATAAAAAAATTAAAAATCAGATCCATAGCCAAATACAGAAATATTCTAATTCAAAGTCTAGAGTTAAAAAGAAAAATAGTGACCGTGCTTTTAATTTTTCAAAGTTATAAATGGCTCAAGATTAACAAGGAGCACCCTGTTTCTGAACTAGGTCAATTTAGTTGTGTTTTTCTTGGATACTTTGCTTGCATTACTAAGACAACTGCATCTCAGTCCCGGATGAAAGATGGGATTCACAAGGGATGCAGTGGGAGACCCCATTCCTAGACTGTCTCCCACAGCAATAGTACCAAGGATAACTTTCTCCAGATTTACTATGGACAAATTCACTTAATAATTCTTCACAAATGATATGCTCAGCTCCTGGGAGGATGGGGATCACTTTAAACGGATGGTCTGTCTGTCTCCCAGGAAATGAAGGCTCAGTGATCACGATGCTGCGTTAGCTTCACATTCAAGCAGATGACTCTTGCTCAATGATTTCCAAAGCAATGACCTCGGCACCCCCTTCGCCCAGGTTGTTGGCGGCTTCGTTCCTCGGCTCCTGGTGGCAGATGTAAACCGGGATGTCCCCGGCTTCGGCCGCGGCGGCGGCAGCGGCGGCGGCGGCGGCGGCAGCGGCATTGGCCGCGGAGCGGCGGGGGTTCCTTCGCCCCCAGCGCTGATCCCACTGGGTTTTAAACTGCGCCCACTGGCGCTTCACGGTGGTTTGGACCTGAAAGAGAAAAGGTTTTCGTATAATTGTCAGAAACGACCCAAGCCAAGCTTATGGGCACAGTTCGTGGAGCTTATCAGAGGCCAGAGGAGGCTGTGTTGTAATTCTGATCCAAAGGACCCTGCAGTATACACGCCCTGGTTGGGAAATATATACCATCTTGGGAGAAGAATCTGTAAGTCAGAGAAACGAGCTGCTTGCCTAAGCTATCACTGGCAAGGTCGTTTGCTCTTTTTGAGCAGAGGTCTCTTCTTTAGCTCTCCTGTCCAATGAATGAAAATTGCCTTGGTTTTATTATACCCATTATGGTATAGGTGTCCTATCAGAGGAAAAGATTTTTGAAATGTTTTTATCTGCTACCACCTCTGATTATGCAGAAGTTTTTATCTAAACCTAAACACATTACTGTTTATGTTTATACATATATATATGTATTTATATATACACATACATACATACATATACACATACATATGCATATAAGACAGCACAAACCCAGTTTCATTATAAGGGCTTCATATTGTGGATTTTCCTTTCTCCAGCATGACTTGAGATGGGGCGTCCCAGATAAAACTCTGGTTAATGGAGTATGAAGCTTTTAGGAATAAAATTTCAATCTCTTCCTATGAAAAAACCTCTACTATGTAAACAAACTTATCAAACTTGCTTTACAAATATGATAAACTGTAGAGTAGAGAAGGAGAAGATGCTAAAATCAGGAAGCTCTAAATATGAAAACTGCAAAAACCACCACGGAAAAGCAGTAACGCTTGCTTGTATAGCTCTGCTTTCTTCAGAACTGAATTCAGTTTAGTCTTTAAGTTCATCTTCCCTGTCATCTCCTAACTTCTGGCTTTTCTCTATAGCTGAGCAAGACTAAAATAGAGATTATTGCTGCAATATCTACTCTACATTTCTGATTTTCTATGGTTCAGTACAGGAGATATGCTTTTATACAAAATATTTGCATTGATTTATTAATACATCTTTTGTTATTTTGCTACCGAACTTGAATGTAAGACCTAACCATTATGCGGGCACACGAGGGGGAATCTGGAAACAGTACGACCTGAGATAAAGCATGTAATGAGTTAATTGTGAAGAGCCAAATTTGTATGAATCTAAAAGAAGATATAAATGATAGTACAACATATTAATGTAATAAACCGATATGCATGATAGAAGGCTGAATAATTTCTGTGGCAAATACATTTTCTGTGTATCATAGCAGAACAGTCTTTCCAAATAATTATTAGTATTTGTCATATCATTTTAAATATTTTACTCAGAAAAAGGCAAAACAGTCAAATGATTCATCAAAGACAAGAGGGTATGAAACTTGTCACTGAAGAGAGGTCCTTCTTTATACAGCAGAGGAGCCATTAAGTTCAAGATGACAAATGACCGATGAATTTGGTAATCTGATCATTTGGAATACTGGTAATCTGATCATTTGGAATTATTGTGGCAACAAACTGTTTTGTGTTTTTTGTTTTTTGGAGGTGATGAGTGTGTGAGTGTACTCTCTAATGTGTGTCTATCTAATTTTATTTAAAAGAGACAAAGACCAAAACTTTAAGTGCCATGGTCAAGCTGTGCACCTTGTAGCCGAACCTTGTGTTGACAAAAGACGTACAGAGGGTCATGGACAGCATGAAAAGTTGGAGCTGTCGCTGTTATTTTCTGAGGGCTTACCACGTGCCATTTTCCAAGCTCTTGATTAGTATGAACTTATTTAATCCTGCTGATTTAATGGCTACTGTTCCCTTCACTTTACATATAGGGGCTGAGGTTATGTAACCTGTCCAGGGTCAGAACCACTAGAATGTTGTGGAACCACCACCCCAGGGGAAGCTCGTGGCTCCTGACCATGTGCTTGGCCACAGTACACACTGTAGACAGCTGACCATCAAGTTCTGGACTGAACTGAAAATAGAATTTGTTTCTTGTGGTCATTGCTTAGGCAGCATGAGAGCATTATGTGTTGACACATCGACTCCAAAGACTGTGCTCTTTGGGTTTGGGTCCCAGCTTGTTGCCTGCATAGGTTTTTTGGTCTTTTTTGTTCTTTGTTTTTTTCTTTCTTAGACTTTTCTCCTTTGTAAAAAGGAGATCAGGACACGAATTCAGTTATGAGTAAGATTTACTGAGGTTATTTGAATCAGCTTATATGGTGTTGGTGTGTAGCAGCAGTAATTTCCTATTTTTTTCTCCCATTCTCACCCCTTGCTGACCCCACCCCCTACCACCTCCAAGTTCTGCCAGTCAATGTGGCTGGATTTGAGAGTCAGATATCTCCCTTTTGATAGTCTGGCACCTTCAGGCTCCTATCTGGCCTAGTTCTTTATTAGGGCTATTTACTGGTTGAAAATTGATTCATGTAAGCACATTAGTACAAGAGGTACAGATGGAAGGTATAATACAGCTGGAGGGGACAGGATGGATTGGAGGAATAGAAGAGGCAGAGATGAGGAAGAATGAAACAGTAAAGAAGAAAAGCAATTAGGACAATTTATCTGCATTTAGTGCTGAATAACTGAGCATTGACTAGTTTGTTCCCCCTCTGTGACATTTCTGTCTAGAGGTCAAGACGCAAAGAGAAGACAAAGTCTGAAGGATTGGGTCCATTTATTCTCTCTAATTGAAACAATGTGCTCTTGCTCACACCGGCTTCCTGCACTCAGCTGCTGCCATTCAAAACAGCAGTAGAGGGACATACTCCAAATGGGCTGAACTGGATTGGGGTTATTCCCTTCAGAAGGAATTCAGTCCATACCCAGAGTGCCCTGAAATCTTGGTTTGATGGTTTTGTCCTTTAGCTATTTATGCCAAATGCCTCTATTTCAGTCACCCAGCCAGCACAGATAGAAGGGATTAGGGTCCTGTAAGAGCACTTAGACACCAGGCACAGAGCTACTATCAGGGGCAGGAGTGGAAATTCCCATCATTCTACTGCTTTTGTCTGAGTTGGCTCATCTCTCTGCCAGAGTGGTTTTAAGCCACTTATGGCCTTGACCTGAATTCTCCAAAATTAACAAACTGCTTGTCTCTCTCCACCAGCTATATAGTGTCTTCCCATCAGGTCTCTCTGCTCATGCTGCTCCCTCTGACCCGAATGGCCCTCTCCCACCCTTCACTGGTGCCCAAACTTGTTTTTCAGGACTCAACTGTTTCTCCAGGAAACTTTTCTTGACCCCTTGATACAGACAGAGTTAGGAGTCTCTCTTCTGTGCTCTTGTTGCAATAACCTATACTCATTATTGCTCTTACTGCGTTATCTCATTGTGACTTGCTGTGTGTCTCTCTCTCTCCCCTCCCGTACAAGAAAATTCTAAAAAGCAGGAACCATGTCTTGTTCATTTTTGTATTCCCAGAACATGTCGTGCTGTTGGACATATAGCAGTTCTTCAACAAATACTTGCAGACTGACTGTCAACATCCATTCTAGAATGAGTTCATAACTCTTTCAGCCAAGAAAATGATCACTAATGACCATAATTAGTGCACTGATATCCGGTGTTCCCAGGGTGGGGAGCTGAAAGCATCTAGGGCAAACCTAATGGAGAAATTGAAATATTCTTTCATGGGTTTTGATATGAGACCTAGAATCACTGCTTTTTGAGAACTTGAATTCCTTCCAGAGGTAAACCATAAGCCACTGGGTGTCGGATCACCTACAACTGTTGCTAGGTCTTCTCTCATGCTATGGTGTGTGTTTTTGGGAACTGCTCTTGAGCTCCAATGAGTTGCTACTTTTGGAAATGAGCAGAAGCAGGCATTGTTGGCAACCAGCTGGGCAGGAAGGGAAGACTGTCATTGGGTCACATCACACCACCTTTCTGTTCTTTTTCCACCTATAGCATCATTTCACTGGGTCTCATTCGATGCCATGAAAGAAAGGACTGAACTTGGGGTCAAGAAACTCACTCTGCCCACATTAGCCTTGTAATCTTGGGTAGCGTAGTTAACCTCTTTGAGACTCCTTTCTTCAATACAATTCTTCTACCTCACCTTGCTGTTGGAAGGATTAAATTGCGACAGTATATATCAAAGTGGCATCTAAGCTTTAAAGTACTACACAGGGAGGCTACTGTTATTATTGCTATTACTGTACTGTTATTACGGCAGGATGTTGACCTCAAGTCTTCAGACTAAAATGAAACTCTCCTGTCATATTCTTTTTTGGAGGGTGGTAGTGCTAAGAAAATACAAAGACCTCTCAATGACACACATAGTTTCTGATCTCATACATTCTACACTAGGTCTCTGCAGAGTGCTCCATGGCCCAGGCTTGCTACTTCCTGGATTTCTTTTGGATTTCTGTACCATTTATTTTTCTGTTGGGACTAGCCAAGAGATGGCATGGTTTTATTTGGGTCATACTGTCTATTAAATGTAGGTCCTTAATGCTTTAAATGCCAGGTTTATAATCTAGGAACCACCAAATGCCCTGTTGAGGAATTAGGAAATATACTACTTCAGCATATTTTTGGAGAAGCGATGTCCCCAAAGGGAATTGACAGTTTCCGTGGATTCAGCATCTCTCAAATACCAACACTATCTTTATAGCTAAAACTTACACACAGATATTTAGAGGTATCCTAAGCAGACAGTTTAAGTTTAGAGTGAGATTGTAAAAGTGCCCAGAGGACCAAAAAAAAAAAAAAAAAAAAAAAGGCTTTGTTTCTCCTCACATTTAAAAAAAAATCCCCATTGGCATATCCCTGCGTATTAATAAAGTACCCTGCCCAGCATGAGGCCAAAGGGTTTGAGGCCTATTTTATGTTTTTAATATTATTACTATTACAGAAATGTTCATAGCCTTCTATAATTGCATTCCCGAATTATAATCTTTTCTTTTGTGTGGAGATGGCAATCTGCTTAAATTTGTAAACCACACATATAAGAATAGGCCCTTAGCAGGATGTAAAAGACACTTGAATAATTATAGTTTAACAGGGCAATTATCTCCTATAATACCACAGGTTGAGCTTGATGCTGCTTTGATCACTAAAATAAGGGCATTGAATCTGTTTGGGGGAAAAAAAAAACAACAGGGAGAGTTTTCATTGTTCTTGAAAAGCATCAGAAATGTTAGGAGTTGCCAATGTGATAAATATACAAAGTTTTGAATTATATAGATTCATCACTCATTATAAAAGCAATTAACACAGATCACTTTGCATTTTCCCTAATTATATCAATTTCTTTATTAACCAATTTAAAAAATAGAGCCCTGGTCTGATGGTTTGAAGTCATAAGTATTACACCTGGTTCTAGTATTAACCATCTATATGAGGTTGATATATTTGGGCCTCAGTTTCTACATTTGTGAAAAAGAAAATCAGGTCAGAATCTTCGCAGTTGGGCTTGAATGCTTTCATCTTTGGCCTTTGTTTCAAGTTAGCATAAGCACCAGAAGTTATACACTGTTGAGTGGAAGGTGGGATTTATTCCCAGGAGTTTTGATCCATTGGACAGAAAGATTTTCAAACCTGCTCCCTCACACCTTCACTTGCTGATGCCACAACTCAACAGGCCTGCTGCAATCGAAATTTAAGATTAAAAATCATGAACTTTAAAAACACTTTAGATCCACTTGGAGGTATGCTTTAAATGCTTTTATATGACTTTCTGAAGCGGAACCCCTGTTAAACCCACAAATTAGATGCTGAGGGATGCTTCTGAATATTATTCATAAAGTTGTCACTGATATTTTTTTCACCTTTTGGAGCATTATCTTTACTGGTCTTTTTCCTCCAGAATGTCCATGCCCTACAGTTTGAGGTAAATTGGGTACTTCATGATCATAAGACCAGGCTTTCCAATTCCCGTTCACTACATACTCTTCTAGTCTGTAGAAGCTTTCTTGTTCTAGAAGACGAGGTTAATATTTTTGAAAATATTTAACTATTATATTTCCTAAATAACATTACCCTGCAACTCCCTCGTTCATTAAGTCATGGCCATTCATTGCTTGACGAACAAATTAGATTTTGTCTAGAGTGGGTTCTCAAAGTGTGTTCTCTGATCAGCAGCATCAGCATCACCTGGAAATTTGTCAGAAATGCAAATTCCTCAGGCCCCATCCCTGTCCTACTGAATAGGAAACTCTTCTGAGAGGGGTCAAGCACTCTATGTTTTAACAAACTTTCCCCGACAATTCGAATGCACACGAAAGTTTGAGAATACTGGTCTAGAACAAAGAAATCACTGTTTAGCTTTGAGTCTCGAAGCTGACTTTCTTGAGCCTCTAGAAGAACAACAGCTTTGAAAACCAGTTATTGAGTGAGAAAAAGAATTTCTAAATAGAAAAGCTTATCTTTTCATTATGAAGTGAAAACCATACTACTCTGGAAATAGAATTTTACTAAAAGCCACAGTATAGAGGACACGCAAGATATAGCATAGGGAGAGTCCCCTGAGGATAGGAAGAAGCAGTGGTGAGTGCAAAGCCCTTCCAGTCCTGAGAGGGAGAGAGATATACAGAGACACAAATGTCCTTGCATTTCCCCTTCATGGTGGGAATACCTGGGGAAATGGGGAGAAGACAGAAAGCAGGAACCATAGAAACACCCCAGTATAGCAAGACTTTCTCTTTGATTCTTAGAGCACAGGTCGAGAAATTGATAGCCATGTAAAGAAGTCCCACACTTGGCCTGGTACCATGTCCAAGCTGGTGCCTGAGCGGTGGAGTGGGAATGGCTATGACATGTGCTAAAGACAGACTCCTAGGCCCTAGGAAGAAAGGAGGCTGACCCTCTGCGCTGCTTGGGTGGGTGGAAGAGAGAACTGGTGGGGCAGAACAAGGCTGGGGCCTGGTCAAGGAGGCGACACAGTAAAAGGATCTCTAGGCTCCTCAGAAGTGAGGGAGCCACCCTGAGGGTCAGCAGGGGCTACCAACTGCACCTTTGGATAAAGGCTTTGGAACCAAATATTTTCTAGAAAGAGACTGCTATCTCTTATAAGCTGGTGGATGGGCTCTCTAAAGCAAGACAAGTTACAACAAAGAAAAGCAGTGGTAGTTTCCATCCACTCCAGTCTGTTACTGTTAAATTGAGATCTTTCTGATCATGCTACTTTGATCGACAAACGATTTTACCCACAGTGCATGGACAATAGCAAGACCCATGGAAAGGGAGAACATCCACTGTCTTGTTGGTGCTCTCTCCATTTTTAAGATGCGATTCGGAACCACTGGGCATCTTTGTAGCCATCATCATCTCTTTGAGGTCCCTTACGTACTTAATAATACACGGTCAACATCCACACTCTTGGAAGACTTGTAGGAAATACATGATCCATAAGCATGCCCTCGTGAGTGCTTCCTGATTCCTACTCCTGTCATTCTCCAAATTCCTTCCCTGCTTCTAGTCTATCTGTCCGTATCTGACCAATTTCCGTAATGGGAATCACAACATGCAGGTAAGAAATGAAAATGAAAACCTCCTTCTGCACTGTCTAGCTGCCATCTCAGCCCCTAGATCTCTGCTAAAACTCAACGTGCTCCCAGCAAAGCCCACACACTGCTCTGCAGCAGCAGCGGCTTCGAGACCTGCCCGCAGGGCTGTGTGCCCTGCCAGGTTGATGGGGCATAGACAGCACTTTCACAGAAGGCCCCGTGGAGAGCCGCAAACCTAAAATTCATGGGCCTGTGATGTTACGTTTGGCACAGTACACAATTTCTATCTTATTAGAAACATCACACTGGTAGCTTCCCTGGTAAAAGAATCCTAATTAAAATGGAGCTGGTTTCTTGGCTTTGAAAAGCAGAGATAACATACTCAAACGAAATAGAAACATTCAATAGTTAGGAGGACTTCTTGGCTTGCTTTCTATGCCTGATGCTTCAACGACAGCCTGCCTCATGGTTAAAACAGAGGAAGGGTTGAGGTATTTTTGCAAATGCCTGCAATCCTCTCGTGTTTTCAAGGTATGTCCCTTCTGAACCTGATCTTTATGTTAGCCCTACAGAGATATTGCTTTAGGTGGGAAAATTTATTTTAATGGCACCTGAAATAACTTAAAAGACAGACTATACATTCATAGAAATTGATATAAAGATGGGATGCCCTAAACCCCATTTATTTATTTAGTTTTTGCTATTCTTAAAACAAACAAAAAACCAAAGAGACACTAACAGCTGACAGCAGAAGGGTGACTTTTCATTTCTACCCGAGGCCTTCAGTCTAGCCTCTAGTGATAGTGAATGGACAATCTATTTCTGCTGAATAAAGGAATGAGCTTATGGGTGAATGGATGAAGGGAGGAATAAAATGTACCAATTAAAAAGTAGAATGAGAGCGACAAAAATCTTGTAAAGCAGTGACAAGGTTGGAGATAATACGTCATAGAACAGCAAAAACTTGTAGGTGCTCCCTGTTTAACTGAAGAAATATAGAATAGGGAATTAAAGATCAATTGATTCTGGTTAGAAAACCTTTCTAATTACTAACAGGAAAATCATACGTTTGTTGATCTCTTAACCAAATGTTATTTTCCTTGGTATAGAATTATTTTAAATAGGGATCAATGTAAAATGATAAAAAATAATTGCACATTATAATTCATCTGATATATAACTAGAAAAAGTATATGAACAAAGCTCCAGGGAGGAATTATAGACATATTACAGTGCAGTGGAATATTTAGTTCATTTAATTAAGAATCAGGAAATCTAGGTTCTAGTCCTGGTTATGGAACTATGATTGTGACATTGTGCAAGTCACACGTTCTTCCTAGAGGGTAGGTTTCTCACCTGAAAAATGAGGGAGCTTACAAACTATGTTTCTTGAAAGCCTGGGTCTTCTTTGGTATAAATTTAAGCAGCACTTTTAAAAAAGAAATTCCGGTATAATTAACATATATGTTGCAAATGGCAAGATTTCACTGTTTTATGCCTGAGTAATATTCCATTGTATGTATGTACTGGAACTTCTTTATCCATTCATCCATCAAGGGACACTTGGGCTGCTTCCATTTCTTGGCTATTATAAATAATGCTGCTATAAACAGAGGGGTACATATATCTCTTTGAATAAGTGTTTTCATATTCTTTGGGTAAATATCCAGTAGTGGAATTACCAGATCATATGATAGTTCTATTTTTAACTTTCCAAGGAGCCTCCATGCTGTTTCCCACAGTGGCTGTACCGGTTTGCATTCCCAGGGACAATAAGCAGCTCCATGTTTCTACTTCACAGTCGGGGTCCCAGGCAAGAAGATTTCATTGCAAGAAAGGGCACTTTGGCTAACCGCCCCCTGACAACACTGGCCATGCAGATCTCTAGATTTCACTGAGCTAAATCTTCAGATAATAAATTACTTATTTGAGCTTCCTTTTGGGGTCTTAACTTCAGGAGGACTGCCACCATGTCGAAGACGTGGTATGACCCTGGCACCAAGCAACAGGACAAGAAAGCAGTGAACCAGTTCACACTGGCTGGATCCTGGCTCAGCCCCAGGGAGGAGCTGAGTCTTCCAAAAGGATGGCAGCATGACTTCTCTTTCTAGGAGAATCCAGAATAGCTCTCACTCTTGCTGCTCCAGGGACTGACCGGTTTAAGATGCCATCCAATGAAATCAGAACACAGCTGCCCATGTGGGTAGTATCTACAATTCTCCCATAGAAACACAGATCAGATTCATGTGAAGTAGTGGAAAAACACATGATCCTGTATGTCACGAAACCCCCTGAGGTCAACTGCAGAAGTGAGAGCAAATGACGTGACCAGAGGCCCTTTGGGAACTGTAAAGTGCTGGCTTTATATCAACGAGTGATGGTGTTATGTGAAATGCACACTTACCTCGTTGTTGCAGAAGCAGTAGATCACGGCGACGAAGAATCCCTAAAAAGAGGAGGAAAAACAGAACTGAGATTATTTTGGGGTGCATTATGTTGTTTAGGAATCAATATTAATAGACAGCCTGAAGAGGAGCATTTCACTATTGCATTAGCAAATCAAGGCTCGAGGAAAAACAATTACTGGCACACTCATATTCAGTGCTTCACTATAAGAATATTCTAGTTTAAGGGGGGTACAGCTTCCAGCTTGGGGTCCACTGGAGACATTTCCTACTGACAGGAACATCTGCCTCTCTGCCCTCTGTTTTCATGGCATTGGTGACTGTGATGCTAGCTATCAGGTTGGGAAACTGATTGGCAGTGGTTATGTTGATCTTCAAAACTCCTACTCATAAAGGCAAAACAAATGTGCTTTCCCTCAAACTACTGGATAGGGGAAGGAAAAGTGGAAAGGACGGTGGGAATAGAAACTCTGTCCTTAGTACTCAGTACTGTGCAGTGGGTCTGTCCCTGGACAAGTATTTGTCCTCAGAAAGATGTGTTCTTAAAGCTCACCCTCCCCGTTTCCTTCCTCAGTTTTGAGATTCAAAAATAAAAGGGGGAAACAGGTAATGAGAAGAGAGAAGCTGTATCCCTTCCAAGTTATATATATTTGCAAAGGTCCTTCTGATCACAGGTGGACCTTAGAAGTGCTTCTGCCTTCGTCAACTAGCTGAGCAAACAGCTGATCAATACACCACCGGCTTCTTTACCTGGAAGTGAATCAGAGAGTGCATCAGGTAATCGTAGATCTTCCCGAGCATCTTGTTGGAAGGCCTCCAGGGAAAGACGACAAATTGGATTCCGAGCAGGGGCACCAGGATCAGAGTGGCCCTCACCGCCTTCAGGTACATGTGCGATTCCGCCTCCTGGGTCTCCCTCAGCTTGCTCACAAGCACCCGGACGATGTTGAGCAGGAAGAAGAAATTGACCTGCAAAGATGTGATGTTATGAGCAAATCATCCAGGTCTGGCTGACTTAAAGATGACTGCTTTCCTTGACTCTTGTTTAACTCATCCTGGGAGCAGATGTCACAGGACGGGAGAGACGGCCTGTGAGTTGGTGTAATATGTTCGGCATTACTGGGTGCAGCCGTAAAACCAAAGACCCTCTCCAGACCTGAATTAATGTTTCCTTTTTTTTTTTTTTTTGGTTCAAATGAGAAAACATTTTTTCCTGTATAAATAAATTAAGTTTAATTCCAACGAGGGTGGTTTATTCTTCACTTTGATTTTTATGATTTTTACGAAGAAGAGTCATAACTGACACTTTTAGATCTTGCTTTCTGGTCATTTCATTACGGAGATTTTCTGCTTAGGCAGGACTACTTCCCAGAAAGTGAAATGAGGACTGAAGAATTCATCTGTAAAGTTTATGTAGTGGAGACAGCTATCCCAGCCTTCTTTTCTTTCTAATAACATTTTTTAAAGAACATGACTTCATTCAGGTGTAAGGCACATTCAGTAAATTGGAGACTTTAAGTTTACGTTCAAGAAGTTTAGAGAAATGTAGGTACCTGGGTAGCAACCCCTCCAAACAAGAAAAGAGCATTTTCATTACCCTAGAAAGTTCTCTCCTGCTTCTTTGCAGTCAACAACCCCTCCACCTCAATCGACCACTGATTTCTATTACCACAGAAGTGGAGTCTTATACAGTATGTACTCTTTCATGTCTGGCTTCTTTGGTTTGACATATTATCTGTGAGATTCATTCACGTTGTATATATTGGCATTTCATTCCTTTTTACTGCTGAGTAGTACTCCATTACATGGATAATACACATAATTTGTTTATTCATTCTATTGTTGATGGAAATTGGCAAGGTTTCACAATTTGACTATTATAAATTAACATGCTATGAATATTTGTATATAAGTCTTGTGTGGACATATGTTTTTGTGTCTCTTGAGTAAGTACCCAGGATTAGAACTGCCTGTTGATATGGTAAATGTATATTTAACTTTATAAGAAACTGGCAAACTGTCTTCCAAAGAAGTGGCTTTATTTTACGTTCCCTCTAGCTCTAGCTGAGCATTCCAGTTGTTCTCTACCCTTGCCAACTCTTGGTATGGTCACACTTTTTAATATGAGCCATTGCAGTGGGTCCCAAACTACTTTTGGCTATGGAGATTAATTTTGAAACCAAGGTTGTTTTTATTTTTTTATTTTTTATTTATTTTTTAATATTTTATTTATTTATTTGACAGAGAGAGAGAGAGAGATCACAAGTAGTCAGAGAGGCAGGCAGAGAGAGAGGAGGAAGCAGGCTCCCCGCTGAGCAGAGAGCCCAATGCGGGGCTCGATCCCAGGACCCTGAGATCATGACCTGAGCCGAAGGCAGAGGCTTAACCAACTGAGCCACCCAGGCGCCCCCCAAGGTTGTTTTTAAAATTTAATTGATGATTTATTTAAGTGATTAGTGTGATTTTTCTACCCAGAATAGAAATAAACATAGTTGCCCCCAAAACTCAAGAAAGAAAAGAGACCTTTAGTAATAATTAAACTCTTATGAGGTATTGGAAATATTCAAGATCCACATCGTGGGTCTTTGTGAGGACATTTGGGCTGGCATGTCCATCACTGCGCTGAAGGAGGGCAAAAGAAATTGAGTGTGCACTGGAGAGACTGGGGCAGTGGGAAGTCAGGTTGGATGATGACTTGATTTGATCAGTTTCTAATGGATAGTTCTTCACTACATGAGCAGAACATGGTTTGTGACTCGGACTGTTTTCATTTTTCTTTTTCCAAGGGAAAAACACTGTTTATGAGGCTAGTGGGAAAAATAATGTCTAAATATTAAATGGGCTGGTTGTCATGCTCACTCCCATAAAGTAAACCTTGGGTAAAAACAAAGAGCTTGGAAATACATGCAGATGGTCATGTTCTCCTCGACCCCACTTCTTACTAGTCACCTGATTTGGAAATGAGTTTACTTGAATCTTTGGGTCTAGTTTTCCTAATGAGTACAAATAGTCCTGCTGTATCTACTTCGAAGGGCTGCTGTTAGGAAGAGCCTGGCAATGTATGTGAAGGGCTTCAAGTGCATGCTCAGTAGTAGTAGTTCCCACTATGGCTCACGGACCAGACATGAAATGAAAGATGGTTTCATTTGGCAGAGACCGGGGAAGAAGGTGCAGAGGGGCTCTGATGTTTCACTTTCTTTCTCAATAACATCTTCTTACCATTCTTCAGTCCCTTGTTTACCTTTAATGAGGAGCAGGTAGGTATAGCGTTGTTTCAAGAAAACTGTGTTTTTGTGACGGCGGGTGTAGAGATGAACTTAATGCTACCCTTCTCCAACTGTGTTAAATAAAAATTATTTTTTTTCATTTGAATATCCTCAAATCGAATTGTTACAGATGATCTCATTATAGATCATCATTACCTTAGCCTAATTTTGAAGTCCTGAGACATATGGGACACAGAGCCAACTTTACAGAAATCTTCACAAAGAGATAACACTTAATAATGGATTTAAAAAGCAATTCTCAACAACAACAACAAGATAAATAAAAAAAATTCTCACCACCAGTGCAGCCATGACGGGGCCATGGATGATGTAAAGCAAATGGGTTTCCACACTCAGCCAGCAGCTGAAAACAAGGAGGGAGGGAATACATGAATATAAATGCATTTTACGTACAAATACGTTCACTTAAAAACCACCAAAATACTTACTTGTCATTGAAGTACAGAGCCCGAGTAATCGCATGGATAGTGGTTGGCACCAGCGGGAACCCTAAAAATGTGAAAAAGCAGAAATCACACTTGATTTCTTGATCTTAAACTGCAACAATGATTGCATGGAAAATGGTAGTTTATTTTCAAAAAAGGTGGCAAATTTTAGTATCTCTGTCAAGATACTTCCCTGATGTTTTTACACAAACTATTTTTGGTCAATCCCAATAAATTTACTCTTGGTTAGAACATCACGTGCTTTCAGAGTTTTGTGAAGAGCATTCAGGTAATTAAAAGTCTTTAACAAATTATCCAGGATGGTAGGTACCTTGTTACTCTCACTGTGATCATTATACCATTGTTATGTCTGTGGTGATGACTGTTAGTTGAGACCAGAAAGCTCTTCACTGCATGTGAACTGGACTCGCTTAATAGACAGGAGTTAGGTCACCATGGAGGGCAATGACCTGGGATAGCTTATGGAGACAATAGCCCGATTGCTCTGAAATCCTTGTTGATGTTCATAATATCTCTTGTAGGCTTTTCTTTTTTCTGTATGTTTATATCACATGTATCGATTCCATTTTCTTTCCATTAGAATACTTCAGGACACGACTGCCTTCCCTACCCTCTGTAAGTTCTGCCTGTGGAACCTCTATGAAGGTAACTTGGAGTCTACTTCCCTCACTAAACTCTAAGTTCTGGTAAAAAGCAACTTTGAATTTATAAACAGAATGATAGGGGTTGTTATCGGCAATGCATTCTGTCAGGGTACCTCTTTTTAAAATCAATTTTCATTCTCTAAGTGTCTTCTAGAATACAGTTGTGGTTCTTGCAAAATAGTTTTTTTTTTTTCCCTCAGATGTACCCCGGCCCAACACACTATTGCTTGATTTGGTTGAGACATTTGTAGAAAGAGCTTTTAGAATTATCATCACATTGAGAAATGTATCTCAGAAGTGAGTTAGACCACCACATTTTTATTTTCTGTGAATTCTATGCAAAAAGACATTGCCTCAGAATATTGAGTTTTCACCTGAGAATAACCTCAGCTTCTTAACCTGTGAAGCATATAATTCAATAGGGCCATTGATTAAATGCTTGGCCTGAGAGAATTTTGAGTTAGACTCTTTACACAAAACATAACTGTATTTTATTCACAGCAGTTCTAACGTATCATTTCCCCACTTGGGTTTTAGAAACAGAAATTCATTTTCTCGATATATTCTGAAACATACGTTTTAGAATTAGCAGAAGCAGCATATGGAGTTTTCACTCCCACCTCATCATTTTGTAGAGAGGAGGACGTGTTCCTTAATGTACAGAGGAATGCGGACCCCAACTCTGCTCATTCCTAGTGCTTCTTTGCCTTGTTTGGGCAGTTTGTTTCCCCTTCCTCTTCCTCTTATCCCCCAGGCCCCAAGAGCCCCAAAGGCCCTTCCTGCCACTGAAGTTGGGGACTGTAAAAATAATCCCTTCTCCCTAGGATTTTTTTTTTTTTTTTTTTTTTTTAGGGAGACTAGATAAATTCTGTGTGTTCATTGTAAGAGTCCGCAGAGGGAATTTCCTTCTTTAATTTATAACAAGAGGAGAAAGAGCAAGGTGAAGAATCAATCAGGAGAGGGCTGTAAAACAAATAATTTTTTTCTGAGAACTAAACCTCACTATTTGAAGTTGCTTCGATTTGAGAGAAATCAACTAGTAAGTGGTCCTGTACAGATTTGTAACACAGTAACTACAAAAAAAAAAAAAAAAAAAGCATTCTTTCACTTTGTGTTGGGGAGGGAGAATTATACCATTATACCACTGGATACTTTCCTCCCAGAGGGTGATGTTCCTTATGTCTTTTATAATTTTTAGGATCTTTTATAATTCCAGGATCTGGAACAGGATAATACCATTATCCTGTGGGTAATACCATTCACAGCTGACATGAATGGATGGGACATACATCACCTGTAAACAAAGTCACATCTTCGGGCACAGATTTCTTGGACCAAATCTTCGGCTGTCCCACTCTCAGACTGTTTTCAAAGCACAGGTTTTACCTTATTTCATGGCACCATAAAATTTAGGAACTATCATACTTTTTAGGTGTGAAAATAATTTCAAAAGGACAATAAAAATATTATCCAGTAGAAATTTCTTCCTCTCTGCTCCATTAGAAATTCTTTTTTTTTTCCTTTTAAAATTCATGACATCTTTTTTTTTTCCATTTTATTTATTTTTTCAGCGTAACAGTATTCATTGTTTTTGCACAACACCCAGTGCTCCATGCAAAACGTGCCCTCCCCATTACCCACCACCTGTTCCCCCAACCTCCCACCCCTGACCCTTCAAAACCCTCAGGTTGTTTTTCAGAGTCCATAGTCTCTTATGGTCCATTAGAAATTCTTTAAAGAGCCTGTGACACTATTTTTCTTGAGGCACTATTTCAGTTGCACTTTTAGCTATTTTCCTCCCACCCAAAGACAATGCTTGCCCAAAATTCTAGGACAGAACTATTGCTTCAAAACACATCATCATGGTTGTGTCTCAATTTTGTTCTCAGACACGGTAAAGGGTTTGGTGGAATTTTGGAGCATGTGCACGCACACGCATGTGTGCAGGGGTAGAATAAGATAGATTTAGGTCTGGCCTGCTAAAAAATAATTACATTTTAGAACTCTATTGGTTGACTATTTGTCTTTCCAAACATCTGTCTGGGGGGAGTACAAATCCTCATTCTTTTCAATTTATGATTCCATGCTTACCTTACTGAGTGCAATGTTCCTTAGGATCCCACTTCAATCATTCTGATACAGTTTTAAGTATTTTCTGATTAAGGAAGGTTAAGGTATCCCATAAATATTTTTACTTATTTTTATTACCTTCTTTTTGATACAACTGAACAGCTTGTTCCTTTTTCCCTCTGAATTGTTTATGCGTGTTAAGCAGATGTCTTCATCGAGCTGTCTATGATGATGTCAAAAGTTTTATAACTAATTCACAATGCATCAGAATGGAAAGAGTAATTATAAATTGTTCCTTCCAGGGTGCCCTCATCTCTGCTGAATGTCACAGGCAAGAATAAATTTACAGCCTTTTTACTCCATGGAAAAATTTCTGAGTATGGTAGATAGATGTTTTTGAATAGTCAAAACCAGTATAAGAAATATGCCATAGATTTTATTTTAAAGGACATAAGTAAAATCCATCAGACAGAAATGGTGTGTGTGCATGTGTGTGTGTGTGTGTGTGTGTGTGTGTGTGTGGAGGGGTGGGATGTTATTTTCAGGTCTTCAGTTGGAAGGCATCTGACCAGCACCAATCATTACTATTGTAATGATCAGAATTACTATTGGGGGCATTGAACTGTATTCAGCTGATTCCTGGTATGATTAGCTTTGGAGGACAAGAAATCTCTGACAAGGTACGTATGAGGCAGAGAAGGTCAGGGAAAGGTAAGATCAGCCTCTTTGTGGAAGGCTGCAACTAAAAGAAAAAAAAATAATGAAAGGCCATTTTGATCTTTGTGTTCTACCTGTTTTGAGGTCAAGGAAGAGCAAGAGAACCTAGCACTGGATGTGGGACTGGCAGGACAGTCACAAGCCGGCTTTCTAATCTCGCCGGATGGTTAAGGTAACAGAATGAGGGGGTCGTGGGGGAACAGTGGTGAGGTGGTTTGGGGTATATTCTAGATGGGTTGTCCAGGTCACAAAGACCCCTCTCCCATTTTTTTGGATGGGTCACACATTTCCAGACATGTTTGCACTATGTGATCATCTCCCTCTCAAAGTTCGTGGCCATGATTCATTGAGCTGGGGCTGGCCCCCTGAGTTCAATTGGACCAATCAGATTCTCTTGTCCTGCTATTCAGAATTGGGACTTAAAGACAAGCATCTAGTCTTTTTATGTACCTGGAACAGAAAAATGTGAGCTCAGGAAAATCTGGGGTAGCTTGTACTGACCATTAGGATTGGAGACCCTGTGATCTATGGTCTATACAGACAGAGAAGGGTTAAAACAGATGCTTAGGGGAAAACAGAAAAAAAACCAGAAACAAAAGATAGAGGGAAAGTGCTCCTTTTCTAGTCCTGGTGGGCAACCCTTATAGTAGCTTTGGTGGCATTTCAGCCCTTGACTTCCAGGAGATACTCTAGATTCTCTTTTTGCTTAAGTTAGAAAATATTGTTCTCTGTTACTTGCAACCGAAGAGACATAGCATGATCAATTCATTGATGACACACCCCAAATATCTGCCCCACTAACCAACCATTATACATTTGTCCTATTGGTTTGGGGTCATATGTTTTGTTAAAGTCCATATACACCTGTTAGGAAGGGTGTTACTGAAACAAGTATCACATAGGACCAGGCCTGGTGTAGACTGTGAAAGACTTTAGGTCACCTACATAACTTCCCAGATATATTTCCATACCTTGGTGACAATGCCTGTTGAGTAGGGATTTAAGTACAAAGGTTGATGTTCTCAGAAAACCCTTGGATTATCTTCTCTCCTCATTAACTCTTTCCTTTCCTATCAGTATTTTTAGGGGCTCTGCCAAATGCCGCATGAAAGAGCGGGATTAATTGAGGGTAATCCACAGCTTCTGCTCCAAGAGCCACAGTCACTCTATCAGTGAAGAATAAGGGCAAACCTTTGGCTCTACAGTCAGGATCTTTCTCTGGTATGGGAGGTTCACAGGATGTGTCTTTTTTTTTTTTTTTTTTTTTTTTTTTTGACAGCATGCTTTTTGGTCTCAGACATTTTTCCCTCTCCCTGCCTCACTACCTACCTAGTTTCCTTCCATCAGAGTGAGCTAAACTTTAGCATCCCCTGGGGGAAGGGGAGAAATTTTAGAGTCGCCCCATTGACCTCAACACCCTACCTTAGTCAATCTGTGCAGAAGCAGCGATGGTTTAAGCAACCAACTACAGGCTCTTCAAAGCCATTGCCATGCACTGTGGAGTCCTATGAGGTTATTTATGTCTATTGCTTGGTGATAGTCTACCTCCTGACCTTTCACTGGAGAAGTCCTGCTGATGGATTGATAAGAAAGAATGTTTTTGAGGGAGGGAAGTGGTGCCCGAATGGAGGAGATACAGAATCGAAAATGTGAAACTCTTTTGCTCTACAAACAGGTGATAAATAAAACTGAAGGGAGAGTCTGATCAGATCTTCTCTCAGTCAGGGCACATTTGTCCATCTGTAGTGGGGTCTGCTTCCTGGTGAAACACATAACCACACTCCTCCTTCTCTGCACTGACTCCCACACTGATCACAATCCATATGAACCTGTTAAAGGGCTTTTACCAAGCTCTCTTGGAGACTGAACTCCTGCCCCAACCTGTGTCCCATCATTCCTCCCAAGACCTAGACTCCTGATCATTTTTTGAGACCAAGACTAGAAGAAGACTGTAAATTTACAGACAGAGGTGAAGGTGACTCAAAACTCAGCTGGAAAAATACATACCCCAGCCCAAGAGATAATACCAGCGCAGGTGCTGCTCCTCGGTGAACACGGCCACCACGATGAGGGTGTGCAGATAGATTCCTTCACAGAGCATCCAGAAATAATTGCACGCCATCATGTACTGGTGAAAGAAATGCAAAATCTTGCAGCTCAGCTGTCAGAAAGAAAGGGAGGAAGTCAGTGAAGATATTGGCAAGGGTGTGACAGTGAACAGAGGGTAAATGTTAATACGAACCAAAGGATTTGCATTCAGCCTGTGAGGGAGTTTCCCCAGGCATCTGTGGACCTGTGCCACCCTCTGTCCCCACAAATCAGAATGACAGTGCATAGACCATTAATATTGCATTCGTATTACAGGTAAACAGCCATTTAGGGCCATGGAAGCCATGTCCTCAATGTGTTCTTTTCCTGTTACATTCCGGTGACTTATATAGACTCAACAGGTTGATTTCCCTGCAATGTTTCTGAGCCTATAGTTTTTGAGCATCCAAGGATTTTTCACATGACTTTTATGGCCCCTTTTCTGTGGCCAATGAGGCGAATAACCCAGAAATTGTTCATGATGCTCCTAAAGTCCATTGATCTGTTGATGATGTCTCGTTAGCAATACAGAGGAGAGAACCAAGTCATAAATTTCTCATGTAGGAGCCAGGAGCTATGCTGAACCCATCGGATGTGAGTGATTTTGTTGTCATATGGGAGGCTTAGCTTCTAAATTGGGATCCACATGTTTGGTGCACAGAGATTAGGAATAGCATCCTTGTTTAGTACTCAGTGCAGAGGAAGGAACCACATCTCTGGGGAATCAGATCAGGTACATATTGTCTGTATAGAAATAATCATTGCTTAAACTGTATAACAGAATACCCTAAATTATTTCATAGTCACCTTTAGAATAGGGCTTCTCATTTTGGTACCACAAATATTTTGGACCAGATGATATATTGTCATTCTTATGAGGTGCTGTCCTGTGCATTGTTGGGCACTTAGCCTTATTCCTGACCTCTGTCCATTAGACACCAGTAGCAGCCCTGACCCATTCATAATATCAAAAATGTCTCCAGACATTTCCAAATATACCCTGGGGAGCAAAATGTTCCTGGTTGAGGATCACTACCCTAAGATATTTAACTGTGCTTAACTCTCTGTATCAATAACAACAACAACATTTACTATTCAAGACGTTAGGTATTAGAGATGATTTTTTGCATTATTATTTTGCCAACTGCTCTGCTTTACATCATGTTGCTCCCTATTGCATTTGAATCTGACTGATTTCAGGCTTTCTTTTTTACAAAGTAAGAAAGCCATAACATGACTTTCAGTGCTGCACTAACCTTTTCAGGACTGCACATTTCTATTTAATGCATAGCAGTAATAATTTATTTACTGAGAATCCAATGTGCTCAATCCTTCTGGGACTCATAGAACATAGGAAAATGCCAGCTGGGTCCACAAGAAAGCAAATACTGCATTTTTCAGAGACAGAAGCAACTTCTGATTCTGACCAAAGTAGAAGAGCAGTGCACAGAATTCAAAACATCAGGTGACCCAAAATAATAATTTATATTTGGCTTAGGAAGGCACTGACTTTTTCCCCCCCTCTATCTGAATACCTTTCTGATTGGAATTATTTGATTTAATTTTATATGAGTTTGCATTTGCTAAGCAAATACTTGTTAGGTGCACATAAACTCAAACATATAGCTGAAATAAGAAATGCAGTCGATACTCTGCATTCATTTTGAAGACTACTCTTATTTGAAAGCTCTATGCCTTCCGGGTCAAGAATCCCAGGGTAGAGGGGCGCCTGGGTGGCTCAGTGGGTTAAAGCCTCTGCCTTCGGCTCAGGTCATGATCTCAGGGTCCTGGGATCGAGCCCCACATGGGGCTCTCTGCTCCGCAGGGAGCCTGCTTCCTCCTCTCTCTCTGCCTGCCTCTCTGCCTAGTTGTGATTTCTCTCTGTCAAATAAATAAAATATTAAAAAAAAAAAAAGAATCCCAGGGTAGAATACTTAGGTGGCTGCCACTCATAGAGGAAGAGAGAGGAAAAAGATAAAGACAATAGTCCTGTGCAAAGAGGAGGCTCTTTCTCACCCAGAGCAGTTTGGCTTCATGTTTTATATACAGTCACTTCTCATTATTCACAATAGTTATGTTCTACAAAGTTACTGCAAAAACTGAATTAGCAAATACTGAGCTATGGCTCCAAAGGAAAATACAGGGTCAGGTTCCTCTAAGCCTCTGGTCTAAACATTTTCATCCACCAATCAATATATAACTTTTATTTGTTTCTGTTTAAAGAGAACTTATTTATTTTATTTTGTTCATTTACTAACATTGAACTCACGGCTAACAGCACTATAACTTCTGCCTGAGGGAAACTCATCTAACATATCAACATATCTATTTTTTTCTGTTAGATACTTCATAGCCTGGTTGTGTTTAGGAAGATGACAGCATTTAGGCATTGTGCTTGGGGGTCATTTGAAGCAAATCACTAACAAAAAGCACAAAAATGTGAAAAACGTGGCATTAAATAGACCATGAAAAGGACATTTACACTATGTGAGATGAAATAAGAAGACAGAGTGTTGCCTTGTACAGAATGTGTACATCAAGTGACTCAGTGTTTTTGCTACTCTGTGCATGTCTGTGAAAATGCACAGAGTAGAATATGTGAAATATGAAAGCCCTGAGAATATGGATTTTGGACTTACAAATAAATTTTTAGCAAGTAAGCAAATTTGCAAATATGGATTCTTTGAATAATGAGGATCATTTGTATTTGGGTTTAGGGTAAGATATTTTTTGAGGCTAAATGGCTCAAAAGTTCACAAAAAGTCTGAAAATCAATAGTCTACTAGTTTTTTCCCCCAATATATCATGGACATAATTTGATATATCTAGATGATCAAGATGATTATTAAAATTTTTATAAAATTCATCACCACTTAGATCAGTGGTTCATAACCAGGGTTGTTCATCATATCACCTGGGGAACACTTACAAAATATACATAACCAGACCTTAACTTCCCTGTGTATTTTCAAAATATTTTAGGAGTTTCTAATTTAGGTTCCTAGTGAAGAATCACATGCCTGAGATACTCAAGGTCATTCAGGTGCATTCAACAAACATTTATGGAAAACCTATTATGAGACAGGAACTCTAGTATCTCTGTGAATATCAAGATGAATAAGGTATAGTCATATAATCTCTGACTTGATTACAACTCTTCCCTCAAGGATGGAGTAAACCAGGCATTCAACAAAGAGACAGGTCCTCTTGCCTAAGGTTAGTCCTCCCCATCATTCTGGAATGGTTTTCTGCTTAGCAGCATGAGGTAATAAAAGATTAATTCTGAGATCAAATTAGTTAAATAGCTCTTTGACTATTCTTCCAGGAAGCAGTCTAATACTATAATTTTGTATAGATTAATGATTTCCTAAATTGCAAGAAATAATCTATATTCAAATACAACCAGATCACTCCCAAATAAAACAACAAATGTTCCAAGTCAAAAATATATGGAATTTGTGAATTATGTTCTATTTTATTTTCTTCATTATTATGGGCAACAGAGATAATTCTGTGAATGATATGTATCCTAAGAAGTAAAAGCAGTACTATCCACTTTGGCTTCAGATGAATTGTATCACCATTTAGTGTCTTCATTATCTGTTTGTATTTCAATAAAACATACAATGTTTTGAGCAATGATGTCACTATCAAGAGAAGAGATCCTACAGTTTTCTTGATTTGGTATACTCATTAGACAAATCTATGTTTTCATCACATGGCATGAAGAGCCTTTATAGTAATTTGATTAAAAATGGAATTGGAATTATAGCAAAAAGATTTTCTTTAGTCTAATAAATTAAGTCAACCTCAAAATTTTATGGAATGTTGATGTTCGGTTGCAGATTTTATTCCAGTTATATCTCCCAACCACACTTAAGAATAATTCTTCTCATCTGCATCGCATAGAAAATAATGTGTGCTAGTGTTTTAAGAACAATTCAGTGGGGACACCTGGGTGGCTCAGTTGGTTAAGCATCTGACTCTGGGTTTCAGTTCAGGTCATGATCTCAGGGTTGTGGGATCAAGCCCTGTGTCAGGGTCCATGCTCAGCTCAGAGTCTCCTTGGGATTCTCTCTCTCCCTTCCTCTGCCCTTACCCATGACCATTCTCTCTCTCTGTCTCAAATAAATAAATAAATCTTTAAACAAAAACATTCAATGGGGGAAAGAATGCTTCCATAAGAAAACTGCCTTGGAATTTTTTGGTTTTTTAGAAAAAACCAACCTAAGAACAGGTGGTCAATATTTTGAGGTGTTCTTTGGTTGTGCTGGGGACAAGGGAAGGATTTGGGGATGAGAAGTAGAAAGGAAATCAGCACTGATCTATGGAAGTAATGCAGGTAACAGTAGGTCACAGCCTATATCCTACTTCTAAGCCATTGAAGAATCTACCATGAACCATTCTTGGTACCTTTGCCCTATGGGTATGTTACCAGGTCTGAAAGGGAGCTAGAGAACACCATCTTCAAAATGTCCGATATGCCACATAATTTCATTTCTTTAGTTTAAGACTATTTCCTTATTAAAATGCCATACCTCTGGAAAGGATTACACATTTAATCCTATCATTCATAGAAACCTTAGTGGAAGGACTGAAGACATTAAAAGAAATGGGAATGGAGAACCATAGGAAATGCAGATGTGGAATGTGGCATTACAGATACTTCTTACTCTTTACTGGATTACAGGTGTTAGGCTGGAAGGTTGAAGTTGTTAAATACCAACCACACTCCCAAGAAACTTAGTGTCTTGAAGGCCCAGAGAAGTGCTGCCAAAGGTAAGCTTTCTACACTGGAAATCTTTGGCAAGGGCCAAGCCAGTGCGTATTTCGTTCACATAATATATTTTATATGTGACCAAAAACTCTTCTCTTCTACAAAATACTTGCAATTTCTGCCTTTCATTGAGAAAATGAAGTATCAGGTGAACAGGTTCAGCTTCTATATTAATTCGGTCAAGTCAAAGCTGCCAGGTTTGTCATGTTTTAAAGTAGAAAGTTTAAAGTTTGCTCTAGGTTCAGAGTGACTTCCAGTGATTAAGCATGATTATTTATGTTTCCCTGAAGCTTCAAAAAAGGTTTCTCATCGGTTCATTTTAGCACAGAAGGAAGGGTGCAAAGTTATGTTTACTTGAGCCAGGGAAGAAGAATCGGTAAGTCGATCTCTAGATATTTTGCTTGAAGGAAAAGACATTTTTAGAAATGCTGTTTAATAAAGAATTGTGGTCTACATTGGTTAAAATTGCCAGGTTAATTTTTTATTACATTTTACTTAATGGACATTTAGATTACATATTAAGTGAACATGAAATTGCTATTAAATATGTGTCTACTTGATCATCTTTTTGTCTCTGCTATTTCTCCTATCTGGACCCTCAGAATTTAAACCTAATAATATTTATTTATGTATTTATCTTTCCCCTTATCTATTATTCATGAGAGACACACAGAGAGAGGCAGAAGCAGAGGGAGAAGCAGGCTCCTTGCGGAGCAGGGAGCCCAACACCGGACTCAATCCCAGGACGCTGGGATCATGATCCAAGCTGAAGACAGACGCTTAACCATCTGAGCGACACAGGCGCCCCTAACTCAATAATATTTATACAAAAGGTGAGCAGTAGATGCTAATTAAATCTAAATGAATATGGTTTTGGGTAGTGTTTATAATGTTGTTCACTAAAAATATTTTGATACCTACTTTGATTTTTTCTCGCGTATCAAAATAAGAGCTGCTTAATCAAGATTTGGCAAATAAATTCCAGAGTCCTTTTTTCCTAACAGACCTATGGTTCTTGCAAATGTCTGAAGGGGTCAGGCTATTGACATCAATAAAAAACCTACACTGCTGGGCAGGATCTCTGGTAGGGGTGCCCTCCTGAGTCTCTGCCATGTTCTTCTAAGTTTTGATATCTTTAGAAGGTAGCATTCCCAACGTCAACAATGCCCCATCCTTTATACCCTATGGCCCTGCTAAAGCAGTTCCTTTTCTTTGCACAGAGGTCTTCAAGCTGGGCATACAAATTCTTCTCCTTGAAAACACTTCCAATTTTCATGATTTGCAGTTTATCTTAATACATTCCCAGGCTTGAGATAATGGTTAAATAACATATTTAAAAATATAGTCACCTATACACCTGGTAGTTTAACTTTGATAATATACTTCCTTTTTACTTTGTCACAATGGTTCACATTTTTCAATTATTTACACTGCATGCAAATCATCCAGAAATTTTCAAGGCCTTTGAGCTTATTACATGTAAAATCCATAATCATTTTTTTCTCATAAAGGAGAGATGCAAGACTTATTTATCAGCTGAATTCAATTGCATGTGACAGGAAGACGGATGCTCTCTATTGAAGTACTAGTTATGTATGCAGTTGAAATATTTTTCTACAATGGCCATCGTTATATGAGACCTATTTAAAAGTATGTCTTTTGCTGCTTCCCTTATCATTTCAATTAAAAGAAAACAAGGTTTTGTCTGAGTCAAATACTCAGTATCTCTTCTCCCCATCCCATCATTCCAAATAGCACTTCTTTAGAAAACAGAAAATCAAGAGACAACATGCTCTCAAATGATTGAAAAAGGTCCTACGTTATGGGGTCTTTCATCAGTCTGCCCCCTATCTGTGAGAAGGAATTTCGATTTCAGGATCATTTTGAAGTATTATTATTGGAGAAGGATTTCTATAATTAGCTTTTGGTTTTACGTGAAAAAGTTTACAAGTGTTCCCGTTCTCTGTGATATGATGGGAAGGCTGTGTTTATTTATCATTCATTAAACACTACTGAACCCAGTTATAAGACCAAAACAAAATAGGAGATACTAGATCGGATGAGATGAGGGATGCTGAGAAGAGTTTTATTTCCCTTACTTAATTATTTGAGGTTGTGAATTGTCTTGAGACATGTCATGAGGGAATGAGGTATCTGAATATTTTGGTAGATAATCAAAGGAAGAGAAATTATTTTACATTTTTAGAGTTAAGGACTTACTTTTTCAATCTTTCCTATTGCTTTTCTTTTCTAAAACAATATCAGTTTTACAAAGTCTCCAAAACAGTATCCATTTTACAAAGTTTTCAAAAAGACTTAGCAAAAAATTAGTGATGTTATTTATCACTGCCATTTTCTCCCTTTTGTAAGTGGTTCCTTATTATTCTGGAAGCTGTCTGAAAGCAAGGAACTCAGCACTCCAAGGAGAGAAAGTTGTCCAGAAAAACAACCCACCCTCAAAATTTTGTGTGCGTAAGCATTTCTGTAGAGGAAAGTATATTGTACTTGATAGATGATTTAAGGGATTTTCGAGGATAATTTTGATTATTTGAGAATGTTATTTTTATAGGCAAATGTTAATACCCAACACAGCTAGCATACAACTCCACAATACTGCTTCTCTCTTTAGGCCTTCATTTTAAGGATGATAATCTATAAATTTATAAGCAAAACTTTATATTGTTTTTTTAAAGATTTTTATTTTGTGGGGAGAGAGAGAGTGAGAGCACAAGAGGGGGGAGTGTCAGAGGGAGAAGCAGACTCCCCACTGATCAGGAAGCCCAAAATGGGGCTCAATCCCAGGACCCTGGGATCATGACCTGAGCCAAAGGCAGAAGCTTAACCAACTGAGCCACCCAGGTGCCCCAAAACTTTATATTCTTTGAATCAATTTCTTTATTAGGTGACTGATCATTTCATGCTGTTAGGAATGTTAGGTTTCCCCAACATATCAGCCATTGGACTGCATTCCAAATGTGCAGAGTTTAGAGGGAGAAATGAGAATGTTTCTCTGGAATGTGATATATTTATATCAAAGGTAGCTTACACCTGGCCTGGTGCCTCATGACCTCAAATTTCAGGTTTCAGTGAAGATTTTCATGTTCTTGTTTTCTTCGTAGGTTTTCCTTACCTATTGTATGTCTGCTTTTCAGATTAGCATTTAACTTGCTCTAGTCACAGGACTGTAAATTTTCTTTTTCTTGGGTGTTTTTATTTCTAAATGTTAATTTCTAAATCCCCAAGGCCTCTTTATCTTCCTATGAGGGAGATTTTTGATTACTTTTTTTTCAGGACAACTTCTCTTTGGGGAGCTGTAGTAGTGCTACCCCAGAGAAGTTTTCTGTGTCATTCACAGTTATCTGAGGACATTATGTGAATCAGGAAAAACTGGAAAGGGTTTCATTCAGTTTCTCTAGGAAAACATGACATACTGAGCCCAGGTGCAATGGAAGAAGTATTTTATACTTTCAGAGTCAATGTGGGGTTTCCTCTGGAAAAAGCAGTCAGGACTGTAGGGGCAATGCTGTCTCCTGTGAACAACTGCTTGGATTAGGACTTTATCTATGTTCTAGTCACTTCCACACAGACCACCAGGATTGGTTACAGGTGAAAACTGGGATGAAGCCATCCAGAAAAACTAGGAGATGGGGAAGAGTGGTGAGCAAAAATGTGGAGAAGTAAATCCTTGTGGGAGAGAGGTAGGTTAATCACAACAAAAAGCCAAAACAAAAAGGATTCTGATCTTCTGGTTGATTTTGTTGGAGTCTGTTAAGTTTCTGGAAAGCACATTTTTGTTCTTCTGTGAATGTTCCAGAAGATCTGGCCAACATATATATGTATGTCAACAAGGCACCAGCTGAGGCTGTGTCTCTGGCTTGTTTTGTCTCTTGTATCTACGTGATGTGTAGATCATTCTGTCTTGTATGGGCAGAAACTTTTGGGACATGGAGGCTTCATATCCATGATCTTCCTTGAATAATTCGGAACTGGAGTGAATAACACTGCGAATTTTGGGCAAACATTTTGTTTGTCTACCAAGGAGGATGGATTAAATGAGACTGACATTCAGTAAGGTTGGTAATTTCCTCAGCTCTCTTCTATTAAATTGAGAGGGTTATTTTGATACATGGAGAACTAAAAAGGAATATTGCTTAACTTTTCCTCTCATCCCTTCATATCTTACAAGGTTGAAAATGCCCTTTAATCTACTCCTTTAGAAAAAAATATTTATTTATTTTAGAAAGGGGAGTGGCAGAGGGAGGGAGAGAGAGAGAGAGAGAATCTCAAGCAGACTCTATGTTCAGTGTAAAGCCCTATGTGGGACTTGATCCCACACCCTGAGATCATGACTGGAGCCAAAACCAAGAGTTGAATGCTCAACCAACTTGTGCAACCAAAGTGCCCCAATCTACTCTTTGATATTAAATTCTGAAAGGGGTGGCTATGGTTTACTTATAGGAATCTGAGTTCCTGAAAGCATTTTAAAATACATCCCTCCAAATATGTCCAGGTCAAATGTAAATAATGAAAGCATCCATAGTCATTATCTTCCTATGGGGGTGATTTTCTCAAATTTTAGGGTGCATCAAAATCACTGGCAGAGCCTGTTAAAACACAGGTTCTTGGGCTCCAGCAGAAGAGATCATGATTTAAAAGGTCTAACATGGGACCTGAGATTCTACATTTCTAGGGAGCAGGTGGGGATCCTGATGCTGTTGGTCCCTGGGCCACTCTGAATGGGTTTAGGTTATAGAAGGAAATTCTTCGGTACCAATTCCTGTTTTGGCTACTCACCGGCCTTCTAGTGCTTATAATGCTAATTATCTGTTCCAGTAGAAACACAATGCAGTGGGGCAAGTCCCGAGTTAGAGCACATGTACGCGAAAACCTCATGAGGAGGGATTACAGTACTTTTTGTCAAGATGCCAGGGCAGTTGATAAACGAAGGAGCAAAAGGCACTCATATCAACTTGAAAACTGTCGACTTGTACAGTCTTTAAAGCTAGCTGGATGAGGGAGAAAAATCCTCCAGTCAGAAAGTCAGCATTAAATAACTTCGTAAGGAAGTACTGCAGTCTTTCTCCAGAGGAATTTAAGGATGTAACATTTGCAATTAAATGTGAGTCTGTCAGGCAATCCTGAGCTGATTTCTGATAATGCGTCAGAGAAAATGAGTTGGAGTCTATGGAACAGTTGGGATCCAGTGTGTTTAGGGGGAAAGAAGGCACGGGAGATAAAAGTCCCAACGAAGATAAGAATGTTGGAAGATGACCTACAGATCGGCAAAGGAAGCACTCTGGAAGTGTTCAGAAAACAAGGCCACAGTAAACAGAACAGCAGGATACACACATGATGAAAAAAAAAAAAGAAAAGCTTGTTAGGAATGCAAGAGGGGAATACAAATTAACAGCTTGCCACGCTCAAGGGTCTTTCTCTATATGGTATAATGAGGATATTATGTCATTCTTCACTAGAGGTTCTCAAGCCATAACTGACTGAATTTTATTTTCTCAGACCATTGCCCTTTTGGTGATTTCCGATTTGCTAACCTCTGAGTACTCTGTATTCTGTTTTTACACTTAGTCCCTTTTCGATTTAAGCAGTTTTATTTTATTTATTTATTTATTTATTTATTTATTTATTTATACAAAGGCTCTTAAGTTTCCAAATTTATGCTGTGTAATACAGAAATGGAACTAGGTGCCAAGGGAGAAAATGACAGTGCTTAAGGCCCAACAACCATGATAACAACTATAATATAAATAACAATAGCTAACATTTGAGAGTTGTTATGTCCCAGAATGCTTTGAAGATTTTTAGGTGTATCAGTTCATTTAACCCTCACAAACGACTCTATGAGGAAGGTGCTATTATCATCTGCACTTTACACGTTAGAAAAGTGAGGTTAAGGACATTGCTTAACGGTGCAGAATAATCTGTAAGTTAAGTTTAAGAACTAAGGATTTGAGATCCTGTAAGACCAGTAAGATCAATGCTACAGTACTGGGAGCAATCTGGCTATGTACAAACTGACTGGCTCCTTAGCCTTCTAGCAATGAACCAACAGAATGTACCACCGACGGAGAGTACAGAATTCTTTCTATCTCAACTATAAGCTTTTTGAGAGTGAAAACAAATCTATAAGAAATTCATGATAGCTTAGCTGCAAATGTTGACATGAAGCCTCACTACCTAAACCATCTCACAAGGTACCATTTGTAATCACTGATTTCCTGTGAAGAGGAACCACCCAGATTGGCCAGATGAGAGAAAATACAGGTTGGATTGATGTTTGATAGCCATTTTTAGCAATAAATTCTTCAAATCCATATGGGAAAGTGGTCTGTTATAAATAAAAAATTTTAAAAGAAATAAAGAAATTCCTCCATACTTCTCTGCACCATATGAGCTTGGTTAAAATACCATTTATGGGTTTCGATGTATAGGTAAAGTGAAATAGCATAAATGACCAGAGTAGGATATTTTCTTACCATCATTCTCCTGCATTGTCCCTCAAATCCATCATACTTTCTCATTCTCAGTCTAATTTCTTCCGTAGGCTACAAAAGTGGATAATTTCAATATATTTTTACCTGCAGTGATCTCCCTTGTCTCAAAAACTGCTGTCCCTGTCACCTCTCTCACACTGAGATGCCCTCCCTTGCACCAGCCTCCTCTGGACTGGGTATGAGGAGTCCTGTTTCCAACCTGGGTTTCATCTGTCTCTGGTGTCTCAGTTCTGGGCATCCATTCCAAACTGAGCTTCCTACAACTAGGAATGACATAGTCTGGTGGCTCAACTGTCCCAACAAATTAGAATTAGAAGAAATTCACTTTGTTTTTCACAACTTGGGACTCATTTGACTTTACTTACGTAAGAGGCTAGAGAAAATGGGACTGGATTATTTTGGCTTTTGAAGTGCAAGTGCCCAGTTTCCCAGTAAAAACTTATCTCCCTGTATTGTCCCTTTTAGACCTGGAGGAAAAGTGCAGAGAGACGCTTCTTTCTAGAAAATGACAAATATGCTGCCAGCTTCGTTTAGATGCAGTAAGAACAATGCTTTTAATTCTGCCTCCCGACTCTCTACATGAAGATCATCAAATCAGCAGATAGAACAAGAAAATGAAATTTTAGATATTATGGAAATGAAATGCTCAAATGACACAGATGACAAGGGGCAATTTTCACATCACTCAATACACTGAGGCTCTATTCAGCCCTTACTTATGCCATGAGTTATTTTGAGTTTAACTTTAAAAAAGAATGTCAAGGAATGAAATTCTCACCCTTGGTTTTACAGCAGAGAATCTGCCTAACTTAAAAAAATTTCAAGGAATGAAACTAGCTACTTAGATGGGAAAGGGGGCACAAACCCATGGGGATTCCCTACTGAGGAGTGAGAACATTGTTTTCTTTTGCCCCCAACAAAATAAACTCTTACAGAAGTAGTGCAACAGCATTTGGGATGATGCAGCCTCCTTTTACAAGAAATAACTTTCTCTTTAATATATTCCCTTGGGCACTGGGAAGGAAAATCTTTTTGCCTCTTAACTGCTGATTCAGTGACCTGAGAATTGGGTCAAAATGAAAAAAAATAATCCACAACTCTGCTTTCAGTTTGCTTAAGAGAAAAAGTATCTTTAAATGTATATATATATGACACATACCTGAATCACAGGTAAATGGAATGCTGATAAATATTCCTTAATTTATGGCTGCAGTTATATATTTTTTGATAGTTATCATTTCAATTGATATGTGTAATTGACAATGTCCAATAACTTCCCTTTTTCAAAAATTTCTTGTGGGTTTGGTTTGTTTTTTGGTTTTTGTTGTTGTTGGTTTTTTATTTTGATTTGTTTTGTTTTGTTTTGTTTTGTTTTTTGGTGGGAGCCTTTTCTTGGGTTTTTCTTTATTATCTCCACTCTTCCTGGCTATGGAGAACCTTAATCTAAGTTTCCTGGAATGTCACTTTTTCAAGAAAAATATATTTTAAATAATTCATTTAAAGTACATTTTAAATACATTATATATATATATATTAAAAACATTTAAATATACAATTTTGCATGTGATTTAGTAATATATTGATGACCTGATTCTCAGTGTTGAGAATATAATGTATTTAAAGTACATTTTAAATACATTATATATATATATTTAAAAACATTTAAATATACAATTTTGCATGTGATTTAGTAATATATTGATGACCTGATTCTCAGTGTTGAGACGTTATTTTGTCTGTCTCTTTAGAGATGGAGAACTTTACCCTTAGGAAAGATGGGGCTTTCCTACTTTTCCTATTTCTTCTTTATCCCCTATAAATTTAATTATATTATATTTAATTTATATTATTATATATTATATATATAATATATAATATTATATATATAATATATTATATATAATATTATATATTATATATTAAATTATAATTATATATATAATTATAAATATAATTTATATTATATTTAATTATATTACAACGGGAAAATTTCTCCTTTCTTGATGACTGAATTTATAGTTTCAACTGCAGTTCACTTTCAGAATCTCCTGGATGGGAAGCAATACTTAATAAATTGGGCCTCTTATAACAGAATATCTATTTTCAAGGGGAGCTATAACACAGATTTTAAGACCTTTTTCTCTCTTGGAAATAAACAGTTCAAGGTTGAGTATCATATAAGACATACCCTACTCAAGGGTTCTTTCTTGCCCTTCGTTGAACTAACTTTGTTTGCTTAGACAGAGTAGCCCTGTGTTGTTTGCATATGAGAAAAGATTTAGCAAGATCCCACTGGAAAACAGTGACTGTTGCAAATAGAAAACATACTAAACACAAATGACCTTGTTTTGGGGGGCCAAGTGCATTAAGCTACACAACTTACAAACATGAATTAATTTTTGTCATTGTAGCTATTTCTTTTTAGCCAACACTATTTGTATGTATTTGGTAAACAGGGCAAATTTCCAAATTTTGTCTTATGGAAAAAAAAGACTTTTGGAAATGTGAAAGGGGGCACAGGGTGTTCACACATTATGACTGTTCCCTGTTTCCCACTGTCAGTGGCTTATTATCGGAGGCTTATTTTCATTTTGTCTGCCCTCAGAGGAGACGAGGCTTCTCTTTCAGGCACACAGACCTTTTGCTCCTTTGTTTTCCATTAAAAAAAAAACAAACTTTACAAATACTTGGAAATAGGTAAACAAAGGGCTGAATGGTTGTGAGACATAGGAAGCTGTTTCCACATGAGGCGTGGTCCATTTCTAGGGATTATCGTAAATAGCAATGTTCCCCAAATTCTGTGAAATTCAGTTTAGCTTAAAGACTAAAATTTGAGTTTGGGCACTCAATAAACACTTGATTGACTGTATTAAATTCTACCTTTCAAGATTCTACATTTTTTTTTTCCCTAGGAAGTTTGTTCTTAGATAGCTAAAGTAACAATTCTGTTAGGTTAACAATATATTGATTGGCAGAACCAGTTGTTAGTCATGCCATAAAGATAAGCTTCTTTCCTGTTTTTCAAACTTAGGTCACTTTGAGAGTCCCTAATGTGTGCGACAGAACCAACCTCACTCCTGTATAAGAAAGCTTACTCTTAATTTCTCTGTCTCCTCTACGCTCACACTTATATTCTCCCAGGAGATCAGCTGCCTTGTAGTTGAACTGGGTCCCTAGACATCTGCTTACAGGCTTTATTATTATAGGTTTCCAGGTAATAGAGAAGCTGCAAGGCAAAGTCAGGTTGACCTGGTGGTGGCTAGCAAGCAGTGTGTGCATGGTGACTGGCCAAGTATATAGGCACGTCTGCCCCTAAAGTATCCTATGAAAGTGAAAACATCCAGTGATAACTCATGAGACTGTTAAGAGCAATGAGTAAACTAATAGATGAGTTAGGGAAGCCAAGTGCAGAGACCAAGGGCGTTAGTTATAGGGCAAGAGTTAGCAATCACTTGTGAGCAATCACTTGCAATATTGTGCCCTTGGGAATTTTTTAAAAGCTTTATGCTTCTTTTGGGACTCTAAGACAAGTTCTTGGAAGTAAGCAGGGCAGTTTTTATTTTTCTTGTTGATGGATAAGGTTAAATGGGTTCTGTAATTCAGTAGTGAATCCGGAAGAATCCTGAATTTAGACTATTTAGGGAAGACAGTAGGTTTAGTATGGTCTTACAATGGATGAAAAGCCCCTTCACCCTACGGGCCTCTAGAGAGTGGGCTGTGGAATGATACATGGGTAGGAGACCCCTACAAGAGTGATGGGAGAGAGCCTTCTCAAGAATTTACAATACTTCATAATGTGACCACTGAGCACTGCATTGATTCTTTAATGACTCAGTGCCATTTCCTGGCCTCCTCCATACAGATAATAACTTTTTCAGGATTTCCACACTTAATGGGGTATGGGAAACCAAAAATGTGAATCTTTTTTGCTGAGAAATGCTTAGTTAATTGCTTCTATATTTAATAGGAGTCAGCTTCCCTAATTAAATATATGCATCCAATTATAGACAATTACCACTTTGGAATGGCTCAGCCCATTTCTTTCTTTCTTTCTTTTTTAACTTTTTTAAAAATTTAAATACAATTAACATATAATGTATTACTGACTTCAGGGGTAGAGGTCAGTGATTCATCAGTCTTTTTTTTTTTTTTTTAAAGATTTTATTTATTTATTTGACAGAGAGAAATCACAAAAGAGGCAGGCAGAGAGAGAGGAAGGGAAGCAGGCTCTGCGCTGAGCAGAGAGCCCGATGTGAGACTCGATCCCAGGACCCTGAGATCATGACCTGAGCTGAAGGCAGCAGCTTAACCCACTGAGCCACCCAGGCGCCCCGAGTGATTCATCAGTCTTATACAATACCCAGTGCTCATTACATCACATACCCTCCTTAATGTCCAGCACCCAATTACCCTACCCCCCAGCCCCTCCCTTCCAGCAACCTTCAGTTTGTTTCCTATGATTAAGAGTCTCTTATGGTTTGTCTCCTTCTCTGATTTTGTCTTGTTTTATTTTTTCCTCTCTTCCTCTATGATCCTGTTTTGTTTCTTAAATTCCATATATGAGTGAGATCACATGGTAATTGTCTTTATCTGATTGACTTATTTCACTTAGCTTAATACTCTCTAGTTCCAACCACTTTGTTACAAATGGCAGATTTCTTTTCCTTTTTTTTTGATTGAGGCCATTTCTTTAAGAACACATCTTCCTAAGGAAATAAATCAAGAGCACAATGTCGTATAGAGAAGAGAGGATGGGCTTCTGAGTGAGACATGTCTGGGTTTGAATCCCATCTCTAAATAACCACAGGACAGAGGATCGGTCCCTTCACTGAGCCTCAGTGTACTCAGTTAATAATGGGAATAATATCCATCCTTTGCTGGGGTCTTGGGAAGACTAGATGAAGTGAAATGATTTTTATTGAAATCAGTTGACATTAAAAAAGAAAACTCATCAAGATAAACCCATTGGAGGTAAGCTAAGACTGTCTCAGATAACAGATGCCATGGTTTTAAAAGATGGATCGTAATATCCTTCTGAATACATTCACACTGCAAAAATGATTAACAGTGTGGATTTATTAGAAGCCAAATTAAGCTGCTTTCCCATGCCATGCCACTGTCACGCAGGATGCATGCTCTGGGCAGATTTCACGCATTTTTGTCTTTGGGTTGGCGGAGCTGTCAAATGCCAGTTTTGAAAGATGAGGCTATCTACAGATGCTTGCATAACACAGTTAAGCAGAGAAACAAAAATGAAAATATCCCTTGGTCATTCACTGGGTGCTAGATACCTTCTGTTTGCTTTCAGATGTACTCTCCACCCTGCTCCCACCGCCCTGGGCCCAGAGAAACCCATCTGGACATCTCCACCAGGGCTTCATTGTCCTCTGGTTTATGACTGAGCTCAGTCAATGGGGATCAACAGCAGAGATTGGGAGAAGAGAGTGACTAAGCTCAGGGTATTAAAACTTTTTCAAGTCATACAGACATAAAATATGACAGTAGTTATTTGGCTTACCAGGTAGATGCATAGCTACTTATAGCTCAGTTGGCTGGCACAAGCCCAGCCCAGTGCCAGGAAACAAAAGGGATTCCTATATAGGCTTACCTGTAACCCATTAGTGACACACTGAGGCATTGCCTTAGTACACCTCGTATTACCTATATTCATAAGATGTGCTCAGTAAACTTCCCATTGATGTGAATACATTTTTTATAAGTAGTAAAAAGTCTTGATTTGTTGTATAATTCTTATTTGGTTATGACTGAATTATTCCCAACTCTTTACTACTGCATATAGCAATTCGTTCCAATAACTGGGTAGAAATGATACACCATGCTTTTTGCAAAACTCAACTATAAAAGTAAGTATGATCACACATGTAAACAGCTCTCTAAGTCAGACAAATAGCATCACATTCGCTATTTACAGGGACTAGGTCCTTAAGAATAAATCACGAACAAATCATGCAATGCTTACAGGATCCCTTCTCACAAGCTCTCCATTGGGTACGACTTCAACCAGGTGGATGATGATAATCATGGAATTCAGAATGTAAGTCAGAAACATGTTCTTGTGCAGAGTCACCCTTTGGCAGCCAAGGCTCCTGGAAGAAAATGTAACAGAAAGCATTATCTAGTGCCAAAATGTTGAAGTACCTGGAAAAAATTTTTTGGTAATATTTGTAATGTTTCCTTTAGCCATAGGTGAGAGATCTGTAGAAATAAGTGAGGCTGGTCCTACTTTAAAGACTCATCACCACTTTTCTGACTGATTTTTAAAAACAGTTTCCAGTCACGGAAGCTCCTAGTTTTCAGCCCTCAGCGTGACTTCATACAATAACCAAAAGAGTGAGTGATAAAATCACTTTTAATTATAACAAATGTCATGAAATTAATTAAGAGAAGGACTCTTACAAGAGAAACCATTAGGGTTTGGAGGGTGCTTCTGATGAAAAGTCAAAGATTCATTGATGTAACCAGGCAGAAATCGTGTGGCAAATGGGATAACAGAGCATGAAGTCAGAACCAAGGCTGCCCTTGACAAAGTACTGAATTTGCGTCCTTGACCGATCCCAGACTTATTAAGTCTCCATCATTCTTCTCTTTTGCCATTTCTTCTATCATTTTCTTATTTCTCATATTCCAACTAGAATCAACTCTGTGGTTTTCCCTTTCCACATCCTCCTGATGGTGGAGCTCAGACACAGTCAGAGAATTCTAAATAGGCTCAAATTTGATCTCATTAGGAGGCATATTGTGGTTTCCATCTGAGGAAACCCATCCAAGTTCTGCCGATTGTTGGCATAGCCATTTCCCACCTTTTGGGTACTAAACAATTTGTTGGATTTTTCATTCCTCTCTCCTCCACTTCATAAGCTTGTACATATGTATTTGTGTGAATGAGCACATAAATAAACATTAGTTTGAATATCCTATTTCACTTTTTGATGCAAATGGAGAGAACCCTGTAGGATGGCTATAACAAAATTGGAATGATTATCCTTGATGAACAAGGATTTTACCATAATTGATCCAGTCAAAAAATGTTTAGCATAATATGAAAATTTAAAACATTCAGTTAATGATGCCAATGATTGATCACAGTAACTATTTCTAAAAATATTTTCATGGAAGGAAGTTAGGATTCTAGGAATTTTGAAAAGGGAATTCTGGGGAAAGATGAAATATGAGAATCGTCTGGGTTTATTTACAATGCTTTCCTAAATTTCAAATCAAAAGAAAATGTAATTATCTGTAGTAAAAAGTATATTTAAGTAATGAGGTCATCTGTTAGGGCATATTTTGATTATTGTAGCTACATCTTCCAACTTTCAGGAAGTATAGCCATTAGTAAATAGTCAATACAGAATATTTTAAAATTTGCAGCTTGTTGAGCAGGGATAGAATGCAGAATTTAAAATTTGCAGCTTGTTGAGCAGGGATAGAATGCAGAACTTAATATCCAGGAAGGGTTTAGAGAAGAACTTACACACATGCACATCCATGTACTACTTTATTTGGCAGCAGAAAGCTCTGTTAAACAAACAAAATCTAATTGGTTTTATAATAGTATTATAAAAATAGGTTGCAAACTTAAGGCTTTAAAAAAATTATTTATGCTAAACATCATACCCATTTATCCTGCATAAACTCTTCAATATTGAGACCGCTACATTAAACCCGTGACCTGCCATTTTCCATAGAGTCATAGTGGCATTTTATAATTCTTCTCACTGGGGGGCAAGTATCTGTGGTCTCATTATTGGATTCAGCCTGGCTTAAATCAACAACAGTTGACATGATCCAGAACTAAAGAGTAAGGATGAATGCATCAAACAGTGTCGCTATTCTCATGCCTGTTTTCCTTTTGACCAGGTAGAGTTCAATAATCTGCCAATGTACGATATCAGTTTAAAGGACTGGTTAATACTCAGTCTTTTGTGTAAATCAAAAATATACTTCCTCCACTTCTAGCTTATCACTCCATTGCACTTTTGTCCCTGCTTAATTATTTTTTGTTCTTAACACCACCTCCTGACCGATCATCTATCTGTTTATTTGCCTCTTATTTTCTGTTTCTCTCACCAGAGTGGCGGTGCTAAAGAAATTCATTCTGTCCACCTAGAAGAGTCTGGTATCCTACAGGGTTTGATACCCATGTTTTTAAATGAAAAATCTTTACATAAAAGCAGTTTTCTTCTTCACGCTGTGACCAGTAAACAGCTTTCTAGTACATCAAAGCATTACATTAAATGCTAGATCGTCTCATATCTTATACTTTGTATCATACTGAACACTTGCCAAGTTCTTGCTGTAGGTATTAACTAACTAATATTGGACATTATGCTGTTGTTCAACAGTAGCAAAAACCTATATCTAGTGCAGTATTATGTACATAATGAGAAGATGATCTGGTTTAAAGCTGGATAAACTGTTAGGTTCCAAAGGAAGAATATGACTAGTATAGAATATGAGTTTCTGTGTCTTGAAGTTTCAATATAATTTCTGCTTATTGAGTTTAAAAAATTTTATTACACTTACTTGATGACATTTACACTCAGCTTTTTGAATCAAGTTAGAGGTACTTTAAGTTTATTAAAATTCATTCAGTAATCCAACACATATTACTATGTACCCATTTGATAATCCAACACACACTACTGTATGATTCAGACCTTCTGGTAGATACCAGGGATATATGGGTGAACAAAACAGATGGCTTCTGTCTACGGGGACCTTATATGCTACATAATTATTTATTTACCCTTATTAGGATCACTGTTCTGAAGGAGAGGCACAGGATGCTAAAGAGGTTAACTGAACTTAACATAAGGAATTAGGTGTTCAATTGTTTTCAATGTGAATATTTTGTTGCTTGAATGAACATGATCTGTCAGATCTGAAATGTCTTAAGTAGAAAACAGTACAAACCTGATGTTAGCTATTCTTCACGCCCCCCCCCCATTTTTTTTAAAGATTTTATTTATTTATTTGACAGAGAGATCACAAGGAGGCAGAGAGGCAGGCAGAGAGAGAGGTTGGGGGAGGCAGGCTCCCTGCTGAGCAGAGAGCCTGACTCAGGGCTTGATCCCGGGACCCTGAGATCATGACCTGAGCCAGAGGCAGAGGCTTAACCCACTGAGCCACCCAGGGGCCCCTATACTTCATGCCTCTTGATGAAAATAGCTATTTATTTAGATAGACCAAACATTCCTCACTTTTTGAATGGCAGGGAACCCCAAGTACTATAGATTCTCTAATAGCAGGATGATGAGACAACATCTACTTCTGTCTTGGCCCAACCAAAGTGTCATTCAGATGTGAGGAAGTGATCATGATTTACTTAGGTATGACTCTCAAGATGCCATATTTTAAGGCTCAAACTAAATGTTATTTTCATGGTTTTAGTTTACTCGGTGTAAATCTTCCACAGTGAAAACCGTTTCAAGTAATTGGGACGTTAGATATGCATGTGTGTGATTTGGGGGAGCTTGTAGTTGTATGAGAAGGCATTTAATATTTGCCTTGAGTTTTGCAGATTGTGTAAACCAGTTTGATATCACAGGATAAGGACAGCAGTGTTCAGTTCTTTGTAAGACTGTAATGATAGTCATATGCAAAGTAAATAAGGAAAGAAGCAAGTCATAAACCAAGTAAATGCTGTTTTGAGTTTACTGGTACATGTGAAAATATGCATTGCAATAACTGCCGTGATTGGTACAAGCAGTTGTAGCTTTCTGTGGAACTCAAAGTTTTCCTTTACCTGGCTATGCTATCTTGTTCACAATGGACAAGACAAGTGAGGGGAAGGGAGGGAATGTGGAATGGATTGCATTAAAACTCCTAGAAAAATTCGAAACCCAGTGTCTTATACATGTTTCCTCTCCGACAAGAGACTATACTTTTTGATTTAACACAAAATCTTTATCCTTAAGGAACTCCTTTTCAATCATTATTCTTGCCTCTTTTGCTATTACTGCTGTTCTATGAGGGAACAGTTTGCCAAGACAAGAGCAATAGTTACCTTTTGTGTCCTGTCATGTCAAGGGTGGGTTGGGAGAAAGGAGGCTGGCTGCCTTTGGTGCCATTGATTGAGTGGTGTTTCTGGAGAACCAGGAAGGCAACCAGAGATGTATAATAGTGGCTACTCTACAAGTACAAGATAAAGTGTTAACTCTCCATCCACTCTGTAGATGTGACAGAGAGTAACAGTGCATACTGAGTGAGTAGCAAGGAATCAGTATTGCTTCTGCAGGTCCCTGTGGAAACACTCTTTTTGTATTGATACGGCCAAGGTAATGTAACATAGACAACGCAGTGCAATAAAGACACCCCCTGCCTTCCAACATAGATCTCTATCCACTTTCAGGCAAGAATAATTAATATTCAAAATTCAACAATCAGTAAGGCATGAGTATCAAACAGTCAAGGTGGATGTTAATGAATGTTCGATTGTGGTGATTTTTTGAGAGAAAACAGTGAGGTGTTTTAGTAATTTAGGACTATTCCACAGAAATGTCAATTGATAAATTCCAAGTGGAACTGATGGGGATAAGTGAATTTTATTGCAAACTTGCTTAAAATGGTCAGGGAACAAACACAGATAAATGGCCACTTATGTGACTTTCTCAAGACCGTCTTCCCTAAGGGGATCTTCCTCTTAACTCTCTTGTTGACATTTACTATGGCATCTAGTAGTGAGGAGTCTTGCTGAATAAATTTGATGTTTCTATTTAATCCCTCTCCATATTGTTGCTCCTAACTATTTTTCCTGCAAAGAAAACGAGTATATATATGAGTAATCTCCCAGATTTTTAGCAGCAAAGTAATGGCAGTTCCACAGCCTCCTGTATATTTAGTAACTGTAAATTCCTCTGCAGGCTTTCTTAGACTGCTGGTTTGAGGGGGACACCTCCAGGGTTATTCCTTTTTATAGACCCTATAAGGCACATTTTATGAGTTGAGAGTGAGATTTCAATGGGATGATTATGAATGGGGCATTAGGTCTCAAAAGTGGAGCTGGGTGTAACTTCTCATTTTGGTTTCATGAAAGTTTTATGAAATTGATTAGATTCTGCAGAATAACTCAAGCCTGGGAATGCAGAATTAAGCAAGGGAGTGATGATTATATTTTTGCTCAGGTTTCACACAGATGATGCCCCTTAAGCACATAAATCATAAAAGTTTCCATTGTAATATGCAGTAAAGACCTTAAGGCTGATGTTGAGCATTTGAAAACAATTCTGGGGAAATGTTGCTAATTAAAAGATAAAATCCAGTGATAGATCAGAATTACCTTTTATTTTTTGCTTTTAATATTTATGAAATGCAAATATACAGAAAAAAATCTGAACATTCAGAAACATACTTTAATATTTTTTTTCAAACTTTAATTTGAAGAAAGCAGATGCCCTTGATATTTTTAGTTTGGGTAGGTTTAAGATAAAATTAAGAACAAGTATTAAAATCAGATGTGACTGCTTTCGATCTTAATATTGGTATCTCAGCATGTGTGTTTTTCATATTGTATCTGTCTCTGGTTGTGTGCACTCTGGAGAACAAGCTATTTCAGTTTCTGTCTTCCCATTACCGTATTCAGATTATAAATCAATAAGACTTGCTTTTCCTCCCAAGATTTAAGTTGCTGTTTGGTAGGCTTCTGGAACTGAGAGACAGTAGGACAAAATTAGGTGCTTTCTAGACAATCTGCCCCCAGATTCTCTCAGGGGTTTGATCAGACTAATTCTGTTCTGGGTCTAACTGGACCAGTTGAGAAATACTTTACTTATGTGCTGTACTTTTAAACACACATCTTCCGTGAAGATAGAAATGCGTAATAATATAGAAATGAGGACTGAAGGAATATTCTTATTTTCTTTGCTGATTTGGCTCTCACGTCTCATCACTTACTTAAGTGACTGTAGAAATAAGGAACTAAGAAATATCCCATTGACACTTTATTATCTTTAAACTTCAGAATACATGTATTAGTTGCACCATTACTGATTTGGGGGCAGTTTCTTTCCATTTTTTTCCTTTCAATTTTTTTATGGTTATATTAAAAATTTTAAAGGATAGAATTTTAGTGACAGACTTTTTAATCAAAGTTATATGGGAGCCATGATGATATATTTATTCACTATGGTCAAGTGCAGTTGAAAAATGAATAGAAATTCCAAGATTAATCATGCTATGTGTTTACTCTGATATATTTTGATCATTATAATTGAAAATACTCTTCTAGTCTAATTCTAATAATTAATCCCTTATGTCTTGCTGCTTTGTTTATAGCTTTGTCCAATTAAATCACATATGGAAGGAGCTCATTCTCTGTTGATTTAAATTATTATTTATTTACTATTACTTAATTATTATTTTTCAGTTAACAAAAAATTGCTATTCAGTTACATTGCTTGGTCAGAGTAAGAACTTTGACTATGTAAGATATAGACCTAATGTGACAATGGTATAAGATGAAGGCAAAGATTAAAAAGGGTCAAAGGAGGGGCATCTGGGTGGCTCAGTGGGTTAAAGCCTCTGCCTTCAGCTCAGGTCATGATCTCAGGGTCCTGGGATCGAGTCCCGCATCGGGCTCTCTGCTCAGTGGGGAGCCTGCTTCCCCCTCTCTCTCTGCCTGCCTCTCTGCCTACTTGTGATCTGTCTGCCAAATAAATGAAATTTTTTTTAGAAAAAGGGTCAAGGGAAAAATAATAATAGTCACTGTGTTCAGGGTGTGCTTACAGGTGTTCCCCCCCCCCCAGCTTAATTTTCTTTAGTAGTTGCATGATAATCTTTTGACAAAAATAAAATTAAGATTCTGTTATACTATATATGAATCACTGTATATTTACTTACATTATATACTAGTTATACCATCACCTCTTTAAAGCGTGGAGGATTATTTGTAGTCTGAGCCTATGAAGGAGGTTTTCTTGACCCTTTGTATAAAACCACACAACTAAAGAACATATTAGTTGAAGGAGACTGTCCAGTAGTTTAGAAATTATTCAGAGTTCTCATGAAAGAGTAATATAGTGCCTCCTGCCTTTGATTTACAAAAATCACACTAAAGGACATGTCTAGGACTGAATTGAACACACATTACCATCTCACACACATGATGAAGTCATTCCTGAAAAAACAGATTCAATACTTCCAATTCTCCTTTTTTACAAAATCAATACTTATATCAACTTAATCATTTTGCCATAGATTCTGCAATCAAGTGCGTAGACATGGCCTTGAAATAGAAACCTCCTTGGGATTTTACTCCTCAGAGTGTTAGAAGATAACTGGTTAATGATGCTCGGCTTGCAAGGGCAAAATACTGACTTAACTCTTCTTCCAGAATCTGCTTGGTCCCAGCTGAGTGAGTCAGGACCAGAAGGGAGCCTTACCTTCCTTCTATGGCTAAACACTATTCTGTGCTCACTAGCTACACTTCTTTTCCGGCCAAATCCACCTGTGACAAGCTCACAATTAGACATGGTGCATTTGAGTTTCTGGCCATGGCCTCCATATTTTAGGAAGAGGGTGACAGAAGGAAGAGGAGCCTCTCCTAAGTACTTCTGCAACCTTAGCCATGGTAAGTGGAGCCTTTCACATGTTAACCCAATGTACCTACGGGCTCACAGGACTATTTCATTTTGGGAAGAAGCCATATTACCTTTGAAAATTATATAAATCCATCTTATTTTCCTCAGAGATAGGGTTAAAAAGCATGTTTTAAGTAATTCCATTTTCCTTACTACTTCATGATTCCCAGTGTTGCATTTCTCTTGGGGTTTGCAGAAGACCACCCTTACCCTAACTTACAGTTTACCATTTATTTCAGTACCTTAAAGAAGAAAAGAAAAAGCAGATGCTATAAGGGTACTTACTTGAAAAACACGAAAATCCCCAGTGAAATCACCAAGGTGAAAATCGACAAAGAATGGCCCACAATCGCCAAGTAGTACAGAACGTATGCATTCTGGAACAACAACAGAACAGTTATAAAAATGAACAGGCAAATAAATGATAATAGAGGAGGGAAAATAGTTTCTATCTTTACTACCAGTGTAAATCAACAATTGTTCTCATCCTTTAAAAAATCCACTAAAATTATAACAAACATTTCAGAGAATTAAATTATATTGAATCATATTTGGGGTTAACAGGTTAAAATATTACACAAGTATCAGTTATATTAGAATATGCATGATGTGGTGGGAAGAACATCAGACTGGATTCATCAGCACTTACTCAGAGTACTAATCATTAAGTCTTTGTGTGACTCTCATAAGTCAGTCACTTCACCCCTCTGGATCTCGGTAGGCCTCATCTCTAAAATAGTTTGGTCAAAACTAAGTGATTTTTAAAACAATTATCTGCTGCGTATAAGAAACGTCATTAACTACTGGGATACAGAAATACTGAACATAAAAGGACAGGAAAAGATGATCTATGCAAACACTAACTGCAAGAAAATTGGTATTATATCACAGAGGTCCAGATGTTAAGTCAGGAAGACAGAACAATTTTTAATTTCTATTCACCTAATAATATAAACTCAAACCACATAAAGCATAAAGCAAAAAGTGACACCATGCTCAGGAGAACATATGATACAAATGCAGTGTAGATAAGTTGGATCATTTCTATGCAGTTTTTTTAATTCCTGGGAGAAATGTGGCATTTAGGTATAAATCATTATGCTTCAACATTTGATTCTTGTGAATTTCCTTGTGAAGAGCCTGATATGGAAGCACTGATTCTGCTAAAAAGCTCTCAAAGCACTCAGAGTCTTTTGTTTGTTGATATGCATTTTTGCTGGACAGAAACAAATATTGCCTTTCTAGGCTTTAGAATTTCAAAATGAACTAATCAACTTCTCCTGAATGGTGGCTGTTGTACCACTTGATGGGGTATTTACATATTATTTGCCACTTTCATTGATAACTATCCTCCTAATGGCACCATTTTTATCCTTGCAGAAATGATGACAAAGTTGGAATAGTTGGTTTATAGCCAGAGCTCATAAGACTACAAAATAGTGTACAATCCCCTTCTTAGAAAGTATTTAGGAATCTCTGCAAGAAAACAAATACTCAGCTCCTGTCTTTTCTCCCACCAGTTTATTTTCTGGCTACTTCTCTAACTTCACCAACTAGATAAAACTAGGAGTGGCACTTTCTAAGAGTTCTTTCTTTTAAATAGTTCATGATATAGAATCCCCTTGCCATTTAAAATACTGTTTTTAATTTGGATATATAGCTGTGCCCCTAACCTCTGTCACTATTTTATTTTTATCTCTGTATATTTTATTTTTAAGAAAACTTTATAAAACTTAATTCATTTTCCTTCAGTTTCCTCCAGAATACTTTAAAAAATATTTATTTTTCTGAAATAAAGTTGTCTAAATGTATAAGATTAAACCAACAGCTCATAATTTAGTTGCCCTTCTTGGTGTCATTCTTAAGACTGAGAAGTGCTTCTTCTTCTTCTTTTTCTTTTTAATAAATTCTAAGTTGGTTTCTTCAATTTTTTTTTTTTTTTTTTTGGCCTGTATATAACTGGAAGATTTGTACAAAGAATTTCAATCGTTATGTTAGGTGCTTAGAGGGGAACATTTACTCTTAAAATACTTTGTTTCTATCTCAGACATGGCTAGAGTGAGGTCAAATATGGCAGTACTAAGAATTATTGATTTGAATCTGCACTCTTTGTAACAATTCAGTTAACAGGTTTACAATTTTTTTCTGTAAAATCATAATCCGCATTTGTTCAGGAATTCCTTACTTGGCGACATGTAATTTCCATCAGTTTTTATTAAGTAAATAACTCTCCATTAGGATGTAGACATGCATCTGATTCTCAGGGGGTAACCAAGTAATTTGTGAAGAGGTGACGGGCTTTGGTGCCCCTGGCCCGTGCTTGTGACCAGATGTTCCTCTGGTCTCTAGTCGACCGCTCTCTAAGCTACATATTCTTCTTGTTTGCTTTTTGTTCTTGCTTGTTTTGTTTTAGATAAAAAAAAAAATTTCTGTACTCCTAAATCTTCTCTATAGTAAACAGAAGCACTGATGGGCTTTTAGCTTCCAACTTATAATTACTTAGCATACAGGTCTAGCTCTGAAGGAAACAATAGGTTTCTGCTGTAGCACCAGGGGGCTGCTCAGGGTGTAGCCTGTGTGGTTAAATACTGACCGATTGTTTCTCCTAGCACCTTGGGGAAAGGAGGCTGACTGTGGGCTTGGTGAGTTTTTTTTGTTTTTGTTTTTGTTTTTGTTTTCAGATTTCTCATGCATTTGGAGAGTACGTGTCTGGGTTTTTCCCATTGGCTTAAATGTTTCTGAGCTGAGATGATATTACAAATATTTAACAGGGGGTATGACATAAATACTAACAAATCGGAATAGACAAAACTGCCACACCTGTATCAACAGGTAGCTGAGAAGTCTCATTCTAATGGTTCCTTCAAAGCCTGATAATAAAACTGTAATGGGCATCCTTGGGTAGGGAATTGGGGGCAACTGTCACTTTGTGGCTTGGGGAAAAAAATTTGTGATTTTCGCACTCTTCCAGTAGAAGACAGATCTTAGAGAGTCCCTGGAAATGCTGCCTAACATCTGGCATCATGATGTCATGATGTCATGGAAGAGAATCCCATCATCTCTTCCATGGACAATATTTCCCTCGTTATAAATGACCTGATTCTCTTGGAACTCTTCGACACTAAGTTCCAACGAAGAAGTAAAATGTCATTTTCTCTAATGCTACTTCAGAGAATCCCTAGAACTCACAGGCCATGATCTAATTTTCTTCTAGAGAACAGGTTGGCTTTTGGTAGCAGGTATTTTAAAGTTATGCATACATATCTATGTAAAAATAATGACATTCCCACCCAATACCCAAACTGGAAATGAAACCCACCTTCAGTTTCTCAGGAGTGAAAGCGTTACACATAGTATAGTTGGACCAGGTTCGATTGTTCTCGGGATGCTTATACCACTCCCCATTCTCATCACAGTATTTTGTAACCTTTTCTGTTAATGAAACATAACAGTTATTACATTGCGATCTCAAAACACCAAGAAGGAAAAATAAGGCTTACAAGCATTAATCACTTTATAGAACTTGAGTGTGAATGTAGGTCAAAGGAGACTACCAGGAATCATGCATTTTACAAGATGTTTTAGTATCTGTTGTCTCGTGTTATCTTCAGCAAAGCCAAGTAAAGCAGAGGTTGCTATCTCCACTTTACAAACAGGAAACAGAGTGAGAGGGGTTATAGAGTCTGAAGTCCTTAGATAGTGGGTCAGCTGGGATCTAATCTCAGGTCCATCGCATTCAGAAGTGCTACCTGTTCTGTACCTCATATTTTTTAACAAACCCTACATTTCTGATTTTAGATAGGAACTACGTGAGACCGGCAAGACCATACTTTCCTTCATTTATATGCTTAATGTAATTTTGTTAGAAAGTTACATAGAAGAATTTTAAATTGTGAATTTGCTGAGACAGTCATCAAACAAAAACTCTTTAAAGAATCACCATTGGACCCCAACAATATTTCAGAAAGCTTTTTTTGTAGCTATTTAGCTACAAAAGGCAAATTCTATGGAGGAGGGTGGGATGTTCCTTCTGAAAAAGTCTGTTCCAATCACGGGCAAGACTGTAGGAGATATTATTTTGTTCTGATGTCACCAAAGTCTGGGTCTAGGCATTTTCTACCCATTGCAGCTATGAGAACTTGTCCTCCTCCACCTGGCAAATCTTTCAATATTTGAAGAAAGGATATGTCTCCTCTAACTTCCTTTTCCAAACCGAACATCCCCATTTACTCACAATACACAGCTTGGTGTCCCTTCACTGCCTAGAGCCACTTGGCATGTGCTCGATATTGGTATTTTCCTCTGAAATACTCTGTTTTGGACTGCCCCATGAAAAGGAAAGAATCCTTATTTCACTCCAGATCTACATCAGGGAGCTTTTTATAGATTCTCAGGCCCAATCCCCAGAGATTCAAATTTGCTTATCTGAAGAGGTAACCAGGCATCAGCATTTTAAAAAAGCTCACCAATTCCGAAGGGTATGGAGGTTGAGAATCATGGTCCTAAACTGTATATTGACCTTCTTGGCTCTTTGCCATTAACGTTGACTGAGTGTTTGACATTAAGGGCAGCGCCTTAAGCATATCCTTGTTAAATGTGCTTTTTACATTCTAGCATATTCCTACAGGCTACCAGCCTCTTTTGAATTTCAGTGCTGTTATTCACTCTATCAGGACCTGTCTTTTACCAAACACTTCATCTTAAAATGAAATCTCTGTCATTTCATTAAACTGTTTTGTTTATCATTAAAATATAGCCTTGGGTCAACGGTAAAATCCTAACAAATTTGAGTGTGTTGGATATACATATTTTTAAGATTTTTTTTTTCTTTTGAAGTGGGTTTTTCCCCCACTTGAGAGGGTTCTTTCTAAAAACCAGGCTGATAAGATGGATCTATGCCTGGAAATCCCTGTTTTGCTGACCAAAAACTTGCCTTTTAGTCAATAATTATAGCCACTTTGGCAAGAGCCCATTGCTGCTCTGGAATGGCCTTGTAGCCTCTATTACAGAAAAGCTCTTTATGCCAATCAAGTTATCTCTAATGTAGTTGTCAAGTCCAGATGAATGAAGCATCATTCATTGGGAAGAGTCAGTAAAAGCCAGAAAGATGATCATCAAAGAGCGCTGAGTTGGAGTTTACAGGAAGTAGTGCTGAGGAGGGCAGGGCACTCAGCCCTTCCTCTTTGCACAATGAAACTTTTCAGAAGTGGCTGGCTTGAATTGGTCTTTAAAGTTGTCCCCTGTAATCTCATTTTCATTATCTCTGTCTTACTGGGGTAGAATTTCAGATCTCATCCTTGTTGAAGCGCCAAAGCATTTCTTAAACACTGACACAGGGATAGATTAATTTCTCTGCTCTGATCTGAATTCCGGAAACTTTCTTGCCTAGATTTTTACCATTTGACGATTGTTTTCTATCTTAACTGAAATTCTCACTTTTGTAACCTCTTGTCCTTCATCCTCAGTGAGCAAAGGTACCCAGATGGATGGACTGGCTGACCATGAAAGGTGGTAGAAACTCTGACCAAGCAACTTGTGGAAAAATCTGAAAGTCAGGGTTGTTTTTTCCTAGTCTCTTACACGTGAAACAAACACTAATTCCTCTCTTCAAAATGCTATTTCTAGTTCAGACCAGATAATTCAGTGAAGATCCATCTTGTCGGACCTTCCCTTCCACTGACTGAATATTCCTCTTCCATAGAACCACTTCCAAAAGGATACTGAAGGAAGGAGGAAAATGAGCACCGTGGAGGGTGGAGGGCTCACTGTGTTCACTGTGTTCCTCTATATCACATCTTGTGAGAAGAAGTCTGGAGTTTGAGGTGGAATGACCAGCCCCTGGGGGCCCCTGGGACCCCGCCAGCCAGTTCATCGTGTGGGGTAGCTTAAACACACTCTGCGGCCTCAGGCTTGCTCTATTCCCCGCAGCAAACCTCGCCTGTTAACTGGGGCTTAGCGCTGGGCCTGTAGCTTCCATTCATCATGGGGGTCTCTTTTATACCCAAGATATATACTCCCTTTTCAGTCTCTTAATCTCGGTTAATGCTTCAATGGGACAGATTTTCTATCTAGTTTCTCAGAACAGAGTTTTTCTGGCCCCAACACCGCTAGTCCCTGAAGCTAGCTGGCTACTGCTTTTTACCCCTCTGGGACCTGCCTTCCTCCATTGTCTGCATCAGTCTCATCTGATGCCACTGGTACAGCTACTCAGTGTACTGGCTGAACTTTCCAGGCATCCGCCTCTTTCTTTATTTCTTTTTCTTTATTTTCTTTTCTTAACACACTTTCATCTTGACTGCATGTTTCATCACAAGCAGAACTTTAAGAGATCCTCATGTCCCAGGTTATACTCCAAACTAATTAATTCAGAATGTCTGGGGTGGTACCAGGCATCAGGATTTTGATAAGTTTTCAAGGTTCTTAGCCAAGTTGAGAATCACTCACCACCAGCCCCTATCCAAATCCATTTCCTGTCCTTCACGTGTCTAGTCCCTGGCCTGAGGCTGTAAGACAAACTCAGATATCTCTTTCCACATTCTTTGCGTTGCTGCTGACCACTAACCACTGAGTACCATGGATTCCAGACCTTGAATCTATCTGGATAGCTGACGTTTCTGAGATACATCGCATCAGCCCCCCCCCCGCCCAGCTTCTTCCTTACTCCACTTGGTGGATGGTACCCCTAGACCCTCATCCTCTCTGTGCATCCTGATTCAACCTCCAGTTATACCAGTGTGGCTAGATGAAGACCTGAAGGAAAAACATGTCTTCCCTAGGAAATTAGCTTTTTTTTTTTTTTTTTAAAGTACTCAAAGTACTTTTTATCTGCAGAAGTGAGTGTGCATGGGGAATTAGAAATACTGTTTCTCAAATGCTTTTCCAAGGCTGTTGTACTGACTTATAAAGAGAGGGTTAGGTAAGAGCTAAGGAGACTTGGTTCACTTGCAATTTTGTGTCAAATATTGTGTGAGTATATACATTTAGATAATATACATGAAAATGTTTTGAAAAGTAAAAAATGATACTCAATGAGAAGTATTCCTATGTTACTTTTATAACTAAAATGAATTTGGTGTCACTTATTTATTTAAGACACATTTGTTGATCGCTCACGTTGTGCAGGGCCTGGAGGGGGATGTTAGTATGATCCATTCATTTTATCATTAGTTTCATTTACCAAACATATATTAATAATTTACTGTTGGAACAGAAATCTAGCAAGTGTCTAGAGTTACTATCTTCTGATTCCTTTTCCTTTACACATGACAGTTTTATATAACTTTCAGTGTTACATAAAATTTCCGTTGCATGTGCTCTGTCAGTCTCATATACCGAAAGTCTAGATCAAGTATTAGCATAGGTCACCAAATGTGCAACAACTGAAAACTGAAAAACAACCACTTTTAAGTAAAACTTCAAGAGTTAAAAAATTAATTTAAAATTTTATTAAAATTTAAAATTAAATATTTGAAATATGTAAAAATCTAACTTCCATTTAGAATTGGAGACCCACGTGCACATTGGACCAGTAACATGACCTAAAAAATAAGGAGAACTTGAAATACTTGTACAACTGGGTGATATTTCATGCGAAGAAAGTCTTCAGAAAGTGCTGAAACATGTAGAGTATGATTAGATAGGTATCCTTTACATCTGATTTTCTTTTCAGAACCATGAAAATTCTAAAGGCTTCATAGCAAAATATGAAATAAAAAGAAATATTTTACCTGTTGGATCAAAGTCTGGAAAGTAATCTGGGCAGTACTGATGGGATAATACTCCAGCCGGTGTATCATCCCAACACAGCCATCCATCCCAGGTACGGTTGCAATATGGACCTGATGATTCAGATAGAAATTAATATTGACATTGGGAAAAGCTGCAGAATCATCAATAGGACTTAACAGTGTTCAATAGGATCTAGCCATTTAATAGTTATTCTGGAGCTCTCTATGTGCATATGGAAATATTAGAAAGAACAGCAGCAGCAAAATAAAGATATTAACTTTACCAACTCTTAATCGAAATTTACATTTTTATAGGTTTTCTCCATTTGCTCTTCAAAAGACATGCATGTCATCTGTATGGAATCTTTCCTCCAAAATCTTTCCTTGAAAATATCTTCAGAGGGGCGCCTGGGTGGCTCAGGTCATGATCTCAGGGTCCTGGGATCAAGCCCCGCAGGGAGCTCTCTGCTCAGCAGGGAGTCTGCTTCCCTTCCTCTCTCTGCCTGCCTCTCTGCCTACTGGTGATCTCTCTCTGTCAAATAAATAAATAAAAATCTTAAAAATATATATCTTCAGAAATGCTGCAAAGAAGTCTTGCAAAAGTATATGCAATATCATCCCTGGATAAGAGGCTTAATTTGAAAGAAATTCTATGGCTTTAGAACATACAGATCTTCCTAAACATTAACCTTAAAAATGGCTGCCTCGGATGGCTCTATTCTTAATTTTTTTGAAGATCTATTTATTTTCTTGAGAGAGCGAGTGAGAGAGTACACACAAGAGCAGGGGAGGAGCAGAGGGAGAAGCAAGAGAAAATCCTCAGACTCCCCGCTGAGTACAGAGCCTGACTCAGGGCTTAATCCCACAACCCTGAGATCATGACCTGAGCAGAAATCAGGAGTCAGAAGCTTAAAAGACTGAGCCGCCCAGGCATCCCTTGGATAATTCTATTCTTAATCCAAGGGTTTAAAATTCAATTGTTCAAAATTCCTATTGGAGTTGCATTTGTAGACAGTTAACAGATTACGTATAAAACTAGTCTTATTATTTTAGAATCACACTTTATTAGTGACTAAAGTAATGCTCAGTTTGAGCAGTTTATGTATTTATCAGCTTTGACCCCAAGTAGCTTCTCACTCCTTTCAAAATTTAATCTACCCTAAAACATGAAGATTTGCCTCTATAAAGCTATTCAAAAGAATAAGACTCAGCCTTTGAAGTCAGTTCTTAGAAAGAAAGAGAGAGAAAGAAAGGAAGGAAGGAAAGATGGAAGGAAGGAAGTGGATGGATGGAAGGGCAGATGGGCAAGAAAGAAACAGAGGGAGAGAGATGGGGACGAAGGGAAGGAAGGTGGGAGGGAGGGAGGGAGGAGAAAGAAACGAATAGAAAAGAAAAGAGCAAAAAGATTAAAAAGAAAAGGAAAAAGAAATCTCAATATAATGATCATAGTATGAAAGTTCAACCTCCCAAAATGATTAGGACTGAAGTGAAGGAGCCTGCTCTCACTTGGTCTCTGAAAACAAATTTCGTGTTTCTATCATTTCTTTTGTTTCAGAGGAATGGTTTGTCTTTGGGCAGAGCCGCATCTAATAACTTCTCAGGTTCTTAAAAAACACTAAAACTACTGCAGGTGGAAGAATCACATGTATCTGCCTCTTAATTGTCTTGAGTTTTGTTTAAAGGAAAATGCTAAAAATAGGGACTAGAAATTAAAACTTTAACTATTTGAAGGCAAACCACACGTAGAAATAGAACATACTTAAAAAATATTCCCCCTACCAAGCGGTGTTATCTTAGAATATACAAGGGTACACATGGTCTTGTTGGGACTTTTCAAATGTTTTAGGGGACAGGGGAGAGAACTGGGTGTAGTAATGTTTGGCAATCGCAGAGCCTTCTATATATAGCTAATAGAATGAGCTTGGTTCTGAAAATATTTGAACAGTCCCACAGAGCATTCTAGAGAAGGTGATAGATAAACAAAGCCTGCCTAGGAGACAGATTTTACTAGTTCCTCTGAGAACTGGGGGTAGACAAGAGGAAGGAATAGCCAGAGTTGCCAACCCATTGACAGTTAAGGGAAGATACTGCCTCATTAACCCAAGCGAGACAGGGTTTTGACAGGATTGACCTGAGGCTAATTCTCTGCCCAATATTTTCCACTTCCCTTCCTGTCATTTTCCAGTTCCTCTCCATCACTTAGCCCTGTATTGTTCCTCCTTGCCAGGTGTGAATACGGGGTTATTGTAGTAATTTTGTCATAAGTGCTGCTGTTAGCCCAAAACCAGCTGGGTGAGCCTGGGCAAAGAAAGTAGACATGTCTCCAACATGAAATACACAAACATACCATAATTTGAAAACCACTGTTAAAAATGCTAGCATATTAAAATTAGTCAACACATATTTATCCATGGAAGAAAACGAGCCTTTAATGATGCCTGAAAACATATTTGCATACATCCATCTTCTCACCTTCTCCTTGGTATGGGGGTAACTGCTGCATGCGGTCATAGCATTTGTACTGCGCATCCGACATTTTCTTTCGTCCTAGGACGTACAGAAATGGTTCGGACTTCATATTGGGAGGATAGGTGTTATTCGAATTGGCAGGAAGGATTGGGGTTGGGTGCTGTATTAAAAAAAAAAAACATCGGTTACTTATACAGAGCGGGAATGGGTGTATACAAAAATAAATGAAACAATCAAAAAGTTTGAAAACATTTTCCTTCATGAGTAACAATTACGAATAGTCTCCACATAGGATATTTTTCTTTGTAACTAAAAAGTATATTTATATTTCATCCACAAATTCCACCTACAAATTTCATATTTGTATTTGTTCCATTCACTGCTAAAAATGGATAGCACCCACCCAAACTCATGCACCTCTTTATCATAAAAGATTGTTTTAATTTTATTATCACTGTAAAGTTTAGAAGTAAACAAAACAAATAACCTGATTTCCAAAAAATACTAACATTAAATCAATTTTGCCTTCTTTGGAACTTCTAATAATCATGAGTCATACTATTAAAAATAGATATATTACTGCAATAAGTAAACTTTTATATTAAATTATTTTAGCTTTTTAAAAATTTGTGCTTAGAGTATGTACACTGCCAAAAATTCACCCCAGTTATTCCACAGAACAAACAAAATCTGTTCTTCTGAGATATTCTGCGTTTGATGATTGGCCTCAATATCTTTAATTTGGTTTCATCAGCAGATGACTTACACAGGGTTTTTAATCTCACTGCTGAAAACCAATGTAAATCCTAAATATTTCTCCTAGTGCTTCTGCTTTTTTGGTTCAGGTGGACAAGGGTCACGATCACCATCTAACACATCATCCCAAGTTGCGTTTATATAGAGTTCAATCTCTTTTGTGGCCATGATGTTTTTGGTGGTGCCTGAATCTGTGATTTTCGATATCCGTGTTCTGCATAGAGACTTTTTTCAGAGAAGACTGCAAGCTTCAGCCCACACTGACTTTTCTTCTTCTACAGTTAAGAGTACTCCTTGCTCTCTTTCTATCACACCTGTTAAACACACTGTTTATTTGGCCTTATTCTGTCTAAATTATTCTAAGACTAAAGTTGCCCCAAATGTACCGATGGCAGAAATAGTGTTGGGTACCTTTTTTTTTTTTTTTTTTTTTTATGCCTCACAGTCTCTAAAACAAACTCGTTTTTGTTAAGTTGAGCTGTATAGGTCAGGTAACTCATAGGAGAACCACACTGTTTTCCAGTGTGTGTCATTGTGAAGACAGGCGTCCTGTCCTGTAAGACAGCATGGCACTAAATGCTAAACTATACAGTGCATGATACAACAACAATTCAGAACAGACAGAGGGCAGAGAGCAAGAACAGTCAGGGATGACTACAGATAACAAGGGAGAATTTGAATTGGACTTTGAGGGCCTGTCCAGGCCGAGGAGAGGGAAAGCTTTCAGGATGGAGGGAAAGGAACGCATCTAAGTCCCAGAGGTAGGAAATGACATGCGTGAGACACTGCAAGGAAACCATCCTTCCTGGAGGGGAGCGTCTTTAGGGGTTAGTAATAAATGGAGTCAAGGAAAATCAGGTAATACAGAGCCCTAAGAAAAGAAATACAAAGTGCATGGTGTAATGAAAGGTTCAATACATTTTTAGCTAATGTTACTACAACGTGACAATAAAATAAAGATCTCATGCCAGTTTTTGATTAGTGAAGTTTGCGAAAGGAGAGTGTTAGTAAAATTCATGTGGTGGGCATCAGATATCTACAGATCAGAGCCAGGGAGGGAGCCAGGAAGCCCAAGACACGGACTGGATCACAGCAGGAGGGAGCAGGGAAGCACAGCCCTCAGCATTTTCTCAAATAATAAAAAGATATATTTGAATATAAGGAAATACAAGGAAAGGAGAACAGTAACAGTCCACTAGCTCTGATATTTTAACCTATATAATGGAAAAAATAGGAGTGCCCTGAGAAGGGAGAAGTTGGGCAAAGAAAACCTTAGAGGGGGAAGAAGGTAAGTTCTCTTTTGTACTTAAGTTGAAGGTGCCAACAAGCCATCAAAGCAGAAATTACTTGCCAACAGAAGAGGTTCTGAACACTTGATACTTCTAACTCTAGATGGACACTTACTGTGAGTATGGCTGATACTACTCTTTAACTATTAGGATTATTTCTAATTTTAATGCCTCTTGAGTGTATGACAATGAAAAGAGAAATTAATGTACTGACAGAAATTATTTAAAATGTACAGATCCTTTGCCAATGTAGTTGAACATCATTCTGCTGTCATATGACCCTTTCTTACTTGTTTTAAGACCAACCAAATGGCAAATAGTCATTGTTTGCTAGGAAGTCAAGCATTATGCTAGAAACTGAGGATACAGTGCTGGATAAAACAAGCATAGATCCTGCCCTCATGGAGCTTACAGACTAGCAAGAAAGACCAACATCATAAAATATTTTCAGACACCAGAAATTGTGACGGCAAAGAATCATCAATCACTCAATGCTCAGAAACTCCTTCAGGAATTGGAATGTGTTTTGCGGATAACAAAGACATATTTTGAAGAGATTTCATGTTAAGACTTCATTTTGGATTGTATGAGCCTACATTGGTATGAACACACATGTCTGTGCGTGTTTTAATAATCTCACTAGAGATCACCATAACCATGGCCTTTAATAGATCATTGTGTTCCTCACAATAAGAGATATTAATTACAGGTTAACCTTGGGCATCTATTTTACATTTTTTGTGCCTCTATTCTTAGAATCTTTCATTGACATGAGAATTATCATTTCATATATTACTTATTTATGGGCCATCTTTCTCACCGCATTCAAATCATATTAGAAGATAGAATGTGATGTCATATATAAATATTTATATTTTAGATATTAGGGACTATTTTGTTTAAGTCTGGCATTCTTTCCAGAAGTAACATTCTGAATTCTATCTTTAAATGTACTGGGCAACCAGTTAAGAAATGTTCCTGGAAACCATGGAGGGGGGCATTATGTGCAAAGATATCACGAGGAAAACCCTGTACTTGTAGTTTCAATTGCAGCATTATTTGTTCTAATGCAGTTTTAACACCAGTAACAGTATAGATATGACCATCTGAAAGAGAAGGTGTTGTTCACGTTGACGATAGTAGCATCAATCTTACCATTCTTGCAATATTGAAACAAACTCCAGTGAACTTGGTTTGGAGCCTGGTTCCATAGAGATTGTTTCAACACTGAAGGAATGAGAAATTAGAACTCCTGTTGTAGATGAGCCATAGTGGTCTGAGTCTGCTCCTTGTCTGATTTGTGTGTGAGCTTGATGATGGAATTTTTCCAGTAGTAACTGAATGTTTCAGTGATTTTTTTCTGAAAATAACATACACATTGAGGCATTCTGTCTATGTAGGTGGACATAGACAGATAATCCTTTTAATGTATATATATAATTCCAAAAATGGAATTACTACTGCTTGACAATAATACATACACAAATTTCATAAAGTTCATTGGACATATACACTTTTTTCCTTTTTCTTTTTTTTAAGATTTTATTTATTTATTTGACAGACAGAGATCACAAGTAGGCAGAGAGGCAGGCAGAGAGAGAGGAGGAAGCAGGCTCCTTGCTGAGCAGAGAGCCTGATGCGGGGCTCGATCCCAGGACCCTGGGATCATGACCTGAGCCGAAGGCAGAGGCTTTAAACCACTGAGCCACCCAGGCGCCCAACATATACACTTTTTGCTGACAATTTTGTACCAATAAAAATGACTAGTGCAGTAGTAGAGTTTTGAGCAATACAGAGGCAAAAATAGAAGCATAGTGAGCAGATAAGACTACCAAGCAATGTGAAAGGCTTAAAAATTTTTTTTTACCTATCATAAGTATTACATTTATGTTATATAGTTGGGGTGTAAATAAATATTTTATGCTCACGTGAGGATAGAGATGAGATATTAAGGGCACATTGCTTTTGTGGATAAAGATTGGTGCTCAAAGCTTTGCATACATCTTACATGATTTTTCCAAAGCAAAACAAAAAACAACCTCTTAATTGTTGTCCTGTGTAGCAGTTTAGCCGCCGTATATGTGATGTCACTCCTAAAGGTGCAAGCAAATGGCGCCACAAATACGACTGCCAAGCTGCCACCAATACCTGTAGTCCTCAGCCGAAACACCGCTGGTCCTTTCGGGTAATAAATACTCTGCTTCCCACATGCCAGGTACTGTTCTAGGTGCTGGAGATTCAGCAGCGAAGAAGACTAGCCAGGTCCCTGCCCTCATGGGGCTTACATTCTAGATTTCGTGCACACTCGTCGTGGAGTTTAGTGGAACTCAGTCTGGTTTGAATGGCCATGGAGTCAAGGAATTCCTACTTTGATGTAACAACCAGCCTACTTTTGGGTTACAGGTGGTTTCTAGAAGCACAGAGACAAAAATCATTACAGGACTGTTCTGTGTAGAACTTTAAGAAATGGTCCATCTCTTCGTGGTTTAAACCTAATGAACGTGGGAACCCATGCAATGGTACTAGCATAGGGAAAGATTCCTAACGACTGTCAGAGACAGAACTACCCTAAAAGGAACATGATTCTAGAATCCACAAACTGATAGAACTAACAGGATTCCGATGTCACCATCCTTAATACTGACAATGTAGATGTTAGGATTTTATTTGTAGGCTTCAGTTACTTACACTTTTCAAAATAACAATGGATAAAACAGAAGTTTGTAAAGTATTAGCCCTGGTTTTTCCAGGTAGCATCAGATGGTTGGTGTCCTATGTACTTTCTATGTAAGCATTATATAAACAATAAAACTGCTGCATAATGATAAATTCTAAGCAAATAAGGGAATACAGCTTAGTTAACAACAGAATGCTTCTCCAAAAAATCTAGTTTTACTATGTCCTCATCATCATTGTTATAATTATTTTTTGATAAAAATATATTTTGATAAAAATACATTTTATATTTATATTTTATATTTATATTTTGATAAAAATACATTTTTGAGGCTCGCTATGTGTCAAGCACTTTCCTAAGTCTATTTATTGCTTTACTGCAGGTAAGGGAGAGGAAGTGAGGGAATGGTTTTGCTTAATGTAAACTTAGGCTCATGGAATGTGGTGACAAACTGATACTTTAAAAGAGCATTTGGAAATCAGGTTGGTAGAATTCAACAGACACACTTGTAGTGGTTTTTCAAACCAATGTACTTAAGAAATAATATTTTATAGTGATTAAAATCAATATCACTTTATTAAAAAATTTAATTTTCTTAGAGGAGTATCCATGTGGAGCACAGTGAATGTTTTAGGAGGAAACCAACATATCAAAAATTTTATGGAAGAATTCTCCAAATCAAATATATGAACCAAATATAGGATAAAGAAGCAAATTTCTCTTTGTCACAGCAGAGAGCACAAAATCACTCAGGTGCCCTGTGCAGCGTGTTTGCTAGCAAAGAGATGCTCACAAACCAGAAAACTTTTCTGTCCATGGCTCAAATATGTGAAATTTTTTTAACGTCTGAATTTTAAGATATATTGGGTAAAAGTTTTGAATAACATATCAGAATATGTTATTCTGATCTCTCATCTTTGCAGTAGTATTCAAACTGTCATTCATACCGAGTAAGTTACTTTAGTAACTTAGTAAGTAGTAACTTACTAACTACTTTTCTTCTGTCACTGTCAAATATAATTATATGGTTTATGAAATAAAATTATTTAGAAATATTTACATGTAATTGATCACAAGGGTTTAATTTAAGCTCTAAAAATAATAATATCAATTATGAATTGGCATATACCACTATTTCTGCAACTATAGAATCTCATAAAAGGCATGGGCATTTAGAGACAAAATTAAATATGCTATTAGTTCCTACAATATTCTTGTTTACGTGTTTTTATTATATTTACAATGACATGAAGTTACTTGCATTTCCAAATACTGGATTACTTTTAGCAAATTATACTGTATTTTATCTAAAGAGTATCTAAAGAGTAAAATAATACAACAATATTACATAATAAAATAGACTATACTCAATATCCGAGTAGATACAAAAGGGCCACATTAACAGTCATACCCATAAACGATTTATTTAATGTATAACATTACAAAATAAAAATTCCCTTAAAACATTTTTGGAATATTAGTACTTTCCCCTGAATAATGTTAAGAGAAATAGTTTATGCAAACTTGTAAGCCTATGACTACTCATAAATTAAAAATGTAAGTCCTGGAACCCTGGGAAAGTTTTGTTTAGGTGACTATAATAATATCAGGTACTGACTGATTTTTATTGCCCCTATGATTCATTGGTCACTGTTGTCCTGATGTGCTAGAAAGGATAAGGATCAAGACAACTCCTAATTTATTTATGTAAAATTACTCATCTCTCCTTCATGTGTGTTGTGGAAGCTGATATGATGGTGGGTTAGTGAAGTCAACACAAATAAACAGACAGGCCCCGGTAGCATTTTCTAAGATAACTGCAGTTCTGACTACTTGCTAACCATTTAGGAATAAAACAATATAAAAGCTCATAAATTAGACATGATTTAAAAGGTTAGAGAAAGAGTTATGAAATGATATTGGTCTATTAAGACTTAAGATTCTTAGTTTTTTTGAGGGATGCATTTAAAATTAATAACCTGACTGAAAGTGTTCAGATGTTTGAAAAACACAGGAGCCTAGAAACTGTGTTTCAAATCCACCTGTCTAACATGAAAAATATTTTACCCGAGAACATTATTAACCTTTCATGTTAAATTCCAAGATAATGTGGATATGTCTCAAGTTAATGCTAAAGTTTTGTAAATAAAGCTCACATTTCTCAGTGAACCATAACACTAATCTAAACTGTGAAAATTCAGAGTGGGGATCTATTAACAAAATATCGAGAAAAGGATAGTTTTGAGGAACTTCTGGCTGGTGGAACTTAGTTTTGGCAAGATGTCTACCCTTCCAAATGTCCATTCGATCATACGCTCTATTTCAGCATTCTTGATTAATGTAGCTTAAAAATGATGTTTTACTTACGTTGAGAAAGATGAAGAGTACCAAGCACCGGCGTGTGAATGTGAACTTCATTTTTGGTTTTTGAAGATGATCGTCCAAATCCTAGAAAAACATACATGTAACAAAGACATTTACATTAGTAAATATAGCTTTAATCTTGACTAGAGTTAATTTCTTTTGCTTGTCTTTCTATTTCACTTGGAGAGGATCACGTCCCAAGACACTCTACATAAAATTCATGTATGCAAGCAATGTGGTGGGAATGCAAATATAGTTGCATGTTCCATGCCCCTTCCTTCCAGCCAGGAAGGACTGGTGTCTGGTCATTGTCAAAAGTCCTATTAAGAAATTCCAGAGCCACCTTTACATATCAGGACCAAAATAAAGAATTCGGAGAAATCAAGAGCAGCCAATGTGGACTTCAGTTAATCTGTGGCCTCAGTAAAACTGCTGAAAATTTCAATGGAAACATCCACAAAGAAATCATTTCACTGGACAGGAACGCATACGACCTAACGATTTGTAAAGGATCGTTAGTCATGCCCTCTAGGTAATTTAAGGCCAACTTTGACTTGAGTAGTCTTATTTAGAGCCTTGAGCATTTTTCTTTCCTACAAAATTTTCTACAAGCTTCAAGTTGCTACTAAGAATGAATTTCTTCAATAGCAAGGATTGACTATGTCACCTAACAGCTCACCATTCCTTCTCATAAGCGTATAAGAGAAACATGCGGCTGTGTCACAAATAACAATTTTTCATGACTGTGCAGATAATTTTACACAAGGAAAGGTAATAAAAAAGCAAAAAATTAAATATGTATATATATATATATTTTTCATCAGTGAGATTTGTGTGAAACTGTATTTCACATATGACTGCATCATATGCCTTATACTTTCTCCTAGGTGTAAGTTAGTATCTATATTGTTTGCCTGATTTACTAGCTCCCAAATAAGTAAGTTGTATTCCATTTATATATCAGTACTATGGGAAGAGAAAATGAAGAAGAAATTAAAGTTTTCTCCCAGCTTGCTAGCCCAGGTACAAGGATGGATAGTGAAGGAATTCAAGAAGGGAAGTAGGGGAAAGAGAAGGAGATTTTAATTTGTCTCCTCCCTCAATGGAAAATATTGCTACCTGAGTATTGGATGAGTCTTATTCTGGGGTGAAAGGTAGGACTTTTGAAATGTATTATGGGGGGAAGAAAGAAATGTATTATGGGTACTCATGAAATTAACACAGCTTCCCTTAACTAGATCCTGCTTTTTTAGAAGGAAATTATAGACATACATTGAATTTCTAAAGGTCTGCTGCTTATGGTGGTCCTATGATTTAGCCTCTGAGAGAAGCAGGATGTGTGGAACATTATGGGTGCCAGAATTAAAAGCCAGATCTCTTCTTCAGATGAAAGTTCTACTCATTAATTCCAAATGTGAGGGCTAAGCACAGTGAGAAGTCAGCTTTTCTATGTAGATGACTATGAGGTGATTAGGCAGTTAATTGGCTTATTCTATCTATGTCATATATTTTTTTTTTTCCATTTTATTTATTTTTTCAGCGTAACAGTATTCATTCTTTTTGCACAACACCCAGTGCTCCATGCAAAACGTGCCCTCCCCATTACCCACCACCTGTTCCCCCAACCTCCCACCCCTGACCCTTCAAAACCCTCAGGTTGTTTTTCAGAGTCCATAGTCTCTTATGGTTCGCCTCCCCTCCCCAATGTCCATAGCCCGCTCCCCCTCTCCCAATCCCACCTCCCCCCAGCAACCCCCAGTTTGTTTTGTGAGATTAAGAGTCATTTATGGTTTGTCTCCCTCCCAATCCCATCTTGTTTCATTTACTCTTCTCCTATCCCCCTACCCCCCCATGTTGCTTCTCCATGTCCTCATATCAGGGAGATCATATGATAGTTGTCTTTCTCCGATTGACTTATTTCACTAAGCATGATACGCTCTAGTTCCATCCACGTCGTCGCAAATGGCAAGATTTCATTTCTTTTGATGGCTGCATAGTATTCCATTGTGTATATATACCACATCTTCTTTATCCATTCATCTGTTGATGGACATCTAGGTTCTTTCCATAGTCTGGCTATTGTAGACATTGCTGCTATAAACATTCGGGTACACGTGCCCCTTCGGATCACTATGTTTGTATCTTTAGGGTAAATACCCAGTAGTGCAATTGCTGGGTCATAGGGTAGTTCTATTTTCAACCTTTTGAGGAACCTCCATGCTGTTTTCCAGAGTGGTTGCACCAGCTTGCATTCCCACCAACAGTGGAGGAGGGTTCCCCTTTCTCCACATCCTCTCCAGCATCTGTCATTTCCTGACTTGTTAATTTTAGCCATTCTGACTGGTGTGAGGTGATATCTCATTGTGGTTTTGATTTGTATTTCCCTGATGCCGAGTGACGTGGAGCACTTTTTCATGTGTCTGTTGGCCATCTGGATGTCTTCTTTGCAGAAATGTCTGTTCATGTCCTCTGCCCATTTCTTGATTGGATTGTTTGTTCTTTGGGTGTTGAGTTTGCTAAGTTCCTTATAGATTTTGGATACATTTGATGTCATTTGATATTTTATAAAGTATAAGTTGCTAGGTTTTGGCTCAACAGTATCCTTACCATGAGGAGCATTAGAGGTTGTGGGAGAATTGTCCAACTGAAGGTGAGTGAGGCTTCACAGTCATTTTGCTATAGGAAAGGGAAGCCCCATGGTTTCATAGCCCCACACACTGCTTTTATGATTGCACCATGAACAACTAAAGGGAATGAAAATAGTATGAACATGGATCTCAGTGAACATTTAGAAATGACAGAGTGGTTTAGTCAAAAAACAAAGTCCTTTCCTTTTTCCTATTAAGTGGAGAGGTCTATAACTTTAAATACTCTTGCCTTATTTTGAACTATAACAAATTTCTCATGTGCAACTTTATAGCAGATCTGGGCTATACTGAACCTGCCTCTAGTCAGACAGGTTCAGTCGTAATTCTCCCAGGTTAAACAGTGCTTTGCAGATATGCCTCTCTTTGAGAGAAGTATTTCATGGTGATCTGAGAAGAGGAGAAGGAGAACATGGAAGTAGAAATAGTGAATAAAGACAGGGCTTTATGAATTTAAGGGAGAAAAACATGGCCAAGAAAAGTAGAATCAGAATGGAGAATGAAGGGGCGCCTGGGTGGCTCAGTGGGTTAAAGCCTCTGTCATGATTCCTCGCCTCGGGTCATGATTCCGGGGTCCTGGGATCGCACCCCACATCAGGCTTTCTGTTCCACTGGGAGCCTGCTTCCTCCTCCTTTCTCTCTCTGCCTGCCTCTCTGCCTACTTGTGATCTCTGTCTGTCAAATAAATAAATAAAATCTTAAAAAAAAAAGAATGGAGAATGAAGTAATTCACCTTCACTAAGATTCTTTCAAGGAAGGAGGGAGAAAAGGATGAAGTTAAAAAGAATGACAGACATGGAGAACCCAAACGAACTAACAGAGACCTATAGTTTAGTTGAATGGATGATTAAAGAATGGGTAGATTGCAGTGTGGACTCTCAGGAAAGACTAACCTGGAAAAACTAACCTGGAAAGACTAACCTGAAATTTCTAATAGGTAGGGTTCAGAATTCAGTGACCCTGAGGAGAACTCTTTTAACCTAAGGCTTAGAGAGTTAAACCTGCACCCAAACAGGAAAGGACAAAGTCAGGCAAACAGAGGCTAATGGAGACAAAAATGAAACTTAGAAATGTTCGATTTGGAATGGGTACAGGTGAGACAGGTGGCCTGTGATCAGACAGTCATCTGGAATCCTGGAAAAATGACTCAGAGAAACCAGAACAAAGCTTAACTTTGACATTAGATGATTTGTTTGTTTACTTCCTGATGTTTTCCCTATTCCTTCTCTACAGGAAGGACTTTATTCAGTTTTGTCACCCAAGAACCTAGAAAGAAATCTGGAACACAGTAAGTGCTCGGTGAATGTTGTTTGCTTAGTTTAAGGGGTGATGTAGGGTCAGAATTTTGTAAGACAGCCAGCATTATTCTTTTCCCAAAGAGCCCTAATTGTAGAGCCAAGGGATTCTAATTTCTGCTTTTACTTTTATGATTTCTTTTATTTTGGACAAGGAGCATCGCCTCTATGCCACATCCCTGTCTATATCAAGACTCCTTGGCCAATCCTCCTTGACTAGAAGAACATGCTTCCATATGTGAAGCATATTGATTCCCCTGGATCTGTCCAGCAGTCTAATTACTTAGTGGAAGCAGTCTAATTACTTCCAAGATGTCTTTTAGCCACTCTTTAAAAACAAAAAAACAAAAAAACAAAAGCTTTTATGGGAGCCCCATATAGAAACCAGATGGAGGTAGAGTCTAAAAACTTGATTGTGGAGTTTGATACAGAACATGGAAATGAAATAACCTTGGACAGTGGTTCAGTTACTGGGTAGGAAAACAGAATCTGCCCCGGTTTGAATCCACAAATGAGCACTCATCACTAAGCTCCTCCTTAGCAAATTGTATTCTTTTTTTGCAGGGATGAGCTGGTCAGTGGAAACCACTTCTATTAATACACTCAGTCTAAATCACTAATTCAATGATGATGATTGAAGAGAATAATCTTCATTTAAGGAGAACAAATTTCCTTGACATGTAAAGTTACATTGTTTTTATTTATTTATTTTTTTGTGGAAAGAATATGAAATGTCAAAGTCTGAAAATAATGTGTCTATTCTCATAGATCAGCATTTCCAAAAGCGTATTCCATAGAATAGCAGTAATCCCATGAGAAGCAGCATAAAATAAAGTTTCCATGGCCAAAAATGTTTAGGAAATTAAGCATTTCCTATATTCTTAAATATCTACCATAGACATTAGCACATTAAAGTAGCTAATTTTCCTGTACCAAAACCACTAGTTTGACTTCATTAAGTCTTCATTCTCCAAACCTGTTTGACAATGAAAAAAAACTTTTTTTTGCAATCACAGTTATTAACCCATCTACAGAATATACTTTGGAAAATGCTCTTTTGGCTCAATGGCAATTTCTAACCCACCATAGTCTATTAAGTTTGCAAGTCATGAGAAAGAGCTGCCCTTTTACTTAAATTTTCTTTTTTCTTCTCCATGGAGCAAAAGTGGAATTTCTGAGGTCTTAAATATTCCCCAGCCTTGGTACAAAGCCCAAAGCTATAAAAGGCATCTCAGAGGCAATTGCTCCTTTGGAGCATTATTCGTTAAGAACCTCTCCCCTAATACCCTGGCTATGAGAACAGGAGTGGGATGAGGGTATGGGCAAAGAGCAGGAAAGAGAAGAAACAGGCACTGCTTATCTCAGAATAGCTATAGTCTTTTGTCACCCAAGGCCTAGAATCCGTTTCAAATCTGCAATTTTTTTTTTAAAGATTTTATTTATTTATTTGACAGATAGAGATCACAAGCAGGCAGAGAGAGAGAGAGAGAGGAGGAAACAGGCTTCCCGCTGAGCAGAGAGCCCGATGTGGGGCTCGATCCCAGGACCCTGGGATCATGACCTGAGCCGAAGGCAGCGGCTTAACCCACTGAGCCACCCAGGCGCCCCTCAAATCTGCAATTTGACATTTGTTTTGAAGACCGATCTATCTAGTAAGCTTCTGTAGATATAGTCCAAGTGGACAGGTAAATATATTTTGTGAAGCCACAAGGTCTGCTGGTTTGTTGCCTTAACAATGCCTTCTGTTTGGATAACTCCTTGATTACATGATCTATTAGGAAATCGTTCTTCATTACTACAGGAACTCACTTGCCAAGATACAATGTCATCATAAACCCAATTTCTGTTGGCCTATTGTGCAAAGCAAAACAACTTTTTGCTCCTCATCATGGGTTTAAAATGCTCATCGGACTCCAAGCTCCAAGTTTAGTTAGTAAGAATTGGTATCTCTGCCTTGGGGAGCTGTTTTTGGTAAACAGGTTGGCATGTCATGTAAAAGAGTCTAGATGAGAAGGGAAGCAGAATAAAAATGATGTCATATTGGAAAAAAAATGACTTTTCCTTTGACTCTTGTCAAGGGCCTGACGTAGTAAGTGTTCAATAAACATTTATCGAATGAAAAAGACAGATTGCCTCTAAGCAGTTGGCTAGGCAACATTAATCAGTGAGAAATCTTGGAGAAGTAGTTCAGAATCATGTGCAGTTCAAAAGTGTGACATTACTCAAATGGATACTATTAATGAATAATTAGATAGTACCTCATTAATTAAGAGTAATTTGAGGAAAAGGCATTATGACCTCATCAATCCTATGGTAGAGAAAGGAGAGATAGGAACTGTTTGGCTTAAATCAGTTTAATTAAAAGCACATCACATACTTATTATGTGTGTTTTAATACCATCTCAAGATAAAGTTTAACTTCAATATGTGAGAGGTTGGGAGAAAAATAGTCCAGTTTAAAGGATCAGCATGAGCAAAGAACAGGATGTGGGAATCATTGACTATATTGAAGAAACTCTAATTGGGCTGATTTTGAAGTTCATGTTCTTAGTCATTACATATATACTGCCATCTGACATGAAAGGAATACTCAGCTTTGGACAAATGGAATTTGAGTTGTCAACAGGGTCATCTGTATGGAGAACCTAAAACGCACCTGATTTTTTTTTTTTAAGATTTCATTTATTTGCTAGAGAGAGAAAGAGAGAGAGTGCTAGCAAGGGGGGAATAGCAGACAGAGGGAGAAGGAGAAGCAGGCTCTCCTCTGAGCAGGGAGCCCGACGCGGGGTTTGATCCCAGGACCCTGGGACCGAGATCTGAGCTGAAGGCAACCATTTAACTGACCGAGCCAGATAGCCACCCCAAAATGCACCTGATTGTAAATAACAGCTTTACAGCTTCTGTATAAACTCATAACTTCATACGCTCATGGTTTCTGTTGAGATCAGCTATGGTGAATATGGTAAGAGGAGTCATTGCAGTGTAGTAGAAAAAAAAAAATCTTGGGCTAAGGAATAAGGAATCTACATTCCAATCCTAAAATAACCTCAAACTCATCATGTGACACTTTTAAAAATTTTTAAATTAACATATAATGTATTATTAGCCCCAGTTAATAATGTATTAACCTGTTACAGATTAACAGGTCTGTAAATCACCAGGTTTATACACTTCACAGCACTCACCATAGCACACACTGTCCCCAATGTCCATAACCCCACCACCTTCTCCCTACTCATCATGTGACTCTTAAGCATGTTACTGCACCTTTCTGGACCTCAATTTAATTATCTATAAATTAGACAATTGGACTATAATTAAGGGTTCTTCATACTCCAACATTGGCTCTAAGTGGAACTGCAATAAAATATAAAAAAGACATTTTGGAGAAAGGGAAAGCATAGCAATTAGATAAATATTGGGTCTTGCTGACCCTCCAATAGAAAATAAACAGAGACATCATTTTCCATATTATGTTCTCTAAAATATGATCATTGTGACCACTCATTTAATAATGAAAAAGGAAGGAGTAGTTCACCAGGACAAGATTTGAGAAATGTGGAACACTATGTGGTCTTTTCTGGAAAAAAAGTTTATGTTTGTGTTAGGATACTAAGGGTTCTGAGAAGTCCTGGAACAATGGATCCTCTAACTAAATTCACTTAAGTTAGCTCTTGCTATCAATTACTTTACCATTAATAATGTGTAATTAACACTCAAGGAATGGACAGGCAAATTTAGCTAATAGTTGACTTCCACTGATTTCAGTGAACAAAAGCTATGCTACTCTCTATTCGCAGAAAGACTCTAGTTATAGGCAACTGTTGTAGATTTATTAGCATTTCTTTATTATCCTGGAATAGAAATGACAGGACTTTGCCACAACTTATCTAGATTTCTGTAACTCTGATGAAGAGATGATTTAGTTGAATATGTTGGTTCTATTAAGCATAGGGAGTACAGACAATTAAAAAAATGTGTATATAAATATATGTTGGTGCTTTGTTTTGACAGTCCGCTTTAAAATACTGATAGGTGAAAAGTGTCCTTCTTTTTTACCCAGGAGACTTCCTGCCAGGTGATGTATTGCTTGATTCAAATTATAAACTCTTTAAAGTCAAATAGTCCAGGGGCGCCTGGGTGGCTCAGTGGGTTAAGCCGCTGCCTTCAGCTCAGGTCGTGATCTCGGGATCCTGAGATCGAGTCCCGCATCGGGCTCTCTGCTCAGCAGCGTGCCTGCTTCCCTCTCTCTCTCTCTGCCTGCCTCTCTGTCTACTTGTGATCTCTCTCTGTCAAATAAATAAATAAAATATTTAAAAAAAGAAAGTCAAATAGTCCAACGTACATCAAACCATCCTATAAATACCAACAGGAGTTCAAAATTGTGGGTTTATGATTTGGTCCTTATTTACACATTATTGTGTTCTAATACACCTTTGACAAACTTCTTTCAGAAAAAGATATGCCTGATTTCACTGGGTGACGGAACTGGAAGAGACTCCAGAATTCAGATTTTCCAAAACTCTCACTATAGAGGTGAGTTAATGAAAGCCTACTGAAGTGATTTCCCCCAAATTGGTTAGGAGGTTAGTGGAAGAGCTCTAGTTAAATCCCTATTATATTCCCAAACGAGTGTACACCATAAACCCCTACAATGCCTCACCTCGAAGGTTTTTTCTAGCTTTAGCCTTCTGCTAGTAAAGCCTGTAAGGTCTAGTCTAGTTGGGATAGAGTAATCCACAACCACAGCTCATCCTTGTGCCCAGTGTGTTTCCTCTTATTCACCTTCATGAGTTCCATTTGGTTCTGATTTCAAAGATACCTTGGGGAAGAAGATGCTTAGGCCTGAATTAAGTGGATTAAATAAAGGAATACCCTGTGGTATTATTCAAAATGGCTAACAGCGGCTGCTACTTCCACATCCACCAATCAGAACAAATACCGGCTATTTACCACAGCTCTGTTGTGCCGGTGCTCACCAGCTGCACGCCAGCCGTGGATGAAGTTCTCCACTTCCCTCCTCTATCCCATAGCCCTGGTGTTCACTGTGCATGTATCTCCGTATGTTTGTGTTTGCAAAAATGAAGGTGGAGTGGAATGAGGCAGAGAGCTCTTATTGTATTTATAAATTCACTCATCAAATATTTACTGAGTCAGATGCACTTTTTGCTCTTAGGAGCCATTATGTACTACAGAGAATGCCTGAGTGGGAGCTACTCTTATGTACCCCCTTTATTTATATATTCTTCCCAATCCCTTCACTATTTCTGGGATTGTACATGAAGATATTTCACTGAGAACTTTACAAGGGACAAGTCTGTTCCTGTTTTTCCAATTCTAGTAGCATATATTTACTAATAGAGAAAGGTGCTATCAAATATAATTTAATCATTACAAAGCTTTCCTTTTCTTCCTATTAAATTATTTAAGGGTCCATTTCCCTGAAATTTGAGTGCCTTGGAAATTATCCTTTTTGCAGGGTTATGTAAGCAGTTCAAAGTTTCTGTAAAATTAGCTGGATTCCCTTGAAAAACAGAGATTCAGTGGGATTAATGACATCAGGAATGGCCAGCCAAGTTGGAACCCTCAGTGTCAGCTATGATGATGCAAATAGTTTTCATCATAGCAGTTGTTTCCCACCATGACCTTAACAGCTAATATTCAAGATGGTAGTCTAAGGAACTTGTCTAAAATGATGGTATCAAAGTAAATTTCAATATGAAAATTTAGTATTTCAGGTGAAGCCGACATTTTGCAACCTGCTTTATTAAACAAAGCTTTGTACTTTCTTTTTAAGATTTTATTTATTGATTTGTGAGTGGAAGAGAGAGAGAGAATAAATAGTGGGGAGGACCAGAAGGGGGAGAGAGTGAGAGAGAAAGAGAGAGGCAGACACCCTGCTGAGCAGGGGGCCTGATGCAGGACTCAATCCCAGGACCCTGGAATCATGACCTGAGCCAAAGGCAGACACTTAACCAACTGAGCCACTCAGAAACCTTGGTACTTTCTTTCTTTCTTTTTTTTTTTAAGATTTTATTTATTTATTTGACAGAGAGAGATCACAAGTAGGCAGAGAGGCAGGCAGAGAGAGGGGGGGAAGCAGGCTCCCCACTGAGCAGGGAGCCTGATGCAGGGCTCAGTCCCAGGACCCCAAGACCATGACCTGAACCGAAGGCAGAGGCTTAATCCACTGAGCCACCCAGGTGCCCCGGTACTTTCTTTATTAAAATAAAACTTGCATGTGACTCACTTTGTCAATTCACTTTTTATTTATTTATTTATTTATTTTTTATTTTTAATTTATTTTATTTATTTTTTTCAGTGTAACAGTATTCATTCTTTTTGCACAACACCCAGTGCTCCATGCAAAACGTGCCCTCCCCATTACCCACCACCTGTTCCCCCAACCTCCCACCCCTGACCCTTCAAAACCCTCAGGTTGCCCCAACCTCCCACCCCTGACCCTTCAAAACCCTCAGGTTGTTTTTCAGAGTACATAGTCTCTTATGGTTCGCCTCCCCTCCCCAATGTCCATAGCCCGCTCCCCCTCTCCCAATCCCACCTCCCCCCAGCAACCCCCAGTTTGTTTTGTGAGATTAAGAGTCATTTATGGTTTGTCTCCCTCCCAATCCCATCTTGTTTCATTTACTCTTCTCCTATCCCCCTACCCCCCCATGTTGCTTCTCCATGTCCTCATATCAGGGAGATCATATGATAGTTGTCTTTCTCCGATTGACTTATTTCACTAAGCATGATACGCTCTAGTTCCATCCACGTCGTCGCAAATGTCATGATTTCATTTCTTTTGATGGCTGCATAGTATTCCATTGTGTATATATACCACATCTTCTTGATCCATTCATCTGTTGATGGACATCTAGGTTCTTTCCATAGTCTGGCTATTGTAGACATTGCTGCTATAAACATTCGGGTACACGTGCCCCTTCGGATCACTATGTTTGTATCTTTAGGGTAAATACCCAGTAATGCAATTGCTGGGTCATAGGGTAGTTCTATTTTCAACATTTTGAGGAACCTCCATGCTGTTTTCCAGAGTGGTTGCACCAGCTTGCATTCCCACCAACAGTGGAGGAGGGTTCCCCTTTCTCCACATCCTCGCCAGCATCTGTCATTTCCTGACTTGTTAATTTTAGCCATTCTGACTGGTGTGAGGTGATATCTCATTGTGGTTTTGATTTGTATTTCCCTGATGCCGAGTGATGTGGAGCACTTTTTCATGTGTCTGTTGGCCATCTGGATGTCTTCTTTGCAGAAATGTCTGTTCATGTCCTCTGCCCATTTCTTGATTGGATTGTTTGTTCTTTGGGTGTTGAGTTTGCTAAGTTCCTTATAGATTTTGGATACTAGCCCTTTATCTGATATGTCGTTTGCAAATATCTTCTCCCATTCTGTCAGTTGTCTTTTGGTTTTGTTAACTGTTTCCTTTGCTGTGCAAAAGCTTTTGATCTTGATGAAATCCCAATAGTTCATTTTTGCCCTTGCTTCCCTTGCCTTTGCCGTTGTTCCTAGGAAGATGTTGCTACGGCTGAGGTCGAAGAGGTTGCTGCCTGCATTCTCCTCAAGGATTTTGATGGATTCCTTTCTCACATTGAGGTCCTTCATCCATTTGGAGTCTATTTTCGTGTGTGGTGTAAGGAAGTGGTCCAATTTCATTTTTCTGCATGTGGCTGTCCAATTTTCCCAGCACCATTTATTGAAGAGGCTGTCTTTTTTCCATTGGACATTCTTTCCTGCTTTGTCAAAGATGAGTTGACCATAGAGTTGAGGGTCGATTTCTGGGCTCTCTATTCTGTTCCACTGATCTATGTGTCTGTTTTTGTGCCAGTACCATGCTGTCTTGATGATGACAGCTTTGTAATAGAGCTTGAAGTCCGGATTTGTGATGCCACCAACTTTGGCTTTGTTCTTCAATATTCCTTTGGCTATTCGAGGTCTTTTCTGGTTCCATATAAATTTTAGGATTATTTGTTCCATTTCTTTGAAAAAAATGGATGGTATTTTGATAGGGATTGCATTAAATGTGTAGATTGCTTTAGGTAGCATAGACATTTTCACAATATTTATTCTTCCAATCCAGGAGCATGGAACATTTTTCCATTTTTTTGTGTCTTCCTCAATTTCTTTCATGAGTACTTTATAATTTTCTGTGTATAGATTCTTAGTCTCTTTGGTTAGGTTTATTCCTAGGTATCTTATAGTTTTGGGTACAATTGTAAATGGGATTGACTCCTTAATTTCTCTTTCTTCAGTCTTGTTGTTGGTGTACAGAAATGCAACTGATTTCTGTGCATTGATTTTATATCCTGACACTTTACTGAATTCCTGTACAAGTTCTAGCAGTTTTGGAGTGGAGTCTTTTGGGTTTTCCACATATAGTATCATATCATCTGCGAAGAGTGATAGTTTGACTTCCTCTTTACCGATTTGGATGCCTTTAATTTCTTTTTGTTGTCTGATTGCTGAGGCTAGGACTTCTAGTACTATGTTGAATAGCAGTGGTGATAATGGACATCCCTGCCGTGTTCCTAACCTTAACGGAAAAGCTTTCAGTTTTTCTCCATTGAGAATGATATTTGCGGTGGGTTTTTCATAGATGGCTTTGATAATATTGAGGTATGTGCCCTCTATCCCTACACTTTGAAGAGTTTTGATCAGGAAGGGATGCTGTACTTTGTCAAATGCTTTTTCAGCATCTATTGAGAGTATCATATGGTTCTTGTTCTTTCTTTTATTAATGTGTTCTATCACATTGATTGATTTGCGGATGTTGAACCAACCCTGCAGCCCTGGAATAAATCCCACTTGATCGTGGTGAATAATCCTTTTAATGTACTGTTGAATCCTATTGGCTAGTATTTTGGCGAGAATTTTTGCATCTGTGTTCATCAAGGATATTGGTCTGTAGTTCTCTTTTTTGGTGGGATCCTTGTCTGGTTTTGGGATCAAGGTGATGCTGGCCTCATAAAATGAGTTTGGAAGTTTTCCTTCCGTTTCTATTTTTTGGAACAGTTTCAAGAGAATAGGAATTAGTTCTTCTTTAAATGTTTGGTAAAATTCCCCTGGGAAGCCGTCTGGCCCTGGGCTTTTGTTTGTTTGGAGATTTTTGATGACTGTTTCAATCTCCTTACTGGTTATGGGCCTGTTCAGGTTTTCTATTTCTTCCTGGTTCAGTTGTGGTAGTTTATATGTCTCTAGGAATGCATCCATTTCTTCCAGATTGTCCAATTTGTTGGAGTAGAGTTGCTCATAGTATGTTCTTATAATTGTCTGTATTTCTTTGGTGTTAGTTGTGATCTCTCCTCTTTCATTCATGATTTTATTGATTTGGGTCCTTTCTCTTTTCTTTTTGATGAGTCTGGCCAGGGGTTTATCAATCTTATTGATTCTTTCAAAGAACCAGCTCCTAGTTTCATTGATTTTTTCTATTGTTTTTTTGGTTTCTATTTCATTGATTTCTGCTCTGATCTTTATGATTTCTCTTCTCCTGCTGGGTTTAGGGTTTCTTTCTTGTTCTTTCTCCAGCTCCTTTACGTGTAGGGTTAGGTTGTGTACTTGAGACCTTTCTTGTTTCTTGAGAAAGGCTTGTACTGCTATATATTTTCCTCTCAGGACTGCCTTTGCTGTGTCCCACAGATTTTGAACTGTTGTGTTTTCATTATCATTTGTTTCCATGAATTTTTTCAATTCTTCTTTAATTTCCTGGTTAACCCATTCATTCTTTAGAAGGATGCTGTTTAGTCTCCATGTATTTGGGTTCTTTCCAGCTTTCCTCTTGTGATTGAGTTCTAGCTTCAGAGCATTGTGGTCTGAAAATATGCAGGGAATGATCCCAATCTTTTGATACCGGTTGAGACCTGATTTGTGACCCAGGATGTGATCTATTCTGGAGAAGGTTCCATGTGCACTAGAGAAGAATGTGTATTCTGTTGCTTTGGGATGAAATGTTCTGAATATATCTGTGATGTCCATCTGGTCCAGTGTGTCATTTAAGGCCTTTATTTCCTTGTTGATCTTTTGCTTGGATGATCTGTCCATTTCAGTGAGGGGAGTGTTAAAGTCCCCTACTATTATTGTATTATTATTGATGTGTTTCTTTGATTTTGTTATTAATTGGTTGATATAGTTGGCTGCTCCCACGTTAGGGGCATAGATATTTAAAATCGTTAGATCTTCTTGTTGGACAGACCCTTTGAGTAGGATATAGTGTCCTTCCCCATCTCTTATTATAGTCTTTGGCTTAAAATCTAATTGATCTGATATAAGGATTGCCACCCCAGCTTTCTTCTGATGCCCATTAGCATGGTAAATTGTTTTCCACCCCCTCACTTTAAATCTGGAGGTGTCTTCGCGTCTAAAATGAGTTTCTTGTAGGCAACATACTGATGGGTTTTGTTTTTTTATCCATTCTGATACCCTGTGTCTTTTGATTGGGGCATTTAGCCCATTAACATTCAGGGTAACTATTGAGAGATATGAATTTAGTGCCATTATTAGCCTGTAAGGTGACTGTTACTGTATATTGTCTCTGTACCTTTCTGATCTACTACTTTTAGGCTCTCTCTTTGCTTAGAGGACCCCTTTCAATATTTCCTGTAGAGCTGGTTTGGTGTTTGCAAATTCTTTCAGTTTTTGTTTGTCCTGGAAGCTTTTGATCTCTCCTTCTATTTTCAATGATAGCCTAGCTGGATAGAGTATTCTTGGCTGCATGTTTTTCTCGTTGAGTGCTCTGAATATATCATGCCAGCTCTTTCTGGCCTGCCAGGTCTCTGTGGATAAGTCTGCCGCCAATCTAATATTTTTACCATTGTATGTTACAGACTTCTTTTCTCGGGCTGCTTTCAGGATTTTCTCTTTGTCACTAAGACTTGTAAATTTTACTATTAGGTGACGGGGTGTGGACCTATTCTTGTTGACTTTGAGGGGGGTTCTCTGCATCTCCTGGATTTTGATGCTTGTTCCCTTTGCCATATTAGGGAAATTCTCTCCAATGATTCTCTCCAATAGACCTTCTGCTCCCCTCTCTGTTTCTTCTTCTTCTGGAATCCCAATTATTCTAATGTTGTTTCGTCTTATGGTGTCACTTATCTCTCGAATTCTCCCCTCATGGTCCAGTAGCTGTTTGTCCCTCTTTTGCTCGGCTTCCTTATTCTCTGTCATTTGGTCTTCTATATCACTAATTCTTTCTTCTGCCTCATTTATCCTAGCAGTGAGAGCCTCCATTTTTGATTGCACCTCATTAATAGCTTTTTTGATTTCAACTTGGTTAGATTTTAGTTCTTTAATTTCTCCAGAAAGGGCTTTAATATCTCCAGAGAGGGTTTCTCTAATATCTTCCATGCCTTTTTCGAGCCCGGCTAGGATGTTCAGAATCGTCATTCTGAACTCTTGATCTGACATATTACCAATGTCTGTGTTGATTAGGTCCCTAGCCTTCGGTACTGTCTCTTGTTCTTTTGTTTGTGGTGATTTTTTCCGCCTTGTCATTTTGTCCAGATAAGAGGATATGAAGGAGCAAATAAACTACTAAAAGGGTGGCAAAGACCCCGGAAAAATGCGCTGTAACCAAATCAGAAGAGACCCCAAATTGTGGGGGGGAGAAAGGGGATAAAAACAGCTTCTTAAAAAAAAAGAAAAAAAAAAAAAGAAAGAAAAAAATTTAAAAAATAAAACAAATAAAAAATATAAAAAAGAAAGAAAAAATATATATATTTAGATGAACTAGTCAAAAAATGTTAAAAAAGAAAAGGGTAAAAGTTTAAAAAAATTTAGCAGAAGAAGAAAAAAGAAAAAAGAAAAAAAAATTGAAAAAAGAAAAAAAAATTGAAGTAGCCGCAAGACTAAAGAATCATGGGGAGAAAGCCATGAGTTCCGTGCTTTGCTTTCTCCTCCTCTGGAATTGCTCTGCTGTCTTAGGAGTTGAATCTGCTTTCTCCTTGATAGATGAACTTCGTCCTGGCTGGATATTTTGTTGATCTTCTGGGGGAGGGGCCTGTTGTAGTGACTCTCAAGTGTCTTTGCCCGAGGCGGGATTGTACCGCCCTTACCGGCGGCCGGACTAAGTAATCGGCTCGGGTTCGCTTTTGGGAGCTTTTATTCCCTGAACGCTTTCCGTAGAGTTCCGGAGGATGGGAATGAAAATGGCGGCCTCCCAGTCTCCAGCCCGGAGGAGCCGAGAGCTTGGGGCCCCACTCCTCAGTGCGCCCCCAGAGGACAGCAGCACCCAATCACTCCCGTATCCCCAGCCTCTAGCCACGCTCCGAGCTCACCCAGCCCGCGACCAGTTCAAGGTAACCCCGAGCTGAGAGTTTAGTCCTCGGCTCTGTCTCTCCAGCCGGCTTCTCCGTTCTAATACCTGCGAGCTCTCCGACACTCTGACACCCCTGATCCTTCTGTGACCCTGCGGGGCCTGGGGCCACGCTGGCCCCGCGTGGGCTTCACCCCGGTTTAGCCCCTGGAGCAATGTCCCTCAGTGGAACAGACTTTTAAAAGTCCTGATTTTGTGCTCCGTTCCTCCGCCGCTTGCCGGGAGCCGGCCCCTCCCCCCGTGGTCTATCTTCCCGTCGTTTTAGATTCACTTCTCCGCCAGTCCTACCTTTCAGAAAGTGGTTGATTTTCTGTTTCTAGAGTTGCTGTTCTTCTTCTCTTCGCTCTCCCGTTGGATTTGTAGGTGTTTGCAATGTTTAGATAAGCTATCGAGCTGATCTCCTGCTACCTGATGTAGTCTCAGGCTGCTACTTCTCTGCCATCTTCTCAATTCACTTTTTAAAACTATATATGTAAAGAAGCTTTGGTCCCTAAAATTAAGAGTAGGCCAATCTGACATTTAATTAGGAATACCAAAGAAGTAATCTTAATGCATGTGATTTGGTTTGGGGATGTAGTTGGGATAATAACTGAGAAGCAGGCAGCCAAGTTCAGTGAATTCAGAATGTGTCTGGGAGGCATCTAGATAATCTCCATCCATACGTAATCCTTATTCATATTTTCCCAATCTCTGGCTGAATTTCTATGACAGCTCTTTGTACTTCCCCTGCCTCCCTCTGGTCGTTTGCATTCAGTGATATTTGCTAATGGAAACACTGGAGAGGTAAGTGCTAGAATTCATGTCGTGCCAATGAAGTGAACTGGAGTAACTGAGTTGACCAAGAGTTTACTCTAACAGGACCTGTGACTCTTTCCAAAGGAAACCTTACTGGCAACTGCTTCTCTAATGTCAGCTGACTAACATAAGTTCACTGTTCTGCTGTTGCTATTGGGCAGAATAGCTAATGGGCAGGTCTTCCTGGGGCCTGGACTAACTGTTGGCAGGAAGGGGACAGGTAACAGAGCTCTTCCCTTAGCCTCTCTGTTCTCTGCTGTAGAGTGAAATACAACACACCTTTGAACTTAAGGCTTTAGGTTCAGGAAAGTTGTTTTTGTTTTTTTAAGATTTTATTTATTTATTTGAGAGAGAGAGATTGAGAGTGAGAGAGAGCATGAGAGGGGAGAAGATCGGGGGGAGAAGCAGACTCCCCATGGAGCTGGAGCCCAAAGCAGGACTTGATCCCAGAATTCCAGGATCATGACCTGAGCTGAAGGCAGTCGCCTAACCAACTGAGCCACCCAGGTGCCCTCAGGAAAGTTTGTAGATGGAACCTACTGTTCATCAAGAAAACCTATTATTATCATGACTGATTGATACACAGGGCTATATAGCAGTCTTTAGCCAAAGTAAAATATGTATTTAAACAGACTTTCTTTTTTTTTTTTTAAGAAAGAACTGATGGGAAAGGAAGGAAGGAAACTAAAATGAGCTGAGTGCTCACTAAGAGCTGGGTAATTATATTTATTACATTATCTTCACATCAAATGCAAATAAACATTATCCCCACTTTATGCATAAGGAAACAGAAGTTTGCAGATGTTAAGTGACTTTACTAAGTTCTCACAGTCAATGAGGGGGCAGAGACAAAATTTGAAAACAGTTCTTCAAAACCACACTCTCTTCATATTTCACACTGATTCTAGAAACACAGACATTTAAAATCAATATTAGGTAATGACAGTTTGAAAATAAGTTGCCAGTAATTTTTATTTTTTAGAAAGAATTGTCTGTGCTTTAAAAAGTGTGTGAAATTTTGCTTTGGAAAATGTTTAGAAGTTTGGTAGACATTTCTTGCCTCTTAAATTGACAATTTGAAGATCATTAAATATGTTAAGCATATTTCATTCTTTCTCTTGCTTTAGATATTATACATTATATTTTATAGAATTCTAATTTGTCATATGTTTTTAATGATTAATTACAAATAATGACAATATATTTCCCTTTAGAGCCTCTTCATGTATATTTCTTGTTGAAGAGTTATGGGCCAATAAGGATTCTTAGTTTTCATTAGCAATCCATTATAACCAGCAAAAACCTTCAACAAAGACCAAATCTAAAAGGCATTAAGAGATTTATGACCACTCATTTTAAAATCATTAGATGGGACACCTGGGGCGGCTCAGTCAGTTAAGCCTCCAGCTCTAAATTTTGGCTCAGATCATGATCTCAGGGTTGTGAGATCGAGTGTCTCATTGGGCTCAATACTGGGTGTGAAGCCTGCTTAAGATCCTCTCTGTCCCTCTCCCTCTGCCCCTCCCTCCCAACAAAATAAAACTATTAGACAAATATTATTTTCCTAGGTCAACTCTATTAACTATATTGACTTTTACCTAGATCATACAAGTAAACTAATATACTTTGGAATGATTATTGCTTAATGACAAATGTAAATTATTTATATTCTTTTTTCAAACTTAACTGTTTTGAAGCAATTGTTCACAAGTGCTTCAGTGTCAGTTTCAAAGTTGCTCTCTGTGGAATTGTGCTAATTCTAAAGTTGGTCACCAAGGTGAATATTGGGCTAGATTACAACTAATACTCCTCAATTAACTGCTTCAATATTCTTACAATATGTAATTTAAAAATGCAGTACTATATTCTCTCCTTCTGTCAGAATTAAATGCATACCATACAACCAAAGATAATTAAGATCAAAATCAAAATACTCAATTTATCAAGGATCTTCTTAGTCCTGTATCAGCGGTAAGGCTACTGTTGATTCCAGGGCTCTCCTAAACCAAAGAACTGCGGGAAATAGAGCCAGCCAAGTGTTTCCATCTGGTCCATATCAACTGCTGTTTTAGAGTTAGCTTAATTAAGCATTGGCAAGAAAAATGCTGAAATAATTTAGAAAGGTGTAAAGAGAAGCCCGTTAAAACAAATACATAAGAAAGAAACTTTCAAATATAAAAAACAACAATTTTAGGGGGTGCCTGGGTGGCTCAGTTGGTTAAGCCTCTGCCTTCGGCTCACATCATGATCCCAGAGTCCTGGGATCGAGCTCCACATCAGGCTCCCTGCTCAGCAGAGAGCCTGCTTCTCTGTCTGCCCTTCTGCCTACTTGTGGTCTCTCTCTCTCTCTCAGATAAATAAATAAAATCTTTAAAAATTTTTTTTTTAAAAAAGCAACACCTTTAGGAGTGGTTTGCTCATATTGCCATCAGTTAATACTTTGCTAAATGCCTCAAAGGTTCATAGTTCAGGGCACTGGATTAATGGCAGTTCAATTCTAATTGAATCTCCCTAGAACAGAGATGCTTCTCATGGAGCTCTGTGTATATACAAATTCGAGACTTGAAACGGGCAGCAAACATCACTGTAAAGTGACCAAGCCCACCTACTATATATATGTGTGTGTATGTGTGTGTGTGTGTGTGTGTGTATGTATGTATATATATATGTATATCTATGTATATGCATGTATATATGTATGTATATACCCACAACTGACAGAAAGTTGACATGACCCCATGGGCTGACAATATTTACTAGAACGGGAAACAAAATCAATAGCACAATTGGAAACATAGTCTAGAAACTGTTACCTTGACTTATTTTTAAGACTAGGATATTTATCGCAGTGATTCAGAAATGTCTTTAAAGTTATTTTTTAATTAAAACTCGGTGTTTCTTGAAAAATAAAATAGCAAAAGTCCTATTTCATTATAAAAAGACAATATGGAAGAATTTGATTGTCACATAGATGAGTCCTATGGCAAAAATGTGGTTTGCTATTTTCACACAATACTATCAAAGACACAAAATTCAACAGCACCCCATTTAAGAGCAATGATAATATTATGATCAGCAGCACATTTTTACTTGTATCAACATAAATTTTAGATGCTTAGAAAACAAATCAGAATATGTCTCTTTTGGCTAATTTAGTGGAAGCAGGAAAAAATACTGCAACATAAGGGTTCATGCATTTTAACATAATTTCTTGATGGGATTTTACCACAGGAAAGCTTAAATATTATAAGCATTATACTAATGGGGATATATAACTATCTTCTGGCAAAGTTTGCTTTATTAACTGCATAAGTTTGTAAACTATAAACAACTTTACAATATTGTGTCAAAATCCTTAAAACATGGAGATCCTTTGATGTGATTTTTTTCTAAATATATAATCATAAATTGGCTCATATTTAATTATAGAAATATCCATTATAATATTGTCTACTGTGGCAGAATTTGGAAATAATCTAAATGCTCAAAATAATGGATTTGTTAAATAAACTTCGGTACATCAACACTCTGGAAATCTGTGCAGCCATTGAAAATTGTATTAGAATATTTAATTATCTTATTACATATTTATTACATTAACACTTTTGAAAAGGACTACAAATTGAATGTACTGCATAATCTTGTTTTTGTAAATATCTATATATGTGCACAGAAGAACAGCTTGAAGAATAGAATAAAATGTACTTTCTGAGTTCTTTTTTTTTTTAAGATTTTATTTTTTTGAGAGAGAGACAGAGACAGAGACAGAGACAGAACATGAGCAGAGGGGAGAAGACAGAGGGAGAAGCAGACTGCCCGCTGAGCAGGGAGCCTGTTGCGGGACTCAATTGTAGGACCCAGAGATCGTGACCTGAGCAGAAGTCAGACGCTTAACCGGCTGAGCTACCCAGGTGCCTGCGTGTTCTGACTTCTTACTACGCAGCAGTCACTATCAATGTACTATTTTCCTTAATCCTTTCAGTAGCCTTTCTGTGCAGATAATATTGTTATTATAATTTTGTAGCTGTGGAAACTGAGCCTTAGGGGCTAGGTAAAATATTAGATTGGCTGTGTAATAAACAACCCCCCAAGTTTCAGTGGCCTAAAAGAACAGGTATTTATTATTACTATTATTATGTTTTGCTCAAGTGACATGGAGCTACAGGGCAGCTGAGGCTCCCTCCCTGGATCTCCTTCCTCTGACTTTTTTTCTGTGACCAAGGCTGAAGGAGCAGCAGGGAACCTGATCTTGTTGCTGTCCTGTCAGGGGGTTGTCAGGCCAGAGGAGCCAAACTACAAAATGGCATTTCAAACTTTGCTCCAATGGGGTAAGACACAGCTTCTCAGTCACCTCGCATTGACCTAAGCAAGTCACAACATGAAGCCCAAAGTCAATGTATCAGGAACAAATAATCCTTTTCTGAGTAAAGAGAAAGTAAATAATTAGAAACACACACACACACACACAGACAACTGCACAAATTTTCACAGTAGTGAAAATGGCAGAGAGGATACTAAAACCTCACCAGGACGTGGGTTTGCAGGTGATTTTCTTTTGCTTCTCTGCATTTTCTAACTTCTATAATGTGTAGGAATTGCATTTGAAATATAGAGAGAGGGGGGAGACAAGACAAAATAAACTAACTGGGCTTTATTTGGTGATGCTAATAGGAAGTTCTCTGTGGTGTAGCGGAGAATAAGAATGCTTTACAGAGAAGGGAAAGTGATGCTCATCTCACCTTAATTGTTTGGCCCTGCTTTCAATCTGTCTTCTGGTAACTGGAAGAATACTTTTAAAAAAATGTTTGACAATAATCCCTGATAAGGAATACCCCACAGATTAAAAGAGGGCACTTCGACCAAGTGGGAGTGCCATTTCTGAGCAGCCCATTCTCTGTAATTAAAGCTTCATTCATGATACCAACAGTAAGTTGCAATTAAAAAAATGAATTAGTACTAAATTAGCAATATGTTTAAGACAGAATGTCTGCTGGTCTTTCTAATTACATCTCTTAAGAGTGCTCTGATGGTGATTAGCTGTTAAAAATATATTTCACAGCCTGATGATTCACAGACCTGCACCCCTGGGGCAAATAATACATTATATGTTAATAAAAATAATAATAATAAAAAATATATTTCACAAATGTAATTACTAAACTATAAAGGGAAATGAATCTCAGTGGCCAATGAGGAATAGTCATAATATACCCATAAAAACAACTGCAAACAAAGGCGGAACACGTTCGGTGATATTATAGAAAATTGCCCACGTTTTCCATTTTACCTTTTATCACTGTTTTGCTTCTTTGGAAATTCCCACAAGCAGGAGAGGAAAAAAAAAAACCACAACATATTCTATCTTACATTTCATATCTGCCTTTCCTAATGAGCACTATGGTAACATTACTTAAATGTAGCTAAAAATAGGTAAATTTTGCAACATCTATGCTTGAAATAAAGGCAAGGCCTGACTGCAAAATAACAGACCATAAGATAGTTAGAGTATCTAACCTCAGCAATAACTGGTACTCAAAAAATGCCAGCAGGAATTCTTTAACCACATACTGTTTTCTCTGTTCAGCAATATCTTTTCCTTTCTCTCCCTGTATGTGAAATCTGTGATCTGCCATCTTGGACAGACCTCAAATAATACTTGTAAATAAGATAGGCCTCTATATCTACCACAGTCCTTAAGGTTATAAGGTCAAAAAGAGAGAAATGTTCAAAATGTTCAATGACTAGGCTTGTGATATCTATCGGACAAAAAAAAAAAAGAAAGTAAAAAGCCCCATTGGCAGCTCTGTGTAAATTACACCCATGGTATATCTTGAAATGGTATTTTTTTAGCATGACATTTCTCGGAAGAGAGAGGTGTTACATAAACGTTCAAAAAACAAAACTAAAAAAAAAAAAAAACCCTCAGCCACACCATCAAAAAACAATAAAAAAATAAGCAAAACACCTGAATGGAAATGTCTCCAAAGAAGAAATACAAATGGCCAATAAGCACGTGAAAAGATGCTCAACATCACTAATCATGAGGGAAATACAAATCAAAACCACAGTGAAATACCACCTCGGTGGGAAATTGGAGCGGTTACTGTTTCATGGGTACACCGTTTCAGTTCTGCAGGATAAAAAAATGTTCTGGAGATGGACAGTGGTGCTCGTTACACAGGTAGGTGAATGTGGTTAATGCCATGGAACTGTGTACTTAAAAGTGGTTAAGATGGTGAATTCTGTGTTATGTGTATTTCGCCACAGTGAAAAATAAAAATAATAGAAGAAAAGACAACAGAAGGAAAAAAAAGAAGCAGCTCTGAATGGTCTCATTTCGAGTTCATCACTGACATGACGGGAAAGGATGAAGTAATTGGCTGGGGAGGGCTGAGGGGGAGATAGGAAGTGCCAGCTTGCACATACAGGTTCAAGACCCAGCTCTGCCATCTACTGCTTGTGGGAATCTGGGCAAGATGAGAACTATGGATGTGTACAATGAGAAACCACACTCTAAGCCCCCTGACTTCTAGTAACTCTACAATTGTATGAAGATGGAGAATGATGAACAGAGAATTCAGCTCCACAATACTCAGTGACTGGGGACAAAGGAAGAAGGAGACAAAAGATTTCCTAGGGCCTAGAGGATACATTGTATACTCTTCTCTCTCCCTATGGGGCAAGATCCCTTCTCCCCTCTGGAGGACAGCATGCCAAACATGGAAAACTCAGTTCCATGTCATAGCTTAGAGAGGAGCAGATGCCTTGCTTCCCTAGAGAATGGTTTGGAAAGAATCATGAGGACATCCATTCCTGGATAGCTCCAGACCATGGCCAAGAAATAGAAGACATTCAATCGGGGCTATTAGCTATTTCAATAGCTCTTCTCTTTTCCTTGTGGGCATTGCACAATTCCTAGTGAAAGGCAGTGACAGCTGCCTTGTGCCACCATCAGAAACAGAGTGCTGTGTCATCAAAATGCTTCACTAGGATGGTTTTGCCCAGTTAATAAGCACATCAATGGTGAGTGCTGAAATCATCATAAAAAAGCAAAAAAAAAAAAAAAGCATAAAACAAAACTGAATCATAAACTAAGACAAACAAACAGTTAGATTTTCAACAGAAACTAGTCAAATCTCCAATGTACTTAGGTCGACAAAAGAGAGGAACAAGTCAAAGCAAAATGTAATATATTTTCCAGTTGGCTATATTGGAAGTGTGGCTATCAGAAGGCATGTGGACTAACAAAGGAGGGTGGACTTTTTTTTTTTTTAATACACTCCTATTAAAGCATTAAAAGCAATTGTTTTTAATGCAATTTAACTGAATTTAAGCCTTGATTCTGCTTCCACTGGCATTGGATTCTCATGTAGCAATGAACAAAATGAAAGTCATAACTGTAAAGAGTTGAGTGGTATAGTGGGTTGGGTCATTGCAGTATGTTTAACTAACCCAATCTGAAATGAAGCCCATCAGGGGCATCACAGATAGAGGGACATATGGAGCTATTTGTATGCTAACCACTGTGTGCCTAGGGCAGTGCTTAAGGCCTTCACTGACATCACCTGAATTAACTCCGCAGCCACAAGAGGGGAGGTTTCTAGGTGAGAAAGTGGCAGATCTGGGATTCAAGATCAGATCCTAAGATCTTGCAGTCTAGGGACCCAGTGAATTTGTAGTCAACTCTCCCTGATTTTAATTTCCACAGAGTTGGGTTAAACGTTGGGAAATTGAGCTGGGACTCAGTACAGAAAACAACTGGCTATGTCTTTTCTACTTCTCACTAGTCACAAAATGACTGACATAAGCTGTGCACTCGGCAGTCAGGAGTATTTGGAGAATTAACTTCAAATAGATTGCACTTATATTATGCCAAAATAAGTGCCAGGAGAGAGTAAATCAATTAATGAAGTGAAATTTCAGACAAACCAGGACTTAGCTACTAGGTAGATATGTGGTTCTCACATCAGTTTATGGGTGACTTGAGCAAAGGAATTCAAGAATCATTTGTCCCACCCATTTATGTCTTCTACTCCATGTGTGTACACAAATGTGGACTCATTATACACATATTCTTTTTTGTAGTTGACTGGAAAAAGATGCTATTTGTTCATGCTAAGATGAAAGTATGGACAGTGATTATACACCAAAATTTCATACACATCAATGTTACAAGAAAGAAGTTCATGAGCCATCTAAAAAGCCTTGTGACCTTCATTTACAGAAGAAGAACACTAGATACTTTCCCAAACAGGTCACTAAATTTTAAATACTCTAGAATTATAGGGACTCTGATAAATAGATGATAAGTAATGTTTGATATGATTGAAGATTTTCATTTTTATAGGATATAATATATAATAATTATCATGATTGAGTAATGTGTAAAGCTTTCAACATTGCCTTTATATTATGGTATCAAGGAAAATTTTATACATGTACTTCTTTATGAATGTATTTTTAGAATTAAGTTAGTTTTAAAGGACTCTTCAGTTGAGATTTGACTTAAGGGTCATTCAATTAATGATGCTTGAGTCAAGGACTCTGTCCCAGTTACATTTTTAATTCAAGGACTATGTTTTACATTCTAAAAATATTAGAAAATGATTTCCAAAATAAATTGATAGAAGTTTCAAAAAGGACTTGGACCATCTCCTTGTTTAGTGGTTAGGAAGGATGAATTAATAAAGATGTTCTTCTTTTGGGACCTATACAACAAAATAACTTTGACAGCAGATTGAAAGAATTAGAAAGATTTTTCATCTTATTTTTTTAATACTGTGCTTTTGTGTATGTATTTAAGTTATTCTAGGCAATATAATGAGAGATGGTTAAATAAGATAACAACAGTGGCTCCTTGTGTCAGTAGCCAAGCTGGTTAGAGCATGTCAAAACCATTTGAATCTACTAAATTATGTTGATATTTGCCCAACTATAACAGCAACCATAAGGCCGAAAAAAGAAAAAGAAAGAAAGACTATTTTCCAAAACAAGATGTCATTGTAGTAAGTTTTAAAAATAAAAGTAAGGGCGCCTGGGTAGCTCCGTGGGTTAAGCCTCTGCCTTCAGCTCAGGTCATGATCCCAGGGTTCAGTGATCGCCGTGTCAGGATCCCTGCAGGGAGCCTGCTTCCCGCTATATCTCTGCTTGCCTCTCTGCCTACTTGTGATCTCTCTCTCTCTCTCTGTCAAATAAATAAATAAAATCTTTTAAAAATAAAAAAATAAAAAGTAAAACTAAGGGTTCCCATCAAGAAATCAAATTAGCTAGATGTTTTAAAATGTTTTAACTTTTCTGGTTATTTTGCATTAATCACAGTAGAAAATAATATCCTGTTGGGTTAAAATCTGTTGATGATTCCTATCTTTCAACATTCATATATATATATTTTTAGTATTCTTAAATAATGAGAGATTTTCTAATATACCTTTATATAATAAGTTTCTCATGGGTTTGGACTATGAACCTGCTTATTCATATTGGAAATAAAGCCAATAAAATTCCATTTCTCTCCCAGGAATAAATAGGAGGGAAAAATTACAATGATAATAAAAAGAAGTCTTTTGATATTTTTCAGCATGTATATACTCTGCAATGTTTCTGAAAGATAAAATGGTTCAGTGTATATATTGACATATATATGTTGACATATATTAACATACGTATGCATTGTGCTAAGGACTATGCTGGCACTAGAAACCCAATTGTGAGTTAAAAAGGCACAAGAAATTCCCTCTCAGAGTTACATTCTATACAAAACACAGAGAAGAGAAGATGTGAGTTCTAGGTTCCAAGAGACATTTAGTTGCCTTACTCCACACAAATGCCCAAGTGTATGGTAATTATTTCCTGACTTCTTGAGAAGTCATGATGGGGCTAAAGTCCCTCTCATTTCCCAAATGCTGTGGAAAATAATAAAGAGAAAATTGTCGTTAATTTTTTTTCAGGAGTCTTATTAACCATCATTTATATAGCATCGATAAGCCAGAGCGTGAAGCTAGAGCATAAAATCAGAACACTAAATGTGGAGGGTATATCCTGGGTATATGTGGAGTTTTTTGAGGGGATATGTTGCTTAAGCATGACTGGCTTTAGGCTGTTCAGAGATATATTCTTGATGGAGTTGTACTCTCGCCTCATTTATATAAAATGATGATGGACATTGTTTTCAACTTGTACCGGGCTCCCATAAATAGTCTCTGACTTGTGGCAGAAAGTATTCTCCCCAAAATGGTGGCTCTGATAGGACAGGTAAATCACCCCACATTATCTTCTTACAATGTGATGTGGACACTTTTCCAAGAGGTGGGGACTATGGGGTCACCTGAGTGGCTCAGCGGGTTAAAGCCTCTGCTTTCGACTCAGATCGTGATCCCAGGGTGCTGGGATCGAGCCCCGCATCGGGCTATCTGGTCAGCAGGGAGCCTGCTTCCTCCTCTCTCTCTGCCTGCCTCTCTGCCTACTTGTGATCTCTGTCAAATAAATAAATAAAATACTAAAAAAAAAAAACAAAAAAAAGAGGTGGGGACTCTTGAATCTCCTCTTGAATCTGGGTACTTCAGTAACTGACCTGGCCCTTGGGAGTGTGGCAGAAGTAACTCTTCATGCCTTTCCAAGCTCATCTATTTTTCCTTGGCTCTCTCTTTTTCTTGAGACACTTGTTCCTGGACTCAGCCACCATGATGTAAGGAAGCCCAGACCACAACACAGGGAAGGGCCAAGTATGGGTGTTGTGATCATTAGTATGAGCAGTAACTGCCACACATGTAATGAATTAGCCTTCGGATGATTCTAGCTTGCTACCTATAAGACTTCCCGCTGAATCTCCAGACATCAAGGAACAAAGTCAAGTTGTTCCCATTATGCCCTATCTAAATTCCTGATCCACAGAAATGGTGAGATATAATGAATTATTTTTATTGTTTGAAGCTACTAAGTGTTAGGGTAATTTTTAATGCAATAGGCAGCTATATTAAAATATGACTCAAGGACTTCAGGTAAAAGATTAAGTTGCTCTGCCACTAACTAGATGTTTTAGTCTAGTATAACTAGTCTTGCATAAGCTGCAATACCTTCTAGGTCTCAATTTCTCCAACTTCTAGTTGAGAAAATTGGAACAGGTCCCTTTTAGCCTTAGGATCCAAGATTCTGTGATGGGGGCATTCTAAATAAGGGCGTATCAAGAGATGTAACCAATGGGTATTTGTTGAATGAATGAACAACTCAAAAGTAAAATAATAGCCATTAACCAAATGCTTTAGAGTGAATGGAGTGGAATCAATATAATGATTGTCCTAAACACAGTGATACACATTTACAACATCCTCAAACACAATGAAATGCTATACAGAAGATAGATGTTTTTGCTTGTGGTTTCCAGGATGAAAGGAAGATAGACCAGTTGTCATTACCCACCACCTCCATTTTACAGACACAACAACAGGACAGACAATATTAAAAGTCACACAGGTCAAATGCAGTAGCAAGTGCAAGCTGCAGGCCCAAGCGGTATTCAGTATTGCGTTGTGGTTGGAAACTCCAGGGTTTCTCAAGCCTGGATGCAGATTAGAATCACCTGGGGAACATTCAAAACACACTGGTGTCCTGGCTTCTCATTCAGGGCTCTGACTCTCGGGGTGTGGCCCAGGTGTTGGTAAGGAAACATCCCAGAGAGAAGCCTGGCTAGAGCTAAAATTAACTCTTAGCTCTTCATTTTACTCTTGCCTTTCACTTCTCCTGAATCTCTACCCGGAGAAACACAGAGAAGAGAGGAAAAGGGAACTTCTCTGTCAGGAGGAGGCATTTGGTATCTTCTTTATTTTTAGAAACAAAATGATCCTTTAAAAATTTTTTTTAAAGATTTTATTTATTTATTTGAGAGAGGGGGAGAGAGAGAGAGCACAGGCTGGGGAAGGAACATAGGGAGAGGGAGAAGCAGCACCCCGCTGAGCAGAGAGCCAGACGTGAGGTTCCATCCCAGGACCCCGGGATCGACCTCAGTTGAAGGCAGGTGCTTAACCAAGTGAGCCACCCAGGAGCCCCAGAAACAAAATGATCCTTAACTGAAATGAAGGAACTAGTTAAAAGGAACAAAATTATATGAAAATCCTAGAATTCATCTTTCTTGATCACAGAAAACCCAACTTCTGTGTTAAAAATCCTGTGTGGCAGAAACGGAGTGGGACACAAAAGAAAAGACCACCCTGCAAGACCATGACTCAGCTGACCCAGAATGAAGATCTACACCAGGTAAGTGGGCATCAATTTGCCATTCTCAGAACCATTAGCCCAGGAAATATGACCTTCAGCAAACCAGACCGAATGTTTTTGCTTAAAAGATGACCTGGTTTTAGTGAGACAGCATAAAGTTTTGGTTCTAGGAGTTGGACTCAGCCTGTGGGAGCTCTGAGACTGAGCTAAGGGCAGAGCAAGGCACAGTGGTACCGGGTTGGTTCAGATGAAAGCATGGCAAAAAGAAATCCCTTAGATTAGGGGAAAAGAATTTTGCCTATAGATTCATGGGCAAAATTCTTTTTCCCAAATCTCTTAAACTGTCCCCAACGATATTCATTATTAGGCAGGAAATAATCTTATCTTGCACATTTCTGAAAATTTAATTTGGGGAGCCATTCTCTCAAGAGTTGCTGGCAACTCTGAGACTCGAGTTATTAGAAATGTGATATTGTTATCAGGATAAGAGAAGATCCTAATAGGGTATTTAAGAGCTAACAGGCTTCCTAACCTCATATCATATAAATAAACTAATGCCCTAGGTCCTTTTGGACCTTTTAGTACGTATGACAAAAACAAAACAAAATGAAAAAACTTTCAAGACAACTCAGCAAAAAAATTCCAATTTAGAATCAATCTAAAACTTTGGAGGTCAGCTGCTTTCAAAGCAGAAACTGGCTTTATTTTCTTTCTAAAGACTTTGGTCAAAGCAACGTTTGGAAAATTCACATTTGGAGATTAACTTTTTGCCAAATACAGAAGTTCTTAGTTTATTTCCTCAATGGAAATCAGGTGAATCTTATTTATTCCAGAAATAGTGTTGCATTTATAGACTATGTCCCTAAGGACTTAGCACCAAATAAATTACATATATGGTATCAGTATATCATGAAAGTTTAAATACAAAACTAAAAAAAAACTCTATTGTAAAAGTAGTAATATTTAATTCTAACTAGAAAATGTGAATATGCATAGTCTAAAAACAAAAATTTAGTTTCCCTACATCATTAGTTTAACTTAAAGCTTCCCTATAAGTCATATTAATTAAGCATTATATTTATAATACTTTTACTAATTTTTTAATATAGAAGGGATTTGCAGAGCTGATTTAGAATGATCTATAGCTTTAAAAAAAAAAAAAAAAGCAAAACCAGGAGTCTTTTCTAAAGGCATTTGAGTTGTTTTTCCCTGTCATAAGCAAGGGCATTTAATTCTATTATTTCACTGGAACTCAGGTAGAGTCATGAGAACTCTATAGTTATTTACATGGATGATATAAAAATGTGTCTTCCCTTAAAAACTATAGTTTGAAGTCAGAGCAGGTCAGCAATTCTGATCTGAACCTTCCTGGTTCAGAGTAACATGAGCTAAGACCGTCCAGTAGGAGGCATTCAGCAGGAGTAGCAGGGCTTTCCCAAGAAAGCTTCAATCAGTCTTTTCAGAAAAGTTAGGAGTAACTCTGCATTTTGCATATGTCACTGCAAATCCTTCATCTCTAAGCCTGGACCAAGAGAACTAGGGACTCACTAGAGTGTTAACTAGGGGAGCAATAGGATTCTGCTTTAGAGAATGGATTGGGGAAAAGCAATTCTAGTGGCAGGGACAGTCAGGGAGCCGACCTGGGGCATTGGGGAAGACTTCAAGGGGGAGATGAGAAGAGAAAGTTAAGTGTAAAAATATGCAAGATGGGCAAAAAAATACTGCTTAAGGACACAAACACATGCAATAAAGAAAATCATGGCGCTCTTAAGGAGACATTTTAGAAGAACAAATAATAGTTACTTCCGAGGGGGAAGGGAATCAGGTGAGATGGGGAGAGGAGTCATAGGGTACTGCTCATGATCTTCTTCTTCAACTCAAAACTGTCAGAGACCTGCTTTGGCCAGGCATCATGCTATTTGCCTTCCCGACAGCCCTGCGTGGGACACGGCCTCTTCATTTTATTGAGGAAGACACTGCATCCCAGAGAGATTAAGAGATTTATTCAAAGTCTTCCATTTAGGAAGAGGCAGAGTTTAAATTCCAACCCAAGTTTTTCTGACTCTACAGCTTGTGTTTTCATTGTCCAGTAGTATCTCAAGGTGGTTTTCTCATTTTAGAAAAGCATTTCTTCTGTTTTATGGTACCACAATTTGTAATGAAAGTAATTCAGAGCCTTAAAAGTATACATAACATGAGATTTTTGTGCAATGTACAGGGGATCAACAATCATTTGGTGAGCATAAACATGGGGGTACCCTCTTGCTTAAACAAATCCAGCTGGAGATCCTAAAATATTTAAGATAATTATATTTTTGATACTATGAATTACTACGACTTACACAGACAACCTGAAAAATCTAATTAAAAAGCAACCCTCAGCGTGGAAGAGGCTCTCCAGCAACTCTTCAACAGCTCCATGCATTTGACAGCATCTGCCCCTTACACACACAAGAGTATTCTGTGATTCCATAGAAAATTATCTGGTTCTAAATAGCACTCATAAAAATTTTTTTCCCTCAATAAATGGGAACACTGACATAATTTATGATAACTACTTTCCTTCCAACATATGATTACTGTACTTGGGAACTGGCATCTAACGAATCAGGCTGAGAGCCAGGCATGTAACAAAATATTAGGGTAAACCAGAGGCTCCACAAAGGCCCGAAGTGACAAAAACACTCTCCAGATACATGTGCACCCCCAAATCCTGGCACTGAGGTGCTCCAGGAGGCTGCTCTTCCCCAGGGCTCTGTGCCCCAAGACTTGCCTTCACCTTCATCCTGACTCTTCTCCTCTTGCTGTGCTTCTTTTTTTTCTTCTTTTAAAGATTTTATTTATTCATATGACAGAGATCAGCAGTAGGCAGAGAGGCAGTCAGAGAGAGAGGGGGAAGCAGGCTCCCTGCTGAGAAGAGAGCCTGATGTGGGGCTCAATCCCAGGACCCTGAGATCATGACCCAAGCTGAAGACAGAGGCTTAACACACTGAGCCACCCAGGTGCCCCTGGGATGGCCTTAAAGTAATACTGCTTTCAAAGGAAACTGGGGTGAGTAATCCCAAAAGACAATTAGAAGTCTCAAATATTCCACAGAGGATGCAAAAACAAATTATTTATTTTCATAGAAGAAAAAAATTATGTATTTTCACAGAAGATCAAACTGATCATTCGTGTTAATACAAGATAAAATGGAAAAAAAATCTTGCTGACAACATCTGCTCAGAGTAAAAGTGTGTATGTGTTTATTTGACGGGATATTCTGTTGAATACTGCAACTCAGAACCACAGGTTTCTTCCAGAACAACTGACTTATTTAATTTATTTTTTAAAGATTTTGAGAGAGAGATAGAGAGAGAGAACAGCTGGTGTGAAAAATATTTCTTCTGTTTTTATATTTCCATTCACTTGAGTTTTTCTCTTGTGTTTTATTCTTAATATTTCTACATATGTTTTAAAAGGTGATATTTTCTAGAATGTTGTGTTTTCAGTAAAACCTCTTAAAGTATCGGCATGGCATCATGAAATGACCAACAGGGTTTGAATCCCTGCTGAGGCATTTAGGGGCTGTGTGACCTTGGGAGTCAATCTCTCTGAGGCGCCATTTCCTTACTTGAAAAATGGGGATCATAATACCTGTCTTCCAGTGTTAATGTGAACTTCAAGGAGTTTGGGTCCATAAAACATTTGACATGCAATAAGCTATTCAATATATAGACACATTTTTATTGTGACCTGAGCCTGTTCCACTTCTCTTTGAGAACAAACTATAATTTGAGAATGTAGCCTCTAGAAAGCCTGATAAGTCAGGGAGAGAAGGCCCAGATACAGTCAGGGAAGTAGAAAGTCCTTAGAAAGCATATAGAATTGAGATAATAACCTTTAAGTCTTTGTGCAGTAAGATTATTAGAAGAGAGAGTCATATATTTATGGGGTTGTTTTTGCATATTCCCGGTAAATTTTTTCCTTTTATAACAAAATAAAATTTTACACATTAAGAAGAAAAGTTCTGTTCAGACACCCACTATCCTCTACACCACCTTATATCATTATAATGATAAGGAACAAATTTCAATGGGATCTTAAAATTATTCTGCTGTTAAACCAGGCTTTTCAAATAATCTCAAATATGCTATTGATGCTATTAGCCGGATTTTTCCATGTGCCCTGTGAATAGACTTATATCTTAAAAAGTGATATCTTGGGGGGCCTGGGAGGCTCAGTCAGTTAAGTGTCTGCCTTCGGTTCAGGTCATGATCCCAGCGTCCTGGGATCCAGCCCTGTGTCAGGGTCCCTGCTCAGTGGGTAGTCTGCTTCTCCCTCCCCCTGCTCTTGTGCTCTCTCTCTCTCTCTCTCTCTCTCTCTCCCTCTCCCTCCCCCTCCCTCTCTCCCTCCCTCTCACATAAATAAATAAAATCTTTTTAAAAAAAGTGATACCTTACTGACATTCCCTGAAGAAAGGATTCAGCAAATAACAGTGGTGGTAATAATAGCTAATATTATTAGCATTTGCTATGTATTAACAATGTTCAAAATGCTTTAAATATGTTGTCTCATTTAACTCTCACAGTAATGGATGGAGTAAGTATTACTGTTACTCCCATTTTATAGATTAAAAAATGAGGCACAGAGAGATTAAGAAGAGAAGGAGTAATTGACATATGTTCTGAGAGCATCAGTGTTAAGGCATGTTGCTCTAGATACCCTGGAAGCAAAGGAGCAAAGACCTTTCAAATTAAAGGAATAAGGAGAAAGGGAGCATGACAATGAGAACAATAGAACACAGCATTCCTATCTTTCTTCTTCCTTTCTATGGAAAGCTTCCTTTGAGTATATAATCCATATGTAGAACCAGTTCTGTATCCCGGACAGATGGAGAAAGCATTTTAGGGAGTGCCCTAGGTATTCATGAAGTAGTGTTTATAAGTAAAACTAGAAGGAAACTTTAAAAAATGTAAATAACTATTAGAGTTACAAATATTAATATTCAAGTGATATTACTGATCCATACTTTTGTCTTGGTTTTACCACTTACTGTACCTATATCATCTCAGGCTAGTCAATATACAGCTCTAGTTCCCCATCTATAAAATGAAAGTGCTTTATTAGCTGCTATCTAAGGTCCCTAGAAACTTGACATTCTCTGGTTCTTGTAACAGCTCAGGAAACTTCATCCTAATCTTTATATGATGTTCTGATCTTTAATATATTTTGAGACAAAGGTTCTTATCAAATTGCACTTGACCTCTACCCACAAGGCCAACTTCTTGTCTTAGTCATTGAAACTAAGGCATGAGAGATTTCATTTGCCTTGAAAACAGGGAAAATGATACTGATACCCTATAGATCTAATCTGCTCCACTCTGTCTGCTGACCCGGTTATTTCTGTTGTGATTCTGGTCTAATAAAAAAAATTAGTAAGTTCCAGTTGTGGCCACAATGAAGACAACCCATCTTAGGGGAATTATGCCCACCTTTGACATAATGAGAATAAACTACTGGTTAACTCCTAGGGCAAGGGAGGAGATGGAAGACTTCTTTGTTATTATATGTTAGGATGGAATTTTTATTTTCAAGTTCCAATGTTTCTGCAGAATCATTAGTACATTTGCTTGTGTCATTCTCAATCTTCTTACGCACCAAGAGTAGATCCTTCACACCAGTAGAAATCAGAAAGGTACAGGCAGGAGTCATATGAAGATTAGCATCCCTAAGAGTGAGTTGCTCTGAATCTTGAATCTTATGCTACATTATATTTTGCAATTGATTACTATATCCATGGTCTTAACTGTATCTCACAACAACACTTAATGGGGAGAACAAATGGAAATATGTTCATTTTATAGATAAGGAAATGACGCTTAGATAAATGGAACTTGCTCACATATTACCACATACACAAAGGCTAGATATAGCCATTATTACCCAACTTATGAGTGCAAAAAACAGGACTAGAACCTAGATCTTTCCATTAGAAGACCCATTTTCGGCGCCTGGGCGGCTCAGTGGGTTAAGCCGCTGCCTTCGGCTCAGGTCATGATCTCAGGGTCCTGGGATCGAGTCCTGCATCGGGCTCTCTGCTCATCGGGGAGCCTGCTTCCCCCTCTCTCTCTCCCTGCCTCTCTGCCTGCTTGTGATCTCTGTCTGTCAAATAAATAAATAAAATATTAAAAAAAAGAAGACCCATTTTCTTTTGCACTATCACATGTATACATTTGTATATGTATATATGTCTGTGTTTATACAGATTAAGTTTGTTTATCTCTTTGTGGAGGATGATAGGTGATGTTTCCCATAATGCTACCTATTTTCCAAAAGGAACTAAATAACCAAAAAGTAACAATCAGTTACTAAAAGTCTTTCATAAAATACAAATGGCCCTGAAAAAAGTATTGTGTTGTATCACTCTTAAATTATCATGGGTTTCTGGAGACCACTTTAAGATGCAGAACTCCAAAAGCATAGCATTGACAGTAAAAAGGAGTTATGAATCAGAGCTGAGAGTAAATCCAAGGAGGACAGGCTTGGGAGGACACTGGGGTGTTTTTTGCCCATTAGAACCAGTAGAACATGCAATTGTTGGTGTTTGAGAAGAGGATAGTACAAAGTTGTCAACAGGGTATCAAGATAAGCCATTATTCACAGCTTTGCCTCTGCCTAAACTATAAGGGGCTTCACAAGTCATTCCATCTTAACATAGGGAGATAGAACTGAAGGTTTTTCCTATAACCCAATGTCCTATCATAGTACCATACATAGCCCAAACTCTGAAAATGCTTTTACACTTAGGAAATTTGGAATACTGGAAAAACCTGTGCATTATTATGGGTTTGATTTGGGATCTCTTTTTTTTTTTTATTTGCTAGCCGTATGGTCCTGGATTAATGACCTGTATCTCTGAGACAGATATCAATCCTATAAAATTTAGATGACATTGATAATCATCATGCCTCTTCACATGGGAAGATTAAATAATTATATATGATAAACTATGAATGATTAGTGCACATAAATTATTACTATTTCTATTTTTCAAAAACACTTTTTAAATATAGCATAGTAATTCATAACAATGCCCTCTTTTTAGAATTCTGAAAGATTACAAGACAAAGAACTAAGAGCAGATGGAACTATATTTAGAGAAAAGACAACTTTAAATTATTCTCATATTCAAGATACAAAACTTTAAGGATTTGAGATATTAAATACACACACACACACACACACACACACACACACACACGCACCACACTTCTCTGTACATAGTTACTGTGAAGGCAGCCTGACTCCTAAACCCCTTAGGATTATTTTCTATCTTATAGCTATAATGAGGATATATTTTCTATCCAAGATAGGAAATCTTGTTGAGTAAAATACTGACCGAAGGAGAACTTTAAAGGGATTATTTCAGTATAACTATATAGAAAACCCAGAAATAAGTCCAGCTCCACATGGGAATTTATTATAGGGTAAGGGTGGCATCTGATGTCAGTAGGGAAAAGATGGATTACTTAATAAATGGCGCAAGAACATTTGGGGGAAAACTGGTTCTTCTTCATTCCCTACATCTAAATATGTTTTAGATAAATAAAATAAGTAAATGTAAAAACATGTAACATTAAAAATAACAAACATATGATTGTTTTTATAATCATGGAATAGAAAAACTCCTCCAGGCATGTCAAACTCAGGAGGCATAAAAAACAAGATTGGTAATTCAGACAAGATAGGAATTTAAAATTTCTTCACAACACCACATACATACAGCAAAACATAAATAAGCAGAACACAAATTAGGAACTAGGGAAAATATTCACAACTTATATGACAGAAAATACTCTAAAATCTTTAACAAAACCAAAAATCAGTAAGATGAAAAACTCAATAAAAACAGACAAAATAAAATAGAAATGACCAATTCAAATATGGGAAAACTCCACTCATAATTAAGGAAATACTTAAGTTGTTAATAATTATTATTAAGCTCTATTCATAATTAAATAACTGAAAATTAATATGGGGAACTTTCCCACCTGTTAGTTCAGCAAAATGTCTTGTTATCCAGCACCTTTCCTTATTGTTGGGAATGCAGGGGTACAATTTTCTTGAAGGGCAGTAACTACAAAAATTTAACCCATCTAGTTCCAAGAATTTTTCTGTAGGGTTAACTAGTATGAGCATGTGTAGACCATCAAGAATGTTTGGTTACAGCAGTTTTTAAAGCAGGCAAAATTTGGAAACAGTCTAGAATAGTTATTTTGCATCAGTGAAATGGAGCATTAACTATTAAAAAGGAGCTCAATCTGTATGGGATAATACGGAAAGATATTCATGATTCACTAAGTTAAAAAGAACTACATAACACTTTTTATATTTGATCTCATTTATGTTTAACATAAACATATATTTGCATTTACCAAAAAAGCATCCAGTGTACAAAAGAAATTGTCTAGGGACACCTGGGTGGCTCAGTCATTAAGTGTGTACCCTCGGCTTAGGTCATGATCCCAGAGGCCTGGAATCAAGCCCTACATCAGGCTCCCTGCTCAGTGGAGAGGCCTGCTTCTCCCTTTCCCACTCCCACTGTGTTCCCTCACTCACTGCGCCTCTCTCTGTCAAATAATAAATAAAATCTTAAAAAAAAATTGTTTATTTATTCTTCTCCTATCCCCCTACCCCCCCATGGACTCTGAAAAACAACCTGAGGGTTTTGAAGGGTCAGGGGTGGGAGGTTGGGGGAACAGGTGGTGGGTGATGGGGAGGGCACGTTTTGCATGGAGCACTGGGTGTTGTGCAAAAAGAATGAATACTGTTACGCTGAAAAAATTAATAAAAAGGGGAAAAAATTGTTTACAGGGGATTCTTCTGGGTAGTTGAGTTGTAGAATTGAGAGAAAAAACTTTCATTTTTGTGTAAATCTTCTATATCTTTTACTTTTTTAAAAAAAGATTTTTATTTATTTATTTGACCGAGAGAGAGAGAGGGAGAGAGCAAAAACAAGCAGGGGCAATGACAGGCAGGGGAGAAGCAGGCTCCCCACTCAGCAAGGAGCCCGATGTGGGGCTTGATCCCAGGACACTGGGATCATGACCTGAGCCAAAGGCAGTGGCTTAACTGACTGAGCCACTCAGGCACAAGCCCCATCATGTACTTTTTAGTGACCATGTTGATTTTTTTTTTTTAAAGATTTTATTTATTTATTTGACAGAGAGAGATCACAAGTAGACAGAGAGGCAGGCAGAGAGAGAGAGAGGGAAGCAGGCTCCCTGCTGAGCAGAGAGCCCGATGCGGGACTCGATCCCAGGACCCTGAGATCATGACCTGAGCCGAAGGCAGTGGCTTAACCCACTGAGCCACCCAGGCGCCTGACCATGTTGATTTTTTAATAAAAACTTAAACCACGCTAAATGAATGTGTTATGTTCATTAACTGCTATTCATAATCTTCTAGGTGACTTAGAGTCTTATATGAAGACCTTTCCTGTAGACTTTAAAGACTTCTAGTCTTCCCTCGTAACATACCAATCTTTTCCTCTGCTTTATCTGTTCTATGAATTTAATCTTTATAAATTTGGTTGTCATTTTATCTAGAATTCTTTATATTGTCATAATTATCTGATTGCTTTAATATTATCAGCCTAAATAAAAATTGACTATCTACCATCAATATAATAATTTTAACTTAAATTGTTTTATAGGGCAATGATTCTAGAATTAGACTTTCTGGATTCATTTTCCAGCTCCTTCATTTGTTAGCAGTGTGATCCTAGGGAAGTTACCTAACTGCTCAGTTTTCTCATTTGTACAAGGAGGTAAATGGTGGTCTTTATATTATAGGGCAGTTGGGGGATTAGATAAATGCATATAGAAGATTTAACAATTCCTTGCACTTAGTAAATATTTAATTAATGTGTTAAGATTATCATAATTTATATTATTATTAAAATACTTTGAAAGAGATTTTCAGATTCAGTTGTTACAATATTGTCTGGTCTTCAAGTACAAACAACCTCCAAAGTATGTTTATAAAAATAGAACAAATTGTTATTGATGTTGAAGCTGAAGCAACTGTTTCTCATTTGTTGAAAAATATCAGAGTTGTGAATATTACCTTTTAATTTCTCAAGCAGAAATTACTAAATATGCAAAAAATGAAGTTAGAAAATGAGATGAAGATCAATCCTAAATCAAAATTGCCAAAGAGGGTTCACAAAGAAAAAGGAAAATAATGTCATTCAATCTGATGGGTCAGTGAGATTACAGATACATATGAGGACTTCGTTAAATTAGTTATTTTTTACTCTATTTAGTTGTAAAGTGCAAGCAACGTGTATAGCATTACCCAGACATTTTCCTTACATTTTGCTGGCATTATAATTAATCATTCAATGGAATATGTTGCTTGATTCAACTTGGAGAAATCAGAAAGCCATAAGTACACTCTTGGAGTTAATAATTTTCAGTGAATTCTGCCTGTCTTCTCTCAACAGCTTTTTTTTTTTTTTTTTAATTTTTAAACAAGTTCCAAGATAATATCCCAAGTATATTATTGAGACATATTGTATATGTTTGTAGCATATCCGAGCAGGGACTTTTTTTTTTTTTCAAGTAGTACAAAGCATAGCACTCATATCATGGAGGGAGCGAGATAACTCATCAACTTAAAAACTGAGTATTATCATTCTCTAGTTGGTAAATCTAGCAAAATAAAAGAACTTTAAACCTCTCAATGCTGCCATTTATTTATCAATTTGTAAAGCATTTGAAACTATACAAGATTTACTCTTTCATTGAACTGGATATAACATCACTGTTTTGCTTTAGATAATGTATGAATATCAAGTATTTCTTTATCTCCTTCAGTTTTTGTTCCTTTGGGTCCTTCAAGGACTATCAGAACTGAAGATTGGGAGTGTTCGTGTGAGGACACACACACACACTATTCTCGGAGCTAGCAAAGATATCTGTAAATTCCTGCTCTTCTTTTAATTTCAGGACCTACACTGTTGATAAAATGTTAATGATTGTTCAAACAGAAAATTTCAGAGACTGCCCATGCAAACAAACATGCAGTTTTCTGGAATGACGTACTGTAAGTCATTCTCAAAATTCACCAGAAACATTTCAAACTGTGCTTCTAACAATTCAAAAACAGATCTCATCAAGTCCAGAGTCATTAAAAAGAGTCAAGATGGATTACTGATTATTAAATTGACATGGATATGTACCCAAGGACCTTGAGGAACTAATACAACTAGGTATGTGCACTTTGAGGAATTATTAAAACTTTGGAGATGTTAACTGAAGATAGTGGCTTTCACTGAAAGCATTAAAAATTGATACCAGAAGTGAAAGTATGACCTCAATTTTCTTTGATGAGATATTCTAAGCATTACAAGAAATGAGAAAATAGGACATGTGTCAGAAATAAACCTCAAATATCTGTTTATGGCTTTGTTTTTTCTGATATGTATATATCTGTATGAACATACATATACACATATGTACATGTATTTATACATAATACATAAATGTGTGTGCGTGTATGAGGTTGAGAGGCAGAAAGAGAAAGAGAGCAACAGAGATAGAAAGATAAATGGCGGGGTGGGGAGGGCCTGGGAGTCTCAGTTGGTCCAGTGTCGGACTCTTGCTTGTGGCTGGGATCATGACCTCAGGTTCCTGAGATCCAACCCCAGCGTGGGCTCTGCACTCAGTGGGGAGTCAGCTGAAGATTCTGTCTCTCCCTGTGCCCCTCCCCCCCTTATATGCTCTCTCTCGCAAAAACCAAATCATTAATTAATTTTAAAAAGGAAGATATTATGCCACCTGAAAACCTTTTGGAGGTAAAAAACAAAGGATAGAGCATCCTCAAGTGATTTTTAACTAGCTTATTCCTATTTTGTTTGTTTGTGTAAAATAGGCTAAGAAAATTGAGGTGACTTACCCATTACATTATTAATGTTAATGTTTTAAAGTGGCATTACTAAAAATGTTGCTTCATAATAATGAGCTCCTTGAAATGTAATAGAATAGAGGAATTTAAAAGTTAACCCTTCAAACGAACGCTAGAGAACACTTCATCCATGAATGTGTCCCTGGCTTCAGCACGTTCTTTATCTCCTTTCTTATCACTTAAAACCTAGAAAAATTATTTTGTGTTTTTATCTCCAATAGTTTCAAATACAAACAGTTGCCTACTTCATTCTACATGGTAAATTCCTCTCCATTAAAGACTTAATTTTGACATGCTTCTACAGCCCTCACTTTTCTTTTTGGTGGTGTTCTTGGTAGCTGCACAAAGGGTGCCTAGTGAAAGCTTTAAAAATGAACTAGAGATAAAAGGATGGATAAATGAGTGTATTTGTCCCATAATCACTGAATTTCCTACTAGCTGTTCTAACTTGACTATGACGTTATCTACAAGCAGGGACTGCTTCCTGTTGACCACTGTGTTCCTGTCATCTACTAGGTATTCGATAATGTGTGCTGAATGAACCAATGAATCAAGTCTATCACTTTTAGGTCTTCAATTTTTTTCGGCTTTTATTTGTGCATGTGTCTCACGTCTTCAGCTATATCAGGAACTCTTAGAGAGTGGGACTCGTATTTTATTGGTCTTGTGCTTAGTAGAGTGCCTTGAACAAAGCAACACTTCCAAAATCAATGCAAAACATTCCCCTTGATTGGTTTTTTAAACCTAGAGATTGTTCCTTTATTTTTAAGTCTAAACCATGACAATGAGATAAAATTTAGGTCAACATAAAAAAGTTTTCAATAAGTAGATATTAAAAATCCAATATCAAGCTCCAATATCTAATATTTTGATAATGAGGTAGATTTCCTTTTGAAGTCGTTTGTTTCTAAGTTCTCCAATCTAACAAATATGCATATTAATGCCTAGAAATTTCTATAATGGATGCCCATACTTTATAGAAATTCATTTTAGATAATATATTTATAACTCTAAGACTCTCTGATTATAGCATTCTGTAATTACATTTCCTATTTCCATACTTAAATATTTTTCATAATAGAGGTAACAACCACTCATTAAATAAAATGGAAAAAATATGTAGAATGAAGAAAATTGGCTAGAGTCCCACCACCCCAACACAACCACCTCCAATATTTCAGTCTATTTTTTCCAATGTATTTTTCTACACATATTTATAATTTTCTCTTCTAAGTCATAATAGAATTATAATCTTATATCTCATATATTTTATTTATTAAGTTTATTTCTGCTTAAGGAAAAAAAATGCCTTCTAGTACTAAGTAAGCAAATTTAATTTCAAGTTGTTCCCAAAACTTACTGATTGTGTTCTCCTTTCCCAAGGAACTCATATATGCAATTGACTTCAAAGAATTATCAAAATATTAGAAAAACAAAATAAAAAAAATGAAACTAATATATGTCTGTCAGAGAGTGTGTGTAATTTTTATAGATAGCTGTATCTTTAATTCTTTGTCCCTAAGTAGATAATGAGACTATTAACTTTTTCAGAAAACTAATTCCAAAGGTATTCACAATAAAGTATCTTTTAAGGAAAGTGCATTTTGTGTCCCTATTGGTTTTTACTATAAAACTGAAATTTTTAGGTCAAGTCATATTACCTCTGCAAGCATCAGTCTCTTCACCTTTAAAAATAAAAGGCTAATATAAACATTCACCTTATAGGTTTGAAGAATTAAAGTAATGAATGCTTGCAATGTACTTAGAGAAGTACCTGAACACATAAAAAATGCTTCATAAACGTCAATTATAATGATCATTAGTGGGCAAGTTACATGGTCAAATAGTAACCTTGGATCTTGAGGCTAAATTTTTTTCCTTTCCTGGCTTCAATTAAATAGAAAATTATAATCTTCTTCTTCTTCTTCTTTTTTTTACATATTGCTCTTTTAGAAATCACTTAAATATTCCTGTCTTTCCCATTCTATACTTTCCTATCTTCCCAATTTGACCAATTCAAAAAATATTCAAAAACATGACCTTTAACACTGACTCTCTGCTGTACCTTTCTCCAATTATTTGCATTTCTTACAGAATCTGGATTTAGTATAACAGAAGTTGCTAGGCTATTAGAGATGTGTAATCTATCTCAGAAGGTACCTGATTGGATTTCTCAGAACTATGTTCACACTAATAACATGAAATAACTGGGGCGCCCGGGTGGCTCAGTCCTTAAGTGTCTGACTTCAGCTCAGGTCATGGTCTAGGGTCCTGGGATAGAGTCCTACAAAGGGCTCCCAGCTCAGCGGGAAGCTTGCTTCTCCCTCTCACACTCCCCCTGCTCATGTTCCCTCTCTTGCTGTGTCTCTCTCTGTCAAATAAATAAATAAAATCTTAAAAAGAAGAAAAGGAAAGAAATAACTATCCCATCAAAGGTAGAGAGCTTTTCAAATTAAGGTTGAGAGCAGCAGACAATATAGAGCAGATAATAGTGTATATGCTAGACACAAAGCAAAGGAAACTAGGAGCCAGGAACTCAAGTTGTGTCTGCCTTGCCACATGGCAATCTATCCCTTCCGGTATCAGTACCACACTATACTCGTTGATATCAAGGCTGGAGATTTTACTACAGGGAAATAAGTCAGTAGGTCTGTCAAGTTGAAAGTTTAGGAATTTAGGCCAGTTAGGAATTAGAGTGACAACAGTTAATCAGTGTTGATGCTTAGGTTGTCTCCCTCCCTCCTTCACTTTCTAGCTTTCTCAGAAACAGCTTTATTACAAGTGTTCTTAAACACTTTACATGCATTACAGTATGTGTATTAACTTCCTATCAGATTATTTCTTTGACGATGGAATATTTCAGTAGCGGTTTCAATATTTCTTTTGGTTGATGTTCTTTATGTGTTTAGAGACTTGTTTCCTATTAAGTTAATCTATACGTGAGTGCTCTTTGGAAAAGAATTATTATGTGTAGGAAAAATCAGTGTTCAATCTCAGTGGAACAAGTTAGCAAACTTGGAATTCACATTTTTGCTTTCATTGTCACTTCTAGACATAGGAAACGAACTAGGGTAGACGAAATGTGATTGGAATCAGTGGACACTTGTCAATGAACTAATTTGATGAGGAGTTGATATAAAGATTAGAAACCACTATTCCAAAAGGATTCATGGGTAGTGAAACACAGACCGAGCCTTTAGCACCTGTCTGTGTGAATTGGATTGTTTTTTGTTTGTGCAGCTGAGAAAACTTAGACCCTGAGTTTATGAAGCAATTTTCCCCACGATGATACTGCTGTGCAATAGCAGGGAATGGTGGAGACAACACCTCTTCTGGCATTTATTCTTTTGTTTGCATCAATTCATCATACTGTTAGTGTCCTTTAAAGATAAGTGGTCAATACAGAACAGTGTAATGAAGGGAGAAAAATAAAGTATTACTGATACTGATTCAGAGACAAGACAAAGAAAAAATTAGCTTGCAATTTATAACGAATATTTTGAATTACTTAGATTTGTATAGGGGTTATATTGAAGTAGGGTCATAAAGAATGTTAGTAAGACTTTCAGGATATGGAGAGACTGTAAAATAATGTAAGATGATAACAAATATTATTTCAATTAGGCAGATCATACAGTTTGTATTATTGCAAAAAGAAGCAAAATGACTCCATGTTATTTGTCAATACAGAGAGAGTACAAGATGTTAGTTCTTATAACTATGTAAGTATTAGAAGTTTATTCAACAGTATAGCTCCTTACGACTTAAATAAAATTTTTTTTCCAAAGAGTACAGAGAGAGTCTATGTTTGACAGTGTAAATTTATGAGCAAACATAAGATACCAAAATTCTAGCTTTGGGTCATTCATTCCCAGAATACATGACAATAGGTTAGCTATTCTTTTGATATAAAGTGAACTAAATTACTCCAGTATCATAAAACTATGAGTCAAAATAAAATAGTTCTGAGAAAAAAAAATCTATTCTTCATAACTGCTTTTCTCCCCAAATTTGGATTAGTAATTATGGAATGAATTTTTATTTATAAAGAGTGATCATATCTAAAAGTAGCTCTAAAACTTTTAGCAGAACTTCAAATTCACTCAATAACATATCTTCCTCATTCTCTGTCAAATAGATGGCTTGTCAAGAGTGAATTTTAAGAATATATATAAATAAAAAATACTGATATGTATTTCAGATTCACATACTTATAGACAGTAAAATGACTTCATACAAATCTACATTTATATAAATTCAAATAAATACATATTTAGATCAACTTACAAATTTACATATAACTTTTATAAGTTGATTTGTATTATGTACTATTCATTAAAAAGCATGCATTTATATTTAAATTTTATATCTAAATATTGTTCATCTATCTATTTAAAGGGTGTCCCAAAAATCTTCATATAGTTTTAAATTTTAATCACTTCTAAACCATAAATGCTATAAATTTACAAAAGTAACACTCGAAAATTTAATTACTTAAATTTATTTTATACTTATTTAGTACTGTGATTTTCTAGTAATAAATATTTTACCAAAATAAAATTTTTTAGATCCTCCGATTAAAGATGACAAACACCTGAAGTAGGTAGACAGCTTCAGAAAATGACTGACTCTTGGAAAAAAGCATCCAAAAGAAAGTATACCCACTTCAAAACAGCGTCTAGGGTTAACCCTGTTTATCAGCTTCTGAGACAAAACAAAGGCCCACAGCCATTATAAAAGGTAGAAATACACAACAGAAGTACTTCACCAAATAGAAGCCTATTTCATGGGGGCATAATTCTGTATTTCATGCAGGTTTGCTCTAGTGGGGTAGGAAATACCATGTTAGGGTCAAAACGATTGAAGGTGATATATCTTTGCAGGAAACAGACCCGCATGGGTTTAATGACAGATGGGGGTTTTTGTTGTTCATTTCCTCAAGGTGACCATTTTCAGTTTAACTTAGTAAGCTTACTCAAAAAGCATAGTGGTCTACTGGCTTATTTGAGGCTCCAGAGTATAAGATACTGCTGTCTACTGCCCTGAAATATTGGTCTTTTTTCGTTGAAAAAGTCTGCAACTACTTAGTAAGTGCCCTGACACCTGTGTGATTAGTCCAAAAATTAAGTCTATGTTCAAACAGATTCTGTAGTTTACTAACAAAGACTGGCAGTTAGCCTGAACACTTTCAGGCACACCTCTGCACTCATTTCTGCATTACCATCACCTTGTACAGTGTTTGGTCCAAAGTACACCCTCAATAATGTTTGGGAAGTTGCTATGAAATTTTAAATTTTATGGTGTAATATAAGTAACTTCTAAAACAGTATTCTTCATTTAAATATATCAAAACCATTTTATTTGAAAAAATAATTTGAAAAGACTTCAATGGGAAAAAATTAGAAATATATCTTACTCATATTTAGCCCTTAAAGAACAAATTAAACCCTAACAAAAAACCACACTGAAACGTTTTAGTCAGAGTTTCATAATACCTATTTTACCTTAAAATACTTGTCCCTGAATAAAGCTTCTTTTTTTTTTCAAATATTTTATTTATTCATTTGACAGAGAGAGAGAGAAAGAGGTCACAAGTAGGCAGAACAGCAGGTAGAGAGAGAGGGGGAAGCAGGCTCCCCACAGAGCAGAGAGCCCGATGTGGGGCTCGATCCCAGGACCCTGAGATCATGACCTGAGCTGAAGGCAGAGGCTTAACCCACTGAGTCACCCAGATGCCCCTGAGTAAAGCTTCTGATTTACCCTCACTTATGTTACTAACTTAGCCTGAAATTGATATATATAGTATTTAACCAACTTTATTGGAGATTTTGTGAAAGAGGAATGTTTGGCTTTATTTTTGTGGGAAATGATCTTCAATTTCTCTGGGAGGGATGTTGTGTTCTATAGCTGTAGGCACGGGCCTGAAATATGATCATAGGCAAATTAGTCTATTTCAATGCCTGTTGCATGCATTGCATGCATGGATAACTCTATAAAGTGAATGAAATTTGACAAGCAGCTACATGATAAAGATATAAGTATGTATTTCACGTAGTTTCAAAGTAAAGAAACAATTTGAAGAACCATAAAACTGCATATTTGATCTGATTTTTCACTTATTTTAAGTCATCCCATAAGTGACAGAAATCCTTTCATTTGTCTTCTTTATTCCTTTTTAATTCCATGTTTGAATATCTTGTATCTGGGACTTACAACTGTGATTAAAGTGTAGGGTCATGGCACAGTTTCAACCACAGTTCAGCTAGAACACTAAGTATTTATTCAATGAATGAATGGATGAATGAAAAAGCTTTGGGCAAGGTCAGCAATTACCACTCTAAAAATACTTACAGTGGTCATTGGAAAGATAGTACAGTAAAAGTAACATGTGAAGGCAAAATTTTCTTCTATGGTTCAATTTGTACTCTCCTTAAAATAACAAAAGTCTCACAAACATCACTATTTCTACATGTGAAACAGAGTTCTTTTTTTTTTTTCTACTTCTATCAGTACTCATGTTTTACAGCATGAACTCTCAGGAAAACTGAGAGTTTTTATCAAATTGAGCAAAGATACAGTAATAAGTGCTTTGACCATTATTCTAGAAAGTTAAGTTCTGAAAGGAGTTCTTTTCTATTAAAAGTGTTCTCACAAAACTATGTAATTGTCCCTCTCATGTAATTGGGGAAATACAGTGTTTGAGAGGTAGGTGATCCTCATTAGGAAGTCCGTGGCAGACAAAGGTAGTAAATTTATAAATCAAAATATTCAGATTTTTGCTTAGTTTCAGTTTGTCCAATTCCATTTTCACAGAAACATTAGATATGTGCTCTCCTGCCAGTGGAGAATAGTCCCTAGTCCTTAAGTGCTAGACTGAACTGGGGACTCAGCAGGTGGGCCAGTTTTTTCATTCTAGAAACTGTGTAGATTGTGTAACTATAGACTTTATTCCCACCTCTTAATTAATGCCACATCATACAAAAGAGTTGGCTCAATTTCATTTGTTTGGATTAGTGCAATATATTAGACAGGAGGTCCATAATTTCCCTTATATAAGAAGTGCTTAAGATCATCCACCAGGGGTGCATTTTAAAATTCATTAAAGATCTCTGACATGTTCTTCTATTAGCAAGGTTCCAGAGATCACAGATGGCAATTAGTCACACAGGTGTTTAGTGGTTAACTTCTTTGATTGAGGAGAGCAGCACCATCCATGAAAAGAAACTAAATCTCCAAAAACAGTCAAAGTATTAGATTCTGTTCAGAGCATCTCCTATCAGTACTCTAACTTTCCTAGATTCTAATATAAATTCATTGCTTATAATAATCGACACCTTGTACACCTTAAACTTATGTAATGTTATATGTCAGTTATAGCTCAATAATGCAGAGGAACATACGTCTTCATTCATTTGCGAGCTTTCAAAATGGCTGATTGATGGAAAATGCAATCCTGGCAGGATGGATGGTCCTTTAAGCCAGTGATTCTCCAAGTGTAGTCCCTGGATCAGCATTATCTGCATCACTTGGGAGCTGGTTAGAAATGCAAATTCGTTGGCCCCACCCCAGGCCTCCTGAGCCAGAAACTGGTGATGAGACCCAGCAATCAGGGCTTTTACAAACCCTGCAGATGATTCCCATGCAAGTGAAAATTTGAGAACCCCTGCTGTAAGCTGGTTGGAGGTGCCTGGAAAAAGGGCTCTCCAGAGAGAACACAGTGGAATGTAAAAATTAAAGTATTATTACAACTTATGTTATATTTAAGTTATAAAACATTGTTTGGTCATGGACAGGATGTTTCATTCTTACTTTAATTTCTTCATTTTGAATTCCATAGAATTAATGGATTTGAATTAATAATTGATACACACAGCACTATAAGGATGGTAATGTGACTTCACTGTGTGAACAATCTGCTTTAGGCAATGGTGGGATGGAAGTCAGTGAGCATGGGAACCTAGACTGAGTTGCTGTTAAAGTCTTTGCACATTGGCAGGGACCTGAGATGCTAAATTATCACCTTTGGTGTTCCACATGTCCCTCTCACATATCATATGACTTCAGGAATATTTCCTTCAATCATACATTGCCTTTACATATCACAAAAAAGAGGTGAAAATTAAAAAAAACATTTTGGAAGATGGAAAAATGAGCAAATTTTCAGTCTAGTGAGCCAATACGAAAAAATATTTCTTTTCCTTGAGTTAATTTTTACATATTCTTCAAAGGAATTCCAGAACTTCATGGCAATATGAATGTATGTGGCCATACAATTATATTTATATTCTTTTACTCCTTATTTCTTTTATTCTGTTCATCTTTGTATTGGTTTCCAGGTCAACAGTGCCAACGGTGAAAGCCACCGCTATTAGAAGCTTAAGAACAAACGAAAAAGGACTCTTCTAGTTTTAGGATAATTGAAACAGCCCCCAAAATATGGTGGTCAAAGTATTAATCAAAATTCATTGTGTAGCTAAAATTTTAATATGATGAAATCATCATCAACAAATTATCACAGAAATTGTCTTTAAATTACAGCTGAAGAATATTTAATATACCAAATAAATAAATCAACAAAACTCATAATGCTGTTAATATTCACACCAAATTAAAAAGAGCACTCTTGGGCGCCTCCGTGGTTCAGTGGGTTGAGCCTCTGCCTTCGGCTCAGGTCATGATCTCAGGGTCCTGGGATGGAGGCCGCATCGGGCTCTCTGCTCTGTGGGGAGCCTGCTTCCCCCTCTCTCTCTGCCTGCCTCTCTGCCTACTTGTGATCTCTCTCTGTCAAATAAATAAATAAAATCTTTTTTTTTTTTTAAAAAAAGCACTCTTTCTGAGATTTAAAAAAACTACTTATATAAACTGTAAGAAGCGTCTGAGTCTTACTGTTCTAGTCACTACTGAGTACTCTCCAATATTGTCTACAAATAGCCATGCAGAAATCATGATCATAACTGTGTGATATGAATAAAAGAAAGTAGTGGTCAAGTAATCAGTATTCTCACTACTTTAGAACTTCCCTCTTTCTCAGTTTTGGGAAAGATACTGCATGATTAAGTCTATCCAAAGGCAAGTGCAGGCTCTATAATAAATAGCTATACCTACAAGCCCTGAAGAGATTATGTCTGCTATTGGAAAGGTGTAGCTCCAAGGGTGTGATGTTGCTAAAGACGGAAAGAAAACTCTGGTCAGTCTTTGGCAGTCTGCTCTGCTATCCACCGGTCACTCGTCTATCTCTAGAAGTCCTTCTGTTGCATGTGTTGCTGTCTGCCGCATTGCCTTTCACCTTACGCAGAATAGAATAATATTCAGGAGGCTAGGTTAAAAAAGACCCCAAGCCAGCAGAAAATGTGGTTTATTGACAGGACGCTTTACAGATGGATAATGATAGTAATGAGAAAGCTGCATAATTGCTCTTTGTGGTGGGCCAAAATCTCAGTCAATGGCTGATACACATGGAACAAAATTATTAAGGCACTTTATTTCAGAGCTGGAATGGTTCCCAAATTAGAACAGACCTGCTAACAGTCCATCTGGCTAGGTTTTGGAATGGTAGACAGATTGTGGTCTATGGATGCAATTCTTTAGAATAAAAACAAACGGCAGAGGTACTCCTTTGCCAAAAGACCCAATGGATTTTTGCAGGGATTTCATAAACATCTACACCATAGAGCCGTGATTGCTCATGTCCAAAGCAGAAAAATCTCAGGAAAGATGTGAGTATTCAGTGTCATTGGTGTGAAAGATAATTTCCCATTTCCTGGTAAATGCAGAAATTCTTGGCAAACTAGATAGGAGATCAGTTTGTCTGGCGGGTCTGCTTTACAAAAGATCAACATACTGCCAAACCAGTCAGAAAAAATGGCGCACTGGCTTTCCTTCATAGGATTCTGGTATACACAAGAGCCGTAGAGAACCAAGACTTGTTGGATCGTGGTTAAAATTAGAGCTGGCCTTGTATTTAGGAAGAGTGTGATCATATGATCCAGTTGGTTAACTATGAACTCCTTTAGTTAGTTTTGCCAATTTCAAATAGTCCCTTTCTGCTCAAAGAAAGAATATGGAATAAAAGCGTCCAAAGGATCTACAGTTCCATATCAAAGAGAAGAGCTCAGATTTGTTTGTTTTAGGCACATGCAATCCAACCCAGGGAACATAGCCCAGGGGAGACCACCCAGTATAGACAGGTGGGAGGGGTGTGCTAGGGGGCTTCTGAACTTTGTGGTACAATGCAAATTGGATGAACCAAAGCTCTCCGTCTCCCTCCTTGGTTAACTCCCAGCATTGGTGTAATAAAGGGTTGCACAACCCCTTTTGTCCTTCCACAGGGCCAAGCAGAGAGGAAAGCCTGCACTAATAATGGGGAAAGCCCGTGGCATGGGAGGGGTGACCTGGCTCACACTAGGCAGTCAGTAAACAGTCCACAGAACAGGATAAATTAATTCTAGCCTCAGTTCTGCTGATAACTACCTATTCAAGCTTAACTACTTTCCTTTTCTGAGGAAAAGGATGATAAAACTGCGCTTACCTCCCAGGACAAGTATGAAGTGGGACAATACCTAGAAACACATCTTAGGAAGCCTGAGGGATTAAAGATGTTATGTCTTTAAAAGTTACCCAGGAACTACCATTTTGGAGGATAAAAGTGGCTCATTTTCTCATTTTTATTCCTGTTTTATTCAATAAAATAGGTAATCTAAATCGAAGAATATTTCTTTCCCATGATTTTCATTTTGAATAAGCCATAACTGTATTTGACAGACACTTTCATTTTTCCTTGAATTAACCAAAAACCCAAGACATGGCTCAGCACCAACTACCCAATATGACTTTATTTTTGCAGGAAGTTCTAATCATCTTCCTAATCTGGCAATCTTTCCTCCAAAAGCCTGACTTTTTTTTAAAAAACAAATTATGCTTCATGTTTTCAATTGAAATCTTGGCCTTTGACCTCTGCTGAAATGCAAAGACCAATGGGAGGGATAAAGCACTAAGCGGCTATTGGTTTTTGTGTTTTTTGTTTTTTTTTTTAAATGTGGTAATGAAAGGGGAGGTTTCAATGGGGGAGGATATTGAAGAAAAGATCAAAAAGACTTGGCACTGTTGGATGCCGAGACATGGACTGGGAAGTGAGGTGGGGAGACACACTGTAATAAAAAGCCGCTCATTTCATCCTTTTACTGTGGGTTCACCCTGATAGAGGGAGAGTGGAAACGTGAGTCCTTTGCTCACAGGTTTAGGAGCTAAGTAGATCTAAAATGTACAGAGAGAAGCTATTAACATGTTATGAGTCTTTTTCCCCCTTGCCCAGTAAAGTCAGAAAGTACTTTCGCTTTTCTTTCCTTCCTTTCTTTCTTTCTTCTTCTTCTTTTTTTTTTTTTTGCTACATTATTTCTTTGAGAAATAAATTTGGGGGGGTCATTGCTCAAGGTCAGTCTGCTCTGACCTTCCCGATGTTTATTTAGCAGTTGGCATACTCTTATCATCCTGGAGACCCACTCTCATCCCACATTTCAAAGTGGAAAACAAACCAAGCACCACTAGTTAACAAAAGATCCCTTTATCTAACAGAGGGATGATTTTGAAGATGGGACTTTTAAAAGAATGATATAAAAGAGAAAGCTAACTATGAACATTTTGTCCATGTCAGAAAGCTTTGTATCAAAATAGCTAAAAATAAAACCAAGAACCATGATTTTACTATACACCTATCACATGTTTGGCAAGTATTCCGTATTACCTGTAATATTTTCCACAGCCCTAGAAAGTATGAATTAGTAGTTCTGTTGAAACAGTTCAAAGTAAAGCTGAGCAAGTTGAAGAAGCATGGTCCACACTGTACAGGGAGCAAATGGAGGTGCTGGGATTTGTAAATTAGAGGAATCTGCCTCCAAAGCCCACTATATTACACTGCCTCTTACAATATGATCTCTTTTCCTTTGAATAAAGATGCAAATATGGGTAGGCATTACTTCTGTTTCTACCCCTGTAAGCACCCCTTCAAATAAGATTCTGAAGTTTTACAAAGTATGGTATAAAAAACCATTCTTACGAAGAATTTGTGTTTCTTAGAGTGATAATGAGGGATTATTAAACTCACATGTAAGTGATTGCAGAGCTGAGGATATTTTTGTGAAACAAGTTCATTATATTGTTTCTTCCTCATTTTTCAGTAAAATTATATCAGAAGGCTTTACTGAAGAGAAACACAGATACTACAAGAAATATTCACCTTTACACAAGTCCAGAGAGCACACAGTATTTAGAAATATATAAATAATCCCACATAGAACTATTTATATACTCATATAAAAGAGAACATTCACTGAGTTATATTAGGTATTTTATGCAAGCGTCCGTCTATATAAAAACCAAAGGAGACTGATTACTATCCTTATCTTAACAGATGAGAAAACAGATTCAGAGAATTAAAAATTTGCCCAACATCATTAACTTAGTCAATGATAGGGTTGTAATGCTAATCTTAATTCAGCAAATTGCCTCTCAACATTATTTATAGATTATTTTATGGCTATTCACAATAATTCTCCTATAATTTTTCATGTGAATATACAAAAAAAAAGAGTGTAAATTTCACTGTCATTGAATCTTGCTGACTTATAATTTTTAACTCTATACTTTTGCTCTGTTTTTCTAAGCATGATCAGCCTTTCTTCTAATCATAATATACGGCTTATATGAGACCTGGCAATTGTATAACTAAAATATACTAGATAATTCAGGGACGCCTGGGTGGCTCAGTTGGTTAAGCGGCTGCCTTCGGCTCAGGTCATGATCCCAGTGTCCCGTGATCGAGTCCCACACCAGGCTCCTTGCTCAGCAGGGAGCCTGCTTCTCCCTCTGCCTGCCCCTCTGTTTGCCTGTGCTCACTCTCTCTCTCTCTCTCTGACAAATAAATAAATAACATCTTAAGAAAAATAAAATATACTAGATAATTCATACTGAACAAGCTGAAATACAAATTTTATTCTTCATATTTAACAAAAATTCCACCTAGCTGGGTATTTTACCATGCAACCTTAACTTCCTTGAGTACACAGGCCTGTCTTGTTTAACATTTTATTCTTGTAAGCACTTGTAAAATGGAGACATTGAGAACCTCTGTCTTATAGGAGTTAAGTATGAGGATTGCATGACATGATGTATGCTAAAGTCTTTTATAAATTGACAACTAGTATACAGATAAAGATTATTATCTTGCTGCTGCTTCCATCAATAAGCTCAAGTTTACAGCTTTTGAATGAGTCAAAGAATGAATTAATATTCTCACAGAGACCAAACGCTGTCTGTCCTTGGCTCAGTAGTTTTCACTTGAGATATAGAGAACATTGCCAAAGAATTTCAAAATTGAAAGATTTCCTATTGAAACACTAAAGTAAATAACCTTGGCTGATCTACTCAGGGCTGTAAATACTCTTTAAGCACTTGCTCTTGGCCTAAGAGACAGTGTGATCATTTTTCTGACCTAATTATGAAGTTGGATGCAGACTGAGCCACAGTGTAGGACTTTTGGAATTCCAAAGCAGACTGAACTCTGTTAGCTAAAGCCATGACATCTGGAGTTCTCTGGTTAGAAACAGATTTTTCAATTTTTTAAAAACCTTTGCACTTGTTATTTGCATCTTCTCAAATCTCAATCTTCTTAACCTTTGTTGAGTTGCATGATTTTACCTACTTGTTTAATATCATGTATGTTTATGTGCATGCACCAAGATGGAAAATTCCTTCAGGTCAGTATTTTGCTATTCTGTCTAAGAAGGAGTAAGTTAATTGGCAAGGCTGTCCAGAAGTTCTTTCTGACATCTAGTCATCGATTGTAAGTGGTGAGGGCATGGAAGAAGTATAAGAGCATTTTGAAAGTGTGAAATAAATCCTGATAGCTGTTTTCTACACTAAATGCTTTTTGCCCCTAGACAGACACATGCTATTTCATGGAAGTGAGTGGCACACTTTGTGACCAGTCCTGGGCATTAATTTTGTTCCTGCTCTATTGATCAGTGTAAAGAGATCTATCTTATTGTGCCATGCACTTCTGTTTAAGAAAGGTTAATGGTTCCTGGTTAACTGGTTTTGGAAAGAAAAGCCAGAGATCTTATAGAAAACTTCAGAGCTCTTATTGCATTATATAAAAAAAAAAAACCCTGGAAGTCTCTAAAAAATCATAGAGAACCGTAGAGAGCACCATTTTCCCCCCAAGGGTAAAGCGTTTTCTTTAAAACATGTTTAATGACTTCTTTATTTTCTTGTATATTTTCAGAAAGTTTCTTCTGGGTCATTTTTGTTATAAGGAATTAGTGATGGAATTTAAATATGGACTCTGGATTAAATAATAGTATTGTTAAATAGTAGTATTGTTAAATAAATACCACTGTTAAATGATGTGTGGCTATGTAAGAGGATGTACTTATTTTTAGAAAATGCACCCTGAGGTATTTAAGGGTAAAGGAGCACAGTGTTTTCAGTTTACTCATAAATGGCCCCAAAATAATTATAAAAAATGATAAAATGAGTTGGTAAATTGGCATGAAGGATATATAGGAGTTCCTTATATTATTCTTGTGACTTTTTTGTAAGTTTGAGGTTCTTTGAAAATAAACAAAAGAAATACACTGATACTAAGAAAAAGTTATGAAACTGTTTTCTTCATTTCAAATGAGCATTTGTAAAACATTTATTAAGCCATAAGTAACGTAAAGTTTAGTGAAGGAATAAAAAGATTTTTCTTAACCTCTGGTCCAGATTTCGGGCTAAAGTAAAATTCTCTCATTGACAACATTTTCTAATATGTTTAGTGCTTTAGGGATATTCAGCTCTTTGAGGGAGAAAGTGCTCATGAGGTTACTCCATGGAACCATGGAGTATTAGAAAAGTTAAAACAAAAGCTGGTGGTAGAAGTCAGAGTAGAGTTCAAGTTTTAGAACAGGTTATTATTGCCGTTTTACTATGCTGCAATGGACAAGGTCCTGGGTGTTTGTGTTCATTTGGTAAACAGGGTTTTCTTAGTCTAGTTCTACATCATACACTTCCCACTTTTCTTCCATTTTTCAACTTTTCTCTTTGGTATTAACACAATTAAATAAAATTATACTTCAAACATTCTAAAACATAAATGAAAACTTACAGATACAACTATCCATCACATCCCTTTCTTACACTTCGTAGAATCCCATAGCTTTCCAATGTAACAGTGAAAATAAGGTTAGTCTATGTAATTAGCTTCTTACTTGATCCTTTTTTTGTAATTTTACTTAAAGAATTAACAAAAATAATTCTATCAGTCATGTAACCAGCTCTTTACAATTCTTTCAATGAATCACTTTCTTTAAATATGTATACTTAAACCATCTGAATGAAAAATCAACATTTTTGTTCTCTTACATAACATCAAACAACATGTTTGATAGATTTTTTTTCCCTCAACACATTAATGAGGTTGGCTGGTTATTATGGGACTCTGAGCCAAAGCCCAGGACAATTTATACTATTCCACTGATAAATGTACTTTTACTTTATTTAGAATGGGTACGATGAAAAATAAAACTTTATCTTTTTCTAGTAGAAAATTAGCCAGGCAATATATGCTCAACACATGCCTTTTAAAATAGCACTAACTGATCCACTAAACTGTAGCACTGATCATTTTGCTATCATAATGGATAATTAATGAAGGACACAGAAAACATAATAAGGAGCTGACTTAAAATTTAATTTTTAATAAACCTAAACATTCAAAATACCTTAAATGTCATAAAGTCTCTTCCTTTATTAGGACCACTGCGGTTACTGCCATAACCAAAAACAGCCCAAAATGCATAATTCTATTTTCTGCTGAAAAAGCAGACAGACCTGAATCATCAATCTTTTAGTGTGTCTGACTTTCTGGATGGGTGATTATCTAGTTTATTCCCACCCTCTGGGGTACTCCCGGCAGTTTTAGTGTGAGAAAGTATTTATTTCCTGTCTCAGTTCCTGCCGCTGCAGTTTTATGATGCTTACTCTTCTTCCGCAGAGGTGGTGGACGTGTGGTCGGCCTCGTCATCCATTTAACATCACTGCCTGCTCACGTCCACCCTCAGGTCAGTGTTCTTGACTGGGCGAGAAAGTTCTGATCCCTTTCACACTGAAAACACCCCATTTCTCTTTCCTTAAAATGCCTTTGCCTTCTTTCCTGTATTCCAGTGATTCTTAACAATTTTGGGGGGGGGTGGTTTGCACACCTTTTAATAATTTGTTTAAAGATTTTATTTATTTATTTGACAGAGAGAGATCACAAGTAGGCAGAGAGGCAGGCAGAAAGAGAGGGGGAAGCAGGCTCCCCGCTGAGCAGAGAGCCCGATGTGGGCATCCATCCCAGGACCCTTAGATCGTGACCTGAGCTGAAGGCAGAGGCTTTAACCCACTGAGCCACCCAGGCGCCCAAGAATTTTTTTTTTTTTTAAGATTTTATTTATTTGTTAGAGAGTGTGCACAAGCAGGGGGAGCAGTAGTCAGGGAGTCCGCTGAGCAAGGAGCCCCAGGCGGGATGCAGTCCTAGGACCCTGGGATCATGACCTGAGCTGGAGTCATATGCTTAATGGACTGAGTCACCCAGGAGTCCCCCTTTTGAGAATCTGATGGAAACCTTGGAGCCTCCCTCCAAGCAGATGGCCACACAGGTTCAAGACTTTGTATGCTGTTTCAGGATCTGTTCTACCTGGTAGCCTGTATATGTACCCTTCAGGAAAGCAATTATGGAGATAAGAATGTCCTTTAGGCGGCTGTTTAAATAGTGGGTTCATCAGACCAACTCTTTGAGATACTAACTGAGTAGAGCCACAGAGGGACTTAGCATCTGTATGGTCACAAAGTCTCAGTGACACTAATGTTTGAGGACCGCAGCACAGTCTGAGAAAGATTCCTCTGGGGTCAAGGTGCTTCAGCTGAATAATTTCCACTTCCTGCCCTCTCCAGATTTTGTGTTTCTTACCTCCTAGAAAAATTTAAACCTAGAGAACCTAAATACTTTATTTAGTTTACAACATGCTGTGTTGTAGTATGTTATTGTGTTTCAAAAAAGGCTCCCCAGATAATTTTCTTTTATATATAAAAAGTTCACTCAAATCCCCAGCATAAGGATTTATGAAAATCCAATCAATCGCAGCAAAGTCCCATTTCCTTTCTGAAGTTTTCTGTGGAATTTTTAGCTTGTAATGGTCTAAATTTATTGACTGCACCACTTGTTTGGCAAGCATGTTACGTTTTAGGCATTCGAGACCTTAATTGCTATTTAGAGAAAATATGATTATCTTATTTCTCCCATTTTTTAAACTAAGGAATAATTGATATATAACATTGTATCAGCTTCAACAGCATAATAAGTTGATATTTGTATACATGGCAAAATCATCACCATAATATCTAGTTTTCTCTCACCATTCATAGTTACCATTTTTTTTTTCTTCTGATAAGAATTTTTAAGATCTGGGGACACATGGGTGGCTCAGTAGGTTAAGCATTTTCTGCCTTCAGCTCAGGTCATGATCTCAGGGTCTTGGGATCAAGCCCCACATGGGGCCCCCTGCTGAGCAGGGAGCCTCTTTCTCCTTCTCCTCCCTGCTTGTGCTCTCTCTCACTCTCTCAAATAAATAAATAAAATCTTTATTAAAAAAAGTACTTTTAAGATCTACTCTTTTAAAAATATGGTGATTTTAATTAATACTGTATTGTATATTATTTTAATACTTTGATCATGAGCTTTCAAGGACAAGGATCTAGTACAGATCTGTATAACTACTTATTGCTCAGCCCAGTGTCCCAGGAAGTGAGGAACTTAATAACTCTTTGTTGGTTGATAAATGTATGATTAAGGGAAGAAATGTTTCTCTGAAATCAGTAATTCTCCTTAAAAGTCTATGACAATGTACTCCTTGGCTAATGACATCCAGTAAGTTATTTCTTCATGGCATAGGTTCCTCAAGTCAGACAAATCTGACCTAGGATTACATCAACTCTGATACTTGTTTGTTGTGTGTTCTTGGGCAAGTTAGTGAATGCCTCAGAAGGTACTCAGTAAATTATTTACTTTCTTGGTGATGTTGGCTTTTTCTTTCTTTCTTTTTTTCTTTCTTCTTTCTTTCTTTCTTTCTTTTTCTTTTAAAGATTTTATTTATTTGAGATAGAGTGAGAGAGCTTGAATTATGAGCTGGGGGAGGCAGAGGGAGAGGGAGAAGCAGGCTCCCCCCTAAGCAGAGAGCTCGATGTGGGGCTTGATCCCAGGGCTCAGGATCATGGCCTGAGCCGAAGGCAGACACTTAACCAACTGAGCCACCCAGGCACCCCAATGTTGGCATTTTATAGCATGTGGTAGGCAAAATTCTAAGGTGATCCCCAAGATTCTTTCCCCACTGGTGTACTGTGCCAGTATAATACATGCCCCTTGAGTGTGAGCAGGATTGTGAATATATTTTAATTCAGTCCTATGATTAGACAGTGCCATATGACTAGAGTGAAGAGTTTTTGCAAATATAATTAAGGTTTCAATTCTGCTGACTTTGACTTAATCAAATTGAAGATTTTCCTGGGTGGGCCTGAATTATTCAGAAGAACTGGACCTTTCTAGAAATCAGAAACTAGAAGAATAAAAGGACCTAAGACAGTGGTCACATGATAGGGAACTATTAACACCCTTTAAGAGCTAAGAGAGATCCCTGGTCTATAGCAAGCAAGAAAGTTGGGATTTCAATCCTACCACCATCAAGGAAACAGGAATTCCTATCCTATAATAATAGGAAACTAAATTCTTCCAACAACCTTGAAACATCCCTGGGAAAGGACCCCCCCCCCCCCAACTCTGACGAGACCAGAGCAGGGCTGATACCATGATTTCAACCTTGGAGGACCATGAGCAGAGAAGAAAGCTAGTAATAGAAAGCTAAGACATTGCAGAACAAGCTTATGAATGATGATTTAAGTGGGAAAAACCACAAATTATACCTTGAAGTTTTCAGATCCAAATAAAAAAACTTAAAAATAAGAGAAATAGGTAAATGAACCACTTTCTCTTCCTGTACGCTTCCTTTAAGATTTCTATTCTGATTTGGCATTGTAAACTGATCTTCCTAATGCCAGACTGAGTATGTGTCTGTCATTCATTGTACAGAACATCATAGTGTTTCACTAGGAAACAATTTGTGGTCACTTTTTTTCTGTGACACATACATAAATTTTGAAGCATTTTTCTATGTTTAATATTTTTTCATAATAAAACATATTTCTGAAAGCACTTCTGCAGTAGAATCATGACATTTCCTTGCTGCGTGTACAAACCCAGTCTATAATAAAGGTTCCATTCTTTTTCAGTATAATATAGTTCATAAAATTTCTAAGTATGGGTCATTACAACGTATTAACCATGAAAACCAAACTCAGAGTTCAATTCTTATTTGCCATCTCAGTGATTAGCATTTAAAGGGGGAAAAATAATCAGCGAAACAGGACAGCTAGAGTTTGTCTTCCACATTAAACTGAAATAAATTGAGGTTGGGAAGTGCTGATTAAGTTTGCACCAACCTTGAGGAAGCTCTCTGAGAAGCCACCATCTTTTAAAAGGGGAACAAGAAGCAAGCAAATGTATATTGGGGAGGGGAGGCGAACCATAAGAGACTATGGACTCTGAAAAACAACCTGAGGGTTTTGAAGGGTCAGGGGTGGGAGGTTGGGGGAACAGGTGGTGGGTAATGGGGAGGGCACGTTTTGCATGGAGCACTGGGTGTTGTGCAAAAAGAATGAATACTGTTACGCTGAAAAAATAAATAAAATGGATAAAAATATAAAAAAAAGAAGCAAGCAAATGTTAGCATTTATAGCAGAATGCCTCATATTTAGTGAAGTGTCTCTGAGTCCTTTGCTTATATGAATTAAGATATGCACCCACCCCCAAAGTAGAGTAGTTGTGATTTCAACTAAGTCTTTAGAAAAGATAGCATGTATTAGCATGTATAGGTGCAATTTAGAGCTGTGGCTACATATTTTGGCCACTATTAACTTAAAAATTCCTTTCAGGGCAGCAGTTTAATAAAGAAAAGCATTTAATGTATTGACTTTACTGAGGAAACAACATGAGAGTTCATTGAGAAGCACCTCCTCGAGGAACCTACTGTATAGTTAGGTAACTTGAATATAAAGTTAGACTCTCATTCTATTTGTTCCTGCCATATGAGATACTGAATGTCCAGCAAAATGAGTAAGAATGCAAAGGGTGCCATTAGAGAAAGACCACTGAAGCCCTAAAGAATTTCACTAGGTCCTTTAATGCTAATTATTAAGAAAAAAAATCCAAACTATCATAGAAAATTTGAGCTAGAACTTGTTTTCTAAAAAGAGTTGCCAATTTAGCTTAGTTTTGATTCTGACCATTTTAAGTGTCTGGGAGGGTATCATTTTCTTTGTTTTCACAGTATAACTGACAACTGTCATTTCAGGTTATTTCTCAAATATTTTTGCTAAGATTTAATTAACAGGCATACCAAAACATTGTGGGCTGTTTTTCCCTCCCCCCCCCAATCAGGCGATACTGTTTTGCAAAAAATGCAACTGATCATTGATAAGAAAATGGTCATTAACAATCCCAGGTGTCACTAAAATCTCATGGAGGAACAAATAGGGGGAAAATAATGAAGGGGATTTCATTGATAAAGAAAAATATTACACAAAAAGCACACACACACACAGAGCTATGAATAATATATTTTAAAAATAAAAGTGTAATTAGCTATAATCCTAAAAGCAATATTTGCATTTAAGTGTTCTATAGGAAGATTATCACTTGGCTGTGGCGTGTTAGACTAAGCTTTAAAAATTTGATGGACTTTGGTTCAGGTAGTTTTTTCCTTTTTAAAGATTTTATTTATTTATTTGAGAGAGAGAAAGAGACAGACAGACAGAGAGAGTGCATGAGGGCAGGGGGAAGGGGCAGAAGGAGAGGGAGACACAGAGTCTCCACTCAGCAGGTGCTTGATCCCAGGACCCTGAGACTGGAGCTGAAGGCAGCGGTGTAACTAACTGAGCCACCCAGGAGCCCCAGTTCAGGTGGTTTTTAAAATATATTACTTGTCTATATTAGATGCAGAGATTATATATATATATATATATGTATTTTTTTAAAGGATTTTCTTTATTTATCAGAGAGATCACAACTAGGCAGAGAGGCAGGCAGAGAGGGAGGGAGATGCAGGCTCCCTGCTGAGCAGTGAGCACACGGTGGGGGGGGGGGGGCTCAATCCCAGGACCCTGGGAACATGACCTGAGCTGAAGGCAGAGGCTTTAACCCACTGAGCCACCCAGGCGCCCCTATATATTTAATTATAATTTTACTGAAACAAGTAAAGGCAGATGTGGCTAATCATAATGATATGGAAATCTTGTATAAAAAGAAGGAAAAAATGAGCAATCAATCCTGAGAACATTTGTATGAGATTGAAGGAAAATTTTTAAGAGCATTTCCTTTAAGATATCTCCTTATGTATATGTGCTGCCGAAGCGAGCACAAGATATCTCCTTATGTAAATCATCTGGGAGCATTTACTATCCGGAGAAATACGGCCATTGCAGCCTCCAATACAGCCATTGCAGTTCCCATTACCGCCTTGAGCTGAATTCTGTAGCTCCAGGATTCCATTCAGCTCATTCCACTCTATTAGAACCTCAAAGATTTTAAACATTGCATTAGGAGTTTCTGCATATCCACAGAAACAGAGTGTGCAACAACTGGTTCAGTTGTTTCCAGCACCTTTCTGAATTTAATCCTGGGGACTGGCAAACTAGCATGGTGTCTGAATGAAGCCTGATGTTAAGTGTGGAGTGCAGAGTGCTGCCCTGCCTAATGTATTAACATTTTAAAACGGATAATTAAAAACTCTACCAGTCCAAATGTGCCAAATCTGGTGTGTAGATTACTCTTTGAGGGGATGAGGGTGATCTCATTTTCTATCATAGCCACTCTTCTAGTTCAGGTTCTCAGTGTTTTGGGTTCTTTGGATGTACTATGGAGCTGGAACATATTCTGATTCCTTTGGATCAGAACACTGACTCCTTGTCCTTTGGAGAGCTCAGCTGAAATAATACCTTCTCAGGCACACCTTCTCTAACCACCTGAGCTCCTCCTATTATCCTTTATCCTATCACTTTCCTCTCTTGGATTTATCATAATGCATAATTATATATTCCTCATGGACCACAAGCTCCATGAAGGAAGGGATCAATGTTCACCCAGTACTCAGCTTTGTGTGTGGCACATAGTAACTACTCAGTAAATATATGTGGAATGAATGAATGAATGATCTAAGAATTAAGAAAAAGTATGGAGGAAATGACTTTTAAGTTGAAAACCCAAGGATCCCTAAGAATTAGCAAGGCAAAGGGACACTGAGTAGGGTGAGTAGGGTGGGAGGGGAGAATTCCATGGCAAAGGCTATGATGGGAAGAGAGCATGGAATGCTCTGGGAATTGAAAGAAGCCTTCCTGTGACAAGATTCCAGAGAGTAAGAAGAAGGAGGCAGTTCATATCTTTTTATGGTCTAAACTGGAAGACCCATGTCAAGGAAGGATCTATGGTACAATTGTCTGCTTCCATGGATATCTCAGGTTTGCAGTGGAATGAAGCAGATGAGCAGAGAGCAGCAGAGATGAGAGCTAGAGAGTACTGCCAGTCTTTCTCAAAGCTTTCAATGTCTAGTTCCATTCCCTACAGTGGGGAGCAAAAGGGGGAATTAGAGAGTAGCTTCTGTAAGCTGCCCTATGATCCTTCCAACAAAACAACAGTCACTAAGGTGACTGCAAATAAAAGCACTGATTAATTCAACAGGATTTGAGGGGCAGGTAGCTCAATTTTGGACTTGGTGAGTTTTCAGTACTTGTGAAAAAGTTGCATAAGTACATTAACTAATAAGACAGGAGTCAACTGTTAGGATACGGTTCTCTTGTATGAAGGTTCTACTTAAATATAGTCACTCTATCTTTGGTAAAGTTAGTTGAAAGTATTTTGTGCTGATGTTCAATGTTTTTCATAAGTGGGAACATGATCAAATTTTGTTTGAATTGAGATTTGGCAAAAAGTTTATCTTTGCTGATATACTTCTTATTTTGATCTCGGTATAATTCAACGTGCTTGTTTGTATTTAACTGCAGGAAAACTGAATGCAAACTTAATACCCAGTGGTAATCAATTTATCTTAAATGCCTAGTGAACTCCAATTTTCCTTATTCCTTTTCAAAAATTTGTATTGTTTTATCCCCAATTAAATATCCCCAATATTTAAAATATGCTCAAACTTTAAGAGCGCTAAAGATGTATGTATTCATTATATTTAAGTGGTATCACAGAGAATGGGAATATATAAATATCAGCATTCCCCTGTAAATCAACTTAGCTCAACTTCTCTCTCCATTTATAATCAATAAGGGAGGATTCAATCAAAAAAGAGTTCAATATTGGAAGCAAAAAATTATTTCATTAAGAAAAATGGCAAGTGATTTGTTATTAAAACTCATTGTAGCCTTATAAAGAGCCTTAACATTTCAGATGTGTTTTGAGTTTATAATTTGTACCTATGATTGCCATTCAAATTCATTCCACTGGGCTGAACAATAGATACAAATTGGATTATAAACTCCGAAGTAACAAAATCAAATAATGGCTTTGTAAATGAAACATGAAACTGAGCACTGAATTCTTTTTAAGATAAAAGAGCAACCGAATTGAAGCTAAGTGATAGAAACTGGGAGAAGATAGTTCACTGCTGCATTTGCATTAAAAATTGAGTTTAGAACAATACGTTGTATGGTTTTATAATTAAAAAATCAGTTGCTGGAGTATTTTATGTTCTTTTGGTATAGGTTAACAATCTGTGGGTGTGAGGGCATCTCAAAGTTCTGATCTGTATAAAAACATATGAAAACAGTTTGGCAGAGTGCAGGTCAAGTTCCCTTCCATCCATTTGTCCATCCACAAATACCACGCTTACCGTGGGGCTGGAACTAGTCACCCTTCTTAAAGGGCTTGGCCTGTGACCATTCATTGTAAACTGGGTCCTTGGACTTCTAATTAATTGCTATAATCTGCATCATAAGAGTTTCTGTTGTTTTTGCTTTCTGAGAAGCTCATTGCTTTCTGAGAAGTTCATTGATAAGCATGTTGAAATTCAATTTAGTGGTTGATTTGGGATTATAAAAATAGTATGAAGTCATTACATAAATTTGGAGAAATGTGAAAAATGCAGTAGAGAAAAAAAATACCCATAACTGATAAATAGGTGACAATCATTGTTGTCATTTTGATATATTTACCTCTCAGTTCTTTCTCATATGAATACTATAATGTATATATATACATACACATACATTTGGGATCATACTGTACTAGTTTTTTTTTGTCAAGTTTTGATTATGAGGTTTTTTGCATGCTAAAAAATTATAAAAATAAATTGTTAGCAATTATAAAACATTCTATCAAATTATTAAACCTCCTATATTTAGTCTTTTTTGTTATTATTTTTTCCAGTAATGGCTTATCATTATTATAACTAGTAATTAGTAATAGCCACATGTGATAGTAATTACTATAGGACTTCTAAATTTTAAATTCAATAGAAATTAAAACTAAATAAAACATAGACACAGCAGAATAGAGAGAAACTGGAAAATATACAACAAAACTTATGATCAGTCATGCCAATTATGACAATAAACATAGTTGGAATATATTTCTCCATTAAAAGACACTAACTTTGGGTTTGGTTATAAAATTTGACTATATCATGCTTACATTGATAAGAAATGAAATAAAATGATGCAGAAATGAATACATAAAATAGATAAAACATGGTCTGATGCCAAATAAAATGGAAAAAGTTGAAAATTGAAGTCAGGTGGTACAGAGTCTCCCCTCTCCACAACCGAGTTTAGGCTGGATGTTATAATTTAAAAAGAAAAAAAAATGTCTTCAGTTTTATGGGCAAGTATAGCACATATGTTTTTTATACTAATTTACGTATCTCTCAGTGAATTTCACATATTTTAAGACTTTTTACACTCTTTTGAGGATTTGTTTTCCATTTTCTTTGGGTAGTTTCATATCAGTTTGACTCAGTTTTTGAAAGAATTTTAAAACACTTTACATAGTTGTGTTGTTAATAATTTGTCATACAGATTATAATTTTGCCTTTGTCTATGCAAATTTTTGCTTATGGGTTTTTTTTTTTTTTTTTTTAACTTACAGAAGAGCTCAAGAGTTTGTGGTCCAACATTTCCTACCAGTTTTGAGCTTTGTGATTTTTTTCTTTTGTTCTTTTCCTTAGAATGGCCTGAGATACGTGTTCACCTTTCTCTAATTCTTTTTCATGAGTCTTTTAACTGGAAGTTGGGACGAGACTCATCAAACTCCTTAGCAACGGTGTGGCCTGAATGGCCATTTCTTTATAAAAGGCAGACTTGGCCAAGGGGAGCTTGTGGCAAATCTTCCCACAGCCTTCTTCCAACTGCGAAACAGCAAAGATATTTATGTCACTGGGAATCTCTACACCTGTGGTCAGGGATTTCATGCTGCTCAGGGCTCATTTCATGCAGAACAGCAGGAAAGGCTGCTGTCCCACTTTCCCAGGGCTGAACATGAACTCATCTTCTCGTGAGCTGTCCCACACTCTTCCTGGCCTGCCAGAGAAGGGCTGGACACATGTTGCATGGTACTGCTGTCTGGCCTTTCTCTGTAGGCTGCTTCGTGCACGAGATTGGACCTGCGTGTTAAATTGGTGGAACTGAGAGAATAAAATGCCTGTGAGATAATGGATCTTGGCTGACTTTATAAACTGGGATATTTCCCGATACTATTATCAGGAAACAAGTCACCTATTAGGCCCTTCAGTAAAATGTGACTTTCGGGTATGCTGTTGCTTTTTATGTCCCAAAGCCCCAAATCCTGTCCTCTTGCCAAGTGTAGAGTGCTAGCTAGTTGGTTAAATTTAGACTTAGAAGGGTGAGGTAATTTTGATAAAAGAATGTGAACTATGCACTGTAAATTCTGCTTCTAGATGCACAGGCTCAAATGAAGCAAGCATTGGCTAAGAAATTGCATTTAGCAGAAACTTAATGCGGTATCTCCTAGAACCGGCATGATACCGAACTGAGAAATCCCAGTCTGAAGGTCTTGTCTGCCGGGTTTCGATGATGTTTTGCCAAAGAAATGATGGAAGTCCCATCTTTGGGGCAGCTGACGCGAGGCTGGCCAGGACCTTGAGAACATGTTTTTAAAAGACCCTATGCTGGCAAGAGGTATAGAGATGACTTCATGGGACTTCTGAGTCTGGAATTTTTTTGTTTCTGTTACCAATTATTTTGCTAGATTTTTGACACAGTGTTTTTTAATTTTTAAAATCTAAATAAAAATAACTGTCAACTTCCTGAAGTTAAGCCTTAGTCCTGTTGCTGATGTGGGACTGACCTCATATCACCCCTCTTTCATCATCAGACAAGGGTGGGGATTGGAACCAACACAAGGAGGCTCCTTGCTACACTCCATGCTTGGTTTCTCTTGCAAAAAGTGAGAGTAGGTAGGGGCTAAGGACAGATACCGCTACTTTTTGTTGATACCTGACTCCTGAATACAGAAAACTCTTTTGAGTATATGAAGAAAAAAATGGAGACTGCTAAGTAAATTGGATTTTTAAAAAATGTAGTTATTATTATGTTAACTAGGTTACTTTTTGATCCTTAAAACTTCTGGTGCCTTAAAAATGAGGAGCATAATATTTTATTGTAATAGGTTTCATTTTGTACATTTTTGCCCATGACAACAACATTTGTATTATTGAAGACCACTTAGAGAAGCCTCAGGGTGAGCAACATTCTAGAGCCAGAGGAGTACACCCATGAGATAGCCATTTGTTCTCATACTTAGCAATCAGGGCAATTCCACAAACTCCTTCTTTGGAAGCAGATTTCCCCCCAAACAGTGTTGCAAGATCTTAATAAGATGGCGCACCTGAGAGCCCATAGGACAGGGGTCCAGTGGATCCAGAAATGGCTGCTTCCAGCACATTAAGTTATTGGGACCAATTACTTGCTTTGAACAGTCAGGTTTGACTTTTCAAAGATAATGAAACATAATTGTGTGGGATTAGCCAGTGCTATGATTGGGAGAAGGGCATTCACATTCTAATTCCAATTCCACATGATTGATCTGTGTGACTACTAGTAGCTCACTGAACTTCTTCATTTTCCCATCCATAAAAGACAGGAGCTAATTAATCATGGCCTACCTCAAATTCTTTGTTGAAGAAGAATAATACAATCTGTCCTGCTGTGTAAAATGTAAACTTCCAAAGAAAATGGCGTTGTATACGTGAACATACATTGTCCTCATACCACACTAGCGGGGCACCCTAAATACTTGCAGATTGTGCAGACTCTACCTTTTAATTCAAGTCAGCCTGCTAATGCCTCAAGAGCAGAGTTCCCATAAGCCGCAAATTCTGCAATTTGCTGTTTATGTAAACCTTACTGAATTGCCAATAATTCATTATAAGAAATGTGCAGTTTGATGTAACGATTTAATTTGTCTAAAACATTTATAATACTATCACCCAGCCAAACAGGTTCTTTTCATATTCTAATTTTAATTAAACTACTTGCTGCTCTGTCTCTAGTGTACAATGAGACAAGACCACACACCGCATGAGTACTAGGATTCCCCTGAAGATTTATGTGAGTGTTAGAGACTGAATGACGATAAAGTACTTTTAGGCCTCCTATTTTCTATATTTAAGGGCAATAACATTTTTTAGGTGATTCCCATATTTCTCAATTCTCTGCCCCTTTCAACTAGGAAAGGTGGAGAGATAAAGAGGGGGAAATCTGGTAGAAAATAAAGAACGAAAGCTTCCAACTACTGAACTTCCCAATTTGTTTTTTGAGATTTTCAGCTTGTGCACCATTTAAACTCAACAGTTTAGGAAGTGGACATTAGATTATATGAAGACAGTTACTCTGGAGGCTAAAGATATTCACTGTTTGTCATAGAAAGTTACCCAAGAGAATAATTTTAGGTGAAGATTTATGGTTAGGTATTAATATGAAAAGATCAAAGTAAAAAAAAATTAAGAGGTTGATCTTAGAATTCATTCAGACCATCTGACTAGATAAACCTCTGCAGATTGAAGCCTTGCTCCAGATCTTATTAAGTCAAGTTAATGGGAAACACAAAGATAATGCAGTTCTTTATCTTTGTAACTCAATTGAGATGTAAAGACCATGAGCAGTGTTTAAATATTATTACAATGACAAGTACATTCGAGAGGGCCTATCCAGGAGATAATCTGTCCCAAACTTCTGCATGCTGCTGATGGACCAGTGCTTTAAATAGGGCAAATAGGCAATTCAGTTTCAATCACTAAAAAACTTATCTTCTGGAGAGATCAGACTGGCAACATAATTAAATGCAATGATTTGCTTCAGAACACAATGATAGAGTTCATCATTTGTACACTTTAGCTAAATACAACACTGTGTCAAAATGTGAGGTGAAATCATTTTTATTTTTCCTAGTACACAATATTTAATCAGCTTTGTTTCTCAAAATAATGACTTGGTTAGACAATGTTTACTAAATAGTGTACAATGTGGTTTCTTTTTCTTTTAAAAGACAAATTAGTGGAGAAATTTATCAATTTGATCAAGGTTGGCAGATGTTAGTTTCTTTAGAATTTATATTTACTGTAAACAAGAATTTCTGTTTGGGCTAAATACACAAGAGAGAATGAGATGTGGGACCTGAGGCAATCGGAAAGGGTATTTAGGTAAGTATGGTATGGTATCTGGGTAGATTAAAGATGGCAAAATGACTACCTGAAATATTCAAAAACCCATTTTCAATCTATATCTGCTTTTACTTAATTCTATGGAAAAAATAATTAGAAGTGTATAATACAAATATTTGGAGGAAGAAGGCATAACGAATGCATATAAAGTTAACAAACACGACCCAAACATGGGTACGTGATACATCAGCTCAAAAAATATTTAATCTTGAAATGTATTCCCCAAAATGAAATAAGTATGATGCTTGTATGTTTAAACACCATAAACATACAGCAAGTCTTTCCCGAGATTGTTCTCAACCAAATTTAAGAAAATTTCTTTCAACACGAAAAGCCATTAACAGAGTGTTAACACTCTGCCACCTACTGGACAACTCGTCAACTCCCAAGAAATGTGCTCAGGAACTTGAAATGTGTATTTCAATGGTGAGGCTTCTGAAAGCCTTAGGTAGGAAGTAAAGCTCTGGGATACACACAGGCAAACTTTTCTTACTTATTTGATAACAAGCTACTTCCCCATTTGTTGCTGAAGGCTGTTTGCTAACAATGACTCACGTGTTCAGAATCAGCCTTTTAATGTTAAAACAACAAGGACAACAACTTCAACAACCACCTCCTGCAGGGAGTTTTTGGGGGCAGCTAGTTTAGCATCAATAACAACTTTATCCGCCAAAAGTGAAGGGCGCAGAAGGTCCCAGCACCTCTGCTTTCAGCAACGTGTACCTGTAGCTTAAAGCTTCAGGTGTCAAATTCTATAATGTTTAACTTTATTTCACAGATACAACCAATGTAAAATTAAATCATGGTGATATGGTATATGTAGCCAACCCAAGTAGAAATTACATAATTTGGCAAGTCTGACTGAAATAAATGTTGAGTACAGATAATACAAATTAAGAAAAAGGCCAGCCAGCAGTGAAGCAGATACTACTAATAATAGAATAGGACATCATATTTAAATATTTACACTAAACTCAAAGAACATCAAAGTTACAAAGGATATAGAGAGCCTGTGGACCTCACTTCTATGGAGAAGTAAACTAAGACTCTGGATGTTAAGTGATGGGAACAGTTCAATGCAGAGAATGGCTGTGTCAAACCTTAGCTTTGTCATTTTCCAGCTGGATGGTCTTGGCCATGGTTAATTAGACTCTCAGAGGTTTAATTCCCTCATTTGTACTAGGTAAATGTATTATGTAACTTACAAAATGGCTACAAAGACTAAATGAGATAAAATACCCGGCTCGATTTCTCAAAGCCAAATAGGTGCTCAATAAACTGTTACCCAAAGTCACAAAACCTATTGGCAGAGTTGGAGCTAGAACCCAGGTGTCCTGACTGTTGATTCCATGCCTTTTGTAAGGCTGCCCTGTTTCAGAGCTTACATTTAAGGAATTTAAAAACTAAGATTCAGCTCCATTGGTATGTATTTGAATAGGCATAGAAGTGTGACTTCCACCAAACCAAGGTCAAGGCTTGACCTTTGTGAATCAATTGATTGGCTATATTTCATTCAGCCCCATCTTTGCAAAGTCACTTTCATAGCCTGAAATATGGGCCTATCAGGTTTGATATTAATTCCTTATATAAAACCACATCTTTATAATTCTCTATGTTTCCATCCTCTTAGGAGGACATAACTAGATTAATTTCAAAGTTAATCTTTGGTAATTAGCATATCTTCATATATGTAGCAGCACATTAATAGATTGTTATATCAAAGAGAATTTGTGAATCTCAAACAACAAGCAATGGAGGGACATCATAAGAAGAAATGCTCAAGCAGAGCTCCCCTCCCTCTATAGCAGCCCATCCCCAGTGAAAAAGGAATCACTTTTGTCCAGTTGGATGTGGTGGATCATATTTGGTGGAGTATGATAACCTTGGGAAAAACCAAAGAAGTTCTTCCTCTTTGGGTGGGACAGAGAATCTGTTTCTATGGTGCTAGCAAAATGTGCCACCTTTTTAAGCTACTGAATAGAAATATAAACCCTAACCACCTCCTTCTTCTGAAATGTACAGTATTGGCTTAGAAAGAGAAAGTTTTTAAATAAAATGGCCTTTCACTAAATTATGGGTTGTTTTTAAAATCCGCCTCTTTGCTTATCAAATTTCACTCATGGTGCAGACCCTTCCCTACCATTCTGTGGTATAGATTGGTTTGCTCCATAGAGAACACAAGGAGGGTCAAAGGTGTGACTCACAGGGACGTAGGTTTGGGCTCAATACGGCAAAGGGTTTGGGGAGCTGTTCAATAAGAGGAGAACCTGGAGACCGGGTACTAACAGGTGGGAGTTTAGTCCAGATAACCAGTAAGATCCCTTCCCACACTAAGATTCAATGTACTAGGTTTACAAAATTCATGCTGTAGAAAGGCATTTATGAAAATGTACTTTCCATTGTTTTTTTTGCACAAAAAAACTCTGGAGGCATATTAGTATAGTAGTAAGGGCAGAGTGTGGAACCAGACTTCCCAACAGTACTGCCAGTGAGTTTTGCTCATGATTATTAGCTGCATTTCCTCGGGCAAATTACTGATGTTTTTCTGTGCCTGAAATGTCCCCATCTGTAAAATGGGGTTAATAATAGCGTGTTTCTTTTAGGGTTATGGTATCAATTCAGTGAGTGAATACAATGTGAAGTGCTTTGAATATGTCTGATTCAGAATAATCCTTGTCCCCCTCCCCAAATGTCAGTGCAGATTCTCTTTTCTACAAAATGTACATCATACTCGGACTACACTAAGGCAATATACGTGTGATCCAAAATCAAGCAGGTGACCATGAGATACAAATGTGGCAATGATGTGGCCCAAATCCCATCACTTTCCAATCCTATAGCCATGATAGATACTAATCTTCTAGGATGGCACTCAGTGTCACTGTGCCTAGATAGTACCTCAGCATCCTCTCGACACAGAGTCTAGAATAGACAAGTGAGAAGAAGCCCATTCTGTTCATGTATTCACGACCTTTGAATCTAAACGTTAATGGTAAAACTTGTCAGGATCGAAAGACAAACTTAAGACCGACACATCCACTCCACTTGTTGCTTTAGTGTGATATTTTTCATGGTGGCTTTAGTAAATTGCCACAAGACTGGTTTTATCTGTTTCTTTCTTCATATGCAAAGATGTGCGTTTTTAATGAACCATTATGAATACTGGTGTATGAAAATGTGCTTTTGTGCTTTGTTAGAGGTGAATTCTATTAGAAGTCATCTGTTTGACAGTATACCCCCTTCTCATGATATTCCGTTTTTTAGGGATTGGAAAGAGATTTTCAACACTTGCTGGAAGAGATCTGTCCCTATTCCTTAGAAATGAAAAACCATCTTACAGATGCACACTTTTCTCAAAGAAAGGAACCTACATGCACAGAGATCAAGAGATAGAAGCTAGATAGCAGGAGTGATCTAAATTATTGAAGATGACCCTGTCATAATTTGTTTTCAAAAAGAGATTGATCTTTATCATTGGCTTTTGCTAAGATTAAGATGAGTAAACCTAGGGGAGGGAGGGCTCTAAGAGAACTATGGTCTTTTGGGAAGAACAGAAAGTCTAGCCACTCTGTCCTCTCTGCCCCGAGAGTAATAATCTCGAGGGGTCCCACTCCTCCCCATTAAAAAGCACAGCTAAGAAACACTTTATGGGAAGTTTAAGACCAACTAGCAGTAGGCTATTTCTATTGGGAGCTAAGCCGTCTATTCCAAAGGGAAGACTCAGCTGCAGGGATGGGACAAATGGCAGAATTCTGAAGGTAGAGCTCCTGCTGGGCCAAATATAAGTACATGTCATTTTATAAAATGCATAATATCATTAATATTTGAGCACTTATTCTGTACCAGACACTATGCTAAGGGTCTTACTCATTCAATCTTTATTGACCCAATAACTCTGAGAGGTAGGACTTAGCATCCCTGTTGAATGAATGAGAAAACTGAGGCATAGGAAGCTTAAATTGTTTGCCTCGGGACAAGTTGCCAGTAACAGGCAAGGTTAGGACTTGATCTTAGTACCCTTGACTCCAGAGTCTCTGTACTTAATTACACTTGCGGTTATGGGATAACTGCCAAGTCCCAGCCTGCTAGGTCTCAATAGCTAGTGGGAATTTCTATGCAGGCAGGTCCTAGCCAGATGACAGAGACTGTCAAAAACAACTATTTCGCAGGGGTCAATACTCTGCGTGGGGCTGGAGAAGCTTCTGGATAAATAGAAGGTCAGGAACTTGACAGTCAGGGAGGATTTTGATCTGATGAGGTTCCAGCAATGCCCTATGCCCTTCATGCTCCAAAGCAAAGCAGACATCGTTAACTCAGGGACCTTAGGGACGTGGGTGGGCTAGACAAAGATGGACTTACTATCCTTAAACTGGCTGTGAAGAAGAAATGACAGACCTGTATACCCTTGGGATCATCTGGAACAGCCCAGATGGGACTAGGGCTAGTAACCCCAAATAAATTTGATAGTGGTTTTAACAACAAACATCACTTACGGAGCATATTAAATGCAAACATTTAGAATAACATCTCCCTTCAAGTAGTTTTGAAGGGATAGGCATGTATCAAAGGGAAAATACTATATTCTAAACTTGTGAAATACTTTGATACAAGTCAATGACTATACCAAAGGGGCACAGATTAAGCACAGCTCTGAGCTTATCACAGGTTTATTAAAACAGGTAGAAATATCAAGCTAACGTCTAATCTAAAATCTTACCTTTAAAAACAGGTCTTGATAAAGAAGAACTTGACAGTGAAGAGACAAAACTAGAGGCTGACTGGTAGACAGACAGGGTTTATCTTTTTCATTAATGAGTGAACAACTATTTCTGCTCAATTTTAACCTAATTAAAACATCCAGTATTCACTGAGGTCCTTTTCACTGATCGTGAAAAGAATGAAATTGATCTGTATAACAGAGGTGAGTGGCCAAATGTTAGGAGCAGGTAGTTCATACCGCATGGCTTACCTTAACCAAATACTACATCCTGCAAACAAAAAATGAAAGTTAACATGGACATGTAATTCTTTCTGAATCCATTAAGGTTATCCTCATGTCACCAAGATATTTGGGGACAGTTAAATTTGTGTTGTTGTTGTTGTTTTTTGAGGGCAAGCTTTTGTTTTGTAACAGCAGAGTAGCAAGGGAGGATGAACATGGAAATGGAATTTGGATGGCTTTTATTATCAGTGGCTTGGAAAAGTTTGAAAGCTAAGCATGGCACTCAAGGGTACTGAAATCCTTCAGTCAGACATAAATGGCAAGTATTTTCCTTACATTCAGACGTCGTGTTCAAAAGGAAAGGGTCTATGCTGTTTTACTTGGAATGTCTTTGATATGTTTTTACCTTTTAATTAAAATTTATTTCCAAAATACACAAGTTAAAGTTCTCCCTCATAACCATCCTACTTTTCCAATATACTTGCTCAGAAGTAAGAACCATTAACAATTTGAAGTTTACTATTCTGGATACTTGTCTGTGCACATAGATGTGAGTAAAATGTTTAATTTTACAAAACAGGATCTATTTATCTATCCAGATACATTCTCCCGAAACTTCCTTTTTTTTCTTAGTATATGACAAACACTTTTCCCTCTTAGTGTATACAGATCCACTTCATTATTTTTAATGGCTGTCTAGTATTGCACAGTATGTGTATACCAAAATACATTTGCTATTCCCTATTGATTAGTGTTTAGGGAATACCAATCTTTGAAGTATTACAAATAATATTGCAAGGAACATTATAGAGGTACTGAGGATACGTACAAAAAGACCATTTCTCTACAGTAGATAATAAATAAAAATACTGGGCCAAAACATAGAGCATTTGTAATTTTGACAAGTAATAATAAATTGCCTGCTTTTCCTTGATCGTTAGTGAGGCTGAATGCCTTATTATAATGACCTTGGCCATTTGGTTCATCTTCCATGGATTTATAACTGTTTGTCATTTTTTAAAAAATGAGTTATCTTTCTTTTTTCTTTTGGATTTATAGGAGCTCTTTGCATCTTAATGCTTAGTAACAAATTCTGGAGTCAGGGAGATCTGAGTTTAAGTCCCAGTTTTGCTTCTTATTAGATGACATTGGCATTTTGTCTAAAGTCTCCAATCCTCAGACTGTTTATATAGAAAACAGGGATCATAAGACTACATACATGATAGGTTTTTCTTGAGTTTTAAAAATAATACAGTGTTGGGGCACCTGGGTGGCTCAGTCGTTAAGTGTCTGCCTGCTGCTCAGGTCATGATCCCAGGGTCCTGGGATCGAGCCCCGAATGGGGCTCCCTGCTCAGCGGGAGGCCTGCTTCTTCCTCTCCCACTCCTTCTGCTTATGTTCCTTCTCTCGCTATGTCTTTCTCGGTCAAATAAATAAATGAAATCTTTTTAAAAAATTAAAAAAATAAAAGTGTTTGTTAGTATTTAAGATGATGCTTGGTACAGAGTATATATGCAATAAAGATTATTTGTTCTTTATGTTGCAACTACTTTCCTCATGTTGTTAGTTGACTTATAATTTTGTTTGCAGAAATTACCACTTTATAGAAATTTTGCATTTAGATATAGTCAAATCTCTCACTACCCCTCTCCTCCTTTTGGGCTTTTGAGTTTTGCTTAATGCTTAGAAGACCTAGATTATGGGGGTGACTTGGTGGCTCAGTGGGTTAAGCCTCTGCCTTCAGCTCAGGTCATGATCCCAGGGTCCTAGGATCTAGCCCCGCATCAGGCTCTCTGCTCAGTGGGGAGCCCGCTTCCTCCTCTCTCTCTGCCTGCCTCTCCGCCTACTTGTGATCTCTGTCTGTCAAATAAATAATAAAATCTTTGAAAAAAAAAAAAGAATACCTAGACTATGAACAAATATATTCTCTTAAATTCCTTGAAGTACATTTACAGTTTTAATTTTTGTACTTAGACCTGAAATACATCACTATTTGTTTCTGAGCATGGTGCCAAGTAGTTCTGTATTTTGAGGTTCCTATTATTTTATCACTCATTTGAAATGCAGATGTCATCATCTACCAAATTCCAAGGTATTTCTGCACTCTTTATTTTAGTCTCTTTACCTATTTATCCTTTTCTGTGTCAGTACCATGGCATTTTAGTTACTTTATATATTAGTATACTTTAGTATATTCATGGTATGCTTTGACCCTTGATAAGGCAAGACCCTAACTCTTTTTATCTTTTGGTTGTATTTATTCATCACCAAATGCATCCAGACAAGTATGGCCTTATTTGTCTTTCCTTGTTGCATCTCCATTGACTAAAATAACACCTAGCCCAGAGTAGGCATTCAATATACGTGATTTGAGTAAACAAACTTAAATCTACCAGTCTTTTTTACACCCATACATTTTTGGCCTTTCTTTAAAACTTTTTTATTGTTAAGTAAATACAAAAAACGATGTAAAACAAAAGTATAAACACCCTTGTAACGATTATCCTGTATCTAATTTTTAGGAAAAAAATAAAGCAATTTTGCCTTCTATGTAATCACTGTACCAGCTATAGTAGTTTTAAAAGCAGTCATATTGGTAAGATCTTTATTTCTTTGTATATGAAGGTTTGACAATTATGTACTATTTGTACTAGTTAAAAGGATATTATGTAGTCCGCTATTTTTTTCTAGGAAGAACAAACAGCTACTCCTTGGAACTTCCACCTTCCGTGAGCTAGACCAATGCCATTTGAAATAAATAGAGCTTCAGGTTCTTTCTGTATCTCTTAAAGACTGGTGAGATGTTCAGAGCAGAGGGCAGATTTCATATGGCTTTCTGTTCTTGATTATCTTTTAAATAAAAATTTAATTATTTTAATAATAAAAAATTAATGACATTAACGTTTAGCTGGAATGAAGAAAAATAAGGGAGGAAAACAATTCATTTTTCTTCTTCACCGGCTATTTCTGATATCCATTTGGAAATATTGGAAAGAAAGTACTGGAAATATTAGGAGGAAAGAGAATATCAGAGACATGGGCAGTGAGGAGGTGAAGCATCTGAAATGCTTTACTCCAAATATAGCTTCATGTTGTTAATGTTTTGCTGACACTGGCCAGGGAAATGCTCAGGCTGATCTAAGGCTGGATAGACGGGGCATGAAGGACTCAGACTGAAAACCTTTGAACCACAGAACGGGTAGGGAAGAAAGCCTATTGAAAGGGATACCTGAGAGGTATTTGTGACCTTGACAGCTGGACTAAAATCACCTGCATCACCTGCGAACTGATTAGAAATGCACATTTTGCCCCGCTGCTCCCTTAGACTGAATCAGAGACTGGGGTGGGAACAGCAATCCATGTTTAAAGAAGCCCTCCAAGTGACTCTGTTGCTGGCAGAAGTTTGAGAACTACTGTTTCAGCGCAGAAGAAGGGGATATGGGGAGTTAAAGAATCTGACAACTAATAAAATCCTTGTCTCTGTCATCAGCTTCCATGTCATGAGGATAAAAGAGAAGTTGGGACGAATTATTTGAGAAAATATGGTAAGGAACTGGTAGGCAAGTTAGGTACTTTCTATAGTGTCTCCTTCTTAGCAAGATTCCCATACATTGTCCATGGGGCAGAATCATTTAACCGGATTTTAATAAACCAAAACTTTTCTGCTCTCTGCCCCCAGCCCCTAAGAAAACAAACCATTCCCATGATTGCGGCTCAGCAAAACTAGGCTGTTGTGGTTTTCCATCGCTTGCCTATTGAGAAGTGCCTTCTAACACACAGCATGATGACTGTAGTTAATACGACTGTATTGGGTACCTGAAATTTGCAAAGAAAGTGGATCTTCAGCATTCTCTCTCTTAAAAGAAATTAAAAATGGTAGGGGCCCCGTGGGTGGCTCAGTCAGTTAAGCATCCTGCTTTTGATTTCAGCTCAGGTCATGATCTCAGGATCATTCGATTGAGCCCTGAGTTGGGCTCCATGCTGGGAGTGGAGCCCACTTGGGATTCTCTCCCCTTCTCTCTCTGCCCCTCCCTACTTGCAGGTAGGCATGCGGACACCCTCTCCCTCCCTCCCTCCCTCTCCCTCTCTCTCTCAAAAAAAGTAAAGATGATGAGAGTAGAGACAAAAAAGAAGTGACTTCTCCATCCACATGGGTTCTGGACTGAGGCCATTGCCCTTTTGTGGCTTAGCAAAATGATTTACTGGTAATATCAGTCAAGCTGACTACTTCATCTAAAATACTTGCATTACCTGAAATAAACCTGCAAGGCCCCAAACTATATGCTCTGACTCTCTCCGCTTTGCCACCTTGAGGAGCGGTGGTGAGTTGCTGGCAAGATACTCAGGTACTTGGAAAAAAACGGTTTTTTTGACTATTTCTACTCATTCCTTTTAATGGAGGAAAGTGAAGCTTTAAAGAAATATGTTGGACTTTAAATATAAATGTTTTCAATCCATTTTCATGAATCGGTGCAGCAGGTAAGATTCTCAGCCATTATCTCCTTCTGTCTCTCACTCCCACTGGCGTCCCTGTCTCTTGTGTAGTCCTTAACTTCCCCTTTGGAGATCCAGCCTTGTTATGGTCCCCATCTGGCGGCTGACCACCATGTGACAAGCTCTCTGCTGCAAATTTGCACCCTAAATCACAGGAAGAGATGGAACTCAATTAATAACTGTTATGTTCTTTAAGTTCAAGATCTTCATTCTCACAACACAGTATATATTCAGTCTACACTTGTCTCTGAGTATTTTAGAAGTAGCTATTTAAGATCCAGATTTCTGATGAATTCAAAACAAGAGATGGAACTCTAGAGTGTGTTTTATTAAGAGAAAATCCCTCTGAAAGAAAAGAAAAGGAATTGGCTTTCCTTCCTCATTTGCTGGCCTCTGAGGTCTGAAATATGTCATACTTCTCCTTTCTCTTTAAAAAGACAGAAACTTCTTAGTCTTTAGGATTGTGAGGAAAACAAAGCTTTTTTTGACTAAGGAATCAGTGAGATGCCCACTTTTCCTAATCTCCCATTGACAGTTAAAGCCATTCTCTATCCCAGGGAGATGAAACCACTCTTCAGGTAGTTTTTTTGTTTGTTTTTTGTTTGTTTGTTTGTTTTTTTTTAAATGGTAAAAAAACAACAACACACTGACTACTGGTGTCTTGTAATTTAGGAAAATATATCTGCTGGTATGCGCTAGTCACACAACAAGCCCTTTTTATAGATATAAAAATTATGGGTTCACTTTAAGTTTAATCTTCCTATTAAACTGATGACCTTTGGCTACTGCCTCCTTTACGCACTGCAGGATCTTACTTTTCATATCATCTGGTGATCTTTACAATTTCCATTCTGACTTGTACTTGTTTTAATGTTAGTTTGCTTGGGCTGATATACACAATACATCATTTTAAATCTCATCTGATTTTCCTTCTGAGAAGTTTATGTGCTGTGTCCACATGGACAGCATCATCGAAAGAATGATGGAGGGATGTTTAAATCAAAAGCACTTCTCAGGTTTTTCCCATTATTGGAGTGGTGTGGTGGGATAGCGAAAAGAACCAAAAGAAGCTTTGGGATATGGGTAGAAGTGGGTTCAAGCCCAACTCTGTCACTGGACTACTTAACTAGATGAACTATGTTGGCTCATTTTTTTTTTTTTTGGGGGGGGGGCTGTCTTTTTTTTTTTTTCCCTTTTTATTTATTTTTTTCAGCGTAACAGTATTCATTCTTTTTGCACAACACCCAGTGCTCCATGCAAAACATGCCCTCCCCATCACCCACCACCTGTTCCCCCAACCTCCCACCCCTGACCCTTCAAAACCCTCAGGTTGTTTTTCAGAGTCCATAGTCTCTTATGGTTCGCCTCCCCTCCCCAATGTCCATAGCCCGCTCCCCCTCTCCCAATCCCACCTCCCCCCAGCAACCCCCAGTTTGTTTTGTGAGATTAAGAGTCATTTATGGTTTGTCTCCCTCCCAATCCCATCTTGTTTCATTTATTCTTCTCCTATCCCCCTACCCCCCCATGTTGCTTCTCCATGTCCTCATATCAGGGAGATCATATGATAGTTGTCTTTCTCCGATTGACTTATTTCACTAAGCATGATATGCTCTAGTTCCATCCACGTCGTCGCAAATGGCAAGATTTCATTTCTTTTGATGGCTGCATAGTATTCCATTGTGTATATATACCACATCTTCTTGATCCATTCATCTGTTGATGGACATCTAGGTTCTTTCCATAGTCTGGCTATTGTAGACATTGCTGCTATAAACATTGCTCATTTTAATCTAAGCAATAGTTTTCTCCTCCATAAAATGAATATCATAATAATTACAAGAATAAACAGCAGTTATTGACTGCTATACGCCTTATTCCATGTGTGGTACTTTTCTTACTTTATTAGAAATCCATGAAATAGTCCTGTGAGATAGAAATAATTCCTTTCCTAGAGGAAATCAAGGCTAAGAAGGGCCAAACGATACTAATAAGGAATATATCCTGTTGTGTCCTCTAAAGACAACACCCTTCCTGTTAAAATAGTAGCGGGGTTAGGAAGTTTGTGTGCAGGTCAAATGAGAGGCTGAATTTGAAGCATTTTCTAAACTGTGTACATACTAGTTCCACCAAAGCTCAGGCGCTTTGTGTATATAGTGTGCTTTTCTAGAAAAATATATTTATGTACTGATAATTTTAAGGGTAACGTGCTTCTTTGTAAGATGTTTAAAACCTAAAAAGTGATACCCACGAACACAAGGGTTAGTCTTGGGCAAATTTGTAGTTTGCTTCATGTACTACCCCTCATTCCTTAACAGCAGGCTTTTTCTTTTGTAAAAGGGCCCCAAATTTTAAATTTTATGAATATATACAATTCCTTGCCCATTGTCCCTCATGTGAGGTGGGGGAGGGGGTCATAGTGTTGATCAATTTCTAATTTTAAAATAAAGAATTTTTTTAAGTATAATCAATTATCATCATTAGATGAAAAGAAGGGATATTTTTGTTCCAGAAATGGAAGAATGTAATCTCAGAACAAAGTGTGGTCCTTTAAACTGAACACACTTAGTAGTAGGAGAAACTCTTGACATTGTCTTTGATATTTTTATTTTGCTGCCAAAAAGGGAAACTCCATCATGGATCAACATAGGTCACCAGACCAAATTTGAAGATCATTATTTTAAAAGCCATGAGGGAAGCTGGAAAACTATGGACGGGAAGCAAACAGACCTAGGTGAGAATGCATGTTTGATTTTAGTAGTTCAGGATAGCAATTCAAACCATGGGCTCCAAGCTTAGGCTGCCCAGGCTTAAATCCTCCCTCTTCTTCAAGATATATCGACTTTCTTTAAGTTCCTAAGTCTCACCAATCTCTGCATGTAACATGGGTATAATAATAATGCCTGTGATTATTGTGAAAATTAAACAGGATAATTTGTCCAGGAACCAACATAATTAGCCCTCAATATTTTAGTTTTAAAATTAACTTATTGTTAACATGTTATTATTAACAATTATAATAATTATTCTTATTTCTTATTATTAATTCATTTAGCTTCTTTGACTTTCTGTGTTCCCATCTGTAAAATGGAGATAAAAATAACCATCTTGCAGGGTTGTTCTGCAGCTTAAATGAGATGATGTCTTTGGCTCTTCCCAACCCCTCTTTTCTGCCCTACTTGGAATTCTGTCCCAGGTTCCACCCAATCCCTCTCTCATGTTACCTGTTCCATTTGTTTGTCCCTTAAAGTCCTGTATACATGAAGGCAATTTCATCAACATACACCTTGGGAAAGTTTTAAACAAGCACACTTAAAAATCCTAAAAGGAAAACACATGCATGATGATCACTTAAAAAAACTCTGTGATGTCTATTTTGGAGCTCTGCTTAAAAAGTATTATTATGAATAAGAAAGAAAACAAGATGAAAGCTTTACAATAAAAAAAAAAAAATCTCCAGCTTGGATACAATGAGTAATAGTAAGACCACAGGTTTGCTTTCTTTCCTACCTAAATCTATATTTTTAGGTGTTCACTAGCCTTGGCAACTCAGAGAGTCAGCCGAGATGCTGTGCATTTCCCACACCTCTTGCCCACCTGTCACCATGGCGGTTATGTCTGGATCGTGACCCTTCTTTTGATTAATTTAGGGTGGAGTCTGAGATCTGGACAGTGATGGAGTCAAAAAAGGAGGGATAAACAGCCTATATACCTCTATTGCTATAATCATGGCTCCTCAATGAAGAAAGTCTTATTTTCTTTCTAACACACATCTCTCTATTCAAATCTAAAATTGTTTAATCCACCATGCGATGGAACTGATACACCTGTGTGATACTGGAGAAGTCCTGTCTCTTTTATTTCTTCACTTACATGATAAAGGAGTTGGGTTAGGACCTCTAAGATCTGCTCTAATCATCCACAAGAATGTGTACTAAGGAGTAGGGAATGGTATTTTAGAAGACTACAAGTAAGTGACTGAGAAGAGGAAACATGGTAGAGAGGTATTATGCCCCTTCGAAAATTCCTCAAATATACAAGTAAATCATGGGCTAACATAAATTAACATGAGTAGAACTTAAAAATCCAAATGAAGGCTGGGAATGGGTATGCATATGTAAAGTTGATGGTGAGAGAGAACTTTTATTGCCAAACCCCGGTATATTAAAACTAGAGGTTTTATCCTGAACTTTTTTTTTTAAAGATTTTATTTATTTATTTGACACAGAGAGAGATCACAAGTAGGCAGAGAGGCAGGCAGAAAGAGAGGGGGAAGCAGGCTCCCTGCTGAGCAGAGAGCCCGATGCAGGACTCGATCCCAGGACCCTAGGATCATGACCCAAGCCGAAGGCAGAGGCCCAACCCACTGAGCCACCCAGGCACCCAAGGTGGGCTCTTTTAACAAAAATGAAGAGGAGCTCAAATGTATTGTTTTTGTTATGTTAGAGGTGGCAGGGCTGGGGTGGGGAGGGGGAGCTTAGAAAAATCCATGACTGTTAAATCAAGAGAGAAGTAGAAAAGAAAGTAGGCTCTGTCTCATCTTTCGAGGTTCAACATGCTATCACCAGTCAGTCTGCTCTGAATCATAACCTTTCTAAGTTTGTCAACTTTGGATTTCTGGAAGGGAAAAATTTAGTCAGAGTATAAATGAATTTTATAATGTAATGTTTACGAACCTTTGGGCTTCTGCTAAATTGATTTGACTAATTTACTTGTTTGAGGGTTACCAAAACTGAATGGAATGGTGACCCGTCCTCTTCTATTAGGGACACTGACCAATCTTCAAAAGCATTCAAGACAAGTTTCTGTGTTAAAGACCAAGTGCTTTTATTATTTTTCTTCCTATCCTAAGGGGATATTTTGCATTACTGAGGGTAATATAAATATTATCCTGTAATAGTTTGAGGTTGAGAAAGGGCAAAGATCCTAAAGTGTTTTTTTCTGTAGTGCTTGGAATATAGCATCATGTCAAATTGACAGAAGAAATGTTAAGAGTAGATTTTCTTTTCCAGCTACATTGAAGTAAAACATATGAAAGTATCTCTTTGTGCTGTATACACATTTTTTCTTCTATTCTTTTCCCCAATGAATTTGATTACACTTTCCTGCAACTTTGGAGGATAAAAGCTTCTCACTTTCTGGTGCATTCATTTCCTGGCCTTCTCTCTACTGCTGGAAAAATGACTTGATTCACAGGGAAATTGGATAATCTAATGTAAAGCAGTTAGGTTCTAGATCAATATTCTGAGAAATATCCCTGACACACATGTTTTCCTATTCTTTCTTTCATTATTCTTAAAATGAGCTGTAACAGTGGGGGTGGGGGGAAGCTTTCGAGTAAAACACATTACACAATAGAATGCATGAAAAATTTAAGAGCAGTAAATAAGAGAACTGTAATGTTAGAAAATAAAATAACTTCAGATATGGTAATAAATTAAAACAGATTGGATATGGCAAATAAAAATCACTTGCAAGTGGCTGAGCATCTTGAACATGGAAGTACACACAGATTTTCCTTTGAGTATCTGATCAGATCTCTCCTGTTGCACAAGTACTCCGAGTGCCAACATAGTCATCGCATAGGGAAATGAGACCACTTAGAACACATGGAAAAGAACTGGCATGCTCCAAAATAGATCTTGGAAAGTTTATCATCTCTAAGTGAGTGAATAGGAAACTTGACCATTTTTAGACTAATTAAAATTCGATGTATTTGTACTTGCCATTTTTAGACCATGTTTTCCCCCCACATCATTAAGACCATATATATCATGGGTTTCTGACTAATTTTCATCAGAATATAGTTTGGAAATTCTATTTAAAATCATATTTTGTTAAGAGGTGTGTTTTGCATTTTTGCAGCAGAAGTTACAATAATAAAAACAGATTAAGTTTTTAAATTTGACTCTGCTTTTTATGAATGAGGTGTCAGCTTGGCAAAGTACAATTTCCTCTTCTTGTAAACCACAGGGCAGCGTGGAATACTATTAGCATGGGTACATCTCATGACCGCTGTAAAGATTCATATTTAGAACAAATTAGGAAAACCACTATTTAATTCTTTTATTTTCTGAGAAAAAGAGAGAAATCCATGGACCTGCTGTTGAAAGACACGTAAGAATGCAAAACTGAAAGGCATATTATATCATTGTAACAAGCTTTGTTAAGATTTTAACATTAATTTATAATAAGCACATTTCCCTTTTTGCATTTACTTACTCTGGAGCCAGACCTCCTTGATTTCATCTCCAAAGCTGTCATGGGTTAGCTGTGTGTTCGTCCACAGGTGACTTACCTCTCTGTGCTCTAGTTTCTTCATTGGGTAAAGAAGATAATAATGGTACCTACCTGAGAGGCCTGCTGTGAAGATGAAGTATATTAACATCTATAAGATATTTATATTTTTATATACATTTATGTAATATACATAAATATGTATATGTGTATATATTTATGTATATATACACATAAATATGTATATATTACTGGCTCATAGTAAGTTCTATGTAACTGTTACTATTACCATTATCACTGTTATTAAAATATTTCAATAAATATATTTTTAATCCAAGTTTCCTAGAAGGGTTTTAAAAGATACTCTTTTTAAAAACTGGAAATTACCTTGTTGGGAGTCTGATATTGATCAAAATTTCACACTGGGCTCCATTTAGACCATGGTCTGGTCAACCCCAACACCATAACTTAATTTCTAAGACCCTACCTTGTATAAATTGGCTATAATGAAGGGGTGTCCTCATTCCAGCTAGTTTCACATACTATAACTTGAAATACTTATTTTTAAAAAAATCTCATTTGAACAAAATAATTTGTGAAAAGTTCTTTCTTAGAAATGCCTGCCTTTAAATACAGTCAAGAAGGCAGCCAGATGAAATGCATAGTTGATAAAAAATACTTCAGATACAATAAAGGCCATGAACAGCAGATATAGTTACAATAACTTACAAAAGTGATTTGGATTTTAAAAACTCCATGTCCTCCAAGGGTAATATAGATTAAAATCAGCTCTTATAAGCTTGGATATGGTTTTGCCTTGCTGGGTACTGGTCCCCTTTAATCTCGTGGATATGACACCAGATGGTCAATCCTACTATGAAAAGTTTCATGCAGATTTGAATTTTATCAAAAAGGCTCACTTGTCTCCAAGTCACACTTGCATCACTACTTAAAATTCCTGCTAATATCTTTACTTCCTTTCAAAAAGACAGATTTTCCGAAGATTTTCAGCCAGATACCAAGAGTTGGTGTACCATAAGACAATCTTATAGGTCACATAAATTGAGAAGTGCCGTGGATAGGACAAGATTAAATGGATGTATGCCTTCACTTTGTTGAATAGACATTTATTTAGATTGCTGGAAATTGAGAGAGTCAACAAGACAGACCTCATGGAATTTATATTCTAACGCAGGTGATAGAAAAATAAAAGATAGAAAAAAAAAAGAAAAGAAATGTGGAGTCAGACAAAAAAATAAAATGCTTACAAACTGTATTGACTATTAGGAAGGAAATAAGCAAGTTGCTGAGGTAGAGGTTAATAGGACAACGCATACGTCGGAAAGTGCAGGGACTATGGCGGGCCTCCTTGTGGGAGTGAGAGTTAAGCTAAGGCCTGAAGTAAGAGACGCAGCTAACCATGTGAAAATGGGTGAAAGAACATTCCAGATGGAGGGAAGGGCTGGGGTGAAGTTATGAGGGGGAAAGGGCATGGTGTCTTCTAGTGAATGGATCAAGATCGGCATGGTGGAGTGAGTGGTCCAGGTAGACGAGGCTGCAACAGTAGGCTGTGGCTGCCGGGTCACAAAGGAAACCGAGGCCATGGTGATGAGTGTGAGCATGGGTTCAGGTGTCCTTAGAAGCTGTTAAATGGTTGTGGACAGAGGGGATACCTGGTCTGGGTTACATCTGAAGATTCCCTTTGGGTGCTGAGCAGAAAACATGGCGGGGAGAGGCACAAGGCCTCACGAGCAGACCATATAGGAAGTTGTTGCGGTGGCCTGGGCAAGAGATGACCGCAGGGGTTTGCATTACAAGTGATGGATAAACAGAGAAGCCGACTTTTCACAGCTTTCGGTAGGCTGATGTGTAGTATAAAGTTTCAAGCTTGGGAATAAAGATCCAAACTGATTTGATCAAAGAGCACACAGCAGGAAATGCCAGGTTCAAGAATTAGCTCCTAATTTTTTTTTTCATTGATAATGCAAATTTTTTTTCCTAAAGGGAATAAAGTTTTATTCGACAACTATATTACCTGCAGGGAGCAGTGTTTATAGGAATAGAGTAAGAGAAGAGCAATTGATTTTAGCAAGCAAAAAGGAACTGAGGGGGAGGTTGTAGAAAGACTCAAGCAGTGGGGGTTTTCCTTAGGAAAGCAGGCTTCTGGAATAAATGGGAATGCTATGAGTGGGAGGTGCTCGGGAAGCGAAGAGAAGAGAAGGGACACTAGAGACAGGCTCTGCCTCTTATGCAATATAGTTTAGGGCATCTTATTTATGTGTTCAACCTTCCTTGTGGTTATGCACGAGGCCATTCACGTGAATTTTGTGTGTGTGTGTGTGTGAATGTTCACGACTTCCTGAAATTCTGCAGTCTCTCAAGGAGAGCACTGGACATGGAGTCCAAAGGCTGGAGTTCTCAAGGCAGCACTGTCACCTACCGATGGAGAAATAATAAATATGTCTTACCTCAGTTCCTCTTTCATGAGAGCACTGAACTCCTGATCAATAATAAGGATAAAATATTAGTTACCAAGAAAATGTATGATGTTATCTCATATATGGGGAATGCCTCTTTAACAAATTTTAATTTGTTATGCAGCTCAATGAGGCTATAACTTCCAGTTTTGATATTTGCTGACTCCACGTCACTACTCCTCAAATTTGCCCAGATTATTAATATTTTAGTAGCTAAGAAGAAATGCCAAGTTTCTCATTGACCTTCTATTTACTAAAATAATATATCTAATTTGCAAGAATATACATTTTTCTCATTGGAGGCAATAAAACTATTTTCATTTTGAATGGGAAGAAAAGCAACCCAGTAAATTCTTGTTTTTCCTGAATTGGCCCTCGAGCAACAATGATCACTCACCACTTTGCTGGGATTTTGCCTTAATGCCATCTTTGCAGTCTATATGATGTTAGGAATGAAAAAGTGTTCTAATATTGTCCTGACCTTTTAACCCTGTAGTAGGCCCAGGGAATGAGGTGCTAAAGCAATTTGCATTATTGTGTTCTCTATGTCATGAATTTCTTTGAATCTTGGGCTAAAGAGATCCCATCTCAATGTCTGGAAACATAGATCTTTTCTACACTAACCCTTCATGCTTGCAAGAATTCTGTCTATCAGGCTTAAGGTTAGAGACAAATAATTACGCTGAAGTTTGGGATAATTAGTACATGAGTCACGTCCATTTGAAATTTAAATTTGGCAGCAGGGCAGTTTGCTTTTCCCTTTTCCCTTACTGCCTCAGTTGACTTTATGAACACCCTGCTAGAGAGGAAATTTCCTCAAACAGCAGAGCCTTTAACAATTATTATTATCAAAGAGGCTTTTTTTTCCCCCCCCTCTTAAGATGGTCCTGCCATAAATGCCATTACTTTTGGGCTCCAGGAAAGGATAAATATAGCTTTCATATTTGGCTGACACCAAATTCATCTGTGTTTAGAAAAAATTAATTTAACAGGTACTTTGTAGAACTAAGTTAGGGTTGGGCAAAAAAAGCCCAAATTCCTAGAACTGTATCACTCCTCGCATTTTTATTGTGGTGCCGGACGTTCCAGCATATGTGTGTTGTCATCTGGAACATCCTCTTGCTCCAGAGCAGGAACTTGGACTACCACAAGGTATCCCAAGAGGCCAGGTCGTGGTGGTCAGTGTTATAACCACAGCTCCCGCAGCCCCACTCGATTGGAAAGCTGAGCTGAAAGCCTCCAGAAAGAGTGACTTTAAAGTCCATAAAGAGGGGCTCCTAATTCTCTTATTGAAGGCTCTGATCATTCAAGATAATATATACAAATTATAATAAAAAGATCTCCAATCACCATCAAGATGTCATTTGACTGCAGTAGTGGAGCACAATGTTTTGGCATTAGGTAAACTTAGGTTTGAATTTGAGCCCTGGTGCTTTGGAGATGCGTGAACCTGGGTGCGTCACGTAAGATTTCTGAGTCTGTCTCCTTGTGGAATGGCTGGATAACTCCCCATATGATTGTCACGATAATGACTAAGCATCGCGGTAACCAGCACGCAGTCGGGGCTCAATGACCTGTAGCTGGGTTCGTTATTATTTTAGTGGTATTCCTAAAGTCTCAGAGACATTAACTTGCTGATGATCAGTTATTTAAACAATTTAGGATTATTTGCTTCCAGGGCTTTGGTCCATACTGGGAGTATAAGAAGGAAAGTCCCATTTTTTATCCCCCTGCCCACAGAGGTATAAATACTAGCTAACTAGCTTCAGTCTAGTGCAAGAGGCATAGAGACAAAGAGGTATATACTTTGTGCCTAAGAAAGTATATGGGGGGCAGCTGGAAAACAGTTCTGCATGCTTAAGCAAAGTTCTGAATATGTGAGCTATGTTTTAATGTAATATATGATATTTATTTTAACATAATATATGATACTACTTCTTGCCTGGGGAGGGGGCTGGTCACTGACCATCCAGGTAAGGCTTGCTGACTGAAGAAAACAGAGTTGGTTCTTTGAGTCAACACTGACTCAAGCCAAAGATAATAGTCCCCGGGGTGAGAAATGTGGATGGTTTACTGATTTGGAGGATGTCAGAAAGAAGGGGCTGGAAATCTCTGGATTGACAGTTAGTTGATACCTTAAAAGAGGAAACATTTAAGGCTTAGTGTGACAAAAATCATTTCAGGGGAAAAAAAAGGCACCATATCTAGGGCAACATTTAGGTAAGTTTAACTCGTGTCACTAAGAGAAAAGAAAGTCTCCTCTATGTGCTGCAGAATATGGCATAAAAGGATGACTGTACTTTTTAATCTAGTAAGGAAATAAGAAAAATTAACAGAGCTCCACAACAGAAAAGGGAGAATAAAGTACCAGAAGACAAGTAGAAAATGGTATAATTTCTGATTCAAAAAGTGATATTTTTCCCTGAAAAATTCACCCGTGCAACTTCTGGATGGACAAACATTCTAAGAAATATTTGGATGCCGAAATGCTGGGACTTCTAAATTGTAATCCCTGAAGGTAGGGGCTTATGAAACCCATGTTCACCCCCTGATACCCTATTATAAAAAAGACATTAAGAGATCTTATTTCAATGAATGAATGACAAAAGGGGATGCTTTATACACACACACGCACACGCGCGTGCATGCTGCGTGGTACTTCTAGAAGCTCTAAGGAAAGCTCTAAGGAAAGTAACCAGCATATCAGGATGTGATATTACATCTTGCCTGGGGAGTCACTGACCACCCAGGTAAGGCTAACAGAAGGAAGCAGCATTTAAGTTAAGCTCTAGTGGACTGTAACATTTCAAAGGGAGATAAAATAAAGAGTCCACGTCAAAGTGACTGAAATTATTGTGGACACTCTGTGTCTCCGTTTCCTCCCTTCTCCTTTCTTCCTCAACCCACTACTGAAACTGCTCTTAATTCAATCCAACTGCGATCTCTCACTTCCTACCCCACTTGATTGACTTGTGACGTCCTGCTTAGGTGCCCACTTTTTTTCTCCGTGGCTTCCACAAAACCACTTGCTCCTGTGCTTCTTCCTTTCATCTAGCCTTTTATTTCCATCTTTTTTGCAGACCCTTGTACCTTTAAAAAAAAAAAACCAAAAACTTGTGTTCCTGGGATTCTGACCTAGATGATTTTCTTTTTTAGATTTTTTTCTGGCTTTTTTTTTTTAACTTCCTTTTTCTCTTTTCAGTTTTTACTTCTCCGAGGGTGAAATCCTCCATTCTTTTACCATCAGCTGAAACAGAGAGACAGACTTATGTCTCCCAAATCCATATCTCTAAAACAAAATGCTGTTTCCAGCCACAAATTTCTGTATCTACTTTTACCGGATGTCGTCACATGAATAAGTTGAATGCATCACGTTCCAAATTAAATTCTTTACCTTCCGTCCCTAAAACATTCCTTGTCCAGATGATGTGAATGACATCCATCTCTCCTATTATTCGTGAAGGAAACCTAGGCTTGATCATACTATCGCCTATTTACCTCATTCGTGCCATTTTCCACCATATACCCACTTCCACCAAAGCTATCCCTACAATAATCTCCTGATTGTTTTCCTTTCCTTTTCTATCTCCCCTCCCACCCAGTTAGGTGACCCTAACTGTTTATCCCTTCTGTTAGTGCAATAAGGCTCCGGGCTTCCAGTTAATTTGTATCCATTGCTCTTTCAATCTAATATCCCTCCTGTCTTCCTGCTGCAGTGATCTACCAGAACAGTAGATCTGATTATTTCGGTCCCCTACTTTAACTCCTTCAAGAGTCCCCACTGTCTTCATGATAAAATGCAAATCCTTTAGCAAGACAGGCTCTCAAGCCTCTCGGTGACCCATGCCCCACTACCTCACCAGCACCAGCCCAAATGCCCATGGTTTCCCAAAATCACCATGTTGTTTCAAACATCCAGGCTTTTTAGAGCCTCGTGTCCTGCCTCTAACACACTTCATCGCTTCCCCTCCTTATTCGGCTCATTCTGCTTTGTCATATCAATGCCGAGTCATGTCCCCTTTAGGGTCATCTCCCTCAGAAAGCTTCCCAGAAGCCCCGCTGGGTGCTGTTCCTCCCGGCTTCCAGAACATTCATGACATTTCTTTATTGGAGTACTTACCAGATGGTTATGTAACTGTCTCTTGGTCTGTCTGTGTCCTGCGGTCCCCAAGAAGCCAGGAACTGTAACCTGTCACAATAACCCCTGACTAGGACATAATAAGCATTTAGTAAATATGTACTGAGCTTAAAAATATGAACAAAGCTCTAAGGATAGAAATTTGTTGGATGTATTACGGAGAATGAGTAAGACATTTTGCGTGATGGAAGAAGGTTAAGATTTGAAATGTTGAATTTTGAACTAGCAGACAAGGAGAAGGCAGGGAGGGGGACTAGGGCTGTGGGAAGAAGCAAAAATCAAAGCAATGCAGCTTCACCACTGAACCCCAGATGGAAGGAGCACCCCACGACTACCCACCTCAATTTTGAGGCAATAGAATATAAACTGAGGTTGACAGGCAAGGGCACAAGGGTTAAAAGTGAAGGATGGACTCCACACTGGGAGTCAATTTTTGCTGCGTCATTATGGCTTCAGAACTGGAATCAGGGAGCCGTTGCAGTTTCCCACGTGACTTGGATGGGAAAGGTAAAATGGAATTATATCATAAAATATCTTAAATGCTAGGCTAAAGAGGGGTTCTAAGTCTTATGGTTCCTTAGCAATTACTGAATAATTATGAATCGAGGGTGACAAAATGGGAGCTTAGAACATAAGTCCGACTGTTGTATAACACTGAATGCGTCACAGAGGTTCAATGTGACCAAACATTAGGAGAATATTTAATTATTTTGTTAAAATAATAAGAAAAGCTCAAAATAAAGGGATGGCAGTGAAAGTAGGAGGAAGAAAAACACAGCATTTGTGAGGAAACCTGGGGATAGCCTTGAGACTTGGTAAGAGAGAAGAAAGACATACATTTGCAAACGGAAATGGCAATGAGGTAGAATGGTTAAATATTGATTGCAAAAACAGAAACTATTTCACCGAGCTAGGGACTTTGTTTCTTTGAGAAACAGCTCCTTAGGTTTAGAGCACTGTCTTCTTCATTTACAAAGAGTACCAATTTATATACTATTTTTAATAAAGAAAGGCTTTTCATCTGAACAAGGACAGACTTAGACCTCAGGCATTCACAGGTACCCTGGAGGGATCATGCGACAGGTATCATGCAACACAGGGCAGGGGCACGGAGCGGCAGGCACGGTGGTAGAAGCATAGCCAGCTCCAATGAGATACTCCTGCCAGGCCAGCCCGCTATTAGAGACCTTTCACTGGACTCCTTGGTCAACATTTCCTACCTTGAAATGATTTTCCAAAACAAAATAAAAACCCTCCAAGAACCCCAAACTGTATTCCAATCAGATAACACTCTTTTCAGAAAATCAATGCATGAAAATGGCACTTAGAAGTATTGAGAAGAGACTCTGAGGACATTTTCTACCAATTCTTTGCCTCTAAATTATTCTCTAAATTGCCTCTAAATATTATAATAAAATTTTAGAGACCCCAAACCTTTCCATATTACCTGTTTTCTAAACTGATAAAGTAAAGCCGGAAACAGATGTTAATTAATATTGGTTCCTGTGTTTTGATAGAATTGAAAACAAATGAATACCACTGTGACAGTACAATATATTATCAATTGGTTTCATAATACTTATTATATGGAGCCCTGAAAGATCATATTAACATTGAAAACCAGACAGTTGTCACACAAAATAATTGCTTTTGATTATAATTAAACTGGAAGAAAATCTCACACCAGAGTGGAACAATTATTTATGTATTGGTCATTCTCTGTTAGACACAGAATCCTTGAGGATAGGGGCATGACTTATTTGTTTATGTTACCTTCAGGCTTAATGTGAGGATTGGCATATAATAAACAATCAAAAATATTTTTTAATGAATGACATTTTAAAAAATACAACACATAGAACTTACTATGCACCAGGCACCTACCCACAGTGACTTACAAATATTAACTCATTTAATTCTCATTAGAGAAACCTCCTTTTACAAAGGAAATTAAGGCACAGGCAGGTTAGATGATTACTTGCCCCAAAATGGACAGCTTCTTAGAAATGATGGAGCCAGGCTGAAAATACAAGCAGAGCCATTCTAGAATCTGTGCTCTTAACCAATATTACTTTTTTTTTTAAATGCTTCCTTTAAATTTAAAAAAATATATATACATATATATTTTATAATAGTATTAAACTTAGAATAAGAAGACTTAGGTTCAAATACATGCCAAATTTGTTTGGTTTGTGGCTTTGAGCAAGTTCATTAACCTGATGGGTCCTTAATTTCCTCATATGTTAAAATCAAAATAATAGCTGGGACCTCACAAATTTATTGCGAGCCTTAAAATAATTTATGTAAAAATGCTAGAACATAGTTGGCACCCAGGGTATGTTAGTTGGTGTGCCAAAGAGAATGGTAGTATTTTCCTCCTTCTGTCCTTCAAAAGGGTACATATTTGCACATTACACATCATTCAGGTCTTAGAAAAAATGAAATCAAATTCTATGTTTCATAAAGCATTATTTCCAACATCTCTTAAAGCTAGAGCTAATTTATGAAACCATTTTCTGGGTGGTCAGGTAAGCTTCAAACTCAATAGCTTGCTTTCTGGAGAGAAAAAAAAAATGTTTTTCCCGGAAGCTATTATGGTTCAAACATCTACCATCGGGAAAAAAAAATCCTCTTTTTCTTCTAATTGGGAAATCAAATTAGATATATTTTCTTAAAGAAAAAAGATTAGAACAACAGTAGAACATACGGCCTTTATTTTCATCAAGACCCCCCCCCCCCAAAATTAACAGGCGCTACCAAATCCAACGGGAACCAGCTAAATCAGTGGTTCCAAATCATGGCTGCACATTAAATCATGTAAAGAAACATATCTTTCCTTAGATATTCTGATTTAACTGGTTTGGGGAAGGGTCTGGATTGACATAATTTTTTTGAAAGCTCTCCCATTGATTCTAATTTGCAGCCTGAGTTGAGAACACTGGTTTAGGTTATCATTGAAAATATCACGTCTCCTATTTCCAATTTATTTTTAATGTAATAAAAACCAACAGTAGATAATATCTTTATTCATGTCAATATTTAAAGGCTCTAAGAAGTCCACCAAGAACAGAGTAGCCACAACACTACTATACTAAGATTTAGCTCCATCTCTGTAACTGACTGAAGCAAATGCTACCTTTATCCATCCATCATCATTCAGTATCCGGAATTCAGAAACATAACAAAATGGGAAACAGAAGTCATATTTATATCAGCTAATTTTCTGGAACTCCAAGCATCATGAAAACAATATAACTCCAAGATTATTTATGTGTTCTTGTGAATAAGTTAGAATAAGGATTTCATGTTTACTCAGTGTATTGGTGTGGTCAATAAGTAATCTTAGAGCATTTTACAATATGACTGAATATTATTCTTGTGGCTCTAGTTCCTAAAATTAACTGTAGATTAGAGGCATTGAACCAAAACAAATCCCAGCTGACGGATGTTTTCAGCTATGTTAAAATATTGAGTAGAAATGAGTGCCCACTGAGAATACTGACTTCAACTACAAAGATGTTTGCAAATCCAATCACCTTAGTTCCCTTCATGATGCTAGTGTAGAAAACCAGCAATCTCCACTTTTAAAAGCTGAATTCTTTAAGAGAACACATAGTAGGCTAGCAACATGTTATTATAAGTCCCACAACACTAAAAAGCATCTCTACTTTGTCTTCACCGGTAAGCCAAAGTGGCCCAAATGTATAAAATACTTGCTTTCTCTTATCATTTAAGACACACTCAAACTTGGACACTCTGCTGTTTAAAGATTAGTTTCAGTAAATACATGGTCACACTTTGATTTCTTTTCAACATTTCACTTTCCATCACCCAATAATTTTCAACAAATAGCCTTGAACAGCTGTCTTGGGTTAGGCTAACTAGAGCCACCAAATCGTTGGGGGTCTCCAGAAGATCGGCAGATGGAACCCTGCCTTCTAGTCTTGCATATACCATGTAACGTTAGGTAAAGCTTTCAGATAGAACTTTTCTTAGGTCGATTTGCAAAGTAAAGCCTGAATAATGGGTTAAAAATCTAACCGGATTCTTGAATTTTGACTTTGATTGGATTTTCTTGCACCTCAAGGAAAATGACTGTTTGGGGAAGAAGAATTAATCTGTTAGAGCTGTTCTTGATGTCTTTCACCCAGGCTTGGAAAGAGCATCATGAAAAAAGAGTACCCTTTTGGAAACTACGCACACAACATATTTTTCCTAATAGGTGTGAAGAATGGCTGCTATGCATAAATGATTGTTGGAAAATAATTCTCTGTAAAACATGACTTAACAAGCAACGCCGTTCACCACTGTACTCATTTCCAATATCCAGAACAACCATGACACATCACATAGATGCCAATATTATCTGTTTGTTAGCTAATAAACACCCCTTGGAAAAAATCCACAACTCTCAGCCCCGTAATTTTCATACCCAATAAGTTGGAAAATAAAAGTTTTGAGAAAAAATTGGTATTAGAAACATAGAGAAAGTCACCAGAAAAAATCAGGAGTCTTCAATAGGAAATCCTAAGTTGTAGCACCCTCCAGGACAACCAGCTTTTCTCTAGTTAAGGGTAAAATGAGGCAAATGAGACTAAGGGGACCCTACATCTGAACCTCAAACACCACAATCAAACTGCAGTTTTGCAATCAAAAAACAAGGTACCTTGTGCCCCTCCACTGTTCACCATTCCTGGGGAACATCCCAAAGCTTTAAGTTCTGCCCATTCCCAGACCCTCCTTACCTGGAATAGTCTCACAAGGCGGCTGGGTACAGCTCCGGAGAAGCGAAGGACATTCGCAGGTGGTGGCTCCAGAGACTCAGGAACTCAAGCTCCAGCGCCCATCTCCTGGGCAGGAGATGTTAGCCGCCGGGTAAGGTGCAGAAGGTGCGCACCTCTCCAACCCAGGAAGGTCCGGGAGCCGCGCGGCGCAGCCCACCCAGTGCCTGGGGGGCTGGCTTCCTAGTTTGACGTGAGAGCAAACTGCGTTAGTCCAGAGCCCTCCTTCTCCTGACCCCCTCCCGATTTCCTGACACTTTACTTCTGCTTTAAGTGATGGTTTAAACCTAGACCCAGCTTGTATTATAGGCTAAAAGGTAACTGTTTTTTCCCCATGCCTATTTCCACCTCCCCAAAGTCCAGGAGGCTCACCTTCCGGGCGCCTTCCCTCGCCCAGCTCTGAGCTGTGCGCAAACTTCTCCCGACTTAAGAGTCCTCGCCCGCGCTCCCGCCCCACCCCCGGTCGCCTCCCCCCAGGCTGCAGAGGAGGTGGCAACGGAATTGATGAGCGTCAGCCCCCCCGCCCCCGAGCCCTCCCACCCCCGCCAGCCCCCTCCAGTCCCTGGAGAGGGAGGGGCGAGCAGGAGAGCTCCGAGCGCCTCGATGCCAGCCCCTCTAGCCCCGGCCCCCAAGTGGGGCTACGCCCGCGGCAGCTGCCCTGCTCGGGTCCCGGCTGGGGCTCACCCCACGGGTCCCGGAGACTAAAACGCGGCGTAAACACGGGGAGCGGGAGAGAGATTCGAGTTAGACCTTGGGTAGGGAGGAATGGGTGGGGGGGCGACAGTCTGGGAGGGGAGATTCGTAGCCAGTCCCCAGATGCAGCTTTCTGGGAGCCCTGTCCCTTCCCCGGAGGATGCAAATTCCGGAGGGAGCTGAGTTTCCAAAAGAACCCACACCCAGAAACCGTGCCACCCTGGCTCCTACAGCCACTACTCGGGGGACAGCACCACCTGAGAGTCTGTGGAGAGAGGGTCGGTAGTGAGCGAGGTAGTGAAAGTGGGATGAGGATGGGTGGGGAAACGCTTGGCTAGGAGCTGGGGTGCTGAGAGGAGGCAAGAAAAGGAGCCGGGAGACAGGAGGAAAGAAGAGGAACCATGGGGGTCCGGCAGACCCTGGGAGAGCGTTCGGAGTTGGAGAGCTGTCCGGAGCTGGGGGCGCAGGCTGCCTTTGGGGGAACAGCGCCCTCCACACAGGGGACTGATGGTGGGCACAGTAACCTAGGGTGAGCGAGCGCAGTGAGGACGGCGCTGGAAGACGGGGGTCTGGAGTGCCACACTTGGTCCTGGGGACTGCGACTCCTCTCTCTTCCCTCCTAAAGCCCTGGATGCCAGGAGGAACCCGGGACAATCCGATTCCAGGCAAGGCGCAAAACCCAGGCTGGCTGGAGCGCCCTGGGAGGCGGGCAAGTTGGTTCCAAGGACGCACAGCCCTTAACATCCTTTAGCCCACCTCTGGATAGAGCAAGGCAGCAGCGGACACTTTTTTCCTAACTCTGTTGAAGTGGTATTGGGCTAAGAAAGCGGCACCTCGCGCGTCCCGGGACTGCAAAGTGGCCGTACACCATCCAGGTTACCAGGTGCTCCGCAAAAGAAGTGATGGTAACAACAACATAATAGGACGGGAAGAAAGCCAGACGGCAATACAGCACCCTTTTCCTGGTAGTTCGAGTCTCTCCTAAGCACTCAGGAGACAGAGGTTCTCTGTGAATGGGACTGCACCTGCACCCACCCGTTCTCCGATCCCTTCCCTGGAGAGGTTAGTCACTATAGGCAAAAGGTGTGTGTGTCTGTCCTAGTTTGAGCTTCTACTCTGCATCCCAGGGGGGACTTCAAGATCCCCACTTTTGTGTATGGGGGTGTCAGGGGACCCAATAGAAGACAGAGTTCAGGACAGAGCAGCTCTCTCACTTGACCTTCCAGGGGTTTTGTTTTTCCAGGCTCTCTCTTCCCTCCATAGCACCCCCCCCCCCCTTCCCTGCCACCTCCAGTCTGGTGACCCAGAGGGCTGTGTGTGACTCACCATGTATTCAAACCCTACAGCACAGCCCCACTGCAGGGGAATATTCTACTGTCCCTTCATTCCTGTTACCTAAATGGGAATGTTAGCAATAAAAATGTTGACTAGGAAAGGAACCCAGGCAATGGGAGAAGTATCTTGGAAGGAAACACACACACACACACACACACAATAAAACACAAGAAACCTGAATTCAGGATATTAAATGTGAAATTCATTCTGTGCTTTGACATCTGTCCTGGGTTCAATAAATTCCTGCATCCCAGCTGCTACTAACCAGCCTATACCTGACCATTGCAAAGAATTCTCTTTGAGAACATTAATTACCCTTTTTCTGTTGTAAATAAGCAGAAAATTTACTAACGTTGTTTGTATATCTACTGTATTCAATTGCTGGGGGCCAACCATTGAGAATTTCCTCATTGTAACCCAAATCATGGAAATAACATTGACTCAGAGAGATTTTTGCCGAGTGGAGGGTGCTGCTGTCCTCTGCATTGTGTGTCAGAGCAAGCACAGAGATTTTTCTGCTGGAGGTTAATCCTAGGGCATCCTACATCACTGACTGACAATTAGTATTCTGAGAACGAGATGGGCTTGGTGGGGTAAAGCTACTAAAGATGTGTGGGACATAGTCCTCAACCATAACTTAGAGACGAAGTCTAAAAATCAGTGAGAAAAATGGCATAAGTATGTTATAAACCCAAACTGATGTTGTATAAGCAGCCAAGACCTAGACTGATCCAAGTGCTAAATTTATTAGAGATAATATCCGGAGAAAAAGGAGAGTTTTTCTGTAGGCAGGAGATTTCAGGGAAGGTGACATGGTATAGATAGGATTAAAGATGAGACCCCTCTAGGGCACCTGGGTGGCTCAGTTGGTTAAGCCTTCAGCTCAGGTCATGATTCCAGGACCCTGGGATCAAGCCCCTCATGGGGGGGGGCAGGGGAGACTCCTTGCTCAGTGGGGAGTCTGCTTCTCCCTCTATCTGCTACTCCACCTGCTTGTTCTCTCTCTCTCTCTCTCTGTAAAATAAATAGTTAAAAAATATTTTTTAAAAATGAGACCCTCCTGTCTTTCAAGAAGACAAAATTAACTTTATCAGCATCAGACGTTTATTGACACCCAAAGGGTCTCCACCTGTTAGAAGCACTTGGGATTTACTGAAATTTAACTCTACTGCTGTCTTACCACTATCAAAATATTTTCTATGTAGGAACACTGTTGTAGATCCTTGGAGGGTAAATATTAACCTGGGGATGGTCTAGTAAGAGTAATAAGCATTTTTGGAAATGACATAAGACCTATTCATGGGTTCTGAAATCAATGTAGTGGGCACAAGCTATATTTTTAAAATGAAGTGGAATAGAAAATAATAGAGTTTATCTCCTGTGACAGGTGTGAGCATAGTTTCTTGAAACTTAGTTTTGTACTAAATATGTATATGTGTACAGACATGCAAAGTAGAGTATATTTCTGTGACTCACAATCGAAAGTTATCTTCAGATTCTTGGTTCTAATAAACCATTCTTCAAATAGAATGCCTTATATTTGCAGATAAGCCTCTAAATGAACTTACTTCATCAAAGGGACATTCAGGTAATAAGCATCTTAAAATGTGGTGGCACACATTTCTGGTATTTTCACTCCTCACTTAGGACTTTAAAATTCTCTGTGTTATTGAGACGTGGCCCCCCTCTGTCCCTCTTCTTTTTAAAATTTTTCCGCTTTCGGCAGATGTTAATTTAGGGAGGATCCTGTTGTAGATCTTGTATTTCATGTTTGGATGCTAAAGAACAGCCTTTAGACGCAAACTCCACTTCAATCCTCAAACCCTCCATTCTCATTGCCGAGGAAGTGAAGTCCTCCCCATTAACCATAGAAAGGTTGTGTGACCTCTCAACTCTGTCTCTCCAAAACAAAGGTCACTCATCTGCAAAGCCAGGGTTCAGACCGTATCACTTTATTGCCATTTATGGTTATTGAATCCAGTGACTTTTCTATAAAATCATGATGTTTTTGAATCGCAGTGAGTAGAAGGAAGATTGCCCTTTTTGTTAAAAACTAACTTTACCACAACTTGTTCTTGTATAATATAGTAATGTGGGGAGGTTATATTTTGAAGGGACTGAGAAAAGCCATGCATGGAAAAACGTATCCATTTCATTACATTTGGGGGGAAAATCACTTATCAGGATAACTGAATTAGGAATTTCCCCTCTTTTGAAAAGAAATTCAGAGAAGAAATTTCTGGCCTCTCTCAGGAAACCGATTTCTAGCTTTAAGTAACTTCCTAAACAGGGATTTTTCCCTGCATTGAAATACAGCCCAATCCCTCTCATGTATATACAGGCAATTTAATGCATGTTTAATTATTATCTTATGTCACAATACATTGGAGCCACCTGTTAGAAGTGTTTGGGAGACCCCAAAATATATGTAAACTGCAGCCCCTACTCTCAAGGAACCCACAATCTGTTTGAGGGCATTTGTTTCTTCTTCTTGTAGCCTCTTTCCAAATAGACAACAGCTGGTGATTATCTTTTTTTTTTTTTCATTTTATTTATTTTTTCATCGTAACAGTATTCATTGTTTTTGCACAACACCCAGTGCTCCATGCAAAACGTGCCCTCCCTATTACCCACCACCTGTTCCCCCAACCTCCCACCCCTGACCCTTTTATATATATTACCCTTCACAGATTTACAGACCTCACCCTGACAGAGAGAATAATAATTTACCTTGGTGAAAAATAAATATTTTCCTTTTGAAACCATTTGAACTTCCCCCAGATAGATCAAACTCTCTTGAGAGTAGTCTCCTGCTTCGGTTTTCCGCCTCTTTTCCAGAAAGAGGAGCTGATGCACTTGTAAGTCTCTCTCCCCTTTTCATCTTTCAAAGGTGTAACACAGTTGTGTTTCTCTACAGAATATGTCTCCTGGCAGGGGGAAAAAATTCTGCTTAAACTAGGAAGTGTCTTTCTAGATTGTACTTGCATAAACTTCACTTGAGTTAACTGTTAACTTTACGAATAAGTAAGTCCATGTTGGCAGGGACATACAGCATTCAGTAGGAGCAATGGACACTAACTGTTTCATCTTTGATGAAGCTGGGAAATATCCAGATACTTTCTAGCTTCTAGAGAGAATTCTAGAGGGAAACTCAGGAACCAGGAGAAAAACTGCAGAAGTGTATCAATGCATATATCCATTCAGTAATTCACTTAATAACTAATGAATAATTGAGTTTTTAAAAGTTTACGTTCTAGTTGAAGGTGGAAATAGATAATAAACAAAATAAGAATAAGTTGTTGATTTCAGATACCGACAATGTTATACAGATCACAGACAGAGGACTGAGAGGCAGGCATGGGTCAGTGATGCCCTAGAATGCTCAGGGAAAGCCTTCCCCGAGCTGCAATGTGAATGAGAAGGAGCCAGTCATTCGGAGCTCCCTTGTAAAATTCTCATACAGTGCTATTTCACCCTTCCCTTCAATTAAATGAAAACAGATACCACTGGGGTCTGGAATATACTTTTTGTAATTGTGTGTGTGTGCGTCTGTGTATGTATCCCTTTGTCAAGTGCTTTCTGTAATATAGTCGTATTTAGCCTGTGATCAGGAGTCTGAGACAAGGGAGGTTTTTGGCTTGCGATAGGGGATAGATAGTGGAAATTTCAGTACTTTGGGGGCTGGTCCCTATGAGGTTAAATTAGGAGAGGACCCTCACATAGCAGTAGACTTTTTGCTTGGATTGTCTAGGGATATGTTGGCAGAGTACTAAAATACAAGACAATATACAACTTGCCTCAGAACTAAAGCAAAATTTGACTTGTCTTTAAAATCTACTATTTCTAGGTTTCCATTTTCTGATTAAAAACCAATAGCTTTATTGATTTTTGTTTTATTGAACACGTACCACCTACTATATGCTAGGCATTGTATTAATCATTTTAATGCATTATCTCATTGTAATTTTGTGAAGTAGGTACAGTTATTATCCCTATTGTAGTGATGCAGAGACTGATGTTCAATGAGTTAAATGATTCGATTCTATGAAATGATTCTAACACAGGCAGCATATATACTAACTTTACATATATAATAATATACATTTGACTAACCTTGGTTTAATAATTACTCAGCACAGATTTATATATATTTATTGATTAAAAATAGTGAGGCATAAGATTGTTTTAATAGGCGATTCTATACAGATTCACATATTTTTAAATGACTGACAAAAAAATCTTTTGACAAATAATTTCTGTTTCAGCCAACCACAGACTGAACACCTAGCCACTGAATTGCAGTGGATTTTTGCCTTCTAGGCACAGTATAGTCTAATAGAGGAGTCAAACCATTTAAACAATTAATAATAATTCAAAGATCTGAAGCAGAAGTATGTTCCAGTGCCCTGGGAGCTCAGAAGAGAGGGGATTAATTCTGCCTGGGAAGAGATTTGTTTTTACTAGGTATCGTCTCTCTGAAATCTAATACTCTGGCACTAACAGACTCTGTTGTGGTGGGCAAGTGTTGGAAACACCGAGCTTTACGTGCCCCGGAAATAGAATTTTCCTTTCGTAGTATAAAATAAGAGGTGACATTTTAAATTACGTGGTAAATATACATGAATGAAATCACGTAACAGTAGAATATATTGTCCACACAACTTCTCTTTGATTATTGTGTTTAACCATTTATAACAGATTCTTTCCAGTTCACAGTTTAAGCAATCTTATTTTTGATGATAATTTGCAAGGCCAGGGCACGTAAAGGGTAGAAAATGAAATGAAATCGGGCTAAAACACTGAGAAAAAAGATATTTAAAGGCAAAATAAAAACAGGGGGAGGAACAATTGACCCAGTAGCTAAAGTTGAGGCCTTAAACACACGACAATGTTTTTATAGGATTTGCCATCTGCTGTCCCACCAGCACCAATCCTGGGTGGCAGGAGAAGACCAGGGCAGACCACAGAGACACCGCCTTCTACAGCGTGAAGAACCCCGATGGACGAACCCGATGGACGAACCCGATGGACGGCTTTACGTCAGGTAGGCCTCTCGAATTTCCTAAAACCCTGATTCACTGAAGGAGAGGCCCATGGTAGGCATCTATACAAACTTACAAAAATTGATTTTAATTGCACGCGTTATTCAGCGAGGGAAGATGATAACAAGGGTGCATGCATGTTTCAAAGGTGGAAACTGAAAACATAAAGGAGACTTTCAGCATAAAGAGAAAGAGCATGGCCGGGAGCAAGGATTCACACAGACGAAGGGGCTAGGAGATCAGGTATTTCATCCCTGGGGTGAATCTTAAGCTACCTTAGTCACCGAGGTTGTTCTTAAAAATTGACTACAGAGTACTAATTTGATTATAGATCACTAGATACAGCAGGGCGGGAGTGAAAACCACGTCTTTAGAACCTCATTAACAGCCTCTGCCACTTTAGAGCGTCAGCTTTTACCAGCTTTCCCTTCTCTACTTCAAAGGGGGGCAGCATTTTCCCATGTCCTCTTTATTTCTGTTCTATTTAAAGAATGTTTTCTCCATGTCATTGTTTCTTTCAAATAACTGTTCATATTTTACCTTGTTTTTTTTAACCCTTTTCTGACTTTCCCATATACCCCAAATTTCTCATCTTAGAGAAGCTTGCCTTCCCCTTTCTAAGAAAGAATGCATGTTTTCATTTCTAGAACTCAGTCATCAGCCAGCTAGTTTCTTAGCTTTTTAAAAACAGCTGTATATTATTATTTAAAAATAAATGTTTTTATGTTCCTTATAAGTCCAAGTGAGCTCCTCAAAAAAATGGACAAATAAAAATCACCCACTGCTATATGCAGAATGATGGATTTGATCAAAGGGATTTAGGGTAGGGCTTCTCAAATTTTAATGTATTACAGATCACCTGGGGCTCTTGTTAAAATGCAGATTCTGATTTATCAGATCAAGGGCCTGAGACTTTGCCTTTCTCAGATGTTCCCATGCCCATGGTGCTGGCTTATGGATCATCCTGTGAGTAGTAAGGAGTATTTAAGGGAAATTATTTCCCTTAAATATGCCCTTCATCTTATAAACTTATTCTTTTAAAATGTAGAAATATTCTTCATCTATAAAATATATTATCAAATGGCTTTGGAAATAGGATTAATTCTGTCTTCTTGATCTCAAAATATCTTAGCAATTATTTTTAAGACAAATAGTTGTCCTGGGAAGGGAGGGTTGTTGATGAGGACATGCCCCTCAAATTTCTAGGAGAAATTTGATGATGTTATGAATATAAATTATTTTTTTTCTGGAAGTATATTTGGTTTAAAGAAACCAGTCCTTCTAAAAGAAGAAAGCAGTATTGGTGATGAAGGTGCTTAGTATTAGTGGTGGTGACGGTGGTTGTGGGTGTATTTGTGATAGCATTATAGTCGTAATAATGTAGGAGGAGGTGGTTGTGGTAGCCATATTGGCGATGGCGGTATTACTAGTGGTTGTGATGATGGTGGTGGTGGTCAAGATGTGGGTAGAAGTGGTACTGGTAGTGGTGTTACCAGTTTGCACTAAATAACAAAGCAGCAAAGATTGGTTTTCAGTCCCTGTTCAAGCTTTTTAACATCTCTGTATACTTGACTACTTACTATTTCTGAGCCTCAGTTTTCTCATTTGAAAAACGGTGATAAAAAAAAAAAAATTTGGAAGGGGAGGTGAACCATAAGAGACTACGGACTCTGAAAAACAACCTGAGGGTTTTGAAGGGTCAGGGCTGGGAGGTTGGGGGAACAGGTGGTGGGTAATGGGGAGGGCACGTTTTGCATGGAGCACTGGGTGTTGTGCAAAAAGAATGAATACTGTTACGCTGAAAAAATAAATAAAATGGAAAAAAAAAAAGAAAAACGGTGATAAATAAAATACTTAGCTATGATGATGATGTGTGGTTAATCAAAATAAACATGTGATGCCTTTGGCAAAGTGTAAGGCATATAGCCAATATTAAATAAACATGTTGATTATTTATCAGTGGAATTGCCTGACTCCACATTCATTCCCAACTTGTGACCGTCCAACCAAGTTGAATTCAGACCATTTTCTTTTTATGTAGTTTATGGGGTTTTTTTCCTGTCTTTTTTTTTTTTCAATTTTCCTGAAAACATCTTTATTTGTTCAAAATGAGAAGTCATAGGTTTGACATTGACCTTTAGATGATAAATGAATAAAGGCAGTTCAATCATTTCCTATTTAAAAAATTCCTTTTTATAATTTCAGCCTTTAAGAAATCGACACTTCCAGAATATAATAATGTATTTTTTTTATCCAGAAAATTCAACAGTCCTGTAAACTGGGAGGTCAGAGTCAGTGTCCTTGTAAATGCATTTGGATTATTTTCCATACATCTTTATTATTTAGCCCAGGATCCTCTCTCAGTACCATCTTCCTCCTGACTACCAGATGAATGCTCATGAAACTCGTTAAAGTTTAATACTGACTATAGACATACAAAACTCCTTCTTTGAAAACTTTAACTTCGTAAAAAAATCCAGATTTTCTGTCCCGACATTTAAGATCTTCCCAAGTTGTATCTTCACTACCTCTGTTGTCAATCACTGTCCATTTCTCACCCTATCCTTACATGTTTTGGCCAAACTAGGCTATTTATCCATTAGTAGCGAGAGCTTCCATTACCCACTATGTGTCAGATACTTTGTTTAGCATTTTACATGATCTCATTTGATCTTCATTTTAACCGTGTCAGGTACATGCTGTTATTCTTAACTTACAGATAATTAAAGTGTTGAGTACTGAAGCAAATTTATTATTGTCACAAGATAAATAAATATTCCAAATATTCCACAAAATAAATAAATATTTCAAGACTCTTGTATTTGGGTCCAAGGATGTGCTCTTTCTGGGATCACATATTGCCTCCCTAAAGCTCACTCGCTCACCTATTTCTCTGCCTTTGCAACATGGTGAGTTTCCATTCTGGAAAGTACTCCTTTTTTCATTATTACATATAGAATCCTAAAATTCTTTCAAGGCTTCACTCAGATGGTACTGGCTGGAGAGTGTCTGGATTTGAATCCTGGTCATGTCGCTTTAAGCGACTTAACCTTTCTGAGCTTCAGCTCCTCAGCAGGAAAATGAGACTGATAATTGCATTTGTATTTTAAGGTTAATATGAGGGTTAAACACATATATGCCCTTATTCTATGTATCACACATACACTATCTTCATATATATCTGTAGCTATGAAGAAATTAGACCAGTTCTTACATGAAATACTATATCAGTGTTTGTTATAAAAGCAGAAGTTACCTTAGAGATCATCTGGGAAAATCCTCCTAATTGGAAAAATGATGAATCTGAAACTCAGAAAGGGTCTGTAACCCTGTCGTGGGTCATATAGTTGCCTGGACAGCCAACTCTAGAGTTCATAATTTGCATATCCACTACCAGAATGTTTCTTTATATCTCTACACTGGAATACTCTGCCCTGTGAAACCTTTCTTAATTTTTCCTTGAACTTCACTGTGCTGTGCTCTTCTCTTACGAAGAACGTGCATGGTAACTATTTGGGTACATGTCTTAGTCCTCTAACTCAATTGTGATGTTCTTGGGTGCGGGGAGACTTTTCCATTTATCTTTGTTTCCCACACAGCACTGATGCCCAGTGTGTACTTATGTAGCATTTCATGAATTGATTGAACATCTGCTATTACAATGATAGGAACTGATTATTCATCTGCTAGAAATTGAAATCCACATGCTTTCACATCAATTTTCAGTTCTCTCAGCAGCTCTGAGTGATGGGTCAATTTCACAGAGGAGGAAACTGAGGTTCAAAGGCTCAGAGAAGGAAAGGTCAGAAGGTTAATCACACAGGTGTTTTAAAACTAACCAAAGCGAAATTGAACACTGGGTCATTTGCTCTTAAGGGGCCTATGTCTTTGTTGTCTTCTTTTAATGCGGATAAATGAGAACTGTTGATCTATTCTTTGCTCTTAATTGCTTGTGCCACGTTGATTTTCCTCATATTTTTCATTCTACGTGTTTTCTTTATTTAATCAAGTTTTTCAGGAACTTGAATTATGCATTTTTTTCCCGTTTTCAAAAGTAATAAATGTTTGTTGTAGAATATTTAGAAAATAAAAAGGAAGAAATAAATCACTTATAACTTCACCAGTCAGAGATAAGCAACATTAACATTCTGGCTCTTTTCTCCGCAGTAGTTTTTCCATGTTTGAAATATTAATTGTATCTGCTTATCTTTCTCTTATTTTAAATTACATTTAAATTGGGATTGTAATTCTCTGTGCAACTTACCTCCTCCAGTCATCATATAGGATCTGATGACTAGAAGTGTTTTATATAAAAATAGGAATGAAGTGAATTACTCCAAACCCAGGATGTTATATGTAGGGTGACATATGATAGGAAGTTCAAAGTATAGATTACGTGGTTTTTGTGCATTGCGGTAACTCTTTTCAGATTTTGCCCAGTCTGGAATCTGTTTTTTTTTTCCCAGCCACAACAATGGCAGCCTGAACAACGTCAACATGCTCGCTTCGGCAGCACATATACTAAAAAAACCTGAACAACATCAAGTACCACTCCAGCAAAGTCTGTAGAAACAACGCTGAACAAGGTAGCTAAAGAAAGTTTGTTTTTCAGGGTAATAGGCTCAAACATGTAGCACAAAGCGCACTAAAATTTTTACCATTTGAGTCTACTACAGGTATTAGTACTAATCAGAATTAGGAAAAATAAAAGGGCGAAGGGGTCCATATAGCATTTGAGGTCTATGCTTTTGAACAGTTGTGGAGAGGAGATTAATACTTCTTTTTACATTTTGTGTAACTTCCTACAGTAAATAAATATGATCAACCCCGAAGCCAGTTCCATGGTGAAGAGAAGTAAACAATGCAGAATCTGGATGTGTAGGGAGGAGCCTCTGTGAGACAAAGGTATTGATGTTGATGTTGGGTGGACCTGAAGAGGCCTGTTGCCTATTGAGTAGGCCTGGAAGTTAGATCAGTAGGAATTAGGTATGGCTGCATGAACCTCAAATAACTATGATTAATAATATTAAAGTTTATTTCTCTCATCAAAAAGTATATGGAGGTGGGCATCTGAAGGATAATATGGCTAACAGGATCTGTTCCTATCAAGTTCTCAAGGGCCTTCCAGTTTTTTGTTCTCTCATTCTTAGGATGAGGCTCATGCCCTCTTGAGCTAAGATAGAATTCCAGTGATTGCAACCACATTTCAAGCGGCAGGATGCAGGGAGCATAGGGAAAAGTATCAAAGGGTGTATGCCAGCTTTCTTTAAAGGGAAATTCACAGGTGCTCTCATGTGAGTGTTGTACTGAGAGCTCATTGGGTACAACTTAGTCTTATGGCCACCAATTACAAAGCAGTATGGGAAAATCATAGGGGGAAATCACTCTTTATTCTAGACTATCAATAGTATCACTCTAAAAGAAGGAGAGTATGGATATTGGAAACAATTTTTATCTCTTTTGGAGAAGTTATCACAAGAATGACAGTGAAAATTACTTACAGCTTATTCTAAATATAATTGTGTTTTAGGTAGCTTTAATAAAATTAAATGGTTCAATCTAGACTGTCTAGTGAGGGGGTCAGCAAACAATAGGCTGTGGGTCAAATCTGGCCTGCCATCTGTTTTTGTAAATAAATTTATACGGGAACACAGCCATGCTCATTCATTTGTCTGTTGTCCATGGCTGCTTTTGCACTACAAAAGCGGAGTTGAGCAGTTGCAACAGAGATCTGAAATATTTACTAACTTGCCTGTTTACCTAAAAAGTTTGCCAACTCCTGTTCTAGACTCTAGCGTATGGATTCACAAATTTAAACGAATCCATTCTTTCTTGTAATTGCCAAGTTCCTAGTTAAAAGAAGCCCTTGACATTTTTAGTATGTGCAGGTACATCCATAAATGAGATATACCACTATTTTGTGTATTTCCACTTAGATGAGAGAAAGGGAGAAAGGATGAGGAGTGGGAGTTAGGATATCAAACAGTTTGATTTCTTAAACAAATCTGAAGTAAATTGTGACAAAATATTAACACCTGTCAAATCTAGATGATGGTTATACGAAAAAGACCAAGTTATTTTCTGTATTTATCTGGTATGTTTAAGATATTCTGTAATTACATAATACAAACTGTTTTAAAAAGAAAAAAAAATCACAGCCCTCTTAAGAAAAGGAGAATTTGTGATCGACTTTCAATGCCATTCCAATTTGGATGTCCAGAGGAAGCCACTTACAGAATGGTGCACGAGCAGATTGACTCCTACTGGAGTGTGATATTTTTGTGATTGAAGCTCCAGAATCATATCGCAGTTCCAGAGACTCTGCACATCTGTAAAATGTCTCTGCCTCTGCTTGCGGACTCCAAAAATAGCACCTGCATCCAAAAACAGAGAGGAAAGCAAATTTCTCCTAGAAAAAGAGCACACTGTGTTGGAATTAGTATAATGGCTGAGATGGGAATGTCTGAAGAAACAAGGGCTATGCATTTTTTTGTTGTTAGGATAAAATCCAGATCATTTACTCATAGTAGGATAAATTATTTAGGAGGACCAAAACCCATGCTATAGACTTTTAATATTTATGTGTTTGTTTCTTTTTAAAGGTACTTTTAATCTATAAGCATGTGGATATATGAAGGAAGAAAATAACAATTCTCTAAATTATTTAAGATTTACCCCTTTAGAGGCAATAGATCTCATTGTTTACTTGGGAGAGACTTCCTATATTATAGAAGTGAAGTTGCTATGTATTTAAGAAGAGAGGAATTCGAAAACTTCTACTGCTATAAAAATTGTATCCAGTCAGCCTTTAACACATATACATACACATAGGAAAGCTGCTTATCTGCCAAAATGGGATAGCTTTACCAAGTGCAAGTTTAATTAACTGGAAAAGAGAGTTAAATTTTAATAAATAATTAGGGTGATTATTAAGTACCATGGTGAACTTAAAATGTGCTGTGTAAATGCAATAGTAGTATGAGTATCTCCCAGATTTGATTCCCTGCTCATTTCAAGTCATTACCTTTTCAGACTACGACTAAAGTAATGGGTAATTTTTTCTTTCAGGGAGAGAGGAAAATGTATAAATCAAAACAAAAAAAGAACCTTTATTTGGGTAACATAACAGTGTATTTCATATCAGTTTGGAAAAATCAAACACTTACTACATACCAGATAGGGTGTTATATATTAAGGATATAAAAATGAATAAAATAAGATCTCTGCTCTCAAAGAGCTCACAGCCCAGTGGTAGAAAGGGAAGTAAAAAACTAAGTACCACACAAGATATCAGTGTTTTAATAGATGTGTGTACTAAATGCTTTAAGAGCACAAAGAAAAGAGAACAATTCATCTGACAGGGAAGCACAAAGAAGGTGCCACAGGTGTATATATACAGGCAATACAAACAGAAGAGAAGAGATGTAAAGGCATCTCAGGGAGAGGAAAGAGCACCAGGCAAGTCATAAAGGTCCCAAGTGCATATCTTTTTAGAGGAAACATGAATTGCTTCATGTCATCACAGCATAAGGTCACGGGAAATAAGTGACAGGAGGTAAAAATATAACAGTGGTAAGGGATGGATTGTCATTGAAGGGTTTTTAAGGAGGTTAAGTATGGTTAAGTATGGTCAGATCTGATTTTGAGAAAACAAATTGTCTTCACTCGAAGGAGAAGAGGACAGGAAGGGTGGAGACCAGTTACAGGATGTCCAGTGATCCAAGAGATCCAGGCAATGGTGGCTAATTTAGATCATTAGCAATGACAATGAAAAAAAGGGGGGATATCCATTTGGGGATGAGAGAGACAGTGGGTATAAATTGGTAGTAAAGATGATAACATTAGCCAAGGTGGAGAGTATGTGAGTTGGGAGTAGGACAGGGGGAAAAAGTTACTTTCCCTTTTTAATGTCTTTGGGTTATGGATGCCCATTTGACATTCATATGAGGATAGCAGTGTTTGGGTCTAGAATTTAGGGTAGAAGTGATGCCTGGAAATAGATATCTGAGACTCGTCTGTAAACAAATGATGATGTGAGGTTATGGGGTTAGATAATTTACTCTGTAATAAAGCATAAAGCAAGATAAAATGAAGATACAAGTGATAATTTCTGATTAGTGTGACACTTTCAATAGATCTGTTTCTTTTTTGCCAAGAAACTTGCTATTTGGAGCTCCCTTCTCCATTTCCTGACAGAAATTGAGTCTGATTATCTGCATCCTCTCATTAATTATTATGTTTTCACAGGAAGATTTTAAAACTATGCCGACTGTCCCACTTAGTTTTATTATTCCACAGTCCTTTCTTTCCTTCTGGGAGTACCATATCATGTGATCAATAACTCTTGATGTATTCTTTCAGTCTGGAATTATGCAGTCAGGTGAGGAACCCCACATAGATGATAAAACAGAAAAATTATAGCCAAATTATAGCAAAATTTTGGGAAGAGATTTTAGCAGGCCTATTTGTGACTTTTTCACAATCTGCTATTTCTTTTATTATTAATTGTATGTATAGTGGTTTATATGATTTATATTTAAGAATCATATTACCTTTAGAAGTGGCATATTTTCCTCAGAAAAATAATAGAAAAGTATAAAAAAGAAAAGTATAGATATTTCAGTGCATAATGGAAATTAAAATGAATTTCTGCATTTCTGTTTTATTTAAACATTTTCCTTTTATTCTAAGAATGGTAATTTTGTATGTAAATAGTCCAAACACTGTGCTGTCTGTGTTTCTTCTGCTCTGTGTGTGCAATACTAGAAATGTAGAACAAATTCAAGACAATGTTTATCTATTATTTCCTAACTTTGACTCGTTCCTCCTAGATCAGCTTTCAAACAATTATTATATTCATCTTCATGGACCAAACTCAGCTATAAATTCCATTTATACATTTTAATTACTTGCATCATCTACTTATCACTATTTACTTCAGTTTTAACTTGAGATTACCTAATATTTGACAATAACTTCAGTCAACGATGGTCCTATATTCGTTAGAATCAGATTTGGTCATATAAAATGGGAAAATCCAAAGTAATAGTAGCTTAACACACAAGAAAGTCCTAGCTCACTCACAGTAGTGGTTAGAAAGCCCCTGGTATGTGACGACTCCAGGGTTATCAAGGACCTAATCTTTATCTTGCTGCCCTGTCCTCCTTAGACTCTTCAGAGGCAACCTATAGTTTTTCAGGAATCTCACACAAGTCTTCTGCTCACATCTCATTGACTTGATCTACATCTTTTCACAAGAAAATATGCAACATGTTGTCTTTTAGCTAGAAACATTGTCACCCAAATAAAATTGCGTTCTCTTTACTTAGGGTGAGTGGAAAGAACAGATTTGAGGAAAGACAATTAGCAATGCTCTCAGAGTCAATATATCAGCACACTGTTACATTGATATAAAATATAAGAAAATTACTAAGTTAATTTCCAAGCCAATGATGGGAATTTATAGTATCTGGTTCTCCAAATTAGTGCTTTCAGAAAATAATTCAGTTTACAAAATAATGTAGGTTGTTGTTTCCCAATGGCAGAAACTCAGTGCAGTATAATTTATAAGATTACGTAATTCGGAAGAAAAGGCATTGATTGTAGTATGGCAAGGATGTAGTATGGCTAGAAATCCCTAACTCTTTGGGAAGTGCCGTCAAAAAAACAATTCCTCTTTCAAATCACACTATCCACTTATCAAACCCACTGTCAAACTTGCCCACCTTGTAATCGAATACCCCATCCTCTCTCACACAAACCCTGCCTCCACATTTTCAATAACTAGTACTTGACCCAGGCCCATTGATTTCCATGACAACTTCTGTCTTTATCCCCTGGATTTTCATCATCGATTTTCTTTTTCTTTTTTCTTTTTTTTAAAGATTTTATTTATTTATTTGACAGTTAGAGATCACAAGTAGGCAGAGAAAGAGAGAGGAAGAAGCAGGCTCCCTACTGAGCAGAGAGCCAGATGTGGGGCTGGATCCCAGGACCCTGAGATCATGACCTGAGCTGAAGGTGGAGGCTTTAACCCACTGAGCCACCCAGGCGCCCCTCATCTATTTTCTGATCTATTTTCATCATCTGATCTTTTTTCATATGATCATTTCATTTTTCATCTGATCTACTTTGGTATCTTCGATTCCAAAATTCTTAGTCTCCACTCCACTTTGGTCTGTATTCATCCAAATGCATCTTTAGAATTTGCATTTTCCTGGAAACACCACATCTCTAAGATCTCAAACTCTGAAAAAGCATGAGATTTAGAATTTTGCAACTCAAGGTCTACATCTTATTATTTTGCTCTTGTGTTTGTAGGTAAGTAGATTGATTTCTCTCAGCCTACATTTCCTCATTCTGGAAAACAATGATAAACAACTTTATCTCATTGAATTGCAGAGACAATTAACCAAGATACCACAGGATACTGTAGTTGTCCAGTAACCTTCCCATCCCAGTCATCACTGTGGAAGTCATCAAAGCAAGTAAAAAGTCTTCTGTAATGACCCTGTAGGAGATTTTCTAGTAACAGAATAGCTGTTCATAAATGACTGCTGTAGAAAGGGAAACTCCTATCTTCACATATCCCATAGAACATGTGCATGCTAGTACCTAGAGGCCTATCTGTGTTAGTCGATCTTAAGAGACCATGGTTCAAATCTTAGTCCTGCAACTTGCAGCCTATTTGACCTTAGGCAAGTCATTATTTCTACATGAATCTCAACTGGAATAATAACAACTTGGTTTCACTTTTTCTGGAAGGAGATATAGACAGAAATCATTTTATATTTTACTATAGTGATGTACTACTCTGAAAAAGAATTCTGAAAAAAAAATCTAGTTCTCTTTGACCAAATATAATTATTATTTATTTTCGACTATTTTTTCAAACTTTCTATACTCAGTGATGATGATAATAACAATCTGCCAGACACTGTGCCAAGAACTCAACATTATTTCAATTAATACTCAATACCCCATCAGAAATCTGCTATTACTATCCTTATACTACATATGAGGAAACCAGGGCTTAGAAAGTTTAAGGTCCTGCCCCAAGCAACATCTGGGCAGTAATGGAGACAGGATTGAAATTTAGGCACTCTGACTCCAGAGTTTGCACTGTTAGCCACCACATTATAATGCCTTCCAGTGGATTCTATCTCTTAAATATCTCAAAAATTTACCCTCCTCTCCACTTCTACTGCCACTACCTTAGTTCAAGGCATTAATTTTTCCTTACCTGGGATGCTGGTAGTCTAAACTTGTCTATTTCCCCAGCTTTCTCTGTCTTCCATATCTCTGTTGGATCTGTCTTCCTGAAATACATATCTGAACATGCCATTTCACTGCTCAAAAACCTTCTATGAATCATTACATATTAAAAAAAATAGAGTCCAAATTCTTCAGCTTGACATACAAATCACTCTAGATTGAAATTTTCTAGCTTGAGTTCTCATAAAATTTTTTTATCTAGTGTACTGTTCATCGTTGCCTTACTTTGGAGCCTGTGTTAGAGCCAAGCTAGTCTACTTAAATGCTCTTGATAACACCCTCTGTTTCACCTTTGTGCTCTTGCTCAAGCTTTTATTCCTGCTTGGAATTTGGTTATTTTACTGTTGCTTCTCAAAGTCCTTGTCTTAGTTTGTGTCCCCCACCCCACCCCACCCCCAAAGCAAAACTTGAGACAAAGACTTGGGTATAGGTGGTTCTCTGGTTGCTGATCCTGAGGAACAAGAGTAAGACAGCTGGGACAGGAAGATATGTAAGCAAAAAAACCAATACAAGGACACTTCATCATGTGGGGGATATATGTATAAATAATTCTATCATAAATCGAATAGCTAATGCTTCCAAATGCTCTTAATTGCTGGAAAGCCACTAAATGTTTCTTGCATCCTTTTACATGACATTTGCCCAAGAACCTTAGGATTTACTCTGTTCTAATAGAGTGAAAGTTTAATCCTATATCCAAATGCCAGACTGAGAGATAACTGGAAGTATGAGTCTACTCTTGTTCTTGCTTCTTGTGGTACCTAGTGAACAGTACATGGCAGGTCACACCAAGACTTAGAATGCTAGTTCCACTCTGTAGAGATGCCCTTGCCAGCCCTGTGGTGACCACAGTACCAAGAGGTTCTGATTTAGAATAACTGCATGCTCAACAATTTCTTTCCCAAAGCAAACTGGCTGGGTCCCAAAGGGCTTCCAGCTCTAGGTTCATTTTGTTATAACCAGCCCTGGCCTGTGTCCTGTGAACCCAAAGCTTCTGTCAATGGTCCAAACTGCCCTTTCCCACTTAGTTCACTTCTTTTGGGGATCTTTAGAATCCATTTCTGCCAATGGGCCTCAGAGAGGGCAACTCGGTCTGTTCTGCCAATTTTTCTTAATTTCAGTCTTGGAGAGCAGAGGTTAGGTTCTCAAATTCTTTTCTCCCAAAGGATGTTGTATTTCTTATGCTTATTGTCCATTCTTCCCACTTGGTGAGCTTTACATAGCGGGGATATCAGAAAAGACAGCCCATATTAATTCAATAAAGGTTATTTTACATCCTTCCCAGACAAACTTGCCTTGCAAATATATACTTAATTATTATCTCTTATTTGCTTAACAAAGAAGGCTTATTCTAGTGGTTTCTTTCTGAACCAAGATTTTATCATTGCTGCCTCTATGATTAGACATGTCCTCTACTGGCATGATATTTACACTTTAGTTGACACCCAAATCCATTGGCAATATTATAGTTTTCTACAATATTTTTATCGTGAAATGAAACTGGAAGATTCCTTAAATATAAAGATTATAATTTATACAGAACTGTTGAGCTTTAGTTTAATCATAAATAAAATACTTAACAGTATTATCATAACCTATATGATACCAAGCTAGAAAATGCATTTTATCTATCTATTTCTTTATTTATTTAGAGAGGGAGATGGGGGGTGGTCAGACAGAGGCAGTGGGAGAGAGAGAGCATCTTAAGCAGATTTCACGAGAGCCCCGATGTGAGCTTGAGCTCACAATGCTAAGATCATGACCTGACCCAAAATCAAAAGTCAGACACTTAATTGACTGAGCCACCCAGACACCCTCAGAGCATGAAAGTGGACACTTGAGTAGGTTATAATACACTGGCCATCCTCTGACTGAGCGATGATGGATCTCTGACAACATATCCAGAATGCCAGAATAATACCCTGACTCTGTTTCTTGCAGATTTAGTTTTATCTGGGCATGTTCTGAGGGTTCGTTAGTGGACCTGCCAGGGGCTATTGCCACGAGATACCAAGGAGACTGGTTCCTGAGAAAACCAGAACACATTCTGGGGGCTGATAGCCAGCCCTGCTTCACTTTCCCTGATCGTCGTAAGGCCTGGGGAGGAAATATCTTCTCGACATATCACTCTCATTTTGTCCTGGTGAGGTGATACTCAGATTGTCTAGCTAACTCCCTCAGGCTCAATGCCAGAGTTCTCAAACAAGAGGAAATAATACAGAGTCAAACAGCAGATGTCGCTGATATTCCTGCTCACAGCTGAGGGCTCAGAGCAATGTTATCTTGCAGATTCAATACCAGAACCGTTGATGTGGATAGGAAAACCATCTGTTCAATGATGCAGGTAAGGGAAGAGCATTTTACGGTGACTTCACTGGACAACAGCGATGGGTACAGTGTATAGATTTTCTCTTGGATGCTGGGAACTATTCGTCAGGACAATGACCACAGTGACCTGAGACTGTTTTGAATGTGGAAGAAGGTGGCAATTTTGAGTTACACAAAGAATATCTCCCAGATACCCAGCTTTGAGTCAGAGAGAAAGGATGGGAGTTCCTGTAATCTGTGATGTTAGTTAGAGAGAGAGAGAGAGAGAGAGAGAGAGAGACAGATGAATATTATATTACCAGGCTGGTAGCCAGGAAAAGACTTAGTAAATAAGTATTCTTCATTTTTCTCCTTTGAAATCACTAGATCTTAAGTATTCTCATGAGTGAAATCTGGCTGTATTTTAATAGTACTTCAGTATTTTCAGGGTTCTGTCCTGTTTGAAATATCTACAGTGAGGTGGTTAGGAACGGACATTCTGGGATCATCCTACTTAGATTTGCCTCCTGACTCTTTGTGTGATCATCACTAACACATTTAAATTCGTCAAGCCTTGGTTTCCTTATCTGTAAAATAGGAACAATAATAGCGCTACCCTGACAGTAATTTTTAACAAAAATTAAATGAGATAATCATGTTATGAATTTGGCAAATACCAGACACTCAAAGCATACTTTTAATATATAATATTCACTTTAGACTGACCAGAGTTTTTCTTTTTAAAAGTTCTTCTCACACCAAACAGAAGATTTTGTTAAGCTGTCATGACAGTGATAACTCTTGGGTCTTTTTTTATTCTTCTTTCTCCAAGTGGTTAAATTATTTCACAGCTTATCAGCTGTGATCCAATTCCACAGTTCATACTCAGGCAAAACTGCCTCCTCAAATAATGGAAGTTGGGTATGGAAACTACAAAATCGGTACAAAGGATGTTAAATTGCTATTTCCAATGTTACTTTGAACTTGACACTGCCTGCTATTACAGTGCCCAATTCCTGCTTGAATAATTCTGTATTTCCTCACATTTTGCAGAGCATTAACCTATTTGACAACCAGATTGTCTAGGCTGATGACATTGTTTCTGTTTCTCAACTTGATACCCAATTAATGCAAACAAACAATTACACACTTCACTTAGTTGTAAATGAATTTTTAAAAACCTGGGCACTTAGAACCAACTAACATCTGAACCCTGCTTCTCCCTCTTTCCTTAAAAGATCCCAAAGATCTTTTATGTGCATAAAGAAGGTAAAGTGATATTTCATTCTTGGCTAGGGGTTTTGCTTTAGAACTCAATGTAAAGCTCTAATAGGTAGCTTGAGCTTCATGGAAAATCTCTTTTTCCTTATGCATGGTAGGCTACTTCCCCTCAAGATCTCCATTGGAATATAGCATCATCCCATTGATGGCAACATCTGTGCTTGTGTTTGAGAAAAAGCAGAGAAGATCAGAGGGACAGAGAGAGAGCAAAAGAGAGAGGGTAAGAATGTGAGAGTATGAGCAAGAGATTAGAGACCGATATTTGCCTCTGTTGCTTAGAATGGACCTGTGCCAAAAAGTCCACTCTAGGTGTTCTCCTGGTGGAACAAGAGGCCAAGCCCAGTTTGCAGGAAGAAGAACAGAGGGAGGAGAGAGAAAGAGATGGCTAGAGTTTGTTTGGTTGTTCTTTTGAAGGAAAATGAGTTCTAGGCTTCTCTCTGACTTGTGGATAGAGGAGAAACAGTAGTAAGAAAAAGAGTGTGTGGCCCTATTCTGTGGCAGTAACCTCAAGATTGTCACCATCTAGGCTTCATAGGAATTACCTAAATTGGGGTCACCCCTCTCTGTGCCAGATTTGTTAACCAGTGTCCCCCCCTCCCAAAATTCATTATAGTATATGAACTTTCTTGGTGGAAGAGTACTTTTCACTAGAGTTTGATTCACCATTGAGACTTAGTAAGGAAGAGAGGGGTTGAAGAGGAGTTTCTTTCTCTATAAGCCAAAAATGCTGCCTGCATATTTGTTCTGTTAATTCCTGGCACTAAAGATCAAGTCTATGATTAGCTAAGGGTGAGGCTGTCTCTAGTGGGGGAAGATGTCAACAAACATCAGTAAGCCCTTCATCATGGAGTTATTATCTTGAGCATTTTCAAGTGCTTTATTTTTTGCATCTGGAATTAATGATAGAGGTAGTTCAGCTCCTCTGTACTCTATTGTTGTATAACAAAATCACCCCCAAATTTACCAGCTTTAAAACAACAAACATTTATTATTGCACAGTTTCTGGGAGATAGTAATCTGGGAATGTCTAAGTTGGGTGGTTTTGGTTCAGAGCATCTTACAAAGGTTCCACTCAGACATATCAGGTGGCATGACAGTCATTTGAAGCCTGGCTGGAGTTGGGAGAGCCACTTCCATAATGGCGTCCTCATATAGCTATTGGCTGTAGGCCCAGTCTCTCACCACAAGGACCTTTCTACAGAGCTCCTTGAGAGTTCTTATGACATGACAGCTGCTTCCTCCAGAGTGTGATCCAAGAGGAGAAACCCAAACTGTTTTATCTTGCACATCATAAACCATCACTTCTGCCATACATTATTCATCAGAAGTGAGTCACTAAATCCAGGCCAGACTAAAGAGGAGGGAAATAAAACTCTGCCATATAAAGGAAGGGCTATCAAAGAATTTGTGGACATATTCTAAACCACCACATCATCAAATCTTTTATAATCTTTTCAGAAGTTTCTGCAGTCAGTCGAGGTAAAACATTAGGTTAACTCTAAGGTAATAAATCAGAAATTTGTTGTCTTTTCTCTTTCCTATCTTGAATAATTCTCCTTGCTGTCCAGTACACTCACCAGGCAGTGGTATACATTGTAATACAGATACTAAAGGTCAAATAATGCAGTCAAAGTTTTTTAATTATTAAAAAAAATGCTTATTTCCACAGGGAAGGACAATTAATTTTCTTACTTTTTTTCCCACTAAGGAGAAATTTGCTCACAAATGGATCACTCTTTTCCTCACAATGGAATGATACTTCAAGTTTTACTCTTTAACATTTCTTCTTATTCTATTTGCCCCTACCTAAAAGAGTCCTGCTCAAGTGCATATGTGTGTGTGTGTGTGTTTAGCCCATGTCATTTTGCACAGAACTATACTGAGCTCTCTGCTATCACTGAAGAGGGATTACTCCCATCACAACTATGTTGACTATCTTGTTATTTTAATGGCCTCCAGTGAGTCATGCCTCTAAGCATTCATGCCCTTGTGTCTTCTTTTCCATATTGACTCTGGAGTTGTCCTCATGACTTGCTTTGTTCCATCAAACATCAGCATAGTGTTGCAAGCAGAGGCTTGATGAGCATTTGTGCATTGGGCCGTCACATCTTGAATTCCAGCCACTGGATAAGGAGTCTCAATTAGCCATATGAAGAGGCCATGTGGGAAGGAATCGAAGGGCCTCTGCTGAAAGCCCAAGCCAACAGCTATACATGAGAGTGAGGCTATCCAGGACCAGCCAGAGTCTGGCCCAGCTGCCAACTGACCATGGACACATGAATGAGCCCAGCTGCCACTACATGGAATAGAAACAAGCTATCCCAGATAGCTCTGCATAAATTCCAAAACCAGAATCCTGAGCAAATAAAAATTGTTTGGAGATTGTTGTAATGCAATCATGTTAAGTAACATGACCAGTTTCTCATATAGTCTAACGTTTTTAGGTTCCAGAATGTCAGCACATTATAGGACTATAGCTTTGATTTAACTATAAAAATTAACTATAAAAATTCTCAGAAGCCAACAAAACCCCAAAATCTAAGAGCAGTAACTTATACTTTACACATGGATTCTCTTATACACTAATAATCTCCAAGGAAAGCAATCTCCCCAAATTAGTACATATTAAAATCTAGGTCCAGATTGAAGTTGATAGCTAAAAGAGCGTTAGTATTATTTTAAGAAACAAAGTGGACAGCAGAAATATATAGAAAATATAGACTCCCTCAGTTTCAGCTTTTCCAGCTGTCAATCTTATAGATGTTGAGATTTGAGGGCAATCTCATATTAAGAGGTTAAGTGTACTATTGTCTGCCTTTCCCTATAATCTTTTCAAAGACTGAAGCAGCTTGTCAAGTCTCTGTTGCCAAAATCTGTGCTCCTACATACTTCTTCAGGAGACTGGTTCCTCAGGGTCAAAGGAGAAGCAATGTATCCTCTGGCTCATGTTGGAACCCTACTCCTTCACATCTCCTGAATTCCTGTCTTCTCATTTCTTAAACCCATCTCAACTCTCTTGGACTATGAATGAATTTCCAACGTTGGCAGATACTAGGTGCTCAATTAGTATTTGTTGAATGAATGAAAAAGACATTTTTTTAGAACACAATATTCTTTTTCTTCTATATCTTCTTTTCTAACTGGAACACAACCTGACTTCCTATATGGAAATATGAAAATTCACAGTGCTATTTTTTTTTTAATCAACAAATAGGGAAAGCCAAAACAAAATAAGCCAGGTTAGTAAAATCCCTGACACTAACGAATGCCCATGTCCCTCATTCGGATTGAAGCTGCCTTGACCCTAGAAACAAAATCCAGCCTTCGTTACCCTCTGATAATTTAGCATGAGTTCTGCTGACTTCTTGTGGGATTTGGGCTAAAAGAATAAGAGCTTCCCCTTTGGTCCGAGGCTTAAGAATAAGTTCTCTGTATTCTCCCTAAGCAAATCTTAGTTCTAGCCATGGCCAGATGCCTGTTCCCTCCAAGTGACTCTCAATCAGCAAGTTTTTAAATGGTCTAACACCTTAAAATCCCAGAATTTTCTGGATCCCCAAGGCTATTTATATTAGAAACGTACACTTTCATTTTGAGATTTAAAAAAAGAAGCCATTTCTGGTATAGGAATCTATCTACACTGTAACTTGTTCTCCGAATGTCCATTCCTAACCATGTTCTTGCTGGCTTACTGAAACAAAGCCAGATGCATAATTTTGGGGCTCAGTGCTAAATGTAGTATTTAGTCCAAACACCCCTAGTTCCCTTGAGCTCCCAAAAGGAATCCAAGCACAAAAGAGTCAAAGTAGGCAACAGACAAAAAATATATTTTATAATAACCAGGGTTTTCTCTCAAAATCCAGGAGTTCTAGGCTGCTTTGGGTGAAGAAGTCCTTTTTCTTAACCCCATGAACCCAAATACCTTCAATCAAAGGAGGCTACGAGTCCTGATTTGTTCAATTCCTCCATCTTCCCAGAGTCTGCCACTCCAATGCACTGAAATGCCATTCTTAGGCCCAAAGAAAGACAAACCAGTAAAGATAGAATTTTAGATTTTATTCTAACACCTACTGATTTGGATTTCCTTCAAACGGGTCTTCTGATTTTATTCTAATACCTATTGGTTTGGATTAAACTTCAATCGGGTCTTCATAGAGGTCACATGGAAATGTCTGAACAGAGCTGCTTGACCATGGATCATTTATGGCAAATGGTACATGTATATTAATGTTTCCTGTCCATTCAATGGGTGCCTTTTTATAATACTAATAAACAGTATGATTTATATAGTCTAAGAAAATGAGCAGAACTTCCATAATTTAAGCAAACTACTTTAACAGGTAGCATACTTAGATATTCTGCTAGGCTTATAAATATTTGTTAATGATTAAAGATAAAGGTTTGCAGTTGGGAGATTTTTAATTTTAATTTTTGGTCTGGCATTCAAAGATTAATAATATAGACCTATAATATTTGGAACCAAGTCACGCATGACTTGAAATGTCTTTGTGAGAAATGATGTAGGGACTCTTTTAAGACTAAAGTAATTAAGTTTGTTTTCTTATCCAGTTAATATCTGGTTAACTCTAAGACTCTCAGTATTCCTATGGAGAAGACTTAACTTCAGCAGTATTAGAATTGCTAAGGATATCTTTAAAGATTGCTCATTTTACATTAAAAAGTAACAGTCACACACACACCATGGAATATATGTATATATTTAAAGTATAAATTCACATCAAACACATATTTTCTTATCCAGATTAATTCCAATATTATTACAGTAACAAGTAGCTTTCACTCAAATGTATAATAAAAATTTGGATGTTAAAGGATATAAGATAAATATAAAATTACTTGTTGAATAAGTGATTATTTAAAATGTGCTTAGGGTTGATTTGACCGAATTATACTCTTTAAGATATAAAAACTTTAATCCCAAATAAATCATATTTCTAACAGAGGTTGTCTATAAAAGATTTAAAAAATAGCAAAATGATGTGGTTTCCATATCTTAGTGAGAGATGAGAGTACATTCATATCCTATCCATCTATCTATATGTGTCTTCTTTTTTATGCTTTCCTAGTTTATCCCAAAGATAGCATAAAGTTGTGCAACAAGACGATCTTGGTGTTCACAACTGTTTTCAGTTGATTTGAATTTTAATGTGTATCAAGTGTATTTCTTTGGAATGACTCGACATACTTGTATTAAATTCAGTATAGCTTATGTTATTGAATTTTCTGTCTCTTGGTTTTTCTTCTCTCCACATTGGGGCCTACTAGGAAGAAGAGACTCTATTTAATATGGGTGCATTAAACCTTTGAGGATCTAAAGCTCTCTCTTCAATATGCATGAAAACTTCAAAAGCCTGAATAAGATAATGTAGTTCTGAAAAGTTGATCCCTTTACTCCCTTTTTACTAGAATATAATCCATAGTCAGATAATATGTAATACCAGACAATGGACCATATCAAATAAACAATGCCACCAAATCCTTACACTGACCTTACAAATAATATTTTTCCCAGAAAAAAACATTTCAAACGTGGGGCACATTTTCTAGTCATGCTGTTTTGTTACCTTTTCTTTAGGAAGAGAAGAAAAACATTGTCTTCCATGCATATTTTTTCTTTTGAAGAGCTTCAGAGGCCATAAAACTTTAATTTTTAATTAAGAAGAGTATGTATGCATATATATATGCATAATTAAAGCAGAGGCAGCATGCCTGGGAACTTGTGGTATAAGAATAGAGTGGAACATTAGAAAAAAGCTAGGGCAAATTCAAATGAAATAAATACTAACTAATTTTAGGCACTAGGAAGTTGTTCCAAACATGCTTTTTTGTCATAAAGATAGTACTAAGTATGTCCTGGGAGGTGGATAGAACTATGAGATCATCTTGCCTCCATCAACAATCTACAGTAACACCCATGCTATTTGACATTGATACTAATGTCATACTGTTGATAATAATATCACTATATCAGGTTCATACTGGCATTTCCCAGGCTTTAAGATTCCCCTCGTTCTTCCTCAAGACCTTATTCCAGGCAAAGAGGCAACTGCCTCTTTTGGTCCTTCTATATTTAATGCAAAACTTCATTTCTGGAAGCAATAAAGAGGGACAGCATGGTTAATTCAAGTGTAGTACTATAGAGTTCCCACAACATTGTGATGTTCTGGACTTTTGCCATCAAGCTTTAGAGCTTGTCAAATGGTATAGAATTAGACATGTCCTTGTTTCTGAAACACACCTACTCACTTGGCTTAGCAGGTTAACGTAGAGGAAAGAGCACCTTTTTATTTTTTTTAAGAGAATTCATCAATCCTGTGAGAGAGTTCCTTTTCTTGATTTCTTCCATTCAGAACAAAGTTCTAGACAATAATTTGAGAATTTCAGAGCAGTGTTTCTCAAATTGAAGAACATAAGCTATACATGGGTTGCAATATCAATTTAGTAAGGCCTAGACATGCAATTAAAATTCAAACATAAAATATAGCAGCTTAAGAGTGACCCAACTAGAACAGAATAGAGAATATTAACTGTATAGTAAGTGTCTTTGTTTTGATTTTATTTATACATACATATATGTACACATATATATGTATATACATATATGTACACAAACATATACATACACATATATATATACATGTATACATATATATGTATACATGTATATATATATGTGTATGTATATGTTTGCAGGGCCATGGTGAAAATGTATTTTTTACTGAGTTATAGTAAAAAAAGTCTTGAAGAAGTGTTTTATGGCAATATGATTCTATAAATGTTATGCCTTACAAAGGTTCATTGATTCAACTCAAAAAAATTGTCATCGTAACCAGAAAAACACACAGCTAAGTGCCAAGAGTGTTGTAAATATTAGTTTCCTGTTCGTAAAGTGTTTGATACACCAGAGTTCTCTCAAAGTTACTGAGAAGGAAAGAAAATGGCATATGCCATTATCTTAGAATACACACATTCTGTCTTCTACATGCCTATTGGATATAGCACAAGTTGTCCAGGATCTCACAAAGTGAAGTTCTTCTTCAGACAAAGCATATTCTCTTCTTATAGGCATCTGGTGAGTGACTGGAAGTGATGGAAGGTCAAATGAGAAATTGTAGTTACTTTCTCAAATAAGAATTTAAACTGCCTAGAGTTTACTGAGTGACTATTTTCATTTCTTTTCCATTTTTAGTTTGCAATCTTCTGACCTGTTTTTAGCCAATGTAAAGCTTAAAAAAGTCTATAAATTCTTTTTATTTTAAGAAAGATTAAGGCATTTGCTCTTTTGAAATAACTTCAAACTGTATCTTATTCCTCCATGGTCATCTTATTTTTTCTATTTTGAAATTTGGATAGTTTCTTGAAAGTACTAAGCATCTCAGGCACTGTTGAGGGGGCATTAATGAGTCCTTTTCATCATGGGTGGCCCCTTTGCATAGTTAGAGACTTCACCAAATTATCTATTGCTAGCGATAAACCAAAATCAGTTTTCACATGAAACTCATTTCTATGTAAATCCTGTTACCTGAGAGAGAAATGATTACTGATATGGGACCATCTACATAGTGGTATTTGCCTACCAAATAAAATCTTTTAAAGCTTTTTTTTTTTTTTTTTTTTAAGAGAGAAAATACTCCAGTTGAGGGGGAAGGGCTGAGAGAGGGAATCTGAGAGAGAATCTCAAGCAGGCTCCAAGCCCAGTGTGGATCCTGACAAGGGGCTTGATCCCACAACCCTGAGGTCATGACCTGTGCTGAAATCAAGAGTTGTACAATCAACTGACTGAGCCACCCAGGTGCCCCCAAAATAAAAATTTTTTCAAATAAATTTAAAGAGAACTAGAAATGAGGACTATCAGTCCATGCTAATAATTATAAACCATTTTTTTCTTTTACTGTTTTTTGGGGTTTTTTTGGTAAGAGAATGTGAATTTTAATATGTTACTATACTTCTTAATCCTACATGTATAGAACTTTGCTGAGATGGTAAAAAATATGTCTACATGCCTTCTTCATTATTCCTACATCCTAACATTTCTACTGGTGGCCCCATCATCAGACTGCATAATCATGCAGATGGAACACATATAGATGCACTGATTACAACATTGGTTGTAACAGCATTCTGATTGGTCAGAGCCCAGGCAGTGATATTTATCACATATTTCCTATATCTACCCCCCTTTTTTTATTTTACTTTTTTGTTTTGTTTTGTTTTTTAAGTAGGCTCCATGCCCAATGTGGCGCTGGAATTCACAACTCTGGGATTTAGAGTCACATGTTGTACTGACCGAGCCAGCCTGTTGCACCCCCCCAACATCTTCCCTTTCTATGTTCTCACTCTCAATACAAACCTATTAAACAAAATTTTTGGTCCATGAAAAGAATATTTACAATAGAGCCAATTAAGAAACACATCACCAAATCCTATTTCTAAACAATTCTGGTCTTGAGAAAGTTTTCAGGAAAGAAAAAAGAGATGACCTATCAATATAATGTAAACAAAAGATGAATTTAATAACATATGAAAGCAAAATTTCTGTGGTAAATATGCAATCTTCAAACTTTCTTTATCTCCCCTTTCTATGCCATATGTCATAAACTAGGACACAGAATTATCATTCCAAAATGTGATGAACAATATTTAAAAATGAAATAATGGTGTGAGGAATAACTGAGAGAGAATATGGACTAATATGAATTCTGATTTCTCAGACGTTTCTCTAGGAAACTTCTAGTTGGACTAAAAACTGAGGTTAAACCATGAAGTAGTCAGTTAAAAATGATCTATTTTCTGTCTAGCCCCATTTACATCATTTCAAAGACTTAATTCTGTTTTGATTAGAGGAATATATGCTCTGAACCTGCTAGATCTTTGGCTAATATTCCCGGTTTCTCATATGAGAGAAACGTGCTGTCTTTTACTATATTTTGATGATTATTTGTATGGTAATGTGGAGGTTAGTAATATCCATCTATTCACACAAAAACTGAATGCAGAATATGTTGTTGTAATTTGACAACACTGCTAAATTATGGCTTCTTTAAAGAAATGTTCTCCATCTTTTTTTTTCTCTTGGTTAAAAGTCACGACTTCTATGTGAAACTTGAAGTGATTGACAAACATAGGAACTCTCTAAAAATGTACAAAAGCATTGCCCAATGTGTGGATTACAAATTCAAAAAGGTGGACTGAGACAAAATATAATTACTTTCCTTTGAATTGAGCAAGTCACTGGGGTTAGCATGTCAATCTCATGGGAAGTGTAATGAAATCTCTAATGATCACAGAAGGTCTGGATCTTCACTTCATGTTTCATTTGGAAGATACTCTACTAGTATTGGTGGAATTGAATGGGATTATTAGAAGCTTAAAACGTGTACTTCCTTGACAGAATACATTTTTAGATATGCATGGTGTGGGAAATGGGGAATCACCTTAGCCAGATATATTGGTTAGCAGAAAGGTAGCAAATAATGGAGATGGTTTTCATCACTTTCTGATCCTTTCCAAGTGCAATGGCTGGGAACTCTTCCTTTCCTTAATGTCATTTCCTGTTTAATTATCAAGGATGTACACCTGATAATAGAAAATAGGTATACTCCTGAGGAGTTCCGAAGAGGCTCAGCACAGTTGCAGGCATTGCTTCCTCTGTTGGCTGTGAAGGCAGCTATGGATTAAGGGACCTGAAACTTAATGATATGAATAGATAATATGGCTAATTGTAAGGGAAACATGTAATGAGTGCTAGGATAAGAGTCAATCTCTAGGTATTAGATAAGGCTTTCTCTGACTCACTGGTAAAGGAAACAGAGGGATAGGGAAATTCCCAGATCTGATGTCTTCCCCTCAGGCCCTGTGAACTCCAGTTTTAAACCTTATCATCCCCTTTCCCTCAGGACCAACCCTACAACTTCATTACCTCGCCAGTCTTTCAATGTGGCAAAATCTCTAGACCCTGCTTTCTTTAGGATTGGGCTTTGATCTTTAAAGATCTGTGGTCATCACCAGTTAGGTTCACCACCAATGTGATGATGACCACATCACCAATGTTAGGTGATGATGTGGTCATCACCAACATGTTCACTAGTTACCCTGTTTCAGACACATTTCTCTTCTTCTTGGAAGATGACAGAAATGCAGTTCTTAGCAACCTCGTTCCCTTAAAGTTGGTTGGGGCCAGTAACTAGTTCTAGATATGAATTGTGAACATACACGAGGTATGTCAACCAATGACTGAAGAGACGTTGTTGCATAAATACACTGTTCACTTACACCTTGGGTAAGAAAACTCTGAGATACATTTTCCCAAGTTTCTCAGTGCTCTTACACTTCAGTTGCTTACAATGGAAATTTACTCAGAAATATACTCTTTACTGGATCTTTTCCCTCTCTAGTTTGTCTTACTTTCTTTCCTCCTTTTGGTATTTCCTGGGATTGTCTCCCAATTGAATTATTTACATTAAAATCCTTTTGGAGCAGTTTTAAAATATTTACATAACCCTTGAACACCCCTTCTAAGAGGTGGAACCAAATTCCCTCCTTTAATTCACCTAGACTTAGTAACTTGTTTCTAACAAATAAGGTATGGTAAAAATGCTATTTTGTACATGGGGTAAAAGTACTCCTTACTATTTCCCTTGAATAACTTGCTCTGGAGGAAGCTAGCTACCATGTTATGCGAATGTTCACACAGTTCTATGGAGAGGTCCACAAGATAAGGCACTGGGGTTTCCTGCAAACAGCCATGTGAGCCAGCCATCACAGCAGCAGATCTCCTGGCCCAGTCATGCCTTCAGATGACTTCAGTCCCAGTCAACAATTTGACTGCAAACTTTTGAGGTCCCAACACAGAATCACACAGTTAAGCCACTTTGGGTTTCCTGATTCTCAGAAATTATGTAAAATAATAAATGCTAATATTTTATTGCACAGTGATAAATAACTAATTTACCTTGTCTCAGAGATTGCATCTAGGGCACCTCAAAGCTATGACAACTCTCTTGTTGAGTTAAGTGTACTGAGACTATGTGCAAAATAGAGCCATGACTTAAGTCCATCTGATGTTGGATTCAATGGATCCATGGATCTATCTGTGGTTATTTATCTAATATTTATGTGCTTAAAAGGATGGATGGATTTATTTACCAAGTTGATGAACTTCCCTATTGAATCCTTGACCTTTGAAATAATATCCATTAGAGTGGGAAAGACCACATACACGTGGAAATTTCATCCCACCGTGCAAGGTAATAAACCAGAAGCATCCTAGGTAGAAGGGCAGAGATTAGTGCCACTTTGAAAAACTAAAGAATGCAGATATTGCCTCTGGAAAAAACAAAATGGGCCATGGTGAATAATGGTACACTTCCAAAAATTTAACAGAGTGGTAGCCGCAATTATAGTTGCTATGCCAGATATGATGTAGTTATTAAACTAGATCAATACAGTTTCTGGCACATTGTCTGAGACTGATAATCTGATGGGAGTGTTTCTTCCAACTCCAATCAAGAAAGAGGATTGGAAGTATCCACATTCACTTGGGATGAATAAGAATTTATTCAGCCTTGCATCAGGGATATATTGTCAAACTATGTAATGTGTGGAGTCTCTAGTGAGTCGCAATAGAAGAATTGCATTACAGACCCTTAACATTGTGGAGTAAGGTCATGTTATATATAGCAGGGAAATTTTTCCATTCCAAAATCAGTTCCTGATGTAGAGCATTGATAGAGACCATCATTCCTATCCTTAACAACAAAAACATGTCATGTAAGCTACTATAAAATTATAGTCTTTCAGAAACTCTGTAGAGAGCTGAGGATGTAAAGAAATCCAAAGGAGTCACAAAACAAGTCCACACAAAGCCACAAATTCTTTCCCATGGGGCCTTCAGTGAAACACAGCAAGTGTATGAATGGTAGGTACAGGGAAAGAAGACTAAGAGATTTATCCCCAAGGTGCATAGAGCCCTCATCAGGTTCAAGGAAGCAGGCTGCTAGAGGCTGAGGGCAGAGCAGGAGAGCTCAGAGACATGACCATGAGGTGGATATAAACTTCACCAAGCATGAGACATGGAAAATTTGGGCCAGGGAACCTATGTAGAAAGTTAGAAGGCAAAGAAAACTCCCTAGCACTGCATAATGCTAGCAGTTGGGCTGTAAAGAAACATCTCTGGCATCTTTCTGTGTTCAGAGAGTACCTGAGCTCATCATCAAAATGTCTGAATCCAGTGGTGAACAGGATCCAGTTAATGCTGCAAAACATATATTTTTGTTCCGAATTTTTTTTTTATCAGATTAAGAAACTAATTTAAAAAGAAAGTGACTTATCTAAACTAACACATCTATCTAGGAGAAGCACCAAGGCTAGAACTGGGTCTTCTCACTTCTGGTTTAATTCCTTGTCTGCTGTACCATGTATAGGGCTATAATTAAATGAAAAGCACTGTTCTATACATCATCAATCTCCTTGATCTTTTCTCAAAAAGTTTGAGGTTGAATCACAATTGCCTGAAATTCTTTTTAAAGTCTAGAATATTGAAAATGTAATCTTTGATTTTTTTTAAGCTCAAAATTTTTAGACTAAGGTGGCATTGCTTATGTATATTTAGCTATGCTCAAATGAAAGTAAGTCCTGTGGATGTGTAAGTGAGAATGTGAAGACAAGGTAGACAAGGTTAATCTAAAGAAGAAATATGTGCAGTGATTAAATCCAAAGACTGTGGAGCCAGATTGCTTGCATTGGGAAAATTGCCTAACCTCTCTGCTTCATTATTTGCAAATGGGATTCATAATAGTATCTACATCATTGATTGTTGTGAATATTAAAAAAGTTAAAACATGAAAAGCAATTAGAATAGTACTTAATAATATTTGCTGTTTTGTGTCTTATCTGGTTGAGAAATGAAGTTAAGATGCCAGGAAAATGGGTTTTTATACTGAACAACTCTTGGGTTTATATCTTGTCTGAATAATTTTGAGGGGATATTTACTTCTGCTATATGATTTTTTAAGAGTGGCATAAAGAGTTACAGTAGAACTTGTTTAAAATGTAAATAGATTTTCAACTTATAATTAGAAAGGATTAGCAGATATCATGGTTACTCTAATAGATATAACAATAACTGTCTTCCTTCATACCTCTCCCTTTCCCATATAGGCTAGAGCAGGAGAAATTTGTTTCCTTTAAACATAAACCTTTTCTTTACAGCACAGGGAGAAAAATATGACAATTGCTAAAAAGACATTAGGTCTGTTTGTCCTTGTGTTCTGTCCCAAAACCATGTTTAAAAAAAAAAAAATCTAAATAGGATGTTAAATGCAGGACCAGAAGAAACGAGACACCATTGGAAGGGGAGATGGTGAAGACCTGTCCTAAGTAAGCCTCAGTAATGGGAATTGATTTCTTTAAATAAAAACAATATGAGAAAAAAAGAGGTCTTTAAAAGATGTATTCATGAACTTTCAACAGAATGATGCAAAGAGGTCTGATGAAAAGTAACTTCCTTACATTCCTGCCATAGAGCCTGGAATGTTCACCATTCTGTGACAACTTCTTAAAATGAATATGGACAAGAACTGGAGAAGGGAGTAAATGAAAAAGTCAAGTATTGTTGGTGAGCGTGTGGAAGATTATTTTCTTACTTAGAGTTTTCTAATGTGCTATAATGAGGTATGTGTAATTGAAATAGTCAAGACCACAAAGTGCATTGAAAACAAAATAAGGTTTAATAAGGTTAATTCATTTACTTAAAGGAAGGATATATGCTAGAATTAATCTGATGTAAATGATCACCGAAGTTACCAATCCCTCACCCTGCATCCAAGTAAAAAAAATTAAATGTTCACAAAGATAATCAGGTAAGGCTTACTAAAAGAAATCTTTAATGTTACCTTAAGACCATAATCATTAAGTCTTACAGTAATGGAAGAGGTAGTGGTATGTTTTAAAAAGCAGAGGTGCTTAAAATTAACTATTATGGATATGTATTGATACTATTATTTGGAAGTTTTAATCAAAAGACTGAAAAGGAGATTTGTAAAAATCCTCACATGATTATGGGAAATGCATGCAGAGGTTTTGAAGTTAGAAATTTGTTTTTAGAGGCGAACCATAAGAGACTATGGACTCTGAAAAACAACCTGAGGGTTTTGAAGGGTCAGGGGTGGGAGGTTGGGGCAACCTGAGGGTTTTGAAGGGTCAGGGGTGGGAGGTTGGGGGAACAGGTGGTGGGTAATGGGGAGGGCACGTTTTGCATGGAGCACTGGGTGTTGTGCAAAAAGAATGAATACTGTTACGCTGAAAAAATAAATAAAATGGAAAAAAAATGACAATTGTTTGGTTCTAATATAACGTGGGGGAACCACTGACTCTATCTGTTAAGTTTGATAAGTAGCAACTGAAGAAATAAATATATTTATTTTGATGGGCACTAATTAGCAGTCAGCCCATGAAATATTGCAGGAGAGCACAAGAAACATAAGGAGGGTAACTTATGATATTCATAGTTATTCATGACGTATATATTAGTAACGCTGTGTTTGGTAAAGCTCAAGCATAGCTCTTTAAGAGAGATCTTTTCTAAGGCAAATATTGTATTTCAGAAGTACAGTGTTAGAAGATTAAAGCCAATACATATTCTGAAAATGCATGTGGACAAGGACTGGAGGGTGACATGAATGAAAAAGTTAAAGATTGCTACTGAGAGTGGGGAAGATTATTTTTATTATTTTCTTATTTAAATATGCTATATTGTGGCATGTGGTTGAAAGCCAGACCCTCAGGCAGCAGCTTTTAAATTATACAAGTGTACACAGTCCTGTGCAACTACAAGCAGATGTGCCTGGTGATCTAGAGGTGTTCCCTGGGCGGTAGTTGCCAAAATCCGGTCTCCAGACCGGAGTATAAGCTCCCGCCTGGGAGCCCGAGGCAAGCTTCCGGGAGGTAGAGGGAGAGAGCGTGAGGACGCAGTGCGCACCAGCCCACGTTCACGCTCACGCTCACGTTCACGCTCATGTTCACGTTCACGTTGTAAGCTCATTGGGATGGGCCGCACCCGAAGCCTGCCGCTCAGGCCGAAGCTCCCGGAAGTGAAAACAGGCCTTTTTCACAGAAAGAGTGGGGCTGTGTTTATGCAGTACCCTAAGGATTCTGGCCTGCGGAGATCGGTCTTTCTGAGGGTTACAGTTCCTTGGGACCCCGAAATACAAGCCTCTCGGCCACCGGAGCCAGGACAGCAAGGAACATCTCCTGGGACATGACTGCGGCAGGCGGCAGTCATAAAGACCAGGACACCAAACGTGTGTAAAAGCGGGGGACAGTGGCACTCTGGAGTGTGGCAGAGAGAGAGCCAGCGAGCCTGAGAATGTCATGCACCGGCTGGAGGGAGGCAGCTGGAGCGCTTAGAGATGGCGCCCGCAGGCAAAGAAAAAAGAGAGAGAGACAGAGAGAAAAGGGAACAAACAGACAAAAACAAAACAACAACAAAAAAGAAAACAAATCTCAAGTTAAAAAAATTTAAAAAGTGCCTACCAGTCGGAGCAAGGTGCAGGGAGAACTCGAAGATGGCACCCTCCAGCCTCTGTTCCCAGAAAGCATCCCAGCAGGCCCCCAGAAGTGTGTCAAATCAGTCTGTCCCTCAGGCCAACTCCCCTCTCCCACAGAAAGTCTGGGCACTCCTGGATAGGCGGCTCCAAAACCGGGTTCTGACACTGGTGAGTTAAAGGGCGGGCGGTTTAAGAGCCCAGGTCACTACAGCCCTGTAGGTCTTGTGGACTCCCACCAAAGCTAGATATTTGGGGGCTTGTCTCTCAGATGCAGCTTTTAAAAGTTGGGGGTGTCTGATACGGGGTTGAAACCCTTTGCTCCTTAGTGAGGAGTTGTGGGGTTTGAGTTCCCTCTCCACGGGTTTCTGCTAGGGAGTTGCAGGGGATGGTGGGGATGGTGTTGGGGTTTATGGTGAGGTTGTGTCTCAGCCTTTCCTACCTCTTTGATGTGGACCTTCTCTTTTGCCTCAGGCTGGGAGTGGCTCAGATAGTATTTTTTGCAGAGAAAGTAGTTCTTTACATAGTAGCAGATTCAGTGTGTTCCAGGAGTAAGCACTTTCAGGATCCTCTTCCGTCGCCATCTTGAACCATGAACTCAAAAATCTGTATATTGAATCCAGTTTCTACCTGAAACTTAAGTGTATATTGATAAAAATTATAATGTTGATCTTTGCTTCTTGTGAGCCTGTGACAGAAGGCTAGTCTTCGTTTCTGAACCAGATGGGATAAAGGAAATGTGACAGTTTGTGAGAAGTTCGTTGTATCATGTGTATCATGTCCCCACTTTCTTCATGACCAAGACACATAAAAAATAATTGCATTATGAAAGGAGTCTGTCACACTAACACCATGAAATCTTTACTTAGAGATATGTCTCATAAGTGAAATCAGTAAGAGGCTGAGAGTATGGCTACATGCATGAGATATTTTCGTAATTTCAACTTGGATTTATGGGAATTATTTATGCTCTAATATTATCTCTTAGCCTCCTACTTAGAGTCAGGAAAGTGAAGGGCATTTTGCATGAAGTAAGACCACCTTGAGAGACCATTCCTTTCAATATTTGTTACAACAAAACCCAACATCTGTCAAAATGGTTTTCATCTCTTGGCTTTAAGAAATCATAATTAAAAAAATATGACCGTGAAATCCAGGCATTATGGTATATTTAGAGGCTGAAGGCAAAGTGCTTTGAGGTGAAATAGTATCATTACAGTCTTCTTTCAGCAGTCTGGCATACAAGATGGAAGTCAATCTTATAAATTAATAATTGACAAAAACATATTTGAGATTTTTTTCCTCCAAGGGTTCCTCATAAAATTTATCTCAGTAGAACCAGGTTTCCATCAAGATTCCAGGATAGTTTTTGCTTGTTTCTTTGTTTGTTTGCTTTCCTGGAAGTTAGGCTTTATGTTTGTAGCATAACTCTAACAGAAATGAGTTTATTTGTTATTAGAATAGATTCAAAAGCCTCTTGAAGAGTTTGTTTAAACCAGTAGAATCAGTGTCCCATACAACTGCACATAACATGAACCAAGGAATATTCAAAATGTTTGTATCGTCTGGTGGGTGAAGGGGAGAGGGGGGAGCCTCATGCAGTAATGTTATCCAGATGTAACCATTGTACCAATTCCCGTGGAGATCAAAACATAATTTTCTTTTGCTCTGAAACTGAGGTTTTCAAATTGAGTCTGTTTCCTTGGTGACATACGGCAGGGTTTCAATAGTACCCAAAGCTGCTTGATAAACAGTGTATAGCTCTTGCTAAAATATTTTGGGGGTAAACATTTTAACAACAACACAAATTATACAAATTTGGTAAATAATAACTCCAATACAAAATTCTCATGCTTACGGAGGATCACTCTGAGCTGGGCCATCAGCACCAATAAAAGGCATGTTCTCTGCCATTTGTGTTAATTGCATTAAAATGCTTTACAGATAATGCTCTAAGAAAAACAGGAATTTAATGAAGAATTTCAATGATTTCACTACTGTGATTGGCTAATATTTAAAAATTGTTGGTAGCCTCGCTAAAAGAATCAAGAACCCAAATGAATAAGTAGCAAAGGGCAGGTAAGTAGAATGACTAAGTAGCTATTCATTGTCTAGTCATAATAGACTACTTAGTAACTGTCTCTACAACTTTATTCCTTCTGCATATGATACCATTATCACCTGTGGGTTCATCTCCATCTTTAGGTTTTAAGATCTGCCCCATCTTATCAGAGAAGAGATTTCAGGAAATGTAGATCTATGGGGCACTAAAGATCGAGTCAGTGTTATTGTTAGTCTTGATTTGACCCTGGCATTTTCATTCTAGTACCTAGGCTTCTGCTCTCCTCTTAGGTTTTAAACACCTGTTTATAACAAGTCCTTATTTTATTTGAATAACTTGAGTCCTAATGTTGTCCCAGTTTCTCAGCTCCTAAAATACAGGGCCCATGTATTACTTTCCAAATGCCCTTCTCCAAGCTCTCTCTATTGTCTCATCTCCTTTCTTTCTTTCTTTCTCCCCCCCCCCCCCTTTCTACTGTTACAAAGCTATCACTATCTTCTGTCAGGAATGTATTGTACTAGTTATTTGTATATTCCTGGTTGCTGACACAGACACTAGCATATATATAGCAGGTTTTCAATAAACTTGTCTCAAGTGAATGTGTCACCGTAGATTTCTGCTCCCTTACTGTAGAAGACAAGAGTGATTAAATCCATCATAAAACCATCTTACTCTTAGCTAAGCAATGCAAGGCATCCTGAAGAATGTCTAAGTAGAATAGTCTACTTCAGGTTCAGATGTCATATTCTAACATATACAGGGCGATGGGTATTCAGAAGTCGTTTCTCTCACACATTAGTTTATTCCCATGCTTCTGTCATCTGGCTTTCATTATTGGTTTTATATTCTCCTAACCCCCCTTCTTTCTGTCAACCCCTAGAGCTGCTCCATGATTTTTGACTTTTTGGTTTCCTCCTGAAAAGTCTATCCTCTAACCTAGGTTGTTCTCCTCCTCAGTCACTTCTAATTCAGTCATTGGGTAGGGAGTCTAAAGGAGGGTTTTCAATTGTTTAAAGTAGTGTGGGGAGGCATAGAAACCTCTTTAATGACAGTGCCAAAGTGGGGAATTTGAAAGACTAGTATTCCCTAAGTGTTGCAAATAGGGATTGTCATCTACTTCTTTGTTATGTTAATCAACGAGCGAGCTGGTGCTATGTCATTACAAATATATCTTCTCTTAAGGAGTTCTTCTCCTTTGTGTTTTTATGTTGAAAGAATGTCTCCTAATCCACTCTGGGTTGCATTATGAAAGGTTCCTTAGGGTTCCTCTATTCCTCCAGCCTGGGTGGGTGCCAGATTATAGAAAATAGTCAAAAAGAGATGGGATGGGTGTTTGGATTTGTTTAGTATTGCTACTGATTCCTGCTAATCATATTTCAGTTTGCTTGACTCTTAACTAAACTTCTCAGATGGCAACTGCTTATCTGGACACAATTTTTTACCTGTCACCATATTTTAAAAATCCTGTGCTGTTCTTGACAACAAGGTTCCCATCCATTCCCATTTCTGCCATCAGTGTTAGCCCTGTTTTAGCGGTTAAATATATTTTTCTCAGTAATGTTCTTTAAGTACTGGTACAACATTTAGTCTTTGGGATTAAGATAAATTCTCAAGACAAGAGAATGAGAACTCTGATTTAGGAATCTAGTGCATGAAAATACAGAACCAAACCTTGTTTCCTTACAAACCAAGCTTGAGCTCTTTGGTGCCTTTAGCAGATAGCATGTTTTCAATCTTCTCCGGTGATGAAACTTTTATTTCTTGTTGGAATTTTTTTGATTTTTTTCTTTCTTTCTTTCTTTTTTTTTTTCCTGGTGTGATTATATGAGGATAGCTTTCTCCTTCCTGACTGTGGAGGGACAGGGAACTTGGCATCGTCCAGGCAAATCAAAGTAGTCTATCTTCCTGGCCACCGATGTTCAATGACAACATATTAGAGACTCTCAGGGAAGTTCCAGCCAGAAATAGGGAGTCTATCAAAACAAAACAAAAGCTACTATCTTTTAAGTGGGTAACACTGATAAGGGTAGCCATTGATAGTCTTGTCCATTCTAAAGAAATCAAAGAGAAAGCCAATAGAGACAGAAGGTTCTGAAAGATGGCCAGAGAGGCAGTGTCCTCTGTCCAACCATGCTTGAAACCTCAAGACCTACTACATTTCTGAACTTCTCAGTAGTGGGAATTCATGCATAAACTCCTTCCCTTCCCAGCCTAGCTTAAGTGGGTCTTCTGCAACTGGCAATCTAATGAGTCCTATTTGACACTGTAAACACAAATTGAACCACATATAATGTTATTTGCTATCTGAGACCAGTCTTGCTTCAGATAAGGGAATAATATAGGAGAAATTGTATCTTGTATCTGAACTGGCTGAAATAAAGAAATCAACACAGCATCAAGATGAATGAAGAAATCTTCTTTCCAGAGACTGGAACTATAGCCACAAAGCCAGTATTCCTATACACTTTTTCCTAGTGACTTCAATTATTGCATAGCCAAGGAAATGCAAATATTAACTTCATTTAATCCAGTATCCTAAGAGAGTCAAAATCTTTCTAAAACAAGATAATCAGATTTGGGGAGGCAGAGAGATAGAGAAGTATAAGGATGAAGGAATGTGGAACCAGTTGGTTATTAGTAAGGAATTCGGGTCTAATAAATAGAAAAAATAATGATAATCATTTTTATTGGCTATTATGGCTATCAGTGCTTTCTGTGTCCATGCACAGAACATAAGTCTATTCCTTGCAAATAGACTGCAAGTGTTAATAATTCCTATCTTACAAGAAGGCAACTAAGGCTTAGAAAGTTGGTGAAGGCTCTAGAGTTAAGGCATAGGGATAAAGTTTGAACTCAAATCTTTTAAATTGCAAAACCCAGAGGGCTTCCCTCTCTGCCACTCTACCACCCTACTCCTTGAAATAGGGACACCAAAGGTTGCAGCGACTGACAATACATTGATTTCATCAGGTTTTAGCAGAAGACCCCATGATGGGCAGGAAAAATCACTGAAATGGCAATTCTATTTTTGGATATCTACTTGGGCTGAAAGAATATGTCCACAGAAAGATCAGCATAGTTTCATAGTTTAGGAAGTGGACCTTGGAGCTAGGGTCCCTGGATTCCAATTATGACTGTAGCACTTGCTAGTCCTTGCATCTTGCACAAGCTATGTAACCCCTTTGTGTTGGTCTCCCCATTTTAGAAATGGGGCTATTAATATATACCTCTTAGGATTGTTATGATAATAAAATACATTAATGTTTGTAAAGCTTTTAGAAGAGCACTGACTGTATAATAAGCACTCCATAAATGTTTATTAAATAAAGAAAAAATAACAGAAAAAAATTCTATTTTCTGTATTTTAATTTTTGAATTGGTTCCTCTAGGTCAGGATTTGGTACTCTTTTTGTTCTGGGCTGGATTATATCTTGTTGTGGGGGTCTGTCCTGTTTAGTAGCATCCCTGGCCTCTACTCCCTAGATGTCATTAGCACAGCCTCCCCCTGGCCCCTTGGTAACAATAATTTTCTCCAGACATTGACATATTTCCCAGTGGGGGCAAGGGGAACAAAAATTGTCCCCTTTGAGAATCACTGCTCTTGATGTAAGAATTAATAGTCTATAGATCTTGGATTTATGTGTAATTATTAGTAGTTGCAAAGTTATAAAGTGGAGCCTATTGCTACTGTCACTGCTACTACAGACGTTTCAAAGTTAAAACCCAGAACAAAAAGCTCTTCAAGGAGTAAGATGTTGTCACCAGCTTGCTATATAATCTACTCAATTTCATTGCTTTTTTCCCCCCTAAATATTATTTCTTCTATTCAGTATACTCTGGTCTTTCCATTTCAGTGTGTATTTCCCCTCTGTGCCCTTCTCTGTGTGGCAACGCTGCATGTCTACCAGCAGGTGGTATCCATGAATAATGTGATCTACATCTTTTCCTTCGCAGGCTCTATGAGATTACCTCTCCCCACACTGCTGTGCAGAGGCTTAATATCTGTAGGGATATTCTCTTTCTTTCCCCTAACTTGGAGGGTAGGACGATGTATTCAAAAAGACTTTCAGAGGGCTGCTGGTTACATTTTATGTAAAAGCAGATATTATGTATAACTCTGCTATTTGAGTTGGATACTTGTTAGCAGAATAATAGAGGTATTTGTTTGCTGGATGAAGAATTCTGCTAATTTGAATACCCAGATTATGTTGTTTTACTCTTCTTGACTGACCACCAGTTACTACGTTCCACAATTGCATGTGGCAATGCGAAGATTGGCTTAAGAAGATAATGAAATAGGCCAAATAGTAATATCTTTATCTTTTGCATTTTAAATGCCCATTAAAGCACACTGGCTCCTCTTGTATATTATAGTCATAGTGTTGATGCATCTCAATTCTAGTAATGACTCATATGGAAATAAACATTTTCATATGTCATGGGGTATTTAAAAGTATCTATTCATTATAAAAGTTTTCATATTTCAAGAAGATATGTATTAGTTGTAATACTATGGTTTATGTTGTCCCTTTGCATGCAACTCTCCGAGTCTACCAAATTTTCCTTCTCTGGATTTTATGTTCTGCTTCTTAATCCAGCATAGGGGAACATATATCCCTATTATTGTATACTCTAACTAGATTGGACTTGCTCTTTGGAAAATGTGTACAGGAAACCTTCAGAAATAATGTCATTTTTGAGCCCCAAAAGGTGGAATTAAAAACAAAACTTTTTCCTGGAAGTAGAGGATTGAAAAAGAAGTTCAAGAGTAGGAATCTAAATTAATTTCATTCATCTGACACATTGGAAGGATTTTGTGGCTTCCCTTCCCTGGGGTCACTTCTGTACTTGCTATGGAATCAAATTGAGCCAATCATTTCCTCCAGCTTCACAATCTATATCTGGCCGTGTATTCCAATCAATATCATAGTGATTGATATTGATCTTGAGGAGCTGAAATGACTGGCTCAACCATGTCTTGGTTTGATCGATTGTTAAGTATATACCTGGTGTTAAGAGTTCTGTTCCTCATGAAATTATGATCAAACAAATGACCCCTAATAGAACTTTGACAGCTTAGTAATAATAGATTATCCTCAACTGGCAAAATAAAGTGAGACTTTATCAACTAATATGTGCCAGGTAATTTAAAAAATATTTCTATTTTAAAAATTATTAGAAGTTTGGAAAATACATTTTCATAATTATGCAGGATTTTCTACGTTATGGAAAAATTAACCCATGTGTCTTCATCATCATTCATCCTTCATTCAGGTTTGTTAATCATAACATTTTGTCATATCTATAAAATAAAGAGATATAAAATATATAGAGATATCATATATATAGAGATATCATATATACATATACACCCATATGTGTGTATATATATAGTTTATAGAAACTATTGCTGAAAATCCCTATGTATACCATCCTTATTCCTATTTATCCTTCTCCAGTCATTCTCCAGAATTTAGTGTTTATCTTCTCATGTAGGCTTTTACTACATTTGTGGTTATTGTGCCTGTTTTATAATAAATGGTCTCATAGTCAGTATTTCCTCTGACAGCTTGTTTTTTAATTCAAATTAAATTTTATGAGATTCATCCATATTGATGCAACTCTTACATAGATGAGTAGAGTGCAATTTATTTATCTAACCTTCTGTTGAAGAACACTGAGGTTGTTTATAATTTGTCTCTCTCCTACCAGTATTGCTGCTATGAACATTTGTGTACATGTCTCCTTGTGTGCATGTGTGAAAGGGTCTGTAACAGAGAATTGCTAAATCATAGAAAATGCATCTTCAAATTTATCAGATAGCCCTAAATTGTTCTTAAACTTATATTTTCTCTAGCTGTGTATAAAAGTGTTCTTATTTTACAATCTCATCAACTATTTGGTATTATTAGACTTTATTTTTATTTATTTTTTGCCAGGCTGGAGGTATGAAATTGTATCTTACTATAGTTTTATTTTGCTTTTATGCGATCACCACCATGTTGCCTTACGTTTATTTGCTATTAGTTTTTGTTTTTCTTAAAAGTTTTTTGTTCATATCCTTTACTATTTTTTTTCTCTTTGATTGGTTGACTTTATTCTTACTGATTTACAGAATATGTCTCCCATCTTAACCCCTCAGCTTCCAATCTTGTTTTGTTATTTGTAATATCACATAGTTTTATAGATTATTTTTAAACAATTTCATATACATTTTATTTCCCTCATGTTAAAAACGGTTACATTTTCTTCAGTACTAAAAAATATATATTTTTACATTAATGTATTCAAATGATACACACAAATATAAGAAAGTTAAGATCTCCTGAAATCTCAGTATCCCTATATAATTATTGCTAATATTTTAGTTAATCTTCTAATACATCCTTTGTGCATTCACCCACATTCCCAGATACATACTTTTACATGTAACTAGGTCATATAATTGTCCTTTGTCTTCCTTCCTTATTTTGTCCCCCATTTCCCTATTCTGTCACTCCAGGTAGGGCAAGTTAATAACTTTGATTTTCAAGCCAGCAAAGACATATCAAATCCTTCTCATGGATTTGACAATCTGCATATCTCTTCTGTGACCAGTTGGAAAAAACTCTCTGCTTTTAATGGCTCATATGATTTGGCCAGACCTACCTGGTAATCTTCCTGTCTTAAGGTCATCTCTGCTATAATGTAATCACTGGAATAAAACCTATCATATTCAAGGTCCCAAGTATTATACAGGGCATGTACAGCAGGGAGGTAGAAATTCTTGAGGGGTATCCTAGAATTCTGCTTACCACACTCTGCCATCTGGCCCCCAAAGATTCAAGCCCCTGCCAAATGAACAACACAGTAATTGTCTCCTGAGGTTTCCAAGAGTCTTACCCCATTACAGCATTGGCTCACATCCAGAATCTCCTCTAAATCTCATTAGCTTCAAAGGCTAAACTGTCAACGTTTAAGTCATCTAAATCATATGCAGATGAGGCTCTTGGGTATAACCCATTAAGTGTAACTCCTGGGGCATAATTAATCTTTGTCTGTGGACCTATAAAACTAAAGAGAAAACTTATATGACCCCAACACTCATCCCCAACAAGATGAGTATTGTTAACAGTTATAGGCATTAGAATTCAAAAAGGGCAAAATGGAAGATAAAAAGGAATCATTGGTCCAATGCAGTTCTGAAATTTGGCCAGGACAAGTTTTTAGCCTGAGTTCCTTGATTAGGTTTCAGGACTTGGAGATAATCCTTCACAGCTTTCTGCTTTTACCACCCCCCCCCCCCCCCCCCCCCCGCCCGAGTTCTCATTTGTGACTAGAGGGTGTTGGCTATGTTCTATCCACTCTTGGTTTCACCCTTTTAATCATATTCCCTTTTCTGTGAAAGGTAGCATGTGCATATATCTGAGTAATCGTATCAGCCTCTTCCAGTAGAAATTGGGCGTCCAGCAGATTCCTTTCATTTGTGTTTTTTCTGTTCCTTTATAATTCTCTTAAAAACTTTTGTATTTTATATTTATTTTTTGCATTTATGTTTTTTCAGGGATATTGTTCTGTACTTTTTTCTTATAATATCTATATCTGATTTTTGATATCAAAACAAAGTCTCACCTCATAAAATAAATTGGGATATATTTCTTTCTCTTCAATTTTCTGGTAGATAAAGATACTGTGTAAAGTTGGTATTTCTTCCTTAAATATTTTATAGAATTCACTAGTGAACTTATTTGGGCCTGAAATTTTCTTTGTGAGGTTTTCAAGTAAGGATTCCATTCTTTAATGTGTATAGACTTATTCAGGTTATAAGGTTACATATTTTTTCCCTGATTGAGCTCTCATAATTTGTGGCTTTCAAGGGATTTGTTCATTTAATCTAAATTTCCTAATTTACTGGTATAAAGCTGTTCACAGTGTCTCAAGATCTGTAGTGGTTTCCTTTATTTTATGCCTAGTATCGATAATTTGTGTTTCCTTTTTTGTGGTGAGCTTTAATAGAGGTCTTCAGTCTTATTGATCTTTTTTTTTTTTTTCTTAGAGGAGGGAGCAGCAGAGGGAGAGAGAAAGACTCCTGAGCAGATTTCACACTGGGCCCGTGGGGCTCGATCTCACAATCTTGAGATCATGGCCCAACCTGAAATCAAGAGTTGGACACTTAACCTATTGAGTCACTCAGGCTCTCCTCTTATTATCTTTTTAAAGAACCAACTTTGGTTTCATTGATTCTATTGATTGGTTTTCTGTTTTCAATTTCCTTGATTTCTATGTTTGTATTTATTTTCTTCCTTCTGCTTGCTTTAGGTATAATTGGCTATTCTTTTTCTAATTTCTAGTGGAAAAGATTGATTTGAAGACCTTCTTTTCTTATATAAGCATTTAATTACTAGAATTTTCTCTAAGTACTGCTTTAGCTCTGTATCAAAGATGTTGATGTGTTGTGCTTTTATCAGTGGTTCAAATATTTTCTAATTTTCTTCGTGAATTCTTCTTGACCCCTGAGTTGTTTAAATGTAAATTATTTGATTTCCAGATATCTGGGGGTTTTCTAGATGTATTATTTTTTTGATTTGTAATTTAATTCCATTTTGGTCAGGGAATATATTGTATAAACTTTTAATCTTTTAAAGTATTTTAAAGATATTTTATGGTCCCTGTTGTCTATCTTCATGTATATTTCATGAACACTTGAAATGATTATGTGTTTTCAGTTATTGAGTATAGTGCTAGTAATTAACAATTAGGTTAATGTGGTTATTTTTTCCCCAGGTTTATTGAGATATAATTGACAAATGACATTATGTAAGTTTAAGGTATACAACCTGATAATTTGATACATATATATTACAAAATGATTACCACAATAAGGTTAGTTAGCATATCCATGATCTCTCACATAGCTACTATTTAGGTAAATGTGGTTATTAGTGTCATTTGATCTCCTGTATCTTTACTGATATATATTCATACCTTCACCATTTTGGGTTTAAAACTTTTTTTTTCTGCAGACTCAAGTTGCTTTCAAGACTATTTTCCTTTAGTATATCTTGTACAGATCCGTATTTTTCCTATTCTATTTCAAATTGTTATGTCTTAATTTACTTTAAATGTTTATTTTGTAGTCTTGATTCAGTAGTTACAATGTCTGATGGCTTTGAAAGGGTTTCATCCCAGTGTTGTAACCAGTGACACATCTTTATACAGGGCCTTTAGCCCCAACTTTTTCTTTTGCTTGATGCAAAGGCCTTTCCTCTCCTGAACTATTGGCCTCTTGGTGACAAAACCCAGCATCGGTCAATTCTGTAAAAGAATGTGAGTGTTCTTTAAAGACATGCAATGTAGGATTTGTTTTCCTGTTTGAAACACAACATACAATCCTTGACAAATATATCATATAATACATATTTTGAATTCTGTTATTGTCAATGACAGGTGATTTTGATCAAAACTTGATTAAATAGTCAAAGTTAAGTGGTTATTACTTTTAATCAGAATTAAACAGAAGAAAATGACAATCTCATTTATAGACAGAACAACAGAAAGGAAATTAGCTCTTCATCTAAGACCTTAGGAAATGAAGGCAAGTAATTATTGTAGAAATAGGGATGAAGTGTCATTCCCTGTATTATCCAGTATTTCTTCTCCTAAATACTTAAACACTTAGTGAACTCACAAATCCTTCAGACACAAATCTTTCTTGGAGGAAACAAGCTTTAATTTGTTATTTGGGGTTCCCATTCTTGGAAAGGATAATGTATCAATTTGTGTTTTCAAGTTTCCAGACAAACTTACATGTACACCAATTGCTATCAATATAGGTTTTATATTCTTTTTTAAAAAAATATTTTATTTATTTCACAGAGAGAAATCACAACTAAGCAGAGAGGCAGGAGGAAGCAGGCTCCCTGTGGAGCAGAGAGCCCGATGTAGGGCTCGATCCCAGGACCCTGGGATCATGACCTAACCCGAAGGCAGAGGCTTTAACCGACTGAGCCACCCAGGCACCCCACATAGGTTTTATATTCTTTATAAAAGTTGTCTTTTTCCTGTACAAATAACATTAAAATTTACCTTTAGCTTGGTTAATAAATCGCAAATTAAATTTTATATGTATTACTGGAAAATGTACTACAACCAATCTTTTTTTTTAAGATTTTATTTATTTATTTGTCAGAGAAATAGAGAGTGCACCTGCATGCACACACTAGCAAGGGGAGCAGAAGGCAGAGGGAGAATATTCCTCCCTCTGAGCAAGGAGCCTAATATAGGACTCTATCCCAAGACCCTGAGATCATGACCTGAGCTGAAGGCAGATGCTTAATCAACTGAGCCATCCAGGCATCCCATAACCAATCTTTTAAGGCACTAAAAGTATTTCTCTTTGATTTAATCAGTTGGATAAAACAACGTATTTAAATTTAAAAAACCTAGGTCATATTTTTGGCTATAGTGCTAGTAACTCTTAGCAGTATTTTAACTCCTTTAAGTTTCCTCATTGTAAAATAAGAAGGACCAAGGCAGAAAATCATTAAGTGTCCCCACTACTTTTAACATTTTATGTTAGGGACTTATTTACTTTAGGTGAGGAAAAAACATCTCAGTAAGTCACACAGACTTCCTGGGTATAAAGCATCTATGATTATTTGTAATTCAATCCTAGCTTCCCACACACTTTCTAATTCTTTCTCAGTGCCCCCGAGATCCAAACAGTTCTGACTTCTTTTCAGAACTATAGGCTACTTGGATCAGTGACTCTCCAAATATATACCTCAAATCTTTGGAAGCCTGTAAAAGTCACTGGAGTTATAAAGAAAATGTAGATCCTTGAATGCATCAAATATTTCCTGTAGACTGAAAGTGGCTCATATGTATGTGCTTTGATTTTTCAAATATAAGTAGATGTTCCTGTGATTACTGAAATTAAAATAGTTGATTCCAAATGTCTATTAATTTAAGGAAAATACCCTAATATTTAAAAAGATTTTTACAATGTATTTTCCCTAATAGATACATGTAAAATTTAATTTGTAAATTATTGACCAAACTAAAGACAATTTTTTGTCATTCTTAGTTTTCAAAATTAATTTTACATTTTTTTACATTGTTTGAAAACAATGTAAAATTAAAATTACTCTCATATAGAGATATTTAGAAATTTGGCAGCACTTTATATATACTTTCTTTTTTTTCCCCACTTCTGACTCTTCTTTTTTTTTCCACTTCTGACACTACATTTAATTGATTCTATCTATCTTCCTAACTGGATTAGAGATTACTTGAGGATAGTGATAGTTGCTTACTTACCAATAGCTTCTCCCAGTTTGTCTACTGTGTCATGCTGCATAGATACTAAACGCTTAATAAAAATTCTTTGGATTGAATCGAATGATTCTGTGATTCTATCAGCAGATTAGGAAGCTGCCACTATATCAGAAAGAGTGAGCAGTCCCCGTTGCTGAGAAAGTAGAAATGACCAAAGGATAAGACTCCAGATTAGAGTATCATTCAATAAAGATCAGTATTCTGGGCTACCTCAGGGACCATCCTAATACTCAGAGAAGTCAAAGAACCATGGATAGATTAATCTTATTCTCTGGGGTTTGCGTGTTTAGGTGATCAGATGGAAGTGGGGTTGAGTCTACCTAGGCAAGATAAAGTATCAGGAATTTTTTACATTTGTTTAGTGATTTACAGTTTCCAAAATGCTTTAACTAATATATATTTTGTTTAGGTGTTGATTTTGTATAAAACTTAGATTCTATTTATATACTTCATGGCTTTGGTTTTTTTCTTTAATGCCTAAAGAATTTAAGTGTGGAAAAGTTGTGGACAATTACTTGGGCCCTTAATGATATTAATGTCCTAGCAACAAACCTAAATGTAGATCTAAGAAGATTATATATGGAAATACTGATTGGATGATTGAGTAGTGTTTTAATGAAAATTAGGATGATTAAGTTAGTACAGATCTCTAGAATCCATCCCCTTTTTCCAGAGTATCTGCCTACTTCATGGTCTGGCTTATTTTGTAATGTCTCTACCTCTTATGTATATTCTCTGACCAAATCCCTCTCTCGTGTTATTGCTGGTTATTCTTTTAAGCACAGGCTTAATCATTTCTGTCCTGTGTTTGGAAACTTCCAATGGTTCTTCTCCCAACCTGGAGAATAAAGTAAACTTCTGTTAGCATGTTATGAGGAGATGTAGTCAGAATTTCTCTGATAACATCTTAGATGGCTTTTCTGGTTGCCCAACTAAGGGACTAAGGTCTCTATTCCCAGTGGGAGAGAGTGCCAAAATCTCCAGGTAGTAGGAGTAACAGGAGTAGTACTTGGCTTTTCTACTACTCTTCTGAGCAGCTGGCATTTGAGCTCAGACTTTTTGATGCCAAAGCAGTTCATTCTGACTCAAATTCTGCAAACACTAGCTTAGCTTGCCCCCATAAAAAAAGAAAAGCAATGTGGGAGTGGGACAGAGGAGTGGTGTGGTTTCTCTGCTAAAGCATAACCACATGGTGTGTCCTGCTGCACCCAGGGAGCTCTGCAAACGATGCTATAGCATGCTGAGAGATAGAGGATCTCTGAAATCACTGCACTTCTGCCCAAGTTTCAGCCTATAGTAAAGCCTTTACAGTACTCTAAGAAAATGAGATTCTTTACCATATACGTCAAAATATGACTTTGTAGCCTCCCAAGTTTCATGTTGTTTTTCAATTTTATCCCAAGCTGTTTACTGTTCCTTCCATGTTCTGCACATCCATACTTCATTATTTCCATTGACAGTAACTTTTCTAGCTCATTTGCCAGGCAGCCCTGCTGTCCTTGGTCACCATAACAGTTAAACAGAACTGTTCCATATAGCTACTGGCTGTCTACAACACGAAAATCCCATTTCAGTTCATTGTCCTTTCAAGGAAGCAAACCATTCCCCCCCCCCATCTGTCGTTGTCCCCTGTCTTTGTAAGCATACCAATTGGTTGATGGTTCAGCTAATGAAAATATGATTTACTCACATTGACATAAGCAATTGTGTCAGTGGGAGAAATAGGATGTCTATAGTATCACAGTTCTAAATATGCATGTTTGAATTTTTATATTTTTTCAAAACTCCAACCCTCTTTCTGTTCAATATTTATTTTTTATTCTACCATGTTTACACTCAGCTTTCACTGACTTGTCTATACAAACTGTTCCGTAAGGTGGTTCCTGAAACTGTCTACTTACATGCTCAAATTAGATTTATAATTTGGATCATTGAACTATCATGTAATTCTAAAATGAATGATCTAATATTTGAGGTTATTGTGTTTGGGCCTGATGCATTTCTTCCTTGCTGATGACTCTTAGGCTAGATGATTATCCACCAAGTGTATGCAAATTATATGATGCTTTTTTGAACAAAATTATACAAAGACAGATATTTACTTTCCACTTTACCTTACATAGCTGCTCTTACCAACCAACCAACCAACCAACAAACCCCATGGAATGTATTCATTGTCAAGGATGGGGTGTAGAGTGATTACTTTGGCTGAAGCATGAATGAACTGTAAGAGAGGATAAGAATAAATATAGAGACTATAGTAGGTAGAATTTTTAGATGGCGAGATTCTTATTCTCTGGTGTACATATATTTTCTCCCAGTTGTTCAGTCAAATACTAATCTTGATATCCTGTGAAAGTGTTTTACAGATGAATTAAGTCCTCAAATCTGTTAACCTTAAAATACGTAGATTATCTTGTGGATCTGATCTGGACTTAACCTTAAAAGTAGGGAATTTTCTTTAGTAGTTTGCAGAAAAGGAGGTCAGAGATTCAGAGCACAAGAAGGATTTTATATGTCATTGATAGCATAAAGATGGAAGGAAAGGAATGAAGAAGTCAGAGCAGAGAGCAGTCCCTGACCGACAGGCAGCAAGTAAATAGGAACCTCAGTCCTCCAACTGCAAGGAACTTAATTCTGCCAATAACTAGAATGAACTTCAAGGTAGGTTTTCCCTCAGAGCCCACAGATAAGAGCTCAGCCTCCCTGATACCTTGATATCATTTTTGATGCCATGGAGAGAGAGAACTTATCCATGCTTACCCTATGCTGAACTTTTGACCTATACAATTATGAACTACCAGATTAATGTTGTTATAAGACACTAAGTTTGTGATAACTTGTTACTTGGTAATAGAAAATGACTACAGAAGATACTATAGTTATTGGAGTGAGAGGTAAGGGCAGCTTGGACTATTGGGGTGGCAGTGGAAATAAAGAAAAACAGAAGTAAGATACTCAGGAGCTAAAATTGATACGATTTTGTAACAGAGTGGGGGAAGGGATATGGATTAGTTAAAGCAGATATTTGGTTTATCACTCTTAATCCTTTGTCTCACATTAGAATACCACCATGCTAAGTAGATTATAAGTGTTGTGGGAAGTGAAGAATATGAATTGGGTTTTAGAAGTGTAGAATTTAATGTCTTTAAGACAATTAATAGGAGATGCCTTGTGTGCAGTTGGTATGAGTCATTGTTATACTGGTGATAATTAAGTCACAGACATGGGTGACATCACTTATTTAGACTATGACATGAGAAGAGGATGGAACTTCAAGAATCTTCATAATATAATGGCCACGTGCAGGTCAGTAAGGCCACACAGGAGACAGAGTGGTAATCAGTTGTAAAAACAAAAGCAATATTGTATCCTGGAAACCAAGAAAACAAGTGCTTCAAGGAAAAGAGCACTGTCCATGTGACAAATGCTCCCCAGATGTCAAAGAAGAAATACTTCTCTTGGGGTTAGTCAAATGAAGTTATTGGTTACCTTTAACAGAACTACTTTCATGTAGTGATGGGGACATAAACCAGACTAGAATAAGATGAGTGGGAGTGAGAAAAAGAAATCACTAAGCATAGAAAACTCTAAAGAAGTGTCCTTGTAAAGGGAAGAAAGTCAGAAAGTGTCTGGAGATGTTGGTTTATTTTATTCCATGGGAGACACTGAACATTTAAAAGCCAACTAGAAGGATCCAGTTGAACAGAGCTGTTGAGAGAAGGAGGAATAGATAGAGGTTTCCTGAAAGGGCTGGGGAGATAAGATCCAGAGTACACATGGAGGTTAAGTTCCTTCAGTGTGACAGGAATGAAAGAATATTGATAAGTTCTAGTATATATACATTTGCATATTAGGAAAAGTGAAATTAATTGGTTCTAACCTGATGACGTCTCTTTCCTCCCAAACCATGAAGCACTGATGTCTGTAGAGAATGTGGGGATAGAGAGTAGGAACTATAAATGTGAAGAGGGCTGGATAAAATTTAAAGTAGTGATTATGGAAAATGGATTCAAATGAACAGACCCATATAGGTATTTTAAAAGTAAACTTGAATGTCCTAACAGAATTGAGGATTTTCTGTCATCTTTGCAACCCTTTACATTCCCTCATTCTGAGGTAGAACTCACCTATAATATCTTTTCCCCTTGAAATACCATGGACCATTTTTCATACTGTGCTAGAAATAATCTCACTGTATTCTAACCGCCTGTTAACATGTCTTGTTCCTGCAATAGACTGTGATCCACATAAGACCATTCCTGATGCCTTATCTTTGAACTTCAATAGTTTAGCAAGTAATGAAAATAAAATGGTGTTATTATGGCCTAGAAAAAATAATACAAGTAATAACAGTAATTTTTAATAATAAAAGTTACCCTTTGTTGAACACTAACATGTGTCACTTCATTCAGTTTGCTTAAGTAGATTTTCATTTTCTTATTTGTAATTTAATTTTGTCCTTACAGTTTCTCTCATTTGTCTGTTTAATAGATTAGGAAGATAAAGCTTTGAGAGGTTGTGTCTCCATGGTAATATTGCTACCAAGTGGAAAACTCTTTTGAGCTCAGATCTGCCTGATTCAGAATCCCACACTTTGACCACTATTTTCTCTTATTTTTCTGTAGTACTTATCGGACACTTATTTACTAAATTTCTTGTATTTCAGGACATGTTTTTACTGAATATTTAGACAACTTTCTTCCTTAACCTGTCAAAGGGAAAAAAGACATTATAGGGCAAAACCAAATTCATTTATTTATTTTGTATGGTTGGACTTTATTCAGACAGCTCCATTGCAAAAGTACTGCAAGAAGAGAATTGATGTAGGAATATGTTAACTGTCTTAGTTTGGTGACAAAACACCACAGACTGGGTGGCTTATAAACCACAGAAATTTATTTCTCACCATTCTGGAGGCTGGAAATTTTGAGACCATAGTGCTGGCGTGGTCAGCTTCCGGTGAAGACCCTCTTCTGGATTGTATACTGTGACTTCCGCTGTGTCCTCACCTGCTGGAAAAGTTAGAGAGTGCTGTCAGGACTCTTTTACTACATTCTTAGAGGACTTAGTCTTCTCCCAAAGGCCCTACTTCCTAATACTGTTGTTACCTTGGGTGTTATGTTTTCAACATAGGAATTTGGGGAAGACACAAACAATTCAATTCATAGCACTAATCAACTGAATTAGAACTTTTACTATCACTATTACTACATCACACAAGAATAATATAAAGCAACTTAGTTTGGCCAGGCATGACTATCTGCTTAATTAATTAATGAAAAAGGAAAAAGAAATCAACCTTTATTCTAGGGCATAACATGATCCCATGGTTAGTCAGATAAAAACTGGATTATACTTTAGAAGCAATTTCTAAGATTTATTTGGAAAGTGGTTTAACGCATTGCTGAAATGTAAGTAGGTACCCAATCCAAATGAAGTGACAAAATGGCAGTGTTATCGCTATTCTTCAGTACATTGTTTTTGGGGGAAAAATAGGAAAAAGGACTCAAAGATAACACAATTTAGGAATAAGTAGAAACTCCTTATATGTGATTCATTACTGGGTTGATTACACAATCTATATTTTATGTGTCATTTTACTTATTTCTTTAAACAATTCATTGATAGCAAAGAGCGATAGATGAAAGAGTGAAGAGAGAGCTCCAGTCATTTCATCTTGTCACTTACTAACAATCAAGGAAGAGAAAAACCCATAAAGGTACTAACCTGTATGTTTACTACCTGTGAATATAATTTTTTCTCTAATACTTACATTCTTTAATACCACAAATCAACATTTCTCAAATTTAGAAAGTTTATCACAAATTCTATTAATCTGTCATTATCTATGTAAAATCTTTTTTACATACTAGAAATTTTTAAAAATTAGTATTTTTGGTTATTTATGTCAAAATATATTAGGGAATTCCAGATCTGAGTGTCATGAAGTTATTAATATATATGTATCTGCTTTTTAGTTAAGTATCTAATATTTACTTAAAGACAAATTTCACATATATACCATTTAACAATTAAAGATTTTACTTTAGTTTAAATTCCATTTTTTAGAGAAAGTACATAATTTGTCAATGAATAAATTTTAAAAGAAGGCATCACTTTTGGTTAGAAACTGAATACGTAGATTAAAGTATAATTGTGGTTGAAACTGTGAAAATATATGAAAACTATTTTTAAAACCTAGTTGTTTGATATACATGAGCTTTGTACATAAAATAATCAACTGGATTATATGCATATGTTTGTATTTTTTTTTTATGATTGATGAAATATATCCGTAAAGATGCAGTTAGAAACAAGTAACAGAAAATCAACCCTAACTGGTTTAAAAGTAAGGAGATGTTTTTACTCATGTAATTGGAAGACAAGTGGCAAAATGAGATTAAGCATTAATCTAGTGGTCCAGCTTCATTTTTTACAAATCTACTTTTTTGTGAGGTATTTGTATATGTATTTGCATACCATCAAATACAATCATTTTAGAGGTTCTGTTTGATACATTTTGACAAACGTATAGAACCAAAACCCTAATCAAGATAGAACATTTTCTTTACTCCTCAAAATTCTTTTCTGGTATTTTCAGTCAACCTCTCTCTACCATTTCCAGTATTATAGGCTGCCACTGATCTTATCCCTGACATTACAGACTGGATTGCCTATTGTAGAATTTCATAAGCTATCAGACATGGCTGGATTCTTTTGCTCAGCCTAATGTTTTTGATACTTGTTTATGATGTATGTATCAGTATTGTATAAAAGTGAAGCTCTTTAATTTCTGAGTAGGATTACAGTGTGAGACTATACCACAATTTGTAAACCCATTCACCTTTTGATGGACATTTGGATTATTGACGGTTTGGGGCTTTTATACAACCTATTAGGAACAATTGAGTCTTTGTGTTGGTATATATTTTCAGTTTTCTTAGGTGAATACTAGAAGAGGAATTGCTGAATTTTATGTTAAGTGTATGTTAACTATCTTCCAAAGTGCCTGCACCATTTTACAATCCCACCAACAATATATGAGACTTCAAGTGTTTTTTTCTTAAAGCTGGCACTTGGTATTGTCAGTCTTTTCAATTCTATTTTATTATCTTCTTCCAGTGGTATCTCATTGTGGTTTCATTTGCATTTCTATGATGAGTAAAGATACTGAGAATCTTTTCCAGTGCTTTTTGGCCATTTATATATCTTCTTTACTGAATGCTTGTTTAGGGCTTTTTACCCTTTCCATTAGTTTGTTTGCCTTATCATTGAGTTTTAAGAGTTATTTATATATTTTGGATATAAGTTGTGTGAGAAAGTATTAATTCAGCAGGGCTGAGTTGTTCAAATCTTACATGTTCCCATGAAGGGCCTATTTTCATTACTGGCCTTTGGCCAGCTCTCAAGTGAGTTCATGAAATGCTCTGACTGGTAAGGTTATTTTGCACACTTAGGGTCTTGAGCCATACTATACTAGTTTTTCTACGTAGTTTATACAAACATAATTTATGTTGCACACTTGCTTTTTGAGGGGGAATTAGATAGAAACAATTCTTATACTACATTATGAATATACTAAATGCCACTGAACTATATGCTTTAAAATAGTTAATTTTACATTGTGTGAGTTTTACCTCAAAAAAATAGCAATTGTTAAAATGGGCAAAAGATTTAAATAGACATTTCTCCTAAGAAGACATATGAATGACTATTAAGCATATGAAAAAATTCTTAATAGCTACAATAAAAAAGACAGATAATGATAACTCTTGGCAAGGGTATAAAGAACTTGAAATTCTCATACATTGCTGATGGGAATGTAAAATGGTACAATTGCTGTGGAAATCAGTTTGGCAGGCCCTCAAAAAGTTAAAAATAGAGTTGCCATATAGCACAGCAATTCTGCTCCTGGATATATACCCAAGAGAAATGAAAACCCATGTCACTGTACACAATGTTTATAATAGCATAATGCATAATAGTCAAAATGGAAACAACTGAAATATCTGTTAATTGATGAATGAGTAAATATAATGTATAGTCAATGAATACTATTCTGCAATAAAAAGAAGCAGTATGATACATGTTATAACAGATGAATATTTGTTTATTTTTAAAACCTCAGTATAATTTACAGTATTATGTTAGTTTCATGTATACAATATAGTGATTCTACAATTCAACATAGATGAATCTTTATTTACAACAATATTCTTGGTAGACAAAGGCAATCACAAAAGATGATGGATTATGTATTTATATTTGTATGAAATGTACAGGATAGGATAATTCATAGAGACATAAAATAAAATAGTGGTTGCTCAGGGCTGGTGGAGGTGAGGGAGGGAGGTTGGAGAGGAGTGGGTACTTAACTATTAATGGGCATGGGATTCCTTTTAGGGAAGACAAAATATTTTAAAGTAGATTGAGATGACCTTTGCATAACCCTGTGAACTTATTAAAAATGTTGAATTGTACACTTTAGATAGGTGAATTGTATGGTATATGAGTTACATATCAAAGCTGTTTAAAAATCAATCATTATGGTGGCTGGTATCGTTCAGTTGAGTTATAAACTGAGAGACTAAGCCATGAATATATCCAGCTTATCTCTATTCATACACTCTCAATACAGCTCACAAACTCTTTTCAAACAAAATCTAAATACTTATTAAGTATACTGAAAAAATAGAAATGGCAATACCATATTATTTGAATACTATAAGCATTTTTTGTGAACCATTCTGAAAATAGTGAATAATGAAATAATGAAGAACTTGCTTCTACAGTCTTAGAATTTTTTCTTCTGAAAGACAACATTAAATTAAACACATGAAATAATTTTCAGTATAATATAATTGATAAAATATCTAACAATACCAGTGGATAAAACCTGAAAGAAGTAAACCATGCTCGTAGCTGTTATTACTTCTCCAAGCCTTGCCTTCCTCATTTATAAAATGTGTACCATAATAATACCTACTTCAAAATATTGTGAAAATTAAATTAGGTAATGCATGTAAGTCCTCAAGTATTAGATGTAATGACAACCACTATTATTGTTGCTTTTTTTTGTTATTTTTGTATTTTATATGTTTAATATATAAATATGTAGTTGTTACTTTGATGATCATATCTAACATTGACAGTCCCTGATCCTACAAGACTAGTTACTAGTCCATACTTCCTGGGACAGATTCTAAATGATCAGATACTTTCTCTTCTACATATAGGGTGGTAGATTGGTCAAGAGATGGGGGAGGTTTGGAAGGAAATAACAAATTATTCTCTATAATGTTCCTGTGGTCATTGTGGTCACATGCTGTGAAAGTCACATTTTACCTCTGGAATCTTGGAGCTCAACTTTATTTTCAATGCCTTGAGTCCTCCATTTTTGTACAAAATAACTGGTATCTTGCCCCATCCTATGATGAGAAGATAAGACTCCCAAAGTTCTGAGGTTATACAGAAGACTTTACAGATTAAATAGTGAACTAGTACTGGGAAATTGGGGGCTATTTCGTTTTTCCATAACACTTTTTATAGTTGTATGCATTGACCAAAATCTGAGCAACTTAATTTTACCTCCCTCCTGAAAAGTAAATTTCTCTCCAAACAGAGATTTCCTTAGTGTATGATGGTCTTTCCCACAAGTTAGTTCTCAATTACTCTTTAGGAGTAAATTGTTCATAGAGTAAAAATGTACAAAAGAACCCACTCAACTTGATAAACTGTTTTCTGTTTTTAAATGAAACTACATAAGATATTGGATTTTCCTACTGCTTAACTTCCAGTTACCTGGGAATGAGATAAAATGAAAAATAAGGGGAGAAGTGGCTGGAAATATTTTAGAGAGTGACTGTGAGATGCTCAAGCAATTCCTTTCTTTTTTTTTTTTTTCTGTTTTAATTAATTTATTTTTTTCAGCGTAACAGTATTCATTATTTTTTGCACAGCACCCAGTGCTCCATGCAATACGTGCCCCCCCTATTACCCAACACCTGGTTCCCCCAACCTCCCACCCCCGCCCCTTCAAAACCCTCAGGTTGTTTTTCAGAGTCCATAGTCTCTTTTGGTTTGCCTCCCCTTCCAATTTTTTTTTTTTTATAAACATATAATGTATTCTTATCCCCAGGGGTACAGGTGTGTGAATTGCCAGGTTTACACACTTCACAGCACTCACGATAGCACACACCCTCCCCAATGTCCATAACCCCCTCCCCCTCTCCCAACCCCACCTCCCCCCAGCAACCATAAATGACTCTTAATCTCACAAAACAAACTGTGGGTTGCAAGCAATTCCTTTCTACTAGACTGGAAAGAAAAGAATATGCTCCCTGGATGAGAGTGTATATTTATTAAATAGGAAAGAGCTACTCCACATTTGTGCCACTGTTGGTTCTGGTTTTAAAGATGTCTTTTTAAAGAAAAAAAATTTAACTTTCTATTTAAACTCCAGTTAACATAATAAATAAGTGATAGAGATTAAGGCATGTACTTGTGATGAGCACTGGGTGTTTTGTGAAAATGTTGAATCACTATATTGTATACCTGGAACTAATATTGCATATTAACTAGAATTTAAATAAAAACTTAAAAAATATAAAGAGATATAGAAGAAACAAATAAGTCATTGCCTTCTGTGCATTTACTTGTCATTATCTCAGAAAACTGAGTATGAAGTGGGGGGCTTTACTGACTCTTATGCTTAAGGAGGAACACAAGAAAATTGTTATCTTCTTTTTGCTGGGTTGTTCTCTTTGGTGCTTTTCTTTTTGCTTGTGCCTTGAGTACCAACTTTGAGTCTTGCCCCATTCAGCCTTACTTTCTGATAGTATCTTTCCTTCTTCCCTTCCTTCCTTCTTTTCTTTCTTGTGCATGGTTTAACATTTTGTTCTCTTTAGGGTTCCCACTAATATTAGTTCTGGCTTCTTAAAATACCCACAATTTTATTTTTTCCGTATCACAAGTCTTTGAGAGTCTCGTTCTTATTTTCCTTTGTACATGTCTAGCCAGTTAATAAGGAGAAAATATTGTCAAGCAAAGGGAGATGGAAAATTCTAGAACAAGGGATATTAGAGGTAAAAGGGACTTGGAAATCAGCTGCTTCAGACTTTTTGCTTTATTGATGAGTGAACTCAAGTCCAAAGGATGAAGTATATTTTCCAAGATCACACGTTACTTAAGTGACATTAAATATTTTTCCCAAGTCATCACATATGTCCATTTTAGGCTATCTTTTCTTTTTTTGATTGTTGATAGAGGACATTGGACATTGATGGAGTTGTTGAAGTAACAGATAGCAGCAGTAGGTTCAAGCCTTTTTTCACTGACCCACTTTGCGGACATTTAACTTGCTACTGGGTTAACAATGCTGCTATATACCAAGCAAATTATCAGAGAATAAGCTGGCCTTGGTGGGAAATGTGGCTACTCTCATCTGTTCATACCAGAGTAGAAACAAAGAACACTTTAAAGTTTGCTATTTCTGATAATAGGTTGCTTCGCTTTTGGTTTTACTGGAATTGCCATCTATCTATGACAGAGCGACATCACTCAGCGTGACTGCAGATATCTGTATTAGGGGCTTCTGTTGGTATGACTCTTCAGTAGACCTACTGAGTCCTAATTTCAGTTAGTTTAACAAAATATATTCTGACTTAACTCAGCAATGACACATTATTTTAGAAAAGCGCACATTCTTGGGGCACCTGGGTGGCTCAGTGGGTTAAGCCACTGCCTTCGGCTCAGGTCATGATCTCGGGGTCCTGAGATCGAGTCCCGCATCGGGCTCTCTGCTCAGCAGGGAGCCTTCTTCCCCCTCTCTCTCTCTGCCTGCCTCTCTGTCTGCTTGTGATCTCTCTCTGTCAAATAAATAAATAAAATCTTTTAAAAAAAAAGCGCACATTCTTAATAATACAGATTCGTGGTGCAATAAATTAGATAAATTAACAGTGTTTGCGAATTTATTAATATATCCATAGGAAAAAAAAATGCTGCTTTAGGCTGATTCATCTTTCAAAAGTATGGCTACTTCTCTTTTGAGGCACTATTTTGGTTGTCATTTCTACTTAAGAACAGAGGTCTATGTCATTTTATTTAAGGAAAGACATCAACTGGCTACTAATTAATTGTTAATTTATTATGCTGAACATATCAATTACAGTTCCTGACAAATCTGATTAGAAATTGAAGTGTATCTAACAAATTCATATGAAGAGGAAGCACCAAAACAGAGAAGTTAGTGTTATATTATGCTCATCAGTATGACTTTTAGCTTTGTATTATCAACAAGAACAGGGACAATGAGACTTCTGTGTTGTTACTAATCCTGTCATCATACCTGGAATGAGCAAGACAGGAGATAAAATGATTTTCATAAATTTTTTAGTTGTTTTCTGAGAAGTTTTTCCTATTGCATTTGAAATTTTTGAAAATGTAGTACTATAACATAGGGGCACTGAGTAATACAAATTTTAAAGATATTGGTTAATGTGTGTATCAGTCAAGGTTCAACTAAGAAAAGAGATGCCTCTCCAGATCTTTTAAAAGGGGAGATTTAAAACAGGGAATAATTAGTAGAACCTCGTTATCTACTATTTTTAATAGTGAGATAAACCGAGACACCAAAAAGCATAAGGTGAAGAAGCTATGTAAAGGTTAACAACAGCAGGATAGCACCACCACCCCAGAGCTGTAGACACCAGGTGAAGAGGTGGTATTGCCAGAGACCAGACGCTAGATCTTTCTATGGGAATTAAAATCATAGGGGCAGGTGGAAGGCTGCGCGACTGAAGTTGGAGTCAGCAGGGTATGTGACCCCTGCTAGAGATGTCACCAGAAGTAGAGAGAGAAGAAGAAATACTCTGGGTTTTATTCTGGTTCTGCTCTCCAGTCTTTTGGTAAGCCTCTCAGTGGCTATGCCTGCTTGGAAGTCAGAGTACAAGGGAAAAACAAATGTAGTTACCTGATACTGAGAACATCAGGAGTGGCAGGTGGAGAAAACTTGCACACAGTGAGTATTCACTAATATATAATATAAGAACGCTTGGAGATATTCAGAAGGACAATATTTATCTTTTAAGCAAAGAAACAAAGGGTGACTGGGAATTTCCACTCAACCAATTTGGCAAGTGCCAACTCTAATTACAACAAGAAACATTTGTCACTTACTTTGTTTCATTTTTTTAATACAAGGAAGTATAATAAAACACCCACAGCTTTAATTTTGTGTTAAAAGCTTCCTACCCAGATGATTTAGATTTGCTTTCATTATAGCTCTAATGAATACCGAATATTTGTACAGATAATAATTATGATCCTATATTCATGTTAATGTTTAAGAGATTTGGCTTTAATCATTACCATGGTATAACCTATGCAGGTATACCTGCCAAGTGATAGTATTGGCAATAATTTAATTATAAGTCAACAAAACTCCTCTTATTTTAGCCATAATTATTGTGGCTGTTTCCTTTATTTATTTAGGCAAAGATCTAGCCCCAGAGTCTTGGAACAATAACTTCCATTTCCAATCAATCAGCAGCAGTTTCCCTAGTTGGCTGTGTGACTGCAAATATGTTAAGTATTTTAGAAGTCAGAGAAACAATAGGCCTGGTTTCTTCTGTACCTAGTACAGCTACAGCAACAAAAAAGCCCCACTATATTCAAGTGCTTGCTTGTACTGACCAAATGAAAGCACAGGGTTGAATGTAGTACAATAGACTTAAGAACAGAGTCTTCAGAGTCAGAGATTCTTGGCTCTGCTTCTTTCTTGTGAAATATTTTTAAATTGTTTTTGACCATTAGTTTACTCTATAGGGATGGGGATAATATTATATCTCTCATGTTTGCCTCAAGTAACTAAACGTGAAACAGAACACAGTGCAGAATATAAAATGCTTAATGAGTGCTAATTATTAGTAGCAGTTGTAATACTAATAACAGAAGGAATCGATGGGCACAACTCAAGGGGCGTTAGAAGCGAGTTTTAAGGAATCTGAAGAGTTTAGATAGGTCAGGAGGATAGTAATCCAGAATGTACAAATAGATTTTGGGAAAAGCTTCTGTAAAGGGAAAATCATGTTTGGGGAGGCTGTATAGAGCTAGTGGCTTGAAAGAAAGCTAAGCAGAGGAGAAATATTGGATCATAAAGATGTCAAAAGTAAGGCAATGACAGAGTTCAATCTCTTTCTAAACCCGATGCAAGTAAGGAAGGTCTACTTTTAAAGTTTGGGTTTATTTGTTTGTCTGTTTAGTTGAGGTATCAGTAATAAGGCATAAAATGCATATGTCTTAATTGCTCAGTTTTAATAATCCATACTCCTATGTAAACACCAAAGAAAACAAGAGATAGGCCATTTCTAGCACACCAGAAATTTTTCTCATGCACCTTTTCAATCACCCCCGTAACTTTCTAATATCTGTCACCATTAATTTCTTTGGTGTTTGACTTCATTTAAATGGAATTATTGGAAAGTATTCTATTCCATGCCTGTCTTTTTATTTTTTTTTATTTTTTTTAATATTTTATTTATTTGACAGAGAGAAAACACAATTAGGCAGAGAGGCAGGCAGAGAGAGAGGAGGAAGCAGGCTCCCTGCGGAGCAGAGAGCCCGATGTGGGGCTCGATCCCAGGACCCGGGATCATGACCTGAGCCAAAGGCAGAGGCTTTAACCCACTGAGCCACCCAGGCGCCCCCCATGCCTGTCTTTTTAAATTAACATGATGTTTTTGAAATCCATCCATTTGTTAGATGCTTTATCTTACTTACTGCATTTTATCTTATTGTCCACAATGTCTTTATCATTTTAATCTTTTTATTTCTGATAATCTTTTTATTTCTGATAATAATTTGAATTTTCTCATTTTTTCTTAATCATTCTACCTAGATTAATCTTTTCAGAAAACCAAATTTTCACCTTCTTGATTTTCTCTATTTCTTGTTCATTTTCTATTTCAATAGTTTCCAGTCATTTTTATTTTTTTCTTTTACTTTGCATGTAATTTATTCTCTTTTTCTAGCTTCTTCAAGTGAAATATTAGCTTTTAGACCTTTATTCTTATCATTTTAAATAATATATGTTATTTAATATGTATTTGTTATATTTTCTATGTATTAAAATTTGTGTAATTTCTATGTATTATAAATATATTCTGGATATATTTATTGAATTCTAATTTAAAGCTGTTGCAGTTTAAGAATACATCCTGTGAGATTACAGTTAATATTTGTTGCAATTTGTTTAAGGCCCACTGTATGTTCTTAGTGAAAGTTCCAGATGCACTTAACCATGTAGTTTGCAGTTGGGAGTAGTAGTCTGTAATTGTCAAATCTGTGTCAGATTACTTTTTAGTTTCTTGGCGATCTTCTGTATTTTAACTGACTTTTTTAGTCTACTTATTCTAATAGAAAGGGTTGCTGAAATTCTGCACTTTGATTATGCATTATCTATTTCTTGCATTACTTTTGTCAAATGTGATTAATGTATTTTAGAGCTCTGCTATAATTTGGTATAGATATGTTTGGTATTTATGTTTTCTTGATGAATTATTTATTTTTTATCAAATGCCCATTTTCGATTTTAGTTATTTTCTTGTTCTGAAGTCAGGTTTGTCTGAAATTACAAACTTTCTTATGCCGAATGTTTGCATGAGAGTATTTTTCATACTTTTAGTTTTGACCTGTGTCCTTATACTTAAAAGTTTATTTCTTATAAACAGCATGTAGTGGGGTTCTGTTTTTCTATTCAGTGTAGTAATGTCTGCCTTTAATTGGAACAGTGATTCCATTTACATTTAATATTATTAGTGTGGTTGGGATAAGTATCCTGTTTGTCTCGTTTGTGCTTTATTTCTCTATTTCTTCTTTCTTGTCTTCTTTGGGCTAATATTTTTTTGCTCACTTTATCTGCTGTATTGATATTTTTAGCTATGTGTGTTTTATTTTTTAATGGTTGCTCTAGGAATTACAAAAAGAATCATTCAGTGTAACAGCCTATCTTTAAATAATAATAGTGTATCACATCAGAATATGAATAAGAACCTTATAAAATTATAATAGTATGATTACATTTATTTTCCCCATTTTTTTGTATTATTATAATTTACTTCTATATATACTCTTACTTCCAAAAATCTTTGTCACTTTTTTTTTTTTTTTTTTTTTTAGATTTTATTTATTTGACAGACAGAGATCACAAGTAGGCAGAGAAGCAAAGATAGGGGAGGAAGCAGGCTTCTTGCTGAGCAGAGAGCCTGATGCAGGGCTCGATCCCAGGACCTTGGGATCATGGTCTAAGCTGAAGGCAGAGGCTTTAACCCATTGGGCCACCCAGGTGCCCCCCTTTGTCACTATTTTTGAATAAACATCAGGTTTTTAAAAAATGTTTATTTCTTTTTAAGATTTTATTTATTTTTTGACAGAGAGAGAGAGGGAGAGATCACAAGTAGGCAGAGAGGCAGGCAGAGGGAGAGGGGGAAGCAGGCTCCCTGCTGAGCAGAGAACCCTATGTGGGGCTTGATACCCAGGACCCTGAGATCATAACCTGAGCTGAAGGCAGAGGCCTAATCCACTGAGCCACCCAGGTGCCCCTAAAAGTGTTTTAAATAGGTCATCTGGGCGGCTCCATTGGTTAAGCGTCCAACTCTTGATCTCAGCTCAGGTCTTAATCTCAGGGTAGTGAGTTCAAGCCCCACATTGGGCTCCATGCTAGGTGTGGAGCCTACTTAAAAAAAGGTATAAATGTAAAATAAATATAAGAAAGGCAATTTAAAAAGTGTTTTATGTTTACTTAGCTGTTCTTATGGGTACTTTTCATTCCTTACTGAAGATCTTGCATTTCCTCTGGTATTCTTTTCAGCCTAAATCACTTATTTAATTTTTTCTAATATATTTTTTTTCTGTAGAATATGGATTTGCTGGAGACAAATTCTCTTAGTTCTTGGATAACTTGATTACATCTTTATACTGTTTTCATAATTAAAGCATATTTTAATAGAAGATAGAATTCTAGATTTGGCAATTTTTTTTTCCTTTTTGTACTTTAAAGACATCATTCCATTGTCTTCTGACCTTTATCATTTCTGGTAAAATGGTAGCCATCATTTATATTCTTTTCTTCTTTTATAATTGCATCTTTTATTCTCTGGCTACTTTCAAGAATTCTTTATCTTTGATTTTTAGGAATTTGATCATGCTGTTTTTCTTTGTATTTATCATGTTTGCCTCACTGAGAATATTGGATTCAACCTATATCTGTGACCAGGTTTTGGAAGTTTTCACCATTATCTCAACTGTTTGTATTCTGTCTCACCCTTTCACTTATTTTGGGATGACAATCACACATAATTGTTTTGTTATGTTCCTTAAAAAAAAAGTCTTTGAGTTTAGTTGGGATTCATTTTATGTAAGCTGCGTTCAAGTTTTCTGATCTTTTCTGCTGTTAAGTCCATTGAATGTTTCATTTTAGGTGTAGTCACTTTCACAGTATTTCCATTTAGCTCTGATTATACCTTTTATCTCTTTGGTTAATTTATCCACCTCTTTACACATGCTGTCCACATTTTTTACTAGAGCCCGTAACACTTTAATCAAAATTATTTTTAAGTCCCTATCAATTAATTATATTATCTTGGAAATTCTGAGTCTGTATTTATTAACTATTTGTTCTCTTGAGCATGAGTCTCATTTTTGTGTGTGTGTGTGCCCTATTCTTTTTTTATTCTATACTGATAATTTTGTGTAAAAAAGAAGTAGAGACTGAAGTAAGTAATATTTACCTCTAGAGCAGGCACATCATTTCTTTTGGGCTTCTAGAGAGGTGGCTAAATTATTCAAATCTGTAGATGAGCTTTGTTGTGGCTTTGATTTATTTCACCATTGACTTTAAACACCTGAGGCTAAGATCAGGATATTCCTTCTAGTGAGATCTGGGATCGTAGCGCTGGTGACATTCTGGAAATCTGCCTGTTTTACGATTGAGCTACCAGTTTTTGTAAATGTGGGACATTTTTCTGCTTTACATTTTTTGTTTTAGTTTGTTATAGTTTTTGTTTTGTCTTAGCTTTCTAGTATCACCCCATTTGCTCTCTGGCCCTTGGTAGATCTATTGAGTCCTGAGGTTTCACCATGGCATGCAGAGAGCAGCTGCTCTCAACTCTGTGAAGACCTAGATTGCCCTGGACATATTTCTCTCATTTCTATTAGTGTGTCCCTAGTCTTTGGTGCCACTGACAATTTTTTTTAAATCTTTCTTTTCTTGACCTCCCGCCTGTGAAGGTTGCTGCCTTGAATATGCAGGAAGCTCCTCACACCGTAGGGAAGATTGCCCTGGGTTCCCCTTCCCTGTTCCCAGGATTTGGTATTGGTGAAGATCTGAGGAAAGTAATTGGCAGGTGGTAACAGATTCACTCTGTAGCTGAGATTCCTTAGGATGCTAGTATGTCACATTAGCCTTTTAGCCTGTTAAAAGTTTGGCTGTTTCTCCTTGCCTTTTATGTGGCATGTTCTTCTTCCTCTCACTATAATTACAAGAATATGAATGTCCCATTGCTTTCTGTAGCTTAACTCATTTGTATTTCTTTGTGTCTTTAGCTTAGAATGATGTTGAAACTTGTTCAAATTGCTTCGTTTTGGGTTTTCGGGTCAGCATGATTGCTTGTGACTTTGAAAAATCTGAATTAGAAAAAAAACCTAGGAAGCTCTATATTTAAAGTTAAATGCATCAAATCTCACAGTAAAGATAAGGAGAATTAGTGAAACTCAGAATGTAAGGATTCAAAAATATTTGTACATATTAAAGGAATTAGTATGTACAAGGGAATCTAGAATTATTTTCTGACCTTTATGCAAAAGATCATGATCGCAAAAGATCATGATGCTAGATAGAATTGATCAGAAAGGAAGTCTACTTTATAGGATGAGAGAAATTATAATAGGCTTACTTAGTGGATATAGAATATAGTAAGTTATTGAAATCAAAAAGACATTAGAAAAAATAAAGACAATTTGGAGAAAGAGAGAATGCTGTATTTTTAAACAATTTAAGAATGGGATAAGTCAGAAGGTAGTGTTTTCATCAATATGACTACTGATTTCTTCTTTTGGCAAAATGGTAGGCAAAGTGAGTCATATTAAATCTCTGCTTGAAAACTACTCAAAATATTGGATTAAATATAAATATATGTTTTCAAGTGCACCGAGGGATAGTCTTTATTTATTTGTTTATTTATTTTTTTAAGATTTTATTTATTCATTTGACAGAGAGATCACAAGTAGGCAGAGAGGCAGGCAGAGAGAGAGAGGAAAGCAGGCTCCCCGCCGACCAGAGAGCCCAATGAGGGACTCGATCCCAGGACCCCGAGATCACGACCCGAGCCAAAGGCAGCAGCCCAATCCACTGAGCCACCAGGTGCCCCGAGGGGTAGTATTTAAAAGAAAAATAAACTTTAATGCATATAGTATGCATAGTATTAAAAAAAGAATAACTGAATATTAAAGAAGTTAAAACTTCCTCATGATGTTGAGTAATAAATAAAAATTAATAAAGGTAAAGAAATTAAGACAAATTAATAAAATAGAAAATAAACCTGCAATTGAAAAGGTCAGCTAGAATAGAAGTCGATTCCTGGTGGGAGATGGGGGGAACTAATATAACTGACAAAATTCCAGTGACACTGATTAAAAAGAGGCACAAATATCAAGAATAAAAAAGGTGACATCATTATAAACGATACCTACTTCAAAATATTGTGACAGTGTTCTGTGGAAGTCTTTATGCTAATAAATTTAAAATTTTAGACAGAGTGGATAAATTCCTAGAAAAATAAAAGCTACCACAACCAACGAAGAGGAAATAAAGAACTTGAATTTGAATTAAAGAATTGGTCTTGCAATCAAAAATTGCTTCACAAAAGGAATCCAAGATTCAGTGACTTCTTGGGTGAGTATTGCCAGAAGGGAGAAAAATATTCCAATTTACACAAATCTTCAGATAATGTGAAAAAACTTTTGAAGTCATTTGTTGCATCTGGTATAATATTGATGCCACCACTACCTGAAAAGGATAGAATGATGATGGAAAATTGCAGGCCAATTTCAATCATGGATAAGGGATGCAAAATCCTACACAAAATACTAGCAAAAATACTCCAGAAACAAAAAATTACAGCCATGTCAAATTTATGTAAGGAATCAAAGGTTGGTGTAATATTAGAAAATCTGTGTAACTCAGCACATTAAAAGTTTAAAGGATAGTAATTATAGTTCCATTTCAATATTTACAAAAAAATCCAATATTAATGTGAGATAGAAATCTTACAAAACAGAAAAAGAGCAGTTCCTTAATCCGGTGGAGGTTTAATATAAATAAAAACATCAATATTAACATTATACTTAATAGCACAAAGTTTTGTTGAGATTGTCAACAAGACAAGGAAGCTTACTTTTATTATTTCTATTTAGCATTGTTAAAGAGGTTCTAATAAGATAAAAAAACAAAAATAAACACAAGAAATACCAAGGAAATAAAATTGTCACTATTCACTTGATTGATGTGATTATATCAATGATGTAATGATATCAATGGTATGATTATACATATAGGCATTTTAAATATATTGATAGATAAATTTTTAGAATTAGTAGGTGAGTTGTTCAAAATGTTAGATATAAATTCAATACTTAAAAATTTATTTATCAGAGTGATGTCAGCAGAAATGACAGAGTAAGGACATCTAGAAATCCTCTTATCTATAAAAACAATAGATCACTGGCAAAAATTTTCATGATTCACTTTACCAGAAATCTGGAAATTAACTGAAAGATTGCAACAACCTGGAGAGATAGGATTGGTCTGGCATTGGGCTCACTGCCCAGTGGGGAGTCTGCTTCTCCCTCTGCCTCTTCCCTCCCTAGTCCCCTCGCTCATGCTCTTGTTACTCAAATGAATAAATAAAATCTTTAAAAAAACAAGTAGAAAAAGCATTCACCATAAGTGATAAATTCAATTACATGTAATCTTTTATTCTGCAAAGTATTAGAAGAAGGTGAAGAAAAGCTACTTTGAGAGATGCAAGAAAAGATATAGTGGACAATTGACTTGATTTGGGAATATATACATAACACTCCCACATATTTTTTAAAAAGTGAAATCCGTTTGGCCCCCCCAAAAACTATTAAAATGTGTTTAATCTCTTTAATAATCAAGGATAAGCAAAATAACACTATAATAGCATAACACTACTATCATAAAGATTTTCAAAAAATTTAAGTCAGAAAATACCAATTGTGTTAGTTTAAATTATTGGTTCCGACACTTTATTGCTCCATAATACAATTGCACATGTTTCTTCCTACCATTTCTTGATGTATAAAATGTCCTTGAACCTTGACTCTGGGCTTGTTGTTTAGGATTTGCTTTGACTAATGTAATGTACATATACAGGACATAAATAGTGGTTGGGTTTATACTGTAGAGCTTGCTCCTTAAACTCTTGTAGTTCCCTATAAAATTAATTTACATGTACATATAGCATATCTCAATCACAATAATCTGTATTTTGATTGAGTTTGCTTTGTCACTGGACAATCTGTGAATTATGAGGTGTTTCATAAACACAATTTTTAAAAGATTTTAATTTGAGAGAGAGTGTGTGTGTGTGAGAGAGAGAGAGAGAGAGAGAGGGAGAGGGAGCATGAGCACGAGTTGGGAGAGGGACAGAGGGAGAAGCAGACTCCCCACTGAGCAAGGAGTCCCACTCTGGGCTTGATCCCCGGGGAGTCTGGGATTATGACCTGAGCAGAAGGCAGAATCTTAACTGATGGAGCCACCCAGGTGACCCCATAAACACATTATGTAAACACATATGCATATCACACACATTTTTTTTTAGTGTTGGATCATGGTCATTCAGTGGCTATTTTCATGGAAAAATGAAGTCCATTATGCTCATCCTGCCTTTCATCAACAGCCTTTTGTACCTCTTGCCTTTCAAAACACAACCAAATTGGCCCGAACGCATTTGTTTTGTAGTCTAGACAATTACTTTTATTCCGAAACTTTGGAAGAGGTGTAATGGTTTCTGTAGCTGTCTCTGTTTGGGGTACAACATTAGTCCAGTGTCTTTTGTGTGCAAAATACGGTACTCAGAGCTATTTTATTCTCTGCTTTTGTTTCCAATTGCCCTTATTGTAGGTATGGCCAGTTTTGGTAAGATGAAATTCATTCAACCAATATTTATTAAACACCTGCTGTGTTCTATAGAATTGAGGATAGAATGAATAAGTCCCTGATCTCCTGCAGCTTACATCCTATTGGGAAATATAAAATCTAAAGCTGTAATATCAAATTCTTTAGCTTGCAGTTTCCACTAAAACCTAAAAATCATGTAGCTCCCTTTCTAAAGTCCTTGACCTACTAATGTTTCCTGCATTAGTCTGCTTGGGCTGCCATAACAGACTAACACAGGCCAAGTGGCTTAAACAATGGAAATTTGTTTTCTCACAATTCTGGAGACTAGAAGTCCAAGATCAATGTGCCAGCATGGGTGATGTCCGGTGTGTGCTTTCCCCTTAATTTGGAGACAGCCACCTTCTTGTGTGTGCACAAGTTAAGATAAGAGTGAGTGCAAGCACAAGTGAGCTCTGGTGTGTCTTTTTTTTTTTTTTTAAAGATTTTATTTATTTGACAGAGATAACAAGTAGGCAGAGAGGCAGGCAGAGAGAAAGAGGAAGGGAAGCAGGCCCCCACTGAGCAGAAAGCCCAATGCGGGGCTTGATCCCAGGACCCTGAGATCATGACATGAGCGGAAGGCAGAGGCCTTAACCCACTGAGCCATCCAAGCGCCCCTCTGGTGTGTCTTCTAATAAGACAATGTTCAATAGGATCAGTATCCTACCCTGTGAACTCATTTAACCTTAATTACTTTTGTACCCCAATACAGCCACACTAAGTTTTATGGCTTCATCATGTGAATTTTGGAGGCAGAACATATATTCAGTCCATAACACTTGCTGATCTCGTAGTTCCTCTCTCCTGTACCAGAAATTTCATTCCTGGAACCCTCAATACTGAGTATACACAGTATACCTGTATATACTCAGGATTACTTATAATAATTTTACCTTTGGCTTGTTCTACCCTCAAAGCCTATTACTGTCACTAACAGTGATTAATTGTCTACTTACTAAATTCCTTTATTTGGGTACTGGGAAGCTTGACTTCATCAGCCTGACTGGTACTGAATGCCCAAAATCAAACCTGTGACTTAATTCCTTTTTACTTCTCTATTTGTTCTTGCTGAGGCTTCTAATAATTTCTACTGCCAGTTTTATATATACAGCCTGATGCTGTTTAGTCCTAACTATAAGACAAGTGGCCTGTCATTTCAAGGAATGCTTTGTACCACAGTTATTCCTCTACCAGGCTTTGTGGGGCCACCCATGACCTCACTAGAGCTTGCTCCAGTCTTATGCCCTGTGTTGCAGGATATTTGTTTGCACCAAGACCAGTGATTGTCTCAGGAATCTTACCATACTCAGGAAATCAAATACATGAATTACTTGCTGTTTATATCTCAACTGTTTCTGAGAAACACACAATTGGGCAGGTTATTCATTTCAAAAAGAAAAAGGTAGGGTATAAACCCATTTGGACAAAGAAAGTAAATCATGATGAAAGTCCCCTTATAAAACTGTGGATAATTAAGCCCTAAGGTGGGTCCCCTCTTGACAGAGATGAATATTTTTAGAACTGAGTTCTTCAAAACTGGACAGTTGTGTCATAACTATGGCTTATGTTCCCTTCACAAGATAAACAAGACCCCATGGGATCTTCTCTGCTTGAATGGAATAAATTATTCAGTCGACAGGGGAGATTTAGAATGCTTCATTAAACAAACTAACACAGACTCATTTTCCTATCTAGAACAAGCCTTTATAAAGAAGTTTTCATAGATAAAGAGTCTTTCAGGAGTGGATACTACCAGAAAAAGTTTCTGCTTTTTGAAGGATGGCTCAATAGCTCAGCCATGATATCAGTCATTTTCATAGGATCCTGTGTGATTAGGGACATCCTGTATTTCAGTGAACATATCCCAGAAGGCACAAAGAAAATCATAAAAGTAGGTTCTTTCTGGGATTCATAAAGTTATTAGCTTGTTGCTAGGTCAATGCAGAGATGCTATAGGGACTTGTCACTCTTTCTCAGCTCGAGTAATGGAATGTGTGTCTTTCAGAAGCATATCATTCCATTCTTATATTATTCTAATTGCTCTGGGATCCAAGTGTATTTCTCTCCTAATCCCTAACTTCATGATACTGTGATAACCAGAGAAATGCTGAAGTGATCATTCATGGAATTATAATTAATATTGATCATTTATACTTTCTCTTCAATAACATGTATGGTTGGTAAAGATAAATTTTTATTTACAAGCTAAAAAGGATAAACCCAGCTCCCATGATTTGTAAAGTAAAATTCTGGTAGAAAAGAATTTATATATTATATAAAATCTCCAAGAAAAATTCTGAAAGTTTAGACTTTAAAGTAAATTCTCTTTATTTTATTCTTTGTGCTTCCATTGCAGACTATATATCCCCCCGTCATTTCAGCTGCTATAATTTATTATACTGATGAATGTTTCCATTTCTCTGATTTGAACATGCTCGACTAAAGATAAGCCTTTTCTTTCTTTGTATAAACAAGCACGTAGCATAGAGCCTGGTACTTATTGTTCACGCAATATAGTGAATAAGTGACTGACTTAAACACAAATGTCCTTTTTCCTTAAAGAATGGTTATGTAGGTTTTTCTGTATTACCAAGAGTTCAGCAAAAAAGAAACCTGAAATAAAGTATTTGTAAACCTATCTTTAAAACATTTGTTAAAAAAACAAAACAAAGCAAAACTGTTTTTCCTCTCTGTGATATTGTATAAAATTTTACCTCCTGGACTGATGGGTCAAGGATTTTCACACAAGATGGTTGTTGATAACTTTGACTTGACCTGAAGCTCCAGGTATCTGAATTTTCATGTTCTGAGATTAAAGGCCAGTATGTTAAGAAATGTATCTTCATTTTCTTTGTTAACTTCTACTTGTACCATCAAGTCAATCAGAATTTTCATATTCTAGTTATAAGAATTTTAGGAAATCTATGTTCTTGTTTTAGCTCTTCTAAAATGTCTCCCAAGAAAATGACATTTTAGCTCTCTGTACCTTTCTATAATATATAAATAGTAATGATAGTCTTGCCTCTCCAAAAAGAATGATTATGGTTATAAACAAAATGACAATATGTGGAAGTATTTTGAAAAGTATAAAGTGCCCAACAGCTGGGGAAGTGTTGGTGCCCCAATAGATATGAGAAGGCAGTGATACAAGTGTTGGGTTGATTAGTATTTTTCATCCTTCGCTCAGTTTTCAAGGCTCTTAAAAATATTTCAGTTATATAGATGTCGGATTGGGATGGGTACTACTTCTAGGTTTGGGAGCACAGTATTATGACTTCCCTGGCTAATACTTGTATCTTCTGAACTCTTTCCTCCTCGGCCCCAGTCAGTTCATTCAAACTCAGCTACTTCCTACCACTGGCACAGGTACCACCTCTATTCCTAATGTTTCCTTCCTGTAGATGGAACTCCATCAGTATAACCTAGGTCTGTCTCCTCTGCTTTACTCACTTCTGCCCTGAGGAATTGGAAAAATTTATCTGAGTGGCAAATTTGGGTAGGATAACTAGACAGGTTTCACTCAGCTCCATCTGTCTCTCTCTGGGACCAAGCCTACTTATAACAATACAAGTTCATCTACTTCTCTACACTGTGAGTACTACTTGGGCAAATCTCCACAATGCAGGGAGGCCCTCAGTGGCCTAGCATTGCTTGCAATTGGGTACCTGTCTGCTAATACACGTGCCCAATGCTGGCAGTCCTGCTTCATTATTCCACCTGAAGATCCTCCTAAGAACTTAGCTGCTGGTTAACACAAGCGATAATCTGCCCTCCAGAATTAGTTTATTTTGCAGCTTTTTCTCTGTTAGCTGAGTTTCCCAACCATATTGGGAGCTACTTTTGTGCTAGAGGAAATTTTTTTTTCCAGCCCTGCAATAGACTGTTCATACTTCCCTGTGCATGAGGTTGAAATTCCTGTGACAAGTTTGTGACTACCAAAACTTTCTATTTGGATTCTGAATTGAATGCAGTATAGAAGATTATTCAGTGGTGCTCTTCCTTTTTTAATTTGTCATTTTTTTCATTTGTTGGTATTTAGCTTAAATGTCTTGTTTCATGGTCCTGACAGTGCTGTGATATGATATTACTTTGCAACCAGCATGGTGCCACTATTTCAAAGGTCACTGAGATACTCAGCTTGTGTTTATATTCCATTTCCTACTTGAAACTCTGTGTTTAAAGTCCTGATTGACTTCACCAAGTTTCTAAGGCTTTGGAAGACCTCTCTACTGAGAAAGCAGAAATTTCAAAAAGAATCAAGAACTGTCTTAAAGATTTGAAATGTACAAGGTGGAAGCATACTTAGAGGTTCTTTAAATTCTCTCTTTAAATTGACAGAAAGTAAGTGATTTGTCCAATAGAATTTATATTAAATATAAATGTGATGATTGTAACAAAGTTGTCATTATGCCCGATTTTAGGCTCTTTCCCACTTCACATCCCTTTCTTCTCATTATCAGGAAAGTTTGACTCACTTTTTTCTACATAACTGACCATTGGAAAATTTCATCTTGTTTTGCGTAGATACTCTCCACATAGGACAATGGCAGTTATTTAATTTTTAAAATTCTTGCTTTATTGAGTTGATATCTAAGACTAGTGATTTTGTTGGCAAAAGTCTCATAGAGATTAAAGACTTCCTGAACCTTGACGGATATGCAGAATCTGTGATACTGGTAGCTTTGATCTAAGCTTATGAACATGCAACCCACAAAACCACTGTGGCCTCAGTAGTGATTGGCCCATGTTTTTGAAGTATCATATACTTTCATAAAGAGGTGAGGAAGTTCACTCTGCACACCTTGAGTCCATGGCAAGTGTACAGCTGTCTAATTCTATTGCAGAGAGATGAAGAATTGGGATCAATAAGGCCCATCTCTGCAATAAGGTTAGTGTATCCATCTAATGAGAGCAACCTACTCACAGAATTACATTCAAAAGGTCTTTGTGAGGGGTCAGGCCTGGTATAAATTACTTGTATCAGACTGGAAGTTAGCAGGGAAGATATAATAAAGTCTTCAATGATAATTGAGAATACTTTAATAAACCAGCTTTTTTACAAATATTTGCCAGGTTTAACAAAGCCAATAAAGAATGGCAAATGACTGAAAAGCTAGCAAAAGCAGGAAGCTGCCATCACCTGTCAGCTTGAAAGGACAAAGACATGTGTGTTTACTGGAAGCCTCTGAGACCTCCAGCTATAGGAGAGACCCATCAGAACGAAGCTGAAGTCTTGGTCAAGGAACACAGCCATAGGCAACCCAGGGCAGAGCAGGGAAGAACTGAAGGGATAAATACCTTGACTTCTCACCTCCTACCCTCGGACTTTCAGACAGTGCCTCACATTGGTGGAACAAATCAGAAAGTATAAGATAAGGAAGTCCAGTTCATAGGAGTCAATCCTGCTGCACGTAGTAGCGTGGAGAAGGCAGAAAGTCTGTGTGGAGAGGCAACCAGATATGGCCCAGCCATGGGCATTATAGATATTTGTTGGGTAAATGCACTGTTTCTTTACTGAAAAAAATATCTGGGGCACCCTGGTGGCTCTACCAGTTAGGTCAGGCTTGCTGTTTAGGTCATGATCCCAGGATCCTGGGATCAGCCCCAGGTTGGGCTCTCTGTTCAGTGTGGAGCCTGCTTTTCCCTCTCCCTCTGCTCCTCCCTCCTGCTTGCACTCTCTCTCTCTCTCTCAAATAAATAAAATCTTAAAAAAAAAAATGAAATGAGAGGCATGGAGAGGTTAAGTCAGCAGGGAGTGTATTTCTCCCTCTCCCTCGGCCCCTCCCTCCCCCAGCTCATGAACACATTGTACACTCTCTCACTCTCATAAATAAGATCTTTAAAAAAAAAAATCTCTGAATTTGACCACCCTACTTGTTTCAGAGAAACTTTCACTGGCTTATAATTATTTTCTGATATTAATACAGCTTTTCATACTCATTTTTAATCACCATAAGAATTTTCTCTCTTCCATAACAATCTCAACTCCAAAATTCAGCTCTTAAATTTTCCAGTTAAGAGAGCCAATAAATTATCTTTAAAAAAAAAAAATAAGAACTTGAGTTTCTATCTCTCGTAGCCAAGAGTCCTCATATGACCGTACTTGCTTTCTTCAGTCACATTTGTTTTCAGTTCCTTAAACATATTCCTAGGAATGCTTCAGAAATTAACAGCAGAATAATAAATGGCTAAAATTGAAAGTGCCCTTCTGTAGGTATTTCATGAAAAGTAAAGGAGTCAAAATGAGCACAAAAGGCAAGGTGACATGCTTGCTTGCAGTTTCCTTAACAGAAGGCCAAAAGATAATCCTAAAACAGTGATTGCTTTATTTAACGGTTTAAAAACCAGCATAATAGGAGTCCTCTCCATTGTACCCAGAATTGTGGGGAAAAAAGGTCTGAGTTTTATAGGAGTAAAGAAAGATGGTACAATGACGTTACTAAGATTCTTGACTTTAATAAATTTTTTTGTAACCAAATCATAATTAGGCTCCGAAGACTTGGTAGGTTGTGGCAGTCCTCTCAGGATTCATTTCACTCATTTTCTCAAGAAGGACACCAAAATAATGATTTTGATAATGTTACTACTAAAAATAATAATCAGAGATACTATTTTTGATGGCTTGATCCTGTCCAGTTATTTTAATAAGGCATTTAAATACATTTCATTTCATCTTCATAGCAATTTTATAAGGCAGGTATCAATCCCCATTGTAGCTGAAAAGCCAGGTCTTAGAAAGTAAGGAAATTGCTGTGTTATTTCTCTTCTCTCATCACGAGTTTTTTCCATTATTACATTCCCTGCACTTATATCTTAGCGCACATATCAGTATTTATATTAACAATGTAAACATATTTGCTTAAGGAAGAAATTAAAAGATAAGAGGGAGAAGGGGGTCTTAGCTGTGTGTTTAAACATCTTAAAGATAATCAGTTACATAATCTATGTTAAAATGAGGATTAAGCAAAAAAGTGGGAAGAATAGTGAAAGAAGAATCCCTACAGTGATGTTCTCCATATGAACATGAAATTAAGGCTTAAGGAATGAACCCACCAAAAGAATTTTTAAGAGTTGGGGGTGGCAAGAGAGCTGATAATAGCTAATAATGAAGAGACCTCATGGTCTCTTTCATGACGTTTTGATGTCATGATGACAGATTTTTAGAGTATAGATAGCCATAGTGAAATTGTAATAAGGAAGGAAATAGTAATTGTAGCTTCACATGTGAGGCTAAGGAGATTTTATTATTCTCACCTAAAATTGATTACCTAAAAAAGGAAAAAGCTTTGTATCAACTCAGTTGAGGACTTGATGAGTCAAGTACAAAGCAAAACGTGAACCATACAGTGTTTTCTTGCGTATTTATTTTTAAAATACCATGAGGCTCCATACAAATCACTCACTAATGTATATATGAAAATAAAATAGAAGAAATACTAAATGAAGAAAATGTGATAATTTAGTCTAAATATAAATGCAGACATTTTGTGTTTATGTAGGGCTTTTTGCCCGTCAGGTGTTTAAAACCTTCTAAGAGTAGTATCTCACTAGACATTATAATATTGGGAAACAAGAATACTTTGCAGTGTTGGTTCTGAATAACTTATCTAATGGTGTCAGGTAAACTGAGGCTAGCATCCAGGCTGCTGTTTTTGCTCTAGTTCCCAATATTGCCTCCCCAAACACTGAAACTGAAAGACAAGAAAGAAAATGATGAATGGGGCGCCTGGGTGGCTCAGTGGGTTAAAGCCTCTGCCTTCGGCTCAGGTCATGGTCCCAGGGTCCTGGGATCGAGTCCCACATCGGGCTCTCTGCTCAGCAGGGAGCCTGCTTCCTCGTCTCTCTCTGTCTGCCTCTCTGCCTACTTGTGATCTCTGTCTGTCAAATAAATAAATAAAATCTTTAAAAAAAAAAAAGGAAATGACGAAAGTTAAGTATTCATAGCAACTGTAAATTTTGATTAAAGTTAAAAAGTCTCTCAAACTATCAAGTTTACTATTAGTAAACTTTGAATGTTGGTGGATCTCCTAACTGAAAATGCTAAGTATTGCAGTATAAACAACAGACTTTTTTAAAGGAATCATGAATGTGCTTGTCATTTAAACTCTAAGTATTGGAGACCTTTGTCTGCATTTTATTATCTTGATCTTTGACAAATGTACCACTTATAAAAGTCAGTAGGATTTCTCTGTCATGGTTGGTGTGGAATAAACATTTTCTTTTCCAACAGTACTTAGCTTCTTTACTGATGGTTCTTATCAATAGACAAGGAATGATATTGAAATGAGAATAAAGTGAATGCTTAAGACCTGAGCCATCATACAGAACTTGATCTCTCCACTGCAAGGCAATGTGATACTGGAGGGAGGGGGCATAAATAGCTTTAGCGCTGCTGGTTTTAACAAATGTGTGTTAAATCCATGTCCTTGTGAACAATTGCTCAATGAAAAACCAAGAGACATTTTGTCTCCATTTGAGAACACAAATGCGCACACTCTTTTATTGACTCTGATATGATTTTAATTAAGAAAAAAAATTCCTCACTAAGGGCTAACTAATGTAAAATGAGAGCAAAAGTCAATCTCACTAGAAATGAAACACCAGAAACTATGTATGTTTCTCCCTGGTTCTCTATTCAGACTTAATAACAACCATCTTTACTTTTTAAGACCATGAATTGAGGGAGAAACATCTACAGCTTTGTGAAAGTATGAGTGTTTTCCCAAGTGAAATTTTAGATGAACTAAACATCAATGAACTAGAATCACCCCAGTTTCATTTTTTGAAACTTTCATGTACACTTTAAATAAAAATAAGGAAAAGTGAGATTTTAATATTGTAAAATTAATATTAATTGTGAAATATTAGTAAGCACGGCTAGTTTTAGTTAGGTTACATATTTTCGATATATAACCAAGCTCTAACACTGGAGTGAAGACTGGCAAATATATGGTGGCAGTATAGAATGTGCCACCCAGAAATAAGCTCTGGATGCTTTTCATGAATTCCTTGGGCTTGCAGTAACTACATTAGTCTGAATAATGGTCCCCCAAATATGTCCACAACTTCATTCCTGGAACCTATGAAAATTGCCTTTTACAGCAGAGGGAATTTTGTAGTTGCAACTAAGAATTTTGAGATTATCATGGATTTCCAAGTGGACCCATGTAGTCACAAGTGTTCTCATTAGGAGGATGTAGGAGAAACAGAGAGAAGGCCATGTCAGAAGGCATTGGATTGATGAACTTTGAAGATAGAGATGGAGGCCATAAACCAAGACTCATTAAGTGGCCTTCGGTAGCTGGAAAAGGCAAGGGAATGAATTCTTAGAGCCTCCAAAAGGAACATAACCCTGTTGACACCTTTGCTTTAGTGCAGTGAAATCTCTTTCAGATTTCTGGCTTCCAGAACTGTAAGAAAATCAATTTCTGTTGTTTTTAAGTCACTAAGCTTGTGGTAATTTGTTACAGCAGTCTTGGAGAACTAATACAATACCTGGTCTCTGTGTTTTTAAAATATGCATTCTTTTTTTAAACTTTTAAACTGAACTAACGTTTACCTCTGGTGGAAAGTTTGGGAGGAATATAAGAAAATGAGGTTGGGGAAAGATGTGTTTTAAAATGAACAGAAATTAGGACATCAACTTAGATGATAAATTTTTTTAAAGATTTTGTTTATTTATTTGAGAAAGAGAGAGAATGAGAGAGAGAGAGCATGAGAGGAGAGAGGTCAGCAGGAGAAACAGACTCCCTGCCAAGCAGGGAGCCTGATGTGGGACTGGATCCCGGGACTCCAGGATCATGACCTAAGCCGAAGGCAGTCCCTTAATCAACTGAGCCACCCAGGTGCCCTAACTTAGATGATATTAAACAAGAAGACTGAAATCAGAGCAGGTATCAGAGAATAGTACCTACCACCTATAGTAACCATCAAGTAGGATAAGCCCAAATAAGGAAATGATCTGAATTTATCTGGTATTAACCATAAGCTGTCACCAACTTGACATTTCTCTTTTGTAGAGCATGCACAGATCTTTTTCTAATTATTTTAATCATAGCATTTATCTCTTTCCAATATAAGGGTTATTTCTTATTGTCTCTTCCCTCAGATTATGTGAATCCTCTTAGAATAGAAACCGTCTTTCCTCTTTGTGTATTGGTATCTCGGATTGGTATTTAGTAAGCATTCAATAAATATGTTTTGAATGAATAAATTAAAATTCATAGATACAATAGCTGCTTCTCTTATTACCAATTCTATCCCACACTCCCACTCCCAGGTGCCGAGACTGAGAGGAGATTACAGTCCCAATTTCATATGCGAATGCAGAAGTGTTGCCCGAACAATTTCTGGGAGCCATTATAAAGGAAATAAACACAGTTTCTGTGGAGTCCAAAGGGAGAAAGCCCTCTCTGGTAGTCACCACCTGATCTGAGACCCCAACAGTGAAGAGGTGCTGAATTCTTTGAGGAAAGCAGCTCATTCGTTGAAATATATGAGATAAATGCTGGTGTAAAATCCTTCAGTATTTCCGGCATAAAAGCTAGCAATCATCAGATTCCTTGTGGGGGCTAGCGGTTTATAAGACTAGCAGCAGTAGTTCTGGCCCTATTATCCATGTCAAAGAATGCAAGAAAGAGAGCTGAGGGGCCTAGACTTTTAGTATTTGATCAGATCTGAGCCCACCTGGAAATACATTTCAGAAGGGAATTTGAGTGAAGGTAAGAAAATCCTCATGTAACATTAATTTTTACCTGGGCATGCTGATGAGAAAGAGTTCTGAAATCCATGGGAAAGGAAAAAGCAAGGAAGGGCTTTCTATCTTCATGATGCAACTAAGAACAAGGAACTAATCCACTTACTCTGTTCCTCTTGACCTGCCATGCCTTACACTAATTCAGGGCCACTTGCTCTCTTGAAAACATGAGTGCCTTTTCCAGTTGAAAATAATTAGGAACTAGGAGCATGAGAGATCAGATTCTATGCAGCCTGTAAATTCAGATTTCGTATTCAGTTTCTGTGACAGACATCAGTTACCCAATAGCAAACGGGTAGGCAACTTTATTCACAATATGAAATCTTACGTAATGATTCAAACTATCCCAATAAAGCCTCCCATGAGTTATTTTTAACTGAAGAAACAAAGGTAATTAGGCTTAATTCAATGGACTGGCCCAAGGACACATTAATAGCCCCAAAGTAGGGATTATTAGAATGTATTATTTTCAGTACTTGCGTATACGTTAATTCTGCTACCTTTCTATTTAATCATTGCTAAGACCAATTGTTCTGCTGCTGGAGACATCCAGAAGTTTAGCCCATGGGATGATTAACTAAAGGGTCCCCATGTGGGTGAGCTTCAAAGCCTGAAATCATTAATGGATTGGGCAGAGCCGAGCTTTCCATTAGCCACAGTGCCTAGGGCTCAAGAAAATATTTTATTTATCGTTTCTTCTAATGTAACAAAAAATATATTGTAATAACGAATGTATAAAAATGAATCCAGTCTGGACTATATTCATCTTTATATAACACACCCATAAAGATCATTTTTATTTATTATTACCTTTTTTAATGAAGGAATTGCCTGTGATCTGGAACTAGGATGGATAGAAGCATTGCATCTAGGGATACAGAAGATAAAACTAAATATTTATTCAAAAATATCCTGCTTGTTTTGGAAAGCATAGTTTAAGAAGATTTTTATTCACAGGGTGTTATATAGAAATAAGCCTGGAGGAGGTGGCCACCAACCGAATGAAATATAGTGTTCTATTCAGTGGTACATTTAATGCTATCTGGATTTAATTGCACATTTAACTACAATTGAGCCTGGAAAGTATTTGAAGATAGGAAGCTGGATGACCTTGAGACTGATAACCAGAACCTCCATTCCTCCTGCTACACTGTGGCGCATAGGTATCTTGTAAATGGGTTATAACCAGGTTGAGATAATGATCTGCTTGCCTTTTAAGTGTCCAAAGATGCTTGGGGCTGCTGTAGCTTCTACAGAAATAGTTTCTACTTGGAGCAGCCTCATTTAATTACCTTAGCATACAATACGAATGTTAATATTTTCTGTTTATGCCATGATGTGGAAAAGGTGAAGAAATACTGCCCACTCTAGGCTTGAGTTCCTTTATCCATCAAATGTAAACATTGGACACGATGAACTCCAATTCAATTCAACAAACATTTTGAGAGGAGAAAATAATAATAACTATTATTATTATTATTATTTTTGAGAGATCACTTAACTAACTTCCGGGATTCAAAGATAAACAGAATGTGGTTTGTCCAAAGTTGTGTATTTCAAAGAGTTCATACCCTCACTGGAGAGACGGACATGAAATCATCTTTTCATAATACAAATCGCAGTGCGATAAATTTGAAAATGAATATTAATCAAAGTCATATTAAAAATCAGAAGGAATGAGTAAATCTAACTGCAGGAAAAAAACCACGGAGGACTTCAGAAACAAGGTGACGCTTAGCCTGAATATGAATGTCATAGCTCCAGAAAAATTGATTAGGATTCATTCTCTAAGGCAAGAGGAATAGGGTCGAAGAATTGTGGTCTAATACTGGAGACAACTCAGATAAAGAGAAGTTAGGTTACTACTTGTTCAAGAACACACTATGTGTTGTTGGCAGAACTGAGAGAGAAACCAGGTACTTCTTCATAACTCCCAGTGTAGCATCAGTTGTGCATAATTCTTTATGGAAAAAACTTAAAAACTACTTTAATGTATGTTATAACTTCACAGACAATTCCTAGTTAATGAGAGTAAGAAAAAAACTTGGAATCAATATGAAGAACAGCTTCTTTGTTTCCATTCCCTTGGCATTGGCACAGAGTGTCCAATGCCCAAGTCCTCAGTAATCTTGTAGTATATTGAGTAAGATTGTTGAAATGTGGAAATGCATGAAAATCGGGCATTTGGCTCATTTATAATTGAAGCGAGAAATTAAGTTGAAAGTGGCTCTCTAGACTTATTAAGAATGATAAATGACTGAAATAGGAAATATTAGGAAGTTTAAGTCAACTAGTTTCTGGTTAAAAATGAATGTGGGCACTTAGGGATTGAAATAGCATATGCTAATAACACATCACTCAGACACTATAAAATAAGTTGCACAAGAGACCAAAATATTAATCATTTACTCTTTTTGTTTTTACTTTTTAGTCTGAAAATTTTCAAGTGTAGAGAAAAGTAAAAGGAATAGTACAATGGACCCCCACTGCCTGTCACCTAGCATCAATAATTATAAATACTCTGCCAAGCTTATTTCATCTAAAGCTCCTACTCCTAACCTTTGTGGGTCTTGGGCTTTAAAAAAAACAGTTTTATTAAGATGTCATTTATATACTATAAAATTCACTCATTGTAATGATATAATTCAGTAATTTTTAGTAACTTACAGAGTTGTATACCCATCACCCTGATGCAATTTTAGACAATTTCTATCCCTCCAAGAAGTTTCCTCATGGCTATTTGTAGTTAATCATGGCTCCCACCCTTCTCCCCAGGCAACTACTAATTTTTCTATCAATTTGCCTCTTCTAGACATTTCATATAAATGGAGCCATACAATGTGTAGTATTTTATGTGCAGCCCCCTTCATTTGGTGTAATATTTTGAGTTTTATCCATGTTGTATATATCAACAGTTTGTTTTTACTGATGAATAGTATCCCACTGTAGGGAAATACATTTTGTTTTTCCATTCACCAGTTAATGAACAATGGACTGCTTCTTGTTCGAGGTTATTATGTATAATGCTACTATGAATATATATGTGCAAGTCTTTGTTTGGACATATGCTTACATTTTTCCTGAGTAGATACCTAGAAATGGAAATGCTGACTAATAGGTAAGTTTATTTTTAACGTTTAGCAAAACTTTCAAAGAAACTTTTATTTTATATTTTTACCAGCAATAAATGAAGTTTTTACTTTCTTTCCATCCTTGCTAGATTTTCAACATAGATTGATCATGTCATCTGTGAATAAATACCATCTTAGTTTTTCTTTTCCAGTCAGGATCTCCTTTATTTCTGTTTTCTGGTTGTTGCACTGGCCATAATCCCCAGCATTGTGTTGAGTAAGGTGGCAAGAGCTAGGCATCCTTGTCCTATTCCCGATCTTGGGATTAAAAAGCATCAAGTGTGATGTTAGCTGCAAGGCTTTCTTTCTTTCTTTCTTTTTTTTTTTTTTATTTGTTTATTTTCAGCATAACAGTGTTCATTGTTTTTGCACCACACCCAGTGCTCCATGCAGTATGTGCCCTCCCTATTACCCAGGGCTTTCTTAGGTACCTCTTACCAGATTAAATAAATCCCCTAGCTGCTAGGAATTTTTATTATGACAGTATTTTCCATTGGGATGATCCATGTTTTTTCTCTTTTAGTTAATATGATGAATTACATTAACTGATTTTTGAATGTTAAACCAACTCTGCATTCTACAGATGAATGACACTTGGTCTGATGTATTGTTATTTTCATATGTTATACAACTCAATTTACTTTTTGTTTAGATTTTGCATCTGTATTCATCCAGGTTATTAGTTTGTAGTTTTCTTACTTGTGTAATTTCTCTACTCTTGATTATTGGGGTAAATCTGGCCTCTTAAAATGAGTAGGGAATGGGCCGCCTGGGTTGCTCAGCTGGTTAAGTGTCTGCCTTTGGCTCAGGTCATGATCCCAGGGTCCTGGGATCAAGTTGCACTTTGGGTCCTTTGCTCATCAGGGAGCCTGCTTCCCCCTCTGCCTGCCTGTCCCCCTGCTTGTGCTCTGTCTCTGACAAATAAGTAAAGAACCTTTTTAAAAAAAAATGAGTAGGGAAGTATTCCTCCTCCTTGAGTTTACCAAAGGGTTTGCATAGAATGGATGTTATTTCTTAAATATTTGTTAGAACCCCCTCCCCCTCTCCCAATCCCACCTCCCCCCAGCAACCCCCAGTTTGTTTTGTGAGATTAAGAGTCATTTATGGTTTGTCTCCCTCCCAATCCCATCTTGTTTCATTTATTCTTCTCCTATCCCCCTAACCCCCCATGTTGCATCTCCATGTCCTCATATCAGGGAGATCATATGATAGTTGTCTTTTTCCGATTGACTTATTTCACTAAGCATGATACCCTCTAGTTCCATCCACGTCGTCGCAAATGGCAAGATTTCATTTCTTTTGATGGCTGCATAGTATTCTATTGTGTATATATACCACATCTTCTTTATCCATTCATCTGTTGATGGACATCTAGGTTCTTTCCATAGTTTGGCTATTGTAGACATTGCTGCTATAAACATTCGGGTACACGGCCCCTTCGGATCACTGCGTTTGTATCTTTAGGGTAAATCCCCAGTAGTGCAATTGCTGGGTCATAGGGTAGTTCTATTTTCAACATTTTGAGGAACCTCCATGCTGTTTTCCAGAGTGGTTGCACCAGCTTGCATTCCCACCAACAGTGTAGGAGGGTGTTATGGACATTGGGGAGGGTATGTGCTATCGTGAGTGCTGTGAAGTGTGTAAACCTGGCGATTCACACACCTGTACCCCTCGGGATAAAAATACATTATAAAAAAAAAAAAATTGGAAGGGGAGGCAAACCATACGAGACTATGGACTCTGAAAAACAACCCGAGGGTTTTTTTTTTTTTTTTTTCCCTTTTTATTTATTTTTTCAGCGTAACAGTATTCATTCTTTTTGCACGACACCCAGTGCTCCATGCAAAACGTGCCCTCCCCATCACCCACCACCTGTTCCCCCAACCTCCCACCCCTGACCCTTCAAAACCCTCAGGTTGTTTTTCAGAGTCCATAGTCTCTTATGGTTCGCCTCCCCTCCCCAATGTCCATAGCCCGCTCCCCCTCTCCCAATCCCACCTCCCCCCAGCAACCCCCAGTTTGTTTTGTGAGATTAAGAGTCATTTATGGTTTGTCTCCCACCCGAGGGTTTTGAAGGGGCGGGGGTGGGAGGTTGGGGGAACCAGGTGGTGGGTAATAGGGAGGGCACGTATTGCATGGAGTACTGGGTGTTGTGCAAAAACAATGCATACTGTTACACTGAAAAAAATAAATTAATTTAAAAAGTTAAAAAAAAATATTTGTTAGAATTCACCATTAGGGTCAACTGGGCCTGGATTTTCCTTTATAGAAAGATTTTAAATTACAAATTGAATTTCTTTTTTAGGTATAGGGCTACTTAGGTTGTTTATTTATTTGTAATTGAGCTTTGGTAGTTTCTGTTGTCAAGGAACTTGTCCACTTCATCTAATTTGGTGAATTTACTGACAAAGTTTTCTTAGTATTTCCTTTTTTAAAAAAAATCTACAAAACTTGTAAATATCACCTACTTTTTGTGTCTTCTCTTTATTCTAATTAGACTTTAGAGATGTTTGTAAACATTTATATTCTTAACCAGACTTTGCTTCCATTTATTACTTATATAATTTTTACATTTTCTATTTTATTGATTCCCATTTTTCTTTTTTTATTCTTTCTTTTACTAACTTTGTATTTTATTTGCTCATCTTTTTTCTGATTTCCTATAGTACAAGTTGTTTCATTGTTTTGAAACTTTTCTGTATATTCCTTAAGTACTGTTTTAGTGACAGCCCATAAATTGTGATATATTTTGTTTCCATTCAGTTCAGAATTACTTTTAAATTTGATTTCTCATTGACCCATGAGACATTTTTTCATTTACAATATTTGGGGATTTTTCAGTGTTCTTTCTAGTACTAATTTCCAGTTTAATTTCATTGTAGTAGTTATAGAACATAGATGAATCCTTAAAAAATTTTGGAACATGTTTAATGGTCCAGAACATGGCCTATTTGGAATATATTTCATGTGCTCTTGAGAATAATGTGTTTTAAGCTGTTGTTGGGTGGGGTATTCTAACTAAGTCAAGTTGGGTGATAGAATCTTTCAAGTCTTTTATACTGTACTGATTTTAGTCAGCTTGTTCTACTAATTATTAAGACAGGGTTATTGATATCTATAATTCTAATTGTGGATTTTTCTATTTCTCCTTATTCTATTAGTTTTTGCTATGAGATGTATAAATGTTTACAGTTGTTATCTTTTATTGAATCAAATTCTTTATCATTATGAAATGACCTCCTCTTCTATTCCTGGTAATATTCCTTGAACTGTACTTTCCTTGTCTGATATTAATAAAACCACCCCTGTTTTCTTTTGATTAATATTAGTATTTTTCCATTGTTTTACTTTTTAGTTGTTTGTGTAGTTGAGCTACTTGTAGGGTTATAATTTTCATTTGTTTGAATGCCAGGCAATTTGAATTTTACCATGATGGATGCTAGATTCTTTTATATTCCTATCAATATTATTAAAATTACATTTCTTGGATGCAACTAACTGATCATTTGGGGTATTACTTTTAAGATCAAGTAGAAAAGTAGACCTCAGGATATCAGTTAATGTTTTTGAAATTCCTTTCTATCCCAAATCTAAAATTTTTTTCCTGTTCTGGCAGGTCACTGACAGCCTCGCATAGATAATTTTTGTATTTTATCTTTGTCCTCTAGATGTTTTTGGTAATATCATCACTTTGTCATAAGCTACTTCATTTAACATGGCATAAATCATGGCAAAAACTTCATATGTTGTTAATTTAACGAAGCAGTCAATAATTTTTAAATTAAAAATATGCCTCCCCGAACCATAAGAGACTATGGACTCTGAAAAACAACCTGAGGGTTTTGAAAGGTCAGGGGTGGGAGGTTGGGGGAACAGGTGGTGGGTAATAGGGAGGGCACGTTTTGCATGGAGCACTGGGTGTTGTGCAAAAACAATGAATACTGTTATGCTGAAAAAAATAAAATGGGGAAAAAAAATATGCCTCCCTTTTATTCTTTAAAAGCTTCAGGAAGGTAAATTATGACACAACAGATCTCTGGCCCAACTTCGAACCCCTGGATCTTTGAGTTTCTAAATTCTGGGAGAAGTCATAATTTAATCAGAAGTAGACTGGAGGAGAGGTTTACAGTTGACAACACATGGTCATCAGAGAAGCAGGAAGACAGATTACTTCAGAAATAATGACTGACAAATGCACTGTGAAGTACTATGTTAAGTGTTGGGCATAATGAGTAATGAGCCATATTTCCTTAGTCATGTTAAAGCAATTTTAGGCCAAATTGGTGGTTCATTATAATGAATTAACATAGTACTTTTAGCTTGAAGTAAGTGATCTTCTTACTTAGCGGATCCGTTGGGGGTAATAGAAGTGAATCTCTTTCCTCCTATTATCCTTCCGCATATTTTTATTTCAAATTAATGACACTCATGACACTATGTTTTCCTCATGACACTATGTATAGTAACATGGAATATCTTTTTGTTATACCTTGTCACAAATGTAATATTCTCAAGGCAGGCAGTGTTTCCATTATATCTGGATTGTAGGTGGGTCTCATAACTCTGACCAGTTGATTATTTGGGTCTAATAGGAAAAAAATATCATGATCAATGGGAAATCTGTGCCTTGAAAGCAGAAGAGGCCTTTATTCCACATATTTATCAATTCAATGTATATATTGTTAAATATATAAAATTTAAATTCTAATACTTCCCTCAAATAGTACAGAAGAGTTTGTGTGTCAAATGTAAGACATTCTTCAGTATTCATAATTTTGACCAATTGGGTAAAGATGAAGGTGAGATGGAGACCAATTTTTAATTAGATGTTACAATAGAATATAAAATTTCAAGTAGAACATGAAATTTTCAAGTAAGTTAGCACACAAAATATTTCAGAGTGGAGAAAAGAAAGACATCATCTGGGTATCACAAAGAGGGTAGTCATTTTCAGTGTAATGAAAGGGTCATAAGAACCACACATTTTGGATGTAATGGAAGAAAGTAATACCTTTTTAATAACAGTTACAAAGTTTCTTCACAGGAAAAGAGCTTTGAGGAAGTGTATAGCAAAGATTAAAAAATTATTCTGGATGGTAATGATATAAAAAGACAATATCCTAGGACAGACTCAGTAGAGACAAGGAAGAGGATCAATACTGCTTATGTGAAAAGGAATCCTTATTTGCTCAGAAAAGTGACTATGCTCTTAGGTATACTGAGGGGGTACTTATTTATCCCTGGTGAGGAGATACTGGAATTTGACTTGAAAACATCACTTTATATACAATTTATGCCAGTGTTGAATGTAGAGACACTAAGTACAGTTATCTCTTCAGAGTATGTGTTCAATGATGATGTGGACTCTAAGAGTTCCAGTTAAAGAACCTCTCTAAATATTACCATGTAGAGAAATTTCTGACTTAGAAGATGGACTTTGCCACTGCAGTCAAGATTCAGGTGTTTATCTCAGGCATAAAAATATAAATATCAATCTTTAATGAAAGTTTGTGTAAGTAAACCATATAATGATCCCATAGTTTACAATCATTAATGTAAACCCAATGTATGGTTCTCTCTTCTATTACTATACAGCTAATATATACAGTGAAATTATACATTTCAAAATGATTTATATTTTAAAATGGGCATTGTGGAAAATTAACCTTCATATCCCCTAAAATGGTTATACCATTTAATAAAATAATACAAAGAAAACATTACTAAGGAGAATTTTTTTGCCACGTTGTATTATTTTTTCCTCCTAAGGGTGACAAGTGACCATATTTCTCACCAGTGCCTCTAGATGTGAATTCATTTTTGTTTCCAATAACTTTCAAACATGAACATTCAGAAATGAATGAAATGAAATGAAAATAGAAATGGCTGCTTATTGTTGGTCTGTGAATGTGTGTTTGTACATGTGTTTATGTTTATAGGTCTTTCTGTTTATTACAGTGAAAATAGAGAAGATAAAAAAAAATTCTTCACATACAAATAAAACTAAACTGGGAATCAACCAATTCCCTGAAAGAAGTAGTGGGAAAATACAGAAACCTGTAAAAAGAGACATGAGTAAAACATGTTTAAAAATATTGTTCCTCATCTATTATGTCATTTTATTTCTGAGAACTCTGAGAGGTTAGGCAAGAGAAGTGTTATGAGATGGAAAAGGAAAGCTCAGAATTTGCAAGGTCAGGCAGCTCTGTCCCCCACTATTTTCTCTGAAGATAGAAACTTAGGAAACATTTCCTTTTCACACCAGACGTAGAGGAGAGAAAGAATAAAAGAAAGGAAAATGACCAGAATCCTCAGAATTAGAAGACTCAATGACCATGTAAGAATAAAATTGTGAAACTGATTAATACTTGTGAGTGATTGCACAATAGGTGAAAAAGAATGTCAGAAACAGAGAAGTTAGAATATGTATCACTGTCCATAGTCACAAAGTCACACATTGTGCACCTGATTTTCTTTTTCTGTCATCAATGTGAAGAAATCAACTCCCTCTGGATATTCCTCTTTCAGCCAAGTACCATCCAATATCTGTCACTAATGTGTGCTGACTGATGTGATTCAGATAATACTGAAAGTTCTCAGTACCATTTGAAGGGGTTTTTTGGCAAAGGCAGAAGGGATGGAGATCTCTACTTTCCTATGGAGAAAGCCTAAGCAGGTCATGTGGGGTTCCATTTTCTCTGGCGGTTTTGATTTTACTGTCAATGCCCTGAAGACTTTGGGCATTATAATTTCAGCCTTGTTTTATTGGTTCTCACTGACCCTTCATGATTATGTCACTTCCGTTCCCACTGCTTAGTGGGTGAGTATGTTGGGTATCTTCCCTTGCCTCTCCATATTCACTCTTTGCCATTCTCTAACATGCTCTTCTTTTGTCTTCTGGACTCAAGAGTGACTGGATTTTGCCAGTCAGTAGCACCAGCAAGAGGCCAGAAGGAAGGAGGAGAGGCATGGAAGAAAGTGAAGCCGGGATATTTATTTCCCTGACTCTTTCCCATGGGATTTGGTGGGTCCCTCCATCTAAAGTCTCAGCTTTTTACGGGTGACGCTTATTGCTTAGCTCTGTCCTTCCAATTTGAACAGATGCTCTCTCTCTCCATCTGCTTTTAGGCCTAGGGTGGTAAATTCTTCTCCCCCTTCTCAGCCTCAGGGTCCTGTGCTATCCCTTCTGATTTCCTTATACCCTGACCATATTTTGTGTAAAAAAAAAAAAAAAAAAAAAAAAAAGTCTCTTATTAGACTCTCATCAAGTTACCCTAAGTTAATATAATTCTATTATGCCATCATTATGCCATTTGTTTTCTCTTGGATCCTAAACTGATAAAATGAGTCTAAGAAAAATCAGCCAACCAATGCACATTTACCATCACTTACCCCCTCACCAGGACTCTGATGCACAATAATCTGGAGAACAGTAACCTTTGCGAAGAGTTTCTTTTCCTGGCAGAGAGCTGAGTACCACACCCTCTGGAGGTTTTTAGGATAGAGCAGGAGGCTTTTGAGGGACGGATGTGTGTGAAGCTGAAGAACAAATCTGATAAATTGGTCCAGGGCTCAATAGTTCCATAAAGCAGGCTCAGGACAAGAGTATGCTTGAGTCACATCAGGACCTTGCCCAGAGCCTACTTTGATATCATCTCAGGACAGAGAAAACAATCCAGGAATGATATTTGGATTTTCTTTAATTTAAGCACCATGATATCTCCTATACAAAAACAACAACATTAACAACAAAGCTAGAACCATACACTTCTGTTGGAAGAATGTCCCCACTGCCTTTTTAAGGTCCTGAATATTTTCCTAGGGGAGCACTATAGTTGCTGCGTCTATGTGCTATGTTTACCTGTCAGTCAGGTGCCATTATGGCTCTTTCTGCCTTTGAGTCACCCCACCACACTTTACCACTTCCGAGGCAGACGTATGGACATCAAAACCTAAAACTCAGATCTGTAAAGTTGCCTATAGGATTTTTAGCACGTTTAGCAAAAAGGAAAGCTTGCAAATCATCGGTGAAGTTTGGAGGTTGAGTGTTATTTTAATTATCTTGGCACTTCTGAGCTCTCATTAACAGATTTGGATGTGTAAGATTCCAAATGTCTGTACATTTGTATAGGACAGGGGAATTTGCTTTTCAAGGGGTCAATTATAGTGAAAGAAAGTGGAACTCCTCATATATATATATATATATATATATATATATATATATATATATGGAAAAAGATTGTCCAAAAGTGACCCCAGGTGCTTAATCTAGGTTTTCTGAAAGTGAAGGTAGCTGGGTCCAGTAAAACATGGTTTTTTTGTATTGCACTGGAGACCATAAAGAAGGCACTGAGCAGGGAGCATTTCCAGACAGCTCCTGTGAATAGGTGGCATTCTAATCCAGATAGCCAGAGGAGGTTGCTTTCATGCTTGCCCTTCAAGAATTGAGAGTGATGTGCAGGAGATATTTTCTCTTTGTTCTCTGTTGGACTTCTTTTGCCTTACACCTGGATCACTTCTTTTTGTTTATGACACCTGCTGGGTCTCCGTAGGCATTTGAGTTTTCAAATTGGAGACAATATAGAGAATAGAGAGATGGAGAGTATACAACTCCTTAGGGATTGCACAGACCCACCGTTCAATATGAAGGCAAAAGTAACTTATAACCAACTTAAACAGAAAGATCTTGACTTGGAAACAAAGTAGATAGAACCAACAAGTCAGGATCTGAGTAATTGAACAAGCAGTCTCAAGTTGGGAAGGAAGTGAAGATAGAGCCATCAAGAACAAAAGGGTATGTGGATTGGTGGGAGTTGTAGCTGACCAGAGATTGAAACCCAGAGCAAAGACAGTTAAGAGCCTAAATGAATGAGTTGAACTTCATCAGACTGAATATAATAATGAGATACTGTTTATCAGCTAGTTACCTAACTTATTTACTGAGAATACCCCACAATGTAGTTAAGTAGTTTATAAATCAGTAATTTTGTTGTATTAAATAGACATTGAAGGAAGACCTGCCCCAGAAGAAGGAAAAGGTGGTAAGTTTCTGTCATCAAGTTCTTGGAGGCAAAAACTCTCACCCTTATTCCTTTTTTATGAAAACAGTAGACAAGTCCTTAGCATCCAAAATATTTGAGAATTTTCTTTTTAGAAGCTACACTGGGATTACTATATGAAAACCCATTATTCTTTTCTATAAATTTCTGGCTATTTGTATTGCAGAAAATGCGTAGGTAATACGATCACTGAAGATTTTTCTAATTGAAACATACTGTGGTCAGTTATTTTGAGATGAGATAGGAAAAAGGACATGAGGGGCTGCTGAAATCCAAGTCAGTGCGGTGGTGCTCATTAAGGCCAGCCCTGTGTTGGCATGGCAGCTACGAGGTAATGATGTGACTTCCAGCTTTCCTAAAACTAATGGGGTGATACTCTTCCATAGCTATGCTCAGGCGAATATTAATTTGTTTTATCATCTCTCTTTCTTTCCATACAAAGAAATGTTTTAAGTTGCCTCCCTAATATCTCTATTTCTAATCAAGTTTCAAAGGCATATATATATCTTTTTAACTCCAAAGGAAAATACTGCTTTATAAAAGCTGTCTGTATAAAGTAAACCTTCATATGACCTTTGAGCCCAAGCTATACAGCTTTAAGGAGGAAAACTCTTTATACCTATTGACAGAGCAGGGCAGAGCCACACCAACACTCTCCTCCTCTCTGCCAATTTGAAGAGGATTCTGGGTCTCTGTAATTTTAAAAGAACACCTTGTGGAGGCTTTAAAGCAACCCCCAAATATTAGAACTTTCAGACTCTACTGATTTCCTAAGAGCACATTAGGAAATGAGTCTCCTGGTTATTTTATTTTTTAAAGGAGGAGAGGGTTGGATGCTGTTATCTCCAGAGCACAAATTTAGACTTGTTCGTATTAGCCATAACGACTTCAAGCTGGTCATATGAGGGAAATCTCACATTTGTACACTCTGCCTTTTCTGTAACCCCTGGTTCTTGCTGCTACATCTGCCTCCATCTGTCCTGTTCTCCTCTCTTTCCCTCATCTCATGTTAGAGGAGGCACCTCTCCTCCCACCAGTGACTAACACCATCACCTATGCTCCGACTTCTACACCTGCCTTTTCCTTCCCAGGAATCGTAAGCTATCCAGTACCTCTCCTTTCAACTTTACTTTCAGATATTCCTACTGAAGAGGCTCTTTCTTTTGAATATGAATATGTTCAATTTTTTTCCATCTGAAAAAAAGCAAACCAGGCCTCCCTGAACCTTCTTCCTCCCTGCAGTTCTCATCTTGGTGCTTCCCATTGCCAGTTCCTCACATAGCACACACTCCTCAGCTACTCTAATCTAGTTTCCAAGCCCAGTTAGCTCCCGTTTAAGATCTCCCAATGATCTCCATGACTAAATCTAAACCTTCACTTTAACTTACCTCTTAACTTTGCTTTCTTTTCTGAAACACTGTCTTTTCTGGACCACCATGACACTATATATTTCTGGTTTCTTTCTGAATTCTTTTTCCATTCCTTAAACACGTCACTTCTTCTATAGGCTTCTTCCTTCCACCTGACCTGTAATTGTCAGGGATCTCAAGTTTGAACTTTAGGACAATTGCTGATTCCAGTTTCTACTTTTCTCTTTGTATAATATCACTGGCACACATATGACTTAAATTATCACTATGCATATATTGATGACTAACAAAGTTATCTCTTTGTCAGAGTTCTTCTTTGAGCTTCAGATGTAGGTATTCCAACTGCATGCTTATTACTGCTCAAACACCTGAAATGGGTGGCCGCCTACACGTGCCCCAAACAGAACTCATCTTCTACCCAAGCCTAATCCTTGTGCAGTGTTTCTTAACTCAGGGAATGACATCACATGTCCTTGATTGCATAAGCAAAAACGTAGCGATCATCTATAATCTTCCTCTTCTTTACCAATCCATGTCCCATATCACAATATCCTGTTGATTTTCTCAATATCTTTCATCTTCCTCCACTTCTTTCTATAATCCGTTGCTATAATTTCTTGCTTGGACTCCTCTAATAGCCTCCCATTTGGAGCTTCTGCATGCATGCTTACCCTACTTTAATTAGTCTACCAAATGGTGCTTTGGTAGTAATAATCTTTAAAAAAGTCTTTATAATCTTTAAATAATAATATTTAAAAATATAAATCTACTCATGTCATTCCTCTGTTTAATGCTTCCAGTGCTTTCAACTTGTGCTCATGATGAAGTCACAAATACTTAACATACGCCCTGTGTCCTTAAATTATTTGGCCCTTGCCTGCCTGTCTAACCATATCTCCCCCTCTCCTAAATCCATGTTTCTACCACTGGCCTTGTCAGTTCTCTAAATATTCTGAGTTCCCCTTGTCCCTAAACCTGCAGTTATACTGGCCTCTCTGCCTAGAATATTTTTACTTATCACTAACTCCTATTCCTGTTTAAGTCCTATACATCTTTTACATCTCAGCATAACCATCATTATCTTAGGCAAGCCCTTTCTGACTTACTAGTTTTAGTCAGGACTCCTGTTGATAGACTTTTGCTTCATAGCACTTTTACTTTAAAGATTTTATTTATTTGCCAGAGAGAGAGAGAGAACGCGCGTGCGGGTGGATAAGCAGGGGAGAAGCAGGCTCCCCACTGAGCAAGGAACCTGATGTGGCACTTGATCCCAGGACCCTGGGATCATGACCTGAGCCAGAGGCAGATGCTTAACTAACTGAGCCACACAGGCATCCCCTTTTCCTTCATAGCATTTCATTCAACTGTAATTTTAAAGTTTAAATCTGACAGTTTGTTAATGTTTATGTAATGTACTAGACTATAAATTCCATAAGGACAGTTATGATTTTCTAGGTAGCTATTTGTAATATAGAAATCCAATAAGCAACATCTTAATATCAATGTTAGCAGTAGACTTAAGATATGATGGGGTCAGTGACAATCACCGGTAGACCTAAGACTTAGGCAGGTAAAAATAAAGACATGGAAGAGAAGAACTGAAAAGAATGGAAGGTATTGGAGGATCAAAGACACAGATAATGAGAGTTTAACTGTCTCTTAAATGAGGGATGCCAAGGAGATTTCAGCTCATATATTATCTTTGATCTGCTGTTCTTATCTTCTAGGGGTGATGTATTGAGAGGGATTTTGAGCTTGTGTTAGAACTCAGGTAGGAAAGAAGCATTGTCATTGATTAATGATGTCTTTCCCAAAGTGGGAGGGTGAAGTGGGGGCATGGGTACTGTAAGTTCACCATGTCTTTTAAAAGGTAATACCAAGTAATTATGGTCCAAGTCTCAGTTTGCCAATAATACTGGGTAAAATTAGCTTACTTTAAGAAAATCCACTAAGGAAACAAATTTACTAAAAACAAGAAATCAAAAATAGACAAAAATTATAAATACCAAACACAAAAACCAAAACTCAAAAGTGGGAGAAAGCTTATGGGTATAACAACTGATTTTACCAAGGAGCTTTTACTTGTACTAAAATTTCATAGTCAGTTTTCCCAATGCAGGTAGCATAATAATATTAACATTTTTTTTAGTCTTTCCCATATTTAAGACAATGTGATACAGCTTTACATTTGCTAATTCATTTAATCCTCACAGTACCCTATGAGGTAAATACTATCATTATCCCCATTTTATAAACAAGAAACTAAAATTCAGAGAGATTAAATAACTCATGGAATCACTTAAAACACAATGCAAGAACCAGGACTTCAATCTGGATTTCTAAGATTAAAGAAAAAGACATGTTCTTATGTTACTAGAAGTTATGTGTTTTTGGTTTTTTTTTGTTCTTTTTTTTTTAGATTTTATTTATTTATTTGAGAGAGAGAAAACCCAAGAGTCAGGAGGGATAGAGGGAGATGCAGACTCTCTGCTTAGTGGGGAGCCTGATACAGGGCTCAATCCTGGGACTCCAGAATCATGACCTGAGCCAGAGGCCAACACTTACGCCCAGGCACCCTTAGAAGTTCTGTTTATATACAACTTTTTAGAAAGACCTTAAGGCATATAAAAAGACACACTTGTAAATGAAGTAAATTCTACGCAATAAAGAACAAACTTACCAATATTTTTGTTGAAATACTGAAAGATATAATTTTGCAGTTCTAGAAGGACAGCTAAAAGGAATAGTTTATCACAAAACTATGAAAATTTTTAATCCAGGGAGTTATTTTTTATGTAACTGCAGGATGAGTAATTAATGGTTTGCTCAATTATTTTTTGAAGCATCCAAGTAAAACTAATCAGTATATTTCTAGAGTCATCACTTTCCAGCTTTTGATAAACACTACTAAGTGTGAATTTTCCGATCTTAAAATCATGCTAGGCGTCTATATTAATTCTTGAAAATGGTAGTTTTCAATATAATATGTAAATAGCCACAATATAATATGTAAATTCTTGAAATACCCTTTTATTTGGATTCAGTCAAGATCTCTTTTTTTTTTTTTTTAAGATTTTATTTATTTATTTGACAGAGAGAGAGATCACAAGTAGGCAGAGAGGCAGGCAGAGAGAGAGGAGGACGCAGGCTCCCCGCAGAGCAGAGAGCCCGATGCGGGGCTCGATCCCAAGACCCTGAGATCATGACCTGAGCCGAAGGCAGCGGCTTAATCCACTGAGCCACCCAGGCGCCCCCAGTCAAGATCTCTTAAGGAAATATTTGTGTAATGAGACCTGCCTTGAGAAGTGACTGTAGTTGATAAAAATGTGACATAGCCAGAAAATGTGAGTATTTCTTTAAGTCTTTGTAAAAGGAAGCACTTTGATAATAAGAGCTCTATAGACTCAAGCCAAGATCAGCTATTTTTCTAAAATAAAAATCGAGCAGCCTGTAGACTTACCAGTCATGTCTTTCCTAAACATGGTAAATATTCTAAAATGACAAGAGAAACCATGGACTTGGTATGATGTTTATATCTGACACTTTATTTTACATCAATCAAAAGGTTTTATTTTTCTATATCCAGGAGATATTCAGCCATGAACTCTTGTCAACGGTTTTCCCCATTTCTCTCTTTAGTTTTTTTTAAATAAAATAATCTATTACCTCAAGGTGCTTTGTCATATTGCCTAAACCAATTCACCAAACCAAGGCCTGAACTTGAAAGAGAGCAGAGGCTCTTTTGTGTTATTCTGCTATCAGGAGATAGTCATAATTACAAAACTCTCAGTTGATCATGTGAACATTGGCTCTTTACACCAGGAGTTATCAAAGGTTTTCTGTAAAAGGCCAGGTAATAAATATTTTAGACATTGTGGACCATATGGTCTACATTACAACATCTGATGTTGTAAAATGAAAGCGGTCATAGGCAATATATAAATGAATAAATGTGACCGTGTTCCAATATAACTTTATTTGCAAAGCAGACAGGAGACCATATATAGTCTATGGGTTATAGTTTGCCAACTTTTGCTTTGTACATTCACTCAGGTCGTTACCCACCAGTTCTTCTACCCAAGATTAAGATTGTGCAGGTCGAAATACCACTTGAGCTATATTTTTCAGACAAGATTAAGTTTTGCAGTGGCACTAAAAAATTTATCACCAGTCTTCTATTTGGGATCTGAAAAAGACCTTTGAAATATCAAATGATGGATGGAATTTTTTCCTTTTTGCCTGTCCCCACCCCCTTCCTTCCTTCCTTCTCTCTTACCCTGCCCACCCCAGTTTCTGTCTCACACATCAGCAGATATTTTTTGAAGCCCAAGTGTACATTAGGTGCTGAAATAGAATGGTGGTTAAGATTTAGCTTTCTGACTCAGGGATGCTTTCAGTCAATAAGGGAGGCAGCAGATTAAAGAGACCATTTCAGTACATTGTTTTAGATATTACAGTAAAAATGTGAGAATAATATTACGTGAACAAACTGTTTCAGCTTTGGAGGGGCAGTGACAGTTTTTCAGTTGGGTGTCGGAGCTCAACTTAGATTCGACAGATAAGTATTATCCAGACCAATGTCAGGGAAAGGTAGTCTGAACAGTGTCCCAGCAGACAGGGTTTCATTACAGGTCTGGAGGTATAAGAAATCATGTGGAGCTCATTAAAGTGCAAGAACAAACAGTGCATAGAGTGCAGATGAAATTGATAAAGGATGGAGCTGGAAAGGTAGTAAGGACCAGAGCAGGAAGGACCTTTTCGGCACCCTAGTTCGGGTCACCTTTATCTCGCTAGGACAGCTCAAAAATCCTCCTAGTTTGTTTTCTGATCCCAAACACGACCCTCTTCAATATATTCATACCATTGCAAGAATGATCACGGTCCAACATAGTTCGTTTTTCCTTACTTAAACTCCTTCCATGGATACTCATTGCTCTCAGAATTATTACCAGTTGCTAAATAAAACCCCAGAACCAGAATGATAAAGATCTGGTTCTGACTGCATCCCCAGCTTCGTCTTTTGTCAGCTCCATCTCTGTACTCTGGTTGTTCTTTTTTTAAAAACGTCTTTAATATCTTCCAAACGTGTTTTTATATTATCTTTTGTTGGGTTTATTCCTAGGTACCACAGGCATGTTATAACCTTTGTTGCTATTGAAAATCATATCTTTTGTTCTAATTACATTTTCTAATGCCTTGCTATTGGCATAAAAATGTAATTGATTTTTACGTATTGATCTTATGTCTAGCCTGCTATTAATTCTAATGGTTCATTCATATGTTCTTTTGGGGTTTTCAGGTAGGGAATTCATATCAACTACAAATAGTTTAGCTTTGCTTCCCTTCTATTCCTTACAGCTACCTGCCTTCTCCTGTACTTTTGAGCCCTCTAGTACTTCCAGTACAATGTGCGAATGACATGGTGTTGACTTATAATCTTGTTCTGATTTTGAAGGACTGCTTTCACATTTATATTGAATATCCTGTTTGTTTTTGGGTTTTTGAAGATAGCTTTTGTTAGCTTAAGGAAATAAATCTTATTTCTACTTTGATAAGGATTTTTAACAGAAACAAATGTTTAAGTGAATTGATATTTTCCCATGACTCTCTTGAGGTGATTAAATAATGTAATATGAGGAATAACATAGATTCTCCAAGGTAGCCTCAAATCTGCATTTCTAGGATAAATACAGCTTTTTAAAAACACATTTATGGATTATATTTATTAATATTTCTTTAGATTTCAAATATTTATTTGTAATTGAGATTAGTCTGTAATTTTTTTTTTGTTCTTATAAAGTTATTTGGTTTTGATGGTAAGATAATGCTAGCCTCATAAAATGAGTTGTGAAAAGTCCTTTCTTTTACAACCTTTAGAAGACTCTGTATAACAATGGAAATAACTGCCTTTGAATTTTGGTAGAATTTACCTTAAAATCATGTAAACCTAGTGTTTTATTTGTGGGTATACGCTAACTACTTATTCAGTTTTTTTTTTCTTTTTCAATTTTTTAAAGTGGTTTTTAAAGTTGTTTATTTTCAGTGAAGTTATTTTTTTCCCCCAGGAATGTATTTTGATCTAAGATTTTAAATGTATTTTATTGTCTTCTGTAAATCTTTGCTATAACAATTTATTCTCTTTTTTATTTTAAATATTTGTATTTGTGTGGGTTTTTTTTGTTTATTCTTCTTCATGAGTATTACATGAGATTTATAAATTTCACTGGGTTTTTCATTAACCAAATTTTAGCTTTATTGATCTTACTCATTTTATGGTTTTTTTCTATTTCATTAAGTTTTATTTCTTTCTTCTTTCTATTTTCTTTTGGTTTATTTTGTTATGCTTTTCCTATCTTATGTTGGGATTGTATTTCATTAACTTTTAGTCTTTTTTTTTTCCTTAACATGAGCGTTTAAATCTGTAAAATTTCTCCCTTATATTTCTTTGCATGAAATCCACAATGTATTAGAGAAACAGAAGAACAGATGTTAGAAAAGTATTGGTTCACACGATTATGGAGGTTGAAAAGTCAGTCAGAGGTGTCATTCAGACCAAGTCTGAAACCTGAGAACGTTTTGTGTGTGTATTGGGGAAGGGACTAATGGTATAAGCTCTGATGATCTTGAGTTGGAAAGCCCGAGAACAAGGAGCCCCAGATGTGCAAGGGGAGGATAAGATAGATGACCCAGATCAACCAGAGAAAACAAATTTGTCCTCCTCTGCTTTTTTTTTCCCTTCAAGATTTATTTTTATTTTTGAGAGAGCATGTTGGAGGGAGGGGAAGAGGGAGAAGGGGAAAGAGACTCTCAGGCAGACTCCCCACTGAGCCTGGAGCTCAGTGACAGGCTTAATCTCACAATCCTAAGTTCATGACATGAGCCAAAATCAAGAGTCAGACCCTTAACCAACTGAACCACCCAGGCGTCCCTCTCCTCTGCCATTTTGTTCTATTCAGGCCACAAATATATAGGACGATATGCATCCATAGCGGAGAGTACTATTCAGTTTACCAATCCAAACTTTAATCTCTTCTGGAGAACACCTTCAGAGACACATCCAAGTATGATGTTTTACTAGCTATCTGAACATCCTTTAGCCCAGGCAAGATGATATATAAAATTAACCATCACATTTTTTAGATGTGTGCAGGATGAGATTTTTCTATTTTCTCATTATTTAGCTCTAAGTATTTTTCTAGTTTTTCTTATGAAAACTTTCTTTTTGTCAGTGAATTATTGCTGAAAGTTTTAAAAATATCCAAATACATGTAGTTTTTAAAGGTACTTGTTATTGATTTCTATTTTAATTATATTCTGATATAAGAAAATAGTTTGCTGGATTGAAATTTATTGAGACTTGACTAATGGCCTAAAACTGGGCCATTTTAGTAAATGTTCTAGGTTCAGTTAAAAATGTATATTTTTAAGGAATGTGTACTGGTTCCTTACACATATGGAACATGTTTATAATTTTCATTAGCTAAGACTTAATAGTTCTGTTGTTTAGTCTTTGTCCTTACTGGGTCTAGTTTTCTTGAGCTATAAGTTACCAAGTGTTAAATGGTGGAATTATTTATTTTCCTTGTTCTGTGTATTTTTGTTTGATATTTTTAAAATTATGCTATTAAATATATACAAATTTATAATTACGAGTTCTGTTGATTACAACTTTTCATCAACATGCAAATGGTTCTGTCAGAAGTAGAATGTGGCCCTATTCTGACAAAAAAGAGTTAAATCCCCTTAGAGAGATAACAGCAACAACAGCAGAAAATCTGCAATACTACATACACAGAGTTCAGTATTCAAATAAAAATGTATGAGGCCAGCCAAGAGACAAAAATGATCAGAAACAAACAAACAAGAAAATCAGTTAAAAGAAACAGACTTGAAGGTGAACTAGATTTTAGAAGTATCATAATTCCACATGAACTTTAAAATAATTGTGATTAATATTCAAGAGAATAGATACCAAGATGGAGAATTCCACAAGAGAACTGGTTTCTCAGCTTTTAGATCCTTATGAAGCATAGAATTTGGAAAATGTATCAAGAGAAAAAGCAATGCAGAGTGTCAGCCTTATTCTTTGTAGTTTCTTTAACTCCAGAATCTTGGTCCTTCAAGCTCTTCTTGTCTTTGTAGCATTAAGCTCTGTTTGTTTCCCCAGTCTTGTGAGAATGTTGAGGGCTTAAGATGCCGCTTCCTGCGCAACTCTAGGTTGACAATTACTTTCTGGCAAATATTTCAAGGAGAAATGAAGCAAAAAATATCACAGTCACCTTAGCATATCTCCGTTCTCTCTAATCTGGGCTGCTTAAGCTCTGGATGTCTGTGCTGCACTCTAATGTGTTAAAGCAGTTGTTTATTCATTTTTATTGTAGCTAGAAATTATTCTCCATGGAAAGGTTGATTTTTACAACCTAATCTGTCATAGACAAAAGTGAAAATCCTCAATACTTCCCTTTTAACAGGACAAGTTAATTGATTTTTTATTAGTTTTTATTACAGATATTCTTAGGTGCATTGACATAATCTTTTTCAGTCCCCTTTTCTCCGTTTACTCTCCTTTAGTTTTTGTCTTTTGCTTATTCAAAGTAGAATGCAGGATATATATATACACTATTTCTAATATTTTTAATGGTTACCTAGAAAGTTTTAGTATTCCTATTTGACTTAGTGTAGTCTAAAGTTAATATCTTATCCCTCTTCTGAAACAGGTCAATAGTTTCCCAAAGCAAACTTAAAAAAGAAAAACAAAGGCAGGCATCACAATTCCAGACTTCAAGTTACATTACAAAGCTGTAGTGATCAAAACTGTATAGTACTGGCACAAAAACAGACAAACAAATCAGTAGAACAGAATAAAAAACCCAGAAACGAACCCTCAACTGTATGGTTAATTAATCTTTGAAAAAGTAGGAAAGATTACCCCATGGGAAAAAGACAGACTCTTCAATGAATGGTTTGGGAAATCTGGACAGCAAAATGCAAAAGAATGAAAGTGGACTACCTTCTTATACCAAACACAAAAATAAATTAAAAATGAATTAAAAACCTAAATGTGAGACTTGAAACCATAAAAACCCTACAGGAGAATAAAGGCTGTAACCTCTCTGACATCAGCCTGTAGCAACTTCTTTCTAGATATTTCTCCCAAGGCAAGGGAAACAAAAGCAAAAATAAACTATTGGGATTATATCAAAATGAAAAGCTTCTGCACAGCAAAGGAAACAATCGACAAAACTAAAAGGCAACCTATTGAATGGGAGAAGATATTTGCAAACAACATATCTGATAAAAGGTTAGTCTCCAAAAAATATAAAGAACTTATAAAACTCAACATCCAAAAAACAAATAATCCAACTAAGAACAGGTAGAAGACATGAGTAGACATTTTTCCAAAGAAGATATCCATATGTATGGCCAACAGACACATGAAAAGATGCCCTACATCACTGATCATCAAAGAAATGCAAATCAAACCACAACCGAGATATCCCCTTACACTGCCAGAATGGCTAAAATCAACAACACAAGAAATAAAGGTATTGGTGAGGATCTGGAGAAAGGGGAACCCTCTTGTACTGTTTGGTGGGGTTGCAAACTGGTGTACCCACCCTAGAAAACTTTATGGAGGCTCCTCAAAAAGTTAAAAATAGAACTACTCTGTGATCCAGCAATTGAACTACTGGGTATTTATCCAAAGAATACAAAAATACTAATCCAAAGGGTTACAAGCATCTCTGTGTTTATAGCAGCAGCATCTACAATAGCCAAATTATGGGAACAGCTCAAGTGTCCATTGATTGATGAGTGGATAAAGAAGATGTGGTATATATACCCAGTGGGATATTATAAAATCATAAAAAAAAATGAATGAAATCTTGCTATTTGCAGTGACATGGATGGAGCTAGAGAGTGTTATGCTAAGTGAAATAAGTCAGTCAGAAAGACAGATACCGTATGATTTCAGTCGTGGAATTTAAGAAATAAAACAAATGAGCAAAGGGGAAAAAAAAAGAGAGAGGGAGACAAACCAAAAAACTGATTCTTAACTATAGAGACAGAACTGATGGTTTACCAGATGGGAGGTGGGAGAATGGGTAAAATAGGTGATGGGGATGTAGGAGGGCACTTGCTGTGATGAGCACTGGGTGTTATATGGAAGTGTTGAATCACTGTATTGTACACTTGAGACAAGTATTATACTCAAAATAAGTGAGAGAAAAATCAACAGTTACAAGTATGTTATTTTCATTTGCCTTCTCTCCTGAGTTAAATACTTTGTTTGCTATGTAGTTCCCTCTTAATAACTTAATCCCACAGTATACACATGATCATCATTTCATGCTTATTTCATATTTATTTTCATTTTATTTTTTCATTATCCCTTCTTGCATCTTAAATTCTCCTTCTGATATCATCTGATGTCAATATTTCTTTCTTTTGACATTATTTTCTTTAGACTTGAAAGTGATAGTATACTGGTAATAAAATTCCTAGGTTTCTGTTTGTCTTAAGCAATGATTCTCAAAGTATAGATTATAGAGCTCTAGGGATCCTGAGATACTTTCAGAGAAGACATAAAACTATTTTTAAAAAAAATACTAAGGTGTTACTTGCATTTTCCTCCATTTTGACATTGGCATAGATGTTGAAAAGCAAGGTGTGTAAAACTGCCAGTTCCTTAGAAATGTTTTGGTGAAGCAGTAAAATGATTAATTTTATTACATTTGACACTGAGCACATGTCTTTTTGTTATTCTGTTTCAAGAAAGGGGAAATATGCATAAAGCATATTGTGTACTAAAATGTACATTGGTTGTCCAGAGGAAAAGCATTTGCCCAGTAGTTTGAATTGTAGAATGAATGAACTGCTTTTTCATGGACCACTTCTTTTTTTAAATAGTGACTTTCAGACAACCTAATATAATTCAAATTTAGGGTATTTGGCAGAAATTTGTCTTCAACAAAATGTCAATCTGTCAGTTCAAGGAAAATAACCAGTGATGTCCTGATAAATATTTGACAACTAGCCCTCTGTGGGAGAAAGAAGATTCTAATTTTGTAGACTGGTAGTGAGTTTCTGTGCTCTGAACACTTTCAACATGGCTGATTTCAAGGTACCAACTTGATGTCACTAAACACAGAGTTGAGAACAGGTAATTGAGTCTCACAAACTATCGCAAACTACAGCACGGAATATAGCACACTGCTGAAATCAGTGCCAAAGATAAAATCAGAAATTCTAAGTGAGAATTAGAATTTTGGGAAATTTATGTCTACCCACATGAACTTGACAGTTTCCCATTTCATAAACACTTTGCTACAAAGATTATTGGTGATATTAAGAAAGGTATTTCTTTATATCATATGATGAAACGTTTCAATATTAGAAGGTCTGTGTAACCTGATGATTCGGTATTTTCCAAATGACCAACATGTGCAGTTACCAAGTCTTGAATGGATAAAAGTTTTATGCAAAATTCACAATAGACAAATCAGTTTAATGTGATAGAGTAACTTCTTGATATAATTTTAGATTCCATATTGTGACTAGCCTTCAAGAAACTACCACTTACCACGTTCTAGTGGGTTTCAAATTATCTTAAAAATGCTGCTGAAAGAGGTGCCTGGGTGGTGCAGCAGTTAATTGTCCAGCTCTTGGTTTCAGCTCAGGCCATGGTCTCAGGGTCCTGGGATTGAGCCCCACATGAGGCTCCATGCTCAGCATGGAGTCTGCTTGAGATACTCTCTTTGTCTCTCTCTGCCCCTTCCACTTGTGTGCGCGCGCTCTCTCTCTAAAATAAATAAATAAAATCTTTTAAAAAAAAAAGGCTGCTAAAATACTCCTCCCTTTTCCAATTATATATTTGTGAGGGACCACATTTTCCTTGTGTTTTTTTAACCACATCAAGTTGTCACAATGGAAGGAATTCCCTATTTTCAAAGTGGAAAGTGAAATTCCAAGTCTGGAATGACTATAGCTAATAGAGAGAGGGTCAGAGCAGAGTTATGCTCTCCTCACAGTTGCATTGTTAATGCCTGAGAATGGACCCTTGATGTTCCTGTTGCTCTAGGTGCAGAGAAAAGTCCTCCCCAGTTTGGGAGGTGGGCAAACCTAAGTGCCTCAGGGAGAGCCACCGGTGCAGCCTTTCACTCTATTACAAGGGGATGCATTGTAACATTTCAGAGTGCTTTGGGGATTATTCTGAGAAGATGAGCTTTCATTTAATTCATTTTGTATTTTGACTGATAAATATTTCTTATTTAGTTTACATGTTTCACGGACCTCTATGGCTTCATTAGGATAGCCTATATTTGACGTTAAGTTCCCAAAAGAAAGGAACTAGCACAGACCACAGCCAAATTTGTATGTAATAAACAATTGATGGTAGTTAATTTCCTTTTATCTTGAGCCTGGATTATGGCACAAAGTAAATACTCTGTCTTCCTTACTTACCTAATACAAGGTAATACTAGGAATAAATACCTTATCCCTAGTACCTAGAAATTTACAGTAATTAAGAAAACAACACAGATACAAATATTTCTACTTGAAATTGCTACTGTAACAATGGGTATGTTTCCAAAGTTTGATTGTAAATTAGTTGTTCAGAAGTTGGAAAATATTTTTCATTGGGAGAAAAATATTTTACAGGGTATTTGTATCTCTTGGTGTGGCCAAGTCTAAAAATATCCCAAATATAGGTTTGTATAAATACAACATTAATACAGTGTTTCTGTGGGAAACATTCAATGTTGTCTATCAAAGAAACATCCCTCTCTAGTAGATAAATATTTGATCTTTTCTACTAACATGGACCATTGTAAAGATAGAGCTGGGTAGGGGTTGGGACAAAATTATGGAGTGAGGAGAGGTGATAGTGACTCTGTGATAGGGAGGGGACTAAGGAAAGAAGGTTGTGAACAGAAATTCCAGGAGCAGGGGGACAAAAGAATTGGAGGGTCAAGTTTTTTGCTCAAGGTAAGGTGACATTGTAGGGCACACTGGATTTTAGGTTGGCTATCCAATCTCCCCATTTCCCCCTAGGCCTAAAAGATTCATCTGCTCTCCCATCCCATGGTCATTACCTCTTATGTTTCCCTCCCTTGTGGTCCACACATTTTCTCTCCTTGAGCTCTGGATCCTAAACAGTAACATTCATCATAAACAGGACTCTTAATTCATTCAAGGCACTCCTCAATGAATCAGGGAGAAGCAGAAAATGGCATGTTGTTCAGCTTTTAATAAATCCTTGTATTACTTCATCAAACTAAATTTAGTGTTCATCACTTAGGTACTCGGAAAATTACTCAAATTAGAAAACTTGTCATTATAATAGAGAAACTGTGCTAATGGAGAGAGGTCTGATGCAAAGTTAAGGAATTATGCACCTGCACATACTCTTCCATACAAAGTCTATGTTTTAAGCTTTGTTCTATCAGTTCCTCTTATCTTTCATATTTCTGTGACCACAACAGCAATATAACTTGGTCTGGGATAGGGGGTGGTGGGGAGAAGAGCTTCAAGGGATTGAGAACAGAATAGTAACTGTAGGGAAACAGTTGAGTATGATTTTTTAATATGTCCACTTGGATGACTTTTCTTTTGACTAACTTATTTTAAGTACAGTTTCCAAGCTGGTTAAGAACTTGATGGAGCTGCCTGTTCCATTAACACTGGTAGCTTTGGGAAGGAATCAACAAAATCTGTAACACACCTAAAAGGAAGGTATTTTATTTTCTTCTACTGGATGAAAGAAATGCAAACTGATGAGGGTAAAGTATATAATGACTTAGGAAAAGAAACACTGAGAAGTTCAGACTAACATTAATCACATCAGGTATCGTTTATGGGATTGAATTAATCTGACTCCACAATACTACAAACTAATTTCCTAGCCCCTCCAAAATACTCTATATATTATTTATTAAAGTTTATTTTTTAATTGCCATGCAGATATAAGTAGGCTCCTGAGAACAATGACTTAAGGCTAGAGAAAATGAGTCACACAATATATGTGTTTTGCTGCATTTATTCTTAAAGTCTATACTTTTTTTCACTGTTAATAAAGATAGCAGCATTCTGTGTTTCATGCTCATTAATCAGCCAGCAGCTTCATTGATTCTCCCTGTTAGACAACTCTATTCAGAAAACTACCAAGATAGCAGATTCTCTTGCTCATAGAACAACCACACACGTAACAGCAAAGATTTATCAAAAAGCACATAATCTCTTCGTTTCTACCTCCATGCCTTTGACAGAGTATTTTAGCAACACTGCTATGTACATTGATGTCTTTATAATAGGAGGACAAGAATCCTATTATTTTTCTTTGGTAAGATATAATGTTAGAATAATAACAAGGGTTAAAGATAGTGAATTTTTCATTCTCTTTTAAGAAGAAGCACTATATATTAATATGTATTCTCTTTTCTGACTCAAGAAGACATTTTGGGGGGTATTGAAATTTAAGTTTATAAGCAATAAAATTCGTTCTTTCTGTTGCATGATTCTGTGAGATTTGACAACTGTATCAACTATGTAACCACTACCATAATCAAGATACAGAACAGGCTCAAAACTTGCCCTTACCCCTCCAAATGTTCTTGGGCTGCCACTTTATAGTCAGACCTACTTCTTTAACCCTCAGTACCACTGGTCTGTTCTCTATCCCTATAGTTTTGCATTTTCCAGAATATCAAATAAAAGGAACCATGTAGTATGTAGACTTTTGAATCTAACTTTTTTCAGTCAGCATAATATATTTGAATATGTGCATGTTGTTGTAGGTATGAGTACTTCATTCCTTTTTATTCTTTTTTTTTTTAGATTTATTTATTTATTTATTTGACAGACAGAGATTTCAAGTAGACAGAGAGGCAGGCAGAGAGAGGGGAGGAAGCAGGCTCCCTGCTGAGCAGAAAGCCCAATGCGGGGCTCCATCCCAGGACCCTGGGATCATGACCTGAGCCAAAGGCAGAGGCTTTAACCCACTGAGCCACCCAGGCACCCCAATTCCTTTTTATTCTTAAGCAATAGTCCTTTAAGTAGATTTAACACAATCTGATTAACCATTCTCCAGATGAGGGATTTGTGGGTAGCTTGTAGTTTTTGGCAAATGAAGTTGCTATGTACATTTGTCAGCAGGTTTTTGTACGAACATGCTTTTATTTCATTTGCATAAATGCTCATAAATACTGTGAATAGCATTTCTGGGTGCAAAGTAACAGTGTGTTCAACTTTATAAGGAACTGCCAAGATATTCTCCTTGGTGTCTATACCCTTTTGCGTATCTACCAGTGATTTATGAGAAACCAAGTTGTTTGATATCCTTGCCAGCATTGGTATTGCCAGGTGTTTTGTTGTTATTTGTTTGTTTGTGTTTGTTGATCATTCTAATAGATGGGGAGTGGATTCTTATTCTGTATTTAATTTCTATTTCTGTAAAGAATAAGGATGTTGATTATCTTTTCATGTGCTCATTTGCTGTCTGTATGTTTTCTCTGGTGAAGTATTTATTCAAATCTTTACACATTGTTATTGAGTTTTCTCATTGTTGAGTTTTGTGGGATCTTCATATGTTCTGGATGAATATTTTGTCAGACACATGATTTGAAAGTATTTTCTGAGTTTGAGGCTTTTTATTTCATTCCCTGAATGTCTTTCACAGACCAAACATTTAGTTTTAATAAACCAATTAATCACACTTTTCTCTTATGCCTTATACATTTAATGTCATATCTAAAAAATTGTTGTTTAGCCCAAGATCTCAAAAATTTTCTTTTAGAGTTTTATATTTTACATTTATATCTATGCACTATTTTAAGTCTTTTTTTTTTTTTTTTGGTATAAGGGAAGAGTATATGTTAAGGTTTATTCTTTTGAATATGGAAGTCCAAATGTCCCAGCGCCATTTATGAAAGAGCCTATTCTTTGCCTAACAAATCAACTTTGTCCTTTTCTCAAAAATTAGTTGTACTTTTATATATAGGTCAGTATCAGGACTTTCTATTATGTTTTATTGATTTATATGTCCATTCTTTTGCCAAAACCCACACTGTTTCAATTACCGTGGTTTTTTGTTTTGTTTTGTTTTAGATTTTATTTATTCATTTGAGACAGAGAGAGAGAGTGTGTGTGAGAGAGAGAACATGAGCAGTTGTGGGGGGCGGTAGAGTTAGAGGGAGAGGGAGAAGGAGAAGCAGACTCCCCGTTGAGCTGGGAGCCCGATATGGGGCCTTACCCCAGGACACAGAGATCATGACCTGAGCTGAAGGCAGAGGTTTCAACCATCTAAGCCACCCAGGTGCCCCTCAATTACTGTAGTTTTATAACTAATTTTTAAATGAAGTGCTGTGAATCCTCCAACTTTATTTTAAAATTTTTGGCCATTCTAGGGGCACCTGGGTGGCTCAGTGAGTTGAGCCTCTGCCTTCAGCTCAGATCATGATCTCAGGGTGCTAGGATCGAGCCCTGCATCGGGCTCTCTGCTCAGCAGGGAGCCTGCTTCCCCTTCTCTCTCTGCCTGCCTCTCTGCCTACTTGTGATCTCTCTCTCTGTCAAACAAATAAAAATAAAATCTTAAAAAAAATTTTTTTTGGCCATTCTAGTTCCTTTGATTTTCCATAAATATGGTATATATATTCTCATCCTTTTAATCTATATCATTTATTTTTATAGGCAGTTTATCAAGGAATCTTTTTAAAAATCTAACCTGATCATCTTTATCTCTTAATAAGTAAATAAGTTTAGACTATTTGTATTAATGTAATGATTTATGTGGTTGGATTAATTTGACCATTTTATTACTTTTCTGTTTTTCTCCTCTGATATTTGTTTCTCTGTTCCCCCCTTCATACCTTCTTTTGGATACTTGAATTTTTTAAACTATCACATTTTATTTTTTATTTTTTTTTAAAGATTTTATTTATTTATTTGACAGATAGAGATCACAAGTAGGCAGAGAGGCAGGCAGAGAGAGAGAGAGGAGGAAGCAGGCTCCCTGTTGAGCAGAGAGCCCGATGCGGGGCTCGATCCCAGGACCCCGGGATCATGACCTGAGCTGAAGGCAGAGGCTTTAACCCACTGAGCCACCCAGGTGCCCCCTAAACTATCACATTTTAGTTTATGTATTGGAATTTGGATAATATCACTCTGTATTTTTAATGGTTTCTTTATTTTTAAAATATATATACCTAACTTTTCATAGTCTTCTTTGAGTTAATATCTTACCACTTAATATGAAAAATAGAGGTCTTACACAACTAGTCAGAAGATCAGTAAGAAAAGGAAGGATTTAAACAACACTATAAATCAATTGGACCTAACAGATATAAACAGAAGCACTTCACCTAACAACAGCAGAATACTTTCATTCATTGCTGCTGGGAATGCAAAATGGTATAGCCACTTCGGAGGACAGTTTGGCAGCTCCTTACTCTTACCATATGATCCAGCAGTTGCACTCCTTGCTATTTACCCAAAGGAGTTATAAACTTAAGTTCACAAAAAAAGGGTATTTATAGCAGCTTTAGTCATAATTACCAAAACTTGGAAGAAACCAAGATGTCCTTTAGTAGATGAATGGATAAACTGTGGTACATCAGACAATGGATTATAATTCAGTGCTAAAAAGAGATAAGCTATCAAGCCATGAAAGATATGGAAGAGCCTTAAGTGCATATTACAAAGTGAACAAAACCAATTTGAGAAGGGTATATACTGTATGATTCCAATGATGTGACATTGTAGAAAAGGCAAAACTGTAGAGACAATAAAAATATTGGTGGTTTCCATGGGTAGTGGGAGGCAGAGGGTTACAGTTGTGGTGAATAGGCAGAACACACGATTTTGGAGGCAGTGAATATACCCTGTATATATGTCATAATATATTTGTCCAAACCTACAGAATATACAACACGGGTGATTATGATATGTCCATGTAGATTCATCTTTGGTTAAAAAAAAGAAAGTACCATTCTAGTGAGTGATGTTGATAATGGAGGAGCCTACATATATGTTGGGGACAGAGGTTTTTGGGAAATCTCTGTACCTTCCTCTCAATTTGGTTATAAACCTAAAACTGCTCTTAAAAAAAATGAAGTCTTAAAAAAAAAAACACCCCACAATGAGTTATTACCTCACACGCACTAGAATGGCCACTTTCTTTCTTTCTTTCTTTTTTAAGATTTTATTTATTTTTTTATTTATTTGTCAGAGAGAGAGAAAGAGAGAGAGACAAGCAGAGTAGAGAGCTTTATGCGGAACTCAAACCGAGGGCCCTGGGATCATGACTGGGACTGAAGGCAGATGCTTAAGTGACTCAGCCACCAAGGCATCCCCAGCCACTGTCAAAAGAACAGGAAATAACAAGTGTTAGTGGGGATGCAGTAAAGCTGGAATCCTTGTGAAGTGTTGGTGGGAATTTAAAATGGTATAGCTGCTTGGGAAACAGCATGGAACTTCCTCAAGAAATTAAAAGTAGAATTACTGTATAACCTGGCAATCCCACTGCTGGGCATATATCCAGTAAAATTAAAAGCAGGATTCTTAAGGAGATATGTGCACACCTGTGTTCATCACAGCATTATTCACAATAGCCAAGATGTGGAAGCAACCTGAATATCCAGATGAATGGATTAAAAATGTGATACACACACAGTAAAGTATGATGCAGCCTTGAAAAAAGGAAATTCTATCACATGCTACTACATGAACAGAACTTTAGCATGTTTTGCAAAGAGAAATTAGTCACAAAATACCATACTGTATGATTCTACTCATATGAAATATATAACAGTAGTCAAAATCATAGAAACAGAAAATAGAATGGTAGTTATCAAAGGCAGGTAGGAGTAAGAATTAATCTTCAGTGTATATGTTTTAGTGTTGAAAGATGAAAAAGTTCTATAGATCTGTTACACATTAAAGTAAATATACTTAACACATGCTGAGTTGTAAACTTAAAAATGGCTAAGATGAGAAATTTAGTGTTATGTGGTTTTTACCATATTTTAAAAATCTTTACGAAAAAAAAAAACACTAAAGGTGCCTGGGTAGCTCAGTCTGTTAAATGTCTGTCTTCAGCTCAGGTCATGATCCCAGGGGCCTGGAATGGAGCCACAGGTCCCTAGTGGGGCTCTCTGCTCAGCAGGGAGTCTGCTTCTCCCTCTAACCCTCCCTCCTGCTTGTCTGCTCTCTCTCTCTGTCTCTTTCAGCTCTCTCTCATGCTCTCTCTTTCTAATAAATAAAAAAATCTTTTAAAAAATTTTTTAAAAGGAGGAAAGAAGTGATGAGAGTCACTCTCTAATAATTAACAAGCAGAATTCTAATAAAATGTTATCCTTATTTTCCCTCTAAATGTAGTCTGATAATTTTTTTTTGTAGTCTGATAATTTATAAGAACTGATATTTCAAAGGTTTCTCTTACCTGAATGGTCATAAACTTGTGTAATGCTTGATGCTGGAAGAGTGACTTGTAATAATAAAATTATCACAATACAACACACCAAAAATAGAGGGCTTACAATCTTGTAGGCCCCTTAACTCTTCTCCCTTATGTTACAGTTGTCCATTGTACTGAAATTTTCTCCCCAGATGATATTATCATTTTTATTGCAACTTTGAAACATATTTTAAATAACTAAAGAAAATATGTAATCTATTACATTTTCCAAAATGTTTACCGTTCTGTCATTCTTGTTTCATTCCTGAAGTTCCTGCTTCAACCTAAAAAACTTTCTCTAGCATTTCTTGTAGGGAAGATCAATGGAGAAGAAGACTCTTAATTTTCTTCACCCAAAATATATCTTTACTTGCTGTCATTTTTTATGGATTTTTTTTTTGCTATGTATAAAATTCTAGGCTGATAGTTCTTTTTATCAAGTGCTTCTTTTTTTGAAGATTTTATTTATTTATTTGTCAGAGAGAGAGAGAGCACAAGCATGGGGAGCAGTAGGCAGAGGGAGAAGCAGGCTCCCCAGTGAGCAGAGATCCCCATGGGATTTGATCTAGGGACCCTAGGATCACGACCTGAGCCAGAGACCAACGAGGCTTGATGCTTAATGGACTGAACCACCCACGCATTCCTTTACTAAGCACTTTAAAAATGTTATTTGTCTTCTGTCTTTCATCGTGTCCGATGCAAAATCTGTGGTCGTTCAGATCATTATTCTGCTTATCTATAATGTGATGATCCCCACCTGTTCAGGGTCTTTGAAGATATTTTTTCTTTGTCTTTAGTTTTCAGCACTCTGAGTATAAAATGTCTAGTTGTACTTTTCTTCGAATTATTGAGTAGGGTTTGCTTGTTTTTTAATCTGTAAATTTATATCTTTAACCAATTTATTCTTATAGAGGATTTTCTAGAAACTATACATGTATTCATTCCTCCTATAAGGTGAGCTAATGGCTTATAGACTGATACCTGCTCACTGCAGAACCCCCACTAGTTATCAGTAGTTAATCTCAGAACTCCTTTATAGTAAGCCTCAATGAAGCCTCAGAACTGTTTACACCACAATGAGTAACCAATCAGATATTGCACATATGTTCAAACTAATTGCTGCCCCATAATCTAGGTATCTTAAAACTTCCCCATATTAAGAAAGTCCACCAAGAACTCTGGTTGTAGATTGTATCATTTTGATTCTGTCTGAATCACTTATATTAAGTGAAGTGAATATTGATGCTTTGTCATTACTTACAATATAGGGTATTTAATTTACGACCTTATAGCATTTGTTGCTGGAGCTAGAGTAAAGATCTTCGAAATTGCTGTTTCTTACAACTGAGGGTTTAGTTTCAGTCCATCTATGGGAGAAATTAATCTCTTCTGTTTCCAAAGTTTTTTAATACTAGGGAAACCATCGAGCTCCCTCTTTGCTGTATTTTCTTAGACTTAAACATAGATTTGTGGATCCTCTTCAGTGAGTGTGTGAAGCATTTGAAATGCATCTTGAGCAATGAGCTTATTTTTAATTAGATCTTATATTTTTTTTTTTTTTTTTTTTTTTTTTTTTAGATTCATTTATTTGACAGATAGAGACCACAAGCAGGCAGAGAGGCAGGCAGAGAGAGAGAGAGAGAGAGGAGGAAGCAGGCTCCCCGCCAAGCAGAGAGCCCGATGCGGGGCTCGATCCCAGGACCCTGAGATCATGACCTGAGCTGAAGGCAGAGGCTTTAACCCGCTGAGCCACCCAGGCGCCCCAATTAGATCTTATATTTTGCTTTCTTCTTCTTGTCCTATTTTCCTCATCGTCCTGTTGAAGGTTTTATAGTTTCTGAGTTGAAATAATCTACCTAAAGTCTTTCTGAAACAAATAGTGGATATAAATAAATAAAATATAGCATGTTCTTTGATAAAACCACGAATAGCCAGGAGGGATTGATTCTTCCCAAATAATTTATAGTTTTAATGGAATTCTAATCAAAGTGCCATTTTGGAGTAGGCAACATAATTCCAAATTAATTTTGTAAGAATAAAGTGGTGAAAATACCTGAGAATATGTTTAAGAGAAAGTTAACGCACCACTGATAATGAGTTAACTTGCTGTATGATATATTGAAGCATTTTTAAAGCTATAATCTTGAAGAGTATGGGCTTTATACTGTTCTGGCCAGAGAGATTAATAAAAAGACACATGGTGGTATACGGCAAATAAGTATCACAACTCAGTGTGGATAGGATAAATTATCAAATGGTTTGAAGGAAATTTTTACTTCATATTATACTATGACATAAGTTTGAGATGCATTAAAGTATTAATATTTTTAAGAATAACATTCAGATCTAAATCGCTAATCTTTGTGAGAAATTTTTATACATAAGCAATGGAAGAACACACACTCTATCTGTTCCTGTCAGACAGAAAACAAAGAATAATAATCATGCTAAAGATCTATATTTATATATTGATAATAATTTATTATATTAATTAACAAAAATTAAGTGAGAAGAGATGGTATGGCCAGGGACAGCACGGAGGAATTGAGATAATACTTGTAATTTGAAAAATGGTTGGGGGATGAAGGACACAAGAAGCTCCTGAAAAAGGGTAAATACTGAGGTGATGGGTTTGTTAATTAACTCAATGGTGGGAATTCTTTAACAAGATATATGCATATCAAATCATACCATTTGCACTCAAATCTCTTACAATTTTATTTGCTAACTATATCTCAATAGGGGTGAAAAAAATTAAAAATGATGCCCAGGGAAAGTTTTGCTGAGAATGGTGACCTTTGTAGAAGAACTTTAAGGAGGTAAGAAAGCAATTTGCATATGTCTCCTGGGGATGAATATTCCAGGCAAACAGAAGAGCAAAAGCAAATCCTGTGGTGCTCTTAGGTACAATAAAGAGGCCAGTGCAGGAGTGGGGGTGGCTGAGCCACTGAGCAAGGAGAAGAATGGGGGAGTTAAAAGTGAACACAGAGAGCCAGATTAGAGAGAGGGCTTTGGCTCTTTTTCTGGATCAGATGGAAGCAACTGGGAGGTTTTAATAAAATAATTGATTCAATAGTATTTACAAAGACTATCTCGGGCTATTACATTGAAAACAGATTGTGGACAGACAAATCAGAAGCAGGAAGATCAGGTGTAAAGCTTTTGAAACAATCCAGGTAAAAGATGATGGCATCTTAGACCAGGGAAGTGGTAAGGAAGTGGAGAGAAGTTGTAAAATTCTGGATAGATATTGAAGTTGGAACTTGACAAGAATGTCGGCATAAAGTGTGTCTATAATAGTTGTACAAACTCTGGGGCTGGACTCCCAGGCTCAAATTCCTGTTTTAAAATTTGCTACTCTGTTGCCCTGAACAAGTTATTTAGCTTCTCTATGTCTTGGTGTCTATATCACGTGGTGATTTTGAGGATTTAAGGAGATAACTTTTGTAAAGTGCTTAGAATAATGTAGGCACGTGGTAATCATCAGATAAAGCCTTATTTTCTTAGAAGTTTGTATTTTTTTATTTGAGAGAGAGCATGGTTGTGGGGGATAAGAAGCAGACTCGCCACTGAGCAGGGAGCCAGGACTAGGTGGGACTCCATCCCAGGACCCTAGGACGCTGATCTAAGCTGTAGGCAGACACTTAACTGACTGAGCCACCCAGGCACCCCTAGATAAAGTATTATTATTAGACTTGTGCTATGAGATACTGAGTTGAATCAATGTTGATGTTGGTAGTCAGGTAGAAAAAAAAGTATAAAGTGTGATATGAAAAGTATAAAGTGTTATATGGTCACAAAAAACCCCAACAAAATTGTATAATCCAAATTATATTTTGAAAGTTATTTACACACACACACACACACACACACACACACACATGTATATACATATAGAAAGGAAATACCCTGAAATATTTCTAGTGATTGGTCTAGATAATAATATTGTAGATAATTTATTTTCTTATTATGTCCCAAACTTTCTACAATAAACATGCATGTCTTTGTATAATCAAAAGAAAGTTATTACATGTTTTAGTAAACAATTATTCAAAAAGTATAACAGTCACCCTATTTTATCTCATAAATAAAATGAGGGAAAATGAAATAAAGGGTAGGGAGTAGGGAAGGAGAAAGCAAGCTCTTTCCTAAGGTAATTGGAAAAGACTTGGAAGAAAAATGGAAAAGTACATGGATATGTGAGAAAAGTTTACACAAAGTAGTACCAACTGAATTCTAAGTAAAAACATCAAAAAAGGAAGGCTCTCTAGCCTGTCGGTAATCCCTCTCCATGTTTTGGAACTGGGATATGGCTAGTGAGAGTTCTCCAGATGGCCACTAGGGGGTTCCTGTGGTCCAGGAAGCCTGGTAGCCCAAAATAAACCCATGCCTGATGGAGAGTGAAGGGGCTTGTCCAGATGGAAGGAAAAGTCTGGTCCACATTTGTGTATATATTCCTAAACCTTAGCACCAATGAATGTTAGATGGAAGGAACTTAATGGATTTTACAGCCTACGTCCTCATTTTAAAATTAGGAAAATGAAATGCAGAAAAGTGAGAGGGACTTACTATAAGTTTCATAGCTGATAAGACACAGAATTTGCTAATCGCCAATGTAATCAGTGCTTTCTCTGCTAACTTACATTGTTAGACACCAAGGGATGAACAGTACAGAAGTGACATCACTACACTGCAACCCCAAAGAGATCCAAGTGTTGAAAATACTTATCTCCAGTATAATTTTCACAAGCTAATAATAATAGCTTATGATCTTTGGAAATACATCATATGCCCATTATAGATACTTTATGTTTTTGATGTAGAGCTTTGCTCATTTCTAATGCTCAGGAACTGTCAAATTCCCATTACCCATAGTTTGATAGTTATTAATAGTTTCTTTTTCCTTTCCTGGTTTACACAACTCCAGGAATTAACTGTCACATTCAGCTTTATTGCTAACTAAAAACAAACAAGCAAAAATATCAAAATAGACCAGATCTTTTAAATTGATGAAGTTAGGTGTAACACTGGGTTCTGTTTTCTGCCAGCTCCTGGCCCTTAATATCTTCACCATTTTCAACTTTTCCTTCAGAGATTCAATTCAGTTCTCCTTCTGTTATTCCCATGGTCCTCATTGCCCAGTGCTTTCCTCCCTTGTCAAATATAGCCTCTTTTTTTTTTTTCATTCATTTTCTCAGTCATCCAATTCAGAAATATTTATTGAATTCCTTCTGGAGCAAGTGCTTGCACAAGAAGCTGTGGGGCAGTACAAAGAAAAAGGAATATTGGTCATGGATTTCAAGGAATCAGTGGTTTAGTAGGCAGGTAAAGATGCCTGCAAAGAGCTAAAATGCAAGCTGCCTGTGGTATCAGATGAGAATGGTACAACCAAAATGTCAAGGAATTCTTTGAAATTGATATTGCTTCCAACTAGGATAATTTGGTGCAGTTTTAGGGGGAGCTGACATTTACTTAGGGCTTTGAAAGTGGAGAAGGATATTGGCAGATAGAGGACCTGGATCCTCTCTCCACCACAATCCAACTTTTTGCATAAAAAATGGATATTAATAAACATTTGACCAGCTTAAACACATCTCTGAATATGCAGTAGCTGCAAATTTATCCTCGTATGCAAGAAAGTTTTGTCACCTCACGAGAAGACGAAACATTAGTCTTGGACAGTTCCAACAACCTATCAGCTGGTAGAGGAGGCAGAGATGGTAGAACGTCAGAGATGTTTCTTCTCAGCACCAACTCAGCTTTATACATCAGAGGGCAAGCCGTAATAATTAAAGATCGCTTTGCAAAAGTTGGTCACCCTGGAGTAGTGACCAAGGTGATAATGACCAGGATCGTTTGAATCTATTAGGCAAGGGGACTAGTTAATAGTACTCTTTTGTCTAATATAAACATCAATAAAAGAGGCAGCCAACTAGGCTGGGCAAGGCTAAGCAAGTAGTCCTGCAATGTCAGACCAGAGAGAGAAAAGTGATCAGTATTTTAAGTCTTTGCAGTCAATGTCAGTGGAGGTCGAGATGACCTTCTGAAGAGAATCTGTTTGGTGAGGGATTAAAAGATGGAAGAAATCCTTGGCATGTCCTTTCCATTGCAAGACAAAGACAGAAAATACTAAATCCAAGGCCGTATTCCTGAGCTGTTAGCAATGGCTTAATACATTCCAGACAGCATCTTTCTCTTTTAAGAAATGGCAGATAGCACCTCCTTCTTAGCATCCACTTACACAATCCTGAAGCACTCCCCAAACTTCCAGGGCTCCCAGTAGGTCTTAGTGACAAATGGAAGTGACATTAGTACAAGAAGAGAGATAATCACCACTGGATAAGTTCTACTCATGTTAATTTTTTTTAATTCAAGTATTATTAGTGTTATGTTATATATAATATAATATATAATATTATATTTCAAATGCATAATGTAATGATTTAACAATTCTATATATTTCTTAGTGCTCATCAAGATAAGTATGCTCTTAATTGTGCTAGTATTAATTTTTAAAACCACAAAGTATACAGCAACAAAATTAGGTAGAGAGCCAGGTATATCTGAAAGAACTTGCAGTCTTCTAACATAGGAGAGGAAAAAAGTGATTAAAAAATATGAAAATTCTGAAGAGCAGGGTCACTGCATACTTGTACAGTTGTATGCATTGGGCCCTTCTGTGAGCAGCTGTTTCTTTTTCTGGGAACACCCCCACCCTCCGCCCCTCAATTGCATCTTCAGCCAAGGTAGAACAATTTCCTGCACTTAGCAGACCCATCATGGCCAGTTTCCTGACTCTGGGGCAGTCTGGTGAAAGTTTGGTCCTAATGAGATTTGCATCAAATATATAGTCTTCTCATGGCCATTTCTTGTTCTGCCAAGAATAATTCTATTTCATAGCTCCAGGCTGGACAAAAGTTCAGCTTCAAGCTGCCAGTGAAAGTGTGTGAGTGGGTGGAGGAGAACAAACATAAGAAGTATAGGATTATTCGGAAGAAAAAAAAAATCCAAATACACGAAATTCTGAGTCCACTAATCAGGAGTTAGTACTGATAACTCTATGCACCAAGAACAGTAAATGAAAGGCAGTTCTCAGAAGAGACGTGGTAAATGGGATGATGTTGGAAACCATTTGGGAGACAGATCATTAGTCCATCAGACTGTTAATATGTAAAGCCTTTAACGCTGTCATCCTTGAATTGAGTCCCTTGGGGATTGTTTTAGTTCTCTATTGCTATATAACAAATCACTCCAAAGTTTAGTGGCTTAACACAACAAACATTCATTATCTCATAATTTCTGTGAGTCAGGAATCTCCTGACATGCTTTAACTGGGTCTCTGGCTTTGTGTCTGTCACAAAGCTACAAGCAAGATACCAGCCAGGACAGCAGTCATCTCATCGTCCAATTCCTGGAGGATCCAATTCTTCCTTCTTTTCTTTCTTTCTTTCTTTTCCTCTCTTTTGTAAGATTTTTATTTATTTGGGGGGAGAAAGAGAGAGAGAGTACAAGCAGGTAGAGGGTCAAAGGAATAAGGAGAAACAGACTCCCTCGCTGAGAAGGGATCCCAATGAGGGGCTTGATCACAGGACCCTGGAATCATGACCTGAGCCAAACGCAGACACTTAACAGATTGAGCCAACCAGGAGCCCCTTACAGAGGATCCACTTCTAAGCTCACTCATGTGGCTATTGGCAAACCTGATTCTCACTGGCTGTTGTCTGAAGATGTCATTTCTTTGGCATATGGATTTCTCTATAGTTCCTAACATAGCAAATGGCTTATCTCAGAGAGACCAAGTCAGGAGAGAATGAGAGAGGGCCTTAAGCAAGCCACAGACTATTAAAAATCTATTTGCAGAACTGATATCCCATTATTTCTGCCATACTTTATCCATCAAAAGTCAGTAAGTCTGGCTCAAGTTCAAGAGTTGGGAATTACATAAGGCCAATTACACACCAAGAGGTGGGGATCATGGGGAGTCATCTTAAAGACTGCCTACTGCAGAGATGATTGCTAATACTCTAAACATTTAGAGTATGCTGGCAAGCAGCATATGTTTTCTGCTTTATTGACATCAAGTGTATGCTCATAATGAGAGAGCAGAAATATTATACTGTGCCTGTAAGACCAGTGGGCTGCCAGAGGATCTGCAATTTTGTTCCAGCTTAATCACGTAAAATAATAGAAATGAAAAGTAGGGGTTTTAGAAAGAATCACTAGTCCTTATAAGCATTCTGATCTACTGAATTTCATATTTTCTGCTCAAGATATCCTAAAGGAGGGTTAGCCTATTTTTCGTCTCTGTACTCTGAGTTGGGGGTATGGACAAAATCTGTCTGCCACAAGGACACATTTTTCTTTCTTATAATATCAAGCTAAATCCTGAAAATTATGTGAACTTTATATTCTACCTTATAATATACTATATTTCTTATAATTACACATGTTACCATTAAATCAAATGATAGCCCAGGAAGATGGACCGTTTATGTTATGATCTTGTTAATGGCCTAAAACAGCACACGGTTCATTGGGAATGAGGACCCTTCCAGTGGTATGCTGATAAACTGGCTGTCAAAAGACAGGTTGGAAAAGAGGCAACCCACAGAATGGGAGAAGATATTCGCAAATGACTCTACAGGCAAAGGGCTGATATCCAAGATCTATAAAGAACTCCTCAACTCAACACACGCAAAACAGATCATCATGTCCAAAAATGGTCAGAATACATGAACAGACACTTCTCCAAAGAAGACATATATGTGGCTAACAGACACATGAAAAAATGTTCATCATCCTTAGCCATCAGGGAGATTAAAATCAAAACCACATTGAGATACGAACTTACACCAGTCAGAATAGCCAAAATCAACAAGACAGTAAACAACAAGTGTTGGAGAGGATGTGGAGAAAGGGGAACCCTCTTACACTGTTGGTGGGAATGCAAGTTGGTGCAGCCACTTTGGAGAACAGTGTGGAGATTCCTTAAGAAATTAAAAATAGAGCTTCCCTATGCTCCTGCAATTGCATTACTGTGTATTTACCCCAAAGATACAGATGCAGTGAAAAGAAGAGCCATCTGTACCCCAATGTTCATAGCAGCAATGGCCACAGTCACCAAACTGTGGAAAGAACCAAGATGCCCTTCAGTGGACGAATGGATGAGGAAGATGTGGTCCATATACACAATGGAGTATTATGCCTCCATCAGAAAGGATGAATACCCAACTTCTGTATCAACAGGGACAGGACTGGGGGAGATTATGCTGAGTGAAATAAGTCAAGCAGAGAGATTCAATTACCATATGGTTTCACTTATTTGTGGAGCATAAGGAATAACATGTAGGACATTGGGAGATGGAGAGGAGAAGTGAGTTGGGAGAAATCGGAGGGGGAGACAAACCAGGAGAGACTGTGGACTCTGAGAAACAAAGTGAGGGTTTTGGAAGGGAGAGGATGAGGGGTTGGGTGAGCCTGCTGGTGGGTATTAAGGAGGGCATGTATTGCATGGAGTACTGAGTGTGGTGGATAAACAATGAATTTTGGAATATACACACACAAAAAATAAAATAAAATTAAAAATAAATAAATAAATAAATAATAAAAATGGAAATGGAAAAAAAATGAAAAATGGAAAAAAATATGGGTTGGAGGGAAAGAAGGAATAAAACTCTGGTTTGTAATGTTTGCTGATTTTTCTGGTGTAAATATTTCCATCATGTCCAACTTACTGAACATGGAGTTAAGAAATGCCCTTTAGGGTTGGCTTTTGAGAAGAGGTTTGAGTTGGCTCTTAGTCCACTATCTATCATTTTACCTCCCTGAGCTTTTGTTACTCATCTGTAAAAGGAGCAGAGCATTTTTGGCCCTGCCATTTCAAAAGATAACTAGCTAATCATTTTCAGGGAGGAAAATACTTTAGATAAGTTACACAACTCATAACAAAATTAAACTGTATCTGGGTTAAATATTAAAATGTAGGAAGTAAAAAAAGATTAAGATACAATATAGAGGAATGTGATATAATGCTTGGGGAGGGAAGTATTTCTTAAGTATAATTATAAATTATAAGCTTAAGATTTTTTAAGCTTTATGAAAGCATAAAATCTAAAGGAAAGGATTGAGGCATTGTATGGCATAAACTCTGCTTTATGGCAAAAAATAGTATAAACATAAAGTACATGAGTATTTCTATGGAAAGTAAGGAAATAATATTAGTAATTTTAAATACTATAATATTCCCCATGATTTCCAGGGTTCTTTACATGTATGCTTATTATTTAATCCACAAAATAAGTTTTGAGGTAAGCAGTCATTATGAACATTAGATGTAAAATGCACAATCTGAGTCTCAGAACTGAGTTGCTCTGCTTCTAAGTATTATTTTTAGCAAAAATTGTAAATAATTGGTATTTCTGGATTAACGGCTCTGCCTAGGCCTATAATGATACACAGCAGTTGCTAAATTGGGCCAATTTCTTCCTTTTTTCCTCAATTTGTGTTTTACCGAGAGATCCTAATAACTTGAAAGAGGCTCCATGCTAAAGGAGAATTATACTGATGAGGACATTTGTTTGCTATCCAGGAATCACTAATCATCAGCCAGCAAACATCATTTACAGTCATCACCTTGGTTATTTTATTTTCCGATGTTGAATTATTGTCAAATAATTCCACTGTCATGAATTGAATTGTCCAGTAAAGGTATGGAAAAAGGAATTATCAGTATGATACATTGCTGCTATATATTCAAAGGATCTGACATTTCCTTATTTGCATTGTTTAGTAGTGTTCCTTGCCACATACAGGCATCAGGGGATATTTAATTAGTCTACATGTGATAGAATGGAACATTTCCTACAAATTGCAGTAAACAAGCAAGGAAGCAAATAAACAAATTATTCCCCTAATCAGGAGGATGCAATAAAAATGAACTATATATTGTACTTCCCCACTGGGAAACAAAGACAAAACAAGAACAAAACAAAACAACAACAAAACCTCTTTGAGCATAATAAGGGATCTAACAATATGCAAACAGTGCAGGACATTTATCCTTGAAATAAAGTATATGTTTTCCTTTTTTTAATATTTTATTTATTTTATTTGACAGAGAGAGAGGTCACAAGTAGTCAGAGAGGCAGGCAGAGAGAGAGGGAGAAACAGGCTCCCCACTGAGCAGAGAGCCCGATGCGGGGCTCAATCCCAGGACCCTGAGATCATGACCTGAGCCGAAGGCGGAGGCTTAAACCACTGATCCACCCAGACGCCCCTGTGTTTTCCTTTTTAAAGTAACTATCTGGAGTTATCAGAAGAGAAAGAAAAAACAAGCTGCCAACAGACAGCTCAGTGACGATTTTTTTTCTTTTTTTTACTACTTCTTCCTCCAGAAGTCAAAAATTATTTTCTCCCCTCTCAGTTACAGAAATGGTAGAGAAAGGACACAGTTCTTGGAAGAAAGCCTGGTTTAGTAATGAAAGGTGGGGCATTTTTAGGGAATAGAACAAATTAAGAGTAAGGCTCCGAGGATGGCTAGACCTGCTGGAAATGGCCAGCAATCCCCAGACCAACTGGATGAAAGAGGACTCCAAACTTTGATGTGAAAGAGAAGAGAAGACAAAGGGGGTCAGCGCCGAGAGACAAACACCCTTTGCTCTTCTTTGCTGCGGCTTTTGTTGGTCTTTAGGGATAATCAGAAGTCTTTATCACTGTTTCTCAGGCATGTGATACGTGAGAGGGATCTTGGCGGAACTAGGAGGATCTGTTTAAGGGAAAGATATGATATGCTAATCTGCATTTCTATCTGCTAAACAAGAGCCTAGGGGGACAATGCGTGTCTCTCTTAGCCCTCAGGGAGGGCTAACAAAGCTTCAGGGAAGGCAACTCCCCAGGGTATTCCTATGGCAGAGTAGTCACGCAGGCCTCTGCATTCCAAAGGCCAACGCTCTTGCCCTTCTCTGAAGCCTTGTCACCCCCAGCTGCCCCGGTGCTACATTTTAGCAAGCCAGGTATTATGGATGATTTCATGCTCTATATTAACCCCAATATGGTCTGGGGAGAAAGTAATAGAGCACTGGCTTGGGGTGCATATCCTAACCATCAAAGGAATTGATACAGGAGAATGAGGTTCTTGTCTCATGGAGTCGAAGAAAGAATCTCGCAGACAAAAGAGAGTGAGTAAAGTGGCAGAAGTTTATTAAGCAAGGATACAGAAAAAGCTCTCAGGAGTGAGAGGGATCCCAACAGGGTTGCCACTGAGGGCTTTTAGGGATGGTCTTTTATGGAATGCTAACTGGGGAACTTAAATCTTTTAAACAGCTCTAATGATAACACAGTTGAGTAAGGACTAGTGATAACACCATCAATGGGTTACTTCCTTTTTAGGGTTGGGTAATTCTTCGTTGGTCACAAGTAACTGTTACAACAAGACCCCACCGCTGACACCTAGGACAGGATGGTCTGGTTTTTTTCTATCATCTCTGGTCTCCTTTCATCTCCCACATTTTGAATTTTGTGAGCCTGATCCCATGGCCCATTACCTATCTCTTCCTATCTGGTCCCACCTGGCCCTCACTCTGAGTTACTACATGGGTGTATAAAGAAATGGAGGCCCCGAGACTTCCTGCTAGTGGATGATGAGCCTGGAGGAGTTGTTGAATGCAAGTACCACAATTAACAGTGTGCAAACTTACCTTTTGCTCTCTGTTTATTTGGATCTCTTACTGTGAATTTTATTAATTCTTCCTCAAGGTTCCACGTGTGGGAGAGACAAGTCTTTCAGTTACCTCCATTCCACTGACCCATGTTTGATCACAAACTGACTTCTGGGACCCTCTCATAAATATGATGGAAGACCAAAAAACCTCTCATGGCTAACTATCCAGTAAGTCTGACAACCCTGACAAGTTTCTCAGCAACAATGTGGTATATTTTATCTCTCAGTATAGCACCTAAACTTGGGAAATTATTGTCTCTTTGGTTTTATAAAACTATAAATAGATTAGCATTTGGGTTCATTGAATTTTTCCTAAAGCTAACAGGCTTCAAGTTCTGTACAGTTCATTTGGAGAAATCAGAAGCTGAGGTAGAGGGGCAAGAATTTCTAGTTCTGAGGGCAAATAGAAACTATAGGTATAGAATCAGTCATGGTGGTTCTCTGTACTTGGATAATTTTAGCACTTGACTTTGATTAAAGACTTCATAAGATGCGCCTGGGTGGCTCAGTGGGTTAAAGCCTCTGCCTTCCCCTGGGATCGAACCGCCTCTGGCTCTCTGCTCAGCGGGGAGCTTGCTTCCTCCTCTCTCTCTTTCTCTGTCTGCCTCTCTGTCTACTTATGGTCTCTGTCTGTCAAATAAATAAAATCTTAAAAAAAAAAAAGACTAAAAAAAGACTTCAGAAAGCGATCGTGTAGTGTTGCAAGGTACCTTTCTCAGTTAGGATTTGTTTTTTTTTTCTTTTTCTTTCTCCAAATTTTTATTTAAATTCCAGCTAATTAACATACAGTGTAATGCTAGCTTCAAGTGTAGAATTTAGAGATTGATCATTCATATACAACACGCAGTCTCTGCTAAGGTTTTACGTTTTTGCTTGTGTTGTGGCTTTTCTGGAAATTTGGGGCAAATAAGATTAGCTGGTTAAAACAGATCACCATCATTTTCCTTCAGTTTTATGACCCATTGTGTGTATGTATAGCTATTCCTTGGGTGTTCTTATTTACATCCTGGGAAAGAATGTCCATTCAGCAGCTGAGGATAACGTCATTTACTATAGCAGCAGCTGCTTCTCGCCAGGTGTGAAGTGGGCAGGTTAGATATTATTGCCCTTAACAATGTAAATGAAAAACACTGCAAAGTATTTTTGAAGAGAGACCCAGAGTACAAGTTTAAAAATTTAGTGCCTGTTTAAAGAATGCAGAGTTTGATAGCCATTCTGAGAAGTGGAAATTGTGTTTCTTCCTGTAAATATTCTTTGAGAATACACTCTTTTCACCTTTGGCAAACATTTCTCTTTTATTAGTATCGTGTGTCTGACTCCTGGTTTATTCAGAAACACTAGGGACATGGCATAATAATGTTTATCAAATTTTAGCCAGCAACCCAGTCTCATTGCTTTTGAGTAAAATGAATAGTTGAATGGATTATATAGACTTATCTCTCACCAAAATTCAACAGAAAAAAAAATGCACATGTTTTGGTAGCAGACTGAGAACATATATGGAATCAGTAAAAATAAGTGAAGTAACTGAGGAGATTCAAAGCTTGCCCACATTTGGGAAACTTTTATGTTTTTCTAGCAGTGCAGATAAATAGCAATCTTGGGGTTCCATTGCAAGGAATTATGTTTTCAATTTCTGGCTCAGGTGCTATATTGTGAACTGTATTAGGGTTCTCTGGAGAAATCGTAATAATAAGATGCTTATATTTTTGTTTCTGTGTCTATCTATCTTTCTATCTGTCTATCAAGAGATTTACCTAAAGGAATTGGCTCACATGAACAAGTCCAAAATCTGGAGGGAAAGAAAGCTGGCAGGCTGGAGACCCAGGACAGAATTAATTTTAGTCTTAAGTTAGAAGGCAGTCTAGAGGCAGAATTCATTCTTCCTTAGGGGACTTCACCTTCAGTGAATGAGGCCTATCCATACTGTAGAAGGTAATCTACTTTGCTCAAAGTCTACTTAAATCACATCTAAAAATTACCTTCACAACAACATCTAGATTGGTGTTTGGCTAAATAGCTGCCTTTCATAGTCTAGCCAAGTGGATACGTACTTTCAATTTTTTTTCTTTTTTGCACCATTTGTGAAAAAGACTATCTTTCTTCATTGAATTGCCTTTGCACCTTTGTCAAAAATTAGTTGGCAGTATTTTTGGAGTCTATCTGTGGGCTTCCTTTTCTGTTTTCATTGATCTGTATATTACATTTTTATTAATACCACACTGTCTATGTTATTGTTGCTTACAGAAATCTTGAGATCAGTTAAAGTAAGTCCTCCATTATTGTTCTTTTCAAAATTCTTTAGACTATTCTGGTGTCTTTTTTTTCACATAACTTTTAAAAATGGTTGATACCAACAAAAATGCTTACAAGGATTTCATTGGGATTGTGTTGAATATATAGATCAAGTTGGGAAGAATTGACATCTTCACTATATTGACTTTTCCTATCTATGTATGTTTATTCTATATTGGTTTTGATATTCTTTGATTTCTTTAATCAGTATAGCTCTTCTTCATACAGAACTTGTATATTCTTGGATAGATTTACACGTAATTCATTTTTTGATGATACTATTTTTTAATTTTAAATTGCTAATATTAGTATCTAGGAAATCAACTAACTTTTGTATACTGACTTTGTTTCCAAAGTCCTTGCTTAACTCACTTATTAGTTCCAGGAAGTTTTTTATAGATTCCTTAGGGTTTTCCACATAGGCAATCATGTTCTCTGCCAACAAAGTCTTCTGCCTTCCTCTGTGATAAGGTATAACTTTTCCTTTCCTTTTCTCACCTTATTGAACTCGCTAAGACTTCCAGTACAATGCTGAATATGAGTGGTGAGAAGGGTAAAGCAGTCAGTCTGTTGGCATTAAGTATGATGATAGGTTTTCTATATATATTCTTTGTAAGACTGAAGGAGTTGTACTCCAAATTTTGGGGAGTATTTATCATGAAGGAGTTTTAAATTTGTCGTACAATTTTTTTTTTAACTTATTGATATGATAATACCATTTTCTTTTTCAGTCTATTAATATGAATGTTAAACTAGCATTGCATTCCTAGGATGAACCCCATTTGGGCATGATATATTGTTCTGTTTATATATTACTGAGTTTTATTTCATATATTTTATTAGAGATCATTGCTTCAATATTCATTAGTGATATTTGTCTTTAGTTTTCTTTTGTTGTAATGGTTTAGTCTGTTTTCATATTAGGTTAACCATGAACTCATAAAATAAATAGGAAGGTATTCCCTTTTTTCCTATTTTCTGAAAGATACTGTGTAGATTTGGTATTATGTTTTCCTTAAGTATTTGAACAAATTCACCAATGAAACAATTTGGGCTTAGTGTTTCTTCTTTCTCACTTGTTTTGGAAAATTTTTAATTAGTAATTTAATTTCTTTAATAGTTATAGGGCTATTCAGGTTATCTGTTTTCTTTGAGCAAATTTTGGTAGTTTGTATCTTTCAAAGAATTATTCCATTTCATCTAAATTATTGAATTTGTAATTATAAAATTGTTCTTAATATTTCTTTATTATCATTTAATGTCTGTGGATAATAGTGATACACTCATTTTTTTACATTGGTAATTCTTGTCTTCCCTTTTTTTTTTAAGCCTAGCTAGAAGTCAGTTTGTTTCACTGTTCTTTACAGCTAATAATGAGATTTCACTTTCATTGATTTTTCTCTATTTTCCTGTTTTTAACTTAATTGATATTTGTTCTCATTTTACTATTTCCTTTCTTCTGCTTGTGTTGTTTAGTTTGCACCTCTTTCCTTAACTTGCATTTTCTTTCTTAGATGGAAACCTAGGACATTGATTTATTGGTAGGTCTCTCTTCCATTAAAATGTATTCATTTTATGGTATAACTAGCCTTCTCAGCACTGCTTTAGCTGCATCCTACATTTTGATAAGTGTATTTGCATGATAATTAAGTTCAAAATATTTTAAACCTTTTCCTGATTTTCTTCTTAACCTATTGGTTATTTAGAAATGTATTGTTTATCTTCCGAGTATTTGGGCACTTTCTTAGTTTGTTAGTGATTTTTAGTTTAATTCTGTTATGTATCAGAACATGTTTGCATGATTTATATTCTTTTATATTTGTTAAGGTTTTTTTTTTAAATTTTTTTAAAGATTATTTATTTATTTATTTGACAGAGAGAGAAATCACAAGTAGGCAGAGAGGCAGGCAGATAGAGAGGGAGAAGCAGGCTCCCTGCTGAGCAGAGAGCCTTATGTGGGGCTCAGTCCCAGGACCCTGGGATCATGACCTGAGCCGAAGGCAGAAGCTTAACCCACTGAGCCCACCCAGGCACCCCTTTTAAGTTTATTTTATGAACCAGAATGTGGTCTAGCTTGGTGAATGTTTCATGGCCACTTGAAAAAAATGTGCATTTTGATGTAGGTGTTTAGAATGTTCTATAAATATCAATTATGCCAAGTTGGTTAGTAGTAGTGTTCAAGAGTATATTTATCCTTACTAAATTTTTGCTTGCTTGTTTGTGGTGGTGAAGTCTCCAGCTATAAAGATGGACTTATCAGTTTCTCCTGTTAGTTCTATTAATGTTTGTCTCATGCGTTTTGATGCTGTATTGTTAGGTGCATACATGTTTAGGATTGTTATGTCCTCTTCCTCTGTTACTATGTAGTGTTCCCTTTTATCCCTGAAAATTTTCCTTGTTCTAAAGTTGGCTTGGTCTAAAATTAATATAGGTACTTCAGCTTTCTTTGATTTGTATTACCATGGTATAACTTTTTGGGTCCCTAGACTTTAACATTTTTTTGAAATAAATTTCATATAACATAAAATCTAGCATATCAAAGTGTTCAGTAGAGTGGTTTTCAATATAGTCAGTGCTATGAGACCATCAGTATTACCTAATTCTAGAATATTTCCATTATCCCAAAATAACTTCCAAGCCATTGAAAATCAATCTCAATTTCCCATTCTCTGTCCAATGCCTGGCAATCCCTAACTTACTTTCAGTCTCTATGGTTTTGCCCATTCTGGGTATTTCACATGAATGGATGCATACACTGTGTGGCATTTTGTGTCTGGCTTCTTTCATTTAGCATATTGTTTCCAGGGTTTTACATTTGCAACATATTTCAGTACTCTATTGCTTTTTATGACTGATAAATAAATATTTCATTATTTGGACATATCACATACTGTTTATCCATTCTCAGTTGCTGAGAATTGGGATTGTTTCAATTTTTAGGCTATTACGAGTTTTGCTGTTATGAACATTTGTGTACAAGTTTTTGGATGAACATATGCTTTTAATTTTTTTGAATGTGTACTTGTAAGAGGTATCTGTTTTAGGTCATATAGTAATTCTATATATAACTTTTTTTTTTTTTTTATTTTTTCAGCGTAACAGTATTCATTCTTTTTGCACAACACCCAGTGCTCCATGCAAAACGTGCCCTCCCCATTACCCACCACCTGTTCCCCCAACCTCCCACCCCTGACCCTTCAAAACCCTCAGGTTGTTTTTCAGAGTCCATAGTCTCTTATGGTTCGCCTCCCCTCCTTGAGGAATTGCTACACTGTTTTCTATATAACAGCGGCACCCTTTTGCTTTAATCCATACAATTTTATATTTAAGTGGGTTTCTTTCTTTCTTTTTTTTTTTTTTAAGTGGGTTTCTTGTAGATGACATGGATTCAGGTCTTGCTTTTTTTCCTGATCTGAAAATCTCTTTTAACAAAGTTCATTCAGACCGTTCGCATTTACAGTGATTATCGACTGTTGGACTAGAATCTGCTGTTTTGCTGTTTTCTATTTGTTGCATTTGTCTTTCTTTTCTGACTTCTGTCATTTCAAAACTTAAGCATTTCTTTGCAATTCCATTTTATCTCATCTATTGACTTATTATTCATACTTTATATTAAAACTTTTAAAATACTTTGTAAATATAAACCATTGGCTTTACAATGTATATTTTCAGTTAATCAATCTGTCTTCAAATAGGGCTATACCTTTTCATATGTAGTAACTTATAATAGAATATTTCCAATAGTGTTATGCCTTTTCACATGTAGTAACTTAGAATATTTCTAAGCAGTCTCCGTTTTGAGCAAAATCAAACTCTTTCAGTAAAAATAAACTCTTCCTACCATTTGGCAAGACCATCATCTGATACAACAACAATGAAGTATATGCTCATATAAAGTAGCTTACAAAATTGCTCCTTCAATTAAGTGGCTCATTTTCTATAAGTTGTTATTCAGTTTGAAGATAGAGGAAATAGGTTATAGATAATTATACCATATTTGAAAGCTCATTTTCATGAGTGACCTCAATTAAGGAAAGTATAGCCCAATTTCATCTAATAAATCAAAGTGCAAAGAATCAAGATGATCCTGTTTGTGTATTGATGTTTCCTTAACTGTGCCCTACTTAGCTTTGCATTGCCAGTGTACATATGAGTGCCAGTCACCACTGAAATGGGATTTGTTTGCTTTTTTTCTGGTATAAGGAATAAATGAGGTTCTAGAATTAAACCAAAACAATAAACATAGGATAAACCTATCAAAAGTGATTGCAGTATAAAATGGTTTAGTCACATTGTAGGAGAGTTTAGCAGTATTCCTTAAAACAGAAAATACATACACCCCTACAACCCCGATGTACTGCTTTCATATGTATGCAAGGAGATATGTTATTATAGTGCTATGAAATAAAAAATAGCCCAAGTGTCTATCCAGTGGACAAATGGGTATGGGTATACATGATAATCAACACTGACTAGATGAAAGTAGCATATTCTTATGACATGATGCTGTATGGCAGTTAAAAGGAATGAACTAGCTCTCTATGTATCAGTGGAAATATATCTAAATACTTTTTATGAGACTAAGAAAGCTGCCCCTTACACAATGAGAAAGTAGTAGACAAATGCTAAGAAGAAGACTCATAAAGTTATAACCGTTGTTAAATGGTTCCAGAGAAAGAGTGAGAGAAAACTGGAATTGTGAGTGATACTCAAATAAAACTTTAATTTTTATCGCAGTGTTTTATTTTTTATAAGCTGTATCAGTAAGAAGAGTCTAAAATATACTGTGACATACACACACACCAAATATCAGTGGTTTAAAATAACAAAGGTTTATCTTATACCCACGTTGCTTGCTTATGGGTTGGCAGAGGTGACTATACATTTAATTTACTTAGGAACTTTAGCTGATGGAACAGTCAGTCACTGTCTCAAAATCTAGAGGATAAAGGAAAATGTATTGGGTTTTACACTGGCAAATAAATGTTTATCCTAGACATAGTATGTAACATTTCTACTCACAACTAATAGGCCAGAAATAATCTTATGGTTCTAGTCACCCATAATTGGATGAGGGAATTCCATAAGTCAAGGATATGAAGAATCAGAAATATTCAGAGTGAAAAATTAATGCCTACCACACAGCAGTGTATATTTACCTATTTTTCCTACACTTGATTAATTTAAAGATTGAAGGAAATGATAATATAGTTAATGAAAAATAGATGGGAAGTGCAAATACATAGGCTAATATGACAATTGGGTAAATTTATAGCATGAAAAACTTTGAGTAATGGGTTAATGTAACTTTTGAAAGAGTGTTCTTTCTGATGAGGTACAATACAAAGCTTTGTCCCCAGTCCTGACCTTTTCAGCATTTTTATGAGTGAAATGGATGAAGATGAATTACGCTAATGACATTCCCTTAATAGTGAACAACATTTACTACATCTTGTAGTCACTAGTAGCAAGAAAGGCACATAGGCCTTTCTGCTTCCAGCCAAGATGAAATAACAGAGAAAAGACTTTTAAAAAAATTTTTTGAGTGTAGTTGACACACAATGTTACATTAGTTTCAGGAGTATAATACAGTGGTTCAGTGTCTTTAAATGTTATGCTATGCTCACCACAAACATAGCTACCTTCCATGACTAAACAATGTTGTCGCAGTATTATTGATTCAAACTCCTATGCTGTGCCATTTACTCCTGTGACTTATTCACTCCATAACTGGAAGCCTGGGGTGCCTGGGTGGCTCAGTGGGTTAAAGCCTCTGCCTTTCGCTCAGGTCATGATCCCAGAGTCCTGGGATCGAGCCCCGCATCGGGCTCTGCTTGGCAGGGAGCCTGCTTCCTCCTCTCTCTCTCTCTCTGCCTGCCTCTCTCCCTACTTGTGATCTCTGCCTGTCAAATAAATAAATAAAATCTTAAAAAAAAAAACCAAAACTGGAAGCCGTATTTCCCACTCTCCTTCATCCATTTTTCCCAACCCCCCACAGTCTTCCCCTTTGGCAACTATCAGTTTGTTCTTTGGATTTATAGATCTGATTCTGCTTTTTAGTTTGTTTATTAATTTGCTTTTTCAAAAAAAATTACTTGGATTTTTACCAAATGACTTCATTACCAAATGAAATCATATGGTATTGTTTTTTCTCAGTCTGACATATTTCACTTGGCATAATACCCTCTAGGGTCCATCCATGTTGTCACAAATGGCACCATCTCATTCTTTTTTATGGCTAAGTAATATTCCATTGTGTGTGTGTGTACATCATACACACACACGTGCACACGCACACACACACACATACACACATCTTCCTGATCCATTTTCTATTGATGGACATTTACATTGCTTCCATATCTTTGCTATTGCAAATAATGCTGCAATAAACATACAGGTGCATATATCTTTTCAAATTAGTGTTTTTGTTTTCTTTAGGTAGATACCCAGTAGTGGAATTATTGGATCATGTGGTATTTCTATTTTTAATTTTTTGTGGAACCTCCAACTGTTTTTCCATGGTAGCTATACCAGTTTGTTTCCCCACCAACAGTGCATGGGGCTTCCTCTTCTCCACATCCTCTCTAACACCTGTTACTTCTCATTTTCATTTTCACTGTTCTGACAGGTGTAAAGTGATATCTCACTTCGGTTTTGATTTGCATTTCCCTAATGAGTGATATTGAACATCTTTCATGTGTCTGTTTGCCATCTATATGTCTTCTTTGGAAAATTGTTTATTCAAGTCCTCTGCCTATTTCTTAATTGGATTTTTTTTTTCTTTTTTGCTGTTGAGTTGTGCAAGTTCTTTACATATTTTGGATATTACCCCTTATCAGATGTATCATTTGCAAATGTCTTCTCCCATTCCCTAGGTTGCTTTTTTTGTTTGGTTGATGATTTCTTTTGTGGTGCAAAAGTTTTTATTTTGATGTACTCACACTAATTTATTTTTGCTCTCATTTCCCTTGTCTTAGCAGACATATCTTTAAAAATGTTGCATAGCTGATGTCAGAGAAATTAACTACCTATGTTCTCTTCTAAGATTTTTATGGTTTCAGGCCTTACATTTAGGTCTTCAGTACATTTTGAGTTTATTTTTGTATATGGTTTAAAAAGTGGTCCAGTTTCATTATTTTATATGTAGCTGTCCAGTTTTCCCAACACCATTTGTTGAAGAGACTCTTTTCTATTGCATATTCTTGACTGTTTTAGCAAATACTAATTGACCGTATAATTGTGGTTTGTTTCTGAGCTTTCCGTTCCATTGATTTCTGTGTCTTTTTTTGTGCTAGTACCATTCTGTTTTGATTACTACAGCTTTATAGAATATCTTGAAATCTAGGATTGTGTTACCTCTGGCTTTGTTTTTCCTTCTCAAGATTGCTTTGGCCATTTGAGGTCTTCTGTGATTCCATACAATTTTTAATATTATTTGTCCTAGTTCTGTGAAAAATGCTATTGGTATTTTGATAGGAGTTGCACTGAGTCTGTAGATTGCTTTGGGTGGTATGAACATTTTAACAATATTCATCATCCAATCCATGAGCGTGGAATATTTTCCTATTTTTGTTTTGTGTTATATTTAATTTCCTTCATCAATGTCTTATAGTTTTCAGAGTATAGGTCTTTCACCACCTTGGTTAAATTTATTCCTAGGTATTTTATTGGTTTTGGTGCAATCATAAATGGAATTGTTTTCTTTTTTTTTTTTTTTTTAAAGATTATTTATTTATTTATTTGACAGAGAGAGATCACAAGCAGACAGAGAGATAGGCAGAGAGAGAGGGAAGCAGGCTCGCTGCTGAGCAGAGAGCCCGATGCGGGACTTGATCCCAGGACCTGAGATCATGACCTGAGCCGAAGGCAGCGGCTTAACCCACTGAGCCACCCAGGGGCCCCTGGAATTGTTTTCTTAATTTCTCTTTCTGCTACTTTGTTAGTATTGTATAGAAATGCTACCAACTTCTGGGTGTTAATTTTGTATCCTGCAACTTTACTGAATTCATTAATTACCTGTGGAGTTTTTTGGTGGAGTCTTTTGGGTTTTCCATGTATATCCTGTCATCTGCAAATAGTGACAGTTAAACTTCTCCTTAACAGTATGGATGCCTCTCATTCTTTTTTCCTGTATGATTGCTGTGGCTAGGACTTCCGGTACCATGTTGAGTACAGGTGGCAAGAGTGGACATCCTTGTCTTATTCCTGGTCTTAGATGAAAGGCATCAGGAAACAGATTTACCTTCCCACCTAAAACAAGTAAAAACCTGTCCATAATGAATTAAAGAATAATTTTCAGAAGTTTAGAGATAAGACTACAAAGGATGATAACACTCAAAACATGAGAGATGAATAAGGTGAGTCTTATGATTACCCCAAGCTACCACCTGGAGAAGTTTACCAAGCTGCGGTGCAAGAGGAAATCTAGGTAGGGCTCAGCAGTCTCACTGGTTAAGGAAGAGAATCTCAGAATTTTCAGAGGTCAAGGGAGCTGGAGTTCATTGGAAAAGTACTAGTGAGTAGAAAGTTGAATATGGAGAGATACCTGGATATTATTTAGAAGATTACTGGTAGGTAAATATATATAAGGACACGTCCCAAAGCTAGGAAAGAACTACCAAAAATGATTAGAGGGCATAGTACCCAGACACCACTGCAGACAAGAATGGTACCTTTCTTTATCAGTTGGACTGAGGAAACTCATAAGTCATAGTTCACTGGGTAGAGCACTCAGAAAGATCTTGGCTTAATAATGGAGAATAATTAGCCCTAGACTAATCTTGATTTCATCTTAAAAGCAAAATCGAAAGTAACCAAACTATTTCCAAATGAGTACATCCCAGGACAAAGCTCAAGAATAGAAATAGTAAGTATTTAGCATCCAATAAGGTAAAATGTAAAGTGTTTGATAACAGTCAGAAAGTACCAGGCATGCCCAAAGGCAGGAAAATTCATTCTATAATGAAGAGAAACCTCAGTCAATTGAAACGAACCCATAACTGACACAAATGTCAGATATAGCAGACAAAGATATTAAAGCAGTTATTATAACTGTGTTGCGTATGTTCAAGAAGCTAAAGAAAAGATTGAACATGTTAAATACAGATGTTGTTTACATACAGAGACCCAAATTAAACTTCCAGAGATGAAAAGTACAAAGTCAGAGATGATAAATATTCTAGATAAGTTTAAAGGATGATTATATATTATAAAGGAAAGATTACTGAACCTAAAGACATAACAGAAATTATTTGAAAGAGAACATATAGAGGGGGAAAAACTTTAAAAGACTTAAAATAAATTAACAGAATACCTGTAAGCTGCAGGATAACTGTAAGCAGCCTGATACATATTTAATTAGAGTATCTGAAGAAGTGTTAAGTGGAAGCAGAATAGAAAAACATTTTGAAGAAATAATGGTCAAATTTTTTTCAAATATGATGAAAACTGTGTATTACCAGATTGAAAAGGCTTAAGAAATCCCAAGGCATATCATGATTTCTTATCAGAAACAGTACAAGCTAGAATACAGTGGAGCAGCCTGTCTAATGAAAGAGAAGAAAGTCAACCAAAAATTCTATATCCATCAAACATGTCTTTTAAAAACAAAAGGAAAATGAGAGATCTCCAGACGCACAAAGCAAAATAACCCCTCAGCAGCAGATCACACTATGACAAAGGAATTCTTTTAGCCAGATGGAAGATAATAGCAGATGAACACATCAATCTACAAAAAGGACCAAAGAACATAGTCAATGGTAACTGTGAATATATGTAGTATTTTTATTATTTTAATTTATATAAAAGACTACTGATTGTTTAAAGAAGAATGAATAAAAACCTAGTGTGGGGTCTATAACATATGGAAGAAAAGAAATCAGGCGTGATTTACAGAGTCTGTATGGTAGAGTAGCACCACCAGGAAGTTAAGATTAGTAGCAGCATAGCACTCTATGAGTGGCCTAAGGGAGTGTAGGAAAGGGAAATTGACATAGTTATGATCTTATATTGACTTTTTGAGATATGGCTTGGGAGAAGCAAGATTTGAAAATATAGATCAATTGACCAATAGATGATAGATGGATAGATAATTATATCTAATAAATGAGAGGACTCAGGATGAACAGTGTGAAGATATTTATATTTCAGGCTCATGTATACTAGTCACCCAATTCAGAGAAGGTTCTAAATAATAAGGTGGACATGGTGATATCTTTTCTCTGCCCTTCCAGAGGGCAGGTTGCAGACTAACTTGTTAGTGGTGACTTTCCTGACCTTGACTCTTCCATCCATTTAATTTAATGTAAATCTATAATTACTTTTATTATAATGACTTAAACTCTGACAGATACAACATACTGTAAAGTTAGTAATCATGAAATATTACATTTAGAGGCTAGACTCCAAATTTATAGGATAAGAAAGATATGGCATAGCAGCATGTTTGCATAACATGCCTTTCCATGACTTTTTTATTCACGCAACTTCAAGTTGAATGAATAGTGCAGTATGTCTATTGGAAATATTTTTATTCCTCTTTATACTTTTTGAGAGCAATACCTAAGGTAAACCATTCTGTTTTAGAGGCTATAACTGAACAGACACACAGATGTAGGTTAACAGAATGCAAGCTATTCCATGAACTGAGCTATTGAAAGTCCTTTGAATGTTAGCCCAGAATAGAGAAGATCAGGTGGAGTGGAAAATGTAGTGGTCTAGAGCATATAAGGCTGCATATTTGTAGGATTCTCATATGGAAGAAGTTTAGATTTTTTACTTATAATAGAAAGACATAGGAATAGTATCAACCCCAAATTTTATCACTTGGGGGGCAAGTAACACAAATCTAATATATACATTTACAAATCAGTGGAGGTCTCAAATAATTTTCTTCCCTTTCATTAAACAATCATAATACACTAAGTTCTACAGTTTCTTCTCCCAAAATATAGCTTTGCTGTGTCTACTTCTTAGCACCTCTGCAGCCTCCACTCTAGCCCAAGCCACCATCCTGGAAAATGGTGATGGCCCCTAGCTGGCCTCCTCATTTCCACTCCCAGTTTCTTATTCATTCTTAACAGAGCAACCAGAAAAAATGTGAATTTCACGGCACCTAGCTGGCTTAGTTGGAAGAGCATGTAACTCTTGATCTTGGGGTTGAGAGTTGGAGCTTGACATTGAGTATAGAGATTACTTAAAATAAATATGTAAAATTTAAAATTAAATAAATAAAAATTTTAAAAATATGAATTGCATCTTTTAGTCTTACCACTTTCCCACGGAAAACTTTCCTGTAGCTTCCTGTTTCTCCTAGGATAAATTCTACACTCTTGATAATACACGCAAAACCCTTCTTTTAACCTGTTTGCTATCTTTTTTTCCCCCCTACTTTGCCCTGATCTTTCCCTCATTCAATACATTCCTGACATGCTGGTCTCCTTTAGTTCTTTAAATGTTCTGAGCTCTTTTCTGCCCCCGTGGACTTCCCATGATGTTTCTTCTTCCTGGAATAATGTTCCTCTGTCCTTTTTTCTCCTTCCTACTTCTTACTTATATATTTGGTCTCCATTTAAATAGTGGCTCTCTCCAGCTGTGATTTGGTGGTAACTTTAGACATTTTTGGTTGTTACTACTGGGATGGTGCTTTTGGAATCTAATAGGTAGAGGTCAGGAAACTGCTAAACATTCTACAATGGTAGATGACAGCTCTCTATGATAAAGAATTGTCCAGTGAAAATGTCAATAATGTTGGAATTGAGAAACTGATTTATTTACGACTTCCTCAAAGTTTTCACTTAATATAAAATTAATTCACTTTCTTTCTCTCATATCATGCTGTTCTTTTGCTCAGTGACTCATCCAAATTTTGAATTATGTATTCAGTTCTTCTGTTTGCTTAAGGCCTATTTTTCCCACTGGACTGTGAATTCTATGCAAACAAGAAACCTATCTGTTTTGTTTCTGTATTATGTAGTCAGTGTGTGACACAATATCTGGCATACAGAAGCAATCAATACTAATTCATCGGTGAATTATTAAGTGAGGTTTATTACTGCATAGGGCTCTATTTTAGAAATCCAGTGTAAATAGTCATTCAACACACGGTCATTCAAGTCCAGAAAAATGTAGCAGAGGACTAAAACATACAAATAACCAATTTCAGTGCAGAGATGATTAAAGTAATAACCTAAACAGAGTTTAAAATAATGTGCTGGGTAAATTCAGAGGAAGGAATGAGTAATATCCATGAATTTGGGTTTGGGGAAGGTGCTATTATTGTCTTCACCATCATTTTTTGGATGAGAGCTAACTGACCTCACAGAGTAGGTTTATCTTTTCTGATCTATGAGGTGACACATGGCTTATCTCACCACATTACCAAATGGTAATTTCTTAGAGTATTAATTTGTTAAGAGTAATTAATTAGAGAGTAATTTCTTATAGTATTAATTTTCTCCACAATTGCAAATGGGAAACTTGAGTTTCATGGGCTTAAAATAATAATTCTACCTTGCAATGATCATTTCAGTACATTTCCTAAACCAATTATGGTGTTGGGAGAAGCCCAGAACTCTATTTATCCTGGATCCCAATTCTTAGACACTGTTAGGATGAAATCACAGATCATTCTAAATATGTTAAATGCTGTGCATTGCAGAGAAAGCAGAAGCCATTGGTCATGATCCCAGAACCACCCAATACAACTTTCACAGCCAAATCTACCAACTTGCTTGCACTTCCCTTATGCCTTTCCATTTAACCCATGGAGGGATTATTTTTCCTTCTTCCTAAGCCAGATTCTCTGGTATGCTCAGAATCTCCTTCCTTCCCCATTTTTCACTCTCTTGGTGTTCTTATTGCTACTTATATATATTCAGAACCTCCCTCTGTACTAGATGCTTTTCATCCTCTTTTAAATCTTTGGACCTCATATTATTCTCTAGTTTGATTCTCTCTTGCTCACTTCAGATTTTTTGGCATTCCTACATCTTCATCCCCCATTCACTACCCAAGTCAGTCCAATATGACTGCTGCCCCAGACACATCTGTGGAAATGTCTTCCATATCACAGGATGTAATGGACACCCTTTCTGACCTCTTAGCAGCCTTAGACATAGCTAAACACTTACTCTACTTTAGAAGACTTGATTCCCTTGACACCATGCTATTGCCATGACTTTGTTTCTATCTCTTTGTCTACCTTTCCTTTATTAGACTTATCTGTACAAGTTCTGAGGGTTTCACCCCAGTTCCTCTTTTCTTCTCTGTCTACCTAATCTTACTTACTGATTTTACCACTTTCGTGACTTGAATTCCATCTATATAGTAATTATTCCCAACTTTATCTCTCCAGCTCAAATTTATCTTCTGAGCTCCAGAACAAAATACCAAACATTTTATTCTAAATCTCCACCATATGATCCATGTGGGTTCTTTAAAACTCTCATGCCCCAAGCTGAAGTTTTGATGCGGCTATCTCCTGTGCTCCTATACCACAAAATGGCACCCACAACTAACCAAACAGGAATCAATGAATCATTCTTGATGTTTTCTCTATATCACCTTCTATATATAATCTCACATTATATATTATAACTTCCACCTCTTTAATGTCTGCCAAATGCTTCCACTTCCCTTTATTACTTTTACTGTACCTAAATCTGAGTCACAGTCGTCCCTTGCCTCCACCAATGCGTTCTCTTACCATGACAATCCTGTTTTCACTCTCATCACCTCTGGTCCATCTTCTGGAGAAGAGCCTAGTATCTGGTGCAGGGATTTCCTATGAATGGTGAATGGTGAACATGAATGGAGCCTCCCTGAGTTGCATGCACCATGGCTCTGATCTGAAGTAATCTTCTAAAAATAAAAACCATCCATGATCCTATTTTACTTATATTTTTCAGTGGCTTTCATTTTCTCTTAAATTTTTTTTTTAAAGATTTTATTTATTTGTTTGACAGAGAGATCGTAAGTAGGCAGAGAGGCAGGCAGAGAGAGTGAGAGGGAAGCAGGCTCCCCGCCGAGCAGAGAGCCCGGTGCAGGACTCGATCCCAGGACCCTGAGATCATGACCTGAGCCAAAGGCAGCGGCCTAAACCACTGAGCCACCCAGGCACCCCATACTTAACTTGCCTGTTTATCTGACCCTGTCTACCTCCTTGCTTTTCTTCTGCCAATACAGAGTTTTGTCATTCCTTGAATGCCCTAAACTCCCCTTATCTCCAGCCAGAGCCTTTGTATATGCTATTCCTTCTTCCTGGGAGTGTCTTTCTCTGACTAGTCATCTGGGTACATTCTACTTAGTTTTCATGTCTTTGCTTAAGGATCACTTCTGTGGGGACGCCTGCTCAGCAGGGAGCCTGCTTCCCTTCCTCTCTCCCTTCCTCCCTTCCTCTCTGGCTGCCTCTCTGCCTACCTGTGATCTCTGTCTGTCAAATAAATAAATTAAATTAAAAAAAAAAACTTAAAAAAAAAAAAAGGATCACTTCAGTGTGGAAGCATTCCTGACACCTCACATTAGTTAAGGTTTACTCAGTAGAAACTCTCATAAACACTATTTTTCCTTCTAACCTGTGTTGCAATTGTAAGCTCCATTGTGTGGTAACTGTCTGCCTCATTTATCTATACATCTCCAGTGGCAAAACAACAGACACTCCATAAATATTTGCTTAAGTGAATGAAATATTTGGACTCTCAATGAAAACAGCAGTTAAATTAATTGTATAAAGAATTTACTTTCTGTCATGAATTGATCGTACTGGCTGCTCACATAGTCCAAAGTAATCATTTAATTTCAAAACTGTATTTTACCCTATGCCCTATTAGCAAATAGACATATATAAAGATGATTCTAAGTGATATTTCAGACAGACTCACATTAGTTTCAGAAAATGTAAATGGACAACTTGTTGTATCTCTTAGGTCTTTGTTAAGTGACACCACGGCATAAAAGAATATACTTAAGGAGATCTCCATAAAAGATTTGCAATTAATCCGGAAGACACTTTTGAAATTATATTTATTTTCAGAAAATCGTATGACTTAAAAAAATAACATCATTTAGATTGTACACCAATGCAGTCTGATATCCTCATAGTTAGAATTACTGAGTCTTTACCAACTGTGAAAGCAAGTAAGACAGTGAGTAATAGGCAAGCAATAAATATATCAGAGGATCTTATTGAACACAGCCTTGGGATTTTCTTTTGCTGGAGGCACAGGAATTTCAGAAGCAGTGAAATGTTTTTGATTTAAGTAATTGTTCTATTGGATTTATCTCATTTATCTCAAAAGTGAAAATGCCAGTTTATAACTTCTCCAAAGAAGTTGCTTGAAGTTAAAAAACAAAAGGAAACCATGTAATATGATAGATTATAAATCAGGAATATTGAATCTGACAATTACAGTGATGATAACATAGAATAGCCTAATAATATCTCAGGGCTTTTGTTTTCTAACACATGAAATGGACATAAAATGTAAACCTCACTTAATACACAGTATTATTATTTCATCTAAATGAAAAACAAAAATTACTTAGCATGGCATATAATGCTCTTTTTAACTCTGCTGAAATAGGCTTCTTACATGTCATCTGCTAGCCTTTTTACCCACCTCCCTTCTCCCCTAACTGCCCCCTGCACTCACACACAGATACATCAATCAATTGTATACATATAGCACCAAATCAATCACTATTTTTTTCATTCTGACACACTAAATCCTTTAATACTTATGTAGAAAATGAGAATAATATTTTTGAAATATGTGCATATGCTTTTCCTTATTTACATTTCATTGTGTGTTATTTTCTTACTATTTTTAAAGAGGCATTATTTGTTATAAATGGGGCTAGGGCTGTTATGTCAAGAAGATAAAGAGAAGGAATTAATGTTGAGTGTCTGATATTCAGAATAGAATTTTGGAAGTCCATGGTAATATTAATATCAAGAGCTAGTTCTGGAAATCTTGAACAGAGAATTTTACTCCATGTCATACAGAGGTTTTTAGGTCATAACGTAGGGAAAAGGAAGATAAAAAGGAGTAATAGTATATGCCTTGTGGCCCAGGGTCTTACAGGAAGAAAAGACAAAGGTAGTAAGGTCCGCAGTGTGTTCTTACCTCACTTCTCTGAGGCAAAATCCCAAGAAAGAGATTTTTTTTTTAAAGATTTTATTCATTTATTTACTAGAGAGAAAGAGAGAACATATAGGAGTTGGGGGAGGGGCAGAGGGAGAGGGAGAAGCAGACTCCCTGCTGAATAGGGAGCCTGATGTGGGGCTGGACCCTGGGATCATGACCTAAGCTTAACTGGCTGAGCTGCCCAGGTGCCCAGAATCTTTTTTTTTTTTTTTTTAAGTTGAATAAAAAGATCATTTAGAGACTGCCATGCAGGGTAACTGCATGCTAACATGATAGGAGCAGTAGCTGTAGCCGAAAGATGCAGCTCATAGGTGACCTGGCTCGCAGTTCCATGAATACAACAAAGAAAAGACCCATTTTCCTACATGCCTCAAAGGGGAATGAAGAACTAATAACAATAGCAAACATGCATTGACTTTGTAAATATGCCAGGCACCCTTCTCATCACATTATATTTATTTACTTGTTTAATCTGTGCAACCACACACTTAGGAAGGTACTAACATTATCCCCATTTAACAAATGAGAAAGTTGAGGCACATCACATTTAAGTAATTTTACCAAAGAGATATAGTTATTAGAGCTTCTTTACAAAAGGGCTCCCTACAGTAGGGGTTAACTGGCACCAATTTTAGCTGAGGGCTTTAGGATAGGCTGCTTGGTTCAGCAATAGAAAACAGGGAAAGCCAAAATTTAAAGAGTATCCACACTGCCATGAGAAAAAAAATTCCAGGGAGGACCGCTAGATCCTGATAAAGCCAAGAGAACATACCACAGAGGAAGTAAACTGATAGCTTCTCCTAACACCCCCTCTCCCCTTTTATAGCAACAATGATGAGAATCTGTCCTGCTGCAGAAACCAGTAAAAAGGACACCAGAGTGTTTTTCCCCCAATGCATTCATTTGGACAGCTTCTCCAATATTCAGCCACCATCTTGTTAGGGAGAGAAAAAAAAAAATGGTTCTGACATAGAGTTGAACTTGGAACTGTTGATTATTTATCCGTGAGAAGCTGGTTTAAATTTTGAAAAACCACTTAGATTAGAGAACACTGATTCTATTAATTGGCAGTATTTTTGGCAACTTCTTCATTGTCCAGTGATGATGATTATCATCTTTTTATAGAAAATAAAAAAGCTAGGTGGTTTTTGCATAGCTGTAGTATAGTGGAGGGTGAACTTCTACTCTTTTGCATTTGTGTATCTATACCTGCTATGATGTCTGCTGTTAAACCCTTTCCTTTACCAGCAAAGTCCAACTCATACTTTAAGCCCCAATCCAAGTTATCATCTCCTTTGTGAAAAATCCCCAGAAGCCCAGGGAGTTAGTGACTTTGTCCTTCTAAACTTCTAAAGTTCAGAGTTTAGATACCTCTATTATATTGTATGGCACTCATCTATTGGTCTGTCTCTTCCTGTAGACTGAATACTTTCATCTGGCAGACTCAATAACTGTTTACCAAATGAAGGAGCAACCAAGTGGGAGTGTTTGTGGTAATGTCATGGAATTCCTGCAACCATAAAAAATTTCTTTTTTACATGGAACACATCAATGGCCATAGTGATCCATGAGGATGATAAGACAGAAGTTGATATGGGTACGGAATATTTAATTCAAGGCCTTTCTATGGAGGAGTTATTTTTACAAGCATAAAGGGTGAAGAAAAAAATCAACAATTTCCTCAGCTCTGTTTTCCTAAACTAAAACTAAATCCATAAGAACATCACAAGCCTCTTTTACATTGTTTTGTTAATTTATTTTTATAACTAGTTGCCTAATTTGGTCAGAACCATCTGAAACATGGATCTCTCTCCTTAGACCCTTTAGTTACATAGTTGAGAACACTCAGGAAATATGTGTAAAATAAGTAAGTATGTGGATTTTTACATGGGTCTTGATGTTTTCTGTAGTAGGTAGTCAGTACTCAAGTGTTAGAGTCCCTCCTCTGAATCATCCAAAAGGCTTGATAAATGCCAGACTCCCAGGATACTTGCCCAGGGGCTTCTGATTCACTATCTGAATCAGAGTGAGGAGTCTGCATTTTAATGTGTCCCTAAGGTGACTCTGGTACAGGTCAGATTCAGACTTTCTGAAATGCTAGCCTAGAGAGTCAGTTTCTTTTTACTTCCTACGCTGGCTACATTTTAAGCCATCAAATGAGTTTATTCCTACTGTGCATAGAGAGGTAATTTGCCATTAATGCTTACACAGTACCCGGTTCCATACAGGCACTATTCACTGCTCTTACTGAGGTTCGCATACCACGTAGTTTAAAATTTGCTGTGGTTCACCACCCTCCACCGCCTTCTCTGCTTTATTTTCCTCTAGTTCATTTATCACATATACATAAATTGTGTAATTTACTTGTTTATTTTATTTCTTTTCTATTTTTCCTCCAATAGAGTGTCAATGCCATGAGAAGAGGGAATTTGTCTGTTTCCTTCACCCCCATATCCCCAGTGCCTAGTATGGTGCCAGAATACTTATACAGTAGACAAAACGATTGTTGACTTAAAAAAAAAATGCATGGCCGATTACTGGAAACTCGACTTGCAGACATGGAAATCACAGGGAGTGCAGCTGGTTCCTGCTCCATTGGTTCTTCCTTTCAGCTATGTACCAGTTGCTAAATAGAAACAGGAAGCTACCTTTTACTGACATTTCTTTTAAAACCACTAGTAATACAGTTTCTCTGAAAATTGCCTGTAACAACTTTAATAGCTTGAGAGAATGCTGTCTCTTCCTGGCCATAAGTTCATGAATAGCAGTGCTTCCAGCTAGTTATCTTTCAGCATAACTTTTATTGAAATCTGTTTAGTCTGGATCCCTCCTCCGTTCTATCAAGTTAAAACTTCCACATCTGTGCTACTGCTCTTGAAACAGCCATTTCGCTTATAATGGAGGCCAGGGGCTGGCTATTGACACAAGGGTAACATTCTCATAGAAAGCTGCACAGGGCAAGAGGTCTTTATAGACTGTGGTCCTGGCGGCATTCTAATAGAATTCGATGATAATTTTTTTAAATTCCATTTTTAAATGAATGGTGGTTGAAATGGTATGCTTTTTGCTGATTCATTGATGTTGCAAACGAAAAAATTGAGCTTGAAACTGAAAAACATCTAATAAGGTATTACAGAAGAAAATTACATTTATAACTGCAACTACTTGAACATTTTAAAATTTATAGTTGAAATATAAACCTGTGTCAAAGGAGATATTTCTACACCTGTATATGATCACTTATTACTAAAAATAGCTTTGATTTTCTGACTTTTTCACTTTACAGATGAGTTTGGTATAGAATCCCATGCTAAAATCATCTCGGCACTTTGAGGCACAGTCAACAATAATGCCCCTAGTTCTAAATACTTTGAATCTAACAGAAGTTGGGTACTAGAAAAAAAAAGACAAGATCAGATTTTAGAAGCAAAATTTGACTTTTTAAAGTCCATTTAGCATAAAAACTGTCATCTGTTAGGTGGTAAAGAGCTTTGCAATTTCATGTACATCTTCTCATTTGTTATTATTATAACCTAGTTAGGGTGACCACAGCATAATGTCCTGAGTTATAAATAGTGTTTACTTTAATTCTGAAAAGTATCCAGCTTGATGAAGAATTAAATGGTCAGTTTTCTTATAATAGAATCAAGGGAGATTTTATTATTATTTCTGTGTTACATATGACAACTCGAACTCTTAGATTTTTTTAATTGTTTTTGCTGAATTAGTATTGATTTCTTTAAATACTATGCATAACAGTGAAACCAAAACTTTGGTTTAAAAAGGAAACCACGTTTTAAAGAAAAGTTGAAGGTAAAAATTATACCAACAGAGGTAAATACAAAATAAACAGAGACCATGAACACATTCCCTATCTGCATACAAACAGTCATGTTTTATATACAAATGAGAAAATATCTGTCAACTACAAAAGTGTTGCTAATTCTGGAAAGTTTCACTTTGTTATTAGGGCATATCATAATATGCGGTTTTTAACTGAGGTAACTTTATATACAGTGAAATGTTCAGATTCTAAGTATTTACTTCAGTGAGTTTTGATAATATATTCACTCTTAAAACCCACAATCCTATCAAGAGGATCCACTTGTACCTCTTTGCGGTCAGTCCTTGATGCCCAGGTCATCAACTTATGATTTTTATGACCACAGATTAATTTTCTTATTTTGAAACTTAATAGAAATCATACAATGTATACGTTTTTGTATGTGGATCTTTTAAATCTAGAAAGTAGTTTTGAGAATCAACAATATTGTTGTATCAGTTGTTCATTCTTTTTTTAACGTATATTTTGTTAAAAAGAGAAAAAGAAACTCATGGAAGAGAGTAGCCAAAGAAAAGAATAAGAGAAAAGGGAGGGAAAGGAGGAATGAATACAACAATTAGAAATCATTCTGGAATACTTGCTATTTGCCAGACTCCTCAGTGTTCATGTGCATCTTTAATTATCACCACAACCTACTGGGGGGGTACTGGAATCATCACCATTTTGCAGGTAAAAACACTAAAGGAGAAAGGGATTAAGTAACTCCCCTAGAATCACACATTTCCTGGCAGTCTGATCTACCATCATACAATATCATCTCTCAGGAGTTATATTCCCACATCAAATGAACTGAGTTCTGTTCTCCTTTAGATAACTTTGTATTTTGATTTCCTTTTTTGCTCTGGCCCAATATTCAAAAAGGTTATTCATTTTTAAAATTTTATTTTTTTATTTTTTTTTTAAGATTTTATTTATTTATTTGACAGAGATCACAAGCGGGCAGAGAGGCAAACAGAGAGAGAGGGGGAAGCAGGCTCCCTGCTGAGCAGTGATCCCGATGCGGGGCTCGATCCCGATGCGGGGCTCACTCCCAGGACCCTGGGATCATGACCTGAGCCAAAGGCAGAGGCTTTAACCCACTGAGCCACCCAGGTGCCCCCTGTTTTTAATTTCTTAAGAATCTCCACACTGTTTTCCAAAGTTGCTACACCAACTTGCATTCCCACCAACAGTGTGAGAGGTTTCCCCTTTCTCCACATCCTCTCCAACACTTGTTGTTTACTGTCTTGTTGATTTTGGCCATTCTGACTGGTGTAAGGTGGTATCTCAATGTGGTTTTGATTTGAATCTCCCTGATGGCTAAGGATGATGAACATTTTTTCATGTGTCTGTTAGCCATTTGTATGTCTAATTTGGAGAAGTGTCTGTTCATGCCTTCTGACCATTTTGGGATGTGATGATCTGTTTTGTGTGTGTTGAGTTTGAGGAGTTCTTTATAGATCTTGGATATCAGCCCTTTGCCTGTAGTGTCATTTGCGAATGTCTTCTCCCATTCCATGGGTTTCCTCTTTGTTTTATTGACTATTTCCTTTACTGTGCAGGAGCTTTTGATCTTGATGAAGTCCCAAAAGTTCATTTTCGCTTTTGTTTCCTTTGCCTTTGGAGACATGTCTTGAAAGAAGTTGCTGTGGTGGATGTCAAAGATGTTACTGCCTATGTTTTTTCTCCTCTAGGATTTTGATAGATTCCTGCCACACGTTGAGGTCTTCTATCCATTTCGAGTTTATTTTTGTGTACGGTGTAAAATAATGGTCAAATTTCATTCTTCTATACATAGCTGTCAATTTCCCAGCACCATTTATTGAAGAGACTGTCTTTTTTCCACTGTATATTTTTTATTGCTTTGTCCAATATTATTTGACCATAGCATTGAGGGTCCATATCTGGGCTCTCTACTCTGTTCCACTGGTCTATGTGTCTGTTTTTGTGCCAGTACCATGCTGTCTTGGTGATCACAGCTTTGTAGTAAAGCTTAAAATTAGGCAATGTGATGCCTACAGTTTTGTTTTTCTTTCTCAGCATTTCCTTAGCAATTTGGGGTCTCTTCTGTTTCCATACAAATTTTAGGATTGTTTGTTCCAGCTCTTTGAAAAATGCAGGTGGAATTTTGATTGGGATGGCATTGAAAGTATAGATTGCTCTAGGCAGTATAGACATTTTAACAATATTTATTTTTCTGATTCATGAGCATGAAATACACTTCCATCTTTCTGTGTCTTCTTCAGTTTATTTCATAAGTGTTCTGTAGTTTCTCAAGTACAGATCCTTTATCTCTTTGATTAGGTTTATTCCCAGATATCTTATGGTTCTTGGTGCTATAATAGATGGAATCGATTCTCTAATGTACCAGTAATTACTTTAAATATAAACTATCTGATCAAAATAATGCCATGTCTGAACTGGTATACAAATAATTTTTAGCTATATGATGTCTACAAAGGACTCACTTTAGATTTAAGGACACTTAGGATGGAAGTGAAGAGATGGAAATTATATTCCATGCAAATGGTACTCAAGTGAGAGCAGGGATGGTCTAATTATATCGGGAAAAAATGGATTTAATTCGAAACAGTCACAAGGGACAAAAATAACATTATAAAATGATAAACGGTCAACTTACTAAGAAGCTATAACAACTTTAAATATGTATACACCAAGCATTAAAGCATCTCTATATATAAAGCAACATTGGCAGAATTGAAGGGAGAAATAAATAGATAGTAATACAATAATAATAGGAGACTTTACTACCCCACTTACAATAATGAATAGACAATTCAGACAGAAAATAGATGAGAAAAGAGTGAACTTGAACAACAATCTAGACCAATGGACTTATCAGATATATATGGAATATTCAGCTCAACAACACAAAACACACATTCTTCTCGAGCATAAACAGGACTTTCTCCAGTATAGATTGCGTGTTAGATCACTAAATGAGTCTTAACAAATTTAAGAAGATTGAGGGCCACCTGAGTGGTTCTGTCAGTTAAGCCTCTGCCTGGGAACAAGCCCCACATCGGGTTCCCTGCTCAGTGGGGAGCTTGCTTTTCTTTCTCCCCCTGCTTGTGCTCTCTCTCAAATAAATAAAATCTTAAAAAAAATTTAAGAAGATTGAAACCAGACCAAGTATTTTTTGTTACTATGATGGAATGAAACTAGTAGGCCGTAGCAGAAGAAAAACTGGAAAATTCATCACCCGTATGGAAATTTACAACGCACTTCTGACAACCAATGGGCCAGAAAGGAAATCAAAAGGGAAATTAGAAATTATCTTGACAAAAATGGTAAATTAAAACACAGCATATAAAAATTTATGGGAAGGGTGCTTGGGTGACTCATTCAGTTAAGTTTTGATTCCAGCTCATGTCATGATCTCAGTGTTTTGAGATCGAGCCCCACCTTGGGCTCTGTGCTGAGTATGGAGTCTGTTTGAGACTCTCTCCCTCTGCCCCTCCCTGCACCCTCCAGTTCCCCACCACCTTACCCTTCCACCCCCCACTCACCCTCTCTATTAAAAAAAAATTATGGGGTACAGCAAAAACAATACTGATAGGAAAGTTTATAGCAAAAGTGTCCAGAACAGTGGCTACCTATGTGGACAAGAATTGAGCGAAAGGAGATGTAAAGGAATTTGCTGCCATTATGGAAATATTTTATCTCTTAGAGTATTTGTTTTACAGTATGCCCATTGAATTGTATGTGTAAGATTTGTACATTTCACTGTATGTAAATTTTAACTCAATGAATGGACCTTAGTGATGGGCTGACTTAGCTCAGCAGAGAGGCTTTTATGCCTTGTCTTGCCTGTTCTTCCTGGCAGCCATTATGTAACTTTGAGAATGGAAGCCATGAGATAAGAATAGTGGAATAAAAAAATGGAGTGTAAAAAGTAAAATTAATACACAAAAATGGGTACAAAGAAGAAAGCAACAACCTAACTCTATGCCTCAACAATACTGACAAACCATTAGTTAAAGTGAGAAAAAGAGAGAAGACTCAAATAACAAACCCACAAATTAAAGAGGAGATATTACAAATGATGCCACAGAAATAGAAGGGATCATAAGTATCTCCTATGAATAGTTATACAGCAACAAATTGGTAACTTAAAAAAAAATGAATGTATTTCTAGAAACATACAAACTACTGAGACTGAATCACAAAGAAATATAAAATCCAAAGAGACGTATAACTAGTAAGGAGATTGAATAAGTAATCAAAACCTTTCAACAAAGAAAAGTCCAGAACTAGATGGCTTTATCTGTAAGTTTAACCAAATATGTAAAGAACTAACACCAGTCTTTCTCAAATTCTTCAAAAAAAGTGAAGAGTACTCATTTTATGAGACCAGCATTACCATGATACCACAGCCAATGAAGCTATAAGAAGACTCTAGACCCATCCTTATGAACAAAGATGTAAAAATCCTAGACAAAATACTAGCAAACTGAATTCAACTGCCCATTAAAAGGATTATATGCCTTGATAAATTGGGATTCACAGATAATTCAACATACAAAATTAGTAAGTATGATACACCCCCTTAAGAGAATAAGGGATAAAAATTACATGATCATTTCAATAGATGTAGACAAAATTCAGTACACTTTCATAGGGTTTTAACAAACCAGGGAGGAAATTACCTCAACACTATAAAGGCCATATGTGACAAGCACACAGCTACCATCATACCCAATGGTGAAAAAGCAAAAGCTTTCCTGTAAGGTAAGGAATAAGTCAAGGATACCCATTTTCACCCCTTATATTTAACATAGTACTGTAACTCCTAGACTGAGCAAATAAATAAAAGATATTCAAATAAGAAAGTAGGAAGTAAAAGTTATCTGCTTGCAGATAACATGATCTTATATGTAGAAGCCCCTAAGGATGCTAAAACTTTTAGAACTAATAAACAAATTCAAGAAAGTTACATGTACAAAATCAAACATAAAAAAATTCATTGTATTTCTATACACTAACAAAGAACTATACTAAAAGGAAATATCATTTACTATAACATCACAAAGAATAAAATACTTGGGAATAAACTTAACCAAGAAGATGAAAGACTTGTACATGAAAACTATAGTTAAGGAAGAAACAAATAAATGAAAAGACATCCCATTCCATTTTCATGGGTTGAAAGATTGAATATTGTTAAAATGTTGATACTTCCCAAAGTGATCTACAGATTCAATGCAATCCCTATCAAAATCCCAATATTTTTTACAGAAATAGGAAAAAATCCTAAAATTCATATGGAACCACAAAAAGTCCCAAATAGCTAAAATAATGGTTAGAAATAAGAACTCCATTTCTGGAGAAGCAAAACTAAAATTTAACCAGGTTGAAATAAAAAATGCTATTAACAAGATGCAATAAAAAATGGAGGCTCTAACTGCTAGGATAAATGAGGTAGAAGAGAGAATTAGTGATATAGAGGACAAAATGATAAAGAATTAAAAAGCTGAGAAAAAGAGAGATAAACAATTACTGTATCATGGGGGGAGAATTTAAGCGATAAGTGAGATCATAAAGTGAGACAATATTATAATAATTGGGATTCCAGAAGAAGAAGAAAGAAAGGGGCAGAAGGTATATTGGAGCCAATTATACTGGAGAATTTTCCTAATCTAGGGAAGGAAACAGGCATCAAAATCCAGGAGGCATGGAGTACCCCCTCAATATCAATAAAAATAGGTCAACACCTCAGTATCTAATAGTAAAACTTATAAATCTCAGAGACAAAGAGAAAATCCTGAAACCAGCTTGGGACAAGAGGTCTATAACCTACAAGAGTAGAAACATGACATTTGAAGCAGACCTACCCACAGAGATCTGGCAGGCCAGGAAGGACTGGCATGATATATTCAGGGTATTAAATGAGAAAAATTGCAGCCAAGAATACATCATCCAGCTAGGATATCATTCAAAAGAGAAAGAGACATAAAAAAGCTTCCAGGAAAACAAACTAAAATAATTTGTGATTAACAAACCAGCCCTACAAGAAATATTGAAAGGGGTCCTCTAAGGAAAGAGAGAGCCTGAAAGTAACATAGACCGGAAAGAAAAGGAGACAACATACAGTAATAGTCACCTTACAGGCAATACAATGGCACTGCATTTATATCTTTCAATATTTATCCTGAATGTAAATGGGCTAAAGACATAGGGTATCAGATTGGGTAAAAAGGGCAAGACCCATTGATATGCTGTCTGCAAGAGATTCGTTTTAGATGCAAAGACACTTCCAGATTTAAAATGAGAGGGTGGAAACCATATACTATGCTAAAGGACATGAATAGAATGCTGGGATAGCAATCTTTATAATAAATAAATTAGATTTTAAGCCAAAGACTATAATAAAAGTAATCCAACAAGAAGATCTAACAATTGTAAATATTTATGCCCCTAACATGGAAGCAGCCAGTTATATAAGCCAATTAATAACAAAATCAAAGAAACACATTGGCAGTAATACAACAATAGTAGGGGACTTTAACACCACTCTCACTGAAATGGACAGATCATTTAAGCTGAAGATCAACAATGAAATAAAGGCTTTGAACAACACACTGGACCAGATGGACTTCATAGATATATTCAGAACATTCCATCCCAAAACAACAGGATACACATTCTTCTCAAGTGCATGTGGAACATTATCTGGAATAGATCACATCCTGTGTCACAAATCAGGTCTCAATCAGTACCAAAAGATCAGGATCATTCCCTGCATATTTTCAGACCACAGTGTTTTGAAACTAGAACTCAAATCACAGAGGAAAGTTGGAAAAAGCTCAAATATATTGAGGCTAATGGGCATCCTATTGAAGAATGAATGGGTCAACCAGGAAATTAAAGAAGAATTTTAAAAATTCATGGAAACAAATGAAAATGTTCAAAATCTGAGATGCAGCAACCGCAGTCCCAAGAGGAAAGTATTTAGCAATACAAGGCTTTCTCAAGAAACAAGAAATACATAACCTAACCCTACACCTAAAGGTGCTGGAGAAAGAACAGCAAATAAAGCCTAAACCCAGCAAGAGAAGAGAAATAACAAAGATTAGAGCAGAAATCAATGAAATAGAAACCAAAAGAACAGAAAAACAGATCAACAAAACAGGAGCTGTTTTTTTGAAAGAATTAGTAAGATTGATAACCCCCTGGCCAGACTTTCCAAAAAGAAAAGAGAAAGTACCCAAATAGATAAAATCATAAAGGAAAGAGATCACAACCAACACCAAAGATACAAAAATAATTATAAGAAATATTATGAGCAACTATATGCCAGCAAATTAGACAATCTGGAAGAAACAGATGCATTCCTAGAGATATAAAAATTACCAAAACTGATCCAGGAAGAAATAGAAAACCTGAACAAACTCATAACCAGGAAGGAAATTGAAGCAGTCATCAAAAATCTCCCAAAAAACAAGAGCCCAAGGCCAGATGGCTTCTCAGGGGAAGTTTATCAAACATTTAAAGACAGATGAACACAATTATTCTCAAGCTGTTCCAAAAAATAGAAATGGAAGGAAAACTTCCAAACTCATTTTATGAGTCCAGCATTACTATGATCCCAAAACCAGACAAAGATCCCACCAAAGAGGAAAATTACAGACCAATATCCCTGACGAACATAGATGCAAAAATTCTCACCAAGATACTAGCCAATAAGATCCAACAATACGTTAAGAGGGTTATTCACCACAACCAAGTGGGATTTATTCCTTGGCTTCAAGGTTGGTTCAACATCCACAAATCAATCAATATGATACACTAAATTAATAAAAGAAAGGACAAGAACCATAGGATCCCCTCAATAGATGCAGAAAAAGCATTTGACAAAGTACAGCATCCTTTCTTGATTAAAACTCTTCACAGTGCAGGGATAGAAGGTACATACTTCAATATCATAAAAGTCATCCATGAAAAGCCCACAGTGAATATCATTCTCAATGAGGAAAAACTGAGATCTTTTCCCATAAGGTCAGGAACATGGCAGGGATGTCCACTATCACCACTGCTCTTGAACCTATGTTCAAGTCCTAGCCTCAGCAATCAGACAACAAAAAGAAATAAAAAGGCATCTGAATTGGCAAAGAAGTAGTTAGACTCTCACTCTTTGCAGATGATATGACACTTTATGTGGAAAACCCAAAAATATCCACCCCAAAGTTGCTAGAACTCATGGAGGAATTCAGTGAAATGTCAGGATATAAAATCAATAATGCACAGAAATCAATTGCATTTCTATACACCAACAATAAGAAGAAAGAGAATTAAGGAGTTGATCCCATTTACACCCCAAACCATAAGATACCTGTGAATAAATCTAACCAAAGAGGCCAAGGATCTGTACTCAGAAAACTGTAGAACACTCAGGAAAGAAATTGAGGAAGACACAAAGAAATGGGAAAATGTTCCTTGCACATGGATTGGAAGAACAAAGATTGTGAAAATGACTATGCTACCTAGAGAAATCTACACATTCAGTGAAATCCCTATCAAAATATCAACTTTTTTCACAGAGCTGGAACAAATAATACTAAAATTTGTATGGAACCAGAAAAGATCCCAAATATCCAAAGGAATGTTGAAAAAGAGAAGCAAAGCTGGTGGCATCACAATGCCAGAATTCAAGCTCTCTTACAAAGCTATAATTATCAAGACAGTATGGTACTGGCACAAAAAGAGGCACATAGATCAAGAAGGGAACCAAACAGAGAGTGCAGAAATGGACCCTTAACTCTATGGTCAACTAATCTTCAACAAAGCAGGAAAGAATGTCCAATGGAACAAAGACAATCTCTTCAACCAATATTGTTGGGAAAATTGGAGAGCCACATGCAGAAGAATGAAACTGGACCATTTCCTTATACCATACAGAAGGATAAAATCAAAATGTATGAAAGACCTAAATGTGAGACAGGAATCCATCAAAATCCTTGAGGAGAACACAGGCAGCAACCTCTTTGACCTCAGCTGCAGCAACTTCTTGCTAGACAACTCTACAAAGGCAAGGGAAACAAAGGCAAAAAAGAACTATTGGGACTTCATCGACATAAAAAGCTTTGGCAGAGCAAAGGAAACAGTCAACAAAACCAAAGGTCAGCCAACAGAATGGGAGAAGATACTCACAGATGACATAACAGTTAAAGAGTTAGTATCCAAAATCTATAAACAGCTTATCAAACTCAACACCCAGAGAACAAATAGTTCAATCAACAAATGGGCAGAAGACATGAACAGACATTTCTGCAAAGAAGACATCCAAATTACCAACAGACACATGAAAAAGTGCTCCACATCCCTCAGCATCAGGGAAATATAAATAAAAACCTCAATGAGATACCCCTCACACCTGTCAGAATGGCTAAAATTAACAAGTCATTAACTGACAGATGATGGCAAGGATGTGGAGAAAGGAGAACTCTCTTACACTGATGGGAATGCAAGCTGGTGCAGGCACTCTGGGAAACAGCATGGAGGTTTCTCAAAAAGTTGAAAATAGAGCTACCCTACAACCCAGCAATAGCACTACTGGGTATTTACCCCCAAAGATACAAATGTAGTGATACATAGGGGCATCTGCATCCCAATATTTATAGTACCACGGTCCACAATAGCCAAGCTATAGGAAGAATGCACATGTTCATCAACAGATGAATAGATAAAGAAGAAGATATGTGTGTGTGTGTGTGTGTGTGTGTGTGTGTGTGTGTATAGAGAGAGATCTCTGTATATATATATGAATATTATGCAGGCATCAAAAAAGGGAAATCGTGCCATTTTCAATGACTTGGATGGAACTAGAGGGTATTATGCTAAGTGAAATAAGTCAGTTAAAGAAAGACAATTATCATATGATCTCACTGATATGCAGAATTTAAGAAATAAGGCAGAGGATAATAGGAGAAAAGAGGGAAAAAAATGAAACAAGACGAAACCAGAGAGGGAGACATTCCATAAGAAATGGTTAATCTTAGGAAACAAATTGAGGGTTATTAGAGGGGTGGGGGTGCTGGGATAGGGTAACTAATTTCCCTTTCTGTATTTTCATTGTTAGTGTATAAGAAAACCACTGATTTCTGTACATTGACTTTGTATCCGGCCACGTTACTGAATTGCTGTATGGGTTCTAGTAGTTTGGAGTCTTTGGGGTTTTCCATATAAAGAATCATGTCATCTGTGAAGAGAGAGAGTTTGACTTCTTCCTTGCCAATTTGGATACCTTTTATTTCTCTTTGTTGTCTGATTGCTGTTGCTAGGACTTCTAATACTATGTTGAACAAGAGTGGTGAGAGTGGGCATCCTTGTCGTGTTCCTGATCTCAGTGGGAGGGCTGCAAGCTTTTTCCCATTGAGGATGATATTTGCTGGGTTTTTCATAGATAGATTTTATGAAGTTCAGGAATGTTCCCTCTATCCCTATACTTTGAAGCGTTTTGATCAGGAACAGATACTGGGTTTTGTCAAATGCTTTTTCTGCATCAGTTGAGAGGACCATGTGGTTCTTCTCTCTTCTCTTATTGATTTGTTCTATCACATTGATTGATTTGCGAATGTTGAACCATCCTTGGAACCCAGGGATGAATCCCACCTGGTCATGGTGGATAATCTTTTTAATGTGCTGCTGGATCCTGTTTGCTAGGATCTTGTTGAGAATCTTAGCATCCATATTCATCAGTGATATTGGTCTGAAATTCTCCTTTTTGGTAGGGTCTTTGCCTGGTTTGGGGATCAGGGTAATGCTGGCTTCATAAAAAGAGTCTAGAAGGTTTCCTTCTGCTTCAGTTTTTTGAAACGGCTTCAGGAGAATTGGTGTTACTTCTTCTTTGAAAGTTTGGTAGAATTCCCCAGGGAATCCGTCAGGTCCTGGGCTCTTGTTTTTTGGGAGGTTTTTGATCACTGCTTCAATCTCGTTACTAGATATCGGTCTATTCAGGTTGTCAATTTCTTCCTGGTTCAATTTTGGGAGTTTATAGTTTTCCAGGAATGCATCCATTTCATCTAGGTTGCTTAGCTTATTGGCATATAACTGTTGGTAATAATTTCTGATGATTGTTTCTATTTCCTTGGTGTTAGTTGTGATCTCTCCCTTTTCATTCATAATTTTATTAATTTGGGCTTTCTCTCTTTTCTTTTGGATTAGTGTGGCCAATTGTTTATCAATCTTATTGATTCTTTCAAAAAAACAGCTTCTAGTTTCATTGATACGTTCTATTGTATCTTTGGTTTCTACCTCATTAATCTCTGCTCTAATCTTGATTATTTCCCTTCTTGCATGTGGAGTTGGTTTGATTTGTTGTTGATTCTCCAGTTCTTTAAGGTGTAGAGACAGCTGGTGTATTCTGGATTTTTCAATTTTTTTGAGGGAGGCTTGGATGACTATGTATTACCCCCTTAGAACTGCCTTTGCTGTATCGCATAGGTTTTGGACCGAAGTGTCTTCATTCTCATTGGTTTCCATGAATTGTTTAAGTTCTTCTTTGATCTCCTGGTTGATCCAAGCATTCTTAAGCAAGGTGGTCTTTAGCTTCCAGGTGTTTGAGTTCCTTCCGAACTTTTCCTTGTGATTGAGCTCCAGTTTCAAAGCATTGTGATCTGAGAATATGCAGGGAATAATGTCAATCTTTTGGTATCGGTTGAGTCCTGCTTTGTGACCCAGTATGTGGTCTATTCTGGAGAAGGTTCCATGTGCACTTGAGAAGAATGAGTATTCTGTTGTTTTAGGGTGGAATGTTCTGTATATATCTATGAGGTCCATCTGGTCCAATGTTTCATTCAATGCTCTTATTTCTTTATTGATTTTCTGCTTCGATGATCTGTCTATTACTGAGAGAGGCGTATTTAGATCTCCTACTATTAATGTATTCATATCAATATGACTCTTATCTTGATTAATAGTTTTCTTACGTAATTGGCTGCTCCCTTATTGGGGGTGTAGATATTTACAATTGTTAGATCATCTTGGTGGATAGTCCTTTTATGAATTATGTAGTGTCCTTCTGTATCTCTGACTACAGTCTTTAGTTTAAAATCTAATTTATCTGATATGAGAATCGCTACCTTGCCCTTCTTTTGAGGCCCATTGGCATGAAAGATGCTTCTCCATCCCTTCACTTTCAGTCTCGGTGTAGAGGAGGGTATTTTTTGTGGTGAGCACTGAATGTTATATCCTGAGTGTTGAGGACCTGTACCCCTGAAACAAACAATACATTGTAATGTTAATTTAAAATATAAAAAAAAGAAAGAAAGAAAATGTTTGCCTAGACCTGACTTAGAGAATGGAGATGTTGTTGTATTTTAAATATTCTATCATACTTTGAACTCATCCTGAAATAGAGTAAATTATAAAGCCATTATTAAAACTTATAAACTCAGTATATTCTAGATACAAGTTAAATAGTGTATATAGATTTTAACATGGAACAGTTTGCCATGCAGAAGTTCAAGAATATCTAATTTATATTCTGTTATAATACTGCTTTCTCTATAATGATGTTTTATGACTTCAGAGTTGATGATGTATTGAGGAAACTTTTAGCATGTGGGCTGTTTTCTTTACATATAGATAATACTAATTAACCTAAATTATTGATTATAAGTGCACATAAATCTGAACCTGAAAATTCCAGTGATTCAGTAGACTTTTATTTCTGCTTGGCTGTGTAAAAACTTTTCTTTTGGGAAGTGCTTCTCCTCTGCAAATTGTTATTCTCTTGGAGCAGTTAATCATATAGCCCCAACTCATTAATGATAAAAGTGAATATGTTGCTCCAGCAAGTCCCCATCAATGTTCTTCTTATGAATTGATAGGGATGTTGGTGCAGACACAATTGCATCTTTTCTATTGGATCACAGGTTGTAAGCCTGGGGATTCCTGTGATCACTTTTGCCTGAGATGGAAGCTAACCACATAGCAAGTAGAGTATAGAGATGAAAGGGACAGAATCTTTCACGTAGATCTCTGGCTATAACCAGAGTTATATATATATATATATATATATATATATATATATATCACGTAGATCTCTGGCTATAACCAGAGTTTTATATATATATATATATATAATATTTATATATATATTATATATTATTATTATATATATTATATATATTATAAATTATAAATTATAAATTATAAATATTATTAAATATATATATAAATATATATTATATAATTATTATTTATATATATATGTATGTGTATATATATATATATATATATATAAATAACCTGGTTATAGCCAGAGATCTACGTGAAAGATTACATGGTTACAACCATGTCTAAACCTTAAACTTTCTCCTTACATCACCCAATCACTTCCATTATTTGAATTAATCTGACTTGGATTTCGGTCTTTGCAATTTAAAGATAGCTGATTACCTTAAAAACAATTATCAGAGTTCAAGGGAAATTTTCTCATTGTATATTCTTCATATGTATTATTTTGCAAAATATGACAAATTGTAGACCTTTGCTTTATCCTTCCAGTAGTAGGCAATATCTTCCAATCAGAAAAAAGAATAGTTCAATGGCATGATGCATATGAAAAGGTTTATCACAATATCTTATATAGCATAGGATACCAAATTACAAATTTAGATAGATGATTTACAAATGTGCTCATGACAATAGTTCTTAATGATTTATCTCAGAACTGGAAACACGCCTAGAAATTTCAAATGACGTTAACAAAAAGGGATATGATTAGAGTTTCCTGGTCTCCACTGTATAGCAGAGAATGAGATCTGGATTTGAACTTGTATTTATTCAATCGTGTGGATAATAATTTGAAATACTATTATATTACAATATTTTGAATCTAATTTTATATTTATGTGAGGGTAATCTCAGTTCTAGGCTCTGTTAAGGGCTCCAAAGTAGTATCTTCAAATATCCTTTGAGCTGAGGAAGTTTAGTTTTGAAGAAAAGATGTTTATATACAATAACCATGTAAAGCAAGCAGAGTGTGAAGTAGTCTACTGGTATAATTTTAGTTGCACTTAAGGAAATTTCTGGTTATGGGATGAATAAATCATGGGGATGAAAGGTACAGCATAGGGACTGTAGTTCTAGTAGCCACACTTGTGGTGAGCATAGCATAATGTGTACTTGTCAGATTGCTATATTGTACACCTGAAACTAATGTAGCATTGTGTATCGATTTTACTTCAATTTTAAAAAAGAAGAAAAAAATAAAATTCCTGCTCCAAACAAAATGCTCACAAACTCGGACAAACTTTGCTTTAATAGCTTTATTTCTACGAAGTTAAGGCTTTAAATGCCAAATGACTTAGGAGAAGGTGACACAGCTGCTCCTTGAGACATAGTGATTAATGAGAAATTCTTCCATTAATAAAATTTCAAAGGGGCAAAAGCAAAAGAAAAGTGATGCTACAAATAATTAGTTTAAATCACATTTTTTGTCTAAGGAAGACCCAATAACTAAGAATAAACAAGGCTACATACCCCTTACATTATGAAATCAGGACTCTACTAGTCATTTGTATTAGATAAAGAGATCAAAATATCTAATATACAATAGCAATTCAGGAAAATTTGGTGGAAAATGGACAATGAATAAAACTACAATATTGCTCATTAAGTGAAAAGTTAAAAACAGTAAAACCAGAAATCGTAACCTCTTTCCCCCAAATCTAATCTATCTCTAAAAGGACCACATTTTTCTAGAAAGTAACTAGAAGTCTTCAAAAAATATCCTGAAGATGTGAGGCTCATTGGAGGAATTACAGAGCCGGGTTTTATTGAAAAGTGAGTCTCCCCAGTGTGTTGATACTGGTGGCTTTGTGGGTTTAATAGGGTACCCTAGCCCAGCAGGGTAAAGCCCACAACTCCCCCGAGTTCTCTATCCTCAGAAAGCTGCAGCTGCCTCCTTCTCTAAGCCTGGTAACTCCCATTATGTGCAGACATTCATACTTCCAGGCCAACTAAGTCAAACTCTGAAAGTTTCACAGGATTCTCCAAAAAAATTTTTTTAACATTAATTCCAGTGTAGTTTTTTTGTTTTTGTTTTTGTTTTAAGATTTGTTTATTTATTTGTCAGAGAGAGAGAGCACGAAGCAGGGGGACCAGCAGGTGGAGAGGGAGAAACAGACTCCCCATGAGCAGGGAGCCTGATGTGGGACTGGATCCTGGGATCCTGGGATCGTGACCTGAGCTAGAGGCAGACCCTTAACTGACTGACCCACCCAGCACCCCCCCTCCTGAGGATTCTCAAAGTTTTTGATTGTTGGGGTTAATGTAGAGCATGAAATCATCCATAATACCTGGCTCACTAAAATGTAACTTGGGGGCTGCTGTGGGCATGGAAGTTTCAAAGGGCGTAGGCCTTAGGAATGCTTGCTTGACCACACTGCCTAGCAAAGCCCCAGGGAGTTCCTTCCTGGGAAAGCCTTCCCAGAAGCTTTCTCAGCTCAAACAGCCTGCCTTGTGTGCTAAGAGCTGTATGCATTGTCCCCTAGGCTATCTATGTTTAGCAGATACAGAACACACAGATTAGCATGTCCTATCTTTCCTTTAAGCAGATCTCCTACTTCTGGTAAGAGATCACATGCTTGAGAAATAGTGATAAAGACTTATGATTATTCTGAAGGACCAATAAGGGCGGGAGGAAAGAAGAGCAAAGAGTCTTTGTCTCTGAGCTTTCACTCCCTTGCCTTCTCCTCTCCTTCACAGCAAAGTTTGGAGTAATCTTTCATAGGTAGGTACAGGAATTGTTGGCCATTCCTGTCATTTGATCCCTTTGAAATTCTGTAAGAAGCAAATCTGTAATACAAATATTACTCCTAGTCTCAGGTGGTGTGTATTGTGGAAATCAAGGCTTGCCCAAGGTCACATGACAAAAAAATACAAACTACGATTATAAATCTCTCCTGGGTCTCTATAAGAAAATGCTCTTTAAATAGACCAAACTAAAAAATGCTTGTGTATTGGTCTCAAAAGAACTTTCCATCAATTTTTCCTGTTTCTTGTAGTTACCATTATGTAGAAAGAGGTATATTTGTACCATTTTAGATTTTTAAAGTTATATTTTAATCACTTCAAGGAAGTAAAATTACCAAAAGAAAAATTCCCAAACGTGTATGTGTAGATTGTTTTGATCTCTCTCTCTTTTGAAATGACTGTAATGTAGTAGATAACAAAACATAAACATAATTTATTAATATATTACCATCACTTGATATTTAGATGTATTTCTATAGAAATAGAATGTTAACAGACCATTAAAACTTTGGATAGGCATAGTTAGGGGTATATAAGGAATACTTTATAATTAATACTATGTATTCAATCATTCAAAGAGTGAAGAATTAGAAAATAAAATAGAGAAATAAATTGAACATCAGACAAGTGTGCTAGAAAGTCTTTTTTATATATAAATACACATGTCTATTTAGATGAATGTTATTAATTCCAATTCTATAAATATTCAACAATAATGACTAGTATGATCACTGGGAGAATTTCTGCCTACAGATTTCTACTTCTCTGGATTCCATCTCATCTATTAGATTAAAAATTTTATAGTTGCTGTTTGAAATTTACCATAAAAAACAAATTCCTGTGACTTCCTTTATAATCAGCCGCACTGACTTTACCATGTGGCTTTTTTACTTGTTTGTTTTCTTTAATTACTGCCGAATTTGAAATTATAACTTTCTGATACCATGGAGAGTTCCTTGAGCAATTTTAATTCCTTTTTTTCCACAATTGGAAAGATCATATGCTTGTACCACATGTAGGTTTGCTTTACAACTGAAATTATTTCAATCAAACAGAAATGCGGAACAACCTCCTAAATGAGACAAGGAATAGCTGAGGGATTCCCTCTCTTTTCTTGTTTCATTCTTCAATATTCATCAAGTAATATACCTCACATTTATAAAGATCATGCTATTAAATTAACCTAAAGTGATTAAGAACAAAATTATTGCTTATTTTCTTACAATAAGTCAAAATAAGCTAAATTCCTATAGGTTGTTTTTGTTTGTTTTGTTTTTTAATTTACTCACTCATGGATCTGGCATATCTAAAATGTAGCTAAATGGCTCTTTTGTTTGATAGGTATGCGTTGACGAGCATTTCTTGAATACTATGCCATGCATTGTGCTAAGAGTTGTTTTATGCAACTTATTTCATTTAAAATACAAAATATATACCCTAAGAGTTAAAGTTTACTATTCTCCCTGTTTTACGGATGAAGAAATTGAGGATTATCCAGAGCCCTGGATTCATTTTGTATGTCACTAAAATCTGAGCATTTGCCTTGATCAGAGTGGCCCTATGAAGAGCTTACACTATTCCTACAGTCACGAAGTCTGGTCTCTTTGTAGTAGTAGATTGTATTATTGATCCTAATTCATCATTCAGCTGTAAAAGGATGCTTCTTCCACACTTTGCTCATGACTTCATGATAGGTGGCACATACTTTCTCATTATCTCAATTTGGTTTTCGACATATGATTTGATTTGACCAGTGGGATGTTAGCAGATGTGAAGTGAGCAGGCTCATGAGTTGTTTACAGAGTTAAGTCTTGTATTTTTGTGTTCTGGGGATCTCCCACGAGAACATGTGCTAGATAGCTTTTATAATTCAGTGTGGGACCAGTTCATGACTCTGTAGCCTTGAGCCAAGTCCAGCTGATTGGCGTCCTCAAACAAAGCTTCCCAGTTGAGCCCAGCCTATATAAGCTGTATAGCTTCTTGCTATATGCTGTTCGATTTGGGGTGATTTGTTTGGCGGTGCTGTTGTGACAATAGCTAACTGATACACTGCTGTTGCTACCTGCTGTTACTGCTACCACAACAGGCCAAGAGTTGATCAGAGTGTCTGTTTCACATCCATTCTATAGCTTATGGATGTGACATGATAGTGCCTTGCTTCATACTCAGATTTTTTTTTTTTTTTTTAATGTACCCTGTCCTGAGTCTTCCCTTTTGCTTCTGAGGCATAAAATGCCTTGGAAACTGCTAAGTCCCCCACTTATGCAACACTCCATGAAGATAAACCTTGACCAATGGCAAATAAAAGTGTCAAGATAAGATCTCCCTTTCTTCTGTGGATAGATTGTATATAGAGAGTATTAGTATAAGATATGACTTTTCTGAGGGTATCCTAGGAAATCAGTCTATCAACCTGCATATGACCAACTCTGATGCATTTTGATTTTTTTTTCCCCTCTAAGGATTCTGGGCTGAAAAAAAAAGATTAAGTAAACTTGCCAAGTTCAGAGAATATGAGCAAATGATATTTGGTACTCAAACTCAGGCGTTTTGATTCCAAAGTCCAGCACTTAGTCATTGTGTTATAATGCACTATTTTAAATTGTCTTGACAATTTAAAAATAAAATAAAAATATTTTTAGGAAATTTGGTTAATAATCTAATGAGCAAGTATTGGGTGTAAGGAATTTGAAAGTTAGCCTAGGTAACATTTTTCTTCTTTTTATTTGTAATACTCAAATAGTAGAGTAAGATGATTTTGAACTTAAACAGTAAGTTCAAAGGCTAACCACAGTAATTACCCCTTATTCTTTAAAAAAATAAAATTATAGTTGAACAAATTTGCTACCTTCTTCTATAGTTAGTAAAGTACTGCTATATTTGATTTCTGAAATTCAGTTACCATACCAAATGACTTCAGAGGAATTCTCTTAGATATGTATTGTAAGTGAATTTTTGAAATATAGCTATTTGCAGATCATGTCATTGCACCAAGAAGTTCTTACTGAATGAAATCGATATGAGAAGTAGCATATGGTAGATGAAGGGAGTGGTGGGTATGTATTGGATAAAAACACTGCTCTTCCTCACGCAGTGGACTTGTTCTTTGGGAAAATATTATTGTAAAAAGATTAAAGTGAAATCATTATTTTGATCTTGAAATGCAAAACAAGATTTCTTCCCAGGATCTGCTTGTGGTGTAGGGAGAGAAATGGGAAGGGAAGATCTATTTCAGTAAGTCACCATGGATCATTTCATAGCAATTTAGGTTCATTGATTTTATTTGGTGATTCCCAAGCCTGGCTACAAATCTGGACCATTTGAAAAGCTTTTTAATGCAGATTCCTTGGGTTTACTGCAAACTCTCTGAACAGTGGAAGATAGTATCACACTGAAAGCCCACTTGGGGGGTGGGAAAATGGGGAGTATGGGCTTTTAAAAAATATCTTCCTACTTTTATTGAAATTCAGAAAACCAAAAGACCAATCTTTAGATACGATGTTTTATGCATATAGTTGTATTTCCTTCTTGGTTCTGCCAAGTTTTGAGCAAACTTTATTTTGGTTTGTTTTCTTGTTTTTAGAGTATCAACCTCTTAGCTCTGTTGAGCAAAATAAGAAAAAGGATTTAGGCCCATAATTTTAAAGATAAATCTGTATATTTCTGGAGAACTAAGCTAGGTGAAATCAGGTCATACTTAATATTTCTTAGAATGAAAGTAAAACAATCTGATAAGCATATTAATTGCCAGGTCCTGTGCTTAAGTACTATATGAGTGTAAGCTTAACATAAATATTTTGTAGCTGTTTACAGGTGAGAAGGTTGAGGATCCACCAGGCTAAGTAATTTACCAAAGATCAGACAACATCTAAGAAAGGAAACTGAGTCTAAACTTTGGTCAGTTTTATATCTCTTGGAAGCTCTTAACTACAGAGTGCATTATTTCAAAATGAAAAGCACTCCAAAGGAGAAACATGACAAAACAAAAATATTGGGGATTCTTTCCAGAATTCATGTATGGCCCAATCATAGCAGGATTTTTTGTTTTAAAGAGGTAGACCAGAGTGCCTTCTTTAACTGTAAAACCTGTAGAACTGATCCTTATAACTTTATTTATTTTTTTAAAAGATTTTATTTATTTACTTATTTGTCAGACAGAGAGGGAGCACAAGCAGGAGGAGCACAAGCAGAGGAAGTAGGCTCCCCACTGAGCAAGGAGCTGTGGTGCCCTGCTTGATCCTAGGACTCTGGGGTCATAACCTGAGCCTAAGGCAGATGCTTAAGGACTGAGCCACTGGGGTGTCCCTCCTTGTAACTTTATTTTTAAATTAACCTGTAATTACATAATTTAATAATTGCATGATTCATTTATTGAAATATACTTTCATATTTACATAATCAAAAGAAACCCTTACATTTTATTTTATTTTATTTTATTTTATTTTATTTATAAATTAGAACTTTTTAGGAGTATATTACTCATAATAGTGTAATAGTTCATTCTACTCTTGGAGGGATATACCATTCTAAACTTTTCATTAGAACACTTTCCATCCTCTATCACAGATTATTTAGTGTATGTTACACACAGTGTTCCATTTGACAGTGATTTTAGAGGTTGAATATATAAGCTACTTATTAATTTTATGTTATCCTTAGGAAAACTGAAAATGAAAATGAAATGAAAACTGGTCTGACATATCTGGTGCCATTTCAAAATTAGATGATAAGGGGCGCCTGGGTGGCTCAGTTGGTTAAGCGTGTCTGCCTTGGCTCAGATCATGTTCCCAGGGTCCTGGGCCTGTGTCTGCACAGTAGGGAGTCTGCTTCTTCTCCTCCCTCTGTAGCTTCCCCTACTTGTGCTCGCTCTCTCTCTTTCAAATAAATAAAATCTTAAAAAAAAAAAAAAGAATTAGATGATAAATGAATAAACTAAAACCTTCAAGCCCATTCTTTGCAATAACATTGTATTTGAGAGACATTTTGCAGTATTGTACAGAATATGTCCATAGAGTATCAGCAAAAAGAATAGTTGTCACATTTTGCATCAAATTTAGGCAATATTCTATGGTAGTCAAGAAATTTTCCAAATCAGACACTAATATCTCTTTCCTGTTCCCTACATAATAAAGATTTTTTAAAAGTTTAACTTAATATGATACTTTAATTTCAGTAACTTCAGTTAGGAAAGTCACAGCTACTATTTTGAAGTGACATTGATTTCCCAGTGATACGCATATGATTACATTTTTATGAAATATGCCTTTCCATATGTTCTGCATTTGCAGTGACTTAATATTACCTAATTTTCTGACTCATGCACTCAAAATATTTGTTTTCTTCATGAAGCATGTACTTTGCAAACTTTTATTGAAAGGTACAATTTATAAGAAAAGTGTACAAATAATAAATGTATATATAGCTCTATGAGTTCTCATCAGGTGAATACATACTATGTAACTAATATCCATATCAAGAAAACAGAACATTACCCATATCTCAGAAATTCATTTGAGCCATTACCAATCTCTATGATAACCTTTATCCTAATTTCTAACACTTAGATTATATCTTACTGTTTTTGAAACTTATGAGTGGAATTATATGTTAAGTCATCTTACATCTGGCTTTTTTCATTCAACATTATATTTGTGAGTTTCATCCATGCTGCTATTTGTAGCAATAGCTTTTCATCTACATTGCTTAATATTCCATTGGACAAATACATCATTTTATTAGTCTTATAGTTTAGGGACATTACATTCTTTCCATTTTTAAGCTGCTTTTTAAAATAATATGATAAAAATTATTATACATATCCTTTGGTTTACATATATACTCATTTCTGTTGTGAGTTTGCTTGGTCCCAGGTTTTACATAAATACAGCTAGAATAGATACTACCAACCTGATTTCCAAAGCAGTTTTTATCAATTTCACCACCACGAACAGAAATGAGTGTTTCAGTTGCTCCTTATGTTTGCCAACACTTGATACTGTCTGTCATCTTCAGGATAACTATTGTGGTAAAAGTGTATAAATGTAAGATTGTGGTTTTACGTTGCTCTTCCTTGATAATTAATGACGTTGAGTGCTTTGTCGTGTGTACTCTAGCCTTGTGCATATTTTTTTGTGATGTACCTATTTTATTTTTTGTCTAATTTTTTTACTGGTTTGCCTGCCTTTTAAAAATTGTCTTCTAAGAGTTTTTTTTAAATATATTTTGGACCCAAATCATTTTTCTAATATAAGACTTCAAAACTCTTCTCCAACTTATGATCTGCCATTACACTAGTTTAATGGTATCTCTGGATGAAGAGTAGTTTATAATTTCAGTGTAGTGCAATTTGCCACATTTTCTCTTTATGGTTAGTGTTTTTCATATTGAGGAAATCTTGGACTATTCCAAGGTTATAAACACTTATTCATAGGTTATCTTTTGAAAGTATTATAGTTTTACTTTTCACATTTATGTCTATAATCCATGTTGTTAATTTTAGGTATAATATAAAGAATGGGTTATTTTTAAAAATAGCTATCCTGTTGATTTAGCATCATTTTTGAAAAGACTGTTTTCTTTCCATTGTACTGACAGGTCAACTTTACCATGTATTAGAGAATTGTGAATCCTTTTCCATACTGGAACTTTCATTTATCTATGCACCAGTTCAGCACCATTTAAAATATTGGAGCATTATAATAGTTCTCGTCTGCTTTTCCTGCTTTTCTGTAAGTTTGCCTCAGTTATTTTTGGTCTTTGAATTCCCATATAAATTTTAGAATTGGCTGTTATCTTTAAAAAATAGATCAGCTGGAATTTTGATTGGGATTACATTGTATCTATAAACTAATTTAAGGAGACTTGACATGTATCCCCCTAATTAAAGCCCTCTTTAAGAAGTTTTGTACTTTTTAATATGACTGTTACATATTTTTTCCCCATTGGATTTATTAGTAGGTGTTTGATATTTTTGTTTTAAAACTATAAAGGTGATTTTCAAAATAACTTGTTTTATTAGTGTTTTCTATATTAGACTTGCTATGTTTACTTATTATTTCTAATAATTATAGATGCCTTTGGATTTTCTATACACGCATTCATGTCCTCTGAAAAGAGTGGTAATTTATTTCTTCTATTCCAATCTGAATGTCTTACAGCACTGGATAGAACTTCTTGTCTAATTTTGAATAGAAGTGGTATCAGAGAACATCTTTGTGTTCCTGTCTCAGGGGAAAGGTGTCACCATTCACTGTGATGCTTGCTGGATGTTCTTTTGCAGATGCTCTTTTTTCAGACTGAGGAAGTTCCTTCCCAATCCTAAATTTCTAAGAATTTCATTGTAAGTGTTAACTGTGTTCTCTACACTTTTCACAACTCTCCAGCTGATCAGCCCCTTTGAAAAAAGTGTTCTTCTCTTCAGATGCATTTTATTTTCTTCAATTCTCACTGCTTCTGCAGTTCTCCAATGTCTATGTAAACATGACATTTTAAATTTATCTCACTTTATCTAGTGCAGGAGGACCTTGGGCAGCTGTAACCTAATCTGTCCTGCCCAGAAGTGGACTCCATCTTAATATTTCAAAACTTTTGTCACTTCACTCAGTCATTCTCTATTTTAAGTTACACATGGGTAAATTTTTATTTCTTTACCATTCGGAGTAGGGTTTACTCTTTTACTGGGGGAATTTTCAGACAAATACATGACATTAAAAAAAATTTTTTTTTTTTGCTTTCTCTTTTGATGCTTCTTATTTTTTAAAAGTCTTCTATTAAATGAGTTTTGTTTTCTTACCTAATACTGAAGGTCAATATAGAATACTGGCTTTCAACCTTTTTCTTCTGCTGTTACACTTATGAAGGATGACATTCATTTGTATATCACATTCCATTAGCGTACTTGGAACATCATGTAATTATCTATGCCAAAAGTATGAGTCTGACTCAAATTTTGTATTATTTCTCTCCTGTTGATACTCCAGTTAGTAGAAAGTACCTGTGTAGTTAAACTATGATTCTTATTTCTAGGATTTTTCTGAATTATCATTTTTGTCAGTATAAGTTATATTTTGATAGAAAGGTGAGCTTTCTTGCCATGTCTTAGTGAAAATTCCACCCCAAGTGCTTATTATACCAAACGAGTTGAAGGCAAAGTTTTTTTTGGTCACAGAAATGAAAACACCAAAATATCTTTATGTCAGATGGGCTGCCATTGTACTCCCAAGTACAAGATAGAAGCTGCCAAGTTCTTCTGTACTTAACTGGAGTCAAGGTGAACAAATTAGAAAGAATGATTCAAGTATATTTATGATAAAATAAATGAAAAAATTATGCTAAATAAATGCAGGCTGAATTAAAATGATTCTTACTGATATCTAAAACCTTAGAATATTCCTTAAGGTTTAGTCTATTTTTGCAAAAGTGACAGAAAATGTTAAGTATTAGAGCTCAATTTTTCTCTGAGAGTTCTTTTTCATAAGTTCAGTTGTTTTAAAAACATGAATAGTATGCTTGATACTGATCTGACTTGAAATTGGCCATCTCAAAGTAATATTTTTAGATTAATTTTTAAAATAATAAATTATATAGCCCCATATATATAGTAGGGTAACTACAATGGTAATCTCCTTTTAAACTGTATTCTCATCTGTGGCAGGCACAGATGTCTTGTGATTCTTGTACTTTGAAGATGAGATTTTTTTTTGTTCTTGTTAGACCATAATAATATCAAATCATGCCCATAGTCCCTCTTGTAGAATATTTTCTCTTAGTCATAAAGTATTTATTGAAACCCTCCTATTTACCATGTTACATCCTATGAGAATCATATCCACAGTATAATATTTGACCTATGAATTCAAGAAAATTACAATCTTGTTAAAATTCGTATATTTATAGAAAGTGCAAAATGGGTAGGCAATCTGATAGAGTGTTTCTCAGATATGGTTCTTGGAATATATGTATGTATATATCAGATTATCTGTACTGCTTGTCAAATATGTTGAGTGTGGGGTCCTCTACAGAAAAAAAAATAATATCTGAGTTAGGCCTGGGCATATGCACTTTGTACAGTTAATCATTGATTTTGCTGTACATAGAAAATTTGACCACTGGTAAGGCAGTAAAAGCTTGGAACCAGACCACATCAAATTCAAGAATATCACATCTTAATTAAATGTGTGAGCTTCAGAAAGTTGTTTAGCCTTTCTGTATCCCCTTTTCTTATGTGTAAAATAGGGGTAATGTCTACAGATGGGATAATTAGATGCAATGCATGTATATTGACCATTATACAGCATGTTAAATAGTGATTGCTCAGTAAATGCTATTGCTAACATGCTTTAAAGAAATAGCCAGGAATTATGCTTGAAACTCAGAAGTGGCTCATGGAAGGTTTCCACTGCTAATTAGGATAGAGTAGCTTGCACCAAAAAGCTAGAAAATTGTTAAACTTAGAAAGAAAAATCACCAAAATAAAGGCATCAGAGACTTACTGAAACAATTAAGACTAGAGAGTCAAAGATTCTAGAGGAATAGATGTGAGGTGATTTTTGCAAGTAATATTACTAGGGGGACAGTTGGCAGTTCTGAGTGAGGGAACTGTAGTATTCATCTATGAACTTTTGTTTTGTCATTGATTGACAGAAGTCCTTGCTAGAGTGTGGGGCTCTAAGGGAGTTAATTTCTTAACAGTTCCGAACTACCATGTGCAAGGGCGAATATGGCTTTGGAGAATGTCCTGGACAAAGAGGTGCAGATACTAACAATGCAAAGAACTAGAGGTCACCTTGAGTCCACCAAAGTGATTAAACCAGAAGGAGATGAACCAGATGACCTGGCTAAACTCCACACTAATATTCTGATTTACACAGGCACTATGTTAAAGTGATTCTGTCTTTTCATTATTCTGAAGTAGCAGCCAGTGATAGTTTGTAGTAGGACTGATTGTTTCAGAGCCCACAACTGATATTCATTATCTCCCTCCTCAACCACTCTTGGATCCTAAGTCAGTACTTTTGCTGGCCTGGTAGAGACCTAGACCTACATCACTCAAATACCTGAGCTCCTGTGGTTATTAAGCTCTTTATAGGCTATGGTTGCTATTAATGCCCATTCCTAGCTAGTACTGAACATGGAAGCAAAACAGTCACCCCAGTGAATCCCTCAAGTTTTAGGCATATCTGCTTCCATTATTCCACAACAACTGTTTCCTCATGATAATCAGGGCCAATTAGAGTGGTTAGTACAGTAACTCCTTCCTTTGGTGCTTTCAAGCACATCATATGACTAGGTAGTGATTCACAATTACTGGATCCTCTGGTTAAAGAATCCTTTCTCACCCCAGGCCCCATGCTGACCAAAGAACAAGAACTTTTTTTTAAAATATTTTATCTATTTATTTGACAGACAGATCACAAGTAGGCAGAGCAGCAGGCAGAGAGAGAGAGGAGAAAGCAGGCTCCCTGCTGAGCAGAGAGCCCAATGCGGGACTCAATCCCAGGACCTGAGATCATGACCTGAGCTGAAGGCAGAGGCTTTAACCCACTGAGCCACCCAGGCGCCCAGAACAAGAACTTTTAATAAAGTAGAGCCTAAACTTATGTGGGTAGAAAACCAACAAACAAGAAAACCCCCAAACATCTCAAGTTAATCATTTGGAATGATGGTGAGAGCAGTCCCTTTTACTTCCATCCTCTGGTGTGAGAACTCAGTATTCTGCAAGCAAGGGCACCATAAATATGCCCTGATTGTGCATGTCATCCCCATGCTTGTGCTTGAGCTGCCATAGGAAATGGCCATAGGAAATGATACATCATATGGAAGATCAGTGGATCCCTTAGTATGAAGCAATGCAATGGAGTATTACACTATAATTAATCAGACATTCTGTGGGTTCTGGGACTCAGCTGGCCAAGGCTCTGTGAGTAGAAAAATAAAACCATAATTGGAATATGCATTAGTCCTAATAAAGACAAATTGCTGCCTCCTCTAGGGAAGAAGAGTCAGATGTATTCAACTTGCCATCAAGGAACTAGGTGAACTCATAAGGAGTGGTACCATATTGAGGATTTTGTGTCAGTTTTTGCTGCTCTTCAGTTAGGCACTCAGCAGCAAGAATAGATGATGGTCTTAGTATACACAGTACACATGTATACTATTAGAGGTGTGTGCCCTCCTGGCCACCATAGCTATTCCATTCATGGGCACATTGTGTAAGCCCTGGGATGACTGAAAAGGAGGCTGGCTAATCTCTACCAGATGAGTCATGTTATGTTATCCATCTCGTTGTTCATAGCCTCTTCTGCAGTGGATGTTCTTGGGTGGGCATTGACGTGAGATACCAAACATATGCTTTTCTTACTGTTTAGTAATTGGTTGCAAACTCTGGTGCCTGAAAACTTGAGAAACAAAGTGATATTTAACTTTTAGAGCACAGGGTATTAACAAGGAAAGAAAAGGTAGAGCAGGTAAGAAAACCAAAGAAATTTAATAATCCCTAAAGAAAGCCCTGAAGACATTTAATAAACAGTTTGGTCCTCTCCAGTGCTTTCACAATAGGCACATGAATGGAACAGTCATGGTAGCAGGAATCGAGGCAATATATCCATCTAACAGGGTGTGTTCTGTTTCACTGATCAGCCAGAGAATGGCAGAAGACCCTGAATTTGAGGAATCTTGTGCCAAGAGGTGGTAGAAAATTACAAAAAAAGACATAATACCTTCACCTCTCTGACAATTTGGCCCAGAGTCACAGCTCAATATGAGAAGACTACAATATTCTTCTCACCTAGTCATCATTCTAACATCATGAGGCCATTGAAATAGCGTGAATGGTACAACACTTTTCTGCATTAAATCAACGCTCAGATCACTTAGTCCTTTGTTATGAAATGCCCTTTCAAATGTATTTCCACATATATTTATTTCTGTGGCACTGAAGAAAATTGCAAGTTTTGGAGCCAAACAAATCAGGTTCAGATCTTTATCTCCATAATTTGACAAGGTTTTTAAAATTATCTTAGACACCTAAATACAAAGCCAGTCACACAGCTAAATACTAATGAATATTATCATCAGTGTTATTATTTATCATAGCCCTGAAGAAATTTAATAAAAAATTAATTCCAAAATTGCCACTGTATACTCCAGAGAGGATAAAAAAGTCTTTCAACCTTTAAAAGATAAATTTTACTTTTTTTTTTTTTAAAGAAATAGATTAAATGTCACTATTTACATGTTTTGTACTGACATTTCCAAAGGAAGCATATTTGGCCTGAAGGTTCCGAGAAAACAAGACCTTTACATTATTTATTTTATAGTTTTCTATTCCTTCGGTCAAATCAGGTGCGTATCAGTTGCTGCTACTTCCTCAACGGTGGTTTATTTATCAGCCCAGCTAGACGGAGCTCAATACTGACTTTTAAAATGAAGAAGGAAAGTTAATGTTCTTTCCAGAGTAATACCTACATCAATATTTCAGTCATTCACCCAGGTCATGTAAAGCTGCAGTTTAAAATTCCCAACACACCATGGCTTAGACATTTTATGACCCCAAGCATTCAGGGCAGTTGACTTATTAACCAAAAGATAGTGTTTAACCTCTTGTGGTTCTCACCAGGAAAATGCATTCCGGCTTGTCAAATTCACCTATTTGTGCATTTTTAGGGGCAGAGAAATTATTGAAAAATAAAGCAATTTCCCCAGGCTTTGTTATAACTGCTCCACCATTCTGTCAAATGAGGCTTGCTTTAGTATATATACATATATATGAATAATTTCCGCTAAATGCAAACAAAAGCAACAACAGTTGTCCTTCATATATATGTTATATGACTGTAATGCTTTTAAGATCATGAAACATAATATATAGTCAAGGTATAAAATATTAGTTAAAATTCTTTGGTCAGGGTTCATTTACAGAGACTATAATGCTCTGGAGCAGGTTGGAACAGAGACAGATTTATAACTGGGTGTTTGAAGGCTTATAGAATCTTTAGAGTTGTTGAAGAAATAGTCTTAGTGTAAAATCAATACTTCAGGCTAACTTTCCTACCGTGGAGTGTGGACAAGCAGACCAACTGGAAAGATTTCTTTCGTTGCTATCATTCAGGGCCAGCCCTGAGGAACTCTGTTATATAGTGGTTATCAACTTTTTGCTGGTGCCAGAATATCATACAGAAAAAAACACTTTTCTTCCTCTGCTAACTATAAAACAGAGCACATTTATTCCTCTTTGGGTAACTGGCCATAGGGAACTTCCTGTAAGGCTAAATATGTAGTTAAAGCTAAGTAGTAAGAACGGGGACCCTGAGGACCCTATTTATATAAGTTATTTATCCTTTCCAATCTGCTCTGGCTCATCCCATGTTCAGCCTTCATTGAATGATGCCATGCTCCATGCACATGATTCAGTGGATCAAACAATACTCCATTCATCACAAGCAATTTAAGTGCTATAATCCCTTATATTCTGTGATCCTATATTCAGTCTTTACTAATGTTTAATAGTAACCTAGGAGCTGACTTTTCACACCCATACTAGTCATCAGCAGAAGAAAACCCAGTCTTTGGCTCCAAACCCTAAAGACAGTTCTGTACCATAGTTCTTCTTTGGGATTGGCAGGAGTCACTCTGTGGTATTTTTATGTGTCAAGCCCTCATTACCACTGGGACTGCTTTGTTATAAGGCTCAAGTGGCAGGAAAGCGTATGCCATAATTTGGACCTTCTGCAGACTCTTTTTTAATTTGGACCTGACTTAAATCTGGCAATCTTTTGTGTTTCCCAGTAAATGGATAGGATGGTGAACTCGAGTATGATCCAGGTTGCTTCTAAAATCTAAAGCACAATATGTGCTTCTTTATTGTACAGTGTAATGTGCAGCAACTTTTCTCTCACTCCAGAGGGAATATTTGACATGCCTCAGACCAATGGATTCCTAGATATTTCACTGATGTGCAAGTTCCTGAATATTCATGGGTTGTATTGTCTATCATCTCTCACGCTGTGTTTTAGGCATTTGTGGTTTCTCCCATTTTATGTTCATCTGATAAAATACATGCCACTCACCTACCATACATAGAGGGTAGCTAGGATAACTAGATGACCAAAAACTACAATGTTCATGGAAATGAACTATTAATAGCCAAGACCAGAAGAATTCTCCCAAGAACCCACTCCAAAACCAGAGTCAGGTGGGCACTTTGCAGAGAGGAGGAGACTGTGCCTGGGACCTGCACTGGTGGAAAGCAGGTTATGTCAACTGTTGCCACTCTAACTGGGAAATACTGAGCATGAGCTCTAAAATGTGTGGCTACTGAGAGTCAAAAGGAAGGGGCTTAGAAATGATTGAGACCAAATGTGATAGTCTTGGGAAGTCCCCACCTCTGGAGAAAGAGACACCCTACCTAGGAAGGGAGATGTCCTTTGGAGACTGGATGATGATGAAAAAGATGGATGAAGATAAGAAAGGGCCATACTAAAACAAAATATATACCAAAAAATATATACCAAAAAATAATGAGAATACTGGAGACAGAAAGGAAGTACTGTTTCTTTAAGACACTCATCTCACTATCTTAATAGTAAATGGTACAAAGGTATACGTGTGAAAAGAAAAATAATGAAGGAATTGTTACCTTGAGGACTGACCAGGCAGAATTTAGACTTTTAGAATAAAAGTACTAAATGAGAAGTAGTAGTAATGCTAAAGTTTACTATTCACAACAATTACATGTAATTATACAGACCTATATTCCAAATAGCACAGCATAATAAAACAGAACTATATTTGTAAAGCCAAAGAGACATCAATACATTACTCATAGAAGGTTTTAACATTTACTTCTCAGTCTAAAGAATAGTGGATACAAAAATAAGTTAGAATATAGAAGACTTGGGGTGCCTGGGTGGCTCAGTGGGTTAAAGCCTCTGCCTTCGACTCAGGTCATGATCCCAGGGTCCTGGGATCGAGCCCCGCATCAGGCTCTCTGCTCAGCGGGGAGCCTGCTTCCTCCTCTCTCTCTGCCTGCCTCTCTGCCTACTTGTGATCTGTCTGTCAAATAAATAAATAAATAAATAAATAAATAAATAAATAATCTTAAAAAAAAAAAAGAATATAGAAGACTTAAACAGCTTAAGGGGCGCCTGGGTGGCTCAGTGGGTTAAGCCGCTGCCTTCAGCTCGGGTCATGATCTCAGGGTCCTGGGATCGAGTCCCACGTCGGACTCTCTGCTCAGCGGCGAGCCTGCTTCCCTCTCTCTCTCTCTGCCTGCCTCTCTGTCTACTTGTGGTCTCTCTCTGTCAAATAAATAAATAAAATCTTTAAAAAAAAAAAAAACAACTTAAAAAATGCTTATCTTGTATATCGCAAACTCTCATAGGGAATGATACTCTTTTTCAAGTGCACATTGAACATTCACAAAATTGATCATATCTATGAACATAAGGAGATACAAAATTTAAAAACTAGAAATAATGGTATTATTCTCTGATCACAGCTTAATGAAAGTGATAATTGTTGACAAACCCAAATTAATCAAGCCATATACTTTGATTAGTGCAATGTACTGTGGAGTATATTTTGCTTCAAAAATATTTTTTAAAACTTAAAAAAAATAGTGAATTTTTATTCAAAGGGGGAAAAGGGGAATGTTTGAAGAATGTTGAACCTTTGCCTTTTCACTGGCAAAGGTTGGTAGAATTTGATAATTTTTAAAAGTAATAATAATGAGGAACACCTGGGTGGCATGTTGGTTGAGTCACGGACTCTTGGTAGCAGCTCAGATCATGATCTCAGGATCCTGAGCTCCGCTTGGGCTCAGCATTCAGTGCCAGCAGATTGAGGTGGCTTGTCCCTCTCTCTCCCCCACGACCCCTCCCCCCACTTGTGCTGGCACTCATGCCCTATCTCTAAAATAAATGAATAAAAATCTTTAAATTAAAAATAAAGCTAATAATAATGAGGGATTTCCACTTCCAGGCATGACAGAGTAACAAGTCCTAAACCTACCATTCTAATGTAAATAATGAGAATACTGGACAGAATATATGAAGCGACTGTTTTCAAATACTGGACAACAGGCAGTACAGGACTGTTATCCCCAAGAAAAGGTAACAAATGACGTGGTCTCTACGATTGCCCTGACTTTCTATTGGAAGCATAATAGAAAAAGAAGACCTGCTGATTTGACAAGACAGAGAAGATCTGACTTTCAGAAACTTGTGCAAAGACATACCACAGGAAAATGGTGGATTCAACGGTAGGCAGTATTTGACCCTAGGAACCCCCGGGGTTCAGAGTTAAGCCCTTTACTCCCACTGTATCCTATGTATATTGCACTCTGGTATATAGGACTTAATGCTATCAATTAGAATCCAACATTCAAAGCTTAGCTGAATTTTCTCTTAGAATCTTGGAAATTCAAGACAAGGAAAAAAAATAACTTGCTTTCGAAAATCACCATGTTTGCTAACTTTCTCATGGCTATAGATACATTGTTGTCATTAGAAGCCAATTTTATACTACTGAACGGGGATATGCCCTATAGCTGCATCAATAGCATAATTAAAGAGCTTTTATTGAAAGATAGTTTCATGTGTCATGAATAATTTAGTTAAGCTTCCACAATCTGAGAATAGCATGTTGATCAATCACGTTTACAGAACAACGGGCTGACAGACCACAGAGAATAGGCTAATGTACTTTACATGGCTTATTTGGGAAGTCAGCTGTGCACTCGTAGACAGGTGTTCATTCACTTCTGCTTTCTCAGGAAAAGTTCTAACATCAAACTTGGACAGGGTTCTGATGCTGAAGTTGACAAAATCTATAGCAAAATAAAATGAGAGTCTACAGTAACAAACAGGTAAGATATCAGTAAAAAGAGTGGAGCAAGGATCTTCAAAAATCCTCTCATCCACAACAAAAGTAATGGCAAAACTTTTTAGAATCAACTTTGTAAGAACTCCAAGAATTGAACAAAGGCTTGTAGCAATCCAGATAACATTTATTCAAGAAAACCAGCTGAATCTCCTTAAGAACAGTGATTTTGTGATATTTTAGGTTGCTCTGTTTCCATCTTCTATTCCTTAACTCCACAAAAGCCTTAAGAACGAACACCCCCAGTCACTGTGAAAAGAGATCAGTTTGAGTCACTGGAGAGGGTAGCATGGAGTTGAAGTTCCTCCAAAATCCTAATCCCAGAGAACTGTCATTATTTGACAAGTCTGGGTGGTTCAAAGGAAGACCCTATTTTTAAGGCTGGTTTTTTGTTTTGTTTTGTTTTGTTTTAACTGATTCAGAGCTGGCCTAGTGCTAAATGCCTTTTACCTGGGGCTGCTTGTCTAAAAATATAAGAGACAATTAATTTACATCATGCATGCCTGAGACAGTGGAAAGTAGTTGGGGAAACAACAAACTAATCAGGGAATTTTAACTGAGGCCATGCATACAGGACACTGTGTTCCTGCCAAGAGCTGTATATAAGCTTAGTAAAGTCCTGAGAAGACCCCAAATTCTCAACTCAGACCATCACCTCAGGCTCTGTACAAACAGGAATTAAAGGCTAGAGCAGAATTGTCAGCTGCCTAGCTGAGGGTGAAAGGTGTGCCCAAACACACAGCCCCTTAGCAAACTCTGGGAGATATATCCATTGTAGGCATTTAAGGAAATGTCTGTCCAATCATTAGATGAGTACTAAGCTAAGCAAGTAGAGATTTTAGTGGTCATATGTGGCAAAGAATGCAGATTCCACAAGATTATTTCAGCGATGTAATTAGATAACAACAACTAGTATCAACAACAATAAACTCTCTGGAGGGAGAGGGAGAAGATCTAAGTTCCAGTGTGAACATTCTAATTATTTAAAATGTCCAGGTTTCAACAAAAAATTATGAACCATGGAAAGTAACAAGAAAGAAAAACCCAAGCACAAGAAAGAAAAGAGAAAAAAAATTTAAAAAGCAATCAATGGAAACTATCTCCAATGATGTCCAGACTTTGGACTTACTAAACAAATAACTTCAAATCAGCTGTTTAAAATATCAGAGAACTAAAGGAAACCATGTAAAGAGAACCAAATGATAGAATACAAACATTATCTCACCAAATAGATAATACCAGTAAAGAGAAAAATATGTATAAAATAGAATCAAAAAGAATTGTGCAATTGAAAAACATAATCACTGAAATGAAAAATTCACTAGGAGGCTTAGCAGCAGAATTGAGGCAGAAGAAAGAAGAGTTCAGTTAAGATGACCCATTCTGAGGGGCAGAAGAAAAAAAAAAGAAAAATGAACAAAATTTCAGATTCTGAAATTATGAGCCAAGAGGCATGAAAAGAGACTGATGAATCAATTTGAGAGACTTTTTTGGAATGAGATGCATTTGGGAAGGAGCTCATGTCCTCCCCAGTTTCTACTCAGAAGCCAACCATACTCTAGCGTTCTGAAAATCAGCAACCTTGGCATGAGTACTGGCTTCATAGCGAGAGACTGTATCGTGGCTACCCTTCGTAAATGGTTTCACAAGCTGCAGACAATTAAAGCAAGTAGGAGCTTGAGCAGGAGATGCTGACATGGTTTGTAAAGCACACATGTCTGGGAACCACAAATAAATTAACATTTATTTACTTATGGAAATCAATTCGATATGACTTCATGTTGCTATAATGCACTTAAGAAAGAATTGCCTTGTTTAGTAGTCAAACACTTGTGTGATCTAAAATATGTGGGTTACATTTAGAGAGAATAATTGTACAGAAACTATTTTTAATATAGACTAAATATTAATCCTGACATTGCAGGGGGGAAACCTTATTCAGCCTTTAGTATTTTTGTTATAGCAATTGATTAGGAAGGGGATATAACTCTTTCATAAACTATATTCATGTTTCATAGGTATCTTCTACCTTCTGAATGAAAGTTATTTTTCTAGGAAACATAAGGAAGGGCTGGTTTTCTTTAAAGTAATGTGTCAAGAAACTTGTCCCTTGTATATATGTGTATGTGTGTGTATTATGTTCCCTGGAAATCCTTTGGCCATTTACTCTAGTTTTGTTTCTGCTAGGAACTTTTAAGGAATTTTAGCTTTCATTGTTTTTTTATTACTGGAAATATTCTGCTGAAAAGAATACTTTGCAAACTGCTGCAAAATACTGCCAATTATACCCCTGAACAACAATGTGATGTTATTTTCCATGTTCCACTTGAAACCTGAACTTTAAAATACAGCAGTTACAGGAAACATAGAGGGAACCACATTATTTTATGATGTGACTTTAGATGACCCAAGACATCAAGTTACCAGGGGTGATTTTGTGCCTAGATGCTTTATAGCACACATAACCATGTTGAAACTGTTCCCTTGAAGGAGTGGATTATAGTACTGCTACTAACAATAACAAAACACTGACAGTAGTACTTATCATTCATCAAGCATATGCTCTGTGACAAGTTCTTGGCTAAGCACTTTTCCTGAATATTCTCATTTAATCCTAACAACAATCCTGTAAGGTGGGGACTTGTATTGTCTCCATCTAATAAATGTTTTAACCTACTTATTTAGAAAACAAAATGGAAAAAAATGGTTATATTAACTAATGCTCTACTGGGGAATTCAAGCAAGAAAGCAGGAGTCAGTGAAAAGAATAAGGGAGGAAAAGAGGGAGAATAAATATAAGAGAGTATATGAGTGAACCGGTCATAGATTCATGACAAAAAGTCCTGGAGTTCATCCTCAAAGAGGTTCTGTGAAGCTGCTCTATCTCTAAAGAGGGCAAAAGAGAAGAATCTGAGAATAAATTATTCACCTGATCTTATCTTCCACTGGTCAAAGTTTAGAGTATTAACCCCCCACACATCTGGGTTTTGCATACTTGGGCACCAGCTGGCTTCTGTGATATCTCACATGTAAGAGTCCACTGGAAAGCCCTCACTGGGAAACAAGATGCATGTGGCATTGGTATAAGGTAAATCATTGTTTGCATGCCCACAAGTAAAGTTCCCTTGTCTTCAAATATATCTAGGGGTAGATATACTTAACCACTGTTCAAACTCTCACATTAATTCTCAGAAATGTGGTGTAAGAGTGACTGGTAGGAAGTACCAAGTAGAAGATTCTGAAATTGCCTCTGCCAGCTAAGATAGCAAATCAGAAGCAATACCAGAGTTAATGGCATCATTCAAGAGCTGAAGGATGTAATATGGTTCCCTGTTGTAGTCCATTCAATTCATTAGACTGGCCACAGGGGGAAATAAGAATCATGATGGGTGATGGTGGACTATGGTAACCAGGTGATAGTCCCATTCACAAATACCTTGATGTATTTATTAAGATGATCTACATAGACTCTGGCATGTGGTTTGTAGCTGTTAATATATTTCTTCTGATTCATATCTGTAGGAAAGTTCAAAATCAGTTCACTTTTTTGTGGTATCTTTTACTTGTCTTAGATATCCTGAAAACTCATGCAGCTCCATGGCTAACAGTTAACCAGTGACACAGTGTGTGTCAGGGCCCATAGTTATTAGATATCCCATATTCCTCTGAATGCCCATGCTGGAAGCAGAGATAATAGCCAGTGCATTGGTACCTCCTAATCACCACACTCCACACTGAAGGTCAAGAGGCTGAAAATAGACCAAATCATTTGTTCCTCCAGCAGGGCTCAAGCATTCTTACCCCTACTTCTAGCATAAGAGGTTAGGTGTGTTGGGCAAAATGCCTAGAACAATACAGGATTGCTCTCTAAAGTTCAAGGGTAGCTGGGCAAGGTAGAGGTCTAGCCACTTAACATTTGATCATGGGAAAGCACAGGTCTTGATGTGGGGGTATCCTTCCACCATTCTACTCTTAACATGTCACATAGAGTCTAGAGGAAAGTCATTTGTCGTCCCTCTCCTCCCAGTCCCCATCAGGGATCATGGGAGCTTTCCCTTCTCTCCAGTGTGCTTCTTGACAACAAAAATCTCATTTTTTCTCCTTAGAAAAATGTGATATCATAGGAGTGAAGAAAGTAATTGTTTTATAGAGGAAGTAATGAGGTAACCACATGTTTTGTAGAGGTCAAGTAAGATAAGGGCAAAAAAAAAAAGTTCTTTTTCTTTTTTTCTTTTCAAAAAACTTTTCTTAATATGTATCACAAACTATGTAGCCATGTCCTTGGTAAGAGCAGTTTTAGGGAAGTTTTAGAAAGAGAAGACAGATGGGAGTGAGCTGAGAAGTGATGGGGAAGAAGTAAATACTAAAATCAGCTATGAAGCAGAGGAAAGAATGAGGAACTGATGAATATGGCATCAAGGGACTATTTTATTCACTAGCAAAAGACTTCAACACTTCTAAATATTTATGTAATTATAATAAAAACAGAGAGGGTGACAAATGCAGGAAAGATGAGGGGCCATCAATAATTATTTGCATTCTTCAAATCCTCTTCCCAGAGTCATGGAGTAGTAAATGATTGCTGGAAGTAAAACTTGGGTCTGACATTTTATAAGTCATTCTTTCAAACACAGTCTTTGGGTATCAACTCATGAAAGAAATCTCCTTCAGATCTATGTTTGTAGAAGGTATTTTTTAACATGTCTACCAAAATCAGGCCTTTCAATTGGACCATTCATACATGGGTAATGTCCTCAGCAGCTCTGCTTTTACTGTAGTGCCCCTCCTTCTGCCATAGGTGATTGGCCCAGAATGGGCAAATGACCAGAGCTAGACTAATCAGGTTGTCGTCCCGGAGATGTGGAATTGTGATTCAAAACAGTACAGTTTACGTTGACCTTTGAAGAGAGAAATAAAACTTTGGAGCTGTGAACTAAGAAGCAGAGAAACCAATTCTACAGAGAGAAGAGAATTAAACAGATTCACCAAATGTCTAGCAATCGATAAGGGCATGGATTTATCTATGTGTCTCCTATTGTGTCCCTGGCATCTGGTACTATACTTGGAATACAGCAGTAGTTTTTGTGTCATCTCTCTCTCTCTCTTTTTTTTTTAAGATTTTTATTTATTTATTTGACAGAGAAGATAAGGAGAGGAAGCAGTAGGCAAAGGGAGAGGGAGAAGCAGGCTCCTCACTGAGCAGGGAACCTGATATGGGACTTTATCCCAGACCCTGGGATTATGACTTCAGCCAAAGATAGCCAGTTAACTGAGTGAGTCACTCAGGTGTCCCGTTTTTGTGTCATTTCTATGTGCACATGTGGCCACAGCACAAACAACTCCCATTTATTTATATATTTACTTATTTGATATTTTTGGAGAACTGTAGATCGTTCAGTATAAGCTAGCATAAGGTGTTGAGGAAGAAGAATGAAAAATGGCTGAATATCTTGCAAAGCCTAAATAATGAGGACCTTTTTCTGTTCCACAGACTTCTGTGCAACCAAGATGTTCTTCAATAAGTAAATGAATGAACAAACTAGTATATCCAAATAATGGAGTATTATACAGCAATAAAAAGAAATGAGCTATTAACAAGTTATGAAAAGACACAGAGAAAACTAAAATGCATATTTCTAAGTGAAAAAAGCCAGTCTAAAATGTCTACATACTGTATGATTCCAATTATATGACATTCGGGAAAGGTGAAACTATAGAGCCATATTAAGAAGCTCCCAATAGGGGTGCCTGGGTGGCTCAGTTGGTTGAGCAACTGCCTTCAGCTCAGATCATGATCCTGAAGTCCCAGGATCGAGTCCCACATTGGGCTCCCAGCTCCATGGGGAGTCTGCTTCTCCCTCTGACCTTCTCCCCTCTCATGCTCTCTCTCACTATCTCTCAAATAAATAAATAAAATCTTGGGCACCTGGGTGGCTCAGTGGGTTAAAACCTCTATCTTCTGCTCAGGTCATGATCCCAGAGTCCTGGGATCGAGCCCCACATCGGGCTCTCTGCTTAGCAGGGAGCCTGCTTCCCCCTCCCTCTCTCTCTGCCTGCCTCTCTGCCTACTTGTGATCTCTGTCTGTCCAATAAATAAATAAAATCTTTTAAAAATAAATAGTGTGGCCAATGGTTTATTGATCTTATTGATTCTTTCAAAAAACTAGCTTCTAGTTTCATTGATACGTTCTACTGTATCTCTGGTTTCTACCTCATTGATCTCTGCTCTAATCTTGATTATTTCCCTTCTTGCGTGCGGAGTTGGTTTGATTTGTTGTTGATTCTCCAGTTCTTTAAGGTGTAGAGACAGCTGGTGTATTCTGGATTTTTCAGTTTTTTTGAGGGAGGCTTAGATGGCTATGTATTTCCCCCTTGGCCACACACTAATCCAAAAGAAAAGAGAGAAAGCCCAAATTAATAAAATTACGAATGAAAAGGGAGAGATCACAACTAACACCAAGGAAATAGAAACAATCATCAGAAATTATTACCAACAGTTATATGCCAATAAGCTAAGCAACCTAGATGAAATGGATGCATTCCTGGAAAACTATAAACTCCCAAAATTGAACCAGGAAGAAATTGACAACCTGAATAGACCGATGTCTAGTAACGAGATTGAAGCAGTGATCAAAAACCTCCCAAAAAACAAGAGCCCAGGACCTGACGGATTCCCTGGGGAATTCTACCAAACTTTCAAAGAAGAAATAACACCAATTCTCCTGAAGCTGTTTCAAAAAATTGAAGCAGAAGGGAAACTTCCAGACTCTTTTTATGAAGCCAGCATTACCCTGATCCCCAAACCAGGCAAAGACCCTACCAAAAAGGAGAATTTCAGACCAATATCACTGATGAATATGGATGCTAAGATTCTCAACAAGATCCTAGCAAACAGGATCCAGCAGCACATTAAAAAGATTATCCACCATGACCAGGTGGGATTCATCCCTGGGTTCCAAGGATGGTTCAACATTCGCAAATCAATCAATGTGATAGAACAAATCAATAAGAGAAGAGAGAAGAACCACATGGTCCTCTCAACTGATGCAGAAAAAGCATTTGACAAAACCCAATATCCGTTCCTGATCAAAACGCTTCAAAGTATAGGGATAGAGGGAACATTCCTGAACTTCATAAAATCTATCTATGAAGGACCCACAGCAAATATCATCCTCAATGGGAAAAAGCTTGCAGCCTTCCCGTTGAGATCAGGAACACGACAAGGATGCCCACTCTCACCACTCTTGTTCAACATAGTATTAGAAGTCCCAGCAACGGCAATCAGACAACAAAGAGAAATAAAAGGTATCCAAATTGGCAAGGAAGAAGTCAAACTCTCTCTCTTCACAGATGACATGATTCTTTATATGGAAAACCCCAAAGACTCCAAACTACTAGAACCCATACAGCAATTCAGTAACGTGGCCGGATACAAAGTCAATGTACAGAAATCAGTGGTTTTCTTATACACTAACAATGAAAATACAGAAAGGGAAATTAGAGAATCGATTCCATTTACTATATAGCACCAAGAACCATAAGATACCTGGGAATAAACCTAACCAAAGAGGTAAAGGACCTGTACTCGAGGAACTACAGAACACTTGAAGAAGACACAAAAAGATGGAAGACCGTTCCATGCTCTTGGATTGGAAGAATAAACATTGTTAAAATGTCTATACTGCCTAGAGCAATCTATACTTTTAATGCCATTCTGATCAAAATTCCACCGGTATTTTTCAAAGAGCTGGAGCAAATAATCCTAAAATTTGTATGGAATCAGAAGAGACCCCGAATTGCTAAGGAAATGTTGAAAAACAAAAACAAAACTGGCGGCATCACGTTACCCGATTTCAAGCTTTACTACAAAGCTGTGATCACCAAGACAGCATGGTACTGGAATAAAAACAGACACATAGACCAGTGGAACAGAGTGGAGAGCCCAGATATGGACCCTCAACTCTATGGTCAAATAATCTTCAACAAAACAGGGAAAAAATATACAATGGAAAAAAGACTCTTCAATGGAAAAAAGTCTCTTCAATAAACGGTACTGGGAAAACTGGACAGCGATATGTAGAAGAATGAAACTCAACCATTCTCTTACACCGTACACAAAGATAAACTCAAAATGGATAAAAGACCTCAACATGAGACAGGAATCCATCAGAATCCTAGAGGAGAACATAGGCAGTAACCTCTTTGATATCAGCCACAGCAACTTCTTTCAAGATATGTCTCCAAAGGCAAAGGAAACAAAAGTGAAAATGAACTTTTGGGACTTCATCAAGATCAAAAGCTTCTGCACAGCAAAGGAAACAGTCAACAAAACAAAAAGGCAGCCCACGGAATGGGAGAAGATATTTGCAAATGACAGTACAGACAAAAGGTTGATATCCAGGATCTATAAAGAACTTCTCAAACTCAACACACACAAAACAGATAATCATATCAAAAAAATGGGCAGAAGATATGAAGACATATAAATGGCTATCAGACACATGAAAAAATGTTCATCATCACTAGCCATCAGGGAGATTCAAATTAAAACAACATTGAGATACCACCTGACACCATTAGAATGGCCAAAATTAGCAAGACAGGAAACAATGTGTGTTGGAGAGGATGTGGAGAAAGGGGAACCCTCTTACACTGTTGGTGGGAATGCAAGTTAGTGCAGCCACTTTGGAGAACAGTGTGAAGATTCCTCAAGAAATTAAGAATAGAGCTTCCCTATGACCCTGCAATTGCACTGCTGGGTATTTAGCCCAAAGATACAGATGTAGTGAAAAGAAGGGCCATCTGTACCCCAATGTTTATTGCAGCAATGGCCACGGTTGCCAAACTGTGGAAAGAACCAAGATGCCCTTCAACGGATGAATGGATAAGGAAGATGTGGTCCATATACACAATGGAGTATTATGCCTCCATCAGAAAGGATGAATACCCAACTTTTGTAGCAACATGGACGGGACTGGAAGAGATTATGCTGAGCGAAATAAGTCAAGCAGAGAGAGTCAAGTGTCATATGGTCTCACTTATTTGTGGAGCATAACAAAGAACACGGAGGACATGGGGAGATGGAGAGGAGAGGGAGGTGAGAGAAACTGGAAGGGGAGATGAACCATGAGAGACTATGGACTCTGAAAAACAACCAGAGGGTTTTGAAGGGGTCGGGGGGTGGGAGGTTGAGGAACCAGATGGTGGGTAATACGGAGGGCACATACTGCATGGAGCACTGGGTGTGGTGCAAAAACAATGAACACTGTTACGCTGAAAATAAACAAATAAAAATAAATAAATAAATAAATAAAATCTTAAAAAAAAAAAAAAAAACTCCCAATAGCCAAAGCTTGGATGATTTTAACAACAACAAAATGGTGACATGGAATTATAATGCAAAGTATAACAAAATAAATAGTCATCAAGTCCAACCTAATATAAATAAGTGATTAAATAAGTAAGATGGGGGATGAGAGACGAATCTCTCATCTAAAGAATTCCAAGTAATTATATAAATACTCTGTCTGCTCTGATGGGGTTAGAATACAACTCCGTTCAGTGTGCATTACTCAGTTACTTCCTTCCAAAGATTACAGTATGGAAAGGGGAGAAAAAGAGTAATATTACAGTAGAGAAATTTAACAAAAACTACCTCAGCGATGTGATCATGTTTCACATCAACATTAGTAAGTAGTGGATACTTATATCAATATACCATTGACATAACGTGATGAAATGACATTGTACTTCTATGGTCTTCCTCCCCCAAACCTACAACTTCAGTAGAGGCCTGAGAAAACATCAGACAAATCCTAGCTGAGGGACATTTTTCAAAATACCTGACTAGTATTCCTCGAAAGTGTCTGGGTTATCAAAGACAAACATTTCTGGCTCACTCTTCTCTGCATTACCATACTTCTAAGAGACCATTTGTTTTCTAAATGATGAACTGCTCTTAGTCATTCATCTAGTTCCCTTTATAGACAATGAATCTTTTGGGTTTTGTTTTACATAAAAACCTTTATTTTTCTTTCATTTTTGAAAGATGTTTTGTAGGCAGTTAATTTATTTAATCTTCTTTTATCATGTTGAATATTGGGCTAATCAGTCTCATTTTTAAAATAATGTGTCATTTCCTCTGGATGTTCCTTTAATGTTCTCTTTCTCCTCTTCTTTTTCCAAAGTTTTGCTGTGTATGCCCAAATGTGATTGTTTTTTAATTTGTCCTTCCTTAGATTTATACCAGTGTTTGCACCTGTAATTTGATTTTTTTATTAGTTTCGGAATATTCTCTATTAAGTGTTCTAATGTTGCTTCTGTTCTATTTTCTCATTCCTCTTCTTCTAAAATTCCAATTATATATGTTAAACTTATTCACCATGCCCCATGTGTCTGTATGCTCCTTTCAGTATTTCCTGTATATTTTTTTCATTTTAATTTTAACTGGCTTAACTTCCAGTTTACTTATCCTCTTTTTTGCAGTCTAGTATGTTTCAAACTCCTATACTGAGTTATTTTTTTTCAATTCTTAAATTTTTATTATTTTCCACAAATTTCTGTTTTCCAGTGAGATACTCTGTGCTTTCTTTCCTTTTTAAAAAACATATTAATTGAGTTTCTGTTTATATTGTCTTTTTTTCCCCAGGTTTTTATTGACCCTGTTTCTTGGCATGTCTGCTATTTTTTTTATTAAATCCCAGACACCATGTCTGAGAAATGTTGTTGATACTCTCATTAGTGCTATTTTCCTCCAGAGAGGATATAATTTTCTTCTGGTAAGCAGAGTATAGGTAGATGAACTTGATTCATTCGAAGCTTGCCTATTTCAAGTCTGCCTTAATTCAAAAGACTTACCATCTCTGGTATCTCAAATAAATCTAAAGAGTCCCTGCTTTTTAATGTATACTTTAGGGTAAATACCCAGTAGTGCAATTGCTGGGTCATAGGGTAGTTCTATTTTCAACATTTTGAGGAACCTCCATGCTGTTTTCCAGAGTGGTTGGACCAGCTTGCATTCCCACCAACAGTGGAGGAGGGTTCCCCTTTCTCCACATCCTCTCCAGCATCTGTCATTTCCTGACTTGTTAATTTTAGCCATTCTGACTGGTGTGAGGTGATATCTCATTGTGGTTTTGATTTGTATTTCCCTGATGCCGAGTGACGTGGAGCACTTTTTCATGTGTCTGTTGGCCATCTGGATGTCTTCTTTGCAGAAATGTCTGTTCATGTCCTCTGCCCATTTCTTGATTGGATTGTTTGTTCTTTGGGTGTTGAGTTTGCTAAGTTCCTTATAGATTTTGGATACTAGCCCTTTATCTGATATGTCGTTTGCAAATATCTTCTCCCATTCTGTCAGCTGTCTTTTGGTTTTGTTAACTGTTTCCTTTGCTGTGCAAAAGCTTTTGATCTTGATGAAATCCCAATAGTTCATTTTTGCCCTTGCTTCCCTTGCCTTTGCCGTTGTTCCTAGGAAGATGTTGCTGCGGCTGAGGTCGAAGTGGTTGCTGCCTGCATTCTCCTCAAGGATTTTGATGGATTCCTTTCTCACATTGAGGTCCTTCATCCATTTGGAGTCTATTTTCGTGCGTGGTGTAAGGATACTGATTTCAGTTTTTATTTTTTCAGGACTTTGAGATAAATGAAAACGCTACTTAGCTTTTGAGCTCCTTTTAATAACTGCATGGTGATTTTTTTTGTAGGGATGTCACATTTCATGCACTCAGCCTGGAAGTTAGCAAATACTTTAATAGGAGATTATGTACAGGAGCTAGGTTTAATTGCCTGTAGTTTCCTTTACTCTTGAACATTGGCCTCTCAAGTTATGACTATCTTGGTTACCCTGAAGTCCAATTTTGCCTCTTTAGCCCAGGGAGACTTCTCCAAATTCAAGGCTGCTGCTCTCTATTCAGACTCGACTCCAAGGCCTGCAATGTGAAATAGCAAATATCGTGAGGAGAAAATAGCTACAAATATAGGGCTCGATTCACTGAGCTTTCCTTCTCTTTGGACTATTAGCCTGTCATGTCCTGGTTGCCTACATTGCTCACATATTTTTTTCAAACAGCCATTCTTTCGAATTTTATCTACCCTTTGTAGTTCTTTTTAGTGCGATATTTAATTTGATACCTGCTTCCCCATCATAGCCAGAAGGCTGACAACAATACTTAACAGATAAGTGGATATATTAGTTATTTATATAAAAAATTACCAACTTAAATAGAAAATAAATATTAACAGCCTCAAATTGTTTCTGTGTTAGGAATATGGAAGGGGGTTAACTGGATGTTTCTGGTAAGGATATCATGTGAGTTTATAGTTAAGAAGTGATGGGGTTTCAATAATCTGCAGGCTTAAATATAGCTGAAGAATATATTTCTAAGTGACTCACATGTATGACAAATTGATACTGACTTTGAACACGATACCTCATTGTCTTGCCAACTGGTAGTCCACAAAGGACTTTTTTAGTGTCCTCAAAACATGGTAGCTAACTTCTCTAAAACAAGCAATCCTAGAGAGTAAGTAATGTCATAAAAGGGAGTTAGTCTCAGGAGTCAAACATCGCCATTTGTACAATAACGCATGGAGTTGATTAAATAAGTCAACCCTACTAAGTGTGGAAGGTACAATACAATATAAATACCAAAATCAAGGACCATTGATGACCATCTTAGAGATAGTCTAGCATAGCAGAAGGACAAAAAGACAGAAAAGGAGGAAGAGTCAGAATTTAGGGAAAAGCTAAGAAATTAGCATTTCAAAATAAAAAGAGGTATTTTTTTAAAGAAAAAAACCCAAGTATTATAAACATCAAATGTACAAATAAGACAAGAACTAACAAATATGCATTAGATTAGATGTTTAGGTGCTCAATGGTGAATTTTGCCAGAGAATAATTTCAAAGAAGTGTGAAGAAAGGAGATTTATATGGTCCAGGCAATTATAGCAAGCTTTGGAACCTGAGAGGAGCAGGATTCTAGAACTAAAGCTGTGTCATTTGCAGGTGTTGATGAAGTCCAGGCTTTGATTAGGGCAAGAAACTAAATAGAAGTAATAGAAGAGAACAGTTGAAAATCTGATTGAGTAGCTACCATTGGAGGATATTAATGATAAGTTACATTAAAGCCAGGCTGTAATAATACAAAATGAATCTCATAAATAGATCAAAACATAAATGATGTGTAGCATTACCAATGTAAGGACCTATTTTATATTTTTATTTTAGCCAGAGGCTTCCATTGAGGTTAAACAATAACTTTGTTGTTTAACCCTTAAACTGTCCCTGCTCCCCTTCTCCCAGGGGACTTAAAAACAAGTCCAGGAAACCAGCTCCAGGTAACAAAGCCCAGATACAAGGGTGGGTCAGGCCAGGTGGAGGCATCCAATCAGTGGGGGTGCATATTGTCTCCTAGCTACCAAGGTGATGGGCTAGTTTCCATGGCTACTGTGGGGTGAATTGTAATTCAATTAGCCACCTGTCTGTGGCCAGGCCCAACCACATGGCCTTTGCTCTATAAATGTTAGTCTGGAAAGCAGGGAGGGGTAGTCCTCTCTGTAGGGGCAGCCCCGCCTGGTCTGTTTGATGGTCCCTCTGATTCTTGATGCTTGGCGCGAAATAAAGCTTTGCTTGACCTTCACTTTGTATCAGTCTCGCTCCTTTAATCACGGACCCATTATTGGGGTACCCATTTTGGGGGGGACCTAACAACCAACAAAAATTTTGGCTAATGTGTTAGTCTAATGTGTTAGCAAGTTTCCAATTGCCAAACTAGAACACTGAGGTAGACCTAATACATTTGGGTTTGTAAGAGAAAAAAATAATAAGGACAAGGATGAATAAGAGCTAGGGAGAATGGTAACAAAGATAAATAAGTCAACAACCCAGGCACAGGGTACAAAGACAAAGCCTATTTACTAAAATTGTTCTAGTCATACCAGGATTGAAGTCCCAAAATAATACCATTAGAGAAATTTGTTGGTCAAGAGACATTTCATCCTTATGATTTTTAGGCTTATAAGAAGCTTTTCAAGTTGCCCTGGCTAACAGTTTTTTCAGTGACAATGGATTTTGAGCAGGAACGATCTTTACTTCTTTTTCAGTGTAAGGTTTTTAAAATTTCACTTGTCAGCAGGTACTTTTGTTTTTATATACACTCATCCATTCATACATACATACACACATATGAAGGGGCCACACAAAAATATTTGAACTAGTTAAAACTTCATTCAAGTCACTAGTACAAATAAAGATGCGAAAACATTATACCATACTTGTTAAATTCCAACCCATAAGAGGTAGAGGACACCAGAAATAAATGTGTTAATTGTCAACATTATTTAGTTTTGACCATTCTGAAACTTCAGTTCTGTATTTCTTTTCACCCACTATCAAGGCCCATAATCACCTTCTCATCTCCTTTATTGAACTGGCTCCCTGCTATTTTTGCTCTGTTTTGCATATATTCTCTTTGTACCTCTGAATCCACTCCCCACTCTTTTCTACCCTGCATGGTGCCCCAGGAATCTGACCAGTGTGGTTTCAACAGTTTTCTCACCTGCTTGCTGACTTCTATTTAGATTTGGCCAAAGGAAATTAACAAGAAATCAGTGAGTGGAAGGGGAGTGCTTTACGGTATTTACTCTACTAACATCCTCTCTGTTCTATGTCACTGCAAGTTGGCTGTGACCCTTATTAAAAGTCATAGGTCCTGTCAGCCAGCCCTCCTCAGGTTTTAGAAACTCCCAGTTCCGTTTATCATGTGAAGCTTAGAGGATGGAAACAGTTCACAGTTGGTGCTGGTGTGGGAAATTTAATTATCCAATATAGTTTCCTAAACCTTCATGCAATTCTGTGAATAAAACTTTATTACATCACCTGGTTTGATCATGCCAACTTATTCCTTCCAGGATCCTGAAACAGAGTCTATGGGTTCTTCTAGGATAAAATTTACCATCTTTGATTTCTTTAAAAATCCATATTTAAAAAGTAATATTCATGACTTTTCTTATGCTGTTCCTTCTATCTGACCCTCACCATATTTCTATTTCTTCAGCTCTTAGCCATTTTTCAATTCTTAGATGAAATGCCATCTTCTCCTAAGGCCCTCCCTCCAAGGTGACTCAAGTACACAATCCTTCTTAATAGCTGTTTTTCTGGTATAATTGTCAATTAATTCTACTTTCATTCTTAAAAATGTACAAGTTCGGATGATAAAATAGTCACCTCCCTATGAATCCTTCAACCAGAAATAATTTCTTCCCATTCTGATCTCTATGTAACTTTATTTGCATTCTTTATACAGAGCATTCTTTTTATTATTATCATGACCATTTATGTTTATCTCCAGTCCTTTCATGACCTATATACTCTTTGAGAGCAACAACCATGTGTCTCACTGCCCTGTCCCTCTTAGCCCCTAGCACCCTGGAAACAACATACATAGAGAAAGTAACTATATATATATAATATAAATTTAAATTATATATATGTATATAGGCTATATATACATATATTTATTTATATTGCATACATTTAAATTATATTTAGAAGTTATATATATGCATGTGTACACATATATACATGTGTGTATATATACAGAGAGAGAAAAGAATGAATAGCATGGTTCTGCCATGTATCTCCTTCACAATATAAAACATTTCAATGTAATCATTGTCTTTGAATTAAAGTTAGATGAGATGGAAATTCTAAGAAAGAAAACAGTGATCAGGCACATATTTACTTGACTTTGAGTATTGTTGACCTTTTCAGAGAAACTATGACTAGCTGAATGCCAGGCTCAGGAAGGTAACTAGTAGCATGACAAAACAAATAGATGAGAATAATATAAACTGAGGGGTTTGCTCGAAAACAAACATGTGGCTTAGAAATGCTCCAAGAATTGGAGGCACTAAAGGGGCTAATTTCACACAAATAAGGCACAATTATTTTTACAAAAATTTAAACATTTTTTAGGCTCAGTATTCTGGGAACATATAAGGTTGTTTGTTTTTTTTTTAATCTTTCCAATAATATGGTATCCTTCTTGACAACAAGGAACATATCTCATTCATCTTTGTTCCTCTAATATTCATTTACCCCACTAACAATATATTGCTGAACTAATAATGGTGGCCTTCAAATGTAGATCTTTTATCTCAGACTAAAAGTATAATCATGTATGTATATAATTTCATTTATATACACTTATAAACAAATTTAAATGCTAAATTACTTCTCCATTTAAAATTTGGGTATGTGTTTAATTGTAGGAATCACAGTTTAGTACGAAATTATTGTTATAGGGGCACCTGGGTGGCTCAGTGTGTTAAAGCCTCTGCCTTCGGCTCAGGTCGTGATCCCAGGGTCCTGGGATCGAGCCCCGCATCGGGCTCTCTGCTTAGCAGGGGGCCTGCTTCCTCCTCTCTCTGCCTGCCTCTCTGCCTACTTGTGATCTCTGCCTGTCAAGTGGGTAAATAAAATCTTTAAAAAAGAAAGAAAGAAAGAAAAATTATTGTTACAGAAAAGAGTGCTTTAAAAATATCCATATATATCACACTATGCTACAGATAATACAAAGCAATTCAAATTGAGCTTTTTCTCTGGCTTTGAGGCTTAAGCTGACAACACCCAGCATGAAACTGAAATTTGGAAAATGTTGAAAGAGCCCATCTCTTTCCTCAGTGGATTGATTTGCTCACCATGTAGACATTCACTACACAGAACTGTCCTCCACTTTAAACTGAGTTTTATTATTAAGAAATTAAACATGTACTCTTGAGGCTTGGTCCAACTCAATTTTAATAATATCCACCAATTTTAGAATTGTAAGAGATCAATGCATTCATCAAGTTCTTCATTCCACATTGATGGCTGTCAGTGTGGTGACATGAGAGAAACAACTATGGAGCTTTTGATTATATTACTTGCCAAGGCCTACTTCTATTCTGCTTCTATTATCAATAAGGTCATTTATCGTTTGAACACACGTGAGAATGTATGACTGAAGAGGAGCTCAACCAAGAGGATAACCACTGTGTTGCTCAATGCCAAGAGGGTGGTGATGCTTTGCTGCTTTTGGATCTTCCAGCCTTCCTGTTTTATATAATCTCTCCTCTCTTTGCTACTTCTTACCATTGGCAAAAAATGTTAGGTCAACCAAAATGATCCCACTATCCTCTCCTCCTCCCTACTCTTCACTCCAGGGTGACATATCTTGGCAGGTAACTGTAATTTGAACATATATGTATTCCTATATATGGAGAGATGGGAGTAAGAGTCAGAAAATAAGTAAAAGTGGCATTGAAGTATTCTGTAGTTACTATTAATGGTCCAGAAAACTGAACAATTCTATAAACCAGAATCCAACAATGCATGTTAGAGATGAAAAGATACAGAATATAATTTAATTTATCTACACTGGCTGTGGAACTAAGTAAGAACATTTCCCCTGATTCACTGTGGAGCTTCCAGCTTTGGTTTAAGAGGCGTATTTTTCCTGAATGAGTCTGAAAACCACATCATTGTTTAGTACTCTCAGTAGTTCTTTTATCTGAAATACGCATGATTTTTTACACTAGGCAACCTCACAAATACTACAGATTTACAATATAATAGAATATTGAAATCTTTTCTGCCTTGCCAAGTTTTCAGCAGTCCTATAGTGAACATAGATTATATTAAAGCATGGAATCCTAGAGAGAGTGAACACTAGGTTCCACTTTACTATTAAAAAAAGAAATTCTAACTGTTCTTTTATAACTGCAATAACACAATTTGCTGGCTTATGGATTGAAATGTCATATTTTACATTAGAAGGAATGTTGGGCATCATTTCAAAAAGTGTTCTTCACTGACAACTCATGAACCAGACAATCTGTTTTGGAAGAAAGTCTCTGCAATAATGCTACCATTTATATTATCTTTATAATATATACATGTGTATATATAACATATACATTTTTTTCTTTTACTTCCTCAAATTCCTTTTGGAAGATATTAGAGTATAAACAATTCAAAGAAATAATCATGTCCTCAGCAACAATTATTTCAGTATCATGGAAGATTTCAATTGGTCAGCTTTATTAAAATGTTCCTTTTAGCTTCACTCAAGAATATTTGCTTCAAATCTGCACCTCCAGTGTGGCCAACTTGAGACAGATTCGTTATCTTCTACATGGTCATTTTCAATAGCAAAATTTGTAACTCAGCTACCATTAGGAGTTACTAAAAGCAGTGGGACCTAATCTGATTGTGTAGGTATGTTTTAGGGAAGTTGTCCCATGAACCGAGATATAGAGAAACAGCCTGCTGTGATTGGCATGTAGTTAGACCTTCAAAGTTGGAAGCTATTAGTAAGAGCTGTCTCTTGAAGGAAGTCTGACATGAGATTAGCTATTGCAGGTTCAAGTGGAAAACAGATTTTGGCAAATTGAACTTTATTTTGAATTCCATCTCAAGAAGTCTTCAGTCAGGTACTTAATACTGTTTTCTTATGTGCTTGATTTTAGAAACCATCACACCATGAAGATGCTTGAAAACATCAAAAGCCTTGACTAATTTAGTATTCCTTAGGAATTAATATAAATAATAATATATTAGGTACTTAATATAAACTATGAACTTTACACGGATTATTCCATCCAATATTAAGATATTCCTATAAAGAAAAATACTATACCATCCCATTGTATGGAAGAATACTAGAGGTTCTTTAAACTCTCTAGGTTCTATAACTTCCTAATGGTCACAGCTACAATGTGGTAGAGTGAGGATTTTGCCCAAACAGTTTGACTCTATCACCTTACACTCTTAGGCATAAAACTTTAATCCCAGTACTGTGATACTGCGATTATAGAGTTAAATATGGGCTTAACCCTGATTCTGTCACTTTCCAAGGTAGTGATTGCAGGAAAACTTGCTTTCAGAGTTTCCTAATCTACAAAATGAGGTAATAATGTAGATTTCATAGACTTATTGTAAAGGCTAAATAAAAATAACAGAGAGCCAGTAAAAGACTTCCGTTTCAAATTGTAGAAAGGTGGGCAGGGGCTACTTAAAGTCCATACATCTCCATACATCTTTCTTTATTTTTTTCCACACATCTTTTAAAATAAAACCATAGAAATCAAAACAGGGAGCAAATAAAACTATCCATTGCTATTCCTACAGCACAATTGGGAGAGAGGTGATAATACAGTTGAGGTTACCTTTAGGTAGGGAAATAAATATCTGGAGCCAGAAGAGTTGTCTCAGGATCACATAAAAACAGAGGGTCAGGTATGAAATGTGCAGAGGACAGAGCGACAGGAGTAATGGAATACAGACAACACACTAATAATGTTCAAGCCCAGAGGAAGTGATTTCCATCCTGACTTGAGAAGTGCTAAAAACAGGTCCAAGTTTGATCAGAACACTTGGCTACTAGACAGTGATCACAAAGAGGTTGGAAAGTATGCAATCCATTTGCAGCTTCTCAGTCTTGAGAAGGCGTGATTCTGATGAAGAAAGAGCACCTAGAAAAGAGAGGTATCACCTGGAGGCATGGTAAGAGGAAAAGAAGAAAATGGCAGAAAGAGAGCTCTAAGGAAATAAAATACTTTCAAAAACATTGGATAAAAACAGAAAAAAGATCCCACATACCCTTTATTATAGAAGCTGCATTTTGCTGTGGAATTAAAAGATGAAGCTAATGAAGTTAGAATTTGGTAAATTTCAGGAGGAAATTTAGTAAGCCTTGCAAATCTCCCTCCGTTCCCTTAGGATCACCTGCTATTGTTTGTTCAAATTCCTCAGACGTGCTTTTGAACAGAATAAAGAACCCAGAATCCATTCAAATACATTATGAGAAGGAAAAAGAAGTGTTAACACTGTTCATTAAATGAAGTACACATACACAAACAGTTGAGGCAGAAAATGTAATGTAGCACAACATTCCACTATAATTAAACAATCTGGTTGGAGGTATGAAAGAACACCATGAATTAAAGGTCATAAACTGAATAGAAGTCTTAATAGGGACTTCTGGTTTGGGCTCCCATGGAAGAACTTGGAAGTCATCACTCCTGTCCTTACAACAAGTAAAAGCTGAACAAATTGCAAATTGATGATTATTCTTGATCTCATTAGAGAAATGGGGTTACAAGACACACAGCCTCTCCAAAACCTAGAGAGACAAGTGAATCCAGAGTCAGAATTGAGATTGAGATTTGGAGATATACTCCAAATAGTAAAATATACTCTACAGTTAAACAATATGGATATTCCATTTCTTTTTTTAAAGTAAAGATTATCTGTGTGAGAGAGAGAGAGAGATAGAGCAAGCAGGGGTAGAGAGGGGGAAAGGGAGAGGGAGATTTTTAAGCAGTCTCCAAGCTAAGCTCGGAGTCCAACGTGGAGCTCAGTCCTAAGACCCTGAGATCATGACCCGAGCTGAAACCAAGAGCCAGATGCTGAACTGACTGTACCACCCCAGCACCCCTGAGTATCCTATTTTTCATATGATAAACTGATAACAGAATATCTAGTAAATAAATACTAAACTGTGAGCAAATACAAAATAACTACTTGAGGGCTCTGGAGAGTGAACAAAAGCAGGTAGACTTTGGAGTGTAGTTAAAATTCGGGGGAAGAAATGACCATTTTCTTATTTTAAGAGAATGTGAGATCTAAAATGTGAGATTCTCGTTTTATGACTTTGACCTGAGAATAAGCCACAGTTGAAGAATAAAGTCAGCTATAACTCATAAAATGTCTTCCATCTTTATAAGATGAGGAGGCGGAGACAGAACTCTGGCAACAACAGAGCTCAGAGAGTGAGAAAGAAAATCCTGGAGAGGAGAAAAACTGAGCCAGAAAACCCACATTCTGGGAATAAACTCTGCCTAAAATTTTGCCTTGCCCTTGGATCATACATTTGTAAGTCAGAAGTAAAGCAGGACAGTTAGGGCTTGCAGAAATGAATGGAGACTTGAAAATGCTCCCTACCTACGTCAAAGGTGGGCTTTGAGCCCAAGTAAGTTATTTGCCTGCTAATACAAAAATACCAGCACTCTTTGGAACAATGTAACAGAATTTAGGGGCTCCACAATTAACACTCACAGTCTTTTAGATACAATCCTAGTTTGTAATCCTTGACATATAAAGAATTATGCTAAAAGGGAAAAGATCAATAGAATGCAAATCTGAGATTACATAGATATAGGAATTTTCAGCTGAGAACTTTGAAGTTGCTATTATAGCTACGCTCAATGAGATAAAAGAAAATATTCTCAATGAATGAGAATATATGACATTTCAGCAGAAAAATAGTATAAAAGAGAGACAAAGGGATATTTTATAAATGTAACATATAATACTTGAGGTAAGCAATTCACAAAATGAACTTATTTGGAAGATGAGATGAGAAAAGATACAGTCTTCAAATTTGAATATAGACCAATAAATATTATCCAATCTGAATTAGAGAGTAAAAGCATGGGAAAAAAATTAACAATACTGAGGGACCTATGCAAACAGGCTATCACATAGGTAATTATGGTCCCAGTAAGAGAAGAGAGAATAGGGCAGACTAAATATTTAATGACGTAATGGCTGAAAATTTTCCAAATTTGGTGAGACATAAATTTACAGTTTTAAGAAACTTAGCAAACCCTAAACAGAAAAAAAATAATACAAAGAAAATCATGCCTTACTTCTCAAATTACTGCAAATCAAAGAAAAAGAGACAAAAATAAAATCAGAAGACATGATATATGGATTTAAGAGAGCAAAGATTTCTCAGTAGAAAGTACTGAAGGCAGAAGACAGTAGAACAAGATCTTTAAAGTGTTGAGAGAGAAAAAAATGATCACCCCTAATTTTGTATCCTTCAAGAATGAAGGTGAGGTAGACTTTTCCAGATGAAGGCAAACTGAGAAAATTTATTGCAAGAATCACCTTCAAGAAATGATAAAGTAAATTTTTCAGTTTTTTTTTTTAAAGATTTTATTTATTTATTTGGCAGAGAGAGATCACAAGTTGGCAGAGAGGCAGGCAGAGAGAGAGAGAGGGAAGCAGGCTCCCTGCTGAGCAGAGAGCCCGATGCGGGACTTGATCCCAGGACCCTGAGATCATGACCTGAGCCGAAGGTAGCGGCTTAACCCCCTGAGCCACCCAGGCGCCCAATTTTTCAGTTTAAAAAGAAATGATATCATATGGAAAGTCTGATCTTCCAGACATAATGAAGAACATCTGACATGTTAAATACAGAAGACTGTGTTCCTCCTAATTTTTAAAAAATACATGTGACTATATAAAACAAAATTTAAACATTTTCAAGTGATGTTTATAACATATGTAGATATAATGTGGAAACTATCATAAAGGATGATATCACGGAGAGAGAGGATAAATGAATGAATGCATTTGCAAAGGTTTTAACTTTTGTATTAAGTGAAAAGGTATTAACTCTTTGTAGATTGTGCAAAGTTAGATATGTGTACTATAATCTGAGCAACTACTAAAAATAGCACAGAAAGGTATAGCTTAAAAAATAGATAATTAAAATGGAATTTTAAAAAGTATTTCATAATACAAAAGTGAACAAGATAGGAGAAACCGAGAAAATAACAAAGCAGAGATAAAAAACTGAAAAGACAAAATGGTCATTCTATATCCAGCCATATAAATAATTACATTAAAAATTAATGGATTAAACATTCCAATTAAAGTTATTAGAGTAAAAGAAGATAATTTGGACAATACTAAAAACCACCATGACTTACTTATAGTCTTCTGTTCAACAATAGGAGAATACATCTTCAAATACAGGTAGACAGTATGCTGGGCTTTGAAACAAACTTCAATAAGTTTAGAAAGATTAAAATCATAGAGTATGTTCTTTGAAAACATTAGAATTAAATAAGAACTCAACAACAATATGATACCTAAACTACAAATGTTTGAAATTAACAATGCATGTCTTAATAATCTGTGGATAAGGGGTGCCTGGGTGGCTCAGTGGGTTAAGCCTCTGCCTTTGGCTCAGGTCATGATCTCAGGGTCCTGGGATTGAGCCCTGCATTGGGCTCTCTGCTCAGTGGGGAGCCTGCTTCCCCCCCCCCCCGCCTACCTTTCTGCCTACCTGTGATCTGTCAAATAAATAAATAAAATAAAAAATCTGTGGATAATACCAAATGACTCTAGAAAATGTTTTTAACTGAATGATAATGAAAATACAACATACCAAATGGTATGGAATGCAGCTAAAATAGCAAACATATTTGCTAAACATATTTTTAATTTCTGAGAACTGGAAATGTTCAGTGTATAAAATACCAGCAATAGAAGAATGAAGGATAGCTCTTGGATTTCTTAATAATGGATTTTGACTTCTAAATCTATTGTTAAGATACAGGCAGTTACACTGCCAACAATTGAATTAAGACTCTCATAAAAAGTTTTCTAGAGTTCACACTCCATACATTTGCTTTTTCCATGTATCCAGGGTCTTTGATCCCCAAAGACTGCTTGAAAAATAATTGTCATGAATGAGATCCATAACTACAAAAGATCCTCTGATCAACGGACATGCGTACTCTGCTTTCTGAAGTCTTTAAACAGGCAAATTAAGGAAAGGGGGTTGATTGAAATAGAGATGCCACTTTGTTCAATCACAGCTTCCCCGCTTTCCTGGTTCTTTTGAACTCTGTGCAAGCCATGTCCTTTTGTTTCCATGGTTATGGCAATATTCACCTTCTCAGTTGAAATACTTGTAGGTTTTTAAATTATCACTCCAAATCTTAACTGCCTCTAGTTCTTAGAAATACATAATCGTGACGAACTTGGTTAATGACATTACTCCCACTCCATTTTAATACATGCTATACTAACATGCTGTTTTAATACATACCTTGGGGAAAACTCCTCAAGATTGCAGGAGAAAAGGGATGCTTACTTCCCAATTTAGTAGATCCAAGGGCAATAAGAAGTGGAACAGAATGTATTGATATCAATGGAAAGCAATAAGCACTCTCTACTTGACACTTGAAAAAAAATTTAGGCAGGGGCATCAGACAGTATTTATATCCTTGCAGAACTCACTGATCTTCCTCAATGAAAGAACCCAATGTGAATTCTTCCACAGCTTCAATGGTCTGAATACAAACTTTATTTATGCCGCTGAAAAATTATCTTAACCTTTTTTTTTTCTTTTTTTTTTTTGCCTTTCTCTATATGCTTGAGCATAGTATCCAGGGTCTTGCTTACCTATCCTTGCTGTTTCTTAATCCCCCTGCACAATTTTTCACTGTGTTCCAGACTTACTTAATAGCTCTCTCTCTCTCCATTTAATTTTAAAAACTCTTATTTATCCTTCAGATCTGAGCTTAAAGATCACATGTAGGAAACCTTTTCTTCTGCCTCTCATGTGAGCCCATATCACTATCTACATTGACTATCATAGCATATCATTTTTGCTTACTGATTTGTTTATATCGTGCAATTAATTCATCCCTGTTATATGTATAACCTTAATTTTTTCACTTAATTCCTAGATAGAATGATTGAATGAATAATTCTGCCTATACCAGAAGACTCTCCTGACATGTCTTTGCCTCTGACTGTGCTTTGGCCTCTAGAATATTTCACAAAAGAATAATATTAGTCAGAATATGCTAGATTAGTACTTCTCCAACCTTTATGTGAACACAAATCTCCTTGGGATTCAGTAGCTCTTGGATGAGGCCCGAGAGTCTGCATTTCTAACAAACCCCCAGGTTGTATAAAGACTTTGAGTCTGTGGATTTGTTTTGAATAACAAAGTTCTAGGCTGCAGGATTAACAACAACAAAACTACACAATGGAATCTTAGTAGTTTAACACAACAAATTTTTCTTTCTTCTCATGTAAAGCTTAGGACATTCTCTAGGACAGTTCTTTATTCAGTCACTCAGGGATCCAGATCATTTCCATTTTGCAGCTCTTCTATCTTAATGGAGTTTCCAATGTTACCATCAAAAAATGAGATAAAGAGTCAAGCAGGAGCTTTTTGCTAAATGAACTCAGAAGTGTCTCATTTACTGTCATATACAGTATATAGGCCCAAACTTGTGACATGGATCCGCTTAATTCAAGGGGAGTGCCAAGAAATGAGACAGAGCTGGCATGAGTGAATGTCTACTAGTGTCACCTAAAGCAGTGGTTCCCATTCCTGGATGCATAAGAAAATTACTCAAGGAGATATTGAAAACTGTAATTCTCCAAGCTTTACCTGTAACCAAATTCTGATTTAATTAGCTTGAGCTGGAATCCAAGAATTGCTATTTTATAAACATTTCCCTGGTGAGTGATTCTAATGTGTAGCCAGGGATTGAGAACCACTGATTTAGCAGCCTAAGCTCTTCTTCTATAGGATTTCTGCCTGACAAGTACAAATAGAACAAAGAACAGGCAGGAAAATTTGGGGCATCTTTCTGAAGAGGTGGGATGACTGTGGATGTCTACACTTCCTTCAGAACAGAAACAAGTTGAATATATGCTCTTCCTATTTAGTATATGTTCATCCTATTTAAACTTTAGGGTAGCCATGTCTGATCAAATTTTTTCATCTTAAATTAATCCAAAGCATCTTCAAAGTTTCAGTTTTTGTGACCGATACCAGTTGATTAGAGAAAGCCAACCTCATGATATTTTAGGGACAGAAGAAAATGTTTATGAATGGATACTTAGTTTTTAGGAAAAAGAATCATTACATTTCTTGATTTTTCGGGTATATAATATTTTGAGATATTTCTATCAAAGAGTCAACATATATATTATTAGAAATGGAATCAAATTATGCCCTTCTAATGGGAAATTATAATATTTTCCAAAATAGAAAAAAGCAGAAAATATCTACCTAACATGAGATCAGTTTACATTACTTTAGACAAGAAATACCAACAAACTATGAATATCTCACTAACAGAATTGGCATATTATCAGGGACTGCCAATCTCTCTAATACTAAAATTTTAAATTAATCTTGTCCAAGAGAAAGTTTAGTGATCTAATTCACTGAGCTATGGTATGTCCTTGGAAACTACAAATAATGTTTAGAGCAAATGGATTGCCTTATTGTCAATTAATTTCCAATTAATAGCCAATTCCTAGCATTCTTCTATAATTTCCTGTGAGGGAAATAAAAAAGTAAGCTCTAATTATGATCTTGGAAATTTTCCAGATCATAGTTATATCAATCCCTTGAGTGGAGCTGACTAATACTGACATAAATAGACAGGAGATTTGCATCTGTTTTGGAGTTCTCCCCCCTCATCAGCTTATCAGAGCATACAAAATGTATTGGTAAGGACCTACAAGATTCTATTGTTATAAACCTAAGTATCCATCAACAGATGAATGGGTAAAAAAATGTGGAAAAAAAAGCCCCATAATGGAATATTATTTAGTCTTAAAAAAGAAGGATTTCTTTGTCATTTGTGACAAAATGGATGAACCCAGAGGACATTATGCTAAATGAAATAAGTCAGACAGAGAAGTCAGACACAGGCCCAAACTTGTGACATGAAAGGAAAATACTATATGATCTCACTTATATGTGGAACATAAAAAAGTAGAACTTAAAAAAACAGAGAGGATAGTGATGGTTGCCAGAGACTAGAGGGTGGGAAAATGGAAAGATGTTGGTCAAAGCATAAAATTTTAGTTGTGCAGGATGAGTGAGTTCTCAAGATCTAATGTGATGATAGTTAATAATATATCATTGTATACTTGAAATTTGCTGAGAGTTAATCTTAAGTGCTCTCACCACACACACACACAAAGGTAACCATGTGAGGAGCTGGATATGTTAATTAGCTTGATTTTGGTGATCATTTCACAACATGTACATATATCAAAACATATTATACACCTTAAATATATACAGTTTTTTGTCAATTATACGTCATAAAGTGGGGAAAAAATTCAATTCTTATATCACTGACTTCCTATATTTTCTTGAGTAAGTTTTGGTATGATTTTTGTCTGCCATCACAGCTTTTTAAAAGTGTGATTTCTTTAGTAGATCAACCCTTTAAAAGAACATTTTTAAAGTTAGTTTTGAAGGGCAAGGTGGATTTTGCTCAGATATAAATATATGTTACTTAACGATGCTTATTCTAGAACTTCGAACAGAAAAAGTCCTTCTAAAAATAATTATTATTGTGCCAGCTGATAAAACAAACACTTGCCTCCATTACTGAACCAGATATACCATAGAATAGACCCTAAATCCTGTATTGGTGACAGATCTGGCTCTAAGAGACATTCTCAAGGCTTTCTAATTTAAGGGTTTTTAAATTCTCATCTGAAAATATAGCTGGAAAGGTCATCATTTTTCTAATTTCATCTTTTTAACCATTGTCTATTGAGAATTTGCCATACACTTGGCTTATGGTGATAGATGCTAAAAACAATCAAACAAACAAAAAACCAGATGTGGTCTGTGACATTATATTGTACTCCCACAAGTTATTAGTATATGAATTTTCAAAATGCAACCCAAGTGCCCTTTGTTGTTATATATACTTCCTACATTATAGCATAATATGACAAATATATACTTTGGCAACTATTCCTTAGAGTATTTTATATAAACTTAGAAGGAATGCTTTCCTAAATGTTTTAGGTTATCAGTAGTAACAACTTCATGGTGCCACATGCCACATATGATAAAATTGGATTATTAAAGTATAGCAACAATCTCATCTTGAATTTAGGATTTTGCGTGTCGATCACTGGGGCTCAGGTATTGCTAAGCCTATTTGAAGAAATGGTACACCACCCCAATAGTCAGTGATATTTATTTGCTTTGGAAAGGTTGTCCTGCAGCAAAGAAGTTACCACTGGAGGTGATGATGATTATGAATGTTGGATAGTGTCTATCACTCAGACTTGGCTTTCTGTCCAGCTTCCTAGTACCTCCATGTATGAGTCTTATGGAGAATAAGGAAGTTATAAATAAGATGTGAACAAATTCCCCCCCCCACGACCCAGTTCTATAAAACAGGGTACAAGCAGAATTCTCCTACATTGATGAGTTTGATAAAACTTTAGCAGAGAGCATGGTGCCAATGGTGCCAATGTAAGAAGACATGATACCTTTAAAGGGTAATATGTCAAACAGAATACTGGCATAGCCCAGAAATAACCCTAGTGCAGCAATGATCAGGAACAGAGATGAGAATGCCTGGAAGAGTAACAGTGACCCTTAGTAGAACTATGGAGCCCAGCAAAGCACTGATTATGCTTCTTCATAAGCACACATAAGACATTCTCAGCCAATCATATAAATATAGGGGAACTGGGAGGGAGGCTTTGCAGAAGGCCAAAGTCATTCTATGCATGTGAGAGTAGCCAAATCTAAACTTTCTAAACTCTTTCTGATACCAATTTCCACTCTAGGGCTTATAGGATGTCATGCATATGAGAAAAGCAAGAAAATAACATTCGAGTTACCACTTTCAATTTAGATCCATTCTTAGTCATCACCTATCAGAATCTAGGAAATTTTTGGCACTGATATGCAAAGTTTTCTGCTTTTATAAAAGAAGGTAAATATGAAACATATTTAATCACACATAATCGTTATTTTGCTACATTGTAATTAAGAATAAACAGTAAGCATTTCACAGAAATGATAGTAATTAGCATTAATTTTGTGCAGACAAACCAATTTTTAGAAAGATTTCCTTAGTTCATTTTGCTACTTTTCCTGTATGCAGAATCAGTATTGACATCAAAACTTTTTTCGCTATCATATACTTTGATAGGCAGGCACCACCCACATTTAACTGATGCCAGACAAGTTTCTCAACCAATCAGTAAGGGTTGTATGCTGTATGCTTAGTTGCCAAAGAGTACTGGTTAGGTAGTCTAACAGTATTCCCAAATTTGACTTTTGTGTGAAGAGTCAGGCACAGGTAAAAAGAGGAGAAATTAAGGTGGGTGTTGGCAAGTGGAAGAGAGAGAGAACATGATACAGATGTATCACTCAGCACTTCTGAGATGTAAATAAGGAGTAATTTTACAACTGAGAGAAAAGAGGAAGAATATATCGAAGACACATAGTCAAGACTAGGCTTCTTGTTATTCTTCTGGTACCAGATCTCCACTAGATATCCTAAGGTAATTCAGTCAGTTGTGAGAGGTTTGAAAAGTTCTTCCATGTGTGAAGATGTCTTACACTTTATTTGTATAATTAAAATTAAGCTTTTCTGAGCAATGACCTAGCAGTATAGATAAGAATCTACTGTCAAGTAATAATTGTGAGTTTATTCACAATAATTCCTATGAGTTTGTGCCAGAACCCTGAAATTATATGTGCCAGGAGATCAAATAAATGTGGTTCGACTTGTGGTAAAGGCAGATTTTGTCATTTGTACAAATCCTTCCTGAGGACTGGTCAAATGATTAAAAAGCATCCTATTTGAAGACACAAGAAGGCTACTAAGGTAAGGAAGAGTTACGGAGTGAATATCAGGGCAAAGAAGGAAATCCAGAGAGGTGAACTTGGCATTGTGGGACACTTTTCCTAAAGGAGCATAAGTTGATTGCAGTGGAACTACAAAGGAGTCAGAGAAGCTAAGAGGTACTTTGAACAGAACTTAACAAGATCCCTGGAATCCAGGAATCACTAAGGAGGAATACTAAACCTCCAGTTTTGGATGGGAACCTTGAATCCTTAGCTTGGAAATAATAGTGAAAGCAAAATAAAACCTTTCTCTTCAAGTCTAAAACCTAGCTACAAATCATCTCATATGTAATTGAATTAAGGAATCCTAGGATAGCTAGTGTTGGTAAATATCTGCCAAAAACTAACATATCCGGGAGGAATGTAACATCAAGTTTCAAATGATCTTCAGATTTTTTTCATTTTCATTTTCTGGCACCTAATAAAAACTAACCAACCATTTAAGAATGTACTTTAAAAAAAATAAGATAAATAAAAGACAAGAGAAACAAAATCAGAAGAGATCCAGATAAGAGTTATCAGACACCTTCTAAAGTAACTATGCTTAATATAGTAAGGAAATAAAACACAAAATTGAGAATTTATTTATAAAATTGGAAACTAAAAAAGAACCAAATGGCAATTCTAAAACTGAAAAATTGAAAAAATTTAAATATAAAATTAAGAACTTGATGGAAATTGAATAGTATATTAGACACAGCTAAAGACCATAAAGAAATTACAATATATGTGCAAAGAGAACAACATGTGTAAGTGATTACAATCTCCATTTTTACTAATACTCTTACCTATTTAAGCAGTAGTTCAGCAATGGTCCCCTCTCAGTTGAGCAGTATTGTTCTCAGGATTACCCCCAAGTGCCTCAGTAATTTTGCATTAGTTTGCATCAGTATTCTGCAACCATTTCTTCAACCTCTCCTCTTTCAACAACTATCCCTAGGATATTCTTCCTCACTGTTGCAGCCACACGTGTCAATACGTCCCTAGCCTGTTGTAGTCACTCAGTTACTAGCTATTCAGTTTTAACTCAAAAACAAACAAACAAACAAACAAAACAGGAGTGCCTGGGTGGCTCAGTGGTTTAAGGCCTCTGCCTTCAGCTCAGTTCGTGATCCCAGAGTCCTGGAATCGAGTCCTGCATCGGGCTCTCTGCTCAGCAGGGATCCTGCTTCCCTTCCTCTCTCTCTGACTGACTCTCTGCCTGCTTGTGATCTCTGTCAAGTGAATAAATAAAATCTTAAAAAAAAATTGGGGGGCCCCTGGGTGGCTCAGTCAGTTGAGCATCTGCCTTTGGCTTGGCTCATGGTCCCAAGGTTCTGGGATCGAGTCCTACATCTGGCTCCCTGCTCTGCGGGGAGCCTGCTTCTCCCTCTGCCTCTGCCTCTGCCTCTGTCTTTCTCTTTCTCTCTCTCTAACAAATAAATAAAATCTTAAAAAAAAAAAAAACAAAACAACAACAAACTTTTGGTCTGGTTGTGGAGCTCTAGGTGGCATGTAACTTCTCTTTTTGACCCTAACAGTCAACATCATCAACAAAAAATATATATATTATATATTCCAGACTGTTGTAGGTGCTGGGAGATGGATGCATCAGTGAAAACAAAAGGGAAGCAAGCAACAAACACCAAAAAGTTAAAAATCTCTGTTCTCTAAAAGAGGTAAATGTACCATAAATAAACAATAGATATAATAAGTAAATAAATACAAGTATTCTAGAATGTGAAGTACATGATAGTACATAGTGTCGTTTTTCTTATTGATACTATAATTGAGATAAGGTTGAAAAAAAAGTATATTTTTTATTGTTTTAGTCCTTGAAATCTGTTCAGACTAACCTTATGGCACAGCATATGGTGAATTTTTTAAATGCTCTTTTATACTGGGAAAGAGTGTTCTGAGAGGTGAGGTGTTCTTTACCTTTGGGTTAGGTGAGTTTTACTAAAAAAATTTTGCTTTTACTAATTTTTTGTCTGCTCAGTCCATTACTGACAAAAATGTGCAAATTTAGACCATCATAGTATGCATTTGTCTTTCTTTTCACTTTTGGTAAATTTTGCTTTACAATTAATAAGGATATATGTTAGGTTCATAAAAATTTGGAGTTACTTTAGCTTCCTTGTGAATTAAACCTTTATTTTATTATGACGGCCTCTCTATCTCTGGTTATACTTTTTGCCTTAAAGTCTTTTTTTTTTTTTAATATTTTATTTATTTGACAGAGAGAAATCACAACTAGGTAGAGAGGCAGGCAGAGAGAGAGGAGGAGGCAGGCTCCCCGCGGAGCAGAGAGCCCGATGTGGGGCTCGATCCCAGGACTCTAGGATCATGACCTGAGCAGAAGGCAGAGGCTTTAACCCACTGAGCCACCCAGGCGCCCCTGCCTTAAAGTCTTTTTTTGCTTGATGTTTGATGTTTGATATGGCAACACCACATTTTTTTTGGCTATGTTTATACTAAGTGGTTTCTCTGGAGCATTGCTTAGCACCGGGTCTCCCATAAGGCTGCAATCAGTGTGTTGGCTGGGGCTCATCACAAGGTTCTACTAGGAGAGTAAGCTTCTAAGAGTCTTTATGTGCCTTCACAGACTATTCATCAGAGACATTAGTTCCTTGCCATGTGGGTTTTTCCATTAGGGCAGCTGGAAATATGGCATCTGAGCTGTCCTCTTGTGCTCTCTTACTTGATTGTTCTGAGGAAAGTCACCTGCTATGTTGTGAGCTTTCCCAGCTGACTGAAGCCTTCTAACTGCCACTTGAGTGAGCTTGGAGATAAGCCTTATGATGACTATCTCCCTGGCCAGCACCTTGATTGCAGCCTTCTGAGAACCCTGAGCCAGAGGCACAGAGCCAAGCCATGCCAGGATTCCTGATATAATAATGGTTCTTTTTTTAAGCTGCTAAATTTTAGGGCTAATATGTACTATACGAAATAGATAACCAATAAAACTACCAAGTGTTAAGAAGATATCCTGGCTTGTAGAAACCACATAAGTTATTTTCTTATGTGCACAATTTTATTGAAATCAATAGCATTTGCTTCCCCTACCCCCCAGTTTTACTGATATATAATTGACATTCAATATTGCATGAGTTTAAGGTATACAGCATAATGACTTGACATATGTATATATTTTGAAATGATTACCAGAGTAGATTTAGTTAACATCTGTCAACTCAAATAGTTCAATTTGTTTTTCCTCGTGGTGAGAACTTTTAGGATTTGCTCTCTCTTTTCAAATATGCCATAGAACATTGTTAACTATAGTTATCATATTGTACATTATGTCCTCGGTACTTATCTTATAACTGTAGGTTTGTACCTTCATCATCTTCAACAAATTCCCTCAACCCTGATTTGTTTTAACTGATTAAAATCAATATGGGAATTTATTTTTTGGCTATATAGGTATCATACAGATCTCAAGGGTTATACCTGGGCCTAATAAGCAACTGGAGCAAAATGCTTTCTTATTAAATTCCACAATATTTTCATGATCAGCAAACTTTTTCTGTAAAGGGCCAGATAGCTATACAGTGTCTTTCACAACCATTCGATCCTGCCATTATGGCACAAAAATGGACTTGATGATATGTAAATGAATTGCATGATTATATTTCAATAAAACTTTATTTACAAAAACTGGCAATGGGTGGTATTTTGGCCCATGAGCCATAGTTTGTCAATCTCTGATATAGCTGATTAGCAAGCATTGTCAGCTATTTGAGGAAGACATGAAACTTAATTGGATTTCTAAAAGTTACATAGAAATTTAACAGGAACAGTTAAAATCTAGGTTAAATTGTAATGCAGATTTTTAAAAATTATAAAGGAAATTTATAAATAAAAATTCTGAATTGGAGTCTATTTGTTAAGTTATGGAGATCTAATGTGATTACATTTAACAATCCTGAACTGTAAACTTGGAATTTGCTCAGAGGATCGATCTTAAGTATTGTCACCATAAAGAAAGAAGAAAAAAAGAAAATGGCAACTATATGAGGTGATGGATATGCTAAACAGTTTTTTTTTTTTTTTTTGCTAAACAGTTTTTAAAAGAATTTATTTGTTTATTTATTTGTTTCAGAGAGAGAGAGAGAGAGAGTGTGTGTGACCATTCAGAGGGTTGGGGGAAAATAGGAGGAAGAATCTCAGGCAGGCTCCACGCTGAGCCCAGAGCCCAGGGGGAAAGCGCAAACCCATGACTGTGAGATCATGACCTGAGTTGAAACCAGGATTTGGATGCTTAACAACTGAGCTACCCAGGTGCCCCTAAATAGTTTTATTTTATAATGTATATGTGTATCAAATGATCATGTTTTATACCTTAATATATATAATTTTTAATTACCAATTATACTCAATAAAGCTGGGGGGGGGACTCTACTTGGCAAATGAATTCTGCTGAGCAAAGAACAGTTATAAACAATAAACTACTTACGGTCCTTGAAAGAAAAGATGTTTCTTCTGAACAGCTTTTTAGTAGTTACTGAGATTATAACATATGCTAAGGAAATCATAGTAGAAGGAAAATCACATTTTTAACTTGTATCTGAAAAATATTAATGGGAAATCTTAACATATGGACAATGTCTTATTAAAATATAGGGAAGACATCTCCATCCCTTTCATTGACTTATTAAAATGTCTTATTAAAATATAGGGAAGACATCTCCATCCCTTTCACTTACTCTAAAACATTGCTTATGTCTAAGGAAAGGATTTCTGATATTGCAGGTTCAAATATATCATCAGTACCTAAATGTCAAGGGTTAAGAGATGTTCAATGAAATGTGGTTAGTGAAATGTCATGTGGCAGAATTCCAATCATGAAATGCTACAAAATGAGGGGTCACAGCAACCTGTGGTGTGAAAGAAAATGTCAGTAATAGAATGGAACAGTAAATAACACTATCCTGCTTGTTATCTGAACAGACACTTGGCAATGCATTTCATCTTCACTTGATCACTTTGCTTCCTCTCTATGATCTGTGCACATATGAGTGCCCCCTTTTGCTCGTTCTCTCTCCCCAACATACATTTTAAACAGGCACTGTTTAAATACTTTTAAAAGATAAACAAAAAAGATGTAAGATAGAGAACCCCACTGAGCTCAAAGGTAGCTATTATTTCTCACAGTATACTCAAGCAAAATATAGTGAGTTTAAGATATTATACTATGATAGAAATGAGTTCTTGAGCCAGTTAGATTTTAGGAAATTACTCATAGTTTTTCGATCTGATAGTCTTATCGAGAGAAAGGCAATCTGAGCTCAGCCTTCCTGTTCTCTGTGATCGGTAGCCATTTTTTTCATGTTTTCTAGAACGCTTTATTTGCAGTACTGTGTAGTGTCTGCCACTGTTTTGAACTGTGTTGCACACAAATGCTGCAGCCAAAACATACCCAGTTTGCTGGGAATTAGACCAGTTTCTGTGAAGTTGGTAGTAGAACTATTTCTTTGGAAATAGAATTTGCTCTGGAAGTTGGTAGACTATTTCTTTGATTACCACCCAACTAACCAGCCTCCCAGCACCCTCATTCTTGTGTAGTCTCCCCTATAAATCTGGTCTGGCCCTGAAATATGCTATAACCAGTAAAATGCAGCAGGAGTGACATTGTGCCAGTTCTTGGCTGGAGCTTTCAGAAAACCCAGAGGCTTTTGCTTTTGCACTTTACATTTTTGCATTTGGGGAAGAGCCAGATGCTGTGCAAGAAGTCAGCTACTTTGAGAACACTAAGCACATGGCCAAATTGACTAGGAAGACTACCCATGGTGGAGAAATGAGGTGTCTAGGCAATGGCAAAAACAGAGGCCCTAAGCATGGGACCCCAGTGGAACTGAAGTCGCCAGCCCCCTGTCACTTGAGCCACACCAGGTATACTATATAAAGAGCTACAAAGATGAGCTGAGCCAACCCACCATCCTTTGTCCAAAGTCCTGACCCACAGAATTGTAAGCAAATAAAAGGTGGTGGTTTTAAGCCACTAAGCTTTGGGGGAGTTTTGCAAACACAATATATAACTGAAGTTGAAGAAGAGGGGCAATCACAGGCAAAGCCAGGAAAAAGTAAAGACCCTGGTAACCTAACAGTGTTCTTGAGGGAGAGCCAGGAAATGTCATTATATACAACCAAACACACTCTGCCCTAGGTGCCCTCAAACAAATGATGTGCCATTACACCAGGCAGTTTTTTAATAATGAGCGGAGATAATATGGCCCCATCAAACAACAAAGGGACAGGACATAGATATATCCTGTTTAGCTTTTGGGACATAGGTCCTATCTGGAGGGCAGAGAACAGAAACATTCCTCTTCTGCAGGTTACTTTTAATAGAAGGGTCAAGAAAGAGAACAGAATTTGTCAAGGTTTACAATTCTATGTTTGCATCAATAAACAAAAATTTTGATATAGGCAAGGTGTTATGGCCATCCTGAGACATCCACTCAAAGTTTGGTTTGGATGTCGAGACTAAAGACAACACAGGTTTTCTGGGGGAGGGCAGGATTCTCAAGCTGGTTAAAAAATGGCTTAAAAGAGGATAGAAAGGAGACTTGTCTGGGGTTTCCATGGTGGAGAAGTGGAGTGGGGTAGTGCCATTAGAGAAAAGGGCATGCCTGGATTGAATTTCTTATCAGTGCCAAAGAAGGGAGCATCTGGACTTTCTTATTAGCTTGTCCGAATGTGAGACAAAGGAGAAGCAGTGGTAGGGCTCAAAAGCTGTCAGCAGTCAAACATCCGAAAATGGAGTCAAACTCTGTTACAATCCATCCCTTAATGTTTGATGACTAAAATGTACCATGCTCATTTAAATGAATTTGAACTTACTTAAGTAGGCCATTATGCATTCCATGAAGCCCAGTGTATGAGACCAGCAAGGGGGAGACAGGTCCTTGAATGTCTTCTTCAAGAGCCCAGTATTATATATATACTGAAAAGTAAAATGAGTGCCTTGGTCACTATCAGTAACATCTGGAATTCTGAAGAGGATAAGAAATGTCTTGATGAGGCCGTGGATTTTAGCTTTAGTGTGAATAGAAACATGTGGGACCTTGATAGATGTTTTGGATGTCTATGAGGCAAGAAAGTACTAGAGTTCTTAGGGTAAAGAAATAAGGGGGCAATAGGGGTTAGGAAATTGTTGTTGCTGCCACTGAGTAGATCAGACATCCAGACCACTTGCAATGGTTCAAGAGACTAAAATTGTACAAATAGGGCTGATTGTTAGTCAAGGCATCCAGCGCCGCTAATATGCCTGACATCCTGTGATTCAATGCCTGAAGTCTGACCAATTATGCTGATCCTTGTGTCCTGTCCTCTATCAGAGACATCCTGGTTAAGGGTTAGAAAGCAGCTGCTCTCCAGAGAGTTCCATCATTTGTGGATGCTGATAAATAATTTCATCCATAAAGATCACAAACTCCTTTTGCTATTCATTCAGTTGATCCCAAGGGGCTCAGGTAGCCAGATACCTGGAGATGGGTTCTCTTCTTTCATACTCTGGCATATAGCAGGAGACTAAGGACAGAGGAGGCAACCCCTCCTGCAGGAAGGACATGTCAGAGGGCCCAGGCTTTTCTCTGTCCTATAGCAAGGCACCTCAGCAGTCATGCTGAGTTTGAGGGTTGCTACTTCCATGATCCAAGATAAGCAGCTGGGTATGGAGTGTCACACGTCCAATATGTGGAGAAAAATTGCTAATATAATGGCATAGAGCATTGGGTCAAGGGGCGCAGTTTTTGCATCAGAAGCCTGCAGGCAATTTGTGATCATTATAGGTAGTCAAGAGACTCCAAAAGACATGAAAAGAGGTTGCAAAAGCCTCAATGACAAAGGAGTCTTTGGAGATACTAAAGGGAATGTATATTGTACTAAATTTGAACAAATTCTAGAGAATTTTGTCGTAATCTATAGTAGAAAAATATGTTTGTATGGAGTTGGAAATTTCAAGAATATTGATATGGAAACCTAAATACATGAGACCACGGCATCTAATTTACTGTGTGGTCCTATTTATTCTTTACAAATACGGGAAGAGGGCAGATTAGACTATTAAATGGAGAAGTGGGAATAATTACCTCTTCTCTATATAGGACTTTTATGTTGTAGTTCAGTCCTTGAAGGCCCCAGTTCTAATTTGAGCTTTATTAACTATTTTAACTAGAGAAATGGTCTTTGTAGTCCTATCTTGTCAAGCTGATTTATAAGTACAAAGACTTAACTTGATCTTTAATTCACTAGGTCAGGGCAATTATGCTCATTATAGGATGTTTTTGGGCAATAAGTGCTATGAATATGGGGGATTTAGGCAAGACCGTAGTTTCAATAGCTAAAATGAGATGCATGTCTATTTCACTTTATGTTCAGTAACTCCTCTAAGATTACAGGCTATGAATATGGGGGATTTAGGCAAGACCATAGTTTCAATAGCTAAAATGAGATGCATGTCTACTTCACTTTATGTTCAGTAACTCCTCTAAGATTACTTTGTTTCAGTTTAGTGGGATTTCCCAGTGTAACTGTAATTTGAGCCCCATGTCAATTAAGGCCTTAAAATTTTGCCAATTGGTGCATTGATATGAAAGTTAGTTAAGAACCTATACTGTAGAAGCACAAAACTGATCAGCACCTTTTCCCCCTCCTTTTCTGTGTATATTACTATGGTGACTTTTAGATTTCCAATTGGGTCAAATTGTGGACCTCTTTTTTCATTTATTTATTTATTTTGTATGTTTTCTTCCTCTCTCCCTCCCTCTCTCCTTTCTTTCTTTCTTCCTGCTTTCTTGCTTGCTGTGTGTGTGTGTCTGTGTGTGTGTGTGTGTGTGTGTGTGTGTGTGGTTACTGGATATACTTCAGTGGGTTCCTCTCTACCCTACTCATAATAGGCTTCTTCCTCCAGAGAGCCCCAAATCAGTGTCATCAGGATTAGGGATCTCACCTCTGGCAATGGTTGAATTAGTCTGTGATTGTGCTACAGGAATGCCACGGGTGTTTTTCCTTATATCCCTGATGATAAGTATCTTTTTTGGCAACGGAGACAAAAGCGCAACAGCAGCAGCACCAGCAAAGGCATTTTATAGTGTCTCAGTGAGCCCTCTGTCTTTAGGAAGGTAGAATTCAGCAATTCTCATTTTCAAATAATGACTGCTATTCAAATAACTGTTCTTCCTCCCCTGAGTTACCGCCCTGTAGTCCATGCATATCACACAAGATGTAATCATTCCCTTGAACTCTCTGTGAATGAGGCGTACACCTGAATGAAACACACCAGGTCACAACTGGTCACAAGGCAAGAGTCAATCTCTGAACCTACTCTCAGTCATGGTTTTTGCTGGAATCAGGATACCTACTTTAATCTAAAGACATACAGGCGAGCCCAGGCTGAGACACATGACCCAGGGCTGCTTTAATGAGGGCCTGAATCACATACTTCTTTCCCTAAAAGTCAATTAATTATTAAAACTTAGGTTGATTCAATCTGTAATGGCGGCTCAGTAGAACTCAGAAGATAGAGCACGAAGCAGCACAGCTCAACATGCGGGCTAGCTACAGGCAGCAGCTCAGAGTACACGCTTGTCATCAGACAGCAGAACCTGTTAGTAAGCGAAAGAAAGAGAAGAAAAGACCTCCAGTGACGGTGGTTATTGTCTCGAGTCAGCTGTGACATTCTGCAGAGACAGGAGGCATACACAGAAGCAGATAGGACCTCTGCCAAAATCTGGTTTGGATGTCAAGTCTGCAGGCTCCAGGCACACACCAAGAGGGGATGAAAAAGGTTTATTTATGTAATGAGTCTTTCTGGGGAGAGGAGAGCAGACTTCCCAAGCAGGTCCAAACATGGCTTGAGAGAGCAGAGGAAAGAGACTGGTTTGGGTTTTCATGATGATTAAGAGATGGTGGGAAGGGGCTTTTGTGGCTTGACCTCCCTTTCAAAGAAAGAAGCAGTTCTTATCAGCATGCCAAGATGTGGGGCAGAAAGGAGAGAGGTGAGGTTGTAAAAGCTCTCAGCAGTCAAACATCAAAAATAGAGTCAGACTCAGTCAGAGGGATTTCTGGATATAACCGCTCATAGTGGAGTGAATTGCCAATGATGGTTGTAGACTGTATGAGCTGAGGGGAGTTTAGATGACATGCTGTGGAAGATGGTAGCTCCTAGATCACCCCAGAGGACACCTGGACATTTATAATACTTTCCAAAGGGAAACAGAAGGATGAGAGCAAAGCTTTAAAATGACGCCTCCCCTGGAAAGCAAGTCTTTTATTTTTCTGATATTGTGGCATTTTAACAAGTCAGCTTTAAAAAGTAATACCTTACATAATCAACATTCATCACTGTATTCCATATAGAGAAGCATGCATAGGACCTAATACTGTTTATGGCATGGGGGGCAGGGGGAGGACTGTGCAAACATTGGCTAAATAAATATATGAAATTTCTGGAGTTTCAGACTTTAAAAAATACTTTCTCACAGTTTATCTAATTTGATATTTAAATGCCTCCTCTGAGAAACACACTATTATCTACATTTTACAGGCAAGGGAACTGAGGTTCAGAAAAGATAATACCTTTGCTCAAATTCAGGCAGCGAAAGAGCCAAGGTTCAAGCCCAGTTATTTCTAAAGACTTATGTGTTTTTTACCAAAGCATGCTATCCCTGCTAGGGACAGAGATAGGAGATCTCTATTTGGAGATAAATGAGTTTCTCTCATGGAGTACTTTCTGGTTCTTTCATCTTTCTGATCTTCAAAACTCGACTTCATAGTCTAAGGGCTGTTTCAGTGAATGTTGAAAAAAAATACATTAGACACATTTATTTCTAATAGCATTCAATTCCAGTGATTCGCAAACTGTTATTCAAACACTTTGTCTGGAATAATTCTTGTATCTATTACTGACACATATTAAAAGTCCAGATTCAGGTATTCTCAGTGATTCATTATACTTGATATCCTGAAATATTTTGAATTTTTTTTGAAGATCTGAAGAAAAAGAAGTAATCAGATCTCTCTCCAAAGCAGTCCTTTCTTTCCTCCTAAATTAATGTAAAATTATATCCAGGAGATGAGTTCTAGTTGACTGTAACCCTAAATGGAATTTGTTTAAAAGTCCTTACCATTCTGATTGCTCAGTCTGTAATCAACATTCAAGTTCAGAAACTATATAAATTATGTTCCTTAAATGAGTGAGTCACATGAAAACGCTCACAGCTTAACAAATTTCTTTTTTAAGGAACAAAGCTTATCACAAGTAGTAGAAAGCTGAATTATATTTTGTTGTCAATTTACTCCTCCCAAGGAGACCATTTTCAAAATAATACAGTGCAAAATTCCATCTATGCCTTGATTCCTAAAGTATCTAAGAACTGAATCCCTGCCATTATTATTCCATCTACTGATGCCCTAGATATCTATCTCAGATAACATTCCCAGATGTCTTGAAAGCATTCCTCTCTTGGATGGAGAGCACTGTCATTGACCAAATTCGTTCCTCCTGGGACCTCTCTTTCCTTAGATTCCTGATAGACTTGTCCATCAGACTACAGTTCATATAAGGGCAGAAGTATCTGAATTCTAATGGAAAAATTGCCTAGATTCTCACCCTGAAACCCCGCAAAAAGTCTCAGTGATAAGCTTCCAAATATACATTTAATTTCAAAGAAATGTGATTTATCTATTACAAAAGCACTGCTTTTGGTAGTTAATTACACGCCTCCCTGCTAATTCCTAGAAGGCACATTTCTGAGATCTAAAAAGAGGTAATGACATCACTATCTGTGAACCCCTTCTGTTAACGTGTGGTAACAAACACTGGGCATTACCTTTACTTGTTTCTTTGTGTGTGGGGAGGTGGGAGGAGTGATTTCTCACAGTACTTATTATACTTCATTATGGCAGTTTAATTCCCTGTCTTCTTCCTTAACAAATAGGATTCATGCATACTCTTTAGCTCTTACAGGTCTAGCACTGGACCTCGGTGAATGTTTGTTGAACTAAATCCTAAAATAAAAGTGACTTTTTTTCTTTCTATGGTATCTTCTCTGTGGAACCTTGAGAAATTCAAAATATAGTGGCAGATATCTTTCCTGTATCAATACCTTCCATTTGAAGGAGGATGGATTTGTGTGATGGTAAACTGTACTCTGAATTTTCGATCTATGTGTTTCTGTAACTGAGTTAATATTAAGGTTTCAAAGGGAAAAATCTATTTTTAGATTTGTTGGCTCCATTATCAAAGGAACGAGACTGAGACAAAGTGAAAGTTATGTAAAGCCTTATTCTATGCCAAGCATTAGAAGTTAGACTGACTGGCCAGGGCCGCCTCCAAAGAGAGTGACGACCCCCTTGGTCTTACAGGTTAGTTTTATAGGGCGCAACTGAAGACCTCTACGTATGTGGCTTTGGCTGATTGGATGTCTCCTACCTGTGTGTTTTAGTAACGATTACCGGGAACCGATACTAGTAACTGCAAACAACAAAATGGCCTTGTTTTAGGTATGTGTTTTAGCAACAGTTACCTGGAACTGATGTCAATATCTGTTGAGGCATTTATTAAACAACAAAATGTCTACATAGGCAACATGGAGTCACTATGGCTAAGTAGGCCCAGGCAGGCCCTAGGGGTTTAACAGGTTTTAACGTGGAATTGACCCCAACATTCCCCCCTTTTCTTTGGAGATTAGTCAATTCTTTGACTCTTTCTGAACTGCAAGCAAACCAGGCTCCAGTGGGGGCCTTAAGGAAGTTAGTGAAGACAGTATTATGGTCCATTGGGCTGTTTTAGGCCGATGAGGTGTTTCCTGGCTGCTGCTGAGTAGGAACAGGGTTAAAAGTTATGAAATCCTGGGGCACCTGGGTGGCTCAGTGGGTTAAAGCCTCTGCCTTCAGCTCAGGTCTTGATCCCGGGGTCCTGGGATCAAGCCCCACATTGGGCTCTCTGCTCAGTGGGGAGCCTCTGCCTGCCTCTCTGCCTACCTGTGATCTCTGTCTGTCAAATAAATAAATAAAATTAAAAAAAAAAAGTTATGAAATCCTTTTGAGTCTTAGTTTTAGTCCACAGTTGGTGGGGTCCACCAGCAGTGGCTCCTATCTCTGGGGGGTGTTCTTGCCCTTGGCTCGTTTGGTGTGACACGTGTGAATCCAGGTCCTGACATCCTCTACCCTTACTGCCATGGGGGTGGTCGGGATGACAGCGAATGGTCCCTTTCAGCGAGGCTTCAAGTTTTTATTCAGTGGCAGCGTATCCAAACCAAGTTTCCAGGTTGGTAAGGATATGGTTCCTCTCCCATCTCCATCTCAGTGTAGGCAACTCGGATCCCTGTGTGGGCTTTTTTTAAGACAGACTCTAGTGCCTGCAGTGACTGGAGTACAGATTGATCAGTCATTTCCGCTAGGTCAACCTTTTGTAGCCGTGGGCAGTGTGGAGGGGGTCTCCTGAACATTATTTTAAATGGGGTAACCTTGTTTAATAGGGTGTACATCGCGCCCTAAGGAGGGCGAAGGGAAGGAGATCCACCCACCCACCGCCAGTTTCCGGAATTAACTTTGTCAAGGTCTCTTTAAGAGTCCGGTTTATTTTTTCTACTTGTCCGGAAATCTGGGGCCGGTAGGCACAGTTTAGTTTCCAATTAGTGCCCATGGCCTTGGCCAATGCCTGTGAGACTGAACTCACAAATGCAGGGCTGTTGTTTGACCCGATCATGAGAGGCAACCCAAACCTAGGAATTATTATTATTATTTTTAAGATTTTTTATTTATTTATTTGACAGACAGAGATCACAGAGAAGCAGGCAGAGAGAGAGGAGGAAGCAGGCTCCCCGCTGAGCAGAGAGCCCAATGCGGGGCTCGATCCCAGGACTCTGGGATCATGACCCGGGCCGAAGGCAGAGGCTTTAACCCACTGAGCCAACCAGGCGCACCCAGGAATTATTATTTTTTTTAGTAGTTTTTTTTGGCTACTATTCCTGCAATCTCATGTTTGGTGGAAAAAGTCTCTACCCAGCCTGAAAAGGTATCTATAAAAACTAACATATATTTGTGTCCAATGGGTTCTGTTATTATCCCTACAGAATATTAGGTAAGATCATCTAAGCGAGCTATTGTGTAACTTCTCTGAAGTCTACCTTAAGATGTCTAGCTTAGGTAAACAAACATTTAAAGATAGCAAAATCTAGAACTCAATATTTACAAAGGTGTGTTACTGAAACATAATTTTTCTTTCTAAAATAACCCTCATTTTCAGAGATAGTCAAATCAGGACTAATTTATTTGAAAAACAAGTCCAGTTTTAACAGACTTGGCCTAATTATTTAATAAGCTCAGCAAGAACAGTGAGTGATCATATAGACTTTTTAGAATCTGCTTTGCTGGAACTTCTTATAAGGAATCTTCTAGGTTGAACTTTTAGTAGCCTCTCCGGGCCAGAAGCCAAGCCACGTACTTGCCATCAGACATGCCTGCAATACCTGTCGATTTGGGCAAATTCTTCTTCCTGAGGTCCCCAAAGTATCCTACCAGGAAGTGACATTCTTTACTCACCTGGTGAGGCTGCTGGGAACTCTGTAAGCAAGGTATCAGGCTAACAGTTCCAAAGGGCTTTACAGCTCCAGGTTTTATAGTCAACCTTAGTTCCTTTAAGCTGTCTGGTCATATCTGAGTCTTTTCAAATATGACATTCCAGTCAAAGCCTTGGTAAAATAACTAGTGTTTCCAATGGTGTCCTGTTACAAGGAGAACAGATTCCTATTGAACTTATGCAAATGACTGCTTGCCATGGAAGAAGAATACTTACCGAGACCTTAGGAGCTTCAGAGGGTTCAGATAAAGAGAAAAGTTGAATGTCTTGATTCGTTTACAAATGAATACTTTTGCATCTCTGTAGGTTACAGATAACTTAAGAAAAAGTTTCCGTAGTCTAAAAGAGTAAACATCAGTTTGTCTAGTCCCATGTTACTAATTCTGGTTTAGCCTGAATGCAGCTTTTACTTAGTTCTGGAAATTTTTACCCATTTTAGTTCTAGGATTTTTTTTCTTCTTATTTATTTATTTGACAGAGATCACAAGTAGGCAGAGAGGCAGGCAGAAAGTGAGAGGGAAAGCAGGCTGCCTGCTGAGCAGAGAGCCCGATGTGGGGATCATTCCCAGGACCCTGGGATCATGACCTGAGCTGAAGGCAGAGGCTTTAACCCACTGAGCCACCCAGGTGCCCCTAGTTCTAGGATTTTTTAACATATCCAAGACCTGTATTTGTCCTGAAAGTCCTTTATATGAATCTCCTTTAAGGTAAAACTTATTTTATAAGAGAATTAAAACAATTATAAGTGACAAAAACTCAGAATAGATATGGTTTTACAATTTAACTGGCAAGAAAATCAGGTTACTTCTGTGATACATAACATTTCAATAATTACAATATCAAGTGATGACCTTATCAAAAGGTTAAAACTTTAGGAAATGCATAGAATTTTTATAATAGTTATAGTAGTTACCCAATTGTAACCCAAGGTTATCATTGGTTTAGCAGTACTTTCTGAGTAACTTAGTATACAAAGCAAGAGCCTTGTGAGTCAAAGAGATCCCATTTACAATTTAAATCTTGTTGACAATTGTTAAAAACTAAGTTTTAAAGCACATGATTCAATAGGGTTACGGATGAAACAAAACATAGAAACTGGTTTCCCTGGGCAGGCAAAGAGAAAACCATTTATATTCCCTTCTTAACAGCAGATCAATTAATCTAAGAAAACTTTGTCTTTTTGAACAGAGAGAAAAGCAGATTTGTTTTTATACCAGTGTTTTTTAGCTTACATAATAGTCAACATTTACTTGAGTGGATCACCAATATAGATTTGCCATGACACAGGGCTTTATTTAAATACTTTTAAAAATACTTTTTAAAATACTATGCCTCATTTGAACAGAAACATTTTATAGGAAAAGATTTATTAGGTTTTTTTTTCTTTCTCGTGAATACATCCATCAAAACTGATCTAACATGGTTAAATTTCAAACATATTTCATTGTTCTCTTTCAAACTTATAAACCAAGGCAAATAAAGGTCACTTTCCCCAAGACTTCTTTTTTTTTTTTTTTTTTTTTTATTTATTTGACAGACAGAGATCACAAGTAGATAGAGAGGCAGGCAGAGAGAGAGAGAGAGAGAGAGAGGGAGGGAAGCAGGCTCCCTGCTGAGCAGAGAGCCCGATGCGGGACTCGATCCCAGGACCCTGAGATCATGACCTGAGCCGAAGGCAGCGGCTTAACCCACTGAGCCACCCAGGCGCCCCTCCCCAAGACTTCTATGACTTACTAAATACCCTCAAGTTTAGTTTTTATTATTTCCTTTCAAGTCCTGGTACAACCAGATATTTTTATTTTAAGAGAAAACTACTTACACTCTTAGATCCTCTTTTTTTGTGTGTGTAGTTTTTCTAAACTTACTATCAGTTATCAGTCAACTGCCTTTTCTCTGGTTTTTTAGACAACATTAAAACTTTTAATAAAAACCTTAATGGAGTTTTATTTGTTTGTTTGTTTTTGGTAGTCTAGAGTACATGGAATCATTTCATGGGCATTTATCATTCTGATGTGCTACATTTTAATCTTAGTCTGTCCTGACCATACCCAAAATTTCTTTTTTGAAGATTTCGCTTCACAAACCTTTTACAACTTTTTTTGCATTTAGGTTTTGTCCCAACCCATTTTTTTTTCCAAATAATTATCTCATTTAGGAAAAAATTACCTTTTATCAAAATGTATTTTCACTCCCTTTATTTATTTATTTATTTATTTTTTATCTCCTACTTTTTACATATAGGGTTGTTTTTCTTACTTCCATCAGTCTTAGTTACAGTTAGCAGAATTTTTTATTCTTAGAAACATTTTAGTCTCTAGTGATGGCTAAGTATTAACCAGTTGTGAACAGTTACAACAGAATTCTGTAGATGGCAAATTCATGAATCAGTTAAGTATAAAACATGTTTACTAACAGATTAATTTTTTTTTTTTTTTTTGCAGTAAGAAGTGAAAAATACAAACCTGGTTCCCGTAATTAATGCTTTAATATTTTATCCTATTTGGTTAAGACCTGGATGTCCAACAAATTTAATTCCATTTGTAATCCAAGCAAACCTTTAAAGTTTCAGGTTACCAAAGACTTTGAATGCTACTTTAACAATTACCCATTAAAACTTTGAGACAGACAATTAATCATCAGTTCAGTTATTTCTTTGTTAACAGATTTTAACAAATAACATGAGCTTATTTGACCTTCAGTAAACTTTGATTGAAGTTTCACATTTACTGCTGCAACTTTAAAGACATGTCTATCTTAATTAAACCAACAAACTTAACTTAGTTTAAATACTGATTTACGTTCCACCTGGGCCCACTCCACTTTGAATGTTTACCTGAGACACGGGTGGGAAGATCTGGAGTGGGCGGTGTTAGGTCCAGGGGGTGCCCTTTTTGTTCCTTGACAGTGAAGAGAGAAGGAGCCATGGTGCAGGAAGCACCGAGGATGGTCTAGAAGCCAGTTATGCAGGCCGCACCCAAGCTGGTGCAGAAACAGAAGGGGGAGACAGAAGAACAAAGTGCTGCCAGAAGGCCCTGTCAGCAAGGGGGAGGGGCTAGGCAGTCCAGGTCTGGCCAGAGAAGGCAAGGAACTTCCCCAAAACAAAGGGAGTTTTGGCAGCTGCCTGGGAATATTCCTTAAAGTCTCTGTCTCGAGTTAGACTAACCATAGTTGGCTCCAGGTATAGCCATTAACACAAGAAATGAGCAAGGGAGAAGTCCCACATATATTAGGAGGAACGGAGAGATGAAAGTCAGAGTCCCCTTACTCTCTGTTTGCCCCATTTCTTCAAACACAACAAACAACACAACAGACAACAATAAGACAAGACACGGACAACCACAGACCCAGTGGCCCTTACCCAGAACCTGCCGCTGGTGGGGATTTTCTCTGTCCGCTGACCGCCTAGCGGGGCTTGAACCCTTGGCAATCTACCAGAAGAGGGATGAGGCATCCCCGCATCCACTCCAGCCCTGCGGAGTATGGCTGCATCCAGCTTCTCCCCGGTGGGCCATACTCTGGAGCTCCACAACCAGACAGACAGACTGGATCTCACAGAATATGGAAATCTTACCTCCAGAGGCTTTTCCCCAAAATTCTGATGTTGGCTCAGTTCTCGTTGTTTGATCGTGGACGAGCCCCTATATGTTGGGTCCATTATCAAAGGAACGAGACTGAGACAAAGTGAAAGTTATGCAAAGCCTTATTCTATGCCAAGCATTAGAAGTTAGACTGACCAGCCAGGGGAACGAGGCTGAGGCAAAGTGAAAGTTATGTAAAGCTTTATTCTATGCCAAGCATTAGAAGTCAGACTGATTGGCCAGGGCCGCCTCCAAAGAGAGTGATGACCCCCTTGGTCTTACAGGTTAGTTTTATAGGGCGCAACTGAAGACCTCTACGTATGTGACTGGCTGATTGGATGTCTCCTACCTGTGTGTTTTAGTAACAGTTACCCAGAACTGATACTAGTAACTGCAAACAACAAAATGGCCTTGTTTTAGGTATGTGTTTTAGCAACAGTTACCTGGAACTGATATCAATAACTGTTGAGGCATTTATTAAACAACAAAATGTCTACCTAGGCAACATGGAGTCACTATGGCTAAGTAGGCCCAGGCAGGCCCTAGGGGTTTAACAGGTTTTAATGTGGAATAAGCCCCAGCAGATTCACAATAATAGTGTCATTACATCCTGTTTCAGATGCCGAGTGCTTCTATTTAGTACCAGTTGAGTACTCAGATAATGGCTTGATCATTTTTATTCTTCCTTTTCTATGATATGATACTTTGGGAAATAAAATAAAAACTCTTTGATGGGAGTGATAAATACATCCCACATATGACACAACTAGTTCCTACACCTGCGTGATAAGTCACTCTCTTCTCAGAATTCTAGAACTTTCCCCTACATGTAAATAAGCAGTCCTTGTTCTCAAATGATGCTTAAGTCAAATTTTTTAAAAATTCATTATGAATTTGGACAAACTGTGGCCCTGTAATCCCTCAAGAAAGAGTAGTTTAGTTGAAATGACCCTAGGACTGTGATGAATTGCTAAGTCATTGTAGATCCTCAGTGCTAGCCCCTGTTGCTGGCACAATTTCAGCCCTGTGTCAACAAGAAAACTTGGTTTCTCACATGATCCAGGCATCCCTGTGGTTAGTTAGCAAGAGACATGCACTTCTGTACTGGTAGAAGTGGAATTTGATTTTCCGAGTTCTTTAATTCCCTAATGAATGGGATTTGCTCATACTTTTATCTTTTTCTCCCTTGGAATTTATTCATTAGCATCCTAAGATACTGTCATTCCCAACTCTACCCTCCTAAATATTTTAATCACTGAGCATGAATAATATATATAAGAATGTCGTTCCCAAGTTTTTAGTTTTTACCCATTTTCTGCAAAGTAAATCCAGTCTTTTTAGTAAATAGAAGCATTCTATGGTTTCACTCCCTCTCATCACTTACCACCTAACCCTTTAAACTCTAATAATGCCAAAATGCTTGCCATAACCCTAAGGAATTTCACAATTCAAAGAGCACTGTCTTGTGCCCTTCCTACCTTGCTTCACCTGGCTTTTAGTCCTTCATCTCGGCCAATATTTCCTTCAGGAAATGCAAGGTGTAAGTAAGAACCTTTCCATTGTTTTCCCTGAAAACCTGAACATACTTCTAATCTATCAGTCAAAATGTGTATGCCTGTTATAATCTAATTAGGCATTATGATATACTATAGTTTTAAACAGTATCTTCTCTGCAGCTGTTGCCTGGAAATGCAAAGAAAGGAGTCATATCTAATGTGCCTTTGGCCTCCCTTGCCCATAGTACAAATTATTCATATAGAGGCTAAGTAATTATTGGTTAAACTGAAGTGAACTAGAAATTAAAAGGGAGGTCTAAAATTATTTTCCTGAATACCTTATTTTAGAAGGACAAAGTTAATAGTTGTGATTCACTTATGGCTTTCTTAAGGGGGCATGGGGGGTGGTGGGTAGGAGGGAGAGCAAATCAACTAGTCATTGCTAGATTCCTTTAAAAACTCAAAACCAACCCTTGACACAGATCAGTGAAAATCAACTATAATATAAATTTGTATACAGCATTATTGAAAGTGATTTTTATTTGGACTTGAGTAACTTTATAGTATACCTTAATTAGAATAAAATTTGGGAGCAGCAGGTTCTTGTCACGGGTGATTTGCGTTAGCAGAACATTAAAAAATAGATGTGTCCTCAACGTCCTCTTGTTGCAATATTGATCAAAGTTAAATGATATCTATTCAGTAAAGTTTACAGTCGTATATCTTCCTCCAGGTTTCACAGATTATAATTTCCATGCTGAATTCTTTTGAACAATGTGGGCCAGAATAAACCAGAGGTAGAAAAAAATTGGTTAAATTAGCAGACCACAGCTAAGCCAGGAGAACAAAATTAAGGTTCAATTTTGAGGGAGAAGCATTAGATACAAATTTTATTCAGCGTCATGGTGAGCTACACACAACATCAAAAAGCTCCTTGGACCACTCATTTATATAGAAATGATCCAACACATTGCAGACACTAAAAGAAAAAATTTTTCTGACAAAGTTGCATGTTGACAGTGAGGTTTTTTAATTTTGTTTGTTTCTTTCTTTCTTTATCTTTAATCCATAACCCTTGAGTTCCCTGTTTGAGTCTATTAGATGAAACACTGATTATTTTTTTTAATATTTTATTTATTTGACAGAGAGAAATCACAACTAGGCAGAGAGGCAGGCAGAGAGAAAGGAGGAAGCAAGCTTCCTGCAGAGCAGAAAGCCCGATGTGAGGCTTGATCCCAGGACTCTGGGATCATGACCTGAGCCGAAGGCAGAGGCTTTAACCCATTGAACCACCCAGGCGCCCTGAAACACTGATTATTAATATACAGTCATGCATTTGGAAAGCTGAGAAATCAGTCTGGGCTCTCAGCATCTGTTTTAATGTGGGAGCATCCCATTTTTTTGAATTGACCTGGAAAATTGAGTATAAACTTAGTCAATATGGTCAAATATGGAGTCCCCAGACTTGGGTTCTTTTAACCAGATTTTACCCAGCCATATCATTGGATTAACCAATGCCTCTTTAAAATGATCAGAATGATCTTATTGTACACTGTAAACACATGTGCTTACACCAGATAAACTGGATGCTTACCAAGAGCCAGGTATTTTTGCCTCTAAATCATTTTATGCCAGTTTTCTTTGCCATGGTAGTTTCCAAAGTTAACTGTCATCATTCTTCTCCTCCCTGCATGAACATGCCACTGGTCTGCCTTCGGCTCAGGTCTTGATCCCAGGGTCATCCTACATTGGGCTCTTTGCTCAGCAGGGAGCCTGCTTCTGCCTCTGCCTGCTGCTCCCAACGGGGAGCCACCCACCAACTAGGTGACTTAGTTGGTTGAGCATCTGACTCTTGATTTCAGCTCAGGTCATGGTCTCAGGTCATGGGATTGAGCCCTGCATCTGGCTCTGTGCTTGGCCAGGAGTCTGCTGGAGATTGTCTCTTTCCCTCTACCCTTACCCTGTTCTCGCACGCTCTCTCTCTCTCTCTCTTAAACCAATCAATCAATTAATCAGTCTTAAAAAAAAAAAAAGCCATCTGTGATTCTCTGGTTTCTTATTCATCTGCCAGGGTAACTGAAAAGCCTTTGAGTTACAGATGATTCACCTATAAGACAGAGCCTTAGATCAGCGTAGGTCCCTAATTGAGTAGATAAAACAGAGCTCCTTGCGCACCCATGTAGAATATATATACCATAAGCTATTCATAAACTTCTGCTGAACTTACTGAAAATTTTGGAACTGTTTTGTTACTGCAACATAACCTAGCCTACCATCATAATGCAATATGGCACAATCACAAAAATAATTAATAAATTCATCCAACATAGAGTGGTCATCCACTAGGGCCAAGTAATGTTACAAGACACAAGGTTTAGGTTTGTACAAAAAGACAGTCTATGTCCTTGGTGAGCTTACAGTCTAATGAGGAAAGTGGAAAAACCTTTGACAAGGATCATTGGTTAAGCACCCAGCAAACGTGCTGCTACTATGGCCAGGCACTTGGCAGAAAAGTAAGGAATTTTCAGTGTAATATAGACATGGTAATAGATTAATATAATATAATATAATATATTTCAAGAAAGTCTGTACCACATATTTGGACAGTAAAGATTAAAAAAGCAAGTAATTATCTGGAGATGTCATGGAAGGCTTCTCAGAGGAGGTGACATTTGTTTAGAACTTGAAAAGTAAGTAGGACTTTACCTACTGGAAATGTTCATGTAGTAGTCATTAGCACTGCTCAACAAAACTACCTCACTTCCATTCTTCCATGATAGGATTGCACATCTAATCCCCTTTCAATTTAGAAATAGCCATGTACTTTTCTTTGGCCAATAAAATGTGAATAGAATGAGTGAGTGATACTTTCAGGCAAAAAAATTTAAGAGCGAATGCATTATTTTCCATGGTCCTTTCTCATTTCTGATCACAGAAGTGCAATTGGAGATGAAGTTTCAATTAGTCTTGGGACAGAGGGACTATGATGAGATAGATGAGCCCCAGCTAGCCACATTACATGAGTGAAAATAAATTTTTATTGTTTTAAGACACTGATAGGTGAAGAGTCATTTGTTACTACAACATTACTAATTCTGACTGATATAGTATATACCAGGCTGAGAAAAGGGCTAGTGCAAAAAGACCGGGAAGTGTGAAAGATTATTGTGCATTTCGGAAACAGTGAATTCAGTGGGGCTTAAGTTCAAGGTATGTGGTGAAAAAAGGGTGAAATAAGATGAGGTAAGACAGGACAAAGTGCGAGTGGTTTTCTGTTGCTGTTAAAGGACTGCTTGAAGCAAGAAAAAATAATTTTGGAATGGTGATGGTCAAGGTATGAGCACATGTGTACCTTCACTCACCACCTGACCCTGTGCTAAGGGCAATCCTTTGTAAAGAACCCTTAGAGAAAGATTTTTGAATAAACAGTTGTACTGTTGAGGCAATTATATTAGATATATTGATGAAGTCACGCTGTTAACTTTTTGTTTTGTATCATCTAAAACAGGATGTTGTGAAAGCCTTGAATCTATTGTCTGTCATTGCCACCATATTTTGTTTGGAGAATGTTAATATCTCCTAAAAAAATAAAACTGAAAAAAAAAATTTTTTTTTTTTTTTTTTAGATTTGTTTGAGAGATGGAGTAACATGCCGATTATCTGTGGCAGTGGGGAAATGAAACTGTCACATCAATTACAAAAGCTGCTAAGTTGCCAGCAGGAAAAGTATTGATTCTTGGTGAGTTCAGATCTGTAATTTCAGATACCTTTGTCATCTTATTGAATGGAAAACTTTGAAAAGAAAATCACTTCTTCCATTCATAACAATAACCGTTATTGGAGTCTTTGATAGGAACTGATAAAATGAAAATTTATTTTTGAAATACCCTCAGTTGTTGTTAATTTTTATTTTAATTTAATTTTCATTTTTCCTTTCTTTGTGGTATCAGTTTATCAGCTCACTAGATTCCTAACGGGACTTGGTATGACCATACACTCAGTAGTTTGCAAGTTTTTTTCAACATGTAGCTAAATAAGAGTGATTCAGAATTGTGTGCATTCCTATCTCAACAAAAAAGCATTTGTTTCTAATAACAGTTTAAATTCTGGGCATAGTTTGTTTTTTCCATCCTGTTGTTTCCACTAAAGCCATCTGGTCTCTTCATGAAGTAGAAATCAAGATATTTAGAAAATTTTGAAAGTCTTTGCTCTCTATGGACTGGATCAAATTGTTCTAAAGTCAGTCCACGGGGACTTTTGGGACGGATGCCAGACAGGAATTGACAGGTCTTATTTATCAAACATCTTTATAAGCTTGGTACACTTGGTACACTTATCTAACCCCAACATCTCCCCCTCCTACCACCAATAACTAGGCTGATGACAGCCTGAAGAGTTTAGGAGTTGCAGATTTTTTGTTTAGGGATTGTGACAGAATCCTTTTTTTTCTCCCTGAACACAGAGGAAGACTATATTTCTGAGTCTCCCTTGAAGTTACATTATGGCCATATGACTGGATTCGTTTAGTGAGATATAGGTATAACTAATGTATTCATTTTGAAGCCTGCACTAAAATTCTCCTATGTGCTTGCCCACACTCTTCCTTCTGTGGTTACCAGGAAGGCCATGACTTCAAGATGGCAATGTTATATAATGGAAGGAACCTAGATTTCTGAAACATTCTTGAAGGAGAACTAGCTAACTTGCAGCCAATAGCATTGTGAGAAAGCAATTTTTATCAAGCCACTGAGATTTGGTGGCTCAAATCTCAAATTTGGTGGCTTACCAACCGTACTCAATGGTTGGTATTTCTTGTTCTAATACAGGATAAATTTTGAAATTAGAAAAGGTAACCTTTGGAGCACCTGGGTGGCTCAGTAGGTTAAAGCCTCTGCCTTTGGCTCAGGTCATGATCCCAGGGTCCTGGGATCGAGCCCCACATTGGCTCTCTGCTCAAGGGAGCCTGCTTCCCACTGTCTCTCTCTGCCTGCCTCTCTACGTACTTGTGATCTCTGTCAAATAAATAAAATCTTTTTTAAAAAAAAAATAAAAGGTAACCTTCTTGTTCAAAGTTTATAATAATATGGGAGAAACAATAGAAAGCCCTACAAGTAGGACTTCTAGATTCCAAAATGACACTTAAAAAATATTAATACTGACACCATGACTTACATAAACTATAACTCCCACTTGGGTTGAACCAATACTTAAGATTACTTTCTAGAAGACTGTGGTCACATCACTTTCCATCTTAGCTTAGGAAGAGAGACAAAGTTGTAACATGTTTATTGTATAAGAATAGTACACAAATCCAACAAGTAAAAGAATAAGTTGTAACAGGTGCAAGAAAAAGTCTGTAAAAGAAATTGTGACTTTTACCAACTTATACTAAAGAAATATTTTGTAGAGTTGACTTATTCAAGCAATGAAATGAAGAAATCAGTTCTGCTTTCAGTTTCATCATAACCAAATAGTGATTTCACATCACTAAACACAGGTTCATTGAAACAGAAATGGTTTGTAGTATTTCACTTCTCAGTTTCAGGAGGGATTTTCATGCATTCCCAACATCTCATATATTTACTCACCTAGAAAATCTGTCATTTAGCCTTTTGTATATAACTTAGGTGCTCAAGGGCTTGACAGTTGATTTGAGTAGCATGTTAATATGACACATTCACCATCTTCAACTGGTGGTATTGGTTTGTGAGTAGCCTTTTGAGAGAACAACCTCCTCATAATGTTGTATCAGTTCAATAAAAAATCCCATTAAGCTGCTAAACATCACTGTTTTGACCTTTTTGCTTCTGTAAGCTGTAATTAGAGTTTTAAAATTTTTTCCTTAAAAGCCAAGTTTTAGCACACAGACAAGTGGTTAGTGATTCATTATTGGAAAATGTAGTATTTTTGGCATTTCATCTCCTAAACTATTTCAAGTCTGGCCCACGTGACAGACATATTATAAAAGCCATTACTTACTTTCTTTAATTTTAAAATCTTAAGTGGGTCTACATATTGGCAAATTGAGTCACTCTTATAGAATGGAAATGAACGGTTTTTAAAATTAAGTTACCAAACTAAGAAACCTTGTCCATTGTGCCTTATGCATCTTTCAGGCTCAGGTACTTGTAAGTGTGCAGTACAAAAGGTGCTGGTTTACAAAACTACAATGTGGATTTTCTTCTGACCCCCCACTTTGTGTGACCTTGACAAGGTCTTTTATAATAATAAGTAGCTTTTGGATGATACTTGAAAAGCCTCGAGTATTTTTGCATATGTCTCATCCTCTATATGAATTGGTTAGAATTACAATTTTAGTTTACTAGAGATTCATCAGATCTAATTTTAGAGGAGAGCAGGTATTGTTCCTGCTCATGTAAAATGTTACCATGAAATTATGTGATAGATCACATTCCTAAGCTACAATATCTGTTGATCAGCAGAACAACACCCATAATATAAGGACTATCACTTTGTTATAAAGTCAAAGAACTCTTTTATCAAATTTTGCTATATTCGGGTATTATGTTAAATGAGAAAATTAATTAATTTCATAATTTTTTCTGTCAGAGTTTTTAAAATTTATTAATAACTTATTAAGCCAAGCTATGAAACCCAAGCTTGTCTCACAGAAATATACGGTGATAAATTCAGCAAGCTTGCTAGACACATCTACAAAGGCAAGGTAAACAAAGGCAAAAAGGAACTATTGGGATGTCATCCAGGTAAAAAGCTTTTGCACTGAAAGGAAACAGTCGAAAAACCAAAAGGCAACCAACAGAATGGGAGAAGATACTTGCAAGTGACTTAAAGGGCTAGTATCCAGAATCTATTTAAAAAAAAAAACAACAACAACAGCAAAAAAAAAAAAACTTACTGAGGCACCTGGGTGGCTCAGTCACGAAGTGTCTGCCTTGGGCTCAGATCATGATCCCAGGGTCCTGGGGTCAAGCCCCACATTGAACTTTCTGTTTGGCGAGAAGTCTACTTCTCTGTCTCCCACTCCCTCTGCTTGTGTTCGCTCTCTTGGTGTGTCTCTGTCAAATAAATAAAATCTTAAAAAAAAAAGAAAAGAACTTATCAGACTGAACACCCAAATAACAAATAATCCACTCAACAAATGGGCAGAAGATACAAACAGACATTTCTGCAAAGAAGACATCCAAATGGCCAACAGAATATGACAATGTGTTCAACATCAACATCTCTCAGCATCAGGGAAGTAAAAATCAAAACCTCAATGAGATACCACTCACACCAGTCAGAATGGCTAAAATTAACAAGTCAGGAAATGACAGATGTTGACAAGGATGTGGAGAAAGGGGAATTTATTGGTGGGAATGTAAGCTGGTGTAGCCACTCTGGAAAACAGTATGGAGGTTCCTCAAAAAGTTGAAAATAGAGCTACCCTATGACCCAGCAATTGCACCACTGGGTATTTACCCCAAAGATACAAATGTAGTGATCTGAAGGGGCACCTCCACCAATGTTAATAACATCAATGTCCACAATAGCCAAACTATGGAAAGAGCCCAGATGTTCATCGAGAGATGAATGAATAAAGAAGATGTGGCATATATACACAATGGAATACTACTTAGCCACCCAAAAAGAAAAAAAAAAAAAAAAAGAAAAGAAAAGATTGCCATTTGCAACCACATGGAAGGAACTAGAGGGTATTATGGTAAGCAAAATAAGTCAGTCGGAAAAAGACAATTTTTTTTTTTTTTTTTTTTAAGATTTTATTTATTTATTTGACAGACAGAGATCACAAGTAGATAGAGAGGCAGGCAGAGAGAGAGAGAGAGAGGGAGGGAAGCAGGCTCCCTGCTGAGCAGAGAGCCCGATGCGGGACTCGATCCCAGGACCCTGAGATCATGACCTGAGCCGAAGGCAGCGGCTTAACCCACTGAGCCACCCAGGCGCCCCGGAAAAAGACAATTATTATATGATCTCACTGATATGTGGAATTTAAGAAACAAAACAGAGGATCATAGGGGAAGAGAAGAAAAAATAAAACAAGGCAAAACCAGAGAGAGAGAGAGACAAACCCTAAGAAACTCTTAATCATAGGAAACAAACTGATGGATGCTGGAAGGGAGAGGGGTGGAGGGTTGGGATAACTGGGTGATGGACATTAAGGAGGGTACATTATATAATGAACACTGAGTATTATATAAGACTGATGAATCACTGACCTCTATCCCTGAAGTCAGTAATACATTATATGTTAATTAATTTAATTTGAATTTAAAAAATAAATAAGTGAAATGAAAAACAAAGGGAAAATAAAAAGAATGAAGACCTTTCTTTTTTTTTTTTACTTCCATACCCCTAGTGCCTAAAATGTAACAGATGCTCAATAAATATTTGTCAGATGAAATAAATTACCTTTCTTCTGTTGGCTTCCAGAAGAAAAAATTCTTTCACTTCCATCACTGATTTCAAAGAAATAGAAAATTGGGTACATTTAGGATGTGAAGGGAAATGACTAAGGAAAATAAGCATATTACAGTGCAACATGGATGAGAAGGGGAACAAATGACCATGTATCCATGTCTTTCCTCCAACATTTTACTTTTAAATGCCTGTCAGTGAAGATGTTAATAGATGAAGCTTAATCCCTCTTACCACGACTTTGGTATAAGTAAGGAACAATTGCAAATCTGAAATTCTTTACATCCCAGTGAAATGAAGCCACACTAATAGGGTGGGTGGACATTCTGATCCAGTTTTACTGGTTTGCAAAACAGAAAATTATTTATTAAAAAATACACAAAATATCAAAACCTGGAACATTTTCCTTGTCACTATAATGTTATTTCTTTCCTATGATTGGAAGACTTTGAATTTCCTCTCCCTTTTCTCATTGCCCTCTTTCTAATGAAACCTCTAATCCATAGCATGAAACAACTGATGAAGAAATAGTAGAAGGGGTGGTTAGGAAGAATCTGAGTTTAGAGATTAAGAGAACAGGCTCAGGAACTCTAGATTTGAATGTTGTCTTTGCCTAGTAAGATTTGTAAGATCTGGGGCGCCTGGGTAGCTCAGTTGGTTAAGCAGCTGGGTTCAGCTCAGGTCATGATCCCAGAGTCCTGGGTTTAAGCCCTGCATCAGCTCCCTGCTCAGTGGGATGCCTGCTTTTCCCTCTCCCTCTTCCTGCCCCTCCCCTGAATCTGCTTTCTCTGTCTCTGTCCAAAAAATAAATAAAATGTTTTAAAAAAAAATCCTGGGGAAATGAATTCATTTCTGTAAGGCTGAATTTCATCATCTGTAAAAAGTAGATGATAACGGTCCACAACTCACAGAAGTAAATGACCTAGGAAAAGAAATGCTTTTACCCCAGCAACTATAAATAATAGATACCACATTTTAACACTAAGCAGAATTATCAAATCTTGGACTATAAGAGAAGGCTTTAAATTAATTGCAAGGACTAACTTTCTAAAATGCACTCAATATTATCTGTAGTTCCGATGATTCCTATTGGGATCTGTTTTATACAAATACCCAAGTATCTGCAGAGTAATATACCTAAAGTAGAAGGATTTAGACCTCTCCACAAATTGTAAAATGACAGCCTAGGAAGTGATGTAACTTCCTTTTCCAAGAAGAAGAAGAAGAAGAAGAGCAAGAGTATCTTCACTACCAATTAAGCAATTAATGTATCCATATGAAGGTCAGTCTGAGCAAATGTTCATGCTGTTGTCCTAGCTAGAGAACAAGGGCAGCAGCATGACATTGAACTAGCAATAAGAGATCTCATTTAAGTTCAGAGGACACATTACAGTTTATTGATTGGCAAAAGCAGATTACTTCTATCCAAAATAAAATGAGAAATTGAGCCAAAATGGCTATTTGTAACTTTCTGAGATTCACAATCCATCTAATCAATTCAAGTTCATAAAGAAGGGACCAAACTTTTTGCTGTGTCTTTATCTTATTTTGCCTGAGGAGTAAAATTTCTTCTATAGAAAATAGTTGTATCTTTTTTTGCTGTTATCATAATACTTCATAAATGCTTTAATATACTTTTACTCTTCACAAATTTTGCTAATTCTTTTCTTTAAACTTGAAATAATACTTAAATATCCAAAAAGCAATCACAAGTGGAGAAATAATAAGTCTTGCAGGTAATTTTTAGAAATCATCTGATTCCAATTCTAATTCAGTTTTCATTTTGGCATTGGCTATATCCATGTTGATATGGACATTTGTTTTTTCTTTTTGTTTCTTTTTTACTTTTTCTAGTCAACACCTGATCCCCCCTCATGGTTTGCACATGCCCCAAATGAAAATTCTAACTATCTACTTTCCCAGAATCTCAGTGGCTGGCTATTGAGCCCAGGCTATTGAGGTTGATAGTGATGTAGAAAATATATATTTATCTTCTAAGAGCATGCAAGAGAATTGATACAATCCAGATATTTCCTTAACAAGATAGTATATAAAATATAAATATTTGACATCTATCTAAATATGTCTATTACTTTGAGTCAAATGTTAAACTATCATGGCAAAATAATTTCTATTATAAATAAGAATAAGAAAAGTTTATACACTGGGACTATTATCACTAAGCAGTGTTTAGAGGAATTTATAGCTATGATATAGGTATAAAAAATTTACTCTATTAAAAATTAAGAAAGTAGTCAAATTAGTGATCTAAACTTCCACTTTAAGAAACTAAAAGAAAAGTAAAAAAGTGAACTAAATCCAAAACAAACAAAAGGAAGAAAAAAAATAAAAATTAGAATGGAATTAAATGACATAAAAAATACAAAAACAGACACTGGGGTGGCTCGGTTTGTTGAGTATCTGCCTTTGTCTCAGGTCATGATCCTGGGGTCCTAGGATCGAGCTCCACATCTGGCTCCCCGCTCAGTGGGGCGCCTGCTTCTCCCTTTCCCTCTCTCACTCCCCCTACTTGTGTTCTCTCTCTCTCTCTAATAAGTAAATAAAATCCTTAAAAAAAGAGCAATACAGGGGCGCCTGGGTGGCTCAGTGGGTTAAAGCCTCTGCTTTCAGCTCAGGTCATAATCCCAGGGTCCTGGGATCGAGCCCTACATCGGGCTCTCTGCTCACCAGGAGCCTGCTTCCCCCTGTCTCTCTCTGCCTGCCTCTCTGCCCGCTTGTGATCTCTGTCTGTCAAATAAATAAATAAAATCTTTAACTAAAAAAAAAAAAATACAAAAACAATAGAGAAAAATCAATGAAACCAGCAGTTAGTTCCTTGAAAAGTTCAACAAGATTGACAAAACCCTAGCTAAACTGACTGTTAAAAAAAGAGAAGACTCAAATTACTCAAGTGAGGAATGAAATAGGAGATATCACTACCAACCATACAAAAATTAAGAGGATTATAAGGGACCACAATAAACAACTGTATGCTAACGAATTATCTAACTCAAATGAGATGGAAGAAAGCTAGACATTCCTAGAAAGAAAGAAGAAATTGAAAAATCAAATAAGACAAATTTTGGAGGGGCACCTGGCGGGCTCAGTCTGTAGAGCATTTAGCTCTTCATCTTAAGGTTGTAAGTTTAAGCCCCATGTTGAGTGTAAAGATTACTTAAAAATAAAATCTTTACCTTAAAAAAAAGAGAAAGAGAGAAACTATGGAAATTTACTGGAGAAGAAATACAAAATCTGAAAAGACCTGTAAAGAGTAAAGGGATTGAATTCGTAACTTAAAAACTTCACTCAAAGTAAAGCCTGGGTGTGCAAGACTTTATGGTGAATTCTGTTAAGCAGTTAAAGAAGAATTTAATACCATTCTTTCATAACTATTCAAAAAAAAAAAAAAAAGGAAAAGAAAGGGAAATTTACCAACTCACTCTGTGAGGCCATTGTTCCCCTGATACCAAAACCAGACAAGTCAGTATGAAAAGAAAAACTATGAACAAGTATCTCTTGTGAATCCTGATGCAAAAATCACCAACAACAAATTCAACACATAAAAAGGATTATACACCATGTCCAAGTGGGATTTACATATGAAAATCAGTTAATGTAATATACCACATTAATAGGATAAAGGACAGAAGCCACATGGTAATAATCTGAATAGATGCAGAAAAAGTATTTGGTAAAACTGTCTTATGGTAAAATCACTCAACACACTAGGAATAGAAGGGGTAAGAGAGGGACTCTTCATTAGCACTGAATTTCTTTTCAGTGATGAAAATGTTCTAAAATTAAGCTGTGGTGATGGTTTCACAATTTAGAGAATGTACTAAAAACTACTGAATTATATACTTAAATGAGTGAATTTTATGGCATGTAAATAATGTTTCAGTAAAGCTGTTAAAAAATCCATACTTTCCTGTCTAAGCAGCAGTTATTAAGTAAATATAATGTAATACAAAGATTTCCATATACAAAACATGTAAAAAATAAGCTGCAGCAAAAAAACAGACAAAATTTGGGGAGCCTGAGTGTCTCAGTTGGTTAAGCATGTGCCTTTAGCTCAGGTTATGATCCCAGGGTCCTGGGGTCGAGCCCCGCATTGGGCTCTCTGCTCAGCAGTGAGCCTCCTTGTCTCTCTCCCTCTGCTGCTCCCCCTGCTTGTGTGCTCTCTGTCTCTGTCAAATAAATTTTTTTTAAATGAACAAAATTTATATGAAGAAATATTTAAATGTCTACTGAGAGACACAAAAAGATAATCCTTTTGTGTAATAAAACCCAGTATTATGAATTTGTTATTTTGCCCAAATTAATCATACTTGGGGCTACCTGTAGAAAATGCTGTCATATTTAGGGAGAATTTAAGTTGATTCTCAAATATATTTTAAGATTAAAATGTGCCCAAAATATCAGAAAAAAAGTAATGAAATAGAATCACCCTTTCAGCACTCAACTGATATCATAGAACTAAAACAGTTAAAATTGTTTGTATGGAACATACTAGAGTCCAAAAAGCCTCAAAAATGTATGGAACTTTGGTTTCTATATTGGTTTACTAAATAAGCTGAAATCAGAATGAGAAAGTAAGAGGGAAATTTATTTTTATCCCATTACTGTTTTTAACTCATTCCATCAGATTTTTCTTCCACTCCTGAATTAATTAACTCATCCAGCATTTTATAAATATATGTTGAGGCTCTACCATCAGCCAAGCACATTCTTAGGTTCTGGGTCATAACACTGAACAAAACGAGCAAATCTCTTCCCTTCTAGGATCTATATTCTCCTTTGGAGAGATAGACACTAAACAAAACAAATAAGAAAATACATAGAAGGTTAAATGTGGTAAGTATAGTGAAGCAAGATAAATGAGATGAGGAGGATAGTGAGAGCTGAAATAGGAAGGTTTTAAATATGTGGTCCAAAAAGGATCTTTTAAAAAGATTTTATTTATTTATTTTAGAGAGAGAGAGAAAGAGAGCATGTGATAGAGACAACACAAGCGGGGGCAGGGCAGAGGGAGAGAGAGAAACTGACTCCCCAGTGAACAGGGAGCCAGAGGTGGGACTGGACCCCAGGATCATGGCCTGAGCTGTAGGCAGATGCTTAACTGACTGAGCCACCCGGATGTCCCTGCCCCCGAAAAAGAATATTTAAACAGAGACTTGAAGAAAGTATAAATATAAGCCCTTTGGATATCTGAGAAAGCTTTTACCAGGCCCAACAAGGGCAAATTGCCTGGGATGGATGTTTGCCTGATGCATTTGAAGTTAGAACAAACTGGGGGAAAAGGAAGTGGCAGGAGATGAGGTCAGGGAAGCAACAATAATTCACAGAGACATGATAAGGGCTCTAGCTCACACAATCTGCACTGCCCCATCTCCTATATCCTACCATATACACCACATAGCCACTGTCTATTTGGCCCTGACAAATAGATGTTTTTCAAAAGAGCTCTGGCCCAGCAACCTCGTATGGCATTCATTTGGTTTGTGAGAAAACTGAACACCTTTGCCCTGTCAAACTCAGGTAACACAGGCTGCACCTACCATAGCTATCACTCCTATTCTCTTGTCACCACTCGTACTGTGTTTTGGTTGTGGTTGATAGTGAGGTAGAAAATAAATATCTCAAATGTACCGTGTTCAAGGCAAGAGTCCAGCACTGTTACCATTCCTCATACTCTCCATGGATGTAGGTCAAATTCTCCCAAGAACCATCTCACCACACTTCTTTCTGCTCTTCCAACAACACAAAGGCCCATGAAAATCTGTAACTCAGCAAGCAGCCAGACAGGTATAAGATTTCCATTTCCCCTGCCGGCTGACATTGCACAAAGAGGGCACTAGAAACACAGTTCACAGTTTTGACAATTCTGTTCAAAGAAACCCTTATTCAACAAAGCCCTTGACCAGTCATTACCTTACTCTTATGATCTCGAGATGGGTGATGAGCTAAGTGTTACAGAGCTGGTCTGAGAATAAGTTTTCCAAAGATTTGCATAGATGGCCCAACATAGGTGGCCTTTATTTGAATTATGGAGATATGTGTTCAGCACCATTTATGGTTAGGACATCTCAGCTGAGACTAGGTGGAATTTTAGGTAACATCCTATTACAATTAGTAAAGGCAGCAATTTATATATTTTTTTAAAGATTTTATTTATTTATTTGACAGACAGAGATCACAAGTAGGCAGAGAGGCAGGCAGAGAGAGAGAGAGGAGGAAGCAGACTCCCTGCCGAGCAGATGAGCCCAATGTGGGGATCGATCCTAAGGACCCTGGGATCATGACCTGAGCTGAAGGCAGAGGTTTTAACCTACTGAGCCACCCAGGTGCCCCAAGGCAGCAATTTAAATCAGTGGTCAAAAGATAGATTATTCGATAAATGTATAAGGACATGTGGCTAGTTATTTCTCTTTCTTTTTAAAGATTTTATTTATTTATTTATTTGAAAGAGAGACAGAGACATCATGAGCATGGGGGAGGAGGCAGAGGGAGAAAGAGAAGCAGACCACCCCCTGAGCAGGGAGCCCGATGCAGGGCTCCATCCCAGGATCCTGAGATCATGACCTTGTGCCCAAGGCAGACACTTAATGGACTGAGCCATCCAGGTGCCCCCGTTTCTCTCCTTCTTTCTCTTCCTCTTTCCCACCCCCAGCACACACAAACGGTTTGAAGATATCCAAAGATTTACATGTTAAAAAATGAAACAATTAAAGTACTAGAAAATGGATATGTGTTATGTGTTACAACATGGAGGAACCTCAGAAATAGGCTACTAAGTAAAAGAAACCAACTCACAAAATACAACATATTGCATGATCCCAGTTATATGAAAAATCCAGACAAGGAAAATCCATGGAGATAGAAAGCTTAGTAGTGGTTGACAAAACTGTCGGGAGTAGTGTCTACAAATAGGCACAAGTTTCCTTTTCAGGGTGGTAGAAATGTTCCAAAATTAGTTTGTAAGGGTGATTGTACAACTCTGTAAATTTATTAAAATTCATTGAATTATAAACATAAGATAAATATATTTTTGGTAAGTAAACTGAAATAAAGGAGCTTTTTTTTTTTTAAAGATTTTATTTATTTATCTGACAGAGAGAGAGAGAGAGATCACAAGTAGGCAGAGAGGCAGGCAGAGAGAGAGGAGGAAGCAGGCTTCCCCGCCAAGCACAGAGCCCAATGCAGGGCTCCATCCCAGGACCCTGAGACCATGACCCGAGCTGAAGGCAGAGGCTTAACCCACTGAGCCACCTAGATGCCCCAATAAAGGAGCTTTTAAAAAAGTATTAGAAAAAACTTGGAGAAGTGTGCCTTCCTAAGTATGACGCAAGCACCAGAAGTTATTTTTTAAAGTTATGAATTTAACTACACAATAACCTAATTTTTTTTCTTTGACAAAAATTACAAAGTATCAAAAGATAAATGACAAACTGGAAAAGAGATTGTGCAGCGTTGTCTCAGTCAGGATTCAGGACAAGAAACAGACACTATCTGAGGAATATTAAGAAAGCAATTTGATAAAGTAAAGGATGTTGTAACAATGCCATTAGAAGGTAGGGGAATGAGCTGGAGGCTGGCATCTCCAGCACTCACCCCAAAACACTGTTGCATTGTCCCACCACAGTAGTGACCTCTAAAACTGCCACTTGGAACCACCAAGAGCACACACCTGTAGCTGAAACTTAAGGTCCAGGGAGATAGAGTTAGGAAGTTGCAACTGTCTCTTCAAGAAACAGAGCCAACAGGGAGTTTATCTGTGAACCCCAGCACAAATGCCTCTCACCACCCCAAAATTGGGAATTAGGCCCGGGAATATGGGATCCTAGTGCCTCTGCCACCAAAACAGCCCCTTTTCATCTAGAAGGTAAGGAATAGCCAATACTGTGCATAAACCTCACATTTCCAAAATTTTATTAACCAGCAAAAAGCCAGTCGAAATGTTGGGAAAATGAACAAAGATTCACGGTTCCTGCTTTCATCCAAATCACATCAAACACACCTCACTGCAATACCAATTTACCACCGAAGCACAGTTATAAGGTAGTCTGGAAACACAGTTATTAATCTTCTAGAGTTGCAGTAAAGAGGGCATACTAGAGAAATGGGGAAAAGGGGTGAGTAAACCAGTCCACATTATCAACCATAAACACATATAACAGCCAATGGCTCATCCTGTAGTGTATAGAGATCTTATAAATGAATAAGCAGACAGTGAACATAGAACGTTCTCAAGGAAGCAGTTACAGATATTTTTTAGACATGTAAAACAACACTTAATATCACTCATAATAAATAAATAAATGCAGATTGAAAAGAGAGTACACTTTACCTCTCAGATTTCAAAATATCAGCATAATTGAGTCGAGGAGAGTTTATAGAAAAAGAACAGCATCTCTGGAGGGCAATTTGGCAATATCTGTTAGAATTCAAAGTGCACTTACACCATGGTTATCAATTCTAGGAATTTATACTAGATACATAATAGTGCATTTGCAAAGAAGTATGTACAAGGCTATTTTCTGAAGTACTATTTATAATACCAAATACTGAAGACAAACCTAACATCCATAATATAAAGTACAATAAGTACCTAACCTAGAATGCCTGTAAAATATATTGTCAAATAAAACAAGCAAGAAGGAAAATGGTCTGTGACATATAACATATAAACATATAAAATGGATGGATAATTTTATACATGCTTGTATAAAATATTTTTTTAATAACAGTGATTGCCTCTATGTAGAGCAACTACAGGCTTGTATATCAGGGTTGGGACAGAACTTATTAATTGTATCATCATATTTGAATTTTTCCATGTGAATTTATTATCTTTGTAAAAAATACAGAAAATATAAAATAAAAGACACAGGTACCCACAAAATTAGTGCAAAAAAGAAAAGCTATAGCACATCATAAATTCTCATTATATGTTTTCTTAGTGAAGTTCTGTCAACCAAGCTGGTATATTTTAAGGCTTGGCAGCTACTTACACTTATGCCTCCTGGTACTGATAAGCAGGTTTTAGAGGTATTGTCTGGTAAATAAAGCATGAAGATAAAATATTGTGTTCTGAAGACCTATTTGGGATCACTTAATAATTTTTTTTTTTTTTTTTTTTTTTTTGCTCAGCAATCTTTATTCAGTTCTGGGGGAATGCCTCCCTTCCCATGCTCCTGTCCCTCCTGCCCCTCGCACTCCAGGGCTCTGTGGGATTCAGTGTAGTCTCTTGAGGGTCTGTCCTCTGGCCCAGAGGCCTGGTCTAGAGAATATTCAGGACAGCTGGTCTTCTCTGTTGTGGGGAAGAAGGAAAGTGGGCAGAAATACTGCCCACCAGCAATCAGAGCTCCATTATCTCCCCAGCTTAGGTTGCAGAGTAGTGGGGGGTGGGGGTGTCCCCTAGCCTCAGCACCGGGAGGGCCTCAGGGATCAGGTTCCCAGGGTAGCGCCACAGAAGCAGCTCAGAGAAAGGGCTCCTGAGTCTGGGGAGAGATGGGGGGAAAGCCATGGGGGCGCTGCAGTAAGGGTGGTCATTGTGCAGGCTAAGTCTAAAGAAGTGAGTGGCCATGTTCTCTTTAGAAAGGAATTGTTTTCGCAAGGGCTCCCTCACGTCCTGGGCTCGGGGCGGCCGGTGGGTTGCGCTGGGCCTGACCTGGGGGCCTCGTTCCAGGGGCTGCTGCAAGATCATTTGGGTTCGGGGTCCTACAGCCACTTAACAATTTTTTTAAACTGCACAGATAACTTATAGGCTCACTGACTGAAAATTATAGAGATAGAGCTAGAGTCACCTGAGTCTGATCAGAGTTTTTGTTTCTTTCTTGTTTTCTTGGCTCTTCTCTATACTTCTGTTACCTTCTCTATTATCTTTATTCTCAGTCCCCATTCCTTCAATTAGCTAATACCCTGCAGCTCCAGGTAATACCAAAAAGAATTTGCCCTCCTCAGCTTGCAGGCACAAGTCCTGGACTTTAAGGTGAGTGGGCTAACCTAAATCATACATCCCTTCTTGAGCCAGTTAGCAAAAAGAAGACATTCTACTGATTAACTTAAGCCAATCAGTGCTCCCCATAGATTTTCAAAATGGTGTCAACCTAACCAAAAACACGTATCTGTTTTACAATCCACATCCACAATGGGATTTTTTAAAAAATTTTATTTTATTTTATTATTATTTTTAAAAATTTTGGTGTGGGAAGGCTAGGAAAGGAACCACAATATTCACTAAGGTGTTATTTATTTTAGAATTGCTTCCAACGAAACACTTTTTTTTAAATGTAGAATTTTAATACAAGTGATGTGCTTATTTTCCATTCTTGGAATTTATATAGTCACCTTCTTTATTTCCAACCTAGACCACAATACCAAGCCAAAGATTAAGAGTTAGAGGGGAGAAGGTTTTCTCAGCTGGACGATGGTAATGGTAATAATACCTACTTTGTAGAGCTGCTCTAGGAATAAACTGATACATATAAAATGCTAGACTAGTTCCTGGTATATTACAACTGCTGAAATATAGCTATCAATATCTTCTTAAACATGATTATTCATCCACAAACATGGCAGAAATGTTACACTTGTCTGACTTATCTAACAAAGATTTTGAAGCATCCCTGACAAAGATGCTTCAACAAGCAATTACACACTTGAAACAAATGAAAGAAATATGAAATTTCAGCCAAAAAAAGCCTGTAAGATACAAAAAAGACCCAAATAAAAATCTTAGAACTAAAAAAAAAAAAAAAAAAAAAAAAATTAAAGTAAAAAAATTAATGGATGGGCTTAACAGGAGAATGGGTTGGCACAGAGGAAAGAATCACTTAACCGGAAGATAAAACAATACAAATCGGGGCGCCTGGGTGGCTCAGTGGGTTAAAGCCTCTGCCTTCGGCTCAGGTCATGATCCCAGGGTCCTGGGATCAAGCCCCGCATCGGGCTCTCTGCTCAGCAGGGAGCCTGCCTCCTCCTTTCTCTGTGCCAGCCCTTCTGCCTGCTTGTGATTTCTGTCTGTCAAATAAATAAATAAAATCTTAAAAAAAAACACACACACAATACAAATCAATCAATCTTAACAACAGAGAGACAATAAGAAAGCCTGTAACATTCATCAGAATATAGGAAGGAGAGAAGAAAGAGGTCAGGATTAAAAAAATACCAAGTGAACTAATGACTGAAAATTTCCCAAATTCAGCAGGAGAAATTTATAGAATTAAGAATCTGAGAATATTCGCAATGAAATAAACTCAAAGAATTCCATGTCAAGATACAGTACAATTATACTTCTGAAAACCAAAGACAAAGAAAAAATGTTGAAAGCAGCAAGAAAACAAACATTTCCTATAGGAGAAAAACAATTTGAGTGGCAGCAAATTTCTCACCAGAAAATGGAAGCTAGAAAAAAGGGGCACAGCATTTTTCATGTGCTAAAAGAAAAGAGCAATCAGTTTATAATCCTATATCCAGTGACAGTATCCTTCAAGAGGGAAGGGAAATCGGGACATCTTTAGATGAAGTTAAAGTAGGAGAATTTGTGACAAGTAAATCTACCCTAAATTAATGGCTAAAGGAAGTGATCTAAACAGAAATAGAATAATAAAAGGAGGAAGCTTGTAAATCTCAAAGGAAGAAACAAATGATAAGCAATAGAGTAAATGCAGTAAATTTAAGTAAAATCTTAAATTTCTTAAGAGTATGTTTGACATGAACCACACCTATAACATTATAAGATGTTATTCTAAATGTATGTAAAAGAAAATGTTAGGATGATTATATTATAAATGAGTGAAGGTAAAGGTACAAAAGGTAAGGTTTCTATATTTCAATTAAACTGGTAAAATGATCACACCAGTATACTAAGATAAATGATGTATACATAACACAATACCCAGAGCAACCCCTAGAATATCATACAAGAAGATAAGTTCAAAAACACTATAATCAAAAGGGAATTCTAAAAAAAAAAAAAAAATGTTAAAGTAACTCTTAGAAAAGCATTAAAAAGCAGAAAAAAATAGAACAAAAAGAAGACAAAAATTTTAATTGTAGACTTTAGTCTTAATTTGTAAATAAATGCATGACATTTTAAAAGTCTAAATATACCAGTGAAAGACAGATTATCAGAGTGGATTATATACATTGCTAGTTGGAATGTAAATGGCATTCTGCCAAAATAGTTTGACAGTGTCTTTAAAAGCTAAGTATGTAATTTTCAGAAGACCCAGAAAATTCACTCCTGCACATTTATCCCAGAAAAATGAAGATCTATGTTCATACACATACAAATCTGTATATAAATGCTTATAATGGCCCAGAATTGGAAACTACACTAGAAACCTTCCAGATGTCCTTCAACAGGTGAATGGTTAAACAAACTCTGGTACCTCCATAACAATGGAATACTGTTCAGCAATAAAAAGGGGTAAAGCTATGGATACAGGCAAAAACTTGGATGAATCCTCAGAAAAATATGCTGAGTTTAAAAAAGCCAGTTCCAAAAGGTACATATGGCATGATTTTATACATATAACATCCTTAAAATGAATAAAATAGAGCAGATAGTGGTTGCCCCTGGTTAAAGGAGTAGGGGTGGAGCTATAAAAAGACAACATGTAAGATCTGATGATGATGATAGAAATGTCATATATCTTGATGATGTCAGTATCACTATGCTGGCTGTGTTATAGTACTGCAGTTTTATAAGATGTTACCACTTTTGGATTTTTGCAAATCTGACAGATGAGAAGTGGTATGTCAGAACAGTTTAAATTCTTATTTCTTTTATTAGCTGTGGAGCTGGGAAGTTTACAATATGCCTGATTATTTTTTTTTTAGATTTTATTTATTTATTTGACAGAGCGAGATCACAAATAGACAGAGAGGCAGGCAGAGAGAGAGAGAAGGAAGCAGGCTCCCGCTGAGCAAAGAGCCCAACGTGGGACTTGATCTCAGGACCCTGAGATCATGACCTGAGCCGAAGGCAGCGGCTTAACCCACTGAGCCACCCAGGCACCCTTGCCTGATAATTTTTAAAAAAAAAATATTTCTTCTTGGATGTTCTATTCGTATTCTTTGCCCATTTTTTCGAGAGGTGCTGTCTCTTTCCTCTTTGATTTGTAGATACTCATGGTATATGATATAAATGGAAACATCTTTTTTAAAAATTATAATTTGTCCTTTGATTTTTTCTTTTTTTGTTATTCACAATGAGAAAGTGTTTTAATGTAGTCAAATTGAGTAATCATTTCTCATTCTGTATATTGAGTAATTATTAGAAAATATTTTCTATACTCAAGTTATAAAATAATTAATCTACTTCCTCTAGCTTATGTGTAGTTTTCATTTTATTATGTTTAGAACTCTGATCTGTGGTGGCATTCATCCCTGTCAAAGTGAGGTCCAAATATGATTTTATCTTTTCTTAAATGGCTAACCAGTTAAACCAACAATTGTAGGCAATTTCAGTTTTCATGGTTCAAATATGCATGGATTTCAATTACCACAGTTCAGTTAAATAACGTTGCTCCACAATAACATAGTTCAAATTTCATTTATCACGTTATATTAGCTGTGAATAAGTACAACAGAGGTACCAGAGAATTGTTTTAAAAAGAATAATGACATACATGTGAATACATTTATGTATTCACATATATACATACATGTATGTATACATGTGAATACATTTATGTATTCACATACATACATGTATGTATACATGTGAATACATTTATGTATTCACATACATACATGTATGTATACATGTGAATACATGTGAACCAAAATGTATATGTGGATACATGTGATTAAAAGTACATGTGAATACATATGAATGAAAATGTACAAAATTACATGTGAATACATGTGAACAAAAATGTGATTAATTACATACAGTACAAACTTTGCTGCTAACTCTTAAGTTTGCAAAAGTGTTACCTTCTTATCTCCCAGTGTAAATCCATGTGGCACTTTACCAAAATAGACAATGGGGAGAGAATTATTTAACAAAAGATAAAAGTGTGGTAAAGAAATAAAAATGATGAGGGGAGGACCAAGATGGCAGAGGAGTAAGAGACCTTAATTTCATCTGGTCCCAGGAATTCAGCTAGATAGTTACCAAACTATTCTAAACATCTACAAACTTAACAGGAGATCCAAGAAAAGAATAGTAGCAATTCTATGAGCAAAAAAAGCGACCACTTTCTGGAAGGTAGGACCTGTGGAGAAGTGAATCCGAGGTGATATTTGGGAAGATAGACCACCAGAGGCTGTGGGGAGGGAGCCTCTGTCAGCCAGCTGCTGGCAAGTGATAGAGCAGTGGAGCACAAAATAAGAACTTTTAGAAGTCTGCTTTGCTGAGGGACGTCACTCCAGTGGCTAAATGGGGGAAGTGGAACCCTCACGGGGACAGTGTGGTCTCAGGACCCTTGGAGTCACAGAAAGATTGGAGGCGCCTGAGAGTAGCAGAGCTCCCAGCTATTGGAGCAAGGAAGCGGGCTGCAAAGACAGAGCTGAGGAGTGGGCTCTCAGCTCAGAGTTGCCATAAGTGGTGATCCGTGGCAGAGTCAAGCCACTACTCTTCGAGCAGAGACCCAACAAGTGGCAGATCCAGGGAGACTCCCCTTCCTCCCCTGGGAGGAGTGGCATGGAAGTACACTGCAGGAATCTGCTGGGTTTGGAGACTGCAAACGAGGTGGAGCGCCAGAGCTAGAAACACTCAGTCACAGGCCAGGTGAGCACAGAGTGCAGCTGGAGACCCAGGAGACAGGAGTGACTGATAGCTTTTCTCTGAGGGCTCACTGAGGAGTGGAGCCCCAAATTCTTGGCGCCTCTGAGACCAGAGATTTGGGGACAGCCATTTTCATTCTTGTCCTCCAAAGCTGCGCAGAAAGCCTTCAGGGAAAAAAAATTTCCAAGAGAAAACCCAAGCAGATTACTTAGCCTGGCCCCTGGCAAGGGTGGTGCATTTCCACCTGGGGCAAAACCAACTGAGGATCACTGCAACAGGGTCCTCCCCCAGAAGATCAGCAAGAACATCCAATCAAGACCAAGTTTATCAGTTGATGAGAACTGCAAAACTCTAGTGCTAGGGAAATACAGCACATAGAATTCATGGCTTTTTTCCCCATGATTCCTTAGTCTTTCAGAGTTAGTTTTTTTTTTTTTTTTTTTTCATTTTCTTTATTTTTTTCTTTTTCTATCTTTTTGAATTCTTTTTCTTTCCTTTTTCAACCAACATCTTATCAATTCCTTTTTTAAAATCTTTTTTAATTTTCATCTTTACAGTCATATTGCATCCTTTCACTGGAGTTACCCTCATTTTTGTATATATATAAGGTATTCTTTCTTTAAAATTTTGGGAGGCAGTTTCGTCTAACAGGCCAAAATACACCAAAAATCTCGTGTGTGGTTCTGTTCTATTGACCAACGTGATCATATTCTTTTTTTCCCCTTTCTTTCCCCCCAGTTTCTGGTCTCTTCTGATTTGTTTAATGTATATTTTTCTAGGGCCATTGTTACCTTTAGCATTTTGTCCTCTCATTCATCTATTTTTCTCTGGACAAAATGACCAAACAGAAAAACTCATCTCAAAAAAAAGAACAAAAGACAGTACTGACTGACAGGGACTTAATCAATATGGACATAAGTAAGATGTCGGAACTAGAGTTGAGATGACAATTATAAAGATACTAGCTGGGCTTGAAAAAAGCATAGCAGATGCTAGAGTATCCCTTTCTGGAGAAATAAAAGAACTAAAATCTAACCAAGTCAAAATCGAAAAGGCTATTAATGAGGTGCAAGCAAAAATGGAGGCTCTAACTGCTAGAATGAATAAGACAGAGGAGAGAATTAGTGATATAGAAGACCAAATGATAGAGAATAAAGAAGTTGGGGAAAAGAGAGACAAATAAGTACTGGATCACGAGGGGAGAATTTGAGAGATAAGTGTTTATAAGATGAAACAATATGAGAATAATTGGGATCCCCGAAGAAGAAGAAATGGAGGGGGCAGAAGGTATATTGGAGCAAATTATAATAGAGAATTTCCCTAATATGGCAAAGGGAACAAGCATCAAAATATAGGAGGCACAGAGAATCCTCCTGAAAATCAATAAAAATAGGTCAGTACCCTGTCATCTAATAGTCAAACTTACAAGTCTCAGAGACAAAGAGAAAATCCTGAAGCCACCTAGGGACAAGAGGTCTCTACCTACAATGGCAGAAACAGATTGGTAGCAGACCTATCCACAGAGAACTGGCAGGCCACCAGAAAAGACTGGCATGATATATTCAGAGCACTAAATAAGAAAAATATGCAGCTAAGAATGCTATATCCAGCTAGGCTATCACTGAAAATAGAAGGAGAGATAAAAGCTTCTAGGACAAACAAAAACTAAAAGAATTTGGGAATACCAAACCAGCCCTATAGGAAATACTGAAAGGGACCTCTAAGCAAAGAGAAAACCTAAAAGTAACGTAGACCAGAAAGGAGCAGAGACAACATACAGTAACAATCACAGACAATACAATGGCACTAAATTCATGTCTTTTGATATTTAGCCTGAATTTAAATGGGTAAATGTGCCAGTCAAATGACATAAGGTATCAGATTGGATAAAAAAGCAAGATGCATTGATTTGCTATCTGCAAGAGATTCATTTTAGACCCAAAGACACCTGCAGATTTAAAGTGAGGGGGTAGAAAACAATTTACCATGCTAATGGACATCAGAAGAATGCTAGGGTGGCAATCCTTATATCAGACAAATTCGATTTTAAACCAAAGACTATAATAAGAGATGAGGAAGGACACTCTGTCATACTAAAGGGTCTATCTAACAAGAAGGATTAACAGTTATAAATATTTATGCTCCTAACATGGGAGCAGCCAATTATATAAGCCAATTAATAACAATATCAAAGAAACACATCAGCAATAATACAATAATGGTAGGGCACTTTAAAACCCCCCTCACTGAAATGAACAGATCATTTAAGCAGAAGATCAATAAGGAAATAAAGGCTTTAAATGACACACTGGACCAGATGGACTTCACAGATATATTCAGAACATTCCATCCCAAAACAACAGAATATGCATTCTTCTCAAGTGCACATGGAACATTCTCCAGAATAGATCACATCCTGGGTTACAAATCAGGTCTCAACTGGTACCAAAAGACTGGGATCATTCCCTGCATATTTTCAGATCAAAATGCTTTGAAACTAGAACTCAATCACAAAAGGCAAGTTGGAAAGAACTCAAATACATGGGGGCTAAAGCGCATCCTACTAAAGAATGAATGGGTCAACCAGGAAATGAAAAAAGAATTTTTAAAAATTCATGAAAACAAATGAAAATGAAAACACTACTGTTCAAAATCTTTGGGACACAGCAAAGGCAGTCCTAAGAGGAAAGTATATAGCAATACAAGCCTTTCTCAAGAAACAAGAAAGGTCTCAAACATCCTAATCACCTAAAGGAGCTGTAGAAAGAACAGCAAACAAAGCCTAAACCCAGCAGGAGGAAAGAAATAAGAACAGAGCAGAAATCAATGAAATAGAAACCAAAAGAACAGTAGAACAGATCAACGAAAGTAGGAGCTGATTCTTTGAAAAAATTAATAAGATTGATAAACTCCTGTCCAGACTTAGCGAAAAGAAAAGAGAAAGGGCCCGAATAGATAAAATCATGAATGAAAGAAGAGAGATCACAACCAACACCAAAGAAATACAATTACAAGAATATATTATGAGCAACTATATGCCAGTGAATTAGACAATCTGGAACAAATGGATGCATTCCTAGAGATGTATGAACTATCAAAACTGAACCTGGAAGACAGAAAATTTGAACAGACCCATAACCAGTAAGGAAATTGAAGCAGTCATTAAAAATCTCCCCAAAAACAAGATGGGCCAGATGGCTTCCCAGGGGAATTCTACCAAACATTTAAAGAAGAATGAATACGTGTTCTCCTGAAACTGTTCCAAAAAGAGCAATGGAAAGAAAACTTCCAAACTAATTTTATGAGGGCAACATTACCTTGATCCCCAAACCAGACGAAGATCCCACCAAAAAGGAGAATTACAGACCAATATCCCTGATGAACATAGATGCAAAAATTCTCACCAAGATACTAGCCAATAAGATCCAACAGTACGTTAAGAGGGTTATTCACCACAACCAAGTGGGATTTATTCCTTGGCTGCAAGGTTGATTCAACATCCACAAATCAATCAATATGATACACTAAATTAATAAAAGAAAGGACAAGGACCATAGGATCCTCTCAATAGATGTAGAAAAAGCATTTGACAAAGTACAGCATCCTTTCTTGATTAAACCTCTTCATATTGTGGGGATAGAGGGTACATACTTCAATATCATAAAAGCCATCTGTGAAAACCCACAGTGAATATCATTCTCAATGGGGAAAAACTGAGAACTTTTCCCCTCAGGTCAGGAACACGGCAGGGATGTTCACTATAACCACTGCTCTTCAACATAGTACTACAAGTCCTAGCATCAGCAATCAGACAACAAAAAGAATGGCAAATCCGAATTGGCAAAGAAGTAGTGAGACTCTCACTCTTTGCAGATGATATAACACTTTATGTGGAAAACCCAAAAGACTCCACCCCAAAATTGCTAGAACTCATGAAGGAATACAGTGAAATGTCAGGATATAAAATCAATGCACAGAAATCAGTTGCATTTCTATATACCAACAATAAGAAGAAAGAGAAATTGAGGAGTTGATCCCATTTACAATTGCACCAAAACCATAAAATAACTAGGAATAAATCTAATCAAAGAGGCCAAGGATTTGTACTCAGAAAACTGTAGAACACTCAAACAAATTGAGGAATTAAAAATGTTCCATCCTCATGGATTAGAAAAACAAATATTGTGAAAATGTCTATGCTACCTAGAGCAATCTATACATTCAATGAAATCACTATCAAAATACCAACTTTATTCACAGAGCTGGAACAAATAATACTAAAATTTGTATGGAACCAGAAAAGATCCCAAATATCCAAAGGAATGTTGAAAAAGAGAAGCAAAGCTGGTGGCATCACAATGCCGGAATTCGAGCTCTCTTACAAAACTATAATCATCAAGACCATGTGGTACTGGCACAAAAACAGACACATAGATCAATGGAACTGAACAAAGAGCACAGCAATGGACCCTTAACTCTATGGCCAACTAATCTTCAACAAAGCAGGAAAGAATGTCCAATGGAAAAAAGACAGTCTTTTCAACCAATGTTGTTGGGAAAATTGGACAGCTACATGCAGAAGAATGAAACTGGACCATTTCCTTTTACCACACACAAAATAGGCTCAAAACGGATGAAAGAATTAAGTGTGAGAAAAGAATCCATCAAAATCCTTAAGGAGAACACAGACTGCAACCTCTTCGACCTCAGTTGCAGCAACTTCTTCCTAGAAACTCTTGCCAAAGGCAAGAGAAGCAAGGGTAAAAATGAACTATTGGGACTTCATCAACATAAAAAGCTTCTGCAGTGCAAAGGAAACTGTCAACAAAACCAAAAGACAGCTGATAGAATGGGAGAAGGTATTTGCAAATGATATATCAGATAATGGGCTAATGTCCAAAATCTATAAAGAGCTTATCAAACTCAACACCCAAAGAACAAATAATCCAATCAACAAATGGGCAGAAGAAATGAGCAGACATTTCTGCAAAGAAGACATCCAAATGGCCAACAGAATATGAAAATGTGCTCAATATCACTCAGCATCAGGGAAATACAAATCAAAACCTCAATGAAATACCACCTCACACCAATCAGAATGGCTAAAATTAACAAACCAGAAAACAACAGATGTTGGCAAGGATGTGGTGAAAGGGGAACCTACTGTTGGGAATGTAAGCTGGTGCAACCACTCTGGAAAACAGTATGGAGGTTCCTCAAAAAGTTGAAAATAGAGCTACCCTACAACCCACCAATTACACTACTGAGTATTTACCCCAAAGATACAAATGTAGTGATCCGAAGGGGCATGTGCACGCCAATGTTAATAACAGCAGTGTCCACTGCTGTTATTATAGCCAAACTATGGAAGGAGCCTAGATGTCCATCAACAGATGAATGAATAAAGAATATATATATATATATATATATATATAATGGAATATTATGCAATCATCAAAAAATGAAATCTTGCCATTTCCAACGACTTGGATGGAATTAGAGGGTATTATGCTAGGTGAAATAAGTCAGAGAAAGACAATTATCATATGATCTCACTTATAGGAGGAATTTGAGAAACAAGACAGAGGATCATAGGGGAAGGGAGGGGAAAACGAAACAAAACAAAACCAGAGAGGGAGACAAACATTCCTGGTGACATAAATGAAGAACATGATTGTGATGAAAAAATGAAGATGGCTCTTAGGAAGTCATGCCAGCAGATGGAAAAAAAAAATTACATTAGAATTTCAGGGATATCTCATAACATACAAAGTACACAGGAAAAAGTTTTGGAAGCGGATCCAAGCTTAGAAAGGAGTTAGGTCAGTTTTCCAAGTCCTACAAAAGACACAATCTCTGTTTTGTAAGTTATATGACAATAAGAAGAAGCTAAATGCTGTTAAAACTACTCTTGATAAAATTTTTATAAAGAAATAAGATACTTTCATTCTCAATGTTTCTAATGTTTTAGAGTATGCTAATAAACATTACTTTTATTTTTATTTTTATTGTTTATTGTTTTTAAATCTTCTTGTACATTTATAATCCACATTAAAGGAAGTTCTGGTGCTTTCACAAAAATGTTAAAAGACCATAGAACAATTATAATTTTCCCAGTAACTAATATAATTGCTTTGCATGATGTCAGCTTGCATAGCCATTTGTTGTTGTTCCTGTTACACCATGCAAATTGAGAACTGCCTATAATAAAAAGGGTCCATCTTTTCCCCAGGGATTTGGAAAGCCCCTTTATATCATACACTACAAGAACCTAGATGTCCATCAACAGATGAATGGATAAAGAAGATGTGGTATATATACACAATGGAATACTATGCAGCCATCAAAAGAAATGAAATCTTGCCATTTGCGACGACGTGGATGGAACTAGAGGGTATCATGCTTAGTGAAATAAGTCGATCAGAGAAAGACAACTATCATATGATCTCCCTGATATGAGGACGTGGAGATGCAACATGGGGGGTTAGGGGGATAGGAGAAGAATAAATGAAACAAGATGGGATTGGGAAGGAGACAAACCATAAGTGACTCTTAATTTCACAAAACAAACAGGGTTGCTCAGGGAAGGGGGGGTTGGGAAAAGGGGGAGGGGTGTTATGGGCATTGGGGAGGGTATATGCTATGGTGAGTGCTGTGAAGTGTGTAAACCTGGCGATTCACAGACCTGTACCCCTGGGGATAAAAATACATTATATGTTTATAAGAAATAAGAAATATATATCATACACTACATTCCTGCATGTACTTTGGTCTATTACTGGAATTCCTATTCTATTCCATTTGATCTGTCTCTTCATGCATCAACACACATTTTAAATTATAGAAACAAGCTCACTGGTATTGTTATTTCTTTCCCAAGGTTTTTCTGGTTATCTTTTATAAACAATCTTGCTTCAGAATATAGAAACATTTAAAAAAAAAGAATACAGAAACATTTTTACTTCTTCCTTTCAGTTGACATGTCTTTTGATTCCTCTCCTGGCCTTATTATAATGTCTAGGACTTTCAGCATAATGTTACACTGAATTGATGAGAGTAAGCATCCTTGTCTTATTTTCAGAATGAGGAGGAAGACATTCCAACTTATAGCAGGATAGCAAATATTTCAAAGGCAAGGGTAAGAAATAAGCCTCCAGAAACTACTTTGGTTAGTGGGAATAAGATATTGGAAGAGAAATGCATTTATTTTCCAAACAAAAGCTGTTTCTGTTTAGATCAGAGATTTGCATTTTTTTTTTTGTAATTCCTACTGAGTTAATAAACCCTAAAAAACAAGGTCTTGGATAGCAATAAAAGTGTATTTTGGCTTCAACAACCACCCAAGTCATTCTGAGATTCTAGCTGCACTAAATCTCACCAAAGCAAGTTGCCATTCATCCATTTAGATGAAAGGATGTAGAAAAACATCTCTCCTGAATCACCTGACAGCAAATGCATTTTCAGTACGTTCTGTATTTACCTAAATTCAAGGCTGCATTTAGTTCCTGTTAGCCTGCTGGTGTTCAATCAATTCTTTAAAATTTTCAGATACGTTTTAGAAATGCTGAATTTAAGAATTGAATTTTTCCCTTTTTATTTTTATATATGGGCATAGTATTGATTCAACCATAAAATTAATTTGCTTTACTTGAGGAAAATAGTATAAGTCTGCAAAGTCCTCATAACAATTTCAGCACTATGGGTTTTGCTCTAAATATTGTACAGCCCAGTTTATCAAATGTGAAAAGAATACCTAAGAACTGACATATATGGTTATCTTTATGGCCTGGATATTAAGGTCTCTGCCAACTAGATTAAGACTGACTGGGGTATGACTACTAGATATTTGGAGAGGTCCAAAGAATATGCAAGGAAACTCCATTTTGACTTTCTAAGCCATACAAACCAGACGAACGGCTCCTCCCAAGGCTCTCATTTCAGGGACCACTTTGCAAATGCCAGAGAGTTTGCCAGACAGCTGTTCCTGAAAGCTAAGTTTTTATTTTGCTGTTTCCTATTTTTGTTTTGTGGAAATAGCTCCTAGACAATCAAATATTTGTGCTGGAATTTTTTTCTTCTTCTGCCCCTGCCAGATACAAAAGCCAAAAAAACATTCTATTTGTTTGTTTCACAGACCGATATGTAGATGGCTAAATGGCAGCACTGAACTATATGAAAAAACAAAAGCTATATGAAACTATATGAAAAAACAAAAACAACCCATGAGTTTATGAGATAAAGAAAAAAGGACAGAAAGAAAATGAGAAAGAAAAAATAAATCAAATCTATGTCTCATATAGTTTGTCATTATTTAACTTGAAGACAGCATTAAGTATCCAAAATTTTATTTATTTGTTTATATTTTTTAAGCTTTGATTAAATCCCAGTTAGCTAACATACAGTGTTATATTAGTTTCAGGTATATAACATAGTGATTCAAAATTCCATATATCACCACAAGTACACTCCTTAATCTCTATCACCTATTTCACCCGTCTCCCCAGCTCCCTGCCCTCCGGAAACCATCAGTTGTTCTCTATAGTTAAGACTCTGTTTCTTGATTTGTTTCTCTCTTTTTCTCTTTTTCTCCCTTTGCCTGTTTTGTTTCTTTATTTTTCAAGTCTTTATTTAAATTCCAGTTAGTTAACAAACAGTGTAATATTAGTTTCAGGAGTAGAATTTGGTGATTAGTCACTTACATATAACACCCAGTGCCCATCACAAGTGCTCTTCTTAATACCCATCACCCATGTAACCTATTCCTCCAACCATCCCCTCCAGCAACCCTCAGTTTGTTCTCTATAGTTAATAGTCTTTTTTCTGGTTTGCCTCTCTTCCCCTGCCCCAAACCATATTCATCTGTTTTGTTTCTTAAATTTTACATACAAATGAAATCATATGGTATTTGTCTTCTCTGACTGATTTAATTTGCTTAGCATTATAATCTCTAGTTCCACCCATGTCATTGCAGATGGCAAGATTGCATTCTTTTTCTTTTTATGGCTGAATACTACTCCATTCTATATGGCTAATATACTATGGCTTAATACTGTTCCATTGTGTATATATACCACATCTTTATACATTCATCTAGTGGTGAACACTTGGCCTGCTTCCAAAATTTGGCGATTGTAAACATAGGGGTTCATGTGTCCCTTTGAAATAGTGTTTTATCAACATGGGTGGAATAGGAGGATATTATGCTAAGTGAAATAAGTCAGTCAGAGGAAGACATCATACAGTTTCACTCATATGTGGAATATAAGAAATAGCACAGAGGATCATAAGGGAAGGGAGGGAAAACTGAATGGGAAAAAAATCAGAGGGAGACAAACTGTGAGAGATTTTTTTTTTTTTAAAGATTTTACTTATGTATTTGAGAGAGAAAGAGAAAGAGAAAGAAAACACAAGCAGGGCATGTGGAGGGGAAGAGGGAGAGGGAGAAGCAGACTTCCCCCTGAGCAGGGAATCGTGTGGCTCCATCCCAGGACCCTGAGATCATTACCTGAGCCAAAGGCAGATGCTTAACCAACTGAGCCCCCAGGTGCCCCACCATGAGAGACTCTTGACTCCAGGAAACAAACTGAAGGTTGTGGAAAGGGAGGGGGGTGGGGGGACGGGGTAACTGGGTGATGGGCATTAAGGAGGGCAGGCGATGGGATGAGCACTGGGTGTTATATACAGCTAATGAATCATTGAACAGACATCAAAACTAATGATGTACTGTACGTTGGCTATTGAATTTAAATTTTTTTAAAAAGAAATAATGTTTTTGTATTCTTTGGGTAAATATCCATGGTGTAATTCCTGGCTCATAGAGTAGATCTATTTTTACCTTTTTGAGAATCTCCATACTGGTTTTTTGTTTGTTTATTTGTTAGTTTGTTGGGGTTTTTTTAAAGATTTTATTTTTATTATTTATTTGACAGAGATCACAAGTAGGCAGAGAGGCAGGCAGAGAGAGAGAGGGGGAAGCAGGCTCCCTGACGAGCAGAGAGCCCGATGAGGGGCTTGATCCCAGGACCCTGGGTTCATGACCTGAGCTGAAGGCAGAGACTTTAACCCACTGAGCCACCCAGGCGCCCCAGGAGTTTTGCAGTTTTAAACAGAAAATAGTGTCTTTACTTTAGTTTTATAAAAATCTAGTTTATGTAATTTTGTTATATTTTCTCTGGAACTTAGGTGACTATATATTTGGTAAGATACCATTATAGGAATGACATCAAGAAAAGTGATAAGCCAAGTGAAAGACTTCCAGGTTTCATCAGACAAGGTATATTACCTGTATTAATACACAGGCAGATGAGCTTGACCTAATCTCCCCAAATTCACTCTAGAAAGAGGGGTTATTGCATCATTTAGTTTTTCTCAATTCTCACAGAAGACTACTGGCAACAATTGTTGGCATAAAAATCACCAAAACAAAAAGTCCACTCTGTAACTGTGATTTCATCAGGGATTTACATATTTAACAAAGTCAAAACTTATTTCTTATTATTTACTCACATCCATTAGTTTATTTTATCCAAGTAGTTAAAAAAAAACACAGTTAAACACTTACTAGAAGTCACATCTCCTTTAAGAAATTCATTTTGAAATACAAGTTTGTTGTGTTTGCCAGGGAACTAATTTATAGTATTTACAAGTTAATTCATCTTAAATGTGTTGTGTATGCTATCACTTCAAAGGTAAATTGAGAATAAATAAAACCAAATACCTAACTACTTCAACTGTTCATCTTTGGGTAATTTCTTCTCTAGTCTCTGACTGAAACATAATTAATTTGCATATTTCCTCTCAGGTCTGTTGATTAAGGGACCTAATACTCTCACAAAGTAATTTACTTAACATGAGCAATTATGTACATCTCAAGCATCCCCATTCACAATACATGTTCTGGGACTTCTGAAAAGATGACTTCATTTCATGTTAATTAGATTGAAATTAAAAATCCCACCAGAAATATAAGGTCATGTTCTCAAGATTCACCTCATTTCCTTTCTCTGAGTAAATATATGAGATTTACCATGCTTCTACAGGCAGCAATGAAACTTTTAAACAAACTAATCTTAGTACCTAGGATTTTGTCTGGAAAAATATTAGACTGTTTTGGTGGACTCAGTAAAGTTTTAATCATCTTGGGAGGCCCAAAGTAGATATAACTCTGTTGTGTGTATGTGTGTATGTGTGTGTGTCTGTGTGTCTTTGTGTCTGTACACCCATGATTTATTTCTTCATCAAAAATACCAAAGATCATTATGTTCCTTTGTAGGAGGTTAGATGAGAAGCAGCTCAGCCAGCCTCCTACAGGGGAAAGTGATCTCTCTGGAGGTTTTTATAGTGGTTGCCCTTCTGATATTATATAACAATTTATGTCTCTTATCTTTGGTACCATCATGTCATTTACACTGTAATTATGATTTACAGGTTATTTACTTGGATTATTTTGGTTTGTGTACAATGAGGTTTTTCTATGGTTTTGTTTTGGAGGGGGCTTTTTGATAATTTTTTTAGGATTTATACATGTTGATCTAAGTTGACTCCTATCCTTATCAGAATTCCTTAGGATAACATAATGATCTCCATATTTCATTTTGCATTCCTCTTATTTAATTTGGACTCAGTGGCCCTTGAAAATAAACAAACACAATGCTTTTAGGTTTTCTCCATTTCTTTGTATTATCCTTAGCCTTGAATTTATCCCGAATTTTGCACGTGACTTATTCTTTTTTTTTTAAAGATTTATTTATTAATTTGAGAGAGAGAGAGAGGAGCAGAGGGAAAGAGAAGAAGAATCCTAAGCAGACTCCCCACTGAGTGTGGAGCCTGATGTGGGGCTTGATCTCACAACCCCAAGATCATGGTCTGAGCTAAAACCAAGAGTTGGACATTTAACTGACTGTGCCATCCAGGTTCTCTGTTGATTTGGTCTTTAAAATATTTTGCATTTTGGGGTTAGAAAGACTGTGAGGGCTGAATGAGGACCCACTTCTTATATCCTGGGTCACACAATTCCAGCTGACCTGCACTTTGGTACATAAAAGGTGCATAGCAGGAAAATTTCTAGATCTCCAGATATTTCTTTAACCTCTGAATTAACTCAACCATAGCCATCTATAATGAACTCAGTTTAGGATTTTAATTAACATGCCAAAGCCAATGTACTGAATTAAGCAGAGAGCCTTTTGGGGATGTGATATAAAGGTATAACTCTTTGGGTATATCTTAGATATGGACTCAACATGGTAAGTCCATGTTGAAAACAAAGATTTGTTGTTATGACCATCACAGAAATCCCGAAGTAAGATCTCTATGATGAGTTGCCTGTATTCTGAACATATTCAAAGGAAAATTATTTACTCCTTTGGGATATTTCTGGAGATTTTCTTGCACTTTACCATAAGGTAACCACAATAATTACTACAGTTTTGTTGTTTCTTTTCTGTGGCTGCCATACTTTGCTTTTCCAATACTGCCAGAAATAGCAGTTGGGCTTTTATTTCTTGCCTTTATGAGCTTGGCTTTAAAGCAGATTCAGAAATGCTGGAAAAATTTCCTCCTGCCCAGTAAGTCTTTCTCATCCAAAAAAAAAAAAAAAGCTGCTACTATCTCCTTAGTACACTGTATAAATCAACTTTAGGAAATTATATTTTCATCTTACACATGAAGTTATGAAGCAAAAACTGGACCTCTTTTAAGTAAAAGGAACCAAATATATGCAAGGATGTGCTTGAAAATAAGCAGCAATCATGGCAAGTTTTTTGTTTGCATGCTACAATCCAATCCTTCTTGCTTTCAATAAACGTAGGGAGTTTATTGGCATCCACATAATTTAGTCTAGAGATAATGATACGACAAGCAAACCATTTTATTTTCTCTAGCTTAGCCAAGAGAACATATTCAACAAAAAGATTTTATGTAACTGTGGAGTCTAAGATTTCTTTTTTTCCCCAAAGATGTTCAAAATCCAGGGTGTCAAGAGAGAAAACTCCATTACTTCAAATTAGTTATTTCCCCAAAGTTAAATAAGAGGTAATGGTTGATCTAAGAATATAGAAGATAGTGCATTCCAAAGATTAATCAGTTTTTGTCAGCTTTGCTCCTTTTAGGTTGGCTTAAATGAAGATATCAATATGTTTGTTAGAAATGACTGGCACAATATTAAAAGACCAGTTAATTTTATTAAATCTTATTATAATAATTCTTAATTTCACCAGAGACTACCAATGGACTCATTAAGAAATTATCTCAAATGTATTATTAAACACCATACTTATTCATCATAAAGTCTCTAACCCATTAGCTGTAAATGTACTTTTTCTTCCTGTAATATTGGAAGCTTGATTGTATTAACAAGTGCAAAATATACACTATTTTATTTCTGAAAAGTAGTCTCTCCTTTGGTATTTCTTTCTTAGTTTCTGGTCAAACTTTTTTTTTTAAGTGAGAGAGAAAGAGGTGGCAGGAAGAAGAGGGAGACAGACAATTTTAAGTAGACTCCACAGCCACTGTAGAGCCTGATGTGGGGCTTGATCTTACAACCCTGAGATCATGACATGAGCTGAAATCAAGTGTTGGACACTTGACCAAGTGTCACACCTGACTGAGCCACCCAGCTGCCGCTTCTAGTCAGATGAAATTTGCAACCAAATGAATTCAATAGTTGAAAATGCTTAAACATATAAGCAAAGCATAAGTAAAGATAGTATATATACAATAGGTACATGATGAGTTTGTCAGGCTATTAGAAAATATGAATTTTAAAATGGTTAGGAATAAAGGAAAGACTTTCTTTTCTAAGTTTACATGAATTTACATACTGTGGAAGCAGATTTGATGGCATAATTTTAAGGTCAAACTTACCCTTTACTTACATGCATCTGGGACTAGAACTTTCTAATACCTTGCTGCTACAGTATCTGTGTAAACTGGCTTCAGAGACTAAAACAGTTTGAATCAATACAGTTAAATACCATTCACCTTCTCATTTGCTTATCTATCCATATGCTCCCTCATTCATTTGACATACACTTATGGAATATGCACCGTACACCATGCACTGTATTAGGCACTAGAGATAGAAAGATAAGTAAGACACAGACCTTGCCATTCTTTTTTTTTTTTTTAAGATTTTATTTATTTATTTGACAGACAGAGATCACAAGTAGACAGAGGCAGGCAGAGAGAGAGAGAGGAGGAAGCAGGCTCCCTGCTGAGCAGAGAGCCCGATGCGGGGCTTGATCCCAGGACTCTGGGATCATGACCTGAGCCGAAGGCAGAGGCTTTAACCCACTGAGCCACCCAGGTGCCCCAGACCTTGCCCTTCTGTAGCTCATAGAGTCACAGAAAATAGAAGTGACATATTAATAGTAAAATAAAATAAATAATGGAAGCTTATATGTAAATCGGTGATTTTACAAGATAGGGGTTGATTTGCTCTATATAGAAAAACCAGTGAATAGTTCCAGAGGAAGCGATACCTATGTTGGATTTTGAAGCATCATTAAGGGGCATTGAGACCCAGTTGGCTGTAAGCAAGATGACCTATTATGAAAAAATACAGTCATGGAAACATATTGGTTTATTCAGGGAGAGAGGAAAAAAATAAGGAAACAGTGATAAGAATAAAATGCCGGGAAACACCACCATTTCAGGAAGGAAGACAACAGCTAAAGAGACGGAGAAAGAGAAGTCACAGAGACAGTAAGAAACCTGGATAGAGCTGTGTTTCCAAATTCAAGGGAAGAGAATATTTCAGAAAGAAGTAGACAGCCTATCAATGCTGAGGAAATGGCAAATAAGATAAAAGCTTAAAAATTGTATATGGCAGTTAGATCAGTAGCACCTTACTAAGAGCATGTTCAGGAGCGTGAAGAGAATAAAATTTCTATTTCCTGTTCTTTTTTTTTTAAGATTTTATTTATTTATTTGACAGATTGAGATCACAAGTAGGCAGAGAGACAGGCAGAGCGGGGTGGGGAAGCAGGCTCCCCACTGAGCAGGGAGCCAGATCGGGGCTTGATCCCAGGACCCTGAGATCATGACCCGAGCGGAAGGCAGAGGCTCAGCCCACTGAGCCACCCAGGTGCCCCCTTCTATTTCCTGTTCTTGAGGAAAACTGAAGATAAAGATAAAACTTTCACCATTAGAAAGTTCATATCCTACTTAGGGACATATAAATGTATTTGTAATATGAGTTAGCCCTATGCTGCTGTGGAGTGAGCATGAAGTAGTGGTAATTATGGAAAGGATAGGCTTTAATGGAGGCTAGAAGAGGAATAAGGAAAGAAATCAAGCACGAGGCTTTCTACAGATAAGGGACCACAAGACCAGGGGAAGTGGTGGCATCTGAAAATCTACAAGGACTCTGTGAGAATTGTATGAAGGAGTAAAGGTATAAACTTTATAATTTCACTCAACAGGAATAGAGTATAAGTGCAAGCTTTATCAATGCAAGTACTTGGAACTTAACCTATTTAGAGAGTGACGTCCTATCACCTCTAAACAGGGAGAATCATTTCCTACCAAGGCAGATCCATGAGAGTTGAAACAGCTGACATGACAGGAAGGCGGAAACTGGGGGGAACAACAATGTCGAGGTTATTTAGATGCACTTAAATGATTAATATTCTGTGAGATTTACTTTTATCTTAATACCTTAAAAATTAAAAAAATTAAATATTAAATTAAAACATTAAATAAACTGCCACCATATACTATTACTTGTGACTATGTCATGTAGTCAGTTTTCTTTTCTAGGTTTCGGTAGGGATTAATGACCCTGTTAGTGATATGTCTTTACTTAAACTTCTAAAAACATTTCTGATAAGATAGATGTTGTTCTCAAGGAAACTTGATATTCCTATATTTTTGTAGTGTAACTCTTTTATTTACTGCATCCCCATTGAGATCCCTGCATTTTTTACTTACCCACAGGAAATAAGTGTGTGCTTATAGGTTATTGTCCATGATTTAAAAGTCCCAACAAAAATCATATATTTATCTACTATAAGGCAACACAAGCTACTGTATATCAAATACGACCTTTGAATTAAAAATATTTTTTAAAACACAAGTTCATGGGAAGAAAAATAATGGGGAAAGGGTGCTTCCTTGGTGGGAAGTTTAGGAAAACAGCATTAGGTGCTGTTTAAAATTCATGCTGACAAAAACAAATCATTAGCTAGACAGACTCAAAAGTTCATACCAACAGGAGAGATGATGTAAGCGACATCTATCTAAATTTGGCAATTTAGCATCTGCGTTCCTAATAAAAGTCAATAAAATTCCTTTTCCAAACTGAAAAGCAAGATAAGAAAAGAGAATCTTTTTTTTAATATATTTTTTATTTTTTTATAAACATATAATGTATTATTAGCCCCAGGGGTACCCGTCTGTGAATCACCAGGTTTACACACTTCACAGCACTTACCATAGCACATACCCTCCCCAATGTCCATAACCCCACCACCCTCTCCCCACCCCCTCCCCCCAGCAACCCCCAGTTTGTTTTGTGAGATTAAGCGTCTCTTATGGTTTGTCTCCCTCCCTTCCTACCCCCAAAACCTCCCACGTTGCCTCTCCACTTTCTCATATCAGGGAGATCATATGATAGTTGTCTTCCTCCGATTGACTTAAGAGAATCTTAACCAAACTGTGGTCTCAGGCTCATGTTTCCAAGGAATAGGGAATTATGATGATTAAAATTCCTTAAAATCAAATGAAATATATTTGATGGGGACAATGCACTGGCTCCAAGACTCAACCAGTCTCTTTTCCTGAAATCTGCACATGGAAACTAAATTATGTGGAGTATATACATTAAGAGAGAGTAGGCTGAAATACTTTGAAAAGGTCATAGATTTAATTGCCTGAAGTGTACATTTCTCAAATTGTTCATCATTATTTCTTGTTCTCCTTCCACTAGCAAGTGGAACAGGGAGATAAAAATATAACGATATATTAATATGTTCCAACCATTATCAGTGCAAGTAACTAATAAATATCTTTCCTTGGACAAAAATGAGCCTGGTTATACATCAAAGATAAGATTTGTTGATCCAAGAATGAGTCACTTAATCATTTGTATTCTACCCTACAACCAAGTGTGAGAAATTGTGGAAATAACTTTGTATAAGCTGAATTGGCTTGTTTTTTTGTTCTTCCTTTAACATATTCTGAAAGTTAGGTCACTCACCGCTGGAATGGCATAAGAATCTGCAAATCAAGCTGAAATGCAAATGAAAACAAAATCGGTAATTCAGAAATGGAGGTAAACTGCTCTACTTCCACTTTGTAATATTAGTCATTGTTTCTACCTTTCCCTCATATCATTGGGTCTTCCATTCTGGCTTCAACTCTTCATTCACTTCCTATAAAAAGATGACATAATTTAAGACTCTTTATCTTGCCTCCTATGATACATTCCTTGGAGACACTACATTGGTTCCTTGTTTGTGGACGATGGGCGCCACAATCCTTGGGGACTCACATGTGAAATTTCCAGCATGAAGAAGATGGTTGACTAGGTGAATTACAGTCCTGTGAGTGCCAACCCAGAACTAGGATGGGTTTCGTTTATAAGAAGTAGATATCAGACTGGCTGTAACTCTTCCTTATTCAGTTTCAGGGACTCACAAGCATCAATCTAAGTCAACTTTGATCATTTGGTAACTAGTTTAGCATGAGCTGCTCAATCTTAAAAGTCTAAAATATTAATATAGCCTCAGAGACTTTTGAGCACATACCAAGCAGTCTAGCATGTATATAATTGGAGTAACAGAAAAAGAGGAAAGGAAAATGAAGGCAGAAAACTTTTTTGAAGAAATAATGGTCCAAATTTTGCCAAATTTGGTGGAAAAAAAATTTAAACAAGAAGTTTCCATAAGTCTTAAAGATAACTGCAAAGGAAACTATAGTTAGGCACATTTTAGTCAAACTTCTGAAAATCAAAGATTAAGAGAAAATCTTAAAAGCAGTCAGAGAAAAATGCACATTATATACTGGAAAACAACAATAAAAAAGATGGCTGACTTCAAATTAGACACAATGTAACTCAGAAAATAAGTAACCACATCTTTAAATCACCAAAAGAAAAAGAAATCTGTAAACACAGAGTTTTGCTCTTCTAAAATGGAAGTGAAAAAAGATATTTTCAGAGAGCCAAGAGCTGAGAGAATTCATCACCAAAACATTCTCATTATAATTAAGTAAAAAGCAGTTGTCTAGGTGGAAGGGATCCATCATCAGATGGAAAAACCAGCTTAACAGAAATGGTTGAAGAGAAATTCAGTATAAAATACTGAATTTCTCTTCAGTATAAAAGAGATTTTTTTCTTCTCTCATTTTAAAAATATATAAATTATTGTGCAGTTCAAAATATAAATAGGTGCAATATATGACAACAATAGCAAAAAGAATATGGGTTGCATATATGAAAAACCTGAAAAATATTTTTCCAAAATTCTTATATTTTATGAAGTAGTACAAAATTAATCCTGAGAAGGCAAAAATAAAGTAAGAATACATAAGTGTACTCCCTAAAGCAATCACTTGAAAAGTAACCTAGGAATAATAGGTATATAATAGGCTATAAAAGGTAACAGAAGAATAAAGTGAAATGCTAATGTATTTAGTTAACCCAAAAATAAGGCAGGAAAGAAGGAAAAGAAAAATAAAGATAAGCAACAGAAAAATGGCAAAAGGCAGACTTTAGGCCAATCACGTCAATAATTGCATTAAGGTGGAGATTTTTAGATTGGATAAAATAGCAAAACCCTTTTATATGGATTCTGCAAAAGATGCATGTTAAACATAAAGACACAGGTAGATGGAAATAAAAGAACGGGAAAAGATAACTAAAGCATAAGAAAGCTGGAGTGGTTATATTAATATCAGGCAAAAAATTCAAGGTAAGAGATAGTTATTACAAAACAAAAGGATTAATTGACCAAAAAGGCAGAGCAACCAGAAATTTAAGAGAGTCTCAAAATGATGAACCAAAAAGAGACAAATTAAAGACAGAAATAGGCAAATCCACAACCATAGTCTTGGGGTCCTGTGCCACAGTGAAAAACTGAAAGAGTGGGTAATTTTCCTCTCCAGTCTTCCTTCAGGACCTGTCATCTACAGTCACGGTAGCACTATAGCCCTTCTACCTGTGATAGATCTGCAATGGAAAGGGATCTATAGATAATCTGTGTCCAGCTTGTTCTTCAAAGGCTCATCCCTTCCCCATTTCTGGCCAGCAGTGATATTCAGCATATTTTACATTCAAGTCCCTGTGAATTGTGGACTTGTCAGAGAAAACTCTGGATCAAGAGGTAGGCATCACCCCAATGGTCCATCTGAACCTAGAAAAGCATGTCCTCCTACCCCAGCTTGAGGCTTGCAAGGGGTCCCTCCTGATAGCTATACTCCTCACACTCGCCACTGCTCCCAGGATGATTTTCTCTTTGACATTAATCTGCTTTGTATTACAATATTCTATTCTATATAAATACCTAAAACTCTATCACCGCTGAGTAACTGTTTTCACCACTCTCCCACTGCACTGCTGCTGCCTAACCAAAAGTGGGACCTGAATCTGTCATTTGCCTCTGGAGAAGCAGGAGGAAGTCTGGCAGGGGGAATGCTTTCCATTCTCCCTTGCATAGGAAGCAGTTGATGATTCCTGTGCTGTGTATGGTTGACTCTCTCACCCAAGTAGTAGAGCAAATATTAAAGGCATTTCCTTCCCCTTACATGAAGACACAAGTTGATCTTGGCTGAGAGAAATTAATTCATGTTTATTTACACCCACATGTCATCAGCTTCAGTTGTCCCTCTGAGCCATCACATCTCAAAGAAGCTTCTGTATTTATTTCTAAGGTACTGTCTTTAGCAGGAGGACATCTACCCATACCTATGTGAAAATGTTCAATCAGCCTCCTAGGATACTGGCAAGTCTTATCCCCAGGGCTTCATTAAACAGAACTGCTCACTCTGCCTTAAAATGCTCCTTGCTGCACCCTCTTTTTGTCCTTCCTGGGAGGATGGTTCATGGGCCACTCCCCTTCAGCCCTATCCATCTCAGGTCACTGTTTTGCAACAGAGTAAAGCTTACAGCTCCATGGACCCCCTTGGCCTTGTAAGCTGAGCAAACTGATTCAAGGTGATTATGCCACCACACCTCACTTAAATAGTGCACAACTCATTCTCTCTAGGACGTGATTTATGCACTAGGGAGTATGAGTCTCAGCATTGAGCAATCCAAATCTCTTTCTTTAATTATGCTTCACATTTCAAAAAAGAAAAAAGTTCCTTTTTTCCTCCTCTTTTTAACATTAGAAGAAATGTGAAATTATTCTGAAGAAACAAAGTTGATTTTTTTCACATAACAAATGTAGGTTTGTAATTTTTATAGAAAATCAAAGTATCTATTTGTAATCACCTACTATTCATAGACTTGGAAAAGCTTTAATAAGAAAAGGCAAAAAGTAACACTATTGCATGCTAATTTGTACTTCTTAACTTCCTCACTCCTTTCCACCTTCATTCTAAAATAGACCTGAAGCCCCATAGAATTCAGACTGATCTTCTGTTCTTTCATTCTATGTGTTAGAAAGGCAAGTTGCTTTTCCATGAAGTTAGCATTTCCTGCTCCTGACTTTTGTAAGGATGAAAAAATGTTTGCAGTATTTGATTTATAAGTTCCACGGGGAGTAAGTGCTGTCTGTACAAGTCTCTGTGATCAAGGTAGTGATTAATCTCCAGGTAAGAATGGAAACATGGCAGGTAGAGGAAGCCACACTAGTTATTTTTTGCTCAAAATAGAAAACTATGGCTATTAAGCAAGAAGCAACATAGTCTGACACAAATTAACCTCTGCTTTTTATTACCAGGGAAGGAAAAATCGGCCATTTATATCATCAGATAATTGCCCCCCACCCCAATGTGGTTTTAAAGTCTTGTTTACAAACCAGTGATTCCAACCTGAAGTAGAGGGAACTGTAATACAAGCATATGATGAAGCTTTGAAATGTGATTGTTCCCTGGAAATTCATTTATTCATTCATTTAAAGAATAGCTATTGATTGTCAATAATTTAAAGGCACTTTGATGACCATTTAAATCTACAGGGGGAAAAGGGAAACAATAAAAAAAAGCTTTCACTGGATACATCTGAAATTACAAAAATTCTCAGAAAGGATGGCTGGGCTGTGGAGAATAAAATCTGGGCACTACTGACCTGACCTTAATGGATTATTTAAAGTCATTTCCATCATTTCTTTCATCATGAAATAATTAAGTGATTTATTTAGGAAAGATGTTCTAGGAATTCATTAAAAAATAGTTTATAGATTCGTAATCTGTTTAGTGAAATGAATTGCAGAATATCAGATATGGACAAAAACACTGAGAACCTGGACCTCCTAAACTGCTAATGCACATGCAATATGTTACAAGCTCTTAGAAAACAAATCACAAGTCTCTTGCAAAACTGAACGTAAACACATTTTACAACCTTAGCTGTAGCAGAACTTAGTAACAGAACCACTACAGATTTGTTGTGAAGTTGCTGCCAGCCTGGGACAAGAACTACAAGTTCCTAGATTCCCGGTATCTAGTGTAGTCTGTATGCTTAGCTCTGGCCAATAGAATGCGAACAGAATACTGTGAGTGGCATTCCCAAACCAAAGTGGTGATCTGTTGTCTTCCCCATAGTCCTTTCTGAGGCCACTGTAGGGCCAAGTGTAGAGGATGGCAGCATTACCACTTGCAATCTGCCCAGGAGAACCAACCAAAATATCTGCAGGTAACTTGGTGTGAGTGAGAAGTAATGTTTATAGTGTTCAGTTATTGAGATTTTTGGAATAGTTTATATCAGCAGCTGATCTACCCTAATGAATACCAAGCAATTCCATTCTTAGATTTGCTTTTGGAAAGTCTTATATATGTTCATGGGGAGATATGTTAAGAAAGTTCATAGTAATATCATTTGTAATGGCCAAATATATGAAAATAATCCAAATGCTCTCTGGAAAGAAAAGGGATGAATAATTGTCATATATTCATAAAATAGAATACTATCCAGCAGTGACAATGATTGAATTCAAGTGTATCCCTCAGATGAAACTCAGGAACATAAATGTTGAATGAAAAACTTTACTGAAGAATAGATACAGTATGATTACATTTATATAAAATTTGAAAACATGAAAAACTAAAAATTTAGGGATACATGTATATGTGGTAAGTTAAAAAGAAAAACAGTAGATTAACAAACAGAATTTTGAAAGTAGTTACATCTAAGGGAAGAGGCACACTAGAAGATTTCAAAGTTAATGGTAACATTTCTTTTAACTTTCTCTCTAACCAGGTCACAGAAATATAATCCCAGCAAATGAGAATTCACCTAAACTTTTCCTGGGGTTGTATCTAAGATGCTGGGGGCTCATGTAATTCCAGAGCATTAGAGGGGGCACTCCTGACTCCTGTGTTTACTAACAACTGTGTATGCTCCTTCTGAGACTTTCTTATTCTGATCTAGTCCCCAGCTGCAAGTCATACAAATCCCCTTGAATCATCCTTCAGTCCTGTCTGTAAGGTGTTGCCAGATTTTGCTCTGTTCCTGATGTCCCAGTCCCATTCTTGGATGTACTGGAATCACCATACTGTTTCCATGACGTATGAGGCTATCTAAAGCTTTGCATTTCTTCTAGGAGTAGGAAGTCTAACTCTGCTTTACCACATTCTTTTTCAATGTTCTGAGTTATCTCAAGGCCCAGGCTTTTGAAATTACAAAACGTTTTCCTGATACTCTGTTGTAAACTCCCATTCCTGAGGATGTCACACAATCTAGTTCCTGAGTGGGGGGGAAGGTCAAGATAAAAGAATAGCTTAAGATTTCCAAATAGTGTCCTATTAGAGTTTCTGGATGAAGTGCATTATTTTGTTAGTGTGATATATTAATGAGACCTTTCTCTTTGTGAGGGACAATCACTTACCCAAGAGACATTCTGGAGACAGAGGGTACAGATGATGGGTGCTTATTCTATGAAGATATACCATTGGTAACTGTAAAGAAAAGATATTCAAGTTTCTAGGAACTCTGCAGATGGGCTTTTCCCAATCTCTCTCTATCCTTCTCTCTCCCTCCCCTGCTCCCTTCCTCTCTCTCTCTCTCCATTCCTCTCTGTCCTCATGATCTTCTTCATTGACTTTTCTTACTGCTATTTGCAGTTTTGTATAGCTAAATCATTCAAAATTTTTGGATAGAGCTAATCTGACTTGGGAAATTTCTTTCACTAAGCAATGCTCTTTCTTTTTGAGCAATAAATAATCAATAGCATATAACTAGGGGCACCTGAGTGGCTCAGTTGGTTAAGTGTCTGCCTTTGGCTCAGGTCATGATCCTGGAGTCCTGAGAATGAGCCCCACGTAGGACTCCCTGCTCATAGGACTTCCCCAGTGTGGGAAGTCTGCTTCAATTTCTCCCTTTGCCCCTCCATCTGCTTGTGCTGTCTTTCTCTCACTCTCTCAAATAAATAAATAAAATCTTTTAAAAAATAGCATATAACTAGATTACATTTTCTTATATAATATGCCTTGGTCTACCCAGTGCCCACTTCTACACAAAGAATAACCCAGCACTGCACATTTTCTAAATAAATAGATAGTTTCAACTATACTAGGGACTGATTATATCAGATACCATGTTGAGGGAAGTCTGTCAAGAAATCCAGAATAGGGGTGACTGGGTGGCTCAGTCCATTAAGTGCCTACCTTCAGCTCAGGTCATGATCCCAGTGTTCTGGGATCGAGCCCCTTGTTGGGCTCCCTGATCAGTGGGGAGTCCACTTCTCTCTCTTCCTCCGTCCCTTCTTCTGGCTTGTGTGCTCTTGCAAATAAATAAAGTCTTAAAAAGGAAGAAAGGAGGGAAGGAAGGAAAGAAGGAATCAAGAAAGAAATTAAGAATAGATGTTTGAAACTTATAAAACGGCAAAGACTTATTTCTCTCTGTTCCTCTCTAGTGAAGGTTAAATACAATCCCTGGAATTATCATAAGAGACAACCAAATGAAAACACTGAAAGGTGGTGAGAAGGCAGACTAAGCCAACACTAGAGGTATGAAACAGCAACAGGAAGTCTTCCATCCTTTCCTCCAAACAAACAAACAAACAAAAAAAAAAAACAAAGCAGACCCATTATTCCCTGACCTCTCACCTAGCAACAGAAGGCAGCCCACTTAGGCTCTTCGCTCTGTGAAATTTAATGGAAATCCCTTTAACATCAGGTGACCCTGACACCACCAAGGAGAACTGATCGGTCAACTTTAAGCGGCTTTAGGGAAATTATAGAAATGAAAAATATAATAACAACATAAAAAAATTAACTGAATGGACTCAGTAGTACAGTGGAAATGACAAAGCATAGAACCAGTGAATTTGAGAGAGATTGATAAAATTCGCCCAATCTGAAAAACGGAGAGAAAATAGATGAAAGAAAGAAAGAGCGACAAGAGCCTGAGACCTGCAGGTGTATAACAAAAGATAACAACATTCATATCATAAGAATCCCAGGAAGAGAGGAGGAAGAATGAGGCTGAAAGAGTATTTGAAGAAATAATAGATGGAAACTTCCCAAATCTGGAAAAAACATAAAGCTACTAATTCAAAAAGCAAACTTCAAATAGGATAAATCAAAGAAATCCACACCACCATAATTAAACTTCTGAAAACTAAAGACAAATAAAACGTCTTCAGTACAGCCAGAAAAAAGGGACATATTGCCCATAGGGAGTATCAATTTACATGACAAAACTTTTCTTGCTTGGGGGTGCCTGGGTGGCTCAGTGGGTTAAAGCCTCTGCCTTCTGCTCAGGTCCTGATCCCAGGATCCTGGGATGGAGCCCCACATTAGGCTCTCTGCTCAGTGGGGAGCCTGCTTCCCTTCCTCTCTCTCTCTGCCTGCCTCTCTGCCTGCTTGTGATCTCTGTCTGTCAAATAAATAAATAAAATCTTAAAAAAAAAAAACAAAAAACCTTGTTTGAAATTATGGAGACCAGAAGGAATTGGGACATTTTTCAAGTGCTGAAATAAAATAACTTGCAGCTGCAAATTCTATATCCAGTGAAATTACCATGTAGGAATTAAACAGAATAAAGACATGTCAGAAAAAGGGACACTAAAAGATTTCACTTTTTTTTATTTTGTTTTTGTTAGCAGACCTACCTTTAAAGGCTGGCTGAAACAAGTTCTTCAGATAGAAAGGAAATTATAAAAGAAAGAATCTTAGGTACCAGGAAAAAAGAAGGAATAGAAGAAAGAGAAGAACTAAGGGTATATATAATAGCCAATTCTTTCTCTCATCAGTTTTGTAAATAATATTTGATGATTGAAATAAAAACTCTAGTAGTACTACCTGATACTCAAGACAATTATATTTTAAAATGGAGAAAGTCAAGGGACTTAATTGGAAATGAACTTTCCACACTTTGCTTAGAGTGGTAAAATGATACCAGTAGATTGTATATATTGTAATACTCAAAGCAATCACTATGAAAACTATGCAAAAAGATATACTTAAAAATACCTTAAATAAATCAGTATGAAATCCTAAGAAAAATTATTGAAATATCCCACAAGAAGACAAGAAAAGAGAAACAGAAAGAAAAATAAGAAACAAACAGAAAACAAGTGATAAATGGTGAATTGATTGTAGCATGTTAATAATTATGTTAAATGTAAATGGTTTAAATAGGAGTAAAAGATAGAGTGGCGCTTTTTTTTTCACTTTTTTTTTTTAAAGATTTTATTTATTTATTTGACAGAGAGAGATCACAAGTAGACAGAGAGGCAGGCAGAGAGAGAGGGAAGCAGGCTCCCTGCTGAGCAAAGAGCCCGATGCGGGACTCGATCCCAGGACCCCGAGATCATGACCTGAGCTGAAGGCAGCGGCTTAACCCACTGAGCCACCCAGGTGCCCCTTCACTTTTTTTTTTAATTTCTTTTCAGCGTAACAGTATTCATTGTTTTTGCACCACACCCAGTGCTCCATGCAATACGTGCCCTCCCTATTACCCACCACCTGGTTCCCCAACCTCCCACCCCCCACCCCTTCAAAACCCTCAGGTTGTTTTTCAGAGTCCATAGTCTCTCATGGTTCATCTCCCCTTCCAATTTCCCTCAACTCCCTTCTCCTCTTCATCTCCCCATGTCCTCCATGTTATTTGTTAAGCTCCAGAAATAAGTGAAACCATATGATACTTGACTCTCTGCTTGACTTATTTCACTCAGCATAATCTCTTCCAGTCCCGTCCATGTTGCCACAAAAGTTGGGTATTTATCCTTTCTGATGGAGGCTTTATTTTTTTTTAATTAACATATAATGCATTATTAGCCTCGGGGTATATGTATGTGAACTGTCAGGCTTACACATTTCACAGCACTCACCATAGCACATACCCTCCCCAGTGTCCATATGTATATGTATATACCGCATCTTCTTTATCCATTCATCTGTTGATGACATCCTGGCTCTTCCCATAGTTTGGCTATTGTGAACATTGCTGCTATAAACATTCAGGTGCACGTGTCCTTTGGATCACTACATTTGTATCTTTAGGGTAAATACCTAGTAGTGCTATTGCTGGGTCATAGGGTAGCTCTATTTTCAACTTTTTGAGGAATCTCTACTCTTTTCAGAGTGGCTGCACCAGCTTGCATTCCCACCAACAGGATAGGAAGGTTCCCTTTTCTCCACATCCCTGCCAGCATCTGTTATTTCCTGACTTGTTAATTTTAGCCATTCTGACTGGTGTGAGGTGGTATCTCATTGTGGTTTTGATTTATATTTCCTTGATGCTGAGTGATGTGGAGCACTTTTTCATGTGTGACAGAGTACCTTTTAAAAAATGACCCAACTAGGGACACCTGGGTGGCTCAGTCGGTTAAGCTGCTGCCTCTGGCTCAGGTCATGATCCCAGAGTCCTGGGATCGAGCCCCACATTGGACTCTCTGCTCAGCAGGGACCCTGCTTCCTCCTCTCTCTCTTCCTGCCTCTCTACCTACTTGTGATCTCTGTCTGTCAAATAAATAAATAAAATCTTTTAAAAAAATAAAAATAGTGTTCCTGGTGAGAGATTGTGGTAGACTGCTTCCAAGATAACCCCAAGACTTCCCTGCTCCCTAGTATTCTCCCCCTTGTGTAGCACCTTCCCACACTGGATCAGGATCGGTTTATGATACCAACAGCATCTAGCAGAAGTGATGGGATGTAACTTCTAGGATTCCAAAAGCTTCCATGTTGAGTGTTCTCTCACTTTCTTTCTCTTTTCTGGGTTACTTCTTCTGGATGAGGCCAGTTTCCACATCTTACAGACACTGAAGTAGCCCCTGGAGAGAACCATTTGCTAAGGAACAGAATTCTCCAGAACCAGTCAAGCACTGAGATGACTGATTCCCTGACTAATACCTTGAATGTAATCTTATGAGAGATACTGAGCCAAAATCACCCTGATGACTGCTTTCAGATTCTTGATACTCAGAAACTATGCAAGATAAGAAATAGTTGTTGTTTAAAACTGCTTAATTTTGAGATACCTTGTTATAAAGAAATAGATAACTAATATAGGAATGAAGGAAGATATTTTGGCTTATCTCAAAAATTAGCACTCACAAAGTATATGGATTGTTGACAAGTTTTGTGGTGGTTTAGCAAAAAAAAAAAAAAAAAAAAAAGAAGAAGAAGAAGAAGAAGAAATCCTTAAACTAAGAAACAGGGAATAAAGGAAGAATGAAGGATCTTTCATTCAGAAAAGAAGAATTTCCTCTTTTCTAATATGGCTGCACAAATGGGCAACAGTTTGTTTTTAATTTAATTCCTTTAGTTTTGCAGTTAGTGCAAATGTCTTTCAGACCCTGGTAACAGGTTTGTTTTTTTTTTAGCAATTTTAGTTTTCAGCATCATTCTGATATTCATTTTGTAGTTTCATTACAATCTTAACTTATCTTGCCTTTTACCTTTCTCTTCCAATTAAGTTTATTTTTCTAGATCTTCATAGATATTTTGTGTTTATTTTTCTATATCTTCATAGATATTTTATGACTATTTGGTAAAATATATAATAGAACTCATTAAGCCAACTCAATTTTGAACCAGATTTCTATAATAAATTAATTACATTATTTCAATTATTTTAAGTTGATTGATGTTCATTCCATGGGTCAGGTTATGATATCTTGGTAAATGTTCACCATCTATGACTGTCAATTTTCCTATTTCTTTTTTCAACTCCATCAGTTTTTGCTTCATTTATTTTGAGACGATTATTTGGTGCCTTATTTAGAATCATTACAAGTTTCTGGTAAATTGATCCTTTTATCATTATGTAATGTCCCTCTTTCTTTCTACCAATTTTCTCTTCTCTGTAATCTATGTAATCAGACATTAATGTAACTATTCTTTTTTTAATAATGTTTATAGTACAAATGGGAATTACATTGTGATGAGTATAGCATAACATTTAGACTTGTTGAATCACTATGTTTTTACCCAAAACTAATGTAATATTGTGTATTACATTATCCTTCAATAAAAAATAAAGATAAAATTAACGTTTTAAGTGGTATATTTTTTCTATCTTTTTACTTTTAACCTACCAATAACATTGGTGTTTCTTGTAAACAGTGTATAGTTGGGTCATTTTTTTTTAATTTGTTTATGTATTTATTTTATTTGTTTATGTATTTATTTGTCAGAGAGAGAGAGCACACAAGCAGGTAGAGTGGCAGGCAGAGGCAGAGAGAGAAGCAGGCTCCCTGCTGAGCAAGGAGCCTGATGTGGGACTTGATCCCAGGACCCCTGGATCATGACACAGGTACCCCAGGAACACTGTTTTTATATGTAGCCTATTAGAGATTGTGACTCCCAAAAGGAAATGGAGAAGGGAAGAAAAAAAGGATGACCATGGAACATTGAATCATAGGAATTACAGTTTTCCAAATAAATGCTATTGGCAAGCCTGGATGGAGAAGAGCCACAGCATGAGGTTTTCTGTTTTCTCTTTACTTTTTTATTCCAGTTCAGAATGTCAGGAAGCAACTTGAAGTGGGAACATAAGAACATCTTGAATCAATCTAGCAAATCTTTGTCATTTATTATCTGCTAAACTCTGATCACTGCTCTCTGCATTGAGCTCCATCTCCAGCTGCTGCTCTGAGGTGGAATCTGGACACTAAACAAGACTGCCAGTGAATAAAACCAAGGGAAGTCTGTACACAGTATTTTAATGGGCTTAAGTGATTTCTTCTCATACCAAGAGGCATAAAATGTACAGCCAGCATAGGATCTATGAAACCACACAATAAACTCATGTTGAAGGAACATAATGTTAAATACTCAAAGTAAAACAAACTGCTAAAAATGATTTATGATAGGAAAGATATTTTAGAAAATACAGCCTTTGTGAAAAAGGAAGAAACCCAGATAAGTTGAACAAACTGTGCCAAATAGAACCTAATTGGAAGAGAAAGGTAAAAGGCAAGACAAGTTAAGATTGTAATGAAACTACAAAATGAATATCAGAATTTCAGTGAAAATGGAAGAAAGAAAAGAAAGGGTGGAATTGAATCTGAGAAAATAAAGTGACTAAAGAACAGGAAGAGCTATGTAAGCTTTTCCTGGGAGCAAAAGAATAGAGAGTGGTAAATAGACAAAGCAAGAAGAAAATTGCCATCTTGGCATTACAGGCATGCTTTTGACAGAAAGCTTTCCTAAATACGTGAATGGGAAAGGCTCATAGATTGCTGAAATATGATCGAACCAAGCTGGACATATGCAGAATTCTCCTCTGGGACACTAAATGACAAAAGCATATGCATCCAAGAATACTTTATCTAGTAATGCTGTCATTCAGAATAGAAAGAAAGAAAAAGAGTTTCCCAGACACACAAAAACTAAAAGAGTTCATGACCACTAAACCAGCCCTACAAGAAATATTAAAGGAAACTGAGTGGGAGGAAAAAAGACCAAAATCATTAAAGACTAGAAAAGAACAGAGAACATTACCAGAAACACAAACTTTACAGATAACACAATGACACTAAGTTCATATCTTTCAATAATCACTCTGAATGTAAATGGAATAAATGCTTCAATCAAAAACATAGGATAACAGAATGAATTTTTAAAAATCTCCATCTGTATACTGCCCACAAGAAACTCATTTTAGACCTAAAGACACCTGCATATTGAAAGTGAGGGATGGAGAGTCATCTATCATGCTAATGGATGTCAAAAGAAAGCCAGGGTAGCCATACTTATATCAGACAAACTAGACTTTAAACCAAAGACTATAATGGGAGATGAAGAAGAGCATTATATCATTAAGGGGTCAGTGCATAAAGACAATCTAAATATCTTGTAAATATTTATGCCCCCAACTTGGGAGCACCCAAATATATAAATCAATTCATAACAAACATCAAGAAACTCATTGATATTAATACAATAATAGTAGGAGACTTTATACCTTACTTATAGCAGTGGACAGATCATCTAAGCAGAAAATTAACAAAGAAACAATGGCTTTGAATGACACACTGGACCAGATGTATTTAATAGATATATTCAGAACACTGCATCCTAAAGCAACAGAATACACATCTTTTCAAGTACACATGGAACATTCTCCAGAACAGATCACATACTGGGTCACAAATCACCCCCAAAAAGATTGAGACCATACAGTGCATATCTTCAGACCACAGCACTATGAAACTTGAAATCAAAGAAAAAAAAAAATTGGAAAGACCACAAATACATGGAAGTTAAAGAACATCATATTAAAAAGTGAATAGGTTAACCAGAAAAGTAAAGAAGAAATAAAAAAGTAATGGAAGGGGCACCTGGGTGGCTCAGTCAATTAAGCATCCAACTCTTGGTTTTGGCTCAGGTCATGATCTCATGGGTCATGAGACCAAGCCCCATGTTGGGCTCCATGCTCAGCAGGGAGTCTGAAAATTCTCTCCCTCTGCCCCTCCCCCGACACATGTGCTCTCCCTCTCTATCTCCTTTTCCCTCTCTCTAAAAGAAATAAATCTCTTTTTTTAAAGTACATGGAAACAAATGAAAATGAAAACATGAGTCCAAAACCTCTGGGATGCAGCAAAAGCAGTTGTAAGAGAATAGTATAATGCAATATGGGCCTACCTCAAGAAGCAAGAAAAGTCTCAAATACACAGCCTAACCTTATACCTAACAGAGCTAGTAAAGGAACAACAAATAAAGCCTAGAGTCAGAAGAAGAAGGGAAGTAATAAAGATTAAAGCAGAAATAAATGATATAGAAACAAGCAAGCAAACAAACCAACAAACAGTGGGACAGATCAATGAAACTAAGAGCTGTTTCTTTGAAAGAATTACTAAAATTAATAAACCCCTAGCCAGACTTATCAAAAACAAAAGAGAAAGGATCTGAATAAAATTACAAATGAAAGAGGAAAGGTCACCACAAACACCACAGAAATACAAACAATTATAAGAGAATATTATGAAAAATTATATGCAACAAACTGGACAATCTGGAAGTAATTGACAAATTCCTAGAAACATGCAAACTCCCAAAGTTGAAACAGGAAGAAATAGAAAATTTGAACAGACCCATAACCAGCAAAGAAATTGAATCAGTAATGAAAAATCTCCCAACAAACGAAAGTCCAGGGCCAAATGTCTTCCCAGAGGAATTCTACCAGACATTTAAGGAAGAATTAATGCCTATTCTCTAATTCTGTAATTATTCCAAAAAGTAGAAATGAAAGAATACTTCCAGATTTCTTCAATGAGGCCGGCATTACCTTGATTCCAAAACTAGACAAAGACCCCACTAAAAAGGAGAATTACAGGCCAAAATCCCTGATTAACATAGATGCAAAAATTCTCAAAAGATACTAGCAAATTAAATCCAACAGTACATTAAAAGAATTATTCACTGGATAAAGAAGATGTGGTGTATATCTACAATGGAATACTATGCAGCCATCAAAAATCGAAATCTTGCCATTTGCAATGGCATACTTGGAACCAGATGGTATTATGCTAAGCAAAATAAGTCAATCAGAGAAAGACAATCATCATATTATCTACCTGATATGAGGAATTTGAGAGGCAAGGTGGGGGGTCGTGAGGGGCAGGGAGGGAAAAAAATGAAACAAGATGGCATCAGGAAGGAGACAAACCGTAAGAGACTCTTAATCTCACAAAATAAACTGAGGGTTGCTGGGAGATGGGGGGGATAGGGTGGCTGGGTTATGGACATTGGAGAGGACATGTGCTATGGTGAGTGCTGTGAATTGTGTAAGACTGATAATTCACAAACCTGTACCCCTGAAGAAAATAATACATTATATGTTAATAAAATTTAAAAAAGAATTACTCACCATGATCAAGTGAGATTTACTCCTGAACTACAAGTAGTACAGTATTTGCAAATCAATCAACATAATAAACCATATTAATAAAAGAAAGGATAAGAGCCATATGATCCTCTCAGTAGACACAGAAAAAGCATTTGACAAAATGCAACTTCCATTCTTGATAAAAAATGATCAACAAAATAGATACAGATGGAACATACCTCAACATAATACAGGACATATATGAAAGACTCACAGCAGGTATCATCCTCAATGGAGAAAAACTGAGAGCTTTTCCTCTGTGGTCAAGAACAAGACAGGGATGTCCACTCTCACCATTACTATTTAACCTAGTACTGGAAGTCTTAGCCTCAGCAATCAGACAACACAAAGAAATAAAGGCATCCATATTGGCCAGGAAGAAGTCAAACTATTTGCAGACAGCATGATACTCTATGTAGAAAGCCCAAAGACTCCACCAAACAATTGCTAGAACTAATACATGAATTTAGCAAAGTCACGGGATATAAAATCAACGTACAGGAATCTGTTGCATTTCTATACACCAATAATGAAGCAGCAAAAAAAGAAATCAAGAATTCAATCCCATTACAATTGTACCAAAAACCATAAGATACCTATAAGTAAACTAACCAGAGAGGTAAAAGATCTGTATTCTGAAAACTACAGAAGAATTATGAAACACATTGAAGAAGACAGAAAGAAATGGAAAAACCTCCATTCACATGGCTTGGAAGAACAAACACTGTTAAAATGTCTATACTACCAAAGCAATCTACACATTTAATGCAGTCCCTATCAAAATACCATCAGCATTTTTCACAGAGCTGGAACAAAAAATGCTAATTTGTATGGAACCACAGAAGACCCTGAGTAGCCAAAGCTATTGAAAAAGAAAACCAAAGCTCGTAGCATCACAATTTCAGACTTCAAGCTCTATTACAAAGCTGTAGTCACCAAGACAGTATGGTACTGACACAAAAACAGACACATAGATCAATGGAACAGAATAGAGAGCCCAGAAATGGACCCACAACTATATGGTCAACTAATTTTCAACAAAACAGGAAAGAATAGTCAGTGAAAAAAATTCTCTTCAACAGAGGGTGCTGGGAAAACTGGACCATTTCCTTACCATACACAAAATACACCTACACAAAAATAATTCAAAATGGATGAACGACCTAAATGTGAGATAGGAAAGCATCAAAATCCTAGAGAAGAACACAGGCAGCAACCTCTTTGACCTCAGCCATAACAACTTCTTACTAGATACATCACCAGAGACAAGGGAAGCAAAAATAAAAATGAACAACTGGGACTTCATCAAGATAAAAGCTTCTGCACAGTGAAGGAAACAACCAACAAATCTAAAAGGCAACATAAGGAGTGAGAGAAGATATTTACAAGTGACATATCTGATAAAGGGTTAGTCTCCAAAATCTATGAAGTACTTATAAAATTCAATACCCCCCAAAACAAATAATTCAGTTAAGAAGTAGGCAGAAGGGGCATCTGGGTCGCTCAGTGGGTTAAGGCCTCTGCCTTCGGCTTGGGTCGTGGTCCCTGGGTCCTGGGATCAAGCCCACATCGGGCTCTCTGCTCGGCAGGGAGCCTGCTTCCTCCTCTCTCTCTGCCTGCCTCTCTGCCTACTTGTGATCTCTGTCTGTCAAATAAATAAATAAATAAATAAATAAATAAATAAATAATCTTTTTTTTTTTTAATTTATTTATTTTTATTTGCTTATTTACAGCATAACAGTGTTCATTGTTTTGGCATCACACCCAGTGCTCCATGCAGTACGTGCCCTCCCTATTACCCACCACCTGGTTCCTCAACCTCCCCCCGCCCTCCTGCCGCCCCTTCATAACCCTCTGGTTGTTTTTCAGAGTCCATAGTCTCTTATGGTTCATCTCCCCTTCCAGTTTCCCTCAACTCCCTCTCCTCTCCATCTCCCCATGTCCTCCATGTTATTTGTTATGCTCCACAAATAAGTGAGACCATATGATACTTGACTCTCTCTGCTTGACTTATTTCGCTCAGCATAATTTCTTCCAGTCCCATCCATGTTGCTACAAAAGTTGGGTATTCATCCTTTCTGATGGAGGCATAATACTCCATTGTGTATATGGACCACATCTTCCTTATCCATTCATCCATTGAAGGGCATCTTGGTTCTTTCCACAGTTTGGCGACCATAGCCATTGCTGCAATAAACATTGGGGTACAAATGGCCCTTCTTTTCACTACATCTGTATCTTTGGGCTAAATACCCAGCAGTGCAATTGCAGGGTCATAGGGAAGCTCTATTTTTAATTTCTTCAGGAATCTCCACACTGTTCTCCAAAGTGGCTGCACTAACTTGCATTCCCACCAACAGTGTAAGAGGGTTCCCCTTTCTCCACATCCTCTCCAGCACACATTGTTTCCTGTCTTGCTAATTTTGGCCATTCTAACTGGTGTTAGGTGGTATCTCAATGTTGTTTTAATTTGAATCTCCCTGATGGCTAGTGATGATGAACATTTTTTCATGTGTCTGATAGCCAATATAAATAAATAATCTTAAAAAAAAAAAAGAAGAAGAAGAAGTGGGCAGAAGACATGAATAGGTATTGTTCCAAAGAATAGATCTAGATGGCTAACAGACACATAAAGTTGCTCAACATCACTTATTATCAGGGAAATACAAATCAAAACCACAATGAGATACCACCTCACACCCATCAGAATGACTAAAATTAACAAGTCAGAAAATGACAGATGCTGGCGGGGATGTGGAGAAAGGTGAACCCTCCTACACTGTTGGTGGGAATGCAGGCTGGTGCAGCCCCTATGGAAAACAGTATGGAGATTCCTCAAGAAGTTAAAAATAGAACTACCCTGCCATTCAGCAATTGAACTCCTGGGTATTTAAGCAAAGGATACAAAAACACAGATTCAAAGGGGTACATGCACCTGATATTTATAGCAGCATTATCAACAATAGCCAAAGTATGGAAAGAGCCTAAATGTCCTTTGACTGATAAATGGGTGAAAAAGATTTGACATATATACACAATGGAATATTACTCAACCATCAAAAAGAACAAAATCTTGCCATTTGCAACAACATGAATGGAGCTAGAGTATATTATGCTAAGTGAAATAAGTCAGTCAGAGAAAGACAAATACCATGATTTCACTCATGTGTGGAATTTAAGGGAAAAAACAGATGAACATATGAGAGAAGGAAAAAAAGAGGAGAGGGAAATATCCATAAGAGACTTTTTTTTTTTAAGATTTTATTTATTTATTTGACAGAGGGAGATCACAAGTAGGCAGAAAGGCAGGCAGAGAGAGAGGGAAGCAGGCTCCCTGCTGAGCAGAGATCCCAATGCAGGGCTTGATCCCAGGACCTTAGACCATAACCCAAGCCAAAGGCAGAGGTTTAACACACTGAGCCACCCAGGCACCCCCCATAAGAGATTCTTAATGGTAGAGAACAAACCGAGGGTTGGCAGATGGAGGTGAATGGGGGATGGGCTAGATAGGTGATGGATATTAAGGAGGGTACTTGTTATGATGTTATGATGAACACTGGGTGTTGTATGTAATTGATGAACCACTTAATCCCACTCCTGAAACCAGTATTGAACTAACTACCATTTAAATAAACATTTTTAAAAGAAACATTAAAAATATAAGTAGTAAAATAAATGAGAAAGGCAATCGAATAATGTCTGTATGAGTTGGTGGGGAATGATATCCCAATTATGTTCCTCCTCATATATGAAGACAGATATTCAAAGCTTTTCAGAAAATATACCATTGATATAATCTCCTTGAAAAAAAAAATGTTCAAGATATACTGTACCTCCTAAAAATATGAAATGAATTAAGTGTCAGAATTGGTTGTTTTTCCTAGTCCTGGAACCTAACATATAATAAATCTGGGTAAGGTTTTGGTTTTTGTTTTCTTACAACTCTAGATAAAAAGACAAGTTCAGCATAGTCCTAATCAGGAGATAGATTTAGGGAAGATCAAACTAACAGAAGAAAAGCCCTGAGACCAATATCTTGTAGCTACTTCACTCTTAGGACTCATATTCCCCATCAACTCCTTAAATGAACAGACCTGAAGCCCATCTTCCCCCTTCACCCAATAATCCCTTTAGAACAATATGGAACTCAAGGATTATAAACTGGAACTGAAGGCCAAGACTAAAAAGACAGAACATTGGGGTGGGGAATCAAAGTTTTAAAAGCAGCTAGACCATGAGGGAAGGAATTTCCAGAAAGAAAAGTTTTCGTTAGTTACCCGGAGGGGAAGACACAACTGTCAAGAATGAAGTCATTCATGGTTGTGGAGAAGCTTGGAGCTAACAGGTGCTTCTGAATCCTCATGTCTTGTGGACTTGTAGTTATTGGAGAATAATAATCACAGGACAGAGGCCGACTTACTGTGCTACTAGAGTTTTCACTTGCTCGGCATTTTGAATATTGGGTTTCATTTAGAGTTGAAGCTGTTCTGAAGGGAGAAGAAAGCCAGGCTGCAATCAGGAAGCATATCTGTATAGGCATTTATAGTAACTTTCCATAAGACCTTAGTAAAAAGGGATTTGGATTTCCTAGGCTCCAATATCTTATTGTCATTTCTTTTCTCACTCAAAATAAGTATGCTCATACCTAATTTTGAATTTGTAAATTGTCTTTTTACCCAAAGATGGTCTCAAAAACTCCAGAAACTTCAGATGTCACATGGAAAATACCAACTAGGAAGCCCTGGAGAAGACTGGAACAGAAGCAAAGAGCTAGTGTATGTATTTTGCTGGCTTCACATTTATAACCAATGGGGTAGTTAATTACTACCCACTCCTCCATCTCCTATCATTTCACTTGTATGAAGGTTGATTCTCTGATTCGCTGTTATAGATGCACTGCTATATCTTCGTTATGAGTCATATCCCTTAACATTATTTTCGTCATTCGTTGTCTTATTTAAACCTAGTTTTTAGGGGCGTCTGGGTGGTTCGGTGGGTTAAAGCCTCTGCCTTCGGCTCAGGTCATGATACCAGGGTCCTGGAATCGAGCCCCGTGTCGGGCTCTCTGCTCAGCGGGGAGCTTGCTTCCTCCTCTCTCTCTGCCTATCTCTCTTGTCTACTTGTGATCTCTCTCTCTCTCTCTGTCAAATAAATAAATAAAATCTTTTAAAAAAATTAAAAATAAACCTAGTTTTTAATCCATGTGATTTAAAACAAGTTATCTCACTGATTTGACAGGTATGTTTGAGTCCTTTTATAGTACGTTACATGGTTTAGTCTGGTTTTCTTTAATTGACTTTCTTTTTCAAAAGTTTTAGGTTTATAGACCTATTGAGCAGACATTTGGTGAGTTCCTATATATATCCCCTCTTCTCCTGCACGTAATTTCTCCTATTATTAACATTTTCCATTAGTGTGGTATATGTGGTGCAATTAATTAACTAAAATTAGTTATTATTATTAACTAAATTCTGAAGTTTGCACTAGGGCTTACTCTTTGTGTTGTACATTCAAAGGGTTTTGACAAATATATAATGTTATGTATCCACCAATGGATTATCATACAAAATAGTTCCAATGCCCTAAAAATCCACTGTGCTCTACCCATTTATTCCTCCTCTCACCCCTCAAAATCTTGACAGCCACCAATGCTTTTGCTGTCTCTATAGTTTTGTCTTTTGCAGAATGTCACATAGTTAGAATCACACAGGATGTAGCCTTTTCAGAATGGCTGCTTTCACTCAGCAATATGCATTTAATGAGGAACATTAAATATCCTCCATATCTCTTAGTGGTTTGATAGCTCATTTCTTTTTATTGCTAATAATATTCCATTCTATGGAATGGGTCCGTAGTTTGTTTATTCAGTCACTTATTGAAGGACATCTTGGTGGCTTCCAATTTTTAGCAAATATAAATAAAGCGCAACATGGGGGGGTAGGGGGATAGGAGAAGAGTAAATGAAACAAGATGGGATTGGGAGGGAGACAAACCATAAATGACTCTTAATCTCACAAAACAAACTGGGGGTTGCTGGGGGGAGGTGGGATTGGGAGAGGGGGAGCGGGCTATGGACATTGGGGAGGGGAGGCGAACCATAAGAGACTATGGACTCTGAAAAACAACCTGAGGGTTTTGAAGGGTCAGGGGTGGGAGGTTGGGGCAACCTGAGGGTTTTGAAGGGTCAGGGGTGGGAGGTTGGGGGAACAGGTGGTGGGTAATGGGGAGGGCACGTTTTGCATGGAGCACTGGGTGTTGTGCAAAAAGAATGAATACTGTTACACTGAAAAAATAAATAAAATGAAGAAAAAAAAAAAAACAACCTTTCCCCTGAATTCTAACATACAGAGATGTGTAAACATTGTTAAGCATGTAGTTTATCGATCATCACAAAGCTTAGGTTCTGAAGCATTGCAGCAAGCTGGGGTGGGCTTTGATGTCAGACCTGGTTGGAATCCAGTTTCTGGTGCTACATGACCTTAGGTGACTTAACTCAGCCTCAGTTTCTGCACTGAGTTTGGCAGCCTTGTGATGAATAGAGCGTGTGACAGTGCCTAGCGGGTTTGGTGCCTGGTGAATGTTTAATAAATGGTTTTCTCTTCTTAATAAAAAAAAAAAAAAAAAAAAAGCTGCTATAAATTGTGTGTAGGTTTTGTTTTGACTTAAGTTTTCAACTCATTAGGTAAACTTCTAGGAGCATGAATGCTGGATCATATTGTAAAACTACATTTTAACTTTGTAAGGCTGGGCTCCCAGGGGTTTTTAATCTCTCAAACTGGCTCATTCTCAGCCTCCAGCAATTAGTCAGTTTATAGCCTACCAGTTTCCGGCATTCATTGTGAGCTTCTGCTTCTGGGCCTTTCTGTTCCTGGTAAGCCGTGATTCTCTGTATTCACCTTTCTATTTATTTTTCGGGGTGATGGTTTACCCTGTAATATCAGTTATCTAATGGATCTAAGAAGAGTTGTTGATTTTGTTTGTTTTGGGTGTTGGGAGGACAGAAAGACAATTTTCAAGCTCTTTATAGAAGTCAGACTGGAAGCCAGAAGTCTATCCTATTTTTTAAGCATTTATCTTTCACTAGTGTTCTGTTTTCTTTGCTTTTTATTCCAGCTGTCTGGTATTTCTTTTTTACTGGTACTTTACAATTTTACTTTTGTCAAATGCCCTTGGTTCCCTCCTTTTTTAGTCCTTAAGTGTCTGTTCCCTACTATGAGCTACAAGAAAATTAACTCATATCTTCTACCCTCCACTGGTAATTTAATTGCATAATTTTACTCAACAGTATGATCTTACTCATGTTTATATTTGTGAATACGTTACTGTTCCAAGTACTTGATTTCTCAGCTGTAAGTGGTATCCTTTGAGTCTTGATATCACAGCTGATTCCATTTTCCACTTTCTCTTTCCTTTGCCTCCTGATTTTGTTAGTTGTTTCATTTCTACATTGACTGAGCATAAGTCATTCCATTCTGTTACCCTTATTCTCACTTTTCAGTCTTAAATTCTCAGCTAATAACATTCAGAGCTCCAATCAATCCTTTTCCTCATGTTTCTCTTTATTACATGCATGGTTAAAGATTCTCCTCTAGGATTGTGTCCATTCAATTTAAGATTTCTGATATATTGGCATAAAAACGTTTGCAAATAGGCTCTTTTTATCCGTATAACCTGTATTCGTATCTGTACTTAGGTTTTTTGACAGTGATTATTTTTGTCTTGTTTCTTTGTTTTTATTTTGTTAATCTTGCCAGAAGTTTATGAATTTTATTGATATTTTCCATTAACCAGGGTCCGTTTGTTTGGCATTATTTACTTTGTCCATTTACCTTTGTTTCTATACCATTAATCCTTCTATGTTTTTCTACTTTTTGAGTTTTGAGGGTTTGTTTTTGTTTTTAACCTTATTGCATTGTTCTGACTGGTGTCTTGGGAAATAAATCATTAAAACAGCAGATCTGCAATGCATCTGCTCTCCTGGCTAGAGGAGGAGATACCCTGGAAAAGAAAGAAGGCAAACACCCTAGTTTAATCTCTGTGTAAACATACCAGTGACAGACTTCATAGCAAATAGACAAAATGGTTTTGTAGAAGGAGAGCCCTTGTTATGAAAGGCTTTTAGCAGGATGTACCTGACCATTTAGAAATGCTTAAAAGAACCTGGAATCTATAGATTTGTAGGACATAATTGCCCGAAAAAGATCACGTAAGCTATAACTATCTGAGTATAAAGCAGAGATGGTTTATGACCTAAGAAGTTCCTTCAATATGGGTGCTCTGGATCAGCGAATTTCTTACATAGTTTTTAAAAAAGACCTGAGAATGCTCAACTTGAAGTGCTATACTTCTCCACAGATTGACTATGCTTTTTGATTATTTGCACCCTCGATATTATTGATAAAGTTTGATCTCTTATTTGTGTCCGGCTTATTTGACAATCCAATCCTTTTCTAAAATTATTTTTTATAGAAGTATGGTTTACAATGCTATATTAATGTCAGGTGCATGACATAGTGACTTGACAACTCCATACGCTAAGTTAGGCTCACCGTAAGTGCAGTCACCATCTGTCACCATACAAAGCCACTGGAATATTACTGACTGTATTTCCCATACTACCTTTATCCCCATGATTTATCCATTCCGTAACAGGAAGTTTGCATCTCTTAATCCCTTTCACCCCATCTCCTTAGCTGCCTTCTCTCTAGCAAAACCAGTTCTCTGTATTTGTGGATCTGTTTCTGTTTTTATTTGTTTGTTCATTTATCTTGTTTTTTAGATTTCACATATAAGTGAAATCAGATGGTATTCGTCTTTCTCATCTGCCTTATTTCACTTAGCACTACACTTCCTAGGTCCCTCTGTTTTGTGGCAAATGGCAAGATCTCATTCTTTTTATGGTTGAGTAATATTACATTGTATATGTATACCACATCTTCTTTATTTATTCATATGTTGGTTGCTTTCATATATTGGATATTTTAGATAATGCTGCAAGAAACATGAGGGTGCATATATCTTTTTCAAATTAGTGTTTTTATTTTCTTTGGGTAAATATGCAGGAGTGGAAATTTTAATTTTTTGAGGATCCTCTGTACTATTCCACAGTGGTTGCACCAGTTTATATTCCCACCAACAGTGCATGAGGGTTCCTTTTTTCCCCCACATTCTCATTAATAGTTGTTATTATTATTATTTTATTTTAGCCATTCTGACAGGTATGAAGTGATATCTCATTGTGATTTTGATTTGCATTTCCTGGATGATGAGTGAGTGATGTTGAGCATCTTTTCATGTGTTTGTTGACCAGCTGCATCTTTCTTTAGAAAAATGTCTATTCAGGTTCTTTGGTTTTAATTGATTTTTTTGTTTGTTTGTTTGGTGTTAAGTTGTAGAAGTTCTTTATATATTTAAATATTAGCCCCTTATTACATATATTATTTGCAAATATGTTCTTTCACTCAGTAGATTTCCTTTTTATTTTGTTGGTAGTTTCCTTCGCTGTTCAAAAGCTTTTTATTTTGGTGTAGTCCCAATAGTTTATTTTTGCTTTTGTTTCCTTTGCCTGAGAAGACATACACAGAAGAATGTTTTTAAGGCCAATGTCCAGAGATTAATCCCTATGCTTTTTTTAAGGAGTTTTATGGTTTCAAGTCTTACATTTAGATCCTTAATCCATTTTGAGTTTATTTTTGTGTATAGTATAAGAAAGAGTTCCAGTTTCATTCTTTTGTATGTGGCTGTCCAGTTTTCCCAGCATCATTTATTGAAGATTGTCTTTTCCCTATTGTATATTCTTACTTCCTTTGTCATTGATTAATTAACCATGTAAGTATAGGGTTTCTTTTATGCTCTCTGTCCTGTTCCATGATCCTGATCCATTGCTAGTACCGTACTGTTTTGATTACTGTGTCTTTGTAGTATATCTTGAAGTCTGGGATGGTGATACTTCCAGCTCTGTTTTTCTTTCTCAAGATTACTTTGACACCAATCCTCAGTCCTTGACTTGGATGCTCAACTTGTTAAGCCTTTCGTATTTTCTAATATACGAATTCAATACTAACATTTTTTTCCTAAGTACTTCTTAGTTGCCTTCTACATGTTTTGGTAAGTAATGTTTTCATCATTATTCATTTCAAAATATTTTCTAATTTACAATGATTTCTTTCTGACCCATGAGTGTTTTCCTAAATTTCCAAATAAAAGTGATTTTCTAGTTAACTTTTTATTGCTGACAACTAACTTAACTGTGTCTTTTTCAAAGAATGTTTAAATGATAATCAATACTTAAAATTGTTTGAGTCTTGCTTTGATTAGGTAGCAATATTACTTTATAGGAAAATTTTGATTACTAAAACAACCCAAGAAGATACAGAAAGCTTGAGTAAATTAAAAGTCATAAATAAAATAGAAAAAGTCAAAGAACTTCCTTTAACAGAGTGCTAGGCTTAGACAATTGAGTTATTATGAGTTATGAGTTATTAAAATCCTCCAAAAACCAAAATAAATAAATAAATTAACCTTATAATGTGGTTTTAAAAACCATATCACAGAAAAACAATAGGATATTTTAGAACTTTTTTTTTTTTGGTCTGGCATAATAATGCCAAAATATGACAGAGCATTAGAAAAACAGGATTTAGACCAAATGTTTATAAAAATGATCAAATTGGGGTGCCTGGGTGGCTCAGTCAGTTAATCATCTGCCTTCAGTTCAGCTCATGATCCCAGGGTCCTGGGATCAAGCCCCATGTCAGGCTCCCTGTTGAACCAGCTCAGGGAGCCTGCTTCTCCCTCTCTCTCTCTCTCTGTTGCTCCCATGCTTGTTCTCTCTCTCTGTGTCAAATAAATAAATAAAATATTTTTTTAAAAATGATCGAATTGAATTCAGCATGACATTTAAGTTTTAATATTCATATAAGGCTTATGTTTTAGAATTTATAAATAAGCCTATATTGATAAATCTATTAGGAGGAGGGGCAAGATGGTGGAGTAGTAGGAGATCGTGTTTCAATCTATTAGATAATCTGTCATATCAAAGAAAAATGTCATATTTACATGCTGAATATCTGTATAACTAGATCCATGATGTATTCTTGATATAAGGAAAATCTAGTAAATTAGAAAAATGATTATACCTCATTAATCTGATAAATAATACTAATTTCAAACCTGTAGTCAATGGCATCATTAACTGTAAAACGCAAAAGGTATATTGATAAAAGTCAGAAATGAACAAAAGTTCTTTCCTCACTATTATGTCTCACTGTTTCTGAAAATTTCAGCCAATGCAACAAGGCAAGAAAAAGAAGAAGTTGTTTAGTTAAGTTATTGGCAACAGGAGATGTAATTATTATTTGCAAATTTTTGTGATTCACTCTGTGGAAAAACTTTAAAACTCATCTGTTGTATTATTTTGGTTAAGAAAAATTTAATATTTGATTAATCATAAAATAACTAGCCCCAAATTCATAGCTTTTCTATTTAATAATGAGTTTGAGTATATGTTTTATAAAACATTTCCACTAATACAAACAACAAAACTTTTAAAAATGGAAAAAAATTTAAATAAAAAAGATTTAAATGAATCATGATGCACTAAGGAATGGATTTTTTTCTTTGTTATTCTAATATAACACCTTCTTTACCAATTTGGATGCCTTTAATTTCTTTTTGTTGTCTGATTGCTGAGGCTAGGACTTCTAATACTATGTTGAATAGCAGTGGTGATAATGGACATCCCTGCCGTGTTCCTGACCTTAATAGAAAAGCTTTCAGTTTTTCTCCATTGAGAATGATATTTGCGGTGGGTTTTTCATAGATGGCTTTGATAATATTGAGGTATGTGCCCTCTATCCCTACACTTTGAAGAGTTTTGATCAGGAAGGGATGCTGTACTTTGTCAAATGCTTTTTCAGCATCTATTGAGAGTATCATATGGTTCTTGTTCTTTCTTTTATTAATGTGTTCTATCACATTGATTGATTTGCGGATGTTGAACCAACCCTGCAGCCCTGGAATAAATCCCACTTGATCGTGGTGAATAATCCTTTTAATGTACTGTTGAATCCTATTGGCTAGTATTTTGGCAAGAATTTTTGCGTCTGTGTTCATCAAGGATATTGGTCTGTAGTTCTCTTTTTTGGTGGGATCCTTGTCTGGTTTTGGGATCAAGGTGATGCTGGCCTCATAGAATGAGTTTGGAAGTTTTCCTTCCATTTCTATTTTTTGGAACAGTTTCAGGAGAATAGGAATGAGTTCTTCTTTAAATGTTTGGTAGAATTCCCCTGGGAAGCCATCTGGCCCTGGGCTTTTGTTTGTTTGGAGATTTTTGATGACTGTTTCAATCTCCTTACTGGTTATGGGCCTGTTCAGGTTTTCTATTTCTTCCTGGTTCAGTTGTGGTAGTTTATATGTCTCTAGGAATGCATCCATTTCTTCCAGATTGTCCAATTTGTTGGCGTAGAGTTGCTCATAGTATGTTCTTATAATTGTCTGTATTTCTTTGGTGTTAGTTGTGATCTCTCCTCTTTCATTCATGATTTTATTGATTTGGGTCCTTTCTCTTTTCTTTTTGATGAGTCTGGCCGGGGGTTTATCAATCTTATTGATTCTTTCAAAGAACCAGCTCCTAGTTTCATTGATTTGTTCTATTGTTTTTTTGGTTTCTATTTCGTTGATTTCTGCTCTGATCTTTATGATTTCTCTTCTCCTGCTGGGTTTAGGGTTTCTTTCTTGTTCTTTCTCCAGCTCCTTTACGCGTAGGGTTAGGTTGTGTACTTGAGACCTTTCTTGTTTCTTGAGAAAGGCTTGTACCGCTATATATTTTCCTCTCAGGACTGCCTTTGCTGTGTCCCACAGATTTTGAACTGTTGTGTTTTCATTATCATTTGTTTCCATGAATTTTTTCAATTCTTCTTTAGTTTCCTGGTTAGCCCATTCATTCTTTAGAAGGATGCTGTTTAGTCTCCATGTATTTGGGTTCTTTCCAGCTTTCGTCTTGTGATTGCACCTAACAAGGAATATCCATGTATGTTTCTCCTCTTTCTTCATCTTTGAGATAGTCAACGTAGCTCATCTTTGAAAGAAACAGGGGTTGATATTTAGGATTGTCTTCCCTAAAAGGAAGTGAGATCCATGGATTTATAGTAGCTGTTTTTGGAATGTTAGATTACACTACAGGAAAGAATCTTTCAGCCTTTTGTTTCCATAGAGTGTAATAAATTATGGAAGCCTGAGGAATTACTGGCCCAGGCAAAAGAGCAAGGGTTACACACATACCAATTGAAACATGCCTGATTCCTTTCACATAACACCTTTAGGGAACACCTTCCAAAGAAGTTGACTGTGAGTCAGTAAGGCCTGGGTGTGGCTGAGTAAGGAATATTCCTGACTCCAACATTAGTAAGCAGGATGTGGATTCAATAAGTGCCTACTTCCTTTGTAGGAGCAGTTGATTTGATCAATTGGCTAAGCAAAATAACCCCATTACCCCCAAAGAAGCATAGCAGAGTGCAGATATTTGCTGACAGTCCGTCCTGTTCCATAAAAGGATAAATAGGTACCATGGACAGGGAGGCGACTTCTCCCTGACTCTAAAGTTGAATGTGTAGAGCTATCATGTGTGACTGAAGAAGCTTGTCAGCTCCCAATAATCTTAAATTATCCCAAGTTAAGGGAAAGAATTTTCATAGATTGGTGTTGGACCTTCCACCTGTCTTGATGGTAGGTTCTAGAAAAACATCATAATATGATTTGATAAAATAAAGAAGACGGAAATATGACCCTAACTGTATCCTTTATGTTATTTATGTATATATTATACAAATCCACTTAATGGTATGGGATTATTTTTGAGATGAAAAGCAGATTCTAAAATTAAAGAACAAATATATCCAAATAGTGAAAAAATTACTTTTAAAAAGAAATAAAACACTGCAATATTATTATAAAGATTTACATAAAGCTTTTGAAAAGAAAGTCAAGAAATAACCATTTGTCCATTTTTTTTAAAGATTTTATTTATTTGTTTGACAGACAGCGATCACAAGTAGGCCGAGAGGCAGGCAGAGAGAGAGGAGGGGAAGCAGGCTCCCTGCTGAGCAGGGAGCCCGATGAGGGGCTCAATCCCAGGACCCTGGGATCATGACCTGAGCCGAAGGCAGAGGCTTTAACCACTGAGCCACCCAGGTGCCCCCCATTTGTCCATTTTTTTAAGAAGGATAAATACCTGGCCTTTAGTAGTTAAATATTTTAATATGTCTTGGGACTGTTAACTCAACTTAGAAATATCCTGATTTTAAAGATAATTGTCTCCTTAAAGCATAACACTTAATATTAAGCTAGTCTTGATTATTAGTTATGAGAAGTGACATTTACATACAAAATGTTGATTTTAAAAAATAACATTTTACCACATTTTATTATAGACAGGATATTTGTTAAAAAGTCGCAAATAGCTTTGGTTATTCACTTAAAATTGTAGACTATATTTGAAACAAAAGTTTGTTTTTAGCAGGTAATAATTAAACTGGTGATATACCATCATTCATCTAGCTCCAATAAATTCAAGAAATATAAAAGGACTAAGAATATATTTAAAAATTACAGCTGAACAACTCCACGATTTTTTTATTCTTGTTAAAAAAAAAACCAAAAAAACAAACATGTTTTACAAGTAAAAGTTACCTGAAAAGATTAGCTTTAAAACACAATGCAGAATATCAATGTCATAAGAATTATAGTGCTGTGATTCAGATGAAAAATTTCCTGAAGAGGATGGCTAAGAACAAAGGGCAGACCTCTTCAGCATCAAATATCAAAAGAATTGTCTAAGCAAAACATGTAAGATTAATAGAAGATTAACCTCCATTTTAGTCTCAGAAGGGAACTGCTGGCCTCTAATGCAAAGCTCTAGTCTAGGACTACATCAATTTATGTCTTTGCTGAAGAATCTATTAGCATCAAATGCTAAATAAGCTAAAGTTACAAAAGCATTCATGGATTAAGGATCTTAGGCTCTGAAGGTAGTGTCAACATATAATTTATATTCTGCAAGCATTAAGCAATATGAATATAAAAATCAGAGTAGGTTTAAAAAAGAGAAAGGAAAATAATCTATGGTTTTTAAAATTTAAAATATTATTTTAGTTTTAACATAATGTTTTAATTCTGGATACTTAAATAGTAATGTCTCCACACACCCTCCAAAGGTGGGTAATTTGATTTACACTCCAAAGGGGACTGTACAGATCCATAAAGAGATCTAGTAATTCCACTCACAACTCACATGTAGAGCAAAATTAAGAGATAGGGAACACACAAATGTTCATTTACATATAACTGGGGAAATAATATAAAGATTAAGCAGGAAAACAGTGTAGTAGGATCCTGTAGTTGGTGAAATATGATAATGTTACCCCCCCCCCCAAAAAAGAGGGCTTTACCTCAATGGGAGTCTGAGGCCCCATGGATCAAAGCCATAGCCATGGAAAGAGTTGGAAGAGAGAAGAGATAGGAAATTGCAGAACCAGAGGTGGCAATCTGGGGAAGGCAGTGCTTAGGTTGGCAAATTAGATTTCCTTTGATGATCTGACAGTGAACGGAGGAAGGAAGAAAACTATGGAAAGCAAAAATCTCAGAAAGCTAAAGAGTCACAGAAAGTAGAAGACATACCATCATGCAAAAGGGTTCTCATTTACTGCAGACTTTATACTTATGAGTACCAACAGAAGAGTATGTTCTTGAACTAAGAAACCTAGTAAGTACCCAGACCCCTCATAGTTCACCATAGGGATGTGGGTTGTTGCTGACTTAGGAGAATCCAAGACATATAAAAAGTGATCAGAAAGTCAGACAACATCCTCCTTAGGCTATAATAAAAAGAAAGGAAGATGTAATTTTTTCATTGGATGAAAATATTCCTAAAAATGTAGCAGAGAAAAATTATAACTCAGGACTCAAATATGAAGTCCATAATACTAAACTGGAAACGGCAGATTAGAGAACACACCATAAAACCAAAGACAGAAAAAATAAGAAATGGCTTGAATAAGAATAAGAAAGAATAGAAATGACAAAATGCAGAAAGTTGGAAAAAATAGAACTGGCCAAACTCAGGAAAGAAATCGGGGGCAGGGGGTGGGAGGGAATCATTTTAGAAATAAAGAGAGTTACAAACTATTCAGCAGAAAATAGCTCCAGTAGTAAAATAAGGAACATTTGAATAAGGAGTGAAAAGAGCCAAGAGAACATAGACAAAATACAAGAGAGGGAAAGAGGGAAAGGTATTCAAAAGAAAAACTCTAGATACAGAAAACAAGCAAGGCAAGTAGCATATCTGTATAAATATTTGTCACAACAAGAAAAACAACTATGAAATTTAAATTTTGGTCAATTATGGTACATTACCTGGTAAAATTAATAGGCTCTTAAATTAAAAACCTTCTGGGGCTTCAGGCAAAAAAAAACTGTCAGGGGAAAATATCAGCAATATATTTCTTTTTTTTAAGCTTTTATTTTAATTCCAGTTAACTTACAGTGTTATATTTGTTTCAGGTGTACAATATAGTGATTCAACACTTCCATACATCACCCTGTGCTCATCATGACAATGACACTCCTTAATTCCCATAACCTACTTAACCCATTCCCCACCCACCTCCCCTCTGGTAACCATCAGTTTGTTCTCTATGGTTATGAGTCTGTTTTTTTGGTTTGTCTCTTTTTTATCTCATTCTTTTGTTTTGTTTCTTAAATTCCACACATTAATGAAATCATGTGGTATTTGTCTTTCTCTGACTTATTTCGCTTAACATTGTACTCTCTAGCTCCATCCATGTAGTTGCAAATGGGAAGATTTCATTCTTTCTGATGACTTAATATCATTCCATTGTATATGTTTATACCACCTCTTCTTTATCTGTTCATCTAGTGATAAACACTTGGGCTGCTTCCATAATTTGGCTATTGTAAAGAATGCTGCTATAAACATAACAGTGCATATATCTCTTTGAATTAGTTTTCTTATATTCTTTTGGTAAATACCCAGTGATGTAATTGTTGCATCATAAGGTGAATCTAATTTTACTTTTTTGAGGAATCTCTGTACTGTTCTCCAGAACAGCTACTCCAGTTTGCATGCCCAACAGTGCACGAAGGTTCCTCTCTCCACATCCTTGCCAACTCCTGTTGTTTTTTATGTTGTTGATTTTAGTCATTCTGACAGGTGAGGGGGTTATCTCATTATAGTTTTGATTTGCATTTCCCTGATGATAAATGATGATGAATGTCTTTTCATGTGTCTTTTGGCCATCTGTGTGTCTCCTTTGGGGAAATGTCTGTTCTGCCTATTTTGAATTAGATTATTTTGGTTTTTTATTTAGCTTTGAAGTTCCTTATGTATTTTGGATACTAACCCTTTTTGGATATGTCATTTGCAAATATCTTCTCCCATTCCTTCAGTTGTCATTTAGTTTTGTTGATTGTTTCCTTCACTGTGCAGAAGCTTTTTCTTTTGATGAAGTCCCAATAGTTCATTATTGCTTTGTTCCCCTTACCTCAGGAGACCTATCTAGAAAGAAGTTGCTACAGCTGCTGTCAAAAAGTTACTGCCTGTGTAGTCTTCTAGAATTTTTATGGTTTTGGGTCTCATGTTTAGGTCTTTAATCCATCTTGAATTTTTGAAAAATTTTTTTGTGTACAGTTTAAGAAAATGGTCTGGTTTCATTCTTTTGCATGTTGCTGTCCAGTTTTCCCAACACCATGTATCAAAGAGACTGTCTTTTCCCCATTGTATACTCTTTCCTGCTTTGTCAAAGATTAGTTGACCATAAAATTGTGGGTTTACTTCTGGATTTTATATGCTGTTCTACTGATCTGTGTGTCTCTTTTTGTTCCAGTATCAAACTGTTTTGATCACTCCAGCTTTGGAATATAACTTGAAGTTTGGAATTGTGATGCCTCCCACTTTGCTTTTCTTTTTCAGGGTTGCTTTGGCTATTTGGGGTCTTTCATGGTTCCACACAAATTTTAGAATTGTTTGTTCTCTGAAAAATGCTGTTAGTATTTTGATGGGGATTACATTAAATGCGTAAATTGCTTTGGGTAGTATAGACGTTTTAACAATATTTGTTCTTCTAATCCATGAGCATGGAATGTCTTTCCATTTTCCAACTTCTCTGAGTGTCTTCAGTGCCTTTTATCAGTGTTCCATAGTTTTAGAATACAGATCTTTCACCTCTTTGGTTAAGTTTATTCCTAGGTATCTTATAATTTTGTGTACAATTATAAGTAGGGTTGTTTTCTTAATTCTCTTTTGCTGTTTCAATATTGGTGTATAGAAATGCAATAGATTTCTGTACATTGATTTTGTATCCTGTGACTTTATCAAATTCATCTATCAGTTCTAGGAGTTTTTGGTAGTCTTTTGGGTTTCCTATGTGCAATATCATCTGCAAACAGTAAAAGTTTTACTTCTTTCTTACCAATTTGGATAACTTTTATTTCTTTTTCTTGTTTCATTGCTGTGACTAGGACTCTGAGTACCATGTGGAATAAAACTGGTAAGAGGAGACATCCATGTCTTTTACTTGACCTTATAGGAAAGTTTCTCAGTTCTTTAAGGATGATGTTTGCTGTGGGTTTTTCACAGATGGCCTTTATTGTGTTGAGGTATGTTCCTTCTTAACATACTTTATTGTGAGTTTTTATCGTGAATGGATGTTATGCTTTGTCAAATACTTTTTCTGCATCTAATTGAAATGATCATATGGTTCTTATCTTTTCTCTTATTAATGTGATGGATCACACTGATTGATTTGCAAATTTGAACCACCCTTGCAACCTAGGAATAAATCCCTCTTGATTGTGGTTAATGATTTTTTAAATATATTGTTCAATTTGGTTTGCTAGTATTTTATTGAGAATTTTTACATCTTTGTTCATCAAAGATATTGACCTGCAGTTCTCTTTTTAGTGTTTTTTTTTCATCTGGTTTTGGTATCAAAGTAATGCTGTTCTCACAGAATCAATTTCGAAGTTTTCCTTCCTTTTCTTATTTTTGGAATAGTTTGAAGAAGAGTAGGTATTAAGCCTTCTTTAAATGTTTGGTATAATTAACCTGTAAAGCCATCTGATCCTGGACTTTTGTTTTTTGGGGACTTTCTTGATTACTGACTCAATTTCTTTGCTGGCTATTGTTATTAGTTCTATTCAAATTTTCTGTTTCTTCCCATTTCAATTTTGATAGATTATATGTTTATATGAACTTATCCATTTCTTCTAAGAAGTTGTCCAATTTGTTGGCATATAGCTTTTCTCTCCTTTTTTATGATTATTTATTTATTTGAGAGAGAGAGAGCATGAGCAGGAGGGGCAGAGGGAGAGGGCAAGAAAGAGACTCTCAAGCAGACTCCATGCTAAGCCTGACTCAGGGCTTGATCTCACAACTATTAGATCACAACTTGGACTGAAACCAAGAGTTGGATGCTCAACCAGCTGTGCCACCAAGGTGCCCCAGCATATAGTTTTTCATAAATAATTTCTTATGATTGTACTTGTGTGGTATTGGTTGTTATTTCTCCTCTCTCATTTGTGATTTTATTTTGATTTTATATATTTGAGTTCTTTCTCTTATTTTCTTGATAAGTCTGACTAGAGGCTTATCAATTTTATTGATTGTTTTGTCAAAGAAACAGCTCCTGGTTTCATTGATCTGTTCTGTTGTTGTTGTTGTTTAGTTTCTACATCAGTTATTTCTGCTCTAATCCTTATTATCTTCCTTCTTAGCAATATATTTCAACAGCAATTTATAATAGGCTAAGAGTCAACTGATCCTACCACACTTCACTCTTTCTCCACTTAATGCTTTTTCTCCTTTCTTCATCTAGCTTAAGTTTCATAGATAGTAGTTATAATCATGCCCTTCCATATATCCTGCATCTGTTCTTCTCTCAGTTCCATAACCCTATCCTATGAAACTCAGTATTGTGCTAACTTCCCAAAAAATCACTACTCAGTTTAATCTCTCCTCTTGCTTTATATAAACCCCATGAGCTGGTAATAACTAGAGAAAATTTCAAAACCATATTCATGACCACACACTTCAGGTGAGCCATGAATGCTATCAGACCATCAAAATGCATGTCAAAGTCTAGTCATCCCCCCTTCTCTTGAAGGACCATTGCATATCTTCTCTACTTTCCTGAAACCACTTAAACTTCCTCTCCTTTCCTCACTTCCAGCTGATGATATGCTTCCTTACTGAGAAAATTAAGCAACTGGAAGAGAACTTCCACAGACTACAACCACAGCATATTTCCTCACTTATAAGTATCTGCACTCACATACTTTGCTTTTCTATATGTTACTCCAGATCAACTACCCATGAGCCAGTCTGAGACAAATCTCCCCCCTTGTGCTCTAAATCCCATCTACTGTTGCCTACTCAAAAATATAGCTTTGTCAATTTTTCTTTCTTTCCTATATCAGCTCTTTACTAGATCATTCCCCTCAGCATATAAATATCTGTCATTTCTCCTAATATATAAAAAAAGGAAAATGCTTGATTCCACTTCTGGGTGGCAGAACTTTTCCCTCACACTCCTTTGCATTACAACTCCTTGAAACACATGCCTATAGGACTGTCTCCAAGTGCACCTTTTTCCTTCTCTTTCAGATTTACTCCATTCAGATTTGCATTCCCTCTATGTCACTTAAAACTGCTTTTTCTAAGGTCATCAATAGTATCCGTATTGCTAAACTAATACTCAATTCTCCTTCTTCCTCTTACTTATGTATGGCATCTAATGAAGTTAATCATGCTCATCTCCTTGATACACTTCATTATTTGGTTTCTAGGACATAACACTCAGTTGCTCCTTCTCAGTTTCCATTACCTTGAAATTGCATTTCCCTTCTTCCCACTCTTTGACATGACAGCACACCAGAGATGCATCCTTGCTAATATTTGCTATCTACTTTATTCCTTTTGTGATGGCATCCAGTCTAAAGGCTAAAAATGTCATCTATATGCCATTGGACAGTTTGCTCCTAAACACCAGGACCCTATTACCAAGTACACGTTGAATTGGAGATCTAATAGGTATTTCAGACTCAGTATGTCTAACATGATCTTTCATTCTAACTTATAATAAATGTTTCACCCATGCCATTCCCTATCTCAGTTAATGACAATGCTGTTCTTCCAAATTGTAGGCCAAAAATAAAAATAAAAAAAAAACCAGCAACAACAAAAGGCCTTGGAATAGGTTCTAACTTCTCATCTTGCAAATCTCAAGTTTGAATGCTTTTTGAAACTGAGTTTTAACACACAGTGAAGTACAAAAAGTCATTTTTTACTAATTTATTTCCCTACATAACCACCATCCAGATTGAGATATAGATTATTATCACCAGCCCAGAAGCCTACCTCACTTCCTTTGTTTGTTAATCTAATCTGGCCATTCTCCCTTTAACTAGAGTACTTAGTCATTTACTATTACTGAGATGGTTGAGATTAAGTCAACCATCTTGTCATGGTTTTCTAATTGTTTCATCTTTGTTTCTTCATTTCTCTTTTCTGGCGTTCCTTTGGATTAATCATCATTCCATTTTTTATTCCTTCTTTCCTCTATTAGTTTTCTAGATATATATTTTTTGTTATTTCATTGATTACTCTTAATATCACTGTATGAATTCTACATGGTAAGTTATAATATTTCCCAAAGCATACAAGAAACTAAAATAGTTTAATTCCATTAACCAAAACACCTTTGGTGCCATCAATTTCATATATTTTAAATATAAGATTTTATATGCATAAGATATAATAGTTAATGGTTTTAACAGAATGTTCATTTATAATTTTGTAGGTTTTTGTTTTGTTTTGTTTTTTACTGGAAAAAACAAACTACAGGAAACTGAAAAAGGAGTAGAGTGAGAATTCCTTAAAATAAAAATAAAAAGAACATATACAATTGTATCTTCAAGAATTTTCATGGAACATTATGAGCCATCAGATTAAGGAATCCCCATTCTCTAACAAAAACAAACCGAGAAAGGGCAGTATGAAAATATTCTAATGCAGTGCTGCCCAACACAACTTTCTGTGATGATGGAAATGTTCAATTATGTCTGTGTTGTCTAATATAGAATCTACTAACCACATGAATACTCACAACATAGCTAATGTAGTTGAGGAACTGAACTTTTAATATAGTTTAAATAGCCACATGTGGCCAGTGGTTACCAGTTGAATAGCACAGTTCCAATGCCTCATGGCTCAAAACCAATGGTTTCTCTGGGGGACTTCTCTAATCACTGCTGAAGGGTGTAGAGGGTTGGGGGTGGAAAAAGAGGAAAGTTCTTAACAGATCTATTTAGTTACTTAAACGAGTTCTGAAACTCTCCACAGTTTTCAGCTTTTTTTTTTTTTTTTAAGATTTTATTTATTTATTTGACAGAGAGAGACACAGCAAGAGAAAGAACACAAGCAGGGGGAGTGGGAGAGGGAAAAGCAGGCTTCCCGCCACAGGAAAGCCCGATGCAGGGCTCTATCCCAGGACCCCGGGATCATGACCTAAGCCGAAGGCAGGCACTTAATGACTAAGACACCCAGGTGCCCCCTCCACAGTTTTCAGAGGCAGAGGCTGGGAAAGGACTCTAAGGGAGACCTGAGTATGCCCTTGAACTCCTGGCTAATGACAATGGGAGTTAAAGGCCTGGGATTTGGCTCACTCAGATAGGAAAAGGCCTGTGGTGCCACACACAGAATCTGAGGCTTGGGCCATCTGTGCATGGAAATCATCGCGGTGGGGCTGGTGGGGATGCTCATTTTTGGACAGGGTTTCCAGGGCTAAAAGAGGATTTAGAGGAGGAGGAAGGACCTGAGGGCCCTTTCTGGCCACCTGCAGGCTGGATAAGCCCTTTGTTTTTAGGGAGTAAGGTCTTTTTCTTGCTTTTGAACACTTCGCTGGGATCCAACTTGTTCACAAAGGAATTGGTCTCTTCTGCAAGCAGGTTCGAGTTGTAGGTGATAGGTTTATACATGTTGAACCAATTTTTGGCCTGCAAGCTAATGCCATAGCTGGTGAAGGCATATTACCACTGCGGCAAGCCCAGGTGCATGATAAAAAGGGGAGAGTAAGTGGTAAAGGTATCTTTGAGAAAATGCTAGGATAACGCTCTATCCAGGAACCAGATCTCAGGGTCTCATGAATGTTGGTTTCCCTCTTTTGTAGATGAGTCAAACCTCCCCATTCATATTGCAAGGATCCAGCTCAAAAACCACACTGGGAGAATCAAAGTGAGGCTTTTCTCACTGGTTCTCACTGGCTTCAGGTGCATCAACTTCCAGGTCTGCCAGAGTTGGTGCACTAGGGGGTTGAATACACAGAAGACTGGTTGGGTTGAGTCAGGTTTGAGATGCAGTCACTTGCCATGCTGCCCAGTGGAATGGTGTGCTCATCCAGCTTCACATTCCATGTCATGTGCGGGCCATTGGTCATCAGAAAAATATGCATCACATTCTCAGGTAGCACACAGTTATTTTTTTGTTCCCATGAGGAAATCCTATGACACTCGGCAGGTGGCTTTTCTATAGTAGTGACTTCTGTCACACCTGGGGAAGATTCTAGGCTGTGTGTCATCCCAAAGGTCACCTTCTCCTGGTGCAGCTTGCTGCAGCCTGGCGGCAGCATCCATCCATGAGTCAGGTTCCCACTCCAGGCTCATTTGTAGTTTTCCATGTTTACATCTTCAAGTGCTCTCATTCCATTTTGCAGTTATGTGCTTCCATCTGGGATCATTTTCCTTCAGAACTCCCAGAAATATTTCTTGTAGGGGAGAACTGCTGGCAACAAGTTCTCTCAGCTGTGTTTAACTGTAAACATCTTTACTTATCCTTCGATTTTGAGGGATTTTTTTTACTGGATAAAGACTATCTGTTTGCAGGGTTTGTTTGTTTTCCTTTAGCGCTTTCAAATGTTAATCTTTCATTTTCTGACTTCCATAGTTCCTGTTGAAATGTCAGTCATTAGTCTTTTTGATGCTTATTTGGAAGTATTCTCTCTGTTTTTCTAGGTATACAAGATTGTCAGTCTGTTTTTAGCTTGCAGAAGATTGCCTATGATGTGCCCAGTTGTGTTTTGTTTGTTTAGTTTTCTATTCTGTCTGGGGTATATAGAGCTTTTTGAATGTATAGTCATATGTATTTTAATTAGTTTGGATAAATTCTTAGCCAATATTTCTTCTAATATTGCTTTTTTTATTCAATATAATATTTCTTATTGCACATAAAACCTTTCTTATCTCTTTGTTCAGATGTTATTGTGTTTTACTGAGGAAATATCTCCTGATCTACTGGACTTTGCCACAAATATCATACTCTGAGCTTTCCTGTAACGAGGTCACATAATCAATTTAAGAGTTTAGAAACTGCTAAATTAACCCGGCTTTCTGACATTTCATGCAATAATATAAGATCATAATCCAACAGACAGAGGATAAACCAAATAACATCACTTTTTCCACAAACTGCAAGAAAGTATCTGTAAATCATATAACTAACAAGGAATTCTTACTCAGGATGCCTAAAAAATACATAAGTTAACAATAAAAGACAGTCAAATGGAAAAATGGGAAAGGAGTATAAAGAGGCAATTTATAGAAGAAGAATAGACAAGAAAACATAAAAAAAAATTTCAATCCCATTACTAATCAAGAAAGTAAAAATGAGAGCAGTAACGAAGTACAAATTCTCACTTATATGAATGGCAATAAAGATCTCAGTAATGCACAATGTTGTGAAAAACTTGAAATACAAATTCTTAAACATTGATGACTACAAATATTTGGAGAGCAATTTGGCAAAATATAATAGCTCCAATGAATCAGTCTTTAGCAATTTCACTTTCACATACACATATATGTTCAATGAGCAATGTATATAAATATTATTGTTTGTAATAACCAAAATTTGAGACTAAATTAAATATCCACCAACAGGGAAATGAATGCACTGTGCTATATTTATGTAATGGAATACCAGAAAATAAATGTGGCAGATCTTCATGAAACAGTATAGATTTATAGGGTATGTCCAAAACATAAGAGTGATGGCGATGGATACACACGGTTTGACACCATATAAGTAACTTTAAAACGCAAAGAATAATAATTCATATTGCTATGGGTTATTATGTTTATAATACAAGCATTAAAATATGCACAGAAAGTATACACTCCAACATCAGGAGAGCAGTTGCTTCTCATGAAAGTGAGGGGAAATAAGAAAGAGGTGCATTTTGAGTCTTGAGCTCTGTTAAAATAGAAAAAGCACCTGAAACAGACCTGGAAAACTCCTATCGTGTTTTTTAAAGTAGTTTGGTTAAATAGTTTTCTGTACTTTTCTGTATATTTGAAAACTTTCATGGTTAAAATTAAATTGTATAATTTAAGCTCTATTTTTATGTTAAAAATTTTAAGCTAAGTTTAAAGGGAAGTATTAACCTTTAATGGAAGAAAACATAAAATTTTTTTTTTTTAAAGATTTTGTTTATTTATTTGATAGAGATCACAAGTAGATAGAGAGGCAGGCAGAGAGAGAGAGAGAGGGGGAAGCAGGCTCCCTGCTGAGCAGAGAGCCCGATGCGGGACTCGATCCCAGGACCCTGAGATCATGACCTGAGCCGAAGGCAGCGGCTTAACCCACTGAGCCACCCAGGCGCCCGAAAACATATAAAATTTTTAAAGGTTCAACCTTAGTAACAATCCTGGAAATATCAATTACAATAATGAAGAGATATCATTTTATTATAACAAAGAGGGATTTGTTTTTCTGTTCATTTAAAACCCAATGTGTTGGGCATTTGCATATATTCTTAGATTCTTAGATGGTGATAAACTGATATAATTTTGTAATGTAATTGGTCAGTATATACGGAGACCATTAGCATGTTTATACCTCTTGACTAAGCTACTTCCACTTCAAAGAAACAGAAATGTGGTTGATAATCACCTAGTGCTGAAATTCTGGATCATTTTAATTTTTATCCTTTGATATACTTTTGATTTTTTATACAGTATACAATATGTATAATGACACATTTTAAAATCAAAATATAATCTATTAATTTTGCATGAAAAACTTGAACATTCTAACAATAAAACTTCTAGGAAAATAACTATATGCTGTATTAGTGCAACCAGGAAGCTGTACTAGATACAGTCAAACCCACAGGACAAATGATTAAACCTACTTGAGGTAGATCCAAAAGATTCAGCTTGTCGAGAGGTCAGGAAGGAAGGATATTTGTTTCAAAGGAAAAGGAAAAAAAACTTACAAGGGCATAAAATAGTGTTCCTCAAAGTGTGACACATGTGTACCTCCTCATCAGCTGGAGTCATTGTAATGTACATCTCAAACCCACTAGATCAAAACTCCTGGGCATGAGGCATAGTGCCTGACTCCCTGGATGTTTCTTATGCACAAAATTTGTTTACTACGTTACCAAAAAAAAAAAAACAAAGTAGTATGACATACTTTGGAAATTGACCATAATTTAGTGCAACTGAATTGTAGCTTATAGGTGATGGTAGATTGGGGGAGATAAATCTGGAGAGGAATGTCATGGTCCACTTGTAAGAAGTCTTAAATGGCACACTAGGAGCTTGGACAGTTAACATGAAGATTCAGTGGGAACCACTGAAGAGTTTTAAAAGGAGTAACCTGATACTGTGGCATCAGTGTGGATGACTGGATAGGGAGCAGAGAGACAGAAGGGCAACTTGGGATAATTTTTTAATTTTCCTGGAATAAGATAGCAGCATTACCATAGACTTGAATACATATACTAGGTGACAAATTGAATACTGAGTGAAGGGAGAAATGCTTTGGGATGATTCCAATTCCTTCATTTGCTTGCCTCCATTCTAGTCTTAAAACAGAATATCTAGACAAAGAATATCTTAAAACTATAAGCTGTACTTTTCTACCTTTGCTTGTTTTATCACAAGACCTATAATTTACTGTAAATATGAAGCCTATAAAGATAAGCTTGTGCAGCCACTATAATAATACATGGGCAGACACTCTAGAGGACATTCTTTTACTGAATAGTATCATTAAATAAATGTCTCCAAGATTGTTGGCAGAGAGCATGTATACTTGGAGATACTGTGATCCAGGCAATCTGAAAAGCTCCATTGCAGTTTCTGTTTTTCAACATGTGACAGTGTGTGCGCCTAGAGGAGGAATGAGTGGTGGTCCAGAGTAATTTTTTTCTCAATAAAAGACTATTTTATTAAAAGCCAGCTTATTTTTGTGTGTGTCTTTTTGTGTCCCACAATGAGACATTCCTTTTAATCAGTCTGTCTGGTGAAACCACAGCAGTGACTTATCTTCAGACTGACTGTGGCAAGAAGGAATTTCCCTTAGATGGCAGGATGACCTATGACAGGTTTATCTATTTCCTCATTAAAATAAAATGGCAGACATTTGGGGTATTAGAAAGTTGTTTTCTGAAGGCTCTAATTCCTACCCAACCTGAACAGAGAGCTACAGCTGTAGGCTGAATGTAGGGTGAGCAATCCCCCTGAGGGCTTTGGCTACAGGGAAGTTAAAGGCAGCAAATACCAAATCAAACTTCCCTGTAGTACCAAGAACTCCCAGAATTCTCAAAGGCTCCGAATCACTCCCTGGACAGTCCCCAAGCACATAAGATCCTTCGGCTACAATCATTCTCAAAAACCACCCAAAGTAGTCCAAATGCAGGCCTTACTCAACCAAAACCTTTTAATGTTAATGCTGCTTTTTGGTTACATCCCATATAAAAGCTATAAAAACATTCCTCCTCCCACTCCTTTTAAAAATGTCAGTAGTGGGGCACCTGGGTGGCTCAGTGGGTTAAAGCCTCCGCCTTCAGCTCAGGTCATGATCCCAGGGTCCTGGGATCGAGCCCCACATCGGGCTCTCTGCTCTGCGGGGAGCCCGCTTCCCCCTCTCTCTCTGCCTGCCTCTCTGCCTGCCTCTCTGCCTACTTGTGATCTCTGTCTGTCAAATAAATAAATAAAATCTTTAAAAAAAAATGTCAGTAGTTTCTTAGAGAACCTAACATATCTGTCCTATACAGTGTCCAACATTATGGATTTGGCTGATTGACCTTCCCTGGTTTCTTGTAAATTGTGCCTTTATCCCCAATATCACCTCATGATCTGGCAATATGATAGTAAGATTTAAAGGTTTGAACTTCATTTTTTCTTTTTTCATTCTGCAAGAGTCCTTCATGGGGAGGAGGTGTGCACTCCTTACTGCATCATATCAAGAATAAATAATGTCTTGTGGCACATATTTATTAATGTTCAAATTATCCATGGATTCAGAAACATAAGCCTAATTCCTCCATCAACCTTTCGTGCCATGATTTCAGCATCCATGGATGATCATTACCCAGATGTGTACTTTCATGAGAGCTATCTTCTAACATTTCAGTGTGTGTGTTTAATTGAGATTCTCTGTGAATGACTTTCATACACTATTTAGTTTCCTGGTAAAATGTTAAGGATAAACAAAATAGAATAAATGCTTTATTCTTTCTCTTAATTTATCATTTTTCAAAGTAATGAGAGAGTTCCCTAACAACCTCCAAAAGTGACCAAGGAGGTGTGTAATTATTAACTCATTCTGTATTCATTTTAATGTATTCATATATGTTGCAGTCATTATTTGTTTTCATGTTCATACCACCCTATTTTAGATCACCAAAAGGCCCTTAATGTACCCTGTTTTTGTGACATGATTCAAATAGCTTCCTTATTCTCTGGAATAAGATGGCCCAGGTTCATCTTATGTATTTCCTCTTCCATACCTGGATTCAGTGATTTCTCCTAAGAGCCCTGGTTCCCTGATTCCTTCTACTGAGAAATCTTATTTAGAGACCACCATCTGAATGGGAGGTGTACTTACTGCTACTGAATTGTCATTGCTTCAAGGATATTTCAGTGGGAGGGTGGAAAATACTTTTCTTTTTTCAAAGAGAAAATAAATTTTGATTTCATGCTAATACTTATATTCCAATTTAAAATCTAAAGAGTTTTTCTTAATTTCTTAATTTCCATACTTTTTCACTTAACACTGAAAATCTTAACTTCCAAAGAAATAAATTCTTATATTTTCATACAGAATATATAGTAAAATGTAGCATTCCATGTAATTTCAAAATAAAAATATCAATGTTACTAATAAGACTACTAAATGCAGGGGCGCTTGGGTGGCTCAGTTGGTTAAGTGTCCGTCTTGGGATCGAGCCCCGAATCGGGCTCCCTGCTCAGCAGGAAGCCTGCTTCTCCCTCTTCCACTCCCCCTGCTTGTGTTCCCTCTCTCACTGTGTCTCTCTCTGCCAAATAAATAAAATCTTAAAAAAAAAAAAAAAGACTACTAAATGCACTTTCAGATTTCTTCGGAATTTACTTGACCCTTAGATTATATCCCTTAAAGGACAGTCAAAATACTGGCTTTGAAAGTCACCAGAAATAATTACATATTCTTTCTGAAGTTAGGCCATTATTTGATATTCATTTGGGTTCAACTGTTTTAGTTTGTTTCCAGTTGTACAAGGAATGCTTTCTATTCTTTATATTTTGCTTTCTTATTATACAAAATGTTTACATGGTCTAAGATCACAGCCATATAATGAGGCACATTCACATAAATTTGATCTCCATGCCTGTCCCATCCTGTTTCCTCCTTCCTGCTACAGGTAACTATTTTAATACTGTTATGTCCTCTGTGATGTATTTATTCATGTTGCTCTAGAGCCTTTTTAAAAATGTATTCTGAGGATCAGATGATATCCATATATAGGTATTTTGTTCATTTTTACATTCATATCTTTAATCCCCTGATTATGATTATCTGGTCTGTTTCCTATTATTGATTGTTCCAAATAATACATCAATGAATGCCCTCAGGAATATACCATTTTGTATTTTTGTCACAATACCTTTGGGATAGATTTTTAAAAGAGGGATTGCTCAAGCAAAAGGCAAATGCACTTATAATTTTGCTAGATTGGGGGCATACTTTTAAATATACGGACCTTCCCATGAAAATGTAGGAATTTTTAAAAATATTTTTATTACAGAGGAAAGAACAAACTGTTTAACTGGAATGATCATATTTATCAAGAATAATTCATTAGTAGAATTTAAATTATCAAATTCATGCATGGTCTCTGATGTAATTTAAGTAAATGCCTTGAACATTCAGTTCAAAATCTCTAACAATTTTAGTGTTATGTCTATTATGTCTTTGGAAGTAATGTAAGATCTATATGTATAAACAAATACATACATGTGAGTGGGGATGGATGGGTAGAAAGGTAGATGAAGAGAGAGAGAGAATTTTATCCCGGAAGAAAGCATTTCTGATTTTAATAAATTTACCAACTTTTTATTCAAAAAAGTTATTATCTTCTAAATGACACAGTAGATATAAAAGTTAGTCATGTCTATATAATAGCACTTGTAATATTTTCTAAACTGTTGGTAAATCTGCAAGTTTGTTTCCTTGGACCTAAAGTATAATCCAACTTTTTTTTTTTTTTTTTAAATTTTATTTATTTGACAGACAGAGATCACATGTAGGCAGAGAGGCAGGCAGAGAGAGAGAGGAGGAAGCAGGCTCCCTGCAGAGCAGAGAGCCCGATGTGGGGCTCGATCCCAGGACTCTGGGATCATGACCTGAGCCAAAGGCAGAAGCTTAACCCACTGAGCCACCCAGGTGCTCCTATAATCCAACTTTTAAATGCAGAATAAAATGTATTTGCTGATCCTTTTTATGATCATATGTGTTAAGAGAATATATCGTCTTTTCTTTTTAGTTACTATCACTGCTGAAATCAGGAAGAACAACTCCAAGAACTGAGTGAGTCATTATTTGCTTTTATATCTTAGGCACAGCAAGAATTCAACTACAATAAAATATAGGTGAATGGTAAATTAAAAATAATCGATTCACATTTGAATAGCAGCTGGTTATGTGTAAAAATACATGAAAAAATAACCTGTAGTAATAAAAATGGATGTATAAATGATTAATGATTCATTTCCCCATATCACCATATTATTCTTCAGATATAACCACAGAGCCAATAGCATCCACAAGATGACATATAGGGGAAAAGGTTAAAATTACTCCTTCCAAGTTAGTAGTCTTCTATGACCAAAACAGTGTCGGATATCTTCTCATTCTTTTCCTTCTTCACAGCTAAAGTCAACAAAATAAAAATATCACATATCTCACTATCACATAGACTCACTTTAAATCAACATTTCCAATATGCTTACACACCTCAACTATTTTTAATGAGTATAAAGTCAGTTTTACTCACTATCCACTCAAGTTAATAACTTTCTACCTTTAAAATGCAAGGATACAGCTACTATCTGTTGAAGCTAACCAGTACAAGTGTTTAACAAAACTGACTGGTACTAAAGTGCTATTTATGTAGAAATGGTCTAGAAATGGCAATATGCTATTAGGACAACGGATACATAAAAATATAATTTTCCTTATGAATTATTTATAAAGTTAGTTTAAAATTGAATAAGAAAAAATCTACTACCTTTTAGACAAACACGTGTGCAGTCCTCCATGTTAACAAAGTTATTGTCATTCCCTCCACAGCCAGTATAGGTGAAGGCCTCACAGGCTTTGTGTCTTGGATTAAAATAATAGCGAGTTACATTAGCAGAGCATTTTCCCCCATCTTTTGGACTGTAGCAATATGACGGACCTTGATGAAAAGGAAAACAAAATTAGAAATGTAATAATACCAAAATTAATAAACTGTGATGATTACTGAAGCTTCATTCTGAATTCAGAATATCATACCAAACCATTGAAAAAGTGTGTCTCAATCTTCAAGAAAGCTTGCATGCTCTAGTTTGTTAATTCTAAAATTTTTATAAACTGGAGAGAATTTCTTCTGAAGTTATGTCCTTGTATCATTTGAATGTGTTAAGAAATTAAAGTAGAAATTGGTTGTGTTTCAAGGGTTGATATATGACATGCTTTAGTAAATTTTCTTGTGTTGGTAGGTTTGTTCTAAACGTTTTTATCAGTTCTCCTTCCATCATTAATTAAGAATACATTTATGTAATTCCCAAGCAGCCATTGGAACATTTATCTTTATATAAAACATTTAAGGAAACACAAGCAACAACCATCTTCTCATTAACTCGAGATTCTGCGTACAGTGCAATTATAGAGCTTCCTCAAATCTCTTCCAAAGCAAGTTTTCCTTGTTTGTTAAGTTTATGTATCTTTCTGTATGTGTGTCCCTGCTATGCCTAGGGAAAATGCCTGTATTGTCTCTCTCTACAGAAATATTGCCCAAGTAACCTGTTATTTCAGGGACTAAGGAGGTGGGGATGTAGGCAAGAAATAGGAGCAGAAAAAAGAAGGATGGAGAGGTCTTTGTCCTATACTTTGCAATTACTAAAGGATACAGAAATCTAGCCAAAAACTTTAGACAGAAATTTTCAAGATTTCACCATCTGAGGTCTGGATATGTTCTACTACATCCTATACACAAGTGATTCCATATAAACCTGAATTCATGGCATTCAGAATACTGTGATTTTTTTTAAGATTTCTCCTTTTTTTTTTTTTTAAAGATTTTATTTATTTATTTGAAAGAGAGGCAGTGAAAGAAAGCATGAGAGGTGAGAAGGTCAGAGGGAGAAGCAGACTCCTTGTGGAGCTGGGAGCCTGATGCGGGACTCCGGGATCAAGACCTGAGCCATACTGAGCCACCCAGGCGCCCTAATGGTATTACTTATTTTGAGAGAGAGAGGAAGAGGAAGTGAAGAGGACAGAGGGAAAGGGAGAGAGAAAACTTAATCTCCATGCTTGGGGCTTGATCCCAGGACCCTGAGATCATGACCTGACCCTAAATCAAGAGTTGGATGCATAATCGACTGAGCCACCCAGGTGCCCCCAGAATACTTTAATTTTTATATGTAAATTGAGAAGATGAGAAATAGTCCTAAAGAAACAATCCCGAACAGGAAGCAAAAACTTAAATCATGCAAAGCTTTGTGACTTTCTAGCGCTGAGAATGTGGCAAGTCATTAACTTACTTACGGTAGCCTGTACTCTCATATGTAAATGGGGGAATAATAATAATACTACCTCACAGGGCATATATGATACCCTACTATATGTGAAATCATCAGAACACAAGGCATGTAATTACACATCAAAGTATTATTTTTCTCCCATCCTAAAATCTTAAAGAAATGAAATAGAAACCCCATAAAAAATAGTATTTACTTTTCTTTGGTGCACAGTAGCCCATACAAGTATCCTTGTCTGGAAACCTGTTCTTATTGTTGTGACACCCGCCAGATAAGAATTTTTCACATGTCATGGAACTTAGATTGAAGAAGTACTCTCCTTTGGGCACTCCACACCGTCCCTTACTGACTTCCAACCTGCAAATAGGAGGAACTTCTAGGAAAAGGAGGGCATAAAAAATGCTAGTCAAAAATTAGCTTTAGTATTTAGTATTACTTACTTTCAGTATTACTAATTACTAAGTTACTGAAGTAATTAGTAAGTAATACTTACTTAGCATTACTTCAAAACTTTACTGTATTTTCAGAAACAACTGGGGAGAAAACAGTATCACATTTAGTACTGGGATAGTAAATCCCCAAAAGACTTTTCATTCATCCAGTTATTTAGCTCTTTTTTTTTTTTTTTTTTTTTTTTTTAAATAGCTCCAGACCTGAGTCAGCCAAATACAGTGGAAACTCTCTCTGTTCTCTCAGGGTGTTCTGATTTTTCTTCATATGAAGTTAATCAGACTTATTCATAGGAATACATACACATTTTTCCTTGGCTTAGTTCCTTGAATGGCAAAGTCCCATGTTTTGTTACAGGCCTTACCAGATATAAAAATATGATTGGAATGAAATAGAAACCATGATCATGAATCTCTACTATATCCCTGTACTAACCCAAAACAAGTTTGGGTGTCAGGGGACAAAAGGAAAAGTTACAGTTAGCTAAATCACACCTTAACAGTAAAATCTGCTGAAAAGTATGTCAGATTGATGGATAATTGACAGGAGGAAACAGGGCTCTCCAGGAGGCATAAAAAAACCATGGGTTTAGAACTAAGGATAAAGAAAAGTACTTATGTGGTACCCAATACATCACACCCCTGCATTATTATGCCCTACGGTGAACTCTTGCTCTGAGTCTGCACAGACACTGAATTATGATAAAAGCTACTTAGGAGAGAAATTTGTTAGCCAGTGTAAACTTGGGATTACTTTCTGGAAATAATAAGTGAGCCTTACTTAATGTTTGAGAAAATAAAAGCTAAAACTTACTGTAGAAAATGGGATCTGGGAAATTAAGTTACTAGCAGCCAGGAGATCTGAGCTTGAGCATGGCCACTTACTGTCTATCCTCCAGCAAGCTTCATTGCAGTCCTCCAAAGTTTCGAAATTGTTGGCATTCCCCCCGCAGCCCCCGTAGAAGAACTGGCGGCAGCTCTGTGTGAACCTGTCGTAGTAGTAACGGCGAATCAGGGCCCGGCAGGGCCCCACTTCGTGGGGCTGGAGGCAGGTCTCTGCATTGTTTCCTTCTGGAGGAGCAGAAGGAGAGCCTGAGAGAGGGAAGGAGGTCTGCCACGTCTCCGGGAAGGTAGAGGCTTCCCGAGGACGTCTGTCCCTCTGCTTCCCAGCACAAGGGGAGTCGCAGAGAGAAAAATACAAACTTCTGCAGGAGCATCCCTTCCCACCGCTCCCAGACGCCCTGTGCGACAGGGGTCTGGGGAGAGTGGGACAAAGAGAGCGGGTGCAGTCCGGAACCCCACAGTTGCAGCACCCTCCCATCTTACCCCAGGGCAGAAGCCCGGCGCAAAGAGGAGGGGTCCCCACACCCGGCAGTACCTGGAGAGTTCTGAACACTGGTGGCCCGCCCGCTCGCCATCAGGTACAACCACAGAAGCGTAACCCCTATGCCGGTCATAAAGTCCATGCTGTCCCGTTTGAGTGGCCCTCGAGGCGAGGCGTTTCTTGAATGTGCCGGTGGGTAGAGGCTGCACAAGGTCCAGCCTCCAGGCAGCCTGAGTGCCGATGTGGTGGGTGCCTGCTTTATGTAGGTTGATTGTCCTCCCGACCCCGGAGGGGGGCGGAGCGTGCCTGTGCCGAGCCCGGGAGGCTGATTCATGCCCTACAGGCTGTGACCTGTCACAGCCCTGTGTAGGAAAGTGCGGGGGCGAGGGACTGGCCGGGGGGATTCCCCACCAGGTTGAACCTGCCTCCCAAACTTTCTCCTAGCTTTGCGGGAGTGACTAGACGAGGCATTATGTGAGTGATGGGAAGTCCGCAAGCTAGAGGGAAATGACCTGGGGGTGATTGCACAAGGTTCCAACTTGCGGCATCACAGGGAAGCCTGAATCTCCATGGTGAAAGCCCGACGTCCAAGTATTTGAAGGCAGAGAGCAAGTGTGAAATTCAGCTGAGGGGAGCCTAATTCGTTGCAACGAATTATTAGATTAGATTAGAAAGATTAGAAAGTTAAGTATGTGTATCTATTTACATTTATGCTTGCGTACTTCTTTCAGTCAAGATTTAATTTACATTTAATAAAAGGCTTGTGATAGATCTTAAGTGTACAGTACTATTCCAGTCAAGAATTAGAACTCTTGCAGCACCCCAGAACATTCTCTCATACCCTCTCCCAGTCAATCCTTCTGATCCCAGGCAGGGGCAACCACTTAACACCAGAGTCTTGCCTGTTCTTGAATCTCATGCAAATGGAATCATAAAGTATGTATTGTTTGTACTTCCTTTGCTCCACTACTGTTTTCAAGACACACCATGTTATTGAATAGTTCATTTCTTTTAAATGCTGAGTCCAATGTATGAATATACTACAAATGTCCTGTTACGGTCATTGTGTTGCTTCTAGTTGGAGACTGTTATGAATAAAGCTGCTTAGGGCATACATATTTGTTTAAACTTTAATTACTTGTGGGTAAAATATTTATAAATGTTAAAAATGTTAAAAACTGCCACTTTTCCAAAATGATTGTATCATTTTATATCCTCCCCACCCTTCATCAGCCCTGTGTTAGTATTGTGGCTGTGTTTTTTGAGCTGGAACGTGAAACTCCATAGGAAGGTGGCTGTAGGGGATCCCAGATCGATCCCTTCCTGCCTATTCCTAATCGTCAGTGCATGAGCGTTCATTGCTCCTCTGACATATTAGCCTGAGACTGATTATTTCTTTATACAAAACAAATTATTTATGCTTGGATTTCATATGAAATGTTGAAGATACTTTTGGTGAACATTTTAATGGATTCTCTTGATGAATGTGTCTTCCTCCCCCTTTTCCTCTTGTTGTATTTAATATTTTCCAGAGAACAGTTATTCCCGGCTTCTCCTGAGGATCTGGAAGGAGTTTACAGGAGTTCCCTTCAAAGTTTCTGAGAAACCCTATGCTCACAGAGAGTTAATGGTCTGGGACATTTTGCACACCAGTTATTCTGGTGTCATGCCATAGAATCCTATTCCTAAGAAAACTAGCCTGTCCTGGAAATATTCAGTGTTAACTGATGCTGTCAGATTACCAGACATCTATGATTAACAGTCCAAGATGTGAGGACAAATGTTTAACAACCAGCTTTTAGGAGGGGAACTTAGAAGGGTTTGCTGATTTGTATAGTCTCCTGATTTCCATGGTTTGTCAGGACTCCCATTATGGCCAATTTCAAACAACCAGAACTGGAAATAGGTACAGTCAGTTCACCAGAGCCAACACGCACTGGCTTTAGCATGCCAGCCACTGCAGCAGCCAGCTATTTTAGAAAGACACATTCATAGGAGAATCAGATGAGCCCTTCCCAAACATTAAGAGAGAAGGGAAGTTTTACCAAACTGCCAGTATCACTTTCAGGAGAAAAGTTAATTCAACTTCAAATTTTCATTCTTCTGAATATGATTTTCATTATTCTGAATATGATTAAATATATGTCCCATATGGACTAAAATAAATTCAAGGACTGATTCAAACTTGCCATTCAGCATTGACTATTGTCATTTCTGTTCTTTGTTCTCATGTGCTGGTACTTTTTGATCATCTTTTAGCTTCATATAAAAAGAGGAATCTCCTGGGGCACCTGGGTGGCTCAGCAGGTTAAGCCGCTGCCTTTGGCTCAGGTCATGATCTCAGGGTCCTGGGATCGAGTACCACGTCGGGCTCTCTGCTCAGCGGGGAGTCTGCTTCCCTCTCTCTCTCTCTCTGCCTGCCTCTCTGCCTACTTGTGATCTCTCTCTCTCTGTCAAATAAATAAATAAAATCTTTAAAAAAAAAAAGAGGAATCGCCTATATTCGAGCAGGTGATTTTGGGAAATTGCAGGATGCAGTGGGAAAATGAATTTTACCCCTTGCTCCTTTGAACAGTCACATAAGCTCTCTAAGCCTTGGTTTCCTTATCTGTAAAATGGATAATGACTCTACTTTTACATGCGTATTGTGAGGATTAAAGGACAAGGCCTCAGAACTCAAAAAGATAGGCTTCAGTGCCTTACACACAGGCACAGGAGCCAGCCAGATTGTCCATGTTTTGAGTCCAATTGAGAGCCTTGGCCCAAAACATTAAAATGGAGTGTCAACTACAGCAGGAAACAGCAACATGAACTGGCCTCTTAGGACTAAAGCCTGTGACATTGCTCTCATCAGCTCTCCTCTTTGGCTGAACTCAGCGGTGCCCTCTCTGCCTAGGAAGGTGTCACACAATCATATATAACTTTGGGATGGTTTCTTCTGGGGAAATGAGCTTAGGATTCTTTGAGTCAGAGCAGAGGCCTTAGTCCTAGTAAGGACACAGGATGCTGCATTCTCATGGAGGGGAAGGAGAATGGGGAAAGGACCAAAATCAGGCCCTTCACCCCCCAGGTGTAGAGTCTATGGACACAGGGCAAAATTCATGTTCAGAGGCACTCAGGAAATGTTAATTACCTTCCTTTATTCTATGCCAAATCAGGTGCATCTTTCACACTCCTTTGACCACTGAGCAGAGACAGGGAAGAAGAATTCAACAAATGGGGCTAGTTAGAAGTTTGAGATGATCAGGCCAAGTTATCAGGAAGGAAATTATGCTTCTTAATTGCAAACCACTTGAGTATTTTCATATCCATGAAAAACATATCTTCCAATGTAAGGGGAATTAAATTTTCCGGGATTATTTTAAATTACTGAATTTCTCTTTAGCACCATGTGGAAGAAGCCATGTGACCACAGCAACCAGCCTCCATAAGGATGTCACAGTGCTTCTGTATCCTTAAACCAGTATCTAGGCCAAAAGTTTACCACAGAGCAAAGGAAAAGAAGTCCTTTATCCAAAGTCAACAGGAAGTGGAAGGCTAGAGGGAACCGCAAAGAACAGTCACCCAGATTGATTTGTCATTGTTACACCAAGTATTAGTTTAAGTGGCTGTGGCTAAAAATAGAGCTTCAAAATAGTTCAGAGTTCTGTGAAATAAGTCATGGAGTTCTTATAATCTGAATGTTGAAGGAACTATAAATATCCTCCATTCCACTATTTTCATTTTGCAGAATTCTATATTGAGACCTGGCCATGTTTCCTTATCTTAGTTGTTGACAGAGGTGGAGACTAGGACCCAGGTTCTTGATATTCAGCCCTGTATTCTTCCTTACATTCTGTACCTGGACTCTTTTTACTGTACGGAGACCTCAGAGTGGAACGCTAAATATCAGAATGAATACACACAGAAGCTTCAGGAACACCTGTGCGTGTGTCAGATCCTTGCTTCTAAGTCTTTCTCACCATCTCCCACATGCCCTCCTCCAAAATGGAGACTAAGTTGATTTGGAACACATTGGTTCCTAGAAGTCCCAAGTCTCGAGTAAGACGTTCTATCTTCTGAGAGCCACACAGGCTTGGACGGTGATTATGAATTTAACAAGAGGATTAAGGCAGATGGTCTTCCTCTCTGTCAGACACCTCAGAGAGAAGTGGCATGTCTAGCTCATAACTGAATGAGGTGAATTAACTGAGGCCGTGATTTGGGGATATATATTATATATCATAGTCACTTAAGGAGTGACATTAATTAACTCCTCAATAAGCAAAATCCTGCCTGCCTGTTAGCTGAAGTCCTGTCAAAATAAAATCTGAAGTGAGTCCATCTGGCACGAACAAGAACTTTACACGTTTGATAAGAAAGGCAGTTCATCTCTTCTGAGAGATTAGGGATCACGAGGATTTTGTTCAAGTTTAGGCAACTCCTTCACCCACAAGGTGTTTTTCTAGCGAGTTGGGTCACGTAGGAAATGTTTACTCTAGTGCGCCCTCTGTCAGATACAGAGTGCATCTGTGAGCAGTGTATAATAAGGTGGGACCCTGTAAGAGGAGGAGACATTCCCTGCGCCTAATTTTATTATTCTTGTTCTCCTTAGGGGGAACGAGATAATGGGATATTTAATGTGTCTCTTACCGTGATCATTTCTTCATCCATATATTTTAAAAATAAGCAGAATTACTATTTAATACGTGCCAAACCTTGTGCTAGGCGTTTTGGAATTCAAAGACAAATACATATAGGGATCTCCTAGCATAATAGAGTAGAAGAGTAGACAGATGAACATCACAACCCAACTGCAATATAGCGTTTTCAGTACAATATTAAAGATATGTACTAGGTTTTATGGGATCATAGAGGAGGAAATAAAATTTTGGTAAGAGCTCAGTTCAAAACAAAAGCCAATCTACATAACCATATCTAACATTGTAACTTTTATGCCTGTGGGACACAGAGACTCATTCCTTCAACAGCTGCTTGCTTTGGTCAGTGTGTTTTGTTTTGTTTTTTTAAGCTGTTGTGATTCTAGCAAAGCATTGCCTTCTGTAGAAAGGCAGAATCTCAGAAACCCCCTTTCTCTTCTACCTAGATGTATGTTCATTCAGCTATCATGCCCACTTAAGAGGCAAGCCATCTTTTTTCTTACTCACACTGCTGCATACTTAACTATGTAGGGCACCCAAAATGTTGGGACAAAGTTTGGACTACTTTATCCAAGACTTTCCTAGCACAGTATGGTCTCACCACCACCTGCCCAGAATTCTAGCCTGGGCTGCTAATCCACCAGAGAGTGGCATGTCAAGAAGGGGAGAAAGACATAGAAAATTGCCCCTAACTCCTGTATATCATGTGGGAGTAGCAAGCACTATAATAATGAATATGATGTTTATTGAGAGTTTATATCTCCCACAATCACCACTGAGGGTGATACTTTATGCTTCCCACTCTGCAAATGAGTACTGAAACTTAAGGTGAATATATGATGGGGCCATGTCTATACAGTTAGTTCAGACCATTGGAATCCTGATCCACTGGTCTCATTCCCTGTACAAACGAATTTCTCTTACATATTAGTGGGGCCCGAAGTCAGGTTTATTATATATAACACGTGCTCATGACCTCAGTTCAGTACCTGGACAGCTAGATTACAGACTTCCTTTTCACTCAAACATGAAGTTTGTAATTGAGAACAAACAGATCACTGCAATTTAAATACATTGCTATAATTCTCTAAGAGAAACATCTGCCAAAGTTAATAATCAGATTAGAGGATTGAGAGAGTTAATCACTAAATCCTTATTTTCAGAGTTATATTTAGCAGAAAGTAATGGAGCTTGACCTTTCAAGTATAAAGACACTCTTTCCTACAAAAATATTGTCCTTTTTTTATAACCCTAGCCCAAATCTCATGTTAGTTATACATTACTTACTAACGTGTCTGTCATAAACCCTGCAAATGCTCGTTTGTTCTAGTTTTATATAGAAAAGCTTTCGTCTCTTAAGTCAAACAGGAGGGACAACATACCATTTGGGGGGCAGGGGGAGGCCATAGTTGCAGTTTGAAAGGGCAGTATATCTCCTAAGACTCTTACTATTTCTTGGGGGGGGGGGTGTCTCTCTTGGCTACTAGCTAAGGAAGCAAACTGAGTCAAACTAAAAGGTCATATTGAAAGAGAGTTGACTACACTAGCATGGACTAGGTCTACTGAATGAACCAGAGAAGTGTGAACTCTTCCTATAGGTCAGCAGGATGTCTGGCACTCTCTTCCCTTCCCTTACAGTAGAAGACATGCCCTGGTCCAACCAGACACCAACCCTGTAGCTACTGCCCTGGGTCCTTTCACCTCTTGCCTTCTAGAGGACTTTACTCCTCTCACTCCTCTGTAACATCAGTTCTTTAAATAGTTTCCATTTGGAGTGCTCTATCTCTGATTTTTTTTTTTTCCCATCCCAAAGTTAAAGTTCATATTTGACTTTCCATCCCTTTCTTGTTAGAGCCTTATTTCATTGCTCCCGTTTCCAGCAAAACTCATCAGAAATCTTATCTTCACTATCTGCCTCCACTTCCTCATCTGCCCACCCCCCCCCCCCCAAACATTGCACTCTGATTCAACTTCCACTTTGGGAAGAGGAAGAACAGGAAGTGCTCCCGTCAAGGGCACCTCATCCTATTGCCACATCTTACTGGACCTCTCAATTCATACAACATCCAAAGCTGTTGCCACTGAGGTCACCAGGGACCATGTTTTTCCATCTCAGTAATATTTAACCATTTCAAATTCTTCCTCACTAAAAGAAATGCTTTTCTTTTAGTTTTTACTTTACCACATTCTTCTGGTTTCCCCTACTTAGTTGACTATTCCTTCTCAATCCGTCCTTCTCCTCGACCTGCCCATTAAAAGTGGAATGACTCAAAGCTCAACCTTGAGAACTCCTTTCTAACTGAACTTTCTTCTTATGTGATTTTAAGTGTGTACACACACACACACATTTGTGTATAGTCTTGACCTCACCTCTGAATTCCAAATGCTTACATCTTCTAAATATCTCTACCTGGATATCTAATAGACATCTCAAATATTATATGTCTTAAACTGAAGACTTGACCATATGCCCCAATCTTCTTTCTTTCTGTCAGTGACACTTCTATTTAGACTTTCAAGCCCAAAACTGTGGAATCACTCTTGACATCTCCCATTTCTTCATCACCCTATCCATCAATAGTCCTGTCAATTCTACCTCCAAACCACATTTTTAATCTTCCCATATTTCCCTATATCCGTGGCCACCAATATTGTTCAAATCTATCTGTTCTTAAGGGACTCTTAGGTTATGTTCTTCCATAAAATCCCAGTTTCCACTGTAGTTACCTTCAACCCCACACACCTCACTTATTTCAAAGTAGAATCTGAACCCTTCATTAACGCCTCACTTTATTCCTTACCACTCCTCTGAGTCAGTTATGTGACTTGGCTACTGTCTCCGTTCCTGACCTCACCCCATCACTCTCCCTCTATCTTACTCTACTTGTTACACTGTGTATTCTGTTCTCCTTGTACAACAAATTTGTTCCCACTTCCTGCCCATTGCATGAGCTGTTCCCTCTGCTTAGCCCTCCTCCTTGCATGAAATGCTTGTCTCCTGACCTTTACTGTCTCCTGGACAGTCTTGGTCCCACTGGCTACTTCTAATCAGTCTAAATGATGTTGCTTCACATTCTAGTCACTCCTTATCATAAACTATAGCATTTATCAGTTTAAATCACTATGTTTATTCATTTTGTTTTACTTGTCTGATCCTCTGACTATTACATAAGCTCTGTGACAGCAGGAAACTTTCCTGTTATAGTCACCATTGTTTCCCAGTGCTGAGAGCTAGACTTATGGAAAGTAGAATCTTATAAGCATCTGTGGAATAAACAAATTACTTATTATACCTCCCCTAGCACTTATCACAATAAATATATGTTACATTTTATCTTGTTTATTGCCTTTCCCCTTCATTAGAATGTATGTTCCTCATGGGTAACATTTTCTGTATTTTTCTCTGCTCTACCCTCAAGCATCTAGAATAGAGTCTAGCACATAATAGTCCTCAGTAAATATTTGTTGGATGAACAAATAAAATGTTAGCTATTTTTATAGTCCTAAGTATAATGTCAGGATGGAAAAGAATAGTACAAGATAAGAAAATTTATAGCCCTATGATTGCAAATTTATTGTACATAATATAGTGGATTTGTTTCTGAAAAAATGTGTCAAATGGAATGTTTATAAATCAAAATATTTAAAGTGTGTTAGCAACATTTATATTTCAAAGAATGTGTGATTTATCTTCTGTATAAAGGGGACTTCTAAAAATAATTTTAATAATTTCCACCAATACAGATTTTGTAAGTTCAATATTTTGTCAAGTTGCCTTACTTCAAATATGCTTATCTATATAACTTGTAAAAACAAATAGAAAGCAGGTAGCTTTTGAACTTTATACTAGGCCACTTTAATTCTTGAATAGATTAACAAGAAAGCTATGGACGATATTAGTGAGACACTTAAGCTACTCTAAATAGTTCTATCTTCCCTACATCCCATACTTACACCCACAAAACCCCTGAAAACCATGAACAATCTGACATATTTTCAAAAAGCCCTGGGGGGGGGGCAGTATTGCCTCCCACAGAGAACCCCTACTCTATGAATGGGGTACAGCTCTGAGGTACTTTTTCCCCCTTCTCATCTCTTTACTTTGTTGGACCTTACCTCCCCTGATAGTAGGCAAGATGGAAGAAGTAAAAGAGCAAATATCTTCTACTTAAAGGGGTAGGTAACGCCCCCCCCCCCCCCGCCATGAATTAGCTATAATTGCTGCCTTAGCTTGTTGGTCTGAGTCTTCAGTCCTCCTCTTTTATATTCTGGTGGAAGGGGGTAAGGATGCTTGGTAATAGTGCCAGTAATATGATCTAGCCCCTCTTAGAACTTCCCATGTAGAGGTGGCTCAGTTGGAAGCTTTGAGCTGCCCAGAGATTGGGGGGAGGGGGGTTAGGACAGGGAGGCTTAGTGCCCCTTGTTTTCAATTCTGTGCTTTCTTCCTGTGTAATTCTAAAGTATGACACAACAAATCTATGCTTTTACACTGATTTGGGAAGGGTAACAGAGAGAAGTGTGCTGGATTTGAAAACACCCCAGGCCAAAAACCAAACACCTGTGTTACAGCCCACCTCTGTTGCCACCCCTTTTATGATTCAGGTCACTTCAACTGTCTGGACCACCTTTACTTCATCTGTAAAGTGGGTTTAAGGATAATTGGATGATGCCATATCTGAATTCATTTAAACCCTTCAGTGCAACTCTGAGCCTTGGGACTCCATGCAGACAATATACACTGCCCTTTCTTTATCTGGCTGTCTTTGAAGGAAGTTAGAATTTTGATCCTCACTCTTTGAATTTTCTCATGTAAGTCTCATGGCATCAAGTTTGGTAAGCATTCCCTCATCTTCTAAGATTCACCTCCACCAAATGAAATGTGTTTTATTTAAAGTATTACTGAATTTTAGAATTCGGAGATCATTTGTTAGTAAATTGATGTTAGATACTTTGCACTTTTTTCTACGGCTAGGTGAATATTTATGACATAGATTGCTAGTGACTTTATCTACAATCCATGATTCTCTTTTATATATTGAACAATGGGCAGGAGTAAGGACATAAAAGTTGTGAAAGCCTTAGATGCTCTTATAAAGGTCCTTAGAACCTATTGTGTCTTAGATTTGTCAGAATCAGTGCCTAAGACAGGATCCTTGTCCAAGTGATTTACCAAGGATGAGCTCTTATAAGAAATCTCTGAAGGAAGGTAGAAAGCAAGATGAAGCAGAAGTTAAGCAAAGGTGTAGTCTCAGATGTCTAGCATATCCTGACTCCATGGGGAGCTCTGGAAGGTTCTCAGTTACAGGATTTTTCAGCCCAAAGGCACCTGGTCTGAACTGTTAGAACCTCACTTCAGCCAGCCCTACACTACTGGTTACTCACAGGGGCCAACTGAAACCATAATCTCCCAGACATCACCAGTTGAAGTGGTTCCCATCAGCCAAGAACAAACCTATGCAGAAGGCTTGCCATTGGCAGTCAACATGTGCACCTCTGGGAAAATGAACACCCCACTCTGGAAAGGGAGATCTAGGAATGGCACCAACGGCATCTGCTACCCATGATATTAAGGGACCTAAATCATGTCCACATGATATCCCTTAAGAGCACTTATAAAGCCACCTATACCGAGTGCCATGTAAGATATCAGAGTTTGAAAGTCTAGAGGTGCAAAATAAGTGGGTAACCCAGCTAACGTGTACTGAGCACGTATCCTGTGCCACATACCATTATGCAATCTTGATTCCTCCCAAGAAATCTGCAACCTACATAATCATATTGCTCCAATTTCCTAGTGAACTGAGGCACAGAGAATTTAAGTAACTTGATCAGGACCACACCCCTAGCAAGAGCCAAAGAGTGATCATTTCATTGTCAATAACATGGTAGGGATTCTCTAAAACAGAGAAAATTAAATTCTAAGTCCTATTCCAAATCAAAACCTCTTCAATTGGGCTCATATTTTAACAAGTTCCTAAAGTGATTCTTATACACACTGAAGTGTGAGAGTCATTGCCAGTGGAATTAGTTTTTCAAGATGGAGGAAAAAATGTGCAAAGGATAATCTCAACCACTAAAAATGATCAGCAGATGTAGATTTGCTTGTGAATGGTTACAGATAGTCTGAACGCAGTAAGAGGAAGGGGAGAGTGAATAGCTCTCTTGAATACCGCTCTCGAATACCGAACAAAAATTACACAATTACACAGGTTGAAGGAACAATCTTTTCGTGTCATATTGTTTGCTAAGTTAAGAAGAAAGAAGCAAAAATAAAAAGGTAAGGGAAACATTGACTTTGGGTCCTCATAGAGTATTCTTTTCTATATCTGTGCTGGCATATTTAGGCATTTGCCCCTAAAAATATGTGAAAATGTCTGTTTCCCAAAGAAGAAGAGACCATTATAAGATTGAGAAGGGAAATAATATTTCCTCAAAGGTTTTGGAAATGATACCACTATATCACTATAAGGAAATAAGTTAATTGCTGATAAATTATTAGCAGAGTATTTGCATATAAATATACAATGTTTTGTTCGCTGAAATAACATATGACCTAAATATGTGTACTTTCATAAAAATATCTCATTATAAAAACTGGACCAGGGAGACAAAGGAGGAAAAGAGAATACCAAAAAAGGAGAGGTTTTAAGTGTGATGCCACTTGGCTACAATGAAATACTTTCCAGATGATTGCATATGGGTATCACCAGTTACTGCACCATTTTCCCCCATTGCCCATTTATCTAATTAAGGAGAAGAGATTGTTGAGAGTGCAGAAGATCCTTCTTTTATGATGTCCAACAGTATGCCCACTATGTCACCTTTTACCTGATACATTTGGTAATGATTGCTTTCCAATGCATTGTGACAGTTACACGGAACTTCCTGGTATTGTTTCGAGACACATTCTAAGTAACATGCTCGTTTATTTCTGATTAATGAGGTTGTTTGCTATATCTCCACTCTATTGTTTCATGTTTCAACCTGTTATTTGTAAAGAACTTATAGTAACAGTTTGTGTCTAGTTCTCTGTTAATACCAGATTACTCTAGCGTTTCAGGGGATTAATCCAGTCCTCGGAATGACCTCAAGCTCATTTAAATGGCATATATCATATGATGGAGGGCTTTGGTGTTGGAGATTGAGTGTTGGAAACCCAAATATTTACACTGTACAAAACAACAACAACAAAGCAAAACGGAGAAAAGGAGAAGCTTTGGATGTTTAAGACTGTATGCTGATTAAACTGACCTCTCCCACATCCCCACAAACCTACCAGTAGGTGGTTAGAGTCAAATGCTTGGTTTAATCATATTAGTGAAGATTATAAAGAAGCTTTAAAATTGCAAGGCTAGTGTGCAGTGCTGGAATTGTTCAGAGAGCATTCATAAGAAATCAGTTATCGTAGAAAGCTGAAACAAAGAAACAGTTCCCTTCGTAAGTTAAGAGCAGAGGAAAGGGCTGGCTAATATTTACCTGAACCATGTCCAGAAATTTGGGTGTAAGTATGAACTGTCTCTTTTTTCAGCAGGCAAAAGATGCCAGTGATCAATATTGAAGACTTGACAGAAAAGGACAAATTGAAGATGGAAGTTGACCAGCTCAAGAAAGAAGTGACCCTGGAAAGAATGCTGGTAAACTGTTGCTCCCTTTTGAATTTTATTTTGAACTATAGATATAGTAGGACTGCCAGGTCAGGACCTGTCACAGGGGAGCAGAATTCGCCACCCCAAACAAAATATACCTCCTTAACATAAGTATTGTTTTAGGCTGGTTATTTTTAAGAAACAGCAGATAGGAGATTATCTGAAAACCAAGTAAAAGTTGTCCTTTTGAGCATAACAAAGAACACGGAGGACATGGGGAGATGGAGAGGAGAGGGAGTTGAGGGAAACTGGAAGGGGAGATGAACCATGAGAGACTATGGACTCTGAAAAACAACCAGAGGGTTTTGAAGGGGCCAGGGGGTGGGAGGTTGAGGAACCAGGTGGTGGGTAATAGGGAGGGCACGTACTGCATGGAGCACTGGGTGTGGTGCAAAAACAATGAACACTGTTACGCTGAAAATAAACAAATTAAAAAAAAAGTCCTTTTGTAAGAGACATTTACAGTTATGAGAAGTCTCCATTTATAAAGTTTCCCTCTCTGTACCAGGAAGAGAAGGATGACTCTAAAACTCTTATTAGGAGAGAAGGCAAGGACTTAAATGCACTTGAATTAAGTGGGCTTTTGATGACTGCTTTTCCTGAAAACCTCCCATAACTGGCCTTTCTGCCCCCAAACCCCAACATCTTTTGTCTGCAGCTGGAGATGGTATTTAAGGCGGCGTCCTGGGCCATTTTGGTTTTCCTGGATCTCTCCCATGTACAAAGGAGGTATACATGCTATTAAATTTCTGTGTTTCTCACCTGTTAATCTGCCTTTTTCATTAACAGGGGTGTCTCAATTAAGAACCTAAAAGAGTAGAGGGAAAGGGGCGCGTGGGTGGCTCAGTGGGTTAAGCCGCTGCCTTCGGTTCAGGTCATGATCTCAGGGTCCTGGGATCGAGTCCCGCATCGGGCTCTCTGCTCCGCAGGGAGCCTGCTTCCCTCTCTCTCTCTCTGCCTACCTCTCTATCTACTTGTGATCTCTCTCTGTCAAATAAATAAATAAAATCTTAAAAAAAAAAAAGAGTAGAGGGAAAATGATTTGTCTTCCCCCACACCATTCACTGGAGAGTCTCAATGTAGCTAAAAATGAATTGTTCAGGTAAAAATGCATTAGAGAATAAGAAAATTAATAATCATAATTATCTCTTGATTCAGACTTTAAATGGAAGGTTTGGCAAACTATTTTCCATGGACCAAATCCTTAAACTGTTGTTGTATGACCACTAAACTAAAAATGTTTTTCCATTTTCATAGAATTGTTTTAAAAAAGAAGGAAAGCGAGGGAAAGAAAAAGGAAACAAAGACTTTGAGACAGAGACCATATTTTAGTTAAGCAGTAAAATGAAGCAATGCATACATAGGCATTTTATTTTTCCTTTTCTAAATTGATATTTCTTTTTATTTAATGTAATACTTTGATGTTTAAATACTTTTAGCCAAGACCTCATTTCCTCCAGCACTGTCATGGCTAGTAATGAATGAGTACACACTATTCCTTCTTTGCAAATAAAAATGAGTTCAAGCACAAGAATTTACTCATTCCTCCTAAAAACATCTGACAGATCTTGAAAATGGTTACCAAGAGTTCTCTGCCATTAAAAGGAGAGGAGCAGCAAAGGAATAAAAGTTTCCTCAAAACAAACAGTGACTAAAGCTTGGAAAATGTAGATATGTATTTTAGATTTCTTCATTTTAGGAAAGTAAGTAGAATAAAACTCCTCTACGAGTGATGAGTATGTTTTATATTTTTTCCAAAACACATTTTATCAAGCCAAAGCAGAAAAGGAGTTTGTATTATCTTCATACTTTGCTCAAAACCCTTATTCCCAATAAAAATTGGAATTTTGACCTCTTTGACATTTATAATTGTCTCAAACTTCTCTTTTTCCCTTTCCATACAGGCAAAACATATTTTGCTGTAAAAATAAAATTAAATATATACACAGCACAAAAAGCTTGGAACATATAACAGAACAGTTAAAATCTTTGTATTTTGGGGAAAATAAAGGAAAGTTATTTTTTCTTCTTGACTTGAAACATCCAAATGCTGTTTCATTATTTATCTCCTTCAGATTATTGTTTGAAATGAATATTGGACCATATTCATGTTTATTATTCATTTGTGGCCAGCTCATCTGGGATTTTTTATTTTGGGTAAACATCATATACATCACCATCTAGCAGGTTTGGGGGTTCCTTTTCCCTGCTACTCAAAATCTCCTTGCTTTTGGAAGTCAAACAAATATAATACTGGACTGCCAAAACTAAACACACACACACACACACACACACACACACACACACACGAAAATTTTAGGCCCCAAACCTATAGTTCTTTTTTTTTTTTAAGGATTTTATTTACTTTTTTGACAGACAGAGATCACAAGTAGGCAGAGAGGCAGGCAGAGAGAGAGGACGAGCAGGCAGAGAGAGAGAGACGAGCAGAAAGCCCGATGAGGGGCTCGATCCCAGGACCCTGGGATCATGACCTGAGCCGAAGGCAGAGGCTTTAACCCACTGAGCCACCCAGGCACCCCCCGAATCTATAGTTCTGACATAGGTTGACATAACATCCTTCTAAAATGGTCTGGGGATAGACACTGGAACCCCATCCCTGGTTCAGATTCTGGCTCCACAACTTTCTCCCTGTGGAACACTCACCTGAAATATCTATAAAATGGGAATAGTAACAACATCAATTCAGAGGGCAGCTGGGAAGCATAAATGCGATAATGTATATAAATCTCTGAGAACAATACCTAGGACATACCAAATGCTTTCTACTATTTTTTTATTATTTTTAAAATTATTATTTGATGTCTGTGAACCAAAATAGTTCATACTATTCTGCTATCAAGGTGCTAGTATTGTCAGAAGACACAACTCTTTGCACCCAGTTTTTTTATTTTTTATTTATTTATTTTTATTTGACAGAGAGGAATCACAGCTAGGCAGAGAGGCAGGCAGAGAGAGAGAGGAGGAAGCAGGCTCTCCGCGGAGCAGAGAGCCCGATGTGGGGCTCGATCCCAGGACCCTGGGATCATGACCTGAGCCGAAGGCAGAGGCTTTAACCCACTGAGCCACCCAGGCGCCCCCTGCACCCAGTTTTTAAAGCTGACAGATTTGCAATAATTGTATGCCAATGCAATAAGCAAAGACTAAAGATAACCTTTGTAGTAATAGCCAAAAATAGCCACCATTTGACTGAGCATTCGTTGTATGCTAGACACTTACTGCAACCAGTGTCGCTCTTCCTTTTTCATAGATAAAGTAACTAAACCTTAGATGAACTCTCCTAACTAATGATATATAGCAGGTAAGTGGGCAGATCCAAAACTCGAAACTGGGGTGGCCTGAATCCAGTGTTCATGCTTTCCACCATGCCATGTAATCCTATGTTAAACTATATATACTTAAAATAAGCCTCATTGAAGTGACTTTGAGCACATACACTCACATAGGATTTTTAGGTAATTTATTGCTCCTTATAGCCTCGGGTCCTAGTTAGACATTGTCAAAACCAACCCTTTGCTGACTCTAGAATTACAGTACCTCTATTCCTGACACCCGGTTGGGGCCAAAATAGCAGAAGTGGGGGAAAAAGTGAACCTAAATCTTAATTTTGAATTTTGAAAGGAAAAAAATGTGAATCTAAATTACTGCATATTTCAGAATTGTGTATAAACTACAAGTATCCTCATATGAAGGAGACATCTGACCAAGGCCTTGCCTCAGTTAGAAATGATGTTTCCTAATATGTAGATAATGAACTTGCAGAGTTATAAAGTAATCTTAAATCTTATGTTCAATGTTGCTGGAAATTTGCATAAAAAATGATATAAATATTTTATTTAAAAAAACAGTGAATTAGTTAGAGAAGTTATGGAATGGCCACCTAATGGATTGCCAGAAATGAAGTAGTTTCATGTTAATGCCATGAACAGTAAAATAAGTGAAAAGGAAATAACTTGAACATTAAAAGAAATATTTTGAGCTTGTGTGGATACGCATGTGTATATGTGTATACACAGATGCACACATTTATGTTTCTATGTTTTATAGAACATTGACTCTTTCTAAAAGGTGTTTTAAGTGGCATGTGGACCATTTAAGCTCTGGCTGAGTCCATTAAGTTACTAAAGCCTGATTTTTCATGAAGCCATTACTATAATGGTAGATCAGTGAAGGGAGTAAGCTCATAAACAAAAATAATGATTTAGTTCTACAAATATGTGTTTACTGAGCACCACCTAAACACAGTCTCTGTTCTGGATGCCAGTGATACATGTGAACAAGTCAGCCAGAGGTCCTTGACTGTTTGGAGCTCATGATCAATCATTGTAAATGAGTTTAAAATAAAATTATATGTGTATACTTCTGAGAATTCAGGAGTGGTGATAAGCCTAGAATTTAAAAATTATTCATTCCCTTCCACCTTTACAGGTCACATTTCTGGAATGAGGAAACAGATTTAATCAATGTTTACTCTGGTGACCCTGGTGACCTCTGTGGCCAGCTGTTTTCTGATCCCTGTTCTGATCTCCTTTAGAGAAGCTGGAGGCAGTGTCTCCTGAGAACCCTTAGCTGAATTATGGCCAAATGGTTCTCCTTTACCTGAAGATATCCAGGAGGACAGGAAAAAGAGCAGCTATTTTTTTCTTCTCTCCTAGAAAATACATATGCACTGGTGGAAAGCAGAACACATCAAAAAGAACACAGAAATTACAATACAGTCTTGGATTCTGCAGCATTCTGTATTAAACCAAATGTGTCATTTCTTTCTCCTTCCCTTTAAGGTCTCCAAATGTTGTGAAGAAGTAAGGGATTATGTTGAAGAAAGATCTGGGGAAGATCCACTAGTAAAGGGTATCCCGGAGGACAAAAATCCCTTCAAGGAACTCAAAGGAGGCTGTGTGATTTCATAAGAAAAAAAAAAATTCCATGGAATAACTTGAGCTTTAATGACAGTACTAAGTTTTGGACATCTATAATAATACTGTTAAGCATGTACGTAACCTCTTGATTTATAAGTACAAACTTTTAATAAAAATTGGGATGTGATAATGCATAAATCTGTTTTTCTTAAAGTATTTAACACAGGGTTTAGCACATAACTGGCAATAACTATTGATTGACCCCTTTCTTTAATAGTGACTACTATGGAGACAGCTGGTTGGCTCAGTCAGTTAAGTGTCTGACTTTTGATTTTGGCTCAGGGTCGTGCTCTCAGGGTCATGAGCTTGAGCCCCACGTTGGGCCCCATTGTGGGCATGAAACCTCCTTGGGATTCTCTCTCTCCTTCTCCCTCTTCCCATTCACACTCTCTCTCACTCTCTCAAAAACAAAAAGCCCAAACAAGCAAAAAAAAAAAAAAAAAAAAAAATATATATATATATATATATATATACACACACACACACACACTATGTTTATGAATGAGTGTATATTATTCTGGTTGCCAACATACAGTTTTCTGTTTCTTAACTTCTCTTTCAACACTACTAATATTCTAGCAGGAGGAAATTTCATGGTTAGCCTTATATTTTTTCCAACCTTCTCTTCCTTTGTAGAGTTAGGAACTCTATTCTTTTGAATCATGGAAAATCTATCTTGACAGAATGTGTGCTCTGAAGATTTTCACCGTGGATGTTTCATTTTCTGTTTCTCTTGTTCTCTCAACCCCCAGTCAGCAGTGATGGTTTTAACATAACCTCTTCCTACATTCTTACCATTTTTACTTGTTACCAGTGATGTAACTTTTTACCACAATACCAAATGGATTAAGAGGCAGTCTGTGGTCATGGAGACAGTAAATTTAACCAGCACCAGAGTAAAGGTTATAAGAAGCCAGAGAGTTCTGGCTCTGGCATTTTACTGCCTGACTTTGGATAAATTACTTACTCTTTCTAAATCTCAGTTTCTTCTCCTGTAGGAGAGGAATAATATGGTCCTATCCCCTTTTTCATGGGGAGTTATATATTACTTGGGGGGATTAGGGCACTCAGCATACTGCCTGGCACATAGTAGCAACATCCAGTAAGTATTAACTAGTCGTGTTGCTGAGAAAGAAACTAGACAAATATCCAGAATCCTTTGAGAGCCACTCATTCCATTCCATCCCATCCCTAAGAAGACTCTCACCAGGGCAGCCCTTTTTTCTATAACAGTCTTAAGAACAAAATGATAGAAAAATAGCTGTCTTCTGAATCATCTTGCTAATCAGTTTCTTCCTGGCATCTCACCAAGTTGACATAAGCCAAATTTCACTACCTTTGTGCTAAAGACTGAGAGATAATTTGCCGCTCGTCTGTAACAAATGATGAGTGCTGATTACTGCAACATGGAAACTGTTTTCATTGTGTTTCCTTGTTGCTATCTCACATTTGCAGTGCTATTTTTGGATACATCAGTGATCAGAATACAAGGGAATGCTAATTGATTGTCATCCTTTTTAAAAACAAGAATTAATCTATTATTTGGTCTGGAAGGGAATCTCAAGGTGGTCCCAAGTTTAGCTCCTAGCACTGTCCTTTCCACTCTGGCTGTAGTAAATGCTCAACAAGGATCAAGTTTGCATGCTCGTCCAACCCCTTCATTTTGAAATGGAGGAAATCCAGACTCAGAGAAGTGAGTTGGCAAGTTTCTAGGGTCCAGACTCTGGATCTCTAGCTGAATGGTTAACACCACACTTTACCACATATCAAATATGCTTTGAGTATTAAGAGATTCCAGGATAAACTATTGGAGTTCATCTTTTTCCTCAGGAGACATTATTTTCTGTTTAAAACTGCAAAACTCCTGGGGCACCTGGGTGGCTCAGTGGGTTAAAGCCTCTGCCTTCGGCTCAGATCATGGTCTCAGGGTCCTGGGATCAAGCTCCGCATTGGGCTCTCTGCTCAGCGGGGAGCCTGCTTCCTCCTCCCTCTCTCTCTCTCTCTCTGACTGCCTCTCTGACTACTTGTGATCTGTCTGTCAAATAAGTAAATAAATAAAAATCTTTAAAAAAAAAAAAACTGCAAAACTCCTCTCCAGCCACCCCCTCAGCCCTTCCTATCTCCCTGTTCCACTCTCTTGTCTCCCATAGGACCCGTCACCATCTAGCATCCCATACACATTACTTCATTATTTGTTTAATTGTGGTCTGTCTCAAAGGTATTTCTGTGTGCAATTCAGTGCTTATTATATGTTCCATTTATCTTTTTTCCCCCTGACTAAAAAAAGTATAACAGAATCTTGGCTATGGCATTTAGTAACATGTATGGTCCTAACCACATCTCTAGTTTTATCTAACACTGGAAACGGATTTGGAAGGCAGATGATTCTAAGTGAAAACCCTGGCTTGTTCAATTTCTACTTCAACTCTTTGAACATCACTTTTTTTTTTGTTTTTGTTTTTGTTTTTTCAAAATAAAATGATAAACTAGAATGGATTCTTAAACGAAAATTTAAAGTCACTTAGAACAGATATAGATAAAAACCTAATCAATGTCCTCTATTACAATAGACCTAGAGACTTCCTGTAGTCAACAAGCTTAAGTATTAAATAATTCCCAACATGACACCCCATTTCCCCACCTTCTGCAGTTCAGTCAGATTGATCTCTCCACCTGAAATGTCCCTCCACTCTAACTCATTTCAGACTTTGGAAATCCTTCTCCTTCTCTGAAGCTCATTATAAACTATCTCCTCTGTCCCTCAATCCAGCCCAAGAGTATTCTGCAAAATCTTTTAACTCACTTAACATTCCCTTGCTTTCTTTTATTATAGTCTGTATGGTTGTCTTACTCTCAAATCTGTGTTATAAATTTCCCAAGCCAGAAGCTCTGTTCATCTTTGAAACTGCCATAACAACTCATAAATTGTCTCTACAATTTAATTGACTTAATAAGTGTTCAATTAAAAGCAGGAAGGACGGTAGTTTTTATTTTGGAGAATTCAGAATTCTTATTAGCTTAACTATGGAATGAATCAACAGTAGGGTAACATTTGTGTTGCTTTAAAATACAGACTGCAGGAGTTGGGATAAGATAAAATTCATAGAAAAGAATACAGAGAAAGATGGTCTAGGAAGAAGGTTGTGAGGTCATGACTATCCTACAGGCTATACAGTTCCAACAGTGAGTGATTTTTTTTTTCCAGAAGTTATTTCGGGGCCACAGATTACTAGGTTAAAATGAATGAGGTAAGACTATAGGGAAACAAAAAATACTCTAGGCATAGCCTTAACATTTGGCTCATCCACAGAATTTCCTGGTACCAGTAATGAGAATGGGTAAAACATATATACTTAATGTAATATATCATTTGAGATACTTGTACTTTGAAAGTATTTTGTACACATAGGTGAGTTTAAGCTTTAGCAAGGAAAGAAAAATGATTATTTTAATTTGCGTTGATTTGATTTTAGCCAGATTTCAAAACAAGGTTAATATTGAACTTCCTAAATTCCTAAAAGAATGTATTAACATATGGAAAAGAGTAAACTGAATAATAAGAATGACCACTTACAATGGAAATTAAAGTCTTGTGAAAGCAAAATTGATAAAATAAATCATTTTTATATGAACTATAAGTAGTTAAATGATCAGAGCATCAGACATAGGCCATCCTGTAACTTTACATTATCTCCATCTAGAAAAGGAAGCTTATGCATATAGTTACATGAAATGGGTGAGTTTATGAAATGTTCCATGTGATTGTTGTAATAAATTGAACTAAAACAAGTTAACTGGGTGGATCAAATATACGTTAAATATGCTCCTTAGAAACCATCATTTTAATGACCTAAACAGTCACCATTAACTTTATAAATTTCAGAGGAGCAGAATTTGGGAAATAACCTAGTTTACTTCCACCAACAAAACAAAGGCAGAGAGTATCTCTGTCTTGCAAAAAATCACAAGATAGAGTAAGACAAGAACACTTGTCTTTTTGAGTTCAGCCTAGCATTAAATCAACTCCAATATAACTTCCCTCAATATTTTCTTAAACAGCTTCCTTTATATGGATTTTTTAACAAAACACTTAATACATCAGAAAAGTAACCAAAGAGTTGTTTTTCCTTTTTTTGCAGGTCACGGTAAATATTTCATGGTCTTTGCTCTTTTGTAATTAAAAAGTAGAAATAACAACACTGTTAATTTTCTTAAGCAGATTTCTTTAAAACATTTGTCAAAGGACAGTGGGTTAATAAAAGTCATTTTCTACCCATTATCTTTCATTGCAGAGTGGTTTGCACACATACTATTTTGTAAAACAAATTTTATTAAAAGTAATATGTAAAATATAAGTAAAAAGCTAACATGACATTTGGCTATAACTCACATGGATTTTAAACTTTGTTTATCCGATAACTTTTATTGATAGGACATTTCTGTGAGAATAGACAAGAAATTGTTTACCATGGTTGTTTACCATGCTCTTCTAAAAAGAAGTGTTCCCATCCTTTTACCATTTAAAACCAAACAATAACAAGACATTTTTCAGAATGCTGTGTCATCATAGGATTTCAGCATTTCCCAATTCACTTTAATTAGTTCACTTAATGTGATTTTAATATCATGCATTCTGTAAGAGTAAAAACTAAAAAAAAAAGACTAATATGCATTTGCTCTCCAATTTAAGTTCTCCTAGTACTGGGGAAGAAGTTAAATGACCGCTATGGATTTATAACTATTTATCACTGTCTGCAAGTAGATGATTTCAAAAAGAAGAAATTTCCAGGCCAAAATAATTTTATTTTTATGATTTGGAAAAGACATGCATTAAGTTACTTAACTAGCTTATTTGATTTGGTGCTGAACTTATTTAATTCAGGCCACATTAACTACTTTCACTAACATTTATTTTTAACCAAACTTTTAAATCCGAGCAATGGGGAATCAAAAAATATTAATTGCTTTTGGAGACAGATGTGAGTTTTTTGTCTTGGCTCACCTTGCATACTAACAGGGGGTGGGGGGCCCTCCAGAAGCTTATTTGATTTCTTTGCGTCTGGGAGATCCTGGAATATGTGCTATTTAAAATATAGAAAAGCTCCCAGTTTTCTTCATGAACATGATTTATCAGATGTAGATACATAAATGCAATTAGAAACGTAACATACCTCAGCTAATTCACTGTTCCCCTGGCCCATCATCTATTTTATAAATTAGAAAACCAAAATCCAGAAAAAAATAAATGACTTTTCCAGTGAAGGCCAGTGGCAGAGCTGGGACTAGACCCAGAGTTCTCACCAAGTAGCTTATTGTTCCTGTCCCTCCAATGTATTCATTGAGGACAAGTGGGTAGAATCTAGAGAGAAATTAGGAACAAACAAAAGCCTATGCTCATAAAATAGGGAGTGACTTGGGGTGCCTAAGCCCAAGTACCCTGAAATTCTCCATTCAGGCCACCACACTTAATTTGAATTTGACTCTCTAGGCAAAGAGGTCATCTGCAAAGAGAGAAATATCTGACTGCTTGGGAAGGTTTCTTACGTTCGTGCTTTAGTTTTCTTCTAGGCTCTTGAACATCTTTAACAAACCAAACAAAGTTTAATTTATAGTCAAAGAGAAACTTTATATTGCAGGTAAACGTGTCAGGTCCTACACCTTTCCTGGCTTTACAAAATGGCAGCAAGATGAATACTGCTTTCCAGAGAGTGGAGAAACCCAAGCTGAGTGAGTCCGATGCCAGCCTCCAGGAAGTTTGCGGGAGCCAGGAATTCCTAACCCTTGGTGTGGACAGTCACCCAAACCGCGGTTGATGGAGAATGGGGAAACACTTCCTGGTAAGAACTTTCAGATTCCTTCTTCTGTCTTCTCTAGTATCATCCTGTGTCCTCCAAATCATTACAAAACATTCCCCTGAAGAAAGAGTAAGAGCTCTGCTGCGGAAGTTGCAGACAGTTCATTAATGTCAGAAAATGGCCCTGCAAATTGGAAACAATATTCACATCCCGATGCCCCCTTGACCCCCCCAATGTGTCACTATGTTTCGGGCATTTAACGGACTGGATGGATACACATCAGGAGACGTGGTGGGTGTTTCTGAGATTACAGCTCAGTTTCGTTCTCCTCCTGAGCCTTTTCTCCACAACACACATGTAACTGGGGAAAAGTAACACGCTGTATATTTTTGAAACTTGGAGAGGAGAAGGGCCGTTATTTCCTGCAGGCTAGTGTCCTCCTTTTCTTGCTTCGCAAACAAAACCCGGATGTGACTTGGGAACGGAAAAAAAAAAAAAAAAAAAAAAAAAGGAACAAAAAGTAAAACTTTAGTTGTTTCTCCAGGAGAGTTGGCTAGTGCAACCCCAACTGTCCCGCCACAGCCCTGGCGAGTCCCCCGCGGGCGTGGCAGGCTTGGGAGTCGGCAGGGGGCCAGCATCCCGGAGCTCCGGCAGCGCCCAGCTTCTCAGGCTCCCTCTCCCTCAACCCTCCGGGGCTCGCTGGAGCAGGCCCCCCGCGGTCGAGGGGGCCTGAGAAAGAGCCGAGGACGCGGGGCAGGGTCGGTGTGAGGGGCCGCCCTGCAGGCAGCCGAGCTCTGGGGGCTCTGGGGAGCACGGCGGGGAGGTGGTCCTCTCGAGCGCCGGCCGGCGGGCGGGGTGCGCGGGCACCGCAGTTATTTTGGGGCGCGTCCTAGTTTGCTGCATTTCCAGCCTCTCCGCTTCCAGAACTATCCCCAGGCCCGGTTCTGGGGCGAAAATGCCGGCCCTTCACATCGAAGATTTGCCAGAAAAGGAAAAGCTGAAGATGGAAGTTGAGCAACTTCGCAAAGAAGTGAAGTTGCAGAGGCAACAGGTAAATTGTCCCAGAGCATTTCCTTCTCTGAAATGAACCAAGGGCAGTTTTTCCTGGTTTGTTACAGTAAAACAGTACTGCTTTTCTAGTTTTTGCTATCCGCCCCCCCCCCCCCCAGCTTCTCTTGAAGTAGGGCTTTGTTGGTACCTGGGAACTGCCAGTTGGTGTGGGGAAATCATCGGAGGTAAAGGAGAGCAAGGGTCGGCTGAGTAATTTAAAGCCAAATGTCACATCTGAGCCTAGGACTGGGCAAATGGACAAAAAATTCTTCCTGCGTTACTTGGTTTTAAAAACTCAAAATGTAGGAAAAAGGCAGATGGCTATTTAGTTCCTTGATCTTTTTCATTATGGGAAAGAATGGTATTTTAGTGCTTTTTAATCACTATTTAATTCATATTTAATTTAGATAATTTGAATTACATAATTTTGAATTTCACCAGGCCTCTCCAGAGGTATGCAGTGAACAGCTAACTAGGGCTTGAGAACAAAACATTACAATTTCTATTTTTATTTGTTCCTAACTCCCATCCCTTTATACCTTCCACTTGGTTTATAGGTATACACAGTGAACCAATACAGTAGTATCTGCATTTATTTATAAATAATTATACATATATTTGGGTACATATGAAAATTCTTTTTAGTGATCATGATTTAAAATTTGAGAGACCACTGAAGTGGATTACAAATTCAGTGAGAACATATGTCTCAGTGTTCAGAAGTCTCACCAAAACGTTCTGGAGATTTTGTACTTTTGACTTCTTACTGGTAGCTTGAGCATGCATAGCTTCCTTTTTTTCCTCAATCAGGCAATCTAAAGTCCAGGAATAGGTTTTTATAGTTGTTTTTTTTTTAAGGAAATGATCCACTCCTTTCTCCACAGCAAGAAAAATGTAAACTGATTTCATTTCTCTATGGTTTAATACTAGAATTTTTTTTAAAAAAATAGAAAAGGAAAACAATGGAAATTAAGCAGTTATAGTAAATAAGCTCCTTTACTTTCCTGCTCTAATTATGGTAAATCTGCTCATGACAGAGTCCTGTTACTCAAGATGAACATTTGAGTGATATTTGGAAGATGCGGGTGTTTTTGAGTTTTACTTTATACGTATTTCTTTTCTGAAATTTAATCTTTCAATTCCAAATCCCTATTCTTCCTAGATTTTTGAGTGCAAAGGTTGTTTCTATCCATGTTGAAAGTTTTTGTACCTTAAAAATACTGCTGTGGGGCGCCTGGGTGGCTCAGTGGGTTAAGCCGCTGCCTTCAGCTCAGGTCATGATCTCGGGGTCCTGGGATCGAGCCCCCTTGTCGGGCTCTCCGCTCAGCAGGAAGCCTGCTTCCTCCTCTCTCTCTGTCTGCCTCTCTGTCTACTTGAGATTTCTGTCTGTCAAATAAATAAATTTTTTTAAAAAATCTTAAAAAAATAAAAATACTGCTGTGCTTAAAAGAATAAGCAAAGTTATGGTACGCAAAGAATAGGGTGGTTTCTTGAAACTTTAAGGAACCCATTTTGTGGATGACAAAGTGCAGTCTGTTTTGGCCACTGAGATTTTTTCACACAATGCATCTTAGAGGTTATATATCAAACAGAGTTGCATATACTGAAGCATAGTCTTGTACAAAGTTGGAATATCCTAATACCAGAGTGTACAGAACTTCTAGGAGAAAAAAAGAGACAAGTGTCTTCTAGGTATTTTAAGCTTCAAATTAGAAATTGGGCAGGGACCTGGATGCAGCTGACTGTGTAGAAACTGAAGGTGTCATTCATGAGCCATTCCTCCCTGCCAGCTCCCCACCTCCTCTCCTTAGCACACACCCTGCTGCATCAGTTTCCAACTCCAAGTGTATGCTAATGGGAGAGAAAACTTCAGAGAGAGCCTTAGCAGATACAAGGAGAGGCATCTGAATCCTAGTGGTAATATTCAAACATATGTTACCACACACTTTGGTTTATAGAGTATTAGTGTTCTACAACCATTATGGCTTTTAGATCATTCAGTGCTCTCCCTTTTAAGGATCAAAAACTTGACTCACATTGAGGTCTTTTATTCATTTCGAGTTTATCTTTGTGTACAGTGTAAGAGAATGGTCGAGTTTCATTCTTCTACATATAGCTGTCCAGTTTTCCCAGCACCGTTTATTGAAGAGACTGTCTTTTTTCCATTGTATATTTTTTCCTGTTTTGTTAAAGATTATTTGACCATAGAGTTGAGGGTCCATATCTGGGCTCTCCACTCTGTTCCACTGGTCTATGTGTCTGTTTTTATGCCAGTACCACGCTGTCTTGGTGATCACAGCTTTGTAGTAAAGCTTAAAATCAGGTAACGTGATGCCGCCAGTTTTGTTTTTGTTTTTCAACATTTCCTTAACAATTTGGGGTCTCTTCTGATTCCATACAAATTTTAGGATTATTTGCTCCAGCTCTTTGAAGAATACCGGTGGAATTTTTATCCGAATGGCATTAAAAGTATAGATTGCTCTAGGCAGTATAGACATTTTAACAATGTTTATTCTTCTAATCCAAGAGCATGGAACGGTCTTCCATCTTTTTGTGTCTTCTTCAGTTTCTTTCATGAGTGTTCTGTAGTTCCTCGAGTACAGATCCTTTACCTCTTTGGTTAGGTTTATTCCAAGGTATCTTATCCCAAGGAGGCTAAGTACCTCCTTATTTAAGACCTCATAGGTAATGATACAGATGTGTACTAAAACACATGTGTTATGATAAACCAGTTCATTATTCTGTCAATAAATTGTTCATGTCTGAGCTGTGTGCTCTGTTCAGGCCAAGGACACAGAATCCACAGGCTGAATTCTGGCTCCAGCTAACTGTTGCTCAAACACATCTTCTTGATCATGGAAGGAAATGCTCAGAGGAGTTATTATTCACTTTTGGAGTTTACAGATCTCTTTGGAAACCAAGTGAAGAAGCCTCTATAGAAGCAGATACAATTTGGGGGAACTCTAATCTTACCCACAAATATCTGTGGGGAGACAGGCCCCAGGTTGTGGTTACTTGCATCTGTACTTCTTACAATTCCCATAAAATGTGTGCACTATGAACGTCGGCAACAAATAAGAGCAGTTGTTATCCAAGAGAATGGCACTTGAAAAATTTTTATTGCACCACGCTTTAAATCATCTAACTCCATCACCTAGTTCTAAATTTTATTTTTTTTTAAGATTATTTATTTATTTATTTGACAGGCAGAGATCCCAAGGAGGCAGAGAGGCAGGCGGGGGTGGGGGGGCAGGCTCCCTGCTGAGCAGAGAGCCTGATGCAGGGCTCCATCCCAGGACCCCAGGATCATGACCTGAGCTGAATGCAGAGGCTTTAACCCACTGAGCCCCCCAGGCGCCCCTAGTTCTAAATTTTAGAACAGTGGTCTTCACTTTGTGTGCAAAAAGTATGTAGGGTATGAGAGTAAAATATTAAAAATTTCTACTTTTGGTTAGATTTAAATCTCTTCTGACAGTTTCCAGTTTATGTTTTATAATTACACACTAAGTATAACACAGTAGCATCTATACTTATTTATAAGTAAATAATTAGATATCATTACATAATTATGTACATTTTGGGATATATATGTATATATATATATATACATATATATATGCAAGCATGTTTTTGTGATCACCATTAAGACAATTTGAAGATTATTAATCTAGATTACAAATTCAATGGGACAGTTTCCCAGGGTTAAGAGATCTCTGTTAGAATTTGCTGGAGCTTCTGTAATTTTTACTTCTAATTTCTTCTTAACAATGCAGGCCTTCATTAACACACTAATCCTTTTTTTTTCTTCTTCCTTTTTTCATCCTTTTTCTTTTTTAAATTCACTCTTACAATCTGTCTCTGAAGGATAGAGTTTTTGAAAAAAACTATTCAGTCCTTTCTCCATTACAGAAAAAGTTTCAACTAATTACATAAACAGAAGGATCTCAGATAAACCCAATAAACCTCAGATAAATCTTTTGTTATGATCATTGCCCTTAAGCAATGGGAAGGAATCCTGAATAGAGACACAAATGGTATGACTGGGCAACCTCAGCCTCTCCAGCATCAGACTTTCTCCAATGTTTCTATCATTTTGTAAAATTGCAGAAAATGGCACACACCCATAAGTGAGAATTTTGGCAGGACATAGCCCAAAACATTTGGGGATTATCTATTACTGCACTGTTCATTAGCATGGGAAATTGAAAATGTGGTATATTTTGGTTCGTAAAATATTATGAATAGATCATAATTATATTTCAGCAGAGGAGAGAATTCACATGAGGCACAATGGATAGAAATTGCTGGGATGAGCTATTTAGTACAATGACTTTCAAGCTTTTTGACCCTCACCATAGAAATATATTTTACATAGATTGTGTCATTCATATATAGCATATATGTTATATATGCTTTGTACAACTATTTTTATACTATTTTGTTTTTTTAAATGCTAGTTGTGCTTAATTATATTAATTTCACTAAAGGGTGCTAATGAAGTGTAGACAATCCTGACCTAATTCATTCTTTTTTTTCCTCTTAAGGTGTCTAAATGTTCTGAGGAAATCAAGAACTACATTGAAGAACGTTCTGGAGAGGATCCTCTGGTGAAAGGAATTCCAGAAGACAAGAATCCTTTTAAAGAGAAAGGCAGCTGTATTATTTCATAAATAACTCTGGAGAGAAATTTCATCCTCAGTAGAAGAACTAGTTTTTGTTTTTCTGAAATAAAACCAAAATTCCTTTCAAAGAAGGAAAACAAAATTTAAAGACTTTCTTAAATACTTATATTGATATGGTTACATATAAAAGCTGTGTGCTTCTCATCTTTGCTCACTACACCTCCTTGTTAAGAGGGCAGAGAGTTTCAAATGTACAATTATGGAAATAAGGACATTACTTGTGCATGACTCACCTCTTTCAGTATATTGCTTGATGCCTTAAATAAAGTTTTATCTCTGGAAAATGAGTGTTGGCAATTTTTAAAAGCAGGTTGTTGCTGCTTTTAAAAATTTTTGTTTGTTTGTTTGTTTTGCATTTACTTTTTTATTTTTTCCCATAACCATTCATATGTTTGGGACACATATCAAAGAATTAGGGGATTTGATAGATCAGTTCTCCAATCTACCTCTCTCCTTCAAATCTCAGTTGGTTTACGAAGCTGAGTTCTGACTTCTGGAATGTTTCTGATCTAATTTTAACTATGAGGGAATCAAGGGAGTAGAATTCCTCACATTGACGAAGTAGCTGAGTCAAGAACCACATTAGCACTCGAAACCCACATTACCAGTCACCATACAGATCGTGGTCAAAGTGTTGCTGCAGTGGTGCTGTGGGGAAGGGCCACATGTGGCGCCTGTGAGAAGCCCCCAGGAGGTCAGCCCCAATATGTCCATCCTCAGGGAGCTTCATCTCCCACAGGATGCAGGTGTTGGCACGGTGACCCTCTGGCCCTGTGGCATTGGCAGAGACACTGGGCTCTGACCTCCTCTTACCAGTGTCTTCCAGCAAGCCTAGGCAAACCACACCACCTTTCCAGGGTCCTTCTCCTCCAAAGGGACCAGTTAATCTTTTGCCCATTTCTAAAATTAGCTTGTTTTATTCTCCCCTCATTAATTTGTAGGCATTCTTCATATATTTTGGCCATCGTCAGTGATAGGTGTCGCCAGTACCTTCTCCAGTCCATGGCTTAACATTTCAAGGCAGAATGGTAGCTGCCGGGGCTTTAGCCCCAAGGTGCAACGCACCAAGGTACAGGGCCCACTCCAACTCGAGGAGTTCTTTATGAAGGCACCTGCAGCAGCGACCTCAAAGACCTCTTCTTCTTCTCTTGAAGCATTTTTTCCCTGTTTCCCTCTGACTGTTTGAGCCAAAAGAAAGAGGAGAAAACCCTTCCAGGCAAGTTCCAGTTCAAATGGGCTTAGTCACTAATGCGCCCCGCAATTTTAAATGTGACACCAGAAACCCAGGCTCGATTAGGTTCTTTTCTCCTATTTAGACCCAAAAGGGTAACTTATCAAGTCAGAGATGTGCCAGTGACTTCTAGTAGCTTCCTAAAGCATACCAGCCTCCTCACTCTGAAATTGCTTCCCCTTCCCTCTCTGAGAAGGAACAGGATGCCCCAGGCAGGTTACAGCAAACCAAGAGCAGAGACTATTTCCTTCAGTTTCCTGCCGTTTTCCAAGTGTTGACGTCAATTGGGATTACTGAGAGCCCAGGGATAATTTTAGCCCAAAGCACACTCTACTCCAAGGTGAGATTTAAGAAAAGTAAGGCATAATTTTACCAACTGCCATAGAACAATTTGTATTGGGATGTGTTGCTACTATCAGTCATTTCACATTTAAGGTAGCCTGGGATTTTGATACTTTGGGGCCTGTGAAGTTTTGACTTTAACACACTGTTTCATGTCTCTCAAGTCATGGAATTTTCTTGTGTTGCATGAGGAAGGAAGCATCTCGTTCTTACTAAGGCAGATCAGATGACCTGCTTTCTTCATGGAGGGCCAAGTCAACATGTTTATCCTGTAACTTCTTCAGACTTATGGCTTCGAAGGCTGTGCCCTGAGTTTCTATAGCCACATTCAGCTCTCCGTTCATGTACACCTCCAAGTCCTAGCCTCTGCTTTTCATGTACTTTCAGCCAGATGACAACTTAGCCCACGTCTGCTTTTTCCTTAATAAATTCCCAATCTTGTAGATGTTTCTACTAAATCTAATTCTGTTCTTATTTTCTTACTGTTTTCATCATAGTAATTTGGCAAATATGCAGAAGTGTAATAAAATCCTCTTGATTTTCAAGCGTTCAGCTGCTAAAAACTTATTAGCTTACATTAGGAAGAAAATGAAAAATACGGTAACTATATATTTGGGTGTATTATAAAAGTAACCTTTAGTAAATGGGAATTTGTTAAGTAGAATTTAAATCATGGATTCAATTTCTTCCAAGTATATAGTTGTGTTAATCATTTGGCATCTGATTAAATAGTTGCTATCCTTTGTGTATTGAGACTCAGGTTCATAGAACTCATTAAATTAGCAAAATTGACTTTCCTATTTCCAGCCAGAATCTACATTACGAGCTCCCTCGTACTTGGTATTTTAAGAGTTTATTTTACATGTTGGAATCTCATTACTTTCTAAATTTGTATTTCCTTGATTTCCCATATATTTAATAGTCAGATTCCTTTGTGCCTTTGACCACCTTCACCCATTTCAACCCTCCCAACCCCTACCACTGACAACTACCCTTATAGCCAAGTGTATAAGCTTGGTTTATTTGGGATGTTGTTGTTATTGTTGTTTTTAGATTCCACAAAAAAGATTATATACAGTGTTTGTCTTTCTCTGTCTGACTTAGTTCACTTGCCCTCAAGATCCATCCATGTTGTTGCAAATGGCCAAGATTTCCTTCTCTTGTTATGGCTGCATAATATTCCAGTTTGCATAGATATTCCATCTAATTACAATATATTCTTTATCCATTCATTCATCATTGGGCATTTAGGTTGTTTCCATATCTTGGTTATTATGAATAATGTTGCAGTGGACATGGGGGTGCATAAGTCTTTTCAAATTAATATTTTCATTTTCTTCAGATATATAGCCAGAAGTGGAATTGTTGGATCTTAGAGTAGTTCTAGTAGTAGTAGTTCTAGTAGTAGTTTTTTTGAGGAAACTCCATATAGCTTTCCAAAGTGGCTGCACCAGTTGGCATTCCCACCAACAGTGTGCAGTTTTTCCCTTTTCTCCACATCCTCGCCAACACTGATTATTTCTTGTCTTTTTGATAAAAGCCACTTGGACAGGTAGGAAGTGATATCTCATTATGGTTTTGATTTGTATTTCCTTGATTCTTAGTGATGTTGAGCACCTTTTCATGTACCTATTTTTATCTGCTTTTATCTGCTGTTTCAAGGAAAATTAGAAGGTTATATAGGAAACCAATGATGGCTACCTATTAGGGTCAGAGTTGGGGACAACTACGTAGGAAGCGATGAGATTGAGCCTTCTCAAGGAATATTCTTTTTATAACGTTTTGATTTGTGTAACCTGTAAATGTATTATCCAGTTTAAAAAGTAAAATTAATTTAAAAATAAAAAATAGAAGAAGTTTTATATTACTATGCTTGGGCTTTGGAGACTAAGTATGTTTTGGTAGTAACATTTTTATGAATCAGAAATGAGTCTGTATCATCAACATGATCTGATTAATTAATTGGTCATTCAGATCTATTCAGCTCAACCCACTAAGTTAGACAGAAGAACTAAGTCAGTAATAGTTACAGTCTACCCTTATCCCCTCTAACTGAGTCTTAGAAGGATGACAACAAATGAAAAATAAGTTCCTATTTCTAGTATTACAGTCTAGGAGAGTAGGGACCAGTCAGAAGATATCTTTGATTTCATAGAGGAGTAGAATGGTAACAGAAGGAAAGTGCCATGGGATCTCTCCGTTAAAATAAACTCTGATGGGGCACCTGGGTGGCTCAGTGGGTTACGCCTCTGCCTTCGGCTCAGGTCGTGATCTCAGGGTCCTGGGATCGAGCCCCACATTGGGTTCTCTGCTCGGCGGGTAGCCTGTTTCCCCCACCACCCCACCTGCCTACTTGTGATCTCTCTCTCTCTCTCTGTCAAATAAATAAAAAGATTTAAAAAAAAAAGAATAAACCCTGATACCTTAATCTGTATGTCTGCTATCCTAACCAGGGAAGACCAGGGCATTATCAGCAACTTTTCCACTTGGGCTACCTTCAGTCTGAGGTGAGAATCCACAGACCATTGAAAACCATCCACTGGCACTAGGAAAATGAAGAGACATACTGATGCCATTTCTTCCTTTTTCTTTCGGTTTGCACACACATTAAATGATGACCTCCTTTTTTTTTTCAACCTGATATTAAAGAGTACTTAAAGAGGAATTTCATTGAACATAAAAAGGCACAAATAGTTAAAATAGGTGGACTATAAATTTCAGAAATTGACCTCGAAGTTATTGTGCAAAAATTACACTTAAAATGAAAGGAGGGGTGCCTGGATGGTTCAGAAGTTAAGCATCTGCCTTCAGCTCAGGTCATGGTTCCAGGGTCCTGGGATCGAGCCCCGTGTAGGGCTCCCTGAACAGTGGGAAGCCTGCTTCTCCCTCTGTTCCTCCCCCTGCTTATGTTCCCTCTCTTCTTGTCCCTCTCTCTGTCAAATAAATAAATAAAATTGTTTTAGTATATGTGCTGCCGAAGCGAGCACTAAATAAAATTGTTTTAAAAAGGTGAAAAGAAAAAAGTAAAATGAACGGATAAGGTCCTCGTAAAATTAAAGATTTTATTTATTTATTTGACAGAGAGAGATCACAAGTAGGCAGAGAGGCAGGCAGAGAGAGTGAGAGGGAAGCAGGCTCCCTGCCGAGCAGAGAGCCCGATGTGGGACTCGATCCCAGGACCCTGAGATCATGACCTGAGCCGAAGGCAGCTGCTTAAACCACTGAGCCACCCAGGCGCCCCGGTCCTCGTAAAATTAACAGTCATGAAAAATAATTCACATTGGCATATATAAAAATGTATGCATTTATTCATCCAAAACCAAAAATATTTGGAGCTCTATGTACTAGGCACTGGTTTAGGCCCAAGGGATGTAGTGGTGAATTAGACAAAGTCCTTAGCATCATGAAATTTATAGGAATCATAATTAATCAGATGTAGGTGGGAATTACAGAGTATATTATAATGTATAGGTTAGGATAAATAGGAGAGTGGTTTTTCTACTTTTTAATGATGATGCTGATGATGGCATCGTGATGACATTGATCATGATGGCAGTAGCTTACACATGTGAAATGCCCAATATCCGTTGGGCACTGGAATAAGCCTTTTTACATAGATTATGTATTTTAATTCTCACAAGTGCCTTATATATCAGAGAAATAATTTACACAAAGTCATATAGCTACTTAACTGGCAACACAGAGACTGTGTCCTATACAACATGCAGCACTACGTCTCTTGCAGAAGTCAATATAGATGCAGACTGAAAGGAACTATTAGCTCAGTCATTTTCTGAAGTGGTTTTGGCACACATATAGCCAGCTGCTATAGCCTCAGAAATGGTTGGCCCTTGTGTATGACATAGCATTTTATAGTAGATAATTTTAGTTGTTTCTACTGGTTGGTTGGTAGGTTGGTTAGTTGGCTGATTGGTTTTCTATAATCACAGTCTAATACAAAAATTTTAACCTATACCAAGGGAGTGAATTTTGCTTTCTTAGTAAAAATCATATCACAACCTAAATTTTTGGAACAGTGATAACCTCCAATTATATAATAAATAGCACTTGCTCGTATGCTGAATAATATAATATCTCAGTTTAGTACCAGAATTTAGTCTGATAAATCTACATGAGTTGTGGTAGAGTGTCTAGAAGAAATAAATCATATTCTGTAAGGACTTTCTTTACCAAAATTATTAAATCATAGTTAGCCCTAGAGAATTACATATAGGTACCAAAGAATCTTTTCTAAGAAGTGACTGAGCTCATTCTCTGTTAAAAACTTGTATGCTTTCCTTAATAAAGTTATCCATTGGCTTTAACTTATGTCATCTCGGCCTCTTCTTAGAGCCAGCCTGAGACACAATGTCAATGACCTACTTCCCAGAGCTGGTTTGGGAATTATTGAGCCTGATTCTCTAGGCTATGAGTAGAGTTCTTTAAATCCATAAAAGGTCCTCATGTTTTTAGCATTGACCAGTATTTATCAGTAAATACTTCCAAATCCCTTTTGGAAGTAACCAGATTAAATACAAATATATAAAAAATATATTTATTCTACTGAATTAGTGCATTCATTCAAACTTTCACAGCTCTGTTTGGTACAGGATAGGGAAGAAAAGAAAGGGAGTTGGTCTCGCCTTACTGAGTGTTTTGAAATAGCATTGAAACCTGTATGTGTCTCAACCTAAGAAGGAAAGATGAAAAGGAGAAGAGAGAAACATTTCAACCTATATTAAATAATTTGAAACATAATCTAAAAAATCTTATAAATATTAACATAGGTCACTGATTGCTTAAGAACAGTTCAAAGGCCATTGTTGCTAAATGTTTCATCTTTATAACTGAAGTAATATGTTAGCAAGGAACACCACAATATGGATGTAGGTGCTCTTTAATTGCTAATACTGAGGCTTGCCTTTATTTCTTTTTTGGTTTTAATTCATCTTTGAAAGATCGTATGCAATTGGATTTTCAGCTGATTCTTATTTACATACATTAATATAAAAGCAGGTATCAGCTGAGTGCTGTGAAGTGTGTAAACCAGGCGATTCACAGACCTGTACCTCTGGGGCTAATAATACATTATATGTTAACAAAAAAAATTTTTTTAAAAACAGGTATCAGGTAGAATAAATTAATATTTATTAACATTTGGACTTTGCAATTTGGGGCAGGGAATAATTTAGACATTTAAAAACAATTTGTTTTAATTTGATTCAACAAATAGATTAAGGACCTATAAACATGACACTCTTGGACAAGTTCGGCCAATATTTTTCTTGCATTCTAGGAATTGGCAGTCAAACAAATGGTAGTGACATTTATCAAGTCCAATTAATTAAATCAATTTATGTACAAAACGTAAGTGAATCGATTAAGTGCTTGAGAAAAAGGGGATAATAAGTGAATGATTAGTAGAGTAAGATCAGAACATTTTCTACCTTTTGGAGGAACGTTTCATGGAAGAAGACATAATAGCTTAAATGAAGGAAAAGAATTTGTAAAGTATGAAACTACGAAGAAGAAATTTCACTTATTGAGTGCAGAGCTTAGCAGACTAAGAAAGCATTTGCCAAGTGTATAGAATAAGAACAGAAGGAACCTATAGCTAATTGGATACACTGTCTTTGGTTAAAAAAAAAAATCTTTGAAATTCTTGTTTCAGTTATTGTGGGAAACAAATAACACCAAATTCAATGACTTAAAACAGTACATTTATTATTGCTTGTGAGTCTACCAGTCAGGGTAGCTGGGCCTTGCTCTGTTGATGGTGCCTGGTTTCATTGGTTCGTATGCAATCAGCGGATGCATCAGTGGGGGCCCAACTGGTTAGCTGGTTGTTGGCCAGGAGTTGGCTAGGGCAAAGTTGGTGACTAGGTTATATGCCATTCATCCTTTAACAGACTTGCCTAGGCTTGTTCTTGGCATGACAGAATTCTAAAAAGAGTAGAAGCATAAGAGTTGTCTTAAGGCCAAGAAAAAGAGCTATAGGGCATCATCCCTTCCACTGCATTCAGTTGTACAAAGGAAGACACAAGACAAACACAGATGCAAAGTGCAGGAAAACAGATGCCCCCTCTTGAGTGAAGGCGTGACAAAGCCATACAGCCAAAGCATAGATAGTAGGAAGCGTAAAATATTAGGGACAGTTTACAACTTATCCATCACCTTGAGGGAGGATCTTGGCTCTAACCTTGGGCAACGGAAAGCCAGTAGGAATAACCTAGGGCTACGTGGGCGAAGATGCTTGGTTAGGATAAGAGCCAGAAGGTTCTGGTGATAAAGGCAAAACATGGGGATGGTCAGGGCACACACTTAGTAATTCAAAAAGTTGGGAAGGAATGAGTTAGAAATCTGCTGTGAGAAGGGAAACATGACAGTGAATTTGCCTCTTGACCAATTCTCACAGCTATTGTGGCAAATCCAAATTACATGTAGGAGAAAATGATCAGCCTCTCAAAAAGCAATTGTACTAACTCAACTTACAAAAACATCAGTTTCTAGAAAGCAGAAGATGACAGGTTCTGATTTTGCCCTTTTTCTCTTATGTTACAGAATAGAAAAGACTCCTGCAACTTGATGACCCCTTCGTGCAGAGGGACTTGTTTTCAATAGAGTCAACTTCCAAGAAGTCACAAGATGTGTTCCCAGCACTGGGAGCCAATCTGGTGAGTGGAAGGGCTATAATATGCCAATCCTGCCAATATTTCAGAAACTGATGATAACGTGCCACTCTCAATTCACCCTGTGGCAGTCTGCATTTCTTTCTAGTCTTTTCCAAATATTCAAACTTAGATGGCTGCAGTGAGAGAGATGTCTAGAGAATTCAGTTTGCTGTTCAATTTAGAGCTCACCTCCCAAATTTGCTCTTGTCTTAATTCTTCTGAACACTCCATTTGAATCTGGACTTGAGAGGGACTTCTGCTGATATTTGTTTCGGTATTTGTCTATGTTGGACTTTTTTTTTTTTTTTTTTTGCATAACACTTATCTTACTGAAGTTGAACTTCTTTTTAATCCTGATCAGTGTTTTCTGAGGCTTCTGCTTTCTTTTGTTATGCCAGAAGTTTCTCACATAATTCTTCATACTTTCCTATAGTTGAAAGAGTGCAGTTTATCTGGAAGGGAAGGAGTTTGTAAATACTTTTTGATTAATGAGTAACACAATCACAAGTTTGAGGGCACACAAATCATGAGCTTAAAGTATTAGACTGTCTTGGTGCATCCACTGCCTGGAAATAAGTGTTTCTTTTATCCTTTTAGAAGGACATTTCCTAAAGCAATGCTAGAGACTCTCCCTCACAAAATTTACTTGGGTACTTGTAATCTGAACTTTGTGTCACCATCTTGCATCTGTATAAACTAAAAACTGGGCATAGGGTTACGCATTTGTCATATATGAGAAGGGCTATAAGGCAATTTTATAAATGTATTTTTCTGGGATGTTAAGTCATATTGGTACACTAGAGCAGAGGCTGTCAAACTTTTTCTGTAACGGGTCAAATAGTAACTAATTTAGCTTTTGCAAGCCATATAATCTCTGTGGCAACTACTCCAATATGGAGGCAGCCACACACAGTAGAATAGATAACCAAATGGGTGGGGCTCTGTTCCAATAAAACCCTTTTTATACCAACCCGCCGCAGGCTGGATTTGGCCCACAGGGCCCAGCTCTAGATCATTGTCTCACTTAGTGATCAATTTAGTAGAATGGTACCAATGATTTAATAAAATAAAATATTGGGACGCATTCCATATTGTAAAAGGGTAAGTATTTATCTTTTAAAACATAGTTGTCCAAGTCAACATGTGAAAATTCATCTCTTTTTGTAGGTTCCAAGTAACGAAAGTCTGAAAACCGTTAGTCCAGAGTGTTAGGGCTGAAAGTCTGCTTTTGATAGTTTATAGTAATGACTTAAAACTTGCCCAAAGAGAAGCCTGGCTTTTTACTACCCACCCCCAGCCCCAAGCTGATCTCTGAGCCCTTTGCATGTCCTGCTTGCGAAGAGTGTCTTTGTTTACCTGGGGACTTTGAACTATGCCAGGAGGAATAACAATGTGACTTAAGGTGAATCTTTGAATCTTGTATTAGTCAGTTTGATCTCTGGGAAGGCTAGAGATGGGGCCCAACAATGTGGGTAGTTGAGTATGGAGCCCCCATAAAGACTCTGGATGCTAAGCTTTGGTGGATTTCCCTGCTTAACAATCCCTGATGCATATTGTCACACATCATTTCTGAGAGAAAGAGGAACATGTTGTCCATAATTCCACTGGGAGAAGGCAACTGGAAACTTCATCTTTGGAACTTTCCTGGACTCAGCTCCATGCGTCACTTCCCTTGGCTGATTTTCTCTGTCTCTTTCAGCTGTAATGAACTTGCAACTCTGACTATAATAGCTTTCAGTGAGTCCTGTGAGTTCTTCCAGCAAATTATTGACTCTAAGAGTGGTCTTGGGTACCCCTGAACTTGTAATTGGTATCAAAAGTGAAGGGGGGTATTGTGGACTATGTCCTGTGTGTTTCTAAGCTGCGGTAGCTGTGGGTCAGTGACATTTATAAAGGTCTTGCAGCAAATTAGTGCAGCAAAACCACAACAAGCATATGCAGTCTGCAGACTCCTTATTTGGAGGCTCCTTCCTATTCCTGAGCCTATTCCTGACATTTGTTGACATTTGTTGCGTTTATCTGACTTTGTCCCAAGGGCCTTGTACACATTAACCTATTTTATCCTCAGAAGGATAAGATTCATGCCAGTGAGATTCATACCTATAAGATTCATACCAGGGATGCAGGCTGGCCCCATCCAAGGACCCAGAGGTGGTTCCACGGGACCAGCCAACAGGGTCCTTGGCTTCATGCAGATCAAATGTGACCCCAGAGGAAATGGGAGGATAGTTTACTGAAGTTTATTGAAGAGAGAAAGCAGATATAGACACAGCACATAAGAGTCTCCGAGAGGAAAGGAGAGAGTCTCATCTTTGCTTGGGGGTCTAGGGTTTTTATATGGGAGTGGTTTGTTGTATGTGTCTTCTCGAGCATCCAGGAACTGGCCAAAACGAGGATGAAAGCTCAGGTTGCCTCCACAAGTCACTTATGCCCTGGAACGGGGGATTTGGACATCCCAGTGACTGGAATGTATAGCCTTGGAAGACATACATGATGACCCCATGGTCACTCCTTAGATGTTATCAACTGTGCTGGAAAACTCCAAAGAAATCATTAACTCCTTGACTTTTCATGGAAGACATTATCAGTACTCTAAATCATGTATAGGGTCAGGGTGCAGGTCCTAGCAAGAATAGAAGCAGGAAAAGGAGCAAGAAAGCAGGTTTTTTTTGGTTTTTTATTTTTCATGAGGTCCCTTAGTTTTCCTATCTCAGTAGGATTACACCCATTTTACAGCAAGAGAACTGAGGTTTGGAGAGCTCAGGTAAACTTCCCAGGGTCGTACAGGTTTTAAATGGTGAAACCAGGATTCAAAGCCAGAGAGCTTGTTTCCACTGGAATCTTATACTGTATCATTGTCTAATATTGTTTCCTTGGATGTTGTACATTGTATTCTCTAGAGAAGCTGATTTTAATTTATTTCACATGAAACCATCAGGTTATCTTGGATGTATGTATATAACAAAGACCTGCGTCATACACATCTTTTGTATTCCCCTTAGTACCTGGCATAATTAACCTGTAACAAATAGAGGGTGAAAAAAATGAATGAGGATAAAAAATAAAGGCCACTGGGTTAGATTCTCATGTATCTTCTTGGTTCTCCACATTGTGGAGACACTGGTTTTCTTTCTCTGCCTCTTTTCCTTCTCTTGCTCTTCTCTCTCCCCCACTTTCCTCTCCCCTTTCTCTAGCTTCCTATAGTTTTCATCCTCCATCTGTATGGTTTTTATTATTACTGGCAAATTCTGATTAAACTAATCTAAATCTCTTAATTGCTTAAAAAATGAGTTAAGCCAAAATTGCAGCTGACTCGGGTATTTGGTTGGACATTCTCTAACAGTATTTTCCTGCTACTTAGTACATAATGGAACCCAAACTTTCCCTTTCCCCCCGCCTCGGGCATTTAGGATAAGGATACCCAGAAAAGGAAATCTCAGAAGCAGCAATGGAAAAATAGGCTCTGTATAATTTCTGTCCATATTTATAATGCTCTGAAATCTAAAGTCAAGAAGACTGTCCTAACCATCTAATTCATAATTCAGGCCACTTAACAAATCTAAAGGAAATCTCCCTTTTGAAAGGTATTTAATTTAATTTGTTTTCCCAGTCCTAATTCCAGAGTAGAGATGGGGAGATTTAACCATTTACTCACTAGTAGGAGGAAAAAAGATGTGTTCTTGCTCCTCATGTAATCAATATTCTAGGAAAAGCTAGATTCTTGGGATGAATAAACCAACAAGCAATAAATAAGTATAACACTAATAGTGACTTCTGTCTATTTGTATGGTCTTTTGACACTTTCTGGGCACCATCCGTTATTTCATTTGATCCTGAGAGGGAGACAGTGTAGGTATTAAACCCCATGGGATTTTGTGATTTATAAGTTGATACATATTTGGTCTTCCTCCCATTTCTGACACAGAGCTTCCATAACCCTTGGCACTTCCTCTGTGATGAGAGCAACAAAGGTGTCTGTTGCTATGTGACTGAGGTGACTTTTGGAAAACACCTAAGGGTGGCGGCTGGTTGACAGGAGAACCAACCAACATGTGAGTAGAGGATTGGAAATTTCAGTCCCACTCCCTGACCTGGGGAAGGGGAGAAGAGCAGGACTAGAGGTTGAATCAATTGCAAAAGGCCAGTGATTCAATTGTGCCTATATAATGAAGCCTCCTTAAAAAATCAAAAGGAGTGCACTTGAGGGGCTCCGTTGGTTAAGCAACTGCCTCAACTCAGGTTATCATCCTGGAGTCCCAGGATCGAGCCCCACCCTAGGCTCCCTGCTCAAAGGGAGTCTGCTTCTCCCTCTGCCCCTCCTCCCACTTGTGCTCTCTCTCTGACAAATAAACTATTTTTTAAAAAATCAAAAGGACAGGGTTTGGAGAGCTGCTTGTTGCTATTTAAGTGGAGACTGGGGAAATGTGTGCTAGGAGAGAGTGCTGCCTTTCCTCGAGCCTTGCTGTATGCCTTTCTTCCACCTGGCTGTACCTGAGTTCTATCCTTTTGTAATAAGCCAGTTAGTTATCTAGTAAGGAATGCTTCTCTGAGTTCTGTGAGCCTCTGCAGCAAATGAATCCCACCCAAGGAGGAAGACATGGGAACCTCTCATTTATAGCCAGTTGGTCAGAAGCATAGTTAACAATCTGGACTTGCAGTCAGCATCTGAAGTGGAGGGTGGGGAGCATCAGTCTGGGAGCACTGAGCGCTTAACCTATAGGCTCTGAGGCTGTCTCAACGTGGGTAGTGTCAGGATTGCATTGAATTCAGACATACCCAGCTGATGTCCAAGAATTGTTTGGTGTCGTGGGGGGAGCCCTCCCTGCCCCGCACATGCACTACCCCCAACACTGAAATGCCTCAGAACACCTAAAGACCTCATGACTTATTTTCATCCTAGAGATGACAAGATTAAGTATTTCCTGCCTCCCGCTCCAAGTCAAGGAGTTTCCGAAGGTCATATGTCTAAGTCGGGACTTCTGACTTTCCTTTGTTTAAATAAATATCCTCAGTTGGCGAACTCTTCTTTCAAACACATATTTTTATTTTTTAAAAACCGGGAGCTCTTAAGCTGTAAAATGTATGCATGATTATGTGTGATGAGTTTCAGGAGTCAGCTAACCTCCTGAAATTCCATTTGATATGCTGTGTACATATGCTCAACACCCCACCCCCGGGTAAGACAGCCCATTTTTTAAAAGTAATTAATTATTTAATTAATTGGGAAAGATTTCATTTACTTATTTACTTGAGAGAGGGGGAGAGGGAGAATCAGACTTCTCGCTGTGCAGAGATCCTGAAGCAAGGCTCAATCCAGGACCCCGGGATCATGACCTGAGCCGAGGGCAGACGCTTAAAAGACTGAGTCACCCAGGTGCCCCCAAACAGTCTATTTTAATCTCAAAGGTGTCAATAAATATTTACCTTAAGAAGTAGATTGCCTACATAACCCACATGAAAGAGGTTGTGTTGGTCTTTTAGTCCAGACATGAGGTACCCTCTCACTACAGTGAGGGCTTCTGGGAGACTTCGAGCACAAGCCCCGCATACCCTCCTCTGTGCTGTCCCTCTCCCATTCCACAGTAATCATACTGACCCATGTTCCCGGTTCTCTCCTTCCATGAGCTCTTCCTATTATCCCAGTCATTCCAAGAGACTGCCCTTTCTTCCACACGTTTTCCTTCAGGGGCCTCCTCTGCCATATCCTGACCACAACGTTACTGCCCTCACTTCATGTCTGAATTTCAGGCTGCTCGATTTTGCCCGTCTCTCGCATGCAATCAGTTACCTGCCATCCTTGCTTCTTCCTTGATGACATCAGAGACCTCGACTCCTCCTGTCTCCCTCTTAACACTTCAAACTTAGAATTTCTCATCTCCTTCACCCAAGGGATTACAATGCTGGTTTTGTACATCCTACTTTTCCATTATCTTGTGCTACCTCAATGCATGAAAGTACTAGTATTTTTGTTGGCATATCTCCCATCTGAGATATTAATAATTTCTATCTGGAGCTATGCCCAGAGTGTATTAAAAACATGAGCAAAATGATGGTGAACTTTTTACTTTTTTATTTCTGTGTTGTTGTTTTGATTTGTGGTTCTTTAATCATGAGCAAGTTGTATATCTTTTCTGTTTTTTGGCAGTGTGCTTTTTAAAAGATTTTATTTATTTATTTGATAGAGAGAGAGACACGAGAGAGGGAACACAACTGGGGGAGTGGGAGAGGCAGGCTTCCCACGGAGCAGGGAGCCCCATGTGGGGCTCGATTCCAGGATCATGACCTGAGCTGAAGGCAGACACTTTAGGGACTGGGCAACCTAGGCACCCCGTGGCAGTGAATTTTTTAATGTAAAACTAATAGATGGGGTAAGAAGTCAAGATTATGGTTGCTTTTAGGCGTAGAGTGTGACTGAGTGCAAACAAAGAGGAGGGGATTATTAAAAAAAAAAAAGAGGAGGGGATTTTCTGGGAGGCTGGTAATGTTTTTGGTGTAGGGTGAGTGAGGTCCTTCATTTCATACTTACGCTTACTTTGTGAAATATTTCTTTGTGCTGTATTCTCTGATGAGATAGGCACTGTTTGCCATCACAGAAAATATTCAGAGGTCCTTTCTCCCCTTTGAAGCTATCTAAGAGATAATGTTCTGGTTTTAATTCAGACTCCCCAGGTTACCAGTGAATTGCGAATCTTATGTTTTAATCATTTGTAGTTCTCCCCAAGCCAGTTTGCCCTGCACTTTCTGGGATCCATAAGAGGATCTTAAAAATCGGGGGCCGGGGGAGGGACAACAAGGAGACCAGGAGGGTGTGTGGTAGGGGGCTGTGGGAGCAGAGCAGAGCAGTGGAGGGTGGAGGTCACTACCTTGGCCAATTCCCAGGCCGGCCCTGCAGGCTGATTACTGATGCGCTTCACTCTCCTCCGCTCCTTATTTGAAGCCTGGTAAATTGTCAGGGGCCTGACCCCTGGTGCTCTTAGATGATTTATTTAAACCAGGATTTTTTTCATCAATCATTTGAGCCAGAAGGTCAAAGGCACCTCAGGCCTGGACCCTGACCCTCTTTCAGGGAGAGCAGCACCTCGGGCGGAATATAGAATCTGATGACAACTGTGTCCTGCTTCGTGATAAATCACCAACTTAAATATCAAAATACCAGCATTGTCCTTGTGCTTCCCCGTTGCAGGGGCCACTCCATTTCTGTTCCCTTCTCTTCCCCTTTGTCTCTGCCAGCACGGGTTTACCTGAAAACACGTTTGTCTTCAATCCCAAGCCGGTGAGTTTGCGGGGACTTCGTCTCTCCCTCTCCTTTACAGAAGCCCGAGGCTTGTCCACATCCTCCTTCTGTAGCCACTTTACTTTCTTCCATTTTCCCCACCATCTGGGTTTCACTGCCCCCGTCCAACCTGGCAGCCGGCCTTTTTCACACCATCCTTTAAGAGTTTGACAGAGCTCACTCAGCTCTCCCGTGGCAAGTCCTGCGGGAAGCCATGGCCCATGGATGGGAATTCCTGAGGCTTACTTTCTCAGTGTCTCCCATGGTCCAGAATCCCACCTCACTCACACCCCCCAGATCCCTCACATTTCACCTCCTGCCACTGTGCTCTGCTCTGAGTCTTTTCTTCATCTCCTCCAAGTGCTGTTCCAAGGCAGTTTCGTGTGTAGCAAATACCATTGACGATTTCAATGAAGAGGAAATTCCAAGATAAAAGAGGAAACAACCTTAAATTGAATTGTCTTCCTGCCATCTTTCTTGGCAAGCCTCACTATCCACTCCTCTTTCTACATATCCCCTACCTTCTGCTCTCTCTCACCTCCAAATTCCAGTTAACTTCTAGTGAAAATCCATCTCTCGGGGCACCTGGGTGGCTCAGTGGGTTAAGCCGCTGCCTTTGGCTCAGGTCATGATCCCAGGGTCCTGGGATCGAGTCCTGCATCGGGCTCTCTGCTCAGCGGGGAGCCTGCTTCTACCCTGCTCCCTCTCTCTCTCTGCCTGCCTCTCTGCCTACTTCTGATCTCTGTCTGTCAAATAAATAAATAAAATCTTTAAAAAAAAAAAAAGAAAAGAAAATCCATCTCTCCACCATCATCATCTGAAGTTTCTTCTGCTTTCAGGCTATTGACTAGGTATGGAGAAAACCTGGTTAACCTTGGCTAGCCCACTTGTTGAGTGGGATTCTGTTACTTGTCATTTGAATTCTCTACCGTATCCGTCACCAACTCTCTCTCTCTCTCTTTTTTTAAAGATTTTATTTATTTATTTATTTGACAGAGAGAAAGAGCACAAGTAGCGGAGAGGCAGGCAGAGAGGGAGGGAGAAGCAGGCTCCCCGCTGAGCAGAGAGCCCGATGTGGGGCTCCATCCCAGGACCCTGGGATCATGACCTGAGCCGAAGGCAGAGGCTTAACCCACTGAGCCACCCAGGTGCCCCACCAACTCTCTCTCTCTTCTCTTCAAGAGTCCCACCTTGCTTTATCCTGCCATCTTGCTGGTACTTGTCCTACCCTCTTACTCAGGAGAAAAGTTTGAGAACGTCACATGTACACTCTCCTACTTTTCCTCCTTCCTGTAGGAAAATGTCTCAAATGTTCCTCTTTCTTTCTTGGTCCGTTTCTTTTCTGATGGACAAGCAAGTATTTTCCTTTTCTGTTGTTATACCTATCTTCTTGAGCTCTTGTATCCCTGGATCTCCTGGAACTTATATAAGTTATGCTGTCTCCCTTAGATTTTTAAATTCTTAACCTCAATGGGCTTCCTCTTTTCTGCCGAAAAATGTAACTTGTCCCCTCCACCCAAATCAATGATAACCACAACCATTATAATGATAAAAGAAACAGTAAACTTTCCCTTGTTCTGCTTCCTGTGTGATCAATACCTCCCATGCTTTTATTCAGTTTTGACTGTTGAGAGCATTTTCTGTACCATTTGCCTGACTCTGTCCCTTACTAATTACTCATTCTTCTGAAATCTTGCAACCCCACTGCCATTCTTACTACCGACATTCTGCACATGACTCTCTGTCAAATCCAGTGCATTTAAATTCTCATTCACTGGTGACCTTCTTGATGCTGGAAGCTTCTCTCTATTCAAAGCTCTATAAACATTCGGGTACACGTGCCCCTTCGGATCACTATGTTTGTATCTTTAGGGTAAATACCCAGTAGTGCAATTGCTGGGTCATAGGGTAGTTCTATTTTCAACATTTTGAGGAACCTCCATGCTGTTTTCCAGAGTGGTTGGACCAGCTTGCATTCCCACCAACAGTGGAGGAGGGTTCCCCTTTCTCCACATCCTCTCCAGCATCTGTCATTTCCTGACTTGTTAATTTTAGCCATTCTGACTGGTGTGAGGTGATATCTCATTGTGGTTTTGATTTGTATTTCCCTGATGCCGAGTGACGTGGAGCACTTTTTCATGTGTCTGTTGGCCATCTGGATGTCTTCTTTGCAGAAATGTCTGTTCATGTCCTCTGCCCATTTCTTGATTGGATTGTTTGTTCTTTGGGTGTTGAGTTTGCTAAGTTCCTTATAGATTTTGGATACTAGCCCTTTATCTGATATGTCGTTTGCAAATATCTTCTCCCATTCTGTCAGCTGTCTTTTGGTTTTGTTAACTGTTTCCTTTGCTGTGCAAAAGCTTTTGATCTTGATGAAATCCCAATAGTTCATTTTTGCCCTTGCTTCCCTTGCCTTTGCCGTTGTTCCTAGGAAGATGTTGCTGCGGCTGAGGTCGAAGAGGTTGCTGCCTGCGTTCTCCTCAAGGATTTTGATGGATTCCTTTCTCACATTGAGGTCCTTCATCCATTTGGAGTCTATTTTCGTGTGTGGTGTAAGGAAGTGGTCCAATTTCATTTTTCTGCATGTGGCTGTCCAATTTTCCCAGCACCATTTGTTGAAGAGGCTGTCTTTTTTCCATTGGACATTCTTTCCTGCTTTGTCGAAGATTAGTTGACCATAGAGTTGAGGGTCGATTTCTGGGCTCTCTATTCTGTTCCACTGGTCTATGTGTCTGTTTTTGTGCCAGTACCATGCTGTCTTGATGATGACAGCTTTGTAATAGAGCTTGAAGTCCGGAATTGTGATGCCACCAACTTTGACTTTGTTCTTCAATATTCCTTTGGCTATTCGAGGTCTTTTCTGGTTCCATATAAATTTTAGGATTATTTGTTCCATTTCTTTGAAAAAAATGGATGGTATTTTGATAGGGATTGCATTAAATGTGTAGATTGCTTTAGGTAGCATAGACATTTTCACAATATTTATTCTTCCAATCCAGGAGCATGGAACATTTTTCCATTTTTTTGTGTCTTCCTCAGTTTCTTTCATGAGTACTTTATAATTTTCTGTGTATAGATTCTTAGTCTCTTTGGTTAGGTTTATTCCTAGGTATCTTATAGTTTTGGGTACAATTGTGAATGGGATTGACTCCTTAATTTCTCTTTCTTCAGTCTTGTTGTTGGTGTACAGAAATGCAACTGATTTCTGTGCATTGATTTTATATCCTGACACTTTACTGAATTCCTGTACAAGTTCTAGCAGTTTTGGAGTGGAGTCTTTTGGGTTTTTCCTCCTTCCGCTTTGGAACTTTCTACCATGCTTCTCTGCCTGCTTCTGCCTCTTGGAGCTTTTCCAGCCTGTTGATAGCCATTCTTTCCAGGCTCTTATACAAAGACATGCCATGACCTCTGCCCTTCACACTTTTCTCTTTACCCCTCTTCATGAAGAATCTCAATAGCAGTCATATAATATATTTCTTTCAGAAACCTTTCATGGCCTTATTTTGCCTGCTTGAGGATGTAGGTATAAATGACTCAGCTTGACTTCAAAGTTCCACTCCAAACATTTTGAATCTGCCATTGTCTTCCCATTGTTTTTCTGAATATACCTGTCCAGGGGACTGCTGACTGATACCTAAGTAAGCCTTAAGCTTTTCTGCAACCCATTTTTTGCAGATGCCATTTACTCAGTGTGAAGACCTGTCTTCTCTCCCCACCTCACCTCCTGCGTACGTAGCATCAACATTAGCATGCCTGCTCAGCAAGGGAACTACAACTAGTTCTAGGTTATTCAAATAAAAATCTTGCTTGGATACTAGCCTTTCTTAATATATTATTCTTAAACAACAGGTTAACTTTTTCTCTGTCTAATCTCTTAAATAATGTCCTACTTTCAGAAGAGAAAAAAATATAAATTCTATTCTATTTATGGAAGTGTTACATGATATTAGAAAGCAAGTCTATTCCTTTTTTGGATTAAAAAGTCGAATATGACTACAACATTTTCTTTTGGTAAGAAAGGTAAAGTAATATTAGAATGACGGTCCTCATTTTTTGTTTTTTGTTTTTTAAACTTTTAAATCTGCACGTTTTGCTGGGAGCTAATGTACTAGACTCTGTATTATAGGGTGGCTGTGGGTGATGTTATAGTTCACGACTGTGTCAGAGAAAGCGTGATCACACTGTTGACTGGTTTGGCTTAGACAGTAGGAAACATCTGGTAGTTTCCTGATATTTATCAAGACAGAGCTGTGTTTCCTTTAAAAACAGCTTCACATGAACAATGCACTACATAATAGCAGAGGAATTTTATAACACAAGTATAGCAACAAGAATGTAACCATTAAACATAGAAATTAGTTTTCAACAATGTTAATCAAAAAGTTAATTATACTCAAGAAACATTTCAATATATACATTCTTAGTAAAATGTCTTTAATGAAATGATAGACCTTCTGATTTGCTTTTCTATAGCCACTTTCTATATCCAGTTTAAACTGGGGTATTGAAGCAGATGAAGAGGACTGCTACCCCCCCAACCACACTCGTCCTCCCAAGTCCTTAACCAACATTTACATCTTTGATAGGAGATGACACTACAGAACGTGTTTTGCCACAGGGATCCCATCTACCCCATCATTTCTGTAGATACTTCTCTATGTATAGAGATACTGTTACTCTCCTCCCTCCCTGCCATCTCCTCTCTCTCTTCATCTCACTAAAAAGAGTGCATATTGAAAGCAATTTGATTCAGAGTAGTGTTTCCTTCCACTGGGGGAAAAAAATCAGACAACCGATCTTGGATAGTGGTGCAAATTTCAGTCATACTTTCTTTAATGTAAAGTTCAAATGTGTTTCCACACCAGTCCCAGATGAACTTGGAAGGAAAGAGTGAACAAGAAATCAGAAAACAGTTTAGAGAAATGAGAGGGGCCTGGTATTTCTGCTTCAACTCTGTAGTTTCAAAACTTGGGTTCCAAAATCCAAATCTTTCAGTTAAGGAATTTTAAAGTTGGGTGGCTTTGCCTGACATTTCTACTTTTATATAAACCCGTGATGAATATCTAAATGCTGTCTTGTTCCTGATCTGTATATCAGAAATTGGACTAAATAACTTACAGTTATGATTCCAGAGTTAGCAAATACATCAACCCTCTATGCTTGGCCCAAAGTAGACATGGCTGATCAATCACAAGGGGCTCTCCTGCCGAGCTAGAACAGGTCTCATGGTCCTTTTCAATAGCACTGCAGGCTCACTAATCAATTGGAGTTGACATGACAGATTAAACCCATTTGCTTTCTCAGGTTTAGACTTTTCTAAATATAACAGATACAACAATTATTGGGGAAAAACTTACCATTAATCACTTTTCAAAAAAAAATGCTGGAAGACTATCTTGGCAGTCCCTCTTTTCTATTTTGCACATGGCCATTTTAGGAGATGAATGACTGTGGGTGATCCGATTCCTCCCTTATCTTTCTTTTCCAACAGTGCCTTAAAACTTGATCTCATCCATTTTGAATAGACTTCTGAACACATCATTCTCAGGTCCTCACAACTGATCTATTTTCAGCAATGCTTGGAAGGACAAGGCGTCCTTCCTTTTTTCTGGAACTTATCTTTCCCTGTTCCTTAAATTCCATTAGTTTCTCCCATCCTCTAAACCGTTTTTTACTTCATCATTTCCTTACCACGTTATGTCTCCTTTCTCCAATAATTGTCCTTCCACGCTGTATAAATATGCTGTCAGCTTTTCCTTTGCCTAAAATAAGCAAAAATACCAACTTTTCAGCAATCCTACTCCCTCCTTAAACTAACATAACTTTTTTCCCCTTTAACCACAACATTTCTTCAAAGGCTGGGCTGTTTTCATCAAACCCTTCCTAATCCTCTACAAGGATTAAAAACACTCAGAACTTGCCAAGTGCTTTTCTCTCCCCCTCGGTGTCTCAGAACATTCCTGACATGCTTCTTTTCCTTGGCTTCTCTGGCCTTGCACAAATTAAATTTCTTCTTCCTTTGTCCTTTCTTCATTTCCTTCCTTAACATTTTCTGTACCTTCTAAAGTCCTATACTCAACCTTCTTCTCTTCCCTTTTTTCTACATCCTCCTCTTTGGAAAACTCAACTTCGAAAATTCTGCTATCATCTCTTTGAGTGATATTTTAAATAAATATGAATGTCCCAGGCTTCTTTCCTAGAGGCTCGTTTCACATTTTGAAATCTCCTTCTGAATATTGAAGAGTGACTCTTTTTCCAATTACTTTTAACCTTCACAAGACTTTTATTTTTTTTAAAGATTTTATTTATTTATTTGACAGACAGAGATCACAAGTAGGCAGAGAGGCAGGCAGAGAGAGAAGAGGAAGCAGGCTGTCCGCAGAGCAGAGAGCCCGATGCGGGGCTCGATCCCAGAACCCCGGGATCATGACCTGAGCCGAAGGCAGAGGCTTTAACCCACTGAGCCACCCCGGCGCCCCCTTCACAAGACTTTTAGCCTGAATTTTCATTTGCTATATATCCTGCACATCAAATTTAGTGTCTGTCTTTCACTATGTTTTTTAGCCCATTCTTTCTTCTAGTTCTCATTGCCATCCTGATTAAGGGCATTATTACCCCAAAACAGAAAGCCTAAACTAGTTATATTCCAACTTCGTGTTCTAGATTCTATTGTCTCTTTCCATAGAGCCACTTCACATAAGGACCTGAGTTGAGTTTTGTCATCTTAAAGCACTGTTTTGATGCCCTTTATCCCTTGTTGAAAACCATCACGGGATTTTGCTATTATTGATTGGGTGGGGCCTGAGCTCCTTATCTGCTTTATGACCCAGGCTCAACCTATTTGTAAAGCTTATATTCATATAAGCAGGTAACTTCCCCATTCCAAAATTCCACTTGATCTTTTCTTCTTGTGAATTTTGCCTTTGTTTTACCATTTTTGACATCTGGGATAATTTGCTTTACTTCTATACACCATCTCAGAAAAGTCTCCCCAACCTTTGATACCCAAATTAAATAATCCCAGTATTCACCATGCAAGAGAGGTATGCTCAGGTCTAGGTGGGGTGCTGAGCAAGAACGTAAGAAGGAGGCAATTGAGGGACATCTTAGGAGGTACACAAGATTTATGTCCAATAGGGACATTGATGCTGATTAAAACCATGAAGTTGCTTTGGGAGAGAAGTGAAAGCGGAAAGGAGCCTGGGCCTGGCCTAGAGGACAGCTATCCATTACCTCCTGGGTAGAAGAGAATGAGCATAAAAAGGACACCAAGAAGCTATGGCCAAATATAGGAGAAAAGCTAAGAGAGTATGATATGACACACCATAGAAAAAAGTGTCTCAAGAAGGGGACAGTGTTCCACATTGTAAATGCTACTGAGAAATCAAATAAGATTAAAACTTAAATCATAAAAAAGATAATTGCACTTAGTGACATGGAGGCTGCTAGGGACCTTGCAAAAGCTGTTTTGGTGGAATGGTGGGGGTAAGTCACATAGAAGGTTGATCAGGAAATAAGCAACTAGAAACAATAAAATAGGTACAATGTTTTTGACAAGTTTGTTGTTGCTAAAGGGGAATGAAGGATCAGGTAAACATTTTAATTTTTTCTTTAGAACAGGCTTCAAAAAGCTTAAAAGCAATTGAAAATACTCAAGTTTAAAGAGAAAATTAGAAAACATTGCGCTGGGAGATTTTGAATATTAGAGGGAGGAGAACCACTTCCTCTCTTGCAAAGAGAGGGTGCAGATGGAGGAAGAGAAAGGGAATGTGTTTGGTGATTTTGAGGTTGAGGAAGTGCCCAGCTGCTGGTTGTGTATTTTCTCTCTGAGATGGTAAGTTATGTCACATGCTGACACCAAGGAAGAAGTGGAAAGTAGCAGAGATGAAAATTTCAGGAGAATAGAAAGGGTTTAAAATTGTTACCACTGAGTAATGTGACTACAGAGTAATGAAAGAAAAGCTCTCAGAGTGCCAACAAAGAATACAGGGAAGAGACGTTCAGTCAGTGGGTTTGTCCGGGAATGGTAATTTACAAAACCAATAAGATCAAAATGTAGGAACATATGTATATTTAGAGTGAGACTAAGAGTGTTAGGGAAATGTCGAATAATAGAATACATGTATTCTGGTTCAGAGGAAGGTAAAGAAAAACAGAAGACTATGTTTTTGTTTTTGTTTTTTAAGATGTTGTAACAGGATTGGTGGTCCTGATGTGAGTCAAGAAGGGTCTCAGATGCCTTATCTCATTACCCCAGCTGGAAGTTCTGGATAAAGATCCAGCCTCACTTTCCACAGTTGTCTGAACTATTTATCACTCCTTTTTTTTTTTTTTAAGATTTTTATCTATTTATTTGACAGAGAGAGAGCATAAGCAGGGGGAGCACAGGCAGAGGGAGAGAAAGAAGCAGACTCCCCACTGAGTAAGGAGCCCTATGTGGGGCTTGATCCTAGGACCCTGGTATCATGACCTGAGCCAAAGGCAGATGCTTAACTGCTGAGCCACTCAGGTGCCCCACTTATCCCTCCTTCTAATGTGATCCACCATATGCTGCTATATTTCCATGTAATGTCCTGCTTTCTCAAGTGTGCTGTCTATACAGCATTCATGGCCACGCTCAGTGTTGCTCATGATAGGTGCTCCAATCATATTTGTTGAATGGATGAGTGAATAAGGGAAGTGAGGAAGGAAAGAAGGCATAAAAGTAAAGACTGTATACTTCAGTTTGTTTTTTATTCACAGGTTGTTGTCAACCCATGTCTTTCTGATGCCTTTGCCTTTCTGGCTACTTTCAGAGTTAGTGGAACATATTTTAGTCTTTTATTGATCAAAAGATTGAAGCATTAGATTAGGTCACTCAAACCAACAAAACAAATGTTTTATTTGTTCATTAAACACACACTTGTGCTTTCTTATTATTCACATCATGAGGCAGAAAATTGTGAAATTTTCCAGTAATTGCGATTCTATTCAGAGGGCAAGTCTGGGGATGACTCACCAGCTTGTCTGGACAGCAACAGACCATTATTTATGTGGACAGACCCCGTGGCAATGCCTGCAGCTGACTCTGAATGGTAGCAAACTGCTTTTCCAATTCCTTTTTAGCTTCTGTCTTTAAGAAAACAATTGGATATAACAAGATAGAACTACACTGAACATCAGTGTTAAGATAATGGCTTTCTGACTTTGTTGCTGTGGACAAGAAGTCTGCTCCTATTAAAACCAATAATTAGTTATCTGCTAAAATGTGAATTTTTCCATTTTTACCTCTGAATCTGTAGAGAATACAAGCAAATCTGATTTACTTCCTTTATATTTTTTATTACGATTATATTGCTATCTTTCAGTCCACTCTGTCTAATGTCGCTTACATTCATTTTGCCATTTTCCTGTTTGAACACATTTTATATAGTGTCTAGATGCAGTTAAAAACTAAAAAGCTTAAAACAATTTTTTAAATAAATAACTGTGAACTGGATTGTGCAGTGTTATCTTAATGACAGTATTGAATCAATATCTGATATTTTATTGCTGAATTGTGTAGATTTTTCACTTGACCAGATAATGTCTGACCATTAAATAACAGATCTATCTGACAGAACACATCACAATTTTATGTTCTAGGAGTAGAACATTGGCCTCCCCCCCCCTTTTTTTTTCTAATTCTTCATCATCGTCGTCATCATCAAGTACCTCAAGGACATTGCCATCATCAGAAGGTGATTTGAGTACCTCCTTTTATAAAGGCCTCATGCCCAAAGTGATTCCATATATAATCCCTAGAAGGGCCAAATTCTTTCCAGTGCCTTTTTGCTGTCTATTAATTTGCTGGAGATGTCCAGATATCTAAAGAAGAGTTAGAATGGCATGCTTTAAGAGGAATGAGAAAGATTCAGAGTCAGTGGTCCGGGTTCAAATTTGGATGTACTATCTATTTGTTTGACTCTTTGGCTTCTTTAATCTATGTTTCTTCATTGGTAGATCAAGGATAAGAATAGCTACCCAATAAGGTTCATTCATTTAACATCTATCTATTTCTTAGATGTTTACCATGTGCGAAGCCCTGTGAGCAAGTTAAGAGTTGGTGGCTTTACGAATTCTACGGTTTAATGACGGCTTAAAGGAAATGGCTAATGTGAGTGGCAGTATATGCATTAAGAGCTGGAAGTCCAGAGGCAGTCTACCTGGGTTCAAAACTTAACTCTGCCCCTTGTTAGTCAGAGCACTGTAAATTATTGGATCTCCCTTTGATTCAGTGTCCTTATCTATAGAATGAGGATAATATGAATACTGTATCATGGGACTACAGTAAAGATATGAGTTATTATGGATAAAGTGGGGGCTTTTTTTCTGAGGAGACAATTGAAATTTAGAGAGCTTGAAATAAGGAGTTAGGAGTAGTTCATATCTCTAAAGGCAGCTTTTTAAGGAAGAAAACCTCTTATCCTTCAGAAACCTAAAGAGAAGTAGAGAAATACTGTGCTTCTATAAATGGGTTTCTGATTTTTAAAGTTTGTATTGGGAAACATTCCTGGGACACAGAGGTCCAGCTGGAACCACTGAGCCACACCTAAATGTATGTGCTTTGGTGATGTGTGATGCTAAAAGCAGAGTCCAGGCCTCATGCAGATGGACATATAATGGAGATAAAAAGGGACCCTGATGGGGGCGCCTGGGTGGCTCAGATGGTTAAGCATCTGCCTTGGCTCAGGTCATGATCCTGGGGTCCTAGGATCCAGCTCCATGTCAGGTTCCTGGGTCAGCAGGGAGTCTGCTTCCCCCCCACTCCTGCTCATGCTCTCTTTCTCTGTATCTTTCTATCTCAAATGAATAAATAAAATCTTAAAAACCAACCAACCAACCAATAAATAAAACATCTATTAAATAAAAAAAGGGGGGGCCCCAATGAACAGACAGGTCAGATACATACACTCAAGCTCTCTCAGAAACTCTCTCTCTCTCTCTCTCACACACACACACACACACACACACACACTATGAGAAACTTGTATTTTTGCTACAAAGCTTTTAGTCTATGAAAATATGAAGGCATTACTCATTCTTTGGAGAAGGAGAAAATAGTAAAAGTATTTAAAATTAATTTTATGAGTCAACATCTCTCTTTTCCTGTACTGAAGTATTCATAAGATCATTAAATTTCAAAACTAAGTATAAACACAATTTCTAAAAAAATGTAGAGATCCAAGGGAAAACATAAAAGAACATCTGTTGAACATCTACTTTCTGCCAGGATGTAAGTTAACATTGTATCATAAATTTTCACAACATGTAGTTACTTGTAGCATTTCTGAAAAGATAGATTAAAAATGTGTGAATTTTCTTGTTTTGCAAATACTTCTTAGTGTTTACTTTTGTACCAGGCACTAATCTGAAAGTTCTAATGCATAGTGTTTCATATGTAAGTGGGAACATGGCTGTCCTTTGATCAGACTGAGGATTTTTTCTTCTACTCCTACTTTGATGGGAAATTCTTTTTTTTTTTTAAAGATTTTATTTATTTATTTATTTGACAGAGAGAGATCACAAGTAGATAGGCAGGCAGAGAGAGAGAGAGAGAGGGAAGCAGGCTCCCTGCTGAGCAGAGAGCCCGATGCGGGACTCGATCCCAGGACCCTGAGATCATGACCTGAGCCGAAGGCAGCGGCTTAACCCACTGAGACACCCAGGCGCCCCTGATGGGAAATTCTTAACATTAATGGCTGTTGAGTTTTGTCAAATGGTTTGTTTGCATCTATTAAATTAGCCACATGATATTTCTCTTTCATTTGTTAGTATGAATTGCATGGTTGATTTTTTCATTGTCAACCCAACTTGGCATTTCTGGAATAAATCTCATTGGTCATGATGTATTATCATTTTATATATTATTAGGTTAATTTATCTAAAAGTTTTAAGAAATATTTCATGTATGAGTTCTTCAGGGATTTCGTCTCTAGTTTTCTTTCCCTGTAATGTCTTCATCAGGTTGGTATCAGGGTTATGCTGGTTTCCTGCAATGAATTCAAAACTGTTCCACTTTCTGAGAACCTTTGTGTTGCACTGCTATTTTGAGTCTTGTGTTTATTGATGGTAGTGAATTCAATTTCTTTAGTAGAGTGGTTCATAAGTTTTAGAAGGTGTAACAGTCACCTGGCCGACTTATTAAAACACAAATGGCTGGGCCCCCTCCCAGGATTCAGTAGTTATGGTGTAAGGTCCCAAATCTGCATTCCCAGTAAGCTCCCAGGACATGCTCTTGGCGGTGGTCTTCCAGACACACACTTGGAGAAGCACTTTTGGCACAGCTCGAGAGCTATTGATGTTCTGTTGCTGCTGGTCTACAGTGAGAGTTATTTTAAAGTCTCGGTCTGATCGTTTTTACATCTGTGCCATGCCTGGATTCTCGATTATTGACTCTTCATTCCTAATGATGTAACTTTTTTGTTTTTTTCATGTATATTGAACTTTTTAAATTGAATGCAGGTCATTGTGTGTAAAAGGCATACTTAGCAGAAGGTAGGGAGTGCTGAAGAGTCCTTGTAGGTTCTCCTCTAGCCCCAGACACAAAAGGGTCTCCATTTTGTGCACCTCATTTCAGCCCCTCCCTGCAGGGCTGCTCCTCCCTCTGAGGTAGACCAACACTGCTCTGTACTTAGAACAAGACCAGGCCAACAGAAAGTTGTTTCTTGGTTCTCCTGCTCTGCCTCAGTTGTAGGCAAACCCCTGGCCTCCCATGGTGAGGGTGAGGGTGTCTCTCCCAGCAGTTCTGTATGTCCTGAATGTTGCCTTGGGTTGAACATGGCAGTGATTTGTGTGAGGACTAATGAGCAAAGATTTTTTCACAGGAAGGAGCTAAGGCATTACAAAGGAGTGGATATATGCCTGGGATTCATTTTAAATGCCCAAGTTATTGCAATATTAAGAAACAGCCCCCAGTTAAGAAGAACACCCCCTTACAGGAAGCATGGGAGAGGGAAGAGGAAGAGATTTTCAGCTGTGTATAGAATTGAACAAGTTAATCAGGGGAGGGAGCGGCTTCAGTTGGTTATGTAGGAGCCCGACCTCAGGGCTATCCAAATGAGGTAAACTCTGGAGTCTCCCCCTGGGAACTGGATAGAGAGGGGAGGGCAAGATCTTGGGGTGGAGTGTGCCTTTAGAAGGTACAGGGTTGCTGGACCAGGTAAAGTTTTTTGTTTAATTTAATACTGTGGGTCATGGCCCTGTTCACGAGAGGTCCCAGAGAGTACTATGATCCAATCTACTTGAGAGTTTTAAAAGAACAATAAGGAAGCTCTACGGCCCTGAAGGGCAGTGTCCACCATAACAGTGGATGATATAGTTTTCCTCTTCAAAGGTGCTTCGAGAAGGTAACAAATACCTTACATTTGATCACTCTTGGGAGTTTCTAGAAAAGTTAGCATCCAGAACTTGAATTCTGTAACTGGTTGTAAAGTAGGAGTTACTGAGCACATTTTACACATTGAAACAAATACACTGAAGCAGAGATGGAGGGTGTACAGATTATATGCTAGAGCCGAGAACACACATCCAGTATGAGACAAGGCAAACCAAAGACTTTCAATCAAAGCAAGATGAACTTGAGTCTCATGGCGTTGCTCCTTTGCCACCACAGTTTCTCTGTAGTCTTTAGACAGCCTAGATTGGACACCGCCGCTTTATAATGCATTTTATTTTTATGTTTTTCATTTCCTTTGTTTACTTTTGTGTTGTTTCTTAGAATAGTTTCTTTTGGAAATTACATCCTGGCTCGGCTGCATTGAAGAGAAAAAGGGAAAGGAGCAGACTTGTCCATGTTGTGCCCACAGGGACTCCTGGTTTCCAAGGCTGCGGCCAAGCAGAGGTGGGAAGACCCCCAGGGCTAGGGCATTTATTATTAAGTTCTCCCTGGAGAAAGGATGGGACCAAAAAAAGACTACCCAGGGCAATTTTCTTGCAAAAACACAGGTGAAAATGGTTGAAAAGGACAAAATACTATTTAAGTGTGCCAGATATGACATTTTTAGTGCAGTTGACTGTGGGTAGATTGAGTCTAAAGAACATAATGGTGGTTTATACACAACACAGAATCCCCTAAAAACAACACAAAATTGGGACTATAGAAGAAAAAAACCTAAATGTTGTGTATTTAATGCAGTTTAGACTCTGGATGATGTACTTTAAGACTCTCAGTGATGGAAATAATTTTATTTTCTTAAATTCTTTTATTTGAGCATAGTTGACACATAAGAAAAAAATTTTATTTTCATAGTTATAATGTTCTCTAAAAGAGAAAAAAAAGTAGAAAGCTTTTTTCTATTTCAAGTACATCCCCACTAAGCCATTCTTACTCCTAAACTTACAATACATTTTTAACCCTTTGTGTAATTACAAACTTCCCTAAATTAAATATACCTCTTGAAAGACTGTTGCGTTCATCTCAATTTTGCTGATTGCTTGACACCTTATAATTTCCTTGAGACTTACATTTTTGGTTCTTAATTCAAATGAGTTTTGCCATCGCTCTTAGCTTACTGAAAAGATGATTATGTATTCTGAATTTAAGTATGCTTTCTGGTGATAAATTATATTATAATTGTCCTTGCCAGATCTGCTTTAATTAAGTGCCTGGTAGCATTTTCATGATACAAGTCATTTTCCTGCCAAAGGGTTTGTAACTTTACCCTTCTAAACTATGTTTTTGTTATTCAGTTACTGATAGAATATGTATGTTGGAGCAGGACAAAAACAGATATCCCTAATATTTAGACCAGCTCTCAAAGGAGAACTTCGATGATTAGAACTTTTACAGTGGAAAGGAAGACATTCTCCTTCTCCTTGTTGAAGATAGAGTGATGAACATTTAGTGTGCCATACCTGTAGCTGGTTGGAAAACCATGGAGCAGGGCAGAGTTTATGCTGAGCCTGAATATTCTCTCCCTCTTACGCATGTACAAATGTGTAACCAGGAGCCTGCTTTCAGCTGTTTTCACGATGGTTCCACAGAGTTACACAGAGCACAGAGAGCCCCTGAGATGTTAAAACGTGGGCTGTTCATCAACACAAGTTATTTTATGGACTGTTAGCATGGCATGATGAGGACATGGCATTTCTGTTGAAAACAAAATTGAGTGCACCCAAGGGGACTCAGAGGAGAGGAAGCAGTTCCTGGCAGGCTAGGTGGGAAAGCACAGATGTATATTGGCAGGAATGTTTACATACTTTATATAACACATTGTAGCAAACACTTAAAAAGAGTTGCAGGTGGAGAATTTACAGAGACATACAGGTGCTAATATCTAAATATAATACACATTTCCTTGCTCAAACTGTTTGGTCTAGAAAAATGGCAACGTAAGTTGATATGTACATATTTACATATGTGTGTGTCTATGTATATATACACACATATATATGTTTGTATGTATATTATATATCCATTATTGATGACCTGCAAATCCTTCCTTCCTTCCCTCCTCCCTTTCTTCTCTCCCTCTACCTGTCCATCTACTTAATCTATCTCTTTTTTTCAGTCAAGGATTTCACAATCACAGCACTTGTGGATGAAGATACTTCTAGTCCCAGAATAAGTAAATCATTCCTCTTTAAAGCATTAGCCTTTAGAGGCCTATTTTAAAAACAGCATGAGATCTTTAAGTGACAAACAAATAACAAGCTGGTTGTACAAAACTCTATTTCCTTCAAATTCTTATTGCTCTTTACCAGCATTATGTGATTATTCTTTGGTGACGCAAATACCATGGTGCATCAGAACAATTGTAGAATCTGAAATTAGACAAACTTGTGTTTGAATCCTTATTTCCTGTGTGACACTGAACAATACTTCTCTCCTTGGAGTTTTAATTTTCTCATCCGTAAAATGAGAGTAATAATTTCTGTCACGCAGGGTTGCTATAACAATTAAATGTCATGTAAAGTACCTAGCCCATTTTTACCACGTCGTAGGTGTATAATAAATACCAGATCCCTTCTCTGTGTCACCTAGGAAGGATCTTAAATGGGGTGGAGGTATTAGATTGAACCAATTATTTACCATGTCAAGATAGATGAAAAATATTATTTAAAAAGAGAAGAGCAACTGTGTTTTAGGTAATATTTGTAACGTTTCTTGATATGAATGCTTAAGTTTCCTTGGGATCAAGATTAAAATGGCTTGATTTTATCTTTGTGCTATTGCAAGTTATCTGATTATCAGACTTATTTTTTTATTAAAATATTAAGTACAAAAATATATTTCAAGGTCATATGTAAAAAATGGGACATCACTAATGCTACAATCAAGGAGTTCACAAGCTAGTAAGAAGACAAATATGTTAGCGAACAACACATTGTGAAAAGTGTGGTATTAGATATTCGGTTGAAACCCTGCTATCTGATGCAAATGGGGCCCGCAGTTGGTCAGGTAATCAAAAAAGTTGATTAAGGCTATGAGTCATAAAACTGATACATATATTTTGTAAATATTTTATTTAAATTTAAAGCTTACGAAGGTATATTCATTTGATGTGTGGATGAATTTCTGCTGACTGGAGTTCCTACTTTTTCTTTTTTCTCTCATAAACAACAACCAAATACAATGCCTAGTGCCCCATTCTAGCTTTTAGGAGAAATGAAACAAGAGTTCAGAGACTTGAAAAGCAATTTGAATTTAATTTGCATTAAATAATTAATTATGGGACCTTAATTAATTAATAATTAATTACGGGCAATTTGTTCTAAATCTCTGTTTCTGCTTTTTAAGATGCTCATAATTCAGTTGTTATAAGGAGAAAAGGCACTTAGCACACATGATGTTCCAAAATATTGGGAAGGAGGAGGATGAATGGTACTGAAATATCAGAGAAAACTTTAAAATGAAAAAGATGCAGTCATACTTGCTCAGATGGGTTATTTTATTCCCCATGTAGTGTCTTCTTCCATGTTTTCCTGCAGCATTTGCCTTGGTTGTTAGCTTGGAAAAATTCTCTAGCAAACACGGAACCACATTCCAACAGGTACTTTAGGGCTTGCTCGCCATCCCTAGGTGTCTGTAGGAACAATGACTGTTCTAAAAGACAGGACCACATACTTTGGGAATGCTGGCTTCTGTTGGAAGACACAGAACTTCAAGTGTCATAGGCAGAGCCACCAGCAAAGATTTGGTGGCAGAGGAAGGGTAGGAGGGGGTGATTAAAAACCAGAGTGAGTTCATGAAGACACAACTTTAGATTGCTAGATTGATATAATTTCCTTTTATGGTACAGTACTTTGTTTTGGGTACAAAATGAATATGAAGAAAGTTGCAGTAGGTCTACATATTATTAAACATTTCACAGTATTTGATTTTATCCATCCTATGCATTTTATCTAAATAAGAAGCTTGAATCTCTTCCTTTGTTTGATTCTCAAATATTGGTATCTTCAGTCCTTCACATCTTCTTACTTAAATGCTTTTAACAAAGAAACAGATTTACTTCCATGGGCCCAACTCCAACAAAAATACATGTCTTTGTCTTGTTTATGAGTCTGTACCAAAGGCCCACAGGCATCTTGCATACAACACACTCTAAAATGTAATAATTTCTGTCTCTCACCCTTTTTTAAAAGATTGTATTTATTATTTGACAGAGAGAGACACAGCAAGAGAGGGAACACAAGCAGGGGGAGTGGGAGAGGGAGAAGAAGTTCCCCCAATGAGCAGAGAGCCCAACACAGGGGCTTGGTCCCAGGACCCTGGTATCCTTACCGGAGCCAAAGGCAGATGCTTAACGACTGAGCCACTCAAGTGCCCCCGTGTCTCTCACTCTTTTAACATGTTCCTTGTCAAAGGCCATTTGCTTAACCCAAATACTGGAAACCAACTTTGACCCTTATACTTTCTTTACTCCTCACATCCAAATAGTTCCCCCTAGACCTATTGGTATTTCTTTATAAAATTTTTTAAAGTTTTATTGCCAAAAAAATAGATACGTTTTGCTAAGATAGCATTTTAAAAAGCCTAAAATGATGAATTATAAAGGGGGGGGGGTGTTACGTTAATAGTGGTAGAGGATACTTCTATGTCATAGGAATTCAATGACATAAAAGTTTTATGGTTGGGGGAAAGATTGAAATGAGGGTTAAAGATGAGTGAGAATTTGGGGGACTGATATGGGGAGGCAGACAGAACATGTTAACCGAAGGCCAGAGAGATAGATAGGGCAGAGCATCCCAAGGACTAAAAGAACCAGCACTTTAAATGGTGAGGAAGCTGGGGTGGAATGAGGATGGAGGGAGGGCATGGGATCTGGGTACCAAGGAGTCGCCAGTGGCCTTTGAACAATGCCACTGGAACTGAACATGAAACCTAACTGAAACATCAGGGAAGATGGTGAAGAGAATGAACTGAGGTAATAAGGTAAAGAGAAGATTCCTTAATGAGAAGCTGTTGGAGGCAGTTTCTTTTTAGGTTTAGAAAAAATAGAAGTTAAAATGAGGAAGCGAAGTAACAATAAAGGAAGTTAGTGTAATAGAGAGTAGATGGTGGGATCAGGACACAGAGAGGCATGATCTTGGAAAGGGCATGGGTAAGCTTCTCTAAGGTCTCAGAGAAGAAAGGATGTATGAGTGACGCTAGCTGAAGAAATGTGAGGCAAAACAACAACAACAACAACGACAATAAGAGAGTTTTTATCATATACTTTTTAAAAAAGATTTCATTTATTTATTTGACAGACAGAGATCACAAGTAGGCAGAAAGGTAAGCAGAGAGAGAGGAGGAAGCAGGTTCCTTGCTGAGCAAAGAGCCCGATGTATCATATGCTTCTGATCACAAGAAGTAGGAAGTGAGCAGTCTGGACAGCTCTATATAGTATCAATGCTGGGTTACATTTCCAGAGATTCTGATATATGTGGTCTGGTGTGGAGCCCAGGTATCAGTATTTTTAAATATCTCCCAGGTGATTCTAATGTTCTCGAGAACCATGGTTGAGAGAGATCTAGGGTGGCATATATATACAGAAGGTAGAGAAGGTTTGAACACCTGCTAGGATTAGAGACTCATTAAAGAATAACATCTTTTCACTGAAAATCAGGAAAGGGTGGAAGTGAGAAAAAAAGGACAATGAATATGCAATTTACTGTCTATCTGATAGATGCAGTCATTTGCATTACTCTCTCCCCTTATTTATTTTACTCCCCTTTCTTATTATGTCCACCTGTTTTCCGTTATTTCTAACCAAGCCCACTGTCTCTGGTTTTGACATTCCTTCCCTTTTATTGTTTGTTTTCCTTTCATCTCTCATTCTCCACCCTTTTCAACTTTTCCTAATTTTCTGCCCATTAGTTCCTTTCCACCTTCCTCTCGCCAAAGCTGCAAAAAAAACCCACAAACAAACAAACAAAAAAAAAAAAAAAAACAAACTTTGGCCAGGCAGGGAACAGAAAACCAGACAGTTTTGATAAATGAGCCAAGCCTGAGGTGACTGCAGAGAGAGCAGGCCCAGAGGATCTCGTATTGCCACAGCGACTCCTAAGAAAGTTGAAGCAGAAAGCAAATGACAGAACCCCCGTGTTGTTCATTTACTCACAGAGATATAATCTGGGGCTCTCTAGGGAAAACTACAGTTATGTATACCAGTCTCTGAGTAGGAGCAAAATACTGGCAACCAATCCATGTTATCTTGTGCCAGTGGGTATGACTGGGAGATTATACTAGTAGGGACTGTTTTAATTACAAGTAGAGAAAGAAACTTGAAAAAGCTTGAGCTAAAAAGAAAATCATTAAACAGAAATGTCCTAAGAATGCCAAAGACACATAAGGAGAACTAAAACTGAGAAATAAAATGGGCTCCAGATAGTCTTGCCCACATTTTCCCCCTATTCTGCTCTTTTGCTGTTTGTCCCCCAGCCCACCCCCGCACTTGCAGGTCAGTGTTCCCTGCTGCTTTTCCATCTAAGTGATGGAAACTGTTTCAGGGATCACATTCCAGCTAGAGAAAAAAGTGTGTGTGTGTGTGTGTGTGTGTGTGTGTAGGGGGGAGGTGAGGAGGGAGAGAGGAAGAGGGAGGGAGGGAGGGAGAAGGAGAGCCTGCCTTAATTTTGGCACAATCCAATTGGTTTATTTGGGGTTACTTGTTAACTTTAGTCCTGGTCTTCAAGATAGCCTCAAGGTCAACATGGCCGCCAGGTGGCACGCTGCTAAATGACGGGGGAGGAACACGACTCTGAGCCACCAAAGGCCGTCGATCTAGAAACCGGCTCTGTATCTTGTTTGTCAATGTTAATTCTCTCCAAGTTTTTCTAAGATAATTAAGAATAAATATATCTTAACCTCCCTTAGGTAGTTCAGTACATATAATTTCTCTATTTCAAAAATAATAATAATAATAATAATATATTTAATAAATCAAGTCAGGACTCACCCTAGAAAAAAGCTGTAAGTTTGCATAAATGTAAAGAAAACCTTACCTGGGGGCACCTGGGTGGCTCAGTGGGTTAAGCCTCTGCCTTTGGCTCAGGTCATGATCCCAGGGTCCTGGAATCCAGCCCTGCATTGGGCTCTCTGCTCAGTGGGGAGCCTGCTTCCCCCTCTCTCTCTGCTTGCCACTCTGCTTACCTGTGATCTCTCTCTCTGTCAAATAAATAAATAAAATCTTAAAAAAGAAAACCTTGCCTGAAAAATGACAGATGTAGTAAATATAGACAAGTACCTAAATTTCATTTATGCTCTCTAAGTGTGAAATGGAAGGCAGAGTAGGTCCTCCAGAAGTATGCTGCTCCTTGCACCTGACACAGAAGTGAAAAGGAGAGCGAGTTAGGAGGCAATCATAGGTGTGCAAGTTTACTCTTAATGTCACTCTTCCCATTCCATCTGCTGCTGATTTTCAACTTCCCGTGGCTTCATTTACGTTTAAAACATGTATGTGTAGGGGCATCTGGGTGGCTCAGTGGGTTAAGCCTCTGCCTTCGGCTTAGGTCAAGATCTCAGCGTCCTGGGATCAAGCCCTGCATCGGGCTCTCTGCTCAGCAGGGAGCCTGCTTCCCCCTGTCTCTGCCTGCCTCTCTGCCTACTTGTGATCTCTCTCTCTCTCTGTCAAATAAATAAATACAATTTTTAAAAAAACATGTATGTGTAAAAGTATTAGTAATGCTGGTAATAGCAGTAGCGATGGCAAGAGAAGTTTTGTTTGTTTGAAAATCATACATTTAGGAGAAACTGAAACTAGATTTTATATCTATTTTTAAAAGCAGAATTGAGGGGCGCCTGGGTGGCTCAGTGGGTTAAAGCCTCTGCCTTCAGCTCAGGTCATGATCCCAGGGTCCTGGGATCGAGCCCCACATCGGGCTCTCTGCTCATCAGGGAGCCTGCTTCCTCCTCTCTCTCTGCCTGCCTCTCTGCCTACTTGTGATCTCTGTCTGTCAAATAAATGAATAAAATCTTAAAAAAAAAAAGCAGAATTGAATTTTGCATGAGAAAGTCTATTCATAACTCTGGGCGTCTGGGTGGCTCAGTCAGTTGAACATCTTGGTTGCCGTTTAGCTCATGATCTCAGGGTCCTGACATCCAGCCCTGTGTTGGGCTCTGTGCTGGGCATGGAGTCTGCTTGAGATTCTCTCTCTCCCTCTCATGTGGCCTCACAGCCCCCCCCCCCACTCATACTCTCTCTTTCTCTCTCTTGCTCATATAAATAAATATATCTTTTTTTAAAGTCTATTCATAACTCAAAATTTCTGTTTCTTTGCAAACCTTTAATAGTCTCTACTATATCCTCTCACATTAGAGGACCAAAAATGCTGTTATTCATAGATGACTAAGAACTGCATTTTTTAGTTTAATATATCTCATTCCACAGAATTTATCACATATTTAGATCTACTTGTGAACCCTCTGCAAAATTATCACCGTATTCCATGAGAATTTGAAAAACCAGACTTCTGAGGAGCATTTCCACTGAGAATTCCTTTACCCATGAAGGACAACAAAATTTACTCCCAGGAGAAACTCATTTGACACATACTGACCAGAACATATTACTTGAGAGTAGTCTGCTTTACATGACGCAGTAAAATGCCATTTTCTGTGATCTATTTTCTTAATAACGGCCACATTCAATTTGTATCCATTTCAGTTTAGTCATAATCTATCTCCTCCATACTACTCCCACCACCTCCACTTCCCCTCTTGGTGGCTCATCAAATCTATAGATATTGGCTAACATAATTAAACAACTATAATTTTTTTAGCTTTACTGAGTTATAACTGACAAAATTTCATATATTGAATGTGTACAGTTTGATGTTTTGATAAGTATACACATCATGAAATGACCACCAGAAAGAAGCTAATGTAGCCATAGCTACCAGGAGAGCACTTAAGATCTACCCGCTTAGCAAATTTCAAGGGTACAGTACAATATTCTTAACTATAGTCACCAGGTTTTACCTTAGATCTCTTGAATGTAGTCATCTTGTGTAACTGAAAATTTGTACCCTTGTAATAAGCCTTCAATTGTTCTTAGAAACAATTAACTGCAAATGTACTGGCATAGTTTCACAAAATATATCTGATTTGAAAAGCAGATTATTTCTAATTGACCAGACAAGAATACTCAAACACTAAAGATATACAAGTATTCCAAAGCCATACATGCAAAAGTGGTATCTGCTCAGCACTGGCTCTCAGGCAGGGACAAGGGAGCTCACTATTCATTAAATCATTTGACACTTTTGACAATGCACAGAATTCAAAAGGGATAGCTAATACCTTCTGTGGGGGGAAAATACGAGTGTCAGTATGACTAATGCACATTCAGTAGATGTTTCATACGCGTTACTGTTTGTATGCCCCATAACAGTCCTAGGACTTAACCCATTTAATAGATGAGGAGACTTCATCTCTGCAGAGTTAAATAACTCATCCAAGTTCACACACCTGGCAAATGGCAGAACTGGAATGTGCACCCAGTTCTCTGGGAACCTTGAAGCCCAGATGCTTTTGCTGCACTATACTGTCTTCCTTTTGGAAATTATATATTTGCAATCTATAATATATAAATTATGTATTTATAATATATAATTAGGGAAGGAAGACACACATGTGAAACATTTAATAATGAGAAACCAAATGTTTTATACCAGAATTCAGTGTGTGTGTGTGTGTATGTGTGTGTGTAGTCAGAATTTATATAGATAAAGTACAACCTATTGAAGAGGTTTTTTGTCCCTTATTGCATTTGGTTTAGAGGATCTGCATTTTTTCCCTCAACCTCTATGTAAAGTTCACCACCCTTCTTTCTCACATTCTCCCCCACCCACTGACCAGGGACTTCAGCCCTCTGTAAAGGTTGAGGTAGGAACAGCTCCTTTTCTCTAAGAAGGTGATTTATCTAACCAGTGGGTCATGTAGGCAAAATTAAGGTGCAAAATGCCCAGCTCATGTGTCACTTATCTTTCTGTCTCTCGGCTCACTTCAGGAGCCTCACATGTCCCTCTTTCCTGATGAGAAGAAAGCCAGCCCTCCTGCCCGGTTTCTTTGCCCCCGACTGGGTGAGTAGCTGGGAGTGCAGAGAAGAATTAGAGGCATATTCTTGTTCTTGGGTCCAAGGGAATGCTCTAATCCAGCTTTAATGAAATTTCAGTAGATGTTTGATCACTATCTGACTCTCGAGCCCACTTCTCAATTTGTTCAAAACTCAGACAGGAGAAGTGCGTGATTATTTGCTAACAAGGGACTCCCAACATCGAACAGCTTTAGGAAAGCTCTGTCTTCCCTGGAGAAAGTCCTAGCTCTGCTGAAGAATGCCCTCTCTCTTGTAAATTACCGTCACTTGGTAGTCACTCTCCGACTGTCAATATATTAACAAGTCAGCTCATAGATTTGTCTGATATAATGTTGATGGATATGAATGGCTAGCAAGGAGACATGGATGTTGGGCCACTTTGCCTCTTGGATAAAGATCCATTTATGACCTGCTTTTGTCTGGGAAGCAGAAAAATCCCAAGCCATAATACTCGAGACAATCTCCTAAGGGTATGCTCTCTTCATGGAGATATTTTCCTATTTCTGTCTGTTTATATTGGTTACTGAAATCTCATACAACCTCTCTCTCTGTATTTTAGTTTGGGGGTTATTTAAATTATTTATGCACTTATTTTTCATACTGTTTCTTTCTGACTTTGCCTCTTTATAATTTTGGAAATGTCAGTTTGTTCTTAAATGCTCTAGCCAGCTTCTCAGAGTTTAGCTTTGAATTTCAACTTTGAACTACAGGAAATTTAATATACGATATTTTAAATCAACCTTGGGTAAGTCATATTTACCCAAATGTTTATTAATTTGATGAATATTGGCCAGTCGTTTTGTCTTTACAGGGAGAGTATAAATTACCAATTATGTTCAGTCAGTGGTTCTTTGTTAATGAAATATCTAAATTCACAACCCATCTCTTATACAAAATTGGAGTTATACAAGAACATTTGCCTTAAAGATATTTTACTCTGAAATGAAATTTTGTATAATCTAACATTCATGAAGGAGGTAAATAGGTGGGTTTTGCAAAGACCATTTATCAAGACCTTTGTTTAACAGAGGAAAAAAATAAAAGAAATAATTAAATATCAGTGAAAAATGGGATTTCTCCTTTGGGAAATGCATTCATTCAGCCTGACCACCCCCAGAACATTCAGTATGTAGCTCCTCTTGTCTAAGGAGAGTGGCAGGATATGGAGAAGCTGATGAATACATGGTCGAATTGAAGCTCTTTGCTTGGCAGACATCCCTCCATCTCTATTAGCTCTGGAGGGGAAAACACTTTTTTTGACCTTTTAAATAGCTGGCCTTCAAAAGTAGCTCAGAATTTGCATATTTTGCAGGGTTGTTTTTTTTTTTTTTTTTCTGAATGCTGAGCACATATGAAACACAGTCATATTCCTTACCCTGTTACTTTATTCTAAAGACCAGAAATGAGGTAGTGAGCCCCCTGACACTGGACCCATGTCTTATTTCTGTTGTCATCCCCCACCCCCTGATAATCATGCTAAGGACATAGAAGGTAGTTAAAAATATTACTTGGATTATAAAATGAGTGAATCATATAAAAAAGAAGGGAAAATTGAATTTAGAAGTGCAACTGGAGATAAACAAGTTCAATACATAGTATGTGGTTTTTGACAAAAAACTTATAAATCAAGGGTTTTAAAATGTGATCATTTCTTTTTTTGTCTTTTTTTTTTTTTTATCTTCTAGTGTCTCCAATAATATAACTAATTAGAAGGTATAGCTAAGTGGTCAGTTTTCAAAGTGAACATAGGAGGCTTGACTAGGTCTTTTCTGAATCCTGGAAAAGGGAACAGGCCATTAGCAGAATATTTTAAATAACTGTGAGTTACATATAATAATTACTGAGGATATTTATGTTATTATGTTATTAAGCAAATTATTTGACAAAAGGAATACTGTACCATATCAAAACAAGTCCCACCCTACCTGATAAATCTAACAGACTCAAATATATACTGTATACACTGTAATATTTAAACAGAAATACCTATGTAATATAATATATACATAGGCACTCTGTTTCCCTTTACACATGATCTGAAAGCTCACATTTGTCTTTTAACTCTCAGATCTTTTGAAAATAATGTGTCCCTTCCCAGGGGATGAGGGTGCTATTATGATGAGGTTCAAATCTAATCATCACAAAATTGGCAGGCTGTCTCTAATGCATTAGCAAACAGTAAATCAAAGTGTAGGCCATCCGTATGAGAAATCTGCTCCTGCTTTGAAATCTAAGGACATTTTCAGTCTGAAGAGTTTTTCTTAGAATAACAGTTAGAAATTCCATGCAAATCTTCCAGTTCAAGGAGAACAAGAATCGCAGTGTGTTTCTGAACAGCCACACTTCCTCTCACAGCACACTTGTGCAATCCCCTTAGACATTAGGGATCAGGTGAATTGACCTTTCTGGAAAGTTAGAGTAGCCCTCTGTCCACATTTTCCCAAAACCATCTCTAAATATGTTTTATGGTCCCAGCATAATTATTAATGAAGCCTACTTTTCCTTCCCAAAGCACTTCAGTCTGGATAATAAATTATATAGTTATCCTATTTTAGTTAAGGTAACAAATAGGAAGTTTTATTAATGATATGGGTTTGTTGCTAATGAGATTTAACTAAGAAAATTTTAATTAAACAGTAAGTTTCCATGAAGTCAGCTAACTTTTAAAGGGGCAAGAAAATGTTCTCTTAAACAAAATTCTTTTTTATATTTTGCAGCTCTTTTCAACAGCTGCAATTAAAAAAAAATCTAATTATAATTAAAAAAAAAAAGTAGTCTTGAGAAAGTTCCCTAAAGAGACTTTGGTTTTTTATTTACTTTATTTTTTAATTTTTTTGTCACATGTTTTAAATTTAACTTCAATTAACTAACATACAGGGTATTACTAGTTTTGGAAGTAAAGTTCAGGGATTGATTATATATATAAAACACCCAGGGCTCAGGCTTTGTTGTGGTTTTGTTTGTTTGTTTGTTTGTTTAATAGAGCTTAATCTGAGGCATCAGGCAATGGTTGTATTCTTTCCCACCCAGAGAATGACATTCTCTACATCCATTCTTTGGCCATAATTCTGCTGTAGACATTCGTGTATCTTCCTATTCATATGCGATTGGCTGTAAAGCATCAGCTCTAGGGCATGAGCTGCCATCCATGGGAGACAAATTTCCTTTCTCCTGAGTTATGATGTCCACCTTAGTGTCAAGTAGCCAGGAAACAAAAACCAACATGTATGAAGGGCGATCACGGACGTTGCCTTAAAGGCAAAGGATGTTGAACCACATATAACCGGTTATTTTCTGGTTCAGTTAACATTTCTAGAAAACCTAGAACCAGGCACAAATGTTTTATTTGAACTTTATAACAACCCGTGAGGTCTGTGTTACTTTACAGGTAGGAAAATAGAGAGCTGGCAAGATTAGGTGACTTCCTTCAAGTCACTTGGCTGGTCATGGAGGGAAAGCTGATTCAAATCCTGGCTGCCTGATTCAGCCTGTGTGCTCTCTCTGCCCCACCCGTGCTCACATCTCTAGCTACAGTCTTTGATCTCTGGCTGAGAAGAGCATTTTCACATGGGTAGAAAACCATTTCCTACTGGACTGAAATAAGATTCCCTGTTTCAGGGGCACCTGGGTGGCTCAGTGGGTTAAGCCTCTGCCTTTGGCTCAGGTCATGATCTCAGGGTCCTGGGATTGAGCCCTGGGTCAGGCTCTCTGCTCAGTGGGGAGCCTGTTCCACCCCCCCACCCCCCCACCTATTTGTGATCTCTGTCAAATAAATAAATAAAATCTTAAAAAAAAATCCCTGCATGGAGGTAAAATTGAATATTCTTATTTTACTTGAGAAATCTTCAGCACTTGCTTTAGAAAAAAAAAAAGTGGGCAGATGGCATCATCCTTATCTTTTTTTTTCTTCTTCCATCTGCCCTTAACAATTTTTTAAAGGCAATTGTACATTTCAGCGGGAAGACACTCTATGACTGTACTGCCTCGAGATAGCCTTATCTTCTCCATTTCATTTTTTTTTTTTGAAGCTGTAAACTGGCTATGTTCTTTAGTCTTTTCAACTTCAAAACTGGAAAGTTGGCTCTAAAATTAAAGAGGATCAGGAATCCAAAGAAGAGCAGGAAAATTTGAGATTCTTTTCATTTAACTCTCAAGGATCAACGAACCATTTGGTTGTACAAAGATTTGAAGGCGGGTTCACAGACATCCAAAAAGGCTTGGGCTCCTTACAGTCATGGTTGCGACAGATGTCCAAACTTCTTCACATGTGGGATGAAAGATGGTCCATCCTATGGGACAAGAGAATACAAGGTCCTTAAAGATGCCCCAATCTTACTACTGTCCCGAAGCCTGCCATTTCAGAAGGCCTCCTGGAGGACCCTGGAACAGGAGGACATTAATAGAAAAACTGGAAAAATTTGAGTACAATCTGTAGTTTAGCTAATAGTATTGTACCAATGTCGACTTCTTAGTTTTGGTAATTGCACTGTGGCTATTAACCATATTCATAGCAAGGTATGAACATTAAAGGAAGCTGTGTGAAACTTATAAGGTAGCCCTTCGTGCTATTTTTGCAACTTTTCCATAAGTCTAAAACTCTTTCATAACAAAAACCTTAAACAAAATGTACCAGAATATGAAGAGCAGTTGTCTTTGGAAGGTGAAGGTATAGATTTTCATTTTCTCCTTCATACTTCTCTGTCTTCTAAACTCTCTATACAATAAGCATGTATATTCAGAAAAGACATGTTATCATTTTAATGTTCGGTCAGGAAATTCTCTATGTGTGGCTTTGGTTGTGAAAAAATTAACACATTTTTATTTTAAAAATAGAGAATGCAAAAATTTTATATCACGTGTTAGAAAGCATCTGAAAGCTTTAATAGCAAAGGGGATTCAGCTTTTGACAGGAGAAATTCCATGCCAGTTAATGCTGTTTTTGTATAGATACTTAAATTGTCATTCAGTCATCCTTTTGTTCTGATTACAAGCAGGCTCTTACCATTTTCCAAAGCTGAAATGATCCCAGATAGAATGAGCAAGTGTGGAAAATGCCACTTTCTTTTGAATAGTTGAAGAATGTCCTGATACTATCTTTTAATATTATGTTCAACCATAACACCATATATTGATTTTCAATTTTTAAAGTATTACTGGTCTACAAAATATACTTGTTTAAAAAGAAAAAAAACCTTACATCTTTCTTGGAAGCTTTGGAAGGCATTGCAGGATTTCACAGTGCCTCCAAGTCATTATTTTGACATGTTATTATATAATTCTGTGGCTGTGATAGATGGAACTAAAAGGAAGCCTGTTTCTTTTTAGGCTTCTGGACAAATGCCAGGGAACAGCTGAAATGAGCAGAAACAGGCTTCCACTGGTATCAGTCCTTGGAACCTGAAGGATCCACTGTGAGAAAAGCCACATCGTAGTTTCTAAGCTATTCAAAAAATTTGTTTAAAGATGAAGGAAGACATAGTTTTGGGATAGCTGCAGAAAAACTGAGCAGGTAATTAGTGAATTAATGGAAAGCTTATGTGATAGAAAACCTAAATTATTCTTTTATCTTTGCTCCTCCCCATCCTCCTCACATCCAGAATCATTTTCTATGTTGCAAAGAAAGGATGTTTAGCTTTCACTTTCATAAATTTCTTTTCTTTTTTTTTTTAAATGTTTACTCGACAAAGAGAGATCACAAGTAGGCAGAGAGGCAGGCAGAGAGAGAGGAAAGCAGGGTGCTTGCTGAGCAGAGAGCCCGATGCGGCGGCGCTCGATCCCAGGACCCTGGGATCATGACTGGAGCTGAAGACAGAGGCTTTAACCCACTGAGCCACCCAGGCGCCCCTAGCTTTCACTTTCAAAAGTGGAGCAAAGAAGGTCTGACAAGATTATTTTGAGAGCTTTACTAAACAGGGTACATTGAAAGGTATCTACTTAATGCCATATGGACATACATAAGTATATATAAAGATATATAATATTCACATTGCGTGGTGGAATAACAATCCAAATGTAAGAATATTTTGATGCTATCAGCTTTATTTATTCACTGGTCAAGCCAAATACAGGCAAGATCTCTGAACAATGGTTTTCTGGGGAACTGTAAAAGAAAACTTTCAATTTTTATCGTATTTGAAATAATAGGAATTAGCTTAGCATTGCAGTGCTTTTTGTTCCATATTTTATCTCATCTCAATCATTTGAGGTAAATAAAAGTGTCATGATTTAATGACAAACACTTGGATACTTCAGTCTGGTGTCCTATACATCTTTGTCAAAGGGTCTTAACATGGGGTACAGATCTGTCCACTGTCCACAGAGTTTTCAGCCTCGAAAGTGATGGAGCATTTTTCCCTGACAATGGCTTAGAATCTGCTCTAACCTGTAAACCGGGATGGTGCTTGGGATATTTCTGGTCTTGAATACATGTTTGTCTTCATACATTTGCATTTTATGGATGTTGAATCAGAAGGCTATTACATAGCTCCTGACGGGAGTACTTGGTCAAAATGGTGCGTGGGGTATAGTGATGGGGCTTTGTTACTGCACCTTCTAAAGATGATTTTATTTGAATGGTCTATGAGTGTCAGTTTTCCTCAAAGCAATTTCTCTGTGAAGTTAACAATACATGTAAAATATAAAAACACCTGAAGGGGCATCAAGCTGCAAACTTTTGTAAGCAAGGTATCTGTTCAGCTCATACTGGACAATTTAGCAGCCTTGGCTACTCCTCTCTGAGATTCAGTAACTGAACCTGAATGTTATTTTGACTAAAAGGAATATTATTGTTAGAACGCTCTTTATAAAGTGGAAAGTTAATCCAGACAATTAACCTACTAATTAAATTGTAGAGAGGCAAGAGACAGACTCCTTTGTATTTGAATGTTTTAGAATTGATGACCTGTTCCAAGATTATGTATTCCTAGGTAACTGTATTCAAGATGACTTTTTTCCTCGTCTTTGAAAATGTCTCGGGCACTTAGGCTTATATGATTATATTAACACTAACGATGAATTTCCCCAAAGGCTCTTATTGGTTACTATTTTGCTCACTGGATTTGCTGCCATTGAAACTCATTACAGCTGTTAGCACATGTCCAGTGAGGTGTTTCTGTGCAAAGCAGAATGACTGCAGGAGTCTGAGTAGGCTGGGGTGGGGGTAGGATGAAGGCGGGGTGGGGCGGGGCGGGGCGGGGCGGGGCGAGGAGGGAGGGGAGGGGCACCAGCAGCGCTGGTCCTGTGCTATCTCCCTGAGTCAGCTTCTAGCCCTGTGCACTTGGTATTTCCTCTGCTCCCCTGGCCTTTCCTCCAAGCTCTTGGCTAGGCTTGGCTCATCCGCATCCTCCCAATCTCAGCTTCTTAGAGAGACCTCTGATCATCCCATCCGAAGTGGACTCCTCAGTAACTCTCACAGTGATTACCCTTCTTTATCAAAATAGACTATAGACTCCTTTGGGGAGTCTATGGATTTAGCTTCTCTCTCTGCTCTGTGCTTCATCCTATCACTCATATCTAGCAAAGCGCATGGCACATGGAGAGGCTTATTAAATATCTCATTTGGTGAGTGAAGGAATGATCCCCTCAGCAGTCCTGTGATATGGATAAAAGTATCCCTAGTTCGTAGAAAAGGAAATGTGGCCAGAGAGATTACATGACTTGCCACCCAGCTAATAATAGAAAAGCTCAAGTGTAAACCAAAGTATTTCTGACTCAAACTTTTCTTGCTCCATGAAAACTTTAGTTGGGGGACGCCTGGGTGGCTCAGTTGGTTAAGCGACTGCCTTCGGCTCAGGTCATGATCCTGGAGACCCCAGAGAGAGTCCCGCATCTGGCTCCCAGCTCCTTGGGCGGTCAGGTTCTCTCTCTGACCTTCTCACCTCTTATGCTTACTCTCACTTTTTCTTGCTTTCTCAAATAAATAAATTCTTAAAAAACACACACACACTTCAGTTGGTTGGCTTTTTTTTTTTCATACATTTACTGCCCATTTTTTATTAATTATTTTTATTAACCTATAATGTATTATTTGCTCCAGGGGTACAGGTCTGTGAATTGTCAGGCTTACACATTTCACAGCACTCACCATAGCACATACCTTCCCCAATGTCCATAACCCAACCACCCTCTCCATACCCCCAGTTGGTTGGCTTTTTAAGACCTTGGGTAAATTACATTGTTAAAAGTGTCAAAATATCCATAATATCATTAGTCTTTGTGTAAGTGGTTGTTTTCAGATATTAACATTGTATAAGCTGCACAGCCCCTGAAAAACAACAAATGTTTAAATGAGCTGACATAGCACATACATTCTAAGCAATGAAGGTGCAATTCATTTCGCTTCTGGCATTTTTTCCCCTAAAAGCATTTGGTGTTTTTAGTGACAATCTTGATATTCCCCATTCAGATGGCTAGAGCTTATCTACAGGTAGGGCATTTCATTGTTTCTCTAGTTACTTCCCTCAAACCATGATGGTTTTTCAATAAAACAGGGAAAAAAAATACGTATAGCCTAGTGTTTCTGCACTGACTTCATTACTAAGTTGGGTAAAGCTGAATTGAGGGAAAAAGCAAGCATTACTTAGTAAACAAGTATATTTTTGAAGAAATTACGTCTTCCAATCAATATGGGATTTCAAAATCTGGTTTTAAATCCTAGGGTATTTTGTTTTGTTTTCCATGTTATCCATTTAAAGATCTGCTTAGTAATATATTTCATGAGGCAGATAGGTATACTCAGATACCAAGTTTCATTAGCCTTCTGTCTTCTGGTAATAGTTTCATGGGTACATGAATATTCATTATTCAGTGAATGTATAATAAAGTGACTATTTCCCTGTGAAGCTCAAGGGAATAGCTGTTATATATATAATATAGTCATTAACACTGCTCACCAAATATCTCTCTCTCATTCTAGGCACACAGGAAGATATCCCTTCCTGCCTTCTAAAGTTTGGGTGGCCATGAGATGGGCTTTGGCGGTGAAATAGGAACAAAATGCCACATGTTCCTTTCAGTACTTTAAAACAAACAAACTTGCTATTAACTCTTACTTCTTTTCAGTAACATTCTCATGATATAAGGGATTGAGAAGCAAACACGGCTGAGGTGAAGTCTAGGTACTGATGTGAACAAATGCCCTTGATTTATAGGTAACCAGACCTAGTTTGACTTTGCCCCACCCACTTCTGTGATCCTAGGCAGTTCAATTCGTATGATGATTTCTTAGTTTCATCATTTTTTTAAATGATCACACTTAAATTTTCTTTTTTAAATGGATCATATTGCTCCCAAATCTCTTTGATATCTATTAGTTTTTTTGTTTTGTTTTGTTTTAAAGAAAAAAGTGCTTTATTACTTGTGGATTCTTAGTCCATCTTTATGAATTTGTGATTCTGGGTACTAAAAAAGAAGGGGATATGTCACCTCCTCTCTCTCTGCCTGCCTCTCTGCCTACTGTGACCTCTCTCTGTCAGATAAACAAATAAAATATTAAAAAAAAAAAAAAAAACAAACAAAAAAAAAACAGCAGAAATCATCATTTAACATGATCCAGGTTTGTAGAAGACAACTGAGGGATGGCACCTTCTCTTGCTCCCTCCCCTCAAAAATAATCTGTTAGGGCGCCTGGGTGGCTCAGTGGGTTAAGCCGCTGCCTTCGGCTCAGGTCATGATCTCAGGGTCCTGGGATCGAGTCCCTCATCGGGCTCTCTGCTCAGCAGGGAGCTTGCTTCCCTCTCTCTCTCTCTCTGCCCGCCTCTCTACCAACTTGTGATCTCTCTCTGCCAAATAAATAAATAAAATCTTTAAAAAAAAATAATCTGTTAGACTTAACAGTGTGTGATACAAAAAACCTTCTAAATTACAAGAATCCCCTTGTATTGCCAGTAGGAATTATGGTCAATATTTTTACATTTGGACCCTTTGGAGAATAAACCTTTCTTTTGTTGTCTCCTCCTGTCACTTAAGATCAGGAATGTTTTTATTCCTTTTTTTCATAATTAGAGTTTAAATTTCTCTTGAGATGACAAAGTCCCCGAATTAATGAGGGAAAGACAATTTAAGTACAATTATGGGTATACATAGAATTAGAAAATTTTCTGCAGTAGAAGAGATACAGCTATGTATATCATTTCTTTTTTATTTTTTCTCTCCTCCAACAAAGAGAAACCAGTTGGAATAGCATCTAGTTTTCTTCCTCTAAAATTATGATGATGTGATGTAGCCCTTTAAATATATTTAGCATACACAAGTTGGTCGGTTTTATGTTTATGTATGACCCAGAAGGATGCTCAGATGACGAATTAGCATCGACATGTCCCTGCTCAGCTGCCACTTATGAGTCACAGGAAAGTAACATCAGTGTATAGATTAAAAACATCATCAACATCACACTCCCGAGAGGTGAGTTACCTGGTTAAAAAACATGCCTTTGTAGTAAGGATGCATGGTCTGAGGCGGCATCATCGTCTGGAACTGTATGAGGCAGCACAGTCGGATTTTGAGTGAAATATACAGAGTCATCTGCAGCTGTTACGGTCTGCACCGCTGTCTGCATAGATAACAGCTTACATGGTGCCAAGACAAATTAGAATAACTTCTTAACAAATTAATTAATTCACCCCACAATTCACAGAATTTTTTTTTCTTCAAGTTCGAGTGGCAAACCTGGAAGTTAAGGGATCATGGGCCCATTTTGTGTGTTTTCTCTGAATAATATTTAAATTATTGTGAGGGCGCCTGGGTGGCTCAGCATGATCCTGGGGTCCTGGGATGGAACCCCAAGTCTGGCTCCCTGGTCAGCGGGGAGTCTGCTTCTCCCTCTCCCTCGGACCCTCCCCAGGCGTGTGTGCTCTCTCTCTCAAATACACAAGTTAAATTAAATTAAATTAAACTGGAGGACATGAACTTGTATCACAAATGGCAAGGTATATCAGTCAGGGTTTTATGTAAAGAAAATTGTTTTTTGGAGCACCTGGGTGGCTCAGTCCATAAATGACTACCTTCAGTTCAGGTCATGATCTCAGGGTTCTGGGATAGAGCCCCAAGTCAGCACCCTGCTCAGCAGGGAGCCTGCTTCTCCCTCTTCCTCTGCCTCTCCTCCTTTTCTTATGTGCTCTCTCTCTCTCTCTCACTCTCAAATAAATAAATAGAATTTAAAAAAAAAGAAAAGAAAATGGTTTTGGCTAACTTGAAGAGAAAATGAATCTGTTTGAAAGTTGTCCACGTAATCACTCTGGAAGTTGAGGGATTAAGAAGAGAAAATTGATATGGGTGACTGGAGGTTGGCCCAAGAGCAAGAAGTACGCCAGTCGTGACTGTGGAGTACTCTTAATGGTTTCCACTGGCACTGCCACTAGTAGTCACCAAGGCTAGGGTTGTATTGTCTCTGCCAGCCGGTTCAGCATAGGACTCACAATGCTGCTTCTTCTGGACTCCACGTCTCTCTCTGGTGAGCAACTGCAGCTGCTGACTTTTGTCACTAGTAGTTTCTCAGCTCCCTGCGTCTTATGAAGCCCTGGTTGGAAATACCCAATTGGTCAAGCCTGGACTGTAAGCCTACACTCAGGGGTCTCCAGCCACTTTCACTTCACTGTTTCACTTCTGAGGTGGGAAGCAACACTCAGACAGAGACTGTCCCGTGATAGGTGGACGTGCTGGGGTGCTGGATACATTCAAACAACCCAATCTGCCACATAAGCTTTGCTCTGTCACTTTTCTGTGTGATGGCAAGGATATGCAACCCACTGAAAGGTGCTTGATAACTATTTTCATTTAAAAATGTGTTTGCATTGCCTGAAAGCAGTAGAAGTTTCCCTTAAGCATTCTGTCATATGTTGGTAAACTGAATTTAACATTATCTAAAATATTTATAACCCTGTCCTCTTTTAAATATTATAGCACAGAAAATCAGTGTCTGGGTTGTTTATTTTTTAAATTTATCTTGAGAGAGTATGACCTATTTCAGAGAAATTTAAGTTGCCTATTAACATTATACCTTCCTTTGTGTTGCAGATTACTTTAATTCATTCACTCAAATATTTCCTAAGCACCTAGACACTGGGGATAGACTAGGGCTGACAAAAAACAGCTCTGAGTCTTATGGCACTGATCATTTATTTTGCTGATCATTATGGCCAGTTCGAATCCTGTGCTCCTCCTTTGAGGCTCAGTTTCAGGGGTGGGAGGGAGGAACTTACACAGCAGTGCTCTGTTCCCTCTATTGCCAGAGAGTTTACCACTCTGCACCTGGTGTAGGGTCTGATGTTATAAGTGTGTGAAGTACGTTTACTTAAACTACCATAATCCTATGTGTTTTCCCAGATTTGACTCTCCAACTTTGTTGATTACTGTTTACTATAAGGATCCTTTTCCTTGTACAAGTGGGAACAAGGCTTTGAAAAGGAACAGCACATTTGAGGCCATCCTATCTCCTCATGCAATAGCACATGTGATATAATTACATGAGTTTAGGGCATAAATTTAAGCTCAATTCCTCTCTGACCCCTATTCCCATTAGTCCTAACTTGCATGTCTATAGTGATGCTGCTTTAGGCTCCATTATGGAGTTCCATAGACTGGAGTGGTTTTATTTCATAAGCCATCGTTCTCACATTTTTCTTGGTCTCTAAGTCTTGAGAATATGGCAAGGGACAGTTCACATTTGTAAGAATATGACCAGATAAATCAAGTGCTCTTATTTCCTTTAAGTGTTGCTCTTATGTTCATCTTCTTGCTTCTATGTTCATTTTTCCTTGTACTGAAAAAATAGGTTTAAGATGGCCTTTCCTCATCTCTAGTGTTTTGCATTTTAATATGGTGTGCCTAGCTGTGGGGTTTCTCTTCCTGTCCTCCCTTGCCCCACCCTTCTTTCCCCTCCCCTGCCCTCCCCCTTCTCTCTCCTTCCCTCCCCTTCCCTCCCCTCCCTTTCCAACACGGCTACCATTGTACTATATCTGTAGGTAGTGTGGCGTATTAATCTGAAAACTCATGTACTTCTTGAATTCTGGAGAATTTTCATCCATTATCTCTTCAAAACTTGTCTTGCTTCCCTTTTCTCCATTTTTCCCCCCTTTGGGATATTAGAGACGTGTTGGAGTTCTCATTTTACATATCTTTATTTTGCTTTAGTTTTTGACTTGTCTCTCTGCTGCATTGTAAATAGTTTGTTCAGTCCAGTTTGGCCATCTGGAGATTTCCTATTCGTTGTCTTCTTCTTCTTCTTCTCCTTCTTCTTCTCCTCCTCCTCCTCCTCCTTCTCCTCCTCCTCCTCCTCCTCCTGCTCCTCTTCTTCTTCTTCTTCTTCTTTTTTCCTTATATACTCAGGACCTAGAACATCTTAGAATTGGTGATTGTGCTATTGGCAATGAACCACAGTGGTCTTCCTGTTATGCGTGGATTTAAATGATGTTATCTTTTTTCTGTTCCCCTAACACTGGTCTTCTTTTCTTACCAATTCTGCTTCTATTTCATCAGCAAAACTGAAGTTAGTAATTAGAAATTTGATAATGAGAAATAAGGTAATTAGACCAGCAAGATCAATCTGTTGGACATTGTTACTCTACCCTCATGTACACTCTTGACTCAACTGATCCTGTGTTTTCTCTCAGTTTGTCCAATGAAAATATGCAGGCCAGAACCTTGCATTTATAAAACAGTGTGTTGGAATTAAATAGTGTCTCATTTTCGATTCAAAATTATATAATACTGTGAACATACCAAAAGTGTTGATTAGCTCTGGAAATCCATTGTAGACCCAAAGAACTGAGTTTCTAAGTTGCTTTTTATCACTTGCCTTTCCTGAAGGAGAATGGACTCCCTTCTCTGAAAAATATAAAATAAAACTTCTATTTCCTCTTATTCCCCTTTTCAAAAGGTATCAAGATAACAGATGTGAGGAAAGGGGAGGACTTTGGAAGCAACATGTGGACCACAGGATGCTAGGCTGACTGCGTGAGCCTATCTGACTACAGTGGAAATGCAATGCCCTGCTCCTTGACCTGAGTAAGTCCCTGGTCTGCATACCAGTGAAACTCCCTGGTAAGTGAGAAACCACCACTTACGTTGCTGACTACATGGGTCATACATTTGTTGCAGGACTTTGTGTGAAATGCGGACTTCTTTGCTGAAGACGGGAATCAGGTCTAATTACTTAAGAATAGAAACAGAAAAAAAATTAAAAAAAAAAAAACCTAAGTTTTTTTGGAATGGAATCTCTGCTTACCTGATCAGGTTGGGTCCAAGATGCTAATAAACCTCTGATGTTTTGCAATGTGAATGATGGTAGAGGAGGTGGAATAGGAAATTGCTGTCCTCAACTCTGCTGCTGCTTGCATCTGCTTCAGTGGCATCTGTTCAGTGGCATCTGACTCTAACCCATCTTGTCTCAGCTGGATAAAGGGAAAGCCATGAAAAGAAATTAGCAACATTTTTGGCCCTTCATTAACTTCATGGTTATAGTACTGTGCCTCCAATATCCACGGAAGCTCAGCTAGTAACTGAATTTGGTATATTATTAATCAAGCCACATGTTTTTATGGAGAATTTTCTATGGTCTCAACACTGGGATTTTAGTGAGAGATGGTAAAAAAAAATACGTTCTCTAGTAGGGCATATTAACTGATTAATCAAATGCTTTTTGGGATTTACTGTTGTGCCAAGTGCTCTAGGGAAAACACAGGTGTTTAAAAGATCTCTTATACTGGCAGATACCTAAGTCTTTCCTGAATGAAACAAAAATATTTTATTTTTGATAGTTAAAATTTTCTTTTCTATGAATAATTTTCATGTTCTTTCATTATGAGGAATTCGTATCTCTAAAGATGTAGTAAAACTGAGTACATGGGATATATGTTCATCTCAGGCCACACAGATTAGTTTTGAAGGTGTAACAGTCTTTTAAAGGTTTCTCACGGGTAAGGAAGAAATGGGTTTTAAATACCAGATGGTATAGCACCAAGAGGAATGTATTTATAATAGCTTTAAGTAAGTACTAGAGCAAAAATTGAACAGTCATGGGTAAATTTATATATATATATATAAACTTATATAAATTTATTTATACTATTATATATAAATTTATGTCTTTATTATATATTTTTATATATATTATATATTTATATATGTCTTTATTAGATATATAAATATATTATATATTTATTATATATATTAAATATTATATATTTATATATAAGTATATATTTAATATTTATATATTATATATTTATATATGTCTTTATTATATATATTTTTATATAAATACATATTTATATATATAAATATATATATTTATATATATAAATTTATATATAAGAGAAATATATAGAGAGAGAAAATAAATATTCTTCCTTATCACTTGCTCACAAATATTTAACTTATATTAAACCTTATTACATGAGAAGTTCCTGGTGATTAATTCTCGGGAGTATGAAGGTACAAAGAACTTCAACAAGTATATTAAAATCATAGTAGCCTTTAATTTGAATATGACAATGGTGTTGTTTTATGAAATGGTTTCGTAGCCTACATTTTAAAAAAAATAAGCTTGAAGTTTGAAAAGTTTGGAAAGAGAATTCTGAGAGGCCACCCTAAAGGCAGTTGGCTAACCATGACCAACAGGTAGATTGAGATATGCTACGTGTATGGAAGCAGATGAATTAAACTTTGCTTTAAACAATTTTTCATCAAGCATTTGGCTTATCTCACCTGTGAAGAAGTTCACGGTAAGAAACCTGGCATTGCCACTTGTCCTATGCAACTCCGGTTGGGAGTGCAAAGACAATTTTCGTGCTTTTCTAGTTTTCTGCTAGAGTCGTAAATATGCCATGTCCTTGGTGCTGTTTTGCTGAGCCTTCAAAAAAGAGGTGATGTTGTGGCAGTTTTGAAGATGAAACTGTGTCTAATCAATAAAAAAATGTTCTCTATCCCCATCGATCTTACTTAAAAAACTCTCTATATAAATTCTAGAAACTATTTTAGAAATAGCTTAAAATTAAATTTAAATTATTTAATCATGAGGAGTAAATGCAGACAAAGTAAAGAGAATCTGAGGAAGCAGACCAGTATTCACCATTCAGAAATTTTCTTGTCTTTCAAGCAATAACCTAGAAGATAATCCATCAATTATTTAAGGACTTTTTAATCTGATAGTATGTATATCTTTAACAAAACTCATTACAACAGGGGCATCTGGGTGGTTCAGTCGGTTAAGCATCTGCCTTGGGCTCAGATCTTGATCCCAGGGTTCTGGGATGGAACCTAACACGGGGCTCCCTGCTTAGTGGGGAGCCGGCTTTTCCTTCTCCTCCCTGTTTGTGCTCTCTTGCTGTCTCTGTCTCTCTCTCAAATAAATAAACAAAATCTTAAAAGAAAAAAATACCATATTGGGTCTCCAAGGAAAAGTGGTGTGTGTATGTGTACATGAAAAAACATAACAAACTTAACTTGCCTTGAAATTTTTAAAAATGTTTAAATAATGTAAATATAAATATACATAATGTGAAATTAAAATACTTTTAATTTTTTAAAATTTTAATTTAATTTTTTAAAAGATTTTATTTATTTGAGAGAGAGAAAGCAGAGTGAAAGCACAAGCTGGGAGGAGAGGCAGAGGGAGAGGGAGAAGCAGATTTCCTACTGAGCAGGGAGCCCGATGCAGGGCTCAATCCCAGGACCCTGGGATCATGACCTGAGCCAAAGGCAGAGGCTTAATCAACTGAGCCACCCAGGCACCGATGTAGGGCTTAAACTCATGATCCTAAGATCAAGACCTGAGCTGAGATCAGAGTTAGATGCTTAACTGTCTGAGCCACCCAGGTGCCTTAGAAATTAAAATACTTTCTTTTCAAAAGGAGACTTTAAAAACGTTGAGCATTAAATCTGTCTATAAGCAGACTAAAGCATTTCATTCTGATAATTTTTCTGCATGCAGGTTATCTCATATAACACTTATGCTCCAGTTTCCTTGAAAGTAAAGAATATATGTTTAAAGCCAATGGATTATTAAATAATGCAGAAAGCTTAATTATCATTTTCTTGGACTATTCACTAATAAGATAAAGTTGAGATAGGAATAATTATAAATATTTTTAAATATAAATTGATGATCTAACAAAGTTTTTGCTGTTTATTAAAATCTGTTTCATCAGACTTCTTTTTTTCCCAGGTATGCTGGGGTTTTTTGCTCATTTCCAAATTCACTGTAGTCATGAGAGCAGCTATATGTACTGGGAAAGTCAGATTCAGCTGTCTGCTTTCATGTGAATCACACCATGATTGTGGATCTTTAAAAAAGCATAATAAGAACAATTTTTTATATAATTGTATTAATATTAGACTCTTGTTGAAGTTAGTGAAGTTGACTTAACTTTGAAAAGAAAACATTAAACATTTGTTTTTTTCTTTGTAAATGTCATAGCAGCTTTGTAGAATACTTACATTTATAGTGGATAATGTGGTTATATTTGTGAATTTTAGAATCTTACCTGTAGTATGTGGATAATATTTTTGTGAAAAACACATACTGTATATTTCTATCTTTCTGTTCATTTTGAAGAGTAAGGAAAGATTATTTTAAGACCTGGTCTTGACGCTTTGCAAATCTCTTCAGTTTATATGTAGTCCTTCAGAGGCTTGTGAAAAATTGTTCTAAAAAGTGCATAGAGGTGAGCCCCAGTCAGGTGAAGTCCTCAGCCAAGATAAACTTTAGAAGCCAATATACTTCTTTTTTTTTTTTAAGATTAATTTATTTAAGAGAGAGAGGGCAAGAGAAATCTGAAGCAGAATCCACACTGAGTGAGGACTCGATCTCAAGACCCCAAGATCATGACTTGAGTTGAAACCAAGAGTCAGGCACTTAATTGCCTGTGCCACCTTGGTGCCCCCTAAAAGCCAATACAATTCTAAAGAGAAAATCTTTATAAAATATACAGAACAATCCTCACACACTGAACAGCTAACTGCAGGGAAAAGCATGGAGAATAACAATCATCACCTACCCTCTGTATATGATTCATACAGAGTATTTAACAATCAGAAGATGGAAGGTCAATAAATGTCGCATGAACTTACTCATACGGGTTGGAAAATAGGTTGACATGTGCAAAATGCACAAATGATCCTCTAAGAGTCCACTCTCATTGAAAAATACTGTTCCTAAGTTAATTTACCAATTTTACTCCATATTGCCTAATTTTTCTCCATTAAAATTTAAGTGAGAGATTCTCATTTAAAAAACAAATACCTTCTCCCCCGCCCCCTTTTTTTTAGAGAGAGAGAGGGAGTGAGAGGGAGTAGGAGACAGAGAATCTTAAGCAGGCTCCACCTCTGGTGTGGAGCCTATTTGGGGCTCGATCTCACAACCCTGAGATCATGATCTGAGCTGAAATCTAGAATTGGATGCTTAGCTGACTGAGACACCCAGATGCCCCAAACTACTACTACTTTTATTTATTTTTTAAGATTTATTTATTTATTTATTTATTTGACAGAGAGAGAGGAAGAGATCACAAGTAGGCAGAGCAGCAGGCAGAGAGAGATGCTGAAGCAGGCTCCCCCCTGAGAAGAGAGCCCAATGCGGGGCTCCATCCCAGGTCCCTGAAATCATGACCTGAGCCAAAGACAGAGGCTTAACTGGTTGAGCCACTCAGGCGCACCCTACTACTTCTTTTAAAAGAATATTTATCATCAATATAGCTGGTACACTAGTGCTAGCTTGTAGCACTAGTAGCACTAGTGTACCAGCTTGTACCAGCTTGTACCAGCTCATGAGACCAACTGTATGTATATTTTCACAACTCTGTCCAGTGATGTCCCAAAGGTAGCTTGAAATCAAGTGTGGTGGGAATATTTACATCAAAGAGAAAAAAATTACTATAAATCATACTCCTAGCCCCAGAAAGCTGGTTTACCACTACACCATTAAACATTAACATATAATGAAAGGAAAAGAGAAATTTGCTTAGGGTCAAAATCCAACCTTCCAATTAGGGAAACATTTTAGAGATTTTTTTCAGAGGATATTATAAAAGATTAATGTGGTTCTTATCAAAATCTACTATGCTGTATTAAAATATTATTGAAGTATAATGAAGTTCATCAGAAAGAATGAATAGGTATCTATTAGCTATTAAAACACTAAAAAGTCCAAGAGTTAAAAAGCATGGTACCAGTGCAAGGACAAAAAATTGGATAGAACAAAATACATACTCCAGAAAAAGACCCTATCATATACTATAACAATATTTACCGTGAGAATGACTGGTTGGTACTTCATAAGTTAAAAGGAAAATTATTTGTGCCCCGTGCCTCATCCAGTAATTCAGTAAGTTTCAAACTAGAATTTAAAAATACAACTGTAGAAAAAGTAAAAGGAAATAGAATGTTTACCGACTACAGGTAGAAAACTTTCTAAGTTTCTCTCTTCAGATTTCTGCTTCCCAAGTTGATGTCTGTTGCTTTCATTCTAAGAACTCAAATAAGCTAGATACACTGGAAAAATCACAGGTTTTTTGTTTTTTTGTTTTTAAATCCCATCAAATTGCTGAGGCTGCAAAGAAACCTAATGAACTAAATTCCAGAAACTGGCGACCTCTGGCTAGCAGAGGGAAGACAAAGAGCTGCCCTCAGCCCTAGCAGGATGGTGGTGTTGGGGGAGAGGGGTAAACTGCTGGGAGAAAGTGGCCAAAACAGTTTCAGCAACATGTGGGGGAGGGGGACAGATTAGATTCCTAAGTGTCCCGCCCGACCCCAGAACTAACACTGAGTCCCAGGAACCCACTAACTTCTTTACAAGGAATGGCACTTCAGTAGCACGGTAACGCTGTGTTGCCACTGCCTACCCACAATTGTTACTGCTGTTTTACAAATACGGTAATTGAGGTGGAGAGGCCATTAGCCCAGGCTCACAGGGTGAGTGGGAACCAGGATTTATGCTCAGGCATGGTGACCCCTTAGGTTTCAGTCTTAGCTACCATGCTATTCTGCTTCCCAGTAAATAGTCAAAGGTTATTCATCACTATAGCCTGATGAAGTTATTTACTGACTGAATGTACCCAAATTATCGAGCACTTTTCTCACACTCTCTACAAGGAAGCAAATTCAATACATATAATTTGAAATTTGAGAGCATTGAAAAATTAGGACAACTAGTTTATTTTTTAGAACCAGCAGCTCTCTATGGGTGCAGGTGCTGGGGTTTTCCCTTCCAGAATTCTGATGTTTAAGATGATGCATATTTGTTTTATGTTTAATAGCCATTCTCTAATCAAGGAGTATCCATGAATTAATTTCCATGCTAATTTAAATTCTACAGTAATGTGTATAATTCTCCCTTTGCGCACTGTAGAGACCTACCCCTTGTGTCCATAGGGAGCGATGCAGGTAAAGTTACCCTTCCTATCATTTGCAAGTGTCAGCACTTCTAAGGACCAACTCATGGTGAAATGAAGTGAGCAGATACTTTGCAGAAAAGTTTGGACATTTGGGAGTTTCATAAATTGTTTCCTGAATTTTCTTCACCAATGTACCAACCATCACCCAAATATATGCCAGTCTTTTGTTGTTTAAATAAAAACTATAATGTGGGTATGTTGTCTGTTCAACTATTATAATCAACTTCCCAGGCACCCATAGCAATAAGGTATTTTTCAGAATTAGCAATGGGTTTGTAAAGGATTATAAAGGGTTAGAGCTTTCCCATATTTGATGTTTCCCCCAAATTTTGTTTCTGGGAGCACTTTTTACTAGGAGTCCCCCAAGCGGGAGGAGGAAAGGTGCTGCCAGAAGACTCTCTGATGGGGCAGGGACAGGCCCTTCCAGAGGAGCAGTCTGCCTGCCAGGAATCTCAGCCAAGGTAGTGATGAGGGAGTAATAGGAAATGCTGGTTAGGGACCTTAGGCAGTTCTAAAAAAAGAATCGTAATATAAGAAGTGCTGGACAGTGCAGTGATGAGAATCACTCTCACAGCACCCCAAACCCCTTTCCCTGAAAGTCTCACCTCTAATGTCACATAATTGGCACAGCATGCACAGTTAAATAATTCTTGGAAACTGAATCAATCTCTAATGGAGAGGCATTTCTGCCTGGAAGTCACAGCATCACCCCAAAGCCTGAAACCACCATACTGTCTTGCTCTTAAAAGAAGTCCCTTTTCTGATGTGTATGTTAACGATAGGGAGAACTAATATTTATTAAGTGATTACGTGTCATGTATTTTCAATAGATTACCTACCTCTGACAACAATCCTATGAAATAGGTGATTTAATGGGGTAATAGGCCCAAAAACATTGAGCAAGGGAAGGAATGGAGACTTGAACTCAGGTCATCTAACTCAAATCAGTGTCTCTCACATCATATCACAGGACCTTGGGACTGTTTCTTTGGTTTTTGGGGGGAGGAGGGGCTGTTTCTTATATGTGAAGTCACTTAACCCTTCTTAGTTCTGGTGTTTCTGTCAAACAGAGGCCCAAGTGATGATAACAAACACAGCCAAAGACAGGACCCAAACTGATAGGTAATTAGGGATGAGCAAAAAAGCATTCACTCTCTGCGAAATCAAAGATAAGAGACTACAACTAAAAGTATAGGGAATTAAAGAGATTTTTTTGAAACTGCAGTCATTATTTATCTCATTTGTTTGAAACAAGTTCTGAAATAATACAAATATATTATCTTTCCCAGATTTTGTTTGGGACCTGTTTTCAGGACCATTTCTTAGCGTCTATGTTTGGAAAAAAAGAAAAAGAGACATGAATAAAGAGGCAACAAAGACAATACATTTCATTAAAAATTTTATTTTTTGAGCCCATAAATAGGCAAATTCCAAATAGTAGCAATACAGAGTATTTAAGAACATCTTAATATTTCTTTTTATCCATCTTTGTTTTTCTTTCCATAAACAAATATACTGGATTAAAGCAACAACACTTAACCCCAAGTTCAATGCCCGAGTACTTTCAATATCTATTTTGAACACATAATAAAGCAAAGGCAGTTAATTTTATTTCCATTCAGAGCTTAGCAATTACTTTAGCTTCACATTATTGTGTCACAAATGATAACCAAAGGGCCTACTTAAGTAGCTAAAATCATTGAACTATTGTAAGGCAAGTCAACAGTATGTATAAAGTTAATATAAAACAACAACTAGACTGGTATACATTTGTTTTGGGCCCTAGAAGAAATGTGCCAAAATAACAAGCTTTGGGAAAAGATGAGGTCATTGGGCAGAGGGGAAAGAGGAGTCATGTCATCAAAATTTTTGAGGAAACCTGTAGGTAAAAGGAAATCAGCCTACAATTTTAACCACATAGAGGAAGAAAGGGCAGTACATTATCAGGGTTGATGGTAATTCGGGAAAACACATACACCATTCCCTCACAAACTAGTTCACTACCTCAAGAGTTCAGCAACAGGCTCTCCAGGAATCCTGTTATTCTCACACTAAGTTTATTCACATGGAACATAAACCTACATTTATGCTAACGGCACAGTATCGTATGGCTATTTAATCTGACAGCGAACAACAGGAAAAAAAAATTGTTAGGGCCAGAGTTACTGGGCCATCTCAATACCCCTGAAAATAGGGGCAAAAAATGAATTATTAAGCAACAGTATTCAAAGAGCACTGTTTATGTAATGTAATTTATAAACAAATAAAATTCAGTAATCCTCCATGGAAAAAGTCATAATATTTGAAAATTAGAAATGTTCTGGTGCTGATTTTTTACCGAAGTGGCTCTCTGAAGAGTTAACTTGGAACAAATTCCAAACTCACACTTGCTTGCATCACCTCAGTTTAATAATCCAATAAATGACAAAAAAGACAAATAATGAAAATAGCATCATATAGCACAACAGCTTTGTTTGGCTCCCTCTAGATAAAATCTTCAGTTTTCCCATAGTTTTACCTAGAAATCCAGTTGTAGAATCAAATTGTGAATCCTGTGAGGAGAAAAGGAAAACAAAATAGTTAGATTCTAATATTCTACATATGCACATTTAAATAATTGAATATACTGTTATTAGAATACATTTTTAATGATATTTTTAGTGTTTAATCAATTCAGGAACCTGTTTGTAACTTGGGTAATCAAGTCTGATTACTCTGTGCAAAACAGAGTAATTCTCTCAATGAATAAAAAGCTCTTTCATTATCCAATAAACATTTCTTTCAGTACCAGAGTAATTCAAAATGCCAAAGTATTTAGGTCTTTTCCCAATCATGTGAATTAAAAAAACATTAACAATAAAGGTATGTAGTTTGTCTACACACAGGTGTTTTCTGTTTTTGTTGGGGCACTGCTCTCTCAAATGGTTGGTTACTTTCAGTAAGTCGGTACAGTAATTCATCCAAAATTTAATATGGTTAGTAGTTAAATGTACTTTACTTTTAAAATCTTTTTATTTAGAGAGCTGACCTTGAAGTACTGTAGAGTCTATTAAAAGTTAAGAGAAATCATGTAAAAGTGGTAAAATGTGGTTAAGAGAACAAATATGGATGGGGAAAACTACCATATTAAGTCCTAAAGATGAGAGGTCTCGGTGTGGATTAGAAATACTCCACTTTCATAGAAATCTCAATATCCTAAGATATAAAGGTATATGATAGCCTTTGCACAGCTCAAGTTTTATGGAGTTCAAGCACTTTAGATCTATAGTTCTTCACCAGGGTTATGTATTACAATGACCTGGGACACTCCCTTTTTTCATAATAAGTATGTGTAAATCCCTTGCCCCTGAAATTCTCTTATCAGTATATTTAAATTGGAAACCAGGCATAAATATTTTCAGAAAGGTCCCCTGGTGATTCTAATGTACAACCTCCATACAGACAATATGCCATATATATTTTTTAATAATACAATTTTATTTATTTATTTATTTTTTAAGATTTTATTTATTTATTTGAGAGAGAATGAGTGAGAGAGAGCATGAGAGAGGAGAAAGTCAGAGGGAGAAGCAGACTCTCCAAGGAGCTGGGAGCCCGATGTGGGACTCGATCCTGGAAGTCCAGGATCATGACCTGAGCCGAAGGCAGCCGCCCAACCAACTGAGCCACCCAGGCGCCCCAATAATACAATTTTAAAAGCAAGTGGAGAGTCTAGGGAAGGTCCAGAGAAGTAACATGAAAATAAGCATTCAAGAATGGAAAGAGATGCTACAAGAAAAGGTGTATGTTGCTGAGATCACTGAGACTTGAGATGAAAGGCGCTGGGATGTTACTATGTTCAAATCTTATTTGTTCAGGATCCTGAGGAGATTAAGCAAAAGAAATAGGCTCATTAAGTCAAAGACATTTAGCTGATTGGATATGAGGAGCTTTTTGATTACTTGGTAGTCTGTATTCATTGAGATTTCTAAGAACACTCAAAATAGTCATTTGTCCTGAGTCTTCAACAGCGTTTCTAAATACAAGATGAAAGTTACAATGGCTTCTACCTCCTCCTCCCATTTGTGTTAGGCAAGATGAAAAATGGGAAAATAAATAAACTTACTAGTTATTTCAAAGCAATGAGATATAAAAGGGCAGAATCCAGGACTTATGATCTCTAATTTCAAAATGGATAAAAGTTAAAATGGTATTATTCCTGGTTAACAGACTAAAATTGAGAATATTAGATCAAATTTCAATTTAAAGTCAGAACTACTTACCATTTCAGCTAATAATTTATTTTGATGTTTAACCTCATGGCCTATTTCAATGGAGAGCTATTTTAAAAAAGCACATATGTTATTACTCATATAAAGGTACTTAAATGTTATAAAGTAAAAATAATACCACTCTAAACATACTTTTTCTCAAATAAAACTGTCTTCTGAAAATATAAAATACATAAACTTTCTTCTGATTTTTTTTTTCCACTGACATTAAAAGGAAATTTAGAATTTCTACTCCTTCTCAACTATGGCTATTGTCTCCCTGTTCTTCATTTTGATTTCATCTTAATACTTAATTCCATCTTTTAATTTTGGTACATACTTCTCTCTGATTCTCTTGGCGTTGCATGCTTTTTTCTTCCTCTCTTTACATTTAAACAACAGCATTTATCTGTGTATTTTCTTCTTTACGTTTTAAAAGATATATACAAGTACCCATATTACCAATTCAAATCTACATTAAGTATTTAATATTTTTTTACTGAAATGGGACATTACTTTGAATATATACCTAAACTGGTTATTTATTTAGAGTCTAAAGGTTATTCTTCTTTAAAATATGATAATAAGGGTGCCGTGGTAGCTCAGTTGGTTACGCTCAAGTCATGATCCGAGGGTCCTATAATTGAGTCCCACGTCAGGCCCTCTGCTCAGAGGGGAGCCTGCTTCTCCCTCTCCTTCTGCATGCCACTCCCCCTGCTTGTGCATGCATGCACTCGCACTCTCTCTGTCAAATAAATAAATAAAAATCTTCAAAAATCTTTAAAAATAAAATATGATAATAAATTGGAAAAAAATGACAAGTTTTGTTACCTCCATTCAGAGCTATGCAGAAAGAGGCTGAGCCTAAAAGAAATACTATTTATGTGGTTATGGCTGTTATTCAGGCCAAAACACATTTAATACTTTATATGACAAATTCATCAAAGGTTTCATTTCCAAGATATTTGGACAAATTACAAGCAACAAATGAAAATCTTGGCAAACTGCAGCAAACATTATTCTCAACCTATCTTGTATGGAAAGCAGATGGGGTGATTCAAATACAAAACCACACTAGAATTCCACAGATCAGAACATGAGCTTTTTTTCCAAATTTAGCAATTCAGAGGTAAAAAAACAACTATAAAGTTAAATATCCCAAATCACCTAACTACTTCCTACAACTGTCATTCATGCCAAAGAAAGAAATTTTCAGGAGGGAAAAAGCTTTCTTCTAACAAGGAGCCGAAATTATCAGCTGGAGTTTAAAAAACAAAACAAAACAAAAAAACCCAAAAACATTTAATTCTTAATTCCCTCTAAATATTGATTTTCTAAATTATAACATTATACAATATTACTTAGTTCATTGATCAACTCCTTTTGATTTAATATGACTTTGAAAACAATACTCGTTTCAGATGTAATAGTCTTCAGGCTGAATACAATTCTATCTTCCAAAGACTAATGAAATACCAATTAAGTTTTGGCAAGATGAGCTTCTACTGAATGCTCTATTAGTGTAGAGCACATTTAATGTAATACAAAATCAATCACATATGCTGTTAAGATCACCTTTTTGTAATTCCTTTATTTAATACATATTAAGCTCAGTACCGCTAATAAGAAATTATGCTTAGGTGGTATGTAAAAGATAAAAGTAAGTACAATAGAAAAACCCTACATTCTGGTAAATTTCTTTTATGTACAAATCATTCCAATGCAGATCCCTATGTTAGAGAAATGGTACAAATGGTCTTATGATCACATGGGAAAAAAGTGACTTTTGATGTGGTAATCAGGTAAAGCTTTCAAGAAAGAAGGAGTGCAGTGAAGGGGAGCCTTCACTACGGGCAAATTCAGTGAAGATAAGGAGGGATGGGACACCGCTAAGGCAAAGGAATAGCGGGATCAAAGGTATGGGAGTGCAAGTGACAGCCAGCACACACACACACAGAGTACTCTAGCTGTCTTGCAGAAAACATATACACATTCGAAAAGTGTGGGGCATAAGGTCTGAAAAGCTGTGGACAATCTCTGAAGGACCTATTTGATCAGGCTACAGAGCGTGAATTCCATTCTTACATATGGAGACACTGGAGACTTCCAGGAGCATATGATGCATTTTTTTAATTAACATATAATGTATTCATACGATGCAATTTAAAAAACAGCCCAAAAAGATAAGGTGGCTGTGGCGACAATACATAGCTCAGAACAGACGGTGCAATAAATGAGAAACAAACAGATTAAGAGGCTCTCTCAGTAGTTCAGCCAAGAAAACCAGGGGATAGTATCAGAAATCAAAAAGAAGAGACAGAAAGAAAGAAGTACAAAACTCAGTGACTGAGCTGGGGTACAAAGGTAGAAACATGAAACACTGAGATGTGTAGCTTAGAATACAAGAAGAAGAAAAGTCAGGAAACGAGCTGCTTGGGGCCAGAAGATGGACTGCTCTGAGGCATTACTACAGACAACATACAGTACTGTAGATGTACCCACACACACAAAAAGTGAAGTTTAAAAAAAAAATAAACAAATGTACCATATGTTTTGATTGGCCACATTTTCTAATCTTCTACTTAAATCATGTTTATATTTTGAGTGCATTTTGACCTTTCTGAACAATACACAACTTGGGTAACTGAATTCCTTAGTATGATGCCAATAACAATAGTTTATAATATGTAAGTACATAAATACATAAATTTTTTTTAAAGATTTTTTTAAAAAATTTATTTATTTGACAGAGAGAGAGAGAGCACAAGTAGGCAGAGAAGCAGGCAGAGAGAGAGAGAGCGGGGGGGGGGGGGAAGCAGGCTCCCTGCTGAGCAGAGAGCCTGATGCGGGGCTCGATCCCAGGACCCTGAGATCATGACCTGAGCTGAAGGCAGAGGCTTAACCCACTGAGCCACCCAGGCGCCCCCATAAATACATAAATTTGAAAGTATATAACATCTGTTAAATACTTACAGATTTTATGGCAGTTACTTTGCTTCTCAGACTTTCAGTGAGTCTCTCGTTTTCTTCTTCACAGGCACTATAGCCACTGTTAGCATAGCCATAGTTCCCATAGTTGCCAGGAGGTACTCCTTCACCTGCAAGGATCAGAATCACATATAGTTGTAGCAAAAACAAGCCACTTTTGAAACCTTGATAGGAGAGAACCAAAAAAGACCCCTGGAGGGCGTTGCAGACCACGTATGTCTATAATATTCACACTTCAAAGGAATTTTAAACATTAATAACCAAACAGAGATCAGAACAATTCTAATGCCCTCTTTTAAGCAAAGAATGTTCAACTCATTCTAATACTTATTTATTGATTGTTTATTGATTGTCCACAAGACATTAATAGGCACTGATATATAAGGATATTCAGGATACATTCCCTGCTCCATAGAACTACAAATTTTAAAAAGGATCTAAAAGTAGTAGCATCAACTGTCCATTGAAGAAGCCTGGCGATGAAGGAAAAGGGAGAAAGAGGATAAATAAACATAGCAGGAGGGAGCCCATGGCAGGGCAGGGCAGGGGTGCGGGGGGAATCCTTTACAGGCATCTCTTCCTTTTAAATAGAAGAGCGCTGGAATTACTTATGGAGAACATTAGCTGAGAGTTAAGAGGGACACACATTCATTCAACAAATATTTCCGAAACTCCTATGCATCAGATCCTTTTTTCTTTCTGGGTACTACTGTTGGGAGCCTATCTTCTAGGGAACTGCACTGAGAATACACAGTCCCAGCGACTGCCTAATAAAGTACTTGGTATTCATCAGACAATCAAACAGGTGGCATGAGCCTTGGAGAGTGAATCTGTATACAAATGTGCTAGAGGACTGTGACAGGAAAGCACAGTTGAGGGTGTTGTTTAAGCACTTTTTTTTTTTTTTTTAACAATTGATACCATCAATTTTCTCAGTAAAGGAAGAAATAAGACTGCCTTTAAGGAAGGGTATCATTTGGAAAAATCAGTAAAGAGAATAATGGGGAGAAATGACTAGGACTACACGAGTCCTAGGGGGATAAAATGATCCTGGCTGAGGCAACATACTGTGGTGGTGTCAATCTTCCCGGATGTGTGATTTTTCTGAAGAAGTGCTCATCAACCGGAGTTAGCCTGGGAGAATCTGGATGGTTGGATTGATCAAGAGTTTGATCAAGAGGTTTACAGGGTCAGGGCTGAAGAAAAGAGCCCTAAGAGGCTGAGCTTGCTTGCCAAAAGAGAAGCTGAATATATGGAATGTGGGGACTACACTGGGCAGGGATAGAAGCAGTTTCAATGGAGAAATGAAGGAAAGGGGTGATAGAGAGACTAGGTCTCTGAAAACTCAAAGAGTAGATGAAGCCAGAGAGACAGTGAAAGATATAAGGACAGGAAGTAACAGTGCTGGTAGCTGAAGGATGGTTGGGGTGTAAATAGGAAGCTCTTTCAAGATATGGCACAAAACTTCACTTTCTTTCAAAAGCAAAACTCCCTCTGAATTCTTAAAACTCTTACTGCACACAACACTAGTATCATACTCTAGAGGATACTGTAAGGGTAGAAACTAAAATCTGTTTCACTCATGGCTGTATATCCCCCACAAAGTGTACTCACACACACACACACAGAGAGACACACACACACAATGCACAGTAAGGCACACTCAAAAAACACTCATAAATGAATTAATACAATCTGATTTCACTGTTAGTCAACTTTGAATGCGCCTGCCTTTGCCAAGAATGGAATCATAAACTTCTTTGAGGGCAGAGACAGTGTCTCATACTTCTTCTATATTCCCTGTACGTAATGACTAAATGCAACAGACACTTACACAATTCCCACCACTACAAAAAACACAACAAAATGTTAAAGTATGTTCCGGGAGAAAGAGGTGCAGTCCTCAAATTTTCCCTCCATTGCTGATACACTATCCATAAAACTCTAAATATAGCATGAGAAGTTGTAGGAAAGCTAATGAATGCCAACGATCACCCTCAGCCTGTGTCTATTTAGACAAATGCTACTTCTTTAGGGTAGTTTCTACCCTAATTGAGCCAAATCTTTTAGAGATTCACGGGAAGTGTGCCACATGAATACCTATCAGCCTCATTATTTATCCCAAGTTTAAAATTCCAGGTCAATTCAATCTGATACTTAAAAAAAAAAAATCCAGAATAAAAAGAATCACATCATACCAATGTAAATGATAACAGACACTTAAGTAAGCATCCTTCCACTCAACTACAAGGGAGCTTCGGGAAGTGGTTGGGATGGGAAAACGTTCTATCCTAGAGATTCTAATATAATTAGTCTGGGCTGCAGTCCAGGTATCAGTGCCTTAAAAGCTCTCCAGGCAATTCTAATGTATAGTCAGAGCTGAGAACCACAACTTCTCAAGTCCCTTTTCTGCAATTTATCATGGCACATGCTGCACAAAAACATTCAAGGGAGCCAAAGGACCTATTGATGAGATCGAAACTCCTTGGCCTGGCACTCAGTTGTTATCTCCTCAGTGGGGTTCTGGTTCCATGTTTCCTATCTCAATCACACCGGCTTAATAATAATCCCTTATACACACCATGCTCAATCCTATCCTACAACTTTTCGGGTGTACGAGGAGGGGTAGGAGAGTCTTGCTTCCAACTGGAATATGCCTCTCTCACCCTCCATTGATCAAGCTCAATTGATCAAGCTCATTGATCAAACTCTTATGTTTCTACAAAGTAAGCAGTGCTCTATCTCTGGAATCCCTGAGACACTAGCTCTATAACTTATCTCCTCTTTGGATGTACAGCTGTCACCTTATACTATAATTTACCTTCGTACATGTTCCTACTCACCAACCAGACTGCAAGCTGTGGGAGCACAAACAGGGCCACAATCAACTGTATACCTAGAGCTTACTCAAATACACAGTAAATGTGATATCATTAATAATGATAAAAAGAAAAAAACACTTAGGCATATAAAATTAAACTGCTCAATATTAGCTATTTTTTTTTCTCTACAATTTACTGGCTAACTTTCTAAGATCCAAGTATTCATAAAAAGCTATATTTTTCAAAAGCTCTTTCTCACACTACAATTTTTTAATCAATGAACAAGTATAAAGTTACTGACAACTTTAAATACCTGACACTTCTGAAAAAAAAATTTTTATTCCTTTTTCCATTTTATTGTAACCACTGAAAAAGGTAACATTACATTTTTTCAAATATTCTACATATTTTCAGGTATGCTGAACGCTGATTTAACTTTTTTTTTTAATACTTTCTTAGTAGAGAGCTTCAAAACCCAGGATATGCTGTTTTATTAGCTGTCCATTAAAATTGTCCCTTAAAAGTCCTTGTGCTTGGTGAAAATGTTTCCTAAGTTTTCACACTGGAACACGACTCAGGTAAAAAAAAAATGTTCTGGGTTTTAATGGACTTTGACCCCGATGTTACACACTACGGCCTTTAACAGTAACAACAGGTACATTTACCTTTGGAACTCACTGTTCCCAGATTAATATGATTGTTATTAGTGCTTCGCATGCAACATTCATTCTTCAAATTTCGCTTCTGAAAAAACTAACATCCCAGGATGAGTGGAGTACAAGAAACCGAAGTCTGACTTGGGGAACTCAGCAGGTTTCGTAATCACACTCTGACAGTCGATAATACAAGAAAACTTGGTAGTTCAGCCGGCACCTGTGCATACCCCACCCCCATTCCTCCACTACTTTCTTTCTATAAACGTACCATTCAAACTTGGGACTGAACCAAACTAAAGGAAACCCCTAGGATCTGATACAAATGGTGTGTCTACTTGGCTCCGCCTCCAAAGACCCCTCCATACATCCTGTCTAGCCCAGGTTTCAGTGACATGACTGGTCTGATTTCCTTCCGCGTCCCCGCGCCCAGCACGGCCGGTTCTGGAGCCCCAGAACTTCGAAACTCAGCCCTCTTCTTACCCAGGCCTGCACGCCTCATCCTGCCAGAGTAGGGAAGAAAAAAGCAGATGGAGGGATGGATAGGAAAGGGCCAGGGGTCCCCCGGACGCCGTCTTCAGTACCAGGGCCCAGAGAAACACCAAGTTCTTTCCCCAAAGCGCCACGACATCACTGGAGTCTAAACATCGCGCCGGCTGATGGCGTCACCCAGACTCCGCGGCCTTGCGAGGCGGCTTGAATGGCATTCTGGGAAATGTAGTTCACCGTCGACGCAGTCAGTGAGGCAGGGGCGTGGCGTGAACTAGGCTCCCGGAGCGGGCGGGGCTTCCGGAGAGGGCCGGTCGTTGTGCAGTATCCGACTCAGGGTCTGAGAGTCAGAGGAGACACCAGTGCGTGGCTTGAGGTCTCCCTGTACCTTAGTCTCAGCTTGTCGCCTCCCCGCCCCACCCTGTGCACCTCCCACACCCCCACCCCCGAATTTAATGCCTTAGGTCTGCTTTCTCAGACCTTGGGAGGATAGTTGACTCATTTTTCCTGATTCCTCCTCTTACTTCCTCTGACCTCTAGAGTCAGTTCAGGGAAAGTCCAGGAAAACTTTATCCAAGTTTCTGATCTCACACATAGGTAATCTGAGACCCACAGAAGGGAAGGAAGAGGATAACAAATTTGTGCTGGGTGCAGTGGAGGAAACCAGGTCCCGTGGCTTAAGACTACTGAGGGGAATGCGGCAGTCAATAAAATGAACAGGGTTTCCGGAGGCACTGAAAGAATTAGTACCCCGTTATTGGGTTGGCTGAGTTTCTAGAAAAACCAGGCATGGCTATCAGCTGTTGAGGACCTAAACTCTCTCCCACTTAAACTTTTTAATGTACAAAAAGAATATGGAAATATTATTTACACATGTTAATGTGCCAATGTAAGCGTTACCAGTTAGCCCTAGAATTTTATCTCACAGGATTATCCTGAAGAGTAAAGGAAATAAAAGGTGTTGTTGTTTTTAATCTGATATACAGTAGAAGTTTTAAAACCACTGGGTGTTTCCGGTTGTTGTTGCGGCTGAGTGACAGTGGAATAATCTCCAAACTGGAGATTTCTGAGAATGCAATCTGATCATTTCAGTGGTCCCTCATAGTTTCCCAGTATGAACATTGGCTGTAGTAGTGGCACGTAAGTCTCTCTAAGGTTGCACACAAAAGCAATTTATTTTAAAGATTTTATTTATTTATTTGACAGAGAGAGAGAGATCACAAATAGGCAGAGCAGTAAGCAGAGAGACGGGCGGAAGCAGACTCTGCGCTGAGCAGACAGCCAGATATGGGACTTGATCCCAGGACCCTGAAATCATGACCTGAGCTGAAGGCAGAGGCTTAACCACTGAGCCACCCAGGTGCCCCACAAAAACCTGGGAAATAAACTTAACCCAAGAACATCTTGAGAGAAGAACAGTCTTCATAAAAATAAAACAAACCACCATTCTTTAAAAGCTATGGAATTAAATGAAGATTGCATCAGGGACACGTTTGCAAACAAACACTAGAGGTTCAATAAGAGAAATGATGGCAAACTTCCCTTTTTAATTTACAATCTGTGGCAGTCCCTTCTTTTGTAAAAAGTACACATGTTCTATAAACAAAACATGTCAGAAAAATCATCTTACTGAAAGAAGGCTTTCTCATATAAATGTACTTTTTAAAAACATAATGTTAAGTTTACCTACCAGACCAATTAAATTACATGTGTACTTGTCCTCTTATAAACTACTTCCCCTACATGGTAGGGAAATCTTAGAATATAGCCAAGGTGGGGAGGGGTAATAAAATATAACAAGAATAGAACTCAAGACAGGAAAAATTGGTTTATATTGAGCTTATGATCTAAAAGTCCAAATACACGAAATTGTTTATGGCTACTGTTGCCAGTTTCAAATTACGATGGTAGCAATTGAGAAGATTAGGCATTCAAAAGATGAATTGGAAAAGATGGATTTTAATACATAGAAGAATAACTATTAGATGTGACCACAACTGACATAAAGACTACAGGGAATTTTTTCTATTTTACCATTTATCATTTATTTTTATTATTTTCTTTTTCTTTTCAAGTTAAAATGCCTAACTTCATACTGAATGAAGATGAATAAAATTCTTGGAGATAAATAGCACTTTGAAATTTTTCTCTATTCTCATAGGAAAATTTCATAGAGAACGCCTAATCTCTGAGGGTTTGAATGACTGAATGACTAAAGAAAGGGGAGATTAAAAATGACTTAAAATAAGTATCCCTAGTAGTCATTCCAGAAGCAAGAAAATGAGTAGGAAATGTCTGAATCTTAGTACAAAATTTGAAACTTTTCCCCCCTCTGTTTTCTGCTTCCTGTTCATATGTCCTGCCTCTTCCTGACAGGCTAATCCAAAGGACAATAACTCTCCAAACTCTAAAATAAACATTAACAAATTTTCCCATCTCTAAGCAAATTTAGTATATCTATCTAGCATCATCTTTGAACCATAGGAAAATGTAAACCAAAAGGCGATAGCTCTTGATTTGCAAACAGGCTATGGGGAAAAAGTTTGTAAGTTAGTTATTTGGCACTTAAAACACATTTCTCCTAGAGACAGATGATGGTAAGGTATACAATCCAGCCCTAGAAAACATGTGGTTATTGTGGCTCCTATGTTGGCCAAAGTCTATGTAGCCCATAGTACAGCTGAAATACTAGATCTTTTCCATGAAAATGAGTAGGAAAAAAAAATTGTAATCCTCATGATAAAATAAGGCAATATCATTAAAGGAGAAATAGAATTTTTAAAAAACTATTTTGGTTATTGTGTTTGAGAAGGTATTAGTTTTACTCAAAACTTCTTGGAAGAGCCAAGAAAATTTTTAAGGAATTTTCAAAGAGCCACAAACTTGATCTTCCCTTTCCATAACTCAGGAATATGGTGCTAGTACTGATGTAATCCTCTCAGCCATAATTAGTAAAACTAAGGCACACAACTGCAACTGAAAAGTCTTCAGCAGAGCCAGCTGCATGATTTGGGGGCCCAGTGCCAAACAAAAGTGCTGTACCCTTCATTCAACGAGCAGGAAAAATGTGCAGATAAAGGTACTAAAAAAGCTTTTCTCTTTTGTCCCAGTGTCTACCACTTACCAACTTATCATCATGTTTTCTTTGTTATTTAATGCCTTTCTATTTTAAAAAAAATGAAAATTTAAAATAATTCATCCTTCATCTTTACATTGTGTAATGACAGAGTTTTAAACTCAAACATATAAGTTTTAAATTCAAAACTTTAGCTCATGTGAAATCACGAAAATCACACAATTTGGATTTCATAGCTGGTATACAAATATCTATTTTGTAGAAGTACTGCACAAAACTAACTCAACTGATTTTTTTTAAGATTTTTTATTTACTTATTTGAAAGAGAGAGAGAGAGAGATCACAAGTAGGCAGAGAGGCAGGCAGAGAGATAGGGGGAAGCAGGCTCCCTGCTGAGCAGAGAGCCTGATATGGGGCTCAAGGCAGGCGGGGCACTTGATCCCAGGACCCCGAGATCATGACCTGAGCCAAAGGCAGAGGCTTAACCCTCTGAGCCACCCAGGTGCCCAAACTCAACTGTTTTTATTCTATGTCTTGATATGCACTGTGTCTTGATACTCTACCAACACATTACCTTCAGCTTACTGATGAGTTAGGAGGGACTGAAAAGAGAAGGAATTAATGGGTTGCTCTACCTTTTCCTTTCCTTTCATGTTATGATTTTCATTGTAACTGGCTAATGCAAGTGAGTCAGATGAATGAGGAAGAATATGATAGAGGTCCTTGGATATTTTTCCTCTCTGCAGAAGAAGTGCTAGTTCAAGAACATGTGGCCCTTTGGGGCTGTCAGTACCCACACTTACTTAGTCACAGACTTGACACACTTATCTTATATTCACTTGGAGTTTTCTGAACTCCCATGCATTATGGGTCCAGTGGAATTCTGTGTTCCTGGGGTATGACAAATGTTACACATGAATGGGGTGGTAAGAAACAATAAATATGTATATTTCACATCTCTCTCTTGCTCATACGCATGCCCCATTATTCCATTAGACTTCATTTACAAAGAAAGAGAGTGAGCAAATATAGAATATATATCCACAGAGAGAGATTGATCAAAGTGAAATAACTATGCAGTAGAATTCACTGAGAAGCAAGAAAATGAGGATTTATGTAATGCCCAGAGCAAAAGCGGGGACAGGGGAGCAAAAGGTAAGAAGGAGGGGAAGAGGTCGTAAGTTGCATAGTTCTCCCCAACCACCCACCAAGTTGGTATCTGTCTGCAATAAGTGGTTAATGAGCCATAGATGAGTGAAATTCTTGTGCCTTAGCGTGTACAGGCAGTAGAAAAAAATTCCTCAAGGTGGACACAATTCCAACAACATGAGTGATGAGGTGTGATCCCAGAGATGAGGCTCTCTGGCATTTCACTCCAAGATTTTCACTCTTCCAGCAATTCTGTTGTGTTACTAAGACCTCATTCTGGGAAATGATTCCTTCCTAAATGTCAGCTAATCAGTAACTTTGCGTCATTGTTGCTGTTTTCTTTGAATATCTGAACCTACAGTAGAGCTAAGTTTCCAAATGGGCTGCCCTTTTAATATTCCAGTTTTCAAGATATCTTTGACATTTCTAAAACATCATTTTAGATTAAAGACGATAGGTTTAATTTTCATTGCCTAGAAAATATTGGTGGTGTACGTTTTAAAAGGCTCTGTGCTGCCTATATTCAAGGAGAATTTAGTCAAGTTGATAGTCATTTTATTTTAATAGCATTTTTCCTCAAGAACTGTATTGAATTATCATACTGATACATTCAAAGTACAAAAGGCAAAATGAAGTACACAATGTAGTTTTATTTGCGCAGCACTGTTAGACACTTTGACAGACATAATATTTAATTACTTTGCTTGCTGACTTGTTTTTTCCCCATAGTGCAGATTAGTTATATATATGTGTGAGAGAAAACATTTTCAATAAATTGTTCAGTGGTAGAAAATGTTATCAGTTGTTATGTAGGAGGCAATCACCGAATATTTTTGTTTTATAGCACAGAAATGCACACAATGAGCTCACTACTCTTGATTTCTAAAATTGGGCCAAGACTGTGTCACAGATGTACCCAAGTTGTCTTATTTCAGTTTGCCTTAGTTTATTGACTCAGGAGGACTTTGTAGCCAGAGTCTAAAAAAACAAGTTTATCACCTTGTCTATTATTAACCATAATCCCATGGTCAGCTGAGATGGTCAAATGTTTATGTCTTCAATATTTGGTTCCTTTTATTCTTACAGACTGAATGTAATGGTTTCAGAGCCCTACATAACATTACAGTGATTTAAATCATGAACCAAGAATCATACTGTTTGACACCCAGATTCCAGGATGATCAAGTTTGGTGGTTCCCTTAAAATTCATTTGTGCTTTCAGTAATTTTTTTTCCTGCAACTGATTTGAGACTTCTTGATTTGCTTCATGGTACTTCTATATCAACAGACCCCAACTTCGTACATTATATATTGTCACTTTACGTATGCAAAGGTGACACTACAGCACAATGGAGGAATTTTTCAATATTTCAATTTTTCAATTATTTTTTCAATAAATGGCACTCTTTCCATTTATATTCATATGATAAAAACAACTACCCTTACCTCCTTCTTACCCAAAATCAGTTTGAGGCCTAAAATGAAAGGTGAAATAAAACCTTAAGACAAATATATGCATCTTTGGGTTAGAAAGGATTTCCTAAATAGGACATAAAAAACATCAGTCAAAAAAAGGAAAATTTGATAAATTACACTACATTAAAACTAAAATACTCCTGTTCATTAAACAACATCATTAGTAAAGTGTAAAGACAAGTCACTAACGGAATACGATAATTGCAAAACATGTATTTGACAAAGGACTAATATGGGGAATACATAAAGAATTCCTATAAATTAAAAAGGAAAAGATAGTCAACTCAATTAAAAAATGGGCAAAATACTTGAAAAGCTCTTCACGAAAGAGGATATCCAAATGCCCAATACCTATTTGAAATGTTGCTCATTTGATATCATTTGATATCAGAAATATGCAAATAAAAACCATAGTGAGATACCACTATGCCTCCTTCAAAATGGCTATGTACATACACATACAATGCCAAGTGTTGATAGATTTTGGTGTGAAGCAGTGAGAACTCGGAAATGCTACTGATGGATGTGTAAATTAGTATAACCACCTTGGATAATGGTCTTACAATATCTATTAAAGCCGAAATGTACACATATGCTTCTGTTCCTAGGCATATACTAACAATAGGTGAGCATACGTTCATATACAACTGTCCCATCATGAAAGTTTTAGCCCTAGGTCTCTCTGACCGCTTAGCTTGAGCCCTATAAGAATGTGTCTCAGGCAGTTTCCCAATCCTAGTTTCCTGGAAGAGAAAATCTTGGTCAAAGATTGGTCAAAAGTGAGTAAGGTGCCCATTCCTGGTTAGTTCAATCTGCTGATGATGAGTGTTAGAATTTCCAGAATTTGGGGCAGAGAAGATGCTTTAAGAACTGGTTGCAAGGGTAGGAATAAATATTATTTATTAGTACACTAAAGCATGTATGCAGCTGATCATTGGCATAAAATTTTTCAATCTCTGTTCTGAACAATAAATAGATTTCATGGAATAGCTTAGAAAAGTAAAGGCTATGTGCTCACTCACATCACTGGGGCCTTTATCACTATAATAAACTGGCCATAAAAATTATGGTTTGTTGGTAAAGGCAATGATTTGTATTCCTAACCCAGGTGAGTTTTGCCATCTACATTCACTGCTGTTTATTTTATTGAATATTCTTTATTGGGGTCAGAAGACCATCTTCTCTGCAGAGGCAAGGTAAAGGTCTATTTTTATTTGAAACACACTGAGTTCTCTGCCACTCCCTGTAGTGGAGGTGAAATCTTGAGCTGTGATTTCCACACAGACTGTCTACAGAAAAACAGTCTGAATTCCCTCATATCTGTTTAGAACCAATTCATTATTGACAGGGATTCTGAAAATCCAATCCAATCCTTACATTTTAGTGAAATAGAGGAGTTCATTAATTTTAAATTTTTCTGTAGTAAGTTTTGTTTTTCTTTTCTATAAGAAGATCATTTCTGGCATTAAAATGGAGTCAAAATTTATACTTTGGTGAGGAGGAAAGTTTCTTCTGTCCAAGGTTCTTCTGGCTCAGCTAAGAATTACATTTACATGAGAGAGATTAAGGAGAAAATAAAAAAATAAAATTTAATATTGTACATGGGGGAATCCACACAGATGTGAAATTCCAAAGACAGGCAATAAGAGGCTTATATGATATTCTGAGCAAGGAGAGGGTTAGGGATCTAGGGATACAAATAGGAGAAAAGCATTAGCAGGAAGGTGAGAGAAAATGTTTGGAAAACAAAGGTTACCCTATTATGGAGATAAGTTTATTAGGTAAAAAGGTAACTCTGTTAATAACTCTCTTTGTGGTATAGGCTCTCCTTCCCAATGTAAATTTGGGCAGTGGGGATGGAGAGGTAAAAAGCTTTTCCTAAATCTGCTGGGTTCTGATGGCTATAACTCAAAATAATTTTGCTAATGTAATTTAAAATTAATGAATGGTGGTCTGCCCTTGTCCCCTACAATCGTTGTTGCTGTAATAAAGTAAATATTTGCTTCATTGTTTACCTGCCCATAAAAGTTGCTTATGGCTAGATGGGAGACATTATGAATTTGATTTCTTCAACTCCTAAGTACTTCCCCCCTCCAAATTCTTTTAAATATGGCCCCAAAGTTAAAAAGTAGTTTGTGACTATTAGCAAGGAATTATGTGGAAATAAGAATACTTACCAAAAGAATTAGAAAATTGATTTCTTAGGAGTAGGGGAGAGAAAATTTGCCACCTCAGTCCCAGCTCCCAAACTTGATTAAAGTGTTAATATGGCACTTCTGGGCACTTAGCATGGATGCCTAATTCTAGGCTAGCATGAATTTTTATAGCTCAATTAGGAAGCTTTGAAAGGAGAAAAAACTGTTTTTAAATGGTAATGTGTTACATAAATATTCATGCTTATGCACTCCTCTGAAATTTGGATCATTTAGAACTTTATTCCATTAAAGAATAACTTTTTTTTTCATCCAGGTGCCATCCATTAGAGGAATGGTGGCCAATGACATCCATCATGCATGGCCATGAATATTTATATATTGCCTTATCCCTATACTAGAAAGAATAGGAAAAGAGAGTCATGAAGAGGTTTTCTTCCCTATCAGATGACTGGTATCCTCCCTTAGCCCACCTGAAGAAATTAAGTGGATTGGTCCTCAGATGTAGCATCATCCCCTAATCATATTCTACTGGGTGAGGTTCAATCGATGAAAGACGGTGCCTGACAGATTCTAATGCTAGTGTAATAATGGAGTGGCTTGCCAGAGTCTACTGAAACATCTCTTTATCCAGAAGGTTTTGAGACAAGTCTAGTTTAACATTTCAATCAATGTTTCGTGTGACTTAAGAGTTACTCGAAGGCAACTCTCAGCAGAAGTTGTCAGTCTCTGTTAATATCAGCAATTGTCCTCTCCCCTCCATTCCAAAACCAGGCTAGTGATCTGAGTATGCAGATGACGCTGTAATTGTAACTCAAGGAACAGATGTGAGAGAATTGAGACAGACAGTGACTAGCCATGTGTCATTTGTCTGCAGACACTACTGAATATCCTATTCTATCACTGTAGGAGTTACCCCTTTCTTTACTGCCAATAACTTATTTCTTTGGGCATTTCCATTTGCATATGTCTATGTCATTTCAAACTCAATAATTTTCTCTCCCAAACCAGCTTGCCGTCCTGATTTTCTATCCTTAATTAACAGTTAAGTCTCAAAACCTCTGGGTCATTTAGACTCTTTCCCACTTTTCCCCCAGTATCAATCCAGCTGCTAAGTCCTATTGAAATGTCTTTTTGATTTGCCCCTTCCTTCCCATTTACCTCTTTCTTTCCATTCCCAAACTAACAGTATTATTATAAGTTTCAAATACCTTAAATCTTGCTTCTTAAATTCCTTGCTTTTAGGTCCATTCCCCTCACACACACCAGAACTCTAAACTTGTCTCATCACTGTTTAATGGCATTTAATGAATTCTCCGTGATTTATTGGGGGAATGGATGAATAGTTATGTTTTAGCTTCCCAGAAGTTATCTGGAGACACCACAAAGGTGGGGGCTGTGTATGATTTTTGCTATTAACACTTCTGAGGAACAATGCAGTAGATATCTGAATCTCTCTAGCACTCTAAATAATTAGTATTTTGTTATTCACATTTATATCTATACTTAACCTATAATTGACTTTGTTTATGTTATGAGATAGGAATCAAGTTACATTTTTTTCTGTACAAATACCCAATTTTCTCATTTTCATTATTGTTGAAAATACTGGTTTTTTTTTTTTTCTGTCCCCTGATCCATCCTCGTAAACTAAATACCTCTTTACTTATGGCCTTTTTATAAACTATCTTATTCCACTGGTCTATTCTTATATCCTTTATTTATTTTTTTTAAAAGATTTTATTTATTTATTTGACAGAGAAAGAGATCTAAGTCAGCAGAGAGGCAGACAGAGAGATAGGGGGAAGCAGGTTCCCTGCTGAGCGGAGACTCCATCACTGGGCTCCATCCCAGGACCCTGAGACCATGACCTGAGCCGAAGGCAGAGGCTTAACCCACTGAGCCACCTAGGTGCCCCTATTCTTATACCCTTTAAAATTTTTTTTCATAGTTTTTATTCTGTATCATTTCATCAGCAACTTACTATCTTATATAGCTTTACAACAAGAGTAAATACTCAGTAGTACAAGTCTTCCTACCCTGTTCTTCTTCTTGAAGAATGTCTTAACTCTGCCCTCTTTCTAGTATTTTTTTTTAAGACTTTATTTATTTATTTTAGAGAGATAGAGAGAGCATGAGTTGGGATGAGGGGCAGAGGGAAGGGGAGAAACAGATTCTCTGCTGGGCTTGATCCTGGGATGCCAGGGTCGTGACCTGAGCTGAAGGCAGAAGTTCAACTGACTGAGCCACAAAGCCAACCCCCTGCTTTGCAGTTTTATAGAATTTTTAGAAAAAAATACTTACTAGGTTTTCCTTTAGAAAATCCTCTTGGTATTTTGACTGGGATTGTATTGCATTAGGAGAGCAATGATATCTTTGTCTATGTTAGGTTTCCTCAGTTTCCCCACAGTAATGTTCTATAGTCTTCTGTGTAGAAATCTTGCATAGTTTTTGCTGTTTCCCTATGTATCGATATTTTTTATGTTACTATAAATAGTACCTTTCTTAAGAATTTTATTTCTGTTACTGGTATATAAAAGTGACTTCTTACAGATTTAAGCAAATTTTCTCTAAAAAGTAGACTATTTTATTTCTTCATTATAATCCCTGGTCCTATTATCCTTTCTATGTTTTTCTTTATTATACTGACCAGGACTTCTAATACAGTGGTGAACAGTGGTGAACTTACTTCCAAATTCAAGGTGAAAACTTTCAGCCCTTATAACATTAAGTAAATAGATACTTCTCATAAATAGTTTGCCACATTAAAGAAATTTATTTCCCAGTTTGCCAAGAGGGTTTTTAAAAATCATTAGTAGTTGTAGAATGTTATCTTTTTCTGAACCTACTGAGATGATCAGCTTTTAAAATCTATTTTAAATGTGGTGAATTAAATTCATTTTCAAAAGTTGAACCAATTCTACGTTCTCAGAATCAACCCAATTTGGCCATGATATAGTATTCTTTTCTTGTATACGATTTACCTTGATTTTAAGATTTTAAAGATTTATGTATCTTTATTTGTAGGAGAAATTTACCTGTAATTTCCCTTTCTTATAATGACTTCTCAGATTTTAGAATCAAGGTTATGCCAGCCTAATTCCTTACGTATTTGGAAAAATTAATTGATGAAGCCTTCAGGTTCTGATGATTTGTCTCTTATTTCCTTGAAAATATGCATTATATGTTCTTAATGTATGGGTTTAACATCTGATGCACCTGTGGGTTGGTTTATAGTGTCTTTTACCTCTTTAAGTTATTGGTCTTGTTTCTTAGCATCTCTATTAACTCTTAATTGAATTGTAGAGTATATGTAATGCTACTCCATAAAACTTGAAATGTTTTTCTTAAAAAAAACAAATTCAGCATTTGCTATCTCAGTATATAGTATGTTGCATTCTCTGTTTTGTTCAATGCTTTTAAAACACAGTTTGAGCTTGTCTTAAAATATACATGAACTACACATGGGCCTGAGCATAAAGATTTAAGCAAGCAAATGAGAGTCAGTAAAAATGAAAATAGAGCAAGTTAGTATAAAGGGAGAGCATATCTATTATACTTCTGAGAAGTACAATACCCATAAAATTAAAATTTCTACAGGTAAAATGAAACTATTCTAGAACTGATCCACCACAAGATTCTGAGCTTCTTCTTCTTCTTCTTTTTTTTTTTTTTTTTTGAACTGGTTCTTTATAAAGAAAATGGAGGGGAACTAGCAAACTACACCTAAACTTTTAAAAATTTAAATACGAGAGAAAGCCAGAGGCTACAAATTAATTTATTTTCTCTACTTTATGGTGAATCTAACATAACTTTTAGGAACTAATGATGGAATGTTTCAAATAGCTACAAAATAAAAGCCTCTTTCATGAATACTGGAAAGGCCAAGGGCAGGCAGTCTCAAAATGGGCCACTTTAGCATATTGATTATTTTAAATAAAAATTACAGGGGAGCCCGGGTGACTCAGCAGCTTGAGCAGCAGACTCTTGATTTTGGCTCAGGTCATGATCTCAGGGTCCTGGGATCTAGCCCCATGCTGCACGCTCAGCAGAAAGCTGGTCACAGGGGCTCCATCCCAGGATCCTGAGATCATGACCCAAGCTGAAAGCAAGCGCTTAACCAACTGAGCTACCACACCCCAATAAATAAATCTTTAAAAAAAAAAAAAAAAAAAGGTTACATAAGAGACTGCCTGTGCGAGAAGGGCACTCAGACCTTCCTCTGTCAGCCTGAAAGCAGAAAATAGATCTCTCCTGTGAAAGGTACGCCCCCTGTACCAGGAGGTAAAGAGACACTCTTATCACCAGAGATGGATGAGAAGGCTGTATAAACAACACTGGTTGCTTCTTAGTAATTTACTACCCCTGTCCAAATTCTGTTTAATATTCCTTACTAAATGAAACTCCCAAAGTTGAGTTTTCTTCGTCCTGTCAATTCCTCAAAGATTGTCTCCATACCTACAAAGTATGAAACTGCCTTGGTAACTTCTTTTGGTCCCAATTTTATAATTGGGTCCCTCTGCACATGGAATAAGACTTTGATCTTTTTTCTCCTGTTAATCTGTCTCACGTAAATCTGATTTTTTAGTCTAGCTAGAAGATCTTGAAGGATAGGAAAGAATTTTCCCTTCTCTTCAATACCCTTACAGCCAAAGTATAGAACAAAAGTAGATATTTTCTCCCCACATGCCCCATAGGATTTAGTCCACTTTTAAAAAACATATTTTTCATGTTTCTATTTTAAGCTGTATGTGTGTACGTATGTGTGTGTTTGTCAGGGGAGGTGGGATTTTATTTCAGACCCAAGTACTTGTTTTGATGGCAGTGATAAACCTAAATTTTAACTCCGACCCTTCCTTTCTGCGCGCACACTTGAGAGCACACACCAGCAGTTCTAATATTCTGTACACAAGCTGAAATGCAATAGGATGGCAATATAACGGTAGAAGAGGTTTCTGCTTTTTTTGCTTCACCCTCCATTTCTAGATTCTCACATTATATTCCTTAAAAACCCATTTTGCGTGAGAAATAGTGTTTATTAAAGTGTAACTACAAATTATTTCTCCCCCCGCCCAAAACACCTTCAACACAAAGGCTGATTCGCTTCTTATTTGTTAGAAGCATTAAACATTTCGTTTCTATTGCTTTTTCCTCCTTTAGGTTTTTCCTTTAAAAAAAATGAAAGTGGGGAGTGTTGCCTCGGTGGCTCAGTTCGTCAGGTGACTGCCTTTGGCTTGGGTCATGATCCTGGAGTCCTAAGATTCAGTCCTGTGTCAGGCTCCCTGCTCAGCGGAGTGTCTGCTTCTCCCTCTGACGCTCCCCCTTCTCATGCACTCTGTCATTCTCTCTCTCTCAAATAAATAAATAAAATCTTAAAAAAAAAAATGAAAGGGAGGGTGCCGGGTGGCTCAGTCTTAAGCATCTGCCTTCGGCTGGGGTCATGATTCCAGGGTCCTGGGATTGAGACCTACATTGGGCTCCCTGCTCTGCAGGAGGCCTGCTTCTCTCTCTCCCACTCTCCCTGCTTATGTTTCCTCTCTCGCTGTGTCTCTCTCTATCAAATAAATAAAGAAAATCTTCATTAAAAAAAAAAAGAAAGAGAAGGTATTTGCACAGAGTAACAAAAATAAGGTGTTTTTTTTTTTTTTAATTAAAAATGTGATTTAGGGGCGGCTGGGTGGCTCAGTGGGTAAAAGCCCCTGCCTTCGGCTCAGGTCATGATCCCAGGGTGCTGGGATCGAGCCCCGCATCAGACTCTCTGCTCAGCAGGGAGCCTGCTTCCTCCTCTCTCTCTCTCTCTCTGCCTACTTGTGATCTCTGTCTGTCAAATAAATAGATAAAATCTTTAAAAAAAATGTGATTTAAGAACAAGGAAACAGGCACATTCAGTGTTAATGAAGAGAGCAAGCAGAGAGCATATATCGTTGGCAGTAGAATGAATTTTTGCCCCCAATTATACAGCCACATTAAAATAAAGGAATGGAACTATATTTTCATATTAAACACATAAACCAATTGCTTGTTCTACAGTTTATATTTAAGTGGCAATAGTAAATTCTTCCATTGTAAAAAGTCCAATTCATAACCAAAGCCAGGTCAAACATGAACCTCCTATTCCAGAATTATCGGACTTCCGTGGCCCACAAAAGATAAAAAGAAAGAAAGAAAAATATTTTTTTAACATTAAGCAGATGCTGCTTAAGCCATGGTAGTACAAGAAAATCATATTCTCTGGGGGAAAATGATTAATTAATTAATTAAAAACAACCTCAGGACCCTCAGGCCAGCATTCTTTCAATATTCTAAGTAAAACCCAAAGGTGAGGGGAAAAGAGAGGAAAATATTGAATCATTCTGGGCTTCCTGTAACTAGTTTATCACTCTAGTCATAACAGATACAGAGAGCTTTTAAGTGGAATTGCCAGATATGATTTTTTTTTTTCAAGAGATTCAGTTCTATTCTGGCAGGTGGTTATATCCAGCTGAGCTTTTCTATTTTTCTTTTTTCTTTTTTTTTTTAAGATTTTACTTGTTTATTTGACAGAAAGAGAGATCACAAGTAGGGATCACAAGTAGGCAGAGAGGCAGGCAGAGAGAGAGGAAGAAGCAGTCTCCCTGCCGAGCAGAAAGCCTGATGTGGGGCTCAATCCCAGGACCCTGAGATCACGACACAAGCCGAAGGTAGAAGCGTAACCCACTGAGCCACCCAGGCACCCCTGAACTGTTCTATTTTTCATCTGCCCTTCATCCTACAGCATAGCCCCTCAAGCTCTGGTTCCTCCTGGGCCTCAGCCATTCCACTTTGGTGAATTCAAAATTCTGTCTTCCTGACACCACCTGATCACTGCGTTCTCTGCTTAAAGTTCATCCCTTTAGAAGCTGCTTTCTGCGTGGTTTCTCAGAACCTCTCACCACACTCGCACTGGTTAGGGCCAGCAAATGCATTGAGGGCAGATTATACAGAAAGGATTGGACTCTGCAGGTCCCTTTTTTCCAGAATCTTGGTCCTTCAAGTCCTGGTTGTTTTGGAAGCTCTGAATTCCAATTTCTGTCTCCAATGAGAAGACTGTTGGAAGTTCTAGGCTGTCAATTTCTGTTCAGACTCCACACCCCAGCAGTGAATGGGAAAATAATTTGGAAGAAGAAACAATGATTCATTTACCCTTAATAAAATTAAAGAAAATCAACCCCTGCTTGCCAAAACATCTCAATGAAGTTATATCATAGATTGTACCTGTCTCTCTAGATCTCGTTCATCCTTTCTATATTATGCACTTGTAGATGGGAAGTAACAACCAGTCAAGGAAATTTCCCCATCGCACTTGCCACTAGGTGCAGCCACTGAAATGTGAGGGAAGTAAAGTATGCTAACTTCTGGGTTAAAAAATTATAAACTGAAAATACATATTGACAAATATATAAATACATTATTATAATCTGGCATAAGTTTTAAAATTCAATACATAAAAGAGAAGTATTTCGGTAAATACTAGGGTAAAGGCAATTCTCTAAAGAAGGTATTATTAAGTTTACAATAATGTTCAAATCAATTACTGGTGCTCAAAGTGACTACTGAGGTTAATACTATGTATTAACAGCAGGATAGGGCATATGGCCTATGAGCTTAGCAAAAAAATTTTGAATCAGTGTCTAGTGCTGACTGATGAGAGAAATGTACAGTCAATGAAGATGTAAATCAATAAAACCTGTATAACAGTTTGTCAATATGTAGCAAAATTTTAGATGATTGTATATTTCAAGGCAGGAATAACACCAACACTTTTCCTAAGACGAAAATGAGCATGAAAGCATGTAAGCAACATAATGTTCATCATTATTAAAAACTACCTAAAGAAAAAGAACTTCAGGGACACCTGGGTGGCTCAGTGGGTTAAGCCTCTGCCGTCAGCTCAGGTCATGATCTCAGGGTCCTGGGATTGAGCCCTGAATTGGGCTCTCTGCTCAGCGGGGAGCCTGCTTCCCCCTCTCTCTCTGCCTGCCTCTCTGCCTGCTTGTGATCTCTGTCAAATAAACAGTCTTTAAAAAAAGTTAAAAAGAAAAGAAAAAGAACTTCAGTGAGATAACCATTATATATACTGTGCTAGTATCATAAAATTATATGACATATTTTGAGTATTATTCTCTTTATGAAAATTATTTATTCAAATGTTAAATGTACACATTTCACTTATATGTAGTTGTATTGTGTGTACATGTGCACACACACAGGTGGTTTAGTGAGAGACAGAAAAGAATCTGGAAAGATATTTACCAAAATGTGAACAGTGATTATCAGTTATAATGGTATTCCTGCGTTCATATTTATGTCCTTTTGAAACTACACTGATGCATCATTATCACCCAGAGTCTGTCCTTTGCAATGAAGTTCCCTGTGGTGGTGTACATTCTATGGGTTGAACAAATATGTGACAATGTGTATCCATTCATACAGTATCACACAGAACATTTTTATTGCCCTAAAAATTTTATGCTCTTTGAAGTCACATAACTTTTCTTTTAAAGATTTTTATTTATTTATTTGAGAGAGGGTGTGCACGCATGTGGGGGAGGGGTGGAGAGAAAGAGAGAGCACAGACGGAGAAGCAGACTCCCTGCTGAGCAGAGAGTCCGAGGCGAGACTCCATCCCAGAATCTTGAGATCTTGACCTAAGGGGCAGATGCTTAACCATCTGAGCCACCCAGGCGCCCTGAAGTCAGATAACTCTTTGGCTAAAGTCACAGTCTCCTTTTCCCTTCAAAAATGAACATAGAAGGGGCGCCTGGGTGGCTCAGTGGGTTAAAGCCTCTGCCTTTCGCTCAGGTCATGATCCCAGAGTCCTGGGATCGAGCCCCGCATCGGGCTCTCTGCTTGGCAGGGAGCCTGCTTCCTCCTCTCTCTCTCTCTCTCTGCCTACCTCTCTCCCTACTTGTGATCTCTATCTGTCAAATAAATAAATAAAATCTTTAAAAAAAAATGAACATAGAACATGGACCTACATAGATAACTTGCAGAAGCTTCAGGCTCTGCCTAACAGCCCCTACTTTGGTGCAGAGAATTCCGTTTAGACTCAGAGCAGTTAGTCCCTTTGAGGTTCGGAATTCCCATGGGCAAAATAGACTAATTATCCTATACTAATGATCTTCCTGAGTGTCTCTGAGAATATTTTGATATGAGAAAGAAAATAATATTTTTACATTGCAAGTTCTGCATTGCCAGTAACGTTGGCTGGTAATGATAACTTATCCTTTATGAATTATCATATCAAATAGATTAAAAACTGGTTTGCCTGGGTGAGAAAGATAACATGGAAAACTTTCCTTCTACTAGAAGCTCTCCATCTATTATGTAGCTTTCAAGAACAAGGACCTTTCTTTTATTGATGTGTCTGGCAAAAAGTTAGGAAACTTGAACATAACTTTAAGCATTCCCAGAAATACATGAATCACTATTGCAAAGCAAAACATGCACTTTAAAACTGAGGGTTGGGTATCTGCACATTACTTGGATAAAAGTTTTGGGATATATTTGCTTTGATATGAGTCCAGCATATTTCCGGTGACTTCTTTTTAATTTTGTTCATGTCCTTTGCCAAAATTATAACCTTAATTGATTTGTTTGCAAATTTATTTCTCTGAAGATCCTACCTCCTAATCACTATCTTCCTTTTTTTCACCATATTCCCCCTCACTTTCTTACTCAGGATACACTGGAGTTTGTTCACCTTTATAAATGTCATGCTCACATCACTCCCTGGGTCTCCACAGGTGTTGTTGATGGAACAACACGTGTTTAGAATGTTCTTTCCCTTCTTTTAACTCTGATAAATTCATATCGTCCGTAGTAAGCAGAATGCTATCATCAAAAACATCAGTGTCCTCATCTCCAGAACCTTTCACAGCATCTGTGCATATGCTACAGGGAAATTAAATTTCAGATAGAATCACAGTTGCTAATCAGCTGACCTTAATTAGTCTGGATTATTCAGGGGGGCCCTGTGTAATCAGAAGGGCCCTTAAAAATGGAGTGGAAGAGGGAGGAGGAGGAGGAAATTTGGTTAGAGGACAATGAGACTTTGAAGAGAGGCTCAGAGAGATAAAGCGTTGCTGGTGTTGACAAGAAAAAGGGGACCGTCAGGCAACGATGAGAGCAGCCTCTAGAAGCTGGAAAGGACAAGATAACAGATTCTCCTGTAGAGCCTCCAGGAAAACAGAGCCCTGCTGAGGCTTTGCCTTTCTCCAATGAGATCCATGCTAGAATTCTACACTACGACAAAATGGTAAGATAAAACATTTGCATTATTTAAGCCATGACGTTTGCATAATTTGTTACAGCCGCAATAGAAAACTAATACATCTTCCTTCAGACTGCAAGAGAACATCACTTCTTGATTTCCCCTGATAGTTGGATTCCCCTCTCAGACACTTTATTGGCATAGCACTTGTTTCTTTTAGCATTTTAAAGCATGTAAAACAACCACAACTATGATTGGGCTTATTGTTTATCATCATCCCCTCACCCTTGCTGATCTGTAAAGTCCAGAGTTATGGTCCTTGTCTTTCTTGTGCCTGCCACAGGGTAAGTGTTAAAGCCTGTGTGTTCGGGGATTGACTCTCCCCTTTTCTTCCTTGCATACATGGATGTCCACGAAAGGAGCTCCGATAGACTCCCCCCCACACCAAAAAAAAAAAAAAAAAAAATCACAGGACAAAGATAGTCACCTTCCATCTAGTAATCCCCTCTAATGGACATACTATTTTATTTTTCTAGGTAATTAGTAATCCAGATGTAATCCCTGACTAGCAGCATCAGCATCACCTGGGAACTGCTGGATGGTGGTTGATCCCAGCAATGGGTGTCTAGGCGGGTCTGAGGCAGACAGTCTGCTGTCGGCCAGATTGTTTTAGTGAATTTCTGACTTAGTAGGTCTGGTGTATAGCCCAAGAATTTGCACTTCTGACATACTCTTAAGTTATTCTAATGCTGCTGGTGCTGAAACCTCACTTTGGGTATCACTGACCTAGCCAGCAAGTAGGCTGGGCAATTTCTGTAAGTGGAATTTGACAGCAGAGGTCTCAAAAACATCACTTGATGTTTTGTGGTCCATGTGCCATCCTTGAGCAAAGGCTGTTGTTGTCTTTTAGAGCAAGATAACATAAAATCCAGCATAGAACTACATTACAGCAAGTGGCAATTAAATTGAACAACCCAATTAATATCTTTAAGAGTATGTAGTTCACAACTATACATATTTAGTATCGCTTGATATTTTCTAAAACAGCAGAGTCCTTGCAAAAATAAATGCCTAGTGACTGCAAACCAGTTTGTTTTGCTCTACAACCTACCGCATAATTACTTTCCTAGGAATAAATGTAAAGTTCCCTGATGTTATTATATTTCTGACATAGTGACACCAATTGCTTATGAAATATTTAGAAATGTGCTTTAACAACTAGGAAAAACAACTTACTGAACACAAATTACATTTTAAGGAATGATTTGCTTTAATGCAAAATTAATAATGTATAGTTTATAGATTGTTCTGAAGTCAGCCTTCACTTAGATGTTTCTGTAACTAAGAAGCATCGTGGCACCAGGCTTATGGAGGGAGGGTTCTCACGGACAGTTAAGCTACTGTCTTAAATCAACGGTGCTTATGAGACTTATGAGGCAACGCTCCAACACCTACAGTGACACATGATGGCCCAATAGGCTGTTACAGGGGCCAGCTAGGATCCCCCTGTCCTCTATTCACCTGCCTTAACCAGTCCTTCCATTTCACAGCTGAGGGGATCTAGCACTGAAGGTGTCCAGTGACAGGTAGCAGGTTACTTTCCATCCTCCAATAGATTCAGCTAGAAGTAAGGTGGGGTGAGAGCCTAAGAGAAAAAAACACAACTCCAGGGAACCAGAAGAAGGAAAGTAGATGGAAGGAGAATAAAAACATAACTAGGCATGAAAATGCGGGGAAACAAATGCGAGCATTTTGAAACAGCTAGTGATTGGCTTATAGTGACTTTAGGGAGGTAATTAGGGTAGAAAATTAAGAATAGGTTTACAGGGTTTTGTGCCTGAGATTTTGAGATTCTGCTGTTAACTATGATGCAAATTATAATGGAAGAACAGGGGCGCCTGGGTGGTTCAGTCCTTAAGCGTCTGCCTTTGGCTCAGGTTATGATCCTGGGGTCCTGGGATTGAGCCGGACATGGGGCTCCCTGCTCAGTGGGTAGCCTGCTTCTCCTTCTCCCATTCCCCCTGCTTGTGTTCTCTCTCTTGCTGTGTCTCTCTCTGTCATAGAAATGAATAAATAAAATCTAAAAAATAAAAAAAAATTTAAAAATTAAGGAAGAACAGATAAGGTCAGTGGCATTCCCACCCTCAAGGAGTTTGCCTTTTATTTATTTATTTATTTATAAAAGATTTTTTATTTATTTATTTGACAGATAGAGATCACAAGTAGGCAGAGAGGCAGGCAGAGAGAGAGGAGGAAGCAGGCTCCCTGCTGAGCAGAGAGCCCGGTGGGGGGCTCCATCCCAGGTCCTGGGATCATGACCTGAGCCGAAGGCAGAGGCTTTAACCCACTGAGCCACCCAGGTGCCCGATGCCTTTTATTTATTATTTTATTTTAATTTTTAAAGAATGAAAGAGCCTGGGGCAGGGGTTGGGGAGGGGGGAGCTCACACCCATTGAGCACAGAGTCAGAAGCAGAGCTCAATCCCAGGACCCTGAGATCATTACCTGAGCTGAAATCAAGAGTCAGACACTTAACCAATGGAGCCACCCGTGCACCCAAAGAGCTTGCCTTTTAACTGCTAGGACAATATAAAAGATATAAAATATTTTTTAACGGCTATAGAATAACTGAAACCAGAAAGAATCACTACTGATTAGTGTACTGTATATCCTAGGTATGAGGTGTAATTATGACATAATTAACTCAATTGATGTGGCTTATGGAAATTAAAAAAAAAGAACAGGTTTTAAAAAAGCATGCAAGTTAAAATGAGGCAATTATTAACTCAGGAGAAAATTTAAACATGATACAACATCTGTTTCTATTGAACAGTATTTACAAAGTTACGTTCACGTATAACATAATTTTCTGTAACTAAAATCATGATATAATCATGATATTGGCTGGGAAGAGAAAGAGGAGTGAGCATGTGTAATTGGGCTATTTCTACCCTAACAGAAAATTTGCAGTTAGTATAAAAAAACTATTAACTCAGAGGGGCCCCTGGGTAGCTCAGGGGGTTAAGGCCTCTGCCTTGGCTCAGGTCATGATCCCAAGGTCCTGGGATTGAGCCCTGCATAGGGCTCTCTGCTCAGCAGGGAGCCTTCTGCCTCTTCTCTGCCTGCCTCTCCACCTACTTGTGATCTCTGTCTGTCAAATAAATAAATAAAATATTTTTAAAAATTATTAACTCAGAAGCCATAGCATAAGCATATTATTTACAGGTAGAAAAATAAGTACAACAACATAACCAAGAGCAACTGCCCAGCTGAAAGAGTTCAAAGTGATCGATTGTAGACATAAGGTGAGGACAGAACAGGATACATGGGCTCTTGCAATAACCCTTTTACGATATGTTCACGTAAAAAAAAATATGTTCGCGTATTGATAAAATGAAACAGAACACCTTAAAATAAAGACTGTGATGCTTTATTTTCTGTTTTGAATATTTCAAAAGTGATTTGCCAATTTATTCCATTCTCACCTCTTAAAAGAAGCATTTCATCTTTAATTTACAAAAACCCCCAACAACAAAATTCAATCTGACACCCTTGCTCTTGGGTGTGGAGCTCTTGCTCTTGCTGCCTCCCAGAACGGCAGGAGCTTGGGCAGGTCCCGTTGTCTTACTTCTCCAACTTTGAGCTTCATCCTGGGTAAGAGTTCCTGTAACAGAGGATTAGATAAAGCTGTGCCTGGAAAGCATTTGGAAGCTGCCCGGCTTGTTGTCACATCAGTCATTCCACTCTCCATCTGTCCTTCCTACTTTTCTGAAACTCATGTCACACACACAAACAAAACAAGACAATACAAAACAAAAAAACCCAGCTTTTAAGTCCGTGTCCATAAATGTAGAAAGCTTATGTGACTTCTCAGTATCGTCTGCCACATTTTCATTCTTTCTTTGATATTTATAGCATCTGCTTTATTATCTGTTTTACTACGATCGCCCTGGATGCTCCTAGCTCTACAGCCACATCTCCCCCTTTGATTGTCTCTCCTCCTGGAAGCACTTTCTGAGGGACTCTTCATTCTCCAGCTTCATGCCAGATGACCACAGTTATCTTCGTTCTGTTCACAACCATTCATTGACAACTGCCATGTTTGCATTTCCAGCACAGATTGAACGGCCTTTCCAGTATCTCCTTTGGAATACTTTAGGTATACCACAAACTCAACCTGTCTGAAACCAAACTCATGATCTACTTCCCCTAAATGTGCTTCTGCACTGTTTCCCAGTCTCATGAACAGCAATTTCACGCATCCATTTACTATATCCAGAAACTTTAGGAGTTCTGCGGCACCTTGTGCTTTGGAAATTATATCCTGCCCAGACCCCCATTCAGGTCCACCAACATATTGATTTTATATCATAAATATCTTTTAAAAAGATGCCTCTCCTCTCTTTTTAAAGACTTTACTTATTTATTTGTGAGAGAGAGAGAGAGCACAAGCAGGAAGAGAGAGCCCAAGCGTCAGTCAGAGGGAGAAGCAGGCTCCCTGTGGATTCCAGCCCAGAGCGTTGGGATCATGAGCTGCACCAAAGGCAGACTTTTTTTGACTGAGCCACCCAGGTGCCTCTCCTTCCTTCTTGTACCACTACTACCAACACCACTCTAGTCCACGCCACAGTCCCTTCACACCCACACTGTTCCAGCTTCCCAACAATTTTGCTTGCACCCTATAATCCACTTTTCAGGGGACATCCCAAATGGTTGTCTATTGCTGTCCTTCCGCTGGTCTGTTGGGAATTTTCAGTGCCTATTTTGTTGAATAAATGAATATTTCTCTGGTGTCTACTTAAGTAGTAGTGAATATCACATTAAATAACGCATATAAATCATCAAACAGATTTACAATGTTGCTAATATTGACTCGAATACCTTAGAAGTAAATCCCACTGAATGCGAAAAGCTCTACCACCTAAGGGTAAACAAATTAGATTCAAATATATGGGAAAATAAGGAGAAAGATGAGCTTCTTCAATATGAGAGGGTCAATTCTTTCACCCTTGCATTTCTATTTGTAATAGTGTTTATTTTTGTTTTGTTTTGCTTTGCCTTGCTTAGCTTTTTATGGCTATCCTGTTGGGTTTCTGAAGTAGCTATTGATTTAAGACTTTTGATGTAAAGGCAAAAATAATGTATCTTCTGTGATAAAAGAGAGACCATGTTCATTATTTTCACTCCAGATAGAATTAGAATTCAACTGGGCATGATGAGCTGGCAAATGATCAGAACATACAGCATAAGGAACAATTGGAATGTACCAAAAAAAAAAAAAAAAGAATAAAAGAAAAAAGAAAAGAAAGAGGAACCATACACGGTGGGGGTCAGGGGCCAGCTCCCGGACCATGTGAGAGAAGGACAAGAAGAATCTCAGAGTCTGGCTGGACCACAGGAGACCACAAAGCACTATGTGGCTATTGGGTAAAGTCTGGAGGACTGACTTGAAAGCAGAGTTTGTGACCACTGTGAAACAATTATTCCATTATGCTCCACACTGAGCAGACCTAGAATATTCTGCTTTTCAAGAGAACCAGGATGTGGGAGATGTGTGTGGGAGTTAACAGGAAATCCACAAGCATGAATAAATGCTGAGAACATTAAATCTGTATGGATTATTTCCACATGAAAATCCCAAGAAGGTTTACAAAAAGGAAGACAAAGTCTTTTGGAGCTAAACCTTTCTGTTTTCAGAAGAAACCTCTCCTAAAATCACTTGGAGCGAATCTCTAAAGATACATTTCTTTGAAGTCCTAATCTGGTAGATTATGCCTGTTGGGGGGGGGCCTGTAGTTTTTCTGGGGGACCTCACTGGAATGAAGGGATACCATAGCTCTGCACTGTGTATGACTAGTGGCTGGGATGAGGCAGTTCAACGTAGCATCTATTTCTACAAAGGGTGCTGGACTGTAATGAACATATAGAGGGTAGGATTATTATTGTTCATTTTGCTAGTATTTAAAAGATGTAGTTTAAAAGGTATGTTTAGATTTAGTTTAAAAGATTTAGTTTAAAAGATATGGCTGAGAAACTTAGTGTTTTGGTTAGTTATTCTGTGGATCCAGGGAATCTAAGAAAATATGAGTCACAGAAAAAAAAAATTGGGGGCCATAATCTGACTTTCGATATCTCTTTTTTATGTCAGCATGTTGTCCTGACTAGGATTGGCTAAAGGATGGAAATTTCCTTAATTTGGTTACATAAGGACCTTTTGGACAGAGACATGGAATACCTTGAAAAGGGCTGAAAGAGGGCACAGTGTATAATAAGGGGTTGGTGACTCCACGAGTTGAGGCTCCTCATTTTTCTTTATCTTAAATTTCAATCTTGATTTTTAAGTTTTTAGTCTATGACAGAATAGAATATGATCCGGGCACCTGGGTGGCTCAGTGGGTTAAGCCGCTGCCTTCGGCTCAGGTCATGATCTCAGGGTCCTGGGATCGAGTCCCGCGTCGGGCTCTCTGCTCAGCAGGGAGCCTGCTTCTCTCTCTCTCTCTCTCTCTGCCTGCCTCTTTATCTACTTGTGATCTCTGTCAAATAAATAAATAAAATCTTTAAAAAAAAAAGAATAGAATATGATCCTCCCCTTTGCCATGTCATATGGATATTTCTAAGTCTTTTCAGGTTTATTGTTCTAATAAATTTCTGAGGAGTAGTGAACAATCTGTCCCTCTTCTGCAGGACACTGTATTGTGCAATGTGATATTCAGACCTTGAGAAAGGTGTGTGATAATGGACAGTTGTGTGCTCTGAAGCAGGGGCATGTGGTGTAGGGGAAGGAGGCAGTGACCTCTCTCTGGGCACCAAGTGTCATTCATGGCCTTTTGGAACCTCTATTTTCTTTCTTCATTCGCAAACAAAACAAAACAAAAACCCCACAAAATCAAAAACAGAAAAACAAAACACTCATTCCCTATCATAAAGTTCCTTATCATAAAGTAAGCATAAAGCATGCTTACTAAACATGCAGGCTAAGCCTTCATGTAGTATGTATCTGTGAAATCAGAGGTTGGCTGATTTCTAAGAAGTTAGCAGAGGGATAAGTTCATAGGTGGTATTAATAGAGCCCTAGGGTTTGTTTGCTTCTGATGGTGTTTTGCATTTTGGCTTTCATCACACTTCACAGAGGATCTGTGTTGTTCTTTTACCTGTGAAAGGATGGGCTTTCCTGGAGATCTAGTTAGTATTTTGTGTCCTAGATCTGCTGCTTGGTATAGAACGATCCTGGGTTATTCCTCTTATAGTTTGAATGTAGTACTCGTTGATTTATGGTTTGTTTTTTTTTTAATGATTTATGGCTTTTTAATGGCTGTAATTCAGACAGTGTTAGTTACAGGCTTAATCTTTCTATGATCTCACTGACTTACTCTCAGGAGAGTCATCTAGCTGTAACATTGCCATTCCACTGTTCTCCAGGACTGGTTCAACTGGAAGGTCAAGAATCCTAATTGTGTCCAGGGCTCTCCGTAACCCCTCGTCAATGCTATAAACTTGATCAACAAGGGCAATCTATCCATATAACAGATGCCCTTCAGTATGTACCATCAACAAAAACAATGTAGACTTAACCTAAGTGCATAGTTGGCATTAGTCAGAGCTCTCTTGGTTACAACCAAATGAACTTAATAATAAAAAAACTATCAGCTCACTTAACCAGAAAGTCTAGAAATGATGTCTTCAGGCACAATTGCATCTAGAGGTTCAAATCTTCTCCTTCATAGTCTTCTTACCCTCTATTCATATTTCCGTTTGTCTCTTCTTCTCCGTGTATGATGGTCTCTTTACTTTTGTTATAGACTGCCTCCTTCATGTGGCCAGGGGAGAGGACCACTTCAATCACAACTTTACACCATCCTAGTTTTTCTTTCATCAGTAGAAAGAAAGCCCTGCTCTTCTCTACAGCTGCTTATCAATCCTAGGCATCGCCCACTGGGGATGGTGATACTGGGATTGACCGTTACCAGGCGTAACTAATATTCCATCAGAAACATAGAATGAAGGAAGTATTTCCCAAGGAATCAGAGGATGGGAGGCAAGAAATATGCCACACAATAGAACTTACAGGTTACTACAGTGTGACACATAAGTTATCTCCTCTTAGAACTCTTCTGAACTGAATACCAAGATAATTTATAAGCTATCTGATAACCAACATGCAACCATGATTTGATTGATGTGGTGACTAATTGTATGTATCAACTTAACTGGACCATGAGATACCTAAATATTTGGTTCAAAATTATTCTGGGTCTTACTGTGACCCAGAGGGTGATTTCTGGATGAGATTAACATTGACTGAGTGAAGAAGATTGCCCTCTCCAGTATGAGAGGGCCCCATCCAATCTGTTGAAGGCCCTAGAACAAAAAGTAAAGTAAAGGAGAATTCATTCTTCTGCTTGACTCCTTGGCCCAGGACATCCACTTCTCCTGCCCTCAGCTCTGGTTTGTTGGATTTCCTGAGTCTTCATCTTGCCAACTACAGATCTTAGGACTTCTCAGACACTACAGTCACATGAGCCATTTCCTTGTTGTCAATCAACCTCTTTATTTCTCTGTCCATATATATGTACAGTGTTTGGCATTTTCCTGAGAATCCTGACTAATACAGTTAGGGATATTTGGGTGGCAGACAGGGGGAGTCATGTCTAGACTATACTATCTGGTTGCTGTCTAATGGCTTAGCTTCAGTTTTGTGTCACTGGGATATTTTTTTCCTCACCTGATTCCAGATTGCCTTTTATGGAGTGATTATCAAAAATCAAAGTAATAGGGGCGCCTGGGTGACTCAGCGGGTTAAAGCCTCTGCCTTCGGCTCAGGTCATGATCCCGGGGTGCTGGGATCAAGCCCCGCATCGGGCTCTCTGCTTAGCTGGGAGCCTGCTTCCTCCTCTCTCTCTGCCTGCCTCTCTGCCTACTTGTAATCTCTATCTGTCAAATAAATAAATCTTAAAAAAAAAAAAATCAAAGTAAGAGATTTTTGGTTTGAGTTTATGCTTTCTAAATGTATAATTTTACTTATTATACCATGCAAGAGAATGAACTCTACCAAATAGAATAAAATGTTGAAAATTTTGTATATCTCCTATATGATGTGGTCTGATTAAAATTCACATTGCTTTTTCTAAGAACTCAAGAGAAACACAGAGGAGAAAATCCAATGCATTAAAATTCCATGAATACTGGAGATGGGTAAATCTAGCAATTTCCTTTCAACTATGTGCTGGGATTAGAATATTATCATGTAGAAAAGATAATTCTGGTTTAAACTTATAACCCATGAAAATGAGTAAATTATAAACCTGGCAAATACATTTTTCCAATTTCTAAAAGATGTTTAGAAATAAATTTAAAAGAGCATCAGTGGAAAAATGAGGAAACAGGCTTACCTTGTGACAAAATAGGAGATAAATGACAACTTTTAAATGTTATTGTGCCACAACCAACACCTCTTTCATGACTTTTATTAACATGCTCCTACTGAATGTACCTATATAGTTTCTTGGAAGCTCGAGATCTGAGGATCAGATTTGATATCATTCCTAGAATTATCCAGAAACTAGTACAGTTGGTTAAAGTTCTTAGGATTTTTTCCCCCAGACAGGCTAACTTTGTGGCGGGAGCATTTTTTGCTTTCCTAATAAGAAAAGAAAAAAAGAATCCTTTTTCAAGCTGTCTGTGGTCACAAAATTAACTATACCAGAAACATAGGGTGTTAAATTTCCTGTTCCAATTTTTAGAACAAATACGCAATTTAATACTTAAAATTTTTAGTTCATCAGACTAATTACAATTTACATCAGTGTACACTCTATTGCAGCTTTAATTAGTGGATAGAATACCAGGTAGAATGTTTTTTACCACACTAATATTGGTCATCAGTTGGAATTAAAGAGAAAAACAAATGGGCAAATCTTGAAATGATTCCAGAAATGGTATCTGAGTAACAGTTATCAGGTCAAACCATTAAGCTAATCCAACCCATAAATTGTGGGATTATCTAAATAATTCAACTGGCTGTATTATGTAAATAAATGGTGGAACTTCCCAAATCAGAGCTGCACTCTGATTTTCACTGCCTAAAGTGGGCTGAGTCACTTCCCTTTGTGCTTTGTAGAACTGACAGAAGTGGGCCTCTGGAGGGCACATATTCTCATGCAGTGTTTCAGACTCCATTACAACAGTTGTCTCAGGCAACAAGCTGAAAGAAAAGGCACGTTGAAATGTATGCCAGCCTCCTAGACTGCTAAACTGACTGAATTTGATATATTGAAAAAGGTTCTTCCTATCTCCATATGGGGAAAAGACAGGGGATGACAAAACAAAGGCAGGGAACATAAAATGTTCCTCAGGAACTTTCTGGGCTGTAAACTTCCCTGACTGAGACTGGAAAGTGAGAGTAGTATCCCACATGCTCAAGAGCACTCCCTTCCTGACACTCCCTTCCAGCCCTAGTGGTTGGTTTTCATCCAGTTGACAGAGTTGATGCAATTTCCTCAAGATGTCTATTATTAAGTCAAGAACTCTATCATTCTCAAATGACAGTCCACCCCTGCTCCCCTCTCCCACCCCTCACCAAATTTCAAAGTGTTGTGTCAAATATTAAATCATTCCCTTGGATCAACATGGCATATTCAGGTAATACTTTAGAAAAAAAAAAGATTTATTTATTTTAGAGATGGGGAAAAAGAGATGGGGGGATGGGCAGAGGAAGAGGGAGAGAAAGAATCTCAAGCGATTCCCTGCTGAGTGCAGAACCTCACATGGGGCTCGAACTCCTGACACTGAGATCGTGATCAGAGCGGAAATCAAGAGTCAATGCTTAACCAACAGAGCCACCCAGGCACCCCATCAGCTAATACTTTTTAAGTTATAAGAGCGTACCTTTGTGTTTTTGTTTTGAGCATCACTTTTATAAGAACTTTGGAAAAACAGTTACATAAGAAAGCAACTGTGTGAAGTTTTGAAGTTAAACCTGAGACTGGGAAAGAGTTTCTATTGTGTCATATGGCAGACCTCCATCCCCTCTGGAGTTCACCTTAACTCTCTGTCTGTAAGAGATGCACTGAGAAGAACTGGAATAAACCTAAGCATCCATCTGACTCTATTTTTGTGGAGAGTTATACTCTTTTGCCTCTAAATCTCATAGCAAAGTGGTACATTTCACATTTGAAAGAGCCACTGGAAGCCTATACTTCCATGCTTTTATTTAGAGAAGGCATTATGAGGGCTTACTTTTTCCTATCTGGCCAATTTCAAATTCTCCAGTCTGATTTCTCTCACATTTATACTAAGATATGAGAAAAGCTAAGTAGCTTTGAACAATACCTTGGGGGTATGCATTATACTTTAGTAGTTTTGTTTTAAAATAATTTTAGATTTACAGAGGAGATGTATAAATAGAGAGTTCCCATATACTCTATCATCTAGTTTCCCCTAATGGTAACATTTTATTTAATCTTGGTACATTTATCAAAACTAAACAATTAACATTGACACAATACAATTAATTGAACTATGGACTTTATTCAGATTTTCCTAGTTATTCCACTAGTAAACTTTTAATGTTCCAGTATCCGATTGCACTAGGGGACTGTTTTTTGCTTTTCCCTTTCTACTTTTAAATAACACAATAGACACAATGTTACTATTTTTAAAAGCTTTGTTATTTCACAATGATCAAAGGCTATTAATAGCCCCATATTATTTTTTAAAATAGTGTTAAATTCTTGCATTGTATAGGCTGAACTGCTTTAAATCAGTAAGAAATTTATTGTGTGGAATTTTAAAACTTGAGTATAACTGGAAGATAGGTTAAAAAAAAACTACAACCATTTCAAGACAGCATATAATCTCTTTCCTTCTAGCAAAATCCTTTTTACCTAGGAAACAATTTTCTGATAGGCTAGATTTGATTTACTACAGAAAAGCTCTGAATAATTTTTGCTAGGGATTTTCCAGGTCACTTACGGCTTAAACTAGCACTCTCTTATAACACAGATATATTTTGAGGTGCTCGGAGGCAAGAACCTGTTCTTGCTCATTTTTGTATCTTTAACATTGCCTTAAACTTGATAAATATTTGTTGAATTAATGAACATATGAAATTTCCTAGAATCTTCAGGCTGGAGTGACACTTTCAGGTTAATTAGACTCCAGAGCCTTCACCTCTGACTGCCTTTGGGATGTTTTGGTGTAGATAGTGTCAAAGAGGTTGATAGGTGATGTGTTATAGACAGCTTCATGGAAATGTCATGAACCCTTGTAGAATACTTACTGCCAGAAAACTTGCCAAGTTTTAAATGTCTGTTTCTTTTTTCTGAGAGAACTAACAAGAGGCCTTACCTTCTCATAAATGTGCAATCAAAATATTATCGAGAAATGTGGTTATAGCACAATGACAAACATCAAGTGAAGTACTGGTCATATCCTGCTTAGGTGTAAGCAATTTTCTAGTACTAAAGGTATCACTCAACAAGCAATCATTCCAGGGCTTTCTATACTGATGTCTGTAGGGCACTAGGACAGAAACGTGTCCAGTGATCACTCTATTGATCTCAATGTGTCTGGGTTTTCTGTCATCTTCCTCTCTCAGTTCTGGAACTTTTACTGATAGATTATTGGAAACGTCTTTTAATGTTACATATACTTAGTTGTTTATGTATTTTTAAAAATTTTTGTTAATAATTTAGAGTATTAAAAGAATTTAAGTAGGAATGCCTTCATATAACTGTAAACCAAGAATCCATGCCAAAGCCAGAAAAAGTACAGCTTTTTTCTTCTTTTTCTTTTTCTTTTTCTTTTTTAAGCCTAAGGGACTTGAAAGTCTCAATATGTTGTCAACACTAATTAGAGAATTGAAATCTTATGGGTGTTAGTGTCTTATAAGTCTGGTCTATATTTTATCCAGGCATAATGTAAACTGTGTCACAGCGTGATGTGGGCCTCATATGTCCTGTATCACCCAAAACACTAAGAAGAGAGCTTTGGGAGAGGGATCCTAAGTCTATAGTGCTGCTTGAAAAAGACTGTGGCATTGGCCATGACCCTGGAACTCTGTACTATGTGAGTAGCCAGCCGCATTATTTCTACCCTGTTAATCGATGCTTCTGGGAAAGATTTTGACTTGAACTACTCAGTAAGAGGTGAGTATGCCAGTATACACTTAATAGGATCTTAATAAACATTGTTGATTTGACTGGGCTTTGACTGGGCTGGCAATTGAAATTAATTTGGTTTTCTTCCTGCTGTGCTTACCCTTGTGGAACATTATTTCTTAGTTCTTGACATACTGGTTGCTTGATGCATAACTTGTGTTCAAAGTTGTCCTCCAGCAGGGCAGCCAACCTAATCCCCAATGAAGAGACTGGTAACCCAGCATGACACAGCAGCAGACACTGAACCCTAACCCAGATCTGAGGGTCCTCAGCCCTCTTTGCTGTACTCTACCTGCCTCGTTTGGTATGAGACTTTCAACAGGGCGTTGTTAAAACTGTAATCTATGTTAACATACACCACACACACACACACACACACACACACACACACACACACACACACACACACACACACACACACACACACACACACACACACACACACACACACACACACACACACACACACACACACACACACACACACACATTTTGGTAGAAGAAAGGGAGGCTCTGAGATTAGAAAGGCTTGGTGTTGCATTTTTAAAATTTTTGACTCCACAGCGCCCCCCCCAAACTTGTATCACCTGGGGCAAGTCATGAAGTCATTGATGTACACAGAGATTAACCTGTGGCAAGAAACTGACCTCACAATGATTGTGGCTATTAGAAGAAAAGCCCCACACGCGCGACCGCGAATCCACACTCTCGCGCCGGCGAACCCACGCACGCGCGCCGGCGTACTCAGGTCTTCCATCCTCCACGGTAGGTGCTTCTCATTCTTTTTTTTAGTTTGAAGGGAATGTCTTTCCTGCAGCGTCAGCCCAAGTGAATACTTGTGACTTTTGGGAAGGATGTCCCCCTAAAGTCCTCCTGATTCAAATAGCCTGGGCTGAACGAAAGGGCAGCGTTTTCGGGGCCCCGTGGGCGCATCACTAGCAATGATTTATGCGTTGCGACAACAAGTGTTTACATTTAGAACCACAGCTTGCTGAGGTCAGTGTAAATTTCTGGGGGGTTGTATATTGGCCTGTGTGTAATGCTAATAAACACGAAAACTTCTTTTCTATAAACATGTTCCTTGTGGACCCCTGAGGCTATAGTGCTGATGAGCTTACTTTTTTTAATGAGAAGTAAGATGAACTGCAAGCACCCAATTAGGCTTAGTCAGATCACTAGAAGCTTTCAGGCCTGGACACAACAGAGGAGGTTTTCAGGGGTTCAAACAAGAGAAACCATAATGAGAGAAACACTGAACTTGCCTTTATTCTTAGCAGCAGCTTTGTTTGTCCTCTCTAGGCTCAGAGCTGTGTTGCTGGGACTGAACTTTAACAACAAACTATTTTTGTTTCTCACTAGTGGTGCTCTGTGAAGGACTCTTTGAAATGCAGACTTCTTAGTTTCAGGGAGTGCAAAGCGCTTGACAAGGCTACCTCTTCCTGTTGCAGAAGGCAGCCCCACACCTAGAATAGTTCTACTTCGGAGCCTCATCCTTGGCATGTTAAAGAAAATGAGACTGAAAGTGATACTTTTTATTTATTTTTTTAATTTTATTTATTTATTTGTCAGAGAGAGAGAGATAGAGCAAGCACAGGCAGAGGCAAAGGGAGAAGCAGGCTCCCTGCCAAGTAGCTCAATGTGGGACTGGATCCCAGGATCCCAGGACGCTGGGATCATGACCCGCGCCCAAGGCAGCCGCTTAACCAACTGAGCCACCCAGGCGTCCCTGAAAGTGATACTTTTTAGATGGTGCTCTTGCCCATGAGTTACAGCTCAGAGACTGCCATATGTGCATCTTTTAAGATTAGTTTGTGGCTGATGAAGTTGCAAGCAGGTGATGGGGCAAAACATCAGAATAAAATTCTTAGAGCTCAAAGCTACCTTGATGAGTGGATATATTATAAAATTTCAGAACCAAGGCTATTCCACTTCAGTGCAATTAAGATTAGGACTGTATCTCTTTATTATTTTAGCCAGATCTGAGACTCAGCAGGAATTCTGATTACGTGTATCCTTGTCTTTCTCTAATTGTGCTTCCCCTCCTGGTGTCCTAATCATTGGTATATTCCATTTTATGCACATTTATGGTGTATTTTTCTATCTTTTTTTTTTTTAACGTTAGAGATGAAGATCTATTTGCTTCCCTCTTTTAACTTGAGTCTCAAAGCAGAAGAAATACAGTTGATCCTTGAATAATGCAGAGGTTAGGGGCATTGCCCCTGGCACAATAGAAAATTTGTGTACAACTTAACTACTCATAGCTTATTGTTCAGCTGGAAGCCTTACTGATAATAGCTAATTAACACATATTTTGTAAATTATATGTATTATATACTGTATTCTTAAAGTAAGCTAGAGAAAAGAAAATGTTATTAAGAAAATCATAAGAAGAGAAAAGACATTTACAGCACTATAGTGTGTTTATTGAAAGAAATCTGCAGGTAGGTGGACCAGTGCAGTTTAAACCCATGTTGTTAAAGGGTCAACTCTATCTGTTTTGTGAATCCATCCTACTTTCCTAGTAACTCACTTAGTACAGGTGTGTTTACTATGCACTAACACCAGCCAAACCCTTTATCATGTGCTAGGATTCAATGGTAAACAAACCAGGCACAGACTTTTATCGCTGTAACTAAATAATTAGATGAATAAGTAATTGTAAACTGTGATCAGCTGCACAGATGAAAAGTTCAGGCTATACCAAGAATTTGTAGCTGGGGAGTTGATGAAGGGTAATGCATCAGAAAAGCTTTTCTGAGGAAGTATGCTTTGAACACAGAGCTGAATAATGAATAAATGAAAGCAAGGGAAGATCATTCTGGGCTATAGGAACAGCATAAGCAAAGATCCTGAACCAAAAAGAATTTGGCATATTGGAAAAAACTGAAAGCAAGAGAGTGGACCAGAGACCGGAAAACCAGGGGAAAATGAAAGCTGGCACTGGGGGTTGGTAACCCCACAGTCAAGTAGGACCACATCAAGTAGAACCAAAGACGTTGGGTTTTATCTTCAATGAGATACCATTGAAGGGTTAGTAAGAATAGAGATGTACACAAATTTGCTTATAAAAGATTGTGACTACAAGATAAATTCCATCAAAGATGGGAGGGTTTTAAGGTATGTCTATAAATTCTTTGATATTCCTTGCTTCAGGAAATGGAGTTTAATTTTCCTTCCCCTGAGTGTGGGAAGGGCTTAGTGACTCCTTTTAAATAGCACATGATAGATGCGATGGTATAAAATCTATAAGTCAAGGTCAAAAAAAGACAGTGTGACACCCACCAACCCCTCTTTAATCATTTGCTCTGGAGGAAGCCAGATGCCATGTTGTGAGAAACTAAGACCTGACAAGAAACTGGGTCCTCCTGTCAAGAGTGGTGTCAGGGGGCCAAATTGGGAGCACATCCTTTAGCCCTACTCAACCCTTCAGATGATTATGGCCCCCTAACATCCAGATAAAGCCAGAATAAGCCAGTTCAATAGCTCCCAGATTCTGACTCTCAGAAATTGAGATAATATTTATCATTTTAAGGAGCCAAAATGTGGGATGATTTGTTATGCAGTCATACATAGCTAATATAGCAGGTAAACACAGAAGGAGTAGCTGGAAGTTCCTATAGTGGTCAAGGCAGATGATAATGATGGTACCTTGACATGAAGTAGTTTTTATTAAATGTCAGCTTCACTTCCTCTCCCAGGAATACACCATGGAGATTACAACATGACCAATAGAAAACTGTAGATGTGGCTTTGAATCCAGGCTTTTTCTTAATTACAGGTGATCTTGCAAAGCCTTTCTATGCCAATGATATTTTTATTCATATGATGGAGCTAATAATATTACTTCCCTTTTAGCTTATGTGGAGGTCCTAGTAAGGTCCATAGCAGAGGTTTTGAAACATAGTAAGTGCTCAGACACTATTACCTGCCAGTTTGTTTTTGTTGTTTTTTAAATAGCTAGTAGTTTCTCTCTGCAAATCTTGTTCTTTGCTATTAGACGAATCCCCATTAAATGTTGCCATGTCACTTGTCTTATCAAGTTGCATTCAGAAATTCCCATTACTTTCAAAATAAACTTTCAGTTCTTTGCTCTGCATTGATAGTCCTCTAATCTCTAACGTGAAAGACCATCTTGCTACCTACGTGAACTTCTACTCCATGCAAATTCATCATCTGTTCAATTAATTTTTTTTTTTGTGGCTCGTGATACTTGATTGAGTCACTTAATTTCACTTACCCTCAGTTTTCTTATCTGAATGTTATGCATAATAAAGGCCACCTGCCCTTCACTGTTCAGGGAAAGCATAATAAAAAGTTGTTACATTGTGACATCATCTGCAAACTCATTCGGCTTACAAGAAGCTCTAGCAGACATGTTATACTTCCTGCATACACATACAGAAAAAGGAAAGGGCCACCAAAGGGCATCTCTCTGGATCTTTCGCCAGCCATGAGGAGACACTTTAGACCTCAAGTCTGGGTGATATTAAACTCATTTTCAGGACTTCAAGCCCATTGGTCTCACCTCTTGTTTCCAAGCACAAGTTTGCAATGTGATTAATTACTGCTGCCTGCTCAGTCATGTTTTATTGCCTAATTAACCTCAGGCAGTCTCTTGCCATTCACAGGACAATCCAAAGCAGCTGCTTCTCTACACTTAGACACAGAGATGATGAAGAGGAAGATTTCCTTCACGGCTGGGGCACTAGCGCCTCCGCTGATAGCTGCAGAGATGACCTCAAGTCCCCAAACTGGTTTGGACCTCGCTGGCCAAAGGAACCTGAGAAATGGGTATGTTGGACCCACATTGAATTCATCCTACAATTCATCTGCAGTTTTAAGTAGTGTGTTCTTAAAGTAATTTCCAATTTATAGATTCTCCCCCTACCCCTACTTGGCTCAAAATTATGTGGGCATGGTTTTTCCACTGTCCATCCACTCCAGTAGTTTTTTACTTCTAATGGAATGCCCTCTAGAGTCAAGAAGCAGTGCTTAAAACATTACTTACTGGTCTTTACCCCTCTCCAAGCCTCTTTTTTAAAAAAAAAAAAGAGAAACGCTGAACAAGGATGCTCTTTAATATGCCAAGCGCCCATCCCAAAATTTGTTAAACTTTAAATTTTTTCTTGTTTGAGTTAACACCAAAATGAAATCATTTTAGTTAAGCTAAAGTATGGCAGTGACTGCAGTGGGGTATATGATGAGGATTTTTTGTGGAAATCTTTGCAGTTTTTTAATGTTCATGTTTCCAAAGAGATAACCCAAGCTTCTCAGCATAATTTTGCATATAGAATATAATTACCAGTAGCAAGTGAATGATTTTGTTGTTCTATTGCATTAGCTATAATCTTCTCATATCTATCAAAATATGAGTGTTATTTATATAATATGATTTTGTGGTGCAGTTGATATTTTGATGGTTGATATTTTGATATTTTGATATTTGATATTTCTATGAACAGAAATCTTATTGATCTGTATAATTGAGATGTAGCCTGAGTTCCAGCATTTAAAAAATATAAACATTATATTTAAACAGATAAATAGGAAAGTACATAAATCCTAAGTATATATTTCATCAAATTTTAATAAAATAAACATACCTACATCCAGCTTTTATTTTTAATTGGTTATTTCTTTGTGAATCTTCAAAATACCAATAATTTTAACTTCCCATTAAAAGAAAAGGAACCTAATGTGAAGACTGCTAATTGTCCTCATATATTGATTTTCTTCTTAGATTTTTAATTAAGTTGCTTATACATTGGGATCCCTTAATATTAGTGTGTTATATTCTGGGCACCATTATTACTTATACAGATGTTCTATTTTATTGTGGACATATGCATATTTGTGTGAGTGTGTGTACATGCATGCACACATATGCATTGGGTGGGAGATAGGACTGATTTAGCCAAGTATGAAATGAAATAACTTTAGAAATTTATGCTAAAAAAAATCCATTATTCTTAGTCCTTCACACAATACCTAAAATTCACCTCAGAATATGTATATTGGACATACACATTCAAGTTTTGAGTGTGAAAAGTTACAGCTGGAAGGGACCTCAGGGACCTCATTTGCATGTGAAGAAACCAAGCCTTTATCTTTGAGTGAGTGACCCAAGGCCACACACTGATTAGTGGTTCACATACTTGGTTAGTGTTTACTGTCCAAAGGATTCAACCCCAGTGTCCTATTATGATTGTTCTCCCTGTAGCAAACATTGGGAACCAAAGCTCTTGCTGGCCAACACAGAAAGAGAACTCAATTCCATGAATGAGGAATGTCTCAGAGATTTCCCCTCTTCTAACAACTCAACATTCACTCTACTTATAGGGTCCTAGCTGGGGCTGCCTCTTAGATAGGTATATGCTTTCGGGGAAATGCCAAAAAAAAAATACTATAAGATAAAAGACTATTGTTTTGAATATATTTTGTACATAGCCTAAAAGCTATTTTAACGTGACATTCAAAATGACAATTTGGGATTCAGGTTGAAACAGAAAATTGGATTTCTGTCTTTGTTATCAAAGAGATCATAGAATTCTGATGATAGGTATTGGCTATGCACTGGACATGCTAATGTAACATATGAACATAGAGTATTTCCATCCCCTGTTTAGCTCCTCCGAGGCTGGCACACCACAAGGGAATAGCTATGATCTTTTGCCCTACTCTCTATGACATTCTGTCTACTCATGCAGATATGATATTTACTTTGGTATAGACACACACCAGAAACTTCTTGAATGAGACAGGAAAGTAATAGATTCTTCCAGATCACAAGCACACACATAACTGTGGGAGATTTAAAATTAAGGAATATATAGGAGCTGAAGCTTGTGCCTCTTGAAACATCTAAGTCCAAGTCAGTATCAGTATAATGAAAGTGCTACCTGTTGCCATATTTCTGAGTAATTTCCTCATCTAAATGTTTCAACAGTACAAGCCAATGTCGTTTGCTAAAAGGATGTTTGCATTTCTTTACAAATATATTCTACTGGTGATGTTTCTTAAAAATAGTTATCTTTGATTCATATCTAAATGATTTATCATTAATTAATCTAAGTGATTTATCTAAATGAATTATCTTGTATTTGTTCTTTACTTTAAGTTGCCTAAGATTGTTTTAGGAAGTAAGCAAGATATAGAAGGAAGGATTTCTCTATCAGTTGCTAGGGTGAAGGGGATAATTCCTCTGATACTGGGTGAATAGGAAGGTATATGAATTAGGCAATGTCAGGATTCTTTCCCACAAATTGAATTTAGTTGGAGAATAATGATTAGAAATGTTTTGTGAAAGTTTTTAACTTCCAGTTGGCATATTGGACATTAGTGTCTCAAAGAGATTATTATAATATATCCTAAAAATGATCTGTTAAATCTAAGTTAACTTTTGATAAAATAAACTTGCCAAGGTTCGCATTGTTTATATAGGACGATGGAGTCTGAATTTTTAAAAAGGCAATTACATGGAAGACATTAGGAATAATTATCACTTAGGTTTATTTTGGTCTAAGGTATAGTCTTTATTTTATATAATCATTCACTGTGATGATTGAAGTCATCTGATTATTCTCTAATAAGATTTTAGTTAAATTGATAAGACCTTAGAAAAATTTATGAAATGCTTATAAAGTTATCCGATGTTTTTCTCTGTTAAAAGTCTAGCCATAAATGGTAATTTAAAAATAACTTGGGTTTTTACTTGTGTTGGCTCAAGATCTTATAAATAAATTTATGGTCTCAGCCATGATGAGTAGCTGGTATTGGACTTATCCTCCCATTTTAAATAGCTATAAAGCCTGGAGAAAACTTATAAAATAAACTGATTGCAGTGATAGGACTATAACCAAATTTGAGCCATGATGCTTAAGTTAGGGGTTGGGGGTGAGGGGGTACACAAATGCCAGGAGATGGAGCCTAAGCAATGAGTGTTATATAAAAGACCAAGCACTTTTCATTTTATTTATTTATTTATTTATTGACCAAGCACGTTTTAAACAATGTATGTCCTTCAACTTCTACAGCTCAGTATTATATATACATACATATATATAATTTTTAAATGGAGGATCTGAATATTTTTTCATTTTTAAAATTTTTCAAAATTTTTATTTTTTATTTATTTAAGTTTTAGTTAATTTTAACATACTCCACAGTATTGGTTTCTAGGGTAGAATTCAGTGAATATTTTTTCAGAGAAGACATACAGATGGCCAACAAGGACATGAAAATGTCTTCAGCATCATTAATCATCAGGGAAATGTAAATCAAAACCATAGTGAAATATTCCCTCATACCTGTTAGAATGGCTGTCATAAAAAAGATAGGAAATAGTGTTGGCAAAGATGTGGAGAAAAGGGAACCCTAACACAAGGGAATGTAAATTATTGTAGTCCCTGGGGAAAACAGTGTGGATGTTGCTCAAAAAATAAAAAATAGAACTATAAAATGATCCAGCAAGTCCACTTCTGGATATTTTTCTGAAGGAAATGAAAACTCTCAAAAAAAATATCCGCATCCTCATGTTCATTGCGGGAAAAAAAAATACAAAAATAAAGTACCCTTCATTTTAAAATAATGTTCTACTTAGAAACTGAGACTTGACAACTCACAAGCAAAAAGGAAACATTGCTTTCCCTGTTGTGGTATAATACCTTACCAAGCATTTCGTGAACTAAATCTTTTCCACTTCACTTTCCATCTTTGATTTCAGGAAGTCTAGAGCTGAGGGGTAGGTGGAAGCGTTTTAGTATATACCTCTCATTATCTACTAAAGTCCAACTATTTTCTTGATTTCAGTCTCTAAGAAGAATTTTTTCTGTTGAACTTTGATTCAAGGAGTAACTTAATTGACAACATTTGATAGTAGACAAAACACATCCAAAGATAACTAGATGCATTGGCCTGTTGAATTGGATGCTGAGCATGTCTACCAAAGTGAGGATTTTATGTGGACTTACTGAGAGGAATAATTTAGGGTAGCAAGGCTACATCAGCAGTCCTAGAGGCAGAGTTCATCCTTGAATGACACCCCCCCCCCCAATCTGCTAGAGGCATTAAAACCAAGGAGTAAGCAAGGTTCATCTTCCCGGAGTGTCATTTTAGTTAAAATTATGAGGAAATAATCATTTCTTTTACACTTCAATCTCATAGAGACATATTGTAAAAATGCAAAATATACACAGATTTAAAACACAAGCCTTAAGAAAAGGAGCGTCCTAGGGCGCCTGGGTGGCTCAGTGGGTTAAGCCTCTGCCTTCCGCTCAGGTCATGGTCTCAGGGTCCTGGAATCGAGCCCCACATCGGGCTCTCTGCTAAGCGGGGAGCCTGCTTCCCCTCTCTCTCTCTGCCTGTCTCTCTGCTTACTTGTGATTTCTGTCTGTCAAATAAATAAATAAAATCTTAAAAAAAAAGAAAGAAAGAAAAGGAGCCTCCTTGGTGCATATTGTTGGCATCCCACAGGTACCTGTATTTATTCTTCACTGCCACTAGGAAGGAAATGTTTGAGAATGGAGAGTACATACTGTCCTGTTAGGCTGGAATTCAAATTTACCTCAGCCTCTCACTGAAGTGTCATTTTGGAGATATTGGCTAAATGCTCTGAGATTTAGTTTTCTCCTATTTAATTTAAGACCTTAATTTTTATTAATTATGCTCATATTTAATTTTAAGACATTAATACTTACCTCAAGTATTGCCACAAATTAGAAAGGGGGAGTAAGAAACTTGTATATATTTAGCTAGATGATATCTTCTCCTCTCTACTCCTGACCCCTAAAATTATGTGAATCATTTAGGTATAAGTTAAAAAGGGGGGGAAATAGGAGATCACAGTGTTTTATCACAGACTTGCATTCAAGTTTGCATTTCAAGAGTCAGTTCCTTCCCTGCTTCTTTCGTTATGATACTGTCATAAAGGCTGGGAAAGAGTCTACCCTGAGAACACAGTTTGTTCCATATATGGCTCCTGTTAGGGAATCAGGCCTGGAAGTAGTCTTCAGTTGCTTCTGTTTTTTCAATAAGGTGAAGCTGAGTAAAAACAATGTTAAATTGGAACTCTATCCTACTCCATGAGGAGTAGGACAAGAGGATGCATGAGGGAGCCAGCCAGAGACTCCCAGGGGTTTTGGTGGAATATAGGAAAGAAGGTTGGAGGACGAGTAGGAGGACTGCAGGAGAATCTCTGGAAATGTATGTGGAGAATTTGGGGTCAGAAGATTAGTTGCTGTTTTAGGGCTCTCTGGTATCTGAAGGTAGCCACAACGTGGGAGTGAGATGGAACTAAATACCGATGACAGAGAAGCCATCTCTAAGCAGTGGTGATCAGCTGTCTTCCAACTGGACGGTTCTTATAAGGGTGTTTGCAAGTTGAGAGTTGTAATTTGGGGACTGTTTATAGTAAGTTCTGTGATACCTTCATTTATACTATGTGTACAAATATGGACTCTCTATTAATGATTATTTACCGGATGCAAAGCATACCGAGGACATGAAAATGAGGCTGGACTCTTAAGATTACTTCATTTAGCAATACTTGGCACCTACCTTGTACTAGGCATTGGGAATATAAAATGAAAAGCCTAGTGCTTGCTCCCCACAATATATATTGTACTTTAGACTGTATATCATAGTCATTTCCTTCAAAAAGTCTTCGTGAAAAGCATATTCTAAGTATTCATTTTTATCGATGTAAAAAACATCATATCTACCATTGTCCCCCCCCCCCCCCCAAATCTCCTGGTTTCTCAAAGGCTCAGGGACACCTCTGGCACTGTTTTTAAAAAATAAAAAAATATTTTAAAACTGTTTGTATATATATAACCTTTGGCTTGGTTCTAAATCTTTTGAATCAGAATTTCTGTTCCTGAGGCCCAAGAAACTGCTTTTTAGCAGACTCCCAGTGTGATCTTCTTTAATTAAAAATTGAGAACTATATAGTCAACTCTCTTTCTTAACATTCTCCCTTATCGTAAGATAGATGACACCAAGGACTTTAAAAGCAAAAGCAGAAGAGATCACATCTGCCATGAAATTTCCAAATACAATCTTTCTAAGTATGTGTTGGTGCATAAACTGATTTGTTTTGACTGATTTTATCAGTGGGGCCAATCCACAAAACAGCCATGTCGATCAAAAAGTCATTTCCTTTTGTTTGTGTTTTAACATTCACCAGCCTGGGGCTTTTCCCAGACAAAGGTTACCTGATTACATTACTGTAGCAGGCGGTTGGGTGGCTTCTGTAGGAGCCACACTGGAGACGTCCATCAAAGAACTTTTCAGTGGGCAGGTCAGTGCTTAATGAAAGTGTCAGCAGCTTTCACAGAAAAGTTTATCTTGATTCCTGTTAACACTCTTGATAATAAATTTCACACTTTCTCTGATAAATGGTCTTTCTAAATTTTTAAGTAGGCAAAGGTAATCAAGTCTAAGAGGACCAAGTGCACTTTTTGGAGAGTGGAAAGGGGCATCCAGAAGCCTTGTTCCCTAGGTTTTGAAAGAAAGTAAAGTGAAAACTGGAGTGTACTAGGGCTTGAAACATGGCTCCCAGAATCAGAGAGGCTCCAATCCTGCTCTCACCCTTACTACGCCAAGTTAGGCAACTTTTCAGTGTAGCCAAGCCATAGTTTTCTCATTTGTAGAAGGAAGGAAATAATAACATTTATTGCATCTTATGTACTGTTATGTATGTCTAATCCTGAGCATTTGACATGTTCTAACTCGTGAAGTCCTCACAATAACACTGTAAAAGGAGATGATGATATGACCCCTATCTTACAGAGAACTGTAAGCTAGAACTCTAACAGGGGCATAGAAAACAACTTCATAGAGTTTTGGAGAGCATTAACTGGTAATATTTTGAATGTTTAGCATAGAGTCTGAAACCTATAAATGCTAAATAAAGATGACTATTAATATGAATTCAGTATATTCACTTTTTTTTTTCTTTTTAAGCCTCTGCAATAGTAATTTCAAAATTCATAGCCTCTTTGGTCTGTAACCTTGGGCCAACAAGTTAATTATACATACCACTCCCTCTTCACACTTCTAAAGGGGAGTCCATTGGGTTTCTAACATTGGTTCCAGGAGATACACTCTTTATTTCCTCAGTATGTGATTCTGACGAATTATATGTCCTGCCTGGAGAGTTGTGGAATGAAAAAAAGATATATAATATTACTGCACACCCAAGTGTAGAGTAAGATTTGTATTTTCGACATATTTATTCAGACAATTGTTGATGTCTGTTGTTGAAATCAGAAGGAGATATTGAAGATAGAGTAAAAGTTACATTATTTATTCCTTCTACCTTCATGAAAAGCTCCATTGTGTCTCATCTGACACCAGAGACCTATGCGCTCCTCCCTGAAATGCAGGTCTAGAACCCAGTTGTACCTCTAGCACAGTGGTTCTCAAACTTAAGCATGCATCAGAATTAGCTGGAGGGCTTGTTAAAACAAAGGTTTCTGGGCTTCACTCTCAGAGTTTCTAATCTAGTAAGTCTAATGTTGCCAGAGAATTTTATTTCTAACAAGATCCTAGGTAATGCTGATCTTGCTTCTTCAGGGACTCCACTTGGAAAACCAGACCTATGGAAGACAACATAGGCTGGGTTTGAGTTTTCATTCAACCAATTTTTAGAGGAAATTTATTTCTTATTTAGCATGAATTTACATTTTTGCTTTATAACACTGTCCCGTACACCCACCCTCCATGTTCTCCACTACACATAATAGTGCAAGTTGGTTTCCAGAGTTTTCTATTTTTAATGCCTATTATTCACTTCAGGTTTTATGAGAGCACTAGATAAAATTATCGTGCTTTTCTTTCACTTTTTAATCCTTTTTCCTGTTAAAAAGGAACCCTGAACTTGTTCTTTAGTAGCCATAAATATTATGGCTACTAAAGTATATGTATTATATATACATACATATATAATTATATATATATATAATTATATATATGTATTATGGCTACTGAAGTATATGTATTATATATATACACATTGAACTTGAGAGTTCTAGGTTCTGAACAGGGTAGGAAAGAGACTGGAATTTGTAAGATATAAATATCTATCTATCTATATATATATATATAACTTGTACAAAGCCATCATTTTATTTTTTTCAAATACAACCTACCCAAGTCTCTTATCTGAGTTGGTTTTAAAAAGCTATTTTGTGTGAAAAATTGTGTCCCATTTTTTTCTTGCGCCCTGTAGATATTCTTTCATGGACTGATGAACAGAGTATAAAATCTGTTATAGAAATTAAATAGTGTAGTGGGTGAAAGCATGGGCTTTGCTGACAGATATACCTCGGTTTGAATTTCAGCTCTGTCCCTTCGTAAGGGTGACCTCAGGCAAGTCAATTTTTCCTCTTTGAACCTCAGTTTTTTTTATGAGGTAACAGAGATAATGCCTTCTCTTTGGCTTATTGTGAGGGCTGATTTAGATGATGTGAGTGCTAAGCATTCTATGATTTCTTAAAGATGGTCCTTTTCTCAAACCATTTTTTACAACCCCCCCCCAACACTCTAGTTTATAGCTTAAAAAGAAGAAGCTCTGTGGAAAATTAAAGAAAAAAATTTATTTCCATATACTAGATATTAGGAGAAGGTACTATTATCAAACTACATGGTTTTTACTTGTTATGATAGAATAACTATGTTTGCTTAGTGTTTTCTCTTTTTTCAGTGGCGTTTGCCTGAATCAACATTAGCTAAGAGAATTCACACAGTTCAAATAAATACCAGAGGGCTGGAGAGGACTTTTCTCCAGCCAAGTAGATCATGTTGGAATGCTGAGTTAACATTTACACACATGAAAACATTTGGAAAATATCTCTTGCTGCCAACATAGGATATTCATGGTCCGAAAGTATTTGCAGCTTAGATGAGACAAACCTGAAGAGAATATAATACATATATATGTGTGTATATTTATATGAATATAGTGAAAAAATTATACACACACACACACATATATATACATACACACAGTGAAATCATTAGTGCCAATTTTTATCAGCTTTTTTATCTTTTACATGCATTTCATAGCACTGTACTTCTCAGGCTTTAATTCCAGGTCATGTGAACCTAAATGAATCTGTTCTATAGCCAACAAAAGAAAATGATGCCAGTTAATTTATGATAAAACCAGATGTGTGTGTTGGGAGGGGCAAAGATGAAATTGCTTGGCAGGCTATAGAGTAGCTCACAAAATTAAAGAAGGTAGTTGACCAGGCCAGGAGGGAACATGAAGCAGAAGAGCTCAGACATCCTGATGAGCAGGCTAACTTTCTCCTGAGCACCAACAGCTTCTCCATCTGTGAATCACTCTGCTGGAGAGATAAGAGTCCATCCACCTTGCCTAGCTCCGGTCAAGTACTCACCTGTAGTTAGGGGAGGGGGAACGTTGATTGACAGTCCCACATATGCTGTGGCACACAATTTCTAGTGGTGAGGGGGACTACACCTCCCCCCCAAATAGCCTGCTTTTACCAGACATAAAAAGAATTGATGCAAAAAGAAGTGTAGCTTATTGGTACAAAAAAACCCCTATGAATGTATTTGTTTCATTCAACCTGAAAGAAGAGATACCATAGGCTTAGAATAACAGCTAAAAATATCTTAAAAGTATACCTTTGATCCTCAACTTATCCAAATTCATAAGCCATCATGCTATATACATTGCATTATCTAAAAGTTAATATTTAATGTAAATATCCAAGATGGTAAGATAAAACTCATTAAATGGAATAATGTTCATTTGAAAGGTTAATTTATTCATACCTAGTGCAATGGCTATTTTGGTGTTCACTTCTAATAGCAGCAGCAATAAAAACTTTGGCAATGCTGTTAATTTATTGAAGGCTATAGCTAGTAAATATTTAATACAGCCCCAAACATTTTAATCTCCTTTCCATTAATATTTTACCTAACAGTTTCTCTCAATTTAATATTTTTAATGCTTAATATTTTAATTGGTCTTCAATTTGGAAAGATGGAATAGAAATTTAAGCTTAAGATATGAAATTGTATCTACAATCTAAAGAAAAAGTTAAAAATATGTAAACCCCTTAGGAAATGGAAAATGATTCATTCTAAAATGTGTGCCATAAATTTCATATTAAATGAACAGTGAATCATAAATGTTTCTTCTTTCACATCTTTAATATTCAACAATTATGTCTCTCCTTAATATCCTTTGGCATTAAACGTAATTGACCTTGGTTGTGTCAATTAGAAGCACTTGTATTATTTATGGATTTTTTATGAATTGTCTTTATCAGGTCTGTAGAGCTTTAGGCCACTTGCTTATTCATCACCTTGTTCATCAAATTCTCGTCTTAAAATATGGGGATTTCTGAAATAGCTTTTAATACAATAAAACATCCATTCTTACTCCTATATCATAATGTAGGTGGCAGTCATTTTCTGTAAAGGACCAGATAGTAAATATTTTAGGCTTTGTAAGTAACTTGCTTTTCTCTGTCACTTCTTAGCAACCTTTTAAAAATGTAAAAACTAGGGGTGCCTGGGTGGCTCAGTGGGTTAAAGCCTCTGCCTTCGGCTCAGGTCATGATCCCGGGGTCCTGCGATCTACCCCATATCAGGCTCTCTGCTCAGCGGGGAGCCTGCTTCCTCCTCTCTCTCTGCCTGCCTCTCTGCCTACTTGTGATCTCTGTCTGTCAAATAAATAAATAAAATATTTTAAAAAATGTAAAAATTATTCTTAGTTGAATGGCTGTAAGCTGCATATGACCCATAGCCTTAGTTTGCCTACTCCTGTAATGCATCATTTTATGAAAGGTTATATGTCCAAAAGGCTATCAGATACATTTGTAAGTTTAGTAATTTTGAATAAACATATAACCGCCATTTAAGAAGTGGAACATCATAACCAGTTCCTCAAAATCTTCTCATGTGCCACTTCCAGAGTTAATATTATCTTTGGACATTGTCCTAAATTAATGTATTTTTATCTTTTTAGGAAAATTTTTCTTTTAGTTAAATTCCTTTGTAATGGGGCGCCTGGGTGGCTCAGTGGGTTAAGCCGCTGCCTTCGGCTCAGGTCATGATCTCGGGGTCCTGGGATCGAGTCCCACATCGGGCTCTCTGCTCAGCAGGGAGCCTGCTTCCCTCTCTCTCTCTCTCTCTGTGCCTGCCTCTCTATCTACTTGTGATCTCTCTCTGTCAAATAAATAAATAAAATCTTTAAAAAAAAAAAAAAATTCCTTTGTAATTTATTCAGCTTGTCAGACAATACTTATTAAGGATGTGTCGTGTTCCAAGCACTCTTCTAGGTCCCAAGGAGCTTATATCCTAGTGATGAAGATAAATAATGCATATATAAGGAGTAACAGAAATTCAGTATTAGCTGAAAGTGGGAAATGATGGTGGCTTGAGGATGATGTGGTAAGAATAGGAGTATATTTTTAAAATAGTGCCATGAGACTTACTGATGGATCAAATGTGAAGTGTATAAGAAAGTGAGAAATCAGGGATAACTACAGTTTTGACCACTGCAATTGAGTAGAGAGTGATGCTATTTAATATATTGAGGAAGAATTTGAGAGAGGCAGATTTTATAGCAAAACTCAATAGTTATGTTTGGGGACAGGTTAAGTTTTATGCTTATTCGATACCAAAATGAAAATAGACACTTGGAAATTCGAGTCTGCAGCCACAGAACTAGATGAAATTACTCAAGGAAAGAGCAGGTAATCCAAGTAGATGAAAAAGGGATGAGGATCCAGGAACAAACCCTGGAAGAGGAAGAGTCAGAGGGAGATTGGCAAAACATGCAAGTCATGTTAGGTAAAACACTAAGTGGGTATGGAGGGGATCTTGGAAACTTAGGGAAGAAAGGAAACAGTGGTCCACCAAGATTTGAAAAAAGCCCCAAAACTCTTAGAGGTTGAGCAAGATGAACCTATTTACTTTGACCTTGATAACAGCCAATGCGGAAGAGTGGTGAGGATAAAAACCAAAACCCAGTTGTATTGAGCTAAGCAGAATGGCAGATGCACCCTTCAAACGAGTTTGCAGTGAAGGGAGCAAGGAACAAGGAAACAAGGTGATAGCTGAAGGAAGTATGAGTTAAAGGGAATTTTTCAAAAAATCTAATATGAAATGAGCTTGTGTATAATTTAAAAATGAAAAGACTTCAAGAGATGTTGTAGTGATATCATGCTAGATCTGCACCAGTTATCTCATGCTGTATCACAGATTACTCCAAAACTTACTGGTGTAAAACAAGTATTTATTGTGCTCAAGTATTTGTGAGTTGGAAATTTGGATTGGTCTATCCATTAGGGATTGGCAAAGATTTTCTGTAAAGGGCCAAAGATCAGATATTTTAGGCTTTGCAAGCCCAGTGGTCACTGCCACAATTATTCAACTCAGTCATTACAACGCGAAAACAGCCATAGATGATAGATGAAATAAAGAAGTCGGGTGTTCCAATAAAACTTTCCTTACAGAAATAGGTAGTGGGCTGGATTTGACATGCAGGTCCTCATTTGCAGACTCTGGCCCAGAATGTCTGTGGCCCCACCTTGACAGCTGGCCTGGAATGCTGCGGCTCCTCAGGCGTCTCTTTCTACTTCAGTATGATCTTTCTACATGATCATGGAAACATAGCAACTTCAGGTTAGTTACACTCTTAAAATAGAGACCTGGGGCTTGAAAGTGAGTGTCCCAGGAAAAACTGGGCAGAATCTGCATGGCTTTTTCTAACCTAGGCTTGGAACTCATAACTAGGCTTGGAACTGTGCCATATATTGTTTGTTGACATAGTCTCAAAGGTCCACCCAGGTACAAGGAGAGGGAAGGGAAGGAAGTGTTTACCTCTTCCTGGGAGGAAAAAGCATTTATGGACATGTTTAAAACCTCCAAACTTTCTAAGAAATAAGCAAAAGGTCAAGAGACTTTTTTTTTTCTGGAAGGGAATTTTGAAATTTCATAATGACTTGGGTGATTTCAAAATATTGGTTGAAAATGGAACATTGTGGTCACACCATCATTTTAAAAATTTTCTTGGGAATAGTACTGGAGAAGAAAAATGGTTACTTGTGGAATTCAACTATGATGGTGCTTAACTGCATTCAGACTGCCTGTTTTACAAAAGAAGGACACAGGTAGTTGACCTCCTTATCTTTTGAGTGTGTAGACCTCTATGTTGTGATTTTGGTTGAACTACTGAACATGAAAATGAATATCTGACTCTTAGAAATTATAAATAAGTTTATTCGGGCACCTGTGGTAGGCCTAATAATGGGCCCAAAAATGTCTGCATCCTGGAAACCTTGAATGATACTTTTCTATGGCCAAAGGAATTTTGCAGATACCATTTAGGATATTGAAATAGAGAAGTTATCCTAGATTATCCAGATGGGCCTTAAGCATAATCACAAGTGCCCTTACATGAGGGAGGCAGGGGGAGACTTGACTGGATGTAGGAGATATGATGATGAAAACAAGAGGTTGGAGCAATGCAAGGAAGAAGCCACAAGCCAAGGGTTGTAAGTAACCCCTAGAAAATAGGAAAGCTGAGGAAAGAAATTTTCCCTCAGAGCCTCCAGAAGGAAACTACCCTACCTGCACCCCCACTTCAAGCTAGTGAAACTGACTTCAGACTTCTGGCCTCTAGAATTGTATAAGAATGAATTTGTGTGGTTTTGAGCCATTGAGTTGGTGGTAATATATTACAGCAGTCATGGGAAACTAATGCAGCCTTCTATAAAAGTTCATGAAACATTTGGCTGACTCTTGTTGGCACATGACAAAAATTGTAGTGAGTTAGGCACTTACCATAAATCTGTGAGGTTTAAAATGAAACTGTAAGTGGAGTGCTTGCTCATAGCAGTTGCTCCAAAGATACAAGTCAAACAAGATACCTGTTAAGTAAATGATTAGAAAGTAGGGGACATGGTGTGGTGTGGTGAAACCAGAAGCTGAAACTGGTAAAAGCCACAAGAAGGAAAAGGCACAATGAAGCAGGGTTGAAACTGGAAAGGCCTCAGGAAACTGAGAATGGAATCTCCATTCTCCACTCCATAATGAAGTGCATTATCTTAGGGTCTGTTGGAGGCAGGATGACGCATTACTTGAGCCAAGCCCCCACTATGGGGTGGAAAGGTAAGGTATGACATTTATTCATTCAGTCCTAATGGTGACCTTTATTCATTCAATCCTCATGGCTCACCATGTTCCAAGCACAGGCTCTCTCTAGTCCCCAGGGCACAGAGTGAGGAAGGTTGACCTCAACAAATACACAGGGAGGTCAGAGTCTTCTTGAGTATCCTCACTAACTGAAAATTGTTTCATTTCTTTTTAAATGACAATATATTAAATGCCAAACACTAGCTTTAATGCTTTAAGGATATTTTTACATGGTAGCTCACACAAAGCTAAAGATTAAAGGGGAAAACACTTTCAGGTTCATAATACTTAGGTACTTTACAGCATCTTTGTTTACATTACATCAGCTGTCTCCTAGAAGCAGCGAAGCACAAGGCCCCATAGCATGGATTCTGAAGCAGGAATGCCTGGGTTTGAATCCCAAATTTGCCATTAGATTGGTGAGTTTGGACAAATATTATTTGACTCCCTCATCTGCAAAACAGAATAATAGCATCTATCACAAATTGCCATACGAACTGAAAGGGTTAATAATTATAAAGCACCAACAGTATCAGGGCACAGTAAGGGCTACATATTTGTTGAGTAATGGTATTAAAAACTTTATGACTTTAAGGTATTAAGAGCTTCATGGATGGAGTTCATAAGGAAGCACATTCATTTGTACTCTGTAAATTGCTTAACTTTTCCAGAGGTTAGCACTTTCCTGCTGGGTATTTTCCACGGTCACTTTCTAAAAGTCCCCATGGCGAATTTCTCCTTACCATTCAACAAATGCCGATGGAGCTCCGGGCCTGTGATAACCAGTGAACCCATAAGTTGCCAATGAGTGTCAGTAATGGTGATAGTGAGGGTTTCACAATCTGTGAGTGAGAAGAAAGCTCACAAATGCGGTTGGAAATGAGGCACTTCTGCCACTTCTAAATCACTTCAGACCCTTTCAGACTATAATAAAGTGCTGGGGATGTGAATCATAGCTTTTGCCTCGGGGTGGAGAGGTGAAAGTCTCACTGGCTTTGCTAGTCTGACAGAACTGTGTTCAAATCCTGCCCAGTCCTTACTAACTACAAAGCAGGCAACTTAAGGAAACTTTCTTAATCTAAAAGGGCCATGTTGGTTGAGTCCTAAAAGAAACATATATAAACTCCATAATTTAGCAAAGGATCACTCTTCCTGGCTACGTAGCAATAGACTGTATGTAGTTTGGGTGTTCAGAAATTGGAATATCTAGGGATCTAGATACGCACGTTTATATTTTTCAGTGGAGAAAGGAAAGCAGTGCTACCTTAAGCCTGTTTTTTTGGAAGCTTTTATTGGCCAAAGCTTTCTGTCTTTACTTTCGTTTAACCTTTTAGAAGTTGATAGCATTCAGCCATTTCCTTTAGCAAATCTGACACATACTAAAGAGAGAGGATGTACTTATTTTTCAGTTTTTCTACTGAAAGTGGATGTGTAACATATAAAAGAATGATGACTAGTCAGACAGCACTTTGCAGCAACAAGGTGCCAGGCACCAATTTCAGATTTTATTCCCTGTTTACCTCACCACTGACCCCGGAGGAGGAACTGACTCTGCAGACAGCTAAAATCATAGTCATTCTTTTCATTTCCTGTGTGACTTTCCTCCTCCCCCCAGTGAATAATCCCATAATCAGTCAGTGTCAGTGTCCTGGGTTGATTTTGTTCCCAAGGAACCTGAGAGAAAGAGTATTTTTGTCTCTCAAATTTTGGCCTCTTCTTTCTAAATGAGACAGCTTTTCAGAAAGACTTTCACAGTATCAGGTTAGTCATCTAAACATGGTGATTTCACCCTGGATATAAAGGAAAAGGGAAGAGGGCTGAATTAGGATGAATTACTATGGAACACCTCATTTTTTATTACTTTATATATTCAGTGATAAGAATGGTCTGTAAACTGGTGGTACAAATCACTGTTTGAACAAGCATTATTATCCATATTTCACAAATAAGAAAAAAAGAGAAAAGGCATAGAGAGGTTAAATGATTTGCCTGTGGTTACAAAACTTGTTAGTAGCCAACTCAGAACAAAAACCTAGGACGTGGGATTGCAAGTTCTGGAATGTTTTTCTTTGCCATTCACTCTTGGTAATTAACATAATCAAAATCTACTTAGAGTTATGTGGGTACAACAAAATAAATTATTGTTCCTTTTGTTGGGTGAGTTTGTTTTGACCTGGATATTAAATTTCCCCAAGTCCCAGTGTCTTTTGTTAGGTCTGTTTTGATTTTTGTTTTCTTTTATCAATGCTTATGGCTTTTAGACTGTTGATTTGTATTTAGGGAGATAGCTTTAGTAACTACCAAACAGGAAGTCATCCAGGTGAATCTAAGACATCCTGTGGAACTCAGAAGCAAGGCTAAATAAGCACTTCATATATGCAAAGAGTGGGGGGAGCTTAAGGCAGACCAAGTGATTTGTTTTACTCTTGGGTTTTCCTAAAGGAAGAATCCCACCTTTTTAGACCCAATTTGGATATCAAGTGTAAGAGTCAGAGATCTATCCTCCCTGCCTCTCTCAGCCTGCTTCTTTCCAATAGCATACTCTCTCCACCATAATTCACTCTCTCCTTCATTCTATTTTTGTCTTGTTCCATTAAATAAGGGACTTTTCCTTTAGTCTTCTTCTAATATACCAGGATCAACCAATAGTGATATAAACTGGCAAGTGACCTTGGGTCCAGAGGTCTGGTGGGTCATTCCCTAAGACTAAAGTCAGGATAACTTTGATGCGGCTATTAATCTCCTTTACAGTCCAGATTAAGAGGCTAATGGCACCTCAGAATAGTAGGTAATTAGGAAAGTAAATGAATCTTGGAGAATTCTGAATTCCCAAAGCCACATCACTATATTCTTCCATCTCTTTCCTTAAGTCTGTTCCTTGTCAGCGTTACAATAACGCTTTCCATTCCACGAAACTAAGACTTGGGAAACAACACTGCCGCATTATCTGGGGATACTTTATCTAGTAGAGGTTGTTTAGTGTTTTGTTTTGTTCTGGAGTCTGAATTGGGTCACGAGGGGGTGCACGAATGAATGATAAGGTCATAAATTGTCCTGTGATTCTAACTGATTATGTTAAACTTTCTCAAGGGATTTGAATTCTCCAGGGAACTTTGTCCAGGAATTTTCAATTCTTTTGAGACACCATCTGAAAATGGTGACTTGGATGAGAGAGCTCAAGAGCTGCATGCAACTCTGAATGCTCTTCTAGCTGCGGCTCTATTCATAGTTTGCTAAAGGTGGTTGATATTTAAAAATCCCAGTCCCATGATCAGGGTTTTGATTTTGTTTTGACTATTTATAGCTCCTGATATGGAAATTGGGGAATAATCATTTAATAATGAGAGCTTGACTCATAGAAACACACTCTAGAATCTGACTGGTGGAGCCAGAAGGAGATGCCATTTCCTAAGAGACAGATAATAAGGGAGATTTAGAAAGCAGTTGCAGAATGAAAAGCAGAGAAGTGATGATAATTCAGAAAGAAAGATGTTGGGACTAGAGGCATAGAAGAAGATCTGGATAGTGATTTTAGACATTTAATAATAAAGGAAAGGGGATCCATTGGCTGAGAATGAAGGAGTAGCTTAGACTTGATCTGTTTGTACCTACAGACCAATTCGCAAGGACCTAACTTTCCCAGGGACCAGATTTAAGAGAATTAAAATTGGTTTGGAAGAAAAGAAATCTGGTTTATTAATTTATATCCAGCTAAATTATGCAATTAAGTTGACTATAACTCATTTATTTAAATATATATTTTATAGATAATATATTAGTGTGTAGTGAGAAAGATCTTGTACTATAAACTGTAGCTATGATTTGAATGACTGGCCTGAGCAGTATATGAAAGAGGATCACGTATCTCTTTGTAGCCCCCACATCTTCCTAAAAAGAAATAAAATGTCTTAAATCTGGGTTTGCAGTAATGGAAAGGATTCAAAGTAAACACAGGGTCTCTCCTATCCGAGTAGTGGAATATTGTTAATTTATTGTTAATTTATATCAATGTCTTCTTCTAAAGATGCTATAAATTGAGGACCCTTTAATGAATTTTTTTTTAAACCCATGGGTGTTAAAGAGTAAACTGTTACAAATAAAGCTTGATCTTGTTCTTGATGATGTTATGTTTTTAGAATAATTTTTGCAGATAGAGTGGAGTGTAACTGACCATATTTTCTTTCTCATAAGTTGGATTAATTCTTTAAAATGATAGCAAGAAAAATCATGAAAAGTAGCCCAACCAAATACTCATTTCTTCACTTAATGTCTCATTGCTTGGCAATTTTCTTCACTGTCATTTTTCAGTGGAAAAATACCTGAAATTTATCTACTGAAATTCAGCTGAACAGAATAGTTTAAAAAGAATCAACAGCATACTAATAATAAGATAAACATTCAAATGCAATACAGCATTTGTTTCTAATTACCACTTCATCAAGTCCTCGTTACAAATTAAGTCTCTTTTATTTCAATTAACAATTTAATGGTGCTTTAGAGAGATAAAGAATGTTCTAAAAAGAACCCAAACCTCTGATAAAGCACACCCAATTTTCTCCCAAAAGAAAACATGGTAAAGACATCAAGCTATGAGAAAAAGCCTGGGATAAATGGTTTGTGGACTGTACTGGGCACCACAGGTAGGAGATGTAGATAAGGTAGATAATGTGGTTTTTTTGTTGTTTGTTTTTTTGTTTGTTTGTTTTTGGAGGGGGGGAGGTTGTTTGTTTAGTTTTCCAGGGACCTCTCTCCTATTCTACATAAGTTGTCTCCTCTGATATCTTGTATGGGGGAAATACCAGCTAGGCAGCCATGCAACTATTTAACAAACACTTATTGAGCATCTCCTTTGTGCCAGGCACTTAAGTGTCAGGTCATGAGGATTTGGTGATGAGTAAGATCTAGTTCCTTTCCTCAGGAACTTCTCTTGTTTAATGGTAGAGACTGATATATAAACTAATAGTTATAGTGTAATGTGTCTAAGACAATAACTGAAGGAGAAGAGCTATAATGAAGATTGATAAATTCATTTCCTCTAATGTGTCATATGATTTCATACAAAGGTTTTTAAATCGACAGAGAAATATTCCTCCCCCTCTGCCCTACCTCTCTCTCTCTTGTCTGTCTCTGTGTCACACACACACACACACACACACACACACACATAAACACACACTGCTATGGGTGAAATTTCAGGTGTGTTTAGTGGAGTTGGTCGTATGTTGATACTCCTATAGGGAACCACAAACACTAACTCTCCATAGCCCTGAGCTTTTACAGATTTGAAATTCAACTTTTGACTGGATAAAGCCATAGAATGTTAGCACTTCAAGGAATTGCTGAGTAAATCTAATTGACTTATTTTACAGTGAGGAAACTGAGACTTAGAGAAACTAAGCCATTTTCTCAAGAAGACCTAGATAATCATTGGAAGTCAGCATTAGAAATCCGCTCTCCTAATCCTTAATAAAACATATTGGAGATATTTTGTCTTTACTCGCAATGTAGGCTTTTGCTTGTCATTGTCTAATTTGACTTCCCTGCAGACTCAGGGTCCATAACTCTTACTCTCTCTGCTATGATGTTGATGAAACCTTCCATGTCAGCAGCCACATCTGCCAAATGAAGTTAATATTTCACCTTTTTAAAATAGGAGCAGAGAAACTCAAGATAGTAGAAATTCTGAAAATTCTTGAGTAGTGTCTTACAGCATTTTTGAAGGATGCCATCAACCTGAAATAAATGTCTCCTGGGCTTGTATTGGTAATATATATTTTGTTTGATTCATGGATAGTGTATTAGTTTCCTATGGTTAGTATAACAAATTATCACAAACTTCGTGGCTTAAAACAATAGAAATTTATTTTCCCATAGTTCAGGAGGCCAGAAATTTGAAATCAGTATTGCTGGGCTAAAAATCAAGATATTGGCATTGCCCACTACTGGCTGTTGTGCAGAACATGGTCCTTTCCTTTCCAGCTTTTGATAGCTGCTGCTATTCCTTGACTTGTGGCCAAGGCACTCTAATCTTTCTCTGTGGAAATACTGCCTTCTCTTCTCCAGAGGACACATGTGAATGCCCTTGGGATCCACCCAGATAATGAAGGATTATCTCCCCATTTCAAGATCGTTAGCTTAACCACATCTTCAAAGTCCTTTTTTGCCAATAAGATAACACAGGTTCCAGGTTTTACGATGTGGATATCTGTATGGGGGGGGTCCATCAAGTCCATCAAAGATGGATAATAGGTTATCCATTCTTCAGTCAGAGACCTTCACACAGATTTTCTTCTCACTTTTTTACCTATTTTGCACATAATTACTTTGCTTGGATCTTTCAAGGACTTGTACTAGTTTTTGTGGGTTTTTTTGCTACATTTCTAAAAAAATGTCTTAATGACTTTTCTTATAGCCTTTCATTCATGATTTTTTTCTTTCCTTCCTTCCTTTTTTTTTTAAGATTTTATTTATTTGACAGAGAGAGACACAGTGAGAGAGGGAACACAAGCAGGGGGAGTGGGAGAGGGAGAAGCAGATTCTCTGCTGAGCAGGGAGCCTGATGCAGGGCTCGATCCCAGGGTCCTGGGATCATGACCTGAACCAAAGGCAGATGCTTAATGACTGAGCCACCCAGACGTCCTTCATGATTTTTTTTCTAAGTGTTTTGCCATCTATCTTGGTCAGTGCTCTGAAATAATCAAGATCACTTTGGAACTGAATAAGAAATCAGGAGGAAGCATCAAAAGATCTGTGTGTTTTACATGTTATAACTCTGTTGTTGTTTATGTCTGTTTTTAGAGTTGGAGATAATATGCTGACCATGGCTACTATATTCAAGGAATCAGTGTTCTTATTCCCAGCAATGTAGGCAGATAAGATGTCTGGATGCTTTAATAATCACCATCAATTCACTGTCAGATGGATCCATGCTCTATGACAACTTTTCAATATTACAGACTACCAACTAAAAAGGCATTCCCCTCATCCTGTGTACAGAAAAAGACATTGGTGAATGGGGATGACAGCCAGAAGCCCTGTGGCAAGAAAATAAATATAAATGTGCCCTTTCATGCTGTGTAAGAACTCCTGTGCTAGAGGTGGACTCTTCAGTGTGCCTTGTCTGGTTTTCTGATTGATAGCTAAGCCTACAAGGCAGCTTTGTGGTAGGACCAGAGGGCACCATGAATTGTTATGCTTGAAGCATGGAGTTCAGCAAACAGACCATTCAGGAATAAGATTCAGTATTGGTCAAGGACACTGGACTGAGAACCATAGTGAGATGAGAGATGTGGCTGCTTCTGAGACTGGTTTCCTAAGCAGAGCGATTGGGTTCCATCCTCATGGGTGACCTCTGGCCCAGTTTGGAACAGAGCTTGCTGCACATGGCAATGGCAGAGAGGAATTAGTTGGAATGACTTAGGACCATGCCTTTATTGACTGCATTAATCCCTACAGCTGTGTTCCTCAACTTCCTACTGACTTCTTCTGTGAAACAAACAAGTTCCACTCCTCCCTAAGAGAGAACATATAGTAAATTCATCTTAATTCACAACAACTCAACTCATACTGTAAAAACTTAGATAGTGCTGTTCAAACTTTTTAATTCCTTGTCAAATGTGGTTGCAAGTTCATTGAACGTAGGAAAAGAATAGCCAAGGACTTTAAGTTAACATTTCTTCAGACAACGGAGAATAAACAAAGAAGTTATTTTTGATATCTCTATATGCCCTCCAAATACGATGGTGATTATTTTTCCTCTATAAACTCCTTTCCCGTATAAATGGTACTTAATATTTTTGGAAGGGTAAAGACATGATCATATCTTTTTCTCTAGTCCAAAGATAACCAGATTTCCCTCAGACTGTAAGTAATTTAGATTTGATACTCTTTCCAGAGAATTTCAGGAATGACAAGTGGTAAGGTACTGCTGGTGTTTTTACTTTGGAACATGACAAGCCATAAAATCAAGGGAGAAGAAAGGCTGATTGTGATCTCTGAAAAGAGGGCTTTGGTATATAGCAAAAAGCATGTTAGAATGACTAGAAGCCTTGGTTAGCTGCATGACCACAAGGCTTATCAGAGCATCTGTTTCCTAATAGGTTAAATGAAGATAATACTGAATTTGTTTTGTTGTAAGGATGCCATCTGTTTGCAAACTGGAAAATCCATGGTAGATGTTATCCATGTGGCTTAGTTATAATGGAGAAATGGTCTTCAGCTGTGTGATGATCCTCTTATAAATGAGTAGACTAGATCAACATTTAGTTTCAGGTTCTAGCTTGCCCATAATTTTCCTGGCTTCTTTTCCAAATCAAATGTGGCAGCAGTTGTGACTGAATTAGTTTAACTGCTCAGACACCTGCACTCGTTTGGTCACCCTAGTCTCTTTTCCAAGGCCGAGTGTTGTGATCACTTATTCTCATCAGTTTTGGCTGTTGTTATTGAGCACTAATAGGGCATCAGCTTGTCTCTCAGCAGCTCCAAGGTCAGCACCCTGTCATAAACCTACCAAGTCAGGAACACCTTCCAGGCTTTCTTTTCTCAGAGACTGGGAGGAAAAAAACAAGATGCTCAGGGCTGGGAATGAGGAGCTTCAGCCCTGCACAATCTCTACCCTTTGCTTTATCCCTCAAAGGGATAAGGAATGTTGTTATTGCTGCTATGGCCACTCCTCTCTCAGTCTGGTCTCAGGGCAGATTGGATGCAGTATATATGGCCTTATTGGTTGTTGAAACACTGATATTCTTCTATAATGGTTTATAAATAACTGTTGCCTAGTGCTGTGAGTAGCTTACACTGCCCAGGTGGTATTGCAATTCCCTCCCTTATCTCCAGCAATGGAAACTCAGCCTGACATTGTAGGACGTCTCCAGATCTTTCTGGTGGCCTTTTCTGATTGTGAATGGTGATTTGAATACCTCTTCTTGCTGTGTCCTGTGGCTTTCAGGATAATGCAGAAAATATCAGGATGATATAGTGGATATATTGCTTTCCACTTGAAAATGTTTAATTTCCATTCAGAATAAATATTGATCAAGAGCTTACCATGTCCTAGGCATTATTCCAGGTACTGGTGATTTTTCAGATCTACATCTTGTTGTTATCACAGGAGAAGACTTTGGCTCAGTCCACCTTGAACCAAAGAGGGGGAAAACTTTCACAGATATTTATAAATCTGCTCTTTTCTACTGATTATGATAACCTTTGCCGCATGACTAACCACATTCATTAACAGATGAGGTCAGAGGACAGCTTCACTTGGACCTTTATTTCCTTCATCTGTGAAATCATACTTTATGTGAATTTATGTTTTGAAAAGTCTAGGTAGTTTAAAATTTACATATGATACAGAAGTGAAGAGACAGGAACTTAAAGCCCTATTTTCCTGGGAAAATGTAAAATACAGTGGATGTGTTCCAAAGCTATTGTGGGGAACAGAAAGATAGCCATTATGCATCCTCTGGGCAATGCAACATTAATTGCTTCCTTCAGAAAACAAGTCATATCCTTTGTTCAACCTCAGAAAACTAGAAGTTATGGTGATAAACACATTTAATAAGTTTCCTGCCTGTCCTCGTATTTCCCTTTATTTTTTCTTATGGTGCTAGATTTGTGGAAAAATAATACTCCTTAACACTCTGTCACACTTGGGCAGACACCTTGTGAATTCAGATGCCATGCAAATTCCAGGTATATTGTGAGGTCTCTGAGTCACTTGATAAGATTTGTATACAGTTCACACTTAATTAATATATGATTAAATGAATATCCAGTAAAATACAAACTAAATTGGCTTTCTATCCACAAACAAGTTTGCAAAAAGAACTTCTAAAACCTGCACATAGGTAAAAAGAGCTTTGTCACAATGAGTGTGTTTAATCATAGATTTTGTTTTAAGATTGGAAATATTCTAGTAAAAAACCGTTTGGAAGGCTATGGAAAACAACTGGACTATCTCAAGTCCTCAGAGGCAACATTATGATCAAAACCTTTGGGTTATAGGGGTGCCTGGGTGGCTCAGTGGGTTAAGGCCTCTGCCTTCGGCTCAGGTCATGGACCCAGGGTCCTGGGATCGAGCCCCACATTGGGCTCTCTGCTCCGCGGGGAGCCTGCTTCCTCCTCTCTCTCTCTCTCTGCCTCTCTGCCCTTGTGGTCTCTGTCTGTCACATAAATAAATAAAATATTAAAACAAAACAAAACAAAAAAACCTTTGGGTTATAAAGGTGTGTGCAGGGGGGTGAGGGGTGGGAAGAGAAAGAATGGAGAGAAAGACAGAAACAGAAAGAAAGCATGCACACTCAAGTCTCCTTCATATAAGCCTGACTTCCTGAATGGCTGTAGGAGCACTGGTCATGGATGCCAAACACTATGATATCCTTTGCATTTTAGTCAAGAAGTTACAGAACAGCGCTGAATATTCTCATATCTCTCTGTTTGAATATTCAGGATGTGTCTTTATGACACAACAATTTTAGCCACGTTTATCCAGTATTTTTCTTTTTCTCAAAGGGAATACTATTCTTTTGCTCTACAGTTTACACAATGTTCCTGTCCAGTGTTGCTTACAATCCTTACCTCATGTTTAGTGTAGATCTGTTCGGGTTGGTCATAAAGCTACCAGTAAGCATGGGGGCTTTTTGGCTCCAGATGGAAGATAACAATTGAGCTCATCCTGGAGCTCAGGGCTAGAGGAGGACAAAGCAGGGCAGCTGAATTTCTGGGGTTTTGCCAATCATAGCATCCTTCGCCAATTGGATTGTGATTGGGAATCTTCCGATTCAGACATATAACATCATTGTCCAAAACCTCACAAAATCAAAAGTGGTATGAAATTTTTGCTACATCATGCTGCAGCATGGCTCTTGTACTAGAGTTAAGGAATAGATATATTTATTGTCTCCAAGAGCCATTCTTGTGGAAGCCAGAAAATGGTTGTGGTAAAACTTAGTTATGCCATAGACTCTTCCAAATACTCTATGCAGCCAAGGCTTAGTTACTTCAGTTATAGCCAGTGTGACTGCTCTCTTCAGAGGACTATAAAAATTAGAGAATCATCGAGAATTTGCAAACATAGCCTCATGGAAATGTCTAACATATGTCAAATATAAATGTTCTTTCTCTGGTAGGAGAATGAGAAAGAAGCATATTTTATTGGATTCTTATGACTGCTGAGAGCTTGATCAGATTGTGAATGCTTGGCTTCCATTCACTGAATCACAAAAATCTCATAACTGGCAGTGGGTACCTTGAGAGCATCTGGTTCAAATAACTTACATTGCAGATGAGAAAACAGAGGTTCTGATATATCAAATTACTTGCCTAGAGTCATACAGCTTGTTTATGGCAGTGTCAACGTTAGAAGCCCAAATTTTATGATGCTGTAACTAGTTTCTTTCCTGGAAGTCCAGATGGACCTATAACCTGGAATTAGTATCTAGGAGAAAGATGGTAAAGATGTCACCCTGAGTCTTGACTGATTGGTAGGGAACCCTAACTGACTGGTAGGGAATCCTGGGTTTGTGTTAAGCAGGATTTTGGAGCCACATCCAGGCTTATTGTAAACAAGCTCCCAAGGTTAAATACAATTTCTATCATGGAGAAAAAAAGGAAGAGAGCCCAGATGCCACATGTTTCTGATGTAAGAGCACCCAGTTTTCTTATAGTCATTTTCAGATGTGATAATTATAAGAATTGATTTTATAAAATTTTAATGAGCGGGGACTGCAAGGAATAAGTGTCAACTTAAAATTGGTGATAAAATATTGTCATGTCAACAGGTGACAGCTATTTGCTCCAGCTTGTGCTGGGAACTATGGGAGCTACAAAGAGAGCAGAGGAAAAATGCTTATTTTCTAGTAACCTATCCCATAGCAGAATGAAAATCATTTAGTCATCCTAATGGTATCATGGTAGTTTTATAGCAACACAGTTCTTTACGTTTTCAAATCGCTTCCAATGAATTGTCAAATTATTTTATATAGGGAGGACAAAGGAATATAGGATTGCTTAAATTTCATTGTCCTCTTGATTTTTGTGGCATTTGTAGATATTTTAGGGGGAAAAAAGCTTTGAAGGGGAGAGGAGGAAGGGAAGTTTGCTTAAAGTATTCAAATGAGAGCTTCTTCAATTAAAAAAAAATGCCTAAATGGAACCAATAAATTTATTGTACACATTTTATTTCTCAAAAAATTGCTTTAAAATTCTCTTCATATCTCATGGTTAGTTGCTTGGCAGTCTAAGCTATGGAGTGGCACAATGTCTTTAAAGTTCTCAACATGTCTAAATGAGACGCTGAAGTTCAAATAAAGCCATCTGAGCATTATTTGAATCATTTGAAATGTCTGCAAATAATTCTCTGTGCTGCTGATATCTGTCATTCAGTGAACAGAGAAAAAGAAAACTCAATTAGATCTACATTTCATTTATATTCCACTGGATGGGAAAACTTCCTACTGCCTGAAAAGCATGTAAATACTAAAATATGCTACAGAATATATTTCACTAGGAGTTATCATCACTGTGATGTTCTCAGTGGCCAGAATGTTACAGGGAATGGAACTACAATCGGTCAGTGTCTCCTCAAGTGGGTCCAGTAGATTCATGTTTTTCAAGATATTGTTCCCAGAATCACTTGGAGTGCTCTTCCTGCTGAAAAGGTTAAGATTAAATTCACTGGATCAGAACCTCTGAAGGTGGCTTCTGGGAATTTAACATACCCCCAGGGGATTCATGTAGCTACCAAAATCTGAAAACCATTATACTACTGTCTCCTGATAAAGTTTGAGAGATCCCAAAGATACTAGCCAGGCTCTTGTCTTCCCTAATAATATGATAAATCAGAAAAATGGCCAGTTTTCTGTGTGTTCTAAAGCCTATAGTTGTGAGGCTGGGCATCAGTCAACTAACAGAACCAGAAGGGTCATATTTTGTTTCCTAAGATCACCTCTTCAGGTGAGTAGAAGCATGCTTTTACCCTGAAGCAAGTTATGAACTAACAAATCATAGCCTCTTGTAACACCTGTAATCACAGATTTCTCTCTTTTCTTTGAACCCTGGCCACTAAACATTATTGATATGATAGGTAGATAGGAGATAAATAGATACACAGAAAGACAGATAAACAGATACCTTACATCTACTACCAGTGATAGAACTTATTTTGCAACCCAGAAGCTAAACTCATTAGTTTTATTTTGTGAGGGTTCATTTGAATTGCCCACTACTTTTTTTAAGAGAGAGAGAGAGCGAAAGTGCACTTATGCCTGAAGCGGGGGTGGGCAGGAGAGGGAGAGAGAGTGTCTTAAGCAAGCTCCACGCCCAGTATAGAGCCCAACACAGGGCTTATTCTCACAACCCTGAGATCATGGCCTGAGCCAAAGTCAAGGGTCATATGCTCAACGGACTGAGGCACCCAAGCACCCCAAATTGCCCACTGCTCTTAAAGGGAAGCTGTCACACTCTGCATATCCTGAATTGTAGGGCTCTTGCTTTTCGTATTTCTTTCTTCATTTTTCTTCTTTTCTGTTACTTCTCTGTTACTGAATAATATTGTATTGAACCAAGGAACCTACTTTGTAGCAAAGAGAGTGTATAGTAGGGTTCTTCAGAGAAACAGAACCAAGAGGGTGTGTGTGTGCACGTGCATGTGTGTGAGAAGTTGGTTGATTGATTATAAGGAATTGGCTCACACAATTATGGAGCCTGGCAAGTCCAAAATACGCAGAGCTAATGTCCTAGTTCAAGAATGAAAGCCAGCAGACTGCTATAGGACACCAGGAAGAGCTTGATGCTCCCGTTTGAACTTCAGGTAAGAAGAAACAGTGTTCCAATTTGAAGACGATCAGATGGTGGGAGAATTATCTATTACTCAGTGAAGGGTCACCGCTTTGTTCTAATCAGGCCTTCAACTGATTGGATGAGGCATACTCATCGTAGGAAAGGCAATTTGCTTTACTCAGTCTACTGATTCATATGTTAATCTCATCCAGAACACCTTACAAACAGAACACAGAAACATGTAGAATAACATTTGACCAATTCTCTGGTCACCTTGTGCCCAGTGAAATTAATGCACAAAAATAACCATCACATAGAGTGTAGCAGTAGGTGTATAACTATAGGATCTACATACACACAGAAGCCGTCAGCTATGTAGAGTGATATATGACCTTTGGATGAAACAGATGAGGTACCAGCTTGAAGATGATGCTCTGCAAAGACAGAGTACAACCTTATATCAGTGATCTTTACGTGGTGCTGTGTTCTCAATAGACTATCTGGGTGCAGAGACAAGTGGTGTTTTCAGGGGCCCATACTTTCTAGCTCTTAAACTTTGGGAATTTTGGTTTAGAAGTACTGGTTCCTGTAGGACCAGATGCTGAAAGACCCCTATTAAACTAGGGTATTAAACTCCTATTAAACATGGTTGCCTTTTGGTCACTTCAGACTCCTTATACCAAAAGATCAACAGGCTAGGAAAGAAGTCAGCTGAAAGATAAATGATCCTATTAATCAGGTATAAGTGGGTCTCCTACTGGGATAAGAAGCCTTACATGGAAGCAAGGAAGAATACATTGACAACCGTGTAATCCACTGGAATATATCTCAGTACTACCCTGTATGATTTTTATGGCAAATGGATAAGTGCAGGAGTCACAGTAGGAAAGGGAACAGTGACAATGGTTTCAGACCATTTATGAATGAGAGTCTGTGTTCCCTCAATAAACAGACTGATGTAATAAATGAAACAACTCTGTTCATATCTGTAATCCAGAGTTCTTAATGTAAATGTCACATATTAAGGAAACGTGGAAGTAGCCATGCCCTAAGTAAATCTCACATGGTTCATATAGTACTCAGGGTTTTTCTCTAGGCCATTCTGAACAAAGGATTTGCTTAGGTTTGTACAAAAGATAGATTTTGGAGCTATTGCTGGGTTCGATTTATGTGTCCAGAATAGAGCAAGCTCTCTTGCCAGAAGCATTTAGAAATAGGGATATGGTTTGCCTCTTTCCTAGGGGCCAATTTATTGGCTCTTTATCAAAATATATAGGATTATTTTGTAGTCTCAAAAAGGGAGATGGGCAAATCTCACAGTGTTCGAAGTTTAACAGGTATCTCAAACTGTTTTTCAGATTGACTGCAAACATAAAGTCACAAAACCTTGAAGCAAATGTAAGCTGAATCTCGCTGACTCTTTTTAAAATACAATACATCCAAATACTGCTATTTTTTTAAATGTCTGGGACAGCTGGAGATATTTCAAGAGGAAAATTGGAAAGATATTTTTTATACCTTTTGGCAAGAGTGAATTATTTCAGGCACCAAGTGGTTCAAAATCCCATTGAGCTCAAGAGGCTGGACTTTCTTGGATTTCTAGTGGGCACTGCATTTGGCATAATAAACTTCCTCTACTGCTTCATTTCCTCTGCCTCAGATAGCCACATGCCCTCTAACCAGCCCTTGAGACAGACCTCAGTGCTGAATGATGGATAATCGTCATTTTCACCAATTCGCTTTAAGAACTATGTTTAGTTTCCAAGTACTAAAGCAACATGAACGGCTCCCTTAGGAAAACAGTAAAAATACAATCAAAACAGTTTAAATTTCAAAGGTCAAATTCATAATTCTACACTGCAGCCTAGTTTTCTCCCCATAGGCAATGTGGTATTACATACACTATGAAGCACTGCATTCACATGTAAGGATTAGTCATAGGCTGTCAGAGCTGCCAAGGACCTTGGAGATTATCCATTTCTATGCCTTTCTTTTACAGATGAGACACAAGGCTCTGGGGAAGTGATACCAGGATGGAGAGGAAAAGAGACATAAAGTTAGATACACAGAGTACTTAAGTTTGTCTGTAGACAAGTAGTGAGCAGCCTACTTACTGAGAACTCTCGTACGCAGTGATTTTCCCCATCTCCTTTCCTTGTGCTCTACCTCTCTGCCCTCATGCCACCCTGCCAACCCTCAACCTTTTCTGGCCTCTCTCAGCAAGCTTACATCTCTGTGAAGGCTTAAGGTGTTAAAACAGTTCTTAACATTTATTAAACGTCTTTTGCATCAACTTCTTTTACATAAAATGGTTGAGAGCAAAGCCCCTCTGATGCTGGCTGGACCTGTAACACAGAAGCAGGAAGCTGATTGTGTCTCTTTATTAATTACCTTGTCTGCTTTTTCCAGGAACAGTGCCCTCCTTCTCTTAGGCAGAACTGAGATCTCATCATTGTTTTCTTATCAAAATGCAAGCATTGCAATGCCTGACCTACTCTAAGCTGTCCTGTAACACTTTCTGTCCTTTCTAAGGCTTCCTGAACTTTCACCCTCTGTCCCAATATCCCATCACCTCGTTCCTCTACCTCAACGCTATTATTTTCTCAGTGACAAAGTTCATGTTTCATTTTTTTTTTAGTTTAGAGAAGTCATAGACAAAAATCTCTTGTATTCCTAGACAAAGATCTGGGGTCTCAGGGTGGGAGACTGGGATCTCTTCTAAAATGGAGGGTTGAAGGGTCCCTGGAAACTTGAGACTTCTGTGAAAAAGATCAAATCACGAGAGGTCTTTTATATGTATTTTTCTAATGTTGCAAATTTTAAATGCTTTGAAGCTGTGATTTCACCACAAAAAATAGTTTCCTATCAGGCATTTTGCATAGGGCAAATAGTGAGATGTACTGAATAACCAAATAAATAGATTACATGTGTTCTTTTTATAACGCAGACTTTGTCACATGCAAAAGAAGCACTGTTTGGCATTGGTATTAGTTTAATAAAAGAGCTGCTGCAGTGGTCATTGCTATACCAGATCCATTTAGGAGGCATGGACTGAAAAGCCTGTGCTTGAAAGGCACTGCCAACAGGAGGGGATAGTGTGGATAAAAACCAGGGGCCTTGGAGACAAAAAATCCCAGGTACCAAACCTAATTGAACCACGTCTTGCCTAACCTTACACAAACAGTTTAACCTCACTGAACCCGTTTTCTTATCTGCAAAATATTTTAACAAAACATACCCAATGAGCTTTATATAAGGATTCAGTAAGAATCTCCATGTAATAATGCTATATGTAAAAAATTTTGAATTTTACATGGATTTATATTTTATAAAATATTTATATTTTACGTGTAAGCACATATATTAACATATATATGTTTATGATATCTATAACATGATTTATAGCCAATAAATGGTAACGATTATTTTTAGTAATTGAAATAAGTTTTTAGAGATTCAAGTTAGCTTATACAATGGCAGTACTTTGAAAATCTTGAAACTATACTACTAAACTTTTTTTTTTAATATTTATTTTTATTTGTTTATTTACAGCATAACAGTGTTCATTGTTTTGGCATCACACCCAGTGCTCCATGCAGTACGTGCCCTCCCTATTACCCACCACCTGGTTCCTCAACCTCCCACCCCCCCCCACCCCCCTGCCGCCCCTTCATAACCCTCTGGTTGTTTTTCAGAGTCCATAGTCTCTCATGGTTCAACTCCCCTTCAAGTTTCCCTCAACTCCCTCTCCTCTCCTCTCCTCTAAACTTTTAAGGCACATTCCATTCTTTTTTTCCTATCACTATCAGTGCCACATTAAAAAAAAAAAACAACCCACAGCTGTTTTTGCTTTTATTTCCATGTGTTCTATTATAGGTAAACAGTCTGGAAGAGAAGAGCTGAAGCCTAGGAAACTCACAGACTAGATAATTACATAGTGAATAACTGAGAGTCAACTGAAATCAATATTATTTTTTTAAGTGACATCACAGGTTGAGATCACATCTACCAATCAGATCATAATATCATTCAGTAATGCATTTGATTTCAATTAAAATTTGAGGGGTGCCTGGGTGGTTCAGTCGTTAAGCGTGTGCCTTTTCAGCCTTTGGCTTAGGTCATGATCCAAGGGTCTAGGGATCAAGCCCCACATCAGGTTCCCTCCCCAGTGGGAAGTCTGCTTCTCCCTCTCCCACTCCCTCTGCTTGTGTTCCCTCTCTCACTCTCTCTTCCTCTGTCAAATAAATAAAATCTCTAAAAAAATTTTTTTTTCATTTTATTTATTTTTTCAGTGTAACAGTATTCATTCTTTTTGCACAACACCCAGTGCTCCATGCAAAACGTGCCCTCCCCATTACCCACCACCTGTTCCCCCAACCTCCCACCCCTGACCCTTCAAAACCCTCAGGTTGCCCCAACCTCCCACCCCTGACCCTTCAAAACCCTCAGGTTGTTTTTCAGAGTCCATAGTCTCTTATGGTTCACCTCCCCTCCCCAATGTCCATAGCCCGCTCCCCCTCTCCCAATCCCACCTCCCCCCAGCAACCCCCAGTTTGTTTTGTGAGATTAAGAGTCATTTATGGTTTGTCTCCCTCCCAATCCCATCTTGTTTCATTTATTCTTCTCCTATCCCCCTACCCCCCCATGTTGCTTCTCCATGTCCTCATATCAGGGAGATCATATGATAGTTGTCTTTCTCCGATTGACTTATTTCACTAAGCATGATACGCTCTAGTTCCATCCACGTCGTCGCAAATGGCATGATTTCATTTCTTTTGATGGCTGCATAGTATTCCATTGTGTATATATACCACCTCTTCTTTATCCATTCATCTGTTGATGGACATCTAGGTTCTTTCCATAGTCTGGCTATTGTAGACATTGCTGCTATAAACATTCGGGTACACGTGCCCCTTCGGATCACTATGTTTGTATCTTTAGGGTAAATACCCAGTAGTGCAATTGCTGGGTCATAGGGTAGTTCTATTTTCAACATTTTGAGGAACCTCCATGCTGTTTTCCAGAGTGGTTGCACCAGCTTGCATTCCCACCAACAGTGGAGGAGGGTTCCCCTTTCTCCACATCCTCGCCAGCATCTGTCATTTCCTGACTTGTTAATTTTAGCCATTCTGACTGGTGTGAGGTGATATCTCATTGTGGTTTTGATTTGTATTTCCCTGATGCCGAGTGACGTGGAGCACTTTTTCATGTGTCTGTTGGCCATCTGGATGTCTTCTTTGCAGAAATGTCTGTTCATGTCCTCTGCCCATTTCTTGATTGGATTGTTTGTTCTTTGGGTGTTGAGTTTGCTAAGTTCCTTATAGATTTTGGATACTAGCCCTTTATCTGATATGTCATTTGCAAATATCTTCTCCCATTCTGTCAGTTGTCTCTAAAAAAATTTTTTGAGGAAAAGTCAGGCAGATATTTTCATTCACTTTATAGGTGAGAAATCTGAGGCTGGATGAGACTGTGATTTGTCCACATTGAAAGGGCTTGCTGATGCAAGATAATAGCAGAGCATGATCTCAGATATTTTTGTAAACTTTATTTGAGTTAAAACTTTCCTATAGAAAAGTGTACATACCTTAAGTGTATAGTGCAAAGGTTTTTCATAAACTGGGGTCCCCGCTTCCCAGATCAAGAATTGGAATATAACTAGTACCCGGGGGATCTTTTATGCTACTCCCAGTCACTATACCTCAGGGTAATCAAATCCTCACTTCTATCACCACTAATTAGTTTACATTTTTTAAAAAAGATTTATTTATATGTTTATTTGACAGAGAGCGCAAGCACAAGCAGGGGGAGCAGCAGGCAGATGTAGAGGGAGAAGCAGGCTTCCCACTGAGCAGGAAGCCTGATGTAGACTCCATTCCAGACCCCTGGTATCATGACCTGAGCCAAAGGCAGACACTTAACCAACTGAGCCACCCAGGCGCCTAGAGCTTATATTTTTAAGAATTTATACAGATTGATGTCAGTGTTCTCTTTTATGTCTCATTTCTTTAGCTCATCATTATGTTTTTGAGATTCATCCATCCTGTTACATGTACCAGTGGTTTTCTTCGAATTCACTGCTGTATAATATTCCATTTATAAATACACTGCAATTTATCCATACTTCTATAGAAAATGTCTGTGTTGTTTATAGTTTTTGGTTGCTGTGAACATTATTGTATATCCACTTTGATGTATATAGGTACATCATTTCTATTGAGTATATAATTAGAGGTACAGTTGCTGGCCAATAAGGTATGTATAAAAGAAGCTAGATTTTTTTCACTTTGGAATCAATCTCAACCCGTAAGTATCCTCAGCATGACTGGACTTTCTTCTGATACATACAACAACAGAATGACAGGATATCGGAGTGAGAAAGCGAAGACGGACTGAAAGTCTTTTGGATGCTGTTGGCACTGAGTAGTAATGCACACTGCAAGTGCTATAGAAACAACAATTAACACAGGTCCTGGAAACCAGTTTCTGATGCTGGTCTGTTGTTTATTAGGTGCACCATCTTCAGTAAGTCTCAGAGCCTTCAGAGTTGTTGTTCCCTTTGTTAAAATTGGTCATCCCCTTCCTTTTGTCTTGAGTAATTCCTACCCATCCTTCAGGACTCAACCTAATCTCACTTCTTCAGCACAGCCTTTGCTGATTTCCCCCATCCAGATTCAGTTTGCTGTTACTTTGTTTCTCATAGAAACATGCACTTTCCTTTTTTAAAAAAAGTGTATTTATCTTATTTGTAAGTTTCTAAGTGATCATTTTTCTAAGTAATTGGTTTATCTTCTACATCATTAGATGGTAAGTTCTCTGAGGGCAGAGTCATCTCTTTCTGGGACATCACGTGTATTTGAGGTCCCCAACACCACCCCACATTTCAGTAATTTGCTAGGAGGACTCACAGGACCCAGGAGATATTAGTACTCGAGTTAGGACTTGTTAGAGTAAAATGCTACTGAGCATAATCAGCAAAGGGAAAACCAGGCGCAAGCTTCCTTGCCTAGTGAATAACACAGGTGCAGCTGATTTCCTTAACAGTGCACTGTCATAATACATGTGAAGTGTTACCAACCAGAGAAACTCATTAAATAACAGTATCCAGGGTTTCTTTTGGGGGTAATATGAGGACCCGGTGCCTAGCACATACCTAAATACCAGACTTCCAGAAAGAAAGCAAGCATTCAGTATAAACCACATGGTTTGTAGAAATAGTCAAGGTACAAGCTACAAGTCAAGCTACTCTTACTAGTTCTGATTGGAAGGAACCATCCCAAAGCTCAGTTTACCAGATATGAGGAAACCAATTCCTCTAAATAAGGATTTAGTTCAGGAAAATATCAGGAGATGTTGGTTAAAAAAAAAAAAAATTCAATACTCTTTTGACCTTTCTATAATTGCAGGAATTCCAGAAACTTTAAGTTGTAAAAATCTGCGAGGTAGGGTGGGTAGATCAATATATAGTGTGTCCTAAATTCTAAATTCTTGATACTTTCTTTCCTCACTTATTTTTAAGTGATGGGTGTTCTGTGAAGAACACGCTGACAAATGCTATTCTAATTCCAGCCCTTTCTCTCAGGCCAATCACCTTCCCACCTCAGCATTCTGCTGACAAGTCTCAGGATGCAACAGTCCAAAGCACACCTTTCAGGTTTCATAGAACATATTAGAGTTATTTAGCTTATTAATTCTCTTAGTTTCTTCTCAGCCACTTGTAATCATGACCTGTAATACCCTGTAACACACATCAGTGATTCTGAATCACAGATAATGGAAAATTAAAGGAGTTAAGCATATATATTCACTGATAACAAGCCAATATTTATTCAGCATCCCACCTTCTATGACCCAATATCTGTTTCTTGGCAGAATTTTCCAAAGGTAACTTAGTTTTGTGAAGGTAACTTAATTGAAACTCATTAGCATGTTACTGACCATACAGCACAAATAGTGTAGAACAGATGTAATTAAACACAGTTCCAGTTGAAAACCTACATTCAGGTCCTTTTCTATTTTCTTCACGGCTTTTGCAGTTGAGACTACTGAGGTGAAGACTGTGTCAAAGAGGTCATAAATAAAGCCACTGCTTTGGATAATTAATATATAGTTCTATGATACTTTTCAGGTTGAGACTATTAATTTTTGATAAAATGCTATGTATATTCATACAGGAACTCATTTAGAAAAATGGCTTTCATATAAACATTAGAGGAACACCTTATTTTTCTTCTCAGCTTTAATTGAATACTTTTAATACAAGCAAATTAAGTAAAATAAGGTCCAGGCTTCTTTGTAAAGCAGTAGTTCACTAAGTTTAGCTGGATGTATGCTTAATGAAAAAAAAACCTTAATTTTTTTCATAGGTGGAGAAACTGAGACAGTAGTTGTTTATGAAACAATTCAGACTACATATTTAGATTTCCCAGACACTTCTGAATGTTAGTGGGCATCAAGTCTCAACCATGAGCAATGAATGCAAACTGTGCCCTGAAGACTAACAATTTTTTTTTTCCCCAATCCTAAAGATAGGGACCAAGGCTTACATTTTTATAATGAGAATAAAAAAGAACTGCCTCAAAAATGGTATTTGACTGTAATCTCTCTTTTTTTCCACTTGCGTGACCTAATCATTTACCAAAGGCCCTGTCTCCCAATACCATCACATTGGAGATTAGGTTTCAACATATAAATTTGGTGGTGGCATGATGGGAGGGGACACAAATATTCAGTCTATAACAGGAATGGTCCACAGACTTGGTACATCAGAATTAATTGGTTGTATTTATTTTAATGGAGGTATAGAGCCTCATTCCAGATCTGCTTAATCAGAATCATTGGGCGTAAGTCCTAGGGATATACAGTTTTAATATACTTTATGTATGATTCTTATCACATAAAATTTGAATAACCTTTTCAGATGACCATAGATGGACAAGATCATATACTATTCCCAGGGCCAGGTTAGATGATTTGTAGCCAGGTTTTAAAAGTGGGTATGACTTGAGAGTTAAAACTGAAAGGAAGGGACATTCTAGTTGGAAACAATGGCATGGGTGGACACACAGAGGTAGAAAAACAAATTATATTTATGGAATGCTGAGAAGACCAGTTGGTTGGAGACAAGGTAGAATGCAGGGGAGCAGTGAAGAGAAAACTGAGAAAGTCACAGCAGTCAGACTTGACTGTTTGTCTTACTGGAAAGCATCGCCTTCCCATAACCAAGAAGATACAGAAGATCCCTTGGGTATAATTGACGTAAGCAAATAAGCAAACTTTATAGGTTCAAAGACAGAGATTCTGTTTAGGGGGGAAGTGAGGAGAAGAGAGTTTTCTGCAGAATATGCCTTGCTTTGTTTTGAATTGTCTGTTTACTTATTAATATTCAGCTTTGATCCAGAAATTTAGGAACAAGCTCTGATGATCTAATTTTGTTCACAGAATTAATAAGTGAGCTTTGTTGATACGTCTGCATTCTAACATCCTCTGATAAAACACTGCTAATCGGCTGCTGTGGCCAATGAAGATAAGCATACAAAGACTGTGATGTAGTTGCCCTCCCTTTTAGTAATTAACTTTTGAATTTGTTGTGCTTTTTAGGGTCTAAAATAAAATGGTAGGCAGTGAAAGTTTGACCATCAGTCCCATTGAATAGTGCCAATGAACAGTCGATCTTGCTATCCTATTTACTATTTTTTTTTTAAATTTAAACTTCTGATCCTGTCAAACTCTACATTTTTATGCTTTTTCACTCTTAAACTGCTTTAGCTCCAGATTCAGGAATGTTTGTGGATTACTGTTATTGAGTGCCTGGGTTAAATTTTGAATCAGCCGTCAAGGTGGGAGGCTCTCCGCTGTGAGAACAAGCTCCCACAGAGCGACAAGCCCCTGCGGCTGCCACGCTGGAAGCACCCTGTAGTCACACTTGATGATTTTTCCTTCTCAGGTCCTTCTTGCATCAAGCTGTGTCTCCATTGCAGTGCTCCCCACTGCCTCCACTGTTCATGGCACAGAAGCCTAAACCAGTCTGAGACAAGTTTTTGTTCAGCTGCCAGCATGAGCACATGTCCTGGGTTGAGTGTGGAAGAATAATTGAGGGTCATGTTGGTACTGAACATGGCTCCCTGTAGAAGTAATCACCCCTAAGCTCCTCTCGAACTCTCTTGTAAGGAAGTTGTGGTCATGATAGGTTACACTACTTGCCTTTCCACTACAGGATATTAGATATTCAGCACAGGAAACTTTAGACTCTGGCAACCTAGTATATAAAAACGGCATACTACATGCTTAAAAAGAGAGACAATTCATCCATGCTCAAATAATGAGGGCTTGATTTTGGAAGTTTGACCATGAGTGACTGAACTCTAATCCGTTGCAGAGAAGTGGCACTTATCTGATTTGAAGCATAAGTAGTTGTATAGGAAATGATTTCAGGTTTAAATTTTGTGGTATCAAATTCAGATTTATCAACAAAATATATAAAACCTCCAGGATGATAAATCTGTGTGAAGCTCAATCAGTAGACCATAGAGAGCACAAATTGAATATCCAAGCCTGAATGCAAAAGTGACTGCACAGCTCCAGTGCTTCATCCCCCAGCAGAAAAAGTGCAGTTGAGCAAGTCACTATGTAGCTGGAGTGACCAGGTCCTTTTCCTCACTTTCCGGGATTCTTAGGCACTCTTACCCCAGTGCCGGGTTCTTGGGAGCCACTGCCAGCAGGAGTGGAGCCTGGGCCCTGGGCTTCCATGGCATCTGCACACAACCTGGGAATGGCCCAGCACGGAGCACACACCAGAGCTCCAGTGGCTTTGTATGTTTTCTGCTTTCCTACCACAGTTTCACTTCAAATTTCAGATGTTGTTGTGACTGAAACAATTGATGAATGATTTGAAGCCATTTTCGGAAAACATGAAGCAGCTTGTCCTTCTGGTTTAACACCCAAGCTATTATTTGTAAAAAACTGCCTTACCCTCCTGGTTCTCTCCATATTTTCTTTCTGCCCAGAAGCCACATCAACAGCAGCAATCTCTCTATGTCTCCTAGTGTATTTATGTCATATCTCCTGCACCAGGCTGGAACGACTCCATTTCTACCCTCATGACTGAGGGAAGTGTGAGTTTAAAACAGGCGAAAGCCTCCTCAAGAGAGGGTGCTTTCCTTGGTTCTAGTATGTTTTTTGTTCAGTACTGTCCCTGCCACGCAGGTCACTTCTGCTCCTCTTTCTGTATACTGAAAGAAGCCTCAAGTGGCTCGAGGGAAAATCATGCTGTTTAAGATCTGGTGAACAGGTAGTAGTTGTGTGACTGTGAGCACATCATTACACTTGGTTGCATTTCAGTTTTCTCCTCTGTGAGACTAGGACTGGGTATGAGAAGGCTCTAACGCGGTGCACGGCACAGAGCAAGCACTCTAGCAGTGGCTATTGATGTCCTCATTATTGTTATCTTTACATATTAGAGAGCCTTTTTTTTTTTTTTTTTTTTAGAAAAGCTGGACAGCACCTGAAAGTCACCAAATTCTCATATCCTGCCTCCCATAGATCTATAAAATAAACCATCTTGGGTCAGCTGTGGGGTAGATGGAGTCACTGAACTTGTTCTGGCTTGAACTTGAACTTGTTGGGTTGGAAGAGGTATTGGCCAGTTAGCAAACAATCTTCCTCTGTGTTTTGGTTGGGTATCTGAATTCCTGGATTCTAATGGTGATATACTGGTAAACCTGATGTTTGGGAGAACAAGTGGTTTGTAGTGATTGCCAATATTTGTGGTGTAAATATTCCCACAGTGGCTTATGTCAAGCTTTCAACCTGACTGTTGCTAAACACAGGATTAGAAAGAGATGAACACCACTGGTTCCTATGAATTGCTACAAACCAAATCTAACACAGTAGTGGTTCTAGACAAGTTCTGTGACCTCCAAGATGTGTTTTGTGAACCAAAAGTTATTGTTCCTCTTGTCCTTTCTGTACAACAAAGTTAAGCCAAACAAAAGTTTCCTAATCTGGATGATAAACAAAAAATATATTCTTGGCTCAAAGAAACTTGGGAAACTGGATTCAGCAAAGTAGGGCAGTTAGATAGGTTTCTTTATAACAGAATGCCTTAGAAACTTTAATATGACTTTAATATTTATACACAGTAATTTATTGTGACTCCGAGGGAGCTATACTATTTACCTTTTCTCAAGCATTTTTTAGTGGTATAGCTATTTACAATAACCAGAACTCTCTACTAGATGACATTCTTGTAGCTCTAAAACCAAAAGGAAGAAAGGAAGAAAAAAGAAAAGGGAAAGAAAGAGCCCTTAAAGTTACCACCCTCTGCCTCACTCCCACCTTTTAACTTCATACCTCACTTTTTAAGGTAAGGGAGCTAACCTTTGTTAAGTCCTTACTCAGGGCTGAGTGCGAAACTCAGCTATACCAAATTTCTCTAAAATTAACTACTATCCTAAAAAACAGGCATTGTTTCCTTCTATCCAATTTCCAGATTAGAAATCTGAGCTTCACTCAGGGTCATTTTGTTTGAAATGAAGGAGGCAATTAATACTGCCAATCAGAAAGTGCCTTTCCCAAAGACACTACTTAAAAACAAAATGAAAGCCACGTTATTTATTCGTAATCACAATTGAGACTATAGGTGGGGATCTATTTTAGCAATAGTGACACCTTGTGGCTATATCTGCCTCCACTTAGTAGCCAGAAAGATGGAAAAACGGATCCTTTCCTAGGCAGGTCACCCCTTGAGAGCAGTGGAACTATAGCAACAGGAAGAGAGCTCTCGAGAATTTTGTGGATCATCATTTTGTCATTTCAGAAATAACCCAAGATGAAAAGAATCAGAGCTGTCTTTTCTCTTTGTCTCTTTTTTCTTCTGTCCACTTCTTTTCTTTGATTCCTATGATAAACTCAGAAGCAAGTCAATTTGTGTTTAAATCCTACCCCACCGATAAACAAAACAAAAGAGTACATTTTTAAATGCATTGATGACTCTTTGATGTTATGAAAAACACTAATGGTCCTTAATTTTAATGGGACTTTCAGATTCTTGGAGGCCCTCTGTATGTTGCTTTCATGTGTTTTCTGAGAGATTTCAGATGCTTCTTAATGAGATGGAAAAACAGACATATTTTTCTAAAGCAGCCAGAGTAATATTAGGTTCTTGGAAGATAACAGGGCTCTTGTCAAGTCATTTGAAGAAAAATGTCTGTAAAGAAATCTTACAGAGATATGAGGGAAGAAAAGACAGCCCAAACGGAACAATACAGTGAAAATGGAAGGAAAACAAAAAAGATTTTCTACTAGCCTTTTATTACAAAATGAAGGCCATCCACTGGATCCTCAGATCTAATAGGGAGCCAAAACATTGTGAAAAGTTCCATTTGAGGGGGTTGAAGACTAGAGAGTTGGAGATGCATGTGGACTTGTTACAAATTTTCAAGGGTCCAGGTGGTGGGGAGAGGAGGTGTTTAATTTTTCAGAGGCATCGTGACTCACAAGACAAAATGAAGTAGAAAATGAACATTTGTGACTCATACTTATGTCATGCTGCATCCGTATCAGCCCTTGGAACTTCTGTTCCGGTAGTCACAGGAAAGAGTTAATAATGGAGAGTTAGGAGAGTTATTCTAAAGGCCACCTCAAAAGTACTTTGTTTTGTAGGAAAGCTTAGACTAGCTTGGTGGTCTGGTAACACACCTGTACCTTATCCCTTTAGTCTGCAGGTGTGAGGATGACGTAGGGAGCTCAGAGCAAGGAGCCGGAAGGTTAGATAAGAAAGTGATGTGGTTTTGGAATATGATGTGGTTTTGGAATATAAGGGAGGTTTGGTGGGCCAGAGCCAACAGCCAAGAAAGAATTCTTGAGACATCTTTGGTGCAAAAAAGGTGGTTTTATTAAAGCACGGGAACAGGGCCTGTGGGCAGAAAGGGCTGCTGCACTGGGGTTTGAGGGGTGGCTGATTATATACTTGGGAGTTGAGGGAGGTAAGGAAAGCAGAGGTTTCAAAAGGATTTTCATATGTTAAAGAAGACTCACAGGATACCTGAGACCTAGCCATTGTCAAGTTAAGGTTGTTTTTCCCTCTAGGAAGGCACTAACTTTAAGACAGTTGGGAGCTCCCAGGAGGAATGTCAAACATGTCCCATTCAGGAGGAGGGGGGCTGTGGGGTATAAGCTTGTGCTTTGTCTTAGCTTTCTGCTCTTTCGTCAAAAGAATGGGAGTAAGGGAGGGAACAAGCAGATGTGAGCTCATCAGCTACATTAGAGTTAGGAGATCAACTAAGCTGTTTCTACCGGGTAAGTCTTGTTTTCAACTACCTGTGCAGAAACCCCTCCTCAAATTTCCTGGATAAAGTGGAAGTCAATGAGTACAGGAAGAAGGGCAGGGATTTTATATCTCTGAGCTATTTCACATATTCTTTTTTTTTTTTTTTTTTGGACTAGAATGATCTTCTTCCAACCCTCATCTCTGTCTCTCTAGCTGAACTTCACCTGACTAGAAAGCTCTCTCATTCACACCACAGCATATCACTTCTCCTAAATAATGGCTTAGCAGACACTGTTTGCCAGACCTGAATAAGTCACTGGGATGCAGAGAAAATGAAGTCCCCCCCCCCCACCTTGTTAAGAGCAGCACCCTGGTTGTGTGTTGTGGAGGAGGGTCAGTGGGGGAAATTCTCTGATTGTCCTTTTTTTCATAACACACTGCTGCATTTCTCTTGATATGCTTACTCTTATCCTTCACAACAGTAGCTTTGTTCCTAGAACAGGTCCCAAAGTACCAAGGGGAGAGGCATAGTTTCAATTCTTACATTACTCTCTCTACTCTCCCAGGGCTGTTGCCCATAATAGATACCTACTAAATGGTCATTTAATTGAGTTGAATATCCGACTGACTGAGCATTAAGACCTAGAGCTGTTGCTTCCATTCCAGCCTATTGAGATAGAGGTGGTCTTTTTCTGGCTGGCTTTTGGCTGGGGAAAGCCAACATCCAGCTAGCAGAGATCTAGTAGAAGGGTTACCGGGGAGTGCCATGGGGAAATAGTTCAGTGGGTAGGTAGCAACAATTCTGATTAGGAGCCAAATGGAAAGGGAGGTGGATCCAACCAAGGGCCACAGCAGGGATTCCATCTGCCTTTGAGCTTGATCAGACCATTCCTTTTCTCTTCTCATGCCAAGCCCACTCCTCATGCCTAAACCCCTAGCCTGCGCTCTTGGTAGAATCACTGAAAAGCTTGTATTCCAAGTATTGGAAGCTGTCTTCTAAAGAGTAATTTGCCTGTATAAAATGTGTAGAACTGGAAACAAGGCAATACATGATAACTTAATTAACACTTTCAGATGTAACAGCCCTATTTTAAAATAATACAAAGAAAAAAAGTCTTCATAATTCATCCCTGGAAAATGAAACTCCTTTTAACAAAACACCCAAGCTAAATGTCCAAAGCTGCCATTGAACTGCTCCTTAATGCAGAATAGGTGGAAATGGCAGATGCGGATAGAGTACAGCCAGATCAGCTTGTCCGTAGATCCCTGAGGTTACCTCAGAGTGCAGTGTTTACCCATCATGGTTTCTCTGACCCTGATTACAAATTTGCCCTCCAAGATTCTCTTCTCCAGGATCAGGAAAAACACAAACTGATAAAGTTAATTCATTATATTTTAAAAGAATTTCTGGGATTAGGAATGGAGTGAAAAGAAATAGCAAGAAACTTTAACCCCACCCCTCACCCCCTGCTATTGTGTCCAGAAGCTATGTGTTCAGCTATTTCTAGCTTCTTGAAGAACACAGTCAGCCCTGCCCTGCCACTGCATTATCCAGCAGTTTCTTCCCTGAGTACCAATATATTTGTTCCTCTTTCCCATGCAAGATTCTCAGAGGCATTGTCTGCAGTTTTTGGAACATTTTGTATTATTTTAATTGGTATCTAATGATATCTTCAAGCTATCATTATGTACTTTTCAGATGTCTTGTAATGCTGTTTCTATGCCTTTTAATCATTATTTTGTTTATAAATTATTATAAATGAGAAATATTCATTGTAGAAAACTGTGAATCTTGAAAAATAACAAGATATAGTGGAATATGAAACTTGTCCCAAATCCCACCACTTAGAATGGAGAGTTGAAGTTACTAATGTTTCTGGATTCATACTTCAAGGCATCTATTTTCTTCCATATATATATGATAGAGATACACATATTTATATATGTATATTTATCTCTCTGTCTCTGAATTTGCTAGATGAACATACCTATCCAGTCTCTGTCTCTTACAGGGTTTTCTAAAATGTACCTTACTGAGATATAGGAACACAGTATTGGGCGCCAAGAAAGGTTTTAAGGCCCCTTTACTCCTGAGACCTCCACTTTGAAGCAGGTTTATGAGGAAGCCACTCCTCAACACAACTAGCAGTTAGGAATTTCTTACCCTATTTAGTTCAGCTTCTCACTGGCCTCTTTATACCAATGAACAAGTTGTCAGGAAACAAAACTGCTATGAATGAACAAAGTGACAGGTGCATGAAGTACCAGAGTATCTCAAAGTTCATCAAAAATACTGCCTCGCATATGGAAATGCAATCCATTTTTCCTTCCCAATGAGTATATGCCAAAAGAATTTCCTTATCAAATATTCATTTTGAGATAAGGAATAGTGAGACAGAGATCTATAAGCATTTGATTTTGGATGGTTTTTTTTTTTTTTGAAGGTTACTTTGGTGGAATTGCCTATCTTAAAGTTATGACAGCCCTTTATCAGAACACAATGAATGTAAATGACAAGCAGTCATGGCAGAGAAAAATTTGCAGTCATAGGAAAAGGAAAATGTACAGAGATACACTGTAAGAGCAGACTGGGTAATACTGGAGAGTCTTCTCTTCTAGTTAGCTCTTAAAGCGAGGGTAGTTCACTTCTTCAGGCTTTTTAATCAGAGTTTTTCAAATTGTCAGGGAGGGAAGAAGAATAAGTCTTCCACAGATAGCATTCCTGTCCTTAGGTTTATTATTATTAACATATATAGTCTTACTAATAGTATCATAGAATATAGATCCTGGGGAGGGGATATAGGAATTAAATTAAGGAGATAGGTTTTTGTGATCTCAGCCTAAGATTGAATCCAGGTTCCCCGTATACTTATTGAATTACTTTACCAAGTTGACTGGCCTTGATCTCATCTGTATAATGGAAAGAAAACTAGTTCTTATTTTATATAATTGCTATCAAGATAAAATAAGGTAATATAAGCAAATACCTTGTACTTACTGTGTAATAAATGTTAATTCTATTCCAAAAGCTCTTCCAATAACTGAAGGTAGGAACCTAGTCAATTCAAACTCTCCCACACCCTCTTGAGTGCAAATATCCACATATCTGGAGCATTTGCAAATTTAGGTCCACAAACTTGAACATATAGGAACAGTTTCCCTTATGTCATCCTTCAGGGCAGTAGAGAATTTTATTCCAGTTATTATAGGCTCTCCTTTTTTCCCTCCTCCCTTGGTTGTACCAGACTTTCAAAGGTTTTTGTGGTAGCTAGAAATGTGAATGGGCTGCTGATCTCCATTATGTCCTGGTTGCTACTACTTCTCATGGTTTTTGCCTGCTGTAATCCCTTGATGTTCTCTGACTTACTGTATCCTTACTCCTTTAGATAGGAGAATCTTAGCTAATGCTGGAAACCCTATGTCAAAGTTCCCTTCCTGAGATGCCTACTCCCTTGGAGTAACAGATAGCTCTGTCTCAGAGCCCTTTGCCCTTCTATAAGCCCCCTTTCCTCTCATCTTCTAGAGTTCTAACAAAATATCAACTGATGAAGGCTTTCCATATATAGACTGCTTTGGGCTTTTTCTGCCTTTTATCCTCGTCAAATTCTAACTGCAAGGAACCATAAAGCTTAGTAACTTGCTTTTAAAAAAGGGAGACAGGAAAAGCTTAGGGTGGGTAGGACACAGTAATACTTCAGTTAATTATCCTGCCACATACATAAGATAACCATCAGGCTTGTTAACTCCAGGGTAGTCAAGTGGGAAATTTCTTTCTGCTGCAACCAGCCTTAAAAAAAGTATCTTCCAAAGAATGTAGTATGAGAACCCTTCGTGAATGTAATTGTTTAGCCATCTCCTATGCCTTGTAAGTCTGTTCTCCTACCCATGGACTCCCAGCACAGAGGAACATTTCAGTGCTTCTGCTCACTCATTCCTCAGTTGCATGGGCATTTACTTTCATCTTGTCTCTAGCCTCTGTTTCTTAGTTCTCAAGCCCTGAAACAAATGCCTGCTGCCTCCTCCATGCCGTCCTTAGTAATTTTCACATCGTCCTCTTCAGGTAGAAGGAATCCTTTCTCTCCCCTGCAGCTCTGTATTTATACCACTATTAAGCATTTATGCCTTCTGCATCTTGGACTACTTAGTTTTTGTTTCTGCTTCCACAAGGTCATAGCACCTTGAAAGCAAAGTCTTGACAACTTTTTACTGAAAAGGATTTAATCAATTTACGTTAAGCAGAGTGACAGTGTAAGAGAATGGGTTGCTATGGAAGTTTGGTAATTTACATTTAAAAGGAAAGAAGAGGGGGTGACAGGGGTTGGTATTTGATTTTATTTTTATGTTTTTGGTATAAGACAATGATTCTCAATCCTGGTTGCATGTTAGAATAATCTGCATAATCTTCTGAAAATAGCAGTGCCCAAGCTTCACCCTCAAAATTCTGATATAACTGGTCTGAGGTAGAGTAAAGACATTGGTATTTTTTTAGAAGCTTCCCAGTATCTGAATGTATGGACAGAGTTGAGAAGCATTGGTATAGAGGTTAAAGAGCTAATGGTGAGATCCCTGAATCCCATTTTCCTATCTCCTCAGTTTCCTGATTTATTATCCTTTTGTATTGTGTACATTTTTGAGAGCCAACTCAAATACTTTGGGGAATAGGCAGAGTTTAAATAATGAAGTCAGATAAACCAGTAGTATCTTTCTAGACAGATAAACCAGGAATCACCAATCCAGGCTACTCAATATATTAAGTTGTTTTCATGGAGTCTTAAGGAAAATGTAAACTTTTCAAAATAAATTTTATTTAACTATAAAACTTATCTCTCTTGCTGTTTCCTTTTGCTAAAAGAGGCAGTGGAGGTTTGGCCTGGTGAGTGGGGAGGAGATCCAATGATTTTTATTCTTTAAAAATCATGGGTTATATATCAAAACTTCAAGAAGTTTGGATGTCTTTAAAACTTGTTTAATTTTCTCAATTCTCTTACTACTTACTCTACTTCTGAGTACAGAGTTTATTAATTTATTGACCAAGCTCTTTATGAAGAGGGGAAACCTGCATCAGGATTGGATTACTGCAATAGCACAGCTATAGTACTTCTGAAATTGTGAGATGGAAATGAATTGAGTTGCATCACATGGTTCATCCTATGTATTTGGTCAGAACTCTCAAGTCTCTCGTTAATAATTAAATATTACAGTAATCTATAATTTTTTCTAATGAAATGTGAGCAGTCATATTAAGGAATTGGGACACCATGAAATCTTTCTAATATAAGTAGAAAAATTACATAAAATCATCTGTAATTGATCAGATCTAATTCCATAGCACCAAAATTTACTACTATAATTGAATCAGGTCATAGATAGGGTGACTGCCTTTTGAGCACTTTAAAATAATCTAAATATAAAAGATCACAGTCTTGACATAGAAAAAGGAAAAACTGCTCTAAATTGAAACTCTGAAGTCCAGTAATCCTTTGCTTATTAAAGTTTATATTTAAATTCAGTTTTTCCCCGTTTAGGTTGCACAGAAATTCTAACACCTGATGTTTTGGCTTCCTTTCTGACTGTGCTCAAGCATTATCCTAAAAAACTACTAGAAAACCTTTTGAAAACTTAATAAACTATACTTTCCAGAACAAAACAAAATAAAGAAAGAAATGGACTATTTTCCTGCCAGATACCTCACAGGGATGTAAGAGTTCCAACTTGATCATATTTCAGGCATGCTGGCAGATGATAAGATTGCTGGAGATGTCACAATGTCTTTGTGCTATGGTCTCTCCATTTGTGAAATATGAGAGCGTCTTCTGCTTCTTCCAACTGACATGGAAGTTACACGATACTGAACTCTATTCTTTTTGGTGAAGAAAGAGCAGAGAAGGAAGAGTTGTCTATAGTTTATACAGTAGGAACGTCACAAATAACAAAATTATATACATTACAAATTAATAGCAGTTTTTTAAAAGTGCATTAAAACCTTTCTCCAGTATGTGACAATCTTTGTATATGTAAGACTTTAAAGTTACAGTAGCAAATTCAAAGTGAATTCATTTTCCCTCATGTGCTCCATCTCATAACCTCTAGGATACAGCACATTTCTGTTTCCCTGAGTTGCTTTTTTTTCTTTTTCTTTTTCCTTAATTGGCCTCTCTGGATAATTCCACAGGATAAAGAAGAAAATAGTCTCTGGGATTAGTAATACTGAACAGGTGCAAAATGTACCATTGAAAAGCTAGTTAAACCTCAAAGGTGGAAGCTCCAACTATAAATTAAATGAGAGACGCATAGCTTCATCAGTGCCCATATGTTGGTCAACTGGGGATGCTCTTATCAGAACAATCTTTGTAAATGTAACAAGCCTGTTTCAATGCTACCCACAGCGTGAAGCTGATTTCTATTTTGCATTGTAATAGATTATACAGCTTCAATTTTCAATGGACATGCCCTAACATATTGGGTCTCTCAGGAGACACAGCAGTGGCATTTACAAGGAGGGGCAGAGGGCTAAGCAGTATCATGCAATATTTAAAATGTTTTTCCTTGACAGCCAGCAAACTGTGATTACCAAATAGGATGATTCACCACTTCCAGCTGTCAAAAATAATAGCGTCTCCTATTAAAGGCTTGTTACAGAATGACTACCCAAATGTCCAGTTTCTAAAAGATACGTGTATTCACATATTGATTATAAGATAAAATATTTAACTTGTTAAATATGGGAAAAGATGTTGCTGTATAAATTTTCTTTTTATAGTGAGAACTAGGATAAGGGAGAATGTAGCATCAAGAAAACAGACTCAACATTGCACTACAAAAACGTCATGATAACACTTGCTGCTGCTATATCACCTTTGTTAGAATGGTCTCCAGGTAGTCACTGAACTACGCCATAGTTTGTCCAAGATTGAGTGGTTTCCTGGGACTCAGGACTTTCAGTGCTAAGATAAAGAAAGTCCCAAACAAACAGGGACAGGTTGGTTAACCCACTAGAAACTTTTTACTTAACATCGGTGCACACCTTGATCTGAAATAACGTAAGCAGTATAATTACCCAACTGACAGCTCTGCTAGGTGACTCTTCTGGTGGCATTTAAGGGAAGATAAATTAATAATAGAGTCTCCAAGATTACTCAATTGCTGTATTTTGGCAAAAAAGTTAATTAATTTTGTCACTGTTTTCTGAGTGTGTGTACTAAAGTTTGGGTGCCATGATCTCTGGGGTGAGTGGGAAGGCTTAAGCAGTATGATTTCATATCAGACAGAAAGTAACCTTCAGGGGTATTGGGTTGGGTTTGACTAATCTCAATTTAGATAAATTGTTGATGTAAGGGACACCTGGGTGGCTCAGTTGGTTAAGCCGCTGCCTTTGGCTCAGGTCATGATCCCAGGGTCTTGGGATCGAGTCCCACCCACATTGGGCTCCTTGCTTGGCAGAGAGCCTGCTTCTCTCTCCATCTCTACCTGCCACTCTGCCTGCTTGTGCGCTTGCGTGCACGCGTGCTCTCTCTCTCTCTCTCTGACAAATAAATAAATAAATAAACTCTTTTTAAAAAAATTGTTGATGTAACAATCTTAGAGTAATATAAGACCAGGCATCACAGACTTGAAAACTGTATTGCATCAGAGTAGGATATTCCAACAGGATTTTCCTTTTGGAAGCCATGAGACAGTCACACATTGAGCACTGAGTGTCCTGGAAGGAGTGGGAATTTCCATGGTCAGTCACCCTGCAAAGTGGCAGCTCCAGGACAGTGAATGAAATTAGAGAGGAGAAATGTGAAATCTAAATCACAGATATGTCTATAACTCCTGGATAGAAGGTAGTAACATGTATGAGAAGAAAGCTGACCAGGAAGTAGGCAGAGAGGCACATTGCGAGCTGCCCTAAAGGAGGGTTTAATGTTCTGAGTGGGACCATATTTAGCACTTTCCCAGAACATCCATCTTCTGTAACCTCCCACATTTTTAGTAAATCTTGTAAACAACTTTGGCAGGTTGGTCCCAGGCTATGAGAAATTAAGGGAAAGAGCTATTCCTATACTTGGGATGAAAGGTTAGAGCAGTGTTTCTCAACCTCCTTTTTGTATTCATTATCAGCTCCCTAAGGGGCCTCATTAGGCATTTTTCCCCCAATTTTCTCCTTTCCCATGAAATTTTAGTACCACAGATAGACTATATGTATATCTGTTTATATACTATATGCATTTCTGTGCTTTATACATTAAAAGAGCAAGATGAGTAGGGTGTTTTCAACCCCCAGGAACAAGTTTTCACCCCTGTGGATGCAGTATCACCCCCATAGAGAATGCGTGGAGAAGGGATAATAGCTTGAGAGATATTGCATTCTCAGACTATCAAGAGGTGACCTGCATAGAGCAAGTAAAAACTCACTGGGCAGAGTAGAAATTAGAAAGCTGATGAGACCCAAGAAGACAGCCCGGATATGTAGAGCACATAAACATTCCCAAGTAAGAGACTGGATTCCCTGCAGATGAAAAGTATGCCAGTTCTAAGTCATCATTATATGGTTATTAAAGAAGTATGATTTCATTTTATAGTTATAGGCTGCTAAGACTCGGGAACATTTGGTTTACAAATGTAAATAAAACATATTTTGAGAAGAATTGATTTAAAAGATGGGGTTTAAAATTCTTAGTGAAGATGGAATATCATAAACACTGAACTCCACATACAAAGAGGCAAGCATGATGAAATACAGACAGAATGTAAGAATTAGGATGATTACTGTGTCTGAAAACAAAGGTCAGAGTTTAAGTTATTAACTGATAGCAGTGCTGTAGAGTATCTCAATGGCTAAGGCTAGACTGTTGTTATGGTAAAGAATAACCAGAGATGATAATATAAGAATCAAAATGCACAGCAAAGATGCCTCTAGTATAAATTGCAGTCTTTCAGTCTGGAGACTATGTTGCCTTCTTAGCAGAAAATAACATGTTGCACAGGGGAATGGATTTTGGTCACAAGATCTGAGCTCTGTTTCCAGGTGTGCTGCCCTAGGCCACCCTAGGTTCTTCACTCACTGGCCATGCCCTATAGTCTGTAAAGTGCAGAAGATAAAGTAGAAGGTGTCTAATATACTCTTCCATTTCCTACATTATTTGAAGATGTAAAATTATACACTTTTGCTTTCCTGTGCTTCAGGTATTCAAATATTTGATGAGCAATTCAACAATCAGCCATTAAGTATTTACTAAGGATCTCTTACTTTCCACATTGTACTGAACATTGAGACAGGGCAGGATTAACACAACTCATTTGACTGACTCTCCTTTTCCTACTAATAAATCTCTAAAATTTGTGGTATATTTAGTAATGCAGGGAGAAGTAATGCAGTGGCTTAAATTCATACCAAGATGTAAATATCAGATCCTTTCCTAAGAGGAAGATTTGCCAAAGAGAAAGGGGAGAAAGATCAAGAGACTCAGAACATTCTGACCAGGAGGCAGGACCTGTGAGTAAAGGAGCAACTCTCAGGGAAGACAACTTTGCTGCTGCTAATGCTGCTGCTGCTGCCGCTGCCCTTGATTTGATACATTTACATATATCCCGAGTACCCCATTAGGCTAGTGTGACGTATTTGCCTTGGGTTTTATTGTACTTAATGTACTTCTCTGAAGATAGCCTGAAACCCTCAGGCACCATTCCAGTGGGGGAGGGGGAAATGAATTGGCTTTAATTGGTTAAAACATGGAGTACTGAGTCTATGATTGACATGACTTTCAATAAAATACAATATATCCAAATGGACAAAGTTTATGGTATAATATTCTCCCATATATTTCACTTCAAGCTTTTGTTTTAGTTTTTGTGTAACACTAGTGAAAGTTGTATAATTATAATAGGAGAAAGGAGTTTGCATTTGAAACCAAAAGTTAATTAACTAGATAAATTATTTTTGACTTGGTATTTTTTTTTATATATTTTATTTATTTAGTTGACGGAGAGAGAGGTCACAAGTAGGCAGAGAGGCAGGCAGGCAGAGAGAGGGAGAAACAGGCTCCTCACTGAGCAGAGAGCCCGATGCGGGACTCGATCCCAGGACCCTGAGATCATGACCTGAGCCGAAGGCAGAGGCTTAAACCACTGAGCCACCCAGGCACCCCTGACTTGGTATTTTTATTGGTAAATATACCACTGGCCATACTTGAGTTAAAACAAACCAATAACAACTGATTTATCTTGTTTTTAATTAAAAAACAGCAAAAAAAGTACTAACCTAGCTTTTGTATAACTCCAAAATACAGCTAGAAAGAAGATACTTTTACTTCACTTTTTTGTTTGGCATGAAGTCTGCAGACCACCATTACAGCCATCTTCTATTATATCCTCCCACTGTGCACTATGACCTCCAGGCACAGTGCACAACTGCTTGCTGGTCTCTCAGTCCGTGCCCTGTGTTCATTTGGCAAGGTTTATGTGTCTCTTATCACTTTGTACTACCATTAGCCATGTAGCTATCTGTTTCCCCCATGAACTGTGAGCTCCCCAGGGGCAGGGACCATGATTATTCATCTTAGTCTTTCCTGGCACCTGGCACAACATCTGCATAATATATACACTCAATTAGTGTTAATTGAATGAAAGTAAACTACTTTTATTTTCAGTGGCCTTCCAATTATGTAAAGCAGTATAGTTATAATGAATACCAGAATCCTACATGTAATGTAACAGCATATCTCTGCTAGAAATTTTAAAGAGATGAATTTTAATCAAATACATATTTTCTAACTTATATAAGCATGAGGTGTCCTTAACTTTTTCTAAGTTTCTCAAGCCTTTTTTTATGTGAATATATAAGAAAATGGGGGCTTCTGTTAGTTTTTATTTGTTCTGTTTGGTTTTAATTAGCATTGTTAACATAGAACAAAACATGCAAATTTAGGAAACAGCTAGATGATGTGTTTTTCTTTTTTTTTTTTATCCTCCCATTTGAAGGCCTGTAGATACAGCCACTTGGTGTCTAAATATTTATTTATAAAATGTCAACAGACAGAAAAAAGTGTAATTAGAAATGCTAGTGATTTTAATGAGAACTAGCTCTGAAATCTAAGATTAACTAGGTATCAAATACTACAAATAAATACTTATTCTTCTGGACCAATACTTATCTGGATCCAATGTTAAACACAGAGCTCTGGCAAACTTTCTTATGACATTTTTCTAAATAGTGGATAAAAAGATAAATATAATGAAAGACAAGTGTTAACACTGTGGTTCTGTTCCCCTCCCCTTCACTTGCTCAGTTCTGTATAATTCGTTATTGGTGTAGTGTCCATAGATAGTATCATGTACTAAAGAACTATGATACGGTTTTAAAGAATTGTTGATAATGCTAGTTATATTGTTAGACAGGGAAACAACAAGCTCAGGGTGGCAGGTCATTTCACAGGTCTCAAAAAGGTTGTATTGAAGTAAAGGATCTGTTAAATTATTTTGGAATCTGTTGATAATTATATAAAGACTCAGTTGGTTTCTGAATATTAAATGGACCACATAGTCCACTTATGGACATAAATGGACTATGTGGTCCATTTAATATATGGGATATTAATGGACTTATCATAAAGTTGTAATGTTCAAATGTGTTTGTAATTCACAACTGTACTTCAATGAACAGTTGAAGTGATTCATTAAAATACTTATGTGAGATGGTGAATTGTGAAGTCAGTCCAAAGAGGTAAGCAGTCATGTAGAGCAGTGGGCAGTTTGTCCTCCAGGGGACATTTGGCAAAGTCTGAAGACATTTGTAGTTGTCACAGCGGGAGTGAGGGGAGCTGGGCAGGTGTATTGTTACTGGTATGTATTAGATAGAAGCCAGGGATACTGCTAAATGTCCTGCAACTCACAGGACAACTCCTTCTCCTTCCCCAACAAAGAATTATCTGCCCCAAAACATCAGTAGTTTGTCAAGATGGAGAAACCATGATGTAGAAAGAGGAACAGTAATTATACCAGAAACTAGGTATTATTAATACAACTAAGCATTAAAGGTATCTTTCAGCTACTTGGCTCTTAAGTCACAATATAGAATATTAATAGAAAATGATAATTTTTCAAAGTGTTGAAGTGTTCTCTGTTTTTTGTTTTGTTATTGTTTTTAGATCTTTCACAAAGACAGAAACTCAAGATTAGTTTGTCAGGTGTAAAAATACTATATTTTAAGGGTAGAACTTAGTAAACATATAGTGATGGTTCTTGAACTTTAGTGTACATAAGATTCACCTAAGGAGCTTATTTAAGATACAATTCTGACTTCCTTTTTTTGTTTTAAGATTGTTTTAAAATTTAAATGCAGTTAATTAACATATGACGTACTATTAGCTTCAGAGGTAGGGTTCAGTAATTCATCAGTCTTATGTAATACCCAGTGTCCATTACATGATGTACTTTCTTTAATGTTCCTCACGCAGTTCCCCACCCACGCCACCGCCCCCCTCAACAACCCTCAGTTTGTTTCCTGTGATTAAGAGTTTCTTATAGTTTGTCTTCTCTGATTTTGTCTTTTTATTTTCTCCTCCCTTCCCCTATGCTCCTGTTTTTTTTTTTAAATTCCACATATAGTGAGATCATATGATAATTGTCTTTCTCTGATTGACTTATTTTGCTTAGCATAGCACTGTCTGGTTCCATCCAGGTTGTTGTAAATGACAATATTTCATTTTTTTGATGGCTGAGTTCTATCCATTCATATGTCGGTGGAGATCTGGGCTCTTTCCTAGTTTGGCTATTATTGACATTGTCGCTTATAAACACTGGGGTGCAGGTGCCCCTTCATATTGATACATTTGTATCTTTGGGGTAAATACGTAGTAGTGCAGTTGCTGGGTCATAGGGTAGCTTTATTTTCAACTTTTTGAGGAACCTCCATACTCTTTTTTTTTTTTTTAAGATTTTATTTATTTATTTGTCAGAGAGAAAGAGCAAGCACATGCAGAGTGGCAGGCAGAGACAGAGAGAGAAGCAGGCTCCCTGCCAAGCACGGAGTCAGATGTGGGACTCGATCCCAGAACGCTGGGATCATGACCTGGGCCAAAGGCAGCCGCTTAACCAACTGAGCCACCCAGGCATCCCGAACCTCCATACTCTTTTCCAGAGTAGCTGCACCAGCTCTCATTCCCACCAACAGTCTCTACATCCTTGCCAACATCTGTCATTTTCTGACTTGTTTTAGCCATTCTAACTGGTGTGATGTGGTTTTGATTTGTATTTCCCTGATGGCAAGAGATGTTGAGCATTTTTCATGTGTTTGTTGGCCATTTGGATGTCTTCTTTGGAGAAATGTCTGCTCATGTCTTCTGCCCATTTCTTGACTGGATTATCTGTTCTTTAGTTGTTGAGTTTGGTAAGTTCTTTATAGCTCTTGGATACTAGCCCTTTATTAGATACTAGCATTTGCAAATATCTTCTTCCATTCTTTTGTTGTTTTTTGGTTTTGTTGACTATTTCCTTTCTGTGCAAAAGCCTTTTATCTTGAAGTCCCAATAGTTCATTTTTTGCCCTTGTTTTGCTTTCCTTTGGGGATATGTCTAGCAAGAACTGGCAGTGACCAAGGTCACAGAGTTTGCTGCCTATGTTCTCCTCTAGGATTTTGATGGATTCCTGTCTCACATTCAGGTCTTTCATACATTTTGAGTCTATTTTGGTGTATGGTATAAGAAAATGGACTAGTTTCATTCTTCTGCATGTAGCTGTCCAATTTTACCAAAATCATTTGTTGAAGAGACTGTCTTTTTTCCATTGGATATTCTTTCCTGTTTTTTCAAAGATTAATTGACCATAGAGTTGAGGGTCCAGTTCTGGGCTCTTAATTCTCTTCCACTGATCCATGTGTCTGTTTTTGTGTCAGTACCATACTGTTTTGATGATTACAGCTTTGTAATAGAGCTTGAATTCTGGCATTGTGATGCCATCAGTTTGGGTTTTCTTTTTCAACATTCCTGTGGCTATTCAGGGTCTTTTCTGGTTCCATATAAGTTTTAGGATTATTTGTTCCATTTCTTTGAAAAACATTGATGGTATTTTGATAGGGATTGCATTAAATGTGTAGATTGCTTTAGGTAGCATAGACATTTTCACAATATTTCTTCTTCCAATGCATGAGCATGGAATGTTTTTCCATTTCTTTGTGTCTTCTTCAGTTTCTTTCATGAGTACTTTGTACTTTTCTGAGGTTCTTTGCCTCTTTGGTTAGGTTTATTCCTAGGTGCAATTGTAAATGGGATCAACTCCGTAATTTCTCTTTCTTCTGTCTTGCTGTTGGTGTATAGAAATGCAACTGATTTCTGTGCATTAATTTTATATCCTGACACTTTGCTGAATTCCTGAATGAGTTCTAGTAGTTTGGGGGTAGAGTCTTTTGGGTTTTCCACATAGAATATCGTGTTATCTGTGAAGAGTGAGAGTTTGACTTCTCTTTACTGATATGGATGCCTTTTATTTCTTCTTGTTGTCTGATTGCTGAGGCTAGGACCTCTAGTACTAAGTTGAACAGCAGTGGTGAGAGTAGGCGTACCTGTGGTGTTCCTGACCTTAGGGGAGAAGCTCTTGGTTTTTTCCCATTGAGAAAATATTTGTTGTGGGCTTTTCATAGATGGCCTTTATGATATTGAGGTATGTACCCTCTATTCTTATGCTGTAGAGAGTTTTAATCAAGAAAGTATGCTGTACTTTGTCAGATGCTTTTTCTGCATCTATTGAGAGGATCCTATGGTTCTTGTTCTTTTATTAATGTAGTATATCACATTGATTGATTTGTGGATGTTAAACCAATCTTGCAGCCCAGGAATAAATCCCACTTGGTCATGGTGAATAATCTTTTCAATGTACAATCTTTTCAATGTACTGTTGCATCATATTGGCTAGTGTCTTGGTGAGAATTTTTGCATCCATGTTCATAGCAAAAGTTTGTTAGTTTTTCTTGCATTTCTATGTTTTGAAATAGCTTCAGAAGACTAGATACTCATTTTTCTTTTAATGTTGAATATAATTCCCTTGGGAAGCCATCCAGCCCTGGACTCTTGTTTGTTGGGAGATTTTTGATAACTGCTTCAGTTTCCTTGCAGTTATGGATCTGTTCAGGTTTTCTGTTTCTTCCTCTTTCAGTTTTGGTAGTTTGTACATCTCTAGGAATGTGTCCATTTCTTCCAGATTGCCTAATTTGTTGGCATATAATTGCTCATAATGTTCTTATAATTGTTTGTATTTCTTTAGTGTTGGTTGTGATCTGTCCTCTTTCTTTCATACTTTTATTATTTGGGACCTCCTCTTTTCTTTTTGATAAGTCTGGCCAGGGTTTTATCAGTCTTACTAATTCTTTCAAAGAACCAGCTCCTAGTTTCCTTGCTCAGTTCTACTCTTCTTTTGGTTTCTGCTTCACTGATTTCTGTTCTGATCATTATGAATTCTCTTCTCCTGCTGGATTTAGGCTTTATTTGCTGTTCTTTTCCAGCTCCTTTAGATGTAAGTTTAGTTTGTATATTTGAGACCTTTCTTGTTTCATGAGAAAAGCTTGTATTGCTATATACTTTCCTCTTAGGGGACTGCCTTTGCTGCATCCCAAAGATTTTGAACAGTTGTGTTTTCATTTTCATTTGTTTCCATGAATTTATTTAAATTCTTCTGTAATTTCCTGGTTGACCCATTCATTCTTTAGTAGGATGATCTTTAGCCTCCATGATTTGAGTTCTTTCCAAATTTCCTCTTGTGATTGAGTTCCAGTTTGGAAGCATTGTGGTCTGAAAATATGCAGGAATGATCCCAGTCTTTTGGTACTGGTTGAGGCAAGATTTGAGACCCAGTATGTGATCTGTTCTGGAGAATGTTCCAGGTACATTTGAGAAGATTTGTATTCTGTTGGTTTAGGATAGAAATATCTATCTGAATATTCTAATATTCTTATATTCTATCTGAATATATCTTTATCTATGAAGAATAGATATGGATATGGAATGTTCTGAATATATTTATGTATGAAGTCCATCTGGTCCAGTGTGTCTTTCAAAGCCCTTGTTTCCTAGTTGTTGATCTACTTAGATGATCTGTCCATTGCAGTGAATGGGGTGTTAAAGTCTCCTACTATTATTGTATTATTATTGATGTTTTTCTTTAATTTTGTTATTAGTTGGTTTATATAATTTGCTGCTCCCATATTAGGGGCATAAATATTGTTTCATAGACCCTTTAATTATTATATAGTGTCCTTCCTCATCTCTTATTACAGTCTTTGGCATAAAATCCAGCTTGTCTAATAAAGATTGCTACTCCAGCTTTCTTTTGATGTCCATTGGCATGATAAATGATTTCCCATTCCCTCACTTTCAATCTAGAGGTGTCTTTAGGTCTAAAATGAGTCTTTTGCAGACAGTATATTGATGGGTCTTGCTTTTTTATACAATATGATATACCCTGTGTCTTTTGGTTGGGGCATTTAGCTCATTTACATTCAGAGTAACTTTTGAAAGATATGAATTTAGTGATATTGTATTGTCTGTAACGTGATTGTTACTGTATATTGTCTCTGTTCCTTTCTGGTCTATGTTACTTCTAGGCTCTCTCTTTGCTTAAAGGATAGCCTTTAATATTTCTTGTAGGTCTGGTTTAGTGATCACAAATTCTTTTAGTTTCTCTTTGTCTTAGAAGCTTTTTTTCTCTCCTTCTATTTTGAATGACATCCTAGCTGGATAAATATTCTTGGCTGCATACTTTTCCCATTTAGCACCCCGAATATATCATGCCAGTCCTTTCTGGCCTGCCAGGTTTCTGTGGATATGTCTGCTGCCAGTCTAGTCTTCCTACCCTTTAGGTTATGACCTCTTGTCCTGAGCTCTTTTCAGCATTTTCTTTGTCTCTGAGCTTTGCAAGCTTCACTATTATATGTTAAGGTGTTAACCTATTATTATTGATTTTTGAGGGGGTTCTCTTTGCCTCCTGGACTTGAATGCCTGTTTCCTTCTCCAGATTAGGGAAGTTCTGTGCTATAATTTGCTCCAGTATAACTTCTGCTCTCCCCACCCCCTTTCTTCTTCTGGTATCCCAATTAGTTTAATATTGTTTTGCACAATTGTATCACTTATCTCTCAAATTCTTCCCTTATAATCAAATAGTTGTTTATCTCTATTTTTCTCAGCTTCTTTATTCTCCATCATTTTGTCTTTTATATCACTCATTCTTTCTTCTGCCTCATTTATCCTAGCAGTTACAGCCTCCATTTTTTATTGCATCTCATTAATAGCCTTTTTGATTTCAACTTGATTAGATTTTAGTTCTTTTATTTCTCCAGAAAGGAATACTCTCATGTCCACTATGGTTTTTACAAGTCCAGCTAGTATTTTTATAATCGTTATTCTGAACTCTAGTTCTGGCATCTTACTTATATCCATACTGATTAGGTCCCTGGCAGTCAGTACTGCCTCTTGTTCTCTTTTTTGAGGTGGGTTTTTCTCTCTTGCCTTCTTGCAGAAAATGGTTGCTTTTCTATTTATAGAGTTGCAGCAATTTTTTTCTTATATCTCCAGTTGAGTTCACAGGTGCTCAGAATGATTTGATAGCTATCTAGCTGAATTCCTGGGACCAGACAAAACTAAGGTTTGCTACTCCTCCGCTATCTTGGACCCTTCCTCCTCTAGGACTTCTTGTTGAAAAACTTTTATTTAAGTGGGCATCGGCTCTATAGACCATATTTTTAGAAATATTGATTTACTGGAATAAATCACTAATGTCAACTTTAAACCAACATTTTCCAAACCTGTACCACAAGTATTTTCTGGGGAATGTTTTAAAATGTAAGATATAAGCAAAGGAAACAGTTAACAAAACCAAAAGACAACTGACAGAATGGGAGAAGATATTTGCAAACGACATATCAGATAAAGGGCTAGTATCCAAAATCTATAAGGAACTTAGCAAACTCAACACCCAAAGAACAAACAATCCAATCAAGAAATGGGCAGAGGACATGAACAGACATTTCTGCAAAGAAGACATCCAGATGGCCAACAGACACATGAAAAAGTGCTCCACGTCACTCGGCATCAGGGAAATACAAATCAAAACCACAATGAGATATCACCTCACACCAGTCAGAATGGCTAAAATTAACAAGTCAGGAAATGACAGATGCTGGAGAGGATGTGGAGAAAGGGGAACCCTCCTCCACTGTTGGTGGGAATGCAAGCTGGTGCAACCACTCTGGAAAACAGCATGGAGGTTCCTCAAAATGTTGAAAATAGAACTACCCTATGACCCAGCAATTGCACTACTGGGTATTTACCCTAAAGATACAAACATAGTGATCCGAAGGGGCACGTGTACCCGAATGTTTATAGCAGCAATGTCTACAATAGCCAGACTATGGAAAGAACCTAGATGTCCATCAACAGATGAATGGATAAAGAAGAGGTGGTATATATACACAATGGAATACTATGCAGCCATCAAAAGAAATGAAATCTTGCCATTTGCGACGACGTGGATGGAACTAGAGCGTATCATGCTTAGTGAAATAAGTCAATCGGAGAAAGACAACTATCATATGATCTCCCTGATATGAGGACATGGAGAAGCAACATGGGGGGGTAGGGGGATAGGAGAAGAATAAATGAAACAAGATGGGATTGGGAGGGAGACAAACCATAAATGACTCTTAATCTCACAAAACAAACTGGGGGTTGCTGGGGGGAGGTGGGATTGGGAGAGGGGGAGCGGGCTATGGACATTGGGGAGGGGAGGCGAACCATAAGAGACTATGGACTCTGAAAAACAACCTGAGGGTTTTGAAGGGTCAGGGGTGGGAGGTTGGGGCAACCTGAGGGTTTTGAAGGGTCAGGGATGGGAGGTTGGGGGAACAGGTGGTGGGTAATGGGGAGGGCACGTTTTGCATGGAGCACTGGGTGTTGTGCAAAAAGAATGAATACTGTTACACTGAAAAAATAAATAAAAGGAAAAAGAAAAAGAAAAAAAAAGAAAAAAAAGAAAAAAAAAGAAAAAGAAAAAAAATGTAAGATATAAAACATATATGTATTGAAGTTATTCCCAGAAATATTGATTCAGTAGATCTTGGGTTAGGACGTATATAACTATGTATATTTTAAAGCCCCCAAGTTGATTCTCTTTATCAACCAAGGAATACATTTGCCACCACAGTCTATTATTATAATATAATTCGGCATGGATTCATTTTTGACAGAAGCTAGATGAAAATCTATTCAAAACTAAATTTCTGGACAGTGTGAGGGCTACACATAGGATGGACTTTTGATTTATATTTAAACCCCGGTGGCCCAGTTCTCTAGCTATGTGATCCTGAGTACTTCATTTAACCTCTCTAAGTTTCCTTTTTGGTAAAATGAGAGTAATGATACCCACTTTGCACTGACTTCTGTGGATTGGTTGGCAATGTACCTGGCGTAGAGTAAACACTCAATAAATAACTAAGCTTTAAAGCAAACTAGTTGTCTAGATGTATATAAAGCTAATACATAGATATTTATATGTTAGGTATTATTCTAGTATTATGTTAGCACTCTTCATAAAAATTAAAGAGCTTTAAAACTATATCCTTGCCTAGAGAGTTAGATGTCTCTATCAAATAGATAAGCTATGAGAATCACTCCCTAGAAAATACTCCCAACATATTTACAAATCAGTTTGCATGCTTCAACTTCAGCATATACTGTGAACAAATGAAGTGGTCATTAGTCCCTAAAATTGTCCTTAATGATCCCTGCCTCCTAGTGTTCACAGCCATTTATTATCCCTTTCTCTTGAGTGAGCTGGACTCACTTCTAATGAATAGAATCTAGGAGAAGTGATGAGATATCATTTCTGAGATTAGGTTACAAAAAGGCTTCTGTTTTAAGTGTCCTCTCCTCCGTCACTTGCTCCAACAGAAAACAGGTCCCATGTTGTGAGCTGCCCTACAGAGAGGCCCATGTGGCAAGGAACTCTGGCCAAAAGACAGTTCTTCTTTCTGAAGTTTGCTTTGGCTATTCAGGGTCTTTTGTGGTTCCATAAAAATTTTAGGATTGTTTGTTCTAGTTCTCTGACAAATATTATTGGTATTTTGATAGGGATTGCATTGACTCTGTAGATTGTTCTGAGTAGTACAGATATTTTAACAATATTAATTCTTCCAATCTATGGGCTTGGTATCAAGTCTTTCCATTTATTTGTATCATCAGTTTCTTTCATCAGTGTCTTATATAAACGTTTGTTGTTTCAAGCCACTAGGTAAGTATTGGGGAAATTTGTGACACAGCAATACCAAACCAATACAAATGATATTGCTATTCTCCTTAAATATTCAATGATGTAAATTTAACCTTTGAAAGAAGAAGGGTTATCATGAAAGGGAATTTATATCAAATATTCCTGGTCCTTCTGCAACAGGCATGGGTCAGGCTCTTGCTTGCTCTCTTTCTGTTGCCATCTTGGTTCCATGTCCCCCTCACAAAATGCCTTGTAAAGTCACAGAAACGGTCTCTGTGACAGAGCAGGAGTTGCCACAGTTCCAGGCTGAGACAGGATCTGGACCTGAATCTGACAGTGATGAATCAGTATCAGACCTTGAGGAATAGGATTCCACACAGACAGCCACACAACCAGCCCAGCTGGAAGCAGCCACTGAAATCAGTAAAGAAGCAGTCAGTAAAGCAAAACAGAGCAGGAGTGAAAAGAAGGCATGGAAAGCTATGTCCAAACTGGGTCTTCGACAGGTTAGAGGGGTTACAAGAGTCACTATCTAGAAATCTAAGAATATCCTCTTTGTCATCACAAGACCAGATGTCTACAAGAGCCCAGCTTCAGATACCTACATAGTTTTTGGGGAAGCCAAGATCAAGGATTTACCTCAGCAAGCACAATTAGCAGCTGCTGAGAAATTCAAAGTTCAAGGTGAAGCTGTCTCAAACATTCAAGAAAACACACAAACTCCAACTGTGCAAGAGGAGAGTGAAGAGTAAGAGGTTGATGAAACCAGTGTAGAAGTTAAAGACGTAGAATTGGTCATGTCACAGGCAAATGTTTCAAGAGCAAAGGCAGTCGGAGCCCTGAAGAACAACAGTAATGATATTGTAAATGCTCTTATGGAATTAACAATGTAACCATCTGAAAAGGAGGACTTTTTTTGGTGTTTCAAAAGAATAACTGCAGCTTGGTTTGAAATTTGTACTTTTTCTATCATTAATAAAGTTATGGTTTCTTGTTGGATGAAAAAAAATATTTCTGGATGAAACCAAAGAACCATCATGGTAATTTCATATCTTTTGACGTGATATAAAATTTATTATTTGCAATTGTGAAACATAAGGGCTAAACCATAATAGTCAGGTCCAGGCCCAGTGGCAGATATAGTAAATACGGAAGTTACTGCAGTAGTACTCATAAGTGGCCACAACATAAGAAAATAGTTGGTTCTAAAAATGGCATAAATGATAAAGAATACAGTGATTTTTTTCAGGGAGTTGATAGCCAAATTGTTTGGCTTTAATAATGTTGTTTTGAGATGTTGGTGATTACAGAAATTCTAAGGCCATTTGATGTCAACAAAATTCCCAGGGTGATCACAAAGGAATTTGCAACAGGAAGCTAGTTCACAACATTAAGAAATGCCTGATATGAAGCCTTTAACAGGAATTCTTTATCGTATCTTAGAATGGTTTTGCTGAGGCATAAAGGAATATGTTACTTACCTGGCCAGTTAACACACTCTTTCAAGTTGTGCCCTCTCTTATGGGAAATTAAAATTCTGTAGTGATAATTTGAACTATATGGGCTGCCATTCCAGAGAGCAAATCTGCCCTTACTTACAGGAATTTATCTTTGAGAATATATTACCTTTATACAAAGAGTCAACTGAAAGGATGATGGAGATTGACCAACAAGATCTGACTGATTTCCTCCTACAATTTCATGTTCAACCAGAGGGGCCTGTGTCAGTATTTCAACCCTATTTCATATTAGATAAGATCTTAAAATATAATAGGCATATACTCTGGACACATCATGCATGTACCCATAATTTTACTTACTTTTAATAGAAGATGTAGTCTCGTTTGGAATGTATGACACTGTTTCTTTTAGTGCTTAGGACTGGAGGTTTTGGGGGTGCCTGGGTGGTTCAAGAAGTTAAGCATTAGACTCTTGATTTTGGCTCAGGTCATGATCTCAGGGTCATGAGATAGTTAACCTGTGTCAGACTCTGCACTGGGCATGAGTCTGCTTGAGATTCTCTCTCTCTCCCCCTCTGTTCCTCCATCACCTCTCTCTCAAAAAAAAAAAAAAAAAAGTTGAGGTTTTGAAGTCAATCTAGTCTAACTACCTTTCTGTGTTTCCCAGCTTTACTATTTAATCCTTTTGTGAGTTTTGGTATCACCTTACTTCTCTAAGTTCTAGATTTTTTCATCTGTAAAAGGGGGTGACTAAGAACCTACCTCATATAATCATAAGGAATAGAATCCAAATAATGCATTTATTATAACATTCCCAAGTAACTGCTTTATAAATTCAAATTAGCATAATAAAAGTAATAATTATTGTGTCAGATCAGGTGTATACAAGAATTAGTGTACTTTCCTCTTGGAGCAACTGTGAGTTGTTTTCAGAGTGCTAATGGAAAATCACTTGGAACCTAGAACTTCATGCAGCTAAAGGATTATTCAATTGAGAGAGTGATGAAAGTCGCAGAATTTATTATATATACAAACAGGGTTAAAACTGAAAGTCTCTGAAAGACTTACTAGAAAACATGCTGCAGTAAAATAAAATAAGTCCAGGAGAACTAGATGCAATAAGCAACAGTACATAAAGACTAGTAGTACTTATTTTCAATTTTAAAGAAGTATGTTTTTAATCCATATATTTAACAATATATTTAGTAAGTGGATTCTTTGTCCCCTTCAATATAATTTGGTTCTTTCATGTGGATAGATAATAGATATGAGCAATGTAGTTTAAGAAGAGCAACTGAATATTGATATGTTTTTTTATGACATGAAAATATAAAAAGGAAAGGTAACCGATACTCTTGACAGTTCTTGATGTGACTACCTTTAATTTTTGTAACTACTCTTTCCAGTGTTCCATGCATATTTTTAAATAACTGAGATGTATATTATACATGCAGTATAAATATAAATTTCAGTTGCCACTTGGGAAAAAAAAATCCAAAAACTGTCAGCATGTGATGTAGGAGGGAGAGATGAGGGAAAGAAGGAGGAACTAAAAGCATATTAAGTCTCCTTTTCGGAAAGACAATATGGGGACTGATGAAAAGTTGATGTTGATTATAAAGTACAGATTAAGTCATGTGTTTTTAAAAGTTAAGAATAACTGTTAGAAAAAAAAGAATAGCTACTAGAATAGTAATATTCTAGGATATAGTTACATAAAAGAAGTTTACAAGGTAAAAGATATATATGCAATATTATGCCAATAAGTATGAAAAGAAAATGCATAATTTACTAATTTAAATTATAAAACTGGCACAACATAAGTAGGATACCTGATTAGACCATCACCCATTTAATATGTTGAAGTCAAAATTAGGGGCATCTGGATTGCTCAGTTGGTAAAGTATGCAGTTCTTGATCTCTGGATCATGAGTTTGAACCTCATGTTGGGCATAGAGATTACTAAAAAAAAAAAAAAAAAAATCAAAATTAAAAATGTCTGCTCTGGGGGGCGCCTGGGTGGCTCAGTGGGTTAAGCCTCTGCCTTTGGCTCAGGTCATAATCTCAGGGTCCTGGGATCGAGCCCCGAATCAGGCTCTCTGCTCAGCAGGGGGCCTGCTTCCACCTCTCTCTCTGCCTGCCTTTCTGCCTACTTGTGATCTCTCTCTGTGTGTCTAATAAATAAATAATAAATAAATAAAATCTTAAAAAAAATGTCTGCTCTGACCCTCAAAAGGTGCCAAGTCCTAATTCCTTTATAGGTGATGTCTACCAAACTTTCAAGGCACGTGGAATTTCCAACTTATACAAACTGTTCCAGAGAATAAGAAAAGATGGAAAGCTACTAAATCAATTTTATGATTCACATAAAGCACTAGAATCATGTCCAACTAATGTTAGCAAATTGTAGCAAATTATAGGACACTCTTATGTGTACAAAAATTGATAGTTCAGAGACTTGCATAACCCATTTATAAAGTATAAAAAGGAAAAATATGCCATTTTTCATAGGCACAAAAACAACAAAATAGATGGGAATATAACCAATTAATATTTTAAAATCCATGAAAAATATAAAATGATACTGAAGGACCTAAAAAATGCTTTAGTATATGAAAAGATACATGTATAGATGCATAAACAATATTTCTGACCATAGATTCTCACCATACTAATTTATGAATTCAGTTAATCCCAAATAAAATCCCAATATAATTTTTCATAGCAATTGAAAATTTAATTCTAAAACTCATATACTATAGTAAATGCAAAATGGTAGCCAAGACAATATTTAAAAAGAAAAGATGGATTGTTTCCTATGTGATCTTAAAACATATTATAAAGTATAGTAATTAAAACTGTGTGGAATTGGTTAAAGAGACAAATACATCAGTGAAATTAAATAGATAATGCAGAGCCTGGTTCATGTATACTTGGGAAATTAGACCATGATAGATGCAACATTTCATGTCAATGGAGAAAAGACAGATTATTCAATATATACTTTCCAGGCAATTGTGTCATCATTTAAAAAAACAATTATATTCTTCCTTATGGCAATTGTAATATTAAGTTCTGGATCAATTAAATAACTAAATATAAAAGGTAACACAATAAAAATAATAGAAGAATGTATAAATGATTATGTTAACATCCTTGAAACGGAATATCTTGTGACAAGACATCAAAAATTGATAAGTTTGGCTGTGTTAAATGTTAGGACTTCTCATTGATGAAATACATCACTAATAGAATACAAAGATGAGGACATTCAGGCAGGAGATATTTGCAGTATAATGATTAGGGGTTTTCATCAAGTGTATACAAAGAATTTCTATCAATCAGTAAAAAACCAATGGCGTGCAGTACAAATTAGCAAAAGAAAGGAGCAGTTTATAGAAGAGGATATATAAATGGCTAATGCAGATATGAAAACTAGTATTGTCCTCCAGGGAAGCAAATAATAAGTCCATTGCAAATTCTACCTATGTAATTAAACATTCTTATTTTTAAAAAAGTAAAAACATGTATTTAGGCTTTAGATTTAAATCTTGTCACTTACTAATCATCTTTTCTTGGACAAATTCTTCTTTTCTTCCCTCCAAATAAATGGAACGTTATAGGGTCATTTTAAAGGCTAAATAAGGTTAGATATGTAGATAGTCTGTCTAGTACTTGGTATTTAACAAGTGTATGATAATTGTTACGTAGTGTTACTTGTTACTATGCTAGGTAGGAATATGACAAAGCTAACAACACTTAAAAATGACAAAGCCAGGGGCGCCTGGGTGGCTCAGTGGTTTAAGCTGCTGCCTTCGGCTCAGGTCATGATCTCAGGGTCGTGAGATCGAGTCCCACGTCAGGCTCTCTGCTCTGAAGGGAGCCTGCTTCCCTCTCACTCTCTCTGCCTGCCTCTCTGCCTACTTGTGATCTCTCTCTGATAAGTAAATAAAATCTTTAAAAAAAAAATGACAAAGCCAACAACACTTAAAAAAACGATGATTATCACTTTAGTTATTAAGAGCCAGTAATGAGTAACTGGTTGTTCTATGATTCAGTGCTAACTTTTCTCTTTTTTCCCCAGCTTCTACCATTTTACGGGGTAAAGATGATGGTTTGCTAGCCCATAGTAATTTGTCTACAGTAAAGTCTTATTTCCCTGAAGATTGGTTCTCTTGCAAGAGGCTGATTGCATGGATGGCCCAAATGATGGTCTCCCTATATCCATACCCTTTATGATATGAATTTGAAACTCCTCCACTTAGAGGTGGAGTCTATTTTCCCATCCCTTGGTTATGAAATAACTTCCTATTTGTTTGGACAATAGAATATAAGGGAAGCAACAATGTACCTGTTCCAAACCTACATGTTCAAGAGATCTCATATATTTCCACTTTCTCAAAACCTGGCTTCCACCACCACCAAGAAGAGGCCTGGGCAAGCCTAATGAGCAGCCACGTGGAGAAAGGCTGAGACCCTCCAGTTTCTAGCCAGTTGGTGCTTAATTTTGCAATAGGCCTGGGCTAGCCTAATGAGGGACTATGTGGAGAAAAGCTGAGATCCTCCAGTTTCTAGCCAGTTGCTGCTTGATTTTGAAGTGGATGCTTACCCAACCTTCTGTTGACTGACCAAAGATTCATGAGTGAGACCCTCTGAAACTAGAAAAATCACGTGGCTGCCATAGATGTTTGAGCAATAACAAACAGTTATACAGTGATAACAAATTAATTCACCTTATTTATAGTACGTACTGGACTTCCACATATTTGTTTTTTCTTGATAAAACATGTTCAGCCTCCCCATTTCTCTTTGTAATTCCTTCATTAATAATAATTGATTTAAGTGAGTGGCATAAAAATTCTTAACGAAGAGGGGATTAAATGGTATTCTCTAAATTTTGATAAAACTAGCCTCATCACTTTTGACCAACTTTTGGTGGGCCTTTTTGAGTTCATGAGAAAAGGTTTGTGCCTTTTTCTTGTGTGTTTTGTTTTTATTATTGTTCAAAGAGAGTATAAATGTGCAAATAACCAGGCAAAATATGCATGATTTTTTTTAAAGTGTCAACCTTAAAACAAAAAGAAAGAAAATAAATAATCCTTTGACTTACTCTCTTTCCTTCAGGAATTGTTTTGTTTTCCACCTGGGATGTTCTCCACAATTTCAGTTGGAATTGGTTTTAGTTGTATTCCCACAACATTTAACTCTTAGACCAGTATGTGACTGAGCATCTTCCATTTTAATTGATCTAATTTTCACACATAATTCTGATGGAATTATTCATTGTAAAGTGCACCTTTGGGCCTTCCAGAATTCTGCCTTTTTTTCTGTGAATCCATTGCATTAATTTACCTGCAAATTCTACCTTTCTCTAGAGGCTTCTCTTGGTTATGTAAATACTTTTGTACAGATTTCCCATTACAAACTGTTCTGAAACACTGTTCTCTCATTTTTTTCCTGCTTAGATTTGGACATAGGCCTTGGAAGCTTTATAGTTGCCGTTCGCAATGATCTTTTTTTCTGGTAAAACAGAAATATTTGTCATAGATCTGATGCATTAATAAAATGATTATTATAATAAACACTAACATGTGGATAGAGAGTTCTAGCCCTCAAGGATCCTAATTTCACTTCCAACACAACTTTAGTTTTTTGAAGGTGCATCAGTGATAAAGATAAATGTTTTTCAAGGTTATTTTACCCTGATTTATTTACCATAAATTAAAGTTAGAGTAATAACTGAAGATTGTGAATAGAAGAAGTAGTAGTGATGACAACACAATTTCATTATTTTAATTATGTGTAGCACCAGTATCTTATCACTAGTAGCTTTTTCTAAGATACTTGAATTGTGACCTCATAGCAGCCTTGTAATTAGCCTGAAGTATGTGGAGACCAGCAACTACATTCAGCCTGTCAGTCATAGTTCACTTTATTATTGCATCATCCTGTAATTCTTTGTTCCCATGTTTCTGTCCCTCACAGACTGGATGCTGTCAGAGGACAGGGATTTGCCTGAAGCACAATAGATAATTCAGTTAATTATTTAAGGAAATAGGGAAGGACGAAAGGAAGGAAGGGAGGGACAAAGGGGGAGAAGAATTCAGCACGTGTGCACATATATAACTGTGACTGTAAGAAAACAAAGAATAATTGTACTGCAGATATTGCAGCTGGATTTAAGATCAGAAGGTTATATACATGAATGGAGAGGACCAATCCTTGGTATCGTATGCTGCGACATCACTCTGAGTCTTGTGCTACAAGTTTTGTTGGCAGAGGGTAGTTTCTCAGGCCAGCAGGAGGGAGGGGTAAGTTGTCACAGTTAGCTGTGTGCTAGCCATCATATGCATACCTCCGGTTCCTTTTGACCCTTGATGTTTACTTTAAGTCCACTTTTACTGTCTGGTGGGAAAAAAAGGGAGGACATAGCTTAAGATAGCCTTCCCTCTCACCTTGCTGCCTTCTTTCTCTCCTCCCTCCTCTTTTTGTTCTTCCTGCTTGAAAACTCTGGAAAAATTCTCAGGATAGGTAGTTCCACCTTTTATGTAAAATATACTGACTATAGGCTTGAGAAACAAGTAATTTGGTTCATATTACAGAACTGCCATGATTTTATATACAGCTAATGATACTTGAATGCTTATGATCGACTGATTTTAGCAGTTTCTGATCCATGAAGAAAACATCCCAAAGCATCATTTATGCTCAGTAGAATAAACCTGTATTGAATAAATAGGAAACAGTGTAAATTGGTGAATTGTCCTCATAGTGCCTTCTGATCTATATTGGATTATATCTTGAAATATTAATATTCTGGCTGACAGTGCAGTGTGACTCATAGGCTGAATTGAATATGGATGAGTTTTATTAAGGAGCTGAATGATTTGCAGCAAATAAACAGCATCATAAATGTTGGTGCTTATTTTTGGGACAGATGTAATCATCAGGAAGAGATAAAGCCAATGTGTGTATTAGGAAGGAGGTAGTTTGAAGTATTGCTGGGTAGTGGCTCTTTTTAATTTACTTGATGATATGACCTCATACCCTAAAATCAGGATAAATATCTAAAAGAAAATTCTCATGACCCCAACCTTTACTGATTTGAACATAAATGGCACGTTAAAATGCATTATCTTACTGTCTGTCACAAAGAAAACTCATGATAATTCTTCCCATATGGCCTGTGCATTTAATTCTCTTTAACAGAGCCACCTGATGTGTGTAAAGTCAGTGATGGAAATGGAAGCTATTTGCTTTGATGGCATTACTCCTGAATCATTTATCACGGCCAATACTCCACAAAACTGCTGGGACCAGATCCTGTTGATAAGTTATTACATTCTGAACCTGCTACCTTATTTCTAGCATGCAATAAAAATGATCTCAGTATCTGTAATTTTAATATTAGTTTTCTTCTCTGTTGGCAGTGGTTATCTTTAATGTGTACTATGTAGAGTGATGATTGTAATAAGCCAGAGGTGCTCATCTTCTGCTCTGACCTTCTTATCATCCATACACCTTTGCTGCCCTGCAGCCCTGCTCCCCTACCTGGGGACCTCAAAATGCTCCAATAGTGCCTTTACTTTCTTAGTTGTTAGCTTCCTTCCGCCCTCTCCCTCACCTTTGACTGACTTCACCACCCCCTCCAGAAATCTAACCAGAGTCTAGGTCTTTCTTGACCACTTTTATCTATAAGTTGATGACAGCAGCATGGAACTAAAAGGAATCAGAGGGTCAGCAGTCATATTCCAGTGGCTTAACATTGGAATGAGCAATTTAGATAATTTGGCCTCAGATTGTAATGCTACTTCTAACCAAACATGTTAGAAAATCTTAGTTTTGTCAAACTGTTTTCTCTCTGCTCTCCTGTCTTCTCCTCTCTTCTATTTTTGATCTATAGACTGTAGAAATTTTCTGTAGAAAAAAGAGAATGTTTTTTTGAGATCCTCTCTCCCTCTAGCATCAAGTCCCCCCCCCAACCCAGATTTAATATTCACAATTCTTTTAGCTCTAAATGATTTCTGCCAATAGTAAAAGAGCAAATAACAGAGAAGTTTCAAAATTTAAGTTGGAGAAAATATGCAAAAGGATTCTATTTCTGATAGCTAGAAACTGGGAGAGTAGTTACTCTTGCCTTTAATTTGGTAAAACAAAATGTCTATTTAAGTCATTGATTCTGACACAGTATCCTCAAATTGAGGGATTGAGGGAACGTTTTCTTTTTCTTTTTCTTTTTTTTTTGGAGGTTAAAAAATGCTGCCTTGTGACGTGCCAGAGTCTGTGAGCTGTATACTAGATATAAGCTATAATTTATTCCTTTAGCAGCTAAAAAAAATTGAAGATAGGATTCTTTTGCATCTGTTGTACATTTTAAACACATACTAATTGAACCCAGTGGTTACTGAGTGTCACAGAAATATTTCTTGTGTTTACCTGCTTGTGGGATTGCTGAGGGCGGCGAGCTGAGGATAAAACCTTAAGTCTGAGAGACAGAAGTAATTACCTGTTTTCCTCAAAAGTATATGGAATAAACATGTGTGGAGTTATTATACTGTCTCAAAGTGATTCTGTTTTCTGATTGACGGGTATAAGATGAAAGAATTAAAATCCAAGGTAGAACAGAAGAAAAGTATGTAGAAAATGCCATTTCCCCAGGCTCACTACATTGTGTTGAAAGGGAAAGTGGGTCTGACTGCCAGTAATAGTCTTAAAAAACAAAATAATCAAACGAGTGGTACGGGGGTGGTGGCCTCACATAGGCTTGAGACTGTTCAGTTATATGGGATGATTTAACTAATGATTAAGATGTTGCCAGTGACTGCTTATTCCATGCCAGACCCTACTAACTCATGTCATCTTGAAAATAACTCCTTTGGTAAGTTAGTATTCACCACAGTTTTTTCTTTTCTTATCACCTCTATTTAACCAATGCAGAAATTGAGATCTATAGAATTAATCCAGGCCACTGGAGCTAGTATTTGAAACAGTCATTCTGACTTCCAAGCCCATATTTTTCAAAACTGTAATGTACTGCTTCTATAGCAAGATGTTGAGAGTAAGTAACAGAAAACAAAGAAAATCCCTTTATATGAGTAAATCATTTGCCTTCTTTTTCTAATTGAAAATGGTATTCTTGAGATTGATCATCTACTTCATCTTGAGTAATTTTCAGAATGTTTGCAAAATCCGTATCTATTTTACCACCATTAAGCATAATCTGAAAAGCAGTAGAGGAAATTCTGAAGGAGCAGCTCCAAGATGTTTAATGCATTTGTAGGCATGAGAGGCAACCCCCAGGTGACAGTTTTGAGAACGAATGTTCTTTTTTGTTTGTTTGTTTACATCTAATATATTTGTTTAAAAAATAAGTCAATGTTGTCTTATTAACATGACTTTTACCGAAATTGTATATATAAACACCAAGGAAAACTCCATATATATTTAAAAATAAACTAAATGCACTAAAAATTTAAGTATAAAAAGTAAAAGCTGAAAGAAAATATAGATGACAGCTAAAGGAATAGTCTTTGAGGTCTTGGTTTAGTGAGGCAGTGTTTTCAAAAAATATTTGATAAAAAACACAAGTATATGAAGGTTGAGAACTAAGAAGTTGGATTACATTAATATTAATTAAATGTTCCACAGACATCCTTGTTAAAGTTGGCAGACAGGTGAGATGACAGGCTAACAGAAGAAATTTTCAATGTCTAAAACTTACAAGGATTTCATTTTTAGAATATATGAAGGATTTCTTCATATCTGCTAGTAAGATAGTCAACCCAAAAGAAATAAAGAGATAAAGGACGTAAATAGGCACTTGAAAGAAGGGGAGATCCACGTGATGTGTGTGTGTGTGTGTGTGTGTGTGTGTGTGTGTGTGTGTGTGTGTGTGTGTGAAGACATTTCCTAACTCTTAACAGAAATTCAAAATGTCATGATCTACTCTTACATGATCATCACATTAAGAAAAACCTGGACGGTTTGAAAACATGGGCAGTGCTTTAGACAAGGATATGAGGAAGCAAAGACCCTTATCCAGGGTTGGAAGAATAAACTGGCACAGGCATTCTGAAAGGCAATCCAGGTGTGCTAATCTCTGTCGATTAGCCATTGCTACATTGTGATCCACTACAAAACCTGAGGGACCTACAACAGACATTTATTCTTTATGTGATCGAGTGTCTGCTGGAACCGCTCTGCTGATCTCTACTGGGCTCTTGTGAATCTTCCATTGTGAGTCAACTTATCAAGGCTGGGCATGGCTGGCGTCCTTTTAAAGCTGAAGGTTCTCTAGTCTGGGCTCTCGTTATGGGTTGAACTGAGGACTTCCCAAATTTCTCTCATCCTTCTTGGACCATCAGACCAGATAGGTCATGTTCTCATAATGGCAATGGCAGAGGCACAAAAGGGCAAGTGGAGTTTGGGAAGGAGTCTTCACGCCTGGGCTTGAACCGGAACTGGCACACTGTCACTTTTGCCTACAGTCTCTTGGCCAAAGCAAGTCAGGGGATAGTATATACATTCCACTTTAAGTGGGAGGATCTGTTAAGTTACAAGAAAAAGGGTGTGGTCACAGGCGGAAGCAAAGAAGTGGGACCAATGAGCTAATAATTCCATTTACCACAATGCCTTATGACTGAGCTGCCCTTTTTCTTGATATCTATTTCAGAGCTAATCCCCCCACATGTCTACAATGAAATAAGTATAACAAAAATTACTGCAACATTGTTTAAATAGTAAAGGTGAGCAGTTTAGGAAACCCTTGCAGAAGGAGTGAATATGTGTATGCCATCAACGGAATACAATGCACTAGTCAGCAGTAATTAATTAGATTTAAATATAGTAGCATGAACACATCTCAGTAACTTAATGTTGATTTTATTTATTTTTTTATTTTTTAATGTTGGTTTTAAAAAGCAACAAACAGTATGAAATTCATTATATAATGTCAGTTATGTAACCTCCACCACATAATAGTACTGTATATTTTAAAGGTACATATACCTGTTAAAGAACATTTGTTAAATAAATAAGAGTGTGTGCCGATAGGAAGCAAGGAATAGAAATGAGTATGGAGAATTAAGGCACAGGGAAAAATTAACAAGATAAAACAAAAATGGGGGCTTTGCAATACACTGAGAATCAAATCAATTTGTGCCCTTGTGATTTTTTTTTCCCTTGTGATTTTTAAACATAAAAAAATATATAACAAAAGACTAAAAAATGAGCATAGCTCATTTGGAAGATCTGTAAAGAAACAAAGTTTTAAGCAGAGTTTTGGAGTTAATAGACATTCTGGTTTGAGAAAGGATGTTCCAGGGAGGAACATGTCATGGTCAAGGCAGGGACAAGAGAAGGATGTGTGAAAATTGTATGGGGCGGCTTTTGGCAGAAATTTAATGAAAGCTTGACAGGGTGTAACAGTAGATGAAACCATAAGGCAGAATTTCTTGTAATCTGTCATTGGGGCTTTTGTTTTGATCTTTCCATACTTTGGGAACTCTTTGAAAGCACCTGGAAACAATTAAGTGGAGCCTGATAAAAATGAACCCTCTGGAAGAGAAGTTCTTGAACACTTGTATGCTATACCACTGTCCTTCAGAAGTCACAGCTGTCAGAGGTTCTGCGACACTTTTTTGTTCTGAGACACTAATAAGAGAAGACTTCTAAAAGTATTAGGAATTGTTCTCTCCCTGCATATAAAACACAAACCAACAACAAATACAACAAAACAAAACTTTCTACTGGTGTTGCAGGAAATGATATCAGCTGTTCAGCCCACATCAGGAGAAATATTGAGGGGGCAGGAATTGGAAATAGACTGTGGGTGTTTCTCTATTTTATTATCTGAGGGTCACCTAACATAGCCTCTAGAATTATTAACTCCTTTTCTTTAGAATAAAACCTTCCTCCGTTGGAAACATTCTGGTTTAAAAACAAAATGTACTTTTAGTCATTGTTGAAGAAACTGTAAATTGGCAGGCAAATTATGAAGGGTAATTTGACCATTTCTATTGTTTTAAAATGTCAATATTTTTTAACTCCATAATTTAGCCTTTAAGAATTTTCTAATTCTAATTTCTTTTTTTTTAAGATTTTATTTATTTATTTGACAGAGAGAGATCACAAGTAGATAGGCAGGCAGAGAGAGAGAGAGGGAAGCAGGCTCCCTGCTGAGCAGAGAGCCCAACGCGGGACCCCGAGATCATGACCCGAGCCGAAGGCAGCGGCTTAACCCACTGAGCCACCCAGGCGCCCTCTAATTCTAATTTCTAAAGGAATAATTAAATATGCACAAAAACATATATGCGTAAAATGAATCATAATAAGTAGTAAAAAATGAAAACTAGTTAAATGAGCAAGAACAAAGAATTAAAGGAGTTAGGCACTTTTGTGTAATTGAATGGTATTAATTCATGAAAAAAAAAATCTCGAAATATTTAGTAACAAGGGAGAAACACTTGAAATATATTGGCATGTGAAAAAGCAAGTCATAAGTATATACCAAAATTGAGAAAAATATACTTAATAGTGTTTATCTCTAAGTGTGAGACTATATATAAAATAATTTGTTTCTTTTCCAAATTCGCTCAAGCAATTATTTGCTGCTTTTATAAGACAAAATAAGTAATACATGTTATTTATAAAACTGCACTGAATAAATAAGTTAAATATAGTTGAAATTGGTCATTCAAGAAACTCATTCTCTATTTGTTAAATATATATTTGAGTTCCTCCAGGAACTCTTTATGAATGGAAATTTTAGATATACATCAATATTTTGAAAATTCTTCAGGAATATTCAAGGTACATATGCTACCTGGACATAGAGGATTTGATTAAAAGAAATGGCCAAATTAGAAGTATATTTTACATCCTTAAAGAATTAAAGAAAATTGAAAAAACAACAAAAGCCATGTTTGTGCAAAGCATAGTCAAGTATCTTTTTCAATAGTGTATTTATTCTAGTTCATATATCAGGCCTCAGGATGGATTCACATTCTCCTTCAGTGCTCACAGTATCCAGGGCACTTCTCAAGCGCCAGGCACATGTTGTGGTATTTTTAATAATAGATAGCAAAATGAAGAAGACGCTCCAGCCGGAAATTAAGAGGGGAATTTAAAGAAATAAATAAAGCTTATGAAGGTGATGACCATAACCTAAACCTATTAAATGCTGGTCATCTCCTATTTTCTGTTATCTTTCCCCCCAGGATTTTTTTTTTCTTGACAGAGTGTCCCCAACAACAGTTAATATTACATTCAGCCATATAATCACCTGCAGAATTTCTGATTAGCACGGATCAGAGTATTTCCAATGGTAGGAACCAATCCTTTAATCCTCCAAATAGTAAAATGAGCCACAAAGTAGGACAAACTTCAAACGCAGAGTGTTAATTTTTCTTGCTTAAATGACAAATAGCGGTGGTCATCTAGTGTAATTTCATCAGATGGTTCTGGAAGGCTCAGAACATCAGTTGGATCATTAAGGTACTCACGAAGGAATAAATTTCAGTCCTGCATGTCCTTTTCCTTGCATTCAGTGCTTCCAAGGCCAAACATGTGTGTTGCTGGGTTCCTTGGAGTATAGGAAAGTGCTAGAACTTAGTCCCGTGGTTTGCTCCATCAACACCATGTGCCAGCTACTTCCAAGATTGAGATCGTGCCATGTGCCCCTTGTTGGGAAGTTTGCCTCAGGAAGTGATCTCACGTCAAAGCACCAACAGATTCAATCCAACAGATACTCCCTAGTCCCAAACAAAAGGAAGAATATTTCTCCTCACTCTTCTTTGGAAATTACCAGCCAGAGATCCCATGAGGATAATTGGGTTGCTTCATGATCTGTCAGAAGAAATGAAAAATAAAATCATTCTTTATGATGGGAATATTTGAATTGCATTTTCACACAAATTTCCCAAATTGCAAGACTTTTGCCACACAGGAAACACCTGCTAGTTTACTGAGAAGTCGGAGGCCTTGAGTGCACAATGACGTGTTCAAACTGGAAGCAGCCATTTAGGTTGGTGTTTCAAGTACCAATTCAGACTAGAAGGCATAAAATAATACATCATAGAGGCCATAAAAAATCATATGGAAACCTAATTAATATAAGATGGGTCACTGACTCAAGGTCTAAAAACCAAGTGAGAATTAGCTATGGCATCTGCAATTTGTTTTTCCTTTTTAGTAAATGGCAATGGAATCACTATACTTGGGTGAGTAGAGCAAACATCTTCTGAAATGCCATCCTCATCCCCCCCCCCCAATATTGCCTTGGCATGCCCTTAGCTTTTCCTTCTAGATTTAAGTTTGAAGATCATCCAGGGTAAAAAGCTAAAATGGATTAAGTTTTGACAAATAACTAGCTGGAGGAGGAAGAGAAGAATTGCCCTGAACAAGAAAAATAATCAAAGACACAGGGCATGGAACAGGATCTGTTTTCTATCTCTAGTGGAAACAGATAAAGAGAAAAGAATTTAACTGGCAATGGGAAGGTTTAATTTACACATCTCGAAGATTTTACAGGTTTTCCTGCTACCAACAGTTGCTACCTTTTAGTAAGGGCTAAATTCTTTAGATGCATCATAGGTATGAATTTCAACATCACAAATTCAAGTGTGCAGAAAATGTGATTTTTTTTGATTATCATAATTGTGAGTGCTCTGATCTGAACTCCCAGCCTGCCTCATGTAGGAAACGATTAAGTTTTTTTTTTCTTTTTTCCAACATTTTTCTCTTTTCAATACAGTGATTTCTTTTTTGGAGGGGGGTGTCTATTCATACCTAGAGGGTCAGAAACCTTGTAGTTCAATCTTTCTTCCAGGTGTTCTGTCCCTCTGTCACCCAAAAGCTCACATGGACAAGAGCAGGGGAAGACTGGCACGCTCTGCACCCTTTCTTTGGTCCAAACAAAGGGGTTGGCTTGGTCTTTGACTTCCTAGGATATCTCCCTCTCTGGGAGGGAGCTCTCTACCCTTGGCTGAGCTCTCTATCTCAGAGCCCATCTGCAGTGTCCCAGATTCAGAAACTGAGCTGAAACACTCCGCTGGTTCTGGAACATATCCTGAACTGTTCTCAATTCATGCCTCTTTTATTTCAAGCACTTTCCTACACTTAATTTTATTCAAATCCCATCCATTCTTCAAAGCCCAAAAATTTCTCCCTGATCCCCTCACATGAAGGGATTTTTCTTTTTTGAATTCATAGTCCGTTCCTCTCCTCTGGCCTTTATCCCCTTTTGTTGGCACAAACATTCAGCTGGCAAACACTTATTCAGGTAGACTTGTTGTTGACTGTTGGCATCTGTAGGATTGGAAGGATGTCTGTTCTGATTGACTCTTGGTTATGTCCTACTTTTTTTTTTTTCATTTTTTGCATTTTTAATTCTACCTCTATCTTCAACCTAGATTACAATAAATTATATCCATGCTCTTCTCTCCCACTGTAAACTCCCTAAGGAAGGAAATGTTTCTATTTGGTAGCTCATTCAATGCCTTGTACATAGTAGGCAATCAAAAATATTTATTAAATGAGTCCTCAGGTGAAACTAGACTAGGCTACAACATTTTCTTTGGTGTAAGGATGAAAAAGACAGGAGGCATCATTCATCATTGGCATATAAATACAATTTACTTGCCAGCATTACTCTCTTCTGTCTACTCCCTGATGCCTACTCAAAGTCTCATAATTTTTAATTTGAGAAAAGAACCAGTGGGGTACTTTGGTTTTAATTTGTGGAGAAAAAAGAAAATAAAATTATTCAAACTTTGCTCTTCCACCACTGACAGTTAATAATATCACTGTCATCACATTGAGCATTTTTAAAAGGCATTTGAGAAATTCATCTTTTCCCTGATTTAACATTTTAACATTTTAATTTCAACCCCATCTCAGGAGGATTAAAACTGAGCAGCACTTTGTCACTGTTATGCTCCTCCATTACTTTGATATAAAAACAGAAATAGTAAATACAGTTTAAGAATGCTTCCAATTCACAAGACCAGATCCTGAAACCTTCATAAAATTTTAGATTATTATACAGCATCATTGTATAAAGACTTGGCTTTATTTTTAGAACGATTAAGTGAAAATAAAATAAAAAGGAGCCCCTCCCACTGCATAGTAGATACTGAAAGACAATGTTTTGTTTTCTTTCTTTTTTTTTTTTTTTTTTTTTTTTACTTTGGAACATTTAGTTTGTGAGAATAGAGAACACCAAAAAGCTGTTAAGATGTAGATGTTGGTTGGAGGGTTTATTCACTTCCTAGCTAAGAGCTGGTGTTTATACAAGCTTTCTAGAATATAGATTCCATTTCCTGTCTTCAAAAGTTATAGATGAATATGCACCTATGAAATCATTTGCAAATTGTTGAAACTATGAATGTTAAATCCACAAATGCCAGAGGCCTGCTGTGAAGGCTGTCACCAGCTTAGCTCTAAGTTAAGAGTTCTCGGTGTTTAAATGGTTACAGAAACCACTCCCACTCCAATTTCCTTAATGATCCTCAAAACTCCTGGAGGAGCTGCCGATTCCTGTGTCATCCTGTCTCCTAGAGCCTAGGGTTCAGAGGAGCTCGGAACTTGGAGTTTAGGATGTTATAAGATCCAGACAGCTCAATGTCGGGAAGGAGCTGAGCTGTGGATTCAAATTTATAGTCATGATTCTCAGAATATGGGCCAGAGCCAAATGCAGATTCTTATTCCTAACACGTGACCTACCAGACTCTCTAGTGGATGAACCTGGGAATCTGCATCTTAAACTTCCTCCTTACATGATTTTTTTTAGATTGAAAATAGTCACAATGTTAGGGGCACCTGGGTGATGCAATTGGTTAAGCATTTGCCTTCAGCTCCTGTCAGCATCTCAGAGTGGGGGAATCAAGCCCTGAGCTGAGTCAGCCCCTTGATCAGCAGGGAGCCTGCTTCCTCCTCTCCCCTTGCTGGTGTGTGTGCTCTCTTTCTCTCTGTCTCTCTCGTGCTCCCTCTCTCTCTCTCTCAAATAAATAAAACTTTTTTTTTTTATCACAATGTTAGTGATACCATGTAAATTTCAGATTGCCCACAGTCCCAGAAAAAGGATCTCCCATCACGAATAACTTTACTGACCGTTTCAGTCAAGGAGCCAAGGTTGCCTTCCTAAGTAGTGTCTCACCTTAGTAAAAACCCATGGATGGCATTGTAGACCTGCTTGTAGAACAAAATTAAATTTCTAATCATCTCAATAAAGTTCACCAACAGTTTTAAGGAATATATAAATGATTTGTTTGTCTTTCAAAATCCCAAGGAAAGAAACCCATTCATCTGTTCTTGAACTAGACTCTGGTAAATCAGGATGACCCAGATGATTATGCATTCATGATGAGATCTGAGAAGGGGGTGCCTTTGCTCAGCTCTGTCAGGTTAAAATTATTTGGATAACTTCTAAACAAACAGCATATTCACCGTGAAGATTCCAGCTTTATTTATTGTCAGTAGCCTTGAATGATGATTGCAATAAAAGCATATACTCCTATCCGAAACCAAATAGAAGAGGCTACCATTTTTCACTCAGAGCTGAAAGATTCTATTTTAGAGATGAATTGAAATCTTTTGTTTTTCAAGTAGTACATTATAAACATCACTTGGAGCGTTTCCTTATTCAGTTTTGTATGACTAATAGTTTCTTCAAGTTAGTTAGATGATTGCTAGCAATTAATTAGTAAGGTTAACATTGTTCTTATTGATCAGCCCGACAGCAGTGATTGACAACATTAGTATAATTGCTTTATTTCTCAGAAAACTTTAGCATGAGAACCTAATAGTAGTGGGAAACAGTTGGGAGATAAAGAAAAATAGATTATATGCTTTCGATTGGGCCAATTACCTTAACATGCTGCCAGGGTTTTGATAACTGTATTAAGGGCTAAGTCTTCCTACCCTTAGGCAGCCAAGAGCTTATTTTCTGTCCTTCCCCTATACCTTGGATGACAGTGGATCTCCACAGGGGACAGAGAAGTTGGTCAGTGATCTCACATGACTATTTCAATTATAATCATGATGAGTAAGTAAAGGAATAGTTTGTAACCAGAGTTTGAAAATTCAAAGGTTAGTGGCTGTGTTTAACATTTTTTTCTTATGAAATAAGAGATCGAAAGGGAAGACAAATTTGCTCCACATTCTACCTATCTAAAGTTCCAATGAAGTTACATATATTCCCTCCTAGTTGTCATTCAGATATGGAAGTAATATTGATGATGTTCCAGAATGATTCTAGACCTGGTTACAGTATTTTTCCCTTAAGTCTTCCTTTTTCAAGGGTTACTGGGAAGAGAAGGTGAAACCTAAGGATCAGGGCCATCTTGTGACTGATGCAGAGTTCCAGTGTTTTCTTTGGGAATTTAATAGAAATCTTCAGTCCTTTGTTGCTTGACCTACTACGCAGAATGACTAGTTCTTTATTATACTCAACTTATCTTTCAGAATGACTGTGTTAAACCTTCATAATTCATGGCTGTCAAAAATTTTAAAGGTAGCTTTTGTTTTTGTTAAAATGATTAGGAATGTAAGTATAGGTTTTGTTTGGGTATTTGCTCAGGATGTTAGAGCTATTCTTTTTTTTTTTATCATTTTATTTATTTCTTTTCAGTGTTCTAGCTTTCATTGTTTATGTACCACACCCAGTACTCCATGCAATACGTCCCCTCCATATAGCTATTCTAAAAGATGTTCAAATACATGTTTCAACTTACAAGGAACATAAATGTAGGTCCCTTTCATTAGAATTACCAGTTACCCAGAACATTCTATATTCTAGATACCTTTAAGGTAAATTGAATACATTATCTTCAGTTCTTACAGCAAAATGACAAATTGTAGCCCCAGTTTGACAGATGAGGAAACTAATAGAATAAAGGATGAGTACAAGGTCAGGCAGGTAATAAGGGACAAAATTCAGATTTATCTGGTTCTACAGCCTGTGTCCTTTATTCTATAGCAGACATCCACTTGGTGGAAGCCCTTAGGTTCCATTTAACCTTCCTACAGTCAAAGGTGTAATTGTTCCATTTATTATGCTCTAGTAGAGATTTAGAGGGTCACTTCTGTTGGTGGTGTTATCAAAAAGAAAAGTAATATATTGGTTGAAATTTTAGGTCTATTGTCAGCCTTGCTGGGTCTGATTCTTAGCTCTGACCATCACTTCCTAGCTGTGTGTCCTTATGTATATAACTCTATTTCCTCTTCTTTAAAATGAAAGTAATAAGAGTTGTACTTCACAAGGCTGTTTCATGGATTAAATGAATTAATGCAGTGCTTCTCAAACTTCAGTATGCGCACAAATCATTTGGGAGCCTGGTGAACCTGTGGATCCCAGTTCCAAAATCTAGAGTAGAACCTGAGATTCTGTGTGCAGCATACACAGAACAGTGAACAGTGGCTGACATGGAATAAGTTTTCAGTAAATGTCAGCTGTGATTATTTAATGATTCAGATGAGGGAAGGTCCCTTGGAGAAAGTACTAATTTGAATGGATTTTTGAGGGAAAGATAATTAAAGGGATCTTACATTGTGCAGGACAGCCCACCATGCCAGAACCTCTAAAAGATTCCATTACTACATGGTTAAAGGGTCAGGTCAGGCCACCTTCTTACTGGAAATGTTATAATTTTGAAAATTCGGTTAGGAGGAATAGGCTGTGATGTAGCCATCTAAAAAGCAACTCATTTATTGAACAAATATTTATTATGCTTCTTGTGTTTTAACTGTAAGAAATTTGAGGTCAATTAAGCATGAAGTGTATGTCAGGCATTGAACTTGACACTAGGAATACTTGCCCATGCCTTATGTTAAAATGTTTTCCTCCATGGGGAATGTGGTATATATCTCCCAGTACTAGTTGCAAGGTAAATGGTTTTGTTTTATAGGGAGTATCTGTCCTTCTCCTGCTTCAGTGCTCCTTTCCACTTCATATCTGGGATTTCCAGTTTACTCCCTATAATGCCTCCATTTCAATCTGTTTATTGTAAGTACATCACTATTCTGGACAATTCCTGAACATACTCTTTTTCTGATCTACCCCACACATTTTTATTGACTACCCAATCCATGCATAACGTACAGCTCTTAGCATTGTATGTGTTGGAAAAGATAATTTTTTTAATATCTTAATTTTATTTTTTTCAGTGTTCCAAGATTCATTGTTTATGCACCATACCCAGTGCTCCATACAATAGGTGCCCTCCTTAATACTCACCACCAGGCTTACCCATCCTCCCATCACCCTCCCCTCCAAACCCCTCAGTTTTAACAGGTAATTAACCATAATTTCATGGTCTATAATGTTTTAATTTGACTGCCACAAAATAAAACCTTGTTTGCTCACATGCCGAGCATATCTGCAAACAAATAAAAGAGAACCTCTAACCCTAAGAATCTACAGTCCACCTTAAAATGAACACTGATACTCTACATTCATGTTTAACTCTATAATATAAAGATGTTAGAAACTCAGCTGAAAACAAACTTCCCAAGCAGACTTTCTGACTTGATAGATGCCTTTTCATGAAACACATTTATGTTAATGTATTTTTGTTTCACATGTCTACCCTAGATCAGCTTAATCTTTCTGGACATCATTCTTGTATTACTTAGGAGGTAGTAATAATGGTTTCACATGTTAGAAATACTGACTTGCTAACATAATCCCTATGATTTTCTCACTTGCTATGGAACCTTTGGGGATTCCAGCAAGTTTTTGACACATAGTATGCTAAATGTTCAAAAGAATGAAACAGAAGACAGTTGTCCTTTTTTCCCCTAGCTTTATTGAGGTATACTTGACAAATAAGCATTGTAAATATTTCAGGAATACTATATACACACATGCACACACACACAGACACACATTATGAAATTATCGCAATCAAGCTAATTATCATATCTCTCCTCTCACATAGTTATGATTTTTATGTATGTAATGAAAATACTTAAAGATAACTCTTTAACACATTTCAAATAGAATATATAGTATTATCGTTATTATTAAAAAAATTTGCGATCACCAAGACAGCATGGTACTGGCACAAAAACAGACACATAGACCAGGGGAAAAGAGTAGAGAGCCCAGATATCGACCCTCAACTCTATGGTCAAATAATCTTCGATAAAGCAGGAAAAAATATACAGTGGAAGAAAGACAGTCTCTTCAGTAAATGGTGCTGGAAAAATTGGACAGCTATGTGTAGAAGAATGAAACTCAACCATTCTCTTACACCATGCACAAAGATAAACTCGAAATGGTTAAAAGATCTCAACGTGAGCCAGGAATCTATCAAAATCCTAGAGGAGAGGGAGGAGTCAAGATGGTGGAGAAGTAGCAGCCTGAGACTACATCAGGTAGCAGGAGATCAGCTCGATAGCTTATCTAAACATTGCAAACACCTACAAATCCAACGGGAGAGCGAAGAGAAGAAGAACAGCAACTCTAGAAACAGAAAATCAACCACTTTCTGAAAGGTAGGACTGGCGGAGAAGTGAATCTAAAACGAAGGGAAGATAGACCGTGGGGGGAGGGGCCGGCTCCCGGCAAGCGGCGGAGCAACGGAGCACAAAATCAGGACTTTTAAAAGTCTGTTCCACTGAGGGACATTGCTCCAGAGGCTAAACCGGGGTGAAGCCCACGCGGGGCCAGCGTGGCCCCAGGCCCCGCAGGGTCACAGAAGGATCGGGGGTGTCGGAGTGTCGGAGAGCTCGCAGGTATTAGAACGGAGAAGCCGGCTGCAGAGACAGAGCCGAAGACTGAACTCTCAGCTCGGGGTTACCTTGAACTGGTCGCGGGCTGGGTGAGCTCGGAGCGCGGCTAGAGGCTGGGGATACGGGAGTGATTGGGTGCTATCCTCTGGGGGCGCACTGAGGAGTGGGGCCCCAGGCTCTCGGCTCCTCCGGGCCGGAGACTGGGAGGCCGCCATTTTCATTCCCGTCCTCCGGAACTCTACGGAAAGCATTCAGGGAACAGAAGCTCCCAAAAGCGAACCCGAGCCGATTACTTAGTCCGGCCGCCGGTAAGGGCGGTGCAATCCCGCCTCGGGCAAAGACACTTGAGAGTCACTACAACAGGCCCCTCCCCCAGAAGATCAACAAAATATCCAGCCAGGACGAAGTTCATCTATCAAGGAGAAAGCAGGTTCAATTCCTAAGACAGCAGAGCAATTCCAGAGGAGGAGAAAGCAAAGCACGGAACTCATGGCTTTCTCCCCATGATTCTTTAGTCTTGCGGCTACTTCAATTTTTTTTTTCTTTTTTCAATTTTTTTTTCTTTTTTCTTTTTTCTTCTTCTGCTAAATTTTTTAAAACTTTTACCCTTTTCTTTTTAAACGTTTTTTGACTAGTTCATCTAAATATATATATTTTTTTCTTTTTTATATTTTTTTATTTGTGTTATTTTTTAAATTTTTTTCTTTTTTTTTTCTTTTTTTTTTTTTCAGAACCTGTTTTTATCCCCTTTCTCCCCCCCACAATTTGGGGTCTCTTCTGATTTGGTTACAGCGCATTTTTCTGGGGTCTTTGCCACCCTTTTAGTAGTTTATTTGCTCCTTCATATCCTCTTATCTGGACAAAATGACAAGGCGGAAAAAATCACCACAAACAAAAGAACAAGAGACAGTACCGAAGGCTAGGGACCTAATCAACACAGACATTGGTAATATGTCAGATCAGGAGTTCAGAATGACGATTCTGAACATCCTAGCCGGGCTCGAAAAAGGCATGGAAGATATTAGAGAAACCCTCTCTGGAGATATTAAAGCCCTTTCTGGAGAAATTAAAGAACTAAAATCTAACCAAGTTGAAATCAAAAAAGCTATTAATGAGGTGCAATCAAAAATGGAGGCTCTCACTGCTAGGATCAATGAGGCAGAAGAAAGAATTAGTGATATAGAAGACCAAATGACAGAGAATAAGGAAGCCGAGCAAAAGAGGGACAAACAGCTACTGGACCATGAGGGGAGAATTCGAGAGATAAGTGACACCATAAGACGAAACAACATTAGAATAATTGGGATTCCAGAAGAAGAAGAAACAGAGAGGGGAGCAGAAGGTCTATTGGAGAGAATCATTGGAGAGAATTTCCCTAATATGGCAAAGGGAACAAGCATCAAAATCCAGGAGATGCAGAGAACCCCCCTCAAAGTCAACAAGAATAGGTCCACACCCCGTCACCTAATAGTAAAATTGACAAGTCTTAGTGACAAAGAGAAAATCCTGAAAGCAGCCCGAGAAAAGAAGTCTGTAACATACAATGGTAAAAATATTAGATTGGCGGCAGACTTATCCACAGAGACCTGGCAGGCCAGAAAGAGCTGGCATGATATATTCAGAGCACTCAACGAGAAAAACATGCAGCCAAGAATACTCTATCCAGCTAGGCTATCATTGAAAATAGAAGGAGAGATCAAAAGCTTCCAGGACAAACAAAAACTGAAAGAATTTGCAAACACCAAACCAGCTCTACAGGAAATATTGAAAGGGGTCCTCTAAGCAAAGAGAGAGCCTAAAAGTAGTAGATCAGAAAGGTACAGAGACAATATACAGTAACAGTCACCTTACAGGCTAATAATGACACTAAATTCATATCTCTCAATAGTTACCCTGAATGTTAATGGGCTAAACGCCCCAATCAAAAGACACAGGGTATCAGAATGGATAAAAAAACAAAACCCATCAGTATGTTGCCTACAAGAAACTCATTTTAGACGCGAAGACACCTCCAGATTTAAAGTGAGGGGGTGGAAAACAATTTACCATGCTAATGGGCATCAGAAGAAAGCTGGGGTGGCAATCCTTATATCAGATCAATTAGATTTCAAGCCCAAGACTATAATAAGAGATGAGGAAGGACACTATATCCTACTCAAAGGGTCTGTCCAACAAGAAGATCTAACAATTTTAAATATCTATGCCCCTAACGTGGGAGCAGCCAACTATATCAACCAATTAATAACAAAATCAAAGAAACACATCAAAATCCTAGAGGAGAACATAGGCAGTAACGTCTTTGACATCAGCTACAGCAACTTCTTTCAAGATATGTCTCCAAAGGCAAAGGAAACAAAAACAAAAATGAACCTTTGGGACTTCATCAAGATCAAAAACTTCTGCAAAGCAAAGGAAACAGTCAACCAAACAAAGAGGCAACCCACAGAATAGGATAAGGCATTTACAAATAACACTATAGGCAAAAGGCTGATATCCGAGAGCTATAAGGAACACACACAAAAAATATGGTTACATCCAAAAATGGGCAGAAGACATGAACAGACACTTCTCCAAAGAAGACATACAAATGGGTAATGGACACATGAAAAAATATTCATCATTAGCCGTCAGGGAGATTCAAATCAAAACCACATTGAGATACTACCTTACACCAGTCAGAATGGCCAAAATCAACAAGACAGTAAACAAGTGTTGGAGAGGATGTGGAGAAAGAGGAACCCTCTCACACTGTTGGTGGTAATGCAAGTTGGTGCAGTCACTTTGGAAAACAGTGTGGAGATTCCTTAAGAAATTAAAAATAGAGCTACCCTTTGACCCTGCAATTGCACTACTGGGTATTTACTCCCAAAGATACAGATGTAGTGAAAAGAAGGGCCAGCTGTACCCCAATGTTCATAGCAGCAATGGCCACAGTCACCAAACTTTAGAAAGAACCAAGATGTCCTTCAGCAGACAAATGGATAAAGAAGATATGGTCCATATATACAGTGGAGTATTATGCCTCCATCAGAAAGGATGAATACCCAACTTTTGTATCAACATGGATGGGACTGGAAGAGATTATGCTGAGTGAAATAAGTCAAGCAGGGAGAGTCATATGGTTTCACTTACTTGTGGAACATAAGGAATAACATGGAGGACATTGGGAGATGGAGTGGAGAAGTGATTTGGGGGAAATTGGAGCGGGGAGACAAACCATGAGAAACTGTGGACTTCGAGAAACAAACTGAGGGTTTTGGAGGGGTGGAGGTGGAGGTTGGGTGAGCCTGGTGGTGGGTATTATGGAGGGCATGTATTGCCTGGAGCACTGGCTGTGGTGCATAAGCAATGAATTTTGGAACACTGAGAAGAAATAAAAAAAAAATTTTTGAGTATACTTAACATACACAGTTATATTAGTTTCAGGTGTACAATATAATGATTCAACATTTCTGTACATTACTCTGTGCTCATCATAGTAAGTGTATTCTTAATCCCCTTTACCTTATTTCATCCATCCTTTCACTCACCTTCCCTCTGATAACTATCAGTTTGCTCTCTATAGTTGAGTCTCTTTTTAGTTTGTCCCTTTTTTTCATTCATTTTATTTCTTAAATTCTGTATATGGGTAAAATCATACTGTGTTTTTCTTTCTTTGATTGACTTACTTTGCTTAGCATTATACTCTCTATATCCATCCATGTTGCTGCAAATGGCAAGATTTTATTCTTTTTAATGGTTGAGTAATATTCCATTGTAGCTACCACATCTTTATCCATTCATCCAACAGTGGACACTTGGGCTGCTTCCATAATTTGGCTATTGTAAGTAATGCTGCAATAAACATAGGGATGCATGTATCTTTTTGAATTAATGTTTTCATATTCTTTGGGTAAATACCCAGTGGTGGAATTACTGAGTCATATACTAATTCTATTTTTAATTTTTTGAGGAACCCCCGTACTGTTTTCCACAGTGGCTGTAGCAGTTTTGCATTCCCATCAACAGTGCATGAGGGTTCCTTTTTCTCCGTATCTCACCAACACTTGTTATTTCTTATGTTTTTGATTTTAGCTACTTGACAGATGTCAGATGACAGATAATCTCTTTGTAGTTTCAATTTGCATTTCCCTGATGATGAGTGATTTTGAGCATCTTTTCATGTATCCGTTGGCTATCTGTATGTTTTCTTTGGAACAACGCCAGTTCATGTCTTCTGTTCATTTTTTAATTGGGTTATTTGGGATTTTGTTGTTGTTGTTGTTGAATTGTGTAAGTTCTTTATATATTTTGGATACTGACCCTTTATCAGATATATCATTTGCAATATCTTCTCCCATTCAGTAGATTATCTTTCAGTTTTATTGATTTCTACCTTTGCTGTGCAAAAGGTTTTTATTTTGATGTAGTCCCAATAGTTTATTTTTGCTTTTGCTTCCCTTGCCTCAGAAGACATGTCTAGAAATATGTTGCTATGACTGATGTCAGAGAAATTACTGCTTGTACTGTCTTCTAGGATATTTATGGCTTCAAGTCTCACATTTAGGTCCTTATCCCATTTTGGGTATATATGTGTGTGTGTGGTATAAGAAGTAGTCCAATTTCATTCTTTTGCATGTAGCTGTCCGGTTTTCCCAACAGCATTTGTTGAAGAGACTGTCTTTTTCCTATTGGATATTCTTGCCTCCTTTGTTGAAGATTAATTAACTGACCATTCAGTCATGGATTCTGTGTCTCCCGCATTCTAGTCATCTGTGTCTATTTTTTGTGATTTGCTTTGATTTCTAAAGCTTTGTAGTATATCTTGAAATCTGGGATTATGATACCTTCACTTTTGTTCTTTTTAAAAATCGCTTTGGCTTTTTGAGGTCTTTTGTGGTTCCATACAAGTTTTAGGATTGTTTGCTTAGTTCTTTGAAAAATGCTCTTGGTATTTTGAAAGGATTACATTAAATCTATAGTTTGCTTTGGGTAGTAGGGGCATTTTAACAGTATTTGTCCTTCCAATTCTTAAGCATGGACTATCCTTTTATTTGTTTCTGTGTTTTTTAATTATTTCATCAGTGTTTTATAGTCTTCAAAGTATAGGTCTTTTACCTCCTTGGTTAAGTTTGTTCTCATATATTTTATTATGCACATGCAATTGGACAATTGTACAATTATAAGTGGGATTGTTAATTTCTATTTCTGCTGTTTCATTATTAGTATAGAAATGCAATGGGCTTTTGTATATTGATTTTGTGTCCTGTGACCTTCTTGAATTCATTTATCAATTCTAGTGGTGTTTTAGTGATGTCTTTAAGGTTTTTTTATATAGCATCATGTCATCTGCAAATAGTGAAAATTTTATATGAGTTTGACTTTTTTAGATTCCACATATAATTGAGATCATGGAGTATTTATCTTGCTGTGTCCATATTACTTATCATAATGTTCTCACTATTCATCCATGTTGTTGCATATGGCAGTCTGTCCTTTTTTTAAGGCTGAATAATATTCATGTGTCTGTGTGTGTGTGTGTGTGTGTGTGTCTGTGTGTGTATCACATTTTCTTTATCCATTCATTTGTCAGTAAACACTTAGGTTGTTTCTATATCTTGGCTGTTGTCTCTACATTTATTTTGGATATATGCAGAGAAATAGGATTGCTGCATCATATGGTATTCTCTTTTTAATTTTTTGAGAAAGGTCCATACTATTTTCTGTAAGGCTATCCTAATTTGCTTTCCCACCATATCCATGAAAACCACAAATGTGCTTTTCTCCACATCAGTACCAACATTTGTTCCCTTTTGTCTTTTTGATAATAGTGATTTCTAAACAGGTGTGAGGTGATATCTATTGTGGTTTTAATTTGAATTTTCTTGGTGATTAGTGATGTTGAGCACCTTTTCATACACCTATTGGCCATTCATATGTCTTTGTTTGCAAAATGTCTGTTCATGTCCTAAGCCCATCTTTTTTAATCCTGTTGAGCTTTTTGTTTTGTTTTGTTTTTAGTTTAGTTTTGTTGTTTTCGTTTTTTGCTATTGAGATGTTTGTTACTTATATATTTTTGATATTAACTTACAATTAGATATATGGTTTACCAGTATTTTTTACCATTCTGTAGGTTGATTTTTCACTATGTTGATTATTTCCACTGCTGGCAAAAGCTTCTTAGTGTGATGCAATCCCACTTGTCTATTTTTGGTTTTGTTGCATGTGCTTTTGGTGCCACATCTTAAAATTCATTGCCAAGACCAATGACAAGAAGCTTTTCCCTATGTTTTCTTTTCATAGGTTAATGGTAACAGGTTTTACATTTATGTCTTTAATACAGGTTGAATTATTTTTGTATATGGTGCGAAAAAGAGGTCTTATTTCATTCTTCTGTATGTGGATATCCATCTTTCCAACATCATTTATTAAAGAGATTATCCTTTCCCTATCATGTGTTCTTGGTACCCTTGTCAAAGATTAGTTGACTTTAGATGCCTGGATTTATTTCTGGCCACTCCATTCTTTTCCATTAGTCTGTATGTCTGTTTTCATGCTGGTACCATACGATTTTGATTACTATAGCTTTTTAATATACTTTGAAAACAGGAGGTACTCAAGATTGCTTTGGCTATTCAGGGTCTTTCGTGGTTCCATATGAATGTTAGGATTTTTTTTTCTATTTCTGTAAAAAATACCATTAGTATTTTGATAAATATTGCATTTACTCTTAATTACATGGTTGTTATTAATTAAACCTTTTGAGCAACAGATTCCTTTGAGTATCTGATGAATTTGTGGATCTTTACCCCAGAAAAATAATCATATGCACATACTTAGAGACTCTACATATATAGAGAGACTCTTAAAATATGTATATATATATATATATATATATATATGTATATAATTTTAGTAGTTATGTAGACTTCCCAAAGTATATTTATCTGATAACTTTGGGTTGAGAATATTTGCTGTAAAAGTTCTCCAGCCAGTCTATAAACATCAGTATATGTTATAGCAAAACCCATTGCTCTGACCCATTCACATAGGGGAAATGGGAAGCAGGAAGGTACCACGTAGCTCCAGAGGAAGATAGGGCCACATTTCATAAATAATACACAAAAACCAAAAACCGCAATGAAACAGTAACTTGACTTAAATGATCTGAGAGCATGGTTCTGTTAAAGGTGATCCATGTAAACATTCTCAGGGAAAAGAAAGAAAAGAGCAAATACCAGGCTTCAAAGAAAGCCTTGGGGCACATGGGCTTTTACTTACACATGCACACATGCTTATCCAGGTACATCTTGCCATAATGTCTCTAGCACTTTCCTCTTTGGAGATAAAGGCATACGTAGGGCTGTGATGGTAGATGATAGACACAACATCTGTCTGTTATTAAAGAAAGAATTGTGACTCCAAGCTAGGAAAGCCAGGATTCTAATACTGATTGCTATTAAATCTACAATCCTAAACAAGCCATTTATTTCCCTTGGCCTGAGTTTATTAATATGTTGAACTTGTGCTATGGCATATGCCTTTAATACCTCAGACTGTTGTAAGTATAAAAGCAAGGGATAAAAGGCATTTTGGAAGAAATACATACAAAGTTACATAAAAGCATTATACATTACGATTATGTTCAAGATACCATCAAAGTTGTTGGGAGACTCTGCAGTTCTTATTACTGACTCATGTTTTTATTACTATTCTTAACAATAATTACTACCCATAATATACTGGTAGGAAGTTGCTTTAATTGCTTTGATATTTAAGTTTCTCTGTTTGGAACCAAGGATACTAGATGGAACTTCTCTTACATATATATGGAACTGTGTTTTTAGTTTCAAGAGTATGCTTTATACTGAAGTCCTAAAAGGCTTTTAAGTAGATTAAACTAATTTAGAAAGAGTGTGACTATAATGTTGAATGTATCATTCGTTGTGATTAATAATCTTACACCAAAGTTCCTCTTGATTGTGAAAAATAATTTCAAACTTCAAATACAAGTGTATCACTTTTTCTTAGAAAAAAATACAGCAGAGATTTACTTTTGCTTCATATTGCTTTTATACTTAATGGACAAATAAGTTTGACATTGTTGTATTTTCATAGTTTTATTGGGCCTTAGTGGATATAGAAAACTATTGTGTTACTTTATCTAACAATAATTTTTTTTTAATATGGGGTTTTTTGTTTTGTTTTAATTATTTAGAGAGCATGCACATGAGCACAATCTAGGGAAGGGCAGAGCGGGAGGGAGAGGGACAAGCAGGCTCTCTGCTGAGCATGGAGCCTGATACGGGGCTCAATCTCATGACCCTGAGATCATGACAAGAGTCATACACCCAATCAACTGAGACCCAGGCACCTCCTTATAAGAAGTTTTTTTTTAAGATAATGATTGTCACAGATCCTGTTTCTCCAATTCAAAGTCTTCTCTGATTATTCCTCTAGTTTGGATTCTGTGTAATTATATGGCATTTATATTCTCTCCTCAATATATTTATTTACTTTTATGTCAATTGCCAGAATTCTTTAGGGCAAAATAAGTTGGGCCTTCATTTCCCTTTGCTGCTTCCCTAGTAATTATTTGAAGAATACTATAAAGACTCTTTTTTAATTTCTCTCACTTTGAGGTGAGCCTTTATAAAGGTGGTCATAATGCAGAAAGCAGAGACTGGTACTGAGAATGACATTGTTTCATAAAAATGTCAGTGATTATTAATTCATAGAAGATTTGTGAGGCAAGTGGAAAGACCTGATAAGCCTCATTTCCTTGACCATATTCATTTTTCACCCTGGAAAATAAATTTTGCTAATCACTATTTAAAATTGCATTTGCCTTTTACCCATGTTCATTTTAATTAGTTCAAGTTTGTGGGATGTAAAAATGTTTTCCTATTCATCAAGATGTTGCTAGAATAATACTGTCCAGAGTCCTAGGCATTCCCGAGAAAACGGACTTCTTTATAACATTAAAGAACACTACTAAGGGTACTTTCTCAAGTATGTGTACCAAGAGTCCAAAACTATGTAATCTCAAAGAAAATAACTTATTTTCAGACCTCTTATCCCTGAAAATTTAGTAATTCTAAGGAATAATTACATTTACCTACATTGTACTCTAAATTTTCTCAACCAAACCTCCCAAGAACACAGAGTGCTATTTCAAAACAGTCCTGTACTAACCCAAAAGATTGTTAAACTGCAAGTAGTATTTCTTTCCAGTACCAAATTCTCACAACTTGCTTTCAAATGCTGGGAATATCCTCTGAGGCTCCTCTGTGCATCCAAAGGTCAAGGAACTGACATTTCGGTATCAGCAACATAACTTCCGAAGCTAGGAGAAAGATAAACACAGTGAGTCACTTGTCCAGTCTTGACAAGTAATACGACTCGTGCAGTGTGAGGCATCCCCAGTGAAAACAACAGATGTTAGTATCTGCTTTGGGTAAGAGATCCTGGCAGGTCATACCCAGAATCAGAATGAGCATCTTGAAGTCCCTTAAAAAGAGAGAGAGAGCGAGCTATCAGGTTAAGAGGATCTAAATCCAGAAATTATATCTACCCATAGAATTCATATCACGAACTCTGAGGATGGACAGAATTAAATGCCAGTCTTTGGAGACATTTTTCTGAACCAGAGATATTTTTGTGCCAATCAGAGCTGCAATTGACTTCTGAGTGGATTTGAACCGAAAGTGGAGAAGAATTTTTAATGAAGGCTTTAAGAGGGTTTACATTTAACTTAATAATAAGACTTTCTCCCAAACCTTGCTGAAGTGGTCATTTAAAATACATATCCATTCAAATACCTCTTCTAAAACAAAACTTCTTAAATAAGCTCTGATAAATTCTAAGCTTTTCTAGGTCAAAGAGTTTAATTAATTCATCTTTCCCTCACAGTACCAGGCAAAGCGACTTGTCCCAAATGGTGCTCAGTTCCTATTTGTTGAATAAAGAATGCTTTTAACATATTATTCCCTCGAAGAAAACCTGTAAGAGACCCCAGCTCCATTCCTGTTCTCTTCAAGGTACAGCTGTCATTTAGTGTTATTTTTTACCACTCTCCTTGACGGTTGTGGAACTTGTTTCTTCATGAAATTCTTGCTACTTTGATTGTGCTTCCACTTTCCCATTGTCTTTTCACTCCTACTAGCCACTGTCAAGTCCTGACTCAAGTCCTACTTTGTCATAAATACTCCTATTGCTTAGCCTACAAAGCTCTCTCTATGATTGTTTCACCCTTTAGAGTCTGGTAATTCTTACTTAGATCTTCTCTAATTACCAAAAGTATGTTAAGTTTGTGATACAATCAGAGGGTAAGGCCCAGATCTTTGGCTCCCTTTTCCCTCAGGTTCCAGATCAGAGTGAAGAATTAATGCAAATGTTTATATAAGTAAATAATAATAAGGATATGATGGTATCTTGAAGTACTGGATTAAGAGAGTCTCATGGAACCACAGCCGTCCATGAAGATTCAGTTCACTTCCATTAATTAATAGATCACACTTAGATTTAGGCTCAGATCAGCAGGGATACCCTAGACCCTCTCTAAATAGGACAGATTTGTGATTTTCTCCTGGAGTTATTGCTAACTTTTAATAATATATGACCACAAACCCACAGAACTCAGTCTTTTGGGCTCATAAAAATTCTGTGTTAATAGTAATCTCTTTGTCTCTCATTAAAAATCAGATGTACCCATCTTTGTATTGCAAGAATGAGTTGAGACAGATGTGTAAAAATATCTTTTAAAATTATTGGGGAGTGTATGCAGTTCCTTTTGGAGAATGAGTTTTGTATTGTTGAGAGGTTCACATTTTATTTCAAACTATCTTCTGTTTGAAGATCTTCCAAAGATTATAGGACAAAGAAAGAAGAATTGCATTTAGCAGATTTTCTTTCCCTACTGACTCATTAAACTAAAATTTCCACATAGCAGGAGAGTGAGCCAGTTTCACTCAAACCCAGATGTTTCTGACATTACCATTTGCTAAAGCGAGTCAACTAGACAAAATGGTTCACCATCCCTATAGGAGGATAAGGATTGATAATTTATACAATGAATTGATAAGAAATGCAGAAGAAAACCAGAAGGAAAGAGTGAGGGAGTAAACGAAAAAGAGATACAAGATAAGAATAACATATGGTGTGAACTAGAAACTAGGTCTAAGTTGACACTAATACATAACTCTACACGGAGACTTTGCATCTCTTCAGCTAATACAGAATAGGATCCAATCCTCACTGTGTAAACCTGTGGTAAAGCTCAAATTTTCTCAAGTTATTTCAGACCTGGATTTTAGTATATCATTTCCTTGATGAGAAGCCCATGAGAGACCCCAGCCCTGTGCCTATCCTATTCAAGTCAAAACTCCCCTTCAGTTTTCTTTTCCACCACCCTCCCCTGCTATTCCAGGACGTGTTTGCATATGGAGAGCTTTCCACTGGTACTCGGTTCCCTCTTTTTCATAATTTTTTTCCATCATTTTTTTTGAACTAAGAAGTTCTAAATGCTGATATATCTGTGAATGAAACAAAGTGTGTATCCTCATGGGATTTATATTCTAGTGAATGACCAGAACCTAAGTATCAGTCAATATAGTAATATTCTTTAATTGAGCAACTTCTAGGTATTAGATGATTATATGTCACTTCTTTTTTTTTAATTAACATATAATGTATTATTAGCCCCGGGGGTACAGGTCTGTGAATTGTCAGGTTTACACACTTCACAGCACTCACCATAGCACATAGCCTCCCCAATGTGATTATATGTCACTTCTGAGTTATCCTCAAAATAACTCTAAGAAGTAGAGATATATCACTGAACGTATTTTTTGTATTTTATTTTTTTTATTTTTGTAGAGATTAAAAAAAAACCCTGAGGTTAAGAGAAAGCTAAGTAATATTTGTAGTGTCACATTCCTAATAAGAAGTGGAACTTGGATTTGAACCCATATTCCCCTGACTGCTAAGAAGAACAGTCCAAATAGGCTTTAAATATCAGGGTGACAGCCTATGTGATCAAGAAAATTACGTACTTTATACATGTTATATGTTACAGTGAAAAGTCCAAACTAAGATATGAATGTTTATATATTTTATATCACAAGTTTTATTTCTTGTAGAGCTATAGGGGTAGTAAATGACAAGGTATTTGTTTTCATGTTAAACCCTTTGACTATTAAACTAATACACCTTTTGTAGCTTCTCAGTGTTCCCAATCTTCTATAAGGAAAACATTTTGCTTGCCTACAAAGTATAATTTTTTTTTTTAAGATTTGGTTTATTTATTGTCAGAGAGAGAGAGGGAGAGAGAGCGAGCGAACACAGGCAGACAGAGTGGCAGGCAGAGGCAGAGGGAAAAGCAGACTCCCTGCTGAGCAACGAGCCCGATGTGGGACTCGATCCCAGAACGCTGGGATCATGACCTGAGCCGAAGGCAGCCGCTTAACCAACTGAGCCACCCAGGCGTCCCTACAAAGTATAATTTTAAAACATTTCTAAGAATTTTCAAATGTGATGTGATATTCTAGTGATGGAAAAAGACTGTTCAGTATTCTTTTCGCTCTGAGTTTTCTTTGGTTTCCCTTTGGGTTGGTTCTTACTCATCAACTTTCTGAGACATCTTGAGCCTTGGTCCAGGGAACCTACTGACTATGGCAAGTGGAGCTCTCAGCAGTGCTGGGACTCACTGCCAAGTAAGAAGCTGGCAGCTATGAATACCTTCGTTTCAAATGTTTCCAGAAATGAGTGCTATTCTCCAGAATGCTGGGATTCTTTTACATGGACAAGTGCTTAGTTGCCTGAGAAGTGTTAATGAGAATTTTGCAAGGGAGTAAGGGAGGCCAAACCTCAGGGTCTTTTCAACTCTCAGCTCCTAGGACCCACATACATTTCCTAGAAGCCCTGTGGGGAAAGGAAAGACAGAGAGCCAGACAATAAGAACTGCTGAGGACCTGCAGCATTCAGAACGTTGTACTACAAACATAAGGAAAACAATGTGTGTCGTCTCTACCCCTGAGGATTTTATATTCTAAAGGAGGAAGGGAAAGTATTTTGAAATACCCAACTCAGTCAACAAGGCATATGCCTAATTAGAGCTGTGTAACCACTGGAGAAATGTATAGTAACTACAGCATTCTCCTTCTCTGACAGTTTCTCTCCAGAAGCCACATAATATCTTGGTTGAAAATATGAACTCCAGAACCATATACCCTGGGTAGAATCCTTACCCTGTAACTGCCTAGTTGTATAGCCTCAGCTTCACTGTATAATCTCTTGTGCCATAGTTTTCTTTTGAGTAAGATGGGGATAATAGTCATTCCCTGTAGCACTGTTGTATTATATGAGCTAATATATAGAAAGTGCTTGTATAACAGTTTTGACTAAAGTAAAAGCTATAGTAAGTGCTTCTCTAGCCAGTGTCATACTGTTTGTTTTTAAGACAGAGTTGAAGATCGAGTTGCCTCCTCTTTGTAGTAGTAGTAGTAGTAGTAGTAGTAGTAGTAGTAGTAGTAATGTCTTCTGTAGTGAATGCTCAGTGTGGAAATGGGACATGTCCTATCTCATTTAATTCTCATAACAGTCATATGTAATCTATACAATTTTAAACTTCATTCAAATACAGAGAAAACCAGGCTTAGGGAGGTTTAAATAACTTCACAGACTCAAACCTGACTCTTCCAGAACCCATTTTCTATTATGATCTGTTGTTTCTTTTCCATCATGAAGTAATGTCAGAATATTCTGCTGTTTGAGATGGGTCATAATGCTGAAAGGAGTTTGGTAAGGGGGTAGAGAAAGGAATTTAATAGCTCTCTAAATCTTACAATTAAAAGCAATCGAGGTGCAGGTATAGCACCAGAGTTTTGATGCCTCTAAAGTTTTTTTTTTTTTAAAGAATATGAACCATATATTGGAAGTCCACTCAGATTATATTTCCAATTTCTGATTATCTTCTCACTGATATTTATTGTAAGGGGAGAGACTGATTTAAAAGGCACCATTTCTGAGGCCACAGTTACTAGAATTTTACTCAGGTTTTGATCTGGAAAAATATAAAGACTGGTAGAGCTATGAGAAATCTGTTGAAGCAAGAAAAGGAAGAAAAGGATCTTTGTCCTAGAGACAGACACTCTGTGCTATAATAGAACAAGAGGTGGCTCTTTACAATTGATGACTGCATTCTCCATGGTCAGCCCAATCCAGTTTTAAAAGATCTAAATTGAGAAGAGAGCTAGTGATGCTCCAAGAGGCGTCAAGTTAATGCTGAAGTTTTAGTCAGTCCTTTGGGGAAGAAAAAAGACATAGGTTTATTAAAATTGCCTGTGTATTATACTATGAAAACTTCTATAAGGAGGGGCTTCAATTTGGGCAACTCTGTTGCTGCATCTCAAAGGCCTTTGATTTTAATATATAATAATGAATAAAACTACTGGTAGGTATCCTCCCGAGTCATAATGTAATCAGAGGATGGCTAAGTCTGGCTCTCATTTCTTTTTGCTATTGAATATTTGCTCTCAGCCAGATGCACCTATGCTGAGAACACAACAACAAATCATTCTATATATAATGGGGAAGCCAAGGGGATTTTGTCAGAAGGGAAGTATGAACTGATGAGAGTCAAATAAAAATATGGTTTTGAAATTATTGAGTGTTCTAGAAGAGATCAACTCCAGGTATCCAGGATCCACTAAGCAAGTCAAAACTTTACTGTAAACCCATTCCCCACCCCTACCCCCAAACAAAACAAGCAAACAAAAAACCAACCACATGGTTTACCAGAGAAATGCCAACTCCACACTCTACCAATAGGCCCAGCCCCATGCTGGTCATAGATAACTCTAAAGGTAGAGCTTAACACTAGGATTTGGCACTACATACCTTTGTAAGCGCCCCATCATTGGTTGCTGATTACCTAGGCTGGTGATATCTGAGTTAAGCCTTCTCCTTATGATACTAAAGACCTTGTTTCCTGAATGGTGGATAAGATTTCTGTGTGCTCTGCATTCTGTACCTTTCTCACTTGGCAAACTGTGCTGTCTTGGTTGAGTTGGATTGAAGCCAAATTCTTTCTTTTATATTTCTTCCTGTCCCCAAATAAAACCATTGTGTGGCCCCAATTTTTCACTCTTTCTTCTGTGCACATTCTTTTCAAAGTATTATTACATTTCCTCCCTTCAAATGTGGAGTTTAATGTCGCTACCCTCTGACTTGACTTAACTGCTCTTTTGACCTGTTTTTTCAATGGAATGTAGAAGAAGAAAATGTGTAGAATGCCACTTCTAAGCATAGTCTCAAGAAGTCCTGGACACTTTGGCTTTTCACCCTGTCTTCATGATGAAAATAAGAACAGGGTAGCCTGCTGTAAGATGAGAGACCACATGAAGCAGAGCCAAGTGAACTCACTTGTCCCATCCAAAATTCCAGACATGTCTTTCCCAAATCAGGAAGATCACCTCACTGACTTAAAGCTGACATAATAGAGTATCACAATTACCAGAATCACCCAGCCATAGTGATACCTCTTGGGGAAGGAGAGAATGATAGTTGTTTTAAGCCCCTAAGTTTCAAGCCCTGCTTGAATGTGAGCTGGTATCTTCAGCTCCTAGCATAGTATTTGACACTCAGTACTTTTCATAGCAAAAATACTAAATAGATGATATCTTAGAATTCACATCAGTGAACATTTGGATCACTCTTTAATTTCTAATCAGATCTAAATTTATTTTTCTTGTTACCCAACATCCTCTTTTTTGGACTGTGTCTCTTTTGTATTCTTTTTTTTTTTTTCAGCACATTTATTTTTTATTGCACAATATTCAAACAACTTTAAAAATACCTATATCAACACTATATGTTCAGTAACATATTTCTTACTGAAAATGTTTTCAGGATGTTTTGCAGTTATTTTTGTTTTTTTTTTTTTGTTAGCTTTTACTCGAATGTTAGCTTTTTTTTTTTCCATTTTATTTATTTTTTCAGCGTAACAGTATTCATTCTTTTTGCACAACACCCAGTGCTCCATGCAAAACGTGCCCTCCCCATTACCCACCACCTGTTCCCCCAACCTCCCACCCCTGACCCTTCAAAACCCTCAGGTTGTTTTTCAGAGTCCATAGTCTCTTATGGTTCGCCTCCCCTTCCAAATTTTTTTTTTTAATAAACATATAATGTATTTTTATCACCAGGGGTACAGGTCTGTGAATCGCCAGGTTTACACACTTCACAGCACTCACGATAGCACTTACCCTCCCCAATGTCCATAGCCCCCTCCCCCTCTCCCAATCCCACCTCCCCCCAGCAACCCCCAGTTTGTTTTGTGAGATTAAGAGTCATTTATGGTTTGTCTCCCTCCCAATCCCATCTTGTTTCATTTATTCTTCTCCCATCCCCCTACCCCCCATGTTGCTTCTCCATGTCCTCATATCAGGGAGATCATATGACAGTTGTCTTTCTCCGATTGACTTATTTCACTAAGCATGATACGCTCTAGTTCCATCCATGTCGTCGCAAATGGCATGATTTCATTTCTTTTGATGGCTGCATAGTATTCCATTGTGTATATATACCACCTCTTCTTTATCCATTCATCTGTTGATGGACATCTAGGTTCTTTCCATAGTCTGGCTATTGTAGACATTGCTGCTATAAACATTCGGGTACACGTGCCCCTTCGGATCACTATGTTTGTATCTTTAGGGTAAATACCCAGTAGTGCAATTGCTGGGTCATAGGGTAGTTCTATTTTCAACATTTTGAGGAACCTCCATGCTGTTTTCCAGAGTGGTTGCACCAGCTTGCATTCCCACCAACAGTGGAGGAGGGTTCCCCTTTCTCCACATCCTCTCCAGCATCTGTCATTTCCTGACTTGTTAATTTTAGCCATTCTGACTGGTGTGAGGTGATATCTCATTGTGGTTTTGATTTGTATTTCCCTGATGCCGAGTGACGTGGAGCACTTTTTCATGTGTCTGTTGGCCATCTGGATGTCTTCTTTGCAGAAATGTCTGTTCATGTCCTCTGCCCATTTCTTGATTGGATTGTTTGTTCTTTGGGTGTTGAGTTTGCTAAGTTCCTTATAGATTTTGGATACTAGCCCTTTATCTGATATGTCGTTTGCAAATATCTTCTCCCATTCTGTCAGTTGTCTTTTGGTTTTGTTAACTGTTTCCTTTGCTGTGCAAAAGCTTTTGATCTTGATGAAATCCCAATAGTTCATTTTTGCCCTTGCTTCCCTTGCCTTTGCCGTTGTTCCTAGGAAGATGTTGCTATGGCTGAGGTCGAAGAGGTTGCTGCCTGCATTCTCCTCAAGGATTTTGATGGATTCCTTTCTCACATTGAGGTCCTTCATCCATTTGGAGTCTATTTTCGTGTGTGGTGTAAGGAAGTGGTCCAATTTCATTTTTCTGCATGTGGCTGTCCAATTTTCCCAGCACCATTTATTGAAGAGGCTGTCTTTTTTCCATTGGACATTCTTTCCTGCTTTGTCGAAGATTAGTTGACCATAGAGTTGAGGGTCGATTTCTGGGCTCTCTATTCTGTTCCACTGATCTATGTGTCTGTTTTTGTGCCAGTACCATGCTGTCTTGATGATGACAGCTTTGTAATAGAGCTTGAAGTCCAGAATTGTGATGCCACCAACTTTGGCTTTCTTTTTCAATATTCCTTTGGCTATTCGAGGTCTTTTCTGGTTCCATATAAATTTTAGGATTATTTGTTCCATTTCTTTGAAAAAAATGGATGGTATTTTGATAGGGATTGCATTAAATGTGTAGATTGCTTTAGGTAGCATAGACATTTTCACAATATTTATTCTTCCAATCCAGGAGCATGGAACATTTTTCCATTTTTTTGTGTCTTCCTCAATTTCTTTCATGAGTACTTTATAATTTTCTGTGTATAGATTCTTAGTCTCTTTGGTTAGGTTTATTCCTAGGTATCTTATAGTTTTGGGTACAATTGTAAATGGGATTGACTCCTTAATTTCTCTTTCTTCAGTCTTGTTGTTGGTGTACAGAAATGCAACTGATTTCTGTGCATTGATTTTATATCCTGACACTTTACTGAATTCCTGTACAAGTTCTAGCAGTTTTGGAGTGGAGTCTTTTGGGTTTTCCACATATAGTATCATATCATCTGCGAAGAGTGATAGTTTGACTTCTTCTTTACCGATTTGGATGCCTTTAATTTCTTTTTGTTGTCTGATTGCTGAGGCTAGGACTTCTAGTACTATGTTGAATAGCAGTGGTGATAATGGACATCCCTGCCGTGTTCCTGACCTTAACGGAAAAGCTTTCAGTTTTTCTCCATTGAGAATGATATTTGCGGTGGGTTTTTCATAGATGGCTTTGATAATATTGAGGTATGTGCCCTCTATCCCCACACTTTGAAGAGTTTTGATCAGGAAGGGATGCTGTACTTTGTCAAATGCTTTTTCAGCATCTATTGAGAGTATCATATGGTTCTTGTTCTTTCTTTTATTAATGTGTTCTATCACATTGATTGATTTGCGGATGTTGAACCAACCCTGCAGCCCTGGAATAAATCCCACTTGATCGTGGTGAATTATCCTTTTAATGTACTGTTGAATCCTATTGGCTAGTATTTTGGCGAGAATTTTTGCATCTGTGTTCATCAAGGATATTGGTCTGTAGTTCTCTTTTTTGGTGGGATCCTTGTCTGGTTTTGGGATCAAGGTGATGCTGGCCTCATAAAATGAGTTTGGAAGTTTTCCTTCCATTTCTATTTTTTGGAACAGTTTCAGGAGAATAGGAATGAGTTCTTCTTTAAATGTTTGGTAGAATTCCCCTGGGAAGCCGTCTGGCCCTGGGCTTTTGTTTGTTTGGAGATTTTTGATGACTGTTTCAATCTCCTTACTGGTTATGGGCCTGTTCAGGTTTTCTATTTCTTCCTGGTTCAGTTGTGGTAGTTTATATGTCTCTAGGAATGCATCCATTTCTTCCAGATTGTCCAATTTGTTGGCGTAGAGTTGCTCATAGTATGTTCTTATAATTGTCTGTATTTCTTTGGTGTTAGTTGTGATCTCTCCTCTTTCATTCATGATTTTATTGATTTGGGTCCTTTCTCTTTTCTTTTTGATGAGTCTGGCCAGGGGTTTATCAATCCTATTGATTCTTTCAAAGAACCAGCTCCTAGTTTCATTGATTTTTTCTATTGTTTTTTTGGTTTCTATTTCATTGATTTCTGCTCTGATCTTTATGATTTCTCTTCTCCTGCTGGGTTTAGGGTTTCTTTCTTGTTCTTTCTCCAGCTCCTTTACGTGTAGGGTTAGGTTGTGTACTTGAGACCTTTCTTGTTTCTTGAGAAAGGCTTGTACCGCTATATATTTTCCTCTCAGGACTGCCTTTGCTGTGTCCCACAGATTTTGAACTGTTGTGTTTTCATTATCATTTGTTTCCATGAATTTTTTCAATTCTTCTTTAATTTCCTGGTTAACCCATTCATTCTTTAGAAGGATGCTGTTTAGTCTCCATGTATTTGGGTTCTTTCCAGTTTTCCTCTTGTGATTGAGTTCTAGCTTCAGAGCATTGTGGTCTGAAAATATGCAGGGAATAATCCTAATCTTTTGATACCGGTTGAGACCTGATTTAGGACTCAGGATGTGATCTATTCTGGAGAAGTTTCCATGTGCACTAGAGAAGAATGTGTATTCTGTTGCTTTGGGATGAAATGTTCTGAATATATCTGTTATGTCCATCTGGTCCAGTGTGTCATTTAAGGCCTTTATTTCCTTGTTGATCTTTGGCTTGGATGATCTGTCCATTTCAGTGAGGGGAGTGTTAAAGTCCCCTACTATTATTGTATTATTATTGATGTGTTTCTTTGATTTTGTTATTAATTGGTTGATATAGTTGGCTGCTCCCACATTAGGGGCATAGATATTTAAAATTGTTAGATCTTCTTGTTGGACAGACCCTTTGAGTAGGATATAGTGTCCTTCCTCATCTCTTATTATAGTCTTGGGCTTGAAATCTAATTGATCTGATATAAGGATTGCCACCCCAGCTTTCTTCTGATGCCCATTAGCATGGTAAATTGTTTTCCACCCCCTCACTTTAAATCTGGAGGTGTCTTCGCGTCTAAAATGAGTTTCTTGTAGGCAACATACTGATGGGTTTTGTTTTTTTATCCATTCTGATACCCTGTGTCTTTTGATTGGGGCATTTAGCCCATTAACATTCAGGGTAACTATTGAGAGATATGAATTTAGTGCCATTATTAGCCTGTAAGGTGACTGTTACTGTATATTGTCTCTGTACCTTTCTGATCTATTACTTTTAGGGTCTCTCTTTGCTTAGAGGACCCCTTTCAATATTTCCTGGAGAGCTGGTTTGGTGTTTGCAAATTCTTTCAGTTTTTGTTTGTCCTGGAAGCTTTTGATCTCTCCTTCTATTTTCAATGATAGCCTAGCTGGATAGAGTATTCTTGGCTGCATGTTTTTCTCGTTGAGTGCTCTGAATATATCATGCCAGCTCTTTCTGGCCTGCCAGGTCTCTGTGGATAAGTCTGCCGCCAATCTAATATTTTTACCATTGTATGTTACAGACTTCTTTTCTCGGGCTGCTTTCAGGATTTTCTCTTTGTCACTAAGACTTGTCAATTTTACTATTAGGTGACGGGGTGTGGACCTATTCTTGTTGACTTTGAGGGGGGTTCTCTGCATCTCCTGGATTTTGATGCTTGTTCCCTTTGCCATATTAGGGAAATTCTCTCCAATGATTCTCTCCAATAGACCTTCTGCTCCCCTCTCTGTTTCTTCTTCTTCTGGAATCCCAATTATTCTAATGTTGTTTCGTCTTATGGTGTCACTTATCTCTCGAATTCTCCCCTCATGGTCCAGTAGCTGTTTGTCCCTCTTTTGCTCGGCTTCCTTATTCTCTGTCATTTGGTCTTCTATATCACTAATTCTTTCTTCTGCCTCATTGATCCTAGCAGTGAGAGCCTCCATTTTTGATTGCACCTCATTAATAGCTTTTTTGATTTCAACTTGGTTAGATTTTAGTTCTTTAATTTCTCCAGAAAGGGCTTTAATATCTCCAGAGAGGGTTTCTCTAATATCTTCCATGCCTTTTTCGAGCCCGGCTAGGATGTTCAGAATCGTCATTCTGAACTCCTGATCTGACATATTACCAATGTCTGTGTTGATTAGGTCCCTAGCCTTCGGTACTGTCTCTTGTTCTTTTGTTTGTGGTGATTTTTTCCGCCTTGTCATTTTGTCCAGATAAGAGGATATGAAGGAGCAAATAAACTACTAAAAGGGTGGCAAAGACCCCAGAAAAATGCGCTGTAACCAAATCAGAAGAGACCCCAAATTGTGGGGGGGAGAAAGGGGATAAAAACAGGTTCTGAAAAAAAAAAAAAGAAAAAAAAAAGAAAAAAATTTAAAAAATAACACAAATAAAAAAATATAAAAAAGAAAAAAATATATATATTTAGATGAACTAGTCAAAAAACGTTTAAAAAGAAAAGGGTAAAAGTTTTAAAAAATTTAGCAGAAGAAGAAAAAAGAAAAAAGAAAAAAAAATTGAAAAAAGAAAAAAAAAATTGAAGTAGCCGCAAGACTAAAGAATCATGGGGAGAAAGCCATGAGTTCCGTGCTTTGCTTTCTCCTCCTCTGGAATTGCTCTGCTGTCTTAGGAATTGAACCTGCTTTCTCCTTGATAGATGAACTTCGTCCTGGCTGGATATTTTGTTGATCTTCTGGGGGAGGGGCCTGTTGTAGTGACTCTTAAGTGTCTTTGCCCGAGGCGGGATTGCACCGCCCTTACCGGTGGCCGGACTAAGTAATCGGCTCGGGTTCGCTTTTGGGAGCTTCTGTTCCCTGAACGCTTTCCGTAGAGTTCCGGAGGACGGGAATGAAAATGGCGGCCTCCCAGTCTCCGGCCCGGAGGAGCCGAGAGCCTGGGGCCCCACTCCTCAGTGCGCCCCCAGAGGACAGCACCCAATCACTCCCGTATCCCCAGCCTCTAGCCACGCTCCGAGCTCACCCAGCCCGCGACCAGTTCAAGGTAACCCCGAGCTGAGAGTTCAGTCTTCGGCTCTGTCTCTGCAGCCGGCTTCTCCGTTCTAATATCTGCGAGCTCTCCGACACTCTGACACCCCCAATCCTTCTGTGACCCTGCGGGGCTTGGGGCCATGCTGGCCCCGCGTGGGCTTCACCCCGGTTTAGCCTCTGGAGCAATGTCCCTCAGTGGAACAGACTTTTAAAAGTCCTGATTTTGTGCTCCGTTGCTCCGCCGCTTGCCGGGAGCCGGCCCCTCCCCCCGCGGTCTATCTTCCCTTCGTTTTAGATTCACTTCTCCGCCAGTCCTACCTTTCAGAAAGTGGTTGATTTTCTGTTTCTAGAGTTGCTGTTCTTCTCTTAGCTCTCCTGTTGGATTTGTAGGTGTTTGCAATGTTTAGATAAGCTATCGAGCTGATCTCCTGCTACCTGATGTAGTCTCAGGCTGCTACTTCTCCGCCATCTTGACTCCTTCCCTCTCTCTTTTGTATTCTTAATTTGGTGTCCTCTTGGTTTCTGTTTTAATTTCCACTTAGAAATGAATAATGAATTGGAGAGATTAATAAACTTTCTAAATGCCTTTGGTATTTTTTGGTAGAAGATTTTAGAAAGTAAAAGGAACCATGTGTAGAGAAGGACAAATAACCCCAAAACAAATGAGAATGGAAGATTTGCCTTGATCATATGAATTTGGTGATAAAATTCTGAGTCACAAAATAATTGTTAGGGGTATTATTACATCACAAAAAATACTTGTATTTTTATTTATGTGATTTCAAATAGTTGTCACCTGTCCTACATTTTACATGTTCTAATAATTTTGATTTTTCTTAAAACTACATTCAGAAGCCCAGGCATTAAAAAAGGCATTTTATTTGGTGACTAGGTCTTTCTGCTTAGTAGAATTCAGGATATAGTTATGTTTTCTTCCATCTTCTAATAGTTTAAGATATTCAACCAAGGAACCACTTTTTTATGATTGCCAGCAGTATTCATTTATAAAATGTGCATAGACATTGGGCATGAAGTCTTTAGATGTGAGGAATTTAGGATGGGACATATACCGCAAAAAAAAAAAAAAAAAAAAAATTTTTTTTGCATTACTTCTCCTTTGGGATAAAATCCATTAAATTCCAATATTAACTTTATGTGGCAAGGCGACGAGCACTTTTGGATTATTTGCCCATTCTCTGCACGTGAACAGTAGTACATTGTTAGCATTAGAAAGCGGTTGTACTCTGTGGAGATGTTGAGGATGTTGTTCTGTTGGCATGGCTGGGGACTGGCTGCTTGTTTCCTCTTTTTACAGGGACAAGTGATACTACAACCCAAATGGGCAACTCAGAAAGGGAAGAATAAAAAAGAAGTAGTCTATGTTCTTTTAATTATCACATTAGACTGCAGCCATTTAAGGTTTGGCGCTTGATTGCATTCCTTGTCTCTCCGAGGTATAGGAACATTTCCCATCATGGCCTGGCTGTTGATGCAAAGATGCTCTGAAAGCCTTGCTCTTGTTTCATTCTTTCTCTGCCTCATTAACTTGTTCATTTTAATGATTACATCTTCATAAAATCTAACATTTTAATATCAAATGTTCCATTCTTAAATTAAGCACTAAAAAATAGGGATGGGGGAAAGTTGATCATCATACAGTCTGTCCGCATCTGTTTCAACATGTGAAATGATTCCAGTTTATTATTTTGGGGGTGTGCAGGGGCTCATGTATCCCTGTGTCCTTACTGTCTATTAATACAACTCCATTTGTCCTTGTATTCAAAGCACATTTATTGAGCTCTTTCAGTGTCCAAGGACCTGGAGAGATGTATTGAGGGAAAGAAACAGAAACTTCAAACCCACCTTAAAAGAACATGTATCTCTTTCCCTGGAAGGGACCAATTTTGAGGAAATCTTGATGAAGAAAGGTAACACATTAGCATAAAGGAAAAAAGACTTAAATATTAAAACCTGGAAGACTGGGAATAGACACAGGAAAGGAACAGGATATTAGGGAGATACACCAGGGCTTTTCTTCAAGAACTTGTTAAGCTCCCTATTTGTATTTATGCACTTTTCTCTGGATTTGTTATATTTGTAATTTAAAAATATCAGTAAGATAAGAGTATGTTGCTAATACTTCAAAAAGAGAGACATGGGGTATAGTTACCAAAAAAAAATGGTTAGTTAGAGGCTATTAGAAAACTAGGGACACTTAATTTTTACAAAGATAATTAAATTGGTTCTTCATTTCATTATAAATTAGGCCCATGCTGAGATTAGAGGATTCAGGTATGATTTTATTATTCTACCCAAAGAATAAAATATGGCCTATGTATAGGTGTCATAAATTAGCTGTATATCCTACTCTAAGTGTATATGTCATCCAAGTTAACAGATACTGAATATTTGATCAATTAAAATATGCTGGTTTACTTTCTATGGGAACAAATACCTCCCTATTCTATACATTTGATCTTTTTCTTCAAAATTCATGTCTTTACAGTATCTGTAAAAATTTGATCTGCATGATTCCAATCTATATTATTTTTAAAATTTTGATTCCATTTCAATTTTTCACTCTTCCAATGACTGTTTTAGCACCACTTAGTAAATTCAACAAGTATTTATTCAGTGCTTACTCTGTGCTAGACAGTTTTAAGTGTTGAGGATATGGCAATAAAAGACAAAGTTTCCATCTTTATGGAACTTAAATTATAGGAGAGGAGATATACAATAAAAAGAAGACAGTAAAATAGATAGTACTGGAGCGCCTGTGTGGCTCAGTGTGTTAAGCCTCTGCCTTTGGCTCAGGTCATGATCCCACGGTCCTGGGATCGAGCCCCGCATTAGACTCTGTGCTCAGCAGGGAGCCTGCTTCCCTTTCTCTCTCTGCCTGCCTCTCTGCCTGCTTGTGATCTCTGTCAAATAAATAAATAAAATCTTTAAAAAAAAATAGTACTTCAGTCAGTGATGTGAATTTTGAAGATACATAGAGTAGAATAAAGGGGATAAGAAGTGCAGAAACCTCTAGACTTGTACCAGCCTTGGGTTTGCGGAGGAATGGTGGTGAATCAGTGGCTGTAGTAGAGAATGGAAGAAGTAGGAAATGAATACAAAGAGAGAGACTATACCCTGTAGGGCCTGTGGACCATGGAAAGGCTTCAGCTTTTACCTACTTAAAGTGAGAAGCCATTGGAGAGTTTAAGTCAAACCGTAACACACTTAACCTACATTTTAATAGATTTTAACTTTTTTGAAAGGTTGCTATGTTGAGAATAGATTGAAGCGGTGCAAGAGTAGAAGTAATCAGAGCCACTATTGCAGCGAGCTGGGTTGCTACTAAAAAAGTTGATACTGGTTTTGGCCAGACTGTAGCAGTGGAAGTGACCAGATTCTGAATATATTTTGAAGGTCAAATCATACATTTAACTCGCTGACTGGATATGAGGTATGAGAGAAAGAGAATTCTAAGTGGACTGCATGGTTTGGGACGTGAGAAACCAGAAGGATGGAATTGCTTTTTTACTGGGATGGGAAGGGCTGCAGAAAGCAGGCTTGAGAGTGAGAGCTAGAAATTGGGTAATAGATAATCTGAGATGTATAACCACATACAAGTGGAGATGTTAAGTATACAATTGAATAATTGAGTCTGGAGTTTAAGGGGAGAAGTTCCAGCCAGAAATATAAATCTAAGAGTCATCAACATAGAGATGGCTTTTAAGTTCAGGAGAAGAGATTGAAGTATGTAAGTAACTACTGTAGACAGTGAGATAATATCTCAGGGCAAAGCTTTGGAGAATAAAAATGCTGACCGATCTAAGAGTTGAAGAAGAATGAGCAAAAGTGACTAAAAAGGCATAGCCAGTGTAGTTGTAGGATTTGAGATATGCTCTCTTTTATTTGATCAGGGCTTCTCGTTGTTTAAGCATTTTTTTTTTAATTTCTTTTCAGTGTAACAGTATTGTTTTTGCACCACACCCAGTGCTTCATGCAATATGTGCCCTCCCTAATACCCACCACCTCGTTCCCCAACGTCTCACCCCCTACCCCTTCAAGACCCTCAGGTTGTTTTTCAGAGTCCATAGTCTCTCAAGGTTCAGTTTTCAAGTATTTTTGATGAAATATTTCATTAGATTTATTTAAAATAGAGAGGATATGATGGAGTGCCTGGGTAGCTCAGTTGATTAAGTATCTGACTAAGGCTCAGGTTGTGATCCCCAGGTCCTGGGACTGAGCCATGTGTTAGGTTCACACTCAGTGGGGAGTCTGTTTGTCCCTCTGCCCCTCCCCCACTTATGCTTTCTCTCTCTCAAATAAATAAATAAAATCTTTAAAAAAATAAAATAGAATATGTTTATAGCAGCAGTGTCCACAGTAGCCAAAATATAGAGAGAGTCCAGATGTCTGTCAACAGATGAATGGATAAAGAAGTTGTAGTATATGTGTGTATATACATACACGCATGCAAACAGACATACATCATCACACAGTGGAATATTACTCGGCCAACAAAAAGAATGAAATCTTGCTATTTGCAAGGACATGGATGGAACTAGAGGGTTTTATGCTAAGCAAAATAAGTCAGAGAAAGACATTACCATATGGTTTCACTCATATGTGGAATTTAGGAAACAAAACAGAAGAACATAGAAGAAGGGAAGGAAAAATAATAAAAAATAAGGTAAAAACAGAGAGGGAAGCAAACCATGAGAGATTCTTAACTGTATGAAACAAACTCGGGATTGCTGGAAGGGATGTGGGTAGGGGGATGAGGTAACTGGGTGATGGGCATTAAGGAGGGCACGTGATGAAATGAACACTAGGTGTTCTGTGCAACTGATGAATCACTAAATTCTACCCCTGAAACTAATAATATACCATAGATTAACTAAATTGAGTTCAAATTAAAAAATAAAATAAAATAGAAAATACAGTGAAAATTCATACAAACCTTTCTGCTTTATTGAATCTTTATGTTTTTTTAGTGCACTGTAACACTATAGCTAATTGGACACCTCCGTGTACCCTTCAGCTTCCATTCCTCTTTCTCTCCCTTCAGAAGTCACCACCCCCACTTCGAAATTAATATCTTTTATTATTATGCATAGTTTCATATGTAAGTATATGTAAATAATTTTTTGTACTATATGTTTGTGTATTCTGTAGGGGCTAAGAACACACTGTCCCAAAATGTACCACTTTGACATATTGATTATTTTAAATAAAAATTACTTAAGAGACAGCCTATGCAAGAACACCACTAAGACCCTCTTCTGTCCCCCTAAAACAGGAAATAGATCTCCCATGTGAAAGGGAACATCCTTGTACTAGAAGGTAAAGAGACATCCCTATCTCCAGAGATGGGAAATTTAGAGCTGAGAAGCTCTAAAAACAACCCTTGTAACTTTTTACTACCCCTGTCCAAATTCTGTTCAGCATCCCTTACTAACTGAAACTCCCAGAATTTTCTTTGTCCTGTCAATTTCTCACAGATAGCTTGTCTCATTGTCTAAACAAAGACCTTCTTTAGGTCTCAATTTTATTATTAAACCTCCATGTGCATATAACAAAACTGATTTTTTTCTCTCATTAATGGTCTCGTAAATTTAAATCTTAGTCCAGCTGGAAAAACTTGAGGGTAGAAGCAGAATTTTTCCTTCCCTTCAATACATACTATAGGTTGGGAAATTTTAGAATTCAGGAGCAAATGGTCAAGAAAGAATTCTAGAGCTATCTTCAGGGCAATAAGGTGGTTTTATTAAAGCACAGGCATAGGACCTGTGGGCAGAAAGAGCTGCTCTGGGATTGTGATGGGTGACTGATTACATACTTTCAAGTTGGGAGGGGGTTAGGGGTAGTGGAAGTCTCTAAGGAGTTTGGAAGCAAAGTTTCCAGGACCTTGAATGTCTAGCTGTTAGGATAAGGTCATTTACTACTGTCTAGTAAACCCTTAGTCATGAGACCCTTCAGATGTATATCAGTGGACTCTATCTTTAGAGGATGATTGCTAACATATATCTTGGGGAGGATAGAGATAAAGGAAGTTTCCAAAAGGATTTTCATATGTTAAAGAAGACTTAACAGGATCCCAGAGGTCTGGCTAATGTCAAGCTAAAGTTGTCTTTTGCCTCTAGCTAACTACTAACGTTGAGGCAGTTGAGTTCCTGGAAGAAGGTCATTCTGCCTCTCTCAAGAACTTGTCAGTGGATTGTTAAGTTATACGGAAGTTAAATTCTTTGTTTCTTTTGCCTTTGTTCTCTATGTTATTATATATATATACTTATATATATAATATTTACATATAAATATATTTAAATAAAAATATATTTTCCAGGTTTTTAAGCTTTTCTGTATAACCTGTACATTGCCTTCTACACCTCTTGATTTGTGTTTGCTTAGTAGCATATTTTAGAATTATTCTATTGTAAGAATGTGTTGCAGCATATTTTTCTAAACATCTTATACAGGATATTTAGGGCTGTTTTCAGTTTTTGCTATTTTCAGTAATGATGCTACAGATATTCATATATTATCTTTAATGTACCAATGTGTGTGTGGTTTTATCTAGCATATAAATCCAGGGGTGGAATTGCTGGTCATATAGTATGTGAATTTTTCATCTTATCGAATATCACCAAAGCTTCTTCAAAGTGATTGTGTCAACTTATACTGCTACTAGAAATGAATGAGAGCTCCATTTGCTGGACTCCTTGGCCACCCTTAAATCTGATGGGACCAAATGACCAATTGTTGCTTTAATGTTTTGTTTCTTTCAAATTCACGTTTTCAAAAGTTTATTGTCCTTTTGGGTCTTCTCCTCTGTAAATGGCCTGGTCATAACTTTGCCGAGTTGCGATTTTGTTTCTCAATGCTTTACACATAGGGAAATTCACATTAAATTCTGATTTTTGTTTTTCTTGAGAAGCAAGATCTGGCAATAGTTGCCAACTTTTTCGTAAGGTGACAGTTGACAGGAAATCTTGAGCTAGACCATACACCTTTTGGTTTTCTACAGTCTGAAATACTCCTTATCATATTACCGGTAGCCTACTTTACTCATTTATTTTATCCATCTGACTCCTAGAAGCTTCTGAATTGAAGATCCTGTCCCAGAAGCCCATGAACCAGGTTAGGAATCCAAAATTCTCCTGGGTTTCTTTAGAGAATATTGTTTAACAAGATTAAATACTTGTTTAAATGACATACACAGAAATGCTATTCTTAAGAACAGACAAAAAACCCTTAAGTTTATTTTGTAGACATATTCCCACTTTAGGTAATTCCAAAGCATGAAAGTCTAGATTTTTAAAAGCAGATGATTATTCTCTGTTCTAAAGACCTTTATAGGTCTATTTTAAAATTTACCAAAACTCACTATGGGGATTATTTTACAAAGCAACCTCTCCTAACACACTTAAAACATACATAATTATTCAGCCAACGTATACATAATAACCTATAATTATAGCTCTCTTTCACAAAAAGGAAGTTACATGTACACTTTGTGATAACATTTTCAGCTAATTAAAAAAAGTAATACATTCACTAGCACCTGCCTTACTTAAAGGTTAGGGTGATGTAACCCTGGAAAAAAAAAAACAATAGAAAACTTGGAATAAGAGGGAGAGGAAAAGTGTGAGGGGTTTTGAGTGGCGATTAACAAATGAGATATTCTGGGGCATTTCTTCACTGATGAGGATCTGGGATGCAAGGCTGATCCGAAGGAAGCGAATTATTTCCCTGGGGCACTATGTCTGCTCTTCTGGTAGCTGCTACCACATAAATATTAATGTCTGTTTCGAGTAGCATAGCCTCAATGACTGTGCTCACTTCAGGCATGGATAATGCAGAAAAACAAGGATATAATACATTATTAACTTCCCAGTGTTCTTTGTACAAAATAAACTTTAAAAGTGATTCTGGGGGCGCCTGGGTGGCTCAGCGGGTTAAAGCCTCTGCCTTCAGCTCAGGTCATGATCCCAGGGTCCTGGGATCGAGCCCCGCTTCGGGCTCTCTGCTTGGCTGGGAGCCTGCTTCCTCCTCTCTCTCTCTGCCTGCCTCTCTGCCTACTTGTAATCTCTATCTGTCAAATAAATAAATCTTTAAAAAAAAAAAAAAAAGTGATTCTGACTAGGGACTCCTGGGTGGTGCAGTTGGTTAAGCATCTGACTCTTGGTTTCTGCTCAGGTTCTGATCTCAGGGTCCTGATCTCAAGGTTGGGAGATGGAGCCCCACTTGGGGCTCTAAGCTCAGTGAGTCCACTTAAGACTCTCTCTCCCTTTCCCTCTGCCTATCCCTCCCTGAGCTCGTATGCTCTCTCTCTCTCCATCTGTAAAATAAATTAAAAAAAAAAAAACTTAATAAAAGTGAATCTCACAAAACTGATTTATACTTTGTGTTATATTGTGGTATTACTATTATATATTGCTATATTATCAGACTGAGATATGAGAACAAATCCTAAGTTCAAATTGAATACTGTTTTCACTTATTTACTTATTCCTTCAGCAAATATTTATTTAGTACCTACTATGTGCTAGGAACTAGAAATAAAACCACCAAAAATCTCTGCTTTGTAGAGCTTGTCCTGTGGTTGTACAGCTCATGTTTTATATGCGTTGGCCATGCACGTGTATTCGGATGTATCCTCAACTACTGCTTACTAGCACATCTCCACTCATCTTGGGAGCTTCAAGTTCTGTCTTCTGTGCTATTACTTTTTTGCTGTCACTCAACCACCACCTTGGTGGTGGCAGATGTAGAGGCATGACAGAAAGGTGGGGAAAACATTGTCTAAAACTGGTGCCATTTCAAAAAGGTACAGAACGAAAATAATATAAGCCCATTTCCTATCATACTTTATCTTCTTCCAGGTAGACCTCAGAAAGACACATGCTGTTTTACATTTTTGTATACATTTTTTCTCTGTTGAGCCAAGGCTTTATTAGGGCAGTAGTTTGATCTTTATCTGATGATCCCATCAGTTATACTCAAAGTCAATAGAAGATATAAGACAAAGAAATCCAACGGAAAGAAAAGTAGAAGGATGCAGAGATCAGTTGAACAAACAACAAACAATGTAAATGGTTGTAAAGATTAAGAAGACTAGTATGTGGGATACTGAATTGGTATTGAATTAAGATATTAGCAGAAGCAAGGTACCTGTGGGCCTGTAACTGAAATGAAGTTTTATGGTCTCCTTAATGGAAGAGGGTTGAAGTTAATTGAATTTAAAGGAGTATTCAAGGATATTAAAGAAGAGTTTGGAAATATCTGAATTTTCTGCTTCTTACAAACATTTGATTTGGTTATCTGAAGAAACATTCCCTGTGTAGAATACCTGAAATGCTTGATAAAATGTAAATAGTGTCGTTTTAAAAGCATCGCTGAGCTTTTGGGAGAGTTGGGGAAATCACTAGAGACCAGAGCTGTAAGGAATCATGAATTCAGAAACATAAATAAGGACTGGAGCAAACGTTTATTATGGAGATATCTGAAAATTCCTTTGTGGTTGAGAAGCTAGGGCTTTGAAGATCTGTGCATTCAGGAGACAGAAGTCAAACCCATAGGCTATAGTGGAGACCAAAACTGTAAAAAAGTGGCACTCTTGTTGGAAATCAGCAAGCAAAAAAATGACGAAGCTGAGGGAAGAACTCAATATTCTTACCTCAGTTTTGGCTCCAGGTGAAGTAGATAGATGGATAGACAGATAAAAACCTCTCCATGGACAATGCCTACCCGTGTAATTGTAGATAATCCATACAAATTGGAATCCAGAGTAATTATATGGCCAAAAAGCCAGAGGTAAATGTGAATTTTAAATTGTTCCAAATTTCCCACAAGAATGACACTTTAACTGACATTGTATCAATAGTGATAAAACTGGAGAAACATAAAAAAAAATCTTTGAAGTCTTGAGAGAAAATAATTGTCATCCTCGAATTGAATACCCAGAAAAATAATTGCTTTTATTTGGAATCTGAACAAAATAAAGAGGCTTTCAAACATTAGTAGCAACAAGAACTGAATTGACCATTAACAAACTTTCATTCAAAGAAATTCTAAAATTATGCTTTAGGAAAAAGGAAAATGATCTCTGAAGCAAAGTCTGAAATTCAAGAGATAATGATGAGCTGGTAAAGCTGAGGAGAAAACTAAACGACATTGACTATTTAAAATAATAATATAACGATGTCTCAATGTGGAGTTGAAAATATTGGGAGGAAATTGCCTCTCAAGAAGGATAGGATGAGGGTGCCTGGGTGGCTCAGTCAATTGAGTGTCTGTCTGCCTTTGGCTCAGGTCATGATCCTGGGGTCCCTGTTTACTCTGCCTGCAGCTCCCCCTGCTTCACACGTGCGCGCGCACGCGCGCACACACACACACACACACACACACACACTCTCTCTCTCTCTCTCTCTCTCTCTCAGTCAAATAAATAGTAAAATCTTAAAAAAGAAAATGACAGAACAAGTGTTATGAGGCAACAATATTTACAAAGACCTAACAATTTAGAAGTGCCATATTAACCCATGAAATGAAGCAATGAAACAAGAAAGTGAGTCCAGAAACAGAACAACATACATGTGCAGCTTGACATTTCTCTTGACAGATCAGAGGAAAGAAGATGGATTATTGATATTGTTGTTGTTATTTTGTAAAGATTTTTTTTATTTGACAGAGATGCAGCGAGAGAAGGAACATAAGCAGGGGGAGTGGGAGAGGGAGATGAAGGCTTCCCCCTGCGCAGGTCGATCCCAGGACCTTGGGATTATGACTTTGGGATTATGACCGAAGGCAGACACTTAATGACTGAGCCAACCAGGCACCCCGAGAAAATGGACTGTTTAACAAATTGGTTTTACAGATGGGAAAAAAAAGGAACTAGGACTATAACTCACAACATACACCAAATTCAGTTCCAGGTGGGCCTACATGTGGAAAGAAAACTCTAAAATGTTTACAAGACAATACAGGAGAATATCTTTATGCCTGTGAGTCATAGAAAGATTTCATTAAGACCTTTTAAAAAAGCACAGAACATAAAGGAAAAGATTGAAAAATATGTTAAAATTTATATCTGGCATTGATTATCATCAAAGACCCCATAAGGAGAATAAAAATACAAGCCTCCTACTGGGAGAAAGTTATTTACTAAATGTATAACTGTCAAAGACTAGAATCAGAGCATAGCAAAGACTTCTCTAAATCAACCATAAAAAGTCAAACCAAGAAAAACGACAAAGGCAGTTCGTGGAGGAGAAAACATGAATGGTTCAAGAGCAAATTAAAATGTGCTTAATTATATTAGTAATCAAGGAGAAGCAAGATAAGGTCATCATGAAATACCATTTCACCTCCAACAAACCAGGAAAACAACAAAATATCTCACAGTAGCCACTGTTGAAAAATATGAGGGCAACAAAATATGAGGGCACGTCTTCCAAGGAAAAAATTTTCCTTCCCTTCTGCGTGTTCAACAGTTCTTTGAGGTAGCAATAACTCTCTTAGGAGTATACTCGACAAGGAGGGAAGAACATATGCAGTTTGATACCATACTTATGCTATAAAATAAAAGTAAAGCAAGAAAACACTATATTTGGTATATTCCATTTGTTTAGGGAGGTGGTGGTTACATGAGTTATCTTATTATTTTTCTGAAATTTGTACCTAAATGTTATAGGTAGTCTTTTGGAAGAAGTGAGGTAAATATTATAAACTATTTGTGTGTTGTCCAATATTATCATGCATTAGTAAATCAGTTGGTAAACTATAATTCTCATTTTATAATATCTTCATAGTATGGATATAATGGTTCCCAATGCTATCTTCCTATAGTCCTTTGTTAAAGATTGCCTCCTTCCAAGATAGATCTCAGAATTGAGAAGACACCTCCTCCCACTCCACTTCTGCCCTGCCTCATTACGTAGCTGAGAAGTAGATTCGTATTCCCGTACCTAGCTTAAGCAGATAAAGCGTGCCATTTTCCTAGGCACTAGTCTCCATGTTGAGGTGTTATACTTTGTTGATTTATACATACTCAGCCTCTCCTCCAGAGCACACATACAGCTAGCATGCCAACGTATGATCCATGCAAATACCAATAACCTCACAAAACCTGGAACAATTCTCATGTGGGAACTGCTTCTGAGTCTGGCTTCTTATACCAGATGTGGTCTTTTATGGTGGATTCTTTTATAGACATCCTCTTCCTTCCCCACCACCATAACCAGTGTCCTCTACCGGAAGGTTCCTCCACTTGCAAGTATTTCAGTCAATGCACACAGCTCCTGGAGAGAGAGGTTCACTGGTTTCATAACTCAGTCTTTACTTGGGTCCTACAGGAATACCCCGCAACAAAGATAACACCTTTCTTGGTAGAGTGAAATAAGTGAAAGTCTAGATTTTGATTGTATTGGATAAAAAATTTTCCAATATCTTCGACTTTATTTCAGCTTTGGAATTGGATTATTTATTAATTCTTATAATTATTTTATCTTTTCACTTTGATGTGTATCATTTTATAATTCCGATCAAGTTGTGATACCTACATCAAGTAGAATTAATCATTATTTACCGGCAGATGGTTGCAGAGAACACTGGGCAGAAGCTACCAAAAAAAAAAAAAAAATCCCTAAACCTCTTTCTACCTTCTTAAAAAGTATTAGTTACACATAAGTTAGAAGCTTTCATTTGAATATGGATGATTCACCGCATCTGTGCCTCTGTAATCCCCTTCACCCTTAAGATTTTCCGTGGTCTGACATCAACATTACTTTGGCCTGCAATAGCGAGTTAGTCATGTTGCTTTTCCAATTTATATAAAGACATACTACTTTCTGGATTGATCCCCCTGGACAGTGGTTTCCAGACTTTTTAGCTTACAACCCTATATTTGTTTGATGTAGACTCACAGCTTTCCAAAAAGTGCTGAATGCTACATAAATATTTAAAGAAGATAAAAAGGAGTTTTGAGAATTTGAGGTTGAGTTGTTGTATAGCTAGAAAATATGGTAGAAAAATCACAGAGTAGAATGCAGACATCACCCAATTAGGATGTCACTGTTTTGGTGTAGAATCCTACAAAATGAACATCACTGTGCCCAACAATATCTCCAGTTTTGAATTACAAAGCCTGCAGCCCTACAGTGATATCCTCTAATCCATGCAGTCTAGGCATTGTTTTATTTTTTTATGTTATTCATCAGTATCACAGCCCTAATCTGATTCATATATCAGTCATGAAAGAGAAACTTAGCTATGGTTCTAAAAAAAAAAACCATGTCTCTGCCCTCAGCTATGTTTTCTATATTCTTCATAAAATTTTGGATTCTTCACAGTAAAGATGAGTATCAGTCGTAGCATCCTCATTAGGGAGATGCATCTGTTTATACTAGTTTTTTTTTTCAACAAATATAGGAAGTGTATTAAAAATGCAAAATATGATCTCTGTACTTGCCTTTCAGAGAAACTGCTAAGTGTTATCATCCATAATGCACAAGAGTTGGTAACTTTTTGCATATTTCCATTTTCTCATTACTTCCTTTCTCAAACTCAGAAAATTAAGTTGGTAAACTGAAATTTATCAAAAGCTTCAGGAGGTGGTTTCTTGGTCTTTGAGCCATTGACTTAATTACCAGCAAAAAAACTGTAGAAAAAGAAAAGGTCTTGGTGAACATGATTTATATACACAACCACATATGGTAAGTCCATATCTTCCCCTTTGCCTCAAATAATTGTTATCAAGGCTCACACAATTACCACATTTTTCCATTCTCCTGCACTTCATGAGTTGGCTTGTGTTAATTGCTATGAATTACTATTTTTTTAATTACAAAATGAGTCTTGTTCTTTTTTGAACACTTGAAAAATATAAGAAACTAAAGAAAAATATTAATATCTGCTGAATAACCCACTTTCTAGAGACAGTAAAAGCTTCTGAACATCAGAAGGGGAAATTAAGAAAATGAAAAGATGGGGTGCCTGGGTGGCTCAGTGGGTTAAAGCCTCTGCCTTCAGCTCAGGTCATGATCTCTGGTCCTGGGATAGAGCTCCACATTGGGCTCTCTGCTCAGCAAGGAGCCTGTTTCCTCCTCTCTCTCTCTCTGCCTGCCTCTCTGCCTACTTGTGATCACTGTCTGTCAAATAAATAAATAAAATCTTTCAAAAAAAAAGAAAATGAAAAGATAACCTTCAGAATGGGGAACATATTTGCAAATCTTATAGTTATTAAGGGGTCAATATCCAAAATGTAAAAGGAACTCCTCTACTCAATAGCAATCAATCAATCAGTCAGTGATCTGATTTAAAAATGGGTCAAGGACTTGAATAGACATTTCTCCAAAGAAGGTATACAAATGGCTAACAGGTATATGAAAAGATTCCCAACATCACTAATCAGAGGGAAATGAAAGTCAAAACTATAATGAGATATTTCCTCATTCCCATTAGGATGACTATTATTAAAAATAAAAAATTGTTGACAAAGATAGGAGAGAAAGTGTAACCCATGTGCACTGTTGGTGGGAATGTAAACTGGTGTAGCACTGTGGAAAACAGTATGGAGGTGCTTTGAAAAACTAAAAATAGAACTATATGATCCAGCAGTCCCACTTCTGGGTCTCCAGAAGAGTTGAAATCAGGATCTCAAAGAGATATCTCTACTCTCATGTTCATTGCAGCATTATACACAGCAGCCAAGATGTGGAAACAAGCTGAGAGTCTATAAACAAATGAATAGATAAAGAACATGTAGTGTATACATACAGTGAAATATTATTTAACCTTAAAAAAGGAAGGAAATCCTGCCATTTGTGACAACATGGGTGAAGTAGAGGACATTGTGCTAAGTGAAATAAGCCAGTCACAGAAGGACGAATGATCCCACTTACATGAGGTCCCTAAAATAGGCAAACTCATAGAAACAAAGAGTAGAATGATGGTGGCCAGAAGTTGGAATGGGGGAAAGGGAGGAATTGCTGTTTAACAGGCATAACGTTTCAATTGTGATTGAGTCCTAGAGATTGTTGTACAACATTGTGCTTGTAGTGCTTCATAATACCATACGGCACACTGTAAAAGTTGTTGAGAGGGTAGATTCCATGTCAAATGTTCTTACCACAATAAAAGGAGAGAGAACCAAATGGATCTCTCTCTCTCTCTCTCTCTCTCTCTCTCCCTGTTGGATTTTATTTTGCTTTGTTTTGTTTTCAAAACAGAACTGGAGCTCTTTAATACTGCATTACTGCTGAATTACCTTGAAATGTAAAGTTGATACTTTTTGTGAGCTGGCACATTGTTCTTCCTCTTGAATTTTAAAATTTGACTTTGCTGAGGGGAATTTCATTTTCTCTCATCTGAAATTACAAACAGATCTCTTCTGTGCCAGAGTTAAGCATGAAATCAAGGTAATTAAAGATGAGTAAAGCTAAAATTTCCCTTAGCAAAATCAAAGCAAAGGAAAAAAGTAAATAAAGACTGTCGTGACTGAAGTAGCATTACTCATAAATCCTCTGGGGCTTGTGCCTTTGTTTTTGTTTTATTTTTTTTTCCCTGTTTTCTTTTTCAGTGTAGGATTAGATCAAAATTTGAGACCAAGAGAATGGTCAGAAAGGATTGTAAGCAGGTAGATAATTGCAGTGGTCTCCTCTTCATTTCTGTAAATGTTTGCTTGTTTGTCTAGTAAATTGTTGTGTGGCTGTGGTGTCCCATTCTACAGTACTAAGATGCCAGTGCATCACATTTAGGCAAGCAGGTGACAGTTTATGACTTCCTAACTTAATACTGTCAGTTCCTTCAGCCAAAGACCACCAGGAACCACCTTTTTCCAGTTGGGTTTATTACTCACTGCAGTGGGAGAGAACATGTGGCACGGGGAGCTGTGGGACACTTCAGTAAGAGGGAGTTACAAAGAATCTTGTAAAGGATTTGGTCTTGGATTGAGTGATTTGAGAGAAGGTATAAGGAAGAAAAATTTGCCCTGGACTGGATGCTGTTAGAAAAAGAGAGCATTTCTGTGTTTGGGTGTTTTGTGGGTAACACAGTAACCGTGTTTTTTATCTGTGCTCAGGCAAAATCATGAAGTGGTCTTGTTCTGTTTCATTTTATCATTGTCTCAGGGTGACCTCATCTGAGGTTAGAGATTGTTATGTCAAACAGGAGAATAAAATGACCTGGCTGTGAACGTGAGACCAGCTTGTAATAACATTAAGGTCTACCTGTGATAATCAGATCAGTTTCAGATGACAGGGGCTCTTTTTTCCCCCTCTCCTCTCCCCTCCCCTTTTCTCTCCTTTCCTTCCTTTCTCTCTCTCTCTCTCTCTCTCTCTCTCTCTCTTTCCTCCCCAACACCCCCCACCCTCTTTCTCTTTCTTTTTGTGTTTTCTGTTCTGGCATGACCAGGAATTCTCCTTTCTGGGTACAGCACCCCCCGCCCCCGACTCATTCTGTTTCTTCAGGCTGCTTTGCCTACAGTGGCTCACTTTCTACCCTTACCTCTGCTGTGGCCACCTGCCCAGGAACTCCTTTCCTGCACTGTGGCCAGTGCCTAAACAGGAACAGTATCAAGGCCCTTTCACACTGCCTGGATCAGGTGAGGAAACAGGTATGTTGCAGGCATACCATATTGGAACTTAGAGGGACCTGGGCATCCCTAGCTCCTTTTTTCTCCCTTACTTCCCCCAATTCATAAAGCTCAAATTATCATTTATTCCACAGACTTGCTACCATCCTCTTCCAGTCCATCTCCTTTGCCTTAGGCCAGGCTACTGTGCAATTTCATTGGCAGTATTACCCATCTGTCTCCCTGTGGTCTCTTTTAACCCTTACAACCCCTCCCCTGCACAGCTTCCAGAGTAACCTACAAATGCAAATCCGAGAGTATTACTGCTTACCTTTAACTCTCCATGACATTTAAGACAAAGACCAATCTCATTTACAAAGCTTGTCACGATATAACCTTTATGTATCTTTTCAACATGTAACTTTCTTTGACTTTATCTCCAGTACGCTAGCCATATTGCAGGTTTATCTGCTCCTCAAATGGGTTCTATGTGCTTATTTCCCCCCATGTCTTGACCTTTATACATGATCATCCCTCTACTTAGAACCCACCCTTCCTCCTTCTTCCCTCTAAGCTCTAATTCACATCTAACTTGCCCTTAAGACCTCAGTCTAACGCTGCCTTACCTAAGTCCCAGCATCTTGTTGAGCACTACCATAGCATGTTGCAGTTCCCTTCATAACACCGTCTCCCTTGATTATGAGCCCCACTCAGTGTCTCCTTTGCCCAGAAGACTGTGTGTTGTAAGATGATAAGGAACTTATCTGAGTTGTTCACAGCTATACCCACTTCCTGGCATGTAGTGAATGCTCATCGAAACATTTATTGACTATTTGAATGTATTAATCAATTAATTGAATTTGACATACAAATAAAAATTCTACGATAAGTGCTACTACATTATATATATCACTGTTAGTACTAAGGCTTATTTTAATTTTAATAAACAGAATTATATAGGTTGTCTAGGGAAATTGATTAATATGTCAATATTGTTTCCTGGGAAGATGTGTCCAGAATTCTGGACAAAAAACTCATAAACAGCTTTCTGTAACATACCCAGTTATAATAGGTGAGCTGTCCAAGAGGCACCTGGGTGGTACAGTTGATGAAGAGTCTAATTCTTGGTTTTGACTCAGGTTGTGAACTCAGAGGTCCTGAGATCAAGAGCTCAGCATAGAGTCTGCTTGAGACTGTCTCTTCCTGTGCCTCTGCCTCTCCCCTCCATGTGCTCTCTTTCTCAAAAAAAGTAAATCTTTAAATAGGTTGGCTGTCCATGATTTCTCATGTGTTTTTGTATTAAATACTATTTTATGTTGTAGCACTTAATTTCTATATTTTTTGTTTTCTGTCTCTTCAAATGGATCACGGGGCCTTAAAGACAAGTAATATATCTGTCATTTATTTGTGTTTTCCACAAATCCAATTTCTGACATATATCAGGACTGGAGTAAATGTTCTATTAGATTTGATTTTTTTCCCTTAATAAATTGGGCATGTTTAATAAGATAATCAGTTTCCATGAAAGGAATAAATGACATCTGCCTCCCCTCTGATCTTGTGAATTATTGCTCATTCATTATTCATTTGGTCACTAAATGTTTATAGGACTTTTGTATACTTGACTCTGTGTTAAGTATTGGTTGTATAGTGAATGAAAAACCGCTATCTTTCTTTAAGGAGTTCATAAGTAAATAGATAATAATAATATGATATAAATGCTAATGGTAGAAGCACAGAAGAAGCAGTAACTCTGATTAAGGGAGTATCTGGGGTTTTGAAGTGTGAGAAAGGAGTGTGCCTAGGTTATTGTTTTCAACAGCTGAGAGCCATACAAAGCAGGGGAGTTGATTGGCACTTAGGGTAGGGGTAGAATAAGAGCAGAGAATCAGTCTAGAAAGGTAGGTTGGATCTGGCCTGGGATTGTGAGCTATATTAATGAGTTATGATCTCATCCTATTAGGTGGTATGTAGATGCTGTAGTATGCAGCCCAGATCCTCCTCAAAGAATAAATAACTTAACTTCCTCAGCTGCTGGAAGAGCTGGTAAGAGAAAGCCCTTAGCAATCCATTGTTGGCCCCTCAGGGGATTGCCTCATGTGGAAAAAGTCATCTTGTCCAAGTTCGTGCCCCCTTCTCACATTGTCCCACATTCCATGATTGATTCACGCAAGTGGATAAGGCCTCGTTCTTTGACCCCAACACAAAAGTGTTATTCCAACCTCAGAACTCCTCAGCTGAGACCCCGCTGAGACAACTTAACATTTTCAGTTCTCCCTCTGCTTGATTCTGCTATTTTCCCCTTCCTTTCCATAAGCATAGATCCTAAAATTGTTCCTTAATAAAACTCCTGCTTAGCAACATATTTTCCAAGTCTGTTAAACTGAGGAAATCAACTTACAACAGGTGGTAGTAACGAGTCACCAAGGGATATGAAGCAAGAAAGTGATATAATAAAATATATATTTCTTCAACATGAGCTTTCCCACACATACGAAAACTAATTAGGTTTTAAACAAAAATTCACATCAATTAATTTATTTCATCAGGGATTATTCCTGTAGGGCTGAAAAAACTGGTATGGCAGCTGCAAGAGCATGTAGTGTTGATATTTTTTGATAATGCATCATTTCTCTTCATTATTGATATCATATTCATCTTTTTTTAGGATTTTTTTAAACATCAGAATTCATTAAACTTTGTCACAGAGCAAAGGAACTACAAAGTAAAATCTTTATATTCAAAACTTTTATAATCAGGGGAGGAGTCAAGATGGCGGAGAAGTAGCAGGCTGAGACTACATCAGGTAGCAGGAGATCAGCTCAATAGCTTATCTAAACATTGCAAACACCTACAAATCCAACGGGAGATCGAAGAGAAGAAAAACTTTTATAATCAGGAAATTATCCTGATTAAGAAGTAAATATATAGTCTTGATATTTAGGAGATCATCCTAGATATAAAATGGGAAAACAAGACATCTTTCACAACATGTACATTAATTTCTAAAACTTTTTTACTTTACTATGACAAAACTAACGTTTGAATTCTACAAAATGGGAGAGTTTTGTTCCACCATCAGATGACTGAAAATTGCATCCTTTTAATTTTGCCTTTCAAATGTTCAAATCCTAAAAACAGATTAGATAAGCCAATGGAGAATTATACAAATAAGGGTTACAGTCGATCTTTTATATTCCAGTTTTTTTTTCTTCCACTTCTGTTGAATATTATCAGATTACCTTTAAATCTACAATTCAATCTACATTCAATCTGTAATTATTGAGAATTTATTATAAGGAAGGCACAGAGAATGGTCATAAATAAAATCCATCTAAACCTACTGGAAGACCCAGTCCCTGACTTCCCCTCCACATGCATTACTGGGAGTGCCTCACATGAGTTCCCATGAATCTAACACCATGGGGTCAGCTGCCATGTGGGTTTCCTGTTTCTTTTCTCTTTTGCTCCGACCTCCTAAAGTTGAGCATCACTACATTTACTTTATAGGAGTTTTCCACATTATGGAAGCACAACACAGGACCACTGAGGTTCCTCTCTTATGTCAATCTCTCCAGATTGTGTGCAGCGCCACAGGAAGGCACCAGAGCCCTGCAGTTGACAAAACTCTGCCTTTAGTTCCAAAAAAGAGAACTGTGTTCTTCGTTACACTCTTTAGTGGGGGTTTCCATTTTACTCCTTCAGGCATTAACCATTATATTATTACAGGATATGAGTTGGGACGTGGACACCATAAATGCAGACTTGCCCTTCCCTTCAGTGACTAAGACTTTGTCAGTCTTTTCACATCTGATTTCTTGGGATGACATTCCTTCCAGGAGTTCTCTTAGTTCCTTATATACATAGACTCATATGGGTCTGTTTCAGAGTTGACTCAATATTTCTGAATTCTGTGGTGGTCAACATTTAGATTGGGGATACCACAAAACAATAAGTGATTATGAAATATCTGCTTTAAGATATTCTAGAATTTCTCTAATTACTAACACGCATCAAGATGAGCTGAAGTCATCAAATATTTGTAAATAGCTGAGAGAAGAGAACAAATTGCTACTATTTACAAATGGTCTGCTCTTTTTTTCTTTCAGAGGATCATAAATTCTAGATTTTTATATTAATGTATTTTTAAAAGAGTAATTGACTCAGTACTGTTTCAAATTTTGAAATTAATTAAACATGTCTTAATATATAAATAAGATAATCTTTGTATGAATGAGAAAAACATACTTAAAAGATTACTGAAAAGTTTGTATAATACTTTAGAGTTGTTCTTGGAAAAAGATGATGGTAAAATATTAAGAGGGCTATCGGCTATCATCTTTAAAATGGAAAGAGGGTTTGTGACATTTAAAGCCAGGTAAAAACCTTTAAAAATTGTATCTCAAGGAAAAATTGTAATTTCTCAACAAGAAAATCCCTATTCATCATTCAATATATCATCATTTAATATGAAAGACAGCAGAATGCACTTATTAAATGCTGAATAAATTTGCATTTTAGAGTAATTTAGTTTTCACTAACATAATTTGAATGGCTCAAGTGAAATATAAAGGAGTTAACAGATCATTTAAAGTGTTAAATTTTTTTTAATGATTTTATTTATCCATTTGAGAGGGAGAGAGTGAGAGAGAGAGCATGAGAGGGGAGAAGGTCAGAGGGAGAAGCAGACTCCCCGTGGAGCTGGGAGCCTGATGCGGGATTCAATTCTGGGACTCCGGGATCGTGATCTGAGCTGAAGGCAGTCCCTTAACCAACAGAGCCACCAAGCACCCTCAAGTATTAAATTTTATAGGAAAAATATATTGGCAGGTATAACAAACATTCTTTTTTTTTTTCATTTTATTTATTTTTTCAGTGTAACAGTATTCATTCTTTTTGCACAACACCCAGTGCTCCATGCAAAACGTGCCCTCCCCATTACCCACCACCTTATAACAAACATTCTTATTCCTAAGATAAATTTTTAACTCTTTAAAATGACAATCAGAAAAATAATATAGTTCCAGTATACTTAAATGATTTAATTCAGTAAGAATTTTTCTTTCTTTGCAAGCATGAGTTTAACTTATGCCTCTAGAACTTTTATTGTTCATAAAACCATTCTATTTCATTTCACAATTTCACATTTCACAATTGTTTTCTCATATGCTGGTGGTTTATTACAGAGAATTACGCAAGATATTAGGATTTGTTAGAATGGAAAAAATGGTGAAAATTATATTTGAATAGACAGCAACACCAGTATTTGTTATCTGGATTTCCAATTCCAGACATTTTAGAGCACTTGATTTTCAGATACATAAGGAAGAAGTCTACAACCTCCCTTTATCACCTCTTACGGCAACTAACAAAGCATATTGCAGGAAGTTTGACACAAATGCTTGTTGCAATATGTGACTTAAGCCATGTTTTCCTTAATAAAAAAAAAAGGCAAAAAAATCTGACATTATCACCTTGTCTTTCTTTTTTTTTTTTTTAAGATTTTATTTATTTGACAGATCACAAGAAGGCAGGGGGGCAGGCAGAGAGAGGGGGGAAGCAAGCTCCCCGCTGAGCAGAGAGCCTGATGTTCTCTCAGGACCCTGAGATCATGACCTGAGCTGAAGACAGAAGCTTAACCCACTGAGCCACCCAGGCACCCCTCACCTTGTCTTTTCTTGAGAGGCTAGAAGACTAGGAGTTAAAGGCCTAGGAGAGATAAGTTAAAGGATTGGTGAAACCTAATAGAAGCCAACGTCTTTACACAAAAACTTTAAGAGATATTTTATCTGAATTTTAAGAGAGATTTTATTTAGCCTGAATTTGGAAGTTGGTCTTAAAAGAGGTTAGCGTACTTAAGGATAGGATGATCTATGGTGTTGTTGTTTTTTTTAATTCACTTGGATTGTACAACCACATTTGGAACCATTGAACTAATATTGCTATAAGCCAACTGGTTTTTGTTTTTTGTTTTTAATAGCAAGTGGAGTTTGCCAAATCCATGCTATTCGTAGGTTTCTAGACACAGCTATGTTACACATACCACTTGAATCTATGGTCAGAAGACAGCTCATTCTTACTTTTAGCACATACAGAAGCAGTTATAAATCTAGACCAAGTAAAAATATATTTAAATTATACATCCAAGGTTTGTAAGAGACCACTTGGTTAAAATTAAGTGTGACTATTAAGTTTTTATTGGGGGGGAGGTATATGTAGATTTATATATAGGATATACAAAATATATGCATACATTTGTGACATATATATCTTTAGCCTCTAAAATCTGAGACTTAATTTTAGCAAGGTAAGCTGTATTATTTTTGCTTTTCGCCTGCCTGATTTTAACATTAGGTCATGTATAAAAACTAACTGATGCCATGTTAATTTAGCCATTTTAATTTAGTTCTCTATGCCATTTTAATTTAGAAACAATATATCTGAACTTATAGATGTTTAGTGGTAAATGAGGCTTCCTTTTTTCTATTTAGTTTAAATGTCTTAAATACTTAAAGCCGTCAATTTTTTTTTTATTGTGTTGAGATCATGACCTGAGGCAAAGGTAGTCACTTAACCTTCTGAGCTACCCAGGCACCCCTCTCTATAGCATTTTAATCACCACCATTTTTGTGGTCTCCTCTGTTGATATATAGTTTACATAGTTTTGAATTTTATAAGGATATTTTGTAAGAGGCATGTACTGGGTTTTGTTCTTGTGGCCAGATATACTTTTTAGTGCTCATATTTGCACATAATTCTCACAAGTCACTTTGTAAAGTAAAGAGACAATGTTAACATAATTTATATTCCAAAAATCTAGGACGTTTAAGCAGATTTAAATACTCACTTTGTAACAATTAACAATGAACCTCATGCTGTGGTCAACCACATTTAAATCTTACAATAATTCTTATGACAAGAATTTGTTGTGTTATTTGAATGTTTTATGCTTTGTCTATCCACTTAATTTTGGTTTTGAACATGATAAACCGTTATTTCAATTTTATTATCTTCAGTTATTATGTCTTTGATTCAGTAAGGAGCTCTCATTCTTTGGCCATTAATTCATTAGTTTGATAGGCCCAGCAACTTAATTGTGCATCTCTAAAAAGTAAATATGAAGTTGAAAATATTTTTTGAGGAAAATGTACAAATATTAGTAAATTTACTAACAACTACTGGTATACTGCTATTAACGAACTGTTACAGGTTGGATGCAAAAGACACATCACATCTTCTTTCAATGAAAATATATTTCTGACTACTACAAAGATGATTTTTTTGGCTGTGACAAACCCTTAATACAATCTGTCAAGTAATGGCTCATTTCTCCTACCATGGGGTGTTCTTGATATCTTACCTAACATCTCTGTGCCTCGGGTTCCTAATGTGTAAAATGGGGATAATAGTAACAATTCACAAGCTGCTATAGAAATTGGTATTCATTTTCTAATGTTGCCATAACATATTATCACAAATTTCGCTTCTTAAAGAACACCCATTTATTGTATCTCATGGCTCTCTGGATCAGCATTCTGGGTGGAGCATGACTCAATGAATCCTCTTCTTGGAGTCTCCTGAAAGCAACATCGGTAAGACTATGTTCCTTTCTGGAGGTTCTGGGGATGAATCTGTATCTGAGCTCATTTAGGTTGTTGGACAACTTCAGTTATTTGCAGTAACAGAACTGAAGTCATCATTTACTGTCGACTGTCAGCTGGGGGTCAGTCTTTGATCCTACAGGCTGTACCCATTTCTTCTCACCTCTCCAGGTGGCTCTCTAGCAATAGTGGGTTGAGTCTCTCTCATACTTTGAATTTCTTTTGCTTCTGCTGCATCTCTCTGATCTCCAGCCAGAGAAAGTTCTCTGCTTTTAAGGGCTTGTTATGATAAAATTGAGTCCATCCAGATAATTCAGGATAAATTTAAGGTCCATAATCTTAATTACCTCGCAAAGTCCCTTTTGCTATATATGTCACACATTCACATGTTCTGGGATTTAGGATCTGTACATTTTTGAAGGGCTATTATTCTGCCTATACCACAATATTAGAGAAATTAATTCATGGGAAGTGCTTAAAACAATGTTTGATGCAAGTTGTTCTTATTTTTTTATATTGTAATAACTGTGGAAATTAATATATACAATGTACCATGACATCATCTGAATTCAACATTTTGTACAAACCCAGCATTGGCATTTATTAGTATGATTGGTTGTGGCTGTCTTATTAGCCTACAACATTTAAAAAAATTAGTCTGTCACAATTTTTCTGTGTCACATCATAAAGTCATATTTTAAAATATATTTAAAAGCCAAAGTCAAATAAGGATATATTTTTCAATTGTAAATTATAATTTTGGAAGAGAAATTTTGTATTTAAACTAGGAGAATAATTCAATCTGAGTATTCATCATATTTTGGGCTATTGCTATCACTTTGACATTAGGAAATTGGCAGCAACCAGGCAAGCTTATCAATGCATTAATTTTTTTTTTTAAAAACCTGTCAGCTTGGGGTACCAGCTTGATAAAAAACTCAAATACAGACATATTTTAAGTCCATGGTAGTTTTTGATTATAAGAACGTCATCCCAATGTTCTGAAGTTGTACTCTATTAATATTTGCAAATAATTTAAGAATTACAAAGTAAAATTTAAAATATCAGGAACTAGAAGAACTTGATGATACATAAAGTCTAGCTGGAGAAATATTTAGGCCTGTACTAAGTATTTTTGTAGAAATAAACATGTTATAGTTACTAATGTGAATCCTTTTCTCTGGTTTAAGCTCTTTGAAGGAAGAAACTGTTCTTTTTCACATTTTGAAATTCTTCATTCTACATAGAAACCTGCTATATAAAGTTGATTAAGTTAAATTTAACATGTTGCTTAATAAACATAGCAAAATAAAAGGAAAATTAGCTAGGCTTCAATATCCATAAATATGCCAGGGTTTTCGTTTTAGCTTACATATAAAGTATGATTAGTTCTTCAATTTCACAGAGAAAAAAATAAAATGGAAATAATCAGGGAAAATTTCTAAGGTACTGTTTCTCTTCCAGTTTCATCAGAAGATTAAAGTCTGTATATCTAGAGTGTTATATATTTTCCAGATGCTTTTCAAGCTCTTAATTTTCTGTTTATTGCTGTTTAGAGTTTGCCATTACTTTGATGCAGCAGGTGAACAGACCAAAATACTCGTGGCAGAGCCAGTAGACAAAACAAAACAAAAATATACACACAAAAGCCCTCATGACCAGTATGGTCCTCACAGACTTTTAGATGAACATCTCCCAGATCCTTTAAGCAACAAGATGGCAGACAAATAAATACATACTTTGTTAAATACAGTAGCAAACTGACTTGTCCTGAAAATAAGCCTAGAGCCAAGAGGAACTAAGACTCCTGGAGGTTCTGACTCTGAAATTTATACTAAGTGAAAAAATTCAAATGGAAAAACAGAACTCCAGTAAATGGGTTGAGAGAGAACTAAAAAAGGAAACATTAAAAAAGAGAAACAAACAAAATACCGAAAGTGTTCAGAACATGCCCCTGGAGCCATTTTTACTTCCTTGGTATAACTTAGTAAATTACGTGTTCCTTAAATATCTGGGCTGTAACTTACCACTTGGTCACATGTTTAAGGCAGAACACAGGACAAACAAAATCAGGATCAGTGTGAATTAGTTCCGTGATATACAATTGATTGCTTACAAAACAAGGAAGGTTTAGCCTTATCACATTGTGGAAAAGTGTTTCTCTTCTTCCACAAATGCAGCCATTGGTTAGAAATATGAGATATGGCTGGAGGGTAGTTAAGAAGCTGGTGCCTCAAATATGAATAAATAAACTGGAGGGTGCAACCACCATTTACATCCCTCTGTCTCTGTTGGTATTTGTAGCACAACTAGGATCCATGAACACCGGTTCTGTTTAGTGACATTTAATGACATGGGGAACTCTGAGGAAAAAAACAAGTTTAGGGAAGAGAGGAGAGGAAATCCAGAAAGCAGTTTGCATCTGCTAAGTTTAAGGTGTCTGTTATACATTGTATATACTGATCCAGTAGACATTCTATAATCAACTCAAGAAAAAGGTTAGGCTGGAGATATGAATTTGGGGGTTAGGCATATGAATGATATCTAAAGCCACTGGAAAAGAAGGAGGATACTGGGAATAAGTATAGAAAACAAAAGACAATTGAAAATAGAAGATAGTTCTCTTAACATTAGGTATCATGAAGAGGAAACAGGGGCGCCTGGGTGGCTCAGCGGGTTAAAGCCTCTGCCTTCAGCTCAGGTCATGATCCCAGGGTCCTGGGATTGAGCCCCGGGTCAGGCTCTCTGCTCCACAGGGAGCCTGCTTCCTCCTCTCTCTCTGCCTGCCTCTCTGCCTGCCTCTCTGCCTACTTGTAATCTCTATCTGTCAAATAAATAAATCTTAAAAAAAAAAAAAAAAGAAGAGGAAACAAACAAACAAACAAGGAGACTGATAGGAAGCAGTAGGAAGCAAAAAGAACAATGCCTTGCAACAACAATTCAGAGGTATTCTAAGAAGGAGGCAGGGAGCAATAATGGCAAGTGACAGAGGCAAATTTAAATGAGGGCTGAAAATTGACCTCAGTGCTTGGTAATGTGAAAATCATTTGCGAATTGAAAAGAACAGTTTTGTGGAGTGATGGGGACTGGACTGGGGTAAGAAAGTGTTATATAAGGAAATGGGCATCATTGCTTTTAAAAGATGTAAACCATAAAGAGGAGCAGAGAAATGTGGTAGTGGCTCACAATGACCTACTGTTAAAAGGGTAGAATAGTAATATTTTTTTTTAATTTTTTTAATTTATTTTTTCAGCGTAACAGTATTCATTGTTTTTGCACAACACCCAGTGCTCCATGCAAAACGTGCCCTCCCTATTACCCACCACCTGTTCCCCCAACCTCCCACCCCTGACCCTTCAAAACCCTCAGGTTGTTTTTCAGAGTCCATAGTCTCTTATGGTTCGCCTCCCCCTCCAATTTTTTTTTTTATAAACATATAATGTATTTTAATCCCCAGGGGTACAGGTCTGTGAATCGCCAGGTTTACACACTTCACAGCACTCACGATAGCACAAGTAGGTTCACATTAATAGTAATATTTTTTAAGATTTTATTTATTTATTTGACAGACAGAGTCCACAGTAGGCAGAGAGGCAGGAAGAAAGAGAGGGAGAAAGCAGGATCCCTGCTGAGCAGAGAGCCGGATGCGGGCTCAATCCCAGGACCTTGGGATCGTGACCTGAGCTGAATGCAGAGGCTTTTACCCACTGAGCCACCCAGGTGCCCCAGTAATTTTTTTTTAATTGGAGATTTTGGTATATGCTGAATTGGGAGGGGAAAGAAGAGAGGGAGAGTCACTGGAACAGCAGAGTTCTAGAGCAGGTGAAAATGGTACTCATGAAGGGATTAGTCCTAAATAAAACAGAGTTCATTGACCATTATAGGAGACCAGTAATTGCTAATGACAAGGACAAGGAGACAAGAATGTCTTGGTCAGTAGGGTGGGTGACTAAGGCTGGGCACGAGATCATCAGAAATGGGAATGTTTAGAAATGGGGTGGGAGGACAAGCTCATGGATGAATCATCTTGGCACAGTCCACTCTTTATAGGCAATAATTATTCGAACTTCCCATGGAGTGTTTTAACATACCCTTGAGTGAGAACAGAGTGCCTCTTGCCTCTAATTATAGCTACTGTAAACTCTTCCATGCTGGCCTCATTTGCTTCCCAAACTGGTAGTGATAGGACTTTCTCAGGCTGCTTCGAGAGAGGAAAGGAAATGTCTCCCTTTTCTGCTGTGTTACACAGTTTAATTGTTGGACCTGAAGGTGCTGCTCTCACCTTAAAATCATATTTCTCCCTGGGGGCTATTACACTAGGGGAAGGACTTGGTTTCGATGATTTTTTAAAAAGATTCATTCGTTTATTTTAGAGAGGGATGAGGGACAAAGGAAGAGGGAGAGAAGCAGACTCTTTGCTAAGCGTGGGGCTCCATCCCAAGACCCTGACACTATGACCAGAGCTGAAATCAAGAGTCTGATGCTCAACCAGTTGAGCCACCCAGGCACTCCTGGGTGCTTCATCTTCCCTCTCCAATATTCAGACCTTGTCGCAGAATACCACTCATTGTGTCAGACTCTTTTCTTACCATAAGTTTTCTCCCTGGGCCCCAGGCATTGGAACTATTTATGTTTTTCCTACTGAAATAGTACCCAACCCTGTGTAAATTAGTAACTGCAAATATAAAGTGGGTGATACTGGGTGCCTAGGTGGCTCAGTTAATTAATAAGCAGTTGAATAATAACCTGCCTTCAGCTCAGGTTATGATCCTAGAGTCCCAGGATCAAGTCCCACATTGGGCTCCCTGCTTAGGGGGGAATCTGATTCTCCTTTTGACTCTCCCCAGTCTCATGCGCTCTCTCTCAAATAAATAAATAAAATCTTTTTTTAAAAAGTGGGTGATACCTGCAAGCTATATCTAATACCGGTTACAGCCCTGCCCATCATATGAGACAGTACAAATACTAGAAAACATGCAGGTCTTAGGGGATAATAGAGCCCAGTGATCAACACTGGAAGATGCTCTCATGCAATTTCACAGAGCACTGCCTGGTGTGAAGATTGCAGCTTGCATAGCCTTGATTTTGAAAGTGTCCTCTTGCATATAGGAATAATCTCCTGCCTGGCCAAGGGCCCAGTTTTGACGGGAAGTACATGGGATTGTGAGAAAAATGGGAAAACACTATGGCTAGATAGATAACCTCCTGAATAATAAGTGACAGGTGCTATAACTCGATCATTCTCCCATACAGAAGGCTGAATCCATTCTACTAAGCTCCAGGGGACAGCCAATATGAGAAGCAAAGCAAGAGTTACTGAGAGGAAGGCAGTTTGTTCTGGTCTCCTAAAGATTTCTTGTCTCACTCAGAACTGGATTACAGGGACAGAGACTGATAATACATGACCTTGACTCATTGTTAGTATTGCTGATAAGTCTGGTAAGGCAACTGATTAGAGGTATCAAGAAGGAGAAGATAAACACATTAGCAACTGACCTGAAGTTAGAAATAGCATAATTTATGGATGTTGAAATGTGTAATGGATATTGGGATGATTTTCAATATAATCATAATGAAATTAGGAATCACAGAAAATTGAAGTCACAGCTTAAAAGGTTAGAATTAATTAATTTCCTTTTCCTTTTGGAGGCAATAATCTTAGGCCTTTATAGTTCATGAAGACACCAAAATCTAGGTATACATTTCAATGAAGCTTAATTTATGAGACATTTTGCCTAAAGGGAAAAAAAATGTACCTGTTGGAAGTGTATCTTTTTTCTTTGCCTTTCAATGGGAACGGTGCAGTTTGCTTGAGAAAAAAAATATCCAGAAGTCTACACTTGTTCTATAATTCACATTGTGACATTTAACTGTCAGCTATTATTTCTAAACTATTAACTTTTATGAAAGCTATTTAGACAATGATGTTGATGGTTAATAATACTGGTTTCAAAAATATCAGCGGATAAAGGACACAGTTCTCAGTGCAGTTTAAAAAAAAAAATTCTGAATCCATTCTCCCTCCCTCCCTCCCTCCCTTTCTATTTTTCTTTTCTTTCTTTCTTTCTTTTTTTTTTTAGGAAAAATCTGGGGACTAGTTTTGGCATCATCATATTTTTTTTTCACTTTTGGAAGTACTCTTTCTTTTCTCATATTAAACACTGTTAAGGATTGATTCTGCCCTGAGAGCATTGTAAGAAGAATTTCAAACTTCAGGTTAGAATGGTCCTTGCAGATGACTTTGGTTCTATGTACGTGGTGACCCACAGAGTGTCTAGCACACAGTAGGTTTCCAGGAATTGGCTGCTGAAAGAGTTCTAGAAGCTGGGGCAAGTTCTTTATCCCAGTTGAGAGTAATGCACATGTTAAGAAGGAAAAACCAAAAGTAAAATCGACACAAAATATTCCTCTTATTGCTTGCTTGCTTTCTCTTTCTTTCTTTCTTCCTTTATGGGCTCTGCAGTTCCTTTCACAATAATGCTATGAACAGTTTCAACATTCCTGAGCCAAGCCAGTTATTAACTCCTTGAGAAAATTAAATTTTTTTTTAAAGAAAAGCAAAAAAAAATTTTTCAGTCTTGTTAGTAGAGTTATTTAAATTTCACCTAACTAATGTAACAATGTAAACTCAGGGATTCGTAAAAGTATTAACTATGGATACTCTTAAGGATATTGGGGATTTTATGAACCATAAAAAGGAGTTGTTGCACTCTAATATCTTTAATTCATTTTTCAAGTGTTAGTCCATTAAGACATTTCATTTCTCTGATCTGATTTTTCCCCAAGGCAAAAAGTATATATATGTGTGTTTATGTAAAGAGATCAATAGAAAAGTGCTTCTCAGAAGGAAAATCATTAAATTCTCCTCCCCAGAGATAGAGCTCTACTCCATAAGGCATGAAGTAGTTTTACTTGTTATTAATAACTCCAGATAAATGATTCTTGTTTCTGAATGTGCCTGTATCTCCAGGTTTAAGTTAAAATGTTCACATTCTTGTTGGTGACTCTCAAAGCACAAAAGGGAGCATGGGTTTCTGTGCACCTTCACAGGAAGCCTTAGGTTATTCAGGAGAGCTAATTCCTCTGCCCATGATGGTAAAACAAGCCCAGATTTCCAGTAGAAGAGTCCTAGGGCAGACAACGAGACCATCCCTAACACTTTAAGCACAGAGGAAATTTTAAGGCACTGCCAAGTAACATTCAGAAGATAGCCAGAAGTAAACAGTCTTCATAAAAATAAGGTCTGCTAGAGGCTGAGTTAGTGGTCTCTGTTTAACCAGGGCATCATGTTTTGTCCCTTATTCTAATCTTTAATAGTAAGTAAAAGAAAGTTGAAGAAATGTCATCTAGAACTCAAATAGTGACTATATGTTTTCAAAAATATTTTTATTGATATCATCCTAATATGATCCTCAGAACATATATGAAGAGGTATTTTGTAAGTGGCATCATGTTATATAGAACAGTGAAGTGACTGTTCTAAAATCACATGGAAATTGAGTGTCCAGGTGCCATTCAGATTTCATAATTCCAAGCATCAGCTCTGTGTATAGTTCAGTGCTGCCCTTTTGCAAGGAAAGAATTTAGAATTCTCGTCTCTGCCCTCTTGACAGAGACATTTGGAAAACACAGACTCACTAATTATCTACATCCTAAAGCAAAATTTGAGTTAATTGTCACCATTTATTTTCATGGAAGAATTTAGTCAAGTAATTATGAAAATTATTTCAAAGAACAAAATCTGTTGGCAATGATGGGCTCTAATGAGCAAATATTAAGCTGCTACATTAATTCTCCAAAATTAGTGCCCTTTCTGTTTCTTCCTTAAATGTAACAATTTCTTCAAGAAGAATTAGATATTATTAGTTCTTGACATCAAACGCCATGGGGAACTAATTACATAAAGTTGAATGAATATCTTAACTTTGTTGTCTGGCAGGCCATGGCCAACTTTGTTCATGGAAAGCCCACAAGTAGAGGTAAATAGAAAACACCTGGACCCAATAGGCACAGAGAAAGAAGTGTATAATTGTGGTTTAAGATAGCCAGCTGTCCACAGAACTCATTTCCTCTTTCTCTATGCTATTCACTAAGGTTGCAGGTAGCCACATGACTTAATGCTACCCAGTAGAATCTGGAAACAAAAGTGATGGATGCCAGTTTCAGGTCTGGCTCATAAAAACTCCTCCATGCCTTTTCCCTATTTGCTAGCTTAATGAAATAGACACAGAAGTCTTGGAAGCCATGGGCTGAAGATAAAGCCACAAAATGGAACAAGCCCAGAGCCCCGAATCACCACACGAACAAGAGCTACCTACCAATCAGGAACACCAGTTTTGAAAGTTATGTAAAAACTAAACTTCTGTCATGTTTGAGCTATTTCATAATTTGGAGTTATTGTGACAGCAGGTAGCATTTCTTTGTCTAATGTGTTTAACTCCCAGCATATGCAAAGAAGAGATATTTTTGCATTTAGAATGTTCAGCAAGATTTCAGGACTTGCAATGTGGAAAGCTTGAGCGCCAAGATTTTGATGAATAACAGAATTATTGTCTTACATGGAATTGCAATCACATGGGTATTAGTGTGACCTTTTCAGGAGTGAAGCTTAAAGTCTAGTGTACCTCTCCCTTTTGGTCCCCTTAGACTAAGAATATTCCTCTTCTTGAGTAGTGCATAGACCTGGCATAGATCTGAGCAGGGCATAGACCAACATGGGTGCATCCTCATGAGGAACGAAAGGAGGGTAGGGAGGACATGATCACTCAGGGTGTCTGTGTTGATGCTCTTCTCATATCTGTTTCATACTTGATAAAGTTTGTGAGTAAGACCACTTGGTGATTTCTGCTATCCAAAAACTGAGACCCAGCCTTCTTTGATCATTTATATGTGCAACCACTGTGTATATGAAGCAGAATTTATTGTATAATAACCAAAAAGCAACTTTATTTTTATTTTCATTGCACTTATGAGAGTACACTGTGAGGGCTCCTTTGTCCTCTGCTCCTGAATTAAATTTAGGGAATGTCTGAGTATTATATAGGTTCAATTCAGTAATTACTATGACTAGTTAATTCACTGTTGTGATTAAAATTTTAAAATGCCTTTTAAGATTCACCTTTGGTCCACTTCTTTCTTCTGCAGGATAACTATCTGCAGTGGGAGAGTGGAACATTTCTTTCCATTCCTTGTACTTGAAACTAGTTAGAAGTATTTAGACTTAGAAGTTTAAAAGATCTGTTGATATTATTATGTGGAAATATAATACCTGATCTCTAATAACCCAAAGGTATAAAGTTAATATAACAAAAGTGAGAATATATACAAATAGAGGAAAGTTAATTTTTTCTGTTATTGGTTATAATCATATCTCAACTACCACTCAGTAGAAACTGTTGAATATCAGCCAAATAATGATTTTAAATTTCAGGCCTTAGATCTTAATTCCATCCAGAATGCTGGTTGTTTGATTTTAGGGAAAAATAATATATTTTCTTACTGAATTATAATTCAGTGTGAGAATATGTCACCTCAGGCAACCATATGAGATACTATTAAAAATGCAATTTATTCTACTACATAAAAATAACTAAAAATGCTTCAAATCACAGAAGTGATGTAAGCAATGAACTGAAACATATTTCAAACCCATTAAATTTCAAAACTTTGTTCATTCTACTTCTACACATAAACTAGCACTCGAGAAAGTCAGTGTTGTTTATTAAAATCTAAATTTCATTATAAGAAGAAAACATTTGAAAAACGATCATTGTTGAGGCTGAGTGAGGAGTGCATGGAGATTCATTATATGTTCTCTAACTTTTTTGTGTGTGTTTGAAAATTTACATAATAAGAAATGTTGTGATAATTGTGAGAACTCTACATGAACAAAAAGTTATTTACACTTGAGCCAATTTATTTAACTGCTGGTAGGAAATCAGTGTGGCTCTTTCTCTGAAAGTCAGCTTCCAAAAGGAAATAAGTAAAGGGGGTAAAATATACCCATTGGAAATAGTTGCCAACCAAAGGGGAAGATCACTTCTAGAAAGTACAGAAGATTGAGTATCGCCCCAACACCCCAAGAACCAGAAAAATCTAAAGTTAGCACATTAAATGTGTACCTTAATCAAGGTGAAATACTGCAAAGGTATTTAAATGTGTCACTGTGCCAATCTAAATTTAAATGGTGGGGTGCCTGGGTGGCTCAGTTGGTTTAGTGTCTGCCTTCCACTCAGGTCATAATCCCAGGGTCCTGGAATGGAGCCCCACATCAGGCTTCTTGCTTGGCAGGGAGAAGTAGGCTCTCCCTCTGCCTGCCCCTCCCCCTGCTTGTGCTCTTTCTTGCTCTCCCTCTCTGTCAAATGAATAAATAAAATCTTAAAAAGTAAAAAATAAATAAAAATTTAAAAAAACATAAATTTAAATGGCTATTTGTGTTTCAACAGATTTGCAAGGTATAACCATCTATTTAACCACATATAACTAGAATCCTGACTTTTATGTTAGCCACTACATTGTTTCTTGTTAATTTTACCATATATAGATGCATCCCTAAATGACATAAAGCTTGGTTTTATCTACTTCTGAACTTTATGTAAATGGAATAATATGTATGCTTTATTGACTTGTTTCTTTCGTATAAAAAGACATTTGAGAGCTTTATCCAGTGTTGATGTTCTCACCTGCAGTTCATTTATTTTTGTTGCAGTTCTTTGATATGACTATATTGCCAATTTATTTTTGCTGCTTTTTCATTAACAATCTACTTTTGATGATGAACTTTGAGGATGTGTTAATTTTCCAGTTATTATAGACAATACCACCTTGTTAATTGTGCAGATATGAACTAATCTAGGATAAATGTAAGTGAAATTGTTGGGTCAGTGTGTGTAGGAGGTAAGGGGAATTGCTGGGACACTGGGTGTAGGTTCAAGTGTTTTAGGTAGCATCAAACTGGTTTTCAAAATTTTTGTGCCAATATCCAACAGCATGTTGAAAGTCCTATGGCTTTATAGCCTTACTAATACTTTTCAATTTTTGCCACAGGCGTATTTTCTCTTTTAAATGAAGGAATACCTATGATGATAAATAAGCACCAGGAAAAAAGAAAAATGATGCACTCTGAGCCCAAGTTTATTACTTGCCTCAAGAGTTTCACATATTTTTCAGACTCTTGCCAATAATAATTTTTAAAAAGTAAAGCATACCCACAGGGAGTCACAAGGCAATTACTTCTAAAGTAAGTCAGAAGTAACTGTTTGGAAAAGCTACAATTAAGGGAAGCAGAACTTTTAAATGAATAAGAATTAATATTGACATTTAGGATTTATTACTAGTATCAGATCTCTTCCATTTGCCCATTTTAGATTAACTTCCACCTTCCACCATCATGCTCTCTATCCTGGGAGGCTGACCTTTTCAGGACCTGTTGCCATCTGGCTTCTGGTTGGATTCTGCTGTGGAGAATTCCAACAGAAAACAGGAAGGAAAAAGCTCTCTGTTGTGGGACCTGGTCTATGTGCCAGAGGTTTCAGCTTCTCTCAAGGGAACATCTCCATGAGATCCTCTCATTTTGGGTTCCAGTAACCTCTTACTGGAACTTATCCTTTCAGGCCTAGATATGGTAACAGTGTTGCTGTTACAGTCTCCAAGATATCCCACCATCTGCTGTGCTTCCCTGGCCAATCTTTAAAAATACTTTCTTTATTAGTAAACCTTTCTTGAGTTATCCTAACTTGAATATACTATCTATTTCTTGCTGGAACACTGATTGGTACACTATCCCAGTAGTTCTCAGACCTCTGTGTGTATTAAAGTCAGCTAGCAGACTTGTTAAACTACAGACTGTTGGGCACCACCTCTGGAGGTTCTCATTCAATAGATCTGGGTTGCAAACTGCGAATTTACATCTCTCATAGTCTCCCATTACGGTTTGATATTGAGGGGCCAGACTTTGAGAACTGCTGTAATATCTGTTTCAAGTTCAGCAGGGCTTAGCCATTGGTCAAAAAGACACAAACTCCTTTGAGGAAGGAATGTTGCTTGAGTGGGGTAATGTGCCAGAAGCCCTAGATACTTAAGAGCAGGGAAGGAGGTTATAAAACATCTTAGATGGTAACAAATACTTTTTTTCTGTCTCTCTCTCTCTTTCAATTTCTCTGTGATTTCAGTGAATGAAAAAAAGAAAAAGGCTATTTCTTTTATTTTGCTTTTTTTCTTCCCTGAAATAAATGAAATCTATTCTAGTTAGAAAAACTTCATATAAAAATTGCTTTTTTAGGAACATAAAAAGTCGCATGTTAAATTACATGGCTTGGCAAATATTGTTACTTTCTTTTCTCCAAAGGGGGCAGATGGATGGAATAGGGAGCATGTAAAGAGAAAATTATCCAGGTGAAAAATGTACTGTTTATTTAAAGCACTTTGCCCTACTGGAAAATGGTGGGAGGAAGCCAATATTTTTTTGAGCATCTCCTATTTGCCAGTCTTTTATAAACATTAACTCCTTTTATCCTACCCCCACCCACACCAAATCCATGTAGTATATATTATGCCCTGCATTTTAAAATGAGGAAACAGACCATGAGAAGTGAAATAGCATGTCTAAAACCACATGGCTCATTATAAAGTTAGTACTAGAAACCAGGAGTATCTCCAATGACCACGATTTTCCCACTAAGTCACACTGACCCCAAAGTAGAACTTGAAGACTGTTATGGATGCTAGGTGGCCTTCAGGACTGAAGGACTTTGCCCTCAGTGTCTGAGAATATTGCTAGTTGACAGCTCTCAGCTTCAGTTTTCTGTGGGAATTGCCCTCTATCAGAGAGAACTGCTTTGCCACTGTCATACTCCTTCCTGCAGTAGCCTGTATCTAATCATTGAGGTGATATGGAGGTAGTATAAAGTCTTACATCCCTTGGTAGACCTTCCTGTAATTGGACCACAGTCCAACTACTCCCTCTACCCAGTCCTGCTTCTTCCTCATCCCTTCCATAATGGCTGACCCTGACAATGTTCTCTAATAAATTGTCAGCATGCTAATCTCCAACTCAGGGACTATTTCCCAGAGAACCTAACCTATGACAAAGATAGACCTTTTTGTTTTTCTAGATTGATGAGACAATAAGGAATGGCTCACAAAACTGTAAATTTCCTTATAATGTTAGGTGATTTATAATTTGGGTGCTCAGAGCTCGGTTGGGGCAACCTGAGGGTTTTGAAGGGTCAGGGGTGGGAGGTTGGGGGAACAGGTGGTGGGTAATGGGGAGGGCACGTTTTGCATGGAGCACTGGGTGTTGTGCAAAAAGAATGAATACTGTTACGCTGAAAAAATAAATAAAATGGGAAAAAAAATAAAACAGATGAAAAGAAAAAAAAATGTTAACAGTGATTTTACTGAAAAGGTCAATAACTCCTATACCCAGTCTTGATAAATAAATGAGTTTCTAGCAGAACAAACAAAAACAGAAAAATCGAGGACCAGGTAGGATCTTTAAGAATATCTGAATACCCCTGACCCTTCAAAACCCTCAGGTTGTTTTTCAGAGTACATAGTCTCTTATGGTCAGGGGTGGGAGGTTGGGGCAACCTGAGGGTTTTGAAGGGTCAGGGGTGGGAGGTTGGGGGAACAGGTGGTGGGTAATGGGGAGGGCACGTTTTGCATGGAGCACTGGGTGTTGTGCAAAAAGAATGAATACTGTTACACTGAAAAAATAAATAAAATGGGTAAATACAAAAAAAAAAAGAATATCTGAATACGCATTTTATTGTCCTATCTCTTTCTCTTTCTTTTTCTGATTTTTTCATGTTTTCATGCTCTCTTCCTCTCTTCCTTCCCTTCCTCATCCTCTCTTTCCTCCCCTCGTTCTCTCTCTCCCTTACTCCCTTTCTCTCTCACGTTCTAGGTTTCTGTCTCTTTGATCTTTTCTCTCTTTTCTCTGAAGCATGTATCTTGTGTTTCAGATATTTATTTTTCATTATGTTTCTTCTTTTCCAGTTTTTGAAGGGAGGCTCAGCATTTACTGCAGTTATTTTGATTGAAGTAATCTTTATGCCCCTATTAAATAAATTCCAAAAATAATTATTTTCTTTGTGTTGTGCTGGCAGTAATTTTATTAGTTTCTGTCCCTTGAGATAACTAATCTTTTTCCCCATCTACCTTAGTTGACCTTAAAAATCCCAGGAAGAAATATTATAAATGCCAAGGTTGCTTATTTATGGAATATTGATTTGAACCCAGGTAGGGTAGGTGCTCACTTGTCTAACATGATTGGAACCAGTAGCTGTTCAGTTAATCAAAAAGCAGTTTGAAATGAGTAGGCATATAAGTAATACATACATCGTAAACATTTTAACTTTAAAAATACAAATATGTGTTCATTTGCCAATCTTTTCAGTAGAGCAAATGTCTTTTTATTAAGCATGGATCAGATGATCAGAGTTCCACATATTTCTTTCCCAAACCAGTCATGTATCATCCTCAAGTTTTAGTTTCATTTTCTCTAATGTGGAGCAAAGACACGTGTGAAGTGTCTTAAAACTTTCCTTAATCACACCCCATATTTCAGTGTTCCTATCCACACCTAATATGGCAAGACCTATATAAACAATTCACTTTAACTGAGTATTTCTAAAGTATGTAACTTTGATTCCACAGAAACCAGAACTCTTCAAACTTGTATTTTATTGGTTTATTTATACTAATTGTCATAATTTCAATGTCACATATATTTAGCACTAACAGTTTTGGCACTAAGAACCACAGCTTACTCTTAGTAAGTATATGACTCACTTTGAAGTAGCAGAAATATATGGGCAGGCCAGAGAGTGACCTAGTAATCCATGAGCACGTCATCTGCCATGGCCATCAGTTGGTGTGATTTATAAAAGGAATGGAGAGTGGTAGTTAAGTCAGCAAGCTGGTTAATTCAAAGTTGGTTAAGAGAACTGCTACATTTCCAAACCTGAAGGGTTAACTGAGTTATTCTCAGGTTATCTGTGTTCTCTGAAAATTAATTAATTTACTTTTTAAAATGTTACTTAAGTTCCGTAATTTTCATCCAATCCGCATCCCCACCATACTTGTCAGTAGTAATACCTATCGTGTCTAAAATATTGTGGAAGAATTTTTTTCTATGTGGTCATCACCATATTATGTATTTTCATAGAATAAATACTTAGAGAATTAGCTAAAATGTGTGTGTGTGCGTGTGTGTGTGTGTGTGTGTGTGTGCATGCATGAGAGAGAGAGAGGGAGAGAGAGAGATATTAATGGGGCCAAATTCAAGAGATATTTCAATCATCATAATCATCATAATGCATTTTTTTAAAAATTTCTGAATCCTTTTAAGAAATGTTGTGTTCCCTGGTAGCAGATTCAGTTTTGACGTTCTTGTAAGGATCAGGGATGAACTCACAAACTAATTATAGTCAATTTAGGATTATTTTATCACTAAATATAATTTTGCAAACCATGGTCAAGTACTATCATTTTAGGAAGGGAACCATTTTTTTCCTCAAAAAATCAGGATGGATGACAGATACATACTAATCAAATCCTTTGACTTGGAATTAAAAATGAAATATTGTAAGTAAATTTTTGAGGTATAAATATTAATTTTTTTCTGAAAGTAGAGCTATACAGTAGGATAAAGGAAAGGTAGAGAGAGGTAAACACCACCTCAATGTTTAGTACATCCCTCTTTCCAAGTTTTCAAGTTGCCCCCAAATATGGATAAAGTTAGGACAGAGCTTTCTAAGAATCCCAAGAAGAGAAAGATGAGCAGCAGTCCCTCTCAAATAGGTCAAACTGACAAACCACAGCAAAAATGATACCCCTGCCCACAATGAAACCATAAAACAAATTCTAGATAATATACATGTATTATTAGAAGTGCATTGCTAGAAAAGGTAACTAAGCTTTTGAAAGTTCAGAAGCTCTGTCAACAGAATACATCTGTGTCTGTTTGCTACCTTGAAGGTTTCACATCCCACTCCAAAAGAGAGTATTTTAGTGAGCTCAAAGAGAAGGCTTAAAGGCCCCTCTTTACCTTGAATAGCATTTCTTCCCCTAAAGACTGAAGAATGACATGCCATTTAGAAGACTGCTCTCACAATGAGGGGAGCACTCATCTACCTCTGCCACAAGTGAAAGAGAGGTTAATGAGACTGTCACAAGACTTGGGTTCTGCCACAGTGGTTCCAGTCTTGACAGAGTACCCACAAGAGTCTGTACCAGGTACATTTATGAAATCTCAGAAGTCTTAGTAAATTATACAAGATACATTTAAAGAATCATTGATGTTAACCTTTTCTTATTCTTTAATGTATGTTGGATATTTTGAAGTTGTCTAAAAATTCTAGGAGGGCATTTGAGCCCTTAGCCAGGGCTCTATTACTCCAGCCCATGAAAAGGAAATTGTGAGAAACACACATTTTCTCCTTTTATACTCATTCAAACTGATTCTTAAAAAGGTGTTAAATTTTTTAAATGCTTACAAGAGGAAAAGAGATCTATTGGCAGGAAGTAAACAATACAAAAAGTCTTTTAAGACCTGTAGTATTTATATGATAACCAAATATACCAAATCCCAAATCAGGAGATGCATTGTGATAGATACTAATATATATGTGCCTATTTGAAGAAAATAAGCTGGCTATATGAAATTGGGAGTATGCCTGAACAAACAGATTCACAGAAGACAAAATTATATAATCAAAAATTGGGACTGGGGTACTTGGGTGGCACAGTTGGTTAAGCATCCAACTCTTGGTTTTGGCTTAGGTAGTGGTCTCCAGGTTTGAGACTGAGGCTCCCGTCAGCCTCCACACTCAGCGCAGAGTCTGCTTAGAGTTTCTCTCCCCATCCCTTCTAAAATAAATAAATAAATCTTAAAAAAAATTGAGACTAACAATTTTCAGACACCTTTTTGAAAATATATCTTAGCCTATTTGCAAATTTCACATTGATTTTCAAAATTTTTCAGGACCAGACTTCAATAAACCTATTTGGTACTTAATTTTAGTTCTTGCTATAATTGCTAAGAGTCAGGCTCATGTAATAGTGAGTTCTAGAATAACAGACCTAACTCCAGATCTACTGATTATTGACCAGCTCTTTTCATCTCGAACAAGCCTCTTAAACACTGCCACAGTTCATTCCATTTGTGAACTAAACAATAATAATTCCTATCTATAAAGTTAGAATGAGAATCAAACAAAATCTATAAATCTGTTTGAAAATGAATTATAGATACAGAGATATAAAATATTATTGCACAGAAAGCATTTGTTAGGGTGAGGATTAAAAGTTAAAGGCATCTCAACTCAGGATGTGGCACAGCTGGGAGCCTGTGTACATAAATATATCACTTCATCACTATTTCCTTTTCTCCCCTTCTCTCCTAATAATACAGATCTCACTTTTCCAGTTTCTTCCAAAGCTTCTTTGTTAATCACCATATTTCAAATCTTTTTATTGACACGTTGACATTCTTCTCCTAAAATGCTTCTCAGAGACATCTTCATTGATCTTTTAATTCTTCTTCCACTTGACAGACTCCTTCTGCCTGGTCTCCGACACTGATCATTCCATATTGATAAGTATGAGGACAAGAACAGTTTCTATGAATTTAAAAAAAGTATATAGTAGGTCTTTCAATGCTTTCATATTGAGAAAAGTTATTGTGATGTTTTTAAACCAGTATAATTTTACGTAAGTATAATAAGGTATCTAGATTTGTAAGCGTATTTATTTTTGAACAGGGTCAAGGTCTTGATAACAGTGCAGGCAGAGTTTTTTCTTAGATCTCAAGCAATAAATCATCCATAGTGATTTAGGATAAGAACCTTAACTCGGGCAGTGAGCATGGGAAGAAAGGGAGATTATGACAGGATCAGAAGTCCTATGGAAAATGGAATCAATAATACAGACTGTAATAGTGTTTACTGGGGGAAGGAAACACCAGGTAAATAATTTAATAAATGGTAGTACTGTCAACCCCAGTACAGAATACTCATCCCTAAGCATTCAAACTAGCAACCCATAAGTTTTCTTAGGTATGCCATTGTCTCTGGAATCGCTGTGCATATCCATAAACTGGGCCCTTTGCACTAAATATCTTTTTCTTCCCTTGTCTTCCTAGAAATCTCCTTCAAAGTCATATGAAAAGTTTTCATCCCTTCTGGGAAAGTTTCTTTGAGCGATCACATAGCTACAGGCTCCCTTCTCTTGCTTATAAAAGATCTACTTCTGATACCTCTATTATAATACCTACATTTTGTACTGTAATTATTTACAAGTCCATCTCCTGTTCCTCAAGGACAGGGCTGTGTTTTACTCATCTGAATGTCTCCAGGGCAGCAAACAAATACCTAAAATGTGATATAGATTCTACAAATGTTTAACTAGAAACGTGACTGGGAAGATAAGTTAGGTTTGGTGTCTTGAGTATGAATGTGGAAATACTAATTATGCAGTTGAAAATATAGATCAGGAACACAGAGATGGCACAAAAATATGGATGCAGGATTGATTTACATCACTGAGAAAAATGTGTGCCTGAGTGGTAGAAAAAAGGAGGGGACAAAGGTAAGGGAGTGAGGGAATGAGAGCAAAAGCAGTCCCCAAACCAGGTGGAGAATCAGGAAAAAGTAGTTTTACAGAAACTAAGAGAGGAAGACAGTCCAGATGGAGGAAGTTGTTTCCTCTTTTAGTTTCCATAAAACTACAATTCACCACCTGGTTTGGGGACCACTTTTGCTCTCATTCCCTCACTCCTTTACCTTTGTCCATTCCTTTTCCTAAGAGAGGAAGATAGACCAGATGGAGGAAGTTGTTAAAGGTGTCAAGCAAAGCTGCTTCCTTCTGTATAAAATGTGGAATATAACACCTAATACACAGAGTTATGTTGAGGACTGAATAGAATAGGTGACAATGCTTAAAATAATATCAGGGACAAAATGGTGGCAATAATTATTTCAAAATCAAATACAGTGAAAATGGAGATGAGCAAACTAGTCTGGCAATTGGGAAGTAGATGGAAGTGACCAACGTGGGAAGAGTATCCTAGAAAGGAAGGGACAGAGACTGAATTTCTGTGGGGTAAGCAGTGAAAATGGGGTGAGAAAATAGAAAGCAAAAAGATACTTTCCTTTTAGGAACTATATTGATGAAGGAGAGAGGAGAGTGAGGTTGGTGGCCTCAGGAGAAGGGAGACTTGTGTAAAGAATGTTTAGTTGTAGGGCATGAGAATTTTGAACATGTACATAACAGAGGAGGAGGAGCCATTAGAGAGGAAGAAATATTTGCCCAAAGAAGAGCAGAAAAGAGGGTTGGGGATTGGTGTACATTTAATAGAAAATTAAGGGCGGTATTAAGAATTCTCTCTTTCCCATGGGATAGGAGATTAGGTCTCCTAATAACAGTGAGATTCATTTGGGGGTATAAGAGAAGTCATAAATGGATGAAGTGGTCACCATGAAAATGGGAAAGGAAACCGTTGAAGCATAAGTTTAAAAAAATTATTAAATGTCATTAGTTCCCATCAGTTCCTATCTGCTGCTCATGTCTTGCCCTTCTAACCACAAGTATTGCCTGCCCCCCTTATCATTGAGAGTCCCTTCATCCTACTGAGGAACATGGATGAGTACAGAAGTGATCTTTCATTGATGAGGATCTTGCCCTTTAGGGCCAAAATCAGAGTGGGTCAGAGCCCTGGGCACTGAGACCTGAACCACAAAGCCCCCAGGACTGAAACAAGCAGGCGAATTTCTAAGCCTTCAAGCCAAACTAAGGTTAGCATTACCAGGATTCAAAGCATGGAATACATTTTTTTTTAATCTTTTTCAGTAAAATGGTATAAATTGACCCTAGTGTTTTGAAGATGAAGCTCCTAGCCTCCCAAAGATGATTCAAGGAATCTGACTCAAGGCTTCACAAAATCCTTTCTAATTTTAATTACAGGAAAGTAATTTTCATCTGCTTTGCTCTCTCCAGTTCATTTCAGTTTTCAGCAAAATCTCTGCCACAAGAGTCAAGGGTCCTCAGCTTTTCTGCCTCCTTCTGTAATAACATCCTTGTGGTCCTACTAGTTATCCCTCCCAATCAACTTCAGTCAGGGAACCCTTATGGAAGGTGCTTTCGTTTAGTTTTTTTTATTTTTTCACTTGTTTTTGCACGTTCCCAATATCAATAATATCCAACCGATCAGTTGTTCAGGAAATTGTTAAGAATAGATGAAATAAGGGGCGCCTGGGTGGCTCAGTGGGTTAAGCCGCTGCCTTCGGCTCAGGTCATGATCTCGGGGTCCTGGGATCGAGTCCCGCATCGGGCTCTCTGCTCAGCAGGGAGCCTGCTTCCCTCTCTCTCTCTCTACCTGCCTCTCTGCCTACTTGTGATCTCTCTCTCTGATCATTTATTTATTATTTATAATAATATAATATTTATTTATTATTTATAATAATATAATATTATTTATAATAAATAAATAAATAATTTTTTAAAAAGCTTTTAAAAGAATAGATGAAATAAGATAGGCCCATAAGGAGAATATGGCCTACAAGGAGTAACTTCTCCATTCAGGTATCCAAAAGGTCCAAAGCTCTTTCTCAGATGCATCCAGGCTTTGGTTCACTGTCACAGGCCTAAGCAACTCAGCTCTTTTCTCTCCTTTAGCTGAGGCCAGCAGCCACTCTGTTGCTTGGGTGTCTGGGCCCTCTCCCACAGCTGGATATAGAACTGTCCAAATTCTTCTCAGCTCTTTCCACTTACATTCCTTCTACTCATCCTCCTCCTCCTTTCTTTGTTCTGTTATAGACAAAACCCCTGTATTACATTTAAGTGCGAGACAACTTAACATTAAGAAATCATGGGTACATTATAAATTTTAAAGTAATTCAGAAAGTTCTTATAGTAAGTATTCCTGACTCAGTGGGTGAGGTGGTAATAGAAACCTTTGGGTTTCAGCTCTCTGCTCGAACTCTCTCAGGACTACATGGATCCCTCATGTCACCCAGTGAGTGGGTGGAGCAGGGTCCTGATCTCTGATCCATCAGGCTCAGACTCCAAAGCCTGTAACAGTTATGCTACCCTGGCTTAAGCAGAGTTTGAAAACCTGCCATACCATCTTACCTTTATTTACATGACAGGGACTACCTGAGAAATTTTTACATGAGAAATTTTACTTTTTTTTTTAAAGATTTTATTTATTTATTTGATGGACAGAGATCACAGGTAGGCAGAGAGGCAGCCAGAGAGAGAGGAAGGGAAGCAAGCTCCCCACTGAGCAGAGAGCCCGATGCGGGGCTCGATCCCAGGACCCTGGGATCATGACCCGAGCCGAAGGCAGAGGCTTTAACCCACTGAGCCACCCAGGTGTCCCGAGAAGTTTTACTTTTGAGGATGGAAAAATTACCCTAACTTTCACATCTTTCTTCCCTGGTATTACTTGTAAACATAGTTGATAGGAATCCAACTTTATGCTGGTGTGGGTCCTCTAAGCATCCTCACGTAATGTACTTTTTGGCCTTGTGGGATGAGTAGGTCTTTCATTGTCAGAGCAGCTCTGGATTGTACTAGGGAAACACAGCATATCCCCATGGGCCCTTGTTTTCCCTTGGTTCAACTAAGTGACCCATCTCTAAGAAAATATACAAGTGGACAGGAAGTGGGGAGAGGTTGATAGATGCTCTCTCTGCCCCCTGGACCCCTGGACCCAAACGAACACTGGACTGGCTCTACATATTAGTTTTCTAATTGCTGCTATAATATATTACACAAATGTGGTAGCTTAAAACAATCTAGACTTGATTATCTTACAGTTCTTTGGAAGTCCAACTTAGATGTCATGTCACTAAAATTAGAATTTGGCAGGACATAGTTTGTCTTTGGTGAGTCCGGGAAAGATTCTGTTTCTTTGCCTTTTCCAGCTTCTGGAGACTGCTCCCATTCCTTGGCTATTGGCCCCTTCCTCCAGCTTCAAAATTCTCTCTGAATCTGTTCTGCCTCCCTCCTCCACTTTTTTTTTTTTTATGATGAAAAAACTGTATTTAGATTTAGCCAGCTAGACTCAGTTCAGGTGATCCCAATTTCATTGGCAACATCCAAAGCATCATAGTCAGGGGCCAGTCGAACATATGCCTTCTTCTCTCCATCACGCCTGATCAAGGTGTTGACCTTGGACACAGCAATGTCATAGAGCTTCTTCACAGCCTGTTTGATTTGGTTATCTTTGGAGTCATTGTTCTGCCTATCACACTTTTTTAGTAATCACACATGAACAATGAGATCATCCATTCCAGGAAGGTCGAAGACAAAACCAGGGAGTACATAAAGGAGAATTCTGAAAGCAGAAGCTTGACACCAGAGCATCTCTTACCAATTTTCTTCTCCCCCCTGCTCTCCTTCCCTCCTCTGCTTTCCCATATATAAGACTATAAGGCAATATTCCAGCAAAGAATGTATTTACAGCACATAGAAATCCAGAGAGAAGCAAAGAGGTGATTCACCTGGAGACGCACAGAGCTATGAACTGCCTACTTGTAACCAGGGTAGATAATTTGGAGTGTTCATCTTTCTCATCTGTAAACTGGAGTTGCTGCCTGCCTCAAGTTTGCATGAGGATCCAGTGAGGTAATAGATGCATGTACCTTGGCGCACTGTCCTATCATATTCTGGAAGCCTCATGAGTCTAAGGATGTTACTGGTTTCACATATATCTAAGGAAAAAAAAAGAAAGAAAGAAAAGAAGAATAAGGGGAAAAAAAGATTTTTACTTCTCCACAGTTTCTCAGAATAGCAGAATTTAAATTGCTGATTCCTAAGCAGTGAATTATAAAAGTTTTTAATGAGCGATGACATTGACCCAGGGCTTATTGACTAGGGGACATCTTTATTGTATTCAAGTGGAAACAGAAAATAAGTTTCTCTATACACTTAAGAAAAGCCCCATGGCTGGGGCGCCTAGGTGGCTCAGTCAGCTGAACATCCAACTCTTGATTTTGACGCAGGTCATAAACTCAGGGTTGTCAGATCAAGTCCTGTGTCAGACTCCATACGCAGTAGAGAGTCAACTTGGCATTCTCTTTTCCTCTCCCTCTACCTCTCCTACCACTCATGTGCTATCTTAAAAAAAAAAAAAAAATCTTAAAAGTCCCATGACAAAGGAAATTTGCATAATCCTTAGGAAAGGCTGCATATAGCAAAAATATGTATTTATCATAATTCTTACTAGCAAGCATTTAATATTAAATCATTAGAGTTAGTAATGATGTTAAAACCCATAATATTCTTCAATTATTATAATAATATCTTACGTTGAGCAAGTATGCTGTTTTAAAGCATTTCAGTTTACATTAGTTCACTTTTAATGTGTACATAGTTCCTGCCCTAACCTCATTTCCAATTGTCCCATAAATTGATTGATTTATGCAACTTAGCCCTTGGGATTAATCAACTGTTCCAATTATTTGTGAATTTGCCTAAATAAATAGGACTTTCTTGATATAATTAGTCTAGATATTATAAAGTAACATGAAAAATGCACGTTTTCCTAGGAAATATCAGACTTTCAATAGTATAGCCTGATCATTCTTAGCACCCTTCCCCCGCCATTTATCATTTACATTATATATGTATTAGGAAACTATGCCACAACTCCTTATGAGATAAAAGTTTCACATAATATCTGCTCTCACTGATTTAGGATTTTTAAAGACAGAATAAGAATTTGCTACTATATTGCCAAATCCCCTTGCTAAAATACAATCCTCTAACAGGAACTTCATATACAGTTGAACAAGAAAAGATAGTCAGTTCTTCTAAACCAGCTTACCACTGACTGTGGACACCTCTCCCAGAGTGTGGCTAATGCAATGGACTCCTCTCTTGAGTCACAGGTCATTGGAACTGACCTGGGTCCATATGACCAGCCTGTAACATGTGCTCAGTTTTTGTTTCCTAACCCAAAGTGGTCAGTGTGATGATGGAACTCTCTTGCTCTACATCCTGAGTGTTCTCCACATAATTACAAAATAGATATGTGGAACATTTGGCATGTGCCTTTTTCCTGTATGATCATCACACTAGGCTGGAGGTGGGGAGAGGAACTGGGATGGGGATTTAGGATCAAGAATGCCTTAGAGCATCCTTAGAGCTGTACCAATTAGAGGGGTGTTTTATCCATTTTGTCAAAAATTACTTTATACTTAGGGTTAAAACTGAAGATGGATTCTCTGCACTGCATGGGACATGGGTGCAATGGCATTAGACATTTCATGGAAGGAGTGTCTCAGAATACTTCTGCATAATAGCTTGACACCCAGTGTTACAGGACTGAAGGCTAGAAAATGGTATGCATTACATTGCAGAGCATTTAAATAATCACTTAAAAAAACTTCTTGCAAAAGATCAACATGAATATGAAGCTTTTATTAGCAAACTATACTTCTTACTTTAAAAATTACCTTATTTTTTAAAATTCTGAATAGTCTATCACCTGAGAGACATTCAGACTACTTGATAATGTTGCTAATTTCATTTCCTGCCCTGTTGCAGTAGCTGAATTCTTATAAATACTGTGTGCCTGAGTTATGAACATATGTACACACATGGATATACACATATGCACATTGAAACAGTTTCTTGTGATAGCATTTCCCTCAGCCATAATTTGTCATATGAAGAAAAATATCCAAGATTATATAAAAATAGGATGTGTAGATAATTATTTTGAGGTTTTCTTATCAATTTCTTGCATATTTTTCAAACAATCTAGATTGTAGCTAAAATACATTTATTTTTAATGTAACTATTTGCTTCTAGACAGTTCAGATTGAGCCATTAACAATTCTTCCCCCATCTTCCCCTATTAAACTTAGCTGATAATGGAATATCATTTTATTGTCTTGTTTTAAAAAATTTTTAATAACAATGCGGGAAGGTGAGAATCCTGTTGTGAAGACTTTCAGAAAAGCACCTCAGGTCAATAAGCTGATACATCTTTTTCCAGGACCTAATTTGAAAACTTGTAACAAACAGGGAAAGTAGGCCTATGAGATACAAATGAGTCACCTGCATCAGCCAGCCACCACTGACAGGACCAAGAACATGACTGGCCTCTGCAGTGCAGTCCTGTCTCCCACTCAGTGCCCCTGCCCTCTGGCCTTTTGTTTCTGATGAAATGTAAGAAGCTTCCTGTCCAAACCACATGCGCTTGCAGTTGCCTGATCTCTATAGTAACAAGGAAAAAGAAAAGAAAGCAAACTGACTTCACTAGAGTTGACCAGGATGTTAGGAATTCTTTTGTGCTGATTAATCATCTCTCTGCTATTGAACCTTCCTGCCTTTAATTTAAGAAATCCTGTTTGCGTTACTCTGTAAATGAGATTTCAGTCAGTGACGTCTTTTTTTTTTTTTTTTTTTTTTTTTTTTTTTTTATTTTTTTTTTTTCCTCATTTTATTTATTTTTTCAGCGTAACAGTATTCATTCTTTTTACACAACACCCAGTGCTCCATGCAAAACGTGCCCTCTCCATTACCCACCACCTGTTCCCCCAACCTCCCACCCCTGACCCTTCAAAACCCTCAGGTTGCCCCAACCTCCCACCCCTGACCCTTCAAAACCCTCAGGTTGTTTTTCAGAGTAGATGTCCATCAACAGATGAATGGATCAAGAAGATGTGGTATATATACACAATGGAATACTATGCAGCCATCAAAAGAAATGAAATCTTGCCATTTGCGACGATGTGGATGGAACTAGAGCGTATCATGCTTAGTGAAATAAGTCAATCGGAGAAAGACAACTATCATATGATCTCCCTGATATGAGGACATGGAGAAGCAACATGGGGGGGTAGGAGATAGGAGAAGAATCAATGAGTCAGTGACGTCTTTTGTAATGAAACCAAAAAATTACGTGGAACACAAGGCGTTCATGTAAAAGTTTACTATTTATCTGTGGTGATAATTAGGAGTGGTGATATTTTGCCAAATTCCCTACTATATGAATAGGCAATTTGAGAAAAGCTTTTGTTTTCTTCAAAATACTATTACATTCAGGATCTTTTTACAATAAGCTTTAAAGAACTGACTCTAAGTTTGTTGAATAAAATATTGTTTGAAGTAGATGGATGACACCTGGAGACATGATCATCATTTTGCTACATGAAGACTTCTTTGGTAACAGCTTTATTGAAATATAATTCACATACTGTGCAATTCACTCATTTTACATATACAATTCAGTGCTCTTAGTATATTTTGAATTATGTAATCATTGCCACAATCAGAACATTTTCATCACTCAAAAAGAAACTTCTCTACTTTTTAGCTATCACTTTCACAATTGCCTTACAACATCTGCCACCCCAGCCCACAGCCCCAGCTAACCATGGTCTTCTATCTGTCTCATAAATTTGCCTATTTGGAACATTTTATATAAAGGAATAATATGATATTTGGTCTTTTGTGACCTCCTTCTTTCATCAGCATGTATTTTCAACATTTATCCATATTGTAGCATGTCTTAATACTTCATTCCTTTTTATGGTCAAATAATATTCCATTATATGGATATGCTACATTTTGTTTACTCGTTCATCATTGATGGACATTTGGGTTGTTTCTACCTTTTAGCTGCTAGGGATAATAGCTATGAACATGCCTGTACAAGTTTTTGTATGGACATGTTTTTATTTTTCTTGGATATAAAACTAGGAGTAGAATTGTTGATTCAAATGATAATTTTTATTTCACTTTTTGAGGTATTGCTAAAATATTTTTCAAAGTGACTGTAGCATTTTACATTACATAGAAAATTAATTTATGGGACACCTGGGTGGCTCAGTCGGTTAAGTGGCTGCCTTTAGCTCAGGTCATGACCCCAGGGTCCTGGGATAGAGTTCCACATCAGGCTCCTTGCTCAGTGGAGAGCCTGCTTCTCCCTCTGCCTCTACCTTCCACTCTGCCTGCTTGTGCATGCTCTCTTTCTCTCTCTCTGACAAATAAATAAATGAAATCTTAAAAAAGAAAGAAAATTAATTTATTAGAATTTGATCTTGTGGGTAGTTGCTGTTTCAGTGTTGATATTATTCTAACACATCCTAAGTTTGTTTGTGTCATCATGTCAATTATCAAAACTCCAGTGAAATCAGAAGAATAAGGGGAAAACAAGCCCTAACGGGCCAAAACCAATACCAAATGGTCTACCCACAAAAATTCATATTCATCCCTAGAAAAATCCTATAAGTTCTCACTCCTAGTCAATTTTCTCTTTTTCCAACTTCTGATTTTCTGAAACTTTGAAGATTAGAAGAAAATTGGTAAGAGTTTCTGGAGACCAGATTATTGATGGCAACAAGAAAAGACAGCGAAATGCCTCATGGTGAGAAAAGAAATTGAACACAAAACGATAAAAGAAAAGCTAAGACCTCTAAACACTGGAACTATTTGGTTTCAGGGGAAGTCCCTACATACTTGTAATTACTCTGTGATGTCACTGTATTGTTTCAGAGTGCAGTTGTTGCAGTCTTCAGTAATCAAAGTAAGATACAATCATATCATTAAGAAAAGTGTGAAAGTTTTTAATACGGTTTGGAGAATACATCCAAATGATACAATTTTTGAAAATTCATCTCTTAAAATTATAGACTCTCAGGGCTGGACAGGAATTTAATGATCATATCTTACCTATGTCATCGAAAAACCTAATAGGGGGGCTATAGAGAACTGGTTGCAGGTTTAGAGATTTGTGAACTTTAGCACAGAATAGTAACTTTGGGTCTTAACTTGCATCATGAATGAGGTGCTGGATCTGAATGGATAATATACAAAGCTTCTTTTAGATTTTTTATTCTATCTGTCCCTCTCAAGTAAGATTCCATGAAGGGTTAAGCGTATTCTAATTTCCCAGAATAAAATAAAAGAATAAAATACTTTGAGAACTTTGAAAAAACTTTGCGAACTCATAGACTATTTAGAAACAGTCGGGAAACATTAAATATCTACAAAGTGTCAAGGTTTGTGATGGGCTCTTGAGACAGAAAGATGAATGAATGAAGCCTAGTTCTTTCCCTCAAGGGTAAGCAAACCACTTCTTATGTATGGATCGTTACAAATGACGGAAGTTCTACAGAGGTAATCATGCTAACATCTCATTTACTGATAACTTACTATGTATTAGGAATTATGCTAAGTGGTTTACACACTTCCATAATTTAATTCTCATAACTCTATGAGGTAGACATTATTATTCTCAGACACAAAGAGGTCAGGTAAGTTGCCAGAGATCAAAGAGGTGGTGGTTATTCTGATTCTAGAAGGAACCCAATAGGAAGAGAGCAGTTATATTTGGGAAGGGCCTAGATTTTCAGTTTCCTTAGTCCTTTGCTCTAAGCCCTTCTGGCAGAACTACACTGAAAGCATAGGATAAGGATAGAGTCTACTATCATGTAGAAGTTCAGATAATAGAAATATTTTAGCTATTTTAAAGATTTTTTTATTTATTTATTTGACAGAGAGAGAGATCACAAGTAGGCAGAGAGGCAGACAGAGAGAGAGGAGGAAGCAGGCTCCCCGCAGAGCAGAGAGCCCGATGCGGGGCTCGATCCCAGGACCCTGAGATCATGACCTGAGCCGAAGGCAGTGGCTTAATCCACTGAGCCACCCAGGCGCCCCTTAACTTTTTTTTTTTTTAACTTTTTTTTTTTTTTAAGATTTTATTTATTTATTTGACAGATAGAGATCACAAGTAGGGAGAGAGGCAGGCAGAGAGAGAGAGAGAGGAGGAAGCAGGCTCCCTGCCAAGCAGAGAGCCCGATGCGGGACTCGATCCCAGGACCCCGGGATCATGACCTGAGCCAAAGGCAGAGGATTTAACCCACTGAGCCACCCAGGCGCCCCAATTTTAGCTATTTTAAATAGAAAATATTTTAGCTATTTTAAGCAGGAAAAAAATTTAAAATAGGAAACTAGAAAATAATTTAATACAGAGAATAAAGTATTTATAAAAATTGTTAAAAGCTGTAGAAGCAGGCTCTACTTGAGCCTCCAGGAATGACTCCCAGAATCACATGGTAGAGCTGACCTGCCAAGAAAATTATGACTTGTGGGAGGGAATTCAAGAGCCAACTCCTGATTCCAGAGTCACTCTTGCCTTAGCTGTAATCTGAGTCCAAGAGCCTGCTGCTGCCACTGTTGACCCCAGAGTCATGCAAATCTTGCTAAATCAACATCCACAAAATTGGTGTCTCACACACCTACGCCTTGCTCAGTTCTGAATGCAAGTGTCATTTGAGAGCATCTGATTGGGAGAACTTAAGTCACATCTGGCAATCCTCACTTCCAACACATCTGGGATTTTTGTCTAGCCTCTGCGTATTAGAAGGAGATTGAAATGGTTTTAAGAACCAATCTAGCGTATGCACTATAACCAAGAAAGAATTCCTGGGCAAGCTCAATAGTCCTCACTAGTATTTCATTCTAGTATTTTAAAAGTCCTTGTGGTTTCCCCTACGATTCTTGATGGATCATCCTACATTCCAAAATCCATTTCTTTTGAAACTTGTGGTCTCATTACAACTCCAATTTTGTTTTATTTTATTTTTTCTTAAATATAATGAACAAGCAAGAAATATTTTAAATAAAAGTATCTATTTCATATCTCATCCTCTAAATTCAACTTGAACGTTAAAGTATTTATTTTTGAAAGAGTAAACATTTTTTAATCTTCTTTTTTTAAATCACAAGCTGTTACTTTGTCTATAGAGTTGTTATTTGTATTTGAATCTAGCAAGCCACCTGAATTTTTATGACATCCTAGGTTTGGGGAAAAACAAATGGGAGCAAGTTTCAAGTTTCTTAGACTCCTTTTCTGTGCAGAAGGACATTCCCATAGGGCTGACATTCAGTTTTCTAATCCACTCTCAGGACCCTCACCACAATGCCTGGTGTGCACTGGGATTACAAATTCCATCAGCAGTGCTCCCCTACCACCACCCCTGGATATCATTAAGATCCTTCACTATTCAACCCATATTCATGTGCTTTTACAGTTCACTTCCTTGACCCAAACCACAAACATGTTGGGCTCCATATGATGTAGGAAAGACATTAGGGTTCCAAGCTGATGGCCAAGAAAGAATTCTTGAGATGTGTTTGGTGCAAAAGGGGACTTTATTGAAGCACGGGGACAGGACCCATGGGCAGAAATAGCTGCAATGGGGTCATGAAGAGTGGCCCATTATATACTTTCCAGTTGGGAAGGGGCTAGGGGTAGTATAAGTCTCTAAGGTATTTTGGAAGCAAGGTTTGTAGGACCTTGAGGGAGCTAGCTGTTGTTGGGAAAAGGTCATTTATTACTGTCTAATAAAACCTTAATCATGAGACCCTTCAGATGTGTATCAGTGGGCCATATGCTTGGGGGATGATTATCAACAGGTATCTTGAGAGGTTTGGAGATACAGGAAGTTTCCAAAGGAATTTTTATACATTAAAATAGATTTACAGGATCCTGGTGGTGGGGGGGGAGGGGTGTTTGGGGCAGGATTGCCTTTTGCCCTTAGCAAAGTATTGAGGCCCCTGAGTCTCTAGAGGAATGTCACTCTGCCTGTTTCAAAGACTTGTTAGTGGGCTCTATGGTAGTAAGGACATGGAATAATTTTTCTTCTGCCTTTGTTTCCCACATCACTGTGTCTCTGATAAGCGGAAAAATGTATTAACATACAAAAGGCAGATGCACCACCTGGAGAAGCTCATCTTTATGGAGTTACTGAATTGCTCTCTTAAGAGTGCATGGATCTCCCTCCATTCTTTTTTTTTTTTTAAAGATTTTATTTATTTATTTGACAGAGAGAGATCACAAGTAGATAGAGAGGCAGGCAGAGAGAGAGAGAGGGAAGCAGGCTTCCTGCTGAGCAGAGAGCCCGATGCGGGACTCGATCCCAGGACCCTGAGATCATGACCTGAGCCGAAGGCAGCGGCTTAACACACTGAGCCACCCAGGCGCCCCGGATCTCCCTCCATTCTAACTGGTGTCAGGTGGTATCTCAAGCAGGGAGATTCAAATTAAAACAACATTGAGATACCACCTGACACCAGTTAGAATGGCCAAAATTAGCAAGACAGGAAACAACGTGTGTTGGAGAGGATGTGGAGAAAGGGGAACCCTCTTACACTGTTGGTGGGAATGCAAGTTAGTGCAGCCACTTTGGAGAACAGTGTGAAGATTCCTCAAGAAATTAAGAATAGAGCTTCCCTATGACCCTGCAATTGCACTGCTGGGTATTTAGCCCAAAGATACAGATGTAGTGAAAAGAAGGGCCATCTGTACCCCAATGTTTATTGCAGCAATGGCCACGGTCGCCAAACTGTGGAAAGAACCAAGATGCCCTTCAATGGATGAATGGATAAGGAAGATGTGGTCCATATACACAATGGAGTATTATGCCTCCATCAGAAAGGATGAATACCCAACTTTTGTAGCAACATGGACAGGACTGGAAGAGATTATGCTGAGCGAAATAAGTCAAGCAGAGAGAGTCAAGTATCATATGGTCTCACTTATTTGTGGAGCATAACAAATAACATGGAGGACATGGGGAGATGGAGAGGAGAGGGAGTTGAGGGAAACTGGAAGGGGAGATGAACCATGAGAGACTATGGACTCTGAAAAACAACCAGAGGGTTTTGAAGGGGCGGGGGGGGGGGGGGAGGTTGAGGAACCAGGTGGTGGGTAATAGGGAGGGCACGTACTGCATGAAGCACTGGGTGTGATGCCAAAACAATGAACACTGTTATGCTGTAAATAAACAAAAAAAACAAAAAAACAAAAAAGAGTGCATGGAAGACAAGGGTCCCCCAAATCAGATTCAATATTGATGCACTACTACACTTTAGTTTAAACTAAATTTTAGTTTTAATTTAGATTTTTAATGGGATATCTTCAGAAATTATAAAAAGCAAAATATAGTCTGTAGAAGATGTTCATGATAGACTTATGCATAGTCCCTAAAATTTGGAAAGACAGTCATATCATTAAAACATAGAAAACCTGAAAATTGTGATTAAACTATACTTTTTAGCAAGATCCTCTTTACTTATTTTATTCTTTTCTTGATTTTTTAAAAAGTTGTGTCAGTGACAATATCCTGGTGTGCCCCTCACACCCTATCTCTGCTGGTATGCGGGAGGTAATGAGGGAGGCAGCCAATATGCTATTGTCTATTTCTTGTTTCCTAGCTTTATAGGGCAATTTTAAGTACTTGTGCTTGCAGCCAGAGTCATTATTTGCTTCTGATCGATCCTAAATGCCAGCTACCAAAAAAGGAAAAAAAAAAGACTCCACCATTTTCATTAGCCTTAAAAAACATGTATCGCTATCATCCCAGGTTCTTGGTGCTGCTAAGAAAATTTGATGCCCTAGGAAACAATTGAAGATCACATGCTAACCAAATGTTCATGTCTCTGAACTTACCATTAAATGTTTATGAACTTGGTTCTGTCCCCATTGTGAATGAAGTTAGGCTGCAAAAATAAAATTATGCATATATATATGTGTGAATCTCTTTGTTGTTACTTGACCAATATCATTCAGTAACAAAATGATTTAAAATCTCATATGACAGCAAGGAAACTAACTGGTTGACATGATGGGTTTCAGTCCTGATCTCTTATAACTTAGCTCATGTGACCATGGGAAAGCTCCTTATTCCTGCAAGATCTGCACTTGCACATGGTTTAAAAAGGAATTAAACTACATGGTAAGGTTCTATGTGTCCATAACTGAGTATGGCAGAACACCTTTAACTCAAAAAGAGTATTTGAAGGATTCCTTAGAGGAGTCTGCCTGAGATGCAGGTATATCTATAGTGTGGTCTCTAACTGCTTGACTTGTTGTGTAATTACAGTATCTTATAAGCCTCTTCCAATTCAGTAGGCTACAAATAGTATCCAAAATTCTTACAGCTTGAAATCCACAAAAGAAAAATAATTTTGAGAATACTTCTACCCCTTTGTTGCTTTTTCTGAAATATTTAAAATAGCTATTAATAACAACAAGAGCTCCTCTCCTCATTACACTCATTTGGGTTTTTGAGGAACGAAGTAACGTACTGGGTTACCTCACTCATAATTTCCTATCATATGATTTCAGTTTTGTAACAGCTAGTTTTCAGTGACTTTCATAAACTGTATTTCTCCAAAAACTTAGAAAATGTGTTCTAGAGTCCATAGTCTCTTATGGTTCGCCTCCCCTCCCCAATGTCCATAGCCCGCTCCCCCTCTCCCAATCCCACCTCCCCCCAGCAACCCCCAGTTTGTTTTGTGAGCTTAAGAGTCATTTATGGTTTGTCTCCCTCCCAATCCCATCTTGTTTCATTTATTCTTCTCCTATCCCCCTACCCCCCCATGTTGCTTCTCCATGTCCTCATATCAGGGAGATCATATGATAGTTGTCTTTCTCCGATTGACTTATTTCACTAAGCATGATACGCTCTAGTTCCATCCACGTCGTCGCAAATGGCAAGATTTCATTTCTTTTGATGGCTGCATAGTATTCCATTGTGTATATATACCACATCTTCTTGATCCATTCATCTGTTGATGGACATCTACTCTGAAAAACAACCTGAGGGTTTTGAAGGGTCAGGGGTGGGAGGTTGGGGCAACCTGAGGGTTTTGAAGGGTCAGGGGTGGGAGGTTGGGGGAACAGGTGGTGGGTAATGGGGAGGGCACATTTTGCATGGAGCACTGGGTGTTGTGCAAAAAGAATGAATACTGTTACGCTGAAAAAATAAATAAAATGGGAAAAAAAAAGAAAAAAGAAAATGTGTTCTATTATCATCTTAAAACTTCTAAGTTATGCCTTCTTGATAAATTCAAGTGTTTCTGACATTAGTTTAATAGTATCAGCTATTTCCTATTTATAGTTCTCCTAGAATTTAATACTTTTCTTCAGTTGATTTAATGATTCTTTTTTTTCACATAATCATGGTTTTAGTAGCAAACAACATACATTGTATACTAAACAGCATCATTTATTTTTAAAGAACATTTACATAACAGTTGCCATATGGATATTGAAAACAAGATGGGTAATGTAAGCCTATTATGTTGCTTAAAATATATTATGAGCATAACTAAAGGAAATATTGAGCCAATTTGTCACAGTTGTTTATTCTAAAGTAAAGGAAAAAAGCTTTTGTTTTATAATAAACAGATGCCCATATCAGCATTGGATTTTAAATTATTTCGCTACTCCCTTTTCAGACAGCCTAATTTATTCATTGTAGTTTTATCAATTAGATATTTTTTCTAAGAGGGATTTAATTCAAAAATTCACTGAGTGCTAAAATGTTCACAATTATGGATGTGAACATAATATAGTGATTTCCCATAGTACATTGTTTATTTCAGAGTTGAGCAGATTCTCCCTTACAAGGTTACATCTCTTTTATATTTACCATCTACTTGAACTTCTAAGGCCTTCTGGGCAATTATTTTTTTCAACACATATTTGCTGAGCATCTACTACATGCCAGACATTTTTTGAGGTACTAGAGAATCAATAAATAAAAGGTTGAAAATCCTTGCTTTCATGGAGGTATAATTCTAATGGGGAATACAATCTGCAAGATATATACTATTTTAGAAGGTGATGAGTGTATAGGAAAAAATAAAGCTGGGGACTATGAAATATAATGGAGAAAGCTATTATGCAATGAATGTTTGTGTTTCCCCCAGATTCACCTCCAATCAATTCAGTAAGTGGAACTTTGGGGAGGTAATTCAGTTTAGATAGGATCATGAGGAGGGTGGCTTCCTGATGGGATTATTGCCTTTATAAAAAGAGGAAGACAGGAGAGTGCACTCTATCTTCATGTGCACACACCAAGGAAAGGCCATGTGAGTACTCAGCAAGAAGGCGTTTCTATCAGCCAGGAAGAGGTGTCTCGCAGACACTGACCCTGATGTCACCTTGATCTTGAACTTCCAGTCTTCAGAACTGTGAGGAATAAATTCCTGTTTTTTAAGTCACCCAGTCTGTGGTATTTGTTATGGCAGCCTGAGCTGACTAACACAATGGCAAAGTTTGAAGTTTTAGGTAGAGTAGTCAGGAAAGTAAAGATGTGAAGGAAGTGAGAAGGCAAGCAATGCAGATCCTGGAGGAAGAGCATTCCAGGCAGAGGGAAAAGCAAGTTCAAAGGTCCTGGGGTTGTAGGGGGGAAAGTCCTGGGGAAAAGAGCTAGAATGGGAGAAGTAATAGAGAAGGCAGTGGGGTATGAGGTCAGAAAAGTAATCAGGAATGTAGCTTTGTGTGAGCTACATTCTACATGTATGAATGAAGCTGCATGTATGAATGTAGCTATGTCTGAGCCTTGTAGCTTCATAATAGCTATTCTGGTTTTTATTCTGAGGTGGGAAACCATTAGAGGGCACGAATCAGAGAAAGGAGAGGTCTGTTAAAACCTGGATCTGTTTTAGCTATATACATCTTGCTGCTATGTTGAGAACAGATAGCGGTAAATCAAGGTCAGAAATAGGGGGACCAGTTTGGATTCTGTTAACATCACACAGGTGTAAAATAATAGTGGCATAAGCCGGGCTAATGGAATTTGGGAAGTTAAGAAGTACTGGGATTCTTAGTTCATTCTGAAGGTAGAGATGAGAGGATTGCATCTGGTTATGCAAAAGAGAAATTTTATAGAGAGCAAAAATTAGATTCCCGTATGTTTGAGAAAGTATGGAAGGAGAGCAGTTGAAGGTAGTGAGCATATAGATTTCTCTTCCAAGGAGTTTTGCTATCAAAGGGACCACGATATAGGATAGTATTTGGGGGGGGGGGATTTAAGAGAGTGTTTTTAGAAGGGAAAAGTAATTGCATATGTGTATATATATAATTGCATATATATATGCATAATATATATATATATTTTTGTGGTTACAATATAAATCTTTATTTAGATTTGGTCAGTACAGATAAGATATACTGGAGTCACAGAGCAATATGCATTAATAAGATACAACAGTTCATAAAAGCTGAGTAACTATGCACACAAATTTCTTAAACATTCAGTCACCTAAAGAGAAAATGCACAGATGTATGGTAGAAAAACTGTATCTAACACTGAAACTACTATAGGACTCCATCAGCAAGTCCAACTTTTAGTGATAAAACTACTATACTGGGCAAACTTGGCAGTCACAAACCCCCATCTACTCTAAGTCTGAATGGTGCATAAGTATCATAACAGCATGAGTAAGAATGCCCTTACACAGCACAGTTCTAGGAGAGACACAGATTCATACAGACATCATTGGAAAGATTTCCATTTATAATTTCACATTAACTCACATAAAAATAACTTGACCCTACACAAAATGTCCTTTTAGGAACATTCAAGTTAATTAACTCTGAAAATTTCCAAAGTGGCAGAGGTATTGAAGCAAAGTAGGGGAAGGAAAAAAAGTGGGGAGGGGAACCACACCCACAAAAAAAGGCAAATTGTGACAAAAGTATGCATTAATTTTCTGGACAGCATCCTCTCCCAAATTAAGTGACACTGTATAAAAATTTGCTGGAAAAAAATATTACAAAACTGAACCCTGTACATTTACACTCGAGTCCAAGCCATTCTGAACGTGGTGGGAACCCGCAGGACGGTTACCTTTCCCACTCACTGTTTCTCCTCTTGAGGGTCATGATTGGAGTCTGTGTCATTTGGGTGGTGTGTGAGAGAGTTTTCACTACCTGTGGGAGAGTCTACATTCATACCCCACACTGAGTTGATTTACATAACTACTACCCCCTCTGCCAGTTCTCTCCTCTGAGCTGTTGGAGGCCTTATTACCATTCCTTGGCGAAGAAGGAAAGTCATCTTCGGCTGTGTCGCCCTCCCTGTGAAATCCAGACCCGGACATCCTCTGCGGGGAGGATCTGCCATTACTTGTTCCGTTGGCCAGCTGACTGCAGTCTTTACCTGTGGCCTCAGGCTCAGAAGATGTATTCTTGCTGGTAATGGGGGCTGGAGCTTGAGACTGCTGCTGTTGGTACTGAGCCAACTGTTGGCAAGTCTCTTTCAGTTGTTGCTGAAGAACTAGAATGGTGCTCTGCAAACCCTCTGCTTTTTCGTCAAGTTGAATGATGAAGTCATTCAGTTTATCCTGACTGCTTTTAAGTTCCTCACTGTATTTCTTCTGTTAAGCCAACTCTGCTTCAAGTTGTGCGATACGTCCCTGGGACAGCTGCCTTCCAAGCTCTTGATTCTCCTGGATAAGCATTCAACACTTTGCCATTAATTTTTTGCCTGTTTGGCTCATTTAAGTTTTGACCCAGAAGTTCAACAACAGTCATGAAGTCCACAGTCTTATTGGCAAAACTGATATACACTGTCTCTAGGTCACTATGCTCAAGGTTAAGAGCGATGCATAGTCCATTTTTACATTTTACTGGAATTTTACATAAGTTCAATTCATGATTTTAAATCTCTAGGCTTTCATTCCTCCAAACTGTCTGAAGACACAGTGTGCCACAGACTTAAGACTTCAGTTTCTCCCTCTATTTTCTTCAAACAGAAACACTTCTCAAGTGTCTACATATTCTAGAAGGGGAATTTTTCAGAGGTGGCTACTTCTTTGGAATAGTCCGAAACCATCAGGCCTCTGAAGCAAGGGTGGGGGAAGAGGAAAAAGCTGAAACACTAAGTTCATCTGGTTAAGTTTTACATTAACCATTACAAGCTGGATAGTAAAAGAATGTGGCTTTTGGGGCTCAAAAAGTCTGAGTCTTGGTGTGGAAACCAGTACTTGGCTGTCCCACCACAGCTTTCTCATAGTGGGACTGTCAGGGAAGTCTTGACAGGGGAGTATGATTTGTTTACCTATCAGGTGTAAACTTCCAGGCACTCGGTTCATTTTGGGCTTGTTCCAGTTTGTCTTCAATCTGTTCCAGCTCACCTCTCATTTTTAGGAAAAACAAGTTGATTGCTGGGTCTGCCATTGTTGATCTCAGTTGGGCACCGCTAGGCTGCTGGACTTGCGTGAGGTACTGGATTTGAGTAGTACACTCCTGCATCTCTTGCTCCTTGGTTGCTAGTCGCATTACAAGGATGTTTTCCCTACGCACAGACTCTTGTTGCTGTTGCTTTAATTTTTCTTCAGATTCCTTTAACCCAGTTACATCATTAGAGTTAAGGTCTGTACTTGCCCTCCAAAGCTTGGACATATGCTTCATATTGTTTCCATCTTAGAATGAACTCATCTCATGCCATAACTTTGAAGTCTGTTTCATCCAGCCAAACCTTTTTGGGAAGAGGTTCCTCATCGGTCATCTTGAATCCTCTCCAGCTGGAGGCCACGCCGGTGCCACCCAGTCACATGGGCCAAGGCCCTGCTGCCCTCTGGCCGGCCAGACCTCCAGGCCACAATACCCCACCCACCCCAGCCCCCCGCGCTCCTCCTCCCACCGCAGCCCTGGCGCTCCCCTTTATTTGTGGGTTTCGCTGCCACAAAATGGCGCTGAGGGAGGACCAATTGCATATTTTTTTATCTGGTAGGAAAAAATAGAGAGTGAGAAGTTGATGGTGCTTGAGGAAAAGCAAGATCAGTGAATAGGTGAAAGAGGATAAGCTGTAATGCACATATGCGGAGGCCAGCTCTAGCTAGTGGGAGGGATACTTCCCTCCTTAGCCTCTGGAGAAAAGAGAAAGTTAATAAGCATAGATGCAAATGAGTAAGTAGTTGTGATGATGGGAGTTTTTGGAAATTTGCCTCAAATGGGGGGGGGTGGAAAATGTGAAAAAGCAAGATGATCCATTGATATGTGGATGAGGAAGGAGATGTGAATTTAATGTGAAGGAAAAAACTATAAAATAGTTATCTGGAAGAAGGGGAGAGAGGACAGGCTCATTATGAAAACTGGACTGTGATTTACCATTTTTGCATGCGTAAATATGTAGTAATAACACAACCTTTGCATAATTAAAAGCTAAATTCAAGACACAAATACCTCAAATCAATTTAAGGCAACTGGTTCCCCAGATTTTTCCCACTGTGGCCCTGTATTTAGTTTAGGATAAACGGAGCTAACTGTGCCAAGAGGTGAAGTTATATTTTTGTGTGTGTGGTAAATTTTACATGTCTTTATTTGTATATCCCAAGAAAGAGTGATTGTCTAATATAGAGTCCTAATATCATAAAGTAATCTGGGCAATTTCTCTTGTTTTACAGATGAGGGAACCAAACCACAGGATGATTTAAGTGTTCCAAAATCTTATACTCAGTCGCTAGTTCAGGCAAAACCAAGACACAGTTCTTCCAACTCCTAATTCATTGCTCTTCTCCAAGCATTTATATGCTGTTTTATGTATAAAAGGTGGAAGGATACATCTACACATATTGTTTATATTTTCAAAAGAAAGCAATTAAAAGAACAAACTAAAACCTAACAAAAATGATTACCTATAAGCGTATGGAGGAAACACAGGACATAGAAGACAGAATTGAAGTTAGTCTTAAAAATATACCTGGTTTTATAATTTCCCTTTCAAACCATGTACATATCTTATATAAAAAATTAAAATGTTAAAAATCACAAAAAATTAAATATAATTCTATGCTAATTTGTTTATATAACCATACAGAAAATTAATTACTGTGACTCCAAAATAGAGTATTTTGACTGTAAATCCTTAATCATTGTAGCCTAAAGACAAAATGAATTACAAAGTGCTCTTGAACTATACTCAGTTAGTTATAATATTTTTGTTATCTTGAAGCTATTATAGGCATATTATAAGACAGAGCAAATAAGTTTATTGATATCTAGGAACCATGATTATCAGTGGAAGACGAATACAAGTCTAAAAAAGAAAATTAAGTAATGTCCCATAAGCTTAACTTAAACTGAACATATCAGTATTCTTTATCTTTTCTAAAAATGCCTAATTTCTAGCTGTGTCCATGGAAGAGCCCTAGCAACAACAATAATAATTAAGGAGGACTGAGCTTCCTCAGTGGCCAGATTCTTATCTTTAAATACTATTTCCCATCCTCACTCCTCCAAAATACCAAAGCTCCTTGGGAAAATGGGTGAATCTAAGTCGAGGGTTAGAAATATATAAAGCTAGCCTAGGACATTTAGATGTGCCCCAAAGCGCATCTTTTTTTTTTTTTTTTTAAGAAGATGAAAGAGTCTATTTGAGTATCAAAGGAATAATGCCTGCAAAAGCTTGAAATACATTGAGAATATGAAAATCCACAAGTTAATAATGATGTAAGTACTACACACACAATTGTCACCATTAGAGGCTTCTTGGAAACCAACCGATTATTCTAAAATATAACCAAAAAAGGGACAGCATCAAGCCAGTCTTTGCTGTACAAAATCCATTTCAGTGTAATCAGTTAGTCTAGTAAGGGAAAGTTCTTTAGATAATTCTAACTAGTAAATGCAAAGGGAATGACAGAATTAGAATATCACAGTTTTGTCATTGCTAATGAAATAATGAATCTATATAATTACCAATATAGATATAAAACAATTAGTGATCTTGTGATCACTAGTGATTAGTGATGTTGACGTCATCTGGATCCATCTGGATCTTAACATCTCTTAAACAGAACAATCAGTCATTTTGCCAGGAAGTACATGGCACCCGTTAAGCAACTTTCTTGTCAGAATTTTTAAATTAAGCCTATATATCTACCATTTTACAATAAATGTAAAGAAATGAAGAAAAATTTAAAATTGCATATTGAGAAGCAATCAGCTGACTTCTGTTTGTGGGAAATTTTACAGTACAAGTGACTGAGTTTCTTCAATAAACAGCATTTTTTTACAAAGTGGAAGAACTGTTATATATTTCCAAAAAAGAAACTAAAAGATATAGTGAACCAAATGTAATATATGAAACTTAAGATCTTAATACAAACAAACCAATCCTAAACAGACATTTTTGAGAAAAGTCAGGAAACCTAAACATGAGTTGTGGGTATTAGGCAATCTTAATAGCTTATTCCAGGTACGTTTTATGACAAAGTCTTTATTTGTTAGTATAGATACTGAATATTTATGGAGCTTATTATATTGTTTTGGGCTTACTTTAATATCCTCAGTCTCCACACCCAAATAAAAATGCACTCAAATGATAGCACAGGGGTAGACAAATGAAACAAGATTACCAAAATGTTGGTAATTGTTGATACTAGGTGATTTAGTTAATGGTTCATTATACCATAATCTCTGTACTCTTGTATGTTTAAAATTTTTCTATAAAGAAACCGTTTTTTAAAAAAGAAGAAATACAGCAACAGCGAACTTCGTTGTTCATGAATTCTGAGCTCACATATTTATCCACTTTGGATAATTGCTTAGAAGTGTAATTGAGTATTTCAAGTTTTGACATATGTTTCTAATTTGTGTTCTGGAAAAAAGTGTCAGTTTACATACTCCCTCCAACAATACCTGAGAAAGTCAATTTCCATTCTCTTAACAGTCTGAGTTTGATCAATCTTTCAGCATTTGCTGGTCAGAAAGACAGTAATATCTTATTATTGTATTTACTCATGTTTATTAGATTACTAATAAGACCAAAAAATATATATATATATATAAAATCCACTGACCATTTATATTTCTTCTTTGGTGAAGGACCTGTTTATATATATAAATACAAATGTGTGTGTGTGTGTGTGTGTGTGTATCTCCTATATTTCCCTTCCATTTCACACAAGGAAATACACAATTGCAGTTCACAAGTAATACTGGCTCCACCCTCTGGTGCTGGCAGCTTTTGGGGACATTATACTGGAAAGAGCTCCTCTAGTATGAGAGGATTAACACTAGCAAATTCTGTTCCATCTTTGCACTGTGGCTTACCTGCTGATTTTCTTTTTTTTTTTTTTTCATTTTATTTAATTTTTCAGTGTAACAGTATTCGTTCTTTTTGCACAACACCCAGTGCTCCATGCAAAACGTGCCCTCCCCATTACCGACCACCTGTTCCCCCAACCTCCCACCCCTGACCCTTCAAAACCCTCAGGTTTTCTTAACTGTTCTTGTGCAATTGACAATGTGCTAACCTGCTTTTCTCTTTGTAAACATTTTGCATTACAGGCTGCATTTCTTGCCTTACTGTATAGAAAAAGAAAAAAGGCTGGGTTTATTATTGCACATTTTAAGCTTTTATACCTTTATCTTCTTGGAAGGGTGAGATTGTGTACCAGACAGTCAGAACCACAGGCCTGCTGTTAAGGGATTTTAAATTGTGCATTTTTAACACTACAGTGAAGTAATTTAGGATACCCCTTGTGTTCTTAGTATGAGGGGCTATTTTATGTCATGTTGGCGTAAGTTGTTTTGTAAAAGGGAAAGTGTTTCTAACGGTGTTTCAGTGTTTGTGCTGATACAAAGTAAGTTATTACTTTGCACTAGGTGGTTTGGCCACTGAAAGAATACTGTATTGCAAGGGAAACAATCTCTTTAGACAACAGACTTATGTTTTACCAAGTTCTTTACTTCTTTTGATTGATTTCTGATTCAGTTTATGGTCCAGATGGAGAATTGAAGCTATTTGAAGTAGGATAGGTAACCTTACTATATTCTATAAAATCACTCAGCTCAACTGCTGTGTTTAAAATACACATTTTAAATCCCTCTTTACAGACACTAAAGTAAAAATAAAAAATACGGCTTTCTGGGTTGCAAACATGTGGTAGTACTGGAGTATTGTATAGTCAATGTTAAATAAAAGCCAAAACTGGAATGTGTAGAAAATAGGATTTGGTTAATTTGTGGACTCATCTTTATTTTTGTCTTTGTTTAACTTTTTTTTTCCACTTTGGCCTTCTAAATTTTTTTTAATTTTTTATTTTTTTATAAACATATAATGTATTTTTATCCCCAGGGATTTTGTTTAACTTTTTTAAAAACAAGATTCCTGGAGTAGATTTGTACATTCCGTTAAAGACTTACAGTGACCCATTTTGCTTACTCTGTTGCTTCACAAGGGACTCTCCCAGGGACCATGACCTGCTGATGTGTGTATATATTTACAAAAAAAAAAAAAATCAACCACCCATTGGGATATAAGGTAGCAATCACAAACTAAAGACTGCGGCTTGTTTAGGTGCAATACCCTGATTCCCAAAGTTAGTTACAGTGGGTCTTAATTGTTTTTGTGACAGGATTTATTCAGACTGCTGTACTCTTCATTTGATGTAACAAAATGTTATTAATCACTATTAATCTAAATATTTGTAAATAAAGTACCTGTATCTAGATTAAAATATATATATATATATATATGTATCTCCTATATTTCTTTTCAGGAATCATCTGTTCTCTTCAATTTTAAGAGTGCTTTGACTACGAACTTTTTCCTATCGCATTAACTGCAGATATTTTATTTTCTTTAGCCTTGTTTATGGTGATTTTTGGAATGTGAAAGTTTTCGATTTTTATGTATTCAGCATTTTAAATCTTTAGTTATATACCTTTCTGGCTTTTATTTTAGGCTAAGAAAGGTCTTTACTTTTCAAGATTATAAAAGTATCCATTTATATATTCTTCTGGTTCATTAATATTTTTAACATTTCATCTTTGTCAATGTGGAATTTATCTTTATAAAGACTATAGTGATGTTCCAGCTTTATTATTTTCTTTTTCATTTTTTAAAGTTTTTTTTAAATTTATTTTTAATTTTTAAAAGATTTTATTTATTTATTTATTTGAGAGAGAGAGAATGCGCACAAGTGGGTGGAGGGGCAGGGAAGAGGGAGAAACAGACTTCCTGCTGAGCAGGGAGCCAAACTCTGGGCTGGATCCCAGGACTCTGGGATCATGACCTGAGCCAAAGGCAGATGCTTAGCCAATAGAACCACCCAGGTACCCCTATTATTTTCTTTTTCAGATGGCTAGTTAATTATCTCAAACCATTTATTAAATAATCTATCTGTTTTTCTATCCATTTTAATGCTGCTTTTACCATATGCTTATTTCCCGTGTGTACCTGGTTCTGTTCCTGGTTGTCTACTTCATTGATCTATTTAATAATTTATGCATCCAACTGACTCTTTTAGTTACTCTGCTTTATTACATCTTTTAAAATGTAGTAGGTAAGAGTAACTTCCTATAGCTCTCTCTTTTAATTTCTGATGATTCTCACATATTTTGTGTATATGAACATTGGAATAAACTTGTCATAGTTAAAAAACAAAATTTCATTGGGAGCCATATTGTCATTGCATTAAAATCATAGATTGATTTAGAGAAATTTACCATTTTCTAATAATGAATCTTTTTATCCAATAATAAAGATGCAAGATGAGTCCCTTTCTAGTTAAATCTTCTTTCATATCCTCAGTACAGTCTTAAAGTTTCTTCATAATTGTTTTTGATATTTCTTGCTAAGTTTATCCCAGATAATCATACTCCATGTTGCTCTTGTAAACGGCACCTTTCTCTTTTATATATTTTTTAAAGATTTTATTTATTTATTTGACAGACAGAGATCACAAGTAGGCAGAGAGGCAGGTAGAGAGAGAGAGAGAGGAGGAAGCAGGCTCCCTGCTGAGCAGAGAGCCCAAGGCGGGGCTTGATCCCAGGAGCTCGGGATCATGACCTAAGCCAGAGGCAGAGGCTTTAACCCACTGAGCCACCCAGGTGCCCCTCTCTTTTATATTTTACACAATAAACGTCACGTAAAGTGTACAACTTGATAAGTTTTGATACTTGTGTATAGCTATGAATCTAACATCACAATCAATATAGTGAACATATTTATCACCCCAAAAAGTTTTCTTGTGCCTCTTTGTACCACTACCCTCTTCATTTCCTGTACCTCTTCTCAGGTAACCAATAATCTTAACTTTCTATTACTATCAGTGAGTTTGCATTTTCTCAGATTTCTGTAAATGAAATAATACAGTGTATCTTTTTTTTTTTTTTGCCTCACTTCTTTCACTCAGCCTCACTATTTTCTGAGATTTATCCATGTTGTTAGGTGCCTCAATATTTTATTCCCTTTTTTGCTGAGTACTTTTCTATCATATGGATATAACACAATTTGTTTATCCATTTATCTGTTGATGGACATTTGAGTTATTTCCTCTTTTGGCTATAACAAATAAAGCTACTATAAACAATCTTATACATGTCTTTGTATGGGCATATGCTTTCATTTCTCCTGGGTAAATACCAAGGAGTGCAATGGCTGGATCATGTCTTGGTGTATGTGTGACTTTTTAAGAAACTGCCAAACATCCTGAAAAAAAAAAAAAAAAAGAAAAAAGAAACTGCCAAACAGTTTTCCAGTGGAGTGTCATTTTATGCTCTTACCAGCAGTGTGTAAGGGTTCAAGTTCCTCCATATCCTCACTGATGACTTGCTATGGCCATTCTTTCTGTTTAGAGCTATTTTAATAATTATGTAATTGTGTATTCTGTTTTAAATTGCATTTCTCTGTTGACTAATGTTATTGAACTCTTTTCATGTGCTTATTTCACATCTGTATATCTTTTTTTTTTTTAAGGTTTTTATTTATTTGACAGAGAGATAGAGAGCATAAGTAGGCAGAGTGGCAGGCAAAGGGAGAGGGAGAAGCATGCTCTCCACTGAGCAGGAAACCCAACATCGATCCCAGGACCTGGGATCATGACCCGAGCCCAAGGCAGCTGCTTAACTGACTGAGCCACCCAGGTGCCCTGGCATCTGTATATGTTCTTTAGTGAAGTGTCTGTTCAAATCTTTTTTATATTTTGGTGGCATTGTTTTTATTATTGGAATTTTGAAAGTTCTCTGTGTACTCTAGATAAATCCTTTTTCAGATATGTGATTTATAAATATTCTCTCCCAGTCTGTGGCTTGTCTTTTCATTCTCTTTACAGTGTCTTCTGAGGAGCAGAAGACTTTAACTTTTGTTCATATATAACTAATCAAAATTTTTTAATAGTTCATGCTTTTGATTTTCATAGCTAAGAAATTTTTCCTAATCTAGTGATTTTCAACCAGAGATATTTTCTCCCTTGGGAATATTTGGCAAGTCTGAAGACATTTTTGGTGGCCACAACTGGGAAGGTACTACTAACTTCTAAAGGGCAAAGGCCAGGGATGCTACTCAACTTCCTAAATGCACAGTACAGCCCTCCACAACAAAAAATTACCTGGCGCCAAATGTCAGTAGAACTGGGTTTAAGAAACCCTGGTCTATCCCAAACCAAAAAGATTTTCCCTTTGTTTTCTTCTAGAATATCTATAATTTTAGATCTTACATTTAGGTCCAGGACCTGTTTTAAAAAGTTGCTTTTTTGTATATGTTATGAGATATGGATCACAGGTTGTTATTTGTCTGTTGTTGTTTTCCATATGGTTGTTCAGTTGTTATTATTGTTGTTTTTAAGATTTTATTTATTTATTTGACAAAGAGAGACACAGCGAGAGAGGGAACACAAGCAGGGGGATGGGAGAGGGAGAAGCAGGCTTCCCGCCAAGCAGGGAGCTCTACATGGGGCTCGATCCCAGAAATCTGGAGTCGTGACCTGAGCCGAAGGCTCACGCTTAACGACTAGCCACACAGGCACCCCTGTTCAGTTTTAGCACAATTTGTTGAAAAGACTGTTCTTCCATAGAAATTCATCTTTGTAAAAAATTCAGTTGCCAATATACATACGGTTTATTTCTGAGCGCTGTATGCTGTTCCATTGATTGTTTTGTCTATTTTTCCTCCAATATCATACTGTTTTGATTACTATAGACTTAAAAATAAGTTGAAATTAGGTAGTTTTCATCCTCTAAATATGATATTATTTTTCAAAAATGTTTAGACTATTCTAAGTCCTTTGTATTTCCATGTAAATTTCAGAAACAGTTTGTCAATTTCTACAAAAAATGTTTGCTGGTATCTTGGCTGTATTGCATTTAGTCCATAAAAAATTTAGGGAGAATGACAATATTGAATCTTCTCACTCAGGGTGTAACTCTTCATTTATTGAGGTCTTCTCTAATCTTTTCGAGATTGTTTCATAGATTTCACTGTACACATTGGCATCTCTTTTATCAAATTTACCCCCAAGATTGAATATTTTTGGTATTATTGAAAATGATACTGCAATCTAATTTCAATTTATGTTTATTGTTGACATACAGAAATATAACTGACTTTTTGAATACAGACTGGAAGACTTGAACAGCAGAAATATATTTTCTCACAATTCTGGAGGCCAGAAGTCCAAGATCAAAGTGTGAACAGGATTGGTTTTCTCTGAAACCTCTTTGTTAGGCTTTCAGATGTCTATCTTTTCTTGTCTTTGACTGGTCTTTCTTTTGTATAGTTCTGTATCCTGGTCTCCTCTTCTTATAAGGACACCAGTCATATTGGATTATGGCCCATGTTAATGAACTACATTGAACTTTTTCTTTTAAAGAGAGGATTGTGGGTTTTATTTTGGAGTTACTACCAAATTAACAAGCTCTTGGTTTTCCCTCTCTACTTTTGTTTGGGTTTGGGTTTTTCCTTCCTTCCTTCTTCTCCCCAACTCCTCTCTCTCTCTCATTTTTTAAATCTTACCATTGTATTAATTCTCTATTACAATAAACTAATACTTTATGCACATTGCTTTCTTTTGAAATCTCAAATTCAATGTTTTGATATAATGTTTTCACTCATTCTTTCTTGCACTTTATCTTTGCATTCTATATATTTTTCTCATCCTTTTACTTTAGATTTTAAAGTAAAATTACTTTAGGGCCATCTCTTACAGACGACATAGGTCCCCCCCCCCAAACTCAGTCTTATTCTTTTAATTAATGATTTTATCCGGGGTGTCTGGGTGGCTCAGTGGGTTAAGCCTCTGCCTTCGGCTCGGGTCATGATCCCAGGGTCCTGGGATCGAGCCCCGCATCGGGCTCTCTGCTCAGTGGCGAGCCTGCTTCCCTTTCTCTCTCTCTGCCTGCCTCTCTGCCTTCTTGTGATCTCTGTCTGTGAAATAAATAAATAAAATCTTTAAAAAAAATTAATGATTTTATCCCATTTTTATTTGTTTCTATGACAAACATATTTAGCTTTACTTTTTGTCATCTCATAAATTTGAAGTTTTCTATGAGTTTTATTATTTCCTTTGTGTTGTTTATCTCCTATCAGGTAGTTACTGGTAATTGTCATAGCTGTTGTTTTTTATGTTCCTACCTGAGCAGATTTGGAAGGTGTTCAAGCAGTTTTCAGACCATTTGTAGTTACCTTTTGCTGAGCTAAAAAACAACCACTAAACTCTTTATAATGGAAATATGCTTCTTCGCAGTCATTATTTTTCACTGAAACCTTTTTGTTGTTTAACTGCAGGGGCAGTTTCTGTATTATAATCACCATAATCAAGGACATGTAGTCTTTGCTTATGCTATGGTTATTACAGCTTTTTGGATTAGGCATCGGAACTTCCCTTTCAATATGTGGTTATGATGATAAAGCATCATTCAAAGACATTTTACATACTTCCCATAAAAGAATAATTTTTGCCTTGCTTTACTTTCATCTCTTGAAATACAGACAACAGTTTTTTCCTCACAAAAGAGTTTCAAGGATCTTATCATTTTAAGGTGATTATGGCTTGTCCTGAAATGAATAATAACCATCATGATCTATCTCTAGCCAGATATAAGGGTTACATTAAAAAGAAATATATTCTATATGGTTGCTATCCTGACAAATATTCTTATCAGGCATCTGTACCATGATGAATATGGCTTCTAATATAATTTATCTTTAAAAACTTGTTTTAGCAGATCGACTATTGTTTACTTAGTGAACAGAAATGATGGCCTTGGCTTAACACTCATATAGCTTTTGATTTCCATATAAAGCTCCATTATCTAAACAGACTACTAATCTCCTGACTCAATTCTCTGTCAGAATCTAACTTTCAAAGAAGAGCAGGTGCTGTTGGTGGATAGTAGAGCTATTGCCCCTTTAGGTAACTTCAGCAGTTGTCCTCAAAGCCCACCCAAAGGCTGAAGGTGAACAGAACATAGCAGAACTTAAGACTTTAAAGTTGGCTTTTCAGTCAAAAATAAATTGAATAAATTAGCAAAGAAGTCTTTAAGAAAGTCGTCATTTGACAAAGTAGAAGTATTCCATCTTCTCTCTCACTTATACCATGCCTTAGAAAAAACATTTATATTACAAGACATTCCTTAGACAGTGCATCCGGATAAATAGGTATCAGAAAGGGTACTTAGATAAACAGATGTCAGAGTTGGCTGTCTTTTTGCTTTACGAAGTTTTATTTCCCACAGGCACATCCACAATGTGAACTAAATGGTATCATTCCACAACTCACCTCTCAGTGCTTAAGTCAGGTGGTGACAATCCTGAGTTTAGCCAACTTGAATAATAGGTTGGAAAAACATATAAAGAGGTGTTGGAAGCTGATAAATAGACTCAATTTTGTTATTTCTTAGGTGGATGAGCTAAAAAACAAATCAGGCTAATCTGAGACTTCACTTGGGAGTTATGTTAGTTCTAAGTTAAAGCTGCCACTGAATAATGCCTTGCCTAAAAATAGTCTTGCGGTCAGTCCTTTAGGACATGTCTCATTCAAAGGTACTGCCTCCTCGCTTTTTGTGCTGGTTGTCACTGTGATTGAGTTGTGAACTTGTTCTCTTTTACCTCTAGAAATTTTGAGAATTGTCTAAAAGGATTTTTAAGGTCAAGATTATATTAACAGATATTATTCCATGTAGATAAATCCCATGGAAAAAAGGACAAAGTAATGAGTTATCAAGACATGTAAAAGAAGAGCAAGATTATAGAAAGAAATGTAAAGTGTAATAATACATGTAAAAAAAAGTGAGTGAGTAAAAATCCTAATTTTTTAAAAAAATTTTACTTATTTATTTGTCAGAGAGAGAAAGAGCACAAGCAAGGGGAAAGGCAGGCAGAGGGTGAAACAGGCTCCCTGCTGAGCAAGAAACCCTATGTGTAACTCCATCCCAGAAACCTGGGATCAGGATCTGAGCTGAAGCAGATCCTCAACCAACTGAGTTAACCAGGTGTCCCAAGAATAACTTAAAAGAAGAATTTGTGGGGCACCTAGGTGGCTCAGTGGGTTAAAGCTTCTGCTTCGACTCAGGTCATGTTCCCAGGCTCCTGAGATCGAGCCCCACATTGGGCTCTTTGCTCAGCGGGGAGCCTGCTTCCTCCTCTCTCTCTCTCTGCCTGCCTCTCAGCCTACTTGTGATCTCTGTCTGTCAAATAAATAAATAAAATCTTTAAAAAAAATAAAATGAAGAACTTGTACTCTGAGAGAAGATAAAGGTGAAAGAACTGGAGAAGTTTCTCCAAAAAATTATTATAAACTCCTTTACAGCATAAATAGAAATGTACTTAAATCCTTGACTGATATTTGAAAATTCTTAATTCAGAAATACAAAATTATTTGTTTCTGAGAAATTTCTCCAGGGAGTTGATATTTCTCAATAAGGACATCTGTACCTCTATTATTAAAGCTTTGAGTTCATAAGTTAGTAGCTGGTCAAAAAAATTGTGTAATTACTAGGCAACAAAGGAATTAGGACTTTAATACTAATTCTTTCTTCAGTATTAGTATGACAGTAATCTCATGTCTGGAATTCCCTTAAAATGTCACTGGAAATCCCCTGTATAGCGTTTGCTCTGTGAAAAAGTCAGGAAATTATGAAGTTATCAAAGTGATATCAGTGCCGATATTTGCTCATCCCAAAGCTACATTGCCAAATCCAAGTTCCTTCTAATGTATCTGTATAGAAACAGGGCTTTCAAGAATGGTGTTGCATGGAATAGGACATAGATAATGAAGGAACTATGGTAAACAGGGTGGGAAAAGGAAATTCTCAGACATGATCCGATGGTGCCAAAGATTTTAATGTTAGAAAGGCAGAAGATTTGGGATCAACTTTAGCTCCACTATTTCTGTGTAGTGGAAACCTGGAAAATTTACTTGATTTCACCAAGCTTCTTTCTCCTTTAGCAAAATGAGTTTAATGTTATTTATCTGGCTGAGTTATGAAATTAGGCCAAATATTGCCATTGAATATACTTATAAATTGTAAAGTAGCTGCTGTTGTTTTTGCTGCCATTGTGCTCTTGCTGTCTGTATACACTCTATCAGTACTTCTCAAGCAGGGCTATGCATAAACATCCACAGTGGAACAGCTTCAACAGGCACATGCCTGGACTCCATTCAGGTGTTGAAGGTGGGCTCAAATATAACTCATTTGAAAAGACCATCCAGGCAATTCTGGTGTGCAACCCTTGTTAAGAACCATGAGGTTTGGGGGCGCCTGGGTGGCTTGGTGGGTTAAAGCCTCTGCCTTCGGCTCAGGTCATGATCCCAAGGTCCTGGGATCGAGCCCCGCATTGGGCTCTCTGCTCAACAGGGAGCCTGCTCCCCCCCCCCCCCCGCCCCGCTCTCTCTGCCTGCCTCTCTGCCTGCTTGTCATCTCTGTCAAATAAATGAATAAAATCTTAAAAAAAAAAAAAAGAACTATGAGGTTTGTTATACTCTACTCCCAAGCCTCTGATTTCCTGGCCCCTAATGTGTCATCGCTGCCATGAACTAGAAGGCCATGAGAAGGCATATTGTCCGTTTACAGTCCCAGATTTCAATCAATGATCATTTTAGCCCATAAGTTTCTAGTGAAGTGCTGGCATACGACATTTACTATAATAGTAAAGAGTTGTCATTTGGGGAATAAACAATTCAGTAGCTTAAGGAATGCCAGTATTTTTTTGCTTCTAAAACTAGCTAAATATCCATTTCAATTCTGTGTAATCTACCTATCACAAAGCCCATTCCCAGACTGTTTGACTAACAGTGGTCTATTCCTAAAGATTAGTTATTCTTCTCTCCATATTATTAGAGGTGTAAAGATGTCAGGGTGCATGCTCCATTTGCTGCTTACTGTATCTCTCAGTGGAAGACAAAGGAGTTGGAAACTGCCCTCTCAACACACACAATTGCCAATACTTACTCATTTCACTATATCCATGTAGTCCACATATTATATTACAGGCACTGAACTTTACTTAGGGAATACATGTAAGTAGTGTTTGGTGGTAAGAAATTCCTATCAAACAGAATCACCAGAAAGCAAATATAAATACCAGCAATTATAATTTTGTGTGGACATGCGATAAAAGGAAAATGAATAATGTCTTCAAGTTAATTTAAACCAAAGGCAGGACATGAAGAGTGCACTAACAATAAAGAAAACCTCACACCCAAAGCTGTGGTGATTAATATTGCTCCTATCTGCTGAGCATTCTAACCCCTTCCAAGGCTTATCTCTGTTTATCTTAATACCATTTATTATTCTTTACTGCATGTAAATGCCCCAATTGATACAATCCTTTCCCACCAACACTATTTATTCCATTCACTCATAATGGAATTTGTTGCCTGGCTAACTCACATCCATCCTTTCAGTTCACTTCAAGAGTCTCTTCTCCTCTAAGTCTTCCCTGATATCTACTCTGTTCCCTAAACTTAGGTAGGTACTCCTCTTTAGCTCTTCCTTGCTGCACCCATATGCTGAAAACTGCCCTCTGAATTTCTAGGTTTCATAGTACCTACTTAATATTTCATGAGTATGGAAAATATCTTAATTACTTTAACTTTCTTTCATTCCTAGAATCCTCTTTTTCCTTTGTAACGTTTGTCAAATTTCTACATTCTTTATTCTTACACATTTGGCTCAGTTGTTAGGAGATCTTTAAGCATTTCAGTCACACAGTTTATCTTTTAAACTGGTTCAGATTTTGCCAACTAATATGTGACATCACATACTTTCACAAAAAGAAATGCATGAATTGACCTGTCTTTCAGGCTTAAAATACTGTTGTGCTTCACACTCTCAAAGAAGAGCATAACTTAAAGATAAGGAAGCTATTACCATGTGTGTTTATATGTGTGTCAGCTTATATAAGCAAAACAAAAAATTTTTCCCTTTTTCAAAATTATGACACCAAATCATATAGTCTGAATCAGTGATTCCAATGTCCTTTGTGGGCCTGTCATCTTAAAAAGTGACATAAAATCAATATAAGAAGATTGATTTATTTTAAGATAGCTATGTGTATAAGTATATGCTATTATTTGGTTGATGCAAAAGACAAAAAAAAAAAATCAAAGCAGAAAGTTTATGAATGAAGCTCCATATCCACCACCTGCAATAACCACTATAAATAGTTTGACATGCATTTCCAGGCTCTTTCTGCTGTACCTATGACATATACCACACACACACACACACACACACACACACACACACACTATTTTACATAAATGGTATCATACATCAATTTGATAAATTATCCTTTTCACTCAGTAATATATTGTAGACACATTATTATGTCATGAGTAATATATATTTATGTATGTAAGAGTGGCATAATATGCTACTGAATGTATTTTAAAACTTTGAGGAGAAATAACAGTGATATACTAAAATAAGAGAGCATCAAAATTTCAGGGTGATCCCAGAACTTTGCATGGCAGGAAATTAGTGCATTGAGCCACCTGGGAGGGCTCTGTAAGCCAAGCCAATATCCTGTCAGCTCATAGTTGTTCATGCCTCCACTGTGCAAGGCTCTAAGAAAAGAAAGACAGATGCATGATTACACTGCCTAACTCTGAACTCCCTTTTGTCTGTTGTTCTGTTCATCATTCTTGGTTTGACTTAATCATCCATCTTCAGTTTTTATTGTAATTTTCATTGATACCACATGGTCTTCAAATTAACTTCAGTTTTGGTTTCACACACACAACAGATACTCATAAATCCAGCTCAGATGAGCCTGCATATTTTGAAGGCTCCTTCAGAGACAGAGCTAATAGCTAATAGAAACCAGTCCAATCAACATAATCGTACTAAATATTCAGTAAAGACAACAGTGAAGTCAGAGGGGACACACACACACACACACACACACACACAGAGGGACAAGTCAGAATAAAGATTAGATCAAAATCAATAAAAATCAGAAGTTTTTGAAGAATACCACACGTACAGAAAGACTCACCACACTGAATAGGAGAAAAACTGAAAGCTTTTCCATTAAGGTCAGGAACACGGCAGGGATGTCCATTATCACCACTGCTATTCAACATAGTATTAGAAGTCCTAGCCTCAGCAATCAGACAACAAAAAGAAATTAAAGGCATCCAAATTGGTAAAGAAGAAGTCAAACTATCACTCTTCGCAGATGATATGATACTATATGTGGAAAACCCAAAAGACTCCACTCCAAAACTGCTAGAACTTGTACAGGAATTCAGTAAAGTGTCAGGATATAAAATCAATGCACAGAAATCAGTTGCATTTCTGTACACCAACAACAAGACTGAAGAAAGAGAAATTAAGGAGTCGATCCCATTCACAATTGTACCCAAAACTATAAGATACCTAGGAATAAACCTAACCAAAGAGACTAAGAATCTATACACAGAAAATTATAAAGTACTCATGAAAGAAATTGAGGAAGACACAAAAAAATGGAAAAATGTTCCATGCTCCTGGATTGGAAGAATAAATATTGTGAAAATGTCTATGCTACCTAAAGCAATCTACACATTTAATGCAATCCCTATCAAAATACCATCCATTTTTTTCAAAGAAATGGAACAAATAATCCTAAAATTTATATGGAACCAGAAAAGACCTCGAATAGCCAAAGGAATATTGAAGAACAAAGCCAAAGTTGGTGGCATCACAATTCCGGACTTCAAGCTCTATTACAAAGCTGTCATCATCAAGACAGCATGGTACTGGCACAAAAACAGACACATAGATCAGTGGAACAGAATAGAGAGCCCAGAAATCGACCCTCAACTCTATGGCCAACTCATCTTCGACAAAGCAGGAAAGAATGTCCAATGGAAAAAAGACAGCCTCTTCAATAAATGGTGCTGGGAAAATTGGACAGCCACATGCAGAAAAATGAAATTGGACCACTTCCTTACACCACACACGAAAATAGACTCCAAATGGATGAAGGACCTCAATGTGAGAAAGGAATCCATCAAAATCCTTGAGGAGAATGCAGGCAGCAACCTCTTCGACCTCAGCCGCAGCAACATCTTCCTAGGAACAACTGAATAGGAAGTAATTTCTAAAGAGGAATAAAAAGAGGAATCTTGGATTCTGTGACTATCTGCTTTCTTGTTTGTAATCAGAAGTTCTAAGTTATCAGTCAACAAAAGCATGTGGAGTTTAGTTTCTGGTCTTGCTGTGACCCTTCCAACATGAAAGAAACCCAACTGCTGGCCCCTTGTCCCAGTATTTGCCGTTGTTTGAGAGTTCTTGAGATTAAAACCCTTAAATAAATTCCCAACATGTAATACCTTCACTCTCAATCCTCCTCCACATCATAATCTTCATGATACTGTATACTTCTTTGCTTGAACCCAGACTCTCTTATCTATCTTTTATACCCTGCCAGTGGGCCTTACCAAATTACCATTTCAGAATTTGTTAATTCCTCTATATTTTGGCCTCTTCTCTGAATTTGCTGTCTACTTTTTGCTGTCTCTGCAACCTGCTCTTAAACTTAAAATGCCCTCAAGTTTTCTCAAGGGATAGCATCACATTATTTTCTCTCATCCTGTATACCCTCAATCTAGAAAGTATGATTGATGTTCTTTTGTTTCTTCATTGCTACTTTTAGGTCATTATCTCCTCATTCTCAAGAAGAGGAGAGGGAGGGGAGAAACTGGGAAGGGGAATGAAGGGGAGGGGAGAAGGAGGGGAAAGGAACAACTCTTTGAGGCTTACATCATTCAGTCACGTCAAATTCTCTACCTCTTAAATCGTGCCATCTTCTGAAGTCAGGATCACTGTCAGTGATCACTAGAGAATTTGATTATTGGGTTGTTATAGTCCTCACCATCTCAAGACAACATCCTTGTTCCCTTGGGTCACCTGGCCCAATACTTTGGGATCTTAGTTCCTCGGTCTCTGCATCTCCACTGAGTGTGATCTTACCTTGGACTTCTCTATGTCCAAAGCAATAATTCAAATATATTTTAAATATATTCTTTGAGCACTAACTCTTTTTCTCTCATTTTAAAAAATTATTTCTGCTATAACAATTCTTTGACTTTGCCATGATCTCCAATCTAATGCTTCCTCTGCTTTCCTCCAATTTATGTCCCTCTTCCTTATTTCCCTTCTGCGGCCATTTAGAATACATGCTCCTCTGTTTCACTAAAACTCTTGACAATGCTACAAATTTCATCGCCTTTCTACTTTATTCATTATTCCCCTCTAAGGAAACCCCATAGCTGAATGTTTGTGACTCTGCTTTCTTGATGCCACCCTTTCAGGAGCAGCATGCAATCAGAGAAAAAATCACACAACAGGCCAGGTTGGCTCCATCATAAACCTGCAGTCACCAACTTAAAATCATGCCTTCAACACCTCCTAATCTCATCACCTATCTCCAGTTTGGCTCATTCATTCTTATGCTCACCTAAGAATTATGTTCAAAGTTTTCCACTCTCCTAAAACCACTCTCCCTAACTCAGCAAAATAACGTTTTCATAAGATATAAGAACTTTACAAAGAACTGGGAATTTACCTCATTTCCTTGGTATCAAACATCCATTTACATTTTCAATTATTGGAGCTTTCTTTTTTCCTGAAAAAAATAAAAATAAAAAGCTGTCTTTTTTCCCAGCTAAATCTGAATTCTCTACCACCTCTGCTATGCACTCATTGTTTTCTTGAATGATTAAGAAGGTTTTGCTACTGACTTTTTTCCTCTTGCCTATATATTCAACATCTCATCTCTCAACTGAACTTCTCCATTGAGTTTTACACAGTTTACGTTTCTTTCATTCATTCTCAGCAGTTCTTTATTCCTCTGCAGCTACTTCCCCAGTCTCTACTTTTCTTCCCATTCAGAGTTCTCAGGTTGTCTGAAACTTTTGTTTATGTTTCATTTCTTCACTCCTCAGCCTAATCTATCATCTGGTTAAATGACTTCTGTGAAATGGCTCTCAATAAAGTAACAGACCTCTGTAATAATGCTTAATTCAGCTTATATTTTTTTATCTTATTTGGTCCTGTGATGCAATATGTCACCATTAACTACTTTCCTTCATGTGATCTCTTCACTCTGATCTCTTGATAAATGAGAAGAGGAGAAGCCCTAGGAATTAACTCAAGAAGCCTCATTATCTGTTGACTTCGGGGGAAAGATGATCTTTTTTTTTTTTCCATTTTATTTATTTTTTCAGCGTAACAGTATTCATTCTTTTTGCACAACACCCAGTGCTCCATGCAAAACGTGCCCTCCCCATTACCCACCACCTGTTCCCCCAACCTCCCACCCCTGACCCTTCAAAACCCTCAGGTTGTTTTTCAGAGTACATAGTCTCTTATGGTTCGCCTCCCCTCCCCAATGTCCATAGCCCGCTCCCCCTCTCCCAATCCCACCTCCCCCCAGCAACCCCCAGTTTGTTTTGTGAGCTTAAGAGTCATTTATGGTTTGTCTCCCTCCCAATCCCATCTTGTTTCATTTATTCTTCTCCTATCCCCCTACCCCCCCATGTTGCTTCTCCATGTCCTCATATCAGGGAGATCATATGATAGTTGTCTTTCTCCGATTGACTTATTTCACTAAGCATGATACGCTCTAGTTCCATCCACGTCGTCGCAAATGGCAAGATTTCATTTCTTTTGATGGCTGCATAGTATTCCATTGTGTATATATACCACATCTTCTTTATCCATTCATCTGTTGATGGACATCTAGGTTCTTTCCATAGTCTGGCTATTGTAGACATTGCTGCTATAAACATTCGGGTACACGTGCCCCTTCGGATCACTATGTTTGTATCTTTAGGGTAAATACCCAGTAGTGCAATTGCTGGGTCATAGTGTAGTTCTATTTTCAACATTTTGAGGAACCTCCATGCTGTTTTCCAGAGTGGTTGCACCAGCTTGCATTCCCACCAACAGTGGAGGAGGGTTCCCCTTTCTCCACATCCTCTCCAGCATCTGTCATTTCCTGACTTGTTAATTTTAGCCATTCTGACTGGTGTGAGGCAAAGCTGTCATCATCAAGACAGCATGGTACTGGCACAAAAACAGACACATAGATCAGTGGAACAGAATAGAGAGCCCAGAAATCGACCCTCAACTCTATGGCCAACTCATCTTCGACAAAGCAGGAAAGAATGTCCAATGGAAAAAAGACAGCCTCTTCAATAAATGGTGCTGGGAAAATTGGACAGCCACATGCAGAAAAATGAAATTGGACCACTTCCTTACACCACACACGAAAATAGACTCCAAATGGATGAAGGACCTCAATGTGAGAAAGGAATCCATCAAAATCCTTGAGGAGAATGCAGGCAGCAACCTCTTCGACCTCAGCCGCAGCAACATCTTCCTAGGAACAACGGCAAAGGCAAGGGAAGCAAGGGCAAAAATGAACTATTGGGATTTCATCAAGATCAAAAGCTTTTGCATAGCAAAGGAAACAGTTAACAAAATCAAAAGACAGCTGACAGAATGGGAGAAGATATTTGCAAACGACATATCAGATAAAGGGCTAGTATCCAAAATCTATAAGGAACTTAGCAAACTCAACACCCAAAGAACAAACAATCCAATCAAGAAATGGGCAGAGGACATGAACAGACATTTCTGCAAAGAAGACATCCAGATGGCCAACAGACACATGAACAAGTGCTCCACGTCACTCGGCATCAGAGAAATACTGATCTTTTGAATATAGCAGATAAGGCCTATGCTTTGTGGTTTTCTCACTTACTCAAACTTTCATTCTGGCAACTTTATCTGTATCCACAGCCTTAATATCCAACACCCACAGGACTGGAAAACTTTACATCCAACCAGTACCTTTCCCCTGAGCTCAGAGTACTATATGCAGTTATCTAAACATCTCATCCAGGAATTTCAAAGACATTTCAACAGATGTCCAAAACCTATATATATATATATACACACACACACACACATATATATATATCTCTCTATATATATATATTTTCCCCTGAATCTGGTAATTTTCCATTGTTTTAAAACTCAGGACATGGTACTACCACCCAAATAATTAAACCAAAAACTTACATGTTTTTATTTCCCTCCACCCTACATTCCATATTCTTTCTCATCAATTTCTATTCATATTTTATCCTAAATATCCCTCAACATTGTCCACTTTCTCCTTCTACACCACTACCACTCTAGTCCAGGCTATTGAGAACTCTCTCCTGGATTAATGCAATGATCTTCTAACTAGCTGGTCTCCATTCATCATAACTTCTTCTCATCTGTTCTCTGTGGTAAAACTAGTGATCTTTTCATATTAAAAAATTAATAATATAACTTTCTGGTTAATTCTTCAAGGTCCCCCAGTTACTCTTAAACTCAAAATAAAAATATATACTATAAACTAGGAGGCCATGTGTGGCCTGGCTCCTACTTATCTCTCCAGTTGTATTTCATATTATACATCCATTACTCTCTCCTTCAAAGTTATGCTGATCTTTGCAGTCCTTCAGACTGAGCAGAGCCTTTGAACATAGTTTCTTCAACTATAATCCTCACCTACCCTCTCCTTACAAAATTAATGGCTATGTATCTCTTACTTCTCAACTCGAGTGTCACTTTCTCAAGGAAACCTTCCCTCTCTTAGCAGGGTTAATTCCATGATCTCTCTATCTTGGCCCTGTTCACAGTTGCATTTATACACTTCTGTGTGAAATTAGGTGATAAATATCTTCTTCCCTGTGTTAGATGGGAAGCGACGTAAAAGCAAGTAAAGGTTTGTTTTCTGCTCATTGTTTTATCTTTGGACTTAGGACAATGTGTTTTTTTTTTAAAGATTTTATTTAGTTATTTGACAGAGAGAGATCACAAGTAGACAGAGAAGCAGGCAGAGAGAGAGAGAGGGAAGCAGGCTCCCCGCTGAGCAGAGAGCCTGATGCGGGACTCGATCCCAGGACCCTGAGATCATGACCTGAGCCGAAGGCAGCGGCTTAACCCACTGAGCCACCCAGGTGCCCCTAGGACAATGTTTAATAGTAAGCAAATATTGGTTGAATCAGTGAATTGCCTGAAGAGGATTGAAATTCTTCTAACTCTGGTGCAGCAGAGTTTTATCCCAGAGAATTATTTTACGAACCCCCTGAGTCAGATCTCAATTCTGTGTTTCTGTGACCTATGATTCTGTCCCTCCTTTCAGAAGCAGGCATTTCCCCTCTTTACACTTGCCCATCTGAGAAGCATCATCAGTAGAGAAGATAAGTGAGGAGAAAAAGAAAAACATCAACAAAAGACTACCCCTTTACTCTTCTGTTAAAAATATAAAAGTTAAATTTACTGTGTACCCAATTCAATGTCATCTGTACTCAGGTACATGCCAGAGGACACTAGAGGCTTTGGGTCTCAATTGGGTTATAGACAAGTTATTCCTCCATCCTGGAGGGACAATTGAATGAAAATCCATGCATGGCATAGTTTAATCTATTATTTTAGGTAGCAGTAAGCTTGAAACACTCAGCACTATTTGTCCTTATGATATGGTGTGGGACTCTAAGCTTTGATTGTTTATCTAACATATTTGCAAACTCACATTGCATGAATTTAAACTTTGCCAATCATCACTCCTACTTTACTCATTATTGATGGGCATGGTCTGCTTTAGTCTATTTAGCACATTATATTGGATGACATTCCAAAAGAGTAAATGTGCATTTTCTCTAAGCACACACAATAGATTACAGTCCCAATAGCTTTTTAGGCACAAATGTTGACTCTGGTAATTTAACCATGACCCTATCTCTGAATTTGATTATACAGCCCTTGTACACTTTGGTAGAGCTGTAAGTCTCAAGCAGCCAAAAAGAGGCCAAATGCTAACTCTATAACAACTCAGTCTTGGAACCAGCCATTTTTAGCAGAAATTTCACAGGGAAGACCTTTACTTTAAAAAGAAAACAAGGTAAAGTGCAAGTAGCAATGGGTATGCAATGGTGAACTAGCACTATCCCAGGCTGCTGTAAACAAAGTCTGTGAGAAGGACATAGGTAGCAGGCTAGACTTCATGACTCCTCCACTGTAGTGGATGCTTTTGTTTTCCCAGCTCTGACTACCGGCTCATCTCCAGGTAGAACATAAGCCATCAACCAGTGAAAACTGGGACCATTTTTCTGGGAAGAAGTGTAGCAGTATGCATCTAGAGGCTTTAAGATATTCTTAGACTTTAACTCAGAATTTCCATTTCTGGAATTTATCCTGAGGAAGGGTTGCGGGAGAAATACAGAGGTAAAAGTACAGAGACTCTAGCTAAAGCATGGTTTTAAATAGCAAGGAAAACAAGTGGAACAAATAGGGAGTGGTTAAAATAATTATGAAATAATTATGAAAAATGTAAATGATATAATAAATACAAAAGGCCAAAGCCAGTTGTTAGAAAACCATTCATTTGGAGAATAGTTAACAACCTAGGAAAATGTCATAGATGATATTGAATTCTATTGTAATTATGATACTTGCTTACTAAAAGACATGTTATTACATACATGCACAAAAGGTGTCAGAAAGGAAAATCCCTGAAGTACTAAGTGTTTAAGTGTAAGCAGTAAAATCATGGGGGATATTTACTTTCTGCAGTATACTTTGGCATATTTTCAAAATGTTCTTCCAAAAATAGCATTATTGTGAAATAGTGTTGCTTTTTAAATAAACAAGAATAGTTAACTTTTAAAAGTCTCCCCACCACCTCAATATGTATCAGTATCAGCTAAGAAACATGCAAAGTAAACAGAGGACCCGGGGCCTATAGCAATGGGAATTATACCACCAGAAAAACAGTAAGCAGGGCCTGCCGATTAGGGTCAAGGAAGAGATTTGTCTGTTCTTTGAGACTTGCCTATTGAAAACTAAACAAATGCCAAATACTGCGCTAGCTGTTGTGGGTGAAGTAGCAAAACAAAACAGATGCCTTCATATCCATGGAGGTACAATTCCGCTGCCTGATGGAGGAGGGAAACAGTAGATAAATTGGAAAGAAGATAAAAGGAGGGCAGTATGTGTGTTGTCGTTATCTGGCTATGATTTTATGAATTCTTATTGAGAAATCACTGAAAATTACTATCAGAACTCCACTGTAAATTATTTGTCTGATGCACATTAAATGTGTACAACTTTTATAGAGTTCCTTGTTCAGCGCTAGTTCAGCCAATCTCATTTAGTTATCTTGAATTTTATAATAGAACCACCCTTGGATCTTATTGTAGATGGAATACAAGCACCTGATTTCAATCATCACTGTAGTTATGATTCCAGTGCCTGCAATGAGTAAACAGATAAACTGCTTTTCTTTTGTTACTGAATGGCAATTTTCCTCTAGGTAGCCCAAAATTGGCAGCAATTGCATGCTATCACAAAAAAGATTTTATAATCTACCATTTGTTGTTGGGTTTTTTATTGTTGTTGTTGGGTTTTTTTGTTTGTTTTGTTTTGTAATCTGCTTACTATTTAAATACTGGCTGAAGTTATGGCAGTATTCTCTGGAGGAAATTGAGTTTGACAAACTTGAAAATTCTTAGAATAGTCTATTTCTAGCTGAACTTTGAAAACTGAAACTATATTTATCTTTCCAAATATGAGGAATATTAGGGTTAAGAACCACATTTGTTTCCTACAAAAATTAACCATTTTCTAAAGACCATCAAAGATTAGTATTAATGGCAAATTAAAGATTAGTATTAATTGCCATCACCAGTTATGTCCTCTCTCTTAACAAAATCTAACAACTTCTATAACTGGTTGGCTAATTGCCTAGTAAATATACTACGGCAGTGTGCTCAGTGGTGGAGATAAGTCAAGTCACTGACTATAATCTAGTCCTAACAAGAGCAAGAGACATTCATTTGTCATATCAAAGGAAATCTGTGAAATAGGTACCCACCTTGGACTTCAGTATTTTGGACAGACAGGAGACTCAGAAGAGATTTCAAGAATTGAGAAAAATTCTGAGACATAATTCACCAAGAGGCATTCTGAATTCTAGTATTCTATAGTCCCCTATCCCATTTCCTGTATCATCTGCATGAAGTTCTTAATTCCTTCATTAGAAGGTATAATGCAAGGCAGTGTGACTCTGCTCCAAAGCGTCAAGGCTGCGTTGCCTCCTAAGTCTGGGTATATATTTGATGACCAGCAGATCATTTAGTCTGCTAATTCTATGTCCAATTGAGTATTTATTTATTCATTATCTATTTGTGTAACAGAAATGTTTTCCTTTAAAAAAAAAAATGAAAGGGCTACCAGAATATAACAGGGATATACTAACTTCTGTGCTTTGTTAAGGTAACTTGTAAGAACTGGAGAAATGTAAAAGAAAATAGTATTCTTCATGTAAAAGAAAATAGTATTTTCGGTATCCTCGGGAGAAAAGGCTTTGGGGAATAGTGTTTATCATGAAGTGGTGATGAGGGAGACAGTTGGGGCTTTTCAGGATTACCAAGTGTTGAAGATGACAAGAGCTTGAATAGATCTTAGCTCCCCCACCCCCGTTTTTGGCAGGTGGGGGGACAGGTGGTTGCAGACAATGTATTTTGCCTACACCTTCTGACTACTTCAAAAAGGCAGGTTCCAGTTTCATAGGTCAGAAATGAATCACTCTGCTAACCTCAAAATTCTATTTTCTTTTATAGGATGGATGCAATAGTTAGGCCCCTCTTTTCTCTAATAACATTAAATAGCAAGCTGCAACTTGAGAGAGAAACTTCTCACTGGAAAATCTTGAGAATTAAATGGTTACAACATGTAGCATATATCTTCTGGGAAATATACACAATAATCTTAGTGTGACTAATTTTAGAGCTGTAGGTGAAATTACCATTTGTTAATTCCATTTGTTTCTAGGGAGAGAAAAAAGTCGTTAATGGGATGCCAAATGTTAGAAACCTAAGACCTATAAAGGAGCATTTTACCAAGGCTTTCTTGCAAACCTCTGGTTTAGATGGTATTTGGCTAGTTATACACTAGGAAGTAGGATGGAGTAAACAATAGCTTCAGTGATAAGAAGTAAAGAGGACTCAAAAGAGCTTTTCCACCAGGACAGTGTAGTGCCTAAAATTCCCATCACTGATTATTCCTTTGAGTGAAATGTTTTATATCTTACATTATATATTTTTTCAATGACTTATTTCCCACTGCATGTTTTTGTCTTCATTATAATCCTAATAATTTCAGATTATGATTAATGAATCTTCAGGAGATTCCAGTATAATTTCATTACAAATGACACAGGTGGTAAGACCTATGTGGTCTTTCTCTTAGTACAGAATTGATTAAAAAAAAAAAAAAAAAAGCATAGATCTTGCAGCCTGTCAGCTGGCTTTGAATCACAGCTTCACCTTTAACTGGTTGATCCTGGACCTCATATTCCTCATCTGTAAATGAGAACTTAAAACAAAACAAAACAAAAACCTAGGGGCACCTGGGTGGCTCATTTGATTAAGCATCTGCCTTCAGCTTTGGTCATGATCCCTGAGTCTTGGGACTAAGCCCTGCATCCGGCTTCCTGCTCAGGGCAAGTCTGCTTCTCTGTCTCTCTCTGCTCCTACCCCCCTCCGCCCCACTTATGTTCTCATGCTCTCCCTCTCTCTTCTCTCTCTCAAATAAATAAAATCTTAAAAAAAAACCCTACATAGAAGGTTGTTCAAAGAGTAAACGAAATAATCCACAGAAAGACATAGCATATAAAGATAAATATTATCACATAGAGAACAATTCCATTTAACAATCAATGTATTTCTTCTCTACAATTTGCAGAAACGTTAGAAAAAATGCACATAGCTTGGGATTTCATTAATATTCAAAATAAAGAACAAAAAAATCACCTACAAATAATATTTAGTTCCTTTTCATTCTATACCTTCTAAGGAGGGCACATCTCCTTCAGCGAACAAGCCCTGTCACCTTTCAACATCTCATTTCTCTTTTAATAAACGAGATGAGTAGACTAAGTGCACAGGCTTCAAAGTTTTTATTGTTTCAGTTGATGAGATGCTGTTCATTCAAATGAAAATTTCCCAGAAGCTCAACTATTAAAATCTGCTTCATTTAAATTTGGGAATAGGTTAGGAGCAGAACTGTACCTACCCCACTAGACCAGAATAAAATATGTTACTTCTGTTAATATTCTGTGATCCCAAATACAAATTCAATGTTCTTCAAAACTGTACAGGCAAAGATTGAAGGCAACTGCTGATAAATGAAGTGATAAATCATGAAGGAAACTTTAATAGCATTATTTACTTAGTGGCTTCATTCTGCTGGTAAAGAAATAGGCCTAAATTTCTTATTGCAGGACACTTCCACAAAGCTATGTGTCATCAGCAAATGAAGAGTGTGGCATCATGGAATAAGATCAGCATTTTTAAGTGCTGTAATTACGGGAAAATAATAATATTAGATGATAGATACTGAGGATCTAGTTATGTACCAAACAGATAGTTCTAAGCATTCATATGAGTTAGCCCATTTAATTCCCATGACAATACTATGGAATCACATGCTTTTTATGAAAAAAAAAATGCTTTTTATTCTATTTTATGAGAAATAGATGAGAAATGAGAAAACTTCAAATGAGAAAACTTCAAAAATCTTAAGTATTTTGATGAAGATTATATAGTTTAGTAAGTAGAACTTCTGGGATTTGATCCTAGAGAATCTGGAACTCTACTAATATGTCCTTAAAAATATTTCAAAGATTAGACGTGATTTTGATAAAGAGTAGAACCCATAGAAGCACACATTAAATAATGATGTAAAATCACATAAATATAAATAAAATGCTTTGAGCTCCATAGAGGTTAGAGACCTTATTATTAGTTGGTAAGGGGTTTTAAACAATTTAGTTTTTCTTTCATGATATCTAATTTTATTTCTATTTCATTTTCTGTTTCGTCTTCATCATTCAGTTTATTAAAGTAATTTTTAAAACAAACAATATTTAATTATAAATGTTTTTAATAAAGCAGATTATTACAAATTATATAAAATATGTTGACCTTTTCAGAGGAAAATGGACAAAGTGTTAGATTTCAGGCTAGTAATGCTTTATTTCCTATGGTGAGCCTATAAATAAACTCAAGAGCATCACTGTGTGATGTTCTTCCTTTGGAGAAAAGAAACAATAGTAGTTGTTTTGAAGTAAGGACATCGTAGTTTTCCCTTGAAAAGGGCTACTCTACTTTCCTTTGAGAATATCCCCATCTTGTGGAGTCTCCACTGCCCTAAGGGCCTGTCATGTGGAAACTCCCATTTGCTTTTCAAACTGGAGGCTAGAGTTCTCAGATAAATACGGTCACTTATCTGGGCAAAAATCCCAACTTCCAAAGGGGTGTCTACACATGTTCAGTGTGTATGTCCAAAGCATGTGCCCCAAAGTCTCCACCAGAGAAGCGTAGAATTGTTCCAATGGCTCCAAACTGTCTTTTTGAAGTCTTATCTCCTGTGTGTTCTGATTACTTTGGCTTACCAGCAGGAAGACTGTTTTTGCTAAATTAATGCACAGGAGATGTGAGGGAGATGAATGTCTTCCCCGTTGAGAGGCAGCAGGAGGGCCAGCTGCGGTGGCAGATGCTGTCTGTTTAAATACCTCCGCTCTCAGCCTAAGTGCCCAAACCTTGAGGAAGACTGCCGGAGGCGGGAATCAAGGTTGTCAAACTCCAGCACACTTGCCGCCCTGATGGCTCTCCTGCTTCTTAGCAAGAATGTGTGCTTCTTGGTGCCTGCTCTCTATAAGGGCGTTAAATTCACAACACGGAGGCGTGATAGTCAGCACTGCGCTAGGAAAGAAGTGAGGTTATCTGCAGAAGAATCAGTCCGCATTTGGAAAAAAAAAAAAAAAGGAGAAATAAATCAAAACCTTCAAAGAGATAAGGAGGAAGATTTTCTTTCCAGCAGGTCCAATTCAAGTTGTTCCATAACATGAAGACAACCCAGCCACTAAACATCAACCACTTTAGTGCTTAAGAATAAAGACATTGACATGGATGGAACTAGAGGGTATTATGCTTAGCAAAATAAGTCAGAGAAAGACAACTATCATATGATCTCCCTGATATGAGGAAGTGGAGATGCAACGTGGGGCGGGGGGTGGGGGTTGGGGGGTAGGAAAAGAATAAATGAAACAAGATGGGATCAGGAGGGAGACAAACCATAAGAGACACTTAATGTTACAAAACAAACTGAGGGTGGCCAGAGGGAGGGAGATAGAGGGAGGGTGGTGGGGTTATGGACATTGGGGAGGGTATGTGCTATGGTGAGTGCTGCGAAGTGTATAAACCTGGCGATTCACAGACCTGTACCCCTGGGGATAAAAATACATTATATGTTTATAATAAAATAAAAAATTTTAAAAAAAAAGAATAAAGACATTGTTCAGGACTCCCAGTGCACTCCCAGGGCAAGAGTTGTTCAGCTCCCTAGAAAGTAGCTTATGGCTTATTGGTGAATCATGAAGTCAGTTTTGTGGGAGGGGAAAGTCATCTGTTTAAAAAAATGAAAATGGATGAAGAATTAAAACATCTTCTAACCATGTATTGTTTAGTATAACATACTAAATACACATACACACATATTTACATATACATATAAGTTGTGAAGCAAATTAAATCATGACCCACCCCCAACCCCTTTACTTGAGTATTACCTGTCCCTATATCATGTTCAAAGTACATGTAGTCCTTTCATATCCCATCTCTTGCCTCCCCATCATAGTCCAGAAGTAACTTCTATCCTAAAGGATGTATTTCTCATTCTCAATATTCAGAACTACGGTCCCTTATCTGAAAACCCATAGAATCAGATGTGTTTCAGATTTGGGTTTTTTCCCCCCAGAAAGATCACATAGGTCATATTCTGTATATGACGAACACTCTCAACAGAGTCTGGAGAAAATTCTGTAGTCAAGCTCATTATTACATCCAAGGCAAAACAGGCACATACTCACTCCTTTTATAAAGAAACACCACGAATAGCCTTGTGGGTTATTTTTTGGTTTTGTTTTTGCTTTTTTTTTTTTTTTTTTTTTGCCACCAAATAATAAAGTTGCATATGAAAATAAACTTCCATGGGGGACCTGGGTGGCTCAGTGGGTTAAGCATCCAACTCCTGATTTCGGCTCAGGTCATGATCTCAGGGTCCTGAGATTGAGCCCCCCCCCACCCGCCCAACCCCCCTACCCCCCCACCCCCCCCACCCCACCCCCGTTGGGCCCCATGCTGTGCTTAAGATAATCTTTCTCCCTCTGCCTCATCCCCCTCCCTCTCTAAAAAATAAATAAACTCTCTTTCGTAGCTGTATAGATTTTGCAACTGCAGGTAAAGGAGCTTGTGTCTACAGTTAAATTTATTAAACTTTTCTCAGGTACTTAATCCTTTTTGCATTTTGTTTAGAAAACTTTCCTACCCTGCAATCATAAAGAAACACTTCTAAATCTTTTTCTCTTATTTGTAAATTTTTACCTTTCTTAATATATTTAATTCATCTGGAAATTATTTTTGTGTATGTTATGAGAGAATATTCTAATTTCTTCTCCCCCCATAGATAAATAATTATCACTGTTACATTTATAAGACTCCAGCTCGATTATGTATCTTATTTCCATGTATGAGATCTATTTCTAGGCTGGCTATTCCACTGATCAATTTTTACCCTTGCACAAATACCACACTCTCTTAATTAGCTTAGCGTAATAGATCTGGTAGCTGGTAGGGCAATTCTCTTAACCTTATTCTTATTCATCAGGAATATCCTGACTCTTCTTGACCCCTTGATCTTCTATTCAAATATTATCATAAGCTAGTCAGGTTCCTCAAAAACCTCTTTTGGGAGTTTGATTGGATTTGCCCTGAAACTCTCATTTAATTTAGAGAAAATTGACATCTTAGCAATATTGATTCTTCCTAACCCTGAATATGAGAATATCTCTGCATTTATTTTCTTAATGTCTTTCCATAATGTTTTATAATTTTCTCCATACTAACATTTCACCAACAATATAATTGTTGCACTTATTTCTAAGTATTTTATAATATTGTTTATATTGAAAATAGTTCCTTTTTTAAGTTGCTTTCTCTCCTTGTTGCTGGTGTTTAGAAATGCAGTGGATTTTTTATTTGATCTCATATTCAGTCACTTTCCTGATTTTTCTTATTAATTATAAACTATCCCTACACCTGTTCAGATTTTCTATACAGTTATTTGTAGATAAGTTTTGTTTCTTTCTTCCCAAAAGTTATATTTATTTCTTATTTAAATTTCACGGGTCAGAAACTCCAATGCAATGATGAAAAAAAAAAAGGGAGGAGTGATAAAAATCCCTGTCTTGTTCCTAATTTTAAAAAGACTATTTCTAAAATTTATCATTAATAATGTTTGCCATAAATTTTTTATAAATATTTATGTTGCTAGGTTGGAAAAGGAGATAATCATGAATGGATGTTCAATTATATGGAATGATTTTCTGCTTCAACAGAGATGATCAAATGGTATTTGTCCTTTAATGTGCAAATGTGGTGAAACATATTAATTGATTTTATGATGTTAAAACAACTTTATTCCTGGGATAAGTTCAATTTGATCATGATATATTTTCATTTTTATAAAAACCATTGGATTTGATTTGATAATACTGTGTTTTTCATTTTGGCATTAATGTTCCTGAGTACGATCGATCCGTAATTTTCCTTTCACGTACAGTTCTTATCTGCATTTGGTAGAAGGATTATACTTATATTAGAAAATAAGTTGTGGAGCTCTTCCTCTTTGTTTATTATCTGGAAGAATTTGTGTAAGTTTAGAATTACCTGTTTTCCTTTAAAAGTTTGAAGAATTCATTGATAAAATTGGGCTTGCTGTTTTCAGTGTAGAGAAATTTTTAACTACTGATCTGAATTTCTGTTTCTTACTGAGTTAGTTTCTGTAACTTAGAGTTTTCTATAAATCTATACATTCCACCTATGTTTCAGTGGAATTTTTGATAAAAAATTATTACTCTCGTGTCTTGTCTTTGGCTTGATAAATACTATCACAGGTCCATCTGTATTACTAGCCTTTTAAAATAACTAACTTTTGGGGCACCAGGGTGGCTCAGTGGGTTAAGTGTCTGCCTTCTGCTCAGGTCATGATTCCAGGGTCCTGGGATTGAGCCCCACATGGAGCTCATTGCTCAGTGGGGAGCCTGTTTCTTTCTCTCCCTGCTGCTCTGACTGCATGCTCTCTCTTTCTCTCTGCCAAATAAATTTTTAAAATCTTTAAAAAATTATTTTAAATAAAATAACTTTTCTTTGTTGATTCTCTTCATTATATCTGCTTTCTCTTTCATTAATTTCTCTTACTTATCTAATTTTTAGACTTTGGATTTATTGTGTTGATTCGTTTCTAAAATCTTAAGTTTAATAATCAGCAAATTGATTTTCAGCCTTTCCTTTTTTCTATTTTTAGCATTAAAGGTTAAATACATGTATATACATCACCTTCAAAATACTCGTTATTCTTTGTTTTACTATGTGGTAGTTTTATTATTATTCTGCTCTAGGTATTTGTTATTTTCCAAAGAGATGATGACTGCAAATTTTGTCCTTTAATGTATGATCTCTTTCTTAATAGTATTGAGATCTATATGATATTATTCTTTGAAATGCATAAAGGTTTAGTATATAAAGCTTTATGTGTAATGCAGAACATGTATTCTCTAATTATTGGCAGTATGGTTCCATGCATGCCCATTAAATCAAACTTGCTGATATTTTGTTCAAATGCTCTGTATTATTACATTTTTTTTCTTCTGCTTATCCTAAAAATAACCAAAGATAAGGGGAATTTGTGGATTTGTAAATTTCCCTTGTCGTTCTGTTATGTTCTGGTTTTATATATTTTAGTGCTGTTTAGAAAGATCCATACAAGTTTAGAATTTCTCTGCATTTTTTTTTTCTCATTTTATTTATTTTTTCAGCGTAACAGTATTCATTCTTTTTGCACAACACCCAGTGCTCCATGCAAAACGTGCCCTCTCCATTACCCACCACCTGTTCCCCCAACCTCCCACCCCTGACCCTTCAAAACCCTCAGGTTGCCCCAACCTCCCACCCCTGACCCTTCAAAACCCTCAGGTTGTTTTTCAGAGTCCATAGTCTCTTATGGTTCGCTTCCCCTCCCCAATGTCCATAGCCCGCTCCCCCTCCCCCAATCCCACCTCCCCGCAGCAACCCCCAGTTTGTTTTGTGAGATTAAGAGTCATTTATGGTTTGTCTCCCTCCCAATCCCATCTTGTTTCATTTATTCTTCTCCTATCTCCTACCCCCCCATGTTGCTTCTCCATGTCCTCATATCAGGGAGATCATATGATAGTTGTCTTTCTCCGATTGACTTATTTCACTAAGCATGATACGCTCTAGTTCCATCCACATCGTCGCAAATGGCAAGATTTCATTTCTTTTGATGGCTGCATAGTATTCCATTGTGTATATATACCACATCTTCTTGATCCATTCATCTGTTGATGGACATCTAGGTTCTTTCCATAGTCTGGCTATTGTAGACATTGCTGCTATAAACATTCGGGTACACGTGCCCCTTCGGATCACTATGTTTGTATCTTTAGGGTAAATACCCAGTAGTGCAATTGCTGGGTCATAGGGTAGTTCTATTTTCAACATTTTGAGGAACCTCCATGCTGTTTTCCAGAGTGGTTGCACCAGCTTGCATTCCCACCAACAGTGGAGGAGGGTTCCCCTTTCTCCACATCCTCTCCAGCATCTGTCATTTCCTGACTTGTTCATTTTAGCCATTCTGACTGGTGTGAGGTGATATCTCATTGTGGTTTTGATTTGTATTTCCCTGATGGCGAGTGACGTGGAGCACTTTTTCATGTGTCTGTTGGCCATCTGGATGTCTTCTTTGCAGAAATGTCTGTTCATGTCCTCATGGGAGAAGATATTTGCAAACGACATATCAGATAAAGGGCTAGTATCCAAAATCTATAAGGAACTTAGCAAACTCAACACCCAAAGAACAAACAATCCAATCTCTGCATTTTTAATGAATTGAACTTTTTACAGTTCTATAGGGATCTACTTTATCCTTAATAATGCTTTGTGTTTTACATTTTATTTTTGTTCCATTTTTAAAAAGATTTATTTTTTATTTTAGAGGGAGAGAACGGTAGCACAAGTAGGGAGAGGGGGCAGAGGGAGAAGAAAAGAATCTCAAGCAGACTTCCCACAGAGTAGGGAGCCTGACATGGGGTTTCTCATTACCCTGAGACCAGGACCTGAGCCCAAACCGAGTTGGTTGCTTAACCGACTGAGCCATCCAAGCTGTTTTACCTTGCTTGCTTCCTTGCCTTTCTTTCTTTTTTTTTTACATTCACCAAATTGAGCAACGGAATATTACCAGTTTCCCAGAAAGCCCTTGGTGTTCCCTACCAATCACTATCCCTCTGTACTTCCCAAAATAATCATTCACAACATTTGACATGTTTCTGGTTATCTTTCTTTCCATTCTTTTATGGTCAGTCTCTTCTGGTTTATATGTTTCCCTTAAATTTAATTTGATCATCTCTTTTAACTGGTAGTAATTAAATTGCTGTAATTGGGAAAATCATTACATTTTTATTTATTTATGATATAAATAACTTGCAAACTTAATGTAATTACGTTTATTGCTCTTTGTATCTGATTGTTGTTTACAAATGTTTATGTTGTTACCTTCACATCATGGAAGGAGAATACTTGCCCATTCCTTCGATTTTGGCATTGGTCACAGGACTTGACTTGGCAAATAGGATGTAGTAGACTTAATGCAGCATAGGATGGAATTATGCTTGTATGTTTCTTTGCTATAGCCATGAGGAAAATATCCCTAGGTTAGCCAGCTAGTTTTGGAGGAAGATGAGAGATAGGGAGCAGATCCAAACCATGTAGCTCAGGCACGACTTGATTACCAATCTCCAATCCATCTAAAGACCCATGAGCATAGATGCTTATGTGTTAATTCACTGAGCTGTAAAAGGATTTGTTACCAAGAAATTTGTGGCAATAGCTAAATAATATATTCTTATTGATATGCTTATTTGTTTGTTTCTACTATTTTGACTTTGTGTTTCTTATTTGTCCCACTATTATCTCCTTTTCCTTTAGGAAAGATGTCATAACTAAGATTCATTTGGTTTATTTATTTGCTTTTTTCTCATTGTAATATGTCCCCTATTTCTTTGAAGGTTTTATATTCCTTTCCAATTTTTGATAAATACTCCTAAAATTTTATCATAATTATTAAACAAAGTCTAAAGTTAATATCTTACCCTTTCAAAAAAAATGAGAATTTAAGAATAATTTCATTTTAATCACTTCTTTCCAACATACCATTATTTTCTAGTAGGTTAGTTATTTCTTTTTCGACTCCCAGATTTGGTGTCATTAAAATTAACATTTTATACCGGTTACTTTTTTAAATAATTGTTTAAAGATTTTATTTATTTGAGACAGAGAGAGACAGAGACAGAGAGCATGAGCAGAGGGGGGAGGCAGAGGGAGAAGCAGACTCCCAGCTGAGCAGGGAGCCTGATATGGGGACTCAGTCCCAGGATTCTGAGATCATGACCTCAGTGGGAGGCAGATGCTTAATCGCCTGAGCCCCCCAGCCTCCCTCCCCATGCAGGTTATTTTTATCTAGGTTTTTTGTCTTTTCTTTTTTTTAAGGTTTCTTTAAATAGCTCTTCTTTCTTCACTCGTTATTTTTTCTTCCAATTCAGGACTTCATTTTTTTTTTCTAAAATATAACCTTTACCTAAAAATAAAGGTCTTTTAATGGTATATTCTACCAGGGTTTCTTTATTTTAAATACTTTCATTTTACTCTTGTTTTTAATTTAATTTAATTTAATTTTTAAAATTTTATTTATACTTTTGAGGGAGAGAAAGAGAGGGAGTGAATGAGAGAGAGAATCTGAAGCGGACTAACATGGGGCTGGATCCACAACCCCAGGATTATGACCTAAGTGAAACCAGGAGTTGGACATTTAACCCACTGAGCCACCCAAGCACCTCGTACTTTTTGTTTTTAAAACCTAGTTTTGATAAGTCCTAGTTTCTTCCCACATATTGAAGATATTCCTCTATTATCTTTTGGCATCTATTATTGCTATTAAAAAAGTCTGCTGTTATATAATTACTCCTTCATATGTAATATGTATTCTCTATTATCAAGATCCTTTCTTTGTTACTAATATTCTACCATATTGCAAAAAAATTACTCTCTATGATTTATTTTTTATTTATCTGCTTGGAATAAAATGAGGTTCCTATGTTGTAGATTTCTGTATCAGATGTGAAATATTTTTGGCCATTATGATTTTAAATATTTCCTCAATTTATATGAATCTTAGTTTTTTTTTTCCTTCTAGCTTCCATAATTATGGAACTTTCATATTCCATCTCTTCCTCTTTCTGTGCTGCTTTTTAGGGTGCTTATCTAGATTTATATTTTAGTTCAGTCTCTCTTCGGTGGCATTAACTTTGGTTAAGACACCCATTGAGTTCTTAATTTTAGTATTTACATTTTTTATATTTGGAAGCTCTATTTGGATGATTTTCAAATATGTCTCTATATATTCTTGTTTCTTAATTTTTTTTAAATTTATTTATTTTTTCAGCATAACAGTATTCATTGTGTTTCTTAATTTTTTATTCTATATTTTAACTTCAAAAAATTTAGGGTTGTATATTTCATATCAGCAAATTCTAATATTTGAAATCCTTGGGGACACACATCTGTTGTTTGCTATCCTTCCAAATCTCTCACGGTGACTAGTTGCTAGTTGCTTTGGACATTTTTACTGTGAACTTGTTTTGTTGAACTTATTCTGAATGCAAAGTGTCTAATACAGGCATACTTATATTCAGAGAAGATTTATACTTACTTCTGTTGAGAGTCAGAAATTACTACTAAGCTAGGACACATTATCCTACTTCAAGCGTTCTGAATTAATGAGAATCTCAGGTTCATCTCTTCTGCTCTACTGCTTATCCAAGACTTATTCTCCACTTACAAAACTGATATGTACTTTTGCCTAGAAAACCCTAAATTTCACTTTTGGGGTTCCCCCCTTCTATATTTAACTCACTGCTCTTTTGTTTTATTTTTTAACTGTCATTTTGTTTTGTTGATTTGCCATAGAGATTTCCCTTGCTCTCTAGGAAGAGCAATAATCCATTAAAAATTCTAATCGAAAATTTGTCTAATTATTGCAGAACCTAAAAGTATACTTAATGAATGGGACTTCAAATATCTAATGACCCACATTCACATTGTCCCAAAATATTTTCACTACTTAATCTTTTTTTTTTTTTTAAAGATTTTTTATTTTTTTATTTAACAGACAGAGATCACAAGTAGGCAGAGAGGCAGGCAGAGAGAGAGAGGAGGAAGCAGGCTCCCCGCTGAGCAGAGAGCCCGATGCGGGGCCCGATCCCAGGACCGCGGGATCATGACCTGAGCCGAAGGCAGAGGCTTTAACCCACTGAGCCACCCAGGTGCCCCACACTACTTAATCTTTTTTTTTTTTCCCCCTTTTTATTTATTTTTTCAGCGTAACAGTATTCATTCTTTTTGCACAACACCCAGTGCTCCATGCAAAACGTGCCCTCCCCATCACCCACCACCTGTTCCCCCAACCTCCCACCCCTGACCCTTCAAAACCCTCAGGTTGTTTTTCAGAGTCCATAGTCTCTTATGGTTCGCCTCCCCTCCCCAATGTCCATAGCCCGCTCCCCCTCTCCCAATCCCACCTCCCCCCAGCAACCCCCAGTTTGTTTTGTGAGATTAAGAGTCATTTATGGTTTGTCTCCCTCCCAATCCCATCTTGTTTCATTTAGGCTTTAAACAATTTTGTTGAGGATGATGCTGTATTATCACAAATATCAGATTAGAAAGTTAAGTCTCAAGTGAATTATGAACTCTGAGGACACAGAATGCCAAGACTAAACATTTGTCAAGGCTGGTACTTTGGAGATAATATAGAATTTATGCATTGTAGTACTCTGACCCAAAGAAGCTTTCAGTGTAATGTGACATTCTTATTAAATCAATATTTTGTTTTCAAATGAAACAAACTTTTTTCCAGTTAATAATTAATAATATCCTTTTAATATTTTAAAATTTTTATACCTGCCACCTTTAAAAGTTGTTTTAAATTTTCCTAACTTAACATTTAAAAGTTCCTCAAATATTGCAAAATTTGACCAAATACATCAATAGACATTAGGATTTAATGACAATTTAACTTTAAAAATTATTTTTAGCTGTAACGTCATGGAGACTGAGATAACAAAAAGCTGGCTTTTTTTTTTTTTCCTCAAAATAAACCAGTGTTCCACAGTAACTGATTTTGAAGCCAAAGTGGGATTTCAATTTCTGTATGATTCTTAACCATAACTTCTCTGGGGAATTTTCCAAGTCTGCAAAATAATACTTGAAAATAAGTACTTGAAAAGCCATAGCACTATTCATGTGAGCCTGAGCATCATTAAGCTTTACATGACATATTCCATCTTGCAGACATTGATATAGAAACACAGAAGCATTAAGTGATTTTGGCAAAGCCACAAAAGGTCAGCCAAAGCTGAGTCACTAGCAATATATTTCATAAGTATCTAAAATAAGAATCATTTCCAGGGGATTCTCAGGCTTAAGAGACTCTGAAATATCTTAGGATGGTGATTTTCAACACCATCACCCAGGAACTTTGATAAAAATGCAAAGTATCAGATGCTATCTCACACCTACTAAATCAGAAACTTAGGATGGAGCCGGTCAGGTCATTCTAGTATACCCTACATTTGAGAACTATTACTATAGACAAAAGTATGGACAAAAGACATGATTTCCCCTTCCCATTTCCCTGGACAAACTGCAGTAACTTTCAGAAAAGAGATGAAAAGCAGTATAACAGATTGCAAAGTCCATAGGTGCTACCTGACAATATGGTTTTCCATAAAGATGCTTTGTAGGACTGGTCCTCAACCTTGATTGATGTCAGGCTAAACTGTTCTGATATATTTTTTTAAGATTTTATTTATTTATTTGACATACAGATCACGAGTAGGCAGAGAGGCAGGCAGAGAAGCAGGCAGAGAGAGAGAGGAGGAAGCAGGCTCCCCGCTGAGCAGAGAGCCCGATGTGGGACTCGATCCCAGGACCCTGAGATCATGACCTGAGCCAAATTCAGAGGCTTTAACCCACTGAGCCACCCAGGCACTCCATGATATTATTTTTGGGGTAAGCAATATGTTATTACTAATAAAATAATGATTTTTATAAATTATTAACTTCATGTAAATAGTTATGAGTTTAAGAATATCCTTACAATCATGTATATTCTGATATATTCTCTAAATTCAAAAGAAATATGCAGAGTTACAGCTTGAGTGTTCCCAACTTGTCCATATCCTTAGGGTATCTTATCTATGTGACAGCCTATACTGAGAATCAATAAACCACATGCCAACAGTTTTAGAGTTACAAGATTGTTAGAGTACCGTAATTCTCAAAAATTCTGTACACATTTATGGAATTGTTTTATGTAAACAAAATTACACATTCTAGGCTAGCAGCCTCCCACAATCTCCTAATTTGGAGTAATTTGAATGATTAGTACAAAGCAATAAGGGGTATGGAAGAAAACAAGCAAGTCATGACCTGGAAGAAACCAAGTAATGTTCTATTTAGCATGGGGAATTGGGAGCAGAGATAAGGGAATGAAAGATTATGTCTTATATACTTTTGCCTATAGCAATAGCTCCAAACTTTAGGGTATACCAGGATGATCTGAAGGGCTTGTTTTCCTTTTTTCTACCCCAGCCACACAGACTGCCCCAGAAAAATCATGTGACATACCAAAATTAGATGCATTTCAGATATTGGACAGCATCATTTTAGGGCGTCCAACCTTACAGGCAAGTGTGGTCAAGGAAAAGAGTTGACACTAACAAAGACCCTGAGAGAGTGAGTCAGGGATCAAGCATGCAAAAGACCACCCATGAGCATAGGATCACCCCCAGGACAACATTACTGAGGAGTGAAGGATGGTTTAAGCTTAACTGTCCAAGAAAATTTGGAGTAAACTGGTCAGAGGTCAAATGCCAAATGTCAGAGGTAGAAAATTAGTCCAAACCAAGATATGGGAAATAAGATTCTAGTGCAGGTATTATAGAAGAGCAGAGAGATCATCAGAGATCTCTGAATGAAGAAGATAGAATTTTCTGTAGAGGAAAGAAAAGACAGTGACTACAAGTGAAAGTAATTAAATTTTTGTTGCACTCTCTCACATCTGATTCTCTACTTCTCTTTATTCCTAAATACAAAGATGGTTCCTATAGTTCTTAACTTTTTCCAGGTTGTGCATGGCTGTAGATAACACAATCAAAAGTTAAGATCAGGCTCCTGACTCCCGAAGCTTACAGGATAAAGCAATAACATCCAAATAGAGAGAGATCTGCTTTGGCCTGTGAATGAGCAAGCAATTGGTTTTGGTCTTACCCTACAACCATAAACTACTATAAAACTCTTCACTTTTAAAAAAATTTAATTTAGGGGCACCTGGGTGGCTCAGTGGGTTAAAGCCTCTGCCTTCAGCTCAGGTCATGATCTCAGGGTCCTGGGACCGAGCCCCGCGTTGGGCTCTCTGCTCCTCGGAGAGCCTGCTTCCTCCTCTCTCTCTGCCTGTCTCTCTGCCTACTTGTGATCTGTCTGTCAAATAAATGAATAGAATCTAAAAAAAGAAAAAAAAATTATTTAAATTCCATTAACAGAATGTATTATTGGTTTCAGAGGTAGAGGTCAGTGATTCATCAGTCTTATATTAATACCTAGTGCTCATTACATTACTTTCCCTCCTTAAAATCCATCACCCACTTATTCCATCCCCCACCCTTCTCCCCTCCAGCAACCCTCAGTTTGTTTCCTATGCTTAAGAGTCTCCTATAGCTTATCTCCCTCTCTGATTTCGTCTTGTTTTATTTTTTTTCTCTCTTCCCCTGTGATCCTGTGTTTTGTTTCTTAAATGCCACATATCAGCAAGATCATAATGGTAATTGTCTTTCTCTGATTGGCTTATTTCTCTGGGCATAATACACTCTAGTTCCATCTATGTCATTGCAAAAACCTCATCACATTTATCAGATATCAGTAAGTGCATGAAATTAGCTCCATGTTACTTGGGCTTTCTGTTTTAGGGCAATTTCCTGGCCTCAGCACAGAATAGTAAAGCTCACCTAGAGAGCAGTAGTCTTCCTAAGATGAAACAGAAACAGGAGTTTAGTGCTGCTGAGTTGGCGGAAAGTTACAGGAGAGATAAGGATATTTTACTTTTGGCAAAAAAAAAAAGCAAAAGTTTGTATGGGGCTTCTGCTTAGGTCAATGACTAAGAACTAGGATGTCATGCACAGTGAGAAATATCAGGAGGCCAACCAGAAAATGTTTGCAATCAGACTGAAAGCTGAGCAGAGATGTTGGTGGTCACACATTTCTGGGAGACACTAGAATTCTGTCCCAGCAAGAGTAAAATCCCAGTGGACACCTCAGGCATTCACTCGGAACCTCAAACATATGCTGGGAAACAAAGTCATATCCTAGGACACTGAGGACACAAACAAAATATTTAAAAGACCAACCACGAGAGTATTAAGAAAATATACCAGTAATTTGGCTATCTAATTCAACAGTCTCTAAAGGAAGACAACATTATCCTGACTCCCTGCCATATGAAATCTACAGTGTTGCGCATACAATAAAATTTATGAGACATGTGAAGAAGCAGAAACTCTGATCTGTAATCAAGAGTAAAAGGCAGTCAATAAAAAGGGACCTCAGAATGACCCAGGTGTTAGACATAGTAGATAAGGACTTTAAAAGATATATTTACAAACATATCTAAGGACTTAAAGGAAAAATGAATGTAATGAGAATGCAGGTGCAGAATCTCAGGAGAAAAAAAAAATTTTAAAGAAGGAATTCTAGAGTTAAAATGCACAATATATGAAATTTAAAAAAAAACAAAAAACAAAAAAACAAACAACTTAAACCAGGTATGCTTGCTGGCAATTTGGACACAGCAGTAAAAAAGATCAATGACCTTAAAGATCAATAAAAAGTATCTACACGGTAGAACACAGAGGGAAAAGGTTAAAAGAATTAACAGACTGTCTGTGACTTATAGTACATACCAAGTATCTTCATAGTCTTGGTACTTGATAGCCTTAGAGGAAAAGAATGAAGAGAATGGTATAGAAAAAAAAAATTGAAAAAATAATGCAAAAAATGTCCCAAAGTTTGAGAAATATGTCAGCTTCAAGAAGATCAACAATCTCCAAACAGGATAAATACAAAGAAAATCATTCTTAAGCATATTATAGTCAAATTGCAGAAAAACAAACAAGACAAATTTAACAGAGAAAGAATGAAAAGAAGGAGTAGCTTAGAAAAACAAAGTGTGAGATTGACTGGGACTGAATTGCTTGCAAGATTTAGTGCATCTATCAGAATTCCAGAAACTGTCAATAGGCTGAATGCATATATCTGTCCTTGCTTAGAGATTTAGATCCTCAGTGTCCGGTTCCTCCTCTCTGGAGAGAACCATGGACCAACCAGAAACGAATCACCACACCTTATTTGACCAAGCATGAGTGAACCTGCATGCTAGGCACCTGAGCCCTCCAGATAATAATACATGCCCCTGTGCTGGTGGATCTGGAGGAGGAGACAAATCCCTTGCTCATCACCATGAAAGAGCTCAAGGTCTGAAAAATCTCCATCATCATTCGCTACTACCTGCCAGACAGGAGCTATGAAGACTGGGGGGTAGATGAGCTCATCATCACCAACTGAAGTGGAATCATCTTTCTGACTGTGCCTCATCGTAGTTTCTGTTTTCATGTTCTTAATACATGTAAATAGTAAACTTTTTAACCTTTCACCCACCAAAGAGAAAAAAATTAAGAAAAATGTATAAAATTCCTGACGGTGAATTGGTTCACAAGCTAATGTCCCCCATTATTACTTCTTGTCTTTGTGTGATTGGATACAAATGTGTTACAGGACTGACACTGGGGTCCATACATCCCAGCCTGAAAAGCAAGTAATGCTCCACAGCAATATTCCCAAATCACATCATACAAGATTAAAAACTCCCATCTCTTATCACTGTGCCATGATATACCAAAGAACTCTCTAGGATAGGAATTTAGAAATTCTTCTTTAAAGGGTCATCTTCATAGTTTTCTTCCTTGCTGCTGACTTGATGTGGTGCTAATAAAGCTTGCTGCTATAACTGCTGGTCACGGACCATGTCTTTGCCAATCAAGTCTTAAGGTATGGGATGATCTTGCTGCAGTTAATGATGTTTACACTGGTGCAGATTCCTACTAGGATACAGGCATTCTTCAAGTTGTTATCTCATTCATTCAAGAGCACCTCACTTCGCTGACTTGGGATCCAGGGTTTCTGCCTTGTGATTTTCTTCCACAAATGAAGAACACTTTAATTCAGCCACCTCTACACAGCACTGGTAAAGCACCGACACCAGTGCTTACAGTACTCCACACAGAACCTTACTGCAACCTGAGGCCGAAGGACCGCAAGATGGGGAGATCATCCAGACAAGCTGAATATGATCGCAAATCCTTTAAAACATAGAGTGCCAGACAGTCGTGTGAGAAGGATTCAACTTGTCATTGCAGGCTTTGAAGATGGAGGAATAGGGCAATGAGCCAAGGAGGCCTTGAGAAGCTATGAAAAAAAAAAATGAATCTCCCCAAAGGAGTACAGTCCTTTGATTGTAGCTTTGATGTTAGCCCAGTAAGACCCATGTGAGACTCCTGACCTACAAAACTCTAAGATAATAAGTTTGCATTGTTTTTAACCACTGTATTTATGGTAATTTGTTACAGCAGCAATAGAAAAGTTATGCAATCTCTTCTTTCTTGGCTAATTGCCAGTCTCTGCCACTAGGACCTAGGACCACCTGGTTTTACTCCCTGGATTTATAACTCAAAATCCTCATTCTTTGAAAGATGAAACTGGTACATTTGGAAACTTTACATATAACCTTTCTTACAGACCCAGTTCAAACCTTGACCCTTCTTCTCTCATGGAAGATCAACTTAGAAGACTGGCTTAGAAACATACCTGAAGTGGTCAGGCTTCAGTAGACTCAATGCAGAATAGTTAGAGAAAGGAGAAGAGACAAAGGAATTAAGAGAGGCTGACACAATGGGAGATGGGGAGGGGGCAGGAGGCAAATGATATCATTAACAATTTAGAATATCACTTACACAGTTCAGCCCTTCACAGGGCCTAAAGTGTCTGGATAGTGTGCTCAATCGAAGTTCGGCTCCACATATAAACGAAGTTTTAGCTTAAGGGAAGAAAAATCTTTTAAGCCCCCAAAAGTGATAAATTGCAATCTCTAACATTAAGCTCATTCATGAATAGTTTGATTCACTTGATTTTCACTAAGCTTTTAAATACGAAATGCATCCACAAAATCAGTTTTCCATCTGCATTTCTAGGTAGGAAATGGAAGGAACAGAAGTAGTTTTAACTAGAAGTCATTTATTTTAAAAGGGAGGTGGGTAATAAACTTGGCCATAGAACAGTAATCTGCAAATTTTAAAGGACTATTTTACATGATAACAGAAAATTGTGTGTAATCTTGGCCTGATGCTAGAGATCAGCAGATTGGTTCAAGTTTGCCACATGCACGTCCTTGTTTTAGAAGTGATTCTCAAATGTATAGTTTCCCATCCATATGCAAATAAATATTAAGTGTCATCAATAGCTTTTTTTAATCTAGAGTAGCCTCCGCCTTCTTCTTCTTCTTCTTCCTCTTCTTCTTCTTCTTCTTAGTTTAAAAACAGGGTCTAAAGATTTACCAAAATCCTGAAAACTAAATGATACTGAATTAATACCTAGAAGCCAAAATAATAATACTTACAGAAAACCCAGGAGTGCTGTTTGTTCAAAAACAAACAAAAACAACCAAAAACCCAAAACAAAACAATTAGGCAAAAAAACCAACAGGCGCTCAAGTTAAAAACAAATTAATTGGGGGCGCCTGGGTGGCTCAGTGGGTTAAGCCGCTGCCTTCAGCTCAGGTCATGATCTCAGGGTCCTGGGATCGAGTCCCACATCGGGTTCTCTGCTTGGCAGGGAGCCTGCTTCCCTCTCTCTTTCTCTCTGCCTGCCTCTCTGCCTACTTGTGATCTCTCTCTCTCTCTTTCTCGCTGTCAAATAAATAAAATCTTAAAAAAATTTGTAGAGTTTGATTCTTCAAATTCCCAGTAAAGGGAAGACATGGACAGGGACCCCTTTGGAGTTTTTAGAGAATGTAGTTTCTTCCCACTGTTGGCTGCAGAGAGCAATTGAGATCCCCAAGGCTTTTCAGCACTGCCAAGAAGAATCTCTGTCCCCCACAAACTAATGAGCCCTCAATAGCAGATGTGACCCTTTGCCTTTCCTGGGAGAAAACAAGGGTGGCCCAGGTGGAGTTGAATATCAGAAAAAAAGCACTGTAGATCTTCACTGTTCTAATATAAGTTATCAACTGAGCTTCCTTTTACACATATTTAACAGAAAAACTATTGTTAAGGTATGAAATGAAAAATTTTAAAACTTGACACAAATTACATAAAGACGGTCTTACAAGAACACATATATATGGGTTGTACATATGGGCATTTTCCACATTTGATGTAATATTCCTCCTCCAAGTTTATTTGAAGCAACTCTTGATAAATCAATATAACCCTATAGTTATGTTTTATATACATATGTTACATATAAAATGTTCAGTATGTTGTATTAATTTTCTTTTTTAAAATCCTTATTCTGTTTCAGTTTAATACTTTCTACTAACAGGACACCTGGAGTCTGGGGTTCTACTAATTGGGCAGCAGCTATGCACTAAAACACATATGAGGCAAATTTCCCTACCTTTAAAATAACAGAGGTGTGTAACTCTGTGAAGAAAATGCATTTTCTGACCTAGGAAACCTTTCCCAGACCTTAAAAAAAAAAAGAGTGGAATTTTTTTCTATTAGAATTTTTTTCTATTATTAGAACTTTCTTCTATTAGAAAAGTTCTAATATGTTTTTATAATTTTTTTAAAACTTATCATCATTTACATGTAATGACAGCCCAATCATATAGAGAGACTCTATTATCCTTTCTTTGGTTTAACAGGGACTTGTGTTCAGAAGAACGTAGTACTAAGAGAATTGGTCACCAACCTCAAAAGCTTTATACTTTAGATATACAGATACAGTGATATACATACATGCATTATTTTTTCTGAAATGTATCAATTGTATATTTATACAACCAGTTGTATTTCTGATGTAAAGTAATGTCAGGGGAAAATTACACTGGACAAAGTTAAACAGGCCAGGGAGAGTTTATTCAGGCTATTGCAATAGTGGAGAGAGATTGAACTCTGTTCCACAAAAAAAAAAAAAAAAAAAAAAAGTTAGGAGTTTGCTGAGGACCAGGATGAGCTAGTGGAAAAGTGCTAGAGAACATTAGTGGAAGGTTGATCATTTAGATTTGTGGAGCACATTCCTGACTTTACAAATGTTTTCCTCTATGATAACACCTGCTGTGTTTGTTAACCCATTGAAGTTTTGTTCCTACCCTCACTCCTTACCCCCCACACAGAGACCGGAAGACAGAGGTGCTCCCTCCTTCGATGTTTACATTTCAAAGACATGGTTTCCTGGTCCTTTAGAAAGACATATCTTGAGTTGTAAAACCAGCAAGAAGCTGGGAGAAAATTTATATCATTTCAAAGGAGCTGAGAAAGAATGTATAATTTTAAGTTTTCTAAAGTAAATGCTATAAGGAAAGGGAGATCATGGTTCTAGAGTCAGGAAGACTAAAGTTTCATCAAGGGAAATTGTAAGGCCATTTTGGTCCAGAACGAGAGAAGGGAGACTCTAACAATGAAGAAGTTACTTTCGAATAGTATCTTCAAAAAAGAAAGGCAGTAGCCTCCTGGGAAGGAGGGAAAATGGTGCAAGGCTGAGATGGGGCTCTGCCAAGAGCAAGCTGACAAGTTTTATCCAAGGACTGGTAAACAGAGCCTGGGAGCCAGAGAGGAAAGTCTGAGCAGCAGTGAGTGGGGGGTAAGGATGGCCCTTAGTTACAGGAAACCAGGGGGTGAAGGGCCTTGACACCTGTGATTAAGAGTGCTAATTTGGCTTAAGAGGTAATTGGGCATTGGTACAGGACTCTGAGAGGGGAAATAATGCAATCAAAGAGAGGCCAGAGGAAGATGACTGTGACAGCTGTGAGGGATTTGAGGGTGCTGAGGCTGAGGCGGGAAGACCAATAAGGAGGTCATTATCACGCTGCCTTGATGTTAGAGTGCTCCATCTCCCCACTCTTTCCCACTCTGTCCCCTTTTCTTTTGTGAAACACTTTTCTCGTCTCTCCTCCTTAATTATCTTTTCACACTCCAGTCCCTATGACCACCTTTTAAAAAATCCAACTGCCCTTCTTTTTTCTTTGAAATCTCTCCACAAGGCACACTTCAGCCAGAAGATTTAAGATGTAATTAAATCATCAGATCCTTAAGGCAGAATATGTGAAGCAGTAATTAAGATACTTTCCCATCGCCTGATCATAAGACCCAACCTGGGATGGTTTTTTAATACAACATGCTTAATGTGTTTTGGGGCTTTTTGAAATATAAATTCCTGGGCCCCACTGAAACCCTATTGTCCAGGGGTGGGATATATCAGTCTGGTTTTTTTTTTGGGGGGGGGGTTTCCAAGAGAGTGCCCCGAATGATGGTTATGATCTGGCAGTTTGGGAAATGTGTTAAGGGATAACCCATAGCTGCTGATGCCATGAGAGAGACTTCATGGAAGAAGTAAGTGTTTAATGAGTTTAACTTTCTGTTTTGGTTCCTGGTGGCAATAGTACATTAGGCAAGTGGTGGCTACCTAATGAATGTTTTACCTGGAAAACTGGTAAAACACAGTGGAAGTATGTCCCTGCTAACCACTGATTGGCTTGAGAGAATAAATGTAATCAGAGAAGACAAATCTGCAGAGCATGAGAATGGCTCTGTAGGCAAAATCACCACATTGGGGCTAGGCCAGAGACAGAACATGAGAGTGAGGTCCTGGACACTCAGCTACTGAAGTACTTTCTTTAAGCTGAATTTGTGCGTCTCTTTAGCCCTATCCCAGTATAAAAGGACTATTGTAGGTCAAAATCTGAATGAAGAATTGAATATTACACCATATTGTTACTGCCAGGTTTACTTTTAAAAAAAAAATTGTGAAGATTTGATTTGATTTGATTTGATTGATTGATTGATTTTACTTACCTATTGAGAGAAAGAGAGAGTGCGAGTGGAGGGGAGAGCAGAAGGTACAGGGAGAGTGAATCTTAGACTCTTCTGCTGAGGGAGGAGACTGCACGATCCTGAGATCATGACCTGAGCCAAAACCAAGAGTTGGACACTTAATCGACTGAGCCACCCAGGCGCCCCAACACTGCCAGGTTTTTACTGCTGTGCACCAAGTGAATCAACATTGAAAATGCTCCTTTAAAGTTTTGAACAAATGCAAAACGAAAGTACCTCAAAGAAATAAGATTTAACCTGCAGCATTATTTTAATGAGCTCAATTTTCCGCATTAGGAAAAGATATTAGTATATCCGTTTTGGGCCTTCATGAAAGCAAGTTGAAGGAATCTGAAGGAAAAGTTGAAGGAAGCACTTGGAGTCACACCTAAAACAAGGGGACACTCTGGTGTCATTTGCACTTTTTTGCTAAAGAGCTTACCACCCAGTTTCCCTTGCCTAAGTCTACCTTAGTAAGTATACTAGTAGCAGCTGAGCAGAGAGCTGGACAGAAAGGGGCATGCAGTTTGAGTTGCAGTTTGAAGATTGGATGAGAGTAGGACAAGATAGTAACAACTCTCACCAACATCTATCACTGTCTGGCCAGCTCTAGCGGGACACAGTGCTCATCTGATTGTTCAAAGATCCTATTTGTCAAGACCACCATTCTTTCTTTCCAGCTGATCCAGACCGTGTCCTGCTGAAACTCAGTTATTTTCTTTTTTCAAAGTGCTATCTTCTTTTGGTCAGGACCGTTACCTAATCTTCAAGCAGAAACAAAATAATGAGCAGTCTCTACAGACCTTTCCATGTCAAAAGTTCTTGTGGGGGAATTATATATGCAAGGTTCATGCACAGTGCTAACAATAGCCCCATCCTGTCCCACAGTGGAGAACCCTTGGGATACTTAATTTGCTTTTCAAATGCAATGGAAAAATTGAAGGTCCCCTCCCCCTTGTATTTTCTTCTAACACAAATAGTACAGAAGAAATGAAATGATAGAGAAGGCAGGATATTGAAGTTCCAATATTACAATCTAATATAGACATATTCTAGAAAAGATGTTCAGCTTTCTTGAAGTTTAAATCGATATGTTGATTTGATATACTTATGTATTGAGAAATGATTACCAGGTAGCATTAGTTAATACCTCTATCACTTCACTTAATTATAATTTCTTTTTTGTGGCAAGAACATTTAAGATCTGGTCTCTTCACAACTTTCAATTATATAATACACCATTGTGAACCATAACCATCATACATTAGATCCCCAGAACTTACTCATCTTTTTTTTTTCAATTTCAGCTTTATCAAGATATTATTGACATACAGAATTATAAGATATTTAAAGTGTACATTGTGATGATTTGATATACACATACATTGTGAAACGTCTTCTCCCATGTAGTTATTTAACACATCCATCACTTCACGTATTTATCTCTCTCTCTCTCTCTTTTTTTTTTTTTTGATGAAATCATTGAGTTCTACTCTTAGCAAATTTCAGTTATACAATACAGCGTTATCAACTATAGTCATCATATTTTACATTAGATCCTCAGACCTCATTCATCTTATAGCTGGAAGTGTGTACTCTTCTACTAACCTATCCCTGTTTTTCCTGTGTCCTTGCCCCTAGGAGCTACCATTTTATTCCTTGTTTCTGTGTGTTGGACATTTTTTTCTTTAATTCCCCATATAAATGATACTGTGCGGTATTTGTCTTTGTCTGGCTTATTTCAATTAGCATAATGCCCTTGGGTTTCATTCATGTTGTCACAAATGCAGGATTTTCTTTTTTAGGGTTGAATAATATTCCATTGTAGATACAAAGATTTTTAAGGCAATTTCTATATGTGCTGCTGAAGCGAGCACTGTAAGACAGTTTGTATGTTAATGTAACAGAAAATGAAATAAGGTATTAGTAAAAATGGTAATGGGAAGAAAAGTATGTATGTCTGTTGCGTAATACACTGGATTTATTATAATAATGACTTCTGGCCACTTTTTTTTAATTTTTTTTACTTTTTTATAAACCTATAATGTATTTTTAGCCCCAGGGGTACAGGTCTGTGAATCGCCGGGTTTACACACTTCACAGCACTCACCATAGCACATACCTTCCCCACTGTCCATAACCCCACCCCCTCTCATTTCACATTCTTTTTTTTTCCCTTTTTTGTGTCTTTCCTTATTTCCATTTTTTTTTTACTTTTTATTTTTAAAATTTTAAATAAACATATAATGTGTTTTTATCCCCAGGGGTACAGGTTTGTGACTCGACTTCTGACCACTTTTAAGAACTCCATGTGTTCTTCCTTCAGTATCTTGGTGCTAATTTCTGGTAGTGATAGTCTAGAAGATGATGCCTATTCTCTTATTTTTGTGATTAGTAGATATCAAATTAAATTTGTTTTAAATGTATTAAATTATTTTAAAAATATATTAAATCAATATCTTCCTATTAAATAAATATGATATTTGGTTATGATATTTATGAATAAGGACTATATAGCTTGATTTTGAAACATATGAAAAAAGTCATAAGTAAACTTAAATTGCAAATGACAAGCTTGGAAGAATATTTCCCAAAGTTAAAATGTCTATATCCTTAGTATAGAAAGAGCTAATACAAATTACTAAGAAATATTATTAACATCCTAACTAAAATACAGACACAAGCAGATAATCCTTAGAAGAAAACTAATTATGAATAGGTTTAATGGCCAATTCCATTTTACACTAATTTGAAAATTAAAAAATGAAATATAATTACTTGAGAATATTTAAGATTGGCAAAGGTGCGATGATAAAGGCAAACCGTTTTATGTCTAGCAAAAGTATTAATGGGCATAATTTTTGTGAAAATTTATTTGGTAATAGGCACTGAAGTTTAGAGGTTTGCACTCTAAACTCACAACTGGAATACTATCCTAGGCAATAAGTGATGTGAAATGATTGATGCAGAAGGGTAATTCTCATAGAATTATTTGTAATAATGGAAAATAGAAATAGTCCAATTTTCACAAGAAGAATTGTTACAATAAGCTTGTAGAAGATTTAATGAAACAGGGAAATACAGTATATGACATTGTTTAAATAAATAACATAAAATACATACAAATTATTTGTTATGATCCTAATGATATAATTTAAATATATTGACCCACAAGATCTGTCACTTCAGGAATATATACTTTGGAAGTTCCCACATTTTTAACATATTACAGTGGCATATACTTCCCCCAAATTCAGTTTTTATAGCACCTAGAACTCATTATTCTGATGTATACATAGTGTGGAGGATTCTTAGACCCATTTCTATCACAGAGTCAGGTCACTGCCAAATTCCCTTGTCCATTTTGGCTAGTTTAAAATTTTAATTTTCAGGGACTCCTGGAAGGCTTAGTCGGTTAAGTGTCCAACTCTTGATTTTGGCTCAGGTCAAAATCAAGCAACCCTGAGATTGTGAGATCAAGCCCCATGTGGGGCTCTGCACTGGGCATGGAGCCTACTTAAGATTCCCTCCCTCCTTCTCCCTCTGCCCATTACGCTCCCAAAAAATAAATAAATGAAATTTTCATTTTCAATTGAACAACCATAATTTCTCATACTTTCCACTCTCCCTTCATGTTCTTGGCACTAGATGCTGGTTTTCTTTTCAGGAGGACTTTTACAAGCAAATGAGATTTTTCTTACTCTATAAAAGCTAAGAGATTGGAAAGAAATAGAATTTCTTCATAAGAAGTAAACTTCAATTCATTCTAGAAAACTTTTAGAAAAGTTGAATTTTAAATCTCAAATGCGGAACATCAACTAATTGAGAATATTCATTCAAAGGGGCTGAGAGGAACAAATTATGCTGTTGTAATCCTGTTGAAGGAGTACTAAAGATTTTATTATTGATTTATATAGGTTTTAAATTTTTAAACAATTAACATGTTTTGTTTAAGTTATAATGTATTATAATTATGTATATGTTTATGTATTATATAATTTATGTATTGTAATATAATTATAATCATAAAGCAACCTTTGTTTCTGGCCCAACAAGACAGTGTATTTAGATGAGTGGATAAAAGCAGGAATTCTGGCTCTATTAAGACTGTCTGGGTTATCTTAAAGAAGTTATTTATCCTTTCTGTGCTTCAGTTTTCTCATCTGTAAAAGAAGGATGATCAGAGCACCTACATCATCGGGTTGTGATGATTAAATGGGTGAAGCAGGTGAAGGGCACAGAGTAGTTGGCAGCCAAATAGTTAAGTGCTGTGTAAGTGCTCACTATTTTGTTCTAAATAAATATGTTTAGTTATGAAAACTAAATGACCTGAAATTTAAAAATTAGAACCAGTTTTGGATAATAGATATTCCCAAGGCCTGATTTAAAGATTTTACTTATTTGAGAGAGAGAGAGAGAGAACATATGCATGCACAGGCTGGGGGGACGGTGCAGAGGGAAAGGGACAAGGAGACACCCTGCTGTGGAGGGAGCCTGACACAGGGCTTAGGGCTCAATCCCAGGACCCTGGGATCATGACCTGAGCTGAAGGGAGACACCCAGCTGACTGAGCCACCCAGGTGCCCCAAGGACCTATTTAAAAAGCATAATACCACTACTAATTACTTAAATCATTTATTTGGTTTTTACCTTGTGCTAGAGACTAATCACTTTACATATATTTATTTAATAATCACAGAAAATGTTATAAGTTGTACATTATTATCCCCATTTATAGAAAGGAACTGGAAAAACACAGTTTTAGAAACTTACCTAAGGAAGTGAAACACCAGAATTCAAAGTCAGGTCTTCCTGCCTCCAGGATTAATGTTCTTAATGATTAATTTTTCTGGCAGGTATAGTAAATTAGCCCTAGCTGTAACTAAAATATTGTTTATTTTATAATTTAGTTTGTAATATTCCTTAAAATTTTGTCTGAATATTAGTAATTAAAGATCAGTTGATATTGCTTATTATTTCAGCAAAGAGGTCATTTATCATAAGGAATCTGTAATATTAGCCATGCCTATTAAAAATCTAGTTGTTTGGGGCGCCTGGGTGGCTCAGTGGGTTAAAGCCTCTGCCTTCAGCTCAGGTCATGTTCCCAGGGTCCTGGGATCGAGCCCCACAACGGGCTCTCTGCTCAGCAGGGAGCCTGCTTCCCCCTCTCTCTCTGCCTACCTTTCGGCCTACTTGTGATCTCTGTCTGTCAAATAAATAAATAAAATCTTTTAAAAAAATTTTTAAATTTTTTTAAAAATCGAGTTGTTTGGACAATACAGCATACCAATGTCACTATATTTCTGTGATGAGTTTTACCAAAAGGCAATACTAGGAGGGAATAAACAGTTCCTGATGGCTTACTCTCACAAACTCAACCAATATTACCATGAAAAGATAGAAAAATTCCAATGATATTGTTATAGGCATGAATGCATCATACTGTTTTAGAATTGCTATTCCTTATGTACGAATGTACCATTTTTTAAAAAGAAAAAAATCTGGCTCAGTTTTGAATATTCAGGTAGTCTGATCCCAGTGGAGTGGAATATCTTAGAAAATTCTTAGAAGGATTCATGATGAGGAATGTTCTTATTCTGGGAATGGGCATCAAGCTCCACTCCCCATTCCCAAATTTGTGTGCATTAATGGGGCTTCAAAATGCAGGACTAGAGAAGAAAAAGGCTCACATACTGCTTTAAACTGTCAATGAGCAGTCAGGGAAGAGATGCTCACCTTGGAACATCAGCAACTGCTCTCAAAGATGTGCCCAGTATTCAATGCAAGACATTCTTGGAAAACTCTCCATCGCTAACAAAAGAATAGCAATAGATGGATGAAGCCTTGAAATTATCTTGTCCCTAATATAAATTATAAACTCTTCATTAAATCATCAGAATATGTTCTAACGAGGAGTATTCAGCTGAGAGAGGCTGTTCTGCCACTCTCCATGTTGAGACCATTCCAGGGAGAGTAGATTCTATGATTAAGGTGATTAAGGTAATCAGCCAGGCTGATTCAGACACTCAATCCAGCTGCTGCCAATGGACCTGCTGGTAATCACCAGAAGAGTGCACTTTGGAGGAGAATTTCTCTCTACAAGTGCACTTGTGTTTGTTCAAGTTGAAACTAAGTTGGAGAAAAAACCGTGCTTGAAAGTTTTCTAAGCTGTACAAACTATAACCTTTATTAAAGTACGTCCCTGACCGGAAGGCCCTGACCACATACCAGGGATTATGCTCCTGGGTTCTGCATCACTTTCTCACTCTCTCTTTTTTTTTTAAAGATTTTGTTTATTTATTGATTTATTTATCTGAGAGAGAGAGATGGAGATAGTGAGAGAGAGCATGAGTGGGAAGAGAGGGAGAAACAGGCTCCCTGCTAAGCTAGGAGCCCTATGGGGCGCTTGATCCCAGGACACTGGGATCATAACCTGGGCCAAAGGCAGCAGCTTAACCAACAGAGCCACCCAGGCGCCCCTGCATCACTTTCTCATAAATTGCTCTGCATACAGTGAGCCCTGGATAAATTGTGATAAGGGGACTAAAAAAATTCCTACTTTAATTAATCAAGATCCCTTAATCTTATGTTTCTTTCATCATAGCCACCATCTTGATGGTGTGACTTGAGAATTGATGAAAGCTACCACTCCTTGATAATTTTTTTTTTTTTGTCAGGTGCTGTGATATTTGCTACCCATATTGACAAAGTTCATCTTACTCAAATGTTTTAGTCCCAGTGCCCTTCCCTTCTTCTCACTACACAGATATTCTTACTTGTGGAAATCCTTCCATTTTTTTAAATTTTAGAGCTAGGAGAAAACTGAGAATTTAATTCAACCATCTCCCAAGTAGACCCATTTTCCAGTGTGGCAGCCACTAAACATATGGGGCTATTTAAATCTAAACTGATTAAGTAAACTTTAAAATCAGTTCACCATTGCACTAGCCACATTTCAGGTGTCCAATACCAACACGCAGCTAGTGGCTATCATACTGAACAGTAACAATATGGAACATTTCCATCATCATGAATTTCTGTTGGATAGCACTGGTCTAGACTAAGGAGGGTACTACTAGTGCTACATGATTAAAGGTGGTACACAAAGGATTTTTTTTAACAACTATTATTTCGATGTGTGCTAGAAATTATATAACTTATGGGTCTAAGCCATTTTTTCCACAGATATTATTGCTGAGGATAAAAGCTAAAATGTGCATTTAAGTTGAAAATGAGAGTTGGTTCAAAGAAAAATATAGTGCAAGGCTTACTGAGATATGACAAAATTGTGAAAGTGGTAGGTGAATGAAGGAGGCTTGGGAAGTGGGAAGGTGTTAGATTTTAAAATAAAAATAAAGAAGAAAGGATAGAGCTTCCATTATTAGCCTGGAGCATCTTATGTCCTCCTAACAGAGATGATCAGATAAAGTAACCTCCCAGGTCGACAGGATGAGAAGCGAGATGTACAGGGCAGAGGTGTGTACACAGGGAGGGTAGCCTGAGGGCCATGGTAGTGTGAGGGGAAGGAGCAGAAAGGTCATGTCTGGGCACATCAGGCACTTGTTGGGGAAAGCACAAACAAGGAAAAAGAGTATGGATTTTCAGTTCAGGCAAAGTCAAGAGCCTCATGAAATCTTTCACTGTTATTTACCAAGTTTTGAGGTTTGATGTGTATAGCAAGTGTCTAATGTGAACATAGTTCCAAAACTCTCAAAACTATAATCTTCCTCGCTACTTTCACCAGCTGTGAAATTTTATTAGAGAAGATTTGAGTGGAAAGGTGAGAGCAATCACAATAAAAGATTATTTAATCTCCTAAGTAAATTTTCGAATTTACTGATCCTTGAGCTAATCCAATAACACCTTCTAGTCTTGCCAAGTCACATTCTGGGGAGCTACAGTTATTGATGGTGCTCCTCCAGTGATCTATCAGACAACTGCAAGTGTTCGTGACATGGCCAGCATGGCAGTACAAGAGACTGTAACTCACATATTCGAATTCACTTTTCAAATCCAGTGTCCCCTAGAGAGTGTTTAGTACTTTCAGCTAGATTCAAGAAGTCCAAGGAATCCAAGGATCAGACTGACAGTGTATATGCAGAGAGTAGAAGCTGTGTCTTTACAGCAAAAGCAGCAGAGGAGAGACGTCTTCCTAGAGAAGCTGACAGACAAATGTTACCAACAAGATGTCAGCTGGCAGCTGTTGTGGGGACATGAGAGGTTGCCCTGGGAATTCTAGGAACACTTGGATGGATTTTTGGAGGAGAGATTGGAAGGTGGGAGATACAGTGGTTTTGAAGATGAAAGTACCTGGCCAGCAAAATCTGATGATAAATGTTAACACAACCTGACTTGTCACCACAGAAATGCACATTCTCAGGTGGATAGAGTTGCACTTGGTCTTAGTCTCACATAAACCCTGTGAGCATATTATCCCCTGTGAGGTATCATTGCCATTTCACACTAGAGGATCTTGAGGTTCGGAGGAAATATGTTACTCAGCTTGGTCCATCCCGTGGAATTTCAAGCCCATACCCTGAATTTCACTGCTATTTTAAGAAGATGAGTTAGAGCAGGGTAGAAGTTAGCAGGCATGGTAGATAAAGACCTTGGGTCACTGGGCCTGGGAGGCAATCAGATTGCATTTTACTAAGGATTGGTTCTGCTTCCTATATGTAAGCACACAGGTGCCCCCTTAGGTCCAATGATGGGTATGAAAAAGCAAAAACCAAAAAAAATTACAAAAGCCTAATACCTGTCTCCCCTCTTCCAGGAAATCTTTATCACAAAAGATGGACATATAACTGAGCCCCACTAAAGATGGCCTATTTTAATAGAAAAAAACCTATTCTAAAGGGACATCATCAGGAAAAAAAAAAAAAAGTCATTATGTAATATGATCAAAATGTTTCCCAAAGCTTCAATTCATATTTGCCTAGAAATATCTCTGAACTTGATTATTATTGGGTCTAACATTCACACCAGAAAGAAAGAAACTATTCCTCTTGAGTTTACTTTCTCTTTTTGGGGGGAAAAAAAGGCTTCTTTTCTTTTCTTTTTGGTTGCCTAACATCCATTTTCCCCCTCTGACAGGTCTCAGATTTATTTTTTTTTAATATTTTATTTATTTGACAGAAATCACAACTAGGCAGAGAGGCAGGCAGAGAGAGAGGAAAGGAAGCAGGCTCCCTGCGGAGCAGAGAACCCGATGTGGGGCTCGATCCCAGGACTCTGAGATCATGACCTTAGCCGAAGGCAGAGGCTTTAACCTACTGAGCCACCCAGGCGCCCCAGGTCTCAGATTTCTTTAGAGGAATTAATTTCACCCCTCTTTTGTGGGCAGAATAGCAAGTCCAAGTGCCTGCCTTCCTGCTATGAAAACCAAAGAGACTCCTCCTACCAAAACTCCCTCTCGTCACCATACCACTGTCCCATGCCACCAAGGAGTGGACATATGACCCACGGTTGGCCAACTGAACTTTCCTAGGATTTTGAATCTTGACTTGAGTTGTCCAAAGATGGAAGAAATAGAGTCCACTCTTCCCAGCTGCAGTGCTTGGGATGGTCAAGCAGTTCCAATCACTGAGACTTTTCAAAACTGCCCCCTTTTCAGTAAATTCTATTTTTCTCTTAAAAAATAGTTATTTGAAACTGTTTTGGTTGAATTATGTCCCTCCAAAACTCATATGTTGAAGTTGTAAACCCTAGGACCTCAGAATATGACCTTATTTGGAAATAGGATCATTGTAGATGTCATTAGTTAAGAAGAGGTCAGGGGCACCTGGGGGGTTCAGTCAGTTAAGTGTCTGCCTTTGGCTCAGCTCATGATTCCAGGGTCCTGGGATGGAACCCAAAGTCTGGCTCCCTGCTCAGTGGGGAGCCTGCTTCTCCCACTCCCTCCCACTCCTGTTCTCAAATAAATAAATACTTATTTTAAAAAAAGAAGAAGAAGAGGGGCGCCTGGGTGGCTCAGTGGGTTAAAGCCTCTGCCTTTCGCTCAGGTCATGATCCCAGGGTCCTGGGATGGAGCCCCGCATCGGGCTCTCTGCTTGGCAGGGAGCCTGCTTCCTCCTCTCTCTCTCTCTGCCTGCCTCTCTCCCTACTTGTGATCTCTATCTGTCAAATAAATAAATAAATAAAAATCTTAAAAAAAAAAAAAGAAGAAGAAGAAGAGGTCAGACCAGAGTAGGGTATGCTCCGAATGCAGTATGACTAGGTATCTTAATAAATAAAATCGGACACAGACACATATGCAGAAAACATGCCATGTGAAAATGAAGGCAGAGGTCAGGGTGAAGTTTCTGCAGGCCAAAGAAATCTAGGATGTTGATCTTGATCTCAGACTTCCAGCTTCCAGAACGGAGACAAGAAGTTTCTGTTGTTTAAGTCACCCAGTTTGTGGTGCTTTGTCACAGCAGCCCTAGCCGCTAATAGAGTAACCAAAACACCTAACCTGACTTTTCTTTTTTAAACATGAATGTTTCTGAAGGTTTAAGGGAGCACATTCATATTAAGATACTGGTCAGCAAAGACCTGGGTGGCCCGAGGAGAGGAGTTGCTAAACTGGGGAAATCTACATAGGAAGATAATAGGCTGAGCTCTAAATTTAGAGATGAATATTTTATAAGATGCTTATTTTCCCTGTAGTCACAGTCTAAAATTTTGATTTTGCAGTTGGCAGATAAAGAAAAGGCTGGAAATAAACAATAACGCAACTTGAACAGTTGGAGTTTGAGAAAAGGTATATGATGCACGACTGTCAGGGTAAGTTTCTCTATTACAAAAATTAAGTGTTTTGCTTTTGCTTGTTATCTAAAAAATGATGGATTATATTCATTATTCTCTTGTTGATACCTTGATATAATGTTAGCATCTGCTCTGAGTCAGATGTTAATAGGGCGTGGGCAGAAGGCCCAGGTTTGATATGATCAAGGTAACTGACTTTTTAGTGCCTGAGGATTAAATGGTCCCAAATTAACTCTTATTTTTTTCAGTAAACATCTATAGACTATATACTCTGGGACAGGATAGGCTGGTGAATAAGACGGGTAGGTTTTCAACTCCACCTTGGAGGGAGCAACAAATGGCACAGGAATGAATGGTCAGGTGTAAGTTGTGGGGAAGTAACATTTCATCTGACAAGTGAAGGTCAAGTGAGATTTAGCAGACTCAAAGCAGGGTACATTGTCTGATGGAGGACTGTCACTGGCAGAGTAGAAGTTAGTGTGAAAGCCTAGAAGTAGAGGAGAATACTTCGGCAATATGGAGACAGTGAAAGAAGTTCACCATGGTCAAGAAGTGAGACTGGGGAGACCAGGAAAGCTAAAATAAGAAGTGGGAATTATCCTAATGGTAACATGAGGCACCATCGAAGAATTTTAATCTGGGAAGTGACTTGATTAGATTTTCCTTCCTTAAGAAATCATTCTAGTCACTGTTTGGAGAATGACACACAGAACAACTAACCTAGATGCGTAGAAACTGATTAGAAATCTGTTGTCATGGTGAGCAAGACAGAGATTAAACTAGGATAGTGGTCATGGAAAAGGAGAGGGTGTCATGTCTGGGAGAGGAAAAATGCCATGTCACCTGACTGGGGAGGTTGCATTTCATACCAGTTTGGCCAAGACTGCCATTCTGGCTTGTTGCCTGTGGGTTCTGTGAGAATGTATGGTAGTTCCAATGTGCCTCACTATTAAAGATCAGTGAACCACTATGGTAGATTTCCCCATGAGACTTGGAGGGGGACTCTGTGATGTCTGGCAGATGCCCAATAGACTGACCATGACCCAGTCCTTTCATCACTTATAGTACAGCAGGTCTGGCAAGTCTATAGCCCTCATCTCATCTATTTTTTCCAGACAACTCTTAGAACCAGGAAATGTTGAATTAAGGAAAACTAGGGTATTTGTCTTAGCCCCGGGCTTCCTTTCACCTGGGAGTTCTGTCACTTCTCTCCCGAATTGCCTTTTCCTTTTTTTCAACAGTACAGGGGCAGGCAGCAAGTCTACTGGCTAAGCAGAAGTCCAGCTGGGAAATAAAATGTAAATGCAGTGCAGCCATCTTCAGAAACACTGAGTTTCCTAAAAGGGAACTCTTTCTCTCCACCCAGAAGTCCCTTTCTGTTGACTGGGGGTATGGGGGAGTTGTATTTATAAGGCTTATTTTCTGCAGAAAGTTGTTTGGTTCCAGCAACTGCTGGTTCCTTGCATTCAGAATTCGGGTACCTGGTACTTTTCCTGCACAGATTTGGGACTTTCTACAACTCAGAGCAAAAATTAAAATTCTGCTCAACCTCTTGTTATAATAACTCAGGTGTTTTATTATAAAATTCCTTGGGGTCCTGAGTATGGGAATATAAAATTGTAGCAGGACCCTTTAAAAATGGCAGGGTGGGTTAGATACCTACGTTCTGGAAGCATCTGATTGGGCTATGTTGTCTTAAGTATTGAAATGCTTATATTTTAGTATATGTGCTGCCGAAGTGAGCACTGAAATGCTTATATTTTAAATGTGGCTACTCACTTAGTAGGCAGCGACTATTATAAGTACTTTAATTAACTAATTAATTAATTAAAATTTTATTTAATGCAATTTAGTTAGCATATAGTATATTGTTAGTTTCAGGGGTAGAATTTAGTGATTCATCAGTTGCGTATAACAGTGCTCATTACATCACGTGCCCTTCTTAATGCCCATCACCCACCTGCCCCATTCCCCCACCCATCTCCCTTCCAGCAACTCTCAGTTTCTTCTCTATAGTTTAGAGTCTCTTATGGTTTCTCTTCTTCTCTGCTTTTATCTTACTTTATTTTTCCTTCCCTTCCCCTATGTTCATCTGTTTTGTTTCTTAAATTCCATATATGAGTGAAATGATACAGTATTTGCCTTTCTCTGACTGAGTTATTTTGCTCAGCATAATTAACCCAATACCCTCTAGTTCCCTAAGTACTTTATTTACATATAGAATATATTTTATATGTGTGTGTCTGTATATATATATACAGATACCCACATATGTGTGTGGGGGGGGGATGTGTGTGTATGTGTATAATGTATATATGGGACTGGCAAAGAGGCATAATTAATTGAAAGAAAGGCATTTAGGATATGATTAGTCAAAAAGAAAATTGACTTGTGTGGCTCTCCAGTCCAAATCACCAATCTTTTTCTTTTATTAAGAGTTGATTTATAGACCAGATCAGCCTTCCAAAAAAATATATTTTAGAGTGATTGTTGAATCTACTGAACTTGAAGTTCCAAAACTTTCCACCAGTCAAAGGTTAGGTTTCTCACACAAGTGGGCACTGAGTTCTCAATATAATTAAGGCTGCTGCTAATGACTGTATTTCTGAGGTCACCATGCTTGCATGGTTGATTAGATTCCACTTCTGAGAACAGATACTAAACACATTCTCAATGACAGCAATTGCTTTAAACTCCTTAAAGCCTTCAAAATAGAGAAAGTTTAATTTAGAACTCTTAGTTAAAATAATCAGCAATTAAGACTTCAGGAAATTATGTTTAAATCACTCCTGTAGCATCCTCGAAAAGTTCCACACCAATTCAGAAGTTCTTGTACGATAAAAGAATAGATTGTTCATTGTTAAAACTTTTGAACTTCCTTTTTCTCCACCTTTTTATTAAATCTAATGCAACTTGGCAACTTGGACATAACTCTAACTGAGCACTAAGCTCTGGGTAGGTGTAGTTCCAGGTAAAGAGGCCCACCCACTGGGACATTTTCTTTGGCAATTTGATGAATAATGGCTTCTCTTCAGCTTCATCCTAAAATAGGAATCCACCCCTATCACATATCCAAAGATTTCAAAACATGCTTCCTCATTACACACAACAATCAACTTGGGTTTTTTAAACTGCTGTGTGTATTTATCAGCTAGTATTAGTTCAGCAGAGGGAACAAAAGCTCACAAACACCCTACACAGTTTTACAAGACACATTGTAGGGGGAAAAGTGACTTAGAAGGATCAACAGTATTCTAGGGTCTTGGGAGATGCACTCCTGAGGAGGTAGACCTCTAATTCCTGGAGGAAGGGGTCTCATTCCGTGGGGGGGGGGGGGGGGGGGGGGGGCATACCTATTGGCGTCCTTCGAGCAGGGAAAAGCCCAGTTGGCGGGCCCGTGGGTCATCACATACCAGGTGGAGGAGTCATAATGCCTGGAGGTGGTGTTACCCAACCCACAGGAGTGAGTGGGGTACCTCCTACTAGTGGGTATTGATTTATAGCAGCTGCTACAGTGCCTTTTCCCTCTGGAGTCATTACCTGTTAGGATGGCTCCCCAACCCCTTGGACAAAACCTGTTAATCCAGCAGGAACTTGGGGAGTTGAACTGCCAGCTGGCACTCTTCCGCCAACCCCAGGGCTTCCTGCAGCTCCAACAAGTAGTATCTGAGCAATACCGGTATCTTTGGGGGGTGGTCTTGTAAACTCCCCCTGTCTCTGAGAAGCAGTTCTTTCAGCAACTGGAATTTAAAAGGTGATTCTGGGAGCTGCCCTTGTGAGCTTATGGCAATTCTCAGTCTTTAGTTCTGCTCTACCCTCCCTGTCCACTCTTTCCCCTATTCAGGGTCCATTATTTCCAAGTTATGGTGCCCTGTACGTCCTTCTGAAGGAAGAAGGCAGTGATTTCGACACTCTAGCCCAATCCTGGCTCACCTTTTCATCAAAACTACATGCCCTGTGTCCCAAAATCTTTCAGGAAGCCAGCAAGTTGACATGCTTATTTCAGCATGTATTTCTACAAAGACATAATGAGCAACAATGGCCTGTCTTTCTCAGAAAACATTCGCTGTCATAGTCCAGCCTTCACTACATAAATCTGAAACAGTGACACTCTGGCAAAGACAGGGGAAGAGATAATGTGACACAGAGAAGCCCTTTGGCTCTTCCTCAGTTGATATATTCCAATTACCACTTAGTTTTATAACTAGCTGCACTCACATATTTCATAAAATTATAAAACCTTAGAGGTGAAAAGGATTTAGAGGTAAGTCAACACTTTCACTTCAAAGATAAAGAAACTAAAACACAGAAAAGTGAAGAGAGCTGTCCTACAGTCATTGAACAGAGAGAGAAGCTGGCCCTCCTGGCTCCAGTTCCGACATTTGTCCCCTTATCTCTTAGACTCTGTTGATGAGCTTTCCAGAAAAACACATGTGCACAGCTAATTCTATCTGTGATTTGCAATGGGATGAGGGGAGTTGGGATGGAGAGAGCATATATAAGTGTTTCCAAAAGGCATGTTCAGATTTAAGAACCATAATTAATATCCGAATATACTTCCAAATTAGGAAAAGGAAAATGCTATTGCTTCAATAACAAGAATTAGGAGAAATAACTTGTAACAAGATACTGGCAGGGAACAATTCCATCCTATCCATGTCAGTGATTCTCAAAGACTGATGGTGGTGGGAAAGGGGCACATCAAACCCTCCAGAGGAAGAATGAGGCATCTAGCTTTATCTGAAATATAGAAAATAGTTTGACTATCTTTTGAAAGTTGTGATTCCAATTATGAAATGTTTCAAATACAAAAATACAGAAAAAGCATAATTTCACATATCTCTCCACCATATTCAAAATATATTGTTCTATCACATTTGTTTAATAGTTCTCTTTATTGTTTAACTTTTTTAAAGAAGTAATAGGTACAGGCACAGATAAAAATCCACCAGCAGTGTGCCTTCCTTCCTCTCTCTGAGCAACAGGCACCCTGATAAGTGTGTATGTATTTTTACCTTTTAAGTTATTCTCTTTTAACATATATGTATAGATGCATAAATAACGCATATTATTATTTGATGTATTTTTAAGGTTTATTTAAATGATACTACTAGTGCCTATGTCTTTTTACAACTTGTTTTTTTCATTACATATACTACTCAGGAGGGTTTTGTTTTGTTTTGTTTTTTGATATTGACATCTGTAGAGCTAGGTAATTCGTTTGACCTGCTGTGTAGTAGTTCTTGTATAAGTAAACCCAACTCACCTGTCCAGTCCCCTACTAAGGGACAGTTTTGTTTTTACTTTTTCACTGTTGTAAACAGTGCTGCAGTGAAAATCTTGACATACGACCTGTTGTGTACATGTGTGAGAGTTTTTCTAAGATGTATAAGTAGAGATAGATTTTAGGATACATGAGTGTCCATGCAGAATAATTAATGAAATATTGTTTTCCAAAGTGATTGTGCCAATTTATCCTACTGCTAAAATTACCTGAGTCTTGTTTCCCCACATCCTTACCAACATTTGGTAATATCAGACTTATCCTTCTTACCTCTTGAGGATGAAATGGTTTCTCATATTATTTTAATTTGTATTCTCTATATAACAATGAAGTTGAGTATATTTTCATATATGTATGAAATACTCCAGTTTTCCCTTCTGTGAACTGCTTTTTAATATCCTGTATCTATTTTCTAAAAGTTATTTTTCTTTCCCTTATTGATTTATAGAAGACTTTATGTATTCTGAATACTGTTCCTCTTGCACTTATATAGATAGAAAATATCTTTTCTTGGAGTGGGTTTTTTGTTTTATCTTATTTTTTGCTCTATTTATAGTATATTTTGTCATACACAGTTTTTTAATTTAATGATGTCAAGTTTATCATCATTTCTTTTATTTTGCTATTTTTTGGTGTTGTTTAAGTAATACCTCTCACTTGAAGTCATATAATATTGTCCTGTATTCTTTCTTCACATTTTAAAATGTTATATAAAATGATATTTGCACATGTTGTTCAATCCATCTGCAATTTATTTTGTGTATGGTATTAAGTAGGAGTCTGCCATTCTTTCCTCTGTCAATTAGCCTGCTGTCACAGCTCCAGTTAGTGCACAGCCCAACTTTCCCTCATGCATTTGCAAGGCCACTCCACTTCACACAAAGTTCCTACATAGAGATGGTTCTGTCTTTAGGTACTCTGTTCTCTTCTGTTGATCTCTTTGTCTCTCCCCATGCCAATAATACTGCCTTATTTAATATGATTATATCAAAGTTTACTTCTGAAGGGTTGTGTCTCTGCTTTTTATTCTCCTTCCTCCTCCTGAGTCTTATTCTTCATCTCTTTCTATAAAATTATTTTAGTCCATCCTTAGTGTTTTTTACTTTTGTAAGACATTTAGGTCATTTTATAAAGTCCTGTGAAATTAAATTTATTTTATAAATTAATTAGAAACTTGTCATCCTTTTAATATTAAGTCTTTGAATCTTTGTAGATTTTTTTTCTCAGTGTATTTAACTCTTCTTTTAGGTCCTTCAGTAGAATGTTGTGATTGTCTTGATAAAGATATTGCACTTCTTTTTTTATATTTACCTTTATGTGTATTTGCTACATTTTATGGAGGATATGAAGATACACTGCTGATTTTGTACATTAGTCTTGCATCTAGAAATCTAGCTGAGCCATTTTTGGTACTAATAGTTTATAGATTTTCCTACTTTTTTTATGAGACAATCATATCAGTGATGTCTTATTTTTTTCTTATTTGTTTACAGTTTAAAAGTTTTAATTAATTTGTCTTACTGCACTGCCTAAAATCTCCAGTTCAATATTAAAATGAAGTGGTGATTTTACAAGGGATTTAAATGGAGCTTCTAATGTTTCACTGTTGAATATCATTTTGTTGTAAGTTTTTTGTTGATATTCTGTATCAGATTAAGGAATTCTCTTCCTATTCTAATTTTACTGTAAATGTGTGGATTGCTCTTTTTTTTTTCTTTAACCCTGAATAGGTATTGAATTTTGTCGAATAATTCAATCTGTTGAGATAATTATGCCTCTCATCTTCAATTTCTTTATATAATGAATAAAATTGTAGATTTGTTTATTTAAACCATCTTGGTATTTCTAAAACGAATCCCACTTGTTCATGCTACACATTTTAATACATTGTTTGATTTATTTTATGAATATTTTATTTATGATTTTACACCATTGTCATAAATGATATTATGCCAACAGTATTCCTTTGTGATACTGCAGTTCTGACAAGTTGGGGTTTCAGATGTTTACTGTACTCATGAAATGAGTGGTAAAGTATTTTCTTCTTTCTACTCTGAAAGAGTTTGTTTAAAAAGTAATTACATATCTTTCTTAAATATGTAGAACTTGGCTGTAAAACCCTCTCTTTAATTTACTTTATTTGGATTTATTTGTAACGACTGATTCAATTTCTTTAACAATTATAAAACTATTCATCTTTTATGTAGTAATTTTGGTAAATTTGGTAATTTTTCTAGAATTTTTTTTTTTACTAAAGCTTTCGAATTTATCTCTGTATAGTTTCTGAGTACATACATACACACAGATACACGTTCAGTCTGCAATTAAACTTTATATTCCAAAGATGATTTATCTGTGCCCACACTCTTTCTTTCTTTATTATTGTTGCTCAAAATCTTCTATTTTGGTTCTTTACCACTGTTCAGCTTTATTGGCAATATTGTTTCTTTTTTTTCTGTTTTATTCATTTCGTTATTCTGGAACATTTTAGGCATTTTTTGGACAAATTGTATATAAACTCCTAGGCTTGGAGTTTCCCAGAGTATTGCAAAATCATATCTAAGCTCCAGTGAAGCAAAAGCTAGGGATTGTGATTTCCAGGGGAGATGTCTTCATTTTTACTCAGCTTCTACATTTTCTTTTTATCTTTCCATGCTGCCTCGGTAGGTTTTTTTAAGGCTGTCTTTTCATTTCTCCAAGAAATGAAAATACTTCAAGCAGTACTGTCAGTGTTACCTTCCCTTCCTTGTCTGCACCCAAGGCCTTCTCTTCTGATTCCATCTAGGTGTTAGAACCAAAACATCGGGATTTCCAGGGCCCCATATACCTCTCCCCAAGCAGGATTAGCCTCCCTCAGTTGCCATTCAGGTTTCTAGTTCTTTCTTCAGTTATAACTCATGGGGAGAATTCCATTTCTGTTTGGGGGGGTTCAGATATCCAAAAGTTTTGTTGTCATTATTATTTTATATATTCCCATTTTCCAGATGTTTATAGCATGAGGGTATGTCTGTTATCCTAGTTGACTAGCTTGTTGAAACAAAGTTTTCAATTTATATTTTAAGACACATAAATTCAATATTTAGGGAATTCGTACTTCTATTTTTCTGTTAGATTATATTATTAAGTACTACCATTTATAGAACATGCAACAATGATGCAAGATACTTCATTTTGATTGTTGTATTTTGTTTTTAGAAGAACTATTTTATAGGTGAAAGAACTGAGGACTGGGATTATTAAATCATTTCACCCAAGTTCACACAGTTATTCAGCACCAGAGGATGCAACTCACATCTGTTTGACCTCAAAAGAGATATAGCTGATTCTCAAACAGCTGGGGTTTTCTCCCAGCTTAGGCTGCCTTTTTGGGGGGGAGGGCTCTTCTATCGTTAAGCATCACCCCTTTCTTATATAAATCTACTAGTTTCAGGGATTTCAGTAAAAATATGAAGGGCAGGGAAAAATTCTCTATGACTTTCATTTTAAAATGCTCCTTCTCTTTATCCCCTTAAGTGCTCCCTCTCTTTATCCCCTAAAAAATTAATAACAATGTTTGAATACTAATAATTTATAATTATTTATATTATAATTTAAGGAGAAATTAAGGAAAGACAAGCATGGATTTCAACAACATCAGTTGGATCATTTTTGAGGGTGAATTCCAAACATGCAAATTTGTTTCAAACCTTCCCTGAGGATTGAGTGCAAAGCAGCTGGCTGGTACTTTTAAGCCGCTCACAGTTCGGCACAGTGGCTCCTAATGCTGGCAGAGCTCCTGTGTCACCAGGATCTGCAGAGCGTGGCAAGCCAAATGAAAGAGGAACTTTGCAATTAATTAAAAATAAATGAAAACAAAAATCTTCCCCCAGTGGCTTGCTTCTCATCTTGGTTGTAATCCACAATCAACATGTGGAGGCCACGTGGGGCATTTACCAAATGGAAAAGGTATAAGACTGTGTCGAAGAAACCACAGACTGCCGCTCTGGACCACACTAATAATTCTTTTAAATCCTCTCATTCCACCTCGTCAGGAGACACAGCAGCATTTTAAATCTGACTGACCCATATAAATTACCTCTCTACTCATCCGGCTGTGAAATTAACAGTTGAGGAAGACAGGTCCTGTCAAGCTTGCTGTGCGGAGCTGCTGAAGGGTTCAGAATAAACGGGGGTGGGGACAAGAGACATCTTGCTTTAAGAAAACAAGGAGCCCTGGAGAGCTATGATCAACACAGTGGTCTCTGATACGGTGCCTGCTGTTCTGGAGCCTGGTATCAGCTTGGGAAGGGGGTTCATCAGAAAGGCACAAGTTGTGTAGTGCCAGCTGTCGCATTGAAACACAAAGTGCTGTGAGCCTGGGGGCCTGCTGCCAAAGTGGCTGGGAGAGCTACCACTTACCTCAAAAAGGTTAAGCCATTGCAACTTGAAAAATAAACCCAGAAGTACTTTCCATTCTTCGTGTCACCTAAATTCCTTGGTGCCCTGAAATAGGGCACTTAAACTTTCTTGGTCTTGGTTTCCTAAATATTTATGTAATACTCTTTCTAGATGTTAATTAAAAAAAAAAAAGTTACCGTCTAATGAAGCTTCATCAGTAAATCATCCTATAAATCAGTAAATCATTCTATAATTTTGTGGTGTTTGACGATGTCGTTTTGAAGAGGTAGAATGAACCTCTTACTTTCAAACTCCCATAATTGATTCCACAGCCTCACCAGTCTCCAAAATGACAATGCCAATAATTTCTTTCCTCTATCCTTTGATGTGGATACCTAGTCTGATTAAGGAGAATTGGCTTTATCTTTTGTCCTGCATCAGAAAAAGACGAGTCTTATCATCAAATTCTTACACATTAGAAGTTGAAACACAACGGGTGGAAAGATGACCTTGCCAGTTCTGCTTTGGGCACGTGTCTGTGCACGCATGCCTGCACACACAGAAATCTAGGCTGATGTAAATGCAGCAGCACCTGTGCCCGTTTTGGCCTGCAGTCTGTGTGAGTTGGACACATGCCAGCACGGAAGTAAGTAGGCAAAGAATAGCTTTGATAGCACTGCATCCCAGCAGACGAGAGCAGCACAGGCAAGGCAGTTACTTCGTGATCGCTATTAACCATTTTATTAATATTATTGGTATGAAGGATTATGTTGGTGACCTTTCACTTGTCACCTGATGTTTTCTTCAAAAAGATTTTGGACAGATTTTATTATCCTTCTTTCATAGATGAACTACTTTGGCGCAGTAATGTCATGTAATATCAAAGATCACAACTTATAAGACAGAATTGGAATTAAAACCAAAGTTTGATGCTAAAATGCCACAAAGACTTTCAACTGCACAGTCCATTGTAACTCAGAAGAGAGAAGACTAACACTGAAACTGTAATACCACTAATATTATACTAGGCAATATGGTCCTTTCCTCTTCTCTTTCCCAAAACCCCTACTTCCAAAAGAGAAAATAAAATCAACAACATTCTAGAATGAATGACTTCTGCTCGGACTACTGAAACTGAAAAAACTTGAAGATCATTGCCCATATTCCTCTGTCAAATAGAGAAAGCTGAGACTTAAAAATGGTCTCAGTCTCTTATGACAGAGCCAGGACTAGAAATAGACAATACATATTCCCAGACCAGCACTCTTTTTTTTTTTTAAGTTTTAATTTATTTTTTTTTCAGCGTAACAGTATTCATTGTTTTTGCACAACACCCAGTGCTCCATGCAAAACGTGCCCTCCCTATTACCCGCCACCTGTTCCCCCAACCTCCCACCCCTGACCCTTCAAAACCCTCAGGTTGTTTTTCAGAGTCCATAGTCTCTTATGGTTTGCCTCCCCTCCAATTTTTTTTTTTTTATAAACATGTAATGTATTTTTATCCCCAGGGGTACAGGTCTGTGAATCGCCAGGTTTACACACTTCACAGCACTCACCATAGCACATACCCTCCCCAATGTCCATAACCCCCTCCCCCAACCCCACCTCCCCCCAGCAACCCCCAGTTTGTTTTGTGAGATTAAGAGTCATTTATGGTTTGTCTCCCTCCCAATCCCATCTTGTTTCACTTATTCTTCTCCTATCTCCCCCCCCCCCATGTTGCATCTCCATATCCTCATATCAGGGAGATCATATGACAGTTGTCTTTCTCCGATTGACTTATTTCAGACCAGCCCTCTTAATTTCATTACCAAAAAAGAAGAAGAAGGAGAAGAAAGCATTTTCAAAATCAGGAAGTTACTTTCCTGATTGTTCACCTGATTCCATAGTCATTAGTCCAGAAACCCTAGAATAATTTGGAGAATGGCAAAGTTTTCTTTCTTTGTACACCCAATGTATGAGATTATCGTTAGTGCTTTCCCTCACCAGGAAGGAGAAAATCAAAGCTATTAGAAGATGTTGTGTCACTTTTCGGAAGAGGCTGTATTTTGACATCAGTATATTTTTCTTTTCATCCTTAGCTTTGACAAGGAAAGTTTTGAATGAGGTCAGTGATATTAATTTTACTTTAATTTTAACTTCCCGAGTGAGTTAGTCTGTAGAGTTTCTATTTTGGTAATTTGAGATTTAGCAGTCAAGTTGTACTCTGATATTCTGTATTCCCTGAAATTAGACACTGGAGGGAATACATTTGAGACATGAAGAAGTCTCCAAAGAAGAAATTCATAATCTTCAAGCTAGAGAAAATTTGATTTACAGGAAAGTTAAACAACAACAAAAACCCCAAGCAAAATAAATAAGGATGATGGGAGCAACTCTGCCTGTGCAGTTACATATGAATAAATAAGCCAACATTCATATTAGAAATTTAATCCTACTTTGAAAATGTAATTGAAATTGATTCATCTTTATTTGCATTTCTAACCAAAGTTAAGAAAAATGAGTTTCTAAAAGTAATTTTCTGGGCCGTTTTCTCTCAGTTCCAAATGGATCCTTCTTTATTTTTTACTGTTTTGGGAAACTGGGGCTAGAAGTCTGCAAAACATATTTCTCCTTTGCTGGCTGCCTTCCTCCTGGGTTCCTCAGCTAGGAGGTCATGAAGGGAAGCTGAAGATTGGAGAAGGGGAGCAAGTTATTTCCTCTTCTGCTTGGGTTCAGTCTGAGGCTTCCTTTGGGACTCTTAGAACTGGGGTCATCATCCTCTTCCCAGGGATAAGAGCATGAGGGAGGCAGTTCCTCAAATTCAATCACTGAGCCCCAGCTTAACAGAGGCTGTCCAAACTGCTGTGGGGCCAGCACCAGTGGGCACCACGGCCTTATCTGTTGCCTGATTGCCAGCATCACAGGGCTCTTTCTTGAGCCAGTGAGGTGTGGCAGCAGCCTAGCACCTCTCATCAGAAGTCTGAGGGCCAGTTCCACAGAGTTCCCTTTCACGCTCCTAGGAACGGCATCCTCTCTTCAATCCCAGCTCTGCAAGGTCCCCTTCCCAAACACTGGATTCCCCTGAGGATCCCCAGCCCTAGAAAGATAGCTGCATCCTGTAGGGATTACCTCTGTGTGTTTGCTTTTTTTAGTCCTCCAACTCTGGTTTAACCAGTTCCCTATATTAAATTATTTTGTGAAATACCTTAGCACGTTTTTGGTTTTCCCAACTATACCCTGACATAGAAGTACAAATGAGAGGATGTGTGGAGAAATAGGGCAAGTTGGTGGCCTAAAGGAATTGGAGTGAGGAACACTAAAATATAAAGCTTATAACTATTATTTTAAGTCTTAATGAGAACATGAGGGAAGGAATCTCTCATTTTCTTAAATGCAGAGGTCTTTAGTCTTCCAAGACTTGCCATGTGGTAGAGAGTCTGTAATAGTACTAGATACCAAGAGGGTTAGAACTAAGGGTTCCAAAACAGGACAGCTTGGCAAAGCTGAACTTCCTTTTCCATGACAACTTTCTGACAGTCAGCAGAATCCTAAGCTGGGAAGGTCAGTGAATGGGACTATTGAAGAAGAGATTCAATTTAATATTCTCAAAACCCAAGATTCAATGCTTCTAGCAACAGCTGGCAATCAATAAAAAGGTATTATGCTAGGTTTAATATTACACTCCAGAAGCAACAGAGACCAATCCCATTCCCTGTGAGATCAAATCAATGACCCAGAAATTGATTTCAAAAATGCCTAGAAAAAATGCAAATAATAATTGGCTAACATTGTTGCCTCCTATCTGATACGCCAAAAGCAATATGAGAAGTAAGTAATTTTAAGAAATCATGCAGGGTTGAGACACCAGTTTTTTCTATAGTAGAGTGTCATCGGCGGGGGGGGGGCGAACTAGCCAGTGTGTGATATCAAAAACTCTGGAAACTGGAAGCACAGCTCTTAAAAAAAAAAATTTTTTTTTCTTCTAATGTTCTAGTGTAACACTCTTCTGAGATTTCCTTGCTCAGTATTGCATTTATGTAAACTTCCAGTCAGGAATATCCAAAGATAGCTGAGGGAGACTAACTCTCTAATCAAGTTTAAAATAGAACAGAAAAGTGAAAATGAAAACACAGGCCTTCTTCTGGTCAGCAGGTGTTCCTGGATGCTGCCCCTCTTCTTTTTAAAATTTTTATTTAAATTCAACTTAGTTAACATAAGTGTAGTACAGAGGTAGAATTTAACAATTCATCAGTTGCATAGAACACGTAGTGCCCATCACAAGTGCCCTCCTTTATGCCTATCACCCAGTTACCCCTCATCCCACCCTCCTCCCCTACAACAACCTTCAGTTTGTTTCCTAGAGTTAAGCATCTCTTATGGTTTGCCTCCCTCTCTGTTTCCATCTTGTTTTATTTTTCCTTCCCTTTGCCTATGTTCATCTATTTTGTTTCTTAAATTCCACATATGAGTGAAATGAGTATTTGTCTTTCTCTGACTGACTTTATTTCACTCAACATAATACCCTTTAGCTCCATCCACGTCATTGCAAATGGCAAGATTTCGTTCTTCTTGATGGCTGAGTGATATTCCATGTGTGTGTGTGTATCACACTTTCCACTAATTTCCATAAAATCTTCTCCTCAAATCCATGCACTTACTCCAGTGCTCTGAATATAAACTTTTAAGTTCTGTGATACAAGTTTGGTTGGCCTTTTCCTCTTAGCTCAGAAGTCCCTCATAGTATTCAAGCCATGAGAAATTCCCAAATAATCGTGGCCCTTCGAGGCAAAGATAATTAGTTATAAAAAGCCCCAATAACATGTATGTTCAATGTTTTCAAAGGCTATCTGAATGTCATGTGTTGGCCCCTCAGGAAGTTTCTGAATGTAAGTAATTAACACAGATATAGGGGAAGGAAAAAGTCACACGTCTTGCCTTCTTTTCATTCCATCTTTCTGTCATCAACCCCTTACCTCCCTAAGTGCTGTAATTCCCTAAAAGAAGTTTAGAATTTATGCCCATCATGGGGCTTTCATTTGATTTTGGGAAATATTTCTACCCCCTGAAAATCTGTTGGGAAATTTCAGTTTTCACCAAAAAGTTTAAATCAGAAATCAATGGGGGGGGAAAGTGCAATGCAAAACAGCTAAAGTTGAGTTCAAACCCCAGAGCCTAAGGATAAAGCTCTCAGCAATTTTAACCATACCCTTCACCCAATAAATATTTACAAATACAGATATGACAAGACCCAACCAAAGAACTAGCATTATAATGTCATTTCTGAACAGCTGTTTCTTAACATACTGTATGGTATAAAGAAGTCTCACTGCTTGTTTGCATCCTTTGGTAAATGGATTCTTCCACATCTCTATAATACATTTACATATGATGGCTCTTTGAAATTTTGTTTTGGTATGGTTCACTTTGTTTATTAACACGGTGGGCTTCAATTTTGTGTTTCCCTTAAAACTTGCCTAGAGAATGCCAAATGTTGGTTTGGGAGACCTGCAGTCAAAAAGTCAGGTCTGCATACCAAAAGCAGAACATAGCTAAATGCAAAATGAGGAAATTTAATCAGCACCTCCACAGATTTGTTAAGAATATGGGTGTTAGTGGGGAACCTGGCTGGTTAAGCATCCAACTCTTTTTTTTTTTTTTAAGATTTATTTATTTATTTATTTATTTGACAGAGAGAGATCACAAGTAGGCAGAGAGGCAGGCAGAGAGAGAGAGTGAGGGAAGCAGGCTCCCTGCTGAGCAGAGAGCCCGATGCGGGACTCGATCCCAGGACCCTGAGATCATGACCTGAGCCGAAGGCAGTGGCTTAACCCACTGAGCCACCCAGGTGCCCCAACCATCCAACTCTTGATTTTGGCTCAGGTCATGATCTCAGGGTTGTGAGATCAAGCCTTGTGTCAGGCTTGCTTTGGGCATGGAGCCTGCTTGATATTCTCTCTCTCATTCTCCCTCTGCCCCTCCCCACCTCCCTACTTTACCCCCAACCCCATTCATGTGCTCTAAAAGAAAAAAAATTGGGTTGCTAGTTACATCTCTTCATTTAAGCAAAAATGGAATCTTATATGAGTAGCCTGTGAATTCAGAGCCAACTTGCAACTGACCTGAAGGGCAGTTGTTGCTTTCCCTAAAGTTCTTACCAACACATTAGGCCACCATGGCCAGTTTGGAGACCCACATGTCCACTGACCTAGAGCTGATGTCACACAAGGACACAGGCTGAAAGCGATCATTGGAGTTCTTAATTTAATAAGAGATATGTTAACCACATATAAAGACAGTGATACAGCATCCTTAGTTGATTCTGCAGAGTGAAATTAACTTTTTATCTTCACCTTTGTGAATCTCTCTCATTCTTTAAGACTCGGCTCCAGTTCTGCCTCTCCCAAACAAATCTTCTTAATTATACTCAATCAGTGTTCTCTTCATCCCCTGAAGTCTATAACATAGAGTACTTGCCTGGGTTAGCAATTATCTTGTCACAGGCATATTGTCACCTCCCCAACCAGGTATTACATTTCTTTATATCCTTTAAAATGCCTAGCACAGTGATAAAGACATAGTAAAAACTCAAAAATACGTACTGATTAGGTAATCAATTGGTTGAAGGTTTTACCCAAAATCATTTAAAATACTTCCTCCAACCTTCAGTCTTTTTTCTTTGCAGGGAGGATCTGGATTTTTTTACTTTACTAGTTTGGCTTTCCAGTTTACTCGTGAGTTGTATGTGATTTTGCCTTGGTTTACACATGTAGACTAGGGTTGATATTCAAAATATTTAAACTATATTGGGGTACAGACCAGTCAGAATGCAGCAGTTTACTGGAGGCCACCTGTTGTGTCAGGCAGTAGACCTTTGATGAACTACAGGCAAGGCTCAGGTATGTAAGGGGATGGCCCAGGATGGCCAGAACCACTGGAAGGTACCAACCCGGCAAGGTCTCTCTCTACCAACAGAAATGGAAGTATTTTAATAGTTTTCAATAGTTTAACAACTAGTATTGCTAGAATGGTGCTAACTAATAATTACCAGCCTTGGCCTGGTCCTGAAATCTTTGAAAGCAGCAACAGCAAGCAGGGAAAAAAAGCGGCCATCAGGCAGGGTCTGTAGAGAATTGAGTCCCCACTCTTATGTGCAGAGGTTTAAAAAAAAAAAAAAAATAGAAGAATTCCCCATCCTTTTTCCTAGCTTTGTGTAACCAGAATTTACAGGTACTTTAGAATTAGTTGAAACTATCTTAAAATTTGTTTCTAAATTACAGCTTGCAGTAATTTATTTTAGTATTACCTAATGGCACTTAGTTTTGGATATTCGTATTTGTCATTTTCTATGCATTCACTGACTCAAATGTTATTATGAATAACTGTTATCTATGTGCACTCTACCTTGTTTCAAGAAAAATGCTTAGAAAAATTCAAAAAAGATCCCATGCAATAAGATAAAATATTTGTGGTGTATGTGGGATGAACTAGATAAAAGTAAAAGAAGAAAAGATAGAATTAGGAGTGATGCTTGTATTCAGAGTACTTGCTATAAAGTCTGATATATTTGCAAAAAGTGAGCTATGAATTTGGACTCTAATCTTTCTAGCAGATAAAATGCAGAGGGAAACATCAGTTATAAAATATACAGAATCCATGGAGATAAAAACAAACCAATTGCTCAGAGAAACGCACTGATTCATTCTCCCGAGACTGCTATCAATAATAAAGGTGTTTGTTTAAAATGGAATTCTTTTACACAACTACTTTCTTTATTCAAAAGCTTGGTGTAAAAAGCTAATAAAAAAAACCTTGACTTTTGCAGGTTTCCCACTTACACTGAACTTAGTTTATTTAAACCTCTCTTCTCCCAACTAAGTTCTGAAGATGATCCAAACCCTTATTAGTAAATAAGCCAGTCTTACAATTTTGAATATTGGACCAAGTAGTCTAATCCTATTAGAAGTGTTTATTCTCTCTTAACTGTCAAAACCTGAATGAAATAGATGTAGATTTTATAACATGTTTTTGGCCCTTAGATCTCCTAAAAGAAAATGGTAGTCAAGCATCAAGGACAAGCTCAGACCTTGTAAATATGCCACAGCATTGCCAACCTCAAGCCTGGGATCCCATTTTGAGCAATTACTAGCAGTCCTGTTTAATTTGAAATTCAGTTTATGTGGCTCTTAATTCTAAGCAACTCTGTTATGAGGGAGAACCTTTTCTAGTATACATTTGGGATATGTCCCTTTGTGTTTCTGAAGAAGAGATGTGTTTTAGAACTTTTTTGTGTGATAGGTTGGTGTAATTGGCTTCAGTGATTCAGAAACAGCTTCATTTCTGAGGCATTTATGGAGAATACATATTAATAAGCAAAGAGTCCCTCTTTCTCCCTTTCCCCCCCAACCCCATTTCCCAAGAGGCTTCTTGGAGGAAACTGGAAGGTGTGATTTCTTTCATTCATTCCATAATGCTCTCTTTTCTCATCCGATATGCTAAATCAGATAACTGCAAGGAGCAAAGATGGGGCAGGGTTGGAAAAGACAGGGGCTTTATGTGTCACTGTGATCACAGCCTCCCTGAAGTCTCAGTACCCAAAAACCCAAAGTCCAGTGGCTGGTACTGCCATGCCTGGGAGGCATGCAATTAATGTGATGCAGTGGTGGTGAGTGAGAGAACAAAATGTGTGTCGTTTTGATCATTTTGCTATTGACCTGCCAAATCATCAAACCGTCTGAGGCTTAGTTGATTGTTATGGTTGGTTTGCAGAATACATGATAAGACTGAAGGAGGTACATTTTCAACTTTTTTAAAAATTCAGAATGTATAATTAGTATTACCTTGCTTACTTTAATTGTTCTGAAACTGTAGAGGACTTAAGGAACTATACGAAATTATTTAGTTTAATGAACTCAGTTTTCAACTTATCTAAGTCACTAATCTTATTTCCTTTAATAAGGGCATGAACAGAACTCCCCTGGCTCATTAATCCTGAAATCAGAAGTCGACTCCAAAGGGAATAGTACTTAATATACTTAAAATGTTGAACATTTTTACAGCCCTTTCTCATACAAAGTCTTATTTAAACCTATCTTATGAGAAAGATGGGGGTTTTTTTGTTTTTTGGTTTTTTTAGCTTTGAGAGTTTTTCCCTTAGCACAGGTACCCTCAGTGGGCATATAATAGAGCCTTAACAAGTACTCATTAGCAGAAAAGGAAGGGAGGGAAGAAGGTAGGAAAGATGGAAGGGTAGAAGGAAGGGAGGGAGAGAAAGGTTCATTTTACATGTGAGAAAATTCAGAGGAGTTAGTGATTTGTCAAAGCATATTGGGCTGGTGGGAATAACCTGAAGTCTTTAAACCCACTGTTCTTTATTGCTCAAAATGGCTTTTGCTCTGCCTCACATATAAAATAAAATTTTGCACTTTCTAGAAAATCACAATACCATTATTTGTGATCTCCAAATTGTTGTTCACTGATAACACTTGATTTCATTTCTTCACCAGTCTCTTATTCTGATGATTTCTATTATTATTCTACTCACTGTAATGAAATATTAACTCTAGCTGCAAACATATCCCAAAATTAGACCAACATTTTTGAGTGTTACTAGCGGCTTTAAGGCATGACTTCGGTATTTAACTTTTTATGCTAATTCTTAATTTGTTTCCAAGGCTTTGAGCGGAAATTTCTCATTTGCAACTCAAATCAAAGGGGCATGATTCCTTACTTTTTTATTGTTGCCAGTTTCTCCATGTCACTCATTTTAGCTCCTAAGCAAATAACTGAATTTTTCATTCAAACGTCTCAGAAATATCATAGTGAAAATAAGAATACTTAAAGGTGCAAGACATATGCATGGAAGATAATGTAGTTTCCTCAGGCTTAACAGTGAATAATACATTATATGCTGATACTGTTGTTGATTGTGCAATCCCACTGGTATAGATTGAACTGTATTCCCTCAAAATTCATATATCCAAACCCTAACCCCCAGTGTGATGACATTTGGAAGCGGGACCTTTGAGAGACAGTTAGGGTTAGATAAAGTCATGAAGGTAGGACCTTCATTATGGAATTAGTGGCTTTATAAGAAGAGGAGATAAAGATACCTCTCTCTCTATCATGTAAAGAGGGACACAGCAAGTAGGCTGCCACCTGCAAGCCAGGAATAGAACTCTATTAGAACCAGGATCAAACCAGCCTGACCTTGATCTTGGACTTTCCAGCCTCCAGAATCATGAAAAAATAAATGTCTGTTGTTTGTGTCTCCCAGTCTATGGTATTTTATTATAGAAGCCATGTGCCAAGAATTTTAATTTAAAATCTAAGTTATATTTAGTCCATAATTAATGAGATGATTAAGACTGTGTTTTAGGCCTTTAAACACTTAGCAAATGTTTCCTGGTCATCGTCATTATTAATCTTTACCAGTGTCACAGGTAACATGTCAGGAGTCTCACCTCCTTTTCGTAAACTAACTTGATGCAGGCAGGGCTATTAAAATATCATGATCGTTTGCCAGATTAGCCACTGAGCCAACCACAGCGACCAGACTTCAACTTGGGGGTCAAAGCGTGTTTCTTCAGACTCACTCAAACTCATCCTTTATGAGTCATGGATTTCTGAAAAGGGCATTCACTACTAAGGAAAGTGGTACAAATTAAATTGCCCCTATCTCCTTGACCTTGGTCATTTTTCTATAAAAGTTCCCATAATATACATATCGAATTCTCTCTTCTGGGCCCTGCACCATGTCTTATGTGTTGTTGTTTTTCTTCTTAGCACCTGGCATGGAAACTGGCACAAAATGAAGCTTTACAATCGTCTGGTGAGTAAATAAAGAACTGAATGAAAAGAATGACTAACATATAAATGCAACACGAGAAACCTATTAAGAGTATGGGCTTTGCAATCAGGCATCATAGATTCAGATCTCAGTTACGTCACATTCTAGTGAGTGACCACACTTCACTAAATTTATTTTCCTCATCTGTAAGATGGGGCTGTTAACAGTGCCTCACTGAAGTGAGGAAACAGCAAGGTAATGCACATAAGACTTAGCATAGTATCAGCATCAAAGATGTTACGGGCATGAGTTGCCCACCTCTAACTATCTATGTTGCCTCGACATAGTTTCTTATCCCTCTTTACCTTAATCCATGGTGGAAAAAAGGGGGGTCATGAGGTTTACCTTAGAGGAATAGAAAAATTCAATCAGAGAAGATAGTGAATTTGAAAATATAATACGAATGCTAGGCACAAATGTTATTATTTTACTGCCCAAAAAAGGAATCTCTTGGGAAAACAGTAGGAACAAAGTGTAATGAGCATCAAACTGAAGTTTGAGAACCAGGTTCTAATCTTGGTTCCACCAAGTTTGGTTCCTAATGCTAGACAAGGAACATAAATATCCTGGGCCTCTGTCATCTTGTCTAGAAAATAAGATGGTAGTCTATATCATTTTTCAAATCAATTCTGTGTCTAAAATTGTATAAGCTTAAATCACTGTTATTTATATAATCTGAATTTTTATCTCTTTCTTGAGAATATGGCTATAAAACATTACCATATCTCTCTAAGGGAGATGAGTAGTCAACAGGTGTTTTAGAAATGGGCAAACTGAAATGCTGTGTGACCAGTCCCTAGTCTAGCAAAAGTCAGTGGTGGAGGACACAGATTCAGACCAAGAGATGCCTATGCCCTGCTCAGAAATATACTTTTCTTCTGAGTTTCAACTGATTCTATATTTAAAATTCTCCTGGTTAAATAAGTTGTTGTACCTGCAGAGGAATACAATAGACTCACTAAAATGACCTGGTAGAAAGTTTTAATTAGATATAAAGATATTGATGAAAAATTGTCCCAAAATGAACATATTAATATCCATTAGGGACAAAAACACAGGTACATGAACACACTCACTCCACACATTAGTAATAAAGCAGTTTCTGGGCATGAAAAGATATGAAAACTCATTCAGATGGGGGATATAGTAAGAAATTGAAAATACATTAAAAGCTCGAAGGGTCAGACTAATGGATTGAGTTAAGTGTCTCTCTACATGTGCAGAGTTCTCTAGTACCTCCGATTCTATACCTTGTTTGGAAACTATAAATGTGGGAATTATTGCTTGCTCAATAATTTTTTGAGAAAATTAAGGGAGAAAATATATACTAAAGCCTCTAGCCCAGTGCCTGTCCACACTAAGTGTTGAAGAAAAGCTAATTCCCTTGGATTCTCTGTGTGAGGCTCTACTTAGAAAAGGCAAAAGGAAAAAAAAAAGTAATCCTTCATTCTTGTTCCATAATTTAATCTCTTTTCTCAAAATGGCCTCCTGAAAAAGGTTTCTAAATAAACGCACTTCCGTCTTGATTGTAGAGACTGGGAACAGTAGTTTATTACTCCATGTCTATCTAACTCTGTTTGGTTTAACGCTACACATTTGTTATCTGGACACATTTTGGGAGAAAGATTGCATGAGATGTGAAAGCAAAGCACTACTTTTTAGCTGTGCCTACTATAGGGTTGCATAATATATTGATTTTATAACTCACTTATTCATCTATATCTCTTGAAGTCATTAAGCATTTTTCTGAGTCCACTGATAATCTACTTCTTAATGCTAAACTTTATTTCTGACACACACAACCCCGCCCACACACACACTTATTCCTCAGTTCTTCTATACTTTTTCTTTTTCTTCTTTTTTTCTTTTTTCAATTGATCTCTTATTAACAAAAAATGAAGGAGATGTTTCAGGCATAGAGTAAATTTTAGAGGTAAGCAAACGGAAATGGACTGAGTGGTTTACAATATACCGTTGTTCATAAAAATATGAGAAGACTTTTGTTAATTTCATTGTCTTAGTTACTTTATTTATCGAGGATATTGGGTTCCTGTTTCTTTCCCAGGAAACTACTATTCCTTCTGCCAAGGTACAGCCAATCAGTTCTTTCAAACTCATGACCACACCATCCATTTCATTTTTCAACATCAGCTTAGGTGGGTGTCATAATAAGAGGAGGTCTGTAACAGCTACAGCAGGTGCAACTGCAATTTGTGTGTTCCCTAAAATATTAACATTTGAATTTCTTTAACATCCAGTCCTCTTCAAAGCTACGTATCAGACCACAGCCAACAAATCAGGGAGCAGGAGCAGGATTTGAGAGATTTGTTTACTACTATGAAAACTTGCCAGCTGCCTACAGTACCTATGGGTCTAGGATATTATACTGAGCCTTACTCTGATTAAAGAAATACAAATTAAAATAATTATAAGGCAGTAGTTCTGAAGCTTTAGAGTGCTTAAGAATTGCCTTGAAAGTTTGTTCAGCATGGGGATTTCCAGATCCCATCTCAAGAAACACTTTGAGAAGATCTGCAAGAAAGCTAGATTTCTGAAATTTTTAACAAGCATCCCTAGTGATTCTCACTCAGAAGCTTCATCTCCCATGCTTTGAGAAAAATTCCTTGGTAGTCCAAAAACGTGCGTGATGAATTAAAAAAATATAAAATATTATAAAATCCACAATTGATGGGACCATGAACAGGAACATTACTAACTGCACAATGAATTTATGATAAATTAGACAACATGCACAGCAAAAACTGTCAAAACAACCAGAGTCTGTTGCCTGGTATTTCTTTGGGGGGAATTATAACCCAAGGACATATTTGAGAATATTTACTTTAATGTTAATATTTAAAGACAGTGAAGTTCTATTTATAATATGAAAATACTAAACAACAAAAATTATTGTTAATAAGGCAGTTTATCTATTAATATATATTTAACACTACTGTGAGAGCTAAAGTACTAAGCGCTATATGAATATTACCATTTAATCCTCATTTTAAGAAAACCTTATTATAACTGAGCAAATAAGATTTATTAACCTGAACATATACTATACAGATATTTTAATCTCATATGTGTGGGTCGTAATGATTCATAGAGATATAAAAACTAACATAAGGTGAAAATGGCAAAACACAATAACCTAATTATAATTTTAAATAGAGATGTAGAGATTATCAAAGGAATTAGTGATATAAAAGAATAGCAGTGTGTGAATATTAGATGTTTAATTAAATTAGTCACTTGACAATTTTTTAAGAACACATAATTCTGTGTATTCACAAACTAAAACAAGGAATGAAATCATTTCAGTGTGTCAACAATATGAAAATTAGAGGATAGAAATTATAAAACAACCAATATATTCAAATGAAAGGTAGTACTACATACAAAGAGAAACGACAACAATGAATTTTATATGGTCTAGATTAAGATCTGAAGTTCTGAGTTAATTCTAAAGGATTTTTTGAAACTGAGAAATATTTTCCAAAAAGTCTGGGTATATTTTAGAAGTCAAATAAACACTGGATTTCACCAGTTTCCCTAATGCTTTTCATCAGCTTTGGCTAGCAAATGCTGGTCAAGTTTCTCTTGCCATCAGCAAGACCACCTGGACTCCATCTCCTAGATTCCCTTCTTTCAGCAATGAGTCATGATTTCAGTCATTCCCATACATACTGTCAAATAAAAGCCATAGGACAGCTGTAAAGATAACCCCGGTAATGGCTCAGATCCAGAATTACATTTTATGTGAAATCAATCTCTCACTGAGATTTTTTTTAAGGTCCCTTTGAATTGGCACATGGCCAGAAAGGGGCTGATATTCTTGATAGTTTTAGACTCAAAAAAATATATATATATTTATATATATATATACACACACACATATATATGTATATATAGATACATACCAATCAAATATAAATCTCTCTATATAAATCTAATTTTACACACACACAAATATACATAAGGATTTGCACTAATATCAAAGTCCATAGGAAAATTTATTTTAAGTTTATTGACATTTAGTCACTTGGAGGAAAACTGGCAGATTCATTCCAAAATAATTAATTTTTGCTGAAAACACTCAGAGGTCTGTTTTCCCAAAGCAGTCCTATGAGCCATGTGCTTCATCGGTAAGGGCATACTTCATTGGGCACCATCATTGCTTTCCCATCTGGCAACAGGTGGCCATTAATATGAAATGTTATACTAACCCTGAACTGAAATCCATGCATAATCAGTGATTCTGGAGAGTACAGAAGTGTTTGAAAGTCTGAAGACTGTTCATTTCTTTAAACAAGCAAGCCTTCATTCCAAACTCTTCATAAAAAGAGAATGAGCCACAGGTAGCCCCTATAATGAAGTGGTTTCCAAATTGGAAAGTGGGTTGGGATGAATAAGCTGAGCACAGAGGATCTTCAAGGCAGTGAAATACTCTGTATGATACCATAATGATGGATACATGTCAGTATACATTTGTCCAAACCTATAGAATGGTGCATAATGTAAACTATGAACTTTGGGTGATTATCATGCATCATTGTAGGTTCATTAATCATAACAAACAGATACCACTCTGGTGGGGGATGTTTATAATGGGGGAGGCTATGCACATGTGGAGGAAATTTGTGATACATGGGAAATCTCTGAACCTTCCCCTCAGTATTGCTGTGAACCTAAAACTGCTCTAAAAATCGTCTTCGTTAAAAAAAAAAAATGTAAGCAAAGTAGAATCATTGGGCTAAGTATCTATACTCTCATATTGACTACTTTAAAATATATCATGTTCATTTAGGTATCTACCCTAACCATGCCTTTCCATTCCATGCTCACACTAATATAGCAGATCACATAAATATTTGATTTGTATGTCCAATAAGCACAAATTAATTTTCTTGAGAAAAACTTGTGAGAAGACTTTACCACTCCAGGCTGTTTAGAACTATGAAAAACAAACTCGAATGTTCTTTGAATGTTTAAAACAGTGTATTCAGTGAACCGTATGTGAAAATATTCTGCCTTTAACCTTATGGGATGTCTTGTAGAGAACCAGGTTTGTTAAAGTTATGTTCTTTGGTTTCAATACGTCCCTTTCGTGCAAATGAGCCCGACTACCTAGCTTCTTGTCTCTTCTCACCAGGATGCCTACTGCTTACTTCTAAGATGTTTGTCTCACGTTTGAGAACTTTACCAAGATCAAAAGCTGCTAGACCAACCTTTCTCTTTTTAATTTCCTTCTTTCCCCAACTAAATCCTTAATTGTCAAAAATATTAAAATGGAGATAATTCTCACTGGAGCATTTGTGAAAATTACAGAGTCCTCAGTGACTTCCGATGTGACTGGGACCAGCTGCTGATAGTAACTCAGATAACAACGTGTTTCAAACAGCTAATCTAGTGAGGCTTTCTAAAAATATTAATAATAAAATCCAAGTGATTTAATTTCTCTAGATGAGTATAACGCAAGCTCACTGACTCCGTGCGTCATCGGGCTCTGGTTGCTAGGAAATCCATGAATAGAACTTAATATGCATTCAGCAACAGGCTGCAGACGCAATTTATCTCCATGGATGCTCCCTCAATTGCCTTTGAAATGACATTAAGATAACTTTGAAGCATTTGAGACAAGCCAGAGTCAATGAACACAAAGGAAACAGACCATTTTTGGGCAACCATCTGGACTTCCTGCATGGCTCTTTGAAGTTCACACTCTCTGAGCTGTGCATATCTTAATGTTTATTCTATATAGGTAGGGATTATGGAGCTATGGCCATACTGTGAGTAGCAAATAAGGGACGAAGAGTGATGCAGAAATGTGGGCTTTGGAGACAGATGCATCTAAAATCAAATTTCACTTCAGAATCTCACTAGTTTGGGTACCTAAACTTTTCTGAGCTTTGGTTCCTTCTTTTATAAAATGAGAGTTACAGTATTCACCTTACAGAGTGATTGGAAGCATTAGATGTGTGTATCTAAACTCCCTGATATACTATACCAGCACAGTAATGACATAACAAAACTAGCAGTGGGGGGAAGTAGCAGTGGTAGGTTTAGTAGAATCGCAGCAGCACAAGTACAAGAGTAGTTATTGCTATGAGTACTACCACCACTATGATAACTACTACTACCACTACTACTACTGGGAATGATGTAAAACTCTGCATAATCACTGTGACCTAAAAACAAGCTAAAGGGGAAGAATAGTTTATAAAGAGCCACAGATCAGGGTGGGTGCCTGGGTGGCTTAGTCAGTTAAGCATCTGACTCTTGGTTTCAGCTCAGGTCATGATCTTGGGGTCATAGGATCGAGTCCCACATCAGGATCCCCACTCAGTATGGCAACTTTTTGTCTCCTTCTCCTTCTGTGCTTCCCCAACTTACCCTCACCTGTGCATTCATGCACACATACACATACACACATACACACTTTCTTTCAAACGAATAAATCTTTAACAAAAGAACCCCAAAACAGTCACTATCACCAAATTTCACTAAATTTAGCATTATTATTAATATTGTCCTGAGGATATAGGGGAAGAAAACTTTCCCCTTCTTCTCTTCTAGGTTCTTTGGCTTGACCTAATAATTAAATTTTTATAAAACAGGTTAAACCAGTTTAATTACATATGGACTTGAGCTCCACAAAGACATGAGAGGCTTCCCAATAGTCAGGCAATTGAGATTTATATGGCATCTTGAGCTAAGCAGAAGGGGGTAGAAAGTCTGGGACTTCAAATAAGAGGAAGACAATTCACAGGAAGATGGGAAGAGTAAATGTTTGGTTAACAAATGTTTGCTGTGCCAAGTGAGAAGACTTTCTCATGTTAAAAAAAAAAAAAATTATCTCTGGTCATAGTTCTCTTCCTGATACAGGCTCTTTAATCTAAATTCTTCTAGGCAGTTAATGGGGAGATTAAAAAAAAAACAAAAACCTCTTCTTGAATATGTTGGGCCTTAATCATCTTCAGCTCAAAATAATCCACGTGGCAAAGTGGCACATTCTGGGGTAAACTACCCTGAACCCCATCACTTAACAAAGGATGTGGATAATGGTGCCATCTACTGATAGGGCAATTTGTTGGTGATAGAATTTTGATTTTTGTTTTGCTTGTATTATGAAACCCAAGTCCCCTAATTCACATTATGAAGAGGTCCTTGTTTTTATATTGGAGTAGTACTCATGACAGAGATAACAAAGACTTAAAGAGTACATACTCCTTCCATTTGCACTAGGAGGTGTCTTTCTCTTCCTTCATCAACTGGTCCAGAAAACATTGTAAAGGACTTAACTGTTAATCTATTTGAAAGGACCCTACAAGGTTCAATCAGAATAACCTTCAGGTTGCCTGGGTGGTACAGTTGGTTAAGCATCCAACTCTTGGTTTTAGCTCAGGTCATGATCTTGGGGATGTAGGATCAAGCCCTGCGTCAGATTCTGCACTCAGTGCAGAGTCCACTTGGGATTCTCTCTCTCTTCCAGTCGTGCTCTTTCTCTCTCTCTAAAATAAATAAATACATCTTTAAAAAAAATAACCTTCCATATAATCCGTAACATCTACATAGCCAGCCGATAGGACAAGAAGGTAAACAATCCTTATGATTTAGAAGAATAAACTTTCCCAGTATTTTCGCAGTGTGACTTGAAACTCCATGCACCCATTTCTCTGCTCAGTCCTGGGGAAGTTCTAGTTCTCTTTTCTTTCTAGAATTTGAACCAACATAAGCTTCTGAAAACCCTAAATAAAGACTCATTTGATTTTAATCATGAAAACAAACACTTTTTTTCTTTAAAGACCACAGGAGATGATACTGCATCAAAATTGCCTGTACATGATTGGAAGGATTTTCCCAATTCTTCTGCTTCTCTGCCTAGAAATTCCCTCTTAAAGCTGTACTCAGCAAAGTAACGATTTAAAATGTCTTGGGCAAGCAGTGTTCCACGTAGGAGAAATATTGCTTAACGAAAGATAGCTTGCCTCCCTTCTTTCCTTATGGCACTGTTCTACTCACACTGAGTGCCATGTCCTGTCCCCCAACTCTCTACATATACCAGAGGCACACAGGATCCATCCACCCAGTGTCTTGCTGGCCATACCCTTCTTGGCAGTGCCCTGTCAAAGACTCCTGCCCTCACCTCCTATCCTGTGACACTTTGGGGCCAGGCTAGATAATTTAATAAAGTATTTCATACTAAGATGTTAAAGATTTATACTTATTTCATTGATTCAAGAATAGTTATTTTCTGGAGGCTGAGGGTATAGAGGAAGGAGCATTGGATCAAATTAAAGAACGATAGATAATTCTAACCTCCTCTTCTTGATGACTTGTAGAGATGAGCTGTGGCAAGGAATACAGACTTTTTTTTTTTTTTAGATTTTATTTTATTTATTTGACAGAGAGAGATCACAAGTAGGCAGAGAGGCAGGCAGAGAGAGAGGAGGAAGCAGGCTCCCTGTGGAGCAGAGAGCCCAACGCGGGGCTCGATCTCAGGACCCTGAGATCATGACCTGAGCTGAAGGCAGCAGCTTAATCCACTGAGCCACCCAGGCGCCCCAGGAATACAGACTTTTTACACACCGAGGAAAGCCAGAGGATTCTAGGCATTTAAAGTGTAAGTAAAGTAGAATGCATGTTAAATGTATACAACGCAGTTGAAGTTTCGTTTTGTGGTCACAGGGGGATTGCTGAAGGTTTGGATGAGAAGAATTTTATAACCAGAGTTGTAATCTAGGAAAGGTATCCAGAAGTAGAGTATGCAATCAATTAAGAGCATGGAGGTAGGAGGACAAGTTAGCTTTACCTCTGCTCTCTCCATCTGGCTCAAAGATAGCATGGAGGCCTGAGCAGATTGGTGGTTATGCAATACAGGAGAACTAAGAGCGACGTAGGCATCTCTCTGACTCCCTGTTCTCAGGATGTTTTGGCTACTCCTGCTATCTGTTTCCCCACACACATTTTTGCCTGGTCTGTCCTCAGAAACAGGTCTAAGAACCTCAGAAATACTTGCACACAGGCCCAGGAGAAACACAGGGAGTGTGAAGATACCAGCTCCAACAGAGAAGTATTTCTTTACTATTTTCTACTAACAGTGAGCTAATTTGATTATAACAAAAGGACAAGATGGTATGTGACAGAGCTGAGCAATCACTTCAACCAATGTCCTCGAAGTACAGAAGAGGTAACTGAATCACTGAGATGTTGAAAGTCTTGTCCAAAGTCCCACACTGAAAATAAGAATAAACCCAGCCTCCTGGCTTCTTCTCAAGTGCCATTTTCAGGCTCCACCAAGACCTTCCTGCCAGCAAGTTGCACTTTTCCAGTGACAAAGTATCCAAGTTCACTTTAGGATAGAGATTTTCACCTGGGAATAGGGAAAGGAGGAACTAGAGGGTATCAAAAGGCAGTCCATCAGTGTCTCAGTTACTACCCAGATTTACTGATAATCATGAAGTTCCTGCAATTCCTGGATATCCTACACTAAAATCATGTAATAGTCATTTCAGTATTGAAAACCATCAAACTTTATGTTGCATCTGTCAAAACTTTCTCTGCATGGATATCTGTTGTTAGGGATGATTGAGGTCACAGGCAAGCTGTGTTTGTGCTCACCCTTATGAAATAGAAGGCTATTTTCCAAACACACGTTCAGGTTGGTTTCTAATTCCCCCACTGAAAATGAGGATTTTGGAAAAATAACCCTTCTCTTTTTAGTAATTAGGGAGTTTTGTTTGACCATCAGCTTTACTTTCCAGCCTCTGCAGAGAGGAGCATGAAGTGTATAAAGAAGCAGGGAGAGTATCAGGGGAGATCTGACTTAACTCAAACACGGTTTGCTAGTTCAAGGGTGGCAACTTCTGTTTAAATGCTTTGGAAGTACTCACCCATATTGATCCAAGAAATAAAAAAATCACAAGTGACATCTAGACAGCTGGTTTTTAAAAAGTGGTTTGGCTTGAAAACTTTCAATTTGACGAGGAAATTGTAGAGCAGTAGAGTAAAATAGCTGTGAGAAAGGAGTGGGTTTGGTCAGGGTCTGGCCTCCCCTGGCAGAGTGGCTGCCTGGTGGGCATGTAGCTTGCCAAGCTGCAGTTCCCCATCTGAGAAATAAGAAAACTAAACCTGCCCTCACAGCCTTCTGAGATCATTGGTATATGTTACAGACAAGAACATCGAACTCTCAGAAATTTCCAAGAACTGCCAAGTTCACAAATTTGGTAAGAAAAGAGCCAAAATTCAAATTCAGGTCAGCTCACTTCCAGGATGACATTCTGTACTAATGGTTTTCAACCTGTGCTCTGTGGTCATCTGCCAGGTATTGGGGTGGGGATGGAAGTGGCAAATGAGTAAGGATCTAGAACCTTCCATTCTAGCTTCAGCAAGAGTGGCTCTGTATGATCATTTGTATATATTGACATTTCATATATAACTTTGTTCAAGAAATTATTTTCTGGGCAAAAAACACATTGAAAACCTCTCCTGTATTATACTGCCTTCCAACATATGCCTTTAGTTTCTCAAGCAGTGTTATTCCAATAAAATTTTTAGTGATGTGGGAATATTCTATATCTGCCTTGTTCAATACAATAGCCAGTAGCTATTTGTGGCTGTAGTGCACTTGAAATGGGGGTAGTGTTAAAAGCAAATGAATTTTTAATTCTATTAAATTTTAATTAATTTAAATTTAAGTAGCCATATGTGGCCACTGGCTACTGTATCAGACAGTACAGTAATCTACAGCAATAGATGAGGAGGGAAGGCCCTAGGGTTGAGCTATGGTAATGACAAAACTTTAAGCTTAAACACCATTTGGCAAGGGTAACAAGAAGCTGAAGAGCTTTCACTTAAAAAAAAAAGAAAGAAAGAAAGTAAAAGAAAGAATCAGATAGTGTGTCTTCTATTACTGTTTGTTTTTGTAGTTGTTTCCTAGAGCTGATTAAATGGCTGTTCTCATCATTATAATATGCAGGCGAGAGAGAGCTGCAATTGAGGATATCTGTGTTCCCTGCATAGCTGTTTGCCTGCACTGAAACAGAAGCTCTGCTTGTCTTCATAAGTTATTTTATATTCATCTTGGTATTTACAAATAGGTGATTTTCCAATGTAGCAATTTTTTCCTGTCAATAGGATAACTGAAAGATGAATCGCAATTTACCTCCTCTCACATGCTTTTAAAGCAGACCACCCTCTTCTCCTGGGCTCTGTTCCTCTCCCACCCCCACTGGTGAAAGCCCCGGCACCTGCCAGTCAACTGACCCCACCCCGAACTGAAGGGAGAAGGACCTGGGGCAATGGGACAGGCTGGGAGAAGTCCTCACCTCACGGCACAGCTCACAGAAGTGAGAAAGCAGTCAAGTCAAATGTCTGTCTCCAAGGGATTATGTTATAGCTGTCTTCTTTCTCAGCCCCTGAACAAATACAAAATCAGAGTTCATTTTTTCACCTGATTCCAGAGAAACCAGTGCATTCATAGTTCAATTCTCTCCGCATAGGTATAGCCTTCCCTACCCCCCCCACCCCCATAGCTCAGTGAATCAGGAATCAGGCCACCTGACAACAGAGGCTAGAGCAATCATTTCTCATATTGTCATATGATGAATAGTCTGAACAATGCTTCATTTAAACAAATCTGAGTCTCACAGCTTCAAGATGCCAGTACCTCCCCCACCCCAAGCAATTCCACAGTGGGTCTGCATTAATTCATTCAGACACACTAGAATTAGACATTAAAATAAAAATATTCTGAACCAAATTATTCCTCTCCATTGGAATAGAAATGGGTCAATGGATCAAACTTGGAAGGTAGAATGTAGAACTGAGACAGAAGACTTGGTAAGGTAAAATTCTTTAAGGATATTGCTTGCCTACTTTTACCCACCAGAATCTTGACTGCAGTCTTTAGGCAAGGTCAACCAAACTCAGAGTATCTATGTTGATTCTCTCATGTAACCAATATTTATAGTTAATGTAAGGATATCCCTTTATGGCGGGCATCCTGACAAGTCATCAGGTTACTACTAAATACTAATACTAATAGACAGGTTGCTCCCACAGACCTGAGGTTTAATAAACAGTTAAGTAAGTAAGATAATTCATGATTTTGTGAACATTAAGAGCTCTGAAGGAACAAAATAAAGTGATGTTGAGAGGGAGTATGGCTACCTTAAATGGCGTGGTCCAAGAAGGTCTTTCTGAGAAGGTGATGTTGACAGTGAGACCTGAAGCAGAAGTAAGTTATGGAGTTTGCTTGGTGATGAGGGTCCAAATGGAGCAACAGAAAGAAAAGAGCTGAAGCAGAGAAGATACTGTCATGATGGAGGAAGTGTGACTAGTGTGGCCAAGCACAAGGAGGGGGTGACCAACCACTGAGATGAGAAGTAGAAACCAGAATCTCCAGGACTCTGAGGGTCAAAAAAGCAGTGTGATGTATTCCCAAGTGCACCTGTGCTAGGGTTATAAGCAGGAGGGTAATAACAGCAACAAGACTTCACGAAAATGACATTTGGGCTTTTTGAGAATGACAAAGGCAGAACTCTGTAGGGGATCAGGTTCTCTTCATGAGGCAGGAGGAAACTTGTAGTCTGGGTGCCTAAGGAGAACATTCTGGACCCAACTGTCTTTGGTTTCTGTGAGTACCACATGTAGGGCTTGTCATGCCAGCCTCCTGCAGGGCCTCATCCTTTGTACTTGCTCATTGTACCGTCCTAAATATCTGAGCCTCACGAAGTCAACTGCTGTTCCCTCCATCTGCAATGAGCTTCTCCAACTATCGCATGCTCCACACTTCCTTGCTTTCTTCAGGTCTCTGCTCAAATTTCACATTATCAGAGGAGATTTCTCTGCCTGTCCAATCTAAAACAGATGCCTTGTCCTTTCCTTTCTCTCAGTTCCCCTTACTCTGCTTTATGCGTCTTTATTTTTCTTTGTGGCAATAATCACTGCATGTCATGTCATGTATTTATCTGTTCATCTGTTTTTTGTCGGTCTCATGCAAATAGAATAGAAGCTTCTGGAAGGGAGGGTCTTTGCCTGTGTCATTCATTCGTTCCTCCTCCATGTCTAAATTAGTGTCTGGCACATCATAGATGACTGATAAATATGTGCTAAAGGAAGTGCAGCCATTTTCCCTTGTCCTTTTATACCTGAGAGTCTGGAATCTTGTATAGGAAAATCTGTCAACATCTTCTGCAGTGGCAGGAGGAAGTGAAACCCATTTTGGAAAGAAGATCACCTCCTGCTCAAACACTAAACTCAAAACAAATACCCCATGCAACCCCTCAATTTTCCCCACTGAGCAGCTGCTCAGGAGCTTCATTGGATATATATTTCATGCCAGTATGGGTCAGCAAGAAGTGAAAACACCCTACTGTGGGTGCATTAAAAGCCACAGAGGAAGTGTAAGAACAAGACTTTGTCTATTTCACCATGATTTTCTCAATGGCAGATACCATAATTGTTCACCAAGTCACCCACAGCACCAAGGAACCTAGTAGATTGTCATTTTGTGTTGAATAACAAACACTTTAGTTGAAGGGACATGATTTACACACATAGAAAATCAACTGGAGAGCCAGCCCAGCATGATAGGAGTTGAAAGCCAGAGCATCCCCACTTTATCTAAGCCCTCAAAGCAAAATCACACACAAAGAAATGAATTCTCCGAAGTATAAGGATTGCCTCCTCCAGCAAGCCTTCCCTAAAACATCCGGCCCAAACAAGATTTGTATTGCCTTCCTGCTTACGGCCACCCCTTATGTCACTTAGCAGTTTTTGAATGCTTTAATACAAGGATCACTTCTCTTCAACACTAACATCTTTGAGAGTTGGGTCTGCATCAGATATTCTTTTACATGCCAGCACAGTACCCCAAACCATGTGAGGAAAGTAAGCAGTAAAGAGTATTTTCTAGGTATATTCTAGTTAATTAACAAGCAATCTTTTTCCATTTCCATTTCTCTAAACCATAAGCAATTTAACCATGTTTTTCCACTCTTATTTGCATATCTACTTACAATGTCATTCTGTTTTACATATATATGTTCATTTTGCTTACACAAAATGAAGCTATTTTTCTCCAATCACCGAAATACTGTTAACATCCAGAGCCTAGAGTTTCCCATCTGGTAGCAAATCCCACAACAAAGAGCCTTTTTGGAAGCTTGGTTAATCCTCTAAAGAGATGTATTTCACAACTCAACTTTTATCTGATGTCAACAGAAACATATTTTTGTAGAATATGGTTCATGTGCAAGTATGCTGAATCCCTAGTTTAAAATACAGAAAGATGGAAAGGGTTGTGGGTAAATTTGAAAAGGGAGAGTAGTCTCATCAGTTAAAGTCTTTAAAATGGCCTTGAGCCAAGACCGCCTTGGCCAGGGCTATAAAGAAAAGAGCTTCTAGTCAATTAACGAGGCCAATGTTTTTCAAGCCCTTTCTCTAGGGAAGACCTCCTGCCGGAAGGTCAGTGAACGGAGTTCATTTGGAAAAGATCGACAAAAACCAATAGAGGAATAAAAGAAAGAAGAATTCCTTCCTTTTTCCTAGATCACTATTTCATTCTTACTGTTTTTTCCTCAAGTCTCTAGGCCTCCTCCCTACCTCTCACTCTCAACTGAACTGACTTCACATTTCATTCAGGGGGAAAAAAGTAACAGGCAGTGAGAATCAAATTTCCACAAGCACTGCCACCGCCACCATTTTTTACCACCATATCCCAAAATACCAGCATCTGGGCCCATTGCTCTGACTTGCCTCCCGATTACAATGGGTAAATGGTCCTATCTAAGACCAACCCCTCTCTTAACTGTTGACAGACACCACCGCTGCAGTAGTCCTCTTTCTCACATGTGTTTTCAGGGTTTCTGTCTCTCGTAGGTCAGTGCATCATCATAAAAACGAATTTAGGATCCCCTACTCTTTTGTACTAGTTATTTTTATTAATATATAATGTATTATTTGCCCCAGAGGTACAGGTCTGAGAATCGTCAGGCTTACACATTTCACAGCACTCACCATGGCACATACCCTCCCCAATGTCCGTCATCCCCTACTCTTACCTCTTCTAGCCACTTCATGAGTTCTCTGCTTCCCTGTACGCTACAACAGTAGTAATAATTGCCTCTATTTGCTCCCTCCAATTCGTCTCCTCTCTTTCAACTCACTCCTGTCAGGCTTTTGACCCCATAAATTCACCAACAGTGGAATATCCAAAGGCAAATTCTAAGTCAGCAGCATTGACACAGTTGGGCACTGTCTTCCTTCCTGAAACAGCTTCTTCACTTAGCTCTGTCTTTTGGGTCTCCTTCCCTCTGACTGGCTGCTTCTCCAGTCTCATGCACTAGGTTTTTCTCTTCAACATTCAAGTGTTCCTAGGAGTCAGTTCTCAAACTTCTTCCCTTTTCTGTTCTCACTCTATCTAATGAATTTAAGGTGGGTTCTAGACATTGGCAGTTCCCAAATATGTACATTTTCTCCTGTATACTAGACCTATATATATCCATTACCTACATCATGTCCCCATTATATATATCCAGATTCTTGATTTTACTCTCAAACTTACTCATATCACTGTCTTTGTCCAGTAAATGGAAAATCTATTATTCAAGCTACTCAGGCCAAAAGGTAAGAGTATAAACTTCTTGAGGGCAGGGTTCACAACATTTACATTCATCTCCTATGTGCAGTGATCCCATGTGGTAATCAAATAGCCATTTTCCCACCATCCTAGCATTCCTTTTAGGTGGGGTTCCACCACAGAGGACTTAATCGAAGGTAGTATAAGCACCATGCCAAAGATTGGAGGTGAGAGAAAACTTCATTATCAATAGGTATTCTCTGTAATCAGCCTGGCTTTCAAGAAAAAAAAGAAAATTCACTATCTGCCCCCTGCACTGCCTGCCTCAATTCTGCCCTGATCCTCAATTCTTGCTCATCCTATTAGTTTTGTATTAAACTATATTATGGATTAAAGAGATTTGGAAGTAGAAGCTAGTTGGAAAACTCAACATCATTCATAGAACTATTAGTATTGATGGGGCGCCTGGGTGGCTCAGTGGGTTAAAGCCTCTGCCTTCGGCTCAGGTCATGATCCCAGGGTCCTGGGATCAAGTCCCACATTGGGCTCTCTGCTCAGCAAGGAGCCTGCTTCCTCCTCTCTCTCTGCCTGCCTCTCTGCCTACTTGTAATCTCTGTCTGTTAAATAAAATAAATAAAATCTTAAAAAAAAAAAGAACTATTAGTATTGAGAAGAATGTGTTGCATTTCAAACTACAAATTTATAAGTAAACTTTGGTACTTCATTCATTAACATAGGAAATAGGATTTCTTGTTCTGTTCTTTGTGATTTGTATTTCCACTTCTCCGTCAATTATTCATTATTATGCAGCTTCTAAGAGGGCATGAAGTTAACAATAAAAATTATATTAATAATAGAGTGAGTTATTAAAATTTAGTTTAATAGCCACTATATTTGTGATGATAATTATAGTTATGACTAACTATGATTATAGCAGTCATTGTAATCATAATAACCTCAAGGATAGTTTAATGCTAATTACTCCATCATAAAGAAATGAGAATATAGAACTGTAAGTGAATATACTTATGATTGTAATGCAAAAGAATATATGTGGATATTAATTACTAGACATTAGCCTTCTCCATGAAACTGGAGCAAGGAAAAATTTTGGTGAATCCAGACTTGGTTCAGATCTGCTGTAGGTCTCCTGAGGGGGGGAAAAATCATTCCTAAAACTAAATGTCTTACATTGAAACTGATTTGAGATTTAGGGAATGTCCTGAAAAGAATTGGGACCTTCTTTAATTCCGAGTGGGCTAGAGAAAGAAAATATCATAGATCATAATCCTTGAAGCCCACTAATGGAAGAAGCTGCCCCTCCATCAAGATCATATTAAAATACCTACAAATGGAAATTCCTGGGGGGCATTTTTATTGAAAAGACTCCTAAAGCACTCTCGTCTTTTCATGTCCATTCCTACAAGCTCTAGGGGATGTGTCAGTCTTATGAGAACAATGAAGTGTATGTGCCTAATAATTATGGAGATGGATGGGTTAGATTTTGCAATTCATAAATCTTATAAAAATCAGTTTACTTGCCCAGTGGTTATTTGTCTTTAACTCTATCTCACCTTACTTTTCCTTCTATCCCAGAAAGGTGTCATTTTGTAAAAATTCCATGAATAGCATAAGAAGGCTGGTAACTTGGAGTGAATTAGTTCACCGTTAGGCATCCAAGGTAGAAGAGGACAAACTGAGCCAACATGATCTTTATTAGATAGAAGAAAATGTCAAGCACCACATTTTTAAAAGAAACACAAGATATATTCATTTTCACACATATTTGCTGCAGATGGAAATTTCATTTCATGATGGCTGGTTGTGGACCCTGGCCAAGGGCTTATAAATACCAAGAAGACTTTATTGTATAAGACGGCCTCACTAAAAAAGCAGCCACATAGAGACCCCAAGAATACCACCAGAGCTGGTCTCTAATGAAATATTTGACAGTAATGATGATGTCAAGTTTCTCCATTTGAACCAACATACATTTTTATGGAATCATAATAAAAACTTTGCATAATAAGAATTTTCAAGGCAATTAAGAATAAGAGTAATTCTTAACAGAAAAGTCCTATGGGAGAAGGGAAAGAAGGAAGAGAGAAGATTTATTGCCGATCTTCAATGGTATGAAGTTAAATAAGTTTCAGTTACATCATGAGTGATGAGCATAAGAAATCTTGTATTGATTCTCAATCTGTAGTGAATATTCCAGCCAAGAATTTTCCAAAGCTTTGTTGGCTCTCCACACTCAGGCCTCTCACGCGTCAGAGGCCCTCTCACCAGTAGAGGATGCTGTTCTTCCATACATAGGAAGCACCCCCCCAACACCCCCCCCCACCCCCCAGTCGTCCAATCCCATGCAGAAAACCATCCGCACACGAAGGGATTCCTATCAGGCCATTTTGTAAGTGTGATTTTGCAATTCAAACAAAGAGAAGAGAATCTTTCTCTCAGCTAAAGTTAATTTAAATATTTTCGTAGTGATTTCTAGGTCTGTTACTTGTTAGAAAATGAAAATAATGGAGGGAATTGGGAATGAAGTACATGTGGCTGCCTAAAATATAAATGTCAGCCACTGTTTTCTCTTCTGTGAATTTCTAGCTCCCACGAGTGAATCTGAAAACAATGCATTTCAATGAAGGGAGGGTGCTTCTTGACTTGATCAGACTTTTCCCTCTGGTAAATAATGAGGCCAGAGTAAAGGCTGGGGGCTGAAAAGCAAATGAAAACAAGACAGTCATTCAAATTAATAAGAATAATAATAATAAAAAGCTGAAGGGGGAAAATTTACCTCCAAGGGAAATGAAAAAAAGAGAAAAAAAAGAGAGATGGGATTTGCCAAGAGGGAAGCAGAGAGAAAACATAAAGCCCAAAAAAATGAGTAAAATAAAAAGGGAAATAAGAAAAGAACTCATTCCTCTGAAAAGAAGAGCTTGTAAAAATACAAGCAGGATAAAATTACACAGGGACCTTTCTCTCCCAGTAAGTAGCCTTTCATTCATTTGACAAGCTTTTCTTAAGTGCCTTGCACTTGCAGAGAACACTAGAAGTGCAGGCACAGAGCTGAATGGCACCTGGTCCGATTTCCAGGAATCTTAGCATCTAAGAGCAGAAATACAGCATATAGAAATGACAATGTAGGGAAGAAAGTAATAAATGTCGTGAGAGAAATGGGTATCAAGTATTACATATGACAAGAAGAGGGGGAGTTGTCCCTGTGTTGATGGATGCGTCAAAGAAGACCTCATAAAAGGGACAGGTTTTCAGTTTGACCCTTAAAGGATGAGTAGGATTTCAATAAGAGGATTTGGGCATTCTTTATAGAAAGAAGAAATGACATGATTAAAGGTTCAGAGTTGGGAAAGTAATTTGTTTTTACTGTGAGTGCTTGAAGAGAAAAGGAGTGGGATGCCTGGCTGGTGAGAGGCTCTTAAAAATCAAATCATGAAGGCCTTGGAAAGTCAGGCTAAGAAGTGTAGACTTTGTTCTGCAAGTCAAAGTTTTAAAATCTGGGTTTGTGCATAATTTTCAAGGATCCCATTTAACACCCTCTGTATCATTATGATTGTGCTTTTTTTCCTCCTGGGAAGAAAGGCATTAATTTTTTGTTTGTTTGTTTTTAGAGATTTTATTTCTTTATTTGACAGAGATCACAAGTAGGCAGAGAGTCAGGCAGAGAGAGAGGAGGAAGCAGGCTCCCTGTTTCGCAGAGAGCCCGATGCGGGGCTCGATCCCAGGACCCTGAGACCATGACCTGAGCCGAAGGCAGAGACTTTAACCCACTGAGCCACCCAGGTGCCCCTGTTGGTTTGTTTTTTAATCAGATTCTCAAGTGAATCCGTATCTCAAAACAATTCAGAACATAGAGAAGACACCTCTCTTAGGGTGTCTGCCCAGCTCACAAAGTCTCCTCTTTTTCTAGATACTGACCTTGACATATAAGGATGTGACCTCTAGTGGCCAGAGCTGTATAATCTGACCTTCCCACAATGGTCACAGTTGAATGAAGCTGGGGAAACAACTGATCCAGGCTGACACAATCAGATCCCAAGAGTATACAGATGTGAACTGAGAAAACTGGAGGCAAGAGGGTGTGGGAATTAGAACTCTTAGATAAAAAATTCATAATTCCTTATTTTCAGGCATCCATCCCTACTTTTATTTCTGCCTTTCATGGTGCTAAATTGTTCAAATCTCTTTTGAATTCTGTGAGATAGCCTCAGTATCCTTGCAATATCCTTTTCTCTTTTCTTTGATTGGCTAGCCAAAGTTGATTTCTTTCACTTGTAACCAAAAGAACTTTGACTGATATAGAAACTGTATTTCAAACACTGTGAGAAAGTATTGAAATGTTGGCACAGAGGCATGACATTATCTAAAAATTATTTCAGAAACATCAGTGTTGTCTTTACATTTTTCCTCTATCTCCAGTCTTCAACATCAAATCAACACTATCCTTTATCCATTTTGTCTGCCCAAGATAATATAGTATCCATTCCCACTACAACCATCCTGGTTCAGGTCTTAATCTTCCTCTTCGTAGACCATCAAAATGAGCTAACTTCAGGCTCTAATCCATTCCTCACAAGGTTGACAAGTGTCTTTTGCAACTTGTATAAGATCATATGCATCTGCTCAAAAATCTTACCCCACATGTTTCTAGGGAAAAGTTTAAACTCTCCAATCCAGCATTCAGAGCTCTTAAGAGTCTGGCCACAATCTACCTTTCCAACATTATCAATCACAGACAATACTGTCAAAGTGGTCAGACTCGATTTCAGATCAGATCTTGGACTCTAAGTTTCTACATCCACTGCCCCCAATGTTTGAAATGATATTTCTTTTCTTTTTACCCTGGTCATTCAACATAGGTGACATCTGTGTTGTCCTTCCCTGCTCTAACTGGGCAAAACTGTTCTCTTCATCCTTTGTTTTCTTGTAGCAGAGTCTTCTATTACATTTCAACATAGTACAGCTGTTTGCTCACCTCTGACTCCCTTTCTGTTCTATGAGCTGTTCAAGAGCATGTCTTATTTCTTTACTTTATATTTAGGACCTAACACAATGCTTTCCAACACTGGGCACTTCGTAAATAGTTAAGAAAAATGGTGGATGTAAGAATTAATGAAGGGAGTAAATAAGACATTGGGGGAGAGGTATAGAGAGGACCCAGTGTGTAGCATGCTTAATCTCAAAACATTCCAAGAAGAAGGATTTGGTTAGCAGTGTCCGAGACTGGGCAGAAGTTTTTTTGTTTGTTTGTTTGTTTGTTTGTTTAAAAAAAAAAAAAAAACAGAACTCAGGGTGGGGAAATGTCACTGAATTCAGTGATGAGGCAATGGTTATGATAGATTCATAACATGAAGAACAGTGGCTAGAGAGGTTAAACTGCTGTTATGTCAGGAGGTGAGAATGAAGCAGAAGAAAGAGAAACAGGTTACTTCTTTGTGAAGTAGGGCAATGAAATGAGATTTACCTTGGGGAACAGTCAAGGAGTGAAATCAGAATGGTCCTACAGAAGAAGGCGGAAGTTGGAGGAGTTAGCATTGTCAGAAGAGAGAAAAGCCTCCTCTTTGAAAGAGGAAATGGGTCTGGATACAATGATTATTTTGGAAGAAAAATGAGATTTCTTAAATCCAAGAAAAGAATAAATAGAAAGAACTGCAGTCCCCGGTGTTATTCGTTTTCATCAGCAGTACGGAGTATTTCCGTTGCCTCTATCAAAAACTCTCCCCCAAGCAAAGTTCATCCAATAGAGAGTCAAGACAAAGGTAGAATAACTATAATTTTGTAAAGGAGAGACGTTAAGGACATAAAGACAGCAAAGATCACTTGAATTGTATCCGTTTCACGTCAAGGGCACCCTTATAATCACATTTAGTTACACATGGATGGGCTGTAGAAACAGCTGGGTGGACCTTAATTTAATTTAACTAATTGATTTATTGGTTTCATTAATTGCTGTCAAAGGATACAAATACTGTCCCCAAGGGCCACAGTTTAGTTGGTCATCACTACAGCTTCTAGAAAAGTAATTGGATTTCTTAGTTTAGCCCTCGAGGTGAGCTATCAAAGAGCTAGCAGGATTTAACACTATAGTGCCATTGAAAATAAAGACAGAGAACTACCTATTGATATAAACAGTGCCACCTTCCTTCTCATTCTCCTCAGTGGCAAAGGTCTTTTTCCATTAATCTTTTTAAATTCCTTTTTATCAGAGTAAATTTCCTTCATTTCTTCTCTAAGCACTCTCTCTACTATCCTTTTCTTTGGATTTCACCTTTCATTTTTAATCTTGGCTTTTCTCTAATTATCTTAGGTGGCATCAGATCTTCATAAATGGGATATGAATCAATAAATAATTGATTAAATTGTTAACTCAGAAACTGACCCTTTGATTTTCTCTGTTGTGTTGCAGTCTTTGGACATAATGCTGAAGCCCAGAACCTTGAGTTACAGATGTTTCTCTTTCTTTCGTAAGTAAAATTAACACCTACTTGGGTTTGTTTATTTGTTTGTTTTTAAATATCAAGTGTTAGGAAGAGAAAATGAATTAGAATCCCAGATTTCTTACCATTGGATCTTTTCCCTATGTATATAGATGCTCTGGAATCTCAAGGAGAAAGAGCTCTAAGTAAAACCTTCAATGGCTGGTTTACTCTGTAACACACTAAGGCATAAGCAGCACTTTTAACCATGAAACAAAATCAGAGAGAAAAATATTGTCTTCCCTCCTTCCATTTTTCCCTTGAATCCTCCCTCCCTCCCTTCCTTCTCTACCCAGATTTGGCATGCCTAGAACCTGTGTCAGTTCCCAGTAAAAACGAGCAGTGCCAGACACAATAGCTAATATACCTGGGAGAACATAAGCATCTCTGGGTGGGGAACTAGAATGCTAGGCAAAACAGAGGCTGTGGTGTGAAGTGTAGCAGCATTCAAGGTTAGTTGCTTATGCCTGCACATATAGGAAACATCCCCTTGAGATACTTTCCAAATATTTGGGAGAAGAATAAACATTTTGAGCTGTTCAAGACCAATATCAGTCATATAAATAAAATGAACCAATGAAATTTGAGCCAAGGCCATTGATGTGACCTCATTCATTTGCCAAGTCTTATAAAGCCCAGCGAAATTCAGGTGTTAGGACATTCTTAGACTTCAGGGGCCTAAAAACTTTTGTGCCCCATTTCTACATTTCATAATGTGTTCTTCCTATGGCATATCCCTTCTGTAATTGTTGGACATATTCACTGTAAAGTGCAGATTCCCTTTTAAATATTGACATTTTGATTCCCAAATTAACTTAGGACTCCAATTTTTCTGAGAGCATATATAAAAATTATATTACTGTGGCAGGATGAATGCAACAATGTGTACTGTGATTAATGCAGGAATAAAGAGGCTGAAGACACAGGGATAATTTCAATATTCCAATGTCAACTCATAGTTTAGAACAAAGGTTTTATAAGAGAAACTCTGTGTGTCCTAAGGACTGCTAGAAATAAACATGCCTGTCTTAAATTTGTAGTTCTTAGTTCTCCTGTTTAGTTTGTGGTTCAGCACTGCCTTGCATGGCATTTTACACTTGAGTAACATATATCTATGATAACTGTGTGTGTGTATGTGTGTGTGTGTGTGGTGCCTTTGCTATTACACCATATTGTTGTTATAACATTAGGGAACTATTGAAATACTAGAGTTCAGTCTTTACAAAATAATAATAAGCTTACTTTAACTGCCTGTAAAATACAATTTGCTTACTATAGTGACATTCACATTGAATTACAGCACAATTTTGCATTGTACAATTTCTTAAGACCCTCAATGTGTTTTTAGCTCTATGACTGTGATTTGATTTTAACTGTATACATAAAATATAAATACCGTGACTACAGATGATCTGTTCTATGTAGTGAATCAAATGATCTCTATAGACCAAGAGAAAAAAAAAAGTGAAAACAACCTCAGTGTTTTCCAGCCAGGGAAACTTTTTTTTTTTTTTTTTTTAATCAACATCACTGTTAATATCATCTTGTCAGTTAGGGGCCCTTTTACAGAAGAACTTGTTAGGCAATGTCTGGTGCAAATATCATTGTAGCAGGGTCTTGAGTAGCTGTGAGGCTACCTAGACTCTCTGGGGCAATCAGCCCTTTCGATAATAATTCTGAAAATGGGTTCATGGGCTCTTACAACTAGAAAGGCTCTTAGAGATCATCTTGTACAACTAAACTCTGGCAATTGGGACCTACTTATAGACACACAATGGATCTGGTTCTACCCTCACTATTTCACTTAGCTTTGCTTGGGCAGTACCGCTTCCTGTTCAGAATCCGGAGCCGTAGCAACAGTCTGAATACCTACACCTGTGAATGCTTCAAATTTTATTTCATGTCCATTAAACTGAAAGCCAGCATTTCTATGGCATAGCTCTTTTTATTTAATATGAAGAATGGGAGCCACAGAACAGAAGGGGGACAAACCCCGAGGCGATTTGCACGAGAAATTAAGATTGCACAGCTCCAAGGACTAGCTGCCCAGTGTGCTGTGGCTGTCCTTGGAAACTGAGGGAACTAAGGGTCAGTCAAAAACCGACGAACCATGAGCTGTTGCCATATGAGGTCCCTAAATCCTGCTCATTCTTCAAAACCCAGGTTAACTATCTCGTCCTTCTTACTAGGATTAATTATTAATATCACTTCCCCTGAGTCCCAAGTGCTCTGTACACATCTTTACTTCAGTTGTCTAAGAGGCTGCCTGCCAGTAAGATTACATAGTTCATTGAGGAAAGTGACTATCTTATCACTTTTGTTATCTTCAGTGCCTAGAATAGAATAGTTGTTTAATAACGTCTGAATGTAGAAGAAAATATCAAAGAAAAACGTGAGAATAGCATACTCTTTTTACTGAACATCAGCGAGCATCAGGAAAGGGTTGTAAAAATATAGGAAATCTCTTCTCCTCTTTGTTTGACCCGAAAAGCCTGCGAATAGAGTCAGATAATCCTAACTAGTGTAGTCAATTCATTTCTGGAAACAAGGCAAGTTTGCATTGTCTCTGCACCCCTGATCACTCTGACCAGTGTTATTTAAATGGTTTACTATTTGCTCAGGTAATTCTCAGGATGGCGCATCCTCCAATAATGTTAACCAACTGCACACTCACAATACGTAGACGGATTGTAGAAAAATAACAGTGTTTGCTTTTGTAAATCCCTGCACGCAGCACACAGAACTGTCATGGCAAGTCATTTTATTAATGTCATTTGAAAACCAGATTGACTTCAGGAGCTATTGTCTGTGCTATTTTGCTGCTGTTTTCCTCCTTTCGGCGCTCCGTACTGTAGTCTTCACAAAAGAACACTAGAGGGATCAGCTTCATGTTTTTCAGAAGGCTTTGTGTTAACCAAGCCAAGTACAATTATGGCTCTTCCCAGAAGAGGGAAAGAATAATGTTGGCAATAGGGTGTTACCACCCAGAACCACACAAAAAGCTGCAAATGTAACCAAAATGGCTTTCTCAGCCTTTATAAACCCAGAAACCTACGTGGCATTTTCTGTCTAGCGGCAGCACTTTAAGAAATTACCTTTAGAAAACTGGTTAGAGGTCTATCGGAGCTTTGAAAAGACCTTGAAACCTGGGGAGGGATTGAAGGAATAAATAAGCAGACTTGTTGTTTAATAAGGCTGCCAATTTTTTTTTTTTTTTTTTACTTCCAAGGGACAAAATCAAGTAAATGTCAGATTTTTCCCAGCTGGTAAACACATTCAGATTTCAAACTAATAAACCTCCAAAAGGAGTAGGGCTGACAATGACAAAGGAAGAAAATCATGAATTCCTTTTTTCTTTTTTTTTTTTTCAAAATAGGATAGAGAAATAAATCAGTCATCCTTAATCTGGACATTTTTCCTCTTCACTTCGCCTAAATTGTGGATGTGAATAAAGACATAAATGGATGAAACAGTATAATTTTAGTGTTTATGGATGCATAAGAGAACTAATCAAGCTGGTGATCCAAGTCTGTCAGAACTTACACAGTAACTGAATCAAATAAAATTAAAGGGGAAAAAAATCCTCTTGTCTATAGTGTCACTCTATAGCTTTAATCTGTTGTTTTCAGAAAGACCTTTTCAGCTCCTACACAGACCTGGTTAGTGAACTACCGCATTTGCTGATCCTCTCACCCCCAGTCCCCACCCCCATCCCTGTGGTTTGTCCTAATGAAAATAAAAACCATACTGCTCTAATATTTGACCCTACCATTTCTCTTCTCGAAACTATGCAGCGGCTTTTAATTGCACTAAAACCTGGAATCCAATTTAAAATCGATTTGGGGGCTCTAAGTCCATGTCTCAAATGTTCTCATGGAACTGACCCAACTGCTGGCCTCCCTGCTCCACACAGCCAGGGATGTCACTCCAGGCAGTCAATCTGCTTGACTCCAATAACATCCTGACATGATTCCCCTTGTTCTTGATTCTGCCTTTCTCTTCCCCAATAAATAAACACTCAGCTAGAGCACAGCCACAATGGCCTCTTTCTGTTGGTTATGCCAGGTTGTCATTTATAGGATTAATGTGCAACATATCTTGTCTTGTTTCTTCTGAAATCAGAAACTCCATGCTTTTTGACTCCTCGATAAGTCCACAGCATGGGGGCCTCCCCGGTTCTTTCTCTGGAGGAGCTCTGAAAGGAGGATCTTCAGTCTCTGTTTTTATAAGCCAAGAGTGATAATGTAATTTCAAAAATTTCTGGAAAGTCCCTGTGATTCTCTTCAGCCATCCCTCTTCATTCCTCACTCTTGATTTGGTTGTGCCCTGCTCTGTAAAAAATAGAAAAAGAACTCTGGCTTTCCTATATCGTGGAACTTTCCAGCAATGTCCTTCCATAAAAGGGATAGGTCTTGTTTCAGAGCCAAAGGATCTGCCTCCGACAGTTTGGGCTGCACAGTGGTAGGGTTTTTTTTGTGTGTGTGCTTTTTTTTTTTTTTTTTTTTATACTTTTAGGCAACGTGGAAGTGTCTGGAATGGTGCCTTCAGTCCTAGCTATCCTAGGAATTACTCAGTGTTTCAGGGCCCTGAGCCAGTAACCACTGCCCAGCCACCTCTGCCACGTTAGCTCTGACAGGGAGGTGGATGAGCTTGGGTTCAGGAAGGCCAGAGTGTTGGGATCTCCCATGCTGAGAAATCCACCACAAGATCAACATTAATTCTGACAGGCAAAAAGCACCCACCCCCTTAGTTCCTACTCCCACCCCCTATAGAACTGTAGCAAGTGAGTGAGTTGTTCAGATCTCACTCAAAATTTAAGGCACCAAAACTCTTTGCAAGGTCATTGACCCACCTATCCAAACCCTGGGCAACCCCAACCCCGGGCTGCACTGATCTAGACAGGGCTCCCCTTTCTCTCTTTCTCTCCTTTCTTTCTCTTTCCTTCCTTCCTTCCTCCCTCCCTTCATCTTCCTTCCTTCCTTCCTTTCTTCCTCCTTTTCTCCTTTCTTTGTATCTTTCTTTCTTTTGGGAGATGGCATGCCTCTTCTCTGCTCTGGTGTTTGAGCCATCTCCCTTGCAACTATCAGGCTGGTAGATGCTCCCAAATGCCACAAGCTCCTCAACTTATAACCAGAGAATTTGAACCAGTACACATCAGTGGGGTTAGGGTTTGTTTTTGTTTGTTTGTTTTTTAAGATTTTATTTATTTTAGAGAGAGAACATTGCGGGAGGCCAGATTTCACACTGAGCCACTGAGCACGGAGCTTGACATGGGGCTCAATCCCTTGACCCTGAGATCATGAGCTTAGCCAAAACCAAGCTTTGGATGCTTAACTGACTGAGCCATCCAGGGGTCCCAGGTTGAATTTCTAATGAAATTAAGTGTGAAGAAAAATGTGAGGCTTTGTTAGACTGTGGGCTTTGCAAGAAGAATGGATCTTTGGTTCCCGGCAGTTGGACTAGGTGTCTTGCTCTAGCCAGCTTTACTCATTTGTGTAAAGCGCTACTCTAACCAGGAGGTTGTACTGTCCTTTTTATTTTATTTTAAGATTTTATTTATTTATTTGACAGAGACACAGTGAGAGGGAATATAAGCAGGCGGAGTGGGAGAGGGAGAATCAGACTCCCCACTGAGCAGGGAGCCCAAAGTGGGGCTCCATCGAGCACCCTGGGATCAGACCTGGAGTTGAAGGCAAACGCTCAATGACTGAGCCACCCCCCTCCCCCACCCACACACACATGCACTCTGTTCCCTGCGAAGGGGAATCAATATGGGTTTCAGTCTTGCTTGCTTCCGACAGTTATGACTCTGACATATTATTATGCATGAGTCTTAGTAAGTTCATCTATAAAATGGGGTAGAACTGATGGTATGCCCACTTCTCTCCATTATAGTCTATGCTCACTTTTCTAATATTTTAACATGAGTGGTCCAAGTCTCCCTTGGTAATCTAGTCGAATGGTTATCGAATGTTAAATCTCTTGGTAGTCTTGGTAATCGAATGTTAAATCTCTGTTCTGGTCATAATGTAACCCTCCTAGGGGCAGGAATCTCATGTCTTACGTTGCTTTGTATCTTCAGTGCCTTCAAATGTGCTTGTACAGCAAACATTGGTTGAATTAATGAAAGGCAGGAAAACCTACTTAGTCTCCAGTTTCAACCCTGCGGCCAAAAAGCTGTAAGTAACCTCCAGCAAGTCATCTGAGTTGCTTGGGCTAGTTTCTTCATGTGTAAAACAAAGTTTTTGCAGTACAGAGACTTTGGTTCTCTAAAATACTTGTTCTCAGGAGACTATTGTGACCTCCAGTTCCTTTGTCTCCTGAATTTTCATCCTCTTTGGCATCCCCTTGTGATTCAGAATTCAGGCTCCAAGCCCACTGCTTGGTTTTGTATCCCGGCCCTCCCACTAACAAGCTCTGGGTTTGGGGGCAGTCTCTTCAACCTCCCTGAGCCTGTTTTTTAATCTTGAAAGTGGAAATAATAATAGTGCTATCTCCAGGGAGTTGTTGGGATGAATAAGTGGCTACATTCATGCAAAGAATCAGAAAAATGTGGGATAAAGAGTAGGTACTCGATAAAATTTCACCTTAACTATATGACTGCCTTTCCTTCCCACATTTTGAATTTAGATAAATAAAAGTAACTGGTATTTGGGACTTCTGAACAGAATTCCAGTTTTTATTTCAAACTTTTCTCTTTCTGATCAGCGATAGTCTAAATTCTACACATAGCAACCTAACTAGGTGTCAAGTATAAGGAAAATAATTGCTTTTTAAGAAGCCCTACATGCAATAACCATCCCGTTTATCCAGAATTTGACTAATAACATCTAAAACCATGACTAATAACATCTAAAAACCAGTGTAGTCTGTGTCCTTATGCTGATCCGAAGCCACAAATCAACAGACTTGAACCAAGTTCAGCCAGTCTTGACTTATGTATCTTTACCCTCATGAGGAAGATTTTGATTTCCTGCTTTTAAGATCAGTTTTATTACTTTCTTCTTTAACGGGTGAAAAAACTTTTCACTTTAGAAATGAAGAAACATTGATAAAGTCACATTGCTTGTTCTTAAAGTTTTTAATTGTTACCATTATTAACCTTGCTACAGCGGCAGTACCAGAACATAATTTTCCCTGTGGTAGAACATGGTCATTTTATCTGTTCTGAGCAAAGTTTGTGAAGACTGAAGTTGAAAGAGCTGTGAACTATGGATAACCCATACATTCCAAAATGGTTGTTACATTATTATTTTTCTCACAATTATAAAAAAAAAAACCACCCAGATTTATTTAGTAAGGCTCAGAACAATGAAATAAATACAGTACTGATTTCAAATGCAAATGTCATGTCATTCCTAAATGAGTCAACCTTCAAAAGACAATGATAAATCAACCAGATAATTTCTGTGTGTCAGAGTTTTAAAGGTGATAGCTGGTAAATTGAAGTACACATCAAAGTTTCTCAAATAAAAATGTTAAATATAAGTTACTTCTTCATACACATCTAAAACCTGTCAAGTACAAGGGAAAATAATCTGTCTCACCCCCACCCATTAACTGAGCAGATCACAGAAGTAATTGGCATCTTTCCACCTCCCAGGATTGGCCCCAGAGTAGAGTGGCAGCATCATAATTCCAGCTGTGTGGGAGTATCACTGTGTTCTAGCCCCCCCTTACAGCAATCATGGCTGTAATGTGTCCAGATCCAAGTGGCAATGCCCAGCACACAGTCAGAATGCCAGATTCAAAAGCCATTTCTGGATGTGTCAAGGCTTGAGACTGTTAAGTTCTAGCTTATTGGTCATCTCTGCCAGAAAGGACAAATGGTGATTTATAAATATATGTGCATACCCTGTGGCAATGCATTTTGAGGAGGATTCTGGAAAACACTGAACTTCTTGCAGCCAAGCAAGCAGGGTCTTGAGCTTTAAGATGTGGGTGTTTGAGTTAATGACAACACCTATTTTCATCAGCTCACGAAGCCTGAGCCCCCCAGGTTATGTGTGTCTTACATATTTTGAAGAGAGATTGATGCTACCTGTTGTTAATTTATGAAGTGAGTGGGCTGAGAATTAAGGAGGCGGATAAATCGTGACATGCAAATGATTTTTCCTCCCCCTATGGATCAGAACCTTAATCATAAAATAAATATCCTTATTCTTCATGTGGATGATGCAGGTGATCTCAATTCACAAGGACATGTAAAATCCAATATGTATTTTTCCATTCCCTAGGCAAGAAGATTTCAAGTAAACTGTTTCCTTTTTACTGGAATTTGTGCTTACCAGTGATTGCCACAGAAACAACACGGCTGGAGATTACGGAGGAGCCCAGTTACTTGATAGCTTCTCCTCTCTTAAGCCGGAGTCCCTGCGCTGTGCCTTTAAGGAAGGGGGGGCTTGCTCCCAACTCGGGGCTGAACTCTGCCCTCCAAGGCAGTGAGTCAGACTCCACAGGCTCAGACAAATGGAATCTCCCCCTGTGAGAGCCCACAGCATTCTGCAGCGAGAAGACATCACAGTGCCTGAGGGAAATATTTCCCCTCCCACCGACTTGACCTCCCAGCTCTGAGTATTCTTTACTGAAAGGTCCAGAATGTCCTGAAAGCCTCTGAAAATTGAAAAGTGTAATTCATGACACAAGCAAAACTTTTCCTTCCCCATCATCTAGGACCACCTACAGAAAATATAGGTACGGGCCAATGCCAGATTCAGAGCTAAGGGAGTAGACCCATAGCCAACTTTCTTTTCAGTCTTTCCGTAGTACCTGAAACACACACACACACACACACACACACACAGTTCCAAGACAGGGATCAGAAGAGAAATACCTGAAACACACACACACACACACTCACTCACTCACTCACTCACTTCCAAGACAGGGATCAGAAGAGAAATTCTGTGAGACACTGCAGCTCTTCCTCCACAGTGTGTGTGTGTGTGTGAGAGAGAGAGAGAGAGAAAAGGAGGGAAGGAGAGAAAGTTACATCTAAAAGCTAATTTTTAACAACTTTTTAGATGAAAAGAGAGATTTAGAGCTGAGAAGGAGGAGTAAGAAAGGAAGTGGAGGGGGGAGGACAGGGACAAGGGAGGGAGTGGGAAAGAGAGCAAGATGATAAACTTAAAGAACAATCAAAACAAAGTTTCTTCTCCCTTCTTCCCACACTTGCAGATTTGGGGAGCGGGCAGCTTCCAACCTTGCTGATGTTCCCAACATCAAGTTTTAAAGACATGCTCAAGAGCCCCACAAAACTCAGTACGTGGACACACTAGAAACTTTCTGAGTCTCTGATGGCAGCTTTAAACCTGGGACGTGGAGGAGTTGCCTGTGAATGTTGCTCTTAAAAAGAACTCTATAGCCCTAAGAGCTAAGCCCCCAGGGAGAAAAACTGTGGTTGCCGGGCCTTATCCACCCAACCCACAAGCCAGTGCTCCCCTAGAATCCAGCTCAGGACCCCCCCACCCCGCACTGGCTGGGGAAACCATCACAGACTTTTGTTTGTAAATATTTCTGTCCTGTTTGTTCAAATGTGCAAAATAATATCAGAAAGAAACCAAAAAAGTAACGGTGTTTTTTTTTTTTTTAAGTTCAAAGAAACATTTCATGTCAGGCACAGATGAAGTGAAATAGGACCTTATTTCAAATCCCAAATTGAGGAATGAGATAGATGATTTATATAAGGAAAACTTTTTCCTAAAAGCAGAAATTAAAATTTACTTAGGCTTTACTTCATAAATGTAGTACAAGTTTACTAGCTTGTAAACTGATGTTGACATTTACTTGGTTCATGTTCTGTAATGGTATTTTGATTTAAATTTAAATACTTAGGTGGAGATTAAAGTTCTGCTAATAATTTAGTCTTAATTTAAAAATGTAATCCAAGAAGATACAACTTTTAATAACTTAGATTCTTTTGGTAACAACACAACCTTCATTTGTTAATGTTGTTAGCCTAGTAACAAATTTATCCACTGATTAAGTATCTTAGATAATAATATGAAAAGATTTAGAAAACTTTGCAATATATTATTGATTTTATTTCCCTCCTAGAGAGATTTCCATGGGTTTCCTTTCTCCAAACAATTCTTTAGCCTAGAATCCAAAGCCTTTTAATAATCTGGTTATTTTCTTTCTCCTTCCCTCCCTCCTTTCCTTTCTCCTCCTTCCCTACCTCCCTCCCACCTTTCCTCCTTCCTTCCTTCTTTTCCTCCTTCCTTCCTTCTTTCCCTCCTCTTTTTTCTCCTATTAATGTCCTTATAAGCTTGGATCCATCTCTTTATGTCCCTATAGCTTTCCTCATGCTATTTCCTTTTTCGGGAATGATTCTCTAACCCACTCACTCTGCCCATTTCCATCCTGCTCATCCTCCAGAGTCTAAACAGAAATTTGCCATCCGTTTCAGTTCTTCCAATTGGATTTTCATATACAGGGGGTTAATGTATGGCCTCTATTGTGCCTGCTTGTATTTCTTAGCGCCCCTCAGTAGAAGACATTTTTCTCTGTCTTATTCTTTATCGTGGCCATACCCCCCTCAACTGCACCTGGCATAGCCTCCGTGTTAAAAAAAAAAAAAAAAAACTAATTCCCTGAACACCCCCCAACCTTGCAATGAACAAGACAGAAATCATCAGAGCAATAACGTAAAATTTTTTTCTCAGTCATCTGCTGTGGTCTGCTAACATAGAGATGGAGTTTTCTTTAGTGCATACAGATACAATTGCAATACAGAAAAGTAAACCTTTAGGTCTCAACCACAGAGAACTGTCAAGTAAAATGAGCAACTTGAATAATCATATCAAGCCGAATTCCCAGAAGTCCTCCTCACCCTGGGTCTCCAGATCACTACCATCCCATACAACTATGGGATGTGTCTCTGAAAATTGAATTGACTAAATGTGTCCATTTGTCTGATTTGGTTTGCCTAATCAATACAAAACAGGTTTACTACAAGGACCTTTCGAAAGTGTTCTTGTCTATTCCTCTAAAATCTTAGACCTTAATCTGTTTTCATATGAGCTACTTGAACTCTTCTTTATTTTCCAGAGTCTTCCATTTGGCTTGTGAAACACTCCACCAAGTTGCCTAAAGGTAGATATTAATTTACTCACGGAAACTGAACTGTTTTCCCCTTAATTAAACATTGCCTTCTCAACCGCATTATATGCTTTTCAAATGAAAAAGACAAAACAAAACAAAACACAGTCCCTTCCATTTGCTGAAAGGGTTGAGGACTTTTATGAAGCATTTCAACTGATTTGTCAGAAAGCAATATGCAGTACAGCTGTTCTCTACCCCTAAAGCTGGCCTCCCAGATTTTTTCCAGTGCCTTTTTTTCAACTCTCTCCCCGCCTTCAGGCATACTTTTCTTCTCCGTTATTGCTCTTTCTTGCTTTCTCTCTGCCTGCACCCTTTCATTCCCAACTCCTCACTTGTGTGTCCCAGACGGGGGAGACAGGGGTGTGAGTGGAGAGCACAGTCACTGGCACACATCCATATCCCTAATGGGCATCACAATAATTCACTAATAATCACTCAAATGCAACCCAAGTATTCAACACAGAAGAAAATGTATAAGTACATTTTCTAAACAATTATCCTGCCCTCTATGAGGTTAAAAAAAAAAAGTACACTGCTTGGGGAAAATAACATATACCTCAGATCTCCTACTGGGTATAAATCAGTGTGTTTCAGAAGTCTAGATTTTTCTGTCTAGATTTTTCTGCCTAAGATTCAGAACTTGGAGTTCAGTTTTCATATTCTTAATCAAAACAAACACCAAGTTTAAGAGACATTAACTTGAAATCAGGACATTTCATGGATTAAGATATTACTTTTCATCAGTATTAACTGTTTTATGTTCTTTCTCAGGAGTAAATTAAGAAAACAAATCAAAGACAATTCTCAACCTTTCAAAAATGAAAACTAAAATGCTTGATCTAAGAACTATAAGTGAGCGCCTTTAGTTCAAGGTAGAAAGGGAAGGGGTCAGAATGAAATGACAGTGGCCTCCCCTGAGAATTTATAGGTTCATAAGTGTCAAGGGTATCACAGAGTTATATCCAAAGCTAGATTACAGAGCCAGGCAATAGGTGTGGCATCTTCCTTATAAAATGTGGTGTATTGGAGGGTGCCTGGGGGGCTCAGTGAGTTAAGCCTCTGCCTTCAGCCCAGGTCATGATCTCAGAGTCGTGGGATGGAGCCCCACATTGGGCTCTCTGCTCAGCAGGGACCCTGCTTCCCCCTATCTCTCTGTCTGCTACTCTGCTTACTTGTGATCTCTCTCTGTCAAATAAATAAACATCTAAAACAAATTTTTTTTTTTAATGTGGTATATTGGGTGCCTGGGTGGCTCAGTTGTTAAGTATCTGCCTCCAGCTCAGGTCATGATCCCAGGGTCCTGGGATTGAGCCCCACATCGGGCTCCCTGCTCAGCAGGGAGTCTGCTTCTCCCTCTCCCGCTCCCCCTGCTTGTGTTCCCTCTCTCACTGTCTCTTTCTGTGTGTCAAATAAATAAATAAAATCGTAAAAAAATAAAATGTAGTCTATCTATCTATCTATCCTCTATACTTTTATATATTCATTCATCAGTTCTTATAACATTCTAGGCACTGTGTGGATTCTGAAGATGTGGGAAAGAAGAAAACAAAGTACCTGTCCTCCTGATCCCTGCCTTCTGGTGGAAGAAGACAGAGAAAGGAGAAATAACCAGAAAAATGGTATGACAGATGGTGATAAGCACTAAGAAGGTAGGAGCTGTTTCTTTAAAAAGGTTAATTTTAAAAGCTCTCACAGAGATGACATTTGAGCAGAAACCTGAAGGGAATGAATGAATGAGTCACATAAATAACTGTGGGAAGACTATCTCAGGCAGCGAGAACAACAAGTGCAAAGGCCCGGAGGCTTGTCGAGTATGTTTCAGGAATAGCAAAGGGACCTGTGAGGCTGGAGCAGATTAATTGAAGGGGAAAAAGTATGAAGTAAGAAAGTCAGAGTGGAGACAGGGCACATCCCATAGAAGGCTGTAAGCATTTAAATGGGCTCTGGATTTCACTCTAGATGAGATGGGAAGGATTTAGATGGCTCTGAGAAAAGAAGAGGCATAACCTTAAATATTTTAAAAGGATCATATGGCTGCATATGTAGAATAGACTAAGATAGCGATGGTAAAAGTGGTCATAGGTGATGATGTACCTTGAAGATAGAGCTACCAAGATTCAATGGATAGATTGGTGCAAAGGATGGAAGTGGGTGGGGGCAGTGAGAGTAAGAAGGAAAGAAGATCCCAAGGTTCTTGGCCTGAGAAGTGGAAAGAGAGAGTCGCCATTTATTGCAGTTTAGGATACAATTGAGTCAAGAGAGGGGTTTCTTTTTTTCCCCTCCTTTCCTTTTATTATTTTTTTAATGGGAGAAATTACACCATAATTATTCTGATGGTTATGATCCAATAGAGAAAGAAAAAAGTAACTGATACTGGAGTGTTATCCTCAAGTAAGTTAGAAGGGACAGGATTGGCTTTGGTTAAGAAGCTGGGAAGTTCAACTATAGAAACAGGAGTCAAGATAGATATTGGTGGGTTGTTAGAGGTGGTATTAGGAAGTTGCAGACATTTTCTTCCATTTGGTTCTATTTTCTCTGGTCTTTGATGAAGAATTAGGATAAAGGGTATTTCTCACTATCCCCCTCACTTTACCCTGACCCAGTTATCACCTCTATACCACCATCCAGACCCTTCCCTGTGCCCCCCCCCCCCCCCCAGAATAGCTTGTCCATCACCAGCAAGCTATTCCCCCTTCCCACTTACTCAGTGTTTTCTTTCAGCCCATCCTTACCCTTCTCCACTTGGATCTACATTGCTGGGGCTGGGAGATTGCAAACATACTTCTGCAGGCCCCCTGCCAGTTGCCTTCCTTCTGCCAATAGAAGACCATGTGGAGAACAGAAGGTGGGAGGGAGGGAGCAGTTTCTTGCTTCTGGCTCTGATGGTGTGGTAGTTGTTGGCAAGTGTGGCAGTAGGAATCAGAGAATTCTGGACTCTGGCAGCCCAGCCAGGGCTGCACCTTCTTAGTGGTTCTAGCCTGGGTGAAATGGATCCAGAACTGACTGTGGCAGTTTCTCCAGTAGCACAGCAGCAAGGGTTGGCTTATGGGCATCAGCAGCTTCTTATCCCTGAGAATCCACTTACCCCTTGTACCACTTTAGCCACCTCCGCTGTCTCCTTTTGTTCCTCTCCTCCTGCCGGACATATTGTAACCGGTTCCTTGAATAAAATTCCCACTGTATGAAAGACACTAAATAGCTTCTGTTTTCTTGACCACCAGGCTCTGTATGATACACAACCAACACCCTCAACCCCCTTTTCAAGGCTTTCCTCCATCTCCTGCCTTAATTAAAATGGACCTTTTCCTCAATGACACTGTTGCTTTTCAACACACTCATAGGTCACTGTTCATTATCTCATGCCTCAACTATTCTAGGTCCAGGATAGAGTTTAATATTGTCATCTCTCCCTATTGCTGCATTCGGACTGCCTTTCTGCCTGTTTTCTGATATCCTGCTCATTTAGACCAATTCCATTTGATTTTACTAATCTTTACCATCCCATCTGTACTGAAGTTACTTCCTTTCTTTAGTGAAAGGTTTTGGCATCAAGCCCCAAACCTGTTTTTTATCATCCAAGTCCTGTTGAATGCCTGAATGATCTCTGTGTCTGCATGGATGACCTACTGACCCACCCAACATCCTCTGCTTTCAGTTTGTTTGGTTTTTTTTCCTCTCTCAAGTTCTTTTCCATTCCATTTTGGCCCCTCATTCTTATCATTGCTTCTATTTTATCCTTTTCATAACCAAACTCACTAATTCCCCTTCTTATTCACAAATCCTTCTACCCTTAGCATACTGGATTGGGTACCCGTTGGCCTTTTTTCAACCTCATCAGCACTCCCAGTGGGTTGAGCCCTCTCTTTTTTCACACTTAGTCATTAGATTTTTTTTTTCTCTCTCTCCTCATTTTCCTCCTGAGACAACCTCATTTCATGATTCATGGTTTCAATAGCATTCTTGTTGATATCTTACTCTCTTGCTATCTTTTCATTGATAAAGGGCCAGCACAACCCCAATCCTGAGTTATCCAACTCTTTCTCCATGCCTGCACCTGCATAGGTAAACATAGCTAGGGAGGGAAAGAAATCACATAAAATAGCAAAGTGGTTAATTCCTTTAAAACCTCAGAAGCCCAATCTCAAGCATGCTATGAACTTAACCAACTCTGACTATCTTAATATCTCTAGTCTGTACTATCTCATTTTTTCCAATGACTTATTTTTTTTTTAATTTCCTTAAGTCTTTAGCCCATCCTTCAGCACCTTTGCTTTCAGCACATGGTGATCTCACATGTTAATTCATAGAGCAATAGATGTCCCAATAGGGGCTCTCCTCAGTTTCTTGATAGCAAATGCACAAACCCATATATAGATGCCCATCTTTCTTACTTCCTGACTGTTACCATAAAGGGGCTGTGCCATATACTTGTTTTAGATAATCTTTCTACTTTTGCTTTAATTTTATCTCTTCACAAATTCTCAGAAACCTACCACTCTTTATTAATGCTTTTCTCTGCTTTTCATGTCAAGTTTTCCAGGTACTTCTTCCCTTTTAAAAAAATTGAGGTAAAATTACATAATGTAAAATTAACTATTTTAAAGTATGTAAATGAGTGACAGTCCGTACATTCACAATGTTGTGCAATCATCTCTTCAGTCTAGCTCCAAATGTTTCATCACCCCAAAAGAAAACCTGTTTCCACTAAACAGTCATTACCCATTTCTCCTTCCCTATAGCCCTTAGCAATCACTAATCTGCTTTCTAGCTCTGTGGATTTACATATTCTGGATATGTCACATAAACAGAATCCTGTAATATAGGACCTCTGTGCCTGGCTTTTTTTAACTTAGCACAATATTTTTGAAGTCCGCTCAAATTGTAGTGTGTATCAATATTTCATTCCTTTTTGTGACTGAATAATATACCACATTTTATTTATCTGTTCATAATCCGATGGACATTTGGGCTGTCCCACCTTTTGGCTACTGTGAACTGTGTTGCTATAACTGTGTATAAGTTTTTGTGTTAAACACTTGTGTTCAGTTCCACTGAATCCACAGTTCAATTCCACTGGGTATATAGGAGTGGAATTGCTGGGTCATATGGTAACTCTATGCTTGATTTTTCCAGGAATTGTTAAGTCATTTTCCATAGTAGCTTCCCATCAAATTTTGAACATGCTCATATCTCTCTAACTGGGAAAAAAAAAAAAAATCTAAACCCTATGCCTTTCTTCTGCTACTAATCTTTCTCTCATCTCCTCTAAGAGCAACTTCTTGGAAAAAGTTGTTTATAGGCTTATCCTTTTCTCCCCAGATATTAAATGTTGACATTCCTCCAGACCCAGGCCTGTGTAATTTTCTCTTCTTTTCTCTATTGTTTCCTCCATTGATTCTGGCATCCCTCCAATTTGTTTCCCAAACTGTAGCCAGTGTGACCTTTTCAAAATGCAAATCTGATCATGCCACCCATGTTTTAAATAATCAGAAGATTTCTCTTGCTCTTGGATAAAATAAAAATTCCTAACCTAACTGACCCTGCCTGGTCTCATTCCACTTCCTTTCTAGTTATTCCTCACACCAGGTACTCTGTTCTTCTAGAAACCCAGCCATATGTCCTCCTTTCCCCCCATAGGCTTTGTTCTCACATTTTCTCCTCCAAGACAAGACCTTTCTCTACCACCATATCTTCAATTTTTAATTTCCATTCTTCACATTTTTATTCATCCAGCAGTTCTTTGAAGCCATCCTTGACTTCCACGATTTGGTAAAATCTCAGTTCTTATGGCACTTGTCTCAGTCAGTTCAAGCTACTATAACAAAAATATGGTGCCTTAAAAATTAAACATTATTTCTCACAATTTTGGAGGCAGAGAAGTCTAAGATCAAGGCACAGGTTTATCCCATCTGGTAAGATCCCACTTCCTGGCTTGCAGATAGCCACCTTCTTACTATTATCCCCACATTGCCAAGAAAGGAAGCAAACTTTCTTATGTCTCTTATATCTCTTTTTATAAGGACACTAACACCATTCATTTAATCTCTGTGACCAAAGTACCACCCCAAAGCCCCACCTCCAGATACCATCATATTGGGGATTGGGCTTCAGCATATATATTTTGAGGGACACAGACATTCATCCCATAGCAACCGTAATAAATCAGCTGCATGGTGATCCTCCAAAATTCATATGTAAAAGTCCTAATCCCCGGTAACTCAGATTATGACTGTACTTGGAGACAGGGCCTTTAAGGAAGAAATTATGGTAAAATAAGATCATATGGGTGCGACTTAATACAATGTGTTCTTATAATAAGAGGAAATTAGGGCACAGATAACACACAGACCAAGGAGGGAGGTAACGATGTGAATATACAGGGAGAAGCCTGCTACATCCAAGCAAAGAAGACACCTCAGAAGATACCAAACCTGTTGGCACCTTGATCTTGGACCTCTACCCTCTAGAACTGTGAGACAATAAATTTCTGTTGTTTAAGCCACCATGTGTGGCATTCTGTTACAGGAGCCCTAACAAACTAATACAATCACCAAGAGTCTTTCTGTTTTGATATTCAAAGTTACCTTGTAGTTCAAGATCCAGCTGGGGGGAAAAAAAAGGAGAAAAGATAAAAAGGACTCTGTTCCCAAATAAGTCATTTTCCCTTAAACAGCTCTCCTAGAAGTCACACACAACACTCACTTCATTGGCCAGATATTGATCTCATGACCACGCTTAGATGCAAAAAAGGTTAGGAAATGTCATTTCTCTGGCCCACTGCTACCCTCAATGAAACCAAGATCACTCTTGCTAAGGAAGAAAGAGATACTAGAAACTGTATGGCAGCTAGCAATCTCTGCTACAAGTGGCTAAGTGTCCATATAACCCTAGGGAATTAGAAATAATTGATGAAGCAAACTAAACCCATAGTATTAATTAATTTGAGGGTAATATATAAACACAATCTATGTATTTTTCTGTTTTTAATGCATAAGAGAATTTGGTATATTGGAGTATCCAGTGCATTAGTTTTGTGATTCACATTTAAATTATATAATTACATAATTTGTTAAACTTTTTAATCTTAATTTCAAAGGCATGGAAGAGTGTACTAACTTTATAAATAGTACCAAGGCATTTTAAAAGTACTTAAATTTCATATTTCAAAGTTTAATTAATTGGATGTCTTAAGATTTACTTAAGTACTTAAGATTTTTCTTATTAATTAGACAGTTTTGGATCTTTTAAAAATCAAGTATTTTAAATTTATAAATTTAATTTAAAATGTTTAAACAATTTTAATTAGGTTTAAAGATCCCCTTGAAAGTGGTTGCCGAAATAAGCTACATTGTTAATAGAATAATAAGATTCCTAAGTTGAATGTAAAAGATTAAGGAAAAATTAAGTTGGATCCATAATATGTCAAATATTAATTGAAAATCCAAAAGAATCGTTAATAGTTTTTTCTGTGCATAGAAACTGCCCTCAAGGACACTAGAAAAACTTCACATTGACAGGCACATGTTTGTGAAAGACTCACAATGATGAGTTCTGAGTATTTGGGTTCATTGGAATTTTTGGAGCAAAAGAATGTCATGATCATGTTTTTGTTTCACGAGATAATTCAGATGGCAGTGAAATGTCCTTTCCTACTTTTCTGCCAGGTGATCCCTACTCAATTCTTCAAGCCCCAGCTCCCAGGTCACCTCGTCCATGAAATCTGAACCAATACACAGCCCCCAAGCAGCACTGAGGGCAGCTGTCCAGTATGGTATTGCATTTTGCTCATCCTATATTATGACCATTTCCTTTTATTGAGGTTATTTGTGTCTGTCTCCTGTAAAAAGCCAGGAGGCAATACTGCCTTACTCATTTTTAGATTTTTTTGTGTGCCTAACATGGAGCCAGATACATCATAGTCCTACAATATATATTTCGATTGGACAGAATGCAATTGAGATGCAAAACTTAGCACTTGATTCTGAATTCAGATTAGACCATCCCGCCCAAGTAGAGACATCACATGACACTCTAGCTCAGAAACAGATGATGTCTTTTTTTCTGCCATTTTCTCATTTTTATGGCAATCACAATTAAATAAATAAATAGCTAATCATGATTATTAATTATTTATGTCCAAGACATATCTAGCACCACAGAAAAAGAACTGGCTCTTCCAGAATTTCCTATCAACAGGTTTTCAGCTGTGTACTCACTTGCAAATGATTACACATTCGCAGGAAAGAAATGTGTTTTAGTTGGAAAAAGTCCCAGCAGGCCCATTGGGTGGGCATTTGATTCCTTGATAAAAAGCCAAGTCCTGCTGTCTGGAAAGGAGGAAATTAGAAAAGGGGCAAAGGACCATTTGCTTCAGGGCCTGAAATAACACCAATTTCAGCAAGAACTATGAGCAGCAAGATAGCTGAATTAAACAGTGGAGAGAAAAATTGCTAAGACTTCTTTAGCTATGAAATAACTTAGAAAATAACTTCAAAATAATTTCCCAACCCATGACAATATTTTGACCAAGAATATATTGAAAGGCAATTTAGCAAGATGTTCTGGAGGACTTTAACACAGTAAAAGATCTAATCTTTTTAGATCCAGGAGAGATAAATAAATATCAATCCAATAACACACAACCTTTTAGGTACCTTTTAATCCTGAGATTATATTTTGTGTGTGTGAGTTATTTTCTTTGTGTATATGTGTATGTGTCTCTTTTCATCCCATCTCTCTCTCTCTCGCTCTCTTTTAATTATACTGTAAAAATCAAGCCAGCAGGAACTGCTTCTTAACATTTAATCATTATCCACCCTAGCTGTTGTAAATTTTTTTTTCTTTCCTTTTCATGGAGAAATTTTTCTCTCTATTGCCTATACTTCTTTCCAGCACATTAATTATCTTTCCTGTGACAAGCCCCTAATCCATTTTTTTCCCCATGAAATCTGTAGCACTTAATGAAGATTATTCTCACTTTGTAAAGGCTTTAGAAGGGACTTTTCAGATCCTGTCTAAATGAGGGCCTCTTAAGTCATATGATGAGCTGAGATTGGAGCCCTAGTCTCTCAGATTTGATTAGCAGGTCCCGATGGCTTGCTACTACTTTGCTCAGCTCTGTGATTTTAGCAAGAAAAAAAGCAAAAAGAAAACAAGAGTAGCTATCTGGATAATAGCAGGAACAAGTCTGAGAGGCGAACATTCACCTGCCATATGCACTATAACTGAATACAGTCATTAGCTACAGATGCCTGGTAATTTGAAATGGGGGCCTTTTTTGCCTCTTATCCTAAGTAGCCTCAGTGTTGAGACCAGTATGTATAAATAATAGCCTATTCATCTTCCACTGGGGCTTAGAATTAGTGATTCTACCATGTGGTTTTCCCTTCCTGTATCTTCATGACCTTTCTGCCTTTTAAACAATCAGCACTTCATGATTATGGTATGCTTAGGTCTGCTTTCGCTATTCTCCTCAAGAAGAAAAAATATATAATGCATCAAATCCCAGTTCTGAGAAAACAGGGTCCAGGTCTAAAAAGCAGATGTCATTGTGACTGTCACTAAGGAGGTCTGATGACACTCTCCCTTCTTCTCTCACAACTGGGGCGGGGGGGGAGAGGGGGGCATATTGCAGCCTTACCCTGTCAGAAACAGAGACACCTTACCAGATGTTAGTTAGATTTGGAGTTGTCATCACTCAAATAGTCCCCCAAATTAGTGACAAATACACACCCAGGGGTTTTAAATCCGGGCAGTTAAGGACTGCCCATGGCTGGGATGGTAAAATCAAAGTCTGGGAACAAGATTCCATGATTCTGAAATCATTGTAAAGAATGAAGAATAAGAGAAGTGATGGCTTTTTTCAGTAACAGTGAATAAACTGGCTTCTTCTAAACCCCTCTGAATCCGATGAGATAGGAATAATAATGACAAAGGCAACAGTAACAATTGACATTACTCAGTATACTAAGGTGTTCCTCTCACTAATTCTTTGAGTCATCATAAGGAAGATCTTTTAAATTACGGCTTCCATGTAAAATGTATATGGGAAGGAAGTTGTAAATTTGTGTTAACTCTCCCAAAGTCTTATATTTTGGAAGTAGAAAAATTGTGTTTTGAGGGTTATGTCAGTGTTTATGTCAGAGCTGTACTCTTACTTACTTCCTCTTCTCCACTGGGGCCTTATCATCCTAGGGCCCTGACCCTACCAGAGCTCCAGGGAGAACTTTGCCCACATCCGTCCTTCCAAGTCATATATATGACCCAGATAATATATGGTCATATACTATATGGTCATATACTATATGGTCATAATATATGACCCAGAACACAAACAAACAGAAATACTACCTCCTGTAAAAATCCTATCCTTAGCCTGATGCCCAAGGCTATCAAGATCCTGGCATATAGCCTGAAACCTTTTATCTTCCAGCCCTCACACATGCTTTCCCCTGCCTAGAAAATTATTTTATTCCCCTTTCTCTGCCTCACCTCAAAGTTGGCTTCACTTGGAGACTCTTATTGTTGCTTCAGATACCCTAAAACTTACTCCCTCTAACAAGTCTTCCCCGAGCCCCTAATCTAAGTGAGAAATCCCCATAAGGGTCTCCTGTGGCCCTATATATTTTGCTTATTATAATATTTATCATCATTCATCATATTTTCTTTTATCCTTTCTTCCTTTCTAGATTTTAAAGACCCTGAAAAGTGTTAAATCGTATTTGCCTTGTTTCCTAATACATGATAGACCCTATATAAATAATTGTTGAATTTATGAGCTAGTAAATAAATGAAGAAGCAACACATCTCTTGGCAGGACAGACCAATTCTGAAATACCTTTTACAGAGAAAAGATAGAAGTGTTCTTTTCCTAAAAACCCTAAAAAGCAAGATCAGTAGTTATCTATCTAAGATGAGCTTAGAGTCCTTTCTAGGTCCCTTCTAGTCCCCTAATCCACCTACCCCCTTTTTAATAGCAAAACTGCCAACACAATCTTTGGGTGAATAATAGCATTGTTGTCATTATTTCACCACTGCAGTGGATGAGTGCCTGTAATGGACGTGAATAGTGGGGCTGGCCTTCGTCTTAATCAAGCACTGAACAGCACTTGTCTCCAGGTGTGATGGCAACCATTCCACTTCTCAGCATTATTGCCATTAGACAAAAGAGGCAATAAAGAGATTTCTGTTAAGTAGAAGTCTTTAATCTGTATAATTTCACCCTCACTGCTGATTAATTTACTAGCCTTACCTCCTTTGTTCCAGGGCATACAGATTAAAAAGAAAAATTGAACTCACACGTTACCTATGTAGATTCTGCACAAGTATTTTACTATGTTTATCTGACAGAGATAACTAATTCACAATATGCCACTTGAAACAATTACCTCTGCCAATGCTATTGATTCATCTGCAGGTTCTCGTAGAATCAGAATAACTGGACTGAACAACTCAGTAGATACATTTTAACACAGAGTATTCAGCACCCTTTTCTAGATTGATTAGGGGCCATTGTGTATGGAATTTATAGTATTATTTTTCCATATGACCAAACGTAGGACTCAACAGCTTACCATTGAGATCGTAAACTGAAATAGTCAACAAAAATAAAAAGGAGGGAAGAAGGAGCATCAGTCATTAACATAAAATACTCCTAAATTCTCATATTCCCTGAAGGAGCCACTTGAACCCATTTAATTTATGTTAAATGAGAAAACCAAGGCACCAAGAAATGAAAGTCTCATATATTTCAGGAACCAGATAAGTGAATGAATAAACAGTGGTCTGTGCCCGTTTTCCTTGGATTAATGTTCAACATCCTTGACAGGGCTGGTGAGGCCCCTCAGCATCTGCCCTTCCCTTAACACTCCAGCATCGTCTCTTGCTACTACCCATAGACAGACAAAACTTCTTACCCTTTTTTCCAGATGGGATTTTGCATTCTTTTTGTTGGAAACTTCCAACATGCTGTTCCATGTACCTGCAGCTCTTCCCTCACCTGGAGGTGCTTTAGTGTCAGCTTAAATAACGCTTCCTCCGGGATGTCTTCCCTGGCCCAGTCAGCTGCTTTTTCTGTGCATCCCCAGTACCTGCTTTTCCCAGTGCCAGCTCCTCCTTCGCGTTGCCTACCTAACTCTGAATCTCCCGGCAGACTCTATGCTCCAGGACAGGCTGTGTCTGTTTAATACTACTCAGCTTTCTTTTTGTTGCAAGTGACAAAAAAGCTGCTGAAACTCACCTAACCTAAAAGAAAGATCTGGTAATTAAACAATTGCCCCCTGAACAACATGAGGGTTAGGAGCACCAACCTCCCACCCGCCCCCGTGCAATCAAAAATCCAAGTGTAACTTTTGACTCACAAAAACTTAACAACTAGCTTGCCTATTGATGACCAGAAGCCCTACTGATGATGTGAACTGGTATTTTGTATATTATATGTATCGCATAGTGTATTCTTACATAAAGTAAGGTAGAAAAAGGAAAAATGTTATTAAGTAAATCATAAGGAAGAGAAAATTCATTACAGTGCTATACGGTATCTACTGGATAAGTGGACCTGTGCACTTCAAACTTGTGTTATTCAAGGGTCAACTGTACTATGCTTGGTAAAAGCTATCCAAAAGCACTATACATAAGGTCACATCACAAGAATATCCAGTGGAAGGTTAATGTATTTTGATGATTACATAATGTCCTGTCCATAATGTCCTTTAGGCTCCTAAACCTATTCCTAAATACAGGGAAGCCTGACTCGCAGCTGTGCCTACAGAAGTCTCACCTTCAAGCTCAGGTCTACATTTACTATATAAGGGCCAATATATATTCTAAGTAGGGGATGGTATACATATATCTTTATTTTTATGGTAATCTATCTCAGAACTGAGTCATTCTTGTGCCTTTAGTGCCTTGGGGCTAATATCTGCCTCTTGTCTCATCTGAGGCTCTGTACACCTTAACCTGACCTTAATCATCCTGCCTTTGTTTTCCTTCATGCTTGGACCTCAGTGGTAGCCTCCCTCTTTGTTTACTTAAAATTATCTTTGATTCTCAGACTTTAGATAAATTCTTTTTTTTTTCCATTTTATTTATTTTTTCAGCGTAACAGTATTCATTCTTTTTGCACAACACCCAGTGCTCCATGCAAAACGTGCCCTCCCCATTACCCACCACCTGTTCCCCCAACCTCCCACCCCTGACCCTTCAAAACCCTCAGGTTGTTTTTCAGAGTCCATAGTCTCTTATGGTTCGCCTCCCCTCCCCAATGTCCATAGCCCACTCCCCCTCTCCCAATCCCACCTCCCCCCAGCAACCCCCAGTTTGTTTTGTGAGATTAAGAGTCATTTATGGTTTGTCTCCCTCCCAATCCCATCTTGTTTCATTTATTCTTCTCCTATCCCCCTACCCCCCCATGTTGCTTCTCCATGTCCTCATATCAGGGAGATCATATGATAGTTGTCTTTCTCCGATTGACTTATTTCACTAAGCATGATACGCTCTAGTTCCATCCACGTCGTCGCAAATGGCAAGATTTCATTTCTTTTGATGGCTGCATAGTATTCCATTGTGTATATATACCACATCTTCTTGATCCATTCATCTGTTGATGGACATCTAGGTTCTTTCCATAGTCTGGCTATTGTAGACATTGCTGCTATAAACATTCGGGTACACGTGCCCCTTCGGATCACTATGTTTGTATCTTTAGGGTAAATACCCAGTAGTGCAATTGCTGGGTCATAGGGTAGTTCTATTTATGCCTGCTGGACTTTTTTCATTTTCTGTTCCATTTACTGGCTGGGTTAAAATGGTAAATCTTAAAAAATCAAAATCTGGATCAACTTACATCACTGTACTCAATTTAGTTGGGTCCCTTCCACTAAAGAGATTTGCTCATCCTGAATCATCTTTACATGCTCACTATTCACAGATGAATAGCTCTTGGACACAGACTTTGTTTTGACCCATAGATTTGCCTGGCGCTTTCTGTTATGGCCTATTTTCTAGCTATTCATTCCAATTGAGATAAATGATAATTTTCCAGAAAATTCTATCTCATTTTGAGCTTCTAGAATTAGTAAATAGAGATACATTAGATAATGATTTCTATTTATAATCTAGCATTAGAAATTTACCACACGGAAAGAATAGAATGTTTACCATCATTTTATCACACTAATTAGTTTCCCCAGTAGGATGGCACATTGTGCCATTTGACTCTGAAATGCCCTCATAGAAAAATTGTAGTCAGGTCAAATACTTCCTTACCCAGCAAAGAAAAACCTCAATGATTACCGCACAATGCTTTATTAAACACTAATTTCTTTAGTCTCATGAGGACACAGCATTAGCTTTCAATTATACCCTTAATATAATCCCCAGAATGTGCTCATTTCAACATATATTTAAATGTTTGTCTGGCCATTTGTGTCATACTGTTAAACATACCATCCATAGGTGGCTTTTTCTAAAAATCACAAAAACTTAACAGTTCCAAAACCTGAATGTTGATGTAGTTCCTTATTTTTGTAGTTGACACATAACTGACAGAAAAACCAAAAAGTAGCCACTAATCTAAATAAATGGAAAGGATGACTACTTATCCATTATGTGTCAAAGTAGTAATTCCAGTCATCTGTCAATTTGAATTTCCAAGAGAAAGAATAAGCCACCTTGTTTTTCTTACTGTTTTCAACATGGGCATCTAGCAGGCAAACTATGCTCATGCATTCATTTGATTTTAAATTTGCTATCATGCCTATCAGCATTCATCCATTAAACAAACAATGGATGCCTAATATAGATCAGGACAATGCTAAACACTGCTTATAATTGTCCAACAATAGATCTTGAACCCTAAAAGTCAATACTCCATCTCACCACTAAAAAGGAAATGCCAAGAGAAATTTTCTTCTCCTATCACTTAGTGATAGCATTGCAGTTGCTTACCTTTAGTATGGCTGATCTAAGGAAATCAATACATGTCATCATTGTCATGACTCAGATTCACACCATAAGTCTCATACATGAAAAATCTGATACGTACAGATTTCAAAATGAATCCACTAAACAATTAGGCATGAGAGAACGCGAATAAAAGTTCAGGTCAATGTGTCAGCTTTCTTGACGTTTACTATTCCTAACTCCTTAACAAGGTATTTTGAATTTGACTGAAGAACCCACAGTTAATTTTATGTAAAATGCTCACAGATGATTCAGGAATATAATAAAGGGATCAACTTTATTTTGCCTCCCTGGGACGACTGAAATGATATAGCCAAAAAGAAGTGCCCCAGGGGCGCCTGGGTGGCTCAGTGGGTTAAGCCTCTGCCTTCGGCTCGGGGCTCGAGTCATAATCTCAGGGTCCTGGGATCGAGTTCTGCATTGGACTCTCTGCTTGGCAGGGAGCCTGCTTCCTCCTCTCTCTCTCTCTCTCTCTCCCTGTGCTTGCCTCTCTGCCTACTTGTGATCTCTCTCTCTGTCAAATAATTAAATAAAATTTAAAAAAAAGAAAGTGCCCCAAATGTAGGTACAGGAAAGTTCCAGGATTTCTCTCTGGATTCAGGAGGGATAGCTATCACGCAGGACCTGACTCCTTTTGCTTTCTCTCCCCTTGGTCCAATTGCAGCACATCTGTTAAATTTTAAGTTTGGTTCAGGTAAAACGCTTAGTAGGGAGAGGCTGAAAATAAGGGCTAAAACGAGGATTGAGATTATCTATGAACGTTAAGTTTTGCTTTTTGCCAGGACCACAAATAATAAAGAGGATATTTTTAAAGGTTAATAATTAAAGGCAACTCCACCCCCCTTTCCCTTTGGTAAACAGGGAAAACAGGCAGTAAGACAGTGCAGTCTGCAATATTGTGGTTCTAAAGGAATGAGTGTGCTAACGTGGCCTCCTCCCTCTTGGAACCAAAACTATATCATTTGGAAAACCTTTATTCATTATGCAGAAGCTAAGAGACACACAATATTCCAGCTGGTTTCTGAGACTAATGTTACTAACAGCCACGTCACCTTCTCTCCCTTTCTCTTTCTCTCATTCCTCTTTTTAGTTTTCTCTCTTCTCTTGATTATTTTTTTCCTTCCTCCCTCCTTTTCTTCCCTCTTTTCTACCTCCCTTCTCCCTCCCTCCCTTCTTCCTTATTTCCCTTCTTTCTTTCATTTCATCATTCCTTTTTTTCCTTCCAAAGGAGTGAGTTTCCCATTGCCCATTATTCTTTATTTCCATACCTTGTGCTTAGAAAACATTCTTTTTTAAATGATGGCAACCAAGTGTTACTGGAGTTGTTCAAGGACTGGGCTTTTTTTCCCCTCCCCCATCAACTTGGCTTGGAGCAGTTAAAATAAAGACTAATAAATCCCTTTTGAAAGGCCATTGCCCCTTTTCTAGAAAGGTCACCCCTTTGTAGCAAGAACCAGGAGATATGCCCTAGAGAAGCGGCATGCTGTCCCTAAGGAAAGGGGACTACCAAGAACAAGGGAGCTTGCTCAGGCCAACCAGATGAAATATGTCCGGTTTCTGGGTGGGACCCCATCCTCAATTGGAGGAAGGAAATGAGACCATGACATAAAATTATTGGTCAAAAATGGGGAAAAATTCCCCCAAATTTTAAGACTCTGTGTTCGTGTGTATTGAAGAGAAGTAACTTTTATAAGAAGAAGGGAATTTTTAAAGAAATAAAATTAAATTCTGGCTACAAGGGAATACAAAATCCCAGAAATTTATAACTGAAAGTGTTTCTCGGACTGTACAACTACTCATGAGTTTTTAGTCTTCTTAAAAACCTCCATGAGTGTCGAGTTTCTGTTCTGCAGCTGATGCTAGTCTGCCTGCCTGGAAACACGAAGAGTAGTGACATATGATTTCAATTAAGTTCACAGTTCTACGAAATATCCTTCCTACAAAATGGAAAAAGAGCTAGAATAGGTACCAGTGTTACTGAAGGCCCCTGGGTTTATCCTTGGGCATTTTAATACATTGTTCCTGATAGATTTCCAGTAACAAGACAATCACATTCCCAAATCCTTAGCAAAGCCTAACTTGGAACAATATATAGCTAATAAATGAAGGAAGGAAAGAAGGAATGACATTAGTCACATGACTCAATAAATCGAATGTTGCATGAGTGAGTCGAGAGAGTTCTTCTTCCATTTTCTAGGCTCTTCCCTGTGGACAACCGGTGTTTCAATATTATTTGTTTTTCATTCTCAAAGGAACTTTGTGAGAATTTGTTGGATAGCACCTCAAAAACATTTTGAAAACCACACAAAAGTATATTTCAAAACACTGTGCCCCCACGTACCAAAATTATATCCGCTCTTGATTTTTGTACCTTTCAACTACCTAATTCTCTTCGTTGTCCCTAGTTTCATGGAGAAAGAATAAAACAGAAAATTTCCTTTTTGTACAATCCTTCTAGCTAGTCACATACTCACACCCTAGAAGCTATAATTAGTCACACATCTAGAAAGTACTTACAAAAATCATTTGCCTTAATTCCATGTAGAAATAGTCTTTACTAATTAAAGTTACAGTTTAATAATTATGTTTAAATAGAATTCACAAAGAGAAAAACGACCCCTAGCTTAATAATTTAAGTTGGTTATTATTCACTAGTATCCTTTATGAAGGAAGGCATAAAACTGATTTAAGCACATCGACTGAAAAAACACCTTTCCCTCCAAAATGTTTTGGGTATTTGCATTAAAATATTCAAAAAGTTGTGATCTTCTGACCATTATAGTCAAGCATAACAGAACTCTCAGTTGTGATGAGAAGTTTTCCAATACTTGGGGACAAAACCGCTGCTGTGTTTATGCATTCTACTTTGTCTTTCTGCATAATTATCTAACACTGAAAATAAATGTAAAGGATGTGTGCTGGAGTTACATCCACACTCCCTCTAATCTAAACGCCGAGGCCTCTGTAGGATGGCTAGGCATATGAACAGCACTATAATAAGAAATGCCTACAGTTATACAGTTATACTGTATGAATGGTGTATACTGTATATACTGTATGAATGGTGCCATGCTTCCCAAAGCCAAGGAAGTGATGTCTCTGGTCACTGACTTGCATATGAATATTTCATGCAACTAGATGAAGAGTTGTGACAACGAGGGAAAGTGTGTGATTTCCTCCTGTTAGAAGAGAGTTCCAAATCTAGAAGGAAAGCTGGAGATCATCTGGCACGATATCTTCATTTTATGGATGAGGAAACCAAGGCTCAAAGAATTCAATCTCCTTTTCTAAGGCCTCCTAACTATTTAGGGAGCCAAAGCAAACTGGAACCAGCAAAAACAAACAACCTTTTAAATAGGACTTATTTCTGAAATGTAACAGTAGTCTTAGCAAGCTATACGGGTTATGTTTTCATATTTCCCACAAGAGCTGAGCTTCTAGGAAAAGGGGTCGGTCTCCTTCACTGCTAATAGACTTTCAAGCCTGAGTCTAACTAGTTTACCAGGGCCAAATTAGTCTCATAAAATTTTTTAAATTTTAGAGCCCAAAGGGCTTTATGGAACACTTTGCCAAAACCCTTAATTTATAGTGGGGAAAACTGAGACCCAGAGAGAATAAACACACTGTCCAGAACACAAACAGAACGTATGGAAGCAGATGCAAGATATGCCCTTCCCACTGTTGAGGCAGAGACGGTGGTAATCAAAGGCATCAGAGAAGGCCACGTTAAGAAGTTGCCACTGGAGGAAAGACTTGAAGGACAGGGAGTGAACTATGTGGGTTATCAAAGAGATTTTTCCAGGCGGAGGCATTTTCCAGGAACAGGACTTAGGCCAGTGTGGCTGAAGCTGTGTGGACCAGGTAGAGAATAGTTGGAGATAAGGTCAGGGAGGTATTAAAAGGCTAGATCAAGGAGAGCTTTGACAACCATTTTAGGAACCTTTGCCTTTACTCTGATTGGAATGAAGAGCTACTTGAGGTTTCTGAGCAGAGGAGTGGTATACCTCTTTTTCTTAAAGGACTGACCTGGGAGCTTTCTTCAGAATAGATTGTGGGAGGACAAAGATTGCAGCTGAGAGGCCACTCAGAGGCTCTTCCAGTAAAATCTGGGCATGAAATGACAGAGGCTCAGACCTGACTGTAGAAGGAGGTGGTAAGAAGTAGTCAGATTCCGTGTGCATTCTGAAGCCTGGCAGACTGTGAGGGAAAGGGAAAGGTCAAGTGTAATTCCCAAGTTTCTGGCCTGAGCAACTGGAACGGATGAAGTTATCATTAACTGAGGTGAGAAAGGCCACAAGGGGCCCAGGGGTAAGGGTGAGAAAGAGCTGGGACAGGAGAATTTGGTGTATCTGTTACACATCAAGTGAATGTGTTAAGTGTGCTTCTGGACATACAAGTCTGCGGTACAGGAGAGAAGTCCAGGCCGGACATGAACATTTGGGAACTATCAGTATATATTTGGCACAGGTGGTATTTAAAACACTCTTCTTAAACTAAACAAATAGAAAAACAGTATGTCATAACATGAATTGCATTTAACTATAATCCAATGTCTGCTTGAACAAAAAAGTAGCAAAAATGTAATGAAAGAATGACTCAAACCCTACTAAATTTTAGGCTCACTTTGTGATTGTGTTTCTTTGTGGTTCTCAATATTAGGAAACTTCAATTTTTCTGGATAAAAGTACAGTCAGTCAGCAAGATACCATAAGGTTGCCTTCTTATGATTCCTTGTACATTTGATTCCTTGTACATTATGATTCCTTGTACATTTCCTTGTATGTATACATTTGCTTGATTCGTGGTATGATAGTTATTGTATCAAAGGCGACCTCATTCTGAGTTCCGCCACAAAGTAATCTTTTAGTTTGACATTTAATGATGGTTTTCTTCACTCTTCATGATCTGAGAAAATGAAGAGACCTAGTCTGGGATATTTGGGAATAGGACCCTTGGCTACCTTACCAATCACTGACAAGGTTTGATTTACTCTAAGTAACATCTTGCCTCTTCCCTAGGAGAGCACTTCAGAAAATACACAAAAGATGTGTTGCATGAGTATATAATACCCATTAGCAAACAATTTAAGGATCAATTAATTAGTCATTAAACTTTCCCTATTAAGCGTTTTGGCTGATATCTCTATGGTAAAGCCACTAATGAAAGTCACATATGCTGAGGTTTCATTTCCCTTGAGAGAGTACATATTAAATCGTTTAAATTAACTCTCTTTAAATATATTTAAATCCCTCACATTTAGAATATTTTAAATAAAACTTCCCGCCTAGGTTTAGGAATCTCCTCTTAAAAAAAAAAAAAAGTGAGAGGAGTCTTATTAATATCTATTCCTAGAAAGAAAATCTCCCTACTGATTTTGGTTTAAACTGAGAAAATAATGAATAATTAGAAGCTGTTGAAGAAGATACTTAACATGCAAATAATCTTTGGGGGGAAAAAAAAAACGGAGGTAAGTTAGTTCCACTGCTAGACTCTTAGGAGTAAATTTTTGTGTTAAAACAAGATCAACTGACTTGTCTGCTTTCTCTGCAAATTCCTGCCTCCCCCCCAAAACAAAACGTACTTGGGATATATTTAAAGTAGATAGGAAACTATAAAACAATACTAAAGGAAACTGAAGTGGAGGCAGCTGGATTTATTTTGTTTTGGCAGTGTAGAAAGGTAACTAAAAACAGAGAGGCATATGGATGGAAAAAAAACCCACAAAATTTACAAAAGGCATAAGCCATCTAAATATCCAAAATACACACTAAAAAATCAAAACACTTTACGCACAGACCATCATCAGCGAATAAACAATCTGCACATGACATGTGTTCCCCTTTTCTATTCTTATTGTGAGAGTCTCAACTGTCGTGCATTAGTCATTCAGTCAACAAATGTTTATAAGCACCTCCTCTGTCCCTGCCCTGTGCTGGGCACCAAGGACACAGCAGGGAATAAGCTTGTAGAGCTTTCAGTCTAGCAGGAAAGATGAAGGCTGGAGCAGGCAACTGAAATAGGGGAAGAGCACTTCTGAAGGGGAACCTTGGTCTCCTCTTCTCCTTACCACTCTCTTACTACCATTGCCTTCATAAGTGGCTCTGCCTCGAGTCTAATGGTTCCCCCTCTGCCCAGTAATTACCATCTGATCATCTAAGGGATTTCAGAACCCAGCTGCTCAAGCCCATGAAAATAAGCTGCTGATCTCCTGGATGGGACTCGGCATTAACTGCTCCTACAAATATTTTAGTTCATCTCATACATACCTGTCTTCTTCTATGTATAAGCCACTGGAGGACCCAGAAAAAATAAATCATATTCCCTGCTCTTATGAAGCTGACCCTGCAGAGCCAGGACAAGTATGAACATGAACAACTCTAACACAAGGCACCATATGATAAAGCACCCAAAGTCATGCATAAATGACATCATTTGGAGGAGCCAGCGTGGTGGAAGGAAATATTCCATTCACATCAAGAAACAATGCCAGGCTAAAGAAAGATATCTGAGTTGGACCATAAACAATGCTTAGAATTTCAATTCAATTCAATAAACAGAGAAGATAAAGAACAGTCCGATCTAAAGGCAAAAGATAGAAAAATCCCAGGAAGGGAAAATAACATGAGAAGAAGAGATGACAGGTGGTCTGGAAGAGCTGGGGCATGGAAAAAGCACATTGCTTAGTCCGTGTTCATGTTTGTTCGTGCTCGTGTTTGTGGAGGAGTTTTTTTTGTGTATCTCTTGCATATTGATAGCCCCATCGCAAATTCTCAGAAGTATTTAGGTATCAAAGTACTGGTCCTGGACTCAGGAAACCTAGGATCCAACTTTGGTGTCTGTGTGGCTCTGGGTATGCTCTGTCTTTTTGATATCAGGTTTTCCTTTTCTGTGAAATGAGGAGAGAGTCTTATCTTCAAGAAGAGTCCAGAGGCGCAGTAAGACAATACCTTTGAAAGCGTCCCACATTGTAATGGTTGTAATGGTTGTGAAAATGCTTCAGGTCTTTCCTGATATTTAACAGGTCCTCATAAAGGGGTTTGCTCTTTCATAAGTCAGTACAACTACAGCCAGAGTCTTTATTTAATTTCAGGTTATCAGTTTTGCCTGACAGTTTCACCAGAGATCATTCTGTCACAGCAAATTGAACCCACCATTACTCTTCCAAAAATATTTAGTCTTCACAAAATAATGACACTGATATCAACATCATCTGTAATACTTAACTACTGTATTTTAATTTGGGGTTTGGGATTTCTGTTAGGGAGAGATGGTATATCACTTTTATTAAAAAAAATCACAGCATCTAACATGGCTGTTATCACTTTCTGCAGGAATATTACGGTTTATGAAAGTTCGGGGTAGCACGATAAATTCTTAAAATTAAGGAGGAGAAAAAGAAAGTGCAGAGGAGATAAAGGAATAGTTAAGAGGTGATGCTATTTCATTTCCTCTCCATGTCTGGAAGACATCTCCTGGAAAGTACATGTGAAGTTCAAAAACTAAGATAAGACACATTGTTTTAAGCCCACATGTAAATGAAAACTTAAAATCTAGATTTAATAAAGACTCTGTTTCTGAAGTTTCCAATTTAAAAGTTTGGGTTTTCTCCCCTAGAGTGGCATTTTGGTATACGAAACTTACCAGAAACTCACAACCACTTAAGAGAGTAGTACATATTAGATTGTCTCTGTGAACTTCTGTCATTACCAAATGCAAACCGATTTTCTTCTGAATCTCATATTTAAATATCACATAAAAAAATTTCTAATGCTCCCTTGTGTCTGCAAGAGGATATTACTAAAATGTATTCAATTTTCTTTTGTGAGTATTCCATTGAAAGAGAGGGTCTACACCTCAATGAAATAAATGGTATTTTGTATATACCATGCTTTCAAAAATCTGTGCTAATACAATTTGGTATGAGTAAATAAAAGTGTCACCTCCAAAACTGACCCGGTAACTCACATTTGACGTAAGGACCACCATGTCACTGGGCTTGCAATGACAACTAACATGATGGATTAAAAAAAATCCACATTAGGTAGGAGACTTCGGGATGTCATGAGAAGAGCGGTGGTTTGGAAGCTAGAGAACATGAGCAAGTCATTGAACTTCTCTGGATTTTGTTCTCCTCATTGACAAAATGAGAAGCTAGCCACAGACAGAGTTTTTAAAACAGAAAGAAACAAAACAAAAAGATATAATTCTAATCATCATTTACTTAGCAGTTACAAACAGTTAAGATACACAGGGGCTCCACAGTAAATCATCTCAGAAAATTAACAGAAATAGGGGTGCCTGGGTGGCCCAGTCGGTTGAGCATTTGCCTTTAGCTTGGGTCATGATCACAGGGTCCTGGGATCTAGTCCCACGTCGGGTTCCCTGCTCAACAAGGAGTCTCCTTCTCCCTAGGCACCTCCCCCCTGCTCGTGATCTCTCTCTCTCTCTCTCTCATGCTCTCTCTTTCTCTCAAATAAAATCTTTTCTCTCAAATAAAAAAGAAAAAAAAAATTAGCAGAAGCAGAATCGGAAAAAAGTCATGACATAAAGAACTACAAGTCCTGCTCCCAGCCATACTGGGTGTTGGAGGGGTAATAAAATGGAAGAGAATTGTTGGAGCAAGACTGTGAGAGTCCTGAAATATCTTAGAAAAGGATAAAGCTGTTCATTTGGTTTGTGTTCAGTTCCAAATGGACCTCTTATAATCATCCATTCCTGTGCTTAACTCAGCAGCAGCTGAGTCCATTGGGGACCCGTCTCTCTTCTAGGTCAGACACAGCCCTAAATTGTCTCCATGGTGAGTTCTCCTACCTCTGTTACTCTTTAAGCATTTATGTATAGTGACACATTATTGCAGGATATTTTAAAAGTACAAACATTTTTTTTTTCTCAGATAGATTGCAGATCCCACTTTGAGGAACAAAGCAAGCCCATTGCATCCTTCTCTGCACTTGGGGCCCTGCTGAAAGTGTAGCCCACAGAGCAGAGCTTTTTAATATAGTGACCTTGAATAAATATTTGCTTATTAATTAATAAATTAGGTAGGGAGATTCTGTAATAGCTTCCAGTGATCCCCACCTCCTGATATTCTGCCGCATTATCCTCTCCCCTTGACTGTGGGCTGGACTTAGTGATTTGATTCTAATGACGAGATTACAAGAAAGGTCAGGAGAGAGCACTCCCAAGATAAGCTTACTTCTCTTCCAAAGAATGTGACTTCCATCTTGTTTGCCATCTCATGCTCTTTCTCAGACTCCTTGATCTAAGGGAAGTAAGTGACCAAGTTCTGAAGAGCCCTGTGAGGAAGGCCACATGGCAGGGGACTGATGTCTCCAGCCAGAAGCCATCACGATCACACTAACAACCATGTGAGTGAGCTTGGAAGTGGATTCTCCCTAAGTCAGTTCTCAAAATGCCTAGAGCTCTAGCCAGCGCTATGATCGGAGCACTGGGAGAAACCCTGAGCTAGAAGGCCCAGCTAAGCTACATCCAAATCTGTGACTCACAGAAGCTGTGAGATTATACATTTTTGTTGTTCTTAAGCCTCTATATTTTGGGACAAGTTATAATGTAGCAATAGATAACTGGTAGGACTAGCAAAGCAGTGAGAATGAAGAGAACATTCAGGAATCTGACATTCAGGGATGTATAATCTTCTTGGATTAATTTGCTTTGAAGCCATGTTGGGGAAAAAATCCCATTCCCAGTATTCTTTACCATTGCCCCCTCACACATACCTTCCATTAAAATGAACCACAAATCCATTTCTACACTTGTCTTAGCTTTTTGTTGGTCCATACCACATGCATGCCATTAGAAAAATCGATCTTAAAAGAATCAAATAGAGAACGGTGAAGTTCATGTACAATCTTGACTATTGAAATAATTAAAGCTATGATTCACCCACAAGCCCAGTCCATTGTAGTAACCCAAACGAAGAAGCTAAATGGGTTGTGCTTCCTTTGTCCTCACAGCCGGTCAGCAGCTGAGTGCTTGTGCCTGGAGCTCTCTGCTCAGTCCTGGGGAAAGCAGGTGGGGATAATGTACAAAGTAGCCCACTCCAATTCAACAGTTCAGTCTCAACAGGTAGAAATATGAAGTTTTACACTAATTCCTCTCCTTTGGGTCAAGCTGGATGTTCAGAGGGAGGAAAATATTAGGGTTGGTAGCAGTTGGCCTGTAGAAAAAGAAGAGTATATTTGGAAGACACCATGAAGATTCAAAACCTGTAAATACACTCTGGGAAAAGGAAAAAAGAAAAGAGCATCTGGGTTTCTCAGTAAGTCCAACATACTCAGAAGACGGGCTATTTTCTGCCAAGTTCTGCTACCATATGCGAAAGGGTTTTGTTTTATTTTATTTAGTTGTTGTTGTTGTTGTTGTTGTTGTTTTAACTTTTTCCGCTCACTGTTATATACCTCACCCATCTGGGGCACTATCTGGTGCATATGTGCAATACTGTGAAACCTAAATCCAGGTTTTACCACCTTGAGAAACAAACAGCAGTACCCCCAAGCATAACAACCATGGCTTCCTGCTTTCTTAAATGAACAGGAAGTTCCTCTTTCTCCAACATTCCACTAATCTTTTAATGCACAAAAATCCTGGAAGCAAAAGTTGGTTCCCCTTGGAGCTGGCTCCTGGAAATCCACTCTAGAAGCAGTATGTGCTAGAAGCTAGTACAATGGACAATTAGCACATCAGATCTGGGCCCTTGTGCAGAGATCTACGGGTCATGGCCCACGGGGCAGAAGAGACATTCTTTCTTACATACTCAGTTAAAAACGAGTAGTAAGTTCATTCTGGAGGCATTTCCCAAAGATCCCAGGCCTGCAGAGACACCACTTTGCTCTCACCACCACATCTTGATTCTTCTCTTTTCCTCATACACCTTACGAATCCAATCCTGTTGGCCTACCAGGAGTGAGGCCAGGATAGAATTTGGTATCACATACCAAGAGAAACCAGAAGCAGGGATTCAGCCCTTGACCTTCAATATAGAAGACACTGAACACATACCTTCTCCCCCAAACTTTGTTCATTCAAACCTCATAAAAATAATTTGGAGCCCTGATCATACACCTATAAGTCATGCCTGATTTTTATACTGGTCTATAGAATCAAATACACATAATTGTGCAGTACAGTCTCCCTACTCCATGTATCAATGGGCATATTAAAGTAAGACAGTATATACCTATACAACCCCAAGCCTTTGAATGAACCAAAATGTTCTATTACCCATGGCAAAAATGGATCTTCTCCAAAGTGTGACATTAGCAGATGTTCCTGATTGGGCAAGCACTTTAGAATAGGTCCTATGCTAAACACAGGGAATGTGAGCATAAATAAGTGATCATCTCTGCCTCCCAGAGTTGACCTTCTAGTAGCAGAGACAGCTTAGTGATACGAGTGATAAACCCAAGTATGTGCTAGATAAAATTATATCAGTGAGCAAGATAAGGAAACACTTTATAGAGGAGACAGTTAAGCTGAGTAGGAAGCTGCCAGGTCATTTCAAGCAAAAGGAACAGCCTGAGCAATGGCCTAAAAGAGCCTGATTATTAGTGATATTTATCGCTCCTGCCGCATCCTCCAGCCCAGCTCCCTTAGCCACTTCTGCAGTCAGTACTTTCTTTTCTCTGAATATGAGTAACATGTACTTTCTCACCTTTGCAAGTGATGTTCTCTGAAGCATTTACTCCTTGACCTCAACTCCTAAGCCTTGGATCTGAGTACCACCTTCTCAGCCTTCTGGTCTTGACTTGGATATAATGAATTCTCTGATCTCCCTGGGTCTGAGTTAGGTGCCACTTCTATATTCCCTCATTGTATTCCATTACTTCCATACCACAGAGCTTAACATAGTCTAGTGTAAGTTCTGCAGGCTTATCTATATTCCCTGTGGATTGCACGTTCTCGGAGGACATATCAAGACTCTGTCTATCTTGGTCACCATCGTGTCCCCAGCATCCAACAAAGTGTCTGCCGTAGAGCTGTCAGTGCATGCAGAATGAACCAATTGTTCAAAGCTGGAGAAAGGGTAGGTGATAAGATTGAATTTATAGATAAAGGGTAGGTGATAAGATTGAATTTATAGATAAGAATTAAAGCTCAAAAGACCACATGTGCGTGCAGTGTATATATGTTATCCTTTATTCAAGAAGTCATGAAGTGTTATAAGAAAGAGGAGAGTGTGACAAGGCAGCAGTAAGAGGGCCTGAAATAATGTCAGGGGGCTGGAGACAAGAAGACTGATTGCAAGAGATACTGTATTTAAGAAGTTATATTTCCACGACCTGATGATTTATTACAAGTTTAGGTAAGGGAGTGGGAGAATAGGGATGAGTCACAAAATTGGTAAAATGAAAAGATCTATGGGTAATATCTTTATCTTTCTCTTACATAAGAAAGATGAGTCATGTAAACAATAAGATGGACCTGGGTATTCAAGACTAAAAACATGTTTACAGTTTGTTACTGCGTGTCTTGATATCGTCAGCTCAATAAGCTACAGAGAGGGGCGCCTGGGTGGCTCAGTGGATTAAGCCCCTGCCTTCGGCTCAGGTCATGATCTCAGAGTCCTGGGATCGAGCCCCACATAGGGCTCTCTGCTCCGCAGGGAGCCTACTTCCTCCTCTCTCTCTGCCTGCCTCTCTGCCTACTTGTGATCTCTCTCTCTCTGTCAAATGAATAAATAAAATCTTTAAAAAAAAAAAAGCTACAGAGAATTTGTATGCTCATGGGTGGAGAATTCAAAATTTCGAAGGACTACTTCATAGTTAAAATAGGAAAGGAAGAGGTAGGACACCTTTTTATAATAACACAAAATTAATCATCTTTCGATCCTTTAAGAAATGGGTAGTAAGTGGAGGTTGAATTACTAAATCTTGACTTAGAAAAATGACCTATTATCTGCCTATTTTCTTATTACTCTTTACCTCCAGATTACCAAAAACTTTACCAAAGTTGAAAAACTCTAGCACACAGTGTCTTCCAGGAGATACTTATCCAGCTGGAAATACTGAAGAAACAACATTGTAATAGAGCAAGGGGAAGGATATGCTTGATAAATGAGAGAAACCCTCAATGTCAAGGGAGGAAATGGTTCTCAGAAAACATTTTGAAGAGATAAGGGAGGGCACCAGGCAACAACAAAATGTCTTCATGTGGCTGGGGGATAGGGTTTGGGAAGAAAACAGAAAATCGAGAGTGCTGAGCATGGAGAGAATAACTCATCAGAAAGATGAAAAAATCAGAGGGAGAAATGAAGCAAACATGTGGTTAGAGAAAATAGTCACAAAGAAGCCTCCCACCCCCCCAAATTTCACTCTGAGCTAGAAAGCACAGAAATATCATGAACAGGATTAGAATTTGGTCAGAATTCCTTACCTCAGTAATCTGAGCCTCAGTGTCCTCATCTATAAAAAGAGGTTACAATTATGGTTGTGTTAGTCGGGTCAGGCCGTCATAACAAAATACCACAGACTAGGTGACTTAAACAGCAGAAGTATATTTTTTCACAGTTGCAGAGGCTGGAAGACCAAGATCAGGGTCCAGCAGGGTTCCTGGTTTGTGGACTGTGCCTTTTCACGTGTCCTTAACATGGTAGAGAGAGGGCTCTCTGCTGTCTCTTATTACAGAGCCACTAATCCCATCAGACCAGGAGCCTACCCTTACAACCTCTTTTAACCTGAATGACTTCTATAAAGGCCCCATCTCCAAATACAGTTGTTTTGGGAGTTAGTGTTTCAACATACGAACTTTAGGAGGACACAGTTTGGTCCATAGTAAGATTGTCATAAGAAATGTGTGAAATTATGCAAAGCGCATTGTGCCTGGCACATAAGTAAGTGCTAAATAATTGTTAGCCAGTGTTAGCTATGAAATCATCATCACTACAGGCATCATCTCTGAAGTTACTTATAGTTTTGTATATATACATATGTGTGTGTATATATATATGTGTATATATATATACATATATATATAATTTTATTTATTTACTTGACAGAGAGAGACACAGTGAGAGACCAAACACAAGCACAGGGAGCAGGAGAAGGAGAAGCAAGCGCAGTGCAGGGCTCAATGTGGGACTCGATCCCAGGACCCTGGATCATGACCTGAGCCGAAGGCAGACACTTAATGACTGAGCCAGCCAGGTACTCCCCCCCCCGCACTTTTTTATGTATCTTTAAAGGACTGCTACAGGCGGGAAAGACACCTGTTTCCTACTGCCCCTGAAAACTGCCCAGCTGCCTAGCACACTGTAAGATGTTCTCAGGCCTGTTTTATAAATATCATCCAAGGCAGAAGTAGCTATAAAAGCAGTAGAGAGGGGCGTCTGGGTGGCTCAGTGGGTTAAAGCCTCTGCCTTTGGCTCAGGCCATGATCTCAGGGTCCTGGGATCAAGCCCCACATCCGGCTCTCTGCTCAGCAGGGAGCCTGCTTCCCTCTCTCTCTCTCTCTCTGCCTGCCTCTCTACCTACTTGTGATCTCTGTCAAATAAATAAATAAATATAAAAAAAAAAAAAGGCAGTAGAGAGATGGTGAGACAGTGGAGGAGGACTAAGAGAAGGAGAGGTGGGGAGAGAGAAGACCAGGGAGGACAGGACTGAGATCCTGTAGATTCTGTCTTCTTCTAACATACTCACAAGTGCGCATCTAAGCTATCTAATGAAAGAAGGAGCATTAGAACTCCTACCTCCAAGGATGTTCACTGCAGTTTTCTACTGAGAAGAAGGCAGAAATGCCATTATTTCAGTGCTAGTGTCACGCTAGTCCATTCAGAAAGACCATGGTAAGCAAGAGACCATGGTAAGCAAGTAAGACTAACATCTCAGGTGGTCACAAACTTAATAAGAGGATTGTTTTGACCTAAAACATCTTTGAGTTTGCAAAACACGCTGCAACTATTACTCAAAGGGAACTGTACATGTTAGGATTAAAGAATAAGACCAGCTAGGGACTTAAGGTGTCCGTGGAAGCAAAAGAAACACTGTATAAAAGTAAAGTGCCATGAATTTTCCATCCCATATTCTAGATTTTTAAATAAAAATACAAATAGAAAACCATTGCATTACAAAGCCAGGAAAATATAGCTTGTTTGAATCACTTAAGTGATCACAAATCTCCATGATGTGTTTTAAAACTATCTACTTTCTATAAGGTGTGACATCTTCTAAGTTGAAATGATGCCCCACTTGGTACTACTATAAACAGAATGACTGATATTTATTTAGTGCTAGAATGGCAGGCACTTTACAAACACCGTTTCATTCATGTATTCCTAAAAAAACCTCTTGGGATTGCTATTATTTTTACCATTTTACAAATAAGTAAACCAAAGAGTTTGCCCAAGGTTATACAACTAATAAGTGAAGGTTAGAATTCAAACCATGTCTGACTGAAAATACATCTTCTCTCCTTGTGCCAGACTTACCATCATCCTTAGGGTGCTGGGACATGTGAGCATGACTAGGAAAAATGGGCGAGGTTGGAAAAAAAAATGTTGGCATTGATTCTGAAATCAATGTATTTTTTCAATGTCATGCTTATGAGTATTTACTTACTCAGATTTTAAAAATCACCTGCAAAGGCCTCAATACTAGAAAATCGCTCTACTATTCTAATTCCTTGATCATATAATGGGCTTTTTAGCCTAGATTCTAGAGCAGAAGATATGAGTTGCAATTCAGTGTTCCTCATTCTAAAGTATGTGATTTCTAGCAAACTGCTTATCTTCTCTTAGAATCTATTCTCAAGGGAACATTATCACCTATGTCACAGGGAAATTTTAAAAGAATTACATAAAATAAAGTCTGCAAAAGCATAGTCAATTGCCACATTAGCGCTCGGTGTTTATATTTAAAAAGTTAATGAAAACATTGCCGACATCTCTATTTCTGAATGAGAGTAAACAAGAGAGACTGTAAGGATTTTTACAAAGAACCATAATGCCTGGGAATTAGGACTCATTACCATGTAAACTCCAGACACAATCAAAGTGGTTTTCAAGCTTCATTGTTCCAATCTAGTTTATCTCCCCCCCCCCCCCCCAGTTATTTTGATGGGTTTTCACAAACTATGCAGACTTCAATAACTCACTCTCTAATAATATACTCTGGATAATTGTTAGCTTCATGAAATACAATTGCCTATACTTTAAGTTATAATTAAAGGCATTACTTAAACCCTCAAATGGCCTTTGGAAATCTGAAAATACAACTTGAATTCATAAATGCTAGGGACGAATAGGAAATCCCAGAACCCTAAATCAGCAGACTCAAATTCATGTGAACTTAACTGAAAGAGAAGCCACCTAATGCTTTGGTTATAACCACCAGACTTATACTGACATTAACACCAGTACTAAATGAGGAAATTGGGCACACTGAGATTGGATCTTCAAAGTTAAGTATATTTACTGATGAAAACGCCTTTATGATTCAGCTGAACAAAGGAAATGCGTTTTAAAAACAGACCTGTTGAGTAAGAGGCAATTCTAATCATGAAGAAAGTCTAAATGTGCTTCTGTGGCATCTGACTGAATGAGAATGGTGAGTTTTGCCAATTAGGCATCTATGATTTGATTTGGTTAATTTGGGACGATTTGCCCCTTTTCTCATATTATTGGCTGCTGTCAAAGAATGATATGATGAGCTATACAGAAAGACCCAAGTTGCTGCCATTACTGAGAGCTTGAGCATTATATCGTTATTTTTTTTTAAAGTAATAATTCACCTATGTTTTAATAACATTATCAAAAGAAATCTGTTGTATTTGATACTCCAAAATGAAATCAAGATCATCTCACCCCAAATTGCTGGTCTTTGTTTCCATCATTGCTTAAGTTTAATTCATATATATATATATATATATATATATATATATGCATGTGTGTGTATGTGTATATAGGCATATGTATATACATACACACACTCACACACACTCATATATATCATATCACATATAACCTAAATTCTATTCCTCCTGCCTACCTATAAAGATCGTAAAAATGTGAAATCTAGGTTTTTAAGTAAAAGACCAAACTCTCCTCTCAATAATGAATGATAATATTGATTCTTCTATTAAGTACTATCTAATACACATTTTTTTTAAATTTTACGACCCAAGAATTTGCTATATTTAGGGCCATATATACACAGATAAATAAGCCATGAATTCTTCCATCAAAGATGTCACAAAAGAAGTCAAGTTTACATGACGCCTCTACTTTATGAAATGAAGATGGCCAACCATTCATACTGTTCCCATCTTTCTTTCAAGACCATAGTCCAAGTTTTTTTCCTTAGGATATCTCTAGATACATCATTCCACTAACATTACTGGCTGTCCCACTTTCTTTTCTTTCTTTTTTAAAATTATAATCAGATTAATAGAGCAGAAAATGACCTCAGATCATTGAGTCCAAACTCCCATTTCACAGATTAAGAAAATTAAGTCTTTCCAATTCTGATAACACAGGCAGTTGAAGAAAGAGGAACCCATTTCTGTTAAACCATGTAGATATGTATGATAAAATGGAATGGAGTAAAAAACACTTCAATACATAGCCTGGCTCAAAAGAAAGAAAGGGGGATTCCTAGAGCTGATGGGAGAAAGAAAATTCCTTTTAGCAGGAACAGTAAATTTCAAATAACACTGCCTCAGTTCCTAGAGGTTCTGCACCTCCCAATTGGTTATATCTCTGGCTGCTCAATTCTTTTTCTGGCACTGTGGAGCTCACAGTACTTTCCCTGGCTGCCCCCAGCCCTTGGCTGAGCATAGTATAGAGTACGAGAGCCAGTGCATTCCTACCTGATACTGGACTCCTCCATCCAGCAACCTCTGGTTGAGGAGTCCCCATCAGCCTGGAGGATGTTTTCTCAGAACTGTGCTGTGGCCAAGACTCTTCCAATCCAATCCTCTCTTTGCTCTTTTCTTCTACAGGTGTCAAATCTTTATTGACTTCTAAAGGCTCTCATGCCCGGGCCATCCTATTCCTTTCCCCTTTATCCTTAGCAAACATTTTCCAAAATAAATCCCTTATACATCTATTTCCCATCTTGGTCATCTACTTTTCCAAGGACCTGAACTGACACAGATCTGAGTACTTTAATGTGGTATGGTACATCAGTTGGGAACTTGCAAAGCTCTGGACTAGAGAAACTTCCAGACATGTACACAAGGAGACATTATGCAATGATGTTTAGTACAGCATAGTTTGAGATAGTAAGTAATCGGAAACAATCTAAATGTTCAAATATACAGAAAGGGAAATTCAAGATATATTTATTTAATGGTACAAGAGGTAGAGAATAAATCAAGCTACAGGTATCAACACGGATGAGTCTTCCAGTATAATGTTAAGTGAACAAAAGAAGTTGTAAAAATATCCTCACGATGTGGTATCATTGGTTTAAAGCTAAAAACATATAAACAGTACTCTACCTACTTTTTGAAAATGATAATAATTTGGGTAGCAAGAACAAGAGTGGAAATCTCTGGGATAAAAAGGATGCAAAATAGGGTAGGGTGGGTTTCAATCCTTTTCTGTGATATTTTATTCCTTTTTTTCTTTCTTAAGGACAACAACTGTTATTGATGGATACATGGGTATTTGTTACAGTATCCTCTGTACTTTTCTATGTGTTTGAAATATTTCCAGATTTTTCAAATGAAATAAAATAAATATTTGTTGAAACCGAGGCCCAAAGAAATCGTGACATGACCAAGTTCACATATTTAGTTCATGGCAGAGCAGATATTCTTGGCTCTTGGATGGCTTCTCTGGCCACCACATTGTGCTGCCTCCATGGTCATGTGTCTGTCTAGTGGGGAAGACCATGGTTGATAAGTCTTTTGTATCCTGCCCAATGTTTGGTAGCATCATATATGCAGGAAAGCACTTAAAATCTACTAGTTCAAATTGAAAAATGTAGCACTATACCTCAAATGCAAAATTATTTTATCACTGGGACTATATCAAGAAAAGTAATCTTATGCTATAGTTCTGACTGCGAAGTGTTCAGAAATGTGTGGGTCAGGCATTCAGCAGCTCTGGAGGGCCTAACTGCTGACCCAGATCTTGTCCAGAAGCACCAAAAAAGGGAGGAGGTAGTTCTTATCTAAAGAATCCGAAGTTAAGCTGCCCAGTTGGAAGACAGTTAAAGTACACCCATACCATGTAGGTGATCTTGGAGAGCGTACAGTTTCCCTCTGTGGATTCACATGTACAAGAGCCCCACTACCTGCTATACTCAGAAATCCCTTTGTTCAGAATCTGGGAAATTTCAACTAGCTCTACTCTCTCTCTCTCTATTGTAACGATAAGGTAGGAAAATTCTTCTTCTGAACAGGAAATGGGGACTTTACTGATCCTTGATTCTGTGGTCCTACAGAATCCAAATGAAAACATCTAAAAAAGTAAAAATAAATTAAAAAAGAAAATATGTATTGTCTGTTCCCAAGAGCTCTCCAACAGAGGAAAGGCCCAACAGCAACCAAAACAAAACACACTTAGGTATCTTAAAACTGAAATGTACCTGGGATAATTAATAACCCCAGACAGAAAAGAACAATTAGGTTATACATTCATTAGGGTCCTTTTTATATATATTTCCATTGTGAAAGGCAATTATTTTTCTGACTTTAGTAAAACCTAATGCCTTTATACTAATTTCAATAGCATGAAAATTTGAGGTGAATATGTCCTTGAGGGTAAGCTTTGTCTTTTTCATCAGTATATTTTTAAAAGCTGGCAAAGCGCTTGGCACATTATTAATGTTTGTTGATTGAATGAAAGGAGGAATAAATGAATATAAGTGAAATTAAGACATATTTCTTACTGACAGACACTAATGACTAAAAAAGGGTTCCAACAAATGAGCAGAGTTGACAATTAAAGTGTAAATAGGAATCTAATGAATGTTTTAATTGATCTTCCCTGCTTTAAAATGTAGCCAGGATTTTTTAACCTTGAGATACAATGCTCAGCAAATTAGTAGACTGCCTTTGTATGAAAATCTCCTTAATCAATCTAATAGTTTGTCTACTCAACTATAGACTTTAAGACCTCTGCCAAATTAATGTTTTGTTTTGTTATTCTTAACAAGAGTTGTCTCTTAATAATAGATTCATATATAGAAGTTGAGTTTAGCAGTTAAACTTCTGTGAAAATCGAGAGCATATGTTAAATTAAAACAACAACAACAACTCTTCAAAGTTAATAAACCTAGCAGGGAAAAGAAAACTCTCATTCTTTCTTGATGATTCTACCACCAAGAAAACAATACACCTTTAGTGTCTGAATCAGGTCTTAACAAGATTTTTTAAATGGCTCCTTTCTCCTTAGTTTTATAGAAGTCCCAAGACAATGGGTGCTAAACATTTCTTTAACCATTGAAAAGTTTGATACTATCTATATAAGGCTGAGATGTGGTTAAATAAAGAAAGAAATAGGCAAGCAAGCCTAACCAAGCCACCCATCTCTACCATGTAATGGAGGATGGAGGCTAAAGGGGAGTTGGAATTTAAAAACAAAATCTGGTAAGAGAGCTGTTCGTGAGTGTTGGGTCCCTCTCATTCTCCATGACAGGAAAAGTTAAGCATGATTTCCCTCATCTTGAACCCACAGAAAGTGGCTTCGTTGGAACCACTTAAGAGAATTCAAGGTGTGCCCCAGGGTTGACAGAGGACAACAGAATAGAAAAATTCTATCAGACGAGCAAGTCTACTCTGATGGAAGACAAGAAGGATTGCTACCAAGAAAGATTACGGAAGTTTTTTGTGCAAAGGAAGTGTGAAAGTTTACGTGAATGCAAGAGAAAAGAGACAGCCTTAAGGTCCTCTAAATACTGCCCCAAATGACTGCCTTGAGGCACACAGTAACTCTTACAAAGGACTGTATGCTAGATTCCCAGGGACCCAGGGAGAATATCAAATAAGCAAGCATCTGCAATGATGAATTTCCCAGCACTTCAAGAGAACTGCAGGTCAGATACCCCAGTGATTTGGGGATGGAGGGTGGGCAATTTTAAAATAATGCACTCAAGTGTGCCAGGAAAAAATGTCAGCTTTAAAAAAAACCTGCCAAGTACAGAGAACACAGACATCAGCTAATTTCACCACTGATCCAATAATACCTTTCCTTTCCTCTGACCTCTTCCCTCTCTCTCAGCTACCCTCCTATGGAGCTGGAACCTGCAGTAGCCCCATGGAGAGGGAGGAGGGGCACGGAAGCAGGAAGTGGTGACTCTGAGATGGAGCTCCCCAGTCTGCCGTCCCCTGCAGGTCACCTCTTACAGACCTAAGCTAAGAAAGACCATAAGCCTCGACTTCCAATAACATTAACGTTATTACACAGAAGTCAACATTTTAATAACTGAATAAGATCTCTTGGATGACTAGAACAGCACTACCTAATACACCAAAAGAGTCACTGTGTTCTTCCTGGAATTCTTCCAGTAACAAAAAAGAGTTTGGAGTGGGGAGTGGGAGGAGCTCAAAGTTGTCTTGTTATTCCACCCTGCCCATCCACTGTAGCAAGGTTACTCTGGCACATCAAAATTCTCTTAAGTCCTGTATTCTGATCTTTATAATAAGTATTAAAGGGGAAAATGAGGATGAGCGCAGACTTCCTTGTTTCATATTGATGTGGTCGAGAGGGAAGAAGAACTGGAGACAAGTGATGAAAGAGCCCCCCAGTCTCTCCAGCCCAGTCCTACTAAGGAAGCCCAGTGTTTCACCAGCACTGAGTGAGGCAGGCAAACAATCGTGAGGATTCATTTTGCTGCTGGAAGTTCAATACCAGCTGAGGCTCTTTGTTCTTGCTCAGCCCACCGTGGTCTCTCCTAATGCCTCATACGAACTGATCAGTTTGTTTTCTGACTGTGATTGGTAATCTGCTTTCCTGGAGAGACCTGGACCCTCTGTCCCACACACCCTGCCATGAGCCAGGGTCATTCTCCCGACAGACTAATCTCCTAGACTCTCTGTGCCTGCCAAGCTCTATCCATCATCTGTGCTTCCTCTGCCCTGCCTCACTGACCAGATTCAAACTCTTTATAGCAACACCCACCCCACCCACAGCCACGCTTTCCCAGCTCTGATCTCAGCCACTACCCCTCAGCCTTTGCTACTGAAGTCCCTGTATGCCTTGCAGCTGAACCCATAGAAAGTTGGAATGGAAAGAGAACTTGAAGTGACTCATTTGCAACTATTTCTTGTCATTAAAAGTGGCACAACCATTAAAGAAGAAAGGTGGGAGGTAAAAATTGGGACCTTAGAAAGTAGCCTTCTGTTATCATATAAGACTAGGAAAGTAGCCACAAAGTGTTCGTAATGTTCCTCAGTGGTTATCATTTCAAATCAGACTCAGACCAGGAAGATGCAGGGATAATCATGAAATATGAGGCACAGTGCTGCCGAGCACCAGTTAGTTCCAAATGTGTTCATTTATTCATTTGCAGTAACAGCCTTGAAAATCAGTGGAGTGGTCTCTAGGAAGTAAAAGAGTAAAATAATTTTCCAACTCTCATAGTCAGAGGGCTAATTCAAGTTTCAAAAGCAACACTAACTTGCTTAAAGTACCATAAAAAGAGAGAGAGAGAGAGAGAGAGTGGAAATTCCATCCTGCTTTAATCACTGTCCACTGCAAGTTTCCTTAATGATTTCCAGCTGCCTCCATTTAAAAGTTGTTGCTTTGACAGAACTTTCATACAAACTTGGAACATGCTCATGTCCAAAAGGAAAAAAAAAAATCTTACTTTGCTCTCAACTGCATTCTAACCAAAAGCAGATTTCTCTTGGATTATATAAGACTATGATGAGCTGGAAGGGGTGGGGGAAGGGAGAGGAGTCAGGCTAGGCCTCTGTTTTTTGCAGTCTCCACAAACCATTTCACAAGAGGCACAAAGAAAATGTGAAAACCCAGGGAGAAAGCCCACACCCTTGGGAAAGCCAAAGTATGCTTCAACATACCGCTGCATTCTGATGTGAAGAAACGCAACCCAGAATTAAGCTAACATAAAATAATTGCCTCCAAATTCCTATCAGTTAAAATTTTGTGTGTTTGTGAGTGTGTGTGTTAGTCTAAGTGTGCAGTGAGTTAGTGAAGTATTTACAGCCAAAATTGTGCTGATCAAAGAGTCTGTAACCAGCCCTATGCCATTCATTTCTTTGCTTGGGGAGGGGAGCTCAGAACAATGGAAACGATGCACCATACGATAAAAAGTTAGATGTTAACAATTGAATAGGTATTTTGTTACAAATCATGAGCTTGAGGTTTCAAGACCCTTTAGGGTCATCTTTCTGTCATACAAGTGTGTATGCTTTTTAAAAGCAAAGAACAGGGGTGCCTGGCTGGCTCAGTGGGTTAAAGCCTCTGCCTTTATGACTCTGGTCATGATCTCAGGGTCCTGGGATCTCAGGGTCCTGGTATCGAGCCCCGCATCAGCCTCTCTGCTCAGCGGGGAGCCTGCTTCCTCCTCTCTCTCTGCCTGCCTCTCTGCCTACTTGTGATCTCTGTGTGTCAAATTAATAAATAAATAAAATCTTTATTAAAAAAAAAAAAAGCAAAGAACAACCGTTTCTCAGTAATCTTTTCTCCCCCCGAGTCCCTTGCACTAGCATCTGCTACTGCAGGTCTTCAACGAAGACATGTTACAATGAATAAAGGAAAACTTTCAGAGATGGTTGTTAGTTAAGCTATAGGATATGTGGAAGGGGGAAATATATACAGCTTGATGACTGATGAAATAATGATTCAAAAATCTATAATTTTTTCAGATATCATTAAGTTTTCCAAGTAGATAGAGTCCTATATTATTGCCCATAGGGCAGGAGAAACTTTGATAGGTCTTCAAATTACTCTCTGAAACTATCCCAGCTACTGAAAATCTACTCTCCTTTTGAAAATGAGTCCTATAAGTTAACTGGGTAGTATTTTTTTCTTGTCCACCACATCAATAAGGAAATAATCTGTCTACCCCAAGTCCTTTATTTTGCACATTGGATCCTTCGATGGTATAGGGCCTTTCATTCCATCCATTTTTAACAATATTAACAAATTCATAATAATTTTCTTTTTAAATCCAAAAGACGTGCAGAGGAGGTACAGGAAATAAAAGTTAAGTCAGTCTTGGAGTCACTTCTCTTGGAGTCATCTTCATTCATTCTGACAAATATCTTTTGAGTACTTAGGGTGAAGCAGATGCTGAAAGTCCCATAGATATTCCTCATAAATCTTATTTCCATCATTTAAGGACATGTGGAGGCTTCAGAATTTCTACCTAAAAGGGCCCTGGGGATGATAATCTGCTTGGCTGGCAAGGATACCAACTTCTGTCCTGAATCAGCCGCCTGTGAACGTTGCGCACAGTTTTACTCACACTGCATCTTTACAGGGGTTGGAGCAGGGTGCTTGGAGGGTTAGGTGCCCCCAAGCCATTTGGTACTGTCCTTGTGAAGGACCTTGTTTTAATCAATTCTTGGACTTTAATTCTGGTTCTTTCTAAGCTGTCTATATTATTTTCCAATTCTAGTACCAAAAATTATACAGAGGACTCTAATGTGGGCAAGCACAGAGATAAACAAATTCATCATTTTTTAATTGCTGGGCTTTGCCTATTTGTAAACCTCAGTAATTGTACTTGCTTTTTGAACAAATTCACTAAAATTTCTTATGACTAGATAATTTTAGCTGAATATCACTGCAGTCATTTATATTCAAAAAGGGGTTCTGCAAAATGAAAGCAGGCGGTAATATAGAACAGAAACCTGTTACGTCTGTACCAAGCCTTCTTGTTGCCACTCTTTTAATGTAGTCTTACTCCTATTTTTGTCTTATTTTTCTTTCTATTAAACATATTAATATATAAAATACTATTAATAAATATTCCCGTGACATTTTTTTTTTTCTTTCATGGTCTGTGTGCTTTACCTTCTTTACTAGGTTGTAAGTTTCTTAATTATAATGACATTGCCTAGTTCATCTTTGCATCTCACTGACCCACATCTGGCACACAGAGCATTAAGAATGGTTTGTTGAGCGAATAAATGAAGGTACTGAACCCTGGACCCTGGAAAAAAGATATAAAATACATCTTTAAAACTTTAATAAATGGATTCAAAAGCTGTTTCAGATAAACTATTAGCAGTCGTCACATCTAACACTTCTAGAAGGCCCACCAGGGAGGGTCACCGTAACCCCATAAGGGTGTAAACACAGCTGTTGTTCTCTTCAGGATATGATTAGTTTTGATTTATTGCACGTGTCCACCTGCAAGGCTTCTCAGAGCACACAGAGTCATAATCTCCAAAGTCACCTAGTGACAAGTGAGTCCCTCAGCTCAATTGCTCACCTGGATCAGCAGCTCTCATTTATCTCTCAGGCAGCTCAGAACTGCTCCTAGCCTCAAGGCCTGCAAACTTAGACTTTGTCAAATCAAATGGGCAATAATTTACAATATAAGTATCTTTTATAGAATAGTGAGTTATTTCTCTTCTTCTTTGTCTTTTTTTTCTCTTCACAAAATAAAATCTTGGAATTATAGACCACAAATAGAGTTAGTGCCTTTCCTTTTTAAAAGATGAGTGCATAGTCCTGTCATTGGTCACATGGAAGATGAGATAGGGAATTGAAAGGATTCAAATAAACAAAACAACATTTACTCTACAAAGGCTCAAAGTGCATCTGATAAACTGCAGAAGACTCGGAAGAAAGGAAGAACATCATAAAACTCAGTTTTAAAACTGAGGTGGAAATGTAAACCACCAATAGCAAAGGCAGAAGAGTGTCCACCAAGGAAACCATGACCAACCCCTCCCCCCCAGGAGTTAAAAATGCTAAATTCTAATTAAATCAGGTTAATTCTAATTAAATCAGATCAGGTTACCACATGTACCTATAAATTTCTTCTGTGAAGTTTTCCTTATTTCCCACTAAAATAATGCATGGACAGTAAATACTTGGCCATGTGCAGAGAATACCATAAATGAATGGGAAAAAGGAAGTTATCCTTGGAGTTATCCTGTATTAAGAACACCACTTAACACAGGATCCTTGAATTGCCTTGCAATTAATACTCTCATCCATACAGGAAGGCCGTCTCCTCTCATCCTTTTTTTAGCTGCCTCTGTGAAGAGAAGGGAGCATCTCAAAAACTTACTTATTTATTCCATTTTATTTTATTTTATTTTATTATTTTATTTCTTGTCAGTGTTCCAAGATTCATTGTTTACGCACCACACTCAAAAACTCAATTTAGCTACTGATTCGAATAAGCACACCCACCCCATCCCACAGAAGCAGCTACTAGTTTGGAGGTTTCACATGATAGTGTGAAACTACCTACCTAATTCTACATTATTGGGAAGCCAACTTTATTCAGTGAAGAACACTGAATTGAGAATTAAAATTCATGTTCGAATCCTGGCTCAACCCCTTAGTACGTATGTGATTTTCAGTAAATTACTTAAGTTCTGTTTTTCTCAGTGATAAAATGAGGGATTAATGATACTTGCCCTAATAACCTCCAATATGGCAGAGATAATTAAATGTTACATTAAAATGTGCTTTGTGAACGCTAAAGTGCTATGCAAATGTAAGATACTGATTGAATACATTTGGTGACACAAATGTCTGTCGTGGAAATTTTTCTACCAACCTGTGACAGAAAACAGCACTGAGTCTTTCCTATAGCAAGAGAGCATATAAATACATAGCTATAATGTTACATAAACAGCTTCTCCTTGTCCACAAACCACCTGTCCCTACTAAAAACAGCTACTAAAATTATAGAGGCAGGTAAATTCTTCTAGGTAGTTTCTTTCTCTTGCTTTCATTGAGCTTTGGGGAAATATTTTTTAACTTTTAGTCTATTCCTCCTAACTGGTTTCTGATGTACATATGAAGGATAACTCTCTAGATGCTCACTCTTTCCAGAAAGTATTTACTTAGAGAAAATTAGAATTTAATTTATACTGGATGATCAATACAGACCTTTATGCATGCAATACATCTAATACACTGCAGCCAGATTAATTTCCCTAGTCAGTGATTAATTGCCTACTCTGTCCCAGGCACTGGAGAAGGTGCCTGGAATTCAACAGAGAGCATGATGGGCAGGGTCTCTGCCCTTCTAAATGTCAAATCCATAGTTTCATTTCAGAGCTCATCTTTCTCAACCTCTGTGACATTTGATTGTGTTGCCAATTTACCTTCTTGAAACTTCCTTCTCTCTCAATTTTGAAGGCATAATTCTTGCTTAATATAGCAGATACTATTGGCCAAGTTCCCCAGCCTGAGTTTCCAAGTCCTTCTCCTTTATCTCCTTCCAGCTAGGGTGGTTTTGCCCACTTAGATGTAAGATGAAGTCTATGCTAATGTTCCTACAACAGACAGGCGGCACTCCTTCCTCTTTCTCATTCTTTCTGCTACAATGTAGATGTGTTGACTAGACCTCTAGTTGCCAACCTGCAGCCATGGGGAAACTCAAGAGACGGCTTAGTGGTAGGTTTTGAATGGCTTTGTGCCTCGGAGTAGGTTACGCTGAGTTACCTCTAATTTATCCTCAGTCACAGCTTAAATCTCCTTGAAGAGACCTCCCGAAACCTCCCCATATAAATTAGCACCTCCTACTAGATATTTTCATGGCACTTTGTGATTTTCCTTCATATAACTTACATATTTTTTAGTTCTATATTTCACTGCATTAGCATTTATCTTACATCTTTCTCCTCCTCTAGAAAGCAAAGGGATAATTAAATCTTTCTATAGCCATTCCATATTCAGTGTCTCACAGATTATCTAGCACATTTTTATATGCCTCACAAATATGTGTTGAAATTTGATGATTTCTCCAGACTTAGGTTTCAAATTACCCTCTGGGTATCTCTACTTGAATGTTCAGCAGGTCCCTCAAAACCATAGGCCCAAAGTAGATTATATCTGTACTGAATTTCTTTTCCCAGTTAATGGCATCACCTGGTACCCAAGACCTGATTCTACAAACTTAGTATTTCTTCACCCTCCTTCTCATCCTCTTGGTACCCTTCATGCTTCCTTAATTTCAAGCCTTCATTTTACCTGCAGTTCTGTGGTATTACTATGGTAGTAGACTGCTCATTCATCCTCCTGTGTATTTGAAACCCATTCTTATTTTCTACTAACCTACTCTTACACCCATCTTAAAGATCAGAAAGATGAAACTTCTAAGGGTTTCAGAAACTTCTTACCTCAGGTCACTCAAATAGTAAGTAGCAGAGCTAAAATTTACACTGGTCTATACCCCAAAGTCAGGAGACCTGGGAGAGATCTTCTAGACTTCAGCATGACCAAAAGCTTCAGTCCAGGTATCCTGAATTAGAAGAGTACGCTTATGTATGGATTTACCCCTCAGAAGTTTGCATATTTCCTGAGAACCAAGAAAAGATCTTCATTTCATCCCTTCTCATCACACATTACCCACCCCTTCCCCAGCACGCTGCATAGTATCTGCTTTACTGAAGGATGTCAAAGGATTTTGGAAACAGAAATGGACAAAGGAAAAAAAAGGGGGGGCGGGGATAAGGAAGGATTAATCCAAGGGGGAAAAAAGAGGATCCAAGGTGATAAGACATGAGGAAGAAACAGATAGGAATAAGAAATATAATTCACTTTGTTTAGATTCTTGTTCAGAAGTAATGCCTTTGCAAAAAATGTTGGCTTGAATTTTGGCTGATGTTTTACCTAGTTCAGCACAGGGAAAATTCCAACTTGGCCTTTTCCCTCAGGAACATTTATGAAGAGTTAAGAGTTCTATGATGATGTGAAGTAAAGAAAGTCAATTCACATATACCCTTCTTCAAAGTAAAAGTTAGCAGCTAAGTGCCACCAAGTAAATCACCTCTCCTCTAAAAGCTCTGCCCTCTCCCCTTCAAGACAATTATAGTCTAAAAAGCCAGTTTGATTTGTCACAATTTTTTTTTTTACCATTTTGTGCTTTAAGAGTAATTTGGGACTGTATTTAGGGCTGCAATTTCTCCTCTAAAGCAACTAAAAGCCTTATTCTTTTCAGTCTGATAATTAACCTACCATGCCATTTCACCCAAATAATCTTCTGGAAATTTAACACATACCCCCAAATCTTTTGTAAGCTGGGTTTGCTTCAGCACCACTAAATCACTCAGTATCATGTTCCTCATAGGCGGCGGCTGAAATGAAATATGCATACTATGTAATTGGAAAAAGATTCTGTCTCATTTGCCTCAGCTGTTCTTCCTTGTTGGAAATACAGAGGGAAAGAAGGCAGCAAGAATATCTTCCTGCTGTCAATTTAGAAGAAAAGCCATCACCACAGAGCCACATCAGCAGGGGCGGGCCTGAGTTCTCTGCAGGCTTCTAACAAGCCCCTTAGACCTCCAGACACTCATCACGCTCCCTTGACACAGAATGGGAAGAGTTTCGATAAAACAATATGGTGTGCAATTACAAACACATCTTAAGTGCCCCCTACTCATTGGCTCTGTTCCATTTCCAAAATGCTCTAGTTCAGCCTCTCCAAAAAAAAAAAAAAGGCACCTCCAGCCAAAGTGCCACATGTGCAGAGAAAGAACACATTCTGTTTTTATTTTTTTATGTGTTTCCATGATCCTCGTAATAAAACATATTAAAATGAGAATATTCCTCATTAGGCTATGGTTTCTATGGGAGGTGATTTAAAATTTTATAAATTTACTATCACTTTTCAGTTCTCTATTATTCAGAATTTAATAGCCGATGCATGAAATAATGATAGCTAACACTTACTGGGCTTCCCACGTGCCACACACTGCTCTGAGTGCCTCATGTATATTAATTTGGTCCTCAAAAGGATCCTGTGCCAGTGGGTGGGTGCTCTTGCTATCACTCCCGTCTTTACAGATAAGGTAATGGAAGCGCACAGAGGGTTAAATACGCTGCTCCCGTCCCCACCTAGGAAGTGGTGCCCACATCTAGTGCCTCTTACTCATGCAGACCATCATTTGTGTGTTCGCTACTTCTTTTTTCCTTCCTCCTGTGTTTTCTTGAAGGCCATTTTCATCACGCATTCTTGTAGAGAATGCTTACCTTTAGAGAATGTCCTCAGTATCTGGGGCGAGGGGGAGGTGCCATGAGGTGCACCCCAAAGTTGTGGCAGTAAGGGAAATAAAGTGGGCTCAGAGAATCCATCAGAAAAATCCCTGAATATCCACGGGACTCTCACTTTTTCAGCTTTCCTTGCAGTTGGAAGGAGCCACATGACTAGTTCTGGTCAAGAGCCTTTGAACAGAAGAAAACCAGACTCACAAAAGTGTGCTTGGCAGAGCATTTGATTGTGTCGAATGCCACGGACAGGTCAAATATTGTGCAACTTGAGAAATGATTGTGAGAATTAGCAATTATGGGATTTTAGGAATAGGGAGATCATTGTTGAGCATGATAAGAATGTTTCTCTGCCGAAATTCTTTAGTAGACTCAGTCAGTCAGTAATGTAGAGTACAAGAAAATACTCTGCTAGTGGGTATACAATGAATGGCATATGGTTATAAAACCTAGATCCTTCTTCTCAGTCCGATGCTGTTCTCTTTCCTAACTGACTCAGAAATCTCTTTTGCTTTCTTTCCTTGTTTCATTATACATCCACATGCTCACACACCTATGTCAAGTTGTCATACATTGAACTATTAGTCCAAAGTCTTTTACTCTTTTGTAAAAGTGTTATACATCTGTATTTTTTCCTGTGATCTTATGGTAAGTAGACTCCACTTCTAAGCCCCTTAACTTTGGACTTGGTCATATGATTTGATTTGGCCAAGGGGGCATTAGCAGAGATAACCGATGCATAAAAACTGAAATTTGCTTGAGCAACTGGACTTGCTGTCTTATACACCTACACAGCCCTGAGCTAGTCCACATAACTCAAGATAGTTCACTGCTCCCACATTGACAGACAAAACTAACCTGCAGCCTGAATCCCACTTCAGCCAACATCAGACAAACTTCAGCTGACCTGCAGAAGCATGGCTGGGAAACAAAGGACTTTATTGCTAGAAGCCACTGAGCTTTGCAGTGGTTAGTATATGGCATTATTGTGAATATAGCTGACCAAGACAAAATTTGAATTCCAGTTCTCCCAAATGACCTTAAAAAAGGAAGGCACGAAGTTTTGCCTGGACTCTTCTCTAATTATAAGCTTCAGATTGATCCCAAAATGCCATGAAGCCACTCCACCCTGTACCCACACCACACAGAAAATTGGTTCATCCTCCTCTTTAAAAATCAGGCTTTAGGAATTGGAAGAGATCTGAGTAGTCACGTCCAACCACCTCTTTTTACATCTGAGAATACCAGGAGATGAAATGATATGTCAGATATCATACTGCTAATCACACAGAGAAGCTACGAGTATCCAGAGTCCTGCCTGTTATTTTAGTACTATTTCCACTGTGGTACACACTGCCTGTCTTAATTCCAAACTGAGAACTCTCAGGTTCAAGCTATATCCAGAAACAACAAATCTAGGATACAACATTATAAATACTCATTCTCTTGTCGCCCGTGGTATCCTCTTTCCCTTTTATGAGCTCATTCCGCTCCAGCATCTGAACCACTCCAACACACACACACACACACACACACACACACACACACACACAGAATTGAATTCAGGCTTTAGTCTTTGACTATTATCTAAAAATCTCGGTTCCATCAACAGTTAATATAAAGTTATTGATTTCATTTTACAGTCAAGGAAATTGAGTCCTAAAAAAGTAAGATGACTTGCCCAAGGTCATACAACTGGATAGTGGAAAAGAAGATTCTAGATCCCAGAATTACTGACTCCTCTCTAGCATCTACCTCCCGAACCCTGCCGTTTATAATCAACAATATATATATATACATTTGTGCCTTTGTGGTTTTTAATCGTGTTACTTCGGGAGAAATTAATTCTGGATTCTTTTTTCAACCTATTAATTCTTGACATCTTTTATCTGGAATGGAGATAGAGGTTTTTGCATTAGAATATAATCCAAATAAATGTCCTTGAGGGATTTCAAAAGTCAATATGACTTTTACTCTTTCAAAAAAAAATCATCTCTCAAGAGGATAGTGTCTTGCCTTTGCATTGCTGTACTTTGAAACAAAAAGATAATTTGTATATTTAAAAGGTGCCTTTCATCTTCTCATCTGTAGAGCTCGGTGCTTACAAAAACAACTCATTAATTGTTTCTTCACCTTTTGTCTCTTCAGAAAAGAGAAGCACAAACATCCAAAAACTATATCCTGTGGCCAAGGCTGGATAGGGAGGCATTAATTTGACACATTGCCTCTACAAAGTTCTGGTATGAACTTTTGTATATTATTATATTGTATATTAGTATATTGTATATTAATAATACTAATCATAACTCCCACAAAACTAACATTCACTGAAGTTATACTGTATTCTGGGCACCATGATATATGCATATATGCATGAACGTATTTATTCCAGATCATGGTAATCTTTGTGTATATTATTATTATCCTCATTTCACAGAGAGGAAGATGAATCTTTGAGTTAAATAATTTTTCCAAGGTAACAGCAGAATGAACATGCCCAATTTCTGGCAAAGATGCCTTGTCTTTCTTACAAAATATCACGGGGTCAGGAGTGGGAAAGTGCCTTGACTCTAGCACTGAAATGGTGAACAAAAAATATCTTCCGAGGTTTTCGTGGTGAATTGCTGTAAGTACACATATATACCTACTTATTTGAAGCACTGTGGATTTATGAAAAAAGATGGATTTGAGCTTATTCGTAAAGGTAAATTAAAAATGAACCTTTGTTTTTAGAGGTCCCAATTGTGGTTTCCTTTGAAGAAGGAGTGTTCGTGACTTAGAGGGAAGCCCCAAAGGTCTTGTGCAGTATGAGGAACACACAGTCTGTGTTTTGTTATGGGAGGTTGTGTAGGTGAGTTTACTTTGTGAAAATACACCGAGCAGGACGCATGATTTATGCCATTTTCTGTGCGTATGTTATTTAGCATTAGAGCTCCCATTAAAATTACCCTTTGAAAATGTCTAAAAACATACTGAGAATAGAAGCACTGTCTGCCTCTAAGGGAACTTTACGTTTACCAGCTGTGAACCAGGTGAGGCAGTGCAACAGAGGTTATGTTTATGAACTTTGAAGATGACAGGTCTTGTTCAGTTCCATTCCAATTAAGGGTTTCTAAGCTTCGAAAGCCTTACTTGTGAAAATAAAGGAAGGGACCAAGCTCAGTGAGATCTATTATAGTAGTCACTATATTTCATTGTTGCTTCATCTCCCAGGGAAGGTTTCTGTTTACTTTGTGTATTAGTCCAGAAAACAGACAATAAGGTGGAATTAAAGGTGCAACAGATTTCTTGGGGGAAACATCAGAGGAGGCTGAGAGAGTTGTCAGACTGCAGTGTTAAATCTGAACTTTGGGAAGGTGAGAGGGCAGGGGTCATGGAAACAGATAATGCATAAAAGGAACCAAGTTTGGGGAATGGGAGAAAAAATGGATTCAGTTCTGATGTATTGAGCTTGAGGTGTTTTAAGACATCTATCCCAAAATGTCAAAGGGAAATAAGGGGTCTGGAGTGTGCTTCTGCTGCACGTGTGTGAGTCATCTGCGTATCGGTGGTAAGAGAAGCTGGAGACATCACGAGAGAGCTTAGGGACAGAGTACCAGATGAAAAGAGAAAAGGACCCTGAGTATTGGTGAATTCTGGTACTTAAAGTCAGGAAAGAGAAGGATGAGCCTGCAAAGATAACAATAAGTCCGCAAAGAGGAAGCAAGCGGTAAAGGATTGTGTCCAGTCAAGGGAAGAAAGAAATGATCTATAGTGACAAACACCACAGGGAGGTCAAGTAAGAAGCAGCCTGAAAATGTCCATTAGATTTAGAGACACGGAGGCCATTGTTGATCTTAATAAAAACTATCACAGTTCAGTGACGGGGACAGGCCAATCTCCCTCTATGATGGTGGGGGTTGGGTAGGGAGGGACTTGGGACTTGGAGTACAAATGTAAAGGGCAAGTGAACAGATTGGGTTTTGAGAGGATGCAAACAGCTCTTCTATTAAACAGGAGGAAAGAAGAATAGATCAGATACAGATGTAGGCAGAGATATGTTTGGAAATGGGAAGATGAGAGCTCACGATGTTATCTAGTAGTTTCCATTTTCTCGGTGAAAATGTCCTTGGCTGAGAGCAGAGGAAAGGATAGAGAAGTTGAAGGATTCTGAGGAGAGTTTGAAAGTCTTTTCAGAAAACAGGGGTGGGACTTGGGCAAAAACGTGCAACAAGTTATAAGGCCCTTTTGCAGTTGTTGAGTATCCATTTATGGCAGAATCTATGGCCCTGCTGTTCAGCCCGCTACAGCCAGGATGGGTTGTGCAATGTAAGCTCAGGAAGGGCAGATCTATGGGTGACCTGGGGAAGACTTTCTAGCCCGCTGGGTGCAACAGAAACCCAAAGGTGAATGCCTTTAGTGGTAATGGCCATAGTGTTATTGAAATAATACCACATGGGCTTATGGTTGAGGAGGAAAGTTAGGAAAGGAAGGGAATGGTGTATTGAGAGATATAAGGAGTCATGGAGAGAACCCGTGCCCTTGAACACTTTTGTCCTTTAAGCACCTCTTCTAAAACCGGTTGCTTTTGTTCCCAGGAAAAATAGACATGTAGCAAATCTTATATTTGAAAAATCAGCCACATTTATGGTAGCCAGCACAACCAAAAACATTTCCTTCCCTTCATGGAGTTAGATTGTAATGAAGTCAGATTAAAAACATTTCTTCTAGAGCAGTACTGTCCTCTAGAAATGCCACATATATAATGTTACATTTTCTAGTATTCCTATTAAAATAAGTAATGAAAACAGGCAGACTTGCCAGATTTTTTTTTTTAAAGGAATATGCTTACACTAAAAAGTCATTCCTTGTTTCTCTGAAGCTCAAATTTTAACTGGGCATTTTCTTCTTTTATTTGGTAAGTCTGTCCATCTAAATAGGGGATAAATCTTAAGATTCTGTTTCTTATCACTTCAACATGTAACCAGTGTTTTAAAAATTGAGATATTTTTAGTTAATTAAATGTAAATAAAATAAAAAATTTAGCTTCTCATTCACCCTTGCCACATCTCACGTGTTTGGTTGCCATATGTGGCCACATGTTGGACAAATTGTAGGTACTGTATTGGACAGCACAGCTCTACACCATAAACTCCTGAAGTCATAAACGATGTTCACCTTTGTGATCTCCCCTATGAACTAGCATAGGAGCAAGGTTCTGTAATTACCACCAACAGGAGGAGATATATTTGAATAGAAAGGATAGACGAAAGGTAGACAATAATGAGCAGAGAACAGAAGTAGTATATGAATTGGACAAAAGGGCCTTCTAGAAGCCCAAGAAATTTCACCCTTTGGACAGAAACTTATATGAAGAAGATGGTCCTTAGAGAAACAGTTTCATAACCAACAGGAATCTAATTTTAAAAGAAAAATATAGGGGCGCCTGGGTGGCTCAGTGGGTTAAGCCTCTGCCTTCAGCTCAGGTCATGATCTCAGGGTCCTGGGATCAAGTCCCGCATCGGGTTCTCTGCTCAGCAGGGAGCCTGCTTCCCCTCTCTCTCTGCCTACTTGTGATCTCTCTCTGTCAAATAAATAAATAAAAATCTTTAAAAAAAAAAAAGAAAAATATATATTGTGTACCTCAGCAATATATACAGAGACAAGGAAAAGGTGTCTTTCAAGAAACTTTCTATCCCACCATGCGCCAGACATTTCTTTCTCTGCACTTTACATGGAACTTAATTCCTAACATGAATATATTTTCCACAGAAACAGCATAACAAACTCCATCGCTATAAAAACAGCAGAGACAAACTCTCCCTCAGAATTCCATAGAGCAAAGAGTCGTGAGGCTGGGTATCTCTGATGAGCATGGCTATTTTCTCTAAATCCTCTCAGGGTGTTTTCTGTTTTCCAAAATGAAAGCAACCTGGAAATTATTTACTTCATGGTGGAGACCCAGAAGAAGAGTAATGGTAGGCTGAAAGCTCACAAAAGAGAAGGCTGAAGCTGTCCTTTTCCTCAGGGAAAAATAATCTGAGTTTGATGCAATGCAGTCATTTTTTCCCCCCGCCATTCTTTTTATCTGCTGAAGCTGTGTTCTCCGAGAGCATTCATCAGGAAGCTCTTTCTTGGTTAGCAGAGAGACTCTGTATGAATTCTAACCCTGCTATATGATCCATCTTGGAAAGAAGAAAGTGTAATGAAAGGGGAGGGGAGATCATTCTTGTATTGATATTTACATTTCCCAGAACATATAAAACTAACTATCATTTAAAATTAATTGCTCACCAGACCACACTCCCACTGAGAAAATGTTGTTTTATTCAGAGAGGCGACTGACCCGAGTCCATTTGAGTTGGAGACACTGTTTTAATTATCCTCCTCGCTTCACTCCTCAAACAAGCCCCCTTTAATGGTTCAGTTTGTGCAAAGTTGCCCTCCTTTGTATTTTTAGTCAACTGAAGCTTCGGCCTTATATATCATTTTAATTAGTTAAAAGATTACTATTATAAACTTCTGAACTGACAAAACAATAATTGCTTTCCAGTCTATAAATGGTGGTGGTGGTGGTTTCTGGTGACAATCAGAGACCAATTTTTGAAGTTAGCATCTACCTGTTAGTGGTGAGGTTAACGTCCTGGTTTGTGGGGAAGAATAGTATAAAATTTTTAATGATCTTACAGTGGTTGGGTAATGTTTGAACATTGGAAAGATGGCACTCAGCTTCACTACCCACTACTAGTTTATTGAGGCATGAACCTAGGAGCAATAACCTGAAAGGAAAAGTAACCATTCAGTGAAGAATCATTAACTTCTACAACTTAACTCCTTAATAACCGACAAGTTAGGAGTCCTTAAATACCTTCACCTCTCAAGAACAATTCTTCTTATCTTTTTTTTCCTCTTTAACCTCCCAAACTAGTCTATCTAGCAACCCTACAGAAGATAACATGACCTAGGATGGAGTTAGAATCCTGGCTAGAAATAATTTAACTCTCTTTCATCCTGAAAATACTGTTTTACTAGCTCTGTCAGTACAAGTACAAATTGTTGGGAGACAATTCTCCGTGGGTCACACGCTTCTGCACATTTTGCACTACAAACGCTGATTGCACTTTTATTCTGGACTGAATTTTCAAGGATGTTTGTATAGTCAACAGCCTTGGAAGAAAAAGACAGTATTTCCCTCCAAAACAAAGAGAGATACTTTGCATGCTTAGCCTCCAGTGCAGTAAAGATAATGCCTCCGTGAGAGCAAACACGGAAATGCTTACTGCCCATTGTAAAATATTTGGGTTCCCTAAATTCAGAGTTCCACCTTCACGTGACAGTCCCTTGGACCCCGTTTCTGTTTGTTGGTTTGTTTCCATCACCCTGTGAAACTCAGGGAACTAGCAAAAGAGAAAAGAATGCTCCTTTTCTGACTATTGCTATCACTGTGAGCAATAGTCTTTTGTTTCTTACTCAGGAATTTATTTATTTATTTATTTATTGGTCGTCTACAAGTATCCGTGAAACGGTGTGGTCTCACTGGCTAGCTTGCCAAGTAGGGTAAAAATCTCAAAGCCTTGACAGTTCTTAACAAGAATCAGTTAGGAGGAAATGCACAGAGATGGAGGCTTTTCCCCCTCACATACCTGCTCTTGTTGCCTTCCTTCATGCTGAGGATGGAGAGAGCAGAACGTGAGGGCTTTCTGGGGTCCAGGTTCTCAGTGAATTGTAACACACTAGTGCAACGCAGACCCTTCCTCAGTATAGAGTTTGGGCTCAGTAGGTAGAATATTCTTGTGCTGCAACTGAGGACTCCTTCGGGTGGTGTCCATCCGACGGGACGCTGGGCTGACTGACCGTGCAGTGCAATATGGACTAGAGTATTCCTTGCCGAAGGTAAGAGATTGAACTCAGTCTAGCAGGAAAGGGACCTGAACATTCACTGGAACATGTGGGGATCTTGCTTCACAAAGGGGAAGTATTGTCAGAGCATTCAGAAACTGGAATCAGGCGGACAGTGGAGCTGAAGGCCAAAGTGTAACTAGTTGAAGAGGAACGTCACTTCAGGAAGTTTTTTCAGTTTTCCAAAATTTTCCCCTTTTTTAAACTGATATTTACCTTTTCTTCTTTTCAAGGGCACTGCCGCCCGATTTAGAATTCATTTCTTTTGGGTGCCTCAGAGACAAAAAGGTTATGAACTACAGATCTAGAATGTCCCCAGCAGCGGGTGGGGTTGGTGCTGCCAAGCCCAGTGTCTGCAAGGAATCCCCCACCCCAACGCCCAGGAGGTTTATTCTCACAGGAACTGACAGGTTACACCAGGGTCTAAATACAGAGCTGAGCAGGGATGCCTCGGTGGCTCAAAGTACTCTACGAACAGACTTAGAGATTTATTTCTCTGGGGTCAGCCCCAGACCTCACACAGAAAGCTTTGCCAGTCACACCTAAAGGATAAGATAAGAGAAATGCATCTCACGGGCCCTTGCCAGAGGCAGAACTCCAGGAGGAGGTCTTGGGTCTCTGCAGAAAAATTGCAGGAGAGGAATTCCACATACCACAGAGGATAAGTGACAGGACGCAAGGAGGAAGGACCAAGGATAAATGGGCTGCACTGAAGCCTGCCTCACCCTGTGGAGAATGTGGGAGAGCTTCCTCCCTGCCAATCCTAAGAAGTTGCTGCCCTCAGACATTCTGGTTTCCTCCTTTATGATAATGTAAAAAAATGGCCCCGGTGCCTATGAAGTCCTAGAGGTTGAGCTATAGGGAGTGACCTCTGTCAATACCCCTAGAGCAAAGAAAAGTGATTTCTCATAGGAAGAACCTCACTCTTCACCTTTGATTAAAAATAAAAATAAACATAAATATTTTAGGTTAATGTGCTAATTGACCACCTGCTATGTTCACACTTATCCTCTGCAAAGGAAAGCCCAGCTGTCTTTCTATTGAAGATGTATTAAATTAGAAAGACCTTTCTAGAAAGTCTAATTTGAGGATGGCTCTATGTTCTAACAAGGACTTTTGGCCCCTGGGAAATATAAGGAGGAATATCCAGAAGTAGTGATAATAGATTTTCTGTTTTTTAATCCTGATGGGAAAGCTTATTTTGAAGAGTTTCAATTCTTCATGCAAATATACAACAGATGACAGAACTGAGTAACTGCTAAGAACTCAGCTCCTCCTGGACAGTCTTTCCAGGTTCTGATTTCCTATTACAATTCAATTCTTGGGGCACCTGGGTGGCTTAGTGGGTTAAGCGTGTGCCTTCACCTCAGGTCATGATCCCAGAGTCCCAGGATCAAGCCCTGCATTAGACTCTGCACTCAGTGGGGCCTCTGCTTCTCCCTCTGACCCTTCCTCCTCTCATGTTCTCTCTCTCAAATAAATAAAATAAAATAAAATCCATTCAATTCTTAGGTCCACTTAGAGAGGAAGGAAAAGAATGTCTCTTGCTTCAAACTCATAATGGCATCCAGCTTTGCTTTGCCCACTTTAGGTAGATTGCTTGGTTTGGACGCTTACACTATTTTTTCTGGAAACCACTCATACTTCTGGGTTGCACTCTGAAACCACTAGAAGTCATCTGGCTGAGAAGGAATTAGAGTCCAAGTACTTTTTTTATGGCTTTATTTTACCTGCTCCTCCTGAGCACCCTGCACTTTAACAAACACAGAAAACACATTTATTGACAACTTTTTACAGTGATGTCCTGCAGGAAGATTTGATGTTACCCACTCCTTCCCGAGTTTTACTGCAAAAGAAGCAGCCCTGCTGAATCCAGCTGGTGACTCCCATGGAAAAGTTTACCACAGAAACATTTGCAATCAGTTAAGACTTTGGTCCCATAATGCTCAGCAGAGGAAGTTGAAGACAATTTAGAATGGAAATAAAACTCTATATGCCAAACATTAGAGCTAAGTTTTCAAGCATCACCCTTGGAAGACGTGTGTTTTTCTCATTGTTTGGTGCCCAGTGAATGGAGATGAGTATGTCTTTAAGATTTTTATTCACTGTGTTTGTGTCTGCATCTGTATAGAACATTATCTTCCCCTTGGCAGGTCACCTAGACTTGCCCACATCTGGTTCTGCTTTCATTTCTCTTACCCTATTCCTTTCTGGCCAGCTCTCAAAAAGAACTACAGCTTTATAGGTGCCACGGAGGCATATGGCTGAAGGGAATATTTTCCCTTTTACCAAGCTCCTATTTCTGTTTTGATTTCTTCCCCTTATTTTTCACTTAATTAGGAAGAATTACAATTGAGTAGAGGCTTTTATTAGTATTTAGGAAAAATGCCATGTTAAAAGGCATTTTAGAGTGATCTGAATGCTTGGAAACTTTCTTTTTACTACTGACTGCAGGCTATGTGGAGAGGCAGTTCCACCGATGGACCAGGGGCTTCAGTGTTGGGCAGAGTCCGTTCCAAGTCCGTTCCAAGTCTAGTTCTGCCTCTCGGTGACCTGAATCCTGGATTTTCGCATCTGTATTTATGCGATTAAAGGAAGTCGACATGTTTAGGTTGTTGTGAAGATTAACTCTACACGCATGATAAGTGCCTGGTAAAAGGGAAGTATTATTAACAAAGAGTAGCTCTTAATATTTGGCGGCAGTAAAATGCAACATTCTGATCATACTCAGCAATTAAAAGGAAAACGTGCTGGTTTTCATCTCTGTGAGAGCTCATTATTATGTAGTGGTTTTCCATTAGGCCCCATAGAATGGCATTGCTAACAATAAAGGCTGTGAAGGCTTACTGAGCCACAGAAGTTTTATTTGTTTAATGTGAGACAATAGTCCCAAGGACAATACATTCATGGTCTGGGAAAGAGAAACAGATTACTAGAAAAACAGTAACGTGCTGAACACGTCAAAGAAAAATACAGCACTGAGAAACATGAAAATAAGTCCTGGTACCAGGAATAAGGTAAAACCATGATTATTTACTGAAAATCCAGGGAGCTCACCCTCTAAAACAGACAAGATTAGCCGAAGGAAACCATTGTCTATCTTTCTCCTCTATTCTCTTGATTATAATCAGCTTAGGCTCCCAAGTGAAGGGAAAAGAATGGCTCCAGCTAGGTGAGACCAGTGCCAATCTCAGTTAACTATTTGAGTTGGCCAAGTGGAGTCACCTCAGAATGAGGTGTTACTGTAAAATGAAACACCTGTAAGCAGTAAGATCAAGCCCAGAGTCTTCTCTACACTCACCTTGGGTAGTCCTAGACATAAAGGAAAATGAAGTTTAAAATAGAGAATTTGAACAAGATCTTCAAAGACGACAGATTTGTGGTAGTTTTTTCACTCCTGGAGTCAAGTAAGATACATTGTATGATTCTCGTAGGATTTACATAACTGGCTGGATTTCAAGTTTGCTTCCTCCATGTGGGTGATGGTGTTTGCTGCAGGAGGGGAGAAATCTATGATTTGTAACTTTAAGGCAGCAATTATCTTCTATACTTCCTAACAATTTCCCAGGCACCCCAAGACAGTCACACCCATCTCTCTGTATTCTGTAAAAATATTTTTTGTTTCCTCTCTCTCTCTCTCTCAGGTGAGGTTGACTTTCATCAAGAAAGACGGGGATGGTGGTAAACATTGGAGTTTGTCTTTAATCAGTTTTCCTGTCTCCCATTTGGTATCGCTTACTTCCCTCTGGGTCATTTCAATGAAATTAGACTTCACCATGCCGTCCTAAATAAAGGAAAAGAGGAGTATGAATTAATGAAGTTTGGGTAATATAATTCTTTTAATGAAATTCACGTTTATTGCTTTAAAGAATCTATGGTAATTAAAACTAGACTGAGAACTGCTTCGTTGAGATTCAAATTTAATAAATAACGAAGCAAGATTTGCAATTAGATTATCATATCCAGGCGCCAGCCCAAGTATTGCCGACGTCTGCTTATCTTGTAAGTGTACTCTTTTATTCATTTATTCATTCATTCTTTCCACACAGACTTATTGAGCACGTATTATTTGCCAGGTCGATGCTAGATGCTAGAGATAGAATGGTTAAGAAGAGAGAATTGCTTCTTCACCTGATTGCATCTTGTATAACTGGAAAAACTTTTCTTCTAATTAATCTTTCCCCTTATGATCTTATTTACATGATTCCATATATTCATATAATCACAGACTCACAATACGTCTAAATTAATGAGGCTTTATCCTAGTATCCCCCCCCAACCAAGAGCAGAAACTGATCAGCAACTCTTTTCTTTTTCTGCAGCCGTGTGTCTTAAGAGGTAAAAAAAAAAAAAAAAAAACTGTCTCAGTCTGTTTTCTTTTTCTCTGACAATTTGCAGGAAATAGGTGACTTTTGATCTGAAGAGACCCATAAGGTTAGTCTGTTCTTTATTTCTGCTGTACCAATTATTACAAAAGTTCTAACAATCAAGCTAAGAGAAGTAATATGAAGTCAGGCAAATATTGTTCAGTAAAAATGTGGCAGAAATCCATTTTGATGGAAAGAAGCTGAAACCTCCTCTAGGTCACCGTAATATAGCTGTCTCAGGTGGAAAGTGCCGTTGGAAAGTCATGGTTATGCCCACAAGTGTTACATAATGTTTATTGTTCAGAAGTACATCTGCCCCTCAGTACTACCACTAACGGGCATAGAGTCCTGTAAGAATTGAGTCTGGCGGTCCCATGTCTGCTGTGACCTTGGTCAGTGGCCTCATCACTTAAGGATGCGGGATACTTAACAGCACAGTAGTTGAAATCAGAAGCCTGATTTGTGACTGTGGGCGAAACTCTTTCCATCAGTGGGCTTTTCTTTCAAAATGATGAGGTCAGACCAGAAGTTCTCTAAAAGACTCTCCAGTGTTAGCGTTCTTCATTTCTAGAATTAGAGCTAACACCAGAGCTGTTTCCCAGGTTGGGGAAAAAAAAAAAAAAAAGGCTTTGAACGGCACCTGCTCACTCAGCACTCTTCCTCACACTAGTCCTTTTGGGATTGTCACACTGGACCATCCAAGGGCAGAGGAAAAGGTGGTAATAAGCCCACGTCATGGGTTGAATTGTGTTCCCCACCCCCAATTTGTAGGTTGAATCCTAACCTCCAGTACCTCAGATTGTGACCTTATTTGATGATAGGGTTCTTAAAGAGTTAAAAGGGTTTAAAGAGTTGAAATGAAGCCATTAGGATGGCTGTAATCCAATATGACTGATGTTTTTATAAAAGGGAGAGATTTGGCTGTAGAGGTATACGCAGAGGAAAGGTGATGTGAAGACACAGGAAGAAGAAGACAGCCATCTGCAAGCCAGAGGGAGAGGCGTGGAGCATATCCTTCCCTCTCTTAGCCCTCAGAAGCAATCAATCCTGCAACACCTAGAACTCAGATTTCCAGACTCCAGAACTGGGAGCTGATAAAGTTCTATGGTTTAGCCACGCAGTTTGTAATACTTTGTTAAGGCAGCCCTAGCAAACTAACACACCCCATGAGCTAGTTCCAAGAACACAAAAAGGGGTCTGGCTGTCCCAAATAATTAAAGGCTTGGATCCTAGACTTCTTGCCCCTTCTAAACACACACCTCAATTAGCATGTTGCCGCCTCATAACACCAACTTTGTCCCACTCCCCAAAACTGTCAGGGATATCTCATCTGATTTGCCCACCCTGATTCCCTGCCTCAGAATGGTCTCCTGAATGGTTGGATTTGATAGTGAGGACCCCTTTTAGCTACAGTATCTGCATAAATATATGTAGCAGGTAATAGGATCCACTGAGACAATTTAAGAGAAGGAATGGATATGAGTAATATGGTGCTTGAGGAAGATCAGTACTGACAAGGCAAAGGAGGGTTTAGTAGGAGAGAGAAGTAGAGGTTGAGAGACAACAATCTTTGTAATTGTTCAAACTGTCGGTCCCGCCATGTGACCAAATAGTCAACAGAATTAGATCAATGAGCGATTCTCAAACTTGAGTGTGAGCTAGAATTGCCTGAAGACTTCTTAAAACAAAGATTGCTGGACCCCACCCTTGGGGATCCTGTGTCATTAGGTCTGGGGAAGAGGACCAGAATTTCTATTTCTAACAGGTTTCCCAAGTGAGGCTGATTCTACTGCTTTAGAGACCACACGTTTAGAATCGCTGGGCTGGACTGTCACAGCTATGACATTAGAGAATTTGGCTCCAAGTTCTAATTAAAAAAATTTTTTTTTCAAGTTTGGCTTTTGGCAAAAACAGGGTTTATTTATGTTTTCGATTTTGTTTTTGGCCTGAATTATCCAAGCTGTTAAATACACAAGAGTACCAACTCAATGATAATTGATCGTGCAAAATTCTCTCTGATGTGAGGCCATATTAACCAGGAATGAGAGGCATCAGATGCTAAAACTGAAGGGGAAAGGTCTTGAATTCGTGTCCTCAAATCTGGCCACAGTCTTCTTTTGAGTTAAAAATGTAGGTGACTAGGGGCACCTGGGTGGCTCAGTGGGTTAAAGCCTCTGCCTTCGGCTCAGGTCATGATCTCAGGGTCCTGGGATCGAGCCCCACATCAGGCTCTCTGCTCAGCAGGGAGCCTGCTTCTTCCCTCTCTCTCTGCCTGCCTCTCTGCCTACTTGTGATCTCTCTCTCTGTCAATTAAATAAATAAAATCTTAAAAAAAAAAAAAATGTAGGTGACTACCAATCGTATTCATCCAGCTTTCCTACCCCAGTTGAGAATCACTGATTCATAATTTGCAAAGCCTTTGCATTTGTTTTTCAAAAGCATTAGTGAATTCACAAATAATGGTTCCATTCATTGTTCTATGTATGTAGGCCGAGAAAGTATTACTTCCAACTTACGGATTAAAAAATGAGGCTCAAAAAGGATCTTGCCCCTCTTTTATTTTTGCTCTTTCCAGGATTTTAATAATTTTCCAAAAAAGATTAATGTTCCAGCTCCAGAAGTGTCTCTTATCTTATGTAATAGAAACAATATCGGACTGATCGTTAAATTCACACAAGCAATTTAAAGCAAATCGCCACAGAATTAAGGTCCATTAAAAAGAGCCAATCAGCCCGAACGGACTTCTCCCTTCGTAAATTATGGATTCTGCTTGAATATTCATCCTATCACATTGATCAAATTCCTGATTCTTTCTTCTGTGTCCTTAGAATTAATTTCATAGAAAGTGGCTTCAAGCCACAGATCCAGCAAATAGTCCCTTGTTAAATGAGGGGAAAATAAGCTTCTTGTTTCTGATTTTCTTCAAGTTCACAAAGAGAAAAATCCCAAGAACTGTACTTTCTATTAAACTGAGAAGAGAGATGCGTAATGAGGAAAGAATTTTGTTCAACAATAGCAGCGGTGCCACATAGCTGACCAGCTGGAGCCCCGCCCAGCTGCGGCCCCACAGCCCGCCCTTCCAGAAAGAAGCCAGCGTGGCTCAGCAGAGGCGCTCTGACAGAGGGCGTTTGCCCTCAGCCTTCCAGCCAAGAAGCCAGCCATCCCCTCCCCTAGCAGTATTCATGCATTTAGAAAACTTTAGCGTCTTTCTCTCTTTCATTTCCCAACTTCTGTCCTTTAAATCCGTTTCATGGCTCTCACAATGAGCATTGTAGTGTATTGGGTCCATCCAGATGATCGTTGGATTTCACTAAGAAATGAGTTGTTTTCATTTCCTTGGGGACTTACTGTTACTCAAAAGATGGGGGTTACACACTGACACTTGACCTTCATGAGAGAAAGCAAGAGAAAGACACACACAGACACACAGAGACGGGGGTGGGGGCATTCTGAGATGGACATTTCGACCTCTCCTTCCTGATCGCTATTTAAAGCACTTATTCTGACTTGGAGAAAATGTAATATATAGATCCTTAATGTGTTTAGTTAAGGACCTCATGAATCATGTGGATTTCTCCACAGCCTAAGTGGCTATTACGCTGACCCAAGGGTGTGCCATTTTGTGGACACTTCATTTGTGTGTCCCTGTTTATTTGTAGCGAGCAAGCGCAGTTCTGTAAGACACTGATTAGAGAGTCAGTGGAAGTCGTTATCTACTCTAAGTTGCATACAGCAAGAAACTGCCAAGCGGTGTTCCCATAATTGAAGACGCTAAGCTCTCAGACTTGATTGTGATTTTGGTTTGGGGCTTCCAGTTCTAGCTCAGGCTCTCAATAAGTCCAAGACTACTCTTTATCTTGAAAGATTCCTTTTCAGGAACGACACTCCCAACCACGAATCCTGGAGATTGCATACCACTTGGTGCATGTAAAACTTCCTTTTTAACTACAACAATCTCATCCTTAGTCCTCTAAAGCTAAAGAACCAACGCTGCTTCCTTTGCTTACCACTGGATTTCAACTTTGCGAGGAATTTTACTAAGTAGAGAGAGGCAGTGGGGGTTGGTGATGGCGGTGGGTTAGCATGAAGCAGGGCTTTCGTAACAGCTGTTATACATCAAGAAGACAGGCTTCTGTAACCCTTTCCTGGCACACTAGTGCAACACAAAAGCCAGACGTTGCATGCTGATATTTTCCCTTGAAAACATAAACACACTGTAACATATGAACTAATATGAACTAATTCATATTTAAATATGATTAATAAAATGTGACACCATTTGTGTCCGCACTTCGGATTACCGCAGAGAAGCGTGAGAACACAGAGGCACTGAACAGTGTTGGTATCACTGACATCCCCAAATGGTGCTGCTGTTTGCTGGTTTCTCAAGGGAAGCCACTCTTTTCCCACTGAGATGTAGATCAAGAAAACACCAATCTGAAAAGTAAAAAGAAAAAGTCTAGGGTTGGACCTGACCTTGGTCACATCTCAAAAGTGTGTTCAAGAGTTAATTCCAGGGCACCTCCCAGGAAATGACAAATGTTTCCACAGCCCAAGTTGTGCTCATTCCCCGACCCCCAATATCCAGACTTCCAGGCTTCAAATAGTTAGAAAAAAGTGTTTGGTTTGAAATAATTCCTGAGGTTTAGCTTGCCTCGCAAACCACATTCTTTTTGCCCTCCTCCCCCAGCCCAGTTTTAAGAAAAGAAATATAAAGAGGAAAAGGAAAATAACTTGGAATTCTGATGACAGGCTTTCATAAAACTGTCGACGTTGCTTGCTGAGGCAAACAGTGATAATGACGACAACAGCAACAATAATAAATCTAGAGCATAGGGTTTCTGTAGTTGCCAAATATTTGTCTTCAATTTAAAGATATTTGTCTTCTTTTTCACACCTTGAATTCTTACTGTGGTTTTCACTTTACAGTTTTCCATTTTAGCTTAATTCCATTTCACCCTACTCCTGTGAAGACACCAACTGTTTTGTGAAGCCCAAGTTTCCTCGATGTACCAAAACCCTTAAATCAGTGTCTGTAAACTTTTTTTAACTTGCAGATGCCAGGGCCCCATCCCTAAAAATTCTCATTCTGATCTGAGGCTTTACAAAGTGTAATTGGTCTTCCAGTGATTTTTAAGTAGAACGTGACTTGGAAAACACTGCTATATAGTGTATCCCTACACACACACACACACACACACACACACACAACTCCCATTTAGTGATTACTATCAGAGAAGAATAGTCACCTTTAAGAGTTCTATTTGGAATACTCCTGCAGAAGATATCCACCTTTTCCTTAATAATAAGCTAGACTTCTAGAAAAAGTGGCCAGTCTGCCTCACTACTTCTTAACCCCACTGCCCACTTCCAGTGGGTATAATCTAGCTTTTCTCCTCATGATTCCTTGATCAGTGATCAGTGGTCTTCTTTAGTCCCTTCCTTCTTAAACATATTTTCAGCCTTAATACTTGACCATCTTCACCTTCTTGAAGCCTATTACTCCTTTGCATTAGGAGCTCTGCACTCCTTCAGATGTCTTCTTATCTCTTTCTGTGTTCTTTCTCTGTATTCTCATATTCCTTCTGCTGCAAAAAATTCTTCCCAGATCTGCCATTGGCTGTTGTACTTTCTATCTCCACAAATTCTCATCTGGCAAGCTTGTTCAACCCCACAGCTTCAAGATTCTTCCCAGACTCTTCTAATTCTGACCTCTGTCCCGTCTCCATTCCTCACCCTTTATTGTTCGCAAGACTCCCTCTTCCGGCTCTTCCACAATACCCCCAAAGCAGCGTACTCAAAAGGGAATTCATCTTTTCTCCCAAATCCACTACTCACATGGTGTTTTGTGGTTTCATAAATAGTAGCTCCATCCTCTCATCCATTGGGACTCTAAGCTACAACATCATCTCTGATTCCTACACTACCAGCCGGCAACATTCAAACAGGGATCTAGCCCTGTCGATTCTTCTACCCAGATGTCTCCTTCCTAGTCCTACTACCAGGCTAGACATAATGTTGGATTTTCAATAAGGGGAAGATTTTTTGAGAACAAGAGTATTCAGAAAAAGACTCAAAATGCTCAAGATGAGACTTGAACACTCCTTGAAAGACAAAGAGAATTTCAGTAAGTGAAAGGAGCTATGGAATGGGATCTGGTCGAAAGAACATGGGTAAAGGTGCAGATATGGACATAAGTGTGGCATGTGCATGTACACTGAGGATTTGTTGGACTAAAGCCAAGTGTGCTTATTAGTCTCCAAAAGTGACTCCCTGATAAATCGTGCTTCTAGGTAATCAGACCTTATCCCATCCCATCCTCTTGAATCTTAGTTGGCACTGATGTCCTCTTTGTGATTTTGGGATTTGGGATGACACAGTGGCACTGTGTCACCTCCGTCCCATGGCTCAGAGAGAAGTCATCTCGCAGCTTCTGCTTTAGTCTCTTAGAACACTGTGTGTTCTAAGAAAACCGACTGCTATGCTGGAGCTGCCACATTGTAGACATTTGTGTCAACAGTCCCAGTTGAGCCCCAGACTTTCAGTCATCTCTGTTAAGGCAACACATGTACCATATATACAAACAGAGCCATCTTGGACCCTTTGGACCAGAGCAGCTAATGGCTGGAACCTAAGTGAACTCAGCTGATACAAAGTAAAACAGAATAAGCACCCAACTAAGCCTCACTTGAATACCTGAGCCACAAATCAAAAGTTTGTTGTTTAAAGACACTACGGTTCAGGCTGGCTTGTTAGCAGTAGATAACCAAAGCACAAAGCACAAAACAAAACAAATTTTGTTGAGTAGTAGAAAATAAGATTAAATATGTATGATGTTTCCAAATTATGGAGAGTCTTGAAAACATCAAGCAGAATGGCTCTTTCTGCTGATACAGGATAGTAGGGAGTAAATGAAAGTTTTGAGGAGTAGAATGATAATCGCAGCATTGTGTGAAAGAGTTTGGCAGAAACACACAAAATGCATACATGAATGGCAAGCATTTGACAATCCGATATAAAAGATCTAGGGTCTAAAATTGGTCTTGTTGATATAAAAAAAACTTATTGAGCTTGCTACTACCTCAAGGGATTGTTGTGCTGGCTAACTCGGTCATACACAGACAGTACTGGAAAAGCTCATTCTACATACCGTATAAAATAAATTCTTATTAGCCAGACGAAGGAGAGACTAGAGGCATCAAAGCAACTACAAAGTTGGAACAGCAATCTGCCAATTGTGTGAAGCATTGCTTCTTTAGGATAAGGGATTTGGTCCCTTGCTAGCCTTATTTCCCACCACTTCCTGCTACATAATTTGTACCCTAACCCCATTAACCACAGAGGGTTGCCTGGGCACTCTGTTTCATACTATACCCCCTGCCTCTATGTCTTGTCTTTCTCTTCTTATCTACCATGCCATCCTATTCCTCTTTCAAAACTCACTGAGAGGTTTGCGTCTCTTACTGACTTTTCTTGATTTTCACAGTTTGAATTAATAGCTCTTATTGTGGCCTCCACTACACATTATACTCTACAGTAATTCCACATCGTATTAAATGGCATTTGTTGGTCTATGTATTTGTATTTCCAATGGTATTACACTCTGAGCAGCTTTGATTATCTGACACACAGTATGGGGCTTAATCCATATTTTTCTTTGCTGTTTTTATTAACTAGAACATTTGGGATAGTAATTAGGAAGGTTGAAACAAGTGGCATCTTAAAGGAAAAAAATAAGATGTTACGACTGACTGAATTTTAGAACAAAGACTATGGAAAAATCACGGGTGATACTGAGATTTTAAGATGCACAACTGAGAGACCATTATGGTACAAAGAGACTCGGGAAAATACAAAGATTTTGGACATAATGGAAGAATTTTGGAAAGCTTAGATGTGAATATGTTAAATTGAGAAGATGGCAAAACATGCGAATAGAAATACCCAGAGTTAGTTGGATATTTAAGGCTAATTTTGAGTTCATAGAACAAAAGTCAACATAGAGTGGTGGTGCTTACATTAGAATGATGATATTCAGTTACCTCCCCGTTAAAAGATCTTCTCAGAGGAATAGTGTGCTGAGAAGGGAGAAGACCCATCTACAGGGATCAAGAGAAAAAAAGAGGTTGTAGAGGGAAACTGAAAGGGGTCAGTATTCATAAGGCTACTTGTAGTGATTTCACAGAAACCAGTAGCAGTTGCCCACCAGTCATCAGCAAATAATGTCCTAGAATATACCATGTGCAATTCTAAGTTAGAGCCACAACTCTGCCTTTCTCCCTTCTTTCCCCATATTTATTAGACACCATCATCCACTCAATGTTCCAAAGGACATTTAGGAATTATTCAGAATTCTTCCCTTAATCCCAGTATTCTCTCAGCAAATTTTATGAACCTGCCCTTGAAACACAATTCTCCTTCTCTTCCTGTCCAACCCACCACCACCATGTTATGTGATACAATTGCTTTTTAACTGCCTGCCTCTAATCTCAACTCCCCAAGGTCCATCCTTCCCACTGCCAGAATAATTGTTCTAAGACACAAATCAAACCACAGAATTGCCCTAGTGAGAATCCCTCGATAACTCTCCATTCCCTGTAAGATAGACCTTTGTCCTCCGTGACATGGATGCTGCCCACTTGTCTACTTCTCTTCGGATTCTTTACGATAAACAGCTCTCATGTTCCATCCATGGGAAATTATACACACGTATTTCAAAACAATTATGCTTGAAAAGGAATTTATCATTTTCTCAGGCTTAAATGCACTCTTCTGCTAGGATTCTGCCTCAGAAATGTTATTACAGGACGCCTGGCTGGCTCCGTCGGTAAAGTGTCTGCCTTTGGCTCAGGTCATGATCCCAGGGTCCTGGGATTGAGTCCCACATTAGGTTCCAATTGGGCTCCTTGCTCAGCGGGGAACCTGCTTCTCTCTTTGCCTGCCCCTCCCCCTACTTTTGCATGTGCATGTGCTCTCTTTCTCTCTCTAGAAAATAAATAAATAAAATCTTAAAAGAGAAAGAAAGGAATGTTATCACAAGGTAGAAAACTGATAGTCACATTTGATTTTCTCTTTTCCTGCTTCTTATATCCTAAATCCACCTAATTCTCTTCATCCCCAATATTATCACCCCAGACCCCACTACCAATCATCTCTCATCCGGAAGTATCTCTTAAAGTTCTCTTAAAGAGTCTTGTGCCACTCAGCTCTCTCCAGTCCATTCTCAAGAGCACAGAGAGTTGTCTTTCTAAACAAAATCTGATTGGGGTTAGAGTTAGAAGGTTAGGTTAACGTTTTGCTTAGGGCTTAATATTCTTTAGTGGATTCTCATTGCTGCCAGAATAAATTTCTTGAGATGCCTTTCAAGAACCACCCCCCCTCCCCCGCCACCCGATTGTCTTCTGGCTAACCTGGAGCATCTATAGACTCGACCGGTACCTCACCCATCTCCCTTCCCTTACCCAAATGGCACCCATTTGTTATGGACTGAATGTTTTCTTCCCCACCAAATTTGGCTGTGATGAATAACACCCCAATGTGATGGTATTTAAACATGGGGCTTTGAGAGATTGTTAGGTATAGATGAGGTCATGATGGTGAGGCCCCCATGAAGGGATTAGTATCTATTTATGTAGAGGCAGAGAGACCAGAGTTCTCATGCTCTCTCTTCCATATGAAGATAAAACAAGAAAGGCAGCCAGTTAGAAGACAAAAAGTGGGTTCTTACCAGAAACCGAATCTGTAGGCACTTGACCTTGGATTTCCCAGCTTCCAGAGCAGTGGGAAATAAATGTCTGTCGTTTTAGCCATTCAGTCTGTTGTATGTTGTTATGGCAGCCCAAGCTAAGTCACCATTCTCATTCTGAGTTTGGTATTTCCCCAGAGGCCTCCCCTATGTCCCATGGCTAGATCAGGGCCCCTGCCATGTACTCCCATAGCACCCATATATTTCCTGTCAGATTCATCACAGTTTATGGTGCAGACTTGTTTAATATCTGTCTTTTCTGTTAGACTGTAGATCATGAGAGCAGGAACCCTCTTGCCTTAGATTATCAGTGCCTGCCACAGTGCCTGAGACATAGTAGGCATAAAATACTGAGATACAGTAGACATAAAGTAAGTACTTAATAAGTAAATAGATAAATAACTTGATTGCACCATACTCCTATGCTTTTACATATTCTTGTTTATTTCCTGCAGTGCCAACCTAACAAACCCTCACCCATCAATAATTATCTTTTCCTCTTGGAGCTCCACCTTAATATTCTCAGACAAAGTTAGATACCTCATTTGTTTCCCTATAGAAAGACCTCTGTCATATTGTATTGTGTCTGTTTCACACATCCCCGCTAAATTATGAGCAGCTTGAAGGCAATTATCATCTTAAGCATCCATTTCTCCTCAGGCTTATGATTCAAGACATGTTTGCTGAATAAATCTATAAACGATTCACTTGAGAAAGAAGTAGGTTAAGTAATATTTCTTCCAATATGGAGGGATGGAGCTATCCTAACTATTCAGTGATTCCAGTTCTTTGTTACCATATTTGAAAGGCATCATAAACATAAAAGGAACAATAGTCTATTTTTTTAAGATATTTAAAGATATGGAAAAAAAAGTGTTAATATAGTCATTTTACATTATGAATATACCTTCAGTTAATTGTGAGACTCTTCCACCAATTCCTTATTGTTCACTACAGTACATCTTTTAACCCTTTCTTTATTCTTAAAAACAATTGAATAGGGCACCTGGGTGGCTCAGTGGGTTAAAGCCTCTGCCTTCCGCTCAGGTCATGATCCCAGGGTCCTGGGATCGCGCCCCACATCAGGCTCTCTGCTCAGCAGGGAGTCTGCTTCTCCCTCTCTCTCTGCCTGCTGCTCTGCCTACTTGTGATCTCTCTGTCAAAAAAATAAATAAAATCTTTAAAAAAAAACACACAACTGAAGCAGTGGAGTTTCCTTAATATTCTTTGGGGAAAAAAAATCCATCTAAAACATTAGAGGTCATTCCATTTTAATTTGTGTTGTAAATTTTCACTATTCTTTCTTAAAGAATTATTTTTCTATTTGTAATTCTTTGAATTACCACTGTCATTCTCTGACTTCACTTTCTACAAATATTTTGGAGACGAAGTCTGCAAGAGATCTGAGTTCCAAGAATCAGTGAACTATACTATTTCAGACCTTTGTCATTGTCTGGTCACAAGACATTGATGGAACCACTTTATGTCTCTGGAATAACTCCATTATGCTTCACATGAAGTGTGGTAATCACTCCTGTAAAAATAGAGCAAATGGTCTCTTAAATTCCTTTTTGCTCCTCGCTCCTGACATGGGCTTTCATACCTGCTGAAGCTTTATGTGGAAAGTTTCCTCAGCTTGAAGAACATTTTGTATTATTCGAGACAATAATAGATGGTTCACACTGATTTGCCATATTTTTTACTTGTCTTTCATTTTCATGAGATTGTGAACTTTAAAAAAATTGCTTGAGGTAAAATTCGCATAAAAGAAAATTAATCACCTTAAAGTGTAAAATTCAGTGGCACTTAGTATCTCTGCAGTGTTGTGAGACCATACAACTGTATAGTTCCAGAACATTCTCATCATCATAAAAGGAGACCCATACCTATTGAGTACTCATTCGCTATTGCCCTTTCCCCCTAGCCCTTTGCCACCACCAAATTGCCTCTGTGGAATTCTCTATTCTGTGTAATTCAAATAAGTGGAATCACACATTATGTAACCCCTTTGTGTCTGGTTTCCTTCACTTGGCATAATACTTTGGAGGTTCATCCGTGTAGCGGCATGTATCAATACTTCATTCCTTTCTGCAGATGACTAAAATTCTGTTGTACGGATATGCCACATTTTGTGTATCCATTCACCCATTAATGGATATTTGGGTTGTTTCCATATTTTGGGTAGTGTGAATAGAGCTGCTGTGAACATGTCAACTTCTTCTTTTTTATTTTTTTTATATTTTTATTTTTATTTATTTGACAGAGAGAAATCACAACTAGGCAGAGAGGCAGGCAGAGAGAGAGGAGGAAGCAGGCTCCCTGAAGAGCAGAGAGCCCGACGCGGGGCTCGATCCCAGGACCCTGGGAACACAACCTGAGCCGAAGGCAGAGGCTTTAACCCACTGAGCCACCCAGGCGCCCCTGAACATGTCAACTTCTTAAGGACATAATACTCAAATCTGTTGAGTATTATGATGTAAGTTAATGTTTTTAAAGAATATACAAAGACAAGCTCATAAACACCCCCCCCCACACACACATACACATCCCATGCTTCTCCTATCTTCCTCATCTCCAGTAATGATACCAATGCCCACTTAGTAGCCCGTGGCAGAAACTGCTCCATTTTCCATATTTAACTGTTTATCAAGTCCTATTGATTTTAATTTTAATTAATGTTAAGTCTTGAATATCTCTCAGATCTGCCCTCTTTTCTCGATCTTTACTGCTTCAGCCTTAGGTTAGGCCTTCATCATCCTTGTACGTTACAATGCCTTTCTAAATGACTGTCCAGACTCCTGGCTCTTTCTACTGCTCCTTGATAGGGCACAGATCGAATGGTATCGAATTGCTGCTGAAAACCCTCCAGTGATTCTCCGCACACTATATATCAGAGGAAGCCTCCTTAATATGGCACAAGATGCCCTTTATAGTTTTTCTTTTTCTTTCTTTCTTTTTTTTTTTTTTTTTTGAGAGTTTATTTATTTGAGAGAGAGAATGAGAGAGGAAGGAGGAGTGGAGGGAGAGGGACAAGCAGACTGAGCTGAGGGCAAAGCGTGATGCAGGGCTCGATCCCATGGCCCTGAGATCATGACCTAAGCTGAAATCAAGAGTCAGTTGCTTAACAGACTGAGCCACCCAGGCGCCCCTCTTGTTTTTCTTTAACTTACAATGGTCTTGTTTTTTCACTGGTCTTTAATTCTACCCTAACTTCTAACTCTGCGCATGTATTTCCCCTCCCCCAGTACATCCCCTTCTCTTTCATCCGTCCATTCAGCCAATAAATGTCAAGTCAGTATTACCTGTCCGTTGACACTGGGGCGAATAGGAAAAGCAAGGCAGTATTGACAGCTGAAGTGGATAATTATGTGTTACGGAGCCTGTCCCGTTTATTGGAGGGTATTTGGCAGCATCTCTGGCCTCTATCCACGAGATGCCAGTAGGGCCCCCCCTCCCCCGCCACCCCCTGTGATGGTAAAAAAAAAATGTCTCCAGATACTGCCAAATCTCCTGGGGCCAGAATTGCCCAGGTTGAGACCCAGTATTCAAGAGGGAAATTTTTATAGCACTAATTATTTTCTAAATAGGGATTATGGTAAATGTCATCTGTTTCTGCACATGTTGTACCACCTCCCTAGGAAAGGTTTTCCTTTCCTTTTGGCCTCATGATTTCCTCTAAGAGTCAGTTTTAGTGTTTCCTTCCCCTAGTCGGCCATTCCCAGCAGAATCAGTTACTTCTTCTTTGATCCTCCTGGAGACTCCCTTAGATCTTAATACATTGTTCACTGAATAAACACAAAATATCTTTATTTTAATGAGCTAATGTGCTTGTTTCTCCAGCTATGTAAGGCAGTTTCTCCCCACGCGTAAATTGCCCCTATTTCAAATTTTAGTAAACAAGGGATTTCAGTGTATGCAAATTTAGTTTTGTATACTTTTTCCCAAGCACAAAATTTTAGTTCCCATATATAAGAATTATAAGTCACTCCTGTTGAGGATAATTAGGAAAAAAAAAAAGAAATTGGGTGTCAAGAATAAAAAAGTAAAGTAAAGCAGATGGCATAGCAGTAAGAGAGGTTTTGCCTTGAGGCTTTAGGAAATAAGGGAATCTGAGGAGACATAAACCAGGACCTTAAAATGGCACTCCCGCAGCTGCAAGGAAGCAGGGAAGTGATATTTGTGTAAGAGGGGCCTGATGGCATGTGCTTTGGGGAGTTATCTCTGGGACTGAGGATTCGGGAGTCAACAATTCCAAATCATGAAATCAGAAAGGCTTTGCACATTTGGATGGAGAAGCAGATACAGGGAGAAAATATGCCTATCATATGCATATTATCTTCAGCAAAGCAAAGCAAATTTATGGGCATTTCATTGAAATGGCAGGGGAGAGAGACCCTGAGAAATTTCTATTGAGCAAGAGATGGTAAATGGAAAGCAATTGTACCATAACCATTATTAGTAATTTAAGACGTGAAAAATGTTACCGATACACTCTTTATTTAGCATGCTGTCTTGATGGTTCTACTTTAGGATGGTACAAAGATTTATAAGGGTTTGCATTTAGGCTTTCCAAAACCTTATTTTCGGCCCTACATCTTAAGTACCTTGAACCGATACATCTCCTTATCCTCACAGTTGGGGAGAATCTGCTGTATTTGTGACATCTCCCGAGACTGGAAACTATACCTTATCCCTCTGTCTATCCCCACATCTGCACCTGGCACATAACTGGAACTCCAGCACTGTTGAGCATTCAATCCAAAACAAGATGTGGCTAGAGGAACCGGCAAAACCCATTCTCTTCTCTCAGATGGAGACTCTGAGAGAAAAGTGGCGATTGGGAGCAGGCGTGGCAGGAATGGACTCAGCTGCAGGCAGTAGCTGGAAGTCAGAAGCAGGGAAAACACAGAGATAACTAGGATATGCCGGGCCCAGCCAGGACTGCCGTCAGTGAGGTCCTGCAAGAAGAAATGCAGGTGTTGCCACAGATGTTGGAAGATAGAGCCCTGGGGAAGCACTATTGCAGATCCAAGCAGGCAGGTCTGCAACAGTATCAGACAGGAAGGTAGAGACCTGGTGCTGAAGTTAGGGGCAGGACTCTGGTCTTCAGGGTGTCAGGAAAGGGCAGTCAGGAGAGGGTTGCCAGGAGCATGTCTCACAGCCAGCTCCCAGCACTCTGTCCTACACGGAGAGTAACAGATTCACAGAGTGACTGAATGAATGGAGTGAATAAAACCAGTCTTTGAGGAGATAAGCATATTATCAAAAGAGGAACTTGGGTACAAGAAGAGACGGAGTCTATGTTGTAAGACTGGGCATAACATTTAGACTGGGCTTTAGCTATATTAAGCCCAGAAAAAAGGAACAATGTGGAGAGTCAGATCAAAAGTCAAATTTTGATAGAAAATGCTAGAATTGGAGCTTCTTAATTTCATCTTATCCAAGGACAGAGTCTGGGCAGAATGAGGTCTGAAGATGAGCGTAAGCGGCCACAGTTATAAAATCGGGACCCTGTCAGGAAACCCAGCGGGGACTTCCAGGCAGGAACAATGACTTCTGCATCGGCTTTAGTCTAGCATCTTGCACATTCGGGAGCGCTGAATAGGAAGATTTATTTGCTTACTTATTCTCTTGGGTGCTTCAGAAGGAAAGCCCATTTTTTAAGGCCCTGAAGTGCCATTCTAATTCAAGTATCAAAACATGACTTGGGACCGTAGGGAATAGAAGCATATGTCTGTGATGTCAATATATAAATAAAATGTTTCAAAACATCATCTGGGCCTTTGGGGGGGGGGGCATTGTCCAGAATGAGTCATGGATTTGCAGTAAACCATGAATCTTTCCTGCCTCACCTGAACTAATTATCCAGGGAATTACACCCAGGACCACAGAGTGGTGAATTCCAAAGTAGTGAAACAGGAAGAAGTTAATTGGTCCACAGAGGGACTGTGGCTACAGCCCAGACTTTATTAGCACCAAGTTCCAACTATGAGGCCAGCCACACTCAGCTTTCCTCAAGAGTTCACATCTACCCTTCCTCACACATTTTCCTACTATAAATGCTATTTATCCAAATAGAGTTTGGATCAGCAAAACAGGATTGAAGCACGGTCTTCCTTTGATGTTACAAATACTGTAAATAAAAATATAATCGCCTTTCAGAATGTTCAGCCACCCATTCCCTTTAACCAAGAAGAATTAAGAAAAGAAGCAGCAAGTCAACAGATATATTGGAAAGAGAGCAAAAGTAGATGTGAAGGGGGTATTCTGTAGTGAAGAAGAATAGAGAAAAGGAGTTATGATTTTCTTAACTGGACTCTCCCACTTTTCTATCTTGTCATGTTCACCTCTATTCTCCATGATACTAGATTTAGATCTAATTCAAGCTTAACCGTAAGTTACATTCCTCAATACTAAATCACCTGGAGGGCTGTTCAAACACAGACTACTGCTAACGCATGTCCAGAGTTTCTGATTTAGTAGGTCTGGGATGGGGAGTATGATTTGTATTTCTAACAAGTTCTAGGGTGATGCTAATATCACTACTGGTACAGGGACCATATTTTGAGAACCACTGACCTGAAGACCTTTAACTTTGTTGAGTCTCAATTTTATCCTCTCTAAAATAGTTAATTTTCAGATCATTGTAAAGGCTAAATGCTGCAAAATATTCCAGGGAAATGCTAGTTGTTATTTTATTTAAAGGAAAAACCAAGACACAGGGAATCAGGAAACCCTCTGGTCATAGTCTATAATAAGGCAGCTGGTCATATAACCTCTCCAGGCCTGTTTCTGCATTTATAAAATGTATTAATTCATGCAACTAAAACTTACTGAATACCTAATATGCCTAACATTAGCCAGACATTAGAAGTATGGTAGAAAACAAATCCTGATTCTACACATTTAGAATTATGGTTATGTTTTGAATGAACCCTTAGTTGTTTTTCAACTCTAAAATTTTGTGACTTCATAATGAGAAAATTTAGCCTTTTCCTGTTTTTCAATCACTTTGTTCTTTAGTAATTAGACTTAACATGTTTATATCAAGGAAAAATTAGGTGCTACTATTGGGCTAAAACACATTCATATATTATTCAAGTAAATTTCATGTGTTGACTGCCACTCTTGCCTATCAATAAAAAGAAAATTTTAAGTGTGTGGATTAGATGGTAAACCAACAATGAAGAAAATAACCACAACTGATATTTAAGGTCCTTGTTCTCCAGTGACATCATGCCAAATCTGTCTGCATTAACTGAGCAAACAGTTGTTGAGCATCTAATATTTAGCAGGCGCTATGCTAGGATAAATGGTTGGAAGTGTGAATAAAATGGGCATTGTCTCTGCTATGCTAATGTACCTCACATTTGAGGCATATGGGTGGCTCAGTGGGTTAAGCCTCTGCCTTCGGCTCAGGTCATGATCTCAGGATCCTGGGATTGAGCCCCGCATCAGGCTCTCTGCTCGGCAGGGAGCCTGTTTCTCCCTCTCTCTCTGCCTGCCTCTCTGCCTACTTGTGATCTCTCTCTCTGAGTCAAATAAATTAATAAAATCTTTTAAAAAATGACCTCACATTTAAGGGGGTTAGTCAATGGAAAATTAACTCCTTTCATTAGTTAATCAATTGTCATTGTGAGAGCTACTAGATATTAGAAATACAAGGCATTAGAAAATGTACAACAGGAAGATGTTCATCATCACTTATCATCAGAGAAATGCAAATCAAAACCACAATGAGATAGCACCTCACACTTTTTAGAATGGCTAAAATCAAAAAAGAAACAACAGGGGTTGGCAAAAATGTGGAGAAAAAGGAACCCTTGTGCACTGTTGGTGGGAATGCAAACTGGTGCAAACTCTGAAAAACGGTATGAAGGTTCCTCAAAAAATTAAAAATAGATTGACCATATGATCCAGTAATTCCACTACTGGGTATTTACCCAAAGAATACAAAAGCATTAATTCGATAAGATATATGTACCGCTACAGTTATTGAAGCACATTTATGATAGCTAAATTATGGAAGTAGCCCAAAGGTCTATTGCTAGATCAGTGGATAAAGAAGACATCCTATGCACACACACACACACACACACACACACACACACACACACACACACACACAGAGGAATATTACTCAGCCATAAAAAAGAATGAAATTTTGGGATTTGCGACAACATGGATGGATCTAGAGAGTATAATGCTGAGTGAAATAAGTCAGGCAGAGAAAAATACATAGAATTTAAGAAATGAAACAAATGAACAAAGGGGGAAAAAAGGACAAACCAAAAAAGACTCTTAACTCTAAGAGAATAAACTGATGGATACCAGAGGGGAAGTAGGTGGGAGGGACAGATGAAATAGATGAAGGGGCTTAAGAGACATTTCTATTAATGAGCACTGAATAATGTATAAAATTGTTGAAGCATTATATGTACACCTGAAACTAACACTGTATGTTAACTACACTGGAAATAAAAAAAAAAAAAAAAAAAGAAAGAAAACATACAGTGGAGACTTGACTCATTCTGAGGTGTCCAGGAAGCCTTAGACAAGTCACTTCATTTCTCTAAGCATTAGGTTTTTCACTTATAAAATCGGGATTTTATAATATAAAAAATATATATATAAATATTATATTTTATAAATATCTATTTTATAAATAAAAAATGTAATTTTTAATAAAACATACCTCTCCCTGAGATTTAGATAATGATTATTGGAGGTTTGAGACAATTTATGTCAAATTCCTAGCAAAATACTTAGCACACAATATAATAGGCAGTTATGATTGCTCATTAACTAACTGAAAGATTATCCATGCAAATTAAGAATCCCAAAGATCAAGATCGAATTTTAAACTCTAAAGAGTTCGTCAATAATACTGCTAACTTAATTTGCTAGTTACTTTTAAAAGATGAAATATAAATTATATAAATTCTAAATATGGTATCATATATAATTAAGTCTTTGTAATTGTTTTTCTGTATGCCATGCAGGAAACAAAGAGAATGTATCTCAATTCAACTTAATGGGTAAATCAACCACCACCATCCAGATCTTTCTTGCAACTAAAGTGAAAGTCTCCTTATTTTTTCCAGCTGCTTGAAACAAATTGAAAAATATGAATCTGGAAACCAAGCCAACCAAAGTTCTAATAAGCCAGAGTGGACTTTTGGAATGCATCAGCATTCTGGTGCTCTTCAATTTAAGGATAGATTTGGAACTAGCTGAAGAAATGTAATCAGCATCTTCTCAAAGAAAGAGGTGGACTTAATTGAAAGCTGAAATTTGTGTGCCCTAATATATTCCTTTGGAATTATCAGGCTTAGAATAGACAATAACAAGTTGCCACAAAACAAATATATCCATTCAATCTGTACACAAGAATACTGGGAGTCCTGCAGAAACAGTGATTGTTTATTTCATATTTCTAAACTTGAAAAATGGGGCACTGAATCCCAAATTAAGCTGGGACTCAAAAACTATGAGATAAATTGACTGTGTCTACATATTTTGAAGAGAACTCCTGAAAAAAGAATGATCATTCACTATCAAGTAAAAAAAAAAAAAAAAAAATCTGTAAGCACTTAATTGCTCCTTGCTTCAATGCTAAAAAGCAAATGAGGGTGGGCATAATGTAGGAAGCCTAAAGAAGGAGAAGAGCGTTTCTTTCTTTTTTTTTTTTTTTTTAAGATTTTATTCATTTATTTGGCAGGCAGAGATCACAAGTAGCGGGGGCCTGATTCCAGGACCCTGGGATCACGACCTGAGCCAAAAGCAGAGGTTTTAACCCACTGAGCCACCCAGGTGCCCCAGGAGAAGAGCATTTCAACGGAAGTCTTTAGAGTGGGGTTTGTGTTAAGGTTTATCTGCTTCGGATGGTCTCTTTCTAACACACATAATTCTCTGCCATATGAATCCTAACATCATTCTTACACTATACCCCCCTCTCTCCTGATTCCTGTTATACTCCTGGTATAACTTCAGTTCTACCCTAGATGTGTCCCTGACCTCACTCTTCCATCTTCTCCTAGCTGGATTCCATTCCATTGAAACCACCTCACCAAGATCAGAAGTGACCTCCGGATTGCTAATTTAAGTAGTCTTTCTAGCCTTTCCTTGACCTCTCAGAAACACATGAAACTTCAACACCCAAAAAACGGCTCTCTCCTCCCCCAAACAACGTGTTTACTTGCCTTCTGTGGTGGAGACTGTATGGTTTTCCCCCATCCCATATGGCTGTTCCTTCTCAGTCACCTGGATGTGTTTTCCCCTTCTTCTGTCCATGGCTTATATTCTGGGCCTCTTCAGGGTTTTGTCCTGGGTTTTTCCTATTGTCCACTTCCACACACACATACAGCCTGGGGGATTTCACCCATTTCCATGACATCAGTAACCTAATGTCTTTAACTCCTTTGTCTGTAAACCTAGAACAAGTGTACGTTCTGGACTTCTGGGCTATGTAGCTCATCGTCTGTAGAACCTATCCAGCTGGGTAGTCCATAGTCACTCAACACCGAACTTGCCCAGATTTGGCCTCTTCATCCTTTCTTCACCTCAAGTCTTCCCCTCAAATGTTTCCCAGCTCAATGACTAGGCCTCCAGGCAGCCAGTTCTTAAGGCAGAAACCTGGTGACGTTCCTCAATGCCCACAGTCAAACATCAGACGACTTCCGAGTCCGACAGCACTACCTTGGTCCCGACCACCATTGCTTTCGGGAGAATTACTGCCGCAGCCTCCTCATTGGGTCCTCTGCAGCTGAAACCATCTTTTTAGATGCACGCTCTCATTGCATAATTTCTGTGGTTAAAATTGTACAAACACTCCACACAGCACAGTTTAGAAAACACAAACACCAGAATACAGTTTAAACATGCTTTTGCTTTTTGATCTGGTTCCTGCCAAATCCACCAATCTCGTCTCTAGCTCCTTTCTCTATTCACGGTCCCCCCTCTCGTTACCCCACCCCATCATCCCCCCATGCCAAAATGCTTCCATTCCTCAGAACTGGCACATTTTCTAATGCCTCTTTACCTGGGTCTCCCCCCCCCCCCCCATCTCTTCTAAATCGTGTTCATGTTTAAGGCTTGAGCTTGCTGCAGTCTCAGGAAGCCTTCCTTGACTCTACCCACCTAAGTCCAGATAAGGTGTCCATCTTAAATCCTCTCATAAACACAAAAGCATCCTGTCCTCCCCCATGGCAGTCCTCTCCACACTCTTCTCTATCCTCCAACAGACTGTCAGCCAGCCTCCTTAGGACAATGACTATGTCATTCTGTTTCCCAGTAATAAACCCCCCAACTAGTACAGTGGCTGGCACAACACTCAATATTATTTAAATGACTATACATTTAAATGGTCAGTGGGAACTGAGTAACCCAACTGATAGGATGTAGGGCAGGAATCTCCACGCCTTCCCAATATCACAGCAAGAAAGCAGCCCTCAAACCTTTCAGCTACCGTCTTAATTATGAGCTCATCCCTTCATGGCAATTGTCTGACAGCAACTCAACTCAAAGTCAAACTAGAATGAGAGAGGATAGTACTGGGCTTTCCACAGGGTGGAGCCTCCACAAATGTTTAAAAGGAGACATCATTCCAATGCTTGCTTTGATCCAAGAAAAGAAAGGAATAAAAGTGTAAGACAACAAGGCCTTATCAGACTGTTCGCATCTCTTTAGCAGGCAGACTCCTGTGTCCTATTTTAAGGTGTGGCCCCTTTTGAAATCTGTGGGGTGTAGGGAGCTGAAGAGACCATTTCTTTTGCAACAGAGAGTACTTTAGGACTAGGAGTGCAGGTGTTAGCTGTCAGGCAGCTGAAGACAGATCTCTGCCTCCCCTCCTCCACCCCTCCACTCCTCAGCCCTCAGGGCCCCCCCATCTACTACTCCACTCCTTTCTCCTCCTGCTCAACCACCAGCCACCACACCAGGCCCCCTAAACTCACACACCAGACAGCCATCACCAGGACCATCCTCCATGCTTTGGGATCAGCTCCCTTCCCAGTCCCACCCCTATCCACACAAAAAAGTGAGGCACAAAATATTTAACGGAGATCTAACAGTAAACACTCACTTCCCCAATGAGTGATGAGTAAGAAAGAGTCAAAATAATGTATAAAAATGACTGGGATGGCAATCAGTCTTCTGCTTAAAAAAGAAAAATTCCCCTTTGGTTTTCACCATCTTCATTGTTCTGTCTAGTCCCAGGGCCTCCCACCAAACGCCGATGACTGCCTGCTTCAAACCCTGCCACATCAGCAGGGAAGGAGCCTGGCAGCATTTGGTATTTGCATCAGTTTCCAGGAATGTGTTTCAAGTTATCAGTTTACTCTGCAGAGATGTTTTTCCTTTAAGTTTATAAATGTGTGCTTGAACTGATACTTCACTAGTTTTCAAAAACTAGCTGAGCATTTTTTATACTAAAAAAGAAATGACAGTCATGCTTTCACAAAATGTTCTCCAGTTTAAATGATCAGATTTGACTGTGGATTCCTCCTTGTAAAAACCCTCCTAGAACTGACCAGATACCCTTTCAAATTCCTTCCCTCCAAGTTACTTCAAAAAGTCTTTCCGAGTTATCCCCCAAGTCAGTGCCCTTAAGTAGAAAAAAGAAGAGTTTATTATAGTTATGTTTTCTCCCTTTTATTTCCATTTACCTGTTTGTTTTTAAGTTTAGAGAAAGCAACCACTTTAAGAATATTCAATCCCTTTGGTTTATAGCAGCTGCTGATGGAGTTAACTTAGGCAGAAATTTTTCCTTAAAGCACAGCCAAAAAAAAAAAAAAAAAAAGAAAAGAAAGGGGGGAAAAACAAGGAAGGGAGAGGTGGGGAAAAAAGAAAGGGGGGTTGGGGAAAGGAGGAATTGCAGCCCACTCACTTCTGTTTGGCACAGAGGGAATTGACCTAAAGATGTCCCTTTTACATTGACTTCTGGGAGCCCTTGGCATTCTGAGTAGCACATGACTGCCTCACTGGGGGTGCAGAGCAGGCAGAAGTGCAGCCCCAGCCTTATGGGCCTGGAATGACATCTCAAGGGCGTTGGGAAAAGGGCCGTCCACTGAGGTTGACTGCACCCAGTATTTCACAATTCTCAGGAGCTCTCAGTGAGGGCTTTCACCCTCAGTCCTGAGCTCAGGGTCAAGATCTCAGTTCCTCCTCTCCCTGGTGGGGAGCAAAGAATGGGATGGGGCTGAAAGGGGAGAAGGAAGTTGGGTGTTCGGGAGGGAGTTAATATCCACACTGATGAGGACACTGCTTGGGGAGTGACCAGAGAAGACTGCCCCATCTCAGAATGGAATTGGAAGCCCCTCCAGGTGGGCTAGGTGTTTTCCCCAAAGTGTAGAGGGGAGCCATGAGGAAACCAAGAACGTGTTTGGGCGTCACCTGTAAAAGTGGGGTCAGTGAATACTCAGGGAGCTCGGGGCATTGGGGGTCTTGTTGGAGAGTTATCTGAGTCCAGGCTCCTCATGGAGCTGATAAATCCAGACAAGGCATCGGTGAAGAGAAGTGGAGAGTGGAAACCTGAAGGAGAGAGGATGGATTCTCCACTGCAGTCTCAGAAAGGAGAGACCCCGTAAGAGAGGCGACCAGGTGGTCACTTGCAGTCTTTTCGCAGGGGCCAATAATCTCCAAAGCAGAAGCCGAGAGTGGCCTCAGTATAGGTCGAACGAAGGACTTCCGGAACGGCTGGGCCAGTCTGGCGTGCGCAAAGCATATCCTCCCCAGTGCTCAGTGCCACGCTACCCCTCGCGTGTTCCCCCTCCTCCCCAAAGTCAGGCGTCCTCGGACTCCAACCCAACCCTGCACAGACAGAACCCCCCTCTCACCCTCTCCCAGAGCCTGGAGAGAGCGTTACTGTGGGGGCACACACGTCCCAAAGCTGGAAAAAGCTGGGCGCGGATGGGGGAGGGGATGGGAAGAGGGGGCGGGGGGCGGAGGGAGGGCGGCCTCCGGCTGCGCCACGCTGTCGAATCCCCACTCCCTCCTCCCTTGCTTCCTCTGCACCCGCTGCGCGCCCTCCACCCTGCGGGTGGCCTGCAGGGCACAAGGTGAGACAGGGCTGGACAGCTCCTGCTTTGATCTCCGGGCTCCCGTCCTTTCTACAGCTGCCTGGCTGCCCAGAGATCTGCAAAGTGTGCCCACGTCGGTGTCTGCAGAGCGCTCCGACGTGTCCAAAAGTGTTTCCAAACTTGGAAAGGGCGGGGAAGGGCGGGGGGATGGGGAGGGCGGAGGTATGCAGACAGCGAGTCAGAGTTTCCCCTTGAAAGCCTCAAAAGTGTCCACGTCCTCAAAAAGAATGGAACCAATTTAAGAAACCAGCCCCGTGGCCACGTCCCTCCCCCCTTCGCTCCCTCCTCTGCGCCCCCGCAGTCTCCTCCCAGCTGTGGCTGCCCGGGCCCCCAGCCCCAGCCTTCCGATTGGTGGAGGCGCTTTTGGAGGCACCCTCCGGCCAGAGAAACTTTGGCCGTATAAATAGGGCAGATCCGGGCTTTATTATTTTAGCACCAAGGCGGCAGGAGGTTTCGGCTAAGTTGGAGGTACCGGCCACGACTGCATGCCTGCGCCCGCCAGGTGATACCTCCGCCGGTGACCCAGGGGCTCTGCGACACAAGGAGTCTGCATGTCTAAGTGGTAGACATGCTCAGCTTTGTGGATACGCGGACTTTGTTGCTGCTTGCAGTAACGTCGTGCCTAGCAACATGCCAATGTAAGTGCCTTGAGCTTGTTTGGGGCTGCCGGGGGGAGAAAGTTTAGATGGGTGGGCACCCTGGTCTGAAAAATGAAATCCTACAGTCAAGTCTAGGTCTAGCTTGGAGGGAAGGCTCCCTGGCATGTGGAGAAAGGCAGGCATGTATGAGAAACGTGGAAATTATTTTAGAAATGAAAACAGAAAAGACTCAACCCTCCCCCAAAGTTAGGGAACTTTTCTCTCAACTCGAAGTTAGTCTTAATTTTATCTGGATCCTCTGATCAGTGAGGCTTAAAAGAGAACAGAAAGGCTTTTTCCTAAGGGTGAGATATTGACAACTATCGGGCCCCATGGCTGCACTGATGCCCACCTTGTAAACTTGAGGCCTGCTTTAGAAACCCTTGAATTTAGTCATGTAGAACTCACCCCCTAAGGGCTTTGCTCCTCTGGGCGGTTTAGGCTTGCCTGGATGATGACGATAACTATGAGGCGCCCTCTGGAGGGAGGATAGTGAAAGCACAGGGGACCAGGCCTTACGCTAATGGAATCCCCATGAGAGAGACCCCTACAGGTTTACAAAGGGAGGTGACCTGCGGTTCTGATTAAAGCCATTCCCGGTGTCTAGTGAGCATATTCTGGGAAGGAAAATGATGTTACTTGGAATGGCTACAGTCTGAAGAGTAGAATTAGCTTCTCCATTTATTATCTGGTCATGGACATGGTGACATTATTTAATTAAAATCTGTTTTGCCTTTCGTTGAGCCTGCAAGTTACCTCTTTATCATGTTCTTAATGACAATCAGACATTCTGAACACAGCAAGTTGGAAAATATCAACACGGATCTGAAACGCAAGAGACCCAGGGTTTTCCAATGACTTGGCCACTAATTTACCATGTGACCTCGGGCAAGTCCTACTGAGCCTTTTCTAAAATGCAGAATGCAGATTAGATGGATTCCGAGGCTACTTTCAGCCAAAGGTTTCATGACCAGACTTCTGTGTCAAGATAGAAGAAAATCGGTCCTTCTTGAAAATGGCTGCCTAATTACCAAAGATACTGACTTGATAGGGTCGGAGGAGTGTCTGGCCACACCCAGCACTCCGCAAAGTTTGCTCCACCCACATGCCACGGTGTCTACCATTGCATCATTGTCGATGCATTTGTGTGTGTGTGTGTGTGTGTGTTTTCTCCCTTTGTCCACTTTCAGTATTCACACTGTGGATACTAATGAGTGATTATATGGAACAAATTCACATTACCAATTTTGTTTTTATGAGATCTGAGGATAGGGGAAAAAGCTGGCTCCTAAAGGAAAGATGAAAACAGACCTAGGGAAGTCTGAAGGTACAAAAAGGCAACACACCTTCTGACCAACAGCCAACATCAGTCTGGAGTAAAAGTTACCAAACACACATTTCTTCAAAATGGCTCAGTCTGAGTAATGAAAAGGCAAATTTCCAAAATCATAAGGAGTTCTGTTAATCAGGCCTGGGCATAATTATTCTTCCTACTGATGGACACAATGAAGTAAACATATCATTTTCCTTATTTAAAAGTAATTCTCATAAATTGCCCTTAAATATCAGTGCTGGATGTGGTCCACCCTCCTGAATTGTGACTCTTGCAACAGATGTTCTTACTCCAAATGACACACTTCTTGGCCTCCTCATTAAAGCAATTTTTAGGGGTGATTCATCTCGTTGCCAGCTTGGCCACCCTCATATCCTGTGTTAACCTATAATTTTTCTACCGTAGGAGAGGAATTCAGTCTTTAAGGTCTTAGAGCAATTATGGCAAAGGGGGGGATATTACTTCAGTGTGTTTTTCCCCATTACTTCTCAAGATCTTTCGTTTTTCCATTTATACAGAGCAATTCCTTCTCAGGGACAAAAGAGAGATATATTGGTAAAATGACCTTACCAAATTTAAGTGAACCAATGTAAAGCAAAATTTCGGATGTCTGAATGGCTCCGTTTTGATTGTGACTAATTTGCAAATTAGACCTTTTGAAAAAGGACATTAAGAATGGTATAAACTCAATGAAGCACTAGGTAACTTTTATAAAAAATGAAATATTTAGATAACAGAGTTCCCTAAGTTTTCCCTTTTTTAGATTTTTAAGTATCAAAAACCATCTACACCATAAATTATTTCCTCATCAGTGTACTGGTCTTACATTCAGCGACCCACCTATACAGTTTCTCAACTTAATTACTATGCATTGGAAATGTCCTTTGGACACATTAATATTTCACTGCATTTATAAAATAGTAAATAATTAACAATTTAATTCCAAATATATTTACATATTAATATTGCAAACAAATCACCCTGCTGACCCCTGCCATACTTTTGACCTGCATAATTTCCAAGTCATTAGAATATTCTTAATAAAAAATACACTTGATCCTTTAATTAGGTAAGTCAATTTTATAGGCTAATATGTCTATTTGTTAATTGCTGCTACGAATCAATGAAATGATACTAATGATTATTTGCCTCTTTTCCCTTTCCTCTACAGCTTTACAAGAGGTGAGTAAAATTACTTTTAGAATTTGTTTTTTTATACTGGGATGGTTTTGGCCGCACTTATGCCTTCTCTGGGGAAGGGAGAGAAGGTTACAGTGGTGTGGAACAATTTGGATTTCCAAGAAAATCCTCAAGAGTTATGGTAGTCAAACTTTGCTGGCTGCCTAGAAAGTACCCACCCCAATTTCCAAAATGGGCGGTGCTATTGAATGAGACCACCCTTACAAGAATGCTCGTAAGAAACAGAATAAATAATCCAGTGGAAGTTTGGGTTTTAAGCATCCACTACCACGAAGCAGGAGACTTCACAGAACTAGAGAATCTTGTTACTCCCTTGGAATCATTTGCAAGAGTATTAGGAACAAATTCTTAGTTCATGAATTGAATTTGAGGCATAATTAGAGATAAGTATGCATTTTTGTTCTGAACATGTTATTTGTGGGTAAAATTTAAAATCATACTTTGAAATTTTGGAATAATGGCATGCATAATGAATGTACTCCGTAGATATATTTGTATACTATACAGAAATGGGAGCCATTTAAAAAAATACACAATTTTTCTCATAATTATTTCTTATTCTTTTCTAGGCAACTGCAAGAAAGGTAAGAATCTTAATACTTTTCCATCAATATCTGAAATGATCAGAAATAACTTCTAATTTAACTAAATTTGTAGTAAACTACAGAAGGAAAATACTTTGTCAAGATTTTGCTCACATGGATATGCATTAAGCAAACCATAAAATAAAGTAGCTTTGATTTTTAAGATAACCAAGTTTTATTATCTTCCAGAATTATCTCTAATTATATTATACAAACTGGTGATTTACATACTAAAGAAAAAAAGACTTAATTCTGGAGATGGAAGGAATATTATGATAATTATAGGTAGTAAATGAAAGTTTATTTTAAAGGGCTTTTTAAATATACTGTTAACAGTGTAACAAAATGATAACTTTTATCTACAGAAATCATATTTCTAAAAATAGTAGTTATAATATTGGCCCCATGACTGGATACTGCAGCCTCTAGTCTCCCAGGTTGAAAACATTACATGTAATTATAATAAAAACAATGTACCTTTTTCTATTGTATTATGCCATTTTTACAGCTACTTTCTAATAATACAGTGTTTAGCTCAGTCTTACTAATTATTGCCAAGGCTGCTTTCTCATTCACTGAAAATTGCTTAGACATTTATTATTCTGCTGTTTGTATCTTCCTCACAGGGCCCAGCTGGAGATAGAGGACCACGTGGAGAAAGGGTGCGTCATTTTTGAACTGTTAAAAAGCTTTGGGCCATATTTGAATAACTACAGATTAGACGGTTCATAGGATTATTATGTATTGAGATTTTGCACCAACTTTTAAGCAGATAATGCCCTGCAGAAGAGGAGAATGAGAATTATTATATATAATCACTATTTTTCTAGATCAAGATTATCTTAGAAAGCCAAGCTGTTATAACCAGCCATGTTCTTTGCATTGGTTTGTCTTTGTTTTCAGTAGACTTGTCCAACTTACGCATAGTGGTCATGCATCTACCTACCTCCACAGTCCTCTCTTTGCACATGTTTTGTTTGCTTTTCAAGCAAGATCTCTTACAAAGCCCAGGAATAGTAGTGAAACAGCAGTCAACAACATGCTTCTGCCTAAATTCGTAAACGTGCAAGTTAGGTTTACGATCTATTCATGGTATTCTTAGATCTCTCTGCTCTGCTTATTTGGCATGTACAGCTACATTATATGACACTTTTGCCAATATATAAATACCTATATCTAATATCTATTGGGAAGTGCAGTCTAAAATGTATTCCACTCCCAACAGTCTAGTAGAGGTCGCATTATGTCAGTAAATTACTGTAACAACATGAATAGTGTGAACGGTAGGAAGTCTGCAGGATTTTCTACCTTGTGATAAAGTGACTTTATTATCCTATCAATTAATCTACAATTCATACATAGTATACCAAAACAGTTGAGTAAGTTCATCAATCTGAAACTGACAATCAATATACAGAGAACACCACTGTGCACTGATCTCCATGTGAAATTTATAGAATTATAAATGGTAGCTATAATTTCTATCTTTATTTGAATCCTGGAGCTCCATTTTGAATTAATATTCAAAGCCTGAGCTATCCCTCTTCCAGCAGAACTAGTCTGCCCGGTGTCTTTTTGTGTATCAGTCACTAAACCTCCTTCTAAGAAAGACCCACGTCATAAGTGAAGTTCAATCGATGACAAAGATGGCGCATTAAATTTCCTTACCCCTTGCACATTGAAAGGTCTGAACCACTGATCTTACTGCATATATTAGGTCTCCTTTTATATGTATAGGTTTCTATGGGGGTCTGTCTAACCATGACTGAATTTGCTTTTTACAAAACAGGGTCCACCAGGCCCACCAGGCAGAGATGGTGACGATGGTATCCCAGGCCCTCCTGGTCCACCTGGACCTCCTGGCCCCCCTGGTCTTGGCGGGGTAAGGCGTCTTAAGTACTACTAACTTTTAGCTCAATTCAGTGTCTTCTACCTCTATTGAAAGAAGGCTCATTGTGGAGCTTATTTTTAACAGTTAAGGGAGAATCTGCTACTTGGATATTAGTACATTTTATTTCATTTCTTTGGTTTCTTCATTCAAGATTTTGCTTTGCCTGGTTTCTTTGTGAGCCCTTGTCAGTTACAGAACTGGGCTTTGTGTTCACTGAAGGTAGCTGCAGCCCTCATGACTATTATTTAATTTGGGGATTTAATATCTTTCATCAGTAGGGCACAAATAAGAGGTGTTGCATTATTAAAGAGTTTGATTAGATTGAATTATAAGTGAAATCTCTGGTCTTCAGCAATTTCACAAACATCCTACTCTTTTTATTCTCCTTGGCTTGAAGTCTGCTGAACCAACATTCAAAGTAGTTTTAAGTTTAATTTGCTTGAAACTAATTTGAGAAAAGTACATTTCCCTTTTTCATTAATATCTTCTTTTAGCTTTATGTCTTTAACAATGGTATGAGTGCCAAATGGCCTCACTGCAGGAAGGAAAACATATTTGCTTAATTGGTTAGCACTATGAATCAGGAGCCTGATTCTAATATCCAACTGTATGCCAGTAAAATAAGACCTTTCTCCCCCAGAAAATCTTATTATGATTGCTTATCTACTGAGTGCATTAAAAAGCACCTCCTTTAATAGATCTACTACTATAAGAGAGATCTTTAACAGTAAAGTTATTACTGTGAACTATTTTTTAAAAGTTTAATCTTCCAAGGGGCATTTTAATTTAATTTTCCTCTAAACTTGAAAACTCTTTATATCCTTTTTTGAAACTCCAGCAAGAAAAAGGCCTCTCAGTCACTTTTGTGTAGTTCTGGAGGAGCAGGACAACAGGTGGAAATGCAAAGGTGACCTCTCGATCTCTGCTCAGTTTCTCAGGAGTCTCCAAGGACTTAAAGTTTAGAAAGCTCCCCTTTCTCAGTGTAGAGCTAGAGGGTGGGAGAAGGGAGAGGTGATTGGCAGAGCAGAAAGGGTTTGAAAAAATGAGGTAAGGAAGCTTCCCACTTCAAACCAGGTGGGGACTCCATTTTAAACTTATATTCTCTCCTGACTTTTTAAGAACTTAGCTCAATATGGAATTATAAACTAATAAGTTTATAAAAATATCACTCCCTTTTTTAAATAACAACATAAAAATCTGTACAAGTAGGATGAGAAGATGAACTACAGAGCTGGTAATTTTTATATAATGTGTTCTTTTTCTCTCTAGAACTTTGCGGCTCAGTATGATCCTGGGAAAGGAGTTGGCCTTGGCCCTGGACCAATGGTATGCTTCCCTCTTTTTAATCTTAGCCAAAAAAATTACTGAATAGAGAATTCGTTTCTATGTAAAAAATTTCACATTGCCATTTCCTTAACTACCTAGGTTAACACTCAATACTTAGATCAGATAAAGGCAACAAGTCCTTTTGTATTCAAATCTACAAGAATCTAAGCCTCCATCTGGGGGTTGAATTTTCTCTACAAACATGTGTCCAGTGTGTAAATAATCTCTGGACATAGTAACTATAATTTAGATAAATCAATTTAGTTTGAAAGAGTGATCACTCTGATTAATTTTTTTTATATCCTTTAACATTGCTCAGAATTTTAAGCAACCTGTAGAGATGCAGAGCTATTAAGTTCTATAAACTTGCTGGAAAGGAATAGCAAGTTCTAGTCCAGCCCATTTTTAAAAAAATATTTTATTGATTTCTTTCTTTATATATGTATTTGAGTGGGGGATGGAAGAGCAGAGGGAGAGGGACAAGCAGATTCTGTGCTGAGTGTGGAGCCCAATGTGGAGCTCAGTCCCAGGACCTTGAGGTCATGACCTGAGCCGAAACCAAGAGTCGAAGGCTTAACTGACTGAATCAGCCAGATGCCCCCACCCATTTGTCCTATACAAGAGAGTTTAAACTTTTCTAGGGCCATGGAAGTGGTTAATGACAAAACTAGGACTTGCCTTCAGGCAGGATATCTGATCATCAAAAACATCGTGTCTCATGTATCTTGTACTTGAATAAAACATCAATTTATTCAGCAACTATTTATCAGGTGGCTTCAGTGAGCTCTTCAGAACAGCACCTGTACTAGGGCGCTGGGGATGTAGCCATGAATATGGCAGAATCTCACCCTCCCTCAAGGAGTTAACAGTACTGGAAATGTTTCTTTTAATACCTTTTGATTAATACCTTTTTAGTCTATTATAAATCCATACAGAAGAGAATAGGAGTATAATTTAGCATTCATATCACTCAGCACAAATAGTCAGCAACATATCCTATAATTTGAGTAATAGCTAGAAAAGTTCCCTGCATGATTACGATGATGATGGTGTATCTTTAACAAGCGAGCCTTCCAATAAGCGTTAATAAGATGTGTTAGAAAAAAAAAAATGAGCATGCACAATATATACTAGTATGTATAAAATAAAGGCAAAATGGCTGGAACTAAAAATATTAAGTCAATTAAACACTGCAATTTAACATTAACATGGTCTATAAAGTATAAATTTCACCTGGACGGTGCCATTCAGTGCTCTGTCTTCAAAAGAAGACGTTCAGTTGGACCTAATGGTCCACGGTAAGCTAATCCACTATAAGGGCAAGATAATATTTTGTGTAAATTAAAACTCTCACTTGAGAAGTAATGTGCCTGTAATTGATGATTTCCAATTTCCTGATTTTTCTGGTAATTTTCAAACATCCATATTTAAAATGAAGAAGTAGAGATTTTCTTTGGCTTTGTTTGTATTGGGTATTTGAAATTAGCCATTTCAGCTAATGCTGACATTAGTCAGCTTTAAAGCAGTACCTATGTGTCAGGAAGAAGCTAAAGGGGAAAAAAAAGTAAAACACTAATAGAATAGCCTACATAAGCCCAGAAAATTAATATGGATTTCAGATTCCCCTGACTTCGGAACATTCTCTGGGGGGCACAAAAGAGAGTGTTTTACTTTTAAATATCAGTGAAATATAATTTAAGCTTGCACCATCCCCACACAGTCACAGACATATGTAATCAACAGATACGTGGTTCACAAATAAGAAAGGCAGCAATAAAGTATTAAAATAATTTTCCATGTTGGAAAATCAATAACTCTAAAACCCCACAGGGTTCTTCTCTGAATTAATGAGTAATCATCGTCCGTCTCACAGCCTCCACAAAATAAACTACCTTTTATGTAAATGAAATTGTTGCAAATATGCGGAAAAATGAATAAATATAATTAAAAATTCATGGTGTCAAAGAAAATTATTTTTAATGTATACCTAAAAAATTATTTTGATTGAAAAGTGACAGTTTCTTTTAATGTGAAAGCAATTTCTAAAACTAAACAAATAATTCTTATAATTAAGATGAGCTACTTTTTAATAAAATCCATATTATTTCACTCTAGGCATTAATACCGTGGGGCAGACTTGCCTGCAGAGTCCCCATGGTTGATGTGTCATGAACAAATTATCCTAGACTTGCCTATGCAATATTTTCAGCGTGAAGGAGCTGGCCCCTACAAGAGATCTTGCACAGGCTCGCTTACTGCAAAGGGGAGTCAAGAATGTGGATTTAACTCACAAACTAGTAACACTGTCTCGCTTTACCTGCCTGGGACAGAAGGAAAAACAAAAGGAAGAACCGGCTGCTGTGGGTGTGGGCCACATTTTCAGTAATAACATCAGAACCTTCTAGGAAGATGTTTCAATAACGTTTCATTTTTCCCTCACCCCTCACTACCTCAGCTTTGGTCTGACATTTTCATCAGTCCCCAGCAGCCCTAAAAGGAGCTATAAGGTTACATAACAAACCTCCCTCTAATCATTAAGAAGGACTGTTGATCCTTTTCAATTGATGCCCCTTGCGGCAAGAAAAATATCAATTTCTTCACTAAATATGATGGGGAGATGACCTATGATCGAGGCAATCAAATGGAAATGTTTCACCCACGGCCCAGAAGGCGGTTGTATATTCCGTACTGTGCACATGGCTCCAATTCGTTGCTTTAGAACAATCTCGATCAGCCCAGTTGTCTGCAAATTTAAGGAACCTGTGGCCACCCACCCAATTGGGTTCTGCTGATTTGGCTAGGAGAAAAGGCAGAAGCAAAGACAGAGAAATAGTAGAGGAAATGGTGGTCTGTAAGAGCCTCCCTGGCAGAAACAAAAACTGTGAAATAAAACCAGCACATTCTGTTTGTCTATCACAAAATGTCGGTGGTACGACTATGCCATTGCTCTCCAACTCAAACCAAAGCCTCGATAACTTCTCAGTGCTAAGACTTGTCCTCTTTCCAGGGCTTGATGGGACCTCGAGGGCCACCTGGTGCGTCTGGTGCTCCTGTAAGTACCCACAGCTGGTAACCTTTTTATGGAAAAAGCCAGAATTAAAGAAATGTGTGGAGTATGACGTACTGGTTTCTTTTAGGGCCCCCAAGGTTTTCAAGGACCTGCTGGTGAGCCCGGTGAACCTGGTCAAACTGTGAGTACATTTTCACCCTTTTGTGGTAGATTATGTTTCTTCAAGATGTTTATTAATATAACCTCAATGAAATGATTTGTCTCCTGTTTTCTTCAGGGTCCTGCAGGTGCTCGCGGTCCACCTGGGCCTCCTGGCAAGGCTGGGGAGGATGTAAGTATTTACTCGTAAGCATTTCCAAAATGCCATTTAAACACTCCTTCCTCGACAAGACTTTCTGGATTCAAATGAAGTATTCTGCCAAAAGCTGGTTATGCCCGATATGACTCACCCCATGTGGAAGATGTGGAAGAAATCTTTGTTTGTATTTTGGGAAATTCATTGTCCATTAAGTATGTATTCGGACCCACATCTTTATAGAATGCCTTTTTCCCTCATCTTTAAAACCAAGATGTTCCAACTTTGATCTGGCGGCTTAGCAAGAAAAGGCTGACCCTACAATGCTTTCATGTTTTAGGGTCACCCTGGAAAACCTGGACGACCCGGTGAGAGAGGAGTTGTTGGACCACAGGTAAGCTTTTTATCCCGGGGTCTCCAGCCCAGACGTCAGAGGCGTCTCCCATGCAAGGTGGATGGTAAAACTGGTATCGGTCTAAACGATCACCTAGATGTTGGATTGCTTGTACCACTCACTGAAAGCATCTGACCAAGCAGGGAGCCCAGTCAAGAATGCATACAGTGTTTGTTAGTGTGAGGAATATCGTTTTAGTGACAGCAACCTTGCTGTAAGCTAAATCCGGTTTTGTTCAAACAGCCTAGTGTTACTCAAATGAGAGCAAGGGGATGCGCTTAAAATATCCTAGTCTTTGATTCCAAGTTTGAACTTCAATGGGAAGAAATACTCTGGAGGGAAGAAATCATTGTTTTCTAATTTAGAATGAAAACATGATTTGTCTTCTTCTGTGTTTCCTTTTAAGGGTGCTCGTGGTTTCCCTGGGACCCCTGGACTTCCTGGCTTCAAGGGCATTCGGGTGAGCACATTTGTTACCCAGAGTACATGCTTTTAGGAAAAGCCTTGACTATATTTAAACTCCTGGGTGACACATACTTGCTTCCAAATTCCTGGAATTCACCAGAGGAAAGAGAGTTAGAGAAGAGTTCAGATGGCTGAAAAGTATGGTGGGATGCACTTTTCTCAGTGTGCTCCCAGCTTCCAAGAAATGAGGATCCCTACAGGGAAAATTGTATAAAAGGCGGACGACTTTAAGAGGTACTTAAAACCATCTGAAAATAGTAAAAATTACTTAAGAGGGAGAGGCTGTGACAGAGCATCTAATTCTATTTCCTTCCCTTCCAAGTGCAGAGAGGAGGCTTACCTGGGGCAACGGAGCAAGTGTGCCCCTCGCAGCCCACTGGCCTGGCCGGCTGGACCCTCCCTTGCACAGAAGGGGTCATCCCCGGGTGAGGGCAGAATTTGACCAAGCACTGTGATGGAACAGCATTTTAATAATAAGGATTTGCATTTCAGGGACACAATGGTCTGGATGGATTGAAGGGACAGCCGGGCGCTCCAGGTGTGAAGGTAAATACTGAGCCAGAACATTGTTGTTGTTGTTGCTTTAAATTGACTGTAATTCCCCATGACCATCAGAAGGGATATTTTTAGTGAAGACTACTCATATTCCAAAGAATATCTTATTTCCTCTTCAATACTTCAGAGCCTCAATGGTGAGGCTATGGGATTCTGTGACCAAAGTCCAGTTATTAGTACTATTTCTTTAATTCAATAGCTTTTAACCACTTGAGATAAAAACAGTGTCAGTAGTTTCTTCCTTCATTTCCTATCCTCCAATTTCAGCTGATCTCTGTAGCCAAAATAAAAGTAAATAAACATATAATCAGATATTGGAACACTATGTTATTTTAAACTGTAAGGTCTCCTTTGCCATGCACTAATTAGATAGGTACATTCATGTCACAATACACTTTTCAACCTCTTTCCTGTGATTTATCTGTGCACACTCAAAAAATTTTTAATTAGGTAATTAAAGTCTCAGAAGTGTGTTATCTCTTGGCTAGGCTCTTCTCTGACAGCATTTTCAACTATAAAATGTTCTCTCTCCTATTAAGGAGATAATGTGATATTAAAGTGAATACCAACGTAATTACAAATTAATGAGTAACGAATACTAGCGGGACTAGAAATGAACATGAATATGGAGAATCTGTTCTAACTTTCCAGCTGCCACACAAATGGATAAGGTCAAACTCATTCTCCCTAGAGCCTAATGTAATAGCTCAGCCTACTAGTCCCAGCATCATAAAAATGTTAGCACCGAAAGGAGCTCATTTTGCAAATGAGGGAAACTGAGGCACAGAGAGAATGAGTGACTTGTCCAGAGTCACACATCTAGTAGTTAGGAGGGCAGGGGCTAGAAGTTCTGACTCTCAAAGAACAACTTTGTGCTTATTCCCAAAGAATACACTTGACATAGAAGCCTAGAAATGAATGGTTCCTAAAGGGTCTGTGAAATCTGTTTCTTCCAGACCCTAATCAGATTCCTTAGTAGCAAAATTCCTTCATATGTGCCATTTTATTAAATGACTACTCCCCCTCCCCTGCCGGTACCATGGTTTTTACTCAAGATAAGAATATGGGTTAGAAATAAATAAGGCAGCTTTGAAAAATATTACAAAGCTTTAAATTTCCATGCATATTTTACAAAAATGAAAATACTGAGTGTTAAGAATAACTTTAAAGAGAGTAAATACGGTTCTGTTGAAAGCAATTTATTCTCTGCCATCTCTTTTTATGATATCATTCCTGATACATAAGCCTAGTCAAAATGATACCCAAAATCTAAGGGGAAATATTAGATCTGGGTTACATAACCCTCAAATGACTACATCTCCCTAGTACTCTGGTATCTGCTATTATCTATATTAAAAATGCATATTTTTGAAATTTAAAATTTTATGGATTGGCATAATTGAGAACATCTACCTGTGTAAGAAATGTTACAAAATATATAAATGGTTCAAATTAAAATAATAGGGTAGGGGCGTCTGGGTGGCTCAGTGGGTTAAGCCTCTGCCTTCAACTCAGGTCATGATCTCAGGGTCCTGGGATTGAGCCCTGCATCGGGCTCTCTGTTTAGCGGGGAGCCTGCTTCCCCTCTCTCTCTGCCTGCCTCTCTGCCTACTTGTGATCTCTGTCTGTCAAATAAATTAAAAATTTTAAAAATAAGAATAAAAAAATAAAATAATAGGGCAAAAATGACCCAATCAGAAAAAAAAAAAACTGATACCCTGAAATGAACAAAAACTCAATCCTTCTTTTCCACGTAGGGTGAACCCGGTGCCCCTGGTGAAAATGGAACACCAGGTCAAACAGTAAGTATCGATGACTTGATTGTAAATCTAAATGTATATCCTCTGTGCAAGCTGGAACTTCTTTCATGTTTTTGCTAATTACCATTTCCCTCAGCATTGTACTCTTTGATATGTTTCTAATAACCTTCTGCATACTTAATTGAAATCCATTACCTTTTAGTTGGAATTAGAACAAGACCGATTTATTTCTAGTGGATTCTTGCGCATGTTGGAAATTGGACAAAGCAAATGATGCCTGTGACATTTTTAAAATTAGCATTGTGGATTTCATTGAAAATATTTCTGCTTCTAGGGAGCCCGTGGGCTTCCTGGTGAGAGAGGACGTGTCGGTGCCCCTGGTCCAGCTGTGAGTGCTTCCGTTTTTGTCCCTTATCCTTTTAAAAATTGTTGTAATAACTGCCACTTAACTTTCTTCTGACTTTGTCTCCTTATTTTCGTAGGGTGCCCGTGGAAGTGATGGAAGTGTGGGCCCTGTGGGTCCTGCTGTAAGTTCTGACACTGAAGAATTTGGGAAGGGTTGAGAATTTGGGATGGAAGCAGTTTCTTACCATAGTCTACTTCGGTTTCAGGGTCCTATTGGGTCTGCTGGCCCTCCAGGCTTCCCTGGTGCTCCTGGCCCCAAGGTAAAAACACTGCCAACCATCGTCATTACCTTGATCCACTTCTTACTGTGATGTGAAAGACAGGCCCTGTGCTTGCAGATAGGAAATTACACCACAGGGAGCTTAATGAGCACCCCTTTCAGAATGGATGTAGAACGACCCAGTTTCTCACTTAAAGCTTGTGAGACTTGAGCTCAGGAATATAAATACAGACGCCAACAAAGAACTTTGTTTTATGGGAGCCCTCTGGGATATACTCCCAAACTAGTGAGGACTGACTAGCCGAGAACCAGTGTCTATCACAGAGAGACAGAGGTAGGTGAAGATGGTAGGTACCCAAGATGGCAGAACGAAGGCAGGAAAATAGGAACCCCAATCCAAATTTGTGGTACCAAACGAGATGAGGGAAATGATTGCAGTTCCGAAGAAAGCTTGTGGAACTTGGGGGCTTAAAAATGGAGATACACTGTTTAATTATCTGCAGACCAATGCCTCCGTGTCATTCCCTCTTTTAGGGTGAACTCGGACCTGTTGGTAACCCTGGTCCTGCTGGTCCTGCGGGTCCCCGTGGTGAAGTGGGTCTTCCAGGTGTCTCTGGCCCCGTTGGACCTCCTGTAAGTAGCCACCGTCATCAGCCTCATGGAGTAGAAGCGGGCAGAAGGAGTGAAAGTGGGGGTCAAAGAATAGAAACACTCCCATTGACTGATGACCTCTTCCTCCCTTCTTCCTCACAGGGCAACCCTGGAGCCAATGGCCTGACTGGTGCTAAGGGAGCTGCTGTGAGTATCTGGCCACCCTGGGCTACTCTGCTTTTAGGCGCACTTGGGCGCATGCCCCCTCGTCCGCCCAGCGCCTCAGGACCCACCACGCCACATTCTCTCCACAGGGCCTGCCCGGTGTTGCTGGCGCTCCCGGCCTCCCTGGACCCCGTGGAATTCCCGGCCCTGTTGGCGCTGCTGGTGCTACTGGGGCCAGAGGTCTAGTGGTAAGTGGTCATGGCCGCAGCTCCCATCATCTTGAAAGGCCAACTCGGCTGTCATTTTATCACCATCTCAACTTCTTGTGGTCTTCACATTTTTGGTTTTTTCTTTCCTGAGCATTTTTAGTGTCTATTACTTCTATGAGGTCCACCTATGTGTCTGTGTGTCTCTCTCTCACACACACACCCCTCCTACTATCCTGGAACACTCCCCAGAGGTCAGTGAGGTAGATTATTATATTGCTCTTGTCTGTTCAGTGAAGCCAGTCCCCTGTCAGCTGTTTGAATGTGAACCTGGACACACATTTCTCTTTATCTTGATCCATAAATAATTCCAAGGCGTTTTTCTGTGAGAGAGCTGTGACACCTGTTTTTCCTTTGACCGCCATTTTGTATTGAACCCTAGGGTGAACCTGGTCCAGCTGGTTCCAAAGGAGAGAGTGGCAACAAGGGTGAGCCTGTAAGTAGTTCTATGATCGAATTTTATGGATTTATTACTTGTTCGATCTAAAAAGTCATACTTTTGCTTTTTTAAAAAAATGATTAATTTTTCTCTGGCTAGATATGACATAAAAATGATTTTTCCTATTCTCTCCTCTTTGCTTTTCTCATGAAACAGGGCTCTGCTGGGCCCCAAGGTCCTCCTGGTCCCAGTGGTGAAGAAGGAAAGAGAGGCCCCAATGGTGAAGCTGGATCCACTGGCCCCTCTGGACCTCCTGGGCTGAGAGTAGGTTCCAGATGCTCTCGACACCCAGACATACCAGAAGGATCTGAGGACATCCTTTCATTGGGGATTGGTCAGAACCACTGAGTGCATTTTCTAGACTAGGGAAGCATCTGCTTTCCATCTCCTTTATTAAATCGGTGACTCTCAGCTTGGTCTGGAAGCAATGCTGACCTACTTTTGTAGAGTGCCTCCTCTACACATTCCTTTGAGGTTTGGGTCAAGTTTTCTGGCTTGGTTTTATTGTTTGTATCTCTCCCTTCAGGGCATCAAGATTTCTTGCATGCAAGCCGTGTCTCAGTAAACCCAGCCCTGTGGGATTCAGGGGTTTTTCCCAATCCTTCCTGTTTCGTGTGCTTTCTTACAGGGAAGTCCTGGTTCTCGTGGTCTTCCGGGAGCTGATGGCAGAGCTGGTGTCATGGTGAGCTGTCCATTACTCACTCCCGGGGAAGGGATCTGATGCTTCTTTTGATGGGGCTGTCATTCGATTTAGCATCCTCCCCTCTCCCTTCTGTTGAAAAGGGTCCTCCCGGCCCTCGTGGTGCAACTGGCCCTGCTGGTGTCCGAGGTCCCAATGGAGATTCTGGTCGCCCTGGAGAGCCTGGCCTCATGGGACCCCGAGTAAGTTTCAGATTGATTTGGAGCAAGTCATACCTGGCACTGTTTCCTTTTTGAAAGGGATGATTAATATTAGAAGGCCAAAAAAAAAAAAAAGAATCATCCAAAGTAAATCTGTTAGTAGATTTGCTGATGGTTGCCTTTTTAATTTAACTTTATCAAAGCCCAGATATATTTTTACGAATTGGGTTAGTTCATCAATTTCTTATTTATTACTCAATCCAATGGTTGTGAGGTTTTTTGAAAAATAGATTTATTTTAATATACCCAAATTAGGTTGGTTCTCCTATCAGCATGAATCTTTTATCTCAATTTGTGAGTTTTATATAAGGTGTCCATGAAACGTATTAGGACTATACATTATCAGTGTATTAGATTCATAAGTGAAATCATTTTTCCAGCAATCACAAAATGCTTTAATGTATTCAGCATCACACTAGCCATGGAGAAATGACCTTTAGATTCGTAGACACTGTAATCCATAGCAATAGAGTGATTTTTTTTTTTTGCCTCCATTATCTCTTATGGATGAATATCATCTGTAATTGTACCATAAACAAGTAATAAAGACACCAAATGTAGCAATAAAAAAATCCACTTTGAAAATTGCTTACTGAAAGTATTTGTTTTTCTACAGTGAGGTAAAGAACATGATACATTTTGCCCATATAGTATGTTGCTTCCCAGTTTCTTGAGCTCTCCATAAATGAACCCGTTGCACTAAACTCCAATGAAAGGAAAGGTATAAAAAAACAGAGAGAGAAGAAAGATTTCAGAGCTCTTTTCATACCTCCCAGCTAGTGGCTAATACCCCTAATGGTTTACCCTAGGCAACAAACGAAAAGTCGGGGGTGGGGTGAGGGGAAGTGCTTTTGTGAGGTTTTAATAAATTGGAGCCTCGAGTATGTAAGTTAAAGTGGCGACATGAAAGCATCCTCATTTACTTTATAGGGTTTTCCTGGTGCCCCTGGAAATATTGGCCCAGCTGGTAAAGAAGGTCCCATGGTAAGAATTGCTCATTTTCCATTATATTTTCAAGGACACTTCTTGCACCCTTATCAAGTCTATTCTGCGGCTTATTTATACATGAACACACTGAAAATAAATATCAGCCACATACATCATCTGGGAACGCAAAGTAATAGATTGTAATTATGGAGTCCAGATGAATGCCGGACGGGAAGGAGTGGAGGGGAAAAAAAAAAAAACATGGCATGGAAAATTGAAGAGGGTGACGAGGGTCTGGAAAGGGAGGGGAAGGAGGGAATTGGGTACATCTGAGATTGACTTGGCTGCGTGTGTACTGACATCCTATTTAGAAAAGGAAAATGGATTCATAATTCATTGACACTTTATACCAGGAAGCTCTGTGTGTTCAGAGGATGATTCTGTTTCCTCCTACAGGAGCATCCCCGGCTTGAAGTCGGGAGACTCCAGTCAATGCTGAGTGAACTTTAAATAAACTCTGCTTTCAGGGTCTCCCTGGTATTGATGGCAGGCCGGGACCAATCGGCCCAGCTGGAGCAAGAGGAGAGCCTGGCAACATCGGATTCCCTGGACCCAAAGGCCCCACCGTAAGCACAGCACACCCTCTTCCCTTGGCACATTCACCAAATCCCGGGTTCCCAGCTGCCCTCCGTCCACTCGACCTCAAGGTGGGGGGTCCCTTTCACCACAAGAACACTGCAAGCCCCTTAGCGCAGTGGCAGCCGCTCTCCAGGGTACCAGTGCACACCTGATGGGGATCTGCCTCCAGAGCTTGCGCCCCTGCGGACGCAGGTGGGCCTCATTGCGAGTTGCGAGATGGTAGGACGTGCCCTCAAGGACAGAATTCAAAGACTGGGAACCTAAGAAAAGCAAAGCAAGCAAGAAATTAACCTTTCAGAATTGTCGTGGTTAATTTGACATTGTGTCCTTTTTTTAAATGTTTATTCTAGGGTGATCCTGGCAAACCCGGTGAGAAAGGTCATGCTGGCCTTGCTGGTGCTCGGGTAGGTGGTGACTTTGGGTATCTGCCCACGTAGCTTTCCCTCTGGAAACACGCATCCTCTGAGGCCATCTGATAGAATTCTGTCCTTGTCTTTTCAAAATGACAACCCCAAAGACCCTTTTACTGTCCCAGAATATCTTTTTTCTTTTTCAACCACAATTATAAGGCCGTGGAGCGCCAACAAATCAGAATGTGTATTAGGTCAAAATTATTTATGGGCGCATTTGATTTTTATTCTATGATTAGAAAGCTATGCAGATGCTAGTAGCATTTTCAGGCCTTCATAAATTGCCCTCCATCCGTGGACTTCCCACAAGCCATACCAAAAGTTGGCATTTGGGCAGGGACCCACAGTGAGTCATGCTAAGACGGGACGTGTTGAGAAAGTACTGCATGAGGCTTCGAGTCTTCTTAAACTCACAGGTAATGCTGTACCTCTCTGTGACCTGTTGTAGGGGGCTCCAGGTCCTGATGGAAACAATGGTGCTCAGGGGCCTCCTGGGCCACAGGTGAGTATCTCTCCCATTCTTGTCCTTTGCTGCCCCGAATGAAGCTAGTCCTCCCAAATGACCACCTCCTTTTTCCTGTGCAAAAGTAGTCTGGACAGACAGCAATGGTGGCGTACATCTCTACTTAGGCTCTCTTTACTATTACTTTCAGGGTGTCCAAGGTGGAAAAGGTGAACAAGGTCCCGCTGGTCCTCCAGGCTTCCAGGTAAGTCCACAGAGACAAACAGAATATTGCCTTTGCTCATACTAGCTGGCTGTAAAGCCCCAGAGCACTCCCCTGCGCCCCCCACCCCCAGCACCGAGCATGATTTCAGAACTGAAGTAAAGAAGGGTCCACCTTTTCAAGGCAAACTTTTGTGTACCTCTGTAATAACCTAGAATAGTTCGTGATCATGTCGATATCAGATAACATCCAGAAAAAAATAATTATTCGCAAATCCTCTGAATAGGGCCACAAGATTGAGATTGGTGGTTTCTTTCATCTAGGGTCTGCCTGGCCCCGCAGGTACAGCTGGTGAAGTCGGCAAACCAGGAGAAAGAGTGAGTAAAACGGGGGATAGGAGGCTCACGGAAATTTGGGACTTCACCCCTTCCCCCACCCCAGGGAACGCAGGACTGCACTGCAATTATAATATGCAAAAAGAAACTTCGTATTTCATATGTTAATGACAGTGTTCTACTTCATCGGTACTTTGGAGAGAATAAACCCAGTTACTCGCACTGTCTTGGAATAACAACTCCTTTGTTTTAAAGACTGAATGAAACACTGCATTATGAAAGGAAAATATATCAATGCATATTGCGTTTAATAGCCTTACTTTTTGTCTTGTTCTTGGTAATGTTAACATGCAAATTATTTCCTTTCCCATAGTGAGAAAGTAAATGCAGTGCTTTTCCACCAAACTAGACCCTGAAAAATTGCATTTAATGTTTTTCTTGGCATTCAGACATGACAGTGCTAGCCACAATCAGGGCAGGAGTTCTGAGTCATTTTCTCTGGTAATTGTGATGAATGTGCCTCAATTCAGTTACATTCTGTGGCCTGGTCTCCTTTGTCAACAGTGGGGCACATTAAGGAGACAGCTGGTCAGTAATAAAGGAGATACACTTGGGTATACGATTAACTAGGTAATGTGCAGAATATGATCATTTCTATTAAGAAAGCAGTCTGTTATGTAACTAAAAATAGGCAATGTCTGATATTGTTCATCGTTTTTTATCATATTATAAAATGAGATAATTTGTTTTAAAGTAGTAAACTAGGTAGTGGAAACTTAAATTTTCTGATACCAGGTTCTTGCATAGAAATATCTTTGATATCAGTGGAATTCTCACTTTTTGTATCTGTCCATATACGACTGAAAATTCTCTTGTTCCTAATAGCCCTGTACTTTTTACACACTCAGGGAGCTAGAGCCTAGCTGGCTTTGTTTGGCTATTTCAAAAGCTATCTAAATACCTTAATCATAAATGGATTTCAAGAACATAGATACATTTCATGATTTATTTCTGTATCATATTCTGCCTAGGGTCTCCCTGGTGAATTTGGTCTCCCTGGTCCTGCTGGCCCAAGAGTAAGTATTATTTAATTTACTTTCATAAACTTCAGTCAGTGTATTTTTAAAATAAGTAGTGCTTTCTCTTAAAAGCTATTGATGACCTTGCAACAAGTTCCTGACACTCTTCTGTACTCAAACATAATCTGTAGAGAACATTTGATTTCTAAATTGAAAGTAGACTTTTTAATTTAATTACTCCTATTTCACAGCCCCAAACCACACAGTTCTAAGAAATATAAAGGAGCTAATATATGTATTATATTCAGTAATTTATATAGACAAGTTATATTTATGAAAGTGGCTCGAACCGAGCCAAGGAAAAGTAATAGCTTACTAAGATTTTAAGTCACTTTTGCAATGTGCATTGATGTTCAAAGCCTAAAGCTGAAATCATGAATCAGCTCTTATTAAAAAAAAATAGATTTAATTTGTGTGTAGTCATTAGAATAACTGGAATGATGAGTTTGCCCCAACCATAATTATAACAAGGGCCTTTGAAACAGTTGCAATGTGGACTACATACATGTTAAATATTCTGGCCCGTGGAGTACCCTGTCATGGTGATGCTGACATGCAATTGGGACAAATGTAGATTGACAGGTAGAGAGATTGATATACACATGCAGACACACATGCACATGTGTATCCCGTTAAATATTTTAACTGTTACACTGCTAGTGCATAAGATTACAAAAGGGGGGGTGGGTGTGAGTATATCTAATCCTATCTACACCTAGCATTGCTCTGCTAAAATGACACAGTCTTTCCCTATGACTACCATGCATAACTGGCATTTATTTTTACCTATGGATCTATTACAAAACAAACAAACAAACAAAAAAAAACAAAAACAAAAGAATGAGTTCCAAGTTTGAATATTATACTCTAGAAGAAAAACATTAAGGAGTTGTAGACCCCGAACATTAAAGCCGAATGAAACTTTAGAGATTATCTCATCCCCTCCATTCATTTTGCTAGTAGAGAAATTAAGGAAAAGTAGTTATAATTTTATAATGGCAGAAACAGGATTCAAAAGCTTAAAAAGTAAGAACTCTGATGTGTAAAATGGAATCTCTGAAAGCGATGAAGAGTGCAACAGTTTAATTTCTCTCTCTCTCTCTCTCTTTCTCTCTCGCAGGGGGAGCGTGGGCCCCCTGGGGAAAGTGGTGCTGCTGGTCCTTCTGGTCCTATTGGAAGCCGAGGTCCTTCTGGACCTCCTGGGCCCGATGGAAATAAGGTAAAATTTTCTGTTCTCTATTGCTGCTTTGGCCCACTATGCTCTAGAGTAACGAGATCTTTAACAACAGGAAATGAATTGTTTTTCAGGTTTTTTTTTTTTTTTTATTATTTCCTACTCTGTAATGATTTCCATCTCAGTAAATGACAATCTGATTCCAGTGGACCTGAATTAGTGTAAAGGAAGGGAAGTCCCAGTGTTCTATAGGCATAAATGAATTAGTATGTTTCTCACTCTCACGTCATCACGCTGCTAATACTTGGATTTCAATCTAGAAACATCGCAAACCTTTGGACACTATTTTGAAAAACAAAGTTTCACCTTCTCCTACTTCAGAGAGAAAAATTTCCAGAGGTAGTCTAAATTTTCATGATAAGTTCATCTCCCAGACAGAAGCCTGACAAAGCCGGGTTTTAAACCGAAATCTGGTTTACATTTTAAAATGGGTGGAATGGTGCTCACTTCGGCAGCACATATATTAAAATAGGTGGAATGACACATTTCTAGAAAATGGATTACTTTGACCACAATAAAGAGAAGGCAATTCCTGTGACTCCTGATTCCTACCTATGGGGGGTGGGGGAAAGCAAAGATTAGTTGCAAAAAGCTATTTGGGCAGGTGGAAGGATATTAGAAAAAAAGCTAAGAGGGAGAGAAGAAACAGGAAAGAAAACACGGTCCAGAGGATAGTACTCTCGGTTTTCTCTTAGAAGTTAGTCAATAGGTCTGAAGTACGTGGAATTGTAGGGTTTTTATATAAAGTGGGAGCTTATACTCCCCACTCTTAAGGAGATTCAAATGTAAACATCTCCCCAGTTGATGAGGTTTCTCTCCATATCAGCCTGTGTGGGCTGAATGACTTATCCTTGAGAAAGGTTTGTGGGCCAACATTTTTCACTCTGCGTGTCCTGTCGTCCGGGCCTCCTCTTTTCCATGGCTGCCTGACTTCCATGGCTGCCTGACGACTGCCTGAAGAGGACCCGGAGCAGGTTACAGCTCAGGGCCACCCACTCCCACTTCTCTTCAGCCACCGCGTCATTAATAGCGTCTCCCGCGGTTACAGCCTCCCTGCTTTTCAGTAGCCCTCCTTTGTGTCTCTAAGCAGGCAAGAATGCGACCTATTAAATGTTGAAATTGGAATCCTTCAAGAGTTCGAGTCTTCATTTTCTTCTCTTGCCGCTGACATAATTGATTTCATGTGTGTTTGATTCCAGGGCGAGCCTGGTGTGCTGGGTGCTCCGGGCACGGCGGGTCCATCTGGTCCCGGTGGGCTCCCAGGAGAGAGGGGCGCTGCCGGCGTCCCCGGAGGCAAGGGAGAAAAGGTACCCTCTCACTGTTGCACCTTCACACATGCTGTTGAGGCACTCTCGCCAAGCAGGCCACCCAGGGCTGCCCAGTTTTTATTTTTTTTTAAAAACAGTTCCTGGGAGGTGGTCTGCTAGAGTGTTGAGACCTATCTCTACACATTCCCCTCTGCCACCTGGCACCTACGCATTTCTAAACTCACTAATCTGGCAAAATTCCTTGCTACCATGGAATTTCACGCAAACAGATGGTGTTGAGTAATACATGAGGCTCATTTTAATGCCACTAACAATAATGCCTCATCCTGCCCTAATTAATGGGAAGACGCTATATTGAACAGCTGTCAGCCGTGCTGCTGCATTAGTTACGCCGTAGGAGCGATCGGGCACCAAGGCCCATTGTGATGTCGCCTTAGAATTCTGTCCACGTGAATGTGTACCTTGTTTGATTATGCTGCAGGGGAGTGTATGGAAATTAGAAAAGAATATATTTCACGATAATCTGGAGAGGGTCCTGAATTATTTTTTCCTTACATTTTTTTCCCCCTCATTCAACAATCTAGAGAACGGTAGGGACTCAAGACGTGACTAAATGTTATAGGACTAGAGGTGTGCGGGATTTTCTGTAAAAGCATTGCGGATTCATTTTGATCCAAAAATTGGGCCGGAAAACCAAAAGTTGCTCTTGCTTTATACTTTCAGGGTGAAACTGGTCTCAGAGGTGAAGTTGGTAACCCAGGCCGAGATGGTGCCCGTGTGAGTAGAGTGTTATTGTTTGTACTCAGACTGTTGTTGTGTTTCCATTTCCTTCGGTTTGAGTTGAGCAGCTTTCCAAGACAGAACTGACAAAAGGAGGATCTGGGTTTAGTAAGATTCTTCCTTTCCTTCCTGGGTCTATGTCCAGTAGGATCACTTAACATGTTCCAAAAGAAAGATTGAACAGAACTTATCCCTTTGAAAAGCATAACCTGAATAACTTTCTGCCTTCCTCAGTGTTAACTCTACTGAGTACAAACTATAAACCAAAAGCTCTAGGTTTAATAGATCATTAAGTAATTAAGTTATTATAGGACTTTGGAAAAAGATCAGTAACACATGGATTTTAAGAAGGCAGAACCTCAAACAAGGTGCCATTTATTCAAATGTGTGTCCTAAGAATTTATCCCTCCAAGAGCAGCCCCCGTGATTAAATGTTAATGCCATGGAGAGGCCAAAGATCATGCCATGAAGGGGTAATAACCCTGCCTGGAGAGTTGGCAACGTGGCTCTTCCAGGCCATTAGCTACCTTGGTTCTTCTCCTCACTCCCTCAGAGCTGACACCTCCCCATGGCACACTGAAAATCGTTCTTTCTCTGAATCCCCTAGCCCTGGCGGTTTCAAACAAGGCTGCTCATTGGCTGCTCTCCAGGAAGCCTGACAAGAGCAGCGAGTTCAGATCTCCCCAATTCCTAACGTGCCCTTGACTTCCACATTCCTGTCACCTTGATCACCGGGGTACTTTCCTCCCGAGAGCTGCTTCTAATGGTTTTGGTAATTAGAACTGAAGTGCATCAAAAGCTTTCTCCATGTCCACCCTGAGTGTGCAGTGACAGCATTCGGTCACGGTCTGAGCACAGCGAGGGGAAATGGCAGGGGTCACCTTTGATGGCCTAGGGGTGTAATTAATAAGATCTGTTTCTTTTCGGTGCTAGGGTGCTCCTGGTGCTGTAGGTGCCCCTGGTCCCGCGGGAGCCACTGGTGACCGGGTAAGCATGCTTTCCCATGGAGTCTTGGCTCTGGGAGCCACTAGAAGCATCAGCAGGTTCGCTGCCTGCCGCCGCCCAAGAGAGCCCCCGCAACTCATTTTTATGGCTTGCTATAGAGCCTACTTATTTAAAAACCTATCTGTTGCGATGAGGCCGCAGGAAACAAATGCTGTGTGTTTAAAGTTCTCTTTCCCTTCCTCTACATGTGCCAGCTATCTGATCTATACTTTAATCCCTATCATTTGTTTTAAAGACTTTCCCCGTTGCCCATTAACAATATCCTAATGCACTGAGCCTCCTCAAAGCCTTCAATTGTAAAAAATCAATAAAATACATAGTGTGCCCATTTCACATCGAACAGTCCACTTAAAATAGACCTTATTTATTGTACTGCACAGATTGCAGCAAATAGATCAGCTCTGTGTCCATCTAAAAATTAAAATGTCCTCCTTCTCATATTGTGGGCACTGATTTATAGTGTTTTTGCAAGTGTATGACCAATACCGCTTCCCCCCCAAGATGAATACAATATTAAGCACAGTAAGAATCCATTTTATTTTACTCCCTGAGATGTGCATTGGTTTTGTCTTCGGACACAACACTCTCTACCATCGGTCCCTCTCCCTACTGCCTCTGTGAGCACTGATGTGACAAACTCCTCTTTGGTCCCATTATAGGGTGAAGCCGGTCCTGCTGGTCCTGCTGGTCCTGCTGGTCCTCGAGGTAGCCCTGTAAGTGGAAACCTGGGTCATCCGGGACACTCATAACTTTTAGACCTTAATGAACCTAAGATCGCTGTGCCATTCTTAATATCCCTTCCCCCCACCCAGGGTGAACGTGGTGAGGTCGGTCCCGCTGGCCCCAATGGATTTGCTGGTCCTGCTGTGAGTATCCTAGGATGCAACTTAATCCGAAACATCCTCAAGCTGGCAAGTAGAGTGAGCTGGGACACCTGGACACAACTCTTCCTCTCTAACAGGGTGCTGCTGGTCAACCTGGAGCTAAAGGAGAGCGAGGAACCAAAGGACCCAAGGGTGAAAACGGTCCTGTTGGTCCCACAGGCCCTGTCGGATCCGCTGGCCCCTCCGTAAGTTGAATTCACCATAGTCAACGTGGCCTGTGTCATTACCCATGAGCTCTTACACCTCAGCGTAGATCAGTCAAGTGCCTGCTGTGTACCAGGAACATACTAGATAGATGATGATTTAAAAAATAAGAATTAACATTTGCATTCCACTTTATACTTTGTAAAGTTTCATAAACATCATCTCCTCTTACTTCTTTTTTTTTTTTTTTAAAGATTTTATTTATTTATTTGACACACGGAGATCACAAGTAGGCAGAGAGGAGGCAGAGAGAGAGAGGAAGGGAAGCAGGCTCCCTGCTGAGCAGAGAGCCTGATGCGGGGCTCGATCCCAGGTCCCCGGGATCATGACCTGAGCCGAAGGCAGAGGCTTTAACCCACCGAGCCACCCAGGCACCCCTCCTTTAATTCTTTAGTATAACCCATGAGCTTGGTCGCCCTGAAGTAAGGACATTTATTTCATGACACAGATGATCACCATTTTAAATTTCTGAATTGGTCTCTAATAGACATGGGAATGATTACCTTTGAAGAAAAAAAGCAACATTTATAGGAAATGTCTTGTGACTGGACCCCATGTTTTTTTGGTTTGTTTCCATTTAGGGTCCAAATGGTCCCCCTGGTCCTGCCGGAAGTCGTGGTGATGGCGGTCCCCCTGTGAGTATTTCAAGGGACTCTGATAACATGTCTTTCTTTAGAATCTATTAACAACAACTTGAGAGTTTGGAGATTTTTGGTTAATTCTGAACTATACTCAGGAGACTCTTGAGATCCAAGTTCACTTTGTTCAGAGGAATTCCGATACTGAAGTTAGATCATGGGTTACTAATCCCAATTGGAACTCATGCAGTGCATGTTGCTACCGCCTCACCTGAGGTAACAACCAAAGTTAACCCCAGGTTGTTGAATTGTGAAATGGGTAAAAATAATTTCTCTGGTACCCCCTGTCCTTTTGCTGATGCCCTCCTCCCTCTTCTCCTGCCTGACCGTGCCCTTTCTCTGACCTGCCCAGTGCTATTACACTGACTCCTTCAGGACCTGAACTTCCCTAGGAATGAGCTGCACACACTCTTTCCTGCTCTCACTGGACCGCAGTTAATACTCTTGGTCTGTTCTTGTACCTTCCTCTGGAAACAAAAGTACTTCTCCAGTGTTCATTTCTTTTGTACCCAGCCAGGTGGTTAAGATAGCATGGTTTAAGACATTACACATCAGTGTGTAATAATGGCATGGTGTCCTGTCTTCTTGTTCTTAGAAGTGTCAGGTTATATGGTAGCATTTCAAAAAGGACCATCAGAGCCTTAATGCAAAATACGGGTTGCGACAGGGGCATGCTGCTGGAAAGAGGTGCAGACATGGAGGTCTTCAGAGTCCTTGTTAAATAATACCCTGTATGAGGCTGCCCTACGTGCTCCTTGGTCCATCCTCGGTCACGTGCATTAAGGATTGGCCAGAGGAGAAATTTCCGTCTTACCCAAATCCCTTGAGTTGGTGTTGATTGTAGAACTTGAATGTGCTTGCTTCTTAGGGTGCTACTGGCTTCCCTGGTGCTGCTGGACGGACTGGTCCTCCTGGGCCTTCTGTAAGTAAATCACTTCAAAATATGTCATTTACTCTAGCCAAAAGGCCTTGTTTCTAGTAGGAAACTGGCAAGAAACTCTCTGGAAACGTGCTACTAATATTTTGCTATTACTTTCCTGGTCTGAAATCAGTTTTCCTGAAACATTAAGGCAAAATCACCACAGATTATATTTTATAAGATCAGCTTAAGAGACTTTTATTCATGTGAACACAAGTCCCCTTTTAGGGGCATGGTCTCTTCGTTAAAAATAAAAAAACAGAACAGTTTTAGTCACATATCAGATATTTCTATATCTAATTACCCTTTATGGCCAACATTCTGCCTCCGTTGTTAAGGTATAATTGTTCCTGAATTTAAAGGTGGTTTGGCCTCTAATTTAATTCTGATTCAGACTCTCCTGTCAGGACTCAAGAGAATTTAATTAATTACCAAGGATTAAGTCTTCCGGTTAAGGTTTCAGGGAAAAAAAATAGCAAAGATGTTGATTTCTTGGAATCCTTTTACAGGTTCATAACAGAAAAATCTTCATTCCCTGTAGGCATTTAATTAAACCTAGTTGAGAGCATATCTGATTCCTCAATTATGAACAAAATGCCAGTATTGGTTTTCTTCAAAAAGAAATGAGCAGAGTCCTCCCAAACCCAAAGTCCCATTCATTTACGACCCACTCATCTCACTCTCCAGAGTTCTCATTCCGAGATTCCGAGATGCCAGCGGCCCGGTAACACAGCATTTCTTCTCCTCACAGACATTTGCCGTAGCCTCGAATGCAATTAGTCACCTTCTCACAGCCTCGGGAGGAGGAGGACAGGGAGTTGCCTCTCTCCATTAGAGGGAATGTGACAGAGCCTCAGCAGGGCCCTGGAATGGCCAAGATATCATTTTGTTGCTTTCATCTATTTGCATCTTCCTCTCTAGAACCTCAGCAGCTCTCTCCTGGGTCTGCGACCATTAACAGAATAAATGACTCGTTCATTTGCTCACAGGGTATCACTGGCCCTCCTGGTCCCCCTGGTGCTGCTGGTAAAGAAGGACTCCGTGGGCCTCGGGGTGACCAAGGTCCAGTTGGCCGAACGGGAGAAACCGGTGCACATGGTCCCCCTGGCTTTGCCGGGGAGAAGGGTCCCTCTGGAGAGGCTGGTACCGCTGTAAGTGATTTCAAGCTCTTCTCTGGTAATACCTCGTACTGAATTCCAGTAAAGCCTTTACGCAGATCTTTAGGTGGCGTATACCTGTTGATGAGTACGGCAGGCTTTCACGTAGAGCTCGGTCGAGCCAGGAAATCTGTCCAGCACATACTGAGCTGGCAGAGCTCTGGCAGTTGCTTAGAAGGCACTAGATGGGGATGACGATAAATGAAGGAACTCACTGTTTGATCAGAATGGCACCTCACTGGTCCTGGGATTAGAACAGAATCCCACTGCCATGGCCATCCTATTGTAAACGAATCAATCTCTGTAAGCTACCGATGTCTTAAACACGCTACGTCTGGTATTATCGTTACTCTGAAATGTGCCTTTACGAGACTGGGTTCAGTTAGAGGCCAAGGTCAAAACTTGCTTCTTGGCATGGATTCTTTAAAAACTCTATTGTACCACCCCAGATGGCTTCATTCATCTCAGTCACATTTTTCACTCTTGTCCCATTGGTCTCAGGGAGGAACCAGGTACAAAGAAATATACTTGCCAAGCCAACCTGTATTACCACCTCGTGACTCCCCAGTGATAGTATTTTTTCCTCTTTTTCAGGGTCCTCCTGGCACCCCAGGTCCTCAAGGGCTCCTTGGTGCTCCTGGCATTCTGGGTCTCCCAGGCTCTCGAGGTGAACGTGGTCTACCAGGTGTTTCTGGATCTGTGGTGAGTGTTTGACACCATTCTTCTTCTCATTAACATAATAAAAGATTTTAAAAGCTGCCACTTCAGATGTGACAGATTGATCACTGAATAACTCCACTTAAGATTTTTTATTCATGGCATTTTCTTTATACAGATCACATGTCACTTATCTGAGCAGCTTTAATACCACCTTCCTTAGACACACGCTATAAAGATACAGCTTAACATTATGCAGAATGATTTTTGTTCTTTTTACATGCTTAAGAACTATATAAGCTCTAATTGCATTTACTCCTCTGCAACATGAAATGCTGGCATCATTTATCCTGTAGGAAGAATGAAACTCTGGAAGTTCTGAATCATTCCATTAAATCTGATACATGACAGCAACTAGGAATCCTCTCATCTCCATAAACTCTCTCAACTTTGTGAATTCATTTCATTGGCGATATCAGATGCAACCAGGCTCACCTAGTATGGGGTGACATTCCAAAATTACATGAAGCTGGCCCTCTGAGTGTGGAGGGAGAGGAGAACACAAATGCTTCTTGCCATTCTGTGGCCCATTCCCTCACTGTACTTTCCCTTTTCCAGCCAGTATCTCCTAGCTGGGATTGTGCTGGGAGGGTGAGATTTGCACTCAATCCAACGAAAGGAATGTTTCATCTTCTTTGCCTCTAGGGTGAACCCGGACCTCTCGGCATCGCTGGTCCACCTGGGGCTCGTGGTCCCCCTGGGGCTGTAGGTGCACCTGGAGTCAACGGTGCTCCTGGTGAAGCTGGTCGTGATGTGAGTCTAACACACAGTCTGGACAATCAAACCCAGCTGTGTTCTGCTGTGCACAGCTTCATGTCCTCAGCTGAGTTCCTCTTGTTCCAAGTCTCTGAACAAGATGGTCTGTTTCTCCATGATATCTGTGTCCTGACCATTCCTGCTTGAAAATATGAAAAATTACGTGGGTTGGGGGCTGGGGGGATGGCTCTTTAAAACACGTCTCAGAAAACGAGCCTGGCAAGTTCTAACTGGCAGATCCGACTATCGGTCTGACTGGCGGTTCACTGTGGAGCACCAGGAGGGATGAAAACAGGGGAGCTGAACTCTAGGGGCTGGTGAGGTAAAGAGCCTCCCTGAGCACCTTAACTGGTGTGGTATCTTCACAGGGCAACCCTGGGAACGATGGTCCCCCAGGCCGTGACGGTCAACCTGGACACAAGGTCAGCACACCTCTTTGTCTTTCTCCAATTTAAAAGTGACTAGAATCCAGGCCAGGTGGATACTAAACTTCACTTTGCCTCTGGTAGGGAGAGCGTGGTTACCCTGGCAACATTGGTCCCGTTGGCGCTGTGGGTGCACCTGGTCCTCACGGCCCTGTGGGTCCCACTGGCAAACATGGAAACCGCGGTGAACCTGTAAGTTCGTAAATACCAGTCCCTTGGTGCTGTCCTCCTTGGAGGCTTCACTCTGACCTCCCCACACTCGGGAATTGTGGGGCTTTGGTGGCGGGGGGGGTGGCGGGGTGGGATTGGGCTTGGCTGACAAGTTTGGTTTTGCTTCTCCAATTTGCAGGGTCCTGCTGGTTCTGTGGGTCCTGTTGGTGCTGCTGGTCCAAGAGGTCCTAGTGTAAGTACATGGTGAAAATTTCTTCACTGATTAACATTTAAGGAAACTCAGGTCCAGACTGTCCATGAAGAAAATAATGTATAGACTAGACTTCATATTTTTCAAAAAATTCAGTCCATGATTGCTACAACTAGCCTCTAAGTCTCTTCTATTCCAGATCTCCTCTGCTTGTTTGTATTAAATAATCACAAAAATCCAGCCACTTAAGGGAGGGCTCAACTAAAGCAGATCAGGGGAATGGATGGCTATAACACCCATGTGGTTCTCAACCCTTTGCATGTCTTGAGTTCGCTCTGTAAACAGATTAAGCAATGTTTGTGGGAAAGTGTCATTTTGAAAGGAAGGTAAATTCTCTCTGTCCACCTTTTTCTTTGCAGGGCCCACAAGGCATTCGAGGTGATAAGGGAGAGCCTGGTGACAAAGGGCCCAGAGGTCTTCCTGGCTTAAAGGGACACAATGGACTGCAAGGTCTTCCTGGTCTTGCTGTAAGTAAAGTGCGCCCTTCCTGCACGTATACAGGTCTTAAATGATCTTTCTCAAATTTTCACTGCTCTTGCTCTAAAATGAACTACATCATATTCACTTCCCATTCTCTGGCTGACTTCATCTCACAGAGATAATGCTATTTCATCCCAACACAAAAAGGTACGGGTTAAGGGAGATCGAAATATACATATATTAAAGTCTCCTGGCAACAATGTCCTTCAACCCCACTTAAAATAAATATAATTAGAGGAATGACTAATATGGCACAGCTGAAATAGCTTGTAGAAAAAACTATAATTGAATATAATAGACATAATGGGAGAAAAGAGCCCCATTTTACATTTTCAATTTTCTCAATCCAGAGTCCATTGAAACTAAAGTTTTCCATTCAATTTAAAAAAAAAAAACTGTCGACATGTGTTCTGAAAGTGTGATTTTTTTTTTTCCTGTCCTCTCTTTCAAGGGTCAACATGGTGATCAAGGTGCACCTGGTTCTGTGGGTCCTGCCGGTCCTAGGGTAGGTCAACCTAAAAGACCTTGGTCTCTGAAACTGCGCTTACAGCAGGGAGGGAGCCCCAGGCCTCTCCTTCCTTGTGGGGTTTTTACTGACTCACTCAGACTTGGTGTCCTTCTTCCCTAGGGCCCTGCTGGTCCTTCCGGCCCCGCTGGCAAAGACGGCCGCACTGGACATCCTGGTACAGTCGGACCTGCTGGCATCCGTGGCTCTCAGGGGAGCCAAGGTCCTGCTGTAAGTACTGTTCCATGAAATAATAAAGAGCATCACGGGCCTGAGGAATATTCTCTTCAGACTAGCCCAAGACGGCTGTGACCACACATTCAAGTAGTCCTCCCCGCTCATATGTTTAGTTCTAAACTGTGTAAAGATCATACAGAAGGAGCTGTATGGTCCCTGCAAGTATGCCTGGGATCAAGTTACTTTTTTTACTTATTAGAATGTGCTTGTGTGTAACACTCAGCTGGAAATTTGCTGTCACTGACGTCTCTCACTGTGACCAAATATAAAATCTCCTCTTTCTTGCTCTCACCTTTGCAGGGCCCTCCTGGTCCCCCCGGTCCTCCTGGCCCTCCCGGCCCAAGTGGTGGTGGCTATGACTTTGGTTACGAAGGGGACTTCTACAGGGCTGACCAGCCTCGCTCACCACCTTCTCTCAGACCCAAGGATTATGAAGTTGATGCTACTCTGAAATCCCTCAACAACCAGATCGAGACCCTTCTTACCCCTGAAGGCTCAAGGAAGAACCCAGCTCGCACATGCCGTGACTTGAGACTCAGCCACCCAGAGTGGAGTAGCGGTAAGTCAGGATGTCCAAGCCGGACCAGCCCTTCTCACGAGCTGGGCTTTGCAAAGTCCGTTCCCATGGACATTTACAGTGGAAAATTTTGGGGTAAAAATGCATTATCTGGAATCATACCTAATTAATAAAGCCTTTTCCTCTCCCAGCCAGCACCCAGTCCCAGGCTCCTCTTCATATATATTTTTGCCTTTTTGTGGTAATACACTCTGATTTGATTTTTCATGGAGAAGAGGAGAGGAGGAACTGTCTAATCCTAAAAATAGCCATCCTCTTCCTCTTAAATGTGGGGTACACAGTGTTACTTATGGGAATTAAAATCTTTGTCTACTAATAATTAGAACCTATGCTCCAGTCAAGGAGAGGCTTTCTGAGCTGGGTCTTTTTTTTTTTTTTAAAGGTTACTACTGGATTGACCCTAACCAAGGATGCACTATGGATGCTATCAAAGTATACTGTGATTTCTCTACTGGCGAAACCTGCATCCGGGCTCAACCTGAAAACATCCCAGTCAAGAACTGGTACAGAAATTCCAAGGTCAAGAAGCATACCTGGTTAGGAGAAACTATCAATGATGGTACCCAGGTGAGGAATCTTACAAACACTCCTTCTCTCCTACTAAATATTAAAGTTGTTCACTTTTTAATGACCTGCATTTTAATCCTTTACCAAAATGGGATTATTAAAAAGAAGCTACTCTCTTCCTGGGTTTTGGTTCTGTGCTGGACTGCACATTAAAGAGGGAGTGACTGGACATATCCAGACAATCTAAAGTTATTATTCAAATTGGACTTACCTGATAATCACTGGAGAAACTAATGCCATTCAGCACAAGGAAGTGCCAGCTCGCACACTACATACGCCCATGCCTGTGTAGTCTCTTCTGAATTTTTAATCAAATGTCTTCACCAACTTTATTGAATGCCTACTGGTGGGAATCTGAAAAAGAAAGAGGTCTGACTCTCTGTCTCCTTGCTCTCTTATACTAAAGAAGAAACATACACATAAAGGCTTATCTAAAACAGGTGCCTTTTTGAGATCATCTTGCCTCAGCTGGTAGTTGCCATGTGCCTTCTAGGGAACTAATATTGCACCGACAAGGGAATTGAGATTCCTTTGCAGAAGCGTCTTTTCCCCAAGGTTCATATCTGAGTCCATCATTCCTCCCTACAACAGCCTTTTTTTCCCCATCTCTTTTTTGACTCTTAGTATCTGAGTCCCTCTCCACTTAACTAGCATTTCTTATTCTCTATAGTTTGAATATAACACTGAAGGAGTAACCACCAAGGAAATGGCCACTCAACTCGCCTTCATGCGCCTCCTGGCCAACCATGCCTCTCAGAACATCACCTACCACTGCAAGAACAGCATTGCCTACATGGATGAGGAGACCGGCAACCTGAAAAAGGCTGTCATTCTGCAAGGTTCCAATGATGTTGAACTGGTTGCCGAGGGCAACAGCAGGTTCACCTACACTGTTCTTGCGGACGGCTGCTCTGTAAGTCATAGCAACATCTGGGGAAAGGGGGGGCTGCAGTTCTAGCTCAGACCACTGCATGAACAGGTGAAGGAGGGACCTACCTTATTCAATCCATTGTCCGAAGTGTATTTATTTAAATTCAGATGGCAAGTCCAGAGGAATTCTTATCAGATCTTGCCTTCGGAAATTCTCTGAAAAGCTGAACTACATACCATGGCCGTGCATTAGCAGTTTAAACTTTAAACATGAGTTTGTTAAATGATGAGGGCTTCCTGGAACTTAAAATTACTTGAGGTTAAAAGGTCCCAAGGTATAATTTATAGTGATATGCATGTTATTTGACTTAATAGTATTGTCTGCATATAATCTGTCTCTATAATATGCTATACATTGAAGAAAAATTAAAATTTACTCACAACAAACCCACCCAGCTCACCCTACCGAGACACACACCCCTCAAAAATGATACTGTAGCCATAAACCACTTGGAATATGTAAAAACACCCCTGATGCTTGTTTCAAAGATGAACATGGTGATCTGGGACACCCTTCAGAATGAACATACCTAAAAGTGGTTCTTAACTGTCTCTATAGTGCTACATTTTATATATACATATATATATATACACACACATACACACACACATATATATACACATGTGTATATATATAAATATGTTATATACACACATATAGACATATTTTTTGTATATTCATATATATTTTTTCTTTTTCAAACAGAAAAAGACGAATGAATGGAGAAAGACAATCATTGAATACAAAACAAATAAGCCATCCCGCCTGCCTATCCTTGATATTGCACCTTTGGACATCGGTGGTGCCGACCAAGAATTCAGGGTGGACGTTGGCCCAGTCTGTTTCAAGTAAATGAACTCAACCTAAATTAAAAAAAGAAAAGAAATCTGAAAAAACTTTCTCTCTTTGCCATTTCTTTTTCTTCTTTTCTTAACTGAGAGCTGAGTCCTTCCATTTCCTCTGCACATCTACTTGCTTAAATTGTGGGCAAAAGAGAAGGAGGAGGATCAATCAGAGCATAGTGCAATATGATTTCATTCATTCCCTCCCCCACCCCCCCCAAAAAAAAGATTTGGAATTTTTTTTCAACACTCTTACAACCTGTTGTGGAAAATGTCAACCTTTGTAAGAAAACCAAAATAAAAACTGAAAAATAAAAACCATGAACATTTGCACCACTTGTGGCTTTTGAATATCTTCCACAGAGGGAAGTTAAAAACCCAAACTTCCAAAGGTTTGAAACTACCTCAAAACACTGTCCTGTGAGTGTGATCCACATCATTAGGTGCTGACCTAGACGGAGATGAGCTGAGGTACTTGTTTTGTTCAGAATACAAAGGTGCTAATAGTATTTCAGATACTTGAAGACCGTTAATGGTGCTAGAAGAATTTGAGAAGAAATAATCCTCTGTAATGAGTTGTATTGTGTATTCTCTTTTCATCTGATTTAGCATCAGTATTTTACATCTTATTCCCAAATAAAAGTATGCAGATTACTTGCCCAACCTTGTCCTCTTCTTTAAATTCAGCATTTGTTCTTTGCCAGTCTCATTTTCATCCTCTCCCGTGGTACCAAAAAGAAGCCTTGTTTCTCGGACAAGCAGAAAAATTAAATTGTACCTATTTTGTATATGTGAGATGTTTAAATAAATTGTGAAAAAAATAAAGCATGTTTGGTTTTCCAAAAGAAAATATCGAGTAGAATTCCTTGCTTCGATGCTCTTTGTAATATAAATAATGGATTATAGCATCTCTACCAGCCATTAGACTGAGTGTTTCTCATTAGGTAGAAACTATGCAAAAAAGGCAATTTGGTACAGTAGAAAGAGCAGAGAAGAAGGACCCAGGAGATCTGAGCTCCAGTTGTGACTGCTCCTTGTGGCTGAGTGACCTCGACCACTCACCTTTCTGTGTCTCAGTTCCCTACCTATAAAATGGGAGATTCCCTCTCCGAACTATAAAATATTTGCCTTACTCAAAATACTAAGACTTAAGCAAATGGTATTGTAGACCTAAGTTTATTTCATGTGGAGATCCACAGAACCTTCTGGTTTGTTATCTATTAAGCACTTTGAAACAGTGGCTGAAAGTTGGTCTATGTACAATTAATACTATTAACTAAAACAGTTTCAAATATTCAGTAAAAATGCCATACACCTAAATCTGATGCAAGTGAGTACAATGCCTGTGAGGAGGTAATGTGTGTGCCGTCAATCAGCAGAGACAGCTGTGGATAATAGTACCATGAACACCTACCTGCCAAATCAAGTTCATTTTCCTCCCGTGCACCTTTCAATGACATCTTTAATACACTTAAACATAGTAACGTGTCAAGTAAAATGTTAAGATTCATTTAGAGCTTATTTCCTGTTGCAGAACATAATTGTGATTGTAATATTTGCCTCCTGAAATAAGTCATCTCAAGATTCAATTAATTTCAAAAGCAAAAGACTGAACATGGTGAAAACCTAACATCAGCTCTAAAAAGTCAGCAAGGTCTACTAACCAAATGGTAACTTCAGATTATGGTCTGTCCACCACCTGAATCGGAACACAGGGATGCTTTTTAAAATGCAGATTCCCAGTTTTCGACGACCAAATTACGATTTGGAAAGGAATCCACATTCTTAAGCACCTTGCAAAATTGTGTTGTGCATCCATCCACTGGGAAACCACTAGATACGATGATTTCCACAGCCCTTCAAAGTTCTAACAGTTTGTATCGGGCAAGAAGGAAGCAATATTCTTGACCAAACGACACAAAGAAAACAAAACCCTGTAATCAGAATATGAGTGCTCCCAACAAATGAACTGAAATGGCCAGCGCAAACTTACACTACACTAGATGTTACTAATGCTTTGTCCAACTGAATCCAAACAGGCAGACTTCTTAAGCCAACAGGCATTAATAATCACTTAATCCTGAGTGTAGGATTACAGGAAAATAGTTCAAAAAACAATATATATTGTATATCTGATAAATACATACCTGCATATCTGATAAATAACAATGAGGAAATAAATGATGGTATATCCAATCAATACTAAAAAGGAATAAATAACAGTATGTCTAATAGACAGCAATAGGAAAAGAGTGAAATCTATCTTGATATCCCAATAAAATTTATGAGGATGATTAAACAACAAAAAACATGCTTAGAATGGAATGTTATAGTCTTTAAAATATCACATTCAGGTACACTGTCATTAGAAATCTATCAAACATGCAGATCAAAATGCTAAGAGTAGGTGCATTCATGGAGGAATGATAGGAACGACTTTTATGCCTAAACTTTCCAAATTTGCTCTAATGTAGTTATATCACCATCATTTACAACAAATTTACCCTTAAGATATAATGAAATGAAATAAGCAGCAAACAAGTGAAAACAACCGTGGCTGAGGAGTGGCCATCTCCAGGGCAAACGTGGTCCACCTCCCAGCCACTTCTCTTCTGTAAGAGAAGGAAAAACCCAGCCCCCGAGTTATCACTTACTGTGACCCGGCCACATGTGGGGCCCCAGGGAGGGGTGCACAAAGCCATATGTTCCAGGCAGCAGTACCCTTAGGGGGTTCCACAGTACGGCTGCAGAGAGAGAATAAAATAATGTGTGAACACAGTATTAAACAAAGTGTCCTCTGAGGATAGCGGGGGACACAATTAATGAGAGGGAATCACAGAAAATGGAAACTTAGCTTCATGCAGCAACAGTGACATTTGGGTTTAGCTGGGTAGCTTTTGCCAGAGAGCTCATTTTACTTTCAAACCCTCTATCTGGCCAGAGGCTTCTTCTCTGGAAGCCACATATTAGAACCCTCTGGTACTTACCAAGCCAGGAGGTCCACTGTGAATGTTCCCAGGGCCTGGGCCGAGCACTGAAGGCTTGACCCTTACATGACCAGCCCCCTGTCTTTAGAGGCTAATCACCAGGCCCGAGGGACCCTGCTCATGACATTTCCTGACCCTTGGTCCCATGAAGGTCAGCCGCCTCTAACTCGTGCCAGTCTGAGAGGGAAGAAGATTGTGTATGAGAGAAGGAAGGAGCAGGTAGCCAAGATTGGAGGATGAGACATTAATCAAGTCTGGTAAAAAGGGTCATTTAAAATTCTGAAATCAATACAGCTAATGCATTGGCAAAGAGCAAGGACACCTGACCAATGCAGGACACATTTATTATCTTTAATGCCAAAATACTGTTTTCTGCTATTCCACTTAATATCACCGAAAAAGAAGTTCAGAAATTGGATTATATATAAGAAAAGCTGGAAATGTCGTTTTGGGTCAGAACAACAATCCATCTAGATGAGTACTTTGCCGTTGACAGTGGCACCAAGGGAAATTTGGGAGAAAGAGTGGTTGGCACTTCCTGAGAAACCAGCCTCAAAACTCCCATTTAATAACCCATTGTAAATCTTTTTTGTACATAGATGTATCTAAACCCTTCCAGAGCCCTCTATCTGTTTTGAAATATGTTGGTATTACAGTACCAACAGGAGAGAGCTAATGCTGAATTGTTAGCTCGGCTTCCTGGGCCTCTGATCAAGTAGCTAAAATGTGCTTTCTGTCCCCGTGCCTGGATCAGCCAGGGACTCAACAACTCGGTGTCTGCAGGGAGCAGCGGTAACAGCAGCTTTGGGGCCATCGACAGCCCATAATGATTGACTTATCCCTACTGTTGGGCCAAATAAGCACATAATTTGTGGTCAGCAGCCGAGGTTATGTGCACCACCTCTACCACCGACTGGCCAAGGGCACATGGGAAAGTCTCTTAAGTTCTGTAAGAAATTTGGTGAACATGCTTGCTCTTGGAGATTTCCGTTAGTGCGTCTGCTCTACCTCTAGCCCACGGAACCACCGGGAGGACCGCATGGAGCAGACGCGAATGTGCTTCGTGAAGTGGGAGCAAATGTTACGCACCATCATTAGGTCCAAAATTTCCAGTAACCTCTTGAGTTAATCTCCTATCCCTGGCCCTCCAATGTAGGGAGAGTAGAGTCGAAAATTTAAATTCAATCAGCACCACTCTTCAAATTGGTAATCCATCAATTTTGAGTCATGCCTCCCTGTCAGTAAAAAATGTGAGCCCTTATAATTAATTTTGTTACTCTATTTATATATAAACGTTATGCACGTACTAGGTACTACAGCGCTAATATACGATGTGCAGTGTAAAACCTCCATGGGGGGAAAAGCCTTTAAAAGAGAGAAAATAAATACAAATAGGAAATTCCATACTCCAATGGATCATTTCACACACCACCGGCATGCCCATTCCTACCCTCTATTAGAGAGACTAGTGCCCTAAACAAGGATTCACGATGGGATTCGGGGGAGGGCAGAACATCAGTGAATTTAATAGGGTGTTAAATTTTGTGTGTATGTGCCTTTTTCTTGGGGATGGATCCTCAACTTTTTTCAGATACCTCAAAAAGGTTCATGACCAAAAATCATGTTATGAACTACTGCATAAAGGCAGATTACTTATTTAATAAACCCTGGGCTTTCCTGAACTATGACTTTCATATCTCGTCTTGGGTCTCACACCTGGAAAATGCTGCTTCTCCTGTTCTAAGGCCTGGGAGAACCAACCAGCACCGACCCACATTAAAATCGAGATTTGGGCACCTGGGTGGGTCAGTTGTTAAGCATCTGCCTTCGGCTCAGGTCATGACCCCAGAGTCCTGGGGTCAAGCCCCACACTGGGCTCCCTACTGGGCGGTGGGAAGCCTGCTTCTACCTTTCCCACTCCCCTTGCTTGTGTTCCCTCTCTCTCTGTGTCTCTCTGTCAAATAAATAAATAATCTTTGAAAAAAATTTTTAAAAAATAAAATTGAGGGTTGTCTTTCATTCTTCCACTTCCCTGCCATGATGGGCCCTCTCTCCCACATTTTAACAAGGCTTGGCAGATGCTTTACGACCCAGAGTTGGACTTTCCAACCTGTCCACAAACAAATAAGAACAAACAAATTCAATAATGGAGACTGATTAATGAGTTATTCTCTTTAGGTAAAATAAGCATATGTTAATTTTTTTTAAAAGAAGTTTAACCACAAAGAAATTGTAATTCCTGGTAGGATAAAAGACTGTAAGGACAATAACTGGAACGTGTCCTTCAGGGACCTTCAAATACCCCAGAACCGAATGTCTCCTCCTCATCTGGCTCTTTCTAAACAGAGCTATTATTTCCCCCAGCTATAAGAATTTTGGCCAGAATTAATAAAACCTCATGGACTCTAGAATGGCATCCTTAAAATTGCAATTCATTACATATTTTAAAAAATTCACAAACACAAAATGCCACTAAAACGAAATTTTTCTAGTGTAGCATTGCTCTTGGTGCCCAATGACTTAACTAACCATCAACAGCATGGGGGGTGGGCAGCAGAAACAATTTTTTTTAATGGACTCTATTAATGCCAGGCAGAATAAGAACACCTACTCATACACCACCGTGCTGAGTAGATGACCTTTCTCTCCCTACGGGATGTCACATTGAGTTCACTGCTCCCCCTGCTGACTGGATAATAGAACACCCCCATCTTCGACTGCAGCCACATGCACACCATCCAAGAAGGAAAACTCAGACTGCAGAGGAGAAAATAGAATGGCCTCCTGTGCTTATCTCCTGTCTGCCCCAGACATACAGCCTTCCCTCCAGCTTCTGTGGCAGCCTACCTTCATGTCTTCAATGCTCCCACCTTTTTTTACCCTTTTAAATCTATCCTTAATCTCTTTCCTGTGGAGCTGGTAAAATGGAAGTCACAAGTAGGCAAATGTAAGCTCAAGGGGAGAAGGGGAGAATGCCTTTGGGTGATTAGAGATTTCCAGCGCTACTAACGTTGCCCCACAATGCAGTGAGTAACTCCAGGAGTGAAGCAAGGAGTCTTGGGGATTACACCGAATGGACACAACAGGATGTGATGGAAAGAACAGGGGTTTGGGTGGCAGAGCTCTCTGCCTACGAGCCCTGTCTCCACCATCTCCTCCTCTGTAAGATGGGGATAACGATGAACTGCCCACCGGATGGCTGGGATCGGAAACGGGAAGGCACAGCGGCTTCGAGGACGGGTGGGCAGTGAGCAGGCAGCACCGCTGTGGCCTTGGCCCCAGTCCCCGCAAGGCTGCATCTTCCCTGCAGCCCGGAGCACTATCCTCACCCTTCCAGGAGCGCCGGCTTCTCTGAGGACCGTGGCCTAAACCGCGACCACATCTACAGTTCGGTGACACTTCCATTTCCCCACAACAAACGGATTCCAGTAAACTTCCAAACCCTCACAGTTCTGGTGAATCCATCCCCACAATCCAATAAAAAAGCAAACAATGAATCATGGAACACTACATCAAAAACTAATGATGTACTGTATTGTGACTAACATAACATAATAAAAAAAAAAGTACTGAGCTTTTATTAGAAGCTTGAAAATCTTCTCAATTTTTTATGAAGAAAAAAACAATCCCACCTCAACAGTAAAAACGCAAAGTAAAACTTCTGAAAAAAATCTTTTTTCTAATTCAACTAGGTCCTGCCATATGCCAGTAGGTTCATCCAATTTGGGAGACAAAGCTTTCTGAGCAGAGACAACGGCCCTTTGCTTGCTTGGAAGCCTGTTCTTGTACACAAATGGACTACAACTCATACATACATGTTGAATTAGCCAAACTCCTGACACTTAATTTCCACAATTCGAGTTTCTAAAACTTTGTCTCTGGCAGCAGAAATTCTAACTCAAGAGTTATCAGCACAAGCGATGATCATAATTATTAAATCCATATCCTCGGGGAAGTTTCTTGGCCTATATGAATTTAATCAAGGGCTTTAAACATCATTAAATCACCTATTATAGCCAGTGCTTTGAATGTCTATATGAGTATTATTATAAGTGGATCCTTCAAAGAAGTTGGATTATAGACATTTCCAACATGGTTTTTCTATCACCGATTATAGGTCTCCTCTTCCTTATAATACAAAAATCTAAAAAAAATTTTTAAGCCTTATCAGTGTCACTAAATTAAAGTTTCCATCAACTACTTTGCTCATCATAAGATATGTTCCTAATCAAAAGAATAAAAAAAAGACTTTACTCAGATAACATCTAGAAAATTGTCTATATAACCCTTTCTCTGGGTTTATTCATAATGAATATTTATTTCTCATTAAATATTACAGTATAGTATATTCACATTGGCTAATGTGAAGCTCCGCATGTATTCTTAGATTGTCTTCAACTAAAATATCACAATAAACACTCACCTTGTCACCATAAATTATAAAAAGAGTCTTGCTTTTCTTCTCCCAAGCTTGGGAGGGCTATCTATCAAACAGAGTACAAAGTCCACTAAATCCTTTGAACCTTTGACGAGAGAAAGACAAATCAGTGCCAAAAAGGATGGGCCTTCTCACCAATACACAAATTAAACTGTGTATTCTGTAAGATTTACAGGGTAAGTGGGCTTTTTTTTATTATCACTTTTGCTAGGTATCTGTCAAGTGAGTCTAATTCAGTAAAATAGATTGATACATTGGGGAAAACCTCTAATCTCCATTCTGGGTTGAGGGAGAAAACCATGCAGACAGTTTAGTCACCCTACACCACTCATATTATGATTTAATTGGTCTGAAATATTGTTTTAAACTCCCTTTGTGATTGTAATATGCAGCCAGCGCTAAGGAAAACTGTACTCGACTAATGCCACCAGGTTCTGAAACGCTCCCTTAAGATCACTGGTGAAGCTGAAAGTGGGTGCAAATGTGCCTTTTTCTAGGAAGATGGTGTGCAATACTTAAAGGTTTTCCAGAGCCCGTACAGTATCTACCTAATAGGAATTGCTGGGAGGAGTCAAGGTATCTTCATTTTCAATGACTACCACTAAGGTGATTCCCATGTATTCTCAAAGTTTGAGAACCACTGGTTTAGTTGTGTCACTGTATTACTGACATATTCTTGGATGATTCTGTGACCCTCTCCCCGAAATGTTTAGGGCCACAGCTCTAAAATCATGGGCTCTAAGCTGCTTTAAATGAGAACATGTAATGGCTCATTGAACTTGTGAGCAATTAATTTGGGAACAGTTGCAGTATTATAAATGTGATTACTTATTGCAAACCCAATTAGTCCAGTCAGGAGGAATGTTAATTACAAAGGAGTATGGAAATTAGCATGAGTGCATGACTAAATGCCTAAATTCTGACCTCTTATATTGTGGTCTGGTAACTTACTTTAAAAAATACTTCTACAGGACGTCTCATGTATGTATGTGTGTGTAGGCATAAGGTAACATTAGTCCACACTCCAGGGCTGATGAGTGAACTTGGAGATACCTACTTAGGAAAACCCAAGCTTTAGAGGCGGCTGCTGTGCCATTTCAATTGGGCATTGCTGAAAGCTACATCAGGGGATATATTAATTAGCATAAAAGATGTGAAAAGTAAATTTTTATTGTTGAAATAATGGTTAAGATAAATGACTACTTAATGAATATTTAATAGTAACAAAATTTGAGCTAAGCCTTGCTCTACTAGTAGCCTGCCACTTAATAATAAGATTGACAAGAAAAGACAGATAGTCCAATTGGTCTCCAACCACTAGAAGCTACCTATATTTATCTAAAGCTCCTGAATCACTAAACTGGTTTAGATCAGGTTAGAAAATGACTCAAAAAAAATTTTTTTTTGAGAAATGGCAGGAGATGGCCAAGAAAATAACAGGCAAGGCAAAACTGTATTTAATTGATTAAAAAAAAATTGCATACAATAACCGTATTTCTCTTACGAGCAATGGAATATCAATCAAAACAAATCCAAACAGAGTAGAAAGCAATTGGGACGGCTTCCAAAGCTCCCAAGAAATGATCTCTCCTAATTTGGGATCAGCTAAGATTTACTAGGCCTATGATTTTATGGCCCTTTCCCCTTCCATAACTAAAAAAATAGAAGAGGCAGATCCTTAGCCACCTGGGCCATTTGACTCCTTTTTCCTGAGAATGTAAAACTTGGAGTGGAGAATGACAGAGACTGGGAGCCACTGAAGTTGAGGCATGCTAATGACAGCACTCTAGGGGTGGCCATAAACTTGTGCTGATGAGATCGTAGAACCGTAGTAGGTTTTGGGTTGTGCTTTGGATTATGAAATAACCCAGTATCCTTCCACTATCTATCTCACTTGAGTTAGAGGAAAGTTAATTTCTATTACATAAAACAAAAATCTTTAACTCATACACCTAGTAAACAGAATATAGAGTGAACAGCAAAAACAGAGGACTGTAGGGCTATCTTAGAGTAAACAGATACTTAGAGTTAGTAGAAACAAGAACCAGAAATTTCAATGGCCTGAAAACATTAACCAGGGAAAAAATATTGTAAGGAGACAATTCCACAAAATATCTTGCAGACAAAGGTACTGATAACATTTGTTCTGGACTATCTTCTCAAGGAGGTTTGTAGAGTGATAATGAACAGCCCTGAAAGAGGGAGACAGTGTCTCCTTCCAGAGTGGAGAACAGGTTACTGTCCAATGTAATAAAGATCATGTCTCCCTACAGGGCAAATGTCTGGCAGGTTCGCTTGCAGCCCACTGCAAAACATTCAGGTTCCCTATGCTTTGTGTTCCTCTGTTGTGGCGGGTCCAGCTGGGTTGCTCTGCACTGCCCCCACAGGCCTTGGGGGCAAGGGAACCAGAAGCAAACATAAAGCTTCTGTTGCTTGCCTTGCTGTGAGTAATATCTCCTTTGTCTCTGATCTAGAAGTTGCATGTCTTCTGCCAGCATTTGTTAAACTGTGGCTGGCTAACATCTCAGCTTTAAAGCAGAGAAAATTTCAGACCCTCCACAGTTCTTGACAAACATTTTGAAGAAAAATACATATCAGAATGGAGATGCCTCAGATCTGTATTCCTATCTTTCAAGTTGCCTAGCAACTAGTTGGTCGCCATTGATCTGACATTCTGCAGTAATGAAAGACCACACTATGTAGAAAAGTGTGATGGAACTGTATACTGCAAGATCACAGAGATTGTTTGATTCATCTCCGTATCTCCTTTATCACCTAGTCCAAAACCTAATATAGACTGTATGCTCAATGATTTTATGTTGAACAAATTGTTAAATCAAAGAATTAACTAAAAAATGATGCTGCTGGGATATGTATGGAATTCTAACTGAGATAGTTTTAAATCTGTAGCATAAGTACTTTGCCTCGGAATCATGCTGTTTCTTCAAGTTCACTTAATTGTGAATAATAGAGATGACTCAGGGAAGATCATGTAGCAGGGACATAGAGTGGGAAAGGTAAACAGCTTTGCTGAAACCGGAGCTGAAAAACGCCTCTTTATTTAAGGGGGCTTTAGAGATCTCAGGAGCAGGAATTTGTGACCCTTTTCTCTACAGCTCTCCCACTAATCTGGTTCATTCATATTCCACATGTTTGTCTTTTTAGATCTACTATTAATTGGCAGCTTTTTTTTCCCCCCTTGCTATCCTAATTCCTTAGGAAGAGATTTTGGTGCAGTTCATAAATCCCCTGGCAGCCTACTAACTGATGACCTTTGAGTAGACATCCCATCAACTGCGATCATTAAAGTCATGTGGTATAACACCTGGCCACCTAGGCATCAGAAGCCACAGGTGGGGTGATTTTTCAAGAGGGCAAGGGCATGAAAGGCCATAAATAACATCTCTATTTGTAGGTATGCAGCCTATCTATCCTCTCACTCTTTTCCTGGCACTACTTCCTCCTGAAAAATATGTATCTTATTTCATGTGGTTTGAGTACTTTGTCTTCAGATAAGTATGTAAAACAGAAAAAGTTCCTAGACATTAAAAAACACGTACCTGTACCAAAAACACTTGGGTGGTGGAGACAAAGAACATGAATTCTGAAAAAAAAAAAAAAAAAAAAAAAAAAAGGACAAAATGTCATTAAATATACAAAAAGTACGATCTTAACTTGTCAATGGCTATCCTTCTTTTAAAAATAATAGTGTTTTAGCCAAAATAACAGTCTTATGTACAGCTGGCATGAGTATAAATCAGTACAAAATTTCTGGGGAGCAATTTATCAGTATGTACCAAAAGCCTTAAAAATATATTTATACTTTTGAGCAGTTATTATTCCACACCCTGGAATGTACTAGGAAATGAATCCTTAATTTTTCTAAAGACTTTTGAACAAGCAGAGTTTGCATGAAGAGTAAGACTCTAGTTTTCTTCTCTTGTCCAAGTCTAAGCATATAGCTGTCTTCTCATGCAGCTGCCCAAAGCAACCTAAGCTTGGAGAGGGAGAGCTATACTGGTGTGAAAGACAAGCCCATGAATCACAGAAGTCTTCAAACTTTGAGAAATGCCAGGCTATTTGCAGCATGAAGCTGACAGAAGGAACCAGAACCCTGGAGCTCTCAAAAAAGCCACAGCAAATCCACCCTTTGAACTGGCTCGCATGCCTAGCACCAATCCAACCGTCTGAACGGAAGCTGTCCTGGTAAGGAGTCTCCAAGAAACACCAAAAGGTTGTACTCATAAATGTATGTCTGACTACCTCCTCTTCCACTGAAGTTGATCCCCAGTTGGCTATGGTGAAATCACATTCTCCCGCCTCCTATATCCTATCAGCATGAACGTGATAGACGGGCCTAAAGGGAAGACACTACAACAGCATAAGTCCTTGCACAAAAATAATGATCGACTCTCGTATCATATCTCAGGCGCAGCAGTTGTCATGGCCCTAGTAGAGCAAAAGATTGGAAATTAACCAAATATCTAAGAATAGTGGATTGGTTAGGGTAGATATGGCACATCCATCTGATGGATTGCAGTACGGTTATGAAGAATGTTCTCCAGGGATACTTAGTGATATGGGGGGAATTAATAACTATATACTAAAACAAACAAGTAGATTACAGTGAAGTTGCCTCTCAGGCAGGAGATAGGTTTTTACATCACGAAAAAAAAAATCTCATATAGTTAACATTACCCTTGAAAATCTCCAGGTTGGAGAGCAAATACCATAACTGCATCACAGTTTTTCTTTTTAGCATTAGAATAGGTCATTGTGTCTGTGACTAAGCATCAAAGCAGCTGGTCTGAGTTTAGACCTTGTTGTAGGAAAAATATGTATTTTTAACCACTGGAGTCATGGTCACTGTAGCAAGATGCACATACCATAAAAGATACACAGGAATTGAGACACAGAGACTAAGAAAACAGTAAGTTCCTATCACCCATCTCGTGCTTATTCTGGGGCATATACTCGTGAACAAAATGAAGGGGAAATTTTTAAAAATCTGTTTAAATTGTTGTCCTCTTAGAAGCACACAGAGTAAAATTCACGTAAGTTAAATGTGTGTAATGGTTATCTGTATAAAATCACTATCTACAAGTCCAAGACTGCTTTAGAATTTTCATTTTATACAGATATGCATACACGATCCAGAAAGAGTATATGCAAAAATTGAATAGCCATCATCTCTAAAGAGATGATGGGTATTGTCAGAGTTTTCTCCTCTTTTCTGTATTTAAAAAAAAATTTAAATGAACATTTATTGCTTTCATTATCAGAAAAAAAATAGTGACTGTTTTTAACTGGCACTCACAAAACATAGATGCTATCTTTAAAACCAAGCCTTATTCTATTACAAATCCTTAGCAGTATATAGTATTTGATGCACAATCTCTGTATCAAAAGAACAAGCACTTGGTGAAACAAACTACTGCTAAACACAACAGAAACATGAGAACATACGTGGAGGGCAGGAAGTCTCAATCAACAGAATTCTATTAGTCTACCTCAGGAAAGCAGTGTTATTAGGGACTATTGAACAGGACACTGAAGCAGCCTCCTAATATTGAACTAGACATTAAAATGTACTTGTCAAAAGAAAAAAGAAGGTTCTGTCTAGATATGGATTATGTAAATATGCAGAGTCTATAGTAAATTATGTTAGGAGATGCCTTCTGAGTGTCCCTGAATTCCTATCCTTTATGCACTTGCCTAAAATTTCATTAAAATACTTATTATAGCAATACACTCTCTGCTCCATTCATAAAAAATGCATAGACGCATTCATGTAATAAAGGAAATTTCTCACCGAAAACACATATATCACTCCGGTAAGTCTGTTTTAGTGATTGGAAAAAATAAATGTCTCATAGGAGAAGGATTTAAAAGACAGGTCAGTTAAAATAGTTCTTTGATTGTGTAAAATTACTGGTCGTTGATCCATTGTGTCAGATGTGAAATGAGATTAAACTGTAAGAGTCGGTTTTAAATTCTCAGCATTAAACTGAATTAATAAATTGAGCAAAGACATGGTTCAAGTAGGATTGAAAGGTTCTGCTAAAACCAGACTGTTTAGATCCATTAGCAACACAGCTATAAAGAAAGAATATCTTATCAGAAAGGAGTGTAGGCTGTGGAAAATTAATAGAGAGTGCTAGACCCAATCTTGGTGTAGAATTACATGGAAGGGATTAGGAAGTGAGGGGAAGGTAATTAAGTAGAAAGAACAGCCGGAAAGAACTGAAAAGCGAAAGATCAGATGGTCTGAGGTTGAGCCCCTCACCATCTGTTGGCAATCATCAAAATTTATTTGATCTTATTGTGTATTTACTTTGTCAAAGGGGGGGAAAAACTCATTCTAATGAATGAATAGGTGGGATACAAGGTGAATGCCCATTATAACAGACCTCATTATTGCTGGAGTAAAATCATTGCCATTGCAACATAACAAATACAATTAATGCAATCTGATTGTTCCATCTTTGTTCATGTCTCTGACATCAGCTTCATAAAAAGGTTCTTATGCTTTCCTGGCCTTTTGTGATTTAGTTGGAGGATTTTGTCTGTAATTTTACTGTCATTGTTTATTGTATGTCTGTCTATACAATTTGCTCTTGTAAAATTTGAGTGACTGCATGTCTCCATTAGGAAAGTAGGTCAACCAGCTACTTATGTTTCCCCCTTCTAATCACCATCAGCTCTTGTGATTTCAATATCAGATAAGGGAGTTAACCATCACCCAGTTATACAAAGAAGAAAATTCAATTCTTTCCTCGACTTTACCTCTGGCCCCCATATTCACTCAACTACTAAATCCTTCTGAATGTTTTTCCGACATGCTTTCCTTTTCAAATATTTTGGTGCTTCCTCTCATTCCCCCCCCCCCATGTTCCAACTTGAGGCTTTCATGGTCTTTCACCTTAAGTGCTACCTGCCTCTCTTTTTGTCTCCCTCAAATCCATCTGCTATCACACAGAGAAAACACAAATCTGACCTTTCAATCTTCTGTTAAGAGATTTCTGTTTTCACATCACTTACAGGATAAAGTCAAAAGGCATCTGTGTGGTATATGAAACCCTTCACTACGGTGTCCCCTGACAATTTCACCTCTCTAGCTCTGCTCTCCCATCTCACGGTTTATTCCCTTCAGCAAAGCCAGAGTGATTTATAAAGCAACTACTAATAAATAATTAAGGAATTTTTATTATAATCAACCCATGACATGCCTCAGGGATGAGTATTTTCATTCATTCTTTATGCCTGTGCCATGCATTACTATTTTAAAATTAGCTGCTTGGGTTTTCAAATGCAAACCTTACAAGTAAGGCAGAATGGACGACGACACTGCCAGCTGTCACACAGGAGCGTCAGGACAAGAGGTCTCAGCAGAGCTCAGCAAGACTAGCAGATACATCATCGTATCTCTGGACACATATTAGTATTGCCCACCAGTCGAGCAGTGTGCAGTGTGCACAGGAGAGTTATATATTTTCCTTTATTAAAAAATGATTGAAACAGTGTCGTTCTTTGTCTAGTATCATCTTTCACGTACCTAGCAACACACTTTTAACATGCCGGATATTTGAAAGCTTTATCAGAAAAGGCTGGCTGCCTCAAATCAAGGGTTTTATTTAATTTAGCTCTGAAGTTGCTGTAGGAAAATAAATTGATATCAGGTTTTTAATTTTAAAGTTACATTTGCATTGCAGATGGACTATTTAACAGTTCACATAATCAATAAAATTACTGCTGAGGCACAGGATGTGTTAATGAGACTCTAATATCTGAGTAAGTTGTTTCCTTCTGAAAAGTCAAATCATGTTTGTTTGCTTGTGCAAGTTTGTTAATTATAAGAAATCACCTTCTTTCAATGGAAAAATAGCCAACTGTTTCCACAAGGTACTTGGCTCCTTGCACATGATAGGGATTAACATTATCTTGATAATACAGAGATATTCCACCCCACACCCCCTACCCTAGAAAAGAATGTGCAGATCCAAATTTGTGTAAACGGTTTTAAAATGCTGATTCATTACTGTGCCAAATGCCAGCGAAGAAATAGTTTTAAATGTCTTGAGTATTCCACATTATCTACAAATGGGATGAAATAAACATTGGGCTAGTTAAAAGTAATGCTACATTTTTTTTAAACATTTAATTTTCTTTTCAGAAAGAAAAGATGAGAACTGTTTCTGTTCTGTTACTGAGCAGTTTTAAACTACATATTTTAACAACTTTACTGAAGTATCATCAACACAATAAACCGAACATATTTAAAGTATAAAATTCAATGTATATATTTGATATATATGGATGGACTTTATTATTTCTAGTTAATAAGTCAAAAAGATAAGAAAACTATTGACTATATTCATAGTAATACAATCACCATTAAACCTTTAAAACACTGCCCTTCCAAGTTTAAAAAATCTATTCATATATATGTATGAATAAAATAGATATATGCTTCTACTTCTACCAAACTACTGTATTACATATATGTTCCCTCGTTTCACTATGAAGTTTTCATGAATGTTTTCCATGTCTTTCCTGATTGTCCTAAAGATGATCTTCAGTAATACAATGTACATTGTTATCAGTAGTAAAATAATTACAAAATGAATGATGAAGGAAATAATCACCTATAACCATAGAAATATAAACAAATAACCATACAAATAATCACTATTAAACTCTAAAACAATTTTAATCTAGATAGATGAATTACAAATATAGATATGTATATATATACATATGCTCTTATATTTATTAATTAGTAATCAAACTACCTGTATTATTTTGTACTCAAGTGAATTTTAATGAGCATATTGTATATTTGTAATTTGTGCTGCCAAAAGTCAAAAAATACAGAAACACACAAAGAAGGATACTATCACCAATAACTCTAGTATTACAAAAAATTACTATTAAAACTTTGGAATAATATTTTTCTGGCGAGCTATAAACTGCATTATTATTTTATTATTATTTGTAAACTGTATTTGATATGGGCATTTTTCCATGTCATTTAATACCTTTTTAATGAATAATTTTAAATAGAAAATAGCTCTATAGTTGACATCACTGGTATTTTTTAAATCTTGGCCAATTTATAGCTAAATTTTTCATTTCAAAAAAATGTACAATCCTTTGATTAGTAATGAAGTTTAACTTTTTTTTTTCAAATGCTCATAGGCCTTTAAAAAAATATTTATTTTGTCAGTTCTATATGCTATAAATATTTTTTCCCAGCTTCTCCTTTGTTTTTATGGTAATATTCTTACACAGAAGTTTTCAATATTTTCCTTTATAATTTTTCCTTTGGATTTTTGCTTAGTTTAAATATTCATTTCTGTATCTTAAAATTTATTTTATGTTTTTAATTTTCACATGTGGAATATATTTGGTAAATGATGTGAGGTAACCAAGCATCCTTGCACATGAAGTTGAAATGGCATCTTTATCACATAATAAATTCTTATGTATGCATTTGAATTTAAAATTTGTGCTAGTGGAGTGATGAAAGCCGCAGTTCAATCTCAGAGCTTTTGTTCCTTTTGTATCTGTTTAGTTAAATGTGGCATTGATTTAGGGTGGTGCTTTTTTTTTTTTTAACACTCTATAAAGTGCTGTTATTGAAGGCTTACATTTCGATTTATATACACACATATAGTTATTTTTCCTCTTCAGATTTATATTTTCTGTTAAATCAATACAAGCTTTCTGCAGAAAAAAAACTAAATAAAAGTATAAAGAAGCAACAAAAAATAGTTTAATCTCTCTTAATCTTAGTATTCAACAGCAACCACGGATAACACTTTGACATAATTAATTCTAAGCTTTTTTTTTTTTACCCACTTCACCACTTTGTAGAGGCTATGAGAGATGTAAATAAAGGTTTCTAAATGGTTTTATAACAATGGCTTTTTTGTTCTTTCCATAAGACTTTAAATTGTTTCATAATAATAAAATTCTTTATTCTTTTAATGGAGTATGAAATACATTTTTTAAAGAACCTGTATGTATAAGCCCATACTCTAAAAACAGAAAACAAGTATGTTTTCTTATTTGGTGAAAATGAAAATTCTCTGTTTCACCAGCGGGTGGCAATCTCAACATATACCCGCTTTGGTGATGGTAATGGAACCCGTTCATGCAAAGGGGAAAACTAACCTAAAATGTCTGACAAAGGTAACTCCAGCAGCTGTTGTTGCCCTTTAGTTGTTGTGATCCAAAAAAGAAAACAAGAAACCTGCAGAAATAATCACAAGTGAGAACATTACACAACATGGAACAAAATTACCTTGGCTTAAAGAGGGCTTGGCGAAAATAAAAGCTATGTGTTAAAATATTATTCTTTAGGCGCTTCCAAACACAGTGTTTTAAATATTCCCAGATAGGACTAAGAGTTTACATCGAACAAACATCCTACAATTACACGAATTACAACTCTTGCTGGAAAAAAACAGAACAAAACAAAAAGTAATGGAGAATATTAGTGTGATGGGGAAAACAGCAAATCTGAGTTATTGGCGAAACATCCAAACACACAGTTGAGCCACCATGAAAGGTAGTCAGGAAGGTAGAAGGCTTATAAGGGCGGAAGAATCCACATGGGGATGGACTTAGAAGTAATCGCCAGAAATCACACTTACCTCTGATTTCAGAAACAAAAATGAGCAGAAAATCAAAGTACTTGGCTTTTCAGGTGCAAGATTCAATGATCCCCAACATCAGATCACGAAAAAAAGCAGTTCTTGGTACTTCCATTGATAGTTTTGACCAACACATTTAGATACTTAGCCTCCAAGCCAAATATAGCATAAATATGGCAATTTTTTTAATTTCGTAGAAAAAACATATTCCTTTTTGCATTAATGATTAAAAAAATAAAACAGCAAACAGACCTATATAGCACAATCACTTGAGGTGGGGTGGGGGTGGCGGGGATCTTCAAGGTGCTAGGCAGTCTGAGATTGAGGATAGGGCTCTGTGGCAAAGCTGAAGGATGTGTCTCCAAACTCAAAAAGACAGAGCTTTGAATCCACTCTGTCCAACCCAGTTCTCGTTTCCTGACCAGGAATCCAGGCCCGTTGGCTATCTACAGTCTGTTAGTTCCAATTTCCCTCTAGTTTAGACTCCAGTGCTTTAGAACCTGCTGAGCTGGGGGGAAGCAGGGCACAGCGGGAGTCTGACTCAGGATTCAGCAATGCTGAGGGCCCCTCTGGCAAACTGGTTAGGTGCTCCCTGGGCAAAGACTGAAGAGCCTCTAAGGAGCACTCTGGGGGGCAGGGAAGGGAAGGACAATGAAGCTGACCTAGACCTAGAAATAAAGCCATAGTGGCTGCAAGAGTAAGGATTTCTTTTTTCTTTTTCTCTCTTTTTTAAGATTTTTATTTATTTATGAGAGAGAGAGAGAGAGCAAACAGAAGGAGAGTGAGAAAGGGAGAAGCAGACTGCCGCTGAGCAGGGAGCCCGATGTGGCACTGGACCCCAGGACCCGGGATCATGACCTGAGCCGAAGGCAGACGCTTAACTGACTGAGCCACCCAGGCACCCCAAAAGTACGGGCTTCTAAAGTGTGGTGACTCTTTTTTTTTTTTTTTTAAGATTTTATTTATTTATTTGACAGAGATCACAAGTAAGCAGAGAGGCAGGCAGAGAGAGAAGGGAGAGAGCAGAGAGCCCGATGAGGGGGTTCGATCCCAGGACCCTGGGATCATGACCTGAACTAAAGGCAGAGGCTTTAACCCACGGAGTCACCTAGGCACCCCTAAAGTGTGGTGACTCTTGATGGTAACTACCCCCAACCCAGCCTCGGGGATTTCTATTAAAAAGTGACTATAAACAGAAATCTAAAAACTGCAAACCTCTCCACTAGTATCAAACAGCAAAAAAGAGACATTTTTATTCCCTTCCTTATCCAGTCTTTTCCACCACTTCGCGTACAATGTAAGGTTGCCAGATGCCTCCCCGCACCGCCCCCCAACTTGCTTCTGATTACCAGTGTTACTCTCAGGGTATAGCTTACCATAATCAAACCCAATATCCTATCAATGAGGAATAAAGAAGGGCTTCTATAAACAGGACCCTTTTTCTGCTTTAATAAAACACAATATTCCTTTAGCTTTTTTCGTATTGACTTAGAGCTCTGAATAAATATTTATCAGAGGTCAATGTGATGTGAACAGCGCTAAAATAGGCAATCTGCTAACTTAAACACTATGTGAAGCACATTCAGCACTCCGCTGGGAATAAAGGTCACCTCAATAGATGGTGATAGATGAATTAATGCAAGATCAAGTGCCACAAGGAGCATGGCAGATTCCAAGAGCTTTAGTAGTTCAGAGTCCAGAAGCAGTTACAGCAGACAGGACTTAACAGCTAACATTCACTGAGTGTCTATTTGGTGCCAGGCTCTGTCCCGTGTTCTCTCAGTAGCATGATCTCATTTAATCCTCACATCAACCCTGTGAGTTAGACACTATTATTATCTCCATTTCACAAGCAAGGAAACTGAGCCTTAGAGATGTTAAATAATTGATCCAAGAGTACACATTTGTAACTGGGAAGAGCTGGTTCTTGAACATAGACAGCCTGACTCCATTCTGCTGCGCCTTCTCCCTCTGCAGCTGTGGCGCCGTCGGTATCTCAGTCATGCCCGAAAAATCAGAGGTGTCTCATTTAGCTTAGTTCATGGTGGCTGCTTTCTGATCTTCAGGGACTGACACTTCTAGGCTCCCTTTTTTATGTGAAACCAGGCACACTGGACATAATGAAACAGTCTGAAGCTTTGTCACATCTGAGTCCACTGCGTTCATGAGGATCCGGCCCACGCTGGCAGGTTAGCGCTCCGTGAAAATGAGCAGCATAAACATCAAAATAACCCACAACGGAAGATGTGCGAGAAGAGCTAATATTATGATCTATTTTTGATTTGGGGATAGTAATGTAGATAATTCAAAGCTATTTACATCTTTTTCACTCAAATAACAAGCATGACAGGCTGCATCATGTGTGCAAGAGATACTACGGGTCTTCACGACGGGGCTCTGGGAGATGTTTATGGATCTCTGGAAGCCCATATACTTCTTAAGGTTTTTTCCCTTGGGACTTAAGTTTTTAATCCTAAGCATGCAAGGCTATCACAATAAACGTGAGTATGAAAGATACTACATAACACCAAAGAGAAATACACCAAAAAGTAAAAAGCTTTCCCCCAACATTAACTGAGAATATTTATATTAGTTGAATGCCAACAACTCCATGCCTATTATGATTGTATTCCCAGCCTCAGGAGGACAGTGCTGTAAATAATGATAAAGTAGAAAGAATTCCTTCCACAGTAATAAAATGTTTGGACTTTTTATACTGTTCTGAGGGCAGGGAGCAAAACAAAACAAAACAAATTTGTCAATAAACATATGAATGATCCCTATTAGAGTAATGAAAATGAAAAGTGATTTTATGTTCTTTAACAACTTAAACATTTACTTAGACAAGGACTATATTTAAGGAGCCAAATTCTGCCTCACAGGGAACCAGCTGGCCATGAAATATAATCTCTAGCTGGATGGAGGATAAACAAAGTTTACTTCTTCGTGCACAACATGCAATGAAGATGGAAAGCACACTGCCCTGGGATTTGTCCGGAGCAGGTGTCAGCAGCCTCTGTGAAATGGCTGCCAAGTCTTTATTTATTCACTCTCTCACCAACTGGAAGAGGGAAGGATTCTAGTATCTTTAGGTCATTCACACACACAGGCCCAGAAGTGGATGCACTTTGAGGCAGTGAGGTTAAATCTATAGGCAGAAACTCTATGAAAAACACCTAGCCTATGTTTGCTGCTCCACTGAAAATCTGGGGTTGGGGCATCTCCCCCAAAGAACCTCTCCTTCCACAATTCCAGTTACTGCTCCTAGGGCTTCTTTAGAGTCCTTGAGAATTTCCTTTTGTAACGCAAATACCCTTAAGACAGACCACACCTTCTACCTATCAGCACAAAGCCTTAGGACATTTAAAGATACCACTCAAGCATACTTATGATCTTATGATAGGAGAAGAGAACATTTCAGTTTCACGTGTTTATCTGGTCCCACTGGTGTTGGGCAGGAGAGGCAGAGCGACAAGGAAAGGCCAAGAGTGTTGTTGGTTATGAAAGGGAGTAGCTGCTTATTTTCTGGCTGTTCTGCTTGTCTGCATTAAGATCTCAAGAGGAAGGTGCAGTAGATCAGCTTTGAGGCTGGAATACAACATTACAATCATATTTTACATATATTTATGCTACTGAGTGGGTCAGTAAACAACAATAATCACGTTCTGACCAGAAGCAACATACTGTATTTGGGATTTATGAGAAAAACAAAAAATATAGTGTGGTTTACCTCTAGATGGCTAGCCAAGAGAATTTTTGCTACGATTTCCCTACTCACCAGAGACAATTGGAGCAATGCAATTAGTCCTCCAGATCATCCTGTTAAATAATGAGTCATAAGTGCACCTGGATCAATTAAGGAAACATTCACTTTTTTCTGTTTTATCCCTATATAATTTTTTTCAAGATTTTATTTTAAAATAAAATAATAATCTCTTATTCCCTGTGGGAAGTAATCTCTTCCCAAAGGGTGGGGCTTAAACCAACAACCCTGAGATCAAGAGTTGCATGTTCTACCCCCCATGTCTCTAAGATATTTTGTTGTTGGTCTTGACTACCCAATATTCATATCCTACTTCTTCAAGTAAACTGCACAGTTTTCTGTGGCAAACTATTTACCTACCTCTCAACAATCAATCTGTATACCTGGTCCCTGGCCAATCAGGGCAACAGATCCCCCAGAAGATAGGGTGGGGATCCCATGACCCAAGTTAGTCCCACCATTACAATGGTTCCAGGGATTTGTGAGGAAACTGCCAGAGAAGAGACACTCTCGCTTCTCCTCTGGACTTGAATGCTGGAGAAATTAGGTCTAGAACTACCCTGAGAATAAAGCAAGCCCAGGAGATAGCAGATTTCAGAGACATGGCAAAACTAGGCCCTGATGATATCATTTGAGTCCTGTATCAAACCCCAAGATTCTCAGTTCCATGAGCCAATATGTTCTTTTTCTTAAGCTATTTGGAGTTAACTTTCCCTTCCCACACAATCAGAGGACACCTATCTGATAGACAAATTTAGTTGCTTCTTCTTACCTTGTGACTATTGCATCTTTTTCCCTTCTCTAATTCAGTATATTAGATATTTAACAAAAATACCAAATTTCCTGGACTAAATAAAGTATCTATTTTTTTTCATACTTTACAACCAAAGAAACTTTGAGAAGTGATGATGTAGCTGGCATTGCCTGCACGTTGACAAAACTTATCTAAGTAAAAGAAGAGCCTTGTATCGAGTTGGGATCTTTTTTTGCACTGGTGTCACACATTATACAGTTGCACATGACAAATTCAGATTCCAAATCTTCATTTAAAATACTTTCAAAACGACTCCATTATGAAATAGCACTGAAACGAAACATTGCAATAGCAGAAGATAAAGATTACCTGGCAGAAGTCAGGCAACGCAATTAAAGGTGACAGAAATTGCCAAATCTTTTTAATAAATCATCAAATTTTCAAAGCTAGGAGAGATTGGGGCAAACGATACATGCTTATAAAGAATCGTAGTCAGGCCTCCAATAGTTATCTGTTAGAAATATTGGCTGACTTTAAAGAGAGGTTATTTAACTTCTAGAAATGCTTAATTCAATTACAGATAAAAAGAATGTATGAATTTAATCAAATAGTAACGCTTACAAAATCCTAGTGCTCTCCCATGTTATAGTGCCCATGTAATCGATCCTAAACATGTTAAAGAAGTTAGTCTCCTAGGAAGTGTTTTCCATATGACTGTCCATAGATGAGAATGATTCAGAAGAGTCTTCAGACTCCAAATATATAGACTCAATCTCTATGAAGCCAAAGACATAAAATATCATTGTTTACATAAACTAACATACAGGTACTAAATTTTATTGACAGATTCTGGTTCTATGATATGGACTAACACATGCTGCTATCTCTTCTTCACACATAAAACCAGAGAATAACAGAAAGAAGGGAGGGAGAGATGGAGGGAAACCTTAATAAGAAAGGAAACTCTTGGTGGGTGTAAGCCGGTGAGGTATCACTGAAAGAGACTGGCAGCTATTGCAATGAGCAAAAGTTACAGCCGTAAGTTTAGGAGGCATCCAGGTTATCGTTGGAAGTCATCATAATTGGAAATCATTATAGGCCAAAAAATCTTTGGGCCCTCTACATCTGGAGCATGTCACAGTTGCTGTGCTAAGGCATTAAGACAGTAATCCTGAAAGGATATACTGCCCTTGCTATAGCCACATCATGTTCTATCAGGAGAACTACATCAACCAAACTGAGAGTCAATTCAGATACCATTAGGAGAGTGCCACAGCCTAACATATATGCAGGAGAATTCTATCATGGAAGATAAATGTCTAAATGAGATTTATTAATCCCATAGCAACACCATGAAAGACCGCTAACAAGCTCAGCCCCTCAACTCACAAGAAAGAACTTACACCTGAGGAAGTGAGTTAATAGAAAGTTAATAGAACATTCAATCCTATAGGAGAAATAAAGCAGGAAATTTAATCAAATGCCTTACAAGCAAGAACAAATAGTTATGAAACAAGAATAAACAGCAATAAAAATAATCAGTTAAAGGTTTTTAAAATGAAAAATTCCCTCATTAAAATATACAACTTAATAAACAGACTGAATAACACTGGATTTACTGCAGAGTAAATTGCTGAGCTATCATATATTGCTGAGGATTTCTTCTAGAACATAAAAGAGAGGCAATGATGTAAACTCTGGAGGAAATTTTAGGAGATATAGCAGATTCAGAAGTTCTAACAACTCAAAAAATTTTCAGAAGAGGAGACGGAAGACAAAAAGGAAGAGCAATGCTTGGAGAAACAGAGGCAAAGAATTTCTAAGAACTAAGTGATGAGTTTTCCTTGTTAAAAGTGCTCACCAAGTGCTACCAGAAAAACAATTCAACAAGAAAAAAATCCAAGTTTAGAAACTTCAGAGTAAAATTTCAGACCGTGAAAGATAAGAAGTAAACCCTTCTATTTCTCCTCTTTTCCCGTTACCTAATTAGTTTCCTTTCTTCCACTTCTCTTTCTTTGGAGGTGATAGCATGGCCAAAGGCACAGGAGGCAGTAGTGGGCCTGGAGCTGAAGAGGTGATTGGAGCATGGGGCCCGCAATGTATTTGAGGAGGTACAGTGAAGACAGAAACCACGTATGCATGAGGACAGGGAAAAGGGAGTAATGAGGGGATGATGGTGAAGCTAAAGGCCAAAGATATGGCTCCTGTGGTCAAGAGATTAGTTGCATATAGGAGGGTTGAGGGAAAAGAGTAACAGTATTAAGGATAACAGGAGCTAGATCTAACAGTGTTAGAGAAGTGAATTATAAATATGAAAAGGAGGAAGGCTAGAAAGAGGCCTGAGCTGTGAAATTGAAATTGGAGGAACCAATGTGAACTTCTGTTTGTTTGATATATTTATGTGGGTAGATACACAGATATAGAGATGTATGTATCATAATATTGTGTGTGCATGTTTATATATGCATATATATTTCTACCTTCTACTGAGAGACTCTAGGAGCAACGGCACTCTAGTAGCTAACAATGAACATAAGGGAGTGCCCAGATCCAGCAGATTCAAATAAGTATCAGCAATGTCTGAATAACACAATTAACATTTGCTAATATATATAATTATATACATGTATATCTATTATACGCTTACATGTATATATAATCTAAATATGATATATATACATATATATGAGTATGAGTGTATATATATGTATACATACAAACACACATTACACACAGAAAATTAACTTCTTTTTCTAATATAAATAAGTTTACAACAACAAATAACCATGTGCTACCCACAAAGGTTCAACAAAATACAAAAAGAAAAAAAAAGCCCTGATATTATGCACACCATGTTCACTGCCTACATGCAATGAAATTAGATATAGAAACTAAGGCAAAAAAACAAAATAAGAACACATAAAATAATAGTAAATGAAACATTTATTTTCTGGTTCTCACAACTATCAGTAAATGGATAGGGCATAATTGGTGGCATCTTACGAGTGAGGAAATATAAGCCCAAATCTCTTATTCAAAATTGCATCATCCAAAAACCTCTGAAAATCTAAAGCAATTTTATATTCATTGGGTGTCAAAATAGAATCTGATCTGAAATCATTTAGTAGCAAAAGCAGATCTAAATTGACAACATATTCCTATGTTAGTGGCAAAAAAATCATATTTTTGAGTAAGCAGTGCTGACCCAGGTCCCTCTGGGAGAAGTTACATCATAAATTCACATGTGGTATTGTAAGGATCTATTTAGTCAGAGCGATTCCATCCGGTTAAACAGTGATTTTGTTGTTTATGCAGTAAAACTTAAACTGACCCTGCCCCCTCCACCCCAGGGGACTTACTTAAAAGCAAGCCCGGGAAACCAGTCCCAGGTAACAGAGCCCAAATACAAGGGCGGATCAGGCCAGGTGGAGACATCCAATCAGTGGGGCGTGCATACTGTCTCCCTAGCTACCAAGGAGTATGGGCCCCGCCTTTTGGGCGCCTTTTTGGCACCAATTCTGACCAAGGTGATAGGCTAGTTCAAATATCTACTATAGGGTAAATTGTGATTCAATTGGTCACTTGTGTGTGACCTAGCATGACTATACAGCTTTCTCTGTGTGTTGCAATCCATTGGCCACTTGTGTGTGGCCAGGTTCAACCACATGGCCTTTGCCCTTTGAAAGTTAGTTGGCAAGGCAGGGAGGGGTTGCCCTCTCTGTAAGAGGCATGGCCCCAGCCGGTCGGTTTGATTCTCGATGCTTGGCGCAAAATAAAGCTTTGCTTGACCTGTGCTTTGTATCAGTTTCGCTCCTTTGATTACGGACCCATCAGTATATGGATTTATGGTACCATTTTAAAATCTAAAAATTTTTGAATTCTGAAACACACATCAGACCTCAAGTGGTTTTTACAGGAAATACAGACCAGTACAGTATTTCTTCTGCATTCTTAACCTAAGAAAAGGGATAAAGAGGGGAGCTGCTTAGTTCCAATATCTATTTTTCCACCTCCTAAAGCTTCCCAATCAAGCATTTTTCTGTGGCAAGACTACAATTTTATGGCCATTATAATATGCAAACTCAAACTGTTTAATTTTTTCTTTCTTTTCTTTTATGCGGAGAATGATGGAATGTGAACACTTCCCCTCACTTAGAGGCAGGGTTTTGATATCAAGAAAAAGAACTAATATTTTGGTTGTTAATGATTCAACCTCCAAGGGTAATGAGTCATCAGAGTTTATGGAGCCGGAGGCAGGAAAACAGGAGAACTACATTTAAGGAAAGGGAAGATGCCTGTGAGGGAAGTCTAAATAGAGAGGAGTAGGTTTTCCACCACCTTCTCCCTATCCCTGGCTAAAAGGAAGATGGAAAGAAGTGAGTAAATGAAAGGAAGTACCAGAAGGAGTCCTAGCAGCCTACAGCCCACGAAAGAGCTTGCCACATGGGAAAAACAAGTGGTAGATCTAATTAAGAACTATTGCCAAGAGAACTATTCTAGTGCCCAGAAAAGAATGGAAGGTGAGAAGCAAGCAGAACTCTGTAGTGAGAATGTTACAACTCCAGCTGATCCTCTCTTTAGCAAAGATAAAGGACTTAATTAGAACCCAGTATTTCACCAACTGATTTTAAGCAGGGATGCTGCCTTCTGGGTTATAGACTTCTACTAATCTCTTACTGAATAACCCATTCAGGAAATCTCCCTCCTGAGTATGATACTCCAGGACTTCTCTAAAACCAAGATGGGAGAGATAAAATCCTGGACAACTAGTATAGTAGTAATGATGGGGAAATTATTCCCTGCATTTCCACTGCAGGGGAAAGGGTAAAGAAATGAATAAAACTTCATTTTGTAAGTAGCCTAAAAGACTGTCCTACAGGTGAAGGATTTGGAAACATAATAGCTTATGGCCCTAGCTATCTCAACATCTCTTTATTGATAGCTGTTATCAGAAGTGTGGGCAGTTTTAGCTACTGAACCAATTTACAGATTTTGAAAAAAAAAGTACAAGAAATCATATCAAAAATAATTGCAGTGGGACGCCTTGGGTGGCTCAGTGGGTTAAAACCTCTGCCTTTGGCTCAGGTCATGATCCTGGGGTCCTGGGATTGAGCCCCGCATCAAGCTCTCTGCTCAGTGGGGAGCCTCCTTCCTCCTCTCTCTGTCTCTGCCTGCCTCTCTGTCTACTTGTGATGGCTGTCTGTCAAATAAATAAATAAAATCTTAAAAAATAAAATAAAATAAAGTAATATAATTGCAGTGTAACAGATTAAATGCAATAACAGATTTTGTACAGGCACGACTAAAACAAAGAAACAAACTCCAGCAGTAACAACAAAACCCCAGGCAACCTTTACAATCTTACAGACCTATTTCCCTTTTTTTAAAAAAGATTTTATTTATTTGACAGAGAGAGAGAGAGAGAGGTATCACAAGTAGGCAAAGAGGCAGGCAGAGAGAGAGGGAGAAGTAGGCTCCCCACTGAGCTGGGAGCCCAATGCAGGACTCGAGCCCAGGACCCTGGGATCATGACCTGAGCCAAAGGCAATCACTTAACCAACTGAGCCACCCAGTCGCCCCTCGGACTTATTTCCCATGTTGACTAGGTCTATATCTTAAATTTCACAAGAGGCAAGCTCTTATCTTTCACACCTTCATAGACCATCATTCTACCCACTCAAATATGCCTAACTCCCATTAACACCTGAATGCCCTAGGAGTTTCCATAAATGAAAACATAAATCAAAACTATAATGAGATATCACCTTGTACCTGCCAGAATGACTATAATCAAAACCACAAGTAACAAGTGTTGGTGAGGGGGTGGAAAATAAGGAACGCTCCTGCACTGCTGGTGGGAATGCAAACTGGTATAGCCACTGTGCAAAAACAGTACAGTGGTTCCTCAAAAAGTTAAAAATAGAACTACTTGAGGATCCAGTAATTGCACTAATGGGTTATTTATCCATAAAATAGAAAAACACTAATTCAAAGGGATGCATGCATCCCTATGTTTTTAGCAGAATTATTTACAATAGACAAATAATGGAAGCAGCCCAAGTGTCCATCAATAGATGACTAGATAAAGAAGAGGTGGAATTTTATTTAGCCATAATAAAAGAATGAGATCTCGCCATTTGGAATGAAATGATCGGAGCTAGAGTATTATACCAACTGAAATAAGTCAGTCAGAGAAAAGCAAATACCATATGACTTCACTCATGTGCAATTTAAAAAACAAAATAAACAAGCAAAAAAAAAGAGAGAGAGGGAGACAAACCAAGAAACAGACTCTTAACTATAGAGAACAAACATGGTTACCAGAGGGAGGTAGGAGGGAGAATGAGTGAAATAGGTGATGGGGATTAAGGAGTGCAATTGTCATAATGAGCACAGGGTGATAAATGGAATTGCTGAATCACTATATTATACACCTGAAACTAATATGACACTGTATCCCAAATTACTACTCTGGAATTAAAATAAAATAAAAATAAATAAATAAGAGTTTCCATAAATGAGCAAGCCCAAGGAGGAATTATGTTAGATGATAATTTTCAAAAGAAGATAAAACCACGACACTCATACAAATACAAAATTAACATATGCCAAAGGTGTTATTTAACTTGTTAATTAAATGAGAGACCCATTACAATAGGTTCAAAAGGAGACCACAAGGAAGACACGTTCATGAATCATGAATAATATTGACAGGAATTTGCAAAACTGGCTTTTCCATAGGAGAAAGAATGTTTTCCCTCTATATACAAAATTTCTGTGCATGTCTACAGACAAGAATTATTTGCAATGTTAGCCATTTTTCTACAACTTAACTTTACTCTGTACAGAGTTGTAAAATAACTTAGAGACAAGGTTGCATATTCCTGTAGGTTCAGATAATCACCAAAGGCTCTGTATTGTGTTGACTATATAGACAGAAGTCTTCTTTGCTTATTCCAAAGTCTTAAATTTCCCCTTATAAGTATTACTTGAGTATAATTTTCAAACTGTCACAGCTATTTCTGCAATTCTATAAGTCAAGCTGAGGATTCTGTTTTAAAAGAAATGTTCATCATTCATGTGTATAATAAATGTCAAGGCTTTTTGATAATTGTCAAAGTATCAATGACAGTGAGTAGGCAGAAATGATTAGTTCCTGTTCTGATACTTACTAGATATACTTACGGGTTGCAAAAACTTAGGCAAGGATAAAGGGAGAGAAAAATATTTTGTCAATCATTACTTTAAAAATAATGTTCAGTAGAAGAAACATCTTGATAGTCATCAACAGCAATGTCAATAAATATTTTTATATGTGTTGTAATATTTCTGGGTAGAATAGAGATCAATAAAAGGATTCTGTTAATCCTTGAAAAAGGTTACTGAGAGGAAAATGTAGCAAGTAGTTCAAACTTTATTGGAAACATTATAAAGAGACCTAGTTTATCCAAATTATAATTCCTGAAATACTTTCAGCATTCTAAGACAAACGTATAATGAACTAAATGCTAGTGGTAACCACCATATTAACTATGGATCAACATATTGATATAATAAGGTTTTTCTTGAATATATTACATATCACACACATATGCTAAAGTAGCATATGTATGTGTAGCAGAAAGAAACCCAGAGCTATTTTTACAGTTTTAAATTATCACATCTGTGTAAATGTTACAGCATTCATTTGGGGGGGGGGGGTTCTCTTTAGGATTTACTTGGTGCCAAGTCTTTTGGTCATAAAACCCTAAAATAAAACACCAGGAAAGTATCTGATTTTTCTTAAAAACATTACTTACTGATATGACAGAATTATACTGCAGCAAAATATAGGGATTTCCTTATATTTTTTTCCAAAGAAAGATAGGGAAACTCTGCTTCCAGACATTATAGAAAAGCATACATCAGAATACTCTTCTTGCCAAAATCAACTACCAAATGCATGAAACAAGAGTTTGACAATAGCAGAGATTCCTGATGGCAGGCAGGACTTGAGAAGGAGCAGTCCTGCAGGAAAGATAAGCACAGTGAAGTGAGCCATTTCCCCTCCAGGCATCTGCAGGTTGGTAGCAGAAACTGATGCTAAACAGAAAGACAAACCCGAATTGCAGCACGTTTACTGGGCTGAAGAGACAGAATTATGTAGTTGAGGGCAGCCAATGGGGTTAAGGCTTGAAAAAGAAGAGGAAATACATAAAAGTGAGCTTGAAATCCTGCATGCAATTTCCCTGAAAAGAGTTCACCATCTCAAAAAATGCACAAACACAGGGGAAGACTCCCAGGAACCTAGCTGACATAGCAGTATGGTGTTACTGAGGACATACAGATTATAATTCACAGATCACAAAAGTAGAAGGGATGTAGGACATAACTCCATGATACACTGGAGAGCATAGAAAGGCTATGCCTTAGAAATAAGGCTATCTATGTACTAGGAATGAAGGCAAATTAGAAGTAGACCAGTCCCATCAGAGTAGAAAACCCACTCTCAACCAGTTTAAGGGGATCTTCCGTGTATCTATCTTCCTGTCAAAATGAAAAGGGAAAGACATCATCATGAAAGACCACTAAGAATTTTTACTCAGGATGCCCAATACTCATCACATATTAATACAAAAAATAAGAAGTTGGAACGTAAAACAAAAAATTTAGGAAACAGGGGTGCCTGGGTGGCTCAGTGGTTAAAGCCTCTGCCTTCGGCTCAGGTCATGATCCCGGGGTCCTGGGATAGGGCCCCACATCGGGCTCTCTGCTCAACGGGGAGCCTGCCTCCTCCTCTCTCTCTGCCTGCCTCTCTGCCTACCTGTGATCTGTCAAATAAACAAATAAAAAAATCTTAAAAAAAAAAAAAATTTAGGAAACATTTGAGAATAGAAGTAGAACTAGAGATGACCCAGATATTGGAATTATCACTGGAGACTTTAAAATAACAATGTTAAAGAGCTACATGCTAAGAAATGAAACTGGACCACTTTTTTACACCATACACAAAAATAAACTCAAAATGAATTAAAGACCTAAATGTGAGACCTGAAACCATGAAACTCCTAAAATAAAACATAGGCAATAATTTCTTTGACATTGGTTATAGAAACATATTTCTAGATATGTCTCCTCAGGCAACACAAACAAAAGCAAAATTAAACTATTGGGACTATACCAAAATAAAAAAAGATTTTGCACAGTGAAGCAAAACATCAACATTAACAAAACAACAAGGCAATCCACCAAATAAAAGAAGACATTTGCAAATTATATACCTGAAAAGGGGTTAATAACCAAAATATATGAAGAATTTGTATAATTCAATACCAAAAAATTTCAATTGCAATGGGCAGACGACTTGAGCAGACATTCTCCCAAAGAAAACATACAGATGACCAACAGACACTTGAAAAGACTAATCATCAGGGAAATGCAAATCAAAACCACAATCAAATATGACCTTATATATGTCAGAAGGGGTAAAATCAAAAATATAAAAAAAATAACAAGTGTTGGAGAGGATGTGGAGAAAAAGGAAACCTCATGCACTTCTGTGGGAATGCAAATCAGTGCAGCCACTTAGGAAAACAGCATGAAGATTCCTCAAAAAATTAAAAACAGAATTATAATGTGATCCAGCAATTCTATTACTGGGTATTTTGTAAAAACAATAAAAAACAAACAAAAAAACCTGACTAATTTGAAAAGATACATGTACTCTTATATTTACTGAATTATTTACCATAGCCAAGGTATGGAAGCAACCCAAGTGTCCATCCATAGATGAATGGATAAAGAAGGTATGATATAGCTACAATGGAATATTACTCAGCCAAAAAGAAGATATGATATGGATACAAGGGAATATTACTCGGCCACAAAAAAGAATAAGATCTTGTGTAACAATACAGATTGACATGGGGGTATTATGCTAAGTGAAATAAATCAGTCAGAGAAAGACAAATAACATGATTCCACTCACATGTGGAATTTAGGAAACAAAACAAAGTAAAAAGAGACAAACAAAAAAACCCCAGACTCTTAAATACAGAAAATAAACTGGAGGTTGAGAGAAGGGAGGTGAGTGTGGATGAGTGAAATAGATAAGGCGATTAAGAGTACAGTGATCATGTTAGGCACAGAATAATGCACAGAACTGTTGAATCACTATATTGTACCCCTGAAACTAAAGTAACACTGTATGTTAATTATACTTGAGTAAAATTTTAAAAATAAAATAACAATGTTCGATATATTCATGAAAGTAGAGAAAACAAAGAATTTACAAAAAGAAATCTACCAAAAATAAAGCAGAAATTGTAAAACTGAAAAAGATAACTGAAATTATATAACTGAAAAAGATAACTGAAATTAAAGATTCAATGCATACGTTTAAAAGCAGATAAGGCAAAAGTAAAGATTAATAAACTGGAAGAGAGGAACTAGAAGACTTCTACATGAAAGTCAGAAAGGGGGGCGCCTGGGTGGCACAGTGGGTTAAAGCCTCTGCCTTCAGTTCAGGTCATGATCCCAGGGTCCTGGGATCAAGCCCTGCATCGGGCTCTCTGCTCAGCGGGGAGCCTGCTCCCCACTCCCCCACCTGCCTCTCTGCCCACTTGTGATCTGTCGAATAAATAAGTAAAATCTTTAAAAAAAAAAAAAAGTCAGAAAGGAAATTCAATGGCGACAATTCAATGGGAAAAGAATAGTCCTTTTAAGGTGGCACTGAGACAACCTCATATCTACCTGCAAAAGAATAAAGTTCAACCTCTATCTCAAAACTAACTCAAAATGGATTGTGTGACCCTAAAGCCATAAAACTTTCAGAAGAAAACACAGGTATAAATCTTGAAGACCTCAGACTTGGCAATGGTTTTTTAGATAAGTCACCACAGCACAAGTGACAAAAGAAAACAGATAAATTGGACTTCATCAGATTATCAAATTAAAATGTTTTAGCACATTTTAGTACAAATGTTTAAAGTACAAACTTTAAAGGATCTCATCAAGAAAATTAAAAAACCCTCCCAGAATGGAAGAAAATATTAGCAAGTCATATATCTAATAAGAGATGCATCCTAAATATGTAAAGAACTCTTACAACTCAACAATTAAGAAAATAACACAACAGTAAAATGGGTCAAGGTTTTCAATACTTCCAATACAAAGTACAATATTTCTCCAAAGGTCATACAAATGACCAGTAAGCACCTGGTGCTCAAAATCATGACCTGAGCCGAAATCAGGAGTTGGACGTGTAACCGACTGAGTCACCCAGGCACCCCAAAACAATATATATATTTTTAAGATTTTATTTATTTATTTGACAGAGATCACAAGTAGGCAGAGAAGCAGGCAGAGAGCGAGGAAGAAGCAGGTTCCCCGCCAAGCAGAGAGCCCGATGAGGGCCTTGATCCCAGGACCCTAGGATCATGACCTGAGCTGAAGGCAGAGGCTTTAACCTACTGAGCCACCCAGGCGCCCCCAAAACAATGCACTGCTACAAAATAGAAAGAAAATAATAAAATATGCTTATTAATTCAAATTAAAGTTAGGGAAAAAGCAAAAGAAGGACCCAAAGCAAAAGGAATAAAATCGAGCCTAATATAGTAAATTTAAACACAAATATGTGACTAACCACTACAATTAAAGGGCAAAGTTGTTCAAGAGGTTTAAAAAATCTGTATGCTCCAACAAAAGTTGGAGGAAATATACGGAAAAAGTAGTAAAATGCAAACACTAACCATAAAAAAAAAACACTGAGATCCAATTAAGTAATCTTTAAGGCAAAAAGTCATAACTAGAAATAGAGACATAGAAATATAATTTTTAAACAGTCAATTCAAAAGTACACTATCACAGAGGCATACCTTGTTTTATTGTACTTGCTTTACAGAGCCTCGAAAAACTCTTGGGATAATGTCTTTTGGACACCTTCAATTTTAAAAAGCTGCAGATAGTATTTAATGTAACAACCCGGGCGGGGGGGGGGGTAGTTAGCTTGCAATCAACATATTAATAATTCTTTAATCATACACATGAATATTCACATAAAGTGGGATAAATAAAATCTATAAATTGCCACAGATCAGCTGGCAGATCTTAACCACTTAAGGAGTTTTCTATAACTCTTTTTCCCCCACTTTTCAATTTTAGAATGGCAAATAAAGGATTGTGGATCTGTGATAGCAAACAGCCAAATTGCATTTATCATAAGCCAGGAATGTTCTAAGTGCTTTATATATCAAAATATTTTATCCCAGCAAGCACTATGATTAGTGTCATGTTACAAAGGAGGACACTGAGGCACAAAGAAGTTAAGTAATTTGCCCAAGTTGTTACCTACTGAGATGTAGAATCGGGATTCTGTTCCAGAGCTTATTCCTTAATCAACTTGCTATGGTGGTTCTCTGAAATCTAATTTAAGTCCTAATTACCTATAAAGCAACATTTAAAGGCCACTCGAAATAACAATTTCTAAATCCATCTGGATATCAGTCAGTTTCTGACCAAAGGGACCATTAGGACTGTAGGAAAACTCCCCTGCTCTGCGTGCATTCTTGCACTGTGAACAGAAATAGAAAATCTTATTCAAAGTACCAATATGTACAATATCCACCAACATGTACCAATAACCACAGTTTTTTTTTCCTTGCCATGCAGGCAGTGAAAGAAATATCAGGGAGTGAGAAATTGGTGGGGGAGGCAAGCAGAAAGGAAAATAACATATGAAAATCAATAGGATCCGAAGTGGGTAGCCTTTTGTCATCCCCACATGTTCATCCTTCTCTTGAGAGAACAGGGCAGCAAGTTGTCTGGGCTTGGCTAGAAGTCACATTGCATTGGGTATCCTAGATGTCCTCTTGAAGAATTCTATAAAAGTCACGTTAGAATGCTGGTTATTGATTTAGAACATTTCTTACCTCTGATTCACTCAATGTAGTAAATACAACTTGAAAAGCTTTACCAGAGGGGTGCCTGGGTGGCTCAGTGGGGTAAAGCCTCTGCCTTTGGCTCAGGTCATGATCCCAGGGTCCTGGGATCATGATCCCAGGGTCCTGGGATCATGATCCCAGGGTCCTGGGATCATGATCCCAGGGTCCTGGGATCATGATCCCAGGGTCCTGGGATCGAGCCCCGCATTAGGCTCTCTGCTCAGCAGGGAGCCTGATTCCCTTCCCCTCTCTCTGCCTACTTGCAATCTCTGTCAAAAAAGTAAATAAAATCTTTTTTCTTTATATTTTATTTATTTATTTGACAGAGAGAGATCACAAGTAGATAGAGAGGTAGGCAGAGAGAGAGAGAGGGAAGCAGGCTCCCTGCTGAGCAGAGAGCCCGATGCGGGACTCGATCCCACGACCCTGAGATCATGACCTGAGCCGAAGGCAGCGGCTTACCCACTGAGCCACCCAGGCGCCCCAATGAAATCTTTAAAAAAAAAAAAAAAGCTTTACCAGAATTTTCTATAACTTAAATTCAACTGCAAAAATACAATGGCTTCTTTGAGGTCTCTGTAGCAACTTTAGCAAGTTACTAGCTTTTCTATTTAAATCAGATAACCAGCATTTTCCAAATTAGATTTCTTTATAGACACATAGTAACCATACTCTGTCCAAATATCCTCTGTTTAGATGATTGGCTCTGCAGCCTAGGATATAACTGTTGAAAAAATGTTTTTTTAATGAGATGTTTTCAACCTTAGTCAAAGAAACAAGGTATTCATTGTGTCCCTGGCCATCCCATGTAGAGTCAAATCTAGGCTGTGTCTGTAGGTTGAAAATCCTTTTAATTATATGTCTATATTCCTGTTGGAAAACAATCTGCCCTATTTTATACTCTTGTTTTCTTATTCCCATTTCATGCCTTGGACCCCCCAGGTAATCACAGTGTTGGCTCTTATATTTGAAAAACAAGTTTAGTGAGATTAGATTTGATTCTCCTTGGTGAAAATGTTGGCTTACTGTAATATTGTAGTTTTGGCATTTGAGGCACATACAGAAGGTGAAGAACTCTAAGAATCAAAGGGTCCAGGAAGTTACTTAATTTTGAAAAAAATGAAAAAGCTAAGATAGCCGAACACATCTTGAAAAATCCAAAAAACAAATGAGAATATAACAATCAATGAACTACTTCCAAACCCCAGCACTGAATGGTATCAAGTATTCCAAAAAAAAAAAAAAAAAAAAAAAAGCGTAAGATCAAATGGGCAAAAGTGAAAAAGGACAAAACTATATAGATGAAAGTTTCAAATAACTTAGTAGTGCCTATTATCTCTCTCCCCAAGGGCAGAAGGGCCATTACTGCCGCTGTGGGACAGTGACATATTCTCTTCATTGCTGAATTGAACCAATCTCCTCTCTTATGGGTGATCACAGCAAGGGTAAGTACACTAAGTGAATCAGGAAAAGAGATTGCTGGCGGGGATGTCTGCAGACAAGGCGTGAAAGAGCGCTTCTCTGGGTCTTACCAGGGCAATCACATTATGGGAAGAGAAACTTTCAATCAACTAGGAAGAAAAGGTTATTATCCGGGAAGTACTCTTTTTTTTCACCTGGTCACTGTTAAACATCATGGGTTAAGAAGAAAGTAAATGGCATTTGAACACACAGTGGCCAACGCACCTTGATGCGTACTTTGTTCCTGTGATCTTACTTGTGACGTAGATGTCTTTCTCCCTCATGAGACCCAGGAGACTACAGCAGAGACACTGGGTAACTCGTCCACAATCACTCAAGCAGTAAGTGATCATCTGGGATTCAAACACAGGGTTGTGGGACTTAAAAGCACGAGGTCTTTCCACATTTGGAAGTTTCCCTCTCAACAAATAGGTTCCCTCCTTCTTGCTCTTGCTCTTCTTGGAAATATATTAACTTGCTCTCTTCTCCCTCACCTGAGGCAAGAATTCTTTGAACTGGAACAGAAACTATTTCCTCTCAGACAGAGACTCCTCTTCAATCAACTGTTTCCCCTCGAATATCTTCAGGGAATCCCATCTACAAAAACACTTGGGACTGGGAAGCAGCAAAGCCAGGACAAAAAGACAAAAATTCTTTTAAAATGTGATTTTGAAATGGAAGGGATAGACACTGTTTTTGTTAGTAATACCAGTGCAACCTGGCAGTTTGGGTTTAGGTCTAGGACCTAGAGCACCCCTCAAAATGACCCGGGTGTGGCCAAGTATCCAGAGTGACTTAGAACACCTAGACTGCAGGCCTCCTCTGCGCATGCGGTGCCACAAGGATCTGTGCCTCTGGGGACAGGAAATGTGGAAACAGACACTGAACATCCTCAAGTTCTTCACATTCTTTCTCTGCCTTCATGCCAGTCTTTGCTGAACACGTAAGGGAAAATTAAAGTGAGGATGGGGTACACGTATGAAATAGAACTTTTCTAACAGTCAGAAGCCCATCAGGCACAACCCCCAGCAGAGTTCAATTTCTCCTACCACAGTTTGCACAGTTTAGGATACCTCTTTTGCTGCTACCAAGGTATGTGAGGGCCTGGACCCCAAGGAGAATTACCTGCACGGTGTTTATGGATATTTTGTCCAGTTTATGAGGAGGCATGATGAAGTCTTCTCACCATAGAACACTTCTTTAGAGACAGGAATTTGTAAGATCTTCAGATTCAGGCCTCTCTCCTGGTCCACAACTGGACACACCTTCCTGGCTTGCTTTAGCAATGGGTAACAACGAATGCATTGTTTCAGAGATTCGGTATTCCTCAATTTTTCCTCAGCCTTCTGAGAATACTTGTGACTTCTATGTGCTGTCCATATACACATTTTTAAAAACTGCACCTGTAATCTTAATTTTTGCCTTATAAATGACACCCCAACTAGAGGAAAAGTTGAAAATAGAATTCTCCTGAACTCAGTACATGAAGGATTAAAGTTCTCCTTAAGGCTGGGAAATGAGGGAAGACGGCCCTAAAATGGTTAAGCTTAGCCCGTTATGACTAATAATTGAAGATATGAAGGAGAAAAGAATAGCTGACTGTGTCCTGAGTGTGCTAACAGTTAAAGAATGTTTGTTTAACCTGTTGTCTGTGTTCTGATTTCATACGCATCACATAATTATCTACAGAGATAGAATGGACTGGTCATAGACTAGAGTTCTCTGGTTGGTGGGACAACTATACTTCCCATTAAAAATTAATAAATTGGCATTCAATTTTAGATATCAACCTGCGAGCTTGGCTTACATCGATGTGTCACTGAGAAATGCATCCATTCTCGTTGATTTGACTAAAACTTCAGGGCTTCAAGCCTAGACAAGCTCAGGGCCAGATCACTTACTGTGATAAATTCACCAAAATAAAGCCTTCTTATAGGGTTCTGTAAGGTGTCTAGAAAGCCAGCCCCTAGCTTGGCCCTGACAACGTACCTCTCACAGACGGGGCCTGTCTTCACATTTCTATTACTTTTGTGCACTGATGTTAACCATAGCAACCCATCAATTGCTGGCATCCTCGTCAGCCTTATGTGCAGGAATGCACCACAAACGGAACACATTCCTTACAACTCACTGAGGGGAAAATACACTTCAATTGTTGTCTCGTCCCACTTGTGTCAATGGTTGATTTCACTTTTAGAAAAAAAAAACGAAATTAAAGAAGGGAAAGTCGATAATCGTTGCCCTCATCTCACCACCAAGAGCACCAAGCTAATGCACAAAAGATAACACTTAAAAAATATTCTGGACTTACAGGCTTTTTCCAATTTACTATACATGTTTACTTTCACTGGTTTTGATAAGGAAATACATGATTTTTTTCCTGTGCAATTTTTCTCTGTCTTGAACATCTGAAAGCAGACAGATTTGCAAATCCATCATCAAGGTAGGATACTGTAAATATATTTTATTCATGTTTACCCATGTTATCTAGAGAGTTGTTTGCTTTCCTACTGTTTCTGGGGAAAAGTGAGAGCTCTACTTCACAGGACTACCACAAACAACAGTAATGTAATTTCATGACAGCCAACATGAAGAAGCACTTCTCCATCAGTTTCTAGATGTATTTTGAGTTAAATCAACCAATATTTATTGAGTTCCTAATATGCATGCTCAGCACAGAGAAATCCCCAAGTTTATATTCATGAAAATGCTATATTTGAGGGAGGTTTTATGTGTTTATTTGAAATTGTGTTGAGATTGAGAAAGAGACAGGTGGGGGTCTTCATTTTTTCACTCTTGTTGCTACCATAAAAAGTGTGTTTTCCTCTTCCTGTGAAAAGTGAAATAAGATCTATAAGCCTCAGTTCTCACTCTATTATGGGTGAAGGGGAATTAAAATTTAACTTGGACATCTCAGCCACAGAAGTCTAGGTGTAGTCCACAGATCATAAGTAGCCTTTGAAACTCGGTAAACAGGGATGGCTATTGCCCCCCACAGCCACACAGTCCTGTCGGAAGAGAGGACACTTCGCTGCTAGAAACTCTCAGCGCCATCAACATATAAACAATCCTATTTCCATTCATCAATAAAATGCCGGTGAAAGGGGCGCCTGGGTGACTCAGTGGGTTAAAGCCTCTGCCTTCCGCTCAGGTCATGATCTCAGGGTCCTGGGATTGAGCCCTGCATCGGGCTCTCTTCTCCTTGGGAGACTGCTTCCTCCTCTCTCTCTGCCTGTCTTTCTGCCTACTTGTAATCTGTCTGTCAAATAAATGAATAAAATCTAAAAAAAAAAAAAAAAAAAGATTCTCTCTCCTTAAAAAAAAAAAAAATGCCGGTGTAATGGGAGATGGAAAAACATCCCACAAGTAATTAATGATAACCGTAACAAACGTATATTATTTCTTATCTTTTGTATTAGCTCTTTTTAAATACATTTTTGTGCTTACTGTTTTTGTAATGTAGAAAATGAGGTATTTTCTGAATGCGTTAGGGAGACTGAGGAACCTCAGTGTCTCAGTGGCTTGGGACAATGTCCCGGGAATGCATTTTCAGGATGCCTTTGGAAAAAGAAGGAGTGTGCTCTCCCATGAGCAGATGGAATTTTGCAAGGTTTTGGTGAATAAACTGTGCTAAGAGTTACACTGTTCTCTTTCCCAGGAGTGAACATAAAGTCTCTGAGAACTAAAAGGTGCAATATTGCTGACTAGAATACTGAAAGTTCCATAGATTGAATTTTGGTGGCTTAGATAAATTTTGCTTGTGTGTATGTATGTGTGTGTGTATATGTGTGTGTTTGCTGTTGTTGCTTCTTTCTTCCTTTGGTGTACCATTTTTTTTTAAAGATTTCATTTATTTATTTGACAGAAAGGGAGTTTAAGTAGGTAGAGTGGCAGGCAGAGGGAGAGGGAGAAGCAGGCTCCCCGATGAGCAGGGAGCCCTATGCAGGCTCGATCCCAGGATCCTGGAATCATGACCTGAGCCGAAGACAGCCACTCAACCAACTGAGCCACCCAGGTGCCCCTGGTGTAGCATTTTTAATCTCTCTCCACAGACCTCAACTTCTATTTATTCATAAAGTTTCTCAATAATTTCAGTATAAACTAAGCTAGCTGCTCCAGTCTCTGTGATTGAATATACGTGAGGACAATTATCATTAACCATTCTACTTCAAGGCACTCTAATGTCCTTTTAGGGATCGATTTCCCCTTTTGGTGTACAATCGTTGTTGGATCGTTGTTGGACGGTAACTACAGGTGCCTGCCCTGCTGGGTTCCCAACTCTAAGGACAGCTGGAGGGTGGGCACATGACCTAGGGTCATCCATTGAATGTTTTCATCCTACACTCTGAAGCTAGCAAGTGAGGCAAGGACAAAATGAATGGGTGACAGTCATATGCAGCAGTGTCCCTCTAACAGAATCCTGACCAGACTGTTTCAGCCGTGCTATGCTGGCTGTACTTCCCGCTTCTCTGCTCTACAGAACTCTCTGGAATATTCTCCATTCCCAAGCCTGGCCCTCCACCTAACCTCCAACTAATTTTGAGAGCTCCCTGATACTTTCTGAAGTAAGTTCAATTGTGCTTCGTCAGTGAACTTCTGTTGTGTGCAACTGATATCCCTTACGAACATATTATAGAAGTCAGTACTCAATTGTACGTTTTCCCATAATTTTTGTACTTCAGTTTTGTCTCCCCAGCAGGATTTTAGTCACAGAGTTAATATTTACTAAGTGCTGAAAATGTTAGTAGAGCAGAAAACATAAGCTGAAGGGGATTTTAAAGAAGAAGTTGTAGATAAAGAAACAGACCCTATGGCTAAAGCAATTTGCCATAGTTCACATGCTCAGCAGTGGGATCAGGACTAGAGCAAGGATTACCTGCTCTGCTGTTTATTACTCTTTCCACCAGAATGGGCTTCCTTCTTGTTCATTAAGTCATTTTTTTGGAAACATTAAGACTAAACTATGAATCATATTCTCAGATAATATTCAAAGAGAATGTAACGTGCATTCAAACAAGGAGCCCCAAGAGCAGTTACAGAGCACTCTAACAAAACAATAGAACTGCATCCGTCATTTTAGGATGTCATCCCGCGGAGCTAATGGAACACAGGAAATAATTCCCAAGAATGTGCCAAAGAAAGTAATTTCCCATAAGAACCCAAGGAAATATACTCCTATAATGATGACTGCAATAACTGATATACTATTCATAAGCCTTCATCTATCATGAGCTTTATAGAATTATTTCCATACTGAACAGAAATTTTTCTCTCAGTTTCTTCCATGAGACAGCTGCAATACTTAACGTTCCAGGATTAACCAAAAGGTATCATGTTGGATTCGGAATGACTATTTGCATAAGTGTCGCAGGGAGAAGTTTAAGAATTGTGCTGAGAGGTCTGTAATTCACATTAGAGAAGAAGCCAGGAACATTGCTGTAAGAAGGCCGAACACACGTCTCTTGCTGTCTGTGCATTCTTTAATGTGGTTACAGAAAAGCTGCACTCTAGTGAGACACAATGCATACTGCTCCTGCCAGAGATTTCCATCTCTGGAGTTTAAAGTTCAGTCCAAGAGGAAAGATTTCCTGTTCTGGGGTTTAAATCATAAATATCATAGAGCAGAACCTTTAGCTGCCATGTTTTCATTGCTTTGCATATGTTTTCTATGCTAACAAATTAATAGTTTGTTCTATGAAAAAATGTTCATCATCATTAGCCATCAGGGAGATTCAAATTAAAACTACATTGAGATACCACCTGACACCAGATAGAATGGCCAAAATTAGCAAGACAGGAAACAACGTGTGTTGGAGAGGATGTGAAGAAAGGGGAACCCTCTTACACTGTTGGTGGGAATGCAAGTTAGTGCAGCCACTTTGGAGAACAGTGTGGAGACTCCTGAAAAAATTAAGAATAGAGCTACCCTATGACCCTGCAATTGCACTGCTGGGTATTTACCCCAAAGATACAGATGTAGTGAAAAGAAGGGCCATCTGTACCCCAATGTTTATTGCAGCAATGGCTACGGTCGCCAAACTGTGGAAAGAACCAAGATGCCCTTCAACGGATGAATGGATAAGGAAGATGTGGTCCATATACACAATGGAGTATTATGCCTCCATCAGAAAGGATGAATACCCAACTTTTGTAGCAACATGGACGGGACTGGAAGAGATTATGCTGAGCGAAATAAGTCAAGCAGAGAGAGTCAAGTATCTTATGGTCTCACTTATTTGTGGAGCATAACAAATAACATGGAGGACATGGGGAGATGGAGAGGAGAGGGAGTTGAGGGAAACTGGAAGGGGAGATGAACCATGAGAGACTATGGACTCTGAAAAACAACCAGAGGGTTTTGAAGGGGCGGCGGGGGGGGCGGGGGGGGGGTTGGAGGTTGAGGAACCAGGTGGTGGGTAATAGGGAGGGCACGTACTGCATGGAGCACTGGGTGTGATGCCAAAACAATGAACACTGTTATGCTGTAAATAAATAAATAAATAAATAAATAAATAAAATAAATTAAAAAAAATTAATAGTTTGTTCTTTCTTTTGGCATGATTAATATAAACTATTTTTTTTTAATTTTTTTTTTTAAGATTTTATTTATTCATTTGACAGAGAGAGAGATCACAAAGTAGAGAGGCAGGCAGAGAGAGAGAGAGAGAAGCAGGCTCCCTGCTGAGCAGAGAGCCCGATGCGGGGTTCGATCCCAGGACCCTGAGATCATGACCTGAGCCGAAGGCAGCGGCTTAATCCACTGAGCCACCCAGGTGCCCCTTAATATAAACTATTAATAACAACACTTAAATCTATAACTTTGATCTTATAACAAGCAGATATATCATCTAGAATCTAGATGTCAATTACAACTACTTAAGTACGGGCATTCCCCTGATGGGCAAGGATTTAATCCCTGGGTATGAAGAGCTGAGTGACAGAAAACCTGGAATAACACAAAGGAACTTTTCATAACTGTCTTGATATAGTAGTAGCACTGAGGTTATGAGAACAGATGGAAGATATCTTAGTAGTTTCTTACCTCTGAGACCAGAATTACTTACAATTATATGGTATATGCAATCCATTAAGTTAAATTAGGTCAACATATCTATAGGAGGTTAGGGCCAAAAAAATGTTTGAAATTTTTTTGAGAAAAGCAAAGCCACCATCAAAATATTTCACCAAGGCCTACAAGGCCCTTTGTTAGTTGGCCTCTGCCCTTTGCCCAAAGTATCTTCTATCACCTCCAGCCTCACTCGCTAAACTCCATCTACACTGACCTTCTTTCTTCATCTTATCTTAGAACTTTTATCCCAGAATTTGGAATGAGTGCCTCTTTCTCATGAAAGTTTTCAACCCAAAGAGCTTCCCAGACCACCACAGCTAAGGGAGCCTCCTATTCCCCGCCTTCTTCAGAGTTACTTTCTACTCAGTCCTCCACTGGCTTCGTGGCACTGACCCAAATACAATTATCCCACCCATTTGTAACCCGTTCACTTATAGTTAGTACTCTATGGGGGAAAAACATGAACAAAAACAAATGAAAACACATTATTTTTTTCTAACCATTGCCTTCAACCTTGCACTGTTCAATTTTCCTTTCGTGCCTTTTAACAATAACTCAGGCAGCTCTCAAAGCTGTTGGGTCACTTTCAGTTATTAAAAATCTAGACCCGCTCATTTATAAACCTCAAGTCTCATCCTCCTTCTCAGGATATCTCTTCCCAGCATCTTCCTTCACTATTCCTCTCCAATTCTTCTGGTATTAGGGCTTCTGGAATTGGGGATGAAAAGGAAGAAAATACAGCCAAGATCTTACATAACTGTCTGTTTGTTGTTGGTTCTCTCTCAGTCACAGAGGCTTCTCTAGGTAACACCATCTAGCCTTTGATGTTCTCCCTCCAGCAAGCCTCCATAGGCTGGTTCCTCAGAAAACTCTGAGTGATCCCTGGCATAGGCAGTCCCATTCTGGCTCACTTCTTCCAACTTTCCCAAAGCAGCTACCCTGGAGGTATGCCACAAAGTTCTTGGTTGTCAAGATCTATTCCCCAGGTAAGGTCACCGGGAGGACAACTTGAGTCCATCTACAGTTATAGTGTCAATGTGAGCTGGGGAATATATATATTTTTCATGCCAAGGTGAGAGGACAGGCCACTTTCTCTATTCTGCCATTTGTTGCTGATTTTTTTCCACAATGTAGAAACAGCAGAGAGGCAGATCAGAGAGGACATACACAAACATCTGACCCAACAGAAAACCAGATGCAGTCTTGCTTTCTTGCAGATACCCCCAATCTCTCCAGATGGCTATCTTGAAGTTCCCCTCTCTTGGCTTTTGGGGTTAAACAAACATTCACTTGACTTTTAGGGGATGTCTCCCCAACTCTGCTAAGTACAGTAGAAACAAATGGAGTAGAGGAAAAGCCAAGCACTCTCACTACAGGCAATTGATTCTTTCTTTCTCTGTTCCCTCTCTAAGAGAAGTGGAATGAAAATGGAAAGAGGAGATGGCCAGACACTTGGGAGAATTAACTTAAGCAACCACAGCCTTTCGGGGATGTCTGTCCCACTTCTTTGCTGTTGTCTTCAGAATCTGGAATACTAAGCACATGTTTTAACCTCAGATTTGGTTATTGCCATCAATCTAGGAGTTTCTAACCAGCGAAAAAGGTCCTTATAAGGATCCTGTATTAAATCATATTTTACTTATGTGTGTACATTTTTAGCCCTCCCACCCGAGGAAAAGTTCAAAGAGGGCAAGAATGCCCTAATTCATTACCATATCTCCAGCCTCTAGTATAGGGTTTGGCACATGTGAGGGGCTGATTATTGAGTGATTGACAGTATAATGAGAGAATAACGGGAGTCTAAGGAAAGTTGTAGTTTGGGGGTTTTATTACTATCCCATGCACAGAATAAGAAAAGACATCCCAAGTTTACAATAGTGACAGCTTTATGGTCAACTAATCTTTGACAAATCAGGAAAAAATATACAGTGGAAAAAAGACAGTCTCTTCAGTAAATGGTGCGGGGAAAATTGGACAGCTATGTGTAGAAGAATGAAACTCGACCATTCTCTTACACAATACACAAAGATAAACTCGAAGTGGATAAAAGACATCAATGTGAGGCAGAAATATATCAACATCCTAGAGGAGAACATAGGCAGTAACCTCTTCAACATTGGCCACAGCAACTTCTTTTAAGACATGTCTCCAAAGGTAAAGGAAACAAAACTAAAATGAACTTTTGGGACATCATCAAGATCAAAAGCTTCTGCACAGCAAAGGAAACAGTCAACAAAACAAAGAGGCAACCCATGGAATGGGAGAAGATATTTGCAAATGACACTACAGACAAAGGGCTGATATCCAAGATCTATAAAGAACTCCTCAAACTCAACACACACAAAACAGATAATCATGTCAAAAAATGGGCAGAAGACATGTACAGACACTTCTCCAAAAAAGACATACAAACAGCTAACAGACACATGAAAAAATGTTCATCATCATCAGCCATCAGGGAAATTCAAATCAAAACCACATTGAGATACCACCTTACACCAGTCAGAATGGCGAAATCAACAAGACAGTAAACAACAAGTATTAGAGAGGACGTGGAGAAAGGGGAACCTCTTACACTGTTGGTGGGAATGCAAGTTGGTGTAGTCACTTTGGAAAATAGTATGGAGGTTCCTTAAGAAATTAAAAATACAGCTTCCCTATGACCCTGCAATTGCACTGCTGGGTATTTACCCCAATGATACAGATATATGAAAAGAAGAGCCATCTTCAATGTTCATAGCAGCAATGGCCACAGTCACCCAACTGTGGAAAGAACCAAGATGCCCTTCAAGGGATGAATGGATAAAGAAGATACGGTCCACATATACAATGGAGTATTATGCCTCCATCAGAAAGGATGAATACCCAACTTTTGTATCAACATGGACAGGATTGGAAGAGATTATGCTGACTGAAATAAGTCAAGCAAAGAGAGTCAATTATCATATGGTTTCACTTACTTGTGGAGCATAAGTAATAACATGGAGGACATTGGGAGATGGAGAGGAGAAGTGAGTTGGGGGAAATCGGAGAGGCAGACGAACCATGAGAGACTGTAGACTCTGAGAAACAAACTGAGGGTTTTGGAGGGGTGGGGTTGGGGGGTTGGGTGAGTCTGGTGGTGGGTATTAAGGAGAGCATGTATTGCATGGAGCACTGGGTGTGGTGCATAAACAATGAATTTTGGAACACTGAAAAAAATTAAATAAAAAAAAATACAATAGTAACCAGACTAACTGCTATAACAAGCTAGTGACCAAACTATAACTAGAATTAGGGGTCCCCCCATTTTCCTTTTCTTTCTCTCCCTTTCTCTTCCTTATTCCTCCATTCCTGTTGTCCCTTGTCCTTTTCTCCTTTCCTCTTTCCTTTCCTCCTTTCCTCGGTCTCTTCTTTCATAAGCAAGGAACAAAGCAATAGACTACCTCATTTCCACATATGGATAAACAGAGGAGATATATTAAGGTGAAATTTTGAAAAGCCAGAACAGCAAGCTAACTAATTTAGAGCAGAAATTTGACATAGGACTGAATTTCAAAGGACCTTAAGCTAAGCAAACAGTAACATGTCTATAGACAAGAAATACCATGTTTTTCATATCTTTTTTTTAAGATTTTATTTATTTATTTGACAAACAGATCACAAATAGGCAGAGAGTAGGCAGAGAGAGAGGAAGGGAAGCAGGCTCCCTGTTGAGCAGAGAGCCTGACGCAGGGCTCCATCCCAAGACCCGGGGACCATGACCTGAGCCAAAGGCAGAGGCTTTAACCCACTGAGCCACCCAGGTGCCCCTCTTTTTCATATCTTTAATTTGAAAAAGATCCCTGGTTATGTTAATGCCTTTTCACCCAAACTTTTAGAATAGAGGATAATATTTCTCTAATTTCTACACCTATTTTTTTCTTTCTCTCCCTCTTTCTTTTTACTCAGAATATTCTCTAATCAAATTCACACTGGAAAGAAGAATACTGACTTTCAGGACTTTCCTAAATTCCCTCCTGATTTTTATCTGCAGGTTCACAAATGATTCCTAATCAAGTGCATCAGAAAAGGTGATATATTTTAAGTCAATTCCAAAATGCAAAGCCAAAGGACTTATCCAGGGGCTATCAGGCCAAGCAAGCATACTACTTTACTTAGATTGCGGAACTACTTGAGGGAACCATTAAAAAGCAGGGTCTAATGATAGTGGGAGTGGATGGCAACCGTCCCTCCCATTTTAGAGTTTCTAAAATGATCTCTTATTAAAATATTTCCTCAATTTTCCCTTTGCGTCCCCAGTGCCACGCTGGTCATTATCCTAGCCCACATGAAGCAACCACTAACCACTTTGGCAGCTGCCACACTTAAAATGAATGATCTTTGAATCTTCCTTCCCTCTCACTACATCTAAGCAACTACCAAATTGTATAGTTTCTATTCCTAAGGCATGTCTCAGGTCTGGCCCACTTCCTATTATCAAGTCAGTCAGTCTCATTGTAGGGGGATATTATGCTTCAGTACAAAAAACAAAACAAAACAAAAAACCCCAAACTATTTAGTCATGCTGTTCCAAGTATCTGATTCTAGTTCTTGAGTTACTTTACAATTTTGTAAGATATAAATAACCAAGAACAATGCATAATAATTACCATCCATACTTGTGTAAATTCTGTCTGGTGCGAGTCAATTTCCACCCCCCCCCCCCCCACCATGAGGCCAGTTTTACCTCCATTTTTACTTTTTTTTTTTCAATATTCTTGATTCATGAATATGTCCTTTTTTAAATAATTCCCCCTTGAACTTATGACGCACCAGTTTCATTAATAAGTTAAATAAAATCTTTAACATCTACTCAGTTTTATATCTATATGATGTTATGATTTTACCTTTTTAAAAAGAAGTATATTTTGGGGCACCTGGATGGCTCAGTGGGTTAAAGCCTCTGGCTTCAGCTCAGGTGATGGTCTCGGGGTCCTGGGATCAAGCCCCACATCAGGCTCTCTGCTCAGCAGAGAGTCTGATTCCCCCTTTCTCTCTGCCTGCCTCTCTGCCCACTTGTGATTTGTCTGTCAAATAAATAAAATATTTTAAAAAATAAAAAGTATATTTCTTTTACAACAAACAATGATACACTGTCACTTCTTAACATTCAAGGTCATCAGTAATATGGTCCCTTTAGCCATCCTACTCCCCATGTAAACTCATCAATACTAAAATAGCCTAAATCATTATGAGTACATGGTGGGAGTTTCTGTTTCCTTTTGCTGGTTCTTGGCCAAGACTATTCATCTGTTCAGGTCTTGCCTACCTCCACAGCTAGACCCAAGGACCACTGGGTGCATTGGACCACTGGGCCAGTCTTAATTTCATGGTTAAGAAAGTCCCCTGTGTATATGTAAGTCCGGTTGCTGTACAGCCAACACGTTATTCCTCACTGATAATAGCAGTATTTGGGAATCTGGTTTTATGATCTAACTGCTAGGTGATTCTGTCTGGACATAATGGGGATCTCTTAGGTGAGAGATGATAAAAAATCTGTTTTGTTAACCCTTTTTTTTTTTTTTGGTTTGTGTTTCTTATGTGTGAACTCAGTCAGTCAAGAAAACATTTTATTCTCACTGAAAGTAGAACATCCCTTTGAGATCTGCACTTGTGGGTTGTTGTGGTTCTGTGTTTATTATTAACCTAGGACTGAGGTGGAAGAGCTCGAGCTGCAAGCTCCCAGCAAGTCCGGGCCTCTAACCGAGAAAAACTTTTACCTCTCACTGTGTGTTTGATGTTCTCCTACCTCTGGTGCATGTAAATAAATAATAAGGTCTCTCAAATCCAAACTGCTCCATTCTAATTGGTTCATAAGGGAAAATAAACACTCATGTAAGTCTAATATTCCCAAGTTTCTCAGAAAATTTTTTTAAAAAATGGACACAAAAAACTAGCCTTAAAAATTTTTCACAGGAACCTCAAGGTTAGAAGCAGTTTTGTCACAAGCTCATGTAATAAAGTTGCATCTTTTACTAAAATCTAGGTGAGTTTGATAACTTTTGGTTTGAAAATAGCTATCTGATTCTCCACTGGTTTTATCAGTGCAATTGTATTCGTTTGCTATTGCTGCATCACAATATTATCACAAACTTCTAGGCTTAAAGCAATACACATTTATTAACTCACAGTTTCTGTTGATCAATCAAAGCTAAGTTCATTAGGCCTACTGCAGGAAGGGATAACACCACCTTGAGAGATCCCAGTAATGTCTCAAAATGGGGAAATTAGGGGAGGATAATTATAGGGCTCGGGGATCTGGACTTAAGTGGTTGAAGGCAAGTTTGTCAAGACAGAAAACTAATTGACACCGGGACAGTCCTTGACATAATAGTTTAGGATTGAGAAATATAGCAAGGTCTGCTTCTTGACATGAGTCTTAATAAGTAAATGTTTTTTTTTATAAGCTACCTATTTGGCCAAGTGAGCAATTTATTATCCTGATAGGAGACAGAGCTGTTTGGCCAGATGAACAAATCATATGGATAAATTGCTTTTCAGGAATTTCCTAAAGCAAATAGTAAAATTGTTTATTGGTTTATATCTTTATCTTCCTGAGCAAAAATTTCCTGGAACAAGTATTATTAAGTCAAATTGATACAGGGAATCTCAGCTCTCACTCACAAGCTCTGTGAATATAAAGGGCCTAAATTCTTAAATTTTAATTCTGATAAATGATTCTCTAAGTTGTAGCATGTCCACTTAAGCAAGATACTTATTTAAGTTTAAAATCCTGGGCTACTCTTAAATGAAGTTATTTAATACCTAACCTTAGAAACTCGGACAATTTCTAGGTGAACTATAATACTGAAATGTGGTCAGTCAACGTATTTTTAATATATATGCTTTTGTTTCTTACAGTGGGTATATTTGTTGGTCATGTTAATGCTTGCGTTGATTTTGCTAATTTAAAATGTAAAAATAAGTGTATGTGACTCTAGAGAGTTTTATGTGTGCCTTCAGGAGTTTTGCCAATTTGCTAAAGTATATGATAGATACTTCTACATTTCCCTTCCAGTTTTCTCTACAAAATATAAGTTAGCTAGTTTGACTGAAAGTTATCATCCATATAGGTAATCAAAGACCAGACCAAAGCAATTGTCACAGAAAACTACAACTATGAATACAAGGCAACGGAAGGGCACATGTGGCCCTTTTCACTACATCTCTATCTTTGGGGTAAATACCCAGTAGTGCAATTGCAGGGTCATAGGGTAGCTCTATTTTTAATTTTTTGAGGAATCTTCACACTGTTTTCCAAAGTGGCTGCACCAACTTGCATTCCCACCAACAGTTTAACAGGGTTCCCCTTTCTCCACATCCTAAACAATGAATCTTGGAACACTGGGGGGAAAAAAAAAGATCCTAAACAAACAAACAAACAACCAAAAACAAGGCAATGGAAGGTGTTTTTGTATTTGAGGAAAGGAGAGTAGCTTTGTCTTAAAAAATTTGGTTCTTCCAGGGCTCCTGGGTGGCTTCGTGGGTTAAGCCTCTCCTTCGGCTCAGGTCATAATCTCAGGGTCCTGGGATCGAGTCCCACATCCGGCTCTCTACTCAGCAGGGAGCCTGCTTCCCCTTCTCTTTCTGCCTGTCTCTCTGCCTACTTGTGATCTCTCTGTCAAATAAATAAATAAAATCTTAAAAAAAAAATTCCAGAATGTAAAAGAGGATTGTGTGATACAAACATTTGATATAGAAAGTTATAGTTGGCAGAAAAAAAAAACAAACTATTTGTCTCGAATTGCAAGCTAGGAGTTTGAAAAAAATAAAATGTATTCAAGCTTGACAAAGTTCACTCAGTTTTGGTGGATTTATTTGTAAGATAATTTAAAAAGTAGAGCAGGGAATTAATGAATCCTTTACTGCTAAATAGAATATTAATGCTAAACTAGAATTTGGTTTTCTAAATATTAAAATGACAGTTTATCTTGAACTATTTGTCCTTCTCTTAACAAGGGATAGTAAATACTTATTCTTTCACATTCTCTGTGATCTGTCTGCATGGCAGAAATTCCATATCCCATCAAAACAGTTTTCTGTATTTTGTGCTGACTTTGTTAAGCCCTTGATTATTAAGCAACAAGAACATAAAGTTCCTCATTTCTGAAAAATCTAAGATTCCTTTCAATTGTGTTACCTTCTTGTCATTTAGAATACTATATTGTCACTTTGAATAAGAGGTAGCCAACTTATGGTTTCTCAGGCACACCTGATCCTGTCATAATCGGTGATCTAAAGTGCTCTGATAACTCTTTTGATTTTGCTTTCCCATGATCATATCCCGGAAAAATTAAAATTTCAGGATTTTTCTTTAGTTGTAAAACTTCTTTGAAAATTTCCCATAAGCATCCTAGAAGTTCATGAAGATTTGTTGTTTTGCCTTATAAAAGAAGTGATGCCCCAAATAGTTGTTTTCTTGACATGTTCTGTATTTCCTTGATTAGCTCAACACTATTGTAAGAACTAGTCAAAATCGCGGTCAAATTAAAGGGTAAGTTTTATAGATAAAATAAGACTCATATACATGTTTCTGAGATTGTACATATAACAGAATGAATTAAAAGGTCCTAGAGATCTGTCAGAGCTCTCACTGTTCATAATACAATCTTATTCCTGGGAAAAATACTAATCATATTATTACAAAAAATTATGTCCTGCACTCAATACAGATTGTACGCGTTTCAATTTTGGCATTGTTCATTACCACAGTAAAATAACCGTAATCCCTTAGTCTCGTGATTCCTGTTATCTTCTGAAACTTGCCAAAAGGCATGGAAGTTAACATTTGTATCTTCACCAAAGAAAGACAATCTCGGAATTTCACAGAAAGGGCTGTACTGTGTTCTTTTAACTGTTGAGATTTCAACAATTGGCTCAGGAGTTTCGACTCCAGAGCGTAAAGATAACACTGCCTGCACAGTTATCAGGTATATGTGGGAATGGTTGGGATCTCCAAGACCTGTTCTACTTCAGAAGCAGATGACATCACGAAAGCAGCCTGATGACCCACCATGTAGCAGAACAAGTAATAAATATGTAAATGAACAAAACAAACTAAATTTAATCATAGATCCTTGGTTTGGAATACTGATGGTAGTTATTTGTTATCTATTTTCTGACACTTGTATGAAGAAGTCCTTTCTTTTTTTTTTTTTAAGATTTTATTTATTTATTTGACAAAGAGAGATCACAAGTAGATAGAGAGGCAGGCAGAGAGAGAGAGAGAGAGAGAAGCAGGCTCCCTGCTGAGCAGAGAGCCCCATGCGGAACTCGATCCCAGGACCCCAAGATCATGACCTGAGCCGAAGGCAGCAGCTTAACCCACTGAGCCACCCAGGCGCCCCAAGAAGTCCTTTCTTTTACTTTTACTTTCCTTTACCTTTCTTTTACTTCTTTTACTTACCTCTAACTCTCTCTCAACATCAAGTTAAATATTTTAAAAATAGCTTCTAAGACTTAGTGCCTCCTTCAGAATTTAAAACCAATTATGTATACTGAGCCTCTATATTTTACATCAAAATAAAGTTACCTGCATAGGGTTAATAAGAAACTGTTTTCCTTTCACCAGTATCAAATTCTTATAAAAAAAATTATGTGTTACCCCAACAGAGAGTTTTACTGCCTTCAGTTGTGACACCATCACACCAGGTCCTAACCGGAGAGTCATATATGAAAATAGGTGACATTTTATCAGTTATGAAAATTCCATCATTAAGGAGCAAGTGTACTTTATGTGTAAAAGCAAGAAACCATAAACCAGGTACCACCCAAGAACACTGGTCTGATACCTGTGTTTTGGTTAAAGCTTCACAGATCATGGGCAGCATCACTCACTGGCTGGCCAGGAACTACAGTATTTGGGACTTCAAATAGAAAGGAGTTCTCTGGAATCTATAAGAATGAAGATGAAATCTTGGGACAGGAGGGAAAAAAAAAAAAGATGCTTTTAAATGACTGAATCCTATATCCCTTAATGAAATTATTCAGCAGAATTTAGTTCTTTGCCCTGTATAGCTGCTCAATAGTGAATGCTCAAGGAGGCACATATGGGTAGTTAATACCTTTTGCTGAACTATGTAAACAAACATAACGAAACCAGACGTGTGTGTGTTTGTGTGTGATGAAAAACAGCCTCTAAAGGTTATTTATGATCAAAAGAGTACATTATTAAGCAAAATAATTTAAAACTTGGAAATAAAGCAAAAAGGTGGGTGGCAGGACCTTTCAATAATGTACTGGGGTACCACTTAACAGATCAAATCAAGTATTATTTAATTATCATCTAAAGGAAGGTATCTGTGCTTGACTATTTTCTATTAAACACTTGGTCTCTGTGACATACACCTTAAGTGGTAGATATTGACTGGTAGAGTGCAAACTGAAGAACAATGGCTTGTGAATTTACCAGTGACAATGAACTTTGAAAGAAGAAAGAATCTTTTACTGAGCATCACCTAAGTGTCAAAAACTATACATTACTCATTACTCATAAAAACAATCTTGAGTGATAGGTATTATTATCTTCATTTTACAAGTAAGAAAGCTGAAGTTCAATAGGCAAATGATTTGCCACATTATTTAGCTAGTAAATGGTAAGCCAGGTGTCAAGCCCTGAACATTCTTTCAAAACCTACGCTCTTTTACATTATTCTACCCCCGTAGTAAAAACTTTTTTCCAAGCGACCACAAAGTTAGACCTGCCACTTCTGCAAACCAAAAACGATATCTAAATGTCACCAAAAAGAAAAATATGATAGTTAAAAAGGCAGAATTTCATGATGGGAAATGTAAGTATATGTTCTGTGTGCATAGAGTAAAAGATCTATGAGTCATCTCCTGCAACCCACTAAGTGTTTCGTTGAAGATTGCTCTTCATCATCTAGCTAGATGGCAATTAGAAGCGTGTGAGACAAAGTATCCCTTGGGAAAAACTGGCTCAAGAATAAATCATTTAAAGTGCTTTACAGACGTTACCTAATACATTTTCACACATCCCTGTGAGCTACACAGCCCCACACAAAAAGCGATTCTAATTTGTTTACAGACCTTCAAAGGTGATACAGTGTAAAGTGGAAGGCCAGGATGCTACTAACAACATTAGACTTACCTGAGGCCTAGGGCAGTTTTGGCCATTTCAGCTGAAACACCACTAAGTTAATTAACCTCTATTGTTTTCCTTAACCTGCTTAATGAAAATGTCAGTACCATTTGGGCCAGAAGGCTGTGAAACCAGGCAGGTCGGTTAGTATTTTTTTCTCCCCATCAAGCTGCTCCATTCTGATCTGATCAATGGTTAACATCCGTCACTTTAGAAACAGTGGGACATATTCATATTCTCCTTCCCTAAGGGACAGGGTGCCTTTTAAAAAGCAGTAAACTGTGAATTTCCAGCTAATTTAAACTACTCTTCTACAGAAAGGAGAATTTGTATTAGCCTTTGAGGAAGACCTAGGGCAAAATAATTGTTACACTACCATCCCTCTCCCCCCTTTATCTTTAAAAACTGTTTACACAAAAAATGTTGATTTCACCTGAAAAAAAAAAGTGTGCAACTTGGAATGGAGTGGGAGATGCATTTTTTTGTGCCCCAGAGAAAGGGTGTTGAGAGTGGTGGCTGCAGCAGAATTTCACACATGAAAATTTAGTATGTACTGTATTTTCTGGGTTTCAATTTTTAAACATACTTCAGTGTAAACAAGAAGACATTGAAAACAATGTTATGATAATCTTTCCTAAGCTTGTTGCCACTTCAGTTTCCCCCATGTTGGGAATGATCCCTGAAGCCACCACTTAGTTGCTCAAGCCAGAAACAGAAGTCACACTTGGTTCTTCCTCCTCATCTTCCACATACAAACCATCAGCAAATGTTGTTTATTTTACCTCTAAAGTTTGTCTCTAATCTGTCCACCTTTTTCTCATTTCCTCTGATTTTACCCTTGTTGAAACCAGGAAAGTAAATGAGAATCCAAGGACAAGTAGTAAAGCGCTTTCTCATAAGTACAGACATTTGGAAACACTACAATTGGAGCAGAAGGAAAGAAGATAGAAGCTGGAAAAGTAGGAGAAAGATAACACAACTGGGGTATGTGGAGAATTTAGACAAAAATGCGCCCAGAAACCTGAGGTTGCCTCTCACACATTTCCCAGTCTGAAAACAAGGATAGATGTAAACGTAAGGTGCATTCACGAGGTGTTTGTTATATTTAAGACTATTATATCATGTTTGAAACTTTTACCTTATACAACTTCCAAATGATTACTGAGATTTCTGTATAATTTTTTTCAAGATGAAATCTTCCAGATTAAAAAAAAATGCAACTAAAAATATATGATAAGGTAACTGAGGAATAGTTTAGAATTTCTTATTCAGTTTTGTATCAGTTTTTGAATACTTGAGTAAACACAGACTGGATATTTGGGTTTTGTTTTGGGTCCACTCAACTTAATCACAGAATCCAAATGCCAATATTCGAATTCACTGTAATAAAAGTAAGTTTTAAATCTACCATAGGAAATTATTCACTTGACCAGACATGCCAAAATTCAGTTTGGAAAATATTTATCTATCCCATAGTCTCAAAAATTTTTAGAAGAAAAGTGTATCAATTTTCTCCAGTGTTCTTCATTAAATGACCTTTAATTTAGATTTAAAAAGCATTATTTATTAAGTTCAAGGCATATTCATGTATCAAAAGAATTTTTAGAAGAGGATACAGCATGACTTTCATACAGATATAAAATGAACATGTGTCTGTTTTTATTTAATTCATTAATTAATGAAGGAACCAGAAGATATTACAATTGGTTCAAAGGAGAATTAAAAGAACCACACGTATATGGCATTAGGAATGGTGAAATAAATTTGCTTAACAAATGTAAAACTTCAAAACTGCTCAATATCCACAGAGCAATAATCAACTGAATCCCAATGAGATACAATTTGCATTTCTATGGACAAAAATCATTTGCATTACTATAAGTATTATATAACTTAGAGCAATGTAAAATAACTCAAACACAATAAGAGATTCAGAGACCCGATAGAATCAGATAATCTGGACAATGCCCACTTTCCCATTGAAGACAACCACAATATCTTGGACCGTTTCTAAGTCTTTCACCAGTTTTCTCTACAAAATACAAAAAGTACTAACTCCCTGTGCTCCAGTGCATAAAATCTAGAAGGAGGGGAATGAAGAAGACAAAGATAAACATAATAACTGAATGGATTATAAAGCACAGTGGGATGTATCCCAAAAGACTGAGCTGATAATTTCCCAATACACACAATCTGCACAAGCACAGAAGATATCTGTTCTGATTGGAGGGTGCCTGTGCTGGGTGCATACTTAAGCACAGACAGAAACAAAGTACCATGAGAAATCCGAGAAAGGAAAGAGTTATAGGAGCCATGAGCTTACTTCATGGAAGAGGCAAAATGGGGCAGTCTTTAAAGGAGAAAATTCTTCTGATTGTGGTAATCATTTCACAGACTGTATAGGTCAAATCATCACATTGAACACTAGAAATATAAACAACTGTCTCTGTCAATCACTCCTCAATAGAGCTGAAGTAGGGAAAAAAGAAAACAGGTTTTAAAAAAGCAGAATGTGAGGTGCAGGGAAAAAAAGTATTTTAAGCAAAGGTTAGAGGAGGAGCAACGTGATAGATATATAATGTTCCTGGCTTGTAGGTTAGCATGGTTGAAGGAAATGAAGGCTAAACAGAAGACATGGTGGTTTAGGCCAAATCACAGACAACCCTCAATATAAGAGGCTGGGAATTCTGTGTGTACTGACAGGGAACCCCCAAAGTTTTAAGCGGGGAAATGACAAGAGCAAACAGAAGCCTCAGACAAATAACTCTAGCAGCAATTGGCAAAAGAAAAAAAGAGAGAGAGAGAGACTGAAAAAGTGAGCTATTAGGGACGCCTGGGTGGCTCAGTTGGTTAAGCGGCTGCCTTCAGCTCAGGTCATGATCCCAGCATCCTCCGATCGAGTCCCACATCCGGCTCCTTGCTCGGCGGGGAGCCTGCTTTTCCCTCTGACTCTGCCTGCTACTCTGTCTGCCTGTGCTCACTCACTCTCTCTCTCTGACTAATTAAAAAAAAAGGGGCACCTGGGTGGCTCAGTGAATTAAGCCGCTGCCTTCGGCTCAGGTCATGATCTCAGGGTCTTGGGATCGAGCCCCGTGTCGGGCTCTCTGCTCCGCGGGGAGCCTGCTTCCTCCTCTCTCTGCCTGCCTCTCTGCCTGCTTGTGATCTCTCTCTCTGTCAAGTAAATAAAAAAAAAAAAAAAAAAAAATTAAAAAAAGTGAGCTATTAGAAAAAGGAGCAGTATATATATAAAAAAAGGGGGGGGTGCGCCTGGGTGGCTCAGTGGCTAAAGCCTCTGCCTTTGGCTCAGGTCATGATCCCAGGGTCCTGGGATCGAGCCCCACATTGGGCTCTCTGCTCCGCAGGGAGCCTGCTTCCTCCTCTCTTTCTGCCTGCCTCTCTGCCTAGTTGTGATTTCTCTCTGTCAAATAAATAAAATAAAATAAAAAAAAAAAAAAGAAAAGAAAAAGGAGCAGTAGGAACCTATTGCAATGGTCAAGTTGGAGCCTGAACCAGAGCATTCTGGAAAAAGGAAGGAGCCTAAGGAAGCCAGAATAAGCAGCATACGGTAATTCACTAATTAAGTGATTTGGGGTTTTGACTGTGCACTCAATATTAGTTAAAATTTGAGCATACACCCCTCCAACTAATGCATATTTATTTAGTCATAAAAAATGTACTGGTCTATTAATAAACTAATATAATACATGTAATTTGAAACATTCATACGTGCTCACAAACTTTTTTTGGTCTTAAAGAAAGTGGTTTAATTTGTGTTTGGATGCTTAACTTCTAAATGTCTTGTTAATTTCCATGGCTTCATATTAGTAGTAACTCACCTCCAAGCACCACAGATTTATAGCAAGATCTATGGTTTACAATGAGCAAATGTAAATTTTCATTTCAAATAATCAGGATAATTTCAAAATTTTTTTTTATTTCTTATAGATTTAAGTTATCCATGTCTATGTATGTCATGGATGATACATAATCTATGTATATATCTGACATACAAGCTCTTCATCAACTACATTAGTTGTTTTAAAAAAAAGTCTGTTTATCATATATGTATGTATATATGTATATATATATGTATGTATATGATACATACATATATATCATATATATGTATGTATATATGTACGTGTATATGATATATGTATGTATATGATAAACAGACTTTTTTTTAAAACAAGTAATATAGTTGATGAAGAGCTTGTTATTAGCAGAAGATTCCATTCTATACATTCTTGTTTGCTAGTGCTTTTTTTTTTTTTAAGATTTATTTATTTGAAAGACAGAAATTACAAGTAGGCGGAGAGGCAGGCAGAGAGAGAGGAGGAAGCAGGCTCCCTGCTGAGCAGAGAGCCTGATGCGGGGCTCGATCCCAGGACCCTGGGATCATGACCTGAGCCAAAGGCAGAGGCTTTAACCCACTGAGCCACCCAGGTGCCCCACTAGTGCTTTTATAATTAGAATCATCTTCAGTTCACATTTACCATAGGGATTTTTAAGTCATCTTCTATTCTGTGAGTTTAAATAAAAGTAGATAATACAATCTGTCAATCCATTTGCTAGGCTTGTAGGTACAATATGCTTAAAGTCAACAAATAAGTGAGCTATTGCTGATCTCTTCACAAATGTGAATTCCCACACTCCCCTCAGGATTCCTCTCCATGTGCACTTGACATGACTCTACTTACAGAACAAGTTAGAGTACCAGGGAAGCATTTACATGAAATAGTAATAAAACCTTATTTTATTGTGGTTAGGAATATTGAAATAACTTCCTAGATCTATGATAAGCCATTCCTGCCCAGACATGCCACATCAGCAAATCAAAAACTGTCTAAGTTTTGTGTCTCTGTAAATGCCCCCACTTAACCAGAAATGCAGTGAGCCAATATGTAAACGCCAAGCTAGCTCTGGACTGTATACTTATTTTGTTTCTTTTCATTCCCAAATTGACTATGTGACGCCAGCCAATTAGATATTGTCTCTTTTTCTCTTCCTTGGTTCTTTATTTTTTTATCCAATAAAAATTCCTTGCCTTCCACCACATTTTGCAGTTCTGTGAAAGGAGCTATCCATTTCATAAGGTGTAAAGTGAAGTTTGTTTTTATCACCTAAATTATCTTTTAAAATCATTTTTAACAGGAATTCACTAGAAATAAAAGTTTTATACTTTGTTCTGACTCTCCAATGGCTAATCTGTGATCACACACCCAACTAAAAACCCATACTTGCTGAGGCAGAGGAGAAAGATGAGTCAAAAATTAGGAGGCATGACTTGAAGACAGTAGTATCAGTAAACTAAATGGTAAACATAATAGAATGAATGGGTTTCAAAGTTATATAAAACTGGTTTCCAACACATTGAATCTAAGGTACCAGGAGATACTCAGTGAAGCTATCCCTGAGATATATGAACGAAGTCTAGAGCACATGAGAGGAATCGAAGTTGCATGCATGGATCCAAAGTGATAGTTGAAGCCAACTTGTAACATAGGTTTCCCAAGAAGAAAAGTAAGCAAACAAGCAAACTCTGAAAAGTACTTACATATAAGGATTTGAAAAAGCAAGAGGATTTTTCTTGGAGACGTGTGAGAAAGGAGAGAGAGAAGGCTGTAGTGTCATAGAAGTAAAAAAAAAAGAGATTTTAAGAAAGCAAATATTCCAACAACGCTGCTTAGGGAAGGAGGATAAAGCTATGATAAAGATATTGGATTTGGTCATTTAGGATGTGGATGACATTTGAACAAGTGGTTTAAGTAAAGTAATAGGAGGAGAAGTCAGTTTTCAAGTTCTTAAAAATCAATTAAGCAGTGAAAGAAAGGAAGAAAGGAAAGAAAGAAAAGGAAAAGAAAAAAGAAAAGAAAGAAGGAAGGAAGGAAAGAAAGAAGGGAAGGAAGGAAGGAAAGAGAAGAAAAGAATGAAAGGAAAAGAGGGTAATCACAGATTGTTCCTTCAAGAAGTTCAATAGGGGGGCACTTGGGTGGCTCAGTGGGTTAAAGCCTCTGCCTTCAGCGGCTCAGGTCATGATTTCAGGGTCCTGGGATCAAGCCCTGCATAGGCTCTCTGCTCAGCAGGGAGCCTGCTTCCTCCTCTTTCTCTCTGCCTGCCTCTCTGCCTACTTGTGATCTCTATCTGTCAAATAAATAAATAAAATCTTTAAAAATAATAATAATTTAAAAAAAGAAGTTCGATAGGGAGAAGAGAGATTGTGTAGTGAATTAAGAAAAGTGTTTTAAATTGGAAACATTTGAGCTTATCTGTAGGGCAAACAGTGAAGAGGAATAAATAGAAGATAGAAATAAAGAAGGGAAACTTAAGAGACCAAGTTCTCAAACAGGGATATACCAAGACACAGATGAAAGAGGCAGCTTTAGGAAGAGAAAGGAATTTTTCAAATCTGAAAAGAAGAATAGTTAATAATACTGTATTGGGTACTTCAAAGTTGCTGAGAGTAGATCTTAAAAGTTTTCATCACAAGAAAAAAATCTTTTAATTATGTATCGTGACTGATATTAACTAGATCATTGTGTAATACTTCATATATAAATATATATGTCAAATCATTACATTGCACACCTAAGATTAATATGTTAGATGTCAATTATACCATAATAAAAAAGTAGATCAATATAAACTAATGAATGGATATATTGAAACAGAAACAGTTTATGCCAGAAGAGTCTCACCTCAAAATTGTGCTCCTCCTAACGTTCTGGCTGCTCCATTTCGTCTCCTTTTCTTGTCCTCTTTATCATGACCTCCTGTGGTAAATTGAGAAATAGATATTTGGTTAGAAGAAGAGGGATAAATGTAGTAGTTGTTTCTGGTTTTGTGTTTAAGTAATGCACATCTGTAAGTGTTCCTATGAGATGATTTCTCTTTTTATCAGATTATTAGGGGGTGAGGTAACCTGCAGAGCATTAGTAAGCGTTCTGGATGGTTTAGGGGTAGGCAAATGAACATGGAACCACTATCGAGTTTTTAACATCATCAGATTTGAGCTTTGAAAAGTTCAGTCTGGTTAGAGATATGGCAGAGAAGCAGTGAGATTGGATTTTTGAGCCAGAATTGGGAAGATGAGTGAAAGGAATAGGAAATTCAGGCAAGAAATTATGCCTTAACCAAGGCAACAGCAAGAGGCTAGAGCACAGACCTCATATTTGAGAGTTATTTAGAAGGGGGAAAGGGAGTGGAGCCAGTGGAGACCTCAAAGTCAATTACTCTTTCTAGATACTTGTCAGAGAAGAAAGAGAAATGTAGCAGTAAACACACAGAAATAGTCCATGAATATATTTCATTAAAAGGAGAAACGTATTGGTAGAAGGGAAACAGCCAGGAGAGAGGGAGACTTAAAGAAGACACAGAGAAGGATGATTGACATAGGGATGACTGATGGGAGTCATCAACACCCCAAGAAAAGGGATGGGAAGAGATTTAGAGCAGAGGAGAGGGATTAGCTTTAAACTAGGGGTAAGGAAGAACGAAGTCCACAAGCTATTTACAATATTTCAGAAAGCCTTCTGGAAATTGCAATTAAATAAAATGTCAAGTTTCTTTACTTTTGGCAGGCATTAAATCAATCCTGCGGGCCAACACTGGTTATCACACGCTGATCAGAAATTCTAATTTGCTGTTGATGACATCATAGAAATTGCTAGGATGTTATTGGCGGACCATATGCTGTTAGCAGAGTTATTTATCTGGTTTTTACAATATCTGATTTAATTCCTCCAGCATGTGATCAACCTTGGATCAGAAGAGTGACAGCCAAAATTAAGCGACCATTTCCAGGGAACAGTGCCTAGTGTTTGTACACTTATTTAACTTTATTGCTTATTAGCATTACATCCATGACAGTGATGTATGTGATTTCATTTAAGTGACAAAATCTTTCAAGATATGGGGTCCACGGATGAAAACATAATAAAAGGAGTTCTTGGATGAAAAGAGTTGGGATGACAAGAACTCAATAGTCCCTTCAAATCTTACATTCTATAATTTTAAGAGGGGTTCATAAACACAAGTTCAGGAATGGCTAAATGGGAAAGTTGTCAAGAATACTTGAAAACACCCCACCTAACCAGTGACTCACTTTAAACAAGGCAAATAGATAGGAAAGCTATGTAAATAACCATTTCCATCTGGAGGGCAGCACAGGAGAGACCAAAAAAAAAAAAAAAAAAAAAAATTGGGTGAGGGCTAATGCTTAATAAAAGCAAAGGCATGCTTGCTTTATGGATAACCACAAAACATTAACCAACTTTAGGAGCAGGAATGATTGTCATGAGCACACTTTTTAATGTTTGGCGCATCCACCTAGCCAACCCTGACATAAATACAAATGAAGACCGAAGATCTTTTCCCCTCAACACCAACACCAAACTAGGCTCATTCCGTACCTTCTACTCTGCACTTTGGTGTACCTTCGCCCACTGGAACTGGGCAATTTTTCTTTTTTTAAGTTTCAAGAGAAATGGGCCAAGAAAGTAAGTTTAAGAGTTCACTAGTCTTCTTCGTGGGTTGGGTGCTCGGGCTATCAGCAATTTCAACACCTGGCAAGCGTGTAGGATCAGCCAGACTGACCAGACGCCAGGAATATCACATCCACCTGGTTAAGTTCGGGGGGGGGGCGGGGGGGCGTAGAAAGATAAGGAAAAGGATCTCTTGGGGAAGAGGGGAGTAGAATAACGTGACCCGTAGTTCTGTTTCCTCCAACCTGGGCTCAGGTAGTGGCCAGAAAGACAGGAGAAAGCCCCAGGGCTCGCTTTTGGGCTAAGTTGGACCCCTTGTCCCCTCCACTCACATCCTCATGTCCCTGCCGCTGCCGCCGCCCGCCAGAGCCCATGACCCCGTGACCCCGGAGAGCGGTCTGCGGCCCGCGACCCCAGAGCACTGGGCATCCGGACCCCCTTCGCAGGCGCAGCCGCTATTAAGGCAGGAGGCTAAAGGGGAGGAGGAGGAAGGGGAGGAGACAGGCGTCCAGGGCGCCTGGGGAACCGGCACTGCCGAGCAGGGGTGGGGAAGCTGGGGTAAAGCCGCCGAGGCGGCCGCGGCCGAGGAGGGGCAGGTGGAGGCCCGGGGCGCCGCGGCAGTGGGGTCAGGCTCCCCGGCGGGAGGCGCGGGTGGCGGCCGCGGGGACTGGCTGCGGCTCCTCGCCTGGCTGCGGCGGCGGCAGCCCCAGTGCTGCCCCTGTGCGGCGCCCCTTCCCCGCTCCGCCGCGCACTGTTGTCATGGAGGAACCAAGATGGCGGCTCTGGCCTACAACCTGGGCAAGCGGGAGATCAACCACTACTTCAGCGTGAGGAGCGCCAAGGTGCTGGCGCTGGTGGCCGTGCTGCTCCTCGCAGCGTGCCACCTCGCCTCCCGCCGCTACCGAGGTGAGCGGGCCCTCCCCCTGCCTGGGCTGGCCGGGGGAGGAGGCGACGCGGCGGCTGGAGGCCGCCCCCCTCGCCCAACACACGCCCACGCTCACGCGTTCGCCCGCCCGCCCGCCAGCCCGCGCGCTGGGCCGGCGGGGAGGAGGTGCCCCCACGTGCCCCCAGGTGGCCCTGGCTGCGGGCCGGGCGCCCCTGGGCCGACTGAGCGGACCCCAGTGCGGGCCGCCCCGAGAAAAGGGCCCGTGGTCCTGGGGCCCCTGAGCCGCCGGCGCAGCGGTCCGGGCAGCAGATCCGGGCCTGGCGCAAGCTGCTCTCGGGGTCCGGGCTCCTGCGCCAGCTGGGCCGGGGGAGCCGCGCCAGACCCGGGCCTCGAGTGCACCAGGTCGGACCCTCGGACCTGGGGGCCAACCGGGGACGCCGAAGGCGGAGGCCGCCAGGCCAGGAGCACCTTTGCCAGAGTTGGGGTCGTCGATTCTGAGCCCTAGGGGTTAGGCTCTTTTTGGCTTTTGTTTAATCCGGCTTCTGCCCTGTACTGCAGAGCCGAGCTGTTGTTGGACAGCGGCAAGGGCCGCCCCATTTTCCTCTGCCGCCCGGCGACAGCTGGCAAAAGATGCCCTTGGCCAAATGGAGGAGGTATCACCCAGCCTCTGTGATTCAGAAACGTTTAAAGGGTTCTGGTTGCACACTTTTTACAAAGTAAAGGCACTGGGGCAGATAGAAAAGTTACGGGTTGACAGGAGTCGAGGTGGGCAAGGAAGTTACGATGGAAGCAGTTTGAAAGGAGGCCTTCGTGTGGGTTTTGAAATTGGTGTGAAGGGTAAAAGGAAATATGACCTTATTTCAAAACGAATTATCTTTCAGTAATCAAGAGATATTTACTTGTCCTTGTTGATTGATTTTTTTTTTTTTTAATTTTCTCTGTTAAAATGCCACTAGCAGAGAGGCTAGCAAGCTGAGGGAAATTAATAATGATAGAATCTTTTATTTTTGGCTCTTAGTATTATCGAAGCCATTTTCTGGACAGCTCTGGGTGACTATGAGATTAATTGGTCAAGATGTAATGTGTAATGGACAGGTGCACATTTAACGCTATTCCCATTAAACTTCACACCCACTTTGGCAAAATATCCAGTAAGTGGGGTATTGGAATCTGAGCTCTGTTCTCATCCCAGGAGATCTTTCAAAGTGTAGGATATTTTGAGCAGTTTTGCTGTTTTTTTATTTTCCTGCAATTCTTGAGGATTAAAAATCTTTAGTACCATACTGGCTGAATATCTCTGTATATAAATGCACTGAATCGATTTTAAAAGTTAAATTCTTTATACCCTTTGGCCTTTCTCTTTCACCCTCCCCTAGGTCACAGCCATAGATCTGGCTGGGCTTTGGTTCATCCTGGGTGGATCTAACAGAAACCAGACACTCTCACATGTAAAGTGAAACTAGCAATGTTGATGCACTCGAGATTGTTTTTTTTTTTTTTTTTTTAAGATTTTATTTATTTATTTGACAGAGATCACAAGTAGGCAGAGAGAGAGAGAGGGAGAGAGACAGGAGGAAGCAGGCTCCCCGCCGAGCCGAGAGCCCAAAGTGGGGCTCGATCCCAGGACCCTGGGATCATGACCTGAGCTGAAGGCAGAGGCTTTAGCCCACCGAGCCACCCAGGTGCCCCTGCACTCGAGGTTGTTTTGAAGAAAATTTCCTAACTACTATTAATCATTTTATGTTAGTTTGGTATAAGATGACAGTAACCCAACTTGATTTGTTTATGTGAAGGTAAATGTTCTAACTGTGGTGCTACAGTGCTAAAGATAAATATCTGGTCCCCCCCCCTTTCTTTTTATATTGTGCTTTTGTCTTTTGATAAGCTTGGGTACTAATTATTATAGTTAGATTCTGTATTTCATCCTTTCAAGATCTGTCATCAGCAGAGAAAACAGAATGTCAGATGGAACTTTATGAGTCAGTGTAGCAATCTGGGGTTGTTTATAAATCCTCCGCCAGAAGCTAGTCATCAGCTTCCGTAGGTGCTTCGGTGTCTTCAGTGCAGAGCAGTACACCTGGTGTGTGTACTTGCCCAGACTGAATGTCAAGAACTTGAGCCAGAGACTGTTTGGGAAAAATAATGATCCTACCAAGAAGTTTTTAGACATCCTCCTGCTTTGGCAGAGTCAAACTGAGTGAGATGTAATGTTCTTCACACAAAGATAACCCTATACTTGAATCACATTATCATAAATCTTTAGAATAAGAAAGGACTTTACATTAGATACAGAGGTTTATGCTTTATGTTAAAATCTCCAGTGTGTGGGGCGCCTGGGTGGCTCAGTGGTTTAAGCCGCTGCCTTGGGCTCAGGTCATGATCTCAGGGTCCTGGGATCGAGTCCCGCATCAGGCTCTCTGCTCGGCAGGGAGCCTGCTCCCTCTCACTCTCTCTGCCTGCCTTTCTGCCTACTTTGATCTCTCTCTGTCAAATAAATAAATAAAATCTTAAAAAAAAAAAAATCTCCAGTGTGTGGGTGTGCAGACGCCTCAGGCAAGGTAGAGTGAATGCAGCTTGAATACCCATCTTCAGTATCTCTTGCTTTACAAACTATCCAAAGGAAAGAAAGAATTAAGTACCAAAGAAAGTAAAGCTTGGTAAACACTACATGCTAACTTTGAGTACTTATTATATGCCAGATGCTGCTCTACTAAGGTTTTTACATGCTGGAACTCTTTTTGTCTTTACAACCATTCTGTGAGGTAGATGAAATTACCATATTTCTTCCCACCCCGCCATTTTTGACATCTCTGTAATCAGGACAAATTCTTAAAACTTTATTGCATGTCAAAGTTTAATTGATAACATTTTTTCCTAGTGTTACATAAAATAGTGATGTGTCTTATAATCAGTGGTCTTAGATCCAGCGAATTACAGTATTATTTACATTTTAAAGATGAGCCATGAGAGGTTAACTTGCCTAAGGACACACAATTAGTCAGTGATTGAGCTAGGATTTACAACCCAGTTAGTCCGCCTCATGCCATTAGGTTATAGACTGCCTTTCTCAGAGCTCCTTAGACAGTGGTGATGTATAGAAGATGGAGTGAGAAAGCATTTTCCAGAGGGACATGAATTAAATCATTTAGAAACACTAATTCAGCCTCACAGTACCAGTCAAGAGTTTTCCGTTTCAAGTAAAATGGTTTTCTAAAAGTTGAATTTGTAAAACTTCAAAATCTGACCAGCTTACTTTTTATTACCTATGTTTATCTTTATCCTTCTTTCTAAACTCCAGTCTCACAGTCTCAATATGCTTTGCCTTTTTACACATCTCACAGATACCTAATTTTCTCTGCCTGCAGTGACCTCTCTCCTTAAAAGGAAGTGCAGATTTTTCTTTCAGGGTCTGATTCAAATGTCACCACCACAGAAAAAAGAATTAGGAATCTAGTGTTTCTATAACAATTAGTACACACTTCCGTTGTATCATAGTAATTTGTATCCATCTTCCCCACACAAACTGTGAGCTTCCAAGGGCATTTTATGCACCTTTAAATCGTCTGAGCTTAACATACAGAAGGAATTCCATAAAGCATAATTGGATAAGTAGATTCTCAAAGTCCTTATTTCCTTCTGTTTTTCTCCTTTTATTTGGTTCTTTTGGTTTTCATTGAATTTCATGTTCTAATAGTATGTTCTGATCTCAACTTTAGAAGATAGAGGGGTATCTTTTTATTTATTTATTTATTTGACAGAGATCACAAGTAGGCAGAGAGGCAGAGAGAGAGGAGGAAGCAGGCTCCCCACAGAGCAGAGAGCCCTATGTGGGGCTTGATCATACGACCCTGGGATCATGACCTGAGCCGAAGGCAGAGGCTTTAACCCACTGAGCCACCCAGATGTCCCAAGGGGTTTCTTTATTATTAATATTACTTTCATATAAAGTGGTAGAATGACATTTTAAATAATAATCCTATTAGCTAGGGGCGCCTGGGTGGCTCAGTGGTTTAAGCCGCTGCCTTCGGCTCAGGTCATGATCTCAGGGTCCTGGGATCGAGCCCCACATCAGGCTCTCTGCTCCGCAGGGAGCCTGCTTCCTCCTCTCTCTCTGCCTGCCTCTTTGCCTACTTGTGATCTCTCTCTCTGTCAAATAAATAAATAAATAATCTAAAAAAAAAAATCCTTTTAGCTATGTTTTTCTGAATTTTCTCAATCTCTAACATTACTAAATCACAAAATGTCCATGAATATTGTGATTACGGATTAAAAACATCATTTCTGTGACAAGAGGCCAGTAGCTATAGCTTTAAGTGTAGTTCCAATCTGGATAAATTTTAATTTTTTAATTGATAAAGTAAATTTGTCTCAAATGCCTTAATTTTCTTGAGATCTAATTCCTTTCTGTCACCAGGCATATTAAATGCAAATATTAAATATTATTGCATGTTTGGGAGAAAAGTGAGTTCAAAGTTCAGAAATTAAAGTAAGAAGGAAGCAACTCTTGGTCTCTTAGCCTTTTCTCTCTTTGCCAGAACGATTCTGATCTATATGACAGCATCTGTAATAGAGGCCACTCCTAGTTTGTCAAAAGAAAAATGTAAAAGGTGATTTTTCAACATAGACCAAAGTGTGACCTTGCTGAATTTTAGGCAAACAAAACATTACACAAATCACGTTAAAAACTTTATGGTCTGACATTTTCATGGTTGGTAGTATGAAACAGATAGCTTTGGTAGGATGATTTAGCCAGTCTAAGGTGCAGAATGCCAGAGGTATTCTATTCAAAGGGAAAAACAAGCTATGGTTTACTTAACACATTAGATGTTTTCTTTAGTTGTTATATTTTGTTTTTCAGCCTTTTTTAAAAAACATGTGTTTGTCTTTTTACTTACTTGGGCCTGGAGTGAGCTGCTGCTGGGGTCCGGGTCCGGGTTGTTTTTAGTATCTTTCTATTATAGAAAAGTTATACATAAAAACCTGAGACTTTGGATTGACAAACAAAATGCTTATGGTTAAAATAATAGACTGAGGAGGAGGACAGCCATTCATCCAGATAATCTTAGTATTGGAGATAGCTGGCGTAGATAGTTCTCTCCCTTTAGTTGTATGTGTGTGTAGTTTTTTTTGTATTTTATTTTGTTTTGTTTCTAGCTTGATTCATCCGAGCACTTGGCAACTTGCATCTCATACTGGTTGTTTTAAACTAGCTATCAAAATTATATGAGACGAATGAAAATAATGACTGGGATTTTTTTGTTTTCTTTTGTTTGGAGTTTTTCTGGGTAGATTTTGAAAGGAAAATATGTGCCAGCAGATATTTATGTATACTTAGTATACATGATAAAGATATGGGACTTAAATTTATTTTAACATCTAGATTACATTTAGTGATTTGGTCCAAAAATACGTCTCAGGAAAAGGGAGCTTGTTTCAGAGCCTGGAGTTTTGTGGGAATTTTCTTTTTTAGATTAGGTTAATTTGTTTTCAATTAGTTTAAATAGTAGTTACTATCACCATTATTTATATTATTTTTCAGACAAGTATAAGAAAGTCTCTTGCCTTTTCGGTTGTCTAGTTAGCAGTTCTTTTACTTTTCTAAGAGTTCTTTATATTAGATTCTATCTATTAAAATAGCTGATAAACATTCTGTCCTCTGACAGAACCTCAATCAATACTATACAGAGGCTATCGATTTCAGATACAAAGGTTACTAAAAAAAAAAAGCAAAAAACTTTGCATCATAAAATATATTAAGAAGCATCATCATCAGCTAGCATTCATTAGCAAATTAAAAGTTTCTTTCCTGGAAATACCAGTAGTTTTGTTTTGTTTTGTTTTGTTTTGTTTTTAAGATTTTATTTATTTTGAGAGAGAGAGAGCACAAGCAGGGAAGCGGCAGGCGGAGGGAGAAGCAGGCTCCTCCCTGAGCAAGGAGACCCATGCTGGACTCAATCCCAGGACCCGGGGATCATGACCTGAGCTGAAGGCAGACGCTTAACTGACTGAGCCACCCAGGTGTCCCAAGACCAGTGGTTTCTAAAATACGATGTTTCTAGTGCCTTTTGGTTAGTGGCAACTCCACAGATCTGTTTAGGGGGTGGGTGCAATATGGATTCGTCAGTCTAGAGCTGTTTTTTTCCCCACTAGCTGAACTACTAAAAAACAATGTGCGAGTGGTAGTAGTGAGGAAAAAAAGAACTCTGCATTTTTAAACACATTTTCTGGTAGAGAAAAGACTGGTTATTTTAAGATGTTGGTATTGTACTTTCATCTTCATAAAACCGTATTGAAAACCCTGTAGATACTTAACAAATAATAGAATTCCACATACTGAATGTGTGCTTCTGTTTCAAATTATATTAAAAAAAGAAAAATTAAATAACAACAACAAAAGGAAGGGAGATGGAAGAAAAAGTCCACAGAATTAATGCCTAGTTATTTGCAACTTCTATTAAGTTTTTTAGAAAATACAAATTACTAACTTTTTGCTTGGTTTGTAGATGTATTTAAAGAGCTAGAAATGCTATAAGTATGGAATTTTCATTCTAATTTTAAACATTTACTAGATTTTTAATATAGAACCATTATAAAAGAATGAAGCAGAAGGATGTTCTTAGGAAAAAAACTTAATTATGTGTTGTTATAGTCCTTTCTTTACTCCTTCTTGATTATTTATGTATCTTAATTTTGTTTTTTAGAACTAGAATTAGTTTTTAATAATTGGAAAGAATTAAGAACTGATTATTTATTGTTTTCTTACAGAGATGTTATTAAAAAATCTTTGAAATACCCCCTCCCAAAAAAACCTGCACAGGCTATATATATAATTGCGAAATTTTAATAATTTATATTTTTGCTTTCCCTATCCAGTTTTCTACCAACACAACAATGCAGTATTTTCACTTTGTCTTCCTGTTCTCTCTTACATTTATGACACTGAAATAACAGCACGTTCATTATTTATGCATACCTATTTTGTATTTGTACCACCTTTTATCTGTACATTGGCCAGATAAATGGATAACCAGCTGAGAAAAGAGAAGTGTTTTTCTACTTTAAATATTGTTGGGTGTTCTCTGTCCCAACCCTAAATGGTTCAGTACCATTTTTGTGCCATAGTGTTCCTCTCTCTTGACCTTAACTATTTGTGACTTTTAATAAAGAACTAAAGAGTAATTTAAATAATATGTATATTTTATTGTAAGCCCATGGCTTTTCTAAGTATCTTGTTTTTCCATTATCCATTTGATGTATTTGGACTTTTTTAATGCCTCCAACTCCCTTTTAAACTCCTTGAGTCATGTAAACTAATGCCCAATAAAATGGCCAAAGGAAATAGGGGGACCATCTCTCCCGTTTATACAAAACTGAAGGGTTTCCCAGGTGTGGAACTTTCTGTATGAAACCGTGACAGCCTCAACCAAACTAGGAGGAGTTGGCTGGCTGATGAGCAGAAAGGAAGGCAAGAGCATCAAGAGAAGTAGAGAGGCTGAATATTAATAACTGTGAAATCTATATTTGTTATTGATACCGATACTATATCCCTTCAGCCACCATGTAGCTGACATAGTTCTAAGTCTTATCTTTGTAAATTGTAACAGGGTGAAATTTTGGTAAGCTCAATAGGAAGTTCTTAAATAAATCTTCTGTTTGCACATTTACAGAATAGGGCTAGCATACTTCCTTACAGGGAAGTTGTGAAAATCAGGGAATAGGTTTATATAAAATATCTTCATTACTGCTTTTCCAGTTGTGCAAATGGATTATACATTATAGTAATTGAATAAAGTAATTGAAGAAGCCATTCTTTTTTATTCCTTAAACTTTTCTTTTTCAACCAGGAGTGGTAAACAGATATAAGGAATAGTTTGAGATCATGTCCCTGGAAAAAGACCTGAAGCAGAAGGCAGTTCTGAATATAGCATTTAAAAATTAGGAGTCCCTTCTACAGTGAAGCATCTGTCATCAGTGGCTTTTATCCTCTTGAATATTAATGTATTGATATTTACTGTGCTTCTCATAGATGAGTAATATCCACCTAGAAGGTATAGTGAAGCATAGAAAACTTTGTAATTTTTCATCTCAGAAAGCTTACATGAGGTCAGATAATCAACATACAAATATATGACTATTGTTTACCACACTGTTGAACCATTACAGGCAATGACTCATGTGAATACCTTCTCTCAAGTGGCAGATTTCTTGGAGAGAAAGTTTGGCAGCCTCACAGTTGTATGATGCATAAATACAAAATCAGGTAAGGTTTCTTCATTTTATTGCTTGTTTTCTTTTCTAGCATGGGTCTTAATATCTAGTGGAGAGGGGTTACTGAAGCAAAGAAAATACTATATTGTACTTTTCTCTATGATGGTAGAGAATTGCTGACAGAGTGGGGGGTGGGGTGGAGGTGGGGGCAAGCCCAGATGAAGATTCCTGCCAAAAACATTAGGGAAATAAATTGTCCAAGCTTCTTTAACTCCGTGAGAGAGAATCAGGCCCAAGGCAGTAAGTAGCCTGTGAGTGAAGGACTGTAGCTTTAGGGCTTGAATATCTATCTCATGGAGTTATTCTGAGATGACAGATATAAAGCACTTGATACATTTAGAGTGCCTCTTAAACACTTAATAAATGAGGGTTGTAATTATTGATCATTGTAGAGTTAATCGTCCACGGGCTGTTTGGTTAAACAAACCTGGCCACCTATCTCTAAAGCAACGTAAGTGTGTGTATGATAATCCTGTACTACTTTCTTCACAAACTATGTGCTTTGAAATGCCAACGTGCTGATTTTATTACTGCAATTAATGTTTCCTTGTTGATTTCAGTGAAGCAAAGAACTGTCTTGTAGATAAACATATTGCATTTATTGGCGATTCAAGAATTCGTCAGCTGTTTTATTCTTTCGTAAAAATAATCAATCCCCAATTCAAAGAAGAAGGAAATAAGGTAAAACTTACCTATTCTCTCCATTAGGGTATTGTTTTAGAAGCTAACCAACTGGGTAGTTATAGGAGGAATATGCCTCTCCACATTAACAAAGAGAACTATAAAAGTTTTACTTTGGTTTTGGGAAAGGTGGAGGGAAAAAGGGATGGTAACCACAATGGGGAACATAATGGAGAACACAAGAGAAGTGGTGGATAAGGTATTAGTAAACCTTTTATACCGTAAACTACTAATTTTCAGAAATAGTAAATTCTTTCAGTAGAAAAACATTTTAGAATTCCTTAGAAACAAAACTAAGAGCAAATATCCCTCATTCTTCTTTTCATATTTTGCCGTATTTCTTTTTAGTTGCTTAAAAAAGTGATAATAATCTTGTAATCTTTTAGCATGTACAGTTTTATGTCTTGCTTCTTTTCCCACCACTTACCATAATTCACCGTATTATTACATAATCAATGTAAGTATCTTCATAATGGCAATGTGTTATTGAGTGGATGGATGTATAATTTTATATAATTCTCTTTTCTTTTTGCAATTTTCTATTTTTTCTTAATTTTATAATTTAAAAAAAAGGACATTCTTGATTACATCTTTGCATGAAAACTCTGCTTTTTAGATTATTTCTGTAGAATTGAATCTCTGTAACGCAAATATTAGGTTAAAGAATACAAACATTTTAAAAACTACTGATTAAATTGCTAAACTATTTTAATTTACACTGCTATTAGCAATGTCCATCAGGACGTAATTTTCTGCAGCTTAGCTGGCACTGGGCAATTATACTATATACGTAAAACAACAATGTGACAAATTTCTGCTCTTTTTATAGAAAATTTCTGATTTTAAAAATGTATCTGTCTTTGAAAACTAACAGGAATGGATCTCTCTACATATATTTGTTAATTTGTTGATTGGTTAATATTTTGTGGATTATCTCATGCTATCTTTCTTTTTATACATTTTAAAGTGATCCAAAATTCCAGTCCCTGTCTTCAACTGTAGATGATTGGGAGTGGGTGATAGCAGGGAGAGAAATGTAAAATACAAGAAAGTTTAGAATTGTACGGGGAATAGGTAATGATTTTTTTGATGAAAATCTGCTTGTTCCCCTCAGTTTGCCCTGTGGTAAGGAGTTGAAAAATGAGGGACTTCCCAGCTAAGTATGTATCTAGTCAACATAGTCACTACATCCTTGGGAACTATTCCTGTGAGAAGAGTCTGTTGGCTATTCCAGATTCTGTCCACTAGGAAAGGCTAGTATAGATTTTAAATTTGAACAAAGGTAGATGATAAAGTCCACTATTCATTTATTTTGATATCTGTAATTGTATTTTTCATTTTGTATTTATATACAAAAAACTATACAGAAGGGTTGAAACTGTTTAATGATATGAGATTATCACAGTTTCAAAGTAAAATACTTTCGGTGAACTTGTAAGAAGTAGAGAGATTTCTAACTTCAAAGAAGCAGTTTTAATATTTCTAGGCTAGTATGAATTTCTGAAAATTGGAATAATGGATTTGGCAGCAGTTAGTTAAAAAAAACTATGATTTAGTTTACAGCCAAAAGTAGGTACAATATGGTACATTGTTTCAGAGCCTTGGTTATAACACTAGGTTTCCAGTCTTTATTTTCTAGAGGTGCTCAGTTAACCCACAATTATCAAACAAGATACATTTAAATTTATGTGCATTTAAAAAAGAAACAAAGACAGTTTGTCATAGTCTAAGAGAGACAGTTGCTGAGAAACTAGTTCAAACTGCTGATGGAACATTTGCCAAAATGTATTTTACTTAGTTCCATTGTCTAAACACCTTGAAGACAGAGATTGTGTATTATCATTATTATTTTTAAAATACATTTCTTGTGTCTTGCACAACCTGGCATATTGTAGAGGCTGATTATTATTATTTTAGCCTTGGTATGGGTTTCCTTGGGAAGAGTTGGAGTATTGAGGATAATTCTTTATTTGAATTTTTCTTCTCCGTGTTGAGGCAAAAAAAAAAAAAAAAAAATTAAGCTGTAGAACAGGACTCTTTTCTCAAATTCCATTTTGTAGAAGACTAGTTCTGCAAAAAGCTCTGGTCAATAAATTTGGGCAGAGCTGGACATCATGTCTCTCTTTTAGATGGTTTTACTTAAGGCTGGGATATTAAAAACTTGAGAAGTCTTGCAGTAAAACAAACAAACAAAAAAAGCCCTGTTTGTGTTGCTTTCAGCCAGAGGGCAAACTAGATACTCTGGGGGCCCCTTTGACCTCAGACCAGCTAGATCCTATATTAAAAAATATATACTTGTTGATGTATTTCTAGACTTTGAGGAAATGGGAGACACTCCCCAGAAAAGGAACGAACCATGAGTGAAAACCAGAGATGGGAACAATAATAGCAGGCACTCAGTGGAGGTTCAGGCTGGCCTGAAGACAGATGCCAAAGGCTGCAATGCTTTGTATGTAGAAGGTGAAGCTTTGGGCCAGCAGATTTCTCAGTGGTAATATTGGAAGCCAGAGGACATTAGAATAGTAACTTTAAACTTCTAAGACAAAGGAAATTTCAATCTGGAATTGTGTACCTAGCATACAAATGTCTATTCTCAAAATTTAGAACATTTTCAGATAAACAAAAGCAGTAAGGGTTTACTGCTGGATGGATTTATAATAAAGAATTTTCTAAAGCGTAAACGGAAGAAGGGAAATAATTCAGAAAAAAATGATCTGAAATACAAAAAGCAGTGGTTGAAGAAAATCCTAAGGAAGTATGTAAATCGAAAGTGTCTGTATAAAATGATAATATCTTTATAAAAAGACAGTATTAAAGAACTGGCTAATAATAGCATGTAAGTCAGAGGGATATGATCACAAAGTTTTCTAAAGTTTCCCTTTATTCTTTTAGGTATTATCTTACTTTAGAGCTTAAGTTAAAGATGATAGTAAAATATCAACAGCAAGGGCTAAAAGGATAGAATTAGGATGTATGAATTCCAAACCAGAAGAAGAAAAAAATTGAACAAAACCAAACTCCTCTAATGCCAAATATATGTCCCGCACATATATAACATGCACACATATGAATATGCTCATACACATGCGTTTGTATCTACCTATACAAAACCATATATGTACATGTAAAAATCACTTTTTATATATATATTCCACATATACTTAAAAAAAACTGTGTGAGGGAGATAGAAATCAAAAAGTACAATGATAAAAACAATCAAAATAAGTGCAAGTAGTCTAAACTTGTCACGTAAACACAGATTTTCTGATTGGCTTTAAAAAGAACTTTCAGCTGCTTAAAAAGACATACTAAAACAAAAAGCTATGGGAGGTTTTAATTAAAAATGAGAAAAGATTTACTAGACAAATACTAAAGAAAGATAAAGCATATTAATATAAGACAATAGATTGTAAGGCAAAAGTGTTATTAAGGATACAGATACTTTCTAATGACAAAAGTTTCAAATCACTAAGATTTTAAACTCGTGGTCATGAAATAAATTAACCTTAAAATGTATAAAGCAAAATTAATACGATTACAGTGAAGAGTTGACAAGTCCTCCATCAAAGTGAGAGAATTGCTCACTCCTCATGCATTTAATGATAGAACAAGTGAAATTACTAAGCATATAGTTGACTAGTAACATGCTGATTTTATGAACTTAACAGCTCAATACTTAAAGAATACACTAAAAAATCAGAGAGTATATTTTTTCAAAGCACATGTGGAATCTTTATGACAACATATTGGACTATTAACCAAGCCTCAACAGCATCAGAGAAGTGGTATCATCCTTTCTCTATTAGATGAGCTCCTTTATTTTATAACTTAACCTGATAAAAATTCTAGAAGTCCACTGTAAATGTCTGAATGGTGAAATGTTAGACATACTTATGTTAAATTTAAAGAGAATACAAGAATGTCCATTATTTCTGCTTTTATTCAAAATTGTATTAGAGGTCTTACCCGAGGAAAGATAAAGATGTAAAGATTGGAAAGAGATAGACTCAGAATTTCATATGACACAATTATCTACAAAGAAAACTTCAAAGAATCTATAGAAAATTACTAGATAAATTAAAAATTTTAACTAGATAACTGATACTACGATGAGCCTACAAAAATTAATTGTAGTAACTCAATAAAGCTGTTAAAAATGAAGTGCTTGTCTACACACCAGGAACATAGAGTTCAAACTCATTTAAAAATTACCGTGTACAATATTAACAAAACCATATGGTACATAGGAATAAGCCTAGCAATTGTGGAAGATCTGTATGTAGAATTATCATAAAACTTTATGCTAGCATAATTTAAAATGATAAATGGGTAATATGTACTATATTCTGGAATGGGAAGAGTCAATATTGTAGAGATGCCAATTATTCCTAAATTGACCTATAGACCTAATGTTATATTTGAATAAAATCCTGATAGGATATGTTATGGAACTTTACCAGTTGATTCTGAATTTTGTGTGGAAGGGCAGTGGACCAAGAATAACTACAACAGGTCTGAAGAAAAAGGGCAGAAAAGACTTACTTTCCAATATCAAGATTTATTTTAACTCTGTTGTAATTAAGGCAGTGTGGTATTGGTAGAGCTAAACAAAGAAACTAATGGAACGTGATCTAGAGCTTTAAAATAAACATGCGCGGGGCACCTGGGTGGCCCAGTCAGTTAAGTGTCTGGCTCTTGATTTTAGCTCAGGTCGTGATCTCAGGGTTCTGAGACTGAGCCCTGCATCAAGCTCTATGCTCAGTAGGAGTCTGCTTCAGATTTCTCCCCCTCCCCCAACTAAATAAGTAAGTCTTTAAAAAACATAAAATAAACACATGAGTATAAAAAGACTTAATAAATAACAGAGATGCCATTAAAGATCCCTGGAGAAAAAGAAATCTGTCCACTTAATGATGCTGAGGCAATTAGTTATGTAGATGGAAAAAGGTGAAATTGGAACCCCTACCTCACATCGTCAAGTGAAATAATTTCTAGATGAATTTTTTTTTTTAATATTTTATTTATTCGACAGAGAGAAATCACAACTAGGCAGAGAGGCAGGCAGAGAGAGAGGAGGAAGCAGGCTCCCCGCGGAGCAGAGAGCCCGATGTGGGGCTCGATCCCAGGACCCTGGGATCATGACCTGAGCCGAAGGCAGAGGCTTTAACCCACTGAGCCACCCAGGCGCCCCATCTAGATGAATTTAGACTTAAATATGGAAGCTAAAATTTTTAAACCTTTAGCAAAAAAAAAAAAAAAAAAGATATGCAGGAATATCTTCATTACTTCGAGTAGGGAAAAGTTTCTTACATAAGAAACAAAAAGGGCTAACCATAAAATAAAAGATGTATAAATTTACATACCTTACGATTAAGAGAATCTGTTCATCAAAAGATACCTTACAGGGTTGCCTGGGTGGCTCAGTGGGTTAAAGCCTCTGTTTTCAGCTCAGGTCATGAACCCAGGGTCCTGGAATCGAGCCCCGCATCGGGCTCTCTGCTTCCCCATCTCTCTCTCTTCCTGCCTCTCTGCCAACTTGTGATTTGTCTGTCAAATAAATAAATAAAATCTTAAAAAAAAAAAGATACCTTACAGAAGAAAAAGCAAGCTACAAACTAGAAGATATAACGTATATCCAAAAGATACAAGGATTCAGAAATTTAAGAAAAAAACAAAAACAAAAAAAACAGTCCAGTAGAAAACAAAAGAAGAAAAGCATGACCAGGCTTTTCAAAGAAGAGGAAACATAAATCCTAGTGTAAATCTGGAAGGTGTTTAAACATTTGTAATTTGGGAATTTCAAATGAATACTGTAGTGAGATACCATTATATACCTACTTTAGTGACAGAAATTAAATTTTACAGTGGCAAAAAAAAGTCTGACAAGATTTATTAAAGATTCTGTATCTCAAACTGTTGGTGAGAGTATAAATTGTTACAAACAGTTCAGAAAATAATGTCCATTATCATCTGAGGGTGTACATTTATATAGCCTGTGAACCTATAGAAGTATTATTAGGGAAACTCTTATTATTCATTTATTAAGAAACATATACAAGAAGGTAACTATTTTAAACAATGCTGTTTAAAATCAGATTTGGTGCATTATAGCACCAAAAATAATAGACGCTATAAAAATAATAAGCATAATATTTGATATATATAAATATAATAAATTGACGTACAAAGGTTTTTTTTTTTAATTAACATGTAATATATTATTTGTTTTGGGTACAGGACTCTGATTCATCAGTCTTGTCATAGCACTCACCATAGCACATACCCTCCCCAATGTCCATCACCCAGTCTCCCTCTCCCACCACCCTCCACTCCAGCCACACTCAGTTAGTTTCCTGAGATTAAGAGTCTCATGGTTTGTCTCCCTCTCAGGTTCCATCTTGTTTCATTTTTTCCTCTCTTCCCCTGTGATCCTCTGCCTTGTTTCTCAAACTCCACAGATCAGTGAGATCATATGATAATTGTCTTTCTCTGATTGACTTATTTTGCTTAACATAATACCCTCTAATTCCATCCATATCATTGCAAACAGCAAGATTTCATTTTTTATGGCTGCATAATATTCCATTATATTTTTATCTTTATCCATTCATCTGTCAATGGACATCTAAGCTGTTTCCATAGTTTGGCTATTGTGGACATTGCTGCTATAAACTTTGGGGTTCATGTGCCCCCTCGGATCACTACATTTGTATCTTTGGGGTAAATACCTAGTAGTGTAATTGCCGGGTCATAGGGTAGCTCTATTTTTGACTTTTTGAGGAACCTCCATACGGTTTTCCAGGGTGACTGCACCAGCTTGCCTTCCCACCAAGAGTGTAGGAGGGTTCCCCTTTTCTGCATCTTTGCCAACATCTGTTGTTTCCTGACTTGTTAATTTTAGCCATTCTAACTGGTATGAGGCGGTATCTCATTGTGGTTTTGATTTGTATTTCCCTGATGTCAAGTGATGTTGAACACTTTTTCATGTGTCTGCTGACCATTAGGATGTCTTCTTTGGAGAAATGTCTGTTCATGTCTTCTGCCCATTTCTTGACTGGATTCTTTGTTCTTTGGGTGTTGAGTTTGATAAGTTCTTTATAGATTTTAGATATTAGCCCCTTATCTGATATGTCATTTGCAAATATTCTTCTCCCATTCTGTCAGTTATCTTCTGGTTTTGTTGACTGTTTCCTTTGCTGTGCAAAAGCTTTTGATCTTGATGAAGTCCCAGTAGTTCATTTTTGCCCTTGTTTCCCTTGCCTTTGGTGATGTTTCTAGGAAGAATTTGCTGTGGCTGAGGTCAAAGATGTTGCTGCCTGGGTTCTCCTTAAGGATTTTAATGGATTTCGGTCTCACATTTAGGTCTTTCATCTATTTTGAGTCTGTTTTTATGTGTGGTATCAGGAAGTGGTCCAGTTTCATTCTTCTGTATGTGCTGTCCAATTTTCCGAACACCATTTGTTGAAAAGACAGGTTCCCCCCCCCCCCCCATTGGACATTTTTTCCTGCCTTGTTGAAGATTAGTTGACCATATAGTTGAGGGTCCATTTCTGGGCTCTCTATTCCATTGATCTATGTGTCTGTTTTTCTGCTGGTACCATAATGTCTTGATGATTACAGCTTTATAATAGAGCTTGAAGTACAGAATTGTGACACAATCAGTTTTGCTTTTATTTTTCAGTATTCATCTGGCTATGTGGGGTCTTTTCTGGTTCCATACACATTTTGGGATTATTTGTTCCATTTCTGTGAAAGAAGTTGATGGTATTTTGATAGGGATTGCATTGAATGTGTAGACTGCCCTAGGTAGCATAGACATTTTCACAATATTTGTTCTTCCAATGTATGGACATGGAACGCTTTTCCATTGCTTTGTGTCTTCCTCAAGTTCTTTCATGAGTATTCTATAGTTTTCTTGGTACAGATACTTTGCCTCTTTGGTTAGATTTATTCCTAGGTATCTTACGGTTTTGAGTGCAGTTGTAAATGGGATTGACTTCTTAATTTCTCTTTCTTCTGTCTCTCTGTCAGTGTATAGAAATGCAACTGATTTCTGTGCATTGATTTTATATCCTGACACCTTACTGAGTTCCTGTATGAGTTCTAGCAGTTTGGGGATGGAATCTTTTGGGTTTTCCACATAAAGTATCATATCATCTGCAAAGAGTGAGAGTTTGCTTTCTTCTTTGCCAGTTTAGATACCTTTTATTTCTTTTTGTTGTCTGATTGCTGAGGCTAGGACTTATAGTACTATGTTGAAGAGCAGTGGTGATTGTGGACAGCCCTGCCATGTTCCTGACCTTAGGAGAAAAGCTCTCAGTTTTTCTCCATTGAGAAGGTTATTCATTGTGTGCTTTTCATAGATGGGTTTTATGATATTGAGGTATGTACCCTTAATCTCTACACTGTGAAGTTTTAATCAAGAAAGCATAGTATACTTTGTCAAATGTTTTTACTGCATCTATTGAGAGGATCATATGGTTCTTGTCCTTTCTTTTATTAATGTAGTGTATCACACTGATTTGCAGGTGTTGAACCACCTTGTATCCCAGGAATAAATCCCACTTGGTCTTGGTGAATAATCCATTTAATACACTGTTGGATCCTATTGGCTAGTATCTTGGTGAGAATTTTTGCATCCATGTTCATCAGGGATATTGGTGTGTAATTATTCTTGGTGGGAGTCTTTGTCTGGTTTTGGGATCAAGATAATGCTGGCCTCATAAAATAAAAAAAAAAACTCATAAAATGAGTTTGGAAGTTTTACTTCCATTTCTGTTTTTTGGAACAAGTGCAGAAGAATAAGTATTAATTCTTCTTTAAATGTTTGGTGGAATTCCCCTGGGAAGCCACCTGGCCCTGGGGTCTTGTTTTTTGGGAGATTTTTGATTACTGCTTTAATTTCCTTGCTGTTATGGGTCTGTTCAGGTATTTCTTCCTGGTTCAGTTTTGGAAGTTTATACATCTCTATTTCTTCCAGATTGTCTAATTTGTTGGTGAAGAGTTGTTCATAATATGTTCTTATATATTGTTTGTATGTCTTCAGTGTTGGTTGTGATCTCTCCTCTTTTATTCATGATTTTATTTATTTATCCTTTCTCTTTTTGATAAGTCTGGCCAGTGGTTTATCAATCTTATTAATTCTTTCAAAGAATTTCAAAGAACCAGCTCCTAGTTTCATTGATCTGTTCTACTATTTTTTTGGTTTCTCTTTCATTGATTTTTGCTGTAATCTTTTTTATTTCCCTTCTCCTGCTGGGTTTAGGCTTTATTTGCTGTTCTTTCTCCAGCTCCTTTAGGTGTAGGATTAGGTTGTTATTTGAGACCTTCCTTGTTTTTTGAGAAAGGCTGGTAATGCTACATACTTTCCTCTTAGGACTGCCTTTGCTGCTTCACAAAGATTTTGAACACTTGTTTTCGTTTTCATTTATTTCCATGAATTTTTAAAAATCTTTTTTAATTTTCTGGTAGACCCATTCATTCTTAAGTAGGATGCTCTTTAGCCTCCATGTATTTGAGTTCTTTCCAACTTTCCTCTTGTGACTGAGTTCAAGTTTCAAAGCATTGTGGTCTGAAAATACGCAGGGAATGATCCCAATCTTTTGGTACCGGTTGAAATCTGATGTGTGACCCAGGATGTGATCTACTCTGGAGAATGTTCCATATGCACTAGGGAAGAATGTGTATTCTGTTTCTTTGGGATGGAATATTCTGAATATATCTGTGAAGTCCATCTGGTCCTGTGTGTCATTAAAAGCCCTTATTTCTTTGTTGATCTTTTGCTTAAATGATCTGTCCATTTCAGGAAGGGCAGTGTTAAAGTCCCCTACTATTGTTATATTATTGTTGATGTGTTTCTTTGATTTTGTTATTAATTGGCTTATATAATTGGCTGCTCCATGTTAAGGACCTAAATATTTACAGTTGTTAGATCTTCTTGTTGGATAGACCCTTTAATTATTATATAGTATCCTTCCTCATCTCTTATTATAGTCTTTGATTTAAAATCTAATTTGTGTGATATAAGGATTGCCATCCCAGCTTTCTTTTGATGTCCATTAGCATGGTAAATTGTTTTCTTCCCCCCTCACTTTCAATCCGGAGGTATCTTTGGGTCTAAAATGAGTCTCTTGCAGATACCGTATCGATGGGTCTTGTGTTTTTATGCAACTTGATACCTTTGTCTTCTGATTAGGGTATTTAGCCCATTTACATTCAGGGTAACTACTGAAATATATGAGTTTAGTGCCATTGTATTCCCTATAAGGTGACTGTGTGTGTGTACTGTATATTGTCTCTGTTCCTTTCTGGTCTATGTTATGTTTAGGCTCTCTCTTTGCTTAGAGGACCCCTTTCAGCAATTTTTGTAGAGCTGGTTTGGTGATCACAAATTATTTTAGATTCTGTTTGTCCTAGAAGCTTTTTATCTCTCCTTCTATTTTCAGTGACTGCCTAGATGGATAGTAATATTGCATCGTACTTGCCAGGGGCCAGGCTAAGCAATCTGCTCGGGTTTGCTCTCGGTAGCTTTTGTTCCTTGAAGGCTTTCCACTCAGCGTTGGAGGATGAGAATGAAGATAGTGGCCTCCCAATCTCTAGCCCTGGAGGGAATGAGAACTCAGGGCCCCACTCCTTAGTGCAACCTTAGAGAAAAGCAGTCAGTCACTCCTATCTCCCTGGTCTCTGCCTGCTGTGCCTGTGCTCACCCAGCCTGGGACCAAGCGTTTCTATCTCTGGTGCACAGCCCCGTTTGGAATCTCCAAACCCAGGAGATTCCTGCAGCACACTCCTGTGCCACTCCTCCCAGATGAGGAAGGAGGGGGTCTTCCCAGATCTGCCACTTGTGGGGTCCCTGCTTGACGAGTAGTGTCCCGACTGAGCCACAGATCACAGTTTTGGCAACTCCGAGCTGAGAGCCCACTCCTCGGCTCTGTATCTGCAGCTGGCTTCCTGGCTCTGATCCCTGGAAGCTCTGCCATACTTAGGCACCCTGGTCTTTCTGTGACACTGAGGGCCCGAGACCATATTTTCCCCACAAGGTTTCCATCCCCAGCTTAGCCACTAGAGTGACTTCCCTCACTGGAGCAGACTTCTAAAAGTTCTACTTTTGTGCTCCACTGCTCGGAGCCAGCTGACTGGAGACTCCCTCCCCACAGTCTCTCATCCCATATATCACCTCAGATCCACTTCTCCACATGTCCTACCTTCCAGAAAGTGGTTGCTTTTCTGTTCATAGAATTGCTGCTATTCTTTTCTTTGATCTCCTGTTGAGTTTGTAGGTGTTCAGAATAGTTTGATAACGATCTAGTTAAAAATTGGGACCAGACGAAATTTAGGTCTCCTACTCCTCCACCATCTTGCTTGCCCTCCACTCAATGTAGGAAGGTTTTAAAAGGCCAGGAGTTGCTCTAGATTATAAAAGATTAAAGAGACATGATAACTAAATACCTTATTTTAATTGAATTCTAGATTAAAATAGAAGAGTTGTAGAGAGGACATTATTGTGAAATTAGGGAATTTTTTTTTTAAGATTTTATTTATTTATTTGACAGGCAGAGATCACAAGGAGGCAGAGAGAGAGAGAGGTGGAAGCAGGCTCCCTGCTGAGCAGAGAGCCCAATGCGGGGCTCGATCCCAGGATCCTGAGATCATGACCTGAGCTGAAGGCAGAGGCTTAACCCACTGAGCCACCCAGGCGCCCCTGAAATTAGGGAAATTTGAATGTGGACCATATATTAATATTTTATCAATGTCAAGTTTCTTAGGTGGGATTATAGTATTGTGGTTATATAAGAGAATATTTATGTTCTTAGGAAATGCATGCTTTATGTATTTAAAGGTGAAATGCTGCGGTGCCTGAGTGGCTCAGTGTGTTAAAGCCTCTGCCTTTGGCTCAGGTCATGATCCCAGGGTCCTGGGATCGAGCCCCGCATCGGGCTCTCTGCTCAGCAGGGAGCCTGCTTCCCTTCCTCTCTCTCTCTTTCTCTGCCTGCCTCTCTGCCTACTTGTGATCTCTGTCTGTGAAATAAATAAAAATTAAAATTTAAAAAAATCTTTAAAGGTGAAATGCTATGTCTGTAGTTTACTTTCATATGGTTCAGTAAGAGAAAAGCAATGTATATGTCTGTGCAGAGAAAGACAAAGAACCTAGTATAGAAAATGTAAACAGTTGATAAAGGGTGATTGGGGTGCTCATTATAATTTTGTCACTTTTGCTCTCAGTTTGACATTTTTAGGTTTGACATTTTTCAAAATTAAAAGTTGGAGAGCAAGCCAGTTACATGAAACAATATATCGTTTAAGGATGTATATCCATGTGACGAAATAATATGAAAAAAGAGAAAGCAAAATATAAATAAAATTCAAAGTAGTGGTTCCCTTGGGTGAAACAAGGAATTAAAAGGAGAGATTCATGTAGATCACTCTGTGTTGGTAATGCTCTGATTTGTGCCATGGGCTCATGAGTGCTTATTTATGTTTACCGTGCTTTGTGATTACATATGTGACATATTTTTTGGTATATATCAAATGTTCCATTAAAATGGTTACAGAAAATGAGAGATTGAGTTGAATTAACTGAGCTATGCAAAAGGAGGAAAAAGAAAGTTCATGACATATTAGTTCTCTGAAGAAAAACCTCAGCAAGGTCGGAATGGGATAGTAGGAGGAAAACATTTTGATTTTGTCTGACCCAGTATTTCCAAGATATATGGGACCAAGGAAGCTCTTTCATAGAACACACCTTAAAGTACCATTGGTCCCAAGAGTCCTTTTGGGAAATGATGCTTGAATTTTAAATGTTAGCCTGCAGATAAAAGCAAGCTTTAGTTCACAGAGATATAAATATAAATTCTATTTGTCTGCTTAAATTAATGAAGACATTTCAACCTTAGTTTTAGGAAGAGAATTGGCTTCTTTATTTTATCACCTCCACCCCACCCCACCCTGGATTTTTAACTCTGAAAGAATTTCTATTCTTTTTTTTTTTTTTAAGATTTTATTTATTTATTTATTTATTTATTTATTTATTTATTTGACAGACAGAGATCACAGGTAGGCAGAGAGGCAGGCAGAGAGAGAGGAGGAAGCAGGCTCTCAGCAGAGCAGAGAGCCCAATGCGGGGCTCGATCCCAGGACCCTGGGATCATGAACTGAGCTGAAGGCAGAGGCTTTGACCCACTGAGCCACCCAGGTGCCCCAGAATTTCTGTTCTTTATATGGAACAGCTTGGTTACAAGAAGGTGTCTCCAAACCTTATTTTTTTTCTTCAATTGGACCACTTATGTCCATTCTTCAACTGGAAACCCAAAATAACCTAGAGTCCTAGATGTGTACTTCTGTTCAGACAGAGCTGCTACCAGTATACTGGTGAGAACAGACTAGTTGTTGTTGCAGCAACAAACCACTCTACAATCTTAACGAATGCTTTTCTCACTTAATGCTGTATGTGGTAGGTGGGCTGGCAAGAGGCTTTGCTCTATATGCTCAATCAGGGATGCCTGCTTGTTGGAATTTGTACTTTCTTCTAGTTTTACCATTTAAAACATTCTGCCTCTGCAGTCTCAGCATTAGGTTAAGCCAGAGACTAGAGAATTGCCCTGGAAAGTGGAAAGTGACCCACATCGCATCTAAGCACATAACATTGGCCAGAACTAGTCATGTGGCTCTTTCTAATGGGGCTTGGGGACTGGGATGGGACTAGGAAATGCAGAGGAGCAAACCATCCCTGTCATAGATAATAATGCAAGGACTAAACTGGAATGTGGCATCCTTGGCAGAAAGGTAATTTATGTAGGCATGTTTACATATTTGTTTGCTTATTCGTAGTTGAGGTTTTATCTTTGAATTATATCTTAAGTGTTAAAAATCACATAGAAACAATGTGGTATCACTTATTTTTTGGTATTCTATGCAGATCTTTTTCCCTTCAGGTTGAATGTAGTTAATTGAGATGTGGTGCATAAATTAACAAAAGCAGCTAAAGGGAGAATTATTGACATAAAACTAATTTATACATGAATATTTATTTCTCTGTTCTGTGTTTTTTTAATGACAGCATGGAAACATTCCTTTTGAAGACAAGATTGCAGCAGTTAAAGTGGTAAGTTCCTGTAATAGTAAGCTAAATGTTGTGTGGAAACTTCATTGGTTAATTTATTTGTAGATCAGCTAATGCTTTGTGTATACTAAATTTATCTCAATGTATTTAGAGTAGATAAGAATAGCTAAAATGATTGAATAAATGTTTGGATGCACTATTATATATAATAAAATGGAAAATTTGGTCTCTCAGATTTTTTTTTAATCCAGAAAAAAAAAATAATCTTGTATGTTAATTTGAAACCAGTAGGTATTCAGGATTAATACCAGTAAAAGAATATATGTGAATTTTCTGAATTTCTAGGTGCAGTGACTTCTAGGTACTGAGAATGCAGTGGGGGTCAAGACAAAGATGTCCTAGACCTAATAGATTTTGCAAATCATTATAGTTCTCTACATGCATTAAATGTGGAGTAAGGTGGTAAAAGGGAAAAAGTGGGGCATTAGGAATGTACAAAACAAGGAATTAAAAAGTTTCTCCCTTGAGAAAGAGATGTTTTAACTGAAGCTTCAAGGATCCATAGGAGCAAGTCAGGCTCAGCGGAAGAGTTTTATGAGCATCGTGACAGAACAGTACGTGCAAAGTCCTGGAGAAAAAGAAGCACAAAGAGCATTCTAGGAGCTGAAGGAGAACCAAAAGGGTACTTAGTGTGAGGGGGAGAGCGGCGGGAGAACAGGCAGAATGTCTTGGTAGAGGCCAGATCTTGCACCTCCTTAGCAGTTTTAAGGACTTTGGAATTTATTCTGAGGGCCATTGAAAGTCCTTGAATATTTAAGCAAGAATGTGGCAAGATCAGATTTAGATTTTTTTTTTTTTAAAGATTTTATTTATTTATTTGACAGAGAGAGATCACAAGTAGGCAGAGAGGCAGGCAGAGAGAGAGAGAGGAGGAAGCAGGTCTCTGCTGAGCAGAGAGCCTGATGTGGGGCTCGATCCCAGGACCCTAAGATCATGACCTGAGCCAAAGGCAGCGGCTTAACCCACTGAGCCACCCAGGTGCCCCCAGATTTAGATTTTGAAAAGATTACTACAGAGAGTAATTCAGAGGAAAGCAGAAGTGGTTACAAGAAATATCATGAGACCCTTGGGAAACTGAGGGGAGTGCAGGTGTTGTGGACCTGTGGTGGTGTACATCAGGTATCCTATAAGACCCGTGCGTGTTTATTTTGAATAGAGGATATAAGTTTCTTTAACTTTTTCTTTTCTCATGTTTCTTTTTTAGGATTTTCTGTGGCACCCAGAAGTTAATGGTTCTATGAAACAGTGTATCAAAGTGTGGACTGAGGTCTGTATTTGAAAATACAGGCCTTTCTGGTTTTAAGCAACCAAATTTTAAAAGCTCATGAACATGCTTGTTTTGCTCCCCCTTATTCACCTGTCCCACTCTTTTGTACTTTATGCCGACTTTTTTTTTTTTTTTAAAGATTTTATTTATATATTAGAGGGAGAGACAGAGCACAAGCAGAGGGGGCAGCAGGCAGTGGGAGAAGCAGGCTCCCCGCTGCGTAAGAAGCCTGATGTGGGACTAGACTCCAGGACCCTGGGATCATGACCTGAGCTGAAGGCAGATGCTTAACCAGCTGAGCCACCCAGGTGCCCCTATACCGATTTCTTAGTAGCAACTGAATTGTGTTGGATTGATCCTGTCACTTTACTGAGAGGAGGGAGTTTTGATCCAAGACCTCTGCTGCTACCACTCTGACCCTACAGCCATTATGCTGATGCCACACTTTCCAGACAGACTCTTCTGTTACAGCTTAGCTCAGTTCATTCAAACCCATGGCCTCTTCCCAGCATAACATACATTCTTTTGAGTGTTTTCCCACTTTCTTCTTGACTCATGCCCAGGTTCTTTAGGAACTTATTTTTTGTTAAACAGCCTGTTTTCTTCCCTTTTATCATTATACTTGTGACCTAGAAGTTGCGCCTGGCGTATTTTGGCTCATAATGTTCGGAGATAAATTAGATAGAAGGACCAACATGCTATTAACCTCGAAAACCCCTAAGTCCTCACAAGTCCACTCTTGAATCTCCATAGTAGTCTCCATGTAGCTCTGGGGCTGTCCTCTAATTAAACCTGTATTCTTTCCCACGCGTGTTTGCATTTGGGATAGGTAAAGCAATATTCAATTTTGTTGACCTTGTTTTGCTTAATTACTTCTGCTGCAATGGTATTTTTCTTTGTTTCTTTTCACATTACATGTTTAGTACGGCAGGCACTTCATACATTGAATAAACTTTTGTAGTCAACATTTCTAACTTTGTGTCTTTGACAAAATGTGTTTAAGTTTTCAAAAAACAAAACATGCAAACAACTTCTAGAATTAAACTTTCTGGTAAATTGCAGCCTCACATAATTGTATTTTGTTTTTGTTGATACATTTATTGCAAAAGTATAGAATAGTGTTACCTGTATATTTCAAATGGTTTAAACATGTTTTATATTTGTACTGGACCTAAAGTGTAGCCATTAAAGCAGTAGAAATTCACAGTTAAATAAACATCAGCATAGTATAATGTATAAGTCCTACAAAATAACAGAAGACCTTTGTAATTTACTAATGTAGAGATACATTGCAGATCCAGATTTTCAGTTCTTATAATTTGCTAAAACTAGATTTTTGGAACATTAGCTTCTCTTGTAAAACTCCATGTGACTGTTGGGGGAAAGGAAAGATTCAGCTTATTTAGGGAAATGGCAGTGTCTTTACCTAAGATTGATTAGTTGAGTGATTTCATTTATTTGAAGAGTATGTATGCATGCATGTATTAATGTATTTATTTTGGCAGTTTTTGTAGTAAGCTGCTAGATCCTAAGAATACAGTGATCCATATTTTTATGATTTATGTAGTATTGGTAGCTTTATACTGGGTATTAAGAGTGTGGCTAGAAATTAGCTTCTTGTCTCCGCCCTCAAAGAATTTGCAGTATCTAGTAGTCACTTTGTGATGAGTAACAATAAGGTAATATGAAGAGTAACTACAGAATTGAGCACAAAGGACCATGAAACCACCATGGATAGGGGCACTGAGTACAGGGGTTGGTTAGATATAGGTGATGGTTTAAGAAAGCTTTACAGAGAAGGTAATATTTCCAGAAGAACTGTGGGGCCAGAAAGCTACACTTATTAACCAAAATAGGGTTATTGAAGCCTACAGGCGTAAAAGCAAGGTTGAATTTAGACAACTTTACTATGATTCAACAGATATTTATTAATCACCAGCCATTATGTAGGTACTGGGCTAAAAACTGCTGATACCTTGGTTAACATAGTAGAGTTCCTTTCCTCAAAGAGTTTCCAGAGGAGTGGCAGATAGAGTTAATTAAGAAAGTGATGTGACAAGTACCAGAATAGGGGAAAAATACAGTGCGGGACAATTATATAGAATAGGCACTAACTGTAAGTTTTCAAAACTGGTTTTCAGGTAAAGTGATCTTCAGGGTGAGGGTCCAAGGTCGCCTGGGTGATTCAGTCAGTTAAGCATCTGCCTTCGGTTCAGGTCCTAATCAAGGGGTCCTGGGATTGTGCCCCACATCAGGCTCCCCGCTTAGGAGGGAACTTGCTTCTCCCTCTCACACCTGCCTGCCACTCCACTTGTTTATGCACTCTCTCTCTCTAATAAATAAATAAAATCTTTAAAATGGGGGGGGGGGGTTGTGGGTAAGGGCCTGGTGTGATAAAGGAGGGTTGTTTCATGCAAAGGAAATATTATATCCAAAGATTTTGAAGATAGAGTGTAGCCTATTCAGGGAATCCTTTTTTTTTTTTTTTTTTTTTAATTTATTTGAGAGAGAGAGCACAAGCAGGGGAGAGAGGGAGAAGCAGGCTCCCCAGTAAGCAGGGAGCCTGGCATGTGGCTCGATCCCAGGACTCTGGGAACATGACCTGAGCCAAGGCAGGGGCCCAACTGACTGAGCCACCCAGGTGCCCCACCTATTCAGGGAACCTTACCAGCAGTTTTAATCTGGCTGGAGCTTGAATTCAAAGTGCTCCTTTAATTATGTTTGGTTTTGCTGTTAATTTCATGTGCCTTCTCTGGGGTGAGAGTTGATAAGAAATGAGGTAAGCAGATATTAGTTCATGAATAATATCCTAAGCTCTCTTTGGTGTGGTATAGATTCACTTTATCTGTCTATCAATTTTTGATTACTTTAAATACTTCATGATATATTTACTAAAAATAAGGATATTGGATTGAATTTTTCTAGAGGGTAATGGAGAACCTCTGAAAGATTTAAACAAGAAAATAATGACATATAGTGGGGTAGTTGTGGGAAAATTAGGCTCACCTGTGGAAAAAACGAACAATTTAGATTTAATACTGTAAGTGGGTGGTAGTCATTAAGAAGTCTGAGCTACTCAGGTGGATTTGGAGAATCTGGGTACATATTTGAAGTTATTTGAATAGAAGGTATTGAATAGGCAGCGGGTTTAGAGACTAAAGAAGAAGGCTTATGATGGGTGATCAGAAACTTGTGAGAAGGGGTAGTAAAGGGATAAAGAGGAAAAGCAGAAGAATAATTGTAACACACAGAGGAGGAAAGAGTTTTAAAAAGTGGACAGTCAGAAGTCTCACTCAAGGAACTAGAGGGTAGAATGAAGCTAACAGAATGTGGCAATCCATAGTTCCTTAATGGGAAGGTCAAGCCCCAAATCAGAACATGACCAATTAAGAAATAAATGAGAGATAAAAGAAATTATCATAATGAGGGCAAAATGCTCTTCTGTGTAATCTGTTGGTTAAAGGTGTGATGGGGGAAGGATTTGAGAAGGAGGCAGGGTTGAAGGAGCAGGTTTTTGAGGATAAAGATGAGTTCGCATTTTATAGATGGGGGAATGAAAGAGACTAGAGAATGAAGACAAAATTGATGAAAGTTGGACATGGATCATTCATGGGTATAGCCCTATGCGTAAAGAGGGGGGCTATAGAAACACAGAGTAAGGAGTAGCCATGAGGAGGAATAGGGAGATATTTCTTGATTCTGTTGTCCAAGAAGATAGGCTGGTGAGGTTATAAGAATGGAGGAAAGATGGCTAGAGCACACAAGCCAGATGAATTCTGTTTTTTCTAGGAAGTTTGAGAATTAAATTTTATATTGAAAGTGAGAAGGAAGGCAAGAGGGACCTGTAGAAGGGAAATAAGATTTGGGATAACCAGTGTGAGGAATGAGAAAGGGAGCCATGTAGAGCTAAAGGAAAAGTTCCACTAAAATAACTGTAAAATGAAGCACACTGGACTGAAATAAGAATATCTATGAAGGAAATTTTGTGACTCTTTCTCCACTCTCATAGTCTTCTACACTAGCATGTATTACCTTTATAAAGAGACAGTACCTGTTGTTTTTATTTTATGGATGAGTCGGATTTTTTTTCTTGCTTATTAAATTTTTCTTGCTTATTAAATTAAATGTCTTGCTTATTTTTAATTGTTCCTTGTGCACATGATTATAATATCAGGTCTTTGATGTTGTGGAAAATACACTTCAGGAGTGACAAGACCTAAGTTTTGGCTTTGTCCGTACCAGGCCTCAGCAATACCCTATACACTTTTCTAGTCTGTATGCTTAATTTTATAAGATATGTGTATCTTCTTCCCTTTGTCACAAGTGGCAAGAATCTATATTAAAATGAGCTAATTTAAAGTAACTTAATAAATTACTAAGTACTATATAATTGGTGGTATTAGTAATACAACAATTTGCATTTGGTGAGGATTTCTACCAAATTTCTCCCTATATGGTTTTTTTTTTTTTTTTTGCACATTGTGATCTATAATAATTAGCAGTTTATTTTGTTAAATACATATTGGATTTATTTTTCTCAAAGATGACATTTCTTGTATCTTAATTAACATTTACACCATGTACCCTGTAGCTTCCATGAATTTTTTTTTTAATTTGCTGCCATACTTTTACTAGAGCTTTACTCTGTTAAAGTTTACTCAGAATTCAGAGTAATATTAGGCCACATTAGATTTTAGTGATGTGTTTTGGGTTTTTTTAAGAACATCAAAGAATTAAACGTATCAGCTTCATGCCATTCTGTTAACCACATAACCATGTGATATGCATTGGATGTTGCATCTTGTTATATAACAAGAATACAGTAAGGAACTCTAGAAAATTAAAATGCATTTGGAAGAAAAAACTTAAATTTAAGGCAAAAAGTAAGTGATGTTACTTGTATTAATTCCCTTAACTGGATAGAACACTATTATAAAGATTTTCTTTCCTTAGGATTCTGTTGCAAAGCCCCATGTGATTGTAGCAGGAGCTGCCACAGTAAGTTGTTATCTATATTCTTACATAATGATTTTTGTTTCATACTTAAGGACATGCTAAGAAAAAGTTAATTTATGTTAAATAGGATTCTTGATTGTACTTATATTTCAGTTCCCATTTCTATTATAATCAGTGAGGCTGATGAATTTTCATGAAAAAATCTGAGTGAACTTCGTAAACTTGGTGTTAAAAGTCAATATTATTTTACATCTGAAATTACATTCTTTTTGAATGTTATACATTGTCTAATTTTATATCACCTTTTTCTAATTGCCTTCATGGAACTCATGAAATAATTTGACCAAACTTTAGTCTAATGTTGAATAAAAATGGGAATTTTCTTAAAATAATAACTTCTGTTACAAAAGAGTAAATTACAATTTTTCTATGATAAATAGTGAACTAATGCTTAATTTTTACTTCTTAGTGGTCTATCAAGATTCACAATGGTAGCAATGAAGCACTTTCCCAATATAAAATGAACATTACCTCCATAGCACCACTTTTAGAAAAACTGGCAAAGACTAGTGATGTTTATTGGGTCTTACAAGGTAAGGAATGAGTAATGAACAAATGTCATTTTGTATATATTTTGAGGTATGGTTTTTATTGTCTCGTGTTTCAAGAAGCAAAATTACTCTTTTGTGAGAATAAATCTTGAAATAAGGTTTGTAAAATTAGAATAATTTGAGTTATTTGCTTTCCTTTTTGAACTTAAGGAACAAACAGACTAATTAAAAATAAAAATAAATAATAAATAAACAAAAATATCCTTCAAGGAGCCTCCACATACAAAATGGCTGTAGAATATAACAAAGAGAATAAGTTTTCAAAGGCAAATGTGATGTTTAGCTCTGATTTCATTTCTTACAGAGTATATTTATTATAATTGGGAAATATAGAAAAAAATTATTAAGTCTGTTTCATAATATTGGACTCATTGGAAGTAAATGTATTTTGGAATTGACAAAATATATTTAAATCATACCATCTAGTTTATACTTGGTAATGAAATTCTTTAAGAGAACGTTGACATTAGTTCAAGTCATTTCAGGAGCTTATTGAATGTCCATTATTTCATGCCTAGCATAATATGAAATTGCCTTTGATATTTTAGCAGTTCAACTTGTTTGTCAGAAATTCTTATGATTATTTCCAAATTGAATGTCAAGTTGAGTGGAACAACAAGGATGGCAATAATCTGTTCTGCAATCTATATTATTGATAGACTCATTGTTAACCTTTCTCTTACTAAAATGAGAAAAAATTATTTATGATAAGTGATAAGGACCTTGGTCCTCAATTAGATTACTTCCTAATTGTGTCAACAAAGCAGTGACAGGAGAAAAAAAAGATTGACTGCTACTCTTAAATAGAGAGTCTTCCCCAATCCAGTTTTAAATTCCCATTGCCCAGTAGAACTCAGCATCCCCAAATTTTAAACTCTTAAGACACGCTAGAACATAAAAATGTTTCCTAAAAAATGTGTACATAAGAGAGAAAAGGGATAAAACTTCTTTAAATTTGAAGGAGTTATTGATTGATTGAAAGCATCTGAACTTTAACAACAAAATATGAAATGCAGTCAACTAACTTGCATGATCACAATTTCTACCAAGAGGGATTTTTTTAAATGTGTTTTTAAAAACATGTGTTTCATGTGCAGATCCTGTTTATGAAGATCTATTAAGTGAAAATAGGAAAATGATCACTAATGAGAAGATAGATGCCTACAATGAAGCAGCAGTCAGTATTTTGAATAGTAGCACCAGAAATTCTAAATCAAATGTTAAGATGTTTAGTGTTTCCAAATTAATTGCTCAAGAAACCATCATGGAATCATTGGATGGCTTACATCTCCCTGAATCAAGCAGAGAAACTGTAAGAATTCTTGTATCTGTCAGAAAATAGAGACTATGATAGCTAATCAGTTATAGCTATACATCACTATAATATGGTAACAAATAATTTATTTTATTGCAATCTTCATTACTTGCAGTTATTCTGTCTAAACATATATCTACACATATTTTGCTCTCCATTACCTCGCTGAATATATCAGTGAGAGTTTTAGTACAAAGGGGAAGTAGTTATGCAAGGAAGGAAATGAAGCTTTATTTACTGAGTGCTATTCATTCTTAATATACCTTATCTCCTAAGAAGCTTATAAGTTCTCAGCACGCTCATGTTTAAAAACTATTACTTTATGTTCTCTTTGCCTTAAACCTTAAATTTATAAGATTAAGCTTCTGTGAAGAGCACATTTTAAAAATGTATAGAATCATTTTTATTATTTCCTTATAATTCTTAAACCCTAAGTATTATCCAAGGTACACAGTAGTTACTGAACAAATCCAGATTGACGGATGGAAGGGGATTTTAGTTTAAATAAGAAAGAGAACAGCATAATTGTAAATTTTCACACAAAGTACAACAGATATTATTTAGTTATTGTTTTCTTATAAAGCAGAATCTTTCTGAGGATCACTTAACCCTGAGTATTCAATAAAAGGCAATGATTCTGTTCCTGTCTTGCAGAAAAATGTGTTTTTGCATATACAGCCGCTGGGTTCTCCATATACTTTAAAGGGGTTTTGTGGACCCCCTGGAACTGATTAAGAACCTTAGGTTGGAGTTTTTAGGCTAGTATCTTCAAGAGTGCCACGTATAGAACTTCCTGAAGTCACAGGGCTAAAAGAATGAGTTTTCTAAATAGTTGAGTCTTTTTGAATGCTTAGGCTTAAAAAATATAATTATTTTAAGTTCCAAAATTGCCTAAACTATAAAATTCTTATGAAACTAGATTGACCGAACTTCAACTAGGCAGAATATTGGCAGCTTGTCTTAGAAGATTTTTATTATAATGATATCATGTTGAAGATTCCACATTTTATTTGACATTAGAAATCTTAAAACAATAGCATCCTAAGTGTTCCATAAACTGTAAACCAAATGAAAAGCAAATTACAAATATTGTTAGCTAGGAATAAGTGATTTTTTGCTGCCAGTAATTTTATATATTTTTTTTACATCTAAAGACAGGGACTGTATCTTAAGTATCCTGGTATCTTCCATATTAAAAGTCTGCTAATTAAAATTCTTTGGACTTTGATATCTGTCAGTATTTTTTTCACCGAAGGTCATGGCCCATTAACCACCATGAAATGGCTATTTCTTTTTTTTTTAAAAGAATAGAATAGGAAAATGTCAGTGTGCATTCCAAATAGTAAGAAGAGGTATTGTTTCTTATATATGTGTTCTGGGTCACATTATAAAATGAATCTCTCATTTTGGATCATAGTCCAAGAAGTTAGAAAAACCCTGAACTGGCTATTACAGCTTGAAGGAATACCATTATTAGCATGAGTGTTTGGGAAATGGTAGCAAAAAGTACAAACGCATTTTGGTTTCAGTGCTGAAAAGTCAGTAGTATTCACAAGAGAAAATCTAATGTGAGATATATTACTGACAAGATAATAACCAAATAACTTGATTTGTTCACAGAGTGCAATGATTCTTATGAACGTGTACTGCAATAAGATTTTGAAGCCTGTAGATGGTTCCTGTTGTCAACCTCGGCCTCCTCTTACTCTCATACAGAAGCTAGCTGCTTGTTTTTTCACTTTATCTATTATCGGATATTTAATTTTTTATATAATCCATCGTAATGCTCACCGGAAGAATAAGCCATGTACTGATTTGGAAAGTGGAGAGGAAAAGAAAAATATTATCAATACTCCTGTGTCTCCGTTAGAAATACTTTTACAGTCTTTCTGCAAACTTGGCCTGATAATGGCTTACTTCTATATGTGTGACCGTGCAAATCTATTTATGAAGGAAAACAAATTTTATACACATTCAACTTTCTTTATTCCAATTATCTACATCCTGGTTTTGGGAGTATTTTACAATGAAAATGCTAAGGAGGTAAGAGTCATTTTCTTTTTAGCTAATGTTACCCTTTTTATTTCATTTTAAACACTGAATTAAATAGTATCACTTATCATGCCAGAATATTCTAGCATGTATATAGAATACAAAGGGATATTGTAGTTGTACTTTGCCTGGTGGACTCTAAACAGTTGCTTTTTGAAACAGTTCGGAGAAAGTTCAAAAAATCCCGAGAAGATTGTTGAAAAGTTGGTAAATAATGATCTGTGAAAAAATGTCATAACTTAGTGTTATTTTGCCTGTTTGGGGATGGAGAAAGTGGAGGTGCTCTCAATTTTATAATGATCTGCAAACATGAGATACTGTTATGAAAAAAATGTAACTGAAAAATATAATTAGCAAATGCCTATATGCACATTTTATATTTACATATTTATACAGTCAGATCTGTACACACACAAATTCAAATGTACATAATAATGTGGGCACTGCTTACAATATTCTGAATTTCCTATTTTAGAATTACTGTAATTGCTTAGAGTATTAGTGCAACTTCTTTATAAGACATGATTTATTTGAATTAATAAACTCTGTTGTAAGAAATAACTCTCATACGAGGATGACTAATCAATTTTTTCATCTCCAGCAAGAATATCCTTGGGAAAATAAACTATACCAATAGACCCTTTTTTCACAATAAAGTATAAGAGAACTATAATGTCTTTGCTAGCTGAAACTCTAAGATTTTCTTAAAGAAAATTATAAAATGCCATTTTATAGCTTTACAAACTTATCTGTCACAGTATAAATGTAATCTTAATATAAAACATGAGTAGCAACTTAAATATTTAAATTCTCTTTTAGTTTATATTAAGTTTCAAATTCATAATTTTATGAAATTTTCAAATTTCATATTTTAAATAGTTTTATTATATCTTTTATCAAATCAAATGCCAGTCTTTAATTGTTTTTCCCCCCAGGTTCTTTTGACAGGTTCTTTATATCCTGTAAGAAAAATTTACTTAATAATAGTTTCATAATGAATTTTAAAACAGATTTTGGTTCTTTTCCACAGACTAAAGTGTTAAATAGAGAACAAACAGATGAGTGGAAAGGCTGGATGCAACTTGTGATTCTGATTTACCATATCTCTGGAGCAAGTACAGTAAGTATTTTGAATTTACTTACAGAGGACAGGGGAAACGGTGGGACTGTACTGTTTCTTTCAGGGCATCACCTGTTTTGTGTTTTATATTCTCTATCATTTAGAGACCTGTTTTATTTCCCGCCCAACCTTTATGCTTTCCCATTCTTCTCCTACCACCTGATTCTTTGAAAAGGTATAGTTTTAAGGCAATAGTTTATTTGTAATACTTGGCCTTGATTTTAATTTAGTAGAAACAGCTGATAACCTAAGGGCATTATTTCATGCCACCCTGTTGGACAGCTCATTTTAACTTAGGAAGAAACTGTATAGATGCAAAGGATTCCAAATAGATAAGTTACGATCAGAAGAAATCAAGTTAGATGATTATATCTATATTCTACCCTTACTTGCATTTTAGGAAGTTTGGCCAACTGTTTTAACTCCTTTAAAGTTTAAAAACCTTAGAACCCTTTTGCCGCAGTATTCAAAGAACTCAGGTTCTAATGGACTACCCTTGCACCATCAATGTGCCCTACTCTCTGAGTATCCCCTCCTCCACGAGCTGGAGGACCTTTCCTTTGCTCACCTAGTGCCTTCTATACCCGAACAAAATCATTTTTCCTTCTCTAGGTGTCTTAAAAGACAGGTTTCTCATGGTCTTGGAATACCTTGGATTTGTCAGGGGTAGAAAAATGTATTCTGAGTTGTAACATTCCAGCCACATTGCAGTTAAAATAAGCTTTTGAGGGTGAACCCTGCTATCTAATAACCACGTTTCACACAAGTTTTATAGTGAGGATACCAAACTAATGTCTATAAAATGGATTTTGAAAATTCAAGAAACTCTTTCATAATTAGGAAACTACCAAACTGTTTTTTATTGCTTACATAAGCACACATCTGTAAATAGTATTTGAATCAATGATAGATTGAGGTAAGAGGGGGAGTGTTGTCTAGACAGAAATATTTTGAAATTTCCATAGCAGCAGTTAAGAAGGTAAATAGTACTGAGGATTTTTTCTCTAAAAATTTTTCTCTAACAGGTATCTCTAACAATTTGAAAGTAATATTATTCTTCATCGAGTCTTTTCATCATTTTCAAAAATTGTCAGTGATTTTATGGATGGTTTGTTTGAAGGGCAGAAGGTAAAAGAATGAAGTATATACTGAAATTGTATGGCTCTGATAAGTGTATTTGCGGCAACAGTGAAATTCCTGTGACACAGCGGCTGAGGGGGACCTAGTATGTGTGTTCACGTGGTTACAGAAGATCCCAGACAGTAGAAGAGATGTGAGGCAAGGAGAGATAAGGATAGTAAGATTTAGTTTATAAGCCCAGTTCAGAATTTGCAGGATATATCTGTCAAATTCTCTTAAAAGTAAGTAGAGATGAATATTGAATCCTAGAAATATCTCCGACATATGAATAAAGATTAGATTAATTGGAGAGGGAAAAACGGCTTTGTTTTAAGAAAATGCCACTTAGAGACATAATTAATTGCTGACATATTAAAGGGTGATACTCCTATTTTAAAATATCAGATAGAAAGAATTAATGACAGATTAAGTTCCTCAATTCAGTGATTCCAGAAAGAATTTGGATCATAAAAAGAAGGCAATTTGGCATTCTATTATAGTCATTTGCCAAGCTAGCATTCTAATTCTAATATATCTTAGACTATATCCCAATATATCCTAAACTACAATTTTTAAAAATCCCTGTTCTGGAAGGACGTACTTTTCATTAACAGACCATTTGTTATGATTAATTAACATATTCCTGTTTTTTTATATAATAGGATTTTGTGGTTAAAAATTACCTGTATCTACATTGGCAAAGCATTATTAGCATGGGTTATAATGTATTTTGGGGACTTGATTTTTGGATATTTGAGGGATTACCCTCATTAAAAACTCTTCTTAACTGCCACAGTTATTTTAATTAGCTAATCAGTGTTTTTATTTTGAGTAAAATATGTCAAACTTTAGTTGTGCCATGTTTTTATACTAAAATAGAAACCATAAAAAATTACAGAGCATTATTAAAATAATCCAGATGGTCTGGCAGATTGCAGTTGTTGGTATAAACATCCCTTTAAGACATAATTTATAGGAAGTATGGATAAAATACTGTGAATTTAATATGGAGAGTACAGCAAGTTAGGTTTATACAGTAGAAGATTTTGTGTTCCACTGTGGGTTTTTTTTTCCTTTGAGAGTGTATAAGTAACTTTAATGAAGGAATCTGAACAAAAGATCTTGAGGAAAAATTTGTGGGACTAGAAAAAGAATAGAATCAGAAGCTAGTCTAGCTATTCATTATAATGCCATTGGAATTCCAAATATATATATATATATATACACACACACACACACGCACACACACACACACATATATTTTAAGATTTTTATTTATTTATTTGTCAGAGAGAGAGAGAGCGCATGCGAGAGAGTGAGCACAGGCAGATAGGTGGCAGGTAGAGGCAGAGGGAGAAGCAGGCTCCCTGCCAAGCAAGGAGCCCAATGTGGGACTCGATCCCAGGACACTGGGATCATGACCTGAGCCGATGGCAGCCGCTTAACCAACTGAGCCACCCAGGTGTCCCTCCAAATATATTTTAATACTAAAATTTTGTTGTAATACTTGACTCGTGAAAGATAAAAAGAAAAATAATTTGGATTAAAATAGAATAAAGAGGAATGACAACTAAGTGCAATGTGTGATCCTTGATTCAAGACTGCTAAAAAAATTTTTTTTAAAACCATAAAGGGTGCTACTGGGACAATCAGGTATTTGAATGCAGATTGTACAATAGATGCTGCTATATTCATATTAAATCTTGGTTATGATAATGATAATATGGTCATGTAAGAAACTATTCTTTCTTCTTAAAAGATACTTGCTAAAATGTTAAAGGATAATGTCATATAGTCTACAACATTCTTTAAAATGGGTCAGCATGGTATATGGGTGCCCATTGTACTGTTCTTGCAGTTTTTCCTGTTGTCTGAAAATATGTTAAAATAAAAACTTGAGAGAAGTAGTACATGAAATTTGTAATAATCCGACATTGGCAAGTACTTGGCAGATTATTGTGATTATGTTTAATTTAAATGAATAGCGTTTACTGTTTTAAATGTAATAACCAAGTCTCGACTCTGTAGGCCCAGCCCCAGTCCTGAAGGGATTTCAAAACATGTTTTATGGACAGTGGTTAAAGTAACTGGGACTAGTTAGCCTAGGTTGAACAGATGTTTTCAGATACTTACAGAACAATCAGATAAATGATTGACTGTGTACAAATGGCTCTAGAGCTAGACTCTCCATTATGGAAACCACTAGCCACATGTGGTTTTTGAGCACTTGAAGTGTAGCTGGTTGGTATTGAGATGTTCTGTGAACGTGAAAAGATATATCAATTAAGTATGATTCATTGTGATAAATGCACACTAAGTTCAAAAACTTTGTGTAAACAACATGAAATATCTTATTACATGCTTATTACATGTTGAAAAGATAATATTTTGAAAATATTTAGTTAAATACATTGTATTTTTTAAAATTAGTTTTGATTCTTTTAGTTTTTTAAATATTCTGGTAGCCATATTAAAAAGGTACTATGTGGCTCACATTTTATTTCAGTTGCATAGCACTGTCCTACAGAGCTGAAGTTCGTGGCTTTTTTTTTTTTTAATATTTTATTTATTTGACAGAGAGAAATCACAACTAGGCAGAGAGGCAGGCAGAGAGAGAGGAGGAAGTAGGCTCCCCGAGGAGCAGAGAGCCCGATGTGGGGCTTGATCCCAGGACCCTGGGATCATGACCTGAGCCGAAGGCAGAGGCTTTAACCCACTGAGCCACCCAGGTGCCCCTGAAGTTGGTGGCTTTTACGCAGTTAGATTTCAACTTTTCTTGAAAAGGAACTTTATGGGGCGTCTGGGTGGCTCAGTGGGTTAAGCCTCTGCCTTCCGCTCAGGTCATAATCCCAGGGTCCTGGGGTCGAGCCCTGCATCACATCACATCGGGCTCTTTGCTCAGCAGGGAGCCTGCTTCCCCACCCCGCGGCCTGTCTCTCTGCCTACTTGTGATCTCTGTCAAATAAATAAATAAAGTCTTTAAAAAAAAAAAAAGAAAAAAAACCTTTTTGGTAGTAAATGATCAGCTAAAAATGGAATGGATTGCCTTGGGAATTTGTATGTTTTCTGCTATTAAAAAGTGTTCAAGGGGGCACCTTGGTGGCTCAGTTGGTTAAGCATCCAACTCTTGATTTTGGTCATGATCTCAGGGTTGTGAGATCAAGCCTTGTGTAGGGCTCCACGCTAGGTTATGGAACCCGCTAATCCCTCTGCTCCATCCTTCCCTACCTTCTAAAAAAGAAGAAGAAGAAGAAGAAGTTAAGAAAATAGTTCAGATATTTGAAGGGAATATTTTAGAGTACTTTCAAAAATAAGGTAATAGTTTTAGATTAGATAAATCCTGAGGTTATTTTAAGATGACATTTGCTACTTTCATCATCACTGTGATTCTAGTATGTTACTCCTTCACTGAAAAATTTCTGATTTAATGATGAGATTAGACATTTAAAAAGAACTAATGATGAAGGGTAATAAATAAAAACTATGTTTGGTATAGAGACTGTGAGTGCTTTAAGAACTCCACGGAAGGAACAATGACTTTCATCTGAGAGTAAAGATAGGGAATTTTGAACAGGGCTCTAAAGAAAAATAGGATTTGAATAAATAGGATAAAAATAAAAATAGGATTTGAATAAGCAAAATGTCATCACAAGAAGAATATTCCAGGATAGAAGAAAGAGATAAACAAAGGAAAGGTGACAGGGAGACACAAGAAGGGCCAGTATGGGAGACAGAGAATCTTAAGAATTTGGCTAGAATGCATGCAGTAGTGAAGACTTGATAACGTATTCTAAATTCAGGGATTTTTGCCTTCTCAAGAAAGAAAAAAGATGCACTCAAGGGTGCATTCAAGGATATATGTAAAAGATACATACATTCAGGGACTTGTGAAATCTATCTAGGTGCTACTTTGTTATTTTTTCCTGCAAAGTATCACTTGGGGAAGACACAGTAGCTGGAAGTGGCCATAAGCAGTGTCAGTGCTGGATGGTTACAGAGGTAATCAGATGAGTCTATAAAATGGAAGCCAAAACATCTTTATGTGGACTTGGGGATTATCCCTGAAAGAATGGTCTTACAATTGCAAGGGTTGGTTGTCTCTAAATAAGGCTTTTAAAGATCATTTTAAAAAACAGAGTACTGGTTGTATTGTGGCGATCATGAATATCCACATAAAGGACCAATGGCTGATGGACAGGGTGAACCACAATGTTCGAGGGCTATGAGAGTTAGGATTTATGAATCAGATGATATTGCCAGAGGTTCCTATAAAATATAGATCAGAGATGTGTTACATTTCGTTTAACTTTACAAGTGGAGCTAGGATGCTCTGAAAAACCATCATAAATGATTCTAAGGGCCTTGGTCATGATGAAACATTGATGTGGGAGTGTAAAATAAAATTGATTGATAAATTAAGGGTGGGAGGGAAATAATATTTCTAAATTATGTTTGCATATGTTTTAATATAAATTTTTTGCTAAATATATATTGTGAGTAGTTATATGACAATTTACAAATCTAAAGTCTGTGTATTTGAGGGGGCCGAAAATGTGGGGCTTCTGTTTTGTTTTTTTATTTTCTCATTGGGAAAATGGGAAATCTGTAGTTACCTTGTATTCAGCGTATCTGGTGATTAATAATTATGGATACCATATATTTAATTCCAAGTGGAGGAAACGTACAGAGTGTTTCATGTTTATTAACTCTTGCATTCCTCATAAGAACCTTCTTGTTTCGCAGTTTAGAAAACTCAAAGTCACATAGCTAGTAAGTGGCGGAACCAGAATTTGAATGAGGTCTGATTCAAAAGTCTACATTTTTTTTTAAATTCTTGCTATGTTGCCTAAGTTTTAAAAATAAATCTTTTCATTGAGCTCATGCCAACTGGTAGCGGTGATCCATTGTCTTGATTAAATGTATTGGCTACGGGGGTGCCTGGGTGGCTCAGTGGATTAAGCCTCTGCCTTCTGCTCAGGTCATGATCCCAGGGTTCCGGGATCAAGCCCCGCATCGGGTAGGGAGCCTGCTTCCCTCTCTCTCTGCCTGCCTCTCTGCCTACTTGTGATCTCTGTCTGTCAAATAAATGAATAAAATCTTTAAAAAAAAAAACAAATGTATTGGCTACGATAATTCAAAGTATAGTTAGTGCCAACATACTTTTCCTATTTATTCTTGTCAACAGTTTTTGCCTGTATACATGCACATCCGTGTCCTGGTTGCTGCATACCTCTTTCAGACAGGGTACGGGCATTTCTCATACTTTTGGATCAAAGGAGACTTTGGAATTCATAGAGTCTGTCAGGTAGGAATGTATTCAGCTCTTTTTCTTTCATTTTGGCATGAAAATATAAATATGGTCATTATAAGGGCACGACTAATTTGAATTTATGAAATTACACGTTAAAGTTGTGTTATTTCTGTGTTCTGTGGTTAATAATTTGAGATAAATAATTTATTACTGAGGGAAGGGAAAAATGTAATTTAGATGAGTGCCTAATAAAGGCACCAGTACACAAGGGACAGCATTGCTAATTCGGTTCAGTTTTGTAGAAATATACAGCTACCTGGGATTATTATAATATGTTACGTTTTCTTTTTGAAGAGGACTAATATTTATTAAGTTTATACCTTGTGCTGGGCACTGTCTGAATATTATTTTATTTACCCTGCATTACAACCCAGAGTTGTGGTTTTCATGTTTACAGAAAGGACACTGAGGCTCAGAGAAGCTAAATAATTTGCCTACGGTCACATAGTAATGGTACAGCTCTAATATCAATCTGCTCAAATCCTGTGCTCTTTGAATGACATCACACTGTCTGAAATAACTGTTACAGGGGTCCCAAAGCCACTTTTTAATTTGAGTAATATTATTTTGTATCTATGACAACTCTCAATTTAATCCTAAATGGGGTAAATCAACATCAAACAGAGATGAAATGGACACCCTTTTGTTGAGGTAATCTAATCTCTGCTTATAAACTGTAGCCCTAGGAAGGAGGCTTATGATTCTTCCCCAGCATTTAACAAGATGGCAGTTGTAGCCAGAGGACAGCTCAGGCTGATGCTTTGGTTGGATTTAGTTAATATAATGATGCATAAATATTTTATATTCAACTCTTTACAATGATTGTAGAACAAGTGTAATTTTAAGGATTAGTAAAATATACTTGTACAGTTATTACTTTAGTCTTAAATAAATGTTTATACTCTGTCAGAGAGAATCTGTCTTTACTGTTCATGCATACCTGGAATGAAAACCATTCTCTTCTCCTTTTTAATAGGTCTTATTTCGTCTCAATTTCCTGGTAGTGGTGTTATGCATAGTGATGGATCGGCCTTATCAATTCTATTATTTCGTCCCCTTGGTCACTGTATGGTTCATGGTCATATATGTTACTTTAGCCCTATGGCCACAAATAATCCAAAAAAAAGCAAATGGTAAATATACTCTCTTACTGTTAATAAATATTCTTTTAATGTACTGAATTTCTTTTTAGTTGTTAAAGGCTATTTTTTATTGAGACACAATTTAAATTTATGTGTAGTGTTGACATTTGAAACTTTGTTCGTAAACAGTCTTTTTTAAAATGTTACAGCTAGCTAATTCAAGTGATATAACAGGGCAGATCAATAGTTTGCATGTATACTGTCTGTGTGTGTTCTTTTTTTTTATCTAAAATTTTCAAAGTCATTTTACATATCAGCTAATGCAACAGTTTTCACACTGTCTTGTACAGACCCAGAGTGAAGAGCACTAGAAGAGAGAAGAGCAAGCCAAATAGAGCTCCAGGCCCCTCCATCCTTCCCCAGTCTTTGACAGCTCTGCTTTTTTGATTTTTTTACCTATATTGGGAATTTTGGAGAAGCATTCATTTACAAAAAGGCTTTTTGTGTTAGCCAGGTTTAAAGAGCACTAATATAATTTATCTTCTAGACCACCCTTAACACAGTTACTCTCAACCTGTTGTACATACAAGGAAACCTAAGTGCCCGGAAGGTCGTTACCTTCAAACTCCTCACAGACAGTTACTGATGATGTTCACAGTGAGGTCGTGTGCATTTATCTTAATGCTTCTTTCCCTCAAGATCATATCGTTGAAATAAAAGCTTCCCTCTTTTGGAAAAATTAGAAGTTGTTGTTTTTACTCATTTTTAACTTAACTCAGCCAAATATTGTATATTAGAAATATTTTCCACTGACTTCCATTATAATGTCAAATAACTTTTTCAGGTAAGATTTGAATTCCAGCCTTTCATCAAGCCCATGAATATCTTTGAACAGCCTCTGTCACTGAATCCCTCGACACAAACCTAGCATATGAATCAAATGAAATCAATACATATGAACTGTGAACACATAACTTAAAATATGCGTATGTTAAAATACATCTTAAGGTTAAACCCTGATCCTTTAGGGAGTTCTTCAGCTCTCTCCTAGGAACTCTATTGTTTCAGCCATATTACCTAAGCTATATTCAACATGAATATTAGAATTATGTTGAACATGTTGTTCCAAATTTTGTTGTGCCCTCGAATAATAAATAGGTATAGTGGAACCCAGGAGGTATTTTCTGATGTGCTAACAGTGGATGAACAGGAGATGCAGAGGGTGTCAGGCGTAGGTTGTGGCCCCTTCCTAGTGAGTAGGCTCCAGCTTTTCCTTCTGGCCCTTCTTATAATTTATACCACTTACATATAGTTTATGTATCCTATGGGCAGCCTTCAATGATTTTAAGAACTATGCAGGGTGTTCATATGTTAACCAGAGACTCTTAATATGTTTTCTAATGTAAATTTATACCTTTTAGTAAATTAAATATTTTCTCTCTTAGGAAATTGTTTCTGGCATTTTGGCTTACTGTTGAAACTAGCCTTCTTGCTGTTATGTATATGTTTTTTGGCATATTCTCAGGTTTGTACAGTCTTTTCAGTTTATATTTTGTTCTATTTTATTTTAAAGTTCAAGTCTATTAAAGTATGTGAGAAGAGTCAGAGCTTTTTTTGAGCTTCATTTTTTAATGACTGTAATAAAAGTGTCACTCTGTAGTTGACTACTCAGTGTAGTTCTTTTGAGACTTATCTACTTTTGTTACCACTGTTTTTGTTGTAAGAGCAATTTAAAGCTCTTCCTCTGGCAATTGTTCAGAATCCATTTTACTTGACTTTGATCAATCAGACGTTTATTGAACGCCTCTTATACGACACTACTCTAAGTGGAGATCAAAATTCTCCTGACAGAATTTGCAGCTTGGTTTGTGCATTATTCATTGCATCAGAGTGTTACTTGATTTTTCTGTAACAGCATAGAGTAAAATTTGGGCCGTTAGCAAAACCAGCTTAGAAGCAAACGGGTTGGTATAGATGTAGTATGTTTAATTTAATAAAATTTTGGGTCATTTTCGTATCTCTGCTGTTTTATCCCCCTAGTATGATGGTTGAGTTTTTCTCTGCTACTTAAGCAAGGTGGCCGGCTGGCTGCTACCTGCTGGTCAATCCGTCAGGCAAACAGATTATTTGGGCAGCATGATATTTATCATAAAATATTCTCATTTGAATACCTTTAAGTTATGACATATTCTGCAGTTGGCTCCCATCCCAGCATTCCCTGTCTTGGGCTTCACTGTGTCACGGGCAAATGCCACATATGCATCACGTGTGTGAGTGTGTGTGTGTGTGTGTGTGTGTGTGTGTGTCTGTGCGCGCATATGTGATCTTTATTAGCTGGTTTTTGTTGGTTTGTTTTGTAGGCTTTCATACTTTATTTTCATACTGAGAAATAAAGCATTTTTATTTCAGCCTGAATTCCAAGGTTTTTTACAGGAGATTTATAAAGTAATAAGGAAATGACAACAAATGTATGAAGAAATAGCCAGATAACTGCAACAGCTGCTTGACATTTACTCATTAAAATTCCAGACACTGAGGTGCATCTGAGGGAGAGAAGGAAAGGTGAACCAGGGGTTCAATAACGAGACTAAGAAGGTTTCCCCAGCTTTGAATCACTGGAAAAAGAGAGAAAAGACATGGCCCGGTATAGCCCAGTGTCTTGCACAAAATGGGTGCTCACTAAATACTTGTCCATTGATCACATAAGAAATTTTTAATCAGAAATAATATTTTAAATGATAAGTGTGTCACATATATTCAATCTATTAAGACCATATATCTCTAATAGATACTATATATTTCTGTTTCATATTGATTTTATATTTCATATTTCTGTATTTCATATACATATCATATATATGATCTGTAAGTTCTTTATATTGCAACTCTTAGGAAGAATCATCCTCCATTTTCTGAGGCATAGATTTTGATAGAACCTCTATGTAATAAGGTATAAGTATTTTAAATTCTTAAATGGTTAAATGGAGAGTATTGCATTTCATTAAAATAATAAACTTCTAACCTAAGGATTCAGCATTACCTAAAATACAATGCTGTTTTCTTTCTTTCTTTTTTTTTTTTTTTTTTTTTTTTTTTTTTTTTTTTTTTGGTTTTTAGTAGCCTTTTTAAAAAAAAACTGTTCTGTTACATTTTTTATGCTGTGGCATTAGTTCTAATAATGGAGCGCTCCTTAATAGAGTTTGTTGCATTCTTTAGTCTGGAAATTGAGGTTTTTGTTCTCTTCTTTGAAAGACTTCATTAATGTGCAGGAATGCACCCGAGACTTCTGCCCCTTCATTCCCAGATTTTCTAGGCTTGTCAGATTAATAAGAGGGTACCATTCACTAACTTGACCACAGTGAAATTGTAAACTTTGTTTCAAAGGCTAGTAATGGCATTTGGGTATGGTTGATTGAGTAAGGTGACTAATTCAGAGCATTCTTTTAACTCAATGGTTAATTATAGATTATTAACATTTAGAGGGGAAAAAACCCTATTTTAACCTTAACCATCATTCTCTAGGATATTGATATCATATTGGCTAAGGTCTTTTGTATTTTGGTGTTTTGATCAGTAAATATTAGCTGTTTGTATACTAGATGAAAAACCTTAAATGGAAGAATTTTCTAGTTACTGGCTTGCTTTTTTTTTTATTTTGCAGTCTCAGTAGCCTTTCATGTGCAGTGAAAGTAAATTAACAAAAAGTTTTAAGTCATCTTTGTTAGCCTTTAGTAAAATAAAATTCTTTTCAAATGAAAGAGAATTTTTAAATTGTGAATGACTCTCATATAATCCTAACTTTAGAAAACTATAATTTATAATAGATTTAGAAAACAAGTACTAACTCATACCATCTTAATCTGTGTTCTGGATTCCTTTTCCTAGGGTGCATTTGAGAAGATCTTTTCTCTTTGGCCATTGTCCAAGTGTTTTGAACTGAAAGGGAATGTATATGAATGGTGGTTCAGATGGAGGTTAGACCGTTACGTATGTATTTACCTTGTGATCTTTTGCTATTTCAAATTATACTTAAAAAAATTATTTGGAAAATTATTATTTTTTTTTTAGTTTTAGAATAAGGAGACATGTTGACTTGGTAAATTAAAGCATCCCTGCTCTCCCGTCTTTTTTTATAGCAGAGAAAGTGTGTGCATGGGTGTGTATATCAGCAGGAAAATACTGTAAAAATGTTGTCTATAAATGGGCCTTTGTTTGAGTCCTAATTTTGACTTATAAATGATTCCTCATAGGGGTGCCTGGCTGGCTCAGTTGGTGAAGTGATCTCCGGGTCATGAGTTGGAGCCCCACGTCAGGCATAGAGATTACTTAAATAAGTAAACTTTAAAAAAAAAATCCCTCATGTATATGCTTCAGCCATTCAACACAATATTTATTGAGCCCTGATATAAGCTCTAAATGTTGGTTTTGTGAGGAATATAGTAGAGAAAGAGGACATACCACCAGGTTTCTAAGCCTTACAATCAGTTTTAAAACCCAAGATTACTACTTATAATTAGGTGCTAAATTATGCAATGTGGATTTTGAAACATGCAAAGAAGAGAGACCAGTGTCATAGGTGTTTCTGTGAATTTAATCTTAAAGGGAAGTTAAGATTCACCTGGCGGGGGCACCTGGGTGGCTCAGTGGGTTAAAGCCTCTGCCTTTGGCTCAGGTCATGATCCCAGGTCCTGGGATCGGCCCTGCATCGGGCTCCCTGCTTGGCCAGGAGCCTGCTTCCTCTTCTCTCTCTCTGCCTGCCTCTCTGCCTTCTTGTGATCTCTGTCTGTCAAATAAATAAATAAAATCTTAAAAAAAAAAAAAAGATTCACCTCGCCAAGAAAATGTAAAACATCTAGCACAGCATTTAGAAAATAATGGACACTGAATAAATATTAATTACCTCTCCTCTCTCTTTCCCCTTCGTCTGCCATATTTCACTCATCCTTTTTTTCATTCAACAAATGTTTCCTTAATGCCTGTTCTGTGCCATTTCTGGTTTCTAATATGTGTGTTCTTGCCAGTGTACTACAGGGCATTTCAAAACCACAGACGAGAAAAAGCTTTTGCTAAAGGCTTGATATCAAATAATTTTAAATTCTCAACTTTGTCATTAGAACACTGTACTATGATATGATAGTCTGCTTTACGACCTTGTTTTAAAAAAAAAAAAGAAGGTTTGGGGTGCCTGGGGGACTCAGTCAGTTAAGCGTTCGACTCTTGGTTTCAGTTAAGCGTTCAACTCTTGGTTTTCCGCTCAGGTTATGATCTCGGGCCATGGGAGGGCTCCACACTCAGCAGGGAGGCCGGGAGGAAGGGAGGCCACTGGAAGATTCTCTCCCTCTGTCCTTCCCACCACACTCATGCGCATATGCGCCCCTCGAAAAATAAATAAATCCTAAAAAAAGAAGAAGAGGGAAAAGAAGCTTTATGTACTTTCTGGCCCACCTTATTTTTTTTCCATTCTTCTGTGTGTACGCTCCTTCTTAAAAGCATGATCTTGGTGGTGGTAGTATTGATTTATTTGATTGAAAGGACCAACCTAAAATGTGTTTTATTTTGGGTTAGCATTTAAATTTTATCATACATCTCCATAATAGTTTTATTTATTTTTGTTGTTGTTATTGTTCTTTTATTCATTTTAATTCCAGTATAGTTGACACATAGTAGTTAACATTTTTATACATTGCTCAGTGCTCATCATAAGTGTACTGTTAATCCCCATCATCTGTCTCACCTAACCCACCTCCCCTCTGGTAACCACCAGTTTGTTCTCTGTAGTTAAGAGTCTGTTTTTTGGTTTATCTCCTTTTTTCTTTGTTCATTTGTTTTGTTTCTTAAATTACCCACATGAGTGAAGTCATATGGTATCTGTCTTTTCTGATTGACTAAATTTCACTTAGCATTATACCCTCTAGATCCATCTGTGCTGTTTCAAGTGCATTTTTTATGCCTGAGCAATATTCCATTATGTATATATATATACACATATATGTATGTGCATATATATATCTTCTTTATCCATTTATCAGTCGACGGACACTTGGACTGTTTCCATAATTTGGCTATTGTAGATAATGCTGCTATAAACATTGGGGTGCGTGTATCTTTTTGAATTAGTGTTTTTGTGTTCTGCAGATAGATATCAGTAGTGGAAAGTCCAACTTTTAATTTTTTTGCGGAACCTCCATGCTATTTTCCACTGCAGCTGCGCTGTCTGCTTTCCCACCAGCAGTGCACAAAGGTTCCTTTTTCTCCTTTTCCTTCCCAACACTTGTTTCTTGTGTTTTTATCATTTTTTTTAAATTATCTTTATTTCTTCACTTGCTGCTGAGACTGCTCAAGTGAAGCAGCTTATCTCATATGTTGCAAGAGCTATTTGCTGTCCCATTGCAGATAGTTTCCAAAAGTCATTGATTTTATGTTATTTCTTGAAGTTTAAGTCTCTCATAGAAACTTTCAGCCTCAGGGTGCCTGGGTGGCTCAGTGGATTAATCCGCTGCCTTTGGCTCAGGTCATGATCTCAGGGTCCTGGGATTGAACCCCGCATGAGGCTCTCTGCTCAGCAGGGAGCCTGCTCCCCTCCTCCCCCCCCACCTCCCCCCCACCTCCACCCCGCCGCCCCGGCCTGACTCTCTGCCTATTTGTGATCTCTCTCTCTGTCAAATAAATAAAATCTTTAAAAAAAACACAAAACAAAACTTTCAGCCTTTAAGCTTTTAACTTACTTATTTTTGTACATATTGTCCCCATTTACCAAATATTTATGCCATTTACTGAAAAGTTGCCATTTAAAACAAATTTTCTCTTCCTATTTTTCAGGTAGTCTTTCATGGAATGTTGTTTGCTTTCATCTATCTGGCTTTACAGAAGCGTCAAGTACTTTCCGAAGGAAAGGGTGAACCTCTTTTTTCAAACAAAATTTCCAATTTTCTATTGTTTATTTCAGTAGTTTCTTTCTTGGTAAGTTTCAAAATGTAATCTGGTAATTTTTCAAAGTCCTAAATTGTACAGAAAATCAACTTTAAGAAATAGGAATTTAATCAATTTTTTAATATAGAAAGTCTTTACTTTTAAAGATCCTTTTTCTCCGTAGTTTTCTAATTGAACAAAAATGCCAAGAAAATGTATGTATAAGTTAAATATGAAGAATAACTAAAGATTCAGTGAAATAGAAATTTTTAAAGTAGTAATAAATTTGGGGAAAAATATAATGTAAGATATTTGACAGGATGAGCCATCACTGTGTCATGATCACTCTTTCCAGAAAAGCACAGACCTATGCTCCTCTTTCTCTGCTTTCTGTAATTTGAGCAGTTGAACAAACCAAGTGATGACCAAACGTGTGGGCAGTTTTTACTGAAGTTTTTAAATAGCATCATGGAGTATAATGTAACAAGCAGAGAAAACTATGTAAAGATGCTGAGAAAGCTGCCTTATGAAGACCTAACTGTTTTCTTGAACTGATCCATATGTTTTTTTTGGTTTAGACCTATTCCATCTGGGCTAGCAGTTGTAAAAACAAAGCAGAGTGCAATGAACTCCACCCATCTGTGTCTGTGGTGCAGGTAATTGTCTTGATTTAGAAAATAAATTTTTTCTTAATTCTTGATAAGAATGCAGTCTTTAGAGGCAGTGAGATTTGAGATCAAACTATAAGACGTAGGTATATTACTTTATCTTCCTAAGCCCTACCTTCTTTTACTGTCCAGGGATGTTAAAATCTCTTTTAAAGAATTGTTATATTGAATGTATGGAAATGATTGGTATTGGTCACTTAGGAGGCACTTTGAAAATGTTAGTTCTGCTCATATTTGGTTTGTCCTCATTTACTCCTATTTCTTCATTTACTTACTTAATCATAACTATTAATGTATTCAGTCCCATGCTGTATGTACATGTACATACATGTGTAAGAAGGTCATTGTTAAGATGCGTACAGCTCCTGCCCTCATGGAATTTACGTTCTAACAGGGATATGGACCTATCAGCATTCATTCATCGGACATTTTTTCTTCATTTAACATTTAATATCTACTATGCACTAGATATCAGGCTGGGGGGATACAGTGGTAACCAAATCAGACCTAGTTCCTGTCCTCCCAGAGCCTCCATTCTTCTGTTATAAGTAGTAATCATAGAATCACTGTGTAATGATTAATAGTACATGATATTACAAGAGAATCTAATATGGGGATCTGACCTAGTTGGAGTTGAAGCAAGGTGTGGTCAGGGGTCAGAAATTATTTCCCTGGGAAAATTAAGTATAGAATGGAGGGATGAAGGCAGACAGCAGGAATTCGGGCCCTGTGGGGGAAGGGAGCATATTTGCATTGAGGGAATTTGAAGAAGGCCTGTTTGGGCTACAGCTCCGAGAACCAGAGTCTAGAGAAGTCTGTGTTAGTGACTGGGGAGGTGGCCAGAGGCAAGGAGCAGCTCGAATCAGCCTGGCATTTTGCAGAGGTCCCTCTGGTTGTGGCTCATTATGGGACATGGTGGTAGTGTGGTGATAGTTAAGTACCGGGTGCTTTGGTAACAGGTGGGACTTCTTTCCAACCCGCCCTGGTGTCAGAGCAGGGTTCCTGGAGTAAGCAGTGTCTAAGCCAAGACCTAAAAACTGAGCAGTAAAGAGGAGCAAGGATGATTTCTAGAGGATCTGCTCTGAGGTCTCACGTTCTCTGCACTGCAGAACTCTTATTCCCTCAAACCTCTGTATAGTCCGTAGAACCAAGCATGTGACAGACTCTTCAAATACAATTGATAATGAAATTTTAAACATTGTACTGTATTCATGTAGTGTTTTCATGACTTCTGTAGACAGTAGTAGTGCTCACCAATAACTTTTTGCATAATGCATGTGATATCATCTCTGTTACTCCTGATGGAAGGGAGGTGTTACCATTCACAGTGCACCAGTACAGAGTGATAGAAAGAGAGCTAAGGGAAAGAGTGGCTATACAGAAAAACTCACAAGCACTCTTGAGCCTTATCACCTTCCTTTCCAGTCACTGCCCTCTGCACACTCCTATTTCCTTAGTACTTTTCCAGCGAGGGCTTCAGGTCCTCTGTTGCAGAATAAAAGAATGGACTGGGAACACAAATTGAAGCAAGCACTAATTTTATCAGCAGCTACTTCTTTTCAAGGGTGCTTGTCCCCTGTTGTAAAAATCAGGGCATCCAGGGAACCCCAAATTTTACATCCTTATCACGTTTCACTCTTATTCTCAGACACCAACAGGTGAGGTTGGTGTGGGAGTGTAGGTATGGATGTGATTATTAAAAATTCATATATGATTATATGTCCTTAGCATACTTATCTGAGGGGGCTTAGGAGTTTAACATGCACAAGATTCCCAGTGTTTTGTAAGAAAGTGCTTTCTCAGCCTGGCCCTGCTTATGGATCAATCCTTTTTTTAAAAAAATAAAAGTACAGTTAATAGTGTTATATTAGTTTCAGATGTGCAATATAATAGTTCAACAATTCTATGTACTTCTCAGTGCTCATCAAGATAGTGTACTCTTGGCTCAGTGGGTTAAGCCACTGCCTTTGGCTCGGGTCATGATCTCAGGGTCCTGGGATCAAGCCCCCACATTGGGCTCTTTGCTCAGCAGGGAGCCTGCTTCTCTCTCTCTCTCTCTCTCTCTCTCTCTCTCTCTCTGCCTACCTCTCTGCCTACTTGTGATCTTTCTCTGTCAAATAAATAAATAAAATCTTAAAAAAAAGGTAGTATACTCTTAATCCCTTTTATCTGTTTCACTCTTACAGATCAGTCCTTGAATCCTGACCTTTTAGTTTTGCCCATCAGTCTGGATAGAAATTTCCAGAAAGGCTTGCTGTAGAACAGCATACAGGTGGTTAACTATAAGTAATATATATTAAGTGCTAGCATAGTACCTAGCAACTTACAACTGCTAAACAAATTTTAAGTGTTGTTATTATTTCATTATCAAGCTAATAATGATGACTCCCTAAGCCCCAGTTGTCTTCTCCATGGCTAGCATTTCTTTGATTTTTCTATTCCCCTGATCACATCGTTTACTAAGTGTATGACGAAATGCAGACTGGAATATAAGAAAGTACACATTGAGAAAGGGTAGATTAAAGTTAGAAGAAAGGAAAGTGATTTGCTTAGGGCTCTTCCTGGATTTTCTGATGCTCAGACTAGTGATTTGTATTTATCTGTGTCATTCTTCTAGCATTTTACAGTTTGTACAATACATTATAATAATAAAGTATTATTAATACTTTAATTAATACAATATAATACTTAATTATTAATACAATAATAACTCATTGAAGGGTTTCATGTGTGAGAGCTTTATTTAGGTCTCACCTTTATGATTTTTTACCATTTATGTATACCCCCTTTGCTGTTAATTACCTAATATGTTTCTTTAAATGGCTCACAATGCATGTTATAAGTACCTTATATATGTTTTCCCATCTAATGTTCCCATCCACCTTCAAAGTAAATCTTATCCCTTCATATGGATGAGGAAACAGACCTAAGGGAGTAAATAAATCACCTCACCTTCAGTCCCAGAACTAATACAAGGCAAAGGCCAGATTCAAACTTGAGTCTCTTTGACGCTGCTGCCCATGAAAGTCACTCAACTTAACAGTACCTGAGTAGTTCACTTTGCTTCCTTTTTCCCAATGATAGAGTGACCCACAGATCTCCTACTTGCTCATCCTGTATGCATCCCAGAGGCCTATTCCAAGATCCTTTGACCAGATGCCCAGAGTGATCAACACCAAATATGGGATTTTTCTCTGAAATATAGATTTTTCAATCTTTTTATGAAAAAAGGTTTTTAAAAGGTATCTGTGAAGGCGAAAACAGTTTTTTCTTTACAATTTCTTGCTTCTTTATAAGGACAGTAGATTCTAAAGAGACTTCTTTGCTTGATAAACTAGTTACTGAATGTGACACTGAATGAAAGGTTTAGAAAACTCAGGATTGTTCCATCTGGTACAAAAGGATGTGGGAGAAGGGTGAAGGCCAGGTGCCCAAAAGCTGGAGGTTGTCTTTAGGGAGAAGAGATCGAAAGGGCAAAATATATGACATGTGAATGCAGTTCAGTATGTCATCTGCCTGGCCACATACTGCAAACATGAGGACACCTTCAAAGTCGTGCCATTTCTCAGAGCATATTTACATGGCTGTTACTGGAAGGGGCTTTTGAGGAGTGCAAGAGGGGAGTATGTTGCTGCCAATCAGGCAGATACTTTATGGAAGAAGCCAAATTGTATCATGGGATTTTTAAAATTTGCCTACAAAAAATATGATATCATTTCTTTCTACACAAAGGGCCTCAGGTGGATTTATAATTTTTCAAATGTACATAAAATTGTTCAGCCGTGTGTTACCTAAAATCTGCACTAATACCCGGTATACAGACCACATGTTGAGAAATCTAGCTTGGACAGAGTCTAGAACAAAAATAACTTGCTAAAATTTTCCCTATTGAAAAAAAAAAAAAAACCAAACATGTGTATATATCAAATTCAAGAACATAGATAATAAAGTTATCACTTGAAGGAAAGCAAATGCTTTTATTTTTTATTTATTTTGCCTTTGTGGTTTTTCCTTAGATTTTAGCCTTCATCCTAATAAGGAATATCCCTGGATATGCCCGATCAGTTTATAGCTCATTTTTTGCTTGGTTTGGAAAAATTTCATTAGAGGTTGGTACATTAATATTTTGTTTGACCTTACACAGCCAAGTGTTACGTGTGTGTGTGTGTGTGCGTGTGTAAATCTGAAATACATTTTTTTACAAAATCAAAGCTATGTTCTTTATGGAAATACAGAGAAGAAACTCAACTTTCAACAGCAATAAAGTAGTATATTTCTAAAAGCTTATTTAAATAACTAGATATAGATGACTTTCAAATATTCTTTATATTGTCTTAAGCTTTTAAGCACTAAATTGCTGAGATCAGAAAAGAAAAAAGTTAAATAGATTGAAATGAAATTTATAAATAGATATAAATGAAGTTGAGCTGAAGGGATTTTGATTTGTCCTTCATTTCCATAATTAAATATTACTAGAATTTAGTTTATCAATACTTATCCTAATAAAATTCACCATTATGATTGGAAATTTGGGAAAATTTCTTAACCTTATTACATTTTATATGAAATACTATGACTTATTTAAAACCTTAAAGTAGGTTTAAAAAAATTCTGAATATTCTGAGCTCTATTATTCAAAGTAGAACATTTTAATGAGCAAACAGAACAGATTTTAATCTGTTTAATAAAAGATATATTTTATTTCACTAAGCATGATACGCTCTAGTTCCATCCACGTCGTCGCAAATGGCAAGATTTCATTTCTTTTGATGGCTGCATAGTAATGGACATTGGGGAGGGGAGGCGAACCATAAGAGACTATGGACTCTGAAAAACAACCTGAGGGTTTTGAAGGGTCAGGGGTGGGAGGTTGGGGCAACCTGAGGGTTTTGAAGGGTCAGGGGTGGGAGGTTGGGGGAACAGGTGGTGGGTAATGGGGAGGGCACGTTTTGCATGGAGCACTGGGTGTTGTGCAAAAAGAATGAATACTGTTACGCTGAAAAAATAAATAAAATGGAAAAAAAAAGATATATTTTAGAGTATAAGATTTATTAAGCTGTCCTTAAAATAGGGAAAATAAATTTTTCTGAGTTCTTTAATAAATGTTCTATTGTTTTCTTGTCTCATAAGTGAGACTGAATAGAATTTAGAATTATTAACCAAGAATGACTTACCAAGTCATTCAGTAATAAAAGAATGTTTGTTTTGCTATCCCCTTAATAATAGGAGCATGAGCATTTTTATTTAATGAATGAATTTATAATTTGGTATTTCTAGTAAAATACCAAAATTGTATAGTGTCATATTTGAGAGGTAGCTTGCATTTTTCTACTCTCTGATATTTTGAAACAATGTGATGAAAGAACCACATTTGTAACTGCATTGAAAGTTGTAGGGCAACCTCTGAGGTCCCTTCCCTCTTCGGGAGCTTTGTAGTATGGCTCAATAAACTTTGCTTTGCTGCCCACCACTCTTCAAAAGAAAGAAAAATAAAGTTGTAGTGGTGTCAACTAATATGTATACTCACGTGGAAGTTGCAGTATACTTTGGGAACAGGCAAATGTAGTTGGAAACATTTGGATATATCCACGTAAGAAATATATTCACAAATATGTGTAAATATGCAGTATGCACATATGTGCACAGACCCATAGTAACTCTTTATTTGGGGTCAAAAGACCAGAGTCCAGAAATCCTTCTGTCAGCTGTCTTCTATGTCATGCAAAAAAGAAAAAAAAATTTTAAAAATGTGTCTGTGTGTGTGTGTGTGTGTGTGTGTGTGTGTGTGTGTGTGTTTTCCAGTTGTAAGATCCCTGTGTGATTTCTTGGGGACTTTGAAGCCATGCTTCAGCAAGTAGGAGTTCTGAAGAGCAGACTACAGTCAGGACCAAGAGTGGAACAGAAGTAAATGGTTTGGAAAAAGCTTTCTAACATAATTATGCTAGGAAATGTTTAAAGTAGGCAAAATTGTGATGTAGTCGTTGACCCTCTGTATATATCTAACTTTAAATACTCTCCTTCCAGCTCTTTATTTGCCAATATCACATATGGCTGGCCGCCGACACCAGAGGCATCTTGGTACTCATACCCGGAAACCCTATGCTCAACATCATTGTCAGCACTTTCATATTTGTTTGTGTGGCGCACGAAATTTCTCAGATCACTAATGATCTTGCACAGATTATTATTCCTAAAGATAACTCATCTCTCTTGAAAAGGTTGGCATGTATAGCTGCATTTTTCTGTGGACTCCTCATCTTATCGTCGATTCAAGACAAGTCAAGGCATTAGGTTCCTAAAATCCTAAGAAACTTAAAACTCTTCAGGCTAATTTTATGTCTACCTAGAGGAGAAAAGCGTCTATCTGGAGATATAATTGTATATGTAAATTAAAAACGCTTGTGGCACAGGACAGCTCGGTGGCGTCTGTTGAACATATGTGGTTGTATATATCGGAAATGTACGTCTCCAGTGTGAAATACTGAAAACCAGTTGAAGCAGAGTGCATTGTGTAGGATTGCATGTGAAACGTCTTTTCTACTGGATCTGTGTATTTCCATTTATAAATGATTTTAAGTTAACACGAAGGCAGGGAAATAATTATCTTTCCAGTAAAAACATAATTTAATTAGCTTAGTGGCACCGCTGAGTGTTTTGATCTTTACTAAATTTGTGGTAATTAGATTGTCTACACCTGTATTCATCATGGAACTTCCTACTTCTCTGAAAACTTTCTTACTCCAGAATGCTGCAGTATTGTTTTCTTACCATATGTGCAATGGTGTGGAACGATGAACAGTATGCCTTTAATTTATATGTGTTCACGTGCTGATGTTACCTGTTTCCTGACATCGTTTTTCTTCCGGACTGTGGTTTTCAGGTATACCTAAATCTTTGTACACTTTGTCTCACAGAGTTGTTTTAGGCTCCATGACAGGGTTTTGTCACTCTCGATGTTGTTGTCACTTCTTTTTATAAAAAGGCCAAATTTTCTTTCCAGTCGAAACATTCGTCCATTTGTTTCCTTTCCTTAAGCTATGCCAGTGTGATACCAGTTACCCTGTGGATCCAATTAATATGTTTTCCTCCAACTAATTAATTTCTGTATAGTACTTCCAGTGTTTGGAAAGCTCTTTATAATCATTTTGGTATTTCCTATTACCTCCCCTCCCCCCGTTTTTAAAAAATATATATTTATCAATCTAACTGGTGCAGTGTAGTAAAGATTCAAGCTGTTTTGACTGTGACGTATAACCATAAGTAGAATTTTAAGTAAACCGGTGACTTTGGGCAATTTATGTTTTTTTGTCTTGTTTTGTTACAAGCTGTTAGAGGTATAAATTTATTTATCTGTTGTACAGATTTGATTATAACGTTTAATGTTTGAAAGATTGCACTTGTTTGCTCTTATTGTGTGTGGGATAAAATATATTTTCTGTTCATGGTATATGAATATATGGAGTAATTTAAACAGTAAATAAACGTTCTGTGGATGCTTATTTTTGTATGGGCAAAGTATCGATTAAACTGTATGTGTCCTTTTTTTAAAAATCTGGATCCATTCATGATTGGTTCAAATTTCTAATTTATTTCTTCAGCTTGAATTTGCTTTTCCAAACTCTTTGTGCATAGGGAGAGGTCACTGTGATAGTTGAATAAGGAATGATTTAGTTATCAGGGTGTCAGAGGATAATCTGCCTTTCCACCCAGGAAGTTTAAGCACTGTGGTTTATTAGTAATTATTTATTAAATATCTTCAAGTCTTACTTGAAGATATTAAAATTTTAATTATTATTTATTTAGCACTGGATTTATGTGCCAGTGATCTCTTCCCATTAATTGTGGAATAATTCTCAGACAGAAATGTGTGTTCTTTCTTTTTCTCTCTTTTTCTGCCCTTACTTAATCTTTTGACATTTCCCAGATAGACAATTGTAATGATTCATTGCTCTGCCTCCTAGACTGCAGCCTTATAAGTAGAGGATAGTATAGTTATAAATCAAAAACTTCCAAGTACCATGATCACATTATTCTTGCTGGTGTGGCTTGCCAATGAGTAGAGTGCATTTTAATTTAGCTTGTAAGTTTTATCACCTAAAAAAGATTCTTTGTGATGAAACAATTGAAAAAGAAAGATGACCAGCATTTCTGTTTTTTGGAAGCACTTATGTCTTCCAGTAGTGATGCCCAATAATATGTTTTCTCTCCTATTCAAATTCAATCCTAAAACTTAACTAGCAAGCCCTTGCTTCATCACGTGCTCTCATTTAATATGCCCCACTGTTTTATTATATATAATAATTGCAATATAGTCCTTTTGTAATTAAAGTATATTGTTTACATTTAATTTTCTTAATGAGTATTACGGGTAAGAGGTGATTGTGGTAGAAGTTGCTGTAAGGATAGCATCTCTTTATGATACAGGTTTTGATACCCTTTCTGCATTGATTCAGATTCTAACTAGCATTGCTCATTCATACCATTCTTCAGAAAAAGATGTTTAGCAGAATATTTTGACACACTAAAATTGAGATAAAGCCACAGAGACTCTCTAAACTCAGATTTTCCCTCCCTACGATAGATTGCACTGAGACATCTACCATCTGGTCCCAGAAGGGACCTGCTTGACTCAAACCTACCACGATCCTTCCGTTTTCCTTTGCCAGACCTTCCCATTTCTATGGATAGCCAACATAGCCTTGCCTAAAACCATTCATTCACTGTACCTCTAAGCTAGATCTTATGATTTGTTTTAGGTGCTGGTATAAAATAACATTTGCACCCTACCATTCCCTTGTAAGGTAAGTTAACCAGTTACAATTTTAAAGGTGAGTGATTTTTTTCTCCACAAGTGCCTTATTATTTCAAATGTTAGCATAGGAAGCTTGTAAGTATAGTAAAATTTAATAATATGTGTATCTGTATTTATATTTAATTTTTTACTAGATTATAATTAATGTAAATAAATAAACTATAGGACCAAGGGTGGAACCTTCATGTAATAGATACTCAATAAAAGCCAGTTCTCCAAAGAATGTGCAGTTTCTAGGACAATGCGTGGCTTCTTTAGATTGTCCCTCCACTTTGAGGTTGGAACTTTTAACAAACCCTGGGAGAGTCAAGTTGGAATTTTTATGTTGAGCTGTTAATTACAACGCTGTCATTTTTTAGCCTATAAAAATGGCAGTTTCAGGGCGCCGGGGTGGCTCAGTGGGTTAAAGCTGCCTTCAGCTCAGGTCATGATCCCAGGATCCTGGGATGGAGCCTCGCATCGGGCTCTCTGCTCAGCAGGGAGCCTGCTTCCTCCTCTCTCTCTGCCTGCCTCTCTGCCTACTTGTGATCTCTATCAAGTAAATAAATTTTTAAAATCTTTAAAAAATAAAATAATGGCAGTTTCATATGGCTCAACCTCACTGCTTCTCTTTTGTAAAAGATAACTCAGGTAGTTATCTTCAGAACTTATCCTGACAACTACTTCAGACATTTCAAAAACTAAGTCTGGTTTTATTAAGAGTGATTTTGAGGATTGGTGAAAACTTAAGATATGCCTGTTTGAAAAGCTCCATTAAATCTATATTTGTTTTTCTTCTAATGAAATCCCTTCTAGTGTCTTGTGCAGATTAGAAATATTTTATATATTTTTTCATTTAAGTTTTTTTTCAGTGATCCAAAATTCAGTGTTTATGCACCACACCCAGTGCTCTATGCAATATGTGCCCTCCTTAATACCCACCACCAGGTTCACCCAACCCCCCAAGAAATCTTCAGTTTGTTTCTCAGAGTCCACAGTCTCTCATGGTTTGTCTCTGCCTCTGATTTCCCCCAACTCACTTAAAAGTTAGATCTATAAAGTTATATAAACAAGAGACTGTTTTCCAAAAGTAGAGTTGATATCATGAACTGTAAAACATCTAATGGTTTAATTAGAAATGACTTACTTGTTTCTTATTTTTAAAATACCATTCTAGAGCATAAAAATGGGATAGATGAACATTTTAAAAAGAAATCTTTGGTTACCTAGAGGTATTTTTGTCTTCCAGAGGGCAAAATCTTCATATTTAAAAGTAATTATTACAATATTTTAAAATTCAGCTAGTTTTATTAGCTTTTACTCCTTATTGAGAAAACACTGAGAGAATTTTCAAATAATAAAGTCACTAAAAAAAACTATTAACAAGACTTTATTTTTTAATTCTAAAGCTGCTGCAGATGGATTACTTAATTCTTTTGCTCTCCATTGCCAAAATAACAAAGCTGGAATTAACTACTGGTAAAAGCTCTCTCTGTTTATCACCTCATCTCTTCTTAATACGAATTCCAGCCAGGACAGTCTTACTATTCCCAAATATCATACTCTTCTTTTGTTCCCACTCTTTTCGTCTACCTAAATCCAACTTACTTCAAGAATTAAGAATTTGAACTCCACCATCTCTGTGAAAACAATACTTTCATTATCTTACTTTTTAAAAAAAACTATTCTAGCACTAATCTTCGGTAAGGTTACAACTCTAGGGTCAAGAGGGTATTTCTTATGGGTTTAATAAGGAGCTAGACACAAAGTGGACATATAGAGGCTTAACCATCAGCCACGGGATTCTGGCTTTATTTCTCCCATCTTAAAAACAAAACTCCTCTTTATTTCTTGTGTTCCCAGAGCTACTGCCTCATTTATTTTCTCTTACAGACACAAGTTGCTCTTGTCAAAATCAATGAGAACCTCCATATTGCCAAATCCAATGATCAGTTCTCAGTCTTCACCCTACTTGACCTACTTGACACAGTTGATTTACTGCATGCCTGACCAGCCACCTTCTCTATGCTTCCAGGACATCATCCTCTCCTGTTGTCTTCCCCCCTCAGTAGCCATTCCTCCAGTCTTGTTCCCTGGGTCCTCTTCACACCCTCAACCTCTAAATTGCAGTTCCCCAAAACTCAGACCTTAGACCTCCACACTCACTTCTTAGAGATATCACCTAGTCACATGTCTTTATTACCTATACTCTGAGGGCTACCAAATTTATATTTTCAGTCTAAACCTCTTCTCTACAATTTAGATTCAAATATCCAACTGCCTACTTAACATCTTCATTTGAATGTCTAAAACACATATGAAACATAACAAGTCAAAACCAAAACTAAGCTTCCCAATACTGATCACAAAAACACCACAAACTTCCTCTTCTTGGTAAATGGGAGCTACATCCTTCAACTTGTTCAGATAAACAATTTTAACTCCTCTTTTCTTACACCTTAACATCATAACTTTTAGTACATCTTGGCAGCTTCATTTTCAAAAATACATCCATAATTCAGTAATTCAGCCACTTTTCATCACCTCCAATGTGATCACCAGCTCTTTCCTGGAATACTGTAATGGCTTCTTTTTTTTGCCCCATGGTTATGACCCACTTATACCTTTTGCTTACCTATTTTTTTATTTTCTATCCCTCCCCGTGAGAACTGGATTTTTGTGAGGACAGAGATTTTTCTGTTTTATTCACCATGGTATTCCCAATTCTTAGAACAATGCCTATTACTTATTTGCTATGTGAATTCGTGAACTCCACAAGAAATGGTGTCAAGTGCTAACCCCACTTAAGGCAGGTAGGCAGCCATGCAAGGGTGAGGCAGCTGGGAAGAAAGCTTTTCCTTAGCCATTTGGACAAGAGGCTAAAGATATACTGCCTTTGGCTGTTAGAATGTTGATTTACGTAATGTTATTTTTTTTAAAAAATGTAACTCACTCATGCAGCCAGGTAAATAGTGACTCGGCAGCAGGTAGGGGTCTTTCTGCCCTCCATTGCAACCGCGTGCAGAACTGAGCCCAGCCATACCATATAGTCTTTTACTCACTGTGGGTCCATCCTGTCATTCCTCATTTTCTTCCTTTATGCTGGGGCCATATGTCAACCGCCATTTTGCCATTGCACTTACATGATTATTTCTTGTAGTAGAGAATTATTTATTTGGACTCATATCTCTATTCGAAGTAAGAAAGCCATGTATTTTAAAAAGAGAGAGAGAGATTGTGCTTTTTGTGAAAGTCAAAAATATTCCTCTGTGTTTAATAGGCAAAATGTAACTGTGTCAAAGAACACAACTTAAAAATTCATTGCAAAATAAACTAAAGTAAAACCCATTGCCAGTACTTAGAAATGTATATGTGAGTGCCATTATAAATAAAATAAGATTAATGAATTAAATGAGCCTGACATTTCAACAGGACTTGATTTTAAATTAAAAATTTAAAAATAATAATGCTGTGAAATTCAGATATATATTAAGTGAAAAAATTTCATCAAAACATTTAACAGATGGTAGCATTTAAAAGCATATCTACTGAATGTAGCAAAAATTACATGCCCAAAGAAATAAGCAGAAATCACATGCCAAGAAGAAATAAGCTTTTGAAAATAGGATAACTGGAAAAACTCTTATCTTCCTCAGTATATCAAGGTACACTAGAGAACTTACAGAAAAATTTATGAAAAGTTCATTTGTGGCATTTTCTATTGTAGTTGAGAGCCCAGGTATCAATAATACCACCTACTTGGCTATATTTATGTGTATGTTCAGAGAAAATTCTAGGGTTACCAAGTGATTCAGAACCATACCTATGTCAGATTCATTGCTGATCAATTTGCTTGAAAAAAAGTCTTAAAGTTTGCTATAGGCTAATATTAATATGAATCAAGTTATAATTAATAACATGACAAAATTGGAATACCTGAACTCTGCATAGACTTTAGGAATAGTGGCCTTAGAATATAAATACTAGTATGCAGGTATTTTATCCATGTTCAGAAGTAACAATTATGAAGAATTTGGGAGACCATAAAACTGAATGAAATCACATATCCTTTGTCTCTAAAGGAGTCAAAGGTAAAATTATACTTAATATCACAATGAAAAACCTGACATTTACATCTTAGTAAAAAGATGGTATCAAGATTCTTATCTCAAGCAAGAAAAATGTCCTAATTAAATTTATTTCCCCTTTTTACAATTTTCAAATTTAAAATATCTCCAATATTATAAATGTTTGTCTTATTAAAGGCTTATCATACAGTAAAAACAAAGCTCTGTTCGGTATCTGGCAGTTTTATGGGGTTTTGTTTGTTTGTTTTTTCATTCTTAGCCCTCTTCATAGCCCTGTCTGTCATCACAGTAAGTACTTCATTTTTGACTATAGTTTTTTCATAACCAAGCCAGTTATGTTTCTTGTTTTGTTTTGTTTTGTTTAACAAGTCATCAGATCAAAGTCTTGCTAATTAAAGGAGTAGATCCTCCTCTGTGAGAATACATGAGGTTGGTTTCAGAAGATAGTTAATGTCTGGAGGGGCAAGATATGTTTCTCTTGTGTAATTCAGGAGAAGAGCAGTGACAGCCAGCTCTGGTCTAGAAAGAGCAAACTGGAACTAAGAAGCCATCTCTTCTTTTCTTTACCTCCTTCCATCTCATCTCCACCTGTGATAGAAAACATGTAGTTGAAGTCTGAGGGGCCCAGCACTTTCAAAACACACACACACACACACACGGGACATGGAGCTGGAGCCCTTTCTCAGAGACTACAAAATTTAACTTGGAACCTATAAAGAAGGAATACATGGACAAGAATAGCCAAGAAAAAAATTTAAATAGACTAATGAGAAGGGTAGAACTCGGACAATTTGATGTTTAGACACATGATTAAGTTTATAGCTGTATCAGTGTGGTATAGTAGATGCCACAATATATAGATTAATGGACAGAATAGCAAACACAGAAACAGATTTTTAATTCAGGAGATACTTGGGTAAGGTAATAGTTTGATTTCACTTTCTGGGGAAAGGTAGAAATAGCCTTTAAATAGCCCCAAGACAATTGCTTAACCGTGGGTATGGGAAGAGTACACTCATTCTTACTCGATATACCGGAAGACATTTAAGATGAGTAATGGGTTTAGAGACATAAAATAAGTAGAAAGTGTAAGTGAATATCTCAAGATGAGAAAAGACCCATTAAGAATAAAGCAAAGGATAAAAAGAAGAATTGCTTCATCCCCTTACATAAAAATTTAAAACCAATATACCCAAAAACATAAATAGGAAAAATACAGGCTGGAAATTTTTAGAACATGAGTATTTGACAAAAAAGTAATATCTTGGGTATATAGAGAGCTTCTGAAATTTAGAAAAACCAAAATATTTTCCAAGTTTCAGTTGGTTCCTGATTAATTCTATACAGAAGGTCACTTCATTCAGCTACCTTGACGTACATTACTCAAATAATTTAGCTTGGAAGAACATCAGGAAATCACAGTACTCAAAGCTAGGCTTTCTATGGATGCTTTTTGGGAGTCAGGGGGTGGGTTTAATGGCCACTATGTCTAGCTATGCCTTCTTTACACATTTTCCAGACAAATATTAATTAAGACTAGGTTATATTAAGTAGAAATTTGGAACCTAATGGCCCATCTGCCTGCATGAGAGTGCATATTCAATGTTGTTTCTTTCCTAAAGAGAATCTTGGCCAAACTCTATAGTATTCCTTCAGAAACTCCTGATCATTAGATTTAAATTTCCCCAAAAGATGTCACTCCTACACTAGTTCAGTGTCCTACTGAGACCACTTTTTTTCCTAGATCCCTAGAACAGCCTAACTTAACGTATGGGATATGCAGCATTGAACTCCCAGCTACCTAATATCTGTTAGCTATGGGTATGAAGCACAGTATTTATAAAGGAACATTAAGGATTTTCTCTATGTCACCTCCTCAGATCCTTTAAAATGTACCCCAGAGCTAAGTCAGGCAAGTATCTAGCAAAGACCACCTATACAATATTTTCCCTATGTAAACCTAGAATCTCTCTTTAGTTTGAGGCTGTTGGTCAGCCTTGCAGGACACCCTACAAAACAGTTACATGAAATTCGTCATTGTGTCAACTGTAAGAATGTTGTTGATTATGTTACACAATGGTCTCTTTATGTGGACTCTCAAGAGTTATTTCATCCTGGCCCCAGTACTGGAATATTTGTGCATCTCCTGAACAGTTCATCTGCTACTATCTTATGGGCACTGTGAGTTGGCTTTACACATTTGCTGATAAAAAGTTTGAGCCAAATTTGTGCTTCATCCCGAAAATCAGGGCACTTTGGCCTTCAATATTTTTATTAGCCTCCTTCTCAAATGTTGCAAATCCTTCCCCGAGTTGCCATTTGTCTTCTATTTTGACTGCTTGTAGTTTTGTTTTGTTTTTTTTTACATAAAAATGTTCAAGCTCAAAATGTATTGGTCCTTTTGATTACTCTGTTCCCCTCAAAGCATGAGACTCTGGGGACACCTGTGAAAGGAGAGAGGAAAGGATGGAAATTTGAGCCAGAGGGGCTTCTTCTCACGTGAAACTCTGACAAAGTCTCCGCCAGGCTGTGAGATGCCCTTGAGCAAAATGACAGATTCAGAGGAGTCTGGCGTTGGAGAGGAATAACCTGGGCAATGGACCCTGCCCCCCCCCCCCCCATTGCAGCCCAGGGAGCAGCTCAGGGAGATTGAGACCTTGACCTCAACAGTGAGACAGATATAACAGTGCTGTATAGGCAGACTGTCTATTCCCCTCTCAGGTCAGCTTCTCTTACAGGGAGATGGGAACAGGGCACTTCTGCACCTGTCACCGCTCACACCTGGTCTGTGCACACATCCACACATCTTCAGGGAATTTGTCCTCCATAGTTTTCATGGGCCTCTCTCTGAAGATAAGTCTTAACCAGGGCAAAAGACAAGTTACGGTCCATGTCTGTGCTGTGAGCCTTCTAGACACAACCGATGGTCCGATCTCCCTCCTCCACCATTAGTTCGATTTCCATCCCTCTTGCCCTTAGCTCTGCCGCTCTTGATTGCTTACCTAGAATTGTGATCCAAACTCTCCTTCTGGAAGGGTCGCTGAGCTCTTGGTGATCACGCTCATTAGACTGAGGTTGATGCCTACGTATTCATTCACAGTCACAGGAGGACAAGGGGGTAGGAAGCAGAACCTACATGGATCACCTCAGTTCCACGCACATTCTTTACAGCTGTCATCGTGTACAAACAGCTCTACCCCCCTTTGCTAATCAGGAGCATTTGCCCCTTCCAAAATGGTGACTCTTCTTGTTTCTTGAGTGCTGGACCTCACGGTCGATTTTTCTGAAGTGAAATCTGGGCAGCTCACCTCCATGCCCAGTGCAAAGAATGACAAGGGAAGTATTTGCAGTCAATAATAATAATAATAATAAAGAAACCCAGATATTTACAATGAAATTCATGTGCTACATCAAGAGACCAGAAGAAAAAATTGGGAATAGAGTCATTTATATACATATGTATGTATGTGTATATGTGTGTGTGTATACATATATATATGAATTCATAATTCGGTGAACATAGAATTTTAAATAAGCAAGGAAAGGGAGAAAAATACAATTTGATTCCTTTTAAAGGTTTAATTTATTTGAGAGAGAAAAAGAGAGAGAGCCTGAGAGGAGAGAGGTCAGTAGGAGAAGCAGACTCATTGCTGAGCAGGGAGTCCGATGTAGAACTCAATCCTGGAACTCCAGGATCCTGACCTGAGCAGAAGGCAGTCGCTCAATGAGCCACCCAGGTGCCCTACAATTTGATTTTAACTAATCTCTGATACAGAGATAGTTTAAACATATAAATAAAAGAGGAAAGCAAAATGCATACAATCCTAATACTCATATAAAAGAAATATTTCTCTTGGTCGAAAGAAATGCCATAAATAAATAGCAAATTGAAAAAAGTATTTAAAAACCAATAGAACTACTTTTAATATCTGTATATAAAGAAGTCTTACAGTTTTTTTTTAAACAAGATTTTCTCCAGCTTATGACTAGTTTATAGTTTATGATTCCGTATTGTACATCACTTCATTCCATTACTTTGGACTACATGACATAAATAGTTTAACTTGGAGGATACCTCAGGAAGCAACACTGCTCAAAGCTGGTCATTCTGTGGGAGCTTTATTGAGTTTTTCCTTTTTCTTTCTTTCTTTTTTTTTTTTTAATGTGAGCCATGGGCTTTTGGTTATGCCTTCCTTCAACATTTTACGGAACAAAATTATTGAGTCTGTGCTATATGGAGCAGAAATTTGGGTCCTCAATAGTCCATCTGTCTGTGATTAAGAGCCATTTCCAAGTTCTTTCCCGAGGAGCATCTTACCAGGTCATTACTGCCCACAGCGTGGCACTCTCATGGTTCTTCTGATTTTTAATATGCAGAGAAAATGTTTCCCTCACCCTAGTTCCCCTGTCAGCTCATGTTTAAGTTTGTACTTGAAATCAAACAAAACAGCTGCAGTCCAGATATTGTCAGAGGGGGGTTGACATTTTCATATTTTTTCATATTAGTCTTACTCCCATCCCGTTTTATCTTATTTTATTACTCTTTATTGTTGTGATTTATTTTTCTCTTTTCTAGCATGCTGCAGTCATCCAGTTTTTCTTTTCTACTGATTTAAACCTTTTATCCCCTGCATCTACCATTCCAGTGGTTATCTTTAATTCTCTCCTCAGGCTTCTAATATTATCTGATCGGGGTCATGTGAAAAGAACAAGCATATTATTGGAACAAAAATTGCCATGGTCCATCACTTCTCGCATGTAGCATGTGCACGCTTCTTTTTTGGCAAGGTGCTAGTCTTGAAAATACCAATGGAGTTATAAGGGGAGATCAGAAAGAAGACACCAGAGGATTGGCAAGCGTCTCTCTCAGCATTCTGGTCGTCTTTAAAATACCAGGGAAGATATGTGGAGATAACAGAAATAGGAATGTATACTGGCGCCAGCCGGTGTCCTCTAGTTTCCTCTATCAAGGTCAACTGCCTTCACTATAAATCTTTGTATCTGTTTATTTTTTTTTAAGATTTTTAAAATTTATTTATTTGTCAGAGAGAGAGAGAGAGAGCAAGAGCGAGCACAGGCAGACAGAGTGGCAGGCAGAGACAGAGAGAGAAGCAGGCTCCCTGCCGAGCACGGAGCCCGATGTGGGACTCGATCCCAGGACGCTGGGATCATGACCTGAGCCGAAGGCAGCCGCTTAACCAACTGAGCCACCCAGGCGTCCCAGTATCTGTTTATTTTTGAATAGGAAATAAATTTAGATGATTCAAAAAATCAAAAAATATTAAAGGCAGAGAGTGAAAACTTCACTTTTCCTTCACCTAGTTCTCGGGACAGCTACCTGTGGCTTGTACTTACTAGCTTTTTCTGTACTCTTACGAAGTTCCTTTATATAGTATAAACAAATAGGAATATACATTCCTACTTTTGCTCTCCTTAACATAAAATACACCATATGATTCAGGTTTGTGTACTTTTTTTTTGCACTTCATAATATTCCTTGGAGATATTTCCCCATCAATGTATAGTTTCTCTCATTCTTTGTTACCATAGTGTTATGTGACCTTGGGGCCCCGCCGTCAAGCCACCACCCTCTCACTGATTCCTGTGGTGATTCACATTCCCTTTTTAATTAGTTCCAACCAATTACTGTTACAAATAATACTATAATATCTATTTACGTGTCATTTTCCACCAATGGGAGTATGTATGTAAGTTCCCCAATATGGGGTTACTGGGTCAGATGGTATATGCATTTTTAATTTGGTATTTACAGGAAAATTGCCATCCTTAGGGACCGCAGCAGTTTATACCCCTGACCAGCAGTGCATTTGTGCTTGTCTCGAGCAGCCCCACATCCTCAGGGTGTATCACCTTCCATCTGGTCATATATTTAAAAGCAATTAATATTTCCATTTCTGTGAACACTCTGCCTATACTGTTTGCCCATTTATCTATGGTTGGTCTTTTTCTTGTCAACTCTGAAGAATTCTTTATGTGTTTGGGAGATTAGCCCTGTGTCTATGATATAAGATACAAATACTTTTTCTCAATCTATCTTTTGCTTTCTTATGGTGTTTTTGCTTTGTGGAAGTTTTGGGGGTTTTTTGGTTTTTGTTTTTTTACAAAGAGAGAGGTTTTGTCAAGCTTTTCATTTATGACTTCTGGGTTTTGAATAGTTTTTGAATAGTTACAGATTTCTTCACTCCAGAATCCTAAAGGAAATCACTTGTGGTTTTTTTCCATACGTTATGATGGGAGGTAGGGATCCAACTTAATTTTGTTTCAGATGACTACCTGTTGCTAATACTATTTATTAAAGAGTCCATCTTTTCCATCTCATTGACATTACGTGCTATCTGTAACACATACTAAATTTATAAATTTGTATGTACTTTTTTACTCTGAATCAATAGCTGTTCATGCAGCAACCTCACCCAGTTTTAATTATAGAGGTTTATCGTATGTTCTGTTTTGTCATAGTCTGTTATAATATGCTTTTATGTCTAGTGAAAGTATCCTATTGCTATTTTTTTAATCAGAGATTTTTAAGGTATTTTTGGTTTTTTTCTAAATGAAATTTAAAATCAGCTTAGTCTGTTTCCAAAAACCCTGTTAGTATCTATATCGGAATTACATTCACTTCATAAAGTAATTTAGGATAAACAATATCCTTTGGTTATAGTTTTGGTCCAAAACTAGTATGTGCCTTTCCATTTGCCTAAGTTGTCTTTTACATCAGTTGGGACACATTAAAGTTTCTATTCCAATAAGACTTGCTCTCCTGCAGTTAAGTTCATTCTTGGATGTTTTCTCTTTTTGATGGCTGCTCTAAGTGGGGTCTTTTCTATCATTGTAGCTTCTCCTGGTAATTGTTTGTATATGAAGATGTCTCTATATTAAATCTACATCCTCTCTATTCTAAGGAGTTTTGTAAAAAGACTTCATTTACTTATTTGAGAGAGAGAGAGCACAAGTGAGATGGGGGGTAAGCGGCAGGCAGAGGGAGAGGGAGAAGGAGGCTCCCTGCTGAGCAAGAAGCCCAGGGCCTTATTCCCAGGACCATGATACCAGGACCTGAGCTGAAGTCAGATGCTTAACTCACTAAGCCACCCAGGTGCCCCAGGAGTTTTTTATTACTCATTTGTAATTGTTTGTTCCATTGATTCTTTAAGGTTTCAGATATGTAGTCATATCATCTTTAAATATTGATTGTTGGGCCTCCTCCTTTTATTATTTTCTGCCTCTAATGCTTTTTTATTATCTTATTCTGGTTTGTTTCTTATTGTCTTTATGTTGTCTTGTCATGAGCCTTCAAAGAAGATATTCCTGATTTAGTCAGAGTGCCTATAGTGTTCCACAAGGCAGAATGGGTATATCATATTAAGGTAGTAGCAATCAAATATTCAGTTAGAGTATTTGGGGGTCAAAATTGGACTTGAAAATTTTGTCAAATGACTTTTCAGCTTCCATGGAGATGATCATCTCATTTTTCTTCTCCAGTCAGTGAACATAATTAAGATATTAAATATTTTATAACATAAAAATACATTAAATATTTTTAAATATTGAAGGCACATTTGCATCTTTTCATACGCTTACTGGACATTTGTATCTCTTTGGAGAAATGTCTGTTCGAGTCCTTTGACCACTCTGAATTGTGCTGTTTGTTGTTGTTGTTGTTAAGTTGTAGGAGTTCTCTACAATTTTGGAAATTAATCCCTTATGGCATATAATTTGCTAATGTTTTCTCCTATTCTGTGTACTGTCTTTTCATCTTCTCAGTGGTGTCCTTTGATGCATAGAAGTCTCTCATTTTAATGAAGCCCATTTTATCTGTATTTCTAAGAGTTTTATAATTTTAGATATCAGTTCAAGTCTTTGATCCATTTTGTGATCATTTTTATTTTTATAATATTTCTAATTTATAGCAATTGAAAACAAATCAGTGACTACTATATGTCTCCAATGCTTCCCTCTTTTAAAAACAAGTATCTGTTAAATTTGCATGTCACCATTCTATATTGAGTTGTGGGAGTGGGGCCAGTTAGTTTTAGTGTGTGTCTCCATATCAAAAGAAGCCACATCGAAGGAGAAACATCTAAACCCGATGTAAATCACAAGAAAGTACTTTAAGTATGTTGCCATGTTTGAATGAGAATTTGGAGTCTTGAAAAGAGTCTAGTGTATTTTGTGTGTGGAAAGAACATAAATAATTAGGACCAGTGTGCAGACTATAGTAGATCAATTGCATTAATGGCCCCGTATAGTAGGTACCCCACCGTCACAGTCTGCCCCATTATCTTATATTTTTCTCCCACTCTGATTTAGGACTCAGCCAATTTACCTGCTTTGGTTAATGGAATATCAGCAAATATGTTACAAAGAATATTCTGAAAGAAGATGCATGTGTCTGTTAATCTCTGGCATGACTGAGTTATACTCTTCTGTGTTTCTGCCATGCTATGAGAACATGTCAGTGCCAGCCTAATTAAATGAGATAAACTTGGAGGAAACTAAGTTCTCCCATCATCCAAAAAGAGGTCATCCAAGATGATCCAGTAGTTAGCTGGACATAATGAGGAAAGCCAGCCGAGATTAGAAGATACTTCTAATCAAATCCAGTCTAAATAGTTGACCCAGAGGAAACTAAAAACAAAACCCCCATTATTTGGGCAGAGGAGGTGTTACATAGCCCAGTTGTAGCAGATAAATAACATATCAATAAATAAGTTACATAGCATAATCTATCTAGTTGAAAGATAAGCCTTCCATCCCATTTTTTATTTTTAGGCACTTGGCATTTCTTAGAAAATAGACTTAATAGGCTTGTGAGTCACTCTGATGCAGTGTTTGGACATGATAGATCTGAGCTCTTTTAATAAAGACCTTAGGTATCTAATCCATGATTATCATCTATCAACATGTGGTGTCAATGTACATTGCTATGTCTCACTGGGAATTCCATGGACAATCAATAAAGAATTCTGTTTCAGTGACCCTGATTTCTTGGCTTGGCCTGGGAGCTCATGATGTCAACATTCAAATCTCTGAATGCAAAGAGGAAGCGATTTTAATTATTCACTTCAGTTTTCCAATCATTTTCAGTGATGAGCTATCACCACCGACAAATCAGGGCATAATTCTATTTACTTTTGAAATGTGTTTGCTCCTCTTTAGGTTTGTCTAAGATAGCCCTGTGTTACACATTCACCTGAAACAAGACCCCTGAACTTCATTATCTTTATTCCATGGCAGACCTTTGAACACTTTGCACTGATATAGACATTACCAAGCATTAGTATACATACTAGTTAACATTTTACTAATATTCTCTGTTGTAGCCAATAAAATTTGTTTTAGAGGCTTGGCACAAACTTATATACACAAAAATGTGGCACATGGCAGTGGAAATTCCTGAGATGGCACATCTACACTGCTCTTTGCCCTAGTAAGAGACGGCCTTTGTAACTAGAAAAAAAGTTCAAAACTAAACTCTTGACTTTATCTTTGAGATATTCTTTGCCCAGACTTCTCAAACTCAGTAAATGGGTCAAAAATAGACCCAGGAACTAAGACCATAACTCTGGAAGTCATCTTGATTCCTCCTTTCCCCGACATTTCCAATCTGTCAGCAAAGCCTATCAACTCTGTGTGCAAAATATTTCTCAAAGACAAACTCTTCTAGCCGTTTCCTCTTCCCCTTTGTATTCCTGAACAGTTGCTCTTTTTTCCTCTGCATTAATGTCTTGCCTTTTTATCCATTCTTCATATTTTAGTTAACCTGTTATTTTAATGAATTTTTTGGAGATTAATTTCAGATTTGCAAAAACTTTTAAATATAATACCACTATTCCCATATAATCAAATTTACCAGGTGTTAATATTTTACCACACTTACTTTATCATGTCTATCAATATATCCATTCATCTATGTATACAATTTATTTTCTAAAAGAGCTGAGAATTCCAGTCCAAAATCAAACATTGCATTGGTTGTAATGTCACTTTAGTCTCCTTTAATGTGGAGTTTCTGTCTGTATCTCCATGAGCTCGATACTTTTGAAGAGTAAGGCCAGTTAGTTTGTAGTATGTATTTAAGTTTTATATAGTAAGATTTAGGTTCAGGGCATGCATTTTTGGCAGAAATACCACAGAAATGGTGGTACATCAGATCAGGAGACACACAAGATCAGTTTGTCCCATTACTGGTGATGGTAGCTTTGATCATTTGGTTGAAGTGTTTTCCAGGTATCTTTACAGTAAAGGGACTGTTTTCCCTGTGCCAATGCTAAGGTATAGTGATAAAAACAGGATCTCAAAAAGATATTTGTACATGTTCATTGCTCCTTTACTTTTTTTTTTTTTAAGATATCATTTATTCATTTGACAGAGAGAGAGACATACACAGTGAGAGAGAGAGCACAAGCATGGGGAGTGGAAGAGGGAGAAACAGGCTTTCTGCTGAGCAGGGAGCCCAATGCGGGGCTCGATCCCAGGACCCTGGGATCATGACCTGAGCCAAAGGCAGATGCCCAACAACTGAGCCACCCAGGTGCCCTGCTCCATTACTTTTAATAGCCCAAAGGTAGAAGCAACCCAAATGTCCATTAATAGATGAATGGATAAAGAAAATGTAATATAGACATACAATTAAATATTTTACCACCAAAAAGGAAGGAAATCCTGTCACAAGCTATAATGCGGTTGAACCTCAAAGACATTAGGCTAAGTGAAATAAGCCAGTCATAGAAGGACAGATACTATATGACTCCCATCATAGGAATTATCTAAAATAGCCAAAATCATAGAAACAAGATGTAGAAAGAGGTTTGCCAAGGGCTAGGGAAAGGGAGAGAATAAATCAGTATTTAGTGGTATATACATGTATAATAATGGGTTCAATTGAAAGATGAAAAATTTCTAGAGATCTGTTGCACAACATTCATAGGTATACTTAAAAATGGCTAAAATGATAAATTTAATGTTATTTTTTTTTTACCACAATAATAATAAGAAGAAGAAGATGGCCAGAACATTATGGGAAAAAAGTGTTTATCCTCAGTGGTAATCATTTGTTTACTCATTTATTCATTTATATCAATATAGTTTCAGGGATCTTACTTTATCTGTAGATTATATTACTGTATTTAGTAATTGTCCCATATTTGACCAGTGTGAGCTAAGCCCCATCTAGCTGGTTCCTGAATACTTTTGATCAATCTCCATTATTCTTTTTCTTTTTTTCTGGGTTCTGGGCTCATCTATCCTTTCTTTTCTGAAGCCCTGTCTCCCAGAAACCAAAATTTGAGTGCTTGGTTTTGTGGGGTATTATTGCTTCAAGGTCCTCTCAGTGGATAGAACTAGGAGGTGTATTATTCTGTTAGACCAGTTTATTTCAATCTTCTCTCATTTTTTTACCGGTTAATTTGCTTTAGGAACACACATGGAACCCCAAATTTAGGTAATAAAAAGAAGCTTATTGGGCGCCTGGGTGGCTCAGTGGGTTAAGCCGCTGCCTTCAGCTCAGGTCATGATCTCAGGGTCCTGGGATCGAGTCCTGCATCGGGCTCTCTGCTCAGGGGTGAGCCTGCTTCCCTCTCTCTCTCTCTGCCTGCCTCTCTGTCTACTTGTGATCTCTCTCTGTCAAACAAATAAATAAAATCTTTAAAAAAAAAAAAAGCTTATTGTATAAACGTCATATAAAAATTAAACATAACATTTACAAAACTAGTAGTATAAGTCTACAATACATTATTGGAAACTCTTGGGACCACATGTATTTTGGTATTCAATTATTTTGAGATTTCATAAATGTAATACTTACATTATGTAACATACTCAGTAGGGTAAGAGCAATACCATGTAGCAAAATGTTAATGTTTTATAGCAAAGCATCACACCAAGTGGGATTAAGAAAGATAAAATAAACTTCATTTTTGTTCCGGTCAGATTCTACCATTAGACAGATTTGCTATGAACTCTTGTAGAAATTGAAATCTTTGGATTTAGGAATTGCAGATAAGGGATTGTGAACCTATAATCATGTTTTTCTACAAGAATTTAATGCAATATTTCTCCAAAATTTATCTAGTTTATTATATCTAGTCCATTTCTTTGTAGTAGCTGTTGTTTTTATTTCCAATTGGAAGTTCTAACTCACAATTGAGGTTATTGGGGATGATAGAACTATTTATTCGTGTAATTATATCCTTCATTGTTATATGCATCAATTAGTTCATAATCACTAATTACATGTTTGCCCAGTCCACATGTGTGGCAAAACAATGCTCATGTTTACCATACCATTTCCTCTTCCTAAGTGCACAGGAAGACTATATTTCCCGGCATCCAGAGCAGTTACCTTTGGAGAACATGCCATTGCCAGATAATAGAGTATAGATGAAAATGAGGGGAGCCATTTTGAAGACAAGCTCTGAAAAACATCCCATGTGACACTTCAACTCTCATTTCCTTTCCCATAGAAATTCTGGATACCGTGTGTTCCAGATCATATGGCATACAGGATGGAGGAAGACTGACCTATGCTGTGAGTGAATAGTGTTTTATTGTGTTAAGCCACTGTGATTTCAGGGATATTTTTGTCACATCAGCACAGCTTACCAAATAATTCTTCCCCAAATAAAAATCCATCCTCTCTTGGCATGAATTTTTAGCATAGAGCAAAAATTCATCAAGCCATTCTCTTTTAAGTATGACCGTCATGTATATCACAAGTTGATTTATAGGTTATGTGTCAATGGTTTCGTCCCACTGCAAATTGAAATGTTAACCAGTAAGTTCAGATGATAGTAATTGCCTTTTAATATTGCCTATCAATGATATTGTTCAAAATCCAGTAGTGTTCCTTGTTTGATCAAGACATCCTACTAACAGCTTATTTAGCTTTCTTTTCTCACCTTGAGTTTCCATAACATGTCTCAGCTTCCCTGCTCCAGGATTTACTCCAGAACCCCAGGATCTTGTTTGGCCCAGTCACAACAAAAGCCCAGAAGTACAGAATAGTTAATGCCCCCTGGAGCAACTCAGCTGCAGGATGGTGAGTCCGTGGCTGAAAATCTAAATCTCTTATCACTTTGAAGGGAAATTCTGAGGTATATTCTACACAGTTCCTTAGCATATCCCCAGTAGAACAGAGTTCTACTTTCTAGAACAATAGCCAGATCAGTAACATACTCTATGTTGGCTTTCCTCCAGAACCTCTTCACCTCCTCAATCTTTCTGCTTTCATATTGTGGTTTACTGGGATCATGCCCAAATTTATAAACTGTTTTAGGGAAACCAAACTAATTCAAAATTTCTGTTGTAGTGCTGTCTTTTGTGAATTTGTTCTATGAAAGCAACCAACTTGACTCCCAGTTGATTAGAAAGGAATTACATATTGTTTGAAAACAGTGCAAAAACAAACAATACATTAGTTACTGAGGTGGTAACTAGTAAACAGATTTCTAATTCAATAAAATCCACTTTAAAGATTGACACTTTCCTGTTTTGGCTTCTTACATATATAAAATCTTCACCAAAAAAAAAAAAAAAAAATGTATTCTAGGACACAGAGACTTCTAGTCTATATTTGTAAAGGAGCTCTAATCAGCTCTCATTATTATTTTGAACTGAATCCATGCTGGGGATCTGAGCTCTCTAAAAGGGGAGCTAGTGGAGAGGAAGCAAGATTAGGCAAGGAGGTCATCCAACTGCAATGCAAACCTGAGGCTCTCAGCCAACCTACCAGGGCGCTCCAGAGTAAAGATTTCCCATTAGAGGAGTCCTAGGCCCTAGTGTTGACACCATGCTCAGCCATGGCAAGAGGGTGGCTGCCCAGAAAAAGTGTTCCTCTGTTCAAAGGACATGGCAGATCCTGAAGGTGCTAATGACTGGCAGCTGGCTGTTAACCATTCTTTTTGTAGCTGAATGGTAAATTCTTCCCTGAAGGAAGATTCAAGTAGGACATCCCCATGGCTGCCACAGTTTTACAAATATAAACACCAGTATGAAAACTACATGGCAAATTACCTAAGATGAACTACAGTCTATTAACTGAATGTAAAGTGAGATGATCTAGTTGGAGTCCAAAATGGCAGAGGAGCAGGAGACCTTAATTTCGTCTGGCCCCAGGAATTCAACTAGATAGCTATCAAATCATTCTGAACATATGTGAACTCAACCAGAGATCTAAGAAAAGAATAGCTGCAATGCTACAAATAGAAAAGTGACCACTTTCTGCAAGGTAGGAGGTGCAGAGAAATGAATCCAAGACAATATATGGGATGACAGACCATGGGAGGCTAGAGCCTCCATTAGCCGGCTCCCAGCAAATGATAGGGCAGCAGTGTACAAAATCAGAACTTTTAGAAGTCCATAGGTGCACCACAGCAGCCTACAGGGTTTGGAGACTCAAAGCAGGGTCATGTGCTTGAGATAGAAATGCTCAGTCACAGGCCAAATGAACATGGAATACTGATGGAGACCAGGGAGGCAGAGTGATTGACTGCTTTTCCCTAAGAGTGCACTGAGGATTGGGGCCCCAAGTTTTTGGCTCTGGGGCCAGAGATGGGAGGACACAATTTTCATTCTCGTCCTCCAAAGCTGTACAGAAAGCTTTCAGGGAACAAAAGCTACCTGGAGCAAACCTGAGCAGATTACTTAGCTTGGCTTCTAGCTAGGGCGGTACAGTTCTGCCTCAGGCAAAGACACTTGAGAATCATTGCAATAGGCCTCTCCCCCAGAAGATCAGCAAGGACATCCAGCTAAGACCAAGTTCACCAATCAATGAGAACTGCAGAACTCCAGTGCTAGGGGCAAATAGCACATAGAATTCATGATTTATTTCCCCAATGATTCTTTAGTCTTTCAAATTTAATTTTTTTCTCTTTCTTTTTTCAACGAATTTATTTTATCAACTCTTTTTAAAATCTTTTTATTTTCACTTTTACAGTTATTCTATACTTTAATTGTATTTCATGAAGTTTAAGAGCATGCTACTAAAGAATGAATGGTTCAACCAGGAAATTTAAAGTTTAAAAATTCATGGAAACAAAAATGAAAACATAAATGTTCAAAATCTTTGGGATGGAGCAAAAGTAGTCCTAAGAGGAAAGTATATAGCAATACAAGCCTTTCTCAAGAAACAAGAAAGGTTTCAATTACACAACCTTAATTTACACCTAGAGGAGCTGGAGAAAGAACAGCAAATAAAGCCTAACCCCAGCAAGAGAAGAGAATTAATAAAGATTAGAGCAGAAATCAAAGAACTAGAAACCAAAAGAACAGTAGAACTGAGCAAAGAAAGTAGGAGCTGATCCTCTGAAAGAATTCATAAGATTGATAAAACCCTGGCCAGGCTTACCAAAAAGAAAAGAGAAAGGACTTAAATAAATAAAAATCATGAATGAAAGAGGAGAGATCACAACCAACACCAAAGAAATACAAACAATATATAAGAAGATAATATGAGCAACTCAATGCCAACAAATTAGGCCATCTGGAAGAAATGGATGCATTCCCAGAAACATATAAACTACCAAAACTGAAACAGGAAGAAATAGAAAACCTGAACAGATCCATAACCAGCAAGAAAATTGAAGCAGTAATCAAAAATCTCCCAACAAGAGCCCAAGGCCAGATGTCTTCCCAGGGGGAACTATACCCAACATTTAAAGAAGAATTCTTCTGAAGCTGTTTCAAAAAATAGAAATGCAAGGAAAACTTGCAGACTCTTTCTATGAGGCCAGCATTATCTTGATCCCAAATCAGACAAAGACCCCACTGAAAAGAATTACAGACCAATATCCCTGGTAAACATGGATGCAAAAATTCTCACCAAGATACTAGCCAATAGAATCCAACAGTACATTAAATGGATTACTCACCAAGACCAAGTGGGATTTATTTCTGGAATGGAAGGGTGGTTCAACACCTGCAAATCAGTGTGATACACTACATTAATAAAAGAAAGGACAAGAACCATATAATCCTCTCAATAGATGCAGAAAAAACATTTGACAGAGTACAGTATCCTTTCTTGATTAAAACTCTTCACAGCATAGGGATAGAGGGAGCATACCTCAATATCATAAAAGCCATCTAAGAAAAGCGCACAATGAATATCCTTCTCAGTGGGGAGAAACTGAGAGCTTTACCCCTAAGGTCAGGAACATGGCAGGGATGTCCACTATGACCACTACTGTTCAACTAGAAGTCCTAGCCTCAGCAATCAGACCAACCAAAAGAAATAAAAGGCATCCAAATCATCAAAGAACTCAAACTCTCATTTAAAATTTTTTTTTCAGTGTTGAAAAATTCATTGTTTGTACAGCACACCCAGTGCTCCATGCAATACATGCCCTCCACAATACCCACCACCAAGATCACCCCACCTCTCACCACCCTCTCCAAAACTCTCATTCTTTGCAGATGACATGAAACTCTGTGGAAAACCCAAAAGACTCCACCCCCAAATTGCTAGAACTCTTAACAGGAATTTAGCAAAGGGAGGATATAAAAATCAATGCACAGAAATCAGATGCATTTCTATACACCAACAACAAGACAGAAGAAAGAGAAATTAAGGAGTCAATCCCATTTATAATTGCACCCCAAATTATAAAATACCTAGGAATAAGCCTAACCAAAGAGGCAAAGGATCTATACTCAGAAAACTATAGAACACTCATGAAAGAAATTGAGGAAGACAAAAAAATGGAAGAACACTCCATGCTCATGGATTGGAAGAACAAATACTGTGAAAATGTCCAAGCTACCTAGAACAATCTACACATTCAGTGAAATCCCTGTCAAAATACCATCAGCTTTTTTTCACAGAGCTGGACTATATAATCCTAAAATGTATATGGAATCAGAAAAGATCCTGAATAGCCAGACAAATGTTGAAAAAGAAAACCAAAGTTGGTGGCATCACAATGCCAGAGTTCAAGCTCTACTGCAAAGCTATAATCATCAAGACAATATGGTACTGGCACAAAAACAGACACACAGATCAATGGAATAGAATAGAGATCCAGAAATGAACCCTCAACTCTACGGTCAACTACTTTTTAATGAGGCACAAAAGAATATCCAAAGGAAAAAAGACCATCTCCTCAACAAATGGTGTTGAGAAAATTGGCCAGCCACATGTAGAAGAATGAAACTGGACCATTTCCTTACATCATACACAAAAATAAACTCAAAATGGATGAAAGACCTAAATGTGAGACAGGAATCCATCAAAATCCTAGAGGAGAACACAGGCAGCAACCTCTTCGATCTCAGCTGCAGCAAATTCTTGCTAGACATATTTCCAAAGGCAAGGGAAACAAAGGCAAAAATGAACTATTAGGACTTTATCACGATAAAAACCTTCTGCACAACAAAGGAAACAGTCAACAAAACTAAGAGGCAACCCAGAGAATGGGAGAAGATACTTGCAAATGATATTTCAGATACAGGGCTATTATCCAAGATCTATAAAGAACTTATTAAACTCGGGGCACCTGGGTGGCTCAGTGGGTTAAAGCCTCTGCCTTCGGTTCAGGTGGTGATTCCCAGGGTCCTGGGACCGAGCCCCGCATCAGGCTCTCTGCTCAGTGGGAGCCTGCTTCCTCCTCTCTCTCTGCCTGCTCCTCTGCCTACTTGTGATCTCTCTCTCTCTGTGTCAAATAAATAAATAAAATCTTTAAAAATTATTAAATTCAACACCTAAAAAAACAAATAATCCAGTCAAGAAATGGGCAGAAGACATGAACAGACATTTCTCCAAAGACGACATACAAATGGCTGACAGACACGTGAAAAAAATGTTCAACATCACTAGTCCCCATCAAAGTATTAAGTCAGAGGCAAGATCATTTTTCAGAGAGAATTGTGGAGATTAAGGCAATAACCCCCAATTTGTGAGATGCTGACTAATAATTTTTATCCCATTCAATTCCTTAATATGGTCAGTGCAAAAACCAGTGCTAACTCCAACTGCATTTTCCAACCTTCACAGTGATCTCTTTCCTAGAAGAGATGAATAAAGGTCCTAACATTTGATCTCTAGTTCCTTATTTGTGTATCACTTATTATTGTTCCTGTTTACTTGGACTTCCTAGATCCTGCTTGATTTCAGTGAAAGGAGCAACAGTTTATTAATTCTCTGCCACTGTGTCACAATCTAGTCATCTGGAGTCACAGCAACCATTCCTCCTAGGACTTGAACCTAACCTATTATATGTACAACCTCAAGCTTTTAGGTCCTGAGGAACAGCAAGTGGCAACCCTCTATTTGTTTTGGGAAGGAATAAAAACATAAGATAAATCTTTAGGAAATCAAAGAACCTAAAGATTTATCTTATATTTTTATTACTATATCCTCTGTTAAGTTAGGTCCTTGGCATTGGGGCTGGAGGGGGAGGGGTTCCAATGCCCCTAAGTGAATATTACCCCTAAGTGAAAGACACCTTGTTGCATACAGTGGTAACAGGGAATCTTTTTAGATTTTGGAATCAGATTTACATAGCATCTATGTGTCCTTTCACTAACAAGTAACACAGAAATCTGCCCAGAGCAGAGTAGAAGGTTTTCTAGCTGGTCTAGCCTACAACAAGAGTAGCCCCGTGAGCTGGTCTGATAACTGCATCTTAACCAACAGTATGCACGATGTATGACGCAGACCACTACGGTATGAGGAAACTCCTGAAAGTAGTGTTATTACAGGTAAGCTCGGGGGTTTGGAGCTAATTCATGCCACCAACAGCAGGTAACTATTCTCTTTTTGAGTAACAGCTCCAGGCTTGCTCATAAAAACAAGTATCTGATCATGGAACCAGGTAATTATGCAGCCCAGGCCATCCTTCATAAACAAGGTATCACCAGATCCATAACCAAGTCTACCTTAAAACCAAGTCTACCTTAAAACACTCCAGGAAAGAATATATAAAAGAACATATTGAGACATGCCAAAGGATCCAGCATTACTTAAATGGGTAGCTCACCTGGAACCCAGAGCATAGATATTTTCTGTATTTATAGAATATGCTTAATAAAATCTTACTGAATAAAGAATGACCACATGAACCTGTTCCTAGCAACAGAAGATTCCTACTATATAGAAGGCAATCAAATATTTTCTGAAATAAATTTTACCCAACATTAAGCTTCATTAATAATATTTATTTTAAAGGTCCCTTTTTATTTGTAACAAATATAAAGTCATCAATGTTTTACAAATTGTCAAAAATGCTTTAAGTACAAAAAAAATACATTAGTAAAATGAAAGTTATATTATTCGCTACAGACTTAATACTGTCGACATGCACACCATATTCCGGAAAAGCTCATGCATTAGTGGAAAAGAGAAGAAATGAGATATAACTGCTATGCTGGCTGATTACAAATTCATTGCTTCAGTCAGTTTCCTTTCTTCAGGGATACCATTTACCTGGAGTGTGGAAGAACGAACATGCACATGAGTTAGACAGGGTGCAAACACTTTTAGATTTTGAGCAAAACAAAATATGACAAGGAGTAATTTTCTATCTCCTTAATGCAATTTAAAGGAATTATGCTGACATTCTTTCTCTGTATTAAAAAAAGGGGGGGGGATTCTAAATCAGTCCTTTCCTTCTTAGGCCAAAGCTGTTAATGGTTTGTACCTCTCAGAAGGTATGGTCTGAAAATTCCTCCCACAGTAAACAAAAAGAATGGGGTTGACTGCAGGATGTAGGACTGTACCTTTTAATCGTGGCTTTTTAGAAAATACCGTGTGGGCTGGAAGGGCAAAGAAAATGAGAAAACCTGAAGGGGCATCAAACCTAATGGCTTGGGCCTCGTCCAAAAGGCAGTGCTATTGTCGGCCTGTAACTGCTCTATTATCCCAGCGAGTGCTTAAGTCCAGGATTACAACACCAGCAGCTAGTTCATTTCTTAAACTTTTTGGTAATCATTAAAAAAAAAAAAGAAAAGAAAAAATTAACTAAATAAAACTAACTTCAAAATATACTCTTCCTGCAAATTCCGTATGAGTAGCTACAAATAAAATTACTTGGTATCCAAGAGACAAACCCTGTGTTTAAATTGTCTTCATAAAGAAAACTGTGACCTCACATAGTGCTTTGAGGTACTTGGAAAGAGCAAATTATGATTTCAAATGTGGGTGCCTCTTTGTGGTACTGGGATGACCAGGAAAAGCTGTTGTACCCAGGAAAATACATAAAGAGCACTAAGTCCATGGAGGTGCATTCAGAGCAGAATAACTTGGAAACTGAAAAACAAATTATTTTTTCATTCAAACAAACAGAATGGGAATAAGGAATGTAACCTGCCCATTCAGCTCTTCTCTCTGGGAAGCAAAACTCTACTTGGTTGTACGATTATCAGAGACAGAAACACAACAATCTATCATAATTACAAAAAATGCCAGGGTGGTCTCTCTCCCTTTAGCACTTAGATACTTTGGGGACTCATCGAAAATAACAATGACAAGAAGAAAACAACCAAGAAGAGATAGTGCACTTTAGTCAATAATGTGCTCCAAATTACAGAAAAATATAAGAAAACAAGGAGGTAATAGGCTATCGTATTAACTAAAAAGGAGATCAAAGCTTCCTTGACTCAAGAAAAATACCTGCTCCCCCAAATCTGTTTTAGAAAAATAATCTAGAAAATTGGGTTGAACAACCTAAAAATCCCCCAGGGAAATTCTTTGGCTCTTACCCCATTTGCTCAAGCATAAACTGTCCTTGTAGTTAGAAATGCTGCCTATTACTAAAAACTAGCACATTAACAAGTCTACTTGCTGAAAATTTATACTGCTATCAAATATGTCTCTCTAATATCATCTACTAAGGCTCCCTTATTTCCTCAAAGGGACAATAAGTAAAATATGGATTTTTAAAATACACAAATAAATTATTTACTGTTTTACTATAAACAGTCTCCCTTCTACTCATGCCTTGCATGAAACAAATAAGCATCAGAGGAAAGGCATCTTAGAAGAGTTAGAAGTTTATGAATTTAATGAAGGAAATGTAGAAATTTTCCTTTAAATGTTTTCTTCTTAAAAAAAAAAGCCAGGCAATTAGTGTTAATAGGGATTTGTTTTTTGTCTTTGCTCTTTAGGTAACAGATATTTATAACTAAGTTTGTTCCTTCATCAATCTCCCGAATGCTTACACAGTAGCACCACAACATCAATTTATTGAACACCCTTGTTGAAACATGTTAGCATTTAATTAAAACAAGTGATCAAAACTGTAGGGGAAAATTCTGATAAACATTATCTCGTAATTAAAATCTGAAGAACAACTTTATTATACTTGCCTCAAATCTTTGAAAAGTTGTCAAACGAAAATCGCCTTAAATTCCCGAAAGCAGTAATAGAGAAAATAATTTTTGAATGAAAACATCCAATAAATTTCTATATGTGCCTAAAGTTTTTAAGAGACTTACTTAATAGCTTCCCTACTACAATACCACTATTCACACTCAGAATTCCACATCCAACTTACATTTTTAAAACTTCTCTTGCTTTTCCAAGAGAGCCACAAAAGGCATTACTGGTTGCCTGGCAATTAGAACTAGGAATCAACCACTAATTAGAAGACAATCATGAATAAGTTATCTACTTGGTACCTAGATGAATGAAATAATTGGCTGTGGAAATTTTTTAGGGACACTTGAAAGAAATAAACTTAAAGAAAGCAAGTCTTAGGGAAATAGAATAGTCAAGGGAGAATCGTCCGCCATCTTGTCATCACCGGTCAAGTTATAACAGCTTTTTAAAGTGGCATTAAAACCAGGCCAACCATTTCTCATTTATCCCCCTGAAGCCTCAGTGATTAGTCACAATGGTTTCCTTTTGTAAGAGTCAGTTTCAAGCTGCTCACTTACTGAGACAAATCCTGGATGCATCCAAGCTAAAAATCTTTCATACCAAGGGGAAGAATAGGGAGCTTCGCTGAAGGAAGGGAATTTTATTCAGTCTTCCTTAATTAGACAGGACCTCCATGGATGCTTTTGCTCTAAGATCATTTACCCTGTGTTTATCACTCTGATGCCAATCTATGCAATAATCTAAGCTATTGTTCTGAGGTGCTAACTCTGATTAATGAATGACACAACTGTTTTGCCTTAGTCAATGAAGCTAAAGTTTCATAAATTATGTGGTACTAAAATAGTCTCTTAATCTGTTAGCTTCATACATTAATAGCAACTTATTACTTTTAGTACTTACCTGTAGTCTGCTGTTGGGGAATCTGAGTCTGATGTGGCAAGTTCCTAGAAATGATTGACATTTTTGAGTAAAATGGTGTTTGTTTATAACACATACAAACAGACAGCAGCAGACCTACTAGAATGAAAAATTTTATAGCTAAGAAGATCCCCAGAAATCATCTAACCCAGCCTACCACCATGAATTCATGCATGAGAAACCTAAGGTCTGAGGAAGATAAATAATATTTAACATTCAGAAAGCTCCTATTGAACACTATGCTCTACCTCACAACAACCCTATGAGGTAGGTATTATTTTTCCCAACTTACAGACTTAGAGGTCCAAGGCTATATAGCTAAGAAGTGGCAGATAAAGATGTGAACCCAGGGACCCCAGGGCTTGCACTTAGAACACGTACACTTTCAGATCCAGGTCTAGAGCACATATACACACTCACACCCTCTCCCCGAACAACATACATACCCATCTTCATTCATTACGCCAAAACTATGCTCTTCTATCCCTGCCCAGGGAATGACACTGACCACCCACCCAACTGTACTAGTGAAGATGCAGAAGTCATCATCAGCCCTCCCCCCTTCCCTTCCTACATCCCGATCTTGGGAACTCTGGACGATGCTCCTCAATCTCTCTTTGTATCTGTCCTCTTTTCCCACCTGTGTTAGTTGAAGCCATCACCCTTTCTTACTTGGAATTTTGCAACTGAACTGAATTTTTTCCTCAGTCCCATTCTTGCTCCCTTATGATCAGCTGTGCACATTATTGTCAGATAATCTGCTAAGACACAACTCCGATTATGTCATTCAAACAACACACATTTCATTACTTCCTTATGCAAATTAAGTCTGGTTCAAAAGACCATCAATATATCTGGTCCCTACATGGAGCTCCCCCCACCCTGACTGCCTGACATAGAACCACTGGCATCATGGCCATGACCATCTCTTGTACCCAACTGCTCCCATTTGTGCTTGCAAACTCAGCTTAAAGTTTGTTACAATGAACACGAGTTACTCTCATAACTTAAAACTATCCCACAAGGAATGTTAATGAAAAAATTTTAACTTATTATTTGTTTTAATTAAGAAATATCTCAAGTACCACTTGTTCTAGCCTCCTCACCCTCAAAGCACTGCCTCCCTACTAGGTTACCATAGAGTGTGGTTTCATACACATGCAGATAGTTGTATTTCTCATCACATCATGTTTCTCGGCCCCAAAGTGCCTTACCAGTAAGAACCCCCTATTTTGTTCAGTCTCCCCAATAGTAAGCATGCAATAAATAGATTTTGAATGAACACACGCACAAGTGCAGATAGTTAGAAAGATTCACGTAAAATACATATATTTATTAATGTTCATACTCATTTAGTTTCAAATTTTAATATTAAAATTCATTTGCAAAAAAGTACAGTTTAGATTCTGTACTAGGAGTCAGCCCCATGCTACAGAGTAGGGCTAGATCCAAGCCAGGAGTTTTCAGTTTTTTTGTTTCTCTTCAGCAGTGGAATTCCTTTTAATTGAAATCCTAAGCAGAACTCTTGATGTACAAAAGAGATAAATGTGAGGTTGCCTGGGTTGAAACAAGGGAGCCGGAATCCCGCCTGCTTTGTTTCTTTTGCCCCACATGCTGGCCCCTAAGGCATTTCTAAGAAACCTCCAAGAAACAGAGTTTGAAAACCACAGATCTGAATCATTTCAGCCAGGCAAATATTATATTACGATCTAAAGTGGAAGGCTATATATGCTAAATACTATTTAAACTCTTAAATTAATCTATGGGAATGTTAATGACTCTAATTTTTTTTAGATTTCAGCTCTATTTTAAATATATTATTAAGGAAATAGCAAAATCAATTCTAATTCAATTCGAGGAAGTTACTTAATAATTCACTCCAATAATTACATTCTTGTTTGCTATTACCTATCAACCCTACTTATCCTTGTGTGAAATTATGGAGTGTTTTATTCTCCTGTTTATTCTTTCAGTACTTCACAAGATGTATTTATACTAGTTTTGATTATGGAAGTAAAATGATTAATTTATAAACCACAGAAGAAATAAGTTCTAGATTTAAAGATGGGAAAACAAACATCTTTAATACAGAAGTCAAAAAGCAATTTCACGGGCATTTGGGAGGGGGGTTTTTGTTTTAACTTCTCAGGTACAACTAAGGTGGGCCTATCTATTCTTTTTTTTTTTTTTAAAGGTTTTATTTATTTATTTGACAGAGAGAGAGAGAGAGATCACAAGTAGAGAGGCAGGCAGAGAGAGCGGGGGATGCAGGCTCCCCGCTGAGTAGAGAACCCAATGTGGGGCTCGATCCCAGGACCCTGAGATCATGACCTGAGCCGAAGGCAGCGGCTTAACCCACTGAGCCACCCAGGTGCCCCGGGCCTATCTATTCTATATTAAGAGGCTATTACAGCACATAACACACACACACACACACAGACACACACAGACACACAGACACACACACACACACACACACACACACATATTCATTTGCCATCACCTCTAGCTCTACCTAGCCGATTAATGGATTAAATTGATACATTTTGACAAAACAGAAATACTGAATATGACAAGGAAAGCCTTTCAAAAGCCCCAAATCAAGGACACCCCAAATTCAAAATCAATATTTGGCCAGTAGTTGGAAGCCCCCTCACTCCCGTTGGCCAGCCCAACTTACCCTTCTGTGGAACACAGTTTGAAAACCAGTGATCAAAGTCAATCTCCACCCCGTCATTTCTTCTCTAGCCCCTGATTTTCTTTCTCTCCACTACACCACTAAACTGTCTAAGCAGGAATGGGCTTGGCGAAGTTTGAGGAGAAAGTGTTGGTTGAGAAAGTGCCACACAGAAGGTAGCAAGAAATCTAGAGATCTGTGAGAAAGCAATGGTATGACTTGGGTTTAGGGGGTCATGACCTGCAGTGCATGTCCCAACTGTTTATTTGAACGATGTACGTGCACTATTTGCAACTTCAACTGCAATATGGATGAGTTCTATGAAAGTGCTTCTATGTGTTCAGTATGTGCAAGTCAGTATGAATCTTATGGGAGCCTAAGAGGGTCTTTTGTTTTTCTTTTTAGGGGCTCAACAAGAAATGTGTGGAGCAGCAACATCCCCAGCATTTCCAGGGTGGGCAGACTTGGTTCTGTTTTCAGAACCAAGTGCAGGTGAGCCCATGCATGTGAGAGGGTTCAAATGTCCACAACAGGCATACTTGAAGGGTGAATTCCACTGAAAAACTGAAGGGAGGTACCTCATGAGAGCACTGCTTCTGCGACACTAGAGAGACTCCCAATTCCTAGGAGTGACCCTGTTGCAGTCAAGCAGACTGGATGGTGAGAAGCATTTCCACCTTCAGTGAAAACACACTGCTGAAGGCAATTACACAGGAGAGTGGGGCTGACTTCAAATGGAGGTACACTAATCCTTCAACGATAGGACCTCTATAAAGTCATACAACTATTTAGAATGATTACGTTATTAATGGACAAATGGAAAGATTATTATGTGTAAATCACGTTACATAGAAAAATATTTAAGAAAACTGGAGTTCTCTAAATTATTAGCATTAATTATTTTCTAATTGTACTACCATTAATTACATGCATTTAAATAGACAATTATGTAAATTAGCCATTGCACAAACTTATTCTTTAAGGAAGCAAAGGTAATAACATACAAAGTAATAAATAAGTGATTTGGGGGGAGGACACAATTATTTATTATTTGTACAACCATTTTATGGTAATTTGACATTCTTGGATCTCCTGTAGAGTAATTCTATGAGTTAGGTTGATGATTATCAACACATTAGATTCTAACTTGCTGGAAGACTCAAAAGCAGAGAAAGGTTAAGTGATTTGCATTAAGCCACAGAATCTGTGCCAGAGTTGAAAATAAATGACATTAGTTTGGCTATGCATAATACAAAACACTTCTCTTTTGAATTAGTGTAGAGTCACTTAACAATAAGGAATATATTTAACAAGAGTAGTATATTTTTGGAATTTCCCAATTATTACAGCACAATTGATGTTGCCTAACCCTTGAATTTTCTATAATTTTTTTTTCTAACAAAATGCCAATTTGAACCCTTACCTACTTTTAGTAAAGAACCATCCATTATTTGGATTAAGGAAGGAAGGACACAGAGAAATTGGAAAATGTCACTATAATTTTTAATTTCAAATCCTAATTTTCACTGAAATCAGTGTAGAGCATACACAGAACATAAATGAGAAAGGAGATATTCACTTATTTCTTTCAGCTATTTTCTCCCACTTGTATAAAACCCAAGGCAAGCCTACCATAGCTTTGAACTGAAGCTGTACAAACCTATACAACCAAAAGCCATCGAGGAGATATTGCATCCACTGCTGAGTTAAGTGGAAAAAAAAAAAAAATGGTCAATGGCTCTGAAATATCCTTGGCTGCTTGACACTTCTTATCAACAGAAAACCATTATCTTGGTCCCCTCCCCAAAAACATTCTCTTTAACTGATACTAACTTTCACTGAAACCTAATTTTTTATTTATGAAATTTTATCATACTTAGTTCTCATTATTACAAGGGGAAGACAAATGGAAAAATACTTTAGACAACAGCTAAAATGATTTGTTACTATATCTTTAATTAGAAGACTTAATTCTAGTTTTTCATTCGTTAATTTATAAAAGATTAAGCACAACCTACCTCCTGTTTTGAGGGAGACCCAATTACTCTGGATTAGGTATCATGTTTACAACAATGAATAAGGAAAATTTTCATATAGACAATTAAAATCATTCTAGAAAATGTTTGGGCACTTTTCCCCATTATTCATTGCATAAAATTTTCTATGAAGATGCCTCCCACTAAGGAAAAATCAACTGATATGGATGTTGGTATGAGAAAAGAGTGACAAGAAGGCAGATCAACCCCCTAAAAATATACATAATACATCACAAATTTTAGAATAAATTGTTTTTTAGAAAATTGAAAATCTGAAATCCTCCAGCCAATGCCTCCCGTAAAAGGGCAAAATTACAATTTCCCAATGGTTTTTCATTTTCTGAGGCTTAGCATTCAGTACTAATCAGTACTCATCTCTCACTTCTCTAACACCATTTTCCTCAGATAGCTGAAGGAGGAGCGAAAAGTCTTGAAACTGGTAAGTATAAACCCACAAACGGTCCCCACAGTCTAGGTCAAGCACCCGGACTACCCCCTTTCACACTTTTCTTTTGTACATACCTCTTAGGGAGGAATCCAGAGACACTGTTCCCGTTTTAAAACTCCAGGTAGAGGAGTGTGAATAACCGTCCCTTCCCCACCTCCACCCCCCAAGAAACCACCACGCTGGCTTTCCCAAATCCTCAAACCCCACTCCTTCAAGTACTTTATTCAGGAATTTTCAACACTTTTTCCTGTTCTACCTGACTCACACATCCACCAGATTCCAAACCCACAGAATTAGGGCTCTGGGATCTGCGTCGTAAGGGCTCTGAGAGTGAGTGTGCTCGGCAACTTAGTTTGGAAACAACCAGGCTAGACTCTCTCTCAACCTACATTTTAAGACCTAGAATTCTATGACTTGGAATTTGATTTTCTTCATTTAAATCATTACAAAGGTTTGTTTCCAAGGTACATCAGTCAATCTGTAAGAATATATTTTAAGTTAAATCTTTGGCATAAAACATAACCCTTAATCACAACAGTGATTCTTTGGGCAAAGCAAATTTATTTTTAAGAATTTATGGGGCAGGGTGCCTGGGTGGCTCAGTGGGTTAAGGCCTCTGCCTTTGGCTCAGGTCATGATCCCAGAGTCCTAGGATCGAGCCCCGCATCAGGCTCTGCTCAGCGGGGAGCCCGCTTCTCCCTCTCTCTCTGCCTGCCTCTCTGCCTACTTGGGATCTGTCTGTCAAATAAATAAATAAATCTAAAAAAAAAAAAAAGTATTTATGGGGCACCTGGGTGGTTCAGTTGGTTGAGCATCTGACTCTTGATTTCCACTCAGGTCACTATCTCAGGGTTGGGAGATGGAGCCCTGCTGGGCATGGAGCCTGCTTAAGATTCTCTCTTTCCCTCTTCCTCTGCCCCTACCCACCCTGCTCATGCTCTCTCTCTCTCTCAAAAAAAAATAAAAAATAAATTAAGAAAAAAGAATTATTTTATAATGTAATCTCTAGCAATGAATGGTAATAAGGGGACAGCCTATAGAGAAAAGTTCTTACTGTTAATGGTAACATATCCTCACTGAATTGCAAAGATAAATGATTAAGTAAAGATACAAAATGCCTGGCTGTGTTAGGAGATGGGGAACATTCTACAGAATATGTGGCTAGTGCTCTTCAAGGCTATCAAGGTCATGGGGAAACAAGGAACATCTAAAAACTGCCCAGGCCAGAGGAAAGTAAGGAGATACACCAATTATTGTGTCTTCTACAAAAATCCTGGAACAGAAGAAGGACATAAAGGGAAACACTAGTGAAATCTCACAGGGCACTTAGGTAGTGCAATCAGTTAAGCCTCCGACTCTTAGTTTTGGCTCAGGTCATGATCTCAGAGTTCTGGGTATGAGCCCTGAGTTAGTCTCCACACTCACTCAGCATAGAGTCTGCTTGAGAGTCTCTCTCTGCGTCCTCCTCTTCCCCTCCCACTCATGCTGTCTCTCTCAAATAAATAAATAAAATCTAAAAAAAAAAAAAAGAGTGAAATCTCAAATTATTAAAAACAAAAATCTGAAGTCTGCTTAATAGTGAAGCACCAATGTTGGTTTCTTAGTTGTGACAAAGGTGCAACGGGAGAAAAGCGTGTGAGGGAATCTCTGGAAACTCTCCGTGTTATCTTTGCAACTTCTTGGAACCTCAAAAATCATTCCAAAATAAAAGTTATTAATAAATACATTAGTAAAGATAAGACAAAATTGACCTTACATTTCTATACTATGATAATTTTAAGAGCCTGTTTATATTGGAATGTAGAGGGAATTCTGTACAAAATGAAGTCGTCCCTTCCGAGCATGTGCTCCATCTCCTGGTCCCTCTCCAGGTTCCCTTCCCACAACTGCCTGTAACCTGGATCAGAGATCCTTCTGAGTTCAATAACTACATTATCTTTGACTTAATAGCAAGATAGGCAAACAATCTAATCTCAGTTTTGACCTAATTTAGCTTTGTCTCTTATCCATGCCTCAATTTTATCATCTGCAAATGATTAAATTTTGTTTTACTGTCTAAGGTATGGTGCCAGTCCAAGTCCTGTGAAGTATCGTACCAAGAAGAAAATGTTACTATGTAACTGACCAGTAATGGTCGCAGTCCCTCATCATACAACTCTTAGGAGTTCCCTTTACCTTGCACTTTTCTAAGCTTCTCTAGACCTCCTAGACTGACTTTAAAAGACCCAAGCAAATTTCCATGTAGCTCTGAAGGAAAGCTTTGGATGTCCTTGAGTCTTGCTTAGAAGCCAAGGTCCTTATGCCTGAGTATTTCTGGTGTTGAGTCTGAAGAATAAACACGAAATCCTGTAGCTAGCCAAATCATTTATGAATCAGTAAGGTTAGCATGAATATGGAAAGATGAAATATATGCCCTTTTGGGAAGGGTTAATTAACAAATACCAGGCAGCATTCTCCAAGCACGTACTTGGTTATCAAGTACTCTAATGCCTCGTCAAATAGAATATCTCATTTTAATGTGGAGGATTCAATTCAATCCAAATGACCAAAATGTATATGTATGTATGTGTATACTTGGTGCTGAAATACAACTTTAAAAACAGGGCCATGTGTTTATGGTAAGGAGTAAAAGCTGAATTTGTGTAAAGGACAGCTGTGACGAACCTGATACAATGAATTTCCCTATTATCTGGCATGGTTGGAAAATGAGGTTAATCACATATTCTGGCTTATAGGGAGTTACCATAGAGACAGTGCACATATTATCCATTTCCAAGAATAAAAGAAAGATAATATACACTCAACACTGAAACTACACCGAATGTAATTTAATTTCCCTCTGATGAGTCAGACGTACTTGATGATCTCGCAGTGCCTCAGAATAATCATTGTGCACATCCTCAATTATCTATCTACCCTATTTATATAGAAGTGCTAGTTAATGGAGTTTTTCCATTAGCAGAAATCTGAATAATATGAAGGTTTTCTGGACTTAAAAATACATATATGGTCAAACTGTCACAAGTTCAATAGAATAACCTATTGCATTTGCAAATAGAGAGATGTCATCGACATAACAAGAGTTGATGGGGTTACAGGAGGACCAGGAAGATGTATTTGGTTGTGAACTAGATAGAAAATTTTGTTGTGTTTGTATACAAACAGAAACATGGCAAAACCCTAACCACAGAAAATCAAAATACTTTTTAAGGAGCGACTCATTCTCAACATATATAGTTAGAAAGCTTACCTAAATGATACAGCCTTTTTCTTTCCCTTAAACTTCACCAGCGACAGAGTTTTACTGATTTACAAATATATTTAAGTTCCCCTACTCATTATAATGAATATTTCTCTATTCCAAAATTTGACAGCATTGTTAAGAAGAGCTACCTCTTCTGGACTTTTTCCATGAATTCATGCAGCATAGCAACACTCAAGGCCTCTGAGAACCCTTGTAGTTTTAAAACAAACAAACAAACAAACAAACAAAAACTGTTTCTCAAGTGTATTTGACCATTTCATTTTGGAGACTATATATCAACATTTGAGGACTATATAGCCACATTTCACTAGCACTCTTGAGTATAGACAATATGGAATGGAAGCCTAAAAGAATTTAAAACTTCTTTCCATTTAGAAATGAATGATAGGGCTGTTCAAATTTTCATCTAAAAAAAAAAGCAGGAGGGCACGTATTGCATGGAGCACAGGGTGTGGTACATAAACAATGAATTTTGTAATACTGAAAAGAAATTTTTAAAAAATTTTATAAAACAGGAAACATTGCTAAATTGGGAGCTATTAAAGTATTCTTTAAATTTTACTAATTTTTTTCATCAGTATCTAATCCTGGTAAAGTGGGCTTTAGGATGACCCATTAGCCATCAAAGAACACAGAAATCTATCCCTTCCATTCAGTACAATTAAATTTTGTGAGACTTTAATATTCACATCCCTGATAGAATATTAATGTTTCGAAAACTCGAAATGATAATGTATGCAAATTTCTCCACTGTCAATCAAACTTCAATCAATTACTTACACATACATGCATACACAAACACACATCTTAGCCTACTCAACAATAAGTAAATGCTAGCGAAGTTCAGGAAAATACAATACTTTTAGATTTCTGAAGTATTTTGGATAAATTTATCAAGTCTGACTATCTATACTACTCATGTTAATTACTGTTTAATCTCCAAATCACCACATACATTTTGCATGGTTACAAAAAAGCATTTGCAATGGAAAAATGTTTGCATCCACTATGGTTCCCAGAGAAGTCTTTAATCAGTAAGAGGTTACCTTATACCATACCCTAAAGTTTATGGGGTGAGGAGGGGTAGATTTTTCTCTGTATCCATCATATTCATAAAAGTAAAATGAGAAAGAGGAGAATCTCAAAAGCCAACCTGTGTCTTCACTGGGAAACTGAATTTAGCCCATTTTAACATATGGTTAAAATAGGGGGGGAAAAGATTCAAGTTCTTAAAAATAAATGGCAATTTTACCTACAATTCCCATATATTGAAACTGAGCTTCTAGGCATCTAATGTGGGCAATTTCCTCATCCTTGCCCCCCACCCATAGATACCTCTTACAAAAGACTTCTTCCAGGCTTTCTGATCATAGTCCTTCTAGCACTACAAAGACGGGCACTAATAAATTGTACTTAGAGTCAAAATTAGAACTATTCATTTTGATATACAAGCAAATCACAAGAAATCACATGAAAACCTTTTATCCTGAGGCACAAAAAATTACATTAAGTAGATGTGTGGTAATAATATCAACAAACAGGTTAACAGAACCCAATAATTCTAATTATAGCTCTAAAAAAATAATCAATTTGTAATGCTTCGGGATATGCATTTCTTTTCACAATTACCTCATCTTTGAGCACACGTTAGTTTATCAGCAGTGTCAATTTCTTAACTATTAAGGTGAATGTCATCTTGTTTCAATTAGTGAAGAAAAAAAAGATGCATCTCCTGAAAGTAATGCTTCGTATTTGGATTAGCACCATGGGTTTGGGAATCTACTATCAATGCCCTTTTGGTATTTTCTCTTAAGACTTATAAACAAACAAACAAACAATGAAAGCAATAATGAAAAGTTCTGGTCTTTATGGAAAGCAAGTGGGTATCTTCATGCATATTAATAATGACAGGAGCACGTGGATACTTACTGCTGCGTCTGCATCAGTGGCATGTTCGTGCTCTCATAACTGTCCGTGTGCAGAGGCGGGATGATCTCCCCAGTTACGGGGTGAAACACAGGGAGCGTTGACAGGGGCCATGCTATCTCTCTATTCTTGGACATGTCACGAAGTTCTTTGGTAGATTTCTGAATAGCACTATGATGGACCAGCTGGATGCTAGATCGAAAAGAAAACACACGCATATTTAAAATCCAATATTAGTCCCATGGGTCATCAAATTTGAAAACATTATGAATTTTTTTTCTTTTTAAAATAAGATATTATTGCACTTTGGGCATTCTAAAGGTTATCTCTGAAAGGGATACATTTCACATGCTTTTAACACAGCAAAAACTGAACATTGTATACCAATTTTTAAAATAAACGTGTCTTGCATAAAACTAAGCTATAAAGCATTGTGTTAATATTATAGCCCTCAGTAACAAACTAGTATGCTATTTAATGTCTAGGATTAAGATTAAACTACCATAGCTTTTATATAGTTCTTCTGATGGGGCATTTATCAATACTCACAGAAGTTTCATTTTATGGTAGGTTATTACTGTAGATTCAGGAAAACGTGTATGAAAGGTCTTTTCATCTGTTCTCTGGTTTATAGAAATGCAGATTGGGAAATCACATCATATAAATGGCAAGTTAATATTCTGAATCTGAAGTTTTAGGTTTAATTTTTATCTACATAATCTTAGTTTTCAAACCCTTTTTATTTTTAGTCTCTACCCATCTACCCTCTCTATTTAGAAAGCAGCTTTCACATTTATGAAATAAACTATGAAAGATGACAAATGACAAAATCAAAGCATGACACACATGTATGGAGCACGAGGAGCAACTGAGAAGTGAAAAAACATGATAAAGAAAATAACAGGAAAGAAGACACTTACTCTGGTGTTTGCATGTTTCTCTTTTCCCTAGAAACAAAACAAAATTTATGAATTAAATAATAGCATTGATATTTGGAACATTAAGACTATATGCTCATGGGATCTTGCATGATGTGGAAATGCTGACATTGTTACCATTAAATGCAACCAGGCAGCATTTGCCACCAGGTTTATGACATTATTTGGATGAGTACACATACAGAGATGGAATACTGATGAGAAACACACAGAAAAATGGAAAAAAATGGAGATTAAGCATCAAGCTCTTGGAAATAAATTCTATGACATAATGAAATCCGGCTACATGTGAAAAAATGGAAGATTCTGTTACTTGCTGCTTTATTAATTTTTTATCCTTTCACTTTGTTGCCCTGACTTCCAGATAATTTGGGGAGATTATTTTAATTGACACAGATGTCCTGAAAGTGCTAACTATTCATGAACTATTCATGAACACTCCTTCCTCCAATTATGCACTTTTTTTCACTAATTTACTCCTAGGTTTATATGTATACATACGTATCTTTTAAACATTTAGATTATGTCACCCGTTTGACAAGGATTTCAAGGAGAATTCTGATCATCACTTCTGATCAAACTAAGACTATTTAAAGTGCAATTACCATGCCTATAGACTCCATAGTCTCTGCACAAAATGGCTTATATAACCAAAAGAGCTAGCCTCAGTTATTCTTGGGACTGTTTTGCCAGCATGAATTTATATCTAGCCTTAATAATTGTTGAATAAGGTAATTATATCCCCTAATTTGATTTACTAGACTCGAAACTATTTTAATTCATTTTAAAAAAGAATAAAGTACTGTAGTTTGATTTGAACACAATTTCAATTAATTTATAAAGTGTTTTATGAACCAAATGAAACTTGGCTTTTAATGGAATCTTATATGTTGTTATCCAGTAGGCTCAATCATTTTTTATTAGTGTTTTAAAGTACTCACACTCCTTCCCGTCGGCAGCACATGATATAAGCAAGTATTAGAAAAAGGACCAGTGCTACCGCCGAGGGCACAGCCAGTGTAATTAGGAAATCCGTGTAATAGTCTCTGCTTTTCAAAGAATCAGAAGGGGGTTTGTACTCTCCACCATCAGGTAAGATCCCCTCTCCTCGAATCACTTCCTGATAGGTGGACACTTGCTTTGTTTTATCGACCTGATATAAAAGAAGACAATTACACATCGAATTAATAACTATAAACATTACGAGAGTTGAAGACCCAGATATAGCAAAACTTTCTTTGACCCATTTCTGAAGAGCCCTCTTTTCCTACTGCATTATCATCTTGAACTTGCCATTGTTTATGGGAGCTAGGAAGAAGTAATGAACAAAAGTAACATTAAAGGGCTTGTGTTGGCCCACTTTCTGGGCCCTTTCCACAACAGACAGACATATGTACATGAATCCACACATAATACATATATGTGTGTATGTGGCTGTTCTTTCCAGTTTCCTTCCTTCAAAGCAGAAGTCCTTAATTCTACCGTGCACATTTCGTGTTTCCTACGGTAAACTTCTAGAGAAGATGCTAACAAGCCATGAACTGGCAGAAAATCAGGTGTGCGGGTATGGTTTCTAAGGTTAGTGAAAGACGAAAGAAAAATAAAATGAGAGACAATTTCTAAATGATTACAAACTTGATCCTTCTTTCTGCTGTTGACCTAACAGAAGTGACGTGGGGGAAAGACAGCCCACGGAACACATAACTCAGCCAATATTATGTTTCATTAAATTCTAACCCAGAATCAAAAAATGCACATTGACACTATATTAATTTACCTCCACATTCATTGAACTGTTGTACTGAGTTGTACTTAATTATTTGCAGTTTTTACTGAAGGACATTGTAAAAATGTCCATGTGAAATTTGTCACTACGTTAGCCCCCTGAACACCCTCACCCCAAAATATGCTGGGGAGAATGATTCGTGGCATTTCTCAGAATCCTTTAAAAAAAAACCCACTTGAAAAATTTTGTCAAGAGTACAGTGCTAGTGAACCTTCATTTTCTGTGAAGCAATCAATGCTCTGACTCTTTTAAGAAGGAGAACTAAATAACTGATGAACTCCCTCTTTTAATCCTGGACACAGGAAGCTTATTGTCAAACTTGACCTTAGACTTATTTTTTTAAATAAAGTTCAGGTCCCGATCATCCATTTCTTTTCTATTTTATTTATTATGTTTATTGCTTCACTATTTCAGTTAGGCCTCCTGGTATCTTCTGTGGTAAGGTTTGACACATAAATAAATACATGTAAAGTAAGAAATGAAAACCCCAGTACTCTTCCCATTTATAAGATCTCACCATAGAAACTAAAAGCGTCAAAGCATAAGTCATTTTTAAAACTTCAGAAATTAGGTCATATTCCTAAACATAAACAACTTATAGCATGAGCACAGGTAAAATAGTGGTGTTAGGGCTGGCTGTCTGCTGACTCCCATTAGAGGTACCTATTCAAGTTGTGACTACAGTCACTCAGTCTTTGGCATCCTTGTATGATTAGGATGATGATGGAAAGAGTAAGTTTTGCAAACTCAGCATTTATCTATAATACACGTAAACCACAGCAGCTCAATATTTGACTTGACTTAAGAAGACAAAGAAAGAAAATTATTTTCCTAAGACACAGTCACATCAAAAGAGGAGTCTAGGGCCAAGGGCCACAGGTGCATGTGTTACAAGATGAATACTGTGTTCTCCTGTCCTGGGAGATCTGGGAAAGTTGCCTGCCGTTGGTTCTTCAAGGCATGAAGTGACAGTTGTGTTTATGTGTCAATAACTTTGTTTAAATGTCAACTTTAAACTTAGATCTAATTCACTCACCACCAATCATCAAGAGTTGACAGAAGTTAAATCTAAAGGTCACTAAAGAAGTAAAACAACTTACCAATCTTCCAGAAAGCAAAATAAAAAAATAATATAAATTTTATATGAAATATTATATATATATATCAAGGGTATATGAAACCCTACCTACATTTTCTTCTTAAGTTTTTTAGCATCCTAGTTAAAAAATAATTTAGAAAGAGGTATTTAATATTTATGGGGCTGTGGGGAAGATTCTAATTTTGTTCACTTGGAGTTTTTTTGTTATTCCTTGAACTTGCCCTACAATTTGCATTTGTAGGACACTAACTCATAGTACACTTGCTTTATTTTCAGATGTATTATGGTACCCCAGTCTCTCCTTCCAAGGTGGGTAATGGCAGCATATTTGAGACTTTCTTCATACGTCACACGGACTCCATACTCTATCCTGGCTTAGCAACCACCTGGATATCCAGGGGGGTCATTTGGACCACCTGCCAAGCAAATGCAGCCCCAACAACTAATCAAGGGTAGACTGAGGACAAAAGTGGAGATACACTTTCCTAAATGGATGCACTGTCAACAAGCTTGCCAAATTCTTAAAGCCAAGGGAAGTCAATTGCGTTAACAAAGTAAACCCAGGATTTGTTCCTAAAAGCAATTCCGCTTTTAGTCAAATGTTAACTCCGGCCCCATCACTTCCAATTACATTTGCAAAAACAAAATAAAAACTCACCAGTGAGATTTTGCACCAGTCGATGTAAAACTGAGTACGAAACTTTTTATCACATGTTATCACAGGCTCCATTTCTTGACTGCATCTCAATTGATTCTGTGGATTTTCAACTTCTCGTAAGCAAGAAGAAAACGGTACATCGGCACCAACCATGACATAAACGCTGCAAAAATGTGAAACTCTCAGGTTATCCTTTGAGAAAATTGGAAACACTGAAAAATAATCTACCCTGAAAGCAGGATTTATCCTTTTGAATTGAGGGATTATCTAGAATCATCCCTAAGGTAGGGACCTGGGCTTTAAAAGCAGTGATTCATGTAGGAGCTGCCTTCCATTCTTTCCTTTATTCAACCAATATTTACTGAGTGCTTTGGTGTTTCAGACATTCTCTAGATTCTAGGTTAATTTCTAAAAAAATTTTTTTTTCATCCTATTTACTTTAATTCAAAGTAAGCATGTGTCTGCCATATTGTGATTACTATGTTTTGTAGATCACTTACCTTTAAAGATTACCCTTAAAGTAAATTATTTAGAAATAACACTATGACTAAAGCAATAAGTAATTGTAGGTAATGAATTTCACTTTAATAAGATGGGAAATTACATCTCCGGAGCTTTAGGCATTTAGCTATTTTGCCCAAGAGCTCTATCAGCTTTTCTACCGCACAGACCCCTACTGTTAGGTCTCCTACTACAAGGTTCTCACTCTTTTATCTAAGAAGTCAAACTAAGAGAAAAACTATTATTTGGTAAGCACAAATTAGGCAAGCAAAATTTATTATCTTGGGGTGCATCTTAGTGATTAAGAGGAAAGAACTCTACTTAGTCAGGAAGAGTTTCACACACAAAAAAAGAAGTTAGTGATAATAGTATTGAAATAATCTTGAAGCAGCTTGAGAAAAGAGAATCTCATACGTCTTTCAAAAGAAGAGAGAAAACCAGGAAATTACTCTAAATAAATGTTTCTTTTCCTAGTGACAATACTACAGCTACTTATGAAATAAATCCATCAAAATTCCAGCTGTCATCTTTGCAGAAAATGACAAGCTGACCCTAAAATGTATATGGAAATTCAAGGAACCTAAAATAACCACAAAAAATTCTTGAAAACAACAAACAAAGTTGGAAGACTCACAATTACTGATTTTAAAACTTACTACAAAGCAACGGTAATCAGAACAATCAGCAATAGTAACCCAGCCTAAGGACAGACTAGTAGATCAACAGAATAAAATTCAAAGTCCAGGAATAAACTCTTGCATTTAGTAAATTGATTTTTGTCACAAGTGCCAAGATAATTCAATGGCAGAAAGAACAGTCTTTAGAACAAATGGTCCTGACACAACAGGGTATCCACATGCAAAAGAATAAAGCTAGGCCTCTACCCCATACCACAGGAGAAAATTAACTCAAAATAGACGAGTGACTTAAATGTAAGAGCTAAAACTGTTAAACTCTGAGGGAAAAAAGGCATACATTTTCATGACTTTGAAATAGGCAGTAGTTTCTTAACTATGATACCAAAAGTTTCAGCAATAACAGAAAAAACTAGATGAGCTGGACTTTACCTAAATTAAAAATAGTGTGCTCCAAAGGTCACCATCAGGAAAGTGAAAAGGTAACCCATGACATAAGAGAAATATTTGCAAATCATATATCTAATAAGGAAATTGTATTTACAATATGTAAGTGCCTCTTACAACTCAATAACAAAAAGACAATCCAATTTAAAAAATGGCAAGGGCCCTGAATAGACATTTCTCCAAAGAATTACACAAGGTCCAATAAGTGCAGAAAAGATGTCCAACACCCTCAGCCCTCAGCAAAAGAGAAATCAAAACCACAATCAAAACTACTGTTTCACATCCATTAGGATGGCTACAAGAAAAAACACAGATAATAAGAAGCACTGGAGAGGATGTGGAGAAACTGGAACTCTCCTACTCTGCTGATGGCAATGTCAAATGGTGCCTCTGCTTTGGAAAACAGTCTGGAAGTTCCTCAAAAGGTTGAATACAGAATTACCATATGAACCAGCAACTTCACTTCTAAGTATATACTTTAAGAGAAATGAAAATAGATGTCTATACAAAGACTTGTACGTGAGTGGTCATAGCAACAGTACTCACAGTAGTCAGAAAGTGGACACCATCTAAATGCTCACTGATGAGCGAATAAGAGGTGGAACATCCATACAACCAAATATTGCTCAACCATAAAAACAAATGAAGTATCGATATGTGCTACAATAGGGGTGAACCCTGAAAACAATACTGTGGATAAGTGAAAGAAGTCAGTCACACAAGACCACATATGGTATGATTCCATTCGTATGAAATGTCCACAGCAAGCAAATTTATAAGGATAGCAAGTAAACAGTAGTTGCCTAGGGTTGGTGGGGTGGGGAGTGGTGGTGGTGGTAAGTGGCTGCCAATGGGTATGGGATGGAGTTGGGATGATATAATTATTCTAAAATTATTCTAAAATTGATTGTGATAAAGACTGCACAACTTTGTGAACAAGCTAAAATCCATCGAGTTACATACTTTAAATAGGTGAATTGTATAGTATATGAATTACATCTCAATAAATCTGTTATTTTTAAAACTGATAGTAAGTGAAAGTATCGCAAAAATTCAAAGCTATGTCAATGTAAGTATGAACCCACACCTTGAGTTGACAACTGTGTCCCAGAGTTTGACTACACAAACTCATTTGGTTGTTCTTTATGTCCAATTTATATTTTGACTTGAGATTCATTTGAAGGAACTTTTTTTTCAAAAATCATGGTGCCTTCAGTAGATAAATAGTATATAATGGGCTAAAGCTAAAGAGGAAAATAAAAATTAAAAATTCAGAACAAAAGTATATATGAGAAACCACTGGTAAGGTATTTAAATGATCAGTGAGTATAAATATATTCCATTTAAAATAAGTTCTTAATTGTAAGCTTCACATAAAGTCAAATTCTATTCCCTTATGAACTGCCTAACCAAGACCATATATCTCCTTAATAATTGTGACATTATACTTATAAATACAGAAATAAGATGAGTATTTTTACAACTATTAACTTGCTTTAACATGACATTGATTTGCATTTACAATTAGTAAGATTTTAAATTAATTCGCTTCAAGATAACATAAATGGGCTAGAGTTTTGACGCTTTGAGATTTTTTTTTTTTTACTCAAATTATGAAAGGAATATAAAAACATTACATAAAACCTGGGATATAAAACAGAACTAATTTATATTACTAAGATAACTATCTTCATTTTCCAATGTACCTTGCAAAATGTTTTTCAAATGCATATATTCTAACCTAATTGCAATCATCTCCAAAATACAATTTTGTACCCTGTTTTTTCCTTTAATGCGTCATAAGCATTTTCCATATTGTACAGTCTTTGTAATTACAGATTTATGGCAATATAATTTTTTAAGTGCATGTGATTTATTCACAATTACTTCAGGGTCGGACATGTAAGTTGCTTCCAATTTTTTTAATGTTATAAATAATATTGCAAAGACTATCTCTGTGCAATTCTTTAATGTTACTATCTTAAAAGAGATGCCTAGAAGTAGAAACATTTTTCTGACAGTTGACACATACTGCCAAATTACTTTCATCTCTCCTTGGATGATCCATAGGCTTCACAAACTTAATATGTTCCGAACTGAGCTCATCGTCACCCCACCCCACCTTCACCTGTTCCTCCTTTTCCATCTTCTCTCCCAATGATTGGCATGGCCAGATGCTCAAGCACCATCATCTTTGACTCCCGTCCTTCTTTCCACATATTCAATCCATCATCAGTCTCTGACATTTACCCCAAAAGAACTCTCACATGCACCTGTCCACTTTGTTCCATCTCCCTTACACCCTAGTTCTGATCGCCATTGCTTTCCACAGGGCATGAAGCAACAGCCCCTTAAGGATTCTCTTTGAACCCAGTCTTTCTCACTGTCCTCAGGGAGCCTATTTGAAGAATAAATGAATGAATAAAAAGCATTATATCAGTTTTTAAAAATAAGGCACTGTATATTTGAAAGTTGCTAAGAGAGTAGATCTTAGTTCTCATCACAAGAAAAAAAAATTGTAACTACATGAGGTGATGGATGTTGACCGAACTTATTATGGTAATCGCTTTGCAATATGTACATACATCAGATCATTATGTTGTACAACTTAAACTTGTATGATGCCATATGTCAATTATATCTCCAGAATACTAGGAAAATCTGTAAGTTAATATATAAAATGCAAACAGACTACAAATGCCATGCTCGAGAGAAGGAGATATTAGATTTGCCTTGCAGGCTCAAAAAAAAAAAAAATGTGTATTTATTGTTTCTTTTGTAGAGCCAGTAAGTTTCAACAAGATGGCTTTAAAAAAATTTTGTATGTGGCTATGAATAACCTAATGTGATACATACTAAAATCACATTTTTCATAATCTGTTTTCCTTTTAGCTAGCTTCTTGACATGAAGAAACTTAAAATTTTTATAAAGTGAAACAAAGGTGATTGTTATCTTTATGACCTTAGCCACGCATTTTCAAACTTTCAAAGGTGTAAACAGATGAGATGGGAACGTGCTGCCGAGTTCGAGGCTCTCAAGCAATGTTGACGAAACATGGTGCCTCAGACCCCCAAGAATCCATTCACATGGGTGGAATTTGTTCCTTACGAAGGAGTCTTTTCTTCCAATTTGAACAATTCAACTTCCCCTGAGGTGGAACACATTCATTGCGGCCTTTACACATACAATGTTGAAAACTAAGTAACAGGTTAGGAAAAAAAAGATTAAGTCAAAACTCTGCCTTTTTTAGCCAGATTCTCTGCCAGATCAATGCATCCAATGATTGCATATTTAACCTAATTGTCCAAGCAATGAATGTGGTTGATTCTTGATTTTGTGGAGATAAAAGACAGTTTAGAGAAGAATGTGTCCATGTGTTACCTGTTGCCTGGGAACACTCGAGCTCTTAGAAGAAAATGCGCTAAGATTCCTGCCCTCTGTCCCCCACACCACTTCTGTGCATATCTGCAATCAATCGACCAAAGGTAAGATGAAAAACAAAGAATAAGTTAAACTAAAGAAAAGATGGAATGCAGAATTAAAAAAGAAAAGAGAGGACAGTTCCAGACTCTAGTTCTACTACTTGCTTGCTCCTCTTCCTTGGAGAAGGAATACATTATTTGAAGAGGGAACTGGCTTGCAAGGGTCAGACCCTTCTGGCGGGGGGGGGGGGGGGGGGTGTGTGGGGTGTGTGTGTGTGTGTGTGTGTGTGTCAGAGAGAGAGTGAGACAAAGACAGAGACAGAGAGACAGAGAGAGAAAGAGAGAGAGAGAGAGAGAGATCTTCCTTCTTACACAAAGGAGGCATTTGGGTTTTGTCTACTCTTTGAACCATGTGCTATTTTCTGCAAATGCCCCTAATGCTTTGGAATAAAATCCGAACAATTCTTCCTGGTATGCAAGGCCTTACCTGGTCTGGGGTTTGCCTCCTTTGTAACTACCACTTCTGGATCCCTGTCCCCCAAATCCATATGAAATAGGTTTCCAAATCCATCAGACTTCCTCCTACCTCAAGGCTTTTGCCCAAGCTGACCCCTCTATCTAGAATCTCTCTTCGTTATTTTTTGAGCAAGTTAATTTGTATGCTTGAAACTCAGATCTTTACCTCCTCTATGAACCCTTTCCAGGCACGGACCTGAAGTGAGGAAGAAACACTCCGTGAATACCTCAACAGTGGTATGTACAACACGGCTTTTTAATTATCCGATTACCTGTCCGGTCAATTAGTAAGGTTAATATACTACTCCCCAATAAAAATACTTGATATGTGAATCTATGTGTAGAACACAGAATAGATTTTAGACATATAGTCACACTGATTTCATGTATCGGTTTATTTTTATACTTTTAAAAGTGGATTTATATGGGGGCGCCTGGGTGGCTCAGTGGGTTCAAGCCTCTGCCTTCAGCTCAGGTCGTGATCCCAGGGTCCTGGAATCGAGCCCCGCGTCAGGCTCTCTGCTCAGCAGGGAGCCTGTTTCCCTTCCTTTCTCTCTGCCTGCTTCTCTGCCTGCTCGTGATCTCTGTCTGTCAAATAAATAAATAAATAGTCTTTTTTTAAAAAGTGAATTTATATGGGCTTCCAATTTTTACATTATTAAAGGCTCTTTTTAGAAGTTCCTAACCTATATCACCACCCTTCCATAAAAGAATATTTGCATCAAAAGTGTAGGAGGAAAGTTCCTTAAGAATAAAGGACAATCTTATAAGTCACCAAACATGGGGGCAAATTCAGCAGAGCACTACGGCCTGGCCCAGGATCATGACCTTGCATCAGAGCAGTATTTGGCATCCACTGACTTACATTCTCTTCCTCAAGTTTAATTTGTCACTGAGGCCTTTATAGGGCAGAAAGCAAACAATTAATTAGAGGGAGCATTTTGTGAGATTGTCTAACGAATAAACGAGGATTCTCTTTGCTGACTGAGGTTAGATCCACACGCTTTGGTAACCAGAGGAAATCGTGGCAGGTTTGACAATCTCTTATGAAAAGTGAGTATATTCTTTAATCCTCACACCCCATCATTCCCTGCATAGCCGCCGTTTACACCACATCACTCACCCCGGCTTGGCAGCGAAGCCGTGCCTAGAATGAAACATGAACCTGCTCCTCTTTCCACCGGCTTCATCCCAGGCTAAATGCAGCCACCCGTCCTTAGCCTCTGGCAGAGTCTCTGGAGCAAAAGCAGCACAGAGACCGCACCCAGAGGGAGCACAGTTGCCGGGGTTATGGGTCTGGCAGGGGAAGGCCAATCTTTTCAGAAGGCTCAGACTTCTTTTGCAGGAGCTTACTGACTTTGAAGTCAATCTTTGTAATTGTTTTCTGTTAGATTTAGAAGTCTGAAAGCTGTCAGTGAGTGCAGAGGTAAACGAACGCATGTGAGGAAGGGATGAGGACGTAGGATGCTACAGAGTGGGCTCCTGATGATGGACACTCAATGGACCTTTTGGCTGGGGAAGGCCAGGGCACCTTCTCGGATGGTCCTACCACTGAGAGTTTCTCCTATTCATCTGCTGTGTGTTTGACTACATAGATCAACTACGGGAAAAAATTTAGTAGACTGTGGCCGCCATGAGTGATAGAAGATAACTTCATGGAGGTTTTATTCCTTTGTTTTTTTTTATCAGAGATCTGAGATTTTTGTTACTGAGTATTAAGCAGGATACTTTGTCAGATGTTCAATTAATACCTTGGAAGCATATGATAATCTTTCAAAATAAAATCTTAGAAAAGAGAGGGATGGAATTCCTTGGCTATGTCTGACGGTAGCTTTTTATTTTCTTCAAGATTTCATTTTAAAAAGGGATTTGTAGCCCACGTTATTTTCAAAACAAAGTAGGGAGACAAAAAGTTTATAAAGTAAAGGAAGTATTACAATATACATCAACAAGAAGAAAGCATGACACAAGAGATGAGTTAGCCAAGCACGGCGTTTTGTTTCTAAGTTTAAGGCGACAGGGCAAAAAGTTAGTTTTGTTACGATGGCATTAGATAATAACTGAAGGAAATGTGCAAAATCATTCGTGGGGACAATTTTTTTTTTCTTCTGGAACTATACTCAAGTATGATCGTGTCTCCTTGGTGTTCATATAGGGACATTGGAGCAGTAGGGTTGGTATTAGGTACAATTTATAGAAATGCTATTTTAAAAGACTTATCTTATGAATACTTTGTAAAGGTTACGGCTTAACATTAAATTAAAACTCATGGAAAGCATTTCAAGTTGGGAAGGGATCTGAGACAACAGGGTCCAAATAAATGCCATGGGACTGACTCTCTCAAATATCTGACAGCACATGCCGCCCTCTAGCAGGTGCTGGGGGGTCAGCTAATGACCGAATTCTTTAGCAAGTACTTGGAGGACAAAAATTCTGTTCTTAATTTAGAGTCGCATGCTCAGGCCCAGCCCTCGACTCAAAGATTCAGAATGTCTAGGGGGAAGCAGAAGCCGGGAACCAACCAACCCATCTACCTATCCATGTATCTATGTATGTATGTATGTATCTATCTATCTATCTATATTTTGTAACTACTGAGTGTGGAGCCCAATGCAGTCTTGAACTCACAACCCTGAGATCAGGACCTGAGCTGAGATGAAGACCAGATACTTAACCGATTTAATTATTTAATTAATTTATTTCTTTAATAGATAATTATATATGATAACTTATCTATATAAACATACTATAAATTAATACATTACATATTATATTATAGATTATAGATAGGCAGCCATAGCTATATTCTTATTAAAGCACTACTGGCAATTTTTGGGCAAGACATGGTTGGGAAGCACTGTTTTAGGTCAGAGTCGGGTTCTGAGAGTTTTTAGTTCAATTGTCTCTAAAAGGGCCTCTGTGGGTGCAGCCTATGTGACAGAATAGGGAAGAGGAAGTCCAGAAGAGAGCACAACAAGGCAAAACTCTACCAGTGCCTGGTTTTCAGGCTGCTTTCCTCCACCATCTTTTGGTCACTGTTTCAACAATCATCGTGGAACATATGACTTTAAGAAACTATTGAAAAGACTTCATATTGGGAGAATGTTTTCTGGGGAGATTCCCTGTTCGTCATTTCCCACGGTTCTGCTTTAATTACTCAGTGGGACAGAGACTCATGTTGGAAAGCTGAAGTCAAAATAAATGTGAGCTCTAAAATTATGGTTTCATATAGAAAACCAACCAACAGATAGACCAAGAGATAAAGCAACTCTTTTTCTCAAAGCACTTCGATGCGTGCTTGACTGACTTCAAAATCCATTACTGTAACACACAAGCTACAATTTAATTCTGAAATTTGTAAGTTGGACTTCACAGCTCACTGCTTATCCCTTATCCCTCTTCTGCCTACTCTCTCATACTTCATCTATGTCTGTTTGTGATATCTTCCCTCATTTCCAACACAGTTCTCCTTTAATGCTGCCCTTAAATTTAATTCTTATTAATGTAGGTACTCTAGATGTCATCTGTATAAAAATGTTCCCATGTACACGGACAAAGGAGGGATTGGAAAAGGATGTGCTATAGAAACTGTGATTTATTCTGTATTCCATACATTTATAGGGTTAAAAAAAATGGCAGATCTGCTTCAACCTATACGTTAAAAATTAAAGATCAGTTTGATTCGACATTGACGTTCAATCCTCTCAATGTACCCGGGCATAAAAAGTGTTTCTTAAACCCTACAAGGGTCTAAGTCGTACTTTGTAAAGCATGAGAACAGACAAATCCCTCTCAAACGTATGGAGTAGAAAAAAGTACCCCTTGGAGAAAGGGGGAAATCGAGGCACAGAGGAGTGCAGCATTTGCCCAATGTCACCCAGCTCATGATTGACAAGGCCAGGCTTCAGGAATAGGTTTCAAATCCACTCCAGCCATCCATCACCGACACATGGTGGAAAGAATGTTAAAGGCGAAGAAATAGTTTCCTAGAATAAAGTTACAGCAGCCTGAGTATCCTGCAGCTGATAACTGGGGCATCAATTTCCTTTGAAATGCAGGGCCCTAAATAATCAGCTTCTCTAAGGAAGGTACAAAAGACTCAGTGCTATAATTTATGATGCTGATCCTGATCTACAATTAGAATTCACAGGACCTGGAATGTCAGATATAAAGAACCATTAACATAACCTCTGTCAATACAGAAAATTGCTAGTGTTCCCCTATCTTTACAACACCTACTTCTTATTAAAAAGAATGCAATAGGCCATCTTCCATCTATAATAAATTTGATAAGACCACCAGAGTTCAAAATGCATATTTAAGGGAATGAGATAAAGGTCTGCTTACCCCTCCTTCATGTCATTAATGGGAAGTGGAACTCTGCCGCCCCTGTCCAGGGCCGACGTGATGTTTATGGCGTTCAGACGCTCTGGCTGCCACACGTTCTTCACTGCCCCAAGAAAGTCTCCGAGAACCTCGCTGGCCAACATTTCTTCTACATTCATGTTTTTAATGAAGAATTCTGCTTGGTATGGTAACGGGAAGTCTAATTTTGGTGGAAAAGGGTATGCATATCTTTAATGAAGTTGTCTTTTGAAAGAGAAACAAAAGAACAATTCGAGATTTGTTGATCTCTGTCATAATCCTGGCTTTGGGAACACTATTAATATTGACTTTAAAGGCTTTCTGTACAACTAAGGACATATTTAAAGACATGACATACATTTGACACAAAATTTCACCTACAGTGTAATCAAATCCAAGGGATAGTGGAGCAATTTATAATTATAGGATTTGGCCACAAAAGAAAAAACTGCCAAGTCTGTCTCCATTTTGTCAGTGACCTGTCAGTCTCCTCCTCTGCCAAGGTACCCAGGTAGAAGCATTTCCAGAACCCTCCATGAGTAGGGACAACGTTTTGTATTCGTAGTGTTTTCAAATTGACAGATCTTGTTTCAAGGACATTGTCTTATTTAATTGTTACAACCTTAGGTAGTGCTATGTTCATTTGAACAGAGAAAGTTGAGGCGCAGAGCAACATCCTTCCCAAATAAGACTTCTCTCTTTGGGAAGGATGTTGCTCTGTGCCTCAACAATTACAAAATATCTGTAATTACTTGTGAGTTGTTTATGTATAATTTGAAATATCTTCTTTTTAATCTGCAATATTACTGATTTTTTTAGAGCATGCTAACACATTACTTTTAGAGCATGCTAAAACAAACTATGTTCCAAAAGAAATCTGAAATCACAACAATTTCACCCTTTTGATCACTTCATAATTAAATATTCTAGAGAATTATATTTTTAATTCCCCACAAAATTCCACATCTCATGTTATTAGAGATTTAGCTTTTTTCCTTTTCAGTATCTCATCAAACTTTCCCTCTAAAGATTTTTAAATTAATATTTATTTTATTTTTTTTAAAGATTTTATTTATTTGACAGAGAGAGATCACAAGTAGGCAGAGAGGCAGGCAGAGAGAGTGAGAGGAAGCAGGCTCCCTGCCGAGCAGCGAGCCCGATGTGGGACTCGATCCCAGGACCCTGAGATCATGACCTGAGCCGAAGGCAGCGGCTTAAACCACTGAGCCACCCAGGCGCCCCTAATATTTATTTTAAAGTAACCAATGTCCAATTCAGACTATCTGGGTATAACAAAGTAGGATGGAAAGAAACAGAATTTACAGTTGAACCTTGAGCAACAGAGTTGGAACTATGTGGGTCCGCCTATATGTGGATTTTTTAATATATAATACAGTACTGTAAATGTATCTTCTCTTAGGATTTTCTTAAATTTTCTTCTCTAGCTCACTTTGTTATAAGAATACAGTATATAATATACATGTAACATACAAAATTAGACTTATTTATGTCATCATCAGTAAGACTTCTGGTCAACAGTAATCTACTGTAGTTAAGTTTTTTGGGTACTAAAAGTTATACACAGATTTTCAACTGCTCACGGTCAGCACCCCTATCCCTGCATTGTTCAAAGCTCATTTGTATTCTGGTCAACAGTAATCTATTAGTAATTAAGTTTTTTGGGAACTAAAAGTTATACACAGATTTTCAACTGCTCACGGTCAGCACCCTTACCCCTGCATTGTTCAAAGCTCATTTGTATTTCAGTTTCTCAAATGTTACTCTTTAATTAAAAAAAATCATTTCCTACATTCTGATTGTTCTATTAAGGAATAACTTTTATTTCTTTAATAATATTTCCATAATAATAAAGGCTACCTTTTTTAGAGTACTTACCATGAGGTGGGCCAAGCTAAAGGGATTGCGATGAATTATCCCATTTAATACTCACAACCCGAAGGTGAGTCAGTACTCGCCCTGTATTTTCAGAGGAGGAACCGATCTGTAGAGGGGCCCAGGATTTTACCATCATTTGAACTTGCCTCAGATGATTTTTATCTAAGCTAAAGGGGACTGTATACAAAGTGCTCAGTGGAGCTCCCAGCCTAGAATAAGAACTTATAAAATAGTAAACTTTAGCAATTATGATAAATAATATGAACAAGTTGTTTACCTCAGAAGGAAAAGAAATTGTTTCTGGACTATACACACATTTAAAGCCTACATTTATCCTCTGATGTAGTTCCTTAAAACTCATAGATCTGTAAGGTATTACACTCTTATTCAATAATTAAGTAAAAACTAAAAATTACACAATAAATAACTGAAATCATGATGACCTTGTTTCTTATGAAGCCTCCTTAATACTAAAGGATGCCTGATGCCAGAGCTAAAGTCAGGGGAAGAGAAGAGGTTCAGGCTTTAGAATTTTTCAAGAGAGTTTTCTGGAGTGCGGTGTCTCTTCCTAAAGTTTTTTCATGACTCTAATCACAGAAGGTTCTTCCTTCATCTTCTACACTGCCATTTATCCTGCTTGTGATTTTGTTAGATTTGTTTGATGTATGGCCCATCTGCAGTCTTCTAAAATATGATATATTTATGCTATTTTATGTAGATAAGTTTCCTGTTTTATACAGATACATTTCCTGTTTTATATAGATAAACAGTAGCTTAATCATGCCACATTTTTCTCCATACTGAAAAACAGCCATGCATAAATATGTCATGAAGAACAGTTTCCTGGCAATAAATAATATTTATAAATAATACCAAAGATAGTTTTGAGTGTGCTAGAAGTCTATCATCCATTCATTTCACTCAGTGTTTTTATACCCACTTTTCTAAAGAAGCATGCAAAACAGCTTTCCTATTTTCAATGCTCCTTTTTGGAGAACTGTTACTTGGTTTTTCCTAATCCATGTGACCCTGCTTCGTGGCTCCTCTCTGAGACCCGCTGCCACCACACCCTTAGAGGCTCTGGGCCGAGCAGCTGCCGGCCGTCTACCGCGCCAAGCACTACTGCCAACCCTCCCAAAGATGAGTCATAGGAGCTTTCTAACTTTGGGGAAATCCCATGCCTGCTATATTTGGACATCACAGGGGCCAAGGGAACAGTAGGCCAACAGATTGGTGGCAGGCCTCTGAGGCTCTCAACCCAATTTAGAGAATCACTCTATGTCCTTTCCTTGAGCTTCGTGCTCTGTGATGCTACATGACTAATTTCCCATTAGGTCTCCCAGAGCAGGAGACAGCTGGGCAGGGAGTCAGACGGAGCATGATTATCCTGAAATGCCACTCTTGCTGTTTCTTTTGCTAACCTCATCTGGGGAAAATGGTGTGTTTGTAGGCCCTGCTTAAAGATGTGTCTATCCTCCTGCCCGAAGACGGTCCATCCAGACCAGCACAGATAGATGCATGCTACCTGGTTCACTGGTTTTCATATATAAAAGGCAGCAGGGCAGCTCTGCCTGAGATAAAAGCAGAGGCTTCCAAATCCCATCTGGTGTTCCTCCCTGACCAGCCCATCTTCAGAATCCCCGATGCAGATGAATAGCCTGTAAAGCCAACCTCCAATCCTGCAGAGGTCTAGCAGTCTTCCATTAGTATCGGCTTGAACACGGGTCCCTGCATATCAAACACCTGTATTCTGTATTCTGTATCTACCAGAACTGAGATCAGACTCGAGAAGGAAGTTCAAACTGTAGACCAGCCTGTCCTTCTGTCTATAGGGGCTCCTGTACCTGAGAATGGGGACCCCCCCCCCCTTGGGAACATAATGGTGACATCAGTGATCTAAGCGCACTGTCAGGTAACCATTTCACTACACTGAGCAGCTCCTAAGGAGAGAGGGAGTTTTGTGATGATTCTGATCATTAGTGGTATCCCACTATGGATCCCACTATGGATATTGGATGCAAGCATCTAATTACAATTGAAGGTGGGGGCAAAAGTCTTCCTATTCCAAGCAGGAATACCTACCAAAAGGCCTTGGGAAGTAGAAAAGGGGACAGGGAATCTTCTGTCCAGGCCCACAGAACTGGCATTTTGACTTGCTTTTCATATATGAAGGCCACTTTAAACTTTAAACTGGCCTATTTGTGGTCTGCAATTGATACTGCCAAAATACCTGGGGAAGAACTCACGTAAAAGGGTTCATAATCTCGAAGCAATCTACCAGGTTATGTTGTGCAGTATCAAGTCTATAGAAATTACTTTCCTTCATATAGTATAAAGGCAATTTTTAACTCAACCTTTACTGAACTACCACAAATTCCAAATTAGTAGGTCCTAATAAAATGTTTCATGTTTGCTCATTTAATTGTACTAGCAAATAGAACTCTGAATGACCTATTAAGGGTGCACAATTGTTTTACGAATTTTAGGGGTACAAATGCTGTGTCCATTCTCCTCCTGTTACCCTCAGAAATGATATCTAGGGCAAAGAGACATATCCCATGATATATAAATTTTAACTACAAGATTTTTAGCAGTATGTATTTTTCCCAATCAAATGCCAAAATCAGATCAGACTATTTGAGAGCACGATTCTTGGAATATTCCCCATGTCCCTGACCTTCCTTGGGAATCACTTACCATTCACATATATGTAACTCCAAATTGCTGATGGACTCAGACAATGCATGATTAGCTATTTAGGAAGGAGACTGTGACCCAAATTCCAGTTTATTTCCATCAACAACTCTCTGTCCTCACATACAGTTAAACCACTACCAATGATCAGTTTCAAAGTAAAATTATAAAACTAGCTACTAAGTACTGATCGTGCATCCTGTGCTCAGCTGTGTGTTAAGCACATTTCAATCCTTAACTCATGGACTGCTTCCTTACCCCACACTTGGGAGAGAAATGCTAGTCTTAGTCTCATTTTGCAGAAGATGAAATGAGAGCCTGCAGAGGTAAGTGGCTTATGTGCTTGGCTCTCTAGTCTGAGCTTCTCAGAGCCATCACCCATCATGATATTATATAACCAGTTACAGATTGCTTGGGTTTCTTTTCTACACATTACCATTTTGTTAGTGACATTAGGTATGTGGTACCTGAAAACCTTTAACTGTATTTTGCACAGATATAAACCATAATGAAATACTTCTTGCAAATAAGAAAACGATCAGCCACATATCTTCCATACCTACCTTCTGCTGACATTATATTAATTATCAAATTATGCCTTGCAGTCTCAAAGGTACGCCTATTGTAGGCAGTTATCTATTAGAAAAAGAAAATCATATTAAAGAAGTGAAATGTTATTTGGGAAACAGAATTCATTAAGGACAAAATGAAAACAAATTGTCGTTCTTTCCATTTTCATTATTTATGTACTCACAAAATGTGCCTTCTCCAGGCAAGAACAACTCAGAGCTTTTAGCAATGTTATGGGAAAATAAATAATTAGGCAAGTCTATTTAACATGCTAAAACAAAAAGTTAAAATCAGAAAGACCCTTTTACGGAAGACCGTTAAGTGCTAGCAGCAATGCAGATGCGTCATTAGTAAATGGATTAACCATTAGAAATTACTTACCGCTGCCAGTCTAAGGTTTCAAAAACAAAACAAAACAAAAAACACAATACATTTTCGTACTTTTCAATGGAGCTTGAGGATTTATGCTAAGAAGTACTTTTTAAAAAAAAAGCTTCTCTTCTGTGTTGCTTGTATTCGGTACTAAACTGCACACCATCCAGTCAAAATATGCATGAAGGACCCCTTAGAAATCATATCTCCCTTAGGATAGGAGTAGAGCAGTGAGGATCATAGTCTATAAGGCTTATGCCCCAAAACACAAATCAATCCCTTTGTAGAGTCCAATATTAGTAAACATTTGCAGAGCCAATGAACTTACATCAAAGTCAACTCAGAAACAGCCACTGCAAACAACAAACAAAGCAAAGGCCAACAACAGGATATGGCTTCAAAAATTAAGGAATAATTAACTTCATAACAGATATTAAATCACTCAGACAGGTCTGCAGTACCTCAAAAACAACAAATGACCGTGTAATAGTCTCAGCGTCCCAACACCAGCCTCCTGGCAGTGACTCCAGCTGGAGTGAGCACTGAGATGAGAGAGCGGGACAAAACTGACTCAAATAAAAAAGAACAATCTTCCCCATTTAAAAATAAATAGATTTTTACAGTGTCGTATCTGAGCTTTAAACAAAAGAAATCACACTTATCGGAAATAAGATAAATTTGAAACGACAAATAAATCACCGGAATTTTGGAATAAACAAATAAATATTTGGAAATACTCCAAATATTTAAAATATTCCAAATATTTCAAAGTACATATTCTGAAAAGCATATTATTGCACAAAGTTAAAAGGATTTCTCTGTCCCCAATTTGTCAAATTTCTGTTGAATTTAATGACTTCCTTCTTGCTATCTGTTGGGACACGTAATCAACGGGGTTCACTAAGGACACTAAAATTAAGACGAGTCATTAAAATAAATCAGGAACTATTGTTCACCAAGAAGCGACTGAAACGAAGCAAAAAAGACTTGAGAATCTTCATGATTTTAAAGGTTTACCCTGCATAAAATTTAATCGTACTCTCAAAGGAAAAAAAGTATCCATTTTCTACTATTTGTTAGACGAGCTCATGGCTAAAACTCAAAAACATTAGATATTTTCTAGTTAGTGGCAAGATTTTATGTCTAGCCATAATTATCACAAATTTCGTTATTATAAATTCATAAATTTTATTTTTTTTAAAGTCACAGGTTACTGAAGAGGGCAAAGTATGTTTCACAAATTAGGAAGAGAATTTTGTTATCTGAATTTATATTTGAAGTTTAATTTTAACAGCTATAACAGAATGCAGTCCTTCTGTCACTTCTAATGAGATATTTAAATACAGTAACATTTTCAATCAAATTTTACTTATCCTGACGATGTGAAGCCCTTCGTAGCAGAGAGGTATCATGTGTGTACATTTTTTTGATCCCTCATTTCTAGAACAGTGGCTGATCTATTTCAGATGCTTAATAAATATCTACAGAATAAATTAATCAGGGGGTTATCTGATTAAATATGAGTTTAAGATATACAAAACTCTTTTTGACTATATTAATAGAATATTTTTAAATACTGTAAATATGTTACTATATATGAATAAAGAAATGTTATTTACAGATAAATCACTACTTACATTAAATGAAACCGATGCTAAATTTTCATCATTATCTTTTTAGCATATTATTTGACATATTCATAACATTATGTTAGTAGTACAGTACAAAAACATCATAAACCTCTGAGAATCCTGGCTCAACCCAGGTGTTTCTCTCCTATCCCTCTCTTCAACCAGAAGTAGACATTTTGAGTTTTATTTTTATCATCCCATTTATTTTAAATATAGTCTTATCATAAATGCATGTATGCTTATAATCCGTTATTCAGTTTGCTTGTTTTTTGAGCTCCAAAAAAATGTTTAACTCTGTGTAGTCTTTTGGGATTTGTTTTTTTATTCAACATTATGTTTACAACATTTATCTATGTTGTTGGGCAAGCTGACATTCACTGTTGCTGTAAACATTCAATGACTTGTAATAGAGTTGTATGGAGACAGATGGTACTTCACTTGTGCTGAGTATAGCGTAACTAGAGAATTGTCAAATCACTATGTTGTACACCTGAAACTATGTAGCATTGTGTGTCAACTCTACTAAGAAAATTTTTTTTTTAATTCACTGTTTGAAAAGGCCCCATTTTTAAAAAATCCATTCTGCTGATGAATTTTTGTATCTGTTCTTGTGCTGAGAGACTTTTGGGTCTCCACTGTTCTGTGGATAGCCAACGTTTTGCTATACAAACATTGTTCCTTAAGCATAATTGTCCATCCCTTCAGAGGACGTTTGTAAATGTTTCTTTGGGGGATATGCCTAGAAGTGGGACTGCTGGATCATAGGGTACAGTGATACTCAGCTATGTGAAATATTCAATACGATACTGTTTTCCAAAATACTTATCCAATCCTCATATCCACCCTCAATGACTTTTTACCAAGGGTAAAATTCTCATTGTGGTCTTAATTTGAACATTTTTCATTACTGATGAGAGTAAGTGTCTTTACCTATGATCACTTTTGTCTTTAGTGAAATGTCTGTTCATGTCTTATTTCTGATGTTCATGTCTTATTATAGGAGTCCTTTTTTCTATTTTAGATACACATCATTAGCCAGCTATATATTTTTTAAAATAACTTCTCCCAGTTCGTAGGTTGTCTATTTATTAAATAGTTTGTTTTGATGAACACCAACTGACAAGTTTAATGTAGTAAAATTTCTCAATCTTTTTTCTCAAGTAAAAATATGTAGGTATTACTTAAGAAGTGCTTCCCTACCCCAAACTCAGAAAAATATTCTTCAATATTTTCATATACTGGTTTAAAATTTTGCTTTTCATGTTCAGATCCTTAAACTATGTGGACTTGAGTTTTGCATTTCCTATGAAGTAAGAATCTAATTTTATGTTTGCCATAGGGCAAACCAGTTCTCTGAGCACCATTCAATAGATGTCCTTTTCCCTAATCATCGTGGTACCATCTCTTCTGATATACATTGTTGTTCCTTATGTTGATATATCCGTTTCTGGGCTCTCTATTCTAGCAATTGGTTAATTTGTCTATCTCTGCATCAATACAACCTTATGATAGTTACTATAGATTTACAGTAAATCTTGATATCTGGAAAGGAAAGAAACCTTTCCCCCTTTTTTTCTTCTTTAGGAGTAGCTTGATTGTTCTTGGCCATTTATCAGCTTTACAAATTTTAGAATTAGTTGACATGAGTTTCATGAAAAAACCTATTGCAATTTTTATTGGAATTGCATCGAATCTATAGATCAGTTAGGGGGAAGTGATGCCTTCATGATTTCGAGTATTTCTATCCCTAAAGGGATGACTACTTTTTCACTTATATAATCTTAGTGTCACTTACATTTTATGACTCACTCCATACAAACTTTTCATACATTCTGTTAGATTTATTCTAAGTGCCTTATGATTTTGTTGTTATTAAAAATGGTATCTTTTAAAAACATTTATTTTCTCAATACTTGTTTTTCATGTACAGAAATAAAACCAAATTTTTTATATTGAGCCTATAGCTGACTGCTAGACTTTCTTAAAATTTCAGTAGTCTGTAGACTCTTTGTATCACTGACTATTCTATTTCTTTCCTTAAATACGTACAGATTTAAAACTTTTTTCTTTCTTTACTGCACTGGCTAGGATTTCTAATATATTCTGTAACAGATGTAGTGGAAGGGTTCATTCTTGTTTAGCTCTTCAATTTAAATAGAATTCCTCTGTGTTTTCCCATTTAAAAAATGACATTTGCTCTTATTTTAGGTAAATAACCTAAAATTTCACTGAATATTTTTAAAAATTATTTTGACAATAACTCAAAATAACTTTCTTCTATCTATATTTTCTATATCTATATAGATGCAGGGGTCTATATATTCTATTTCTGTATCTATATATTATCTTAAGGAATCAGATTTATTAATAGAAATCATCAAAAAGTCCTGTTAATACAAACTTCAACTCAAAGGAAGAAACACCTTCTCTTGGCGGACGTGGAAGTCTACGGCTGGTTAAAACTCTGGAGAAAAACTCAAAGCATGTAATTCCCTAAGGGTTTATACCACATAGAAACCATACCACTCAGGACCTGTACAAGCTCCTGGAAATTCCATTTATAGGTCCTATGGTGATGCCCTAGTCACCACTACTAAACCTTTATGAAATTGATCAGTTAAATTGGAATCTAAGTTCCTGTAGAAATTAGGACATAAAGGACTCTCCTGCCATTAACTGCCATTGTAATTCTGATTTTGGTGGGTAGAATAGACGAGGAAACACGTCTAGATTTTATATCCATTTATTTTTTAAAATGTATTAATTCCCATTAAAGGCTCAGTATTAGTATTGTTTTCTAATTTCTAATACCTTCCAGGTAAGATGTTAGGTGCTAGGCTAGAATCTGATGAATTCTAATACCACCCATTCCTCCAGAATAAAGGTCAAACCTCTCAGCACGGCTTAGAAACCCCTCAAAGATCTACCCCTATCAACATCAACACCTCTGTTTTGCCCTCTGGGGTGTGTCCCGTCTACCAGCCACAATTAGAGTTCTCAGAGATCATGTGGTTTTGTTCATACCTCCAAGATTTTGACGTGTTGTTTTGCTGACTAAGACAACCTTCCTTCTACGTGTGAAGTTAATTCCTATTTACCCTTTTACGATTCTGCATCAAACAGTATCTTCTAATTAGAGTAGTTATAACGATGTTGGCTAAGAATGGATTTCCATTCCAGTGCTTCAGTGACTGGACCAGACTCATGACAGGGCTCACCTCTTACTCATCTTTCTACCACCAGCAGTTATCATAATACCTAGCACATGGTAGAGGCTCATCAGATCTCTGTATAAAGACTTTATCTCAGTGAACATGAAAATCTGAAATTAATATATAAAGCAAATAAGTGTTTTAAGTTTGTATTTATTTTCTTAAATGGAATTCTTATTATAATAATCTACCTTTTTAAAATGTCTTTAAATGGTTTCCCCTAATTTAGATCACTCTTTTTAATATATAAAAACTAAAACAAAGACCTTTGTAGATGAACAGAAAGGAATGGTACATTTCCAAATGTTACCTAATGTGTTTCTGTGCACAAAATACTGAAAACCACTGTGATATAATTTTAATTTCAAACAATTGAAACTAAAATCACAAAACCCCCAAAATATAATTCTGCTCTTTCTAATTAAATTACCTCAATTATTGTTGGTTTCCCCACATTTTCAGCTGTTGGAGACCCATATAGGACTCCATCACTATATGGCGTCCTTTGGATATATCGAAGCCATCCAGGTCGGTCTGGGTAACCCATTAAATTTGTGTTAAATGTTATAGGATCATTACTAATCTCACCTAGATAAGAAGCACAGAGTTAAAGACATAAAAGTTACTTTCACACATGCTGTCTTCATCATTTCAATCAAAATATTTCTAAAATCTTTTCTTATATTTGTAGCAAACTAAATAAACACCAAAAAAAAAAAAAATCCATCTGGGAATTTAGATAGATTAGAGCCTCAAGTAAAGAAAAAATCTTTTTAGTTATTTAGTTTGCCTAGAAATCCCATGCAACAAAGAAAACAGTCATACAATGTCTTTGGAAATTTTGTTTTCTTTTCTTCTTCTTCTTCTTCTTTTTTTTTTTTTTTTTTTTTTTTTGGTCACACAGGAGTGTGAAAGTTCTGCCAATGAGACAACTATCTTTCAGGAAAATCCCCTAATCATGCTGATGTATTCATTCTCTTGAGAAGACTTTCTTTCATAAAACTCTGGACACTATCAAACTAATCTCAAGGGATAGCTCAAAATTATAAAAGGGTCATCAAAACAAAAATAATGTAATTCTAAAATTTGGAGAACGAGTTGCTAAATCCAAAAGAACCGAAACTAAGAAACAGTAATAATAGCATCATTTGTTAGAATGTTCCTGGCCTCGACAGGCACAATTTCACCTGATTGTCAAACACACCTATAAAGTGTTTATTACTAACCCTAATTTTAATGATGGGATATGTAATTTTTCATGTTAAGTAACTTCTCAAATGGTGAAATTAGAATTTAATCTCAGCTGATTCCAGAAACTATGCTCTTACCTACATATTTTCTTCCCAAATGTTGGAGCTACTGTTCAAAAGGTTCAGCTACATAGTTTTGCAAACACAGACTGCCACATAAAAAAACATTTTTAAAATAACTGATGAAAAGATTACTTTTTCTTACTGCTGGTGAGAACACAGTCAACTATTTTCTATGACTCTTTTCAGGTATGTTATTCATCATATAATCTATGAAAATAATATTTATATGAATTCTATGCTGTAATTTTCAGAAAACTCCTTTTTGTTACTTATGAGTTATAATAACAACATTTTTTTCTTGCTATTCTTTCTATATCTTCATTAATTTGATGGCATTTGTGACAATCCAACGTAACATAATTTAAAACGATGGTGAATTAAATAAAGCATCATAATTGGTATTATTTTGAAGGAAAATTAATCTCCATTATATTATTATGAAGTTATATAAAATTATCTCATATTGTAAAACCTTCCTTGAAAATTCTTTAATACCATAGTTCATTCTCTTCTAAAACATGTGTTTGGTCTTGCAATGATCAATGTACTGTGTAAGTACATTACTAATCTAAGTCTTAATACAGAAAATAATAATTGTACAGCTACAATTATTTCTATGCAAACACAGGTAGGTAGGTCATTTGTCGGATGCACAAAACTCAACACTGGAAAACTAGAAATAAGTATTTTTTTAAAAAATCCAAAAATGAATTATTTCCTTCTGTAATTAAATTTCTAATCTTAAAATTAGAAATGTCCTACAACAACCAATTTGTCACATATACAGACCATTTCAAACAATGTTAATAATATTTGATCAAAAATCATCTAAATTATGGACACTGAACAAAAAAAAAATTTAGTAAATTAAACACTTTTTTCCCCCACTGAGAACATACCAGGCTTGGGGTAAGGTGGAAATTCCCCCTTAAAATACTCTCTTTCCAAAACATGAACAAAGAGGACACCTGCGGACGGGTATACATTCCGATCAGAGTGCACCTTCGAGAAAATAGTGTACACTGAAACAAAGAGGAAAGGCACAAGATAGACAAATAATGAGATATACTTTCAATAATTTTTACACTAAAGAAGAGTTTCACTTTTTTAGAAATTTCTGGGAAAACTGAAGCAACATGCAAAATATTGTTAAAAGTTTGTTTTAAAGGGAAGTGATTTCAGGACAAAACATGGAACAACTCTTTCAACATGGTGTGTTTAGAGATTTTCAAATATTATGTACACAAAATTAGACACATTTAATGACTTAAATTGTTATTAAATAATGAAGACATTCATAATATTTTTTCAGGAATTTCTTTTTATCGGCATTATTACCAACAAAATATACAATGAGAACTGACAAACTACATAATTACTACAGTTTCTCTTTTTCCTTTTTTCAAAGTGAAGTCTGAAGAGTAATTTTTACATGGCAAGAATCTAAACTGTACTAACTATTCACTAGACATAGCATATCAGACTACGGTATTATATAGTACCATCAGTATATGTAAGATGCCTTTCATATACACTTATAAAAATGCATTGGAAAAAATGCATTGGATATGTTTTCTGTATTATTATTTGTATCTCTCCTTTATTCCATTTTACCTGATCTTGACATTTTATAATTCACACAATATAATCTATTCTACTATGCTATATTCTAAATAAACAAAAACAATCAGATAATAAAGTTCAGGGTAAGTAATTTTGTTCAATGAAATGGGGCAGATTTCATGATTTGCTGATTGCTTAAGATACGTGATGTGAGTACACTAAAATGGCTAAATTGGTTTGATCAGTTCCCACATATTGTTTTTCCTGTGGTATCATCATCTCCACCAACACATTACTGCCATTATACTTGTCACCTCTATAATCTCGTTCAGTTTTTTTATCTTCCTAATTGGCTAGTGGTTGCAGTTTTTAAACAGATAAATCCTATCAGGTCAGTTCTTTTTTCTTAAGTCACTAACGGATTTGTAAATGTAGTAATTAACTTTGAGAACTTTAAGGTTGCTCACCCTAGGCTCACAATTAACTAAAAGCCCTAGATAGCAAGATCACTGACAGTAAGTTTTTCAGCATAAAAATAGGAACTCCCACAAAATGTTTCTTTATCTGTGAAAACTTGTCCCTGCCGTTCTGTGGATGGCTGCCAAAAATGGGGAACTGAACTAAAATATTTGGCTTGTAGTTTCATGCATCCATAGCTTTGCTACTAAAAACACAGCTTCAAAGGCTGTGTAACAGACGGAAGGAAGCTGCAAGTTAGTTTCAACTAGGTATGTAGAGAGACTCCTCCTTTCTTGACCTGCTTTGCTAGTTTTCCTAAGTAGTCTGTACAGGGCATTTAGAGGACCCAGCTTCTTCTCCCCAAGAACAATTTACTCACCTGTGGAAATGGTCCCATTCCAAAGAACAAGAATGAACAAATCACAGAAAAACAGTGCCGATGAGAATTAGAGATTTTTTTCTCCGGTTGGGCTCCACAACGTCCCCTGAGTGCTAGGTGCTGTGGAGAATGTGACACATTCTCTGTAGAGAAGGACACTCAGTCCCTGCCTTCCTTCCGGCTTAGGAGACCAACGCCTACCTAACTAGGTATGACCCCTGAGGTCTAAACTCCTCTGGCAATACCCAGAAAGATGTCGAGGAGCCATGGAAGCTGGAGAAGATCTGGAAAAGATTTATGTAAGAAGTAGAATTTGACATGGCTCCTAAAATACTAGCAAGATTGTGAAACTCATAGATGAGGATTTGGGTATTTCAGCAGTGAAAACTTGTACAAGATACAACTGTGGGATAACGGAGGGGGGGGAACCTTTCAAGGAAAAAAATTAAGCCAGTAACCCTGGGGTATAATTAAGGTAAAAGGAGAAAAACTGGTAAGAAGAGTCAAATTACAGAGCTTTGTGAACCCCTACTGAGAAGTTACTTCATTCCAAATGTAAAGGTATTTAAATTCCAGATCACAATCCTACATTTCAAAGCACAGGAACATTTTGAACAATCTAAAGGAATCTCTTCTGAGTTTATCTAACGTATTCTTTTTCCTTTTTTTTTAAAGACTTTTTATTTATTTATTTGACAGACAGAGATCACAAGTAGGCAGAGAAGCAGGCGGGGGGCGGGGGGGGGGGGGGAGCAGGCTCCTTGTTGAGCGGAGAGCCCGATGCAGATGTGATGTGGGGCTTGATCCCAGGACCCTGAGATCATGACCTGAGCCATAACCTGAGCCATGACCTGAGCCGAAGGCAGAGGCTTAACCCACTGAGCCATCCAGGCGCCCCTATCTAACTTATTCTTTCTAGAGATTAAAACACCTTAAAGTCCAGCACTGAATTTTATTTACCTTTTTTTTTTTTTCTTGGCACCTAGAAGGTGTCTGACATAGCTGAATACTTTTATTGATGCCTTTTGAATGGATGAATACCTTCTAGTTAAAAAGCACTGCAGAGGTAAACACAGGTGTTCTGTTTGTGGACTCTGTGTGTGTGTGTGTGTGTGTGTGTGTGTGTGTGTGTGTGTGTATAATACTTGACTTAAATTTCAGTTTTATAACTTGAATTAATTCTCACATGAGTGTAGCTATTTAGGGGTTATCATCCTCCATTTACATTATAAACTCCTAACAGTCTGCCTTAGTTTTTGCTGCCATAAGGTAGTAAAAGCTAGCTTATAAAGCCAAAAGAAAGGTTGTTCATATGAAGGAGTATTAAAAGGATTCTGTTTTCTATATAGCCCTTGGCAAGGCCTGAAGTGGAACCCTAAAAGGGTACCTGCCCCTGCCTATCACTTCACTTCAAGGACTAGTACAGAACATCTCCATTTCTGCTTTCATTAAAAAAAAAAAGTAAAAAAATAAAACACCTTTCTGTGATCTACAGAGCCAAACCACAATTTTCTGGGGCCCTCCTGGGTTTTAAGATGACACGCACATTTCTTTATTCACATGTACTCAATTGCCTTTTTGCAATCTGCTGAGCCGCATCCTTGCTGGTCAGTTACCTTGGCAACTCCACAGTAAAGCCTGCTTCTCTGTAAGTATAGTATGCCATTCCCTTTGAGAAAAACATGATATGGACGTATGGCACATTCAACATCGGGAAATGGAAAATGACTAAGCCACTATGTTTTGTTTGTGAAAATAATACTTCATTTCTGTAGCATCAATTTAAATTATGGGCACCCACACGACATTTTAGAGAAGCACCCTTTGCCTTTACCTCCCCCATTTGTTACTTGCAAAACAAATCGCTCTTCAACAGAGGCTATTTGGGCAGTATTTACACCTCGCTTCTTTTTGCAAACAACAAATGACACAGGATTCGAAGTTATAGGCTCTTGTTCTAAACATGAGCTGTATCAACAATGCTGGTATGGTCTGCACCAACAGCAACAATTGCAGTTACTTGGCTAACACATGTTGCACTCACATGTATCTAAGTAGTTCTCCCGAACAGAAAGCTTGAAGCACATTGTCTTCCTTAAAAGCAAATCTTGACAATCAAATTTAAACTCTAAAAACACGCAGTACTAAAATCTAATCATCTCTGAAATATACATGTGTACAGTGTCAGGCTAATCAAGCTAAGGTCACAGGGTCTGGTCTCTCTGTGTATCGCATGGCTTTGCAATTGTCTACGGCTGCAAATCCATTACCTCTGCAAACACATGCGACTGGATACAAATGAAACTGGAAACCAGTGTGTGGCTAAATCCCGTGCAAATCCATCACCATTAATGGGAAAAACAATTAAACCAAAAGTCCAACCCTCAGGGAGTCAAAAACACCATTTCAAACAGTGAGGGTAGCTAGATTTGCAAAGATTATAAAAACTGAAGACAGGTAGTCATAAATAAGTTTTTTTTTTTGTTTTTTGGTTTTTTTTAGGGAAAAATTACATATCTGAGAAGAGCAAAAGGGTATATGGGCAAGTGGCCAGGGTGATTATGTCATCCTCCCTAAATGTAGTTCAATGTCCTTCATTACCATGCCACCAAAAACTTGACGAAAACTATTCTTTGTATGTTTTAGTCATGAGGTACAGAAAACTCAACAATTATATGACAGCAGAGAGCCAAGAATCCAGTAACAGACAGAAATAGCAGTAGCAATAAAGTGGGACCTCATGCTAGCTAAATAGCATCCTGTCTTCCTTTATTAATAGTCCATTTGATATTTTCTCCCTAAGGGATCCACATCGTGATGAGCGTGTGCGTTTGAGTGCTTATTTACAATTACTTAAAAACAAAAGCAAATTTCGACGTATTTAGTAAACATTAAATTTTGAAAGGATTACGGTGGTGCATTGCTAATGAATTTATAGCATATAACTTCACAGTTATCACAATGATTATTTTTAATGGCATAGACACGTGCACAGGCACGTACCAAGTCCCTTCTGTACAAGAAAGTCCAGAGAACACTCACCAGACCTTTTCCTGCATCACCAAGAACAAGTACATGGTTGTCAAAGAAACTAGCTGCTGAGTGTGAGACCCTGCAAGTTCCAGCTAGATTTAAATCTCAAAGCTGTCTCTCCACGGAACTCTTTGAGAAGAAAGTCATAAGGTAGCATCGGTATTCCCGTCCAGGTGGGCTCCCTCTCATAGATGCATTGTCAACAAATTCATCATTCCAAAAGATCCATTTATACAATCACCTGCTAATTTTTAAGGTTTAAGAGAGTAAATCCTCACTTTACCACGAACCCCCGGGCCCCCAACCAAGAAGGAAACATTTCAGGGAGCTGAGTCGTCTCAAGTAGTGAATCAATCCTTTTCCATGATGGTAGAGGACCATCATTTGGCACAGCAATTACCGCACTCTGCTCTATTATATAATGACGCCCTTTCAGACCGTTGCGTTGCATTGTCGTTTACTGATCACACACCTCTGCCAGCGGGTCCCCGTCTGCTAATGCTTTTTAAGGTTGTGTGTTTTATAGATTTTCTGTTTTCTCATCTGTAGACAACTTGTCAGCTGTCATTTCTCATTGCTATCAGTATGTTTGCTATAGCAGCTTCTCTATCCCTTCTAATTTGCTGCTATTAATCTGCTGCAGGTTTAGAAACCAGACTGCTAAATGAGGTGGCGTTGCGTGTTAAAGTAAGAACACATTTGTTCTGTCTTAACGCACGCGGGGCTCTGCTAGATGTGAAAAACAGGAGCCTGCGTTTGCCGCATCGATTGTGGCCACCCGAAGACCCTTTTGTGGCGTATTTCCTGTCCTTAGCTGATGCAGTCATTCTGAATAGATGATCTGGCTATAATTGGGACATAGCCATTACTTGAGATGGCAGCATAAACTCCATGTATTAAATGCATTTAGAAATAAATAAGTGTACCATAGAAAGTCTTAATTCAGCCCATACATTATGTAAACATGAACTGTCAAATCAAAATGAATGGATTTAATGTGTTGTGTAAAATAATGTCTTACATATTTGCTGTGTGGGAAATATACTGCATAATTTAAACAAAGAGATGTATTGATTAAGTGATTACCCGTGGCAATAGCTAAATCAGCCTAAGAATATTATAATGCACTATAATTAATAAGTAATTTATTAATAAGAAATTAAAGCCTATTTCTAAAAGCATTTCAATTTTGTTAATTTGCCTCTCATGTTCAGAGAGTTTTAAGAGATAAGCTGTTCAATGGGAAACATGACAAGGGTGCTTTAACTGAGTGCAAATTACTTAAGAGGATGCCTATTTCTCAACTCTTCATAGCATTGCCTTGATAGCAAGTATTATCCAGAAAAAAGAGTGGGGGTAAAAATGATGGAGAAGGTTTTTAAAAATGTTTGAGACGAAAGATAATACTGAACAGTCATTTATCTGGTATAGCTTTGAAGACCAAACTTTTGCTAAGCACCAAGATACTTCCATTCCTCAAAATCCCCTTTACATTAAGAATCTTTATGCTAATCTTAATGTTAAGAATGGGAATATTATTTTCAAAGAAAGTTATATTAAATATATAATCCCTAAACTTCTTTTACTATATGATCACCCCTGGTCATTAAAAATTGTGAAGTTCTTCCAGGGAAAAAATAATCCTTGTCTTATATTTTATAGCCTTTAACAGCTGCAAGCTCCTTCTGAGGCTCGGGGCCCTGGTACCCACAGCACTCTGAGAAGCTGCTACCAGTTCATCAGAATTGGTTATAAGAGATGAATCCCATCTGCTATCTCTGCATTGAGAGAACTCATTTCAGGGTTTTCAGAGTCTGACATATTTATGGTTTCCTTCCCAAACTATTTTCTAATGCGTCATTTCTACAGTCAAGTTAAAATTTAATTACCAAACCTGATAATTGCTGTAGAAAAATATTCTGAGGGACATCAGTCTCCAGCCAAGCACACAACCTGTTTGGTTGTTTTTCCTCACTAAGATTTACCTGGTGTTTTATCCATCCCGCTTTATAAATCTTGGTTTTGATTCGGAAGCTTTTCTCAGCAGTCTGCCCTTCACCTTTGGTTTACTCAACATCAAAGTGCTGTAGGCCATTCATTTGGCAGTGGCCAGTGACCCTTTCTATTTCGCAGACCATGCCTAGGCCGTAGAATTCATCACAAGGAAGGCATTACATTGCCTTTTTAAACTTCACTCCTCTAAAAGACAAGGGCACTGTGCTTTATGTGAGGTGGAAGACAAACCACGATTTGCGTCTTTTTCTACAAAAAGCAAAAAGGTTGTTTTTTTTCTCTCTCTCTCTCTCCCAACCAAAGCCACTTACCGAAACTATTTTGTGAAACATCTTGATTTTCCATATAATGGTCACGTTTTTGTTTTGTCCTGTTGTTTTTTTCTTAAATGTCAGTTGGAAAGTGGTTGCAAACCATTGTTAATTGGTGATCAATAAACTTAGTCTCATGAATGCTGCAGTTGACAAGGGCTTTAGATGTCATTCTGTCTGAGTGTGCCAAATATATTTCTCTACCAAAGACAGATCATAGCATTACTTCCTACTTGGATATGGCCTCAGCATTCTACTTAACCCAGAATTCCTGACAGATGCTACCGATCGGAGTTGGCATGCACTTGTTCTCCTGGAGAGTTCAGTCCTTCATTTTATAGGTAACAACATTGAATCCAGAGAGACAAAACGGCAGGTTCACAGCCTACAGGAATAGTAAGAGGAAAAGCTGGGGACTTGAAGACAGGAAGTCACATATTTTGTTGATTTGAAACACACGGTAATACATTTGGTGGCTGTACATTATATTATTAGGACCTGCTAGAGTAAGCTAATTATGCTGCATAACACCTCTGCTTTCTTAATTATCTCTCTTGTTTGATGACAAACCAGAATTTGACCACATAATCCAAGTTCACTCTTTATTTTGTGACGTTATCGTAATAACACTGCACAACTGGAAGAAGTGCATTGACAATCACAATTTCAAGAAAGAAACAAACCTAGAGATTCTTTTGTTTAAAGCAAGAAACAAACCTGAAGCTTAAAAGGAGACATTTGAGCCATCATAACCAGAGCTTAGACAGAGAAACTCATCTCCCTCCCTGATAGATGGTCCTCTGAAGTCCTGGAACTTTGTGATTCTTTGTCCTGACTTTACCACCTTCAGAGGCAAAGGAGAACATGTATTTTCAGTCCTAGGAGTACTTCCTGCTCGTCTCCAACCACACAGAAACAGAAGGCATCTAGAGAGATATTTCTATCTTCAAGCCATGCCCATTCCTTGACTGTCAGTGAACTAAGAGGAGCTCCTTTATGATGGCAGAATAGAATTCTACAAATTATTCAGACATAGACTTCATTCCCAAGAAGGTCAAATTCAAGTTTAATATTTAAGTGGAAAATAAATAGGAAATCAGCACATGATTATTTTTTACTTTCTCTTAGGAGAAAGTTCATCTCTTGTTTCTTAAGAAAAAAGCAATGAAATTCTGCCAGCAAACCTAAGGCTAACCCATTTTGGAAAATGAGTTGTCTTGAGTAAGAAAGGAAAATTTAGAAACATTTATCTAAGTGAAGTATATAAGCTGGTAATAAGAAGGCTTATTCCTCTTTTACTTAAATTATTCTGGAGTAAATTTTAAGTTTGTCTATCTCTACATGAGGAAAAAGAAAAGGGAATCCATATTTAGAGAGCTCTTTATGATTTTTTTAAGTATTTAATGTATATCAAGGTAGAGTGATGCCAAATGTATTGTCTGGGACTCCAAATACCTCAAAATCCTATTTATAGAAAAGATACATCGCATTGCTAAGTTTGGAACTGAACATTATTTTAAAAGAAAGTTATACAAAAAAATACAATCACTAAACTTACCTTACTATATAAATGTTCTTATAATCTTTTGTGCTCTCTTAAAATTGTCAAAAAAAGATGATTGGGACTCATGGTCAAGAACATCCCAAAGAACACTTGATATCTGTGGTTAGCACTTAAAATGGCCTTGCTACATGAGCAACCAGAAAAAATTCTCTTCATGCAGTTAATGAAATGTATTATTCTCTCAATATTCTCTGTACATAGAACTACAATGATAGGATTTAAACTGGATGAGGAGACCAGAAGGGAGAAGAAGCTAAAGAGGAGTTCAAAGAAACCGAGGATGTGGTGCCTCAGTAGATTCAAGATGTATTGATCACTTCTATTTTGAGAACTATGGTTATCACTCTGGTTCCAAGGAGAAAAATCAATTTGGGGTCCAATGGGAGCATGAAGTTTAAAAGAGGAAAAGACAAGTATCTCTTGAAGATTCTGGAGAATGCTGTATGCAAAGGTCTTGGAATAGTACATTTCACTAAGGAAACACCAGACTGAATGACTCAACAGGGCTTACGAGTGTCTTATGGAACACCTTTTTAGCAAATCAAATAGGAAACGGAGGGACATATTCAAAGACGACATGAGTTCTAGAGATCAGAGTTAAAGAGGAGAACTAAAGAAAAAGAAAGGATGACTGTCAATATAGTGCAGAATGGTGTGAAGTCCAAAGGGAGAGTTTTTGGTGATCTCATGTGGGGCACCAGGAAATCAGGGCAGATCTCAAGTCCTCAGGAGATGATAAAGCATTAGTACATTGCAGATGGTAACCTTGAGGGCCACCTGGGGCCATAACTAGGAAGATTAGAACACAGGAAGAGTGGATGTGTCTAAGAAGCTGAGGGCCCTCAACTTGATTAAGGAACCTGCCAGACACAGGTGGTCGTCCCGGGTAATTCCCTTGAAGAAAGCTTGAGAACCCCCTGAGAATATCTAAGGAGGGTTTGGGGCAAGGACTATGAGATGATGGGCTTAGGACCTAGAATAAGTGCCTTTAGTGCTTTTTAAAATAAATTTTTATGATCTTCTCATGGGAAGTTATTGTTATAAAACTCTTTTTTTCTCATAGGTATTAGCAATAAAAATTCCTTAGAAATGCAATGGTGTTTGCTGGTTTGTTTCAAAAACAGCAGAGTAGAGGAGAATTGGAAGCCTCTGTCCTATTGTGAAACAAACCTGGCAGTGGATGATTCCACGTAAGGAATAATTTGGTGCGAGCTGGAAAAAAAGCTAGTGATCCTCAACTTCAGGGCTGTATGAAGACAATGAGGTAAACCAGGAATCCTACAAGGATCCTACACTCCTACAAGGTACCCAGGATTTGTTACATGGCAGCAATTTTAGCACACAAAATGACTGTTCTTTTTTTTTTTTAACATTTTTTAAAAATTTTAATTTTTTTTTTCAGCGTAACAGTATTCATTGTTTTTGCACAACACCCAGTGCTCCATGCAGTACGTGCCCTCCCTATGACCCACCACCTGGTTCCCCCAACCTCCCACACCCGCCCCTTCAAAATCCTCAGGTTGTTTCTCAGAGTCCATAGTCTCTTATGGTTTGCCTCCCCGAATGACTGTTCTTTTAAAAATATTTTAAAATTGTTATTTTTATAGACACTTTGTTGCCCCAAAGTTACAGAAATGAGGCTGCGTGTCAGTGTGTATGGTCACATAGATAGCCAAAATTGTGTGCTGGTGGGGGAGGGTGTTTGGGGCAGACAGTTGTGGGCAGAGAGATCTTAAAGGCAAATAATCAAGAAATATTAAGTGAAAACTAATGATGAAAATTGACATTTTGAAAACAACTAATCTTTGCGTTATTAAGTCTTTTTCTCCATGATGAAATGCATTATTTCAAAGGTCCTGGCATATTGCTAATGGACACATTTATGATAGGGAAGAAAAAATTTAGAAAAAATAATCAATCATCCAAGGGTCAGGTCCTCTTTCCAATAGAAAATAAGTGCCCTATAATTACTTAATAGCAAAACATATCAATTTGGTTTTGCAACAAAACAATCAGTCAAAAAATCATCCACAATTAGCCAAAATATTTTATGACCATTTTTCTAAGGTTGTATAAATATTGTTTTTAAAATAATTTATGTTAAATGTGCTTCTTAATGTTTTTCAATGTTATAAATAAATTGTTATAATGACCACACTGTAACAATTTTTATAAGTGGCAAGCTAGTGACTGGATAAGGGTCACAATAGGTTAAAAACAAGAATTATTTTTAGTTAAAAAAAAAGGCAAAACTACGGCAAAGGAAAAAAACTTAGAAAATAATGGATTAAGAACATAAAGGATCAGAAGTTTTAGAAGATTAGGAAAACAAAACCGGAGTTTTTCAGACTAACTTATCAAAAAAAAAAAAAAGTCCACATATGACTAAAAAAGCAAAAAGAATACTGGAAGCGGACATTTAATTGACTCCCCAAAGGGGATTTAGATTTACCACCTAAACTCACCATCTTTCTTCCCACCAGTCATTTTTCTGCTGATAATAAAACTGTTGGCCTGTTTGGTCTTCCAGTTAACTGTTCCATTTATGCCACCAGCACAGCTTAATAAAAAAGCTTTTCAGAATAAAACAAATGCACAAAAATGAAATTAATGTCAAATTAAAATGACTATCCCAGGTCACCTACTATTAATGGAGATTAGATTCATTCCAGCCCAACTAGCTGCTTAATTCCATTTGATAAATATTTGTTGCATGTCAGTACAAGGAATATGTGGGCATACAGGGTAAACAGACACAGGTACTATACCCTAACAAGTTTACAATCTACAAGAATGGATACATACACACACACACACACACACACACACACACACATACGTAACAATTACACATACACACAGTGATAGAAAACATAGGTACTACAAAACCCTGAGGGGGAAGCCATTATCTCTGGCTAGGGATATTGTGATAAGTTTAAAGTATCTTTTAAATTTCACAGTTGAGGTTTGGAAACATTACACCGGCAGAAATGAACATAATAATTGGTGTTAGGAGGTAATAAATAGGGAGCTATCTCTGGAGTGTAGTGTAGCAGTCAACCTATAAATTGAAAATAAAGGACATTATGGAAAGAGTACTGACAAAGTTTTCAAATTGCTGCACGGAGGTTAGTTTAAACAGGGGAAACAAAGATGACTTTGAATATTTGATCCAGGAGGGGGACACAGAACAGTGATACATTAGGAATCCCTCCCCAAAGGAGTCAGTATCAGGAGAAAGATAAATTTGAGCCATATTAAATTTGGGGTACCACTTGGATATCCCGGTGAAATCATCTAAGAGAAAGATGGAAACAGAACTCTGCTACGTAAGAGAACTTACCAGGGCTTCAGATACAGATTTGGATGTTCATCCCCAGAGGAATGATGTTTGAAGCCAAACCCCAGTACAATTCTTTATACAGATCATACTCCCAGGTAACATGTATTAGGCACTCTCATACAAAGTGATCTGGAGAAACATACACCTTCACATTCTTGAACCATTCATCTACCCTATTTCCCATTAACCAAACTACCACTCTCACTGCTTACTCCCCTATTTTTCATCCTTACATTTCAGACACGGGATCTGGGTACCATTTTCCTAACTATAACGTTGGGTCTCCATCTCGTTCTCCCTTCCTCTAGCCATCTCAGGTATGTTCTGTCTGGGTTCAGCTCAGTCCCAGAATCCCCCAGGATATACTCCACAGTTTGGTCCTAGCTTCTGGAGCTGAAATATAGTAAGAAGGAATGTACAAAAAAAAAAAAAAAAAAAAAGTGGGAGGGACAGCAAAGGCAGAAGAACATGTTAATAAATATATTTCTATAGCAAGCACAGAGGATAATTCGGCAAAGAAATCAGAGACAAGGCAGTCAGAGAGGTTGGACAACCAAGCCTGAAGTGTCACATACGTCACCAGAAGAGCTACCAAGGAGGGTGGACTCTGCACCCTCACATACTGCATAAAGGTTAAAGAGAATGAGAGGTTAGAAAAGACTGCTAGATGTGTAAAGTGAGAAGTTACAGGAGACTCCTTCAAAGTGGAGCTCCAACAAAGGGATAAGAATAGAAGCCGGACTGCAAAAGGTCAAGATGGAGATGTAGCAAATACAGTTAATGTTTCAAGAACACTGGCTGGGATAAGGGAGAAAGAGATGACACGCTAGATAGACTGAGACACAGCACGGTGCAGAGAGAGCTGGTTAAGTGAGGTGGGGAAACAGATTTTGTTCAGCAGCGGAGGAAAAGACAAACGGAGAGAGAAACAGACAGAGGATAAAGAAAAGGAGCAAAACCGATGAGACGCGATGCAACAGAAACCAGAATGGGTGAGACCAGCATATACAAGCAAAGAAAATACTTTCTGATTCAGAAAGTAAGGACAAGCGAAGACAAATTTGGCAGGGGCACAGGAAATGTTCATGTTGAAAGGGCTCCTCACCTCAGCAAATCAGAGATGAAATGCATATTCTTTTTTAAACCAAATTTTGTAGAAAATTCTGAGCTTTAACAAAATTAGGAGAAATACCAAGTTCCCTTCTAAAAATTAAAAAAAAAGGAAGGAATACAATTCAAAACCCAAGTTATGAAAAACCAACAAACAGGCAAACAAAACCTCAGTGATCGTTTCAGTGATACTGTGCGTGGAAATCAAAGGTTCTAGCACCCGGAGCACATAAATGACTTGGTGGGTGTGTAATTTTTTTAAATATGTAAACTTAAGGGTACTAATTTTGTATCCACTAAAAGATCAATCTTCTGGATGATTCACCTAAAAAAGGTTGATTTGCTTAACAACTGAAATTATGTCCTTTTTAAATCTAGATGGAAAATACAGTTGTCACTTCCTAAATAATTTATGCTAAAGTAGGAGCAGAAATATTCATAGTAGTCTCTTGTGGCAAAACACCCACTCCCTCGGTTCTCTTGATCACTGGGTTCCAAAGGCGACATGGTGATCCCGTAAGAATCACATGGGCCGCTCTCTAAAAATACATATTCATACCCTCCAAAACTTCATCACCAAAAAAAATTTAAAAAACACATATTCACGACTCTACCATGGAGAGTTTAGGTAGGTGGGTTACACAATTTCATCAGGCAATTCTCATACACAAATATGAATGCTAGAAGACTGAGGATAACTATAGAACCCAAAGGTAGATAGGATATTCAACTGACTCACATCATCGGTGCCAAATGTAGGCTGACCTTAGAGCTGAAAACCTTCCCCACTTCTGCCCCCCACTCTCTCATGGATTGGGGAGTTATCATAAAGAAAGAATGGTTTGAGCACCCCTTTTGTTCCCTCCTTTATTCTAGCCCAGTGGTTCTCAGACTGCATATGCATAAGAATCAGTGCTCAGAGTTATACACACAAAATTACATATATTGTACTTTATGGGTGATTTAAAGAATTTACAAGGATAACAAGTCTGTGAGATATTTTTGTCTAACCCTCTGTCATGTCCTTGCCAGGTGAGCCAGCATATCATTGTTCATAATTTCCAGGTCCTCTATAAGGGTAGTCCAGTTGGCTTTTACAGGATTCAAAAGACAAATTTGATTGGTTTCTCAATCATTAAAAAATGGAAGCAGGGTAAGACATCCCACTAATAGTGCTCTACTTTAAGGCCAGCATTGCTTTGAGATTATTCATTTTTTTTTTAAAGTCCATAGTGATCCATCTAAAGTTCTCCACTGACCACAGAAGACTGCAGCCCAATAAATCTAAAAAAAAAAAAAAAAAGACAATTTTTTTATGACTCTATTCGCCAGACAATGTCACTAAAGACAAGACACAACATCACGGATGGCATGTCTGCTTAAACATTCAAGTCCCACACGTCAGGGGGAGAAATCTCAGTAACATGGAAATAACTATTTGTTTTTAATTGTGTGTTCAAGATCATGGATCCACTCCACTACCTTCTCGTATAGAGAATTACTATAATCCGTGTAATGACAAATACAGATACTCATTGAAAAACGTTATGATTTCAAAGTTTGATTTTTGTTAGAAAAGGACCAGAGCCTTTCTTCTTCTGTGAGAACAGATTTCCTTGGTTAGCATGGGAAAATGTAACTCAATTTAAAAAATATTTGCCCTATACATAACTTTTCAAGATTAAATCTAATGTGCAAAAAAATTTCAACGTGTATAGACTGGTTCTTGGACTCTTTCCAAAGATAATAGACCATCCCCAGAAATCTTGAAAGAAACGCCACTATGCTCACTGAGTTCATGATAATCTCTGCTGCAGCTGTACCTGGATGTGAGTTTTGCTCTAATTCACCAACAGAAAAAGCAAAGAATAACATACATACTGGGTTTACACAGCCCAAGCTAAGAAGACATTCACACGATCAACTGGCATATACAATTTAACCAATTGCTCAACACTCCCTCTCAAAAATCACCAATGCCTGAATGAATCCAAAGGTGGCTGGAATGCCCTTAAAATTCCCTAGAAATCATACAATACTTAAAGTTTGTCACAAGATTCCATGATTTATTCTGAGTCTTGTAGCAACATGACTGACGACATTTCATCTGGCCTGGGGCGAGCACTCTCTGAAGAGACATTATTCTTTCCCAAACCTGAATAATTTGCAGACTTGGGGAGAAGAGGATTGTTATTTAATAAAAGCCACTGAAGAGCTTTGAATGGTGACTGATTGCTGATGAGCTAATCAGAATGTCAAGGGAAAGAAATAATAAATAATAACTTACTCCGACATCACTGTCCAAGTAAACAGCAGGAAATGCCAAATGAAATTTAATCTGATTAACACACTCACCTTAGAACCGAGCTGTCACCTCATTCTCTGTCCACTGTCTCATCTGTCTCTTTTCATATTTCACTTGAAGGGGACACAGACTTTGTTTTCATAAAGTGGATATACAGCTCACGTCCCCAACATCTCTCTGCTTCGCTCACCATTCCCGTCGCTATGTCGTCTCCTTGCCCTCTACATCTTCTCTTCCCTTCCTTTCTGCAACCATCCTTAATACTTTTTTAGTTGTCTCTTACATTAAGAAATCTTCTTTCTCTTTCTCTTTAAAAAAAATAGTTTTTGACATTATTGTTAGCTACCATGATTTGAATGCTGAGTATGAGGCATACAACTCAGGGTTTTATACATATTAACTGATTCAATCCTTATATTATCACCTATGTGAAGAAGGTATTACTAGTCCTATTTTGCCATGAGGACAAGAAGTCTTGGGAAATTATGGAACTTACCCCAGGTCATGTGTTTACTAAGTGGCAGAGTTGGATTTTGAACACATTTCTTGGCTTACTGCAAAGTCCATGTCATCTACCCTTTAGTACTAACCCTAAACAGTTAAATGGGAAAACAATGTGTAAACTACATATTTTTAAATATAATTAGAAATATTGTTATTGCTAGTAGGTCATCTTCAACTTAGTTTTCTTTCTAGAAAAAGTGAGTTTTCCCTGACTGTAGATTAGAAATAGCTGGAAGGAAGTAATGCCCATAAAAATTAATTCCATGCATTATGTGCATGAATGCATTTACACACACACACACACACACACACACTTCATTAAAATAGGAAATCTAAAAAGTTGCAAACTATGGGGGGAGAAAGCTTTGATGAGAAGGACTGTCTACTCCAACCTCAGGAAAAGATACTGCTAAGAGAAATGTTAACAGCAGGATTTTAAACCCAAGAATGCCAAAATAAGAAGCCTTCAAATTTTGTTAAAACATTAGAGTTCCAGGAGGGCAAAATATCGGAATTATTAAACACACTTGAAAATTATTAGAGTTCTATAATTTTAGCACAAGCTTGGTAAGATATTAGACTTCAGAGTGAAATGAAGTTGGAATACAGAAAGATAGTATTTTCTATCAGAGTGTCTGAAGACAGAGTGTCTGGGTTGAAATCCCTGTTTTTATCCACTGTTACACAATGTCCCTGTACCTCAGTTTCCTTATCTGGCAGGGACAGTCTTGTGCCTTGCTTCATAGAGACATTTTACGAGTTACTAAACGAGACGATACAGTTAAAACCTTCAGAAGAGTACTTTGCACATGATGATGTTCTCAAAAAATGTGAGTTCTTATTACATTTAATCTACAACTAATATGAAGGAAATTTTAGATTCCTTTAAATGTGATTTCTTGAAGTAGATGGTTAAATGAAAAAAAAAACTGTAATGACTACAGTTGGCACGAGAGACGTTGTTTTCACAGTCATTAAGACACATGAGAAATGATAATATTTCTATAGCTGAGTGGAGTAAATGCCAGAGGCTGCTAATGAGCAGAGGCAACGGCCCAGGGGCTCCAAATACCCCCTGGTCCACCCGGCCTCATGGAGGACTAAGAGGATGGCACTGGCCAGGCATGCCGGGTGAGAGCTGCAGCATAATCCTTTTGAGGAAAGCCAGATGCAGAAAGAAGCGAGTCATATTGATATGTGCTATCTCTGACTCTCATAAACTCTTAGGAATTTTTACTGAGGAAATGGTGCAACAGAAGCAAAAACTGCATGGAGACAAGATTCAGCTTTGCATCATACATATCAAAATGGGGGGGGGGCGTTCAATGTCCAATAAAAGAAAAAGTATTGATTTGATAGAATAGCTAAAGGAGAAGGAATGGTGATCCTCTTGGTAGTTTTGTTCCTTTGCTCAAAGAGCCCGAGCAAAATGTATACTGTGTTTCCACAGCCCGGAAACAGTACTATCTACATTCCATCTCAGCAATGTTAGATGAATAAGGAGCACCCGTGGGACCCTTAACAAAAGAGATCCCTGATATATGCAGTAGGTATACGCATTATAATTTAATGTCCTGATCTGCAAAATGTTGGACTATTTTGAAATTAATAAAATTAGCAAAAGGCAGAATACAAAATAGTACATAGACGATGTGAAATCTAGTGTAATAGTGCAATCTAGTGGAAAAGGATTAAAAGGCATAGTGTAGGAGCCACTACTGAGTTAGGGAAGTTGAACTGTCGGAAGAATTCTGTTCAAAATAAAAAAAAAAAATACAATAATCCTTGCAAGGTTTTTTCCAATTAAGAAAACTCTGAAAGAGAAATACTCTCACATCGGTTGTTCATCGGAGCTGTCATTCCTTTTTTTATTATTATTATAGAAGCCCTATATCCTCATTGCAGCGCATTCAAATAGTATAACCAGGAGGGTATAAAACATGAAGATCCCCTCTTATCTATCTGAGGCCCCCCCTCCAATGCCCAGGGGAGCCACTTTGCATCTTTCCACGTGTGTGCATAGGTAGACAAATGTTTGTGCACATACCCATACACACATACTGTGCTTTTTTTTTTACGTAACATGATCACACTTTTTTCCCTTAGCATATATGTTGTACTTGTTTACATGATACCACATTTGAAGGTTGCGTTGCTCAAACAATTTCCTTCTCAGCACCTCAAACTCAGCCTGTCCCAAGGAGGACTCCTGATCTTTCCCTTAAAGTCTGGGCCTCTTCCGGCATTCCTCCTGCCCTGAATGGCACCCCCATTCATCCTCCTGAACATGACAGAAATCTAGAAATCATCCTTGACATCTCCTCCTGCGGATCTCCACGGCGAAGGCGAATTCCGTCCACAACCCAATCCTGTTGCTATTCACTCCTCAGAAAGTCCCTCCTCGCTTCATCTCCCCGGCACTGTCCCTGCCCAGGAGGGCTTCATGTCCATGGGGGATTACAAAAGTAGCCTTGGATATAATGTGCTGCAAGCAGTTCTGACCCTGCCAACCTCTCCTTCACAAAGCCGCCAAAATGCTCTTTTTGAAATGCAAATCTGATCTTATACCGCTTAAAACCCCTCCGAAGACATAGGTTTTAGGATACAGATTACACTCTTTAAGGTGGTCTAACGGATCCAGTAAAATTTGGTACCTGACCTTCTATCTCACCTCCTCTCACATGGCTTCCCTCTTCTCTCTCTGCTCCAACTTCACGGGACTTCTTCCAGTACCTTCTATTTGCCAAGTCAACCTGCCCCAGGGCCTCTACAGAGCTCTTCCTTTTACCTCAAATACACCTTTCCTCTTCACCTCGCTAACATTTACTCATCCTTCAGATCTCAGTACATCCTCAGAGAAGACTTCCTTAATCCCCCTGCCTGGCCGAATCCTCTTCTTAGAAATCCTAGTAGTGTCGGTAGCACTTACTATAGCTCTAAGGGCACATTTATGTGTGTAATTATTTAATTCATCTTTGTCAACCTCTGTAGTGTCAAAGTTTCATAATGGCTGGGACCGTACAATCCCCAGCATCCAACACAGAGTCTCAAAACAGGATGACATCCAGGAAATAAATAAATAAAAGAATATTTAGTAAAGATGACTGCTACGGTTTCTAAGTTTTCATTACGGCTATCAACGCTCCATGAAACATCCTTTTACTTCTACTTCTGAGCACTTTCACAAGTCTATCTGTAAGCTAAACTCCTAGAAGGGAAACGGCGAGACAAAAAAAGGGCATACATTTCAAATTTTGATAAGCACATGTAGCAATCTGTTCTGTTTCCACTTCCACTGCAGTACTGGCCTTTGATGAGAATCAACTCTAATGCTGTAGAAAATGGAAAATGTTAAAGGTGTTACACTGATGAACTATTTCACAGGAGAGAAAAACCAGTGTCATTTCACCGCATAACAAGAAATGCCAATTTGCTAAAGAGGAAAAAACAAAAACAACAACAAAAAGACGTTTGGGGCTAATTTTTTCTTTTCATCTGCATTCCAAGGTAAAAGAATAACTTAACATCTATGCCTGTCACTGAAGAAACCGGAAACTAAAATATTTCACTCTAACTACTATAGGAAAATTAACTGTGGTCTCTTCTTTCAAATTCGCAATAAACCCCAAATCTCCATAATAATCAAAGTGGTGACCAGATGAATGAGTGAAACATTAAAGAATGGGAAAGAACTTACACCAGAGCTGCCTAACTCCCAAGCATTTTTGAAATGAGCAGCTTCATTTGTCAGAAAAGAAAAAGTCTGCCTTCCATGTCACAACAGATGCCGTGGCAATTCCCGTGGTACAAAATGCCGAAGATCTATTCTAAAAATCTGATTAGTCCAAGGCAATTAAGTAGAAAGTGAGACGTGATAAAGATAAGTGCTTTGTAATAAAACACACTGAAACCACTATTGCATAAATATTGCATAAAAATTCTTCGACAAAGGAAGATCCAAAAAAAAAAAAAAAAATTCTACCAAAGTGACTCTGGAAGACAATAGCACTTTACCTTTACCCACGTTATTTTTTTTTTCAAGAATATAACATTAGTAATCACGCCAACAACTTATATTTTGAGACAACCTATTTAAAACTTTTTTTAAGTTTTAAAATTTACCACTGAGGGTTATTTACTTCCCAGGAGCAGGAGCAAGCATTGCACTCAAGGAATCACAACTAGCTGCCTGTGGATCAGGTGAACGAGCGGTGACAAGCCAGAAGCTCATCTTTGAGCATTTCTCTCTCGGAAATATGAGCTCAGCGCAGGAACGCCTGTGGCATCTTCAACAACTGGGAAGCGAGCCATTACAAGTTGCCCTGTGCATTATTACAATCCCACAAAAGTGCATGGCACTTTTATAAAAGAGAGAGAAAATAAGGAGAAACTTGTTCAATATGAAAAATATACTTTACACAGTCGGAGCTAGAGTGCCCATATCCCTGACCTAACAATCTGAGTGAGAATCTTGTGGATATGTTGCAGGGAGTGCGGGGGTAGGCAGGAGTAAAAGAAGTAGGGAAAGGTTGGGGAAAAAAAGATGCCTGAAGAATATTTTCTTCTTTCTTCACATCTCTCATCTGAGTCCCCCTCTGTCCTCCACTCCAAGGCTCCAGGACATAAAATGAGTTTCTGTGGAGTCAGATGTGTTACAGGTTATCTCTCCTCAGAAATGCGGTCCTCTGTTGCACAGTCTACAGATTAATTTTGAGCAATCAAGTTTCCAAAGTTAGATATAGTAATCAAAATAAACAATCAATAGGTGGATGGAGGAGAAAGAAAATCTGCCACAAGACGTGTTTGTGACACAAAGAATGTGTGCCCCTGGATGGTCAGAATCCAGGCTAACCTGAAATGGAGAGAAGTTAAAAGAGCACAGGGTCGGAAGGTACTTTTGATTGAAAGGTTTTATCTTCAACTGAAAAGTTAAAAATTATAACCAAGTATGTCAAGGACATAGAAGAGTGGTGAAAACTGCCCCCTGTTTCCCCCAGGGTAAGAGGATCCAGCGGCCAAGGGCTTAGCTGTCCTGCACCAGCAGCCAGCAGCGGCTGCTCCCCCTTAACCCTGGGTGCCCCAGCATCCAGCATCGGGCAGCCACTGCCCAGGAAGCCTGTTCCCAGCCAGCGAGAAATATCAGGAAAGGAAGAACTATAGGAAACAAGTTAAGGCCCGGGACACTCTGCGGGGGACGTGAGGGGGGGGGAGCCAAAACAAAGCCAAAAGCCCTTTAATTCTCTTCTCCGATAGATATTCTTGTTTGAAATAGAATAAGAGGGTAGGAAGGAATGTGTTAAATTGCCCCATTACAGCTACTTTCAAGTTGTAAGAGATCAACTTGCAACACATAGGGCTCTTCTTTTCAGACAGTTTATCAGAAACAAATGAAATGTTTCCATCACAAGCTTCTTTGCTGCCCTACACAAAAATGTTATCACAGCCTTCAGATTAAACATTAATTGCAATAAAGGTGAATATTTTTGATATTTTAAAAGAACAGACCAAGTAAAAGTGTTAGGTGGATTCTCTTGCTGAGCTGCACTAACTGTTAGAAAGGTCTGGAATTGAAATCCGTCTCTACCTTTCACCCACTGGAGCTAGTTCTGCTTTCCGAAACAAACAGAAGAGAGTTTATGTCTACTTTTAGTCTTCAAGCTAAACATTTCCAGACCCTTTGAGGATACCTCCTGTGACAGGATTGCCAGACCCCTCACCATCCCCACGGACTGTTCTGGAAGTTGTCTAATTTGTCAACATCTCTCTTTAAATGTGACAGCCAGAAATGGACACAATACTACAGATGTGGTTAATTAGAGGGGGGTACTATTAATTTTTGTGACATATGGACACTATACTATTCTCAGAATCTGAATTTGATTTTTTTTTTCTTTTTCGCAGACACATCAAGCCGCTGGTTCATATTAACCTTCTTTTCCCTCAAAAATTGCCACCACATTAAGTCACCTCCTTCCTTATATACCAATGAATTATGATGTATTTACTGCTATAAAACATCTTTTGCATGGCACAGCAGCCTGTTTAAGTAATATTAACTCTAAATTTTGTTATCTACTTATCACAGTTACTCCTTTGCAAGTCATCCCTGGATTTTAATGCAAATCTCTTAGATCTTCATCAAAATCATTCATAAAATTCACTGAAAAAAGAGAAGACCCAGGGCAAAGTCCTGGATCTTTCCCCAGGGACCACTCTTGGACCCCAACCCAGTAACCCACACACCTGGTGGGTGCTTAGCTTAGCCTACCTCATATTCACAAAGCAATCCAGCTAGTCTACATACCATCTCACATAAGAGCATCTAAAGCCTTAACAAATGCTTTGCTGAAAGCAAGATGTATTTATGTTTCAAAACAAATTGTACAAAACTACACATATTAAAATAATAGTCTTTGAAAAATACATATGCACACAGAACAAAGACTAGAAAGAAAGGAGCATCAATGGAAATGTCTGTTCTAGCGTCAGACTGTGGAGATTGTTTTTTATTCAATACTGTCTTTACTATAGTTACATTGTTTAAAAAAATTGAAGACACTAGGAATTCTCTTAGAGAGAACGTTGTTTGGAGGCAGATCATATTAAACAGCTTTAAGAGCATTGAGACTCCATCTGATCGTACTAACCAAAAATCCCGATCAAAAAATGTTCATTTAAAAAGACTTGTTGATCCTTAGGAACACCAGCTTCTTTTTTTGAATTTTGCATTCCTGTTTTTGGCTAACATTTCTGGAAATCAGGAAGACAGCAGACCGGAGAATAGTATTCTGAAGTTTAGAAAAAGCTTGAGTGTGTGTGTGTGTGTGAAAGAGAGTCTGTTCATCACTGTCTGTCTATATGTCTGTTATGTCTGTCTCTCTGTCTCTGCTGGAGAAGTTCAAAAGGATGAAAAGGGGGAAAAAAAAGCCACCATGTTAACAGTTCTATGAAGCTTTGGACTAAACCACAGCTCCATCTCGAGAATTTCTAGCGGACACATATACTCATATCATCTATTCACCTGGAATCCTTATTTTGCAATAAGAGCAGGAAATAAGATCAGCAATAGGATTTGTACTTTGATGTTTAGAGCTGAGGCAAGGGTAAGGTTCAAGAAAAGGAATCAGAAAGAGTGTGTGCTACAGTTAGTAAAAGAGAAAAAGAAACAAAGTGGCTGGCTATTTGGGAGAAAATAGGATCTATAAATCCTGCCCTTATTAGAATCCTCAAACAATCTGAAATTTGATGGAGAGTTTTTTTAACATGTCAGGGTTTCTTCACTGATTCAGCATTTTGTTTAGAGCATGGTTTTCATCAGTAGGAAACCCGTGTTAGAATCTGAAATACATGTTGTCTTTATCTCTTTGAGGTCTCTCACTAGTTCTCTCTGGTCCTGTCTCTCGCTATTTTTAATGACTGAGAGAAAGACTAGTGAAAATTCCAATTTGCTTAGAAATACAATTTGTCCATTGTCCTAGAAGCTAAGCTAAATACACCAGGTAAAGCAACAGCTTTTAGATTGATGGCAACTTTTATAATAGTGATAAAATAACCAAATACTAAGTCTAGCTAATACTGACAACTGAAAACGTTACTTTGCTTAGAAATGAATTTTCCCTACCAAGCTAAAAGTTAAGCCAAATGCATGTAGTAAATCAGCAGGTTCATAGGTCCATAGCAAATTTTCATTTAAAAGAGATTAAATGTCCAACTAGAAAGTCTAGCTATCATTTGACAAGTGAAAATTCCACTTTGTTTTGAAATACGATTTTCCTACCACCCTAGAAATTAGGCTGAATACCTGAGGTAAGTCAAGAGTATCACAGTTAACATGGCAAATTGTCATAAAATAGGTAAAAGTCCAAGTAGAAAGTCTAGTTACTACTTGACAAGGGAAAATTCTACTTTGTTTTAAAATACACTTTTCCCACTACGTAAGAAGTTAAATACAGGTGGTAAATCAACAGCTTCATAGATCCACAGCAAATGCTCATAAAAATGTTTTCAACTGTCTAAATACAATGCCCAGTTATTATCTGATAAAATAAATATGCTTATTAACACCCTTCTTTGCTTTACATGTAATCTTATGCAAAATGGGTAAGAAACAGTCAACACTTGGAAATATCTGAGAAAATTCAAAATTCACTTAGGATACTAAATGTCAAAAAAAGTGTTAAAAATTCTTGTCTCTTAATGGGGGGATAGTTAATGTTGTTTTGTTACCTAACACAAATATTATCTAAAGTATTTGCCTATCACAGCTGATTTTTGTGTTTGTTTTTAATATTGTCTTGTTGTTTCAGATTTTAAAAGTTTTATCATCATCACTTACCTATCGATATTGTTTTTTTCTTAGAAAATTCTGTTTTTAAGCAAAGTAAAAATTATTTTATATGTTGAGAAATAAAAACACAAGAAAATACACCAAAATGATAACTGTGTATGTTAGAATAGTGAAGTCAGGGGAAATACTCAGTTCTCTAGTTTTAAATATTTATGTACCAATGTTGTTCATTTAAAATTTTAATTAGAAAAAGTAATTAATATTATTTCCTTTTTTAAAAAAACCTGGGCAAATATAATGTTATTTGACAGCTCTCTTTGGAAAAAAATTAATTTGAAAAATTAATTTAATCTCATTTTTAATTTTTAAAAATCATACATATGCAGCTCTACAAAGAATATATATTATTTTTATACATAAGCATGCATAAAGAAAGTCTGAAAAAGTAAACTCTATAATGTTTACGGAGGTTAACTCAGGATGAAGGGGTTACAGGTGATCTTGATTTTCTTGCTTTTTCCCCAGTTTTCTGGAGTTCTTTTCTCCTGAATTTTGTATAGTGAGTAGGAATTCAGTATGATAAAAATAATACTAAAGCTGTTTTTATATAAAAAAATCTGGTTAACATTTTGAAATAAAAAATTTAAATTGGTTCAAAGTGGTTCAAACTTTAAGTGTCTTGGGATAGATTTTTAAACCTTCCTTTTCCCTACCATCTATACTGGTTTTTACTCTCACTTTTTAGAAAAAGAATATCTATCAGTTAACAATTAGGTGAAGTAACTTTTCTGGACTAGAAAAAAAGTCTAAGGGGTTGACAGTTTGGTGGTCATGAGAATGGTACTCTGGCAAACATAAGAATCCTAAAATTATTTTAACCTGCAGGAAAGGATGAATATCTTAAGAGTAAAAGGCACTTCTAGAAAGTATAGTTGTGCTCACCCCAACTTCCTAGAAAAATATCTTTCATTGTTGGAAATCTTCATTCACTCTTTCATATATCTGATGGTCAACATCTCATTTCTGATAAAAAGTAAAATCTCAGTAAATGTGCTCCAGTTTTGTTTATTCCTAGAAAAGCCAGCTTCACGTGCAATCCCTGACACCCTGTCATCTACAATGGGCCAAATTCTTAATTCTCCCATACGTATAATCTGTAGCAATGTTACTAAAATATGCTCAGTTTTAGCCTTCGAATACAAATGTGTCTCATCCGTATTTCAGGAACCTCACTCAGCTGTAAACAATTGGTTTTCCCTTTTAACTAAACTTCTTTTTCTAAGATCATCAACAAATTGTCCTTTTTCTCAGAACCTAACACTTTGAGGCATTTAAATGGAACCCCTCGTTATGGCTTTTTTTTTTTTTTAAGCATCTTTCTTCGTCAGTATTTTAAAGGCTTGTAACTCTCTGCAATTTTATCTAAGGTAAAATATGTATGTTTATATGCATAAATACACACAAACATTTGTGGCCGAATCTCGGCAACACGCTTGAAAGGATTAAACATGCGGTTACCGTGACTAAACGTATTCATTCTCTCTACAAGATTTAGAAAAATGTAACGTTGCAGGGAGAACTAGGTCTCTGTGTAAACCTTGTAATCACCACCAAAAGGCCATAGCTGGGAGCCTCCGGAGCCTCCAAGCACACTGGAGGCACCCACAGCTGTTTTTAATTGTTTTAGCTTTTCAAAATAGTGCACTTGGTGGGGCAAACGGTGTTGTTTGCAGCGACTCTGGCCCCAAGCCGGGGTTAACCCTGACCTGAACGCCGTGTTTAGCTCCCAGCATTTCACGATTCTGCTTCCCCGCTCCATAAACCCTAAGAAAAACGAGATCTTCGCCGCCGAGAAATGCTCTTAGGAAGAGGAGGAATTAAGTGTTTCAAACGCACATTTTTGTTTTCTCTCCCGATCGGATTCAAGGAAAGCAAAGAAAAGGATGTGTTTGCGTGGAAAGGGACGGAGCTTGACACCCATTTCCTATGGCTTGTCTCCGGGCCGCAGTGCCCTATTCGTGTGGTAACGACCCCCAGAAAAATGGGCGACAACCCCCAAGTCTTTGCTGCAGGGATGGGGAGAGGTCCACCACCAGGGCTGGGAATTGGGGGGTGCGGGTAGGAATGGAAATTGGAGATGGAATTTCTGCGCGCTCTGGGCAGGGAGGGGCCCGCGGAGGCGCAGAGAAAAAGAAAAGGCCAGGGGTCAAGCCTGAAAAGGGACTCACAGGGTCCGAAAATTGGGGTACGGGGTGTCCTGGAGGAGGGGTGTAGTGGGGACAGGGGCAGCAAGAGGGCCTGACACCCAGAGAATGCACCCAGATACCCAAAACCCGGGCGGGGGATGGGGAGGCGGCGGCCTGTTGGCCCCAGGACCTCCCGTCGCGCGCGGGCCACTAACCTGTCAGCAAGAAGGTGCCAGTGGTCGCGGGGCTCATCCTGCGCGTCCCCCGACCCTGTCCCGTCCAAGCACAAGGGTCTCCCAGCTCCCACCACCAGGGTAATTGCATTCTTGGCCTGGCTAGGCCGGCTGTCCTCGATTCTCCCCTCCCCTCCCTTTCTTCTTTCCTCCCAGCTTGGCCAGTTCAGCATCAGCATCCTGCACCCCCTCCTTAATCCCGTACTCCCTCTAGCGGCGGGCCAGTGTAGCGTGGCCATCGCCCCCACCCCCATCCCCCATCCCCCCTCCGCCCCCGCTCCCCTCCGCCCCCCTAGCCCGCGGAGCACGCTGGGATTTGGCGCCCCCCTCCTCTGTTCAGCCTATATAAGGCTCCCAGTCGGCGCTCCCGGTACACGCGCTTCAACTTCGGTTGGTGTGTGTCGAAGAAACCTGACTGCGACCTGGGGAGAACAGCGAAGAGGGTCCACCGAGCCTCGAGAAAGGTCCGCTGAGCGGGCTCGCGTCCGGAGCCACTCCGGGCTGCAGAGCACCCAGCGGAACCCACGCCTGGCGCAGGTGTGGGACCCCGTCCTCCTGTCTTCGCAGAGGAGTCCTCGCGTGGTGAGTATGCGGTGAGGATGTTTCTTTTATTAAGATCACATTCCTTCCCTGTCCTTTTCGGGAGCTGCGGGAGATGGAGTAGTGCCCCTGGATGTCTCCACGCAAATCTTGTCACGCCTTCACTGGCAGTACCCCAAAACAGAGTGGAGAAACCAAGCCTTCAGGGCTCTGATTTCCAGGACTCAAGTCCAGATAAGGGCTGTAGACAGACATGAGCTGCGGACAGACATGAGCTGCAGACGGACATGAGCTACAGACCAATCTGCAATTTGCTCTTCAAAAGCGCTACATAGTGATAGGCGCTACAAACTAATTGGCGCTTCGATGCGCTATAAACAGATAAGCGCTTCAAATGCGCTATTGATGGACGGGCGCTTCAATAGCGCTACAAACTGATGGGTGCTTCAATGCGCTACAAACTGATAAGCGCGTCAAATGCGCTATAGATGCACGGGCGCTTCAATTGCGCTACAAACTGATGGGCGCTTCAATGCGCTACAAACCATTATGAACTGCAGCAGTATATGAGCTGCAGACTGATGACTGATTTGCGCTTTAAATGCGCTACAAAACCTGAGCTGCAGCAGATGAGCGCTACAAGAATGATACCACTTAGCACTACAACAGCGCTTCATTGTGCTCCAAGGCACAGGAACTGCAGAGGTACAGGAGCTGCAGAGAATTTACACCTAAAACGCGCTACAAAGTAATAACAGCTGCAGAGGTATACAAGCCGCACTGTTGCGCTACAAAGAAACCAGCTGTAAAGGGGCAAGAGCTGCAGAGTAAAATTACCCTGTCTTCTTAGTGGGGGACCCCACCCTTTGTCTCTAACACACCTTTTGGAATGGCTCCCACTATGTTTTTCTGCAGGACGGTTGTCTGCATGATGGTGCTGTTAGACAAAATGGAGCCCCGGGCAAAAATTAGTGTTTAACATTCTGCCCACACCATTCCTGCTATAGCTGTGGAGTGGAGGGGCGCTGACTTGAGTGCAAAAGGGAATCTTTTGGTGGTGGCAGAGCGGGCTGCCTTGCCTAGTTGCGCTGGATCGAAGTGGTGGTGTAGTTGTAAAGGTGGCGCGAATTGGCGTCCAGCAACAGTTTGTGGAAACTGTTGGTTTGCTTAGTTTGGGGGGGGAGTTGGATCTGGGGGTGATTGCGCTGTTGCATGAAATGAATCTGGCTGGGGAGGCTGGTGGGAGGGGTTTGGGGAGGGGGTTCCTAGGAGAGGCAAACAGCCAGTCTCAGACCTGCCCCGCCCATTCTAGCGCGCCTTCTCTGCAGTATCCACTCGGAGCGTGCTTAGCGCCGCCCAGCGCCTACTCAGAGCGCGCCTCCTCTGCAGCGCGCCTTCCTAGAGCGCGCCTTCTAGACACTTTCTCCCCAGCCCCGCCTTTCCCTGAGCCCCCTCCTCTGTGGTGGCTCCCACAGACCCCACCTCTCCCTGAGCCCGCCTCCTCTGAGGCAGTCCCCTCAGACCCCGCCTCTCCCTGAGCCCGCCTCCTCTGAGGCCGCTCCCCCCAAACCCCACCTCTCCTTGAGCCCGCCTCCTCTGAGGCGGTTCCCCTAAACCCTGCCTCTCTCTGAGCCCGCCTCCACTGAGGCCGCTCCCCCAAACCCCGCCTCCTTGGACCCGCCTCCTCTGAGGCCGCTCCCTCAGGCCCCGCCTCTCCCTGAGCCTGCCTCCTCTGAGGCTGCTCTTCCAGACCCCGCCTCTCCCTTAGCCCTCCTCCTCTGAGGTGGGTCCCCTCAGAACCCCCACCTCCTCCTGAGCCCGCCTCCTCTGAGGCGATACCTCCATAAAGCGCCCCTCCCTAGGCCCACTTCCTCTGAGGTGGCTTGCCGAGACACCGCCTCTCCAAAGCTTGGCCCCTCCCTGAGCCCGTCTCTTCTGAGGGGGCCTATGGCCCCGCCTCCCAGAGCCTTCCTGCGCGTGCGCAGTGTGAGCCCCCAGCCCCTCCCTACAAGCCCACATCCTCTGCGCCTGCGCGCCTTCACTGCTTTCACTGCCTGAGCCTGGCTGCACAGCCCCTCCCTCCTGCGGTTTCTTGGCGGCGCGGATTTTGCTTTTTATCCATTAGTGTCTAATAAATATAAGAATAATAAATAAAAACAATTAGCAACAATGCTAATTATACCTGGGATTTATAAGCATTTTTTACAAGTGCTTTGTGTATTAAATAATATAATTCCACAATTTAAACTCCTGATAGTGGGTTATGAAAAGTGCTTCTGAGCAGACATGACTGGTGTCCCTAAGGGCAATCCAGCTAAATGTTTTTACTACAAATGAAATTAAATTGTTTTAAATATTTTCACATTTAAGGGTTTTTAGAGACACTAATGGACATTTGTGGTGGCTTACTAAAATCAGATTCTTTGGTGGACAGAAAATAAGGAACATCTTTTGAACTGTGCTTCATAGGAGTTTTAGTGGTTTATTGGTACTGTTGGCTTGGTCTTGAGGCAAGGATGAGGTGTTTATCTGTGTACCTGTGAAGCTGGGGTTCTTTTTTTTTCCTTTGGAACTCTAGGGGATTAGCCCTGGCTAACTTGCCTACATATTTATTGATTGTGCCTGGCACATGGTAGGCATTCATTAAATATATGTTAAATGACCAGAGGGGATTGGCTTATTCAGTGCCGCCTTTGGAGTCTGCAGGGGTTTTCTGGTTTGTTTTCTATGGTGGTTGTTGTCCTGGAATGTCCCAGGTATTGCTTGCTTGCCTTATCTCTCACACTTAACAGGATGAAAAAAAAAAAGTGCATTTTTAAACTCCAGTAATGTAAGCTGTAATTATAATACAAAACTATATTTAAGATATTCAAAATAATTAGCTTTTTAAAAATGAAAAGCCAAAGCTAATTATTTAAATTTAGGGTGAATGGAATACTTAATGGTGGTACATAATTGTCATATTTAAAATTTGTATAATGTAACATCAACATTACAAAATATAGATTGGAGGGTTTTAGCTGGCATTATAAAACATGCATATAAAACAAATTGATGCCTTACCTCCAGTCAGATATACCACATTTATGTTTCTAACTAAAGGAAGAAATTTTAAAACCTGGCTTCCTATATTATAAGCCATGAGCCAGGACTTTAACTCCCAAATATCTGTCATCTCCCCCCAACAAGTATATAATTTATATATTTTACATATTTATATTTAGAGTAATTACAGCTTTCAATTACTCCCCAGGCCCACCTTGCTACCCTACCCCCCACCCCCTTTGGAAATTTGTTATCTTCTTTTGCATTCTTTTAAAGTTCAAAACAATGGTAAAAATGTGCATATTAATATAATTTGCATTTCACAAATAACAAGGTACTAAAAAAGAAATTGGGACATTTGAAAATGTAAGGCAATTAAGAGTTGATTAATGAAGTGTCATTTTCTAATGAGATATTTAATGTGCAATGGTTTTTGGCTACTGTTACTCTTTGGTGTGTTTGGGGAATAGAAGTTTTTAGAAGTAATCATGAAGAGTCAAAGATTAATCAAATGTATTTAATTCCTATATAGATTAACACTGAATTTTTTTTTCCATGTGTAAAGGTGACATCTGTCCCTGGGCTTGGCTCTATGCTGTGCATCCTTTCAGGTTTTAGGAATGGGGCCTCTTGACCTCACCTCTGCAGTCCAGCCCCTAGTAAGGGGGTGTTGAAGGAGCCAGAGTTCTGTAATTCAAATAAAGTCACACTGCTCCTGTTTCCAAGTTAACTGGTGCTTTAGTTACTATTTAAATATTTTAAAACTTTATTTACACTGAATGTTAACCTGCCTGCCCACTATCCTACCATTTTTAAAGATTAAACTATTCTTCTCTGGGCAGTTATCTCCTTTAGGACTTGGAGTCCCATCCCAAAATTTAAAATCCCATGGGTGGGTACCTGATGCCTGATCTTGGTAAAGGTCAGGGGTCTCAAACTGGTGAACTTGCAGGTCAGATAAGGTCCTTAATTTTACCAGCACTGAATTAAAAATTTGTTAAAGAATTCAGTGTCTTTGGGAGGGGGCATGCATCCCCAAATTACATAGTCACAGCCCCCTTCTTATTGTCTTAACTCCAGTTTCTTCTCACTTTTATGTTATCTTCCTGTCTACCAAAAGCATTTGAATTTTAAACACTTATTGATCTTCTGTTTCCCTAAACAATACAATGATGGTTTGCTGATTTCTGAACATGTTGTTATACCTGTCCTATTATTGTGTTTTGCAGATGTTAAAACCTTCAGACTTGGGCCTCAATAAAGCACACCCCAGTGACTGTGATTGACATGTAGGTTGTTAACTTTCATGACCTGGGTCAGGCAGCCCCAGGCCATGCTCTGAATGCCTTTCCAGAAGTCTTCTCTCTAAGTTTTCAAACTATTAATGTCTAGATGACAAAGTGGCACCTGAGTCACCTGACTTATGCTTATTAGTTGTTTTTAATGGGACATTAAAACTTTTAATAAATGGGATGTTTCTTAAATAAAATTTTTATTAAGTAATTTTATTAAATAAACATTAAATAAAAATAAAACGTTTTGATAAATAAAAATTTATTTATTTTGTGACTATTTTGTCACTATTTTGTGACCTTTTGAGTGTCACTAATACAGTTATCTTTAAGAGGTTAGAAATGAAACTGTGTCAAAAGTCATGATTTATTTTCTAAACTTTCAGACTATTTAGAATATTTTATCTCGAATGCCAATTAAAACTATTAAAATGGCACAGTAATTCTTTCCCTTAAAGACTCTGCTTGCTGTATAGCCACTCCAAGGACAGTGCAGAGCATAAAGTGGTTGGGGGTGAGGGAAGTGGGGGTGCAGGGGAAGGCCCTAAAAGATTATGAGGGGTTTCAAGGAAGGAGGAGAAAGGGGTATTTCCCTTTAGCTAGAGACAAGGCTGAAGTGTACAGTCATCATGTTTGATTACCATTACCTTTTTTCCCCCCTTATATCCTACTGATTGAAATATTAGGTATTTTTCACCTAACTTCTTTGAATAACACGTTTACCTTTGTGATTTTTAATTAATATAATTAATTTAGTGTCCCCATTTTGCCTTGATGGGTCAGAGAGGAATAGGCGGCCAGGACTGCCAAGTTAAAATTTGGTGAAAAAGCAGTCTGCCTGCTTCCTAAGTTATGTTTTTAAACTTTTGAGCACTTTCTTAAAGTTTTCCAAATATGAGAATTTAATGCTCATTTAAAAATTATTGAAAAGTTAAAAAAAAGTTACTATAAATGCATTTAACCCTCTTTTTAAGAAGTACCTAGGCACTGTTGTATGATTTATTGTATGTGATTTATTGTCCCCATACCTATAATTAAGACCTTTAATCCCCAATCCCCTAAACTCCCCTCAACTCCCCCATATAGCGACTCACCACCTAGGAAGGGGTATAGCACTGCGCTGCTCTAAATTACAAACTTTTGAGTGGGACTGTGCTAACAAAAACTTGTTTAAAAACCAGAAGTTGCAAACTGATGACCTGCAAATCAAATGAGGCCCTTGGTTTGGCCAACAGGTTATCCAAAATAAATTAAGGTCTTTAGGTGGGAAATGCATGGCTGGGTTGCCATAATTGCAGCCCCTCCCTGTTTTAATTTTAGCCTCTTTACACAGAAAGTTACCTTCCTTATTGATAACTTTATTAATATTAGCTAACAGTTGTTGAATATTCAGTGCTTTACTTACATTATTTAATTAAATCTGTATTATAAATTTGAGGTGTACTGTTATTGGGCCTCTTAGAACATCCCATTTTATAGCCCAGCTCTTCCTGGGGGGCATCAATTGATATTTGTGAATTGACTGCATAATAAGGAGGGAAACTGCTCAGTGCCACTTCTGTCCCATAGGGGATTCTCTTTGGGAAATCAGATTATGGTTAGATTATGGTTGGATTTAGACAATCCTGTGGGCTCTGTGACAGTTGTTAATGTTGATAATGATTTGACAACCTCCTTGGAGGTAGTGTCTATATTGATGAATATAGGCATTGTGATTCTAATCCCCCCACCCTTTTTTTGGTTTCCTCTTGGCTGGAATATTAGCTATTTTTCAGGTAACTTGTCTAATAACAGTTATCCTTCTGGCTTTACTTGCGTGTTTTTATTTGGTCTCCATCTTTGACTTGAAAGTTTCTTGCTGTGCTCTCTTGATACAAAACTGTTGTTTAGAATGTCTCAGCATTCTTTTATAGTTAGGGAAGGTAAACTTGCTATTGATATAGTTATGTATTGTTGAATACATAATAAACAGGTGACATTTAAGGAGGAAAAGGTCATTTGGACATGAAAAAGTAGGGTGCTTTTTGTTATCTATTGTCTTAATTGATTAACTTCTTTCTCCCTTTTGCAAGCTTTGTGTTTGTTTATTAATTATTAATGTAAGCAAGCAGAACAAAGAGATACTTTAAATACTCATGTATTTAAAGTATTTTAGGGGATACTTTAAATACTCATGTATTTAAAGTATTTTAGGGCATACTTTAAATACTCATGTATTTAAAGTATTTTAGGGCATACTTTAAATACTCATGTATTTAAAGTATTTTAGTGGCTACTTTAAAATGCTAAAGCGTTTTTTGAAATGTGCTGCTTTGAATGTGTATGTTAAATGTATACTTTTATCTTTGTTTACAGAAACAAAAAGCTTTTGAAAACAAAAAGAAGAAAGGGTGGAAGAGGAGGCCAGGATCCGGGCCTCCATCCCCACAGGAGCGAAGCTACATCTGGGAGGTCTCCTCCCACTCCAGCTCTCACCCTGGGGCCCGACTGCCCACCTCCTCCTCCTCCTCCTCCCCCCAACGGCCCCTCCTCCTCCTCTTCCTCTTGCTCCTCCTCCTCTTCCTCTTCTTCCTCCTCACGCAGCGCCCAAAGGGGCCAGTACATCCCCAACCTGGCCGAACGAAGGCGGGACGATCTCTCTGAAGAGATCAACAACCTCCGAGAGAAGGTCATGAAGCAGTCCGAAGAGAACAACAACCTGCAGAACCAGGTGCAGAAGCTCACAGAGGAGAACACCTCCCTCCGTGAGCAAGTGGAGCCCCCCACTCAGGATGAGGAGGATGACCTCGAGCTCCGCGGTGCTGCGGCGGCGGCTGCCCCACCCACTCCCCTAGAGGAAGAGTGCCCAGATGACCTTCCCGAGAAGTTCGACGGCAACCCAGACATGCTGGTTCCTTTCATGGCCCAGTGCCAGCTCTTCATGGAGAAAAGCACCAGAGATTTCTCAGTCGACCGTGTCCGCGTCTGCTTCGTGACCAGCATGATGACCGGCCGCGCCGCCCGCTGGGCCTCCGCGAAGCTGGAGCGCTCCCACTACCTGATGCACAACTACCCAGCCTTCATGACCGAAATGAAGCACGTCTTCGAAGACCCCCAGAGGCGAGAGGCCGCCAAACGCAAGATCAGACGTCTGCGCCAGGGCATGGGGTCCGTCATCGACTACTCCAACGCCTTCCAGATGATTGCGCAGGACCTGGATTGGAACGAGCCCGCCCTGATCGACCAATACCACGAGGGCCTCAGCGACCACATTCAGGCAGAGCTGTCCCGCCTCGAAGTGGCCAAGTCGCTGTCAGCGCTGATAGGCCAGTGCATCCACATCGAGAGAAGGCTGGCCAGAGCGGCGGCTGCTCGCAAGCCGCGCTCCCCGCCGCGCGCACTGGTGTTGCCGCACATCACGAGCCACCACCAGGTAGATCCCACCGAGCCCGTGGGCGGAGCCCGCATGCGCCTGACCCAGGAGGAAAAAGAAAGACGCAGAAAGCTGAACCTCTGCCTCTACTGCGGAAACGGAGGTCACTACGCCGACAACTGTCCTGCCAAGGCCTCAAAGGCTTCGCCGGCGGGAAACTCCCCGGCCCCGCTGTAGAGGGACCTTCAGCGACCGGGCCAGAATTAATAAGGTCCCCACAAGATGATGCTTCATCTCCACACTTGCAAGTGATGCTCCAGATTCATCTCCCGGGCAGACACACCCTGTTCGTCCGAGCCATGATCGATTCTGGTGCTTCTGGCAACTTCATCGATCACGAATATGTTGCCCAAAACGGAATTCCTCTGAGGGTCAAGGACTGGCCGATACTGGTAGAAGCGATTGATGGACGTCCCATAGCATCGGGCCCAGTTGTCCATGAAACGCACGACCTGATAGTCGACCTGGGAGATCACCGCGAGGTGCTCTCATTCGATGTGACTCAGTCTCCGTTCTTCCCCGTCGTCCTCGGGGTGCGCTGGCTGAGCACACACGATCCCAACATCACATGGAGCACCCGATCGATCGTCTTTGATTCTGAATATTGCCGATACCACTGCCGGATGTATTCCCCAATACCTCCGTCGCTCCCACCACCGGCACAGCCGTCGTTTTACTACCCAGTGGATGGATACAGAGTTTACCAGCCAGTGAGGTATTACTACGTCCAGAATGTGTACACTCCAGTGGACGAAAACGTCTACCCGGATCACCGCCTGGTTGACCCTACCATCGAAATGATACCTGGAGCGCACAGTATTCCCAGCGGACACGTGTACTCACTGTCCGAACCCGAAATGGCAGCCCTGCGAGATTTTGTGGCCAGAAACGTGAAAGACGGGTTGATTACTCCGACAATCGCCCCGAATGGAGCCCAAGTTCTGCAGGTGAAGAGGGGGTGGAAACTGCAAGTCTCCTACGACTGCCGAGCTCCCAACAACTTCACCATCCAGAATCAGTATCCTCGACTCTCTATTCCGAATTTGGATGACCAGGCTCACCTGGCAACGTACACTGAATACGTACCTCAACTACCTGGATACCAGACGTACCCCACATACGCCACGTACCCGACCTACCCAGTAGGATTCGCCTGGTACCCAGTGGGGCGAGATGGACATGGACGATCGCTCTATGTCCCCGTGATGATCACCTGGAATCCACACTGGTACCGCCAGCCTCCGGTACCGCAGTATCCGCCTCCGCAGCCGCCGCCGCCGCCGCCGCCGCCGCCGCCGCCGCCATCTTACAGCACCATGTAGACACTTGTCATGTCCTTCAGGATCTCTACCCTCAAATTTACTCCTGCTCAGCTTCTCAATCAGTGACTGTGTGCTAAACTCGGCTACTGCACCTTCAGGCCAACCTGAGGCACAGCCCTCTCTGAAATGGCTACGGAAAGGTCAGGGCCACCCTGGACTAGCACACATCCTAAAAAAGCACTAAAAGACCTCCATCATTTTCTGAGAGCAACAGAATATTTGCCGACACGTTTTATCTCTCAGTTTTCCACATTAACTGCCAATTTAACTAAAATTCCTGACAAGTTTACTTCCCAGCGGATCCTAGAAGCCTGGGTTTTACCTGCTGAAACTTCTGTCACCATCTTAATTAACAGGCTGCCAGATCCCACGTTTAACATTTACAGAGAAGCTGATGCAAACACAGGAGATGCTGATTTCTTTATGGAGGGGGAGATGAGGAGGAGGAGGACATGACTTTTCTTGCAGTCTCGGTACTCTCTTGACATCACTGGAGGACCGACACCTTATTAAGGAAGCCAGAATTGTTGGTGCAGTGTAAAACGGCTTCCGTGATCTTTTTGCTGCACCCTTAGAAACTTCACCATTTTCAAACTCTGCATTCATGGTTCCGTTAATTCTCAAGGAGCAGCAACTCGACCGGTTGTCCCAGGAGCAGGCAAAACCCTTGCAACAGAAACACCTCAGGCCTCAGAAGGAAGCGCTCTCTCAGAAAGGACTCTTGCATGTTTAGAGTGTGTCTTCACACCCTGGTGCAAATCTCATGTACCCAAGAACTCTGGCTTTCTCACAACACCTTACCATCATCATGCCAGTAATGGCTTCCACAAAAGTGTTAAACCTGGTAACCAGAGACTGTTGGTGGCTCCAGGTATGTTAGATGTTTATGAGGCGTGACTACCTTGCAGTCCCATACCCAACTCTTAAGAGACTCTGAGTTTGTTACCAATTTGTCCTGGTTCTTCAGAAGAAAGTTCAGGAGTGTTTTTAATTGGCTGGAAGAGGATCACCTGAAGTGTTGGAAGCATCTCTCCATGCGTCTGCCTCCATATACATCTGGGCATTTCATCATCAGTCCCCTCACTAGACTGTAGCATTAGGATGCTTAGAGAGGGGACATGAATTTAGCACCCTGACCACACTCCTATGCCTGCAAGGGTTATCTTTGAAGAAGAGGACTTGGGGCACTGGACACTGTCTTGAAGATACGGACTTCTTTAGTGAACTTTAAATCCAGAGGATAGCCTGATGGGTAACCTCACTTTAAAGGATCAGAGTTCACACAGTGAAAAAGGGTCCCCTCTAGAGGGTGGAGATGAAAAGAAGCTGCCAATGAATGAAAGGCCTCAAAGCAACTCAAATGACTCAAAGCAACAGACAACACAAGCGTTGTCTTCAGTCCAGAGACGACCTCTAGTCTCCTGGATGCTTTGTGCTAACCTGGGACTGCCTGACTTCTTTAGCCTGGTCTTTTGCTATTACCTTGAACTGTCTGTCTAATCTCTCTTTCTGTTTAATTCTTTACTGCTGCCATTATCCCTACTGCAGGATTTGTGTCATCTTTCCTGCCTGGTTGCTGAGACTCCATTTTGTTGCCACGCACGGAGGAGAAAGAGGCAGGCCTTCAAGGGGCTTGTGTTTCAGTACACAGCATCCGATTGCCAAAACACAGTTTGAGCAGTAGACAACGTGGTATAGATTTCAAATTGCGTATCATGAAGAGGAGTCTAATGGTGAAGTTTCATTTTTCATCCACATCACCTTTCACCCATTCATTATACCCCACCCTTTTTCTTGCATGTTTAAAATACTTAAAAGTTTTAGCTGTAGGTTACTAGTGTCTTTGAACAGTGTTTTAAAGTGGTGACTGCTTTCAGAAGTTATTTCCATTGAATTACAAAGTACTATCCCATTCTTATTGTTAAACTAATTAAAATTGATAAGTAACATAGTATAAAATTTTTCTTTACTGTGAACTTCTCTTACAACACTGTGAATGAGAGGCTCCTCAGAGCTGGAGTATTGGTGTAACAGTTCATCCCGTTCTTCAATCTGCTAGGTTAATGTCATATGTGACGTCAATTTTATCAATTGGGCCTTTAAAAAAAAAATCACACAAAAAGATCTACAAATTCAAAAAAGATACCTAATTGGCTATTTAATTCTAAGTGACTTCCCCAATCCCCGCGCCCCGCCCCCCCCCCCCTTTTTTTTCCTTCAATGGAATCAGAAAGCTTGTCAGTCACTCATGTGTTTTAGAGTAATTACCTTTAAAATGGTGCGTTTGTGCTTCTGGACTATTTTGAAGCGTCACTTCAGTTTACCTCAAATCAACCCATCATCCATACATTTGAATTCAAGTTGTTTTGTGTCAAATTTACAGTTGTCACTTGATCTTCAAGCTGCAGAGGGCCTAGAAATAGGTCATTGTCTGCGGCCCCGGCATGAGCACACGGACATTTGCCATTACTGCAAGCAGAGTCTGGAGATGTCCACCAACGACAGCAGCAGTCAGGGAAAGCACGGTGGTGTGGGTCAGCGACGCATGGATGAAGACCCTGACGCACATTTGGCTGTTTAGTAAAGCTTGTGAAAAACTGTTGGCAGTGTGTTCTATGCTTTATTGCTATATATACTATCTATAAATGTAGGTGTTAAGGATAAGTAATTTCAAATTTATTCTATAGTATCGGAATTTAATAAGTTTCCTTTCACTGAATTTATTTTGTTGTTGTTGATTATGTTAATTGGGTACTTTAACTTTTTTTTGACATTTTTTCCACAAAATGCCTTTACTCATAAGAAAGGAAGGAGCAAAGAAATTAAATCTCTAAGGGAGTTAGAAAGGGAGCAAAATAAAGCATAAAGGACATATATCAAAACATCAGAATTATTAAAGTCAGTATTCAACCTTTTCGAAACAAATTGGCAACTTTGATTGACTTTTGACCCAAATTATTGGTATTAATTAAATCAAGGAAGAAGGTATGAGCTCCTGTTGTTAGGCAAACCTGGAGAGAACTAGTGAAGGCGTCGTGCTAAGATCTTGAAATGGAGGAAGTTTACATACATCTCTGAAGGGTCAATTTAGTTTGATCAATGAGGTATTTGTACTCGATGCTGGAACATGAAGAATTAGTTTGATTCAATCATGTGAGGTGACGTAAGGAACTTGCAGGTGCACAAAATAAAGAGGGGCACATCTATATGGTGCAGTGTGGATTTGTGTTTAAGTTTGCAGGTACCTCTTGGGCTCCTGAATTGATCTGCCTGTCATCCACCACAGACGTCGAATGTCCGCTACAGTTCCAAGATTGGCAACAGAGAACACTCTGCTGGAAAGACCTGGGCAGAAATGAAGGACCACCTGCCAAGACGAAGAGCTGGGTGGGAACCATGCTGTGTTTTCATCGAAAGAATGAACATCTAGTGGGACTGAAAGTTCTTTGTTGTTTCAGATTGTAGAATGTGATTGATGGAATTGGTCTGTGGAAATTGCATTGTTTTTATTTCTTTATGTAATCAGTTTAAGTAATAGGGGATATATATAATCTTAAGTATTTTAGGGTGGGAGGGACTATTAAGTAATTAAGTGGGTGGGGTTAGTTTAAAAGTTAGCATGATATTATGTATTAGATAACTCTATAAGTGGACACGTGTACTTACTTGTGATCCTTTACCCTATGATTGCTACCCTTGATTTCAAATAAACTCAGAGGGAACTGCAGGGAGATCAAACTATTTAGGGCAAATTGGACATGGATAAAACTCTAGTGGGAAAAGTTCAAAGGTGATTGAATAAATAATTTAACTTTGCCCTGGGTATTAAGTCCAGGGCTCCAGATTGTGAGCAAAGCCTTTGGAGAGTTACAGGATGAGGAGATAAGAAACTCTGACTTGCTGGAATGAAATTGATAATGAAGGATGGTAAATATTCATGGAAGTTACAGAAAAGTGATGAATAAGAACCCTGTCAGTGGTCCTCCTACCTATCCCTGCCTTTCTCCCTACCCCTACCACCTCCCTACCCTTCCCCCATTTTATTGCTGTATTTCTCTCTATTTACTAATATTGTATTGATGTTATAATAAAAATTCAATTAATAAAGATTTAGTGGTTAAGTGCAAACTGTGTCCTGATCATTTCAACGTCATCCACCAACATCAGAGGAACAGGGTGGGGGAAGGAAGGTGGAGTGGTGGGGAGGGTGGGGGGAGGAAGGGAGTGAGGGGGAGCAATGAGGGTGGGATAAGGGGGAGGGTAAAGGAAGGCAGGGAGAGGGAAGGGTGGAGCAATGGGGGTGGGACAGCGGGAGAGTTGGGGGAGGAGGGGAGAAAGGAGGGTGGAGCAATAGGGGTGGAGCAGTGTGGAGGGTCTGGAACTCTAGAGGGAGGGTGGGGTAAGTTCGGAAGTGGGGGGTGGTATAAAGAACATATCAAACAACGGAGTATCCATTATCCAAAATATTCCAGGGATCAACTAAATTACTCCTGGCTTCAAAACTACATACAAAATAAAAACAAAGCAACACAATTCTCTATTGGTAAAATATAAAATCCTTAAGATGCAAAGCCTTAACATATGAAATAAAGCCACATAATTAATAGTGGTTCTATTAACATAATAAAAAAAACTTTAATATCAATCCTTCATGGCCTACTTGATATTTATTAATAGAAAGATTATCAAATCATTAGTAAGGGCTGAAATAAGACATACTACTGGAGTAAGATGGTGATGTGCTGGAAATGAGCATGTGGATTTTCAAAATACCAATTAACACTAAAAGAGTGATGATGAAAGTTCTATGAAGAAAAGTGACAAAATGTGGGGTCCGTGAGGCACTCATCATGTCATATCTCAAAACATAATGACATCAGAGCAGTAATAGGTTGCATATAGAAAACTTGAAAAGGGGACTTTAATGTGCCAGTTTCAAAGAGTTGCTGGATTCATATGACATAGTGGTCACATAAACACGATGGTTTATTGGGAAGGGTACGTAAAAGATAGTGACTAAATGGAAAGAGCTAGAGCTAATGATGAAAACACACAATTAAAAACCATCTCCCCTGGGAAGCAGGCGACCCTGGCCAGTTGTCCATTCAGCCCAGAGTACACAAACTTCCACAGGTGTACGGAGTGGTGGGTGGAATTGGGGAAATTGGGAGTGGGGGCACAACCAAATGCCTGCATGGGGAGTACTTGTAATTTAATATGGTGAAAAGCTATCAACCAAATCACTTTGAAAAAAAAAATGGAAATATCCTATGCGTCCCTGTTTTGCGATACCTAGACTCCTCCCCATCCTGACCCCCACCTCTCTCCATAAACCAGGTGATTAAACAAAGCTTGGGGGAAACAAAAAGGTTCTGAGTCTCCAGTTTGTATTAAATTAGATTATGCAACTGGATCACAAGGGTAGTTTAGAACATTAAACTTATTTTGTAGAGCAATGGCAATATTTGTTAAAATCCATGAACAGTTTTACAAAAGAAGTGGCTTCCCAGAGAGATAGCAGCTGTTTTGTAGCTATACGGATTACATAAAGAATCCCTCTTATCCAGCATAGTTGAGGCCAATAATTAATCAAAACAATTGTTTAAAATGAGGACTACACTATTTAACTTAAAACACATAAATATATTTTATTTTCATAAATATTCTTCCATTGGTCAATTTTTTTTTTTTTTGAGAGAGTATGAGTTGGGGGGGGCAGTAAGAGGGGGAGGGGAGGGGCAGAGAGAGAGATTCTTGGGCTCCACGCCCAGCATGGAGCCTGATACAGGGCTCAATCTCATGACCCTGAGGTCACGACCTGAGCTGAAATTAAGAGGCGGACACTTAATGACTGAGCCACCCAAGTACCCTGGTCAATCTTGAGAAAGATCTATGTTTCACTAATTGAAGCTCTTACTTTCTTGAATAAATTATATTAGTAATATAAAAATAAGTTACACAACAATGGGAAAATATACAACTTCTAAAAACACAAAAGTAATTAAATATGGGTGTTAAGAAGAATCACTTTTGACTCATACATCAAAAACTACACTAATAAATTCTAGATAAATCAAAAATTTGAGAAGGGAGAAATGATAATGGTGGGGAAAGGTAAAATTATTCACAGAATAATAATCAAAACTAAGATGAATGGTTTTGGATTCATACATAATATGCACAACATAATAAGGAAATATTTGGTACATACCTATAAAATATGTGATATAACTTATTATTCAGGCATCTAATATGTTATTGAAGAAATAAAGTAAATACCCAAACCCAACATCCACCCTGAACTCTTTTTCCATCTTTTTTGAATATACTTAGAAAAAAATAAGTGTATGTTTGTGAGTGTGTGTCCACATATTTATTGATTTCCAGCTTCTTTAAATATATGTAAAAAAGAATCTGTGTGGACATAAATAAATGTGTGTGTGTGTGTCTGTGTTTGTGTATCTGAATATGTATTGATTTCTGGCTTCCTTAAATATATATATAGAAAAGTATGGGGAAATTAATTAACTAATTAATTAATTAAATAAGTGTGTGTGTGTGTCTAGCTTCTCCAAACATATACAGAAAAGAATCTGAAAATAAATAAATGAATGAATAAATAAATAAATGTGTGTGTGTGTCTTTATGTGTGTCTATGTGTCTGTATATTTATTGATTTTTGGCTTCTTTATATACAGACAAGAATATGAAAATAATAAAGTGTGCTTCTGTGTCTCTGTATATTTATTGATCTCTGGCTTCTTTAAATATATATAGAAAAGAAAGTGTGGTGTGTCTGTGTGTCTGTGTCTGTATTTTTTTTTTTTTTAAGATTTTATTTATTTATTTGACAGAGGGAGAGATCACAAGTAGGCAGAGAGGCAGGCAGAGAGAGAGGAGGAAGCAGGCTCCCCGCGGAGCAGAGAGCCCGATGTGGGGCTCGATCCCAGGACCCTGAGATCATGACCTGAGCCGAAGGCAGCGGCTTAATCCACTGAGCCACCCAGGTGTGTCTGTATTTTTTTTAAAGATTTATTTTTTTAAGGATATATTTAAAAGAGAGAGAGCAGGGGGAGGGGCATAGGAACAGGGAGAGAGTGTTTTAAGCAGAATCCATGCTGAGCACTTAGCCCAACCATGGACTTGATCTCGCCACCCCAAGATCACAACCTGAACTGAAAAAATGTTCGTTGCCTAACTGACTGCACCACCCAGGCACCACTGTGCCTGTATACTAATTGACTTAAGAGCTCTTTGAGGGGCGCCTGGGTGGCTCGGTGGGTTGAGCCGCTGCCTTCGGCTCGGGTCGTGATCTCCGGGTCCTGGGGTCGTGATCTCCGGGTCCTGGGATCGGGTCCCGCATCGGGCTCTCTGCCCAGCGGCGAGCCTGCTTCCCTCTCTCTCTCTCTGCCTGCCTGTCTACTTGTGATCTCTCTCTGTCAAATAAATAAATAAAATCTTTAAAAAAAAAAAAAGAGCTCTTTGAATATACATAAAAACAATCTCAGTGAAAATTAATTAATTAAATGCATGACCGTGTCTATATATATATATATATATATATATATATATATATATATATATATATATATTTCATTATGCCAAACACTAGACGAGGATTTGGAGGACACAGTGCTGGGCACAGACTTTGGACTAGTGCAGTTGAAGGATGAACACCCAAGGGATTCTCCAGCCCAAAGACCCCAACTCCTATTAGCACCATAGTTGCCCAGGCCATTTGTGAACAGGCATTACATTATCATTGTTTAGTGCAAACAAAGGATCTTTATTAATTTTTGGCATTTGAGTTATTTTTGTGGAATATACCAAATTTCTGAAATATTTTCCTGTATTTTGATTAGTGTTTATGTGAGAATTAGAAAGGATCAATAACAGAAAAGGAGGCTATATGGCTCTTTCCACACAAGGAACTCTTTTAGCACACAATAAAGTTCGTTAATGGGGCGCCTGGGTGGCTCAGTGGATTAAGCCGCTGCCTTCCGCTCAGGTCATGATCTCAGGGTCCTGGGATCGAGCCCCACATTGGGCTCTCTGCTCAGCAGAGAGCCTGCTTCCTCCTCTCTCTCTGCCTGCCTCTCTGCCTACTTGTGATCTCTCTCTCTGTCAAATTAATAAATTAAAAAAAAAAGTTCCTTAATGCTATTCCCAGATAATCCCTAGAGACTGGTGACACAGGTACATCTAGAATCCTGCTTTCCAGGAAATCAGTATAATTTACGGACTACCATTTTGATTCATGACAATAATCCCAAAGAGAAAGCAAGAGAACCTCTTGAAGATCATTAATGACTGTTTTATATCTGGCCTTATAGACCTTAGATAAGAAAATTACTGAATTCAAATTAATTATCACTTGCATAACTTTGTACTATTGCCTAGTCCTCCTCAAACAGTGCATGTCGTAAACCATGAAAGAACTAGGTGGGCATTATACTCAAAAACCTCATGAAAACATCCTCATAAAACTTCATTATAGCTAAAAATTCTTTTTAAAAATAATAAAAACATCTTTCTATTCTATAACTAAGAAGTTTCAGCTTATTCAACCTTATGTTAAAGTCCAGTAAAAGCACAACATCCTACATTCTATGCCAGAATTTATTTTAAGACTATGTTTTGTTCATTTCTATAACTTTGAGTCATCTAAGTACCACCCCAAGTTTCAACACTACCTGCAGTTCTCAAGATTACTCACAGTAGGGTGATGGCATTTTACTAGCTTTAGGACCACAAAATTGGCATATCAAATTATCCCATCTGTCCAACACTGAAATAATGCCCAATTCTGAGAATTAGATTTAAGCCTTTTTCACTAGGGGCTATTGGGTTTTTAAAATGTTGATTAACTTCATACTTATGTGTTCTATAAATGGTTAATCCTTATAATCTACATGAAATATTTGTTATGGGCTGAATTTTGTCCCCCCCAAAATCCATATGTTGAAGCCCTAACTCCCAATTTGGGGTTAGCATATACACATAGAGAAAAGGACCAGGTGAAGACAGGGAGAAGGATGTCGTCTGCAACAAATCCTACTGGCACCCTCATCTTGGATTTCCAGCCTCTAGAACTGTAAAAAAATACATTTCTGTGTTTAAGTCACCCAGCCTGTAGTATTTTGTTATGGCAGCCCTAGAAGACCAATACATAATATTGTATATACAATACATAATATTGTATATTATGTTCCATAAATTTTATATTTATTATTTTTATTTTATTTTTTAATTTTAATTTTAAAAAATTTTATATTTATTACAATTACAGAGTAGTAGAGTATAATAAATGTAAGCATAACATAGTGTTATTTTTTTAAAGATTTTATTTATTTATTTGACAAACAGAGATCACAAGTAGGCAGAGAGGCAGGCAGAGAGAAAGGAGGAAGCAGGCTCCCTGCTGAGCAGAAAGCCAGATGTGGGGCTCGATCCCAGGACTCTGGGATCATCACCTGAGCCGAAGGCAGAGGCTTTAACAATTGAGCCACCCAGGCACCCCATAATATAGTGTTTTAAATAGGATGTATTATGTGTCATATTCTATTGTTATTTAATGTGTTCTACATCATAATATAAATGTAGAATGCTAAAATAAATGTAAATATAATATAATAAATATAGGTATAACAAGTGTAAATACATGCATATATTGGTGTTTATTATGCTAAAATAAATATAAGTAATACGAATACACTCTTTCTGGTTGATGTTTGTATTTCTATATCAAAACTAGTGGAATATCTATAGTACAGTTCACAACAGGGGATAGAATCCCCCACAGCTTGACAACCTTGTTCTTCACCTTGATACAAGTGGACTTCTGGAATTCAAGAGCTAGAGCAAAGAAATGGATAGCATTCTGTTGCCGGCAGCTCTCCGTGTTGAGTCATGAAGAAGCAATGACTGTCACCTTCATCTTTCTAATACTACAGGGGAGAGTTTCCTCACCAGAATGCCCCTAGGAGGGCAAGTTCTTGTTAGATGAGCCACTGTATGAAGTGAGATAAGATGGAGAATGGTTTCCCTCTACTCTCCCCAGCTTCTCATTCTATTATCTGGTTAGGTTTAATAATCAGACCTACGGATTGCCCGTCACATTTGAAGAAGGGGCCACCAGTAGCTTGACAAGGTAAGCCTATACCTACCCTTGGACATCTCTCCAAAAACGCAGATTGCTTCTTTGTTTATTTTATGCCCAGTTGTGGACAGTTTATTTTTTATTCCCAGAAATCTCTGAATCAGTCATAGTAGGATGTTAATTAATCCCAAAACATTTCATAGCCGAGGCCAAAATTTCATCCCATTTATTATTTTAATCTGAAACTATGCTCCCAAAACACACATTATATTGGATAGACAATTTAGAAATTCATATGATGTGGAAGCCACATTAGAATGTGTGAACCCACTGCTACTTCTAGGAGAAAGTAAAGCAAAAAGAAATGCCCCTCGGAATAAGGCCAGAGTTCACAATTTGTTCTGTCTAGTTTCGTATTCCATTCAGTCTATGTAATGAGATGTCACTGCCCTCTGAGCGGAGTAGGGGTTTCTTATGTTTGGACTGTCTGGTTCTGAAGGGATGCTGGTACATTCTTTGGAATCCCTCAGATTCAATCCTGGTCTCTCATGTGTCCCTTTGAAAAAACAATCAATAGAACACATAAGAAGACAGGCAAACCTCATTCCATTGTACTTCACTTTACTTACTGTGCTTCACAGATACTGTATTTTTTTTTTAAATGGAAGGATCGTGGTAACCCTGCATCAAGCAAGTCTATCGGTGCCATTTTCCCGACAGCATAAGCTCACTGTGTGTCTCTGTGTCACATTTTGGTAATTCTTGCAAATTTCAAATTTTTCTATTATTATTGTATTTGCTATGGTGATTCTTCTTTAATTTCCCAGTTACACCATTCATTCTTTAGTAGCATGCTCTTTAGCCTTCATATATTTCAGTTCATTCCAACTTTTCTCTTCTGAGTTCATTTCAAAGTACTGTGGTCTGAAAATATGCAGGTAATGATCCTAATCTTTTGGTACTGGTTGAGACCTGATTTGTGACCCTATGTGGTCTATTCTGGAGAATGTTCCACATGCACTGGAGAAGAATGTGTGTTCTGTAGCTTCGGGATGGAATGCTCTGATTATATCTGTGAAGTCCATCTGGTCCAGTGTGTCATTTAATACACTTCTTTTCTTTTTGATCTTTTACTTAGATGATCTGTCCATTTTAGTGAGGGTGGTTAAAGTTCCCTACTATTATTTTATTAATGTCGGTATGTTTCTTTGATTTTGTTATTAATTGGCTTATATAATTGGCTTCTCCCATGTTAGGTGTATAAATATTCACAATTGTTAGATCTTGTTGGACAGACCCTTCAAGTACGATATAGTGTCCTTCCTCGTCTCTTATTACAGTCTTTGGATTAAAATCGAATTTGTGTGATATAAGCACTGCCACCCAGCTTCCTTTTGATGTCCATTAGCATGGTAAATGGTTTTCCACCCCCTCATTTTCAATCTGGAGGTGTCCTTGGGTCTAAAATGAGTCTCTCACAGACAGCATATCAATGAGTCTTGTGTTTTTATGCAATCTGATACCCGATGTCCTTTGATTGGGGCATTTAGCCCATTTACATTCAGGGTAACTATTGGAAGTTATGAATTTAATGTCATTGTATTACCTGTAAAGTGTCTGTTACTGTGTATTGTCTCTGCTCCTTTCTGGTCTCTGTTACTTTTAGGCTCTCTCTTTGCTTAGAGGACCCCTTTCAGCATTTTTTGTAGGGTGGTTTGTTGATTGCAAATTTTTTTAGTTTCTGTTTTTCCTGGAAGCTTTTTATCTCTCCTTCTATTTTCAAAGGCATCCTAGTTGGATATAGCATTCTTGGCTGACTGTTTTTCTCATTAATGCCCTGAATATATCATGCCAGTCCTTTCTGGCCTGCCAGGTCTCTGTGGATAGGTCTGTTGCCCATCTAATGTTTCTACCATTGTAAGTTACAAACCTCTTAACCTGAGCCTCTTTCAGGATTTTCTCTGTCTCTGAGATTTGTAAGTTTTACTATTAGATGTCAGGGTGTTGACTTATTTTTATTGATTTTGAGGGGAGTTCTCTGTGCCTCCTGGATTTTGATGCCTGTTTCCTTTCCCATCTTAGGCAAGTTCTCTCATCTAATTTTGTGCCAATATACCTTCTCCCCCTCCCACCACCACTTTCTTCTTCTTCTTCTGGGATCCCAATTATTCTAATACTGTTTCACTTTATGGTATCACTTATCTCTTAAATTCTCCCCTCGTGATCCAGTAGTTGTTTATCTCTCTTTTTCTCTGCTTCTTTATTCTCTATAATTTGTCTTCAATGTCACTAGTTCTCTCTTCTGCCTCATTTATTCTAGCAGTTGGAGTCCTAATTTTTTTATTGCACCTCATTAATAGTCTTCTTTATTTTGACTTGGTTAGATTTTATTTCTCCAGAAAGGGATTCTCTAGTGTCTCCTATGCTTTTTTTTTTTTTTTAATTCCAGCTAGTATCTTTGTAATTGTTATTCTGAACTCTAGTTCTGACATTTTACTAATGTCCATATTTATTAGGTCCCTGATAGTACTGCCTCTTATTCTATTGTTTGAGGTGAGTTTTTCCATTTTGTCATTTTCTTGAGAGAAGAATAGATAAATGAGAAAACAAAATGCTAAAAGGGTAAAAATGACCCAAGAATAATAACAGTAACAAATCAATAAATCAGAAAAGACCTGAACCCAAAGGGAAAAGAAAAAAGGAAAAAAAGAAAAAGAAAAAGAACATGATCAGGCCAGTGAATAGAACCGAGTCATACACTAGAATTTGGGTGTATTTTAGTCTGTTAGAAGAAATTGCACCCCGAAATTTTAAAGAAAGAAAAACATATATATACAAAAATAAGGTTAGATTCAAATGAAGAAATGGAATATGACTGTAAAAATGAAAATTTTTAAAAAAGATTTTATAAAAGGAATTGATAAGAAGTTGCTTGAAAATGGAAAGAAGAATATGAAAAAAATAAAAATGAAAGAGAATGTGATCAGATAGGTGACTAGAACAGAGCCATACGCTAGATTTTGGGTATATTTTGGTTTGTTAGAAGAAACTTCATACCAAAATATTAAAGAAAGAAAAACTTATGTATATATTCAAAAATAAGGGTCAATATAATGAAGGGATAGAATACAACTGTAACAATGAAAATTTTTAAATATTTTTTAAAAAGGAATTGATAAGTTGGTTGTAAAAGGAAAAAAGAATAATTCAGAAAAAGAAAAAGGAAAAAATAAAGAAAATTTTAAAAATTAATGTTGAAAGACTAAAGAATAATGGGAAAAAAGCCATGAATTCTATGTGCTGTATTCTGCTAGCATTGGAGTGTTACAGTTCTCATTGATCAGTAAACTTGGTCTTGGCTGAATGGTCTCACTGATCTTCTGGGGAGGGGCCTGTTGCAGTGATTCTCAAATGTCTTTGCCAGAGGCGGAATTGTGCAGCCCTTGCCAGGGGCGGGGCTAAGTAATCCGCTAGAGTTCGCTCTCGGGGAGCTTTTGTTTCCTGAACGCTCTCCTTAGAGTTCCGGAGGATGGGAAGGAAAATGGCGGCCTCCCGCTCTCTGGCCCATAGGAGCCGAGAGCTCAGGGCCTCACTCCTCAGTGCGCCCTCAGAGAAAAGCAGTCAGTCACTCGCGTCTCCCTGTTCTCCGGCCGTGCTCCGTGCTCACCTGGCCTGTGACTGAGTGTTTCTATTTCTGGCGCACAGTCCCATTTGGAGTCTCCAAACCCAGCAGATTCCAGCGGCACTTTCCTGGCTGCTCCCCCCAGGGAGGAAAGGAAGTCTTTCCAGATCTGCTGCTTATTGGGCCCGTGCTCAAAGAGCAGTGGCTCGACTGTGTCTTGGATCCTGGTTTATGGCCACCCCGAGCTGAGAGCCCCTTCCTCGTTTCCATCTTTGTAGCCGACTTCCCCACTCTGATACCCGGGAGCTCTGCTGCACTCAGGCACCCCCGGTCTTCCTGTGATCCCACGGGACCTGAGACCACACTGTCCTAGTAAGGGCTCCATCCCCGCCTTATCCTCCAGAGCGACATCCCTCACCGGTGCAGACTTCTAAAAGCTCCGCTTTTGTGCTCCTCTGCTTGCTCCTCTCACTTGACGGTAAGTGGCTAATGGAGGCTCCCTCCCCAGCCCTCCCTGCTGTCTATCTTCCCCTATGTGGCCTCATATTCACTTCTTCGCACCTCCTACCTTCCTGAAAGTGGTCGCTTTTCTGCTCATAGAATTGCAGCTGTTCTTTTCTTTGTGTTCTAGTTGAGTTTGTAGGTATTCAGAATAGATTGATAGCTATCTAGCTGAATTCCTGGGATCAGATGCAATTTAGGTTTCTTACTCCTCCTCCGCCATTTTAGCAATATAGAGTTTTTACATTGAGGTATGTACCTTGTACATTTTTATTTTATTTTATTTATTTATTTGCCAGAGAGAGAGAGAGGGAGAGAGAGCATAGGCAGGCAGAGTGGCAGCAGAGGCAGAGGGAGAAGCAGGCTCCCTGCTGAGCAAAGAGCCCAATGTGGGACTCGATCCCAGGACTCTGGGATCATGACCTGAGCTGAAGGCAGCCGCTTAACCAACTGAGCCACCCAGGCGTCCCCCTTGTACATTTTTTAAAGTCATAGTGTTATTACATACTTAATAGACTATAGTATAATATAAACGTAACTTTTATATGCATTGGGGAACTGAAACATTATTTGACTTGCTTTATCGTAGTGGTCTGGAGATATAATATCTCCAAAGTATGCCTGTATTACAGTTAGACACATACACACACTATGCTCCACACTCCTTAAATTTTAACCAAGCAAAATGATGTTCTTAAGCCTAAATGTGTGGGATGCATCAGTCAGTATTACTTTTAGCTGCCAATAAAAGAAAACTCCAAAGTAACAGTAGCTAAAGCAAGAGAGAGGTTATTTTTCTCTCAAATAAAAGATCAAAAAGAAAGAGTCCAGGGGTTTGAGGCTCCTGGGTGGTGCAGTTGGTTAACCGTACAACTCTTGGACAGTTTTGGCTCAGGTCATGATCTCCGGGTCCTGAGATGCAGTTGGGCTCTGAGCTCAGCAAGAAGTCTGCTAAAAAGCTTCTCTCTCCCTCTCCCCTCCTCTTCTTCCCTCTCTCTCAAATAAATAATACAAGAAAGAAAGGGAGAGAAAAAGAAAGAAGGAAGGGAAGGAAGGGAATGAAGGGAAGGAAGATAAAGGAAGAAAAAGGAAGAACAAAAGAGCCTAGGTTTGTTGAAGTGTCTCTATAGTATCAGTAGAGACCTAGACTTCCAGCTCCTGCTCCTATTCTTAGGTAGCTACTGGCCAGAAGAAGTGGAAAGACAGAAAAACTGAAGGGGCCCTTCCCTCTGCTGAGTCAGCTCCCTTTAAGCTATAAATCACACACACTTTTACAAATACTTCATTGGTTGGAACTTAGTTATGTGTTGGGGTGGAAGTGTGGAAAGATAGAAAAGTAAAATTTCATTTCCCATGTTTCACACCTAGCTGAAACTCAGAGATCTGCTTCTAAGGAGAAAGAAAATAACAGATGAAGTTAGAGTAGACAACTCAGGTCCTGACACACAGTATAGTCCAGATCCACACTGTTTCTGATCTTCATGTATTAAGAATAGAAAGGTGAGCAAAGAGAATCATGAACAAAAAGAGAGGGAGAGAGAGAGGAAACAGTTTGGTTTGACCTCTGCCTGTATGGCAGTAGTTAATTCAAAACCAGATCTTCTGAGTCCCAAATCTATCAAATTCACCTCAATTACAAGTAGTCCTCTATTAAAATGTTAATTCTGTGGCAAAGATTAATGAGACACGAAACAACAGATGTTGGAGAGGAATGCAAGTTGGTGCAGCCACTTTAGAAAACAGTGTGGAGATTCCTCAAAAAATGAACGATAGAGCTACCTGACCCTTGCACAACTGGGTATTTAGCCCAAAGATACAGACATAGTGAAAAGAAGGGCCATATGTACCCCAATGTTCATAGCAGCAATGACCACAATTGCCAAACCGTGGAAAGAGTCAGGATGCCCTTCAGCAGACGAATGGATAAAGAAGACGTGATCCATATATACAATGAAGTATTATGGCTCCATCAGAAAGGATGAATACCCAACTTTTATACCAACATGGACGGGACTGGAGGAGATTATGCTGAGTGAAATAAGTCAGGCAGAGAAGGTCAATTATCATATGGTTTCACTTACTTGTGGAGCATAAGGAATAGCATGGAGGACATTAGAAGAAGGAAAGAAAAAGTGAATTGGGGGAAATCAGAAGGGGAGATGAACTATGAGAGACTGTGGACCCTGAGAAACAAACTGAGATTTTAGAGGGAAGAGATGTAGGGGGCTGGGTGAGTTGGGTGAGCCTGGTGGTGGTTATTAAGGAGGGCATGTATTGCATGGATCACTGGGTGTGGTGCATAAACAATGATTTGTGGAACACTGAAAAAATAAAATTAAATTTAAAAAAAAAGATGTTAATTCTGCTGCCATGTTTTCACCATATCTGGGGAATAATACCCAACTTTGCACATAGTTTTATTGTGCATAAATTTCATTTGACTCATTCTTGTTTTTGAAAAATTCAAAAATTCGTAGTGTGATCTGTTTATGTGGGCTATCATGCATTGTTAAGCACTTATGTTTATGGAGCAATGCTCCATACCTTGTTTGAACATATTCCTCCACATTTGTATCAAGGAATTACTTAAGTACAATTCATTTCATTGCTTTCTCCTTTCTCCAAATCTACTGTCAGTACTTCTTCATTTCCTACAAAGTTCCCAATGCATTTTTCATTCTTTTCTTATTGCCCTGGAAATTCTTGGGCCTTTGAATCTGATCTTCTGATGCAGTTTCTTACTTGCCTCACATATAGTCAATCAGAGAATCCAACTCAGTAGAATTAAGAGCTGCAGCTGCTGGTAATAGCTCCAAAGCCTGTCCTCTGTGATCCAACAAGGACCAATCTAATCTGGCCTCCTGTAAGCACTCTTTTGACACTTAACTTTCCAGATCTAGAGTCACTATTGCTGCTTTGATTGCATCAAAGATATTCCCTTTTAACACCCCTTTGCAGCAGCAAGTGGGGTAAACCTTCAGTGGTTCATTTGGTTTTCCCTGTCATTAACTCTTTCTTTTTGACCTCCCTAGTTGAGTTTTTCCATTTTACATTTTTTACATAGTTGAGTGTTTACATTTGACATTTTACATTTACCTGCTTCTAAGGTTGCTCCATTTTCTTTTCTATCAAGAGGAAACCTAGCACTTAAGGGGGAATGTTTGACATTTCTCTTCTAACATATTTAGGGTTTTTTGTTGGGGAGCCATAGCAGCAGACCCCTAGTGGGAGAAATGAAGTAAAAAATGTCTTCAGAAAGCATCTATTGCTCAAATAAATTTTGTCTACCCTCATCAACTCAAGCTGAATAACTTCGCAAAGGAAATATCTTCCCAATGTTCTAACACATAGCTCAGGATTACACTCAAACTATTGTGACTGGGCTTGCTTGTGATGTTCCTTATCTTCCCTGTGTTAAGAGTCCTGATGACTCTTACATGTCATTCATACCCTGCACTGACAATAATTCTGTCAACTTAAAACTCACATGATCTTAACCATAACACTTTAAAGTGTATTTTTATGCTGGTATTCTTCTTATATATGCCCAAATCTTATATAACCACTTGGTTTTCAAAGTATGAATTGCAGAATACCACTTGTTCATTGTCAGTAAAAAGAAAGCTATTATCGTTTGTACATTAACCTTGTATCTTAAAACCTTGCTATAATTACTTATTAATGGCAAGGGTTCTTTCGTCAGTTCTTTCTAATTTTCCATATGTATGACCATGGCATTTGCTAACAAGAACAATTTTATTTCTTCCTTATAAATCCATATACATTGTGTTTCCTTTTCATGTCTTATTGCATTAACCAGGAGTTCCAGTACAGTGCTAAAAAAGTTCTAAGAGGGGACATCCTTGCCTTGTGCCTGATCTTAGTAGAAAAGTTTCAAGTTTCTTACCATTAAGCACAGTGTTAACTGTAGGATTTTTGTAGGTATTCTTTATCAAATTGAGAAAGCACCCTTCTAATCCTAGCTTGCTGAAAGTTTTTGTCATGAATGCATGTTGGATTTTATAAAACATTTATTCTGCATTGATTGATATGATCATCATGTGACTTTTCTTTCTTTTTTTTGTGACTTTTCTTTCTTAAACTGTTGACATAATATATTGCACTAATTGATACTTTTAAAGATTTTATTTATTGTTGAGAAAGAGAGAGAGGGACAGCAAACAGGAGGAGGGGCAGAGGGAGAGGAAGAAAGAGAATCTCAAGCAGACTCCCCATGGAGCATGGAGCTCAACTCAGAGCTTGATCTCATAACCCTGAGATTATGACCTGAGCTGAAATCAAAAGTTGGATGCTTAACCATCTGAGCTACCCAGGGACCCCACATAAATTGATTTTTGAATGTTAAGCCAGCCTTGCATAATTGGGATAAATCTCACTTGGTCATGGTGTATAATTCTTTTTATAGATTTTGTTGAATTTTTTTTTTGCACCTATGTCCATGAGAGAAATTCATCTGTAGTTTCTTTTCTTGCAATGTCTTTGTCTGGTTTTGATGTTAGAGTAATGCTAACATAAAATGAGTTAGGAATTATTCTCTCTACTTCTGTCCTCTGAAAGCGAATGTAGAGAATTGGTATGATTTCTCTTTAAATGTTTTGTATAATTCACCAGTGGACCCATCTGGGTCTGGTGCATTCTGTTTTGGATGCTAAGTTATTAATTGTTCATTAAGTTTCTTTAATAGATATAAATATTGTCTGTTCTTGTGTAAGTTTTGGCAAATTGTGTCTTGTAAGGAATTGGTCCATTTCATCTGAATTATTAAATTTGTGGGCATGGAGTTGTTCATAGTATTCCTTTATTATCTTTTTAATATCCATAGGATCTGTAATAATGACCCCTCTTTTATTTATTTTTTTAAATTAATATATAATGTATTATTTGTTTCAAGTGTACAGGTCTGTGATTCATCAGTCTTACATAATAGTGATCAGGGACGCCTGGGTGGCTCAGTGGGGTAAGCCTCTGCCTTCAGCTGAGATCATGATCTTAGGGCCCTGGGATCGAGCCCCACATCGGGATCTCTGCTTGATGGGGAGCCTGCTTCCTCCTCTCTCTCTCTGCCTACCTCTCTGCCTCTATGTCTGTCAAATAAATAAATAAATAATAAAAGAACAAACAAAACACTCAGTGCTCATTATAACACATACCCTGCCCAATGTCTATCACCCAGTTACCCCATACCCCTGTCCCCATGATAACCCCTCTTTCATATCTGATGTTAATTTGTGTGTTAATGATGTTGATTTGTGTCTTCTTCTTGGTTATATATAATTCTTCTTGATAATAATTTGTGTCTTCTTCTTGGTTAGCCTGGCCACAGCATTATTGATTTTACTAATCATTTTTTAAATCACATCTTTCAGTTTTGCTAATTTTTCCTACTGTTTTCCTCTTTTCAATATCATTCATTTCTGTCAATTTTTACTATTCCTTTTCTTTTGCTTGTTTTAGGTATAAATTGGTCTCCTTTCTCTGGTTTCCTAAGCTGAATTATTGATTTTAGAATTTTCTCTTTTCTAATATAGAAAAGTTTGCTGCTAAGCATTGTTTTTCCTGCATTCCACAAATTTTGAGAAGTTGAATTTCCATTTTCCTTTAGTTCAAAATTTTAATATTCTTTTGAGGCTTCTTTAGTGACCCATGTATCATATAGATGTATGTTGTTTAATCCCCAAATATTTGGGACTTTTTCAGATCTGGAATTTTACTGATCTATTTTAATTCCATTTTGACCTAAGACCATACTTTACATGATTTTTATTCTTTAAAAATTTTTTTGAAGATTTTATTTATTTATTTGACAGACAGATATCACAAGTGGGCAGAGAAGCAGGCAGAAAGAGAGAGGGGAAGCAGGCTCCCTGCTGAGCACAGAGAACCCAATGCAGAACCCTGAGATCATGACCTGAGCCCAAGCCAGAGGCTTAACCCACTGAGCCACTCAAGTGCCCCTATTCTTTTAAATTTTTAAAGGTGGCTTTTATGTCCCAGAGTGTAGTCTACCTTCATGAATGCTTCAGGTGGACTTGAGAAGAATGTGTATTCAGCTAGCTCCTATTGTATAAAGTATTCTACAAAATTCATCTGTAGTTTCTTTTCAATTAAATCAAGTTGATTGATAGTACTGTTCTGGTCAATTATATTCTTATTGATTTTCTGCCTGCTTGATCTATGCATTACCAACAGACAGGTGTTGAGGTTTCCATATGTAATAGTGGATTTATATATTTCTCCTAATGATTCTATCAGTTTGCCTCATGTATTTTGAAAGCTTGTTGTTAGGTACACATACATCAAGTGTTAGGTTTTCTTGGACAATTGATATCTTTATCATTATGTAATATGTGTCTTTATCTCTAATAATTTTCTTTTCTGGATTGTGCTTTTTTCTGCAATTAAAATAACCACTCTAGGGGTGCCTGGGTGGCTCAGTGGATTAAGCCGCTGCCTTCGGCTCGGGTCATGATCTCAGGGTCCTGGGATGGAGCCCCACGTCGGGCTCTCTGCTCTGTAGGGAGCCTGCTTCCCTCTCTCTCTCTGCCTGCTTCTCTGCCTACTTGTGCTCTCTCTCTGTCAAATAAATAAAATAAAATCTTAAAAAAAAAATAACCACTCTAGCTTTCTTTTTAATTAATGTTATAGAGTACATCTCTCTCCATTCCTTTACTTTTAATCTGTATCTTTATATTTAAAGTGGCTTGTTTGAATTTTTTGCCCACTCTGAAATCTTTGTCTTTTAACTGGTGTATTTAGGCTATTCACATTTAAAGTGATTATTGATATAATTTAATGAATATTTACTTTGTTTATAACTGTTTTCTATTCATTGAACTTTTAAAATTCCCTTTTCCTCCATTTTTCCCTGTTTTCTTTCTGAGCATTTTGTGATTCCACTTACCTTTTAGCATATTAATTATGCTTCTTAAAAAAATCAGGACACCTGGGTGGCTCAGTTGGTTAAGCCGCTGCCTTTGGCTCAGGTCATGATCCCAGGATCCTGGGATCAAGTCCCACATCGAGCTCCTTGCTCAGCAGGGAGGCTGCTTCTCTCTCCGCCTCTGCCTGCTTGTGTTCTCTCTCTCTCTCTGACAAATAAATAAATAAATAAAATCTTAAAAAAAAAATTTTAGTAGGGGTTGCCCTGGAGTTTGCAATATTTATTTTTAACTCATCAAATTTTACCTTCAAACAAAGGACAGTGAGAAAGAAAGTGGCTTCTATCCTGGTGATGTTCATACGGGGGGTAATTCCTCCAATATTAGAAAGATGTTCAAAATTGCTGAGTAGCTAGAAGGAATGACAAATATGACTACATATTTTCTTAACTATTTTTTCTTATATTTTCCATGTCTTTGCTTAACACCTAAAAGGTGAATTTCTTCCTACTTTATCTTTCAGTCATTAGGTTGTTCTACAAATATTTTATTACCCTTCAGTCTTACAGTAGAGTTTTCTTTCCTTCTCCTTCTTCCTCTTTTTCTTCCTCTTCTCCTCCTCCTCCTCCTTCTTCTTCTCTTCCTCCTATATCATAGTGCCATGCTTTTAATTTCAGAAAATCCTCTTACTCTGATAGCTTCATTTTTGGGGTACAATCACCTTTCAAATCTATTTGCAGATATGAATTATAGATTTGTAGAAGATCATCTTTTTTCTCCATGTTTGTGTATTGATTTTGGTATCTCTCTTGCTATTCATTTTCCTCAAAAATGACTTATAACTCATTATTTTGTATTTACATTTCTAAATGTAAATTTCATTTCTAAAATAAAGTATTTAGATCCTTCTAAATGAAGGATTTGGTTCATTTTCAAGCTTTGGCCATTTCAAGCTTTCTATCCTGTTGAGAACTGCCTCCCTCCCCACAAGGAAGAAGTGACTTTAGGTTCCATAAGTGTGTTAGGGGAAAGCTTAAGGAATGCTTTTTGCCAGGGGATAAAAGGCAGTTTTTCTGAAGCCCCCATAGATAAACAGAAAACCTACTGAGCTACCTGAGATGGTGAGATAAAGAAAAGATCACTGTGGTCCAACTCATTTTAACCTAAAGCTACCTGTCGTTGGGGTTTTCTTCATGTTCATTCATGCCCATTTGAAGGTCAGGTTTATTTTTACCTTATTTTAGCCCAGAGGCTCACAGTGGATCTTCATTTCCCCTAAGTCAGAATTTCTACCTTATTTACCTCTTCTAATGGGATTTAGCCGGTGAGTTAAATATGGTTGAAGTTGGGTCTGTCCCAACTATTGCACAATTTTTAATGAACTGGCCTGTGGCCAGCTCACATTACCAACCCTGCTGGCTCAGTGCTTCGCATTTCTCTGAGGTTTCTAGCACTCATCCTACTATCTACTGTATGTTTTCAAGAAATTCCTCAGATTTTCTGTCTGACAATAACACCCTGCTCTGTCTCTCATGCTGTTAGATTTGTTCCTTTTCTTGTATAACTCCTATTTTTTAAGGTGATTTTACTGTCATCTCACTGTGGCATTTTTTCTCCACTTCACATGAGTAAATATATGAATGGATAAAATCGGAATGAACAGGTTAGCTGAAACTAACTATGCATTGGTCTGATTGAAAATTCAACATTTTCATGGGTATATTTGGAATTCGTACTTCTGCCAAGGTTCTTGGACATGGGCATCTTTACTATACTACTGTAAAAATGCAAGATATTAATAGACATTTGCACAATTCATTTCAATACTTCAGAGTTTTTTGTAGCTCTTTTCTGAACTATATATATGTCCATTAATATAAATATATTTTTCATATGATGATGAAAATATTTATTGTTGTTATTCTGGAAGGTGGAATTTTGAGTGATGCTTTTTTTACTTTTAGATTTTATCTCTCAAATTTTCTACAACAAATGTATATAATTAAAAAGGGACATTTAGAAATAAATATATTTCTTTTGTTTTCCTTCAGTTTGCTAGACAAATGTTATACCATGCCTGTGGCTACATAGAGAAGTGATCACATTTTTGAGCAGTAAATTTAAGGTATGGAAAAATCTAAAAGCATTAATAGCCTTATATGTACCAGTTGCATAGAGATTTCTGGGTGTACTATGAAGTTTAAAACTTCATGCATTATTTCTTTTCTGCTTTTTCCTGCCAGCTGCTGACCTTCAAAACAACATATTACTGAGATGACTCATGAGAATCAGTGTGAAATAGAATGTGCTACCGCTAAAAGTTTCTTCCTCCTTAGACTGCTTAGAACTGTTTCAGAGTATTATTGTATAAAAGAAGAAGAAAGTTCTAAAAACTGAGATTGGAAATTAGTCCTGTTAGCACACCTAGAAAGAACTATAATTTCGTTAGGGATGCATAACAAAAGAATCAATGTTAACTATTCATTTAACAATAACATTTATTATGCAGAAGAAATAATACATTACCAGCATTATAACATGAGATCTCGTCTAAGGTCTTAGACCTTAGCTGTTGGCTCCATTATAATTTGGCTAACAACCCACATCTCTCAGATTTTCCCATAAATTATATGAAATTATATGTACAAAGATTATTTTATTTAAATATTATAACATTAGCATTTCACCTTATTTAATTTTTGGGACTCATTAAAAACACCTGAGGAGTAAGAGACAGAAGGTGACCCTAAATGTGGAAGTGACATTAGGATGCATTTTCAAGACCTCAGAAAAATAGAGTACAAAGTACTAACATTTTCATTTGCTATGAAAAAAAATAGGCGAAATTTGAAAGCGAGGTGAAAATTTGGGTACAATGTCCATGTCCCTTCGGTGTCATACTGAGGTGACAATCACCAAAGAATTATCTAGTGAAAAGGTTCCCAAACTTTAGTTTGTGTCGAAATCATCTAAAGGAGTTTGTAAAATTATACTTTAATACATATAAATGAATCAATTTTGACTGAATTTTGTTGGTCTACTGCACTTTATTACATAATTTTAATCAAGCATTATACATGGGCTATCAGGGTAACATCTTTTAAATTGAAAATTACATATTTGTGAAAGTTTAATGACTCCAAAATGTGTGTTATTTTGACAGACTTCCTTTTGTTGGCTCAGATTTATGTGCTTTTACATTTTCTTAAAGCTATATCAAGAAGTTGTGTTTTCTGATGCTTATTATTAATCAAAAATCATTTTTTCTTCATTTTCATTTAAGCAACTTATTGTAAAGACTCCTTTTTGTGTGAACGTGTGGAAAAATACATGGCTTTATGTATGTTCTTCGTAAAAGTTTGGTGACAGCCATATCCATTTAAGATAAATACATATTTTAGCATAGAAATAATAACAGAACATGGAAGCCAGAAGTTTATGTATACTTTCAGGACTTAAGTAAATAATTGGGGGATTCATAGCTTCAAATTCAACTTTCAAATTATCCACCAATTTCTTGTGGGTATGGGGAAATCACTAAACTTTTAAATCCCTGCAAATCACTATTTGCCAAGTATTGTCATATTTGCAGGTTTATGTTACATTTCAGTGAAGTTATAGGCTACATTTATAAATTAGAAAAAAGTAGTATCAAAAATATAAACATTCAAAACCACTGTGAGATATTATTATTTCACACTTATTGGGATGGCTACTATTAAAAAAACAAAACAGAAGATAACAAGTGTTGGCAAGAATGTTGGGACCCTTATGCACTATTGGTGGAAATGCAAAATGTTGCGTTTGCTATAGAAAACAGTATGGAGATGCCTCCGAATACTAAATACGGTTAACATATGATCCAGCAATCCCTCTTGGGGCACATATCTAAAAGAACTGAAAGCAGGGATCCACTATGAATCTTCCACATTCCTAGTAGCATTATTCACGAAAGCCAAGAGGGGGTAAAAACATAACAGTGGAATATGATTCAGCCCTAAAAAGGAAGGAAATCATGTCACATGCTACAACATGGTTGAAACTTGAAGAGATTATGCTAAATGAAACTAGCCAGTCACAAAAAGATGAATACGTATGCTTCCACTCATATGAAATACGTAAAGTAATCAAATTCATAAAACCCTAGAATAGTGGTTGCCAAGGGGTGGGGCAGGGAGAAATGGGAATTGTTTTGTTATGGGTACAGAATCTGTTTTGTAACATAAAAAAGTTCTGAAGATGCATTGCACAACAGTGTGAATATACTTAACCCTACTGCACTGTACCCTTAAAAAAAGTTAAGATGGTATATTTTATGTGTTTTTTACTGCAGTTAAAAATAGAAGAAATGTGAAAAATCTTTCTGGATAGACCTAAATTTTTATGGCTTTATAAGAAGGCAAGTACAGGAGTATAATTTAGGGTCCACCAAAGGATTCTTTTCTCTCTAACCTGTCTCTGTGTCATAACTGCTATCCTTAGAGCATCATTCGTTGAGGTTACACACATATTCCCTATTGTGAGTAAATATCTAACATAATGACCTATGATTAAGTATTCACATTTTGAGGACATTTATCCAGATTGTTAAGAGTAAGCTTTGATAGGATAAGGGGGGAAAAAGCAAGCCAGTGTACCATCCTTGGTGACAGAGTTGGAGCCTGGTGAAGTCTGATTGTTTACCAAAAAATTCACCTATTTAACTCCACCTTGGATCTGCTGAAACTTTTCCCTTTCCTGCTTCCTGTTGCCCTGGGGAAAGTTGCTACTACCATAGAAAAAGGGATTTTCTGCGTGTAACCCACGCATTCCTTTCTAGGGGCGGGCAGAAGAAACACAGAGAATCACTTTCCCAGCCCTCCACCTCCATGCCACTAGCATGCTGTGGTAAGCAGTATTTTTCCTGTTTTTGAAGTTAAATCCCTTATTGATTGTTTCTTCTCATTTCCACATCTTCTTTCAGTTTGACTGAGGAACATTATATTATGATCCCTACACAGGGACCAGAAGTGTTGATCTATTTTAAGGCCCATTCAAACACAGACCACCCACCTCTCAGTCTTGTGCTGTGTAACTTCTGGAAAAAATTCCATTCTTTATTTTGTGATTCTTACGCATATACCATACACCCCTCCCAAAAATTACCATGGAAACTGGGGGAGTAAGTAACTTGGTAACTTTAATAGAAGTGCTCACTTGCTTTTGCTAAAGCTGGAATAACAACTGTGCATTTACCAGGGGGAATACAGAACTTTCTATCATAAAGTTGGCTACTTTTCTTTGCCAGGTGCTCCATAACTCTTCAAGAGTATTCCCTATACAGGAGCGGTATTTTCTGTATTAACAATTTAGGGAAATGTTTGTTATTGACATAGCAGTATGGTGGTTAGTGAAAAATTTATACAATTAAGACAATTTATATTACCTCATGTGTCTATATTTCTCCCTTTTCTTCTATCTGAGGCTTTGAAAGGGCATCCTGGAGGGGTTTGCAGGATTTGGTTTCCTTTATTTTTAATTAATCAGAAATGATTCATTATATGAAATTCAGAGAACAGAGTAAAATATAAAAAAAAAATGAAAAAAAGCCATTAACTCCTAATCCTGGCTCAATTTCGGTTAATTTGATGTATATTCTCCCAGTATTTTTTCTTAAGCATTTGTTGTTAACATAGCTGCAATTATTGAAGGTTTCATTGCAGTTGTAAAAGAAATTGCAGGGACACTTCAGTGGTTTAGACAATTAAGCATCTGCCTTGGGCTCAGGTCAGGATCCCAGGTCCTGTGATACAGCCCCATGTCCGGCTCCCTGTTTAGCGGGGAGTTTGCTTCCCCCTCTGCCTACCGCTCCCCCTGTTTGTGCTCTTTCTGCCTCTCTCTCTGACAAATAAATTAAAAAAAAAAAGGAATTGCAGATTCCTTGTTTAAGTGGCTGGGGTACATGGATAAAACTGCTTTTGTTCAGTGCTCCTTTATCCTTATTTTTTTAGCAATACGATTTATCCAAGCTGTCATTCAGCATTTCCCACTAATATATCTTACTTTTGTTTTAAAATATTTTTTCCCTTGTTGACATGTAGGGTTTATGTAATTTTGGGAGTTTTTACCTGATTAAAACTAACTTATTTGATTGATAAATCTTGCTGTGAGGAAGATACCAAGCAATCTTGTTAGCGCCACAGTGTCAGAGTTTGGATTTATCTGGAACATACTCACTGCTGACAGAGTGCCGGGGGATGTAAGATGCCAAGAGGGCATAAGTGACAATGGGATGAGACTTCTGTGGAGGCAGTGGGGCAGTAGTTGTTCCTTCCAGCTCTCGTGATAATGCTCTTAACTGCATGTTACGGGGTTGGCTCTGAAAGTGCTAGGCTGGGGATATGTGCAAATGGAAATTTCAGGGAACTGGAACATGCTGTAATCAGGGAAAGGCTTGTGAATTTATTTGAGCTTCCATCCAAATATACTCTTTTTTTTTTTAAGATTTTATTTATTTGACAGACAGAGATCACAAGTAGGCAGAGAGGCAGGCAGAGAGAGAGAGAGAGGAGGAAGCAGGCTCCCTGCTGAGCAGAGAACCCGATGCGGGGCTCGATCCCAGGACCCTGAGATCATGACCTGAGCCGAAGGCAGAGGCTTTAGCCAACTGAGCCACCCAGGTGCCCCCAAATGTACTCTTCATAAGAAGACTAGCATATAAATAGCCATTCTCTCAGGATACTCATAATAGCATTTACTGAGTGTTTACCATATGTTGGGTACAAGACCTTTACTATCTAATGAAATCCTCTCAACAGTCCTATAAATTTAGTCTTGTTATTCTCACTTTAGCAATGAAGAAACTGAGTTATAGAGAAAGCAAATAACTTTCCCAAAGTCAGTAGCTACTTACTAATGAAGTCAGAATGTGAACTTTGGCAGTCTAACTTGAGAGCCCATTTTCTTAACAATGTTTTACTGTGTTCTTTCTGGTAGATTCAGATCAATAAACCTTCTCAAGACTCTCTGAGTCTTGTTACCACTTTTCCCTGAAAAAGTAACACCAATTACCAAATGCCAAATATAGAGAGCACTTGTCTTTAAGTCTCTGAAAAAACAACAACAACAACAACATAAACTCAAACATTTTGTAAAAATTAAACTCCGTATCTTTTGTCTTTTGAAATGGACCAAAAGGATTATTGGACGTCTTCAACGGAAAACTGAACAGTTGTCTAAGCACACCATTACTGGTATCTGATTCTACAGGTTCTCTGTACCTCTTGTTGCCTTTGAGTTCTTTTATAATTCTTATAAGGTATAGATAACTGATAGCTATGCAAATGATTGCTTTCCAGGGTCATGCATGTGGATTTTATATGGGGTTAATGCAACTGACTTCTCTCTACCTCCCATGGAATAAGCCAGTTTTGCAATTACTTGCAAATTAATTTTAGCATACTTAATCTGTATATATGTGTGATTCTTTAAATCTCATTTGAATCAATTGTAAAATCAATGACTTCCTCATTAATGAATGAATGAATGAAAATATTTGGCAGGTGTCCAATTTACTCTTGTTTGAGAATCATGATTATGTCCTCTTTGAAAATCTCAAACTTCCTTTTCTTGTTTTATTCCAATCAGTTTCCATATTCTATACATTCTACTCAAATATATTTTAAACCTGTCTTTTCTGTTCCTTTTACCTGATCTGCACCCTCATCATCTCATCAGTGCACTCTAGCAGCAGTCCGTTATGTAAATGTTTGCTGAATAAATGCATGAACACATAGGTTTGGGATCAGGATTATAATAGTTATTGTCAATGAAGGGAACAGCTGGGTTGGAAATAGCAGGAGATACCAGCACTCTAGAAAGGTTAATTTCAAAAATGTTTCTGATCTCTGCCTGTCTCTCTATCTGCTTGTGATCTCTCTATGTCAAATAAATAAATTTAAAAAAAATGTTTCTGAAATATGGTTTCATTGATAATTCTTTTTCTGATAAAATGTTTTAGTATAATATGCATAATAATATAATTGCTCTTGCATTCAAAATTCAACTGGCTTTGTAGTGGCTTGATGCCTGGTTTTGTTTCTTCCTCCTTCTCTTCCATTTCCTTAAGCATGGCTGGATAACCCAAGTAGTTGTTCATCACCTAGAGCTTATACTATTGGGATATTCAAATTAACAGTAATCCATTCAGTTGTTTCTTATATCAGGCGCAATAACAGGTTGGGTCTGACTGGTGGTAGTAGGAGATGGAGAAGGGGACATCATCAATATGCAAGATGTTCTTTGCTCTTCAGAGTATGAAATAGGTGATGGGGATGAAGGAGTGCCCTTGTGTGTGATGAACACTGGGTAATCACTACACTGCACACCTGAAACTAAAATTACACTGCATGTTAGCGAACCGGAATTTAAAGAAAAACTTTAAAAAATGCTTTACATTCCTCTTCCTCTAAAGAATACTTCTCGAAAATGTCCTTTGTCCAAAGTTGTTCTGTTGTTGTTATTGTTGTGGTTGTGGTTGTTATTTTTAAGTGTTTCCTCTGGCAGGTGCCCACTTCAGTGTCCACTCTTGCATACTCTTGTGGCAACATAAACAGGACAAACCGTAGCCCAGAAATCCCGCACATAATCTGAATATACAAATTCAAGAGTGAAAAAAAAAATGCCCCATGTAAATCTGTGAACTTCAGGATGATACCTTGAACTACTGTTTGGAATCTAGAAGGCACATGCAGGGACCTTGTGTGATATAAAATAAGAAGTCAGGGGCACCTGGGTGGCTCAGTGGATTAAGCCACTGCCTTCGGCTCAGGTCATGATCTCAGGGTCCTGGGATCGAGCCCCACATCAGGCTCTCTGCTCAGCAGGGAGCCTGCTTCCTCCTGTCTCTCTGCCTGCCTCTCTGCCTACTTGTGATCTCTCTCTCTCTGTCAAATAAATAAATCAAATCTTTTTAAAAAAATGGTTACATGGTAACTATTTAAAATAAGAAGTCATAAAGAGGTGTCCACAAAGAAGTTCTAAAGGTGGATGGATACCCAACAATGCTAAGATGAGACTGAAAGTATTCTCAAACGTACCTGTTTCCTGAAGTTTGACTGCACACATAAAATGATTAAAAATAATACTCTTTGAAAGGCTCAGAAGCCTTCCCAGTACTTGTGTAAGTATCATAAAGAATAGGAGGCTTTAACATTCTTGAAAGCCTCAGGCATATTAAGTATGCCACTAGCAAAATATTTTAATTTACCAGGACCACAGACTAGAGAAAAAGAAAGAGGGTTTGTTCTGTCCCTATTGAAGTTGAAACTACAAAGGTTATATATGTTTCCACTTTTTTAATTGTTCAAATTTTTATTTTGATGCACAGTATGAGAAATGAACTTTTAAATCAACTGAATTTTATGAGACAGCAAATAAATTAGACCCATGTTAAAATAGAAGGTCAGTTAAATGTCCAAACTTAAGGATATAAGAACCACAGATAGATAAACTTCGATTCCACAGTCTTCTTTAAACAGTCGAAGTCTTTCAAACACAACTCTGCTATGAACTAACTGGTCCAGAGCTCAAGAGCACATGGGAATGTTAACAGGGGTGATGATCAGGGACACGTTTCCTTGGTGCTGCTTTGATAATGTCCACACGAAGAATCACCTCTGCTGCTTCAGCTGCGCTCAAAAGAACTTGTCGCTTCACCTGGAAACTTTCTGTTATACCCAGTACTGCCATATCTCCAATGGTACCTTCCTTCATATCCAGTCCGGCAGTCGTGTTGCCTTCGCCATGGGCAGCTCGGAGCTGTGCCACCAGATCTGCACTGTCATAGCCTGCATTATCAGCTATGATAGTTGGCAACATTCTCAGTGCTTTAGCGTAAGACTCCATCGCAACAGCTTCTTTGCCTGGTGTTCTGCTGGCAAGCTGTGTCACAGCATGAGCCATCAGCATCTCAGAACAGCCTCCTCCGTAAACTGTTCTAGAATCCTTCACAGTTTGGGCAAGAACACAAAGAGCATCATGCAAAGATCTTTCTGCCTCATCTAAAATTTGCTGAGTGGCACCACGGAGAACAATGGTACAAGCTTCGCCAAGGGCTACCCCAGAAAAGTGGATGAGTTTATCCTCTCCAATCATGACTTCTTCAATAAGCTTGCAACTTCCAAGTTTCACTAGTTCTGGGTGGTCAAAGGTAGAGGCAGTTTCACCACCTGTGACAAGAGCTAGGCGTTCCACACCTGCAAAATCTGCATGTTCAATCGCCATGAGACCGGCAGCACCAAAGAGCTGCTCAGGATAATTATAAATTAACTGCCTGTTAATAAAGCAATTTATCCCATGCTTAAGAATTCGTTCAACTTTCTCCTTCATTTTCTCCTTTTCGGCATGTTCTATTTCAGCAACCTTTGCTGTAGAATCAACTCTTACCCTGGAACCAAATATCTTTATTTTGTCTGTATCCTTACCAGTATTTGCAATGAGAATTTTAGCATTTTCAATTCGCTTTGGTTGATTTACTCCAATTTTTTTATCCAACAGAAAGCCTTCATCTAAATAGGAATCTGCCCGACTTCCTCCTAGCTTCTTGATGATGTGAATTGCCTCCAGATTACCAGAACCTTTCAGTCTGAGAATAGCTTCTACAGCTAACTGAGTAAAATGGTCTCTGTGATGAGTAAGAAGTTTTGAGGATAATGTTGTTCCCGCAATGTTCATTAAATCTTGGCGGAATTTAACTTCATCAGAACCATGATCAACTGCAGAATTCAACAGAGCTTGTCTTGCTGCCTTTGTGGCTTCTCTCCAAGCCGCAATGATGGTTTGTGAGTGAATCTTTTTTGCAGTCAAAGATTCTGCTTCCCTTAGTAATTCTGCTGCTAAGACAGTAACAGAGGTAGTGCCATCACCAACTTCATCACCTTGAACTCTTGACATATCAACTAAAACTTTAGCTGCTGGATTGTCTACACCAATGTTTTTTAGAATAGTTGCACCATCATTGGTTACCATAAGAGAGGCATCTCGTCCACTGCTTAACAGAATTTTATCCATGCCCTTAGGTCCTAATGTGCTCTTTACCAAGTCTCCAACCGCGATGGCACCAATAAAAGAAGACAGACGAGCAGTCTCTGCCCTCTCTTCATCAGCCCCAGCCTTGAAGATGTTAACAGGTGCGAGGGAAAGGGACGCCATGGTTCCGAGGAGTTCGGCACACACGTGAATCCCTCAGCTCACGCCCGGGACCAGAGGCATATGTTTCCATTTTTAGCTGCCAATTGTTACTATGTAAACATTGTTAAGAATGTCCATTTTTACCTAGCTGCCTTATAAAACAGATAAAATGTCAAAGTACTCTTTTAAAACAATTTTAAAAGTCAGTAAAAATTTTAAATTGTGCAGCTTCAATATTTCTAAATGGTACTTTAACACAGATATGATTCTTATGACTGCTTAACACAATTAGAATTTATGTAAATATCTACTCAAAATTTTTCCCTTTTTATCAAGTTATTATAAAGTTATGTTTTAACTAATGTAGACCTATTAGCTTTCATTAAGAAAATTATCTATAAACTAGTACATAATTACACAGCCCAACATTTTCTAATCTTTTACATATGAACTCTACATTGTAAAAAATATTTTGTCCATTTTTGTGTGATATAAAATAAAGAGTGAACTTAAGTGAAAAAATTTTAAATTAGCATATCAACAAAGAATAAAATCTAATATTTACTTTCAATAATAACTTTAATGTTAAAATATTTAAAATGATAATATCTAATAATTTTTAAAACATAGGGATAAGTTTAGATACCTTATTCAGTATGAAAACAAAAATGCTTAATTTCCTTTGAATTATATAAGACAAAACCTACTTTGTCAAGAATAATATTTAAAATGAGGGGCTCCTGGGTGGCTCAGTGGGTTAAAGCCTCTGCCTTCAGCTCGGGTCATGATCCCAGGGTCCTGGGATCGAGCCCTACATGGGGGTCTCTGCTCAGAGGGGAGCCCGCTTCTTCCTCTCTCTCTCTCTGCCTGCCTCTCTGCCTACTTGTCTGTCAAAGAAATAAATAAAATCTTTTAAAAATAATAATATTTAAAATGAAATACGTTTTATTTCGGAACTAAATATAAGTTAAAGATACATATTAATGTGTAACTACATGTTATACATCAAAAAAAAAAGCAAAAACATCTCTCATGGCTTTTCAATTTTAGCATATTCTTCAAAAACTGTGCTGGTTTGTTTAAAAAAAAAATTTTCCACTGATGAGGCAAAAACAGTGTTTTCAGGCTTATTTTTTAAATTTTTTCCATCAATAAAATAATTTCTTTGGGGTATAGTAATTACATCAGAATACATGGATTACAAATTGTTTTCCCATTCCTCATTACATGGATCACAAACTAAGTTTTTGAAGTCTTTCTCTTGAAGAACTATTTAAGAATATATATTCTGGATCTGGTGAAGAATAGTTTTTATATTATAACCATCAAAGAAGCAGGCAGTTCGGCTTCTTGGTATGGCTAAATGATAAGATTGTTTTATTATAGTAATGAACAGTATCAAAATTGAGAAGAATAAACTTTTCCATTGCACTATAATATATAACTCTTTCATAAGAATTTTATCAAAATTTTTCCACAGATAAGATCATATCACAAACAATGAAAGCATTAACAAACCTCTTGAACCTGTCAATTTGTTTAATACGATATACAATCTCAGAAATTTATATGAATAACATTTTATCTGTACAAAATTATCCTTTCATTTGACAATTTTTCCCATAAATTTCTTATATAGTAACAAACTGATTCAGAAATATAGATTATATCAGGGCAACCTATAATATTTCTAGCATCTCTCTTTTTGAAAGGTAAATGTGTAGATCATTGTGATTTTCCAGGGGCTCTTTGAGAATTTCAAAGATAATTTTAATTTTAATTTAAAAAGACACCTAGTGCTTGTTTTGGCAGCACATATACCAAAATTGGAATGATGTAGAGAAGATAGCATAGCTTCTGCATGAGTATGACATGCAAGTTTGTAAAGCATTCATGTTTTTTCAGCAAATATTCTCATACAAAGAAGTTGAATTCTAATATTACGCCATATACAAGAGATTAACTTAAAGTTAATCAAAACTGTTAGAAGAAAAATAAGGGAAAAGATTCATGACATTGGATTTGGCACAATGGTCACTTGGGTATGACACCAAAAGCGTAGACAACAAAAGAAAAAATAAATTGGACTATATCAAATTTTTAAAACTTTTGTGCAAAAAAACACACTGTCAACAGAGTGAAAAGGAAACCCATGAAATGGGAGAAAATACTTGCAGATCTGTATCTTAATTAGGGCCTAATACACTGAAATATATAAAGAACTCCTACTATTCAACAAAAAAAAATAAACAATCAGATTTTAAAATGGACAACAAAATTGAATTGACGGTTCTCTAAAGAAAATACACCAATGGCCAATAAGCACAGACAAAATGTTCAAATCATTAATCATTGAAGAAAAATGGAAATTAAAAGTACAATGAGATATCATTTCCCAACCATTAGGATAGCTGTTTTCAGGAAACAAAGTAACAAGTGTGGGCAAGGATGTGGAGAAAGTGGAACACCTGAAGTTCCTGGTGCAAATATAAAATGGTACAGCCACTACAAAGATTGGTATGGTGGTTCCTTTAAAAAAAAGAAAAGAAAAGAAAAGAAAAGAAATGAAACAGAATTACCATATAATCCAGCAAACCCACTTCTCAACATACACCCCAAGGATTTCAAAGCAAGGTCTTGAAAAGATATCTGTACACTCATGTTCATAGCAGCATTGGTGAAAACAATCCACGTGTCCATGAAGGATGAGGGGCATAAACAAAACATGGAATATGTAAGATGGAATATTATTCAGCGTTAAAAAGCAAGAAAATTCTGACACATGCTCCATGTGGATGAATGAAACTTGAAGGCATTGTAAGTGAGATAAATGAGTCACAATATGACAATTGCTATGTGATTCCACTTACCTGAGCTATTTAGAGCAGTCAAATTCATAAAGACAGAGAACAGCATTGTGGTTGCCAGGAGCTACAAGGGAAGGAGATATTGTTTAATGGATATAAAGTTTCAGATGGCCAAGATAAAAAAAGTTCTGGAGATGGATGGTGGCAATGGTTGCACAATGTCAAAGTACTTAGAGTACACTTAAAAATGGTTACGATGGTACCTTTTATGTTATGTGTATTTTATCACAATAAACAAAATGAAAAAGACACCCTAAAATTTTATTTTCCTGAATTTAGAATTTGATCTCAAGGAAGTAAAGAATTATAAGAAAATATTTGGTCATTTGATTGAGATAAAAAAACAATTACCTGTGAGCAATGACAAATTATAGCCTAACTACACATTAATCTAAGTGACAACAATATACAATAAAAAGAGAAGGTTACAAAATTGTCAGGAACTTTAGCTGTTCTGAAGAGAGGTACTTTTTTTTGAAGTTATCCAGAATATAATAAAGGAAGTATAAATTACAGGAAATTATTTTGGTAATATACAGAATTTCTGCGAAATTTTCAGATTGCACAGAATGTAAAGAATAATCTTTTATTACTCTTGTTAAAAGTGACTAAATATTTCAAGATCAATTTATATTTTCACAGGGAGAAAATAAAATTCTAGTATTACATAAATTTAGTCTTTGGCAGTAAAGGGTATTGGTGTTAACATGTATTAATAAATATATCAAAATTAAGGAAAATTTGCTAAAATCTTAACATATTTTATCTGTTTTCTTTCAGACTCAGATATTGTAAAGAATGGCAAATAAAATTCACTTTCATCAAACCTTCCGTAACTTGCTTATACACTCAAGTTTTACCTTTCACGTTTTTTAATATTCTGGAACAAACTGAACTTTACAACAAATCTATTCTGTTTTTCCTCAGAAAAGATGCCAGGCTATCTCTCCTGATTGTCAGGGACTATGTATCTCTTTCTCATTTTGTAAGATTTCATTTTTTCTTGATTTTCTGAGATTTCTTATATAACTCATAGTATGTCTATTAGGAGAATATTCCATGTTTATTTGGATGATCATCATTTATCTTTCTTCATCCTGGGTAATATTTCGTTTTATGAGGTCTACATTATATATTAATATACCGCACTAGGGTTTTTTAAATTATTGTTTACACAATAGGCCTTTTAAATAATTTTAACCTATCCACTGCAGGGAGGTAATAAATTACAAAGGAGTATGAGGAAATTTGGGGGTTGATGGAAAAGTTCAGCATCTTTATTGTCAGTGATATCATGAGAGTTGCATATCTGTTAAAGTCATCAAATTGTATACTTGAATCGAGTGCAGTTTTTGGCACAAAAATTATACCCCAACAAGGTTGACTAAAAGCAGAATATACTAACAAAAAATACCTAGGAACTCTCCAAGTATTTGGAAATTATACCTCTAAATAAACCGTGGGGCAAAGAGGAAATTACAATAAAAACCTAAAATATTTTGAGCTAAATAATAATGAAGAGACTTCTTATTAAAATATGCAAGATGTGTGGGGCACGTGGAGGGCTCAGTCAGTTAAGCATCCCATTCTTGATCTCAGCTCAGGTCTTGATCTCAGGGCTGTGAGTTCAAGGCTTGTGCTGGGTCCACGCTGGGCATGGAGCTACTTAAAAAAATAAGAAGAAGAAGAAGAAGAGAGAAGAAAATAACAAAAAATGCAAGATACAACTAGCGCAATGTTTAGAGGGGCAACTATCATTCTTTTTTTTTTTTGGCAGCTATCATTCTTTATGTTTATGTTGGACATGCAAAAACATTTAACAATACTGATCTAAGTTTCTACCTGAGAAGCCTTGAAACAAAAATTAAATCCAAAGTAAATCAAACAAAAGAAACAAGAAAGAAGAGAGCAGAAATCAATGAAATTGAAAATGACCAACAATAAAGAAAATTTACAAAGCAAAAGTTTGTTCTCTGAAAATATTCATATAGTTAATAAAGCCCTGGATAAGAGACAGGCTGTTTGTCTTCCTCTGGGATATGAGCAAACTTATCAAAGAAAATTAGATATCTCAGTGTTCTAGATAATATTATATTTTACTCTAAATATTACCATTACAACTATGGACATTAGTCTTTGCTAACAGTTTCAGGTAAGATTTTGGAGAATGTGAGGATGTTTACTGTGTGAACAGTGAAGGTAAATATATTCTCAGTCTCCATGCAAAGATATCAAATTATGTTATGTTCACAGTATATGAAGAATTATCCAAAACTTGGAAATAAAGCCAAGAGAGTACAGATATATTTTCAATGTCATACTGGATCATTATTTAATTTTGAAATTAAATTCTTTAATTTAATTCTTTAAGAAAATTAAACTGGCACTTTTACCTGTGTTTTATTATTCTTCTCACTGTTTGATTAGAGCTCAGACACTGAAATTCATATTATCTTATAGATTTCTGTGTGATAGAAATTAACTTCCAAAATGTGTTGTATTTTTCTTTGTTTCTCACTGTGAAGTGACCAGTTTTATATCTAAACCAGCAATTTTATTCTAACATTACTTTACTCAAGTGCCTATAAATAGATCGTTTCTCAGAATGTTTTTTGAATTAGCTTTAACATTTTAATTGCTCATGTTAGGAGACAATTCTCCATGGGTCTCTCACAAATCTGTGTTCTTATGAGTAGAGGTACTAACTGCCTTTGTTCTGGATTATCTTTCCAAGAATGTTTATACAGCAAACAGCCTTGGATGATACATTTATTTGCTTCCAGAACAAATCGCAGTTTTGCTTATAGCCTTGGAAAGTAGAGTCTCCCTCCTGAGCTGGGGGTCAGCGATGCTCAGCGTGTATTACCTAAGCTCAGAGTTCCTCTCCTAGAATGCAACCCGCTATATGTGCAGGTGTCACCTGTCCTTCGTACCGCCGTGTAGAAAATTGTGGTTTGAACAACTGGCATCAAATATGCTTATGCTCATGCTGCTTGCTAGGCTGTAAAAAATTTCTTTTTGCCTCTGACCCAGGCATTTTGCATCCCCTTCTGGCATCCATGAATCCACTGTAGGTAATGTTTTTGCTTGCAAATAGGGTAAAATCTCAGACCCCTCACAGTTCTTGACAGGTTCTTTATTATTTAAAAAATTGGACAAAAGGGGTGCATGGCTGGCTCAGTGGGTAAAGCATATGACGCTTGATCTCAGGGTCTTGAGTTGGAGCCCCAGGTTGGGTGAGGGATTTATTTTTTAAAAAAGAAAAAGAAATAAAATAAAATAAAAAATCAGACAAAACATTTGACTTGTGTTCATTCCATGTGTGAATGAGAACTGTGTTTCAGTTCTTTGAACATTGTACTTTAACATGTTGCTTGGTTATCCACTGAGATACCCAAGTGGACTTATCTGCTAAATTCAATAGAATGCCATCGTCCAAGAAGTGAACTCAGTGAGTGTTCAGCCAAGACAGATTTTTTCCTTGGGTCCTGTAGGGTTTCCCAATTAACTGTGGAAACTTACCTTTGCTGACTCACAGTTTCTTCAGCCTTTCTCTCTTCTGCCTTCCTTCCTTTCTTTCTTTCTCCCTCCTGAGTTTTTTGTATTTCTGGTGCTTGGTCAAACCTGTTGGTTACTTTCTACAACCAAGAGCAGGGAGGAGTGGTGTTGTAGGCTGTCTTGACTGTGCAGTCAGTTGAGCACCTTGTGTGTACATGAATTTAATTTGTGTGTAGCCAATAAATGTTTCCTACTTGATTGCAGGAATGACTGCTAGTCTGTTTGCATGGTCTTGCCATTCAGTAATCTTCAAGGGATGATGGAGATCTGTTCTTTGTCAGGTAAGAGACGACCGAGAATCTGGCTTGTTTTTCTGTTTGACTATTTGTGAACTCATACCAATTAAGAAAATATTTTTCTGTTCATTGGAGAGGAGAATAACCCTTTGATATCTGAACTGTGGCGTTGTTATGTTCTGTGTTTACTTTTACTTGAGGCTGTAGACCTAAGGCTGCAAGCTCTCTCTGTTTTTGTGATTGAGGGAAGTTTTTACCTTTTGGGGGGTGATTCCAAATATTTTCCTATCTCTAGAGGTATTAGTAAATTAGATTGTAAAGTCTTATGAAAGGAAAGGGCTCTGTTCTGATTGGTTTATACAAGTTAATAAGTTACAATAATATATTCTATTGGTCCCAGAATTTCTAGAAATAAAGAAACTAAATTTTAATATTTTATAAATGTTATTCTTTTTAAAAAACCATTTCTAGAGGAATTTAGTTCAGAAGCACTTTTATATAAGAATCTAAATCCACATTATCAAGGTTAAATCTTGGACAAATCAGACTAGATCTATAATTTTGGGTTTCTCTACTTTGGCACTATTGACATTTTGGGCCAGAAAATAACAATTTAAAAGATTAAACTCTTTCAAAAGACATGTCTCATTATATATTCATTTAAATACAGTTTTATTTATTTTTTAACCCTAAAAAATTTGTGTAAACAAAGATTATTTATTGGATTCATGGAAATAATGCAGGAAATCTTAAATATTTAAATGATGAAAAATTAAACTCCTCTTGTACTAAAATATTTTGCTAAAGATTTTTACATGTTAATAAAATTAGTAAGAAGACAATGTTGACTTTAAACTATAATTACTCTAATTTGTCCAAAGAATTATCTATTTAAGAAGAATATCTTTTCTTAATTTTTCAAATATGAGTACATCTCTGTATTAAAATATCAGAAAATTTAAAGACTGGAGTTTTGCCAAAAGTTCCCAGTGTTGAATTTTTCTTTCTGGCTCGGAACTATGTCTATTACTAGAATTCACAGTTAACTTTTTTTCTGAGTTTCACTCTTGGCAAGGGAAAACATACAAAAGAAGCACAGAAAATTTAATATTTCCCCTGCCTTCCCCCTTTTTGGGAAAGTTTTCACTTTGTATCTGCACCAGATATTCCCAGAATTTATACATAATAACAGAGTATGTGCATGAGCAGATTCATTTCCAAATCTTCAAAGGTTAAAAAAAGAAAAAGGAAAGGGGAAAGAAGCAGGAGGAAGCCAACTTAAAACAGTTATTCTATAAACAGTTATATTATAAATCTCACTGTAAAAGGCTAATTATCTAAACTCTACAAGGAAAGAAAAAAGGTTAGATGAAAGAAACCCTATTTTTACACATATACACACCAAAGAAAAAGCATTACAGCTTATTGAAGCAATAACTAGGGTCTTTAATGATTCAATCAAACCATATGATTAAAAAGTTGGTACTTACTAATCACCAAAGTAGGAAAGTCTGAGACGGTGATCTCTTAAAATAAAAAGTGACCTCTTGTGCAGACAAACAAGTCAGAGAATCTCCTCCCACGGTTTTCTTCCTATTCTAAAGTTTTTCTTAAATGATTCATCTAGTCCATATCAGAAATATCTCAGAGTGGCCACAGTATTTCTAAATCCTTCTTGGTGAAATTAGGCCAGTTAGAGAAATATGCACCTGAATGAAAGTGTGAAGGCAGCACAGGCATGGCCCAGGGTGTGAAAGAAGGAAGACCCCAGATGCCTACAACTCTTATAAACATCTGACTGATCAGCCATTCTCACAGCTTTGAGACTTCTGGCTCTAGGCAAAAGAAACTAAATTAGTAATTATCATAGAAACAAAGGCAAGACTGAGGAAAGATCTTATTAGGTTGGAATAGGTGGCCCATGCAAAATGGATCCAATAAGGTTGCTGGTCTAATGGGCCCTTCTGAACCTGTCAGCCCTCTGGATAGATTGAGAGACAGACTACTGAAGCTACCACGTGCATCACTTCCCCTCCAAACTTTGTCTTATGGACTCACAACAGAAAGTGACAAGGACAAAAAAAGAACCAAGATATTATGTTATTGACAACAAATGAGTTCTTCTTCCAGATATAAGAGTTTTCAAATCTGACCAGGTCACCAAAGGATTCCTGAGAGGAATCCTCATTCCCAGGACACAAAATAAACTGTTTCTCAGAAAGGACTTCACATTAATCTGTTGGGCTTGAGCATCAATGCAGGACCTACCTGACTATAGTGGGAGAGACCCCTGAACAGGAAGTTCAAGTCTCAAGGGCATATGTGGTTTCAGAGCTGAGGGCCTTGGGCCATGTTGGCAAAGGACTCTCCACCAGATCTTTTCATGGTCTCCAAGAATGTCAATGTCAAAAGAATATCAAAAAAGCATATTGATCACACAAAGCTTGGTTTATTAGACTTACTGTAATAAGAGTATCTTCAAAGTCTTAGTAGTGTCTCAGAAGGGAGATTTCAAGAAACAGTATTTATAGGGTTTAGGTGGCTGGGTTTATGAGGTTTCAAGCAAGTCTTTCATGGCAGGTAACTGTGATAGTTTTGACACAATAGTTTCAGATTGGTGAACACGGTGAATTGTTTTAATGAGTTAAACTGTTGAAGGAGAAGCAAGGTGTTTGCCCAAGCCAGCTACCTACTATCCTAATAGTATCCTATTAGTAGAGTTATTTATCCCAATAAACCAAGTATTTGCCTGGACAAAATTAGTTTGCAGAAATGCCCTGAACAAATAGTAAAATGTACTGATTTATAGTCTTATCTTCCTGGACCAGAGTTCTCTGGAACAAACAGTTGTGTCATGATGGCACAGGGAGTCGGAGTTCCCCGAACCTTTCTATTCTGTGACCCCTGCTATGGCTTGTCCAGGGGTCTACCACAAAGCATCATTGCCTTACGATGATTTCCCACATAAAAATCAGTTAATATTTTTCAGAGGGATAATTTTCTTCTGTTCCTTAGAACATACACTTTATTTAGAATGGTATATTATCTTTTATGGATCTGGTAACATTTCTGGCAAAGGGGATACTAGTTGTTAATCCATTAAAGTTAAAATAAGTTTCACCAGGGTTTGGATCTCGGATTCTTTCAGGCTTCCTGAGTACACTGGCCTGTCCTTCCTTAATTGACTCCCACTTATAACTAGCAAAAATTCACCAATCTTCTAAGGCTAGTAACCATTCCTTCAGACTTTAATATCTTGCAGTTATTTACATAAAAATTTAGATTAAGAAAAATTAGCAGTTTGCTCTTTTGACCTTTTTGTAAAACTAACAATTTGGACATTTTCCTTCTAACATGACTGGTAAAAAAAAAAAAAGATTACAGATGACAGAATCAGTCCAGTTACTTCGTAATAGGAACTATTTCAGTGTTTTGGACTAAAGCAAAAAATGTCTTTGTAATTATAATTCAGTGGGGCTGTCTGAATTGGAAGCCTAATACACATATTTCATTGCTTACATTTATTAAAAGAGAGAAATTAAAACTTGATTTGACTCAGTAAATATTAACACATTTCTATAACCCATCCAAAAAAGGCCTTTTAGTTTGATAAGTCAGATTAAGAGACAAACATAGAAAGGCAATACAGATCCATACAGAAAATGATCCTGCCTGTGTGTCAGTAGAAAGATCTTAATAGTCAAGAGTACATCCATGGGGATGCCTGGCATTTAAAGTTTATTTTATAAATAGCCTCTAATATTTATGAAAATTATAGTCCCAGAAAATAGAACATGAAAAGAATGCAAGATACAGTCAGGTCAAAGATTTTTGAAGGTGAACAGGGAGATACTTAAATATCTTAGGAGACAAAGAAGTGAAAATCTGACTGAGATGATGAAGCAAGGGACAACAATCTTACTGAGACTGCGTACTTTGGGAAGACAGGCTCAGGCACGTCCTGAGCCATGTCAGTAAGCTGTTCCTGACAATCAGCACTCACCCACACAATTGTTAACAGAAACCTATGGCTCATTATTTTAAATGGAAAATCTTTAATATATTAACCATCAACTCAATGCCTCCAACCGATTTCTTAAAGTACAGGAAACCAAAGCATATGAGTAACAGACTCTATTATTAGGATGCAAAATTATTATAACTAAATGTTGTATCATATGCAGTAATGCCTCATTGCCTCTCTTTACACCATGAACATCCCAAGAGTGACATCTCTTTTTCTGGCTTTATGTTACTTTTGTCAAGGCTTCTACATGGACCCTGTCATTCTGTCAATTGTATTTGGATCTCAACCCAAGTGTTTTTCCTCTTGTCATTTTAATAAAAAGTATTGCATTGAGCTTTGGGGAGATAAATATACATTTTCCCCCACATAAACACCAGCCTAGAATATTGTTTTGAGAGAGAAAGTTCAGGGTATTAAAATCCAAGAGGCATCCTAGTGGAAAGATCTTAACCGAGGAGAGAATAGGCAGCTTAAGTCTATATTAGGAAATCTGTGACTTACTTGTGACTTAAATTCATGGACATGAACCCTGTTAAACTCTTCTCCATACTTCTTTAAAGATATAGTGGTTATAACTAAGACTAAGTTTGTCACTATTGTCATTAAGAATTATTCTAGAATAACTCTGCCTGAAAAAGGAAGGAAATGCTGACACGCACTGCAATATGGATGAACCTTGAGGATATTATGCTAAGTGAAATAAGCCAGCCACACAAAGACAAAGACTCTGTACTATGCTGCCCATATGAGGTATCTAAAGCAGTCAAATGCATTGCAAGAGAAAGTAAAATTGTGGTTGCTAGTGGTTGGAGAAGGGGAGAAATGGGGACTTGTTTAATAGATACAGAGTTAACTTTTTCTAAATGAAAAGGTTGTGGAGATTGGTTGCATGACAATGTGAATATGCCTAACACTTCTATAATGTTCACTTAGAAATGGTGAAGATGGTAAATTTTATATTATGTATTTTTTATGGCAGCAAAAAGAAACAAAAGAGGGGGAGAAAGAATCATTCCAGAACTTCAGCTTACTCAGAAGTCATCTCTAAAAAAAAATTTTTTTTGGTATAACATAAGTATCTCTCTTGAAGCATCTTTCACCCAGGAAAAATAAGGAGTCTGTATAAAAATCTTAAGAAAATAAAATCCATGGTGTTAATATTTTATATTAAGGAATCCTGCATATTTGCTACTATGTTTGTCATAATATTTGCTTATTAGCCTTGTAATTCCATTTTCTAAAGTGTATCTGTGTAGTTGATGTAGGTTTGTGATATTAAATTCAATTCTTACTAAATTTATGTACATTCTTGAAAAACTTAAGATAATATACTTGTAAGTTTAGGTTATGAGACCATCAGAGTTAAGTAGTCAGAAAGACTCTTTAAGTTAGACGATTATATTGCTGAAAAGAAAATTGAACATTTTAATGTGAAATGTTAAACATAAAAGGAAATTTAATAAGTCGAGATATTTAAGGGAATTTAATATGGTTGTAAAATCTCCCTTACAAGCAAGTGTAAAAATTTGCTAAACTTGTTTTTTTTTTAATTTGCTGAACGTTTAAAAAGAATTCAGGGTATAGGGTAAATTAAAAGCTTAGGAAAGAGTCAAGTGAATAAAATAGTCATTTAAAAAGAAACCTAAGTAAATGGGCTTTTCCACACAGAAAAACTGTTCTTGAGGGCATAGAAAACTCGCTTTCAAGAAAAGCAAAAAAGAAACAGCTCACGTTCACGCTGATAATAATATTTACTGTAAAGAAGAGAGCTGGGTTGCAGAAAGCTAACAACACGTCATTAACCACCACTGACAAAGTGTGCGCGACTCAGGTATCCTACAGAATAGAAATAGAACTACATTCAACGATTGCAGAGAACCAGGCTAAAAACGTAGATGTGGAGTATTTGTCTTCCTATTTGAACTATATCGAACCCTTCTTGGTAATTTTTAACCTCAGAGCTTTTACTCAGTTCTTTATTCATTAACTGCCTCCCCAGCAGGCAATTTGTGAGTTGCAGGGTCAGACTGAACCTGTGGGGCCAAGACTACCAGGAGCCTTGATAATGAGCGAGCTAATTCTCTCTTCCTCCCCGGGACAGGGTAACTTAGAATTCTGCTCAGGTGCAAAAGCAGTTTGAAACTGACTATGTCTCCGGTTCTCAAAGATTTTCTCACAATCAAAAATAGATTTTCTTTGATTTTTAAGTAATCTGCAAAGCACCCTGCTCAGTAACATGTACATGTAATAATTTGGGGGGAAGATAATAAGGATGACCTGGTGTGATACCATTTTAATGAGCCAGCTTCTCTCTGAGCTCTGGGCTGTGGTGAATCGGAGGCACATTTTTAAATGAGTCAGAATCACTTATTGATCACCTTCTGTGTGTAGATGACTGTGTTCGTATTATTGACAATTTAAAAGAATAACAAAAGGAAAAGCCTTGGACTTCAAAGAGTTTCTAACAGCCATTTTGGAATATGGAACACTTCTGGGCAGGCAAAGCCAGGGCAACATGCTGTAGCCATATGTCAGCTTCAGGGCACTGGGTCACACAGTGGGATAAGAGGAAAGGAAATGAGAACCAGAAGTAGCCTATAAAAATGAAAGTGCCTCCAAAGGAATCCCCAGACCAATGGTCCAATGGAACATGTTGAGCAGGAACTAGAGAAATCCATCCGAAATTAATACCTCTTACTAAGCATAAGACTTGCTCCAGCTGTTAAGTTCAATGAAGATTTTTCAGATTAACAAAATAATAATAATAATAATAATAATAATAATAATAATAATAATAATAAATCACTGGTCTCCTTGAGAGAATGAAAATACAAATGGACAATGTCAGACCATATACCACAATTCAGCTCTGCCCACAACCTTGGCAGCAATCAGTCCCAGATGATCAGGACTTGGTCAGTGACTGCCAGTTCCTTCTAATGATTGCCCAGCGTCCAACTCAGGACCAGCCAGAAAAAGCCAGATACATTTCCCGAATCAGTCATGTCAGATGCCCCACTTCTATCTAGCCCCTCTCACTTTCCCATGCCAACAACCTCTAATCAGAGCTGAGGCCTACCCCATCTCCACCCCCCACCCCTGCCCCATTATTAAGCTTCCTTGCCTTGGAGTCTCCACCAAAGGCAAGCGATGGTGCCTGACCCCCACCTCCCATCCCCACCCATAGCAATCTCTGAATATAGTCTTTCAAAATTCTTATTTAGGTAGTACTCATTTATTTCCACAGTTTTACTGGGAGCCCCATCTAGATATGATCTGCACTGGCTATTGCCATGGACCCCAGCCTTGGACTGCATTACCCATGGACACCCCTGGTACCCTGCAGCTTTTGGCCTATGGAGACCCGGCCTAAGTGGTAAGTCAACACGGGGTCTGAACTCTGCTGTCTTTGTGTTGAGTCCCCTGGCTATTTATTCTCCATTTGATAGACAGACATTGTTATTGGTTCCCATTTATGTGGCACTCATTGGAATCAGATCACTTTTTTTTTTTTTTTCATCTGTTTTGCTGTGTTTTATGCTTCTGCCCTGGGGTATACTGCCTGGAACTGTTTGTCAGAAGAAGAGAAGAAGGAGAATGACAGGTGAAAAAAGGCCCAGGTGCTATAAGCCTGTGGCTCCTGCTGACCTCACAGAGTCGTGAATTTCCTGCTTACTCAACAAGTGTCCATTTGGACAAACTCTGCAGAGCATCACCAAAACCCAGAAACTTCCCCTTCTGTCTTGACTTCTGGTCTTGAAAGCTTGCCTTTGATTCAGAGAGTGTTTCCTCTGGTTTTATTCTGCGGGGCCGGGGGAGGGGGGGCGGTAGGGGTGCAGATTAGTGGCTCTACCATTGAAGGCCAACCTTCCGGTTAGAGACCTGAAATCTTGAGTGCGGGAACATCACTTCTCTATTGACCACTGCCTTCGCTCATGGCGTCCTCTAAGCCAAAAGCTTCTCCTTTCGGGAACAATGTCTTCCTACGTATTCTCTCAACGCAATCCTAACATATCTTTCAAAATGGCATAATGGGGCCTCCAATGGCTATGCTGGGGAACCTCTGATGTGAATAATACCATTTGAAAGGCACCTGAGGAAAGAGAGGGAATATGGTTTCTCAGGTCTAATGAGCAGCACGTTTTGATTTGTAGGCAGAGCCCTAAATGAAATTCTGAATAAAAAAATTACTGAAAGAGTCTTTGGCCAAAAATAAGGAGAAATTTAACAAATTTAAGCAGAAACAAATGGGGCTTCTTTCCCTGGTGAATCCTCTCCCTCCGTGACCTCTAGCTGCCTCCATATAGCCAGTTTTCCCTCTTTCTCTTATCCTCTGATCTCTCTCCTTCTGCACCTCCCTGGACTTCTTTCTCTTCTTTCCATGGTCCAGATTTCTCTAAAACCAGGGAAGACTGATAGTTATTCATAGATGAATTATTTCAGACACAAACCTGGGGTTACCTGGCTTATATGTACACCTACGTGTTGATCAGAACCTCAGACACTAAATTCTGGCTAGCAAATGTTGGTTGGATCAACTCAGAAAGAAACCTACAAAAATTCCTCTTTTGACAGTAAATCTAAGAGTCAGAAAAAGGCTTAAAAATGAGATTAAAGTCTCCTAAAACCATGCCTGAAGTATTTCCAATAAAAATTGCATGGACACGACCATTGCCTGCCCAACCATTCCAGCCAAAGCAGGGAGCTCTGACATGTCCCACAAGACCTCGCTGACCAAGGGCATCTGAGTTGGCCCTGTGATGATGGTTTGTAGCTTTGTCCCAAACAATGCCCTGGGGAGACAGGCAGGATGCCGAGGCTGCCCTGCATTTCAATCCCCACATGGAAGAGTCCACAGTGGTGTTCAACACCCTGGAGCCAGGCCTCTGGGGCCCTGAGGAGCATGGCTCAAGCATCTCCTTCCAGCACGGGCAGCACTTTGAAGTATTCCTTGTCACCACTGAAGAAAGATTCAAGGCAGTGGACGGTGACTCCAAGTACCACCACTTCTGTTACCAGTTCCTGCCAGTGTGCAGTTGCCTCTTGAAGGTGGTCAGGGACCTACAGCTGGAGGCTACGAAGATCTTCTAAGCCATCTCAGGAGGGTGAGTGGGATGGGGTCTCCAGTGTTGAATGGCAAATAAAGTTTCAGCCCACATAAAAAAGAAAAAAAGTGTGTGTGTGTGTGTGTGTGTGTGTGTATACACATACATTATGTGTGTATGCAATATGTGTGTGTATATATGTGTGTGTGTATGTATACACACATATATATCCATAATTGAATTATGGAAACAGAAAAAAACCTGAAACTATAAGAACAGGTCCTGAAACTATAAGAATAGGTCCTCGATCAAGATTTATAAGATCTAAATTTCCCTCGTGATTTAGTTTTGCTACAATATGTAGATGACGTCATACTTTATCGAGAGAACAAGGAAGCCTATGGAATAGATCACTTGCTCTCAGCCGTAGCAAAAAAGAGACATAAAGTTTCAAAAGATATTAAAATTTTACCAAAATACCCCTCTTTAAGGTATGCCCTAATTAAAAAGGGAAAAACACTTTCTCCTAGTAGATTAAAGACAATCCAAACATATCCTACAACCATTGTAAAAAGACAGTTGAGAAGATTTCTAAGTTTCACTGGATATTGCAGATACTTGGTGCCAAATCTTCATGAACTGAAGATCTTTCAGTACATTTGACTATAGAAGTGACTGAGCAATCCCCAGTTGGTGAAGATCCAGATCTCTTAGCCATCCCTGAACTGGTCAACCTCTCACAAGTGAGAAAATTACCAAAGGTTGGCAGGGAGGGGGAATGGGAGTCCAGAAGTCAAACTGATAATGGCCAGACCATAAGTGTAATCCTACTCTGACCCACGATGTCTGCTGCAATCAGCCCAGAACGATCAGAACTTAGTCAGTGACTGCCAGCTTCCCTAATTTTTGTCCTCGGTTCTAAATCAGGATGAACTAGAGAAAGTTAAATAATCTCCCCCAAACCAAGCACATGAGATGCCCCATATCTAGTTCTCCCTTTTCTCCACCATTTATACTCTCCTGCCTGCCTTTGAGTCTCTGCTAAATGCAAGTGATGGAGACTGACTGCCTTGATGTAGCGAAGTAAGTGAAAAACCCTGTCTAGTCGCACTTGGGTTGTCTTTGTTCATGCCCCATCCTCTATTCAGAGTTTTCCCGTTTGAAAAATTTGGGTTTCTTGCTGTGAAAAACTTCACAAGCACCATCAGTCATGCCTGGAGCCACTGTAAACATTATGCTACTTGATCTCGAACACCAGAGACAACACATCTGAATAAAAATGCCATTTTGTCTTACTCTAAAATATATACATCTATACATCTATATGTATATATAGAGAGACTTATAATCATTTATATGTGCCCAAAGCTGTGTGTTTATCCAAAAATCATGGAGATCTCGAACTTGGTGGTTTTTGGAGTCAAGCTAACTTATCCATGCTTGTCTCTCTTTAATAAAGCCAGAATACGGTCATCCCACTTTCTAAGTCACCTCTGACAACTAACCCTGTAACCAGTATGGATTCTGACTAGTAAATTGCCAGTGACTTCCCAGTCATTCCCACCAGCTGGTCTATTAAGAGGGTTCCTGGTAAGAAAAGAAGCTTGGGGAACACATTTTCCAGTCACCTGGTATTATAGACATGTCAAAATTGCACACAGTTAAACACCAGCCAGCCCTGCAGAAAATTTAACATATCTCCACGTGTGATAGAAGATTATCTGAGAACCAGAAATAAGCATAAGGGAGTAGAGTGTATTCTTTAAGCACAATGCTGGCTTGCAGTTCTGATTAACTTCTGATTGCCTGCAGTATTTTACAACTCTGTAGGGACAGAAATTAACATGCAGACTTTTGTCCAAGGGAGATATAAATAACTTCTACCTTTATCATATATTGCCCTATAAAATATAAACCAGGAATTTAATACTAATATCCTTTCATTAAATTACCTCTAGATTCCTGACTCTTTAAATGCTCTCTGAACTTCTTTTAGCATCTTACTGATTCCCTCATTAACTGATGAGTTGAATAAAATCTCTGACATACGTTCATTAGGTATTTTCATGAGACATTATTCCACCTTTTTGAAAATTATCCTTGAACCATTAAAAATTTAAGCTCTTAGAGGAATGTTATATGGCTTTTTCTTTTTAAATATTATAATATGATAATATGTAATAATAGTTATCCTAATATTGAATCAACCTTGCATTCCTGAGATTCCATGCATATGATATTGTGATACCAAATTTTATTTGCAAATTGTTTGTATTTAGAATGTTTACATTTATAATTATTAACAAATAATTTTCAGCAAAAGGGAAAATCATGACACTTGAACAAATATAAAAATATACACGTTAAAGAATTTTTTTAATTACTTCCATATGAGAGAACCAAACAGATGCTATAATCAGTTCACAGAAAAAGTGAAATAATAGGAAAAATTATATGGAGTAAAGGAATGTTGAGAGGAATTGCAAATGGAGGCAGAACTATTTTTTTCAGAGAGGGGAGAAAATCAATTAAGATCACTAGCAGACAAAATACTATTTATGCATTTATCAGTTACCTAAACATAGATGCAAAATAGCTCAAAGACAGTGGACAAAACTAGAATCTGATAACATGGAAGGAAATGATATAAATGAAACAGTTTCTATTGAAACACTCAAAAATTTTTGACATAATTGTTGATAAAATGAGTCTGTAGTTTCAATTTTTTAAGAGTTTATTTATCTATTTATTTATTTATTTCACAAGTAGGCAGAGATGCAGGCAGAGGGAGAAGCAGGCCCCCGCTGAGTAGGGAGCCCAATGTAGGGCTTGATCCTAGGACCCTGGGATTGTGACCTGAGCTGAAGGCAGACACTTAACCGACTGAGCCACCAGGACCCCCTGTAATTTCAACTTTTTATTTAACCTGCACTGCATTTTGTTATTGTAAAGGGGGGAAATCTTTCTTCAAACTTTCTATTAAAGAAGAAACTTAAGACACATGGATGTCAGTGACAATGGTGAACCATAAACCTCTAGGAGCCTGTATCTCCCAGAGAACAACAAAAATCTGGCAAGAACTGTCAGAATCAACCTCATAGGAACTCTGGAAGACCATCAAAGGTTTGCAGCAACCAGGAGAAAGGCCACAGATACAGGATAAGAAAATTTTATGATATTCCCTTAGCCTTGCCCTGCCCCTCCCCCAGCACAAGAGCAGATGTGGGAACATGGTTCCAGAGCGAGCCAAGCAGATCTTGTTCCTAGGAATTGTATTTTTCTCTTTTGACCTGTCAGTGGGTTTCCTGAAGGATCCGTGTAAAGAGCCTGCCTTTGTTTCATCTGACGTGGAATCCTGCAGGTGGAGAAGCAGCTACATGAAGGATGTTTCTTTACAAGACAGAAAGTCAAAAGAATGAGCCTCTGTCAACTGGACCAAAAGAGAAAAATTGGGACAAAGGAGGGACACACAGAAAGAAGGGATAACAACTTGGAGAATGAGAATCTTTGGGGACTAGGGACTTTGCAAATCTTCTGCCTATAATGAGGAACCTAGAAAACCACACACATGCCTGGGGTGGGATGGCTGCTCAGAAAAGAATGAAAAAGACCATAACCTTTCACCTCTGGCAGATCTTTAAGTTCAATGAAAGCAGGAAGCGAAGGCTAAGTGAGTAAATGGACAGGCTAAGCAACAAAGATGTGTCTCCATACCATGCCACTCTCCAAAGACCTGGAGAGAATTATTTTCTTCTTTGTCTTTCCTCTTTTTCTTTTCTTTTGTTTTTGGGTCCAGAAGTTTGGTGGAAATCCCTGTCAAGTCATTAGTGAACAACTAAACTAAAGGAACAGAAACTTCAGAGTCAGACATAACAGAGAATACAGTCTTTACAAAAATAGTTTAGAAAAATCATGAAAACAAGAACTAGAACCCAATGCAAATGAAAACAGCAAAACTGGAGAGAGGGGAGAATATCATTTCCAGAGTTAGCACATCATAATATTCAAAATGTCCAGTTTTTGATTAAAGAGCATGAGGCATACAAAGAAAGAAAAGACTATGGCTCTTTCCCAGGAAGAAAAACCAAAATGGACAAAAACTGTTCCCAAGGAAGCACAAGCACTGTACTTGATTTGACAGAGACCTCGACAGATGGTCTGACGTGTGCTCAAAGAGCTAAAGGAAACCATGGACAAAGAAGTAACAGAAACCAGGAAAATGATATTTCAGTAAGTTGAGAATGCCAACAAAGAGACAGAAATTATAAAAAGGGGCCAAGGGGAATATTTGAAGCTGAAAAATACAATAACTGAAATGAAAAATTCACCGGAGGGATCGAATAGCAGATTTGAGTAGAGAAAAGGAAGAAGAGGATTTAAAGATAAGTCAAATGAAATTTTGTCATCTGAGGAACAGAAAGAAAAAAAGGATGAAAACAAGAAACAGAGTCTAAGAATTGCAGGACACCATCAAGCATATCCAGAAAAACATAATGAATATCTCAGAAGATGAGGAGGGGGAGAGACAAGAAAAAACACCTGAAAAATACTGAATATTTCAAGAAACAATGGCTGATATTTTCCCAATTTAAGGAAGACCCAAATCTATACATCCAAGAGACTCAATAAACTCTGTGTAACTTCTTATATTCTTAGTAGTCACTTTTGTTTTCTCTTCTGACTGCCTAGAAATTTTTGCTCATTATCTTATTTTTCTAATATTTGTGTATATACACATGTCTATGTCATCCATGCATTTAACCAGTTATACTGACTGGTTAAATGCATGGATTATTGATATGATTATTGGTTATTTATTAATTATCTATAATTGATGCATGGAATGTTGATTAATTATTAATTATTGAATAATATTTTCTTTCTCTCACTTTTTAATTTTTAAAAATATTTTATTTATTTATTTGACAGACAGAGATCACAAGTAAGCAGAGAGGCAGGCAGAGAAAGAGAAGGAAGCAGGCTCCCCACTGAGCAGAAAGCCCGATGTGGGGCTCCATCCCAGGACCCTGAGAGCATGACCTGAACTGAAGGCAGAGGCTTTAACCCACTGAGCCACCCAGTCTCCTACTAACTTTCAATGCTATCTCTCTCTCTCCGCTCTCCACAATCTCTCTCTTTCAGATTCAATATATACATAGATAAGTTTGTAGACTCTCTTGATCTCTGTTTATGTCTATACCAGCATCCTACTATTTTAATCAAGCAGCTTCAAGAAAGTTTTCATATCTAGTAGCACAACTTCTCCAACACTACTCTTTTTCACAAACTTCTTGGCAAGTTTCATGTGTTTATTCTTTTACAGTAACTTGAGAATGATTTTATTGAGTGCCAAAGTTAAATATCTTTGGGATTCCAATGGGCATTGCATTCAATGTATATATTATTCTGGGAAGACTGGACATGAAGTCTTCCCATCCTGGAAAATGTCTTTCTACTTAATCAGATTTACTTATGGTACTTAACATTTTCTCAAAAGTTCTTTTTCACAAAATATTATTTTTCTTGTTTAACATAATCCTACATATCATATAACTTTTCGCTATTGTGGATGCAGAACATTTTTCTATTTTAATTTCTAGCTGTGGTTTTTAATATAAAAATTCTTGATTTTTGCATATTTATTGTTTGCCATTTATTGAGTTCTCAAACTAGCTATACTGGTTTTCAAAGTTGAGTTTCTTGAATTTTCTAGACACAGATTCATAACTATAAATCATAATCTCTTTTTTCAGTAGTGGTCCTTATGCCTTGTACTTCTTGCATTAGCTAGAATCTTCAGGAAAAAAATTGAATAGTGGTGATGGCAGATACTCCTGTCTTTCTTCTGGTTTCAGTGGCAACGCCTTCAGTGTTTTTCTCTTTTGCATGATTTGTATTGTTGTTGGTTTCTGAGAAAGCCTCTTTTTTTTTTTTTTTTAAAGGGGGCAGAGTTCCCAGACAACAGCCAACCCCAACTGCCAGCCACGAGTGAGCCATTTTATTTATTTATTTATTTATTTTTTTAAAGATTTATTTATTTGACAGATAGAGACCACAGGTAGGCAGAGAGGCAGGTAGAGAGAGAGAGAGAGGAGGAAGCAGGCTCCCAGCGAAGCAGAGAGCCCGATGCAGGGCTCGATCCCAGGACCCTGGGATCATGACCTGAGCTGAAGGCAGAGGCTTTAACCCGCTGAGCCACCCAGGCGCCCCGAAAGCCTGTCTTTCTTGTTTCTTTTGGTTGGAGTTGTAATCAAGAAAGGCTGATTAACTTTACCATATTAAAAAAAATTATCAATTAATATCACTACATGTTTTTGCTTTTTGTATTTATAAATATTATATTGATAGGTCACCTAACTCTGGCTTTCTACTGTAAATTCTACTGCTTAGTAAAATCCCTTCTTCTTCCCCTGCTCTGTAGGACCTAGTTCCATCCCCATAGACTACCTTCTATTTCCAAGATCATTAGCCTTTCTTACATATTGTTATCTTTGCCAGGAATGCTCTCTCCCTAGTTCTTCACGAGTTGAACATAGTCTCATCCTACAGACCTCTATCTCCTCAGACTAACTTTCCCTGACCAATCTACCTAAAGATGATTCTACTGGTATTGTCCATTTTATTGATTGATTGATTTGCTTTACATCAGTTTTTTTTAGACTGTAATTATTTTGCTATTTCTTTATGGTCTATTTTAGGATCAACAGATTTTTTCCATTAAGGGCTAGGTAGTGGATATTTTAGATTTTGTGATTCTTGTGGCCTCTGTTTCAACTACTCAGTTCTGGCACTGTTGTGTAAAGCAATCAGAGGGAATGCATAAAGAAATAAATGTGGCTATGTTCCAATGAAACTATTTATAAAACAGGCAGAAAGCCAGATTTTGTCCATAGGCTGGAGTTTGCTGACTCTTTTTTGTTACTTTAGTTACTCTTCTTGTTCATTTTTCAGTTATTAAAATGAATATCAAGAACTTGAAGTATTTATTCAAGTAGAATTTTAGCTATGTTCTTTTAGGTTTTTCTCTATTATGTTTTCCATTAATCTCTTAATGATTAAGACTTCATTGTAAAATTTATATTTCTTTTTGAGATCATATTAGAATGTTTCCAGTCACAAAGCAACTAAGTTTACATTGTTTCTTTGTTAATGATTTTAGGTTTTTCACATTGAAAGATCATTACTTTCTTCATTTAAAAAATTTCAAGCTTTTTGGGCGCCTGGGTGGCTCAGTGGTTTAAGCCGCTGCCTTCGGCTCAGGTCATGATCTCAGGGTCCTGGGATCGAGTCCCGCATCAGGCTCTCTGATCCGCAGGGAGCCTGCTTCCCTCTCACTCTCTCTGAATAATAAGAAATAACTCGGGGCGCCTGGGTGGCTCAGTGGGTTAAGCCGCTGCCTTCAGCTTGGGTCATGATCTCAGGGTCCTGGGATCGAGTCCCGCATCGGGCTCTCTGCTCAGCAGCGAGCCTGCTTCCCTCTCTCTCTCTCTCTGCCTGCCTCTCTGCCTACTTGTGATCTCTCTCTGTCAAATAAATAAATAAAATCTTTAAAAAAAAAATTTTCAAGCTTTTTATCTGCCCAATTTCAGATAATTTCTTATAATTGGTCTATGAATGTGAGGAAACAAGAAATATGTTTAGTGATATAGATAGCTAGATACAAAATATCATATACATATATATATGTTGGTGATTGTTGTGTTCAAAACCTCTATATACTTAATTATTTGGTAAATACAGTATTAGTGATATCATATCAATTTCTATTGTATTGTTTATCATAAACATCATTTTTGTTGAAATCTTTTCATTTTATTACATCTGATATTAACATCACCACCTGATTTTTTTTTTAATTTTAATTTAATTTAATTTTTTTAAAGTAGGCTCCACACCCAAGGTGGGGCTCAAACTCATCACCCTGAGATCAAGAGTTACATGCTGCACTGACTGAGCCAGTCCGGCGCCCCCTATCATCTGATGTTTTAATTCATCTTTGCCTAACACATCTTTCTCCATCTCCTTATTTTCATCATCCATTTGTTTCTTATAGTCAGTATATAACTAGATTTTATTTCTTAAACAGTCTAAAAATCTTTTTATGGGGAAATTTAATCAAATCAATTATTCAATTTGATTTTGTTTTAGTCAACTTATTTTATACTTACTCCTTAATTAATTATGTTATAGACTTGTTTTCCCTTCCCGTGTATTTCTTACACCAAACTTTTTGAAAAGTTCTTTTTCCTTAGTAAATTATACTATCATATAGCTCATTTTAATGTTTTAATCACATTTAAACCTCTAAGTTTCTCTGTTGATCTGCCAGAATGAAATAATGATTATTGTATTGTTCTGCTTCACCTCTCTATTCTATCATTCTCTGCATTGTTTTTGGCTTTTGATTTATTTCTCTAACTTGAATTTCTTTTCCAGTTTTATTGAAAAATAATTGACATACATCACTGTGTAAGTTTAAGGAGTATGCAGCATGATGATTTGATTCACATTTATTGTGAAATTATTACCACTATAGCTTCAACTAACATCCATCTTCTCATATAGACATAATAAAATGAAAAGTTGGGGGGACTGGGTAACCGGGTGATAGACATTAAGGAGGCACCTGATGTAATGAGCACTGGGTATTATTTAAGATTGATGAGGGGCACCTGGGTGGCTCAGTGGGTTAAAGCCTCTGCCTTCAGCTCAGGTCATGATCCCAGAGTTCTGGGATAGAGCACCGCATTGGGCTCTCTGCTCAGCTGGGGGCCTGCTTTCTCCTCTCTCTCTGCCTGCTTCTCTGAGGATGTGCGATCTCTGTCTGTCAAATAAGTAAATAAAATATTTTTTTAAGAAAGTATTAAAAAAAAAAAGACTGATGAATCACTGACCTCTACCTTTGAAACCAATAATACATTATATATTAATTAATTGAATTTAAATTTAAACAATTCTTAAACAAAAAAGTAAAATGAAAAGGAAAAATATTTTCTCCTTGTGATAAGAATTCTTAGGATTTATTCTCTTGAGAATTTTCCTATATATCACACAGCAGTGTTAGCAATAGTCATCACGCTGTACACTCCATCCCTAGTATTTTTTTTTATCTTATCACCAGAAATTTGTCCCTTTTGACAACCTTCCATTGGTTGTTCAAGAAAATGTTTGATTTCTATGTGTTTGTGAATTTTCCAGTTTTTCTCTTGTTATCAATTTATAGTTTTATGCCATCATGGACAGAGAAAATACTTGATATGATGTCAGTCTTCTTGAATTTGCTTAGACTTGTTTTGTGGCCTGACACATGCTCCCGCCTAGAAAATCTTCCATGTATGAGAAGAAGGGGTATACTGCTTTCGTTGGATAGAATGTTCTATATATGTCTTTGTCCATTTGGTTTATAGTGTTATTCAAACCTCCTATTTCCTTATTGATTTTCTGTATAGATAATCTATCCATTGTTGAGGGTGAGGTATTAAAGTCCTAAACTATTATTGTGTTACTTGTATTGTTTTTTCCTTGTTTTAGCTCTGTTCTTGTTTAGCTCTGTTTTACTTCCATGAGTTCTTCTTTATATATTTAAGTGCTCCAATATTGGGCACATAAATATTTATAATATATCTCTTCATGTATTGACCCTTTTATCATTATATAATTCCTTCTTTTTCTCTCTTTACCATTTCTTTTTAACTTTCAAACTATAGTTGTCAGTGAATTATACACTATTATTACCATATTACAGAATTTAACTGTAACTATATATTTACCATTATTTGTGAAGTTTATGCTACTTTCTTATGCTTTTACAATGTCAGTTAGTGTTCTTTTACTACGACTCAAAGAACTTCCTTTGGCACTTTTTATAAGGCAGGGTTGGTGGTAATAAACTCCTTTAGCTTTCATTTGTCGGAGAAAATCTTTATCCCTACTTCATTTCTGGAGAATGGGTTCTCCAGCTGTAGAAATATTGGTTGACATTATTTTCTTTCAGTATTTTGAATATGTAGTCCCATTCTCTCCTGGACTGAAAGGTTTCTGTTAAGAAATCTGCTGATGGTCTCATGGAGAGTCCCTTGTACGTGACTTTTCTCTTGCTACTATTAAAATTCTTTTTTTGTTGTTTGTTTTTAACTTTTGACAATTATAATGTGTCTCAGTGTAGCCCTATTCATGTTCAATATATTTGGAATTCCTTGGGCCTGGTTGATCTGGATGTCCATTTCTCTTCCCAGGTTTGGGAAGTTTTCAGCTATAATTGCTTTAAACATACTTTCTATTTCTTTCTCTCCTCCATCGGGAATTCCCCTACTGTGCTTATTGCTTTTTAATTTGTGTTCCATTATTCCCATAGGCTTATTTCATTCCTTTTCATTATTTATTCGTTTGTTTGTTTTGCTCCTCTGACTGGATAATTTCCAGTGTCTTATTTTCCAGGTCACTTACGCTTTTTTCTACATGGTTGAGTCTGTTTTTGAAACTATTGAATTCTGCAGTTCAGTGACATTTTTCAACTCTAGGATTTATTTGTTTGTGACAGTTGCTCTTTCCTTGTTGAACTTCTCAGTTTGTTCATGCATTGTTTTCCTAATTTTGTTTAGTTATTTATCCATGGCTTGTGGGTTTTTTTGTTATTTGTTGGGGTTCTTGTAGTTCATTAAACTTCCATAAGAGGATTATTCTCAATTCTTCATCTGACAGTTCATAGGTCTTCCTTTCTTTAGGGCCAGTAATTGGTGCTTTATTAGTTTACATTGGTTGTATCTTATTTACTTGATTTTTCATGATCATTGATTCCTTATATTGGTCTATGCTCATTTGAAAAATCAGGCTCTTCTTCCAGACTTCACAGATTTGCTTTGACAGAGACAGTTCTTCACCTTTCAGCTCAGTTGGAATTTCTGGGTGTATCTACTGATAATACCCTTAAGTAGGTGGGCCCTTCTATTATGGTCTGTTTTGGAGTGAGGCAACTGTTCAAGTTCCAAGGATGGGATGCATGTCTGCCACTGGCTGAGAACACTTGGATTGGACTAACGGCCTGGTTCTCTACCCAGGTGAGGCTGTATGATGGGCTTCACAATTGCCTTGATTCTCTGGCCAGGCTTACTAAATGGTTGGAACTGGCTATTATATGCAGTAGTAGAAGAGGTTATAAATTAGCTTCCCTGACTTGGTAGGGAAGGGACCCAGAGATTATTGTTTGGGGACCCAAACAGGCCGAGTGTGCACTGAATTCCCTGGTAAGGTAAAGGCCAATAGTTTTGCACAACAGACAGGGGGAAGCCACGAGTAGTGCTCTCTGCTGAAGTACAGCCATACATAGGACTGTTAAATGGGCTATGTGGCTTCCCCAGTGCTCTGGTTAGGTTCCCTGGTCAGGCTGAAGGCTCTGTTCAGAAATGAGTGAGGCTGTGAATTAGATTCTCCGCCTGGGAACAGTGGGAGAAGCAGCTCTAAAACCAGTTAAAGCTCTTTGTTTGCTGTCTTAACTGGAGCCAATCTGCTGTCCAAGTTCCCTGACCAAACAGGGCCACTGGCTTTGTTCTGCAAACTATTGCCCACCCACTTCTTGGCTTGCGTGCCCCTGGGCTGCACAGCTTCCAGGAGTTATTGTCAGCCCTTCTTGTCAGATGGGGCGGCAAGATACTCTTCACAGCGTCTGTGATTCAGCTCCTTGCCTGGGTGAGAGGAAAAGGAGTGGCTCTAGGCTACTCTCAAACTGGCTGTCTGCTTGGGAGGGGCTGGGAATTATCTTCAGTCTTCAGCAAGGAATTAATGCCCAGCCTTTGCATAGCAGAGGAATATTCCATGCCTGGTACTGGGAGCTTTACTCTGGGACCAATCAGTTCTGCTCACTCACCTATGGGCTTGAGCATCACTGGGCTGCACAGCTTCCAGAGCCGTCCCCAGCCCTTCTGATCAGATGGGGCCAGCAGACTCTCTCTACAGAGGGTGGGGCTGTGATTTAGTTCCTAACCTGGGTGGGTCCAAACTGAGTTTTAGGGACTGTGAAACTTCTTTGAGGAGCTGAATCAGGCAGATCTGCACCTAGCCAAGTTCCCTGGTCAGAGTGTGCTCCTGACTCGGCTCTGAGAATACCACGCTGCTGGCTGAGATTACTGCTTGGGCGCTGCAGGTATGAAATCAGCCAAGATACACGTGCTGGTTGTTACAAGCCCTTCGCCTCCTTCTTTGTCCATTAGATTCACTGTGGTTGAACCCTACTGATTCTCCTGGGATCCTGTGGTGCAACAGCAGAGTGGGGGCTCCCACAAAATATCCCACCATGCTGGGAGTCTGGTTTATCCCCTGGGTTCTCTTTTCCCACTGGAGGAACTGAAGGCTCAGAGGAGACCTCTCTGCATAGTGCAGCTTTGGTTTTACGGGAAGGGCGATGTGGTCAATGTTATTCCTTTTCTTTTCTTTTTTTTTTTTTTAAGGTTTTATTTATTTATTTGACAGAGAGAAAGAGAGAGAGATCACAAGTAGAAAGAGAGGCACGCAGAGAGAGAGGGGGAAGCAAGCTCCCCAGTGAGTGGAGAACCTGATGTGGGGCTCGATCCCAGGACCCTGAGATCATGACCTGAGCTGAAGGCAGTGGCTTAACCCACTGAGCCACCCAGGTGCCCCTGTTATTCCTTTTCTTATGCTTCTAGGGCAGACTGTCTTGGTGTCTGAAACTCTGAGGGTGCTTCAGCCTTACCCCCATGTCCTAAGATTCTGTCAGTGGTGTCTTATTCTTGAGTAGTTATTAGTTGTTCTTGTGCAAAGTTAGGAACAACCTATGTCCCGGTCTTGATGTCACTCTCTGCTTTTTCTGATAATGGGATTGTTAGTCTTTGACAGAGCTTGTTACAAAGCAGAGCAGTGGAGGCAAAATATCCATTCTGATAATTCTCAAGGTCTCTTAGATACTCTAAATGACTATAGAAAGAATGAGCTAATGAGGGGGGTGGGTACAGGGAGAAGAATTTCCTCCCTCAGAAAATATATGCGATGAGAAGATGGTGTCCAGCCAATTTCTGTGTTGTTGACCCTCTTCCTGTCAGAGGACTGAGTCCATTCCCTATTGCATTGTTCCAGGGCAAAAGGTGAAGCATTCATTGGCTATGATTAGACTTGTTTAAGCCTTAACATCTGCTTGTAATTAGTATGAATCCTTCCAAGATTCTGATATATGATAAGTTCTGTTCCTTAGTTTCCAGAGCCAATGCACATGTTTTTATAATGTGTGTTTTCATAGATATTTCATAAAATTTTAGAGCATTTCTTGGTAATTTTTGAAAAAGTAGCACACAATATTGCCTAACATTTGGGAAATGCAAAAGGGCCCCTCAAAAGAAGATACCCATAATCAATTTATATAGATAATCTCTATTATCAGATTGTTTTTAATGTATTATTCTAATTCTGATTTTATATCTATTTTAATGCTAAAGTCAATCTGCTTGCAAATTGCTCTATATTCTTATATGTATATATTACAAGTATTTCTCATTCCAGTTAATATTCTTCAATAGCATAAATTTTGTTGCTACTTAGTATTTCATCTATAATTTCCAGAGAGTTATTTTCAGATTTATCAGTAGAGTTGACTAGTATTTTCTTTTTGCCTTTTAGTATCCCCTGGATTATGTCTATATCTACTTTCTCATTCTTAAACTTGTTTATTTATGTTTACCTTCTATTATTTTTTATTAGAGTATGCAGAAGTTCTTTTTTTTTTTTTAAGATTTTATTTATTTATTTGACAGAGAGAGATCACAAGTAGATGGAGAGGCAGGCAGAGAGAGAGAGAGAGAGGGAAGCAGGCTCCCTGCTGAGCAGAGAGCCCGATGCGGGACTCAATCCCAGGACCCTGAGATCATGACCTGAGCCGAAGGCAGTGGCTTAACCCACTGAGCCACCCAGGCGCCCCGAGTATGCAGAAGTTCTTATATTTATTTCTCTTTTCTTTAAGCACCATTTTAAAAAACTTCCTTGGTAAAATTTTAACATATTTAACTAAAATAAAACATTTAACTTCAAACTTGTATAAAAGTTGATGAGTAAGGACAAGAAACTCCCATTTACCCATGACTCAAATTCACCAATTGTTTACATTTTGCCTATTTTCTGTATTATTTTATATAAGTATGTTATATGTAAAATGTATATCAAATATTTTTCTACTGCTATTCTAAGTTATACTAATTTTTTCTGAAGTATTTTGGGAATAAGTTGAAGAGATGCCTATTTTCTCTAAGTGTTAAAGAATATTAAACGTATGTCTTTCCTAAGAATGAGGATATTTTCTTGTAACCACAGTGTAGTTGTTAAAATGAGGAAGTCAGACATGGATACACTATTGTTGAACCATAGTCTGTATTCATATTTATCTGTGCTTCAGTAATGTTCTTTATTGCATTGCTTTGGTTACCATATCTCTTCAGTTTTTCTTTAGTCTGGAAGAGTTCCTCAGTCTTTCTTCATCTTTCTTGACTTGAAAATTCGAAGAGATCTGAGCAGTTATTTTGCAAAATGTCTCTCAGTGCGACTTTGTCTGATCTTTCCTCGTGATGAGATGTGGGTTATACATTTTGGAGGAAATATCACAGAAGGCATATTGTGTCATTGTCAGAGCATGATAGAAGGAGTGTGATGACGTTAATTTGGATAACTTGGTTAAGGTGGTGTCTGTAGGTTTCTATACTTTGGAGCTATTGTGTATCCCCTTGTCATTAATAAGTAATTTATGAAGAGACAATCTGAAGCTATGAAAATATCCTGATCCTTTTCATTCACTGATTTTAACATCTCTTGATGACTTTTAACTCTATCATTCCTTCTGCATTTACAGATTCTACTGTAAGAAAGACTATGCATGGATTCTTATATTACTAAATTACTTGTAATCCATTACTATATTTATTTTGATCTATAGTTGTTCCAGAATGACACAGTGTGAGTCCCTTGAAGTTGTCCTCTTTCTTCTTTGTTTTTTAACCTTCAAATTACGTTGTTTTTTCATTAACGCTAACAACTGTTTCCTGTAGTTAAGTTTGTTTCTATGTGTACTCAAGAGTATATTGAATTGTTGATGTATAGGAGATACCTCATTAAATTTCAACCTTTTATTCAAAGGCCTCCAAACAGAATAATCTGGATGCATTAAGAAATTTCAGAACATCCTGTTAGGTGTCAAACACACTGACCTTCTCTCTTATGCTTCTAAACCTTTTTTTTTTTAGCACAGTGGCTTATGGAAAAGCATCTGTTGGTTTTTATCTTTGCGATGACTGTTTTCTTGTTATGATGTGGGAGGAGGCCCTCATCAGGTCTATAAATGTTCTAATACTGCCCCCTTTCCTGTGTCAGCCATGAACCCATATCAGCCATCAAAATTTTTATTTTTTTAGGGGCGCCTGGGTAGCTCAGTGGGTTAAGCCTCTGCCTTTGGCACCTGGGTAGCTCAGTGGGTTAAGCCTCTGCCTTTGGCTCAGGTCATCATCTCAGGGTTCTAGAATCAAGCCCCACATCAGGCTCTCTGCTCGGCAGGAAGCCTGCTTCCCCCTCTCTCTCTGCCTGCCTCTCTGTCTGCTTGTGATCTCTGTCTGTCAAATAAATAAATAAAATCTTAAAAAAAAATTTTTTTTTTATCATTTAGGAACCATTTTACTCTCTCTGTTTGTAAGCTTGTAGATTTTACATTTTACTCTCTCTGTTTGTAAGCTTGTAGATCTTACATTTTTTAATGTTGATAGGATTATTTTTGAGTTCATCCATGTAAACACACAGATGTTTGTACACACAGGTGACACAGTTTCTTCCTAGATTTTTGTGTCAGGTGTACAAGAAGAAATAAAGAAGAGTCCAGATCTGCTTTTATACATTCATAAAGAGAAAGTCTCTGTTGATTATCATTCTCTTTGTCTTGAATTTTTCTAACCCTCTTTGCAAGTATACTGGGATATATTCTGTGGTGTCTGGTTCTTGACTTGGATTTTTTTAATCTGTGACTTAATTGTTCTGAATGAGCCTACTGAAAATGCCAAAGAGCCAGTATTTGTTGGGGATTATGCTTCCTATGGAGTCATTCCAACCAATGCCCTGCCTGTCCTTTTCTCTGCTCAGTAGTGGAGGCCAGGAATTGCAGTCCATGCTCCTGCTGAGGCTCTCCTTCATGCTTCCAACATATCTCCATGTTTCTTTGAACAGTTTCTTACTTCCATTTTCCCAAGGTAACCTGGTTGTTTTTAGTCAAGAAAGACATTCAAGATACTAAGATCTGCATGGTAGGGCTGATCATTGGTACTGATGCTTATTGCCTATAGTCCCTTTTAGCAGAGAGCTGGGAAATATCTTCATCTATTTATATCTATATCTTATATCTGTATTTATTTCTAGCTCTATGTTTTTATTTCTATATCTAAATAACGAGTTTCATTTTGAATTCAATACCACAGATCACATAGGGTTCTTCTCTTTCTACATTTTTATCCCTCTGTCACTGTTTCCTGAACAGTGAGAAATCTGGATTCCATTAGCCTCAATACTTTTACTCAATACTTTTACCCATTTGTACAAATTCAGAGTACACAGAAGTTAATTTCAGAATTGTTAACTCATACCACTGAGAAAAGTAAGCCTACTAACAGGAACCTTGTTCATAAATCTGTTTTAGATGAAGTGTATACATACAGTTAGCTGCACAAAACCCAAGTCTACAATTGATGAATTTGTACAAGTACATACATACATATAATCCACATTCAGGGCTCCTTAGAGAAATGTCTGAATTTAGGGCTGGGGCAGGAAATAGACAAGATGAGCCTGGAGCATCTTATAATACCAAAAGTTTGGAAGTCCTTAGAAAAGGAAAAGAAAAGAAAACAGAATCATAAGGGCATATGAAATGGACGCATAAGCAAACTGAAAGATTTTGCAGTGATTAAAGCTGCAGCTATTTGAAAAAAAATAATATCATTATAAAATAAATTATAAAATAAGAATTCAAGGGGCACCTGGGTGGCTCAGTGGGTTAAGCTGCTGCCTTCAGCTCAGGTCATGATCTCAGGTCCTGGGATCGAGCCCCGTATTGGGCTCTCTGCTCACCGGGGAGTCTGCTTCCCCCCACCCTCCGCCTGCCTCTCTGCCTACTTGTGAGATCTCTGTCTGTCAAATAAATAAATAAAATCTTAAAAAAAAAAAAAGAATTCAAGAGTCCATACTGATAGAACTAAATGACTGAATAAATAAATAGAGCTGAAGAAACAAATTTCCTATGCAGAGTTCCAAATAATTTGTATAGATACTGTGCTGTCAAGAAATGGGGCATCACCCGCACTTTAATTCGGATGTGTGTAGTAATTGCTCCCAAAAGATGTAGTATCAAAAGGAGGGGGTAAGGTAACTTTACAGTGGGGGAAGCTGGCAAACACTACCTCAGCCCACTGATGAAGGTTAATGTCAACAGCACTAAGTTATACTAATAGTGTGTATGCTTGGTTGACAGTAATGGAAACGGCACTTTATCTTTGCGGTCTTCCTTCCAAAGATCAATAGCTCCAGTCTAATGATGAGAAAAATACCAGACAAATTCCAGTAGAAGAGACTTACAAAATACCTAACCAGAACTCCTCAAAACGTCCAGGTCCTCAAAAATTAGGGAAGTCTGGACAATTGCCATAGTCAAGAAGAATGTAAGGAGACATGACTAACTGTACTTTGGTGTCCTGGATAAAATCCTAAAACTGAATTTGGGTCAAAACCAGGAGAATCTAAATAATATATAGACTTTACATAAAATAATATATCAATATTAGTTTATTGTGACAAATACACTGATGTAAGATGCCAGTAAGGGGAACGGTGTGAGATATAAGGGAATTCTGTGGTAACATCTCGGTTTTTCCGTAAGTCTAAAACTGTTCTGTGAAATGAGGTCTATATTTTTTAAAGTATATGTTGAAGGATAAAAAGCCCACATGGCTTGGGATTGTATGTATAAACTCTTAGCAGTCTAAAGGTCAATTGCATTGAGTTATGATTTATTATTCTTTCCTTGGTTTGCAATGTTAGCTGCATTCTTTTGATAAAATGATTCAGAGTTATTTACTTTCACTCCCTCAGGTGAAAACTTCCACGTCTGTTCTTCAATATGCTATTCGGTAACCTCTTATTGCAATATTTTTTAATAAAAATTCTTTTCAGAAACAATACATTATGGAGTTGGATTTTCAACTTTATTAAGTGAAGGATATTCATTCTTCCCGTGATAGCTTCAAATAAATCTTGCATTCAAAATGCAGATCTCACATATATTACGTTTGTGCTCCGAAAAGGAAGATGCGCCTTGTGAGAGAAACAAAATACAGTGCAATATGTGACAATTGTGGGTCTTGAGGGCTGAACGTGACCCCGAAACAAGGACCAAATGTAGCATCATACAAATTATTCCAACAATGGCTAAACTGTAGCAGCCACACATAAAGTAAAATAAGCAAGACAGAATAAAAGACTCAATGTACATGACTAATTGGAAACATTTAGAAATAGAAACAACATTTATGTAATAAATTTTTTTTACTTTTTTCAGAATTTCTCAACATGGCGTAAGGGGCGTATTCACCCGTATCTATATAAATATACAGCCAATTCCTGTTCCTCTGTTTGGGGAATATTTATTAAGCTCAAAGACTTAGGGACATTGGGGAGGGTATGTGCTATGGTGAGTACTATAAGATGTGTAAACCTGGCAATTCACACACCTATACCCCTTGGGATAAAAACACATTATATGTTTATAAAAAAAAAAACAAAAAAAAAAAACAAAAAACAAAGAAACAAAAAGATCAAAGACTTTTCCCTGATATTAAAATTCTGTACAACCCCAGACAAATTCTGGAAAGAAAATTGTTTTTCTGTTTGGACAGAAATTCCTATTCCGTGTTGCTGTTAAAGGGGGGTAATTTAGTTCAGAATAGGGGGCTTTCACTAAAGCATGACGCTGTTAGAACTACAGAAAGCAGCCTTTAGATATTCGGGGAAGAAACTGCTATCCCTGAAGAAAATTATACCAATTCAAAATAGGACAAAGGCAGAACTATATGCCCTTTCAATATCCTATCAGAACATTGTCTAACATGACCACCCGAGGGTTATCTAATTCTCTAGGGGATGTACCTTTGTTTGACTTACTAGTTATGTTTGATTAGGCCCAGGTTCTGTGAATTGTGAGTCAATGATATGGATTTTTTTTTTCCAGTAGAGGTGCAAATGATTTCTCTTTGGCAGGAAAGATAACCCAAAAGGTTGTAGGTTTTATTGCCCAGTAGGATACTAATCAGTTCTGTCTCTCACTGAGTATACTGATTTCAGCAAGTCTTTTTTCCTCACTGACTTATAAATCAATCTCAATCAAACTCTCTCTTTCTGTACAGATGTACACCTGCGCAGAATAATATGCACATAGAGGTACATAATATTTATGTATAACATATATTATGGGTATATGTGTATCACAGACATTCTTTGGGTTAGTTATGACCCCATTTCTTTTTTTCATTAATAACACTCTATTATTTGTCTCAAGCATACAGGTCTGTGATTCATCAGTCTTACACAATTTTATGCCCCCATTTCTCGACACCAGAGTACCTACACAAATTATTTGGAACTCTGCATGGGAAATGTGTCTGTTAGCTTCTATTTATTTATTCATTCATTTAGCTTTATTAGTATAGACTCTTAGATACTTATTTTATCCTTTGTTTTAAATCCAATATTATTTTTTCAAATAGCTGCAGCTTTGACCATTGGAAAATCTTTCAGTTTGCTTATATGTCCATTTTATATTCCCTTATGATTCTTTTTTTTCTTTTTTTGCACTTCCAAACTTTTGGCATTATAAGATGCGCCAGGCTCATCTTGTCTATTTCCCGCCCCAGCCCTAAAATCAGATATTTCTGACTGTGCTGCAGGCAACCTTATTAATAAAGTTGAATACATGTCTGATGCACGTTTATTCTACAGTTGTATGAGAGTCATGCTATAAGAAAATGATTCAAAGTTATTTACTTTTGCTTCCCCAGGTGAGATCTTCCACCTCTATTCCTCAAGCCACTAAAACAGGTCACTGAAAAAAAGTTTATGCATAGATTCATTGATGAGCTACATTACTGCCACCAGAGTTCACCTCTTCCCTATGGCCCCACATGCCCTCATGTACTTATGATTATGAAGTGGGTCAGCACAGTGTTTGTGAGCTACCATACCTGCTGATGGAATAGAAGGGGCTTTTGCAAAGCTTTGCAAAGCTGATCAGTTTGACCTTGTGATGGGTGAGCAAGTTGAATGTTCCAGAAGCTTTCAGAGTTTTTAAGCAGATAGAGAAAATGCTTTTGTTTAACATTTTACACTTTAAAAAAAAAAGATTTTTATTTACTTATTTGTCAGCTAGAGAGAGAGAGCGAGCGCACAAGCAGGAGAGTGGCAGACAAAACAGGCAGAGAGAGAAGCAGACTCTTGCTGACCAAGAGCCCGATGCAGGACTGGAGGCAGTTGAAGGCAGACACTTAACACACTGAGCCACCCAGGTGTCCCAACATTTTGCACTTTAAAAGAAATCCACTTCTTAATGAAAATCATTATTTACTTATTTCTCATCAAATATTATCCTTCAGGGGATGAAATAGATTTTTATTTGTCGATTCTATGGGGGGAAATAAATAACTAATTAACATGATTATTTATCAAGTAGTCAATTTTATAAATTGTCCTTGTGATACAGTAACCACAGGATCAAATTACATTGAATAATTGAAATACATAAAACAGGGACGGAATAACTACTGTGTTAAATTTTATTAGTCATCTAGACAAATTAATGAACAACAAATATTTGGCTACTCAGTCAGCCTAGGAATAAAGTTCCAAAAGATGATGATCATCCTTGAGATCCTCCTATATGTAGCTTCTGGGATGAAACAAAGAAATGTCATCAAAATATCTGGGCAGGGGTAGCCAGTGTTCATGATGAGAAGGCCTTAATTGTTAGACTTTTACATTACACAGTCAGCATTTTACAGATAAATAGTCATGGAAATACAAATCCTGTCCCAGGGAAAATCTCTTGCTTTCCCTGCTTCTGTACATTTGTCAGGTTCTTACTGAATCTGTAATTTATGAGTAAGTGACATGGTTAAAATTTGAATTGAAGACTTTAATCTACATTTAGTGTTTTCTCCAAAAGATAATCGTATCCATATTCTAATTTTGATTCTTTTATATCAGCATTTATTAAAACCTCATTTCATCTTTCAGCAGAGGAAATAATATTTTCAGGGTTCAATTCCATAGGAACAGGATATATGCATATATAGTAAATTCTGAAGTAGCTATGCCAACAAGAACATTAGCATGAGAAGTGAAAACATCATACTTGGTGTACCATTTGAAATGGAGATGGGTCCCACCAGCAAAGAAGTGAATGTGTGTTTCCTTGTCCATTCACATTTATGTGTTTCATGACAAACCTCAACTTCTAATTGTTCCCCACATATTTTCTGTCAAAAATATTCAGCGCCACCCGCAGCGGGGTTTCCCAAAGCACATATATTCAGAAAACTTGGGGGGGTTATAATTCTTTTTTTTTTTTTTGAAGATTTTATTTTGTTTATTTGATGGACAGAGATCACAAGTAGGCAGAGAGGCAGGCAGAGAGAGAGAAGGAAGCAGGTCCCAGCTGAGCAGAGAGCCTGATGCGGGGCTGAGCCTAAGCTGAAGGCAGACGCTTTAACCCACTGAGCCACCCAGGCACGCCAAGGGGGGTTATAATTCTTTAATGAACTATTGTCTTAATTACAGAGACAAATTTCACTTTTGACCAAAAGGCCAAAAAAATCTAGTAAACCTTTGGGTTTTTCAATTACTTTAATAGACACACATAACACTACCATTTAGACAGTCTTCAGATAAAAAGGTGAAGTAAGGGCACCTGGTAGCTCAGTTGGTCAAGCATCTGACTCTTGATTTTGGCTCAGGTCATGATCTCACAATCGCATTGGGCTCTGAGCTGGATGTGGAGCCTGGTTGAGATTCTCCCTTATCTTCTCCCTCTGCCATTCCCTCTCCACTTAAAAAAAAAAAAAAAAAAAAAAAAAAAGGAAAAGTGATTTATAAAATAAGTCACATGGAAAGGCCAGCCACACTGGACTGGGGATTAAGAACCTCAGGTTCCAAAAGAGTTCACACTGCAAGTGTGATAGGACAAAATTAGGAAACCACCTGGGAGTGTTTCTTCAAATGGAAAATCAGCGGGCTGGGTTAACTTCTAGAAATGTCTATGTTCCATCCTTTCCATTTCACAATTCAATTCACAAATTCTCTAAATTTGGCCCTCATGAAAAATAAATTCCAAATAAAAGGCGTATGTTTATTAAAACAAACAAGCATCTAAAGTTTAAATATTTCTACTCGGGGAAAAAGAAAATTGTTGTCATAATTATACCTGGTTTTTTTACATTACTCAAAAAAGCTAAATAACCTTATAATACAACTATGAATTTCTGTTACTGGAGAAGTGTTCAATTTATTATAACATTACCCGTAACTATATCAAATAAAACAAAATTGTAAGTATCTCTTAAAGTTGGACATTCTGTAATATTTTTTATATACTGACTAAAAGTATAACTATATTATATGACAAAGATTACAAAATAACTTCTGAAAATAAGCATTTCACGGATTGTCACTATTTATCTGAGAACATATAAATACAAACTAATATGAATCATAACATTCACTTTTGAGTAAGACTGATGAAATCAATAGTAAAATCCACATAGCTGAAATGCCCAACTTTGAAAACTAAATAATTTGTTCATCAGTGTGAATTCTGACAGCTTTTCTTTTCCAACCCTCTCATTCTTCTTTCTCTATCAAAAAAATATATCCACTGAAGTATATCTTCAGAATCATTAATAGCCAAGTCATTGTGGTCTGAATGAATAATTTGGCACCTTAGCTGAGCCTACCCCCCAACCCCCACAAAAAAGGCAAATAATTTCCCGAAGAATTAAAACATGGCTCTTTCTATTAGTGCTGGCATTTCAGTTCTGTTCAGAGACCCTCTCAAATTTAGCTGGAGATAGTTTCCATGGTAACTGAAGAATGTGCTCTGATGAGTCTTGAAACAGACAAATAAGAATCTTTGCTTCTTACAAGTGGGCAACAATTTAATGCTTAATGCTTTCTAATGCTTAATGGAAGACATTTGAATCTATTTTGGTTTCAGACAAAAGCTGAAAAAAAAGCCAGTTCTGTCAATTACACAAGTCTAAAAGGTAGATATTAGTAACTTTGAGGTGAATACAAGCTGTTTTATCCTTTTCAAGATATAAGAATATATAGCAATATATTATTATCTGACATTAAATATTTTACAGTACCATGAAGAACTTTAAAAACCAATTTTCTTAATCCAAGTAAATATATCACTTCCCATTGTCATTGTCAGTTTTTTACTTAATTACTTCCTAAGTAATATACAGTTTATAAACACTGCAAAAATTCAAGATGGTGTTTCATTTTTTATGTGGGATTTGTTTGTTTTTGATAGAGAAAATTGGGGATGGGTTAATGGAAATGTACAAGTCAATATGTGAAGGAAAGAAACACGGGCAAACTATTGAATTGAAAAATAGGTATGGCTTTTCAAAGTCTAAAAAAAAGAAAATTAGTATTACTCAAGAACAAATTATGGCCCTACTTGAAAGTATCTCTGCATAAACTTGTGTAACAAAGATAATGAAAACAGATGAATCTACCCTAATCCAAAAAACAAAATCAACAAAAAGACAGTTAACTCCCTAGGGAGGAATCTGTGTCTTTCTTGATTGTGATGTTGGTTACCAAGGTAATGACTGTATCTGAGAGGCCCCTGGCTACAAATCCAATCTCTTGAAGACCTTCAGTAGAATCTAAATCAAACAGACCCTTATAATGGACTAACTTGTGTTCCCTAGTGCTCAAACACCTGAACCTTAGCAAATGAAACTTACTGCAAAGCAAGGCAAAAATCAAGGTCATTGCTGAAGAATTTGCTTTAAAATTGCTTTCACCTCAACTCTCCACAAGTTGGAATATGTCGAACTCGAATCATTTAGAACCCTGTGACCCAGGCGTTGTAACTGACAGGATAGCCACTAGCCCATACAATGTATTTGTGTGATTTAGAGGGTATGAATGCTGGTGTTAGGGCTCACAGCAAGTAGAGGACATGCTGGACTGAAGCTACCCTCCACTTGTTCATCCAGACATACCTGTGCAGTATATAAATGGCACAAGGCAGCCCTCGCACTAGGTCTTGAGTATGTAGTGATGAGTAGAAGAGGCCAATGAATACCAACAGAAAAGGGAAAAAAAATGACTGGGATCTGATTGTTTTATAGGACTATTAGTATTTAAATAAATTTGATCAACATTCCTTAAGAACCTACTATGTGCCAGGAATATTGTGTAAGGGTTATAAGGATGGGATTCAGGAAGTACAAAAGAACTCTCAGGACATAACTACTTCTTCAAGTTCCTATACTAAGAGACTTTTTCAAACCAGTCAGGACGTCTGGCAGCCTAAGGTCACATTCCTGGGACTACCCACTCTTTCTGAGTTCCTGCCTGAAAAAGCTTCGTGCTGCCAAAAGAATTTGCTGTTTGTTTTATTCAGTACCTGACAACAGGCCCCTACCCCCACCTTTTTAGAACATTTTCAAATAAATAAATACATAAATAAATACATCTTATCATTGTAAATCCATCCCTGTCCCTTTGAGATACATACTTCTCTCCCACAATTTAGGAGTGTCTTTCTCAAGAACCTGAAGCCATCCCTTTGAAATATAAATTTAGGGAGGGATAGGACCTCTGTCTCCCAGTCTCTGTGGGAGTATGTAATCCTAACTTCAATAATTGCTAGCTAGGAGACACAGCTGGCCTAATTCCATTTACACTGACCGACCCTCTCACCTACGTTTTGTCATTTTTCACTCCCTGGACACTGCTTGAGCCCTCCCTTTCCCTACTCCCTCTTTCTCCGTTTAAAACATTCAGTCACCTCTGCACCAATTGGAATGGAACTCAGTTCTTTCCCCTACTCTCAGTAGTTTCTGAATAAAATCTGTTTTTTCCACTTTAACTAATATTTGACTGTGTTTATCTTTGACAGATCTAAAGGAAATATCGTAGTGTGAAAAAAAAATGTTAAAAAATAACCACCTGAAATTAATATTACATTGTATGTTAATTACCTGGAATCTAAATAAAAACTTAAAAGACCATAAATACAGAATAAAAATGCTAGGGTAGTACATTTAATTAATTAAATTGAGTGTGTGATATATGGTCTGCACATCGATACAAGCGATAATATAATAATATGTGAGAAGAAGGGAGACATCTGTTGGGCAGAGGAGGAAGGCAGTGTGGTTGGAGTGGAAATTTAACTCGGCTTTATGCATTTGTATTTGGACAAGGGAAATAGAATTTAACTTAATATTGACATAGGTTCATTTTATTCCAGAAGACATAAGCATTGCCATAACCATATTAATAAATTCCAAGATCCGTAAGTGGAGTTCTTACCTGATTGTTTTTTCATACCTGCATCATCAATGTATAACATACAATGGTCTCAACAAAAATTCATTGAATTAACAAATGAGGCATTATTTAAATAAAAAGAGAGTAAAATATGTGAACTAAAAGGCAGCTAAGGGAAATAATCAGAAATGAAAGAAGAGCTTTTAGAACTGATGTCACAGAAGTAAAAAGAATCATGAGACCAGCATGAGCAATACACTAAGAAATAGGATTACCCAGAAAAAAATGGATCAAGTCCTAGAAATACAGAATCTACTAAGAATGAATCACAAAAAATAGAAAGTCTGAACAGACTTATAACTAGTATGGAGATGGAATTAATAATCCAAAACCTCCCAACAAAGAAAAGCCTAGGACCAGATTGCTTCATTGGGAAATTCCACCAAACATTTAAAGAAGAATTAACACCAATCTTTATCAAACAAGTATCTCCAAACTCATTTTATGAGACCAGCATTACTTTGAAACCAAAGCCAGACAAAGACACCATGAGAAAAGAATATAGACGCTGAAATCCTCTGGAAAATACTAGCAAACCAAATTCATCAGCACATTAAAAGCGTCATATATCTTGATTTATCCCTGGGACACAAGGATGGTTCAACGTAGGAAAATCAATTGATGTCATATATCCCATTAAGAAAATAAAGTGTAAAATCATGATTATCTCAAGAAAGAAGGAAAAAGCATTGGCAAAATTCTATACCCTTTCATGAAAAAACTCACCAAACTACCAAAGTACCTCAACATAATAAAGGCATATATGAAAAGCCCAGAGCTGACATAATCAATGCTGAAAACGTTAAAGCTTTTGCCCTCTGGGACTGAACATGAGGCAAGGATGCACACTCTTGCCATTCTGTTTAACATAGGGTCAGAAATCTAGTCAGAGAAATAAACTAAATAAATAAATAAATAGCATTATTGTCAGACAGAAGTAAAATTGTCCCTGTTTTCAGATGACATTATCTTACATATAGAAACTCCTAAAGCCCCCACCCAATAACTGTTAGAATAAATGGATTCATTAAAGTTGTAGAATAAAAAAAAATCAATATATAAAAATCAGTTGAAATTCTATACACTAACAATGAACTATCTGAAAAGGAAATTAGGAAAACAATATCAAAATAACCAATTTATAATTACCAAAAGAAAATATTTAGGAATAAACCTAATGAAGGAGGTGAAAGAATTGTATATTGAAAACTACAAAGCATTGATGAGATAAATTAAAGAAGACACGAACAAAGGGAAAGACATCTCATGTCATGGGTTGGAAGATTTAATATTGTTAAAATGTCCATATAATCCAAAGCAATCTATAGATTCAATGCAATCCCTATCAAAATCCCAATGGCGGGGTTTTTTGTTTGTTTGTTTGTTTTTAAGTAAGCTCTACATCCAACATGGGGGCTTGAATTCTTGACCTCAAGATCAAGAGTCACATGCTGTACCAGTTGAGGCAGAAAATGGCATTTTAAAAAAATAGAAATAGTAAAAAACAATTACATAACTCGGAAACACAAATAGCCAAATCAATTGTAATAAAGAACAAAGCTATAGGTATCACACTTTCTGATTACAAAACTATAGTAATCAAAATAGTATGGTATTGGGGAAAAGATAGGTGTATAGACCAATGGAACATAATAAAGATCCCAGAAATAAATCCATGCATATATGGTTAATTGATCTTCGACAAACATGACAAGAATACATAATGGAGAAAAGACAGCGTCTTCAGTGGTCTTAGGGAAATTGAATATCCACATGCAAAAGAATGAATTGGACCCTTAGAGAATTAAAAAAAACAACCTCAAAATAGATTAAAGATTTAAATGTATGGCCTGAAACTGTAAACATCCTAAAATTAAAAAAAAAATAGGGGAACACATCATGACATTGGTCTTGGCAATGATTTCATTGCCTTTACCAAAAGTAAAGGCAACCAAAACTATAATAAACAATAGACTACATCAAACGAAAAAGCTTCTGTTCATCAAAGGAAACAATCAACAGAGCAAACAAGCAACCTACAGAATGGAAGAAAATGTTTGCAAACCATATATCTGACAAGGGATTGATTTTCAAAATACATAAAGAATTCCTACAATTCAATAGCAAAAAAACAAAAACAAAAACAAAAACCTGATTTCAAAAATGATTTCAAAAATGAACAAAGAGCTCGAATAGCTGATTTTCCCAAAGAAAACAAACACATGGCCAGCAGGTACATGAAAAAATGCTCAACATCATTGGTTATCAAAGGAATGAAAATCAAAACCACACTGAGGTATCATGTCCCACCTATCAAAAATACAGTAAGTGTCAGCACATAAGTGGAGAAACTGGAAGCCTTTCACACTGTCGGGGGAATGCACAATGGTGCCGCTGCTATGGGAAACATATGGAGGTTTGTAAAAAAATTAAAAATAGAACTACCATATGATCTATTAATTTCACTTCTGGGTATTATCCAAAAAAATGATGTCAGGATCTCAAAGAGATATTAGCATTCCCATGTTCATTGACACAGTATCCACGGTAGCCAAAAATGTAGGAACAACTCAAAATGTTCATCAACAGATGAATGGATAAAGAAATGGTGGTATATACATACAGTGGAATACTATTCAGGTTTTAGGGGAAAAAAAGGAAATTTTGCAATATGCAATAACATGGATGAACCTTGAGGACATTGTGCTAAGTAAAATAAGCAAGTCACAAAAAGATGAACTGCATAATTTTACTTATATGAAGTATTTAAAATAGTCAAATTCATAAAATCAAGGAATAGAATGGTAGTTGCCAGGACGGAGGGGAAGTGGGGAGTTACTAATCAATGTACTTAAGTTTCAGTTAAGCAAGATGAATAAGCTGTAGAGACCTGCTTTACAATATTGCACCTAAGGTCAACAATAACGTGTTGTACACTTCAAAATGAATTAGGGTAGATCTCATGTTAAGTGTTCTTACCACAATGAAACCAAATTCAAAAAAGATCTGGGGGCATGTCTTGAGGTGCAGATAAATTCCTTGAATTCAGTTTGATCTTTTTTCAGGTTTGATTTTTAAGCTTCATTAATTAACATCATTGTCCTTTAGTCAAAGGCTGTTTGGCTCTACTGCAGAGATAATCCAAGTCTGAGAACTCTGATGCCTTATTCATTAGGAGGACATTTGACTTCAGGCTGTTAGAACATAATGTGTTCCCACCTCTCTGTGAGCTCCAGGAGTTGTTGAGTCCAGTTTAGTCAGGTGGTTCTTCATCAGAGTCTATACTTTCTCCTTGTGCCTTCACAGATAAGTATATACTCAAAGACAGGAAGATTCAGGGGCACCTGGGTGGCTCAGTGGGTTAAGCCTTTGCCTTCAACTCAGGTCATGATCTCAGGGTCCTGGGATGGAGCCCCGCATTGAGCTCTCTACTCAGTGGGAGCCTGCTTCCCCCTCTCTCTCTGCCTGCCTCTCTGCCTACTTGTGATCTCTCTCTCTCTCTGTCAAATAAACAAATAAAATCTTAAAAAAAAGAAAAAAAAAGACGGGAAGATTCTTCCACAGAGCAACAGAACTCTTCCCTAATAGCTCCATCCTCTTCAGTATTATGTCCTGAAAACTGTAGCTCCCTTGACCTCTGCAAACTTTAAACTGTATCCTTGCCTCACCAACACTACTAGGCTATATGCAGCTTTCACCTCAGTGTGCTGCTGAGTGAACACTGTCTCTAGGCAGTGAGCTCTAGGGCTTACCTTCTTTATCTGCTCTCAAGTATATGAAATAAGAATGAGCACAAACTCCTGGTTATCAAGTGGGTCGGAAAACAATGAAATGACATTATAAAAAAATATTTTGTTTATTTATTTGACAGAGATCACAAGTAGGCAGAGAGGCAGGCAGAGAGAGAGGAAGGGAAGCAGGCTCCCCACTGAGCAGAGAGCCCGATGTGGGGCTCGATCTCAGGACCCTGAGATCATGACCTGAGCTGAAGGCAGAGGCTTAACCCACTGAGCCACCCAAGAGCCCCGAAAGGACATATTTTAAATATTGAAAGAAAAATGCTGTCAACCTGGAATTTGATACCCAGCAAAATTATCTTCCAAAATGAAAACAAACCAAAGACTTTATTTTAGACAAACAAATTTTGAGAGAATTAGTTACCAGAAAACCTGGATTATAAAAAATATTTTTAAAAGTTTGTAGAACAGAAGAAATACAATTCCAGATGGAAACCTGGGTATGCACAAAGAAATGAAGACTGCCAAAAATGGTAAATCCAAGTACATGAAACACAAACATGACAGAACTATAAAGAAAAATAGACAAATCCACAGTAAGAGTTAAAAGAGATTTTGACATGACTTCCTTAGTAATTGTAGAACAAATTGATAGAACAATTGATAGTAGTTTAAAGAGCAAATAAAGACAAAAGCAGTAAAGTATAAAAGATATGCACATGATAAACCTACTTGACCTAATTGATATTTACAGGACACTCCATGCCATAACCACAGAATACATGTTTTTTTCAAGCACAAGTGGAATTCACCAAGATAGAGCATTTACTGTCCTCAAAAGAGGTCCCTATAAATTATATATCATGTTCTCTATCTACAACAGATTTAAATTAGAAGTCAATAATGGAAAAATACCTGGAATGTGTTCCAAATACTTCCAAATTTAATAACAGAGATCAAAATAAATATGGGCCCCCAAAAAATCGCACTGAAAAATAGAAAATGTGACCTAAAAGAAAGTGAAAATAAAAACATAATAAAATTTATCAGCTGCAACTAAAGCAATTATTTATAGGAAAATTTATTGCTTTAAATCCTTATATTAGAAAAAAGTAACATTCTAAAATCTATTATCAAAGATTCCCCATTATGAAACCATAAAAAGAAGAGCAATATTAAGCCTAATGTTAGTAAAAATGATCATAATAAGAGCAGAAATCAATAAAACAAAAACCACAAAAAATTGAGAAAATTAATGAAATAAAAACCTGTTCTTTGAAGAGTAATAACATTGTTAAGGCTATAGCTGAATTGAATAGTAACAAAACAAAAAGATAACTCAGATTACCATATCAGGAATAAAAGAAGAGAAATGGCTAATGATACAATAGTCATTAAAAAATAAGAGATTACTTTAAGAATGCAGGCCTATAGTCTGAATAACCTAGATGAAATGAACAAGTTCCCTGAAAAGCACAAATTACAAAATAGACTCAAGAAGAAATGGAAAAGTCAAATTAGTTTAAGACTTTTCTAAGAAAAACACAAATTTACAAAACAGACTCCTGAAGCCAAATAGCCAAAAAGTCCTATATTTATTAATGAAATTATATTTTCTAATTAATATCCTTCCACAAAGAAAGCTTTGCAGTGCAAAAAAGCAAGAAAAGGAAATAAAGGGGCATAGAGGTCAATAATGAAAAAGTAAATCTTTCTTTTCACAGATATCATCATCTACATAAAACTACCAGAGCTAATAAGTTAAATCAGCAAATAGTACTACCCAAGTTAAGATACAACAACCAGGGGTGCCTGGGTGGCTCAGTGGGTTAAAGCCTCTGCCTTCAGGGCGCCTGGGTGGCTCAGTGGGTTAAGCCTCTGCCTTCGGCTCAGGTCATGATCTCAGGGTCCTGGGATCCAGTCCCGCATCAGGCTCTCTGCTTGACAGGGAGCCTGCTTCCTCCTCTCTCTGTGCGTGCCTCTCTCTACTTGTGATCTCTCTCTCTGTCAAATAAATAAAATCTTTAAAATTTAAAAAAAAAAAAAGCCTCTGCCTTCAGCTCAGGTCATGATCCCAGGGTCCTGGGATGGAGCACCGCATCAGGCTCTCTGCTCAGCAGGGAGCCTGCTTCCCGCTCTCTCTCTGCCTGCCTCTCTGCCTGCTTGTGATCTCTGGTTTGAAATAAATAAATAAATAAAATCTTTTTTAAAAATCACTTTTTCTTTAAAAAAAAAGATTCAACTAATCATAATTCTCTATGCTATAAATAAATAATAAAGTAAATTGTGTAAAATGATACTGTTTACAATAGCATCCCAAAGCATGAAATACTTAGGAATAAATTTAGCAAAATAACTGAAAGAAATGTGACTTAAAGTTAACAAACATTGGTGAGAAAAATCAAAAATACTGAAATAAATAGATGTTTGTTAATGGACTGGAAAACTAAATATTTAGTTTTCCACTAATTGATAGATTTGATGCAATCTCAAGGAGACCATAGCAAGACTTTTGTAAAAATTTTCATTGTTAGTGTATAAGAAAGCCACTGATTTCTGTACATTGACTTTGTATCCTACCACGTTACTGAATTGCTGTATGAGTTCTAGTAGTTTGGGGGTGGAGTCTTTGGGGTTTTCCATATAAAGAATCATGTCATCTGCGAAGAGAGAGAGTTTGACTTCTTCCTTGACAATTTGGATACCTTTTATTTCTCTTTGTTGTCTGATTGCCGTTGCTAGAACTTCTAATACTATGTTGAACAAGAGTGGTGAGAGTGGGCATCCTTGATGTGTTCCTGATCTCAACAGGAAGGCTGCAAGCTTTTTCCCATTGAGGATGATATTTGCTGTGGGTCTTTCATAGATAGATTTTATGGAGTTCAGGAATGTTCCCTCCATCCCTATACTTTGAAGCATTTTCATCAGTAACGGATGCTGGATTTTGTCAAATGCTTTTTCTGCATCAATTGAGAGGACCATGTGGTTCTTCTCTCTTCTCTTATTGATTTGTTCTATCACATTGATTGATTTGCGAATGTTGAACCAACCTTGCAACCCAGGGATGAATCCCACCTGGTCATGGTGGATAATCTTTTCAACGTACAGAAATCAGTGGCTTTCTTATACACTAACAATGAAAATACAGAAAGGGAAATTAGAGAATCGATTCCATTTACTATAGCACCAAGAACCATAAGATACCTGGGAATAAACCTAACCAAAGAGGTAAAGGACCTGTGCTCGAGGAACTACAGAACACTCATGAAAGAAATTGAAGAAGACACAAAAAGATGGAAGACCGTTCCATGCTCTTGCATTGGAAGAATAAACATGGTTAAAATGTCTATACTGCCTAGAGCAATCTATACTTTTAATGCCATTCCAATCAAAATTCCACTGGTATTTTTCAAAGAGCTGGAGCAAATAATCCTAAAATTTGTATGGAATCAGAAGAGACCCCGAATTGCTAAGGAAATGTTGAAAAACAAAAACAAAACTGGTGGCATCACGTTACCCGATTTCAAGCTTTACTACAAAGCTGTGATCACCAAGACAGCGTGGTACTGGCATAAAAACAGACACATAGACCAGTGGAACAGAGTGGAGAGCCCAGATATGGACCCTCAGCTCTATGGTGAAATAATCTTTGACAAAACAGGAAAAAATATTCAATGGAAAAAAAAAAACAGTCTCTTCAATAAATGGTGCTGGGAAAACTGGACAGCGATATGTAGAAGAATGAAACTCAACCATTCTCTTACACCATACACAAAGATAAACTCGAAATGGATAAAAGACCTCAACGTGAGACAGGAATCTATCAGAATCCTAGAGGAGAACAGAGGCAGTAACCTCTTCGATATCAGCCACAGCAACTTCTTTCAAGATATGTCTCCAAAGGCCAAGGAAACAAAAGCGAAAATGAACTTTTGGGACTTCATCAAGATCAAAAGCTTCTGCACAGCAAAGGAAACAGTCAACAAAACAAAAAGGCAACCCACGGAATGGGAGAAGATATTTGCAAATGACAGTACAGACAAAAGGTTGATATCCAGGATCTATAAAGAACTCCTCAAACTCAACACACACAAAACAGATAATCATATCGAAAAATGGGCAGAAGATATGAACAGACACTTCTCCAACGAAGACATACAAATGGCTATCAGACACATGAAAAAATGTTCATCATCACTAGCCATCAGGGAGATTCAAATTAAAACCACATTGAGATACCACCTGACACCAGTTAGAATGGCCAAAATTAGCAAGACAGGAAACAACGTGTGTTGGAGAGGATGTGGAGAAAGGGGGACCCTCTTACACTGTTGGTGGGAATGCAAGTTAGTGCAGCCACTTTGGAGAACAGTGTGGAGATTCCTGAAGAAATTAAGAATAGAGCTTCCCTATGACCCTGCAATTGCACTGCTGGGTATTTACCCCAAAGATACAGATGTAGTGAAAAGAAGGGCCATCTATACCCCAATGTTTATTGCAGCAATGGCTACGGTCGCCAAACTGTGGAAAGAACCAAGATGCCCTTCAACGGATGAATGGATAAGGAAGATATGGTCCATATACACAATGGAGTATTATGCCTCCATCAGAAAGGATGAATACCCAACTTTTGTAGCAACATGGACGGGACTGGAAGAGATTATGCTGAGCGAAATAAGTCAAGCAGAGAGAGTCAAGTATCATATGGTCTCACTTATTTGTGGAGCATAACAAAGAACATGGTGGACATGGGGAGATGGAGAGGAGAGGGAGTTGAGGGAAACTGGAAGGGGAGATGAACCATGAGAGACTATGGACTCTGAAAAACAACCAGAGGGTTTTGAAGGGGCGGTGGGGGTGGGGGGTGGGAGGTTGAGGAACCAGGTGGTGGGTAATAGGGAGGGCACGTACTGCATGGAGCACTGGGTGTGATGCCAAAACAATGAACACTGTTATGCTGTAAACAAACAAACAAACAAAAAAAGACTTTTGTAAAAATTGCTAAGATGATTTTAAAATGTATATGAAAGAGCAAAGACCTAGAAGAGCCAAATTATTCCTCTTAATTATGATGTTGGAGGAAATAAGCTGCCTGACATCAGGACATGTTATGAAGCTGTAGTATATAAGTAGATAGATATAGATAGACCAATGGAACTGCAGAGAATCCAAAAATAAACCCATGCACCCATGGTCCTTTGATTATCACAGAGCTGCTGAGATAATTCGGAGGAAAAGAATCGTTTTTACAAAAATGGTGCTAGAACAATTAGGTTTCCATTTTTTTAAACGGAACAACCCACACTTCATAACATACGTGAAAATTGACTTGAAAAAGATCACAGACCTAAACATAAAAACAAAACTACAAAATTTTAGAAGAAAATCTTAGTGATCTTGGGGTATGTTTCTTTAACAGAACAAACAAACAAAAAGCATGAGTGAGAAAAGGAAAAATGACAAAGTATGCTTCACAAAGTTACAAAGGTCTCTTGCCAAGAACTGTGAAATAACTGAGATTTCATCCAACTTGCAAACTAATGAGTTAGCCTCCTTTAGTTCCACGGATGTTGTCACGCAAGAATCCTGAGTCAGAGCCTGATTACTCATGCCACAGCGAGTAGTGTCACCATTAGCCTATTTCTACCAATTCTCTTTGTCCCCAGAATCCCACTGGGGTGCGGCAGATGGGCCCAGATGGATGCCTGAACAGACAGTGAGTTGCACTGTAGAGGAGGAACCCGGAGCTTAAGGAATTCAAATCTTTTATGATGAGCAATAGGCATGACTGCCCTTTGCACCTGAAGGAAACATTATCTTTATTACGTTGGACAGTCAGCATCCCTGCCCTCTGCACAGGAGGGAGAAACCGTCTCCTTCCTTCAAGGCTGAGTGCTATATAAACACCCATTAAAGCACAGTCCAGAGAAAAGGTCCGTTAGCAACTTGCTCACAATAAATGAAGAAACCTGAGAAACCTGCAAAGAATTGTCTCCCAAACCTCTTCTGTTCCAAAGATACAGTTAAGTACATGAACAGGAAAGGCACACACAAGAAAATTTTTACAGTGCACACGTGTGACATGTTGTGCAATTCAGAAGATGTACGGAACTTCCACTAACTGATAAAAATACAAACAACACTACTTTAAAAATAGGCAAAAGATTTAAATAGATATTTCACAGAAGATATCTGAATGGCTACTCAGTACATGAAAATGTTTTGAACATCTACTTGACAATTTAAAAAATAACAGTACTACCAATACACACAACAACACGGTTGACTTGCAGAAATATTATGTTGAGCAAAAGTAACCAGATACAAAAGAGCAAACTGCATGATTCTAATTTTACTAAATTCTAGAAGAGACAGAATTAATCTATTGTGACAAGAAGGAGATCAACATATGCTTTGGGGTTCAGGGTAGAGTTTGACTTCACAGAGCTCAAAGGATCCTTGTAGAATAATTGAAACATTCTGTATCTTGATTATAGTGGTGGTTACCCAGTTGTATACATGTGTCAAAACTCATTCAACTGTACACTTAAAATATGTGTCTTTTATTGCATATAAATTATTCCTGCATAGAGTTTATTGAGGATATAGTCCAGTTACACAAAAGATGACTTAAAATAATAAACTCACAGATAAACATTGTGCATGAAAAATACGATGTTGGAGTTGCATACAGTGAAACATAGATTTAAGTGTAATCATCTAGTATCTATACAAAATAGAATGCAGTTTTTTATAACTAATATTGAAAAGGTATTAGTAATTATAAGAAAATCCAGTAACATAGCTGGACACAAGACTAATACTCAAATCTTTTTTAAAAAGACTTTATTTATTTATTTGACAGACAGAGATCACAAGTAGGCAGAGAGGCTCCCAGAGGAGGAAGCAGGCTCCCCACTGAGCAGAGAGCCCGATGTGGGGCTCAATCCCAGGACTATGGGATCATGACCTGAGCCGAAGGCAGAGGCTCAACCCACTGAGCCACCCAGACACCCCTAATATTCAAATCCTAATTGTTGGTGTACCTGGGGGGCTCAGTCAGCTAAGCATCTGTCTTCAGCTCAGGTCATGATCTCAGGGTCTTGGAATCAAGTCCAGCATCAGGCTCCCTGCTCAGTGGGGACCCTGCTTCTCCCTCTCCTGTGCCCCCAGTTCTGCTCTCTCTGTCAAATAAATAAATAAAATCTAAAAAAAAACCCAAAACCAAAAAACCTTAATTGCTTTGCTATTTGCAGTTTAAAATACAATGATGAGGGGTACCTGCATGACACAGTAGGTTAAGTGTCGGACTCTTGATCTCAGCTCGGGTCTTGATCTCAGGGTCATGAGTTCAAGCCCTACGTGGAACTGGGCTCCACACTGAGTGTGGAGCCTACTTAAAATTAAAAAAAAAAATTAAAGAGAAATACAATGGTGAGTATTTCATTCAAAGTAACAATGTATAAGCAAAAACTTGGGAATATACTTGGAAGGAAATACATAAAGGATATATATGAAAAATATTTTGCAACTCCACGATGGAACACAAGATCTACTTTAATAACATAAGACTGTTTTGGCTGACCGTTGCTGCATAAAAAAAAAAAAAAAAAAAACAAAAAAAAAACTAAGTGACTTAAAATATTCACTTAGTAGATTTGTTGATGTGTAGCTGGTCTGTGAGGAGCTTGGCTGGGCAGCTCTGCTTCTCCCTGGAATTCTGCAGACTAGTTGGGGTCCTTCTTCTTCAGATTGTAGCAGATCTACAATCTATTGGGACAGATCTGCTTGACACAATCTCATCCTCCTCCTGGGACTCTAGTAAACATGGGTAATGTTCTCCAAATGGAAGTGGCAGAGGCTCAAAGAGGCAGACCCATGAGCCGAGCACATTTCAAATTCTGCTTCTGTGATTTCTGCTAATATATCATTGACCAATGCAAGTCTGCATGTGTAAGGACAAAGTCAATGGACAGGAAAAAAACTACTCCTCCTGTGGAGGAGTAGGAGGGACTGCAAAGTCACACAGAAGGGTTGTGTTGTGGACTGAATGTTTGTGTCCCCATAAAAATTCATATGTTGAAGCCCTAATCCCAATGTAATAGTATTAGGATGTTGGACCTTTGGGTAATAATTAGCTTAATAATTAGCACTCACAGTGAGATTTGTGCTTTTGTATGAAGAGGAAGAGACACCAAAGCATCATCTCTCTGCCATGTGAGGGTACAGTAAAAAGGCAGCTTGCTGCAAGCCAGAAAGGGAGGCTTCAAATAACCAAATCTGTTAGGACCTTGGACTCCCAAGCGTCACAACTGTGAGAAATAAATGTCTGCTGTTTTTCTTTTTAATTAGTTTCAGAGGTAGTATTTAGTGATTCATCAGTTGCCTGTAACACCCAGTGCTCATTACATCAAGTGCCCTCCTTAATGCCCATCACCCGGGTACCCCACCCCCCACCCACCTTCCCTTCAGCAACACTCAGTTTGTTCTTTATCTTTAAGAGTCTCTTATGGTTTGCCTCCGTCTCTGTTTTTATCTTATTTTTCCTTTCCTTCCCTGACGTCCATCAATTTCATTTCTTAAATTCCACATACGAGTGAAAGCATACAGTATTTGTCTTTCTCTGACTGACTTATTTTGCTTAGCATAATATCTTCTAGTTCCATCTATGTCATTGCAAATGGCAAGATTTCATTTTTGATGGCTGCATAATATTCCCGTGTGTGTGTGTGTGTGTGCGCATGCACATGCGTGCGCACACACACACACATCTTCTTTTATCCATTCATCCATCAATGGACATCTGGACTCTTCCCATAATTTGGCTATTGTGGACTTTGCTGCTATAAATACTGGGGTGCATATGATTCTTTGGATCACTATGTTTGTAGCTTTTGAATAAATACCTAGCAGTGCAATTGCTGGGTTGTAGGGCAGCTCTATTTTTAACTTTTTGAGGAACCTCCATACTGTTTTCTAGAGTGGCTGCACCAGCTTGCATTCCCACCAACAGTATGACGGGATTCCCCTTTCTCTGCATCCTCACCATCATCTGTTGTTTCCTGACTTGTTAATTTTAGCCATTGTGACTGCTGTGAACAGGTGGTATCTCATTGTAGTTTTGAAAATGTCTGCTATTTAAGCCACACAATCTCTAGTATTTTGTTATATCAGATGGAGCTGACTAAGACAGGTTGTCATTAAAGGGATCAGTGAAGAACAGGGCCAATAATGAAAAAAAAAAAAAAAAACAACCCACAAAAAACCCCTGGATTTTGGACAGAAAGAGTCTGCAGTTGTGGTGATTATTAAACATTTATACAAATTCCTTGACATAAACTAATTCTTTGACTTCTCCCATGAAGATGGGTCCATGATCCTTCTTGACTTTACTAGTAAAATAATAAGGCTTTGTTTATTAGTAGAAGGTGCCAGGAAAGATGCTACCTGACTTCTGGGGCTTTGTTAGCAAATGTTCAAAAAACAAAATAAAACAAAACAAAGACCTCAATGGGCACATGGGTGATGCAGTGGATTAAGCATCCAACTCTTGTTTTTGGCTTGGGTCATGATCTTAGGGTCATGAGATGGATCCCCATGTCTGGCTCTCACTCAGCAGGGAGTCTGCTCAAGTTTCTCTCTTCCTCCAGGCCTGGTTGACTCAGTGGGTTAAAGCCTCTGCCTTTGCCTCAGGTCATGATCCCAGGGTCCTGGGATGGAGCCCCGCATCGGGCTCTCTGCTCTGCGGGGAGCCTGCTTCCTTTCCTCTCTCTCTGCCTGCCTCTCTGCCTACTTGTGATCTCTGTCTGTCAAATAAATAAGAAAAAAAAAAAAAGGATTCTCTCTCCCTCTCCCTCTAGCCCTCCACCCCACCTCTCTCAAATAAATAAATCCTTTAAAAAATGCCTTCATACTTCAAAATGATGGTTATTGTGCTAACTGAATTTATAGATTTGCACAGTGTGTTAGTACACATGTTTTGGCTGGAATGACTAAAATGTACCCAATAATTAACACCTACAATGGTGCTTACCTTTACATTAAAAAAAATCATTTTATATAAAACCCATCAACAAATGCAAAAATAGACAAATAGACTTACAACTTTGCTTGTAGCACTCAGCTCTCAAACCACATGAATCACAGTAGTTAAGAATAAAAATCAAACAACTGTATAAGACCCATTTTTCCCACCAAATATTCTACAGAGCAGTTGGGAGGCCATGGGTCGGGGGCCACACTGTCGGTGTAAGACAAAGCTGGAGGCAGATAAAGTTAAGAAGGCCATGTCCAGGCCAACAGAGTAAGGTACACAGAGCTGAAGTCATGAAATCACCAAGAGAGCTGACGGGAGTCAGTGTGGTACCATATGGAACCAAAGTAGCCCGTCCTCGACTGAAGTCCTCCCAAAGCTCTTCACCTTCACTGCCTTCAGAAGGAGCAATGCTGACATCCTGCAATGCAGCCAGTCTGCTCACCCTGAGAAGCTGAATTCCCCACGCCACAAGTAGCTGGCCAGGGCCTGTGTGGGGACGAATGAGAGAAAGATGGCTGAATGGTGCCTGGAAGTTGTACAAAATTAGGGCAGCAGCGAGCAGAGCGTCCAAAACAAAATCGAGAGAACACAGATGCAGAGCTTGAAGTAAAACTGAGTAAGTGAAAGAATGTGAGGGAGATGGGTAGAAGTTGACAACAGCAACCAAATTTGCAGGAATTGGAATAAATGTATTCTCTTATTTTGTTTTGTTTTTAGCAGGACAAAGACACACTGTCCCTGAGATGAAGATCAGCAATACGTAAGTATTGTTTGTAGAGATGATAGCTTCCCAGGCGAACAGCTCGAACTTTCTATGTCAGCTAGTTCCTCTAAAACAAAATATAAAATCTATCTGCCTCCTATTCTCTCTCGCTCTCTGTTCAAGTGCTTCTTCCAGTTGAAAATAACTTCTTCATTCTTGCTACCACTACAAGGTTTTCCTCTACTTCAACACCTGGTCCAAATCTCCTTGACAGAGCTCTGCTCAATTTAGTCAATCTTTTGCCTGCTTTAGCATTTTTTGCCAATTAGCACCTTTTTTTGATGTTGCTTTGTAAGTATGCCTGAGGGTTACTAATGTGTGGGTTCTATCATTTTGACTAGACTGTAAAGTGAAGTGAATCTGTCTTTATTTGCAGATGATACGATCTTACCATATCGTATCATATCTATCTATCTAGAAAATTCTAAACACTCAACCCAAAAACTGTTAGAACTAACCAACGAATTCAGAAAACTTGCAGGATACAAAATCAACACACATAAGTCAGTTGCATTTCTATACATTAACAACAAAATGCCTCGAAAAGAAAATAAGTAAATGAAAAAAGGACTCAAACAGTTTATTATAAGTATAATCAGGGACTCAGATGAAATAGAGAAGGAGAGGGGAAATGAGACAAAAAAATATTGGAAACAATATCCAGGAACTTCCCTAAACTAGTGAAATACATAAACACAGAGATTCAAGAACTTCAAGGAACTCCAAGCAGGATAAATCAAGAAACCACACATCAGACATATTATAGTGAACTGCTAAAAATAAAAATGAAGGAATTCTCATAAAAGCAGCCAGAGAAAAAGACCCATTACATTGCAGTAATAGAAATAAAGCTGGGGTCCCTGGGAGGTTCAGTCTGTTAGGGCTCCAACTCCATTTTGGCTCAGGTCATGAACTCAGGGTCCTGGGACTGAGCCCCAAGTCAGACATTGCACTGAGTGGGGAGTCTGCTTGAGGATTATCTCTCTGTCCCTCTGCCCTTTCGCCCAACTCATGCTCTCTCTCAAATAAATAGATCTTTAAAAAGAAAGAAAAAGGAAGGGAAGGAGGAAGGAAAGGAGAGGAAGGAAGGAAAGAAGGAAGGAAGAAAAAAAAGAAGGAAAGAAGCTTACAATTTTTCGAAAAGAAACACTGGACGCAGAAGACAAGTGAATGACATCTTAATGCACCAAAAGAAAAAAAAAAACACAAAACATGATAATTTTATACTCAGCAAAAATGTCATTTAAATCAAAGTGAACTGAAGGTGCTCATAGGCACACAGAAGCTGAAACGATTGTCAGCACACCCACATGACAAGAAAGATTGAAATAAATTATTCAGGCTGAAATAAACTGATACCAGATGGAGGCATATAACAGGGTGGAAAGGAACAAAAAGTATCTAAAATGTAAACATGTAGGTGAACACAAAAGAATTATCTGTTAAGATCAGGAATAATCAATGTCTTCTAGACTTAGACCAAATGTAGAAATGAAATCTACATTAGCAGCAGCAGGCGGTGATAGCAGTGCCTGATCCAGCCTGAACTACCTGACTCTGAGAGGGAAATGGAAGACATCCTTGAGACCCGAACATTTCCCCTCGGATAGGGGACCAGAGGGGCTTGGCATGTGGCATAAAGACGAGAAGTCACCTAAAAGATGCCAGTGTTCTCTCCCTCTGTGTGGCTTGCATTTTCCAAAGTCCCACTTTGCAGGGCGGCATTTCTAGTGGATATGTATAATGGGGAGACCTTTTGGGTGTGGGCCCCTTTCCCACACCACCTTGATTAGTCATTTTCCACTGATCAGAGCCCAGGCTAGGGGATCTCAGAAGAACATAGAGGAAGGGCAAGGAAAATTCCTGTGGGGTTTTGGAATCACTTTACTGGAATTTGGAAATCTTTTCTGTCTGAACGCAAAGCATATTCTAGTTCTAGCTGGACACTCCGGGTAATGGGTAGGGGGTGGAGGGTAAAGCGTAGGGGAAGATGCTATAATGAAACTGGTTAGTCAACGTTATCTTAATATTGTTGACAATTCTGTAAAGTTTCTTTTTATGAATGTTTCTGTTTAAGCTCTTTCACCTTTGTTTAGAAATCCTTCCCTTTTGGGAGAAAATGTGACACTTGTGGAAAAGCTTATAGGAAAGCCCCTCTTGCCACCCCCCCTTTTTTTTTTTTGCCTTTAAGCCTTCTTTAAGTGACCCATCTTCTAGGTAATTAAGGTTGTGAATTTTTACTTTGCTTTGTTGTTAATGAACATTTGTCTTTCAGAATGGGATTGTGTGATAATGTTTAAACGGCAAAAACATAATGTGATTTTGTGCAATTAATGAAAAGCTACTGCAAGCAAAATAAAACGCTTCTTGGTAAAACAAAACAAAACAAACTCACAACCCCGATATCAAGAGTTGTGTGCTCTACCTCCTGAGCCAGCCAGGTGCCCCATTTTTGTTTTTGTTTTTTTCAAGCTGCTTTAATTTATTGAGAAGAACACTGTCATAAATGGAGCCTGTTTGCTACAGGGTGCACAGGGCCTCATCCTTCCCGCCCTGGCAGGTTTCGAGTCCGGCTTGGGCTCGCCTCCTCACAGCGCATTGCAGCTGCCCTCCCTACATTAACAAGGGAATACTGAGATAGCTTTGCCCGCAGGGCATAAGGTGACCCTTCACTATCTACAGCACAGTTAGGAACCTGCTAGTAGGGGACAAATAAAAAGAGATTTTTGAAGTGAGAGTACTGAGCTGTTTTGTAAGAGTACCATAGTTAGGGGAGGTGCCTGGGTGGCTCAATCAGTTAAGCGTCTGCCTTTAGCTCCCGTCAGAGTCCCAGAGTCCCAGGAGCGAGCCCAGCATCTGGGTCCCTGCCTTTTCCCTCTATGGCCACACACACCCTCTCTCTCTCTCAATAAATAAATAAAAATTAAAAAAAAAAAAAGAGTACAATAGATTGGGCCAGAAATTCATTAACACTATTTAAAGTAGATACAGAGATGGTGCCACAGATGAGATTTATGCGCTTAATTTTAGAGATGTTCTGCTTATCTTGAGTTAGAAGACACTGGCACCACATGAGATTTGGAAGTCTTATGTTCTAGACCGTAATGGGATAGGCCAATTTCCTGTCATCCAAGCAACTGAATAGTAAAAAAAAAAAAAAGCTTTTCTTCTTCTTCTTCTCCCCTGCAAAACATGAATGGGCAGTGTAATACTAGAACTGTACTTTAAAATCGTTCTGTATATACCTGCTCCAAACAGCCACAAATATGGTATTCTTTAAACCTTTGCCCATCCATGCTTGGAACAGAGTCTTCCAAAACGTGGGGTAACTGGGGTAACCCCACTCCTTGGCCTGGGGTGACAGTGGCTTCATTTCCTGGCTTGGGCAGCTATTTATCCCTCAACTGAGTCCCCTGTTCTCCAGTCACTGCGGGGCCTGCAAATTATGGTGAACGGCCCTCAGCATTTAGGCCTCTATGACAGTCCACTCCCTGGTGACCTGGAAAGCGGCAATGAGGGAACTCGGTTGAATCTTCTCGTTGTGCCAACACAAAGTCTGTACTCACTGCCTGCCATTTTGGTCAATAAATGTACTCGAATTCAAGAAGGAAAGGCAGCTCTGCACAAACAAGCCTTTATCTCTACCAGGATATCACATAACACCAACCCTTTCAGCATTTTCAACTCCATAGTATTTCTGTAGGCTGTGGTAAAGTCTTGATTCAACACCCAGTCCAGAATGTTGGCAATGTCTGGCTTTAGTGGTGCCCAGTGCAGGTGCAGACAGCCTCCTCTGTCATCTTCACAAGGGCGGGAGTGTAGGAGATTGGAAAATGTAGTGAAACTGTCAAAAGATTTCCTAGTTATCCATAAAATGTTAAAATTGCTAATACGATATAGTCCGAAATAAGCTCAAGGATAACTCATAATGGGTAACATAACCACGTAAAGATTAATATGAAGGGTATAGCTAAAAAGTTAGAAGAGATAAAATAGGACAACTTTTATTTATTTATTTTTATTTTTAAAGATTTTATTTATTTGAGAGAGAGATAGAGACAGAGCATGAGCCAGGGGAGGGGCAGAGGGAGAAACAGACTCCCTGCTGAGCAGGTGTCCTAGGCAGGGCTGGATTCCAGGACCCTGAGATCATGACCTGAGCTGAAGGCAGATGTCCAACCAAGCCACCGAGGTGCCCCCAAAATAAATCTTTTTTAAAAATCAGAGGATATTGAAAATTTAAAGATTGGATAAAATTTTTAAAATTCTTGAAAACTCCAGGCAAGGATGACTTCCAATATTTTTCAAACATTTATGGAAGAAATAATTTTAAACACACTCTTTAACACAACAGAGAAAAATGAAAGACTTCCCTATCAATTCCATGAATCTGGCATAACTAATACCAAAACTACCAAATTCTTATAAGGACATTATAAGAAGGCAATATTACAGGTAATATCTCATCTGAATATAAATTTTTAAATCCTCAACAAAATATTACCAAGTAAATCTTACCATGAATATACATATGAATGTTATACATAACCATTATATGCACATTATTTTATGTACATACTGCTGTTTTACATTAGAAACTATGTTTGTTTAGAAATGAAGGATTCGTTTATTATTTGAAAAGCAAACAATGTTAATTTGCCACATTAAGAAGACTAAATTCAATAGATGGAAAAATAGCATTTTAAAAAGATTAAAATTCTGTTCATGTTATGAAAATTTATTCTTCTCAGGAAGCTAGGAATAGAACGTCCTTAATCTGAAAAGGAGTATCTGGTAAGATCTATTTCTATCATCATATTTAATGGGCATATATTGAATACTTTCTCTTTAAAATCCAGAACAAGACTAACTGGATATAAGCAGAATTCTACCAGTATTGTGTTAAAGCTTTTTGTGAATACATCAAGATAAAAAACAAAACAAAACAAATCAAAAACCATAAAATAAAAAGAAAAAGGAAAAGGAAAAGATGGGAAAGAAAAGAAAAAATAGAGACTGAGCCATATAATTCTATACATGGAAAGACCCCAAATAATCTACAAAGAAACCAATAGATTAGTAAGTGAATTTAGCAAGATTGGTATGGGTTAAATACACAAAAGAATCGACTGAATTTCTACATACCAGCAACAAATTATGGGAAAAAGAAATTTACAGCTATTATTCATATTAGAAAAATATTAAGTGGGGCACCTGGGTGGCTCAGTTGGTTAAGCGACTGCTTTCAGCTCAGGTCATGATCCTGGAGTCCCGGGATCAAGTCCCACATCAGGCTCCCAGATCCACGGGGAGTCTGTTTCTCCCTCCCACCTTCTCGATCATGCTCTCTCTCACTGTCTCTCTCTCAAATAAATAAATAAAATATTTAAAAATAAAAATAAAACATGAAATGCTCAGATATAATCTTTTGAAGATGTGAAAGCTTCTTCACTAAAATGTATAAAATACTGATAAGTTTATGGTATCTGTATTTATTTGATTGTCTGAAAGTTAGTGGGAGCCTTCTAGTGCAGAAACAGATTACATCCTGATAGCAATGAACTCACTAATTCTTATCTGCCCCCATTCTTTTCTCTTCAAAGAAGATAGGAAAAGACTCAGATTAGCTGTGACCTTACCAGTACTGGGGTTTGTACTATGGGCCCTGGAACCCTATTACTGTGAACAGAAGTTTAAATAGGATTAGGAAAGCTGTTTGACTTTCCCTTGAGAGAAAACTCCCTAATGTAAACATTCCTTGGAAGAGAGAAAGAGAAAGAACCTGAACTCCTACCTTTTATGATGTAAATAAATGTCTTTAGGGGGAGAGAAGAGAAAAACCCCTTCGAGTTTACCAGCAAGGTTTTAGCTCCATGGCTTCAGGACCCATCCCCTTGAAATATGAAAACTCATAGCTCTGTGAAAGTAAATCTCCTCAGTTCTCACCATTTGGTTATTATTTAACTTCCAAGTCTTGTGTTTTACCCCAGGGTTAGTTTTCTTTCCTTCAGAAAGCCCTACCCATGCAAAAAAACATTTTAAAATTGTTCTCTATGGCTCCATCAATACTACTCAAGTAAAACTTTTTAAATCTTTTTTAAAAATATTTTATTTATTTATTTGACAGAGAGAGACAGAGAGAGAGGGAGAGAGCACAGGCAGGGGGAGCAGCAAGCAGGAGAGGGAGAAGCAGGCTCCCAGCTGAGGAGGGAGCCCTATGCCAACGTGGCATCATGACCTTAGCTGAAGGCAGATGTCCAACCAATTCAGCCATCCGGGAGCCCCTAAATGTTAAAATATCTTAATAAATGTCCATAGACAATGGATCTTAGTCATTAGCAACATTATCTATATATTCAATACAATTCCAGTTCAAATCTCAGAAGGTTATTTCCAGAGGAAATTGAAAGGTTGATTTAGAAATGTATAGGACATGGGGATACAATGTATAGCATAAGGAATATAATTAACAATATGTAACAACTTTGTATGGTGATGGATGGTGACTAGATTTAGCATAGAGATCACTTTGTAATATATATAAATGTTGACTAACTATGTTGTAGACCTGAATCTAATATAATATTGTATGACAACTACAGCAACAACAAAAATGTATGGGAAGCAACAAAGATATAGAATACTCCAAAACTTTGAAAAAGACAGTGATGTGGGGCATATGGCACTAGATTTTAAGACTTACTATAAAACTATAAAAATTAAGGCATTATGATAATTAGTATAAGGGACAGACAAAAAAAACCAGCATAATGGAAAAGTGTATGGAAATAGACCATACATATATGATTGGTTGATTTAAGACAGATTCATTTTATTTACATTTTAGGAGGTGAGGCGTCTGGGTGGCTCAGTGGGTTAAGCCTCTGCCTATGGCTCAGGTCATGATCTCAGGGTCCTGGGGTCAAGCCCTGCATGGGCTCTCCGCGCGGCAGGGAGTCTGCTTCCCCCTCTCCCTCTGCTTGCCTCTCTCCCTACTTGTGATCTCTCTTCTGTCAAATAAATGAAAAAAAATCTTTAAAATAAATAAATAAGTAAATAAATTTATTTTAAAAGCTAATGGATTTTTTTTTAATGGATGGTTTTTAAAAAGATAGTACTGGAACAATTGGATATCCATATTTATACCAAAAGCCCTAAATTTAAGAGATAAAATTTTAAAGCTTCTGGAATATCACATAGAATATTTTCATGGCATTGGAATGAACAGTATTTCTTAAACAGAACACAAAAGAACACCAAGCTAATTAATTTAATTACTACATGTCATTAAATAACCAATATTGTTAGTCACCAGGGAAATACAAATTAAAACCACAATGACACAGAATTTCACTAAATTGGAAATAAACTGGAATAACTAAAACATAAAACAAATAAAAAGTTGTATAGCAAATGTTGGTAAGTCCTGATCAACTGGAACTCTCATACATTCTTAATCAGGGTGGAGGGGGGAAAGGCATTAAGCAATTTAGGAAAACTGACCACGTCTAGTAAAGATAAACCTACATCTATCCTACAATGTAGGAACATCCATCAGTTCCAATCCTAGCGGTACATTCACAAAAATTGTCTACATGTCCACCAAAATACACACACAGTATGTTCAAAGCAATTTTATTCATCATAGCCTAAAAATAGAAATAATCTAAATGTCTACCAACCAGGGACAGATCTATTGGATAGATACATTTTGGTTAATTCATATAACGGAATACTACGCAGTAATATATGATGAAGGCACTACTGACGGACACAACTGTTACACAAACATTATGTCGAGCAAAAGGTGATGGACACCAAAGGGTGCATACAGACAGGGTGATTCTATTTACATGCAGTCAAAAACCAGACAAAATAGGTAGTGATAGATGTCAGAAGAATGCCTACCTCAGTCTGGGGATATTGGTTGCGAAAGGAAATGAAGGAACTTTATTGGAATGTTCTATATCTTCATTCAGTTGGTAGTGTCACAAGTGTATGTGTATATTAAAAAATCATTTAACTCTTCATTTAAGATTAGTGTGCTTTATGAACATTACTAAGTATATATTACTATGTTACAAGTCAAATGTAAAAAAATGAGGGGTCTTTTATCTGTTAAGTGTGTGAACTTTCTACCAAGCATATTTTCATTGAGATACAAGAAGATTCTCAGAAGGAAACAGAGTTATTTCTTATTATTCACGGTAGTTACACTCGATAAACTCCCCATAATATTGCATTAGCAAATGCATTGCTCCTAGGATAAAGACAAGGTTAGGTTCCCGCTACCATCTGGTCACAACATTTTTGTCAACGGATGAATCTATAACCTTGTTTTATGTACACCTCATTAAATATAATTTGCTAATTTTTTAACACTGAACTCACAGCTGTTAAAAAAATTAATTTGAAGATCAAATTGGCTTTATTTTTTTTAAGTTTTTTTTTTAAGATTTTATTTATTTATTTGACAGAGATCACAAGTAGGGAGAGAGGCAGGCAGAGAGAGAGAGAGAGAGGAGGAAGCAGGCTCCCTGCCAAGCAGAGAGCCCGATGCAGGGCTTGACCCCAGGACCCTGAGATCATGACCCGAGCGAAAGGCAGAGGCTTTAACCCACTGAGCCACCCAGGCGCCGTAAGTTTTTTTTTTATTTATTCATCTGAGAAAGAGCATACGAAGGAGCGCACGAGCGGGGTGGGGGGGTGGGGATCAGAGGGAGCAGTAGACTCCCCACTGAGCAGGGAGCCCAGCTTAGGGCTTGATCCCAGGCCCCTGGGGTCATGACCTGAGCCAAAGCCAGATGCTTAACCAACTGGGCCACCGAGGCACCCCTGAATTGGATTTATTAAACAATTCATGAATTAGGCAGCATCCCATCTAGCAAACAGTGGGGAGTTTGGAGTTGTACAAAATGGAAGCCTTTTATGGAAGAAGGTGAGTCCAAAAGTTATTAGCAAAAGTAAAGAAAGAATTGTTCCAGGCAAAATCACCTTCCCTTAAGGGGAAGTTCAGGTGTCTTGTTAGGCAGATTACCTGTTCTTCTGGGGGAAGGAGAGGGCCCATGTGACACACTCCTCCCTGAAGTTGAGCAGAAGGTTCCTGACTCACCAATTAAGACTACATTTCTGAGGGAGGGTAAAACTGCAGTTAGGTTAGGTATTAAGTCCAGATTTGGTGACCTGGCTTAAGTAACAACATTTTGGGCCTGTGATTTTCTTTTTGACACAGACAACAGCACTGTAACTCCTCCTGACACAAAGCTTATCTAAAACATATTTGTGGGGCATAAACCGCATCACAGCCTTCTTGTTCTTAGGAATGCTGGACAGCACTTCAACACTGTGCTTAGGGGCCATTTCAGATAGCAAAATCACCAACAAAGATCACAAAAGAGGAAAAACCATGGCACTAAACAGACCACAAAAATGACAGTATGGGAGCCGAAATAAGGCACTAGCTTGTTCAGTCTCCGCCGGGACCATGCATGTCAGACAGCTCAATTTTTTTTTTTTGCCATTCTATGCATGTCCACAAATGACCACAAGTATGACACGGGTATTGATTTGGGAGGTCACAAATGAATTTTAGTGAGTAGGCAAATATGCAAATACAGAATCTGTGAACAACGAATAACAGTTTGAGTACAACTAGATGCTATAAGGCATATAAATCTTTCATAGTTCTCAGAAATAGTGCCCCTTTATAGGGAAATTGACATCTAGGTAGATATATAAGGAAGTATGTAGAAATTGATAAAATATCAAGGCAGAAATGACGGTGAGAATTTTAAAGCAAAATTGGAACTTTGGGCAATGGTTACACAGAGCAGTCAGGAAGAACAAGAGGAATCACTAAAAGAAATGTGAAGGAGGTAACTGGCTTGCGTCATCTCCTAGAATAAACTAAAAACCCAAACCCATCTCTTTTGCTCCCTTCTGAGCCTTTTAACCACATCTCTACCGGTCCTGATCCATAATGACCTCATGTTTTACTAAGTGTGTAAAAATTTATTAATCCCACAATGACACCATAATAACATTAATATAGGTATTACAAAATGGGTATTTAGAATGGAAATACCTGCAGATCTCATAGCTTATACCATCAGGATAGCATAGGTTATGCGGCTTTAACAAAAATCTCCAAAATCTCTTTGGCTTTACACAAGAAAGCTGTTTTTGCCTGTTTTTGTTTTTCTCTCACACAAGAAGTCCTTTGCAGGTCACCAGGAGGTCCTGCTTTGCTACAACCTCATTCCAAGGAACAGCTACTATCTCAAAAATTGTCTCTGGTATATAGCAGTGGGAAAGTAAGAGTTTTAGAGAGTTTTTTATCAGCAAGAAACACTTCAACAGAGACCTAATACATGTAGATTCTACCCATAATCATTGACCAAACATAGTTAAATAACCTCACCTAACCCAAAGAGGCCTTAATATTTTGTTTTGGATATTTGTGACTATGTTCATGAAGAATATCAATTCTTCACTTGTTGCTTCCTTTTCTTGGAATATTTTCATCTGGTTTCGATATAAGGGTAATGTTAACCTTGTAAAATGAGTTGACAAGTGTTTCTTCCTTCTCTACTTTTTGAAAGAGATGTCTAGAATTGGGGTTCTCTCACTCTGAAATGTTTATTAAATTTACCATTGAACTCTGAAAGGGATAAGATCAAGCAGATTTTCTAATTTTTCTCAATTCAGCTTTGTCATGTTATGTCTTTCAAGGAACTTGTCCATTTAATCTGCAAGTGTTGGCATAAAGTTATTCATCATATGCCCTTATCACCCTCTATGTCTGCAGGATGTATAGGTAATGCCCCCTTTTTCATTCCTGATAGAGGTCATTTTTATCTTCTCTCTCTCTTTTTTTTTAGATCGCTGTGAATAGAATTTTATAAATTTTATGGTTCTTTTCAAAAGAGTTTTTGATTTTACTTTATTTTTTGTCCATTACTGTAAAATTTAGAATGAGTGTGAGCTAAGTGACGTTTAGAGTCAAGTGACCCCACTCCCGAGTCCAGTGTTTGTGGCTGGGGTTGAACTGTAAAATAAAGGATTAGTCCAAGGAGTAGTTTCCCATAGCTCTGGCACCCACGTGCTAGAACTGCAGTGTAAAATGGAACTGCTGAGAACATCAGTCAAATTAAAAGAATTCCTAAAAGTTTCTCTTGCAAATATCTAAGGTGGTTAGTGGCCTGGTAAATGCTGACGTTTTTGAGATGTTTGTTCCATAAATTCCCAAAGACTAGGGATGACTTGGATGTCTAAGAGAAGCGATGGCCAGGAAATGTTGGGTTGCACCAGCCGAGGACAGTCTAGCCTCCAGGGACCCTACATGACTGTTACCAGGGTGACCATGCAGATGGTGGAGATGGGATATGGCCATCACATCACCTCAAAGAGACCTGGGCAGCCTAGGTAATGCAGCTAGTGAAGTGAGACGTGCTCTGGAACACGCTGAAGGTTCCTCATTCTGTGATCAAAACATTGCAACAATAGACTATGGTTTTATCTTCTGAATCTTTCTAAGTTTTCATAAAACTTTACTCAGATTTTATGGGCATGTGCTTGCAAGGGAGGTCATTGATAACAGAATATTGAAATCAATGCAAATACATCAGCAGAGAGATTTTTCTAGGATTCTTGGTGGAATTCAAATCAAGTGATTGAATCAAGTGCTTGATAATTGTTCCAATTTGTATCTTATCTCCCTAACCAGAGTCCAGAATATTACCCTCATTTGTATCCCCTATGATGTCTCATATCTGTATCTCCTGGCTCACCATGCTCTGGGCAAGTGTAATATTAATACATATCAATACTCAGACACACAATATGTGTCATCCTCCTACCTTCCAGCCAAAATCACAAATTATCTCTTTCATCTCACTATTTTCTCGGATTATTTCCCCTATATGGTGCTATAAGGAAAACCAGAAGAGCATGAGGTTGGGTAAAGATGCATGTTATGTGTACGCTTGAGGTTGAAATGTGACAGTAGGATCGTAAGTGATACTCTTAGTCGCCCCAGAGTCTTCTTTTGTTTCAAGATACCAGTGTTCTTTCTCTTAAGCATTAGTGTAGATAATGTGAATGGACTACATGTGTGAAATAAAAGAGGAAGTAAGCAAATGCGGCAGAGGAGATATTTAACAAATTCACAAAAATCAACATTGTAATAAAACTGTGCAAATAGTTAGCTGAATTGAAAACCTATTATGAGTGTGCCCAGCATGTAATTTGGCATTATAACAAATCAGAATAAAAACCGTGTCTTTATGAAATAAGCAAACATGAAATGAGTAAAGCTATACAAAGTTGTTTGCTTGCTCTAAAACAATTGTTTATTTGAATGTTTCATGAAGGCTGTTTAATTAAATATGCTTGATATCTTGAGTTGCATGTCATCTTCTTAGTGCTGTGAATGTTTCATATTTGAGAACTACGTTCAGCTTATTCTGAAAATAAAGCTTCAAAGATCATTTTGACTGTTTAGGAATGATTAATTTTATTGCCAATACTATTTGGTCAATTACCAAATGTTCTTCTATGCAGTCACCTCTACCTTCTAAACCATTTTTGAGGGGAAAATGGGGCCGCCACAAATTTCTGGACTGCAGGTGAGAAAAACTTGCTAATTTAATGATTTATCTTGAATGTACAATGCTGCTTAGACTGATACAGGGCTTAGAAGGATGGGGAGAAAAAAGGTCAAATAGGATGTTGATGTTCTAATAGCAACATGATGATACTGAAAGTAAAGAACTAATTAATTCTGCTTAAAAAAAAAAAAGCTCTTCCTTATCATTACTGTACCTAGCCAGAGTAAACCTAGAAAGTCTCTTGCCCTCACTGTGATCAGTTTTTAATTTGAAACCCTGGTTGTATCTGTCAGTATCTGTCATTCAGAGCCAATTTTTCCCAGCCTTAATTAAAATCCCCACTTCCTTTGTTCTTTCACCTGACTCTTTTTTTTTTTTTTTAAGATTTTATTTATTTATTTGACAGAGAGAGAGATCACAAGTAGGCAGAGAGGCAGGCAGAGAGAGAGGAGGAAGCAGGCTCCCTGCAGAGCAGAGAGCCCGATGCGGGGCTCGATCCCAGGACCCTGAGATCATGACCTGAGCCGAAGGCAGTGGCTTAATCCACTGAGCCACCCAGGCACCCCTCTTTCACCTGACTCTTAATTAATATATGCTACATTGCTATAGGTGCTTGTAAGTTTTTTGTTGTTGTCTGTGAAATCTAAATTTTTCTTCAAACTAGTCACATAGACATATAGACTTGTAGCTGTATGAAACCCGTAAATCTTACCATTTCTTTCTTCCAATTCCCTCACAGCCAGTTCTATTTTGTTAGAAAACTTACTCTGTAAAAACCAACTTGGACACACTTGCTTTGTCCACATTAATGTATTACATAGTTCGCTCAGTTCATTTACAACATAAATACTGAGATTCTATCGTGCTTACTCATCTTATACCCTGAGGAATGCAGACAAGGAGTGATATTCTAAAATCTGCACAGAGTGAGAGATTATTCACAAAGTTATCATTCCAGGGGCACCTGGGTGGCTCAGTCAGTTAAGCATCTGCCTTCTGCTCAGGTCATGATCCCTGGGTCCTGGGATCGAGTCCCACATTAAGACTCCGTGCTGGGTGGGAAGCCTTCTTCTCCCTCTCCTCCCCACTGTGCTCTCTCTTGCTATCTCTGTCTCTCTCAAATAAACAAATAAAATCTTTTTTTATATAAAAAAAGCAAAGTTATCATTCTATATTAAGTATACAATGAGGGACACGGATAATGCGATAAGACTATTTTATCACTGGTTGCTGAATTAGTCAGAAAACATTTGGTTTGAAATTCAGAGTAATAATGTTATGTTTAATTGTAATAATTACAGATTTCAATCAATTTCTTAGTCATTAGCAAGGTATCAAATTATAATTGTTAAAAATCTTAAAAGTGAGTCTCATACAAATATAGAAAAAATACTTGGCATAGATATATTAAGTCACTAATGAAGAAGCCAGTCAGGATGGATAAAGCTTGTCCAAAAATAATTTTGAGACACTGGTTACTTACTGGCATTTTGGGAGTGATAGGGGAAGAATGTTAAACACAAACTAGTTAATGTCCTGTGACAATTAAACCATAACCTTTGTAGCTACTGTTTCCACCAAATAGAAATCTATAAGCTAACATGTCATTTATAGTAGCTATGTTCTAATCAGGCAACAAAATAGCAAAGTCAAGCACTGGTACGTTTTCTCAGAGAATTAAATAGTCCTTGGGTGGGCCTTTAACACAGTGGAAGGTCATACTGTATATGTGCCCTCCCCCCATTTCCAAGTTTTGGGTAAATTCTTTTTAAGCAGTATTTTGATTGCCATACATAAATCACATAGTTTCTTGGCCTCATTTTTCTTATAATAAAAGGAACTCAAGATTTGTTTTTCTCACAGAGAAGTTAATAAGCTAATGTGCAAAGGGTCTTGAAAAGACAATGTCCTTCATAGTTGCTAATTATTAGTACCGTCCCATTTTTGATATTATTGAAGAAATAGTTACATATTTACGTGGACTTCTACTTTGTCTTTTTTTCTGGCATGGTTTTAGGGTTTAGGAACCTGTCTCTTTCCTAACTGAATTTCAAGTGCTCTTGTATATTCTGACTCACAGTAGACATCAAACAAATATTCGCTGAATGAATACCTAGTTTTTGTGAACACTGCTCTTTATTAATAAGGAATACGTGGTTTTCAAATCCACCTACAATTGAATTTTTTTGTTATGACCATTAATGCTATGGTTTTCCTCTTTAAGTGAGAATCCATGTTCTTTATTCCAATGGAGCTAGGTCTTTGTAAAAACATTAAATTGGCCTTGAGAAGTATTTTTGATTTAGCTGTCACACTTATCTTTGACAGTAGAGTGCGGGTGTTGTTCTTTTTTTTTATTAATAGTTTTTTGATATATTTTATTAGCCAAAAATAAATAAATAGTCCACCCACCCTTCTATTTCATTAGCCTTTTATGGCAACACTTTTCGTGACTAAGCATCAGATTATTAATCTTTTCTTTTCCTCATCTGTAAAGTAGGAAGATCATATTTTATTATTTTTAAGAATATTTTTAGTTTGTAATACCCTAAACATTGAAGCAAATCTTTCTTGTAATTTACTCACTTTAAAAACAACAGCAACAACAATTTAATGAAACTTTACAGTTATAGTAGTTTTTTTTTTAAAAAGATTTTATTTATTTAGTTCACAGAGAGAGTGAAAGAGCAAAAGCAGGGGGAACAGTAGAGGGAGAGGGTGAGAGAGAGGGAGAAGCAGGTTCCCCCTGACCAGGGAACCTAATGTGAGGCTCAATCCCAGAACCCTGGGATCATGACCTGAGCCGAAGGCAGGTGCTTAACATCTGAGTCACCCAGGCATCCCAAGTTGTAGTGGTTCTTAATTCAATACCATAACACCAACTTTATATGGCATAAATTGTTAGAGATGGCATCATATACTGAAAAAGAAAAAAGTAACAAGTCAGGATTGAGTTTAAATTCTGACTGTGCCCCTTGTCAAGTTTAAAAGATCACACATGATTAATTTTCCGGAGTGTGTATAAACCTCATAAAACTGAAAATCCAACAGGCACAGGTCTTACAAATCCCAAATGCCGAATATTCCTACAAAAATCTGAACATTCTCCCCACTGGCAAAAATAGAAATATTGTGCAACAAAAAATACATTTTATGGACACTTGATAGAAGAAGAAAGGCAAAAACATGTCCTAGTTTTTTTAAAAAATGACATAGAATACAGGTTTGGGGTGAATGTCTCAGGGGGATTCTATCACAAAACAGCACAGACTGGGGTGGCTTAAACAACAGACATTTATTTCTTGGAGTTCTGAAGGCTGGGAAGTCTGAGATCAACATGCTTGCAGATTTAGTTCTCCCTAGTTTACAGTCGGCCGCCTTCTTCCTGATCCTTCACATGGCAGAGAAAGGAAGTTATGGTTTCTATTTTCTTCTTTTAAGGTCACAAATCCCATCTGGGTGACTGTGGCCAATCTCATGACCTCATCTAAACCTCATTTTAAACCCAATTATATCCTAATGCCTCACTTCCTAATATCATTGCATGGAGTGTGTTTGTGCTTATGTGTGTGTGTTTGGGGGGGGGGGTTCAATGTTTGTATTTTGGAGGGACACAAACATTCAGTCCATAACAGTGGGTATTCAAACCAAATCCTCTGAACTTGGGGGAAATGTGGGAGAGGCATGGGTATTCCTCTATGAGTCTCCCATATGTCTATGAATAAAGAAAGTATTGTATATACTCCAAGCTAGCAAGTTTCTGTGACTCATATCTATGAGAGATTTTGATTAAGTGTTTGGTGTGATTTCTTAGAACATGCATTTTCTTAATCATTCAAATTGATTTTGATTCAGGTAGTATCTGGACTATGCTACTATTAAGCATTGAATTAGATTATCTGTGAGATCATTTAAATATTAAAATGCTGATTATAAAAACCTAGGAATATGTTAGAATTCCATCTAAGAAATCTAAACTAAAAAAAATAAATAAGATCTTTTTTTGCCCTCTGCTAGGCCCAAGACATTTATTTTGCCTTGGGAAGAAGAGATATTCAATATTAATAGGTCTTCCTCTTCATACTTAGACCTTTTTCTTATTCATATTTTCTCTGGAACACTAAAAATGCCACTTTGCACAATTCCTACATAACCAGTATCACTGATAAGTACTCGTGTGCCCCTATACATGACAGTCACTATTTTACCTTTTATTTTTTAATTCAATTTTACAAAGCAGTCTAGGCCTCAGTGTACATTCTGTAGTTCAAATTGTTTCTAGTTAGAGTTACCACTTTGCTTTTTTATAATGCTCATGAGCTGTCAGTTCCATTAGTGTTAAAGGGCAGGTGGGGGGGAGCAATACAGAAAAAGAAGTCACAGCGTCTAACTTCTATAAACTTGTACAGTCTGTAAAGTTACTTCCCTCTTCAAAGAAGGACTTTTTTTTGTTTGTGCTGTTTTCTGCTTATATGGTAATACCATGGGAATGTGTGGTAATATGTGCCTACCATTAATGATTTACCAGACATATAAGTTGGACCAAGAGAGCAATGATAGCAGTGATAGTCTTCTCTTTGCTCTAGTTCTTAATATTATAAGAGATAAGTTTTCTTGGTGTAGTGGCCAGCAACATTGTCAGGAGCTCTTGGCCAATTTCCCCGTCGGGGCCTATTAAATGAAGCCTCTGAGAAGCCAAACAATTTAAATACCCAGGAGTTAAATTAAGGCATTCTATTCAAGCAGGCATCAGCAAAGGTGATAGAACTTCCACAATCCCATTAACAATTCATGAATTCTCAGCAAATGTTGATGAGTTAATTCAATCACCCTGGTTAAAACAAATGGAGCTTAGATTCTAGTTTTTCTTCTTCATCCACAAAACTTTAATTTGCTTTTTTATTTGTAGTGGAAGATATGAAGGAGGAAAGAGGGCTCTTGAATTGTTCTAGTCTGGTTCATATTCTAGTCCTACTCCACATGAAAAGCTTTCAGAAGATTATGCAAACTCTGAATTTTAGAGGGTTTTTTTCCTTAACAAATTTGGAAAATCCAACCCACCTCATAGAGGTAAGAGTTAATATAAGCATCACTGTAATATGCTTAGTAGAGTACCTAGCATACACAGTGCCCTAGTAAATGGTAGTTATTACTAAATAGCAAAAGGCCAAATATTGATGTAGGTGAAGGCTTTCTTCACTTACTCTTTCCTAAACCTTTTTATGGTTTTCATCCAAACTACAGCAGATGCCTATTTTTCTGCTCATTCTCTTATTCCCATGACTTCCACATCAATCCCTGCCTCCAGGTGTCCGATGGAGCCCAGTATTTTTCCACCCTGGCCTTGCTCTTCCTGTTGTTGTGTTATTTTTTAGAACATCTTGACTCTACTATTATCAAAACATAACTTACCTTTTTTTGGGTTCCATTGCTTTAGTTCCATATTCTGTATATTTTATAGGGAGTGCACCAACCCAAACTGATGGAGAATAGTGACAATGACTTACTTTCAGGTAACATGTTGGCATTTTTACCTGTATTTGGGGAAAAGATCCCTTATCTTAGGGGTGAGTCCGGAGTGGAAACTATCATCACCATAACAAGTCCAGTAAATGAGGTCATGGTGGACAGGAGAACCTCACATGTGAACCTTCTCAGGGAGGAAAAGGTTTTCCTCCACCCTTATAGGTTCAGCAGAGGAGGCCTGTGAATTAAACAAACAAAAGACATTAACAGGAAAAAAAAGGCACACAGTTTTTATTGATATTTATATGCATGGAATTCACAGAAAAGAAATGAAACTCAAAGAAGTGGTTAGACTTGGAGGCTTTTATATCATTTTAATAAAGAAAAGGGGGTTTGGGCTTTCAGGGATGATAAATTATAGGGAAGTGACTAGGAAATGTATTAGGTAACTAATGGATGATAGGAGTTATTTTAGAAACATTCATTTATGCAAACTCATCTTGGTGGGTATAAACTCTCCATCTCTGGGAAAAGTGAGTTGTTCTTCCTGGTAGGGGGAAGGCAAGGGGAAGAAACATCTTCACAAAGGAAAATTTATGCCTGCTTTCATGGAGATAGCAGAGTGCAGAGAACTTTTTCTGCATGTCGATTGTCAACTGCCTTTAGCGTAATATAATCCTCCTGCCAAAGTGGCACGCTGTGAGGTAGCATATCCTGATCTTCAGCCTCACACAACGCCATATAGACAGATGGCTACCCAAGCACGCACTTACTCAGTCAGCTCTATTTTCATTGGTGTGCTCACCGTAATCTCACAAAGGCTGTCGGTGTCTCCTTGAAAATGCAGACTGCTTTTCATTTTTCCAACCTATCTCTGGAGATTCTGATCTGCATTGTCAACAACCATCCCAGGTAATTGTTAACGCAGTTTAAAATTGGAGAGCTCCACTAGGGTAGCCTTAGACGTACACATATTCTACAATAAGCTGTGATGTTCTTACAAATAACATTTACCAGATTTTCAGTAAGGCCTGAATAATGAGTCATAAATTATGCCTTGGAAGTAAATGGAATCCTTTTCCCTAATGTAAAAGAGATTGCTAGGCATCCTGCTGATTTACTTTGATCAATCCTGGAAACTGGGGTTATAAATGGAACCAAGCTGAGTTCGATTCTGAGACATATTAGCATCCCCTGCAGAGCTCTTAAAAACCCTGATGCTCAGGCCATACTCCAGAACAATGAAGACCCTTTGGAGTGGGACCCAAACTTTTTTTTTAAAGCTTCTCAAATGGGGACACCTGGGTAGCTCAGTAAGTGAAGCGTCTGCCTTCAGCTCAGGTCATGATTCTGGGGTCCTGGGATCAAATTCTGTGTCAGGCTCCCTGCTCAGTGGGGTAGACTGCTTCTCTCTCTCTTCCTCCCAACTCGTGCTCTCTGTTGCTCTCAGTTGTGCTGAGAGAAACTCGTGCTCTCAGTCTCTCTCAAATAATGCTATCTCTCAGTCTCTCTCTCTCTCAAACAAATAAAATCTTTTAAAAAATAAAAACAAAAAACTAAAAGCTCCTCCTACATATTGTGTCTACAATATGTAGACACGTTTAAGAATCAGTGCACTAGCATCAGGATTCTCAACGCTGGAGGCAAATTAGAATTATAGGGACAGTTCACAAAGACAGCTACCTGGAGATCATCCCTAGAGACTCCCGCCCGATTGTTCTGAGGTTACCCAGCTCCTACAACAGACAGCCAGGGTTGAGAGCAAAGGCATTAGAACAATAACTCAAAGTGGGAATGAGGAAGGGTAGCGAAGAAGAAAACTTAACTTTCAGATTTGAAACAGAGAACAAGAGGAAAGGGAGAAGGGGAGGATTGCATTTAGAGTGTCAGAGCAGGAAAGAGCCTAGTTTACAGCAAATGACCCAGCATAAGCACTGTAATAGAGAAGTAAGCTAACATTTCAAGCACACCAGTCCTGAACGGGCAGCCCAGGCAGGGGTAGATTATTTCTATCTGAAAGGCTAAGAAATTCTACACTCTAGGCTTGAGAGACAGCTATTTGAACTACTATAAACACAGGTGTGTTTTAAAATGGCATTAGAAGTATTAGAAAATTTTCACTGGTGTCCAAGATATGTGGTTGGCCAAGAAGACTACATAGGTCCTCCTGTCTCTGTGTGAACAGGGTATTAGAATTTACCAAGATCAGTAGTTTCTTTACCCTTAGTACTCAAAGTGTGGTCTAGACTAGCAGCATCAGCAAAAAGGCTTTTTGTTGTTGTTGTTGTTAGAAATGCAGGATCTCAGGCCCCATTCCAGAGCTAATGACACAGATTTAAGTTCTTAACAAGATCTGCATTTGAACAAGATTCATATGCACTTTATTTTTTAAAATTTTAATACTTTATTTTTTTAAAAGATTTTATTTATTTATTTGACAGAGATCACAAGTAGGCAGAGAGTCACGCAGAGAGAGAGAAGGAGGGAGGGAAGCAGGCTCCCTGCTGAGCAAAGACCCCCCCCCCCCCCCGATGCGGGGCTCGATCCCCAGGGTCAGGACCCTGGGATCATGACCTGAGCCAAAGGCAGAGGATTAACCCACTGAGCCACCCAGGTGCCCCTTAATTCTTTATTTAAATTCAATTCAGTTAACATATACTGTATTCTTAGTTTCAGGGGTAGAATTTAGTGATTCATCAGTTGCATGTAATACCCAGTGCTCATTATATCATGTGTCCTCCTTAATGCCCATCACCCAGTTATCCCCATCCCCCCAAAAACCTCCCCTCCAGCAACCCTGAGTTTGTTTCTAGAGTTCAGTGTCTCTTATGGCTTGCCTCATTCTCTATTGGAATATTACTTAGCCATCAAAAGGAATGAAATCTTGCCATTTGCAATGGCAAAGACCTAGAGGGTATTATGCTAAGCAAAATAAGTTGGTCAGAGAAAGACAAACATCATATAGTTTCACATAAGTGAAATTTAAGAAACAAAACAGATGCACATAGTGGAAAGGAAAGAAAAATAAAATGAGATTTGTATGCACTTTAAAGTTTGAAATGCAGTGAATGGCATATCCCAGATTTAATATTTTGAACCAGTTCTGCATGCAACTATGTAACTTAAAATTTTGTGCTCTGCCCCCTAAATGGTTAGTTGAATTCAGCCGCTATGATATTGTACAGGATCCTCAAATGAAACTTCCATACGAGGAGCTTGTTGGAGTGCCTAAAAGAACAAAACAGAGAATTGGGACTTCTCTGAGCTTACAGAATAGCTTGTGTCTGCTTGCTAGTAAGTGTGTGCATGTGTAGAGGAATTTAGTCTGAGATTTCCTTCCTTGTAATACATCTCACATCTCACCTAACAGCGAGTTTGTGCTAGCCTTTACCTCTAAATCTTGGTGGCCACATATAGTAGCTAGTTAAAAAAAGATCCTGATTAATTGTGAAGGATGAAATGAGGTTAAATGGTCACAAGACTAGTCCAGTCTCTACATTTGACAGACTAGACCATGGGGGTCCAGAGACTCTAGGGACTTACCCAGGAATATGACTAGAACTCAAAACTAATGACTCTCAAGTTTAGTCTTTTTTTTTTTTTTTTCTTTTTTTTAACTTCTACTGAAAGCGGACTTTGTCTGCCTCCATTTTGACCTCAAACTTTCTAGCTGGGTTCTTCTCTCCAACTTGTCTCTGCGCTCAGGGGGATTACCCTGAGGGCAAAGCATCCTCCAGGGGTATCAAAACTAGCCCCTCAAGCAATAAGGACTACCATGAGCCAGCAAACCCCGCCCATGATTGACTCCGGGACAATGATGGATCTGACCCTCACCGCTTACCTTCACATCCCCACCCACTTTGCCCCGCATTTTCCATATAAAAACCTGGAAATATTTTTGGCACTTTGGGCCACTGTGGGCCCCACAGAACTAACTTTCTTTCTTGTTTCACCACGACTTGTCTCTCTCTCTGCCTTTGGATTCTGTCAGAAGTGAGTGGCTGAACCTGGTCTGTTTGGGAACCCCTGCACCCCGGCTACTATACCACCCGATTTCTTCAGAAGAGCACTATGTCCTTCTCCATTTGTCAAAAAGTAGAGGAATGGAAATAAAGCTGAAGGAATGAGCTTCAGGCTCATCAAACTGAGGAAAGTAACCTCAGTATCACTTGCTCAAGCATCTCTTCTGGTCCAGTCTTACGCACAAGCAGACCAGAGTCCCCTTACAAGAGATGATTTAAGATAAGGGAAGGGCGGGGCGCCTGGGTGGCTCAGTGTGTTAAAGCCTCTGCCTTCAGCTCTGGTCATGATCCCAGGGTCCTGGGATTGAGCCCCACATCAGGCTCTCTGCTCAGCAGGGAGCCTGCTTCCTCCTCTCTCTGCCTGCCTCTCTGCCTACTTGTGATCTCTGTCTGTCAAATAAATAAATAAAATCTTAAAAAAAAAAAAAGATAAAGGAAGGGCTTCTTCCTTAAAGCATAGTTATATTAATGTCACATCTCAAGAATCATTTCAGTTTACACATGGCACTTTTAAATCTGGAGAAAAAAGTTGTTAGCTAGCTAACACGTCATGAATAATTGTTCTAACTGGGTTAAAAGATAGTTCTCAGAAGAAATTAAAATGACTCTCAGATAGTTATAAAAAATGATTCTTATATAGTGTTAAAGATTTTATTTTATTTTACTGGTTAATCAATGAGAGAACCAGACAGATGCTAAAACTGGTTCAAAGGAAAAGTCAACAAACACAAATTTATGTGAAATAAAGGAATTAGATTACAAAGGGAGGCAAAACTGATTTTTCTATAGGAGTTAGAGAGGTCAAACAAATCTCTATTAGACAACAGGGTCTGCATATTTATTATCTGCATTCATTATCTGCAATTTAAATAGAGGTACAAAATTGCTCAAAGACAATGAACAGGGGTATTACTAGACGACTGGAAGGATGTGTTATAGACAATGCATAGTTTTTTGCTGAAGTACAAAATATCTTTCTACAACTGATTAAACAACTCATTATTCTTTATTTTTCTGTAGCATTACAATGAGTATGTGGCAATTTCCCATAACAATAATCCAGAGTTATGAAACATGATCTCTACCTAACACTATAAAAAGGCAGACTCCAGGGCGCCTGGGTGGCTCAGTGGGTTAAGCCTCTGCCTTCGGCTCAGGTCATGATCTCAGGGTCCTGGGATCGAGCCCCGTGTCAGGTTTTCTGCTCAGAGGGAGCCTGCTTCCTCCTCTCTCTCTGCCTGCCTCTCTGCCTACTTGTGATCTCTGTCTGTCAAATAAAGAAATAAAATCTTAAAAAAAAAAAAAAAGGCAGACTCCAAATGGATGAAAGACATAAATGTGAAAAGCTAAACAATCATGTTAAAAAAGGATAATATAAGGGCACCTGAGTGGCTCAGTCAGTTAAGCATCTGACTCTTGATCTCAGCCCAGGTCTTGATCTCAGGATTTCGAGTTCAAGCCCTGCATTGGGCTCCACAGTGGGCATGGAGCCTACTGGAAAAAAAAAAAAAAAAAGAAGAAGAAGAAGAAGAAGTAAAGGAAGGAAGAAAGAAAGAAAGAAATAATATAGGAGAATATCATTGTGGTAGAGATATAAAGAAGGATTTCTTTAACCCAAACAGCACAGAATTCAGGACAAAAAAAAGAGAAGAATATTAGTACATTAAAATTAAGGATCAAAGTCAGAGACATGACATAGTGGGATATGGGATATTTGCAATGTCTAAAACCAGAAAGAGACTAACATGTAATGTGGGAGGAACTCCCACAAACTGACAAGGGAAAAACATCAATTCCAATAGAATAACAGATCACGAATCTTATGTAAGATTTTCCTTCATTGTAGCATACTGCTTGGTCCCAAGGTCCAGCCATTCACCTTGATGAGAGCTGCTAATCGTCATTAAAATGAACTCAGCAACCGCTGAAGGGTCAACTAGGCTTAGTTGGCAACAAGAGCCAAAAGCTGCTGTGATGAAACACCGGGCTGGAAAGTTTTGACAATGGAGAAGAAGAAGTCCAGAAATGAAACACTGCATTAAGGGATTCCTGTGGGGAAAGGAAATGTTTGTGGCCAGGAGAAAACAAGGTAACTGGGGCCTCTGGGAGTTGAAGAGCACTAATGGAACCAGCCAGGCGTTCACACAGATGAGCTGAAGACACAGTTTGCCATCTGGGCTGGCCTTCCTACTGCTTCTCTTCCCTCTACTCACCAACCTTAAGTGTGAAAAGCTACTGCACTTGGGATGCCTGGGTGGCTCAGTCGGTTAAGCCGCTGCCTTCAGCTCGGGTTATGATCCCAGGATCCCGGGATCAAGTCCCACATCAGGCTCCTTGCTCGGCGGGGAACCTGCTTCTCTCTCTGCCTCTGCCTGCCACTCTGTCTGCTTGTGTTCTCTCCCTCTCTCTGATAAATAAATGGGTGGAATCTTTAAAAAAAAAAAAAAAAAAAAGAAAAGAAAGAAAAGAAAAGCTACTGCACTTACAGACTAAGAAAACCAAGCCCAAAATTGTGCACACACTTACATATACTTATATTTGTGGATTTGATCAGTTGTTTTAAGTTTAGTATACTCATTCAATGTTGTACTTGGCTCTGTGCATAAACATAAATACCCAGGAGACAGAGCTAAATGAAAACTTGCATTTTGATGAGTACCTCTTGACCATATATATCTAATAATTGGTATATCACAAAGATCAGAGAAAGTGTGTTAACTGACTGACTAATGACTTGGCATAATTTATGGATAACAGTTCTTAGTGCTTAGCACAATGCCTCATATATGGTAAATGTTCAGTAAGAAATTGTTTTGTTTTATTAAGCATGCCCATTGTGGGGCCCAGCTCGGGGCTCGGACTCACACTCTTGAGATCAAGACCTGAGCTGAGATCAGGAGTCAGACGCCTACCCAACTGAACTACCAGGTGCCCCTGCAGTGAACATTGTTGACTAAAGGGACATAAATATGAGTATTCTATGTCCTGATTAAATATTTTTATTGTCAGTGAATGAGTTAATACCCCGAAAAAACTGTGAATTATTTCATTATTAGATTGTTGCCAGAAAGAAGGGATTAAGAGCAACCAGGATTAAATGTAAGTTATCATTTTGGGGGTACACTTCAGCCAGTATTTGCTAAACTTACATCTTAATGATACAGATTGATCCTATAGAGGAGATTAAATCAATATATATAGGTATGTATTTTGCAACTACTTTATCTTGGAAGGTTCACTAGAATATTATATTTTAGAAAATCCAATATTTTATGGGTGTTTTATTGAGTTATGTATCATTTCCTGTAAATAGTTCCCGGGCAAAAGTAATTATGGTAATGTACTGCTGCTCTCTAAAGCAGGACACTGAGGTCTTCCTCATCCGTTTACCTAAGTACTAAGAAGATCCAGAATTACTTTTGGAAGAAAACCTTGGCTTTGTCTAAAAATAGATTCTTGGCCCACCTCTGCTGGAAGCACTTAGGTCTTCTATTCAAGTATGTGCCTCCTTGGCGGCCTTCATTTTTATAAGAAGGAATCTTCCTACTTTGCCCATTAGTTGATTGTCAGAGCATATCCGTCGGCGTTCTTATTTGGCAAAATGGACTATGTTCATTTCAAATTCCTACCAAAGAGTATGTCTTGGACTACTTATTGGCCAATTCTTATAATCCCTATGGGGAAAATAATTATTGGAAGATTGATAGAAGTATTTCAAGTACATTTCTTCACTTCTATTAATTAACCCATTTTATTTTGTGTTTTTGATGTTTTGATGTTTGGGGCCTTGCTGACCCTGGAGGGATTGCCCCTTCCAAGCCACTTCTAGAGATTATCATCAACAATGTACCTGTGAGAGCACCTTTCACATGCAAACCAACCAGTGGAGCCCGTGCTCAAAGACATCCTCTTTATTGGGTTCTCACACCCAGGACACTATTCTCTTGCCCTAATCACACAAGGGCCAGGTACCAGACAGACAGCCTTTATAGCCCAGAGCCTGCTGAGATTATTCAAACTGGCCAATCCTAAACCTGCTTACCCTACTTCTCCAGTTTCTTCCCACGGAAAACACAGTAAGGGCTCTTACCATGTTTCTTTCTCATTCCCTCTGCTTCCTGACTGGTGCTTCCCTGCGTGGCCCCATCCTTGCGGGATGTGCCCCCCTCCTTGCTGTGAATAACAAGCCATGTTGACAGTGGCGATCACCTCCTAATTTGTTCGTTTCACCAAACCTGAATAATAATAAACCTACATTTAAAAAATATATATATATATTTAGGCGCACCTGGGTAGCTCAGTGGGTTGGGGACTCCGACTTCGGCTGGGGTCATGATTCCAGGGTCCTGGGATCGATCCCCCCATCGGGCTCTCTGCTCAGCAGGGAGCCTGCTTCCTCCTTTCTCTCTGCCTGCCTCTCTGCCTGCTTGTGATATCTGTCTGTCAAACAGATAAATAAAATATTTTTAAAAATATATGTATATATTTATTTATTTATGAGAGATAGTATGTGCACACACCCAAGGGTGAGGGGTGGGGGAGAATCTCAGGAAGACTCCCACTGAGCATGGAGCTGGATACTAAGGGCTCCATGCTCAGGCTCCATCCCAGGACCCTGAGATCATGACCGAAGAAGAAATCAAGAGTTGGTCATTCAACTGACTGAGATACCCCAAACCTACCTTTTACCTTTGGAGCAGATTGGACATTCAAAATTAACCCAAGTCTCAAATCTAATTGTTAGAATCTCTCAGTGACTTGCTTTTATTGAATTATCTTTTTAAGTCATGCCATCCATCTGTGTCTCTGGACTTTAAAAGAAATAACAGTGCAAATCATGTTGTTAGATAAAAGTAAAGTTGTTGCTAATGACATAACCCACTATTGTCTCAGAATGTGCCTTTTATAAATTCATATTAATAGTTTCAAACATACTTTATTTTTATTTTTTTAAAGGTTTTATTTATTTATTTGGCAGGCAGAGATCACAAGTAGCCAGAGAGGGGAAGCAGGCTCCCTGCTGAGCCGAGAGCCCGATGCGGGGCTTGATCCCAGGACCCTGAGATCATGACCTGAGCTGAAGGCAAAGGCTTAACCCACTGAGCCACCCAGGCGCCCCTCAAACATACTTTAAATCTCATATTTTACTTTGAGGAAGATACTGCTTAAAATTTACTGAATATACACATACATATGTATATTCATATATATTGTATATATACATATACATTCAGTATATGTACTAATATACATATATATGCATGTGTGTGGGCATGTATATTACTGAACATATATATCTTTTTAATAATATATGGATTTTCTTCAGTGATGAATTGGTACTGGGTAGTACTGGCCTGAGGGCTGACTATTAAATTTTCAGGAATTCTATGTTGATAGTTTGAATTGGCCATGGTTGGCGTAATGACACCGTGGAAATGGGCAAATACTGCAAACCAGGGCCCCCTAATCCCTGTGCGAAGCCAGATGTTATGCATTATCAGTACACCATTGATAGAATACATTAGTTTTCTACATTTGTTTTACAAGCTAGCATACACCTAAATATACAGGAAATATACTGGAATTTCAGTCTAGTTTACAGAAAATATTTTAAAATTCTAATATTTAACCCAACTAAATATGAAGTTTCAGACCAATAACCAAGCTGCATGATTTTTCTTAGACCTTTCAAATGTATTGTTAGTTTGCTTTTTTAAATGGACAAACAAATGCAACTCTGTTCCTTAGATTAAAGTCAAAAAGTGAGACCAAAATGTACGTGCTGTTTATAGATGGTAAGGTTAACCAGATACACAGTTCCTACTGTTATCTACTGGTCAGAATGATGAGAGAGAGAGAATTTCACAATAGGGAAAGGTAACGCTCAATGACATAAGAACTCCAGAGTTCAGTGAATATTGGAGACCTCTCTCGCTCAAGTTTAGGGGATCGACTTTATGGCAGAATTACCAGAGAACTGACTGTATCTCATATTTCAGAGAAAAGATAGAGCCGAGGGAGACTGGACCAGCTGAAGTCATTCCTTATGAGACTGGACACAATGTCTCCACCTAATCCAGTATCCAGAAATGGAATCAGAATCCAAATGGCATCTGGATTTATGAGGAAATAGTTGTTTGACTTTTTGTTCTGCATCCGTACAGAAGAAGTCAGACTTGCAATTATAAATACAAAAGTCAAGGTTAAAAGAGCTTAAGCATTTATATATTTTCAAAGTATATGGCATGTAACTTTTATGACCTAGCTAAGTAATAAAGTCTCTGAAAAATAAGGAAACAATTTCCACACCTTCTGAGTCATTTGTGAAGCTAGAAACATGAAACCTGGCAAAGTACACTTGTGTATGAATTACCTTCTCCTGCCAATGACCTTTGATTTTAATGATTATCTAGGGATGATCTTACATGTAAAATTGGTTTGCTTTGTTATAGATTTACCTTGCAGCAATGAAATCACACTTCTTTCTATTGTGGTCAAAACACACATTGATTATCAACTTTTAAAAATTGTACAATGCGGGGCACCTGGGTGGCTCAGTGGGTTAAAGCCTCTGCCTTTGGCTCAGGTCATGATCCCAGGGTCCTGGGATCGAGCCCCGCATTGGGCTCTCTGCTCAGCAGGGAGCCTGCTTCCTCCTCTCTCTCTGCCTGCCTCTCTGCCTACTTGTGATCTCTCTCTCTGGCAAATAAATAAATAAAATCTTTTTAAAAAAAATTGTACAGTGCAGTAGTATTTAACTACATTCACACTGTGGTACAACAGAAATCTAGAACTTTCTCATCTTGTAAAGCTGAAACTCTATATCCATTGAACAATTTCTCTTTTGCCTCTTCCCCACCCCTGTCCCCTAGCTCCTGGCAACCATCATTCTGCTTTGTGTCTAAGAGTTTGACCGTTTCAGATACCTCACATAAGTGGAATCATTCAGTATTTATAATTTTGTGACTGGTTCATTTCACTTAGCATAATGTAATCAAGGCTCATCCATGTAGCAGATGACAAGTTTTTTTTTTTTTTTAAGGCTGAACAACATTCCATTGTATGCATATACCATATTTTCTCTATCCATACTTCTGCTGACAGAATTTAGATTGCTTCCATATCTTGGCTCATATGAATAACACTGCAATGAACATGGGTGTGCACATCTTTCTTCAAGACTCTATTTTCAGTTATTTGTGATAAAATCCCAGAAGTGAGATTTCTGGAACATTTGATAATTCTATTTAAAAATTTTTGAGGAACCTCCATACTGTTTTCCATAGTGGCTACATCATTTTACAATCCTATCAACAGTCACAAGGGTTTCAATTTCTTCACAGCCTCAATAACAATGAGAATTTTCTTGTTTTTGTTTTGATAATGGCCATTTTAATGGGTGTGAAGTGATATCTCACTGTGGTTTTGATTTTCATTCTCCTGATGAGGAGTGATGTTGAGCATTTTTTCATGTGTTCATCAGCCATTTGTATATATTCTTTGGAGAAATGTCTATTGGAGTCATTTGCTCTTTTTGAAATTAATTTTTTTAATTGTTGAGTTGTAGGAGTTATTTATTTTTAAAGAATTCTTTATTCTGGGTATTAATCTCTTATCAGATATATGATTTGCAAGCATGTTTTTCCCATTCTGTAGGTTACCTTTTCACTGTTAATTGTTTTCTTTGCTCTACAGAAATTCTCAAGTTAATACAATCGCATTTGCCTTTTTTTGCTTTCGTTACCTGTGCTTTCAGTACCATATCGAAGAAATCATAGATAATTCTAATGTCATGAATATTTCCCCATATGTTTTCTTCTGGGAGTTTTATAGATTCAGGTCTTAAGCGCTTAGGCCTTTAATCCATTGTGAGTTAATTTTTTCATATGACGTTAACATAAGGTGCCAGCTTCATTCTTTTGCACTTTATAATCTATTTTCCCATACCATTAGTTGAAGAGACATCCTTTCCCCCCTTGTGTAGACTTGGCACCTTCATTGAAGATCATTTGGTCATATGTATAAGAGTTTATTTCTGGATTCTCTATTCTGTTTTATTGGTCTACAGATCTTTTTGCCAGTATCATACTATTTTGGTTATTGTACCTTCATAATATGTTTTAAAATCAGAAGGTGTGGGACACCTGGGTTGTTTAGTGGGTTAAGCACCTGCCTTTGGCTCAGGTCATGATCCTGGGGTGCTGGGACGGAGTCCCACATTGGACTCCCTGCATAGTGGAGGGCTTCTTCTCCCTGCTTGTGCTCTCTCTCTCTCGTTCTCACCCTCTCTCAAATTAATAAGTATAATCTTTTAAAAAAATCGTAATGTGTGAGGCCTCCAGCTTTGTTTTTCTTAAGAAGAAATCATACTTTTAACAATGAAAATGAAACAAGGAAAATTGACTATGAGATAATCACACTTTTAACAATGAAAACTTGCTTTGAGAAAATACTTTGTGTCAGCCTCTTAAACATTTTTATCTAGTGGGGTAGGGACAGCTTCCTATTGTGTAATGAAACTTTGTAGTTTTACCTACTACACTGTAAACAGTGATTGTTTTTATTTGGATAGTATTTGTTGTATAAGTTCTAGAACACTGTTAACCGATACTATGACAATAATGACGTGCCATTAAAAATGACAAATGTGTAAATTAGGCACCAAAATGAATGTTATCTTCTTTCTTTCCTCTTTCTTTCTTTGTTCTTCTTCTTCTTCTTCTTCTTCTTCTTCTTTTTTTTTTTTTTGTTTGTTTTGTTATCCTCTTTCAACCATATGCTTTTTCAAGTAATGCTAAGAGCTATCTTTTGGAGCTCTTCTTTTATTATGAACTAGCTTCCGATCTAGTCAACGACCTACTTAATAAAACTGGATTCACTACTTTCATTTCTCATATCATATTTAACTGTGAATGACTTTAGAGTGTTTATAAATGTCAAATTCTGTTTCGAAGAATGAAGGCATTCATTACTGAGTAGGAATTTGGAAAATTAGGAAATTGCTTTGAGGTAAGAATTATTTGGATACAAATAAATTTTGGACCTGCTTGTTTAAAAATCACTCATATTACCTGATATATACTTATATATGTATATAAAAAGTTTTGACTAATTGTGACTTCTTAGAAAATAAAATGACAAAATCAAGTGTTTACAGAGATTATCTACCCATGAATACCTCACATATTCCTTTCTAATGTTTTGGGTATGTCAAATCAGGCAAAGAATTACTTCTATATATGTATTTATCTTCACTGCATTCCAAAAAGAATTTTAAGCATGGTATAAGCAGCGCCAGCCAAGTCACAGATTCTGTAAATTCCCAAACAGAGTGAAATTATTGGTTGAATGTTTTGATACTTTATTGAAACATATTTTTCATTTTTAATTCTGTTTATTTGTGGTATACAGGTTCTCTCACATAACTGCAAAAATCTGAATTACTCCACTTAGTTCTAGCTGACCAATTCTTAGGCTTTAATGAGAATTAGCCCTGACCTATATGTCTAGTACCTTAAGAGAACCATTCAGTGGTAGACAACAGTGTTAACTAATAAAACTAACCTGATTTGAAAAATGGGAGTCATACTAGATCTAGGCAATTAATTGTGGGACTATGGACTTCATAAATTAGTCAAAATTTTTTCTTACAGTTTTATTGAAATATAATATACATACCGTACTTCTCACCCATTTAAAGTGTACCTATTAGTGTGTTTTAGTATATTCATAAGGTTGTTCTATCACCACCACAAAGTTTAGAACATTTTTTATCCTTTAAAAGAAACTCCCTACCTATTAACCATCACTCACCAGCATCACCCTCCCCAGTTCTAGCCTTAAGCAACAGCTACTTTCTGTCTTTATAGATTTGCCTATTCTGACATTTTGTGTAAATGGAATCCTGCAATATGTAGCCTTTTGTAATGGACTTCAGTCATTGAGCTTAATGTTTTCAATTTTTATTCCTGTTGTAGCATGTATCAGTACTTCCTTTTGTTGCCAAATACATTCCATTGTATAGACATACAGTATTTTATTTATTTATTCATCCTTTGATGGACGTTTGTGTTGCTTTCCCCTTTTGACAATTTGTTAATAATGGTGTTATGAACATTCCTGTGTATAGCCCAAAGACTGCTGATGTATTTGAAAATAAAGAAGGGGAACCTTAGGGAAGTCTGCCATTGTAAACAAGAACATTATGCTTCAACAGAAAACTATACATTTTTTAGTTCACACTCTTTCAGGTATCTGATTCTAGTTTTTTGTTGCCATTGATCTATTTTACAGTTCTTTAAAGTGTAGGTTGCCTGATAACAATGCAAAATAATTCCCAAAATATTCCCACCTAGAACCTGTAAGTTCTATCAGATAGAGGTTCACCTGCCTTCTCTCCATCACTGGGGAACAGGCCATTTTTGCTTTCATGTATACATTAATTTCAATATTTCTGATTTCCAAATGTATGTGTTTTTTTTAAATGATCTCTCTTGAATTGGTTGCAATATCGTGCCAGTTTACTCATTAATGGATTAAATAAAATCATTAACACATTTTTATTTTTAAATCTGTACGAGAGTCATGATTTTACCTTTTTTGAAAATGATCTTTCAACAACACCCTCAGTGTTTGTCTGCCTCCAAAACTCCTGCATTTTCTGATGGAATTAGAGTTTTAGTGGCTCTGAGAAGTATCCACCAGTTGGTTACAACATTTCTGAAATCTCAACAAAGATAGTTAACATATCACTGTATTCTCAAATTTAAATACATTCTGTCTAAGAGATTAAAGTTTTCTGTGTAGTTTTGAAGTTAGAGGAAAGTTTTGAGCAGAAGGACTCAAGGAGTCTTCTCAATTCTTATAAATGTGAGTACCACATTTATAAGTTTTTCTATCCTACTTGGATCGCTGTAGAGAGCCAATCAGGACAGTAACTACAAAGCAATGGTTGTCAGGATTTTCTTAGCCAAAAAGCTAAGCGTAGACCTCCATAACCAAAAACATAGCAGGGAGGATGGAGTAGCATGGTTTCTGATACCTCCTGCTCATGGTCTCAAAGGCTTCTCCACATAGATCACAATGCTCTACACAGCAGTAACCAAATAGTGATTCAGGAATGAGAACTGTAGGTATATACTAGATACCGCAACGTATTGGATTCTAATATCAGTAACATCATTTAGTTAGTGTTTCCCAAACATCCGTCCTCAGTCTAGCTGCACAACAGTATCAACTTTAGAACATTCTGGAATTTACTAGATTCTACCCTAGAGATTCTTATTAGGAGAGCTGGCCTACAACCCAGGCATTTAAATCTGATCAAGGTCTCTAGGTGATTATGATTTCCTTTTTATTATTTTTTAAGTTTTGAAGATTTTATTTATTTGAGGGAGAGAGAGAGACAGAGATAGCACACAGAGAGAGAGAGAGCGAGCATGACAAGCGGGGAGGAGAGGGAGAAGCAGGTGCCTACCTAGCAAGGGCTCAAACCCAGGACCCCTAACTGAGCTGAAGACAGATGCTTTAACCGACTGAGCCAGCCAACCTTTAACTGAGCCACCCAGGTGCCCCTGAGTGATTTTGATTTTCACACAAGGTTTGGAGCCAGTGGATACAATACTACAGATGAAGAGAAATACTTCCTAAATCTTGCAATATAAATTTATGTGTTTTCTTACATTGCTCTCCAAGCATTCTTTACCAGGCCAAGGACAGCTAACGTTCATTGTTCATGCCTCACACTGTGCCAAGGAATTCATCAGATAAACAAATTTTCTTATGGGCAAGGAATATAGCAGAGTCTTATTTCATAAAGATTCTATAAGCCACACACCTGGTTTCTTTTGAACTTAATTAATATACCAGGCATTTATTTTTCCTTTTAATTTCTAAATCCTACCAAGAACTATTCAGAATCTATTATTATTTGATTTCTATACGGTCAGGCTAAAAGATAATAGTTTTTTTTTTTTAAGATAATAGTTTCTAAGAAACATTTTATGTCAGTTCTCAATTGTTTGTTTCTTATATATTTCAGGTTTTATATACCCAAACGGATGGTTAGAATCTTGCAAAGAAGTCTTAATCTTTCAGAGTTGGAGAGAATTTTACTTACAGCAAAATAAAAGCAATCGTAAAAAAAAAAAAAATTAAAAATAAATAAATAAATAAAAATAAAAGCAATCGTAGTATGCATTGACCTTGTGATTCAAAAATTTCAGAGAAGTGATCAGAAAGGTTTCAGTGAGGTGATGATTATGTCCAAATACGTTGGAAACTGTCTGTATGTAAATATGTAAGTTTCAGGGTCAACACTCATCCGAGAGCATCTCAGTGTCCATTTTAGGCTTAGTGTTAGATTTTTGAAGGTGCATTTGCTTTCAGAAAATAAAGCTACAACACATAATAAATGACTATTTATTTATGCATCTCATTTGGCCGACCTCATTTGGCCTTTGTCCAACTCTCCTCTGTATGAGCACGTAGTAGTCTATCATTTGGTTTTATGTAGCTCTTTGCTTAATCTCTGAGGCTCTCGAGATGAGCTCAACTTATGAATTTGCAAAATATGTATACTTTGCTAAATTATAGCACACTGTACTTAAATACATGTAATCTCTTATAAGAAAATTATTCAGGTTTCACAAAATCATGTCAGAGTAGCTTGTTAAATTCTAGAGCAAAGATGGGCGCCTGGGTGGCTCAGTGGATTAAGCCACTGCCTTCGGCTCAGTTCATGATCTCAGGGTCCTGGGATCGAGTCCCGCATCAGGCTCTCTGCTTGGCAGGGAGCCTGCTTCCCTCTCACTCTCTCTGCCTACTTGTGATCTCTCTCTGTCAAATAAATAAATAAAATCTTTAAAAAAAAAATTCTAGAGCAAAGCAAAAATTCTTTAAAAATCCACAAAATTCAGTTTCCTTCCCTTTAAAGCTACAATAGGTCAAATTTACATTCTTGGTAAAGATGATATCTTCTTTTTGTTTGTTTTTTTTTTTAATATTTTATTTATTTATTTGACAGAGAGAGAGGTCACAAGTAGGCAGAGAGGCAGGAAGAGAGAGAGGGAGAAACAGGCTCCCCACTGAGCAGAGAGCCCGATGTGGGGCTTGATCCCAGGACACTGAGATCATGACCTGGGCTGAAGGCAGAGGCTTAAACCACTGAGCCACCCAGGCGCCCCATCTTCTTTTTGTTTTGTTGAAACTGTAGTACTTAACTCCCTTCTAAAATTTTAATTAATATCAGCTCAATTTCATCTCACATTAATATATTTGTTTCTATTCCCAGGATCATAAAATATGAATTTCATTTCCTTTGAGGATCCAGCTAGGTGTTAGGCAGTTTTCAACTACTCGTTATGCTGTTTCTGTAGCCATAAAATAAATAAGAGATTCTTGTTTAAGTTTTTGCCACAATTCAATATGGGAAATAATAGCATATTATCTTTTTTGCATGGACATATACAGCCTTGGTGTCCGTGGCTTTCTTTTTTTAAAAGGGAATAAACACTTGGCTTGTAAGGCAGAGAATTATCAATGTGGAATTTAACAGCATTTTCCCTCAAGTAGACAAAAATCAGGAGCAGAGTTAAGATATAAGATTTTTTACACTAACTGATTTCTTTAACTTATACAAATACATTTTAAAAAAACTACAATCTCCTAATTTCAGTTGGGCAGGTTTTATTCTTCTTCTACAATACTAAGAAAGCCCAGAAAGTATGTGATCCATCTACTCATTTAGAATCTAATCAAAGACACCAGCTGAGTGAAGAAAAATTTCTTGTGGCTTAATCAGGAAACTAACTCTAGGGCCAGCAGCACTTCCAAATACAATTACAGTGCTGGGTACTGTCTAGGCCATGAACAGAAGTGCTGGTTGCTTTAGATCTCCCCACAGATTAGGATAAGTACTTGTTCATTTTTCATCCAATTCAAAAATTTAATCATGTAGAAACATGTAAGGCATCATTATATATTTTCAAACTTCACTTTAAAATAATTGTATGGATAAAATTCTATGCTGGACATCAGAATTATAGCTAAGAACCTATGGAAAATGTACTAACAACTTAGAGAAAATTTTTTATTATTTCTTTTTTTTAAAAATTTATTTATTTGAGAGAGAGTGCTGGGTGGAAGGGCAGAGGGAGAGGGAGAGAAGGTCTTACGCAGACTCCAAGCTGAGTGTGGAGTGTGACTTTGGGCTCAGTCCCATGACCCTGAGATTCTGAGCTGAAACCAAGAGTCTGGTGACTCAACTGACTGCGGTGCCCAGGCACTCCTTATTATTTCTAAAAGCAGATAATCACATCTACAAGTTAAATGCTAGAGTTTTGTTTTTGTTTTCTTTTTAAGTAGGCTCTATGCTCAGCATGGAGCACAACTTGGTGCTTGAACTCCTAACCCTGAGATCAAGACCTGAACTGAGATCAAAAGTCAGATGCTTAACTGAGTCACCTACACACCCCTAATACTAGAGTTTTTAAAAAATGTTTTTTTATACCTTGGATTTTATACCAAACAGGACTATAATGCACCTCCTCAGGGTCTAGTTCTGTTACTAGAACAAGACTGGACATGGAAATAAAATCAAAGAATTTTCCTGTTTAATTATAGACAAACAGGGTTGTTTATTTATGAGCTTTAATAATTAATTCACCAAAGCTAATGCCATGGAATAGAGAAGCTCCTGACATACTTTTGGTATTCTTTGATTCCTTCCTCCATATTTTCACAACTAAGAGTATTTTGGACAACCATTTCCTCCAGCAGTTGTGTGCAAAGAAGAGCTATGCTATCCTATAGTTCCAGAAATAGGCTTAGCAGTTCTAAGGTAAAAGAATAATGAATATGAATTCCAGTAAAATGTTTTCAACTTGAATCTCAATTTGACACTTTGCTATCTGTTCTCTCCGTGAAGGATTACCATGCCTCTCCCATTTTGTTCCTGTCTTGAAATATAAAATTATTCTGAAGCAAAGGAGACAACATGTCAATCCCAAAGATGCCAGAGTTCAGGTGCACTTTGTGGGTGGAGAATTGGCACATAGAATACCACCACCAGAATCCTTCTGCCAGAGGGGCTAATCAGCTGAAAGTCAAATGGGCTTCTGTAGGAACAGATAATACCTCACACTTGTTATTAAACATGCAATTTATACTATTGTAAAACTGAAAACTGAGAAGAATGTTTACGGCAGGTATTGTTTCAAACTTAGAAGCAGTGACAGTAATGAAAACATCATACCAATGTCTAATCCAATAAAATTCTTGGTTTACTGTGTTTTGTGTGGGCAACCAAATAAAGTAAAAATAGTGAAACAAGTGAAGATGTATCCCTTTAGCGTGAACACACCGTAAATCTATTGTGCTTTGTAGAGCTAAGAAATTAACAGCAACTTAAAAAAATGACTTTAGGAATCCCAAGAAGTTCCATAGTTTATTACTTTCAAATAAAAGTAAATACTCAAACCCATCACGAGCCTACTTTTAGGTGGAACAGCCAAGATACTGGATGTATTGTAGAATGAGAAATCGATCAAGATGATGGTATAAATTTTCAGTGGCATGCCCAAGGCATGAATGTAGGTAGAAAGCAATGCTGAATCATTATCAGTTTATTTGGGCAGAAATGACACCTTCTAGATTAGAAAATCTGTTTATTGATTTAAGCTTAATTTTATAGTTAGTAACACAAAATCAGACTGATCATAGAGATCTCTGATGTATTCTGAATGTAAGCTGGGGACTTACATTCACTGTTTTACAGAAATATATTTAATCTCTACAATGGAGTGTGTGCGGAATATCAAAAACCTAAAACACTGTAAGGCAGACTTAAATTTTTACCCTTAAATAGGGATGGTTATTTTAAAAGATGGACCTTTAAGATACCCGAATACCAACATTTACATCTGAAGGGGACAAAGCACTCTGGTATTTGCAAATGTGAAATAAGCAGTTATAAATATGCTTTTGGTAACCAAATTGCTTCATTACTATCAACACATTTTTCTTATTAGTATTGGTAAAGAAATAGTAGTAGGAGTAAAATATCCTTTTATGCTAAACCTCTGTGTAAACTTACTTATATAAATTGCTCTTCCATTATTTTGTGTATTGCATAAAGATATTATTGTCTTTAACTGTTCTATTCTTTTCTCTCCATGACCTTCTGTTAATATACAACCAGCCAGGTGCCTTCCTGCATTAAATTATGGCGTGAAAGGCAGGTTTCAGGCTTATCTTAGTGAATATTATCTAGTCTTAAAATTTGATTCAGGCTTGATTTAGGCTTAATTTTATAACTGTACCCAACATTTCATTTACACTTATGAATAATAATAATTCTTTGACTAGTTACTCAGAATATCCATTATGAGAACTTTAAAAATATACTGAGAAAACCCCTAAAACAACATAGAACACATTTTGTACTTTTTTTTTTTTAAAAAAGATTTCATTTGTTTTAGAGAGAGAGCATGAATGTGAGCGGGAGGGACAGAAAGGAAGGAAGAAGAGCCTGAGAAGGAATCTGAAGCCAAATGGGCGTTGAGCTTGGAGCCAGAGATGGGGCTTCGACCAGGTGACCTGGAGGTCATGACCTGAGCCAAAATCAAGAGCCTGCTGCTCCACCAACTGGGCCACCCAGGTGTCCCTACATTTTGTACTTTTTATCTACTAATCTTACGGTCCATTTTTCCTAATCATGGTATTACTGATTACAAAGGAACTAAGAGTAACAGTCCACAGTATTCTGCAGGACTTATGAAAGAAATCATATGGGAAAATCATCTGCCCCAATGTATTGTATTTTGTATTCCACTCATGTCAATACTAAACATCACCTGTTATACCCTAACACTGCTCCAACCCCTTTCCAACTGGAACATGCAAAACTTAGGACCTTGAATCCTCAATACATTAATGAGCTACTAAATTAAGTTTCAACCCTCATAAAGTCAATATGTCTTTTTTAATTTATAGAAATGCAAATGTGGTCTAGGATAGCACTGTCCAAAAGAAATTTCTGTGACGAAAATGTTCTGTATCCACACTATCCAACAGCATATCTAGTTCTAAGTAATTTAAACAGCCACATGTATTGGTTAGTACTGTTCAAGTAGACTCTTAAAATAGGTAAGTGTTAAACTGGAAAGTAGATTATGGGCAATCAAGAAATCTTAAAATCTTAAAATTATCAGCTTTATGTTTTAAAAACTCTGTCATTCATTCCTTCGGTAAGAATTTTTCCAGAAGGTTCACATTAAAAAAAAAAAAACACCAAAAAACCAACCAAATTCTTTAGGTTGCTTTTCTGTATGAATCATCTTTTTGCAAAGAGGTGTAAGACTGATTTTATTGCCAACTCTGCCCCCTCTTCTACAGACAGAACTCAGTGATTAGGTTCTTGCATTTATTTAGGTTACTCTCCTAAAAAACATGGTTTCCATACTGCAAATAAATGACAGGAACTTTTCCACTAAATTATCCCAGACAGCACAAATGTTCTTTCCAAAAGTGGAGACTGGAACCACAGCCCCCTCACGTTGCCTGCTACATCTGTTTATGCTTACAGAAGTGACATCCACTTTGTAGACAGAGAATGCCAATTTCTTGGGAAAGCACCCAGAATTTGGTGAGCTTGAAGAAAAAAATTCACTGTTCAAAGTACTTAGAATTGAGTAACTACAAAGGCTTTTTGAAATTAAGTGGGGAGAGATTTTGCTTCCAGGGTATAGATTCTGTATACAGACTTGCTGGAGTTCATATCCATCTATAATCATTTAGTAGTTGATAAAGCTCTGGGTAAGTTTCAAACCTAAACTTCAGTTTTCCCATCTGGGAAATTCAGATAATTATAGTTTTCTGTTGGGAAAACTTGTTTAAGACTTTGAAATGGGTAAAATATCACTGGGCGTTCTTTCAGTGGAAGGCTGGATGCTATCTACGGGAATCTTGTTTTGGTTCAATGGCAGTCTGCACCTTTGACCTTAGACAAGGCTATTTTACTATTTTATAGGCTGTAGAAACTAATGGTAATGTAAATGTTCTTATCTATAGAAATGCAAAATTACTTTGTTTTTTAGAGATACCATTACTTCCCTGTAGAATAGATAATTCGAAACACTTCATTTTTGGGCCTTACAGAGTTTTAACCAGTTCGGCTTTAGATCTCCTTTTCACATCCTTGTTGGAATGGGTTGTTAACATCTTGCGATTCCCTCCCTAATTAATGAGTCAAATGATATTTCTGACACATTTTTATTTTCTATGTCTATGAGAGCTACGGTATTACCTTCTTGAAAAATTATCCTTCAGTCATTTCTACCCTGTGGAATATTTGGGAGGATTGGTTAAAAATCCACACATCCTCAGGATCAGTTTCGTATTTTGCCCCCAGGCTGAACACTTCCGGTCTTTGGGGGGAGGGGGAGAGAAGGGGGAGCAGCGGCAAAAGGGGGAGGTTGGGGGTCTGAAAAACTCTATCCTGACGCGAACGTCAGGAGACCTCCTCATCCTTTTCTTTTTTAACAGTGGAGACTTGAGGTCAAGGTGGGTGTTAGGCGGGGCACTGTGGCCTAGGTGTTGGCCTTCCGGGCCTGGACGGGGGCCTGGGGTTTTAGATGCCCTGGGGTCATCAAGTTAACTGCAGACTTTGTGGGGGCCCAGCAGCGGGCCGAGCGATAGCCCAGTTTCCGCCGAACCAACCCCTCTCGGCCAGGCCCAGAGGCCCCAGGAGAGCAGGCCTTGCCCCAGGCCCGGGAGGCCCCTAGCCCGCGGCCGAGGGGGTGGGGCGGCCTCTCCTCGGGCCGGTGCTTTTCGCCCTCGGTTGGCCGCCAGAGGCTCCCTCTCTCTCTCTCCCTCTCCTGGGATTTTGCTGCCGGGCTCCCTCTCTCTGCGGCCCTAGAGTTAATCCCATCAGCCGAGGTGAGGCACCTGTTACCCTGGGCCTTCCTCACCCCCGCGGCCTCTCCCGCACTACACCTGGGCTCCCGGGCGGCCCAAACGGCCCGGCGCGGGTGACCGCACGTGGGCCAAGCCCCTTCCGCACCGGGACCCCCGCCCCAGGCCGGCCCGAGTGTGCGAGCGTGTCGCGGCCCGGGCCGCCGCCCGCCCGCAATGGCGTTGGGGAGCGCAGCGCGCCTCCCGGGGCCGCCCGCCGCGGGCTGGGCGCGTGTGGGGGCCGCGGCGCGAGTGGAAGCGGCCGCCGCAGCCGCCCTCCGCGCTGCGCCGTGAGCGGCGGGTGGAGGGGCGCCGAGCCGGCCCGCGCGGATAGAGCCGCGGCCACCGTGGGGCGGGGGGCGCCTCTAAGGAGGGGGGTGGGAGCCGCGGCCGCCCGACCCTCCCCGCCGGCGGCGGCTCCCGCTCGGTAAGGGGGAGGCTGTGCGCGGGGCGAGGAGTTGGGGAGGGTGGAGATGAAGAGGAAAAAAATCGGGATGTACAAAGGCTGAGTTGCAGGCTGGGGGTGGGGGTGGGTTGTGGTTGGGGAGCGATAGGTTGAGGATCGGAGGCATTATCAGTGGGATCTATTGTTTCCTGGCACATTGGGAGGAAAAACAAAGGGATTTATTATCATTACCCTGTAATTTTTTTTTCTTTTTCTTTTTTTAATGTGGCTAGGGAGCTCGGCTTTCCCCGTGCCACACTGGGATCCGCCTGGCAGCCGCCGGGAGCCGCAGCCAATGTGTTAGGACTTCAGGTGCTTTTTGGCACAAAGCTAGACTGCGACCTCCTACCATAGCGCTTGGCGTCACCTGCTCTCCCGGCCCTGCCCCGGGGCCGAGGGATTGCGTCCCGAACCAGGCTTGGGAACCGGCTGCCTCTCAAGTTGGTGTTATTTATGTTTGTCTTTTGTGAGGGCAGGTTTTGAGTCCCCCGGCGGCCCCATCTCCCCCGCCCCCGCCCCCTCGGGTTCGAATTGGCCGGGGAGGGAGTGGGGTGTACGTGCGGGGGGGCGGGGGGGAGGGGAGGGTTTGCAGGGCTTAAACAAATGTCAGGGTACAAGGAGATTGTCGATGCTTTACAAAAAAACAGGCACCACACTCTCAAGCCTTTCTTGTTTGTCTGCATGGGCCATGCATGCGTGCTGGGCCAGAAGCCGAGTTTGGAGGCGGTTTAAGTGAAAGTGTGTGCTTCCTCAGCTGATTGTGCGTGAGGGTGATATGGCTCGGCCTAATATTAAAAGACAAAACAAAGCAAAAACAAAATGAAAAATCTTTAGAGCTACATTGTTTGCGCCTCAGCAGATCTTGAAATATTTGATTACTGACATATTGATATAAAATCCAGCTGTGGGCTAGTGGAGACCAGCAAGCATGCATTGCGTTGCATTCTGAGCTTGTAGTAAGTTAGAGGAGTAAACAAATCAGGACTATGAAAAGAGGGCTCATGTTATATTTGCTTTCTGATCGTCACGTTCTGCATTTATTCCCGTGATACTCTACATCTCACTCTATAATTAATAGTATCCACTCTTAGGAAACTTCCAAATATTAGATGTGAGTGCACTTAGAGTGAAACTTATTTTCATTTAAGAACTTTCTTCTGCTTGTTTTGGTCTGAAAATGTACTAATGTTGCTCGGGGGATGCTGTAAATGAGAATATTGGACCAAAGAGAGTGAACTAAACCTCTGTAAGCATATTTTGTACTTTGGAAACATAGATTCCAAACTCTGAATTGTGCTTATACAGAAAGAATAAATTCTACCTGATGGGGAGCACCCCAAATGAAATTCATTTTTCAGAACGGTTTGGTGATATCTTAAAGATCTGTGAACTGCTGGTTTCTTTGAAGGTCATTCACAAAAGCAACAGAAACTTAGGCTAAAGTAGTGTACTTGTACTCATGTGTAACTTGTATGTGTCTTAGTGTATGATTTCTGTAGGGATCTCCAAATTGTGTTTGAAACATTTTTGTTATCTTAAGACCAATCAGAGGGATAACTTTTAAATTCTTGGCTTTTAAATTCCCCTATCAATAAGTGATTTTTTTTTCCTGTTTGACATATGGCTAAGCCTTGTTGAAAAGTGTATTGTTAGTTGACTGAACTTAAATTCAAATAAGTAAATGAATTTAGAAATTCATTCTTTTCTGTTACAGATGAACCTCTAGCCTTGCTTTGAAAAAGCCATTTTGTGTAACCCCTGACTGAATAATTTCCTAATACACCTGTTGGGAGGATCACTGATACAGTATGGCATTTGAGAGGTACTTTTTCTTGACCAAATACTGGTGATTAGAGAAGAGAGGTGTTTTGTTTTTGTTTTTTTTTTTTTTTTTTTTTTTTTTCCTGATCATTATGAACATTGGTTTTCACCCCTGAAGTAAAAATGTTGAAAACCGAGTCTTCAGGTGAACGAACCAATCTCAGAAGTGCCTCTCCTCACAGGAATGCTTATAGAACTGAGTTCCAGGCACTGAAAAGTACCTTTGACAAACCCAAGTCAGATGGGGAGCAAAAAACAAAAGAAGGTGAGGGCTCCCAGCAGAGCAGGGGGAGGAAATATGGCTCCAACGTCAACAGAATTAAAAATCTATTTATGCAGATGGGCATGGAACCCAATGAAAATGCTGCAGTCATTGCCAAAACAAGGGGGAAAGGTGGACCTTCATCTCCACAGAGAAGAATGAGGCCCAAAGAATTTCTGGAAAAAACAGATGGCTCGGTTGTTAAGTTGGAGTCCTCTGTTTCAGAACGAATCAGTAGATTTGACACGATGTACGATGGCCCTTCATATTCTAAGTTCACAGAAACTCGGAAGATGTTTGAGAGAAGTGTGCATGAGTCAGGACTGAACAACCGCTATTCCCCAAAGAAAGAGAAAGCTGGAGGGAGCGAGCCTCAGGATGAGTGGGGTGGCTCGAAGTCCAACAGAGGCAGTACCGATTCCTTGGACAGCCTTAGCTCCCGGACAGAGGCTGTCTCCCCAACTGTGAGTCAACTGAGTGCAGTGTTTGAGAATACCGATTCCCCCAGTGCCATTGTTCCTGAGAAGGCTGAGAACAACGAATACTCAGTGACTGGGCATTATCCCCTGAATCTACCATCTGTTACTGTTACAAATCTTGACACCTTTGGTCACCTTAAGGATTCTAATTCTTGGTCTCCTCCAAGCAAACACGGTGATGATGCAGAGGATTCTCAGAAGGGTCATACAACTCCGGGACCAGAAGTGGCTTTGAAAAGTACCTCTCTAGCCTCCATACCCAGTGAGGAGACACAGCAGAGCGAGGAAGCCGAGGAGTCCACATCCATCCAAGAGACTCCTGTCGGGATTGACAGAGACATTCGTGAAGAACCTTGTGCTGACACTAAGGCAATGCCAGAGTCTGAAATCCCTTCACCACAAAATGAACCTTTAGAAGACGCCGAAGCTAATTTAGTTGGGAGGGAAGCAGCAATGCATCAGAAGAAAGACCTGGCAGGTGGTGATTTTACCTCTGCTGATGCTTCTGGATCCAGGTGTGGAAAGGAAGTACCTGAAGATTCGGTTCATTTTGAGAGTTCCCATGTTTACATGCACAGTGACTATAATGTATACAGGGTCAGATCCAGGTATAATTCAGACTGGGGAGAGACGGGCACTGAGCAGGATGAGCAGGAAGAGAGTGATGAAAACAATTACTATCAACCTGATATGGAATACTCGGAAATTGTTGGATTGCCAGAAGAAGACGACATCCCAGCAAATAGGAAAATTAAGTTTAGTAGTGCTCCAATTAAGGTAAGTATGTTTTCTCAGTTTGTTTTTGAAATTTCTTTTCTAAGTTGCTTTTTTTTTTTCTCTTTTCTTTTTTTTTGTATTTGGGCCTAAATGTATGTAGAATAGATTTGACAACTATAAGGAAGTCACGGTTGTTGATATACACATGTTGTCAAGTGATTTAAAAGTTTGGAGATGTCCACATATTTCCTAATATACTTCAGGATTGTTTAAACCAGTATTGACTAATAGTAAAGTTGAAGAAGTTTGAGGATTGTGAGATAGATTCCAGTGGACTGGAGTATGAATAATATGAACCCAGAAAACCAGGACTGTTAGTTTGAGAATAGAATTACCTCTTTAACTAGTTCTACTAAAAGTACCCATATGTAAAAACATTTTCTGAATCTGGACCCTCTAGGATATGAGGCATAATGTACAATTAGAGAGTCATGGTTGACCTTGAAATAATAGTCTTTATTTACTTGCTTAAAAAAAATCTGAGTTATCTCTTCCTCAAGTGTAAGTGGATTGTGAGGAATGTTGAAACTTACTATTTTTTTTGTACTGCTACTTAGTAGCGAAAGTTTGATTCATGGAAATATATTAGCGGACTTAAGTACTTTAATTGGAAAGCTATGACTGTGATTAGCTTTGAGTTCAGAATTTGTGATGTAGCCCTGAAATGAAATTTTATGAAAGGAAATTGAATTGATTTGTCATTCATGTATATGTTTTTACCTCTTAAAAGCTGGATAAATGCCAGTTGAATTCAGATGCTCTATTCTGATGACTTCACTTAACATTTGGTGTAGAAGAAATAGCACAACGTAATCAGTAGCGGGGGGTGAAGCATTATTAGCCGATAATGGCGGGAGGGGCAGGAGGTGGTGGGTTGAGTATCACAGTCTCCTGGAATGCTTTTTCAAAGTGTACTTGCCCATCAGCCTCCGTCCTAAGATTCTGGCATGCCCTCCTAGGGGAATCTGAAGGGTTGTGGTGGTAGAAATGTGTAGTTTGAAACTACTTTCTAGGGACTCCCAGCTTGTCCTGCGTGTATATACAATAGATTTGGAATTTGATGTAGTGTCTTTTAAAGGAATCTGAAATCCACTGTCTATTGTCATTTCCATCTTTTGAAACTTCCATATAAGGCTGTAAGAGAGGGAATTTACAAAGCAAAGAGAAATTTGACTTTGCTCTAATTATGAAATACTAATTTGAAATAAATAATCTATGAAATTATTTATAGATGTTAGTAGGCAGTTCATTTCATTAGGGTAAGACAAAATTTCTGGGTCAGAATGGGCCATGCCGAGTTACACTGTGTTTAAAATAACTAGAGATGTGAGTGTGGTTTCTGAGTAAGCTAAGTTACTTTGCTGTGTTTTCCCACTTTCCTTTGTGAGCCTCGCCCCTAAACCTCTGACCTCCACCCCCCAAGTCTTAGGCTTTCTCTTTAGAGGTGTCTTTCCATCAGGCTTATCCAGTGAATTCCTAAATTTCGCCGTGCATGTTCCCTTCCAAGTGCTCTCCTTTGAGCATCATCTTTCTACCCCTTAGGAAGAAAGCAATAAGATTAAATTGTTTCACACTGAGCAAGGCAGGAATAACTGAAATGAACTCTTCAAGGAGTTTGTTAAAACCAGTGACTAACTCCCTAATGGGGGATAGCAGCTTACGAAAATTTATCAACTAGAACACTACCCACTCGACCAAATGGGGCACCAGCCTTGTATTTGCATCCTGAGCAGCACAAAACGTAATGCCTGGTGATGGGTTTAATGCATTTTTAAAGGATTTCTTATTGAAATATGGCTGTTCATAGGTGAACAAACCAGGGTTGGGATATGATATTCTGAAATTCAAGTAATTTTTTCCTACTGTTGCTTATAACAAAAGGCGTTTTGCCTTTTAATTTTCATGTAATAAAGAAATTATGTATTTTATATTAACAAGGAATGAAATAGATTGCATGCATTTAAGTTGTAACACATTTTATCAAGAATACGGTTTGTGAAACAAAGATAATGCACTAGGTTTTAGTGGGCAGTTAACAGTACTAGTTGGAGTGGATTAAGTTTGCAAACAGAAGATTCATTCTTAGCCCTTTGTAATGAATAAGACAATTACTCTTTCTTGTTGTTCTCACTATTTAACATGTAAGTGGATTCACTTGGAAATATTGAGAGTCACTTTTCTACTGGTACTGGGTTTAGATTATTCTCCAATTAAGATTTTTGCCTCAGAGGGTGGTAACAATGATGTTCAACAAGTGTTTATTGAAGGCTTTTCATGTGTCTGTGCTCATGCTGTTAGAGGTAGAAGACACACAAATCTACAATGTTGCCTCTTTCCTATGCTAGCTGGTAGAATCAGTTCTTCAATACTTGGTATTTAAAACCCATATAACACAGTCTGAAAACCTGTGCTGAAATGTCCCATGTCCTACCAGGACTGTAACTGTCCTTGGCTGTGCTAAATGCATGGATTCAACAGGATTTGATAAACCATTTGGAAGGAAATACACTGAGCCATTCCCTATGGATGTTTCATTATTCCTTTTATAAAGTTTCACTTACAGAATGGGAGATTATGATTTCCAACCTAAACCTTTTCTTTTGAAATTTAAACATACTGCCTCTTTCAGCAACCAAAGGTGACATACTCTTTACAGAAATGATCTTTAGAACTTTTACATTCTTTTCCTGATATTCTCATTTACTCTTCACCGGAGTAAATATTCTCAACACTTTTAGGCTTTTGTTTTACATCTTGTGTATGATCGATCTTTATGTGTGTGATCATTTCATCAGTTTTTATTTTAGTTCTTCTACAGATTTTTTTAAATAGATACTTTCCTGAGACGTCTTAAATCTGGATCTAGGAAAGCATCAAAATGATAGCTGATCTTTCCTGTGTAGCGTATTACTTATACATAATCGGTGACATTTAGAAATGGATTGTTTCTTAATGGATAGGTTGATGTGTTTCACAGTGTTGTGGAAAATTACAGTGGGATTGATTAATAATGGAAAATATAAAATCCAAGTTTGAAATATGGAATGAGAGTGTTATGAACCATGCTAATTTGAGCTGTGGAATTATGCCTTCATTCTCAGGAATTTCTCAAAACCAAGAGATTGAATTAATTAGCTTTGCTTTAAATGAACCCAAGAGAAAAGTGGTGACATTTTTCATTATTGTTTTCTATTAATTTGGAATATTTACTGAGACCTTGCTATGTGTGGGGAACAGTGTAATATACAATAAAATGTAATAAATACATAAAGTGACTGGAGCCGATCAGATCAGCAAATGCCAGGAGGTGGGGAGTGGATAGCCCCTCAAGGATGGTTCTCGGGCTATTCTCCTGAACTGTTCCTGGATGCTCTTTCTAAGGTCACTGCAACCCTTTTAAGGCAGTCATAACGCTTTCTCTCTGGGAGTCTTATGTCCTTTGGATAGGTGTTCTTGAAACTTAGCATCGATGAAAAAGGGTATTTTCCTAATTCCCTTAGCAAGAAGGAGATTGCAGGGTTAATGTTAAGGTATGTTGTGCTCTATCTTTCTGAGTGTTCTCTCCAACTGTATGGAGCTTTGCAGAGCTGGGGTTCAAAGGAGAATCACCAAGGACAGCAGTGCTTCTCTAAATCTTACATGAGACTTGTTGAAAGGGGGTCCCTTAGCATTCTCTTTCTTTTGGGGGGCTCTGAGTTGATACACAGGACATATACAAGACCTTTCATTTGGGAGGTGTTCAGAGTATAGTTCTGAGATTCAGATTTCAGTCATTCTGTTTCTTCAGATAGTCTTGCTCAGTGCTCTTAAACTTTAATATGCTTATGAAACCCCTGGGGATCTTTTAAAATGCGGATTTCTGATTCAGCAGGTATTTGGTGGGGGAAATCACCTTGATGCAAATATTGGCCTCCAAGCACATCACCAGCTTTCCCATGGGCTATACGATAGACAGGCTCAGCAACCAGATTAAATGTTTGAATCACAGTATTTATCAAATCAGTTTGAAACACATGGCCAGAAGCAAGAGGAAAGTCATAGGGAAAGTTTACACAGGTAAGGAGCAAAGTTTGGAAGGACCACAGGACCTAGGCCTAGGTACACAGTATTTATATTTATAAATATATATAAAGTTTATATATATTTATATGCATATAAATATATATAAAGTTATATATTTATATATAAATATATAAAGTATATATTTATATACTTTCACATCACCCTTCCCACTAAGGGTGCGGTTATGAGGACCAGAGTTGATTTTTGAGCAAGGGCTCCACATACTAATAATCCCCTCAGCTCATGATATCATGATATCAGCTCTACAGAAGAGAGATGGTACAAGTACACTTACAGACAGCTGTAGCTTTGCCAGTTTCCCTGGGTTTTATTTGTGTTTCTTGGGTCAAGCACCTGTGGGTCTGAAATAAGACCAGGCTGGGTGGCCTCGGTGGGTGGCTGGTATGGAGATGGCGTATCTGGCAGCCCAGAAATGGCATGAGGATGACTTGGTCTTTCTATCCCTTTTCTTTCTGCAAGTGAACTTCTTGTTTGTTCCATCGTATTTTCTATTTTGGAATGTCTTTCAGCTTACTAACTTACCTATTTTTACACATCTTTAAAATTTTACCTTCATTTTAGAAGCTTATAAGGTCTTATTGTTTGTACCTAATTGAGCCTCTGAGTGTTGTCTTTACCTCCTAAGTTATTAGCTTACTTACCATTAGTGACCATCACTTATGAGTGTCATCCATCCCATTTGTTTTCTTGACCTATATAACAGAATTTAATATTGTTGAATAATATAGCAAATTCACAAACAGTAGGTCTCAGGTGAGATTGTGGATTCCTAAAAAGATCTCAAGTGTGTGCTGAGGCTGCTGATCAACAGATTGCTCTTTGGAATATGATTGTGTACTAGTTTTCTGACTTCTGACAAGAGCTGGTCACAAAATGTTGGGGAATCCTTTAACATGTTTGCTTTCCAGATTGGTCTGCTATAGCTGGTTTTGTGGAATTGTGTTCTTTGAAGCTGACAGAGGTGTAAAGTTGTAAGGTGCATGATCGTTGTGGATACAAGAATGGATTATGATCTCTAAATTCATAAAAATTTTGGGTCATTAAAATGTCACATCATAGACTCCTGTGTTAGACCACACAAGAGTTTTATACAAGAGTGTGAAGTTTTGTTTTTTTTTTTCCTTTTTGGAAGATTTTATTTATTTGAGAGAGAGAAAAACAAGCAGGGGGAGGGATAGAAGGAGAGGGAGAATCAGAACCCCCACTGAGCAGGGTGCCTGACATGGGACTCTATCCCAGGACCCTGAGATCATAACCTGAAGGCAGATGCTTAACTGACTGAGCCAGCCAGGTGCCCGACATATTTCTTAATATAAGTTGTGGAAAATATGCTAAAAAAAACATTACTCTCAATGATTTGAGATATATCTGATGAACTTATTAAATCTAGAGTAAAAATTAAATAGCAGTTTGCAAACTATTAATGTGAGCTTTTTAAGAAAATGTTTTTAATTATAAAAAAAGCAGGAGGAAGCAGTTCTTGATAGACTCAGAAACTCCATTTCTTTCATTTTTTGGAAGCCTAAATTAATAAACCAGAGAGAGTATAATATTGTTGTCTTATTTAGTTGTCTTATTTAGTTGTCTTATTTCTTCGGATAACTTTGATCTCATAACATTTAAATTGGACTTCGTTAACATTCTGATGTCTTGATTTATAACCAGGTAAATATGTCAAATATTTTAATATACTATACACATTTAATGTACAAATATTTTAATGTACCCCTTTTCTAATATTGAATGTGTAGACTAATACCTCTTTTCTATTTTACTAAACGCTGGTCATTTAGTCTGCAAAAAGGGGTTCTTTTCTACAACAAACTATTACAGATGTTTGCTGGCATTTATTTGTAGTAGAAAGATTTAGTTTTTTGTTTTTTGTATCAGCCATAATTTTTATCTTCCCCTCTAAAGTTCCTCACAAGGTACACAGGTTGTTGCCATTAATGGATTTTAAAGGGAAGAGGCTGTATTTAGGGGAAAATAACTTTCTATGTTATCCATGCCTTGTTTACCTTATTAACGCAGTTACATGCCCAACAGTAGTAATCTGATTTAAGTCTCATCTGCATTAGATTTTTTTTTTTTTTTTTTTGCAACATCTTACTTCTTCACCACTCAAGGACAAAAAAGGTTTCGGAATTTTTCTAGAGAGATACAGTTAGCTATGGGATAATTTCTGTATAAACAAAACAAGCATGGCTGTGTTAAACTCTGCATATCATTTCTTGGCTTTTGAGCTATTATTTAATTTCTTTGCTTTTCTATTTAATATTCTTTTCTTACTATTCTGTGCTCTTCCTTTTTGGATCTATTTCACTTTTGTTCTTTTGCTTCATTATATTCCACAGTTCCCATTTTGAATGGGAAGAGATGATTCGTATTTTTTCTTCCTGGTCACTTAAAATTTTTTCCCCGGGTCTCATTTCTTCATTGTGGTTTGTGACATAGGAACTTACAGATGAAAAACCCTTCGCGGTAGTCTAGTGTAATTTCCCCCTCACCCCGTTAGCTCTTCAGTAGCTCATTGCTGACAGATGATCATTCAGTTTCTGCCTTAATAATTCCACTTTTGGGGAGTTTATTATTTTGCAAGGTGAAAGGGAAGTTGGAAGGAGGGAAATGCTGTGTGTGTGTGTGTGTGTGTGTGTGTGTGTGTAGTTGTATAGCATTGTGAATGCACTTATTTTCATTTGTTTTTAATTGGCAATTTTTTATTGAGATAAAATTCATATAGCATAAAATTCACCATGCAGTTTGATGGCCTTCAGTATATTCACAGTGTTGTGCGGTTATCACTGTTACCTAATTCTAGAGCATTTCCATCACCCTAGAAAGAAACCCTGTGCCTGTTAGCAGTCACTCTCAATTCCCCTTCTTCCTGTATCCTCTGGCAAACACTAATCTACTTTCTGTCTCTATGGATTTGCCTCTTTTGGACATTTCATATAAATGGAACCAGGGGCATGCTCTTTGAAAGGAATGTAGGAGACACAACGAATGTGACTTGCGATATGTTAAAATTTTTTATGTGTTTTTTTTTAAAGATTTTATTTATTTTTTTTGACAGAGAGAGAGAGATCACAAGTAGGCAGAGAGGCCAGCAGAGAGGCGGAAGCAGGCTCCCTGCTGAGCAGAGAGCCCAATGCGGGACTTGATCCCAGGACCCTGAGATCATGACCTGAGCCGAAGGCAGAGGCTTAACCCACTGAGCCACCCAGGCGCCCCGTGATATATTAAAATTTAAGTTATCATGAGGACGTCAGACTGTAGGAGAGTCTAAAGAGCAGGGGGCAAAAGAATTTTCTGGGTGCTGACATGGTCTAAAGAGCAAGTGACAAGGTGTGGGAGCAACAGATGCAGTCTGCCCCTTATGCAGTTTCATGGAGAGGAAAAAAAAATCAAGCTGAGGAGACAGCAGGGTCCAGGAGGAGATGAAGGTATTTGTAAACCGAGGAAGAGCGGTGCCCATGGCGAAGAGGACGGTTGGAACAGCTCCCTTGTGTGGAACACCGCACTTCCATGCATGTAATCTGAAATTGCTACTGATGGAGCCTAAGTGCTTGCTTCAGCGCGGGCTGTCGTCAAAGGCACGGAGAGCACTAATGCTGATTTCATGTTTGCAGTGGCCTGAACACAAGGGATCCTTGTCCTTTTCCGATGATCTGATCAGCTTCTTTCCATCCTACTGCTCTGACGTTGTTGCTTTCATTATTTTATGTTCAGCGAGATCGTTCATAGACAAACTTCACTCTCTGTCTTTAAAATTCTTTTCATTCTTTCATATTTTAATACAGGTTTCATATGCCATACTTGCTGTTATTTGTAATGTAACCATTTATGAGATGAGTAATTTGGGGCTGGCACTCATTTAGTTTATTGCATGTTGTTTACTGAAGCATAGTATCTAGATGGCTGTTAAATATTATTAACTGGTAATGAAAGTAACACCAAGAGTGACGTGGTATTCTGTAAACTTGACGGATTGCCTCTTGAGGCCTTGGCGTTCTTATTTGTAATGGAGGCTGTCTTACTTGTAAAAGACCCTGCTCAGTGTTAACATCTTGTGATTTTCTGATCATCCCTTAAAAAGATTTGTACAGTAAGTACTGCTATCATCCATACTTGTGCTGTTATTTCAAAGGGAAATGGACATCTTTGGTTGCAGTATGGAAATGAATTTAGATTAGATGCTTGTGAGAATGTTATTTATGCTGTAAATTATAGTTTAAAATGATTAAAATTTTAAATCCAAGGGAGTACATTTTCATAGAGTAGTTTTTCAGAGCAACTCAACTTTTAGAAGTATGGGTTGAACTATATATTAAACACCCTGCTGAGGAACCTAAGAATAAAGAAATGTTTTGTAATATAGTTGCTGACATATTAATTGCTTCACTCACTTTTGTTCTGGAAATAGCTTCATAGCACAGTTCAACATGATTGAGATATTGATAATTTTTTTTTTTTTTTTTGCAAAATTCCCAATTTTTCAGTCTAACTTGCTCTCTCTCCTCACGCATCTGTTCTTACAAAAAGGACAATGAATCAGGCTGAGTATAAAGCTATCTGGAAATTTTATATTTCAGGAGGAGGAAAGTTTTGTTCTTCCCTTACTTAATCTGTTTTCAGAGGGAATGAAGAAAAGCATTTGTAGAGTTAAAACTTTCCCCCATGCATTTATGTATCAGGAAAAGTGGTTTTAGATGAAATGGCTCATAGACCTGTTAGTCTCCTGTCTTTTTTTAAAGTCAGATAAGAGTTTTATTTTGGGGAAAGCTGAAATCTAGCTGGGCTAGATTGGAACATGTAGTGGTTGGCAAGGTTCTAAAAGATAAAGAGTCATGATTAAGAGGCTCTTTACCAGGAGTGACCAGGTGAGAGGCTTGTAGCTATTTGTGGAATTTTCCTGGTGAGGCTTTTGGACTGGCGTAACCCTGAGAAACAGAGTGACTCTGTGCCTTCAGATCTGTCACTGTACAGTGGGGCGGACCCTTCTCTCCTCCACTTAAGAGCTGCCCTCCAAAAGTCACTTTTTACTTTTTACTTGTTCCTCTTTCAAAAGTATGTCAGGATAGAGTTCTGCAAAGGGTACATTCATGCTTGAAAATTCGTCTAATCTTGAATACAAGGATTTTATTTTATTTTATTTTTTAAGAGTTTATTTATTTATTTGAGAGAGAGCGTGAGGGCATGGGAGGATCAAGGAAGAGGAAAAAGCAGACTCCCAGCTCAGCACAGAGTGGGACATCGGACTTGATCCCAGGACCCTAGCTTCATGACCTGAACTGAAGGCAGGCGCTTCAGACTGAGCCACCCAGGTGCCCCAATACAAGGATTTTAAATCGTACTCAGAATCAGAAGTACCTGTTTGGGGTTTTGAAGAGTTTTCCTTCCACTGTAACGGATCTCAGTTGAGGGGAGGAGGGAAGGGCAGGTTTATTGGTTGGTATTTAAGATCAACCTGTGAGTCTGTGCTGTATTGATGGGTTCTTTTACCAACCACTTGTTTCAGATAAAATGGATGTACAAAGTTGTTTCATAAAGAAAGAAATAGACATAAATTCACACTTGCTCTTCGAATCACTTGATATATATTACGTATACTTTTAAAAGAACCCATTTCTGGGGTGGGGGGCGAAATGGCTATCATCTTGTGCAGCTATACATAAGATGTATTTATTTTTTTAAAAGTTTCTTCTGTAGGTAGAATAATAAAGTGCAATAATTTAAGTTGTGCAGGAGTTATTATATAATATACTATGCCCAGGGGGCCCATTTCCTCTTAGAAATTTCAAGATTGGTCACTAAACTTGAAAACACACACACAAACAAGCCTTATGAAAACAAAAATTGGATCAGAAATGAAAATCTACAAGATAATAGGGAAAGCAGAATACAAAAATGATAACATAGAGCAAGTCTTCATTGACTTTTGATGTATGTGCTTAACACTGGATTAGCATTAAAAGGGAATTAACCCTATATACAATTTTTTGTTCAAGATCTAGAATTATCTATGATCATTTAGTATAGATTTCTAAAAATGAAATTATTGGCTAAAATATTTTAAAGCTGTTCACATACATACTGCCTGAATTATTATTTAGAAAGGTTGTATTAGTTTATAATTAGCATTGCATTGGAATGGTTTTCTCACAATCCCTGCACCAATAACTTGGTGTTATTTACATGCTTTACAGTTTTCAGTTTGGTGGGTAAAAAATGTCTCTCTAATTTCTATGATTTATGCTGACATTGATGAGTTTAAATGTTTTCATGTGTTTATGGGCCTTTTTTGGATATGAGTTCTGAGTGTTGTTTTTATGGTCATGTGTTTTTTTTGGTCAATGACTGTTGGTAAGGAGTACATCAAAGTTGTTATTTGTCTTGGTAGAAAGTTGGTAGAAAGAACTGACATGTCTAATAATAGTCATAATAATTCATAGTAATGTCTTAATAATTCATTATGATATATGCATGTAGATTAATAGGATAAGTCTATTATAGGTCATGTCTTCTAAAATTTTAAAGATGAAGACTATTGCTATACAGTAGGGTAAAAAGATTGGTTAAGTACTTAATATGCATTTTTTTATTAACATATAATGTTTTATTTGCCCCAGGGGTACAGGTCTGTGAATTGTCAGTTTAATATGCATTTTTATCACCATTTTACTTTTAGTATTTGTACCTAGAACAAAGATTGAAAGCACATACGTCAGAATGTTAACTATGGTAATTCCTGGGTGGAGAGAATAAAGGTGATGTTTAAAAAAATTATTTATAGTTTTCTAGAGTTACTAAATTTTCTACAGTGAGCAGGTGTTACTTAATTATATGTAAAAAAAGGTGATGGGAACACAATTGGAATGATCAGTGATAACAACTTAAGAGGTTGACAAAACATTTTTTCATATCGTCCAAGATTAAAATGATTAATTTTTATTGTTATTTTCTTTGGAGGTCATTATGTCACAGAAAAATTTTGGTTGGGGTGTATAAATTTATGGAATTCTGAGTAAGTGTTGGTTTAAGAAAATGGGTGTACTTTTGGCAATTGAATTCATTAAGTGCATACTTTTTAATCCTTGGTAAAATTGATACTGCATTTGTGGTTAAGCTTGTCAATATTATGGGGGGGGAGATATTTCAGTGTATTTTAAATTATGATGATAACATTTGCATAGGTGTTAGATGCTTTCCTTGAGGTGCTATTGTGTGTGTATAAAAGTATGCTTTTAAAAACTGAGCATATATTTTGGATTTGAAGAGAAAAGTATATTTTAATGAGTAGTCTTACTAAAAATAATAAATATTTGTTTATTTATAATTCTAATAATTCTTCCACGTCTTTCTTTCTGACCTGTTAAATTACTGAGCCTCAATAGCTTTTCTCTTTCAGAAGTTGAGAGAGATGTCAAGTTTAGTACCTTGGCTATATGTAATCCTGTGAAAACATTTGCATGCTCTCAGTTAAAAACAGGATTTTGAGTTCTAGGACTCCACAGCGTCCTTTTGAATATGTTTCCTGTCACAAAACACCAGCCAATATGTAGTTTCCTGTTGTTCTTCTTAACAAAAGTTTTAGCTGAAAAGAGATTCATTTGATGTATGATTAGGCTATATGGTAGTATATAATATTTTTAGTTAGGGTTAAAGGGTCAGTTCCTCTCATGCATTGGATTGGATAGTGTTCCACCTTTGAAAAGCTTTGGTAGATAATGCTGGAGCATATAGGTGATAACAAAAATATTTTGTTGAGTGGCAGAGTTTTCTGAAATTAGAAGTTAGAAGTATTGCTTCTGGCCTAATTGGATCAACTGATAACTCAAATCTTAAAATTTTAAGCAATTCTGGCATTTTACAAGCTCTGGTGAAGTCGTAATTAAATTGCCTCATTGTATACACTGGTGCTGCATTACCATTTTCCTTTAGGTGTACTTAAACCTTACTACATACAATGTGGCTAATAAATTCTGTTTGTATTTTATTGAATATTGATTTTATAATAGTAATACTCCTATGATTGATTGTATATAATTTTAAGGATTATGTGAAGGAGAAAAGGCAACATTATTATGCATCCAGCTAACTTTGAGATGAAACTCGTGTTTTTCCATTGGGAGATTCTGATGCTTGTGGAATTTTTATGTTGCTGGTTCCTTTTCTGAATAATGAGTTCTGTGAGTAGTATTTTTAAGGAACTAGAGAACTCTCAGGAGATTGCCCCATTTGCAAATATAACAAATCAGAAGTTTTAGTTTGAAGTTAGTTGGTTTTGGCTCTTACTGTTTTGTAACATTCTTGCCCTTAAATCTAGAAAGGAACCATTGATTAAGTAGAGTTGATTCCTCTCACTGGAGGATGGTGGAAATAGATTGTAAATATTAATATGAAATACTTTCTTCTGCCAAGTTTTTATTTAAATTTGTTAGTTAACTAACCTGCAGTGTAATGTTAGTTTCAGGTGTAGAATGTGGTGATGCAGCACTTGCATACAACACCCAGAGCTCATCTCAAGTTAATGTGGAATACTTTTGAAGGTGTCTTTTTTACCATGTGTTGTATTTAATATTTAGGTAGTATTATTAGTTAAGGTTCTCCAGAGAAACAGAATCAAATAATAGAAGATGTGTTTGTGTGTGTGTGTGTGTGTGTTGCGGGGGGGCGTTGGTGAGGGAGAGAGAGAGAGACAGAGACACAGATAGGAATTTATTTAAGGTTTGGCCCACACGATTATGAAGGCTGGTGAGTCCAAGATCTACAGGGTGGGCTGGCAGGCTGGACACCCAGGGAAGGGCTGGTGTTGTAGTTTCAGTCCAAAATCTGTCAAATTGGAGACTCAGGGAAGGAAGGCTGGAGGGTAAGGATTCAAGTCCAAAGACCATCTGCTGGAGAATGCCTTCTTTTTCAAGGGGAAGTTGGTCTTTTGTTCAACTCAGGGTTCAACTGACTGTTTAAGGCCTACCCATGTTATGGAGGGTAATCTGCTTTACTCCGATTTAAATGTTAATCTCGTTCAAAAACACCCTTACAGAAACATCCTGAATAATATTTGGCCAGGTTTCTGGGCATTCTGGCCCAACCAAGTTGTCACATAAAATGAACTTTTATAGTCAGATTTTCTTACTTGGTTCTAACCTCTGAAGCAGTTTCAGGAAAAAAAGAAACAAAACAAAACCTCAGTTTTTTCCCTCATATCTTAGTGGAGTTGTTCTGCTATCTGTTTTTCTTAGAAAACTTGCGAACAGAGTTCTCCCTCTTGGGGCAGTTTGTAGTAGTAGTAGTCGCAGTAGGAAGATCACATGGTTTGGAATCAGATTGGATCCAGATCCTGCTGACATGATCTACTTAATAAAGTTTGTTTCCAGTTTGAAAGCAGAGACTTCGTCTTATGGTCGTGTCTCCAGGACTGCTACAGTGCCTGGCACATAGTAGGTACACAATCAGTGGTGGTAACCTTTGATGTCCTTATCCATGTTCCTTCCCCTTCCCCATTCCCTCCCCACATCTGAAGGTCCAAACGGGGATGACAGTGATAATATTTGTACACGTATAATGATTGTATAATTTATTTATAAGTGAAATCCTTCAAGTTAGCAGTTAGAAATGAAGGCTGAGTGATCCCATTACAGATGGTAATCTTTTCTGGCCCCTGCTCTGGCTGGCTGAAGCTCTTGTGCTCTTTCATTTGGGAAATCTCAGTCTATTGCCCTGTAAGATAATGACAGTTTATAACTAACCAGAGACGGTCATTAAAGTATGGTTGCATGAGATATAGCTGTGAGGGTTGAAGGGGGAAAGTATTCATTTTGCCTTAACTTTATTTCTGCTTTGAGTGATCGACCAAGCTTGTAATTAATTGCAAGAAAATATAAAAATTGAGGTTCCATACGAAAGTTGTAAAGCTACTTAGAAATTGCAGTAATTTGCTAAACTTTGGTAAATTGTATATGTGAATATATCTGTATTCTTACATGAAAATTGAAAATTTAAATAAAGAAGGCAGTTGAATTATTTCTTAACATTTAGTCGCTTCCCCACTTTATTTCCTGACCTGTTTATTAAAATGTGGTTTCTTTTGTACTTTTCTTTGATTAGAGAGGAAATGCCTTTTTTTTGGATAATATCTCCCCCCACCCCTTTGATAATTGATTTTAGAAATGTCTTTGGTTTTAATTGCAGACCTAAGTTATAATTTTATAATTATTTTGGTAGTTAGTTTTCTCATTCTCTAATCAGGCAGGCTCTTGCTGAGTATGACTTGTTTATCCAGAAAACGGTTTTTCATTTTTCTCCATGACTTGTAAGTAATTAGTAATAAACTGCATTGGAACAAATAATCCAAGGTCTTCAAATCATATTTTTTTGTCTGTATGTTTCCTCCATGAATTATATTATCTGGGAGAAGTCTGACAGTTGTATTAGACTAAAATATGATATGGCTTTGCTTGTTCATGTAAATTCGTTTAGGTACAAAATGTATGTCATTTTCCCCAGGCAGAAATAGCTTTTAATGGCACTCTAAGAAAGAGAATTGCTAAGCTGTTTTTCTGCATTTTTCTTTTAAAATAAAAATACCCTGTTTGGAGGTTTATGTACATATCTGGTGACACACAAAAAAGTGTTCTGTTAAAAAAAGCAAAACACCTTTAGGTGATAGCGATGTTGGTAAAAACATATGGCCTTATACTGTTCACGTTGTTTGAGTGACTTGAGCCAGTATGTCAGATACTGTTATGTACTGTATGTTATTACTGCTGGTGATATTTTGCTTTGAGATTAATATGATTCTAACACTCTGCAATTACTGCTTGGGCATTAGGGTTGATAGATCACTTATGATTCAGGTGTTTATGAATAGCTGCTTATGCTGCAGCCATTTTGACCCATTGTCTTCTAATTGATTGTTAGCAGTCGGCCAGCATTATTGAATCCTTAGTATGTGTTGAGCATGGGACTTGATGTGTGGATATTTTTTGTTTGCTTGTTTTTGTTTTGTGTTTTTTTTTTTTTCATTTCATTTTATTTTATTTCTTTTCAGTGTTCCAGAATTCATTGTTTATGCACCATACCCAGTGCTCCATGCAATACATGCCCTCCTGAATACCCACCAGCAGGCCGATGTGTGGTTATTAAGATAAATAAGAGAAGCCCTTGCTTCTCAAGGAATGCATAGTCTTGACAAGGAGGTAGAGAACAAAACCCGTATAGGATAGTGGAATAAGTACTAGGATATGGTTATAGTCAGAAGGTGACTGTATGTGATTTGGGGGCCAAACTGTGACTTTTTTTCAGAATAAAACAGGAGTAAGAATTATATATGTTTGAGAAACCAGAAAATCTGAGTGTGTGTTTTATTTACTTATTTTTTAAAAAGAACACAGACCATTGCTTCGTCTTCTTCGTATCCCACAGTGTCTAGGGTGACCATATGATTTATTGTCAAACTGAGATGCTTTTCTGACAGCAAAAGGACTGTTGTTAGCACTTAGTCTCCAACAATGGGCATAACCTATGTCTGACCCAGGGTGGCCAGTACACTGCGTTGCCTGCATATAACAGAGTGCTGAGGTCCTTTCTTCGTCAGGAGGAGGGAACTCATCAGGGAGGGCTCCTTAGACGAAATGGTACTGAGACTTCCAAGATGATTAACAGTTAATTAGGTAGAGAAGTGGGACATTCTAAGTCCAGGAAAGGTACGTTTGAGGTAACTGTAGATAAATCAGAACAACTAGAGGAACAGTGGGGGGATGCGTGTGCATGTGTGCATGCGTGTGCGTGTGTGTGTGTGTGTAGAGTCAGAATGTAGGCAGGTAATAGTTCAAGGACAGACTTGTCTACTATGGGGTTGGAAACAGATGCAAACTGGAGAGTCACTGAGGAATTTAAAGGGGTAGTTGACCTCGCCACTTTGCTCTAGTGACTCCTTCTTACATGTTGCTGGTTTTGGAAAGCTGGAAGAGATCCATCAGTCCTCTATTCCTTCTCTTTCATTCACTCTGTTCTTTCAGTAAACATTTATCTTAGTGCTTAGATTCTGAACCTATTTTTGCTTGTTTCTTGTCTTTCTAGGTGTATGTTTAATTGACTATTATGTATATTGATAAAATATGAGTGTTCAGTGTCTTTTCTGTAAAAATGTAAATTGAAATCTCCTGATGAGGAGGTCACCTAAAAATCTTGCTGTTGAATTAAATGAGGGTGGTAGGGATTAATACAACTGTTTGACCAAACAGCTAAAATGATCAATTACTCCAGTTATTTTTCAAGTGTCTTTAAGTTTTTGATCCACTTTAAGAAAGTCAAACTGGCCATCATAGCCTGGGCATAATGCTGATTGTTAACCTGAGGGCATAAACCCAAAGCAAAAGGCCTGGCCTGATACCCAGAGATCAGGGAAGGAATGTACATTTAGTTGTCTCATGTCAATCAAGACCTGATAAAATATAAATCACTTTTTATGATTTCCCCACTTTAACTGCTTTTTTCAATTAGTTGACAAACTCTTAGTCCAGATTACTTCTGCTAAGAGAGCATCTTCTTGTAAAGAATGTCTGCTCTAAGCTAGCACTAAGCTAATCGCCTAAATTAAATATTGGAACATATTCTTTTTCAAAGAGCCTACATTCCAGTGGGAGAGATGGATGGGTGAGTCAACAGTTATAATATAGTGAGAGATGCACTGTGTTAGAGTTGTGCACAGGGCACTGAGGGCAGAGAAAGGTCACCTAGGTTCTGGATAGAAGTGAGGAGAAACTTCTAGGAGAAGGTGAAGCTCTAGCTAAGTTTCAAAGGTTTAGTAAGTGTCTGTAGAGGAAGGGGAAGGTGTGCAAGGTAGTAGGGAGGCACAAAGGAGAGAAAAACTCATCTGTTGCAGATCTTAAAGTAGTTTAAGGTTGTCGATACACGGTAAGGCAAGTTCAGATTGGGAGGGTTCTCTGTGCTAAGACTTAGGAGTTTGCATACTTTTCTTAAAACTTATCAGTCATAGGGGATTTTGAGCATGGAAAGGCATGGTCGGATTCGTGTATTAGAGAGGCTGCTCTTATGGAGGGTGGAAGCTGGATGAAAGGGTCAGGTATGGAGATGGGGACGAGGTGGGTATGTAGGAATCCAAATGAACAGGGATAAGACTGGTGAATATTTACAAGAAGGGGGGTCAAGACAGGCAAAGGGCAACCTGGGGCAAGACATAAAGTGGAAGGTGATGAGGGGTGCTGGTTTTTTTTTTTTTTAATAAAGTTAACCTTTGAGTGCGAAAATCATATGCGCCAGTTTCTTATTCATCTCCTGTATTTTTCCTTCCGTCTCATAATAGAACCTTGCCTCATGCTTAGTTTATAACTGGTACTCAGTAAATGGGAGGTAGTGAAGGAATTAGCTGCATATAAAGAGGGAGTTGCTTGTCTTTGATCCAACAGTTGCAAAATTGGATGGATGAACTGATGGGGTCTTTTGGGGAGCACAGTGGGTATGAGAGCTGGATCTGGGTTTCAGTGATATTGGGGTACCATGAGAAGAGGAAAGACCAGGATAAGGGGGTAAGACCTGGTGGGAGTACAGGGAGGCAGCATCATGGATCCTTCACATTTTGGAGGAACAAAGATTCAGAAACAATGCTTTGGAGAAAGCTTGAAAGAGAAGTTTAGAAAGATTTAAGAAGTATAAAGGTTTAACAGCCTTGCTAGTGGGTTGGTAGGTGAAGTAGGGTACTCTGAGTAATTCTGAGGAAAGAGGGTGACATTTATGGATTGAGACTGGGGAAGAACACTTCTGATTAGGAAAGGTCAAAGAGGTACAGAGATGTAGAGACGCTGACTCGCATTTATTTCTGATCAAATAAGTTAGTACTACTGGACCTTTTGAAAAACTGTAATAGTAACTCAGAGCCATGTCCAAGGTTGGTGGCAGAATCGGAAGCAGGGTTCGGAGTTGAAAAGAACCAGTGCTAAGCTTAGCTGTCAGCGTTTTGCAGGTTAAGCTCTAGATTTTTATTGCATCCATCCAAAATGGTCGGGTACGCAGATGGTGGTCATCTTCTCTAGAATTACTTTGCCTGGACTGCGAAAAGCTTTTCTTTATTTTCTTTGTACATTTTTCTAGCTGTAATTTGCCCCCTGATACCAGATCTGCGATGATCCTTAACAAAGGCTCCAGAGTGACAAACGTGAATGTTATTCTAAATCATTAGTGGACTGAAATAGTCCTTCTTTCAGTCTTAATTTGCATTGCAAAAGTAAGTGCTCCTCAGTAAGATACTGTGTTTGTTTTCTTTTCTGAAGGCGTGGTAAGCTTCAGATGGGATTCTAGTAACTCCTTATTTGATTTCAAGCAATTGCCTTTGACAGGTCCTTGTAAATTAAAATCTTCTTCCTGTTGGCCTGATGTCATACAGTGAGATACTGTTCCCACGAAGGGATGCCACTTTATAAAAATGCTAAAAGTAGTCATGAAAATGAATAGAGAAGACATACAGTTAATGCAAATAGGACATATACTAAACACACTAATAACGGAATTGTTCCTGGTAGGGATTTTTCCTGCGTGAATTAGACTGGCTGTAGGTTCTTAAAATACCACTTCTATGTGTATGAATGTGTGCCTCTAAAAGTATTTAGATGGGAATGGCTGTTTCCATGGCTATTTCTTCTTCAGTGAATTTTTGCTGCTGAAGATACACTGACCTTCAGGCTTTTGGCATTTGTTTTACTTGAGGTAGGTGTTGGGCTGGGCATTAGCCACTTTTAAAGACAAGTTCAGTTTTCTTTGTTGTTGTTGTTTTAAAGATTTTATTTATTTGAGAGAGAGCATGAAGGGAGGGGGCAGGGCAGAGGGAGAAGCAGACTCCCTGATGAGCAGGGAGCCCAGCACAGGGCTGGGTCCCAGGACCCTGGCTGGGATCATGACCTGAGCTGAAGGCAGGTGCTTAACCGACTGGGTCACCAGGCGTCCCATGATTATTATTTTTAAGCGAATCTATATCTACTGGCTGAAAAACACGTTGGATTTTTGTGTTGTATTTTACTTAATGATTTTGTTAATGGTGTCAACCAGGTTGACTTGGTACTGACTCTATACTTGAATTCTGTAAAATGAAGGTGCTGGATTAGGTAATCTTTTTATCTAGAAGTGCTTTGTAGATACAAAATATCAAGGCTGTGTTATAGAATTCTTGATTTGGTACATAAATAATCAGACACCTTACCTTTGTGAATGTTGTTTTGAGGTGTTAGTTTAGTGTTTGCTAAGTTTATTAGAACTGAGGCAGAGTTTTGGAGAGCTAATTCTGGAAGTTAAATTAAGCTCAGTGTTAAAATTGAGAGAATATATATTCACAGCATTTGACCTTGGAATTATAGGTAGGAGTGGTTGAGAGGAAGGGAAAGGGGGATGGTGGGACTCTTCGTGACAGTTCATGAATTAAATGAACCACCTACTCTACCAATAATTATGATACATCTTTTTTTTTTTTTTAATGCTGCTCTTCCAAGGATGGAGTTTCCAGCCTACCTGGAGCATATACTTTTTTTCTTTTTTTCCCCCTTTGGTCAGGAAAGGAAATAGAGTTTTGATTCATTAACCTTCTATCCTCTGATCTCCGGTGTGACTGGTATCACATAACTGTGCATGATGTGTATCTGCTGAGTAGCCCTGTGTGATGGAATATGTGACTCTATGATTAGACGTCAGGAAGAAATGAGCTTTGACTATTAAATACACACACACATACACACAGGCTGTCTTTGGCCATCTATGTATACCCATGTCTCTCTGCACATACAGGTCAGGTGTGTATCATATAGTGTCCTGCCACTGGGGAGGAAAATGTGAGAACTTTATTGTTAAGAACAGTTACATCATCAGACTACAAAGCTCCAAGAAATTCTCTGGCAGCATAGTTTGCCATGATCCAACTGGGAATGTGCAAATTATAAGGAAATTGACAGAGAGAAATTCACTGTGGTTCAGTTTTTAACTGCAGGCTGCTCCCTCTCTGAAAAGTCTAAAATACAACAAGGTGAAGTTAAAATGTTCTGAACTATTTGCAGAAATGCCACCGAAGCATGTAAAGTATCAAAGTGCTTCTGAAGTCATCACTGAATTCAGGTAGACAGGCAGAGAGATCAGAATAGAAGGTGAAGTGGGAGTCGTTCCCCTCCCTTCTCCCAGCTGTACTGGAGACAACTGCAGTGTGGTTGAGCTCTGTGTCTACATGTGAAATCAGAGTGAGCAGGGCCTCTAACCTGTCAGCTGGGGATGAGCTGGAGAGTGCCATCCTAGAGCAAAGCACTGGGAGATAGGCGATTAGGGTGCTCACAGCCCCCAGGATAAGTCACCCAAGTGTTTTAGTTTAATTACGTTGTCTCTATTCTGTAACCACCCAGGGATTTCCCCATAACTGAAGGAATTTTCCTAATCACGTGAACACTTAACAGTAATAGAATAACAGGAAATAGTCTTGATTCTAGAGCTAAGAGAACAGCCTCTATAGGTTTGTGAGTATGGGCGTGCTAATCCATTACCAGTGGACCAACAGTCAAAAAGTGTTTGAGTCTCCTCATCCTAGATCTCCAGGAAGTTCATTTGTTCTCTATCTCACAAACTTCCCGTTTAAAAGTCCTTTTGTTACTCTGCTTCAACCAAATAATCTACATGCCTGTGAGCTCCTTAGGCAGGTCGCTCTATGTCTTTGTAATTTTTGGGTGCCCCCTGTCTATGGCACACTTTGGGTGTTCAATAATTAATTGTGAATGAATGAAACCTTACAGCCATCTACCCCTGTTAGTTCTACGAGCGTAGGTCCTGATTTCCAGAGCTCTTAGACATTAGAGTAGTGAAGCCTGTGAAGTAGAAGTATGTAGTGATAAGGGGTTTGGTTTAATGCAGAACTATATGCATCTCATGTAAACTGCTTTTTAGGGGAAAAACTGGGGAAATAAAAATTGTTTTTCTTTCTTTTTTCTGTTTGATTTTTGAGGTGAAGATAGTCAAGATAGCTGATGCCCTATTTCCTTAGCCCAGTCATTAGATAGGTGGCACTGTGATGGATACGGGCCTTTTTTGCAAGAGGTGATGTAAGTAAAAATTGGTATAGCCTTTTGGATAGGTTGCCAAGCCATCTCACTTCTTAGTTTAATTTGGAATAACTTTGAGTTAGTTTTCTTTTGTAGTTTCTAATATTGTGTAAACTGATTCGTTGAATGTTTGCTTTGGGCATGGCGGTACTTTAGACATCTCTCCATTTTCTCATGGGATTATTTGGTTTTTACCTTGCCATTATTCCAGCAAATTTATGATGGTGCTTATGGAAAGGGAGCAGATATTTGAGGTATTATGATTATTATTTTTAAAGATTATTTATTTATTTGAGAGAGAGAAAGGGAGAGACAGAGCAAGCAGGAGGGGCAGAGGGAGAGGGACAGAGAATCTCAAGCAGAAACCGTGCTAAGCATAGAGCCAGATGTGGGGCTCAATCTCACACTAATAGCCTGAGCTGAAACCAAGAGTTGAGGCGTAAGGACTGTGCCATCCAGGTGTCCCCAAGGTATTGTTTATTTAAAGGACATGGTTTTTCTAGTGGAGAAGGTGCTTTGTGCAATTCAATTCAAGCATCTTCTCACTGTAGCCTTTGTATAAGTCTGGCAGTGTACAAAAGTGATGTTTTAATATCTTATTTATTTGGATTTTATTTTTATTTGAAATGCTTATTGCTTAGATGTTTATATTATTATAGTTATTTGATGTGTAACTTTTATTTTTTTCTTGTTTTATTTCTGTTTTCGATGTTTTCCTCTTACATGGTTTCATTTTTCCCCTGTGAGAAAGTAATTAGGGCCCTCAAGTCTGCTGCTCTCTTTGTCTTTTTCTAGCTTCTTATGCATAAACATCATACAGCTGGAGTTGATAAAATAATTTTTTTTCTTTTAGTTAACAAAACTACACTGTGATGATGTTTCAGCAACAGAAATTTAAATCTGGTTTTATTTCAGATGTGTTTTGGTTATTGTTTCTGTAATAAGGTACAGACTCCCCAGTTAAGTTGTTATGTACAGTTTTGTTATTAAATTGCCATTTTGATGGGGCGCCTGGGTGGCTCAGTGGGTTAAAGCCTCTGCCTTCAGCTCAGGTCATGATCCCAGGGTTCTGGGATCCAGTCCTGCAACTGGCTCTCTGCTTAGCAGGGAGCCTGCTTCCCTTCCTCTCTCTGCCTGCTTCTCTGCCTATTTGTGATCTCTGTCTGTCAAATAAATAAACAAAATCTTAAAAAAAAAATAAATTGCCATTTTGAGGCCCCACATTCACCCATAAACCTCTTAATAGAATTCCCCCCCTTTGCGGTCTATTTAATATTCAAAATTTTGTCCTCACTTGTAAGGTTTTCCCTCTATACTTTCATTAGTTCTCTTTTTTACTAACATTTCCTGCTGTTTTCCCTTTCATTTTATTTTGCTTACATAAACACATTTGTTTCTTACTTGAAGCTTTTTTTTTTTTTTTGGTAATGTTGTGGATGGTATTTCCCAAAGGATTCCAAGTGATTTCCAAAAAGGAAACACAATAAAAAACAAATAAAATTAAATAGAGAATCAGGATTAAAGTGAAGAGGAGCTCAAATGTGGAGACTGTAAGTCAGCAGACCTGGTTGCTTGCTTTGTGCTTCACATGTGATCTTAAGTATCCCGTAACTCATAGTGAGAAGGAGGTATACTCAGCCCCATGTTTCTAATACTAAGGACAAGCAGCATTTTTTTCTTTCTTTAACCTCAGAAGCAACAAAGCTTTTGTTCCAAAACCAAAAGTTTTTGCATAGAACATTATTGCATTGATGATCGCAGAGAGGCAGGCAGAGAGAGAGGGGAAAGCAGGATCCCTGCTGAACAGAGAGCCCAATGTGGAGTTTGATCCCAGGACCCTGAGATCATGACCTGAGCCGAAGGCAGAGGCTTAACCCACTGAGCCACCCAGGCGCCCTACTTTGTGTTTTCATACATTGTCTCTGGAGAGGTCGTTTTCCCCCCGCCTGAAATTGGTCACCTTTAGTTTTTTTCTTTTCTCTCTCTTGAGGAAAGAGGGGATGGTAGTGTTGAGCTACTACTTAAACATTATTCCTTGCCAAAGCCCTTCTTAAAGCACCAATAAGCAAGGGATTTGTATAGTCTAGAGTCAAATAATAAGATGTGGTAGCTTATCCCAAAGATGTATTTTACTGGATATTAGTTTTTTAGGGAGCACTTTGAAAACATGGTTCTGTGGTTAATTATGTTTGGGAAACTTTATACTAGAGCATCTTCTATCACAAGACTATTATTAGCCTCTTCGCGGCTCCAAGGAGACCACGCTGTTACATTTTTTGAAAAAATTCTCTTCCCACCTTATTCTTTTTCGTTTAGCATTCCATGATGTCAATTAGCATTCCATGGCTCATGGAGCTACTTTGGGATAAGTTGTTGTACAGTTTTTAAAGTAGAATATTTCTTTTAAGTTGCATTTCAGAAGTTCAGTTGCTCTTACTGCCTTCTCCTTCCTCACTGATTATCCCAGAAATCTTGAATTTTATAATAGTGAATGTTAGGTTATGATAAAGTGTTTTCAATTAATGAAAGTGCTGCTACTTTTAACTTGCAGTAAAGCTTGTTGATTGAAGTAGTCCATTTTTGCTGTTTCATTCTAGAAACCAGAGATTCTGGATCTAAAATTTTCTTTTAATCTCCTAAATCAGCCTGGATTATAGCATGCTCTGTTTTCTAGCTCATGATAAGCATATTGCTGTAAAACATAAGAAAATTAAAAACATTGTCTTCCTATTGTTTAAATAATTGATAAGAGTGAAGTAAATATTTTAGGCTATGTTTGCACTTGGAAAAGGAAATTTGAGCAGTGATCTCATCCCCTAGAGATAGACCATTTGGATAATGAAGCCTAAATTAAAGTAGTTTTCTTCAATAACTAGGGTTAAGTATTGCTGTATGGGTACCAGAGAAGGCGGTTGACCTTATAGAGGATACTTGTAGACTCTCCTGGCTGTTTTCTTCTATTGGTAATCATTAGCTATGAGTGATCTTTTTATAAAGGGTCTCAATTTCCTTTTCTGTAAAATGAAAGAGTATTATTAGATTATCTCTTTAAGATCTCTTCCAGGTCCTAAATTCAGTTTTCTTTACTGTTGTACCTAACAAAACTTTCATTTCTCCTTTTTTTTTTCTTTTTGGCCTGGAAAGCTTTTAACATTAAAATTTTTTTTTTCAATTTTAAGATTTTATTTATTTGACAGAGAGAGAGACATAGAGAGAGCACAAGCAGGGGTAGTGGGAGAGGGAGAAGCAGGCCTCCCGCCAAGCAGAGAGCCTGATGTGGGGCTCGATCCCAGGACCCTGGGATCATGACCTGAGCCAGAGGCAGACGCTTAGCAACTGAGCCATCCAGGCGCCCCATGGCCTGGAAAGCTTTTAACACCACATGAGGCTTAGGCCAGTAACATTCTTTGTTTTTTTTTTAATACTGGAGGTCCAGAGAGAAGGACTTATCTGTTTTCATCTGATGCTCTTCTGTCTCGTTTTATGTACTGTCTTTATTCTGTGGATTCGAATAGAACTATCTTATTTGTGTGGGACATACTTATGTAGAATCGTGAATAGGGAAACCTGAGCAAAGATCAGGTTGAAAAAATTTTGGAAGTATTTTACCCTGGGATAAAATTAAAGTTGTTAGACTGCTATATTACTAAGCAATCTAAGTACAGGGACAATGAAAAACATATATACATACATATTTTTTTTAAAGATTGTTTATTTATTTATTTGACAGAGAAAGAGAGACAGCAAGAGAGGGAATACAAGCAAGGGGAGTGGGAGTGGGAGAAGCAGGCTTCCTGCTGAGCTGGGAGCCTGAAGTGGGGCTTGATCCCACGACCCTAGGATCATGACCTGAGCTGAAGGTGGACACTTAATGACTGAGCCACCCAGGCGCCCCGATACATACATATTTATTTATTTCAAAGAATAACCTACCTCAAGATAATTAAGAGCTCTAAAATTACTGAGGGGAAAATATTACCAAATGGCAAAACAGTAATTCTGTAATATGTTCAGTTTAATGAATGACTAGCTCATAGTCATTAATTGCTTCCTTGACTTTGAGAAACTAATTTTCTCTGGTTGTTAGACTTCTCAGTTCATATATGTATTTAGAATTTTCTGAATAAATTTACACGTATTAAAGTAAAAACAGGACTGAATTTTTTTGTCTTTATGCTGATTCTTTCATTTTTCAATTAATAGTATGACAGTTAAAGCCATTGTAAGGTCATTCCATGTGCATCTGTACATAAAGTCTGTGTATCAGCATTTTAAATTCTCCTTAGTATAAATATATTACAATGTATTATTTAATTTTCCTCTAATAATGGGTACTTGGTTATTTCCATTTTTTTTGCTTCCATGAACAGTGTTACAGTTAACATCTTAATATATTTTGTGTACATGTTGTGGGATGGATTCCTAGAAGTAGTGCCACCCAGAGTCCTTTCCCATCCCCTAAATTGGGTTACATTTGTCTCCCCTAAGTTTCTGAAGCTTCCTGTACGTCCCTCTAATGCTCTAAAACTACATTTTATTGTAAGTATGAGGCTGTCCCCTCCACTGGACACTCTCATGGGATGCAGATTGTGATTTATGTATTGTATCCCCAACACTGAGCACATAGTAGTGAAAAATAAATTTGAACCGGCAACTTGAAAATCAGTATCCAGCTACTCCGTTTTAGTCTTGGCCTGTCTCACACAAACTCTGTAACACTCTCGTACTATTTTCCCAGTGCATTTGGGTCATGACAGCATAGCTCCTGAAATCCAGAGCCATCAACATATGATGTGGCTCCTCTGTTCTTTGCAACTTAAGTTTCAGGAGCTTGGCATGACCCAGTGACACAGGTGTGCTTTCTTATAGAATACAATGTTTTACAAGTCTCTTGAGATAATTCTCCTAATTAGAGATGAGGGGATGAGAACTCTTATGTAATCAGCATTGTGGTAGAATGAAAAGAATCCGGGTTTGGGTGTCAGATGTTTGAAAGCGTCTTCTCTGTGGCATTCTATAACCGTTTACTGAGGGCAAGTTTATTGATCTCTTTGAGGCCTGGTTTCCTCATCTGTAAAATGCAGATAGTATTATATATTACGATTAAGTATCGGAAGGACTAAAGATCTTAAATGTGAAATGTCTACCACGAGACTTGGTACATGGTAGGTACCTGGGCAATGTTAATTCCCTTTTCCAGGTACCTTCACAATTTTCCATCCTCAAGGGGAACTGGCCTCACAAGGTCTCCACATTGATTTTCCAAACCGCTGAGAAACTCTGGTAGAGAAGAAGGTTGTTATAATTGACAAGAATCTCGGAGAGATTTTAGACAATTGCGGTTCAGTTTTTCTCATTCACACATACCTGCTTCTTCATTCCTCCCATCCCTTTGGGATGTATATGTTGACTGTGACATTGCTCTTGTTACCAGGAGAAAAGTGCTCCTAATTTACCACTGTTAGTGATTTCATGTTTTTTATTGCAAGTTCTTGTCTTTTTTCCTGTTATCCTCCCTAATGTAGTTAATTCAAAAAATGTCCTTGATCCTTTTTCAAAGTGAGTTAGGTTATACTTGTCAAAAGATCAGAAGTGGTCCTGGTTCTCATCTTTCTTGATCAAGCCCATTTTTAAATTAATCTGTAAATTTCATTAGACCAGTTTATGAGCAAACAGCAAAACTACTTTCAAAAGTATAAACTACCAGAAATAGAATCAGCTGGTTCTTTAAGTAACCTCCTTTTTGGAGGGCACAAAACTGAAATATGCCATGTCAAATGTCGCTTTGGGGATTGAATGAGTTTGGGCAGTATTTTCGTCAGTAAGTATTGTGATGCAGATATGCTACTACTGTGTTTTGTAAGGGAGAAATAAATGGTGACTTTTCTCCCCCAAACTGTGAAAGCACTGTATATGAATTTTATGAGCAAATGCATTATTACTTGTTTGATGATATAGGAATGCTAAACAAGAGGAGTTCGGTGATGTGTGATGTAGATGAGTGGCTGCAGAAGCTGTGAGGGTTAGTAGAGAGGACGGCAGATTCGGAGGGAGAAGACCTAGGTTTGGGACCTCCTGGCTGTGTAACAGCACACCTTTCTTCCCAGTTGCAATTTCTTCATAATACTTTTTCATTATGTTCATTATGTTGTTTTGGGAATTAAGTAAATGAATATGTGAAAGCACTTTCTAAAATGTAAAAGTATTGTCTACGTCAATAGACTGAACTGTTAGTGTACAAGTGGCTAACATAGTGCCGGTAGATAGTGGGTATTTTTTTTTTTTTTTTAAGATTTTATTTATTTATTTGACAGGGAGAGATAGAGATCACAAGCAAGCAGAGAGGCAGGCAGAGAAAGAGGGGGAAGCAGGCTCCCTGCTGAGCAGAGAGCCTGATGCGGGGCTCGATCCCAGGACCCTGAGATCATGATCTGAGCTGAAGGCAGAGGCTTAATCCACTGAGCCACCAGTCGTTCCAGATAGTGGGTATTAAATAAATACCTGCTGGATGAAGGAATTGGGGATATTAAGCTGGAACAATGTTTCTTTTTTATTTTTAAGGATTTTATTTGTTTATTTGAGAAAGAGAGAGCAGAGCCAGAGCATGAATGGGGGTGAGGGGCAGAGGGAGAGGGAAAATCAGACTCCCCACTGAGCAGAGAGCCCAATGCCAGGCTCAATCCCAGGACTCTGAGATCATGATATGAGCCGAAGGCAGACACTTAACTGACTGAGTCACCCATGGCTTCTTAACAGAACATTCAGTTTACTCCTTTTTATTTCCTTCTTTCTTTATGTTCCAAATCAAGAAATACTAATCTTCTGATACATAGATTTCTGGCAGAGATAAGATGTTGATAGTAATAATGGGCTGCTCCATATCCCATTGGGGTACGGAGCACCTTAGTTAAGAAAACAGACTGAATATGCAAATTATTTATATTGCAAAGACAATTTACATAATAAGTATTTATTGAACATGCACTATGGACTTATTATTTAATCAGTTAGGTAAACCATTATTAGGAGCATACCATGTCCTCAAACCCAGGGGATTGTACAGTAGTGTTGGAGCTAGCTCACTCCGCCTTACAGCCCATCAAATATGTTCTCTTTGTTTCCTCCCTTGACCTGTCCTGATTGCTGGTTGAAAGCTCTGCAAGCGCAGGGTCGTGTCTTCCTCACTCCTCTACCACCAGCACTTGGGACATAACAACTGATCAATAATTATTCATTAGTTGTTGAATCCTGAATACATGAGGATCTTTTTTTTTTTTTTTTAAGATTCTATTAATTTATTTGAGAGAGAGAAAGTGAGAGAGAGCGAGCCTAAGAGGTGGAGAGGGTCAGAGGGAGAAGCAGACTCCCTGCTGAGCGGGGAGCCTGAAGTGGGACTCGATCCTGGGATTCCAGGATCATGACCTGAGCTGAAGGCAGATGCTCAACTGAATGTCCCACTTTAAGGGTCTTGATTAATCTTTTCTCTCCCTTCCCTTCCCTTCCTTTTCCTTCCCTTTCCTCCCCTTTCCTTCCCTTTCCTTCCTTTCCTTCCTTCTCCATGCTCAGCACGGGGCTTGAGCTCACAGCCCTGAGTCACAAGCTCTACGGACTGAGCCAGCCAGGCACCCCCATGAAGGTCTTGATTTAGCAGTGTTTATACAGAAAAGAACCTGAGCCATAACAATCATAATGGCTAACCTTAATTAACACACTGTCATTTCCTCTGCTAAGTGGTTTATAGGCAATAACACATTTAATCCTCTCAATACCTTGAGAGGCTGCTGTTACTATTCACATTCTACTAATGAAATACTGGAATCTCAGAGAGACTAGATAATTTGCCTGATATAGCCATCACTCATTTTTTTTATTTCTTCTACCTGGGAGGATCCAGTATAGCATAGCCTCTCATTTTTTTCTTTTGCTGTTGCTATAGTGGAATTTAGTCTCTTTTATCCAGATGACCAGCATCCTCCCTGATGCTGTTCCCCTTCCCTACTACCTCTCTCCTAGTTCCTCCAAAGAGTCTCCTTCTTGTGATCTGTGAGTCAAAGATGATGGTAATCATAGTTCCAAAACATGAGATTGGTAGTAATGTTATATTTGTAATAAGGGAAAAGGAAAGCTTCAAGCTTTAAAGTAAAACGAATCAGTGCTGTTAGCTTCTGGAGTCCTTGAAAATAATTAAAAGTTTATTCTGAATTCCTTCAAATGTCTTCATCTATTTTATTATCTTCTCTGCTTAAATCTGTTTCTCTTCAAGACCCGAATTCAGGATCAGAAGATAAAGTATCATACATAAGATTTTTGATAGGTTCATAGAATTTGAAAACTTGAAACAGACTAATTTTTTTAAAAAGATTATTTATTTATTTGACAGACAGAGATCACAAGTAGGCAGAGAGAGAGAGGAGGAAGCAGTGTGTCCCCCCCCTCCCCCGTGCCCCCAGCAGAGAGCCGGATGTGGGGCTCCATTCCAGGACCCTGGGATCATGACCTGAGCCAAAGGCAGGGGCTTTTAACCCCCTGAGCCACCCAGGCACCCCCAGACTAATTTTTTAAATTGGGAAAAATCTTTTAAAAAATTAAAAGACTTTTTAAAAAGTTAGGATACTGAGAGTCTTAGTGTTATCTCTTCCAAAAAAGTACCTTGCCCAACTTCCACCTTTCTGTAAGCCATGAAAAGTTTTGCATAATGAAGAAACAGACCTTTTCAAGCAGCAGTGAAATCAGAGAAGAGCTGAAAATTTGGAGATTACATTATGTAGATTGTCACTATGATTCTTCATTTTGCCAGAAAGAATGAAAGACAATTAACTTCTACTTGGTTTTGATGCTATGAAAGATCAACACTTAAGAAAACTGAGAAATAGCGGGGCAGATGGTCACATACAAGAGACAAAGATAAAATGGAAGTAGAGGAAGAGGTTAAAAAAAAAAGCAGTGGCATGGAGACAAGGTTAGAGAGATCAGATGGGACAATAGAGTTGGTAACAAAGGGACCAAGCAGAGCAAAGTTCTGCCATGAACAGGTGAAATCACAGTGAGAGAGAGAGAGAGAGCGCGAGAGCTCACAGGCGGGCGGGGGGGAGAGAGAGAGAGAGAGAGAGAGAGAGTGAGAGAGTGTGTGTGTTGTCTCAACCTCTGTGAAGATAAGGACACTATATCTTTACATGTATCTTTAGCCCCAGTGACTGGTATCTGTACACTTGTATATGTGACAGTATGATTCAGGGACGATTTGAGCCTCCGCAGTGTGCCCTTCTTAAGAATGCCTGACTGTATTTGTGTATTTCAGAAAGGAGTCTATCTAAAGGTTCCTAAAACACAGTTTCATACTTAAGTGGTCAAACCTCAGTTCATTGTCAGCTTTCCCCCCTTTTTCTGCTAGGCTGACCCATTTCCCAAAATTAAAGCCTCTTGTATTTGGGGGTCTAATAGGCTTCTCTGAGCTGGCAATTGTGGGAACCTAATTTCCATTTAAATCTTGACTTGTGTGCGATTAAGTTTTAATTTCTATGCATTTAAAAAATCTTGGAAAAATCATTTTGAGGGGGCACCTGGGTGGCTCAGACCATTAAGCAACTGCTTTTAGCTCAGATTGTGAACCTGGCTGGTGTCCAAGGATCAAGCCCTGCATGGGGCTCCCCGCTCATCAGGGAGTCGTCTTCTCCCTCTGCCCCTCACTCTGCTCTAGGCTCTCTCTCATTCTTCCTCTCTCAAATACATAAATAAAATCTTAAAAAAAAAGAAAAAAGAAAAATTCATTTAAAAATCATCTTGGTGATAAGAGTTGGAGTGCAGTTTTTATTTTTAAAGTAGTCAAGGAAAGGAGAAAAACAATCACTGAATTTTTAACATGGCAGTATAGCTCATGGATTTGGTTATTTAAATTTTAGTTTTCACATCCTTGTTGTGACCTTGGGCTGAAGATCCTTGCTCTGATCCAGTTTCCTTATCTGAAAATAAGAATAATTTCTGCCTCATACAATCTTATCGATTACGTGAAATGCATTTAAATGACCTACTTTGTTGCGTTTGATACGTTGACTCACTCAATAAATGTTATTTTCCCTGCTTCCGTTTTACCTTCAGTCAGAACATTTCTCTCTGATTCTTCGTCTTTGGGCCAGTCTCTCAGAAGCTGTAAGTGCAGAAAGGGCGGTTTCCCTAGGCTATAGAAATTCCCTTGGGTTTAATTTGAACTTCAAATGAGTTCTTCTGTATTCTACCGCAGGAAACAGCCACTTCCTACACTTGATGACAGGGTGAGGCGGCTGGTGAGGTGGAGGGTTATGGACCCATCTAGGAATAAGTCAACCATCTCAATTAAAAGGCAGTCATCATAATTGAATAATTTAGAGCAGGTTGGCAAACTATGACCTCTGAGACAAAGCTAGACCTCTGTTTTTATAAATAAAGTTTTATGGAACACAGACCCTTCCATTCCTTATTTGTGCTATCAAAGCAGAATGAGTGGTTGCAAAAGAGATTGCATGGCAAGCTGAGTCTATTATCTTCCCTTTTCCAAGTGTGCCAACCACTGATTTAGAAGATTGGGAGAGTTTCTTTAGGTGAATATCAACTGAAAAACTTCGGTGTTAAATATTCATGTTTGAACAGCTATGCTGATTTTCTCATTACAAACTCCATCTTAAACTTCTGAGAGTTTGCTGCTCTGAGTCTAGGAGAGCCAAAAATATGATCTGGAATTCACAGACCTCATTAGTTCACTATTCTTGGGCTAGTTGTGTTTGGGGCAGAGAGTGTAGTCAGTCTTCATTATTATTATTTCGTGTGCTTTTTCCCAAAATTTCTGGAAAACTGTTTCAAACTTAGTAAAGTGCTGATTACAATAATTTCATGAACATTTCTTTTATATTATCTAGACATCTGTTTTTGGAAGTAAAGCTTTTATCTGTATCTGCTTCACCTAAAAATGTATTTTGAACCATCACAGCTCAAGGGGGATGGCAGTGGGATGGAGATACTATTTATTATGTTTTAGACAAAGGTAGGCCCTAGTCCATATTGATATTTAAGATAAGTCTATGAGGGGCGCCTGGCTGGCTCAGTCAGTGGAGCATGTGACTCTTGATCTTGGGGTTGTGAGTTGGAGCTCCATGTTGTATGCATAGATTACTTAAAAATAAAATAAAAAAAAAAGAAAGATAGGTCCGTTTCAGTGCATGGTGGGTGCTGATAGCTTATAAAAGAAGTTAAAAACGTGTTGGGCATTCAGATCTCTGCAGTGGAGTATGATTATGAGAGAATCAAGGAAAGCCCCATTGTGACCTACGTTTTGTCAAAACTGGAATACTTATTTCTTAAATGTTGTCAACTGGCTCATTTTTGAGGATGTTCCCTTGTTTGTGAAGTGCTACCTCCTTCTGTTTATGTGAGTGTCCAGCCTGTACTCCAGGGCTGTTTCCAATTAATACATCCTCAGTCCTCGTTGAGGCTGTCTTTCCTTCCCTGCTCTCCCACCCCAATAAATACACGCGGTGTTGATCACCTGCCCCTTTACGCCTCTCTAACAGTTGAATGAAAATTGCCAGATGTTATCACCAGCAGTGCTAAGCGTCATGTCCTCTGCACATTTATTAAACATGTAATTAGTGAAGTAGTTTGTGACTGTGGTAGAAATGTGCTCCATTAAAAAAAAAAGATAGAAAAGATCATTACTACTGTTCCGAGGAGTTGATTCATGATTCTTTAGATCAGCTAGTTTTTACTTAAGAGGGAAGAGGGCCCCTCATTTCCTAAACCTGCGGTTAAAGTTAAGCTTGGACTAAATCCAGTGTGATGACCATAGTGATCAAAGACATTTCTTTGACAGATTCGTTCATTTGTAGAAATCCCAGTCCCTGTTCCAGAGCTGTTTCTTTGGTCACTTTTTGTATACTTTGGTTCTCTGATTCTTTTTCTCAAAATAGTAGTTTGCCTGGATTTGGGATTCTGGTTACCTCTGAAAAGGATTTTGGAGAACTACTCTAGAATCTTAATTGAATTCCGTTATTTAGGGCATTGGGGGTAATAACTTTTCAGATGTGTTTGGATAGTTAGATATCAAGGATTCAAAAAATTGAAATTCTTAACCAGACTTTGGATTCTAAGTCCAGCTTTTGCACCCAGTTCCACTGGGCTTGAGGGGGATGGTCTATGATGTTTGTATTAGTAAAACTGCTTAAGAGAATACTTTCTGAAAGCACATGGTAGCCAAGAGGCCGACTTTGGTTTCTAAAGATATTGATTGCCTTGTTTGCCTTTCCTTGCATAAGATACTATCTTTACTTAACTTTCATAAGCCATACGTGCGTATTTAAAAAAAAAAAATCAGAGCAGGGTGGTAGTAAAAGCATTTAGGGTAGGTCCTTTGGTTCTTTGCTAGCAGGAGTAACCTCTTGTAAGTTACTTAACCTCTTGTGCTTTCCTTTTGTCTTACAAAAGGAGCTTGATTATACCTTCTTAGTATGTGTGCTGCCGAAGCGAGCACTTGATTATACCTTCTTAAGTGGAGATTGTAAGGCTTGTTTTCATGAGGATACGAAAGATAGGATGCTTAAGGTCAAATGAACGGAGTGAGGGTTATCTGGATAATTAAGTCTGAGACCTTTCGAGAAATGTTTTACGGGGGTGGAGGGATATATTTTAGGAAGGGTGTCTAAATAATTTAAACTGAGTTATTGTACTTGTCCCACTTCACTGAAAAATTGCCCATCTTTTACTTTGTTTTGTATGAAATTGGCATAAAACTGCCATTCTAGTCACTTCATATTTATGCCCAGCTCACAAACATCCTCTTGTTGTTCTGTCACAGTGAGAAGACAGTAACATTCCATTTAACTATATCGGTGGAAGTAGGCTAAAATATTTATGAACATATGTTTTGAAATTTGGAAACATTGGAGGAAGAAAATCAATAAAGATGTAAATTTGTTTTGTTAAAACAGTTTGAATCTGTTAAATATTTTCTCAGTAATCTGCTTGACATGCACAAACCACTATAAATAGAGATAAAAGAACTTGTTAACAAAGAGGTTTGTGTGAGTACAAAATTTATTTTTTGGATTTTGTTTCATTAGTCTGAATATTAATTTTAATTTGTTTTACTACATCAGTGGCTCACATAGCATTAGTTCTGGGAACTTACAGTCATCAGAAAGCTAATATGATGCTAAGAATGTACAGAGATTTTTTTTTTTTAAAGATTTATTTATTTGAGAGAGAGAGAGAGAGTGTGCTTGTGAGCTAGGGGAAGGGCAGAGGGAGTGGGAGAAGAAGGAAGCAGACTCCTCACTCAGCACAGAGCTGGACTTGAGGCTAGATCCGAGGACCCTGAGATCATGACCTGAGCTGAAATCAAGAGTCTGAAGCTTACCTGACTGAGCCACTCAGGCTCCCCAAGATTCTTAACAAAGCTTAAAATTGCACATAAATAAGATGTATTGAGACTCTTAAACTAATTTAACACCTGTATCATAACAAAGGTCCTGAAAGCTTTTCCTCTCTTTAACTAGCACTTTGAAGCTTTCTGGGAATACCCTGGGTAACTTACACCTTAATGCTCCTTAGAAGCCTGTGGCCTGAAGTTTGTGGTCCAAATATGGTCATTTTTTTTTTCCTTCTCTAAGCTGAGATAGGTTAACATTTTCAAAAAGTTCTTAAATATTAGGGGAGGAATGGTAAGAAAATACTTTTTTTTTTTTTTAAAGAGAAATATATGGCAAGCTTTGCCCAGCTGTTTTCCATTTTTGGCTGGAGTGAGCGGAACCAGCTTAAATGATTGAGCCTGTGTGAGCGCTTTGGGGGATTTACGTGGGGCAGAATCTAGGACTAGTGTTTACCTTTGGGAGAGTAGTGTCTGATTGTCCTGAAACCCTTGCCTTTTTGTTTTCTGTACCGCCCCCAACCTCCCCAGCTTGCACAATTCACCACTGACACAGGAGGAGGAGCCTTTGGTTCAGTGGTTATATTAAGAAGGATAGTACTCAGATTTCAGATTTGTTGCTAATATAAATGGTCTCTCTGTTTTTTAATTCATGAATTGAAAGGTAATTTTAATACTGTTCCTGTGACTGGTGACTTTCTGATATTCTAAAATTCTTCTTGTAGACTTCTGGGTTTTCTAAAAAAGATAATCATACAATAGCTTACCAATTATAATTATTATAATTGATTTCTTCTTTTCTAAGACTATAACTTTGTCTTCTTTTTCTTGTCTTACTAGGACCTCCCTTAAAAATACTGAGCAGAGGTGGTGATAGTGGACTTTTTTTGTCTTGTTCTTCACTTTAGTGAGTTCTTTTATTATTACATGACTCTTGTTGACATTTTTTGGTAGATATCCTTTATCAGATTAAGAAAGTTCTAATCAGTTATTTATTTGGTGTTCTGTTTTTAAAATTTTGGTTGGATAGTCAATTTCATTGAACTTCTTTTTCGTATCTATTTAGATGATCATAGAGGATATCTCCTTTGGTTATATTGATAGGTGTTTTGATGTTAAACTGCTCTTGAATTCCTGGGATAAATCTAACTTTCTTACATTTTGAATTCACTGATTGATTTTATTTACTAACATTTTCTTCAGGAGGCTTGCCCTGGTCAGTTTTTGTGAGTGAGACAAGCCCCATGATTTTCCTTCCTCCTACTCTCCTTGCTTGGTTTTAGTATAAGGGTTATACCAGTCTCATGCAGGGGACCCAGTGGATGGGTCCTCTTCTATTTTCTGAAATAGTTCGTGTACTGCTGGAGCAATCTCTTTCTTGAGTGTTTGAATCAGTTTCTTGTGAGACCATATACTTTAAATCTTTGTGAGATTTAAAGTTTTCATTCAGTATCTTTAAAGATTATAGTGCTCTTAATTTTTTTTTTTAAAGATTTTATTTATTTATTTGACAGAGAGAGAGATCACAAGTAGGCAGAGAGGCAGGCAGAGAGAGAGGAGGAAGCAGGCTCCCCGCGGAGCAGAGAGCCCGATGTGGGGCTCGATCCCAGGACCCTGAGATCATGACCTGAGCCGAAGGCAGTGGCTTAATCCACTGAGCCACCCAGGCGCCCCTTAATTTTTTTTTTTAAAGATTTATTTATTTGACAGAGAGAGATCACAAGTAAGCAGAGAGGCCGGCAGAGAGAGAGGAGGAAGCAGGCTCCCCGCTGAGCAGACAGCCCAATGTGGGGCTCGATCCCAGGACCCTGAGATCATGACCTGAGCTGAAGGCAGAGGCTTAACCTACTGAGCCACCCAGGTGCCCCTAGTGCTCTTAATTTTAAAGCCATTTTTGAGTCAGTTTGATAGGTTATATTTTCCAGGAAATTGTGCATTTTGTCTGGTTTTCAAAATTATTAGCATCAAGTTGTTTATAATAGTCTCTTATTTTAAAACTTCTGTTGAATATGTAGTTTTTACTATTGCTAACTTGTCTTACTAATTTATTACAGCAATACAGCATATTTAGTCTTTTCAAAAGAACTACCTGTGTCTCTTGATTGTTAGGTCCTGGTCAAAGGAGCGAGACTGATACAAAGCGAAGGTCAAGCAAAGCTTTATTTCGAGCCAAGCATCGAGAATCAAACCGACCATTCGGGGTCACCTCTTACAGAGAGGGCGACCCCTCCCAGCCTCACAGACTAACTTTTATAGAGCAAGGGCCATGTGGTTGAGCCTAGCCACACACAGGTGGCCAATGAGATTGTAACACACAGAAAAGCTACATAGTCATGCTAGGTCACACATGGGTGGCCAGTTGTATAGTAGATATTTGAACTAGCCTATCACCTTGGTCAGAATTGGCGCCCAAAAGGCACCCAAAAGGCGGGGCCCACATTCTTTAGGGTGATAGTGATTGGATGTCTCCACCTGGTCTGACCTGCCCTTGTGTTTGGGCTCTGTTACCTGGGACTGGTTGACCATATTTTACTAGTTTCCTGGACTTGCTTTTAAGTCAGTCCCCTGGGTGGGGGGGGGCAGGGTCAATTTAAGTTTTACTGCATAAACAACAAAATGGCTGTTCAACCGAGATGAAATCGCTCTGGCTAAATAGGCCCTTACATTGATCTCTGTCTTTTTTTGTTTTATTAATTTCCGCTATTTGTTTTTTCTTCCATTTCCCTTGTTTTTTGTGTGTGTTCTTTTTGTAAATTCTTAATTTGATGTTTAGCTCATTAATTTTCAGTCTTTCTTTCTTTCTAATATGAGATTTTCCGACTGAATTTGACTTTGTGTACTGCATTAGCTAAATCTCACACATTTTTATATTAGTATGTTTTTTACTGTTCACTTTTAAGCATTTCCTGATTTCTATAGTGATTACTCCAAACCAGTAAGTTAGTTAGATCTATGTTTTAAAATACTCTAATTCATGTCCCCCCCACTTACGTTTTTGTTATTTATTTTGAACTTAAACTTCTAACTATAGACCGTAGAGAATATGGTATGTATGATGTTGATTTTTTTGAAATTAAGACTGGCTTTAAGACTTAGTTTATGGCCAGTTTTTGTAGCTGTTTTCCGTATGCTTGGCAGGAGTTGGTAGTCCCCGGTTCATGACAACCGTTTTCTGTATATGCACATTAACTCAAGTTTGGTACTTATATTTGCTGAGTGTTTTATTAGGTTTGTATAGTAACAGTGAGAGAGTTGTACTTCTCTCTGACAATTTTTTATTTATGTATTTTGAAGCTGTTAAGTATATATAAGCTTCAAGTTGTTAGGTTTTCTTATATTTTCTTTAAATCATTCTTTCCTTATGTATCATTACATATCATTTCATTATTTCTGCTTGAGGTGTCTTATGTTTGGTACAGATATTGCTATATCAGCCTTTCTTTGTGGTCCTACTATATCATTTAAAAACATATTTTTGCTTGCAAACTTTTTGTGCCCTTATGTTTTAGGCATTTCTTATGAACAACATGCCACTGGATTTTTTTTTTTTAATAATTTTTTTAAAGATTTTATTTATTTATTTGACAGAGAGAGATCACAAGTAGATAGAGAGGCAGGCAGAGAGAGAGAGAGAGAGAGAGAGAGAGAGAGAGGGAAGCAGGCTCCCTGCTGAGCAGAGAGCCCAATGTGGGACTCGATCCGAGGACCCCGAGATCATGACCTGAGCCAAAGGCAGTGGCTTAACCCACTGAGCCACCCAGGTGCCCCTGGATTGTTTTTTAAAAGAGTGAACTTTTCTTTTAAATAGGGAGTTTGGTCTTTGGTCTATTTAGATTTATTATGATTACTAATGTGTTTGTGTTTATTTTGAGCATTTTTTGTATATACTCTGACTTTTGCTGATTTTCCCCTTCTCGCCTCTCCTTTTTGTGAATTTTTGAGCTTTTCCTTCAGACTGGTTTTGTATTCTCCACTAGTTTGTAAATTATACAGTCTATTTTTTATTTGGTTACTCTAGAAATATATGTTTTCCTGTGTATTTATATATATGTATGTATATGCATATCTTTAAGTCTAATGTTACTCAATGTTTTCACTCCCCTCTGAACCACAAAAGTAATTTTTATTACTCTGCTTCCTATATTTACGAAATTGTCCATATTTTAGGTCATTTTAAAAAAACTTACAAAGGTAGGCAATTATCATTAACACTGTCATTGTTTATTTACATACGATGTATGTACCTGTTTTTCATTTTCTTTTTTTACCATTTATTGTGTATTCCAGATTTTCCTTTGGGATTAGTTTCCTTTTTCCTGATGTGTATCTCCTTTAATAAAGGATTATTGGTATTAAGCCCTCTCGTATTTTTGTCTGAAGACAGACAAATGCTTACTTTAAGCAGCGTTATAAATAGCGTACTGTTTGGTTCATACTGTAGTAAAGCAAATTTAGTGTAAAATTTTTACCTCTTAAAATGTATATCAAGGTGTGATGATTTTTGTAATATCTGTTGCTTCATTTTATCCATAGCCCTGTATTCTTCCTTTGGCATGGAGAATCAAGAATAACTTGAAGGAGATTCAGAATTTTTTTCTATTACAAAGGCCCAAAATAGTCTTCCTATTTCTTTTGATTCCCACTGGTAGTACTTTCTTTTTTGCTCTAATTGCTGTCCTATAAAAATATCTGAACAAGATGTGTGTTAATTTTCTTAGTTCCCCTAACTGTCTGGGTACTGAATTTTCTCATAAAAGAGGAATAGATAATCTCAGTCCATTCTCAGTTGTTGCAAATGTGTTGTTTCTTTTTTTTTTTTTTAAAGATTTTATTTATCCATTTGTTCGAGAGAGAGAGATCACAAGTAGGCAGAGAGGTAGTCAGAGGCAGAGGGAGAAGCAGGCTCCCTGCTGAGCAAGGAGCCGGATATGGGACTCCATCTCAGGACACTGGGATCATGACCTGAGCGGAAGGCAGCCGCCCAACCAACTGAGCCACCCAGGCGTCCCTGTTTCTGATGGTTTTAAAAATCAGTGCTTCTTTGAGGGAGAGGTAGGACCTAAGGTACTTGTGTATCTGTAGTTCTGACATTGTGACAACTTGCATGACTGTCTCCAGAGTCTACCAGTCTCCCATAAGCTCGCCCCACTTACTGAATCAGTCCTGACGTAGGCTTGGGGGCCAGTATTGATTCAGTTGGGGAAGATTAGGGGCTCCATGCTGGTGTTGGAGGATGGGACTTTCTGCCTTGCTTCCTGTGCTTGATTATCTGCCTTCATGGTACCTTGGCAGCCTTAGCTGGGGTTTTTGCTATCTGGTGCCAGGATTGTTTGCCTACCTGCCAGCCTGCACCTCTCACAACGTTGCTCACGCTGTCCTAATTGCCGATGCTGTGTTCTCCAGTTACTGCTGGTCCCCACCTTGGTTGGATTCCTTCCATTGGTGAATGTTGCTGGATAAACTTCCAAGCCATTCACTTCAGTAGGCATGTCTAATTTTCCAGGACGGCCCATCTTGTTACTGTGTGAACCCCTGTACTAAAGTACCTGTGGGCATTTCAGAAAGAACAGAGTTGGTTTGTAACACGAGCTTTCAAGAGAACTTAGCTGCAGTGACAAACCTTCTTATTGGAAACGTATTGAGTGTTAATATTCTTGGGTTACAGTTTATTTCCAAACAAAAATATAACAACCACCTGGTGCCCTGAGAGTTGACTTAAAAATTTTTTATTTTGTATATAAATATTGATTTCTTAATTTCATTCATTTTGTGTTTCATTCTATTTTGTCATATTTAATTTGACTATACAAATGGATTCTTTTTATATAGTACTGAAATATTATCTAATTAAGTTCCTTCATTTTTTTAAAAAGATTTTATTTATTTATTTGACAGAGAGAGAAACAGGGAGAGAGGGAACACAAGTGGGGGAGTGGGAGAGGGAGAAGCAGACTCCCCGCTAAGCAGGGAGCCCAATGGAGGGCTCGAGGCAGATGCTTAACAACTGAGCCACCCAGGTGCCCCAGAGTTCTTTCATTTTTTTAACTGTTACCAAATGATTAATTTTTAAGTCAACAGAAGTTACATTGTAGTATGATTGGTTTAAAATTTGGTAGGAAATTTTATAAATTGATGCAGCCTTGGTAAAAAAGTGTTTTCTAGAGCATGCATTTTTGTCCTTGTGAGTTATACTTCTAAGAATAAAGGCAAATGAGAGCAGTAAATGTATTAGTTTTTTCCCTCAAATAATTCTGTCATCATACTATCTTTAATTTTTCTTTCTTCTGAATTTCCATGCCTAATGGTTTATGTTAATTTTTTTGATGAATATTCACTTTTTACCTAAAATATAGAAGTAATGCATATAGAGATTGCCAGCCCCTGAAAGCAAATCTTAACCTTTCTTTATTCCACAGTCCCTGGCTCAGTGTGTGTTCACAGTGTATAGTTGGGCTTCAATCGTGTTTCAGTAAAAAGCAATCAGATGAGCTAGCATTAAAGTTGAGATTCAGAGTTTCATTTGTCAATATTTGCAAAGATGTGGGTAATTAAAAAATAACTGCTCTCCTGCAGCTTCTTATATCCAGGTATCAGTATACATGATAAGTGTTTCTTTTCATAAATCATTAACCATCATATTTAAATATATCTTTCAAAATATAATTATCATTATAATCTTTATTTCTTTAGCACATATGAGACGTATCTAGTCACAGAGATCTCAAGTTTTGCCGTATTTTGGAACAAGTAGAAAATTTGATTCCTTATATTCTTTGTTTTAAAACTCTATAGCAGATTTTATCTGCTAATAGTGGACTTATTCTTGGCACTACCTCAGATGTTTGAAGGGGAAGACAGTTTCTCCCTTAGTCATTCATAGCATAAAGGGGTAGGACAGGCCAGATTCTAGTAGTTACTTGGCCATCAGGTCTGATGAGGGTCAGACCAGGAGTTCCTCATCACTTCAAAATTTTTGTGTTTCTGAGTACAACCCTGTCAATATTACTGATAACATTCTTGGAAGACTCTGAAAGAAGGAAGAGTCTCGTGAAAAAGTGATTCTGCTGGATAGAAAAGGAAAAAGAATGTTTTTTGGTGGATTATTGGTGGAAGGAGGAAAGCCAGAGTTGTAGAAGTGACTGGGAGGCGGCTGGAACTGTGACTGGCTGGCTATTGTCAGGTGTGGGTGGGGCAGCATTCCAAAGGTTAGGGAAAAGGGAATTGATGTGTTTTTTTTTCTCCCCCTGATGGGGATGTTTATTATATAGGCTTTGGGTTTATTATATTATCAGAGGTGGTATGCATCTCATTTTTAAACTTTTTTTTCCCCAAGATAAATGTAGTGTATTACTAAAACTGCATTACCATTAGTTCATTTTCTGTGTATTATCTCTACCTTTGTAATTATCTGTAAAATGTGGGGGAAAACTTACATCTTTTAACAAATAAGGGAATCTGCATTATCACTTTTTCTGTTGCTACCTAAGAGACCTATTGTGATTAGCTTTGGTGAAGTCAACAATTGGTACTTGGGTTATCACACTTAGGCAACTTTGCTCAAACTACGCTCACCATACCTCTTTTTGTAGGAAGGGTAGTAATAGTAGGAAGTAAGCCATACTAAGTAAAACAATTTTGATTTTTCTTGATACCTTTGAGTAAATAGTTATGAGAAAGCACCTGTAGATTTGATAGGCCTACTACTATGGTATCTGGGTGGAAACTATAAGTAGCTAATAATCTTTTTTTTTTTTTTTTAATTATTTGACAGAGATCACAAGTAGGCAGAGAGGCAGGCAGAGAGAGAGGGGGAAGCAGGCTCCCTGTGAGCAGGGAGCCCAATGCAGGGCTCATCCCAGGACCCTGGGATCATGACCTGAGCCAAACAAAGGCAGAGGCTGTAACCCACTGAGCCACCCAGGTGCCCCACTAATAATCTTTTTTATGTTAAAAAAATGGGGGGGTCGACCCACGCATTTTTTTAACATAAAAAAGATTATTAGTGGGGCACCTGGGTGGCTCAGTGGGTTAAGCCTCTGCCTTCGGCTCAGGTCATGGTCTCAGGGTCCTGGGATCGAGCCCTATGTCGGGCTCTCTGCTCAGTAGGGAGTCTGCTTCCCCGTCTCTCTCTGCCTGCTTGTGATCTCTCTCTCTGTTAAAATAAATCTTTAAAAAAAAAAAAAAAAAAAAAAGAAGGCTCTCCTTTAAAAAAAAAAATGGGTGGGTCGAGGTGTTGATATCCTATTAATCATTAATCAGACATAGGTGTGACTTGTAAGTGCTTGCCTAAGGTAAGACATCACATGTGCTTTTTGCACAAAAAAAGGCTAAAATGAGATTGCTGGTCTCGAACACTTGCCAAGAACAGTGTAGAAGTGAGGTACTTTTTGTGAATAATGTGTCTACTGTAAGGAGTTTGTAAATTTGATAGCTGACACTGCAGCCTCCATGCTTGCACCTGTCTTCTGGCCTTGAACTAGATAGATGTCTCTCTAGCCTGAACCTCCCCTTTCTTCCAGATATTTCTGTGGCCAGTTCCTGATATCCAGGTCACTGTGCTTACAAGTCTTCCTTCTTCTCCAGTTTACATTAACCTTCTAGGCTCTGTTGAATCACACTTCTTATTTCCACAGTATAACTGATCAATACCTGAGGTTTTCTTCTTTAGTTATTTCTCTCCTACTAGGATTTATTCCCCAGGACACTGTGTATCTCATTCACCTCTTTCTCCTCAGGGTCTAGGTTGGTGCCTGGCACAAGGCAGGTGCTCAAAAATGTTCACTAACTGAATGTATATATTTTCTTATTCAAAACTTTTGTTGGTGGTGGTTATTTGTCATGGCGGTACTGTGGGAGTTATAGGAATAAATGAGAGTTGAACCCGAAAACCTAACAAATGGCTGTATCAAATTAGTGCTCTGGAGTTAATATGCAGTGGCTTCATTAAATCATCAGCAAAATTAAGCTTTGTATTAGCATTTTTGTTACATTGATTATACATTTATTTCCATTCATAAAAATTAAAACCTGGCTAAAATCCCAGATTATATTGACAATTTCTTTTTTAAATTGACTTGGTTATTTTAAAAGAAAAGAAACACTTTCTGTATGGCTGCCCAAATTCCATTTAAGGGCTTTTACAACAGCAGTATGGCTTACAAATACCAAGGATGGATGTAGTTACATATTTTACAGATTACAAAGTTGGGAAAATAGTTAATGAATGACTACTACAAAGTTAATGAAAGTAGTTAATGAACTACCGGTAGAAAGTAGAATAAAGTTTTCATTTATATCCAAACTAAATCGAGTGTTCATTATCACATTCTAAATTTAGGTATAAATGAAAGAGCACAGAGCATGTCAAGATTAGTAAGTATTTCATTTTACTTTTGGAAAGAGTCATTTACTTACACCTTCAGTATTTAGTAACCATTGATAGTTGAAGGGATTATATGAGGTCAGATTCTATAGAAGTAGTAGCCATTTTTAAAGCCTGTCATTAAATTTCTGACTTAATATAATGTTTTTAGCACTCCTGAGCATAGTGGTTATGTGCAGAAAAAATTACCCAGGGATTATATTGATATTAAAAATTAATATTTGAAGTTAAGATTCAAATTCCTAGTTTTACCTTTGGAGTGTAAGTCCAGCTTATATAAATCATATTATTCTTGTTGTAGATCCATCAAATTTTAACAGTTTTAAAGGTTTTGGGTGATACTTAATCTCATTTATAAACTTAAACTCCTTAAATCATTTAATACTTTATAAAATTTATTATATTTGACTTAAATATTTTTCTGAGAACCAGCAAAATTCTTCTACATCTCACAGATTAAATTATAAATATGGTGACTCTGAAGTTCCCCAGTGTGTCAACACTGTGTATACAGAGTTAGTTAGAAATACTTAGACTCATTGGTCTAAATCAGTTACTCATTTTTTTATTTTAGTTGAAATTCCAAGGCTGACCTATCAATCTGATAGACGAGATTCTCTTAAAAGTTACAAATCCTTAAAATGTAATTGAACTAAAACCAAAACAAAACAGAATGAAATGTAATTGAATTTATTATTATTATTTTTTAAAATATTTTATTTATTTCTTTGACAGAGAGATCACAAATAGGTGTGTGTGTGGGGGAAGCAGGCTCCCTGCTGGGCAGAGAGCCCGATGCAGGACTTGATCCCAGGACCCTGAGACCATGACCTGAGCCAAAAACAGAGACTTAACCCACTGAGCCACCCAGGTGTCCTTAACTGAACTTATTATTATAAAATAGTAATGATAGGACTTTGATTCTCCCAAACATTTTTTACATTTAATTATAAATCTCCTTAGGATTATGTCATCCCAAGTAATTTTCTCAACCTTTGCGACTATGTGAGGAATTTGAGCAGGATTCTTACCAGATTCTTGTCAGTTCCTTTTATAGACAGACTAACCTTTATTTATAGGTAACAGGGCCATACTAAGTTAGTCCCTTCTTAACCACGCAGCCCACATCCCTATTCTACTCATGTAGAGAATGTAGTCTGTAATATTTGGTTGGATTTTGTATTTCTTTGGCTCGTAAGATAATTAAATATCTTTTCCCCTAACTTTGAAGACCTTTGAAATTGATGGAATTAACTTTTTTTTTTTTTTTTAAATGTCCTTTAATGTCTGGCTGGAGCACAAAGATCTTACTGATATTGAAAATATCTGATAGAATGCTGGCATTCTCTCAAGACTTTGTTCAGTTACAACTTGCAAGGTCATTCTGTAGATATTAAATAAAAACAATCAGTGAACTCTGTTAGTCTCTTGCCCCTTCTTCAATGGTTTGTGTATGACCTCTGTACTAGTGGGGGGGAGGGAGAGAGAGAAAGTGCTCTCAGAAGGTACCCTGTCACTAATCCTATGATATCTTTATATTATAAGTGGGAGCATCTGTTCCTTTTGGTTTAGGTCAAAATAAAATGAAAAGAGAATTCTGAAATCCTTTTAGAAAGCAGGAGAAGGTAAAGGAAATAACACTTAAGTCTTATGAGGCATTTTATACTTATTATCCAACTTAAATTTATTTCAGTCTTACCATATACCTGCCAGGGAGGCATTATTGGTTCCTCATAAAGTGTCTTTATTTATAGATAAAGAAATAGTAGTTCAGTGACGGTAACAGCTTGACAGAGGTCATAAAACGATTAAATGGTAGAGCATAGTCTGAATCTAGATCTGTTTTGTGCTCAGATCTCTTTTCCTGCCTTGTCAGAAGATAAATGAAAAAAAAAATGGAGGGGCGCTTGGGTGGCTCAGTGGGTTAAGCCTCTGCCTTTGGCTCAGGTCATGATCTCTGGGTTCTGGGATCGAGCCCCGCATAGGGCTTTCTGCTCAGCAGGAAGCCTGCTTCCCCCCACCCACCTGCCTTTCTGCCTACTTGTGATCTCTGTCAAATAAATAAATAAAATCTTTTTTAAAAAATGGAGATTGTGTTCATATAACCAAATATGTTTCTTTTGGGTATTGCTTCTTCATATTTGCTTGCTTTCCCTGCTAATGTATTTAGTAGAAAAGCAAAGTTGAGTGTGTTTCCTGACTTGCCCATTGGGTTTTGTAGACGTCCTTGTTGGCAGGGAGAGATGCTTGTTCTGTAGACTCCAGAGTTTTTCCACTATGCAAATTTGTTTTGATATGTAAAGGGGAGAGTTGACTAGTGATATGATACAGATCATCTGGAAGGGAACCCTTTAAATTCACTCTCTTTCCATCTCAGATGTGTTCTCTTCCCTTTCCTTTGCTTCATCAGAAGGAAACAAAAGTGGGCCAGTAACATGACAGACTTGCACTTGAAGGGGATTAGGATATGCTTCCCCACTTTGGTGTAAGGATTATTTTGAGCCAAAGAAATTCAGTCAGCAGGTGCAGGCAGAATTCTCTGTCCTCTCCTTACTTGCCTAAAAGCAGGGCATGAATTTCCTTTGTAAAGGTGTCTGTCCTCCTGGACTGTGGGGAGGAAAGAGAGTGACTCTTTACCTCTGGATTTGGTGAGTTGGCACTGAGATGTCTACATATGAGTCTACATAGCATACTTCATTAAAACAGGCCTTCCGGTAGTTTCCACCATGTATTTTATATTATTTACTGAGGATTAATTGTCCTGTGAAGTCTCAATCCCCTTTTCTTTGTTAAAATGTTATGTAAGCCCTTGAGTCTAACTACTTCGTTTTACTACTTCTCTATGACCTTCCACGCACCTAAGATATTAATAAAAATTGTATGCCTTGTCTCCTGTTAATCTCTTTTGTTAATTTAATTTACAGGCTAATCATTACTGAACCTAAGAGAGTAGATGAAAAGTTGTTTTGTTTTTTTTTTTTTTTCCTCTCCTCAACATCTAAAAGGGAAACTGGAGCCTTATGAGGGAGTTTCTTTTCCGTATAACTGGGTTTTCTTTTGACTGTATCAAATGTTACGCTTTTCAAAGCAGTATAATGACTAATAATATTAGTATATTATTCTGATTACCCTGTAGTTTGGGTAAGACAGGTTATTCCTGTTTTATTAATATGTAAATTAAAAAAAATGAATAACCTAAGTCACTTACCTCAGGCTAATTCAGAGTAGAAAATCTGTAATCTTTTTTTTTTTAAAGGTTTTATTTATTTGACAGAGAGAGACACAGCGAGAGAGGGAACACAAGCAGGGGGAGTGGGAGTGGGAGAGGGAGAGGCAGGCTTCCTGCTGAGCAGGGAGTCCTACGCCTGGCTCTGTCCCAGGACCTTGGGAACATGACCTGAGCGGAAGGCAGACGCTTGACCACTGAGCCATCCAGTCGCCCGGAAAAGCTATAATCTTTTAAAACAAAATGGAAGACTATGAGGTTCTTTATAAATATAAAATTAGATTTAGGAATCCCAGCTGGTTATCTGTAGGAAATTGGAGCATCTAAGGAGTTAAGGTTAATTTTAGAAATGACTCGTGCCCCCTTTGCAGAAACTACTTAGAAATATTTGTACCCACTGTGGTAGCAAATAGTGCCAAATTTGGATGTAAATGGCTTTGCAGGCAGCAAATTACTATTTAAAGTTTGAGTTTAAGTATTTGGAAAATGCTTGCCCTAGCCCTTTTATACACTCTAGTTTTACTTGTTATTTGAGCATATATCCTAGAACAGATTTTTATTGATATAACCAATGTATTGGGGCAGAGCCTGACAATCGGCATGTCAGAGGATGCTCATTTCTCTCTAATTTATGAATTTTGTTGATTATTACAGAAATGTCTGAATGCTCATTATGTGCCTTATGTGTATCTTGTAATAGCTATATCAGATCTACTTTTTGAATTTTCAGGGTTTTTAGGATACAGACTTACTTTAGATTCAAATGAATTTCCTGGGGTTCATTGCAGCTCCGTGAATTCCCTGCTCTTAACTTAAATCTAATCAACTATCAGGAATGTCAGAACTCATTCTCCTAGAATCCTCCTGTTTTTTTTTTTTTTTTTTTTTACAGTCCACCTGGGGTATCCATCCTCTCTAGAGAATGTTTATACCCAGTTCGTCTTACATTCATCCATGCTTAATTTCTGTGCAATTTCTTGTTCCTAAAATGTATAAAGCACAAAAATGTGCAACTGCTCGGATATCTGTTATTCATTAATTCCATTAAGTAGATACTGTTAACTCTAGTGGTTTAGCTGTCATTTCATTTTTAAGGACATTCCTGATAAAGTAAGATTTTTGATATTATTACATTGAATTGTCAGGTGAAACTAGTGGGTTTCAAAAAATTCCACTCACCGTTTTTACAAATATTCCAAGAGTTTTACCTCTGTGTTTTACCCCGATGATACATGACTCTAAATTGGATTTCTTTAACCTCTTCCTCATAAGAGAACCTTGCTTTTCTGTTTAAAGAAATGTAGAAGTTACTCCTTATAAGGAGAAAATATCTAGAGATCTGTTTATAAGCATGTAATATTCAAGTTAAAAAAAAAACACATCAAGCTGAAAATTCAGATAAAGAGCAAAATTACCTTGCATTAAAAAATACATTGAAGTTATGCATATAGACTCTGAAAAATAAACATACCTTCCAATGCAATGAAATCCACCTTAATTTTAGTCTTGATTTTGGGATTCTGAGTGACTACAGTGTCATTGACTTGAGTGTAAAGGGACTAAATATTTTCCTACTGGAGTCAAGCTAGCATATTAATTTCTGTAACTGTGAGTTTCCATATAGGCAAAGGACTTGCCACAAAATACCAGAATAATACATAGCATCTCTTTGAGAAAGAAATTTTCTTTCCTGGATTTGCCTCTTCTTCATATATGCTTTCTCACGAAAGAGTTTGAGCTTTTGAATATATGAAGGGGTAGCATTTAACATTCCAAATAGAAATCATTTAAATATAGCAAAAATCTCTTCAGGATGCTTGAGGAATCAAGCATTCAAGTTTATAGAATCACATAGCCTTTACATGGGCAACCAGTTCTCCAAATAGCAAAATAAAATATCTTTAATATAAAAAGTTTTGAATGTAGTGTTTTTGTGTATGTGGGATGTAAGCATGACATTTTAGGCACTTGAAATGAATTTCAGGTTTACCAATTGAGCAACACTTACCCTGTGTTGGGGAAGCAATGTAATGAATGTTTGTGAATGAGAATTTCCTAACTCTAATCTGCCAGACAAATCAGTTTGCAACAAAGTTACTATTTATAATAGTTTCAATGAGATATAATTCATGTACCATGAAATTGTTTCTGGTATATTCATAGGAGTGCTTAACCGTCACCACAAGCAATTTGAGAAATTTTCATTGCTCCTAAAAGGAATGCTAGGCCAAGCAACTCCCCTTCTCCTCACCCCATCCCTAGGCACCTTCTAATTTAGTTTCTGTGTCTCAGTCTTCCTGTTCTGCAAATTTCATATAAATGGAATCATAAGGGATGCAGTCTTTTGTGTCTGGCTTAGTAAAATGTTTTCAGGGTTTATCCACGTTGTAGTATGCGTCAATATTTTATTCCTTTCTATGGCCAAATGATATTCCCTGGTATGGATAGACTGTATGTATTTATCCACTCATCAGTTGATGGCCATTTGGGGTTCTTTTGCCTTTTTGGCTATTGTGAATAATGCTGCTGTGAATATTCACATATACATTTTTGCAAGGACATAGGTTTTCATTTCTTTTGGATATATGCCTAGAAGTGTATATGAGTTTTTTATAACGTTAATTTTCCATTGTTAAAAGTAAATAGGTTTCTTTTTTTTTTTTTAAGATTTTATTTATTTATTTGACAGACAGAGATCACAAGTAGGCAGAGGCAGGCAGAAAGAGAGAGGAAGGGAAGCAGGCTCCCTGCCGAGCAGAGAGGATGTGGGGATCATGACCTGAGCCGAAGGCAGAGGTTTTAACCCACTGAACCACCCAGGTGCCCTAAAAGTAAATAGGTTCCTCATGAACTGACATAAGGAAACATCTTCGAGTAGTGGAAATGGGTTTTTTTAATCTTGGCTGTAGCATTTAAACCTTTTATATCTCTAATTTCTTTTTTTTTTTTTTTTTTTAAATATTTTATTTATTTATTTGACAGAGAGAGGTCACAAGTAGGCAGAGAGGCAGGCAGAGAGAGAGGGAGAAGCAGGCTCCCCACCGAGCAGAGAGCCCGACGCGGGGCTCGATCCCAGGACCCTGAGATCATGACCCAAGCCGAAGGCAGAGGCTTAAACCACTGAGCCACCCAGGCGCCCCTATATCTCTAATTTCTTATACGGCAAGTGAGAGTTAGACTGGAAGATCTCTGTCCATTTAAATTGTAAGGTCTTGGGGATGCCTGGGTGGCTCAGTCACTTAAGCGTCTGCCTTTGGCTCAGGTCATGATCCTGGAGTCCCAGCATTGAGTCCTTGTGTCAAGCCCCACATCAGGCTCCCTGCTCAGCGAGCAGTGTGCTCCTCTCTCTCTCCCACACTCTTCTCTCCCTCTCTCTCTCTAAAAAAAAAAAAAAATCTGTTAAAAAAAAAAACAACCCTGTAAGGTGTGTGTGTGTGTGTGTGTGTGTGTGTGTGTGTGTGTGTGTGTGTGTGTGTTCTTATTCAGCAAACATTTGCTAAGTGTCTACTACTCTGTGGCAGATTTGTGCCAAGACTTGGGGATAGTGCATCTTCAGAGGAGCTCAGAGGCTAGTAGAAAGGTAGGGAGAAGAGGAAAAAAAGCAGAATTCATTAGTCAACAGATAGAAGCCTGTGCTGTGCCTGCCCAGAGAGTGGTCATCACTGAGCGCTGGTGAACTGGTGAGCAGTGGTACCTTATCCATTGTGGGCCAGGGTGTGGGTGAAGGGGTGTCTGTGAAAATCTCTTGGTGAAAATGATGCTTAAGTGGTCCTCAGGAAGTCAGCCAACTGGATTAATGAGGAAATGATGTTTTATAACAAAAGTTGCTTGGTAATCATTATGTGCTTAAAATTTTGGCTAAATGAATTTTTAAAGTTGACCAAGCAGGAAAAGACTACACTTTTTTTTTTCTTTACTACTCATTGCCAGACTTTGTAGTTATTTTTCTCATTGCAGAAAAATGTAAAACAAGCCAATTAAGCTTAAAAATGACTCAACTCTTAACTCTTACTTGAACTATTCTGGTCACTTTAAAAGCTATTTGGGATCAGCAAGAGAGAATTTAACTTTTTTTCAAGAAGAAATTAAATTTTATTTGTTTAATAATCATTTAATTTTTTGGTAGTTAAATGTCACCTCACTCGGAAATATCTGGAATGGTCTTGTCTGAGGGTCTCCTGATGAAAAGGGCTCAGAATGGAGTTGTTTGGGCTAGGAATGCGGATCTACATACTGCATAAGCCTGGTCAGCTTCAGCCTGGGCTTGGGTGGGATGGTGGTAATGAACTTGAGCCTTGATTACAGCTCCCAACAGAGACTGTGGTGCAGTGGCTGGATACCAAGTGTGTGGAGGGCAGGTTCCCTTCAGGAGACCTGCCAGGAGAAGCCTTTTTTTTTTTTTTTTTTTTTTTTAAGATTTTATTTATTTATTTGACAGAGAGAGAGATCACAAGTTGGCAGAGAGGCAGGCAGAGAGCAGGGGAAGCAGGCTCCCTGCTGAACAGAGAGCCCAATGCAGGGCTCGATCCCAGGACCCTGAGATCATGACCTGAGTCGAAGGCAGAGACTTAACCCACTGAACCACCCAGGTCCACCGCCCCCCCTCCCCGTTTTTTTTAACTTTAAGGTGTGCAGTGTTTTGATTTGATACATTTTATTTTATTATTATTATTATTTTTTAATATTTTATTTATTTGACAGAGAGAAATCACAACTAGGCAGAGAGGCAGGCAGAGAGGCAGGCAGAGAGGCAGGCAGAGAGAGAGGAGAAAGCAGGCTCCCCGCGGTGCAGAGAGCCCGATGCGGGGCTCGACCCCAGGACCCTGAGATCATGACCTGAGCCGAAGGCAGAGGCTTTAACCCACTGAGCCACCCAGGCGCCCCTGATTTGATACATTTTATATGGCAGTATGATTACCACTGGGGCATTAGCTAACACGTTTATCATGTCCTGTAATTGTCATTTCTTTTTTGTTTTTAGCATCTTTAAGATCTAGTCTCTTAGCAACTTCAAGGACTATAACCCAGTATTGTTAACTGTAATTACAAGGTGTGCATCAGATCTCCAAAACTTACTTGTCTTCTTACGGGAAGTTTATATACTTGACCAGCATCTCCCTAATTCCTCCACCCCTCTGCACTGTGTTTCTATGAATTTGACTTTTTTTTTTTTTTTGGCTTTCACATATAAGTGAGATCACATAGTATTTGCCTTTCTCTATCTGACTTACCTCACTTATTCTGTCCTCAAGGTCTATCTGTGTTGTCACAAGTTTGCAGGATTTCCTTCTTTCTCAGGACTGAATAATACTCCATTGTGTGTTTGTGTGTGTGTGTGTGTATCACAGTTTTATTCATTCACTCACTGGTGGACCATTAGGTTGTTTTCACATCCTGGCTGTTGTGAATAATGTTGGAGTAAACATGGGAGTGCAGATATCTCTTCCAGATCATGTTTTTATTTCCTTTGGATAGATACCCAGAAGTGGGACTGCTGGATCATAGGGCTGTTCTTTTTTAATTTTTCGAGAAACCTCCATAGTGTTTTGCATATTGGCTGCACTAGTTTCCATTCTCAGCAGTGCACAAGGGTTCCTTCTTTCTGCATCCTTGCCAACACTTGTTATCCCTGGTCTTTTTGATGATAGCCAATCTCACAAGTGTGAGGTGATTCTTCCTTGCTGTTTCAATTTGCGCTTCCCTGACCATTAGTGATATTGAGCATCTTTTCAGGTACTTGTTGGTCATTTGTATGTCATCTTTGGAGAAATTTCTATTAAGATTTCCTCTGCCCATCTTTAAAATCAGGTCTTTTGTTGTTGTTGTTGTTGTTACTGAGTTCTATGAGTTATTTATATATTTTGGATGTTAACACAAGAATATGGCTTGCAGATATTTTCTCCCATTCTGTAGGTTGCCTTTTCATGTTGTGGATTGTTTCCTTTGCTGTGCAGAAGCTTTTTAGTTTGATGTAGTCCCACTTACTGATTCTTGCTTTTGTTGTGAGCATGCAGTTTTCTACTCATTTTATACAAGCAGGTTAATTGCATGCAACTTTGGAATCTTTCACATAGGGTAATCTTTTTTTTTTTTTTTAAAGATTTTATTTATTTGACAGATAGAGATCATAAGTAGGGAGAGAGGCAGGCAGAGAGAGAGAGAGAGAGGAGGAAGCAGGCTTCCTGCCAAGCGGAGAGCCCTACGCGGGGCTCGATCCCAGGACTCTGGGATCATGACCTGAGCGAAAGGCAGAGGCTTTAACCCACTGAGCCACCCAGGCGCCCCAACATAGGGTAATCTTTAGAAATCATGGTGATGTTCCTGTAGGAGTATTTGCAAGCTATTGTGGGCCACTGGAGAAACAAACAAAACAACAACAGAAAAAGGTGAGCTTAGAGTTCTAACTTGTAGAAGCAATAATCTAGGCGAAGTATAAAAATCTTCTTTAGTGGTATTAAAAAGGAAAATATAATGGAATTTGTTCATAAATTGAAATTTCCAGGTTTTTTAAATTGGTCAGGATATAAGAATTCTTTCTTCTCCTTTCAGGTTCTTCCTTGTCTTTTCTAACCATCATTTCCTTTAAAACTTGGCTTAAAGCTCTGCCTTGAAGGAAGTCTTCTAATATTAAAATTTCCCCTTGTGTTATTTTTCCCTTGCATACTGATCTATAATTAATTACCTAATTTTTAGTCTCATAATGGATTGATTTAATATAAAAGTACAGAGCTATGTCTGCCCAGGCCAGTGAGAGAGGCATGCATAGAAGGGGACTGTCGGACGTGAAGACAACACTTCATTTTAATTCATAAATGCCGCTATCTGTATTTTCATACATCCTTGTTTTTGTACATATTATTTCAAGGTCTTGTTATTATAATTAGGCAGTTTGTCTCTTCTGAGTTTTAGTTTCAAATCTGTAAGTGGGTAAGATTCATATTGACCTCAGCTTTCATGATTTATTACACTGATGCAAATCAAACATAGAACAGGGAGAAGGGAAACAACCTTTTGTAGATGAAGCAATGCATTCTTAACTTATGCTGTTAAGACTTTTTTTTTTCTACAACTGTGACAGGCTGCTCATTCTCTGGCAATGACCTCTACCTTGGCCCTGACTCAGCTAGTATGATGGCTCTTTGTGCAAATATTTTCTCAACCTTCAATTTGTCACAAGTAGCTGGGCATTATCCCATGAATAATAGATCTATGATTTTTCTAGCATTAGCAGAGTGGCTGGGATACTAACTTGTTCCAGCTGTGTTTCCTGGATTTGGTTTTTCTTCTCAGGAACTGGTGTTACTGCATAGCAAGAAAATGAATGGCCAGTTAAATAGATTGTAGTAGGTGTGTACTGGCCTGGCCCTGAGGAAGATTAATCTGAGGACAGGTTGAGAGCACTTGAAATACTTTAGGCTTTTAATGATCTGAATATTGTATGTTACCATATCATGGGGTCAGGTAGCTACAGCGTTACCAACAGGAAGACCAAATCTTAGATAGAGGAACTTGCCAAAAAGTTGTTCCGTTCTGAATTTAATACACACTTTGATTCCAAGTTCCATGCTCTTTCTAATCCAATGTAGTACATAAAGACCAATGAAGTAAATAGATTTTTAGTGGCAAAAAAAAATAACTACCTTTTGGATAGGATAATTAAAGAGGTAGAAATTGCTACATTTCCTTACTGTTTCAGTTATTTAAAACAATGCTGAGATTTCAATTCCTTCATTTTTTGTTTTAGGAGATTTTTGTGCCTTTACTTAAGTGCTGTGAAAATGAGGAACCACCGCAAAACATAGGAAAAAATAGATCTACTGCATCATAAAAATAATGTATGTGTTGTGTATTTTTGTTATTATTGTTTACCAAGTTTTTTTTTTTTTTACCTTAGATTATAAATGCCTGTAATTAAAAAGGCCAAACTATTTTAATCCAGTGATGCTGAGGCTTATACTGTGTATTGAAAGAAGTATAGGATTTTAGATCTGTAGATTGGGAGGAGAAGATTTTTCTAGAGGAGATTACCTTGAATAAAGTCATGTTTTGGGGAGAGCTGGAGTTAACTGACTTAGTGTATTTGATGCCAGTCCTCAGATTAGGACACATGGAAGGGGTAATTAGGATCCATATTGCCTGTTGTTGAGTTAGGGAGGGATTTTTTAAAAGTGTTTTGTAAGAATGTTGTTTAGAGGATGTAGAGTGAATGGAAGGCTAGGAGAAAGTCTGAAAGCAATTGCAATAATGTGATATGTTGAGAGCCACGAAGAGGATTGGGTCTTAAGCTTTCCCTTGACAGATACAAAGATAAGAGAGGAGTGGATATTATAGATTTGGGGGAGTTCATTTGTCAGTGGTGGAGTATGTCACACTAAAATGAGTACAATCATTGAAGTGGAGTTAGCATTTTGAATCAGGATTTGTGATTGGAGTAGAGGGTTCATGGGGGATAAGAGAGAGATAACTTGCCGTAGGTCAGATTATAAGAGGTCTCAAGAATTAGGAAGATGAGTTTTAATTGTGGTGTATAAGTCAAGACAAATTATAGAAAACAAAAATGGTGTTTGAGAAGTTGTTGACACATTTAGGAAAACCAATTGTGCTTTAGTTTCTTAGAGTCTGGCTGCGATAGGATTTGCGAGAGGCAGGGTGTGTGACATTAGATGAGCTGAATGAGTTAAGGATGAATGTCCTCTAGAGGTTCTCCAACTTGAATGTGCTTAAGAATCACCTGAGGAGCTAGCTAAAAATTGCCAGATAGCACCCTTCAAGGTTCTGATTTTAGAAGGATGGGTAGAGGGTGGAAATCTGCATTTTTAAAGGTACTCTAGGTAATTGTGATGTAAATGGTACACAGAAGTTTCCAGTTAGAGATACCTGGATAATCATAGACTGAAAACCGGAAATTAGGGGCATAATTCTGTGCAGCAGATGGTGAGTTTGGTTTTGGACAAAATGAGTGTGATATTTATAAGCTACAGTGAGTTTGATGGCAGGACGTCCAAGTGGAAAGAGCTGTCCCGTAAAAATAGGTCCTCGCGTTGGCTAGAGTGTGTTGTCTGGCTGTGAGAATTGATGACGCATCCAGAGGAAGGTTACTGGAGAAAGTAGGACCTTTTCTTCTAATTAATTTACCTCAGAAACACCAGCGCACCGATGGATCTCCTTAGTTAAGTCATTTTAACATAGCTTCGTTCTTCTTTTTTCTTCTGAAAGGACACTGACATTTCTTGTTTTGTTTTCTTAATTCCTGGGGAGTATACATAAATGTCTTTGGCAGAGTCCTGCTGGTCTTGACATAGCTAACAGTATTTCAACCACTGTAGACAGCTGTTTTAGCTATTCAGTTGGGACACATTAAGATAATTCATAAACAAATAAAGTACTGTTACTAATTAGAGTACTAATCTGTGACGATATGCCCATGACTTATTTGGCTCTATGCCCTCTACCTCCTTACCTATTTCAATGTAGGCATTGATGTTGTTGTGTTAATGGTATCTGAGATATCCCGTTTATAAGTAGTTCTCGATCTGTATTTTTCAGGACCCTCAGAAAATTTTCCAGATAATTTTAGTTAGTCTCAAAAATGAATTCTAACTTCTTTTAATTTAGAAAGCAAATACTGTGTTGTACTGTTTAAAAGAGTCTGGATATATAAATTGCTCTGGCCTCTACGTCAACCAAGTAGTGACATTGTACTTCAATCCCTAAATTGATATGAACCACTGGGATAAAGGAAGTTTAGTTTAGTCCATTCACAGAAGAAAAAAAAAAAAATAGCCTGGTAGCTTGAAGCCCTTCTTTTGGCTTTGCTGCAGATTTTATAAAATGTTAAGCAAGCTAATTCACCTCTGGACAAGCTGGAGGTCTTTGAAACAGCGATATCTGAGCGGAAGAGGCCTAATACAAAGTGACTTACTCTTAAACATACTCAAAAATGCCATGGGCCAAATTGAATCCCATGAAACCTAACCTATATGCAGATAGTTTCCAGCATATGAGCCAATTGTATTTCAAAAGTTTATGTGTAAGGCAGCTGTTTGGAACTCAGAACACATTTTTTTCCCCCCTCTTACTGAAACAGTATAAAAAGTATTGGCTGTGTTCCCAGGCTAGCTCACAAATCTTTTTAACCCCAAATGTACCTTAAGTTTTAACTGTACAGTTCAGTTTCATTTTATTAAATATATATATGCATATGTATATATATGTATATTTTTGTATATGTATATATATATTTGCTTTTGTGGGAAAATACACTCCAAATCAGTGGGAAAGGAATAGGTTATCTTTGCTCAGCTGTGTTAAGAGTCTTCTCAGAAGATGTCACTGGTTAAGCTGGGAAACAGTAGTTTATTAAGCATACATTTGTAGATAGTTATCCTCTCCCATTATGAAGATGCACTTGTCGGTTATTCATTCCCTTGGTGATTACTGTTTCAGAAAGATGGCTTCAGTTTCTCACTCTTCTCTTCCTTTACTTTTTCGCCTTTGTCCTCTTCTCTTCCCAAATGTGGTTCATTATTAAGTGCATGTTCATAAATCAGGAGTTGCCTGTAGTAGATTTGGCTATAAAGTATCTAGTGCTCCTGTATTTCGTAACCAGAATTAATTAATAGGTTCAGTCACTTACTTTCTTAAACGAGTCTGGTGAGAACTTATGATGGAGATCAATTATCAATGACTTAAAAGTATGTGACATATTATTGTAGTATTTATTATATTGGATTTTAATGATTTGAATTTTGGTGAATTATTTCTGTTATCATTAACCTGTTTTATTCTTAACCCCTATTTCATTTTGACTGGTTATGGTTGGTGACTATGTATTCATTCAAGGAAAGGGGTTCTATAAAATAGTGATTAAGTCTCATTTACATTCAGCCTGGAGTGATTTACCTTGATGGGATTGCTGTTGTTTTGAGTGGAATTGAGGATCTGGAACCTCTCATTCATTCATTCAATTATCCAGTCCACATATATTTATTGGGTGTGTGTCATCTTCTTTTCTGGATGACAGGGATACTACAGTGACTGAAACAGATATGGTTGCTTCCCATATGTAGCTTATATTCTTGCTGGGAGTATGGAGAGAAAACGATAACTGGTAAGTAAATAAATAGTGTGTCTGGATATATTGTAAAGGTGGATCCCACTTGGGTAACAGATTGGCTGTGGTGTATGAGAGTCAAGGGTATCATCAGCAGAGATTTTGGTCAAACAACCTGAGGTATGTAATTGCCTTTCCTTACTTTGAGGAAGATAGTGGGGGGCGGGGGAGTGGCTAGGGAGCACTGGTGTGAATCAAGAGTATGGTATTATGTATTAAATTTGGGGTACCTGTTAAGCGTTGAAATTGAGATATTCAGCAGGCAGTTCAGGGGAGAGGTCTGGGTTGAAGATAAAAGTTTGGCAATTGTCACCCTAAGAGTGGATGTGAAAAAAAGAGGTCCAAGCTTTGAGTCCAAAATTGAGGGACTGGAATCAGCACAGAAGACAAAGAAGAGCAGCCAGTGAACCTCATTCAGGTAGTACCGACATAGTCAGTGCCAAGTTAAAAAATGTTTCAAGGAAAAGGGAATGATCAGTTCTGTTAAATGTTGTGTATAGTTCTGTTAATATGAGAACTGACCATTGGTTGAGCAACAGAGGACACTGGTGACTTCGGACAGATCCTTTTCATGTGAGACAGAGACAAAAGCCTGAGTTGGTGGGTTTAGGAGAGAATTTAAAGGAGGGAAATGAAAGCCAGGTATGCAGACAGTCGATAGTAAATTCCAAAGGGTGCAGTGGCAGCGTTTCAGGAGCTGAGGAAGGTGCGGGATGAGACAAAATCAGGGAATAGAGGGTGCCTTATGGGGATGAGGGACCAGGTGGTGAAGAACAATTCGGGTTCCTTGGGATTCTTGTAAGGGTGAGTGATATGAAGTGGAATAAAGGACAGGATGTGTTTAGCCTGATAGTTTTCCAATAGATTGTTACAAAGCCAGTGAATGTGGAGGGGTAGGAAAGGGTGGGTGTCTGGCTAAGGTCACCTAGACCTCTGAGTTGCAGCCTTGTTCTTGGCCAATAAAATGGTTTCTTACAGAACATTTCTTATAGAACTTTGAAAGTAAAGTTGCTCTAGTTTAACTGAGATTGAATTGTACCAAAAGCCAAACTGTGGCTATCTAGTAAATATAGAGCCTTTAAAAAAAAAAAAAAAAATCAAGTTACATTATAAAATAGACTAGATTTTTTATGGCACGTAACTGGCTGTTGAAAGAAAAGATGCTTAAAAGAATGAGTAAATGTTACGGGATCTTGTTCCAGTAAATTTCTTATGGCATGATCAATAATTTTAGGTATTTATGAATAGTATTTTTCCTGTACACTTACTTAGAAAGGCTTCATTGCCTCTTTATTCCTCAGTATTTTTTGTCTTGGCCTTTTTTATGGGGCTACCCTCATTTTCATTCAGCGAATTTCTGCTGAGTTCTTCTCTCTGAAATAAACATATTTAAAGTGAAATCATGGCCTGGAATAAGTTTTCTGAGTACTGTTTTAACTTTTCAGTTGAATTCTAGAATTTCTAATTCAAGACTAATTCATCTTTCAGTGTCCATTTGATTTAGGTGTTTGGAGTGGGGATTCCTCTAACACATCGAAATTTTTAATGATAGAATTTAAATTTACATTGCTTATGCAGCTTTCTGGCAAGTTCTGCAGGAAGAAATGATTTCTTTTACTATTTATTATTAGAATTGACTTGTTTGAACAAACTCTTACTGTTTCTTAAGTCAAATATCTGTCCTACATTTGTAATTCCAGATCAAGTTTTTTTAGTTTTTCAACCATAAATTTCATTAATTCCTGTTTAGTAATAGCCTGGCATAGTCCATCCTTCTCTACCCACAAGTCTTTGTAGGATGCCAAGGCCATGAATCAGTGCCATCTCATAGGAATTCTGTTGGAGGTCTCTCAATGGGATGTGTGATTTGAGTGTATCACCCTTATATTTTTACAGAAGATAATAAGCACTGATGTTAAATGCTATTTAGCAAATGGATGCAAAGGGTTGACAGTAATTTTAGGTTACTTAAGATAATGTGGTCTTAAAAATTTTTTTTTAGAAAGCTGCTTTCAGTTGACTTGTAGTTACTTGTAATCTGTTATTACAAGGTCATCTCGTGGAAGATTTCCAAATATTCATTGGACCATGTGTCATTATTACCTCTTAGTTGTCCACAGAGGAGAATGAGATTCTGTGGTGTCGAAGGTAGAAGAGTAAGGGTCATTATTTAGTGTTTGTTATGAATGGTAACTGTGTAGCTATCTCCCATATCCAAAGCCAGTTAGTTAATAGTGGAAGCCACATTCTGGCTTGATGTTGTGTAGGCAGAACTCTCAATGTTCTAATAACAGGAAGACAATGGTAGTTGTGTATAATTCCTACTGGTTGAAATGTAAAAATTATTATCTTCTGGCTTTGAATACCTCTTAGTACATACCCGTGAATACTGAAGTATTAGATCTGAAAATGAATACTTGTGAAGAACCACTGGTGTAATTGTTTAGATCAGTGTTTTTTTTTTTTAAATTTGATCACAACTCGTAACTCGTAGTAAGAATTCATTCTGCATTCTAACCTAGTGCACCATCTCACACATTCGTGTGTGTATGTGTATGTTATATGTAAGTATGCAGGTGTTGTATGTGCGTGTATATGTTAACAATTAGTTATAATAGGTGATATATATATATAAGTTTAATGAAATAGTTAATCTTTGCATCATGCAGTACATTAGAATGTTTTCATTCTAATCAATTTTAGAAAAACATATTGTACATGAACTAAATTGATATCTTAACCCATTACTGGGTCGTGACTGCTTATTGGAATATTTCTGGCCTAGCTGATCTCCAGGGTGGCCCACAACTGTGGAATGCTTGTTTCTGGTTTCTATAAGAAAGGTGGTAAAAGTACTGAATATTCACTCTGAAGTTTACTAATCCTTAGGAAGTAATCTTCACCATCAGATAATTTAAGAAACAGTTACAACTGGGGGTGCTTGGGTGGCTCAGTTGTTTAAGTGGCTGACTCTTGATTTCAGCTTAGGTCATGGTCTTGGGGTTGTGAGATCAAGCCCCGGGTCTGGCTCTACGTTCAGTGGGAAGTCTGCTTGAGATTCTGCTTGAGATTTGCTCTTGTCCTTTCCCTCTGCCCTTGCTCACTGTCTCCCTGTTTCTCTCTCTCTCAAGTAAATCTAAAAAAGAAAAAGAAAGGCTTATGATAGAGTAATTTACTCATACAACTAATCTTTACTGAGTGGCAACTCTGTGTCAGGTTCAGAGCTAACCACCTCATATTCTAAGGTGGAGAAACAGAGGCTAGGGGCATGTGGGTGCCTCAGTTGGTTAAGGGGCTACCTTTGGCTTGGGTCATGGTCCTGGGGTCCTGGGATCGAGCCCACATCAGGCTCCCTGCTCACTGGGGAGCCTGCTTCTACCTCTTCCTCTGCCTGCCACTCTACTTGTGCTCTCTGTCAAATAAATAAATAAAATCTTAAAAAAAGAAAGAGGCTGTCTCTGTCTGAGGCTCCAAGGAGCTTCCCCTGTAGTGGAAGAGAAAATAAACAAATAAGAACTATAGATTGCCATGGAGCTATGGGAGAGAATGATGGGAGATGGTTGCTTGCTCGTAGTTCTAATCACCTTATTTATGTATCATTGGAAGAAAGAAGGTGGTAGCTGGAAGCCTAGGTTTTGACCCTAGGTATCTGATCCCGTTTGTCAGGTCGGATGCTCTCCTCTCCATATTCCCTCTTAGGCAGGAGATCTAATGTGCAACTTTTAAAAAAACTGATTCTTAAATAATTTTCTTTTGGACATTTTCTTGCTTTGTATGACAGAGAGTTTTCTGTTTAACATTTTCACAAAATATCCTCATTTTCGGTGGTTTCCCATGGTTAACATATTTGTAATCTGTATGTACATATGTGTGTATATATAGTCTAATGTAAACACTTTTTTGCTTTTAATATTTTCACACTAATAACGATTTTCCATAGCAGTCATGAAGAAAGATTGGGGTTGTTACAAATTGTAGTTATTATGGAGGAGGGTTTCTTATGAATGATAGTGTTTCCCTATACTCATCTCCCTTCTATGTATGAAATGGAATCATAAAATTTTCATATTTGCCAGTTTAATTTTATGGGCTATGAAGGTACATGAGAATGTTTTGGGAAAAAAATGACAGTAAAGATGACTTGGCAGGTGGGAAGAGGGGAAGTGATAGCCCTTTTCAGGTTTTCAATGGAAGAAGGACCATAGAATTTTTTTAAGCTATGGAGATTGACTTGAGATCAGCAGGTGGGGGGGCGCCTGGGTGGCTCAGTGGGTTAAAGCCTCTGCCTTCGGCTCAGGTCATGATCCCAGGGTCCTGGGATGGAGCCCCACATCGAGCTCTCTGCTCCGCGGGGAGCCTGCTTCCTCCTCTCTCTCTGCCTGCCTCTCTGCTTAGTTGTGATTTCTCTCTGTCAAATAAATAAAAAATATTAAAAAAAAAAAGAGATCAGCATGTGGAAAATACAAGTGGCAAATTCTGATGGATAGAGAGGACGCTAATAACCTTTTCTTGGTTGAATGATATTGGAGATATTAGAAAGGTTCTTTGAGGTTTGTGCCTTATCTTTACCACTACTGTTACCTTCTTTTTAGTGAAGCCTGTAGTGCAGTTTAGTGCTATTGCTCAAGTTCTAGAAGGACCTGGTCTGTTTTCTTTCCCTTCTCCAATATTTCATACAAACCCACATGATTCTGTGCTCTATTATAATAAAATATTAAAAGTAGTGTCATAGATGGATTAAAATATTGATATTCAGAGGGGAGATTAATGGTTCTGCTTTTGAATAGAATGTATACTCCCAAAAAGCTGATGCTTCTACAACCTAAGTGCCCACTGATGGATGAATGGATAAAGGAGATGTGGCACGCGCACACACACACACACACACACACATGGAAAATGGAATATTAAAAAGAATAAAAATGCCATAAAAAAGAATGATATCTTGTTATTCATGATAATATTGATCGACCTAGAGGGTATCGTATTAAGTGAAATAAGAGAGAAAGACAAATACCATATGATTCAATGAATCATACCATATAAGTGAATCATATCATGTAAGTGAATCTTATATGTGGAACCTAAAAAACCTAAAAACCTAAAAAACAAAACAAATAAACACACACATACACAAACAAATGACAGAACAGACTCATAATTACAAACTGGTGGTTCTAGTAGGGAGGGGGCAGGGGGATGGCTGAAGTAGGTGAACGAGGTTAAGAGGTACAGACTTCCAGCTATAAAATAAATAAGTCATGGGGATGAAAGGTACAGCATAGGGCACATAGTCAATATAACTGTAATAACATTGTATATTGACAGGTGGCAGCTACACTAATGGTGAGTGTTGCATAATGTATAGACTTGTTGAGTCACTATGTTGTACTTCTGAAAGTAATGTAACGTTGTGGGTCAACTATACTTTGATTTAAAAAGCTGACGCTTCTAGTTTTAGATAATTCTGGTTTGTCTTTCTAGAAATTGCATTGGTTGTATAAAATATTTAATGCCCTAAAAGTATCAGCTACTTTCCAACCAAGTGTAAGATGATCAAGTAGAGTTTGAGTTTTGAGCATTGAGCTTTGGCTTAGAAACTATTTTCTTAACTGGCGATGAGTTGGGCCATTCTTTTAACCATGAAGTATAATAATCTACGTGAACAGTCTGGTTCCTTGGTGACCTCAAACTGAGAGGCCAGTGAGATTTACTGGGATAAGTACAGTATCTGCAACTGGATAGAAATTGATAAAATATCAACCAGAAGACAATAGCATGTAGTTGACAAAGTAAGGAATATTTACCTTTCGAATCTTTTTTTCTCTTTTAAGCCTAGCTTTTGCTGCATCTCTGCTGTTTATGTTAAATAAAATAACTCATTTTATTCAGCAGAGCAATAGGATTTCATATTTGTTTAAAAGAAGAAAAATTGTAGATTCATTGAAACTACAAAACTAATTGAAAAGTTGAAAATTAAATCTTATTAAGAAAATCATAGCTATAGAAAAAGTAATACTCTTTTTGCATTGAATATGACAGCAGAAGAGATATTTTCTCCAGTAGAAACCAAGACATACATGTTCATATCCTTTGGGCTAGTAGTTTTCCTTCTTATAGTGTATACAATGTAAATAATCCAAAAGGAGAATATTCTTTTTTTTATAATATATATTATTTTTTCACAGGGGAAGGGAGGGAAAACTGGGAAGAAATCAGAGAGGGAGACAAACCAAGAGAATATTCTTTATAGCATTATTTATACTGCATTATTTATATGTGTGAACATATATATTTAACCGTTACATATATATGTATCCTTATCATAGAGTGTAATATTTTAGGTATCTTTTCTAAATGCTATATTATATAATCATCAAAAGAGATATGTATGGGATTATCATAGCAACATGGGTCATATAAACATGTTTTAGAAGATAAATGTATGAACCGCTTTTTGTATGAACCATTTTTAAATTTCCAAATAATGCCCTTAACTTTTGAAAACATGTTTAGAATAGCTTTTTTCCCATTTGACCTGTTTTGCTACGTTTTTACCAATTGCTCTTTATTATATACCTGTGTGTTGTCATTCAGAGTGCTAGCTTTATTCTTGTAAAGTATTAATTGTTCCTTGACATACAGCTCTTTTGTATTCTCAACTATTTAATATTTTAGCTTAAAGCTGAGAAAACGCATTCTTTCGTGTATAAATTTTTGCTTGTTGGATTTAAAAAAAATAGTGAACACAATAAATAATTCATTTGGGTCAGAAGTTCATTACCCTTGACACTTGTGGGCAAGAAGCCTAGGAATTTGTCATCTGTGTTTCCAGATGGGAAACTCTTACCTTCTGATACTTGGTCTTCATTACATCTAAAATACCAGAAAATTTTGTTAGAAGCAGATGTTGGAGATATGTAGATATGACCCAAATGTGTATATTACAGCCCTGAAGGAAATAGCTCAGTTAAAACCAACCAACAAACAAAAATCAAGAATATTGGAGTTCCTTTATTATTTGATTATAGGACTTTCATATCTTCTCATATTCTAGTATTTATTTTAGGTGTTTGAATTTAACTGCTTAAGAAGAAACTTACCCAGTGCTTAAAAAAATTGCTGGATAAGAGGCCATTTCAGCAGTTTTGTAAATTTTTTTTAATGTTTCCAAATGGTGTGTATTTAAGTAATTAGTGAGTTGGAGAGATGAGCCAGTTTTCAGCAGGTCTGATTAGATTAGAAAGCCAGGCTAAATAATTCCTATTGAATATCAAAACAGGATTTGAGTATCTGAATTATGGGTAATTATTTGTTACATTTTCTGAACCTTTGTTGAAAGAGTAGAAGAGTGAAATGAGAAACTCTTTTATAAAAAAATGATGGGGAGAGGAAACAAGTGAACAGACAGAACACAGGATTTTTAGGGCACTGAAAATACTCTGTGTGATATTATGATGGATCTGTGAGCTTATGCATTTGTCCAAATCCATAGAACATACACCAAGAGTAAATAAGGTGAACTGTGGACTTTGGGTGATTATGGTGTGTCAGTGTAGGTTCATCCTTGGTAACAAATTATTACTCTGGTGAATGATGTTGATAATGGGGGGAAGCCATGCATTTGTCAGGGGAGGGGGTCTGTGGGAAATCTCAATACTATCCTCTCAATTTTGTTGTAAACCTCAAACTGTTCTTTGAAAAAAGACTTTAAAAAAATGAAAATAAGAAATTGCGAGTCAAAATATATGTTGAGAGGAAAGCATTCTTTAGGTGTAAAGTAGAATAGATGTGACTCAGATCCTTGTGCTTTTCCTTATCCTAACATCTTGGAGTGATGGACACTGGACACTGTCTCTACATCTCCACCCTCTGGGGTGATGGTGGCGTATTACCCTGCAGTTCTCATATTGCGTAACTCCTGAGTTAGTCCTATATTTTCAATGTTTAGTGTTCAGTGCTTTTAAACTTGCCTTACACCTTTTAGGTTATTTACTTCGTTATCAAACTGATGATTAAATATGGTGATCCTTTTGACTCTACAAGGGAAAAGAATCAAGTTAAACTAACCCCTAAACAATGGTTATCTCAGTTTTAAGGAATCTTTTAGTCCAGGGTTTTCAATATTTACTTTAGAATCATCTAGAATACTTGTTAAAAAAGATAGCTGGCAGGGGTGTCTAGGTGGCTCAGTGGGTTAAGCCACTGCCTTCAGCTGAGGTCATGATCTCAAGGTCCTGGGATTGAGCCCTGCATCGAGAGCTCTCTGCTTAACCTAGAGCCTGCCTACCCGCCTCTCTCTGCCGGGCTCTCTGTGTACTTGTGATCTCTCTCTTTGTCAAATAAATAAATAAAATCTTAAAAAAAAAAAGGAAAAGGAATTTACATCTGGAGCGCCTGGGTGGCTCAGTGGGTTAAGCCTCTGCCTTCAGCTCAGGTCATGATCTCAGGGTCGTGGGATCAAACCCCGCTTATCCCATGGGCTCTGTGCTCAGCGGGGAGTCTGCTTCCTCTCTCTTTCTGCCTGCCTCTCTGCCTACTTGTGATCTCTCTCTCTGTCAAATAAATAAATAAAAATCTTAAAAAAAAAAAAAAGATAGCTGGCCCTTATTCCCAGATTTTCTCATTTAGTAGGTCTGAATGTGACCCAGACTGCACGTTTCTGACAAGTTTTCAGGTGATGCTGTCTGCTGCTGGTTTGGGTAACACTCTGAAAAAGAACACTGGTTTAGCATACATACTATACAACTCATTACTGAAGTTTAAAAGTTCAAATCATCACTCTCATACGATGTACAGCCATGAATTTTATATTTCTTGAACACATATTAAAACATTATTTAAATCATAGTTAAGAGGGAACCGGGCAGATGTTATAGCCAATTTAAAGGAGAAGTCCAAGAAATTAAGATTTCTGTGGTATAAAGGAATATTGACGTGAATTTATAAATGGACAGGAAATTGGCCTTTTCTGTTTGGAGGAGTCAACTGAACCTCCACTGGACAGAACGTCTGTAGATGAGCATAATTTATATTGCTCTCAGTTACCTATGACAATCAGTTGTCTACAACTCACTTGGAGTTGTAAAAGACCTCAAGGTCAATGGAAGACTAGAATCAGATAACAAGGCACGGTGTGCACAACCAAGTCCATTTTTCCATTGGAGCACACCATATTTATTCTTTTTTCTCATGCCCAATTTCCTTAGAGTGCTTTACTGTAAATATCCTAAAAAGGAAAGTGCCAAAGTGTTTTCCAAAATACTCGTACTGCTTTCCATTTCCGCTAACAGTGTATGAAATGCCAGTTCTTTTACTTCTGCAACAACACCTGATAATGGTCAGTCTTCTTAATTTTAATTATTCCAATAAATGTGTAGTAAAATGTTGTTATGGTTTTAATTTTCATTCCCTGAATGACTAATGATGTTGTGCACCTTTTAATGTGCCTTTCTCCCCTTGTCAGTCATATATCTTATTTTGCGAATGTGATGATTTATTTTCCTAATTCTTATTGTTAAGTTTTAAAAGTTTTTTTTTTTTTTTAAAATATATTCTGGATACAAGCCCTTTATCAATGCTTTTGCAAATACTTGCTACTAATCTGTGGCTTGTCCTTTTATTCTCTTACTAGTGTGTTTTGGATAGAAGAAACTTTTTAATTTTGAGGTCCGGTTTAGCAGCTTTTTCTTTTATGAATCACCTTTTGGTGTCACATTTAAGAAAGCCTAAGTTTGGGGCGCCTTGGTGGCTCAGTGGGTTAAGCCTTCGGCTTAACTGCCTTCGCTGCCTTCGGCTCAGGTCATGATCTCAGGGTCCTGGGATCGAGTCCCACACTGGGCTCTCTGCTCAGCAGAGAGCCTGCTCCCCCCCTCTCTCTCTGCCTGCCTCTCTTGTGATTTCTCTCTGTCAAATAAATAAATAAAATGTTAAAAAAAAAAAAAAAAGAAAGCCTAAGTTCACAAAAATACTCCTCCTATGTTTTCTTCTTGATTTTTATAGTTTTGGGTTTTACTTTTAAGTGCATGGTGCACCCTGTAATTTTATATATTCTGTGAGAGTGCTCGCTTCGGCAGCACATATACTATATATTCTGTGAGATAGGGATCCATGTTCTTTTCTTTTCTTATGGTTATCCAGTTGTTCCTCTACCTTTTGTGGAGAAGACTTCCCTTTTGCTAGTGAATTGCCTTTGTCAAAAGTCAGTTGTCCATATATAGAGTTCTGTTTCTGGACACTGATTTGTGTTTTATTGATGCTGATACCACATTGTATTGATTACTGTAGCTTTATAAGAAGTCTTTTAAAAATGTCAGAAAGAATTAGCCTTTCAGATGCTGCTTTTTCCGAAGTTGTTTGGCTCTGGAAGGTACTTTACATTTCCATGTGAATTTTAGAGTTAGCTCATCAGCTTCTATAAAAGAGACTACTTCTGTTTTGGTTTGAATTATTTGAATCTGTGGATCAGTTTGAGGGGAATTGAAATCTCATGGTACTGAGTTTTCATGAACAAGGTGTAGTTCTCCAATTATGCGGGTCTTCTTTAATTTCACTGAGCAGTGTTTAGTTGTTTTCAGCATACATTCTTGCAGGTCTTTTGCCAATTTATCCCTAAATATTTCCTATTTGTGCTTGAGTTTTTGAACATTTGGCGCACAGTGATGGTTTCATGTCCTTATCTATCGTTTCTAAAATTTGTGTCAGTTCTAGATTGGTTTCAATTGATTGACTTTTCTCAGCCTCATGGTTCAAATTTTCCTGCTTTCACATTTCCTTCTATAATCTTCGATTGGTTAACAGACATTATTGGGTGCTAGATATTTTTGTATTATAAATATTCTTGAACTTTTTTTCTGGAATGCAGTTATTTGAAAACAGTCTGATCCTTTTTGATCTCTCTTTTAAATATCTGTTGGGGAGGACAAGAGCAATGAGTGTAATGAATCTTAAACTACCTTGCTCATATCCTTCACTACTGAGGCAATGCCCTTCTCAGTACCCTAGACAATGCCCAATAAATTATGTTTTCCAGTCTGTCTGGAAGAACTGGATGTTTTAGGGGAAAAAAGTACCTTGACCTTCAACTTGTGGTATATACAAATACTAATTTGTGATGGGCCATAGGAGATCATAGAGGAATATTTTCATAGTCTGAAGATAGGAAATGGTTTACTATATAGGACATAAAAATGCTAAGTGTAAAGGGAAAATTGATAAATTGGATATGATAAAAATTAAAATCTCCTCAACAGTTTTTGCTTAAAAATGAGTAATAATACTGAGACTAGGAGATAATGTTTGCCATATGTGTATCTGATAAAAGACTCCTGTGGACACTGTTTGAAGAACTCCTACAGCTGCTCTAAGATTTTATCTTTATCCCGGGTTTCAGTCTTGTGATGTTGATGTACTGTGGTGTGCTTTTCATTGTGCATATCCTACTTAAGCTTCTTCTGTTTGAGAGTTTATTATTTTTATAAAAATCTGGAAAATTATTGGCCATTATTTCCTCAAATGCTTTTTCTAATCTTCCCCTCTTTTCTTCTTGGTTCTACTTACACATACATCAGACTGTTTAATACCGTTCCACAGGTTGCTTAGGCTCTATTTATTTATTTATTTTTTGTAGTCTCCCCCCCCCTTCCATTTTTGTTAATTTCTATTGCTGTTTTAAAATTTACTGTTCTTTTCATTCAGATATTGTGTTTTTCATCTGAGTAACTCAGTTTCATTTTTAAGTCTTCCATTTTCCTTTTTATCATATTTTGTTTTAAATAAATACTGAGCCTTCCATATAAACTGTTTGAAAGCTTCTCTGTTTGCTAATTATTTTTTGCATTTTTGGGGTCTGTTCTGTTTTCTCTTTTTCCCACCTGTTTATGGATCACAGTTTTATCATTTCATTCATGGTCACTCCTAGCATTTTTGATTGGATGTTGGGTATTATGACTATTACGCTGTTAAATGTCTAGATTTTGTTGTGTTCCTTTAAATTTTTTGAAATTTGTTTCAGGTGGCAACTAAGTTGTGCTTCAGTTTGTGTTTTTGAGGCTTTTCCCAAAAATTTTGTTTGCACTGGTCTAGTGACAGCTTTATGTAACCTACTTTGGACCTGCTTCTAAGATGTGTTCCTTTTGGGGTGTGTGGGGTGTTCGGCAAGTCTCTCCACTCATTGTCCATCAGGCCTCGAAGGTCTCCCAGCCCTGTGAGACCACTGGGACTTAACTTCCCTGAGAACTCCCCAGTCCTTTGCCTGACTTCATGGAGTCTCCCCCCTACATAGGAAGAGCTGAATCAGTAGCCAGGGACTCAAGGAGCCTTTGTGCAGATTTCTGGAGCTTTTTCTCTGCCAAGCTCCCAACTCTCTCGTATTCTGCCTCACACACTCCAGTCTCTTTAGCCTCTCCCAGATCTGATTTCTATCTCCTTTGCTCAGTGAGATGGCCATGATTACTTTCAGGAAGTTCCCTTCCCTGCACTCTGTTATGGAAAATGCCTCCTGGAAGAAGAGTTCCACTTTTCTGTCTGTTTTTCTTCACTCAAGGATCATAGTCCTGCGCTGGCTATTGTCTCGGTGTCTGAAAAAATATCTTTTTCCAGTTTTCTAGTTGTTTATTATAGGAGGGCACGATCAGTTATGCTATTCCATTATGCAGAAGCTGGATAGTTTCTGTTTTTAATAGAAATATTTATTGCAGTCATGATTCTGAATGAATGTGATCTGAGGTTATTTATTTTTGTTGTCTGAGTAATTTTTTTCAGCAGCAGAGCCCCCTCCCCCCTTTCTCAAATGAAATTCTACACAGAACTCCAACACAGAAGGTAGTTAAAACTTCATCTGCTCTCATTTAAGTGAGGTTAAGAGCCGGCTTGGTTTCCACCTAACCCTGAAGCAATCTGGTACTCCTAAAAATAAAATTTGAAGACCAGTGAACTATTTACCCCTCTCATTTTACATATGAGGATACTAACTTTCTAGAAGGGTCAACTGCTTTGTCCTAAAGTAATGAATCTTAAACTACCTTGCTTATATGGGTTCCTCTAGCATTTGAAAGAAGATTAGTTATATCCAAAGTTAGTGTCTTATTCTCCTTAGGTCAGCTTGATTGAAAAAAAAAAAAATAATCCTTCTGATTTTGAGCTGTTTCAGCATGAGATTCTTGGAGAACTCCATTTTCTATTAACTTTTGTGTAGTGCACTGAGCCCATATGGGCTCTATTGTAACTTCTGGCTGTTTAAACAGTCTTAGAATAGTTTATTTTAAAACCAGTCCAGCATTTTGGTTTATTCTGCTTTCTCAGTACTTGTGTATGTTAGATTTCTGCTATTCCATCTTACAAGAACTCCAGATGAAGATGGCCACGTACAGATGTTTTATTCCTCCCTCCTCTTTCAATTATTACGCTTATGTTATTTAATCTCCTGGAAACTACTTGGACTATATGTGAAAGAATGCTGTACTTTGAACTCTAAAGAGTAGATCATTGGTTGTGACCTTGAATTGTTGAGGAAGTTTTCATATTGAAGGAAGCTGAATGTCAACATCTTGCACTGTATTTCTTGGCAGAAACCTGCTCCTTGTGCACCTGGGGCTGTCTGCAATCAGAATCGGAGAGCTTACGGTTTTAATTATTTCATTCTGAAACCCGTTCTGTGTTTATTCATTGCTTTATTAGTTTGGTCTGTAGTATGGAAATGGGGCAGTCACCACAGATGGATGAGAAGGAGGAAGGTAGAACAGATGTGGCATTTGTCCAGTCCTTTGGTCTGCGGGTTTGGGTTAGACATTCATATTGAAGAGTTGTGTGGCTGCTCTTATTTTGTTCTGACTGAGAGGGATAACAAAACAAAACACCAAGTAATTTATTTATGCCTTATGTCCTTGATTAGTCTTAGGGTGAAGAGTTCTTTTGAGGTATCTGCGTGTCACTATTCGGGACTCAATGAATACTTGTCCAGTGAACAAATGAACCAACCCCAATAAAACCAACAAACAGCCCCCGAGAAATTGTTGTTGATGTAACTGTTGGAGTTGCATTACTTTACAGAACAAGAAGAATGCGATCGCTCTTCGGCAAAACCAGTTAGTTGAGTTACCTTATTTTTGTATTAAGGCTAATCCTGCCATGTTGATATAGCTCTTCCACGGGCAGTGGGGAAACATTTCCCCTTACTAATCTTTGTGTATTCAGTACTCAGCAAAAGGCTTTTGACACCAGAGGTAGTGCTCAAGAAGTGTTTATGGAAGGAGACCAATAAATCTGTTTTATCACATTCCAGTGTGCTCCTGGGCAGGCTTGGCAGATCTTGAGAAAGCTGGTCTTTTTCATGACTGTAATAATCCCATGTTAATTTTTGAACGTACACTTTACATGCACATACATTTACTCTCTAATTGTAATATGTGTTAGTAGACATTTCCTTTCTAACACTGATTAGAAATTTTGGTTAAAAAATCTTATATTTTTAATATAGCATTTGCTTTTTCTGTGTACAATTCTTAGAGCCTGCGTAACTTGAATTTATTTAATTTTGTTTTCCTTTTCCCAGGCAAAAACTTTCTACCTATTGTAAATAAAACGTGTGGCTTTTTGACTGATTACTAACATTTATAAAAAAGCAACTTAGGAGGGGTTTTCATGCATGTTCTCTTGTTTGCTCCTTCAACTTCTTTTTTAAGGTAAGTAGGCAGGTAAAGCAAGGCAGGTAGGCAGGTAGCTTAATTATCTGTTTCAAAGTTCTACAACTAGTTAAGTTTCAGGGTTAAGACTTTGAGGTCAGTGTTGTTTCTATTGATTGTAAACTACCTCTGAATATTATATTTCAAAAAGTGACATAATCTGTTTGCTTTAACTCTTATTAGGATTGACTTACAATTTTGATTTAAGAATAAGGAAATGACACTGTACTTAATAGAGATAATGTAATTTCAAAGGTTGATTCTGTGAAATATATATGTTACATATATATCTATATATATTTAAGTATATATATATATTTACATTAATATATCTTACATCTTATAACTGTAAATCTCTGTTTAGGGCCCTGTGTCTTTACAACCTCAGTTCAATAATTTATTTCTGATATAAGCAGATGGTGAGAAAACAGTGATCCCCAGATCTCTTATTACTGCTGGGTAATTTGATGTTTTACAGATAAGAATTTTGACCGATGGGAGGCTGGTCAGGAATTCACATGTCTCAGGCGATCTACATTGTCTAGATTTGGAAGTGTACTTGCACTTGAATTCAGGAAGGCTGTTGTAAACAAGGATTTGGCCTGCATTATAATTAAAATTCAAATCTTTATGTAGCTATTCCTTTGAGCTATTAAAAATTTAAAAAAAGTTTTTTTAATCTCATTTTTGAGATAGAAGATTTCAAGCTTTTCAAAATGGTCTTTTCTTCTGTCATACTGAATATGAATAAACCATCGCAATGATTGGTATGCATTTATAGATGAAGGCAGAAAAATTGAAATACAGAAGGTATTACATCTTTGCAGTGAATAAGAACTTTTGCATCATATCATATATTGAAAATGGTAAATTCTGAGATTCTTACAGATCTAATTGATAAAAAAAAATCAATTGATCAATTTGATCCCACATGAACCCTTGTATCAGGAGAATAAAATGATGCCTTGAGGGACTTTATTGACATTTAAAATTGGTCAAAACAAATTTTAATTTGACTTATTAGCCTTGTTTATTTATAATTAACTTTCATTTTTCATATTTCCCTTCTTTTTGATTAGTGTTTTCTGTTCATCAGTTTTACTGCCTTCTGAATACTAAAGTCTGTCTACACTGAAAGTTTTCTAACTGTATTGAAGATAAAGAAATTCATTAAAAAGTTTATCAATACCATTAAAATCTGATACTAAGTTCTCGCTTTCTAGGGGCGTATTTGAAAAATAAACAAACAAAGGAGACTTTAGTATTCGTTCCAGCTGACAATAATTCTGTTATGTCTACTCTAAAAGTTAATTATTGGCAAAATTATTTGAAATATTTTAGTATTCTTGTGACTGTTACAAGCCATGCTTTTTAGAGAAGAGAAATTTGTAATAAGTGTCTTCTCTGCAGTGGTTGTAAAGTGATCTTATCTATGATGGAAACTGATGTTGATCTTTTTTTCTTTTTTTAAGATTTGTTTATTTATTTTAGAGAGGGAGAGAGAAAGAGTGCATGTGCCCATGTGGGTGACAGGGGTGGAGGGACAAAAAGAGAGGGAGAGAAATCCTCAAGCAAGCAAACTCACCACTGAGCATGGAGCCCAATGCAGGGCTCCATCCCAAGGACCCTGAGATCATGACCAGAGCCAAAATCAAGAGTCTGATGCTCTACCTACTGAGCCACCCAGGAGCACCCTGATGTTGTTTTTTAAGGGGGAATGGCAGCTAGGTCTTCAAAATAATTTGCGGGAATGAAAATTGGCTTTCATACCCAAAGTTGCTGACCCCCACCCCCCATGGCTAAGGGAAGGGTCCAATCTGTCTAAAAATATGTAGTTAAAAGTATATGACATATTTTATCTTAAGTATGTGAACAGTACTACAAAAATACAACATCACAAAATAGGATTTCTTTATTTCAGCATATCTCATTGTACTTCACAGATAATCACATTTATCACAAACTGAAGGTTTGCGGCAACCCTGTATTGAGCAAGTTCCAAATGTATTGGAACACATTTTCCAGTAGCATTTGTTTAACTTTGTGTCTCTGTGTTGCATTTTGGTAATTCTTGCAGTATTTCAAACTCTTTTATTGTTACAGCTTTTATGATGATACTGTTGTAATTGTTTTGGGGTGCCACAAACTGCGTTCATATTAGACAGTGAACTTAACTGATAAATGTGTTCTGACTGCTTTGGCAACTGGCTGTTCTCCCATCTTTCTCCCACTTCTCGGGCCTCCCTGTTTGCTGAGACACAATATTGAAATTAGGTTCATCAGTTACCCTACAATGGCCTCTAAGTGTTCACAACAAAGCAAGAATCACATGTCTCCCACTTTAAATCTAAAGCTAGAAGTGATTACCCTTAGTGAGGAAGGCCTGCCAAAAGCTGAGATAGGCTGTAGGCTGGGCTTCTTGTGCCAAATAGTGAGCCAAGTGGTGAATGCAAAGGAAGAGTTTTGACGGAAATTAAAAGTGCTACTCCAATGAACACGAGAAGGATAAGAAAGCAAGAGAGCAGATTTTGCTATTGCTGATATGTTTTAGTGGTCTGGGCAGATCAAACCAGCCATAACTTTCCCTTAAGCCAAACCTTAATCCAGAGCAAGGCCCCCACTCTTAATTTTCTGGAGGCTGGGAGAGGTGAGGAAGCTGCAGAAGAAGGTTGGAAGCTAGCAGAGTTTGGTTCACGAGGAAGGAAGTCCTCTCTGTAACGTGAAAGTACAAGGTGAACGGCAGGGGCTTCTGAAGCTGCAGCAAGGTGAACGGAAGGTCAAGCTCAGAGAGTCAGTGACGGCGACTGTGCTAAACAACAGACTTTCTGTGTAGATGAAATGGCCTTGGATTGAAAGAAGGTGCCATCCAGGACTTTGATAGCTAGGAAGAGGTTAGTTGAAGGACAGGCTGACCATCTTGTTAGGGGCTGATGCACCTGGTGACTTAAGTTGAAGCCTGTGCCCATTTACCATTTCATAAACCCCGGGGCCCTTAAAAAGTATGCTAAGTCTACACTGCCTATGCCTTATACATGGAACAACAAAGCCTGATGATAGTACCTTTGTTTACAATATTGTTTACTGAATATTTTAATCCCACTGTTGAGACCTACCACTCAGAAAAAAAGATTCCATTTAAAATAGTACTACTGCTTGTTGGCGGAGCATCCGGTCACTCAAGAGCCCTGATTGGAGATGTACGCTGAGATGAATGTTGTGTTCATGCCTCCACTCTGCAGCCCATTGATCAAGGAGTGACTTTTACTTTCCTGTCTTATTTAAATACATTTTATAAGGCTGTAGCTGCCACAGATAGCAATTCCTCTGACGCTTTTGGGCAAAGTAAATTGGAAACCTTCTGGAAAGGATTCACCATTCTAGATGCTACTAAGAACATTTGTGATTCATGCGAAGAGGTCAGAATATCAACATGAAAAGGAGTTTGGAAGAAGTTGATTCCAACCCTCATGCTTGACTTTGAGGGCTTCAAGACTTCAGTGGAGGAAGTGACTACAGATGTAGTAGAAATAGGAAGAAAACTAGAATTAGAAGTGGAGCCTGAACATGTGACCAAATTGCTCCAGTCTCATGATAAAACTGTAGTGGATGAGGAGTTGCTTCTTATGGATGAGCAAAGAGTGGTTTCTTGAGGTAGAATCTACTCCTGGTGAAGAGGCTGTGAGGATTGAAAATCTTACAGAATCTCAATTGATAAAGCATTGGCAGGGATTGAGAGGATTGGCTCCAATTGTGAAAGAAGTTCTGCTGTGGGGCACCTGGGCTGCTCAATCAGTTAAGCACCTTGACTGACTCTTGGTTTTGGCTCAGGTCATGGTCTCAGGTGGAGAGATTAAGCACTCCAGCTCCCATGCTCTGTGCTCAGTGGGGAGTCTGCTTGAAATTTTCTCTCTGCCCCTCTTCCCTTCCCCTCCTTTGCTCATGTGAGCATGCACACACTCTGTGTCTCTCAAATATATAAAAGATAAATGAAATCTTAGAAAGTTCTCCTGTGAATCAGATCCTATTAAGCATCACATGCTACAGAGAAATTTTTTTATTAAAAAGAAGAGTAAATGTAGAAAACTCCCTTGTTGTCTCCCTTTAAGTAATTGCTACAACCACACTAACCTTCAGCAACGAACATCCTTATCAATTAATAACCATCAACATTGAGGGAAGACTTAGCAGCAAAAAGATTATAACTTGTACAATGCTTGTACATTAAAAAAAATGCTGTTGCACACTTTGTAGACTACAGTATAGTGTAAATATAACCTCTCTATGGACTGGCAAACCAAAAAGTTCATTACACTCACTTTGTATACACTATTTGCTTTAGTGTGGTGGTCTGGAACAGAGCCTGCAATATCTCTGAAGTATGCCTGCCCATTGAAAGTCTTATATGTTGATTTGAATAATATTTCACTTAAGAGGGCTTTCAAAGCAGAAGTCAGGAGATGTGGAAATTTATCCAAGTCCTGCAAGTTCTAGGAAGGAAAGGAAGGAAGGGGTTTAGAGGTAGCTGGGGTGGGTATCTGGGTAGGACACCTGAGTATATGAGAGTAAGCTTAACATTAGGGAATCCGAGAAAGGTGCTTGGTTCCTGAAATCAAAGGGCAGGCTCCTTGGGGATTCCCATCAGGAGAACCCACTGATCTTCACTGAAACAAAAACTCAGTGAAAGTTACGAGAGCCATTTTGACCTGAGGATGGATTTGTGGGCTTTTAACACAGAATTAATAGAAAATATACAAGGTTGAAGGCTATTACATGACCTAACAGGAATGAAAAGTGAAAGAGGAAATTATTATCTCCTAGGAAAAATAAAACAGTGGAGTCAGAAAGAAATCAGGGCATATTTTTTATCCTGAGCTAGCTAATTGATTGGCATTATGGGTGTTTAACTTACCTGTGTATAGTTACACTCTTCTGATGTCTTTACACTGTAATGAGAGTGTTCATCTGAGTTTACTCAGTATTTCCATTCCATTAGTGATAGCCGTAATGACTAGAAAAGAGAGCGCCAGCCTCATCACTCCTTGGATAGCCACATTGCAGTGGTACCCAGGGGTTATGTCTATGGGAACCTGATCACGAGGCCTTCTGGTTAGAGAATTGCCTGTGTGGCTTATAAAAAAGCCCCATCAGATACATGTAATGAATATGTGTTTCAAAAAGCATGTAAGAGTAAATAAGCACAAAATTGCCTTTTAAAGATGTTGAGTTATTCAAATTTCTCTTTTCTCCTTAGGATTCATGCATAATTATATTAGTAATGTGTTATTCTTATTTTTTAAAAACAGTTGTTTTCTTCTGTTTTCAGTAGTCAGATTTAAGCCTTCATGAAAAACATGAAAACATGAAAAACATGAAAAACAAGTAATTATTTTTATTGTTATGTCTCAATTAATATAAAGAATCGTGCATAAAATGGAAGGCCACAATTGTCTCTAATATGAACAGGGAAGCACAATTTCCTGGTTCTGTTAGCTGTTATAAAACATGGTTACTCAGCTATTATTCTGTACTTTGGAAAAATAATGCTTCTGTGTTGATTCCAAGTGAAATCATTTAGGAATTAAGGTCTCCCATGTGAATAGAAAACCACGATACTTTTAAGGATATATTCCTTCAATTTAAAGACTCTGATGAAGAAACAAAAATATAACATTGTTTAGTCCCTTGATACTTAAAAATCTTCTCTTTTGATGAGAAGTCCTGGCTTCAATCTTTATATAGATTTTTATAGAAAAAATTTAAAGTAGGTAGAGTCAACTCTCAGTTCCAAACATAGGGCAAATACCTCTTGATTTGTTTGACCTGTGGCATTGCTTTTCAACCTTGGCTGCTCTTTACAATCACTGGGAGAGTGTCTTCAAATTACCAGTGTGGTTTCACCCTCAGAGGTTGTGATTTAGTATTGGTCTGGAGTGGGCTTTGAAATGCTTGAGTTCTGTAGGTAATTCTGATGTGTGGTTACAGTTGAGAACCACTGCCTTGGAAGCATTCTGTCGGACTGTCATTCGTCTTTATGTGAAGTCAGAGGGGGACTGAGGAAGGAAAGGAGTGACCTGTAGCATCAGCTTCACATCTCTGCTCATTCTAAGGGATCAGGGTAAGAGAGCATGTGAAGGGCTGGAGTTTGGGTCCTGTGCATCAGGGCACATAGACTAGTGTGTAGTGTTGGAAGTAATGTTCCCGAATGTTGTAGTGTGGTGGCGTTTCTTGCCAAGAGTGATGGGAATGCGAGATTATTTTTGCTTCTCTGATATTGCTTGAACTTGAGTAAAAAGTTGACCATCTCTTGCTTTTTTAGCATTTTAGGAAAAAAATTAGTGTGCCAAGAGTCAAGAGTATCAGGTAATCAGTCAGAAAAACACATGAATGGAATAGAATTGTGTGTATCATTTCAAACCAAAGAAATTCAAAAGCATTCCTTTTTGCTTTTTTGGCTAAGCTCTGGCAGCACAATCACTGTTAATTTTGTAAAGAAATTTATTTTTAAAACAGCATGAAAGCCAAAAAAAAAAAAAAAAAAAAAAACGCTACTCTTGTGGGGAAGGGAGAGAAGACACTCCTGGGGTTCATTGTGTCTCTTAAAATCTATGAGAAGGGTTTAAAATCTTTAAAGAATCTTACTTAGTCATCATCATTTTTGTGCTAGACTTTTTGTATGAACTTAATTATATATTTCTAAATTAACTAATCTTACGAATACTTATTTGTTGAATGTGATCCTTACATATGGAACTGTTTAAAGATTGAAAAGAAGAATAGGGATCTGTGTTGTTAATAGCAATTCTGGATACTATATATCTAATCCACAGCGGTACATAGTATAACTGGTGTCATATATGTCTCTAGACACACATACCGATATAACATGATATTGCTGCCCTATAGCATTTGATATGATATCTGCGCACTGCCGTGATGAAGGTAAGGACACGCTAGAAATGATTGTTGCCCATTGATGACAGTCCAGGTCCTATCAGAGATCTGATGGGTGTTTCTCTCTGGAGAAGAAGGAATATATTTTCTGACAGTCAATTAGATAAAGATTTTTGATTATCCTAGAACAGAGGTGAGGGAAGTAATTCATATGGAAATGGACACTTTTATTAGGGGAGTAAGCTAGATTTTTGCATTTTGTTAGTTGGGTGCCAGGCTACTAGACTCTAAACTCCGTCTGGGCAGGATTTTGTCTGTTTTGCTCACTGTTGTTTCCTCAATAAAAGTTCAGTGTTTTCGATTTTGATGAAGTCATTTACCTACTTTTTGACTTTTTCATTCTTCTTACTTGCTATCTGGTTTTGTAATTATATGCTATAAGCTACTTGCAGCTTTCTGCACCGGGCTAATATGGTAACATTTTACAATTTATTTTACAACTTTTTAAGGACATTTAGTACAACTGATGATTTGTGAATAATTTATGAATTAATTTTAGAGAGAATAAAAGTATAAAACCCTAATGAATTGAATATTAGTGTTTAGCCTTCCTCTTATAGTAGGCTTTTATACAAGAGTTGAAATAAGATTTTAAAACTTCCCAGGGCATGTAATCATAGATATGAACCATATTGAAGGATTTTGTTCAGAATCATACTTGATAATTGACATTTCAATACACTTAACTGTGTAAAAACTTTACACAGAATGGTTTTTAAATTACCTAGTGAATTTAGACTGAATTTTATTCTCAAAAACTCAAAATTTCACATCATTTTAGGACTGTATATATTGTAAAATGTGATATACACTAGTATCTTGTTGTGGTCAGCATCTACCAGAAAAGTGAATATAGAATTTCTTTAAGATAGCTAGTTCAGAAAAATGTCCTGGCTGTATTTACAGCAGGCAGTATAAATAATTGCTGTAAATGTAATACCACAATATTTGTGAATCTACCCTCCTGTCCCCATCAACAGATACTAATAGGAAAATTAATTAGCTTTTTTCTATTGTCTGGCATAAATTATTTTCACCTAAAGATGTACCAAAAAATGGTGATGTACACAATCATACATTTTAGAGATGGAGAGGGTCTTTGAAATAAGGTACACTTACTTTTAGCATCTTGATTATAGATTGTAATTTTGTAAAATGCTTGGTGATATTTTTGTGGAGGTATGTTTTCATTAAGCTTTTGGTGCCTTAATAGTCTTGCAGTAGTCTTATTTGTTAATTTTGCCAAGAGTTCCACTTGAGAGATCTAAACCACTTCCTTCAATTTGAAATTTACATAAGGATGAAAATAAAGTGAGATTTTAAGAACATTCTTATGCCTTTGATTTTTGAAGAGAAAAACCCTAAAGAAGGGTACAACCTGTTATAACTGAGACTTAAAAATTTTTTACAACACAAGAAACTCATTTTTAGTTCAGTAGATAATGCTTGCTGGTAGTCTTTAGAGAAAAAAAGAAGTTACTGCATTTTAATTTTAAAAAGAATCCTGCCAGAATTCTTCTCAATTCTGACGTGGTCGGCCTAAGGTCAGAGGGCGCTAGTTTGCTTCTTAGCACGTCAGTTCGTTCACGACGGTCCCTTTCTCTCATCCCTTGAGAAGTACAGTTTCAGGGTCTGATTCGTGTATGTCCGTGTGTGCGTGCATGTGTGTGCATGCGTGTGTGTGTTTTGTACATATGATCTACCTTTCTATCTTTTTGCAGCAACCTTTTTTCTTTGAATGGTCATCCTAAATTTCTAGTGCTTCCTTGGAGCATAGTTTTTTGCCCTAGATTGTTGATTATTCTAGGGCAGGATTTTTCAATCTGTGTACTGTGACATTAAAACCGGATGATTCTTTGTTCCAGGGGGCTCTCTTGTGCGATGTAGCATGTTCGGTGGTGTTCCTGGTCTCTACCTGTTAGATGCTAGTGGTACTTTCTCCCTGCTTTTGTGACAACCAGAAATGTTTCCAGACATTGCCATATGTCCTCTGGGGGACAAAATTATGGTAGAGAACCACACATGTGTCCCTCCTAATTATATACAAGTTCATTTAAAAATTTTTTTTTACTGAATTGAAATAATAACTTGATTTCAAGAACTGGTTATACTGGGTTTAAATGAAAATTTTTATTTTGTAGCTTGTGTGACTAACAAATACGTAAGAAGTTAGAGAGGACATATATACCGAATTATTTGATTTTAAGAAAAACAGAACACCTTTGTATTAAATCACTCATTTAATGAAAGATATATGCTATTAAGAACCTTTCCATGCTAGAGAGCTTATAAAAAAAATCTTCATTAAACAAGATGGGATTGGGAGGGAGACAAACCATAAAAGACTCTTAATTTCACAAAACAAACTGGGGGTTGCTGGCGAGTGGGGGGTAGGGAGAGGGTGACTGGGTTATGGACATTGGGGAGAGTATGTGCTATGGTGAGTGCTGTGAAATGTGTAAGCCCGGTGATTCACAGACCTGTACCCCTGGGGCAAATAATACATTACATGTTAATAAAAATAATTAAATAAAAAGACATATTTAGCATTTTTGGTGCTATATATACTATTCAGAGGGTACAAAATGCTAATAATTACAAGAATGTTGATATCAACAAATATTTGCGGATATTAAATTTCATACCTTCCTCTGAATGCAATCTAATTTCTGAACTTCCCCATTTTTTACTTTGAAGTTTGATAATTATCTCTTTTTTAAAATGGAAGGGAATTGTCCTCTTAATTTTACTCTGTCTCTTTTTGGTTTCCCACTGAATTCCACCCATAATGAATTTGTAGCAAGAGGAAGGCAAGTCAAGTTATGTGATATTTAAGTTGAAGTTTGTGGCTTTTAGTGTTGCTACTCAGTATTGACAGTGTATTTTTTTCAAAGACTTTATTTGAGAGAGTGAGCAAGCACAAGCAGAGGGAGCAGCAAGCAGAAGGAGAAATGTATGAACGGAGGAGGTTGGGGGTGCAGAGGGAGAGGGAAAAACAGACTCCCCACTGAGCAGGGAGCCTGATGTAGGACTCAGTCCCAGGGCCCTGGGATCATGACCTGAGCTGAAGGTAGAGGCTTAACCAACTGAGCCACCCGAACATCCCAATATTGACAGTGTATTATGAGCAACACAGATCAATATTTTCTGTAGTTAGTGGGCCTGAGCAGCTTTTTCTTGTCATCTCCTTTGGCTTACCTTAAAATATATAATCAAAGCATGTGGTGTTTTTTAAAATTCTACATGCTGTTATTTTACTTACTTACCTTATTTATTTATTTATTTGACAGAGAGAGAGACACAGTGAGAGGGGGAATAAAAGCAGGGGGAATGGGAGTGGGAGAGGGAGAAGCCCGCTTCCCGCTGAACAGGGAGCCCAATGTGGGGCTCCATCCCAGCACCCTGGGATCATGACCTGAACCAAAGGCAGACACTTAACCTACTGAGCCACCCAGTGCCCCTACATGCTGCTCTTTTAAAAAATTTTAACTATTTCAACCAGGAAGAAATTCCCCAAATTGCAGAGTGATTGTATATTAAATATTTCTCATTGATAGAAACTATGAAAAAAATGTTTTGGATTCATTTCATTCTGAGTTTCTATTTTCTGTTGCTAGAATGGATAACATTTTCAAAATTTGAAGAGTAAACAGGCAGATTTGTTAAGGGAACAATATTCTTGTGTTGATATTCTAAGTTTAGTTGTATGTGTTAAATGTCCGTAATGATACACAGGTTCCCCTGATGTCAGTGTTGCTGATAGTAAGTGGGTAGAAGTGATGAATCGGATGATCTGCCTGACAGAAATGCCGTCGGAGAAGAGAATTTTCCTCTTTGAACAGAACCCTCTTTACACTTGGCCTGAATTTCTTCAAGATAACAATACTGCCTTTCAGAATTTAGCTTTTCTTTAAAGACATTTTTCATATCAGCATATTCCATCTAAAATACCTCATGCTAAATATTATGTTAAATTTAAAATAAGAGCATTCAAACATTAATATCTGAATTAAGCACATCAAAATTATCTTTATACTTTTAAATGTGGAAATTATAACAGCATTCTTTTACAAGTTTTTTTTTTTTTTAGATTATCTTACAAGTAAAAGCAGCTGAAAAATTTTGGCAAGCTTGGTCTTTTTCAGAGTGAGTATGACTTTCTTTTTATAGGAGAGTCCTGGCAGATTGTGGTCTATTTTGTGAAATACTGATTGTAGGGGGAAATAAAGATGCTATTTATTCTTTTGATTTTCTTTAAACTGAGCAATCAAATTAAAATCTATGATACTGTTTCAAAAGTAACCATCCTATGTGTTTTTATCCTTTTATCTTTATTTTCTCTGTGGCTTTTTAAAAAATTTTTCTCCAATTTCTTAATATTTTTTACTTTATTCAATTGAAATTTAATAGTCACGCGTTTACTTCTAATCAAGAATTATGAGTACTAGCCTTTAAAAACTAGCCTTTAAAAACTACTAGAGGCAACAACTGTTCAGTTAAAATAATTCACAGCTGGTGGCTAAATATCCTGAGAGAGAGTGTACTAAATGAATCAGTGTCAGCTTGGAAAGAGAGCTCTTTCTTTAACTCTGTTCCACTTCCTATTTGAATGACTTAGATGACTCCCGAGTCATGTAATCTAAGTCAGACTCCACTCACTACACGGAGCTCAACTTTGCAACTCCATGTGAAGTTGAAAGAAATAGCTAATGTGTTGAGTGAGTAAATTAGAATTAAAAATGATCCCAATGGGCTGAAATGCTATCGCAGCAAGGAAATGAAATTTAATATGGATACATCTATATGCCCACATTTAAAGATACACAAAATTGTCACTTAAGTTCCGGAAAACTTAGCAAAATGGTTTTAGTTGACTACCTGTTTTCTAAGAAACAACAATATGATAAAGGTGCTAAAATTGCCTATAGTAGTTAGTTTCAAAATCAGGTTTTCCAAGGGGGTCCCTGAACTGTACCATCCGCTCTTCAGGAGTCTTTTTTCTATTATGGACTTCATTTCTCTCTCTCTCTCTCTCTCTTTTTTCCCCCGCATTTTTCTTTTATTTAAACTTTATTTTTTCAGTGTTCCAAGATTCATTGTTTATGCACCACACCCAGTGCTCCATGCAATACATGCCCTCCATAATACCCACCACCAGGCTCACCCAACCTCCCCACCCCCCACCCCTCCAAAACCCTCAGTTTGTTTCTCAGAGTCCACAGTCTCTCATGGTTTGTCTCCCCCTCCAGTTACCCTCAACTCACTTCTCTCCATCTCCCAGTGTCCTCTGTGTTATTCCTTATGCTCCACAAATAAGGGAAACCATATGATAATTGACTCTCTCTGCTTGACTTATTTCATTCAGCATAATCTCCTCCAGTTCTGTCCAGGTTGATACAAAAGTTGGGTATTTATCCTTTCTCATGGAGGCATGGAATATTATGCCTTCATTAGATGGACTTTATCTCAAGGAATAATAGGACATCGTCCACATGAGTGAACAAGACTACACTTTGAGGAAGAGGGATCGTATTTGGAGGAAAAGGCCTGAGAAGTCTGGTGAAGGAGAATGCTGGGAAACTTGATCTGAAAGAAGGATTTCTGGCAGTGGGCATACTCCTTACTGAAGGCCAAACCATGATCATTGAGCTGGTAGAACCTTTAGGGAGGCTGGTTAATAATATAATCGTTTAAAAACTTGGAGCCATTCAGTAGTGGATTGATTGGGCTGCTTCATGAAGTGACTAGAACTAAAACGTTAATTTCCATAATTGCAGACTATAAAGTTAATATAGTAAAATCAGTTGTATTTTTATACTCACAGCAGATGATTGGGAAATGAAATTAGAAAGAATATTATTTATGGTAGTGCCAAAAATCATAAAATACTTAGGTATGAATACAATAGAAGACTGAGACCTCTGCAGTGAAAAATACGAAATGTTGTTAAAGGAAACTAAAGAAGCCTAAATGAATGGAGAGATTAAACCATACTTAATATTATGTATCTTCAAAGATTGGAAGACACAATATTCTTAAGATGGAAATCCTTCTCATACTGGTTTATAGATTCAGTGTAATCCCAAGCACAATTCTAGCAGGTTTTTTGGGGGGTTGCAACAGACAAACTGATTATAAAATTTATATGGAAGCTAAAAAACATAGAATAGCCAAAGCAGTTTTTAAAAGAACAAAGTTGGAAAACTTTTTATTCAAAACTGTTTTGGTTTTGAAGACTTACTATATAAAGCTACAGTAACCAATAGTGTTTGGAATAGTGAAGTTATATTGGACAGAAAATTCAGAAATAGACCCACTTATCTATGAACATTTGATTTTTAGTAGAGGTGCCTTTTGTGAGACATTTTCTTATCATTCTCTGAAATTTCTCCATATCTTCTGGGCAAGCGGCACTGACATCTTTGATCCGGACTATCTTTACAAAAATGTTTGTATAACAAACAGCTTTGGGAGATTGAGACAGTGCCTTTCTCTGGGACAGAGAGTAATTTATTTTCTCCCACAATAATAAACATAATGTCTCCCACTTAGGCAGAAGCTGGGCAGGTTTACTGGCACCCCCTTTATAGGAGTTGTTGGAGTTTCCAAAGTTTGTGGTTCCTCTGCTGTGACTAAGACCCACTGTGTGTGCAGCCTTTTTTACCTGAATGTACCGCTACATTTCTCCCTTGGGAGTTGGGGAACAAGAGGAACCAATGTAAACATGAAACTCATGCTGCCTGACATGTCAAGAATTACGAGGTGCTTTATCTCTGACCCAGGAGTTTTGGGTCTCCTGCTAGCGTCACGGAAACTGTGGCAGAGCTGACTTGTAGCTTACAAGTAGGATCGTATCAGACCTTTCATAGTTCTTGACAGTACTGAGAGAATTAAAAGGGGGAAAGGAAAGTTGTTTCAGCAAATGGCACTGGACCAATTGGTTATAAATTTGGAAAAAAAATGTGAACATCAACCTTGACCTCATACTAGATGTAAAAGTTGACGTAAAAGATGACTCATGGACCCACATGTACAACATGAAACTAGACTACTGATAAAAGAGCATAGAACTTAAATCCTGCAGCCTTGGGGTAAGACATAGCAAGTCATATCATGGAGGAAAATATTGACTAATAGGATTTTATCAAAATAATAAACATTTTCTCTTTAAAAAAACCATTAGGGAACAAGGTCAGGCTGGCAGAAAACATTTACATAGCATATATCAGACAAAAGGCTTGTATCCAGAATACATAAAATACTCTTTCAATTTGATAATAATGAGACAAAATCCAATGAAAACATAGTAGACAAATGTTTGGATGCTTCACAAAAGACAACCAGTGAATGTCCAATAAGTACGTAAAAAGAAGACCAGCATAATTTGTCATCAGAGAAATGCAAAGTGAAATCACAGTTTTGTCCTAATCCATGCCCATTAGAATGATGAGCATGTGGAGCGTCTGGCACTTTAGACATCGCTGAAGGTATGAATTTAATGTAAATGGTGTGACTACACTGGCAGGAAATTTTTAAAGAGTTAAATATACATGGACTGTTAAAATAAAAACAATAAATGTACACGTACCATACACACACACACACATGTGTATATATACACATATTTTACTGCTATTTCTTTACACAGAGGGGTGAAAATATGTGCCCACACAAAGATTTATTCATGAATGTTTAGAGTGTTTTCATTTGTAATAGTCCAGACTAGGAACAGCCTAAATGTCACCAGTAGGTCACTGGATAAACCAGCCATGTCCTACCCATGCGGTGGGCTACTATTCAGCAGTAAAAAGGACAGGCAGACAGCTGATACATGCAGCAGTATGGATGAGTCTCAAAATAATCACACTTAAAGGAGCCAAATGAAGAATATGTTTTATGCAATTCCATTTATATACAGTTCTGGAAAGCTCAAATGAATCTATAATGACATAAAGCAGATCGGTGTTAGTCTTCCAACAGTGGTAGGCTGAGGGAAAAATTATAAAGGATTGCACAGGAAGTTCTTGGGGCTGGTAGGACTGTTTGTTATCTTGATTGTAGTAGTATTTTCATGGGTGGGTATAGAAGTCAGAACTCATCAAATTGTACATTTTAAATGTAGGTAAGTAGTCATTGCATGTCAGTTAAATCTCAAAATGGGAAAAGAAGACACAATTAAATATTTTATTATTTTTTAGAAATTCAGTTTTCTGAGTTCAGCTTTCTCATACAAAAGAGCTACTTTTTTTTTTTTTCTTCATTGAGTTTTCATTGCCTCATCAATAATTTGCCTATATATTTACTTCTAGGTCCATATAGCCCCATATATTTAGGTTGGAGGATAACGTAGAAGTAGTTCAATTTTGGTTGGCCTCACTTACTTCAACTATAAATTTAGGGTTATATCAGATCACCAAGGATTCTTCTGTCTTCGAAAATCTGTAACTAATTATAAATCAGTTGGTCTTTTTAGAATCACTTCATAAGGAAGCATTGTAGAGAGATCAGGAATATCTACTCAAATAGATCATGTTAATTCTTTTAGAGAATATTTTGAATAATATTAGACTAACCTGGTAATGTAAGATTGACAACCAAAAAACAACTGCCCAAAGATGAAAAACCAAATCTTTGTCTGGATTAACCAGTATTTAAAATCAGGAGTATAAAATGCCATGTAAGAAAAATGAATTTTTTTGTGTGGTTATGTTACAATAAAACTTTATTTACAGAAACAAGTGGTGGGACAGAATTAGCCATGGGCCACAGTTTCCTGACGTCTGGCCTAGAGCTTTGTTGTCTGATGGTTAAAGCTTGGCCGCTGCAAGTATGGGTTCCAGCTAGAGGAAAGTAGGGAGAGAGAGCCCATGGAGGAGATAAACTCACTCCTTCATGGGTGCTGATCAGAAGTGGGATATCTCCCATCTCACAGTCTTTGAGCCAGGGCCTAGTCCAATGGATGACCTTCTTGCAAGGGAGGCTGGCAAATGGCTTCTAGTTTCAACAACTCTGTTACTTTAGAAGAAGAGAATGGATTTTTTTTTTTTTTTTTTTTTTTTGATAGTGGCTCTTAAGAGAAATGTTTCCAAGATAACAGAAGCTTCAAAGTTTGGAATTAAAAGCAGGAACATCATTCAGCCGTGATACCAGAAGTGGCATAGCAAGGTTCTGTTAGGGAAAGTACCCTTGGAAGCCACAAAAGCTCTTCCAGCCCCAAACGATTGAAAACTAATTATTGCTAAGCAGCTGCATGCTGGTGCTTGGCAAACAACATCTTTCTGGGAGTAGTTTCCTGTCTTTAAGGTGGGGATAACAGCAAGACCTCATCGTGGGGAGTAACCGACACTGCGTGCAAAGCGTGGGACCGGACACACAGGTAGTGCTTGGGAAATGTTTGTTACAATTAATACCCTCATCATCAGCATCATTATCTCCTGGAACTCTGACAGCTCGCATGAAAGAGGTTCTATTATTCTCAAGAAAAATGAGTTTTTATTATATAAAACTGATTTCATATTGCTTACTGTGTATTTAGAATGATTTAGAAGAATAGTCTCATGCTCAGAGAAATTTAAAAACCAACACAACAAATGTTATTAAATATTGTTAATATAATTGCACATGCCCACACATAGTAATCTAGGTAAGTTTTTATTAGAACTCACGAAATGGGACCAGTGTTAGATAAACGTCTTAGGGATAGGGGAAAGAATGTGTGTTCACTTGGCTAAATAGAATGTGGCACGTGGGTGTAGAGAATCAAGAAAAAGCATTTTTTTTTCATGTTCAGGAAAAAAATGCCTTTTATGAAGTTGGATGTTCTTGAATATGCTTCTAAGTCTTATTCTAATATACTCATTACGTAAAGAACGTCCTGTGTAATACATACAAATTGCACAGACAGATGTTCTCTGGTGACAGGAATGGAACACCTACAGAACTTGTTTGTAACCGGGCTGCGTTGACATAATAGCCCCCTTTGAGTGAAGCCTGAAGCAGGAAGATAGCTTCATTTACCCAGCGTTGTGGTTTCACTCTTCAGGCCATGCTTGGACAAACAAGGAGGTCAGTGTGAGCAGTCTGCTTGCGGGTTAGTCTCAAAAGAAATTCTCAGAAGTTATTTTTAAAAAGCCAAGGAAAATAGAGCTCCTGTTTTTGGTACATATGTCACAGCTGAGCCTCCTCATTTGAAGAGCTTCATTTAATATTTTTTGCCTTTTGGAGGGTAAGCTCTAGACTATATTCTAGACACTGTAGCATTGATAAAATGTTACTATACAGAGGCTCTGTGTATCCCTTGCACCCAATACCTTCCTTTCTTACTCTGCTCTGCTACAAATCTTTTTCATAGCTTGAGGAAGTGTTTCATGGATGACCTAGTTTTTAAAAAAAAAGTATAAAAACATCAGTTGAAATTTATTATTATTATTATTATTATATTTGTTGTTAGTAAGTCCCACATTAGTGGAACTTTCTAGTATTTTGGAAATGTAAGCAGGATTCGACTCTATTAGAAGCAGGCTAGATTTTGATTTAGAGAAAAGTATCTGAAAAAAAAAACTAAGAAAATTGTGATTGAGATAATCCATTATCACGTAATAGCTTATGGTGTTAAAATTCTAAGCAGTTTGATAGAATGCATATTGAAATGATAATTAGGTATTTGATCTTCAGTGGATGATAGGAGCCCAAAAGGCTTATATTTAGTCTTAAGAAATTATTGAAGAAACCATGTGCATATGTGAAGTGAAACAGTTTTTCTTAATAAGTTCAGTTAAGAACTATTAGGTATAGCAGATTTATAACACTCTACTGCTGAAATTATTATAATTAATTTTCAAATTGGAATTTTACCTACCAAGTCGCAGGGAAGAAAATCCTGTTTTGAAGTGTGTCTTTTCTTTTGTACTCATTAGTTACTTGCTTTTTGGAAAATTAGTTAGATGTGTTTGATTTCTTATTTCTTGATGCCTATTTTACTGAATCAGAACTGACATACATTACCATTTTGGTTGGTATTTAGTGTATTAAATGGTACATGTCGTGTAGTTTTAAAGTGACAGTTTTAAAGTGACAGTAGGCTTCATCTGAGACCCGTGGCTGGTAAGCATGGGGCTCCCTCCATCCCACCCCAGCAGCCTGTGGGGTAGGGTGGATTTGGTAATGACACTGCTAGAGAGTCTCCATAGTCCTGTCTCTCTTCTCAGACTCTTCTCTGTTTTCTCTCTCCGAACTTGCCCTTTCCTTAGAATGCTAAGTGTCTGGGGAACACCTGAGGCTGCTTTTGCCCTACACGCCATACCGGGCCCTGCGCTACTGCTCTTTTCCCAGATGTTGGTGTTCCCGATTCCGCCCTCCTGCTTACCCACCGAGCGTTAGGTGAATGTCTCAGAGCCCATCTTCTTCATCTGTGAAATAGAGATCATAACATACATCACAAGATAAATGAGCAGACCCACATGAGGTACAATTTAGGAGAGGCTTTTAAAATATTATTTATCTTCACAACTGTTTAGTCAGTAAGAGAAATGGAACTGAGAACCTTTTTGCATTTGGTGGTATTCCAGACAGCCAATAGAATGTGTTTTGTGAAAGCTATTTTTGTTACTTTTTTTTTTTTTTTTGGTATCGATTGAAATTGGGGAATGAGAGTCATGTATATTTTAGGTATCTGATTTCTTAGAGGGAAATGCTTTGTGCTCAGTTTAGCAGAGTTTTTTTGTCCAAGTGTTACTTCTGAAACCTCTTGCTATAGAGGAGAGAAATGTAGCACCCCAGAAAAGGACAGAGTGCCTGCTGTCTGCCTACTGACAGCTCCCAGGAATCTGACCACGTCAACCAACAAAGTAGGACAACTGGGTAAGTCCGACCCCCTTAGTCCCTTGCTTTTACTTTGGAATGACAAAAATACTTACTTCCAGTTTACCTAACAGTGACTTTCTAAGTGCCTAACAGCTAGAATGGCCTGGGCCCCGAGGAGTTAGGACTGGAACAGCATTCTGGGGACACCCGGTTCCACTAAGGTTTTGATCTTTAGCTGTGGAATTGTGGGGAGTGTCGGGCAGAGCCAGGCCAGGGTTCCGGCCACAGGGACTGGGCAACGTGTGCAAAAGTTCGCTCAGGCCTTTTGTCAAAGGGCCAAGGACGACAGAAACCTGTAAATGTTGTGTGCCAGGCTCAAGTTCACCTTAGTGTGTCCATTGCAACTTGGGTCATTCTATCTGATTTTCAGATAGAATGGTTCTAACCATTCTATAGAAAAGGGTCTAACACAAACTTTTTCTTCCTTTTTCTTCCCCCCCTTTAATCAGCTGTGGGAGATAGTCATAGGTATAACTGAATATAACGTTGCCTTTTTAGGAAGGCATACATAAAATGTTAGCTTTCACACGTTAGTTCCTGGGAAAACTATTTAAAGAAACCTTAATTTGAATCCTTTCATGAAGTGATGATTTTTAATTTCTCTTAGTTATAATATTGAATTTGTATTTATTAGGTCTGTTATAAAAGCAGTATTAAGAGAACATAGCACCCCTAGGTAGTGTATAGTTGTGGAAGTTGTAGCTTATGTATGATCACAGAGTTGGGAAAAGAACCTTAAATGATTTGAACTGGATTGGCCCAACTCCTCTGTGGTCAGTCACTCTGCTGGTAAATGCTCAAGCTAGAACTTGAATCCTGTCTCCTTTAACTTCTCCTGTAACCTGTTTGTGTTAAGAAGCAAGGATTCTCTTTAGTTTGTCTTCTTTTCAGATCACATTGGCAACAGTTATGCCATCTAAGCTTTGAGGTATGTAGCATGGAAGTTATTGTTTCTCTTTGAAATTTCGGGTAACTGAGGCCTAGAATTTCTTGGTTCCTTTTCTGTCTGATTTCCCTGTTCACACTGGTTGAGTCAAACCTGCAGTTTGTCACTCTTTCCTCCCCAGCCAGCCAAAGATTTCCGTTGTGCGCTCTAGGTTGCTTAAGATCACAGTGGGAGTTAGTAGACCAGGCAGATCTATGGAATGCTTCTCAAATATGCAGGTTGTGAAAGCTTATCACTGGGGAGAAAAAACTCAATGCTTGCAGTTTTACTCAGGCCTAATCCTTTTTTTTTTTTTTTTTTTTTTTTTTGGTGTTAAATTGAATGAGGAAACCGAGATCCAGGACAACAAGCTTACTCAGGAAGATTTACTCATCAAACTGATAGTAGGATTAGTAGGACTAATTGAATCCTTTCCCCAGTCTATTCCATCCAAATCTTATCCCTTAAGACCCAGACCACATGATACCTCGTCCATGTAGCCTTCTCTGGAGAAAGTAATAGATGACCCACCATGGTTAGTCTGACTCTAGAAAAAGGAAATGGGGCAACTTGAATCTAGAAGTTACATTTTAAGGAGACTCTGTTTTGGGGAATATAGTCGGATTACCTGGAACATTGTCACCATTTGGTCTGTTCTTGTAGTGCACTTTTTAGTACAACTTGAGAGAATCTGCTTTTATTACAGAATATAATGCATACACAAAAGTGTATAAAACAGTTGTGCAATGTATATAATGGTGAATAAGTTATAAAATAAACACCCACATAATCACCTCCCACATGAAGAAGTAAGAATATTGTCATTACCACTGAATCATTCTAACTTTGGGAGGCAACCACTGCGCCTTGACTTTAATGATAAGCACTTTGTTCTTTTATTTTTCATTTAAAAAAATTATTTATTTATATTAGAGAGAGACGAAGTAGGGGGGAGGGGCAGAAGGAGAGGGAGGTGGAGAAGCAGACTCCCCGCTGAGCATGGAGCAGAAGTTGGGCTTGATTCCACACCCCTGAGGTCATGACCTGAGCTGAAATCAAGAGTCAGATGCTCAATTGACTGAGGCACCTAGGTGCCCCTGTTTCTTTTATTTTTCTTTTTTTTTTTTTACTTTGTTCCTTTTAAAATAAAATTTTTTTTTAACACTTGTATGTATCCCTTGGTAGTACTTTGCCCCTTACTTCTATCTATTTGAAAAGCACATGGCCAAGTCCTTTATTCTTTTTTCATTCTACACATCTGTCTTGTCTTTGCAGACTTTCTGCATAGAGTTTGACTGGAAACTCTTTGTTGTGTACATGGGTTATAATATCTCGTCCCACTCTATAGCTTCTCATTCCTTATTATTATATATATATATATTATATATATATATTATTATTATTTTTCATTGAACATCTTTTTTTTTTTAATTTATCAAATTTATCAATTATTCCCTTTATGGAAATCATGATTTTAGAATGTTGTTTAACAATTTTTCCTTCCCCCAGGATCATGAAGATATTCTCTTATATTCTAAAAACTAAATACATAGTTTTGTCTTTCACATTAGAGTCTGAAAATTTCATCTGAAGAATTTATTTGTTTGTTTTTGTTTTTCTAGACAGTGTGAGGGAAGGGCCTAATTTAATTGTTTTTCATATGGTGATCCAGTTGTTCCCACATTGTTTACTGAAATGACTGTCCCTTCTCTACTTCCATGAAGGTCTACTTTTGTCCTAAGTCAAGTCTTCATATATTGTGTGTCTGTTTCTGTGCTCCCTAGTCTGTTCCAGTTGTCTTCTGTTTCTCTATTGCTGTAGCAATACTATGTTGTCTTAATTGCCATTTATTTGTAATAACTCCTCATATCTAACGCAGTTCTCACACACTTTGTTCTTCTTCCGGATTGCCTTGTTTACTCTTGGCCTTTTGCATTTACATGTAAATTTTAGAATTAGCTAGTCAATTTCCACACAGACCTGTTTGTAATTTTAGATTGTGATTACACTAAATCTGTGGAATAACCTGGGGAAAATTTACTCTTTAATTCATATGAATGGTATATCTCTTCATTTATCTAGGGTCTTCTTGCATGTCTCAGTAAAATTTTATAAAGCTGTCTTTAGACTCTCGTATATGTCTTTTGATAGATGTATTACTGCTTAGCAAGATTTCTGGTGTACAAAATTAAAATATAATTAGTCATATGTCTGTGTTGCAACAACAAACAAAATAAAATTGTAAAAGATACAATTTGCCAAAACATCTGTTTTAAATATATTTCAATTTAAGGTTTAAATTTACCATCTTATTTTGTGTTGTTTTTTTTTTTAAATTTTTTTTTTCTTTTCTTTTTTTACAGATTGAGAGAGAGAGAGAGAGAGATTACAAGTAGGCAGAGCAGCAGCCAGAGAGGGGAGGAAGCAGGCTCCCTGCCAAGCAGAGAGCCCGATACGGGGCTCGATCCCAGGACCCTGACATCATGACCTGAGCTGAAGGCAGAGGCTTAACCCACTGAAGGCAGAGGCTTAACCCACTGAGCCACCCAGGCGCCCCTTATTTTGTGTTTTTAACTTTAAAAGTTGCTGCTGTTTGATTCTACAGAGACAGTAGTGCCCCACTTACCCACCAGTTGGTCATAAAGTTGTGTCAGTTATTCAGAGTTATGAAATATTCTGGTTTGAGAAGTAACAGATATTTGATTTTGTAGTGTTAAGGGCATTACTATATTCTTTTGCATATACTCATTTAATCCTTTTAACATCTTTATGAGAACAGCATATGGTTTCTGTTTGATAGCAGATGAAACTTAAATGTAGGGATGTTAATTAGTTTGCCTATTATCATGGCACTAGAAAGCTGTGAGTATCTTGGTCTGAATCAGCTTGTGTCCAACACCAGCATCCATGATGTTGTCACCTTCAAGATTTTGTCACTTAGCACTAACTCCCCAGGGCAGCACAGTGCTTCAGCGATGGTGATTGCTGATGACAATGAAAAACACGAAGCAGCAAGAGGCTAAGTCATAATTATTTTATTTTATTTCATGAAGCAAGAAAGAAGGTAAAAAATTTTGGAAAGATTTCTATTCAAAACATGAAAATCAAAGTAAGCCGGCTGAGCTTTATGATGCAAATGGATTCAAAGTATTTTTTCCTATTGAAGGGGGGAGATATAATGCATAGAGATAGTGCTCATTAATGTTATCAGTTTGTGAAAATAGAAAAAATATTTGATTGTTAAGAACCCTACTTTTTACCTAAACTCAGTTTTTTTTAAGAATAGGAAAATGTGAAACTTTAGCTTTTATTTATATATCTTTTCTCCTTCTGTCAGTGACTGTCACTTTGCCAAATCCGTGGGAGTTTTATGATCTGTTATCCTCTGAGATCTGTGGATTCATTAACATTTTGCTGTGATTTTATTGGTTTTGGAATCAAAAACTAAAAACTGAGTATAGTTCACTATTCACATAACAAGATTTAAGGATGCTTAGTTTTTCGAAGTTCCTTTGGTCCCATTAGATTTATTTCTGTTTGACTAATGAGTAGATGGAGGAAAAAAATCAAACATTGCATATGGTTTCTGGAGTCTGGATATGTTTTAATAAAAAAATATATATCAAATCTGGTCAGTGAAAACTTTCAGAAAACGATTTCATGAAAAACTTGCATGCTTTTGAGTTAAGAGTACTTTTTCCCCAAACCTGAATGTCAGTCATACCACTTTTTTCCTATTCTCTGTTTTCTATTTTTATCTGTTCCTTAAAAATATTTCTTAGCTACAAGGAGACATGCCTGAGAGCCGTCTCGTACTTAGGGTGGAGGTCAGTAAAACGATAGCTGGAAAAACTTTAGATTGTCTACTCTGTAGACTAGGATGGAGAAAAAGAAAAATAAGTAAATGGTGTTATGATTTTCTGTAAGATACTCTTAGCTCTTTTAATAACACTATGGTGTAAACAGTGTCTTTTACACTGAGGATTGCAGCCCACTGGGGGGTCATTGCAATCAGCATTTAATTTAAAGAATAGATTAGCATGTAAATTTAAATTTTAAAGTGAATATAAATTGGAGCCACCTAGGGGGCTTAGTCCATTAAGCCTCTGCGTTCTGCTCCGGCTAGTTCTGCTCGGGTTCATGCTCGAGTCCTGGGATCGAGTCCCGCATCGTGCTCCCTGCTCAAGTGGGGAGTCTGCTTCTCCCTCTGCCCTTTACCCAGCTCATGCTCTCTCGCCCTCAAATAAATAAATAAATAAAATAAAAAAGAATCCTTTAAAAATAAAGTGAATATAAATTTAAGGAGCTTCTAAATTTGGACAGATGAAATAGAAAAATTAGTGTATCACATAATAAAATTATTTGTTCATGAAAATTTAGTATCAATTCCACAGATAATGTCAGTAACGTATGTCAAGATTTAGGCCAGGAAAAAGAATCAAGATGTGTTTTAAACAGAAAGATACTTAATGCAAGGGAATTAGGTGCTTATAAAATTGATTGAAGATATAAAGAATGGGTTCTAGGAATGACTTCCAGACTGTAGAATCGATCCACTTAAAAGTTGCGTACACCTGAAGCTATTGTTGGAGCTGTGAGTTTGCGAATATACCCCGTTGCTGCAATTAAGTATTCAGGAAGCCAGAATTAATCTGCTGCTGCTGTGGGCACAATTGCCTCTTGACACCCAGAGAATGGGAAAGTGCCGTCATCAGCACTGCGGTAGAAAACCTCACATTTGCTTGTCTGTGTTTGCAATTGAAACAGCCAAAAGGGTGCAGGAAAATGGCCTCTGCTTTACTTCTGATTCCATCATCTTAGACATGTTGCTTCTATTTGCAGAACTAATTCTCATCCAGAATTCTAAGTCTAAGAGAAATGTCCTTAGCTTATCGTCCTGTCCAACTATCTAGATGGAGGTTAGAAGGGCAGGTGAGAGAATCCATGCACAACATCCAACTTGGTTCACACCTTTAACTGCTCAGGGCTCACACATGCTCTTCTCATCTTGACAGTACTCATAGCAAAACTGTGCAGCTGTCACTCCTATACAGGGAAGGTGGTCACTTCTCCCCAAAATGGGTTACAGCAGAGTCACCGTATCTAGTGAATGGACTTTCTGATCCAGTAGAGATGCAGGCTGAAGTAGTTGTTTATTATCTGGGATTTGCTTTAAAATATTCTGGGGAAAGAAAAGTAGGAGGAGAGACGAGGCAAGACTGGCAAACATGGTTATAATTGTTGAGACTGGGTTACGGCTAATCGATTATTTTTCTCTATTTTTTGTAATCTTTGAAAATTTCCATAGGTAGAAATTTAAAATATATAAATGTAAAATATACATCTTTGTGCATGCTTCTTTAACTTAAAAATTGGCTATTACCTTTGGGAAGAGGAGCAGATGGGAGGCAGTGAAACAACGAAACTGAACCATAGTGATAGAGACCTCTATAGAAGAGAATATTGATTCTCCTCACTTCCTGAAATTTTTTCATTAGTAATTGTATTCATAAATATAAAGCATTGTCACTCTTATCTTCTTAAAATGATGCATAGGGTTATGATTTATTTATTATCATAAACATATTTGTAATGCCCCAAAAGTAATTTCATGTCATTTGATTGCATTAAGATTAGAGAGGTAAATTGTAGACATGATGTATTATGTCTGAAAAGTCTCAAGGCCAGATCTTCTAACCCCAAATACCAGGTTTGCATCCCTGAAGTATACTTAAGTTGTTATCAATCATTAGCTTCTACTCTATACATATATTTTCTTCTCTTACCTGTTCTTTAAGTATAGGGGTCTGAAAGAATGGTGTATGTGCACATATTTTTATGTATGTGTGGTGGGTGTGTGCACATGTGTGTGTGTGTGTATGTGTGTATTTTAACACCAGCTTAATATGAAAAGTGGTTATTGAAACTTCTCATTTCAGCTCTGACAATTAGAAATTTTGATAGTTTTCACTTCCATCCTTAGAATAAGACAAAGCTGGACAAATTGAAAAAAAAAAATGAAAATCTCTCATCATAGACCTAAAGTTACAGGTCAAACCATCACCTTGAAATTTGGAAAGATGGGCGCATGCAGGTTGTGTCAACCAATATCTGCTTACCCGTGGCAGAAACTTATGAAGCAGTAATACTTAAATGGTAATTTTGATAAATTGCTCAAGACTGGGTATGAGTTAATGTTAGAGTTAAGAATTCTTGGGGTTCCAATCTTAGAGTGGTCCCCAGCCCTCACATGTTCATGAGCCTTATCAATGGGTACCCCACCAATTTCTCACAGTGAAGATTTGAAAATTGTGCCAGCATGACTCTGACAGGAGCAATGGAGAAGTAGTCATCATAAAATACACCCAGAGCCGTCTCCAAATAAAGGCTACTCTTTAGGGTGAAAGACTTCGTCAGAACCTTGTCCTGGAGCCACAGGAGTCAGATATACATCTCTAGTCCCTTATAGACTTCCTGTTTTATTGAAGAAATTAAGTGACATGCTGTGTAAAGGTCACAGGCCAGAGGCATCCAAATCTTAGAAGTCTAATTTTTTTTTTTTAGAAGACTGAAATTTAATCAGAAGACTGCCTCTCCCCACATTTTGCCACTATTCCAAAAGATCTCCTGTATAATAACCATGAATTATAGCTGAAAGAACTGCAAGGCGCAGATTCCCTCTGAGGAGGAGTACATAGGGAAGCCCAAAGTCAGGAGCGGGCATAGAAACAAAGATAGTAGAGGAATTGTTCTCTCTTGCACCTACAGCTGCAGCAAACATTAAACACCCAGAGTATAGCCAGATGAATATAAATCTTCACACTGAAGGCTTATTTACTTTAGTTCTTTTTCCCAATACAATATACCTGCTTTGAACAAAAAATTATAAGGCATCTCTGAAAAGGTAACGGAGTCATCAGATATGATGACAGATGTTAGAAATATCGGACAGGTAACTTAAAATAACTGATTAATACAAAAGGGCTGTAATCAGAGAAGTAGACAACATGTAAGAATAGATGACTTAGGGACGCCTGGGTGGCTTAGTCATTAAGCATCTGCCTTCAGCTCAGGTCATGAGCTCAGGGTCCTGGAATTGAGCCCCACATTGGGCTCCCTGTTCAGCAAGGTGCCTGCTTCTCTCTTTCCCTCTGTTCCTTCCCCTGGCTTGTCCTCTCTCTCTCTCGCTAGCTCTCAAATAAATAAATAAATAAATCTTAAAAAAAAAAAAAAAAAGAGAATAGATGGCTTATATAAGAATGAAGGTGGAAACCCAAGGAATCAAAAGAAAATGCTAGACATCAAAAGCACTGAGCAGAAATGAAGAATGCTTTAAGTGAGTTCATCAGTAGACTTGACATGGCTGAGGAAAGAATTAGTGAGTCTGAGGATAGGTCAATAGAAGCTTCCAAAATTCAAATGCAAAGAAAAGCAGAAAGTAAAAAAAAAAAAAGCATTCAAAAACTGTGGGACAATTTTTAAGGGTTTTTCATACCTATAATTGGAGGAACAGGTGGAGGATAAAGAGGGAAAAGAGCAAAACAAAAACAAAAAACAAAAAACATTTGAATTGATATGGCCAAGACTTTCCAAAGTTAATTAATTAATTTATGAAAACTGCAAACACAGCAAGCTCAGAAAAAACCAGGTAGTGTAAATACCAAAAGCAATGAAACAAACAAGTAAACTAAAAACACAGACCAACAACTCATACTTCCTATTGAAACTGCTGGAAACCAAGCCAAAGAGAAAATCTGGAAGTAAGCCAGATGGGAAAAATACTTTACCTATAGGGGAGCAAGGACAAGAAATGTGGATGTTAAAACAAGGTTTCAAATACTTAATGATACACATATTTACACCTTCAATTTAGCAATGACTTTTGAAATGCCTAATAAATGTCATGTTCTATAAAAGGTGATACAGGCAAAATGAGACCTAATAACCTCCTTCTCCCAACTGAGTAGTAAAATCTGGTAGAAGGAAGTAAGAAAAGTATATGTATAATGATAATAGTAATAGTAATAATAATATGCAGATTTTAAAGTTACCACGAGGGAGGTACCAGTCACACAAAATGTCATGGGGGTGCTGAGGGGAGGGAAAGCCCGCACTGGCTTGGTGGGTCAAGGACAGTTTCTTTCCTGTTGCCCACAGGAGCTGACCCAAAACTTGACCTTCATCATTTTCCTCCCATTTTTTAAAATTTTCACCTGCCCCTCACTCAGGCTGTGTTTCCTTCTGTTTCACTGAGAAAATAGTGACAGCAGTGAACCTTGTTATCTCTACCCCTGTTCTCATGCTGTCCAGTTTTCTCATAAGACACCTTTCATTCTCTGTTTTTATTCATGTCTCTGTTTCCGCCTCAGTCCTGGCATATCTGTCACGATTACATTGCTGACCTCTCCTTCTTCTCCCCAATCCCATCTTTCCAGCATCCTGTACATTCTCCGTGAAACAGATTAATCATCTCTCTCCCCTGATTCGCCTTTTTTGTGCTTCTCGCGTCGCCTACAGAATAAAATCTTCCTCTTTGGCCTGTCTTTCAAAGACCCTCGTATTCTGCCACAAACTTCGGTTTTTGATTTCTGAGAGGACATATCCCGTGAAATGTTTTCCAAACGTATTTGACAGAAATATCTATTGACTGTCTCCTGGGCCTGTAATGTTTTGCAGAGTACAGTTTGGGAAGTGCTGGGCTTGAATGAAGAATGTGAACTTCTGGGAACGGGAACAGGAGGGAGAAGCAGGACTGAAGTCATCTTGGTAGTAATGAGCATGGAGAACAGGCCAGCTGCGTATGAGGTCATGACATACATTAGTACATGATTCTCCAAGTGCTGATTTCTTCTCCAAGATTTTTAGGAGCGAGCCTCTGTGTCTGTTTATAATCTGCAAAGACTGTCATGCAGAAAAATAGGAGGAAAAGCCTTTCCGCTCTTAATCTCAGGAGACAATAGATTTTAACCACGTTTCTGGAAACTTGCACTGGCAGAAGTTAAAGTCTTCCAGAGAGCTCAGTTTTATTTCATTTGTAGTTATATTTCATCTTAACAATTTAAATGTAAGGTTATTTGGCAAATTTGAGAAGAATGCGTTTTCGTTTCTTAAGAATTTTTGTGCTGTTCTTTTGTAGCCTCCCTGAAATATGTACATTTATGCAGTTGCCATCCAAATATCTGAATGTATACTTGATAATGTTCCTATCACAAAAGCTGGGGTTCATTGAGTTTTTTTTTTTTTTTTAAGATTTATTCTTTTGAGAGAGAAATTGGGGGTGGGGTAGAGAGAGAGAGAGGCAGAGAGAGCCTTAAGCGATTCCTCAGTGTGGAACCCCACACGGGGGGCTCGATCTCCTGACCCTGAGATCACAACCTGAGCTTAAATAAGGAGTCAGAAGCTTAACCGGCTGTCACCCAGGTGCCCCTGTTGAGTGTTGTTTTATTGGCAATTTCTTGTAACTAGGAATCTCCTGCTTTAGTAGAATGGAAATAATTAACTGTCATGTCTTTAAGGAGTACTAAATCATTCTGAAGGGACTTACATAGAAAAATATTAATTATAGTTTGTTACAATCCTTTAAAAGTTCATGATTTCTTTAAACTTTTTTTGGTGAGACTTGCAGGACCTAGGCTGGAGAGTCACCTTGAGAGATTGGCCTCTCACTGAGTGTTGCAAATGGTAATCATAATTCTTTACATAAGACCTTTCTATAGTTAGAGGGCAAAATGCAAGGCAAGTCATGTGGTACGCTCTAGGGGACAGAAGACTCTATCCAGACCTCACGTACAGGTGGGGAGAGTGTCCTCATATCCCTCTGGGCCTGCCTGGCTGTCAGCGAAGATAGGGAGCCAAAGGCAGCCTTCCTGCCCCCATGGACTTCCGGTCTGGTTGGACATGAAGTATGCCTGTGGCTACACACTTACTCTGGGATTATACCGGGAGTGTTGACTTTCTCAGAAGATGCAAAATTAGGAGTGGAGAAGGAAGAAAAAGTGCTTAGGGAATACGTGATACAAACACATTATGGCAGTGGAATGGGTCTCTTTCTGAAATTTTGGATTAAAACCTTGAAATTGCTGCTTGTGCTACTACTTTTAGAAACTGATGGGCTTCATTAGAAGAGCAGAGGGCATCATTCCGATACTGAGATGCATTGAAGTTTTAGATCATTGGCAGTGTGTCAGTTTTCTCTGTTGTTGTGTCATACCTCAGCATCTCTGACTGGACAACGTATCTCTTTTTCACAAGTACACGATAACGGGAACCTCATGATGTGTTGATGTAAAGTAAAACTTCTTACTGATGGTGAATATAGTCAGTAGATTGTCTAATGTTATTTTCATGATCAAGAGAAAGAGAATCAGGCCGCCAAAATATAATCCTTTTAGCATCATCCACATGTTGAAATAAATTCTAGTTGCAGACTTTTCGCTGATAACTCTCATTTTGGCATTATTATATTTCCAATACACATAAAAGTATATTTTTGCTGAAAATGTTCCATTAAGACATATTTTAGGTATTCCGTTTGCTATCAGTTTCACTAACTTAGAACCGTATTTTTAAAAATGCTTTCCCTTCCTAAGTAGAGACATGGAAATCTTGCTACCGTGTAGCCACAGTAACGTGTCTTAAAAATGAGACTGCTAAATTAAGTCTTTTTTTCCTCTACTTTCTTTAAAACTATATTATTGTATTCCTTTGTGGTATTTCCATCACTTAAGGGAATGAGATTTCAAATTGAATTCTAGAGAGACTTGACTTCCCCTTGGGTTCTCTTTCGCTGGAGGTATGTGTATGCTCTGAGGTAATTAGTGGCGCCTCATTAGGATAATGCTGGCAGAGTGGTAAGACTTCCTTCTGCCTTGAATAACTGCTGACAAAAACCAGACACCCACCACTAAATAAATAATCTTGCTGTGCTTCCTATACATGAAAATACTTTGGACAGTAATTCATGAACACAGCGCAGATGAATGAAAAACTTAAAGCAAGCTACTCCTCTAATAGTAAACTGTGGAAGCATCTTTTCTAAAAACATGGACTTTATACTTTCTCCCTGCCGCAGGCTGCCCCACGCCATTTGTTTTCTACTCCTACTTCTACCTTTTGTCTTAATGATTCTCCCCACTTCTGTCCTTAAATACTTCTAAGCCTGTTCCCTAATTTTCCTGGACTTTGAAGTCAGTCGGAGGTAAGATTTAGTGATCATTCTTTAGCTTGGCCAACATTGAAATCCCACTTATCTCAGAAGAAAAATAACACATTGGAGGCTCTGTGCTTCAAAATTTGACTGCCAAGGAGACGCACCAAAAGAAGCCTTAGGTTGAGGGAGGGGGAATTGAGGCAGTTACTGCTTTTTTAGTTGTTCGGAGTTAATTTCCGGTCACGGTCTCCCAGTGGCTGCTCTGAACTGTTTGCTCCGTCCTCACATCCTGAAAGCCACACTTTATCCATCATTCTCATCTCCTGTGTCCTGCAGAGACTGAGGCCACCTGAAGTGAATTCCTTCACTTGCATCTAAATTACTGCTCTTCATAGGCACTCACGCTCTTTCCCCTTCTGCCTCTTCAAGGGTATGTAAGTTGAAGTTCAGAGAAACAAACATGAGCGTTTAGCCCCCGCAGTACCATTTGAAAGGTCAGTCATATAATGTCCAGTTTCTGTTCTCAATTTGGAAGGTTCTGGTGAGTCTAAAAAAGGAAGATAAATATGAAAATGACTTGAAGACTATAAAGGGCTGTACAGTACATAATTTATTAGCAATCTTTTCCATTGTTTGAGCTTGATATAGCTTGATCCAGTTTTTGTTAGTGGAAGATTTGGTTGAAAAGGATGCAGCAGAATTTGAGTGGATTCGGTAAAGAGTGAGGATGAAAAGAAGAGAAAATGGGTCTTGCGAGTAAAATTGAAAACACTTGGGACTTTATTTTGTCCTTAAAAAATTGGGCAAGATGACTAATTCCTTCAAGCATATGAAAGATCATTATATTGACCCATACTACACTTTATCTCTTCAAAAATGAAATGGAGAAAATGGTTTTAAATAGCAGCAACAGAGAAGAGTCTATCATTTCTGAATTAAAGGTTATTAAACACTGAAACAGGCTATTAAAGGAAGCTATAGAATTCTCAGCATTGAGTACCATTAAGATTAGGGATTACTTCTATTAAATGTTTCAGATATTTTTTTCCTAAAAGCAGATGACCTGATGACCCCTTGCATGCCTATACTCTTTTGGACTCTACTGTATTATAACATTGGAATTTGGAGCATCATAGGGAGCATTTAATTTTCTCTTTTCTATTAAAAATTTTCCTTACTGTGCTCCTTTTCCAAGAAGATACTTTTCAGAGAGAAAAGCTGGAGACCTGCATGGGTGATAGTTGGACTAAGTCCCGGGGATTCTCTGCCATGGATTCCAGCTGATGAGGACAGCTGCTGCTACTGAGCTACTGGCTTCTCACCTCCTCCTTTTCCCCACCAGTTCAAAATCACTTTTTTGTAAACAATCCATCATCTTTGATTAAATTAGACCAGAAATAAAAGCCTACGCATCCTCAAATAAAGAGCAAACATTCAGATCTTGACCTTGCAATTCCAAAATTATTTCCGAACGCTTATAACCAAGTAGGTTCCTTATTCTTTCTCAGAGAAACAATGAGCTGCAGCCATCTGTGACCCCCCAAGTCAAGTGCATTGTGCAAGTGCATTGTGATATTCGTAACTGAAAGCTTTTTGTGTGTTTTGGTTTTGGTGCTGCCCTCTCTCCTGGATTTGTTGATTTCAACAATGGAGTGATTCAAGAAGGCGGAGAGGGGACAGTTAGAGCCTTCCAGGTGCCATGTGACACACACCACTGTGGGCAGTGGCTGACTTATATTACATATACCCCCGCTGGAGTTCTGGTCATTCCCAGCCCAAGATTGAAGTTAATATGCCATCTCTTTGCATTATTTTTTAATAGCTCTTTACTTCTATGGTATAAATGAATAACTTGTATCAGTAGGGACCATGAAGGGAGTTTTTGGAACAAATGTTTTAAAGCATATATATATATACACACACATCTAGTGTATATATACACTGGTTGTTGTGTATCATGTCATTTATCCAGTGCCATCAGGATAGTTTCAGTCTTTTTTTTTTTTTTTTTAAAGATTTATTTATTTATTTGACAGACAGAGATCACAAGCAGGCAGAAAGGCAGGCAGAGAGAGAGGGGGAAGCAGGCCTCCTGCTGAACAGAGAGCCTGACGTGGGGCTCGATCACAGGACCCTGAGATCATGACCCGAGCCGAAGGCAGAGGCTTTAACCCACTAAGCCACCCAGGCGCCCCGATAGTTTCAGTCTTAAGTGATGTGATCTTCGGCTATATTTTTCCACTGTAAACCTTTCCTTTTCAACAATTCACTCCTTGAGTCGTAATCGCCTCAGTTCTCCAGGATCTTTTTTGTGACTGGTTTGAATGAGCTCATTGTTTATTAGCAGTAAAGAACGTTTCTGATACTGCTTTGTTTTGAATATAGTTGAGTGCTCTAGCCGACTTTCTTGTTGAGCCAAAAAGGTCTATTCTGAGTATATTCTCTCTCAGGTTCTATCTTTGCTGAAACTGAAGGAGATTTTGAAGAATTTTCCCCATCTTACCAGGTTGTTTCAGCTACTCTCAGTTTTCTTTTTGGCTTTGCAATAACTTTTGCCAATTATGAAGGTTGATTCATTGGGGACCTCTTTATCTTTTTGTATTGTGATATAAAGTGTAGTTAAATCCACACTAAGGGAACATATTGTTGAGGCAGCTAATTCTTTTAGGCCTTGGCAGTTGGAAGTAATCCATATAGAAATCCGTATAGAAGGTGTTTGACGGTTAACAAAAAGTAATCTATAGGCTAACTGGATATAACAAAATGTAAGTATAAAAGCATGCTGGTTAGTAAATATTTCCTGTTTTTCCATAGGTGGAATACAGTTTTATTTGTATGATCAAATTAAAATAGGATTTTAGTTACGTTTTTCCAGATTGAATATTTATTTTAGAAAGGAGCAGTTGTCAACAGAAGTAGAAAGAAGACCTCATTGTTTTTTAATTCCACATCTAATTTTACATAAAACAAAAATGCATGTTAAATGATAGTACACAAAGTTTAATGTAAAACCAGTTGTATGTACTAATATTGATGTGTGTTTTTCATTGACTAAGATGATAAAAATGCAGGAACATTTCTTTCCTTAATAGTATCCGGGGCATCTAGGTAACTCAGTCCTTATGTGTCTGCCTTTGGCTCAGGTCATGATCCCCAGGGTCCTGGGATCAAGCCCTGCATCCACCTCCCTGCTCAGCAGGAAGCCTGCTTCTCCCTCCCCCACTCTCCCCGCTTGTGTTCCCTCTCTCACTGTCTGTCTGTCAAAAAAATAAATAAAATCTTTAAAAAAGAGCATCCATTAAATCTATTTTATGACTTCTTATATTAGAACTCATTCATTTGTCATTTTTTAAAAGTGTTCATTCAAAAAACTTACATGACTGGTAGGATTTTAAGATAAATAGGATAGTCTTTTTCTGGGAGCTAACTTGAGAAACTTAGGTGTGAAAAGATAAATAAGTATGTAAGAAGTACAATAATAGAAATATTATTATAGCAGCCTATTTTCCATCATCTTTTGAAGAAAACCTCTGGGATAAGCTTTACCAGTGATTCCAAACTTGTAAATGTGTGTCGGGCAATTTCAAGAGTTCTGCAAACCCAGCATTGACTGTAGGTTTAATTAATAGTATATGACTCACATATGTCTTGCTGTTTTCCAAGGCAGTGTAGAAACAATCCTGTTCAATGAAGTGTGATATCATTTATACAGTTACCAAATTCATAGAAGCATTTTGGTCATTACATGCCCTTTCAGCTGCTGCGAAAAGAGCGTCCACTATCATATGATGGGTGCATGTCAACAACAACAAAATCACCTGGAGGAATGTCCAGAATCTTGCTGTCGGATTCCAGGTTTTAAGGAGCACATGTAACCTCTCACAAGGCTGTCACTGTCAGAAAAATAAGTTTGAGTCTTTGGTGAAAATGGCTCTTTGGTTTGGTCTCCTTTCTGTTGGTCACATGTTTAACTGAGTGATATTGTCAACTCTGTGCATAATGGTTTTGGCTTTTTGTTTTTTTAAGATTTTATTTATTTACTTGACAGAGAGAGATACAGTGAGAGAAGGAACTCCATTGATCATCTCCTCGAAAACTACTTAGAGAGTTTATCCTGCCTGTCTTCACCTCATGGTCAGAATGTAATCTTTCCTAGAACTCCTGTGTATTGACTTCTCTTTCAGAAAAAAAGTTTTTCGGGTATTACTATGGTGACCAGCTGCTTTTGACATGGGCCCTTTCTGACTTCTTATTTTCATTAAAGCATTTTCATTTTGTTATCTCAGAGCAGTTGAAGTGTGATTCTAGTCTGTGTCATCTTACTTGAATTCTTTTCGCTTGAAAGAAGTCAAATCCTTTTTGAATGATCAAAAATTAAACATTTGTGACCGACTCAGAGTGATAGTACTTCACAAAGCTGTAACAAAACTTTTTTCTAAAAAATGATGCTGTTTAAGGTTTCTGAAAATTCTGCACGAGCCTTCTTCCATAGGTAGCAGCATTTCTAAAACTTTGCAGTAAGTTTTAATGTTCTTTGTTTTATGTGCCTGAGTTGGCGTTAGCAGAATTAGCAGTATTCATAAGAAATTTTTTGGGAAATATTTGTCAGAATATGTTATTTGGTGGTGATGGGTGGTTATTATTAAGGAATTCATTTTTATTCAATAAATTTAATAAAAGTTTATTAAAGACGCCTCTTTGCTACACTACTCCTTTAATAAAATACAGTGAGCTTATGTTTCTTTCTTTGCTCAAGACAATGGGAGATGGTTTAATGTGTTTGAGTTATTTGATAAATAGCCAAATTAGAGATATTTCAAGTGAGTAAATATCTTTTCCTGAAAATCACGGAACTCTGCTGCCTTGCTCTAGAGCATAGCAGGCCACTGAAGAATGTACCAAGGAATTTGTATTTCAACTATTATGTATTTTTTTCTTTCTTGTTCTTTGTTTATTGTAATATACTTAAGGCAGTATAATGCCCAGACCGATGTGAAAGTCCTCACTCTTGGACCTACGCAGAAATGTTTAGATGTTTACAGTATTAGTGTAGTTATGTAATACTTATGGGATCTCACATCCATGTTTCTCCCACTTATATTTTGACAGTATTATGTTGTATATAATTTGCTAGTGTGGCTTTTTTGTGCCTTTGATTCTCAAACTGAGGATCTTAGAAGCAGGTGAAGATCTGGACAAATATTAGCCTTTATATCATAGAATCATATAATAGTAAGTCATTAACTTAGACTCTTCCCACTGGATATCTCCCCGCGGGTGGCCTGTCAGTACAACTTCTCTCCAGAGCCTAATTTTCCTTCTGCCTTCCCAGTCTTAGTCATTGGCATCAATCAACAGTCACGAACTCAGGGCAACAGTCTTCGGGTTATTTTAAATTTTCCTCTTCTCTTGCTTTTGTGTCCAATCAGTTGCCATGTGCCATCAGTTCTAACTCTGCAATATTTCTTTTTCCTCTACTCCTTTCTTTTGTCATGGCTCCTGCTCTGTCACGCTCTCGTCGTTTCTACTCCAGAAAAGTGCAAAAGCCTGCTTGCCTCTGGTCCCTTCCTCTGTCAAGTCATTATTGACTAAACCCTCAGTGCAATTTCCATACTTGATAAAACATACTATCTTCATAGAAGCTGTTTCATTGTTTTTTAGTAAGGCTGGTGGGACTCTTTCTCTCTATCCTCATGCTGCCATTAGAATGTTTTTCAGTGTTTGCGTTTCTTTGTGTTGAAATGGATATGAGAATCTTATTGCTGAAAGAAGAATAAACAAGATGATTCACATTTTCACAAATCATATCTGAGGGAAGGTAATAGAAATGGGTCGTGGCTGTTATCAAGAAGTCTGGTATGTGTTTGCAGAGGGAATTGGGAGCAGAGTAACTGGAACCTGGACCTCACATGAAGCAAGTATATTTGCATTGTTCTCCCAATACATCTGGGCCCGGGAGACTTTCCTTTTTGTACATGAAAGAAATACTACAGCAAAATTCAATACAATTTTAAATTTCTCAAGACCAAAACCATAAAAATATTAGATAAATATCTAAGATCAAACAATATTGACAACTGCATGGAAAGTCTTATTTTACTTGTGACTTTACTTTTAAACTGGTGGGAAAGAGAGGCAAGACCTCTTCACAGCTTGGATCGCAGAAGCTGAAAAGAAGATGACGGCTCAGTCAGAATCTCTTTGGGAACCCCTTGCCACATTGTTCTGTGTGGTAGTCTGTAGTAAGTGTAGGCCATAGGATCTTTCCTCATTTCGATTTCTGCTGCTTTTGTCAACCTTCAGAAGGCTATAGCATGGAGATGTGGAACCATATTGCTTCAGAAAGCCCTGTAACAAAATACCTCCTGCTCTCTAGAAATATAGAGAGTTCAACTCATCTAGGTATTTTGAAGTTAGGAAAGATTTGAAGAGCAGTCACAAAACTATGTTTAGCCCCCAAAAATAAATCTGGTAGAGAGAATTTTTAAAACAGCTATAATAAGCATATATAGAAAGCTTATGTTGGATAACTATGGAACCAAGGCATTTTGGAATGCATACATTGATCATTTTAGATTAGATTTTAGATTACAGCTTCCTCCAGTGGTTTCCCATTGTATTTGGAATTAATTCTAAGTCTACCATGCGTTGCCTGGAACCAGGGTGACCATTTATCATCAAAATCACTCTTGAGAGTGAAAGGAAGTGCTGTTACTAATTGCACCTGAAGAACCAGAAACACCTAACCCTTTCCTAGGCGAGTTAAAACGTATGGTTACCTGAATTCCAAGGTCCTGCTCCCTTGTACCTGGTCCCTGTATGTCTCTCCCACCTCGTCTGCCACTTTCCCCCACACTCCACACGGACCTTTTTTTTTTCTCATCTCTGTACTTGTCTTGGAGCTTTTGTGCTATCTTTTCCTCTTCCTGAAACAATCTGCCCCCAGACTCTCACATGGTTAATTAATCCTGTGTTATTCCGGGTCTTGGCACATCAGTGAGGGCTTCCCTGTCTGTCTAAAGTTGCCCTTCTTCCCAGCACGCCAGCCTTTGTTTCTCATAGCACTTCACATTACCTGGAATTTTGTGTGTGTATTCATTCACTTACTTGTTTGTTTTTCCCCTTAAAATAAACAGTAGGTACGTCTTTGTCTCGTTCATTACCATGCTTCCTGCGCTTAGGACATTGCCTGGTATGTGAGGTTCAAATATATTTGTTGAATAAGTAAAAGCAAGTTGATTTATTGTAACTTAACTGATGGACTCCTGACGAATTAAGTATCATGACATTGAAACAAAGTTATTTTGGGGAAAAGCACCTTGGTATAGGAGACAGATGGGATAATTTCCTTGGATTACTTAAGCTTTCACTGACTGTCCTTCCCTTTCTGAACCTCAGTTCCCACATCTGTCAAGTGGGATTATAACTGTGTTGCCCACCTCATCATAAGTAGTATCAGATAAATGTTTGAGAAAGGACTGTGTAAACTGTTAGAGGACTTTTATAATTAGAAGGTGTAACCATACATTTTCCACTTCTCTGCCACTTAAAGTATTGCTCTTTTCCAACTTCCCCTTTTCTGTTAAGACCTCCAGGTGAGAAATCTTAGAAATAATTCTTAACTGTACCCACCCATTTGTTCTTGACGTGGAGTTAAGTCTCTGAGCTCTGTTAATTCTTCCTTTGAAACATCTCCAATTTCAGTTTTTATTACCACTGCTTAACATCCCATGTTAGTGCCTCATCACTTTTTCCTAGATTACTCTGATAACATTCAACATGTTTGTTTTCTCTTCCCTGTCTGATTTACCAAAGGCAGATTAATCTTCTTTCCAAACGATGTTTGCTGGTAACCTTCCATGATCTCCATAGCCTATTTGAAAACATCCACATTTCTAAGCCTGACCTTTGGGGCCTTCTAAGGTCATACTCTGAATGCTAATTTCTGGCTCATGTACATCTCCTGAGTTTCGTATTAATACTAATTTCAGTGGGGTTTTTTTTGTTTGTTTGCTTGCTTGCTTGTTTTGTTTTGCTTTGCTACTAGTTTCTCATTCAAACATAAAATGCTCTTTCAGTTCAAGCACTTTATCCTCCAGGAAGTCTTTCCTGACAATACACCCCACATTTAATCACAATGCACTTAAAAAACGTCTTGTGCTTTTTTTCTGTTATGTAGACATGGTGCATCCCTTCTAACTCCCATTTATTGAATACCTACCATTTGCCAGGAATAATATCCTAAATGTTTTCTTTAGTAATTATGAAAATCAATACAAAGTAACCTAAGAAAGGTTAATGCAGTTAATGCATTAACTTGTTAATAGAGGTTAATAAAGGTTAATGCAGAAACTTGTGTTGTTTTTTAACTGCTGTATAGAAGTGTTTTCAGCATAAAAAATTCAGAAACAAGACCCACGTCTCATTCTTTTTCACTTGCGCATACCATTAGCAATATTAAGTTCTCACTTATGCTTTTTAAGATTGCATATATGTTTCATATTTTCTAACGGCTGACTTTTTCTTATCAGCACACTCCATACCTATGAATTCATGTGCTGAAGAACTTCAGTGACCCGATATGTTCTTACCTAAACAATTAAATTAGAATGACAGAAGTTCAGGGAATTTGCTAATTACCTTGCAGTCACTTGTTATCTAGGAACAAGTTTATAAGCCTGGGATTTATGTGGTATTTGCCCTTCCCCACAACAAACCAACATACTGGTTTATAGTCATAACAAGATAATTTCAGCATAATACTTTGAGCAGCATGGCAGAGGTTTTTTTTGTTTTTTTTTCTTGCTTTTTAATACTGGTGACTTTAGACTCTGGAGTTTCCAGCAGTCTGAGGTTAATGAACTGTTGCATTCTTATTAACCATGGTGAGCTTATGGCTTTACAAAATACCAGGTTTTTCTTGCCTTGTGATTTTTCTCCCCCCCCCCCCGGCCCCGCCATATGATTTTGCTGCATTTTTCAGCGCGTGAAAACTGCATGCATCATATTACCATGTTCCCAGAAGTTGCCTGGCAGTAGCTAAGTTTGGCTGAAGTAGTGCTAATGGCATTTACACCTCATGAAACTTAACCACTGATCTGGTTAAACCTGATATTTTAACTAGTGTATTTTTGCAGGTATTTGGTTTAACGATGGCTTTTAAGAAAAATTGAATTTACACACCATTGACTCTTGAAAAGGCCAAAATCTAAATGAAATATTTATATTTGGACATTCAGCCAGGGCAGTTCTAAAAATAATCAGCCATACCATCACTAACATTTGTGAGACAATCTCAAGTTACATCTAAGCATTGATTAAATTATTAATGTGATTTATGGCTTTTTGAAAAGAAATGTTGAATTTTGATCTCTCTCTCTTTATGCCACATATTGTTTGGTGACTTCACTTAGAAAAGAAAAAGAGGAATTTATGACCTCATCAAAAGCCTCATTAAGGAGTATGTTTGGCTTTCATGCTGAGGTTTTTTTTTTTCTTTCTTTCTTTCTTTCTTTCTGCTGTTGTTTGTTTCCAAGAAATTCAGTCTCTACACTCACATAATTTGGGGGATTTCAAATACTACGTCATTCAGCCACAGCTGTTTTAGATATGCCACAAAGTGTAGTTGTATGAAATTGATTTTGATTTTTTTGATAGAGAAAAGCAAAGGATACAGAAAAGCAAACAAAACAGGGAAAATTTAAACTGTCTCCATAGTAATAGAATAATTCATGCAGCCAAAACGCTATAGCTTAGTAAGTACCTCCCTTACTTTAGTGCAGCATCAAATACTGGTGCCTTGTTTCTCATTTGGTACAGATGTGGACTATTCTACCTCTCTAGGGTGGTTTATAAGAAATTATGGTCATGGTAGGGGTTTAAGTTGGGTTTGCTCCATGAACTGGAGGCATTTTCCCCAGTAAGGAACTGGCAGATGAATTTTAGGTACATTGAAGAAATAAATACAGACAACTTGCACAACCTCTGAAACTTGGAGAAGCAATACCGTTTTTATTTTTTCTAATCCTCTCTGAGCTCGTTTGTTAATAACCCTCGTCTTTACTCATTTTTCTGCCTTCCACTTACCCAATTTTCTACTTGGAATGACTTTCTTTGTGACAAAATCCATTTGATTCTTTCTCCCTGTACCTTTTTAGTGTAGCACTGAAGAGAAATTAATTATATTGAACAGTTGTTTTTAAGTTTGCTTCACTTTGCCTCTTCCTGATCATTCGTTTTTCTTCTCATTTTGAACTTTCATTATGGGTGGTAGAGCAGGAATTGGAAAGACCTTTGTTCTGAATAATTGGAGTGACCATATTTGCCAATTAGATACTAGAGCAATGGTTATAAACCTGTCTGAGCACTAGAAATTTATGGAGAACATTTGAAAACATGTATTTTCAAATATGTACCCAGAGATTCTGGCTTAGTAAGCTCAAAGTAGTCCTGTAAATAAGTGCTAGAAATAATTGACAACAGTTTTGTTCTTAAGTCACCTTAAATGAAACTCTAAGGATTGGTTTATAGAGAAACAAAAAAAGATTTTCTGTTCTTCTGGAGATGTAACTCTCCAAAGTCCTGGCTTCAGCTGGACTTTTTATTTGGCTTATAAGTAAAGAAGAATAGTTTAGGCTAAATTAAAATAATTAACTAGATTACTAATGGGTCCATTACTAGATAAATAGTGTTACACTGAGGAAGATAGAAAATGCAAAGATATTTTTCCTAGAAGAAAGAAAACAATATATATCAGACAATATATATGTTGGGGCTTATAAAAGAGACTTCTCAAGGGCTGAGTGTGGACTGAGGAGAGAAGTGGGCCTCTCTCAGGGCCGTCAGGATTCTAGTCTTTAGCCTTTGCTTAGAGAGGAGGGGTCTTTTGAAAGTGAGGTTGTGAAGCAGTTGCTGGAGAATTGGGAAGAAGACAGGGAAGGCCGTATGACAGGGCAAAGGGACAGTCCTAGGAGGGAATTGTCAAGTGTGTTGAAGCTGCACTAAGATGTCAAGTAAAATGAGGATTAGATAATTGGTTTTACCAGAGCGTGGGGGGGGGGGGGTGGATGGGGGTAGTATGGGGGGAGGAATGGAAGGTTCTCGTATCAAAGAGGCATTTTTCAAACTCCAGTTATTCATCCGTCATCTCCATATTTATTTTCTTTCTAATTACCACCTATTTTTCACTCTTTTTCTTTAATTTTATAGGTGGTATTCCGTGGTTAAAAATAATCAACATTTTATAAAAAGGTGTATTTAGAATTCATTTCACAGCCATCCCAGCTTTCTCCTACCTCTTACTTACCTCACTCCTTACAAACAGTCGCTCTTACCAATGTTTTGCTTATCCTTTCATGTTCTTTTTATAAGGTGCCAGAGAAATCTTATCATGGTAACCCTTTTTAACTTTAAGTGTAATTAACATACGGGTTATATTAGTTTCAGGTGTATACCATAATGATTCAGCAGTTCTATACATTACTCAGGGCTCATCGTGATAGGTTTAGTCACCGTCTGTAACCAGACAACGTTGTTACCATCTTATTGACTGTATTCACTGTACTTTTCATCTCTGTGACTTATTTATTTTGTAACTGGAAGTTTGTACCTCTTAATCCCCTTCATCTATTTCACCTTCCTCCACTGCCCACCTCCCCTCTGGCAACCACCAGGTTGTTCTGTGTATTTAAAAGTCTTTATTTTTGTTTGTCCCTTTTTTTCTTTCTTTGTCTCTTAAATTGCACATGGATGCCCTAGAGGGTATAATGCGAAGTGAAATTAGACAGAGAAAAACAAATACCATATGATGTCACATAAGATGGCTTTTTTTTTTTTCAAAGATTTTATTTATTTGAAAGAGAGAGAAAGAACACACACTAGTGGAGAGGAGGGGCAGTGGGAGAGAGAGAAGCAGGCTGCCGCTGAACAGGGAGCCTAGTGTGGGGCTCGATCCTAGGGCTCTGTGATTGTGACCTGGGCCGAAGGCAGACATTTAACAGAGCCATCCAAGCACCCCTCACTGTAGCTTTTTTTTTTTTTTTTTAAAGATTTTATTTATTTATTTGACAGAGAGAGATCACAAGTAGGCAGAGAGGCAGGCAGAGAGAGAGAGAGAGGAGGAAGCAGGCTCCCCACCAAGCAGAGAGCCCGATGCAGGGCTCGAACCCAGGACCCTGGGATCATGACCCAAGCCGAAGGCAGAGGCTTAAACCACTGAGCCACCCAGGTGCCCCTCACTGTAGCTTTTTAATCCTTATGAAAATCCCATTCTCTCTAAAATACCAGAGAATAGCAATGTAGTGTAGTGGGTACTAGGCTCTCAGCCCAGAATTGAGAGAGCCTTGAATCTGCTATATGACTGATTAAACTGCCCAAGCATGTGTCCCCAAATAGACTGTGGCCTGAGCCCTAAAGTTCATATTTTATTAATTCATCTTTCTATATATGTTAATCCTGGAACATAAACAGTTAGCCATTAATGTGTGGTTGAATTTGTATACATTAAGTGTGGGTTTTAAGGACAAAAATTTCTACGATGTCTTAGCCCCCACAAAATAATTTTGTAGCTCAAATACTCCAGCACTTGAACTTGAATTTTCTTTGGTTTCCTTCATTCCCAGTGTTCACTGGATCTTCTTGAGATTGTGGAGATCTTGGATCCTGATCTAGACCCCCTTTTAGCTCTTTGGCTCATGTCCTGCAAGAGTGGGAGGGGATACAGGAACATCAAGGAGTTTCTGAACAACGTGTGACTGAGATGTTTGCTTCTGGTGTTGGAAAGGGTTAAGGTGCGGGAAAAGCTACAGTCTGAGAGAGATCAGCAGACAAGTTGGAAAGGGTCCTGGAAATGGAAAAAACCCTGGATATAGATTGATGGTTCTCTAAAGCCTACTACCATCCCCAGTTCTCCCATATAGTAGAGGGTGGGAGTTTGGCCAGCCCTGTAAACACCAGCTCTGTAAGTGCTGTGGTGACTTCAGGACTCATTGGGCTAAAGCTCAGCCTGTTACAGATCCCAACTTACTTGAGAAACTGAAATCCAAGTATTCAAGTTGTTACCACACAATTATATGACAAATAACATGTCCTGGGTAGGCTGAAGGCCCCACACGAGACACCTCCTACTCCGCAGTGGGAGTCTGAGGCAGCCGTGCAGTTTGGCAAGGAAGGGCAGAGGTGGAGATTTACGTAATTGACCTTATGAAGCAGAGATCAAGAGACACATTAGACTTGAACTTAGATGCTAACTAATAATGACCAGATATGTAAAAGAGATGAAGTGGCCATGGCCCATTATCACCCAGGCCATGCCCCCTTTATCACTGCCTAATGAGAAGGTCTTTCCTAACTAGAACTGTAAACTGAGATAGATCCGTTGTTCCCATAAATTAAATAGTGGAATCACGCAGTCTTGGTTTATTAGGTACCGCAGTTAAAGAGATAAGGTCAGAAGCGCTCAGACTTTCCCACAAGTTATAATTAGATTTCGATGCTGGCATCATTGGAATGTGGTTTTGCCCCCTCGGAAAGCTGACACGTTTACCCCACCCAGACTTTATTGGTTTAGTTGCCCAGTTTGGCTGTAGGGGGTTCATATTCCAATTTAGCTTTGACTTTAACAAACTACACGTGTACCATGTGGCAGCACACTCATACATACGTCTACTCTCCACCTGAGGCCTCCTGGTGAGAATAAATATCCGCTAACCCTAGCACATCTCAGACTATTAATGTACAGTGGTTGGCTAGCAGGTATTCCTAGTTTATGGGAGAGTTGACCCTGGAAGGTTGGGAGCCAATACTAGTGGCTGGGGTATGGAGTGGTGATAAGGTACATAGATAGAACTTTTACCTCCTGGGAAATATACCTGGCTGGCTCAGTCAGTAGAGCATGCAGTTCTTGATCTTGGGGTCATAAGTTCAAGCCCCATGTTGGGTATAGAGCTTACCTTAAAAAAAAAAAAAAAAAGAAATTTTTATCTCCTGCTTTAAGTCTGTTATGTATGCTGAGATAAAAATTTATTGCAACTGAATCCTGGAACAGCATGGAATTAAAAAAAAAAATTACCTTTTAATGGGAGTTCCAGGTCGAGACAACAAAAACACCTGGAGAAACAAAACTCCTGCAGTTTTCTGGCCTTTTTTCTTCCTTTGCCTTCCTGCCCTTGTGCTGCATTTAACACGATGCCACCAGTGGGAAGTTCTCTGTGGAAATCTCCAGGATGTTTTAAATACATATGAAACATCTATAAAAATACTTAGTGAATAGGCAAAAATTCGGTAGGTGTTGTACTAATAACTGCAGTTTGGAAAGCTGTCACTTACATGATAAAGTATTTAAAAAATGCAATAGACCTCAAAAAATACAAGTTGTCATTATTCTTTGAATGGTGTTTAATAAGTGATGGCTTTCTTTATTAATAAGCAACATGATACAGAGCAATGTCACTGTTAACCAAGAGACAATTAAAACTTTATTTATTTACTTACTTACTTTTGAAAGATTTTATTTATTTGACAGAGAGCGACACAGGAAGAGCGGGAACACAAGCAGGGGGAGAGGGAGAAGCAGGCTCCATGCTGAGCAGGGAGCCCTAAGTGGGGCTTGATCCGGGGACTCTGGGATCATGACCTGAGCTGAAGGCAGATGCTTTATGACTGAGCCACCCAGGTGCCCTGAGACAGTTAAACTTTATTAACATGGAGCAAGGTACCTGAAAATGGCTTGTAATATACCTTAAAATAAAATCAGTATTTTAGCCTAGTAATACTAGGCTAGTGAATATAGAATTTGATTAGATACCTCCATGAGGGGCGCCTGGTTGGCTCAGTTGTTAAGCATCTGTGTTCAGCTCAGGTCATGATCCTAGGGTCCTGGGATTGAACCCCACATCTGGCTCCTTGCTTAGCGGGGAACCTGCTTCTCCCTCTTCCTCTACCTGCTACTATGCCTGCTTGTGCTCTCTGTCAAATAAAGAAATAAAAATTCTTTAAAAAATACTTTGATAAGCAAACCTGAATTACCATGGAAATATACTATACTAGGGTCCCAAATTCTTTTAATATTTAACCAACAAGGCAATTAACCAAAGAGAATTTCATTAGCTTGCATTCTCTGATACTTGTTTTGGTTCTCATTTTCTTTTGAGAAGAAAATTCTCAAGGAAATCAACAGGGGCAATTATGTATGTCTTGACAGAAGAGATACTCCTTTGCACAGCTGACCAAGGTGCTTGGAGTTAGGGGAATGAATTGGGTGATTTTTTATGGTGAGTGGAGCATCCTATCTAAGATTTTGTTATTGTACAGATTTGAAAACCTTTTCAGGTCTCTTAAAAGACTCAAATTCTCTTACCCTTTGTTTTTATGAAAAGCACATGACAATAAACATTTGAGTGGGTGTGAGAAGGGAATTGAGGAACCCAACTTCCCCATCTCCTCTGTGTTGGTGTGAAAGACACCAGAAATGTCCTTTGCAGGTCCTTCTTGCTCCTACCATAGAAGCAGTTCAACTTATAGGTGGGTGAGGTTCTTTTTTTTTTTTTTTTCCTCCACTTTGAGTTATAATTGTTGTAGTATAATTATAAAACTATACATCCCCCTGCATTTTTTTTTTTTTTTGCTTCTATTGGAGCTGCTAAATGTCTTAAAGAAAAATATCCACAACAGGCTTTGCTGTCACAGAGCACTTCTATCTGTGTTTCTCCATTTATGAAAGGGGGAGTGTTGCTTGGTAGCAGTGGCGGCTGTGGGTGTTCGAAGGCAGATGGGGGACTGCCGGGCTGCAGCTGCAGTCTTGCAAATATTGTTAAAATAAACTTCCATTGCAAATTGAGTGGTCAAATAGAGAGTGTCATTATGATGAAGCAGAGTTGAAAGTCTAATGTGAGAAAAAGCAGAGCTATTTATCTGAGCCTTGGAAACATCTATTCTGAGTAGTGTCAGTGAGGTTTTGTAGTAGAAATCCAGTGGATTGTGACCTTAAGAGGCCTCTAGGAAGTGATTGGGATAAGTGTCACTAATAGGATATTTTGATGAAAGAGAAAGCAGTTCCATTATTTATTCTAAGAAGGTTTAATTTCCCAACCAATTTTATACAACCTTGAAATATATGCCTCAGTCACTTAAAGGTGCATTTTACCTGTATTTGCTGATTTACCACAAAGTCTCATGTGTATATAAAGTTTGGTTGTGATAAAATTGCATATTCAGAGTTACCTGGGCCTGCCATAGACACTACAATCATGGTTTTCATAAAAATTGTAATGGAGGGGCATCTGGGTAGCACGGTTGGCTAAGCATCTGACTCTTAATTTTGTATCAGGTCATGATGTCAGGGTCCTGAGTTAGAGCCCTGAGACAGGCTCCATGCTGAGCATGGAGTCTGCTTAAGATTCTCTTCTCTATCTTCTTCCTCTGCCCCTCCTTTCACGTGCATGCACACACACACTCTCTCTCTCTCTCTCTCAAAAAACAAAACAAAACAAAACACTACAAAGGAGCCAAATGAATAAATAGATGGTTGTTATCAGAAGAGTTGTGGAAACTTGTGGAGAGTTGTTTTCTAGTGTAGTTGAGTTAGATGAATATTTATAATGAAATACATTATTCATCATAATCATATTCTAATTTTTTCTTTTTAATTAGACATAATATTTATTTTGAAATTATATGTGGGTAGTGTTTATCATGTGTGTTCGTTTCAAGGAAGTAAAGAGGGCATTAAAAAATTTTGTATAAAAAGGAGGACTCTTGCGATCTACTTATCTTGGTAATAGTTAACTTGGACTTCTTTTTTTTTTTTTTGAAGATTTTATTTATTTATTGGACAGACAGAAATCACAAGTAGGCAGAGAGGCAGGCAGGGAGAGACGGGAAGCAGGCTCCCCGCTGAGCAGAGAGCCTGATGTGGCCGGGATCCCAGGACTCTGGGATCATGACCTGAGCCAAAGGCAGAGGCTTTAACCCACTGAGCCACCCAGGTGCCCCTTAACTTGGACTTCTTAAATTGTTTAACTTTATACATTCAACAGAGTTTCTTTTATCTTTTAAAGTTAAGTCTGTTATTATTATTTGTAGTTCTTATGTTCTGTAAAGTTGCTGCAAACAGTATTAGTTAATACTGAATTTATTGCTCCTGGGGGAAATAATTCCTTTAAGCCTCTGGTCATAATATTTTCATCAGTCAATCAATATATAACTTATCTTGTGTGCATTTCTAAAAAGACACCTTATTTATTTTTTACAATTTTTTATTTATTTCTTATTTTTTTAATAAACATATAATGTATTTTTATCCCCAGGGGTACAGGTCTGTGAATCGCCAGGTTTACACACTTCCCAGCACTCACTATAGTACATACCCTCCCCAATGTCCATAATCCCACTCCCCCTCTCCCAACCCCCTCTCCCCCCAGCAACCCTCAGTTTGTTTTGTGAGATTCAGAGTCACTTATGGTTTGTCTCCCTCCCAATCCCATCTTGTTTCATTTATTCTTCTCCTATCCCCCTAACCCCCCATGTTGCATCTCCACGTCCTCATATCAGGGAGATCATATGATAGTTGTCTTTCTCCCGTTGACTTATTTCACTAAGCATGATACCCTCTAGTTCCATCCACGTTGTCGCAAATGGCAAGATTTCATTTCTTTTGATGGCTGCATAGTATTCCATTGTGTATATATACCACATCTTCTTTATCCATTCATCTGTTGATGGACATCTAGGTTCTTTCCATAGTTTGGCTATTGTAGACATTGCTGCTATAAACATTCGGGTGCACATGCCCCTTCGGATCACTATGTTTGTATCTTTAGGGTAAATACCCAGTAGTGCAATTGCTGGGTCATAGGGTAGTTCTATTTTCAACATTTTGAGGAACCTCCATGCTGTTTTCCAGAGTGGTTGCACCAGCTTGCATTCCCACCAACAGTGGAGGAGGGTTCCCCTTTCTCCGCATCCTTGCCAGCATCTCTCATTTCCTGACTTGTTAATTTTAGCCATTCTGACTGGTGTGAAGTGATATCTCATTGTGGTTTTGATTTGTATTTCCCTGATGCCGAGTGATGTGGAGCACTTTTTCATGTGTCTGTTGGCCATCTGGATGTCTTCTTTGCAGAAATGTCTGTTCATGTCCTCTGCCCATTTCTTGATTGGATTGTTTGTTCTTTGGGTGTTGAGTTTGCTAAGTTCCTTATAGATTTTGGATACTAGCCCTTTATCTGATATGTCGTTTGCAAATATCTTCTCCCATTCTGTCAGTTGTCTTTTGGTTTTGTTAACTGTTTCCTTTGCTGTGCAAAAGCTTTTGATCTTGATGAAGTCCCAATAGTTAATTTTTGCCCTTTCTTCCCTTGCCTTTGCCGATGTTCCTAGGAAGATGTTGCTGTGGCTGAGGTCAAAGAGGTTGCTGCCTGCATTCTCCTCAAGGATTTTGATGGATTCCTTTCTCACATTGAGGTCCTTCATTTTGAGTCTATTTTCGTGTGTGGTGTAAGGAAGTGGTCCAATTTCATTTTTCTGCATGTGGCTGTCCAATTTTCCCAGCACCATTTATTGAAGAGGCTGTCTTTTTTCCATTGGACATTCTTTCCTGCTTTGTCAAAGATTAGTTGACCATAGAGTTGAGGGTCTATTTCTGGGCTCTCTATTCTGTTCCATTGATCTATATGTCTGTTTTTGTGCCAGTACCACGCTGTCTTGCTGATGACAGCTTTGTAATAGAGCTTGAAGTCCGGAATTGTGATGCCACCCACTTTGGCTTTCTTTTTCACTATTCCTTTGGCTATTCGAGGTCTTTTCTGGTTCCATATAAATTTTAAGATTATTTGTTCCATTTCTTTGAAAAAAATGGATGGTATTTTGATAGGGATTGCATTAAATGTGTAGATTGCTTTAGGTAGCATAGACATTTTCACAATATTTATTCTTACGATCAAGGAGCATGGAACATTTTTCCATTTCTTTGTGTCTTCCTCAATTTCTTTCATGAGTACTTTATAGTTTTCTGCATATAGATTCTTAGCCTCTTTGGTTAGGTTTATTCCTAAGTATCTTACAGTTTTGGGTGCAATTGTAAATGGGATTGACTCCTTAATTTCTCTTTCTTCTGTCTTGTTGGTGGTGTACAGAAATGCAACTGATTTCTTTGCATTGATTTTATATCCTGACACTTTACTGAGTTCCTGTATAAGTTCTAGCAGTTTTGGAGTGGAGTCTTTTGGGTTTTCCACATATAGTATCATATCATCTGCGAAGAGTGATAGTTTTTCTTCTTCTTTACCAATTTGAATGCCTTTAATTTCTTTTTGTTGTCTGATTGCTGAGGTTAGGACTTCTAGTACTATGTTGAATAGCAGTGGTGATAATGCACATCCCTGGCGTGTTCCTGACCTTAACGGAAAAGCTTTCAGTTTTTCTCCATTGAGAATGATATTTGCGGTGGGTTTTTCATAGATGGCTTTGATAATATTGAGGTATGTGCCCTCTATCCCTACACTTTGAAGAGTTTTGATCAGGAAGGGATGCTGTACTTTGTCAAATGCTTTTTCAGCATCTGTTGAGATTATCATATGGTTCTTATTCTTTCTTTTATTAATGTGTTGTATCACATTGATTTGCAGATGTTGAACCAACCTTGCAACCCTGGAATGAATCCCACTTGGTCGTGGTGAATAATCCTTTTAATGTACTGTTGAATCCTATTGGCTAGTATTTTGGTGAGAATTTTTGCATCTGTGTTCATCAAGGATATTGCTCTGTAGTTCTCTTTTTTGATGGGATCCTTGTTTGGTTTCGGGATCAAGGTGATGCTGGCCTCATCAAATGAGTTTGGAAGTTTTCCTTCCATTTCTATTTTTTGGAACAGTTTCAGGAGAATAGGAATGAGTTCTTCTTTAAATGTTTGGTAGAATTCCCTTGGGAAGCCGTCTGGCCCTGGGCTTTTGTTTGTTTGGAGATTTTTGATGACTGTTTCAATCTCCTTACTGGTTATGGGCCTGTTCAGGTTTTCTATTTCTTCCTGGTTCAGTTGTGGTAGTTTATATGTCTTTAGGAATGCATCCATTTCTTCCAGGTTGTCAAATTTGTTGGCATAGAGTTGCTCATATATGTTCTTATAATTGTCTGTATTTCTTTGATGTTAGTTGTGATCTCTCCTCTTTCATTCATGATTTTATTGATTTGGGTCCTTTCTCTTTTCTTTTTGATAAGTCTGTCCAGGGGTTTATCAATCTTATTGATTCTTTCAAAGAACCAGCTCCTAGTTTCATTGATTTTTTTTCTATTGTTTTTTTGGTTTCTATTTCATTGATTTCTGCTCTGATCTTTATGATTTCTCTTCTCCTCCTGGGTTTAGGGTTTCTTTCTTGTTCTTTCTCCAGCTCCTTTAGGTGTAGGGTTAGGTTGTGTACTTGAGACCTTTCCCGTTTCTTGAGAAAGGCTTGTACTGCTATATATTTTCCTCTCAGGACTGCCTTTGACGTAAAGACACCTTATTTAATATTGTTGCTCCTCTGATGTTGAATTCACAGCCAATGCTAAGAAGTTTCTTAGAAGTACATTAATGGAGATGAAGAATGCTTTCAATGGGTTAATATGGAGACCTGACTCAGTGAGAACAATCAGTGACCCTGACCTTAGATTAGTAAAAATTACCCACACCCAAAAATAAACAGAAAAAGTGGATAAAATAGAGAGCAAAGTTTCAAAGACTTCTTGAATAATATCAGTAGTCTAATGTCTATGTGATGAGACTGTAGAAAAAGAGAGTATAGAGTAAGAAGAAATATTTGAAGAGAAAATGGCCAGAATTTTAAAAATTAACAAAGTGTATTAAATTATGGTTCTAAGAAGCTTAGACAGTCTCAAGTAGGATAAATATTAAGAAAATTCACGTAGGCACATTGTATTCAAATTGTGAAAAAATAAAAGGGTAAATAAAAAAAATGAAGGTGGAAAAAATGATAAATGACAGATCTAGCAATAAAGTTAAGAATTTCAGCAGAATTTTTATCAGAAACTGTGCAAAAGTATAAGGTAGAGTGTGAAACTTTTAAAGTACTGGACAGAATACAACCTGTCAATCCAAAATTCTATACTCACTAAAAATAGCTTTCAAAAATAAAGGCAAAAAAACTTTTTAAGAAAAGTAAAAACTGTGAGAATTCATTACCAGCAGACCTGTGGTATAATGTGTTAAAAGAAGTCCTTCAGAAAGAAGGAAGGAGGAAAGAGAGGGAGGAAGGAAGGAAGAAAAAAGGAAGGAAGGAGGAAGAAAGAAAGGGGGAAGAAGGCATAGAGGGAAGACAGAAAAGAGAAGAGAGAGATGTTTTATAAAATAATTAGGATGTTATTTATTTTTCTTTCTGGTAGAAATTGTGTAAAATTTGGATTTTTTTTTTCTGGCATTTTAATAAAACATACTTGTAAAACTAAAAAAAAAAAAAAAAAAAGTCCTTCAAACACAAGGAACATGATACCGGACAGAAACTTGGACCCACATAGAGAAATGAGCCATTGAGAATATCAGAAACTGAGAGACTCCAGGTACCTCAAGGGACTGGAGTTTTCAGTGCCATCAGATCAGGAGATTTGTTTGAGTGTGTGAAAGAGGAATAGATCTTCTCCCTAATAGTACAGCCAGGCACTTATTTTCTCTTCTTCCTTTTCACCCCTGGAAGAAAATAAAGAGTCTTACTACCTAAGGAATTTGGGGAAAAACAGATATGTGCATACTGAATAGTAAGATTACAAGTCCTGCCCTCATCCTCATGTTGTTCCTAATGGGAAGAGGATTCTTCTCTGAGAAACTTTCCAATTCAGAGGACAATTCTAGATGATATTTGGAAACAGGCAATTAGCTGGATTTTCATTTTGTTAACCCACCTTTAGATCACATTTCAATCAACTTTATGGAAATATACTAAATAATAATATATTATAAATGGGCTAAATTGTGTCCCTTCCCCCCAAATTCATATGTTGAAGCCCTAACTCCCAGCATTTTAGAATGCTCTCTCTCTCTCTCTCTCTCTCTCTCTCTCTTTTTTTTTTAGATTTTAATTATTTGAGAGAGAGAGAGAGAGTGTGTGCACGAGCAGGGGGAGGGGTGGAGAAAGAGGGGGAAGCAGGCTCCCCACTGAGCAGGGAGCCTGACGTGGGTTTCAATTCCAGGACCCTGAGATCATGCCCTGAGCCAAAGGCAGATGCTTAACCAACTGAGCCACCAGGTGCCCTACACAATTTGACTCTATATAGAGATGAAGTGTTTTAAGAGGTGATTAAGTTAAAATGAGGCCATTATGTTGATGCCTAATCTAATCTGACTGGTATCCTTATAATAGGAAATTTGGACACTCAAAGAGATACCAAGTGTACACATGTGTACACCCACACAAACACACACAAACAGAGAAAAGATCTTGTGAGACACAGGTAGAAGGTGGCTGTGTATAAGCCAAGGAGAGAAGCCTCAGAAGAAACCAAGCCAAGCCAGCACTTTGATCTTGGACTTCCAGCATCCAGAACTGTGAGAAAATAAATTTCTCTTGTTTAAGTCACCAGTCTTAAAAATGTAGAGTTAAACATCACTGATAGATAACCAGACCAACAAATAAGCAAATAATGGGAGTAGAAGAGAATAGAGATAATGCAGAAAGGAGAAGGAAATAATCTGAAAATATGATAAGTAAAATAAGAGAAGACATTGTATCTATGAAACAAGAATAAGATGGTCTAATACTCAAGACTACAAGAAGGAGCTTTTGGACAGTAAAAATGATGGAGGATATTTTAAATTCAATGAGTTTTTCAAGACAGGGTTAAGGAAATCCCCCCTCAAAATGGAGGAAGTAGATTATGGAACCCAAGAGGGAAAAAAATGGAAGATAATCCAGGAGGTCCAACATCCAACTAACAGGAGTTCAGAAAATTAGTGAACAATGGTAAGGAAAGAGAAATTAGCAAATAAATAATACAAGGAAATTGTCCTAGCATTAAAACATGTGAATGTTGAGACAGAAGTGCAGTATAGAAAAAAGTTTCAATAAGGCATATCATTGTGAAATTCCAAAGCATCAGAGATTACAAAAAGAACTTGGAACATTTTGGGGGGAAGAAAACTACATCAATGGTTTGGAATTGTAGTACCGACTTTCTCAGCTATAAACAAAGAAAGGTCAAAACATAATAGAACAGTGTCTTAACAATCATGAGAGAAAATAATTTCCATCTTCGAATTCTACACCAAAACTGTCAGTCCCATGTGTGAATAGATTATAGATATTTTCATACATGCAGTATTTTAAAGATATTTTTCCTCTGCCCTTTCTGAGGAAGCTACTGGAGCTGTGTACTACAAAACTAAGAGAATTAATATAGAAGGAGGAATATATGGAATCCAGGAATGGGATTCAGCAGACAGAGGTAAAGAGAATTCCCAGAATGATAGTGAAGGTTAAGAAAGTAGTTGGCTAAATGCCTATAGAGTGTACAGTCAAGATTAGGAGATTTTAGGAGTGTGTCTAAGGAAAACAATTGAGCTTGAAACTTGTATATTATTTGATGTCTTGCACTGGAGTAAGGGAAGTTTATATTTCTTTTGTATGTCTAGTGCTAAAATGTTTAAAAATACACAAAAAAAGTTATCTAAAAAACAAAAGCAATGATTAACTTTAGAGTTAACACAAAAAAATAAATTGTAATGATATCCACAAAGTGACTCAGGCATAAATAGCTTTTAAATAACAACAACATCAACAATAAATACTGAATATTGATTTGGGCCAACATGTGAGGAGTGGTGTAGTGTGTGTGTAATGCTCAAAAAGTAGGTGGGAAGGGGGCAGGAATCAAGAGTGTGGAGACGAGGGAAAAGGATTATATGTTATAAGCCAAATCTAAAAGTAATTGTTGACTTTACAAGAAAATATTCTATTACAAGAGTAATTACTGTAGAAAATAAAAAATATGAGCAAGAAGGAAATTAAAAAAAATTTTAGGTCAGTTTAAATGACTGCTCAGTAAGCAGTTCTTGTAAGGACAAAGGTGTTTGATCTTATTGCCAGCTTACTTTTCTATACATTTTGTTTCCAGGGCTTCCTTTGTTTTCTGGTTTTTGTTTTAAGATGCACATTTTTCTTATTTCTTATTTACACTTTATAGTGATCTTTAAAAATTTAAATTATGTAAATGTAATTATTTTTTAATCAGGTGGAGACTATCTGTTACTGAATTCAAGAGTATTAGTATACTTTGAAAGGAGTTAGAATATGTCCCCCCGAAAATATGTTGCTTTGGCATAAGGATTATTTTGAGCTAAAGACAACCAAGAAATACCAGATATAGGAGGAGTTCTCTGTCTTCTCCCCTTTCAGCCTAAAAACAGGGCATACATTTTTCTTTGAAAAGTGAAATGAGCATCCTTTCATAAAGGTGCCCCCTTTCCTGTACCAAGAAGAGGAGAATAATTCTTGTCACAGGAGAAGATTTGAGTTTGGATAGCAAACCTTACTAAATAGACTGTCTATCATAAGTTTCCTAGTCATCATCACCTGTAGGAGCCCAACTCTCCCTTTCTTATATTTAGTCACTTCACAATTTATTGCTTTTTGCTAAAATGGTTTATAAGCCCCCAGGTTGAAAATCTTTTTGGATTTTCACTGCTGTTCTATGAATTCCCTGTGCATTTAAAGACATCAGAGAGGCACCTGGGTGGCTCAGTGGGTTAAAGCCTCTGCCTTTGGCTCAGGTCATGGTCTCAGGGTCCTGGGATCGAGCCCTCCATCAGGCTCTCTGCTCAGCAGGGAGCCTGCTTCCACCTCTCTCTCTCTGCCTGCCTCTCTGCCTGCTTGTGATCTCTCTCTCTGTGTCAAAGCAATAAACAAAATGTTAAAAAAAAAATAAAGACATCAGAAACAAAATTGTGTGCCATTTCTCCTGGTAATATATCTTCTGTCAGTTTAATTTGTAGTCTCCAGCTCAAGAACCTAAGAGAGTAGAGAAAAAAACTTTTCCTCTCCCACAACCTCAATTTCTCTTTTCCTTGATTTCCCTCTCATCTTTTAAATTTTTATTTGCTGCATTAAAAGATAATTTTCAGAAAATGGTAAAATCATTTTTTATACAGATTTAAGAAGAAACAAGTTTTAAAGAATTTAATTTACTCATGTTCAGGAACCAAATAATAATTTCAGAGGAAGTCAAAACAGCACAGATTTATGTGAGGTTAAGAAATATTGAATGACTTGTAAATGGAAGCAAAGCTGGTTTTCTACAGAGGGTAGGAAGTCAATTTAAAAACTATCAGTCAGTTCAGAATTTACATATATATCACTTAACTGTAATTTACAAAGAGTTGCAAAATAGCTGAAAGCCAATAACAGAACTAGAACTCACTGACCTAGAAGGTTAATTATGCTATGTAAAATGCATAATTTCCATTGAAACACAAAATTTTTATTTTTATTTTATTTTATTTTTAAAGCATGTTTATGACATTTATATTATGTAATATCAAGAGCTGTTTAGCCTTCATTTTCTATATCAAGGGTTAAGAAAATTCTTCTTCAAAGGGCCAGATAGCAGGTATTTTAGGTTATGTGGGACACATGTATACATATTCTGTATTTTATTATTTTCATTTTCTTCTACAACCCTTTACAAAGTGAAAACCATTATTAGCTTGTGAGTTGTACAGACAAAGGTTGTGGGTCGTATTTTGCTGACCTCTGCTGTGTGCAAATGATTAGAAGTTTGTACCAGTCTTCTCATGCCACCAATTTCTAATTCTTGAGATCTTTGTTTTGATAAATCTCTTGGCAGACTGGCATTCATTATCGAGTATGCATAAGCACAAGCACATTTTTTCCTGAGAAAGCTCATTAGTGCAATGTAGTTATTTTCCATTAGTCTCTGCATGTTCCTCAATGCTTTTATGTGGATTAGTGGCACACCAAGGGCAGGGCAGTGGAGTGATGTGCATTGGGTACAGACTATGCAGAGTTGCTTTGTCTACAGAAAGCTTTAAAATCATAATAAGGTTGAATAAAAGTTGGTCTATCCAAGTTCATTTCAAGAGTAAATTCGACTTCTGCTTCCGTACATGATATACTAAAAAAGTTTACATTTACCTTCCTCCTTGAAAAAAGAGAAAAATGGACAAATTGTATGAAACAACGGCAGTGAACACCAGTGATCCTTGAGAGATGGGAACAAAACAGCCCAGCTTCACTCGTGAAGAGTGTCGGGACCACAGTGCAGTTAAGTGGAACGCAGACAGAGCTTGTCGCTGTCACTGAGGTGAGCTGACAGAGCTGAGAGCCTGGGAAAGCTAAGATAGCTAGAGTTTACAGGACAGAGTGCTGATGAAGAAATTGCTGTACAGGGAGAGAACTCTAGAGATTTCCAGAGGCTCTGGTACAAGAATTGAGTTGAATACTGATGAGTGCATGCATATGAGTGAACTACCCAAAGTAGAAGAGGATACAGTGCCCAGATGTCACCTCCGGTGTTGAATCATGCTTATTCCCAGCAACTAGAGTGGAAAACCTCCAAATTCTGTAGGTGTTGGTTAGAGTATCAAAGAAGGGTCCCACCTCCTGAGAGAACAAAAATTTTAAAAAGTAAAATTAAAATAAACCTAGACTAAATCGAATGTATTCCTTCTTAACCTTAAAATCAAGACCTGAATGGAATGGTTTCCAAATAACTTAATCATATTCCAGAAAAAAACTCAAGAATATTTGTTGACATACAAAAATATCCAGGACCCAAGAACCTGATTCACAGTATCTGGCATTCAATTAGAAATTCCCAAGTATACAAAAAGAAGCAGATAAAATAGCATAAGAAGGAGGAAAAACAAAAAAAACAACCCTCACTCTGAAATGACACAAATGGTAGATTTAGTGCACAAATAGATTAAAATAGTTGTTTGGACCTGTGTTCCCCATGTTTGAGATGCTACAGAGCAGATTGAAAGGATGAGGTAGAGACATGGAACTGGTAAAAGCAACATTATGCAGTAAACTTCTAGAGATAAGCAATGTACTGTTTGAGATGGAGAATGTACCAGATGGATTTAGCTGTACATGAGCTAGCTGATGAGTAAAGAGAATGAAATTGAAGACGTAGCAATGGAAACTCTCCAAAATGAGACTCATAGAGAAAAGACTGGGGAAAGAAAACCTCTGAAAGGTGCATCAGTAAACTGAAGAACAACTTTAGTGGCCAAAAATATATGTGTAGTGACATCAGTCACTGGCAAACATTGCTCAGAATCAAATTTTTCAGAAACTAGCAAAAGGTAATAAACCAAAGGCTTGCAGCAGTCATAAAAGCATTTAATAAAGGTAAGCAACTGAATCATATTAAGAATAGCAAGCTTTGTGGTGTTTAACTTGCACTCTTACCCTCTCCCCTACCCCCCCCCCCCACCACCCCTCCTTGAATTCCAGGACCCTGGCATCCGTTGGAAGGGGAAAAAGGTGGTGGGAGATCCAACACCATTTCCACAGAATTGTCATTATTTGACCTGTCCAGTGATCCTCTGGAAGACACTGCTTGTGAAGATTTTCTTGATTTGTCCTGACTTAGCACTCTCTTGAGTACAAGCAGTCTTTTTTGTTTTGTTTTGTTTTGTTTTTGTTTAAGCAGGGGGAGGGAGGAATATTTGTTACAAACAAACGATTGTTAAATATTCCTGGTATTTGGTAGAATTGGTAGATATCATAGCAACAAATGGTAGGCTAACCAAAAAGTTAACCTGGGGAATAAGCTTTTCATAGGGGACTTTGAAGATGCACTGACATAATCCTGGGAATCTAGAAGCCTGTGCAAAGGTGTAGGGCAGTGAACATGCTCAGGAAGTACCTGTGACAACCCTTTGCTCTTACCTTTGGCTGACCTTGAGGCTCTGTGCAAGCTGGAAATGAAGGCTAAGGTAGAGTTGTCTGCTGCCTAGTGGGTGTTGAAGGTGTGCTCCAACACACACAGAGCTCTGCTACAAAGACTGGGAGATTTACTGGTTCCAGGTGGTTAAAGAAATCTTGTCTAAATTATTAGCTGTGCATTTTTTGGGCACTGATTGTGCTGAGCATTAGAAGCCAAAAGACCAAGAGTGCCACCTACTCCCTCGGCTGGCTGTGCAGAGCTCTGCCTGGTGCATACAGAGCATGCTTTACCCTAAACTGGTGGTACTGCGGGAAGAGGCTCTGCAAATACTGCATCTGTCCATCAGCTGAACAGGTGAGAAGGTGGAATGAGCTCTAGGGTGAGGACAGTTAAAAACCGGACATTTCATTTAAATTGAACGTCAAAGAGTAGCACGATTGATTCATGCTAAAAAACAATTACCTACTTCGGTTATGTCATGATGTGCTTTTTTAAAAAAACTTTGTTTATAACCTTTGTTCTGCTGTCTGTGTGCTATTCTTACAGCCAGGTTCCAGGAGGAAAGTGCATGAGATTCGGCAACAGGTCTGCCTAACTTTATGAACCAAAAGTATTACTCGACAGTTTGGCATAAATCTAACTTTTGTAAGATGAAAAAATAATTAGCTGTCTACTAAGCCAATCGAACAGAGAATTCAGTGTCCACAGAACACAAAGAATATATAGAATTTGAGACACCTGGGTGTCTCAGTTGGTTAAGCTTTGGACTTGATTTCGGCTTGGGTCATGATCTCAGGGTCATGAGATCGAGCGGCAAGTGGGGCTCTGCGCTCAGTGGGGAGTCTGCTTGAGACTCTCTCTCTCCAGCCCCACCCTGACCCTCCCCTTGCTTGCGTGCATTGTCTCTCTATAAAATAAATAAGTCTTAAAAAAAAAAGGAAGAACAAAGAATATATAGGCTTTTTAGAATTAGTTCAGAAAAGCTACTATCAATCACAACCACCACCACAGGCAGTAGCAAGAAATGTATGTGTAAGTGGATTCAAAAACAAGGTGGGGAATGAAAAATTATTTGAGGAAATAATGCTGAATATTTTCTAAATTTGCAAATTTGATGAAAATTCTACGATCCCAAGCATTCCAGAGAGCTCAGCTATAAGAAATATGAAGAAAACTACACTAAGGTGATGCACCATAATCAAAATGCTGAAAACCAGTGAGTGATGATCAAAATATAAAAGCAGCACAGGCAACAGGAGCATATTACATATATGGGAACAAGAAGAAAGATGGGAGGGCACTTGATATAAAGAGCCTGAGATGTTATAGCAAATGATGAATCACTAATTCGACCCCAGAAACTAATAATACACTGTATGTTAACTAAATTGAATTTAAATTAAAAAATTAAAAAAGAAAGATGACGGTAAATTTCTTTATGAGAAACAATAAAGCTAGAAAACAGCAGGGATATTTCAAGTCCTTAAGGAAAAATCTGCACACTTCTGTAGCCCATGTATGCCACCGGCATCCCTGTAGTAAGAGAGCGAGGAAAAACGGGTTATGTTCACCAGTGAGCTGACACTATATTTAAGGCCTGTGTTAAAAGAAAAGCCTAAGCAAAAATTCTTGGTGTTCAAAGTCAGATGGGACAGAGAAATGAGACCGTTGTTGCTAGATGTATGAAGCATGGGTTGAGGGCAGAGAACAATGAAAAGTACAAAGCACTGTAGTGGAACTAGGGAAATAGACTACAAGCACTACGTAATGATTTCCATCAAGTTTTTTCTTTCCTGACTTATACTATAAAGCACTTGGAACATAAGAGAAAATATATGCCGTGATACCCACCACTCAGTTTCGTAAAATTTTAATGTTTTACCGTATTTACTTTGTATTTTTCCATTAAAAAAATAGAATATTACAGACTCAGTGTCCACAGTGTCCATCACTGTGTAAAATCATTTTGCAGTCCTTTCTAGCAGTCCTCACGTTCTGGATTTGGTACTTTGAGTTACCAAACATTTTTATTTTTCTAAAATATGTAGGTAAATATAATATTTTTATTTGATGTGTTTAGGCTATACATAAATGGTATCAACTGAAATTACTCTTTGGTAGCTTTTTTTTTTTTCTCAATTTAAAGATGTTGAGACTTGTCTTTGTTGATCCAAGAGCCCTAGCCCCCATGTATTCTACTGTGTGACTCTTCCAGAGTTTATCACTTTCTTGCTGTGGTCATTACAGTTACTTACGGTTTTATCACTCACACCAACAATGCTGCCATATACATCCTTGTACCTGTCTGCATATGCACAGGAACAATGTTTCTCCATGCTGGGTTTCTCCGTGTGGACTGGCCGGGTTATAGGAAATGTATCCGTAACGTTATATCCAAAGTAATGTTGCCAGGGTACGTTTCAGAGAGCGATGCTGACTCTTCCATCCTTCACCAGTTCCTGTTCCTCCTCATTCTCACCAATATGTGGCCTATCTGCTGGATTTAAAAGGGAACTCATTGTTTTAATTTATATTTTTCTGACTACAAGTAAAGTAGGATGCCTTCTGTGTTTGTTAGCCATTAGATTTTCTTTTTCTATGAGTTGTGTCTTCATATCTTACCCCATTATTCTACTTGTTTGATTTTCATTTTTATTAACTCTTTTGAGTTTTAAAAATATATATTGAATACCGACTTATCGGTATGTTTTCCCAGTTTATAACTTACATTTTTCATTCTGTGTATGATATTTTAAAATACAGAAGTTTGCGTTTTAGTGTAGCCCTAATTGCTAATATGTTGTATCTTCTTTTTCTATAATTTTTAGAAATCTTCTCATGTCATAAGTATCTCTTTTTTTGTATTTTCATCTAAAATTTAAGAGTTTGCTTTTCAGTTTATGTCTTTAATCCAAAATTCTTTTTGGAATTTATTTTATATACGATATTAGGTAGGGATAGAAATTAATGTATATTTTTCCTTTCTTTTTCTTTTTCATGTAAGTAACCAAATGGTTTCCCCAACTTATTTTCTTCAAACAATCTTTTAAAATTTAGAATAGATAAGGCCCTAGTCTTTTTAGCAACTTACTACTGAAATGATAATATAGCCTGTGTTTGCTGTTTCAAGACTGTGATATATTTTCCTAGTGGTTTGGTTTTTAAAAAATAAATAAAGCTTAATTTTTCCTCCAAAAAAGCTTGGAAGAGATTTAGATTTGCAGGAAACTTGCAGAGATAGTACAGAGAATTTCTGTGTGCTTCATACCCTGATCCCAGATTGTTAACATCTTTGTGTGGCTTTCAAAATACACCAGAGGTATAGAAAGGGACCTTGTCTTTCCATAGCAAAAACATTACAGAAATTCACTTTACAGTTCTTGCCTTTTTAAAAGACAGGATACATATTTTAAGGTGGTTGTATCATAAATATAGACACAAATACAAATACATGTTTTCAGGTATAATATTAAATATCTCTTGCAGTGTGTGTGAAATGGATTTGCTGTAATGTTCTTCCGACTGCATTCCACAGAAGCATCCAGATTGTATTGTACTAACTCAGTGGGAAGTAGGGGAAAAGGAGGGAGTTATGGGAATTTGGACATCTGGGGATCATGGAAAGCTACAGACTGTAACCAAGGTTAGAGGTTGCTGGGTGTATTCTCCGCTTTCTGCTTTCAAGACAGGTATGGATCTGTTGATGCAGAGTCAGGCTCAGAAAACACTGGTGCTCAGTATTTGTAAACATTCCCTTAAGTGAAAGCCTATAGGGCTTGTTTGTCCATTTGGGTTTGTATTTTCCAAGCTGAAAGTTTAGAATTGTGGTATAGCAAGAAACAGGCTTCTTGGTTCTAGCAGAAGTCTATCCTGTGTAATAAGCATGTGTGCCTCCTGCTAGGGAACTTTGGGGCTGTTGGAATCTAAACTGTGATATTTGGCATTTCTTTCTTTTCTGTGTGGTTCATTTTGTTTCTAATAATAATCTGTATTTTGGCTCAATAAGCTTGAATCCTTATATAATCATATGGCATGTATGGGTTTTTTAGGGGGGGATTGGAGGTTTTCTTTCTATCATCTCATAGTGTGCCTGAAATAATTTCTTCATGAACTACCTTCGAGATAATTTACAGATGTCAGCAATAAAGAGTAAGAATCCCAGAACACTGTTCTCTATGTTTTAATTACTTGTGTGTGTGTGTGTGTGTGTGTGTGTGTGTGTGTGTGTGTGTGTACTGGCCTCCATCCTGTTTTATCTAAGAAGGGATAACCTAATATTGTTATCGTTGATTAGTTAGTGAAAAAGGAAGTTAAGAATAAACTAATAACAGTAATAATGACTACAATAATAATATTAAAAAGTAACAGGAGTTAACCTGAAGTGTGTAAACCCATTTAGGACAACAGAGTGTCCCAAACTATAATTCAGGAAATACAGTCTTGTAAAGATCAGCTGTGGTTTCCTTAATGCCTCTGAATGTCCCTCTCATTTCATTTTCATTCTTATACATGCATATGAGCAGATTCTACCTTCATTTTCTTACTGTTGGACACTTCCAGATCTGTTTGCAGAGAGGTAGAAGATGCTTAATCTGGGTGTAATTGGCAGTATGTGTTAGAATTCCATAGATGGGAGGAATCTGTTGCCTAGAATCTGACATTTCCAGGGGGTTAGAATCCAGGAATATGGAGGAGGTTCCTGATCTTGGCTGTGATTCTCAGTTGAATTCCTTTGGAAATTAGAAAAAGGACATAGTATTACAGTAGAAGGCTTTCAGGAAACAACTAGGACATGTGGAATCATTTGGTAAAAATGGAAAATATGGGAAGAATACTGGTCAACTTGGGTAAATGGTGGTTTGTTTCAGCCTGTTTTCTTCAGCCAAAAGGATGTTTGAATTATTCTGCAGCATTTACAGCTGTACCATTTGTTGATATAAGAAGTTGATTGAGTATCATCAAGAGCCCTGTGTAGACAGTTCTAAACACTAGAACAGGAAGTTAACGATTTCACCTAAAACCTGCCCCTGGTCTCGTTGCACTAGGACAAGCATTTCTTTTGCTCACCCTTAAGCTTTTCTAGTGGACGTCACTAGTAAAATACACATACTAGTATTTGGAGACTCAAGAAGCCGCATATAATACATTTGAACTTTAGCTCAAGAGCCATGAAAAGAACATCAAGGAAAAGAGTGAACATAACTTATAAAGTAGTTGATACTTTAGAGGGAAAGTCAGTGAAATTCATGAAAATGCTATTTTAGTTCAGGAAAAAGAGTTTAGAGTACGGGAGGGTCAAAGATGTGAAGCCGATCCATTTTAAGGCTGATCAAATCATTGTCATTCTGCTCTGTGATGCCACCTAGTACCCTTATTGTAGTTGTGCTGAAATATGAATCTGCCTTCAGTAATATTTCCTCATCCCCTAGGACATAGAAGTAAACATAATTCAGATGTGAATGGATAGCACCCAGGTGTTTATTTTTGTCTCATTGAGAGATTGGTGATGTGTTTTGGATTTCTCTTTCTCTGATCAAATATGCTCTCAAATATTCATCTGAAGGTAAACATTTTACTTCTTGAACCGTAACATTAATTAGAATTAGAAGTTTTAGTCTCCTTATTCTAATTTTATTTCAAACTACAAATAAAATAAAATAAATTTCCTTTATTCATAGTGCCATTGAATCCCAAATATGGGCAGTCCCTTTGCTAGAATGTGAGCCATGATACTTGAGGGATTTATAGTTTCATGGAGAAAGTGAAATGTAATGAAATATTTACAGTAAAGGGGTAGATGGTCTCATGTATTTGTCTTTCTCATGGAATCCTACTCTTTACGATGGTTATAAGTGTGCTATAACAGATGGCCAAATAAGTTTTTAGCCAATTTTGAGCTTTGTGGGTTTTTTTGTTCTTGTCATTATTGTTTTGTAATCCCAGGTCTTATCTGCAGCTTTAATCTGATAATACTCACTGTGAATATAGTAATTGATTTTTTCCCAGATGTATGAAGCCAGGAAATCCTTTTTTAGGTAGAAGTTGTGAACATTTCCTGGAACCGTGCCAAGGCCACCAGGATGTAATATAGAGAAGACTACGGAACTTGAGTGGAGGAAGCTTCTACCTCTAACTTCAACTAAGTCAGTCAGGAACGTTCACAAATAAAGTCATGTCTACACTGAATCTTCAAGTTTGTGTTGTTGTAAGATGGGTAAGAGGATCATGAAAGAGAATTCTGGTCATTTTAAATAGTTTGAGATCTTGAGATTGTTGGAGATACTGATAAAGAGAGTATGTCAGGGAGAAGATGAGAAGTGAGAATATTTAAAAAATCTTATAAGATCTGTTATATTGTTGGAACTGTATCTGGTAGCTTATAAGAAGCCATTGGAGGCTTTAAAAATTGAAACAAAAAAATTTTTTTTTGGATCTTTAAGCAGAGCAGGGTTCTGATGAAATCCATGTTTTTTTGTTTTTCTTTTTAAGATTTTATTCACTTAGTTGACAGAGAGAGACACACAGAGAGAGGGAACACAAGCAGGGGGAGTGGGAGAGGGAGAAGCAGGCTTGTCACCAACCAGGGAGCCCGATGCAGGACTCGATCCCAGAACCCTGGGGTCATGACCTGAGCTGAAGGCAGATGCCCAACAACTAAGCCACTCAGGTACCCCGACATCCATGTTTTCAAAGAGTACTCTAGTGACAATGTAGAGTGATTAGAATGGTACCTGAGTAGTACTGAGAACTGTTATGTAATAGTCAATGTAATTGACCAATGAGAAGGGTATTTGTCTTTGGAAGAGAAGATAGAAGCTTAGCTATTTAAGAGGGTGGAGTACCCTAGACCTGGTCCTCTGAATCCTACTTTAAAAGAGACTTGAATGGATGGTGGTTGCCCTTAGAAGGGCCTCCTTTTTTCCCCCACTAAGAGTATGGCATTCTGTACCTTCCTAACTTTAATTTCGGAAGTCTCACTGAAGTCTGTAAGTACTCAGAAAACATTGTTCAATTAGGGAAACTTAAAAGATAAAAGAGGACAAACTATACCCATGATTGATTGATTGATTGATTGATTTTGGAGGTTTAGAGGATGAACTACACTCAATCTTTTTTTTTTTTTTCTTGGAGGTTTAGAGTTTGAGGAACCTAATCTATAGTATTCTTCCTTTGTGATAAATTCTGAATGACCCGAGTGATAACCTGATAAAAGTTAGAGCTGTGGAGATCAGAGTATCCCCTATAAAGGACTGGATATGAGGGTGTAGTTTAGGTTTGTAGGACTGGTGGCCTTCCTGAATCCTGAACTCCAGAATTAGACTTACCCACTCAGTCCCACTGGCACCAGAAAATAGCGGGTCTCTCCATGCAAGAGAATTTTTAAGGGACAGCACTGAGGCACGGACAAGAGTGTTTGTTCTCTGCAGACAGCCTCGTCCTAAAGAGCAGAGCAGAGTTACACCCGCCTAGTTTCTTACTCTAAAGGACCAGCAGGAGAAGTAAGTCATTCTTAGATGCAGTGAGTAAAGGCGCCTAGAGATATACAGTGCTTTGATGTCCCTTCCCGTGAAATAAAGCCAGGGGAAGAAAGGTGGTTCCATTTTTCCCAAATGGTCAGTGGCTCTGTGAAGACTGGAAACCATTAAAGGGACCATATTACGCTCCGCTGAAATAGCAGATTGATTGTAAGTATAGTTTTGGAATTTCAGAGCTGAAAGTGATCTTGAGCCATTTACTTCATTTACTACTCTCATTTTTATAGATGAGGCAAATTGGGCCTAAAATGGTCAATTTACTTAAGACAACACAAGTGGAAGAGCACATCTTCTGAGTCACCATGGTGACTCTGTTTGTAAATAGTAATCATAAGGCATTGCTTTTTAAATAGAAAATTAAGTAAATTTCCTCATTTCCGTTTTTTTGTGCAGTAAAGAAAGATATGGGAATATTAAAGATGATAAAACAAATTCATAATCCAGCTACTTTATTTTTTATTTTTAAAATTTTTTTTAAAGATTTTATTTATTTATTTGAGAGAGAGAGCAAGCACGAACAAGGGCAGAGGCATACTCCACTGAGTAGGGAGCCTGATGTGGAGCTCAGTCCCTTAACCGACTGAGCCACCCAGGCATCCCAATAATCCAGCTACTTTAAAACAACTATTGTCATTTTCACATGCTTTCTCTTCCAAAACTTTTCAATGCGTGCGACTTAAATATGAAGAATACCCACGACATCCAAATTGGAATTGTTTTCTGAAGGAGGGCTCACTTTGCTTCATGTGAAAGGAATTATTTTGCTACTTGTCTTTTATAGAGAACCATTTGAAGGAATGCAAGGTAATACCAAGAATACTCTGTAACACATCTGGAAATTATTGTTCCAACATCAGCTTTGGTTAACTGTGATCTTGGATGTGCTTGTCTGAAACTAAAATGAGAGATGAGAGCAGATATGGCAAACCTGTGTCTTTTGTCCTCCTCCTCACCGGATCTGTTAGCAGTGAGCGCACTGAAGCCGTGTGGAGGGCGGCTGGACTCAGCTAGCCGGACTGGCTTGGGAAGTCCACCCCAGGAAGGAGGGGGAGTGGAGTCTGTGGCCTTTGTTTGCATGGGGATTTGGGCATTTGCCAAGATTCTAGCTGGCTGAAAAATTCAGGGACTACGTACTTTAGAATCTCATTTTTCTTCTGAATGAAACGAATTTCTAATTTTACTGAGTTTTAAGTAAAGTTGTATTTTTCAGATGGATAAGTATGTGATACCTCTCTATCTAGAGATATAGCTCAGGGGACCACTTCTGTTTTCATGTGATGACAAAATCATTCCACATAAACTTAAACACACACAAAGGCATTGTGAATCAAGCCCAGAAAACTTCAACTGAAGCGTAGTATTAGTTTTTTGCTCAGCGTGAGTGTGATTTTCCACTGAATAAACCCCTCAGCCAGATGTCTGAAAGAAGAGAATGTACACTTGATTTTCTTGGAGCATATTCTCAGAATTAAAACCAGAGTATTCTGGTAATTAAGTTCTTTCGAATAGGGATTTGGATCTAGATCTTTGTTATTTTGTTTGAGGATCAAACAAAGTGGAAGTATTTTAGTATTTAAGGTCAAAACTCAACAAATTATTTTTTTGGTCAATGATACAGTAACTATAAAACCATAGTTTCTATACTGTTTGACACATGTATGTTTATTACATAAAAAAAAAAAAGCTGAACGGGATTGTATTTTGCATTTCAGATTTACAAAACACAGTGTCTTTTTGTTCCTTAGGGTTATCATTGCAAACATCAGTTATCACTATATAAATTAACACCGAAAGTGGTATTAAAATATGTTTAAAATTGATATAAAGCCAGACAAACTTGTTTTTAACAGCAGTGCATGGAAAGATGTGCTCATTGATCGTTCAGGATTTGTTAATGAGTGTTTTTAAAATAACGTTTATTATTTCTCATGTACTTATCAAAGCTCTATATTTTTAAAAAGCCAGAAAAATAACAAAATAAAATAATTTATAATCCTAGTTCTCAGAAACTACTATGTCTGTGTACATAATGGGGTACATTCCTATTCTGTGTGTGTATACACACAGGTGCTTCTATAAGCTCACATGCCACACATTTGGACATTTTTTGGTGTAGTTAAATGACTTTATAGAGCATGATTGTCATGATGCATCTGTGAGAATGAATCAGTGTGTTCCATCTTATGGATATACCGTTATATTCATCCTTCTTTTGGACATTTAAATTGCTTTGAATTTTTTTCCTCTTTAAAATAATACTGTGGGGGCGCCCGGGTGGCTCAGTGGGTTAAAGCCTCTGCTTTCCGCTCAGGTCATGATCCCAGGGTCCCGGGATCGAGCCCCACATCGGGCTCTCTGCTCCGCGAGGAGCCTGCTTCCTCCTCTCTCTCTCTCTGCCTGCCTCTCTGCCTAGTTGTGATTTCTCTGTCGAATAAATAAAATATTAAAAAAAAATAAATAAATAAAATAATACTGTGATGGGGCGCCTAGGTGGCTCAGTGGGTTAAAGCCTCTGCCTTCCGCTCAGGTCATGATCTCAGGGTCCTGGGATCGAGTTCCGCATCGGGCTCTCTGCTCAGCGGGGAGCCTGCTTCCTCCTCTCTCTCTGCCTGCCTCTCTGCCTAGTTGTGATCTCTGCCTGTCAAATAAATAAATAAAATCTTAAAAAATAATAATAATACTGTGATTAGTGTTTTACATAAATATTTTGGTGCATCTGTGATTTCATTAGATTAAATCCTTGGAATTTATTAGGTCATTTGATTGTAAAGGTTTGAAGATCTTGTGCATGCTGCTCTTCAGAAGGTTATGCTAGCTTCCTTTCTCCACAGTGTATTAACTTGACAGTTATCTATCCCATTGCCTGGTTTTAATTCCTCACAAATGAAAAATGACTTATGTCATTTGCATTGTTAAAAGATTTTGTTTATTTATTTATTTGACAGAATGTCATTTGCATTTTAAAAAAAGATTTTGTGTATATTTGACAGAGAGCCTGCAGGAGCAGAAGGAGCGGCAGGCAGAGGGAGGAGGCAGAAGCAGGCTCCCCACTGACCAGGGGCGCTGGGATCATGACCTGAGCAGAAGGCAGAGGCTTATCTGAGGCGCTGGGCACCCCCAATGTTTGCATTTCTTTAGTTGCTATTAAGTTTGAATCCTCCTCCCTACTCCCATTTCTTGGTTCTCTGCTATTGTGGTGTTTATTCTGTATAGGGGTGCTTCTTTTATGCTTTGGTTTTTTAATTTTTATTTTATATATTGATTTATTGATTTATTTTCGGGAGAGAGAGCAAGTTGGGGGAAGGGCAGAGGGAAAGGGAGTGAGAGAAGCCGACTCCCCACTGAGCACCTGGCTGTATCTCAGGACCAGGAGATCATGACCTGAGCCAAATCTAGAATCTGATGCTCAACCCAATGAGCCACCCAGTTGCCCCTCTGCTTTGGTGTTCTTAATAATGCTTCCTCTACTTAAAGCGCTGCGGCAAGAGGGAAAGAGCATGAAGTTTTAATTCATCCAGACCTGGGCTTGGATTTCAGTTGTCACTTATATATTTTCCACGTGTCTTTGGACAGACTGTCATTTATGAGCCTGAAGTTCACTGAGCTGCAAAATAGAAACATTATTGGATCTAAATGAGACACTTATCTCAGGAGAGTCACTTAATGGTAGCTACAGTTATCCTTTTTTTTTTTTTCTCATCTCCCTATTATCACCTACCTGTCATTTTCTGTTGAGGTATTTTTGAATCCAACTGAAGAAAAGGTCCAGGAAAGTCTGCTGTTTGTCTATAAACAGGGGAAGGTTCTCAGGTCACTGTTGGAATCTTCTTTTTTATTCTTATGATAGCTTACTGATATTGTAAACTTATTGATAGACATTTCTCTTTTATATCTATGGTGAGAGAGCCCACAATGGAACAGTGGCTTTTTGTTTGTTTGCTTCTTCCAAAGTGAAAGGGTAAGGCGCGAGTCTCTAATTCAGCTCATTGTCTCCTACAGCTGAGAAGCTGTATCCCACTCCTGAGTGCTTTGGCTATGTCTGGTTGATTCACAAGAGGCAAGCAGCAGTTTGAGTGTGTCAGATTTAGGACATGTGACCTACACATTTCCCTTCCCAGTGCCAGTGCGGCAGGTGGAGATGACATGGGACAGGTTTCGGCAGCCTTGAGCTCTTACACACTAGACTGTTTGTGTTTTCTGGGCTTGGGAGATGACAGGCACCAGCAGCGCGGTTTCTCACAGATAGCCCACCATGACCAGAGGCAGAACTGTGAAGGGGACTGCTGGATTTTATTCAGCAAATCTGCCACAGTTGTGGGACATTGGGGCCTTCACTGACCCCTTATCATTTAGGGACAGATGCTGCACTCAAGGCTACAGGGGGAGCAAACAACTTTTATACATTTACATATGTAAATCCACAGGCTTTAACCACCTGCCAGCCCCTCATTTCAACCAGAGAACTTAATATTAGCTATTATTATTTCTCTCAAATGAGGCATTTTCCCAGCCAATAAAGCTAATTGCCCTTGACTACCCTATTCCTACCAATAGACTTTTTATATTAGCATTTTGAAATACATTAAAAAAGTATCAGTTCTACCAAATGATGTCTTGTCAGTCTCACGAAACTGATCAAAAGGGGAGCATTATAAACCTTTGTGCCAGGCACTAACTGGCCTTTAGAAAAGGAGGATAGTGGTCTTTTCCTGTACTACCTACAAGAAGATATACAATTAATTTCATTCTTCTATAATACTTGATTCCTAACACAAGTAATCATGAAGACCATGTCATTACATCATGTCTTTTAGACTGTATAGCCCTTCAAACGATCATGCTAGCTGGGTATCATAGCAGGTTTATTTAGCTAATGGATGACCATTAAAGGGCATCCCAAACTACACATATGTGAAGACTCACTTAGTTTGCAGTTGTAATATGGTAAAGCTTTTTATGACTGGGAGATTTTTATGATGGGACTCCCTCTGCCTTTTGAAGGTCACTTTGCTTTTGCTCTAAAGTAGTTCTGATTTAAGATAACATCCACATATAGATCACCGACATTGTAAAAGACGTTGTACTGTTAACCGTAGATGATATCGATTCTGGTAAAGGTTTCACAGTGTACCCATGCCTCAAAACTTCATGTTGTTAGGTAGATATACATCATGTTAAATAGCTACCATTTTTATTTTGTTGATTATATTGCAGCCAAGCCAGAAATTAAAACAAACAAACAAACAAACAAACCAGAAACAGAAGCAGTGGGCTATAGAAAGATGAATAAGACTATAATACACCCCTAAAGAGTTTATTTGAATAGAAAATATGGTCACAGATAAATACAGTAAATGACAGAATGGGATAAATTCTAGAGGAGAGACCCCCAAAAAAAGATGAAAGAAAGCTTTACAAACTTATAGCAAAATAGGCACTTAACAATTTTTGCATGCTAGGATGAGTACAAGGAAGTTGTGTGGGTAAAACCTGAGCCTTGTAGGCTGCATTCTCGTCCTGGAGATCTTTGATGTCCTTCTAAAATATTTGGACTTTCTTCTCAAGGGAATCCAGAGCCTTTGGAGGCAGAAGGAATGTAAAATCACTCATAAATTCACTATCTTGGGGCGTCTGGGTGGCTCAGTCATTAAGTGTCTGCCTTCGGCTCAGGTCATGATCCTGGGGTCCTGGGATGGAGCCTTGCGTTGGGTTCCCTGCTCAGGGGGAGCCTGCTTCACCCTCTCCCACTCTCCCCACTTGTATTCTCTCTCTCGCTGTGTCTCTTTCTGTCAAATAAATAGGTAAAAATCTTAAAAAAAAAATAAATGCACCGTCTCTTTCTGTTTCCTATCCCAGTCTCATCTCCCAGTTCTGGTCCCCAGCCACAGTGTCGTGATTAGAATCACACTTGAAGAACGGTATTTAGATGTGGTTGTGGGAGTTGTGGGAGAGCAGAATGCAATAAATACATTATAGTGTTGTGGGATCGTGAGTTGTGGGAGAGCAGAATGCAATAAATACATTATAGTGTAATTATATTATTAGTGATCTGAGCAGTCAGGGAATAGGAAGGAATGAAAACAAGGATCCTTTAAAAGATTGACTCTCAAAAAAATAAAAAAAGATAGACTCTCTAGGAGATTTTGACCAATTTCAAGTGTGTATAGGGTCAGGGGAGAGGGAGAGGAAGATATGTTCATGACCGACTGCCTTTTCAAGTCCACCTGACCGAAAGGGTCCAGTTGCCATCAAGTGGGAGAGAGCTTGCAGGAGGCAGAGAATGGGGAGCAGTACAGTTTTGCTTTGGGGCACTATGAATGTGAGGTGCTATGAAGGCTTCGAACTGGTCAGCATCGAAATGGGGGCCATAGCTTAGTCAGGCTGACACATCAAAGACCATCACAGTTGGTATGAGTAGCCTGGTCTTCGGTGCATCTTCTCTAAGGAGTGAAAACCAGTTTGCGTACATCACCGCCAGGATACTGTAGATCCCATTCCTTTCCTTTGCTGCATTTCAGTGAACTTTTTTGAGATTCCTCACCTACTTGTTTGGCAGACAGTTCAGCCTCGTTGATGTCTTTGAAATTTCTTCCGTCACCTAGGTAAACACACAGTTTCTGAGAGTTTTATAAAGACCCTTGTGTTAGGAGCCAGACTTTTAGTTTAAGTTGGAGACATTTAATCCATACTGTTTTTTCTACTTGTTTCCTGGCAACAAATGGTAAAGTTCCTTGAAAGGCTCTTCCACTGTCTCCCGGCAAAATCTTGGACCTGGGGTGGGTGGTCTTCTTAAGGTTCCCAAGACCGTAGAGCTTAGTGTTTAGTTCTCATGATACCCCTTTAGCCCTTCCTTCAGAGGTGCAGTCACCCTTGCGGGGTGTAAACATCGATACCTTAGGAAAGTCTCCCTTCGCTTCCCAGCCTCAAGAGAAGCTCTCAAACCCTTTTGGTGTAGCCAACCTCCTCCTTTGTCCCCTTTAACCTCACCAGCCATGCATACGTTAGCACTCCATTCCATCAGCTTTCCTATTTAGACAATTCAGAATGATCTCCTTCCATGGGACTTCGGAAACACAGTGTTGGCACTGGTAGGGGAAGAGGAAGGGAATACCAACTGCTCAAACAAATGCTAGAACAGACCCGGACTTACTAACTCGTTCTGTTGCATCTGGATGAGAGTATTAACTTCTGTGAATGAGAGGTCAGCTATTTATCTTGGGAGATTACCCTCTATCCCCCCAAAAAGGTGCCAATTGGTACTAATTAGTTCAGTTTTTTCTGCAATGAAGACACCTGCCCAGTGGGAACTGGACCAAGGCCACCAATTTATGTCATGCTGGCCACCAGTTGTCAGTTTATAAAGCATATGTCTCCAATTTAAACCAAATTCCGGCTGAGCTGAAAGAGAACATTGCTAATTTCTCATGGATATGTTTAATTGTTTATAAGAATTTGGAAAATACTGTGAAAAACATGAACATCAGTGGAAGCACCCAGTTTCCTGTTAAGCTGTCTCCTGGAAAAACACGCTAATTTGGGCTTCGTTGTCTTAGAATTTGTCCAAATTTAGGATGAGCTCAGTTTATATTTATTTATGACAATTTCTTTCTGTCATTTTACTTTAATGGCATTAACTGTTTTTACAAGGAGATATTAACGCTTTTGAAACTTTTCAAGTACTTAACCAACACATCTTTGCAGATAAATGATACTAATGATAATTCAATTCTATTTTCTCAAAATGGAGCGATATGGGACCTTCTAATCCTTTTATTTCACTGAGAATTTGTGTATACATAGCCTTAATAAGACTCTACTTATTTTGAAATATTTTATTTAAAGTCTTCATAGATACAGCTTATTGTTCCACAGAGTCAGTCAGAGCTATTCTAAATTTAAAGAGTCAGCTCCTCCAAATTTGGTTGTTGGTTGTCTCTAAACATGAAGTAGTTGGTGCCAATGATGACACAAAAATATCTATTTGATTTTATCACAGTTTTGGGGCACATTCTTTGACTATGTCTAGGGATATGAAAACTACCACACTATAAGAGTTGTTAAAAAAACCTTTATCAAGATATGATTATCAGATGTCAAAAGACTAGTTTTTGGAGCCAGAGAATTTTCTATTTTTTTCAATTTACATTTTTAAAAAATTTTTATTAACATATAATGTATTATTAGCCCCAGGGGTACAGGTCTGTGAATCACCAGGTTTACACACTTCACAGCACTCACCATAGCACATACCCTCCCCAATGTCCATAACCCCACCACCCTCTCCCTACCCCCCTCCGCCTGGCAACCCTCAGCTTGTTTTGTGAGATTAGGAGTCTCTTATGGTTTGTCTCCCTCCTAATCCCATCTTGTTTCATTTATTCTTTTCCTACCCCCTAAACCCCCCACTTTGCCTCTCAACTTCCTCATATCGGGGAGATCTTATGATAATTGTCTCTCTCTGATTGACTTATTTTGCTCAGTGTAATACCCTCTAGTTCCATCCACATCATCGCAAGTGGCAAGATTTCATTTCTTTTGATGGCTGCATAGTATTCCATTGTGTGTATGTGTATATATATACCATGTCTTCTTTATCCATTCATCTGTTGATGGACATCTAGGTTCTTTCCATAGTTTGGCTATTGTGGACACTGCTGCTGTGAACATTCAGGTGCACGTGCCCCTTCAGATCACTACCTTTGTATTTTTAGTGTAAATACCCGGTAGTGTGATTGCTGGGTCATAGGGTAGCTCTATTTTTGACTTTTTGAGGAACCTCCATGCTGTTTTCCAGAGTGGCTGCACCAGCTTGCATTCCCACCAACAGTGTGGGAGGGTTCCCCTTTCTCCGCATCCTCGCCAACATCTGTTGTTTCCTGACTTGTTAATTTTAGCCAGTCTGACTGGTGTGAGGTAGTATCTCATTGTGGTTTTTATTTGCATTTCCCTGATGCGAAGTGATATGGAGCACTTTTTCATGTGTCTGTTGACCATCTGGATGTTTCCTTCACAGAAATGTCTGTTCATGTCCTCTCCCCATTTCTTGATTGGATTATTTGTTCTTTGGGTGTTGAGTTTGATAAATTCTTTATAGGTTTTGGATACTAGCCCTTTATCTGATATGTCGTTTACAAATATCTTCTCCCATTCTGTCAGTTGTCTTTTGGTTTTGTTGACTGTTTTCTTGCTGTGCAAAAGCTTTTGATCTTGATGAAGTCCCAATAGTTCATTTTTGCCCTTGCTTCCCTCGCCTTTGGTGATGTTTCTAGGAAGAAGTTGCTGCAGCTGAGGTCGAAAAGGTTGCTGCCTGTGTTCTCCTCAAGGATTTTGATGGATTCCTTTCTCACATTGAGGTCTTTTATCCATTTGGAGTCTATTTTCATGTGTGGTGTAAGGAAGTTGTCCAGTTTCATTCTTCTGCATGTGGCTGTCTAATTTTCCCAACACCATTTGTTGAAGAGACTGTCTTTTTTCCATTGGACATTCTTTCCTGCTTTGTCAAAGATTAGTTGACCATAGAGTTGAGGGTCTATTTCTGGGCTCTCTGTTTTGTTCCACTGATCTATGTGTCTATATTTGTGTCAGTACCATACTGTCTTGATGATGATAGCTTTGTAATAGACCTTGAAGTCTGGAATTGTGATGCCACCAGCTTTGGAGAATTTTCTATTTTAAAGGCTTTGTGATGGTTAATTTTATGGGTCAACTTGGCTGGATCACAGTGCCCAGATATTTGGTTAAACTTTATTTTAGATGTCTCTGTGAGGGTGTTTTTGAATGAGAGTAACTTTTCAATTGTATGTTGAGTAAAGCAAATTGCCCGACATAACGTGAATGGGCTTCATCTAGCTAGTCAAGGCCTGAATAGTAGTAAGACTGACTTCCCCTGAAGAAGAGGTGCTTTCCCTAGCAGGCTGCCTTCAACTTGAACTGCAGCATCAGCTTTTCCCTGGGTTTCCAGCCTACTGACTTACCCTGAAGATTTTGGACTTGTGAGTCTCTCTAATTGAGTGAGGCAATTTCTTAAAATAAAGGTGGTTAAATATAAATACAAATATTACATATATTTGTTATATACTATATAAATATGATGTATATTATACTATATATTGTACACACACATGTAGACACAGTGACACACACACGTCGTCTTGGTTCTGTTTATCTGGAGAACCTGACAAATACAGGGTTCTTTGTGTTGCCTTTTGAACTAGCCTGCTCTTTACTGCCCACTGTGTAGAGTGTGCTTATTTTTTCACTTCCTGTTCTTTAGTTTCCCTGAAAACACTAGGCTTACATTCAGCGAAACACATCTTTTGTTCCTAAAGACTTTGTCTTCATTAACTATCCTTGGGTATGCCATGCACATGGTTCTCAGAGCTTTGGGTTTCTCAAATAAAAATATAAAAAGTCTGTGCTCTCTTTACTCTTTCCTGCCTTATTTACTTGGTATAAGGGTTAAAGATAATTTATGTTAAGTTTTATCCTGTCTGTAATTTACCTGCAATTACTTCACCATATGCATCACAATATTTATGGGTAGAACTTTGTTTGAGGAGCCTTTAGTTAGCATTCCAGGTATGTTGGTCAGGAATCTTCATTCTAGGATTAGTCAGTATTTGAAAGACCCTAACTAGAAGTCAACACTTCAGAGTTGGGTGCTTTCAATCTGCACAAAAGGCTTATTAATATTATTCATTAATGTTGAGGATGTTACAAATTATTGGTGAAATGAATGATGTTGCACATATATGGACTGGCCTTAGAAATAGTTCATGTTAACGGACTTTGAATTAGGCAAGGCCAGCAACCAACAGCTTTCAGTGTAACACCTACCTTTAACCCTCATTTGGCTCTGTTCCCCGATATGGAGGATTCTGCCGAGTGGACCTGATAGAAGGCTAGACACATCTGCTGTAGAGTGTTGTCATAAGTGCTTACGAACCTTCCGGCATGTTCCTTGTCAGAGATACCCTAGAACAGAAATCTGGGCCTTTGCTGAGTTTACAACGTAGAACTGTGGGTCTCTTTTTCCACCTTCCCTCTCTTCTGTGTATCTGTCTGCAGCAGAAAAACCTCACCAATGGGGGAATCTTTGCGAGACTCGGGGTGTTTGCCCCCAAGCTGAGGTTGTCCATTGCTCAGAGGCCATCAGGGTGCTCCTTTCTGTGGATGCTTCATTGCCATGTTTCACTCCAACACTTTCAGTGTACGGATCGTCTTCTCCCTGCTTTGTTTTAGTATGGGTTTAGAGTCACCTTAGCAGAGGCACTGAAATCACGGGAAGGTGGGTTTGAGTCCTGGTGAGGAAGCTCATGGTAAGTGGGGCCCGTTTGTGAAGCACACGAGTGCTTGGTCAATGCCCAGTCGCGCGCGCTGTGCCCAGCCGTCCTCTGAAACGTGGTGTGCTAGAATCTGGAATGTTTTCCACCTTTGATGTGTCAGGAAGATGAAGCGGAACCAGACAGCAGGTGGAATCAAGACCCTGTGAAACATTGTGGGAGATTCCTTCCAGTCAGTATTTACATAAAATTCTGAATTTATTTGGACCTGCGTTGAAAAAAGAAAATGTGTTATAAGGAAGTAAAGGAAATACTTTTTTTTTCCCCTTATTGTTCAAAAAGTGTTGCTATTGTTTTGAAAAAGTGCTGTGGCTCAAACCACCAGAAGCATGCAAAAGAATGACCTTAGTTAAAAATCTTAGAGTAAGCTAATTTTAACTTTATTTGTTTTGGATCGCTGTGGGTTACTGGGTCAGAAATGTCACTGCTAACTGTATTTGAAACTTGTTCCCCTTAAAAGCCTACCTCTGCTGCAAAGCAAGGGAGAAGGTCTTGTTTTGTTTCCTTTGATGAAGGAACAGAATATCATTTGTTGGCTCTGAAAAAAGAAGTCAAGTTTAAACATCCTTTTGTTTGCTTAATGAAATAACACAGGGACAATGTGAAGGTGACCGAACTAGATAGATAGATTGATTGATTGATTTTGATCGTGTTGAACATTAGGGCCCAGGATACTGTTGGCCTTTAGAGGTTTTTGCATTCCAGTAATATCACAATTGGGTTCTGATTATTATTTGATTAGCTGTCCATATCTCTGCAAAGTATTTTTGGTAATATAAATAAAATTGGTGGAACTATTTTAAGAATATTAAAAGAACCAGGGTCCATTGATGAAAGGGAAAGTATTTACCTCAGTTAACATCTCTTTTATCTCTGAGATTTCTTACTGGTCAAGGTAAAACAAAGCGAGGCCAGTGATGCGCCGATGTGGACTGATGGTGCATTGCTCTGGACACAGGCAGGGATTTTGGCAGGCCAGTCTATATTTTAGTGTCAAGATAGTTATGTAGATTTTGGTTTCAGGGACAGTAAGCATCACAGTGGGTGAAATATTCAAAACTTATTTATGAACAGGAGTATGAGAGGAGTGTAGGTAATCTGGGGAAGTAGTCATGTTATCTCATGTATAACCCTGGGAAAGCCTTCTCTCCCCCACATTGAATCATGCATGATTACATGGATGATCTCATTTCATTTTCTCAATAACTTTGTGGGATCAGTGCAATTATGATAACAGCCGTTTTGTGAATAAGGACATTGAGGCGAGAGCTACAGAGCTAGAGAATTAGGGTGTCTTTAAATTAGATTAAAATTGGGCTCATACCAATTGGGAATATATATATGTAGATAAAGATGTGGGTATGGATACTGAGGTATAGACAGATATGCAGTGTGCTCTTTGGTTTCCATAATATAACCATTTCAGAGTCTTTCATGTCAGCAGGGATAGAACTTTTTAATCATTGCATAAAATTACATATTCATATGTACCATAATTTAGTAAGACATTCTCTGTCAGTGGACATCTAGGCAATTTCCAGCTTTGGGCTCTTACAGATAGTGCTATGATGAACTCTCTTGCATGTACATTTTTGGGCACATTTGCAAATATATCTATAAATACCCAAATGTAGGATTATTAGGTCAAAGGCATTGACATTTAAAATCTTTTTTTTTTTTTTAAGATTATTTATTTATTTGACAGAGAGAGACAGTGAGAGAGGGAACACAGCAGGGGGAGTGGGAAAGGGGAAAGCAGCCTTCCCCCTGAGCAGGGACCCTAATACGGGGTTCAATCCCAGGACCCTGGGATCAAGATCTGAGCCTCAGATCATGATCTGAGGCAAACGCAGATGCTTAGTGACAGAGCCACCCAGGTGCCCCTGACATTTAAAATCTTGATAGCTATTCTCAAATTATGCTTTTTTCCCTTGCTTTTCCAAGAGCATTCTTTTTCCTATATTCTTATGAACACTAGATATTGCAGTTTTTTTTTTCTCTGTCAACTATTCTGTGGGTATTCGAATACCTGGTATTTCCTTGTACTTGAAATTTGCTTCATTTTTAATGAAGCTGAGCATCTTTACATCACTTACTGAACATTAATATTTCTTTATTGAATTCTACTTAATTTTCTTTTCCCTGCTTGCACATGCAGTTGGTTGAAGTAATGTTCTTTGTATATTATGCATATTCATATTTCATCTTGATATTTAACAATTTTTCCTCCTAATATTTGATTTTTCTTGTAATTTAACTATGGCATATTTTGTTGTCTAGAAGTTTTTAGCATTGAATTTTAATCACATAGCTTATTCATTTCTTTGAAGATTTCTAGGATCTGTGGCTTTGTAGGAATATCCTATCTAGCTGATTAAACTTTGTCCCATATTTCTTTAGCACTTTTAAAGTTTATAAGTTTTTTTGTTCTTAACCAATTGAAATTATACTTTTGCTATTGATATGAAATAGGATTTTTTTTTCACAAAGATATCCCATTCTTTCCTTACTATTTATTAAATATATCACCCCAACTAATTTGAATAGAAAAGTAGAGGAGTAGAACAGAATAGAACCCCAAAATAGATCTTCCTGAGGGTCCAAACTATATTGCCTTAAAAAATGAAGTTTTATTATATGTTTGATATCTTATAGGGTCTGATTCCATTCTACTCTTTTCAAACAGTTTGTTAGTTTTCCATGAAAAATGTGGGGGGGGTTTAATTTTGACTGCCTTGTATTCATAAATTAAATTGGGGCAAACTAAGATTTATAGTAATTTAACAGTATAGATACCTTTACAATATTAAGAATTTTATCCAGGAAAATAGTGTGTCATTATACATACTTAGGGATTTTTGTATTTTCAGTTAAATTTTATAGAGAAGGTTATCCTTACACATTTATAATTAGTGATTCCCAGGTATTTTTATGTTTCTGATCTTTTCTGTTATACTTTCTAAACTATTGTGAGTTTTCTTAATATTTTTTGGTTATTTTGTAGAACTCTTACTGGTTCTAATAATGTTTATGTTAAATCTTTTGGATTCTTCAAGTAAATGATATAGCTTTCTCTGCACCTAATGAATTCTGGCTTTTCTTTGAAAAAGAAAATTTATTAGATTATTATAATATATAATATATTATATATATAATATGTAATATATATTATATTATTTATAGGTTTTTCCCATGTACCCACATAATTTACCAGACTATGAGCAAGCTGAAGATGAAAAGTATCTTACATTATTTCTTTTCTACAGAATGAAATAGTGGTATAGTCCTCTGATTGCTAGCTACCTCAAAAATTGCTTAAAACACCATTTTCCAATATGGAGTCATACAATTAGTTGCTTTATTTAGTTTCAGGATACCCCCAAATGAACTTTATAAACCAGACCAGTTGAGGAAGAACACTCTGACAGCAGAGTATTTTGGGATCTGAAGGAAGTCAGGAAGGTGTTCATTTATTGGAAACAGTTCTCCCGTACTTACATTTTACACACACACACACACACACACACACACACACGAATACACCCACATATTTATTGACTTACTCTGTGGTAGTAAAATTGAGCCCTGTTCCAGGATGGATATCAATGGAATCTTTGTTCTACAGTCAATATATATTCTTGGACTTTCAGCAGATGTAGACAAGCAGCAGACATCAGTGGAGTAATTTCCAGTCATATCTGCCAGTAGTTTGCAGGACATGTAAGTTCCAGATCCAGCTAAAATTTTTTGTGTGTGTCTTTAAAGGTTGCTCTCCTAGGCATGTTACTTTGTAGTCCACTCAGCTGTCTGTGTTTTCTAAAAGAAATGGATATAGGTATGGTTTGTTTTTGTTTTTGGTTTTTTTTTTGTCTAGGACCTTATATTTAAAATGTGCATTCTAGCTCTTCTACACTCAGATATAGGAATTCTTGTTTATTCTTTAAGATTCATCTCAAATATTTTGCCCTTCATGAAATTCTTCTCTTTCTCCAGCAAGTGAGAAAGATTACTTGGCATATTCTTCTGTTACATCAGGTATCACATTATATACTGTGTTGTTTACATTGATTTCTGTATCCCTACTAAGCTGTGAGCTACTTGAGACCATACCTTCTCCAATGTCCACAACTTCCAGTGTCTGACATGGAGAAAGGTACAAACCCTATAATTTAGAAATATGCGTTTGGATGCAGTGATGTTTATTATGGTGGGGAAGTGTGGTAGAGACCAAATGAGTGGCTTGAGGCCATGAAAACTTGCTGAAAGTCAGGAAGAAAAACAGCATTCATCCTGGTACAAATATTATAAATGACATGATTTTGATAAATTGATACCACACTACATCTGCGTCTATATATACAGCATATATTCCTGATTTATAGCTTACCATATATAGCGTATGAAAGTTGCCAGTTTTCCAATAACATGAATGTAGAACACACCTGGACCAGCAGGACCAGCTTTATCAGTGATAGATTTGGTTTCTTTCATCTCTGACCTTCTGTTCTGCTTTCTTTTTTAATTACAGCTTCTTATGTATATTAAAGCTTTTAAGATTTTAAGATTTTGAAGACATTACAGAGTTTTTTCAGGCAGTTTAGAAACTTAATATTTATTGAATTTAATTTTAAAATGTCAGTTTTTATTATTACATGTTCATTGGACTTGGTGAATTACACATTTCTTTCTTTTAGATATTCCTCAGTGACTTGAGTAAGGGATGGTATACCTATTTCCAGTTACTTTTCAAATAGAACAAACTCAGAAGAAATAAGGACAATCAAGTTTTGATTTTAATACGTGTTTTTAAAAATGGAGGGAATGATTGACATAGTATTTAGGAGAACTGGTGCTATCCTAGTTTTCTGCAGCTCTTGAGCAGTATTTTGATAGTCATTTTGTGGAAAGGCTCACTGAGAATCTAGCATGGATTTACATGCAAGTAAAATAAGAGAGGACAAATGAGAACATTGCGTGCTCTGTGCAGTATATATGTGCTACCAAAGTGAGCCGCTCAGTACAGTATAGAAGTCAATTTCAGTGAATCTGTGACTGAAATATAATTATTGTACCAACACACCACAACGCCTGGGCATGTGTAGGTCATAGCATGAAAGGGATTCAGTGCAGGTGTTTGCTTAGGTAGTAGCTTCAAGGTCCTTCTCCATGGTTCCATCAGGAACCAGTAGAGCATTGCAGCTAATATGGTATACTCCGATTCCATAAAAAGCAGTGAGTATTGCTATTCAAATAATACATCCTGTGGCTTCTGTTGTCTCTCAGTTCATTAAAAGTGATAGAATGGCATACATTTCAGAATGTAAGTTATTTTTATTCTGATTGAGTTTTCCTTTTCTTAACATCTCCATTGATTTTAGAGAGAAAACAATTGTTTCAAAGAAATTCATGGTACAAAATTTTTAGTTTACATAGATTTAGATACTTAGCAGGTTTTTTGTTTTTGTTTCTTAAATTAAGAAAGCCGTCTTTCTGGATTGTCATCTTCTTGTTCATCTCCTCCTACAGGTTTTCAGCACATACTCCAATGAAGACTATGACAGGAGGAACGATGAAGTGGACCCCGTGGCTGCTTCTGCTGAGTATGAGCTTGAAAAACGTGTGGAAAAGCTGGAACTTTTCCCAGTGGAACTAGAGAAAGGTATGTGAGCTCCACAACATTTGTAATCTCACTATGTGGCTATTTTAGTAACACAGAAATGACTTTATTTTTTTCACGTGTAGCCTTCCCCCCCCCCAAAGGGTTGGATAAAGTGTTAATTCTCATGGAGGATTTAATTTGTTTATTACATTTCAAAAGTAGTTGATATGAGCTCTGCATAGACTGTAGACTCGAAGACTCTTTCTTCCCTTCTGTTTCCAACGGAAAGCCATCAGCTGCTTTAGTTGGCCAGGATGGTGCGGGAGTAGGGAGGTGTGGGTGGGACCTGATGTTTGGTTGGTATCTTTGCTAAGGTCCAAGGCTAGTGAGAGCTCAGAAGGAGCAGGTGGAAGGGAGGGGGGCAGGAGGTTGTGTTTGTGTTTGTTTTTTTCATTCTTGGTGGAGGAAGAGTGGTCATGGTTGGGCTCTGAATGTAGTAGGTAGGGGAGTGCTGGGCTTTTGATTATGGATTTTGGAATGGAGAATCCTCTCTGAGGGGAGAGGGCTAAGAGAGCAGGGAGATGGGAGCAGAGGGGCTGCCTTTTTTTTATTTCTGCTCTGGGAATCTTAGCCTGCTTGTAGTGGGAAGTGAGGACCCAGCGGCCCAGAGACTGCCATGTTTATCATCCTGTAAGATGGGCACCAGGGAATGGACTGGGACTCAGTGAACAGGGAGCTAATCACATCTCAGAGAGCTTACAAAAAAGCAGAACAAACAGATGAAAACTTGAATGACAAAAAGAAGCAAATGAAAAACCCAATGAGGATATCAAGTATGGCTTTAGAAAGACTTTCTTAAGCCAGTCAACAAACAACAAAAACATTGATTTTAAAATTTAAAATTTCAGTAGAGGAATTGAAGAGGAAAAGTTGGTATTGTTGAGATTCAAACTGGTGACCTTGAAGGTCAGGCCTAAGAAATGAGCCAAACTAATTCTTAAACAACAGAGCAAACATCCATGAAAAGTCATGACAGAGACCCAACATATAAACTATAGGTGACAGAAGAGGAAAAGACAACAGAGGATGAGAGACATATTAGACAGAACATAGAAGAAATTTTCCTGAACTCAGAAAAGACCTGAGCCTCCTATTTGGAAGGGTTTAGCCAACTGATTGAGAGAGGACTTGAAAAACACCTGTACTTAGGCATACCCTGGGAGAAGACCTCGTCATCAACATATAAAGTAGGAATTTTACACAATACTGCGCTCAAATCAGCGCAAAGAAGCAAAGGTACTTGCCAAAGCCACATTATTAGACTAGCATCAGATTTCTCACTTTTAACACTGGACATGGGAGGCAGACATACAGTTTCACACATCGAAGAATCCCGTATCTGTCCCAGAGAGCACTTCTCCTGGTGAAGGAGGGAAAGTTGCTGTATGTATCTAAGGATCTAAAGGACACATCACCTGCCTACTTCCTGATTAGCAAGGAGGAAAAGAAACAAAGAACAACTTGTTCTAAAAAGCAAAGGTGAGGGGAAAAGAGTTGAAAACTAATTATTGGGCATAAAATTACTTGGGTTACAAAAATGTAAAGAATACCAGTCATTACACCAGGCATGACTGGCTAATTGTTCCCATTAAGAGACACTTTTCATTTGAGGTTAAAAAGATGTAAGAATGATACTTACATTTTTCATTGATTTAAAATGTAAAAACCATTCCTAAGTTATGGTCTATACAAAAACAGCTGTGGGATTTGGCTGTGGGCCACTGTATTGCTTATAATAGCAAAAATGAGCATAATCCAAATATTCATTAGTGACAGAAAAGGGTAAAATGAAGGAGGCTCAGTTCCATGCAGTAGTGTGTATGATTCTTACAAACATGAAATTGGCGGCCGGGGGAGGGGTAATAAAAAGCAAATCACAGAAGAAGCCATTCAGTATAATTCCATTTATTTAAATTTCAAAGCCAGTGAAAATTAAATGGTGTATTGTTTAGATATACACAAATAAGTGGTTTTAATAAGTGGTTTTTAAAATGGTGGGAATGATTGATACAATATTTAGGACAGTGGTTACCAAGGGAAGAGTTATGATCAGGGAGGGGTGCAGAATGGGCTTTTCTGGTGTTGGTAGTATTCTGTAAGTTGGTCAGTTTTAATTTTCTTCTTTAAATACAATGTTTTGTAAGTAAATGTTTTCATAGACTCTTTTGTGTTTTTCACAAAATAAAAGTTGAAGCTAGGGAAATTAATCTAGAAAAGAACTAAATTATTTTTAATCTTTTGAGAAGCCTCCATCCTGTTTCCCCAAAATGGCTGCAGCAGTTTGCATTCCCAGCAACAGTGCACAAGGGTTCCCCTTATTCTGCATCCTTGCCAACACTTGTTATCTCCTGTTTTTTTGGAGGATGGCCATTCTAACATTCTAACTCCAATAAGGTGATTTCTTACTGTGGTTGTGATTTGCATTTCCCTGATGATTAGTGATGTTGATTACCTTTTCATGCAAACTGGTGGCAAATGTCTGTTCGCTTCCTCAGCCTATTTTTAATAGGTGTTTGGTTTTTGCTGTTGAGTTGCATGAGTTCTTTATATATTTTGGATATTAACCCCTTACCAAGTATGTTCTCTCATTCTGGATGCTGTCTTTTCATTCTGCTAATGGTTTCCTTTGCTGTGCGGACGTTTTTTAGTTTGATGTAGTCCCACGTGTTTATTTTTGCTTTTGGTGTCAAATCCAAAAAGTCATTGCCAAGACTGATGTCAAGGGACTTACCTGCTGTTTTCTTCTAGGAGTTTTATGGTTTCAATCCTTAAATGTCAGCTTTTAATCCTTTAGAGTTGATTTTTTTTTTAAGATTTTATTTATTTATTTGACAGAGAGATCACAAGTAGGCACAGAGGCAGGCAGAGAGAGAGAGAGAGAGAGAGGAGGAAGCAGGCTCCCCGCTGAGCAGAGAGCCCGATGCGGAACTCGATCCCAGGACCCTGAGATCATGACCTGACCCAAAGGCAGAGGCTTTAACCCACTGAGACACCCAGGTGCCCTTGAGTTGATTTTTATTTATGATATAAGATAGGGGTCCAGTTTCATTATTTTATATATGTCCATTTTTCCCAGCACCATTTGTTGAAGTGGCCATCCTTTCCCTGTGGTATATTCTTGGCTTCTTTGTCATAAATTAATTGACCCAATATGCATAGGTTTACTTTAGAGCTCTCTTTTCTATTCCACTGATCTTTGTGTTTGATCTTTTTATGGCAGTACCGTACTGTTTTGATTGCTATTGCTTTGTAATACAATCTAAAACCAGGAAGTGTTATGCTTCTAACTTTTCTTCATTAAGTTTGCTTTAGCCATTTGGAAAATTTTTTGTAGTGCCATACAAATTTTAGAATTGTTTGTTCTATTTCTGTGAAACAAAGTCATTGAAATTTTGATAGAGATTGAATTGAATTTGTAGGTTTCTTTGGGTAGTATGGACATTTTATTAATATTAATTCTTTGAATCCTCGAGTATGGACAGTCTTTCCACTTATTTGTGTCTTCAGTTTCATTCATCAGTGTCTTACAGCTTTCAGAATTTCAGATCTTTCACCTCCCTGGTTAAGTTAATTCCTAGGTATTTTATTCTTGCTGATGCAATTGTGAATGGAATTCTTTTCTTTTTTAAAGATTTATTTATTTATTTTTAGAGAGAAATAGGGAGCACATGTCATGGGGGGAGGTGCAGAGGGAAAGGAGGAGAGAGAATCTTAAACAGGCTTCACACCCAGCACAGAACCTAATTCAGGGCTCAATCTTTGGACCCTGAGATCATGACCTGGGCGAAAATCAAGAGTTGGATGCTTAAACAGTTGAGCCACCCAGGTGCCCTTGGAATTATTTTCTTAATTGCTCTTTCTGATAGTTTGTTGTCAGTGTGTGAAAATCTAAATATGATACAAACTATATATTATAATACCAAACAGAATTTTACTTTTAAATTAAGGAAGCATTTTAAAAAGTAAATACATTAATGAAGGAAACACTAAAAATATTTCAGTTAAAACCAGGAGTCTGATGTGAAATGCTCTTTAAATGAAATAGTGTAAATGGTAGAAATCAAAAGATGAAAAGTAACCTTTCGCTGATTTTTATTATATAATATGTATAATAATTATATATATGAAAACTGTAATGAGAAGCTGAACTAATTCTAACTTTAAAATATTAGAATTGATAAAATTATATGTAAGAGGAGGTCAGCTTCCACATACATGTAAGAAAATTTATCATTTTTTCTCTATATTTACTCAAGCACGTAAATATGAAAATGGGAATGTTTCATTTACAATAGCACAAAAAGAACAAAATGCTTATTAATCACTAAGATAAACAGTATTTATCTGTTGAAAATCCATCTTTTGACTGATAGAAGATGTAAACAAATAGAAGGATATACCAGCCATATTGGCCTCACTTCTGCCCTTTTCACCAGTATGTTAAAACAAAAAAACAAAAACAAAAAACAACAACAAAAAAACCCCTATCCTAATGCCCCAAAACTTGGGCAAGCACGATGCCCAGTACTCTCCACTCTGCTAGCTAATGCTGGGCCCTGCCCTCCATCACCCCAACACATATACCAGCAGACTACAGCTGGTCTTGTTCACATTTGTGCAGGGAAGAGGAGTACCACTCCTCTCCCTCACCCTGCCCTGCTTTGGGGACATCCCACTCTAGGCCATGTCTCCCCGTCCAGGAACACTCTCAAAATCCAGTAGGATTTTGAAGTGCCCACTCTAGTCCGCTCCAGTAGCTCCACTCTGGAGAGAGATGGCTGGTAGGTCAGTCCCCATCCTCCTTCCCTCCGCCCCAGCCTCCAGGCCTGCTGTGGAGGTGAGATTGCCATGGGTTATGACTTTGTGACTTGAGTCCTGGGCATCTTCTGTAATGATGCCTCTTTCTTTTCTCAGATGTTGCCCAAAGTTTTGCAAAAAGCTTCGTTCATTTTCAGGTACCCCCACCCCCTAAAGAATCAGCTGCAACTAGCCAGCCAGGGGGACATCAGGAGAGAAGAGGAAGTCTGGGTCGGGAGGGGCCTAAGGTGTGCACAGAAGTCTGCACTGTGGCTCAGCTCTGTGCTTTCTTGGAGTTCCTTTCCAGGATTACCAAGATTTCCTCCATGAAAATGCTCCTGAGGCACCCCCTGCCCCTGCTCCCCCCACTGCTGTTTGCTGTACATAGAGGCTAAGTGGGGTGGGGTGGGCGGGTGTGCACATGTGGTGTGTGTGTGTGAAGAATGTATATAGGTAAAGGGGAGCGTGGTCCAGTGGTTCCAGGAAAGGGACAGACTCCTGTGTTCCATCCCCAGCTCAACCACTGGCTCGCTGTGTGGCCTTGGGCAAGTCACTTAACCTCTCTGTGCCTCAGTTTCCTCATCTGTAAAATGGGGATAATAGTACTGACCTACCTCACAGGGGTGTTGTGAGGCTTTAACTAAATGTTTTGTAAAGTGTTTTGAGATACAGAGGCAAAGGCACTAGGGAAGGGCAAAGTATTATTTGGACTTAAGAAAGATGAAATGGTACCATAAATCCTGCTATTCTGAGAGCCATTTTAAACTGCACTGCTCCAACCACCCCCGCTTCTCATCACCAGGACAGCAGGTCGAGAAAATGTCTTTCCTTTCACTTGCTTCTGGGGTTTGTGATTATTCTAGACACTTAATTTTGTTCCCTTGCTGTATCTCCTCCTTCCCTCACCCCCTCGACTTGTTCCCTGTTCCGTTTACGCGGAAATGGCAGAAATGCTTGAGCAATGAGAATGCGTAAGTGGATTGGAAGTTTATAGTCTGAAATTTCAATTTTACTTTGTACTGTACATCTTTTTACTTTAGACTTTGCAATAAAGGGTTATGTCAATCTTGAAAAAAAAAAGATTTGGATGAAAAGATTCAGTATGGAAAAGTCCCTCCTATTCTTCCTCTCTGATACCTATAAATTAATACATAAATTTAATGCAGTTCAAATAGAACTACCAGCAGTGTTGATTGGGAGAGTGGATTGCATAATGTAATACTAGATTATACATGGAAAAATAAAGACCTAAGGGAAGTCTGAAAAAGAATGTGAAAGGTCTTAATTTCTTAAATATCTGGATATAATGTAAAGCCTCTATAGTCAGAACGAATCTTATTCACAGAGCAAGTGGTCAGTAGAACAAGGTAGAAAATCCAGAGAAAGATGTTAGTATGCATGAGAATTTACTACACAACATGTGTGGTATTCTAATTTAGGAGCAGTAGGGTGCTTTGCAAATTGTTCTGGCGTAACTGAGCATCACTGTGGAAGAATATAAAGTTGGACACCTTCATTTGTGTTATATCATATGAAAAACAACTCCTCATGGATTAGATAGTTAAATATTAAGTAATAAAGATATTTGACAAAAAATATATAAGACCACATAAATCCTGAAGGCATGTTGGAGGAGGGGCTTGACCAAAGTGGGAAAGCAGAAGTTAGAAAAGGAAAGAGGGACCAGTCAATCAATCCAAAATTTTAAGCTTTTAAAGGCAATATTGTCAAACAAAGGCAATAGATAAATGATAAATTTGAGGGGGGCATCTTCGTTATAAATGACATGGAGTTAATATGTATAATATGCTAAGAACCTTCAAAAAGAAAAAAGAGACAGGGAAAACTCATTAGAAAAACATGGCAATTTACCGAAGAGGACATCCAATGGTCCATGCTCCTATGAATACAGTCTCAGATCTCATGAGCAATAAGGGGAATGCTAAGCCAACATGAGCTTCTTTCCTAAGAGGAAAAAATAAGCTCTGAGCTCCAGAGTGTGGTGACAGCATCTTTCCTAGTAACTCAGCCTCACCGTCTTTTCAACCGTTTCCCGGCTGCTTTGCCTACTTAGTGCTTGGCCTGTCCCTAGGAGGGGATAGGCAGAGGAAGACCAGGTGGCTCCTGGGTTCCTGGCAGTCACAAGAATCCGTGGTCTTGCAGGATAGCGCTCTGGACTTCACCCATGCCTGACACATCTCACAGAAAGCTGTGCAGAGATGAAATGAGGCATCTGGTCTCTGTGTTGATTGTGTTCTTCCTTTAATTGTCTCTGAGTTATACATCTTTTCTTTCAGGCAGTCAGCACTGGAACTGAGGATGGCTCAAGCTACTATCACTTTTCCAACAGTTGGGTTTTCAGCTCTGCAAATCTGAGTAATTTTCCAGTGAGAGCAACAGAGTTGCTAAGGCAGGAAGAAAGATAATTCTTCTAAAGCCCGAGTCCAGGCAGGGAAATGAACTTAAAAATGAAGACATAATTTTCATGCAGGCTATTTGCAGGAAGGAACTACTTAATGACATGATGGTACAGAGAATCCACATTTGAAAGGAGTTCTTTGAATGTACTGAGTGCCAGAAAGTTTCATTTATAGCCCAACATTGGCTTGACACAGGGTAATTCATAATGAAGAGAAGCTCCTGTAAATACAATGAATGTGAACAAGAATTCAGCTAAATGCTTTATACCAGATTTCATATGGGAGAGAAGCCTCATGGCATTATTTAGTGTGGACGAGTCTGCAGTGATTATCCCTTAAACGACCAAGAGCAGACTCTCTGGGAGAAACACTTACATGTATGTAAACACTGGGAAGGCTTTGGGTCATCATTCATCCTTTCATCAACATGAATAGATTTCCACACCAGGAAACTCTAGGAATATGATGAATGTGGCCAAGAGTTCAGCTATATAGCTAACCTTCTATACAAATAGGACAATTCCTGTGGGAGTGAGGAAACTTATACATGGGACCAGTGAGGAAGAGCCTTTAGCACAGATCTAATTTTTCTTTTCCCCCGAAAACTCGTACTGGAGAGAAATCCAATTTTTAACCAGAGAAAGCCTCTGGACGAACTTGAGTATCTATACTAGAGAAACAATGAGAATGAAATGAATGTGGGAAATCACATGCGTGCAGACATTCTAAATACAAGGAATGAAAGAACTTCTCCAGCGATGACTTGTACACTAGTCACCATTAAACTTCTCTCGCTGGAGGGGCATCCCTGCCTCAAATCAATGCGGAAGTACATTCATCTGGGGATCACATTGATCAGGTCCTCCAGGGAGAACACTCTACAGAGCTCTCTTTAGCACACAACTGAGTAAACAAATCACACTTTTCCCAAATGATGTTTTTAAACCTATGTAGAATACAGATGTAGGATTATAAATTGGACTTAGAAACACTTAAAGCGGAAGTTGGTGACAAGTAGTAATGATCAATGAGATCAACCCTGTTCAAGAGATTACTGATTAAGAATGCTTAGCGTATTAAATGTTATGGCTAAGAAGTCTTAAAAGCTTCAAGCATTCTGCTGCCTGGATGAGCCAGTTTTCCTTTGACAACCCTTTGCTGTTGATTAGAAAGTGTCTGTTTTTTTATGCAGCCCATACAGTATGGTTCCAAAGACCTTGAGGCTATCAGCCAATAACTTTCAGTGTTGACCAAAAAATGTGGAATGTGAAATCTTTTATTATTATCTTTATCTTTTATTTCCTTGATGTTAAGATACATATGTTCATGGAAATATGGAAACACATTATTGTAAAGGAATTTAAAAACGTTTTTGTCAGTGGTGTTCACCAGAAGAGGAACATGGAAACTAAAATGAATGCCTGTCAGTAGAGAAGTGGTTGTATAAGTTATGATACCATCTCACCATGAAATATTATGCAATCATTGGAAGTGATTTAAGGCTATGTAAGTTGATATCCATGAAGTATCATTGAATTAGCTGCAGAGAGAACTAGCTTTAATACGATCTTATTTGTATAAAGCAAATAGGAAGGAAAAATGAGCCGTTGTTTATACACACTTATACATATATGTATATGCATTTATATATATGCATATGTACATTTATATTGTAGCTGTTGATACTTTAAATGCTTGGATAGTAGGAAAGTACTGAAAGACACATGCCACCTTATTAAACATGAATGGGGACGTGAACCAAAAAACCAAAGACCATGTAAATGAAGGGGAAATTTTAGATATATTATGATCAGATTCATTTAAAATAATATATATATGTTTTGGTATGTATGCTTTTGTGTTTGAAATATATTATTTAGAGAGGGTGTGTTTTAAGGCAGATTGATTACTCCATGATCAAATTACTGCTTTTTCTTGGGGTTGCAAATGAATAGCCAACTGCAGTAATAAAATGAGATTAAACTCACAAGCCTTTGGGGGGGCTCCTGTTTAACATCTTTGCTCCCCAGCAGCATAGAAAAAAATATTCTGCTGAGACAAGTGTGTCATGAATGTGTCATATAGTCCATGAAGAACAAAACTAAAAGCAAAAAAAAAAACCCAGGTCTTACCACCTAATTGTGGGCTAGTGTAAAACTTAGGTTGTTGCATTGTTTTTCCCTTTTTCATAGATGAGGATGGACTTGGTATAAGCATTATTGGAATGGGTGTTGGAGCAGATGCCGGACTTGAAAAGCTGGGAATATTTGTCAAGACAGTAACAGACGGTGGTGCTGCTCAGAGAGATGGCAGGTAAGCTAACTACGGTTGTTAATAACTAAAATCTTCTAGGAACTTTACTGGGAATTTCTTTCAGTGGTAGCTTTCTTCTTTTGATTTTTTAAGGACAGAATTATAGAGTGTGTCTCAGAAATGGAAAAGGTTAAAACACTTGAATTACTTTCTGACTTGCCAGTAGAATGCCTGCTTTCTTTAATGTATGTTAGGTAAATGGGTGGTTGGGTCTTGTCTCTGTCTGTCTAGCATTGGTACCTATCCCTTCATCCCTCTGTCTAGTGGGAAATGGGCAGAAACGTGGGTGTATATTGTCTGGGAATATGTCCTGTGGAGATCAGCATATAGTTTCACTTCAGAAGTATTGAGACAAGTGGTAATATTTCTGGCACTTTTGAGAATGACAGAGGTAGAAGGGATAATAGGAACCTTAACCCTGCAATGATGATAATTCTGGAAATCACATTTTCCAAAATGTGTTCTGTCTGAAACCACAAGTTCTTGAGTGCCAACTAAACCTGTGGAATTAAATGTTCTGGAGAGGACTCCCAACAGTTTTTACTTAAGTGTCCGCCTTAGGTAATCTGGGTGCACACCAGCATGTTGGCTGATGGTTGTTTTAAGTCTTAGCTTTCATCATCTCAGCCTACAAGTATCTTTAAAGATTCTGATGAATCCCCACTCGACATTCCTGCTGCTTCAGGTTGGGGCTGAAGCAGGGGTTGCCAATAGAACTAAAAGTAGGTCCAGCACTATGAGGGCCAAATTCAAAGAAAGGTCATCTTATTTTTTTTTAAGAGCGCAGAGTAACTGGCTTTGATTTTTTTTCAAGTTTTAAGTGTATCTAACTTAACCGTCTTATCAAGAAATGATAAAGCATGTTGAAAATCATTTGTAAATCTCCAGTGGGACACATAGTAGCATTATTTCTTTCATAATCCTAAGTATACATATTGATATACACAGATACCGTCCAAGGGGAATTAAATTGATTTATTTAAAAAGAAAGCCACACCAGTATCATCTTGTTCCATGAGGTTTGGGACCATACATATCTCAGTCAGTAGCCTTATTTGTATAGCGTTCACTTGAACAGAGAAGGTCTGACATGAATCTTTTGAGTGAATGTTCAGTTGAGTGAATGTGTATCACACTTAAAGTAGGATATTAACATTTTATGTTATAAAATAATTTGTTTACAAGTCTTCCGCATTTTTCAGGTAGTTAAGGAAATAACCTCTTTACCCTTTCAGTGAATTATACAATGGTAGTAGCATAAATTTCCCATTATTGATGTAGAAACTTTCTTCCAAGTGAGCTAAAATTTGTTTGTAAAATCTGTGTGTCATTTCTCTTTAAGTTTCACGAAAAATTTAAAAACTATTCCACAATTATAGGAAATCTTGTTGTTAGTATTCAGATAATATGAAATTATTTTAAACCATCTCTAAGTTACATGGGCCACAAAACCAAACCGAAATAGAAATTAATTAAAAAATAAAAAGGTAGAAATTTTTGCATTCAGCACTTAGCCAGTTCCCATTATTCTAAACTCGGACCGTTTTGTTTTCCCACCACTCACTTTTAAAATTAAGTTTATTTTTCGTTAACCTGTTTTCTTACTTGTTGTCCTACATAGGTTCAGTATTTCCACCGGCAGGAGAACTTGGCTCTATCAGTCCCCATGTGCATTTCCTCAGTCCTTTGAAATGGATGTTTAGCTAGGATAGTAATCCTGCTGTTGTTGCAATAGATGCTTAATAAATGCCTCAGTGAATATACTAAGGAAGGCAATTTGATGAAATGAGCAGAATCTTTGGGAACATGTGACTAGGAGTCTAATTCTGTTCCTTCTACTTAACCAGCTATAGGATATTGAACAAATCAGCTTAATTTTCATGTTATCTACATTGCAGGGTTGCTGTAAGCATTCAGTGTGCCTATGTAAATTAAAACCTGCCACAGTGCTGTCTGTGTATGAAACTGTTCTTGGATGAAGTAGGAATAAGCTTGAAATTTATTTAAAAATAGTTATGAGAAGTGTTATGAAAAACTGTAGAAAGATATATAAAATATGTATAGAATCATAAAATTTTAAAAGTACAGAGGAACTTTAGAGATCTTTAAATTCATAACTTTTGTTTTATATGTGTTTACAAATTGAGTATATATATGTGTATATATAGTCTTATTATTAGACCTGTGTAAGTATTCACATCTTTAAAATTATATTATTATTCCCACCATTACTGTTGTGCTCATTTGCACAATATTTAAATGCTTGTTGTTTAAAATTTATCAGTGTAAAATAATTACAAAAAGAGTTGATTGCTTCCTCAAGTTAATTTTTTTTTGAAAGCTACATCTACTTGATGGATATAGAAAAATATCCTTTAAGGATTTATGAAGCACTATGATCAGTGTGAGACAATTCTTCTGTGGATATGTTTTCTGTTTTTCATCCCTCCCCCAACTTCTCTTTCTCTCAAAAAATGTAGAATTAATACATACCAAAATATTGAATGGCTCTAGTCCATGTGGGTTTTTTTTTTAATTTCAGCTAATATGGAATATTTCATTTTTCTACAGAGAATTTATAAGACTTGTGTGTATATATATATACATATATATATATTTTTTTTAAACTACAACTAAAAATAATAAAGTTATCATGTGCCCTCAGGAAAGTTGCTCTTCAGAACTTGGTTATGGACAAAATGAAAGTTCTGGATTAGGTGTTCTTTATAATTTAAAAGGTTTAAAGTTTTTTGGTTTTTTTTTTTTGAACACTGCTAGCTTACTTTAGATTCTTTCTTTTTCTTTTCTTTTCTTTTTTTTTTTTTTAGAGACAGAGAGAGAGTGTGTGTGCACAAATAGGGGAGGGGCCAAGGGAGAGAGAAATAAGCAGACTCTGGGAGGCTTGCGGAACTGGACCTGGAGCCTGACAGCGGGCTCCATTCCCGTGACCCTGAGGTCATGACATGAGCTGAAATCAAGCGTCTGTCCTTAACTGGCAGAGCCACCCAGGTGCTCTTTGCTTTAGTTTCTTAATTCTATTTAAGAAAATCATTTCAGGGGCGCCTGGGTGGCTCAGTGGGTTAAGCCTCTGCCTTCAGCTCAGGTCATGATCTCAGGGTCCTGGGATCCAGCCTGGCATCGGGCTCTCTGCTCAGCAGGAAGCCTGCTTCTCCCTCTCTCTCTGCCTGCCTCTCTGCCTACTTGTGATCTCACTCTCTCTGTCAAATAAATAAAATAGAAGAAAAAAAAATCATTTCAATTTAATCTCATATTCAGTCACTTTACCTTCAAGATATGTTAAATAAACAGACTTATAGACTAACCCAGAGGATTCTTTCCTTCCTTCTCCGCATTCACTGCCCCCACACAAGAAACCTTTATTGATTGCTTTAACCCCTTCTAAACATCTCATAAACTCAACATATTTTGAGCACTTTTGAAAATTTGCCATGAGCATTTGTCTCTAGTGCATCCAGGGTGTAGTTAAAAAGTTTTGAATCTTCCTTACTTTTTTTTTTTTTTTTTTTTTTTTTTTTTTTTTTTTGTGAAACAATAATGGTTTATTATAAAGAAGACATAGCTGTATTTAACATGCTGGGTCTGGGTAACTTTATTCAGGACTTTGACAAAAACTATCCTCAAAGTAATATAAATTTAGATACTTTTAGAAAGTCCAGATGTGAAACTCCAAGAAAATTTTGAATTCAGTCTGGAGTCAATACTAGGTCAAATATTGAACCAAACTCCCAAATGATAAATACTATTTTCCTTCTTAAGCTCATTATATTTTCTGAAACAGGTTACCAAAGCTTCCCTTTCTTTAATATTAGTATATGGAATCATTTTAACATGGTTTACATCTTTAAGTTCTAAGTTTGTACTTAACCTGAATATGTTATTAAAAATATAAATCCAAATGTGATAACTCTTCCTTACAGAAGAATTCCAACTAGTAAATGTAGAAGAAATGAGAGAAACAGAAAATCACCATTAAAACACCACAGCAGTAACTGATACAAGCAAGATCTGGCAGCGGACATGAAAATAAGTAGGCAATAATTTAAGCAGAAACATTTGCATAGTCTCAAAGTATCTCCAGCGAATATTGAGTCATTAGGAAGAAAAATGTAGGACTTTTACAGTAGAGAATCCTAGCAGACACCACCTTAGATAGCAATTAAGGTTAACAACACCAGAAACACATTATGACATCAGGTTTCATGATACACTGTCACAGACTGGGAGGACGCTATGGAGACATGACAACTAAATGCAAAGTAGAATTCTGCATGGGATCTTGGAACAGTAAAAGGACATCAGTGAAAAAAAAGAAGAAAATCTCTACTTTTTAAACTCTCTAGTTAACAGTATTGTATCAAGGCTAATTTCTTAATTTGAGAATTATAAAATTAGTAGTTTCTGTATGCTCTTCACTGAACTTCCCCTTATGTTAACATCTTCTATAACCATGAATCTTCCTTACTTTTTGATAGTGTGTTCTACATTTGAAATTTTCTTTTGTCAAGCTTTTCCTGTCTGTCTGTGCCTCGTCATATGATGCCTGAAATGTAGGGGTGCTCAGTAAGTACTTGTTGATGAGTGAATCTGAATACTTGCGCGTTCAGAACGTTTACTTAGGCCTAAAGTTTTCCTGCCCCCCACCGCTCTCCCTCCCTTCTTTTACTTTTTTCTCCCTCTTTCTCCTTTTTGTGCTACCCTGCCTCTTACAGAGTAACTTGCAGTTTAGCTAAGTGACATGAGTCGGTAACCATTTCCACCATCTGTTTTAGTTCTACATTTTTAGTAAAAGAGTAAGTGTCATTAAATAAGATTAATTTTAGTAAAATAAATATTAATCTTAGTAAGTGCATTTTATTTATTATTAAATAATAATTCTTTTATTAAATTAAAATTAATATTTAGTAAAAATAATGATAAAACCATTAGCTTTGCTGCCATCCATTTTACGATTGGTATACAGGACGTGAATTATTTCTCCAGTTCTCTTTCATGAATCTGTAAGGCAAATCAACTTTAAGATACCACAATTGAAAATGCTGGTAGTTGGGGCGCCTGGGTGGCTCAGTGGGTTAAAGCCTCTGCCTTCAGTTCAGGTCATAGTCTCAGGGTCCTGGGATCGAGCCCTACATCGGGCTCTCTGCTCAGTGGGGAGCTTGCTTCCTCCTCTCTTCCTGCCTGCCTCTTGGACCACTTGTAATCTCTGTCTATCAAATAAATAAATAAAATCTTTAAAAAAAAAAAAAAGAAAGAAAATGCTGGTAGTGGAGTAAGTCCTGACAAACAATGGGAATGACACTGTGCTAAAGAGGCAAATTAAAAATGCATTTGGGATCTGCTTTGTTTCTGGCTCCTAGGTTTGTTTCTCAGGTGTTTGCATGTCATCATTTGAGAACACTGTCCTGGTCAGGAGTTTTTGAAAAAGTTATCAAATGTGAAAGGAGGGTGTTATGTAGTTTACTTTCATTCAAGCCTCTCAGGGTTTTCAGATGATTTTAATTGTTCTTGACCAGCTTTGGGTAGCAACAACACGTAAAAAGATGAAGAGTTTTACTCTTAACTTCCCTTGCAGCAGACACCCCCTGGGGCAGGACCCATCTGTGTCCCTGGGGTGCCCCTCAGGCCCCGGGACAACCTGAATGGAAACTGCTGTTTTAATTGTGTCCATCTGTCATATCCCGTAGTCCAGGGTTTCCTCTCAGTGCACACACCCCTGTGTCACTTTCCTCATCAACTATTTTGCTTGTTCACCCCTTAGAGAGTTGGGATATTACTGCTTTGATATGGACATATTTTCATATACATTGAAAACTTCACTATGTGGCCTTTCGGGGAAAATTGTGTTGACCAGAGTTGGTTAGTGTTGCTCCAGCTGGTCTCCCTTTCTTTCACGCTTTGTTTACATAAGCCCTGTGAGGTGGAATTTGTGTTGTTGTTTCCCCTTCCCAGATACATCATGTCAGTAGGTAACGATCCAGGAACATTAAACAAACCCGGGAACCGTCCAGCGTATGTATTTTTGTAAGCTTACCCCCATTGGTCTGGGTTTTACATTCCGAGCTGAGGGAGATCACAAATACAGTGGAGGATGAAGAGTTGTGCACTGTTGTTTACTAGCACACGAAAACTATGACTAGCCAGGGACATTCCCATCCACTCCATTCCAGAAGACAGTGTTTCCTGGGAAGAACAGGCTATTTCCTGTGTCTTTCTGTAAAACATTTGGAAAGCCCAGGTCACCTGTAGTCTTTGTGCTGGGGGATGGTCTGCTTCAGAGAGCTGTCCATTTAATTTTTACCACCAGGACTCATGCCTGGTCTGTTTTGTGCTTCTAATTGTGAGCCAAGATTTGAGAGATTATCAGTGTTACTGTAGGAAGACCTTTTTCTCTACTGTTGCAACCATTTTTGTATTAAATACCTTACTGGCTTATGGTCTGGTAGGTTGTAGGGTCAGTGTATGATGGCAGTACTAACCTGAATTGCTGCCCTTTCTTTTTAACTGGTGTTACTCCTCTCATCCCCTGTCTAGTCCTCTTTTCCTCTCCTCCCTCTTCTGCTCATTTTTAGTTTCTTGAGTTTGTCTCCACCTTAATCACCACACAGTCTTTCTCTATGAAGTGGTAAATTAAAATGCCTCTCAAAATATCAAACTCACTAGAACTTCCCTCTCTCCCTCTCTCTTTTAAATTAAAGGTGGTTTTATTTCCTTGGTGTTTTTTAATTGTGTATCAGATTCTCATTTTTTTCCTTTAATGAATGTAACACTTTTGAAATGAGGACTTTTTAAAATAAATATTCCTTTAATGAAAATAATAATCAAATAGCACTGAGCTCTCTTCATCCTCTTAATACTGTCTGTATTGAGGCAGGCAGGAAGAATTATGTAGGATCAGGAACCTGCATTTTAATCATGGGCCGCCTCTTCCTCACACTGGTGTGACTGCAAAGAGCAAATCTGTGCCAGATACCTGTTGTCCCTGTCCCTTTGTATAGAGCTTGGGTCACTTCTGTCTTCTGAGGGACCATTTCCAGTGCTCTTCATTGCTTTGTGAGTTGCATATTTCCATCTCGTATTATTTTCCTTTCCTGAGGGACTTGCCTTTAATGTCTTGCCACCAGGTCTGATGGTGGTGAATTCTTTAATTTTTATGTCTGAAATCATCCTTTTGTTTCACCTTTTTTTTTTAAGATATATTTTCTTTGTGTATAGAATTTTGGGGGTTGACAGTTTTTTTGTTTTTTGTTTTTACCTTTTGGTACTTTTTCCAGACTTTTTTTTCCTGCATGAACAAAAGTACGTGTATACAGATGAATTAAGAAAATTAGCAAGTGCTATACATAGTGTTTTATTTTCTGCTTATTCAAGTGAGTTGTGTATAAGAAGCTGACAAGCAGAAGCTCAAAGCTATGTGTACTAATTCCCCCGCCCCTTATATTTTTTTGAGACCATGCCTTTTTGGCTTTGGGTTATAGGACTATAGATCCTTGAGTCCAGAACCTTTAATTATTTTATTGTTATGCACATGTGTATCTTTAATAAAGAACAAGTGCTGTAATGCTTTAGTCTAAAGGAAAACTTTTTAGACTGTCACTATGAAATGCTATCCTCAAGTGTCAAATTAACATTTGCTAATTTTAGAAAACATTTTAAAGTTTTAATGTAACGCATGTTCATTGTTGAAAATTTAGAAAACAGAGAAAAATGTAAAGAAGGCAATAAAAATTGCATGTAATCCCACCATCTAGAGTTGATCTATACTAAAATTTCCTTGCAGATTTTTTTCTGTGCATATTATGCCTTTGTTTACTTACTTAACGAAATTAAGAATCAGATGAATATATAGCTTTGGGGGTTTTTATGCTTTTTATTCATCAAGATAGTATCTGTTGAGTGCTTATGAATGATATGTCAGGCTGTCTTCCATGCTTTTTATATTTTCTTATTGTTTTTATTTATTTATTATTGCTAATAGCTATAATTAAATATGTATATTATTATTTCTGTTGTATATATAAGGAAATTTTGGCTTTTCTTTTATGGACACAGCAAGTGAGTGGCAGAGCCTGGCTATAAATCTAGTATATCAGACTTTAGAGTCTATACTTAACTAATACATTCTGTTGTATCACATCATTAAACACTTTTCTGCAACAGACTTTAAGGGGTACGTTATGCTGTTGTATTATATAGAGAAGTCATTTGCTTATTGTTAGGCTAGTATGTTGTTTCAAGGTGTTGATCAGATTAGCATTTTTATATAAAAACCATTGTGACTATCTCTGATTATTTCTTTGAAATTACTTCCTTGGAGCGGAATTGCTGTGTCAAGGTGCGTTACATTTTAAATGCTTTAGAAACACATTGCTAAGCTGCCCTTCAACAAGATTGATCAGTTTGTACCCCCTTAGCAGCATCAACAGCCCTGTACTGCACTGTACCCCCAGCAAGACTAAATGTCGTGTTATAAAATCTTTAATAAATTGATGTGAGATATTGCTTTTAAATTTTAATTTCTTATTTCTGAGCCTCTTAGTATATTTACTGGACACCTGTATTTCTTTTTTTTTCCCTGTAAATTATTTTCCATTTGTTTGTTTCCTGTTACATTTCTTACAACTGTGCTTTCGTCTGTTCTTTCAGTGCTGATCTTCACAAAGAAGGCAAGTGGTGCATACCAACTGCCTTCACTTCTCGACTACATGGAGTTTTCTCTCCTGCTCCCCTGGTTCGATAACAAAAACAATCAAGTATAAGAAACGGAATTAAAGTGCAGCTCTAAACTTAAACACAGTAAAAATTTGTATTAAGTTTATACCCTTAATTTTCTGTCAGATTTATGCTTTGAAAATTATTTACCTAATTTTTGAGACATACAAAAACTTTTTCTTAGATCTGATCTTCTTAAACATTTCAGTGTCATAGTGTAATCACTTATCTCTAACTAGGTCTACGCTTCCATCCTCGGTTTTGTTATGTCGTTGTTGTTTTGTTGGAGGTATGTGTGTTTGCATGCACATGTTTGTGTGTGTGTGTGAGAGAGAGAGAGAGAGAGAAAGCAAGGATGAGAGGGATAGAGAGACAGATATATAGATCGCTTGCTTCTTATTTTTCACTCTGTATTAGAAGAATGTTTCTCTCTCAAATTAGCTTCCTAAACTCATTTTTATATTCAGTCAGTGAACTCATTTTTTAAATGACTCTATAGAAAGTACTCCCAAATTCGTACGCGAGCCTTGGCGCCTATAGAACCTTTCACTTGGATCATCTTACTTTCATCTCAAATTCAACATAAATTGAATTCCTTTTTTCATTTTCTTTCTTCCTTCCCCTTGATCCAAACAACTTGCTTTTTTTTTCTGTATTGTCCCTATTTTTCATTACTTTAGATGTAAAACTTTCTAGTCATCCTCTCTTCTATCATTTACTTTACCTATATAATATCTTACTATATTGGATATTTCTTTCTTTTGGAATGTTCCTCAGATTCTTCTTTTCTGTTCATTCTTTGAGCCATATCACTGGACCAAGTCTTTCTCTTATTGTGCTGATGTTTGTGTGGGGCTTCTTTCAGATGATCTTTCCAGTTTATCCTTACCTTGTTCCAAGATTGTTCTTCTATAGTTATCACTTTGTTTGTATAGTCTTGGTGAATAATAGTGTGTAGTTGTGCTCCTTTTTTTTTTTTTTCCAGTCAGAGTGCAATGTCTTAGTGACTTTGAATACCTGCTATTTAAGTGCCTATTCAGTTGTCTGCTTCAGTCCAGATGATTACATTGTCTGCACTGGTTTCCTTCCCCAGCCTCCCTCCACATCTTAGTTGAAATAATAATTACTATAACTACAATGTATTAAGACCATATAATACATTAATTACTGTGTAAACCCCTTTACATAGATTTTTGCTAGTATTACAGCCAGCACGGTAGTTATAGTAGACCTTCTTTATCTAAACTAAGAATTAATTTTTTCAGGAATTTATAGTTGAACAAACTTAAGGTTTCATAGAAAATGGGATTAAGGCATGCCTAGGTGGCTCAGTTGGTTAAGCATCTGATTCTTGATTTTGACTCAGGTTCTGATCTCAGGGTTGTGGGGTCTAGTCCCCCTTAAGGCTCCCTGGCTCAGTGGGGAGTGGGCCTGGCTCTCTCCCTCCCTCTCTGCTCCTTTCCCCCACTTGTATGTGCACTCTCAAATTAATTAATAAATCTTAGAAAATAAAGAAAATGGGATTAAGAAAATTGTGGTCTGAGGTAAGTGAATGAAAGCATCTAAATAAATATTTGCCAAAATAATGCAATCAAAATGTGTTCTAAAAGACTATCAATTACACATCTTAAGGATTTGCTATAATAGATACAGTACCGTTCATTTACATTTAGCATTTTGCATATTATGTACTTTTCAGCTAAGCATTAGGAAAAAGCTTGTGAATTTGTTTTATCCTCTTGGTGGTGATATGCATTTAACCCACTGAGCCACCCAGGCGCCCCCGGTGATATGCATTTAAATGGCATTTCTCATTCCCCAATACTTTTTCCAAGTGTTCATTGCTTTTCCAGTTTTTGAAGATCTGACTTTGTTTTACCGCCAGGGCCTGAGACCCTGTAGCTCAACTGCTCAGTCTCCTTCATTCCTCTTTCACTTTCAGTGTGCTCGCAGGGTGGGTGCGTGGGTCTGGATTTTCTCTATGGCAAATTTCCTTCTCTCTTCCCAGGGCTACTTTGTAGAATTATGCGTCTCAGTCTACCATCTGCTTTCTAGCTCTTTTCTTTTTCTATCTTTCAGTCATTGCTTTGTCTATTTCTCTACGTCACACAGACTTAAAAGTATTCCTGAAACAACTAATTTCCTTTGATTCATTGATTGTTTAGAAGTGTGTTGTTTAATTTCACATATCTTTTAATCTTCTGGTTTTCTTTTTGTCACTGATTTCTATTTTCATTTTATGGGATCAGAAAAGATACTTTGTATGATTTCAATCTTTTAAAATTTATCCAATTTAAAGTCTTAAAGCAAAAAAACAAAACAACAACAACAAAGCAAACAACATACAAATGGGAAAGAGCACTGGGGACTTTCAGTAGATCATCAATAAGTGGAAGCTCCAGGATTGAAATTTAGCTCTAGGCAACTCTGGGACCCAAATCCTTTTCTTACTACCATACTTCTTTCATACTCTCTACCTTACCCAAAATAGTATCTTTCTCAACATTGTGTTACCTTTTACTTCAAGGTTAAACTTAGTGTCCAGTTCATCACTGAAACCAGTTCATCACTGAAACCAGCCCAGCCGAACGCTTGGCCTCTGTACACTTGAATGTAATGGGTTATAGCACATGCATTTAGGTTTACTTGTTTGTCATCATCTCGTGTGTGTTGAGTGAATATCCATAGGTTTATGGTTAAGTCATTAAGAGCAGGGACCAGTGTTGTATTTCTGGTGTTTTCTAGAATAACATGCTGGTACGAGACTTTCAATAAGCACTAGAACCCATGTATGAATGGCTTGATGCCACTTCTAAGATTCAGTCTTTTGGGCAAATTTCCTATGACTTTAGTTTTTAATGTGTGTTTCGTTACTCTTCCTAAAGGTAATTTCCAATAATCTTTAGTCTTTGTGAGGGTCACATTTCCATTTCTTTTTGTTTATTTTGATAGCATCGTATAGTATAGCTGATGACTTTCTTGGCTTATTTGTAAAAACACCATGACTTCATTGTGAGTCCATCTATTTTCAGTTTTTTCTTTGCTCTGGTTGCACTTGACCCTCACCTCACAGAGTCAGTAGCCCTCCCCTGTTAATGTGAACTTATTTTGTTCATACCTTTCTTAGCACACTTACTGAAATACTTCACACTCTCCGTCTCTCCAGTTCCTGCAACATACACACATATCCCTGTGCTTCTGCAAATATTTGTGTGTGTGTGGGTGTGTATGTGTGATATTCTGAAACAGGAATCATACTTCATTCAAATTTGTATCCCAATGACTCTCACTGTTCTTGGAGTACAGTCAGGATCGACTCACTCTTGCTGAATTACTGACTGAATGAATCAATCAAACCAATGAAGCAAGCATATTATTTTCTCTACTTATATTTTTCTAGCACTTTTGCTCTCTTCCTTCTGATTAGAGTACTTAGAAATGTCCCTTTAATTGTATTTGTTGCATTGCATTTTATCTAAATTATCCTGTACAAGAATGTATATTTTCAGAAATTTCTTTGACCTTGCTTGTACTTCCTTTATTCTTGTCCATTAAGACAATCATCAACCTCTTTTTCTTTCAACTCTAATTACTCTGTCTATTGACAATGTAAAAAACCTATATTTTACTTTGACTTTTATTTCCTCCCCAGTAAATGCTAGCCCTGTACGTATTGGCTTACAAAGAAACCCCGTTTTAGAAGTTTTCTGTCCTGTACTTAGTAGTTCCTGCACTCATCCTTAACTTTTTTTTTTTAAATGTCTACCTTCTCAAATGCTCTTGCCCAATTAGAACATCTTACCACCTTTTCATTCCATAAAAGCATAACAATGACATTCCTTTTGAGAGTTTGAGCCTTTCAGCTTTACTTCCCACCCCCCCCCAAAGGCCAACTGTGTTCATTGTTCAAATTCTATAACTCAACTTTAACTTGGCGTTTCAAAATACAAACTATATTTTAAACAGTTGAAAGAGAAAGAATTTCTACTGGTAAATCAGGCACTTGAACTGCCATGGATGTTTCTTGGAGAAATGCCATGGGTTTATAACGGTCTTTGGTCATTCAGAAGCATTGAGGAACTGTTGCTGTCCAAGCATGTGTTGAACATATACTGCCTGATAGCATTCCACTAGATTTTATGTAAATGTTAGGAAGAAATAAAGTCATACTTTTGGCCATGAAAGTAGTTTAGAATCAACTTAAAACACAACGTCCCCACTCCCAACACAACCCTACACAACAAAATGACTTTCATAAAGCAATGCAAGGAAATGTTACATTATATTACACAAATTATGTGTACACAGACACAAAGATAGAAAGTTTTAAAAATGCTACTAAAATTAAGTAAGATTTAATCAAGACAGATGTTTTCTAGACAGTGGACTCTGAAAAACAACCTGAGGGTTTTGAAGGGTCAGGGGTGGGAGGTTGGGGGAACAGGTGGTGGGTAATGGGGAGGGCACGTTTTGCATGGAGCACTGGGTGTTGTGCAAAAAGAATGAATACTGTTACGCTGAAAAAATAAATAAAATGGGAAAAGAAAAAAAATACTTAAATGACAACTGGCCAAGAGAAGATGTTGTCACAGAAAAGAGATTGGCAAAAATAGAAAGATAGAAAGGGAGGCAGTAATTAGGATATTTGCCTCTTTTGAGTCTTATCAACAGCAGTGTGTAGAAAAATGTTATCCTAAAAGTGGACATTTAACTTTTGTCCTATCCAGAGAATAAACTACACATAAAAGGAACTCTTTCTTTTCTCTCATTTTCCAAAATGGTTTAATAACATGAACAGTATATAATTATTGCTCTGGGATCAGATGTCAGACCCATGAGGTTGGCAGTCTGTTTGCTTAGGGAGACCTTATACCTCAAATAATAAACGTTTATCTGGTAACATGTAACATTAGGTGTAGGTGTAAAACATAACGGTATAGAAGAGGTTCAAAGAATAGAAGAGATCAGTGGGCTTGGGTAAATAGATTAATGCTCAAAGAGAAGGTAATATTTGAGCTGCGCTTTTAGGAGAAAGCTTTTGAGAAGACAAAGGGATATATGGGCACATGTTTCATAGAGGATACAAAGGCAGGAATGTGAACAGTCTTCTCAGGGTACGGCTTGTCTTACAGTTCTGTGAGGGAGTTGTTGGACAAAAATGAAAATGTAGTTGAGTTGATACTAGCTGATGGTAATAGGATATATGCTAGGTAAGTAAGTGGATACATTGCAATGTTTATAACAAGTGTCAATATTGTTAAGATGTCACATGTCCTTGTATTCATCTGAAGATTCAAAGAAATAATAGTTAAAATCCCAGTGGGCATTTTTTTAAAAAAAGAAATTGGTTAGCTGGTTCTAAAATGCATATGGATACCCAACTTTTGTAGCAACATGGACGGGACTGGAAGAGATTATGCTGAGTGAAATAAGTCAAGCAGAAAGAGTCAAGTATCATATGGTTTCACTTATTTGTGGAGCATAACAAATAACATGGAGGACATGGGGAGATGGAGAGGAGAAGGGAGTTGAGGGAAATTGGAAGGGTAGGTGAACCATGAGAGACTATGGACTCTGAAAAACAATCTGAGGGTTTTGAAGGGGTAGGGGGTGGGAGGTTGGGGGATCCAGGTGGTGGGTATTAAGGAGGGCACGTATTGCATGGAGCACTGGGTGTGGTGCAAAAACAATGAATTCTGTTATGCTGAAAAGAAATTAAAAAATAATAAAAATTAAAAAACAATAAAATGCATATGGAAATGCGAGGGACCTAGAATAAAAATTCTGAGAAAGAATAAAGTTAGAGGACTGACCTTATCTGATATTCTAAGACTTACTGTGAAGCCTCAGTAACCAAGACTATGTGATATTGGTATAAAATAAAAAACGTGGAATAGAAAGTAAGCAATAGATTGAGACATTTGTAGACGTTGACTTTCAATAAAAGTGCCAGGATAACTCAGTGCTAAAATGCACGGTCTTTTCAACAACAAGCAGAAAAAGAATTAGCTATCCATATGAGGAGAAAAAAATACCTGAGCACAAATGTTATCACATCATAATTAATTAACTTTGATTAATTAATCAAAATCAATCATAGATCTAGATGTTAGAGTTCAAACTATGAAACCTTTAAAAGAATGCATAGGTGAAAATCTTTGTATCATCACATTAAATAAAGGTTTCTGAGACAGCTCACAAAAAGCTTGGACCATCAAAGAAAAAACTGGCAAATCGAATTTCATTAAAAATCACAACTTGAAAAAAAAAATCACAACTTGTTTTTTACTTTGAAAGACACAGTTACAAAATGAAAAGAGAAGTTATAGGTAAGGAGAAAATATTTGCAAAACACACATACAGAATATGAAGAACATTTACAAGGAAATAACAGCAACCCGATTTTTAAAATTACGGACAAAAGATTTGACAGCCATTTCACAGAGAAGAATATATGTATGGCCAATAGCATATGAAAATATGTTCAAAACCACTGGTTGTCAGTGAATGCAAATTAAAACGGCATTGAAATACCATTCCCTTTGGATCAGGTCATGATCTCAGGGTCCTGGGATCAAGTACCAAGTTGGGCTTCCGGCTCCGCAGGGGTCTGCTTCTCGCTTTACCCCTCCTCGTGCGTGTTCTCTCCATCGCTCTCTCTCTCTCAAATAAGTAAATGAAATCTTAAAAAAAAAAAAGAAAGAAAGAAAAAAGTAATCCTGGACCTGCTCTGTGGGAGAACAGAGTTGTGTCCCTCAACCACATAGATCAAATGGGAAGAAGGGAAACATATGCTATATACTAGAATTATTAATTCACTATAATATTTGATCTACGGAGCCCACCCTCTAGCCCAGTTACCAACCAAAGGTTCTTAAACTTTAGCACCATTCCTATTTCTTAGAGGTACAGTACTCTAGTCTTGTGCATGGTGAAGGGTGGAGGCAGATGGGGACAAATGATAATAAGGTTAAATATCAAGAAGGATAATGTGGGATAAAAATGTCAGAATTAGATTAAGACCCAGTGCTGAAGAAACTTGATAGCTACACTAAGTGATTTAGAAATATATTTTATGGGAATGACGAAGCTGGTGGTGTTTTGGATAAAGTTGTTCTTTAAGATGAATTTTTAACATTTTATTGATATAATTTACATACCATACAGTTCATTTATTTAATTATAGAATTCATTGGTTTCCAGAATATTCAAAACATGTGTCACCAATTAATTTTAGCACATTTTGATCACTCCAGAAAGAAACTCCATATCCATTTACAATCATTGTCCTTTTCTTCCAACTCCTCCCTCTTCACCCAGCTTTAGGCACTAGTCTACTTTCTGTCTGTAGAGATTTGCCCTTTCTGGACATTTCATATAAATGGAATCATACAATATATATTGGTCTTTTGTGACTGACTTTTCTTCACTAGCATCCATGTTGTAGCATGTATCACATTTCCTTCCTTTTTATTTCCAAATAATATTCTATCGAACAGATATACCACATTTTGTTTATTCTGACATCAGTTGATGGATATTTGATTTGTTTCTGTTTATACAAATTTTTGTGTGGACATGTTCTCATTTTTCTTGGTATATACCTAACAGTGGAGTTTCTGGGTCATGTGGTAGCTTTATGTTTAACCTTTTGATGAACTGCTGGATGGTTTTCCAAAGTAGCTGCACCATGTTACATTGCCTCTGGTAATGTATGAGGGTTACAATTTCTCCATATCCTCATGAACACTTGTTATTATCTGTCTTTTGATCATAATCATCTCTGAGTGGGTGTGAAGGGGCATCTTATTTTAGTTTTGATTTGCATTTCCCTGATAGCTATTGATGTCAAGGATCTTTTCCATGTGCTTCTTGGCCATTTGGGTATCTTCTTTGGTGAAATGCCTGTTCAGATCCTTTGCCCACTTTTTTTCTCTTAAGGTATAATTGACATGTAACATTATATTAGTTTCAGGTGTACAACATAATGACTTGTATACCTTGTGAAATGATAACCATGGTAAATCTAATTAACATTCATCACTAGACATAGTTATAATTTTTTCTCTTTTTTCTTGTGATGAGGACTTTTAAGACATACTCACATAGCAGCTTTCAAATATGCAATACTTAACTTACAGTTAATATTATTAACTGTAGTCACCATGCTGTAGGTTACATCCCCATGACTGATTTATTTTGTAGCTGGAGGTTTTTACCTGCTGACTCCCCTTCAGTCATTCTGTCCACACCCCACCTCCCTACCGTCTGGCAACCTCCAGTCTGTTCTCCTTATCTGTGAGCCTTGTATTTGGTTTGTTTGTTTTGGTTTTTAGATTCTACATATAAGTGAGATACTACATTATCTTTCTTTGACTTAGTTTTTAAAGTGGATTGTTTGTCTTTTTGTGACTGGGTTGTAACTATCTTTATAATGCTGTAGACACAAGCCTGGTATCAAATATGTATATATAAATGTTTTCTCCCAATCTGTGAGTTATTGCATATTAAAACAATGATGAGATACCATTACACCTATTAGAATGGCCAAAATCCAAAACACTGACAACACCAAATGCTGATGAGGATATGAAGTGAAAGGAGTTCTCATTCATCATTTTGTGCTGTTACCATTTCAAGCTTTTTACAAATTGCAAATGGCTTCTTAACTGTCTTCCTGATTTTAATTTTTCCCTTCTTCAGTCTCTTCTCATCTTCACCCCTAATAGAGGAACATAATAGCAGTTTTCAAATATATGAGGACCACCATGGAAGTAGGAATTGACTCACTCTGCATAACTCTAGTAGTAGAAAAACTATTCTCTTTTCTTCTAAATCATATTATGGATAATATGATTCAGTCAGTCCTTCAAGACTGAATGCATTTCATAAAAAATACAGTTCATTTTTTATCTTCTTTTTGGACTCAGATGGTATAGACTGAGGCAAATAAAAATAAATAAAAATCACTTCTTCAAACCTTCTTCAACTTGCTTTACACTCCAGTTTTGATTTTATGTTCTCTCATATCCTAAAACAGACTGATACTGTAGGTCTAACTCGTTATCCTTTCTCCAAGAAAAAAAAAAATCATCCCATTACCTCACCCACACAATTATATTTTTTTCTGTCACTGTTGCTGCTAACATCATCTCAATCATCCATATTACACTTAACTTACAGCTTACTTAACCAACTTCTAGTTAACAACCTTTGCAGGTAGATGGGGACTTGCTAATGATTGTCCATCATGCACAGGCAATACCAGACTAGCAGCTATCATTTTCTGCAGCCACACACACCATTTTTACATCTTAAAGTGTGGAGATAAACACATTCCTTAACATGATGCAAAACTAGAGTAACTTTGTAACATTTTATTATTTATTTATTTTTGGTAAATTTGTAACATTTTAATATAAGCGGAGTTGTATATATTAAAAGCTATGCTTTTATGGCCAAGGCATTGGAGATAACTAAAAATCTGGGAAATCATGTTTTAAGCTGACACTCTATAAAACATAATTATCATCGATATAAAAGTTTGTCAGAATTATGACTCAGTTTAGTTAAACACAATCTAATTTTCCTACACGTCTTAAGCTTTATATAGGAGTACTGTTAATCTGATAAGTATCCATATCAGAATATTAGGAAGTTCAGTTTAATTAATCTCTTCATTTGGAAAATACAAACCCATACCTTTACAAAATCATGGAGAAATATCTTAAACCAAAATTATTAAATTAGTCTTACTTGTCTGAAGATTCACTTTTACTGTGTGAACTGGGCTTTCTCTAAAAATATTGCTGAGCTTCTAGTAGAATCTTTAAGAAAGGTGGGCATTAAGGAGGGCACGTATTGCATGGAGCACTGGGTGTGGTGCAAAAACAATGAATTCTGTTATGCTGAAAAGAAATTTAAAAAAAGATTTTTTTCTTAAATGTCTAGCATGTTTGAACTTTTCATTAGGTACTGAAATAGAAGATGTATGAGAGTGCTTGCTATTCTCTGTGAACCAGGTTATCACTCCTTTAACTTCCAAGACTTCATAATTTAATTTATTAATACCCTTCTATGTTAGGAACATATTTCATGCATACACAGTGGGAGATAACGGCTTTTCTCAGTTACAGCAACACAGAGAATTTGTCACTTCAGTTCTGCAACCTCGGAAACAGCATTAAGTAATCAAAGAAATACAAAAACTCACCAGTCAAGATTTCAAAGGGCTATTTTCCTTTCTAGTGTCCAGGAAATTTTTTTATGAGATAGCTGAAGCCCACAAACAGACAAAAAAAAAAAAAAATTAAAGGATAGTAACTCAAAATTTTTTTAATCATCTCTCCCATGAGAGATAATAGATCCCTATAATCCCAATAGCTGTCTCGAATGGTCAGAATATAAAATTACACTCCTATTCATTGCTGCTACCAGTGGGGAATTATTTTTCATTGTTGTTGTTTAGAGCAAACTCGACGCAGAACCAAAATGGCCAAAGACAGAAAAAACTTCAAAACTGTACTACATTAGGAAAAAACCGTGTTAGCAAAGATAGTGCTCTGTTGCTGCTTTAGAATCAGTCTGGAGCCTAAGCAATTATGCGGGGGCAGTTGCCCTGGCTTTGTCAATCCACTCTGGCATCTTGGGTAGAAGCTCCGAAGCCATTGTAGGCTAATATTCAGAGAGTTAAAAAAATGACTTTCATACATATAAAATGAACACGGATTAGACTTTACTTAACTCACTAATTAATGAGAGAACCAATGAGATGTGGTCAATGTGATTCAAAGGACATTTTAGAAGTATGTAGTTAAAGGTAAGTTAATAAAGTAGTATTAGAATAACATTACTAAGTTAGATATAAACTAGTTAATATTCTACAGGGAAATAAACCATGGCCTATGGGATTATCTTTTCTAACAGAAGAAAGTACCTGAATTTATTCCACACAGAAAAATCTGCAAATTAACATGCAACTTAAGTATATCCAGTATTTTAATCAATTTTAAACAGTGAATCAATGAAAATATGTTCCCCCAAATTATCTTTGGGTGGACGTGCTAAATATGCGCCTTAATCATATTGAAAAGACAGGTTACTCTTCTTTTTATTCTTATTTTCAAGCTTTAAATAACTCTTCTTAACAGATGGCAACAACATATAATATACCCAGCACTTGTCCAGAGTTATTATAGTGGCACAAGGTTTATTGATGGGAAGCATCAGTATGATAAAGTTGTCAGTGTTCTCCAAACTAATCAAAAAATTAGTATGATTTTGTTAAGACCTCAACGAGTGTTTTTAGAGATCTTGACAAGTAAGTCTAAAACTAATTATGCAGAGAAAAAGCTCAAGAATAGAGCAGAAAAATTTGAGGACAATGAACAAGGTGGAGGGAATTATCCTATGAAATGTCAAAACTAATTAGGAAGCGATAGAGTATGCAGAGATAGACAAGTAGAAACTAATAGAAAACCCAAAACATGTTGATGCATATTTGAAACCCAGACAGATGCAGCTCTACAAATCAGTGGAGGAAAAATGAACTCTTAGTAAAAATGTTATTAAGGTATTTATTTATAACACTTGGAAAACATAAAAATAGATTGCTAATACATATTATAATAAAAAATAAGTTCTAGATAGTTAACAACCTAAATGCAGAATGGCAAAATGTTAAAACTTTTTTTTTTAATAAATTTTTTTTTTCAGTGTTCCAGAATTCATTGTTTATGCACCACACCCAGTGCTCCATGCAATATGTGCCCTCCATAATACCCACCACCAGGCTCACTGAACACCCCATCCCCCTCCCCTCCAAAACCCTCAGTTAATTTCTCAGAGTCCACGGTCTCTCATGGTTTGTATCCCCCTCAAATTACCCCCAGTTCACTTCTCCTCTCCATCTCCCAATGTCCTCCTTATTCCAATGTGTTATTCCTTATGCTCCACAAGTGAAACCCTATGATAATTGACTCTCTCTGCCTGACTTATTTCACTCAGCATAATCTCCTCCAGTCCTGTCCATGTTGATACAAAAGTTGGGTATTCATCCTTTCTGATGGAGGCATAATACTCCATTGTATATATGGACCATATCTTCTTTATTCATTGGTCCATTGAAGGGCATCTTGGTTCTTTCCACAGTTGGGCAGCTGTGGCCATTGCTGCTATGAACATTGGGGTACAGATGGCCTTTCTTTTCACTACATCTATACCTTTGGGGTAAATACCCAGTAGTGCAAATGCAGGGTCATACGGTAGCTCTGTTTTTAATTTCTTAAGGAATCTCCACTCTGTTTTCCAAAGTGGCTGCACCAACTTGCATTCCCACCAACAGTGTAAGAGGGTTCCCCTTTCTCCACATCCTCTCCAACACTTGTTGTTTACTGTCTTGTTAATTTTGGCCATTCTAACTGGTGTAAGGTGGTATCTCAACATGGTTTTGATTTGAATCTCCCTGATGGCTAATGATGATGAACATTTTTTCATGTGTCTGTTAGCCATTTGTATGTCTTCTTTGGAGAAGTGTCTGTTCATGTTTTCTACCCATTTTTTTGACGTGATGATCTGTTTTGTGTGTGTTGAGTTTGAGGAGTTCTTTATAGATCTTGGGTATCAGCCCTTTGTCTGTGTTGTCCTTTGCGAATATCTTCTCCCATTCCATGGGTTGCCTCCTTATTTTGTTGACTGTTTCCTTTGCTGTGCAGAAGCTTTTGATCTTGATGAAGTCCCAAAAATTCATTTCTGCTTTTGTTTCCTTTGCCTTTGTCTTGAAAGAAGTTGTTGTGGCCAATGTCAGAGAGGTTACTGCCTATGTTCTCCTCTAGGATTTTGATAGATTCCTGCCTTACATTGAGGTCTCTTATCCATTTCGAGTTTATCTTGGTGTATGGTGTAAGAGAATGGTCGAGTTTCATTTTTCTATACATAGCTGTCCAGTTTTCCCCACACCATTTATTGAAGAGACTGTCTTTTTTCCACTGTATATTTTTTCCTCTTTTGTCACAGATTCTTTGACCATAGAGTTGAGGGTCCATTTACGTGTTCTCTACTCATTGGACCAGATGGACCTCATAGATATATACAGAATATTCCACTTTAAAACAACAGAATACTCACTCTTCTCGAGTGCACATGGAACTTTCTCCAGAATAGACTACATCCTGGGTAGTCTATCTAATCAGGGCTCAACCAGTACCAAAAGACTGAGATTATTCCCTGCATATTCTTGGATCACAATGCTTTAAAACTGGAACTCAACCACAAGAAAAGGCTTGGAAGGAATTCAAACACTTGGAAGCTAAGGACCACCTTGCGTAAGAATGTTTGGATCAACCTGGAAACCAAAGATGAACGTAAACAATTCATGGAAACCAATGAGAATGAAGACACTTTTTAGTCCAAAACCTATGGGATATGGCAAAGCCGGTCCTAGGGGGAAATACATAGCCATCCAAGCCTCCCATTTTTCTGGAAAAATCCAGAATATACCAGCTCTCTTTATACCTTAAAGAACCAGAGAATCAACAACAAATTAAGCCAACCTCACACACAAGAAGGGAAATAATCAAGATTAGAACAGAAATCAACGAGATAGAAACTAGAGATAAAGTAGAAGCCAGTTTTTTGAAAGAATCAATAAGATAGATAAACCACTGGCCAAACTAATCCAAAAGAAAAGAGAAAGGATCCAAATTAATAAAATTATAAATGAAAAGGGAGAGATCATGGCTAATATCAAGGAAATAGAAACAATCATCAGAAATTATTATCAACAGTTATATGCCAATAAGTTAAGCACTACTGGGTATTTACCCCAAAGGTACAGATGTAGTGAAAAGAAAGGCCATCTGTACCCCAATGTTCATAGCAGCAATGGCCACAGCTGCCCAACTGTGGAAAGAACCAAGATGCCCTTCAATGGACCAATGGATAAAGAAGGATATGGTCCATATATACAATGGAGTATTATGCCTCCATCAGAAAGGATGAATACCCAACTTTTGTATCAACATGGACAGGACTGGAGGAGATTATGCTGAGTGAAATAAGTCAAGCAGAGAGAGTCAATTATCATAGGGTTTCACTTACTTGTGGAGCATAAGGAATAACACATTGGAATAAGGAGGACATTGGGAGATGGAGAGGAGAAGTGAATTGGGGGTAATTTGAGGGGGATACAAACCATGAGAGACCGTGGACTCTGAGAAATTAACTGAGGGTTTTGGAGGGGAGGGGGATGGGGTGTTCAGTGAGCCTGGTGATGGGTATTATGGAGGGCACGTATTGCATGGAGCACTGGGTGTGGTACATAAACAATGAATTCTGGAACACTGAAAAAAATAACATGAAATAAAATTTTAAAAAAATGTTATGTATAAAACGTGTATAAATTTAAAAACATTGTACATTAAAGAACACTAGTACTATATATGCTCTTAAACATAAACATATACATTTATATACATGTGTGCGCACATATACACATACATACAGTTATGAGCATTATCTGTGTTAAGCGTACAACTTGAATAGGAAGTATTCCCTGCAATTCCTGATGTTATTTCCTGAAGAGGAGAGGTGGAAGAAGGACTAGGGAGGAAGCCCACAGCATATTTCAGCTGGATCTTTTAGGTTTTATATAATTCATTAAGGACAAGAAAGGATGTAAGTATGTCATACATTAGCAGTTGTCAATTTGTTGTGGTAGGAATATGAATGTTGGGGAACCTGAATCTCTCCATTTAGTATTGCTTTTCAAAACAATCTGTTTTTCAAAACAATCTTTTAAAAACATTAAATATTTGACTAAGATTGGGAGCTTGTGGATAAAAGACAAATTTCAGGTCAGTAAGAGTATCATAAAAATCAAGTATTTTGTCAACTCATGTATTGAAAATGGTAATGTACTATCAGAAAAGTTAATTGTGGTTAATTTTTCTCCTCTTTCCAAAGAATACAAGTCAATGACCAGATTGTGGAAGTGGATGGAATCAGCTTGGTGGGTGTCACACAGAATTTTGCTGCAACTGTTCTCAGAAACACCAAGGGCAATGTCAGGTAAATATGTGTCTTCAGATATGTATAATTTTATTATTTAACATTTTGTTAAATTTTAGTTTTCTAGATTATGCCTATCATATGTAATTACAATGAAGATTTTATCTAAATACTTAACACTTGCCTTAATTTTTAATGTTTCCTTCTTTATTGTAATCAGTTTATGCAAATGTAATATAAGACCAAAATTTATGATACTTTAGGATGACACAAAGATATGAAGTGTACAGTGTGACTCAATATGGTTAATTACTGAGCTATGTTAGTGTGCCTAACTGCATAAAATTTCTACTTAAGTCCTCAACAAACATGTATTTAAACTCTAAATCCTTTTAATAAAACTAGTAATACAGTAAATTGAAATTGAAATGATTATACATATATCCAGTGCTACATGTTTTTAGATAAACTGGCTAAATTATTTGAGGTTAATACATGCATTTAAAAAAATCTCTTTATAGACTTTATAGGACTAATCTTCGGTAAATTGTAACTCTGCCAACTTAATAGGACAGAGGGTATGTTCTTTTTAACCTTGAAATATATATCCTGTCCTGGGGGTTTGAAAATTGTAGCTTAGAAAACAGATAAGAAAATAGTCCTGAGCCAACTAAGATCAAGGTTTGAAATCCATTTTATTTGGTCATAGGGTATTTATTTTTAAATATTGTGTTGCTTATGTCTTAATATTTTCCCATCAATCCTACGAAGGAACACATAGGTGACATTATTTAGTATGGGCAGTTATCAAAGTAATTTAGTGTTATCATCAGAGTGTCACGGCCAAATACTCTGAAGTATCAATGAATCAATATTGCTGTGAAGAGGGTAACATGGAGATTTTATTGCAGCGGGTTTTATGTTGCACAAACATGGGGTTAAGTTTTAGAATTTAGATATTTTCAGTAGGAAAATACCCTTTCATGCTGAAGGAAGTGTTTAAGGAATACAGCATCAGTGACTTTTATGGGTGCTATGTTGATGCTTCAAGACTACCCATAGTCCTGAAAAAAGTGTGTGAAATAATTGGAAAGAGCACAGGAAGAACCGTCTGATGGCTCTCTTAGAGCTGCGTGGTGGGCTCGCTCAGGAATCGGCACTGTCTTTCTGCAGATCATGGTCCTTTCTTGAGACAGCACTTTCCTCTGTCAGTAGAGAACTTGGTTGTAAAGCTGCCCGTTAAGATTTGAAGTGAATTTTAAAGTGAAATAAGTAAGATATGCATTCAAGTTGTAAGAACATTTTTCTTTTTTCTTTCTTTTTTTATAAGAACATTTTTCAGTTGCAAGGAAGTTTTTAGTTCCATGAAATCATAGCCATCCTTTTATTTCAAGGCTCCTAGAAATTACAAATGGCATCTCAGCTATCTCCAGATTTCAGTCTCTCCCTTTTCCAGTCTGTCTTTCGTATACTTCCTCTGAGTGGAGGAAAATAATAGCAGTTTTCAAATCTAGGAAGGACTATCATGGCAAAAGGAATGAACTCATTCTCTGTAACTCAAGTCCTGGAAGATCCGGGACCTTTGGGTAGAAGCGATAATTCCACATCCGTCACGTGCCTCTCCTCTTCAGACACCTTCAGTGGCCCCCCGTTCTATACAGCATCGAAGCTCTTGATCCTGGTATTAAAATCTTTCGTCACCCAGTCTTATCACTTACCTCTCCCTGTATTCATGCTTTAGTACAGTCACACTGGTGTAGCCATATTCCTTCAAATGTGGCTTGAGTTATTGTTTCATTATTATGTCTTTCTCTCTGTCATTTCTTCCATTTAAGATACTGTCTTCTGGGGGGCGCCTGGGTGGCTCAGTGGGTTAAATCCTCTGCCTTCGGTTCAGGTCATGATCCCAGGGTCTTGGGATTGAGCCCCACATTGGGCTCTCTGCTTGGCCAGGAGCCTGCTTCCTTTCCTCTCTCTCTGCCTGTCTCTATGCCTACTTGTAATCTCTGTCTGTCAAATAAATAAATAAAATCTAAAAAAAAAAAAAAAAGATACTGTCTTCTTTTTAGAACCTACTTATCTTGAGGAACATATTTCAACTCCTTTACCTTCCAAGAAATCCTCCTTGACCTCCGTATCCCCTAGTGGTCTCTTCCTGGTAGCATTCATCATTCATACTACTTTTTTAACCTTGAGGTTACAGAATATTATTTTCATCTTATAAAGGCATACATACATTTATTTCCTCATTCACTTTGCACAAATCTTGATATTAAATTGGGACCTTTACCCCTCCTTATACCCCCAAATTGTTTAGACGAGGGTCTTAGTTAATTGAATATAAGGAGTAAGTCTTTTCTGAATTTTAACTTATCAAAAGTAATATTGGAGTTCTGTGAATAAATTTTAGGTGGTAGTTCTTCATAAAGCATTAATACAATAACAGGATATAAAAACTAGACCTGTGTTTTTAATGAACTTTTTAAACCTGAGAATTTAAAATATGCATGGTTTTATATTTCTTACTGATTGGTGACTTAGCTATCACATTTAGTGGTTACTGAAATTTATTTTCAAAAAGGGATATCTGAAAAATTAGTAAATTTAGTTTGATATTTTTCCTAACTACTAAGCACATATCTGGGAGGAAGGTGTGGAAGCCATGGCTTTAAAGATACAAGTGGGAGAAAGATAGGAAGCTAGAAGTGATGAGAAAAATGAAACTGAGATTTGGTTGGTGATTATTTCTGAAGTATTAGAGGTCAAGATTTTTACTTATTTCCTGGAAATGTATATGAAATTGGTACTGGGATTTGGATATGCATCAAAATTACACAGTGAAGTTCTGTGACTTCGTTTCCCCTTACAGAGAATCATTTCCCGTCTGACTTCAGTCTGCTTTATTTTATGAAACTTTAAATTATAATACCTGAGTTTATGAACTAATACTACTAACAAAGACTCCATTACTATGACATTTTTAACACACTGGAGAAATTACAGGTATTTTAATGTGATCATTTTTAAGGCTATGTGTTTTTCAACTCTGCATCATTTATATGAGTTAAGAAGTAGTTCAGCTCAAACCAGGTGAGATCCTGGGGGATTGGAAGTCTAGGCCTGACTCAAAGTGTCAGTAAACAATGACTATTTCCCTCGTTTTACTGATGTCATTTAAAAACTAAGAACTCAGGATAAGTACTATGCTAATATCATGTAATTACTTAGCATAATTGATTAGGAAAAGACTCCTTAAGTAGTTCATAGTCAGAAATAATGCAGCACAGCAACAGCAGGGGAAAGATAAGCATTAACAGGTGGGCATGGTGAACTTAAGACAGTCTTCTTTATCATCCCTCTTCTGGGCCTTGTAGGACTTGCTGGTCTCCAGATGCTAAACCACCATGGGCATGTGCATGGAGCATCTTGGTACCAAGAAGTCCAAAGTCAGTGTGTGGTAGGGATTTCTCATTGAAATCATTGAATACCCCTGGACTCCACAAAATCTAGGTAGAAGAAATAAATCCAGTGATTATTACCAAACACCTTTGACAGGTTAGTCTGTCTTGCCTTGAAACAGCTCATGGACCTCTATTTGCAAAACACCTTTTTTCCCTGGTTAGTATATCTCGCAGCTTTGACCAAGGTTCAGTACCATGCTCTAGGCAATTCTGCATACTTTGTCAGTCCATTCGGTTTCTGGATTAACTCATGCTCTCTAATATGTAGTGCATAACACATTTACGGCTCTCCTTTTGGCTTTAGATTCATACTACTTAGTATGTTTCTATATTGTATGTTTCTTCTTTTAAAAATTTTTATTGGAGTGTATTTATTGTATATTTCAATATTTCCTGGTGAAAACCTAAAAAGAAAATGTTGTAAATTACTTGAAAACCTGTAATCTTAGGGCACCTGGGTGGATCAGTGGGTTAAGCCTCTGCCTTCGGCTCAGGTCATGATCTCAGGGTCCGAGAATCGAGCCCTTCATCGGGCTCTCTGCTCAGCGGGGAGCCTGCTTCCCTCTCTCTCTCTCTGCCTGCCTCTCTGCCTACTTGTGATCTCTCTCTGTCAAATAAATAAAATCTTAAAAAAAAAAAAAAGAAAACCTGTAATCTTTTTGATGCTTGATAGAAGGTAACTTGCCAAATGTGATATAGTTAAAAAGTTAGAAAAAAGTTCTATTCTTATTGTCAGATCCTACAATATATAAAACATAATTTAAATGGTTTAGATTCAGTTCATTTGAATCCACAGGTTTAGCTACTTACAATCCATTTTTAATCAGAACATACTAAATGATGCTTTTCTTAGAGATCCTTAAAAGACCCTGATGTCTGTTGGTCCATGAAAAGTAATGGGAAAATACTTTTAAACTTGAAATTATAAAGTTATTAGAAAAATAATAATAATTAGTTCAAAATGATAAAAATACTGGTCATATACCTCTGGAAAGAAAGCAGGAATCTCTAGATATGAGGAGACTAATTAGAATTTACACAAACTACCTTCCAATTAATTTTGGATATATAATTTAGCTTTCTGTGATGTTGTTTGGTCAGAGATGTCCCAAATGTAGACATTTGACTCAGTCTCTCATGTTTTATCTCTGTGGACAAGGGGAAAAATGTGTTTGAGTTATAGGATAGCCACAGGATAGGTACAATCATGGAGCTGATTGTTACAAATTATAAATATTATTTAATGTATTCACTGATATTTCTTTATGCACTTAGCACTAGGAATAATTGTCTTTCTCTAGTAACTACCTTTTCTCCCATGAAGCCAGACTCATAGGTTCAGATTCTGACTTGTGAAATGGAAACTGTGTTTATGGAAGTGTTAAAATCTCCCTGTGCTGTAGTTTCTTGACATATAAAATGGGCATCATAATAGTACCTTCCCCATACATTTGAGATGAGTATTAAATGAATGAAAACATGTAATGAATGTCTAGAAAAAGTTGAAATTCAGTGAAATTTTAGTGATTATTATTTTCTTCTGAAAACTCTGGTTCCTTCTTAGGTGTTCATGTAGATTGTTAGAAAATTGAATCAATTTTATAGTCGTTTCTAACTAAGGCACAGGATCTGATAGTCTGCAGAGGAAACCGTTGTTACAGGTTTCTCTTTTTAGCTCTTTTGGAAGCATCAATGTAAGTCTTTTCCTTATTCTTTGATTTTTCTGTTTTAGGTAAAAATTTAATGATTGCTTATTATGAAACTTTCACCTATCAGTTTTTTTGTTCGGTTAAAACTTTTGTAAGAGTTTATGACATTTACTTTCTATGAAATGGCTACAGTTGTCTTAGGCAGTTTTTCTATAAGTTCCTTCAAAAATTAAAACCAATAAATTGTATTTATAATGTTATGGTTATGAAAGTATTACTCAGTCTAGAATCAAGTATGACTGAATTGATAGGAAATGAAATGTAATTTTATGTCATTCAATCTGTGTCACTTTTCAAGGCATAAAGGTTCTAATGGAACCTGACTTAATTTATTTCTAGCCTTCTTGATTTCCTCTGGGTCATACATAGCTGCCAGGGAGCTTACTTGTCTAAAAATGTATTATTTGGCCCTGAAATATAAGTAGGTATAGTATTTGAATTCAAAATCCTTTTCTTTCAGTATTACGAAGATATTTTCCATTGTCTTTTAATATCTACAATTGGTGAAGAGAGCATTAGTATTAATCTGATTTGTAGTCCTTTATGGTTTTCTGCTTTGGATTTTTTTGCCCTCTGGTTTTTGAAATTTTTATCAGGCTATAAGTAGATCTGTATTTGCTTGTTTGTTTTTTTTGCTTGGAACTCAATCCGAAGTTGAATTTGGGAAATTTTCTATTATTTTATGATTTTCTTTCTTTATTATTCATTGTGTTGATCTTCTTTTCTCAAACCAGTATTAAATGGGGAATTAGATACCTCGGCCATATCCTCTGGCATGTTCTTTTCTCTCAGGATCTCCATCTGTTTATATTTTTGTTAATGTATTCTTGAATTTTCTCAATTTAATCTTCAGATTACCAATTTATTTTAAAGCAATGGCCTTTTTTCTTTTTCTTTTTCTTTCTTTTTTTTTTTTTCAGCTGTTCTGGCCCATTCTCAATTTCCTTTTGTTACTTAGAGCTCCATCCTCTCTTGTTTAAGCCTGAGAGTTATTCAGCTTCCTACTTGAGATCTTCATGTGGCATTCAAATTCAATTAAATTTCATTTGACACATCAAATGTAAGATGTTCAAATTAGTATCCTTTATTTGTACCATTCTCTGTCTTGCACCCTTGTCCAAAAAAAAAAAAAAAATCATATAATCTTTACGTGGCTGATTCCCTCTTATCAAGTCTCAGTTCAAAAATCACTCTTTCGGTGAATGAATTCTTCTTATAGTATGGTACTTATGTTGTCCGAACACCAAGTCAGTTTCTGTCACTTTACCATGTTTTCCATAGAGCATCCTCCAAGCAAACGATCCTCTGATGATCCTCTCTTCTGGGCATTGCTTCTCTTGTTCAGTTTTCCACCATGTTTACTCCTGACTAGCCTTGTTGATTAGACTATGAAGGAAGTAGTGATATGTTACTTCTGAAGCTAGGCTGTAAAAGGCATGTGGCTTCTACCTTGGTCTTCTGGATCGCTATAGGCAGATAGACTATTGGCTATCTGCCAATAGCCAGTGCTAAGTAACCAGCTCTGTGAGGGTGGCACGTTGGTGCAAGATCTTCCAGCCTCAGTAAGACCTTGAGATACTTGCAGCCCTGTCAACATTTGATTTAACTTAGTGAGAAGCACCAAGCCAGAACTGCCTCGTCAAGCATCTCCTGAATTCTTGACTCAGAGAAGATATGGAAGATAAAATGTTGATAAATTTTGGGATAATTTATTATATAAGTTAGAATAAAAGAGAGGACATCATTATGGACCTAACAGATAGTATAAGGATTGGCCAATATTATGAAGAACTTTATGCTGATAAATACAACTTAGAATAAATGATAAATTTCTTAGAAAACAATACTATGATGGAATACCAAGGCTCATTCAAGAAAAAGTTGAGTGCGTGTGTGTGTGTGTGTAAATGTACACATGAAAATGAATTTAGAGTTTAAGTTTTCCAGCAAAGAAAATTCCAGTATCAGTTTGTTTGACTGGTGAATCTTATCACACATTAGAGGGAGAAATAACGTGACTTCTATATAAACTTTTCCGGAACATAGAAGAGAGGACACATCTCAGCTACATTTATGAGACCAGCATTACCATCATATTAAAGTCAGGAATAGACATTAAAACAAAAGTCATTACATACCAGTATTGCTCATGAATGTAGATATAGAAGTCTTTAGCAAAAATTTAACAGATTGAAGTCAGGAATATATGAAAAGGATAATACATTTATGGCTAAATGACATTTATTTTTGAAATGCATGTTTGATTTAATGTTTGAAATTCAACCTGTAAAATTTTCTATACTGATAGAAGCATGGAGAAAAATCATAGGTTCATATGCTCATCTCAGTAGTTGGAGACCAAAAAAACCTCAGGAAACTTGAAATATAAGAGAATTTCCTCAATGTGACAGATAACATCTAAGTGAAATCTACAGCTAATATCGTACTTAACGATGAGAGACCAAATGCTTTCTGTCTAGTATAAGAACAGTGTCAGCGTGTCCACTTTCAACACTTTCTTCAGCCTTGTCCTGGGGCTCATAACTAGGTGAATGAGGCAAAAATAAGAAATGAAAAGCACAAAAGATTGAAAAGGAAGAAGTAAAACTCTTTATTCACAGATGAGATGGTCATCTATGTTAGAAAGACCTAAGGAATCTACCAGAGATGCTACTAGAACTACTAGTAAGTGAGTCGTACAGGGCATAGGTTGATGTACAGAAGTCAGTTCTATTCGGTATACTTGCAACAAGAAGGAATTGAAAATTCAGATAAAAAATATTTATGTTAGCATTGAAAACATGAAATACTTAAGGATAACATTACAAAGATATGTTGACAACTTCAGCAAAATATTTCTGAGAGAATATAAGGACTACCTAAATGATGAAGCAATAGACCATGTTCATGGGTCAGAATACTCAATATTGTTAAAATTTCAATTTCCTCTAAATCTTCAGACTAAGGACAATCTCAGTGAAAATCTCAGCAAGATTTTTTGTAGAAATTAATATTTTCTAAAAAGAACAAATTTGGAGAACTTTTCACTGCTGCAAAGCTACACTAATCACAACAGTCTGGTTTAGGCATATGGATAGAAATCCAGTTTAATGAAACAGAAAAGAGAGTTCCAGTATCGACCTGCACAGACATGAACAACTGATTTTTTACAAATGCACCAGAATAATTCAGTGGGGGAAATGATAGTCTTTTCAACACATGGTACCGGGACCATTGAATAACCTCATTTAAAAAAAAAAAAAAGAATGAGAACACTTGACCTTTGTCCCACAGTATATACAAAAATTAATTCAAGATTGATCATAGATCTAAGTACAACTACTGAAACCATAAAATTTCTAGGAAAACAGGCAAAAATCTTCAAGACCTTGGGTTAATCAGATCTTTTAGGACACAAAACAAAAAATATAAGAGAAAGACATGATAAACTGCCTCAAAATTTAAAACATTTGCTTAAAAAAATCCTTAAGAAAATGGAAAAGAGGGCTAAAGACTGAATATTTGCAAAAACAATTATCTGATAAAGGACTGTTATTTAGAAGATATGAAGAACTCTTATAATTCAGTAAGAAGATGTATAATCCTATTAAAAATGTGCAAATCAATTAAAGAGACACTTTACCGAGGAGGATACACAGTTAAGCACATGAAATACTGCTCAACATCATTAATCACTGAGGAAATGCAAATTAAATCCACAATGAGGTACTACTACACACCCACTAGTATGGCCGAAATTTAAAAGACTGATAATACTAGGCATTGACAAGGATGTGGAGCAAATTTAACATTCATTTGTTGCCAGCGGGAATGCAAACTAGCACAACCATTTTGCAGAATAGTTTGGCAAGTTCTTATAAAGTTAAGCATGTATTTGCGGTATCAGCCAGCAATTCTATTCTTTGCTGTGTGTTCAAGAGCAATAAAAATATATATCTTACACAAAGACTCGTACTTAACATGTTCATAGGAGCTTTGTTCATAAAGCTAGAAACAACTCAAAGCCCTTTAACTGATAAAGGATATACAAATTATATTACAGCCTGTGTGATGAAATATTTCTCTGCAATGCTAAGAAACAAATTACCAATATAGTCAACACAATATTTGACTGTCAGAACTATAATATTGACTAAAGAAGGCAGACAGAAAAGGCTTTATACTCTACTTTAAACCATAAGCATTTAAGAGGCATTTTTGAGGCAGTGAAAATGTGCTATATTGTGGCTATCGTATTTGTGACTCAACTGTGTGTATATGTGAAAACTCAGTGTATTAGACAACTTTAATTTGGCAAATTTTATTGTATATTAATTTGATCTCAATCAAACTGATTTTTTAAAAAATGTATGTTAATAGTTATGATTAACTTAGAAAGCACCATGCTAACTAATTATCTTGATGGGAATGGGGGATTTCTACTTAAGAAAGGCAGATGTAGTCAAACTGAACTTCCTCAGCAATATGTATATGTTATTATGCTATATACTTCTTTTTGAAAAATACTTTCCATTGTTAATTTTCTACCAGAAAAAAATAATGCCTATATTAAATTGTTGTCTGGACCCTTTTCTTTCTTCAGACATGGATTTGCAACATAACTTTTAAGAACTCATGTGTTTTGGGGTGTTATAGCTTTAAATGGGACCTTTCTGATCTTGTTTACCGCTATGTAAATGACATAGTGTACCTATTGTTGTAAAACATATTGCCCCAACCTTAGTGACTTGAAACAACAAACTTTTTATCTCACAGTTTATAGGATCACTTTCCAGCTTTTTCATGAGACCCTCTCTACAGGGATGGCTCACAACATGGAAACTGGATTTCCCAGAGGGAGTAATCCAAGAGAGTATCCAAGATAGAACCTTCCATCTTTTCATAACTTAATATACAAGGTGACATTCCATCAGTTTTGTATTTTATTCAATAAAAGAGTTTAACAGGTCCCTCTTATGCTCCATGAACATCAGGAGACAGAGATCACTTAGGTGCATTTTAGAGGCTGCATATTACGTAGTGATCAATAATTGATTGATGAATAGACAGGCAGTCTGATCAATGTTGTACCACAGTATAGTTTGTTTAATGACTACCCTCTCTTAAGAAGAACCCTGAAAAATTTTGAGACTATTTAGAAAAGACCGACCAGGATGGGGAGAGAGCTAAACATTTTTTCCTTGTATATATATAAAAATTAAAGACTCTTCCAACTTTTACCTAAAATAGAAAATTTTAAGAAGACATAGTAATGATTGTGAAGTATTTGAAAGAGTGAACTGTGGGAAGAAACTTGGGTATTCTTTTTAACTCCAGATAGCTGTCCTAGTATGAGAGGACAGCAATGATAGGAAAAGGATATTACAGGAGAGCAATTGTGCTTCAGTATGAGAAATTTCTAATAAATTGTATATTTGCTCTTCAGTGCCATTTACATTAAACTTTAAATGCTTTCTGGCAAGTATTGCTACTTATGGTCAGTAACATTCATCACACTTTTATCCTTAGCATATGTGTTTAGTGAGTTTTTGACATTGAGCCATATGACACTTCTGGAGATGAGGATTTTGTAGGAATTCCAGTTACACATAATAAAATATAAATTAATCTGAAGGTCTTAAATATTTCCCTATCCTTTTTGGAAGAAGCTATACTACTTAAAAGAAAATATAAATGCATGTTGAATTTTCAAAATAAATATGCACTTGTTTATTTTGGATTCACACGTGGATATGTAATTTGTCTTGTTTTTAAAAAGTTTATTTATTTATTTGACAGAGAGAGAGAGACAGAGAGAGAGATCACAAGTAGGCAGAGAGGCAGGCAGAGGGGGAGGGCGAAGCAGGCTCCATCCTGAGCTAAAAGCCTGTGCAGGGCTTGATCCCAGCACCCTGAGATCAGGACCTGAGCCTAAGACAGAGGCTTAACCCACTGAGCCACCTAGGCACCCCGGATATGTAATTTTTAAATATGAAAGTTTTTTTCTAAATTTTTTACCTAAAATCATTGGTTTTCCATTTGAAGATTTCCATTTGAAGTACATTAAATCTTGAAATGTTTTTGCTTCATTCACATCGTTTTAATAAGAGGTTTTGTTGCCATTACAGTACAAGGGGAAATTGAGAGTTTCACTTTTTATCAGAGTCTTGATTTTGTGGTTGTGCATAATGGAGTGTCATTTGTAATGAAGGGCAGTGAGGGCACCACCATATTCATGGGAATTCTCAGTCCTTACAGATTTTGTGTTTGCATTACTCCCTTGTGGTTAGACAAGAGGAATGGGACCATGAGTATTACGACTTTTAAATTATTTAAACTATTTTAAATTATAACTACTTGTGATAGAAGATTAGATAAAAGATTAAAAACAGTGGAAATTTCAAAAAAATGTTTTAAAGGGGACTTGGGCTTAATGAGACATTTTCTGGGGCCAATATATACAAATTAGGATTCAAAAATTTTTCCTTTAAATATTTGTATACTTAACTATTTAAACCTGAAGTTAGCTTTCAAATAAAGAAATTTCTGTTCTTGAGAAAATATAGCATTTTTAGAAAATATTTAAGTTTACACCTATTATATAGCATATAATCCTTGAAGTGGCCTGAGTTAGGCAATTTTAAAAAAAAATTTTTTTAAAGAATTTTTAAAGAATTCCAACTATTTTTGTTCTATATTAAAATATAGTTGTAGAACAAAGTTCTTATGATTAAGATTGGGTTAGATATAAAATTCATTTCAAAGAAGTAATGCTTATAGTTAGGTTTAAACATTTCAGATCTAGATATTTAAGGTCTAGCTTTTAAAAGCAAACAGGGGGCAGGTGGGTGGGTGATGGAGTAGATGTGTTAAAGGTATTAAGAAGGGTACTTGTTATGATGAGCCCTGGGTGTTACATGTAAGTGATGAATCACCAAATTTTAGTCCTGAAACCAATATTACACTATATGTTAACTAACTAGAATTTAAGCAAAATTTTGAAACCAAAAAAATAAAAGCAAACATTTTCCTAGATGAATTTAAAATTTGTAAATGGTATAGAGTATGCTATATTAATCTAAATCCCAATATAGAAAGGAAAAATATGTAAGGGTACCCAAATACAAGAAGAGGGAAAAGCTTTGGTATGTAGGACTTCAACCTCAAGATACTAATAGCAAATCTCAGTGAAAGCAGCTAAATGTGCGTTTAACACCACTTGCTCAAGTACAATTAAGTCAAATATTTTAAAAGCTATGAAGTTCAGAGTAAGGCCATAAAATGTCATCAAACGTAGAAAAAACTGAGACACTTTCTACAAAAATATTTAAAAGTACCATGGGATCTTATGATCCAAGACTCCAATATAATGAGAGTAGGTGATGTGTATCTATTTTTCTTTTCATTTTTTAGGTATATCTTACAGGTTTTTGGTGTGTGCACAATAAGTATTTGTTACAGAGTAAAATAATTGATTTTGTAAGAGCTAATAAGTATATTCTACTGTAGCTTTTCCTTTTTTAGACTTGATTAAGTCTACATTAAAAATTATTTAGTATAAAAAATTTGAAGTTTTGACATCATTTAAGCATCATTTTTTTACTAGTATATCACTTTTATTATCATAAATATCTGCAAAACAAGGCACTCATAACTCATCAATTTTCAACATAACCACTCACATCATTTACACTGAACATGTAGGATCTTTATGACTTCAATTCAAATTGTAAATGCAATTTTATAGTTGTTTAGTTTTTGTTTGACAGCGCACCAGAGAATTCAATAAATCCTGTATAATTTCATCATCTAAACTGTAAAGGACAGTGCATGGACACTGCTTGGTCTGATAATAGATGAAAGGGAAAGGGGAAACTGATTTATCTTTCTCTATTGTATCTCACCCTGAGGGAGTGAGGGGGCAGTTCTTATTGAAATAATTCACATCAAAACAAGATAATTGTTTGAAACACTAGAAACAAGTCATGCTGAACACATAAACCCTCATTTTGTATTTTAGGTCTAGCCTTTATTTGTCCATTATAACCTTAGAAAATACCGAATTTTTATTTTTTATTTTTTTTATTTAAAAAAATTTTTTTTATTTATTTGACAGACAGAGATCACAAGCAGGCAGAGAGGCAGGCAGAGAGAGAGGCGGAAGCAGGCTCCCTGCCGAGCAGAGAGCCCGATGTGGGGCTGGATCCCAGGACCCGGGATCATGACCTGAGCCAAAGGCAGAGGCTTTAACCCACTGAGCCACCCAGGCACCCCCGAATTTTTAATTCAAATGTCTATTACATTTTGGCTCCTGTTACCTCAACCTTTATAACTAAAAAATAAAAAGATCAATCCATTCCTTGTGGAAGCAAAGTAAATGAATTTAGAAAGGAACAGGAGAACATATTGTTTTCTTAAAGGATCTTAAAGGCTGATTTGACTATGTGTGTGTCAGAGACTATGTGTTTCAGTCAAAGATAATGTCTAAAATATAAATCGTAATTGTGCATAAATATCAGTTAATTTGGTCACATGTGTTTGGAGGGACTGATTGTTGCTGACTTTATTAATTGCTATAGTTTTGAAGACTTTAAAAATTCAATTTAAAGGGATCACATGACCTATACTTTTATATTTTGACAGTATCTAAAATTAAGATTCTCAGAACTTCAGTGCAAATATTTTACCTTTGTACTGTGGTTGACTCTCAAAAATGTACTCTGTTTTCAAAGCTAGTATGATTCAAATAAGAGGTAATTGGCACCAGTGTACACAGATAGTACTTAAAAATGCATTCACCCCATCTAGCTATTAATACATTATCCGGGTAAAAACAACAGCAAACATTTGTTAAATACTCTCTAGGTAGTAGGTCCTTAGTTAAGCTTTTTATATGTATCATATAATATTTACTTAAGTTATTATATTCATTTTATGACAATCTGGAAACTAAGGATTAGAAATGTTAATACATTCAAGGTCACAGAGCCAGTGAGTTATGTTTCTGGTTTAGTGAATTTATCCTGTCATAGCCTTTTTCCCTTTGGCAGACACTTTTAACCCCTAAATTTTACTATCACAGCATATCCATAGTGTGAATGCACAATTGAAATAATAGTAACCTAATTTTAAATTTTGCATTTTCTTCTCAATTGCCTACGTGCTAGATTGTATACGTATTGTTACAGGAGTCCACTTATAAACACAGCTTAAAAATGGACCAGACACTTAAGAACATATAGAAAGGTAATTTGAATGTTACCCGTTTTCCAAATGGGAGACTTTATCACTTTCATCGTCCCAGTAATAGTGCCTCATGTCCTTTCATGTCTATACCACATTTTATTCTTTTATCCCTCCTTTAGACACCTGAAGTAGATACCAATTTTCACATGAGGAAAATAAGGCATGGAGAATAGTTTAGTTCCAGCTCTGGGTGCTTTCCCTCTGAACCCTCCTTCTCAGGATGCCATTCTCCACAGGCACATGTGCACTGTAAATGACAGTGGAGTACAGGGCTTTGGAGATGTGTGTAGCTAGGTGCTGTCACGCTACCCTAAACAGCTGCCTGAATGAAGACGTGTACTTTAACATAATGCTTTAAAAAGTATATCTCATGAGATGGATTCTCTATTTGATATACGGTTAGAAATCACCTTTATTTCATAAGACTGTAAAGTGATTTTGAATCCAAATGACTATTGGGCAAATAGTGAATAACGTTAAGTTGTAGGGACCAACTCAGAAAGCCATGCTATGATTTGAGCAACTGTGCCTTCGTGGTTTAAAATACTGATTTCTTGGTGGTGGGTAATAGGGAGGGCACGTATTGCATGGAGCACTGGGTGTGGTGCAAAAACAATGAATACTGGGGCGCCTGGGTGGCTCAGTGGGTTAAAGCCTCTGCCTTCGGCTTAGATCGTGATCCCAGGGTCCTGGGATGGAGCCCCACATCGGGATCTCTGCTCTGTGGGGAGCCTGCTTCCTCCTCTCTCTCTCTCTCTCTGCCTGCCTCTCTGCCTTCTTGTGATTTCTGTCTGTCAAATAAATAAATAAAATCTTTAAAAAAAAATGAATACTGTTAGCTGAAAAGAAATTTTAAAAAAGTGAAAAAAAATCTATGAATTGATACCAGATATAAATTTTGGTGCTATTACTGGCAAATAAATAAAATAAAATACTGATTTCTTATGCAACGTGGAACAATACTTATTACTCTGGAATTTCAGTTGTACGTGTATTTGTTCCTTTCAGTTTTAGCATCACAAATAATTCTGGCTTGGAATTAGAGATCATATTTTGAGGGCAGGAAGAAACATGCACATTGTATTGGAGTTTTGATGTATTATATAATTATATAATTTATTATTATATGATATGCCCTCATCATATAATTTGGGCTTTAAAAATAATCTTCTGAGTCCATAGTCTCTTATGGTTCGCCTCCCCTTCCAAATTTTTTTTTTTTTTAATAAACATATAATGTATTTTTATCCCCAGGGGTACAGGTCTGTGAGACTATGGACTCTGAAAAACAACCTGAGGGTTTTGAAGGGTCAGGGGTGGGAGGTTGGGGGAACAGGTGGTGGGTAATGGGGAGGGCACGTTTTGCATGGAGCACTGGGTGTTATGCAAGGAGAATGAATACTGTTACGCTGAAAAAATAAATAAAATGGAAAAAATAAATAAAAAAAATAAAAATAATCTTCTGCTCTAAAATTTCTCACAAGGTCTTTCTTAAGACTCCCTCATTCACCTCTAGAGTCATTAGCAGTGGTTCTAACTTGTTGGCAAGTGAACCAAATCTTACCTTTTCTCTCCCTGAATTATGTTCAGAGTAATTTAAACACTTGCCTTTGCAGAGGAAATAAACTTCTCCATTCTTAGGGAAAACTGTTCAACTAAAAGATCTGACAATGTAATTCTCCAATGAGTTTAAAGAATTTATGACTCAAATGAATCTAAATTCTAATTTACCTTTTACTTTGAGTTTGGCTGCTGTTTTCAGTTAGTAGCATTTTGTACATTAATTGCTTCCTTCAAATTTCTGTCAGCTTTTTAACAGGTTAAGTGATACTTATTTAAACCCCACTCTGTTATGCATTTGAAGACACATAAAAGATCCATCTAAATTTTCCTAAATCTTTCATTCTAGGATATGAGTTTCTTAATTGCTTTATATTTATATCCCTAGACATCATTTCTGACTTTTAACCAAAAATATGATGAATTCGAAATAGTCCTTATATGTCTAGATTAGTTGGGCATGGTAAAGGCTTTATGTACCTTCCATCACAGAAACCGAGTATCTCCGAATGAAATAGAAAAATAAACAGGTAAGAAAAGAAGAAATAAAAATGTCTTCATTGTGGATATGATCTTATATTTGGAAAAGTCTAAGGAATCTGTAAAAGTCTACTATGATTAATAAGTGGGTTTAGCAGGGTCACAAAATACAAGGCCAATATTCAAAAGTCAATTATATTTGGGGGCGCCTGGGTGGCTCAGTGTGTTAAAGCCTCTGCCTTCTGCTCAGGTCATGATCCCAGGGTGCTGGGATCGAGCCCCACATCGGGCTCTCTGCTCGGCGGGGAGTCTGCTTCCTCCTCTCTCTGCCTGCCTTTCTGCCTACTTGTGATCTCTGTCAAATAAATAAATAAAATCTTTTAAAAAAAGTCGATTATATTTGTGTATTCTAGAAACAAACCATTAGAAACAAATTTAAAAATCAGCACCACGTCCAGTAACTTGAAAAACCATGAAATAGAGATCAATTTAACAAACCGTAGCTACAACTTTGCACTGAATGTTGTAGTGTATTGCTGAAAGTAAAAAAAATCTAAATAAATGCAGAAATGCACCATGTTCATGGATTTCCATGAACTATTTCCACAAATAGATCTAGAGAGTCAAAGTAATCCCAAATCAAACATCAAATGGGCCTTTAAAAGAAATTGATGAGCTGATTATAAAATTTATGTGAAAATGCAGGTAAGTTGGAATAGTCAAAATAGTTTTGGAAAAGATATACAGAGTTCGAAAATTCACACCACCTAGTTTCAAGAGTGATTATATAGTAATCAAGGCAGTGTGGTATTCACACAAGGATAAGCACATCAGTGGAAGAGACTGGAAAGGTCCCAAAATTCAGCCCACAAGTATCTAGTCAACTGATTTTCAACAAATATGCTAAAGTCCCAAAATTCAGCCCACAAGTATCTAGTCAACTGATTTTCAATAAATATGCTAAAGTAAATTCAGTGGCAGTAATGAATAGTCTTTTCAATAAATGGTGTGGAAACAACTAGTTATCCATGTGGAAAATGATGAAGCTCCACCCTTACCAAACATTGTGCATGAAAATTAATTTGAAAGATACAGATCTAATACAAAATCAAAACATTAACACTTCAGTAGGAAAATAGGAGAAATCTTAAAAATCTTACATGAGGCAAAGATTTCTTAGATGGGGAAAAAAAAGAGACAAATCTTTTAAAAAGTTATCAATTGAACTTCCTTGAAGTTCAATTTATAAGACACAATTTAGAAAATTAAGAGGTTGAGGTGCGTGGCATGATCCCAGGGTCCTGGGATCGAGCCTGCATAGGGTTCCTTGCTCCCTGCTCAGAGAGCCTGCTTCTCCCTCTGCTTGCCACTCTCCCTACTTTTGGTCTCTCTTTCTCTTTGACAAAAAAAAATAAAATCTTTTAAAAAAATTTCAAGGGGCCCCTGGGTGGCTCAGTGGGTTAAGCCTCTGCCTTCAACTCAGGTCATGATCTTAGGGTCCTGGGATCAAGCCCTGCGTGGGGCTCTCTGCTCAGCAGGAGTCTGCTTCCTGGCCTCTCTCTGCCTGCTGCTCTGCCTACTTGTGATCTCTCTGTGTCAAATAAATAAATAAATAATCTTAAAAAAATAAAAATAAAAATAAAATCTTAAAAGAATTTTTTTAAAAAGGAAAAAAGAGAAAAGAGGTTAAATCACACATTGGGAGGGGATAATAAATAAATCAAACAGATACACAGACATCATTTGTATGTATGTATGTATCTATGTGTGTTTATTACATACAGTATACATAGATAAAGATATGCATCCAGAATGTATAAAGAACTATTACAGCACAATAATAAAAAGCTGGACAACCCAGATTTTTTTAAATTGGCAAAAGATTTGAAAAAATATTTCACTGCAAAAGATATAAGAATGCTCAGTAAGTGCATGAAAAGATATTTAAACGTCATTGGTCATCAAAGCATTGGAATTAAAACCATTATAAAGGTACCATTAGATATTCAGAGGAATAGCTAGAATTCTAAAAGACAGTACCAAATGGTGGTTAGGATGTAAAGCAACTGTAATTTTCCTGCGTTACTAGCAGGACTATAAAATGGTATGACCACTTTGAAAAATAATTTGGCAATTTCTTTAAAATTTGAAGATACTGTAGACTATCAATTCCACTATTAGTTATTTGTGTAAGAGAAATGAAATTTATGCCCCCTCAATGACTTGCACACAAATGTAACTTTGCTCATAATGACCAAAATCCAGCCTAAATATCCACCAATAGAAGAATAAATAAGCAAATGTAGTACATCTGGTACAATGAAATACTATTCAGTAATAAAGAGGAATGAATTACTGATGTTTCCATCAGCATGGATAAGTCTCCAAAACATGGTGAGCCAAAGAAGTCAGACACTCTATGATTCTGAAACTCTAGAAAAAACAAATCTAATATGGGTCCAAGGTGAGGATGATTTCCTAGAAAGGGAAATGGTATATTTTAGGTTGATGGAAATGTGTATTTTTATTGATGTGGTGATTATAGGTTATGCGTGTGAAACTTATCAAACTGTGCATTTAACACTGATCTACTTTATTATGTGTAAATTATACCTGGATTATAAGGATGAAAATTATATAATTTATAAACTGTACTTATACTTGATTCCCAAAGGAAAATAGCTCAAATGATTAATGAGCACCCAAAAGCATAACTTCAAAGTCCTGTTTGGAACTATATAAAAATACTGCTATAAAGACAATTAATTTCTAGCATCTAAGCATAAAAATTTTGACTTGTAGTGCATTTGTACAGAGAATGGTGGTGTATTTCATTTAAACTTATGATCCAATACAGCAACATACTATAATCCAAGAACAACATCAGTTAACTATAGAAACATGATTAAACAAAGAGTCACAACCAAAATAATGAAATTAAGTGATATATAGAAACTAAATCATGTGTACTACTCATATATTTTTAGAAAAATAGAACCATATATTAGTATGAAAAGATGTTAAGTGAATAGTAATTTGTTAAGCAAGACACAGTGTTGATGAAGTTGTATTCTAAGTGACTGCAGCTTACAACAGTGAATGACTTCCTTGCTTTTATTTTATACTTTTTCTTACAGTAATTGATTTGAACAGATATTTTCCTTTGTCCCTTTATTTCTTGAAACCATACCTTTCCTCATAACATCTCTTTATTCAAAACTATATGACTATATGACCTCTTTTTATTTTAGTTTTTCTTTTCTTTTTTTTTTTAGGTTTTTTTTTGTTTGTTTGTTTTAGTTTTTCTTCTAAACAAAAACCAAAACCTGTATTTGTTTCCCCTTCTTATTTCCAGAGTTATAGTAACTTAGCAGAAGTTAATGCCTCTTTATTTACCCACCTAAGGTATTCTATTCCTCAGAATGTTTTTGAAGCAGTTTTCGCATTGTAAAAAGAGCAGTATTAGGGAAGTGATTCTCAGGTTCAGCTGTACAAGAAATTAAGAGTTTGCTTCCACTTTGTAGGGCATCAGAAATGTGAGAAGTACTGTAGAATGGATTACATCTCTTTGTCTTCTCCCAAAGCAATTTTTTTTTTTTCTTTTTAGAGCAGCATGCAAGTGGGGGTTTGGGGGTGGCAGAAGGAAAAGAAGAGAGAATCTTGAGCTGGTTCCACATCCATCACCCCCCGGAGGCGGGGCTCATCTCAAGACCCTGAGATCATGACCTGAGTAGAAATCAGGAGTCAGATGCTTAACTGACTGAGCCACCCAGACATCCCATTTTTTAATTGTCCTTTACTTGTCCCTTTTCTTTTCCGTTAGGGTACATCTGCAGTCACCTGTTCAGTTGACATCTCACCTCCCCTTCTATGCAGGCGTATCATTTATAGTATACATGTGATACTATCTTCTTGAGGCTTGATGGACCATGATGAGCTATCAAGCTCAGTTGCTTTTTTTTTTTTTTAAGCTGGAGAATCCAACCATATTGGTCTCTTTTCACCTTCCTACAGATTTGTTATTGGGCGAGAGAAGCCAGGACAAGTGAGTGAGGTTGCCCAGTTGATAAGCCAGACGCTGGAACAAGAAAGGCGCCAGAGAGAGCTGCTGGAGCAGCACTACGCCCAGTACGACGCCGACGACGATGAGGTAGGTGGCGCTCACAACGTCCTTCCTGCCTTTCTCCCCGCTATGTTCCTCCTTTACAAAACTCTCTTTACCACGTAAAAGTAGGATTGGTTCTTTGCAGTTTCTCAGGGAGAATGTCTCTACATTCAAACTCACAGAAAAGAAATATTACTTACATCTGTTATTAACTTATGAATCAAGTAATGGTATCCTGTTTACAGCATGAAGGCTTTGAGATCAAATAAGTCATGTTTTACTGCACTATTAAAAGAAATTCACAAACAAAAAAAGAGTAAAAACACCAACACATGAATAGTAACTGTCTTTATTGTTAGAATTTGGTGATTTTTCTCTCTCTGCTTTGTATTTTTTCCATTTCTCCCAATTTTCTACAATAAGTTTGTAACACTTCTTGAAAAAAAAAATTTTCTTGATCGAAAAAATGCATACGTACGTACACAAACACACAGAAAAGTGCTAAAAACTGCTGGGTGTTTTCAGGTTTCTTTTTTCCAGGAAGAGAAAATCCTTTGGATCTGCTCACTGTGATTTGTGCTAACATAACACAGAACAAAGCATTTCCACCAGCACATATCCCATAGAGCAGATACATATTGGAGTAATTTTGCATCCTGCTCTCTGTAGAAGATCAAGTAAATGAATAGAAGCTAACCCCCAAGTGAAAATGGCTCTCCGGAATCCTTGTGTGTTGTAATGTAATACAGATGCTGGTCTATTTCTAATGTAAATGCCAAATGTGCATTGATATAATGGGACAACATGCTTTATTATAAACATGTTTAAACATGTATGTGTCTCATATTGGTATGTCAAAAGACCCTCAATAATTTAATCTGAGTATTTCATACTCCATAAACATAGTAAATATTCAGGTAGAACATATTATTTATACCACCTGATATAAGGACAGTGCAACTTTATATGTTCAACCTCTACTCATCTGAATATATTCTTTTTCCAGAGCCCTTTGTTGGTCTCTAGCCAGGACATAGTGAAGATTAATAAATAGACATTGAAATATTTTCATGTGTTTTTAGTCTGGAATGTTTTAACCCAAGTGTATCTTAACTTTTTATGTGTTGGTAGTTCAGTGTAATTTATTCTCCATTCATTATAGTAGATAACTAAAAATGGTGTATCAGCTAAGTTTTGATTGGAGAATAAACATTACAAAGTCTTCACGTGAATGAATTCGTCTCCTAGAATTCTATTTAGTTGATTTAATTTTTTACTTGCAGAGTCCATCTGAAATGGCAAGTATTTTTTTTTTTACTATACTGAGATATAATGTACGAAAATGTTGCCTTGGTTTAGAAATTAAAAACGATTTCCTCCAATATTTAAATTTTCATCTTAGCGTTCAGTTTCTCTGTGCTAGCGTTCTGTATTTTATCAGAGACACTGATTTGCTTTGGCGGCCAGCCTATTTTTAGGATTGTAGAATCATTCTCTGCAGGCTTGGTTTTTACCTGCTGGCTCTGCTAGAAAGAATTTGGGTGTGAGATTTGGGGGAGTTTGGGTGACATCGAGTGGAAGAAGGCGAGGAGGCCAGGCTTCACAGTCTGTGGGCCTCCGTGTCTTTGGCTTTGAGATTGGGCTAAATTTCTGCACTCTTTCTGGCTTTTAATGTTCTGTGAGTGTGTGAAATAAAACATCAAGTCTCGCAAGGCAAGAGGGAAAATAAGATAGTTCTTTAAAGCTCTCCCGGTGAAAATTTTATATCGCCTACTCCATACTCCATGCTGCTTCCAGTTATGTTGAAGAATTGATCACATTCAGTCCCAGAGGTTTTCAACTCAAGCCCCTAAAGCTTTTTGTTTGTTTGATGTAATGTTTTCTCTAATTTAGTAATTTGAGTCAATGCAAAATGAATATTTGTTATTCAACTTTTATACTTAGGAGCACATCATATGCAGTTTTGTTTGTTTTTTTGCCTGGCTTTTATGAGGAAAGTAAAGTTGGTTGTTACTGGAGCAGATATTTTCAGGACTAAGAAAGGTAAATAAATATCCAGTGCCTGGCACTTGTCAAGATGCATTTCCCTACATGATTTCATGTAGTCTTTATAGCACACAGAAGAGATGTTTTTTCTAGAAATGAAGCAAACGAGGCTTTTTCTAGTCATATAGCTATAGTTGGCAGATTTTTGATGGGAATAGGGTCTTCCTGTCTCCAAAGTCAGGACTCTACAACATATTGCTGTTTTTGAATGGGTTAGTCCAGTGGGTCTGTCTTTGTTCGGGTACCCCCAGAATAACTGGGTAACCAGAGATGTTGGAAAGAGGATTCCTGTGTTGGGTGATAGAGTTTCATGTAATACTTAGGCTCTGTGATTCTTTATTCTGTATTTCTAATAATAGGGGAATTAAATACTTGGAGATTTATTTTATTCTCAGCAAATAATCTGTAAGTATCCTATGAAGATAGGGCTTAAAGGGAAGAATAATTGAGTAAATGATTTTTTTAAAAATTTGAGTTTAACTTTAGGTTAAACATTTTCTTCTATTTTCCGTTGTGGAAATAGAAATCATATGTTTGCTACTATGTTATTCCAAGTAACCTTCACTTTACTGGAAAGGTCAAGGAGACTTTCTCTATGTTTCTCTCTCATGCTCCCCTCTGACTTATATTTCTCTCCCTTTCTTGTGTGTTGCCAAAACATGCTCAATTAAAACCAACTGTTAATATTATGTGCATAGGAGAGATGAAAGCTGTACAAATAATGAAAATTCACTCTTGTATAAACACTTTATTTACTTGATTTATATTCACTTTTTTTACTAATACTACCAAATATTAAGTCAATTTGAGTTCTGTGTCCCTATTTTTTATCTATTCTCTTTCTCTCTGTTAATGAAAAGTAAAATGTCCAAGAGACATAACAGAGGTGACAAGAACCAATAACCATTGGTTATGCAATGGGTAAATGATCCTGAGTTAATTTTATATGTAATTGAAAAATGTATTGATTTACGTATATTTGTTAATCCTGAATTGTATAATCAAACCCTTGGCTTCTCACTTTTCTTATCATCTGTGGAATCATCTTGCGATTTCAAAGTTAGAATCATTTTTATTTCACAATATCCCCTGTGACATTCCCTGGGCCAACTAGGGAAAAACCTCTAATTAAATGCAGAACAACTGAGTTCATCCAACTAATTTCCAGAGCCAGCACTTAGATCAGGATAGCCTACTGAGGGATCGATAGCTTCTGGTTTTGGTCAAATCATCCAAGGTTGATTCTGACTTGGAACGTCCATTGATAGAAGGGAGCTGCTTGCTCGAACTGCCTACAGTGAAAACATTGCAATGTGAGAAATACGTCCCCAAATTGTGAAAGTACAGTAGTTCTCTATCAAAACCATATTCAGGAATAAAAATACCTTATCATGCATTGTGTGTGCTTACATGTAGCTGTTTTAATGATTTGGGACATTATAAGTTGTACTCCAAGAGAATACGATACATAGATAATCCCCAAACTCTATTTAAATTTCTACACTTTCTGGGTTTTTTTTTACCCCCAAATATTTAAACTAGAGGAGTTTACAGTAAGCCAAATCAGTTTTAATTTACATTTAAATTTACATTTAATGTAATTTAATTTAATTTACATTAATTTACATTCCTGTTTCTCCATTAAACATTATGATTTAAAAAAAAAAAAAGTTTAAAAGGCTTTGCCCAAAGGCTGAAGAATACAGGGAGGGATTCTGTCAGGAAGAGAAAGATTAAATCTGAGCAATTGAAACATTTAAGATGTAGATCAGAATGTATCTGTAATTAGCGATTGCCTTTCTGGATAATAGAATTATTGTTTATTTCTTTTTCTTTCTTTCTCTTTTTAAACAATCTGGAAGGTAACGATGGAGGATTTCAATAAGCCCCTCACACAGTCAACACTATCCCACGAAATTCTGGGGGTATGGTAAATTTTTCAACTAGATTTTAATTTTCAATAACAAATTTAATCTCCTGTCATACTCCACAATTATCAATGTTTAGCCTTTTAGTGATGGGATGTTGTAATTCTGGTATATGTTTTGTGTAGCATGGGTCATGTATGTAAGTTGTGGGTTTATGTTTCTATCAAAGATTATTATGCAATATACAGTCTGCTCACACTAGAAATGAAGTATGAGCTGGTGCTGTAGCACTTTTTTGAATTAGAAAATGCATATAGTCGTTCACATTAAAATAAACTATTTTATATGCACTTTGAAATTATAGGATTATTTTGGTTTGCTTCTTTAAATATGCTTTTAAAATATGGTAATTATTACATTTTAAAGTCTTAGATTATAGATGGTATTTCAAAGTCTCTTCAGGCAGTAGTTTATAACAAGGTTAATCATCACTCTAGAAACTGAGGCTCCTTCTCTTAAAACATAATTTAAGCTCACTTTCATAATTTTTTTCATTACTGCAAATTAATATAATTATAACTGTATCATGAGAACATTAGCTTTTAGAATCTTTTAAGATATTAAATACAATTTAGAGCAGCTACCTACATGGATATGCATTTTTATTGCTTGTGTTAACATGTAATGATTAGAGTCAGAAGTACAATGGAACTATGGTTTGCATAAGTATTAAATGGTTCGTAAGAATATAATTTTTAGGTGAAAAGCATTAAAGGGATAACATTGAATTTGACTCATGCTGTTTGCTGTTCCTGGTTGGAAACAGCTTGTGTTGTGTGAACAAGAAATTGCAGTTATTATGGATGGCCTTTTAATAACGTGAATTGACTTTATACTGTTCATAATGTTGAGAAACTAAGAGTGGGAGGCATTCTCCCAGTTCTCAAATGTGTGTGTTCTAGCTGGCACTGGAACATCAGTGTTTTTTCTACCCTTTATCCTTGGGCTGCTCTCTTTAACAGGGAAAAAAGCCTTCTTTAATTTGTGTTGTCAACCATTTTAGAGCACTGTGGCTGAATTGCAAGGAGTGTCTGGCAACAGCAATAACAATAACAACTATTTCCTTAAGGTTTGTTTGTTTTTTTTTGTTTTGTTTTTTTTTTTTTTTGGTGGAAAATAATGCTTATATGCACCTTTCTGCTTCATGTGTGAAATTAAATATTCCGTGTTTCTTATTAACTGGCACTGTGCTCAAAGAACTTCTCTAGAGCTGTGTGTTCTTCTGTGTGTTGAATAATTGTTGGAAAAATTATCATTTGAAAATAGTATTTAATTCTAAGATGCATATCATGGATGCAGGTTCTGCAGGTTGTACTCACTTCCTAATGTTTAACCCTGGATGTTGTTAACCCTTAACACTTTAAATATTTTGTGATTCATATTAAAGGGATAGGAAAAGATACCCAACAATAAGGCTGTATGATGTGTACACAGTACAGTGTATATGTTGTTTTTAAACCCAGTGAGTATTTTTTTAGAAAAGAATCTGTTGATACAAAGTTCTTCATTTTTCAAAAAACGAAATACACATATATTTAAATTATAATGCTACTTATTTATGTGATTTATATGGTAGACATAGCAAAATGTCTAAAAAAAAAACTATTGCACTTCAAATAATAGAATAATTCTCACTATCTTTAGCTGCCAGTAACAGAAATAGAGGAGCTTAAAAATAGAAATCAAGCTTAAAATGGAGATTCGATTGTGGTGATGGGAGGAGCCTGAAGAATAGGAGAAATATAAAACCTGTTTAAACAACTTTATAGACTCCAATTTGACTGGATCTTTAAAATCATTAAATTTAATTACATCCTTTAGTTTGTGATCCCAAAATCTACAGTACTGGTCATTGTCATTGAAACCCAGAATCAAGATGTTTGGAAAACACTTAGTTGAAGACTGTGTGTCCATGCTTGTTCTAGCCTAGGCATTGTACATGTACACAGACACACACACACACACACACACACACACACACACATGCATGCACTATCGCCTTGTGGTAGACATCCTCCCATACTTGAAGAACCCTCTGTATAAATATTCTTTGTATGTGAAAACAAAATTATTTATGATATTGAGCACAGACAGGAAGATGGATAGTGTCAAGGGAAGATAGAGATTAAAATAGAAACCAAGGAGGGCACCTGCTGCGTGGAGCACTGGGCGTGGTGCATAAACAATGAATCTTGGAACACTGAAAAAATAAAATAAAATTTTTTTAAAAAAGGAAAACGAAAGAAACCTTTGCCTAGATAATGTCATCTTTTTGTAGCCCATTTTCTTTATATTGTTTATCATAATGCAAGTGATTTGAATATGCTTTCATATTATTTTCTTTCCAACTACCACATTGTGATGATATTTATTCATGAGTGAGATATAAAATACTAAATAAACTCCATCAAAGTCTGCTATGGCATTAAATTCCTCTGAGGGTATAGACTTTGTACATCGTAGAAATCATGCTAGAACAATTCTATATTACAATGATGGATCACGGAGTTTGAAGTGTTTGAGAGATGTCACAGAAATAAACACAAATGTCAGCATTTTTCCAACTTTAAGAACATTTATAAGTTGAATATAATTTTTTACCAAAAAGTTATAAAATGCAGAAAGGCACTGTGGGAGATGGATCTTATCAACCTTACTTTCCAGTAGGCCGGAAGGATTCTGTGACGTCCTCATGCCTTTGCTCCTTTGGTCTTCTCTTCCTGGAGTACCATTCCCTAAACCCATTCTTGGTCGACCTTGTGTGCCTTCAAATCCTCTTCACTTTTTGGGTTCAATTTAGGTTTTGTATGTCTTTTCTACAAAGCCTTCTTGGATTTTCTCAGCTGAGCTGGGGACTCTTTTCTGTATGAGTCAACAACAGTACTGTGTGTTTCTCTCTCTATCATCATTTACCCATAAATATCCCCCACTAGCTTGTAATCTCTTCAATGACAGGTTTCAATAGCTAGTTGATTTTTAATACACACCACCATGAGCACAGCACTGGGCAGACAAGAGGAAGCCAAGAAATTGAATTGAATTGAATCACTCAAAGGATGCTAAGATGAAAACTGGAGAGTAGAGTTAAATGAAAATAAAATTTAGTTAGGAACATAATCTGAAATAGTGAGGGAAGAGTGACACAGAGTACATGGGTAAAAGAAATGTCAGACCTGGCAAGACTAGAGATTGGAGATAGGGACTGAGGAATAATCTGGACTTGTCCTTTGGCACTTGGGGATTTCACACCTTTCTTTGGGTTTTTGCTTCCATATCTTAATTGTTTTGAGAAAATGTGAATTTGCAAGAAGACCCTATCTCTATCACACTGCACCAAAATTGTTGGCATGTAAAACCAGAAAAAAATGAGTATACCTATTTCATTCCTTGAAAACCTTTGGATCTTAGAAATAGGAATTTATTGACTCACATTGACATGACCTCTTTTTAGCCATAACTGAATAAACATACAGTAGAAACAGTGTAGTTGAAAGGGCCTAAGTACTGTCAAGATCAATATTACATAGAGAGCCCTCTTCTGCCCAGTAGTCATCATAGAAATACATTTTCATCAGCAATAAGGACTAAATGGTGACCTGACCAAAGACCCCAGTGTTCTAAAGCAGGCTTATTATGGAGGCTTAGCAGGTTTGATAAGGATTCCATTTATTTTAAACTGATATTGATGCTAGTAAGGGTAGTGGTAAAAACTCTTACTGGATTTCTGGAATTCCAGTCCTTAAAGGGGCCTTAAAAAAATCATTTTATTGACATAAAATTGACATGGAGTAAAATGTGTAGCTCTTAAGTGGATAACTTGATTGTTTTACCATTATATAATCCATGTTTCAGACATTAAAGTTAACATTAATGAGGGACAACTTATATATAATAAAATGCACCAATTTTTTAATATATTCATGTGGGTAGACGGTTTCTGAATACTTTCATGAACAGTCAAGATACTGAACATTTTCATTACCTAAGATAGTTTCCTTACAGAACTTTGCAGTTAACTCTCAGCCCAAATCAAACTATTGAATCTATTTTCTGACACTGTAGATTAATTTTGTCAATTCTAGAATGTCATTTGAATGGAAACATAAAGTACACACTTTTTATTGTCTGCCTTCTTTCACTTTCATAATGTTATATTTATCCTAAGTATCCTGTATATTATGATGAGACTGTAATTGGTATTTCTTTGAGTTGCCATAGACAAAGCCAGGGCCCAGCCAAAATGGGATGTCTAATTAGAGAACTCCATCATAAAGCTGGAGTCTCATGGGCTACACTACTCTGGAAGATGAAAATAAATCTAATCTTCCACTCCAAGGACTGCATGAGAAATTGCCAATGTCAAACCTTGTCGCTGGGTGGAAGGGAAGAAAAATTTTTTTTCTGAGACGTTCTGATCATAGCAGCCTGAACTTATGCTACCTTTCAGGAGAAAAAAAAAAAAAAAGCATGTTCTTTCTTGAGCCATTCATCTTTTTTTTTTAAAGATTTATTTATTTGAGGGGCGCCTGGGAGGCTCAGTGGGTTAAAGCCTCTGCCTTCGGCTCAGGTCATGATCCCAGGATCCTGAGATCGAGACCCACATCGGGCTCTCTGCTCAGCAAGGAGCCTGCTTCCCCCTCTTTCTCTCTACCTGCCTCTCTGCCTGCTTACGATTTCTGTCTGTCAAATAAATAAAATCTTTAAAAAATATATTTATTTATTTGAGAGAGAAAGTAGGAGGAAGGACAGAAAGAGAGGGAGGAGAGAGAAACAACCAAGGGTTGGATGCTTAACTGACTACACCACCCAGGTGCCCAAAGCCATTCATCTTCAATCAAAGCTTAAAAGTCAAAGTTTCACCAATTTCAAAGTACAAAACTCACAGGGAAGAACAAAAGGAGAGGGCAGAGAGGAAGTGAGAAGGCATGGGAGGAAAAAAAGAAGAAAGGAAAGTAAGAGAAGTTCCCAGTCATTTTATCAATAATACCAAACTGGAACAAATATCTTCAGTTATATATAACTTATTCCAGAAGACAAAAATGAAAGTAGTGCAACTCTGATTCAGGAATGCAATAAAATCTTGAGAATGTGAGATGTATTGGGTTATGAGGTATAACCTTGGTCCAAAACCAAATATTGATGACAAGATTTAATAGGCCCATCCTACTCATAAAAACAATGCCCCCCAAAAAACTAAATAAATAAAATATTGGCAAATCTTATCCAAGAACATATAAAAGAGGTATTGTAGTGAAATTGAATTTAGCCAATAATGCAAGTATTAATATTTGAAAATCAGTCACTACTTGGATTTGACATAATACTGGAAGGCAAGAAGATGAAGTAAAAGAAATAAGTTGGAAAGGAAGAAATAAAATTGTTATTATTGCAGGTGATGTGGTTATCTGTTTGGAGGACCTCAAATATACTTATGATCAATTATGAGAAATATAAAATTTTAGCAAATCTAGACACATAATTAATGCACAATATAGCATCTATTTCAGTGTGCCTACAGAGAGAAAATATAACTATTTTCTAATTATTTCTAAGTAATTATTAATTACTTTAGTAAAAAGGCAAAACCTTGTCTAACAAACTAGGCAAGACCCTTATGGAAAAAGAGACATTTTACTGAAATACATGAAAGGAAACTTATATGGAAGAGTAAAGAAACCTTTTTCATGGATCAGAAGACTCAATAGTTTAATTTGAGTCAATTCTAAGTGTATTTATACATTCAATGCTATTCCAGTAAAAATGATTCTAAAGAATTTAAAAATGGAAGTTGGTAAGCTATTGCTAAAATCTGTAGGAAAGAACAGTGCACCAGAAATAACCATGACATATAGCATGCCTTAGAAGAGAGATATTTATTATTAAACCGTAGAAATTTAGTCTCTGGAGCAAAAGAAGGAACAAGTTGGCCAAGGAGCCCAGAAACACCCCTCACACATACGAAAGTTGGATTAGTGACAGATAACACTCTAGGTGAGTTGAGAAACGTTAGGCTTTTCAGTGAAGGAGACATGGTGAAATTGCAACCTCCATTTCAGTCTGTACCCAAAAGCTCACTCCAGGTGGACGGACTACTCAGATGCAAAATATAAAACTATAACATTCAGAAGACATCATAGAAGAATATCTTTATGACCTCAGTGTAAGAAGTGGTTTTTCTAACATGAAACAGCTAAGAAAGCAAAATCATAAAAGAAAGGATTGAGAAAATTGACTAATTAAAATTTAGAACTTCTCTGCGTCTGAAGAATACCTATATGCATGCAAAAAGGCAAACCAGAAGCTGGAAGAAGGTATTTGAAAAATAAATAACTGAAAGAGAATTATATAGAAAGTACTTCTAGGCACCAACAAGAAAAGACTATAAAGAAGGACATTGGCTTTAACACTCATGTCATAGAAGAAGAACCTTAGTGGCCAATGAGCATATGAAAAGATGCCCAAACATATTAGCAATCAGGATGTGAACATTAAAAACCACAATGAAATGCTATCTGGTGTTTACTGAATTGATTTAAATTGGATATTTTAAGTTTTGATGAGGATGTAGAGTTAAAGGAACTATTATTCTTTGTTATAGAATATATTAATTGGCCCATCCACTTTGAAAAACAATTTGACATTATCTAGTAAAGTTGTCTCAACAGTTATATTCTTTACCAAACAACTAGTAAAGCTCTTATATACAAGAGCTGTAAGACATGTAGTATTTTTCTTCTAAAAGAAAAAAAATTGGACACAACTGATATCTCTATCAACAAAAGACTGGGTAAATATATATTTGTATATTCATACAGGGAAAATATGCAGAGTTCCTTCAGCAATCCACCACAACTGGTAGAATCTAGGAATATACCATTTAAAATAAAAACGACACCGGAGCATACAGACAACATGATTCCACCGATAATGCGGTTTAAACCCGTTAAAAATAAATGATACACTGTTTTGCTCTACATAAATATGGTAAAACTAAAGAAAAACCAAGAATGATGAAATGCAGCAGAATTACTCTAAAGGGCATGCAACTGAAATAGAATGAAGAAAGCACACACAGAAAAATATTAGAATGTAGTGATACTGCTCCTTTTCTTAAACTAGGTTGTTCGTTGGTAGTGGTGATATCATTATTTATATACTGTCTATGTGTTTTACAAATATGCTTCCTGCCAACTCAGTATTTAATGAAAAAATTAAAATCTGCCATGTACAATTCTTATATTTAGCAATTACCTGGATATAAAATGACGATTACCTAGTTCCTGATCTCTAAGACTTAAAAATGTCTCTAAGACTCCATGTCTCAAACTTGCGTCAATGTGACAATCTCATGGTACTTCTTTAAAATTACAGATATCTCCACCCAGCCTCAGACCTACTGAAACAGAGTATGCATTGTGTCAGGCCTAGGATCTGGGGAGTTTGTGGGAAGGGGTTAGATGCGATCAGATCTGGAGTAGTCCAGCCAGGAAAACTGACCTTTGAGTCCTGCCTGGTATTGCAGAGATTTTGTAAGAAAGAATTGTGGCCACGACCCATCAGATGGCCATGAGGAAAGGAATAGAATTACCCTCTCTCAAAGGAAGTTGTAAAATTGAGATCATATTTATCATTAATTCATAGATAATCCATAGAAATACCATCAACGATGTTAGTGTTCATTTTACCTTTTCATTTACCAGAAATTCTGTAACTGTGACTTCTGGTTCTATCTGATCATCTGTTAGCATTTTTGCAATCATGTGAGTCAATTTGTATATGTACACACCGTATTTTCCAAGACTCAGTTAGTTGTATAATTATAGAATTACTGAAATAATAATAACATGTGCCACTTTGGTCCCTGTAGTTGTTCTCTTCTGCAGATTAAAAATTCAGGGAAATACAAATCTCTTAGTCTCTTCCCACAGTTCTGTTGGCATCAGAATAAATGCTTCATTGTTTCCTTCGCAAGTAAAACGAAACTCAAGGAAGGCTGCCAATTTGAAATTGCCGTGTGACATTTGAATTACAGAGGTCTACTTTGGTCTGTTGACTGTTTAGTTCTGGATCTCAGTGGGAAAAATAAGGATCTTTAGTTCCCTCCTCATATAGAATATATTTATCAGGGACTTAAAGACAGTGGCATTTATGTCTTAGTGAGTAGGTAGCATTTGTTAAGAGGAATTGAATTAGGAATTTTGAGTCATGGAAAAATATGGTTTATACGCGCAAGAGGCTTGCTATTTTGTTTTGGAAACAATAAATATATATGGTAAAGAACTTAAAGCACTTCCAGGCAACCTGCCAAAAAGCCAAATAACCATAGTGTAAAAGAGTCATCAGAACTAAGGACATACAAAATAAAAGTACAAATTTAGATTTGTGGTTTTGATATTTATTTGCAAGAAGTTTTTGTTTTTGTTTGTTTTCTGTAACCTAGAATCAGGTCAATATTGCATATATTCAAGAAAGAGACCAGTTTACCTGCAGGCAGAGTATGTGGAAAGGAATATTAGTTGGACAGTCTTTGAAAAGGTAATTTGAAAAATAATATAGGGATGTTAAAAATCAGCTGAATTTTGTAGACCTTTTTCTCCATTAAATAATAACCGGGAAACAGTTCTCCACGAGGCTTTCATATTTCTGAGGTACTGATTGCCCTTTGTTCTGAACTATCAAATGTTTGTGTCATGCACAGTCTTGGAAGCTAGAGATAGTCTTTCCTTTTGGAACAAGGGTGGTGACATTGCCTGTTATAAAAGACTCAGGTTCCCCGAGCTCTGGCGTCCTCTCCAGACAGGCCTGCTTGTGCAGGTATCATCTGGCCCTCTTCTTACCACTCTCTGGAAACTGGAGTTTGAGGAATCACCACAAAGATATGTTAGTCTCTATCAACTAGTCCAAATACCCATTCTGGGTTAGAGGAATGTTCTGACCTTGTTCAGACCAGAGTCACAGAGAAACGCACTGACATCTAGCTCTTGGGAAGGAAGGGATTTGCAATTGCCACAGTCAGAAGCCTGGGAAAGCCTCAGAGGCTTAGTGAGTTCACTGTGGAGATAGTGGAGCAAGGCATATAATGCCAGTTTAAGGAGAAATACCAGCAGCTGGACTGCCTTTGACTCAACCCCTCCTGCACTTCATCATGCCAGCTGTAGTCAGTGAGACACTAAGAGGTCTCAAAGTTCTTTGTGTTGCGTCTTGACTGCTACAGAGGCTTATTGGCTCAGTCAGGGAGAATTCTTTGAGATAGACAATCTCCTGTGGGAAATTATTGATGAATATTTGGGTCCCAACTGGCCTACAGTGCTGACGAAAGTAACCTGCTGGAGAATAAGAAAGTGTCCCCCAACGGTCTCGCTAAATTCTTACCATTAGCCTTACCACCTTGGAAGATTTCCCTGTTCCTTATGTTCTAACCAAACTTAGGATTGGACTCCAGGCTGAGATGGCCTCCAGCACAGTTTATGCTGTGGGAGTGAAGGCAGGGCTGCTGGGTCAAAGACTCTCCAAAGCCAACTTGGTTGTGTCAGTAATGATGACACCATATATAGTGCTTCAGGTGGGAGATGCTGGAAGTTTGGTTACAACACAAATAACCACTGCACTACTCAAAACAAAATAAATGCACCTTATTAGTGGTTCAGAGCCACCCTCTGCCTCTATGCCCCTTGATACCTCCTCTATCCACCCTGAACTCTGCTGCTGTAAGGAGGAAGGTGACTAGGGGTCAGGATGAGATCTCCTTTGTCCTTCAAAGAGACCAGATGCTATATGAACCCCTTAAATATGCTGAGGAACTTTGGGAGGAGAGGCACCCAAATTCATGGTTGTGTGGATACTAGCTCACATATCACCATCTTACCTGGTCCCATAGTGAGGAAGGATGCCCAAATTCAACTGATACAGTTTGGGCAGTGTTCACAGTGGGAAGGGAAGCAAAATGGTCTTTTGGACGGAACCCTTTGGGCAGATGCAATGTAATACTGTTGTGGCTTCCACTGCTCTATGTGTAATGGAATCGATGTGTTATACGCCTTCCCTTCTCTGTCCCATTACTGCCAGTGGAGATCCTCTCATTTAGGGATTGCCGATGTAGAACAGTAATAGCAGGCCAAGAGAGAAAACACGTGTGCCGTTTTCTTCCAGGTGGACCAGCAGAAACAATATAGAATCCCAGAAAAAGAAGGAGAATCCACAGCTTATTTAAACACATCATGGTTGATCTCAGTTACTACAAGCTGAACTCATTCTGTTGCTTGGATTTCATTTAATAATGATCTTAATGATATGAAATAGACTGACTGGATTTGACGCTAGCCACTGTGGTCACACTTATCAGTGTAGCTGAGGGAAAATCCTAATAATGGGAAAATTCACCAGAAGCTAAAATATAGAAACAAAGGTAGATATCAAGTGGGAGATGATTCCTGTATGGGTCTCTGACTTCTCTGTGTGTCTGGTAAGCAGAGACACTCATGGCCTTTCTTTCAGATTACCTTTTTAATGATGTGTGTAGGGTGAACAGTGTTGGAAAATAGAGTGTTTCTCTTTAGGGCAGATGACAGACTTGCTTACTGCACGTTATTAAAAATATATATATGAGTTCCCTCAGTTCAGAATACTTTTTTGGGGAGGTGTGGTTTATAGTTCATGTTTTTCAATCAATGCAATTATAATTAGACACAACTATTTTAAGAGACTTTCTTCGAAGAAAGAAAGAAAATAATACTGTCTTTTAAAAACATTTGATATTTGAATACTCACCAATAAATTCAATATAGTAGAACAGCTGGAAAGGGAAAGGATTTATAGAGTTTGAGGTGGATAAGATTAGGATATTCCTAGAAAGTAATAATTTAAGAAATTGTGGTTGAAAATTACCTCAACAATTGAGTATTACAGATTATAGTACAATGTAACTGCTATTCTTCAGATCTTTCTTTTTCTTTTCATTTAAGCATAGTCAGCACACTGTGTTGCGTTAGTTGCAGGTGTACAGCGTGGTGATTTGACAATTTAATACATACTGCTGTGTTCACCCCAAGTGTCGCCACCATCTACCACCAGACCAACGCTATTACGGTACCACTTAGTTCCTTATGCTGTTCCTTTTATTCCCATGATTGATTCATTCTGTAACTAGAAGCCTGTATTTCTACTCCTGTTGACCAATCTTGCCCATCTCTCTACCTCCCTCCCCTCAGGCAGTCATCAGTTTGTTATTTGTATTTACGGGTCTGTTTCTCCCTGTTGTTTGTTCATTAGTTTTGTTTCTTAGATTCCACATATAAGTGACATCATATGGTAACTGTCTTTCTCTGACTGATTTCACTTGGCATAATACCCTCTAGGTCCATTCATTTTCTCACAGATGGCAAGGTTTCATTCTTTTTAATGAATGGGTAATATTCCATTGTGCATATATCCCTTTGAATTCATGTTTTCTTATTCTTCAGGTAAATGCCTAATAATAGAATTTCTATTTTTAATTTTTTGAGGCATCTCTGTACCTAAGTTCTGCTTCACTTTTAGACTGTGTTCTCCTGGCACTACCCTGCCTTTGAACTTTGTTTAGAAACTATTTCTTATTTTTAGAATCAGGATGTTCAAAACCATCAAGTCTTGGTTCCCTTTTGTTTAGTTTCTCCCAATTTCTCTCTTCAGTCACATTTTACCATAATAAGCAGCATGAAGAAATCCAGCAGCACCTTCATCACTTGTTTGGAAATCTACGTAGTGAGATCATTCCATTCATTAGGGAGCTTTCCAGCTTTCTCCTTACAGAGGTGATAATGTGGCTAAGCTTCCTGCCACTACACAAGAACTATCCCCCTATCCCAGATTTCCACTTACAGGGTGTTCAAGGCAATTCAGGCTTGCTCTAACATACTCTTCAGAATCCTCCCAGCCTTCCTTCACTGCCCATTTCCAAAGCCACTTCCTCATTTTTCTGGGTTTGCTATGGCAATACCGCCTCTCTATTACGGTATAGCAAACTACCACCATGACTTAACAACTTAAAGTGAGAAGTATTTCTACATTACAGTGTCTGTGGGTCCGTTTAACTGGATGCCTCTGACTCAAGATCTGTTCCATGGCTGTGAATAAGGTGTCAGCCAGAGCTGCAGTCGTCTGAGTGCTCTACGTGGGGAAGATCTGCTTCCAGGCTCACTTGCAGCTGTTGGCAGGACAGAAGGGAAGATCCACTCCCAAGCTCCCTCATGTGACTTTTGGGACGCCTCAGGTCCTTGCTGGCTGTTGGCCAGAAACATTAGTTCCTCATGATGTAGGTGTCTCCAAGAAGGCCATGCACAATCTGGCAGATTGTTTCTCAAGGGCAAGAGCACAAAAGAGATGCAAGGCATAGTCTTCTTGTAAACTAATCTCAGAAGGGACATCCCATCACTTTTGTTGTATTCTGGCAGTTAGAAGTGAGTCATTAGGTCCAGCCCACATTCAATGGGGAATGGATTATGGAAGAACATGATTACCCAGAAAGAAGGATCATTAAGGGTTATTTTAGAGCCTGCCTACCGTGGTGGAAAATGGAGTTCCTGCTTTTCAGGAGTATGCTTTCTAAAAGGAAGGGGTAGGGGGGGAAAAAAACCCAAAGAAGTTATTAAAATACTGCAAAATCAAATGCTAACTTATAAACTGTCTACCACAATTGCTAGAAATTTTTAAGAAGGGAAAAGATGAGTTTGAGTTGTTATAAAAAAATTTACAGGCAAATCTTCAATCTATCTAATCATATTTTAGGAGAGATAATTTGCCAGAGGTATTATCAATTATCTGAGGAGCCGAGTGTTTGACAAAAGGAACATGGAAAAGGAATATGGAAAAGGCCATATCAGTAACCTAAATATAAACAATAGATGTTTCTTGCTTTAGTAGCGACATCGTAGAATGAAGTGAAAAATCAGAAAACATTCTGAGCAAAAAGATTGGCAAGGAAATTTTGAATGACTTGAGAAATAAGAGGAGAAGTGAGTATCTGTCTCGGCCCAGGCATCAATGGTGGATGTTTTACATACTTTATCTCTTTGAATCCTCTCAATGCGCTATGAGATTGGTATCTTTGGGGTCATTTTTAGAAGAGAAGAGCACGGAAGATGCATGCTAAATGACTTGCTGGTGGCTATCATGCAACTGTGAGATTGTTTTTTCTCTTTTGGGGCCCTGGTCTCTCCACCCCAGAACCCATGCTTTTTTGTTGTTGTTGTTGTCCGCATTGTTCTGGTGAAGCCAGGGGTAGTGAAAATTATCACAGTCATAAAGTCTCTGGCCTTTTAACATATTCTAAGCACCGTAATTAATACTTTGAAGATATCACTACCGGAAATTCTTCCAACAACCTTATGAAGAAGATGCTCTTATTCCCATTATAGAGATGAGCAAAGAAACTGAGTGGCCTAACATTACAAAACTAGGACACAGAGAAGTCAACTGACAGAAGATGGAAAGAAAGATGGCTTTGCAGGGAAGGGGATGCTTTTGCTGGAAGCCATCTGGATGGCTGGCACAGATTTAGGAATTTTAAACATTAAAGTGTTAGTTTGAGGTCTTTCTCCTCCAGAGAAAAAGCAACTCTCTTCTATTCTCCAACAGAACAGAGTCTGAAAATATATATAACCAAATTCAAATCCAGTAAACAAATTCCAACAAAAACTGCATAATCAAGGCTATTTTTTTGATTAGCACCATTTAGTTTCCCGGAATTTACCAGAGCAAACATTGCTACAGCAAAAATTACTGCTAATGGTTGAACCTAACAACAAGAGAAAATCCCCAAAAGGGTCATTTAGGCCCCAGCTGCAGCTGTGCCTCACTATATTTCTTACTTGAAAGCTGAGAATTAACAGGAAAATCAGGGCTCTGCCGTGCTGTGCAGATGTGGCTGAAACTGCATTAATTTATTCAGCAAACATTTGTTTAGTGCCTACTATATGCCACGCAGTGTGCTAGCCACACTGGGATTTCAGGAATAAAACATACCTGGTGCTTTCAAGGAGCTTATAGTTGAAAGTGGTTGATAGAGGGCAGATATAAAAGCGGCCAAGTTTTATGAGTGGCATAAGGAGATCGTAGAAGCTTAAACGAGTGGATGAGAAGAATCTTCAGGCTATGGCTTCAAGGATGAGCTGAGTAGATCCATCTTCATCTTGGATGCCTGGGGCAGGAGGGGCAGGGCCAGTAAGTGGAGACAACAGAGGCCTGGAAGTTTTCTTGGTCCTGGGTAGAAGCTGATGCCTCCTACCAAAACTGGGAATATAAGAAGAGGAACGGATTTAGGGAAATGAAAAATTTTACTTCAGAAATGACCGATTTGCTCATCAAAGTTTCACGTGGCAGGGTCTTCTAGGATGTTACATTTATGAGACCAAAACTTTGCGAATGTCTGGTTACAAGACTCCGATTTTGAGAAGCTGTAGCTTATGTTGCTGTTTTGTAGGATTAGCAACACGACCAGTAGCAGCAGCAGTGGATTGTCTGGGGCGCCTACCATGTGCCATTCCTTGGTGCCTAGAGACACTCCTAACTTAATCTCATGACAACCGTGTAATATATCCTAAGGGGGTATTTTTGTTCTCAGTTTATAGACGAGGACTTTGAAACTTAGATCTGGAAGCCAACTTTGCCAATATCATAGAGCCAGATTTTGAATCCAGGGCTATGTGACTTCAAAATCAAGATTGTTTAGTTGGCCTCCACTTAAGCAACTCACCAGTATAACAGATAACATCCCTTCCTTCTCTAAAGCTAAACTGAGATCTGCAGCTTTCCTGAGTGCTCAAAGCTCAAGAATGTCTCATGCATTTGTTCCCACCAGTCAAAAGTTAGAGATTAGGGGCGCCTGGGTGGCTCAGTGGGTTGGGGCCTCTGCCTTCGGCTCAGGTCATGGTCCCAGGGTCCTGGGATCGAGCCCCGCATCGGGTTCTCTGCTCGGCAGGGAGCCTGCTTCCTCCTCCTCTCTCTGCCTGCCTCTCTGCCTACTTGAAATCTCTGTCTGTCAAATAAATAAATAAAATCTTTAAAAAAAAAAAAGTTAGAGATTAACTAAGAGGCAGAACATGTCAGCTGTACTTACTATTTTTGTAATTACGTGTTTTATTAAAATATTAAGTGCTCCAATGTCATATGAGTATAAAGGAAGTTGTGTCCATGAAAATGAGATGAAATGTCTGGGAAGAGTCAATACAGATGGGTAGCTCAAGAAAATTAGGTGTGAGAAGGAAACATAAAAGAGACAGACCATGCACATCTAGAGGAATTTTGCATTCATTTTCCTTGCAAGTATCTTTTCCATCCATTTTAGCACCCGGCAGTAATTCTATAGGTTGTATGCTGTGATCCTGGTTTATATAAGAAAGAGGGCATGAAACATAAGTCAGCAGGCCGGTAAGTCAAACCTTTTGAAGGAGACTTCTGTGTACTTACCCAGGGTGAGCCCGTTATGAGAGAAAAGAAGAGGAAGTCTCTAGAGACAGGTGGAAGTCTTCAGAGTGAATTGAATGAAAATGCTTGAAGATGTGGAAGGTGAATTTCAGCACAACAGGATTACTCACCAACATTTTTGGCTAGGGAACTCTGCAAGGAATGTATTCCCAGCTTTTATCTTCTAAAGCTTTACTTTCTGTAGACTGCATGCACTACAGTATAGAAGAAAGGACATGGGCTTTGGAATATGTACCTTCGACGACATAACTATATGCCTGATACTGGGTAGAGTCCCTTGAGTCTCGGTTTCCTCTAATTACAATGGCATAGTAATACGTACATCATACAGTCTCTGTAGAATGTCATGTTGGGCACACAGTAAGTTACAAAGGAATTGCTATTCATTTTTTCCACCCTTGGGAAAGAAATAAAAAGGTATAAAATATTAACCAAGAAGGTAGATGAGTTGTGAAAGGGAACCCTTACTATCTCTGTCAATTCTTACACTAAGAACTATTCTCCCTTCCTTTAAAATGGATTTTCAGGTTGGGACAAAAGATTTTCAAGAGTCTCTGTTTACTTGAAACATACTGAATCTGGCCAGAAATAAAGAGGAGATGGATACCAATGGAAACACTTTGTTGTGGCTTTTTTTTTTTTTTTTTTGATGCAATATTGTCCATCTTCCTCTGTAAATGTCAGATTCAGACCAATCTGATGTTGAGGTCTATGAAATTCTACTACCCTATCACTCCATGTAATTTACTTTCAGATTAACCATAAAAATGATGTCCATTTTCATTAAAGATAGAACAATCAAAAGAACACATTATTCTTAGTCTACTCAATGTAACTTTTTAACTTCTAGATGTTTATGAGGTCTGTAGTAAATGCTTCCTTTATTATAAAGCCTATTTATATTGGGAGTGGTAAATGATCAGCAAGAGAGATTGGCAAGATAGTTTTTTTTTTTTTTAAGTTTCTATTTAAATTCCAGTTAGTTAACATACAGTATCATATTAATTTAGGTGTACAACAGAGTGATTCAACACTTCCATGCAACACCCAGTGCTCATCACAACAAGTCCAATTCTTAGTCTCCATCGCCTGTTTCCCCCATTCCCTAACCAACTCCCCTCTGGTAACCAGTGCTTTGTTCTCTGTTAAAGGTTAGTTAAGTTTCTTGGTTTGCCATTCTCTCTCTCTCTCTTTTTCTTTTTTTTTCCCCCTTGCTCATTTGTTCTGTTTTCTTAAATTCAATTTTTCATAGATGTTTATTTATTTATTAGAGAGAGAGAGTGCGCAGGAGGGGGAGGAGCAGGGGTGGGGAGGGAGAGAGAATCTCATGTAGACTCCTTGCTGAGTGCAGAGCCCCATGCAGGGCTCAGTCCCAGAACCCTGAAATGGACGTTGAGATCACAGCCTGAGCCGAAACCAAGGCTTGAACACTTAACCAACTACACCACTCAGACGACCTGGCATGGTAGTTTTTAAACACCCTATCCAGAACCTCTAATAAGTCATAAGTAGAATCCAGACACTAAAAGATGTTGTCTTGACCTTAGTATGCTTCTAAAACTAATTAGAAAGAGAAAGCATTAGTAGGTAGGAAGATGAAATGAAAGATAAAAAAGAATTTCGCAGAATTGCAGATAATTTGTATATTGAGGACAGGGATTAATAAAGTAAAAAAATGAATCAAGAGGAAGACTTCTTAATGACTTACATTTCTGAACGTAATTTTGAAAACTAAAATGGATGACAAAGCCAGAACTATACTTAGAGATAAGAGTTGCATATATTATACATATATTGTATATGCCCTAATCCTGTTACTCACTGTAAGAAGTGTTAAAAAATAAAAGTGACAGAATACTGTCTTCCTAACAAATGCCTTTACAGTTCATTTTTTTAAAAAACATATATTATTGAAAACCTCCCTAGGAGGTTATAGATATTAACAAGTAGCAAGTGTAATAGGCATTCTTGGATATATCCTTCTAAAAATATTTGTTGAGATCCTATTATATGTCAGGCCCCATTCTAGGCACATGTTTATAATCCTTCCTTTACACACAGTGAAGAATTATTTTCAAACTGGCAAAGGGAAATCAAATTTTATGTTTAAAATGTGCCACAGTGTCATCGGACCTTAAATTTAGCTTCAGATTTTATGGAGTCATTCAGAAAATTCATCAAATTGATGATGTGGGAGTGAATTTAGTCTACCTGGTTTAGACCTTTATAATAAAGGCATGGCTTTGCTGCTGGTTGTAATTCGGATTAAAAACAAGCACCCACTCTAATATTTCTAAAGCAGAAGTTTCCGCAAGGTATCAAGATTGTGTCCTTACCAACCTTACTACATTTCTATTAATTAATGGCCCTGGGACTTACAAAGTACCTATTGGTTCTAAAAATACATATAAATAGGAGATGACTTAATTTACAGAATATCACAAAAAGTGATACCAAATCTGGAATTAGGGTTCTTCTGAGATTTATAAGATCTAATCATCCCAACAAGTAGGAGCTACCTAGAATCAGCAGCCCCTGCCACTCAGCTACCTTCTCCTGTCAGTGCCAGAGGCACTTGGAAGGGAGTTTCGAGTCTGCGTATTTTCCGACTGGTTTCTGAAGACTCCAGGGGGCCCGAGTACTGAGGGGCTCTTTCACCCCAGAGATACAGTGAGCTTGCTGCTAAGCGCAAATGCCGCCAAAGTGAAGATCTTCATGATACTAGCCTTCCCATGAGGAAGCAGTGCCTGAAAGATGCCGAGGCAGTTCGTCCATCCAGGTCTGACCCTCAGATTCCTTACTAGAAGTTGTGCCTACTTCTGGGCTCCATCCTTTAAAACAAGTGTGGAGAATTTGGAGAGAAGTCTGAGCAGAGGCACAAGGAGGATGACAGAGAATGAGACCCAGCAGGAAACCAGAATTATTTTACTTGAAAAGGAGCAATCAGAATGGCAATTTAATAATGGTCTTTCAGACATTAAGAATTATGACATTGAGGTTAATGACCAGATTTTCTTCGTGTGCAAAACAGTGAAAGAAATAGAATTTTAGCTTTAGCAAGAAGAATATAATATAGAACAAAAGAAAAAAAAAACCAGCAATCAGATACTGAGCCTATTTAATCAAAGGACTAGATCAGTCCACACACTTTATGAAAGTGTTTTTAAAGGCAATATGATTTCCTGTCTGTTTTATATATTATACATAATACCACCTGACACAACAGGTACACATGAAATGAACTTTATTTTTTGATCCTGTGAATCCATGATTTATCTTTAAATTATGTCATAAGGTATAGATTTCCAACAGTTATTTTAGATTAGAGCCTCATAGCTTGGTGCTGCCAGGAGAGGATCTACTTTCTGATAACGTTAAGGAAGTTAGCAGTATGGAGGAACATTTATTCCAGGGCTGCAAACTCACGGAGCTGCAGGGGCCTGTGGGTGCCGTGAAGAAGTGAAGCTAACAGTGTACAACAGTGCAGAGTTAGGAAAGTTCTGGTGTATTTGAAGGTGTGTGACCCATCCCAAAGGGGCAACCACTGCTGACTAGCCCGTTGTTTTCCTGTCACAACATACCCATATTGCCAGATCTTTAGCTTTCGCAAGAAAAACTGGGAATCTGGAATCTCATGTGAATTTTTTATTTAACATCAACAAAATATTAAGATTTATCAGAATGCTTTGCAGGCAAAGCAGTACACCTCTGCGGGCCGTAAGTTAGCAGTCTCTGGTTGTCCTTTCGGTCACTGGTTAACCAACACATTAGTTAGCAAAGAAAACAGAGCTGATTGAACTCTGAAGCATAGGAGAATCCATCTGCTAAACCTTCGTAAGGCTTAATTAAGGTCCCTTCCAGCTCTGCAAATCTTTTGATCTCCCTTTCCTTCTTCCCTGCTCTCAGTATTGGGTGACTAATTCACACAGTGGTGGGGATTTACAGGAATTACTTACTTCCCTTAGCAATATCACTTTATTTTGCAAAACCATCACATACTTAGATGGAAAGCAGCTTTTGTTGCTATACTAAAGATGCTGCTAATGCTATTAGATTTTTAGGAAGGCACTCACATATGGCACAGACATGTCACTTTGGATCTTTGAACTAACCTTTGTTTATAACATTGGCTGCATGAGGCATGCTTGACTTAAAAGCCTATTTACTCTTTACCATTTGGTGACATATTTTATTTCTCTTTCATAAAATATTTTCAAATAACCCACTTCTCCCTGGGCTAACGACAGCTGGATCTCTGAAATTCCCTTCCTTTCAGACAGGAGAATATGCCACAGATGAAGAGGAGGATGAAGTAGGACCTGTTCTTCCTGGCGGTGACATGGCCATTGAAGTCTTTGAGCTGCCTGAAAATGAGGACATGTTTTCCCCATCAGACCTGGACACAAGCAAGCTCAGTCACAAATTCAAAGAGGTAAGTTGCTGATCTGCAAAATATTTTTCTATACCTTTCCATTTCATTATTATATCTATATTTTGGTTTGAAAAATGTATTGAGAAGAATCAGCTTTCAAAAGAAAGCCTTTGGATAACAGATTGTCTTGAATTTCATGGAATTTCAAGGTAAAATTTAAGTAGATCTCATTCCACAACCATTAATTTTTAAATGCTTGTTATTTGTGTAGTGATAGCTTATGACTGGTCTCTTCTTCCATATTTTCAAGCTGTGACTTAAATGTGCAGTTTCCATGGTAAGTTCAGGTTTTATTTTTTCAGTATTACAGAATTTGGGGGAACTGCCGATAAGCTTTCCTCTAAAGCAGTAATTTCTTAGAACGGCTTTTTTTTTTTCTTTTCCTAAAATAGACAAGATCCCAAAAGGAATCAAATGACATACCTAAGTAGTTTAATTGAAGAAATTAAAGTTTAATGAATGAAATTTGAGCAGAGTCACTAGAACTCCCCAGGGATAGTGAGGTGCACAGGGACTGGTAACAGCAGGAAGTTGTTCCAACTTCCAACCAGAAGAAGGCCTTGATGGGTAAAGAGGAACAGAGATTTGTCCCCCTCCTCCCAAACAAGGGCATCTTTATAAGAACCAGCCACTGCTAAAAACGACATTTGGAGACAAGGGTGATAGACACTCAGCCCCTTCTCTCCTCCTCTGAATGTTTCCTATCCATCGGCCAAACCCAGGAGCAGTGTGAAGAGGTCAGTCTCCCAAGGCAGCAACTATCAGAAAAGGGCCAAGTAAGGATCCCAAAAGGGCAGATAGGTGCAGATAAAACATACATTCGTCTTCTAGGTTAACTGCTCAGAACTCCAGCATGTAAACCAGAAACACTGATGAATGGGTCCCCAAACAGTTGACTCTTTCTTGTTTAGGAAACATCCTCATTGTCAAGGCAAGTGTGTCATTATTTAGAGCCCCCCCTACCTCCACCCCACAATAACGCCGAGGCACTAAAGCTCTGTGGTTTTGAGCCTGTGAGGGACTTGACCATTTGGAAGAAAGTTCTCCTATATGTGAAAAACGAGATTGATCATTGTGAATGTGTAATTTCTAATTTTATTTCTGATTTCTAATTTTCTTTCATTTATAATTTCCAATTTTGATGTACCATAAAGAGTTCAGTTTTATATGCTCTGATGTTATACCTAGCATGCCTTAATAATGACTTGGCCTTGACTTGCCTTTTTAATTCCTTATGATAAATTTATACTCGTGAGACCAGTATCAAAGTGAATGTACTTTTAAAATGTAAATTTTCATTTAAAAAAACTTAGGTTTATTATAGAGTTTTGGAAAATGCACATTCATATAAATGCCAAAAATCTCATTCGGGAGCCTAATTTTGTGGTATCTGGGATTATACAATACATGCTGGGTTAAATTTCTATTCTTGATACCTGTACAAATGAATTAATAGGATTTTTTCATGTTATCAAATGTTCTTCTGCAAATACTGTTTATTTACTATAGAGATCTCTTATCATTGATCTACTTAATTTTTTGTCTTAGAGCATTTCCGTTATTTCCAGATCTTAAAAAATTATTATTCTTAAATTACACTGTAACTGGTATGTGTGTACTTATCCTTGGGATAATTTCTCACCGTGGAATTATTGGATCAAAGAATATGAGTATTTTGGGGACTTGTGGTACTTAATGCCAAGTTGCCACCAGAATGGCTTTTCTTGGTGATAGAGAAATTTACTTATGCCACTCAGTCTGCTGAGTGCCCATTTCTCTCCCACCTGTTATTAATTGTCGGGTTGAACCATTTCCATTTGTATAGTTCACAGAGTCCTTGAGGCAAAATACATGGGTTTTCCAGAGGATTTATGACTATTCCTAGTTCTGAGTCAGATACAAACACTTGGAGCAAAGGAAGCACACAGTTCTATAATGATCACAAAACTCAGAATTCCCTTACAGTAGGAGTGGTAGTACTTATCTTAGGCTAGGTTTTCTGCATTAACTGGTATCTTCAAACCAAAGAGCAGTGCCAAAAAAGAAAGTTCTACTGGAAGTGAGTGAGCGCGAGGAAGAGGCAATCTCGGGATCTCTTTCTCTGCAGCTCTGATTTGGCCCACGAATACAGATTATCTAGAAGAATAGATGGACGACTTGTTTTTTAAAAAAGTCTTCCTCAAATGTTGTAACTCTCAGTCCAGCTTTGAGGCCGTGAGGTCAAAGCAGTATATCCGGGCAACGCCTGTATTACAGCCAGGTGGGTATGGCCACCTGGGTATGAGCTGGAAGTGGAGCCCACATTCTTTTATGGAAGCTAAAGAGAATAAAAAGCAGAAACAGAATATGGTTATGTCCTCCATTTTCTGAATTGAGCTAAGGACTCCGCACTCTGTAAATACTGTTTGAGGTGTACTCACTGTGTAGACGACTGTGGGGTCTAGACCTAGGGGTTGGCAGACTGTGACCTGTTGGCCAAATCTAGCCCAGTGCCTTTGGTTGTAAATAAAGGTGTATTCGACATTGCCACGGACATCTGCTTGTTTATTGTTTGTGGCTGCTTTCATGCTCCAGTAATAGCCAAGTCAAGTAGTTGCATGAAGACCATGTGACCTGCAAATCCTAAATTATTTGCTATCTGGCTTTTTATAGAAAATGATGGCTGACTTTGCTGTATAGGCCCCTGCACGATCTGGACCCACTGTATATCTAACAGAGCTGATTTATTTTTAGCCTGAGTAACCAAATCTGTAATTTTCTTTTAACTTTGGTTTTTAAGAGTTGGAGGTTCGTCCGCACCTCAAGATCAAGCAAATACCACATTATTTCACTTCTAATTCTTGTCATCTCTTTTGTTACATATTTAACGTATTAACATATTTCTTTCTTCGGGAGATTGTCGCTGAGGATTTGTATCTTGTACACTGCCACTATCAGTTTTAACTTTCTTTCTGTGGTTAGCATAAATGCCCCAGTACTTACAGCACTAAATGTTTTTCACAAGATGATGCACAAAATGTGGGATGGAGATGTAGAGTCACGTGTGTCGGACTCTGTACAGTGTCTCCTATGAGCGAGGGTTCTCTTAATTGCGTTATATCAAACCAGTACGTGTTGTGCTCTTTGGGAAAAGTACATTGGACAAGATTATCTCAGTCAGCCCTCCTTTTGGCCTCTTACCTATCTTCCTACCAGGCTCTCAGGTCCTCTGTTTTGGCTCACTCTTGTATCCTGTTTACTCATAGTTCTTGACATATGGTCAATGGTTAAATGTTTGGTGAATGAATATCATAAAGCATATACTGGAAGTTGTATAATTCAAGACAGCTGCCTAATTTAATTTCTCCAAGGAGTGGACAAGATAGCTAGCATTTTTATTAAATGCTCATTTCTGTATTTCCCTCTGCTTGGAAGGCCAGCATTATTATCTACAGAACTGGTGCCTTTCCACTCTGGCCTGCTTTTAGCCTTTATATTCTGTTCTTTTTTCTCGTTCTTTGGTGCAATGCTGTTAGTATATCCATGAAACATTGACAGAATAAATCAGATTCATCTAACTCTTCAAAAATTCCTGTAGTGTTCAACCTATTCAAGAAAACATTTGAACCACTTTATTCATTCCCTTGGAAAAACTTCTTTGCATTTTTATTGTAATTACATTAAACTACTAAATTAACTTGCAGAGAGCTGGCATTTTTATCACAGTCACTCTTTTAATCCAAGTTTATGGAATGTATCTGTTTAATTCAAGTCTTTTTTTTCTATTAGTTACACAAGCATCCCTCCTATAAGTAACAGAACATTTCACTAGAGTGGATTAATCAAAAGCTGCCACAAAGGTTGTATTAGCTTCACTATAAGTTAAGAAGTTTTCTCTATTTTTCTATTTTCAGAAATGATTTTTATAAGAGAGACTTAATGACTTGCATAAAATAGAAATTTCTGTTCCCTAGAAGTTTATTATTACTCAGCTGTAAAACCATCTGTGCCTTTGTGGAGGAAGATTTTAAAAACCTTTTATAAAGCTATTACTCTCTCCAAGTGTTCAGGTTTTTCTTGGGCCAGTTTTGGTATTTTGCATTTCTCAAGAAAGTTATATGTTTCCTCTAAGCATTCATATTTGCTATCATTTTTATAATATACTTTTAAAATACTGAAATCCTTGCTATCTATAATTAGTTATTCTTGTTTCATTCTTTATTTGAATATTTTTTCTTAGTTATTTTTCTACAATTTTTGTCTGTCTTGTTAACCTTTACATTCCTAACTTTTTAAATTAAAAAATATTTACTATTTCCTACCAATATCTTAATTTTTCCCTCCTTTCTTATTTCAGTATTGATTAATTGCAGTTGGTACATTTATTTTTGATAATTCCTGCATTCTGATAAATATATTTAAAACTATGCTTTTTCTAAATATTGATTTTTAACTACATGTTAACAGTTTTTTACATTTAGAATGCCATTGTCCTTTAGATAAAATTTCTCTTGGGATTTCCTCCTTATTTTTTTTAAGATTTTATTTATTTATTTGAGAGAGAGAAAGACAAAGAGAGAGAATGAGCAGGGGAAAGGGGCAGAGAGAGAGAGAGAGAGAGAATAGCGGAATCCCTGCTGGGCTCAGTCCCAGGACTCAGAGATCATGACCTGAGCCAAAGGCAGACGCTAAACTGACTGAGGCACCCAGATGCTCCAGGATTTTCTCTTTAATACAAGAATGTTTTAGTGATATATTTTACTTCCCAGATATATGTAGCTTTATTTTGTTATCCTTTTGTTACCAGATTTTAATTTTATCACATTCTGGTCAGAAAACATATTCCATATGATAGCTATTTAGAATTTTTAAGACTTCTTTTGTAACTTAATTCATAAATAATTTTGTTTAACTAGTCCTCATGTATGCATGCAGAATTTTTGCATACATTTTGTGCTTAGGTATGAAATTTATATGCTTTTCATTTATGTAAATATTATTAGTAATAGAATTATACATTTCTTCTCTGTAGTGTGGCTTAGATTTTTGTCTGTTTGATCTATTAATTCTGAAAAGCATATGTTAAGATCAAAAACTATGGTTATTTTTTTCCTTCCTATAATTCTATCAGTTGTGGTTTCATATATTTTAAATCTTTGATATCAGCTGCATATATGTTCAGGATTATTATGACTTTGTGATTTATTTAACAACTAGCTGTCTTGTCCCTTATGATGCATTTTACCCAAAATTTTATTTTCTCTGATAATAAAACTTCATCACTGCCTTTCTCTTGCATCATGTTTGCTTCACAACATCTATTTTTTCCATCTTTGTTTTCCATCATAGCCTTTTGTTCAAATGTATTTCCTTTCGCCAACCTATTCTTAAATCTTACTCCTAACTACTATGGGAGTCTTTGTCAGTTAATTCATGAGCTTAACCCATTTACATTTACTTTAATCACTTTAATATTAGAACTTAGAGTTGCTTCCTTATTTTATATTTACAATTTTTGTGCTTTCTTCTTGTTTCTTTTTAATCTTTTACCTATTTGCCATTAGATACATCAAATTCTCATCTACTGCTTAAAAGTTATACATTTTCATTTAGAGATTACATGTGACTAATTTTGACTCAGTCTCAGGTTATTTTCTCCTAGAAACGTAGAATGCAGATCAATAGCTGTATCTACCATTTAACAAAATAAAAACCATCGCATAGTCTCATCTCCCTTTCCCCTCCTCTTCAATTTTTTTTTTTTTTTTTTGTATTTCAGGGGTTTTGGTTAGATATCTAGTTCCAACTCACCTATGCTTCTCCTGACTCTAATGGGATTTCAGTGCTGTCCTGATGTTAATTCACCAAACCTCATTTTGGTGCTCCTACTTTACCACATGGCACCAAAGTTTAAAGTTAGTGGCCAGGATGTCTAAACTTACGGTGAATGTCCCTCATTTACCTCCAGATGCAGGTTTACCCAGTCACATGTATAAGATGAAAGATTAATTAGATTGCCATCTCCCATTCCTGATTATAGACACTTGCCTGCTTCATATACTCATTTTTCCCAAACATATCTGGAAACACCCCTGTTCTGTCTCTTAAGAATTTCTTACAAATTTTTTTGCTAATTGATGAATGAGCATTTTTTGTTTGTTTTTTTGTTTTTTTGTTTTTTTTTTTTTTTGCATCTCCAAAGTTGCATTCAGGAAAGGCAGTAAATAGTTTCTCTTAATATGTGTTGTTGTACTGCACTGGCTGTTTGCCCCTGCTCAATTCAGTCATTTTATCATTTTTTTTTTTTTTTTTTACTCATTCCGTCATTCTATTATCCTTTAAATGTTTGATTTCTCTTTTCTAACTTATGGCAATAAATGCTTAGTTTACTGTAATACTTTATTGTTTAAACATGAAAGCACTTAAAACTATGAATCTCTGTTTAGCTAAGTTTTTGGCAACATCTTTGAGTTTCAGTGTTCATTCTGTCATCATTTTACAAATAGTCTTTATTTTTCATTTTTAAATGTTTTTATTTTCTCTTTGACTTGCATAATTGAGGAAACAGTTTTTAATTTGTAACTTATTATTAATCTAATGTTTTGTTACATTGTGGTCAGATGATATTGTCTAAGTTTTGTTTTTTTTTTAAGTGGTTCTTTTATCATAGATTAATATGGGTATTTGTGATAAAAGTGATACTATGTGCTTTCCACCTTCTGTATCCTTATCATTTTTTCCTATTTAACCTCCTAACTGAGACCCGTATAGTAAAATTACACCTCATTATATTTTGTGCCTAGTAGCTTTGATTATCTATTTTAATGTTACGTTGAAAGCATAATCTTTAAATATTCTTTGTTTGATGGTAATAATGTGACTGCTACTTTTGTTTGTAGTTGCTGAATAAACACGCTTTTGTAAACATGTGTATGTATCTGCTTTTATAATGTAAATTTAAGTGAAGTAGTTTATCTTATTGTAAATTTTGAAAATATCTTGGAGCTCTTTTTGTACAAAACTTTAGCAACTTAAGTTTATTGTTATAATTATTCAGAGTTTAATATATCTCACCTCATTTTATGCTTTATGATTCCTTTATGTTGATTGATTTTGGTCAGGATTATCTAAGTTTTTAAAGAACTATTCTCTATTTCTATAATTTTCAAAAGAACAAAATGATACCATGTGGAGTTCTAAAAACAATCCCATTTGAATCTTTTTTATACAATCTTGGTTTCTAAGACAAGATTGTTGTTAATATTTAATTGTCACATTTTCAATTAGCTTTATAATACTATGTGCAATAAATTGTTAGACTCTGGCTTACTCAGTTTCACCTGTTATTCTCTCTATACCAGAATTTCTCATTTCACGGAGTATATCCTTGAGTAATGTATTATGTACTCATGGAGGTTACAGCTTTCATGGGCTTCCTATACTGAGAATGGGAAAATCTAATTTTCATGACATAGGAATGATAATTAGTTGGGTTTATTATTTTGATTCATTGTTTTTTTTTTTTTTCCTGACAGTGTTGTAGGGTAGGCTTCTCTGTTGAGCTAGGTGGATACTGTAAAAACTAAAGAGTAATGCCAACCTGGCATTTGGATACTTGTATTATTTTAGTCTTGCATTTTACATTTTTATCACAATTTCTTCAAGTAGGCTTCCTTTCATTGAGGTTTTTTTTTTTTTTCTTTCAATTTGCTTTCGTTGTTTTATGTTTGTGTTTTGGTTTGGTTTGACAATATTTTCTTCAGTTTCCATTACTTTTATCTCTGTTGCAGTTTCTTTTCTAGAAACACTTTGTCTTCTGTATTGATTATTTTGCTCATATTTTCTTTTCTATTTTTCTCTCTGAGGTTGTTCTCAAATGTGTCCTCTCATATCAATGATTCAGTTTTCTGTAGCATTAAGTATGCTTAATGCTTAACTTCAAGTTCATTTATGCTTTTTAGCACCTCTATAACATCACTTAATTCCTTTACAGCATTTTTAGTTTCCTTACTCTCTGTCCATTCTTTGTGCTCCTTCACTTTCTATGCTGGTAGTCCAGAAAATTACCTTAAAATATTTTTATTTATGGGCTACCTCATTTTCTCAGTTTACTTGAGTTTTCAAGTTGATATTCTCTTTATTGTCCCTTGAAATATTTAGTAATAGGCTCAGTTTTGCCTTTTTCTCCTGTATTTATCTGGAAGTGAGACAAAAACTTGTTTGTATAGTCAGCTGTCATCCACTTTTTAAATTATGTATCCCATATCTAGACTCCCATCAGGAGGACATAGCTGTGTGCCTCGTTTCCTGTCTGCTTTCTATTTTCTGGCAGTCTATCATCTAGTGCAATTCTCTGTGCTCCCGTGAAATACTTCCAAATCTTCCACTCCGTTCTCTAAATTAAAGGGGGGGAAAAAAAAGATGATCCCTTCTCTCAAAATCCTTACTAGGACCACCCCTATCTTTACTGCTCCATTTTGGGGTCTGGAACTCAAAGTATGTGGTATGCCACTGTTCAGCCACCTTCCTGCATTATTTTCCTCTTCTGGTAGTTGCTTTCTGAACGAATGTGGAATCCTGAGAGAGTTGGAGAACCTGGTCTGAGGACAGTCCCTGGGAAAGACAGTAAAGGTTGCCCAGCTTTCTCACTGGATAGCCTCGGGATCTTCAGGAGTCATTGAGGATGGACAGACCATCTCTCTGTCCTTGGAGTGAAGCTTGGATGCTTTTCTTAATTCAACTTTGTGACTATTTCTAGTTACAGATGTTTTTAAGTTTAGTGTCCATTTGAACTTGTGAGTTTTCTCCCCCCACCCTTTTTTAAAAATGTGATTTCACTAGAAATTTAGTGGGGAAAAGGAAGAGGCTGAATCAGAAACTGCTGGCCAGGAGACATTTAAACCAGTTGTAAAGTGTTTCCCATCATACTCCTCCTCAGCGGTCATGAGGGTCTTGAGGGAAAAAATGGAGTCTAAAAACTGTTCTATTTTACTTTGCTTAAGTCTTAGAAAATGTATGAAAAATAATCTAGAGAAAGTTGTAAATGCCTTAGATGATAATATAAAGTTATCTTTATGGAACTTTCCATTAACATGTAGAGAAGCTATAAAATAGTTTATCTGAAATAGTGTACTTAGCAGCAAACAGATACTTCTTTAAAAAAGAAACTGTAATTACATGCTTTCACCTACGTCCATTTTCATCTACATCATTAATAACTAGTTTATGAATACCTACTTGGAGAATGGCCTCGTTGGAGTAGCTCACCCAAGCCTACATATGCTGCAATTAGTGGTACCATTCAGATCAGATTATTATACTATTCAATCACCCAACTTCAGCTGATTTTGCATAAACTGTTCCCTGAGAAAAACACTCGATAGTGTAAAGATTGGTACTATATATAAAGCTTTGAGCAGAAATTATAAAGGAATATGATGTAGCTTCATTTTTAACAACACCTGGGTATAGGCAAAAACAGCTGTGATTCCTTCTTTTATGGAGCCTACCCTGTCATAGGTTAAGACAAAGTTCAATCAAATAATCACACTGATAATTATAAAAAGTTTGATCCCAGTACTGAAATCACTTTATAAAGCTCTACGCAAATATCGTGTATTATTTCGCCCTTGTAAAGTAGAACAGGGAATGTTGCTCTTACCCAATTGTAAGCTCTCTGGCACTAGAGATCTCTTAAAATCTTTGACTTTTTAAAGAAAAATGTTTCCCATTCTTGCACAGGATAGGTAAAGAAAGTGTAGAAATTCAGTCTCTCCATTTCTGTTTCTGCATAAGGATGTTTCTATTTCTAGCGCAGTTAAATTTGGATTGTATTGATTCAGGGATAGGGTATATGTTCCATATTCATCTTTATTTTGAAAGAAATAAACAAAACGGACACAGCAGGCACACCTGCAGAGTGTTACGTAAGAGCTGCTGTTCTCTGTGGGAGGCATTTGTTATCTGTGCTGTTTGTGCTGTAACCCCAGGGTAGACATCTTTGGCATTCACGTTAAAAGATGGCAGAAGAGATGAGATTGGTCTTTTAAGTTAAAACACTGACCTGCAATCCTTAACCTTTTCTTTTTATTTATATCCTGTCTTCCCAAGTATTCTCTCCAAATCTGGATTTTCTGAAGCTCCCAAATTCCAACAGGTGTTTCAGGCTCCGTTTCTACTAACCAATCCTGTTGACTCCCTGCCCCTGCCATCAGCCTGACCAATCTCAGATGGTGATGTGCAAACCCTCGATCTGTCCTTTGGAAAGGTTATTAGACACATGGAGAGAGACCTGCTCTAGAATAAGAAAACATGACCTTTCACCAACTGTGCTTCTCTTGTCAAGTCACTTCACCTCTTTGAAAAGCAATTTTCTCTTCCTCTCTCTGTGAAATGGAGGTATCTGGGTCTCATCCTGCCCATTTGCCAAAGTGGGAGATAAGACACAGAGGCCAAAGCCTAAGGGTCATCTGACCCAGCTATGGGAATAAAAGATTAATCAGGCTATCTTGGAGGAGGTTCCCTACCATGTTTCTCTGGGGGTGATCTAAGAACTTCTCTCAGAAGATGGTCTTTATTATAATCTCCTAAAGTAAGTGTTTGGAAGGTAGGTTCTGTGTCATGTGATGAGCACAACTCACAGTGTCATTAGGTCAGTACTAGTTGGATAACGAGGGACAGGAAAAAACTGTATTGCGAAGCTGATGAGGTGCAGGGTGAAGGGGTTAAGAGAGGAAAGGGAGTCAGACCTGAGATATTTTCCACGCCAGCATCTGCTTCCCCTGGGAACTTGAAGAAGCCATGTAACTTGTCTGGGCCTCTGTCCCCATCTGAACAATGAGGTGGACCCTACCTGTCTGTCCGCTGTCCCTCACAGGCTCATTTGCAATGATAAAGGAGATGATAAGAGAGATAAAGTGTCTTACACGTGTAAGACATTTAGTGGAAAGAACTGTGAACTGAAGTGTTCAAAACCCAGCTCAGACACTCACTAGCTCTGCAGCTCACACTACTGAAGCAGTTTCCCGCTACGTAAAATGAAGGTTCGATTAGTTTTGATATTTTTCCTACTAATAGAAATGGGTTTGTAGAAATTCTCTTATAGTGCATAGAGCCTTAAAACAATTACACGTCCTGTCATTTTAGGCCTTGGGAAGTCTAAGAAAACGTTGCACTAAAACTTTTGTCCATCTTCTGAGTAATGTCTGAATTTACAGGCTTCAGTCTGTTTTCCTGGATCCACAGCATTTAGAGGTACTTAGTAGCACTCCAGGCTTTTATCAGTGCTCTCCCTTCACCACTAATGAGTGCCGCTGTCTTGTCACCCATTTTGGTGGGATGGGAGGGTGGGATGCCTGGAGGTCAACTGGGCTGCCTCAGTTTTGCCTGGGTTTGCCTGCACGTCGTCAGTGGATTAATCTCTATATGCATTCATAGGAATAAACATGCTCACCCGAGACAAGGATTTCTAGGCTCTGCAACCATGACAACCATCTCCAGGCTCTTCATTTCATAAATGTCACACCTGTACTATTTGCAGGGGCCTTGGAGTTCTTCCCATCTAGCCCTCTCGATTTTCCTGTGGGAAGCCAGGGCCCAGAGAAGCAGCTTTCTGTCGGTCGCAGTGATCTGAACAAGGAAAATCCAAAGTCCCAGCAACCTGCAATGCCACATACTTGGTTACCCTATGGTTGAACGAAGTCAACCCCTGAGAAAACCAAATCTGGCACTTCCCTGTGGTTGCAGCGTTCTTCGTAAAATCTGCCCTTTTGATTTTGTGCTACTCTTCGAATAGAAGCAAAGGTGTTTATTGCAGGTGTGACATTTTACACCATTTAGCACTTTTGATTAAGAAGTGCGGTTGTGGTAATTACATTTGAGTTCTTCAGATCATTCTTGTCTTAGCCTGGGCTAACTTTAAACAGCTTATTCTGTGCTAGCCATTGTGCTAGCCGCTTTACATGGGTTATCTCATTCAGGCTTCCAGTAAAGAAGGTCATGACCTATGAGGAACTGCACTGTACAGGTGAGCAAAGTGAAGGTAAGAGAGGTGAAGGGACTGTCCGACGTCACTGGAGTTCACGCATGGTAGGCCTGAGATGAATTCAGTCTAGCTTCACACTTGGCCATGGTAGAAAGATCAAAGAGTCACTCTTCTGGTCACTAACAATTCCAGATACTTCAGAATCGTCTAGGCACGTGCATTTGCTGCCATTTGCTGGATGCACATAGCGGCTCTTCAATAAATGCCTATTGAATCAATCCTTATTTTCAAAGGGAAATGGAACCAGATCAGGAACCAGAAGGTCTAGTCTTTAGTCGTGGTTCTAACAGCAATTCACTGTAACAACTAAGCCTGGTCAGTTTCCATCCACGTGCCCTGGTTTTCCACATCTTCGAGGGAGTCCAGAAATGTCGGGAGTGGTGATTCTGCAAGTAGTGTGCTCTCTGAAGGGCTCAGAGCTGGAGTAAACATACCCTGGTCCTTTGGGCACATCAGGCTGGCTTGCCTGAGAGATTCATCTGGACTAGGGCTTTGTTGGTAAGACCTCATGAGCGAGGTGGAAGGCAGCTGCCGTGAATTTGGTGCGGCACTTGCCACTCTGTTGCTCTGAGCAGCTCCTTAAAGTAGGCAGGTGAAGCGTCGTACCACTAAGGCTATGGAGAGAAACCGGGAGCACCAGGACTGCCTCTCTGGGGCCTCCTAAAAGAATGCCAGCTGCACAGAGAATCCTTCTTCTCTAGAAACCGTTAGAGCTCAGGAGCCCCTGGGAACCCACGAGGGTGAAAGGAGCAAGAGCCACACTGACCAGACTGCGGGAGTGTGCCAATCAGGAAGTGGTAAAGTAAGAGAAATGGTGTGAGTGGGGCAGAATCAGATTTAAAAGTTTCAACCCCCCACCCACCACCCCACCCCAGGACCAAGAGCAGTAGCTGAGCCATAGCACTGTAGACCACAGGACCTTAAATATAACAGGAGACTGGAGAGTATGGGGGAAGGAGCATTCCGCTCCATCCTTCCCCCATGCCTCTGTCAGCAGGCTGAAAACCAGGGTCTGGTAAGAAAACTTGGATTTATTTGATCATAGCAATATCAAACATTTGCAGCCCTTCTGATACAATTCTAAATCCGAAACGCTCTGAAAACTGATTGTTTCATATAATTTTGTGGCAAAGTCATTTGGTGGTAAACCTGACCAAAACAGACAGGATGCTATGTATAGTCTCTATTATCTACCTCACTTAGTGAGAAATACGTATGTTGGGTGGCAAAAAATGCTCCTGTATTTGATCACAGAGTGCCTCCATGGACAGGCTGTGGGCAATAGGCAATTTATGGAAAATGCCTCTCCCTGCCTTTCTGAAATTGGAAAGATTCTGAATTCCAAAAACATCTGGCCCCAAGGATTTCGGAGAAGAGACTTTCAACCCGTAAATTGTTTTCTGTAAATCTTGGTGCATTTCTTTATCCCTTAAGGAAAGGAATGTTCCATTTGTTCTTCTCACCCTTACAGAGAAAACAATGTGGGGGGAGGGGAGAAGCAAAACAAATGTAACCGGTGGCTCGATGGCTAATAAGCTGCAGCCAAAGCTTTTGTGTGTGTGTGGGGGGGGGGGGGGGGGTCCTAGGTCCTCCATCGGAGTCGATTTTGGGGGGGACAGAAATCTGCACCTGTACCTTTCCTGCAATTAAAAAAAAAAAAAATCACCGATGTCGTTGTGGAACTGCAGCATCCTTGTCTTCATCTGGCAGCTGCCGGAGCCGCGTAGGAGGCGCTCGGCCTTCGGTGCGCGGGACTCGCGGAACCATGGCGCCATCTTTCTTCCAGATTGAGAATCGCATCCTCGCCCTGCCGCGGGCCCACTTGCCTGCGGGAACCGTGCGGTCCACCAGGCTCTGGGCTCTGAAACCATTCCCTGGCACCCAAATCCCAGAGGAAGAGCTGCAGAGAGGGCTAGAAAATGTGTTGTCTTTTCTTTGGTCCCCGAGCAATTAAATTCGCAGCCTAATCCGTTAGGGAGTGTGGGCCACAGATCCCACGTTTTATTAGTGTGCACCTAGTGAGTCATTTTACACACTAGACATTTTAATTTACAGCCTGCTGCATTGCAGCGCTTTTCTGGGCCTTCTCTGCCATGGGATAAGATATTCTTCTAGCCGCCAGGGCTTCCAAAATATAGATACACTTTCTTAGTTCAGATTTTTTTCTTTCTTTTCAATTTCCAGTTGCAAATCAAACACGCAGTTACAGAAGCAGAGATTCAAAAGTTGAAGACCAAGGTAAGCACCGTTAAGTGGTGTTTGAATTGTGCTTTTTACACTTCGGATGCTGTGAATAAATTCAGCCCTAGGACTAAAGGATTTGTTCCTGTGCATTTGCAAGAGTACAAATGTGAGAGGCTTTTCCACTGTTAGATACGTAGAAAGACCTGCCAGTGAGACACACCCCCCAGGGCCTAAACACCACCATACTCCCTCAGCCAAGATATCACAGCGTTTTAAAAATGCATATTTACATATTTGCCCATATGTGGCCACTTCCCTCTGAGATTTCCTCAAAAAATTAAATATTGCTAATGGTTCTAGCATCCGAGTTATGTTTTGACCACTCAGTATGCTGTTCTTATTATACAAGTTATTACCCTGTATCTCTTTCTCTTTATTTAAGTAGGTTTATTCATTTACTTATTTTTAACTTACTCGTCAGAAACAATGTATTTCAATGTAGCACATTAATACTTTTTCATAGAAAAAAATTCCAATTTCTAATAATTAAATATTATGAAATTTAATATAATGTGTGAATAATTGATTTTTAAATGCCAGATACTACTGGAAATTTTTAGACAAGTTTAGTTTGCATTATTTACATTTTTGGGGGAAAACGGGTCTTGATAAAAGGGAATATGTATTTTTAGTTTATTTATGAAGTAATACAAGATTCAAAAGGGCACACTTAGTTGGTAAATTATAAGGTGCTTGTAAATTCCTTGAATTGTGTCCAGGTTTATCGAATATGTAATTTCAAGGATTTAAAAATATTTTTGAATTACCTAAAAATAATATTCTTTATTGTTTTTATTGTCTTTTAAAAACTAAGACATAATTTCTCCCCCCACCACTAATGATCTGTTTTCCTGTTCACATTGAACAGTAATTTTGGTTTTTCCATGTGTTTTAAATGGAGATGAATTAGCAGGGCTATTTTGGTTAAATGGTATTCTCAGCTAATAACTCTGTAGCTCTTTAGTCAAAACATGTCTATACATCATTAATGGTGTCAGCCAAGCTCTGTGAATAATCATTTTTAAATTAATAGTGGTTGGTAAATAAACAACTTGAATACAAAACATTGCTTAATAAAAGATGCAGGAAAAACCTATCTCATTTTAAATTGCTGTTGTTTCTTAGCACAGAATGGAAGAATAGATTTTTTTTTAATTGTTGGTTATAACCAGGGAAAAAAATTCCCCTGTGGATTGTAAGTGCTTTAACAAAACTTATGTGTTAGACCAGAAACATTTAATTTAGAAATCCTATAAATTAGTATTTTGTATTTCTCTCTTTATTATACTGGCATGTAATATCTATAGTAGCTTATTTTATTGTGACTCTTTATATCCATGTTGATAATAGAATTCCTAATTTTGAAATGTTTTGATTTTTTTTATTTTATAATCTGTTTTGTCAATGTATTTAGTTTAAAATATGCTTTAAAAGATACATATATATGTTTCTTTGCTGAATGTGGTATGGTCTGAAGATGTCTTCGGTTTTGAAAATTGTTAGTTTATAATGACTCTGCATCCTTTTGAACTTGAAAGGAAGCATGTGGACTAGATGAAGCACTAGTTTAAAGATCCATTATTGTGAATAAATGACATTTGACCCCTCACCTAAAGGATCAGCCTTGAATTCCTGTAAAAATAATGGGGTTGGGCTAGTATACTATCTATTCCCAAGAGTCCCTGCAAGCAGAAACACAAGAAGCTACCTTTTTTGGTCCATCAGAGGGATTTAAAATAAGTCAGCAATAATTTATATTTTTTACTTGCACTAGCTTTTACACTTTTATGCAAATTGAAGTTTATCAGGCTCTGGAAATTCAGAACACTGCCAGCAGAATAATGAGATACAGACTGTGTTTGTGTCAGTTGAAATAAAGGACATAATCATATTATAAAAAGGGATAAAAACCAAAGTAAAAATAACATTTATCAGATTATGCCAAAGGAGCTGTTCCAGGCATGCCATTGTGTTACCTCACAATTCTGTCTTATAGATAATATACCTGAGTCTTAGAGAGCTTCCGTTACTTACTTGCCCAAGGTTTAAAGGCCAAAATGGTAGAACTGGACTTCGACTCTAAACTGAATGACTCCAGAGACCCCCTCTTAACTAGTAGACCAAACTGTGCTTTGGCCACTCTCTCTCCTTCCCAGTGTGCCTCTCCCCCTTCACTTCTCAGTTAGCCTTTTACATCTAATTATATGTAGGAAAAACATCTGAAAGAAGGTACATTGAAGTTCATTGGCTAGAATCCAGTCAAAACTCTAAAACAGTATGTACTGCTCACAGAATTTCAAACCACATGGGGCAATGGGAAGATCATGGGAGGTGAAATCAAATCCCGGTTTTATTATCTATCAGATGTGTGACCTTGGTTGGATAAAACATTTCCCTCTTCAAGGCTTCCATTTCGTAATCTCTGAAATGCTGAAAATAAGGCTTGCTCTTCTCATCTCCAGGTTCTAAATGATTGAGTATATGTGGCAGTGAAACTTAATTTAAAACATGCTATAAAAACATGACGGATTTTGCTATAGAATACCCAGATTATCCTTGCCTTGACATTTGCTTTATCCAGCTGCAAGCAGCAGAAAATGAGAAAGTGAGGTGGGAACTAGAAAAAACCCAACTCCAGCAGAATATAGAAGAGAATAAAGAGAGAATGCTGAAGTTGGAGAGCTACTGGATTGAGGCTCAGACCTTATGCCACACAGTGAACGAGCACCTCAAGGAGACTCAAAGCCAGTATCAGGCCTTGGAGAAGAAATACAACAAGGCAAAGAAATTGATCAAGGATTTTCAACAAAAGTAAGCAGCTTCTAATGACTAAAGAATTGTGTGCATCTAAAGAGGGCTTACATCCAGTAGTCTTATACCATCTAACAGAATAGAAAAGATTATCTTGGTGATCCTTTAAGCAGAGTTATAAAGCATTTTGACATTCACTTTGGAAATCCCTTCTATCATTTTTTCATGCGAGATTATATTTTGTTTATTTTAGAGTTTTTTGGCTATCAGTTCCCCTTCCCCCTCCCCGGTTTCTCTTTGATAGTTTGTCACTCCTAATAACTATGAGAACATCTGAATCTCTGTCCTTTTGGCAACAGCTCTAAGGAGAAAGCAAGAAGCCCAGTTGAAGTCACGCAAAGTGACTGACCATGCAGAGCAGTAACTGGAGCCTTGAGGAGGTTGTTTCTGTCTCTGTTCTTAGCATCAGGGACTGCAGAAGTTTCCCACCTCAGATAGTGTAAACCTTGACTAGCGAGACCCCTTGCCCTGCCATTTTCCGTTGCTCACAAGGAGAATCCCGAGGGGTTCCGTTCGCTGCAGTGAGAGTCTAGCGGCAAACTTGGCTTTTGAATCTCATCAGCTCTTTCCACACGAATGCTGCTTTGCTTCCCTCTGTTGGATTTTGGTGTAATTTCAGGGAGCTGGTTACTTAAAGATTTTTTCATCCGGGACTTCAGGTGTCTCTGGACAGCCAGAGCAATACAGTCATGCCCGACCACTTCTGGTCTTCGTTCCAAGTCTTAGAAGCTGAGCGTGTGTGTAAGATTCCCGATGTCTCCGTTATTTCCTATGTCCGAACCCGTGTTTTTCACATTTAAAGGAGACTGCTATAAAATGTTGATTATGGAAAAGGGGAAATTACTCTTTGTGGTCTGAATCCAGTACATCACTATTTTAACTCTTCCTGACAAAAATGTCATCCCTAATTGTGTTTCATGTGATAAATTTATAGTAAGTGTTGCCGGATTTGCAGGTTGCATTCTAGGCTCCCAAAAGAGAGAGATTTTCTCCTCCCCATATTAACTTCCAGTGTGCAAGTGATGGCTCCCCCTCAGTGTTTCTGACCTGCCCAGTCCTTCGCCACTGTCATTCGTAGAGAGCAAATTGTAATTATCTCCTGTAAACTCTTACCGTCCAGTCCTATTGGTTTATGAAATACATGGCTTTGTAAATACGGAATTGTAACTCTCCGACATAGAATCATCTGCACTAAGTTACCCAAAGTAGGTCATTAGTTCAGTAGCTTCTCTCTAAATCTGTGTGGGTGCTCAAGAATCAGGAGTTAACAAATGAAAATCACAGAAGCAGAATCAAAGCATTCTTCTTTCATTTAGGAGCCATTAAAATGTTTTATTTGCTTTCGTTCCTAGATGCCTTTTTTCGAACCGTGATTGAGTGTTGTTTATTTAAATAGCTGTCCAGTCGTGTGTCCCACTGTGCAGTCTATTCTTTCAGATAAGAACTTCCACGTGTTTTCTCATTTATTGAGTATTTGATGCCATCAGATCTTTTATTTTCTTCTTAAGAGAACTGGATTTCATCAAGAGACAGGAAGCAGAAAGAAAGAAAATAGAAGATTTGGAAAAAGCCCATCTTGTGGAAGTTCAAGGTCTGCAAGTACGGGTGAGTTATGTGCTCCAGACCACTAAGTAATAGATGGTTTGGCTGAGTACTTAGAGAGGAGTGCTGGCTTCGAGGTTTACGGATGGATTTTCTTTTCCCCTTAGATTAGAGATTTGGAAGCTGAGGTGTTCCGACTACTGAAGCAAAATGGGACTCAAGTTAACAACAATAACAACATCTTCGAGAGAAGAACATCTCTTGGTGACGTCTCTAAAGGAGATACCATGGAGAATTTGGATGTCAAGCAGACATCTTGTCAAGATGGCCTAAGTCAAGGTTTGTTTAAACTAACCACAAAAATTATTTCCAGAGACTATAAAATTTAGCTTTACATTCTTCGCTTTCTTACCCAGAGATTTCAAAGTTGAGACAGCCTTCCTGCCATGAGAAAGAAGAAAAGGTTTATCAAAATAAGAACCTATCATTTAGCTCTTGTTTTATCAAAAACCAATGCCTTGATGAAAGGAAATAACAAAATTGCAACTTAAGCCAATTATTTTTTTAAGTTATGATAATATTGATAGACTTAATGAACTACCTTAAAAAGAATAAGTAAATAAACTACCCTAACATGATAGTTCATCTAGGATGAGCTACTACTTATGTATTAATAAGTAAGTCTTATAATTTTTAAGTCATTAGAATCAAAATCTTTTTCCTAACGTCAGAAGGCTGACTACCTACTTCTAGCACTTGGAATTCATTGAGTTACAAAGTTCTGTATGCTTTTATGGTTTTACTTTGGTGTCCTCTCTATACTTCTCAGTCTTTCCTGTCAAAGAGCAAATAAGATTCAAAACACTGAAACATTTGTTCTCGTAAATATTTGTCTTGTTTTATGTACCAGCCATAAAACAGTCACTTGTTTTCCTATGCAAACACACGTCCATACAGAGGTTGTGTGTTTATGAATGTGAATGAATGCTTTAATATCTATAGTACATTTATAAGTTAGAAAATGTGTAAGAATTTATAAAGATAAATACACAGGAGGATATAAAACCTTTGGTTTCATTTTTAAAGTCTTTACCTAATAGTCCTCGGAACAAGTGAAAGTAAAAGAATGTTGTGAATCAGCGCTGTCATGATAGGACAGACAACTCACAGGCAGTGATCTGACATGCAGGAAAACTGTTCACTAATGAGCTGTATAATTCTCTGATGTTCTTTCTCACATATTAAAATGTCTCCAACGAGACTTCTGTTGATACGCAAGTGTTTATATCATATCATTAACTTTTGGAATTGCATTCTTAGCCATTAAAAATGAAAAGTGTTGGAAATCTTCATTTAAAACTAAAGTGAGATCTAGAACTTTGAGACCATTTACTACATTTGTATCCTTTTGCTGGGCTTTCCCTTAAATATAATGGGTACATCTTGACTCCTGGGTAGCTTAAAAAGGATTGTTTAGCAAGGGCGTTACCACTAACTGAAGAGCTGTGTGTCTTCAGGAGGGTCATTTAGCATCTCTGGATTGGTTTTACTATGCATAATATAAAAATAGTCACACTTGTTTTTTCTCCATACTAACAGGTGTTTTGAAGTTATATGACTTTGTCACTGAGGTGAATCAATCTTTTATAGGATTATAATTGTTATATCAGGAACTTTAGAAGATTGATTTCTAAAGAAAAATCAGTGTTTTTTCACCTTTTGGAATATTTTAATTCAATTAAATTTATTGTAGTTTACAATAAATACGTGTTTTTGCTGTGACATGCACCAGGTGTGATCCGTAAACCAGTGGCTTTCCAATGTTCAGTTCATTTCTGTTTATTTGTTTCCATTCAGAAATCTGTATCTTGTCAAACATGTAATTAATGGTATTTATTAAATTATGTGACACAGAAGATCAACAAACTCTACTATTAACATGCTGATTTGGATCAAAACCTTATATTTCTTCTGAACCCTTTTCCTATTCTACACTCTCCATTTTGCCACATAATTATCAGTTTCCCTAGCAACACTGTCGGTTCACAGTGAGATGCGAAGACTACTAATTCTTACTGAAACCAATCCATGCTTGTGCAGTGGAGGTAGAATCAGTCATCTTAGACATTAGTAGCATACATATCAAGCGCTTGCTCTTCCAGTTTTGCTGCCGAGGACAGTCAGTGATAAATCTCCTTGAATTTCAATTGCTTGATCACATAAACTAAAATGGCTTGGTCAGTAGCTAGATAGGAATGCTCTGGAAAGCACTTTTCTAAATTGATCCTTTGCTTCTGTTGCTAGGGAACGCTGAAGTCCTAGAGGTTTAGAAAAGGAAGTAAAACTGAGGACAAAACAAAGGCTATTCGGCACTTAAAGATCCTCTCCCCTCCCCTCCTGCATACTTTTTGGCAACAGGATGGTACAGCAGTTGCCATCAGCCCTGCTGGTTTCTGCCCCTCGGGTGCAGTGCCTTTTCTCCCCACTTCCTGTGGACTGTCCGGTTTTGACTTGCCTTCTGAACACTGGAGTGTTTTATTGATAAGATGAGTGGTTTAGCAGATCTTTAGGTCTTGAGGGCTCAGTGAAGCAAAAGGATTATCAATTAAAGTCATTGAAAAACTATGTTAGAATGCAATACTAAAAGAAAGAACGGAAGGAGAGAATGTAGGGGGCAGAATAGGAGGAGGAGGCAAGGAAGAGCCCACATGCAGTTGTTTCTTCACAAGGAATCATGTTCTTCTACAAATGAGCTTCCCAGATGAGGAAGGATTAATTATGTGACTCTAGGTATTGAATTTATGTTAAGTTTTCAGAGTGATAAAATCATTTTTCAAACCATGCAGAAATTTACCATAGTTACAGTTCTATTTGAACACTATTTGTGTGGTTCTCTCTATAAACCAGACCTACTCAAGTAGCTCATTAAAATTTTGATAGATTATACAAAGCCATTAATATGCTCTAATACATCTTTTATCATAATACACAAAGCAAATATAACATTTTTTTTAACCAGGAGCCATGACAGACCCTTATTAAGGATTATTACCTAATTATTAAGAGTTATTAATTAACACTTACTATTTATTAACTAGAACACACTGTTTTACCTGTGTTCCAGGATGTGAAAAGTAATTATTTTGCCCTCCTATCATTTTTTTTGTTGTCATTTCTTAGTGCCTGAGTAGTGCTAGTCTATGCATGTCCTCTATCCAGGAGCCCTAAATGAGTAGAAGTGTCTGCGACTGCCCAGGTATTTGAGTCACGATTAGAGTAAGAGCAGAGAATGGGTTAGAGAGATCTTGGAAGAAAAGGGTTGTAGTCTTCGTTTGATTAGATTCCCTGGAAAACTCCGCTGAACAACATGAACTTCCTGCACTTCAGATATTCCGGGATCCTTAAGATGATAATGCTTTTGGCTCAAATATTGTAAAGGCTCTTGTGAAAAGTTCTGCATATTTCATAGAGATAATGAAAGAAAAACTAGGACTAATTGGTAGAAGTTACGTGTGAAAGAAGATTATCACTATCCTGCCTCAAGAGGTTAGAAGTAAGTAGGATACCTTTAGGAAAGTGTTTTGAACACTTAGTGCTGCACTCACTTGTACAAGGAAGGATGACTCCTAGACAGAAAGAATGGTGTTTGTCCCTGCCAGTCATACAACGAGGCCTGTCATTTGTAGGATAAAGGATGAAGAAGGTGAATGGTTTGGTAGAAGACAAATACATAGATGAGATGAGATGAGAGGGAGGGACAACTGGGTGGCTCAGTCATTGAGCGTCTGCCTTCAGCTCAGGGTCATGATCCCAGGGTCCTGGGATTGAGCCGGTGTCAGGCTCCCTGCTCCGTGGGAAGCCTGCTTCTCCCTCTCCCACTCCCCCTGCTTGTGTTTCCTCTCTCGCTGTGTCTCTGTCAAATGAATAAATAAAATCTTTAAAAAAGAAAAAAAAAGAGATGAGAGGAGTTGAAGAAAAGGAAAAACATGAATAAAATTAGAATAATTTTTTTTTTCTGATTCATAGATCTTATGTTAAAGAATGAGACCTTATGTAAAAGGTCTGCTTCAAGGGATTCTTGGAGCAAAAGTAGGCTTTGAGTGCCTGAGAAGAAGTCATAGCTATTTCCGTAGGCACTGGGACCCGTTAGTAGTTCTCAGGCATAACAAGAACTGGGTCACTTGTGGGTTTGTGAAGGTAGTTCAAGTATCCCTGTGAGGTTTGGATATTACTACCAAATCCTTCTTCTTTCTCATACCCATCTACTTACCTAGTGGGCCACTAGTTAGAAAACACTGAATGGAGGCCCCTGGGTGGCTCAGTGGGTTAAGCCTCTGCTTTCGGCTCAGGTCATGATCTCAGGGTCCTGGGATCGAGCCCCGCATCAGGCTCTCTGCTCAGCGGGGAGCCTGCTTCCCCCTCTCTCTCTCTGCCTGCTTCTCTGCCTACTTGTGATCTCTGTCAAATAAACAAACAAAATCTTAAAAAAAAAAAGAAAGAAAGAAAGAAAACACTGAATATTATCTTCCCTAAAGAGTGAACATTGAAGGATTATATAAAGCCTTTTATTCTTAGTTCCTTTAGTTAGTTACTATTCCTTAGCTCTAACAAGAACTGAGCCAGAAGAAAAAGACTGAAGGTTCAAGATGGCAGATTGTAGGAAAGACTAGACTTTCAGCATAGATTGTATATAGAATTAAATAATGTATTATTTGGAGCAAACAGTGATATTAATATAGATAACATCCTTAGAGTAAATCCACTGATGATTGTTATTAGAACATTTTTACACAGTGACCCTCAGTGTAGACTAATGGCATCACACATATATGTAATGCAGTGTTCAGTAAAACTGAATTAAATTATTGGGGAGAGTATGGATAAGACATGACATATGCAGTTATCCGTTGAGCTAGTTTGGTGCTCAGGTGCTCTTTCATGTATAGCAGGTTAAATTTCTTAACCATGTTCAAAAAGAGATGTGTTTCAAGTAAGTCTCACCCTATAATTATGGAGTTATCTGGTACTTCTTTTGGCTTTGTTAGTTTTTGCTTTATGGGTCTGAGGTGATGTTAATAGGCACATACAGTTTAGAATTGTCATATCTCTTGGTAGATTGACCTTTGATCATCAGAGAACGTCTCTACTTTTAGAGACATTTACTTTTATCTGCCTTGTCTGGTATTTGAAGAGCTATATCAGCTTTCTTTTGGTTAGTGTTTGTATGGTATATCATTTTTTTTTTTACTGTAAACTTTCTGTGTCTTTTGTACCAGTATATAGATGTTTATTTTTTTATTATACTCTCTCAATCTTTTTAAGTTTTCCCAATTCTTTATTTTTAAGATGCATTTAGAAAGTTATTTAATTTATTTACTGATACGTGGAGTTTAAAGCTAAGCTCTTACTATTTGTTTCTAATCTAAAAACAGAAATCTCTGTTCTTTTTATCTGCTTTCTTATTTTCTTTTGGATTAATCCAGTGGGGATTTTTTTCTAATTTACTTTTCCTGTATTAATTTCTATTCTTTTTATTGGATACCTACAGATACAATTTAGAATATTTGCAGAAAAGAATGGACTGAATGAATATTCATTAATGTGCTTCCCATTCAACTGGTTCTTCTTCTTTTTAAATCTTTGGGCAACTTTATTGGCATGATTAAGAACATTTTTCTTAGATGATGACAGACTATATAAACATCAAAAAATATTGGTGGCTCTATCTTACAACCAGTATTTTAAATTTGAATATTTGATACTTGCCAGTGTATTGCCAGTTCCTTATTTTATTAAAAAAAATCCATTTATTGGTTCCATGTGAAATCATAACAATTATTTTTAGGGGGAAATGATGGCTCAGTGGTTTAAGCCGCTGCCTTCGGCTTGGGTCATGATCTCGGGGTCCTGGGATCGAGTCCCGCATCGGGCTCTCTGCTTGGCGGGGAGCCTGCTTCCCTCTCACTCTCTCTGCCTGCCTCTCTGCCTATTGTGATCTCTCTCTGTCAAATAAATAAATAAAATCTTTAAAAAAAATTTTTTTAAATGATTTATTTATTTATTTTAGAGAGAGAGAGTGAGTGTGCGAGCAGAGGGACAGGTAGAGTGAGAGAGAGAATCCCAAGCAGACTCCATGCTAAGCATGGAACCCGATGTTGGGCTTGATCTCACAACCCTGAGGTGATGACCTGAGCCGAAATCAAGAGTAGGATGCTTAACCAACTAACCACCTAGGCACCCCTAAAAAAAATCTTTCATAACATCTGAAACTGATATATTGCTCTATGTTAATTATACTGGCGTTGAAGAAAATTCTTCTGTAATTGGAGTGTGACCTGTGTCACACTCCAATATAGATAATAGAGATAATAAAGATAATAGAGATAATAAAGATCCTCAAAAAGTTGGAGTTTGGGTTTTTTTAAATTCTTTTTATACACTACAGGTCTTGTAGTCCCTAAGTGGCAATTTGGTAGAGGTTATACATGTTGGCAAATGCCTCAAGTACAGTTTTCTGTGTAACTAATGGAGGACAGATCTGTACATTTAACAAACAGTTAAGTTGCAGATGAAGTTAATACATTTGTGTAAGATTTAAGCTGTCTAACACAGTTGTGTTCTGGAATAAAGTAAGTTCCTGTTCTACTCTGAGGTAAGCAGAATGAACACCCGTTAGCTGGCCAGGATTCTCTTCCTTAAAAATAAACAAACTAAACAAAACAGAAAACCTGCTTCTTCACAGAGGTAAATACTGAATCCAGAAATGCACTTTATGTACATTTACATATATAATGTATATAATACCATAACTAACTTGTGTCTATACAAGGAATCCAAAGTTGGTTTGACATTCAGAAACTCATGTAATTCAAACATTAACTAGAGAAGTAATCTATATAATCATCTCATTAGATGAAGACAAACATTTAATGAAGACTTGTTCATGATAAAAAGTTTATTAAACTAGAAATACAAAAGTTTATTAAACTAGAACTTTCTTTTGCTTTTAACTAGAACTTTCTTAACTTGATATGTGAAGCAAACAGAAGTCTGAGAAACAAACTGAAGGTTTTGGAGGGGAGGGAGGCGCAGGGTTGGGTGAACCTGGTGGTGGGTATTATGGAGGGCACGTATTGCGTGGAGCAGTGGGTGTGGTGCATAAACAATGAATTTTGGAACACTGAAAATAAAATGAAAAAAATCATATGAAGGGTGAAAGTTAAAATCAAGAATTTCCTTTAAAAGTAAAAATATTGTTAACATTTCGTCACTTAATGTTCTATAACCACTGCTATCCAATGTTTTCCTTGAGGTCCTAGCAAGTACCAGACAAACAAAAGAAATAAATTTAAAAAAAAGGAATAAAAAGAAAGAAGCCAATGTGTTATTGTCACTGATAATAAAAGTGAATACATAAAAAAAAAAAAAACCTTCAAGATACAGATTACTAGAATTAATAAGAGTTTGGCAGGATGGATGGCTCTAAGAATTATTATTAGACATCAGTTAATTCTAACAAAGAGAAAATGTAATTTTTGTACAAGCAATTTATAATAGCAACAAAAAATATAAGATAACCAGTATGAATTTAGCAAAAGTAGCTCAAGAGCCACGGTAAGACATTCAGGAGGACCTACAAAAATTGGTAGAGGTAGGAAGCCTCAATATTACAAAAATGCCATAAAGCCAAATTAACCTATGTATTCCATATAGTTCTGATGAGAATTTGAACAGGGCTTTTGTTTTTGTTTTTGCTTTTCTTAAAGAACTTGACAAGTTTCATTTTACAGAAGAACAGTTTGGCCCAGAATAACCAGGATATATACTTGTGCTAGGACAAAGTGAAAGAGCCTTGTTCTCTCAGATGCCAAGATTCATTATAAAGTAATAGTGATTAAGATAGTGTGGTGTAGTCTCAGCAATTGACAAGTAAGTAGACCAGTGTAACAGAGTGAAATCCAGAAACAGACTGATCCATTCATGCAAATTCGAGACTGATACAGAACTGACAGTGCAGATTAGTGGGGAAATGATGCTGGGAAAACTGACCATATGGAAAAAAATGAGATTAGATTTGACTTTGTATCACTCATAAAATAGAATCCAAATGTATCAGAGCCTTAAATATGAAAGGCAGTATTCCTAAATCTTTGAAGAAGATGTAGGAGAATGTTGATATGATTTAAGACACAAAAATTCCAAATCATAAGAAAAGTTTGTTAAATTTGTTAAAATTTGTTAAGAAAAGTTTGTTAAATCTATTAAGAAAACCTGATCATTGAAAGATACTGTACTATCTTTCTAGAGAACATGGAAAGACATGCCGAAAATTTGAGAGAAGGTATTTGTGGCCTATTTAGGACTAAAGATTGTTATTCAGAATATACTAAGAATGCAACTAACTTAATAGAAAAATGGACAAACACATAAGCAATCAGTTCACAAAAAAGAAAAACCTTGAATTTGGTAAACATAAGTAAACATTCAACCTCATTAGTAAAAATAAAGTGATTTGCAGGTATAAAGTTTCATAGTAATATGTGAGAGCCAGCATGAAGGAAAAGTCATACAGCTATTTTGCTAAAACAATTTGGTATTGTCCAGTAAAATGGAAGATAACGCAAATTCTGTGGCCCACCAAGTTTGCTTCTACATGTTTATATGCTTCCGGAAGTTCTTGCAAATGTGTACCGAAAGACATGTTCAAACATGCGTAACAATATTGTTCATAAGAATTGCAGAAAAAAGTGAATTAATCCTAGTCATACCTTTCCACATAATGTTGAGCAAACAAAAACGACAATTTGCAGAATATTGAATACTGTTCATTACCATGTATATAAACTTAAAAAGCAAGCAAAATTAGTGTATTTTGTTTAGAGATACTTTTGTGAATAGGTAGGAGAAAAGAGAGGGGCTACACCTAGAAGTGAGGCATAGAGAGGGCTTCACAAATACCAATTTTATTTTGGGGGCTTGATGGTAGGAACATGGGTGTCTTTTTCCTCCTTTTTCTATGGGACTTACATATATAATTTTTTATAAATTAAATATATTAAAATAGGAATGGTTAAGTAACTTAGTTGAAAGTTAAGAATGAGGGGAACCACAAAAGACTTTTGGGGGGGTGCCTGGGTGGCTCAGTGGGTTAAAGCCTCTGCCTTCGGCTCAGGTCATGATCCCAGGGTCCTGGGATCAAGCCCCGCATCGGGTTCTCTGCTCAGCAGGGAGCCTGCTTCCTCCTCTCTCTCTCTCTGCCTGCCTCTCTGCCTACTTGAAATCTCTGTCTGTCAAATAAATAAATAAAATCTTTAAAAAAAAAAAAGACTTTTGGGGGCTTATAATACTTATGATTTAGTAAGGGGAGAAAAGTCAACACCAAGAGACGTTTACATCAATAAGGAGGTTCCTTAGGTCACTGGACTCCTCCAAAAAATCATTTTCTGCTGAGGCTGTAATCATGTGTTGTCTTTGTCCCTTTTGCCTTTCCCTGGGCCCTCAATGTTAGTGGATCTTTCCTGATACCTGTGGATGTGAAGCCGGGCTAGACCCCTACCACCATGTCTGATTTATTTCCTGACGGAGTTTGAGAGTACATTAAGCATTCACTTTTAGCATTGGAACCCAGAATTGTAAAATAAGGTTAAAGGCATGATTAAAGCCAGAATTCATTAAATGGAAAGTCATTAAAAGGAAAGTGAATGCTTGCACTACATTATCAAGAGTGTCTTATACAAGAGCATTAGATACAGAGCAATGAGGTAATTATTCCATGCTGTCACATTGTTTAGTTCTAAATTGGGGCAGGAGAGAATTCTGGAGTGGATTCAAGCTTGCATTTATCATGCATACAGATACAATTTCTTGGTAAACTTTCATCATTTTCATTTTTCCTGAACAAATTATTTGCAGTAACTTTTAATCCCCAATAGATAATTTTGACCATGAAATATTATTGAATTGCACTAATTAAAGGGTGAACATTCCCGGTAAATCACTATGGAAAATTTTAATGAACAAGCCAAATGAATGAGAAATCAATACTTATTGATTGTTTTCTGGCATATCATTAGAGCCAAAATCTGTTCTCTTACTCAAAAAGCAAAGCACCTAAATTGCCTGTCTAGTTTTGTGCAAGTTTTGCATCTGTCTTTGTGTAAGTCATTAAGACTTTTGTTGCCAAATCAAGGAGGCATTCAGGAGGAGGTATTCAGTTGCAAAATGACAACTCTCCTTGGTTCCTATTTCTCACTGCCTCTTTTTAAGTTCACAGAAGTCACCAGACCCTACAGTCCTACTGGTATGCATTAGTATTAGAAGATATATGAAGTTGTTTTGATAGAAAACAAGCTATTATTTCTGAATGAGCTTAAGCTTAGTAGTTCTCTGTCTACTTTAGGAAAACTGGACTGCTTTATATTTTATTTGGGCTTTTAAATTTTGTTTGCTTGGAATCGAACTGTAAGGTAGATTATGATCTGGAAGTAAAGACAATTTTATTTTTTTTTAGAGATTTTATTTGAGAGAGGAATGAGAGCGTGAGAGCAGAGGGATGGGGCAGAGGGGGACGGAGAGGGAGACAGAATCCCAAGCAGACTCCACCCTGAGTGCAGAGCCAGATGCCCGGCTGGATCCCAAGACACTAAGATCATGACCTGAGCCAAAACCAGGAGCCAGAGGCTCAACCTACTGAACCACCCAAGCCCTGGAAGTAAAGACAATTTTAACCTTGAATGTTTGATACAGTTCCTTTTCGAGGAAATTTTCCGAGATAGCTGTATTCTGAAGTGTTCCTACATTTTATAGATAATCCTCGGGTTCACCATGAAATTCTAATTATACAGATTGGGAGATGCTGTATAGTTCTGTTAAGATAAAATTGACTAAAAGAACAGGCTGGGAAATCAGGATGGGAGGATACAAAAGAAGAATGTTGCACGAGTGGTTTCTACGTGTAGCGCATGTTGGCAGGCTCCTGTAAATTTTTCAGGGTGGACACAGATTTCACTGTGCACGCCATCTACCAGCCAAGAGGAAAATACGATCAATCATGGTGTCACAGCCTCTTTAAAATTAAAACCAAACAATAAACAGCTGTTTCTGCAATTAGGCCTAGAAAATTATCTTGTGTGTATGGCTCTGAATAATATTCTAATCATATTGTTTCAGTAGTTATGAGATCCTTGAGGTTTTTTCTATGAATGCAGGACACTAATAGCAAGTTATGACTGAATCCCACTGGACATGAAATAACGTTCTACTTCAGTACTTGACACTAATTATGTCTGAGAACCTACAGGAAATGCCATGTGTTGGGAAACTTAAGAAACATAGAACTTAGAACTTAGGTACACAGAAAACTCTTGTCTGTGAGTTTTGTGATGACAGTAAAGGCCTTAAGACTATCCAAAGAGTCATTTGGTTATTTGATTTGGTTTCACAATTAATGTTTGATTTATTCAAGCAACATTATCAAAGACCTAGTTTTAAAATTTATTTGCAAATCATTGTTAAGGGATCCCGGAATAATATTTAGTTCCTATTTACAAACTTAACTAATTAGCACCTACAAACATTTTAAATTGCTTTTGTAAATTTGTTGTTTGACTTCCTTTTTAAATACTATTTTTAGTGACTGACAATCTTTGCAAGTACTTAAGAAATTCTCATGCATCTGTTATGTTACACTTACAAGTAGTGTAGCCTTTGAGTTTTCTTAACCCTTTTAATGCTGTATGTACATAATTAAGTCTTTCCATAGTTAAAAGGTACTTTCCCGTTAAGGAAGCCAACAACTGTTATTTCAAGTGACTGAGGTTACTTCCTATCAAAGGCATAAGCTTTGAATTCTTCTTACAGTAATCAAAGAAACTGTTACATCATGATACATCATTTGGGGGAGGGTTGTGTACTTAGCATACTTGGGATTACTAATATCCAGAGATTTTCGTAGGCAGCCCCAAATGACAACAACACAGAAGCTTGTTTACTGTTGTCTTGTCAGGGATGCTGTAATGTCAAGAAGAGGACGTTTAAACATCCCACCTTCCTAGACTCAGCTTATGTACGTGACCTCGTGGTCCTACTCGCAGAAGTCTGCAGTTCCCAGCCAGTTTGCCCATTTGATTAGATTTTATAATTCTCTGAATTTAAGGACTTTTCTATCGGATTCTAAAGATGTTTGACAGTGAAGGAAACCTAAGATACTGCATGCCTTTCCCTGCTGTCTAACCGTGAATTATTCTTTAATGTTCTTGGAATCAACAACTCTTACAAGTGTTGTAAATGATACTGATGGAATTTAGGAACCCTCACATAGTTTTTTTTTTTCTTTTCTTTTTTTGGAGATAAGTTTGCAGCCCTTATCTCCAGGGGCAGGTCTAGTGGCATTACTAAAGAGTCAGGGGCAACAGTGTCTGACCTCTCTGCCCTCTTGAGAACAGGAGGTGGTGGGTTCATAAGCTGAAGACGGCTACGTTGGGCATCAGATGGCACCTGGAGAGGCATTACACACCGAAATAGATAACCAAATTATGTTCAAAGGCCACACAGATAGTTTTGAGGTTGCATTTATTGACAAAGTTGTTTAAAAAAGGGGGGGGGATGGGGCACCTGGGTGGCTCAGTGGGTTAAAGCCTCTGCCTTCGGCTCAGGTCATGATCCCAGGGTCCTGGGATCGAGCTCCACATCGGGCTCTCTGCTCCTCAGGGAGCCTGCTTCCTCCTCTCTCTCTGCCTGCCTCTCTGCCTAGTTGTGATTTCTCTCTGTCAAATAAATAAAATATTTTAAAAAAGGGGGGGAATTCTTCAATATTTTTCAAACATTAACCAATGAAATGTATAGTTCATACAACAATAATCTCAGACCTACTGAAGAGATTAGGGAACAGCAACCATCTTCTGCTTGTTCTGAAATGGTAAGGAATCAGCTTCCTAAAATTTCAGAAACACTACTTGGGGTATAAAATGTGTCCGCTCTTAGGCAACCATAAGGAAAGCAACGCAATGAATTGAGTTCAGGGTGAGAGTGGCCTGTGGGTGTGTTCTTAAGTAAGGTGCTGTCATGAGAGGAGATGAAGTTGTGCAACTTGCTCTCATATTACCGTATCCGATTCAATACATCTTTGCCGGGCCATGCTGAAACAAAGTAGTGACTGGAAGCTAAGCCATAGGGCCCCGATCAAGCCAGGTCATCTGGTCGTCAGGAGAGCAGCAAGGCAGGCCCACAGGCTCCACAGACGTAATTGGAAGAGCAGCCCTTTCACCTGGGGCAGGCTGATAGTCACACAGATTTTGACAGAGTTTCCCAGACTAATAACAAGATCTGGGCATTCCGAGTCCTAAAACACCAGAGCTCTCGGATTAGAGTGGAATTAAGATGTCTGTAAAAGAAAATGTACTGAATGTGCGGGTTGTTTTTCTTAGTCTGTTTTGTTTTTACTAATTTTACATCTATAAGTAATATATAAACACACAAAAAATACATATAATACCAAAAAAATTAACATTACAAATAGGTTTAAAGTACCTGTTGGCCAAGATCTCCAAATCTGATACCTTCTTTGGAGGTCACCACCATCGTCAGTATGAAGTACATTCCTTCGGGTCTTCCTCTGTTAAATCACATGCATCTACTTATCCTCAATTATAAATTATAAAATTATAAAAATATTTAAAATGAATGTACATGTGGTTCTGCAGCTTGCTTTAGTCATGTGAGACTATCTTGCTAACCTTTCCGTGTCAGTAAATGCACACGTTGAGTGCTTCCGTAGCCGTCGCTCTTCCAAGCATGGCATATCCATGAATGCATTTGGTTCTCGCAGCAACGCCACTCTCAGTGCTGTGTTACCATCGTGCCCATTTTGCAGTTGCGGATGCTAAGGGACAGAGAGGTTAAAGAAATTGCCCAATTTAGTGACTGGAGCCGCCGATCTGGATTCTGTTTGAGAGAGACTAACTGCAGGTCACTGTCATGGTAACTGTTTTTCACCACCTCTCTGAGATACATAAACCTACCTCTGAATGCAGGGCATAGCAACCCCCAAACCCGCAGGCCCATATTGTGTGAAGGTGCAGTGACTGTGAGTGATCCGCGGCTACTGTTCAAATTTTCAATTGCCACCAAGTGGCTCATGCTCAGCACTGTACTTGATTACAGCGAAAGTGAGATCATAGAGACAGGACTGTTTTTGAGGAGAATAATGCCCTTAAGAATGCAGAGCAGCCTCCATGTCATGCTGCCCCCTTCCCCTCCTTCCCCGGCCATCTCTGTCTGATCTGCAGGCCGTGTTCCATTTACGTCAAAAATAACGTCAACCTAGTGAAAAAATGGAATGACTCACAGCCTTACTGGAGGGAACTTGTTGCTGTGTGATAGGATATATAACATCCTATTTCACAGAACGTTTTTCATAACAGCTGTTAAAATCATAATCGAATCCATTAAATTTTTTTCAAGGATGCAATTCGAAGCAATATTGAAGCTGATCTTAAAAGGCAGGTGCACTGAGGTCGAGTCCCACCCACGCAGCACTGCTCTGTCATGAGCCACTTCGTATCTTTGCTGTTTGTCTGTCTGTATTTGTTAACCCACTCGAGTCTGCCCATCTTTTGTATTTCTAGCTGCCTTTGAGTCAGAGTTGGGCTCCCCCCACCACCACCCCAGAGACTGGAGGGTTGATAAAACGGAATAGAGAAGGAAAGGAGAAATGAAAAGGAAATTTCCCTCTGATTCTTATGGACAACAGAACACAACAGTTGGAGAGAAGGGGTCGAGGAAGAACCCAGGTCTTGGCTTTATAAAAGCAGTGTTAGGTTATTGATGAAGTTCTCAGTTGAGAGTGAATGACAGTGAGAGAACATGGCCACCTAAACCCTTTCATTCAGTAGCGTATGACTTAGCCATGTGGAGCCGGTTGGATTTTTTCTGCGACATTGTTATCCTCAAAACTGGCAGCTAATTTTTTTAAAAAAGATTTTATTTATTTATTTGACAGAGAGAAAGACAGCGACAGAGGGAACACAAGCGGGGGTGGGGAGGGGAGCAGCAGAGGGAGAGGGAGAAGCAGGCTTCCCACAGAGCAGGGATCCCAATGCAGGGCTCGATCCTAGGACTAAGCCGAAGGCAGATGCTTAAAGACTGAGCCACCCAGGCGCCCTGACAGCTAAGTTTTTGATGTAAGAATTTTACTCCTTGGATAAATATAAAACCTAATAAAATCCCTCAGGTTTCTTTCTAAGATACTATATACTTCTGGAGATTTGCAAAATTAGAATCTGATGTGTATTTTTGTTTGGAACATAAAGTAAGACTAAAACAAAGACTCTATGATGGCACAAGGTCACTTGTGAAGTTTACTTTCAGAATTGAGAATGACCTTCCAGAAGGCTGATAAGCACTTTTTTTTTTTTAAGATTTTATTTGTTTATTTGAGAGAGAGAGAGAGAGCAAGCAGGGGGAGGATCAGAAGGAGAGGGAGAAACAGACTCTTTGCTGAGCACAGAGCCTCGCACAGGGCTGGATCCCAGGACCCTAAGATCATGACCTGAGGCAAAATCAAGGGTCTGATGATTAACTGACTGAGCCACCCAGGCACCCCAAGAGAACAGGCTTCTGAGGACTGAGCTCTATCCTGCCTCATCCACAGATTAGCTGTGTGATGCAGTTAGTAATCTTCTTTGAGCCTTGTTTTTCCTAACTGGAAAGGAAAGCGGAGATAGAATCCCTAAGGTTCTTTTGAGCTGCAATATTCTGATTCTTGAGCAACATGGTAGAAAAAGATAGCTTCTGGTTACCCATCCACATAAGTCCTATACACAGTTTCCTTCTCTCGCTCATAGCTCCTCTAACACTCCGGAGGGCGATGTAGCTTGCTAGCTCCAGACTTCCTGCTGTTGAAGTGAAAGTTCTCCACTCCACTCCATTTTTCTGGCTCTTTACTTAAAAAACATTCATTCTCGGGATGGAATATATAAATTGCTGATTGGCTGATTGGTAAATTCATGAAGCACTGCTAAAAGCCTCGTGTTCCGGTCCTCAAAAATCCTCGATTGGATGCAGTGTGTTGTTGGCCGCTTGGACAGCGGACTTAAGGCACTGCTTTTCCAGCTGACTTCATCTTCGGTAGATGTAATTCCATATGTCTACCTAGTGCTAGCTGATATTAAAGCAGGTGTTCTAGACCACTCTTTGGAAGTTGTTGGATATGAGTACCAGGCAAATTCATGAATAGTAATAGAGCCGGAAGTCCCAGAATAATTCTCTGCCCTTGAAACCCTGCTAATAAGTAGCTCTCATGTTCCCTTACTTTATTTCTTCAGCGCCTAGTGGTGGAGTAGCTTCTGCAATTCTGGATGTTGGGTGCTACATTGGGTCCTCCGGGGCCAGGATTCTATTGCAAAAGGAGCCATGTTGACAAAAGGAGAACAAGCTTCTTCCTTGAGTCTTCTTGTCACCCAGTAACCAACACTGTTACAAAGCAACCGAATAAGAAATCCGAGAATTACTTTTTTCTATAATTTTCAACGTCTCTTCCTTTTTATGCTTTCTTAATACATATGTGGAAGATAAGTATATTCTATATGTAGCCAATTGGAGAAATTGTGTTTCCTAGAAAAGTCACATTATATGTGATTTTACAACGAAAAACATTTGAACTGTAATGGCAGGAAAATTCTTTTTCTAGTAACTTGTTCAACCCTAGCTAAATTTGGAGGGCACAGACTAGTAGCCTGAGAGTCAAAAAACAAGAAAAGTCATGGCAGCTCATCAACCAGCCATGCAGATGAGGGCAAGTTACTCAAGTTCTCTCAACTTCTGGAGAGGATAAAACATAACTCGGTGGCTCTGTTGCATGGGGTTGTGAGGAACGTGTGAGATGGTGTGTGCGACTGCTTTGTGTTACAGAAGATACAGTCCACATACAAGATAGATAAACTATGAAACGGGCTTGTATGACAGTCTAATTATATTATTGCTTTCATCTGTGTGGTATTCCCACATTTTACATGTAAACAGGAGCTTGTAAGGTTGATTATCTCTCAATTATCACAACTAATGAACTCTTAATCGGCAGCTGCAGGTTTAGATTTTATTGAAAGGAAGAAATTAAAGTGATCAAGGAGATTATTTTTCCTCCATTGACATGTAAACAATGAAAAGATGACTAATTAGAAAATATTTAGCTGTCCTTTATAAATACCTGAATAGTCTGACTTTTTTGAATATTCACTTTTCTTTCAAATATAGGAAATGAAGAGTCAGAACCTTTCATAAATATTGTCACTCAGTGGATGTATCTCCTAGGGAAAATATGTTTAATATCATTTGTTAGAATCATATGCCAAATGCAAAGTTCCACAGGTAAGAGAGGCGCAACCTGAGATGCTTCCTGGTTCTGCTTTTATGATATATTTAGAGCACACCTTCGTAATAACACTGTGAAACGGTATTTCCTCCAGTAATGCTACTGTAAGAAATTGGTTTATTCATTAATATCAGTACACATTAATTTTCTGCAACTCAGTTATAAGCTTTATTTTTAATAATTTAAATCCAGAAGCACCTAATTAATTCTGTGAACATTATGACTTCATTTAGTGACTGCCATTCAAAAAAGATAAAACAGGATTGATGATCAAACTACATTTTTTTAAGGAGCAGGATTCCAGCAAATTCAACCTGAGAAGGACTTTTCCTCAGCCAACGCCTATGTAAATCAATGGGTAACCTTTCCTTTTCCCTTTGGGAATGGTGACTTGGAGTCCTGACGTGGGACTTAGGGCCGCAAAATTAAAGGTAGTGAGAGGCAGACCACAGAGGACCACGCTGGCTCTTTGAATGTCAGATTTTTTTTTGGTGCCTTGGTCACCTTTCGTGTTGGTTTCTTCCATTAGGCTTTGTACATTTCTCCTAAATCTCACAGACTTGTTTGTTACCCGTGGGATAGCAGAGAGTCTGGCGTGGTTGTCACCTATTTTTTTCCCGGTGTTAATGATAACCTTGAGATTTTTGTTACCAGGGCCTGTGGTCTCTTTGATGATCCTCTCCAAAGGTTCCCTCACCGATTATTTTGCTTTATTCTTTCCTTAGACTTGAATGAGGCAATCCCAGAGACAGAGCGCCTGGATTCAAAAGCACTGAAAACCCGAGCCCAGCTCTCTGTGAAGAACAGACGCCAGAGGCCCTCTAGGACAAGACTCTATGACAGTGTCAGTTCAACAGATGGGGAAGATAGTCTGGAGCGAAAGGTGAGCTGACTGATTTCTGACTTGCAGTGTCGAGCTGTCTCCTTGTTCCTACAGCTTTTTGAAGATGATTTTTCTGCAGCCAGATTCTATGCCCTAGATGGAAACAGCTGGAGTAGTTCACTGTTTTGTCTCCTAAATTTTTGCTCAACTCGATAAATTGTAATTCAGCTTATTTCTGTACTCATTCAATGAACTAACCCAAGACATTATCCCTATTGTCATATTTCATGATGGTGTTTTTATATTCAGTTGTTGGTTTTACCTAGTGGGAAATAAGGAAGGTACAAGTAATTGTTTCTATATGTCTTAGGTGTCTGTTTTAGCTACAATGGTAATATGCTGAACTGTTGTAAACTACACAGTCTCATCTGTAAACCCACAAAAAAATTGGTTTTCAAGGGAAAATTTTTTACTAAAAAAGTTTGGTCTGATTTCAAAGTAAGTATTCCTGGAGCTGATGCTCAGCGGCATAACCTCCTTTATAATCTCTTATACCAACAGCCTGCAAACAGTTTCTATAACCACACGCACATTTCCAAATCACTTCTGCCCAAGGGTTTGAGAACTTCTCCAGAATCAGATTCTGGTGCTCCATCCCTCACTCCAATGGCTGGCAGTGTGCCCTTCTCATCTGACCACATAGCTGAATTTCCAGAGGGACCACTGAGCCCAGAAAAGGAACCTTCCTCCCTTATTTGGGGAGATACTTCACTCTCCTCTCCTTCAAAATCTGATCATGATATGGAAGAATCTCCATGCCACCATCAAGCCACCACCAAGAAAACACCACAAGAAAAAGGTACCGTTGATTTTTGTTGTTGTTTTGATTTTGGCTTGTCTATCTTCACTAACTCCTTGATTTGTAGAATATAAAAACAGTTTTTTTTGGTCATAGTCGTAAATCCTTTGTCTTCTCACACCTAATAATTAATATTGCTTTCTTTTTATGTTGTGGGATAAGGCCCGTGACTCTCCCATTTTATTTATTTATTTTGTTTATTTATCTTTTCCTACCAGGTTAGTATTTTTACTTCTTTCACTGTCCACAAGTTTACTACTATTGAAGGAAATTCTTCAGGAGGCCTACTAGAGATTTTGTAGAGTAGCAGCCCAGAGTTTTAATAAACACTTAACATACTCACATTGGGGAAAAAGAAGTGTATATAATATATATGTTAAAGTATGTATGTATATAATATCTATAAAAATACATTACATATATACATATACATATTTATACACATATGTGGGGTGTGTGTGTGTGTGTATATATATGTGAAGATGAAAGCAGTATAAGTTTTAAACCATTAATTGGTTTTTATTTAGAAGAAGTTTTCACAGTAATGATGTATTACAGAAATGGTGACAGGAAAGCTATGACAAAGATAATACAGAGAGATTAATCAATTAAATTTTAAAATAAGCTCCTAGAATTAATACCAAAATTTTGTAGTCATATCAATAGACTTTCATCATTTTAATTTACAGAAGAAATAAATTCTCATTCAACAAGTTAAATGATACAGAGATGTATAAAGATTAGGTTCACTCTTTTCCTACCATGTCTGATGTGTCTCTTTATAGTAACCAAGTAAAGGTTATATTATGAGTCATATCTGAAATACAAGTAAGTATATGTTACGTGTATTTGCATGCATGCGCACATGTGTGTGCGTGTGTGTGTGTAGATGTAAAAACGAAAGTACTTTTTAGTATGCTTGTGTTTTGTTTTGTGTCCTTTTTTTTTTTACAAAAATGAATCATACAAGTTACGTGACTCTGCAGTTTTGTACATGATAATATTTTATGGACATTCCCCTAAGACAATATACCCAAATTAAATGATAAGAGACTCTTATGTAGTGAGCTTATAACATAACTGAGACAACTATTCTGATATCGGTGGACATTTAGGCTATATTCTAGGTTTCTTTTTGTATATTGCTTGTTTGTTTACCACTTTGAAAGAAGTTACAACAAGTATTTGTATATTTTTTTAATTTTTATTTATTTATTTGACAGAGAGAGAGAGAGACAGTGACAGAGGGAGTGGGAGTGGAGAATGACAGGGGGAGTGGGAGAATGAGAAGCAGGCTTTCCACCAAGCAGGGAGCCCGATGCAGGGCTGGATCCGAGGGCTCTGGGATCATGACCTGAGCCAAAGACAGACACTCTAAGGACTAAGCCACCCAGGTGCCTCAGCATTTGTATATCCTCGTATACTGGACACTTTTACTTCTTTAGAATACGTTTTCAAAAGTCGAATTGGTTAGTCAGAGTATATTGTGCTCAAGAGAAAAATGTATAGCTTTAAATTACTTTATTATTAAAAATAAAGACTGAAAATAAATAAATATTCAAACTAATAGGAACAGAACAACTAAAAGGTAGGGGGAAAAGCAGAAAATAGAAAGGAGCAGGTAAGAGATATAAGCTGAATTTAATTTTTAATGAAATGAAAAACCGATTCTTTTTTTTAATTTTTATTTTTTTATAACATATAATGTGTTATTAGCCCCAGAGATACAGGTCTGTGAATCGCCAGGTTTACACACTTCACAGCACTCACCATAGAACATACCCTCCCCAATGTTCATAACCCCACCTCCTCCCCCCCAGCAACCCTCAGTTTGTTTTGTGAGATTAAGAGTCTCTTATGGTTTGTCGCCCTCCTGATCCCATCTTGAAAAACCCATTCTTAATCCCCCTTCCCCCCCCAAAATATTGTAACAGTATTTAATTATTCTAGCTAAAAGTGAAGAGCCACTTGGAAGGACACAGTAAGAAAAAAATAGAGAAACAAACAAAAAAAAATGTGGCATTGGAAATAAAGGACATACAGAGATTAAAGTAATTTTTTTTTTTTACAGATAAATGTGAACTCAGTAGATTTAAAAACCTAAAGGAAATGGAGTTCTTTACAAAATTAGTCTATTCAAATTGTCTAAGAGAAAAACTTGGATAAATCAATAATCACAGAAACACGAAATGGGTTTTTATAAACACTTCCATTTAGAAAGTTACCAGAGCCAGGTGGTTTTATAACTGAATTCTGCCTAACCTATTAAAAAAAAAACAAAAACAAAACCAGATAGGCTCTATTTTATGCTAGTTATCCCAGGTAGGGTGTTTATCATTTATTCAAGTAGCTGGAGTCCTAAAAACTAGTAAAGCCAGTGTAGAAAAAGGAAATCTTATGCATGTAGATTCATTTTAACTATGATGCTAATCAGTTGAATCCAGGAGTGCAAGTTAATTATATTCCATAATCAGGTAGTAGTACTGATTCTGAAAATGTAATAGTTTACATTAGAAAATCTAACAATATAAATCATCATATCAACAAAGGAAAGGGAAGGTGTTACAATATCAATGGAAGTCGAGAGGCATTTGGTATAATTCTTCAGACATTTTCAGTAAAAACTTGCTAAAGTAAAAATGGAATTAGAAAAAAATTTCTGAATATGATTGGTTACTTACCAGCAATCAACTACTAAATAGTGAATCTTAAACCATTTGCACAAGAATTAGGAATAAGACATGAATGCCAACTACCACCACGATTTTCAAGTCTGTTTTTGAGACTTCCTAATTGCAGGAACATCAAATAATAAGTACAAATTTGAAATAGTAAAGACAAAAGTATCTTTATTTAAGAATTATATGAATATTCATCTAAAAGATTAAGTGGCCAGATATAAAATAAATATATGAAATTAATATCTTCATGAGGGTAACGGTGAAGTGTCTACAACTTACTTTGAAATGCATTTGAAAATTAATGGATTAATGGATGACTAGAGGGACGGCTATATGATAAAGCATATGTAGTAAAATGGAAATTGTAGAATATAGGTAGTGGATATACATTTATTCACTATAAAATTTTATCTTTTGAAAAAAACTGAGTGGTAGAAAGGAATGTCGTTTTTGTCTACACTGATGTAAAGATTTGCTACAACAGATATTTTTGTGGAACTTGATAACCTGATCCTAAATTTATAAGAAAAGAGAAATGGCTAGGAATACCTGAGACGTGTGTGTGTGTGTGTGTGTGTGTGTGTGTGTACCTTATTTTATGACAGCTGGTGGGTGGATCTATGGAGATAGAATGGATGTTTTTTACAAATTGCTCTGGGACAATTGGTTATCTGTATTTTTAAAAATTACATTAGATACTCCCCATACCTTGCAAAACAACCTATTCAAGTTGGATTTAAGACTTAACTGGAAAGTAACTGGAAAATACAAACTATTTAACTTTTAAAAGACTGTATAGAATATTTTTGTGACTTTGGGTAGACAAGGATTTCTTAAACAAGACACAAAGGAAAAGAAAGAAAGAAAAAATTAGTAACATCAGATGATACTAAAATTAGGAACTTCATTTCTCAAACACACAACAAAGAATCCCACAAAAGTGGAGAAGATATTTACTGTCTGTGTAACTAACACAAAGTTAGCATCTAGATTATGTAAATAACTTGTATCAGTCACCTGGAAAAGACAAATGATACAGGAGATAATATATAATGTCCTGAACAGGCACTTCATAGAAAATGAAAACCAAAAGGCCAAAGTATTTATGAAAGATGTTCAACTGCATTAGTAATCGGGAAAGTATGAGACAAACCAGATGAGATACCATTTTATACCTACCACATTGCCATAAATATTAAAGTCTGATGTTACCAAATGCTGGAAACTATGTGAAACAACCAGAGACAGAAGAGTTTTCATTGTGCAGGTGGAAGTGTAAATTGGGGCAAGCTCTTGGGAAACAATTTGGCATTGACCTAGTAAGGGTGAAAGTGTGCGTGCCCTTGACCCAACCAGGTCCTACACTTGCCTACTGAGAATCATGTACAAGAGTATTCATAGCAGCCCTACTGTGTGATCAAAAACAACAAACAACTGGGAAAACCTAAAAACTGATAACTACTGGAATAATCACTAGTAAAATAGTTAAATAAATTGTAGTATAATCATATGATGAATCTGTGCAGCAGGGAGAATGAATTGAACCACACTGAAACATAACAGGCATGAATCTCTAGAACGAGACATTGAGAGAATAAACCAAATTGCAGAAGAATCACTGTGGTTCTATTTAGATAGTGCTAAAAAGTGAATTACTTAGAGATACAAACAAAATGCTGAGGTTGTAAGTGGGAATGACAAAAGTCAGTCCACCAAGTATGTGGAAGGGCATACTAGGGACTTTGTAGGTAGAATCTGTAGTGAGGGTTGTGGGGAATAAATGAAATGGGTGTTTGCTTTATTGTTTTTTTTTACATGCTCTACAACTATCTAATAAATACTCTTGGTTACAGTAGTCAATAAGCATAATAAAGGACCCTATATAGAAAGTTAATTGATGGACTTTAATATACAGGTAGCTTCAAAGAATTTTTAAAGAGTCAAAAATTGGCAAAAGAAATAAACTGTTGGTGGGGCACCTGGGTGGCTCAGTGGGCTAAAGCCTCTGCCTTCGGCTCAGGTCATGATCCCAGAGTCCTGGGATCGAGCCCTGCATCGGGCTCTCTGCTCAGCAGGGAACCTGCTTCCCTTCCTCTCTTTCTGCCTGCCTCTCTGCCTATTTGTGACCTCTGTCTGTCAAATAAATAAATAAAATCTTAAAAAAAAAAAAAAAACTGTTGGTTCACTGAAGAGAAAATTTGCATTGCTTATAGGAAAAGATGATCAGCTCACTAATGATCAGAGAAATGATCACTTAAATTAGATACCACTGGATTGCCAAAGTTTTAAAGAATTCATGAGCTAAGGACGCCTGGGTGGCTCTGTTGGTTAGGCGTCTGCCTTCAACTCAGTTCATGATCTCAGGGTCCTGCTCCGTGAGGAGCCTGCTTCCCCCTCTGCCTGCTGCTCCCCTTGTTTGTACTCTCTCTCTGTCAAATAAATAAATCTTAAAAAAATAATAATAATAATTCCAACAACTAGTGCTAGCAGTGATGTGAGATACACTCATACTTTGCAGGTGTGACTGTACATACTGTATTTTTGAAAAGTGCATACCCATCTGTCTCTACCCGATCAAAAATTATAATCTTTCTAAAAATAACCTCATGAACATAGAAATACATTTGATTTGGGGGACTCAACCTGTTTCTGACACTTGCGAAGCACCGTAGCTTTATTCTTGATCTTTTCCCTTTGGTTTCCTTTCCCGAGTCTATTCATTGCTGGAATTACTTTCCACAGACTGGTCCTAAGCACAGCTCTTCTAGGAGTTTTGGGATAAAAATTACGTACTTACAAAGTAAAAAAAAAAAAAAAATACTAGTAGAAGCAAAAGAAGATATGTCGAGCCTGCTAATTCATCAAAGGTAGTTCTCAAGTTGGTGGAGGACTTGCATGGTTGATATTTACCTACTTTCAAAAGAATTAAAGACTTCAAAAACTGTCATTTATTCACTCAAACTATGGACTCAAATAGCACTTTCATAGTGCTGTTTTGTGGCAAGCCCTCTATCATCTCTTTGGAAAACTACATATAGACCTTAATTGGTCCATAAGAAGACCAAACAACAGACACATGTATTTTGGAGATAGAGGTTAATACTCGGTGGTCTGCTATTTGAGTTTATCAGGCATAACTAGCTATTTGAGAGAAGTTACATTATAGTCAGGGAGAGTGGGTCACTCACACTTGAGATATGGCCCCCCCCCCGAATTTTTTTAAGTGGCAAAGTATTATCTAGATTAGGTCTCTCTTTTACTTCTCATTTTTTTTAATGCTTCTTTAAAGTCAGCAGATGGGAGAAGTAGTACATGGATTTGCATTGTGCTCCGCAGTCTACAAACAGCAATGTAGGAGTCAAATGTGAGAATTCCACCCTTTTCCCAATGCCTCCCTTATTTGCTACTCTTCCTTTTTTTGGAATTTCCACTCTCGGTGGAAGTAAGCAGGAACTGAGATAGAAGATGGGTAGCTTCTTCTCGAGAAACCAAGTACTTGGGCTTTCCCCCCTTCAGTCTTCCTGGGCTGATTGTCTTTCTGGGGAACAGGGAAGAAGCAGTTCATTGAGCTTTGATAAAATATGAACTTTATCAATAGTCAGTTACTAGTACAGTAGCCACTGGTACATACTATGATCAGATAAAAGAGTGCCTCACGTTCCTTTCTTTCCCACTAAAAAGTTTCCAGCCTTGAAGAGTTTTCATTGCCTTCCCTGTTCATTGACATTAATCCATTCATTGATGTATTTATTAAACAAATAGTTATTGAGCAGTTACTGAGTCAGGCTGTTGTGCTAAGGATTAAATGTATGAGGACTGACAAGATTCCATCTTTACCCTCAAGGAGTTTGCTGACTAGAGTCAGTCTGTCTGCCTCTTCTCTCTCGCTCTCTCTCTCTCTCTTTTTCTCATTGCTAGTTTGTTTTGTAACATCTTGTCTCTGATATCCCACCATCAGTGACTGGGAAGGCCCTATTCTCTCTTGCCTTCCGGTCTCAGGCTCTGTAACACCTGGAAAGACATCAAAGAGACCTTTAGTTAACTGACTGTCAGTCAGCAGCCCATTACCAATTGGTACCTCAAAAGTCAAAGGTCTAGCCCTCAGTTTTCTAAGTCCAGAAACTCAATAATACAATTCAGATTTAATCAAGTCCAAAGTGTCTGATTCTTGCTGCTCTAACTTAGAAAACACTGATTTCTAGGCCAAAATACTTACTTTTCTGATTTAGTTTGGGAAGTACAGCTGACATAATACCCAGCATCCTTCATATGTTCTGTTCTCTCTCCCATGGGTTGGTAGGTTCATAAATCAGAAAGCTGCTCAGCAGGCATAAAATGGGAGTTAAATTACCTGGATGTGTGTATGGAATATGCTCGTTTGACTGGGCTGACTGATGAATGGCCCATTTCATGGCAGCACCCCTGCTATTTGGGCACTTTTGTGTCCCTCCAGGACTCTCCCTCCCTACTTCCCAAGATGCAGACCACAGTATTTTAAAATGTTACAACATTGCAGGGGATGATACAGTATGGATTAACAGACTCAGATCTACCTTCTCTGTCCTCAAAATCCAATTTGAGGAATAACATCCTATAAAATTCTTGAGTCCCTGGCTATATTCAGAGCTGGACTCAGCAGAGGTCAGGTATGGTTAACCTTATTTCCCTCTGTGTGTTGGTGTGTTTGTTCACATGTGAGGTTCTTAGAACTCATTGGCTCATCTTTAGAGGAGCTAGAGTGAACTCAGTCAGTAAGACCTCATATTTACATTCTTGCCTAACACTTCACTCCAGGGAAATTCTGATCTTCTTCAAACCCAGGTTAAATCTCATCTCCTTTAGAGGACTCTTAGTATACTCTCCGCATTCCCAGGCAGAGGGAATTATTCTCTTCTCTCTGATCCCACAGAAATTTTCACACTGTTGCTTCTCATTCATCTTTTCATCTTCATATTCTTGGTCCCCAGCAAAGAGTATGGCATGTAATTGATGTTTCATAATTTTCTTTGATAACCAGTGCAGGAGGTCTCTCCAGATAGCCAATGCAGGTCATCAAACCAAATCTGGCTGCCATGTGTTATTATAAGTAAAGTCTTCTGGGAACACAGCCACACTTATTTATCTATATCCTGTCTACACTCGTGCCACAATAAGCAACTGTATAGCCTCAAATCTCAAATATTTGTTATCTGGCTTTACAGAAAAGCTTGCTGGCCCCTGGTCTAGGCATTCATTTCCTCCTACTCATCATTGCTGGGTAAACTCTGAACATGTCTTAGTCCCTGATTGCCATTTATCTAGATTTTTTAGAAATAATATGCCATTATTTTTGGTTGGTTAAGTTACTACAAGGTAGTAATTAATTTACGGCTGTACTTGCCTGCAGTTTCAAGGCTAACAATGTGCTGGTATTACTGAACAACTAATTGAAGTTGGCTGTTTTCTAAATTGTGTCGATACCACATTCACAAATCATCATTTTGTTGTCATATTTGAGGAACCTCAGTGGAAAGTGGGGTAGAAAGAGCCCCATGGTAGCTGGGTAAATGATAAACATCTAACCCCATTTCAGTTAAAGCAAGAGGAAGTATAAGATTATTTCCAGAGGTTTGTAAGACAAGTTATATGACCGTAGAAAGCATGACAATATTTTTCTCATGCTTATTCTTTGAATAACCTAATAATAACATTTTGGTTTCTAGACTTCCATAGCAGTGGACCTTTGTTCAGGCAAGGTTAAGAAGAGTAAATTAAGTACTATCAGCTTTCTACTTATGATTTCTAGGGATTCTAAGTTTATATGTGGCTATTCGCACATTGCCTGACACAAAACATGCCTTCAAAAGTATTTGCTGAATTAATGTCCTAGCAAATAGAACCGGCTTTGCAAAATCTTTATAGGATTTTTTTATTACTGACATAATTGCATTAGGTCCTTATACATTAGAAATAGAAAATTTTCATCATTGCTCAGAGGAGGGGCGAGGTTACATCCAGCTCTTAATTGGTAAATTAAGACTTGACAATTCGAGGGACCATCGAAGGACTTGGGGGGAGAGGGACGGCCAGGGAAGGCAGATAAGGCATGGAGGTGGCCTTAGCAGTGACAGGTACACATGAGATGGGTTGAAAGGAGTGGGGCTTCCCAGCCTGCCTGAAGTGAAGCGATTGTTTTATGCAGGTTAAATTGTTGCAATAAAATTGAATAGGAAGGTGAAGTCATTAGCTCTAGAATTTAAGTGCCTTGAATACCTCACCATATTACTAGGCAAACACAGATGTTTGAACAGAGGAATAAAAAGGAAAAAACAAACAAACAAACATGAGGTGTGGGGAAGGTGAATCAGGAGACACGGGGAGGGATGACCTGGAAGGAGGAGCAGTAGACATTGAGGGAAAGAGTGATGCAAGAGCCCGTGACACGTAAGCTGCCTGGATGTAGGGGAAGAAAGTGAGGAACTCCGAACTTGACGACAGGGCTTCTGACCTCAGGAAATGTGGCCCTGTCATTAGTAGACACTGGGAAGTCAGAGATAGAGGGCAAAGACAACTCATTTTTTTAAAGGCATTTTTTTTAAAAAAAGATTTTGTTTCTTTATTTGACAGAGGGAGAGAGAGAGAGCACAAGCAGGAGGGGAACAGCAGAGGGAAAGGGAGAAGCAGGCCCTGCACTGAGCAGAGCCCAACCAGGACCCTGGGATCGTGACCTGAGTCAGAGGCAGATGCTTAACCGACTAAGCCACCCAGCCACCCCTTAACTCATGTTTTTTAATGAAGAAGGTTGTGAGCTCAGGAGACAGGCTGGGCTAGGGGCAGATTTGGGAGTCCCCAGAGGAGGGGAAGAGGTCAAGAGTCTGGGGCCCAGGAGAGGAAGGATAGTTCAGTACAAGTAAAGGCCATCACACGTAGCCATGAGGAGACTGTTTACTGCTTTGAAACTGAAGGCCAGATTGCCAAAGCCTGGGGCCGCAGCACGGGACCTGGGGGTTCAGACTTCTGATTGCTCTTGAGGGTAGTGTTGGAGAGATTTCAGAAAGCCTAATGGAAATTTTGCATAAAGCTAAATAAATAAACAAAAACAAGTCAATTTTTTTTCTTTTCCTGAAATCATACCAGTCCAGTGTCGGTTTTTGTGCAGACTGGACATTCCAATGTACACTGTGGGCGGATTTGATTGCTTTAAAATAGAGAAGTGCATTATTCCTTAATCTTGCCTCTTCAGCCTTTTGAAAGCATTCATTTAAGTGTTCCTTGGAACACACTTTGGCAAATGTGCGAGATAATGATGTGAGGTTGCCTAGCAGCGGGCTCTGTAATGGGCAGAATCAGGCTTTTAGTCCCAAGATGTCCAAATAACTGCAACACTAAGAGGTTACAGAGCATTTCCATGTCCATTGTCTCATCTGGTCCTCTCACCACTCGTTAAAACATCGCCCCGCTACCTCCAATTCAGAAAATAATTAGGCAGTCTACTTTTAAACTTCGCACAGTCCTAGCCATTAGGAGTTGTTTTGGCATTGCTCTGGAGGAATCCAGCACTTTTTTTTCCCCCTTCAGCTTCTATGAAGGAAACTGAAATCCTGCCTTTTTTTTTTTTTTTTTTTTTAAATGTCCATTAGCAAAATCACCTCAGAAAGCGTTTGGGCCGTGTCTGTGGATTTTCTATATGTGTATGCCTACATCTGTGGCCATTTAATTCAGACACCCAACGTAATGATGCAAATATCCGTAATAAATATCTGAGGCTAGAAGTGGATTTTTGACGTGGACATATTTCTGACGCTGGTGTTCCATTATGTACATTCCAAGGGATTGATTGTTGTAATCCAAGTATCATTAACTGAAAATATGAAGGGCTCCATTGCTAAAGAATCTTTAGTTTGGAAACCTCCCATGCTGCTTCTTCAGAGCTTTGAACATAAACTCCTGAATAATAACTGTGTGCATAATTCATGTTGTGTGTGTGTGTTTAGAAATTTATCCTGAAATACAATTAGGAGCAAAATTAATTAGCAAGGTTAATTAAACACTTCTGTGGGAACACTGTTCTGTCTACATTCCATGCCAGAAAGTTGCTGGAATATTTTTATAATTTTATAAAGATAGAGACAGCCACCAACAGACAGTTAGGAAAGAGTAGTTTCACACACAAATATGCATTAAATTTAACACATCCTTTGTTAATCATCTCAGATCACTGGATATGCTGAACAACATCTTTTGCTAAATAGTTCCAGGTAGAGCCGTAGGAATTATCTCCTGTGTCCAAGGAGGAATAAGTGCCACCCGTGGAATCCAGCTCCTATGTTTGACATTGAACTCCATTCTCAAAGCCTCTCCTCTGATTGCTTTTTTGGCATCGTGTGGAGTGTTCCCATCCCCCAGCAGCTGCTGCCCTTGAGAGCCAGCATAACTCAAAGAGGCAAAGATCATTCAGCTCCAAACACCGAGGAAATTTTGGCATCTTCCACATGACAGGAGGCCAGCCAAGTTGTAGTCCAACCCAACCTCTGAGAGAAGCCTTTCAAAGATATAAATGTTTTATAGCTGAGCCCCAGCTTAAGAAGTCTCCCCATGCTCTACCTGTCCCAGGACTGGTCACAGGCCATTAGCTAAGGGAGAGACCAGAAGAGAAGGCTTTGACTCTTACTTTCTCCCCTAAATCTCCCAGACTCTGAGGGGTCTCTTTCTGTATTGGACTTGGGAGTTAAATAAGAAGTGGGCTGGGTTCCTGTCAGAAGGCACCAAAACCCAAAGGCAGGACAGGTGTGGAGGACAGAGTCTGGCATTTGAAGCAAAGAGTTGGAGCCAGAGAAGGAACAAAAGGAAAGTCGTGTCGGTCCCTGCTTTGAATGTAAAGAATTATTTAATAGTGTTTATTCTTGCTTATTTTGCTCATTCCAGTATATTTGAAGATAAAACTCTTTTTGATGAGTATTGGGCTTCTGTCCAGCAGGACCTCTCCTGGCTTAACTGAACGTGCCTCAGCATAGCTGTGTTTCCTGTGGCTTAAGAAAGGCATATATTGGGGCGCCTGGGTGGCTCAGTGGGTTAAAGCCTCTGCCTTTGGCTCAGGTCATGATCCCAGGGTCCTGGGATTGAGCCCCGCATCAGGCTCTCTGCTCAGCAGGGAGCCTACTTCCTCCTCTCTCCGCCTGCCTCTCTGCCTACTTGTGATCTCTGTCTGTCCAATGGATAAATAAAATCTTGAAAAGAAAAAGGCATACATTATTTTCTTTTACACTTTGGAATTGGGGCAAAGTCCTTAGATTCAGAAATGCACTGACTTTTGACTGATGACCTCAAAAAGAATAATAATTTGGTCTTTTTCACCTGTGTGTATATCCTAGATGGTGCCAAAGGTCCCAAATCACTAAGGGCATCCAGTTCATTGGTGGTGCAAGGAGGAAAAATTAAGCGCAAGTTCGTGGATTTGGGGTAAGCATTTTGTGATGTAAAAATCAAGCAAACAAACAAAAAGCTAAAAGAGGAAATGTGTTTCTCCTTTCTGACTTGTACTGTCCTTATAGGGCACCTTTGCGAAGGAGTTCCAACAAGGGAAAGAAATGGAAAGAGAAGGAGAAAGAAGCCACTAGGTTCTCTCCAGGTAGCAGGTACGGGTGGGTGATCTCAAATTTCTGGCCCCCCTCCTCGGTTAACCAAAATCAGCGGTCTGTGTCTGTGAGCTGAAGTGACGCACCTAGAGGTGAGAGGAAAGAGAAATTGCACAGTCACTGTATATTAGTCCTACCCCAGTTGTAGCCTACACTGGCGTTGGGTATACCCATTGGCTTAATTGCAGAATTATGGTCACGTGAACAGTTTCAAAAAATGTGTATCTAAATGCGGCATAAATAGATCTGTGTGATAGGTCAGTTGGTCGTATTTCAGGGTCTTTGCCTGGCTACCCCCAATACTAATGTCCTCTTTTCTGTGAAGTCTGAAAGGGTAATTTTACATTAAAGGACCTTGTTGGCTTTTAGGACTGTTCTGACCATATGTAGGAAGGACCATCATCTCTTGCTGGACTCAGCTGTTTGATCAATTTTCTTCAGGCCCTACCAACTATTCTCACTGTTCAAGAAAGACTTCCTTATTAAATAGGGAGCTTTGTACTGCCTGTTGTCAAGGCTTCCCAACTGTATTCGGAGATTCCGTAATTTCAAGTTTAGATTTGTATCGGGAGGCAATAAAGCACGGAGCTTGACAGCCTGGGTTTGGATCAGAGCTCTCCCACTTATTACCTCTCCCATCTTGGAAAAGTTCTTTAACCTGTTTGCTGCCATTTCCTCATGTGAAGTAAGGATAAGTTACTTAACAGGATCTACCTAGTAACTTTAGTGTGAGGATTAAGTATGTTTTCCTGCAAAGCACGTCAAATGGCACCTAGCACGTAGGAGGTATTTAAAAATAATAATGAAGATATGGTTTGCTGTCATTATTACTTGCAAGTTACAGAGCAGATTTATAGATACCACTTTAGTCCATTCTTGTAGGAAGGTCGGGAGGGCCGAGAATAACACCATACTTTATGAAGAACCTCACCTTCATAGAATGTAATTGATTTGCCCACGATTATGCTGCAGGCAGTTGACATGACAGGGCTTGTGCCTCCTGTCCGGACGGATATCTTTCCGACACAACACCTCCTCTTGTTTATGCCTCAAATGATGCAGAAATCTCTTTACGAAATTTGGGAATCATCTTAACAGCAGTAGACAAAGGAAGAAACAGAACGCTAACAACGAAAGGTCGTCAGATCAGTTGGGGACCACGGATCCATTTTATAGGTGGTCCACTGCTGTTTCTTTTTCTCCTTTTTCTTTGTTCTGGCATACCACTTGGTGAGAAACTGTACCTTCTTCCTGGGATTATAGGAGAGTGGGGTAAGGAATGAGAAGAGGGAATTCCCAAATTAATTGTGTGAGTCTGTTGTGGTGGTGGTTTAATCCTATACTACAGAGAAAGGGTAAAAAGCTCTGTTTATATTGAGGGCACCAGTCTTGGGAGAAATAAGTCCATGATCCGACTCAAAAGCAATTTAACTTTGTGTGGTTTTGAAGTGAGAAATAGAAAACAGTCTGCTGTGTTCCTTAAAATTAAGAATAGGAAATGATCAAGGATACTCAGGATAAAATACAATAAAAAGTGGAACTGTTTCAGGGAGAGAGAGATGCCCAGATGCACAACGGGAGAGGAGCCGGGACAGTTCTGTAGTAAACACCACCTTCCTTTCGGTCCCTGCACTTCTGAGACAGTCACTTCCCCGATTCTTGAAGCTCCGTGGGGAAAGGGATGGGAGCGAAGCATCCAGCTCTGTGGAGAAGGCTTGACTGGCTTTCATCATAGTAGCCAGAGGGGTATCACCTCCCTCTACAGATTCCAGGTCAAAAGCAAGCAAATCTTGATTCTTTTGGTCAGTGCACACCTTACTCGAGGCCAACCCCAGGGAGTCACTACCAGGAATTCCAGCTTTGGAACCAGCAGCCACACGGCTCCATATTTTTAAAATACTAACCCTGGAGTCTTTCTGCTTCACTGGTCACAAGTATTTATACATGTACCAGCGCTACAAAATAGTTGTCAATTGGAATCATAATTTTTATAATTGTCTGTAATTACAGTAGAATTTTGACAGGCCTGACAGGAATTCATATAATTGAAATAACAGAAGAACAAGGGAAAAAGAGGGAGGACTTTTTCTGTTTCACAAAATGATTTTTTGAGCTATCACAGTAGTTGGTTAACACTAATCAAATCTAATGACAGTCTCTGTTCTTCTGTATAGATTGACAGTGGGCCCAGAACCTTTTAAAACAGAAGTCAGAAAACAGAGTTACTACCCAGTAGTAACACAGGGCCCCCAAAGGTGGGTGCGTGACAAGCAACATCCGTGTCAGGGTCCCGCTTGCAGTTGTGGAAGACTGGGAATAAACTCATCACCTCTGTGAGACTTTCTCAGAGAAGAGAGGGTATGATTCACGGATTGAGTTAGTAATCTTATCTCTTGGCTTTTCATTATTAGGCTGTAAAAATCAGATGAGGTCATTCAATCAGTGAGAGCCTGAGGCTGCAGGACTTGAGAGGCAAGAGGAGAGGTTTGCCAAATTCAGTCTTGCTTTTAGTTTTTTCCTTCCTCAAGAGTTAAGAGTTTATTGTATTCCTTGTGGAGACCTAATGACTCAAATGCATGACATGAAACAAATAGATGAGGTTCAGTAATTATAATAATAAATAAAACCCTATAAAAAATATGGCTCGGTCCTAGCCTTTTCAAATATGTGCTCAGTGAACGCTCTGATTTAAACAGGCAGGATAGCAGGTCACAAAAGCAGGAAAGAGTGAGTGAGTTAGTTGTCAGAGCTTGTTGACACCAAAGAGTAAAATAAAATATCCTCATTTTAGAGCAAGTTGCCCCTGATGCCAGTGGAGCACCTACCTTGGAGCTCTGCGGGAGAGGCTCCTGGTTGAGTGGCTGAATGCAAAAGTGTGTGAACGGTTATGTGTATCTCGGAACAAGGCTAGACAGTGGTGTGTGGGAAGAAGACAGGAAGGGAGATGGCACTCCTCTGGAGGTGAGTATGCATTCCCCTTAAAAGTGTGAACTGTGGGGAAAATACACTGTGCCAGAATCCAAGTATTCATCCTGACTTTGCCATAGGTAAAGCTCTGAATTTCTTGGACCTTGGTTTCCCACCAAAAAGTAATTAGATGGATTAAAACTACATGGTCTCTAACTCCCCATCTCTGTCTGTATTATCCAGTATGGTAGCCGTATGAGATGTAGCCATTCATTGAGCACCAGAAATGTAGCTAGTCTGTATTGAGATGTGGTATAGGAGAAAATGCATGCAGGATTTCAAAGACTTAGTATGAAAAAAAAGAATATGAAATAGCTTATTAAAAATTTTATAATACTGATTACATGTTGAAATAATAATACCTTGAATATTTTGAGTTAAATAAAATATAAATTAATTTTACCTCTTTTTTATGTGGTTACCAGAAAATTATAATTTACATATATAGTTAATAAGATTTTATTTATTTATTTGACAGACAGATCATAAGTAAGCAGAAAGGCAGGCAGAGAGAAAGAGAAGGGGAAGCAGGCTCCCTGCTGAGCAGAGAACCCAATGTGGGGCTTGATCCCAGGACCCTGAGATTATGACCTGAGCCGAAGACAGAGGCTTAGCCCACTGAGCCACCCGGGCACCCCGATCCCTTTGATTCTATGAAAAACATCCTCTTTTGAGGATCTATAAATTCTGTTGATCTCTAAATTGGCATTTTCATGTTTGTTATTTTGTTTTTACTTTTTTATTGAATTATAATTAATATAGACTATTACATTAGTTTCAGGCATACAACATAGTGATTCAATAATTTCTATGTTACTCAGTGCTCATCACGATACATGTACTCTTGTTTATCTATTCTTTTTAAAATCTATATCTACTTCTCTGTGTTCCCAATATAATCTGTTTATACACAGAGATACAAGAGATATAACAATGTAAATTATTGTGACGGCAAATTGGGTAAGGCAAAAAAAAAAGATAAAACAGAAAGTAACATTGGTACTTAAAATAGAACATCTTCAACAATACCGTCCTGTGTGCCAGAAGAGAAAAGCACCGCACCTCTGCCTAAACTTGACCCACAAAGAGGAGCCAAATTTCTTTAAAATCAAATGATTTTAAAAACAGGAAACAAAATGCAGTTGTAAATGGCCAGAGGAGAATGGTGAAATGATTTCATCCTGGCAAGTTTCAAAGCGAGAGTTTAAGGCCTGAGCTATGACAGTGAAAACTTAGTGAAGCCCCTACAGAGCGGGTAACTTTGACAACATCGCTTCTGCGGGTTCGCCCCTTCACGCGATGGTTTTTCATGCCCAAAGATGGCTTTCCTTAAAAAGAGGGATATTTGGGTTGTAAATTTAAAGTAATTTATTAAAGTCTCCAGTTTTAAAACCTACCTTTTTTTTTTTTGAGTTTCAGTTCATCTTACAGATCTTGTTGTTTCATTTTATACATCTAGTACAGTTGTATAAAAAGAAAAGCAGTCACTTTTATTAGGGACCCTTGAATAATGTTAGCTTAGCCTCAGTAGAGCAGACCTGTTCCCCCTGTAGTTGTCGATCCTGTTGTTAGAGAACTACACTTATAAATTTAACCTACTCAATTTTCTTTTTAAGTACGTCCGAGTGCTTGAAAGCTGACAAACTCTGACATTCCTAACAACATCAACACTCTTCCACTTGGAAAAAACTCTCGAAAATCTAGTAAATTAAAATGGTAACATAGTGACTATATAAACACCCAGAGCTCTTATCACTTTGGTTATTTTTCATCTTAACCAATTAAATATATTAAAATAGAATCCATAGACAAACTTCTCTCTCAGATTCCTAATAATACAGATTTTCTTAACTCCTAAGCAATATATTTATTATTCCTAAACCTAATGTTTTTGTTTTGAAATATCAAATTTTTATTTGATTTTATTTGAAATATCAAATATTTATTTTATAATCATCTTGCTGTTTCATTTTAAACCTTCCCAGGATGGGGAGGACTCATTAAGGGAACAATTTCTCCATCTCATATGAATGTAGAGGGGGCAAAAAAGACCTTTTTCCTTCTACCCTCTTGGGTTTTCCAGCTGGAGTCCTGTAAATTAGATTGGCAGAAGACAGATTAACAAGGGAAAAGCATACGAATTGATTTGATGTAAGTTTTGTGTGATGCAGGAGCCTTTATCAGGAAGTGAAGACCAAAGAAGTAGTTAAGCCTGAACACTGTAAGGCTAGGTTTGTTGAAGAGTGGGAAGTCTTGGAAAAAATGTTGAGAGGGCAAAAGGGTATGAACTAAGAGTAGTAAACAGTGGAAACTTAGCAAGACCTGTTCGTTCCCAAAACCACTGTTCCTTCAGATTCCTCTTGTGCCCTTCCATCTACAGAGATAAGGATGTTCTTTCCTCCAGGTGTAGGGAAGGCACCTCTCTCAGAAGATCTTATGATCTGCTTGGGGGGCAGTGGGGGAGGTCAGAGAACCCTTCGTACACCTGCCATTTCTCAAATTCCTTAAAATGTTTGCTTAAAATATTTGCTAGGCCAAGTTGCCATATTCTGTGGTAGCGTGTCCAGAACCCTGTCAGAAATTAAGGTTAAACACTACAGGGACCATCTCGGATGGGCTGTTGGTTATTAATGGGAGCTTTGGACCATAACTGAAGGTAGAAGCAGAATATGTCAGTGGTGGTTGGCCTGCACTGCAGATGGACGCCTGCTTGTCCTAGCTATGATCTGCCCTTAGAAGGGTCTGGCTTTACAACCACCATCTTCTTAGTGCATGTGAGAACCTTACAGAATTACTTCATCTGAGGTGAATAAACGGAAGTCTGCAGCCCTTCCTCTGATTGCACCTAACTTCCTTTAATTAACCTCCTTAACTACCTGCTTAAATTCTGTATTCTGCTTATACTTTTTCTGTTCTGGCAGTTCCTGAACTCCTAATTATATCTTGATGACATTCAGTTCTGTTCTGAATACCTCACACACCTTGTATTCGAAGTTAAGACAAATAAAAAAAAATTACTATGGAATGTTTACCTGAGCAACTTAATTTTGGGGTGCTGACCCCAGAAAGAACCGATGTCAAGATGTATGTAATTGGGTTAACTGCTCTGTGGAGTTGTTAATTATAAACCATTTGAATGCCAGGAAACAGTGATTATCCCCACCTCATCTTGCCCCCCGCCCAACAATTTAATATGACAGAGACTTAATTTGAAGCCATTCTTTTTCCCGGTTCCTAACAATAAAACAATCAGGGTTACATCAGTGATTTGTAATTCCATTTTCACCAAAAACAATAGTGAGATATTAGTGTACAAGTTTAAAAAAAAAAAAAAGATGAATTACAGAACACATACCTATTTTGATCCTCCGGAAGTTATTTTCAGATCCATTTCTACCAATCTTGATTTCTAAGAGCATTATTAAAGATCTCTATGGAACTTATGCACCCAGACCGTAACCTGCTCTCAGAGTCAAAAACTGCAATAGAGAGAAGGAGGGAAGGAAGGGAAGGGAAGAAAGCAGTAAGGAGAAAGGGAAGAATTTTATGGGTTTTTTTTTTTTTAAGATTTTATTTATTTATTTGACAGACACAGATCACAAGTAGGCAGAGAGGCAGGCAGAGAGAGGTGGAAGCAGTCTGGCTCCCTGCTGAGCAGAGAGCCCGATGCAGGCTCAATCCCAGGACCCTGGGATCATGACCTGAGCCGAAGGCAGAGGCTTTAACCCACTGAGCCACCCAGGCGCCCCAAATTTTACTTTATTCTTAACAGATTCCTCCATGAAATGGAAGAGACTATGAGAGATCAGTAATGGCATGATTGCTTCCAAGCTCTCTGTGCTCCTTTTGTAGGCCCAAGAGTTCAAGTTGTCCAAAAGGAAATTGGTATTTATTTTAGAAAGCGTGTCTGGTAAGCCGATGGATCTGTAATTATGAAGTAATGGAGAGTTTGCTTCTTTTAATGAATACACACACTAGGTCGAAGCAAATGGAAACACACTGGCCATTCAGGATAGTAGGAGACAGTTACCTCAGTTCATGGGGTTTTAGAGTCAAGGCTAAGATACCGCCTCAGCAGGGGCACAACCAGACCTCCTGGAGACATGGAAAATTCTCTTCCAAGGATTCCAGGACCTAGTGGTTTGCGGTTGTGAAGACACTGGTTATTTCCTTAGAAGTGGGCTTTCTTTGCTTTCTCCATGATAATTCTTCCAGTCCTTCCATCCTCTTGTATAGGAAAGCTGGAGAAGAAAGCCTCCGAATGTCCCCTAAAGCTGAGCTTCCATGCCGTCACTCGTCACACTCACACTGTGGCCTCTGGTCCTGTGTTCAGTGCTGGGTGTACAAGACTTAATGGAATTACTAGTCTTGAATATTCTCCTGGCAAGAGGCTCTTACAAAAGAGTTTAATTATATGTGGTCTTGAGCTTCTGTTTGAAATGTTCCATGGTCAGAATTTGAATCCAAAGTCCTTTTCAAGTTAGGCATTAGGATGACAGTACGTGGGCAACAATATTCTTATTTCCTGTCTAATTAAAAAAAATAATAGGGATGGTGGTGATTGTCGCAAAAACGTTGTTACAAAGTTCACTTGGGAGCAGGACAAGAGAGTCATGCTGTCATTAATTATGGCCTGTTTACAAACTTTAAAACAATATCCATATATTTAGGCACTACTGTACCTTTTTGAATCATGGATGGAACTCTTAAAAAAAAAACTCCCATGCTCCTTTGAGTAGCTGATTCAGAAATGTATAACCAAAGGGGGAAATAATCTTAGGTCCAGTTTATCTCAAGCATGTCCAGTTAGAAGACTGTGGGACTACAGAAAAAATATTTTTATGGATTTGCACAGTTAGAGCTTTACTGAGTATTTTTACTGGACTGGGGAACCTGAGCTTAAATTAAGTCAAGCCTTAGAAGCTAAAGTATGACTAGAAAGATAGGGAGAACTGTGGAGATTTACCTCCCATGAGGTGTGTGGTTTCATATTCAAGGAGTGGGCTGGGGCGGGGGGATGAGATCCAGCTTCGTGGAGACATTCCCAGACTTGTTAGGCTGGAGACGCTGGTCTTATCTTCCCCTAAGACATGTATTACTTTCTGACGGGCAAGTACCGAAGATCCTTCCTTCGTTGAATTTGTTTACATGAAGGAGATAAGATGTCTGTCCCTTTCCCAGAAGGGAGGTGGGGACAGCACTGCCGTCCCTATCCTATCTTATCATCCAGATGGGGATTTTTTTAGATTCCTCACCAACAACGTAGACCAAGTATAGGATGACAGCTGGCTTTCATTCTGTCATTCTGGAGAGAAGAAAGTAGGGCATGGGGACCCAGTGCAATAATTTTCTATAAGTAGTCACCTCTTCTCCAGAAACCTCATATTTGCATTCAGGAAAATAGAAATAAATGTAGATACTAAAACCTTCAAGAGTCAACTCAGACATGTGTTAACATACAGATTCCAGGCAAACTTCTCCCTTTCTGTCTCCCAGATTCTAATTCAGTAAGTCTAGGTACCCAAGAATTTGTATCTGAGCTGCTGCCCCAGGTTATTCCTGTCAGGCTTGTTTGGGAAACACCACACTGGTCCACAAGCCAGGAATAGAAAACGCTTCTTCCAGAAGACCGGTCTGCCTCTGCTGCCATAGTTTCTTAAGTTGGGTTATTGTACCCCCTCCCTACCCCATCTTTTAACAGCAAGTGAGTAGACTTCGGGATACAGAATTTTTTTGGTTTAAACTTTAGGATGAGACTGAAGGTTGACACTTCTCTCATTGGGCTTTCTCCTTTATCCTTACAGTCCCCTTTGTTGTTTTGTTTTGTTTTTTAAGGAATTCGCCGTTATAATCATCAGATATTCTGGAGTCTCTAAGTGAGCAATCATGATAGTCACCCAGCGTATGATCTCAGTGTTCTACCAAAACTTCACTGGCATCTCCGTTCTCTGTAGTCACTGTTTTTATAATCTCTTTACCTTTGTACAACTAACAAGATGGTCTCACATTTATTGTCCCCTTTGAGTCTCACAATAACTTTGGAAAGAACAAGAACTATGGGGAGCTGTACTCTTTCTGTAAATTTGAAATATATGTTGAAATATCTGAAGTAAAAACTATTTCAGAGTATTTGGAGTGAGGTGTGAGAAGACTGAAGTCCAGTACGCACATGGGTCATGCACTGTGTCAGTGTGGTATGGAGGCACTTTTCACTGAAAGGGAATCTCTGTTGTTGTGACATCAACACCCAACAAATAATAGGCATTGTGTCAAACTCATTTGGACAGATTGAGGGTTGACCTCTTCCCAGATGCACAGAAACTACCACCCATTCCTGCCTCAGGTCTTGCTAATTCCTTTTCTCTAACCAGAAGAAAAATACAAATACGCAAGTATACACAGTCGTAAAAGTATCCGTTTTCAAACTGTGTTTCTCAAATACCCTTGAATCCTTTAAATGTTAAACAATAACCTTAGACCTTTATACTTTCGCAGTTTCCCAGGTACTTTCACACGTATTCTCTCATTTAATTCTTAACAACCACATAGGAGCTACATAAAATATCCACCTTTTACAGAGGAGAAATGGAGGCTGAGAGAAGGCTCAAGGCCCCGTACTCAAGAGGTGACAGATCCTGGACCTCCAAATAGAGTGTTAAGACGTGCGGTCTCGTTTCCTCCTAAGGGGTGTGAGGGCGATCGGCTGTGACATCTGTCACTCCCTCGATGCCTGGGTCGATTCGGCTAATGTGGCTGGCTAGCACTCCAATTGTGATGAAAAACCAATAAGGCGTGTATTCTGCTTAAGCTTTCATAAGCCCTAAAATTTCCAAATTACTTAAATACATCTTCTAAAGTCCCAGACTCTTGGAAGCATGAGTTCAGAGAAGGCAAGGAAAGAATGCTGGCTGAGAGCTAATGTCACTGGCGGTGAGGCACTGCTAGGTCACCCAAATAAGGGGAATGACGTGATGGTTAACCTAATAGCAGTTCCAGAAAGACGCTGCCCCTGTGACTTCAGTTCATCCACATCCACTTAATAGAAACATTTTATAAGAATTCACTATGGCAATAGGATACGAAAATGTTGACCATTGTTCTAGAATCCATTTCAATGCAAAAAAGATAGCTACTAAGATTAATGTCCTCGCCAGAATTGCGAAATTATTCCTCTCCTATGTAGAACAATTTGTCAAACTGCTACTTTGAACTTTATTCAGAATCCCTTCAGGATTCTGTTCAACAAGTGTCCCACCTGCCCTTCCTTTGTCTGACATGCGCATTTTTCCCCCATAAAACAGGATCTTCAGAAGCAGGCTGGAACACTGGAAACCCAAGCCGGCCCCCACGCCTCAGGCCTCCACCCGCTCGCCGTGCATCCCTTTCTCGTGGTTTAATGAGAGCCGAAAAGGATCCTATTCCTTCAGGGACCTGCCTTCACCTACAAGTCCCCTTCAGCCTTCTCCTGAAACTCTAATTTCAGATAAAAAGGGGTCCAAGGTAGAAAACACATGGATTTAAAAAGCAAACAAGAAAATCCCAAATCCTTCCTCCTCTCCAGTCTTTGGAAAGGATTCTCAACTTGTGTGTTTGCTCTGGACCTGAGAAACCAATGTGATAACACTCCAGTAAACCATGCATGGTATTTCTTGTGTGGGGGAAAGGAAAGCCTCATTTAACCATCACCTTCCTTAATGCTGTTCCATTCTAGATTGTACGTTAATCTTTGATTTGCCTGTCTTTTCACATATTGCTATTAAATCTCAGTTTGACAGTTAAGCCATGCTGGGAAAGATGCATTTGAATCATGGAACAGTATGATAGATCTGTTTACCAAGCGTTCCACTTTCAATTACATTACCAGACTATTTTTACTGTGCTCTTCGAGATTTACTGGAAAACAAATAAATTTGGGACTGAATATGTGTTCAATATATCTAAGTGAAACTCTTTAAAACAAACCAGTGCTGACATAGCACCCTTACTTATCTCTTCTTTTTAAATCAAACTTCCACGTTGAAAAACTTATAATCTCATCACCAAAGTTCTCTAACTTGAGCAGAAATAGAAAATATAATTGCATGGGTGTTGTTTGTTTTTAAACGCATGATGGTTATTTCCAGCATGACGCTGCAAACCTTATCTAACATTTTATTGGAACACATACAGTGGCTAACTTTCACATGTTGTTTGGTCTCCTTTTATCTGTGTTCGCTTTTCTTTCTCAAGCAGAAACGTGTGATTAATGTGAATTTAACTCTTTTCTTGAGGTCGGCAGCTCACAAGGTCTTGACAGGGCTGTGGGTTGTGTGTCTGTTGACATATCAAATAGTAATGTGTTGTGTTCAATGCTCTCCTGCTTACATGTTCTCCTAGCCTAGCTCCGTGAGCTCGGATTTAGTCTCTATGTCGGAAGTTTGAGCAAAACTTGGGGTTGGTTTGGAACTGAATTCTGCAGCCTCTGGCATGGTAGTTATTTTTGACAACCGACAGAACCCAGTGGCCAGGGAGCTAATGGAAAACTAATGGGCCAGTTCCTAAGGAAGCAGAATATGGAACAAGATGGTGTTGGCCAAGGGCTTAGAGTTCCTCGGAAGCCAGTCATTCTAGAATTACTAGCTAAAGAAGTTTTGGCACTACTAGACCACTTGGATCTTGAAACATTTTTGGTATTGGAGCTAAGAAATCTAAATGTAGTTTGAATAATTCCACCATTAGCTTGTCCTGGAGGGACTCCAGATTTGGTTTAAAAAATATTTTCACAAGTGCAGCCATGTGGTCATTCTGAATTTACTTGACTTGAGTAGCCACTGAACATTTTGATGAAGTTTTGGGGAAGTTGTTTTTTTCTTTTCTTTTTTTTTTTTTTACACCCCCCCCCCCCCAACTCCACCGGCCCCAGGTGATTATTGGGAGAGTGTATCTGTTCTGCAGCCTCTTCGGAGCTCTGCAGGTGCTGTGGGAGAGTCGTATTTTAGCATGTAGCTACGAGTGTATTGTCAGACTCTGACCTCCCCCAGAACTCATCATCCTGAAGGTTATATCCAGGGGACGATCGGCCTTTTCTCACGGTATTTATCACGGCCAATGGCAAGCGATTCTTCCCAGGGGGTGCTCGAGCTACCTTTCTAATATGGATGGCCATCTGTTCCTAATAACTCAGGCTCTCCACACCATCTTGTATTTTTACTTGCACTGCTACTCATCGCGAGTAGGGTCAAAGAAGATAGGCTTATTAATGTTACTCCTCTGAGCAGTTGCAGAGGATAATGAAGGCTGTATCCTTGAAGAGGGATTGAAGAATGATTGCTCCAAAACACCTATCCTTATTCTGATGGAGAAAGCGCCCAGAATTCCCCATCAGTTGCAAAAGGCACGGTACCCTCCACCACCGCCGCTTGAAGGTCATCACCAAACCAAATGTGAATTTCTCCGAAGATGACTTAAAGAGAACCTGTGTAGGACTGGCAGATACACCTACTACTGGTTCTCTCACTGTGCCCACTTAACACTGAGCTTCATTTACTTCCACAGAATTTTACCTTCAACGATGACTTCAGTCCCAGCAGTACCAGTTCGGCAGACCTCAGTGGCCTGGGAGCAGAACCCAAAACACCGGGGCTCTCTCAGTCCTTAGCGCTGTCGTCAGATGAGGTACGCTCACGGCGCTCATGCAGACCCACCTTCTCAGATCATCCATTGTACCCGCCACCGATCCCCCGGGAAAACGTAGATTTTGCATGTAAATCATGGGGGCCATGTTTTCTTGTTTGATGTGAAATCTTCATGATTTCTCTTTCTCTCAACATGAAGGCAAAGTATTATTTCTGAGTCCCTTGAGCTTTCCAGGGACCTCCTCTGCATTACTCTGACTTCATTGAGAGGATTTTGAGCAAGGCGGTGGGTGTGGGAGGCTGGGCACCAGAGAGCAAGAATAGGGAGCAGCTCAGACCGTCCATTCCCTCTCTCCCTCACCCTCCAAACATCACCCTTACCCCCTACTCTACCCCCACCATCACCTCTACCCCAAGTTGAGCATCACCCCTGATTGACAACCACTGCAGTGGAGAGGGGAGAAAAACTGATTTAGAAGCCAGGGTCAAGTTAGCATTGCCAAGAATTCCCAGAAGATCATGTGTTTCCAGGGAAACAGGACATTACATGACTGATGGACTTAGTGTCCCAAGAGAGGAGGAGAGGACAGAAATGCCACTATGGAGGGCAGGGGGTGGGAGGAGGAGAGGCCGTGTAAATAAAGATACCATTGCTCCACATATTTGCTCAAAGTTACTTCTTTCTAACATGATTTTTGATTTATAAAACTTTTTGTCTCCTAAATTTTTCTGCCCGTCCTCTTGAGGCCTGGTGTGATTTTAATTTTAACTCTTTGTACTGTGTATGTTGTGTTTCCTAGTTCTATAACACTTTTCTTTTTGATTCCTTTGTTGCTCCCTCACTCAGAGCCTGGATATGATAGATGACGAGGTGAGCTATCAGTGGGCTGCGTGTGGTGGCTTCTGTGGTATTGTTTGAACCTCCTCTTCTCTCCGCAAAATGATTTGAAAACCTAAACAGTACAAGAACACTTGTGTCTGCCCTGGAGGGTTTCCGTGTGTGAAATCATTTTGCTCTCTGCCCTTGTCTCTCCCTAAGTTGAAGAGATGTTTCTGAGGCAGGAGGATCACCAGGTTCTACCTACAGAGTCCCTCGGTCGATCCCCCCATCACCACTACCTTGACACGGTCCATTCTGTTCCACCTCCTCTGCCTTCATCTCGGCTTACCCCATCCCCTCGTCAGTGTTCCCCGAGGTGACTCCTGTCTCTCCTCCCAGACCTGTCATCGCCTTCATCGCCTCTCAGCTTAGAGGTTCTAGGAACCAAGCTGCCCTCTGCTCTGTCCAAAGTGGTGCTGTGCCCTGGGCGGAGCCAGAGATTTGGAATGAACCACAGACCGTTGAGCTCTCCCGGTCCCCTGCTCCGTGCTCCGGGCTGAGCCGCACTTGACTCATTTATTAAAAGTGATTATGGACATTACCTGCCCTGCCTTCCTCACGGGTTTGCTTGCTGCTCAAATGAAACCCTGGCTGTGAAATTTCCCCTCACAATGCTTGAGGACTTAAGGCTTTCCTCTTCTGAGGGGAAGATATCTCAAGATTTCTATATGTATTTTTATAGACCTCTAATGTCTTCTCTGAGGCTACACGCAGAGTGATGCATTGCATATAGAAATGAATCAAATACTTGTTTTCCACATCTCATACTCCTTCCAAAATGTTCTAATGTAAAGGCTTGCAATATTGGAGTGTATTTTCCGGTAGCAAACATCCTATATTAATAATGCTGCTTTATCTGGGGGAATTTTTAAATTTCCAAATACCTAAAAAAACATATATAGGTGATAAGATAACTATGCATGTGTGATACACACACAACTATAACCATTAACTTATTATCCATTTGATGGTGTAAAGATAAATGTGGCTCTAGTAGGCAAGAAATTCCTTTTGATAGCATAATAGGCCGTGGCGAGCCGTAGCTTTTTGGTCCTTTAACAACCCTGCATAACATTCCTACCTCAGATCCTTGATGATGGACAGTCTCCCAAACACAGTCAGTGTCAGAGTCGGGCGGTCCATGAATGGAGCGTGCAGCAGGTTTCCCACTGGCTCATGAGCCTAAACCTGGAGCAGTATGTATCTGAATTCAGTGCCCAAAACGTCACTGGCGAGCAACTCCTGCAGTTGGATGGCAATAAACTTAAGGTAAAGAATTCTATCTCTGTGTGAGGTTACCAGGTGTCAGTTGTGTTGCTCATGGCACCTGAAATGTTTCCATGAGACAAGAATGGTCTGCCTATCTGAGAGGGAATTCTCATCAATGGTCGGCAAAAAGGACGTTGCATCATTTCTGAGCAGTAAACAAAGTTTCAAAAAGTCATCAGAGATGCCGAATCAAACAGGATGCTGCCAAGGGGGAGAGCTAGGGGCTCACTCCATTGCTTCTACCCAGACATGTGGTCCATGTATGAAGTCTGTTGACTTCCTGTGTGGTAGGAGTTGTAATAATGGCTGATGTGGACTCTTTCATCACATGAGAGTGAAGACCTAGATCCATGAATCTTTCCTTCTTTATTCATTTCTTCTCCACCCCTGCTCCTCCCTGCACACCTCTCCAAAAGTGGGACGATAGTCTCCTCAGAACTTTCTTCCCCGAGTATGTGCAGGCCATGTCTCCCCTGCTCCATCCCACTCTCATTTCACCTGTCCAGTCCATCCCTTTTAGAGACTGTGGGGGATGGGTGGGGACCCACCCCTGTGAAAAAAGGGCAAAAAGAGCTTACATTGGGCTCCCAACACCCAACCTCAGCCCCCTGTTGGGCTGAAGGGCAGATGAGTATCTCCTGACAGTCTTGAAAAGGTTAGAGATCAATCAATAGTCTGTGATTATGAAGGCCCCATTGACAAGGCTGTCCCTGTTGGGGAGATGGATGCATCCCGCTGTTGACTCTGAAGGTCAGGAAACATTTAGAGTACGCAACCAACTCCCCTTATTCTGAATTCCAAGCTCACTAAGCAACCTCCTCATTAACAGGAATCCTTTATAGGTCTGCCTACAGGGAGAGAATGGCTAGTCATGCTGACATGAACATTCCGGCCCCAAAGACATTTTTGGTCCTCGTTGTAAGTGACTGCATTGGCAAAAGAGAAGCCACTTCAGTTCTCCCTGCCCTTCTTGGGGCCCTCTATGGCAGCAGGTGCCCACTCCTAGCTTTTAAAAATATTGACAAGTTTAGCGATACTCTTACCTGTAAATGTCTATGGCCCAAAGGTTGGAGAAACAGAATTGTGCCCCCCCCTTTTTAAAATTCCTTCACCCATTAGTTACCAGTTTGGCAAGCATGTATTTAATGGGATTTAAGGTGTGCTGTGCTAGGCACTTTGAAGGGCAAATAAAGCTTATTAGCCCCTAAGTGTGGAGATTTTTGGCAAAAGTAAGCAGCTTTTTCTAGGTTTTTACCTCTTTGATTATGTTTAAATCAGTCCTTGAGTCTGAACACATTATGATATCAGCCTCTTCCTAAGCAGAGAGGTCACTGGTTCTCAAGTTCAGTTTGTTTATGTATTTCCTTCCTAGGCTCTGGGAATGACGTCATCCCAGGACCGAGCCGTGGTCAAAAAAAAACTCAAGGAAATGAAGGTATCTCTTGAGAAGGCTCGGAAGGCTCAAGAGAAGATGGAAAAACAAAGAGAAAAGCTGAGGAGGAAGGAGCAAGAGCAGATGCAGAGGAAGTCTAAAAAGACGGAAAAGATGACCGCGGCGTCAGACGGTGCTGGCGAGCAGTAACGCACACCCCCTCCCAGACAGCTCTCCCCTCTTCCCGCCCTGCTCTCCTCCCGGGGACGAAGGAACTGATGGCAGGGGTAATGTGCTCTAGGCCGAGTGGGGAACCGCGTGTGGCATACATGCATTTTCTGCAATAATAGAATACGCTTTTAATTTTCGCCTCCTGAAATAATCCCAAGCTACCTTTGTTTATTACCAAACCAAGGGTCTCGTTTGTGAAAGATGCAAAATAGCTGCGTTTCATTCTCTCTTCTCTTACTTACCACTCTCTTGTGTTGCGTTGGGTGGGTGGTGTCCCTGGGGGAATCGGTGTCACCCTGCCCAGGAAAAGCGTGGTGCATCTTGGAGCACCATGATTTTTCAGTCTGGGAATCCTGAAACTGAGCAGTGGCTCGTATCTGCGTGGCCGAGAGCCTGACTCTACCGTGAGATCGGGGCTCCGGAATCTGCTCCAGCGTGTGGGAAAGTCTCCCCCCCACCTCGTGTTTGTGTCTGGACAGTGAGACAACCCCACTGTAGAAACACGGGTGCCAGGCCGCATAATTATATCCGGTGGCAAAAAGCAAGCAAGCTCTTCTGTTTGCTGGGCATCCGAAAGAGAGAAAAGAATTCATGATTTGTTAACCCCAGAAGGAAGCAGAAGCCTTCAGAATGTGGAACCTCAGGATTCTGAGGGTAACATTTGTCCTCCAGATTGAGCCGAACAAAGAAAAAAATCAGAGGTTAACACAGCCCCAGGATATTGGGATCCATTGTTTACTTTGCTCCCACTGTGTGTTCAGTAGTCCAGCGACACAGACACACATAACATAGTTCCTTTATTCCCCAACAAATTGAAGGGGAAATTGATTTTTAAGGAAACCAGCATTTTCAGGTTTCCTCTCCTGGGGAACATTCTGGCTAGTCTTCAGCCTGACTGTGACACAATCAGGAACTTGTCACATATTTTCTACTTAAGATTTCCCAAGTGGGCTCAGTTAGTGTTTTAACAAATGTACTTTTAAGAAAAATAGAAATGCCGGTTAGAGAAAATTTAGATGTGAGTAACACTCAGCCAGAGAAGCAATTTTATTGAGCACACAGAATGTTCCCGTAAAGGAGAGCTGACAGATTTTATAGATGTTTCGAATGGTTTTTCTGAGCCGTTCTCTTTCATTCTTTAGAGATTTCCATGTTACAGGTAAAGTTTGTTCACAGGAGACAGTCTACCAGCGGAGACAGTTAATGCTGATTTTAAAGCCAGTATATGAAAGATTTCGGCATTTCATCCAACTAATTCAAGCAGAAGAGACTAGGGCAGAAGGAGGAGAAAATAAACTCATCTTGAGAAACTTCCAATGATCGGTTATTGTTTGTTGTTGTTGTTTTGCTTTTTATGCTCATGTTTCCGGTTCTGCATTGGCTGTAAAAATGAGGTCATCCACTTTCCAAGGAAAGGGACAAGTTGCAAAATAAGAGTTGAGGTCAGACAAATCTTCAGCTAGTATTTTACTTCTTTTTACTGCATGGTAGGGGGGTCTTTGTACCATACACTGGGCAGGTCGTATACACAGAGCTTGGGGAAGGCCTTTGAAGGTTCCAGGTAACAGATAATGTAAACAGATAATGTAAAGCCCATCTAGCACCAACTTGTATTTTGGACATTGTGACTTTTTTTTTTAATTTATATATATATATATATATATTATTTTTTCTTTGCTTGCCTGAATATCTGAAATCTGGAATTGGCTACACTAGAAACTTATAATCCTGTCTCTCCCTAAGGCCTGTTTCCTTTTTGGTGACAGAGTATTGTCTGTTCTACTTTGATCCTATTGTCCCTAGTACAGATCATTCATTCAATGCTCAGAAACATTGACATAAAGTAACATTGTGTTTTACAATGATCGGAGTCACTATGTATGTCTTTCTGACTATCTTCATTTGCTGTATGATAATGAAACTGCCATACTGGATACTCTATTAATATTTGAGATGTGTGGTGCTTTGCTATTTATTAATATCCTGAGAAACAAGGAACCACTATTCATGAACTACAAAATTCAGCAGATCTTTTCTAATACTAAAAGACTAAATTGGTCAAAATCTGGTAATACTAGTGCTTGCTATTGTAAATTTTTTGCCATTTTTGCTTATCTTCGGGGGAAAAAAGTGATCTGGATCACACTGGAAGTTTTGCTCTGTATTCATTTTAGGAATGGAAATAGATGATGATTATCTTAAGTGATGTTTACACTCCGGTAATATTTGAAAATGGATGTACATACTGGAAATGTCTATAAGTCTCAGTCTCTGCACATAATTTATGATCTCTATTATATCGTATTTCCTTAAATGTTTTAGAAGTATTGTTCTTGAACTTTATTTGTGCGCTTCCAATGTTTAGACCAATGACCAACTGAAAATATTATAAATCAAATCCTTCTTCCTCAAATCACGTAGTTTATAAGTATTTTGATTTTTAAGTTAAGTTACAGTGATTTTAGGTCTTAATGAGTTATTTTAATATTACTACTTAAAACTGCTGAAATTGTAAAAGGCACTTGATTTGACTGTCCAGCCAAGGATGACATGTAACTGACTGATCGAAGAGTATGAAAACAAAGTACAGGACCTCAGAACTTACGAGTATTTTGTTTTCATGTTATTTCTTTTCTTGACTCTAGTGCATGATGCCTAATTGAGGTTCCAGTGTCTTCAACAACTCCTACTCTAATGCTAGTGGTTTTTGGTGTCCCTACAGTTTAACATAGACTTGTTGCTTCATGAACTGTAAGAACTTTGCAGTTTTTTTATTTATCAGAAAATGAACAAAAAGGGAATATCTGGTTGCTATGAAATATATTCAGTGACAGCTCAGTATGACTCTAACAATAGCCAAACTGTTTTGGGGTATAGGTAATGCTTTGGGGGTTAGGGAATGTGTGGTGAGGTCAAGCTGTAGACAGGGAGCATGAATGTCCAGGACAGAGTTTTCCATTGAAGGACTTTAGTTTTTATAACAGATTACTTGATTTAAGACCATCTCCCTTAAAGTAACTCACAATCTATGTAATCTTTTTTTTTTTTTTTTTCGCCTGAATCCAAAGTGTACTTCTGAGTGCTTCATTAGGGCAGGAACCTAATTTTGCCCATTTGGGCACATTGATGAAGTCCACCATTAATTTCATGACAGTAAAACTGCCATTCTACAGTTTTCCTCCTTTAGTTGGGCTTGACATGGGTTTCCAGCCCTCAACATCACGGAAGTATTTTTAACCCACAGTGGTTCGTGACGGCAGTATGCTAGTGCTCATTCCAAACTTAGCTTTCAAGGGGCATGAAATGGGACCACCTACTCTGGGCTTCTTTGTTGTTGTTGCCAACAAAGTGCCAAGAGGACAGCAGAGGAACCCAGTTAACCCTTGCTGCTGCCTTTCATCCTGTGTCTCCCTGGCCCGAGATCATAAGCTGCCCCAGGCCTGAGCTACAAAAACAATCACAGGTTGTTGGATCTAGGACCTTAATTAACCTTTATGGTTTTTTGCTGAGGACAAAGAATTCTTGTCTAGGTTGTTTGTGTAATAGGATTAACATGTGCTTTAAAATTATATTTTAAAAGGTAAATAAAAAATTGCATTTATATGGATGTTCTAACTCATTTATAAATGTTAAAGATTATATAGAACGAGCTTCAAGAGAAGAAACCCAGTGTTTGAAGAGTCTAAAGGGAGAGGTCCCAACGATTCTAAAAGAACTGTTTATACTTTGGAGGTGTTGTAGCTCCTCATTATATTGACATAGTTAAGAATTACCAAATTCCATTTGAACAACTAAATTTTCTGTCCCAGTAGGGCCCTGGTGAGGGGCATTTCAATCTGGTGGATAGTGGTCACTACAGTTCACATCACCTACTTAATTCTAAGTCCTCAGTGCTTTCTGAAGGAAAGGTAAAATGGAAAAGAAAAGCCCAGGGTTTTTCAAAATAGCTTTTCAAATTTATCTTTAATCAAGGACCCACCCTTCTACTATTCTGAAGCTAAGCATTGAAGGATGAGGTCCAGAAATAAAATGTGCACATTTTCCACTAGAATTGTTTTCCTTCTGATAATGGGGAGTCAATTCTCAAAAGAAAGCCATGGTATAAGAAATATGAATGTGTTTCCGTGGCTCATTCCTGAAAAACAGCCTGGGTATGTAGGCAGATTTTTGTTTTTATATTTGTCTTAGGTATTTAAAGTCTCAGGAAATTTAGTCTTGGTCCAAAACACTGGGGGGAAAATCCTACTAGACAGTACACCAGTAGTATTTTAACAATTTACAGTAGCAGTGTAGACTTGATCCCACCAGGAAGCCAGAGGGCAAAGAGAAAGCTTACAGAATCTCCTTTCCCCTGGAAAATAAAAGGTTCAGGTTCTACCTTCGGGTAAGCAGAGGGTCTTTCAGTGCTTGTGTGCGAGCGTCTGTGTGGATGTGTCGAGGGAATGGTTCTGACTTGAAGCTCACGTACGTATGCGGTGTGGACCAGTCACAGTATGTGGCCTGCTTCTGGACCTATGGACTGGGGAAGGACGGAAACGGGATGATTTCCAGTCCTTGGCCCTACCCCAACCCCAAAACTGCTAGAGATTCGAGAATGAATAGGAGGTAATGCCTAAGAGAACCAGAGGCAACTTCTCGATAATGTGTGTGCTGCGTGTGTCGGTATACAGAACTACATATGTGTGAATATATTCCCACCTTACATACACACACATACTCCGCAATGACACTGCATAAAAAATATATATTGTATATGGAACTTGGTCATGTCAGTTAGGACCCCAAGCAGTAATCATAGCCTTATTGCCACTTCGCGTGCGTGTGTACATTGAATGACTCATAAGATTTTCAGAGATTTTTTTAATGTAAGTATTTCTACTAAATGCACTTATCCTTCTACATGTTTATATATTTTGGTAAAATTGATTTATTAGATACTTGGTATTTTAGTAAGATAAAGTTTCCTCAAATGTTTGGTTAATGCTTTGATGTCAAGATTGCACATTGCTGAGTCGAACCTCAGAAATTTATGCAGCTTTGGGCATTTTCAACTGCAGAACGCAGTTTCCTTGGCTAAAAATTGCACGTGTGTTCTTGTGCATTCGCTCGTGCTCCACAGCGACCTACTTGGTAGCTGTGATGCTTCAGTCACTACCTGCTGGCTCTCTGGTGGCCCTGTGGCCATCGCGTGATCATTTATTTACTTCTTCCATGGAGTGACAGCATGGTTAGGTCAGTGCCAAACAACGATGCGAGCGGCTGTGAGCGTGAGTATGTTGTTGGAAGGTGTCCACTTCTCTTCCTTTTAGCTGTTGTATCCACACACCCAGGTTTTCTTTGAAGGATTTAAATCTTTCACCCGTGAAAGAACAATTGGCCACGAAGTGGGAACTAATAGGCACTCCAGCTAGATCACACCTCCCAACAACATCAGATTTAGTTAGTGTTTTGTGAAACCCCTCAAATTATCTATCTTCATCTATATATGTTTTCCTTAATATAATTTATGGTCGCCCCTACTGCTTCTGTACTAGCTTCTGTGTTTTTTAATGGTGTTGTGATTAAACCACAAGCACGCCTGCTACGTATCACTAACAAACCCGGCCAGCTGGAAAAAGAAACGAGAGAATGAATTCTGTTCCATCTTAAGAAGTTGATTTATTTTCACTTTTCTTTATGTATCACTAAAGGAAAAGAGTTGTTTGAAAAACCTTTTAAGTCCAATAAGTATGGATAGCATGTTATCTGAAACTTTTAATTTGTACATTTCGGTGTCTGATCATTTGCATGGAAGAGACAATAGTGCCGCGTCTGAACTGTTCTCTTGTGCTTGGTTAGTATGTACTTCTCTAGATTGTTCCGTTTCAAGTGACATTTCTTACTCTTTGGTTTTCAGAGGCATTTGAATCAAACTATCACAGTGGTCCTCTGTTTTCTGACCAACCTAAAAACACCTGTGATTCAATTTAATTTGTCCGTGTAAATAAATTTCTTGCCAATGAGTATTATTGTTGTTAGACAACGAATGCAATAAAAAGAGAAATACATGTCGGAGTAGGCTGGTTTTTGGTTTGGGTTTTTTACCCCGCTTCCATTTTCACCTTCAATTAAAACAAGCCTTGACTGGGTAGACCTGTATTAACTGCCAAAATGCATCTATCAAGCAAGAGCAGAGTGCACGTTTTCCAGGGAAGTGAAACTAAAAATGAGTTTTAGCCCCAGCAAAGTGTAAATTGGCAGCTAGCATTACATATGAAAGCACAGTTAGGGAACTGGGCATAAAGTAGAAGGTGTTCCACTAGAAGCTTCCTCACCCGCCTTCCGGTTCCAGTACCTGTCAGCCCGGCCAGGCTCTGTGACAAACACAGTCAACAGCAGGCCTCGCACAGCACAGGGCGAGCTCAGGGCAGGCCGGCCCACGGGATGGGGTTCTTGGTGGCAATTTTATTTCTAAAACCTTCGATGTTCTGAAGACTTGAATACAGCAAATAAGGGATATCAGTTTCTCTCCCTCTCTCTCTCTGTCTCTGTCTCTCTCACACACACACGAGCCATAATTGATCTGTGACTAAACCTTCACCAAAAAATAAATGAAATAAGCTGGTTTTTCTCTTCCTCCGAGTGTGTTATGAAATCCCTTGCTGAGGGGAAGGGTGTATCCCTTTTTGACTGGCCGTAAGCATATGCCATGTCAAACCGAATAGCTTGCCTGCTTTTTCTGTTGGGTGGGTTGGGGGCGGAATTTGCTTATTCTGTCAAGAACAAGAGGGAACAGAATATAGTTATTTCATTGATGAGATCAAACAACTCTTTTTAAAGGAAACATGGGGGCTTTTTCAACATAAGCCCAACAGCCATCGATAGTTTCAAGACAGTATTTGAGAAAATCCAACTTCAAGAGCTGTGAACAGCGTCACTGAGTAGCTGAGTGCTCCTGGGGCATATGATAGTATGCTCCCTGAAATGGTGACTAAAACAACTCTAATCTGATATGAGGAAAGTGTTTTTCGATCCAAACAAGATGTTCCCATTTACTACTTTAAGTTAGTAGCCTTAAGATGTTGACAGTTCTCGGGGCGCCTGGGTGGCTCAGTGGTTTAAGCCGCTGCCTTCGGCTCAGGTCATGATCTCAGGGTCCTGGGATCGAGTCCCACATCGGGCTCTCTGCTCGGCGGGGAGCCTGCTTCCCTCTCTCACTCTCTCTGCCTGCCTCTCTGCCTACTTGTGATCTCTCTCTGTCAAATAAATACGTAAAATCTTTAAAAAAAAAAAAAAGATGTTGACAGTTCTCAATTTATCAGCAGACCGTTTTCCCCAAAATGCCAGGCCTGACGTCATCATGGCAAGTGCCTTGGAAGAACTTTGTTTCTAATGTGACTGCCTTAGCATCCCAAAGAACTCATGGCCTGGAAGCCATACTTTCAAGAGACAGACAAATAAAAACAAGTAACCTTTTCATACCAGCTTTAATAAGAAAATGACAAAAGTCATCTCTTCTGCCTAATCACATCCCTCAGAAAATAGGCCAAGATTGTTGACTTTTTAATTTTTTTGTTTGCCTTTCTACTGTTTTCTTGTGAGCCTCCCCTGCAAGTAACAATAAGAGAACAAACAAACAAAAAAAACAACCAAAACCTGGTTGAGGGGGGATGGGCAGTGGGTGTCATGCGTGGATGAGTCAGTTAAGCATTTGACTCTTGATCTCAGGCCGGGTCTCAGTCTCACGGTCATGAGTTCAAGCCCCATATTGGGCTCCACACTGGATGGGGAGCTTACTTAAAAATACCACCACCAACAAAAACCAGCCCCACCACCACCACTTGTAACAACAGTACTCTCTTCGGGGGCATTTAGCTTTACCTGAATGGATTATAGGCTTCCGTCCATCTTCAATCACTGAAGCTAACAAACTTCTTTTTTTTTTTTTTTAAAGATTTTATTTATTTATTTGACAGAGATCACAAGTAGGCAAGAGAGGCAGGCAGAGAGAGAGGGGGAAGCAGGCTCCCTGCTGAGCAGAGAGCCCGATGCAGGGCTCGATCCCATGACCCTAGGACCATGACCTAAGCCGAAGGCAGAGGCTTTAACCCACTGAGCCACCCAGGCGCCCCAACAAACTTTTTTTCAATGGGGCAAAGCCACTAACATGTACAGTTTATGCTGAGATCACAGACACTCCCAAGAATGTTAAGATTTTCCTACATGTCATCGCTTCCAGAGAACTGAGTGAGAGTAAAAGGAGAAATGGAGGTCATTTAGGTTTCCATTTACTGAGAAAGTCCTGCACTGAAAGGGAAATGGGAATCAGATTGTGCCAGTATGTCCCATGGCTTTGCTAAGGAGGGATGCCTGGAGCCGAGAGACCTTTGTAGATCACCCCTAGTTCCCCAGCAGGTGACCCAGAGCCCCTGAGGACTGCCGTCTGGGACAACTCGTGAGATCACTATGCTCCTCTGTTTCCTGAACAAGATTCAGCAAGGCAGCAGGAAGCGTCATGGGCTCCCCAGACCACACCCATTTTAGGGAAAGGACTTTTGGATCACATGCAGTTAAACGATTTAAGGCCTGACAACTGACGTGGCAACTGTAGCCATTTTATTGATAGGATTTTTTAAAAATATTTTATTGATTTATTTAACAGAGAGAGAGACAGATCACAGGTAGGCAGAGACCGGGGGGGGGGGGGTGGGGGGTAGGAGAAGCAGGCTCCCCGCTGAGCAGAGAGTCTGAATGTGGGGCTCGATCCCAGGACCCTGAGATCATGACCTGAGCTGAAGGCAGAGGTTTAACCCACTGAGCCACCCAGGTGCCCCTATGGATAGGATTTTTATTGGTAAATGGAGTTTTCGGGTATTTCTAGACTGATTTGCTACTGTACTTTTAAAAAGCCTTATGCACTGATTCTGTTCCCAGATAAACAGCACTGTCATCCTTCCTGATGTGCAAATGGAGGCACGGTTCAGACGAGATCACCGTGGCCCTGGAGATGCAACAAGCCGTTGAAATGGTGGGCTCACGGTGTGCATGACACAGGGGCAGATCGACCTGCTAGAGCTTGCAGTAGAGAGCTCTGTGGAACACGGTGCCAACCAGCAGCTTCCCTTTGTACACAGAGGCCACCGTACTTCCTTGCAGCATTGTACCATTTTCTGCATAAACCAGTGTCACTTTGGGCTCTTCTGTTAAAATGTCCTGGATTTGGATCACCTATCAAAGAAGGAACATTAGCTTACTTTTTTTTTTCTTTTTTTTTTTCCCCGAAGATTTTTATTTATTTATTTTATACAGAGATCATAAGTAGGCAGAGAGGCAGGCAGAGAGAGAGGGGGAAGCAGGAGTCTGACCCAGGGCTAGATCTCAGGACCCTGAGATCATGACCTGAGCCTACGGCGAGGCTTAACCCACTGAGCCACAGAGGCACCCCAACTTACTTTTTCTTTTTAAAGTCACTCAAAAACATAATGTTAAAGATGGATCACTTCTCCTTATGAAGAAGTGTGTAGATAAATCCTATTTTGTTTTAAGGTTGCTCTTTACGAAAGACGCCGGTTTCCTTACTGGCAAAATGACAGGTTTTAAGCAGGTGATCTTAAACAGAGATAGAGACACATAGGCCTACCCAGCCCAGGGCAGAAATAGGAGTGAGCAGCACAGCCTGGTGGGAGACCCAGGAGTAGAAAGGATTATGTGAAATGGGGGACTGGAGGGGAGATGTTCCTCAGTAATAGTCAAATTACTGCCATGCTAGAATTCAGGCCAGTTTTGTGTATTTACAGATGAGCTAGGAATTTGGATGCTTACACTTAATTCTTGGTTTTCAAATTCTGGCAATTAAAAAAAAAATCTCTGTACCATACTCAGATGTTCCTCTGAACTTAAGGTTCTAACTCTAAACATGTAAGATTTTGTAAGCTCAGTTTCCTTCATTTAGGTGAGCAGAAATACCATCGTGTCATTAGCAACAGTGTAGCAGGGTACAAAGCTGATCATGTGTAGTAGCGGATACTTGGCCAGATTTCATATAATTTCCTAGCACACGGGGCAAAGAGCACGCTGTAAGGCAGGGGCCCAGTTTTCTGTTCTGGATCTTCAGCTTCCCATTCGTTTCTTGTTTGTAGAACAAGGTGCATAGGACTAGATTAAGTTTCTTTTTTTTTTTTTTTTAATTTTATTTATTTATTTGGCAGACAGAGATCACAAGTAGGCAGAGAGGCAGGCAGAGAGAGAAGAAGGGAAGCAGGCTCTCTGCTGAGCAGAGAGCCCCGTGTGGGGCCTGATCCCAGGACTCTGGGATCATGACCCGAGCCGAAGGCAGAGGCTTTAACCCACTGAGCCACCCAGGCGCCCCTTAAGTTTCTTTTCAACTCTTAACTTGTTAACATTTTTAAGGCTTTAGGATAAAATACAGTGTCTGGAAGAAAGGATGCTTACATACAAAAAAAAACCAAATATGGCAGACTAGGAGGGCCAGGGCCTATATATAAAGGGTCAATGGGAGCATTTAAAAGGACCTTTTTAAAACAGCCAGCCCCAGTCGTACCGGAGAGGCTCAGTCCTTTAAGCTTCAGACTCTTGGTTTTGGCTCAGGTCCTGATCTCATGGAGCCCAGTGTGGCGGCAATGCACTCAGTGGGGAGTCTGCTGGAAGATTCTCTCTCCCTGCCCCTCTCCCCCACTAGTCCATGCACTCTCCTTCTCTCTCTAAAATAAATAAATCTTCAAAAAAATAAAATAAAATAAAATAAAAAGTAAAACAGCCAGCCCAAAAGACAGACATAGTAGTTACTTAACTGGGAAATAGGTGATGGGGCACCTTGACTTAAGTAAGCCTCTTTCTAATAAAAGTCAGGCACTCTTCCGTGGGGCAGTGCATTAGGTAATGGCTTGTTCCTACTTTTTGCCATTCCTTACCAGATCCATCGTTAGAAAGGAAGCACTTTTTCCAGAACAGCAAACCAAGTCCATGCTATAGCAAATGACCTAAGTTCACCAGATGAGCTAACAAGCAAGAGCAAATTAGAATCTAACATTCTGCTCTGTTCTGCACAGTGAACACACCACAGCATACATCTTCCCAATTCTGTTAAACATACCACACAGCCATCCTAATAGCTAAGAACCAGGAAAAGGCACAAAGGATTGCCATTAAATATAATCACGATTGTCCTGTAAGCCTGGAGAGAAAGGGTATGAAGGGCCATAAAGTAATTGGAAATACACATTTGGTTTGGGGGTTATTTAATCTAAGAGACATGGGCTTTAAAAAGAAATTTTTTTTTTTTTCAGTGGGTGGAAATGAGGCTGATTCTTAAAACAAAACTTTAAAAAGAATATATAGCCATAAACTATGTCAAAAACGGTATCGGTTAGGCGAACCATAAGAGACTATGTACTCTGAAAAACAACCTGAGGGTTTTGAAGGGTCAGGGGTTGGAGGTTGGGGCAACCTGAGGGTTTTGAAGGGTCAGGGGTGGGAGGTTGGGGGAACAGGTGGTGGGTAATGGGGAGGGCACGTTTTGCATGGAGCACTGGGTGTTGTGCAAAAAGAATGAATACTGTTACACTGAAAAAATAAAAAAAAGAAAAAAAATGAAAAAAAAACGGTATCGGTTATTTAACATAAATAATATGTATAACGCATACTGAAGAACTCAAAACAGAAAACCCCAGATGAGTCACAGAAATGTTCAAATGCCTATGGCAAAGTGCGTCTCAAAATTCTTGTTTGCACAGCCAAAATAGTCCGCCGAGTAAAGACCGTGAAGATGAATGGGGTCTTTGGGTGCTATAACTAAGATGGAAGGAAAGGTCTTTTAAACCAAAATAATTCGAGCAAGTGACGGATCTTCCCATTCTGCAGGGAAGGTTTGGAGAGGACGGCCATACGGACGCCAGGCCTGGTGCTGTGTATGAACTCGCGCATACACTGACACACGGGAAGAGGGGATTAAAAGGAAAGGCAAGCAACAAACAAATGATTAGACCACAGCACTGCGGTCCATTCCATTTTTTAAATTATTGTGAATTCCCAAGTTGAAGAAACTCATTACTGAAGTAAAGATAGGGACTCCAGTACAGTGCTGTCTCCCCTCACCCAGCCCTCCACTCTGCCGAGACTCTCACGAAAGCCTACGATGAAGTTTCCTTTGACCCCCAGCTCTGGCTCAGGGTCAGCCCAGGAGCAGCAGCAGCAGGGGAGTGGGAGGACTGAGAGGGAGGTAGAGTGTTTGTTCCGGGCTTCTCCCTGCAGGGTCCCCACTGGTTGTCTCTGACCCCCAACCAGAGGCCAGGTTCCCCTCAGGGGACCCTCTCCACACTCAGCTCTGCTCTCATTCGACTTTCTGGTAACCATTTCCTGCCTCCCGCACTAGCCCTGGGGTAATGCATTTACCCTACGTGTGCCCACACCTTTGTATACAGGACCCTTATTAAATCTCCTCAAATTACCCAATTTAAATGTACCATCTGTCTCCTGCCTAGATTCTGACTAAAATGCCTCCCAAAGTCAAACTCCTTTTAATCTCTCATCATTTGGATCATCTATCCACGTCTCTCCTTATATTTGCACATGTAATTGAGATTTATGTTTCCAACTGAGAAACGGTTGGAATAAGGTCGCCAATCTGATTCATTTTTCAAACTAACCTCTGATGCGGGAGGATTCTCCGGATCGTAGAAGAAGATCTTCATGCCATTGGGATGGCATCCAACCCAAAGGTCCCCTGTCACAGGATCCACGGATATGTTATCCACGAGTGTGTTAAGGTCCAGGGACTTCCAGGTTAAGACAGGGAGAGAAGGAAGGACAGAAAGTGAAAACAGTTGAGAGGTGACGGAACAGTCTCTCAGGGGAAGCTATCTTCTTGTTCTCCTCGGTCTCCACACTGCTGGTTCCAGAACACAATTCTGCCGCATTTCAATATCGCTCAGAGAGTTCCTCTGGCTTTCCATCTATATTAGCATTTCGTCAGTTTCCAGGACAGAGGAGGGAAGGGGAAAATGCAGAATGGCAAGCAAGACTGTTGGAAGTCAGAGGAAATCATCTGGACTAACATCCGTGCATAAACCCAAGAAAAAGTTTTAAGTGCTGCATGAAAGAGTTCCTTCTACAAAAACATGTGCGAATGATATTTATAAGCATTCAGAAAACAACCAGGAAATGTGGATTCATTTTGGATGAGCCCACTGATGAAATGTAGGCTCTTCTTTAATGGCTAAATCATAGGCTGTGCAGCCAGAGAAGAAATGATCACCCAGGGTCTAATTTTTGCCACGGAGTAGGGGAAAAGTTTCTTCTTTGGTTTTCTGATGTTATTCAACTCCCTGTTCTTCTGCTGTTTATTTTCTAAATATAAGTCGTAAGCATGTGATGACTGCACAGATTGCTGTCGAGGCTTTGTACCAGGATCATAAATAATACCAATGATTCTTAATTCCACCATTCATCATCTTGGCTGCCTTCTACTGGGGAGAAATCACATCCATTTGTTTACCTCCAGCTCTCCGTTGGAGAAGTAATATCTACCGTGTACCTCAAACAGAGGCCAGCACACCTCAGCGCCCAGAGACCATGTAATAGCTGCTGGTGACTCATTGCAGAGGCCAGAGTGTGGGCGGGTAGCTGCGGCAAACCGGCACCGCCCTGCCCTGCGCCTCCTACTCTAAATGAGACCTCTCCCCCCAAGTCCATGATGGGGCTGCAGGGGCCGCAGGGGCCAAGCCTCCCAGGAGAGCCTCTCCCAGAGCCATCCATTCTTTCCCTGGAGACAGGCCAGGTCGGCCAAAGGAGGCAGCCAAGCAGACATCCTCTGGCCAGAATCAGCCCCAGGCCTTCTCTGTCCCCCCAAACGCCCATCCATCACAGTGTCAGACAATCTACGCAGATCCCACCATTTTCTTTAGACGAGGAAAATGTGTGTCTCGGGGCTCTGTGCTGTTTGCTAGCTTTGGAAGGGGTAGCTGTCGATTTCTGAACTGCATGGCGGTTGAAAGCCTCCAGAGATGTGAGCTGGGGTGAGAGAAGAAGACACCCAAGCCCGGGGTCCCTGTTCATTGGACACACAATGACTGAGTTCCCACCATGTGCTCTGGAAGCAGCTCCGCTCCCGGAGAGCGGGTACTGGTAAGTGGCAGGCCTGTCTCCTGCCAAGGAGGAGCTGATGCTCCCTCAGGGAGCCCCTTTTGGGCCCAGCAACGAACTCCTGTCTTGCAAATCTCTAATTCCTAGCAAAACTCACTCACTACAATGCACGCAACGGACACATTTCAAGCTTCCACAAAGCCAAGTGGAAGATGGTACATTTTTTGATAAAGGAAACTGAATAAATGATTCTCATTGCAAAAACCTGTGTCCTCTCTTAACAAATATCCCAATTTTTAGAGAAAGGGAAAGCACTGAAGTGGGACTAATTCATTGGCTGTGTCCTGGAATTTTTTTTTTCTTTTTATGGAGGAGGGGATTATTTTATTGTGGTGAAATACACATAACATGAAATGTGTCATTTTAACCACTTTAAAGGTAAAATTTTGTGGCATTTGTACACTCACAGGGTTTGGCAAGCATTGCCCCCAACCATTTCCAGAAACTTTCATCATCCCAAACAGAAACTCTGTACCCAATAGCTCCCCATTCCTACCTCCGTGAGTCCCTGGTGACCCCATTCCAATTTTTGTCTATGAATTTGCTTATTCTAGGACCTCATATAAGTGGAATCACACAATATTTATCCTTTCGTGTCTGGCTTACTCCACTTAGCATGAGATCCTCAAAGTTCCATCCATGTGGGGGCATATATTAGGACTGCATTCCTTTTTAAGGCTGAATAATATTCCATTGTATGTGCATAACACATTTTGACAGGACATAAATCCACCCACATCTCATCGCAAATTCTAAGATCAGTCTCAGCTCATTTATCAAATTTCCTGATGCTCTAAGTATTAATGAATTAACTGGTCTTGATTAACCCATTCCTTCAACAGAAAAAAAGGACATTCCAGTCACAGGGGTAGACTCAACTGAACTGTTATTTCAGCAGATGGGGCCTTACCTGTTGCCAAAAGGAAGCCAAATGTCAAATAAGTCCTTGGCAGGACCAGTGTCTTTACTCTTCTGTGTTGAATATATATTGGATGGGGCTCCAGTCTTATAAAATTAACTTTCAATTTACAAAAGTAACTATTGTTGCAACCACCATTCGTTTTCATTCCGTCAGCCAGTAGGAGTGTGTGAAATTCCATTTTACTTCTGCTAATACCAAATTGGCCACACCGATGATTTTTAATGTCAAACGTGATGCCACGTGGGATGGTGCTTTGAGCTCACTTTCCCGCAATGAAGCCCCTCACGACAGCACATTGCATGTCCTGACGGGGACAGCTCCGCAGGGCCTGGTGACAGCGCCTCGGGCTGGGGGTGGCTGTGGTAAGAGAGCCAGGTCCTATTTGTAAGGGACAGGGGACTACCTTCACCCAGCTCCACTTTCCTGCTACCTCCTCTTTCCTCTCCTTTGTGTTTTTACTTCTTCTGACTCAAACCTTCAGATCGGATCATAATCGACGGGGGTGGAAGTTAAACCCCTGAAGTGTACCCGGCCCCATCGTAGTAACTGCACAAGTCTTTGGTGAGTGCCTACTACATGTTAGGAACTCTTTCAGGAACAAAGAGAAAACACCCTGTCCTTCTGGCACTTAAACCCTAGTGGAAGAGATGGAGGATAGAGAGGATAAATAAAATATACAGCATTTCACGTACAAAATATAAGTAAAATATGTAATATTAGTAATGAATGTTGAAGGGAATTTAAAGCCATCAGGAGAAAAGAAGAGCGTGTGTGTGTGTGTGTGTGTGTGCGTGTGTGTGCTGGAGGAGGTCATCAAGAGGATGTGACCACCAGTTGATCGTCAAGCCGGACCCAGGCATTTGGAGGCTCCTTGACCCCTCCCCTGTCCTTGGGATATACATTCTGCCCACTGTTTCCACAGTGGGAGCTGTTCCAAGGACATAGCCTTGAGAGAGTAACATGCTATTGAGACCATCTGGACAGTGTGTGCAGCTGAATCCAGTTAAGACCTCTACGTAAACTTTTAAGATTCTGGTCGGAGGTTGTGGAGATCTACTTGTCCCACGGCTGCTCAAGGCAAGCCTCATATGACATTTCTCTTACTTATTAAACCTGCCACCCAGCAATCAGAATGGTCTGCCTTCTTTTTTGATCTCTCCTTGCCCTCCGTGTATGGGGACAAGAGACCAGTTTCCGATTGCACCCAGGAAGCTCCCCAGACTGCAAAGCTAATAATCAGTGAGCCAGCCAGGTGGAGACCAAAGAAATGGGCTCTAGGAAGGAGGTGTCCTTGGAGGAAACCCCGAGTTGGCCATTGATCTCTGTGTGGGGAAGGGTGACCCCATAGCCAATCCCTAAGCACTACCATGAGCTCACCGATCCCTGCCAGTGCCCGCTGATCGCATGCACTACTCAGCCATAACAAGGAATGAGATCTCACCATTGTAAAAACACGGCTTGACTTAGAGGATATTATGCTAAGTGAAATAAGTCAGACAGAGAAAGTCAAATACCATATGATTTCACTGAGCTGTGGAATCTAAAAAAACTAAACAGATGAACAAAGAAACAAAGGAAACTGTACAGAGAATTACCTGGGAGTGGCCAGAGGCGAAGGCTGTGGGGGATAGCAAAACAGCTGAAGGATATGAAGAGGTATAAACTGCAGGTTAAAATAAGTAAGTGACAGACGAAAATATAGTCAATAATGCTGTAATACCATTGTATGGTGGCAGTGGTGGCAGACGGTGACGATACCTGTGATGAGTACAGAGTTGTGTACAGAGTTCTCCGATCACCATGTTGTACACCTGAAGTCATGTGTCCACTGTTTAACAAATACATTAAATTAAAAAAAAGAAAGTGAGAAGAGATTAGAGAAGGATATGTGGGTGCTCGCTACTCTGTAGCTTTGGGGCTGGCAGACAAAGGGAGAGAACAAATCATCAGCGGAAGCCCTTGCACGCCATTTTGCAAAGCGCCAGCTGCTGAGGATTAAGGTCCAAGCGCTGGGACAAGGTCTGATTGGGAAGCTAAGAGGTGGAACGCCTGGGAAAATGGGGAGAGTGAAGAAGTTGCTGTGAAGGGAACAAAACGCCCCATGCTGTCCAACCCCGGGGACAAAGGAAAGCAAAAGCACCACGATGACCCCAGCCAGCAGGGCAGCCTCCAACGGAGGAAACATTCGTGAAGACAGAATGTACTTCCCCTGAGTTTATTGATACAGCTGCCAAGTTCCAGCAAAAGGCCAGAGCAAGTATTCCAGTGTGGTTCGTACACCTATGGGATGTGGGGGAGATGGCATTTCTCCGGGCAGGAAGCAGAGAGAATGAGTGACATCACCACACACTCGGCCCCCCGCCGCACCCGCACGGCACTCAGAGGTTCAAAGTACCACTCCCTTCTAGACTGGATTATCCTATCCTGCAGGGAGCTTTGGCCCAATGAGGGCCCCTCCCTGGGCATGTGGAGCCCTGAAAATCTAGAGAGGAGGTCCAACAACCCTTCGGGAGTTGGAAATGAGACAGGCAATCTCTGCCCCTGGCTTTGAAGGTCCTCATCAGGCCACGTTCACGGCAAGAATGAAACATTCTGTACCTCAGTCCACCACCCGACATCTGTTATGGGACCCTCATGTCCATGCTGTGGCCCACGGTGGGACAAGATATCTGTAGTGCTGGGCAATCTGTTGTCAATTTAGGGAAAACTGACAAATCCTAGGACAGGTACAGGATGTGGGAAAGACCTGAGACAGAGAGCTCCCCCATAAAACCTAAAGGTTTTCCCAATCAGCTGTAAAGGTCCAGTAAAAATAACCCAGAAACAAATGTGGTTTAACCTCCTTGCTGCAGGGATCTCGCCAGAACAGAGAAACTGACAACCCAACACTGTGTTCACTGGCCGGCGGAAGCCATAAAACTTGAACAACAATTCAGACCTGTTCCTTCTGCCCCTTACTGTCCCTAATGCCCTGCCTGCTCCAGCAGGAGCCTCAGGAAAACAGTGCTATTTGGGGTGGGTGCCTCCCTAACCCAGGTATAGAGACAGGCCAGGACTGCCTCCAGGTGAGGGCGGGTGGAGATGATCAGAATCGTCAAATTGACAGGCGCCTGGGTGGCTCAGTGGATTAAGCCGCTGCCTTCGGCTCGGGTCATGATCTCGGGGTCCTGGGATCGAGCCCCGCATCAGGCTCTCTGCTCCGCAGGAAGCCTGCTTCCTCCTCTCTCTCTGCCTGCCTCTCTGCCTACTTGTGATCTCTCTCTGTCAAATAAATAAATAAAATCTTAAAAAAAAAAAAAAGAATCGTCAAGTTGAACTCGCTCTTTACTGGTCCTCTAGGAGCTCTGGTGGATGCTGGATCCAAATGCACTCTGACCCATGGTGACCCTCAGTTTTCAGCACCATCAGTGATTACAGAGATCAAATGGTTACCGTTAAGAAGGTTCTTTGACGGATTTAGTGTTCCTCCCTACTACCCCAGGAATATGAGGTTCTTCTCTGTGCAATACCAGAGAATCTACAGGGCACTGATGTCCTATGAGGTGGAGCTGCAAACCTCTCTCAGGGAGTTCTGACCCTGGGTTCCGGTAATCAGACCAGTGCTGAGGGGAAACACGCACCACCAACCAGTACGCCTGCAGCCCCTTCAGAAAATGGTAACTGTTAAACAACATAAATTGCTTGGGGGCATAAAGAGATAGGAGACAGTATCCAAGAACACGCCACAGGACATTCTGCAGGCTTTCCTGGAACAGTTGCAAGGGAGAAGATGGGTCATGAACCCACAGAAAACTCAAGGCCCAGGAACAGCCACAGGCGTTTGGGAGTCATGTGGTTGGGCAAGATGCGCGTTCCAGAATCTGTGATTGATAAGGCATAAGCTTAACAAGCCCTAAGGACTTGAAAGCGGTGCAAACCTTTGTAGGGATTTGGGGGTTTTGGAGGACTTTCATTCCCCATCTGGCATGGTGTCTGTGTCTCTGATACAGACTGATAACGAAAGGACATGTGTGGGACTGGGGACCAGGGCGGCAGGTCTCCTTGGAGAAAGCAAACATACTAGTGAAGGAGATTACAGCCCTACAGCCCTGGACGTCTCGCAAGCAGGGCTGCTATTTGAGTTAGATGTGTCTGTGACTCCAGAAGGGTTGGGCACTGTGGTGGGGATAACAGGAGGACAGAGTACCCCTAGCTTTTGGTCCCAGAGGGGATAGAAACTCCATACACCCCCTAGAGCAAGAGCTCTTAGCCATATATGCAGTACTGCTCCGGAGAGGGGGCTGGTGAGGGTGCGCTCGGGAAGGAAGAGGGCATCAAAGTAAGAACTTCCTTTCCTATCAAGGAGTGGGTTTGGACTACGTTCCATCCACGCATTTCCGCCATGGTTCAAACCCCGACATTGACTACCTTCCGATCCGCAGCGTGGGAACACCCTGTCCACCTGCCCTCTGTCTCCAGAAACACGGGCACTGCTAGGCTTGGTAGAGGAGGAGATGCATTGCCCTCTCCCCCCACTTTCCATGGCAGTCCTTGCAGCTTGTAGAGAGGGAGTGGGGGATGGATCTAGTCGAGGGAATCCATCCCTCCCGCCCCAAACCTGAGTTGCTCTTCAGCCCAACACTGACACCATCTGGATGGAAGCAGGAAGAATCCACAGCAGCCCCTGGGCTGAACTTGAGCGGTTTGGCTGGTGGTCACTCCTGAGCCCTGACCCTTAACCCTTTGCATTGACCTTTGGACTGTTGTAAAGGGATTAATCCCCGGCGGCAAGCCAGGGTGTGGATGATGGGAATAAGACCCCGCGGAGTCAGGATATGTGGAAAAACATTTGTGTTGGCTAGCAGAGACTTGAGGCAGTCCCCACTGTCCTCCACATCCCAGCTCGGGCAGGGCTGACACTCCCTGGCAATCAGGAAGCCATGTCCTAGCTTGGATACAAGCTCTGGCAACATACCCCTTAGGAGATACAGAGAAAAGATGCACAGAAAGAGTAGCCACCCCAGCACCCCGGTGGGAGGGCATATTTCCAAGGAGGCTCTAGTGTCCTCAGAGTAGAGTGACTTGGTCAACACAGCAGTAGCAGGCCCGACGTGTTTTAAACAACGCCCAAGGCAACAGCCAAGACAACTGCCAAAGAAGTCCAAGGCCATCCCTTGAGACTGGCAGAGCCCTGGCCAAACTCATCCAGTAGGCCTTAAATGAGAGCCAACAGAGCCTGTCCTTACCGAACACTGAAATGTCTCTAATAACAAAAGCCGTCCTCCAAAACCGGATGGCCTGGAACACTACTTACCACCTCTTTGCCATTATCCAAACAGAATTCTGTGCGTTCACACCTGGCGAGTGTGCCAGAGTGTCATCTCTATTAAATCACATGAGGACACAAGTGAATGCCTGGAGTGATCTGACCTCAGCTTGGGGGACTTAATAAATCAGTGGTTCGGATCATGGGGCTCTTGGATGAAAAAAATTGTCATTGATTTGGGGAATCACTGCAGTGATTTGTGTTTTCCCTTGCACAAACACACTAACTTCGCTGCCTCCGTGCCAGTGGACCCCCCGCACCCCGCATCGCTGACTGCTCAGGACATGTTGCACAAGAGCAGGGTATATGAGATCATAAGAGCTGTCACGAGGGATGGCATGTTGGAGGAGGTCCTTGGAAGGACATGACCTCTGGCTGAACCTCCAGCTGAACCTGGACAACTGAAGGTGCCCCGTCCCCTCCCCTGTCCTTGGAATGTGCATTCTGCCCACTGTTCACACACAGCAGGAGCCATTCCAGGGACACGGCCTTGACGGAGTAAGGTGATGCTGAGTCCCTCTGGACAGTATATGTGACCGAACCCCCATTAAGGCCTCTATAAAAACTTTTAAGATTCCAGTGGGCAAGTGCAGAGAGCTAGTCCTCTTGCAGCACCCAAGACAAGCCAAGTAGATGAGGGTCCTTGTTTATTAAACCTGCCACCAAGCAATGTGGAGTGGCTCTCTGCTCGCCTCCCGTGTGTGGAGGCAGGGGAAGAGGACGGCTCGGACTGGACCAGGAAGCCCCTGAGGTTGCAGACTCGCAGTGTGTGTGCGGCTAGGCGAGCAGAGTCACAAGCTGAGATGAGGTACCCAGGAAAGGCCTCGCTGAGGTGACATTCTAGCGGAAACTGGAAGGATATGAAGAAGAGAGCCACAGAGAACTGGAGGAAGATGATGGGAGCGGAGGGAACGAGTGCCCCCCCTGAGGCGGGTCCCCACCTGGTGAGCTCAGGGCAGGGACACCAAGCAGGGGGAAGTGCCAGAGACAAAGGGAGCGAAATGATGGGTGGCAGGGGTGCGTAGTGGCCGCTGGGAGTCCTTGATACTTTACTGGGTTTTTTATTATGTTTACATGATTTATAACTATTATGGAGAGCGTGGTCATCTGAACTACCAGTTGAGGTGATTTCTTGGTTGTTTCATCAACATAGAGGAAAACATGAAAGGGTGAGTTAGAGGGGAAGAAGGGAGGGAGGGAAAAGCGGGAGGAAGGGAGAAAAAGAGGAAGGGACGGGAAACTAAGCAATGAGAATTCATTAGGGCAGAAAGAATCAAAGTTTCATAGGTGAGTTACTGGGCTTGCTCCTTGCCACTCTGCCGCCGAATAAAAGTGAACAACAAACACACACGATGCTGTTGACTCTTAATAAAGAAGTGAAAAATTGGTTCTCACCCGCTCCAATTAGACAATCCTTTTTTGCTCACTTTTAATTTCACAAATCAATTAGAATCTAATTATCACTCTGCAAACTTATAGTGTTAATACATCTTACCTTCAATGGAGTTAAAGTCCAATTAGCGTGTTTTTCATACACATGAATCTTATGAGCCAGCAATTCAGATATATAGACATACCTTCAAAGAAGAAAGAGCTACATCAAAGCACTTGAAGTAATACGGCTCAGAAGGTTATAGTGAAGCTGGGAGAACTCTGCCTAGGATAGAACTTTGCTTAGAGACAGGAAAATGCAATCCCTCTCAAAGCACACCAAATTGTAAAAAATAAAACAAAACAGAAACCCAACTCAATGAGTTTACAATGTGCAAAGGAGTTTTAATTTCTGAAAGGTTACTTCCTAAGGTAGGAACCTAGTTGTCCCTGATCAGGAGGGAAGAAACGCAGCCCTAGTACCAGCTCTAAATATCTGGGTGTAAAATGTCATCACACCACTTCTCTTTGCTGGTCAACATGGCAACAATCCCCAGGTTCTGCCTCTCAGGGGACAGCGAGTTCTCTCCGGCAGCTGCAGGAAAGCCCTTTGACAACCAGGCCCTTGTTTTAGGCCAGAGAAAGTATGAGAGGAGACAAGATGCTTGGCCGACAGAAATCTTCACCCCTCCTACCCTAAGCCTGATTCTGACCCTGCGCAATTAGTATTTTGAAGGCAGCGCATCCCAGAACAAAGAGAGAAATGACTATGTATTATCTGCTACTTTGTAAGACCAGGCAATGCTATAAATAACTGAAAACTGTCCACATTGTTTCCTCTAATCATGTTACCAACTTCTACCTGAGGATAGAAGATGAGGAAGGGTATATATGAGTGGATACATGGTTTTTGTAGACAGACTAATGATACCCCAAATGTGGTCCCTAGACCAGGGTTTCTCTGTGAATCGTTTGTTTCAGGGTCATCATCAAATAATAATGTAAATCAACTACACCATGAGGCACACTGCCTTGATAAACCGACTCTTCGCCCACAGTAACACTTTCTTGACAGAGAAAGAAGTGTCTTGATTTACACTTTGGTGCAGGCTCTTTATCTTGTCACAAACAGCACAGCTGAGATATATAACTGCACCAGTTCATCTTCTTACGCCCTCAAAACTCTTCCCTCAAAGCAAAGTTGTTTAGTAATACTGAATGTTTATCCCAGTTCCCCTTCTTAATACATACATCGCTCCCTGCAAATTTAGAAGAATATGCCTACACAAAATAGAAAATTTTGACTTGATACATTTTATCCCCTGAAAAATTAAGGTATTTTAACATTCTTCCTAATTTCCTCTTACCAGGATGACACATTAGAGCATATCATGTTGTTTAGAAAATGAGTCCGGGGACGCCTGGGTGGCTCAGTTGGTTAAGCAGCTGCCTTCGGCTCAGGTCATGATCCTAGCGTCCTGGGATCGAGTCCCATATCGGGCTCCTTGCTCGGCAGGGAGCCTGCTCTTCTCCCTCTGCTTCTGCCTACCTCTCTGCCTGCTTGTGATCTTTCTCTGTCTCTCTCTCTGACAAATAAATAAATAAAATCTTAAAAAAAAAAAAAAAAGAAAATGAGTCCCTTCTAAAGGGAACTAACAAGAATCTGGAGAGACGCGTGACATAAACAGTTCACATACTTGGCGTCAGGTGAAATGTTGATTCCGTTAGCAAAATCAAATCCATCGGCCATCACTCGAACTTCATTTGGACTATAGTAAACAACGTAAGACCACGCCAAACCCAAGTAGAGCTCCCAGGATTTCAAGTAGGTGTTGACAAAGTAGTGGTCATTTGTGGCATAAAAGTGCTCCGGTCCCACGGCAACAATATCATTCAAACTGCAAATTGAAACACATATACAGGATATATCCAGGTGAAGGTATTGTACATTACAGGAGTAGGCATTGATTAACATTCAGTGATGGCTGTTCCTAAAATCAAGACGCGGGATGAAGCTTTCACTCCAGTCATTATGGCACAGAATTAATATGACATCAATCCCACCTGTATGATCCTCAAAGACAACAATTACTCTAAAACAAAACAAAACAAAACCCTAAAAGGTGACTATAGCAATGCAACATAAAAATCCTATTAACTGTATCTGAAAAATAGTGTTATGGGGTGTGTGTGTGTGCGTGCGTGCGTGCGTGTGTGTGTGTGTGTGTGTGTGTAGACATACTAAAATCAGCAGACATTAAATTAGGCCAGGAATCATTATCAGGGCACAATGCATTTATGTTCATACAGAAGTCACTCTCATATAGAATAGTCTGGGCTATCATCAGGCGGAGGGAGGGAAAAACCACTGACGATCTTGAGATTTGCATTTTAGTAAAAGCTCTACCATGATTAGCTGTGCAATTTAGGTAAAATTAATCATTTTGCATGTCAGGGCCTCAGTTTCCTTATCTGTAAAAGGAGGAAGAGCGGGGCGGCTCTCTCTCTCCATCTTAAAAGGTCACTTACGGCCTTAAAGTTTCACGATTCTGAACTGAGGAAAATGTCCGCGAGCAAGAATGCTCAGAAACAGGATGCTATGGCATATTTTCTTTCTGATTTTGATTCTCTCTCCGTTACTGAACATCTAAGATATATGAGTCTATTTTTCTGCTTTAATAGGTACAACAGTGAACACATAAGTGAGTCATTCTCTGCTGATTGAGGTGACAGAAGTTCCCCCGGGCTATTATCTGGGAGAGAATTATCTCCGCTCCATTGCAGAGGGCCGAACGGCTAGCACAGCGCCTCTGACGCAGCTCTGGGCTCCTGGGCCAGTTAGATAAGCACCTGGAGTCTCAGTTTTCTCATCTGTAAAGAGAGGTTAAACAATTTTCCAGAAGTCATGCAGCTCATTAGTATAAGACTAAGGGTCAGTATCTTAATCTGTGGAGTCTCACTGGAAATCGCAATAATGCAATGCCCGTTATGGGCTTTGTAGAAAGCCTGCCACTTGCTGAACCCCTCCGTCAACGATGACCACTAACTATCACGACATGAGAAGAAAGGTCTAGGAACTTAGGATGAGTGTGTATAGGATCCAGGCATAAATCTCTCTCTCTCTCTCTCTTTTTTCCCCTCTGTCTGTTTTTTCCCCTCTCTTTTTTAAAAGTAAATTTCCAAAGTGAGCATACTTTACAAAGCATGTGCCCGCTTTTCGTAAAAAAGAACAGAGAAGAATATTGCAGAGTAATAGCTTTGAGATCTTATAGACCCCATTTGAATGCAGACATTGCTTGTTATTGTCTATGGGGGCCACAGCCTGTCACTAACACCTACACCTCAGTTTCCTCTCTGAACCTTGTGAGGTTAGGGTAGACAAAGTGAAAGAAGGAATATCAAGACCTTGGCACTGTGCCTGGCCTATAGGAGTGATCGATCATGACCTTTGTGTTATCATTAATGACCTACTTCTATTGTGATAGATTAGTAACAGGAATATTAATGCTATAAGCAACAGCATAAATAGTCATTAAATACAAAGCAGAAAATATACGTGGCTAGTCCTTCAGTTAGTTGGGAGAGCAGAATTTTAGTTAATGGTGGCGCTGCGGTTTTTTCATTTGGTTCTATATTGCCAAAGACACGTATTTTTGCACTTGGGCCCAGGAAAAAAATACTCTAACCCTGGGAATCTGGACAAATCTGAGACTTCCAAGACTAACTGTGAAATAAACAAAGTAAGCTTTCGCTATTTGAGACTGGCTCAGAGCAGCAGCTTCAGCCTCAAGTCAGCAGGGTCGATTTCCAGCTCTGCTGTTTTGCTGATGGTATTATCTGGGGCAAGTTAAATACTCCAAAATGCCATAATAATAATAACACCTAATTAAGAAGGTATTTGTAGAAAGATAATAAAGTAATCAGTTTAAATTGGTTATTGTAGCCCTGAACGTATAGTTAAAACTCATTGTTACTATCACAATTATTGCAATTATTATTAGCCCAGCTTCTCTATTCTATATACTTTTCCCTGATTTAGATCTCGGTATGTGGCACATTCACCAGACATTCAGTACCCTTGTTCTCTTTCCAAAATACATTTTTTGAAAGAATGTATGAATAAACTTGTTCACCAAAAGCTGTTCTCTGAATTTGCACTCATCTTAGGGACACAGAAAAAGACTTGGGCCCTGTAGTTCCTACACAGCTACTAATTAGCTGATTGACCTTCATCCAGTAACTCAGTTTCTCTCCAGTGGCAGTTTCCTTGTCTTCAGATCCACCAGGTAAGAAAAGAGAGGAGGGGGATCTGGGAAACACTGCGTGCCAGGCCCTCTGCTAGGTCCCCACATGTAAATAACACGCCTTTTAAGAAAAATCTAGATTTACTGATACTGAGGTAGTCAAGTGCTGTCTGCTAATCATTCAAATAAAGGTTGGGATTCTAGACAATCTTAAGATTCAAGGATAAAGACTGTTTGGAAAGACTGTGTCAGACTTTTGTTCCAAATCCGTCACAAGCCTCACAAACCAAATCTTAAGGCAAGTGAGGAAGTTGATTTGCGGTTGTGTTGACTGGGATCAGGGATCCCTGGGTTTTTTCTTTTTCCTTATGTTACATTGTCAAGAAACCTAAGATTGGAGCTGAGTGTGAACCACAGATCTGTTACTCCATAAATCATGTGCCCAAAGAGCAGGAGGGGTAGGATGGGGAGGTCTTAGAGATACCAGATTGCAGATCTCCCTTGGGTATATGTCTCTAATTCATAGAAATATCAAAGATTCAATTTTTTTTTAATACAAGAAGAAATAAATGAATAAAGAAGCAAGCTCACGATGTAGGAATTGTCTGTGAAATTGGTGTGGGTTTGAAATACAAAGTCTGGTTTTGGAGAAGAACAGAGTTACGTCTTAATAACAGCTTGAAAAGCCATTCTGAGCCTGGGAGCCATAATTCAGCACCCAGGCAGCCTGGGAAGTGAGAGAGGAAGAGAATGGGTCTTCTCTCAGGGGTCTGAATCCTCAAAAGTATCTGCAGAAGAACATTCGGAAGCGTTTGTGATGATTAGAAAGGAGAGTCAACCGGCCATTATCTGCCCCTCCCATTCTGGCTGGAAGGAGAAACCAAAGGTGGATTAACCACCCACTGGTGCTAAAAGGAAATAGAAATACGGTATATCTCAATACTTAGGCAGAAGTTTATGTTTGATGGTTTTCAGATGCAAAAGTGATTTTTCTTCTTCTTGAAATTTAAACAACTCAACTGTGGACTTAGAATCTGGATGGTTCACCACCAGCAGGTACACGGTATTATCTGAGAAAAGATTAAAAACAAAAATCGAAACATTAACTGAGCTCTCAGCTGTCAGCCCTGTCTCCTAAGAGCAATTTCAACCCACCTCCAACTAGTACTTAGGGTGTCAGGTAGATGGAATATTTTCATGTCCTTGTAGAGAGAAGCACTTGTGATTGCTCCAAAGAAAAAAATGGCTAAAGGAAGGACTAGTGACAGTCTCTAAACACCTCCAAACGCCACAGGGGGGAGAAAGATTCTCAACTTAAGAATGAGCAAGGCTTGATGCTAAAACTCCAAAGAGCTTGTTAAGCTTTCTATTGCAAATGGTCTCAGCAAGATGCAGATTTGAGATAAAAGAGCCAAAGTGGAGAACACCGGCATGAGAAGGTGTGGTGAGGTATAACTCACACAGTATAAAATGATAAATTCCATAAAAAGAACACCTGAGAGATGCTATCAAACGGGAAGCAGCTTCCATGAATCAGTCCAGCTTTAAGACATAAAAGAGATCAATCTAAGTGGTCAAGATGGTGTGATTAGAGTTGGCAAGTGAAGTTAGATTATTATGGTCTTTGCCTTAAGAAGCAGCAAGTCGTTGGAAAGCTTTGATGTGACCAAATTGGTGTTGAAAGAAAAACAGTGCAAAGTTTAGTAGATTGAGTAGATTGAGTGGAAGAGGTTTAAACAGGAGGCTCCTGGTAGTTAGGCCATTGGACAAACAAGTGTTTATTTTAATTGGTATTAAGTGCTCCAAAGGGAAAATAAGACCAGATAAAAGAATGAAGAGAAATGCGATGTTTTCTTCATGCCCATCGGGGAAGTTCTGAAGTGATGTTAAAGCAGAAACCTAAATGATATAGGAGACCACATCATGTAAGTATCTGGAGAAAGAGCATTCCCAGGTGAGGGAAGAGAATGTGTAAAGGGCCTGAGGCAGGAGCTTATCTCTTAATAGTGAGGTTGTGGATGGAGTAGATGGAGTGAAAGAAAGAGTAGGAAGCCTGCAGCCATAAAGGTAGGTAGCCAAGGCCAGTCTTGTTAGGGCTCAGGGTAAGGACCCATGGCTTACTTACCGGGGCCTTGGAGCCAAGGGGTAACATGACCTTACACTAACAGTAGTAATCCAGGTGTAGGGGGAGAAGAGACAGGGCCAGAAGGATGGCGTTGACAAGAAGTGGCAGGAAAGGATATGAGGACATTTGACAGGAAGTATCAAAAATCCCTAATGATGGCTGAGGAATGGGGAAGTCAGAAATCAAACACTGGAGTGAGCACTGAAACCCAGCTTCATATTTTGTGTGGCAGATTTTACCTCTAGGCATTTATCCTAAGGAAATGCTCACAGAAGATATATATACAGGAATGGTGATTTTGGCACTGTTCACAATGAACATAAAGGCAGAAACGGGCTGACTATCCATCAACAGAAGAACTATATTGCTGCTTTCCCAGGCATCTGAATCCTAAACAACCATTGCAGGGGAGCTCTAAATGCACGTCATAGACAGGAGTCCATAATGCAATATCAAATGCGGAAGCACTTTATAGAAGGGTTCGGGAAATACAACTCCCTTTTATTTTTTAAAAGCGTACGCATACCCAACAGTATATTTCTTTGCACTTAATGTTTGCAAAATGAAATACAATGTTGCTATGTGAGTGGAGAGCTCACTGAGAGGGGACTATATATGTATACAGAGAAGAGACATCATGTGGGGTAGAAAGGTAAAGAAGGAAAGATAAAAGGATGGAAAATCAGCTTTCAACCTGTTGACTTTAATAAAGCAGCTACAGGAGAGGAACTCAAATAGAATAATCTAGTAAGTTTGAGGGAATGGAACTGAAGAGCTGATGAAAAAAAAAAAAAAAAGAATACCCGATTAATGGAAATCTCCCCGAAAGCAGGCACAGTTAGCAGGTGTGACTTGGTTGAACTGTCTGAACTAGAGCAAATGAAGAGGAGGTAAAAGATCAGTGTTTTGGGGAATGTTCAGAAAATTTGGAATGAGTGACAAAACAATGAATGGGGGCGGGGGGGACCGCGGGAGGATCAGAACTAAGTTCGATAAGTATATTGCGATATGGGGGAGAAGCACTTGAAGGAGAAAGTGGTCAATAGCATAAATGAGGTGGAGGAAGAAAGGAAAGAACATGGAGGGAGGGAGGATGGGAAGTTAGGTGAGCTGGGAGCGAGAAGGCTTGTTAGTAAGGACGTTGCTGACAACTTTCAAGGCAGCAGTTTTAGTCACCCACAATGGGGAAAATCTGGAAGAAAGACGGAAGGAAGGACTGTCAGCTGAGGAGATGGAGGCCATGACGATAGAGGCTTTTCTCAACCCTAGCTTTACATTTGATCACCTGGAGAACTTTTAACAAGTCCTACCAGGCCTGCCTCAGACTGACTTGAGTCAGAATATTTAGGGCTGGGATCTGGTCATTAGGCTCTTTAAAACTCCCCGCTGTTAAAACCAATAAACAAATTCAGTGAAGTTGCGGGATACAAAATCAATACACAAAAGAGAAATAATATAATCCCATTTACAAGTGCACCAAGAAGAATAAGGGTGCTTGGGTGGCTCAGTGGGTTAAGGCCTCTGCCTTCGGCTCAGGTCATGATCCCAGGGTCCAGGGATCGAGCCCCACATCGGGCTCTCTGCTCGGCGGGGAGCCTGCTTCCCTTCCTCTCTCTCTGCCTGCTCCTCTGACTACTTGTGATCAAATAAAATATTAAAAAAAAAAGAATAAAATTAAGCAAGGAAGGTAAAGACCTATATACTGAAAACTGTAAGACATTAATGAAAGAAACGGAAGTAGACACAAACAAATGGAAAGCTACTCCATGCTCATGGATGGGAAGAATGAACATTAAAATGCCAAAACAGCAATCTACACAGTCAGGGCAATCCCTATCAGAATTCCGATGCCATTTCTCATGGAGATAGAACACTTGAAGCTTGTATGAAACTACAAAAAACAAACAAACAAACAAACAAACAAAAACAAAACAAAAAAACCCAAAGCCAAAGCAATCATGAAAAGAAGAGCAAGGTTGGAGGCATCATACTCCCAGATTTCTAACTATATTACAAAAGCTATAGTAATTCAAACTGTGCTACTGGCATAAAAACAGACACATACTTCAGTGGAACAGAACAGAGAGCCCAGAAATAAACCCACACAGATACGGTCAATTAATTTATGACAAAGGAGCCAAGAATATAGAATATACCATGGAGAGAGGATGGTCTCTTCAATAAATCACATTGGGAAAACTGGACAGCCACACACAAGAGATTGAAACTCGATCATTATCTTAACACTATACCCAGAAGTTAACTCAGAACAGATTAAAGACTTGAATAGAAAACCTGAAACCATAAAACTCCTAGAAGAAAACACAGGCAATAAGTTATTTGCCACAGATCTTGGCGATGTTTCTTTTAAATTGGACACCAAAAGCAAAAGCAACAAAAGCAAAAACAAACAAGTAGAACTACATCAAACTAAAAAGCTTCTGGGGGTGCCTGGGTGGCTCAGTGGGTTAAAGCCTCTGCCTTCGGCTCATGTCATGATCCCGGGATCCTGGGATTGGGCCCCACATAGGGCTCTCTGCTCGGCAGGGAGCCTGCCTTCCCCCACCCTCTGCCTGCCACTCTGCCTACCTGTGATCTCTGTCAAATAAAAAACAAATTCTTAAAAAAAAAAAAAAAAGCTTCTGTACAGCAAAGGAAACCATCAACAAAATGAAAAAGCAACCTATTGAATGGAAAGGGATATTTGCAAATCATGTATCTGATAAAGAACCAATATCCAAAATATATGAAAAATTGATTTAACTCAAGAGCAAAAGCAAACAAATAAATACTCTGATTTTAAAATGGGCAGAAGAGGTATGCGTGGATGGCTCAATCTGTTAAGTAACCAACTTTTGATTTTGGCTCAGGTCACGAGCCGAAGACTAGACTCAGGGCCCTAGACTAGAGCCCTGTGTTGAGCTCTGTGCTCAGCAAGGAGTCTGACTGAGGATTTTTCTCTCCCTGCCTCTGCTCCTACCCCCACTCATGTTCATTCTCTCTCTCAAATAAATAAATAAATAAATATATTTTTAAGATTTTATTTATTTCTTTGAGAGAGAGGGAGAGAGAGAGAGAGAGAGAGAGCACAAGCAGGGGGAGGGGCAGAGGAGGAAGGAGAAGCAGGCTCCCCACTGAGCGGGGACCCCCCATGCAGAGCTCCATCCCAGGACCCTGGGATCATGACCTGAGCTGAAGACAGCTGCTTAACCAAATGAGCTACCCAGGTACCCCGATAAATAAATCTTTAAAAAATAAAATAAAATAAAACAGGCAGAAAATCTGAAAAAGATATTTTTCCAAAGAAGACCGGGACAATCAATAGCAATAAGAAAAGATGCTCAACATCATTAATCATCCAGGGAATGCAAATCAAAACCATAACAAGATACCATCTCACACTTGTTAGAATGGCTATTATCAAAAAGACCAAAATAACAAGTGTCGGTGAGGATGTGGTGGAAAAGGAACCCTTGTGCCCTCTTGTTGGGAATGCAAACTGGTGCAGCCACTCTGGAAAACACTGTGGAGTTCTCGAAGAATTAAAAAGAGAACTACCATGCAACCCAAGAATTCCATTCTGGGTATTGATCTAAAGAAAACCAAAACACTACCTTGAAAATATGTATGCTCCCCCATGTCCACTGCAGCATTATTTACAGTAGTCATGACATGGAAACCACGTCAGTGTCCATCAATGATGAACACACACATACACACACACGCTCATGCGCGCACACACGCACACACACACAAATATTATTCAGCCATAAAAAAGGAACAAAAAATCCTGCCATTTGTGACAACATGGATGGACCTTAAGTGCACTATGCTAAATGAAATAAGTCAGAGAAAAACTAAAGCATGTGATCTCTTCTATATGTACAATTAAAATCTAAAAGCGAAATGCAAAGTTCATTGATTGGTGGTTGCCAGAGGTAGGGAGAGAAGGACAGGAGAAACAAGGGGTCAAAAGGTAAAAAGAAAATAAATGCAGTTGATATCAGATCCTGCAGGGGTTTCTGTATGCAGTGGGGGTTGAGGACTCATGTGGAGACCCAGGAAATGGCTGCATATAGAAAGGAAGAAATGGAAGGACAGCTTGTGGGATGGAGGCGATATGTTGATAGCTCTGAAATGGGGAGAAGTAGTCTGAAGACAAAACAAAGGTACAGTGGGCAGAAAGGCCTGGAAGGTGACAGAACTGAGAGAAAACTGGCCACAGTGACTTTCTGTCAGTGGATCTCTGGGTTGCTGATGACTTCCATTAGAAAAATCCATCCCTGTAAATTTCTGGATCTGGAAAATTGTTTAAAATGGAAAACCTCTAGTGATCAGGGCTAAATATTATTGCTATCATCATTATAGAGATAATGTGAATGCCGGTATTTTAAAAAATAAATGCATTACAAATCTTAAGTATTTTAGCATTCTCAAGCATCAGAGTGGGTAAAATATTATATTTCATTAACATAGGGGATACGTTTAACAGAAGAGTAACATTAATCATGATTATATGGTAGTTGAATGAGAGGAAATATTCATTCTTTAACATTTTTTAAATTTTGGTTTTGTTTTTCACAAGCATTAAATAGCGTTACCTTCATCTGTGAATGTGCTAATCCCATGAGGGTTAAATGAAGACTGATCAAAGTTACTTCCAATGACCCTCAGTTCTAACACTTTTGGATCTTCTTCATTCAGGTCCATCAGAAGAATTTTGCCAGGTTTATCAGGTGCAAAGCCCTTTATTCCAGGATATTTTAATCCCTTATAAAACATGAAGGAGAAAAAAACAGACACATCACAAGTACTCCAAAAGCTGATCAAGGTGGTAGATGGCACACGGGTTCACACTGTCTGCTTCGAGTCACGGGGCCACACGGAAAGCCTCTTGGCTGGCTTGTACAATAGGCCCATGAGGGCTTCTGGAATTCAGAGGCTCCACCAGGCCACACCACATGACACACTGGCTCCGACCCCTTCCATGGCAGCAAAGCCATGTGTATCCCATACCACAGCTCCCAAATCATGAGTAAGATAAAAAATGGAGAAACAGACCAAACGGGAAGCTAATGGGCTTCAATCATACAGGCAAGGAATACTGACAGAACATGGGCTTTTAGAACGTCTCCTGGCAGGTTCCTTGGAAGCATCTCTGGGACAGAGTTTTAGGGGAAGTCTAGTGAACCCAGAAACAACTTCCTTCTTAGCCTTCAGTTAGAACAACACAGCTGGGGTTTTTTTTTGTTTGTTTGTTTTGTTTTTTTTGGATGTTGGGGTCCCATATAGGTTTTGCTTAGAATATGTTATTCTGTTGCTTTTAAAAGGGGGGATTGCAAGACACTGCCGGAGAGGATGACTTGTCCTTCATCTTCATAGGAGAAAACTGGACTAAATAAATTACTTGTTTTGTTTTGAGCTATGTCACTACCACAGTGGTCTGTATGCAGAAGAGGTTCAACAAGCATCGTGGCTTTTCTCTTCAAAGTGTGGAAATTGTGGGATGGCCTATCAACAATTTTAGATTAAAGGACTCATTTTGAAAAGTGTAAAAGAAAAAGGTAAAATTGAAATGACATGTGAGGGGTATATAAAAAATACACCTAATTCAGTAAATATTTGACTCTGCCACTTAAATCCTTCAAGTGATAGACCACTGATGGAAAGCCATTCTTGAATTCGTTGGACTCACAATTTGCTCCAATGGAAGATGAAGTAATATTCGAGTTCAGTGAACACACAGGAGTACAAATACGCATAGCAGGCATACGGCAATAATTTTAACACCAGTGTAGGACATATATACACTTTACTTTTTGAGCCATATGACTGCTTATTTTACTTGAAGGTGAGTGTTGGTAAATAGCAAGCTTAAACAAGACTTAAGCTGTTGGATCTAGAAAATGGTGTAGAGCACTGTAAAAGGAGAAAAACACTTACAGAACTAATAAAAGCCAGTCCATTAGGAAGTATCTCCAAGTCTTCAGAGCCAGTTTCTGCCAGAAAAGAGAATAGCGAGTACAGATTGTTACAGATGATTACAGGGAGCTAGCCATCTTTTCTTTATCGCTCTTAACTGGAAAATGGGGCTACATATTTAGTTCTTATCTGATAGATTCAGGATAATTAACTCTTACATTTACTTATTCAAATTGACTAATATGATTCTATAAAAATTAGAAGACACTAATAATAATTAAGTATAATTAAAATTTATACTTGATATGTATTTTTTAAATTCATGGACTAGAACTTTTTCCTCAGAGTCTGAAATGTCTTACATAAAGTTCATGGATATTCACAAAATTTACAAAAGGGACAATAATTTGAAAACAGCTTGCTGTTTTGTTAAAGACACAGTGTAAACTACCAATACCTATTAATACTTAATTCCAAATCCAATAAATTCTTTGAGAACCATATTGGAAACATAGGCAGATTCCAAATGCTTCAGGTAAAATGGGGATACATTTCATATGCAAGATACACATCTACTACTAATTATAACCATCAGTAAATTATCACCAAGTTAATTATACTTTACATGTACATTTTTAAAATCTCAATCAACCTAGAGACAAATGAGATTTTTGATTTTATATTGACACTCTTAGTGGAGATGTTCATTTTTCAAATACCAAGTGATATCTAATATCAATATCATTTATTTTCTAGAGAAAGATTGCACTGTAAGATAGCTGGCTAACCTTACTGATGTGACTAAGTCATATGGTCTAGCCTTTCCAACCTTAGTCAACAGAGATAAATAATTCTAAACATAGTCAAACAAAACATAACAAAAGTGTGGGTCTGAAACAAGTTGTCCTCAAATAACAAAAGCGGTTGGTGGAAACCAGATGGGGACTTGAGCCCTGTGATACTCCCTGTTGGATGACTACCAACTGCTATTCCCCTAGCCTTTTATCTTTGCTGACAGGGCCTGCCTTCCACAACGGAATAATTACTTTCCCAGCTTCCTTTGCAGCTAGGGCACCAGCATGTTGTCCATCTCTGACTAATGAGATCTGAGGGGAAATCTGCTGAGAACTTCTGGGAAAAAATATTCCTCCCCAATATTTAAAAGAGAGATGGATGAGGGAAAGCCTTGTGGTAACTGCCAAGGTGTGTAAGAGCTTTTAAAAATTTGTCCCTTTACTCACTACTTTTTCTCCTTCCCCTGTCCCTCCCCTGGGATGTCCTCAGGTTATATTACCGCAAAATCAAACATTGTTCCCACTATTGTTTTTGCTAAACTGACCAAACAAAAGCAAACTATGAAAAATCGTCAATACTTTGGCCATATGTTGGTGAAGTCAAAAGTCGAGTACGTTGGTATTTATAATTAACTACTAACGTAATCACTCTCTCCTGGTTTGTGGTTCTTTTTTTTTTTTTTGACCAAAATTAAACAGGTGTATTAATCAAATCAATAGCACGATAATACTGCAAGTTTCAATGAGATACTTCTTCCCCTTACATACTTACCTATTCCTTTAACTAAATTACAGTTAGGAAGGTCGACTGGTGTTATTTTTCGGAAGGCATTAAGTCGTGTTCTGGGGGAGAAAAAAAAAGGAATAAAACACACATAAAACTATTCAGCAATTACAATTAAGTTGCAAAAGTTAGCCCCCAATAAAGTTCTCCTCAGTAACTCGGACTTTGCCTGAGTTTCAAGCCCGGGGTTAGCCATCTCTGGAGTCTGAGTGATTCTACCAGACGAGGCCAGAGGAAGACCCATGGGGCTTCTGGGTACATTCAGTGTTTATTTAGCCGAGGTGAACTGATCCACAGAGGAAACACATCGTGTCCTCTCCAGAGCTCTGCGCACTTTGGCAGGAATAGGGACTATTTCATCAGCTGCGTAAGGAGTCCTATGTGGAAATTTGGGTTAAACAGCAACATGGTTCCAATTTACTCCATTGATGTTTTAGGGCTGCTGACAGAGGGGCCTCCTACCCATCTGCCCAATCTGGCTCCAAAGCTGGACTGGGCATCTGCTTTGGGGTGTGTCCCTTGAAAAACACAGGTGTGCTTAAAGGATTTATAACTTCAGAAAATCATACCCAAGGCCAGCACATAAAAAGACATTTCACATACCATACACACACACACACACACACACACACACTACTTTTTTTTTCTTAAAGATTTTATTTATTTATTTGACAGACAGAGATCACAAGTATGCAGAGAGGCAGGCAGAGAGAGAGGAGGAAGGAGTCTCCCTGCTGAGCAGAGAGCCCGATGCGGGGCTCGATCCCAGGACCCTGGGATCATGACCTAAGCTGAATGCAGGGGCTTTAACCCACTGAGCCACCCAGGCGCCCCCCACACAAGCTACTTATTAAATCTGAGTGCATAAACATCCCACGGAACATCTGAGCGAAGGACAAAGGCTAAAAGGACAGATGTGGGGAAGATGCATACGCCGGTTCCCTGAGCAGAGCAAGGCTGCGGCTGAGGCATTTAAAAGAATTGCCCACAACATCAGCATGGCCAAGAGATTGAAGCAATCAACATTTTTTTTTTTTTTTTGAGAACTAATGATACAATATGGTCTTAGTGAGTAACAACAATTATCCAAGAATGCCCAGAAATCTTATTTGGCTAAAGATAGGCTGAGAAGATCTTCCCTTGCCTTACTAATAATTTAGTCTCACATAGGAAGAGGTTGGGCTAGGGGACACGCTGGGTAAAATTCTTGAGATGGTATAAAATGATAGGAATTTAGGGAGCCCCACCTTTTATCCAGAAAGAAATGCAACGTGTTCCTGTGGCCACGGCACTGGCCATCAATTCTACCTTTGGAGAGGGTCTGACCCAAGAGGCTGGGAGAAGGGTCTAGCCATCACCTTTGTTCATCATCGTTAACAGGATAAACCAGAGTTTATCCTGTAGCACAGCCAGAGTGGAGAGCCACGAGGCCAGGTGCTAGAGCTCCAGACAGGAATGGTAAGCCGAAGAAGGCCTGACCTGTGAGCAGAGGGTGGTTCCCTGACTGATAAACTTGAATTTACAAAGGAGGCTTCAAGGGAAAGTTGGGATCTATCTCCGTGACCTGAGAAGCTACCAAGTATTTAAAAAGTGGGAATCTGATATTATAATTACAAAAGTTCACAATAAAGAAATAAAAGGGAAAATGATGCATTAGGAAAAACATTTTGTATGGTCAACACACACACACACACACACACACGCCCTAAAACAGGTTCACAAAAGAATACTCATCCTAATACATGTAATACATTCGTAACTTTTCTATTCAATTCTATTTCATTCATTTTAAAATGCTGGCCACAATCTACTAAATTTGATTTGTGAACCACCATTTTGAAAAACATTGGTCTAGGGAAACCTTGGTGAATACCTGTAAAGTGCCCCCAAGGGATTCAAAGGACAGCACAAAAGATGTTACAGTTGCAGGTCCCATAGGAAAGTTTCAATAATGTGAAATCACGGACTGGGCCAAGACTTGTGCGAAATACCAAGGATAACCAAATTAGCTTTTCTTAGAGCCAAAGGCACAGGGGAAGTACTGGCCCATAGCCTGGTCACAAAACCCATCAAGCCTGATGGGATCACAGAAGGCAGAGAAAAGCGGAGCCCACCAGCCCCTATCCTGATTCAGACTTCTCTCTCATGGAAGACAATCTCTGACCAGGAAAAGGTAGAATAATCACAGTCAAAGGGAGCCAGGGGTAGCTAAGGAGGAGTGAAATCAGCACTCAGTTGCTTCGAGTTCAAATCTGTGGCCCCCAAACAAGTCATGTCTTAACAGAATAATCATCACTACTGTAGCCCAGGTACTGTATCACTCTTATTTAATCTTCAAACCCCTCCCTGAGGTATTATTTCCCTGATCTATGGATGACTAAATTTAAGGGGCTTTACAAATCCACGAGCTTATGAAGTGACTGAGTTGGGATTGGAACCCAAGCGTGAAGGTAGAGCTCACGTTTGGTCCTCTGCTCCAAACTCAGGGGGAACGCTGCTTCAAACCAGGGGGAACATCAGAAGACAATTCCGCCCGCGTTAGTATAATCCAGCTCATATTTTTCTCTCTTAATCCCAATTATTTCCTGATAATTGGCTTGATCAAGGGCTTGATGAAATCCAAATATTCCATATCGAAGGGATAAAATTCAACGTCTGCGATGTGTTCTGATTCATAGGCCTCTGAAGTCTGGCCAGAAATCACACAGTCCCTGCTGGGAATTATTTTTCACAAATACCTGCTTGCTTCTCACAGAAGAAAGTGAGGATCTTTAGTTTAGTTTAGAGGATCTTTCACATGAGGAGATCCATTCTGGAACTTCCTTGGGGCCATATTCAGCCTCCTCCGTCTACTTTCTGCCACTCTACACTCCTCATTCCTCCAATATTCCTTACTGGGATCTACTGGGTGCCAAGCGCTATGCTAAGGGCTCTCATACAAACTTTCCTGATGAATCTCCTCGTCACGTTTGAGGCAACAATTACTATTTCCCCTGATTGGCAGGTAAGAAAACTGAGGCATGGGAAAGCTACGCAGTTTGCTTGTTGTTGCTCGTTTCAAAGGATAGAGCTGGGATTTGAAATGAGGTGTTGTGCTATGGGGCCCTTTTCTATACATCGTTTTCATACCTCCTTTCCTTGGTTCCTTCTTCTCCCTCTGCCTAGAAAGCCCATACCTCCTAACCCCGGGAGAAAGACTCCTTCTCATGCCTTTCTGTAGCTCTTCCTGGTCTTCTGTGATAGGACTAATAACTCTTTTATCCTCATGAACCTCCTCACACACATCTGTAAGTCTCTGACCCTACTGTTTTGTTGCAGTTACTGGTTTTTGGTCTGAGGCTTATAGTAAATTCTGAAATCTGTGAGGGAATACTGCATTCTATTCATCCCTGTGACCCAGCAAGGACCCAGCACCGGCCAAGAGAAGGTCACCTGTAGATATCTGCCGAACTGTTTCGTGGAATTATGAGGCTATGGAGAAAGTGGTGTCAGTTGTATTGATAGGGAAGGCAGGAGAGTCATTCATTCGTCCTTAGCCTACGGTCACAGGAGGCATTATCCTAATATATATTCAAATACCACTCATTAGGAGGGTCATTCACAGGTGGATTTTTGCAATAGCAGAGGCCAAAAATAAAGCTAACATTTACAGAGTCCCTTTCATGTGCCAGATTTTATATTTATCCTACTACGATCTGTACTATCATCCCATAAGTTTTAGGTGGAGAGGCAGGCTCAGCATGGTAAAGTGACTTGGAAGTTGCAGAAGTGGCAAGTGGCGTTCAGCCCAGGTCTGCTGGAATCCACCAGCGCCCTCTTCCCACCGCGGTGTGGAATGTGGAGTGGGTGTGGCGTGACAGAAATGCTAACACTAGCTTTGCAGGCTCCTTCTAATGAAGGGGAACAGTGGTCTCACACGTTACGAACAGCAATTTAGGAATGGACGAGTTGCCCTAGAGATGAGGGGCTGCAATATTCCGCACCCCCAGGGTGCTGCTAGTCCAAGACATTCCTTGGATGACCATGCCCTGCCAGGTCACAGCAGCTTACTACAGAGCTGGCCAGGGGAGACTACTGATCCAGGGGATGTCTCTCAGTTCCTTCCTCGGGGCTCTTACCACCTCGAAGGCATCAGGGACCCCCCCAAAACACCCTTATTTTTTTTTAAATATTTTATTTATTTGACAGAGAGAAATCACAACTAGGCAGAGAGGCAGGCAGAGAGAGAGGAGGAAGCAGGCTCCCTGCAGAGCAGAGACCCCGATGTGGGGCTCGATCCCAGGACCCTGGGATAATGACCTGAGCCGAAGGCAGAGGTTTTAACCCACTGAGCCACCCAGGCACCCCAAAACACCCTTTAAAATCTTCCACAAGTTCCCTCCAGCCCCAGACTGGTAGAATCTCATGTGAACCTGCCCCCCTCCTGTCTACTGGATCTCTGAAGAACAAAGGTTGTCTCCACCGTGGGGGTTTGGGTTGCTCCCGATGCAGGTCTCAAGACATACTCTCTTCCCTTCTCGTCCTTGGGCAGATTCATGATCTTCTCTGGTACTCAAGGGCCTTACCTCTGAATGGTAACAGAGGTAATTACAAGAGATCCAGGATCTCTTGATCTGGCTCTAACGTGGGTGATGTGGGATTTGAGTGTTCTTTAAAGAAGTGCATACAAATCCCTCAGGGGAGCTCGTTAAATAGCGCTGATTTGGATTCAGTAGTGCGGGGTGAGGCCCAGGATTGTGCCACGAGATCGAGCTCCCAGCCAGTGCTCGTGCATCTGGTCCACAGCTCCTCTGAGGACTGAGGGTTTACTGCCTTTCAAATAGTGGGTGCAATTCCCCTTCCTTCTCCTATCTGGGCTGCTTCTGTCCTCCATCTCCATAACCATCATCCTCTTGGCCCTGTGTTGCTCCCAGTCCCCCGGTTCTTCTAGATCCCCTTTCCATTCTAAAACCAGAATGTTTTTTTCAGCTAAGGATATTTCAAAAGCTTTCATTATGCCAGAGTGCACTGCCAATCTCTAGGAAAAGCCTACATACAATAGACAACACTTCCCAAACTGGTATGTCCAAGGGATGTGCTTTTTGTTTTTTGTTTCTGGTTTTTGTTGTTCTGTTTTTTTTTTGTTTTTGTTTTTGTGGAGCAAGTCTTGTGGCTCATATTCTAAGGAACAAATGTGGGGAAATACTAAGGTTCAATCACATAAGCTAAGACAACATGTTGAGAGAGAAACTTTTTAGGGTTGGAGTAGTAAAGCTATGCTTTTACATAAAAACATGGGCAAAATGCCTAGAGTCTCCATTCTCAGAGTAAATTAAGGAAGATAAACCAGAAAGACAGATCCTCACTCCTTCTGGGTCGATCTGCAATCCTTCAGAAGACATCTTGGTGTGGAGCTTCTGGAAAAGTGGGGACAGAATAAACCCAGGTACAGATGCAGAATTGAAAGGATAAAGCCCAGAAGGGGTGTTAGATCTTTATATCTCATTTATTTTCATCCCAGGATATTACCATGATCCTCACATATGCTGGGGGAAGATATATATATGTGTATGTGTGTGTGTATGTATATATATATATATATATATATATATATATATATATATATGTATTAATATGTATAATATATGTATTAAATAAAATAAATATAAAACATATAGAGACAGAGTTTCTCCTGTAGCATCAAATAGAACTATGTTTAATGAAAATCCACAAACTGTAATTTTTACATGATTTGAAACCCGAATCACTATCTGTTACTTTTCTCTAATAGTTTGTGATAATAAAAATAATCAACAATTAGAAGGAAAAAACCTAGTAGTTTGTAAAAAAAAAAAAAAAAGCTTTCTTTCAGAAAGCTTAGGGTCATAAAAGTTTTTTAAAAGGTTAAAATGTTCAATTTGGTTTTTAGTAATGTTTTACTTCAAAGTAAATAACAAGATATTGACTAAAACCTTCGGAATTAGGATGTTCTCTAGACTTTGAACCCCTGTGAAGTTACAATGAAACTGCTGAAACATTCTTAAAAATCAACCCACCTGCTCCCCTTTTACAGTACTTAAGGGTTTATAAGTACTTTAAGGAAAGCAGAGCTCTAAGGTGTGTCCCAGGCAGGATGAATGTGTCTTATTGGTTCAGGCTTGTTTAAGCAGAAAGTGTTCGAGATGGAAACTAATTTGCCCAAGATCCCATAATGGAAGGGACAGAGTGAGAACCCAGGACATCAAATGCCTGTGCCAGGGTTCTTTGCTCCCCCTGCCCTACCCTACCCAACTGGAGCGCCTAAAAGTTAGCGGCAGGACCTCCCAGCATGTGTTTGCTCCCACCTGCTCTGCTCCCCATGTGTTTTCTGTCTCCCTGTGGCCTCAAACTGAGAATCCCCAGTCTGGGAAAGATTTATGGCCATGACCGGGCAGCTCCTTCCCTAACTGACACAATTTTCAGGAGAGATCCCTGGTCTGGTGATCTATCTTGAAGCGAGAATGAAAGGGATTCTGTAGCCAAGCAGTGATCTTCATGAAAAATCCATTTGTGTATGCCAATGACTTGGCCATCACACCTGTGTGATGTGTCTCCTTCCTCCATCTATCAGACACTGAACAAGGACACGTTTTCAACCTGCAGGCTGTGCATCTAAAACTTACCTGGGTGGACTTTCAGTTAAAAGACTACATCCCAATATCAGGGGCACTCCTAGGGTCGGCGGGGTGGTAAGAACGTGGGCTGCAGCCCTCATCACAATCCAACTTACTGAAAAGAAGCCCGGTGATCCCTGAAGAGTGCCAGTCCTAGCCCCAAGAAGGTGAGTATCATCAGCTTTGCCATGGCTCAGACAGGAACAGAGGACTGGGCTGCTAACCCAGACCGCGAGAGACTGGCCTGTGTGCAGCCTGAGCCCCGCTGGGGCCGCCCATGCCCAGCCTTCCTTGCTCCTCCCCTCCTGTTCTGCTAGCACCGACGGCACTGACTTGGGATCAGCGCCAGAGACCAGGAGTTGCGTGCTCTCCTGGGAGACTTTAAAGAGAGGAGATGGAGAGCAGCTGCCCAGACCTGGCAAGAGGCGGAGAGCATGCCCGTTGGTGGAAATGAAGAGCTGTGGGAAAAGAGAGCCAGGCTTTGATGAGTGCTGACTTTGTGCCAACAAGGTTCTAATGCCTATGGCTCAGAGGGGTTCAGTAATGTGATCACCGTGACTCAGCCAGAAAAGGCACAAAAGGAAGAAAGGGCTGTGATTAGAACCCCTAAGGTCTAAGTTCGTTTTCACCAGGCTACCACTGTGTGTCACCTTCAAACACCTGGATTTCAAGCATCTCCATCTCCAAGCAACACTCCTGAGCTCATAGCTCAGTGAGGACATCACTGTGAAGTTCATTCATTCTGGACACTCACGGACACTTATTGAGTACCTTCTGTGTGCTAGAGATCAGTAAAACACATCACTACCGCTGTGGGTGACATAGGTATACATTAAGGATAAGCACACATTCTACGGAAAAGAATAAACCACAGAAGAAATGTTAAGGAGGAGGACTGAGGTGCCATTTAAAGAACGGGAATCAGGAGAAGTCTCACTATTAAGGGGACACCTGAGCAAAGCCAGAAAAGAGATGTCTCTGTATACCTATGTCTCCCTTCTCTCCTGTTACCATGAAGGAAGGGTTTCCTGCTTCACTAAAGGCCAGCCACCCCCTTTCTTTCCTTTTCAAGGGTTTTAGCCCCCATTGCAACGTCTCTCTCCTACAACACCCACCTAGTCCTCTTTTCTGGAATAATGCAATCAGATACCAATAAGCTTTAGGGTCACAGTTCTGGGGAAAATGCTCTTTGACCCCACATTCTAACTCTTCCCTCTTTCTCTGCTTGTCTCTATTTTTTAAAAACCTCTGAAAGATTTGCCAACAGTCACTGCTTGCATTTTATCACCTCTCATAACAGATGAATGTTGGCCACAAATTCTTTGATACTTCTTTTTTTAAAATATTTTATTTATTTGATAGAGAGAAATCACAACTAGGCAGAGAGGCAGGCAGAGAGAGAGGAGGAAGCAGGCTCCCTGTGGAGCAGAGAGCCCGATGCGGGGCTCGATCCCAGGACCCTGAGATCATGACCTGAGCCGAAGGCAGAGGCTTTAACCCACTGAGCCACCCAGGCGCCCAGATACTTCTTTTTTTTTTTTTTAAAGATTTTATTTATTTATTAGTCAGAGAGTGAGCGAGCGAGCGAGAGAGAGAGAGAGTGAGAGAGAGTGAGCACAGGCAGACAGAGTAGCAGGCAGAGTCAGAGGGCAAAGCAGGCTCCCCACTGAGCAAGGAGCCCCATGTGGGACTCGATCCCAGGACGCTGGGATCATGACCTGAGCCGAAGGCAGCCGCCTAACCAACTGAGCCACCCAGGCGTCCCAATTCTTTGATACTTCTATTGAGGAGTGGGCACAAGACCTTGCCCTCAAGTGGGTGCTGACCCTGTGAATGCCTTAATTCATTAAATTTAGAGGTGCTATTCAAGTTTGCAGGCACAGCCTTAGAGGCCAACAGCTTCCACCTCCTGTCACTTGGAACATTTGCCCTTAAACCTTGAACTTATACATAATAAGTTATGCATTTGAGTGCTCAAGGAAAGGTTCTGAATACATGGAGAGGGAAAGTGATCAGAACTCTAGCCATCTTCTCCAAGGCAGAAGACTAGACTCCAGACAAGTCCAACCACCAACTGAATACCATTGAGCCACCCTACCTGACACCATGTGGAGCAGAAGAATCAACCGACTGAGCCCTGCCCAAATTCCTTACTCATTGTTTATGAGCATCAGAAAATGATCCTTTGATTCAGCTACTAACTTTAGAGAATATCTCCATTCTATACTTAACCCATTCTAGTATAGCTTGTGTTCCTTTGACTCAACTGTAGAACTTACTCTTATTAAACCACCCATAACATCCATGTTATCAAATCTGGTGGTTACTTCTCTGCTGTAACCATATTCAACTTGTAACCACACTGACCACAGATCACAACTCCCTTTTCAAATACTTACCCGTTTTGGATTCTGTGATCCCACCCTCTTCCAATTTTTTCCTTACCTTCCTTATATTTGCAGTCCTCATGTCACTGACCTCTAAATTATGAAACCCTAGAACTTGTTCTAAAATATTTTCTCTATACATTCTCTCTTGAGGTGATTCCATCATTCCAGTGGATTTAGATACAATTGTTATGCTGGTGTTTCCAAAATGTACCCATCTACCTCAAGCCTATTACTGTGATTCTAATAAATCATCCTTGATCTTTTTAGCCAAAGTAGCACACCCCACCTCCAACAACCTTTTGATGTTATCCCATTTCTTTCATTACTTATTGCTTTTGAAATCATCTTGTTAATTTCCTTATACATTTGTGGCCTATTGCTGTCCCATGGATGGAAGCTCCTTGAGTTTGGGGATTTTGTCTTATTTCCTGTGATGACCTCAAAGCATGGAATGGAATCTTGCAAAGAACGCTCGTTTATTAAACATTAATGACTGGTTGGTTGGTCAGCACTCACTTCGTGCTCACTGACTAATGCTTGGGTTATACCCTCGCTAGAATGTCTAGTAGTCTCCTTAAAATGTGTCCAGAGCAGAACTCTTGATTCCCCACCCCAATGTGCTATGTCCTCCAATCTTTCCACCCTTCAGTAAATGGCACATCTTTCCTCCAGGTGGTCAAATCCAAAACCTAGACAGCTACATTCATCCATCCCTTTCTCTAATAACTCCTTGCACCAAATATATTAGTCAGTCCCATAGGCCTTCCTTCTGTATTGATTATCTATTGCTTCAGAACAAACGTGTCAAAATCCAGCAGTTAAAAACAACAAACATTTATTATCTCATAACTTCTGGGGGTCAGTGACCTAGGTGTGGCACAACTGGTTATCTGTCCAAAGGTCTTTCATGAATTGACAGCTGGGCTGCCAGCCAGAGTTGTTGTGATAGTTCATTTTAACGTGTTAACCTGACTGGGCTAAGGGATGCCCAGATAGCTGGTAAATTATTTCTGGGTGTGTCTATGAGAGTGTTTCTGGAAGAGGTTAGCATTTGAGTCAAAAAACCAAGTAAAGACCATCAAACTTCATTAATGTGCACGGACATCATCTAATCCTTTGGGGGTCTGGATAGAACAAAAATGTGGAGGAAGGACAAATTCTCTCTCTTTACTTGAGCTGGGACATCCATCTTTTTCTGCCCTTGGATATCAAAGCTTCCAGTTCTTGGACCTTCAGAATCTGGAAATTTGGTCAGCGACCCCCTTATTCTCAGGCCTTCAGACTGGGTTGAATTATACCACTGGATTTCCTGGCTCTCCAGCTTACAGATAGCATATACAGATAGCATATTACAGATAGCATACCTCAGCCTTCGTAATTGTGTAGGGCACTTCCCATAGAAAATCTCCTCTTTATCTATCTCTCTGTCTGTCTATCTATCTATTTATCTATCTATCTAACATCTATACAATTGATTCTGTTTTTCTGGAGAACCCTGGCTGATATAGACCTACCCTCATCTGAAGGTGCACTTGGGGGTTGGTGGAAGAGGTAAAATCAGCTTCCAAGATGACTCACATAGTTGATGGTAGTCTTTGGTCTCTTGCCTCATGAGACTTTCCACAGAGCTGTAGCATAATAAAGTAGCTGACATCCCACAAGGGGAGCAAACTCACAGGGCAAGACAGCATGCCCCCACAATGGAAGCCACAGTCTTTCCACAGAAGTGACACCTCTTCACTTCTCTCATATTCTCTTTGCTAGAGGCAAACAACTCCAGTCCACATTCAAGGGGAGGAGAACTAAGCTCCACTTCTTGAGGGAAGGTGTATCAAAGAATGTGTGACATATCTTTAAAACCCACAACTTGCAAATAAATATCGACTCAGCCCACTTCTTTCCACTTCCACCGCCATCACTCTGATCCAGGCTCCCGTTGTCTCTAGGCTCAAACAAAACAAAACAACCCCAGAAAACCTCTTCACTCTTCTCCCCCTAACCCCTAATCCATTCTCCTCAGTGCAGCTAAAGTAAGCTTTTAAAAGTGTAAGTCAGATCATATCATTTCCCCATTTCTCATTTTACTTTCTTATCATGGCCTAAAAGGTCATTCAAGGTCTGGCCCATGCCTGTCATCTGACCTAATTTCTTATCATTCCCTCGGTGTAATGTTCCAGCAACATTAGCCTTCCTATCCTTCTGTAAACCTGTCAGGTTTATTACACCTCATCATTTTTGCCTTTGTTATCCTTTGGCTAGATTGCTCTCCCCATCCTTACCTGCTTCCTGACTGCTCCTTGAATTTTTCTTTTCCATCATTCAGATCTTTGCTGAGAGGTCTTTTTCAGCATTACTATCTATAACGCCCTTTGTGTTCTCTGCCCACCATAAGTCACTAAGACATCAGTCACTGGTTAATGCCAGTGCAGAGTTACTGATCGTTAGAATAGTGACATATCTCTGTTCTGTTTGGTGAACACTTCAGCCCCCCCCCAAGCAGTCTTCCGCAACACTGACCATTCCCCTTCTCCTAGAACCCTCCCTCCACCTCCACACACACACATCATTTGTCATGATCCAGCAACTAAGGGTTATTGCCTGCCGAGACAGGGTTTCCAGGAGTCTTTTCCCACAAGTGCCCCAGTCAGTCGTGACTGAGAATGTGCTGTAGAGGTTATTAAGGACCCCATCATCCCTGTCTTCACATCACTCTTCACTCTATGGAACCAACTTGTTTATCTTTTTGTTTACTTGTGGGCAGCCTGCCTTGCTTCACTAGCATGTAAACTTGAGGAGGACACAGACCTTGACTAATTTGTCATCTACCTTCTTTTCAACTTCTGGCACAGTAGGTCCTCAAAACTTTGGAGAAGGAATGAAAGCATGAATAAATAAATGAAAGGGGATGGAGCATAAAGAAGGCAGGAAGAGCAGGGACTGGAGGGTGAGTTGGGGAGTAAGTAGACAAGTGATACCATGCCCTCCTCCTTTGACCCCATTGATTTATTAACTTACTAATTTATTTATTGAATAAATTAGGCAATATATGAATATCCTTTCCAACTTGTTCTACCCTGTGAGAACTTAGAGCCATCGTTCTTAACTCTTTCTGAGGGGACTCAACTAACTTTGAGACTCTGCCGAATGCAGTAAACCTCGCCCTTGGGTTCATGTATATACAAAACACTTATGCCAGCTTTCAGTCGTCTCATAGGTTCATCCCTGAAGCCCTTTGACCAAGGCGAGATATTAAGAATCCTTGTCTGAAAGAAAAGTGAAAACTCTTTGAATAATGAATGATCTCCAATCAGTTACTTTGAAAGTTCTACCGTCTATGGAAATGCTGCTTTGGGCTTTTGCACCTACCATTTTGTTTGAAACACTTTTTCCCATAACATCTCTATTCCCCATTTGTGATATAACCAAATCCCACTTGCTCCTTCAGGCGCAAGTTTGGAATGTACTTTGGCTAGTCTTTCTTGATCCCTAATTCTTAAATACCTTTCTCATACATCCTTTGCACTGTGTGTCTTTATTATTCTTCCTGCTCTGTATTATTAATACCTTATTACTTTTCTGTTTTTCTCATTAGACTATAAGCTCATATAATACTGCCTTGTTTATTGTTATAGCCCCAAAGCCTGGGGTAGCAGCAAACACAGGTGAGGTGCCCAATATATATTGAATTAACAAATGAATGAATGTTTGAAAAGTATTACAGGAGCCTCTGGAATACTTTAATATTTTACTAACTTTATTTTACTTTACTTTAATATTTTATTACTTTAAAATGTCATCAGTGTTAAATAATTATTTTCTTTTAATTATTTTATTACTTTAATTACTTTATTATTTTATGTACCACTGGGAAAGAAAAAAACCTGTTTATTTTATTTTTTTTAATTAATTAATTTATTTTTATTTGCTTATTTACAGCATAACAGTGTTCATTGTTTTGGCATCACACCCAGTGCTCCATGCAGTACGTGCCCTCCCTATTACCCACCACCTGGTTCCTCAACCTCCCACCCCCCCCCTCCTGCCGCCCCTTCATAACCCTCTGGTTGTTTTTCAGAGTCCATAGTCTCTCATGGTTCATCTCCCCTTCCAGTTTCCCTCAACTCCCTCTCCTCTCCATCTCCCCATGTCCTCCATGTTATTTGTTATGCTCCACAAATAAGTGAGACCATATGATACTTGACTCTCTCTGCTTGACTTATTTCGCTCAGCATAATTTCTTCCAGTCCTGTCCATGTTGCTACAAAAGTTGGGTATTCGTCCTTTCTGATGGAGGCATAATACTCCGTTGTGTATATGGACCACATCTTCCTTATCCATTCATCCGTTGAAGGGCATCTTGGTTCTTTCCACAGTTTGGCGACCGTAGCCATTGCTGCAATAAACATTGGGGTACAAATGGCCCTTCTTTTCACTATCTGTATCTTTGAGGTAAATACCGAGCAGTGCAATTGCAGGGTCATAGGGAAGCTCTATTTTTAATTTCTTCAGGAATCTCCACACTGTTCTCCAAAGTGGCTGCACTAACTTGCATTCCCACCAACAGTGTAAGAGGGTTCCCCTTTCTCCACATCCTCTCCAGCACACGTTGTTTCCTGTCTTGCTAATTTTGGCCATTCTAACTGGTGTTAGGTGGTATCTCAATGTTGTTTTAATTTGAATCTCCCTGATGGCTAGTGATGATGAACATTTTTTCATGTGTCTGATAGCCATTTGTATGTCTTCGTTGGAGAAGTGTCTGTTCATATCTTCTGCCCATTTTTTGATATGATTATCTGTTTTGTGTGTGTTGAGTTTGAGAAGTTCTTTGTAGATCCTGGATATCAACCTTTTGTCTGTACTGTCATTTACAAATATCTTCTCCCATTCCGTGGAAAAAACCTGTTTATTAGTTTACAATGCAATTAGCATATAATTGTTAATTTTAACAAATTGTAAAATGAAGATAGCTCTAAGGAACCATCAGTTATACACTAATTTTCTATTTTGAAGATGTTGAAATGAATAAAAGTGCTGTATGTGGGTCCATGAAATATGAAAATTTCAAACTTATGGAAGGTTATGGGAGCTTTTAAAATTAGAATTGCTTTTTATTACCAACATTTAAAAAAAAACTGTAAAAAACTCAGTCAAAAATTCACCTTCACTTTTATAATTCCTTTTCTTTCTTACCTTAGTCCTCATGTACTAAGTATTTATTGGCACATGTTAAAGTATTACTTCCTAAATGTATTTGGTAAAAAACACATGTACTAATTCTTTTATTTTTCCACAAAAACCAGAATTCACGGAGTAGTCAATAATATCTGTCACTGCATTGGCAGAGAACCAGAGCCAAATTTACCAAGTTTTTTTTGTATTTTTTAACAGCAAAAAAAAAAAAAAAAAAAGATTTATTTGTAACACAGCCCAGTCCCCACCACTTAATTTTGTGCGGGTACAAAAGGGTTGATTTGGTGGGTGTGCTTGGTATTCTTCCCTAGAGGCTGGTGAACCTTGCTGGCACTAACTACAATGAACTCAAGAGTTTGGAAATGTGAAATTCTCATCTCCTTAGAACTCCAGTAACACCATTCTGCCTGCATCAGCTTCCATAAATATAGGTAAAAACACGAAACTGAAAGCATTGGACTTTGAATACTAGATCCACCATCACTCTCTGCAATTCTATAGTAGCAGAAATCACATCTATAAAATGAGAGCATTCCCATGGGTGTGTCAGAGGAAGATGAGAAAGTATCTGCAAAACCTCCATGTACATATAAAGCAGCTGCAATGCCAACAATGAAGTTCTATCAAGTGGGAAAAGGAACACTTTAAAAAAGTGCTCTCAGATATGTGGCAAGATGGCAGAGGAGTAGCAGACTGAAACGACATCAGATCCCAGGCGTTCAGCTACATAGGTATCAAACCATTCTGAACACCTACAAACCCAACAGGAGATCAAAGAGAAATAGAGCAGCAATTCTAGAAACAGAAAATCGACCATTTTCTGAAAGGAAGGACGTGCAGAGAAGTGAATCCAAAGTGATGGGAAGATAGACCATCGTGGGGTGGGGCCGGCTCCCAGCAAGCTGCAGAGCAGTGGAGCAGAAAATCAAAACGTTTAGAAGTCTGCTCCACTGGGGGACATAGCTCCAGAGGCTAAGTGGGGGTGGAGCCCTCATGGGGACAGTGTGGTCTCAGGACCCACAGGGTCACTGAAAGATTAGGGGTGTCTGAGTGTGGCAGAGATGCCAGGTATCAGAGCAGGGAAGCCAACTGCAGAGATGGAGCCGAGTAGTGAGCTCTCAGCTCGGATTTACCTTAAACCGTGATCTAAGGAATAATCGGGCCACTGCTCTTCAAGCAGGGACCCCATAAGTGGCAGATGCAGGGAGGCTCACCTTCCTGCTCTGGGAGAAGCAGCATGGCAGGAATCTGCTGGGTTTAGAGACTCAAAACGGGGCTGTGTGCCAGAAATAGAAACACTCGGTCACAGGCCAGGTAAGCACGGAGCATGGCCAGAGACCAGGGAGATGGGAGGGACTGACTGCTTATCTCTAAGGGTGCACTGAGGAGTGAGGCCCTGAGCTCTTGACTCCTCCCGATCGGAGACCGGGGAGGCCGCCATATTCATTCCCGTCCTCCAGAGCTCTATGGAAAGCATTCAGGGAATAAAAGCTCCGAAAGCCAACTCCAGCAGATTTCTTAGCCCGGCCCCTGGCAAGGGCAGTGCAATTCTGCCTCGGGCAAAGACATTTGAGAATCACTGCAACAGGCCCCTCCCCTAGAAGATCAGTGAGAACATCCAGCCAAGACCAAGCTCACTGATCAAGGAGAACAGTGGAATTCCAGAGATAGGGGAAAGCAACTCATAGAATTCATGGCTTTCCTTCCATGATCCTTTAGTCTTGCAAAGTTAAATTTTTTAAATTTTACTTTTAATTTTTATTTTTTCATATTCTTTTAATTTTTTTCTTATTCTATTTTTTAACTTTTCCTCTTTTACCGTTTTTTAACTAGTTTATCTTAACAATACCTTTCTAAAAAAATCTTTTTAAACCTTCATTGTTATAGTCATATTTTATCCCTTCATTGTATTTAAACTTATTTTTTTGTATGCATATAGTTTTTTTTTTCCTAAAAAATTTTTGGGATACAATTTCTTCTAATAGATGAAAATATACCCTAATCTAACACATGGCATTGTTCTAGTCTCCAACATGAGCACATTCCCTCCTCTTTTTTTTTTCTTTTTCCAGCCAACTTATCAATTCCTTTTTTAGAATTTTTTAAAGATTTTCATCTTTACAGTCATATTCCATCTCTTCATCGTGTTTACCCTTATTTGTGTGTGTGTGTGTGTGTATATATATATATATATATATATATATATATATGTGTGTGTGTGTGTGTGTGTGTAACTTTTTCTTTTTTTTAAATTTTGGGAGGTAATTTCTTCTAAGAGACCAAAATGCACCCAAAATCAAGTGGGTGGCTCTGTTCTATTCACCAATCTAATATATATATATATATATATAATTTTTATATTTTTATATTTATTTATATTTATATATACTTATAAATAAATATATATTCTATTTATTTTATAGATATATAATAAAATAAATATATAAATAAATTTATATATAAATATATATTTGTTTTATATTTATATTTATATTTATTTGTTTTATATTTGTATTTATATTTATTTTTTCCCCCTACTTTCTCCCCCGGTTTTGGATCTCTTCTGATTTGGTTAGTGTACATTTTTCTGGGGTCTTTGCCACTCTTTTAGTACTTTATTCTCTTGTTCATATATTCTTATCTGGATAAAATGACAAGGCAGAAAAACTTACCATGAAAGAAACAAGAAGAGGCAGTACCAACAACTAGGGACCTAATTAATACGGACATTGGTAATGTGTCAGAACTAGAGTTCGGAAGAATGATTCTCAAGGTGCTAGCTGGGCTCGAAAAAGGCATGGAAGATATTAGAGAAACCCTTCTGGAGAAATAAAATCCCATTCTGGATAAATAAAAGAACTAAAATCTAACTAAGTCGAAATAAAAAAAATGCTATTAATGAGGTACAATAAAAAATGGAGCCTCTCACTGTTAGGATAAATGAAGCAGAAGAGAGAATTAGTGATATAGAAGACCAAATGATGGAGAATAAAGAAGCTGAGAGACAAACAACTACTGCAGCACAGGGGGAGAATTCGAGAGATAAGTGATACCATAAGACGAAACAATATTAGAATAATTGGGAATCCAGAAGAAGAAGAAAGAGAGAGAGGGGCAGAAGGTATATTGGAGTGAATTATAGTAGAGAATTTCCCTACCATGGCGAAGGGAACAAACATCAAAATCCAGGAGGCACAGAGAATCTCCCTCAAAATCAATAAGAATAGGTCCACACCCTGTCATCTAATAGTAAAACTTACAAGTCTTAGTGACAAAGAGAAAATTCTGAAAGCAGCTCAGGACAAGTCTATAATATACAATGGAAGAAATATTAGATTGACAGCAGACTTATCCACAGAGACCTGGCAGGCCAGAAAGAACTGGCCTGATATATTCAGAGCACTAAATGAGAAAAATATGCAGCCAAGAATACTATATCCAGCTAGGCTATCATCGAAAATAGAAGGAGAGAGAAAAATCTTCCAGGACAAACAAAAATTAAAAGAATTTGCAAACACCAAACCAGCCCTACAGTAAATATCGAAAGAGGTCCTCTAAGCAAAGAGAGAGCCTAAAAGTAGTAGACCAGAATGGAACAGAGACAATATACAATAACAGTCACTTTACAGGCAATACAATGGCACTAAATCATATCTTTCAATAGTTACTCAATAGTTACATATCTTTCAATAGTTATCAATAGTAAATGGGTTAAATGCCCCAATCAAAAGACATAGGGGGGCACCTGGGTGGCTCAGTGGATTGAGGCCTCTGCCTTCCGCTCAGGTCATGATCCCAGGGTCCTGGGGTCGAGCCCCACATCGGGCTCTCTGCTCCGTGGGGAGCCTGCTTCCTCCTCTCTCTCTGCCTGCCTCTCTGCCCAGTTGTGATTTCTCTCTGTCAAGTAAAAAAAAAAAAGACATAGGGTATCAGAACGGATAAAAAAGCCAAAACCCATCAATGTACTGTGTACAAGAAACTCATTTTAGACCCAAAGACACCTCCAGATTTAAAGTGAGGGGGTGGAAAACAATTTACCATGCAAATGGACATCAAAAGAAAGCTGGGGTGGCAATCCTTATATCAGATAAATTATGGTGATATGGTTATGCCATGGTTATGATATATTATGATATGGTGAATGCTGTGAAGTGTGTAAGCCTGATGATTCATAAACCTGTACCCCTGGGGCAAATAATACAGTATATGTTAATAAAAATAATTTTTTAAAAAAGTCCTCTCACCTGCATAGTCTCACAGCATCCTGGTTAATGGGATATGACCGATATTACTATCTGTGCAGTATGCATAGTCATCTAGTTATGAAGTATAGGATTCCCAGATGTGGATGTCTAGCTTTGGTGATCCTAAATTTATGTGCACCTAAGCACAGAGTGTCCAAGTATAGAAGGCAAAATCAGCAGAACTATATGATGTTGCTGCAGTTATCTAAGCACACTTCTCAAAAACGGAAAAACCTGAAGAAAGCAGAAAGATGGAAATAATAGGGATAATACCAGAAATCAATGAGATTTTTTAAAAAAACAAAACACCCAGATTTTAAGAAAGACTTATCCATTGTATGGAATATTATTCAGTCATAAAAAATAATGAAGTCCAGATACATGCTGCAATATGGATGCATCTAGAAAATACACCAAGGGAAAGAAGCCTGACACAAAAGGCCACCTAGTGTGTGAGTCCATTCATATGAAGCAGCCGGAAGAGGGAAACACACAGACAAAGCAGACTGGTAGTTAACATGGGCTGGGGGTAAGGGTAAGGGGGAGTAACAGCTTAATGGGCATGGTTTCCTTTTGGGGGTATGAAAATATTTGAGCAGTTGATAGTGGTGATAGTTTCATAATATGTGAACATATTAAGTACCACTGAACTGTATACTCTAAAATGGTTAAAATGGTGAATTTTATGTTATGTCAATTTTACAATAAAAAATTAAATAGGGCACCTGGGTGGCTCAGTGGGTTAAAGCCTCTGCCTTCAGCTCAGGTCATGATCGCAGGGTCCTGGAATCGAGCCCCGCATTGGGCTCTCTGCTCAGTGGGGAGCCTGCTTCTCCCTCTCTCTCTGCCTGCCTCTCTGCCTACTTGTGATCTCTCTCTCTCAAATAAAAAAACAAACAAACAAACAAAAATTAAATAGAGGGGTTCCTGGGTAACTCAGTTAAGCATCTGCCATTGGCTCAGTCATGATCCCAGGGTCCTGGGATTGAGCCCTGCATTGGGGGAGGGGTCCCTGCTCAGTGGGGAACCTGTTTCTCTCTCTCCCTCTACTGCTCCCCCTGCTTGTGCTCTCTCCCGGTCTTTGTCAAATAAATAAATAAAATCTTTTTAAAAATTAGAGAAGATAGTGCTCGCTTCGGCAGCACATATACTAAAAATTAGAGAAGATAAATCATTCAAAACTTGTTTACTGAAAATACCAATAAAATGTATAAACATCTAGTAAGATCCACAAGGAGAGAGAGATTAAAAATTCTAAGTATGGGGAATGAAGAAAAAAATATTACCACAAGCCCTAAAGCTATTTGAAAAATGAAAAACATGATTTTGAACTACTTTATTCCACTATATTTACAAATGAAAATGAAAAGACTGAATTCTTAAACTTACCAAAAATATAGAAGAAACAGAAAATCTCAATATTTTTATATTTATTAAAGAAATTGAATCAATAATTTAAAGCCTTCAGCCTTGAATAGCTTCATGAATGAAAATTCCAGACATTTAAGGAAGAAAAAAATACCAATTTTTACATAAATTCTTCCACAGAATTAAAAAAACCCTTTCTCAACTCTTTCATCAAGCCAACATAACCTTGATATTAAAACCTGATGATGTATTACAAGAAAGGAAAATTAAAATTGCAGCCAATATTTACCATGAATATGAACATTAGTACCATAAACAAAGGATTAACCAATTGAATCCATAATATATAAGCAGGGAATATATTGTGAACAAATGAAGAATATACTCAGTATCCAAGTTTGGCAGAGAGCTTTAAATGCATCATATACTTGATAGACTAAAAAGAAAAATAATTTGATTATCTTAATAAATGTAGAGAAATATTAAAGGGTCCTAATAAATTAAAAATGGAATGAAAATGTTCTAATCAAACAAAGAACAGTAACTAAAAGGGAAAAGTTATAGCAAACATCCTATTTTTTGAGAAATTGAAAGCTTTCCCTGGTGATTAAGAAAGAGACAAGGATACTTACTATTATCACCTATATGCAACATTAAACTAGAAGAAACAGATACATACAAACATAAATAAATAAATCCAAGATTGGAAAAGAAAATCAGGAGCATACTTTATTCATTATTAGAAGACTTAAATTTTAAAGATTTTTTATTTATTTATTTGACAGACAGAGATCACAAGTAGGCAGAGAGGAAGGCAGAGAGAGGGGGCAAGCAGGCTCCCTGTTGAGCAGAGAGCCCGATGCGGGGCTCAATCCTAGGATCCTGGGATCATGACCTGAGCTGAGGGCAGAGGCTTTAACCACTGAGCCACCCAGGCACCACAGAAGACTTAAATTTTAATGATGTTCATGGTCCCCATTCAATGCTGGCATTCAGTGCAAACCCCATCAAAATTGTAATGAAGTTTTGTAGTAATTGACAAGCTGATTCTAAACTTAAACAGAAGTACGAGTAAAGAAGAACTTTAGAAATTTTGAGGAAGAACAACTTTGGGGAATTTTACTACCTAAAATTAAGACTTACTCTAAGTCTACTATAATTAAAACAGTGTGATGTTGGTTCAATGATTGTCAATCTCTTGAAGCAGAATAAAGAGTCCAGATATAAACCCCCATGCGGATGGTCACCTTACTTATGACAAAGTGCCATTACAATATTTGGGGAAAGGATTTTCTTTTCAATAAATAATGTTGTACCAATTGGATATACATGTGGCTACAAATGAATCCTGATTTCTACTCACAGCATACCCTAAAACATACGCCAAATAGGGGAGAAATTTAAATGGGGAAAGTTAGACAATAAATCTTTTATAAGATAAGAATGAAGCATATTTTGTAATCCGCTTAAACGGGAAACTTCTTAAATGGGAAACACAAAGCAACATCCATAAAAGAAAATATTGATATCTAAGTTATCTAAGATTTCATTAAAATTGCAAATTTTCTGTCCATCAAAGACATGATTGAGAAAGTGAAAAGACTCACCAAAAAGTGGAAGAATATATTTTCAATACAGGTATCCACAAAGAACCTATAACTACAAATTAATAAGAAAAACGATGTCAACCAGATTTTTTTAATGGCCAAAATTTGAACATTCCCTGTACAAAAGAAGACTCCAAGTGGCCAATAAGCCCAAGAAAATGTGTTTGATTTCATTATCCACCTGAGGATTGCAAGTAAACATCACAATGAGATATGCCTACATACCTATTAGAATGGTTAATTTTTATTTATAAATAAGAAAAATGACACTAGTAAGATCTGGCAAGGAAGTGGAGCAACTACAGCTCTAACGTTGTGAGTGCGAGGGTATTTTGGTGCAGACACTTTGGAGAACTGCTTGTCAGTATCTACCAAAGCTGCACACACTGTGCGCCCCATTACCCAGTGATTTCAGTTCTGCATATATACCCAATAGGAGTGTTTACATTAAAGCACATCTGTGCATTAAATGAACAAGAAAGTTCATTGCAGCTTGGTTCATCATATTTAAGAAATCTGTATACAACATAAATGTCTAGCAACAGTGGCATGGATAAATAACTTGTGGTATATTCATCCAATGAAATACTGGCTTATTTATCACTCATGCACATGTCCATTGCAGGTTGGAGGCAGTTCTGTGTCCCGTCATCACCAATTCAGGATCCAGTCTGGCAGTGCAGACTGTATCTAGAATACTACCAAACTGGGGGCAAAGAGAAAAGAGACACAGTGAAACACATGCCAGCTTTTAAAATTTCTACCAGGAAGTGACCTATGTTCCTTCTATCGCCATTTCATTGGCCACACTAGGTCATATGGCCATTCTTGAGCACAAGAGCTCAGAGATTATCATCAGCCTGCTGAGGGTCATACACCAAGAAGAGAACCAGAGTAGCTGAGCAATAGTTATCCAGTCTACCATAGAGGTTGAGAAGGTGAGTATCTGTCTTCTCTTGGGCAAAAGGGAATGATGAGGAGCGTCTGTGTTTGGTTCCTTAAAAGTCGAGATTGGGAGAAGATTTCAGAAGCACATGACTTGATGAGAGACTGTGTATCAGGGATAATCCTGAAAAGGAGTGAGGGCAACAAGAAAAAGATAGGGAAAGGACCAAAATATTTAAACCTGTTAAGGTAGCATCCATCTGACTTTATTATTTCCATTTATTATGTGTGTTGTCTTTCTGTGTGTGTGTGTGTGTGTGTGTGACTTTTAGCATTTATGATTGCTTTGAATGCTAGTGGGATTCTCTAGAATCCATTCATGCACAATTCATTTCCCCAAGATCTTGAGTTTACATTCTACGCAGACAATCTTCATATTCATTGCAGAAGCCACTATTTTTTCTGTAGTAGAAATTACTAACATTTTGCATTAATACTCCACCTGTGCTTCCTTTAGGTTTTACTTCCTCAGGTTTTACTTCTTAATACAATCAATGATATTCTAGAGGTTTCTTTGATTCACAGGGCTCCTGTGGTAAGCAAAACCTAGAGCTCTAAGAGCACAAATTTTGTGGTTAAGTGTTCATTTCACTATTTCCCAAAGTCATCCCTGATGGTCTGAGCTTTTTCTACTTTTGTTCTAGAGAGTATCAGATTAATTGTCTTAAAGGTTTCCCATTACATTCTGTACTCCAACTTAAGCACATTCCTCTTGGTTTTCCTCAATTGGATTACTTGCTCTCAAATATGCTAATTATGGTATTTTGCATCTCCAGTAAATTGCTTTCCCAAACAACCGCATTGTGTGGGAAAAATGAGTTTTGGCAAAAGGTACGTGATTTGTTTTCTTGCTATTGACAAATTCCTCCCATATTGTGACAAACAATATGAACAAGTACATCAATAATAGCGAGTGTGCATTCTGGTCGTACTCATGGTGGGGACATTAAATCAGCACCTTCCATTTTTCAGCCTTCTTTGGGTGCCGTGTTTTAGAGCCCTTGCACATATTAGAACTGTGCAGGGAGAGTTTATAAAATACCAGCACCCAAACCTCAGTTGTGGGGGCAGGGGAGGAGGTGGTCAGTCTCATGTCTTCTAGTGTGCCTTTCTGTACTGCAGAAGAAGAAACTAGAACCTATTATTTTCCCAACCATCTTGAAGCCACAACACAGGATATAATTCTGTGTCTATAGATCAGAATGGCTTAAGTGAGATTAAAATTTGAAACCGACTGAGGAAAGAGTCTGTATTGCAAGCATCCGGTTTGCTGGTGTGGATCTTGGCTACAGATGTGGTTCTGAAACCTAGAGTGCTTGTGATTCCTGGGTCTCACCTGCTGTGGCTCCAAACATCTACCCTTTCACTAAAGACGAGTGAAGTCCCCTAGATCCCCTGTATCCTTGCCACACGTCAATACTTGGCAATATGAGCATTTTAATTTTTCACAATCCACTAGGTACAAAGCAATTCAGAGTGCTGTTATATTTTTTAAATATTTTATTTATTTACTTGAGAGTGAAAGAGTGAGAAAGAGAGCACTAGCAGGGGGAAGGTCAGAGGGAGAAGCAGACTCCCACTAAGCAGGAAGCCCGATATGGGGCTCAATCCGGGGACTCCAGGATCATGACTTGAGGTGAAGGCAGCCACTTAACCGACTGAGCCACCCAGGTGCCCCTAGAGTGCTGTTTTTAAATGACACTTCTCCAATTACTAAGGACTCTGAGCATCTTTTCATGTGCTTCATTTTTTCCCCCTTCTTCTGTAAATTGCTTCTTCATACCAATTGCCTCTGATTCTTTGGGGCTACTATCTCCACTTTTTTATTTCTAGAGTTCCTAATATATTGTACTTAATAATACCTTGTCAGTTTGACATTGCAAATATTTCTCATTCTGATATTTGTCCATTATCTTTGTTAATGGTGTCCTTCCCTGAATAGAAATTCTTCATTTTGATGACTCAAGTTCAACCAAATTTTTTGTCATAAGGTTCATATTTTCGAAAAACTTTTTTGGAAGTCCTTCCCTACCCTTAGGTCATAAAGATACTCTCCTATGTTATCTTCTATTAACTCCAAAGATTATAGACCCTTGTTTGGTAGTTACCCAGTGATGGGACATAGTTTTATTTCCTTCTACAGAGCGAGTCCATTCTCCCAATGTCATTTCCTAAGCAAACATCCCTTGCCTATTAATTGGTACTGCTAACTATCTGATATTAATTCCCCAAAGAGAAATATCTCTGAGATCTCTATTCTATTCCATTGATCTACCTGTTTGTTAATTTTTCCTTTCACAAATACCAAACCGTTTTTATCGTTAGGCCTACTTCTGCCCTTTATTTTTATTTTTTGAAGTCAACTTAACTCTTCCATATGCATGAAAATCTATTGTGAGATATATTATATATGCCTGAGATCTATGATATATAACATATATACATCGTAAATATATATTTATATATATGTTTATAAATATATATATTATGTATAATATATATTTATATTATTTATATAATATATTTATGACATAATATATATTTATACAGAGTTCTAGAATGATTATAAAAGAAATATCAGTGTAAACCACCATTCAAGTCAGGAAATGTAATATTGTCAGTACCCCAGAAGTTTCACCATGTGTCATTCCCTGACCACAATTCCCATCTTCCCTAGAGGCAGCCACTATCCTAACTTCTGTGATAACTATCACCTCTGTGTTCTAACTTAATCACTTATGCATGCATCCTCAAACAACATTGTTTAATTGTTTAATTTTGCTTCTTTTGGAATTTTCCACAGATAAAAGCATACTACACGTATTCATTTTGTTGTTGTTGTTGTTAGCTCAACGTTTGTGTTATTTGTGGAATTCATCCATGTCCTTCCATACAGCTCTAATTGTGGTATACATGGCTAGATAGTATTTCACTGTCTGGATTCACCATGATTTGTTTATCCATTTCAACTTTATCAACACTTGGTTGTCTCTAGTTTTTAGTTTCTGTTAATGTGATGATTTTTTTTATTACTAATTTCTAGAATGAGTATAGAACTATGATTTCCAAAATTTCTTTGAGTTCACTTAAGGTACTATGGTAAAGGGCAGTAGCTACCTACATAAACCCCTCTTTTCTGGGCAGAAGGCTCCCCAGCGAAACTAAAATTTTCCAGTCTGGCTTTCAGTTAGCTATAGCCGTATGACTGCACCCTTATTCACAGAAGGTCAGTGGAAGCAGCTGGTGCCAATTGCGGTTGAGTCTGCAGACACTTGGTGCACCTCCTTATACTCTCCTCCCATTTCCGTGGGATGGAATCTAGCATGATGACTGACCATGAAGAAGACAATGCTCTACAGAACAAAAACGCCAGCTGTGTGAAAACTGCTAGGCCTCTGAAGTACCACACGGATTTGAATTTTCACACTGATCTGTCTCAGGACACTTATCTGCTATTTTTTTTTTTTTTACATGAAAGAGATTAGAAATGTATTTTTTAAATTAGCAAGCACTTGTATAACCCTGGCAGGTAACAAGAACTGGTAAGTTTTCCATACATTACCTCTTTTAATCCTCTTACCAACTCTAGGCGGTAGTTACTATTGTCACCTCAATTTTATCTATTTATTTATTTATTTGTTTGTTTGAGAGAGAGAGCGAGAGCGGGAGCAGGGGGAGGGGCTTTGGGAGAGGAAGAGAATCTCAAGCGGACTCCATGCCAAGCACAGAGCTCAACATAGGGCTCGATCCCACGACCCCGGGATCATGACTGAACTGAAACCAAGAGTCAGATGCCCAACCAAGGAGGCCACCTAGGCACCCCATTACCTCAATTTTTTTTTTAAAGATTTTATTTATTTATTTGACAACGATCACAAGTAGGCAGAGAGGCAGGCAGAGAGAGAGAGGAGGAAGCAGGCTCCCTGCTGAGCAGAAAGCCCGATGCGGGGCTCGATCCCAGGATCCTGGGATCATGACCCGAGCCGACGGCAGAGACTTTAACCCACTGAGCGACCCAGGTGCCCCCTCACTAACAAAACTGAGACTCAGACAAGGCCAGAGTTGCACAGTTAGTAAGCAACTGAACTGGGATTTAAATCCAGAGAATTGGATTACCTGATCTGTGCTCTCACCCACTATGCTGGACTAGCTGTTAGCAATGTCTATGTTCTTTAAGCCACTATATTTGGGGTCACTTTGTTACAATAGCTTAGCATGACCTTAGAAATATAGAAATTTGAACCTAAAAATGGGTTTCTAAGAATAATTTTAAATATGTAGTTAGAGTTGAGGAAACAGATACCATAGGCTGCAAAATTGGAAACCCTTGTAATGTCATCACAAAAATGTATAATAAAACTGTTTCCCGCAGTCATCTGAAAGACTGGCCACTTAACCAGAGAGTCACAAGAATGTTAATGCATGTTGCTTGTTCTTTGATGTTTGTACTAGAGGACAGTAAAGAAACGATGTGCTCAGGTAGAAACTAGTGGACCTAAAGCAGAAGACTACTGGGAAGGTCTAGAAATTTGGTTCTGTGGCCCAGCAACAGGAGGTAGGATTGCTATGACTCATAGCTTTTCCCAAATGCCTCCCAATTAGGAAAGCTAAAGGATCTAGCACTGTGCAAGTTTATATTGATGGTATGGCCTCATTTTACCTGTTAGTCAGATAGCCTCAAAGGAGACAGCATTTCAGTGAGAGCAATGGATAGACATGGAAACAAGGAAGTAAAGTGGGCTTGAAAGCACTGTTCCAAAAAGAAATCTGAACGTGTTGTTGTTGGCACATGGCACTGAATGAAAACAGGCACGGAAGCCTATCGGGTTTCTCAGATACTTACATTTCCACAGCAACCAAAAGCCTGCCCCGAAAATGTCCTCGGACTCCAAACCGATACCTCTAGGAAGAGGGCTACTAAAATTTCAGTCTTCCCAGGATCTGCTTCAGACACGGCCTTAAAGTGTGAAGCACTAGGAAACATTCCCGAGAGGAAAAATTTGGACTCACAGAGAACATGAGAAAGGACATGACTGCCAAGACAAGCTATCTTCTCAACTCCTTTCTGGTGTAATAATCTCTTTATTCCAGAGCCGAGTGTGTTCCCTTCCTCCTTTCTTTTACTAGGAGTGTTTTAGTTCATAAGCAATCATCGTAATTGGATGTGTGTATGGGGCAATAGCTTATTTTCTAAGCTGCCACACGCAGCCATATATGGATGTGATGCAGAGGTCAGAATATCACCCAGAGGTCCAGTGCTTTGAGCTGGATACAGAAATTGGGTAGAAATTTAGTTTATGTTCCTTGGCAAGGGAGAAGGGTGCAGAGGGATACTTCGTGGCTGAAGGGCGGACTGTAACACAGATTAGTAATTGCTCACTAAAATTCAATCTTTCTCCTGAAACATATGCCTCTCCAGTAATATAATATCAGTCAATTTTCCTTATAGTGAGTCAAGTGTGGCCATGTGCTTAGTTCTTACTATTAGTAAGGGAGAAGAAGTAATGACTACCATTTCTAGTCCTGGGTCTTAAGACACTGGGTATTTCTCCTTGACATCCTCTCTCCTCTTTCTCCTTCCCGTTTGATGGACACAGACGTGGCCATGACCTAGCTTTCACCATGCAGATAACTACAATCCCCTGGACAATGGTGCAGTAACATGTTGCTCAAGGTCCACTCTCTATGCAACTCCCTACTGCTCTGCATCCTGGAGGCTTTATGGGCTCCATTAATAGCTCCCTTGTCTTCTGGCTTCTAGTTGGGAGGGTGAAGGGGAGTTAAGTCAAGATACTTATTTCCTCTGCTTTCTCTCTGCTGAGTTGTCACAGGGTGGCTCCCTCCTTCTACCAATGACCACAGCATCTTTTGTAATGGTCTCTACTTTATCTATTCTCTTCTGATTTTAGTAGCTGCTTCCATAACTTGTTCCTTCAAACCTACAGTTAGAAAGAGTTCTTGGCCTCCCCCATTTCCACTCCCATCTCTCCCTCTCCATTGCTAGCACCAAGGTGTTATATTGTACCTTGTTAGTTTCCCTTAATCTTCCTACTCTTGTGTCAAGAGTCCCCCTAAAGAGCTTCCTTCAATAGCCTTGTTTGAGTGTGCCTTCTCTTCCCTGTAAAATCCTGACTAGCGATGTCTCTGAATGGCCCCATCAAGGGAAGCTGTCCCATCAATCACTCTTCTGAACTGGAAAATGAAAGACAAAGACACATTTTTTTAAAAAGACATTGTATTTTTGCTCTGTACAATAGTTTAGTCTTACCCTAGTTAATAGAGTATTATATTCTTTTTAGAAGTTTGTTCTTTTCAAAAAAATTTCAAATTTATTGGCATAAAGTAGTTCATCAACTCCTCTTTTTATCTCTCTAATGTCTATAGAATCTGCATGTCTTATTTTTCATTTTTGACACTGGATAATTGAGCCATTCTTTTTCTTGATGAGTCTCACCAAATGTGTATTAGTTTTTATTAATCTTTTTAAAGAATGAACTCTTTGGGGGGCGCCTGGGTGGCTCAGTGGATTAAGCCGCTGCCTTCGGCTCAGGTCATGATCTCAGGGTCCTGGGATCGAGCCCCGCATCGGGCTCTCTGCTCCGCAGGGAGACTGCTTCCTCCTCTCTCTCTGCCTGCCTCTCTGCCTACTTGTGATCTCTCTCTCTGTCAAATAAATAAATAAAATCTTTAAAAAAAAAAAAAGAATGAACTCTTTGGCTTTTGTTGAATCTCTACATTATACATGGTTTCCAGTTTCATTAGTTGACTAATTATTATAACAAAGTACTTCCAGAGCTTAGCATTTTAAAACAGTCAGAAATTTATATCATGATGCACAATTTTCATGAGCAAGGTCAAAACTGTAATGTTTTTCTATAACCTAGCCTTGACAGTCACATATCATCATTTCTAGAATATCCTTTTGATGGCAGGGAATAGCCATATTTGATGTGGGCAAGGGAAGGAATACCAGGAAGTAAGGATCACTGGGGGCTATCTTGGCTCTGGCTACCATGTAGGTTTTTGCACTTATTGTCACTATTTTCCTTCTCAGCTGAAGGACCCCTAATCACCACCTATATCCCCAGGCACGTCTCTGACAATAAACAGAGAGACCAGGGGAGGGATCACAATGAGTCATCAAAATGCAGCATTTATTAGGAGGGGAAGTCCCCCTGCTTCCCACACCAAGAGAATCACCTCAAGATTGGGGGGACCTTCATGAAGGAGAACCCCAGAGCCTTGTGACTTTCTTAAGCCCTCTCTGTGAAAGGACACACTGGTCTTTCAATAATCAGATCCCCCAAATATCTGTAGGAGTTTTATCATCCAGCCTTTCCTAAGTTGGCCTGGGGAGAAGACAGGGCAGGGCCAATTCTCAGGAACCCACCGGCATATCAATGCCCTTAGTCATCCCATCTCTGGCTTTCCATGTTGCCTCTAGACTGATAAACTTGTACAATCTATTAGGTATAAGGATTAGGAACAGAGAATAAGACTTTATTTTTAATTGACCGTATCTTAGTTATTGCTCATAGTTATTAATTTTTTTTTCTGTGTCTCTCTGATGATTAGGCTTTTGAAACTTAAAATCTGAGAACTAACTAAAACATTCTGCTGGGTCATTCTTCCCCTGAATCAATGGGAACTACAGTCTTACTGTCTAAATCAAAAAGGGCTGCATGGGCTACATAGTAGAATTTTACCCTGATGCAACACTTGTCAGCAAAACTTAGGTCTAATTGAGCAAAAATCTTTAGGAAATAAAGAAGCCTCCTCAATTCCCCATCCCCAGAAGAGAGGGGGAAAAAAATCAACTAACTACTCCCCAGCAGAAGTCACAAAAGGAGAAGAGGGTGCAGTGCATGGGCTGACTGACTCCCATGAGCTATTTGCTAAAGGCTGTCCTCGTTTTTGACCAGAAGAACATTTTTATTCATTCTCATCAAACTAAGGTTGAGTTGGTCCTTAAGACAGGACTTTAAGCCAGAGCCATATTCTTGCTTTCTTTCTTTCTTTCTTTCTTTCCTTTTTTTTAAGATTCTATTTATTTATTTGACAGAGATCACAAGATGGAGAGAGGCAGGCAGAGAGAGCAGGGGAAGCAGGCTCCCCACTGAGCAGAGAGCCCAAGGCGGGGCTCGATCCCATGACCCTGAGATCATGACCTGAGCTGAAGGCGGAAGCTTAACCACTGAGCCACCCAGGCACCCCCATATTATTTATTTCCAATTCCTTAGGTTGAATTCTGTGGGATGTTGCTTAATAGGGTATGTATTGAATTAACCAGAGGGCAAGTTTAAAGCAGTTGAAGGTCACGGCTCTAAGGCCCTATTCCATGGTTCAAGAGTAAGCTGATTAGAGTACTTCAGACACAAATAGCCCTACACAAAAAGGCGTGTTAAAAAGGAACAGATTAGCCCTGTTCTGCCCTAAGGTACCCAGGGAGGCGGGGTCTTTGTCAGATTTTCCAGAACCCGGTTTCCGGTATCTGTACTGGAAAGGCTACAAGAGGGCTCTGGGCAGTTTCCTGGTGCCAGTCCTTGCTTTTATCCAAGGCCTAGGTGCCTGACTGGCAGTTTGTACCTAGCACAAACTCAGGAAGAGAAGGGGATTTGTCAGTAATTGAGCATCGGCTTTGCTCCAGATGCGGACCACAGGAGGCTGAGAACGTCAGGTGTAGGAGGTAGTTTTGCTTCCCGGTAAGCAAGGGGCCCTGGGTCAGCTGGAATGCTCACTCACCAGAGCATGCACATCTTACTGTAGAAAGAATATTGGGGATACTGGACAAAAAGCATTGAGAAGCCTGGCTTCTTATTGGACTGTCACTCACTTGACTTAGGACCTGGTGGGCATTATGTAATCGCTAGGCTTCTTTGCATAAGAAAAGCTGGGCACACTATTATTGGTGTTTGTCATTTCTGTACAGTTTCACTTATCATATGAGTGAGGGTGTTTTTTTTTTTAGATTTTATTTATGTATTTGAGAGGGAGGGTGAGAGAGAGAGAGCGAGCGAGCACAAGCTGGGGAAGAGGCAGAGAGAGAGGGGAAGCAGACTCCCCCAGGCTGAGCAGGGAACTCTATGTGGGGCTCAATCCCAGGACCCTGGGATCATACCCCAGGCCAAAGGCAGACACTAAACCGACTGAGCCACCCAGGTGCCCCTAATTTTTTTTAATTTTTACTAAACATGAAGATTGACAACAGAGACAATAAAATCGAGTAAACGTTAACTAAGAGAGTTATTTAAAAGGGAGCCGGGAGGACACCAGGGAGGTGGGGCACTTGTTCTGGATCAAATTCTCAGAATTTTTGCTAAGCTCAGCTCAATTTCCAGGCATCTACTAGGTGTTAAGATGGACATGAATGGACTTTCTGCCTCACCCTAGCAACCAGTCACACACAGCTTAGTGTCACTGTAACTATACCAACACCAAGCACCTTTTCTTCAAACATCTTAGGTAAATCTCTTCTTTCCTCTTTAAAAACTCTAACCTCTTTGTCTCTCTGCAGCACGCTTTCAATTCTAGTCGAATCTGTGTCTCCCATGTTTGCAATCCCTAAGACCCCAAATAAACACATTTATCTTGCTGCTTGTATTTTGTGTTTCCTTGGTTGACAAGACTTTTGGGGATGTCTGGAGTCTAGAGCAAACAGTACAGAGCTTTGTGGAATATCGTGCCTATGAGAAGTTTTCCGCGGTACACGGAAGCCACGGTGCTTGCCTGAAGCACAGAGCCATTATTGGCATACTCGGTGCTGATTTTAGTCTTCTCAGATAAAACATTCTGGATGCGAAGCACCTGTCAAGAAAAAGATAATTTGTCAGTATGCTACATGAACAAACAGCTGCCAGTGACATTTTCCTTCTCCAATACTCCAGGACTAATATATTTCCCAGAAATCAATACACTGAAATTTGTGTACAATTATTTTGGGGGGTATTCTGATGAAAGTATTAATGTTCTAATTATATCTGTGCAGTCAAGTGGACTGGTTATCTGACATTTACCAAATTCCCAACAAGACTGTTTACATAATCTCCATAGTTCGGGCATCTCCTATAGAAGAAGGAGGTGAGAACCAGGGGGCGCTCTTATCTAATTCTCGAGTGAATAGTGTTCGTCTGCGGGAAGGGTCTTGCCTTTGACTAGGCCTACTGTGTTGGGAGGGAAACACAGGACAGAGAGGATGAAGGGACACTCTGTTAGCAAGCCAACCTAATCTCATAACTAGTAGGATGGTACTTGTCCCAGCTGGAACCCCCTCATATCCATAACATGGCTCAGAAGCATAAAGAATGCATACTTTGGAAGTCAGTCTGACACATCCCACCTACTACTGTTATTGGTCCTCAAGATCAACACACTTAAGTTTGTTCATCAATAAACACATAAGAGCTCAGTTTTCTGAATAGCCTGGAGGAAGTTCACTGAAACAGCACATGATAGGAATTAAAACCAATTAGAAATTCACGAGTCATGAGTATGTATCGACACTTATTAGGAACAGAGTTGAGTTGAGTTTTGTTTTTTCATCTTAAGGAAGATCCTGTAACTTCATCTCGGATGTGTTACACGAAAATACTCAAACTTGGAACTCATGTAGATAGAAAAGTGAAGCCTCAAGCACAAGGGAAGGGAGTCATTGATTGTGAGGGAAGAAGCCTTATCTACATACATACAATAAACCTATGATGAGCTTGAAAACAGAGACATGAGAAAGATCCTGAACAATTTTCCAGACATGCTCTAGATCATATTTTCATTCTCTTATAGCAGACATTATTAGGCATTTGTAAAAAGTAATATGGCTCACTTTTGGGGGACCTGTGTCTGAAGCCCAGGTAGATTGCTAGCCTGGGGTAACAGTTCTTTAGGCTCCAGATTCAGACTGAACTTTTGTTTCTTTTCGTATTTTTTGGTGTTTCTGCTTGCTTGTTTGTCTGTTTTTAAGAAGCTGTGATTAATATGTTAATAAATTAGAGAAACAGATTTTTCTTCTTTTTAACTGAGGAAGAGCAATATTGGAGGCAGAAGTCAGGGTATGTTACCAGGCTGGGATTTGAATCTCAATTTCCCAACTCCCCAAACCTAGACTCAAACATTATATCTTTCTCCAAACCTTACCTTCTCAATGAGGCCTACCCTGATTCCTGTATTTAATAATAGGACTGCCCATCCCCCTGTTCACAGAAATCCTGATTTCCTCTACCCTGTTATACTTTTTTTCCCATAGAACTTATCACCTTCAAGCTTGCTATGTAATTCACTTACTTCTTGCGCTTATTGTTCATTGTCAATTCCCCCTCCAGAAGAGCAGAAATCTTTGTATATTTTGTTTTCTGACATATTCCAGGCCTTGAAAAAAAGTTTCACCCACTGTAAGCACTCAATAAATTTTTGTGAATTGATCTCTCAGAATTTGTGTGCCAAGAATTTATATCTATATTGAATTTACTAGAGATTTGTTATTCTTAAACTCAAAACTATAGAAAATTCTCCACCTGTTTTTAATGCCATATAAAATTCAATGGTATAAGCTATTGTTTTAGAAGATTTTTTTTTCTTTTTCCTTTTTACATAGGTTCCATGCCCATCCTGGGGCCCAACACAGGGTTTGAACTCACGACCCTGAGATCGAGACCTGAGCTGAGATGGAGAGTCAGATGCTTAACCGACTGAGCCACCCAGGCACAGCTGTTTTAGAAGAGATTTAAATAACACAAATAGCATCTTTAAAATGAGACGTTCTTCAACACTATCATATACATTAGAACCTGCTGGCAAAATTAGTTTTGTTTTGAGACTACAGTCATTTAAATCCTTTCTTTTGAGCTTCATAGTAGTGTGAAAGAAGATGGTTCCACATAGGACTTTCCCTTTGCCTAACTTCAGGCCCTTCTCAGAGCCTACATCCTGATTGGAAATATGATATGGCAAGCTAGGTCAGTGTGAATAAGGAAGCTCCTACTTATCTATTCTTCCCAATAACAAGCACAGCCCTTGCAAGGATGGGGCATGTTGTCTAGCACTGGTGTTAAATTGGCATCAGGAGACCTGAAAAGGTTAATGCGCTGTAACTCTCCGTCCTGCTAAAATCTCTGCTTTTTCCATATGCAGAACTTGTTCAGTTCTGGAACACCGCATGTGACCCACTAAATTCTCCCAAGTCACCTCAACAAATTGTTCTTGCAGCTTAGCCTGTGAGCTCAGAGAAATACAGGCACTTACTTCGGACCCTGGAGGATCCTCAGGGTTATAGACCAGCAGCTTCATGCCATTAGGATGGCATCCGGCCCAAATATCTCCCGTGTCTGGATCCACCGTCAAATTATCCACTAAGGTGCCCAGATGCATCACCTTCCAACAAAGAAGAAGTACAAACACGTTGTTTCAACTTTCTTCTTGACCCTTCCTCCCTCCCACCAGCTCCTTCTGGCTCCTGAAATGGGTCTTTTTAAGGGCCTTACTACTGAATTTTAGAAGTTCAAGCACAATCTCACCGATATTCTTCTAAAATGGTTATGTTTCCTGCATTCAAGGAGCACATTCCTTGTCAGGGGTGGGAACTGATCTAAGAGGCCACATGGTGGGGGAATAAAGCAAGCCAGGGGACTTTTACCTTCACTGGAGTTAAATCCCAGTTCTCATGTTTTTTCAGGACATGAATGTTCTGAGCAGTTACATCAGCTATGTAGATAAAGCTTTGAAGAAAATAGCATTTAGATGTAAGCAAGTAGTAATGAGAGATGACATTAACTTTTACTTTGGAGGAGAGGTCTAACAGTTCACAAGGGTTCCAAGTGCCCCTGCAATGTCTTCCTAAAGCATGGTACAAGAAGATAACAGAAACTTATTTTTAGTATTTTTCAAGGATTGAAGTAGGCATTAAATATGAGATGTGACCTTGGTGTTTCTAGGTGACATATATGCTCAGTCTCATTACTTCAGAGCCACAATGTATTCCTTAAATTGTGTGGAGTTAAGCAGACCTCTGTATTATAAGTCAAAAGAGTCTATACTTCCACAAGAAACTAGTGCTTACAAAGAAGTATCAGATGACCATGAAAGTCAATCATAATCATTTTTTTGAAAGAGGAGGAACTTAGAGTTGTTTTCCACAGGGATCATCTCTATTATCTCAAATGCACATAGCAATATTCATGGGGTACGTTTCTTTTTTAAAAAACCTTCCAATCTGGGGCGCCTGGGTGGCTCAGCGGGTTAAGACCTCTGCCTTCAGCTCCGGTCATGATCCCAGGGTCCTGGGATCGAGCCCCGCATCGGGCTCTCTGCTCAGCGGGGAGCCTGCTTCCTCCTCTCTCTCCGCCTGCCTCTCTACCTACTTGTGATCTCTGTCTGTCAAATAAATAAATCTTTAAAAAACAAAAACAACAACAAAAAAATCCTTCCAATCTAAAACACTTTAAAAGAGCTTCTCATAGAATTTCATGCTGCATAAAATCATATTTAGAAAAGTCTGCTGTTGTATATCAGTAAATATGAAATTCATACAATCACAATGCCCAATCTAAGTCAGGTCTCCTTCTCTAAAAATAAGTTTTGGGTAACTCAATTAGTGTAAGTAGTTAAACAACTTTCAGCCTCATAAAGGCAGAGATATTGGGCATTTATTCTCCTTTTCAGTGTGTTGGGTAACTGTTTCTAGAGTCACATGGTAAATTGGACCAAGGACCTCACATCCTTGAATCCACATCCTTCATTTCATTGGGGGAGGGGGGCTAACATGCAAGAGAGCAAATGGTGTGCTTATGATATGTTCACATAGAGTGTGAACCTTGGCCACACCCAACATATTCATCTATCCAGCAACGACTTAAGCTTAAGGAGGTAACCACCTCCCGAAGGAAGAAATCCACTAAAATGTCAAGAGCAAAGTATTGGAAAATTATAAAAGCTTACTTTTTGTCTAGTGAGACTGTGATCCCATTGGCAGAACTAAATCCTTTGGCTACCACTTTGACCTCTCTTGGACTGTAGAAAACAACATGACTCCAACGAAGATCCAAGATAATCTCCAACAGCACCAAGAAGAAGTTGGTAAAGTAGTGGTCTCTTGTAGCATAAAACTGTTCTGGTCCAAGAACCACAATGTCATTCAGGCTACAGTGAAAAAAAGAAAGAGAGAGAGAGAGAGAGCAAAACCCATGGAGTATTTAAGTATCTAGACTGTTGTCAAAAACACTGAATCTCAAAGACCCTTCTGTTCATCAGTTTGAAAAAGTATACACAGTATGAATGAAGAAATTCTGCACAAAGGACATGATTTTTCATTGTACCTGTTCTTTTAGCCATTTATTATTTTCTCAATCTTCTCTTCCACAGAAGTCAGCAAAAATACATAAATACACACAAAAAAACCCTCAACTCCAAATCGTTGACTTGTAAATGTCAATAATGGTTATGTGCGATGGTCACAGTGCAACAATGGTTATTATCGGTGGTCACCAATAGTTCTGGTTCACTTTCTTCTAGGATTAGACTTCTCCGTGCCCTGGATCTTTGGCCCGGGCACATGACTTGCTTTTGGCCAGTGAGATGAAGTGATGTGTGTGGCTTCCGGAAGGCAGACGGGCCAGTATGTGATCCACCATGCTTCCCTTACTCTTCGGCAGTAACCAGCAACTTTTCTGATGACTGAAAGTGTGGCCCGTTAGGGCCCTATAGGAGGACAATATAAAATTGAATCTTTGGGGCGCCTGGGTGACTCAGTGGGTTAAGGCCTCTGCCTTCAGCTCAGGTCATGGTCCCAGGGTCCTGGGATCGAGCCCCGCATCAGGTTCTCTGCTCAGCAGGGAGCCTGCTTCCTTCTCTCTCTCTCTGCCTGCCTCTCTGCCTGCTTGAGATCTCTGTCTGTCAAATGAATAAATAAAATCTTTAAAAAAAAATTGAATCTTTGAACCACTTACATCGGACATGTAGCATGAGTAAGAAAACAAAACAAAATTTATGGTTTTGAGCCACTAAAAACCTTACAGCTTTTTTTTTCTGTTATTGTATTATAACCCAGTCCATCCTGACCTTTATAATTGGGATTGTGAGTGCTATTCTTTCTTGCTTATAGTCTTCAGTATTATGAAAATTTTTAAATGAAACAAGTCATACTCCTATAAGAGTAAAGAGCAATAAAGTCTTTTACATTTTGGAAAAGGAAAAAAGAGATGGTGACTTGAAAAAAATGTAAAAAAAAAGAGGAAAAGTGTAAAAAATGTGAAAAAGTGTAAAAAATGAAATACTTTTAGATTGAATTTAGAAAAATTTTGGATGAATCAGGAAATACTTTGAGGTTTTGATTTACAATGACTTTTCCAAGGCCATTAGGCCACTCATCTTTTGGGTCTCAGCTTAAGCATTCGTTCTTCCAAAAAGTATTGGCAGGCACCACAGGATAAGTTTGATCCCAGAGCACCTTGTTCTACCTTGAAATGCTTGAAATGCTTGGTTAAGATTGAGTACCAGGGCACCTCTCAAAAGTACTCTTTAGGTCCTCCAAACTTCACCTGCTCTGTTCCAGATGGCACTCCTCCAACCAGCTCTGCCTGGTTCTGACAGACCCTTACCTCATTTTTAGGCTCCTTAGCCTCATCTTAGGCTCCTACTTCCAGGCTTCTATGTTGAGGCCAAAGCACGGGATATCACCAGACTTGACTTGCACATGCACAATCAGGAATTTTCAGGAGTTAATACCCTTTGGGGGCAAACTTTGGCTCTCAGGAGATGGGCCTGGGGAATAAACGCTTCTCCCTTTCTTATGGCAGCCAGATTTTCCGAAATTGAGGCTCATGTTGCTTACAGGAGGACAATCCTGATTGTCAATCCTGATTGACAATCCTGATTGACAATCCTGATTTCAAGCAGCTGCACTCGGCAGTGCCTGGCTTCATTAACACTCACCATAGCCTCTCCTCTGCATGAGCTTCCTAGCGCTGCCATGACAGAGTACCACAAACTGGGGAGTGGAAAACGATAGAAATTTGCTGTCTCGCAGGAGGTGAGACCTCTGAAGTCAAGGTGCTGACAGAACCATGCTCCTTCTGAGGGTTCGATGGGAGAATCCGTCCTTGCCTCTTCTAGCTGCTAGTCACTCTGGACATTCTTTGCCTTGTAGATGCTTCACTCCAATCTCGCTCTCCATCTCCATAGGCATTCTCCCTGTCTGCCTTTCTTCTTATTAGGACATGAGTCATATTGGATTAAGGATCCACCCCCACTTTTAATATAACTTCATTTAACTGAGTATATCTGCAGTAATCCGATTTCTAAACAAGGTTATATTCTGAGATGTTGCGGTGGGGGGATGGCTGGTTAGAATTTCAGCATATCTTTTTGAGAGGACATAGTTCAACCCAACCTTCTCCCTGCCTCAGGCTGATCCCTCGCTTCTGGGTCCTGGGATGGTAACTCTCCAATAAAGTAGTTGCCTATTAAGTTTTCCCTCAGGCTATGTTTTCACTGAAAGGAATTCGTTCAGTGAGGTCATAGGTCACCATCACCAGTTGGGTAAGTCAAGTCAGCCAGAGAACCCCCATTTCGCTAATGACACTGAAGCATAGGTTGGGAGATTTGTCCACAGTTTCTCAGTCACCCCGTGGCGGTCCTGGTCCCTGCTGTGCCTCAGAATCCAGTGCAATCCATCATGGGAAGAGTTCAGTGACCCCTACTTCTTTTCTTCTGCCCTCTGCTTTTGTCATCCCTAATTCTACAGGGAGAAATTCATACATGATTTTGAGAAAGACAGTGAAGGAGAGACAGTGAACTTCCCTCCTTTTCTTTTCCTGATCTTCTATCACAGGAAAGATTAACCTCTACTGTCTTTCAGCATTGAGTCCATTTTATAAAAGACAAGTTCCTCCTTGTTTGTTACAGCCTTCCAACAAGCAAACTATCCACTAAAAAACTAAACTATTTTTCTCAACACAGTAAAAAGGATGTTCATCACTGTGACCGAGAGTCCAGCTTTGAATTCGGACCAATCGAGGCTTACATCCTGGTTCTACCACTTACAAATTATGTAATTTGGGTAACTTAACCTCAAATTTCTTTTTTTAAAAAAAAATATTTATTTATTTATTTATTTGACACAGAGAGAGATCACAAGTAGTCAGAGAGGCAGGCAGAGAGAGAGGGGGCGGGGGGAAGCAGGCTCCCTGCTGAGCAGAGAGCCCGATGTGGGACTCGATCCCATGACCCCGAGATCATGACCTGAGCCGAAGGCAGCGGCTTAACCCACTGAGCCACCCAGGCGCCCCGAACCCCAAGTTTCTTAGGTCCCAGTTTACTCATGCCTATTACTAAGGCTGTTGGGAGAATTAAATGAACTATTTTGACACAGGGCCTGGCACACAGTCAATGTTTAGTAAATGTGAATTTTTATATGAGCCAATAGCCTTTTTTCAAATCCTGTCCTAAAGCTTTTATCAAAAAAGGAATGGCCCATCTGGAGGCTGGTTATAACACCCAGCCGGTAAGGCTCTCAGAACACAACCTACTGGGACAACTAGAAAAAGGTGTAGGTGTTTGAAAAGAGCCCAATAGTGGGTATTGCATTGTTGTGGTACAGAGGATGGAATTAGAGCTGAGAATCTAATTGAGCACCTTTATAGGATTAAAATGCTTTCAGAGAGTTGGAGAATATAAAGATATTCAATACTGAATACAGCAATTTCTAGTGAGGTGCTGGGCAGTGTCACCATGGGAACCTCTTGAAAGCTTTAGGGAAAAAATGCTGCAAAACAAAAGTTTAAGCCTGCTGAACCAAAGAAAACAAAGCAACCAGCAGAGATGCAAAATAAATAGAAGTGCAAAATACTTTAATTCCATACCTCTTGAGGAGTTCATGTTTTATAGTTTTCAGGTGTATAAGAGAATGTTGTTGTTCTTCAAATTTAAATTTCTCCACTGTGGACTTCATGTGGGGATGATTCACAACATAAAGATACACAGTTTGGTCTAAGGTGGACAAAAAGGCATAATTTCCAAGAAGTTTACTTCTATTGCAACTATTATTATATTCCTAGACTTGGTGTACAACTTGGTCATGTTCAAGTACTTTTCTTATACACCTTGCATTTGGCCCCCCAGTACACCTGCTAGGATCCCCATTTTTTAAAAAAGATTTTATTTTTATTTGAGAGAGAAAGAGAGAGACAGAGACAGATTAAGAGAGCATGAGAGGGTCAGAGGGAGAAACAGACTCCCCATGGAGCTGGGGGCCTGATGTTGGACTCGATCCCAGGACTCCAGGATCATGACCTGAGCCGGAGGCAGTTGCTTAACCTACTGAGCCACGCAGGCACCCTAGGATCCCCATTTTATTGAGACAATTTAAGCTTAAAAGGTGAGTCACTCATCAGCAATTTCACCACCACCAAGTGGCAGAACCAAGCCCAGATGTTTCTCAATGGTCTCCCGATCCTCACCTACACACCCTCTCCAACAGGAAGGTACAGAACTACAATGGTACATGGACGCATGTGGTTTCCCAAGGTGGCCCTTCAACAAAAAAGTGGGTGCACACAAGCAAGCAGGTGCTGAGAATTCCTTTCTTTGAGAAATACCAACATTGCAACACACGTTCAAGAAAGGTCAGGGCTATGTAAATATTTTAAAAGAAGGAACATGTCCCAGCTAGAGAAGAAAGTACTGACACAAGTCCACCACCTAAGGCTGCAACAACAATATTTAACGAGCCCAATGGACATGTATGTATGAAGCCAAGAGAAAGAAGACTAGTCAATTCTGGGTACTGCCAACCTCGAAAACGTTCACCTGTGTTCGTATTAAAATGTGAACTGCTAGGGACAGCGCGGAGGGTAGTAATACGTTTTCTCAAAATACTGTTTTCTGACTTGACAGAAGCTCTAGTTTGGAAGAGCTCTGGAGTTTGAAAGAGCCTGGCCCCATCCTCCCGTTGCAGGGCCTGGTCTGTATTCATGTTCCCTATTCCATTCTTGATGAGTTCCCGATCACGCAGACCAAGCACCAGCCCTGAGAAGCAGGGGTTATACTCAGAGCCCCTGAAACACACAGGTACCTTAACCCCTTAAGGAAAGGCACTCCCTCACCGGCGACTCTTTTAGTCTGACCCAGCTCAGTTCCAGGGCCTGAGGCTTGGCAAGCAAAGCCTGAGTTGGATTTCAGCCCCCGTGTCGCCCTTCAGCCAGACACTGTTGTCAGACGCAGCGTGAGCATTATGTGTGCTGCCCTGGTTTTACCCCTTCTTTAGGCTTCTACTGGACCCCTCCTTCCATATAACAGATGCTCAGTAAGAAAATTTTTGGCTTTTGTCTTCTCATTCCATTTTGATTTATGAGTAATGTTTTGCCGTTATTAAATGCATAATTAAGGGGCGCCTGGGTGGCTCAGTGGATTAAGCCGCTGCCTTCGGCTCGGTCATGATCTCAGGGTCCTGGGATCGAGCCCCGCATCAGGCTCTCTGCTCCGCAGGGAGCCTGCTTCCTCCTCTCTCTCTGCCTGCCTCTCTGCCTACTTGTGATCTCTCTCTCTGTCAAATAAATAAATAAAATCTTAAAAAAAAATAAATGCGTAATTAAGGGAAGTGACTAGTAACTAAAATAAGATTGCAACCATAATATATTCAGCTTCTGAAAGTCTGATTAAATGCTTGAGGGTTAATCTGTAAACTGGTTCCATCTCAAAAAACAAAAACAAAACAAAAGAAAAAAAACAAGCACCTACTGCCCATGCCTCAATAATAATAATAATAATAATAATAATAATAATAATAATTCACCCCTAACATTATCCCATACAGTAAAATAGCTCCAGGTTAATCGGATCACTCATTATACTTTCTCCAATGAAGGTGTTGGGGGGAGGGTCAGGCAAAAAGATGGTGACTCAAATAATTTAAACAGAGCTTGGAGCCCTAATTTCACCCAAGTAAGGGGTATAGGATTAGAAAGAAGACCACCTGGGTTCTACTTCTGGAATTGCCTTTTATTAATGACAAATGTGAAGTCACATGTCGCTGCATTTCTTCAAACTCCATTTCTCTCCATCTATAAAACTGAGTGTTAATATCTGCCCTGTCTCATGGGCCTCACTAATTTATTCATTCAACACACATTCATAGAGCACCTACTATGCAACAGACACTGTTCTAGACTATAGGAATCCAGCAATAAACAAGTCACACATGATTTTATGGTGATTATATTCTAGAGAAGAGAACACAGAGGAAATAGTAAATACAAGAATACTGGAAAGGGGAGATGTCTTCTTCATAGAGTGGAACCCACTTAAACAGTGACAAGCTTGGATCCAAAGATGTGAAGGAGCTCACTACAGGGCAACAGTAGAAGGAAAGAAAGTTGGTATCATTTAATATTAATAAAAAACTTTAATTGTCATTTTGATGAGTGCTAAAAGAGGGACTATACTGAGAAGAAATATAATAAGGTTCACACCGGGAAACAAGATAGTAGAAAGGCTCCCTGAGAAGGTGACATTTAATCTGAAGCCTAAATGATGAGGAAGAATAAGTCAGAAGTGGTGGAAAGACATTCCATTCAGGGGGAACTGCAAATGCAAAAGGCCTGAGGCATGGACCATTTTATAGGTCTAAAGGAAATCTAGTGTGGTTGGTCCAGGGAGTCAAGGGGAAGATGGTATCTGGTGAGGTTGGAGAAAACACCCACATGCCCATGCCAGAATACACACAGGTCATTTCCCACCCACTCTGGAGAACTGAGGTTTTTCTCTGGAGTAATGGAAACAATATGGCGAATTTTAGGAAGGGAGGGACATGATGAGATTTGCATAAAAAATAACTCTTGCTTATGAAAATGGATGGAGGTGGTATAAGAGGGAAGGTCTAGTCAGGGGGCCATTATAGAATCCAGGGAAGACATGCTGGGGGGTTGGGATGGGACAGACGCATCGAGGACAGAGAGAGGTGGACAGCTTGGAGACATAGTTGAAGGGTAAATTGGACAGAACTTTGGAACTAGGTGACTGAATGGGGAAGGAAGAAGAGAAGTATCAAAGTTGGGCCCAGTGTTTTATTTTGAGGAATAATAAATTATATATGAAAATTTTAAAAGGAACCCACTTACTAAAAGTCAACAAACCTATTGGTGCAGACCAAAGGAATTAAATAAAGATTTGTTGGATGAGTAGATTAATAATTATTAATCATTCATTTTTTATTCAATAAAATCACTCCAACAAATGTATTCTTAACAATACATTGTAACTCTTGTACATATTTGAAAGAAAACACACAATTTCTTTAAAAATTCTGAACTGCCACACTTCATTTGGCCTTCCCTTCACATAGCTACTATGAGTAAGGTCTCACTGTTTTTATTTCCCATGTGCCCTATAGACTCACAAATATCTAAAAATTAAATTAGTCAGGAATGATGAACTGTGAACAAGTAGCAAATCACACCAGAAACCATTGTGCTAAAGTATGTACAATGTATAAATAACCTAGATTTTTTGCAACAGTTTTTGTGTGATATAAACCATTGTTGTTAAACTCGAGCTTTTAAAATGTACAATTTAGTGGTTTTTAGTATATTCACAGAGTTATGCAACCGTAGCCACTCTCTAGCTCCAGACCATTTTTACCACCCAAAAAAGAAAGCCCAAACCCATTAGATATCATTCCCCATTTCCCCCAGCCCCTGCAAACAGCTAAGCTACTTCGTGTTCCTATGAATTTGCCAATTCTGCACACTTGATATAAATGTAATCATACACTATGTGGCCTTTAGTGATTGAATTCTTTCACTTCGGATAATGTTTGCAGAGTTAATCCATGTTGTAGTATATGTCAGAACATTATTACTTTTTATTGCCAAATAATATTCCATTGTAAATACATTCATCACTTGGTGAGAATTTGGGTTATTTTTGCCTTTGGGGTTTTAGGAATAATGCTGCCATGAATGTTTGTGTATAAGTTTTTGTGTGGACCTATGTTTTCAGTTCTCTTGGGGACATACCAAGGGGTGGAGTTCGGGGATCGTATGGCGACTCTGTGTTCATTTTGTAGAATGGCCAAAATGCTTTCAAAATGGGCCACACCAACAAAGTGTGAGCATTCCAATTTCTCCATATCCTTGCCAACATTTGTCATCGTCTGCTTTTTTATTATTATTATTATCACCATCCTAGTGGGAAGGGAGTGTCATCTCTTTATGGTTTTGGTTTGCATTTCCCTAATGACCAAGGATATTAAATATCTTTTCATGTGTTTATTGGCCATTTGCATATCTGTTTGGAGATGTCTACTAAGATCTTTGTCCTTTTTTTAATTGGGCTGTCTTTTTGTTGTTGAGTTGTAAGAATGATTTATATATTCTTGATACAAGCCTCTTACCAGATATATGATTTGCAAATATTTTCTTCCATTCTTTGGGCTATTTCTTCATGGTGTTTTTTGAAACAGAAAGTTTTTAATTTTGATGAAGTCTAGTTTATCTTGTTTTCTTTCATGTAATGTTTTCTAATGTCACACACAATTATTTTCAAAGGACTTTGAGTTTATATGTTAGATTTCTGAGAACCATCTCCAAACTGGTTTTGAAGGCCAAATGGAAAGTGAAGGAGATAAGAGGAAGAAGGAATGACTACCTTCTTTAATGTGGGGTTTACAAATGTTTGGTACACACTTATTATCTTACAAATATCCCTTTTTCTGGTAAAGTAGAATTTTCCTTCCTTTCACATACACATTGAGTCGTGGAGGTTGAGTGTCTTTTATTTCCCTCATTTACCCCTTATTTTTAAACATTCGGGCTTTACCTTCGTCGATGAAAGTACTGATTCCATGTGGGTTAAATGATGCTTTGTCAAAATCACCACTGATGTTAAGTGCCTGGACTTTTGGGTTTTCCTCATTCAGATCCATCAAGAAAATTTGTCCTGGCTCATCGGGTGCAAAGTTTGGCATGCCTGGATATTTTAATCCCTGTAAAAAAATATAAAATAAGTAGTGCATATATCTGCTTCACAATATTTCATATGGGAGCTCAAATCTCAAAGCCTAACAAAAATATTCAAGACTCTGCATTTCTTTTAGATTTCTGGGATTTTTCACTCTGTCAACTGAGGCCATTGTCCGATCTGAGGGATTACCAATGACACTGGGGCTATTGGGAATGGGAATGGGAATGTGGGAAGAACCCATATTCAATTACTCATATAGAGAGAAGGGGTGAAGCCAAAAAGTGTAATGCAAGACACTAGGCTGGGTTACTTTGTGTGAGTCCCTCGGTCTGCCTATGCCTCTGGTTCCTCATTTATAAAATGAGAAAAAGTGTAGGATTGCTAAGCCCGAGAGTCTGTCCTTTATAGTCCTGATAGTCAGCAACTAACCCTCCTTAAAGCAGTGAGAAGGGGTCCATGCTTTCATTGTATTGCTCCCACCCCTATATTCGTTGTATTAGATAGTCACAAAGAGTGGAAGCAGCCAAGAATTCACATAGGGAAACCAGTAACATAAAGCTGACTATTTCTTTTTTTTTTTTTAAGATTTTATTTATTTATTTGATGGAGAGAGAGAGAGAGAGATCACAAGTAGGCAGAGAGGCAGGCTTCTCTCAGGGGTGGGGGGGGAAGCAGGGCTCAATCCCAGGACCCTGGGATCATGACCTGAGCCAAAGGCAGACACTTAACAACTGAGCCACCCAGGTGCCCCTAAAGTTGACTATTTCTGACCTATGTTGTCCCTATATAATGTCTGAAAATTTGGACATGAATCCTTTTCTTCAAATATTGCAAAAAGGTTATGTCAGTAACTCGGAGAGTGGTTCTTTCTCCTGGAAGGACCAATTATGTGGTCTTTTAACCAATAATAGACAATGGGCCTTTGCTGCATCCCAGGTCATTGTGTGGAAATTGGGAGTTGGTTTGTGATACACCAATGACAAAACCTCTTCCTCCCTGACACCCTCCCCCATCACTCTGATATATATTAACATCAACAGTGTTATATCTTTTCTTGTACCCTCATTTCCATTTATAGTCAATTTAAATGATGTCCTTCTTACTCTATCTTGTCTTCCTTTCCCCTTCCCCCCCTTTTTTAAAGATTTTATTTATTTGACAGAGGTCACAAGTAGGCAGAGAGGCAGGCAGAGAGAGAGAGGGGAGGAAGCAGGGAGCCTGACGCAGGGCTTGATCCCAGGACCCTGGGATTATGACCTGAGCCGAAGGCAGAGGCTTTAACCCACTGAGCCACCCAGGCGCCCCTTTCCCCTCCTTTTTTTATAAACCCTCATACACATCTCCCCACACTTACTTACAATAATAGCCCTTCCATTGTCCTTCACCCTACCCCTGGGGGAGTCAAATTTCAGTTGCAAACAACCTCACACACAACTTTGAGGGGGTTTTTTGTTTGTTTGTTTGTTTTTTAAAGAACAGTTCTTCTATCCCTAATTATTACCAGAACCCTGGCTTTCCCCCAGCCAACAATGACATTGCGGAAGGCCACCCAAGGACACACGATTCTGGCTTCATTTTTTTCTTAGGTCAGCCTCACCTGGAGGAGAGATTCCCACCGACTCCCCTTTCCCTGGTCTAGCTCTTAGATAGGGCCAGTCTGAAATCAGGTAGGAAACTTCCTCTGCAAAGTTATTATCCCAACTTCAATCAGACCTTCAATACTGTTTGTCAATCTTTTTGTTCATTCCAAGAGTAATCTATTGCACTTCCCCAGGTATCCACCTCAGTTTATTTTATTATCTTCCAGAGCACCCACCTTCTTCCTCTTTATTCTCAATGGATGATCTTATCTCCTATTTTTCCAAAGATAAAACCATGCCACTCAACATGAATTTCCTCTGATTCCCTCCTTTCTATCTTGGTAATTCTTCAATTTATCAATTTTCTTCCTTTCTTCCTCTTCTCTTAAGGATAGAGTTTCCCTCTTCTGTTCTTTTTAAAAAATTATTATTATTAATTTCTTTTCAGTGTAAGAGAATTCATTGTTTTTGCACCACACCCAGTGCTCCATGCCATATGTGCCCTCCATAATACCCACCACCTGACTTCCCCAACCTCCCACCCCCCCCCCCCCCCCCGCCGCCCCTTCAAAACCCTCAGGTTGTTTTTCAGAGTCCATAGTCTCTCATGGTTCATCTCTCCTTCCAATTTCCCTCAACTCCCTTCTCCTCTCCATCCCCTATGTCCTCCATGTTATTTGTTATGCTCTATAAATAAGTGAAACCATATGATAATTGACTCTCTCTGCTTGACTTATTTCACTCAGCATAATCTCCTCCAGTCCCGTCCATGTTGCTACAAAAGTTGGGTATTCATCCTTTCTCATGGAGGCAAAATACTCCATTGTGTATATGTACCACATCTTCCTTATCCATTCATCCGTTGAAGGGCATCTTGGTTCTTTCCACAGTTTGGCGACCATGGCCATTGCTGCAATAAACATTGGGGTACAGATGGCTCTTCTTTTCACTACATCTGTATCTTTGGGGTAAATACCCAGCAGTGCAATTGCAGGGTCTTGGGAAGCTCTATTTTTAATTTTTTAAGGAATCTCCACACTGTTCTCCAGAGTGGCCGCACCAACTTGCATTCCCACCAACAGTGTAAGAGGGTTTCCCTTTCTCCACATCCTCGCCCTCTTCTATTCTTAAGTGGATTATTTCCCCCACCTGCTTACGTGGTTGCCTGTTCTCGGGGACCTGTTTTTAGAACTTAAAGTCTCTTTCCTGCTTTATCCCCCATTTCTCACCAGTGCTCCTTTCATTTGCCTTAAGAATTGCTCACTTCTCCTTCCTTGAGACAAATCTTCTAATTTTACTACTCCTTCAAACGCATATTTACTTGCCTTCAGCTCTCACTGTCTGCTTTCTTAGAAACATCACCTGGTCTTGTTGCCTGCCTTGAATGGCTCCAACTCTCACCAGTTTGTCGAAGCACCTCATCGAGGTCATACCAGTGCTCTCCAGAATATCTCATTGGATAGCCCCTCCCCCTTTCCTTAGCTGTGTCTCCATGGCATCTCAAACTCTGATGTACCCCTTTATTCCTTGTCAAGAAGTCAAAAGCAGACTTTCCAGAAAGAAGTCCTGCTTTTCTTTCTGCCCCTTCCTCCTTCTATCCTCATCCATCCCTCTTTTCTTCTTGCTCTATACTCTTCCCTTGCAGATCTTATTCCTAAGGCTTCAGATATTTCTTCTATACCAATTATCTTCAGGTCTGCCCATTTACCTGGAACCTATCTCTGGAGCTCTAGCTTGCATTTCCAACTTCCTCCTAACAGCAGTTCTAAATCAAATTGACAAAACCAAAATCAGCATTCTCTCCCTGAATCCTGCCTCTCATTTGTGTCTATTACTCTCAGTTAAGGGCATCACTGTTCTCTCCAGTGCTCTCAGGCCATGAAATTCAGTCTTCCAGTCTACCCTTTCCTCAGAGTCAGGCTGCCAAGCCCAGCAACTTAGGTCATGGTGATAATGAACAAAAAATATCAGAGGGTGCCTGGGTGGCTCAGTGGGTTAAGCCGCTGCCTTCGGCTCAGGTCATGATCTCAGGGTCCTGGGATCGAGTCCCGCATCGGGCTCTCTGCTCAGCAAGAGGCCTGCTTCCTCCTCTCTCTCTCTCTGCCTGCCTCTCTGTCTACTTGTGATCTCTCTCTGCCAAATAAATAAATAAAATCTTTTAAAAAAAATATATCAGAGACATCCAACTCTTCCCTTTCAACCAAGGAAAATTAAGCCCAGAGAAGTGAATTGCCTAAGTCACTCACATCGTTAATTGTACACTCTTCCTGACACACAATCAAGAAAGGTTTAACAGTGGAGAATGTTACTCGGGAAGACAGCTCAAGGAAGACCACCTTAGCAAGTATCTTGGTAGCCTGGGTGCAAACAAAGGCACAGCCAGCTAGTTCAAAGACTGCATGTTCTCAAAATAGAAATGATTTATTACATAAATAAGGGTAAGACATTGCAAACAAACTTGACCTACATTTGTGGCCACAGAAAGCCTGACAGAGAATGAGGGGCTGGCTCTGTCATGTGTGAAGAAGGCAGGCAAAGAGAAGCATGCCAAGTCCCACGGTGAGGAAGCGAATAGCCCACTAGGCACCTCTCTATAGACTGACTACCAATGTCACGCAGAATTTCTCACTACAGCAGCAGCTTGCAAACAAGGAAGGGAGAGAGGAAAAACCAAGAACAAGGACTTGTGAGGCAAGGAAGGGAGAGAGGAAAAACCAAGAACAAGGACTTGAATTCACTGCAGTGCAAAGAGATTGAAAATAAGCAAAAAACTTCTTCCTTAGCCTAGGAGTCGTTTGTTAGTTTGCAAAGAAGGGCTCTATGACTGACAGCCCCCTGTTAATGTTTCTCCGTTAAAATCTCTAGTTTCTGTACGGCGACCGTCCAGTACTTTTAGTTCCGGCGAAAATAGAAAAGAAGCATACAGCTGGACCTACAAAAATTTCCTCCTAAAGCAGAGAAATCTCCCAGTTACAGAATAATCATTTTTAAAAGTCTATGTGGCATAACACTGAACATCTAAATTGACAATAGAAAATTTAAGACAACAAAGGAAAAGCTTTTCTAGACAGCTTTTGCTTTAGTTTTGGTTTTGCAGGAAAACTAAGGAAATAAAATCCCTCTCATGCCCGCCCCCCGACCCCAACACATTTCACCAGCAGCAATTTAAAATCCAAAAGAAACCTTACTATATTGTGCGTACTTGAGAATTTAGACACTCAGGCCTTTAAGTGTTATTATATGCGTCCCCTTTTAGCCAAAAAGATATAGATTTTCAAATTCATGGTATTTGGTAGTATCCTATTGGTTAAAATGGAATATTTAGGACATGCAATCCCAGAAATCTGAGTTCACATTGAAAATGGAATCATTTTGCTTGTTCAGAATCTTAGGCCGCATTCCAACCTTCAACTGTTCAATAAATACATGGCAATTTTCATTATCTTCACACCATATGTGTTTCAACCTTGTATTTAATTTATTTATATTTATTTATCAGACCTTTACATAGCTTCCGGACCACCCCAAACCTGTGAAGGTGGTATTGGAAATAAAAAGCAGGTCCTTCTTTTACTAGTCTTTGAAAGTTGGAAGGAATGGCAGGGAACCCAAGATGGAAAATGGGCAGGCTTTCGAACTGAGTAACACGGTCAACATATGATTCACAAATATCGCCCAAATCCCAAACATGGGCAGGCATAGAGGTAATACCAGTTAGTGAGGACATAACAACCGGAAACTCAGGTCCAGCAAAATAGGGCAATGATGGGGAGGGACACCAATAGGACAAATCTGAAGACTCGTCTAGGAATCAAATGGAAATGAATAGACATTTACTGAGACCCTACTGGATTTGTAACCCCATAGGGAGCTACCCACATGGGGGCAAGCAAACCTGGGCATTCCTGTGGTAATCCAATTAGCCATCTGGAATCCTGTTTTGGCTTTTTTAGTTGACTGCTTTAACCACAGTTGGGATGAGCGTGTAGGGATCCATCAGGCAGCCCTAGTCTGCAATGTTAATGTATCTATTTGGCTATTGAGCTGAACATCTGAGGGGCGTGGAAAATACTCACACTGGAGATAAAAGCCAGCCCACTAGGAAGTATATCAATGTCTTCAGAGCCATTTTCTGCAAAAGAAGTGGAGGATCAGGAAGATGCGTGAATGAAGGCTTAAAAAGTCAACCTCCCAGACAAAACTTTAGACTTCTTTTGAAAAATACATTAACTTTTTCAACTATTTACTTGGGAAACTACATTAACTTCCAGGAATCCCATAGGCATGCTACTCTACAGTAAAACCTGGGTCAGATTCCCTACATATTAAATTCTTTCTTTAGAATTCAATTATCAGGAGAAAAAAAGCAAATAACGATAAAATAAAGTCATAACCTAGATTTATTCTTTAAATAACAACTTCTAGGATATGCCCTGAGAGATTCAACTTTATTCCCCATAGAAGACTGATGTGCAGATGGGTTTATAACATTTGGAAAGTCATCTTTGTGAGGGTGTCTTAAAGTCCTCTCAGCCAAACATTTCTCTCTTCCAACTTGTTGAGGTCTAAAAATATACCATTACCCAATCATATTGGGAAATTCTGGTGATTGTTATCCATTATGAAAGCAATAGGTCTTAGGAAAGACTACCAAATATAGGTAAATTTGAACAATTTAATCAGCTCTCTTTCTCACTAAGAGATGGCCCTAAGCATTTGTCTCTGGAAAGAGATGGATAAGAAGTAAGTTATGACCATGAACAGGATGAAAAGGGGGCTCACAAGTCTCCTAATAGAGAGATAGACCCACAGAGGATGGGGTCCCAAACAGGCAGGACTGAGGGTAAAGTTAGTGGTTACCTAGTGTGGCAAACTCTATTTTACAAATACGGGAGAACCAACATGGATCATCGCCACATGCCCTTCTTAAAATGGGATGGTCATGTTCTTCCATCAGGAGGCAAGTTCTCTCCCCTTGAGTCTGGGTGGATTAATGGTAACTGCTTTGACAAACTAAATGAGGTACAAGTGATGCCATATGGTATACAAGGTAAAGTCATAACCACAGTTGCTGCTGGTTCGCTCTCAATCTCTTTCTCTCTCTCTCTCTCTCACTTCCCTTCCACCTTTCCCTTCTTTTCCCTTCTTCTCTCTATATCTGTCAGCTTGGGCCTTGGGAACCCTAAACTTAAATGTAGGATGCCTGGGTACTTTGAAGCTATAGAGGAGCGACTCTACAAGGACTACAGAAGGTAGAGAAGACACTGGAGGTGTCACAGGTCACTTCATTTCTCAACCGTTGAGTCACCCAAGCTCATGCAAATGGGAACAGCAATGAGCTGTGTCCACTGACCCATGTTAAAATTGCAAATTCATGAGCAAAATAAACATCATTTAAGTCAGTCACTCGGATTTAAGGTGGTTTGTTACACAGCTACGGTGACTGGTACATGTGGGGAAAATGTTGCTTGGAGTAATGCGTGACTAGTGTGTCAAAAGGCAGTTGAGCAAAGAGAGGGAGGGAGGAAAAGAAAAGTGGGACAAAGTCAAATAAAATGCAAATTTGAATCAACAGAGCAATGAGCAATGGGCACTGAAAATTAGAGAACAGAGGGAGATTTAATTATATATTCACTCACTGAAACTAATCCCCAACTAGTAACTTGAAAATTAATATTTAATTAATATTTTCTAAATATTCCAGTTAATCAGGATTTATCTATCTATGGTATCTTAAGGGCTTGAAAGACTTAGTGCTCTTTCCATGTGGAGTAAAACAGACATGGGGAGAACCCAGCAAATTGAATAAAGCAATTTAAAAAATCACATTGAATACGGGTTGGTTAATTTTTGAGCCAACTTTTTCTTCTTCTTCTTCCTTTTTTTCTCTTGAACACTGCTTTTCGGTTGCCTTTTGCCCTATTTTCCTAACCAGTTCTGTTCTGGACACGGATATTCTCGAGGCCCTGTCTTTGGCTGTTTCTTACGCCACAGCGTCCCTTCTGCCTGTGCAATCTACTGCAGTCCCCTGGCTTCACTTCTACCCATATGCTGTTGACTCTCTAATCTCCAAATCAAGCCCAAATTGTTCTGCCAATTTCCAGACCTTTGTATTCACCTGCACAGTGGGCATTCCTACCTAGCTGTCTCATTCCTCATATTTAACATGTCCCGAACTGATCTGGACACTTCCCCCTTGAATCTGCTCCATTTCTTATATTTTGATTTCAGTGGATGGCACTTCCATCCCCCAAGTACCCATCCCCTGAAGTACCTGAAGTGATCTTCGATGCTTTCTTTTTCCTTACTCCCTGAATCCAATGGATCACTGTCATTCGAGCTCTAGAACTGCCCCTTGGATTTGCACAGTAGCTTCCTAACAGGTCAGTTCTGTTCCCCTGCTACCACTCTCTGCACCTGCTGAGAGTCAGCATTTTAAATTGCAGAGTTGATCTCGTCATTCTCCTGCTTAAAACCCTGCGGAGGTGTCCCAGAGTTAGCCATAGAAATCTGAAGCTTCTTGGTCTGGATTCCCAATTCTCCACATGCTGGCTCCCGTCTTGGTTTGTTGGTCCCCACCCTCCACTCTCAGACAACTGTGCCACAGTTCTTGCCTGGCTAGTTGCTGAAATGTGTCAGCCTCGTTCACCTGCCTGAGCATGTGCCGCTCCCTTCTTGATAACCCATGCCTCTCCCACGCCACTTTCTCCTCCCCTTGCCTGAGTATCACAGGCTCTAGAGAAGAGCTTGGGGGCCACCTCCTCAGCCTTTGCAGCCTCTTCCAGTTCCCTTTAGTTCTCCCAGCCATGTTACATACATATAGGGTCACTTGAGACCCCCTCCGCCAAGACATTTTGTTCACACCTGGGCGGCACCCTTCTGCTGACATGTTGATTTCCTACCAGTCAGCCTCCTGGAAACAAGGACCAGTTTTCATTCAGCACTCCAGCTTCGCACCCAACGTCATTCTTGCCTTTTCACTACAAAAACTCTCAGTAAAAGCTGGTCGACTGACTAAATAAGAAAAACCATGTTAGTTTCTTGATCTCTGTCTTGTCTTTGAGTTGAACAAGTGGGTGTTAATTTCTGAGCATAAGGTGTCCTGAGTTGTGTGCTCTTTAGTCTGGTCCTTTTATCTTCTAAACACCGTTTAACACGTGCTCTGACAGCATTAAACCACCTCAGTAATTCAGCTACAGTAGGAGTGGGTGTGTTCTTGGGGTGTTGGATTTGTCTTTATTTACTGACTTAATCCAGAGCACAGGGATGCTAGTACTTTCTGTTCAGATGTGGAAAGGAGTCACCGGCTGATTGCACGGTATTCCCACCCCTCTTTCCCCACCTCCCCCACTACGCTGCACCTGGCGTGAGAACACAGTGCATCTTGCCAACAGTGGCACCCATGGGAGTAAGAGCTCCCAGGACACCCTCCCCTGGGTGCTCCCCACATACTCGTTAGCCTGTGCACAACTATCATTAAAACCCCGCCCAAACCAAATGTTTATAGCAGCAATGTCCACAATAGCCAAACTATGGAAAGAACCTAGATGTCCATCAACAGATGAATGGATAAAAAAGATGTGGTATATATACACAATGGAATACTATGCAGCCATCAAAAGAAATGAAATCTTGCCATTTGCAATGACATGGATGGAACTAGAGGTATTTTGCTTAGCGAAATAAGTCAGTTGGAGAAGGACAACTATCATATGATCTCCCTGACATGAGGAAGTGGAGATGCAATGTGAGCGGTTTGGGGGGTAAGAAAAGAACAAATGAAACAAGATGGGATCGGGAGGGAAACAAACCATAAGAGACTATTAATGTCACAAAACAAACTGAGGGTTGCGGTGGGGGGGGGGCGTGGAGGGAGAGGGTGGTGGGGTTATGGACATTGGGGAGGGTATGTGCTATGGTGAGTGCTGTGAAGTATGTAAACCTGGCGATTCACAGATCTGTACCCCTGGGGCTAATAATACATTATATATTTATCAAAAAATTTTTAAAAATTATAATAAAAAAACCCATCCATAAGTCTAAAACCAGTCTCATGAGTAGATGTCTACTACTTTTTAAACTGTCAACCCTCTATGCAGCATAATTTTGCCTCCTTGACTATTGATCATTTTCTACAGGCACCCTGAGAATATGTCACAACAAAACATATGATCAATTAATATTATCACGATTTCCCATCTTGAAAAGAAGATTCTGACAGCCAACTAAGAAAACAAAAGCGACCTACAATGGAGTAGAAACAGATCTTGGAGATAGGGAAAGATGCTGGAGAGGAAAAGGGATGGTGGGGAAGATAGGAAGACACCAAAGACAATGGCTGTTTACTTCCTAATCCTGCCAAGGGCAGAGCCCCCGTCAAACTATTCGAATTTCATGCGCAGCTTTAATTAGATGCCAAGGGCAGCCAACTAACTTCCTGGTTAAAACACTCCTTGACCCGCAAAGCCTTGGAAAAAGAGAAACTCAATACAAAAAGATCTATGAGATATCATTTCTGGAGGTTAGAATTATTTCGCTTTTCAACTTTTCTTCCCAGAAAGAATAATGGGAAGGAAAACAAAAAGAGGAAAGTTTCTTCCATCAATAAAATTAACCACAGAAGCCCAGATCTTGAAGAAAACACAAATCAGAATTCTTCTTCAGCTCTGTTAACTGCCTACCAAGCCCTGCCTAAAATCCTTATTGGTTTTCCATTGCTTCATAGAGCTTTTCACTCATCAAATAGTTGGGTCTCGTGAAGTGTTCTCAGCAGCGATTTTTATTTAAATATCTAGCCTGCTTTGTTTTGGCCAGCTCTGCTTATTAATATTTCACCATTTTGCATCTCAGACTTTTGGTTTTCTGCTGCCGTTTTATTTCCTGACACTTCCATAACAAAATGTGTTGTCAGTAGATAAGAGAGGCAGAGTCACACGACAAAGAATCCAAGGCATAGGAGAGAACCATCCAGGCTCATAATCTGGGTCTGTCACCCTCTGGTTCTGGGCCACTAGGCAAGTCACTTCATTCTGCTGTGTCTCTGTTTCCTAATCAGCAAGGACAGACAGCAAGCAGCACCCACCTTACAGATCGATTGTCAGGGTGATGTCAATGTTTGTAAAGAACTCAGCAGAAGGTTTATAGACAAAGGCAGAGGCATTATTTTTAGAGATGTATCAATATTGCTCTATTAATCATGATCCCAGTGTCCTGGGATCAAGCCCTGCATCGGGCTCTCTGCTCAGCAGGGAGCCTGCTTCCCTCTCTCTCTGCCTGCCTCTCTGCCTACTTGTGATCTCTATCTGATGAATAAATAAAATCTTTAAAAAAAAATTGCCCTATTAACAAACTTGTTTAGTTCTCCAGATATAAGACGGAGATATGCCGGTAGACACAAGAGGTAATGCTATTTTCTTTTGCTCTCAGCCCGTTCCCAACCATTTTAGCCATTCTTTTCAAAATATTTAGATAATCAGAACTTTGATCTGTCCTACAACATTAGCCCCAGTTTTAGCTTCTCAACTCTATTGGAATTCGACGATCATCGAGTCAGACAAGGCTCTAGCAATAATCTAGTCTAATTTCCCCACTACATTATTTGGCAAGCTCCTAGCTTTTGAGAGAGATATAAATATGAATATTACTTCACAAAACAGTAAACACATGAGCAAATGTTACATGTCCTTTTTTTTTTTTTTTTTAAAGCAAATGAAATCTCACCCTGTACCCATATTCCACTAAACCGAAGGGAAATTCAATCTCAGTCACTACTGGGTCTTCTGCCAGGGTTGTGTAAATATCGTAGGTGGCAAGTTTTTAAAAAGCAGAATATTTTGGGAAGTCCATCTGGCCTTTATTCTATACTAGTCACCACCAAATTACTCACTGTCAAGCCAGTGTGTTCCCTTTAACATACACAGTTCTGCCACTTCCAGGCCCTGGATGGGCACAGGATCTGGGATACACATAACAAAAGGTTCAGCATCCCCAAAGACACCTTGCAGCCATTCTTTCTGGGGTCCTGCTCCACCCCCAGAACGCTGCCAGGCAGCGGGAAAAGGTTCCTTGTTATTCAAAATAGCTACATATTCTTATGCTTTGTTCATCTGCACCTTCTGAGAGAGTTCAGGTTTTCGTGAACAAAAGTCAGGAAGCAGCTTGTCCTCAGTTCCTTCTGTTTCTAGCCAGAAGCACAAACCTCTTCCTTGTGCTAGGAAGCCATTGGCCAAAGCGACTTTATCTTTTCTTTTTTCTTTCTTTCTTCTTCTTCTTCTTTTTTTTTTAGAAACCAAAAGAGAAAAACAAAGATAGAAAACCAAAATAAAAAAGACTCTTATTCTATCCCTGTCTCTGTCTCCCTTTCTCTCCATGTATACATATATGTATATGTAGTCAAAATATATCATATATAAAGAAATATATGTACCAAGAAAAAGAAAACACAAACTCATATCACAATAAACCATGCTGTCACCCTGTCACATAATGATAAATAAGTCATAGTCCTTGACCCTAGGGAGTTTACAGTCTGGTAGTGAGAGAGAGAGAGAGAACACTGCTAGCCATAAAATAAAATGTGTGGTAAGTGTCGTAAGTGAATCAGAGTTTCAGAGCACTGGGAAGTTCAGAGGCAAGAGAGAACTTTGCAGCCAACCTCAGCAAGCAAAGAGGAAGGAATCAGTGCAGGGGATTTCATGAGCAACCAGAAGAAAGTGAAAAAGCACATTCTCCAGACAGTGAGCAGAATTCGCCTGGAGCTCTTTGTCTGGTAGCAGTGCCGGGGAGAAAGGGGGCTTGGAACCCAGAGAAGCAAATACAGCAGTAACAGTAATGGGTGAGCTCAGCCCTGTGTGGGCCACAGAAGATGTTGATACCAACAAGTCTCAAGAGACAATGAGGGACAGGGGGAAAACACATGGCTCCTACATATGGACGGAGGCCCTCTGGGAATGGGCTTACCAAACGTAGGGGAAGTCTAGAAGAGTTGTGGGTGAAGGATGAGGGAAAAGGCAGAAATGGAAAGTAGTTTAGACTGGAAAAGGAGGCCTGCAGTTTGAGAGGTTAGGGAGGCAGCTATGGAGTTTTGATTTTTTTTTTTTTTTTTTTAAGAAATCTGAGTAAGCTGTGAGGTTCCTCAGGGTAAAGGCTAGGTCATATTTCTTTTGGTACTTGCAGATAAATTTAGAAGGAAACTGATATTTGAAGCCCAGAATACCGTGAAGGGGAAGGAAGGAGAGAGAAAAGAAGTAAGGTGGGCCCCAAAAGGAGACAGAGAGGGCAGTCAAGTAGCACAGAAGGGGCATTCAGTGAGGGACAGGGTGTCCTTCAAATGATGGAGGACATCAGTAAGAAAAAAAAGACGGGGGAAAGCCACAGATTTGGACACTCAGGAGGGCCCCTGGAGACTGGGATGAGGGAGCTTCAGAAAGTGGAGCAGAAGTCCCTGGCAGGAGACTCTAAGGAGTAGCAGGCAATTAATTTAGTGGGCAGCCTCAGTTGGGTGGGTAGTGACCAAGAAATGGCACTGTCACATACGTACCAAGTCCCTCAATAAGGTGGCAGCTCTGGGGCTCTATCGACCTCACTTCTCGAGACGCATTAGTTCTTTGTCTATAGAAGATAAAAACACGGGAGGTCAGTGCACGATATCCAAAATCGATGTCTAAACATTGTCTTTAATCACCTTTTTAAAAAAGATTTTATTTATTTATTTATTTGACAGATAGAGATCGCAAGTAGGCAGAGAAGCAGGCAGAGAGAGGAAGGGAAGCAGGCTCCTGGCTAAGCAGAGAGCCAGTTGCAGGACTGGATCCCAGGACCCTGAGATCATGACCTGAGCAGAAGGCAGAGGCTTTTAACCTACTGAGCCACCCAGGCGCCCCTTTAATCACTTTCGTGTTCATTAACCGTGTTTCTCATCATGTATGGATGCTATAACACGTAAGTAGGTACCTCCTTTTATTTACATAATGTGAACTATAGCAGCTGATCTTACCCAGTTGAAAGCCTAAAATGCCATTATACATGGACAACATTTTGGCCTGATAAATGATACTGTAGAATAATATAAGTAACTGGACAGTATTATTACTTTAAACTTACAGAGTAGTAGTATTTAATTTGCTGAAGTATTATCTATTAAAAATCTGCACTTTGGCTCCCTTTTACTCCTGATAGCCTTGTCTTTTGACCCCTCCCCACCGAAATGCTTTCCCCAAATTCAAGTGTCTCCTGATAGCTAAACCCTGTAGCTTTTGCTTTAACTTCATTATTTAAAAAAGTTTTTATACTGACTTATTTTGCAAGAGCATAAAGGTCATCAGACTGACCACAATGTACAACTGGCCAAATTATTTTTCACTATAGTGTTCCTGTTTTCACAGCGAACTATTCTTCTAAATACCAGGGATAATTTTAAATTTTTATTAGATTGTATTCGGGAAGATTCTACACTTAGACCTATCTTACTGTCACTATTGTAACAATACACCCTCGATCTACCTTGTAATTATTATTTTTTATGATTCTCTCACTTGGGTGCACTGGGAACAAATGTAACAATAAACACTCTCAAGCTGAATTAGAAAGTATTCACAAAAGCCATCAGGCTTCTCAGTAGATTCTAATGTGAACTTCTGAGATCAGCTTTTGCTTGGAGAAATAAATAAAAGCAACTTAAAGACAAGTGAAGGCAAACAGAAGCTTTACATCCACTCAGAAATGCATACCCTACCTAACATTTCTTTCTAGCCCAGTATATTGGCTTCTCTTGAGATACTTCTGCTCATCACCACTAGATCTTCCACTTCAAAAGGTCCTAATTTTAACCTGCATAACGCCGGTGGTCACCACCTGCACGTTTCTGCTCATATCCCTGCTGTCTGGCTAGCTCTTTTAATCTAGGATGAGCTCTGTTTCCCAGTGCTCATCAGTGTTCCACTGGCCTTGGGCAATGTCTGAGTGGGCTGTAAACATCCAGCTGGCAGCCTGGTCCCCTCCAGGTCCAGCGCTTCCAACGGAGTTTATTTATTTATTATTTTTGTCTTTTCCAAGAGCAGAATGCCAAGGGCAACCTGGAAAAGGGGGTGGGGGTCAGAGGCACGACTTTCAGAAAATAAATAGGGCATTTCTGCTCTACCATCTGAAGAAAGGCAAACAGGTCCCTTTTCCACATCAGCGTTTCTCAAGGGATAGCTTGCTGGGTGGAACTGAGGAGCGAGGTTCTTAAAAATGCCCTTTCCTACCCTTTAGGAAGGTGGCACGCGGCAGCCCTTGAAACTTGGAAGGGGAGAGAAAGTACCAAGGATGCCCCCATCAAGATGCCAACTCACCTAAGCGCCACTAACCTCTCCCCGATTAGGGCGAAGCCGACCCCAAGCAAGGTCAGCACCAGCAGCTTCCCCATTGTCTCTGGTGCCCGGATACCCTGTGGCGACGTGCGGGTGCCCAGCACTCCCGAGGGGGAGGCGGGCAGGCTCCCGGCCCCGCCCCCTGGATGGCGCCCGCCCCGCCCGCCCCTCCCGAGCAGGTGCGCTGCCAGGGAGCTAAGGCTGAGGTCCAGGTGGCCCGCCCCGCCCCGCCCCCCGCCCAGAGTTCAAGGCCATTTCCACGCACCCGGGCCAAGGAACCCTTTCCTCGCGGGACTCCTTCTGTTCAAGGCTCCCCGTCCGGAGAGAGAGAGCCCGCGGGACCGCCGCTTTGGCACGAACACACCCATCCGTCGGTGGGAGGACGGAGGAAGTTTGTGGCTAAAAGCTGTGAAATTCAACCTCAGCTCCTCGAATGAACAGAATGAACAGAACCGGAAATCCAAGGGTCAGGAGACGGCGGGGAGCTGAGTTCAGAGCCGAAAACTTCGCGTTTCTGGAAGGCAAGACGAAAGATGAGCCGCAACATTGATCCCGAGACAGTGGGCGGAGCGATACTGAAAGATCACCGCAGCCAAGAGCTTTAACTCACCCTTCTCCAAGATTTCGGGCGCGGGCCTTATTTCCTGGCCTTTCCGCCCTGTCTCAGAATGCTGAATATGGTGGGTGCCCGGTTCCGTTTGTTGACTGGGTGGATTTGCGAAATGTTCGTGGCCGTCCGTCCCCATCATTGAAGGGATAAAGAACATCAGCGGGAGTGAAGGAAAAGAAGATGAGCAAAGTGGAAGTTAGCCTTCCAAAAGACCCCTTGATTCTTCTTTCTGCGTCTTCAGTTCCTACCAGCAAAGGATGGATTTTCCCCTCTCATGGTGAGGATTAGGTTGGAAGGAAAAGGTCTGGCTGGAGGTGGGGGAGACTTTGGAGTGAAGACACAGCAACGTAGCATCTTCAAGCGTGATGTTTTTATTTTTCAAGAGAAAGAAATAATGGTTCTTTTGAGTTCAACTGAGTAAATACTGTTTAGGGAAAAGAATTTGCCAGAGCTTTAACTCAGGTATTAAGACAAGAAACATTGGCCTTTGACTTACGGGACGCATGATTACAGTATGAATACATAATTATGGCATGAGTAACAATGCCTACCACCTACACAGCACCTACCATGTGTCTTGCATTGTGCTTAGTACTTTGCCTAGGTTAACTCTCTTCTAATTCTCAGGACCACCTCTGAGGCAGTTAACATTATCCCAGTTTTATAGGTGAGAAAAACTGAGGCACAGAGTGGCTGTGTAACTTGCCCTAGGTCACACAGGTGGTGAGTGGCAGGTCAGGGCATGGGCTCCAGAGGCTCTGCCCTTTTCCATGCTGCTTCTGTGAGGGCTGGGCAAGAAGGAAAGCTGTACTCAAGGAGGGCTGTAACATCTAGAGTTGTACTGATAATTATTTTTAAGATGACTATTTAAGAGTTCAAACAGAGGAAGAATTGAATGCTGTTTTCATAAGGCTTCCAGAGGAGAGAGATGAAGAAAGGAACCTTGCCAAAGGTGAAGGGTCCATACGTCTGGTACAGGCTTGCATGCAGGGCCTGGGGCTCAAGCTGCATGGGTTTGGATCCAGCAAGCCTTATGTGCCCAGCTAACTTGTTTATGCTTCAGATTCCTCTTTGGTAGGAGAATATCTGCCTCATAGGTGGCTTAAAATCAAATGTCATGATGAGTGCAAAGTGCCTAACACTACACGTTGTGAGGAGTCAATAAGCATTGACCATCAATTAAATCTGAGCCTCCATGTGAGAGTGTTGGCTCGGATCCCGGTCCCATCGATCGCTGGGTCTTCCAGTGCCGGGCCCGCAACTGTGTACTTAATAGATGCTCTATAAGATTGATTAGATGGATGAGTGCAAGATGTTGGACTTGGCGTAAGGACAAATTGGGAACAGAGACACCGACTGCATGATGAGATAGTAATAATTGTCCTACGTGCTATGTATTTTTGCATGTTTTCTCATATTCCTTCTTGCCATCCTCGCTTTATGAATAAGGAAAGTGAGGCCTAGAGATTGAATAATAACTTGCTTACATAACAAAGAAGTGTCAGGTACCCCATTTGGACTCAGGTCAAGAGACTCTAGAGTCCATGTTCCTTATCAGTGCGTTCCCTGCCTCCCAGCATAGCAGGAAGGCAGGGACAGGGGAAGAGGCAGATTCTTGGGCAATTTATTGCAGGTGTTGTGTCATCTATAACCTGGTTTAACATTCTCCACTTTAGGCAGAGGTAAGGATGTGTATGCGTGTGTGTGTGTGCATGTACCTACATAATTTTAAACCTTAGCGGTGGTTAGTTATCATTTGAAAACCATAATCAGTAATTCAAATCCCCAGCCCTGGTAGTTAGCATTAAAAGATTCCCAGCTTTGGAGACCACTGTATCAAGCGTCACCATTTAAATCTGCACCTGGAGAGTTCACTCATTAACTCAAGATACTAGAGATAATTATTCATGGGGAAGCCACTTAGCAAGACATATTATATAAGCAGCTCCTGCTCCGTGTAGAGTAAGAATGAGAACAAGGTTCTCACACCAGTGGAGTGGGTTTGGGCTGTCTTAGTCTATTCGGGTAGCTGTAACAAAAAAGCATGAGCTAAAAACTCATAAACAACAGACTTTTATTTCTCATAGTTCTGAAGTCCAAGATCAAGGTGCCAGCAGATTCACTGTCAGGTAAGAGCCCATTTTCCAGTCTGTGGTCTCTTTGCTGTGTCCTAACCTGGCAGAGGGGGCAAGAGAGTTCTAGGGGGCCTTTCTGTAAGGGCACCAGTTCCATTCATGAGGGCTGTACCCTCATAACCTAATCATCTCTCAAAGCCCCCACTTCCTAATACCATCTCCTTTGTGGTTAGGCTTTCAACATAGGAAATTTGGGGAGACACAAACGTTAAGACCATAGCGGCGACTCTAGAACACTCTTGTTTGCTGTGTCCACCCTATTGACAAGGAAGATTCTGCTTTTTGATCTGAGGTGAACTGAATCCTACTTTCAAAACTTTGTCTCTGACCAAACCTTTTCGTCACATGCCTGTTGAAATAGCTTGTTGAAATACGGAGGACAGAGCTAGATCTTCATTGAGTTTCCAGAACAACAGATCCTAGGATGATTTTCACACCTCCTTGGAAATAGACATTTGTGCGTGACAGATTTGGGTTTAAGCCTTGTGTTCCCTGGACCTTCTACATGGCAGTGAATGGGATTGACCGCATGACCAGAAGTAGGATTTAATCAGGCGGAAGGAGTGTTGGTGAGGCCCAGAGAAAGGCAGCCTGGTTTCCGCACAGTTCTGGGGAATTAGAACCAGAATGAAGTAAGTCCAGTAAGGACAGAGCAGGAGTTCTCAAACCAGGTGGTAAGAATCACTTGGAAGACTTGTTAAAACACAGAATGCTAAACGTTAGCCCCAGAGTTTGTGATTTGTTAGATTTGGGGTAGGTCTTGAGAATTTGCCTTTCTAACAAGATTTCATGTAATGTTGTTGGTAACTGGTCCAGGAACCACACTTTGAGGACCACTGGGCTAGAGCATAAAAGACTATGAGGAAGATGGTGAGAAATGAATCCCGAGAGGTTGGTAGGGCCTTGTAGGCCAAGTGAGGAAAGTCGAATTATATCCCAAGGGTTCTTGGGAAACCACAGGAGTGACATGACCCAGCAGATGCTTTAGAAACATCACTCTGTGGTAAGAATGGATTAAGGAGGGGGTAGGGAGCTTGCCTCTCCTGGAGATGGGAAGAATGGTTGGTGGCCTTGGGGAACTAATTGGAGAAGCAATGGGGATTAATTAGTTCCTAACATCCTTAGAACAGTATGGCTTTGAGAAATATTTGGGAAGGGGGCTGATAGTATCAGCAACTGGTTGGATGTGGACAGAGGAACAGCACAGAACAGGGACAAATTAAGGAATGGGCTTAGGTGTGGAGAATCTGGTGGAGAGGGTTACCTATTCATGGATCTGGGGACCAGAGGGCAAGGAGCAATAGATAGAAAAGCAGAGGATTCATTGAAAGCTCTGATTTCCATTAGGATATTTTTTGAAAAATCTTCATGTTTTCTTCAAAGTGGAACAACAAAAAAGTCACATTTATCATGATCATCACTTTCAGGCTCTGAACTGAGTCCACACAATAAATTTGTTATTTGCTTATTGTTAAAATAAATTTGTTTATTGTTACATTAGCTCTTTCAGGAGAAAAATCCGAGTAATGTCTCCTGCAGCTCAAACTAGGAGGGATGGGATAGCTGGCTTCCATGATTTTGGAGCTTGAAAACTGTGTACTGCTTTCTGCTCTAATGAGAAACATCATTTTCTTGTGCTTCCAAACCTTATCAAGAATTGCATAACTGATGATTTACAGTTATGAACTGGAAAAATAATTCCATCCTTTACACATGAAGAGCTCCTAGGAACTGATTTAAAAAAAAAAAAGAAGAAGAAGAAGCCAACATCCTCAAATTAAAAAAAAAAAAAAGACAAGGAAGTTCACAGAAAAAATAACCACAAATTTCTTTGAATATCTGAAAGTGTGCTTAAACTCGGCTGTACTAACAGAAGGAAAGCTAAAACACATTGGGATGTCATTTTTGCAAACATGCGAAAACTGGACAACAAAACTTGTTGGTGATGCTTTGGGGAATTCTTACACATTGCAAAATGTTACAACTCCTGTAGTGAGTTATGACGCATCTGTCAAACATTCAAGTGAAATTACCCTTGGACCCAGACTGAACCTCTTTCGATTCATTTCCAGGAATTTATCTCATAGATATACCTGCACACATACAAAACAAGGTATGCACACAACTACTCACTGCAGCACTTTGTAACAGCGAGTAATTGGACTGGTTAAATAAACTAGGGCATCCTAGGCAGGTATAAAATAGGATTAGTGAAGATCTCTTCATAATGATACAAAAACATGTCCAAACATTATCCTTAGGTAAAGGGAATATGTAGAACTCTATGTAGTCTGCTACCTTCTGTGACATAAAGGGAGAAAGGAAGAATATATATTCATATCAGCTTGTTTTTATATACAAATATTGGAAAGAGGGGTGCCTGGCTGGCGCAGTTGGTGGAGTGTGCAACTCTTGGTCTCGGGTTGTGAGTCTGAGCCCCATGTAGGGTGTAGAGATTACTTAACAATAAAATCTTTAAAAAAGTTGAGAAGATATATACAAGAAACCAACAAACTGGTTTCCTGTAAATAGGGCAAATGGAACAGGAGGAGACTTATTATAACAGGAGGAGACCTTATTATATCAGTTTGATCTTTGGAACATGAAAGAAGACATGCCTATGAAAACAATGACTCACAGGGCGGATGAAAGTGCATAAATTCACGCACATGATGTGGAGATGCTGCTGCTCTTGCTTCACGTGTCAAAGGGAACACTTGTTTCAAAGAACAACAGACCGCATGTCACACTTAGGCTGTGGCAAGATACCAGATGTGATCACATCCCCTCACTAGACCCTGTGTCCTGCAACAGTGTGGGATGGGGCCATGGGAGATGGAGGCGAGGGAAGGAACATTCCTGTTGTTCACATTTAGTCATATCGGATGAGCACGGACAACTGCTTACTTGGCACCGAAGACCCATTGCCAACAAGATACCCTCGCCTTTAAGGAGCTTCCGTTTGGGGTGGAGGGAGATATAGTTCTAGGAGGGAAAGGAAGGAGGACAGAAAAGAAGGAGACGAGGAAGGGAAAGAAAGACAAAGTAAAATTGTCTGCATTCTTTTATGGAGTGGTCAGTCAGTTGTGGCCACAAGAGAAGGCAAAGAGGCTCTAGGAGAAACAGCGCCAGGACATGCAACATCCAGGTGGCTAGGGAGAAGAGTGGTGCCAGATGAAGTTGGAGAGGGAAGCAGAGCCCAGATCACACAACACTTTGCAGCCCTTCTCAAACAGATGGGATGAGCACAAAGGTTTCAGGCGGGACATGATGTGATCTGAGTATTTTGTTACCGAGTAGGAAGTGGCTTAGAGAGGGCAAATCCCGGGAGAGAGGAGCCCACTAGGAGAACACTTCCGGGTCAGAGGTAACAGAGGGCTCAGCCACAGAGCTGCTGGTGGAGTTGGCAGAGAATGGATTTGAAACATCACTTGGAGCTAGAATGAGGTAGAGTCTCTGACGGCTAAGGACAAGCACAGAGTCAAGATGAAGGCGAAGTTCAAGCTGGCAATGTTAATTTCGGGCAATCAGTGCTCAGGTGGTATGTCAACCACCAGAATGAATGAGAAGAGATGAAAGAGGACGAGCACCTGATTCTGGACCCTACGGAACCACTACACTTCTATTCTGAGCGAGGTGCAGGAACCAGCAAAGGAGGCTATTAAAAAAGAAACAACAGACCCTAAATTGAGGCATTTGTGCTAAGCGCACATGACCAGAGACTTCAGACCTAACCTAACTGCCTCACCCAGGAACGTAAACACAATCAGTCAGTCTGGAATTAACTAGTCAGCACTAGCAAGGTCATCGGCCTGGTAGACGACTGCCTTCCCCCAGAGAAAGGTGACCTTGCCTGAAAAATAGTCTCTTTGCTAGGATAACTTTCTGGTTCCACTGCCTTCTGCCTATCAAAGTCTTTCATTTCGTACAGCTCATGGGATCTGCTTTCTGTTTGCTAGATGGGATGCTGCCCACTTCATGATTCATTGAATAAAGCCAGTTAAGATCTTTAAAATGTACTTAGTTGAATTTTGTTTTTTAACAAACAAAAAAAAATGATTAGATCCTTTAAATTCCTACAGAATGAGTATTATCCTGACTTTAGAGATAAACGTGAAGACAGAAATCTGTGACAAAGAATAAACAGTATCTCTGTGATCTGTCAGCAAGCGATTTCCGGAAAAAAAGAGAGACAATGCAGACAAGTGTAAGTGGTAGACCAGAGCAGAGAATGTTTTTAACAGAGTGCAGCCCACCAATATCAGCACTAGAAATGATAGGAAAATCACCACTGTGCAGCTCTGATATAATAATCATCCAGGCAAGAATCATTAATGGATGCTTCAACCGAACAGAGGAAATGTTTTAGGGACCAGAATATTCACATGGATTTACACATGGCGGGAAAAGATAACTAGGTGATCCGGTGGTGACCACCGGAATCAGTTATTCATATCCAGCATCACAACCAGTGAAACGACCTGTCCATATATTCCGACACAGTGCAAAGTGAACAACATATTACTTGTTAAATATTCTTGTCAAAATTGCTTAAATGAATCTAATCGAGCCTTGAGTAATTTTACAGGAAACTTCACAGGAAATACAAGCGATATTGACTGAATTAAGCTAAAGACTCCAGGGAGGAACTATCAAATAAATTCAGAATGCAGGGCATTCCGGAGGATCTTGCCCGCACTGGAAACAAGTGTTATGAAGGAACAAACAAGTGACCGAGCAACGGTTCCAGATTAAAAGACAGCGAAGAGACACAACAAGCAAATGAGAACCTTGACTGGATTCCAGATTGGGGGTGGGGTTGGGAGGGAAAGCAACTATTAAAGGCATCTGGATTATGTACGGATAAGCAACTATTAAAGGGGATTTGAATTTGGATCAGACACCAGGTGGCATGACAAACGCCATCACTAACGCTCTTAGGTGTGTGTCCGGATTACACAGTGGTTATGGAGGAGAATGGCCTGGCATTGAAAGGATGCGAGCTAAAATGGGCAGGGGTGAGGGTTTATCATATCTCCAACCGGCTTTCAAACAGATTTGGAAAGATAAATGTGACAAAAAGGTGATTTGTGAACAAAAGTGAAGGATATACATTAGGTCACCATACTACTCTTTCGACTTTTCTCCACTTGTCAAAAGTTGTGTGTGGCAGGGGGAAAGTAGGTTTCTCCAGATTATTCCCTGATCATGTTTCTTTGTTGAGTTCCTTCTAATCACTCCATCCATCCATCCATCTATCTATCTATCTATCTATCTATCTATCACCTAGCTAGCTGGCTAGCTATTTTCTCATTTGCTGAATCTCCCACTAGAATACAGGCATTATGTCTAGTTCACGGTTGTATCATAATGCCTAGCTCAAGACTGGCCACAGAAAAGTCCTTCAGTGTCCTTAAACATTTTTTTAAGTGAACTGGAAGTTACTCTCTTTGCAATAATAAAAATCAGATGACGTTTCCCCACCCTCTTTCTCTGCCTTCTGCTTGATGGAATAAAAATCCTGAAAACCAGGATCAGAAAACGAAGAGAGCTGTTGGGGTTCTCTCGACCCTGCTCCTTACACACTCAGAAATCCATTTGTGAAAAGCCAAGTGACTAATGAAAATTATGAGTAGCCTAAGAGAAGTGGGAGTGGGTGGTATGGTAGTGGGTGCTGTTTTAAGTCTTCATTGTTTTGCCAGGGAGACACTCACCAGCCTGGTTAAGTCTGACTCCAGGACAGGATTCCAAGTGAGCAGATCGAAATTAGTTTAGAAAAAGGATCAGCCTCAGAGTAGTTATCATTAATAATTAATCCATATACAAAATGAGAAAAAAATATTGTATTACAGCTTATATTTAATTTCCCTTATTCCATGTATTAGCAACTCATGTTCTCATTGAGCTGTTGTAAAAGAGCGGAGGTTTTGTGAAGAACCAAAAGTGTATTCAGATAAACCTACCATCACTGAACAGGAAGTCAGGTTAAAAAGCAAGAAAACACTCACAGCCCTGTGGGACCTGTATCCACCTAGTGGTGACATATCCCAATTGCAGTTTTAGTCCTTGAGTGACTTGACTTCCTAATAACCAGCAAACTGTAAAACTCAATATTTGATCAAAATAAGATCATAATATATAAATGCAGTCCTTATGCTTAGAGAAAACAAAATCCCTGACCCATAGAGGCCAAAAGTATTTTAAAAATTCTTTTTGTATTTCTAAGATAACTAAACTAATACCTGAGCTCATTAAAATTATACTTACTTTTGTTCAAATAAAATTTCTAATAAATGCAATAGAAAACAAGTTTACTTTATACCTACTGTATTCTGCTACTTTTCATGAATGTAGGTCTTTAGATAGTCACTATTATCATCCAATATCTAATACGCTTCTTGGATTTGGATCTCTGGGGACTAATATTTAATCTTGCTTTATTCGTCTGTGACATATTTTTTCCTATGGACAAGGAAAACAGCAAAAAACAGTAATCATTTTAGCATGAAAGAGCTCCAATAGACATTAGTCAGAGCCTATTTTAAAATGTAAATAAAAACACAGGTCAAGTCGACAGTGGCCAAGGTGAAGAACCGTTCTGCAGTTTACATTTGAAAGTCATTAAAGGATTCATCGGAAGAAGGAACTCAAATTGATACCTAAGAAAACAGAAGAAACTCTACAATAGGTGAACTAGTAAATTAGGAGACCTCATTAACTCCACGGCAGTGCCTTCGTGGGGGTGAACTTTCAGCCCATGGCATCAGAACTAGGTGGGGAGCCCCTCACTAGGTGTGTGACCTTGAACATCTGTGAAATGTTAACAGTTTGTACTATCAATACCTACTCCCTCGGGATTGTAATTAGGACTCCATGAGATAATGAATGTGCCATTTTTCATGCATTAACTGGCAAATTTAAGGAACTGGCAAATATTGTCCTGATAATGATGCCAAAAGTATAAGAAGCGAAATGCCTTGGTAAGTTACAATGGAGAGAAACACACGCAAGTCTTTCCTCAGGGCTTAAGATGGTTTTACAGGACATTTAATGAGTGGAAAGAACTCTCCTATGGGAGGCAGACACCTTTCGCCCTGATCCCAGCATTGCTAGGACTAACCTTCCCGGATAGCTGACTTCATTTCTCCCGATGAAGTTCATGGTTGTGTTCAATGGGGAGGTGGCACGACCCGCCAGGTCCAACCTTTTATCTCCTCTTGGTAGGCAAGGTGGGCTGCCATTAAGGAAGAGAGCAGAGGGGAACACTCCATACTCGGAGAACTGGAGTTGCTGTATTTAGCTGATGCTTTGTTCCGTTTTATTCAAATAAAGAGCTCATTTACATTCAGCATTCAGTGAAAGAAATTCAGGTTCCCATGCCTGCCCATCCCAAGGAGAACCCCATGAGGAAGGGGCCTGCTTTCCCATTCCCCTCCTCAGGGCATGCCTTGAGAATGAAGCAACAGGCCAAATTTGGATTTTTAGTTAGCCTTTAATAGAACTCCAACACATGAACAGTAAACAAAGATGTAAGTACGAAACATCCACGTGTTACCTAGCAGTAGTTCTGAACACTCACAGTGGTCACACTGTTGGAGCTGAGGTCACTCACATTTTCAGGAAATGCAGTGTACCCTGTTTCAGTGGAATGCACGCTCTGGCAGTTGGAAGGCAGAGATGAGGTTCCTTTTGTTCAGTGAATCCTCTTTACTGGAGGCAGCTGTCTTCTCTCTCCTTCACGCCACATATTTTAAAAACTGTCCCTTTGCCTTTTATGTTAAAAGTGCTATCAGGACTGAAGGGGCTTTTCCTTACCGAAATAAAATTAACTACACAGGTCCTACATTCCTGGGCCCATTTTGCCGGTTAAATTCCCACACAGTTAGCAACTCGTAGAAAAGTAAGTGTTAAAAGAAGTTAGCACACTTGCATACCGGAAGTACAATTCAGAGTTCACAATACAGGGCTCTGTGATACAGAGTGCCTATGAGCAGCTTCCTGTCATACACTGAGGCTACAGAACTTCCCTGGAGAACAGACCCGTTGTTGGCGTAAACTGTAGTCACAGTAGGCTTCTCAGACAGAATATTCTGGATGCGGAGAACCTATTCAGGGGATACAAAAGATTAACACCGAACCACCATACACTCATGTCACTCAATCACCAATAATCCCTGTCTTCCACAACAACGCAATGATTCAGAGGACATGCTGTTGAAAACAGCAGTTACCAATCTTTTTAATGTTTAAATGAAAGTACTTTTTTAAGCCTTCAAAGAAAGTACTTTCTTCAACCATCTAGCTACTACTGCATGCCAACCCAGGATTTCGGGTTATTATAGTAATTGAGCGTTAATGGAAATACTTCCACACTATGCTAGCTCGAACAGAAGTCATGTCATGTAGGGAGCTGACAATAAGCCAGGTATTTAAAAACACTGCCAGTCTACCACACAAGGAGGGTACATGTCTTTATAGAAAATGGCTTTTGACTAGTTTCCACCGTAATTTAATACATCAAAAGATTATCTTTCTAAAAGTATTTGAATGAGTGAAATTCTGCCAATTATTGGCTTAAAGCACTTACAAAATCACTGCATAAGTTTATCGCATTGTTGGTTTAAAATGACTAAACAAACCATCCCTGTGACAGTTTACTGTGTTATTAGTTGAAAAGGACTTGAACAATTAAAGTTGAAAAATGAAGGTCAAAAAAAAAAAGAAAAAGAAAAACCTCTGATGACGGAGGATTGTTCGGGTCATAAATGAAGAGCTTCTGGCCATTAGGATGACAGCCTACCAAGATGTCCCCCGAGGAAGGATCGATAGACAAATTGTCCACCAGTGTATCCAACTTGAGTACCTTCCAAATGAAAAAATGTCAATATCTAAATGACTTGAGAAACTTGATTAAATAATTTAGGACTAAGCATTCTTGCCTCTCAACACATGGGAAAATTACACACAGCTAGCTCCCGGCTTCCACCCTTTTAACACCAATATGGCGTAAACTAAATTTAATAAACTGGGTTAGGGCCGCTTTTCATCTTCCCTGAAATTAAGAGAGTGAGGGTGATGATCAATGTCTCTAAAAAATGAACTCCTTTTCCTTTAAAAGATGCACAATGATCAGTTAGCTCAAGGAACTCATTTGAAGCAAAATAGGAAATTCTTAATCAATCTAAAATATGTGTTGTCAAGCAGGAAGAAAATAATAATGGTGTGGAACCCAATTTCTACCTTCATTTATTATTGAAAGAGCTGACAATGTGCATAAATCTTCATTTCAGAATTCATCTATTAGTCTTTTCAATTGTGAAAATTCTTATTGGAATTCATTGGGTACCATCAGTACGTCATGGAATGGGCTCTAAATCTGATGCAAATATGACTCCCAACCCTCTGCTGTATGTCATCAGTCAGTCCTCGTGAAGGCTGGGGACAGGAGGCTTAGCCTGTTGTAGAGAAGTAATATTTAAAAACCCAGAATAGCAACCCTGGCATCATATTCTGTTCTAAGGGAAGTACTGTGATGATACAGTGTAACTACAAAATTACCAAGTTTAATACGTTAAGGTCTACTTGCTATAAGAAAATAAGTATTTTACCTTCAACTGAGTTAAATTCATATTAGGGTGTCTTTCCAAAACATGAATTTCGTGAGCCAGGATATCAGCAACATAGATGTACCTTCACAGAAAGGACACACTGGTTAGAGCTCCAAGCCAATATAAACCTTCATTAATGCCATATGGAAGAATAAGTCTTAATAACCTGCCAAGAAGTTAATCAATGATGGGCCCTCAAGGAATGCTTGATAAAGGTCAATTTTTATTTAAAAAGCAAGCTTTCAAGATCAATTCATTGTTGCTACAAACAATCACAGAATTGTTAAGTGATTTCTCAAGAGGTTTGTTAAGGGGGAAAGTAATATAGAACATTATTTTGAATATAAAGTCTGTGATATTTGCCACCGAAAGGACAACAAAACAAATGTCTGGCTTCCAAAAAAAAGTTTACATATTCCACGATATAATTTGATATTTCTAGGTATCATGTTCACACAGAAATACACAGTAGTGAACAGAACACACTTTATTATTTATTAATAATCATTCATTCTTAATAAAATATTTATTACCATATTGAGAATTTTCAGAGTAAAAGATAATCTATTTAGAGCAATCTGCCTACATCTAAGCTGGGTGAAGTAATGGACTACTTTACGGTAATTTTACTCATTGAATTGACCGTTCCATGGCAACAGTTCTATTGAGCAATTATCATGTGTGAAGCCATGAGCTCAGTATTGTGAGGGACATAAAGAAGAGGCAGCCTTCTCCTACAGAGTTTCTAGTGCGTTGGGATGATCAGACTGGTTTGTACACAGGAAACAAATAATACAGCATGATTGGTTACACGAGAAAGAGTTCAGGCCTAGAGACCGAAGAAATACCTAACTCCTGAGAACACAGAAGGCTTCACAAAGGAGGGGCATCTGCTGCTATGGAAGGAGAGACTGCATTTGAGGAAATGAGGACAAAGCACTTTCTAGGCAGAAAAAAACTTGTGAGCAAAGGCACAGGGGCAAGAAAGAGAGAGGCATATTTGCAAAATAATGAGTTCTTTGTCTAAAGCAGGGAAAGTATGAAAAGGGTCAAAAAGGAAGGTTGAAGCTCCCCTATTAAAGCAAGTCCAACCCTTTAGCTTGCCCCAATTTGATAAGCAGTTGGGTCCCACTGAATTTGCAGAATAACAAAGTGGCACAATAACAAACGGCCAGTTCCATTCAACAAGTCCTGAGCATTTGCTTTTGCACCGGGCAGGGCTCAGCAGGAGGAGTCCAAGAAGAAGCTGGCTGGGCCCCCTCTTTCAGAGGGCCTTAAAGGTTCATGGAATACAGAAAGACAGAACTGGCAACAAGGCAAAAAATGTCAGCAGACTGAAAACAAGTTGGCTACTACCGTCTACTACTCTAGCCAGAGAGGGTGAGAACCTAAAGCGGGCAGGCGTCAGCGGGAAAGGAAAGGGGGACGAGGACGGCTTGTTCCTGGGGTGGCTGGGGAGGGCAAAAGAGGAGTTCGAGCTGAATCTTCTCTCATTATTCTTGTTTGCAGCTCAGGTGCTGGAAAGTTTGAGTCTCATAATTGAAAGATGAGAGTTGGGGGAGAAAAACAGATTTGGCAGGAGAGTTACAGACAATTTAAATGATTCTACATTCGTCATCTATAATCAACAAGAAAGAAGAAATTGTGTCATGAAAAAAGACGTTGAGTTGTCAAAGAATGCCAAATTTACTTCACGTTATGTTTGCAGGAGTTTAAATTGTTCAATGTGCTAAGGTAGTACAAAGGGAAGTTAATACAATTTAATTTCCTTTCTATATGCTATGGTTGGACGTAGACAAACAGTGGGATAATTTGGGAGAGGGGGCCACTGGGCAATATCTATTAAAGTTACCATTTAAAGGGGTCACTCAAGTAAGTGGTTCTACTTTGAGGGATCTGTTCTATAGAAACAGTTGTACAAACGTGCAGACAGGGCTCAGAGCATCACCGTCAACCCGCGCCCAGGCGGCATTCACACCCAGGTCTGTCTTATCATCCCAAAACTTGAAGATGGGTTATGCTGCGATGCTCCCTTCAGGAGCTATTCCTTAAAAATATCTGGAGAAGCTTCAGTGGCAAATGAGAAATACATTTTATATATATACATAAAATATATATATATATAGGAAAAACAACCTATGCATCCATTAACAGAGAATTGTTTAAATTCCTTTAAGATCATCCCTATAATACAAGAATATGCAGCCAATGAAACAAAGATATCTTTATTTAAAAGGAAACACCTACCTCACCCTTTAATAGGTATATGTAAATAACCCAGTTCATAAAAATTCACATTTACAAAATTAATTTCTACAATGATATGTAGATATTGTATGTAAATATATATAATATATGTGCTTAGTATATATTAAATATTACATATAAACATTATATATATTTAATATTGAATACAAATATATCAATGTATATAATATATGTATGTGTGTATATATACATATATATACACACATCGAGATATATATATATATATATATATATGTCATAGACAAAAAAATATCAAGGAAGCTTTTTACATTGGAACAAACCAGTGAAGTGAGGAATCTGACCCAGCACCAATACTAAGGAGAAGAGAAGATACTCTTATAAGGAGTCATACTTTTTATCAGGTGAAATATTGATCCCATTTGCTGCATCGAATCCTTCTGCTACCACTTTAACTTCATTTGGACTGTAGTAAACAACATTTGCCCAGTGTAAGTTCAAGTATGTTTCCAAATACTTTAAGAAAGGATCAGAGAAATAGTGGTCATTGGTGGCATAGAAATGTGCTGGTCCCACAGCTATGATATCGTTCACACTGAAAGAGAAAAAATAATCCGTGAGAGAAAAGAAGCAGCCAGTTGGTCTCCATATTAAAGATTAAGTCTCTGGAAGGACGGCATACACAATCTGTGCCTTAGATTTTTGGTACAAGGTTTCCCAGGAAAAGCTCTGCTGAAAGTCACACGGCTATGGTCATAGGTAATCTACTTTAATATCATTTTTCAGAGAACAATTTTGCAAGATAACAGGTAATCTGAAGACAGGTCATTTAGCAATTACGGCAGGACTATTATAAAAGAATAAAAGAACTTCGTGCCAACAGGCTATGTTTTTTGAGAGCCAGAAATGCCGGGTTTAACAATAACATGAAAGGATACGACTATCTAGAGTACCGAGCTGGCTAGAGCCGCACTGGCTGCTGGGCTGGTCGGGCCGTCAATAACATTTACCCAGCCTTCATTTACTCAGTTGCCAGATTTTCCCGAGTTCCTCTGCTTGGTTATTAGTCAAACTAAGGTTGACTGTTCAATTTCTACCTGACTCACAAAGACGACCTGCCGAGAATGAACGGGCCCTCCACAGACACGTGCAGAGAGATGGATGATGAAATTGCCATAGTACAATGATTCGGATGAGAGATTTATATGCTAAAAACAATTACATTTTTAAAACCAGTTAGGCAAGGGCGTTATTAAATTTAAATTCCAATTACCCTATGCAACACTTTCTAAAAGAGCTGCTTTCTTCTTTGTTCAGTGAAAAACAGAGCTACGGGGAAGGTGGGTCCCCTCTTTCCAAAAGAGACCACGATACAGAGGCTGTCTGGACAGTATTTATGCTCCTATTTATTATGAAGTGCATTTTTTGGGAAGAACGATTGGAAGTTACATGCGGAAGCCCTAGACAGGGATGGAGAAATTAAAAATATTCATCAAAGTTCAAACTTAAAAGAAGCAGTAGGCTAATGCAAGCGAAGCCAAGGAGATACACATGAGTCTCCTTTAGCCACATTATCAACCGGCGGTATGTTCTGGAAGGAAGAGTGACCAGCTTCCAGTCCGAATCCCTCCAACCCTGTGTGGCCATTAGCCCCCAGCTACCATGACCCCGGTGGAAGCACTCTGTAGTAGTCCCACACAAAGCACACCAGCAGCATTTAGAGCAGGCTACTCTTCCTTGGCAGGACAAAGCATTATGGTTGGGGTGATGAGTCATCTGAGATGGAAGGTGACAGCAGGAAAAACAGGGAGGCTTGTCTCCTATTCCCTAGATGGACCTGAGGAGCAGCGCCCCTGTAATCCAGTGTTTTATCATTTCTCAGGGGAGTCCTCAGAGAACACTGGTTATTATGAGTGAAACTGACTTTCCCTGCTCTGCAAGGAAACCACACACACACACACACACACGTTTTTACATATGTGTCTACATACACTTATTTTAGCTCTTATCAAAGCTGAGAGGACGATCATGGGGGAATACATGGAAATGACTGAGACAGACTGGAGAACGAACAAAAGGGCTGAGTACCTTGGAAGAAGTTCATGTTTGATTGTTTTTAGATGCAAAAGGGAATTTTCTTCTTCTTCAAATTTAAAAATTTCCACTGTATTCTTGAATTCTGGGTGGTTTACAACGAAGAGATAAACTGTATCGTCTAAAGAAATGAAAGAACAGAGTTAATTTACAAGACAGAACCACAGGACCTCTGGGCAGACACTGACATTTAAATACCACAGGCGGGAAAGGTTGAATGTATAAGCTGTTAGGCGACCTAACAGATCATTCTTCTTCCCTGTCTTTCCCATCACTGTCTGGCTGGCGTTATTTCTGATCATCGGTCCCCTGACCTTTAAGAAAGAGTGTTTTCCACTCCATATACAGAATTCATGAATAATCTGTTTATAGTTTAATTCAGAACCATAGCTCTTTTTAAATGCAATAATCATAGGTATATGAAAAAAGGTTATGAAATCTAAACATTCTCCTAGGTGTTAACTGTTAGAAATTCCAAATGTGGCCTAAGTTGCTGCTAGCTGGAGTGGCAAGTGATCAACTTATTTGTATGAAGAATACAGTAGTAATTCATGAGTTAATTGTTCTTCTCTTACTATAGATATGATCCAAATCTATTTTCCACAGTCATTTGCAAACCATGAGAAGTTTCTCCATGTGAGGAGCTCATCAGCCCTTACCGTTGTCTATGAAGGTACTGATACCATGTGGATTGAACGAAGCCAAATTGAACCCACGGCTGATTCTTAATTCCAGGGCCCTCGGGTTTTCTTTTTTTAGATCCATCATTAGTATCCCTCCAGGCTTATCTGGGGAAAAGCTGTGGAGTCCTGGACATTTCAAACCCTTTTCAAAACAGAGGAAAGAGTTAAATATAGAGGCCTACAGGTGTTTATGGGCTAAAATGGGCTGTATAAATAAATGATAAATAGATGTTGGTTAAAGGTGGCGGCATTACAGCTACAAACAGCAAGAAAGCAGAGAGGAGATGATAGAAAAAAATAGGAATTGGAGGCTGGCGCGCTGCGAGATGAACGGGAACTGATTTTTCTGAGTCGAAGCACAAGCCTAGGGATGTGGTCTCTTAAGGGGATAACCAGAAGGTTGGTGGACGGAGAGATACCAAGCAGAGTTGGGGGGGGGTGGGAAGAAGTGAAAGTTTACACATGGGTTGTTGACCCTCAAGCTCTTGGCCTGCCCTTCGCTCCTACAGAGCTCAAGTCTTGGTGAACGATATTAAGTCAAGACTCCCCTCCTTGCCTCACACCCCAGATCGAATCCACCAGCAAATCCTGTTGACTTGACCTTGAAAAATATATCCCTTCATAAGGATGTGAACCTTTCTCACCACTTTGGCCATGACTGCCCTGACCCAAACCACCCCCACAATGACGGCAACGGCTCACAACTAATTGTCCTTTTTGATTTTTTCTGACCTTTCCCTATGGAAGACTGGTCTCCCACCAGCATCCAAATTAAGTCGGATGATGTCACGCCTCTGATAAAAACTCCATCTATATACACAATGGAATACTATGCAGCCATCAAAAGAAATGAAATCTTGCCATTTGCGACAACGTGGATGGAACTAGAGCGTATCATGCTTAGTGAAATAAGTCAGTCGGAGAAAGACAACTATCATATGATCTCCCTGATATGAGGATATGGAGAAGCAACATGGGGGGTAGGGGGATAGGAGAAGAATAAATGAAACAAGATGGGATTGGGAGGGAGACAAACCATAAATGACTCTTAATCTCACAAAACAAACTGGGGGTTCCTGGGGGGAGGTGGGATTGGGAGAGGGGGAGCGGGCTATGGACATTGGGGAGGGGAAGCGAACCATAAGAGACTATGGACTCTGAAAAACAACCTGAGGGTTTTGAAGGGTCAGGGGTGGGAGGTTGGGGCAACCTGAGGGTTTTGAAGGGTCAAGGGTGGGAGGTTGGGGGAACAGGTGGTGGGTAATGGGGAGGGCACGTTTTGCATGGAGCACTGGGTGTTGTGCAAAAAGAATGAATACTGTTACGCTGAAAAAATAAATAAAATGGAAAAAAAAAAACAAAAAACCTCCATCTCACTCAGATTATGAAGAGAAAGTTCTTCGGGTTCCCCGTATGGTCTGCCTTAACCCTCCTGCACCTTGCCCTCCCCAAACACTCCAGATCTCGGCCCTCATCTCCTACTGGCCGCATGGCTTCCTAATGCTCATTCTCACTTCAGCACCTTTATACACACTGTTCCCTCTGCCTAGGAATGCTCCCCACCCCACCCCACCCCAAGATCTAGGGCTCCCAGCTGCTTTATATCTGTGTCAAATGGCACTCATTGCCATTTGGCACAGATGCATACATAGACACACAGAAATGGAAGCCCGACCACACCCTCAGCACAGCTCTCCCTCTCCACTGCCCCACCTTCCTTTACTTCTCCTTAAAGTGCTGCGAGCATCTGACACAGATCCATCCTCACCCCACTGGAACAAGAGTCAGGACTTTGTCTCCTTCGCTCACTGCTAGGTCCCAAGGCCTGGAGCTGTGCCTGGCATATACTTTGTCCTCCCCACGGGTTGCAATATCACCTCTATGTACATGTACACGTACAAGATCCCTCTGCATTCTGATTGGTCTGGGGACTCCGGCCTATTCCTGTACCAATACACTACTCTTTAATTACCATAGCTGTATTTCTAATGACAGCCACTATATTTATGGCGCGTCCCCATATCCCACACCCCATCGTTTTATTGTCACAAACTAGTCTTAGATATTTTCGCTTATTGATTTTTCTGTATAAATTTTGAGAATTAAGTTGCTGCTCTGAATGGAACATTATTACTTTTATTTTTATGACTCTTAACAGCTCCTACTTGGTTCTTCCTTGTGCATGGGAAAGCTAGTGAGTTCTACATGTTCGTTTTGAATCCAACCACAGTCTACTGGTTGAATGTCTTGGATTGCCTAAAAAGCAGGTAATGATGATGTCTGAAAATTATGGCAGTTTTGACTTTTTTCCCCACCTCGTATTTCTCTTTCTTGTTTTACTGCGTTATTAAGAACTCTAGTAGAGGGGCCCCTGGGTGGCTCAGTGGGTTAAAGCCTCAGCCTTTGGATCAGGTCATGATCCCAGGGTTCTGGGATCAAGCCCGGGATCAGGCTCTCTGCTCAACAGGGAGCCTGCCTCTGTCTGCCTGCCTCTCTGCCTACTTGTGATCTCTGTCAAATAAATAAATAAAATCTTAAAAAAAAAAAAAGAACTCTAGTAGATTACTGATGGTCATAATATTTGGGGGCATTTTCTTCCTTTTCTAAACATTTATGGGAAGGTGGCTAATGTTTTACCACTAAGAAGGACGTTGGCTGTAGGTTTCAGAGAAATTACCTTCCATTTCTAGTTTTCTTGGAGCTTTCAACCAGGAATGAAAGGTTGCACTTTATTTCATGTTTTCTCAGGACTCACCAAAATAATCTAGGTCTTTTCTCTTTGAGATCTTTTAAGTCTTATTTTATGCAAATCTAAAAGAGTATACCAAAATTAAGTCTCACTTTATGCACAAAGTTGAACATAATAGAAATTATCTCCAATTTTAAAAAATCTATCAAAATGATAAAACTTCAAGGCTGGTAGGCTCAGTAAGCAGAATAAACTGGAATTACATTATCCCTACATGGCAGGGTCACTTCACAGGCTGATAATCTCTGTATTATATCACTGTCCCATCAACGAGAGCATGGCTTCAAGAAAGAAAGCTCTACCAGAGATGGTGATCACTATTCACGGTTATTTTAATGCTCCCTACCATGTTTTTTCTCTTTTCAAAAGTTTGATTTATTTTTACTTTCAGTAAAATACACATACCAAAATTTACCACTTTCACCATTTCAAGCATACCTTTCAGTGGTGTTAAGTACACGCCTATTGCCATTTAAATCTTTCTTATATTCTATTTTCTGTCGTGGGACGCAGGGTTTGGGCTGACCCTCATACCCATAACCACAGAAGAAGATGTGTCAGATGAGCTACCACGTGTGGAAGAGGAAGAGACAGCTGCCGTGAGATACCCATTACTTGTTTAGAAAGAAGTGAATTCTGGGAAACAGGAGAGACAGTGCTGAGTAATTTAAAAATCAGCAGTAAGTGGGATTGTTTCTAAATTTCAAAAAAAAAAAAAAAAAAAAAGACAGATAACCAAGGAAGGACCAAAAAGCTGAGGAAATTGTACAGACATGGCTATAAGATCACTGTGACTCTCATGAGCCCCTCAGTGGAAATGACTACAGATTTATGTGCGTGGAGACCTCAGTTCTCCCAATTCAGGTTTATTCCTATGGGGGCTGAGATCTTGAAACATGTGATTTCTGGATTACAAAAATCTCTGAAAATACCTCTTTTGAGAAAAAAAAAAGCAAGTGATTTCTACTTTCCTCAGGATTTTTGCATCTCTAGTTATGAACGATTCTGACAAGGAGTCCCAGTGTTTTCTCCTAAGCCTATAGACACGTGTAAGCATGTGCTTCCTAACAAACCTAAAATACTAGAAATGTCATTTTACTCATTATGTGTAGGTAAGTACATAACCTTGTCTTTTGAGACTGCATTTTTAAAATTTAACATAAATTTTAGTGTTCTTGCCAAAGCCCACAATATTTCTTTTTTTTCCCCTCAGTGGTAACAACCAGCTGCTCAGTGTTCCACCTAAAAACTATCAGGAACCTGACCAGTATCCTAACCCTCATTCTCTAAGCCGAGTTCTCTGACCCTTCCCAGAGGTCCAACAACTGTTTTATTTGTGCCGTGACTCTTCAAAAGCAACCCTATGCTTGTCAGAGCTAAATCTAGAGCCTGAAAATAATGGATGCTGAGCGGGAACAGAATCATCACAGGCCGCCTTCCTCCAGGAAAACCGAAGCCGTGATGACGCCAAGGACACTCATGGGGGCCCAAGCCACGGAAGAAAGGTGGTCAGAACTTCCTCATCGCCCACTCACACAGTTTTCCAATTAGACAGCGACTGATGCAGGCCAGCACGCGGGCCAATCAGTTTTAGTCTTCCCAATGTATGCCCAGGGAAGTGGTTATTTTTCAGCTTCTAAGAATTAAGGCAAAAGCGAAGGGTAGCAATAAATTCAGTTGATGACTTTGACGAGAAGCGATTCAGGGGGAGAAAGAAAGAAAGAGAAAGGCTTGGTCTGGGAAAGTTGGTATATTGTTTGAAAATAAACAACAGCAGCAAGAATATGAGCTTAAAATTGAGTAGCTAATGGAAGGAGAGATAGATGCTGTACGTAAAAGAGTATAATGTAGTACGGAATAGCCACAAGAATGCCCAAAGTATGCTTTTTAATAAAAACTTTTGAAACACAGACTGCGTTGGAATATTTTAGTACAATGCGGTGGGGAATAAAGAGCAATTAATCAATGGGCAAAGATGTTTTCATCTCTACATTTAGATAAGCTTGAGGACATTTTCCAAAATTCTGCTCAAACTGTCTTTTTTTTTTTCTTCAAGAACATATTTTTGAAAGTGAGGAATTTTAAGAACAAATTACTGCTCTGCAGGCCCTCATCAAACACTCCTGTCCCTCCTCCACTGAGACTGGTGAACGAAGGAGCTACTCACCACGCTAAGGAAAGCCAGACCGTTGGGAAGTATGTCAATATCATCTGCGCCAGCTTCTGTAAGTTCAAGAGATAGATAAATGTCACGTTCAAATTCTGTTATTTGTTAGGTCTAACTGGGACTTAGTTTACTTTGTCGGTGCCTGCATTTTTAGAAATGGTTCTAATTTTTTCCAAGGAACCTACCACTCTCTTGAATACACGTCAGTCCAAATCCCTTCCTGCAGTGAACCTCTGACTTTAAATGTTAGATATTTAATGTTTACTCAAATCAAAGTCAAGTAATCACTACATTTCCAGCTATAATACAGGAAAAGTTGACATCTGTACACTCTTCTGATAAACATCCAGATGTCTGTACAAAAGTAATTGACATCAGGGGAATATTACTTTCAGAGAGAAGGGCTCATACTCATTTAACCATGCAAATATCCTTGTCCCTTTCTCTGCTCGTTCAATCTGAAGCAAACACAGACATTTCTCTCATTAACAGAGATAGAACACCTGGGATTATATATGCCCTCTTTAAAAAACAATGTCTGCTTGTTCTCATGAGCAAAGAAAGCCTTCCATTTAATCTTTAAATTTAGGCTTTAAACTACAGAAAACAACCAGCAAAAGAAAATTAATGAAAAATACCATGCACCTAAGCCAGCTGAATCTTCTAACGCTTGTCTCTGAGCAGGCTACAATTACTATTGATTGTTTATTGATTGTCTGCAGTCCACTCCACACAGCACAGCAAATAATTAGACACAAGACCTTCCCAGTGGTCTCACTGTGTAAATTCCGCAGACAGATAATAGACCCAAACACAAGAAAAGAGGAATAAAAATGGCTTAGATTAAGCCAAATCATGACACATTCTTTGAGTCCACAAAATCCAATCTTCCCCTTTAAGGCCTCTCCAAAGACTTTCTCCAAGATTATTTCTAGGCTGTCAAAAACAAACAGCATCTATGCAGCCGTTTTGGTTTTGATTCATGAGTTTGCCTGTGGCGGGTTGCCTGCAGTGTCACTGGCTCTATCATAGTGGAGAAAAGCAGAAGAAAATAAAAATGCCAAGAACTTCGCTTTGCAAAGACAACTGCAATCGTGAACACCTGCAAAGTCTGTTCCTTGGCAAGAAGATATACACATATATATGCTCACGCATGGCATAATGGGGGAGCTCTTCACCTGGGCCTGTGGCTTCCTAAGGAGCCACAAATGGGTTCTGTAGTCTGTGAACTTGTCAAAATTCTATGCAATGCAAAAATGTCATCTGTACGCTCAGCTGGGAAATTGTCTATGAGAAGGATCCTTGGCTTTCAGCAGGTTTAAAAAAGGGTCAGTAATACCTCAAAAAAAGTTAAGAATCCCTAGTCTCTAGTCCCATGGTGGTTCTCAACTGGTAATGCGCAGGGGTGGGGGGAATTCAACCCCACCTGTGTGTATATGCAGCCACAAACATACAAACACACACACTCAGAGGCCCAGGTCAGTCTGAAGTTTTACTTTCTGGATCCACTGAATAGGAAGTCAATTAAGTAAATTTGGTTGCTTCTGAAAAATTACTTAAAAAAATTTAATTTCAATGTGTACATGCTAATACACAAAGTACCAGAAAAGGTACATAGAAACAAATTAAGATTTTATTTATTTATCTGACAGACAGAGATCACAAGTAGGCAGAGAAGCAGGCAGAGAGATTGAGGGAGAAGCAGACTCCCCGCTGAGCAGAGAGCCCAATGTGGGGCTCGATCCCAGGACCCTGGGATCATGACCTGGGCCAAAGGCAGAGGCTTAACCCACTGAGCCTCCCAGGAACCCCAGATATATAGAAGCAAATTAACCATGTTTCTTTGGGTGGTAGGATTATAACTGATTTTCATTTTCTTCTTTATACTTTTCTTTGTTTAAAATTTTCTACAACGGTACCATTTTAGCAATCAAGAGAAGAACTTTTTTTTAAAGATATTTGCATCCAACCACGCTGTAACTTCTTTCCGTTTAACCCCATTGCCTAATTCCAAGGGAAAAAAAGTCTTATCTGCAGTTTTCTTTAGAATATTTTCCAGATCTCCCCCCAACCGCATCTTCATTTCTATATCCATCACTACAAGAGAATGTTATCATTTCATATCACTGCTGCGGTGTGATTACTGCAAAAGTAGTCAATGCTGGAGAAATTTTTTCTCCTCTAATTTAATAATAGAAGTAGTACCAGCAGTAATTGTAATAGCTATTAAGGTATAGAGTTTACCGAGAGCCACACTCCTTGTAAACACTTTACATTCATTATTTCACATAATTTCCTATACTCTAAGAAGCATTATTATCTCTTACTTTAGAGTTAAGAATATAGAGCCTTTGAGCAGTTAGGCAAATTGCTCAAGGTCTGGGACTTTGAGTCCTTTTGTCCTTCTTGAGTCCCAAGAAGCTGGGACTCAAATCCTTTTGTTCTGACTTAAAAGCACACAGAAAAAAAGACAACCCAGCATAGAATGAATTCTCTGTTAGAACGAATTCTCTCTGTTAGAACCATCACTGCTTCCTCTCTGAAGACACTTTACTTTGTAAATTTGACTATGTTCAATTCCATAGGTTGGCTTCCCCTATAAAAGTTTTGCTTCCATGCCTCCTCCCAAGATCTTCACCAATCCATACTCTGCACTTTTCTGTAAAAGAAAGTCTTCTAGCTTAACACATCTGATTTTTTGTTTTTTTTCTTATTCCTTTGGTAATGATCTGTGTCAGAGATGGCTAACTGCTCCCCACTATCCATACTCCCCTTTCTCCTTTCCAGCCACAGGTGCCCGGCAACACACCACAGACGTGTTCTGCACTTTCTCCCAAGAGTTGTGGCCATTTGCCTCGGTTCAGGTTAATGGGATGTGAGAGCACAGTATGCATGTAATTTCTGGGTAAAATTACTAAAAATAACAGCCACGTCAATGTTCTTTCTACCTCTCCTGCGGGGAACTGGCCAGAACTGGAGTTCTAGTCCTAGACCCAGAAGCAGTGTGTTGAAGACAATGGTGTTGCTCCATCAGCCTCTGTACTAGATTGGCCACACAGAGCGTAGTCATCTTATCACCCTAGGCTATTTGCTTATCTTTAGACAGCCAATTAAAGGAAGATAAATTTCTCTCTCCTCTAGGTGTAACTTTACAACAGCAAATCAGCCCTTGGCATTCCCAATAGAGTATCTGAGATATAATGTACCTTTTATTGTCCACCCTTGGCACACTAGTGAGGTATGTGTGTTAATTACTCTGGGAGGAGATACTATATTGGAAAGATAATTTGCAAAAGGTACTAAACCTTTCTGAGCTTTGAGTCCTTCTGTCATTAAAAAAAAAAAGAAAGAAAGAAAGAAACGAAAAAAGAAATCTAAATCTCACAGTAGTGTGTATTTTGTTTTCCCTTCGTAGGTAGAGTGTAAAGTAACAAACTGATCACAAGGGCTGCAAACTTCAATGCCTCTTTTTTTTTTTTTAAATCTCCCCAGCAGCAGTTTTTGTAAAGGTCTTGATTGCCAAGTGTATAAAACCACTAATTAACTCAAAGAGACAATCCATTGAAAATTTTATTTTAGTCCAGTACTCTGAATGCCTGCATTTTCAAAGACATTTAGAAAATGTTTTAAGCTTTTAAGCCTCAAATAGACTTAACTAGCTCCTGTCATTATAATTTTTATTATTCAGATGTTGATATTAGGCCAGATCCTGGGTAAGAGCTTGGTTTCTATCTGCAAGAGACGAGGGGAAGGAGTACAGAAAATGGGACAGTGAGCCTACTCTGTGCCCCTACGGAAGGTACACATCCTGTATGCTGTCTGGCAGATGCCTATCACTTATTAAAACAGAAAGACATGAGATGAGAAAGTACCAGAATGGCAAAGAGTTCATTTCTAGTGAATTCATGGTGAATACAGCACTGGAGAGAGAGAGACAGAGAGAGAGACAGAAAGTGTGTGTGTCGGGGGCAGGGGGTGGTATGTGCATATGAGTGTTGATGGGGCTGGAAGGGTAAGGGAAAGTGGTCTTACCTCTTAGATGGATTGCAAGCCTCAAGTGCATGGCTACTACTGTTTCCAAAGAGAAAACTACCCAAAGAAGTCGCTTTGGCCTGTATGGGAATGTACACGCCCACACACGATTTTTCCTCGTAATCAAGACACCACTGAATAGGCGACTGTTATTAAACACATATAACCCCATGCTATTATTAGCCAGCAGGCATCACTAACATAGCATTCAACAAATGTTCATATAGTGCGTGCTAACCGCAGAGCAAAAACAAAAAGAAAGAAAGAAAAAGCACAATTCTAATTAGCTCTAAAAATGTATCCCAAATGGGCTTCTAATCACTCATCGTCTTCGCTCTGTTGCCTTTTGAAGTGCCTCCGAGGCATTAAACACTTCACAAGAAGGGCCATAGGTGACATATTTCCTCATTCTTTCCAATTCCAGACAGTAGCTCACACACATCACAACATAAAGGTCACAAACACAGACAGACGCCTGTTCAGAATACAAATGCCTTTGGGTTTGTTTTTCTCCGAGGAGCCCTCCATCCCAGTGAGTTGTAACAGCAATCCACTTGGCGGTTCATCCTGTAATGTGTCTGTCTGTGCCCTATTGTGTACTCTGAGACTCGAATGCACAGAAGGTGGGCTCCACAGGGCCAAGGGCTGTTTAATAATTTGACAATTATTAACTCAGTAGCAACAGTAACCTTCGGGAGCATGGACTCAACCTCCCAACCTTGTACAACATCCCTCACAGATGCCATCGGGTTCTTGCTTAGTGGCCAGTTCTGAGGGGCTCCTCATGACGGCTCAGAAGGCAGGGAACAGCGGCTGAGTTTCCTGGGACTCCCAAAAAGCTTATTTCTAGGACGGGCTGCCTTATCTGGCACAGATCTAGCCAGTCTGCTATTTGATCCTGAGTTTGTATCTCCCTGCTAAGTGCAAGAGTAACAAAGAGAAGCTCCAGGAGAAAGAAGTCAAGGAGTCTAGGCCTAGGGAGATGGTACTGGGAAAAAGTACCGAAGTAGCAATGGGAACTAGGAGACAGGGCATATAAGAAACAGATGTGTGAAGGAGAGGCAAATAACAGAACCAGAAGGTTCTACCTGAAGTAGAGAAGGCTGCCCTGAAAACTGATAGGTTCCATGAAAATGAATCCTTCTTGTGTGTGATCCAGCAAAGGATCACTGTTCTGTTTTTGCTCAAAGAGCATTCTGAGCTCTGTCTGTAGTGAATGTGCTTGTAAGTATGACGTACTGAGTTTATTATCGTTGCCAACTCCAGGGCAATTCAGCAATGACAAAATTTTAAACATTTATATATATATATATATATATATAAAATATGTATTATATATTTATAATATTTATAAAAAGAAAAAATCTATATGTAATACATATATATATTTTTAGAGAGAGGCTGAGAGTGTGAGCATGCTCGCAAGCCCATGTGCACACTCACACACACACACAGGGCAGAGGGAAGAGAATCTCCACACATCCAGAGTGGAGCTTGACACAGGGCTTGATTCCACAAGCCTGAGATCATGACCTGAGCTAAAACCAAGAGCTGGATATTTAACTGACTGAGCCAGTCAGGCACTCCGACTGTCAAAACTTTAACACACCCACTAACTGAACAACAGTCTCACTGTTAAGAATTTATCCTACCGATATACAAGACCTCTATGTACAATGATGTTCACTGATTGGTTTGTAGTTGCAAAAAAAACTAAAACCCTCCAAATGTGCATTAAGACGGAAATGACTAAATCCACCACGGTTTCCTGCAAACATGAAAAAGAGTAAGGCAGACCTACATGTGTTGACGGGGGAAGCTGTCCACATTGCATTTGGAATAAAGCGGGTTGTAGAATGTAATCTCATACTAAGATGCCATTTGTGAATAATACATCCATATGCGTGGATTTGTTTACATTTGAGCTGGAAATGTCAGGAAAGAGAAGAAAAACTTTCTCTCTGGAGTTACTTGTGTAGGAAATGGAGATTTTCTTGAGAGGTTTTTACTTTCCGTTTTGTGACTCCTCTTCCTTCCAACACCTTCACCAGCCGGCTGCTAGGATGACAGCACACAGGTGTCCGGGGCCGCACACAGCAAAGAGCACAGACTTTACAAAACTAGTTCAGAAAAGTCACGCAACAGGCAAGAAATCAAACCATAAACATAGGATTACACAAATAATTAACAAATTGCAGTGAGCGTGAGAGAGAGAAGAAATACAGGTGCAGGAGATCCAAAAAAGATTGACTGAAGAGGTTTTTGTTGATTTAATGTGATTTTTCCTCTGATCAACACTAGTGGCATGCCAAAATACTGCTAATGAGTTTTTTCGTGTTGGTGGCCAAACAATGTAAGGTGTATAACAAGCATTTTCTCATATTTACCAATTCCTTTAATGAGGTGGCAGTTTGGAAGGTCTATGGATTCTACTTCTCTGGAGGCTTTAAGTCGATTCCTGTTTAAAAAAGAAAAAGAAAAAAGAAAAAAAATCTATCTGTTTATGTATTCCCTGCTTTGTTGCAGACAGGGTTTAAAGAGGCTTACAGCAATACATAAAACACAGCATAAATCTAAAGCAGATAAAAGAGAAGATAGAAAAACAAGGGTAGGAACATAAAATAGCCCCAGAAATGAAGTTAAAATAAAAATGCATATCACTAAGTTCTAGATGTGAATGTGGGTCATAAAAGAAAGCCAGTAACTCAACAAATAAAACTTGTAAGGCAAGTTCCCAAGCAAATGGGAACACGGCAGCAGGTCACACTTCTCCCAGCTCTGGTGTGGTGGGAAGAGCTCCAGATGGAGACCCGGAAGCTGAGGACCCAGCAGAGCTGAACAGCGCTCAGACCCTCTGCGAAATGACACGGGGCCTGATGGGAGGCCAGGAGAAGAGGCAGTTTTCAGAGCCAGGTGCACAGAAGCTGTTACGAAACAACGTGGAAGCGGTCACATCCCCATCCCAACATTTACTGGGTGAGGTCGTTGGAGAACACCAAGCAAGTGCAACAAAAGTACACTGTGCTGTTGTTTCACAGAAAGTAAAGATGAAGAAATCATGAGGAAATGGTGAACTGTAAGGAAATGCCTTCCCTAGCACCCTGCCCAGGGAGATGGTCACAGAGCAGTTTAGCCAAACACATTTGGGACCTCTTCTTCTGAAGCCCCATGCTGTAGGCTTTCCCTTCACTTCCCTTGCTGTCTCTCGCCTTCTCTCTCTGTTCTCTATGGTCATAAGTCATAACAGCATTTTCAGAGTCATTTACATTTTTTCCAAAGTGGGTCACACACACCACACATTTAAGAGAGAAAAATGACCATTTGCCACTTGTCCCTCTCCTATTTGAGTCCTTGACAGCATCTGACTTCTAGACACTGAATTTGGGGAAGGTTACTGGTCTCAGCAACACGGAAGAAGGCCAAAACCTACCTAACCCAGAAATTACCAACAGGTGGTAGCAACTACGTAATGTGGCAACTCATATCAATATCAAGCTTCTAATTAAAATGTTAATCGGTACATTATTTTGAGGGGTGCCTGGGTGGCTCAGCCGGTTAAGCACCTGCCTTTGGCTCAGGTCATGAGCCCCGGGTCCTGGAATCAAGTCCCATGTTGGGCGCCCAGCTCAGTGAGGAGTCTGTTTCTCCCTCTCCCTCTGACCCTCAGTCCTGCTTGTGCTCTCTCTCTTGCTCTATTTCAAGTAAATAAAGAAAGAAATCAGTATGTTATTTCGAATCGTATAATTCAAATAGTGTCAAATTTTTTGAAACAATATAGCAATAAGGTAATAAAATAAAATTAAAGTGAATAAAATAAATATATGAAATACATAGATGTAGTAAAAATTTAAAATAATACAAAATTTAAAGTAAAGCAATAAAAAAGACAATGAATCTCATATTTACAAGTCCCAGGTGATTTAAAGGAAGGTAATATGTATATTTGGCCTAGTGTGGTAGCAGTCATACTAGTGATGATGAGGTTACTGCGGCTGATGACCATGGGGGGCAAAAGGAATTGAGTAATAAAAACAGCTAAAACTCACTGAGTCTACCACTGTTCTATGTGATTTACCTGAATGACTTCATTTAATTGTTAAAACAACCTTAAGAAGTTGGTACCATCGTCCCTGCTTTAGGGATGAGGGAAGTGACTCAGAGGTGAAGGAATTTTGCTGAGGTTTGGCACCTGCTGGGAAGAACCTTCCAGAAGCAGTACTCTAACCCGCTATGGTATTTTTCTCAAAAAGGGTGAAGGGATCTGTGTTTCTGTCTTAGCAGCAAACCTGCCTGACCATTAGCAGGTGAATCTCTGTAGGCCTCAATCTTCTTCATGCAAAAAGTAAGGATGAGGCTAGATGACCTCCCAGGTTCAGTGGACACTGCATGATTCCAGAAACAGACAGAACTATGTCAGTAGGTCCCAGCTGCAGTTTCGTCAAGTTTCTGTATCATGGATTGGTTTGGGTGACAGTTTTATGCAACTTCCTATTATGCTCATTTAGCTATACAAAAATAAGGGTCATGAGGATTGTCATCTACCTTTTTCAAAGATAAATTATATGGATAAAATAAAATTCAGTTGCGTTTGAACACTCTAATATGGGTTATTTTTTAGAATCAACAATTGGCAACAATTTTAGATCAACAATTGGCAATTACACATTGCCACTAGGGCAATCCTCCATCCGCTAGTTTAGCTGTACAATATCATCTCTAAATATGCAGACTGCCTACTATTAAAACTCGAGTTATTGGGCGCCTGGGTGGCTCAGTTGGTTAAGCGACTGCCTTCGGCTCAGGTCATGATCCTGGAGTCTCGGGATCAAGTCCCGCATCGGACTCCCAACTCCATGGGGAGTCTGCCTCTCTCTGACCTTCTCCCCACTTCATGTTCTCTCCCACACTCTCTCTCAAATAAATAAATAAAATCTTTTTTAAAAAAACTCGAATTATACAAGGACTGTGCATAACTTCTGGTTGATCAAATCATTTTTTCTTACCTCTCTTTTATAATAAGAGAAAGACAGGATTTCGTTTCCAACTTCTGTGGCCTGTCAAAACTTTCAAATTCCTTCAGTGGAAAACTGCTAGGCTTTTAACCTGGTAGAAGCACTGGTTCCCTACCCGTTAGAGAACTTCTGTTTTCTGGGGTGGCAGGCCCTATTCTCTGACAAACATAATGCCACCATCACCCCCTTCCTTCTCCCTCCTTTCCACTGCAGGGACAGACAGGCCAAACATTTGCTTTCCCAGAGTCCTTTCTATTTAGGGGTATTCATATGACTCAGGCTTTGGAGAAAGACATTTTTGTTCCTGAGAGAAAAGGCAGACACAAGAAGAGAGCTAACGGGCATCCCCCCTTTCTCTCTTCTTCATAATCTGACTCTACATATGGTGCTTAGGACTATAACAACCATTCGGTATTCTTAACGTGACAAGAATGAGGACATAATGCCAAAAAGTGAAGGACTGAAGGACAAAAATATAAGAATCTAATTTTTTTTTAAAAGATTTTATCCATTCATTTGATAGAGAGAAATCACAAGCAGGCAGAGAGGCAGGCAGAGAGAGAGGAAGGGAAGCAGGTTCCCTGCTGAGCAGAGAACCCGATGTGGGGCTCGATCCCAGGACCCTGAGATCATGACCCGAGCCAAAGGCAGAGGCTTAACCCACTGAGCTACCCAGGCGCCCCAAGAATCTAATTTTTTATATGATTATGGTCTCAAGGGACAAGTTATAGAATGACTCACCTACAAAGTTTTTATCACGTGAGAAAAATAAGCCTTTATTTGCATATGTTACAACTAATTTGATGTATGTTACTTGCAACTGAAAGCACTCCTAACCGTTAAGAGATTGAAGAAGTTTGGGGGAATATACAAAGAGAAAGCTATACAAACCTCTTTGGACTAACAGATCAATAAGCCTAAATGCATTCGTGCCAAATTAAAAATAAATAAACAGATGGTACAAACACAGATAATTCTGGTACAGCCTCTTTGCTGCCTAGCACCTTATGTCCTAGCACACTTACGAATGTACGAGGTCAGAGATAGCAGACATGGCCAGTCAATCACAGCACTCCTGCCCCTTAACCCACTAGCCAGCCTCACACACAATGTACTAGGCAACCACTACTGTTCTAGGTTCTTTTTGTTTTCCTCACTTTCCTCTTCTTTGTCATTAAAATTGGGTTATTTTCCTTTGAGTTACAACTATATCATAGGTATAACACAGCAAAGAAAATACACTGTCTTCCTTCAACTGAGCCAAAAATCATTTGCCCAATGACACCCCCTGTAAACATGTATATCGAGACCCTTAATCTGGGGTCCAGTGACCTTTAAGGAGTCCATGGGTAAAATTCAAGGATCCATGAACAGGAATGGGGGGAAAAAATACATCTTTATTTAAACCTAACTGAAACTAAATATTTCCTTTGATGATGAGGACAAGCAAGAAACCACGGAACTTTTTCCTAGCAGCACCGGTGTCTCTCTGTCAATAAAAGAAATCACAGACATTGTAGATATCTCAAAATAATGTTTGGTTGTAATATCTCAGTTATTCAGTTGTAGATATCTCAAAATAACGTTTATACTCACTGCTACTTCAAAATACCTATTGCTACATATTCAACTACTTTTATATCTATTTAAGGCTTTAATTAAGAAGCCTATGTTAAGGGCGCTTGGGTGGCTCATTTGTTAAGTGTCCGCCTTTGGCTAAGGTTATGATCCCAGGGTCTTCGGATCAAACCCCATGTTAGGCTCCCTGCTCAGCAGGAGTGAGTCTGCTTCTCCTTTCCCACTCCCCCTGCTTGTGTTCCTTCTCTCGTTGTGTCTCTCTCTGTCAAGTAAACATATAAAATCTTAAAAAAAGAGAGAGAGAAGCCCATGTTATTACATCATACATTAGATTTTAAAAACAGGTTGGTAATAGTATTTATTAAAATTAGTATTAACTTACATAGTATTTAATTTTGTTTTGGAATCCTATGTGTTTCATTTTACACATTTATTTTATTTTTTTTAAAGATTTTATTTATTTATTTGGTAGAGAGAGATCACAAGTAGGCAGAAAGAGAGAGGAGGAAGCAGGCTCCCTGCGGAGCAGAGAACCCGATGCGGGGCTCGATCCCAGGACCCTGAGATCATGACCTGAGCCGAAGGCAGTGGCTTAATCCACTGAGCCACCCAGGCGCCCCATTTTACACATTTAAAAACATGATGCTGACCAAGGGTCTATCAATTGTTGAATGGCTAAAGAAGATGTGGTCTTTATATATACAATGGAACAGTATTCAGCCATAAAAAAGAATGAGATCTTGCCATTTGCAATGACATGGATGGAACTAGAGAGTATAATGCTAAGTGAAATAAGTCAGAGAAAGACAAACACCATATGATTTCACTTACATGTGAAATTTAAGAAAAGAAAAAAGCAAATGAGCACAGGGTAAAAAAAAGAGAGACAAATGAAGAAACAGACTGTTAACTATAGAGAACAAACTGACGGTTACCAGAGGGGAGGTGGGTGGGGGGATGCGTGAGATAGGTGATCGGGAGTAAGGAGGGCACTTGTGATAAGCACACCGTCATGTATCGAATTGCTGATTTACTATATTGTACACCTGAAACTAATATAACATTGTGTGTTAAATAAATGGAATTAAAATAAAAACTAAAAAAAAAAAAAAAAAGAGGGGCACTGCATACACACACACAAAATAAATAAAAACATAATGTTGAGGAGTCAAGACTTTACTAGACTGCCAAATGGATCGAGGCACAAAAGTCTAAGAACTCCTGCCCGAACCCTGTCATTACAGGTAACCTTCATCCGGCACCTACTACGGGGTTGGTGTTGCTTTAGCACTTTACAAGAATGAACTCCTTTATCTTCCATAGCCCCACTATGGAGTGGGTAGTATTAATATCCCCATCCTACAGATTAGGACCCTGGGGCACAGAAGGTAAAATGAAAAGCCAAGAAGCCAGGTAAATAGTGGAGCTAAGAAATGAATTCAGGCTATCTGGCCACAGAGCTTGAACCCTTAACCAACAGTCATTACCATGAAATCAATTTCTATTTCCTTTTTTTTTTTTTCCTATTTCTTTTCTAAGGTTTTTTGTTTTGTTTTGTTTTTTAAGATTTTTATTTATTGGGTGGGGTGGGGGGATGGGGGCACAGGAAGAGGGAGAAGCAGACTCCCCGCTGAGCAGGGATCCCAACACAGGGCTTGATCCTAGAACCCAGGATAATGACCTGAGCCAAAGGCAGATGCTTAACCCAATGAGCTACCCAGGTGCCCCTCAATTTCTATTTCTTTCACTAAGGAGAGAGCATTACCCACAGGGAGTGGGATGAGATGGTGCAATTAGTTATTATGTTGCCTTATCTTCAGCAAAGTAGAAACACAGTGTTACTACCTGGCATTACTTTGTTCCATATTTCATGGCCTTTGAATTTACCAACTCCTGAAAGGGCTTTATCTTTTAAGTACAGGCTTAAATACAGACAAACAGGGGCTTTATCTTTTAAGTACAGACTGAAAACACCCCTTGGAATTCACCCTTTGGGCCCCTGTAATGCCTGTAGCACTTATTAACCAAGAATTTGTAATTAGGCATCTTAGGCTGGAAGTAATTTGCTCCAAAGGCAGAAAAGCTAGGAGGCAGTGGAGGAGCTGGGGCAAACTCTATCTGGAATCAGAAGACCTGGCTTGGAGTACAGGTTCAGCATTAATTACCTGTTGAATGAATTAGCAGACCCCCTCTAGCCTCAATTTTAACATGTCTAATGCAGAAAGGAAGACATACATGAAGACTGAATAAAGGCATAAGTGTAAAAGGGCTTTTCCCCCAAATGTCAGTAAATGTATTTTTTCATGTAGGGGCCCCTGTATATTAGATTTAGGGTGGCTCAGACGGTTAAGCGTCTGTTGATTGTGGCTCAGATCGTGGTCTCAGGGTCATGGGATCGAGCTCCGTGTCGGGCTCCACACTCAGCAGGAGTCGGCTTGAGATTCTCTCTCTTCCTCTGCTCCTCTTCTCTCGCCTCTTGAAATAAATAGACAAAATCTTTTTAAAAAATGTACATTTTAGCTTAATATAAAGAACTTCTGACACTTTTGACACAGTGGCTAGAACACAGTAGTCACACAGTAAATGATAAGAAGAGTAGTTTAAAAATAAAGCCTGACCTTGCAGAAGTGTTCGAAAGCAGATTGGATAGCTTTCTGGTACAGTTGTCATAAAATCTATCAGGCAACAAGCAGAATGTTCAGATGCTTGTTTTAAGGATTCCTGCTCACTGCATAGGCCTCTCTCTGATGTACTCAAGTCTCATGACTCATCCAAGGTTGTGGACTTTGCAACAGGTAGCCACTGGCCTGGGGATATTTGTGTACTTCTAGTTCCCCCTTTATTGCTCAACTAGGGAGAAGTGGAAAAGTTGGTATAATATGCCACTCTCCCCTGGGAAATTTACCCAGTTACAGTTCAGAAGGAAAGAGACAGCTTTGATTCCACTTAACCATCTGGGACATACTTACACTAAAAAAGTATTCATTATTTATCTGAAATTTAAGTGGGTGCCCTGGGGGAGAGAAATAACTTGAGTGCCAAAGTGCCATCTCTAAAAATAGGATAATGAAATAGCAGGCACCAGATGACAGCAAAAAATGAACAAAAAACAAAAATAAGTCTGTGTTTTGAAGAACCTTTCCTTATGGGGAGGTAGGAACATGCTGCTTTTCAAGACAGACTCTAAGGGTCTGAAAGGAGAGATGCTATGCATTTGAGCACTCTACGTGCTGTAAACAGTGTGTACTTGATATTCCACAAGCACAGGGTGGCCAGATAAAATACAAGCGGTCCAAATTTGAATTCCAAGTGAAGAATGATATTTTAGTATAATTATGCCCCAATATTGCAATGGGATATGCTAATACTACAAAATGATTTGCTGGTCATCTGAAATTCAAATTTAACTGGGCATCCTGCATTTTTATTTTTTTTATTTTATTTTTTTTTCACCCTGCATTTTTATTTGCTAAATCTAGCCACCTACCATGTAGTAACATTCTTCCACCAGCTGATTTGGGAGTTCTAGTATCCAATGAAGTTACCAACCTAGAAAGTCACTGCTCAGTAAAATTTGTGGTGGTCAAATCTTTACAAAGAAAAGATGCATTAAGTTGTGAATTACCTATAAGGTCCATTCTGTGTACATAAGCTTTATTTACTTTTTCTTAGGTTGGCAACTGTAACATCATTTAAACGGACTTACATTTTATTTATTTATTTATTTTTATTTTTTAAAGATTTTATTTATTTGACAGACAGAGATCACAAGTAGGCAGAGACAGACAGACAGAGAGGAGGAAGCAGGCTCCCCACTGAGCAGAGAGCCCGATGTAGGGCTTGATCCCAGGATCCCGGGATCATGACCTGAGCCAAAGGCAGAGGCTTTAACCCACTGAGCCACCCAGGCACCCCCGGACTTAAATTTAAAATGTTAAGATTAGTAAGAAGAAAAAACTTATTTGTGGGAACCCTGGTGGTTTGAACTTTCGGACAGTTTAACGAGCTTGTGAATTTAGTGCTACTGCCTTTGAAACTGAGAGCTGGACAGATTGTACAAAATCATCTAACTCAAGAATGTTCTGCAGAGCAGGTTGGGTATTTACATAACATGAAAATTAAGGTCAACATGCCCATTTCCTCCCTCTGCCACGCACCATTCCTCCTGCTTACATCCCTTTATCAGCAGATGAGCTCCAGATACAGGACAAGAGAGACAGAAACCCTGGCATCACCTTAGTCTCCCTACTCTGATCAGTGAGGCTCCAGAGTCTGGGCCCCCGTCCTGTTATCCTCTCCAAACTACAGTAATACCTTAACTAGTGTCCCCATGTCTAACCACTCTCTGTTCTACTACTTCTCAACTGTAACTGCATACTAGAATTAGAAGGAGAATTTTTAAAAATAAAAACCACTCATGCCTGGCCCCCAGGCAGAGCAGCTGAATCAGCCTCTGGGAGTGCAGCCCAGACATCAGCCCGCCAGCAGATTCTACTATCCAGCCAGGATCCAGAGCTCTCCTCCAATCCATCCTTCAAGCTTCATCTCTACAGCAGCACAATTAATCATGCTTTACAGCACAGCAACTGATTGTTTTATATGGTTTTAAAAAGATTCCTGTTGAAACACACACAGCTAACATCAACAGTTCTTTGCCTCTCAAAGCAGGCCCCAATTTTTGAACCTGGAGTTAACCATCTCAAAACCTATCCTTCCCCCAACCCCTACTATTCTCATCCCCGAAATTTATGCTCCCCTCAAGTTGGCCTACTGCTAGTCTCTGAACTTCCCCACCCTTTCCCCTATGTTCACCCTGCACTTTTCAACCTGGATGGCCCTGTAGGTGCTTCACTCATCCGTCAAGGCCAACAGTCAAATAGTCTCTCTCTCGGGAACTCCCCCTTCAGGAGCTGTAATCTTACCCCCTTAGGCCTGCAGAGGTGTGTTTGTACCTGGTCTGGACAGCCTAATGGCTATATTTGCTTCGGTTCTCTCCTCCCCCTGTAAGAAAGTAAGAACTTCTTAAAGGTTAAGGCCCTCACTCCATTACAGGAGCCTAGATTGGCACTCGGGACACAGTAGGGAATCCGTATTTCTGGAATCCTTTTGCAGGAAGCTTCTAAAATCGGAGTTGGTAATTTAGAAACTATGATGTCGACCCATCCGCGGTTTTCATTATAATTAAACTGGGAGATGGGCCAGGCTTGTGCTGTTGGAATACTGCCCTTCAGGGTTCCTGACTGAAGATAAATAAGGAAGTGATGTAAGAAGAGCAGGAGAGTATCTCAAGTCGTCTTCGATCTACAGCGCCAAGATTAGAAAGCTGAACAATTTCTCAAACTATGCAGGGAAGGGACGGTACGCAACTTTATTAAGACTGAAAGGCGGCGGCTGGCTCGGGCACCAAAGAGCAGCGGCACCAAAGACGTGAAAGAAAACTTTGTAATTAAGGGTTCGATGCATGAGTAATAGTTTTGCTCTCAGTTAAAGCAAAAATTAAAGCGCTGGACTTGCCTGTAAGTAACTACAAAGCCCTCGCCGGGCACACTGGGTGGCAAGGAACTCGGTAAGCAGCAGAGGCTTCCCGACTTCCCAGAAAGCCTCCAGACGGAGCGCAAACTGCGTCGGGTTTTGCTGGAAGCCGACGGCGGGGGCGGAGGTGCTCACGGAGCTGCGGAACCGAGAACAATCAGGAGTTCTCCCGCCGCACCCCGAGAGTCCCTGCACGGCCTGCGCCCGCGCCGCCGCCCGCGGCCACCCGGGCCCGGGGCCCCGGCTCGGGGAGGGCGGCCCCCAGCCAGGCCGCGCGCCGACCGCCGGGTGCCAGCGGGCCCACCTACCTGAGCGCCAGGAGCCTCTCGCCCAGGAACGCCAGCGCGATCCCCAGCACGCTCAGAGCCACCAGCCGCCCCATGGCGCGGGTGCCGGCGCCGCCTCGCTCGCGCGGGTCGGGGAGCTCGGTGGGCGGTGCCCGCCTGCCCGCTCCGGCCGCGCTCCGCCCCGGCTCCGCCCTCGGCCCGGCCCTTGGCCTTTGTCACCACCGGCCTCCCGGGACGCTTTCCCTGGGACGCTTTCCCGGGACGCCCCAGTTAGGTTGAGGGCGTGAAGCTTGGCCTCCTGCACCTGGTTTCGCAAACGGAGACACCCACCCCCTCCCCCCAAACCTCGAGCCCCCGCGTACCTTTCTCACCCTCGTCCTCACAGACTTTCCTTACTCCATGGGCCGGCAAGAAACTTCTAGATAAAGTTTGAAAGATCCTTTCTCATTCCAGGAAGAGATTCAGGATTCTTTCTTGCAAATCATTCATGTTAGAATCAACTACTTTCTATAACACGGTGTAGACGGAAGGAAAGAGACCTCAAGACGTGGACGCAGTTTGGGATCTAGCTCGGTTTACGGGAATAAGAATATGTATATATATATATACACACACATATATGTACATGTATATATATATATAATATAAATTTTCGTTTTTACTTTAACAGCCATAACAGGAGGGAAGAAAGGGTGGGGGGAGAAGGGGAGGGAGGAAGGAAGGAAAAGAAAGAGTAAAAGGGAAACTCACCCATTGAGATTGAGACAGTTCAAACAAGTGAGTATGCCTGGAATAAGCTTCCACTGGTTTGCAGGGTTTGCCATCCTAGTGCATGTAGGCAGAAGCCATGACAATTGCTAATTTTCAGCAAACATCAGTTTCATAAACAGTAAATAAAAGCAGATTCTGGTTTCTCATCTGCTGCGCCCCCCACCCCAAAAATAAAGATCCCTCTGAGTGTATGTCTGATTCAGTCCTAAGGGATATTAGGTTATGCTGAACGGTAGGTAGATAAATAGTTGTTATTTGAAAGAACAAGAGGCTTAACCTTTCTTCGTGTCATGGGTCCCTCTGGCAGGGATAAGTCTCAAGGACAAAGCCTAGTCCAAATCTGGTGCTGGGCCACCCAGGGAACAACAGCCCAGAGTTTAGAGCGAGGTGTTTGTGGTGAATAATGGGGGCTTTTAAGGGCAGCAAAATCAATGTCGTCTCAGTCTCAGAGAATTTTGGAGAAACTTTAGTTTAATATTAACACAGCCAGTGAATTCCCTCAAACTCCATCTCGAAATTCCCTCATCACTCTCTGTGAAGGCTACTGTAGCTCCATACTCTTTCCTCTTCTGCATGTTGCTGTTGGAACAGTTCCTGCAGAACTAGCCCCCATTCCTATCCCATCCCCACCACCATGCTGGGACAACCACTCGCCATTGCACACAGGCAGAGGGGGAAGGGAGATGTTTCCTGATTTGGAAATCAGAAGTCTATTTTCTCCATTGTAGGAGGATGGAAAGACCAGTTATTAAGGCTATAGTATATACCTGTTATTAAATTTTATGGTATAGTTTAGCAATCTTTTGAGATAACTGGGATTTCTGGACTAGACCAAGAACATAACCCCAGGTTTATGTTCTTTTGTGGGAAAAATGGTTTCTAACTCTCCACTATCCAAGTTACCCAACACAAAACAAAACCTGTTCTGGAACTTGTTTGTATGCTTGCGACTCTTTACACTTGGTATGAAACAGAGTTTCTCAAATAATGACATGTAACTAGTTTATAATTAGAAATTTAATGGTTCTTCAGGAAAATTTCAGAAATAATAATACCTTTTATCAATGCTTCTCAAACTATGTGTAGTGAAGGACAGGTTTTTCTTTGCCTTTGTGAAGTACAATGAAAATAATTACTAGAAATGAAGTAAAAAATCAGACATACAGAATACAAGCCCAAATCTTTTATTATTTGATTCAACAGACATAAAATTACTTTGTCAAATTTCTATAACAGTTTCTAAAGGCTTGCTTTCAAATTTTCATATTTATCTCACCATGGACCAGAAACAAAGAGTTCACAGATTGAAAATGGTCTTTGGAGTACACTCCAAAAGTGAACTGCATCTCATGATTGCACTTTGAACTCTTTAAAGTTTTTTGCCTATATTATCATGTGTAATGTCCCCGGTAATTTGCAAAACAGGTGGCTCATGATTATTGTCATTTTATGTGCTATATATGATCCCTCTGTATGCCTTTTATTTTTCTTCCTCTCCTTTCCTCTCTTTTAAGAGGGGGGCAGATCTTTTAACACAAAAATACATTGAGGAGATGTTATAAAGGATAATTTTGGGGGGCACCTGGGTGGCTCAATGGGTTAAAGCCTCTGCTTTCAGCTCGGGTCATGATCCTAGGGCCCTGGGATCGAACCCCACATCGGGCTGTCTGCTCCCCAAGAAGCCTGCTTCTCCCTCTCTCTCTCTCTCTCTGCCTGCCTTTCTGCCTACTTGTGATCTCTGTCTGTCAAATAAATAAATAAAACCTTTTTTTAAAAAAAGATAATTATTGTCTGTAAGAGAAAGAATTGTTCTATAGAAGGCTCCACTCAATGGCTTCTCAGAGAATAAAGGAGATATCTCCCCAACCCAAGTCATTTTTTGGAGAATCCAATATGTTAAAAAAATGAAAAAAAAATGCAATAACAGAAAAATGGTTGTATATACATATTTTAATATTTACAGTTAACAAATTATTCTTTAGTGATTAGTTGGACAATATGAACTTAGTTTGTTGTTGTTGTTGTTGTTTTGGAAAGGTCAAAAACACCCTGATACAAAATACAATGTAATTTGTGGTCCAGTAATGGAACTCAAGTTTAAAATGAATGAGTTTATTCAATTGGGTCAAGGTATCGCTGTGACATATGGACAGACAAATTCGAAGATAATATTGAAAGTCAACAATATAGCCCACCTATCCCCGCTAGACCGAAGGCTATTTCTACAGAGGGCTGTAGGATTTATTGCCTTTCTTCCACCAACAGTAGGACCCTGGAGGGAGAAGACAGAGGGATAGAAAATATTGGGAGAGAAGAAGGTTCAGGAGACCAGAGACAAAAACTCCCAATCTCCTTCAGAGCTGACTCTGTATGGCCTGAACAGTATGGAAAAAGTAAAGGCACAATTTCTTCGTTCTAGGAAATGCATGCGTATTTCTTGTCTAAATGCAATAATGTTTCCAGTTATCTATGAGTGAAGCGTGCATCCAGCCTCTTTCAGAGTACCAACCACAGCTATTATTTACTGAACGTTTCTTTTTTTTTTTTTTTAAAGATTTTATTTATTTATTTGACAGAGAGGGATCACAGGTAGATAGAGAGGCAGGCAGAGAGAGAGAGAGAAGCAGGCTCCCTGCCGAGCAGAGAGCCCAATGCGGGACTCGATCCCAGGACCTGAGATCATGACCTGAGCCGAAGGCAGCGGCTTAACCCACTGAGCCACCCAGGCGCCCCTACTGAACGTTTCTTATTCCACACACTTTATACACACTGCCTCGCTCAATTCCCGTAAGAACCATCTGAATCAGGTACTATTAGTACAGAGGTTATAAGGTTACAGAGTTTAAGTATCTTGCCCAAAGTTGTACATCTGGAAAATGGTGAAGCCAGAATCCAATATTAGAAAATTCATATAACACCCCATTTCTACCCTTGGTATATCTTTTATTAATTGTCAAATAAAAAGAATTTCTATACCTCTGCTATCCATGGTAAGAAGAGAGATGAAGGAGCTGGTGGTGAGAGCTAGTGGAAAATGATCTCATGTCAACCAGCATCAGAGCGAGTCTTTAAAACTCGGTTGCTGGGCGCCTGGGTGGCTCAGTGGGTTAAGCCGCTGCCTTCGGCCCAGGTCATGATCTCAGGGTCCTGGGATCGAGTCCCGCATCGGGCTCTCTGCTCAGCGGCGAGCCTGCTTCCCTCTCTCTCTGTCTGCCTGCCTCTCTGTCTACTTGTGATCTCTCTCTATCAAATAAATAAATAAAATCTTAAAACTCGGTTGCTTTTTATACTTCTCCTCTACCTGCTTGCATTACTTCATTTAACTTTGAGTATGTTCCACATCTCCAAGCCGTTCGTGGGAATTCAAGATAAAAGAGGTGCCCATTCCTGCCCTGGCTCTAGCTCTTGCTAGAGTGAGAGGCACCTGGACAAACATATGCAGTGTTGTGTCCAGGATTAAGAACTTTGATCTTTATCTTGCCAGTGACATAAAGTCATGAAGCCTTTACGAAAGGTCGCTCTGATGGCTGAGAAGAGGAGGTGACAGGTACTTTCCAAGTCTGCTTGGAAGGAGAGGCAGATGTGAACAAGATTGTGGGGAGGATGGAGAGGGAACAGGTTTAAGGACAGTCAGAGACTAGATGCATAGAAACCGGGGACTGGTGGGCTGAGGGAAAGGGAGAGTTGAAGATAACTTGGGTTGTTCAGAAGGGCAAATGGGAGTACACCAACTGGGATGGGAGAGGACCCTTCAGGGCGGTGAGGACAGGATGGTTTGAAGAACATGTCTGAGGTGCCGAAAGCCCTAGAGACACTCACAGACAAGTGCTCAGGGATGCGGCCTTGACTGGACATGTGACTTGGGAGTCGTTAGCAGCCAGCTATTGACTTTCCCTCATATGTACTCCATTTAATTTCACTTCTCACAGTGCTGATTCTTTATAAAGTGGCTTTTCACTGAAATCGCATGTATACATTTAGAGTAGTAGTTCTAAGTTTTGAGGGTGACTGTATACATTTATCTAGAAGAACTAGCACAGAACAATTGGGCTAATTTCTTCAAGGGTGTAAGTTTCCTGAAAAAAGGCATTATTTCTTCCTCTGAGTCCTCTTTCCTGCCATTTCTTCTTTGTTCTGGCGAACAGCTTTGACTCACCCATGCTGACCAAAGCAGTGCCAGAGATAGAACTGGGCCTGCTGCAGAAAACAAACAAACAAAAAAGAGTATCACAGCAGATTGCAGCTTTCAGTGGGAGACTCAAAGCCCATTCAAGGAAACATCTGAGGAACAGAGTGAAGATTAGCCATCCGACTACCCAGTTCTGAGGCTAGTCCTTGACATTGTCGGGGACATCATGAACCTGATTGCAGCTTGGAAGGACGAGACAGCGTGTCAACACGTGGGAGTGGAAGGCAACCAGTGCTGGGGTCAGTGAAGCTATGGTGATGGGCGGTGGGAGAGGCCAAGAGCTACCTCGATGGGGCAGTGTGACACAGGCCAGGAAAACGCTCCCTCGGTTCATGGCCCCATTTCCAGGAACCCCATCTCCTCTGTGAATGAACTACGTGTGTACAGCACAGATAAGCAGGAGGAATTTAGATTTTATTTGGTATGTATTATTTTAGGAGCATAGACACAAAGTTCTTAAGGAATTACTTTAGAGACCCATTTCATTTTCTGCCTTTCATTTATTATCCCTGCAAGCAGTGTTTTATTATTATTAGCATTATTTCTTTTTAAGCCTGTACATTTTCCTTTCATTATTTTATATTTCACAGAAGCTGTGGAGTTTGAATTTGCCTGGGTGCCTTGGGAAGACGAGCTCGGGGGCAGGCTGATTTCTCATTTCAGACATAGATAGTGGATATCTTATACGTTGACTTAATATTTCCCGACTTAAAAACATAATGGATGTTTACATGAAGCATGATTAATTACAGAGATGGAGCATGATTAATTACAGAGGGATACTAAAGTCCTCTGTATTATTGATAAACTAAGGTTTCATTTCTAATAAACTTTTTTACATCCCTTGACACTAGTGTGTATGTATATATATATGTATACACACACACACACACATATATAATCTTGAAAGAAAGTCTTGTGACTCTTCTATGTGAGAAGAAATCAAAGTTACTTGAGAGTTCTAAGAATGGAAAATGAAGCCAATTCTAGCACTGTGAGGCACTCCCTACAGGCTGTAAGCCACGAGCAATCATAGGAGTATGTCCAGGCAGGCCAGTGGAATAATGGAAAATTCCTAGTGGAGGAAACTGGACAGAATTGGACAGTGAGCAACACACAAGAAGAAGACCTAAAAGGGGACTGTAGTGTGTGAGGGCCAGCGGCATCTGCTCAGACCTGGCTGGTGATTGTCTGTCTCTGAGCGCTGACTGCTGAGCTCCATAGCTGCCCGTGGGCTTGAAGGAAGTCGGGCTTGAAGCCCACCCGCAGCTATGGAGCTACCTGGGATTTGTAGTTGTCCCAGGCGCACTGCAGGGGACACAGAAAAACTCACCCAGGTGATCTCCTAAATCTCTGGTATGCCACCTCCTGCCGCCAAAGAGGAAAATTGCAAGAAAAAGTCCTTTTTTCTCCCTCCGCCCTGTTTTCCTGCTGGCATGCATTTTGCATTTTGTTGGATTTAGGTGGGTGTGGCCGCAGACTGGGAAATACGAAATGTTATCGAAGAAACCTGGGGCTGGGCAAGTGGATAGATAAAATCCACGATAGATGGATGGGCGGATAGATGGTTAAAGTGATGAAATCTGAGTCTGCTGGAATGCAGAGAACCATTCTTTGAGCTTTTTGTTTCTCCATGTCCACTCTCAATGATCATGTAATTCACATGATCAAGTCCTGGACGGTCCCCAGACCACCAAACTTTGGGATTATCTTTCCCTTTAATACATTTTTTACGCTGGCTTCAGCCCTAGCTCACATAGTCTGCACACTATATCTCTACAAAGATTCCCCAGCATGACGTTCAGGGGCTTACAGGACTCTTCTTTCTTGTTTACTTAGAATTCCATCTCTGCTGTGTCTTGTACCTTGTGGTTCTTCTCTTCCCTCCCTCCTGTGGTATGCAGGTGCTTTTTGTTTCCTTTAATTATCGCCTAAGAACCACTAAGACAATTAATGCATATAGTGCTGAAGATTTGGGTAGGTAGGGCATGGAGGAAAGCAGCATCACAGCAGAGCCAAATCAATAGTATGAAAGCTACTATTACTTTACCTTAGTCTACCTATCTTTGTTCCAGCTCTCATCATCTTCAGCATTGCACTTTTCTCTCTGGTCCTTATTTCTCCTTGAGCCCGGCTGTCCTGCCATTTTGCTGGCCCATCAAGCCATTTCTCCAGCATGTCTTTCTTCCTCTTGGGTTTCCAAGGGCAAAGACAACATTCTTTGTGTTTTCTTATTGTCCCAGGAAAGCACTGAAGGATGTCTCTCTGTAAATAATTCCAACTGGCCTTTCATTGATTAATTGTACCTAACATTCTGACTATGTAGGAACAGAAATGATCTTTATTGCCGTCATCCCTAGAGGCTGCCCTTTGGCAGGGGGCAGAGCCACTACTTACCTGGGATAGGGAGGCATGGTTCTGGACCCAGGAGCTGGGTGTCTCACCTGTATATATATATATATATATATATATATATATATATATGCATACGGTGTATATGTATACACTACACTATACATACATACTATACTATACTATACATATATATATATATATATATATATATATATATATATACTACGCAGCATCTCACCTATATAGCCTGGGACTTGCTCTTCTAAGAACAAACATGTAGGAGCAAAGGAAGTCGGGCAGATCTTTCGGCTCCTGGTTCTAGGTTCCAGATCAGGGTGGGGCCATCTCCTGTACCACGCAAATTTTTACATACAATTTTATTGAGGAATTTTGTAATCCTACCAGATATTACTAAAGCCTCAGCCAGGCAAGACAATATGCACTCCTGATCTTTTTCTCAAGGAAAAAAAAAAAAAAACATTAAAACCCCATAATTTTACAAACTAATAAAATTTCTAAGCACAAGGTTTTAACCGGTAACAGCAAGTTTAGTTAAACATCCCATTTTCCAAAAACCTCTGTATCTGAGCTCTTTATTTTGCTTTTTTGCTCTTCAAGACAGGATCATAGGTGATAATTTTAAAAGGACTTTGATCCAAGGACGCTCGGCTTCAATATTAGGACCTTTCATTTTTGCCCTAGGATGAAATCCTTATGCCAAGGATTTCAGTCGTCCCTTTGTTCTGCCTTCTCTTCCAGACCTTGCCTTAAAGCCTATCATTTCACACCCAACCTGGCTGCAGGTTCTTTTGCTAGCAAACAAACAAAAGTTTAAGCCCCTCAAGAGGAATTCTACCTTTAGCTCTCCGGAATAAGTGTTTTCTCCGGGCTATGCTTGGAAAATAAGGTCCCATAAGTCAATAACTCCGCACCCCAGTTTCCCCTTTTGAGTAAGCTTTTCTATTTCTTTCATTGATATCCTGTAAACCATTATAGGATGTTTTATCCTTGCCATGATAATATTGACAAATACCACTAAATTCTCAGCATTAGTGCCAAAATTACATTCTGAGCCTTCTTTGTATTGTTTAGTTTTACCCATTATATAAAGCTCCTCAGGCAGGAAGATGGTTGGAAATATCACTGCCGGGAGAGTGGCTTTATGTTGCTATAAAAGGAACAAGGATAACTTTGTCTTACACAGACTTATTCTGAAACAACGTGGAGGGTCATAAGTATATTGACTCTGATTATTGAACCCAAAATAGGTACACATGACCTGACAAAAATTTTTTTCTTTATTTTTACTTACACAAGCAATACATGAATGCTTTTGCATTGCAAAGTATTCAGCAGTTACTGATAAAATCTCCCTGACCTTTTTTCTGAGGGAAAACACTATTCTTAGTTTCATATGTATTCTTTTCTTTGTGTATTATTTGTACCTATGTAAACATATGGTACTATTGTATGAATACGTGTTTCCTAAACAATATTGTCAATTGATTTTTTTTTTTTTTTTTGGTGCCTTGAGGATGGCTTTTTTGGCTACAGAAACCACTCTTCAGAGGTTTTTTTGGTTTTAAAATGTAATAGTTTTTTAAAGTTACAGATTATGAAACCCATTTATTATATTTAAGGTAGTGCTTACAATATCTGTTCATAGCAAATTTTAACAATCACTTGTAATAGGTTCTTGTTAATATTAAAACCAATTTATAAAATTATTTAAATTTTTTTAAATTTTTAAAATTGTTTATTTATTTCTTATTGTTTTATAAACATATAATGTATTTTTATCCCCAGGGGTACAGGTCTGTTAAAATTATTTAAATTTTTAACTTCAACCTGTACTCATGAAACTAGTATATTTTATTTCCCTTTAAAGTTCTACATTGTTTGATCTTACCAAAAAAAATTTTCCAAGTGCTTAAATAGCTCATATATCAAAACAGTTATAAATAAGTGATTTTTAAGTTCTCTTTATGTTTCATTAATGAATATGAAGTACAAATGTTAAATTATCTCATTTTCCATTTTATTTGTATTTTTAAGAATCTTTGTGAGGGGGCGCCTGGGAGGCTTAGCAAGTTAAGCCTCTGCCTTCAGCTCAGGTCATGATCCCAGGGTGGGATGGAGCCCCGTGATGGGCTTCCTGCTCAGCGGAGAGCCTGCTTCCTCCCTCTCTCTCTCTGCCTGCCTCTCTGCCTACTTGTGATCTCTCTGTCAAATAAATAAATAAAACCTTAAAAAAAAAAAAGAATCTTTGTGAGGCTAAATATCTTTTTGGGTATTCATTTGTCATTTGCAATACTTCTAGAATTTGGCTTTCTTATACATTCGTGGGTCTGTTTCTGGAATCTATTCTTATAAAAAGAATAGATTTTTAGTGTACCAATAACACATTTTAATCACTATAAATCTATAATATGATGACATATTAGACTGTCTAAATAAAATTAGACAAATTTTATTTCTCCAGACCAGTTATTTTTTTTAAAACAAAAATATCTTGGTTATTCTTAAAAGTTTACACCTCCATATAAACTTCATAATTAACATGTAAAAATTTATGAAAAATCCTATTGATCTCAGTATAGGGCATACTGAATGTATAGATTAATTTTTGGAGAATTGATGTCAAAATGGTGAATCATCCCATCCATGAACTTGAGATTTACCCATTTGTTTAGGTCTCCTTTTTGTTTTTCTGTAAAAATATATGAATTTTTTTCATGAAGCTTGTATATATTTATAATTGGAATTATTCCTAAGGATTTTATAAGATTGTGTGTGTGTGTGTATGTGTGTGTTATCATGAATTGTTATACTAGTTTCCTAGGACTGTCATAAAAAATTACCACAAACTTGGTGGCTTAAGACAACAAGAATTTATTCTCTCAACGTTCTGGAGTCTTTTAAGTTTGAAATCAAGGTGTGGGTGGGACCACACTTCTTCCAAAGGCTTAAGAAGAGGATTCTTCCTGATTTCTTCAGCTCCCCTGATCCCTGGCGTTCCTTGGCTTGTGGCAACCCAATTCCAATCTCTGCCTCAGTCTTCATGTAGCCGTCTTCCTTGTGTCTCCAAAACCTCCCTCTCCCTTCTCTTATAAAGACACCAGTCATCAGTCATCAGTTGTAGTAATGAGGGAGCAGGAGGCTGGCTGAGGACAAAGCAAAATCTGGCACCTTGCACCTCCTCTCCACCCGCTCCCCTCAGTAATATGTGTAGCATTCCTCAGGCACCCCTGACCACCATAAACAAGAAACAAATAGTTCCCCTTGGTTTACAAATGTCCTAGAGATCTACAAACAAAGAAGTTACCTTGTGCTATTGATAATTTCCAGAGGCAAATAACTCAGTTCCTCAAGCCCTCCCGGCCATACACAAAACTGAAGGAGGCTGAGGTAGAAGGAAATGTAAATATAGTTAAATCCTTCTGAACCTAAATTTCACTAATAAAGATGCTTGACAGCAGGATTGTGACATCCCACCAGGAATCTCCCAACTATCTTGATATTAATGGCTTGCCAAAAGCCAACATTGATCAAGCCAGAAGACCCCCGGGTATCCCTGAAGACCTCCGGGACGTTGTAGGCCCTCTTTAGCATATGAAAACTCCTTTGAAACCTCCTTTCCCCTCACCTTCCCCCAACCACAGGGTACATAACCCGCCATCCCTCACAACCCGGGGCAGCAGCTCTTTCTGCCCACGGGTCCTGTCCCCTTGCTTTAATAAACCACCATTTTGCACCAAAGATGTCTCAAGAATTCTTTCTTGGTCATCGGCTCCGGACATCAGGCCACAGAACCTCACCTAGGTTCTAGAACTTCATCATTAGGACCTATCCTAAGTTCACGATGGTTTCGTCTTGAGAGCCTTAACTAATTATATCTGCAAAAATCAATTTCCAAATAAAGTCATATTCTGAGGTTCTGGATAGACATGAATTTTAAGAGGACATGATTCAACCCGCTACAAATAGGAATTCAATTTTTTCTAACATTTTTTGATTAGTTTCTAAGTGGATATAGGGAGGATATTAATTTTTGCATGTAGATCATACTTCTATCCTTGTTGAAAATCCAAGAAAATGTCTTGCCAGTTTCTAGGATACACTTTAATTTTCTGAACAATCAATATTAGTGACTGCAAAAAAGACCAATTTAAAATCTTCCTTTCCATCATTTATACATTGTTTTTCTATTTCTTTCATTGCCTAAGACTTCTAATAAGATGCTGAATTCTTTTCAATATATTCAAGTTTTCTTTTATGTTTTTCAATAAAGTTTCAAAGTTTCTCTGCCAAGGTCTTATACAAATTTTAAATCAACTTTATTTCAAATACTTTATGATTTTGTTGCTTATGTGAAAAGTTCTTTTAAAAAACTGTATTTTCTACTTTATTTTTACTGATATATGGAAATATTTAAAAAATTAATCTTGTATTTTATGCCTAACTAAACTTCCTCTGTAATTCTAAAAGTTGGTTAGTTTATTGCTCTGGATTTTCTAGTAGGAAATAATGTTCTTTGCAAAGAAATAGTTTTGTTTTACCTTTTCTAGTATTTGTAAATTGTAAAGTCTCCAAGATACATTGAATAATATTAAAAAGGGAGAAAATGACTTTACAGTATTTCTAAAGTTCTTTCATTAAATATGGTTTAGGTTTTGGTAGGTACTTTTTTTCAAGTTAAGGAAGCTGAGAAACCACCATTCCAACCTTATAACAAGTAAAAAACTGAAAAATAAACAACTCTGTTTAGATCTATCACAGAAATGAGATTACTGCGTGAACCACTACCTCCCAAGTTGGAGAGACAAACAGGGGGATACAGAGATTTACAACTTACTGGAACAGAAATTGGTGCTGTGGTAGGAAAACCTGAACTATAATTAGCAGATTGATGTAGGCTCCATCTGGACCAGTTCAAGTGTTAAAAACTTCAGGAGGATCCAGTCTGGGGTGGGGTAGGGGACCTCCGCACACTTTTGTTATTTTCGTTGGTAGGAGCTCAACCAGTTTCTCACGGTAACTATGAAAGAAATGTCCTCTGTGCTTCTGGCAGAGAGAGGAAACAAGTAACCATTGTAAATTATACCATTGTATTCTTTTCTTCTTAACAAAGCCTGTCCTCAGGAGAAATGATTTTACCAGAGTTTAACTGGCTGGGGTTTTATCAGAGCTTCATGACTAGAGGGAGGGAAATACCCAAAGCCAGCCCCCCAGAGCCACTGTGTCTCACCTAAGAGGGGAAAAAGCTAGGAAGCACTGAAGTTCATAGTCAAGGATGCTGGCTTACTAAAAGATGGAAACCTAATTATGGGGCTATAGAACATTTCCTCTCCTCCCATACCTTACCACAGCATTACTAAAGGCCTTCTCACAACAGCGTCTTTTGTCCAATGTGTTACATCTGACTATTGGGCCAAAATTTACAAGACATACTAAAAAGCAAAACAAACAACCAAACAACCCAAAAAACACATTTTAAAAAATATTTTAATTTTTTTAGATTTTTTAATTTATTCATTTGAAAGAGAAAGAGAGAGAGCATGAGTAGGGGTGAGGAGGGTCAGAGGGAGAGGGAGAAGCAGACTCCCTGTTGAGCGAGGAGCCCAATTCGGGGCTTGATCCCAGGACCCCAGGATCATGACCTGGGCTGAGGCCCAAATGACTGAGCCACCCAGATGCCCCAAAAAACACATGTTAAAGAGACTAAACAAGCACCAGACATTTTAAAGATGTTGGAATGATCAGACCAGAAATTTAAAGCAACTATGATTAATATGTTAAGGGATCAAATGGGAAAAGTTGACAACATGCAAGAAGAGACGGATAAGGTAAGCAGAAAGATGGGAATCCAAGAAAGAATCAAAAAGAAATACTAGAGGGGCGCCTGGGTGGCTCAGTGGATTAAACCGCTGCCTTCAGCTCAGGTCATGATCTCAGGGTCCTGGGATCGAGCCCCACGTCAGGCTCTCTGCTCCGCAGGGAGCCTGCTTCCTCCTCTCTCTCTGCCTGCCTCTCTGCCTACTTGTGATCTCTCTCTCTCACTGTCAAATAAATAAAATAAAAAATCTTTAAAAAAAAAACAAAAAGAAATACTAGAGATCAAAAACACTGTAACAGAAATGAGGAATACTTTTGGTGGCCTCATTAGCAGACTGGACACAGTGAGGAAAAGATCTCCAAGCTTGAGGATATGACTGTAGAAACTTCCAAAATGGGAAAGCAAAAATTAAAAAAGACTGGAAAAACAAAACAGAATATCCAAGAACTGTGGGACAACTATAAAGGGCATAAGAGACGCAAAGTGGAAATATTGGAAGAAGAGAGAAATGAATAGAAACAATATTTGAAGCAATAATTGTTACCATGGCGGGGGTAGAATCCACATTGTGTGACTGGAGGTCTTGGTTCTTGGATTCCCCACGAAAGATTTATGTGCGGATCCGGAATCAAGTAAAGACAGCCAAAAGGAGTGTGACAAGCACAAAGCAGTTGATGAAGGCCAATAACTCTCAAGCTGGGAGAGCAGGCGGACCCAGAGGTGGCAATTCTTTTCATGTTTGCCTCAGTTATGGGTCATAGCTAAGGGTAGGCTCTAACTGATGTTGTTTCCAGTCATCTGAGGGACTCCCCCTGTTGTGAGAGGCAGTTTTTGGCCCTACAGTAGTCTTGCTGGAACAGTCATGGCCATCTTCCCCTGTAGGTGTAGGGTGAGATGTGGGGGCGGGAGGGTGGGGGTCCCAAAGCACAACATAAATATATTATAATGGAGCTCTAGGTTACCCTGGGGCAGAGGTTGAAGAGGACAGCTCTGGCTCTTGGTCTGTGAACTCCAGGGTATTGGAAGCCACAAGTCCAGGATGTTAAAAACTGCAAAGTCTGTGGTATTGTGGTAGGCCATCATTTTTCAGAGAGCTAAAATTAACAATCCTAAAATTTGTATGAAACCACAAAAGATCTCCAATAGCCAAAGCAATCTTTCTTTTTTTTTTTTTTAAGATTTTATTTATTTATTTGATAGAAAGAGATCACAAGTAAGCAGAGAAGCAGGCAGAGAGCCCGATGTGGGGCTTGATCCCAGGACCCTGGGATCATTACCTGAGCCGAAGGTAGAGGCTTTAACCCACTGAACCACTCAGGGGCCCCTAGCCAAAGCAATCTTAAAAGAAAAGTAAAGCTGCAGGCTTCACATTTCTGGACTTCAAGTTATTTTACAAAACCGCAGTAGGGTACTGGCACAAAACCAGACACACAAGATCAGTAGAACAGAATAGAAAACGCAGAAATGGACCCACAACGCTATGGTCAACTAATCTTCAACAAAGTGGGAAAGAATATACAACAGAAAAAAGACAATTTCTTCAACAAATGGTGTTGGGGAAACTAGACAGCCACGTGCAAAAGAATGAAACTGGGCCACTTCTTACACCACACACAAAGATAAGTTCAAAATGGATGAAAGACCTAAATGTGAGACAGGAAACCATTAAAATCCTAGAAGAGAACACAGGCAGTAAACTTTTTGACATCAGCCATAGAAACTTCTTACTATACTCGTCACCCGAGATAAGGGAAACAAAATAAAAAATAAACTATAAGGAATTCATCAAGATAAAAACCTGCACATCAAAGAAACAATCAACAAAACTAAAAGGCAACCTTTGGAATAGGAGAGATTATCTGCAAATGACATATCTATCTGACAAAGGGTTAATATCCAAAATCTATAAAGAACTTAACAAACTCAACACCCAAAACTACTACGGGCTCTATCTCAAATAAACAAATAAAATATATTTTATAAGTTAAAGAATTACATTAGACTTCACCTCAGAAACCATGCGGGCAAGAAGAGAGTGAAGTGTGATATCCAAAGTGTAGAGAAAGTCTTCCCCACCTCCACACCCCACCAACCTAGAATTCTGTACCCTGTAAAATTAATCTTTAAAAGAGAAGGAGAGGGGCGCCTGGGTGGCTCAGTGGATTAATCCGCTGCCTTCGGCTCAGGTCATGATCTCAGGGTCCTGGGATCGAGCCCCACATCGGGCTCTCTGCTCCGCAGGGAGCCTGCTTCCTCCTCTCTCTCTCTGCCTGCCTCTCTGCCTACTTATGATCTCTCTCTCTCACTGTCAAATAAATAAAATAAAATCTTTAAAAAAATAAAATAAAATAAAAGAGAAGGAGAAGGCTGCCTGAGTGGCTCAGTTGGAAGAGCAGGCAATTTTTGATCTAGGGGTTGTGAGTTCAAGCCCCACATTGGATCGTTGGGTGTAGAGATTACTCAAATAAATAAACTTTCAAAAGTAATAAATAAATGTGAGAGACAAAGAAGGACTTTCTTAGATAAACAAAAACGGAGAGATTTTTTTCTCCTCCTGTCAGTCAATCTACTATGCAAGAGATGTTAAAATAAGTTCTTCAGAGAAAGGAAAAGGATGTGGGCCAGAAACACAGCTCTACATAAAGAAAGGAATAACATTGGAGAAGGGATAAGTGAAGACATCAGTCGTCTGAATACTGAATGAAATGATTTCTGGGTCACTGAAAACTTATGGCTTGACCATTCAGTGAAAAACCAAGCAGGCTGAGACTGGGACTTCACGTGAAATCACACCCATGCTCAACCTCTTCCCTTTCCCTGTCCTTTCCCCTTTCACATAGTGGTGTGTCCTGGGAGTCTTTCCTTAGATCTTTTGTGTCTGAAAAAATAAAAAGTAAGTTATACACAAATGTTGAAATTTACCCAAAGTTCTACTTGTATCATTTGACATAGATACATTGTTTCAACTTTAATCTGTTAATGTGGAAAATTACATATATGGTTTTTTTAAAAAAAATACTGAACAATTAATATATGAAGATAAACTCGACTAGGTCATCATTGGTTTTTTTGTTTGTTTAAATACACGATCAGATTCGATCTGCCAATATTTATTTAGGAATCTACCTCTATGTTCTTAAGGGAAATTGGCCTCTCATTTTATTTCAGATTTTGCCTCCATTTTGAGACTATAATAACCTTATAAAGTAACTGTGTATCTTTTTGTGTTGTGTATGGTCAAATTTTGTGATGATCCATGGGTATTGGATAAGTATTTATATCTTTATTATGTGCAGAGTTTGCTATTTCTTATATATCAAAGGCTTTTTAAAAAAGATTTTATTTATTTATTTGACAGACAGAGATCACAAGGATGCAGGGGGTGGGGTGGAGGGGGGTGGGAAGCAGGCTCCCTGCTGAGCAGAAAGTCCAATGCTGGACTCAATCCCAGGACCCTGGGATCATGACCTGAGCGGAAGGCAGAGGCTTTAACCCACTGAGCCACCCAGGCGCCCCTATATCAAAGACTTTTAATGAAATTATTCAAGTATATATTTACACTTGTATTGTTTTGAATATGATCTTTCCTTCATTTTTCCTATAAAGACTTTCTAATAGTATCTTCTAACATTGTTTTAGATAAAATTTGAATCTTCTGGATAGTTTTTTTGAATCTCTATCTTGCTTGTCTTACTTTGCATCTTTTAAAGATTTTGATTTATTTATTTGACAGACAGAGATCACAAGTAGGCAGAGAGGCAGGCAGAGAGAGAGGAGGAAGCAGGCTCCCCGCTGAGGCAGACCCCGATGCGGGGCTAGATCCCAGGACACTGAGATCATGACCGGAGCTGAAGGCAGAGGCCCAACCCACTGAGCCACCCAGGCGCCTCACTTTGCATCTTTTAATTGTATGTTTGTCCTGTATTCTGGGGAAAAAAAAATATTTGGGTTTTTCCTCCAACTTACTAATTTGCTCCTTTTTTGTGTCCCATCTGCTATTCTACTCCTCCATTGAATGATTCATTTCAAAGGCAAAGAAGCCTTTAATTTACATGACTACTAGTTGATTCTTTTTAAAGATTTGCTGTTTAAAATACTGTCTTGTATCTTTTGGTACAGAGTATTAATTAAGCTTTGAATAAAATCACTAGTTCTTATAATGACCTGGTATGTCCTAGATGATCAGGCTCCTGTGGATCTCTGAACTCTCCCCACCTTGCCCATTCTGCTCAAGACGTTTTGATCTCCCTGCTGTTGTCAACATTTCAGACTCTCCAAGTACCTGTACCTGTTGCTCCTCCCTGCTGGGCTCCTGACCCTGCGTCTTCCCAGGATGTGATAAGTCTTGCTAACACACATTCAGATCTGTGCTCAGGGATCTTCATCAGGGAGATAGTCCCTGACTCCTTGAGCCAAACTTGAGGTAATGCGCTCACACACACATTCACTTTCTCTCCCCCACCCTTTAGCTCTGCTCTTGCTCTTTGATATTTTATTCGGTTTGTTTTTTCTCCATCAGCAAATGGGAATGTCTCCGATGGTAGTGACCTTGCCTGGCAGTGTTTACCATAGTATTTCTGGCAGTTAAAGAAGTGCCCAGTACATACTGGTGAGACCAAGATATACTTAAATGAGCAAATGATGGTGTTTTTCAAATCCCGGGCTGCCTGCTCTGTTAATTCTTTCTGTGCGTGTGCATTCTTCCATGCTTTGTGTCTCTCTTTTGTGTCACCGGCTTCTCTCAATGCACAGATGATCTGGTGTGTGTCTTATATGGGTGACGCCCTATTGGGCCATCTTGGATGATGCCCTATTAGGCCATCTTAGAAGAGTTCTATGAATTTTCTCCAGGCTGTACAAGGAGGAGGCTCTTGAAGCGATCCTGGAGGTGGACTGGCAGACCGCCCCAGTCTCCTTGGGAGGAGGGAAGGGTTGTGGCAGAATGGACTACTGATTCATTCTACCGATGATAGCTAGTCTCTGAGATGGGCACTGCTCATTCCTTCTGATTGTGACCATTACTATAAGGTCCTAGCCCTGCCTTTTCAATAGAGGCCCTTCCTACCTGCATTGTTGTGATCTGAAGTCTGGTGCCACTCTTGCTTGTTTCTCAACACACAGAGAACCAGGGAGTGCTTGACCCACTTGGCTGCTCCCACTGGAGTCACCCCATTATCTTGCTATCACTGCCCCCAGGCTCCCTCCTACCCCAGATTTCTTTCATCCATTGTGTGGCGAAGCAAACTTTTCTTTTCTTTTCTTTCTTTCTTTCTTTCATTCAAGATTTTATTTATTTATTTGAGAGAGAGAGAATGAGAGAGAAAGAGAGCATGAGAGGGAAGAGGTCAGCGGGAGAAGCAGACTTCCTGCTCAGCAGACATCCTGATGTGGGACTTGATCCTGGCACTCCAGGATCATGACCTGAGCTGAAGATAGTTGCTTAACCGAATGAGCCACCCAGGCACCTGCAACCTTTTCTTAAAATTATTTTGAAACCATTTCAACCTCACAGGCTGTTGCAAAACAACCCGAAGAATTCCTGTATTCCCTGCACTCAGTATGATGTCTGTAGTATCATGCCAGAGCCCAGCAACTCATGTTGCTACAATACCATGAACTCGAGGACAGACCTCATTCAGATTTCACCAGTTTTTGCAGGCACTTCTTTAAGGGGGAAAAAAAAAAAAAGAAAGAAAACATTTATTGAGATATGATTCATGCGCCATATGCCACACAATTCATATATGGCAAATTTTGCCCATTTAAAGTTTTCAATTCAGTGATTTTTACCATAGTCACAGAGTTGTGCAACCATCAACAGAATCTAATTTTAGGACATTTTCATTACCTCCAAAAAGGGAAACCATATCCATTAGCAGTCACTCTTGATTCTCCTCCCTCTGGTCCTAGGCAATCACTAATTTACCTTCTGTCTGTGTAGATTTGCCTAATGTTTTCATCCATGTTATAGCACGTATCAGTACTTCATTCCTTTTTATTGCCAAATAATATCCCATTGTATTCATATGCCACATTTTGTTTACCTATTCATCAGCTGATGGCCATTTGGGTCGTTTCCACTTTTTGGCTATTACAAACGCTGTTGCTCTACGCTGGGTATTTGGGGAGGGGGTCAGTTCTATGAAATTTCATCACATGGATTCAATAATTATCATCACAATCAGAATACAGAACTGTTCCATCACCACAAATAAAGTCCCTTGTGTTATCTCTTAAAGATCACACGTTTTCTGCAGCCCTAATCCCTGGCTATCACTGATCTGTTTTCCATAACTAGAGTCTGACACTTGGAGAGTGTTATGCAAATGGAGTCATACAGTATTTAACCCCTTGAGACTGACTGTTTTTCTCCACTCAGAATAATGCTCTTGCATGTGTCCAGTCGTATTTTGTTTCTATTTATTGGTGAGAATTATTCCATAGTATGGATGTACAACGGCTTAATTATTCATCCATTGAAAGACATATGGATTATTTCCAGCTTGGGGCTATTACAAATAAACCTTCAATGAATACTACTATATAGATTTTTGTGTGAACACACGTTTTCATTTCTTTAAGATCAAGGCCCAGGAGTGCAATGGCTGGATCATGTGATAATTACATGTTTCGTTGTTTTGAGAAACTTTTGAACTATTTTGTAGAGTAGCTGTACCATTTTACATTTCCATTAGCAATTCATGAGAGATCCAGTTCCCCCCGGATCCTCTCCAGTGGCTGCTATTGCCAGTAATTTTTATTTTAGCGATTCCAATAGGTATGTACATGGTCATGGTTTTAATTTGCATTTCCATAATGACTATATGCATTCGTCTTTGATTGCTGCCATAACAAATCATCACGATTTTGGCATCTTTTTTTTTTTTTTAAGTTAATGGTCTTTTTTTATTGGAAAAAAAAAAGACTAGCATTTACAACTTGGAATGGACATAAATTGTAATTCCTTGATCAGCAATGTTGATGCCTGTGCTGAAGTCCACAGCCCCAGCCTACTCTGCTGGCTCCAAGTCATGGTTCAGGAGGTTTTACAAACAGAGAGTCCAAAGATGCTCCCTTGGTAAACGTTTGTGTTTTTGGTTTTTTTTTTTTGAAATTTGTGTGAATGGGGGCGCCTGGGTGGCTCAGTGGATTAAGCCGCTGCCTTCGGCTCAGGTCATGATCTCAGGGTTCTGGGATCGAGCCCCGCATCGGGCTCTCTGCTCTGCAGGGAGCCTGCTTCCTCCTCTCTCTCTGCCTGCCTCTCTGCCTACTTGTGATCTCTCTCTCTGTCAAATAAATAAATAAAATCTTAAAAAAAAAAAAAAAGAAAGAAATTTGTGTGAATGGTGACAGTCTGACACCCATGTCACTCCAGGACAACGCGGACAACGTTAAACCAACATGTGCGGCATGCCACCCAGATGAGTGTCATGGTCACCAAGGGTGGGGGCACCCAGAAGTACGAGAGGGCCGTCCTGCTAAGTGGGGCTATGTCTAGACAGCTTATCCTTCACCCATTTCTCTGCACAGCATCCTGAGGTAAACCAATTTAAAATGTTTGTTTTCAGTAAACCAGCTATGACAATTTATACTAACAAATTGAACTAGAACCCATTTGAAGAGGTTTTAAATTTTTTTCATTTTTCGTTTTTAATACAAATGCCTGACTGTGCTCAATTGTCAAGCTGCATGCGTGAAAAACTGGCCAGCCCAGTGTATTAATCATGAGCAAATGGAACTGCGAGGAGTCCACTAGGTGCTTCCTTATCATTAAGGTAGGACAAGTATTTATGTCGTAAAACTGATGTGTAGCTTGATCTTTAGGGGACAGGACCACCAACTAATACATGCAGATTTTGTGTGTGTGGACAGAAGGTACTTTTGACATTCAGTTTTGTTATATAGAAACAGAATGAGTAAATGAACTTTTTTTTTTTTTTTTGCAAGAAGTAAGTAAAAGATTCTTCTAGAAGGGGGGGGGGAAGGAGTTGAAAGTAGGCCTTCATTTTGCAGTCATCATCTGTACGAATTCTTCATAGTTGACTTGCCCATCTCCATCAATATCTGCTTCTCTGATCATTTCATCTACTTCTTCATCTGTTAGTTTCTCCCCTAAGTTGGTCATGACATCACGAAGCTCTGCCGCACTGATGTAACCGTTGCCATCCTTGTCAAAGACTCGGAATGCCTCGTGAATTTCTTCTTCGCTGTCTGTATCTTTCATTTTTCTAGCCATCATAGTCAAGAACTCCGGGAAGTCAGTGGTGCCATTACCGTCAGCGTCCACCTCGTTGATCATATCCTGCAATTCGGCTTCTGTTGGGTTCTGACCCAGTGACCTCATGACAGTTCCAAGTTCCTTTGTTGTGATGGTGCCGTGGCCATCTTTGTCAAATAGGGAGAAAGCTTCCTTGAACTCAGCGATCTGTTCTTCGGTCAGCTGATCAGCCATGGTGCGAGCGAAGGGAAGAAGAGCAGAGGGAGCGAGGGTGGCTGCACCAGCGCAGGGGCAGTGCGGCGGGGGCGCCTGCGCTGCTGTGGCTGCTGCTGCGAAGGCGCGATGTGCGCTCAGCGCTGTGCCGCTGGCTGCCGCCGCGGGACTGAGAGTAAGGGTGCCGCGCCCGCGGGGCTCCCAACACCACTGCCCACGACTTTGGCATCTTAAAGCAACAAAAGATTTATTGTTTTAAAGTTCCTTATGTCAGAGGTCTGGCTTAAAATCATGGTGTAGGGCTTCATTCCTTTCTGGAAGGTCTAGGGGAGAATCTCTTCCCTTCTAGAGGCCACCAGCATTCCTAGTCTTGTGGCTCTCCTTTCATCTTCAAAGCCAGCAACATGTGGTATTTCTCTGATCCTTTTTCTGTTGTTGCCTTTTTGGGACTGCAGTCAGGAGAGGTTCTCACTGTCTTATGCTCAAAGGATTAGACTGAGATAACCTGGTAATCTCCTCATCTCAAGGTCTTTAACCTTAATTGCATCAGCAAGGTCCTTTTGGACAAGCAAGATAATATATTGACAGGTTCCAGGAATTAGGAGCTATTAAGAGGTCCCATATATTTTCCTCTAAGCACTGCTCTAGCCACACAGGACAGAGATTTTTAATGAAATTTCTTCTTGAAAAAATTGTAGGTTCACATGCAGTGGTAAGGAACCATACAGAGAGATCCCCGTACATGTTGCCCAGTTACCCTCAATGATCATATTTTGAAAAATTATAGTAGAATATCACAACTAGGACATTGACGTTGAGAAAATCCATTGATTTTATTCATTTTCTCAGTTTTACTTGTACTCATTTGGGTGGGTATGTAAGGACCACACAATTTTAGCACCTCTATGTGTTCCTGTATCTCCCACCCCAGTTAAGTTGAAGTCCAATGCCACTGCCAACAGGGTCCCTCATGTTGTCCATTTATAATCAGTATCAATTCTTTTTCTAAAATCATCCTTGCAAAATTGGTATCAAAGTGGCATCATACTGTATGTAATCTTAAGGGCTTGACTTTTTTTGACCAACAGAATTTTCTGGAGTCATCCATGTTGTTGCAAAGTTCATTCTTAAGTAATTCCTAGTAGTTTTCCATGGTCATCGAATACCACAGTTTGTTAAACCGTTCACCTGTTGAAGAAAGCTGGACTGATTCCAGTTTTTGGTTGTAACAAATAAAGCTTCTGTGAACATTCATTTGTCAGTTTTTGTGTGAACATGAGTTTTCATTTTTTCCAGATAAATGCCCAGGAGTGCAATTGCTGGATAGTATAATAGTTGCATGTTTAGTTTTTTAAGAAACTGCCAGACTGTTTCCCAGAGTAGTTATACCATTTGACCTTCCAATCAGAAATGTGTGAAAGATTTAGTTTCTTCAGATTTTCACCAGAATTTGGTGTTGTCACTTTTTTTTTTTTTTCAGCCTTCCTGGTAAGGGAGTCAGTGGTATCTCATTATAGTTTTCTGTAATGTCATGTTTTCATTTTAACTCAGTTGATTTTTCAAAAAATCTCAAGACTTCTTATTTGACACAGGGGTAATATAAAAGTAGATTGTCTGATTTTTAAGTGCTTAGTGATTTTTCTCTTCTCTTTCTTTTATTGAATTCTAGTTTGATTCCATTATGGTCAGATAGCATACTTTACATGAGTCCCATTCTTTCATATTTGTTAAGGTTTATTTTATTATCTAAGAAACAGTATCTGGTGAATGCCCCATGAACAGTTAAAAAGAATGCAGATTCTGCTGTTTGGGGGTGAAATGTTCTCATGAACATCATTTAGATTTCACTGGTTGATAATATTTTTCAATTCTTTAAAATCTTTGCAGTGGGGCACCTGGGTGGCTAAGTCAGTTAAGCGGCTGCCTTCCACTCAGGTCATGATCCCAGGGTCCTGGGATCAAGCCGTGCATTAGGATCCCTGCTCAGCGTGAAGCCTGCTTCTCCCTCTCCCACTCCCCTGCTTGTGTTCCCTCTCTGTCAGATAAATAAATAAAATCTTTTAAAAAAATAAAAAATAAAATCCGGGCACCTGGGTGGCTCGGTGGGTTAAGCCTCTGCTTTCGGATCAGGTCATGATCTCAGGGTCCTGGGATCAAGCCCCACATCGGGCTCTCTGCTCAGCAAGGAGCCTGCTTCCCCCTCTTTCTCTGCCTGCCTCTCTGCCTACTTGTGATCTCTCTCTCTGTATCAAATAAATAAATAAAATCTTTAAAAAAAATAAAAATAAATAAAATCCTTACTGATATTTTTTCTACTGTTTTTACAAATTTCTAACAAAAGGGTATTAATGTTCCCAACTACAATTGTGGATTTCACTATGTCTCTGTTCATTTCCATTTTGCTTTGTGTACTTTGTAGCTCTCTGATTTGCTGAATACACATTTACAATCCTTATGTGTCTATGGTCAACTGACCCTTGTAGCATTGCCTAACGTCCTGTTTTTGTCTCTGATAATTTCTTTGTTCCGAAGTCTATCTCATCAGATATTAACATAACACACTTCAACCTTCTTTTGATGAGTGTTTGGCATGCTATCCCTATTCTCGCTTTTTACCTTTAAGCTGCATCGTATATGCCGTATATTCTAGCATGACATTTGAGGCACACTTGGTAGAGATCATGTAAGTCAGTCATGTTGCTTTTTAAAATCTCCCTGCCAATCTTTGTCTTTTTTTTTTGACATAGAGAAATCACAACTAGGCAGAGAGGCAGGCAGAGAGAGAGGAGGAAGCAGGTTCCCTGCGGAGCAGAGAGCCTGATGCGGGGCTCGATCCCAGGACCCTGGGATCATGACCTGAGCCGAAGGCAGAGGCCTTAACCCACTGAGCCACCCAGGCGCCCCAATCTTTGTCTTTTAATTGATGTGTTTAGATCTTTTAGATTACAGGCAATTATCGACATTTAAGAATTTATATCTGCTCTTTTATTATTTATTTTGTTTTTTCCCTCTGTTTTTTGTTTTTGCTTTTGCTTTTTAATTCCTTGGTTCCCCTTTGTCTTTTTCTGGGTTACTTGAGTACTTTTTTAGTATTCCATTTTGCTGATCTGGGGTGTTATTTATTGAGTCTGTCTCTTCATATAATTGTTCTATGGATTATGATGTTCTATGGATTATAATAACTATAATAATATAATAACTATAGCTTATTCTAGTCTTACTGGTAGGAGTAGTTGGCCATTTCAAGTGGGATGTGGATACATAGCCACCATTTAGATTACTCTAGCCTCCCCCTTTGTAATATATTTGTCCTACAATATTGCTTCAATGTATATTGAGAACTGTATCAGGCATTGTTATAATTTTTACTTTTAATTGTTACACAAAATTTTTAAAAAAATTGCAAGGAGAAACTATTCCATGGGACTTACCTTTATGTTGTTTTTTCCTCAGTTCTGATGTTCATAGTTTTCATCTGGAGTCATTTTGTTTCTGTATGAAGTGTTTCCTTCAGCTATTCTTTTATTTTGCTGGTGACAAATTCTCTTAGCCTTTGTTTTCAACATTGAATGTACTGATTTTTCTTATTTCTGAAGCATATATTTACTGGCTATAGAACTTTGGGTTGACAATTCTTTTCTTTCAGCACTTGCAAAATTTTGTACCACTTTCTCTAACCTCCATCATTTGCAGTTAGTGATCAGCTAGTATTTGATTTATTATTCCTTTTTAGGTAATATTTTTTTTCTAACAGCTTTTAAAAGTTTTTCTCTTGTCTTCAGTTTTCATAATTTGGATTGTGATATATTTAGGTATGGATTGGGGGGGTTGTTTTTGGTTCACTCAACTTTTTGAATATGTAGGTTTATATCTTTCATCAAACTGGGAAAGTTTTTAGCCATTATTTCTTTAAATTTTTTTTTCAGCCTTATATTCTTTTTCTTTTCCTCCTGGGACTTTGATGGCATGAATGTTACATTTCTTGTTATTATCCCATAGGTCCCTAGGGCTCAATTTATTTAAAAGAATTTCTTTCTTTCTTTCTTTCTTTCTTTCTTTTCTTCTTCTTCTTTGAGTAATTTCTGTTGACTTATCTTAAAAAGTTCACTAATTCTTTCCTTGGGGTTTCCATTCTGTTCTTGAGTCCATCCACTGAGTTTTTTTACTTAGATTGTTGTATTTTCAGTTCTGGAATTCCCATTTAGATTTTTTTTTTTTTTTAGATTTTATTTATTTGACAGAGATCACAAGTAGGCAGAGAAGCAGGTAGAGAGAGAGGAGGAAGCAGGCTCCCCGCTGAGCAGAGATCCCGATGTGGGGCTCGATCCCAGGACCCTGAGATCATGACCCGAGCCGAAGGCAGAGGCTTAACCCACTGAGCCACCCAGGCGCCCCCCATTTAGATTTTTTAAAATCTTCTAACTCTTTGATATTTTCTAATTTTTATTTGTTCCAAAAGTTTCCACAATTGGTTGTTTAAACATTTTTTGACAGCTTCTTGAAAATCCTGTTCAGACAATTCTAACATCTGTGTTATGTAAGTATTGCCAACTGTTACTTGTCTTTTCTCATTTAAGTCTATGTTTTCTTGGTTCTTCACATTACAAAATTCTGTACTGTATTTTGGACATTTTGAGAGTTATGTTATAAGACTCTGCTTCCTACTAGATCTTCTTTAGCAATATGTTTATGTTCAGAATGCATATTTGAAGGTCCTTTTGTGTGCTGTACTTCAAACGTCAGGTGAGTTTGTCAAGTCTCCGCCAAGGTATTTTGCTCTGCTCTGCCCATGTTCCTCAGATGACAGCACTGCATGCCAGTCTCTCAGAGCTATCTGAGTAGGTGAAAGGGTCCCACCTCTCTATTGCATGGCAGAGTTTGGGAGAAAAGATTTTACCTTCTGACTCATGTGGCCCTTCCAGTAACTGAAATGAGGTTATAAGTCAGAGTTCGACACACAGGCTCTCTGGGCAAGGAGTACCATCTTGTTAGTAGAAAGAGAGTCAAAGTCAGAATTATGCCTCAAGATTCTGCAGGGAAGAGCACTACCTGTTTCTGAAAAGGTTATGTGGAAGTCAGAGTTCTGCCCACAGGTTCTTTGGGGTGAGACACCTTCCTCTATCACAGAGAGAAGGCCAAAAAACATAGCTCTTCCTACTGGGTCTAGGCTGTAGTGTCCATTGTGGTGGGAGAGGCATGTAGTGTTTTTCCTGGTGTTTACTTTAGGAACAGGGAGGTCTGGTTAAAGTGTTTCTGTCTTTTTGGACCACCCTTTCCTGATCCTCTGGCTAGAGAAAGCAGACCTTTTTATTTTCTGTCTTTGACTCTTGTTTTTTCTAGATTATGGACTTGTCTAGTTTTCAGGCTGTAGTATTTATGAGGCAAGAAAAAAATTCAAGGAACTCACAGGTTGTTCCTCAAGTCCCAAGGTCTGTAGCCATTCCACCTTATTTTCTGTGTCTTACATTCATTTTCTAAGATTTTGTTTTACTGTGATTAATGGAAAGAACAAAATAAAATGTGTTTCTTCCATTTTGTCTGGAAACAGCAGGCTCCAGAGCAGCATTCTTTTTAGTAGCTTGTGTATTAGCTTATTTACATTTTAGTAGTCTTTATCCTCATATTTAATTCTTTATGTTCTATTAAAATTTTCTAGGATTCCTTCCTGGGATTCCTCTAAGGTTATTCATTCATGTTTTCCTCTGTGGTAGTAGATTTTTAAATCACACATCTTTTCTGTTATTTCTAGATATTCACTATAGAAGATAGAGATTTCCACATGGGATCAGCCTGCCATCTAGAACCAGAGTATAAAGAACATTTATTTCTGTGAATTTATGATTTTTTGTCATTTAACAAATCATGCTTCTTGAGAATAACAAAATTCTGTGCAAAGGAATAGAAACCAGCAAAAAACATATGCATCAATTAATAAAGTGTTTGAATATTTAAAATTGGGATTCTGCTGGGTTTACATATATAAATAAAAATTGCTTACATATATAAATGAATACACACTGGACTACTGCATTGAGCTGCTTCTGAGAAATCAGACAGCTATTGATTGGGAATCATTGCTACAGTGGATTCCATCGCAACTATTGAGATAAAAGGTAAATAAAAAGGGGAAAGAGACAGAATTTAGGTGGGAATCCCAAAGGAAACCCACAGAAAAGTGAAAGGAGGGTCTCACCGTGACTTCTAAAAAGATTTGTAAGAGGTTTAAGAAGAAGACTAGAAGATCAGTGAGATCTATAAAACTACTTATAGGAAAAAAAAATAGCACCATTTGGAAAGCAACCATAGACTGATAAAAGTTGGGTTTAACTTAATCACCCATTATAACAATTACTGTTACTTACTATTTTGTCACTGAAATTAACATGGGCAGTTTGAGAAACAGAAGTAAATGATGACAGTTGTGGGCATGTAAGGGTTTTAATTAAAGTGGAAAGATGTCCTATTGCATTAGAAAGCTGAAACAAAGATTTGATCTGATGAGTGTGCATTTAAGACAGAAAAAATTTTGCAACTTAGTAAAAAGAAATAATTGAGGAGCTTTTAACATATTTGTAAGAATGTTTTATTTACTTACTTCTTCATAGCAGTTCAATCCTTCACCGTGCAGTTGAGAGCAAGAATTTAGAGGTTGTCTGTTAAGTCTTTTTGAGTAAATTGAAAGCGAACACAAAGCCTATACCAGCAAATGAAGTTTAATTGCCTTAAAAATTCTGGATTATATTATTTGAACATAAATGCATTTATACAATTTTTAAGTAATTACAATAACATTAGTAATGAATAATAAGCCTTACTAGAGATTCTGTTAGACTTAGATTAATAAATGAATTAAAATTATAATTAGCAGCTTGTGAGCAAATGGTGCTTGAATACAACAAATGCAAATAGTGCTTGAAAACAATGCCTTAAATATCTCCCATATTTTGTAATTATTAATTAGCAAACTACTCTTTTACAGATTGGATCAAGGAAAGCTTCAATGCAGCTAATGAAATTATCATAAATTTGAAATTAGTCTGGCCTGAATGATATTCTGTTCTAAAGCTTGATTTACATTTTAAAATTTAAATGCTTTTCATTTTCTTTCTCTGAAACCTTTCCTCAAGTCTGACTATTTTTTTAATAGTCAACCTTTCTCTCCATGAGACACATCAATAGTAAATTGAATGAAATCAGGATTCTTTTCAAGTCTTTGAGAATTCATTTAAATGATTGGTACAGGAGTGCTATGCACCAGCTTTGAAGACATTTTGTGTTAGCAATCCTGACTTATACTGATCTCCATTTATACAAACAGGGGAAAGGCAAGAAGTTTTATGTTTTGTCAATGATATGTTATTTTTCTCACTATTAAATTCTAAATCAAATCTCAAAGGACACCTAACAAAATCATTAGTGCACTTGATGGTTGGATGCATGTTGTCTTTAGGAATACTGCTATCTTCCATGTTTGCTGTTAGCGTAGAAAATTAAATGACAACCCAGGAGAATCAGGAAAAAGATGAATACTTTCTAGGTCAATTGTATCTCAATAAAGCAGAGGGAGAACGTTAATACAAGGTGAGAAAATATTTGAAAATACAGAACTTTATTCTTTTCTATTCCATTTCAAATATGATTTCATGCCTAATATTCTAACACACAGCACCATTATTATTAGAGCCATATTTTATTCTGGTCATACCCAGGTCACAGCAAGGTATAATTGTCAAGGGCAAGCATCTTTTACAATGAATACAATGTCAGTGGTTCCCCTGGAGGCTCTGGTCTGAGTGCTTGCTCCTGTCCTAGATACTGAGATGTCAAATATCAACATGATATTAACTACAGTCTAATTAGGGAAAACAGATACATGAAAATACAACTTTTATGGACTCTAAAACACAGTAATGAAATTTGTTCAAAATACTCTAGGTAGTGGCAAAGAAGAATTTACAAGCTTAAAGGAGCCACAGAAGACCTCTCAGACCCACAGCCTGCTTATAAACAAACAAATATCAACTGAGGGCAAGTCTTCACAATTAGAATAGTGCGGCTTAATTATAATAATGAGCTGCTGTTTATTGAACTCTTACCACATACTAGGCTCTAGGCCAAGTCATTAATGTGCCCAGCTTTTTGTATAATTTACACAACAATCTCCTAGCATAGGTATTTTTACCATCCCCAATTTTCTGATAAGGAACCTTGAGTCCCGAGAGGCAAAACAGGCAGTGAGGGCCACACGGTGTTTTGAGGAGGTGTGCTGGGGTTCTGGGTCTATCAGGGGATGGCAGGCAGTGGGGACCTCTTTTCGCATGTCATAGTATGAACAGTGACTGATCTCTGGATGGGGATTTGCACTGGGTCTATTATGACTTGGTTCAGGGTTGTGGATTACTAAAGTTTTGTGGTTTCTTGTTTGTTTGTTTCTTTTTTTGTTTTTGTTTTTGTTTTTTTAGGAGACTAAGTAAGAATTAGGAGAAATAAAATCTAGTCCCGAGGGCGGCGTCTTCATGCAATGACTTTTGTGGCAACACTGTAACTTAACTGCTACCCGGTGTTTGTGGATTCAGATCCTGCCTCTTATTGATACAGCTGTGCGACCTTCAGAAATTTATTTAACCTTTCAACCCTTACTTCTCTTCATGAAAAATACATGAGTTATTCTTTGTTAAGACTCAATTAGTAAGGGCTTAATAAATGTTAAAATTCTTACTATGGACCTCAGAGGGTGAGGTAGGATGGGATGGGAGATGAGGGTCATAAATCCTTGAAAATACTGTTTAAAATGGTGTGTGGGAACACCCAGCTATACAGAGGATGGGAACTTACATCTACACACAAGGGTGCAAAAATATCACATTATTTATTAAACTTCAAATTAAACTTGACCTCAAGCCCCCATTCTGCCTTGGACAGCAGGAAAGCCAAGCTCAGTCATTACTGATCGTTGGCCAGCCCCATCCTTGGGCGGTACACAAAGGCTCCTGACCTTTTCAGGAGGCCTCCCATGAATGGACTGGCAGGTTGTGCTCTGTACAACCTCGGGGACACCATTCACATCTCAAGAGGCTTGACCACATTCTTGGAACAGGAAGGAGGGGGAAAATAGAGCATGAAACAACCCGCCAATTAACATTTCAATAAATTATCCAGCCACATGCATTTTTTTTTTTTTTGAAGGGAGAGTCCATACCTTTCATTAGATTCTCAAAGCAAAGAGGGAGTGTGATTTGATCCAGCAAAAGAGATGGGTGTCAAACCCCTGTGCTCCACAAAGCAGGAAAACATCACATTTGCATTGATTATAGACCCTTTTCATAGTGCTGACACATCTATGAGCTTTGAGTGGCCTCATTATTTTTTTATTAAATTGGGTCAGGGTGGGGGCCCCCCATTCAACCTAAATGCAGATGGGGTCATTGTGACCGAACAGCAAATACACAATAGGTAATAAATTCTGGGAAATGAAATCTGTCATCGGACCACTCTTTCACACAACAAAAAAAACCAAGATGGGGTATAACATCGGGACTCGAGGCAAAAAAGTCTCAGAGATAAAGAGGCAGAATTGTATTCACTGAGTTACAAAGCACTGGGGGGCCCTCTTCTTTGGACAGAACAGGAGAGGGCCGGTATTGATGCAGAAAAAGTATATAAAACTCCTGAAGAGAAAAACCATGTATGTAATGGAGGGAGCGTGCAGAATCCACAATGGTTTTGCAAACAAATGTAGACACCTGAATGGGAGCATCATTATCAGCCCCCTCTTCAAACATGGGGAGAGAGCAAGTGCTTTCGGGGCAGTAGCAGGAAAAACACTCCGGTTGATGAAGAAAGCCTGTAGCAAGTCATATCCGTCATGTTAAGTGCTCATTACAATAATTCTTTTCATCTGTATTTAATTTTTATAAAATTCAGTTGATCAGACCTCAATCCATGATTACTCCTTTGAGGAGGACTAAATTCAAGTGGGTAGTAATTACCAGGAAGCGAATGTCCAAGTCCCAATTTTAGGATTGTTATTGCCCTGCCTCGCATTCAGTTTCTATATCCCTTTGCCTTTGGATGAATCTGGACATCCCTATTTCATGATAGTTCAATTTAGTCTTTTGTCACTTTGATTCCAGAGCTCTATAATAGTTAAAAAAAAAAAAAACAAAAAAACAAAAAACAATGCTCTGAGAGTTTTTGAGATATACAATCACACCTTCTATTTCTTAGTCGTCGCACGAAATACTCCATCCGTGGAGGTAGCTGTGGATTTTTCACTGGTGTGTGGGCAGCATGGTGCAGTGCAGGGCACACGAAATTTAAGTTGGACAGATTAGAGTCATATGACCTGTCTCTTTACCTGTTGAGTGGGAGTATGGTACCTTCATCACAGTGCCATAGGTAACATAAGCAAAATGTCTGGCTCAGTGTCAGGCTCTGGTTGATACTGAACAGCGGTTTTCTTCCTTCAGAGGAAAAGTTCTAAATGACTGAGTATACAGACTATTTTATTTCGTGAGTTGCGGAACAATGACATGCTTGAGCTGGAAAGGCCCTCGGTACGAACTCATTTCACAAGTGAGGAAACTGAAGGCTTAGGAAGTGAAAAAATTTGTTCAAGGTGAAATGTCTAGTTTTCTCATTAAATAAGTATCTGTTGAGTGAAGAAATAACATTACATCATCCCCAGAAATCAGTTTCCTATAGGTCAAGTAATTATCTATCTCTTAGAAGCACGGTGTATAACATGTGACGAGGTGAACTGTAAAATGTGAAAAAGAATGCGAAAATGTATATGAATTCCTCTTCTTCATTAGATGTTTCATTGGGAAATGTGTATTAATTGCCCTTCGTGCTTAACCAATTTAACTTGTTTATTTAGTTAAGAAAGGCATTGATTTATTGTTCTAAGCCCTTACCTGCCTATAGTTTCATACTTATTCTATATCACATATGAAAGAAGAGGACTAAATCGCATGTGGCGTATGATAAGAAACAGGAAGGCACTCATTTGCCGGTCCTGTGTCCATTGCTAATAAAAACAGAATTGTTGGAAACAAATTCTCAACAGGATACAATATGGTTCATTTGGCTCACTTCTGATGTTCAGAATTTGGTTAAGTTTTAGGGTTCACTCTGTCTGTCTTACCAGATTTAAATACAAAAAAATACTAAAATGGTGGATTTCCATATAAAAGAAGAAGGCATTATGAGGTATGAATTTTAAAATCGTGGCTTCCTAGAAACTGCACTGCGGCAGTCCTGCCTTCCTGGGGTTATTCAGCAGCATGTTAGTTTATATAATTACCACCCCAGCCTCCCTTATGGAGCCCACGGAGCCCACGAGGCACCCAGGTCGGTCACCATGGCAACAGATTCTGAATCAGTAGCCCCATCCAATACTGTACACAGAGCCTCTTCTTGGAAAAAGTTTTTTTTTTTTAATTTGAACATATTTCCCCCAAATTACAGGTATACAATTTCTGAGTATTTGTTCTAGTTTTCTTTTAAGTAATCTGACCACTCAGTGCCTGGGCACATACCTTTGCTTGAATAGCAAAAGAAATATAATGCAAACATTTAAATACAGATTGGTTTTTCATTCTGGGCACCATTTTGAAAAGGCGAAGAAGAAAATCACATTTCATCATCATCATCATCATCATCATCATCATCATAAAACACCTGAAGAAATAGCTATGGGAGGAAATCAACTCTCTTTGATCTTTGTGCTGTAAGAAGAGCTCTTCTACGATTTTTAAAAGACTCAAAATGCACAGATCTAAAGCAAAACAAACACAATTTCCCATTAAAAGTTTTTAAAAAATGAACAAACATGTGTTGCAAAGGCCACATTGATCAAGCTTGTGCAATAAAATTATCTTTTTATCTATAAAGCAGAGAGAACACACATTTGCTCAAGATGGGCTGTCTCCCCCTGTTCTCCCCTGCACCGCCGGGAGGCCCCCGGTAAACCCTTGCCTCTTCAGCATGGTGGCTCCTTTCTCATTTCCTGTTTGTATTTGGACATGCCTTGCAGCTGGGGTGGCTGAGTGTCGGAAGGAAGGCTGATAATGCTCGCAGTTACATAATAGCACTTCTCAAAGCACTGCCTATCCGTGAACTCATTTGAAACTGGAGCCAGGATTTTCTTTTTTCTCCCCGTTATGAAAGATATTTCCATGTGTTATTTATTTTTTTTAAAAGATTTTATTTATTTATTTGACAGAGATCATAAGTAGGCAGAGAGGCTGGCAGAGGGAGAGGGGGAAGCAGGCTCCCTGCTGAGCAGAGAGCCCAGATTCGGGGCCTGATTCAGGACCCTGGGATCATGACCTGAGCCCAAGGCAGAGGCTTAATCCACTGAGCCACCCAGGTACCCCTCCATGCGTTCTTTAAAATTCCTTTCTAATCTCTCACTGAACAGGAGAGAGAAATGCACAGGGTAACTCATGGTATTGTATCCTGTTTACAAAGTAAGCTCAACTCCTTGTTTTTGTCTAGACCTCAAAGTCCACTCCTAGATTCTGTCCCATTTCCATTTCCAGATTTCCTTGGTACCAGAGTGATTTTGTTCTTGAGGACCTCTTAGAAACGTCTCCCTTTTTGTCCTTCCCCCCTCTGGCTCCCTTCTTCCTGTTGTTGTTTTCTGCAGTATATACCCTGCCTGACTCCCGGCAGCCAAGACTTAGGGAGAAGAAATATTGTTAACCCCAGGTTCTATTCCCATCTCTTTCCTGTGGGCTCCCTCATCTGCGAAACAATGTGGATTCCAGTTCCTGCCTTCCTAACTAAGGAAAGGAGAGGGAGGTCAGGAGTGGTTGTGTCAATGACCTTTGACAGGGCTGATCAGCGACTCCTCCCCCTTTTCGGGTTCTGGTATATTTTAAAAATGAAGAATGCCAAAGTTGTGTTGTACTGTACTTAAATATATATATTTTTAACATTTTCAGTGTATCTAACCTCATCTGGAAATAAAAACGACCGCCTAAATGTCTGTCCCTTGATGAATCTGGAGTCCAGATCCCATGCCCTCTTGTTCCATAGGTAAAGACCCCAACCTGCACTTCTGGGGTGCGGAGGACTGTGGGGGTAGCACAGAGGACTCTGTTGCAGTTGGGGCAAAGGTGGCAGGTAATGACAGCTCAAACCTCTGGAGCACCTACTGTATGCCAAGGACAAATCTCATTTTATGCGCGCTAACCTACTAGGCTTTCTCCGGGAGGTACCGCTGTTATCCACATCTTAATACTTAAAAGGAACTAAAGGACAGATTAGGTAACTTGCCCAGGTATGTACAACTAGTCTGTGGTCTTAAGCACTGGGACATTTGATCTCTTACTAGATGCCCAGCAGAGAACACAAGGACCAGAGGGGGAGTGTGAGTGCCCTCAAACCCACAGCAAAGGAGGGGGGCTTGCACTACCCGTTGTAAAGGTAGGTGGAGGCAAGGCAACACTGGCCATTTTGATTCTCCCCTGCCATCTGGTGGTTGTGCCCAGGGCTGAGGGAACTGGGCAAATAAGGTTGCTATCCGCGCTCCTATTGTCTCCTCATAGGCCACGGGATGTGTCCAAATCACAATGGAAAGTGTCATTTTTTGCAGACCCACAGAGTCGGATCCAGCTTCGTGGGCACGTGACTTGGGCAGTCACTGGGGACCGGAGGTCTGAATGGCCCAGCACTTGGATTAATGCTCTATTGTCAGCATCTCAAAAGTCTTACTTCTCGAACAAAAGGCCCCGCATTTGTGTTTTGCCCTTGGCCCTGCAAATTACGTAGCCAGTCTTAGCTGGAAATCCTGAACAATCTGGAGAAGTTTGCAGCTCCGATCTACCAGGGGAGAGAAGATTCTATTTCCCTCTGATTCCCCTGCAACCGCAGCGCTGTGAATCTGCAGTTGCTGTTGGCGGATTTGCATTTTACTGCAATGTAATACTTTTCCTCACTGGGGAAAGCAGTCGGTTCTCACTAACAGGGGCTTTAATGATGCTCTGCCAAGGTTCACGTGCATAGCCTAGAGCAAAAAGGCTCAGGACAGGCTCCAAATTCAACAGCGGGTTAACTACAAGGGAGCCTCTTTGCAGAATGATAAAACACTGTTAACCTTAGCTAGCTTCCTGGCTGGCCCTGGGGAACGCCCCTGCAGAGGAACAGAGATCTGTGTACAAAATTCCAGTTCGGTCGGGTCCTCTTGGAAATTTGCACTGACCATCCTACAACGTTTGCATCATTTCAGCACGCTACAGTTAAGTTGAGATTTGCGAAAACTTGTAGAGGAAAAAAATCACACTGCCTCAGCCCCAGGAAGCCTATCTGATAAGTCCTCTATCTGGTCTCTCAATGCTCGAGCAGTCTGACACCAGAAGAAATGATTGCTCACCAGTGGCGAGTTTCCATGGAACCGGTGGCTCCGGGGCCTTTTCTTGAAGCGAAGGGTAGTGAGCTGATTTTTTCCACTGGGGCAGTGACGATAGATACCCGGGAGCAGAAACTGTAAGGGAGAAACAGCCCAGTTCTCCAAGACGACAAAGAAGGGAATTTGGTGCCTCTCTTGTGCAGAGGAGCCCAGACCCTCACATTCAAGGAGATCTGTGGGGCTACGCTGAATGCATAATGACGGCCAACATCTTCTAGCATTTACCGTGCCCCAGACACCCTTGGAAGGGCTTTGCATATGTCAACCCAGTTAATCCTCACAACAAGCCAATGAGATAGGTATTATTATCATCTCTCTTTTAAAGGTGAAGGACCCGAGGCACAGAGAGGGAGGCAGTTAAGTCAGGAGAGCAGCTGCATGGCCGGCCAGGGGCTCCAGGTTCACCCGGGATAATGACAGGCAGCGCGGAGTTCCCGGTGGGGCCCGGCTGTGTGTGCAGCTGCTGAGTCCGAGTCCTGTTTGTCCTCACAATAAACCCCCATTAACGAGGGAAGCACAATTGGTCTCCCTTGCTCTTGCAACCTGAAAGAGCCTATAGAATACAGATTCCATTGTGAATGCTTTTGTAATTTGGAGATTCTTTTTTTTTTTAATAAATGGAATAATCAGCCCCTTAATGTATCCATAGGGAATTCAGGAAAGGGATGAAGAAGCGGCTCCTGTTTTTGAGGCATTTGCAATCATTGTTGGAGAGACAGAGCCAACAGATGGAGGACAATAGTGAGAGACTCTAGCGCTGGTGTATGCGAATGCTGGGCTGTGGTCTTTGCCCATGAATGGTGTGGGAAATCAGAGAGAGGAAGGGTATTTACTCACTGACTATGGAGTTCATGGGGGTAGGGGATGGAAAGGAGAAAGTGGGGTGGCTTTGGGCACAGTGGTTAATCTTCAGAATTCATCTTCCTCAACTGTGAAATAAAGCCGTAAATTATCTCAAAGTCTCCTTCCAGCTTTAACATTCAATGAATCCTGACCTTTCCTGTAAAGCTGGATATTTATGTGTGGTATTTGCTAAGCGTCGAGACACACCCATGATTGTTAGGACCCAGACTGAAGATCATGTGGTCAGGTTGATACACCTTCCTGACCTCCCGTTAGCTCCCAAGAGTGTTAGTGTCCTGAACTTTAGCCTTAGCTTTTCCTGGCTGTTCACTTTAACGGTTGCCCCAGCCTTTTTTTTTTTTTTTTAAAGATTTATTTCATTTATTTATCTGACAGACAGAGATCTCAAGTAGGCAGAGAGGCACGCAGAGTGAGAGAGGGGGAAGCAGGCTCCCTGCTGAGCAGAGAGCCCGATGTGGGGCCTGATCCCAGGACCCTGGGATCATGACCTGAGCCGAAGTCAGAGAGGCTTAACCCACTGGGCCACCCAGGTGCCCCGCCCCAGCCATTTTTATACACTTTTTTCCCTTGGCTATTTGTATTTTTCTCTCTTTCTTTCTTTTTTTCTTGTCAAAATATAAAAGTAGGATAGTACTTAATCATAACTTGCATGTGTTAATATTTTAAAGAAATAAAATTTACCAAATGGGATAATCTGTCATTTTGCTCATTATCATTTAAATGTTTTTCTTGTGTCTTCATTGTTTTTGTATTTTTTTTTAAATTCTAAGTTATTTTCGTTCCCAGTAATTGGTTATGATTGCTTAACATACAGTGGCAAATTGATGAAGTCTGTAATGGAAATTAAACACATTTTAAAAATTTCTATATTATTATGAATACCATGTTTTCAAGAGTAGAAAGAGTAGATTTGGTTTTTATCCCAAACAGGAATGCAGTTAAGAGAAAAAATGATCTGATGATCCTGATCATTGAAATATACAAACAATAATCAAGGAAGAGAGTTTTAAGAAGTATTTTTTGCAGCGACTTTCTATAACCTGTCAGTACCGGCAGGCTTCGGTGATCTCCACTGTAGGTTGAATTTAACGTCAACTGTTGTATTTGCACTCAAGTTCTTCTAGATTTATAGACCCAAGTTATCTTTCCAATGTTATCTTCTCCTGTTTAGATTCTTATTTTTGCAAAACTGGATTGCCATTCTCTTCCCCCACACCCTCACTCTCTGCGAGAGGGACAGTTGGCAGAAGGTAAGACAGGAAAGGCCTTTGGTAAGTAGAACTATAGGGGAGAGGATGTTCCTGGATGGTGCCATGGCATAATCAAATGTATTAAGTCACCCAAGCTTCTTGTTTTCTATCAAAATCTGATGTCAGATACCACTTCCTTTCTGAAATCTTTCTTGATCCTTCAATTGGAAGGTGTGATCTTTCCTTGTGAAATGCTCCAGCTCCTCCCCGTCCTGTGTTCGGTATTTTTTTTTTCACAGTATACCCTGTTCTGCCTTCTGTGTAGCCGGTATAGTCTGATTTCTTTGCTTGGACCATCAGTTTTTGAGATTGGGGGCTGCTCCCTACTCATCTTTCTGCCACGCCTAACACCTAACACAGTGTCAGACACAATAACTCCGTCAGTTGTTGTTGCATTGTGGAATGCAGTAAAGGGCTGCCAGCCAAGCCCAGAGAGTCTTCGGATAGCTTTTGGCCAAGGCTATTGGCTGTTATGAGTTAGGTGAACATGGCATGCTTGTCCCAAAATATTCCCTTGCAGGTAACTGACATTCGTTCTCTTGAAGATTGATAGAAAGTTTACAACCCATGTTTAAAATACAAAATCCGCCTAGGAGGCATCAAGAAATAGAAGGAAGATCTCGAGGACAAGCCTAGCTCTTTTACCCCCTGGAGCGATAAGGGGCAGCACACAGACACTAGAAAGGACTCGGGCTGGGAAACGGGAACAAATCTTTGATTTCACAGTCTTGCCTGGGGCCTTGACTGACAGTAGCTGCTGCTTTAACTTCCATCTGTGGCTTCACGCCTTTTTAGAAGAGACTCAGGAAATTTCACTCTGGTCTTACAGGGAATATTTTCAGCCTAAGAGGAAAATTGTGAGCATGAGAAGCAAGCTCATCTTGCTTTCCCACACCCAAAGACAGAGACTCATAAAACAATAACACTCTGGAAAGAATCTGAAGATGCACGGTACAAAACGTATTTGGTTTATTATTTTGAGTGCTCTTAATACCACTGCAGTGAAAACAAACAAGAAACGGGCAGCACCCCCCCCCCCGCCTCCAAACAACGTTTAATTTATGTTTATGTATTTGTCAGCCACTCATGTCTTGAAATTCATCTACAACATCATAAACCCGTGGCAAATTCCAAATTGAGAAATTCATTGTTAGGACACTATGATAAGGGAATACATGGTTTAAGTGGGTAAAACCCCCCAAATTTTAATCTATATTTGCGATTTAATCGAGATCACGTTTTATCCGCATTGGCTCGGATTTTTTCCCCCTCGGGGATCCTGCAGCTGTTCTTCCTGCTTCATTTGCCGCGGAACACTGCCATCATGCGGCCTGTCGTGGTAAAGACACCTGATAGAAGACGGCCCCATGGTTTTAATTTTGATGCTCTCTGCAGAGAAATGTGCGGGGCTTTAAATTGTGCTTTGTTGTTTGAAGCTGGATTTGTTGACCGACTTCTAGAGTAGCATCCTTAAGTTATCTGCCAAAGGATGAACTCTTGAGTTTTTGAATCCCCAGTATATAGTGACCACATTAAAAACAACACATCTACAAAATAATGAATGCTTATGCTTATTTTACAAATTTGTAAAGTTTTCATAAGTGTATCCACTTTAAAGACAGTAAAATACCTTTATTATGTAAACTAACGTGGCTGCCTCTTTTTTCTGCACACTGGTAAGTCCCTTTAGGGAGAAGAGAGGTAGGGAAATGTAGGCAGGCAGCATTGTTTGGTTCAGAAATGAAAAGTATGAAGCTTGACCCTAGGTTGGAGCCTTCAGTTTGCCACAAATGAATTACTTAATCTTGAGCAAGTCCCATAAGCTGTCTGGCCTCACTACTTTCTTAAATGGAGTTAAGTTTGATATACTTCAGTCAAAACTGCTTTCCAGTTGATAATGCTGTGATTCTAACCTGACAAGTAAACAGGTTCTTTCAAAGGCAAGAATGCTGTTTTCCTTTCCCGGTGATTTTCTGGTAAATATGCTCTTCCTTCCTCCCCATTCCCTCCCCTAGCCCAAAGTGAAGCTTTGTCTGCATGACTCATCATGCAAAATTCTCTCTGCAAGAACGCAGAGATTATGTGTTGGGCTCAGCACTGTTCCAGCCCAAACACCTTTCATGCCCTTTGTGGGCAGTCACAGTTTAGGTAATCTCCACAGATAGAAAATAAAGTTGATGAATCTTTGAAACTGGTAAACAGCTTACAGGCTTCTGAGAGCCCTAGGTCTTTAAAAAAAAAAGCAAGCAAGAAAGAAAATTCCAGAATCTTAGAAAAGACAATTCAGAACAGCCTGATGTCTTTAACACCGAAAGGGAAGGGCAATTTTCTTCCGTAACTACACCTTCTGCTTTATAAATTTGTCAAAAGTCAGAAGAGGATGCAGATAGTGCTTGGAGCACAATCGTGAGGTTAATGTTCTGATGAGACCAAATGATGGTAAATTATTCCCTGGAGCTGATTTTGTGACGCGTGTAACAGGGTGAGGGATGGAAATACAAGCTGGCGTTGATGTTGAAACTGTGCCGGAAGGGCACGGAGATGCAGGGCAGTTGCTAGGAGACCTGAAGCACAGAGCTAATGCCCCCGCTGTGTGCGCGGGATGTTTCATCTCAAGAAACCTTGTCTTTCACAGTCAACAATGACATTCAATGTATAGTCTGTCAAAATTCAGGTGGACCAGTGCCTGGTTATTACTTGTGTCAATCCAGCCATTCTATCACCTGCCACCCAGAAAGGGAGCAAATGAAAGAGAACAATGTAAGGTCATGCCGCTGACCAAGAGGCTCCAGGAGAGCTCAGCGATTCCCTACAAATTCAGTGTAAGTACTCCTACATGAAAGACACCCGGTGTGTTCGCTGATAGTAGTTTCCAGGAGTGTGAAGTCGTGGGGGAAAAATCGCCCCAGCATCCCAAAGTGAGGGACGCCAGGCCACAAGCGAGTTCTAAGTGAAGATGTGCTGGAGGAAGACGTTGGCCTCTGTTGTTTACAAAGCAGTCCTTTCAGCCATTTGTGGGATTTTTAAAAAACAGATTTTGGGGCACCTGGGTGGCTCAATGGATTAAAGCCTCTGCCTTCGGCTCGGGTCACGATCCCAGGGTCCTGAGATCGAGCCCCCCATCGGGCTCTCTGCTCAGTGGGGAGCCTGCTTCCTCCTCTCTCTCTCTGCCTGCCTCTCTGCCTACTTGTGATCTCTGTCTGTCAAATAAATAAATGAAATCTTTTAAAACAATAAAAAAAATTAAAAAAAAAAAACAGATTTTATGCGAAATGCACACTTCCGGTGTGTATTTACCACGGAGAACATAGACACGCAGGACTTCAGAACTGGAGGGGTGTTGGGAATTCTTCCAGCGCCCCCCACTGGTTGAAGACGGAATCTGAGCCTGTCTGTGGGCAAATGTGATGGGCAGCCCGTTCAGAAAATCATGGCCAAAACTTCTGCCCTTGTAAAACATTGCCAAGCTTTGCCAGTACCCAGGAGACACTCTATTCCATGAGAGGAAAGACTACAGGCTGAGAAGTGGGTCTTGTAGGTCTTATTTTACTTAGAGGAAACTGAGTCACTGAGAGGTATTTTGAATTATTCAAACACACAGCTAATTATCATTAGAGCTGGGAACCATCCAGGTTTCCCAACCCAATGCTCTTTTCCAGTAACATCATTTAGTCTTCTGCAGGAGGGTTGGAATGTTCTGTTATTCTAGTGATATGAAAGGCAGCTGTAGTAGTCCTGTAATATTTCTAGAATGTTTTACAATATGCAAAGCATGTTCATGGTTTCACTTGATTCTTTTTTTTTTAAGATTTTATTTATTTATTTGACAGATAGAGATCACAAGTAGGGAGAGAGGCAGGCAGAGAGAGAGGAGGAAGCAGGCTCCCTGCCAAGCAGAGAGCCCGATGCGGGGCTCGATCCCAGGACCCTGGGATCATGACCTGAGCGAAAGGCAGAGGCTTTAACCCACTGAGCCACCCAGGCGCCCCGTTTCACTTGATTCTTACAACCTTGGGGATTATTCTCATGAGATAGTATGCTTAACACACAGAATTGATCTGCGCTATTTTAAAAGTATAGTTCTAATTCTACTAGTTTTTTTAGGTCTCTGTTGTAATCCTATTGCCATCCTCTAGGATTGAGAACGACATAGTGGCCTTGGAAGATAGAGAATTGGAACCCTAATGTGGTTTGGAATTTTTCTCTCATGTTTGCTCCACTTCACTATTGAATACTCACAGATAAAATAAAATGTGTGCTGTACTGCTTACTTATGGAAAACACGAAATTATCATCAGTTATAAGCCGTTTTCCAAGAGGGATCAGTCCAGGGATACAGCAAATATGAAGATGTTGTTCTAGGATACACTTTGAGAGAACTGAATTGCACTTGGGTTCAAAAAGTAGAAAAAAATGAAACAAATGTATCCATCCACATACATGCTTATGCTTTAGTGAGCTTTAAGAATACTAGCAGGGGTGGGAGCATCTAAGTGAAGATGGCCTCTGAGGGCCGCCATCTTTTCCCTGTCTCAGGGTCTTCGCCTCTCCTGCTCCCGGCCCCTAGTAAACTCTTCCTCTAGAGACCAGCATGACTTGGTCTCACATTTCCTTCATGTTTTTGCTCATGAGGGAGGATTTCTCTGATCTGAAATTCTCAGTGCTTTCCAGGGCCATAACACTTCTCCAGGACCAGCCTGGGAGAACATGATATTTTCCCTTATTTATTGGCCCAGAGGAGCACAGCTTTTTCTAACCTGCACAAGAGTGACTTGTGGGTGGGCGCTGACGCTAGACCTTCCCGAGTTTATTTTTCTCCATGGCCTGTATTACCACCTGATAAACTATCTTCTTTACTGTCTGTTTTTTAAATTATCTCATCTCCTACAGCTGCTATACCATGAGGACATTCACGCAGCACCATGGGGTACTTGGACAGGAACCAAATTGTCAACACCAACGTGTTAGCCAAATGACCAAGCCATTTAAAAAGGGGATCTTCAAAAAAAAAAAAAAGGGGGGGGGATCTTCTAACTCCTCGCCTTTGAATCTTTCAGCTAAAGTCTCAAATACCATCCAGGGGAGATAAGGATTTCCCATTGTGTCCCATCTGCATTCTTGACCCACCGAAACCATGAGAGATGCTATTACTAGTGCTTTAAGCCAGTACATTTGGGGGTTATTTGTTATGTAGCAAGAGATTACCAAAGAATGCCTGGCCCACAATATGTTCCCAATAAATATTCATTGAATTAAGGGATAAACAGAAGCAGTTTTTTTTTTCCCCCCTGGGGTACTCAGTGATCGCAATACAATGTCTGTTATTAAACAAAACTGTATAAGAAGTCTCAGTTCTAGAGCCTCTGTTTTTGGAGCCTCAGGATGTAGGCTCGGCTCGAGTCTTGGATCTGTGACTTATTTGCCATTGACCTTGAATAATTCACTTATAGCCTTTGGTTCTTGGTTTTTCCGCATCGGTAAACTAGAAATAATGATAACAGGTATAATTAAGCTACTAACATGTGCCACAGACTTGGAAGAGCCCTGTTGACTGTGCAGAGCCCTGGCTCGAGGCTCTCTTGAAACTCATGTTCCAACTGGAGTTGTCCATGAATGTGAACGAATAAACCATCTTTACTTAAGTCAGTTGTTGGTGTCACCTACACACAAAGCTTTTTATACAAAGCATTCACACGAACAGAGACAAAACAATAGCAAACAAAGCAAGATGACATGTGATGAGTAAGATGATACATGGTAGACTCAAGGGTAACCAACTAAGAAGAAAGAGAAGTCAGATCACCGTATCAACCATTTCTGTGAGCTGGTGGCAAGGACATCCACATTCATCAGCCGGGGAAAGTGAGGGAGGCCCAGTGGGGATCTGTTTTCATAGAAATTTTGGTTTCTGTAGGTATCTATTAGAAGCCTTGACTTTGAATTTCTTCTCTATGACTGCATTTGACAGGTAATGGCTAGCTTAGTAGCATCAAATTCATTTTTAAATGCCATAAAGGACCAAGGAGCAATTTTGTTCCAGAGAAGTTTCATCAAGTGGCCAGGCTGTGTTGTACACAGGCATCAAGAAAACAAGCAGCCAGGTTTCCATGGTCGCTCCCTCCCCTGCAGATCCCCAGAGAGTGTGAGAGGGTCTTATGGATCACTTGCCACAATATCATCGCTTTGTCAGAAAGCTCTTCATTTTGTTCCAAGGGCAGAGGACACTGCCCTGGCCATGTCGTGGAACACTAATAAAAAACTCGTCTTACGGGTTGAAGAGTTTTCATTTTTAAGAGTTGAGGAGACAGGGATTTCTGACAGGCCTGGATGGACGCATGAAACATCACCATTGTGAAATGTGGCCTCTTGAGGCTTAGTGAGATGGTGGCTTCAAGCATGGTCTAGATAATAAAGGCAGGTCTCAAGTCTGTTTTATTAGCATTGGTCACCTTGCTTCCTGTAAGTTGTAAAGACTTTGATGGGCAATTTAATTAAACTGCTTTTTGTTTTGTAAGTGCAAGTGATTATCTCTTGATTTTATCCTCTACTGCTCAAGTAAATTGGTCAATGATTTTGATTTTTTTTTTTTTAGCATCACAATACAGGTAACTTTCTCAGTTTTATACATTTCATCATGGAAATTTGCTTTGTTTTCTCAAGTTATCCCACCAAGTTTAGATGTATTTATTTTTATGGCCAAGAGATTGGACTGAAATAGCTTCTGTGGGAAAAAATAAATTTCTTATTTTAGGTTAAAATTGTAAATTTGTTTCAAAATATTAAATCAATGTTTTTTATTTATTTTAAAATCATGTTTTTTACAGCATTTGAGGCCAAGTCTTGAGGTCTATTAACCCAAGAGACAAATTGGCCTAGGACAAATTGGCCATTAATCAAATTTAAGTCCCAATGCACACTTTTAGAAAGACAATAGTTGTAAAAAATCGGGCATTAAGAAAATAAGGATTTTTCTAGATCACTTTATCTCCTTCTTTCGTATACCAAGGACTGTGCCCAAAGAATTCAGGATCATGGAGTTTCCTCCACAACGCAAAGGTGACAACTTTTCCACTTATGATGGGAGGTCACGCTTGCTAAGGGGGAAAAGGAAACGTTAAAGAGGAAGCAAAATCCAAGACTGGACATTTCTAGCCAGCAAGTCTGGACATCATGAAGGGAAGAAGTATAGGTTAATCGAGAGACTGGATGCCATGTTCTCATCCCTGTTCACACATTTAATGTGTTCTTCCAGGGCTGAACTTTGACAGAGCAGTGGCAGGGGAGAAGACCTAGAAACAACCAGATATGCCTGAGAGGGTCTAAGGACACGGAGGTTAGGGTGAGCATCAGGAAGAATGTAGACTCCTTGGAGAACTCCAGCCCTCAGCTGGAGTCTATGTCCATTCTGGCCCTAAGAAGATGACAAGAAGGAGCCTGCCTATACAAAGCTGCTAGTTCCTCATGAAGTGTGAGAGGAGGCAGTGTGCCCAAAGAGAGGCCTTAGAGTTTCCCGTGTATATTTTGCATTAACGTAGCCAAAAGACTGCGGTCTTTGAAGACATCAAATTTGGAGACAAATGACTGGGATCTGATGGTGGGAGCCAGAGATCTGAATATAGTAAGGAACAATTTAGGGGAACCACTCTGCCATGGAAATCAAGGAGGGTTTCCAGGATCATGAGTCCATCTGAGGACTGCCCCTCCCTCCATGAGATCACATAAGCTGCTCTCCTACCTCTGACTACCTCTGACTGCTCTCCTACCTCTCCTACCACACTCATCTGTGATACACTAGTCTGACCATACTGATTATTTATGGTCCAAGTCTCTTCTAACTGATACTCATTGTTAGATATTAGTAGTTCGAATGTTGTTTCTATCCATATCTCATAATCCCAGAAACCATCTTAGAGGGAAAGTCAGAACTCTCAAAGATAGAGAATTTTATCCACCGCAATGGAGCATTTACCCAAAGAGACTGCTAAAAATTTGGATTGGACTAAACATATTAAGTTGGACTAAAATGAAGTTGTCCTTCCTTTTGCCACCAAGATAAAGAATCCATAAAGGGAAAATCCGATCAATTATTCGAATATAAACAAACTACATTGTTTGTCTAGGACATTTAGTGAATTTGCAGCTTTGTGAGGAATGTGGTGTCCAGGAGACAGAAAGATCTGGGGACTTCCATTTTACTTAAATCCATTAGTAATGCTAAGTCCTATAGGATGGGGATTTTTGTTTATTTTGCTCACTGCTGTATCTTCAGTGCTCAGAATGTGTCTAGCACATGGTAGGTGCTCGATAAACGTCTGTTGAAGAAATTACAACTGTAACATGAGGCAGACTTGCAAAGCGTCTCCTAGTAATTGCAAAACAATTTCAACAAAAGCAGAGTGCCCCCCAGTGTCCCCATCATACTCCCTAGTTTTTAGCTCCCTCTAGGCATATTTGTTCCATTTTAGGCCCCCAAATTTAAGAATGGGCACACATAAATAAACTAGAGAGTATCCAGAGGAGAGTAGGCAGGACAAAAGAATTCTGAAAACCAGCGCATATAGGGAACAGTTGAGACTAGTCAAGGAGAAAAATGATTGATAAGAGATAGGATGCTATTTTCAAATGTTAGAAATTCGGTGAGAATTTCTAGGATAAGAATGGAATACATGTATGATTGCATGTTCATAATTAGAGTCAATGAAAAAATTATGGATAAGCAATTTTGGAGCAGTGTGACAAAGGAAATACTGACTCTAATTTTCCAGTAATGGAATGGATTACTTTGTGAACCAGGATGTGAGAATTACGTATTATCTTGTATTTTCTTTTCGATATTCACTGGTATTTGCCTCCCTTTCCCTTCAACTCATTGTATATTCTTGAAAGCAGAAACATGTAAACTTTGGAAGGTAGGGTTAGGTTTAAAACTTCATTACTGTGAAGAATTATGGGGCATATCAACTGACTGTCCATTATCTCAGGCCCTAAGGTCACAAGGTGGCAAACTCAAATCAGACAACGTATCTTTGACCGTGGAGTCCAGATCTCACTCTGATTTTCTGACGTCCATTGCAAAGTGAAATTGCAAATTTTGTAAATGAGATAAGTTTTCATGAAGTTGATGAAAATATAAGACAACTGCCCAAATCACAAAACTAGTCACTCACGAGGATTCAGCAGGGTTATTTCTTTTAATAATAGATTAAGAAGAGTTTGAAAACAAAAGGATTTAACAAGTGTTTCAGTGGGAATTGCAGCCACCGGGTTTGAAAGTCATTGGAATATCAAACGATGAAGATAGGCCCTTGGCAAAACTGATGAAGCTCTTGAACACTTTCGTAAATATGATCTTTTTCATATTGGGTTGACAAAGTCAGTCTAACGTTAAAGGATATTGCTTCATGTTATTATGAAGTTGGATCAGAATGATGATCTTACCATGAAAATAGTAAACAATTTGTTTTGTGGTCTTATGAATTACACATAGCGTCTGTCAACTTAAATGTTAAATATTAGGTGAAAAAATGTTCCTCATAATTTTTGTCTTTATTATTTAAGATGAATTTAAAATGAGCCCCTCCCTCCCACTTTGTGAAATTTGGTCTTCGTTTTACATAGATTCCATTTTGGTGGACTTCTCTAGCAAAAAGTGTCCTCTAATAATGCAAAACTCCTGGATCTCTTTGTTTCTCTAGTAGGAATGCTTTGTTTTTTCTTTTAGTTTTGTCAAAAAGGGACAAAGTTTATCAATAATATCAATAAGTGCTTTATTTCTACTTGGGTTGCCCATGGGGATACCAAAGAAACAGTGGCATCTTATTTGACACCAAGCACCATGCTAAGGACCTTGTAAATAATCAATAAATAATTCTTTTTTTCATTTACTCATTCATGCTAGACAGCAAGGACCTAAGAATAATTCAGTTCCTTACTTCTTGAAACCTACAATTCTGTAGTTATTCTGAGTTAACAGGTTATCCTATTAACGTCATATATATACTTGTACAGAAATACCTTTCCATCACGAATGTAATATATACTCATGGTAGATGAATTCAAAAAATAAGAAAGTGATCAAGAGGAAATCCAATGTAATCTTACCAATATCTCATGATATTTGGAGATAGATGGTTATAGACTTTATTTCCTATGTGTGTGTATAGTATGTATATTTTTACATTTGTATATATTACATAAATACATACAAATTATATAAGCATATATAATTGTGCAGATTATATAATATATACAAATGCATATTTATACATTATATACAGATTTTTAAAAGATATTTATACTACACATACTATTTTATAAATTGTCTAGCACACAGACATTTTTATTTGTTTATTATTATTTATTATTTTTACAGATTTTATTTATTTACTCAAGAGAGAGTGAGAGAATACAGAGGGAGAGGGAGAAGCAGATTTCTCGCTGAGCAGGGAGCCTGACATGGCACCCGGTCCCAGGACCCCAGGATCATGACCTGAGCCAGGAGCAGACACTTGACTGACTGAGTCACCAAGGTGCCCCTCAAAGACTTTTTAATAAGTATATGTCTACCTAATCATAATGACTGAAAGGTATTCCATTATATGAATATGCCGTAATCTGTTTATCAAATTTTCTAACTGTTGGTCATTTAGATTGCTTCCAATTTTTTTTCTATTATTAACAATGTAATTTCCCACACATACATTTTCACTCATTTATCCATCCTTCTTTTCAGGTCAAGTATTTCATACTATGTTAAGCTTGAAGATTTAAAAATTTAAAAAATTAACAAAAAATTTAAACACTAAAAAACAAGCAAACTAAATCTATCGTGTTAGAAGGCAAGATAATAGTTGTCATTGGGGGCTAGGTTGAATGTTTCTATTGGAAGGAGACAGAAGCAGTGTTTCCAGCACACTTGGACTATGCTGTGGTTGGATCTGGGGTCAGTTACATGGGGACCATCACTTTCTAGAAATTCAACAAGCCATATACTTATGACTTGTCACTTTCTTGTATTTAGGTTGCACATCAGTGAAATAAGTTAAAAAAATTATGCTATGATATACATCCATGTTTACAACCTTAAGTATATTCTAAGAATCAAATACTATTATCATTTTAAGTTTTTTTTTAGTTCACATTGCTAATTATTTTGCAGGGAAGTCTGTAACAGTTTTGACTCTTATCACTATATAAGGTGTGATTTCACTGCATTCAAATTAATACTTGTTATCATTTTTCTAATTTTTCATAATTTATAAATTTAAAATTTGATTGTTTCATGTTCTTTAACCTTTTATTTTAATTTTAATTTTTTTTTTAGATTTTATTTATATATTTGACAGAGATCACAAGTAGGTAGAGCAGCAGGCAGAGAGCAGGGGTTGGGAGGGGTGGAAGCAGGCTCCCTGCTGAGCAAAAAGCCCAATGCAGGGCTCGATCCCAGGACCCTGAGATCATGACCTGAGCCAAAGGCAGAGGCTTAATCCACTAAGCCACCCAGGTGCCCCCTCTCTAACTTTTTATTTGGAAAATTTTCAAACTTACAGAAAAGCTGAGAGAATAATATAATGGACACCCAGAGATTCTTAATTAGATTTGTCAATTTTCAACTTTTTCCCACCTTTTCTTTCTCTGACTCTATTTACCTCCCACATGCATGTACACACACACAGACTTACACATGCATGTACATGTGTGTATATACACACACATTTAGTTCTCCGTTTCTGAACTATTTGAAAAAAAGTTTTAGACATCGTGGCAATTTACCCCTTCACGCACAACATAAGAATAAGGATATGTTTCTGCATAACCACAATCCCTCCATGATGCCTTGGAACAGAAACAGTATTTCCATATTGTGAAGTAATATCTAGTCTGTATTCATACTTCCACAATTGCCCCGGTATATAGTCTTTTCTGTTTCTTAAATACAGGATTAAATGAAGTTCACTTGGCTGTTTTGTCTCTTCAGTCTCTTTTTACCTGAAACAGTCCTGCCACACGACCCTCCCCAGCTTTCTTTCACGACATTGAAATTTTTCAAGTCTAGGCCACTTGAAAACCTTCTGTTTGTTTTCCAATGTGTACAATTCTGCCTGATTCTGTGGGCTTATGCCACAAAATTATTATAGGTTTTCAGAGACATATATCTCAGAAACTGTAACAAATTTTCTTTTTTGGCCGTTGGCTAATAAGAGCAGGACTCTGGATCTCCAGTTGGACACCAGATGTTTTTACTGAGGGGTGAAAAAAAAAAAGCATTAAGAGCTTTTAAATCTTAAGCTATTGCTTTGATCATATAAGAAATAATACTGACATTTCGTTCCCTGAAATGTGGCGCAAGGGCTTTTCCTTGATATTGACACGATATATTATTCAATGAATCAGTGAGTGTAGAACCAGTTTAAAAGACCTGAAAAGGCAGTGACGGCCAGGAAGGATATTTTGAAGTTTGAAATGATCCCTATATAAATAGAACGGATCAGCATAACTTTGGGATAAAATTAGCCGACAGTTTGTGGGCTCTCCAGCATGTGCCTGTTTGCTTGGTGCTGCTCTCCTGATAAATCACAACAAAGCTTCCAGAGGGAGAGGAGGAAGGATGGAAGGCACCGCCGCCCCTATCACTAAATCCGCAGCTGCCAAGTTAGTTAAGAGAAATTTCCTTGAGGCTCTAAAGTCCAATGATTTCGGAAAACTGAAGGCCATCTTAATCCAGAGGCTAATAGATGTGGACACGGTTTTTGAAGTTGAAGATGAGAATATGGTTTTGGCATCTTATAAACAAGGTAAAAATTAGAGGTGTGATTATAAAATCGATAGATAATGGATTTTTTTTTTTTTTTTTAATGCACAATGTCGGTCACCCAATCTAAGCCAGGAGCTCTTACGGTTTACATATGTATTTTTAAAAAATATTTCTAATTTAATCTTTTCTCTCTTTTGAACTAGACAGCATTGTGAATAGGATATATTTGTATTTCTTTCTGTCTATCTTTCTATCTTTTCTTTTCTCTTCTCTTCTTTCTCTATCCTTGTGTCTGGAGTTTGAAATCCTGGACCATGATATTTATTAGTGTACTTTGCTTTTATTTTGAAATTTTCTTCTGTCTACAATGACATAGAATAAAGAAAACATCTCTAGATTATGGCTAAACAGACTGCTAAGATCTAATCCAGACAGAGTGACTGCCTTGGGGACAGCCGGCTAACTCTCTGCTTACACAGCCACTGAAAGGTATATCATCTCTATCTATCTGGATGGAAAAGGGGATTTTTGCCCCTATTTGGAGGGTTAATGAATGGGTAAGTCTCTGCCTTGATGCACCTTGATGGTCCTCATCATGTTAATGAGTTTTTAGTGCAGGCAAAAAACTGAAACCAGAAAAACCCCAAAGTTAACTTTTTTTCCTTGACTGTAATATAGATCAAAACTGTAGATATCCTAAATACAGAATGTCTGCTGTTTAAAGAACGGGAGGTAACAAGAACGAAACGGATTTTTTTTTTTATCAAGGGATTTTCTGGAACCCACGCCTGAGAAATCAGAAATAAATTAGAAGTACGCAGATTCTGATTTCCCAAATCAGCTAGTTAATGGGGAACTTGAGTAGCGAGGCCATCTGGCGAGCAGACTACAAACAAACACCATGTTCAACATCACTTCTGTTTAAACAAAATAGATGATAAGGTCTTGTGTACAGCATTTGGAGAGAGAGAGAGCAATTCTTTCTCCTTGTTGTAAGTGCTTTCCATTCACATATAAGTCATCAGCACCATCAATTTTCAGAAACTAATGTTAATGGTATATATTTCCCCATTAATTTACTGTACTCTGGTTGTTCTGAAGGAAGATTAGAGGAGGCCAGTTACTGTGTTTATGATTTTTTCCTGGAGGGCTTTATCATAAATTGGCATTGCTGATTTGACTGGAAGATAACGAAGAGGTTTGTTTTTTTAAAAACTGGTTGATGGAGCTCTGTTAGAAAGAAGGAGTGTATAGCATGTAATCACATTACTTTCTCCTTCTGGATCTGTTCAGTGAAAGACTGAACACTATATACATTTTTAAGGTATCTTTAAAGCTCATGTGTGTGCCCATGGAAATAACTCAGGTCCGAGACAGCGTAATTTATTTAACACTGAGTTGTGAAGACTGCCTCTTCCCATCTCCTAACCATGCCAAATTGCATGGATCACTCGAGGTTTTGAGGTTGTGAGAAAAAGGAAGTTGAAGGGCAGGCTCTGGGGAAAGAAGGTGCTGTTTCTCCTGCTTCCAGGGGGTCATCACCCTGAATCAGAAGAAAATACAGTTTTCATCCTTTCTGTTCATATGAGCCGATTCCTATGGTCCTCATAGAGCTAAAAATTCATTCACACTAATGGGAGTTTTCATAGTGTTAGGACTGTGGGATGTGGCTTTCCATTTGGGAAACAGCAAATTACACCCTCTGGGAAAGGAAAAGTAGAGTTCCATTTCTTATGCATGCCAGGTGAACGTATGCACAGAAATCATGGGATTTGTGATCATATCTTCAGGGTTTATAGGGGAATCGTGCGTGTGTATGTGTGTGTGCTCACATGCTTGTAGGCATGTGACTCCTCTCTGTTTAATATGAATATGGGCATCAGAATCTCTCTCTTCCATCTTAAATCCAGATTAAAGACTCATCTTTCTTCAAAGCTTTTTCAGATTTTTTCCCCACATTTTCACATGTCTTCTAGCCTCATTATCGAACCTTTTACTATTTCAGTCAGGAATGGAAGTGATAAATAGAATCTTGGTTGCTACCCAAGCAAAGTTGACCTAAGTGGTTATATCAATTTCTTAAGTCACAGAGGAATTCCCAGGGACCAGGGTAGAACTGAGCAGGCTGCCCTGGGCAATTAGTTCCGTAGAGGTAGTTCCTTTTGGGACATTGAATTCTAGCGCATTGCTACGCAGCAGGTTTTGATTTTTAAAAAAACAAATTTGAAAGGTGCCCCGCAGAAAAGTGTACAGATCACAATCGTACAGCATGATTAATTTTCATAATATAAACAAACCCATATAACCAGCATCTGAATGTGGAAACGGAAACATGACCTGTTTACTTTAAAAGTGTGAGAATCTTCAAATTTTAGGTATTTTGCAGCTTACTAAGCGTGACAATGTGGAAGACTTATAAAAGATACCACGCGACCTTTACATTTGCTTTTGGATGAAGAATATAATCTATATTCAACATTTCATGGTCCCGCAGAAGATCAACAGGGTTACAATTAATCCCAAAGCATTTTTACTTCTTTTAGGACATAGAGCACTTTTCATAGAATTTCAAAAAGTGACCCCATTTTTTCCTCTGAATATGGTATGTCCCAGTTTAGTATACAAGTCAGTTCATAGTTTTTGGAAAGACAGTTCAGAACTCTGTTGGTGAGGAAATCAGCTTGGGGTCTCAACATTGCTCCCCCAAATCCACCATCTCATTGGCACAGTCACGTAAGCAAATATAAAATGTAGGTTTTGTGAGGAAGGCAGAACCAAGCATCTGGAAATTCACTTCTGCTTCCTCATCCCACTGAATAGCTACCCTCGCCCACGGGACAGAGAGCGGAATTCCAGAGCTCAGGTTCAAACTGTGGGTCCCACCCAGCCCCAGCACCTAATAATGATTCTTATAGTTGGGGAGCCCTTGTTTTATTTTTTTAAATTTATGTTAAACTTCATAATCAAATCTTCAGAAAAAATCATGTTTTACTAATTGAAGAAAAAAAAAAAAGCCTGTCTCACACTTTAGAAAGCAAACATTAAAAACATGCCGGCTGACATTTGGGATAACTCCTGGAGGACAGCAGGGACATGTGTCTCTAAAGCAAAAACAAGCAAGCAAAATTCCATCTACCAGACGCCGGCCTTAAAATGGGAACGGCGCGAAGAAAAGTTAGATACACAAACAACTTTTTAACTGCTACACGCAGTAAGTAGCTGCGGAGTCAAGGGTTGTTAATGACAGAAAGTTTACCATGAGCCAAGGGTGCGGTATCCAGAGTGAACACAGTATCTGTAAGAAAACCCGAAGCTCTTCATACGGGCTCTCACTAGTGATCCCTATTCTAGAAATGTGAACATCCATAAAGCTGTTTCCAAAGGCTTTTCCAACTACATATTGCGATTCTCTTTCAGATGTATGAGCCTTGGCGTGTTAATGATACAAGCAGAATACCATACTTCTCTCTTGGGTATGAAATTCCCTAGTCAGCAAGGTTAATCAGAGTCTTTTATTAATCAGTGTAATGCACTTTAAGCATTTCGTTTATGGCCCACAGCTGCGGGTTCTTTGGTCGGTAGTCATGTTTTTAATTAAAATAACCAATGAGTGATTTCGCAGGAAAACTTTTTGGCAGGTGTTTTATCTACTTTACCAAGTAACAACTGCCTTCCAAATATCTTGAAAGCTCTTACTACCACTCTCTTAATAAATAATCTCTTTATCACCTCATTTTCCTCTTTGCCAGAAATTTGCTCTCCTACAATCCTCTTACCATCCTAGGGTTCTTTTCCCTTCCTGGGTGTTCAAACTTTTTTTTTTTTTCTTTCTTTTATTTTAAGATTTTTTTTTTTTTTTTAATTTATTTGACAGAGAGAGAGAGCAGGAACACAAGCAGGGGGAGTGGGGAGGGAGAATTAGGCCTCCCCCAGAGCAGAGAGCCCAATGAAGGGGGGGGCTCGATCCCAGGATACTGGGATCATGACCTGAACGGAAGGCAGACGCTTTAACGACTGAGCCACCCAGGCGCCCCTCAAACTTTTTTCTTTTAAATGTTGCATTTCAAGCTGGCTTTTCCCCCCCTCTCCTGGGGGGAGTTCTGCGGTTTATCCTGAAAATGTTAGCTATTAAAAGATAGCCAAGAATTGTGCTTTCGTCTATAATCCTTCGGTACTGTGCAAATACGTGGACACAGGCCGAGCAAATGTCTGCTAATCCAGCGCGAGCAGCGTGTGTAACCTTTGGCTGTAATAACAGAGGCTTCTCATGTGTGGGGTGTTTTGGACTCAGAGAACATTGTAGCTGATCACTGTTGCGCAGCCCAGACTTAGCTGAAAATTTCCCAGAGAGGCGAACCCCCCCAAACACAGAGCAGAGTCAATCCCTTCTTCCAAAAGGTAGCCTGAACACGGACCCTCTCTACCATATTTCCTGAGCTGAGGGCTTCCTCCTCCGCCATTCAGGCCTGTCTCTTCGGTTTCAGATTTAATTAAACACACTCAGACGCGCGCCCGTGCGCGCGCACACACACAGACACACACACAGGATCACTCCGAATACTTTTGTAGGGGTTAAACTTCTAAAATGCTTTTAGAGCTTTTTGCGTACAAGCGCTGTTGGTTTTAGGGGGCGGAGAAGCGGGCAGTCAACCTGTCACCCGCGGCGGTTTAAAGACTTGGGGAGACCAGAGATTGGGTTGATCTGTCCCTACCGGTTAGACAGGCACGAGCGCTGTGTGCTCCTTAATCTTATCCTTATTTGTAAAGCGGAGACTTTGTCAAGACCCTCTCCAAATCCCCTGCGTGCCGATAATCTGTAATGTTATGAAGGGGAAATGATATAAACAGATGATGCGTCACGGTCTGGGGAAGGTGAAAAGTGACTGTAGATGCTATAAATCCACGTGGGCATGGCCTGCCTTTGAGAGACTCTGCGGGATTTTTGCCCAGGACGGGATCTGTAGTCTCGTCTCTGTTAAACTCCTGGCTCAAGCAGAGTTCCTCGAGCCATTGCTACTGGCGCACTGCAGAACTGGGGGCGTGGGGGGGGGGGGGCAGGCGAGGTGAGTGGCTTACAGTTTTGGGGAGGCAGTGGCTTCCTGACTCCCCCTCAAGGGCTTTGTTCCCAGGTTCCACTCCCCCCCCCCTTTGTGCCCATCTGAGCACACAGGGCAGCCTGCCATCTGCAGGGGGTAGCAGAGGGGACTCTGAAAAACAAACGCTCAGAATTATCACACTCTAGGCTCGCAAGTCCTGGGATAATTCTGCCCTGGAAAGAAGGAAGAGTGTACAAAATGAAGATGTCCGATTGGTTAGTTAGCTGTAGTTCTGTTGTGCTGTGACTGTTGGAGACTGTACATTAGAAGGCAAATTCTGATGTCTTGGAGTTTCAGAAGCAATACAGCATTTTAATAGGTGTTGCCTCACTGTGGTTTCTGAGGATGGCCTTACCTCAGGTTTGGTCCCCAGAGTGGGTAGGTGAGGTGGGAAGGACACTCTTGCTGCTTCCCACACTGGGTACAAAGTGACCTGTGGCTGCAGGCTCATTTTAAGGTGTGACTGCCCAAGGTGTGACCATCCATAGCCTCCTTGCTATGGGCTGCTCCGTTCTCTCCAGAAGGCTTTCCCGCTATGCCTGGGGTTGAATGATCTGGAATCTCAGCCCCACTCCACCCCCACGCACATACACACCACCACCAAAAAGTTCTGCCGCGTGGCTTCAAGATACACTTCAGTGGGCCGTGATCTGTATCTGACAATCTGTCCCCTTCCCATTTATTCAGCTTCTAGGGGCAGCAAAGGTGTCTTGTTGCCAACCACTTACACACATTTCTGTCTAGGAGAGGTGACTGGTAGGCAGAAGCTCATCCGGGGTGGCTGAATCCCAGGACCCTGCTGTCTCCAAGGCTGATTTACTGGTTAAAGATTATGACCAAAGGAGCAGGCGGAGGCCAGGGACTGAGAGACTAAGGACGACTGATGCCTGGAATAAACGGGACAGGAGAGATTCTCCAGGTGCTACTGGGAATTTAAGAAGAAGAGAAAACATCCACCAGCAAATGCATTTCCATATCAGAGATGTGGCGTAGTATAGATGAATTCAGGATCTGCTTTCTTTCCTCGTGATTTGTGAAGCAGGATGGTTGCTAAAACCTCTTCTGCTTCCACAAAGACAAAGACAGATGGAAACCCTGCATTGCAGATATCCTGAGTCCATTAGCTTGGACTGAGGCGGGCGACGTATGGCTCTGGCAGGCTGAGAAAGTGGCAGTTTTCTCATCTGGAAAATGAAAGGCTTGGACTGGATAATCTTCCCTCCAGCGCTAACATTCTGTGTTTTCTTTGATTTTACATCAAAATGGTGTTTTCTTAATCAGTTCTCTACTGCTTCCTTTTCTGGGATCATTTTTCTTCCCATTGCAGAAGCAGGCACGAGTTTCCAATCAGTGGGTGCACAGAGCTGCCAAATGTTTGCTGCTAATCAGCAGGCAAAATGTAGTCCAGTTTCCAGATCTGGAACCAGCTTCTTTCCAAGACAGTTAGAAGAGACTGGCTTTGCAAATTGCTTGTTGAGGAAATCTGAGCGTTAAAATGACTGATTAAGTACTGGTGCTAATGTGATTCATTCATTATCAAAAGCAGGTTGCATACCACAGAGCCTGAAAACTCTGCACTCTGCTCGGAACAGAGATTCAATGCACACAGCTAAATAAGAATGTATAAATGGGTACACACACATGTAGCATGTGTGCCTATCTGTTTACACACACACACACACACACACATTACAGGCACAGGGTTGATAATTCCACAGCCCAGACTGTCCGTGATACTGTTTGTCTCTGCCAGAGAAAAGTCCCTATCAATGATCCCCTTCCCTTCACAGTGTCTGGGATCTCAAATTAGTAGCTTAACGCTTAGTTCTATTGGTTGAATCCAGATTCCTACATAAATTTGGATAATCTAAGAGGTTCACACTTTAAAAAATCCTCAGTTCATTAGACTTTAGTGGGAATTAACTTTGTATTTCTTTTTAAAGAGGCGGTGTGGATAAGGAGAATGCTGAGAGGGATAGAAAGTCAAATGGCCTTAGAATTATGAATAGAATGAGAAAGGGATGTGTGTGTGTGTGTGTGCGCGCGTGCGTGTGTTTGTGTGCGTGTGTATGCATGTCTATGGTGGAGAGTGGCTTACAGAAAAACAAATTTCAGCTGGGTTCATTCATTCCCTCAGGATTAGTCAACATTGTGCACGACCCTGTAATATGGTCTTTGAAGCTAAATTATCTTTCCACCTCTGAAGAGGGGACAATAGTTTATTTTTAATTTTACTTATTTTCGTAAATAGGTATACACGCACAAGGCACTGAATTTAAAAGCTCAAAAAGGAGGCATCTGAGGACGAGTAAGTCCATGTCCTTGTCTCCCAGCCCCTAGTTCTTGGAGGTCACTGCTTTAACCAGTTTCTTGTTTGAGGGGCTGATAAATATTCTCACATATGATAGCAGGTTCTCCACACTGATCAGCTCCTGCCATTCTTGCTTGGTAATATATCTTGAGATTTTCCCGTATCCGTACACACAGAACTGCCCTCTTCTTTATAACAGCTGTATAGTATTCAATTGTATGGACACACCAAAAAAATTTTTAAACAGTCTCCTATTGATGAAGATAGAAATTGTTTCCAATGGTTACCCATTAGGAACATTGTTGTAGTGTGGTGCCTGTTCTTATCCACAGGCCAGGTTATTATAACCCCTGAGAACTTCATACTTTTCACAGACTTCAGTGCAGGTGGTGTTTGTTCTTGGAAGTTGTGCAATACAGTGACCCTGACGGGGGCGCCTGGGTGACTCAGTTGGTTAAGCCTTTGCCTTCGGCTCAGATCATGATCCACGGGTCCTGGGATTGAGCCCCGCATCGGGCTTCCTGCTCAGTGGGGAGCCTGCTTCTCCCTCTTTCTGCTGGCTGCTCCCTCTCCTTGTGCACGCTCTCTCTCTCTGTTAAATAAAATAAAATAAAAAAAAGTGGCCCTTAGAATTCTCTCACGTGAGTGATTATACTTGTAGGATAAATACCAGGAGTAGCACGTATGTGACGTTTCTCACTTAAATGAGAGAATTTTAATACCCGATCACCGGACCCCCTTGTAATGTGATCTTCAACCTCCAAGGGCCCTCTAGATGTTCATCATTCGTGCCCAGAAGTATTCACAATATTCTGGATTCATTCTGGCCTCATCTACTCAGTAGAGAATACAACTTTCACCCCTTTTTTTTGGGGCACTGCACTTACATTAATGGAGCTTCAGACCGAGTTAGCTTTTTGGCAGCTCCATCCCCCGTTGGCTCCTTTTGAGAATTCCGTCAACTCAAATCCCTAGGTCTTTTCTCAAATAAATTAGCATTAAACCATATTCCACTTACCTTGTACTTGTATAGTGGAATTTTATAACTTAAAAGCAAACTTCTGATTTATCCATGTTAAAATGTATTTTGTTGTTTCAGCCCTAGAGTCTCTTCCGAGCTGCTGGGTTATCTCTACATCTTCATCTGGGCCTCAGTATTTTATCTTCCTGAAGCCATTTTCCATTACCCACCCCTACTGAGCTTAATATTATGGCTCTAGGTACTGACACGGGAAGAAGGTTTATAAAATTACGTTTGTTATGGCTTGTGAGACATGTGAGGGAGAGAGCAGGGAAGGGAGGAGAGAGAGAACGTTTCCAACAACTAATGGGAAGAATTTATCTAAGATCTCAGTTCTAGGATCAGCCATGCTTCTCCTGAGCAATTAATTTGTGTATAGCTTGTGGGCATAGTTAATTGTGCAATATATCATGTTTTCCTATTTATTTTGGCTGCTAGGAAGTGCAAAGGCAAATTTGCAATGTGGCTCTAGTGTATAGGACATGGTTTCTATTTTGTGTACCGATCGTACCCTGGACCACTTTTTATTTTCCTACCTTATTTTTTTCCCTTTGCCCTTAGATCATTTAAAAAATCTTGTATTGTGTAAAATTTGTGAGTTGCCTTAAGTTTTTCTTCCATAAGAGATATTATAAAAACCAATAGGCAGGCACATATAAAATCTTCACAAGACAAATTTTTTTTTGAAGATTTTATTTATTTATTTGACAGACAGAAATCCCAAGTAGGCAGAGAGGCAGGCGGCGGGGGGTGGGGGGAAGCAGGCTCCCCACCGAGCAGAGAGCCTGATACAGGGCTCGATCCCAGTACCCTGGGATCATGACCTGAGCTGAAGGCAGAGGCTTTAACCCACTGAGCCACCCAGGGCTCAGTGGGTTAAAAAAAAAGACAAATTTTTTAAAGACATCAAACACATTCATACCTCTGATGGACAACAACAGCAGCAACTATAAGGCAAAAGAACCATGATGGAATAAAAGGTATAATCTTGTAACTAACAGCTTCAGAAACATTCAAGGCAATGATTGAGAGTTAAAACAATAAGAGTCTCATGTAACTCACCATGTAAAATAAAATGTGATTCCATAAATGAAGGTGTCAAACTCAAATGCCTTGGAAGGGCCAGGAAGAATCAGTAAATAAAGCAATGAGGTAATGGAAAATGCTAGAAACTGAGAGACTCAAGAATGCCTGTCCTGCTCAAGATATCCAAGCATGCTTCTAACCTAGACATTTGCAGACCCACCAACTTCTGAATCGCTCCCCGCCCCCGATTTTATGAATGTGACCAAAGTAAGAGATTTATAAAAATTTTCACAAAACAGAGAAAAATCCTAGGCCAAAAACTTAAACTTTCTTTCCTTTTCTTGTCCAGGTTACTGGTTGCCTAGTTATAAGTTAAAGTCTTCCTGGGCAACAGGCTTGCATCTCTCTGTCTTGTTTGGTCACGTGGAATGTCTTCTGGTGCTACTGGACCACAACGCTACAATCAACTGTAGACCCAACGGGAAAACCCCCCTTCATGTGGCTTGCGAAATGGCCAACTTGGATTGTGTTAAGATCCTCTGTGACCATGGAGCAAAGCTCAATTGCTACTCCTTAAGTGGACACACAGCTTTACACTTCTGTACCACTCCTAGCTCCATTCTCTGTGCCAAGCAATTGGTTTGGAGAGGTAAGACTTTCTGGGTGGCTGGCATGGTCGTCTACTTGCACGCTCACGGTTATGAAACTTGGTGATCATTAGTTTCTTCAAGCAATGTAGTAGGTATCCCATTTATAAGTCTAAACACCTATATATACACATATATATGCACACATATATATATTTATAAAATTATGTATTTATATAACTATATAAATGTATGTGTTGGTCCAGGTGAACTCAGTGATGATCCACTGACTTATGTGGGGGTTTTTTGTTTGTTTTGTTTTGTTTTGCTGATATTCCACTTGCTTGATTGCTGAAGCTTTAGATTAAGTCTCAAAATCAGAGTGAATTTCCCCAGATCAGTTTTAAACACGAGAAGTTTCAGATTGCTCTGAGACCTCGAAGTGAATGAGTCAAAGCTGTACATGACATAACGCATGGATTGCAGAAGAGAGCTCTGGACTAAAGCTGTAAGTTTAGGAATTGTCAGGGATCGTTTAGGAATTGTTATAGATTGTATTTGAAGCCAAGGGAATCAATGAAATCACTTGGATAAAGAGTGTGGAGAGAAAAGAGAAGGGAGGACCAAGCCCTGATAAATTCTTACATTTAAGATGTTAGCAGGATGAAGAGGGGCCAAGGAGAGCAAAATAGATTGGTAAGTGAAGTGAGAGAGAGAGAGCCCGAGAGCATTTTTGGCATCAGGGGGACTAAGAAAGAGGCAGGTTCAAGAAGGAGGAGACGGTCAGCTGTATCGATGGCCACTGAGACATTTAATTAGATGTTCCATAGATTAAGTGACAGAATTATCACTGACAAAAGCAGTTTGGGTGAAACGGTGCGTGTAGAAGCCAGATTTGAATGGTATAAGGTGGGAAAGGGAGGATAAAAACTGGGGATGCCACATACAACAACTGTTCAAAGTCTGGCTGCACACGTAAGCATGAGAGTCGCGTGATTGCCGAAGCGGGGCTGGGGACACAGCAGAGTGTTCTGTAGTTGGAGATAAAAGGAAATGTTTGTGTGCTGAAGGAAATGATTTATAGAAAGCCAACAGTTGAAAATGCACAAGACAGGGTAACTAAAAGGTTCAAATCTTAGAGGTTGAGATGGGGGGATATCCAGGGACTGTGCCTCATTTGCCTCATTTTTAACCAAGGGGCCAAAGTAAAGGATGACTTTAAAATGCCAGAGTGTTTATAGATGTGGCCGTGGTGAGATGCAGGGGTTCATATCTGATAACCTTCCCCCCTCAGTAATGGATAAGGCAAAGTCATAAGCCAAAGACACCAGCAGAAAGGGTGGAAATTTTGATGAGGTTGGGGAGCGATGGAAAGGTCATGGGGAAAGATTAGGAGAACAAGCTTAAAGGTGCCAGGGTCTTCTCAACCTGTGAGAATCCAAGGGGGAAAAAAATCCATCCAGCTTCCTCTCCTTTGTGCCTGCCTGGGGTAGGGGAGGGGTCTAGAGCAGATATACGTGGAGAGGAGTAAGGGACAGTCGGGGCGAGCCACCTATAGCACGTGGTCATCACTCCCAATCACACTGACTTAAATATTTAGGGGTTTTCGATATTGTTTTTGCTTATAGTTTAATTGATTCATTAAACTTTTAAGCTTTTTTAAAAAATTTTATTATGTTATGTCACCATACAGTACATCCTTAGTTTTTGATGTAGTGTTCCATGATTTATTGTTTGCATATAACAACCAGTGCTCCTATTTTTAAAATTGTTAGAGTTAAGACACTATCTATTTGTTTAATTTTTGACTTTTAAGATTGTTGCCTTTTCATCAGACTTCATGAACCACAGACTCAGACAAGCTGTCAAGCCTTTCGCCTTTCACTGCTCAGAGGCACCATCGGAGGGAAACTCATTCCCCAGAGGACGTGCTTATTGCCTGTCCCCTTTATCCCTCTTGGCAGAGGGAGACTACCTGGACATGAGAAGGAGCGGAGGTAGCAGGGAGACCAAGCAAGGCTCCCTGTAGGCTGCCACCAATGAATTAGACTAATAACGATCAAGGAGGAAGAATGAAGTCCATTAAAAACAAACTTGCTCTTAGGTCCGTGGCATCAAAGGCCAAAGCCATAAAGGAAAGAAAGATGAATTAGAGAAAGCAAAAATATTCAGTGTGCAAGTGGCACACGGATACTAAAAGAAAAATGCCCCTTCTTGATTTATTTTTTGCCTGAAATCACTTATATTACTAAAAACTGAAGAACAGTTGCATGTCTAATAGAAAAATTTTTTTTGAGGATTTTATTTATTTATTTATTCGAGAGAGAGAGGGAGAGAGGGCACAAGTGGGTGGAGGGGAAGAGGCAGAGGGAGAAGCAGACTCCCCACTGAGCAAGGAGCCCCACTCGGGGCTCCATCCCAGGACCCTGGGATCAAGACCCGAGCCGAAGGCAAACGCTTAACCTACTGACCCATCTAGGTGGCCCTTAACTCATTGCTATCCCCACTGTATGCAGAGTCATCTAGTTAGGAAGTGTAGGAGCCCCAGATGTGGATGTCTGGCTTTGGTGATCCTGCATTTGTGTGCATCTAAGCACAGAGTGTCCAAGTATATAAGGCAAAATCAGCAGAACTATATGACTTTGCTGCAGTTATCTAAGCACACGTCTCAAAAATGGAAAAACCTGAAGAAAGCAGAGACGGAAAAATAGAGATAAGACCAGCAATCAATGAGATTAAAAAAAAAAAAAAAAACCCAGACTTTAAGAAAGGCTTATCCACTGTATGGAATATTATTCAGTCATGAAAAATAATGAAGTCTGGATACATGCTGCAATATGGATGCATCTAGAAAATATGCCAAGGGAAAGAAGCCTGACACAAAAGGTCACCTAGTGTGTGAGTTCATTTATATGAAGCAGCCGGAAGAGGGAAACACACAGACAAAGCAGATTGATAGCTAATATGGGCTGGAGGGAAAGGGTAAGGAGTAACAGCTTAATGGGCATGGGTTTCCTTTTGGGGGGATGAAAATATTTGAGCAGTTGATAGTGGTGATAGTTTCACAATATTGTGTACGTATTAAATGCCACTAAACTGTATACTTTAAAATGGCTAAAATGATGAATTTTATGTTTTGTGAATTTTACAATAAAAAATTAAATAGAGTGGTGCCTGGGTGACTAGATAGTTAAGCATCTGCCGTCAGCTCAGGTCATGATCCCAGGGTCCTGGGATTGAGGCCCATATAGGGCTCCCTGCTCAGCAGGGAGTCTGCTTCTCCCTCTCCCTCTCTCCTCCCTACCTCCTCTCTCCCTCAAATAAATAAATAAAATCTTGGAAAAAAAGAAAAGACAAATTTTAAGCTGTGTTACCTCCATACCATATAGACATTAAAAATTATATTGTAAAAAATGCTCATTGACATGGAACAATTTTTAAAAAGAAGTTTATAAGAGAGTATGAACTGCATAAGCTTATTTTTCTTAAAAGTATATATGATTATGCATATCATGAAAGAATATGCAAATTATCAGAGTCAAACCTGATATCGTAGCTAATGTTACCTATAGCTAAGCAACTTCAAAAAACAAGTTTGTTATTTTAGATCCTTACTTCTAGAATCACACTTTCTTGTTTCTGTTTTTGTTTTTTAAGTGTGGTGCCCAGAAAATATATCAAAAGCAAAACACATTGTGAATCAGATAAATGGGGAAAATTTCACCCATTTTATGGATGGAGAAATAGAAGGAAAAAGTAGGGGGCTTGAAGTAGGTCTCCCAGTCTGGAAACCCTAGAAGAGTGAAAGCATCTTGCATTCTTTCTTTTGCATTTTTATTGTCTTCAGCCTCTGGACAGTGCTTGGCACATAGGAGGTACTCTGCAAAGGGTCTCTGACTCATCTGGGCATGGCTCCTGAGGGCACGGATGGGAACTCCTGCTGTTCCCATCATAATGGACACTGTTATGTTCATTGTTAATGAATGAAATGTGGTTGATGGTCAGTTTCACCCTCTCCATCTCTGGGGGGATAGTTGAAGGATGGATCTTCTCTCTCTTGGATTATATTGTAGGCACTTTGTGGGGAAGTCACATACATCACTTTGTGGCTGGACAGAGGGAACGAAGACAGCACACAGACAAGGAAAGTGAGTCAAGCTAACATTAAACTCGGGACTGGAGCAGTCCATTAGAGGGAAAACCAATGCCATGGCAACTGAAAACCGATGTAATTTCATTTGCTACTTAATGGACTCTTTGTAGAAAAAAGTGCTCTTTGTGGAAAAGGCTAATTGAGGCCAAAAAATTGCATGCAATTTTCGCTTAAAGGATTTTCCCCTATTTTTTTCAATGTTGCAGAGCCTGCTTTGTCCCTATGCTGGATTTTGTCCGCTATTTTTCTGTTTGCCTTTCTACTTAATGCCCCCCATCTTCTGGCCTTTGTTTCCTTTGGTATTAGTATAATAGTGCTCATCAGTTGAGAGGGCTTATTTACCTCAGTGAAAATGTCCTCTTCGTGAATCCTGCATTTCCCTACGAATAAAGAGAGTCAGGTCAGGTTTAGCTGGCTGAATAGCGGGATATTATTTCTACCTATTCCCTTTGGTAAGAGGAAAATGAAAGCTGCTTGCTTTGCTCTGCATGAAGCAAATCCTGACAGTTGGAGGAAAAAATTCTTACTGCAGGAAAGCTATAAAAATTCAAATGTTTCCTCCCAGAATGTAGCATGAGAGCAATGCAAAGGAGACCCTGCCTTGTCAATGACGGTCCCCTGCTACTTGATGTGATGATGACACAAGTTACCCGCATGCTAGGAAAGCCCCGTCCAGTGATGAGAACACAGCAAGGCGGGAAGTCATGGGTCTCCTCTTTAGTCCAGAACCAGAGATGCTGGCTCGACTGGCATCCCCGTCCCCAGTCGGTCACCCTGCATGTCGTTTCAGCTCTGACATTATACATCGTCATAGCACAAATTGGAGCTTCCTTGTCATTTGCAAACAGCTTTGGGGATTTTTGTCCCATCTGCTGTATGGTTAGTACCACCTGTACAATATGAATTTAATCTTTTCTTCCAGCTGACATTACTTATTAAATTCAATTTTAAAAGAAACTGGGTGTCACTATAAAAATTGATTTGTCACCGTAAAAAACAGGGCAAGATCCCTTGCCCTGCATAGAATGTAACGGTAACAGTAAATCACGGGCAGTGAAAATTCTTGACCTCCATCTGCCAAAAGACTCTTCTCTCAGATGGCAGAGAATGCCTCAAAAGCCTCATCTCCTCGTTGCTATTTTTTTTTTTTTCTAGAAACATTGTCTCCGATGATTCTGCTCTGAGTGAGTGAACTTGAAATTTATTTGCAGGCCATGTTGCAAACCTCCCCAGGTTGCAGGTACTCCAGCCCATTAAAAAAATGGCCCACGTAAGATCACAGCCCACCGTGGGGGACTCTGCCATAAGCGGCGTTTCCTGAAGTTGATGGTCTATTTAGTGGTAGAATTTAGAAGCATCCCCTTTAAAAGTAGGGGTGAAACAAGTCTGCTGCTCTCGCCACAATGTCAGCTCTGTCCTGGAGGTCCTTGCCAGCACAAAGAGAAAACAGAAATAAATAAGATGTACGAAGATGCGAAAGCGGAAAGCAAAACTGCCATTATTGCACACGATATGTTTGTCGGCTTAAAAAACAAGATAAACAACAAGAAAATCTGAGGTCGAATGGTTAGAATATGTAATTGAGTTCAGCGGAGGTACTGCATTTGCGATCAATATCCACAAATCAATTGTATCTCTATATACCGGAAATGAGCAGCCTGAAATTATTACATAAGAAAAGATGTATTTATGTATGTTATGAGAAATTTAAGGGACCTAGGAAATATATTCCACAAAAGCGTGGAAAAATATAAAAATGGATGAGAAGACATTAAGAAGATACAACATTCAAGGTTTAGCATGAAAAATGTAGTTCTTGGGGCGCCTGGGTGGCTCAGTGGATTGGGCTGCTGCCTTCGGCTCGGGTCGTGATCTCGGGGTCCTGGAATCGAGCCCCGCGTCGGGCTCTCTGCTCTGTGGGGAGCCTGCTTCCTCCTCTCTCTCTGCCTGCCTCTCTGCCTGCTTGTGATCGCTCTCTGTCAAATAAATAAAATCTTAAAAAAAAAAAATTAAAAAAAAAAAGAAAAATGTAGTTCTTAATGACTCCCACCTAAGTGGCAGTCAATTTCATTTCTTTTAGCTGATGAGTTTGGTGTTTATCTCCATATTGCTAAATAAATACCATTTGTTTATGCATAAAATTGAAAAGAAAAGTAGCAACATAAGCAATTTCTGATAATCTATTTATCATAATGGAAGATGTAGCTCTGGCTCCTTTTCTACACTCTACACTTCCCTTCCCCCATACAAGTACCTTTCTTGTCTTCCATCCTCACAATATCATGACATTATAATCATGAGGCTTGTAGTAAACTGGGATAACTTCTCCTTGGTACATTTTGTTTTCCCTGGAGTTGTCTCATTTTTTTGCTTAGTTTCCTATGGATTATCACTCTTTTAAACTTTTTGCCAATGGTTTTAATCTTTTTTGAAAATATTTCAGTTCAACAGGCATATGGTCATTGCCATTTTCTTACCAAAATAATAATAATAATAATAATCCCTTCTGGAGCCTTCAGACTTAGATGGTCCAACTGCCATCCTGGGATCTCCATTCCCCACCATCCTAGCGGCTCCTTGGGCCTTTCACCTGTGTCCTGGGTCCTGAGTCTCCCTATATCTTGGTTTGTTGCCTGTTTCGGCCAAGTACCTTGTCTACTAGATTTCTGAGAAAGGGAGCAAGAGACTCCATGTCCCCCAAAATGCACTTATCCTATCCTGACATGGCATAGAATTCCAGATGGATCATCATCTGGATATATGTACAGAATACATATATGGAATAATGTACAGAATACATTATTCTGTATTCAGAGTAATGAATACATTTCTCCATTTCCCTCTAGTTTCTAGTACCTCTGCTAAAAGATCAGGAGCCATTTTATTTCTTCATCTTTTGTATGTGACCTATTATCTCCTGTCTTTTTGTCTTTGGTGTTCTGAAATTCCATGATAATCTGCCTTTTTTTTTCCCCATCCATTGTACCAGGTCCTCTCAACCCCCAAAGGTGCATGTCTATAAGTCCTGAGAAGTGTTCCCGAGTTCTTTCCTTCTGTTTTCTGTATGCTCTGGCCCTTGAATTCTTATACTTTACATATTGTACTTCTTGCATTCTTTCTCTAATTGTCTTGTCTTGTCTCTCCTGTTTTTTGTTTGTTTTTATTGAGCCCAACACGAGGCTTGAACTCATGACCCTGAGATCAAGACCTGAGCTGAGATGAAGAGTCAGACACCTAATCGACTGAGCCACCCAGGAGCCCTGTCTCTCCTGTTTTTTATTTCTTTATCTTTATGCTTCCCTTCCTGGGAAATGTATTCCAGATTATTTTTCTCTGTCTTTTTTTAATAGTCTCTATTTACTATATTAAAGGCTTTGTTTAAATTTTTATAACCATTAAATATCTGCTGATAGTTAAGATCGAGTAACTAAAAGCTGATTTGGAATCTCAGGGTATGGGTAAGGTTAATTTAACTATTAGCTTTGCTATGTGGTATCTGGCTGCATCTTTTATTTGAGAAATCTCTGAAATAGTATCTTTGGGTCTTTTCTTTTAGTCTGGCCAGATTCTAAAAAACAAACAAAACAAAACGAAAATCCTCTACCTGATTTCTACCTGGGTTAAGGCCTACTTGTCAGTTTTCTAAGCGCTTTTAGGAAAAAGGGCTGGGAATGGATAAGGAATACACATGCTGTCTAGGAGGCTCTGTCTTCTCCTCTTGGCCGAGCTAACATCTAGCACCTAAGGCCCTAATTCAGACATCAATTCCAAAGCTCATTCTTCCTGAACTCCCTTCAATGAAGTCAGGCCCCTGTGTCACTCTGTATTCTCCCAGCAGGTAGTTTTCCTTGGTGGCACTTACATTTCGTTTAGTCCTTTGATCAGTACCTGTTTCTCCCACTCTGTTTTATAAGAGCAGAGTTTTGCTCTGCATAGTGCTGTGTATGTAGTCCGTGTCGGTTGCTGGTTGTGCAGCATTCATGAATGTTCCATGGAATGCAGGCACCAGAACTAGGGAGGAGACCGGGGTCAAACCAGAGCAATTCTGTCATCGTCACTGGCAAGATGACTCTTGGTGTATCGTCCACTGCTCTCCTTGTTTCTTTTCCTACATGAAGACCGTCTGAAGAAGGGAAAAATCAGAAGTGTCAAATACTATCGAGGTAGAAATCTAGTAAGTGGAGAATTTAAAAGTTTACGTTAATTTAATGACATGGAAGGACTTGGAGATAACGGTATTAGTTGAGGCGTGGATGCAGAAATCAGAGTGGATGGATTGATAATGAAAACAGGTTATGAGTGTGAACAAACCCACGGAGGAAGAGAGAAAACAGCAGGGCAGAGCATGGGGAAAATGGGGTTGAGGATGGCCTTCTTTTAGATGACGGAGACCTGAGCATTTAAAAAATGGGTGAGGGGTGGACACGGAGGACAGAGGAGGAGGGAGGGGTAATTTAGGGTGTAAGGATTCTGAGAAGTTTGGGAAATGAGATCTAGAAGCAGGTAGAGGGATTGACACTCTAGAGAGGAGAGCCCGTTTCAGTGTAGCTGGAGGCCAAAAAAAAAAAAAAAAAAAAAGGAGAGGATGGGAATTGATGGGCCTGGATGGTTTAATGAAGTTTCCATCTGAAAGGCATTTTCTATGTAAAAGAGGAGGTAAACAGATCTGAGAGTGGGGAAAGAGAGAAGAAAGAGTTCAAGAATCGAGGAGGTAGAAGAGGCTTGAAACAATTATTATGGATACTGGGGGAATAAATCAGGCAGAGAAAGAGAATCACTGGATGGCTGACCGTCTCGAGGACCCAGCTGAGTGTTCTGTTTGACTGGATGGTGGTACTGGGCTGGTGGAGTTGGCAACTCAGCGGGAAGTGTGATTTTTGCTAGACAGCTCTCTGCCACTTGGCTGTGGGTACCAAGACAGGAGCTAATTGGGTTCATTCATAATGCCAGGTGGGCGCTTGGAAGAGTCGGTGGTGGTTTAAGGTTTTGGCAAAAGGGTAATTGAAAAGATGGAATATGGAAGTAAGCTGGGTAGGGAGAGGAGGTGAGTCAGGATCATCTGCTGGACAAAGAGAACACAGACAGGGGTTCTAACAAAACCCAGACACAAAGATAAGCAGCGATGGTCAGAAAATTGAATGTGGGAATTTGTGATTTCTGGAGCCGGGTCAGTTGAAACTAATGACTCAGCCCAGGTATGACTGTGGGTGGGAGTCATAGGGTCAGTGAATGGGAGAAAGTCACTGGAGGGAATGAGATCGGGACCCTGAAAGAACAGGCCACGGGGTGGTCATCCACATGGTTGTTAAAGTCACCCAGAATTTGCGTGGCGAGGGATAATGTGAGTCAATCAGCCCAAATCTTCAGAAACGGATGGGGGAGATAAGTGTATTCAGGAAGAAGGGCAGGTGATATAGATTTAAAAAAAGAAAAAAAAAAAAAAAAGAAAAGCAGAGCCCTAAAGAAGCTGGGATGTTCTTTTCATTTTTATTTATTTTTTCAAGAGAATTAGGGAGTAATTGGAAGCAGCAACGGGGAGCCCGATGTATGAAAAAGAACACCCAGCTATATGCTGCAGGCCAGAGTTAAGCATCCTGCATCCTTTCTTTGAGCTCAGAACAGGGCAAAGCTAGTTGCGTTGCCATGGTGACCAACGCCCTGTCTCCAGGCTCATTAATCCTGTGTTCCAAACGAAGCACTTAGCGATAGCTTCTGACTAGATGCAACAAAGCTCTGCATACTGAAAAGGGCACATTCATGGTAAGCCGGGGAAAAAGGTTTTCAATTTCATTCATTAAACTTGAGTAAATAATTTAATATCTTTGTGCGTCAGTCCTCCTAGCTAATGAATAAGGATAAATGCTTAATGGAAAATCTAGCCTAATAAAGTTAACAGCATCAGCTTTACATATAAAGAAAATTGATGTTGCCGGTCTATATGCATATAAGGGGAAAATGGAAAGGAAAATAACATATATTAAGCATCTACGAGGTGGGACGTCAGGTACTTTAAAATAAAATGACTCACTTAATCCTTGCAACAACCATGTGAAGCAAGTATCATTCCCTTCATCTTGTAGATGAAGAATTGGAAACTCTGAGACATTAACTAAGGCCCCCAGTTCACACAATTGGTAGGATTCGAGGAGGCCCGATTCTGGCCGATTTAGGCTCATGAGGCCCCCACCTGGCTGAAAACCATATACAGCTTATCTTTCTGGGACATTGGGCTAATTAAAAAAAAATTAAGAGAAAAGTTTGTCCTAAGGTGACATTGCCGATATGAGAGAGAAGTTTAAATGCTGTGTTAGAATTCCATTCGCTTCAAAAAATTCGCTTCCATTAGATGTTTTTAAAGGCTTTTCTTGAAAAAAAAAAAAAAAGAAGACAGCTGTTTATATTAGAAGTGTGTTTAATTAAAAGATGTGAAAAACTGTCAAGGCTCCGTCTAAAATGAGTCCCTCCAGAGCAATTGTTATCCCCACTTTGAGTTCCCGGTGCATGGAACATGGTACCCGGTATGTGGAAGGCTTAGGGTTGCAAAACAGAAGTTGCTTTTTTTTCTTCTGGGTCTAATGACTTCATTTGGTTTTTCTGGGTTTGTTCCAGCTTGAAAAAGATATATTAAAAATCCATTAATTCATTTTCCTTAAAATTAAATCTTTAATTAAAAGCAACGCTGATCAATTTCTAATTTTTGCCTCTAACAATGTGATACAACAAGGTTTAAAATAAATAGAAACAACTTGGTGCAAGTTAAATATCCCTGTCACTAAACTTGGTTGTTAGCAATTTTTTTTCTCCAAATACTAATGGCTTAGTTGTACCTATATGACTATGCCAGGCCTATTTTCTTAAATTCAGGCTGATTACTTCTTCCCCAGATGATTCCCGAGTGCGTCTTCAGAGGGAAAGTGTTAATTCCAGCCTTTTGTCCCCTGTCAGTAGTAGAGATTTTTCTGACTGGTTCTCTTTACTTTATATTCTCCTTTCAAAGGCTATATGTGACTTGCGTTGTGAGTTTTCAGTCCGGACGTGTTATCTTTTTTTTTCTTTAACTTTTTTTTTTTATAACTAGAAGAATCTGAAACCAGAAATTGAAGAATGACATTTTTATGGTCCCGAACTACTTTATTTTTTTCCTTATTTATCAGCACGTCTCTAATTTGTTTCTTACTCGGAGGAGCCTGGATTGGATCATCCCCTGAAACATTTTAAACACCACTTAGTAAAAGATATCGGATCTATAAACAGAAATGCAAGCATTTTCTTTGTCATCTCCCAAAATAATAACTAATGGAAGATAATCTAAACAATTTTAGAATGAGACTCAAGGGCCCAGATTTGGAGGTAAAATGATTAAATCAAACAAGAATCTGCAGCTCCCAGCTCGGTTTTCTATTAAGCTAACCATGAAAACACAGCAATATGAAAACTGATGATAAAAGGGTTTAGGACTGGAAGCTAAGATCAAGCATAGGCCAGCTTCCTGAAGAAGTTTCTACTAATTAGAAAGTTAATCGGAACAGAGTGGACCCCTTTCTTTTCTGAGATGAAACAGCTCTCCTGTAGTCAGAAGAGGTAATAGCCAGCCCCCACTGAGAGCCTCGGAGGGCCCAAGACGTCTGGGGAAGACCCTTCTGGGAGGGTCTCTTGCTTGCATTCATTTGCAGCCTGGGAAGTCCCAGCAGTCCTGAAACAACCTTCAATTAAGAGGGCCACAGAACCTAGCGGTAAAGGCAGGAAATAAGTTCACTTCTTGCAAGCAAAATTGAATTAACCTGGGTGGCAGCAAAAAGAAAAGACTGAATAAGATTTTCCAAGGGAAAATTTGGCCTACAGGTAACAGTTAATAATATTAACAACAACAACAATCAGATATGGCATTTCTATTGCCATAACCCTCACAGCTTTTCTAGGTGATTCTTCTATTATCACATATGCAGATTTGAAAGGCTGATCTTTTATTTTATTTTTTTAATATTTTATTTATTTGACAGAGAGAAATCACAACTAGGCAGAGAGGCAGGCAGAGCAGAGAGCCTGATGCAGGGCTCGATCCCCAGACCCCGAGATCACGACCGGAGCCAGAGGCAGAGGCTTTAACCCACTGAGCCACCCAGGCGCCTCAAAAGGCTGAGCTTTTAATTGGTTGATGGAAATACCGGGTTTTGAAGACAGAATGACCTCAATGCGGAGTACTTGCTTTCTCCACGAGGTGGTGCTACTTCTCGTTTGCTACTTGGAATCCTTGCCAGGAACGGAAGTCTTGGGACTGCACCATGGCCTTATTCTGTGAATCTGTCTCCAGGGTAGAGTGGACATGTCAATCAGTAAACCTGCTACTTGCTCAGATCCTTCTAGAACTGTGCCTTAGGCACAGTCCCTGATGACGGGGCTTAGGTTGTTGTGTTATGTAATACTGGATCCTTCCCCACCAGAGCTGATAAAACCAGGGTGGTGGTATTCTATCCAAGGGGCTGGATATGAAAAGATGCATTCAGGTACAGTGCTTATGAACATAAGTACTGGAGTCAGATTTCTTGGGTTCAAATCCTGCTAGCCCACCATTCACTATCTACATGAGTAACCTCTTGGAATATTTATTTATTTATTTATTTATTTATTTATTTATTTATTTGACAGAGAGGGGGATCACAAGTAGGCAGAGAGGCAGGCAGAGAAAGAGGGAAGCAGGCTTCCCGCTGAGCAGAGAGCCCGATGCGGGGCTCGATCCTAGGACCCTGAAACCATGACCTGAGCTGAAGGCAGAAGCTTAACCCACTGAGTCAACCTCTTGGAATCTTAGCCTTCATTTACTAAATGGGAATGCTGATCATAATCCGAGTTGATTCTAAGGAACTCAAACAAGGCTTGTGGATTTTCATCCCCCACCCCTTACCTTTGTATTGTCTAGAAATGCATTTCCCAAAGTCTATTATATTAAACATCAATCATGGACTGTTAATAGGTATTACAAAAAGACAGTTCCTTGGTCAAATAGATTTGGGAAAACACATATTAAATTAGACAGGGATCCTTACTTGAGGACTTTTCAGAATCTTTCATATGGTCATGGAATCATACATAAACAAAGGTACACCGATCTACAAATTTATTTAACCCACAGTTTTATTTTTCATGCATCTTTCAGTAGTAATATGCCACACAGGAGACTTCAGGAAAAAACTGGCACAGAAGAGTGAAATTGGGGCTTTTGGCTAGAAGCAGGAACTGAACTCAGCTCAGGGTACACCCGTCTTCCCCCCAGTGTCTAATCCAAGGGCAAACTGTGTCTCATAGTAGTAGGCAGGATAATGATCCTCCGAAGATGTCCACATTCTAATCCCTGAAATCTTTGAATATTCTACCTTCTATGGCAAAAAGGACTTTTCAGATGTGATTGAATTAAGGACCTTGAGATGAGAAGATGATCTTGGATTATCCAAGTTGGCCCATCTCCTTAAAATTGGAGAGCCTTTTTTTTTTTTTTTTTTTTTTTGGCTATGGTCAGAGGAATGGGACTATGGAAGGAAGGTTCTGTGCTCTGAAAGAGACTACACCCTCCACTGCTGACTTTGAAGATGGAGGAAGCAGCTCATGAGCCAAGGAATGTGGTGGCCTCTAGATGTTGAGAGAAATTCAAGGAAACATTCTCCTAGGGACTCCAGAAGGAACACAGTCTGGCTGATACCTGATCCTAGCCCATGTGTTAGAGTTTTCTAAAGAAATTGAATCAACAGGGGGTAAGAGGAAGAGATTGATCAATGAGTTTTAACAAATTGGGTCACGAGATTGTGGAAGTGGGAACCCAAAAGCTGTGGGTGGGCTGGCAAGCTGGAGACCAGGGAAGAAATACAGTCTGCTGGCAGAACTCCTTTTTGGCACAAGGGAAGTCAGTCTTTGTTTTATTCAGGTATTTAGTTAATTGGATGAGGTGCACATATCATCTGCTTATTCAAAGTCCACTCATTCACAGAAACATCTAGAATAATTTTTGACAAAATATCTGGGCACTGGCGCCCAACCAGGCTGTCAGATAAAATGGACCACTTACACCCATGGAGACCTATGTTGAACTTCTGACGTGCAGAACCATAAGATAATACACCCATGTTGTTTTAGGCCACTAAATCTGTGGTAATTTGTTATGACAGCAGTGAGAAATGAACACACTCACCTTTTGTCTATTATAAGCCTTGTCATCCAATGTACAACGAGTCATTGCCTACTGTGGACCTGGTCATCTGTCTCTCGGCTTTGGTCCATTTCCCTCTTTCCATCACTAGGGATGGATTTCAAGGGTGTCGATTCCCGACTCAAACTCACCTGTAAAGCTCGGGGGCCACCTCAGCTCCCACACCCTGCCTCTCACGCCAGGTCAGCCATCTGCTCACATGACCACGTGCTGGCCTTTCTATTGCTCTTTTAGTTTCATTTCCTATATTTTCAAGCTTCATTCCCTCAGTTACACCTCATCCGCTCTTCAAGGTTACCCCGACTCCAGCTCCTTGCACCTCTCCTATGCATGTCTCTCAGCCCCCTCCTTGAACCATCTCCTTTCTCTCCTCAGCCTCCTCTTCCTGGTTGATACTTGAACTACGATCTCACCAGTACTTGGAAGTCACCAGTGTGGTGACTTCTTTGCCACAGCAGTGTTCTCCTGGGCTAACATGGACCTGGGTTAATATACCTATCCCGACTTACTGTTAAATATGTATAAGAATACATTAAAATTTGCCCCCCCAAATCCGTCAGCAACAACTATGTAAACGAAATATATGAACAAACTATAAGCCAAAGAATGAGGGCAAGTTCTATTGATTACACCATCAAAGGGAATGGAATGGGATGTACATTTTTGATGAGATGCCGCATGCTATACCTTCTTAAATAAAACAAGACAGATGCCCCCTCCTGCCCCCCAAGAGTTAAAGAAAGAGATTGACTCACTCATCCAGTGTCTAGTTCTAGGGCGCACAAATTCTCCCTCGCCTTAACTTATCAGTAACAATCCACTGAGAATACAACTCACAGCATGTTACATGTCAGGAATTAGAGAAGATCTTGTATTCTCAGATGATTAGTCACTACCTGTCTTACAGAGCTCTCAAGTATGAAGCTGGTGAAAAAGAAGTCCAACTGGGAGTCTAAGAAAAATATGCCGGCCCACAGGGAAGGATCGTTACCCTGACAACTCAGGAGAGGATAATTCTGGAACTGTCTTTCTGTGAGAAATAGACACAAAGTTTGAAGCCCTTTGCTTAATTCCATCCAAAGTTTGAAGGGGACAAGACCTGTATGAAATGTTAGCAGATAAAGGCAGAAATGCAAAGACAGCTGGGGGGAGGGTGCGGGGGTGGGGGCGGTGTGGGATGGCTCAGAGTCACGTCCCTCTTCCCTCAACCTCAGGGCCTGTCTTCAAACTTTGTGTAGTCAAACGTCTGGTTTCCCCAACTTGGACCTAGACCCTATCACACATAGTACCCCTGGTAGAATAATTCTAATTCTCTACAAATTGTCTTAGCAGGTAGTCTTTTCGCCCTAACCCCCTTTGCTGATATGAATCCCCAGCAGTGACTTACCGGTGTTCACAGTGGCCCCTGAGAGGGGCCTCATCACCACTGCTGCCACTTGAAAGGGAAGGCCCCCCTGTTGCCTGACAGATTTCTTCTCCTGCAGTTGGTTTCTGCTAAACTATTAATGCCCCACTAGCTTCCCCCTCCCTCCCCCCATCCTGTGAATTCTTCCTCAGGACTGCAGGTACCACACCCATTCATTCCTCATCCTGCTCCTGCCTCATTCCAGCCCAGCCACCAAGCAGCCGGGGCCAAGCCCCTCCACTCCTGAGGCTGGTTTAGGCCTCCACTCCTTTTGAGTCCAGAACAAACTGAGTTTTTGTCTCTGGGTGGAGGAAGAAATCATTATTCCATCTCTCCAAATTCTTGGCCTTAAAAAAACACAACAGCCCAACAAACTTCCCAAGGATTAACCTCTTTTCTGTTGAATGACAATAGTAGCATTCACTTCCCTCAGCAAAAACACCATCCCCAATCATAAGATATGGTCTGACTTCAGGAACCCAACAAGATTAGTGCAAAATAGTATGATAATAGTACATTTCCCGAAGTCTGAGTTATTCAGTCTTATCTATGGTTACTTCGCTAAATTTTCATCCAATGTGGGGTGTTTTTTTTTTTTAATTAAAAAGATAAAAAATAAAATAAGTGTAAGGTGACTGAGCTCCGTGTCTGCCTCTGGATTGTTCACGTCTAGAAAGATATCTTTTTCCTTAAGGTTGAGTAAATTAAAAATAAACATTTAAGAATAAATAAACATGGGCTCTATGAGGAGAAGTCTGCATCCCTACGGGTGAGAAGCAATATTCTGAGTTGGTAGATAAGCTTTGATATGAAAAAGATTCGCTTCAGTAGACAGAAGGAAATAGTTTGTGATATTTGCTTCCTGTTTTCAATATGTTTTTTTAAAAAATACAGGTAGCTGCTAGAGAAGAAACTTATGAGAAGAGACCATGTGAAGAACAGCTTGGTTTAAACCGCATTGATAGAGCCAAGCCGTTTTCGCTTTCCTCACTGGCTTACTTCAGTCTGATTTCCTGGATTTGTGTCTTTTCCATTTTTAAACATTGCTGGGCCCCAGGGCTCAGGGGAAGACATACATTTACCACCTTGGTGATCTGATCTAGTCCCATGGATTCAGATACCATCAAGTGGGGTTCACGCCTGGGTTTGTGTCTCCCAGACTGACCCTCTCCTCCGAGCTCCAGCGCATCTATCCAACTGCCTGTAACCCATCTCCGCTAGATGTTGAATGAACATCTCAAACCTACCATGTCCAGACAGAAACTGGGTTTCCTGCCCCTGACTCCTTCTTAGCAAGTGACAATTCTGTTCTTCCCATGGCTCAAGCCCAAAGCCTAGAAGGCACCTCCATTTCCTCCCTTTCCCTCACACCTCACACCTCACAAGACCTGTCGGTGCCATCAAAATATATCTCCAGTCTGACCACTTCAAACCGTCTACACTGGGGCCACCCAACCCAAGCCCACGTTTATTTCTTCTTGGACTACAGGAGCAGACTTTTAATAATGCCCCTGCTTTCATGCCCCTTTTTTACTGTCCACCCTCCACACAGCCAGTCTGATTGATCTTTACAAAAAGCAAATCAGACCCCTTCCCTCCCTTGCATTCGTTCCCCTCACATTTAGCTTATGGTCTAAGGTCTTTTCTGTGACCTGCTGAGCCTGACATTGTCTGGCCCCTTCTGGCTTCACCAGCGATATTTCCTACCCCTCCCTCTTTTACTCATCTCTTTTGATGCTTGCATTCTCTCCATTTTCTAAACACATCCAGCTTGTTCCTGCCTACCTCAGAACATGCACCCTTCCTGTCTCCCTCACCAGGAAAGACTTTTCCCATGCTCTTCAGTTGGGTTCCTTCTGGGCTGCACTGACGTCATACCCTCAGGACCTTCACATGAAATACTTCATCTTCTTCCTTCATCATCCTCCATGACTTCCTCCAGCCGTATTTTTCTTCATCACACATCACTACCTGTCATTTCATTAATTAATATGAATTAATTTTTTTTTGGTCTGTCTTCTCTACCATGTGAATTCCATGCAGTTAGGGACATTGTCTTATTGATTAGGTTATTCCCAGAGTCACGAACAGTAGCAGTACACAGTAGGAGCTCAACAAACACTTGCTGAGTGAATGAATGTACCACACACTAGGGCACCAAGACAAATGGATGTAGCATCTGTTCTTGAGGATCTTAAAGTGAAGAAGAAAGACACCCACATCTGTGATTCATTAGAGTGAGATAACATGATTTTTGTAGTGGAGGGACAAGTAACACAGCCTGGGAGTAAGGAAAATCTTTCCAGAAAGACATGGTGTTGGAACTTGTAGGTTGAGTCGAGAAGAGAGTAAAGTCATTGCAGGCCGAGGAAATGATGCAAGCAAAGGCATACAGGTGTTTGCAAAGAACTACAGGGTGCTCAGTAATGAAAGCAAAGTGTGAGGCAGAAGATAGCAGCATAGAAGTCTGAGAAGCAGAAGCTGGGTTTTGGGTGGTTTTATCTCTTAGGATAAAAAGTTTAAACCATATCATATAGAAAATGGAAAGCTCTTGCAGGATTTTAAGAGAGATGGTCGGTTGTGTATTTTAAATATGTTACTCTCAGCATTATGGAGGGAAATGCAAATGTACAAACAAAGGGCAGTGGAAATAGGATTGGGGGCAATGGTGACAACAAGTGATGATTGATGGGAAGGGACTGGGGGATGAGGAAGAAGGAGGGGTAGAGGTGAATTTCCAACTTTCAGGTTGATCTGTTGGGGCCATAGCAACATTATTTTTTGGAATGTAGCTTTCATGAGTGCAAGGATTAAGAAGGAAAAGAGTTTAGGGGTGCCTGAGTGGTTCAGTGGGTTAAAGCCTCTGCCTTTGGCTCAGGTCATGATCCTGAGGTCCTGGGATGGAGCCCCGCATCGTGCTCTCTGCTCAGCGGGGAGACTGATTCCTCCTCTCTCTCTGCCTGCCTCTCTGCCTACTTGTGATCTCTGTCTGTCAAATAAATAAATTCTAAAAAAATTTTTAAAAGAAGGAAAAGAGTTTAGTTTGGGACCTGTTAAATTTTAGTGTGCAGTGGGCCTCCAAATAGATTTGTTCAGAATGCTATTGTACATATGTAAGTCTGAAACTCAGGGGTCAGCTCAAGACTGATTAGGTATTTCTTTATTACAAGATAATTCACTTACGTACAATGAACCCATTTAAAGTCTGCCCTTCAGGGCATGTGTACCCGAATGTTTATATCAGCGATGTCCACAATAGCCCAACTGTGGAAAAAACCTAGATGTCCATCAAAGGGTGAATGGATAAAGAAGATGTGGTGTATATATGCAATGGAATACTATGCAGCCATCAAAAGAAATGAAATCTTGCCATTTGCAATGACATGGATGGAACTAGAGGGTATCATGCTGAGTGAAATAAGTCAATCACAGAAAGACAATAATCATATGATCTCCATGATATAAGGAATCTGAGAGACAAAGTGGGGCATATGGGGGGTTGGGAAGGAAAAAATGAAACAAGATGAGATTGGAAGGAAGACAAACCATAAGAGACTCTTAATGTCACAAAACAAGCTGAGGGTTGCTGGGTGGGTGGGGTATGGAGAGGGTGGTTGGGTTATGGACATTGGGGAGAGTATGTGCTATGGTGAATGCTGTGAAGTGTGTAAGCTTGATGATTCACAGATTTGTACCCCTGGAGCAAATAATACATTATATGTTAATAAAAAAATTTAATTAAAAAAAAAGGATGTCTGAAAAAAAAAGTCTGCCATTCAGTGGCTTTTGGTATTTTCACTGAGTTAGGCAACAACCTCCACAATTTTAGAACATTTCATCACCCAGCACAAAACCTGTACCCTTTTGCAATCATTCTCCGTTTCCTCCAACTCCTGCTTCCTACCCTTTTAGCCCTATGCAACCACTAATCCACTTTCTGCCTCTATGTACTTGCCTACTGGGGACTTTTCCTATAAACGGAATCTTGCAACATGTGGTCCTCTGTATTTGGCTCATTTCATAAAGCATAATGTTTTCAGTGTTTTTTGAAATAGTGAAATGAAACACCACACTAGTTCTTCATTCCTTTTTGTTGATGACTAATATTCCATTGTATTGATATAACACATTTTCCTTATCCATTTGTCAATTGATGGGTGTTTGGACTGTTTCCACTGGGGGTTATTATGAATAATGCTGCCACAGACATTCCAGGGCAAATGTTTGTGTAGACATATGTTTTCATCTCTATTGGGTAGATACCCAATTGTGGAATTGTTGGGTCATATGGGAGCTCTGTGTTCAACTTTTTGAGGAAGTGTCATACTATTTCCCAAAGTAGCTGCACCATTTTACATTCCCACTGTCAGTGTATGAGGATTCTTATTTCTCCATATGCTTGCTAACGCTTGTTATTATCTATCTTTTCGATCACAGTCATTCTAGTGGGTATAAGGTAGTATCCAAGTGTGGTTTTGATTTGCACTTCCCTGATGGCTAATGGCACAGAGCATCTTTTTATGTGATTATTGGCCTTTTATATATCTTCTTTGTAATGATACTGTGTCCATTTCAAATTGGGTTATTTCTCTCCTTTTTGGGGGGATACATAATTTATTAACTATAGTGACAGGTAATTTATTTTAACAATACTATATAATTAATCTATTGTTATATGATATTATTAATTTATTTCAATGATATTTTAATTGATATAATTCTTCATTGATCCATGGGTTATTTATTCTGCAAATATATTTCCGATTAAACTCATCTTTTTTGTTACTAACTTCGAATTGTGTTATGGTTAACAAAATGGTCTGTAGTGATACCTGGTTTCTGACATCTGTGAAGATGAGTTTTTGACCTAGTTAGTAAAGAATCAATCTTGAGAAGAATGTATACCACTACGACTGCTCATATAATTTTGAGAGTCATCTGTTCATAGATAAATGAAAAGAGTAGTTATGACTACTCAGGGAAACCATGCACAGGAAGAAATTCAGGGAAAAAAATGATGATAGCCAGTGTGAAATAACACAGGTGAGGGATTAAGAAGAGGAATCATATAAAAATATGAAGGTATAGCCAGAGAAGGAGAAGAAAACATTGTAAGGAAGCTTAAAAAAAAAAAAAAAGAATTTCAAGAAGTGTGTTGTTAACCCTGTTGGGTATAGCAGAGAAGTACAGTAAGATGAAGACTGAAAATGGCAGAAGGGAATGATCCCCTGGAAGCCGCTGGTGACCTTGTCAGAACAGTGGTGGGAACAGAAGGCAGGTCGTGATGGGCTGAGGGGGTCGTGGGTGGTGAGGAAATGGTACAGAATGCAGAGACTTCACTTTCAAGAAGTTTGGCTAAAAAGAGATAAAAAGAAATCAGAGGGTACTTAGAAGGGAGAAGAGGGCTGGGAGAAGCTTAGGTATGTTTATAGTAGGATGGCAAGAAATTGATGGAAAGGGAGGTGTTGGATATAGAGTAAGAAGATATTATTTGTGGAGCAGCATTCCACCTCTGCACTTAGGATCAGTTACAAAGACGGAGGAATTTGTCTTGCACGGACGGGAAGACCCCTCTTCCCTAAAATGAAAGGGAGAAGGTAGAGGTGAGTACTGAACTGGTCAGCAGTTTTAGTTTACTGCAACCCACAGAAATTCGGTTCCGCCGTGGTAGCAATAACCAGTGATCTTCAGGATCCAGTTCTCTTCCCCTCCGGAAGCCCACACTTCCTAGTCCAGCCCCTCTGTGCTGCAGCAGAACCCTGTGCGCTTTCTGCCTCATGACACACAAACGGAAGAAATGAGTCCCTTCCCGTAGTAAAAAGTCCATGCAGGACTTTGAAAGTCTCTTTCTCCTCCTGGTATCAGGCAAAGATGCTGAAGCCACAAGACCGAGGGGCTTCAAATAGAGGGCAAATAGAGGACATTGGTTCTGGAACTACAGTGCACTGTTACGACGGAGAAATACAGTTTTATCGCATCAAGCCGCGGAGACGTGAGTGGCGTAATTACAACAGCATCATTTGTCTATGCTGATGAAATCCTAGCCTACGGAAAATGTAAAATACACGCACAATGCAGGAAAAGTTGAAGAACCTAGCTAGGGCAAGGACAGAGGTGCATTTGAGCAACAAGAATCAGTCATTCGAACGACTTCGAGGGGCCAGAGCTGCCTAAACCTTCCAGGGAAGCCGCGGCAAGGAGGACCAACAAGATACGTGGTAATGGTGATCCAATCCGGCGCAGGAGATTTAGGAATTGAGTGTGAATGTGTTGGATGGGGCATCTGGAAAGATATTGCAGGATGATGTCAGGACAGAGAGAAAAGAAAGACTGAGCCCACTACTTACGTCTTCTTTGCAAATGGGAGAGTACCTAAGAGTTTGTGAGATCCTCGATAAGAAGGGATTAAAAAGTCATCTCATTGGGTGATATAAACCTTAATGGATGAGGGGTTATACACAAGGGTGAGAGAGTAATGGTTCAGAAGACCATTGTTGATCTAGAAAAAGGTAGTTCTCAACTCCAGACCCTGGAGAGTGTGAGTATTAGAGACAAGGGGCTTTACAGGAAATGCTCTTTCATTTAAGATTTCATTTAAGACAAGACCATGAAAGATACAGGAAAATATATTTGCTGTAGATTGTAGATTGAAAGGGCAAAATTGAAACTAGAACAAAGCAGCCAACTGAAAATACGCTTTGGTGACAGTTAATAACAAACTTGACACCGCACAAAATTGCATCCTTGACAAAGAAGCCAACTTGAGAAACAATCCCAGAACACGCAGAAAGTGAAAAGCCCTGAATATGAAAAAAGAAATCTAACCTTTGAATAATAGATGTTTCTAAAGAACGCTTGCTGTTAATAACAAGCGAGACAATATATGTAAAACTCTTAGTGAGTGCTCGAAAAATAGCAGACGTGATGAATATTTTCATAAAGGAACACGCAACGAACGGACTGCCGTTTACCTGCATAGAAGCCTGCTCAAGCCCAAGCATGGGGAGACTGAGGCAGGTGAACTTCCAGTTGAGGAGGATGGAGATATCTCAGACAAAACAAGGAGAGGAGCCTAAATGTCTACCCGAGGTCAATCAATTGATCCCAATTCCTTCGCAAACCCTTACAATGATAACCGACATTACCAGCTACCTCGGTGTCTCCCTATGCCCTCATACATACTGCAGGCCACTCTAACTAGAGACTAACTGCTTTTCACCCCATCTTGGGACTTTTTCTAAAAAAACTATAACTTTTTAAGATGTTAAAAAAGAAAGCCGTGAATAATGTACCATGTTTTCACTCGTGTATCTGAGGAGTGGGGTTTAAAAAATTGGGAGAGAGAGTTTCTTATCAACTTGATAATTAGGGGCTGATGAAGGTTTTAAGCAAAAAAAAAAAAAAAGGGGGGTTTTATAGCTTTGAATATGACCAATATTTAAAACCAAGGTAGAAGAAAGAAATTCCTGTCTAAAAAACACTTACTCACACAGAGATGAAATGGGTAAGCTTGGTTCCTGGCAAAACTCATGAAAAAAAAATAATAAGTCTAGATATCTCTTAGATAAAATAGTCAATGTCAACAATAAAAAATAGCAAAAGTGTCCAAAGGAGTGAGTAAAAGAAAATAGATCGCTTTGAAAGATGGTGGTATGTCATTTCTCCATAATGTTTACTATTGAAAAAAGAGTGGAACCAACTTATGGAATATTGTGGAGAAAATTACCCAAGAATTTGACACTCTTTCAATGTTATTTTTACTGTATGATGACAACAGAAAAATAGTCTCATGTATTTGAGTTCTTAGAAAATATACCAAAAGGGGGGCCTGAATGAAAAATTTACTAGATACATGACTATTAACTGGACTGTGCAAAATATATGGGATGTCATTCATAAAAGAATTTCATTTTTGTTTTCCAGTATCTTTTTAAATTATTTAGAGAGTCTAGTTTCTCCCCTACTGTGGGTAGAAAACTCAGGTGAGCCCATGTCTTCTCTTGTAACTCTTAAGTAAGAAAAAGTTATATAGTCACTTCAAGCATCAAAATTCACTCTATTCAAAAGCTGGACATCCAGGGCTGATCATTCAAACTGGACTTGAACTCTCCTTTCCCCTTGTTCAAGTCCACTGCAGACTGAAAGAGGCCAATCGGGGAAGGGATGCATACTCTCTTCCCTCACCCAGCACTTCTATCCTTTCTTACCCTTTGACTAATGATGGGTTCTAAACCCCTGCAGAGCTGGTGCAGAGAGGTGGGTGGGAAGGGAGGAGAGATTTAAAAAACAAAAAACAGGAAAGTTCTTCTAGGAATCTAGCTTGGCCACCTTCTGAATCTGGCAAATGTTTCTTTTCTTTTTTTAAATATTTTATTTATTTATTTGAGAGAGAGAGAGAGAAAGAGCATGAGAGGGGAGAAGGGCAGAGGGAGAAGTAGACTCCCCATGGAGCTGGGAGCCCGATACGGGACTCAATCCTGGGACTCTGGGATCATGACCTGAGCCGAAGGCAGTCGCTTAACCAACTGAACCACCCAGGTGCCCTGAATATGGCTTTGCTTTAAAATGCTTTGTTTAAGAACTCCAACCAGATAAGCACAGAGAGATAAATTAACATAACTATAGTTTGGTGATTACGAAAACCAAATACAGTTGTCAAAATTGCATTAGAAGGATCCCTTTTATTTTATTTATTTATTTATTTATTTATTTATTTATTTTTAAATTAAACACGAGATCAACAACCCCAGATTAGATTAATACATTTGAGGAAGGTGGGAGACAGATGAGAGGTAGGATGAACAAGGGAACGGGGACCTTATTTTCTGTGCTGTCTTACGGGAATGCACTCTGGCTGTCTATGGCCCCAGGCTGATTTCCTCGAACTGGCGGGTCGGCTCACCGCTGTAAGACCCCCAGCATGCTCTAACAGAGGTGGGAACTTTCAGGCGGCTGCTGAAATTTTGAGTTTAGTCACCTGCGCTTTTTCCTTTCTTAGAGAGAGGGTAGTCATTTAACGTTTTCCCCGTTGTGCAGAGGGTTCATAATATCCCATGCACTGGCTGCAAGAGCTCCATTTAATTTTTCCAGTGTGGGCTGAGGAAAGGACAGACTGCCTAAATTTTTGAGTCCAATGCAAAAGGTATAGGCCTCTTATTTTTAAAAATTGCCAGGAATGGGGCGCGTGGGTGGCTCAGTGGGTTAAAGCCTCTGCCTTCGGCTTGGGTCATGATCCCAGTGTCCCGGAATCGAGTCCCACATTGGGCTCTCTGTTCAGCAGGGAGCCTGCTTCCCTTTCTCTCTCTCTGCCTGCCTCTCTGCCTACTTGTGATCTCTGTCAGTCAAATAAATAAATAAAATCTTTAAAAAAAAATGCCAGGCATTTCAGGATGGTGACAACAAATCATGAAACAAAGATGGAACCGTTCCTGGTGCGGGGCTCTGTGCCAAACCAGCTGTGGCTGGGATTCCCAGCTGCATTACAGTAGGGCTCATGCTTCTGCATTTCTAGTTAAAGGCCAAAGTGCCCTCAACTTCTAAGCCATCATCGTTTAAAAATTGTTCATTAGTTTAAAAGCTTTTATAAGTAACCATGGATAAAACATCGAAGACCAGATTAAGATCGCAGAGCTGAATATAGTGACCTTACAGCTTTGACAGTGTAAGTTCTGATGGTCAGAAGGGAGGCGTGTGTAAGTGTAGGAGGGTAATAGCTTGGAGGTAAGGTCATTTCCTAAAGGAGGTGGAGATAATGTAACAAATTCATGGACAGAGACCGCAGTGCATTAAAGTTTCAATATTCCTCCAGAAGAATTAAAACATAATGAAAAGAGCAAACACTGAAAGGAAGAAGGATTAGTATTAAAAAAACTAAAACTTATGTTTTATATCAGAAAGTAAAGAATACTACCTAAATTTGACAATAAATAGATGAATCGGTAAGTTAGCTGGAGTTATGGAACTAACTGCCAAAGGATCTAAAAACAAACGTAGTTAAATGTCTTTGTAAATGGGTCTATTCTACGAAATTGCCAATCAAGTTCTTTACCTCTGATTTTTTTTAAACAGGTGCCTTATTCTTTAATATAAAATAATAGAAACTTATTTAATAAAAATGAGTTCACCTCAGAGGGGGTATATGATATAAATTTATTCAAGAAGATGGGAGTCTGAAAATCATGTTTTCCCTTATTTTGATTTTCCAACACCTGCTGCCCACATAGGCAGCAGTGTTTAAAGAAATACAGCTGCTCAGTGACTAAAGTCGATTTAATTACTTACTAAAAGGCATACCCTATGATTTATTTTAAAATGCAGTAATGTTTACCTTATAAAGGATATCCAGTGTAAATGAGAAAGCTGAGAAACAAAAGCAGAAGATACATCAGGATGTGTAAGTAGAAAAGAAATACAGGCAAGTCTTCAAGGAAAGACGATGGCATCGCCGTTCTCCCAAAGTGAAAAAAAAAGACATTTAAATAATGAAAAGGGTATTTTCCTTTTTGCTTACGTGTAGGATTTTTCCATTACAATCATATTGGATTAAAATATTTAAAAAGGGCATCAAATGTGGCACCGATGCTAAAACTAAGAAATATTTTAATGTTTTACCACAGGTTTGATAAAGTCCACGTTAAACTAGAATGGTTGAGGTGAAAGAATAAAACCCAGACTTTTCACATGGCCTGGAAGGTCCAATATCATGCTTGTGACTTCACTTTTAGGTTCTTCCTCTCACTTTCTTTCTGTTCCTTTGAACGTGCAAGCTTGTCCACCCATTTGGGCCATTGTACTCGTGGTTCTCTCTGCCCGGAAAGCTTTTCTCCCTGATATTTCACAGTTACTCTCAGGTCAGAGGTCAGCTCCTCAGAGCCAGCCCTCGTGGTCACGATCGTTACAACTGGTTTTATTTTCTTCATTGTATTTGCCACTCCCTGAAGTGACCTTGTCACTTATTTCCTTGTGTGTTTGTTTTCTGACTCTCATCTAGTATGGAAATGACATGGTAGTAGGGATCTCGACCATAGAGTGCGCTGGTGTCTCTGTGTACTTGACAAAGAATAGAAACAGTACAAGTATTTACAGAACGAGTGAACGAGTCTTGAGATGAACACTTGATCCCTGTTACTGAAGAGAGCATTTGAAAGAATGGATAAAATACTCCAGGTTGAGCTAGTTGGGACCAAAGTTGTCGGTGGCCTGAGGGGAAAGCAAACATCCCCAGGGAATCCAGAAGACAGATAATCTTCAGGTCTGCTCCTCTAACCTAGAGGAAGTTGGGAGGAATTGGACTGCAGATAAGGAGAAGAGGATCAGTTCAAATGTAGGACTGGGACAAACCACTTCTCAGTGTCATTTTGCTGTTTCATTATATAAAATAATAAGGTGCATTCCTGGGGTTAAGGAGTAATGTAAATCTTGGGAGTGGCCTCCTGGCAGAGGTGCTGGTCTCTGCCATGCAGAATGTTCAAGGAAGCTGTGCACAAAGAGGGTAGAAACAAAACCAACGTTAGCAACTGTCTGGTTGGTCTCTCCTTTCACCCTGCTGAAAGACTGAAGAAGGAAGTGAGAACCACCAACACTGTGTGCCCCCTCAGGAGTACTGGACAATATACAGATCAGGCAAATCGGTGGATGGAAAGTCAAAAGAGGTGGGAAAAAGAAGATAGCACCTTATTGTTTTAGATCTAACGAGACTTGGATCTAATAGATCTCATGGAAGTCTTGGATGAAGTTGTCTCCATCAAAAGTTAATATGCTGGGGGCACCTAGTGTCTCAGTGGGTTAAGCCTTGCCTTTGGCTTAGGTCATGATCTCAGGGTCCTGGGATCGAGCCCCACATCGGGCTCTCTGCTCGGCGAGGAGCCTGCTTCCTCACCTCTCTCTCTCTGCCTACTTGTGATCTCTCTCTGTCAAAAAAATAAATAAAATCTTTAAAAAAAAGTTAATATGCTGAAAGGACTTTCCATAAACATAGTGACCCAATAGGGAGGACTGCCCATTCCCCACCAATCCCAACTCCTACACCTTTACTTAAGAAGTTGATTATTTAGTTGATTACATTAGCCTTTTATTAACATGGAATTTAACACACACACAAAAGATTTAATTTGTGCTTTTACAACACTGTCTTCTGTCCCAATACTTTTATTAAATAGTCCATTATTTCTCCACTGATTGGTATACCCCTTCTAGCATTATAGATGCTTTCTGAAATAGGTTTGTTTCTAAGCTCTACATTCTGTTTCACTGGTGTAATTGTCTTTCTATGCATCCATTCTACGTTGTTTTAATCAAAATTTATTTGATTATCTGGTCGGGTGAGCACCCCTTCTTCACCACCTCTTCTTTCCTTCTCACTCTTTTTACCTCTCTTTCCAAAAAATGATATGCTCTTTACTCTGTGCAAATTCTGTGGGAAAAATGTTTGAATGGCTTATACTTTACAGATTAACTCAGGAAACATCCTTATAATACTGAATCTTCCTATCCATGAACATAGTGAAGCGTCACATTTATTGAAGTCCTTTGCCTTTGATCAAGTCTTTATCATTATCTCCATAACGATCTTGTTTACATCCTGAAAAATAAATGGGAAAAACACAAACAACCCACTGAAAAATGGGCAGAGGTTCTGAAGAAACAATACAAGTGGGAATCTTGTTGTCAAGAAGACACTTCACTTACTGGTAACCAGGGACATCTAAATGAAATAAAAAATATCATTTTACACCATAAAATCGGTAAACATTAAATAGTTCAATGTTTATCAAGTGTTGGAAGTGATAGTGAAACTAAACTCTACTGATGGACATAAACTGGTATAACCACTGAGGAGTAGAATTTAATATAGTAAAAAATGGTCATACACTAGTACTCAGTAATTTTATTTCTCTCTCTCGAGAAAGTCCTGCACAATTTAAAAGATATCATTATTACGAAAAACTTAACAATTGTCTTTAGTAGAGGAATAGTTAAGCTGTAGTTTCATTATGTAATGTGAAGCTATTCAGCACCTGGAATGAAGAAGAAAATCAGCTCTCCACCCAAAAACATAATGTGACTAATAAAAACAGGTTGAAAAGTGAGATGCCACTTTATAATTTTTATGAACACAAAATTATAGTATATATGTTGTTTATGGATACATATATACGTGATAAAAGCACAAAAATTATAAGGGTATAACATTAAGATATTAGTTGTCTTGGTGGAGAAAGAAAGGGAAGAAAGAAATAAGCTGGATTTTTTGGCAAAATTTTATTTTGGAAAAAATAAAATTAAATATGGCAAAAATTATCAGATGTGGGTAGTGGTATATATGTATGTTTGAATTATTGCATAATTTGTAAAACATCTTAGATTTCGTGCTGATATAATACTAGATATTTAGATGCAGTAACACAGTAGATTTCTACCTAACTCCATTTTGCATATAAGCACAAAATACTTTTGAATAGTAAATAGATACAAATATTTTCAAGAATGCAGTTATGGTATAAATCAAGGCAAGATTGGACTTGGTTTTATGCAGAGATTTATCAATGTTTTCCCTTATTTTGGAATAACCTCATTATGGCAATGACCTTCGTGGTATTTGAATTACAATACAAAGCATCCATGTCAGTTCAAATACGTGAATGTTAGGATTCTACATATGGGTACAAGCAAATCACTATTTCATTATGGCATCTAGGATAGGCACTAACATGTTGAATTTTGTACTATATCATGGTATTATTTATATTAGTTGTAACAATCATAAGTATGTGGTGGTAATTATTAGAAATTACTTTCATTTTGCCTATATTATTTCACTTATATAAAGCTCATTTTACCTATTTATTTTTAAGATTTATTTATTTATTTGAGAGAGAGAATGCGCGGGAAAGGGGCAAGGGCAGAGGGAGAGAGACTCCCAAGCAGACTCTGCACCAAGTGGAGAGCTGGGCGCGGGGCTCAATCTCACGACCCTGAGATCACAACCTGAGCTGAAACCAAGAGTGGGACGCTCAACCGACCGTGCCACCCAGGTGTTCCTATTTATTTTTAAAAGACTAGATATGAAAGTAGATGCTAATATCTATGGATTTCCTTGAAGACCAGGGAAGGCTGTCTTAAAGGGCTGGCCTCATCCTCTGCCTCCCCACTGACCTCCCCACTGACAGGCTCTTCAGGAAATCAAGTCCATTAGGATAGGAAGGTGGCAGGGGCTGGTTTAGGGATATGATAGGGATGTGGATTCCCCGAGTCTGGAAAGATAGAGAAACTACAGTTTCTGTAGTGACAGAGACTTGCTTTTTGCTCCCACTTTTAAGTAGCTCTCGAGGTGCTACAAGTTGGGGGGAACGTGGATACTCTAGAGAGGATGCTTCTGAGGACAACCCTCAGCCTGTAGGGACTAGCAAAGCCCAGCAGATGGCGCCGCCACGATGCTGCGCACCGATGATCAGCCAATCTAACAAATGGGCACGTGAGGCAATTTTATTTTATTTTTAAAAAAAGAAGGAAAACTTGAAGTCTCATAACTAAGACTGATGAAATTGATTCCCTCTGTTGGGAGTAATGAAAAGATACTATCCCACAGCATGGGAGAACATAAAACATTTCCTAGAGACTGGCACTGTGTCCCTCAGTAATCCTGACCTCAGCATTATCTTTTTCCTTGGGCCTGGCCTAGCCATTGCTTGTGGCCAGCTCTCACTCTTTCTGCTCAAATTCTTCTCCTGTGTCCCCTCTTCATCCCTTTCTTAGTGTACCCAAATCTCTGTCTTCTTTGCCCAAGATGGAATCCGAAAAGTCCTTGTTCTTTATCATCAGTACAAATTGACATTTGTGTTTCTCTCCTTTACCAGCATTCCAGACTACTTCTGGGCACCATCGTGTGTACATTAAAGGATTCGTGAAGGGCCCTCTCTCATTAAAAGGAACTTTATCCAAGAAATAATTTACACTCGAATGAAATAGTTTATCCCCTAGAATGAAAATTGCTGCAAATTTTGGGGAAGGGCAGTTTACAGAATAGAGTGTAAAGAAAACTGTTGGAGAAATAGACCATATTTCTGCGGGGAGAGACTCCCGATGGTAACAATGTCAGTTCTTCCTAAATTGATACCTACACCAAAATAATTTCCAGATGAATCAAATGTTAAACATTTTTAAAAAATGTATAAAATACTAAATTGTAATTAATCTGGATAGCTATGCAAACTCTGAGAGGAGGACGCTCTTAATAGTTTTTTAAAAATGGGAAAATTTGGAGAGGGTGTTTGGGTTATGGACATTGGGGAGTGTATGTGCTCTGGTGAGTGCTGTGAAGTGGGTAAACCTGGTGATTCACAGACCTGTACCACTGGGGCTAATAATACATTATATGTTAATTTAAAAAATGGGAAAATTTGACTATGAAAGTTAAGGTCATTGTATTTAAGAAAAATCAAAGTGATTAAAAATCTGGTAGCAATTATGATAACATAAACTTACATCTTATTTTAATGAATGGTTCATATAAAGGAAAACAAAGCAGAAAGCTTGTAATGTATAAAAGGACAAAACGTTAGACAATTAATTAAAGAAGAAATATCACAAGTTAATAATTACAGAGAAAGTGTTCAAACTCTAGTAATCAAATGAATTTAGATTCTTTAAAAAAGAAGACCATTTCTTACTTCCAAACTAGCAAAAAAAATTTTTTTAAATGTATAATGACATGCTGGTGAATGAAATATCATTGCTCCACATCTGTGAGTTATATAACCTGCGACAATTACTCATAAAATTCCTTAAAACAGTTCACACATTTCAGCTTCATGACTCTATGTGGGGGGAATTTATGCCAAGGAAATAATCTTAAAATTTTCACACAAATTTATTAGTTGTAGCATTAATTATAAGATCCAAACATTGGGGAAAAAATCCTCATATCCAACAGTTGGGTAAACTGACTTGTGGAATATGTAGTTCCTTTGAAATAACATTTAAAGTAATTCTGTAACAACATGGGAATGTTTATATTAGTAAACAGAAGGCAATGTTGGTCAATAAAAATGTTAAAAATTTGTCTAAGCTAATTGTTAGGGACACAAACATTAAACACAATGACCTATCACTACACACCCACCAGACTGGGTAAAATTAAATAGGGCAAAAATACCAACCATGGATGAGAATGTGACCCAATAAGAGTGCTCATGCGTGGCTTATGGATGTGTAAATTAGATCGGTTTGACCCCATCTAATGAAGGGGAAAGTATGCATAGCCAGTGATGCAGTCGTTCGGTTCATAGGTATAGAAGCCAGAAACCCCTGCATGTGAGCACCAGGGCACAGGAATGTACAAGAACACTCAGTGCAGCAGTGTTGGGAATAGCCTGAAACTCGACATGTCCGTCAGCAGTAGGAGGGACAGACTGTGGATCACTTGTGCAATGAGACAGAATGCAATAAAATGAACAAATGACAGCTTAAACATCACAACATAGATTATTTTCACAAACATAATATTGAATGAAAGAAGCAAGTCATAGAAAAATATGTGTTTATTATTTCACTTATATAAAGCTCAAAGATAAATGAAAGGAAGCTCTCTTGCTTAGAGATACCTACAAAGGTAGAATGATAAGAAATGCAGAATAGTCAGGAGGAGATACCTCAGGTAGGTTGGAGGAGTTGTGCTCGAGAAGGAGAGGAGGAAAGGGCAGGGTTTCTTTGACTCTGGGAGGTGTTTGTTTTCTTGACCTAGGATATAATCAAAGATGGAGGCAGACACTGGAGTGGCTCATGTACAAGCCAAGGAACACCAAGGACGGTCAGTCATCACCAGAAGCTGGGAGAGAGGCATGAAACAGGTTCTTCCTTGAAGCCCTTAGAGGAAGCCAACCCTGCTGACACCCTACTTTCAGACTTCCAGTCTCCAGAACAGTGAATACATTTCTGTGATTTTAAGCAACCTAGTTTGTGGTAGTTTGTCAGGGCAGGTCTAGGAAAGTATAACATTGTATTTTCATATTAAGAATATTTATTGGGGCACCTGGGTGGCTCAGTGGGTTAAGCCTCTGCCTTCAGCTCGGGTCAAGGTCTCAGGGTCCTGGGATTGAGCCCCGCATCAAGCTCTCTGCTCAGCAGGGAGCCTGCTTCCCCCTCTCTCTCTGTCTGCCTCTCTGCCTAATTGTGATCTCTCTGTCAAATAAATAAATAAAATCTTAAAAAAAAAAAAAAGAATATTGATTAAGGGACACCTAGTGGCTCAATCTGTTAAGTGTCTGCCTTCCGCTCAGGTCATGATCTCAGGGTCCTAGGACTAAGCCCCGAGTGGGGCTCCTTGTTCAGTGGGGTATCTGCTTCTCCCTCTCCCTCTGCCCCTTCCCATGTTTGTGCTCTCTCTCAATCACTTTCTTTCAAATAAATAAAATATTTTTTTTTAAAAAAGAATATTTATTAAAAGTTTCCAAGAATTCATATTTGGGGTCTCTAATTTCTTGAATAAGTCACAAAATCTTAAAATAAAAAAGTACTCAAACCATCTATCCTTTATATATTCTCTGGAAAAGTTACACTCAAAGATACAATTCAAATATAAAAACTAAAGATCTCCTATTCAGAACAGAAATCTATGCGGCACGTCTAGTTGTACCAGCAGGTCAAGGATCAATTGTAAATGTCCAAGTACATTAAAAAATAAAGGACACAGTTTGTTCCAAGTTGGCCTGTAAAATTTTCATCCTGACCCTTTGATTCCTTTCCTTACTGGAAATTCTCCAGTGTCTGAAGTGACCCTGCATTTGGCTTCTGGGAAGCCATTCTTATTCATTCCATTTCCCTCCAGAGCAAAGAAGGGCTGACCCAGAAAGACATCTGACCCAGAACATCTCCAGGGTTGAATACTGATGCACACGGATGGTTCCGTGTGAGACCATTTTTGGTTATAAGTCTGCTCTCTGCAGGTTGGGAGAACGGACAGACTCTGAGTTTACGGAGCAAAAGTGCTCTCAGAAACCTCACTGGGGGGTTGATTTTGTATAAGATACTGAGCACATGTGCGGGCGTATTGTCCTTCTTAAGTAAGTTCCACATGATCACAGGATGCCATTAAAAAAGGTATAAAGGAGCAATACATGAAAAACAGATTTTTTAAAAAATTCACAAAGTGCAAGTTGATTTCTCTAGTTCTTTCAAGTTTTCAAGTACCAAAAGAGAGTACAGTACAGGAAAGATTTCTTCTGGAAAAAATCACGAGGTAGGATAGTACAGCGGTAAGAGGTTTTGAAGCCAAGCTGTCTGCTTTCAGACCTCCATTCCATTGTTTCTTAGCTTGATGTCGTTACGAGCCTCTCCAAGTACAAATTTCTTCATCTGTAAAATTAGGGTAAAAATTGCACCTAGGGCAGAGGGTTGCTAGGTAGATTCAATGAGGCAACATATGAGAAGCATTTAGCTCAGAATGTGGCAAATGGTAAGTGCTTAATAAATATTAGTTGCTGAAATAATCATCATCATAATAAGAAAATCTTTCCAGATTTAAACTTGAAGGAGCTATAAAAATTTCCAATAGAAGTGATTATAGAGTAAGCCCCCTAGGGGTCGGTGTATTCACCCCATTAAGTTAGGCAGAGAAGGAAAATTTCAGCTTCTTAAGTTGACTATGCTAGTACTTAACACACTATCAAAAAAATAAAATTCACTTCGGTTTTGTGGTGAGTTAGATAAGTGGGTCTGGTTAAGTCATTTCTGCAGAGCCTTCCAAACAGTACAAATTTGTATTTCTAACAACCATTATCAGCCATAAATCAAATGCATCTCTAAGTCATTCTCTTCCTTTCAATGAGTATTTCTATTATACTTACTGGCTTCTGCCCCTTTCCAAGCAAAACATGACCTTTAGGCTAGCTTGGTGGTCACAGGGTTTTTGTGTTTTGTGTTTCCCCAGCTGTACTCCAAAGGAGCCTTAGACTTGGGTGGCCCTCCTACCAGCTGTTTGCAGTCAGAGCAGGGCAATTTCCATAATCCTAAAGTTTGCTTGGACCAGACTTTCAGGATTTCCAGCTTTGAAAGAGAAGAAAGACATGAGTTTGTGAAACATTCGAAGAAATTGATGATATTTAAAGCCACCTGTCTGAGCTCCGAAGTTTGCAATATAACCTTTATTTTCAATGTTATTTGCTGTTTTGTCGATAAAAGCTATTTACTTACAGGAATCACTTTGTTTCTCCCAATCCATCTGGGGGTAAGAACTCAAACTCAACGGAGTGCTCCAGCCCTGCGGTGGAAATCTGTCCTTCTCCCCCCATCCAACCCCGGGACATTTGCTGCTTGTCCAGTAGGTGGCACTGTCGTGTCAAACGCCTGGCTTCCCCTGGGGCCCAAAAAGGACCCTGGAAAGAATGGGTTATGGAAAGCAGTCAGAGGTGTGAAGGGAAGTAGAGGGGAAAAGTCTAAAAACTGGGAATAATGTCAAAATATGTTTGTGTAATTGGCTTCCTCCATCTCCCTTTCTAGGGGCCAATGTGAACATGAAGACCAACAACCAGGATGAGGAGACGCCCTTGCACACGGCCGCCCACTTCGGCCTCTCGGAGCTGGTGGCCTTCTACGTGGAGCACGGGGCCATAGTGGACAGCGTGAACGCCCACATGGAGACCCCGCTGGCTATCGCCACCTACTGGGCGCTCCGCTTTAAAGAGCAGGAGTACAGCAGGGAGCACCACCTCATCTGCCGCATGCTGCTGGACTACAAGGCCGAGGTCAACGCCAGGGATGACGACTTCAAATCGCCGCTGCACAAGGCGGCCTGGAACTGTGACCACGTGCTCATGCACATGATGCTGGAGGCGGGCGCGGAAGCCAATCTCATGGATATCAACGGCTGTGCTGCCATCCAGTACGTGCTGAAGGTCACCTCTGTGCGCCCCGCTGCCCAGCCCGAGATCTGCTACCAGCTCCTGTTGAACCACGGGGCCGCTCGGATATACCCGCCACAGTTCCACAAGGTGAGGCTACGACCAAGGGTACCCAGTACCGAACCGGTAGTCAGCAGGGTCCCCAGAGACTCTGAAGATGGCTGGCTCCCTCAACTCTGGTGGTAACTCCAGCTTCTTTGAAGCTTGAGTCTCGGGCTAACTTCCTTTGTTTCTCCAGCTGACCTCACACTGACACACACCGTCCTGGTGACTTGGTTCTGGTCCAGGTTGGTTTGAAATCTGGGACCAGGGGGTGCCTGGGTGGCTCAGGTCATAGTCCCAGGGTACTGGGATTGAGTCCCGCATCTGGCTCCCTGCTCAGCGGAAAGCCTGCTTCTCCCTCTCCCACTCCCCATCTCTTGCATGCTCTCTTGCTCTCTCTCTCTGTCAAATAAATAAATAAATAAAATCTTAAAAAAGAAAGAAAAAAATCTGGGGCTGAGAGCTAAGAATGAGAACAAGAGTGGGAGATAATTTTCCATGCCTCATGTAAGCCCCAGTGAAGAAAGCTACTTTAAGTCTCCTGCAGAGGCCTGTGGTGTCGGACGGGAAAATACTTGCTATCTTTCGAGCAGAATGTGTTTTAAATTACGTATGAAATTGTTCTTGCTTTACATTTTTATCTCTGCCTTGTCATTTATAACTCGTTCATTCTGGACTTAGCCGAACACCTATTCATGCCAGGAAAAAAGAAGCCTGGACTTTGGGGTCAAGCAAACTTAGGTCTTGCCACTTGTCCACGAATTTGGCTTTAAACACATTACTTAAGCCTCCAGAGCCTCAGTTTCCTCCCCTGTGAAATGGGTATACGCTGCCCTTACGAGTTTGTAATAATAGGCAGACGAGGTCCTACACTAGAAGGAGATTAATCCTACTAGTTAGCACACAGATGGACTCAGAGCTCAGAGGATGTTGCAAACCTTTCTTTGCTCTTCCTCTTGAGTCGCTGTCCGTCCTTGCAGAGTGCCTGCCCCGGCCCCATCTCGCATCTGCAAGTACCTCTCCCTTGGTCTGTGTCCATCTTCTTGCCCCACCTGCATCTCATAAGTTGGACCATCTTCCTCACACAACTTCTAGAAGACAAACAATTACTCTGTTTCTACTATGGCTCACTCCACAAAACATAATTTCATGTGTATTTTCTAAGGCTACCTTCTTTCCAGAGAAAAGGATGGAGAGGGAGGAAGGGCATGGAGGCATACCTCACTTTATCTGTGAATAATAATAACCTTCTCACAAGTTTGCTTTGAGAATGAAACAAGATAATATTTGAGAAGTGTTGACCCTGTGCCTGGTGTGTGGCAACCATTAGAGACATGGCGGCCATCACTATTTGTTATTATTACATGGTTGTTGATTAGTGGAATCAGTGCTCTGGGCCTGGGTTAGCCACAGGGGCCTCTCTGACCAGGAGAGACAATGTGTGAGACTGTCCAGAGACAAAATGTCGTGTTTTAGCCTGAAACTCACTGGATGAAACAGTTTTCTGCAAAAGTAGCTAGAACATCCTCTCCTCTTCCAAACTGTCCCCTTTGAGAGCCAGATTAAGGAGAATGGGCCTTCACGGGGAGTTTCTGCTCTCCCGTGAGAAGTCTCGAAAATGTGAAGAAGGTCCCCAGGTCCTCTCAGAAGTGACAGGGAGGAGGAGCAGGAGCAGAGGCTTAGCGTTGAGTCCTGGCTTGGCCATTTACGTGCGTTACGATTTCTGAACAAGTCCCTGGTATCTCAGATCTCGATTTCCTCATTTAAAAAAAAAAAAATAGGGTGCCTGGGTGACTCAGTGGGTTGAGCCTCTGCCTTCAGCTCAGGTCATGATCTCAGGGTCCTGGGATCAAGCCCCACATCGGGCTCTCTGCTCAGCGGGGAGCCTGCTTCCCCCTCTCTCTCTCTCTGCCTGCCTCTCTGCTTACTTGTGATCTCTCTCTCTGTCAAATAAATAAATAAATAATTTTAAAAAATTAAAAAATAGAAATAAAAATATCATCTTTTCCAAAATGTTTCAGGAATAAGTAGGTAAGATACATCCATCATTCAGCCCAGTAGTGGAGCTCAACAAAATTGTTTTCCTTCATTTTCTTCCTCTCACAATGTACGCCTTGTCCTCCTCACCTTACTTCGGTGACTCCTCGAGCCCGTGACTTCAGTCACATTACGTGACACACAGAACACATTATGTGTTCCAAGGACATTATCCAGAGTTAGCGTGTTCTTATTCCGTTGTATTTCTGTCCTCTGAGCTCCTCCAGTTTGGCCATATGCTAAAGAGATTTAGGACGGGATTGGCTACTGGCTGATGGCTGGTATTATAAACATTTTCGTTGCTACCCAAAAAACAGTGTGAGGGAACTGGCCCCCTTCCAAAGGAAAACTAAAGAAAAACTATTCAATTTACTATGCAGATGCTTCAGAGTGATTTAGCACAACTACTCCACAGCCCAACTTTCCAAAGAGAAAGTCATCTTTACCACAAGTAAATGACTGACTCATTTATCCAGAAGATAAAGTGATTTGTTCTCTTGTGGATGGGGAATTCAGTTTCCTTATTTACAAGGAGCAAGGTCAGAGCTGAAGATGCTGTCTTCCAAATACAAAGCAAATTTGTAGAGGGTGTATTTCACTGAAAGCCAATGTATAAATTACATAAAGGGGGGAAAAAAAGAATTATAGGGTCTGCAATTGCTTTCCAGGGTACAAAAGGACATTTGATTTTTTTTTTCTCTCGGCATAATTCAGAAGGAAGTGACACCCCAGGGAGCCAAGATTGGGTTTTCTTGTAGGGCAAGAAAGACATTTTTCTAGGGGAGGGAAAGGTATGTGAGAGTTTGGGGCAGGTAAGGATGATTTCTGCTGTGGAACAATGCTGCAAATGAAGCCCAGAGTACAAGCAGTCTCTTTGATCATTAAGTACATTTCTGCACACAGATATATCAATATACAAAGAATTTCTCGCCAAAGCAGCTTTCAGAGGTGGCACTTGTTTGGGGAGCATGGCAGGGAGATGTATCTTGAATCTGTATTTTAATTTATGCTTCCAGGGGCCAGATGATGAGGGCAAGTGTCTACAGTCCTCTCCAGGTGCCACCACTGTAGAAAGAAATTTTTGTCCGATTGCTCTTCCATGAAGAGAGAATAGAGACACCAGAGACTCAGAGAAAGTGAAATTCATTGGTCATCTTCTCAAAGAGACAGCAGAAACTTCTCTCCCTGAGTCCACAGCAGTCCTTTTTCATTTGATGGTCAAGGTTCCTGGTAGTCAGGGTGGAGTGATGATTTGGAGTTCAATGTCCCGTAAGGATCTCTTTTGTTGTTGTTGCCTAGTAGAATAATTACTGAGGCCTGAAGACAGTGTGTGCAACTGTCTTAGTTCTGGAAGAAGCCAGTGAAGAGAGCTGGGAGGCTGTCAGGCTCCTTGGGAAGCCTTTCGTGCTGGGAGAACCATCTTCTGTCAGCAGAAAATGCAGTGGTCAGTGTCAGCAAAACCCCGTGACAGCAGTGGGAGCATTGGACTTTGTGCATCTAAAGACTGCAGGTTAAGAACCACTTCATTTCTTTTCCAGCCGAATGAAAGGTAACAAGTTCTCTCCCTGTGACATATGGGAGTATGCCAGGTGCCAACGGAGGCCCCAGATGTGAGAAGGAGGCTCCGGAAATATGAATGGATGGTGTTCCTGTATCCATAACTTAGTTTGAGCTGTTTCTGAATGGGGGCTGAGAACAATGTTACCGAATAAAATATAGGATGCTCAGTTAAACTAAAGCTTAGGTATACAGTAAGTAATTTTTCATATAAATATGTCCCCTGCAATATCTGTGACATAGTTATGCTAAAAATTCTGTGTTGTCTATCTGAAGCTCAGATTTAATCTGGCAGTCTATATTATTATTATTGTTTGTTGAATCTGGGAACCCTAGTTGGGAAATAGGTAATGTGTTGCAAGAGGAGAATAACTTCTTTTTCTTTTTTTTTTTTTTAAAGATTTAATTTATTTATTTGACAGACAGAGCTCACAAGTAGGCAGAGAGGCAGGCTGAGAGAGGGGGGGAAGCAGGCTCCCTGCTGAGCAGAGAGCCCGATGTGGGGCTCAATCCCAGGATCCTGAGATCATGACCTGGGCCAAAGGCAGAGGCTTAACCCACTAAGCCACCCAGGTGCCCCTGAGGAGAATAACTTCTAGCTGCCTCTCTTCTGTGGTCAAGGTGTTGGCAAGAAAGGGAAGGTGGGGACAAATTACATGTGTTGGGTAGGGGGCATTTTGTCTTTAAATATACCGAGTGCGGCTTCCGTGAAGAGTGAGTGTGACCGGGGAACTAGTGTAGAGCAGAGGCCAGTTTTCTGAGAGACCCCTTAAACCACGGGCAGAGCCTCATTACACGCTTTCTGATTGCTCCATACTTTGTTGTTTTATAATTCCATTATAAGCATACTTTCGATTCAAGCCTTGGATTAATTTCAGCTATCACCTCTCTACTAGTGACTCTTACACATAAATCTCTATTCTGGATTATCAGCTGATCACGCGTGTACTTCTCACAACAGATCATCCTTTCATAAAGGATTTATCTGGAGGTCTTTAGAGAAGGATGTGGGGTTCCCGATGGTTGCTACGTTTATTTTACCAGCAACAGTTTTATATTCAAAAAGAGAATTCTTTCGAAATTTCAACCAAACTCAGCCTCATGATAAAGAATGTTTCTTTTTTGTTTCAAAATATCTGTGCAATGATATTTGTGTCCTTAAACTACTAATTTCATTGGCCATCATCTCAGAATTAAAATAAGGTAAATCAGAATATATTTGAAAGAGCACTGAACTCAAATTAGGAAGATGTGGTTCAGTCCTCATGCTGCTGCTTACGGTGTGCCTGTCTGGTTTCAATGTTCTCATCTCCAGATTTGGGGGGTGGTGATTAATCTGTAGGGTCTCTTGTAACTCTAGCATTCAATGGTACTGTGATTGTTTATAACTACCGTACAAATTAATTACCCTCAGCTTTTGTCTGTCTTTTTCACTTGAAGCTCCATAGCGGTCATCCTCATCCCAGCTCTAGAGAAAAGAGCAGCCCCAACTGCCTTAATTTTCTAAGACCAAAGTGCTGAGAAATTCCCACTCTAAGGGTCAGGTACCAAGATGGGAGTCCTTCTGGCTATACTTTCTGTAGACACGAAAATGTGGACTCTGTAGTGGTCCTTGAGCCATGGGTCTCTGGGTCCATCCTATCTCCCTACCCACTTAGGGGTTAGTGATGTAAGTCTGGTCTTCGTGTGGTGAGGCGCGGCTGAAAAGGCCATGGTCAGCAGCTCCACTTTGTGCCCTGTGCCCAGAATATGCATGTGAATGGCTCCTCTGCGTTAAGCAAGTATTTATGTTGTGCTCATGTGGATCCAGCCCCCCTCACTGATGTAGAGCTTCAGTACGTACTGGTCGGTTGTCTGTGATGGCTTCTGCCTGGGCTTAAATATGGGACAACTGGAAGCAGCTGGCTGCTGGACATGGACTCACAGTGGCTCACGAGAGCTGAGAAATTACTGGGATTTGTGCAAGCTGGTTGTTAAGTGCAGCCATTATGAAAAAGTAAATCAAGGGGCGCCTGGGTGGCTCAGTGGGTTAAAGCCTCTGCCTTCGGCTCAGGTCATGATCTCAGGGTCCTGGGATCAAGCCCCGCATCGGGGTCCCTGCTCAGTGGGAAGCCTGCTTCCCCCTCTCTCTCTGCCTGCCTCTCTGCCTACTTGTGATCTCTGCTGTCAAATAAATAAAAAAAAATCTTTAAAAAAAAAAGAAAAATGGAATCAAATAAACTTACAACAAATAGAGTATGCTAAAAACAAAGATAATAGACATTTAAAACATTATTTTCTAATTATTTGCTTTGTATTTCTTAGTTATTTTCCTCTACATACCTATGCTCTTGATATTACGTGAGTCTGTTCTGCCCGTGCAGTGGAAACAGTGGATAATGATTTGTTCCTGCCCATCTCTTCCCAACCATGCATTTGGTGACCCCAGGTTGGCAGCTGTGAATCAGCCATGATGGGAGGATTTACACCACAGAAATCAGCAAATGCTATTGATCAGACTTTGATGTATTTCTTTGCTGATGTCTCCACCTAAGAAATTAGTGGTGAGAATGTTAACTAACACAGATTAAACTTGAAAGTATATAGTATTGGTAGCTCTGACATTATAAATAGCACAAAAAATGGGGAAATATGATCCCAGTATTCAAAAACTATTATATTTCAATTAAAAAAGTAACTCATGTTATTGATGAATGAGTGAAGTTCCAATATAGGTCTTCATTGTTTCCCATTTGTGAAACAGTTATTCTTTTGTGTCATAAAATTACCAACCAACCTTCATTTAACAACCACATGTATTCTTCATTTGCAGACATAGATTTTGGCAATGAATGCAATCTTATATCCATACAAAATTGATACAAAAATCAGTGAAAGCATTCTGAGAGAACCAATTAACTCTACAAAATAGGAAATAAAAAGTACTGGTTATTTTATTATTCATAAAATGTGGTCTTCACATTCTTTATATTAGTAAAAATTTTATTGCATTTATGTACATATAAATATACACACAGTTGTTCCTCTTCCAGAAGGCCTGTTATTGAACATATTTTTGCACGCCACTGACTCAAACCTCAGTTTCAATAAAACTCCCTTATTACCTCTTGAGACCCTCTGATTGTCCTGTTGGCTGGGCTGACACAGTCCTCTACCGAGACCAGGAGTCCTGCTTTGACACTGTGCTCCAGTACATTCTTACAAATCTTTCTTTCCTGATAGCCCCACTCTGATGACTCTGCTTCACCTCACCACGTTTTGTTGCTCCTGATTCCTGCTGGGTCTGGGCCATTGCAGCCGGGTTTTGATGTGTTGTATTAGAGGAGAGCTGCCTTCTCCTTTGTCTTATGCATTTGTAAATGCATTTGTAAATGAATGAAACCCCCACCCACCTCTGTCCCCAACCTTATCTTATTCCACTTGACCTCCTGTTGAGTTGGGCAGAAGAACTGAACTTGCTCGCTTAACTGTGTGCCTAGAGAAAACCTGAATTCTTGGTTCTTCTGTGGAGTAGGAGTCAGGGAACAAACGCTTTACACCAGGCAAAGGCCCTAGTTTGGGGATGCAAATTTAATCTTGGGGTAGACTGTTGGGAAGCTTGATGTGGTCCCATAATTCAACATCTTCTATGTAATTAGTATTATGAGTAATAAAAATGACTTTGTGATCTCATCTCATTTTTTAATAGGTTCTAAACTCAGGAGGGAAAGTCATTTATTGAGTCTCTAAAGCCCTGTATGCTATGACGCCAAGGTCTTAAAGATGAGGATGGGTCAGGCCTAGTTACAATTGTGCATCTGTCCTCTGTCTGTCTCTCATAGTCTGAGCCCTCCCTGTTTGAATCCACCCAACTCCAGGTTAGCAGGCCTTCTAATCAGATCTGGTGGTTTCAGTATTTAAATTTATTTATTTTTTTCAGTGTAACAGTATTCGTTGTTTTTGCACAACACCCACTGCTCCATGCAATACGTGCCCTCCCTATCACCCACGAGATCTGGTGGTTTCTAATCTCTCTTCCTCTGCCTCATTCTTGTGGCTCTGGTGATAACCACCTTCCAGTGCTCTCCTCACTTGAAGTCTTTCATTCTGATAGGCCCGATTTTCTTTTGACTTTTGGAGTCATAGGGACCTGAATTTGAATCCCAGCTCCATCATTTATTAGCTAAATAACCTTGGGCTTAAACTTTCTCCATCTTCGATTTTAAATCTGTAAAATGGGTGTAAGCATAAGACTAACCTCATAGGGTTGTTTGAAGATCAAGCAAGGCAGATACGCAAAGATTTAACATAGTCCCTGACACATAACAAGTATGCAAAAAATGATAGCTGTAACTTTTTTCCTTCTCTCTCTCTCCTGCCTGTTAGGCTTCCCCAGGCTTTTTTTTATTTTATTTTTTTTAGATTTATTTATTTATTTGACAGACAGAGATCACAAGTAGGCAGAGAGGTAGGCAGAGTGAGAGAGGTGGAAGCAGGCTCCCTGCTGAGCAGAGAGTCCGATGTGGGGCTCGATCCCAGGATCCTGAGATCATGACCTGAGCCAAAGGCAGAGGCTTAACCCACTGAGCCACCCAGGTGCCCCTCCCCAGGCTTTAGACCAGCATCCTCTACCATTTCCATTTATTCCCATTTAGAGTATTACTGAGTGGTGTGGCATTACCCAGCACATCCTTTAATAGTGCCCAAGTCTCCACCTCCCTATTGGCCTGCTCAGTGGAGCATTATAGCACACATTCTTGACCGACATTAAGACTTTGCCTGTGATATATGCTCCTGCCCGTGATCTGACCTTCCCCGAATTAGCATGGCCTTCCCTTTTCCTCATTCCCGTCAGTGGCACCCCTATGTGTCCCTGTTCTCAGGCTCGAAAGCGGCATTCTTTACTCCCCATAGCTGATCAGTCATTAAGCCCTCCTCATGCTTTCTCAGAGCTCCGGCTGTCCTGTATTCTCGTGACTGACCGTGAAGCTGAGAAGTGGTTTGGTGCTCTCCCACTCAGTCTCCTCGCTGCTCATTGCCCTTGACATCCTTGTTTTCTCCTCTGTGCTTTTGCTCATGAGGCTCAAGGGACGCCTGGTGGTCTTTAAACCGGTCTCTTATTATTTACTGACTTACACCGCTCGTTCTTTGAAATATGTATGTCTTTTTCTTGAAGGCAAATATGTATGTCTTTTCTTGAAGGCAAGAAACAGGTCATAAACTTCTCAGAATTACACTCACAGGGCTAAACATTGTGCTCGATAAAGGCCTCCTAATGGAATGAATTGGTTGACTGTAAGCCTCTCTTGTTAATAACAGGCAACAGTCTCCTATTGCCTGCTAAGCCAGTCCCGAGCTCATCAGACTGGCGTCTCTGGGGGACTGTCTGCTGGTTCCATCCCCACATGCTCCTAACATCAGCTCTTTCTTGACGCGGGCTCTCCTTTCAGATGACACCACACACATGCGCAGACACACACACACATACACACACTGAACTGGGCATTAGAATGATAATCTTTCCATCTCAGTTTTGCCTGGGGCCTCAAGACACTAGGTTCTGAACAGCCCACATTGGAAAAAACAATGCTGGATCACTTGTGATGAATGCATAAAAGGGTTGGGGAAACCCAGTGTTGTGAACCTTTGCCCAACAACAATAGGGCTGAGCGTGGCAAGGACTGGGGAGTCAGGAAGAACTCCTTGAAGAAAGTCGTTTCGGTGCAAAGACATGTCTCCCTTCCAATGGCAGCGTTGAGGGGCTTTCTCCTCCTCTCACGTCCAGTGAGGGGTCTTGAAGAGGACTCCACAGAGAGCTTGATAGATGTTTTCTGGAGTTCCAAGCGAAAAATGGAACCGATGATAAGAAAATTTAAAGGCAAAAGCTTTGGCTGGGTTTGGTTGTCTGTGACAAAGGAAAGAAAGGCAGGTAAATTCAGAGTCAAGAGTACTTTTGTGACAGGTTCCCTGTGGACCAGTTTTGGGGAACGTTGCAGAACCATCTGGGTCCCTTTGACATGAAAACGGGCCACACTCAGAGGACTTTCGGGGATGGGTCAGTTTGGCAGAAAGAAGCCAGAGGTGTTCCGGTGGACACAGAAGCTGGTGGGGAGGGGCAAGTGTTGCAGGGTAGAATGTGTCTTTCATCAGACTCCCCCTTCTTAGTTAGCTCCTCCTTTTTCACTTGTTCTTGAACATTGAAGGAAGTTAGTGTGATTTTATTAATCCTCCCACCTACGTTGGGACTAGCAGGGTGTTTGAAGACTCAAAGGCATTGAGACTTCCCGAAAGCATTTCAGGGTTCCAAGGAGCCTAAGGGATCCATAAATTCTTGATGTCTATGTGAGAATGAATGAATCATAGATGTGTCTTGAACAAATAACGCTGTATGCTTCCTCTGCAGGTGATACAGGCTTGCCATTCTTGTCCCAAAGCAATCGAAGTTGTAGTCAATGCCTACGAACACATCAGGTGGAACGTGAAGTGGAAAAGAGCTATCCCCGATGACGACCTGGAGGTAAAGAATCCACGCGCTTTCTATGGTTTTCACCATAAAATAGTTCAAGACTACAGTAGTAGGACAGAAAATTCTAATTAAATTCTAATAAAAAAAACTGGTCTTGAGAATGTTTTTAAGACCTACGCAAATGCTGGGGTGCCTGGGTGGGTAGGTTAAGCCTCTGCCTTCGGCTCAGGTCATGTGCAGGTCCTGGGATCAAGCCCCGCATTGGGCTCTCTGCTCAGCAGGGAGCCTGCTTCTCTCTCTCTCTCTGCCTGTCTCTCTGCCTACTTGTGATCTCTGTCAAATAAATAAATAAAATCTTAAAAAAAAAAAAGACCTACTCAAAAGCAACAAGACAGTTGGTTATAAAACATGGGTGCAAGATGGGCACCTGGGTGGCCCAGTTGGTTAAGTATATGCCTTCCACTCAGGTCATGATCCCAGGGTCCTGGGATCAAGTCTGACATCGGGCTCTCCTGCTTGGCAGGAAGTCTGCTCCTCCCTCTCTCTCTGTGTGTTCTCTCTCTTTCTCTCAAATAAATAAATAAAATCGTTAGAAAGAACACAGATGTGAGAATAAATAGATGCATCATGTACACAGCATTTGGGACTGTCTTGAGGATTTCTCCATTTAAGGGCAAGTTGAACATTTGTATAACGGTGATGGTTTTACTTTCTCCTCAGTAATTTAGATAATTTCATAATAAGAATAATAATAGTAATATTTGGGGTGCCTGGGTGGCTCAGTGGGATAAAGCCTCTGCCTTCGGTTCGGGTCATGATCCCAGGGTCCTGGGATGGAGCTCTGTGTGGGGCTCTCTGCTCGGCAGGGAGCCTGCTTCCTCCTCTCTCTCTGTCTGCCTCTCTGCCTACTTGTGATCTCTGTCTGTCAAATACATATATAAAATATTTAAAAAAAATAGTAATATTTGAGGTTTATATTTTTACCAGAAGATTAGTCTTTCATGTAGATTATTTAATTTGCTTTTTTGAAAAGATGTGTTTATTTATGTTAGAGAGAGAGGAGAATGAGCGGGAGGGACAGAGGGAGAGGGAATCTCAAGCAGATGCCACACTGAGCATAGAGCCCCATGAGGGGCTCAATCTTACGACCCTGACCTGAGTCGAAAAAGAGTCAGATGCTTAACCTACTGGGCCACCCAAGTGCCCCCATTTAATTTTTGGTTATCTTGAAGACTTTAAATACATTAAAAATCCTTAATGAGTCATGCAGAAAACTATTGACAAAGCTGAGTTTGGACCCTGCAAACTGACTTTGCTGAAGTCAGTCAGGCCTCCCACTGTGTCCTCGGTGTTAGCAGTCGCAGGCTGTCTCCAGCATGTGTGGAGGGGTACCAGGCACAGAATGCAAAGTTCATTGGGCTCAGAGCCTGATGGCTGAGGCGCAGTCGTACTCTGCTACTTTGGAACTATCTTACCCTTAAAGTTACTTATAATCTGCGTCAGCGACATTAATAGAATAAATATCTGAATGTGTCGGCCACATAAGGCATGTGAAGGGTGTACAGTAGTATATTTTTTAAGATTTTATTTATTTACTTGGCAGAGAGAGACACAGGGAGGGAGGGAACACAAGCAGGGGGAGCGGGAGAGGGAGAAGCAGGCTTCCCGCGGAGCAGGGAGCCGGATGCGGGGCTCAATCCCAGCACGACCTGAGCCCAAGGCAGACGCTTAACCACTGAGCCACCGAGGTGTACAGTAGTTTGTGATTAATTTCAAATTGCAGTTTTGATATGCTCTGGCCCAGACAGTGCCTATGAGTATCTTTTATCTCATTTCCCGGGTTCTGAATTGCAGCGTGTTATGTCCCCTCATCTCCCTTTCCTCCTCCCGTATCACCATCACAGCCCCCGTCTCAATTTCATGTTTAATTTCGTCTCACTGTCAGAGACCCTAAAAAGCTGCCACTGTGCGTAAAGTAGGGAGTAAACGCGTCATTGTTGATTTCTTTAGATGTAAACCCTGGGGCTTTTCTGCCTCTAACCCGTCTTGCCTTCCTTTACAGAGATACTGGGATTTTTACCACTCGCTCTTCACCGTATGCAGTAACTCTCCAAGGACTCTCATGCATTTATCGAGATGCGCCATTCGAAGAACGCTGCACAACAGATGCCACCGAGCCATTCCTCTGCTTTCCCTCCCATTGTCATTGAAAAAGTACTTGCTTTTAGAGCCAGAGGGAATCATTTATTAATCCTTATGAGACAGAAGTTCCCAATCCTAGCTATTTAAGTGGACTCACCGGGTAGACACAGTTTGCATAAATAAAATGGTACTTGGGTTGATTATAACACTTCAGGGATTTCAAAACACGCGACAAACTCTGTGTCATTAATTCTGGGATATCACGGTGAGGGGAAATAAACACGGAGTAAAGTTAAGGAATTCTCACAGACCAGAATGTATCCAGAAGGTACTGAGAGCAGTGATAACTAATGTGTATGGTGTTTTTATTTGGTGCCTGATATATTTTTATAAAATTTTTCATATATCATCTCGTTCGAAATGGGACCCAGTTTTTTTAACAACCCATCTCATTCTCTCCCTTATCAGTGGAAGGTTTATATTACTGTTCAGTTGGCAAAATCATAGGCTTTGTGATTGGCCTCTTAATCTCCGTGACTTCCCCCCACCCGACCCCCGCACCACCACTGTTATCACTTAGCAGAGATCATGGTCACTAATTTTGCAAACTCCTATCCCCACTTTAAGCTCTTTATAACTTACTTTTGGTGAAGAGAGCCTACAAGCCTCGTCAAAACAAGGAGATCTTTGAGTTAAAGTAGAAACCCAAATCGAAGACCCATCCACTTACTAGTCAAAAAATGGACATTTCAGCACATGCTCGTTGAGCCAGAGGCTGGAGATGCGATGAGGACTCTCCAGCGAGGACTCCTGGTCTCCAGAATCTCACCGTTCAGCAGAGGATCCGGACACGCAAGCAGGAAACGGCAATGTCAAACATCAGGGGCAATGGTACAGGGTGCAGACTCATCTTTAGTGCCTGTGTTTAGGTCATGTTTCTGACCTGAAGTGTGAGTCTCCTTTCAAGCATGAATATAAAAGAATGAAGGCATTGTGTCACATAGAGGGAAGTCCCGCTGCTGTTAGTATAAATGTATTCACTTTCCGTTTCTCTAAATATCTGGAACCTCTTTATTTTAGTAGGATTTCCTGTCTAGTACCGTTCTTGGGAAAGAATATTGCTACTCTGTGGCTCCCATGTGCGCGACCATGAAGTTCAGTAAGACGCGTACAAGGAGGAGTGTGAAGGGAAGAACTTCAGCTGGTGACTTGGTCTCATTGTGTAATAGACTGACATTTCAGAGTATTTTAGCTGGAAGATAAGGAGCACTTCGCTAGCGATGGCTGGCTACCGATAGAGCGAATAGAAAGACTTTTTGAAAATGGTTGCAGTCTGAGACTCTTGGAAAGATAAGTGTGTCAGTCAGGCTTGTTAGTTAGTGGTTTGCAGAAAGTGAAATGTAGTCGATTAACCTCTGGACCTCAGGGTTTAGGAGGCCAACTTCGTTTTGGTTTTTTGTTCTTGCTAATCACTTTTAGGTAAGCTCATGGCCTCCTAGCATTGCTTTTTTAGAAGTTAGAGCGGTAGTAATTAAGCACAAACCAATCCATTTGCCAGTGGTGAGCAGGTTTCTTTTATTTGTGTGGTTCTTCATCTTTTTTTTTCTCTTTTCTTTGAGAGACAGATAGAGAGAGAGAAAGAGAGAGCACAGAGGGAGAGGGAGAAGTAGGCTCCCTGCTGAGCAGGGAGCCCTATGCAGGGATAGATCCCAGGACCCTGAGATCATGACCTGAGCCGAAGGCAGACGCTTAACTCACTGAGCCACCCAGGTACTCCATGGTTTCATCTTATTTAACTTTAGATGCTTGAGTTTTGAGTAGAGATGATATAAAATATTCCACCAGCCCACCACCTAGACTGTGCTTCCAAACCCAGATTCTCACACACCCTGTGCGCTGTAGGAGAAACCATGGGCAGATACAACAATATTTCTGTTTTTCTTCAGTCTTACTCAGATATTTTGAAACTAATTTGTACTGAAACAAGATTTATATTGTGGAATAGGATGCTGAATTTGTATAAACTAATCATATAAAAACACTGATCCTTCCAAAAAATAGATTGTTCACAGCAAGTGGTATTGGAACACATCCTAGAATGCTGGGCAGGGGCGCCTGTTGCCCTCACCTTCAGGAATATTCTGGCTGAAAAATCTGTGATGCACTGTCTTTGTCAATAAAACGCTGAGGGCAAACGAAGAGGGGGGGTCCCTGCATTAGGAGATGTTTCTCAATCTGCTTGCTTGTGCTTAAACCCTTTTTGTTAATTAGCACATAATACATGCCTACTTGTTTTGAATTGTTTACTCACACATTTGAAGTTATTTCTCTTTATCTTTGTACTTTTATTTAGAGGACTTAAAAAAAGCTCTTGTTTCCTTTCATCTCTGGGAGTTGTTTACCTACTGATAAGACTTTTTTCCAATCGACTTCAGCAAGACATCTCTGAAGAACTCTACATGTTTCGTTGCTGTCTTCAACGTTTAGAAAGAAAAGGAGAATGAGGAAATGAGCCTGTAAATGAATAATATTTTCAAAAGAAAGAGTAAACACAAATAAAAGGCAGGCTGTAGGAACAAGAGTGTTTTGTTTTGTTTTTTTAAAGATGTATTTCTTTGATTTAGAGAGAGCAAGTGGGCACCTGTGAGCAGAGGAGGAGGAGGGACAGAAGGAGAGAGGAAGAAAGGGGGAAAAGCAGACTCCCTGGGACCTTGGAGTCCAGCTGCGGGACTTGACCTCAGATGCTGAGATCATGACCTGAGCCGAAATCAAGAGTCAGATGCTCAACCGACTGAGCCACCCAGGTGCCCCAGAAAAAAAGCGTGTTTTAATAATAATAAAGAAATGCTACCACAATCCTTCTCTCCTGCCTGTCTCCATTTCTGCCCTCCTGGTCCTTTCATTCCTCTTCATTCTCTCCATTCACACAACCCCAGGTGACAACAACAGAGGAAATGATGTCCTCATGCTGCTTTTGTAACTTTCTGTAAAGAGTCATTTAGTGGCCTGAAAAAACAAACCTCTTCTCTTTTGTGAGTAACATGTGAGGAAAGATCTTTAATGTGAGGGAAGACCACCTACCCGGCTTTCTCCCCTTCTCAGGATCTAGACACACTTGTGTTCTATTTCTTAATCACGTAGTGTTACATTGCCACTTTGTCCTTCCATCCTGAGCCCAGTAGCTTCTAATAAAAAACACAGCGGTCGAAAACTGATTGTACAGATAAGAAAAGTAACAAACCGCTTGCGGCGGGTTATCAATGTTGGAAAGAACAGCTGAGCCTCATGGTTTTGTTACTCCTCCGATTGTGAGGAACTCAAAAAGTTTTAAACTGGCACACTTCCTAAACTTTAAGAAAAACCGTCCAAATTATTCACTCATTTTCTTTGAAACACAGATACTGTGGTTGGTGTCTGGAAGAAATTCATTGTCACTCCCCTCATAGAATAAACAGATGCATTACGGTTAGATGTTAAGAGTTTTGGCTCTGGTACCTGTCTACCTGGGTTCATTTTCTGACTTCCAACTTTTTTTTTTTTTAAAGATTTTATTTATTTGACAGGCAGAGATCACAAGTAGGCAGAGAGACAGGCAGAGAGAGAGAGGAGGAGGAAGCAGACTCCCCGTGGAGCGGAGACCGATGTGGGACTCCATCCCAGGACCCTGAGGTCATGACCTGAGCCAAAGGCAGAGGCTTTACCCCACTGAGCCACCCAGGCGCCCCCTGACTTCCAACCGTATCTGATCCATTTTCTAGGAAAAACAATGCACTTGGTCCATGACTCAGTTTCCTCATTCATAAAATGGGAATAATGATGGTATCTCTGTCATAAAAATTTTGCATGATTATCCTGAGGTGTAGAGGAGGAAAAAGTTTTCCTTGACTCTCTTAGGATCCCAGTTTGGGTCTGAAAATTAAACTGACAGAGATCATAGGAGAAAAGCATACAAGTTCTACATGACACAGAATCTTCATTAGGAAATGAGGATCTGGAGAAACAGAACTGAGTATTTTTATGTTAAATTTGATTAGAGTGGGCAGTTGTGTAGAAGATATGATGGATCCTTAAGGAGTATGAGGGGAAACTCAGCAAGTCTTGTTTGTTAGGATTCTTCTCTGATGTTCCTTTGTCTTAAGAGATAAAGATGCCTCTTTCCTCCAGGTACAGGGAGGGTACCTCCCGCAGGAGGGTTTTATGACCTGTTTCAGGAGAGAAGATGTGGGGAAATCAGAATGACCTCTTGCTTCGGCTGTTTTCTCAAACTCCTTCAGCTTAAAGTATTCAATATGCCAAGATACCACACTTTGGGGTAGCATGTCCTGAAATCCCATCAGAGGGTTAAATTGCTTATGCATTAAATCACTTAGAACAGTAAAAATTTTCTTATTATCATTGTCTGTGTTACTTTCATAATTATTATTATTCAGGGAGAGTTTTCTACCGGTAGGGTGATGTATCTGCAGAGTGAAGCTATAGCCAAAGGTGATACATGGTAGATTTTTGCTCACATTGACAAATATTTATTGATCTCCGACCATGTACTAGGCACTTTGCTCGGGGCTGGAATCAATGGGGGAAACAAGACAAACCAGTTCCCTGATCTTCTTGGGCTTTTTGAGGTGGGAGATGAAGGTTGAAATAACATGAGTTTGGATGATTAGCAAACAAGTGAATTAATTTTCCCTTTTGCAAATGAGGTTTTCAAGGATACAATGACTCCTTTTACTATTTCGTAAAGGCTGAGGAATCACTTGAAATGTGTCTATCGTGCGGACAGAATTTTCATCTTTCCCTCTTCAAAGAGAGAAAGAGTAGGAGGTTGGCTTTGTAGCAGAGGGAATGTGGACTAGCAACGAGATGCCTAGAGGTGGGGTTATCGCCCATCAGAATGAGTGAACAGGGAGGGCTGAAGAATTTCATTAAATTATTCTTTCACTTTCAAGAATCTGTTCAGCAGTACTAAGTGTGTGGTTCTGCAAAGGAAGTGGAATGGGGGGGGGGTTGACGACAATTCACTCCAAGATTCACTATCAGTGACACCACGTTTTTGTTTGTTTTTACTAAGAAGAGTAAAAAAATATACTGTTTTTTTAATTAGGTACTATTTAATTGAGCCAGTTTTCTGTCAGCCTGCTGTAAAATGGTTAGAAATGGTTTTTGAAACCTGTATTTTAGTGATAAATTGCCTTCTTCATATTTTTGATCATACCTCTCACCAAGGCAAAGCAATATGTGAAATAAGAAATACTCTCATTCAAGAAACAGTTGCTTTCTTTCCTTTTCTTTCTCCCCCTCCCCCCTTTATCTCTTTTTTTAGCAACACTAAGTGGGTTAGGTGCGCTTAGAATTCTTTAGTCATTGGTTTTCTCAGATTATAGGTGTGCCTCAATGATAGTGGATAACAATTATGCAAATACATGCTAATCCAGTCAAGGAAAGAAAATAGTGTTGCCACCTTGTACTTCCTAAGTTAAAGACGCTGGTGGATTAGTTCTTAGCGCTTACTGAGCGTGAAGATTGACAAAACAGAGTTTAAGGATGTCCTTGAAGTTGAAGTTGGGTACCAAGGACTTTCTCCAGGTCCAGGAGTCCAGACGATATCCTGAGTCACAAAGGAAGATGTTTCCTCACTATCCCATTCCAGACTGGGGGGAACCAGTGTCTGATTGACAAAAGCTGGGAACCAGTGGAGATCACCATCAACTCAATTCGGAGAGCAAGACATGAAAATTGAGTGGCCCTTCTAAGCACATGTCTAGGTCCTGACAGAAGGACTTCCATGGAGTGCCTCAGCTGAACTCCTGCCCCCTGGCTTCCTGCTGGGTTCAGTCAGTGCCAAGACACACTGAAGCCTGAAGGGCAAGAGGAGATGAAGATTGGAATCCTTCCGGCCTCCCACCCTGCTGGGCCTCCTCGAGATAGCAGCTGAAGTCCTTTCACTGGACTCAGCTCCTGTGAGGGGCACTTCTCCTCAGCTACGCTCTTCCTTAGGTGATAGTAACTGCTTCCTCGACTTGTTCCTTCCCACCGAGGGGTAGCGGAGGCTTCCTCCTGTTGTTTGTGTCCCAGGTACGTTCCTATTCTTGGTTCCCCACATTCCTGTACATTGTACTTGCTGAAATTCTCTTTAATCACCCCTATGGGGCATACAATTCATTTCCTCTAGGGATGATGACAGAAGCACCAGCACATGTCAGACTGTGACAAGTCACCACAAGGTGAGAGCCTGGGTGGTGGTCCAGATGGTAAGTGCCAGCAGCCTTGAGGGAAGACAGGTCACTGTGACCAAACATCAGGCAGGGCCACTTGAGCTGTGACCTGAAGAAGGGTGGGGTTGGGGCAGTAATGGGAGTTGGCCAGTGGAGGGGGTGACCATTAAGGTAAGTCAGTAGCCTCAGTGAAGGGTTAGGGCTGGGATATATGCCAGGTGTGCACTACCACCAACTAGACAACCTTGATGGAAGAGAAGGTGAATGTTTGTTGTACAGAGTGGAGGATGAGGTTGGCAGGCCTGGGTGGATCGAATTATGAAGTATCCTAAACCACGCTGAAGCTCTGTGGGGAACCAATGAGTATTATTATCATAGTTGCTCTTTTTCCAACCTCATAACTTTTACGGTAATAAAAACTATGATTCAACTATGGAACATTTATATGGTGTTTTATAATGTTCAGAGATCCTTCGTACAATTCTGAAGATTAAGACATGAAAAAAGTCTAAACATGACATTAATTAACCCTCTTCTTCTCATGTAAACCACTCCAATCATATGGAATGATTTATTCAAGCAAAGAAATGACTATATAGCCTGCATTTTTAAAAGTATTTTATTTATTTATTTGAGAGAGAGAGAGGACAAGGGGAGAGGAGGAGCAGAGGGAGAAGGAGAGGCAGACTCCTGGCTGAGCAGGGAGCCCTGTGCAGGGCTGGATCCCAGGACCTTGAGATCATGACCTGAGCCGAAGGCAGAGGCTTTAACCGACTGAGCCACCCAGGTGCCCCAAAACTTTCATTTTTTTTAAATATCGAAAGCTAAAGAATGTGTGTGTGTTTTTTTTTAATTGCACAAGGGGGAAAAAAGGAAATCTCCCTTCCAAGACATGAGAGGATAAAGGAACAAAGGCAACATTGGAAGTTCTAGGAGTGCATATAATTCTCGCCATGGCAGTGTTCAAGTGATAAATTGTTTGCAGAAGCATTGACACGATTAGGGTCCTTCCCGGGCCCCAGAACTCCCAACACTGCTGAAGTCTGCACAACAGTGAGAGACCCCTTAGGGTCATCCACTTCCGTAGCCGCAAACGGTTTCTAAGTAACATTTGGGTTGTTCTACAATAAAGATGACTACAAAGAACCTGCAGTGTTTGCTCCCGTTTGTAAGCAATGCAGGACCGCCCCCGAGGGGCAAAATACGGGTTTTGGAGTTCAGCAGTTTGGGATTTCAATCTGGATCGTGCCACTTAATATCTATGTGAATTTAAGTCAGTTTCTTAACCCAAGTGTCAACTTCGTTATTTGGGTGGAAGAGATGGACTATCTGATTTACAAGGCTCAAAAGAACTAAAGGAAATGATGAATGCACATTATCTAAGGCGAGGGGGCCTGTATGTAGTTGAACCCAGGTTCAACTTGGTTCAGCTCAGCGGAGCTCGATGCTCCGCGGGTCCACTGTGCGTGTATGGAGGGAAGGGCATTATGTAGAATATGCTGGAGGACATACAGCTTCCAAGACATTCATGTGCACAGGTTGGAGAAGTGCCTTGTGGTTTTTTACTGCATTTTAGTTAGCTATGATGATTTTCCTGTGATAGAAGCTCTCTTGTGGCAAGCTGATCCAAGCCCATTGGATTTTGGTTTTCTGCTTTGTAGCTTGGCCTGAAGAGGGCAGTGTAGAGCTTTCTCCCTGCCACGAATCATCTGTGCGCTACTAACTCGCAGCTTGCTCTCCCTTGTAAAATACAGCCCCTGGAGAAAGTTAAACAGGAAAGCTCAAGGGAGACAAAAGGTTATTTATTCCGTGGCAACTTTCATTAACCTTCCACTTACAGTTCCAGATAAATCTGCTCTGGTCTTCACTGGAAATCAGGAAGAGATCTTAGAACCACAGGTCTCTGTCCTCTGGTTACATAATCTGGAAGAAAAAACATTGAGCTTCGTTTCTCTGTGTAGCACTGAGATAGATAACTTCATTAGTAATTTCATTCATTTCATGGCCCTTCTTTCTGTCCTGCTTCCCTCTCTCTTTCTCCCCCTGACTCCCAGTTCCTCTCTTCTCCCTTACGTGTCTCTTGTGCTCTTTCTTGGGTGTGTTTCTGGGCGTCTGTTTGCTTGGCCAGGATCTCAATGTGAGCCCTGCAGAGCCGGCGCTGGTGTGTTCCTGGGACACACTTCAACAACTGTGCGTCTTCTGCGAAGCGGGCCTTTTGGCCATCTGGAAACTGGGAACTTGTGTGCTTCTTTTTCCCTCTCTAATTTCTTGAGGGAAGGGCCTGGTCATCCCACCTGGGTACTTAGTGTCCCATATGTGGAATAGTTGAACAATGCCACCAGAAAGGTCCCAGAGGCGCTCCCTTTTGGAAAAGCATGAAAGAATTCCTTCCTGGGATAACCTAGCAGAGTAGCTGGCCACACAGACTAACAAGGGTGGTCAGCCCTGTGACTCCGAGACCCCACACAAGCCAGAAAACTATAGTCACACACAGATGTGGCAAATGGCTGTGAGTGGAACGTACGCAGCTCTCTAGTCAATGACATGCCATCGGTATGTGTGGCTGTCCACAGAAGGAGATCTGGGCATGTGTAAACCCTGAGCACATCCAAAGAAATCACATAGACCAACCCTCTTGCAATGTGTTAATATTTGCGTTGGTTTTCAATAGTCCTTAAATATTTTTTTGGCCTTGGGCTGACTGACTCATTTAACTTGTATTCCCTCTATGTGTATAGTCTGCCTTTCTTCCTCCCCCCTCCCTCCCTCCTTCTTTCCTTCTTCTCTCTCTCTCTTTTTTTCTTCTCTTTCTGTGTGTGTGTGTGTGTGTGTGGGTGTGTGGGTGTGTGTGAAGAAACATAATTCATTCAACAAATATTTGTTGAGCCAGTGCTGAGTATTTAAAAGTGAATAATGGAGTGCCTGTGTGGCTCAGTGGGTTAAGTGTCTACCTTTGGCTCGGGTCATGATCCTGGGGTCCTGGAATTGAGCCCCGCATCAGGATCCCTGCTGAGTTGGGAGCTTCCCTCTCCCTCTTCCTGCCACTCTGCCTGCTTGTGCTCTTTTTCTCTGTAAAATAAATAAATAAGATATTTTTAAAAATTAAAAAATAAAGTAAAATATATTTTTTAAAGATTTTATTTATTTATTTGACAGAGAGAGTGAGTACAGGCAGACAAAGTGGCAGGCAGAGGCAGAGGGAGAAGCAGGCTCCCCGCTGAGCAAGGAGCCCGACGTGGGACTCGATCCCAGGACGCTGGGATCATACCCTGAGCCAAGGCAGCTGCTCAACCAACTGAGCCACCCAGGCATCCCGAAAAAAATAAAATAAAATATTTTTTAAAAGGTGAATTATGGCAGACGAAGTCCCAACCTACATGAGGCACTGATAAGGCAATGTTTCTCACTCTGGTCTACACATTAGGACATTTGGGGTGCTTCAAGAAATATTAACACCCACCCTCAACTTATTCTTTTAAAAGCCTTAATAAGCTCATCATATCATGTTAAAAATGTCTGTCTGCGTATCTGTCTCTACAACCAGTTTGGAAGGAACTGTAATCGCTTCAGTTTTTTTCTTTCTTTTTTTAAAGATTTTATTTATTTATTTGACAGACGGAGATCACAAGTAAGCAGAGAAGCAGGGAGAGAGAGAGGAGGAAGCAGGCTCCCTGCTGAGCAGAGAGCCCGGTGCGGGCTCGATCCCAGGACCCTGGGACCATGACCTGAGCCGAAGTCAGAGGCTTAACCCACTGAGCCACCCAGGTGCCCCCCCTCTTTTTTTATTGAGGTAAAATTTACACACAGGAAAATACATAACTTTTAAATATTTAATTGGACGAAGTTATACAAACACATATGCCTGTGTGATCAGCACTTTAATGAAGATAAAGAACACACCTATTACCCCAGAATGTTTCTTTCTGCCTCTTTCCAGTAAACCCTCACCTCCCACAGGCAACAGTATACTACTTCCGTCACCAGAGGTGAGATTTACTTCTTAAACTTCGTAGAGATGGAATCACACAGCATATACCTTTTCGTGTCTTTTTTCTCTTAACGTGATATTTTGAGGCTCATTCATGTTTTTATACATATCAGTGGTTTCTACTTCTCTATTTCTTAGCAGTGTTCCATTGTATGAATGTATGCAAGTTCTTTATCCGTTCTTCTGATGGTAGATATTTGATTTGTTTCCAGTTTGGGGTAATGATAACTGTGATGATTACTTTTATGTTTCAACTTGGGTAGGCTATGGTGCCCAGATATTTGGTCAAATACCAGTCTTGACTGTGCTGTGAAGATGTATATATATATCAATATAAATATGTATATATATATCTATATCGATATATTTATATATCTCAGTGGTTAACATTGAAATTGGCAGACTTTGAGTTTACTCAGACCCATAATACTCCACATTGTAGGGGTGAATTATCCTATGGGTGGACCTTATCCAATCAGTTGAAGGTCTTACAAAAACACTGGTGACCTCAGTCTTTTTCTGCCTCCAGACTGCCTTCAAACTCACAGTGAAAACAAAAACACTTCGCTGGATCTCCAGCTTGCTGTCCCCTACAATAACATGAACCAATTCTTTAAAATAAATCTCCTCTCTCTCTCATACCCGTCCTACTCGTTCTGCGTCTCTGGAGGACTCTGAGGTTTGCAGTGGGCAAACCTGCCGCAAACATTCTTCTTCAAGTCTTTTTGTGGATGCTTTTCCATTTCCCTTGAGTAAATACCTAGGAGTAGAACTGCAAGATCAGTCGGTAGGCATATATTTAACTTTATAAGAAACTGCCAGAGGCGCCTGGGTGTCTCAGTCAGTTAAGCTCTGCCTTCCACTCAGGTCATGATCGTGGAGTCCTGTGATCGAGCCCCGGGTGGGGCTCCCAGCTCAGCGGAGAGTCTGCTTCTCCCTCTGCTCCTCATTCCATTTGTACTCTCTCTCTCTTGCTCTTGCTGACTCTCTCTCTCAAATAAATAAATTAAATCTTTAAAGAAAAATAAAAAAATTTTTTAAAAAGCTAAAAAAAAAAAAGAAAGCATCCCACAGTTTTCCAAAGTGATGTGCATTTTTTCACATCCATGAGCAATATATGAGAGTTTCGGCTTCTAGACATTTTTGTCAACATTTAGTGGTGTCAGTCTTTTTAATTTTAACTATTTTGATGGTTGTGTATTCATGTCTGTGTAGCTTTAATTCACATTTCTCTGAGGGATAAAGATGTTAAATAGCTTTTATGTGCTTTTTGGCTCTTCATGTATCTTTGGTGGACTGCCTGCTCAAATATTTTGCAATTTGTTGCCTTTTGAATCTCAACTTCTAGCATTTAGCAGTCACTTGATATAAAACTATTGAATTAATAAATAAAAGAATATTATACTGTCTATCATCAGTGATTGTTCCAATATGATTACTAAATCTCTACCTAGTTATTTGTAATGCTTATTGAAGTGGTTAGCATACTGCCTGAGATAATCAGCAGCCAACAACTGGCAGCTCTTAGCACTATCCCTGTTTTATATGGAAGGAGATGAAGATCAGAAAAGTTATGTAACTTGAGCAAAGTCACCTAATTACTCTCAAAATTGTTGCTCAGCTCCAGGCTTCTCGTTTTTTGTTTTTTTATTTTAATTTTAATTTTTTTTTTTTTGGTTATTAGTAGCCTGACCAATTAAATATTGGATTCACCATTAAAAATGTTCCTTCAAAACAAAAGTGTTCCTTCATTCATTCTTTTACCAATCATTTATGGCAAATCTAATATGACAAATACAATGCTGCTGATCATTTTACATGTTTTAGTTCACTTATTTCTCACTACAACTTATGAGGAAAATTGTATTTTTCCAGACAATCAAACTACAGTCCAGAGAGGTTAAGCAGTTGCCCAAGACAACATAGTAAATTAAGAGTTATAGGCAGGACTCAAGCTCAATCCATCTCATACTAATGCCTATGTGTTTTGTTTTTATTTTTTATTTTATTATTATTTTTAATATTTTATTTATTTGACAGAGAGAGAGAGCGAGAGAGGGAACACAAGAGGGGGTAGGTGGGAGAGGGAGAAGCAGGCTTCCCACGAAGCAGGAAGCCCAATACGGGGCTCGTCCCAGGATGCTGGGATCCGGACATGAGCCGAAGGCAGACGTTTAACAACTGAGCCACTCAGGTGTCCCATTGTTTTTAAATCACCATATAAGACTGTTCCTTATAACAAGATTAATTTGGGATATGCTGCATTTGAGGGGCTATGGGACAGACAGCAGGGAGGAGAAGACCAGGAAAGCTGAGACACTTAGGAGAGAGTTTCCAGGTTGGGGGCTGGCGGAAGGGGTCAGTGTGGTGGGGACGTGTAGTAAAACTGTGCATTCAGCAAACTGCAAATGTAGATGGTACTGGGAGAGGTGTGAAGTGGTTAGAGAGGGGTGCCTGGGTGGCTCCGTGGGTTAAAGCCTCTGCCTTCGGCTCAGGTCCTGGTCTGGGATCGAGCCCGCACCGGGCTCTCTGCTCAGCAGGGAGCCTGCTTCCTCCTCTCTCTCTGCCTGCCTCTGCCTACTTGTGATCTCTGTCTGTCAAATAAATAAATAAAATCTTAAAAAAAAAAAAAAAAAAAGAAGTGGTTAGAGAAAGTGCTACATAGATTCAAAGATGCAGAAATTTCAATAGTTCCATTTCAGAAAGTTCTACAGCAATAGGTCTGTAATGATAAAATCTGATCTAAAGTAGTTTGTCCCTAAAATACTCCACGGTCTTTGGTCGCTGTTTGTTCTTAGTGTCTAAGACAAATGGACCTAAGTTGCCTGCCCACGGAGCCCAGGAGCTCACAGTCATTCTGATAATCCCTTTTCTGTTTACTGGAAACCCCAACTGCCCCCACAAGGGTCCCTTAGGCCAGACTGACTAATCTCTCCTTCTGCTCAGATTTCACTCTCCTAAAAGGGTAGGGCAAAGAGCAAGAAGTGAGTCAGTTCCTTTAAGCTGGCAGTACGCAGAGCCAGTGTTGTTCTGAGTTATCTTAGCTCCCTCAGGATGAGTAATCGTGCCCAGCCAGAAGTCCCAACCCTGGGAAACAGGTGCAGGTTTCTAAAGGAGGCCTTTGTGACCATAGTAGGAGGTTAGCTGAAACTCAGTCTATATTTACTCCTAGCAACAGAGTATTTTTTGGACCACGGTCTGCAGGAACAGATATGGGCATGACAGAAACACCAGCAATGCACCCAGCCCAGACCCAGGGGCCAGCCCAGCTCATGGAGAGGTGCACAGTGGGTCCGAGCCAAAGACGTCCTCCTGGGACTCCAGAAAGGCTAGGGCAGTAGGTGACACGGATTGACTAAGCCAGGCCCGGCCTACTAGGCTGCACTCACAAACATGTTCCTGAAGCCCTTTATACGCTCAGCAGGGAACATGTTGTTCTCTCTGGGAGACTGCCAGAAACTTATGAGAGAGTCATATCAATGCCAAGAACAGACAGCAAGTCCTCTCTCCCGCTGCAGAAGGGGCACTGGGTGGTGCCGGGTTGCCACTGCCCCTCCTTGCTCTTCTAACCTTCCAAGCCAAGTCTACAGACTGTTTCCCTGCTTTGAAGTGATTACTAGAAGCCACTGGACACCTTTGGACAACTGTAATTAAGTTATCCAAAATCAAATGCAAATATGTTTCTTCTACTTTCACTCGTTTTATATGTCAGTAACTCAGGCCACAGACCTTGGAGGGAGTACCCAAGGAAAATAACCACCCACCTTGCCCATTTTAGCCACGTACAGACATAGTCTGAGTGCTGTTCTCCCAAGGCAGCCCTCTGCTGGAGCTCTGGCAAGAAACACAAAGGTTACTTGAAATCCAGCCAGAGCAAGCAAAGTGAAAACTTTGATCTTTTCTCAGAGGTACTAGATGTCTCTCCGGCTCTCTTCTGGAGTCTTCCAAATTCTTGGCATCCCCATCATGGCGCAGATCTAAAACCAAATATTTAAAAATTGTTCTTCCTTTATAATAATACCTATAAGAATCCAATGCCAATTTTTAGATTATTTTAAAGTGAGTGCTTCGTGTATATTCCTGTATTTGTATAGGGTATGGCTTCTTTGAAGACTCTTTTCTTGGTTCTGTTAAGTTTCTAAGATTCAACTGCTTTTCTGGTTTATGGAATTGACATTAATGCCTCTTGCATCACGTGGCGCTAACTACCCGAGAGGTAGGCATTCCCCTAATTCTTCCATCCTTCCATCCATCCACCCATATAATACTTTTTGAGTTTAAAGTCCCCATAAGTAACTAACCTAGCCCTGAAGCTGAGAACCTACAATAATTAAGAGATGATAAATGTCACATAGATCCTATTGCTTATTAAGCGACTGAAAATAGAAAAGCTCAGGGGACAGTGATCTGTGTGAATGTGAAGGATTCTTCCATAGAGAAATCTCAACAACCATATGCAACCACAAAATATAGAAAGCCAAGCCTGGGCAGGATAAGCTCATTCTGGGCTTGGGACCTGCTAATTGGTTTCACATGTAAGTGGAAGGAACCCTCATGGGGCCAGATTCCAATATGGGGAGAGAAATGAGATCTTTCACTGAAAGAAATGTCTTAGTCAGACCGAAGGAGCTGTTAGGATACTGGGCTGTGGCTGTAACCAGTGCTGGTGTGAGGATGGCATTTGATTTTGGAGGTCTTGATGGGTAAAAAGAGCTGAGTTTGAATGCGATTTCGCCATTTCCTAAACATGACCTGGGGCTGTTCATTCACATGATGTAGTTATTCAATAAATATTTATTAAGCCCTATTATGTGCCAAGCATAATGTGAGGTAGTGGAAATTTCCCTGCTTTCATAATATAACATTAATTATCCTTTGAGCTTCGCTCTCCTAAGACAGAACCATATGTATGTGTGGAGTTGTGTGGAGTTCATATACACTGTATGTGTGACAAGATGCTGAGTGGGACTTTTCTCATTATCTCAGCACAGATGGAATGATAATTTGAAGACAAATAGATGATTGTGATTTATTAAGAAACAGATTCATTCTGCCGCCCTCTCCTCACTCTCTACTCACTAATCCAGCCTTGAGGGAATTATGGAATTGTCGACCTTCAGCCTCAGAAGTAGTTCCGGGTCGTTTCCTTCTACTCTTGGGGGGACGCTCATTTTAAAGTAAGTCAGTGGGGTGTTCCAAAAGGATGACTTGTACAGATTAGAAACGGGTGCCAGCAGGGAGTTGAGCCTGGAATCTCATTTTTCAGTTGGATATCTACCTCCGTAATGGAGTTTCTAAGCTGTTCTTTGTGCCTACTTGGGCAGTGGGAGAGACCTAGGGAGAGAACGTGGGGTAGAGAAAATGAACAGTAGGGGAATAGGACACACACTCTCATTATCTGGCAGGAAAAAGATGTGGGAGTCTTCCACAGGTCAAATGGACATCATGAAAGGCTTGAGTTATTGTGATGGAATCCCACCCTAAACTGTGATCACTAAGACCAGAGACCCCCAGCAGCAAGTCTATTGGGTGGATTACAATGTAAATGGGAGTCGAGGGAGACTGGAAAAGATCCACCGGGGTTGATTTCCTTTAAGAGGCCGCCATGCAGAGGAAAGGCCTCCAAAGGGCCTTTCGAAGACTCCTTAAGTGTCTCCCAGGAGGTGCTGCAGTGGACGGTTGCCATGGAGGTGGGGACAGATCACAGGGCAGCCTGTAAGTAAAAGCATTTCTGTCTCCTTGGCTTCAATCTAAAAAGGGGCCCAGAAGATGGCAGCTGTAGAGGAAAGCGTCCTGAAGAGTCCCAACTCCTTGCTCCTGTCCCTTCCTCAGGCCGATCTGTGGGCCTGCGGGAGGAGATGGATGGTTCCATTGGTTGAGAAACTGAAGTGGGTGGTGCTGGAGTACGTCTTCCACAACCGGGAAAGGTCAGAACACTGTCATCTGCCAGTGAGGCCATCCAGTGTGGAGGAGGGGAGAGTGGATGGAGCATGATTTAAAGCCCTGATTGGAGAAACAGACCCTGATGGCGTTTGAAGTTGCTGAGTTCACAGCGTTCAACAAACTACTGACAAACAGCAAGTGTTCAGCAAACAGGCAGTGCTCTACAAATGGAAGATGTTGTTGGTCCCAGTCAACCTAAAGAGAATAAGCACTCAGGACATGATGACATACGTTTTGACATTGAAGAACAAATAAGATATTCAATTGGGGGGCACCTGGGTGGCTCAGTGGATTAAGCCGCTGCCTTCGGCTCAGGTCATGATCTCAGGGTCCTGGGATCGAGTCCCACATCGGGCTCTCTGCTCAGCAGGGAGCCTGCTTCCTCCTCTCTCTCTGCCTGCCTCTCTGTCTACTTGTGATCTTTCTCTCTGTCAAATAAATAAATAAAATCTTTAAAAAAAAAAAAGATATTCAATTGGTATTCTTGGCTTAGAGAAAAAGTATAATGTGTTCATTATGGCTTCAAGTTCCCATTTTCATCGTGAAACAGTTCTCGGGATATTTCCTGAGCTTTCTCACCACGTTCCCTTGCTCTGTGAGGCATTTGCCTTCTGTCACTTTGTAGATTCCCCCCAGGGACTGAAGTGATAATAAAGGTCACCTATTCTCACCTCCAATTTCGTTGAAGATAAAATATTATTTAATTATTGAGAAAATACCTCATGTTCTTTTTTTTTTAAGATTTTATTTATTTATTTGACAGAGAGGGAGAGAGAACACAAGCGAGTGGAGTGGCAGAGGCAGAGGGAGAAGCAGACTCCCCACTAAGCAGCGAGTCTGACATGGGGCTTGATCCCAGGACCCCAGGATCATGAGCTGAGTTGAAGGCAGACGCTTAAATGAGTACCCAGGCACCCCCAAAATACCTCAAGTTCTTAAAACAAAGGGTCTTGCATAAGTGTATAGACAAAGCAACATCTGCAAGCTTAAGTCTTAGGGAGGAGACCAAGAGTCCCGATTTCCTGAAGAAGGAGGAGGACACTCGCTGGGCGCACAGGAGCCAGAAGACTTACAGCCAATGTGCTATTTCATGTATCAGGCAACCCTGCTTACCATCCCTCTCTGCAGCTGTAAAATGGGGGTTTTCCCAAGGACCACAGTGAATAATTGTGAAGATTAAATAAAATGATTATGAACAGCATGTAGCACAATGCTGGGCACACAGTGGATGTTCGAGAAATAGCTGTGATCCCGTTTCCAAGGTTTCAGGGTCAGAAGATACCTCCAGGTAACAAAAAAACAAACAAACAGTATTTTCATATTTATTTCATCATTTATTGATATCTTGGTATGAATACCCAGGGCTTATTTTAAAAGTGTTTAGAATTCAGAAAAATTTAAAAAATCATTGAGGGGCGCCTGGGTGGCTCAGTGGGTTAAAGCCTCTGCCTTCGGCTCAGGTCATGGTCCCAGAGTCCTGGGATGGAGCCCTGCATCAGGCTCTCTGCTCAGCAGGAAGCCTGCTCCTTCCTCTCTCTCTGCCTGCCTCTCTGCCTACTTGTGATCTCTGTCTGTCAAATAAATAAATAAAATCTTAAAAAAAATCATTGAAATTTGGTGTATTTTGCATATAAAATGTATAAACACCTATTACCTAACATTGAAAAAAGGTAAATTTCAAAAATATGAATATTAACCATGCAGTATCATCAAGAAAAGAGCAATAAATGAAGAAATTCAAACTTGCAGAATGAAAATGAATTGAATTATTTGTTTTTTTGGCAAGTATTATCTTAAGAAGGTCTATCAACGGTGGAATCTTCAAAGGTGAGCGTCGTGTTGGGGCAAATTTTTCCAGCCCCTAGAAAAGCTCTTTCATATTGTCTACTAGTTGGGGGAATAATGAAAAGATAAATATAAACTAAATCCAGGAATCGTTCTCTGAATTTTTAACTGACAAATAATCTCTCATCTATGTCATACGATAAAAACAATCTTCAGAAATTACTTTTTTTAATAAAGGCTTCAATATTTTTGGTGACAGTGAGCGGTAGTTTTTGTTACTAGGGCCCGGCAGTCAATTTGTAAGATGCTTGGTTCTTAGCTTCTGCTCTGAAACAGCCTTTGTTCAAACAAACAGAAGAAATCAATCAGACAGATAAGAAGTTTCCACCCATAAACATGGATTGTTTTCTGCGGTCAACCTGACCCATTTTGCGGTGCTGTTTTCTTGAGGGTAAGACTGAGTCTTTGTTCCCTATGATTCTCTTTTAGGAAGCACTTTTCTACATATTCCCAGAATGCTAAAAAGAATAAAAACCCCAACTTCTTTCAAGAAGGAGAACTAGAGTGAATTTGATCTGGGAAAACCTGTGTTAGTGTTTCAGTATTTTTTCCTACTATCCAGACACCTTGAAATATAAAACCTCCCTTTTAGTGCTGGGCTTAACTACCTAGGTACTTCGCAAAGCATTAATAACTCAGACTACAGATTTCTTCAAATGCTGAAATAATGACATCACACCAACAAAAATATCGGTGCTTTGGTGCTTAACAGTGAGTAACAAGAGTTCCAGAATGTTGAAAATCTACATTGTCACTAATTGAAATCATCTTGCTCAGAAAATTTTTCTCCATTAAGCCACTAGAGTGTCTAGATGACATATTAAGAATAAGTCCACCCTGAGGGTGACTGGGTGGCTCTGTGGGTGAAGCAGCTGCCTTTGGCTCAGGTCATGATCCCAAGGCCCACGGATTGAGCCAAGAGGGCAGGCTCCTCGCTCAGCAGGGGGCCTGCTTCTCCCTCTCCCTCTGCGTGGCTCCCCCTGCTTGTGCTCACGCACTCTCTCTCTCTCTCTCTCTGTATGTCAAAGAAATAAATAAAATCTTAAAAAGAAGAAGTCCATACTGGTTTAAGGCAACAGTTTATAGGACATCCTTAAATACGTGAACACACCCAGGGTGTTTTCCCTTTAGTAGTAACTTGGCATAAATTGTTTATCAGCCTGGTAATCAAGAACGTAACCAAGTTACCAAGTTTGTTGTTTTTTGAGGCTGGGCAATGGAACGCGAACAACCGGCAAGGAGGAGGATAATTGCAATTGTAGGGTAGGACCCAGGGAGGGAGATCGTGGCAGACTGGCCCTGGAAGGTCTGGGGTTTCCTCAGGAAGGCAAAGTGGGCTTTCCAGAAATGCTGGTGGAGGCAGGAAAGGGCAGGAGGGTGAACAGACGCCTCATCTCTGCCAGCACACCATGTTGGACCCCCAGCATAACCCCATCATGGCGGTGTCTGCAGCTCCCAGGGGGCCCCTCTGTGTGGTGTTAGCTTTGGAAAGTTCCCCTCGTTGCTCAACTTGGTGAGCTTTCTCTCTTGATTAATTTGTAAGCCTTTTAATGATCTTTAAAAATCCCTGTTGCTTAAACCAGCCGGAGTAGATGCTACACTGAGAAAATGACCAGTGACATACTTAAAATATTTTTTTAAAGTTTCCAGAGAGGGAGAGGTCCTTAGGGACAGAGAGAAAGATGGAAAGAGACAGAGGAAAAAAAAAAAAAAAGAATGAATGAGACAGAGGGACAGAGAGAGTGTGTGCCTGTCTTAAGTCTATTCTGACTGTAATAATAAAGTACCCAAGAGATTGGGTAGCTAAAACAACAGAAATTTACAGACAGAGATCACAAGTAGGCAGAGAGGCAGCCAGAAAGAGAGGAAGGGAAGCAGGCTCCCTGCTGAGCAGAGAGCCCGATGCGGGGCTCGATCCCAGGACCCTGGGATCATGACCTGAGCCGAAGGCAGAGGCTTTAACCCACTGAGCCACCCAGGCGCCCCTGGAAATTTATTTTCTTATAGCTCTGGATGCTGGATAGTCCAAGATTCAACATCTGGAAGAGTTTGATTTCTGGTAGGAACTCTCTCTCTGGCTTGATGACAGCCACCTTCTCACTTTGTCTTCATGTGGTCTTTCCTCTGTGTTCACAAAGAAAGACCAAGGTGGAGAGGAGATCTTCCTGTTCTTACCAGGTTACTAATCCCATCATCACAAGCCTCACCCCCCACCCCGTGACCTCATGCCGTTACCTCCCAACAACCCCATCCCCAAAGAGCATGGCAGTAACAGTTAGGGTTTCAACACATGAATTTGAAGGGACACACGAACATTCAGTCCATAACAGACAGAAAGATTAAGTGCACCTGTTAGACGCTGTGCGGTTCAGTGGGCACAGTTCCTAAGCCTGCGGTCAGCCCATGTTCATAGAGACACTACCCATGAAGAAACACAGAACCCTGAAAGTACAAAATGCATTTGAGAAGTATCACCAAATATTAAAAGAAGAGCTCCTCAACAAAATAGGTGCCGTGTCAAGGATCTTATCAGCCCCATAATAAGAAAAGACACAGTGTTTGATTTTAGCATTCTGTTGCTACTGAGGGAAAGTCTCCTGTCTCCCCAGTACGCTCTGGAAGGTAAATGCTAGTTGGCTCTGTCAGCCGGTGTGTTCTGCTTAACCCGTGATGTCCTTCTCATAGACCTTGATCTCTTACTGTGTCTTATTGTGACCTCGTCCCCAACATACCTAGCAGGTGACTAAAAGGTCATTTTCAAGCAGCTGCACATGGATGAATAAAGAACAACTTTTCCCTAATTTCCTACTTCACCTGGAAGGTGTACTAAAGGTAATAAATCCAGAAGTATAAATAATTGGTCTACATCTAAGCATCTTCTGGCTAAAACCTTAAAGCCAGACCTAACAACGTGCTCACAGAACACAGGGAGTTTTTGAATCCACGGAAAGGATTCTCTATCCTTAGAAGGTATTTGGGATTATAACAGACATGGGTGTTTCCCAACAACAGGAAGGGGAAAAATCACTTGTGTCTGGTACTTGACTGAGACTGAAGCTATGTGAAAAAAGCAAAAATGGAGTTTGTAACAAGTAATTATTCAAAAATCATCTTTATGAACATTTTAGGGCCCCATCTTTATTTTTCTTACCAAAAGCAAAGATGATTATTTGTAAAACTCTCAATTAAAAGTACTCTTCACTTTGATCATGCTGAAATAATTTTTTAAAATATGGTTTGTTCTCTAGATCTTTGCCATTCAAAGTATGACCCATGGACCAGAAGTATTAGCATCACCTGGAACAGTGTTAGAAATTCAGTCTCAGGCCCTGACCCAGACCTACTAAATCAGAATCTACATTTTAAAGATATTCCCACATGGTTTATCAGAGAAGAGCACATAAGAGTTTTCAAATCTCCATTCCAGGTACAATAAAATTGCTCTATGGCCAGTTGTTGAAATGATTCCATTCAGCGTTTAACCGTGTGATGGCAAATGCCAATGAAGGATCAGCGGATACTTAATTTGTGTCCCTATTAATACTATTATTAATTTAGTTGCTGTTCGCTGTTATCATGATTCTGATTTTATCCAATGGTATTTCTTGAGTTTTCCAAAGTGATAAAGAATCCCTATTTATTCTTATTTGCTCCTTTCGCTAATTGTTTTAATCATTTTTTTGTTGTGCTTCCCCCCTCCAATGAGAGATTATCAGTTAAGGATTTTCAAGAGCCTTCTGACAGAACCCTCCAGTTTGTGCTGGCAGACCCTTGGCTTGAAAGCCACTTCCGCATTCTTCCTTGCTTACAGAACTGTGATTTGGTTCAGTGTCATGATGTTCTTAGCTCTGGTCTAAACAAATCATAATGATCCTACGGCCCTTCACCATATACTCCACTCCCTGTCCTCATGTATAACTAAGGGTAGCTCTGTAACTGAGATCTGACAGAAATAGGGTAAGCTGGAGGCTTCTGGGGGGAAGTCTTTGCTCCCTAACAGAAACAACAGAGAGGAAAAGGTAGCTCGCTGACCCCTGTGATTACTTCTTTCAACCTAAACACACACAGGGAGTCCAGGAATTTGAGAGCCATCTTGAAGCCATCAAAGTAAGGACAAAAAGTCAACGGACTGAGAATGGTAGAGTAGAAAACCTTCCTTCCCAAGGACATGACTGAATCAGTACCCACGGCCCGGGCTCCATTTCCAGAATTTGGGTTATGGAAAAACGAAAGAAGGCAAAAACCAAACCACACCAAACCAGCCCTTCCTCCTCCAAACCCTATCTATTTAAGATACTGTGAGTCTACTTTTTTGTTGTAACGCTGAAACCGTTCCTGCCTGATGCAAGTAAGAAAGCTCACCATAATCTAAGGACTGCTCCGTGGGTTTGAGGAGTTTTGGAATACACGGCTAGTGGCGCGAAGTATGGTGGCGCAAGACCTGAATTCCGAGACCGGCCTCTCAGCCCCCCAGCTGTGTAAAATTGCAAGCCTGGTTTTGCAGAAACTTTGACTCCTCTATTTACAAGGCCAGAGTCAAAACACCCAATGCCTTCTTTTCTAGCAAAAAGAGGAAAACGGGCCAAGTACTGCAGCTTTTCCTTCAAATGAGGTTTTCGAAAACTTTCTTTCTAGAAACCTGACTTTCTAGAGAGTCAGATGTTTTCATGGCTGTTGGATGTTTCCTGTAAGTAAGGTTTAATTGCGGTACCTTCCCAGTGGCATATTTTTGATGAATCTAAGGCTTTTCTTTCTCTTTGGTGGATGAAAAAAAAAAAACAACCCCGAAGTTTTAATAAGATTTAAGCAACTATCTCCTTTTTCAAGCTAAACAAATTTTATACTGAATTAAGACCAATTTCCTCATATTGTATTTTAAATAAAGGATTAAAAACAAAGCCATTTCTAGGTCCCGTGGGGGAAATAGAAACACTACAAGAGGAGTGGTTTTGTTGTTGTTGTTGTTGTTTTGTTTTTCTCTAGAGAAAGAGAAAGAGAAAGTAGGGGAGGATCAGAGAGCAGCCCGGAGCCCCCTTGGGGCTTGATCTTAGGACCCTGAGATCAAGACTTGCTCAATTATGACCTGAGCGGAAACCACGAATTAGATCCTTAAATGATCATGCCCCCAGGCGCCCCATAAAAGAAGTATTGGATTAGCACCTGTAGTATTTTAGGTCTGTTAGACGATAGGTAAAGTCTGGTACAAACAGTTGAAACTTGGGGGCTTTGAAAGCCCATACATATCCACCAAGTGGTGTCAATCCATCCAGTCTTTTAAAAAATTACAACTTGTTGCCAGCAATTCCTCTGTTCCTGGTCCACCAAACATCCTTGCATTTGCTTCATGTCAGCAGCACTGGCAATCTCTCGATGCCACATTTGCTTTATGGTGGGTGGTGAGGTTGATAACGGTGGGTGTTTTGGGTTGAGTTCTGTCCCTTCAAAATGACCTTGAAGACCTAACCCCCAATACCTGTGAATGTTACCTTGTTTGGAAACAAGGTCTTTGTAGGTGATCAAATTAAGATGAGGTCATTAGGATGGGTCTTAACCCAGTATGACTGTGTCTGCCTAATAAAAAGGAGAGCTGTGAACACGCAGAGGCGGAGGATAATATGAAGACAGGTGGAGAACACCATCAATCAGCCAAGCAATTTCCAAGACTGCCAGAAGCTAGGAGAGAAGTGTATAAAATTCTTTTTGGGTTCCTCTTGAAACCATACTTCAAAAAATTTGTTCTTGCCCTCTCTTTAGTAAAGATAACAACTATGTGATCAGATAAATCTGTGTCCTTTGGGAGAAAGAGTTCTGTTAGTCCCCAGGCTTCACCTAAAAACCCTAGTCCCTCTGATCTTAAAGGTTTGGGCTTTCAATTTTTAGTATTCTTAGGGAGGGATTCCTCATCAATTTCTATATGTGAAGATGTAAAACGCCAAAGTAGAAATGAATTTAATTTTTTGTTTTTTATTTTCTTTGTATCTTGTTTTTGGAAGTGGATTTTTATTTTTTATTTTTAAATATTTTTATTTATTAATTTGGCAAACAGAGATGACAAGTAGGCAGAGAGGCAGGCAGAGAGAGAAGGGGAAGCAGGCTCCCTGCTGAGCAGAGAGCCCGACTCGGTGCTCGATCCCAGAACCCTGAGACCACGAACCAAGCCGAAGGCAGAAGCCCTAACCCACAGAGCCACCCAGGTGTCCCTGGAAGTGGATTTTTAATAAACCAAGTAAAACTAGTGTTACTGATACTCATGTTGAGAGGAAAACTTCCCACAATAAAATTCCTAGATAGATGTTAAAAGGCCTGCACAGCCGTTCTCTAATGTTCCTTGTAAAGGGAAGGTACAAAGACACGGTGTAGCTATTTTGCTTGTCACATTATCATTCCTTTGAGACGAAAGAAAGAAAATATATTATTGGGAGTTCTTCAGTTTAGCTCTACAAACACTTAAAAATGTATTGACTTTCAAAGGCATTTGGCAGAGTTATAAAACTGCCTGTCTCCTCTCCAGACTATTCCATAGACAAATGTAGTTCTAATTTTTTACAAAATACTGCTTTGATCACTCAGCTCCTTGGTCAGAATTGATTATGGTTTCTTCCTCTGCGTCAGCTCATGTCTACACTTTTCAAGATGTTTGATAGTCTGTACCCATCTTACCTACCCCAAATGTTATTTCCCACTTCCCCATCATAAAATGTATTACCTTTATTTTATTGCCTTTCTCTCCCCCGTCAACTCCAACACATATAGGTTTACACACATGATATTTATTCAAACACACACACACACACACACACACACACACTATACATAATCTGGCCCTGGGATGTTTACTTATGGTTTTTCTCTTTTCTACTGTCTGCTTAAGTATATATATATTTTTCCTAAATAGAATGTAAATTTCTTTAAAGCTCATTTCTTTCTAGAAAGTTCATTTCCTTCTAGGAAGCTCCCTTGATGTTCAATACCTCCATATCCATCTACTTTCTTATCCCTGTTACTTATTTAGTATGAAACTATATGGTGTTTGGTTAAACACCATTTTACAGTCCTTTCTCATTTTTAATTACAATTTCATATAATTAAAAGCTTCCTTTCTGTCTTTCAAAGTTCTGGCACATGACAGAATATAACAAACAAAAACAAGCCTTCCATTTCAACAGCCCCTTTCCACCTCTCTGTAGCATGCTGCAGCAAAGACTCCCCACAGAGCACCCATCTGTGAGGAACCACAGCTGCCAAAATGCCCACCAATCCCCTTCTTGGAGGAAGGCCATCCCTGGCAGCTACCATAGCCTCACCTCTTACTTTATGTAGAAGGACTGTTGTCCTGGAAGCTGTTGGTACTTACAAAAATGGTGACATCTTACTAAAGACAATGTAGAATTACAATGGCTATTACAAGGAATGTTCCAATTAGATAAGATTACTTAAGACGTGCACCTAAAAGCAAGGGTTCCATAATTAATTGAACAGAATGGGATGCCTATTTTACATTCATATCCAGAAGCCTCCAAACGTTTTCAAAATTCTATACTACTTTCATTAAAAGATTCACTGCAAAAGGCTAGTACAAGGAAAAGATACAAGATTCCTAAAAGAAGACTATAAGTTGGGGGTTAGCAGGCTAGACTGTGCTGCCCGCCAGCCTCCTTCATTTGAGTGCTCATTCTAGCGATCCTCTCTGAATGGCCTTTCCACTCTGAACAGACTATTAAACAGTTACCTCTTAAAATAAGACCTCCTGTGGCTACAGGCAAACCTCCTCAGATACCTTTCACTCCCTGGTCCAAGGCCAAACTAGTGGCCTTAAAGAATTTTTTAAACCCAGGGAGGATCGTCAAAAGTTTTTGTAAATAGACTAACTCTTGAGCTCAGTTGAGAGACGGAAATATAATTTTATGTTATCACTTCCTTTCCATATCCAGACCAATTAGTCATTGATCCTATTCTCTCCCAGACACTCCCAGCTAGTGTCTTCTTATTTATCTTATCTCCTATCCTAAGAGCTCCGTTTAGCTTTCTGCCTACTTGGGACATGAAGGTTGTCGGTTCCTTGGACTCTCTTCGGCAGTGACTCTAGATTTGGGAAGTTATCCTTTGTTCCCTCACTGTGGATGTATGGGGTTGTTCAGTACTGCTATGTATAGTTACTGTACCAGCTGAAAACCGACAAGATATCTGAAAGGATTTAGTAACTTTCTGATCAGAAATTTGTCCAAGTCAGAAGAGGATATTCAGAGCCCGGTAGGAGTTTTTAGGCCTTCCCCCCAAAGCTAAATATACCCAGAGAGTATATCTTTCTTTCCTCAGCAGTGGCATTGGCCTGGAAAGATAATGCCGTTCATCTGTATCCCCAGGCCATTGGGGAGCGGAGGGGGTGGGTAACTTTTCAGACTGCCCCGACGCTGGAGCCCCCCCGGTCTGTTTCCCCATCTCTTGTTAACAGCCTCAAATTTGGGGAACTTTCTGTCTAGGCTCTGTGAAAAGAAAAACGAGAGAGAGAGAGAGCGAGAGCAAGAGAGAGAATGAACATAAGGTGAAGGTAGAGAATAAAATTAAGTGGTTTACAGATGCTTAAAATCTCAGTGGCCTCATGTTTATCACTTTTCCAATCCCAAGCCAGTTGGAAACGGGAATGACCAGGAAGCATTCATACTTCAGGTTACACTTCCGTTGGCAGGGCCTTAGGTCCCTGGTTAGGAGTAAACAGAAATGAAGCTAGAATTAGGAAGCTCTGCTCTACTCTTGAAAATATTGCAGAACCTGCTGCCAAAGCAATACCTTCCCAACAAAAGTCCTCAGGCTCTGTAACCGCCCAACATTGTGCTTGAGAATAGGCTAGCCCTTACTTATCTTTCAGCCGAGCAAGAAGGTGTCGGTGCTCGGGCCAATACCGCCAGCTGTACCCAGATTAACACTTTGGAGGGGGCTGAAACTCAGCTTGCTCGGGAGCCCACAGCTTGCTTTAAATGGGTGACTCTTCCCTTGGGGTCTTTCTTTGATTAGTTTGGACCTTGGGGATCGTGGCTCTGAAATGCATGGCAAACATCAAGAATGGTTATCATAATCATCTCCCTTGCCCATTGTAGTGTCTTAAAAGCTTTAAATGCATGTTTGTAGCTGCCAGCCATTAAGCAAATGATCTCCCTAAAACTGGAACATCCAAAAGGAGACAAAGAGAATGACCGACAAAAAAATTGTGAGCCTGATGGCCTGGACTGTGAATACTATAGAGGTTCAGCCTCCCGGCCTCTCCAATTTTTCTGTTTTCTATCAAATCCATTCTACACAATGTAGCTCCAAGCAATTAAAAACAAAACAAAAAACAAAACCTCTTCACTATAGAGAACCAACTGAGGGTTGCTGGACGCTTGGTGGCTGAGGGGATGGGGTAACTGGGTGATGGGCTTTAAGGAGGGCACTTGATGTAATGAGCCCTGGGTGTTCTTAGCAAGTGACGAAACACTAGATTCTGCTCCAGAAACTAATACTCCACTATATGTGAACTAACTTGAATTTAAATTAGATTTCGAAAGAAAAAAATAAAAACAACAACCAGAAATCGCACCACTATTTTTTTAAAGTAATCTCTACTCCCAATGTGGGGCTCAACCTCAAGATCAAGATTTGCACGGTCTACCTAGTGAGCCAGCCAGGCACCTGCCAGATTGTAAAAGAAAGGTTCAAGGCTGACTAGACCTTTTAGGGTTTGGTCTCTACTTAGGTCTCCCATTTCATTACCAATTTCAGCTCTACTCCCGATTTCAGGCACAGTGCCAGCTCTTTCATTGAAACCGCCTTCCAGTTATCTGCCTTAATCATTCCACCAGCTGAACCCCCACCCCACCACCAGCCCTGTCTTTTGCGTGACTAACTTTCTCTCCATGCCTCAGACCAAATGTCGCTCTTCAGGGAGGTCGTCCACGATCCACCCCTCCCTCACTAAGCATGGGCTAGGTCTCATTTCCCCCTTCCACAACCCTCTGAATGTCTCATTTGTGCTGCTCACCATCCTCACAATTGTCAGGAAGTGAATATTTTTATGTTTCTGCATAATTAGGGTTTTCGGGCAAATTTTTCTGGGGACTGGGTTAAAGGAAAGATTTTGAAACTTAAGATAGTAAGAAGCTCGCCTCCCTGGAGTTATCTGTTTATTTCAAGGGATGCTAAGATCCTGAGGCATGAAGACCGTCCAAGAGTGCTCTTGGAATGAGATCCTTGTGTGGAGCTCATTTCAGAGAAACAGTGTCTTCTATCTTCCCTGAAAACGTTCATTTACATTCCAAAGGGTAAAAACCCAGGATGCTTTCTGTTCTCTCTTGAAGGAGAGTTTGTGTACTTGAGCGAGCAGAGTTTTTTCTCACAGCCTTATGTGGGGGGGGAGGGGCAGCCATCCCTCTTCTACAAAACTCTCAGATTCTTTTGGGATTCTTCACTTACAGAATAAATTCCAGCAGATATAACACGATATCTGGCTCTCATTGTATCAACCTTGGAAGGGGGAAATTCTGGGGCTAGAAAACCCGTGCAGTTTTGTTTTGTTTTTTTGTTTTTTTTTTTTAATGTAAATACAGATAGTTTTTCTCTGTCCCAGAAATCTTGTCTCTAACTCGCCAGATTATATAAATAAATGAAGATATTAAAACAGATCAAAATATTTACAAATTTAACTTCTATGTTCACCAATGGACTATAATATCCTTGCGTATAGAAATCCTTGAGATTCATTACGGTATTCCTAGTGCCTGGCAGTATGTGGTGCTTAAGAAATCTTCGTTGAGCTGTCATCATCAAGACAGCATGGTACTGGCACAAAAACAGACACATAGATCAATGGAGCAGAATAGAGAGCCCAGAAATAGACCCTCAACTCTATGGTCAACTAATCTTTGACAAAGCAGGAAAGAATGTCCAATGGAAAAAAGACAGCCTCTTCAATAAATGGTGCTGGGAAAATTGGACAGCCACATGCAGAAAAATGAAATTGGACCACTTCCTTACACCACACACGAAAATAGACTCAAAATGGATGAAGGACCTCAATGTGAGAAAGGAATCCATCAAAATCCTTGAGGAGAACACAGGCAGCAACCTCTTCGACCTCAGCCGCAGCAACATCTTCCTAGGAACATCGGCAAAGGCAAGGGAAGCAACGGCAAAAATGAACTATTGGGATTTCATCAAGATCAAAAGCTTTTGCACAGCAAAGGAAACAGTTAACAAACCAAAAGACAACTGACAGAATGGGAGAAGATATTTGCAAACGACATATCAGGTAAAGGGCTAGTGTCCAAAATCTATGAGGAACTTAGCAAACTCAACACCCAAAGAACAAACAATCCAATCAAGAAATGGGCAGAGGACATGAACAGACATTTCTGCAAAGAAGACATCCAGATGGCCAACAGACACATGAAAAAGTGCTCCACATCACTCGGCATCAGGGAAATACAAATCAAAACCACAATGAGATATCACCTCACACCAGTCAGAATGGCTAAAATTAACAAGTCAGGAAATGAGAGATGCTGGCGAGGATGCGGAGAAAGGGGAACCCTCCTCCACTGTTGGTGGGAATGCAAGCTGGTGCAACCACTCTGGAAAACAGCATGGAGGTTCCTCAAAATGTTGAAAATAGAGCTACCCTATGACCCAGCAATTGCACTACTGGGTATTTACCCTAAAGATACAAATGTAGTGATCCGAAGGGGCATGTGCACCCAAATGTTTATAGCAGCAATGTCTACAATAGCCAAACTATGGAAAGAACCTAGATGTCCATCAAGAGATGAATGGATAAAGAAGAGGTGGTATATATACACAATGGAATATGATGCAGCCATCAAAAGAAATGAAATCTTGCCATTTGCGACGACGTGGATGGAACTAGAGGGTATCATGCTTAGTGAAATAAGTCAGTCGGAGAAAGACAACTATCATATGATCTCCCTGATATGAGGATGTGGAGATGCAACATGGGGGGTTAAGGGGATGGGAGAAGAATAAATGAAACAAGATGGGATTGGGAGGGAGACAAACCATAAATGACTCTTAATCTCACAAAACAAACTGGGGGTTGCTGGGAGGAGGTGATGTTGGGAGAGGGGGAGGGGGTTATGGACATTGGGGAGGGTATGTGCTATCGTGAGTGCTGTGAAGTGTGTAAACCTGATGATTCACAGACCTGTACCCCTGGGGATAAAAATACATTATATGTAAAAAAAAAAAAAAAAAAGAAGAAGAAATCTTCATTGATTGCTCATTGAGTAAGTAAGTGAATTGCCTCAATGCCTGGAGAAGATTCAGTGTCATTCAGTAGACAGGGACAGCTGGTCTAATAGACCAAAGCGCGCGATGGCTTGACAAGTAGGTAAGGGCTTCCGGTCACGTGGTCTGAAGGAATCCAGAGGTTTGCATCTAGTCAGTAGGCTCAGTGCTAATGAGGCCAGTGGCAGTATCCCATTACCTGATAGATTAGTTTTGGGTTACTCATTCAAACGGCCTGGGACATCATTCTAACTTGCTCTCCTGGGTACATTCCTCACAGAAGGACTGTTTCTTCAGAGCAAAGGCTCTGGAGTATCCACTGCCTTGTATCAAATCCCAGCTCTGTCCCTTGACAGGGGCAACTTACTGACTTCTTTGTGGCTCAATTTTGTATCTGTAGAATGGGCAGTATAAGAATATCACCCATGGGAAAAAAAAAAAAGAGTATCACCCATGTTGTGGGGTTAAAGGAGTCCATTTATATATCAAAGTTAATAATATAATGGGTTGTTGTGAGGGAGAAAATGAATTAATCAATGTAAAAGCCTTAGAAAAATACCTGCCACCTAATAAGTTCTACAATTCTCTTTTTTTTTTTTTTTGCCCATGTAATATTCAATTTAGAAAGGGTTCAGAGAGAGAAGGAAAAAGTACAGTGAATATGAAAAAAAAAAAACATTTTGTCCAATGAAAAATATAGTTTAAAAGATTAAGTCAACCTTTTAACCTGTAGATTCTTTGGTTAAAAAATCATTTCTTCAGGTTCAGTGGCAAGTGTTATCCCCAAAACTATCCCCAGATTAGTGTATTGTAAGTGAAATCCTGCCTGGAACAATCTGGATTGTGTAAAAATAAGAATCACATCTGACTTATATAGAAGGCAGGATATATTTTTTAGTTACAAAGAACTATTGTCAAACACTGTAAGAAAAAAAAAAAGCGGGAAAACATTCTCTACTTTCCAGCCAGCCAGAGAACTGTTTTCAAAGGCCCTTTGAAAACTATGTTTAGTGTTTGTTTTTATTATCATTTGGAGGTCTGCTTTCACAAGATGAAATATAATATTTAGAAGGGGAAAGAGGCTGCCTCGGGAACATCTGAAGCCTGATTGTTACTTTAATGGCTCAAGTCTCTTTTTATCCACTCGACAAACAATTACTGAGAGTATGCTTTGGGCAGAGTGTGCGTTGAGCCGTCTATGTGTTTATTGATAATGTGCAGCAAGCCGGCTTCTGCCCCATATTCAGGGAGCGGCAGCCTTGTGCAGTGATCGCAAAGGGACCTGAAAGGGTTAATGGACCTCGTTAAGTAACACATGGCACCACCATCCACCCGGTTTTTGGTTGGACAGCATTACCAAAGAGGTCAAGGTCTTCATTTGATCCCTGCCTGAAGAGGTTTCAGTCTAGCTCAGCAGTTTTGGGTCGCAAAGCATACTTTGGTCTAACCACCTAAGTCCGGGGTCATAATCAGGCAATAGGGTATATGAGAGCAAATGTGTTACTATCATTGATATCGCGGGTTCACACTTTAGGACTTTGTATCGGAAAGACGGTACTTTATTGCTACCAACTCCTTTGTAAGGAAATAGGTAAACAGAATTGCCTAAGAACACAGTATGAGGCTTTTATTTTTGTTTTCAAGTTTTTATTTTATTTCCAGATCACAAATTTGTAATTTCAAGCAAATGTTGTTATCCTTTAAAATGAGTTTAAAAGAAAAAGACTGAATTAAGGGCAATTCTACCAGCTGTCAAAGTATATTTTGGGGCTAGAAACACATTAAAAGGCATAGCTTTAATGGAATCGATTAAAAAAAAAAACCTCAAGACTTTGCTATTCGATGTTATTTGTCTTATATATTAAAACACCCTTTTACATTTATGAAAAGAGTATGCTAATAAATAATTCCTAGCTATATTGCATTATTCGACAACCAGTCCTGAGTTACTTTCATTACATTAAATGGCAGCAGTAAACATGAAAATGATGTCTCATAACGCATTGATAAACTTTATCATTTTCTTGCTGAATTTATCACTAAGATAGCTCACATCTATTTCACATCATTTAGTGGATTCAACGTGTTTTCAAGGCTACTGACATTTCTGTCGGTTTTGAGTGGCTTTTAATGTTTATTTGTACTTGGGTAGGAACTGAAAAATCTCATTAAAAGACAGTTGTTCATTTCCGTTATGGGGCTATGAAATATGGATGTTAATATTTTTCATCTGAGTCCAAGGTGAACATGAAGAAACAGTACTCATAGATCTGAAGCCCTGACCCATTTGCTCAAGAAATTTCCTTAGTAGTAATAACTTTTCCCTGTTATTTCATTTCTTTTGAAATATGTGATAATTTCCAATGGGCAGAGAGCACCAACAGAGAATGACATTAAACAAAGATCAGTTGTAATTTAACTTGCAACTTGGAGATGTATTCCAGAGGCTGTGCAATGTTGTAAAACTTCCTGAATACCATTTAAAGCATAAAATTGTATAAGATTTGATGTACATTGTTTTTAACACAGAGTTCCAATCTCCCCTTAAATGCAGAGAGGCTGTTCTATAGGCAGTAGTTGATTTATGTGTTTATTCATCTCTTTGTCCAGTGAATGTTTATGGACTGCCCAAGTAACTGTGATGTAAGATAAAAAGTGAAAAATCAAAAAGAGAGCGATGGGCAAAACATTATTGGAAATAAAAACCTGACTGCTTTCAGTGTTGATGGCAGGGGGTTTAGGGATTTCTTGGCCAAGATCCTGTGAAATTATGAAAGTCCCTCAATTCTTTCACCAGGCCAGATCAAAGTGATCGGCAAAGTTCATGTACATTTGATGTGTTGGTACACAGCTAAGGGTTAAGTGTACTACTTGGAAGCAGAGCCGAGAGTGAAGGGATTATCAAGGTCAATGCCCAACCTACTAGCTCTCAAAGATCTCTCTGCACGTGTCATTGTAGTTAAGATCAAATGCTTTTGCCATTTTTAGTCAAATTTGAAATTTGGGAGAAATGGTATAAAGATGGTTTGATGAAAATTTAGCCAACTTTGTTTTACTCAAAAATTAGTATCCTTTGACTTGAATCAAAAAGATGTGTGTGTGTGTGTGTGTGTGTGTGTGCGCGCGCGCGTGCACGTGCATATATGGGAAATTGTGGGACTTAAAGTCTTGCAGTTTTTATGGAAATGTGGATGGAGGTTCTGAGCCCGTGTAGTGCACGAACTGTCTACCTTCCAAGCAGCTTAATCCAAGGACACTATACAGCTAAATTCTGTGTGTACGTGTTTGTGTGCGCATGTGTGACATGCTTTCTTCAGACACATGGTGCCACACTTCTCTGACAGGAGGAATGAAGGCAGTCAAGCAGAGTGTCCTGATATACTACACTTTATGTTCTTTAGGTCTAATGCCTTAGGTTAATGGCATTTCTGATTCAAATATGCTTACTCTGACAAAATTTAGAATTTAGTTACAACGAATTCATTCCACTAGTTTTCTTTTCTCTTTCTTTCCTTCCTTTCTCTCTCTTTTGTTCTTTCTTTCCTCTCTCCCCCCTCCTTTTCTTTTTTATTTACAAAACTTTGCCAATAAGGGCATTATGAAGGTAGACAAAGGATGTTATCTAAAGATAAAGTAGGATTAAATTAGTGAAGAGAGACAACGTGAAGATTAATTTAGTAATTTCTCACTTTTTTCTACCTTATTATTATTCAGATATTTAATCCAGAAGTTGTTTGGGAACCTAAATTATCTAGGTAATTATTTTGGTACTTTACAGTATTTATTACATAAATACAGTCACCACGTGGAATTTTAAGTTTACCAAAAAAAATGCAGAATATATACATGGCAAAAATGATTATTGAATATCTTCAATATATTCATGTAGATAAACGCACTGTGTACTATGGGCTACTGGAGCATACATGAGAAAGCAAAAGACAATCAGAAATTTCTGGACTGCTATAAAGTACTTATCTTTTAGTTTAAAAATCAAAATTTTAAGTTGCTTTCAATACTTTTAAAAGGCTATCCCTAATATAGAGATGAATTAGATTTGAGTGCAAAGTGAAGAAAATCTTTACCTCAAATGTTTCTTAGTATTTTGCCATCTATTTGAGAAATGAATTTCAAAAGACAATGTTTACCATTATAATAAAAATATTTATTATAAAAATGATTACATCTTTCTGTACATAGAGACAAAAACATAATTTATACATCAATAACTTAAGTGGGCCTGAACATTCAGTATCCATCTGCTAGAATCCTAAAGCTCTTCCGCAGATTTCACAAATACCATTACAGACTATTTCTCTCTTACAGAATTCTATTTACAGTTTATGTTATTGTGATATGAACATTTCTTCTCTAGTATTTTAAAGATAATTCACAGTGTTGGGGTTAATTCCTTAATCAACTGCTTTAAATCTTTGGTAAATACAAGTATGTACGTGCAAAATGTTTAAGCTCAGTAAAAAGTCAAATAACCTATTGCAAGAAGTTTTGTGTAATCAATAAATGCATGGGCCAGAGTCCCACCATCAAGAAAAGTCACTCTCCAGGACTTCTCGTGATAAAGTCTGACATAAGCAATAAATCATTTGAGGCCTCTATGGCCACGACCAGAAGCACCACAATTCTAGGTCACAACAAAATTAAACACAAATGTTAAATTCAACATATACAAACAGTACTGATTCTTGTGCAATGCAGAAAATTGTAGTTTTTTTCTATATCCTGGTTGACACATAAGTTGGACACGGATGAGTTTATTTAATCTCATGAAAGCCTGTTATGTTGCAAAAGTGAGAGACCCATTTAAAAAAGTCATTCTGTTTTGGGAAACATCAATTCATCCTCTTGCCAGTAACTTATCTATGAAAATCTAGACAATTTCTTAAAATACTTCATAGGGGAAAAAGCAAGATGCCTGCCTCTGTTTCCTTCCTTCCCCGCTTCCTTCCTTCCTTCCCTCCTTCCTTCTTTCCTTCCTCCCGTCCTTCATTCTGTGAGAATTATGTGCTAGACAGGCCTGTCCACCTACCTATTATACTTGAAGTCCCCAAAAGTTCCATATGCATTACAACTTCCATTTATCAGTCCTCAGTCTCAATGATCCAAATGAAAGCCTCCTGGCATGAAAACCTCTTACTCTCAGGCTATTTGTTAAAACTGTCCCAAGAAGTATTTAAATTCTAATGTTCTTGAGACATTTGATAATTAGGAATTGTTTATATAGACATGTTAATGCAGGAGTGTAAAGAATATAATTACCCATATCAAAACTTTACCTTTTTAAGCCTAGAAAGGGGATGCCATCATTGGATTACCACCATTGCAGGGGAGAGAACAGACCCTCCTACTGAGTTAGGTCCTGAAGGCATGATTTCTTTCCCTAACATTGGTTTTTCCAACCCACCGTCTCATCTATAAACAAAGCAAGGCGAGAGATAATTTTGTTATCACTTTGGCAATTCTTCTCCCCCTCCAACCACCAACATCCTGAATTCAGTGCCTATTTTAAAACTCACCCAACACTAGGCAGGCACCTGGCAATAAGTGTTCACTTACGACATGAAGTGTGAACAGGAGAGCAGCCTAATGAAGACACAGTATTTATCAGAAGAGGCTTTCTTCTGAGTTTCTACACTGGCCCAATGCCCTGGCTGCAACTTTGAATAAAATGTTTCAACTCATTCTTCTTCAAATAACATACAAAGTAAATGTTATTTAGTCACCAGCTTTTCCTCCCCAGAGAACATAGAAACACAGGAAATGTACCTTTATATACATTTCTAATGACATAGTGTAAACTAAGCCCCAACCCTTTGATGGCAGGGAAATATTGGCATAGTGACACTTGATATGCAATAAATACCAATATCTTACGCCAACAACAGCAGAACTAAAATACCAGTCTACTGCAAGTGCCAGCTTCTATCTCCACTTTGCTCACATTCCCATCCTTGGTGACAAAGACAGGGCAAACTGAGGCCTTTCCTGCTTCAGGATTTGATATAAGCTCATAGGTCGGGCCAGGTTGAAAGAATAATGCCTACTTTACACTATCCTGGGTCTGAGAAACAGGCTTCGTTCCTCTTTGCACCATTGTTCTGATCAGCGTGTTTTTGAGCTTTTGTTTCTGAGGAAATGAGAGCTCACATGCAAGCATTCAGGAAGCAGCATTGGCGCAGACCCACTTTGATCCCGTAAAGTGTCCCGAGGGACTCTCTTCACAGAGCCACTTTCTCCTTTGCCAAGTTCTTTGGTTCCTTGCTTGGGATACACCAGTCATCAGCCTCGATGCTCATCTGATAGTGTTTGAAGGCTGATTTGTTAAAGACTGGGAGTTTTTCTACAGATTCTGAAGATAAAGCCTAAAAGAAGAAGGGGAAGAAAAGTCAACTCAAAGAAATTATTCGTGGCACAATTTGTACCCGAAGTGATTATTCAAAATAAATCCGGAGGTAAGTACTCAAACATTCAAATACATTCCTTTAGTCGATTCAGTTAGTGAGAGCACACCATAGCCCATAGTATGCTGGGCAGGGTATAAAAGAAAACGAAAAAAGTCAATATTATTTCCATCCTCTAGGTGCCAAAATAATATATACACAGTTATAAATTGGGGGAACAGAATTTGTCTCCAATATTTACACCTGTCCCTTGTTCGGATATCGCTGATGTGATAGAACTGAATAGCAAAGCTATTATTTCTTTACAAAAAGTTTTGTATCTGTGATAAAAAGTCCTAATCTGATACTATTAATTATTAAAATCTGATACTATAACTCTATCATCTCTTAATCTTTCCCAGTACTTTGAAGACTTCTGCTCATTTAAGAAATGAATACAGTAACTACTTCAGACAGTCAAAGGCCTCTTAGCACATAATTCCCTTGCACAAAATGGGAACCCACAAGCTTAATGTTTTAGTTACTAATATCTGTAAATACATTTTCAGTCAAAACTGCTGGAAAACAATGAACAAATCAGAACAGTGACCTTAACGAATACACCGAGGCTTTATCAGAAATAGAAAAAACATGTTTCAAGTTTTAAAGTTTAATCAGGAAATGCCAGACATCCCAGTGACAGCTCGTGAGCAGTTAGCTTTTCTTCCCTGGATTTCTAATAAGGTCAACTTAAGGTCTTGAGTATCTTGGTATCAGCTGTTTTCTAGGCTGGAACATTATTAGCATATATTTCCGATGAGTTTAAGTAAAACAAAGGCACAGCTATTCTCACAGATGCCAAAAGGCGTTGGTTTAAGAAATTCACATGAGGATGTCCTCACTTGGAGACTAATATGCTTCTTGAGAAAAAATTTTGCTTCACTTAAAGCAGGTAGCCTGGTCCCTCTTCCAACTGGTAAGTTACCATATTAAATATTAATGAATAAATCTACACATACCAAACAGAAAATAAAATGACATGTGGTTGTTATTTGCATTAACTCAGTTTGAGGTATTCACACCATGGAGCGTGGAACTCAGGACCTTAAAAGCAACATTGCTTTCAGAATTATTGTTTCAGGGCACCTGAGTGGCTTAGTCGGTGGGGTGTCTGACTCTTTTTTTTAAAAGATTTTATTTATTTACTCATGAGAGACAGAGAGAGAGAGAGAGGCAGGCAGAGGGAGGGAAGCCTGATGAGGGACTCTATCTCAGGACCCCGGGATCATAACCTGAGCCAAAGGCAGATGTTTATTTTTTACTTTTTTTTTTTTCAAAGGCAGATGTTTAATCATCTGAGCCACCTGGCGAAGGCATCCGGCTCTTGATTTCAGCTCAGGTCATGATCTCGGACTCATGAGATGGAGTCCCGGGCTTCACAATCATTGAGGAGTCCACTTGAGCTCTTCCTCTCCTTCTCCTTCTGCCCCTTCCCCCTCTTTCCCTCTCTCAAACAAACAAACAAATAAATAAAATCTTTACAAAAATAGAAATATGATTGTTTCTACTGAATTGAAAGGATACCTTTAAGTAGATGATGGCGTCGGTTCCATATCCTGACATAGAGTAGAGGTTCAGATCTCCTTGAAAGTACTTGGCATAGAGACGAGAAATTGGCAAGCCATAACCAAAACCAGCCTAGAGGGAAAAGATCAATTATTGGCAAAGAAGTGGACATGCTCATGGAAATGCAAAACATAGGCAAGTGTAATTATCCTCCCTGCTAGTGATGTTCTAGAGCCAAGGTAAGTGATTTCTGCTTCTAATCAGAGACCTCCGGTAAATTGTTTCACCTTCTTCAGCTCGTTTTCTCCTGCTTTCTCCTATCCACCATGCCCAATTTAACTAAATTGACTAACTTGCCTAAACACTTCCTTGTAATCCTTGCTCTGCATTTAGGACTAGGTGGCTGGGATGAATGTAGCCGTGTAACTGGTCTTACCAGAGGAGCATTGCGGGAATTATCCATCACGGGGGTCGGTGCGGTAGTGTATGTGTAACTAAAGAGACGGTCAATGATCCTCAGGGGAACGCCACCTCCTCTGTCCGAAATCTTAAACAAACAAACCAAAGCTACGTGTGAAAAACAAGGTGCACTTGTCCATCTAAAAAGGTTTTTCCTTTATTTAAAAGTCATTATGGCCTATGTACACCATAGACTTTGATCTGCTACTCAAAGCAGATCACTTTACTATTACTGACACTTTTCCGTTCTCTCAAGAGAGACTCCAGGGGCGCCTGGGTGGCTCAGTGGGTTAAAGCCTCTGCCTTTGGCTCGGGTCATGATCCCAGCATTCTGGGATCGAACCCCGCATCAGGCTCTCTGCTCAGCAGGGAACCTGCTTCTCCCCTTAACCCCCTCCCCCCAGGCCTACTTGTGATCTCTGTCAAATAAATAAATAAAATCTTAAAAAAAAAAAAAAAAGAGAGAGAGAGACTCCAATGAACAACAGAAAATGGTTACCTTGATTGTCAGATCTTCTTTTCCCAAGACAACAATCACTTCAATTGGCGTAAGGGAAGGCCAGTTTTCCTGGTGTTCGACGGTTGCCCTCATTGCATTCTAAAGAAATCAAAACCATAAGGAATTCAATGGCAGAAGAATGAGAAACAATAAATAACTGTTTTTTATGTTTAAAATAAAAGCGGCACAGAGGGTAATTCAAAGTTCCTATTTTTTTTTTTAAGTTAGTAGTAAAACAGCTCTGTAAATAGCCATTTATGAATGTGTCATGCAGGATGTATAATGAAAAATATTCATTTACCATGTAATATAGCTCCTGGGAGTAATGTCTAATGGAAAAACAATTCTGCTAGCTGTCAAGTTCTTATTTGTAAGCTTAATTTAAATGTAGAAATTGGTTTTTATAGTCCATTTCCTGGCTCTCTCTTTTTTGTCTTTCCATTACATTTTACATCCAAGCACCAAAGACTATTACATAACAAATGAACAGTGAATCATTGAACCAATTTATTGGCTTTTATAAAACTTGCTGGGAAAGGTTGTTACTATTTAAAAGGATAGTAAATAATTCTAAATTAAATTTCAATTTGCATTTGATTATCATCTTAACTTTTACCAATGATGGCAAAACAACTCTGAGAGCTGGACTACTCAATTTCAAAATGAATGAAATCGAGGCAAAAAGTATCTTGTGTCCTTTAACAGAGAAGAAACTCAAACAAGTTTGCAGACAACTGGATGGATCTCATAAAGATTAAGTTTTGGTTTATGTCACCAATTTTCCTCTCTAACCTCCTTGTGGTACATTATCTGTTTTCTGGTTTCTATATAATACTGAGTTCTTTTTTGTAATTTAAAAAAAATTTTTTAAAAGATTTTATTTATTCATTTGACAGACAGGGTTCACAAGTAGGCAGAGAGGCAGGCAGAGAGAGAGAGGGGGAAGCAGGCTCCCCGCCAAGCAGAGAGCCCGATGCAATGCAGGGCTCGATCCCAGGACCCTGGGATCATGATCTGAGCCGAAGGCAGAGACCTTAACCCACTGAGCCACCCAGGTGCTCCTCTATATAATACTAAGTTCTAATCATTAGCTGAAGTAAAAGAAAATAGATCAGAATGTCTATAGTACAATCGATACCTCATTGCACTAACATTAGAATAAGGCAAGAAACAATAAATTCTGAGAAAAGCTTATCAGAATTAGAGGCAAATTTCACTTTTTTTAAGGCTCCCTCCTCAAGGAGTCTAGGAGATTCATGGAAAGCATCATAAAGCTTAGGGTGTTTTTTCTTTTTTCTTTCTTTCTTTCTTTCTTTCTTTTTTTTTTTTTTTTTTTGGTGTAAGTACAGTTTTAGCTTGGTCTTAGAATCCAGGACAGGATTTGATTCTTGGTACCTGGCTACCTTAGACCAGTAACATTCACATCCTTGGTAAGCTTGTTATAAATGCAAATTCTCAGATGTACAGAATCAGAATCTCTGGACCCATGCCTAAGAATCTGTGTTTAAAGAAGCCCTCCAGGGGCGTCTGTGTGGCTTAGTCATTAAATCTCTCCCTTCAGCTCAGGTCATGATCCCAGAGTCCTGGGATTGAGCCCCGCATGGGGCTCCCTGCTCTGTGGGAAGCCTGCTTCTCCCTCTCCCACTCCCCCTGCTTGTGTTCCCTCTCTCACTGTCTCTCTGTCAAATAACAAAATCTTAAAAAAAAAGAAAGAAAGAAGCCTTCCAGGTGATTCCAACGTATACCGAAGTTTGAGAAGCACTGTCCTATAGTCTTGCGTTGGAAAGTGTGAAACGTGAACCAGCAGCATCACCCGTCAGCTTATTACAAATTCTAAACCCCAGGCCCCAGCCTAGTGCCACTGAATCAGAATTTCAACAAAACCCCAGATGGTTCATAGGCACATTAAAGTTGATCATGGAGGGAACTGACTGCCTTCTGAGTGTATTCTAGACTCACGTTGGAACCCTGCCACCTGCAGTAACTCTGGACCTGAACATCTGGATTTGGAGCCGGACCATCCTGCAGGGGTGGACGTAACAAGGCCCCATTCACTGCACCATTCACCCCCTGACCTTCCTTAACAATTGCATATATGACTAGCGCTTTGTTGGACACTTGAAAAAATAATAAGAACAGGGAGCACAAAGACATCGTGAGTCCTATCACGCGTTCTCCAGTACGTGTGGAGGCTCTGCTGAACTGCGGGGGCCCTTTCCAACATTAACTGCGGCTCCTTTCTGTTAGGAGCCCTGAAGCAAGTTTGGGAGAAGATAGTGAGGCTCCCACTCAGTGGGAAACGATAAAGGAAATAAAAAGGCAACCAGTGAATTAAAAACAAAACAAGATTGCAATTATTTGGAAGCGTCATACCTTGAATAGTTCAAAGAGCATATGATGAAGGTGAGAAGGTACATATACAATGTGAATTGGTTGGCCTGGAGATTTTCCTAGAAAAAAATTTAAACTCATTTAGAACTGGTGAGCAAGTATTTCAGGAAGGCAAACTTCTGTATCTATTTGATAATAGAGACTCCTTACTCCCAAGATTAAAATACACCCCATCTTCCTGTACTACCCTAGAACCTTCTAGGATCTACCCTAGAACTTCCCTCTTAAACAGTAAACACAGCTGGCTTATTTTCAAAATGCTATCACAGCTGCTGCCTTGTGCTCTGTGATTAATTTCTGCATTTCTCTACAAATGTATGAGGTCAGATGAAGTGCATGACAAGAGTGCTCTAAATTAGGTAACGTGAACTATTTGTTTCTGCTTTCAAAACTTTCATACTGTGCTATTTCAGAGTTAAAATCACCATTTTAAGAAAGAAAAAAATTCATGTTGCCACAGTATAATACTGAAATTAATGTTAACTAAAATTTTCATATTTTATGGGAAAATAACACATTTGATTATTCTTGATTTATATCACCCAAACATTAAATCTTACAGGCTAACTATGCTTACATTTTACTGAGAGGCAAAAGAAAACAAAGAAACAAAAACCTCTTAATACTGTTTGAGAAGAAAAATCAAAGTATTATTTCTTTGGTGTCCCAGGCCTGGGCAAAGTTTGAATCAGAAAACAGAAGGCTTGGCACAATTCCCTCTTTATTTTATCAAAGAGTTCAAGCAGTTTATCTACACGTATTATGCAACAATGCTGTTAATGCTTAGAGATATTTTTCAACCTTTATTTGTATTTCTATTTTTAATTTAGCAATCAATTACATGTACATATAACCCAATCCATGAGTTAGAGTTAGGGTACTTTTAATGTGAGCAACTTAATTTTAACTGTACTGCTCTGAGAAGCACTACAGGATACGATAAAAACAGTGCCTTGTGTTCGTTATTTTAGCACTTCAATGTGGGAAGACCCTCTCTTCTCAGGTACCCTAGAGCTGAAGCCACTGAGTTATGCTCTACTTCCAAATCAGTGGTGTATACTTACAGTGCAATTAATTTTTTTTGTAATTAAAAAAAATGTTTAAAAGAACCTTTAACATGAGATCTACCTTCTTAACTGAGTATACAATATAGTATTGTTAATTGTAGGCATAATGTTGTACAGTGGATTTCTAGAACTTATTCGTCTTGCATAACTGAAATTTTATACTCATTAAATAGCAGCTCCCCTTTACCCCAGGCCCCAGCTTCTGGCAACCACCATTCTACTTTCTGCCTCTCTGAATTTAACTATTTTACACACTTCAGGTAAGTGGAATCACTTTTGTGACTTGTCCATGTATTCGTCCAAGTATTTGTCCATGACTGGTTTATTTCTTACAGTACAATTTAAAGTATTTTTGTTTCTAGGTCTTATGAGTAACTTCTCCAGGAGGATATTTCCACTACCAAGTGGTTCCTCTTATTTCTGGCCTCCCAGATTCCCATCTTTTGCAATAAGCTCTCTTTCTTTGATCTAAGATACTGAAACTAGGTTGCTACTTTAAATCTTAAATTATTTGTTCCAACCATTCCTTTTTATGAATCATCATTAACAACTGAATATATTCAATTGGAACTTTCCAACTGAGATGAAGAGCACTTTGGCTTCAAAAGAGAAGTGTATGAATTCTAGAGAAGTTCAGAAGGGAGAAAAGGAACACAGAAGTTGCTTTGTATTTGCAAGAAGTAATCATATGGGGAGAACAGCGAATTTCCCAGAGATTAAAATATGTTTTATTTGTAGCTTACCATTCACTTGTGTGAGCTTTAATTCTGGAGATGTTAAATAATACTGGTCACAAAGCATCTTTGAACACTCAAAGGCATCTGAAATAGAAGGTTTTTTTCATAATGATGAAATGAATTTATGCCAAGTAAAATTTTCACACGATCTTCAATGTGTGTACTACCCTTAGTCTAGAACATTCATTGAGAGTAAAGGGTTCTATATATGAAAAAAAAAAGCTCTTTAATATTTTATTGAAGAAAAAATTAAGACAGTGTTGAAGTTATAGCTGTGGCAATAGGAATACACACAATTCAGATATTGGATACAATATATAAGAATATGGCACATTAACCAGTAATGTTTGGGTTTTTATAATTTTATTAATGAGTTTTAAATCCCTGTCTCTCAAAAGCAAAGGACCTCCATGACCATATTTATAAAAATATAAATGGAACACTCCGAATATAAAGTTATCCACAAACTCACTTCAACCAGAGCCATGTCAATCATATAGCGTATATTTTCAATAAGGGAAATGCAGAAATCTAGAGATTACCTTGGACCACGGCTGCCACATCGCAGTTTGGATCAATGCTTCCAATGTGAGTTGGGTTTCCTGTCTGTGAGTCACTAAATATAAGAACTGTTGAAAAGTAAAAACAAAAGATGCTGTTATAAAAATCAGGATAATCATGATTTTTGAAAAAGAACATGAGCCCCTGAATAATGAAACATCTGGTTGGGGTATGGCTTATATTCCACACCCTTCTCAGTAGGTCATGACCACAATGAGCTAACTTACTATGCTGGTTCATCAGCATCCGGGTAGAAATACGGTTCATGTAAAATCGATCCAAGAAATACTGAAGATTTTGATTGGTGACTGGGTCAACTGTACAGCCATCTTTATATTCTATGATTCCTTGTGCCATGGTTGGAACTACATTGTGGTGTCTATTTCGAACTTTGATGAGAGTATCTACAAAACTAAGCCAAAACACATTTACAGTTACTGCAAATTCAAATAAGTTTCCTTCACTTATATCCCTTAGACTACCCCAAAGAAGGCTAAAACTTTTTTAAGTACCCATCTAAAGAAATCAAATGATAAAATATAGAAGAATCACTTATAGATTCTTCGACTACAATAGAAGAGATAGTATCCCAAACAGATTTTTTTTCCCTTCTAGCTTAATGTAAAAATACCAGCTTTCTAACTGATGAATTCATTCTGGGAATTCATTAAGCCTTCTCTTTAAAAAATAATAATTACAAGATAATTAATATTAAAGAGAATTCTAGAGTGCCACTGTGGAAAAAACCCTCAAGATTTCTTCTTGGATTTATAAAAAGATTCTTCTTTCCTATTCTTATAGCCAGAAACAATCAGTTACTCTGAAAGATAATGTTCAATCTCGAGTAACAATGACATATATTACTATTTTGTAATAGTAAATCCACCTGTGAATCTAATCATCTGACTAAATTTATAGTAAAAAAAGATTTCCTCAAAAATAAAAAGTTCCCTGCACTTGTTTGGACTCAGCATCATTCCTCTTCACTTTTAAAAAACCAGCAAGTCAAAACTTGTCATTTGTAAGAGGGAGACTATTTGTTATTCGGAGTGTAGCTCCTTTAATCTATGTTAAAAAAAAAATCTTAGGAGTATGTCTGGAAATAGTCATCAAAGTTTTAGACACACATTCAAATGCATAGAACTTACTCTGATAATGCTTTCTGGTCCTCTGGGCTTTTCTCGTGGAATTCCACCAAATCCATCAAGCTCTGGATATACCTGTAAAGGGACAGTCATGCTTTAAGTTTTAAAGTTGAATAGTCAGATACAAGTAGCTAAATCATTTCAAAATGATTGCAGAAGAGATAGTATTATGTTTAAAATTAAAACTTTCCTTCAAGACATCTGGAAAATACTGTATCTTAATAAAAAAACCAAACAACAACAACAACAAAAAAAACGAAGCTATGACTTTACCACTCAACTTTCTAACTTAAAATTGATATTTCTTCAATCATTCCAGATCAGTAGTCAGTTTTTTGTTTTATCTGGCAAGTGTTTTCTTTTTTTATAGCATTTAGGAAAAAACTTTTAAAGGAAGTATAAAGTTTAAAGTTTAAAGGAAGGCTTCATATTTTTCCTGCTATATTCACTCATAGGTGAGTAGAAGTCATGAAAGCATCAGTAAATACTATGGATGATGTGTTTCAGATAGTAATTGTTTAATAATCTATATTTATATATCTATTTATAATATATGATACTTATATTTATATAAGTATAATATTTATATTTATAGTATGTATTTATATTTAATTATTATAAATATGTTTATTTTATATTTATAGTATATACTATATATTTATTCATATATTATAAATATAATACATAATATCCACAATCATGTAATATACATTTATAATATTTATAATATATATAGATTTCTTAAATCAGTAAAGCTGTGTAGTCAGTGAATTAGGGTGAGGCTCTGGTATATATCTGCCTCAGTGCATATCCTGGTTCCATTCTCTGAAAATTTGTTCCTTTGGGTGATCTACCCTCTCCAAGTCTCAAAATCCTTATCTGTAAAATGCGATGATAATAACTGACAGTTATTAAGTGGTGACTGTGGGCCAGGTACTGTTTTAAGTACTTTTTTTTAATGGATTAGCCCATTTAATTTCACTCACATAAACTTTTGAAGCATATACTTTATTTTCCTCAGTAACAGATGGGGGAATTAAGGCATAAAAAATTTAAGATATTTGCCATGAATTCCACAACCTGTTAGAGGTAGAGACAGGATTTGAACCCAAAGCCTGCTGTTAATTAGTTTGTAAGTAACAAAGATTAGATCCTCTAAATAGCCGTCCTTCTGTTTATTTCTAGGATAGGATTCTGTGTGCAATATCAAACTCTGTCTTTTATTATTCAAAATACAGTTATATTGTGAAAAGTATGTACTTTTTCAGGGCAAAATATCTGTTCATAGCTTTATAACTATCCTTATGACAACTCACACTAAATTACAAAAATATCTTGACATTCTTCAAAATACTTAGTCTCAGGCCACTTGTTTTCCAATTATGATGCTAATAGATTATAAGAATTCGTATATAAATACTTGTCTTAAAAATAAAGACTGTTTCAGAATGGTTCACCACTTACCAGCTTTTAACTAATTGCACTGAAGAGGTATTGACTAATCGATCAGGGAGGATATCAATTTCCTTCAGGATATTGGCTAGCCTCACAGGCAATTCTTGCCTCAAAAATGCAAAAGAAGTTCTTTCACATGCATTTTCTGAACCTGTAATAAATAACCTTTATTTAATTTTGGGGGAAAAGTAAGTGATACATTTGAATAGCATTAACTCTCCAATATTGAACCCACACACAAATCATAAAATTAGAGTTTTACCCTCAGTTGGATTACTGTTTAAAGTAAGAAGTATCTCCTTTTTCATTGTCTTTTTCTTTACTTTCTTTTTTTTAAAAAAAGACCAATATGAGGATTATTGCTTTCTTTTTTTGGAAGAGGATTCACTTCCATGAAGTCAGACTATCCCATAGCTCAGTCAACAGCACAATGTCAACCCCACAACATCGTACAGAGAGTTCTAGATATGAAATTGGAGTAGAGGAATAAAAGGGTGAGTAGGAGTCATGATGTTTCCACATTAGTGATAAATAATACCACATTTAAATCCTTGAAATATTCCTTATAAGATCACAGCAGAAGGGCGCCTTGGTGGCTCAGTGGGTTAAGCCTCTGCCTTCCGCTCAGGTCATGATCTCAGAGTCCTGGGATTGAGGGGGCTCTCTGCTCAGCAGGGAGCCTGCTTCCTATTTCTCTGTCTAGCTCTCCGCCTACTTGTGAGCTCTCTGTGTCAAATAAATAAAATCTTTTAAAAAATCACTACAAAAAGTTTGTAAACATTTTTGGCAGTAATGCAAATATATGGAAAACCATATTGGTAAAGAGACAAAGAAATCTGTTAGCAATGCAGCGAGATGTATATACCCTGTAAACAGGTGGCAGGTGGTTAAGGGAGAAAATCTGAATTAATTTGAGGCCACCTTATAACATTAAGAATCCTCCCCCCCCCAAGTATTATGCTGTGAAGGAGGTGGTAAAGTTTTTTAAATCACTGCGAAATACTGACGCAAAGCAAAAAGTATCTTGACTGGAAGCTGTGGACAGAAAGATGAGCTCAAACCATCCAGCATCAGCGGGTCAGCAAGTGGCCTTGACCTGTAGGCACAAACTGTCAGAAATAAGGCAGACCCAGGAGAGGGCAAGGTGCACTGGCGTCGAGGCTCCAAGGTTCAGCAGGATAATAGACTTCCAGTTATTTTAAGCAATGAGCTCTGGGGCTGAAAGTTAAGGAAGCTTCCCAACCCCAGCGCCCCCACCCGGCCCTACTTCCCAGCTCACCAAAGTCCAGGAGCTGCTTTATGGACAGCGGGGACGGGCTATAGCGTGAAAAATGCTCGACCTCGCGGGGCACCAGGCCGGCGCTGCTCAGCGAGCCGGCGCTGCGCATCACGAAGCGGGCCGCCTTCATCTTGATGCCCACCCGGCCTGGTTAGCGCAGGGGCTGGCTTGGGGGTCGAAGGCTGAGGAAAGCAGAACCTGGGACGGAGCTGGGGCGGTGCGCGTCTGGGCAGGGAGGGCAGGTGGGCTGGCTCGTGCTCGAGATCCTGGGGTGCTTCCGAAGGGAGGGGGCCGGTAGGGAGTGTGAGGAGCAGCGAGTGGCTGGAGACTCAAGTTCCCGTCTGGCCACCCCCGGCCGCCTCCCGCGGTTTTATTTGTTTCCCCGCACGCTCCCCCCAACTCCAAAGGGGAGGAGTCACTGGGACTTGGAGACGCGTCCAGAGCTGGGGCCGCGCCAATCAGCTCAGATAACGAACTTTGGGCCCCGCCCCCCGGGCGCGGGGTCCTGTCGGGGGAGAGACCTGGCACCAGTGCCCGGGACTGTGAGGAGTAAGGGGAAAGGTGGAAGGTGAAACGGGCATCTGGAGGTATGTAGGCTCAAGATCAGCCGCTTGAACAGGAGTCCCCGACCGCGTGGGCTGGGGGCCCGCCCAGACTCGTCCTTGTTTACAAGCGAGAGGCTGTCTCAATGTCACGCATTCCTGACCAGAAACTATTTCCAAGAATCTGAGCTCCGGGATGTCATTGGCTCTTGCTCAGAGCGGGCTTTTACAGTAGCCAATCAGCTGCGTTCAAAAGTGAGCGTCTCTACCCGTGGACAGTGAGGGAAATAAATAGCCTGAGGACTGGTTCTAGTCTTTTCTCCAGGAGCGATCTGTACCACTCGGGAACTGGAAGTTCCTTCTGGCGACCCTAAGGCTTCCGTAACTTCCCAAAACACATTGACTTTTTCCTGGCGGCCATAAAAGGCCATCAGTTTTTGTTTTTCTCCAGGAGGGCAGTCTCTTTATTTGGTTTAACTCAGTTAATTAAAAACAAAGTTATAAAGGGATCAGTTTGTCAGTTTAACTCGCCGCCATCTACCATCAGAGAATTTATTCACTCTGACCTCCTGTATAGAATGTCCTTAATCCAAATATTTGTCCAAGATATTCTTTTCAGCTCTTAAATGTCTAGCACATTTAAGCACATATCTCCTGATATTGCCTTTGCCACTTAGGACATTGTATTGTAGCTATTGATATTATTGTATTGACCTCTCTGAATCCCCTCCCGTGGAAACGATCGGGGGGTGGGGGGGGACCAAGTCGGGTGTATCCTCGTTATTCCTACCCTGCTTTATCACTATTTAAGCTTAAACAGTTGTGGAAACAAGGAGGAAGCTCTAAATTGCATCTACACTTGGAGATAGGTTTTGATACCACCACGATTTTCATATACATAATATATAAAAAAATTTTTTGAGAGAGAGAAGGAGTGTGTGCACTATTGGGGACGAGGGGCAGAGGGGGAGAGAGAGAGAATCTTAAGCAGGCTCCAGAGGTCGAAGCTAGATGTCGACCTTGATTCCACCACACCGAGATCACGACCTGAGCTGAAATCAAGAGTTGGATGATCAACTGAGTGAGCCACTCAGGTACCCCTAGGATTTGTGTTTTTGTACTCTGAATCCTTTATTACAAATTTGCATAGCTTGATCAAGCAAGAAAAAACAAAGAAAAGATAAAAGAAGAGCAAAACAAAAAAATGGGTACAAGAAGTCAAACAATGAAATAAAACCCTCTCTGACAAAGCAAGGAAAATTTAAGGTAAAAATCCACCCCACTTTCCCCCACCTGGATTAGATCTTAAGAACAGAAGTAAAAGAATGCATTTGTTTTTATTTCCACATCTGTGGGATATGGACAAGGCAAAAATGTATATTATAAAGAATTACACTCCTTAATTTGCAGAGGAAAGACCAGGGAAAATGATGTATTACAGGCAGGTGTAGTTTAGGAAAGCCCCATCCAGTGCTTTCCTGGATCACCCAGCACTATTTTCCTACATGTTGCAGGATGACTAAAGATCAGAGGAAGTCATATGACATTCACAGAAATGGCTCGGTGCTAAGTGTGTACTGAGGTCACCAAAATTTGTCTCCATGTCATCCTGTCCAATAATATTTACCAGATTACCCTCACAGTGCATTGCATTCTTCTATGTCATTTCTTGATGATGGAAACTGTTATAATTGGCAACATTTGTGATAACTGGACCGGAATAGCCAGGTAAAGTTGTTTACACAGTTGGCTAAGTCACTATGTATTACCACAGTTAGAGATGACCTGGAAAGACAGTGGCACTTGTATTCTCCGGATGACCACAGATCTTGGAGGTTATCCAGTCTCTACAGAAATAAAGCAAAGAGAATTAGTATGTGGGTGCAATGGATATGGACAAATTTGTGCATTCATTCAAGTAAAGGTAAACCATGAGAGGACTATCAAATGATTTGGTGCTGATGAGCAGGGGGGAGTGTACACAGTGCTGAACACAGCACCCCTGCTTTACGCATCTGATTCCTGAAATTTTTAAGAGTGTGCTTAGCTAGCACCAAGTTAATTCTATCCAGCTTGCCTAGCAGAACCTGGTCACATAAGGTCACCGGTAGAGCTTTAAGAATGCAAGTGACACGTTTGTCGGAGGACTGGAGATGTCCAATTTGACAAAATGCTTCAAGAACTTTAAAAAGAAGGCTTTTCAACGTTTTAACCTCTAGTATATATTGGAAGGGAGCATTAAATATATATATGTGTATATATATATATATATAGAGAGAGAGAGAGAGAGAGAGAGAAGAATTTCAAAAGCCATGATGGAAGGAAGAGAGCGTATGTGTGTGTGTGTTGCCAAATATATATCTCTCTCTATATATATAGATATAGATTTTTGTGTATGTGTGTGGAATAGAATATATATGTGGAATATTTTAAGTTAAAAAATTAACAGCAGACTTGAAGAAATTTTTTACAAAATATGTAAGAGACAAATGATTAGTTAAGAAATATCTGTTTCAACAGGGAACAAAATAGTCATGATGTTTTCTCTTTTGGGGATTATAGATAATGGCCTGGAGCTACCTTAGATTTGGCAGGCAAGGAAGGTCTCTCTGAGGAAGTGATAATTACAGGTGATTGAGCAACCTTATTTTGACAATGAGAAGGGAGTATTAGGGAAAGCATATTGGTGAGGAGATTGGGGAAAGCCAGGCCTAAATCACCATTTGGTCTGTGATATTTCTTATAATTGGTATTTTTAGAGGCTACTAGGTGCCAGGAGCTGGACTAGATGCTTTGGTTGGTGTAAAAACATCTTCTTTCAAGAATCTCCGACTAACAGTGGGTGATGGAAAACAATGGCTAATTAAAAAAAATTTTTTTTTATTCATGGGACTTTCATTTAATCCTCAGAGCAAAAAAAAAATACAATTAAGTGCATATTAAAAACAGATTCGGTCAGTGTGTCATGTTGATGGTGATAGTAACGGAGTTCAGGGGTGTTTGGAGGAAGGGCTCTGTTGGGAATCAGGAAATGCCTCCTCTGATAACTGCTTTGGGGATGACTTGAGAAACATGAGCAAGATTTGGGCAAATTATTGGTAGACAGCGAGGAAGGATATCTAAGCCTGAGCAAAAGCACAGACGTAGGAGCTAGAGATAGAGTGGAGAAATGATGACTAGATTGGGACAGCTGCCATCTGAAGTACCCAAGGAAGAAGGATATGGGAGCTTAGGGTTATATCATAAAAACCTTAAATGCTGATATGAACATGGAATTGTTGGAGCTCAAATTTCGTAGTGGTTAAACAATTCAATGCAATAAAACTTCATTGAACATCCATTATGTACCAGACACCATGGTTAGTGCTAGGGATATAAAGATGAAAAAAGCGTAGTTGCTAACTTCAAGGACAGGAGAAAAACCTGTGAATAATCTAAAGGAAAAATAATGTGATATCTATAAGGTGTGTGGGGGGGTGGTGGTCAAGGAAGACTCCCTTGGAGGCGATGACATGTCATCTGAGTTTTAAAGACTGAAAAGAAGTTCAAAGGCACACAAAAAAGGAAAGGTGTTAAGGCACTGGGAGAGAGAATGTAAGGAACAATTTTACTCCAGTGGGCCCTCCAGTTCTTGTCAAATCTGAGAAGGAAGAATGAAAATAAAAAGTTTTGTGATGTTGTAAGCCTGTATTATTGGGAGGGGGTGATTTCGTTAATAGAAGCAGGGAAGTCAAAGAGTCAGGAGGAAAGGGTAGGTTGACTAGAGGGGGGGAACACAAATGATGCGTTTATTTGGCAACACTGAGTTAATGAGAAATCACTGGGGAAGTAGTCACGGCAGTGGTTCCTGGGGAAGGGAAGGTGCAAACTCAGGGTTGTTCAGCCATTGGTGAGTAGTGAAGATAGATGGGTGAGCCTCTTGCCTGTTTCTTTCCACGAGGCTCCCCTCTCCTACTATCCCACAGTTCTAGATAACTTTTTTTTTTTTTTTTCTGTGCACAAAACTTCCTTCTGAAGAAGGCTTTGGTTTCATTCTTGCCTCCTTACACTTATAAAGGCTAAGATTCTTCCACTCACTGAACCAACGCCAAAACAAAATAGTTTTGTGAGATTAAGAGTCACTTATGGTTTGTCTCCCTCCGTTTGCTGGGGGGGAGGCGGGGTTGGGAGAGGGGGAGGGGGGTTATGGACAGTGGGGAAGGTATGTGCTATGGTGAGTGCTGTGAAGTGTGTAAACCTGGCGATTCACAGACCTGTGCCCCTGGGGATAAAAATACATTATATGTTTATAGAAAAAATAAGAAATAAAAAAAAATTTAAAGACAAGAAAATTTAAATTTAAAGAAGAAAAACAAATGTATAATGAACATATGGAAATACGCTTGAACAAATGAGTGAAGTAGGAAAATAAAAAAAGTGGTAAGATAACGCTACATCGTAGTTCTGTCAGCTGGCAAATAACGAAAAAGGTTAATAACATCTCATGTTGGCAAATCCTGGGGAAATAAACATTCCCCTATACTATTTGTGGGAGCGTATAATTGGCAAAATTTTTTGGAAGGCAATTGGCAGAATTTGCAAAAACTGTGAGGATAGTTACCACATGTTTTAGTCATTCCACTTCCAGAAATGTATCCTAGAGTTTTACCAACAGAGAGTGCAGTGGCAATATTGCTTGCAAGAACAACAACAAAAAAATGTGAAAACAACATGTGTACTCATGAGGGAATGGATAGAAATACATGACGTACCCGTGCACTAAGATATGTGCAGTTAGCGGCAAGGAGGCCATCAGCGGACAGAGGCCATCTGCAGCAGCTTTTCTTTCTTTCTTTTTTTTTTTTATAAGATTTTATTTTTTATTTATTTGACAGAGAGAGAGATAACAAATAGGTGGAGAGGCAGGCAGAGAGAGAGGAGGAAGCAGGCTCCCTGCGGAGCAGAGAGCCCGAGGCGGGCCTCGATCCCAGGACCCTGATATCATGACCTGAGCCGAAGGCAGCGGCTTAATCCACTGAGCCACCCAGGTGCCCCTGCAGCAGCTTTTCGATCCATGCAGTGTTTGAACTGAGGCCATGCTCTTCCCGTCCATCCCCAATGATGGACAAGCATCTGGGGCTGGCCATCTCTCCTCCGTGTGGGACTCCGTCAAGGAATTCTTTGCTCCCAGGACCTCTTCTGGGTGGCTACGGCTTTGTCACATTTGCACTGCAGTGTGAGTCTCTCCCAGGTCAATTCTGCTTCCTATGCCCCCTTTCCTTCCACAGATGTCGTATATGCCACACAGTTTCCAAGCTTTCCCTACCCAATATTGCTTCTTTCCTCTTGGTCTTTCACAGACCGTCCCCCAGCCAACCCATATGGGAGCCCCAGAGTAAACATTTCACAGTAGAGGGGTCCTGCCCTGGGCAAATATAGAGGTCATTCCCCTGGTCCTTGAATGCATGTATAACTGGGATTTACAAACTTGGCAATTGGCATTTGGAAAAATCCCACATTAGGTCCATGGCCTGTGGGGTTACAGAGCTGTTATAGTGGGGAAGGCCAAGTATAAACCTCTGAAAATGCCCCTGACCAAGGTAGCAAATACAGACCAATATGGTATCCTGCTAGGAATGATTTAAGATTAGCTCCATCATTATATGTATTTCAAGGGTATTGGTTCTCTTCATGTCTGCACTGAATTCATCTGTGGAAACTGGGTAATTCCCTAAGAATGGCTGTAGACTGTTATAAACCAATGGAGTGGTGGCCCCGTCTTGCTACATAGAGTGTTTTTTCTCAAGCAGATTAATATAGTTCCAGGTACTATGTTATGCAGACAATGATTTGGTGAAGGCTCAAATGAAACTTAAGAGAGGAATAGTGAATGGATCACAGAAACCATACATAGGTTTTTATGTATCTGAGAAAAAAAAACCCATATATCATAATACTTCAATAAAGCAAATCTCCCAAATATGTGTAAGAATTTTTGGCTTCCATTTGTGAATCATGGTTTAGCTGCCCAAATGAGGGAAGGGGTCATGAACTAATGAGAAATGTTAGTGGAAAACATACATGGTTAATATTTTTAATATTATATGCAAACACATGTGCATAAACATGTATATAAAGAAAATATCCCAGAATGTCCAGAGTGGTTATGGGGGAGGGAGGGTCAGTTAGATGTATCAATATTTACTTTGGCTTTTCTTGTGCTTTTCCAAATGTTAGCAATGAAACCTATGTTACTTCTTAATTATAGGAAAAATTAAGGTTATTTCAAAAGTTGAAATGACAGTCAATATGGCAAAAGAATAGGCAAATGAATTTGGCATGTATCCATTCAGAATAACCTTTTGACCGAATTGGAAGGCAGAATAAGGACAGGGAATTGGATCAGTGCTCTCCTGCCTTGTATTCTAATGCCCTTGGGCATACCAAGAGGCCAGGAGACTCCAGGCCTAAGGAGCCCATAATCAGCTCTTTCTCTCCCTTATCGTCCCTGATATTGCCTTCTGTGGGCTGACATGGAGCTACTGTCAGCTGAAACTTTACTTCCAAGCCTGTGGCTTGTTCCTTTTCTCTGATTGCTGATCATTGCCTAAGTTTCCTGAGACTATCACCAAATAAGACATTTCTTCTCCTTTGAACCCTCACCCCCCTCCCGGCCTCTCACCCCACATGGTGTCCAATTTGGAAAACCAAAATGCTAACAATTAAAACTAAAGTCCAGCCTTGGTTTGTGTAGAACTGACTGGCTGCCTCAGGCAGGCTTTCCTGGTGTTCCAGATAATAAAAGGAGCACAAATCAGGCACCAAGTCATCTGGAAGACAAATTTTAGAGTTCGCTTCCTTTGTGACTTCTTTGCTTAACCCAGTGCAGGGGGTATGATCAAAAGCATGTCAACATCTCACTGAATATCCACTTGAAAATGAGAAAATTTAAGGGGTGCCTGGGTGGCTCAGTTGTTAAGTGTCTGCCTTTGGCTCAGGTCGTGATCCCAGAGTCCTGGGATGGAGCCCCACATTGGGCTCCTTGCTCTGTCGGGAGTCTGCTTCTCCCTCTCCCTCTCCTGCTACTTGTGTTCCCTCTCTCGCTGTCTCTGTCAAATTAAAAAAAAGAAGAAGAAAATGAGAAAATTTAGTCAGTTATACACACATTCCTTGTTGCCTGGTTAGTTCAGTCAATTCCTGGGTACTGGCCTATTAGTATATGCAATGCATTGTATGTCTATATGCTGCTAAAAAACAAAATTCAGCTGAGTAAATTTTGAAGACCTATTTAGCTTTACTAAACCATTCATGAACTGGACAGCATCTCATCTAACAAGTAGAAGGAAGCTCTGAAGAGTCATACAAAATGGGAAGGTTTTTATAGAAAAAGTGTGGGACAAGAAAGTTAAGAGCAAAGGAAAAGGAGTGTTCCCCAGAGGCCATTTTCCCTTAGAGGGAAAAGCAAGGGGCCTTATCATGCAGATCACCTCCTCAACTTTAGGGAAGGTGGGTACAGATGAAGAGGGTCCAAGTGGCTGACAACCCCCCAACCCCCCCCACCCCCTCACCACCCCCCGGCACTGAAGGGAAAATTCCTGACCAACTAGTTAAGAGTGCATTTCTGGGAAAGATGAAACTACAATTAGGTCAGATATTAAGCCCCAGTTTGGAAACTCAGTCTAAGTGGTACCATTTTTGACCTGTGGTTTTCTTTTTAATAATGCTTAGCAGTAAAAGGATAGATAACCAGACATCACACCAAATTTTTCTTTGTTTGAAAATACTAGTTTAAGCAAGTGCACGTTGTATAAGTTCTTCCGTCTCCAACTGTGACTGACCCCCCCACCAACAGATCATAACATCCTTTCCTGTTAGGTCTGGTTTGGCTCAGGATTCTTCTCAACATAGCACTCTAGAAATCAGTGAATCGGGGCATCAGATTTGGAAGGTGTAATGCCTTGTTATTGCAGGTCTAAGACGTCTCCACATTTTGGCCTGCAACAGGACCCCTGCCCCCAATGTCCCCTTTCCACTTGGAAAAACTGCCCCTGAGTGAAACTGTCAACTACAAGCATGAAAATCCTTCGTTAATCAAGCACTTTCTCTTGCAGAGGGAAAACCAAGGCAGGAGAGTCATTAAGTCACCTAGGACACATAGCTAGTAGAAAACATGAGTTCTCTAAATCTCAGTTTAAAAGGGAATCTTTGCCACACCCTTCTGCGGCTTGGGAAATTTCAGGGTTTTTTTTTACATTAGCCTTTCCAACTCTTTAGAACTAAGAATGCATATTCCTTCTGGCCCAAACGAAGCAATTGTATAAAACTGAGTTCAAAAGAAACCAAAAGGAACTGGAAGGTATTATGCAGAGCGAAATAAGTCAATCAGAGAGAGACAATGATCCTATGGTTTCACTCATATGTGGAATGTAAGAAACAGGGCAGAGGACAGTAGGGGAAGGGAGGGAAAACAGAATGGGAAGTCATCAGAGAGGGAGACAAACCATGAGAGACTATAGGAAACAAACTGAGGGTTGCAGAAGGGAGGTGGGTGGGGGGACGGGGTAACTGGGTGGTGGGCATTAAGAAGGGCATGTGATGTGATAAGCACTGAGGGTTATACACAACTGATGAATTATTGAACTCTACATCTGAGGCTACTGATGTATATAGATTGGCTAATTGAATTTAGATTTAAAAAAAAAATGCTGGAAACTCAACAGTTTGTTTCTTCGAGAATGTTGATTTTTTTTTTTTTTCTGATGTCCTTCACTTTAGAGCATCCGTTAAACTTTGCCAGAAAGAAAACTACACTATCTTTAGCTTTCACAGTAACCACACAGACACACATTCTTTCTGCTTTCAGTCTTTTGAAAACTAAATGTGGACATCCAGCAGTCCCGAGTTTGGGTGACATGTTTATGTTCTTGACTGAAGAAAGGGGCCCGGCTGTGTTTCACTAGTCCTCTTTGAGTCCAGAGAACAAAGGTGTGGGGCTCCCCTTCTGTGTTCTTTCTTTCAGCCCCTGTACAGTAGGGTGCCCCCACCGCCTCTGGCAACAAACAGACACCTCCGAATGCACGAAAGGATTGTTTTCCCATGCTAAGAGCCCTAACTTATAGTCCCACTTCCTGTTTAAAAATAAAAAGCAAGAGATTCTTCATCAACATTGTGTTGGAAGGAAGAAATACAGCCCATCCTGCGGACGTTAGCAGATGCTGGGCCTCTGCTGGGCTAAGTGGGTAAAAGGTCAGTCCCACACCCACAGCCTGGACTATTCTGGCTGGCAGCAGAGTCAACAAGGGGAAGTTTAGTAGGTGAAGGGTCACTGCTGTAGACCAGCAGGCATTTTCCATGCGTCAGCTCTCAGGCATCTAGTTTCTGTTCACGGAAATCGAGATTACTAGGGGAAAGGTCACACAGAGCAGAGGCAGCTGTATCATAACCCAGGCCTGCCTCCACATTGTGTCCAAGGCAGGAGGCCAAATGCTCAGGCCTCCTGGCCTTTAGGGATTCTGCTGCTCAAGTGGAAAAACAGAGATTGTAAAGTACTTTAAAGATCATCCTGTACTGAATGCGGCAAACCGATACAAACAAGTGATGGAGGGACAAATTTGCATTATGCAGAATAACTTCGCTGGGAGAGATTCTTGGGACAAGTGTACTGCAATAAAGGCTCTGGTAGGTTTTCTTTTTAGTGGCTCTACACTAGAGCAATGGATCCCAATCCTGGCCCCATGTTAGAATTACTTAGAGAGCCTTCACAATGGCTGTTGATTGCTCGTTACTGGTTGAATCAGACTCTAGCCAGGGGACAAAGCCATCTTCATTTTTCTAGAGTTTTAGGTGGCTCTAATGCACAGCATTGCTTTAGAATTCTTAAAACATGGCCATTTGAAATGACCCCACAAAACAGAGAAATTCTTCATGTTTTTGGATTATGGGTCATGACGAATTAGCGGATCATGAAGTCGGTTTAATGGATCATAACTAGCGTGAACACGCAATAGCACAGAGGAAAAAAAAGTATACTCATGTTAAGTAGGATTGGGGGGTGGGCTCAAACTTGTTTCAGATCTATCTTGTATCATGATATATGAATACCACTATTCTACATTCTAGAAAAAGAAGCCTTGCTGTCCCGCGGTGCCTGGGTGGCTCAGTGGGTTAGCCTCTGCCTTCAGCTCAGGTCATGATCCCAGAGTCCTGGGATGGAGCCCCACATCGCATCAGGCTCTCTGCTCAGCAGGGAGCCTGCTTCCTCCTCTCTCTCTCTCTGCCTGCCTCTCTACCTACTTGTGATCTCCGTCTGTCAAATAAATGAATAAAATCTTTAAAAAAAAAAAAATAGAAGAAGAAGCCTTGCTGCCCTGAGCCCCCATGGAATTGCTCTAATTCAAATTGGTTGTTGGCTTTCTAAACAGTTTTGCTGCTTCCACAGGATGTTGTGACTGTGAATTGGGAAGGCTGCCACGATGTTATTTTGGAAATGGTTATGCAAACCCTTCCTCCCAGATGATTCCCAGAGTTAGTTCAGTATGAGTATTTCCTCTAGAAACATCAGGGATGTAAAGATAGATGTCACAACAAATACTCCAAGGTGAATTAATGGTGAAATTCAAATGAGAAAGAGGTTGGTTGCTTGGAAGTCTGGATGAAAACTTGCCCAGTGTGAGCTCTGCTCTAAGAAAACTGAGCTAGCTTAGAAAAGGCCATGATAGCCCTTCTGACTTGTGGTTTCATGGGGTGGTAAACAGGCTGTCAGTGACGATAATGTCTAAAACTGTGGTGATAATGTCTAAAATCAGCCAAATGGTAGGATTCAGAGTCAGAGTGGTAGAGGTGTCTTCACTGGAGATGCTGAGCAACAGAAGAGAGGACTATGGAGTTGTTATTAGAAAATGGACGCAGGGGCACCTGGGTGGCTCCATTGGTTAAGTGTCCGACTCTTGGTTTCAGCTCAGTCATGATCTCAGGGTTAAGAGATCTAGCCCCATGTGGGGCTCCACACTTAGCACAGAGTCAGCTTGTCCCTCTCCTTCTTCCTTTGAGATCTTAAAAAAAAAAAAAAAAAAAAAAAATTAACCCAGCAACTGTGTAGAGAGAATTATAATAGTGATGAGGGCCTTCAATTTTTGCATAGGCTCTTTTTTCCGTGTCTGCTAATGTCCTTTCTTCTTCTTTCCTATTTTTAAATTTTCTTTTAAATGAGTGCTTCTGGGTTATGCTACATCCTTAGCTGCTAAAGGACACATTGTTTCAGGATGGGAGCAGTTAGAGAATCTACACCTTACATCAATCTGAAAGGAACTGGGAGGCCAGAGAATTATTAGGTATATACATGAAGAATCTGAATGACTGAAATTCCGTGTTTTATCCCGAAATTTTGACACAACATTTAAGGAAATTCTTACTTCTTTTTCTGCCTCTACAATACGGAGAAAGAATTAATATAATATACTCTGTCCTTCAGGGAATGTTGTCTAATGGTTTAATCCACTAGTTTCAATATTTTGATTTACAAAAGAATTGGGCAAAATAAGATTCTAATTGTATTTGCCCTTTCTCAAGAAAGGAGGATTTGCTGTGTTCTGGCAACTAAAGAAATAATTAAAGCTAATTTCTCCATGGACCTTGGAAAAAGTGGCAACAGATAATGGATTTGTCCTTCCAAAATGTTTCAAACAAGCATCTTATCAGTCACTTATCAGCCACAAATCCATTCAAGGCAGTACATAGGTGACTTTTCTCATTAAAGTAGTATTTAAACAGTTGTTTCCAGATGACATAGGAGACATATCAGATATACAACACCTGAAAAAGAATTGGTGAAGCATTGATTTTTCATCAGTCAAAAAGTTTACTAAGCAGATGAAAAATAATTTGCCTTCACAGTGACATTTTCCTTAAGGTTTTGTTAATAGTCAAAGGCATTGTTTTTCCTTAAACACTCTTACCAGAATAAGTTAGCTTCAAAACCAAGGACATGTTAGTAAATTAGAGGTCGTATCAGAAACAAACAAACAAAAATTACACAAACATGTTAAGTTTGAATGGCTATTTTATTTTGTATCTACTTTCCCCCTTAACTTTCTCCCTCTTCCCCTCATGGTCATACGTTCCTATGTTCACATTAATTCTGTTAACAATAATATGTAGATATGGGGATCTCAGTATATTTATATTAGTAAGTGAAATTGTTCAGTTGAAAAAGAGAAAGATGGGTTGAAGGCATGGAGAACCTAGGTTCTGCGTTTCTTTTGATACTGTCAGGGGTACGAATTTCCTTTGCTCTTTAAGGTCCTTCTAGCTGGACTAAGAATCAAAATGACATGAGTCAGATTAACAGGAGAAAGTCAAATTTAATTTTGAATTAAATTAAAAATTTTAACAGGGAATCCACATAGACATAAAAATTCCAAAGACAGTCAGGCAAAATCAGGTATATATGTTACTCCGAACTAAGGAGAATGGTTGCGGGGGTGGAGGGGAGAGGGGAAAGTTGGGCGTGGGGATCTGGGACTTCAAAAGGGAAGGAATACAATTCACAGGAAGACAAAAAAGTAAATGTTTGGTAAACAAAGTTTAGTTGGGCCAGACAGAAAAAAATGGAACATAGATGACTTTGATCAAACAGGCCTTGTTGGGTTCTTCCCTCCCTACCATACCTAGTTCACGTTATAATGTAATTACCTACAGTGATCGCTCTCTTCCTGGAGCAGTTCCTCTACTGAAATTCTTTTAGGCAGTTGTGTAAAGCTAAAGAGCTTTTCCTGAGTCTGCTGGGTTTTGATTGCTTTTAACTAAAAATAATCTTCATGCCAAAGTGGCCCAACTTGGGGCAGTCTCTACAGTACTCATTCACCGAGAGTCTATGAAAAAACTCATTTGATTACTCAAGGGAGGTCGCAGTTTCCACATTGAAAAAGATTAATTGTTTTGTAGATAACTTCTAAGGTACATTCCCTTCCTAAAATATTCTTGTTTGCCCGTTGTTCATTTAATTTCTTAAAAATTTGATTCCATTATTGATATTAAAATTCTTACTGAATGAGTCTGAGTATTTGTTGCCTTTCTGATTTTGGAAGAACTCTAAATAAATCCAGCCCGGGCCAGGCATATGATTTTGGTCCAACTTTTTTGCCATTTAACCGATGTTGAGTCTTGGGTGCTGCAAAAGCAAGGATGGGGTGGGTGCTGGTGGTTCATCGTTAATGGTAGAGGGAGGGGAGTAGGGACCCGGTTTCTACTGTCTGTGACCCCTGCTGGGCTTCTGGCCACCCTGTCCCAGAGTTCCCTACATCCTGGGAGGAACCTGGTCTTCCCAACGTTCTGTGGATTTTGTGAACAAATTTCTCTTCTGATTAAAACAGTCCTGGTTAGATCCAATTGGAGATTTAAAAAGATTTAAAAAGTTCTAGAAGCTGGCAACGCAAGATGCTTGAGTGACAGTCCATGACATTTCCTCACATACTTGGAGGCAAATACCATTATGCCTGTGTATTCTTTTCCCCAGATTTTGGATGGTATTCCTTTGGTATTATTCTCAGTCCTTTTGCCATCTTTTAGATCTACAATGGTACTTATCTATAATGGACCTCTTCTTATTTTTCTGGACACTATTCTTTTAATTGTGTAGACTGGGTTGAATTGGTTTTTAATGCTGCAACATTATACTTTTGGTTGAGTTTGTGGTCAACTAAAACTCCAAAGCCTGCTCTCCTCTGTCCCCCAGAAAACATATATGCTTGATTAATTGATTTTTCAAACCCAATAATTTTTAAAATCCTATCAATCTTCCTTGTCCAAGACAGGCATCTTAATAGATTCAAATTCTATAATAATGACTATCATTTAAAAAAATAGTTTGTGTCATCCAAAAATTTGACAATCCAGTTTTTGCCATTTGGCCAAGTTGTTTATAAAGATAGAGTCAAGGACCAATCTCTCTGGAAGAACCCTAAAAAACTTTTTTCATAAGAAAATAATATAGAATGCCAATTTTACAAGATCAATACCATGCTCAAACACATGTGGAAAATGCTACATACTAAATCACATTTTTTGATATTTAAAACATATATAGTTGATGAAAAACATTTTAAGACATTTCCCTCCAGATTGACATTGATCAACTAACTTAGCATTTCCCAAACTGTGTTCCACTAGATATTCTTTATAGGACTTTTAGAACCAAATTTATGGTGAGGTATAATGTGAATCTACAAATGAGGCATTCAGTCTCTTTACAATCTACTGGACTGGAGAGAATTTTTCTTCACAGAACTTCTTTCAGGATTGGTATGGCAAAATTTAGTAAAACCAGCTCAGCGGATACTTGGGGCCATGATTGTTATATTGGCTCCATGTCTGCCTAAATTTCCCAATTTCAAATTTTATGAATTGATCCAGTGAATGACACACTTTTACCAGTATTCTAAGCAAACATTAAAACCACTTTTTGAAGGGAGCTAATTTTCAAAAATAACTTTATTGTGTTATAATCAACATTATTATAATTTACATACAATAAGCAGCATTTTGAGAGTTTTGACAAATCTATACATATATCTCTGTAACCACCGTCATATTCATCACCACATTGTAGAATATTTCCATCACTCCAAAATTTTCCTCATGCCCTCTAAATGTCAATCCATTCTAAACCCCAGCTCCAGATAGCCACCGATCTGATCTGCTTTTTATTACTGTAGATTGTATTTCCTTTTTTCTAGAATCTCACATAAATGTTTTCACACGTTGTATACTTTTATACTCGGTTTATTTTGTTCAGCATGTTTCTGAGATTCATTCATTCATGTTGTTGAATGTATTTGTCGTTCAATTTATGGCTAAATAGTATTCCACTTTATGGATATAATACAACTTGTTTATCCATTCACCAATGATGGGCAGTAGGTTTCTGTTTGTAGATATTATGAATAAAGATTTTATGAACACTGTATACAAGTTTGCCTGTACACCAGCTGTGTTAGGAGTGTTCCAGTTTTTTCCTATCCTCACCAACACCTGGTATGGTTACTCTTTCATCTTAGCCATTTAGAGGGTGTGAAGGAGTGTTTCATTGTGGTTTTAATTTGTACTTCTCTGATGATTAATGGTGTTGACCATCTTTCATGTCATTTGTCATTTGCCATTTTGCTTATCCTCCTTGATGAAGTTTCTATTCAAACCTTTTGTTCATTTAAAAATTGAGTTTTGTCCTCTTATTGATATCTAAGAATTCTCCGTGTTCCATATGTGTTCTTTTTAGATATATATTAAACATGATACGCACATATGTCCTATATGTATATATCATACATGTGTATATACCCACATGTATGTATATATAAATATATACTAGGTGTGTACACAAATAACATTTTGGATATATATTAGATATTTTTTCCCGTTTGCAGTCAGCCTTTTCCTTTCTCAAAAAGTGTCTTTCTAAGAGCAAAAGCTTTACATTTTTTTGAAATCCACTTTTGCAACTGTTTATTCAATATTCTTGCTTTTCTAACCTTTCTAAAGAATTTGGCTATGCTGTGATCATAAAGGAAGAAGTGAGTTTTCTTATGGTATTTTCATGTTGGCTTATTTCAGCCATTCTTATGTTGGGTTATTTGAACCATTGTATTAAGAATTTCCCCCATTCGCTTCCTTTCTCTTCCTTTCCTCAGACTCATCACGATTTGGCTGGAAAAGAATAAGCATCATTAGCTAATGTTTAGGAGCATGGTTAGGCCCAACTTAAAAAGAACAGAGAACATTTGCAATATATATATAAAACCTTGGACCAGAAGAATGCTCTGAAGGGTCTTAACTACCCTATTAAATGAGGCTTCTCAAGTTACTATTTATCATATCACCTTGGAAATTTTCTTCAAAGCATAGTTATTTTTATGATCTTGTTTATTTGTTTACCTATTTCTTACCTGACTCTATACTACACTGTAAACTTTTCTGTCTTGTCCACATGTAATGAGTGAATGGATGAATCAGTAGAGGCCGGGTTGCAATGTGGGTGACAGAGTTGACATCAGTTTGGGGTTCCAGCTCCCATCCTTTTAGCTCCCAGAAACTTGTCCTGTCCATCACTTTCACCCATGACATTTGTAAATTTCTAGATGGGGGTAAAGATCTACACAGAATCATTAAGCCCATTCCTTTAGGGAAACAATCTCTTCCCTTACTTTAATGAGAACTGGGATTCTCTGAAACTTCTATGTTCATCCTTTCATGGGGAAGAGATGATTCAGGATTTAGTAATGAGAGAATTATTAAGAAGATTGCTTCTTTCTGTAATTTCTTCTCTAGCCTTTCAGATGGGTAATTAGCAACAGAATATTGGTTTTCTTAGGTTGTTGCCTAGTAGCATAAACTTGGCTAAAGCAGTCCTGCTGGCTTTCTAGAAAAGGGCTTCTTTTACTGGTGTTTATCATTCTGCTGCTGAAATTCACACTGGGTGAAACTTGGCATGACAGCTCTCAGCTCAGTTGCAACTTAGAAGAAAACAGATTCTGCTTTGCTTAAATTGTTTTCGATTGACTGGGTAAGAATAAATTAAAGGTTCTTGTAGGTAATAGCTTCTGAATTCAATTAAAAATATCATCAGGCAGCTGCTTCTTTTTTTCTGAAAGTACAGAAATGATTTTGAGCTACTTAATTGATTTTCTTATGAAGTTTTATGACTGGCAGATTTAGCCTAATTCTTTCTCAACATTTTTCACTCACACCAATATAGGAATAGAAAATGGGAATCAGAAAAAAAATTCTAATTATCCTGCTATGGTAAGAACCTCAGAGTTATAAAATCTTAAAGGTCAATCAATCCATCTCCTAATTTGTTCATTCATTTAAACATTGATTCATTGATCAAACATTTATCTTTTAATTTGGGCCAGGTTCACTGAACAAACTTTTGATACTTATCACACTCAGGATTTTTTGCTTACAAAAACCCTAGTTTGCTAGTCTGTAAATTTCAAACAGGCTGGAGCCATGTGTGTTTTATTTATTGCTGTACAATAAGTACCAAAAATAGTGGAGTTTCAATAACATTTGGTGGATTTTGGATGGAAGGAAAGAGGAAAGGAGGGAGGGAAGGAAAGAAGGAAGGAAGGAAGGAAGTAAGGAAAGGGAAGGAAGGAGGAAGGGAGAGCAAGTTCATTTTGCTAGATTCAGTGGGGTGTTTGCATCTTGCTCAAGTCACTGAGGCATGCCTGAACTTACTTGGCTCTTGGATTTATAGGTTCACAAAGTTACTATTATAAGCTAACCAGTATCTGAGAGCCAAATTCAAAAGAGTCAAACTTTCAATGCAAACTCATATCTGGAATACCAAACATGTTCTCACCTTTGCACTTGCTGCAACCCTCTGCCTGGAAGCCTTTCTCTAATTACCTATGTGATTCTCTTCCTCTTCATTCACATCTCAATTGACATGTCACCTAAGTATATGCTTAGTCAATTTTTGTTAAATGAAATGTCTCCCCAGATGTGTTCTCTTTACTCATTCTCTACCTTTAGAAAATTTTAGGGGGGGGGAGGTAATCAAAAGCAGGAAGCATTGATTTCTATAAATGTATCATGATAAAGAATGCACTTATCAATAATACACACTTTTGTTCTGCTGATGTGATTTCTAGAGACATCTTAGTCTATCAGTTACCAACTTGGGGCTCATGAGGCCAAAAAGGTTCTTGGAGCTCTTTTTAATATTTCCATTTCAAAAAGGCTAATGAAACCGTACAGTTATCCTTAATAAGACTCTGGGGAAAAACTAAAATAGATAATACAGAGGTTGCAAATCTTTTCCAGATCACAGTGAGTTGATAATTTTTTCATAGTATTCCTAGGGCAAAAGAAATTTCTAACAGTTCTACTTATTAAATATATCCACACAACTTGATAGTTTGTGTGGTACCTGAGAGAAATTGCTATGTTTCCTTAGAAAATTTAATATGTCTTTCAGTGCTCTTGTGAATTAGTTGCAACATGCTGGGGTGCCTTGGCACAAAGTTTCGGGACCATGGAGCTGACCAAAGCTCTAAGTTGCGTCTTTGCCATATTACTAAGACCAAGCTACTGTAATTCCAGCTTAATTTGGTCATTGATGACATCAAAGAAACAACTATGACAAGAGTACTGAGCCAAATGCAACTCTCAGAGCACAAGTCATGTGATTTTAGTGTTTGACTTAAATGGGTTGAATCCCGCCACAATGACAGCCAATATTGAGCAACCAAGAGTTCCGTGTTCTAAAGACTGGATTCTTGGTTACTCTTGTTTATTAATAGTCTGTGCTTTCATAATACTACCATAAACTTTGCTGCTAATAAATCACTTGTAATCTCCATTAAGGTTGACAAAGAACGGTAATAAGATGGGCAGAACAAATTGTATCTTGCTTAGTACATATGTAGCTTTTTTGGTAGACAAAATCTTTTAAAGACTCCGCTGACATGGGGGGTGGGGGCACAGATGAAATACATTTTGAAAAGTCACATTGGTGGTGAAAAGTTTGTGAGCAACTGCTCTAGTCTTTTGGTTGTATAGGATTCACCTTTGCCTGATGAGTGAAGCATTTACAAGTTCACTTTCGGGAGAGAGAAAGGGTAGAAGCTGCCTCTGCAGAAGCCTAGTTGATTTCTTCATGTGGTGATTTTGATGAGAAATGCTGTTGAGGGTGAGGGGGGATGACATTTTTTGATCTTCCTTCCAGACTTTGGATTCCTATACAGATGGTCCCTGACTTACAATGGGTTGACTTACGAGTTTTCTACTTTATGATGGTATGAAAACAATACACATTCTGTAGAAACTGTATTTTGAATTTTGAATTTAGATCTTTTCCTGGGATAATATAAGTGATAGGATAGTCTCGTGATGCTAGGTAGCAGCAGTAAGCCACAGTTTCCAGTCAGCCATACAATCAGGAGGGCAAACAACCAATATGCTTTTATGAATGTTCTGTACCTGTGCAACCATTCTGTTTCTCACTTTCAGTACAATATTCAATAAATTACATGGTATTTGATACTTTGTTTCAATAGGCATTGTGTTATATGATTTTGCCCAACTGTATACTAATGCAAGTGTTCTGAGCTTAGTTAAGGTAGGCGAGGTTAACTTACAATGTTGAGTGGTTTTGATATATTAAAGGCAGCTTCAACTTATGATATTTTCAATTTATGATGGGTTTATTGAGATGTAATCCCACAGAAGGTCAAGGAAGATCTGTACACATAAACCAACTTCTGCTGTGGGTAATTGAACTTGAGAGTCTAAAGATAGTTTAAAGCAATAATTATCTCTCTATAGTATGAGTTTGGGACTCTGCTTATTTTCATTCATAAGACTGGATTTTGAAAAAGATAGCTTTGTTCTCCTTCTCATTTTGGTGATGTAACAAAGATTTATAACAAAGATTTCATTAACTTTGAAATGAAATGGGGAATAGGAAAAAAAAATAGAGGAAAGTCAATGAAATAAAAACTGCTTTGAAAAATCAATAAAATTGGCAAAACTTAGACTAGACTGACCAAAGAAGAAAACAGGACTCAACTTATTAAAATCAGGAAGGAAAATGGGGATGTGACTATCAACCTTACAGAAATAAAAAAGAATTAAAAAGAATAATATGAACAAGTGTATGACAATAAATTAGGTGACTTGGATTAAATGAAGAAGTTCTTACAAAAGCACAGACTACTAAAACTTACTCAGTAAGAAATATAAAATCTAAATAGACTTGTAACAACAAAAGGTATTTAATTAGTAATCAAATAAAAATATGCAGAAAGAAGAGTCCAAGCCTAGACAGTTTTACTGGTGAATGCCACCAAACATTTAAAGAATGAATACCAATTCTTCATAAACTCTTCCAAAAAATACAAGAGGAGGGAACAATTCTTTTTTTTAACTTTTTAAAAAAGATTTTATTTATTTATTTGGGGGAGAGAGAGAGCACGAGAAAGCATGAGCAGGGGGAGGGGCAGAGGGAGAATCAGATTCCCTGCTGAATAGGGAGCCTGATGCAGGGCTCAATTCGGGGCTTGGTCCCAAGACCCTGGGATCATGACCTGAGCTGAAGGTAGAGATTTAACTGACTGAGCCACCCAGGTGCTTTGAGGAGGGAACAGTTCTTTATTCATCCTGTGAGATCATTTTTGTGTTGATACCAAGCCCAAAGATGTCAAAAGAGAGGAAAACTATGGACCAATATCTCTCATAAATGTGGATGCAGGTCCTCAACAAAATACTGGCAAACCAAATTCAACAACATATGAAAAGAATTATACATGTTAACCAAATGGGATTAATACAATTTACATATTTACATATGTAAAATACAATTTACATGATTTACATATGAAAATCAATTAATGTAATATGTAATATTAATGAAATGAAGGACAAAATCCCGCATGATCACCTGAATAGTTGCAACAAAACCATTTCACAAAATTCTATACCTTTTCATGATAAAGACACTTAAAAAATTAGGAATAGAAGTTCAGTTTCCCAACCTGGTAAAGGACCCGAACAAAATGCTCACAGCAAATGTTATACCTGATGTAGTCTCAGGCTGCTACTTCTCCGCCATCTTAACTCCTCCGATCACAGCAAATGTTATATAAGACTGAAGTCCTTCCCCCTAAAATCAGACAAAGATGTCTTCTCTCATTACCTCTAGCCAACGTTGTACTGGAGATTCTAGCCAGAGCATTTAACCAAGAAAGTGAAATAAAGACTTCAGGAGTGTATGTGTGTATTGGGCGGGGGGGGGGGGGGGGGGGGCATGAAGAGGGTAGTCCAGTTGGCTGGCAAGTCTTCTGCTCCTCCAGTTAGGGAATTTGTGGCCAAGAGAAGACCAAATTATTGAAATGCAGGTGTTAGACTATTGGTACTGTCTATTTCCATGGTGCTTTTACCCTCTCCTTCCATCCTCTAAGTCTTACACATTTCACTCCTGTTCTCTCTCCCTATTGGTAGTGACCCTCTCGTTGATTGGATAGACACGGGTGAGGAGCGAAAGAACTATTCCATATACCAGTGTCGTGGCACCATTAGGTGGTTAGTAACATCTAACGCAGAGTCACTGACAATTATTAAACATACATTTTTGCCTCTTTTTAAAATCATAGTGTATTCAATACATAGCTTGAATGAATATGAGATGAAATGACCAACTGTTGGCCCGAATTTGGGGAAACAGGTCTCCTATAAATTAAACAATGTACCTAGCTCAAAGGCTCAGAGAAGACACGAGTCATTAGTCCTTCTGATATGGAAATGATACTGTTAAGTACCTTTTCACATCACCTACCAAGTTTTCATCAATAATCTCTTAGGAAACCCTTCACTGCTAGGGTCCAAAGTGTGGCCTCACTAGATGGTGAGTGTTGGTATAGTGAAGTGATATATTATTCTTGCCTCAGTGACCTGATTCATTGCCTCATGCCTCATTCTCTTCCTTAGATCATACTGTTTACTTTTTCCTTTTACCTGGTGAAGGACTACAGCTTTCACAGCATACCTCATTTTGAGCATTGACGTCAAGGACTTGCTGACTTCCAGGCAGTTGGTGGAGATCAGCTCACAGTTCTATCACTCATCTGCTTGAACAATCACAAACAGAAAGACAAGCAGACCACTTTCTGTACTTGTGCTATATTTATGCTTAGCACTCTACTGAGACTTGGCAACAGCAAATGGAACCAGGAGTTATTTTGTTTGGATTAGGTCAACAGTCATCCTCTGAGATTTTCATCTATCTTGTTTGTTACGGTGCATTGGTCTGTGTTCCAACATTCCATCCAAATCACAAATGGCTTGGATAAATCCATCTTGATAAATGACAAGGAGAGCTGAATCATTGGTATTTATTTACTTTTCAAATTCACATTTAAATCAATCATTATTAATAAAATGACATTGATGTATGTCAACCAACATTATTTCTTAGTTAAGAAAATAGGTTGGCAAATTCAAAGAATTCCAGTTTCCCTAAGTTTTCCGGAGTTGGGTAAGTAAGCAGCTGCTTAAAAACAGCATTCTCACTGTTCTTTGAATTTCAGTTATTCTGAGGAAGGTTTTATTGTTTCTTTTTTGGATATGTTAAGTTAGTACCTTTTTCTTTTTAAAGAAATAAAATAGGGAAATGAGATGTAATCTGTGGAATGAAGTTAGGCTCTTCTTATTAAAGTTCCTGTGTAGGTCTTTGGTCATACTTTGCATTTTGACTTTCATATGTTTCTTCTCTTTAAAAATATAGGTCTCCTATATCAGACATTCAAATTCTTTTATGAGTTCTAGTGCCTTTCCAATACCCTTCTCACTCTACTTCATCACATTGTGCTCCTCGCCTTATGCACAACACTTCCCTCTTCAATCCCTGTTGTCTTCGCAACAATCTTGTGAGATAGGGCTGCAAGATACTGTGTGACTTTCCATTTTACCTCTGATGTGAAAAGTTGTGCTTCTTGTAATTAGTGTAGGTAGAACAGAAATAATTATGCTTCAAAATTTCCTAATGCCCTGTGAAATACCAGGAGAAATAGTAAGGTGTTGTAAGAAACAGACTGAAGAATTTCCAACTTGAGAGTCAGAGCCATCCTGCATATACAGTGAAATAAACCTGGGACCATGCCAATGAGGAAAAGGGTGGCATCTAGTAAATGCCAAAAAAACCTGGAGCTGCACACGCAACAATGCGTATTGGGTTTTTCGGCCCCTTCCATGTTTTTCATGCATGCCTCTCAGGCTACATGTTGATCTTTAATTACACATCATTTACACAGGTATTTCCATTGGCCAAAACTAGTTATGACATCCCAAACTAACTAGAGTGCTGAAAAATGCAGAGGAGCCTACAGAGTGTTTGGTGACTACTATGTGCTATGAATGTACAAAATGATTTTGATGTTTAGGGAGTCAGAGGTGAGAAGAGATTTTATTTATTTATTTACCTTTAAAAGATTTTATTTATTTCTTTGTCAGAGAGAGCAAGCACGTGGGCTATAGGCAGAAAGAGAGGGAGAAGCAGGCTCCCCGCTGATCTGAGAGTCTGATGCAGGGCTCGATCCCAGGACCCTGAGATCACAACCTGAGCCGAAGGCAGATGCTTCACCACCTGAGCCACCCAGGCGCCCCTGAAAAATATCTTAGAAACCATTTTGTCTAGTCTATTTCTCTATAGAGGCAGAGGTTAGAAACACTGCATGACTTGGCCAAAGTTGCATATCCCAGGAGGGGCAGAGAGAGGAGTTGCGTACACGATAGCTCGCATTTATGGAGCTGTGTTAGGTGCCAAGCAGCATGCCGACACATTGTTGTGCCTTATCCCCCTGAGCCCTCGCACTAACCTGTGAGACAGACACTGTTCTTATCTTCATTTTATTATTTTTTAAAGATTTTATTTATTTATTTGACAGACAGAGATCACAAGTAGGCAGAGAGGCAGGCAGGGGGGGAGGGGCGGAGCAGGCTCCCTGCTCCAGCAGAGAGCCTGATGCAGGGCTCAATCCCAGGACCCTGGGATCATGACCTGAGCCGAAAGCAGAGGCTTTAACTCACTGAGCCACCCGGGCACCCCCTTATCTTCATTTTAAAGATGAGAAAATTAGAACTTGGAGAAGGCAGGTAAAACATCTAAGATAATACAGTTCATAAATGGTAGACGGGAGATTTAAGCCCAGGCTGCCTATGATCAAAATGCCAACATGCAATCTGTCACTAGATGGCCACTCTTTTTGCTCTGGTCTCCAAATCCTCCTTCTGATAATACCGACAGACTACTCCCTGTTGGGATTAAATGTAAAAGTCCTCCTCAAAAAAATGATGCTACAGGAAACTTAAGACCAAAATTGCTCCAATATCCTTCCTTATCTATCAGACAAGTTCAAGTTGCTTGTGAAAGCAGAGAGAAATCCGGGCTGATAAAAGTAGGCAAATCATACTAGACCCTCAGGGAGAAACTTGCTCCTGGCTATGGACAGTGTTTTTCTTGTAAGACGTATGAGTATTTTCTGCCATGTGAGAAGTAGCCGATACAGAACACCAGATCATGAGCATTAACTTACACCCACAGGGTAGATAAATGGAGAGTACACATGTTGCATTGTATAAAATGTTGCGGTGTATAAGAGGCAAAGACTAAATCAAGAATCATGGTCATTTCTTGCAGTTCCTATTCTTCCACCAGACAGCAGCGCTTGGAGGCTGAACGGTAATTGCTCACATCTGCTCATTAGATCGGGGAGTAGGCACCAAGGCCCAGCATGCTGTCCAGGAAAAACCAGTGCAGTTGCCATCAGAAGAACCGGTAGGAATCCCAACTCTTGTTTTTATAAGTTGGATATTTTGTCATCCACACAAAATTCTTCATTTATAGTGAAAAAGACAAAATTAGATCACAAAATTGTTTCTAATTAAATTATATGGTGTGTTTAGTGCAGTACCTGGAATATAGTAAGCATATAATCAATAATTAGAGGTTGATGCTATTGTTCTTCTTATTATTACTACACATCTTTGCCAGGGAATCACTACAGAGCCAATTTTTTCCCACTTCCAACTTTGATATTATTGCAAAACTCTTTATCCCAGTGGGGAGTGAAAATTTCACTCGGGGGAAGTACAAGATGACTTAGAACAACTCATCTTATTTATTTAACTGAAGTGACTGCTTATCTGTTTGAATTCACCAAACTGCCAGGTTTAGACCCAGCTTGCAGTTGGAGGCCACCAATAGGAAGGCACGGGCCCACACAGTGCCTAAAACATATGGACACAGGCCAGGAGAATCACAAGATAATTAACCGAGTATCAGTCCAAATAACTGTTTTGGAGGAAGAATAAGTTCCTGTTATCTAGTCTTGATGAGGTCTCCTGAGGAAGGAAGCATGCTGTCCAGGAAAAAACCAGTGTAGTTGCCATCAGAAGAACTGGTAGGAGTCCCAACTCTCATTATTGATTTGTTAAGAACTTTGCTTCCTTCAGAAGTGTCTGTTTGTTGGCGGTGGTGGTGTGTTAGTGTTAAATGGAGTAGTTACTTTGAGACTAAAGGGTTTTTAAAAAATAATTCCATATTCAGATAAACCCCATCATAACACAATAAGCAAGGTCTAAACCTTCAGTCATGCACAATAGGGAGTAATTTGATGACACGAGAAATGCAGGAATTTCCAGGACCCAAGTGTACCAGTGCATGCCCACCTCCACCTTGCTGCAGTCTGAAGTTTCCCAGTTAGAAGGCCAGTTTGGGCCAGGAAGGTATTCCAGGATTCAGGAATCCATTTTCCTCTTCCTGCTTTCCTCCAGTTGAGATTGATTACTGTTGTTTCTTCTATCTTCACTCTCTTTTCCTCCCGCCCAGACAAACTTTACCTTCCTTTGATTGAGAAGGGGCCGATCAGAGGATGGAAGTCATTGCTGATCATGGTATACGCAAATTCACCATATAGGGTGACTTTCACCGTATTCCTTTAAAGACGTTAAGTAAGTTAAACATGGTCAGTGTGTCATGGAATAGAGAAAGGTTTATTCTCCTGATTATATTAAGGGAAAGCACGGCATTTATGGGAGGAAATAATTTGACACATTGCGTTCCATGTTATGCACAAACTGACAAAAGGAATTGGTGTTGCTGCTGCGGTGACTTAAGGAGGGGCGTAGGGTGGAAAGAATACAGAAAGGAGAAAGCAAGAAAAGAAACTAGGAGGAAAGAAGTTTCAGAACTAGCAGAATTCTCTTCTCTGGGCTCCCCGTCATCCCTGGCTCTTCAGTGTGTGTACGAAATCCAAATCCATGCCTAAAGTCATTGGAATTCTTGTGGGAATATGGGAAGAGTTTGAATTCTGAATCTGGGTTTCCACTTGTCTGATATAAGAAGAGCAGAGATAAATAAACACAGGTATATAGACCTTCTTTTGACCTCTGACTTATTTGGGAAACGTCCCAATACTATTTAATAAAGAATTACTCATGGCCCAGTTTAATGTGCACATTTAAATGTGCACTGGCATCTCTATGAAATGGTCCCAATTTAATATCAACTTTGAGTATAGGTCTATATAATCCATAGAAAGCATAATTTATGACTTCTGTTTCATCTAATTCTAGAATATGGTGAACTTTTGCGACTTACAGATGAAAACACCACTTTCTTTAAATCCTTTCAGATTGGAAACTAAGCCAGAATCCATAACTGTTTCCTCCACTGCACATCAAATAAGTAGGGCTCTGTGGAGTAGCATCTTGGAACTCTTAGAACTCTTTGCATGAAATTGAAACTGCAAAGAACACCACTTTATGGAAATGAATCCATCCCATGGCTATTGCTTATAAATTTTCTACTTTGTTTTTTTTTTAAAGATTTTATTTATTTTATTTAAGAGAGAGATCACAAGTAGGCAGAGAGGCAGGCGGTGGGGTGGGGGGGAAGCAGGCTCCCAGCTGAGTAGAGAGCCCGATGTGGGGCTCGATCCCAGGACCCTGAGATCATGACCCGAGCCGAAGGCAGAGGCTTAACCCACTGAGCCACCCAGACGCCCCTCTACTTTGTGTTTAAGCCACAGGAAGGAATATTATTTGCAGCTCTTCATCTGCATGTAGTTGATGCATGGAAGGGAAAAAAAAAAGCTTACTTTAATGTCATATAAATATTTATTATTTAGGTTATTAAATCATCATCCAAGACCAACGGTTACTACTTTGCCCCAATACTACCTGGAAAATACCATACATTTTCCTCTCTCGCAAGGCAAGATACTCCCTTAGGAAATGGGGCAGGGAAAGGAAGAAAGAGGGGTATCTGTCCATTTGGAAGAAATGTGTGAGGAGCCAACCTAAAACCAAACCCATCAGAATTTTCAGGGCTTTGTGTGCAGTTAGAAATAGCTCCTCCCACTCATCTTGAGACTCTGACTATTATGAGTTGAATTATGCTTCCCCAAACTCAGGTGTTCAAGTCCTAACCTGATATTACCCCAGAAGTGACCTTATTTGGAGATAGGGTCATTATAGAAATAATCAAGTTAAAAATGAAGTCCATTGGATGCACCTTAATCAATATGACTTGTATTCTTATGAAAAGGGAAAATCAGAAGACAGAGGAAGACAACATGAAGGAAAGGGTATGTGAACATTAAGACCAACCGCCATCCACAAGCCAGGGAGAAATGTCTGGAACAGGCCCTTGCCTCTCAGCTTTTAGAAGGAACCAACTCTGCCAACAGTTTAATTTTGAATTTCTAGTCTTCAGAACTAGGAGAGAATACATTTCTATTATTCAAGCCACCTGTTCTGTGGTTAAGTGTTATGGCGGCCCCCCATCTGTGGTATGGGTTATGGCAGCCCTAGCAAACACATACACTGACCTTCTGTCACTGAAGAAAACAAAAGGTTTTCAAAACCTAGTCATGTTTCAGTCATCATAACTCTGCGAGTAGGAAACTTCTAGAAAATAAATCATGAAATTTGCTCTAGGTGATTGATGTCTAATGGGTAGACTTCATTAGGACTAGAGGTAAGAAAACCATTCCTTCATTTATACTTTTAACCATACCATTCATTTATCATGCAAAAACAATACCACTGTAAAATTATGTTACTCCAATTCTGATATTTTCCCTATAAATTTTTATTTATTAAGAATTTACAAAAAGAAAATCACTCAGAATCCCACCACCTTAATAAATTAATGTTCTGGTTTTTTGTGTTTGTTTTTTTAATCTTTGTTCTTATCTAGATGTATACCTAATCTCATTAGATTTAATTACAGTAGAGAAGAGATATTGTAGTTTGGTTTTCCCCTTTAATAGTAGTTCTAAACCTGGGGCTTTTTCCCAACACCCCACTCACAGACTGGGACTATTGGCAATGTCTGGAGACATTTTTGGATGCCTCAGCTGGGGTGGCAGTGCCTTAGTCTTCTAGGGGGGTAGAGACCAGTGGTGTTCCTGAACATCCTGCAATGCACAGGACAATGATCTGACCTTGAATGTCAATAGTATTGAGGTTGAGAAACCTTGCCTTTTAATAAGATATCTGGAGTGTTTTCTATATTCTCACTATAAGGTCTTCATAATCTTTCCTTTTTGGTTTGCTAAATATTCTATTGATTGATGCATTATAATGTATTTAGCCAATTATATTATTTTATTATTATTTTGATGGTTTCTAACTTTTCACTATTCTAAAAGTGCAGGTATCTTTTTATTTATATAGCTTTTTATTAAAGAAAATATTAAAGAAGATATTAAAGATAAAGATAAAGAAGATATTAAAGAAAAATTCCAGTGGTGAAATTTAGATTTAAAAATGAATAAACCAAATAGCAAGAAAAATCGTGGTTTCTTTTCTAGGGAAACACTTTGTTTTTCTCATGTCTAAGCTGTCCTAAAACTTTGACACCTGCAGTCCAGGACTAACCCCAACTCTTTTTCACACCTAAAGGAGGAGTAATCTTATCAGAATTTCTGTTTTCTAAGACCATTAATTGCTCAATACTTCATTTTAGAGGTCACATTGGCCTGTTTTTCACTGATTCGATCATGACTATTCTTTGGCTTTGAATAGCTTTTCTCAGATGCCACCGGGTAAGATCTCCTTGATCCCTGTGCACTCCTAACTCACTCACACAAAATCAAGAGTTCACTTATCACAAGTTATCACAGATTAACTTCTTAGAGGGGCTTCTCCCCTTGCCTTTGAAATAATGTAAAAGTTATTTGACATTACAAAAGAATAAGACAACAAATTATAAAGCACTAAGCTTGAAAGTCTTTTTTTTTTAAGATTTTATTTATTTATTTGACAGACAGAGATCACAAGTAGGCAGAGAGGGAAGCAGAGAGAGAAGAGGAAGCAGGCTCCCCGCTGAGCAGAGAGCCCAATGTGGGGCTTGATCCTAGGACCCTGAGATCATGACCCTACCTGAAGGCAGAGGCTTAAACCACTGAGCCACCCAGGCACCCCTAGCCTTGAAAGTCTTAAGAGTGTGTAAAATGCGGGTAGGTTGTCAGGCTGAAACAAAGGAGGACCTTTATTCTTGATACTAAAGACTCCTCTCCAATCACTTAGGCATTCCTTCAAAGACAATGAAAGGTGATATTTCCCTGGTCCTGGGAAACCAACCACCACTCTACACCCTCTCCCCACCCTCAGACACTCCTAAGCCAGAGATTGTGATAGGCAGCTTTCTGGGCAGGTGGCGTCCAGCACCACCCCCAGTGACGGCACTGGACGGGAGAAGCCTGCTGGATGACGAATGTGAGGATGAACTAGGGTGGGTGATAAAACAGGTACAAAGAGACTTGCCTTCACTGGCCAGATGGGAAGGAGCAAGTCCGACGTTAAAAATTGGAGAGTTCTAGCTATTAGTTACATTGGTTACATTAACTATTGATTATATTGTCCTCAACACAATTGGCTGCTGAGATTGATCGTAACTGCTTACCTTTGCCATGCAACTGCCATTTCCATAGATTCCCAGAAACCAGGCAGCAACAGCAGAGAGCAAACTCCAAGCCTTGATTGTCCCAAAACATCTCAGATCTGTCTTTTTTATTGTAAAGCATGCGTTAACAGCCAGAGTTTCCTAGAGAGAAGGGACAACACGGTTAAACTTGACATTAGATTCTAGCAAAACCATCTCATATAATCCATAAAAACAAGTGCCTAGTACAAAAATAAGTCAACATACTAAATTGGAATAAAAGTAAAGCCAGATCTAAAGTAAAAATAAAAGTTAAGTGATAAGTTCTATTTACTTTAAATCATCAACTAAACCAAGTACAAAACTTTTAACATCTATAGATTATTTTTAAAAATGCAAACATGAAGCTAATTAGAGGATAAATTCATCTACATGACAGTATTTTACACCAGACAGTGAAGAGGTGTAAAGGACAATTTGTCATGGCCCTATGCTTAAATCCTTTTTATGTTTCTTGAGGGAGAGCTTATAAAAGAAGCATAACAGGGGCATCTGGGTGGCTCAGCCTTTGGACAGCTGTCTTCGGCTCAGGTCATGATCCCTGTGTCCTGGGATTGAGCCCTGCACCGGGCTCCTTGCTCAGTACAGAGCCTTCTCCTCCCTCTCGCATTCCCCTTGCTTGTGTTCCCTCTCTCACTGTGTCTCTCGCTGTCAAAAAAATAAATAAAATCTTTTTAAAAAGAAGCATAACAAATAGAAATGAAATTATTTTACTTATGAAACCGTTGTTTCACGAGTTAAGGTATAGTTTGCTTAGCCTGGTTTTTCCCTTAAAAAAAACAAGGGCTTGTATGCAGGTAGTTCATTTTGGGAAGCAGTCCCAAGAAACAGCAGCAGAGGACAGTGGGTAGTGGAAAGAAGGAGGGAAAGCCAGCACAAGTGTGCTTTCTTGGGTTGGGCACTGTTGTTGGCGTCTGGGACTTTCTAACAGTGTAGGCTGTGCCTCAGAGTGTATTACCCAGGAGATGGGAAAAGGGGGCATGTGCCCCTTATCTACTAGCTTGCAACCCTCATGGGTTAAATTTGACCTGTGAGTATTAACTCCCTTGTTTTTCCAGGCTGTGAGAGAGGGTGACAGATTCCCAAAGGGTCCTTCAAGATGGCGGCAGAAAAGCCAGAAGTCAGAATACAAGAGATAAGGGGTGAAGCCGATGTGAGAGGCTATCAGGATGCACCTGTGAGCAGAGGTACTGGCTGCGGCAGTGTCTGCAGTGGAAGGTGAGCCAAGGGGAAGAGACAGGGTGCGGGAAGAAACCACCACATCTCAACATGTCCGTTCGAACTCACTTGTAGTGGCTGCTGGGAGTCTGGGATTGAGAAGAATCCATAAACTGAGTCTGGACTTATCAGCAAAGAACCCCATATCCATGAGGTGGGAGTTATGGCATTCCTTAAGTTTATCCCCATTTTATGTCCTCTAGATATACAGAGTCATAACTTTTCTCTTCTTGCTTCCATCTTTGAAAGGAATGAAGTTGAGGAGGACTGTGGCGAATGGAGCAGCCAGAAACCAACACAACAGTTTGAAAATGCTCTCCCTCACAGGAATGTTTAGATTCCACTATAAGATGTGACACAGAACAACATTCTTTGGTCAGTGTCGGACAAAACAAATCTTTCATGAGTTGGATTGGCAGATAATAACCAGTTCCTTTGGATTCATTTGCTTTCGATCAGAGAGAATAAACCATAAGAAGCATGGCAATGAGTGTTTTCCACATATCATCAGAAGGTGACATTATATTGACTTTTCAGAGAAGGAAAAAGAGATTTGTGAGTTATGTATAATTCATAGATTTCTGAGTCTTATAGCATTCTGGACACAGGTCTTATTCGAGCTACATCCCCGTGCCATAGAGTGTTGGGAAGGTCAGCTCCTATGGTATGTGTGAAGCTCCTTGGATGGGAGAAGCATACGTTCTTCTGGATGCTGTTTGTCATCTGTCTCTCAGAATTCCTTCCCTGGCTTTGCCTCTGCCAACCAAGTGTGTTTTGTCAACACTGTTGCCGACTGCTTTCTCCTTCCTTCAGGCATAAGCTACCCTATTCTCCACAGTAGTTCTGTCATAACAAAGCTGCTATTGTCACAGGATTTTAATAAAGATTTGGGGATAGTAGAGGGATCAGAACACAGAGGAGAAGCTAACTGGATGGCTGACGTCAGTATTGCTAAAGAACGTGGCCAGTCCCTCTCTAGGAGAATCCCTTAGTGGCCATCTTTCTCTTCAGCCATAAATGTCTCGGGTTGCTGGGGGGTCTGCAAGTTCCCATCTTCCCACTTCCTACATTTCGTGGGGTCCCTAATACTTCCTTCCCTTCTAGCTGCCAGGGGAAAAGTCAAGAATCCTTGTAATTTTATCATACAACATACAATCTGGCTTCTGCCCTTTCTCAATATCTTCCTTCCAGACTAGCCCACAGGCCGTTCTTTACCAAAATGACAATAAGACTTGGAAATAAATCCTCCCAAAGAAAAGTGATAATCCTACTACCTGTTCAGAACAGAGCTCCAGTGTTTTCACTTAAAAAATTTTTTAAGGCAATTTTATTTTCCTCATATACAAACAAAACTCCAATTTTCCAAAATAGGCCTGGATCTAATTTAAGTTTGAAGCCTATGGAATATTCTAGAGAAATGTCAGAATTTTGGATGGCCACAGAGGTTGAGGCTGGTGGAAAAAATATTTTTTTAATGGAAGAATATTTAAGTTTATCTACAAGCCATAACAGAGGAGGAACATCAGGACATTGTCCCCTTCCCCAGGGTACTGGAGAGAACCAAGCACCAGAAATTGTAATTATGATGATTTTACTAATCAATCTTGTAGCTTAGAGATGTGTAATAAAGACATTGAAATAAAGGACAGTGAAATAAAGACATTTTTTTAAAAATTGAGTATTTAGGTAAAAGAAAGGGTGAATGGAAGAAACACAGAACAATATTATTAATTAAAAATCTTGAGTCATGAATTAAGACCTTAAACCTTTTACTCTGGGATTAGAAAGTCCAATTATTTCCCCCAAGAGTTTGCTTCCCACTCTAAGTCACGATGAAATAAACTTCCTGGTGTGGGAGGTAGAATTTGAGAGGATTTATTTCTTTTCAAGTTGAAGGGCATTTGGAAAAAGCAGACCTTTGTTATTAACGCTCAAAAGCACTCAGGTATTTTATTTGGCATCACTGATGATGAATAAGAGATTTTGTGTGACAGAGAACGCTACCTGTCCTACCAAATGTCAAATCACAGCACTTTGGAGGGCACTGGGTAGGGATCATACTTATGCCAGGTGACAATCGGCATCCCAAACCATAATGCATGTGCTGAAATTAATTAAAGTTATAGAGGAAACCTACGCATCCACAAGCAAATATCGACTCACTGAGAACATTGCTAATGTTCTCAGTGAGAGGTAAACTAGGAAGAAAAATCATCTTGAAAGAGTTATTCTGAAATTGGATTAGTTTCCCATCCAAGAAATGTCATTGTGTTCTCCTCAAAGTGATTTTCCAAGTCAACAATGCTCATAGAACTCTTCATAATACTTTGAAATGACACATTCTTTTGCACAGCATTCTTGCAGGAAATTGATTTTTATTCTCCCAACACCAAACTTTCGTCTGGCGTAGCCAGGAACTCGGGGACACACATCCTTGTGAATAGAGTTTTGCCCTATCATTCCTAAGAATGAGTCAGAGAACCGGCTCAAGCTAAGGAGTGTTGGGTTTGGGACTGGCCATGCTCTGGGTGTCAACCTCAGTGTGGGCCCTATTGCCAGGTCTGCTGTTCTGAAAATGAAATGTGCTCGGCTCTTTGCAGATAACATCCCCTCATCTTTGCCACTGAGTCCTTGCACAGCCGTATTGAGTAAATTCTGCGGCTTTGATTGTCCCCATCCATCTACATGCTACTTCTCAAGCCCCCCACCCCCCACATCCTATAAAATGCCGTCTGTAGAAATCTTTGCTGGCACAGATATCACCCCAGGTTTCAAACCTGCTTCCATCCTAATGCCCAGGATTCTGACTGGCCCTGTTCTGCGTGGTGTGGCCGGCCAGCATCAGTGTGTGGCCTCACTGAACTCTTCCACCTGCTCTGGGTACTGTAGCCCCCGCTGAAGCAGTGCTCCCTCCTCCAGCCAGCATGACTTTCCCAGGCATTGTCCTCCAGGTCAGCTCAGAGGTCTTGAACATTCTTTTCTCGAAGAGAGAATGATTACTTCAGCCTGGTTCGAGCATTTAAGAAGCCGAAGTCAGCTCTGCCTCTGTCAGTCAGCCTTACTGTGATCTGGTGGCTTCTTGCTTTGAGGATGTGACTTAACGCCACAGTGCCACCATCTAGGTTCCCATCCCGTCTGCCTCACAGCTACAGCTGGGTTGGAGTCCTTATCTTGACTACTCAACCGCTACCCAAGCTTCTCTGGGACTGACTGGAAGTACTGCTTCTTCTTACCCTCCTCTCTAGTGAACAGAAGCCTGTCCTTGGGTCCAAGTCCCCATGTCTGAGTGGCTGACGCCCAGGACCAGACCCAATCCAGGGTTGGTTTCCTCCCTAGTTGGTACTTTCTCCTTACTTCACCGTAGCCAGCCCCATGTAGCTTGGCTGCTACCCCTCTCAACCCACTTGCCTCAGCTCATGCCAATGGACTATCCCTCTAACGACGCCTTCTCCCTGTCCCCAGGGTCTTGCTGGCTCTCTGTCATAGCCATCTCTTTCTTTTTTAATAGCACATCAACATCCAGTAACAATAAAATTACGCGAGCTTTATTGAACCCTTCCTAAGTACCAATAATTGGATTCTTATCTCTAAGTCTCAGGACATCTTCAGGTATGTCTCATCATCCCATCTTCGTGATGAGAAAAACGAGTCTTGGAGACCATATAACCAGAAGGTGGCTGAGTTGGAATCAGGCTGGATCCAGCATCAAAACCAAGCTCCTGCATTTTTACCAAACTGCCCCCTTTGAGAAGAGTTGCTGCATTTAATCTTTAATCCTGACCAGTACTATTATGTTCATTTACAGCTGAGTATACTGAGACTCAAGGACCTCATGAGTGAGGAAGCCAATATATGAGTCAAATCTGACTCTGGAAACGTTCCTCTTTCCACTACGGATGCTGTCTTCTACAATGGCACCGACTTTTTAATAACTTGCATACTTGCTTTGTGAACACTCAGAGTTTACCCTGCTACCAGTTTAAGTGCCTCTATAATAAAGTCTTTTGTTAAAAAAAAATAACAATAATAAATAAAGTCTTTTGTTATGGCATCTGAAATGTGGCTTTGGATGACAACTTCTTCCCTTCGGCTCCTCTGTCTCCTTCTCAGCTTCCCCCTCCACTTGTCCTTGGAATGATTCATCTTTCCATCTTCTCTTCAGCAGGCATGGATTGTCCCTGAGGATGCTTACAGAACTTAAAATATCAGCCAGAATGCCAGCTTTAAATTACAGTGAGAAATGGAGCTATCAAGCTCTCTGGTGACTCATGCTTGTTGATCGGTCCCCTCTCTCCCTGTGGGCAAATCTACGTGGGATGTTAAATTTATAATTGGGAGATGAATTGGAACAAGAGAAATTAGATGAGGTGACTGAGTGTGACAGGTTACATTGGTCCAATGCATTCATTTCTGCATTTGGGATTTTGCTGCCACAAGCTCCGGCTGGTTGAACCGTAGGACTGGGACACAAACTCCCAGACGGTGTGACTGTAGAGTGTTGAAAAGTTGGTACTGTGTTTGATATACCTAAGCAACTTTAAAAAATTTTTAAACTGAGATGCACAGTTAGTATGAAAATATTTATGGAATACGTGTAAGGCGTAAAAGATAAATACAGTGAACATCCACTTATTCACTGTCCAGGCAAGAAAAGAAGGGACGCCTGGGTGGCTCAGTGGGTTAAGCCTCTGCCTTTGGCTCAGATCAGGATCCCAGGGCCCTGGGATCGAGTCCCACATCGGGCTCCCTGTTTGTCCGGAAGCCTGCTTTTCCCTCTCCCATTCTTCCTGCTGTATTACCTCTCTCTCTGTCAAATAAATAAAATCTTGAAAAAAAAAAAAGAAAGAAACAATATCACCAAGAATGTTCAAGTCTCTTGTGTGTCCCATTTCTTTTCTCAAATCACTATGATCTGGCATTTTGTGTTTATCATTTCATTCCTTCTCATAATAGCATTACCTTTTCCCCGACTCCCTAAACAACATGTTGGTTTTATATGAATACAATCATGCCAAATATATTTTTTATCAAATTGTTCTTCAATTCATGTTGTTTTGTGTAGCTGAAATTTATTAAATGTCACTAGCACATAGTAATCCATAATCCATGGTAGTAACACACGGCTTATTTATCTGTCCTGTTGTTAATAGGCATTTGGGTTTTTCAGAATTGGTTGAAATAATAAATAGTGCTGCTATGCGCAATTTGGGGCATTTGGCTTGGGGCATATGTGCATAGATTTTCAAAAGTGGAATTCTTGGGTCAGGGGGTATGCAATTTTCAATATTATTAGAAAATGATAAATTGTGTTTGGTTGTAGCTATTATAGATATTACTACCAGCAGTATAAAATCCATGCTTTTCGGGGTGCCTGGGTGGCTCAGTGGGTTAAAGCCTCTGCCTTCGGCTCAGGTCATGATCCCAGGGTCCTGGGATTGAGCCCCGCGTCGGGCTCTCTGCTTGGTGGGAAGCCTGCTTCCCTTCCTCTCTCTGCCTGCCTCTCTGCCTACTTGTGATCTCTCTGTGTCAAATAAATAAATAAAAATATTTTTAAAAAAATGTTGGGCAAGAACATTGGATTAATTCAAATCATGCAACTGAAGGACCGAAGCAATTTTATCTTGTTCTATAAATCTAGGGTAACCTTACTTTGTAATTGGGTAACATGCATTTTTGTGCTGTACAGGTTTTGTTGCTTATTTAATTTGGCTCTAAAGTCTTTTAGAGGGAGGTTTAGGGAGGTTTCTAGAGCAGAGGGCTAAATATTAAATATTCTTGTCTGTCAAATAAATAAATAAAATCTTAAAAAATATATAAATAAAATAAAATAAAATCCATGCTTTTCCCACATTCTCACCAGCATGCAATGTTGCCAGACTTTAATTTCCACTGTGGGTATGATATTTTATCTCATTGTAAATTGAATTTACACTTCATTTCCAGTAAAGTTGAGCATCTTTTCTTGTGTTTATTTCCATTTACGATTATGCATCTGTAGAGTTCTTGTTCAAAATTTTACCCTTTGTTATGGAATTGTTTCATTTTTAATTCATGTTTAGAAGGTTTTGTGTTCATTTTCAATTTTTTTGGGCTCTTATAAAAGTTTATTTAACAAAAAAGCTCAATATGAAAATGCACATGATCTGATTTTTATATTGTAGTAAAACAGGTACTATGGAGAGGGGACATATGAAAGCAGTTGATTCTTCTGATGAACACATCCATTGTTTATACTCGTTCTAAGGCTTCTAACATGATGATACTATTTCCTCATATTACCACCATTCCAGTATTGTTCTGTTGCCCACTAGTTGCCATCTCCACACATCCATCTATCACAAGATTCATAAATGGATCGAACCCCCGCAACATTCCTTGAATATGTCTGCCACCATTTACTTCCAATGATAATTTCTTGTCCATAAATTTTTTCAACTCAGGAGGGTGAGCTTTGCTCATGGTGTCTACTCGGCGAGCTCAAATATGCCTCCAAATGGAATTCGTGGCATCCCTCGCACTCCCCTCATTTTCATTTTTCAACGTATTTGGATGTTAATTTTTTTGTTAGTTTTATGTGTTGAAAGATCTGTTTTCCCAGTTTGTACATTTTTCCTTTAACTATATTTATATTTTTGAATGAAATGATGGAATTTAACTTTTCCCTTATGGTTTGTGTGTTTTAAGAAATCCTTTCCTATATGGAGGTCATAAAGATATTCTCCTTTGTTGTGAGTCTTGCCTTTCTAATCTAAGACTTTAATTTAATGGAACTGGTTTTTAAATACAGTGTGTGATAGGGATACAATTTTATTTTTTCACTTATGGATACCCAAGTGTACCAAGATAATTTATTGAAAGGTACATTCTTTCTCCAGTGAGAAAGTCAATATCAAAGATCCATATGTAAGTAGATCTGTTTGGGGCTTTCTCTTCTGTTTCATTTGATGATCCTGTTACAATACCCTGTGTTGTAATTATTACAGTTTTATAATAATTCCAAGTATGTGATAAAGTAAGTACCCTTTTTTCTTCTTCATCTTGGCCCTTTGCACTTTCATAGAAATTTTTAAATCAGTTTGTCAAACAACAAAGTGTCTTTTGGGATTTTGATGGGAACACGATTGAAATTACCAATCTGTTTGGGAATAATAGGTGTTTGTATGGCATCAATTCTTCTTATGCATGTATCTGATTTTCATATCTATGTTTAGTTAGGTTTTCTTTGTCTTTCAATAAAGCTTTATAATTTTCTTATAAAGTTCTTGCACAGGTTTATTTATTTCTACACATTTAATAATTTTGATGTTATTGTATATAGCTCTTAAAAGCTTGTATTTGTTGAAATTTATTTTTATATATTGAATTTTATATCCTGTAACTGTGCTGAATTATTTTATTAACTTTAGTAATTTATCTGTAAACTTTTTTAGATTTTTAATTCACAGAGTATATCCACAAATACTGATCGTTTTCTTTCTTTCCAGTTCTCATGCCATTTATTACTTTTTCTTGCCTGATTACTGGCTATGCCCTCTAATACAATGTTATACATATGGTGCTAATAGATACCCTCATCTTGTTCTTAAGATCAAGAAGAATGCTTTAAATATCTCACCATTAAATATGATGCTACCTGTAGGTTTTCTGTAGCTGCCCTTCATCAGTTTAAGGAAGTTGTCTTTTATTTCTAATTTACCTTATTTTCTTTTAATTTAGGAAAGGATATGGAATTTTATCAATTGCTTTTTCTACTTCTATTGAAATGATTATGTGCTTTCTCCTTTCACCAGTAAAATGATTACACACATACACACACACACACACACATATATATATATATATTTGATATATATTTATATCAAACTTGTACTTCCAGGATCATCCAAATGATTCCTTATTGTAAAATATACACACACACAAACACATACCCATGCTTCTGGATTGTGTTTGCTAATATTTTAATTTTTGTGTCTATGTTCACAAAGAAGATTAATCTGCAATTTTGTTTTTAAGCTTCACTGGGTTTTGTATCAGAGTTTTAGTAGTTTAATAAAGTGAGCTAAGGATAATCCCATTTTTCTACACACTGAGATAGTTTGAATAAGGTCGAAATTATTTTTCCTTGTACTTTTGAAGACTTTCTTCTTTTTTGAATATTTGTTGGAAATTGTTGGCAACACTGACTGGGCCTGGGTTTTGCACAGGAAGTTTGTTAACTGCTGATTCAAATTTTTTTGGAGTTATATGACTATTTACATTTGCCATTTCCTCCATGGTTACATACATTTCCTGAGTAAATTTGGGTAAGTCATATTTTTTTTCTTAAGGTTTATCTATGAAATCTGAGTTTCCAAATGCATCACATCAAGTTGTTTATAATATCTACTTATATCTTTTTATTCTCAGACACATTACTGATTTTTTTGTCCCTAATATTGTTTATTAGTGTCTTTTTACCTTTTCAAAAATGCATCTACAGAAACACGTCCATTTTTTGTGTTCTGTCAAAGAATCTTGATATATTTTTTTCTGGGCATTTTTTCCAGGTAGGTTTTCTATTTTCTTAGAAAATCATGTCAAGCAATGGCATTCAAGAATGGATTTTGCACTAGACCTTGAAAAATCACTTTTTCTCTCACAGATACTTTAAATGCTTCTTGAGTATAAACTTGGGTAGGACTCCACTTGGAAAAATAATTATGAAACCAGTTTAACTGAGGATTTAGGATATTAAATGTTCCCTGTACGGTCTTAAGTTGGAGACAGATTGGGTGCTCATACAAACCTCTCACCGCTTGACCTCCATGAGCTTTTGCAGACATGTCTGAACTAGTTGGTTTTCAAATCCTCTCAGCAATCTACCGGTACAAAACACAGCAACCATCAGAAAAGGACAAACAGAACTCTGGCTGCTTCCACCAGGGGGTGAAGATGAAGAGTAGATTTAGTTCTGAAGGTCATAGAATCCACATTTCCGATGTTATTTTGCATTGCGTACCCTTACCTTCTCCCCGTTAGCTAAACAGAATCGTGTATTGGTATCCAGACAAGACCTGCCCTTGCTTGCTTTGCTTCAGCTTTTTCCTCTGCTTGGAATTCTTTTCTCTTATCTCTTTTGCTCAAAACACATCTATCCTGAAAACATTCAATGAACACTTAGGGTCTCTGCCTTGCCTATATCCCTCGTTCTTTGAGCTCCTTTCACTCTTTGCTCACAGTCATGGTTTTTTACTGGTTCGTTTGTTATACACAAACCCTCTATCCTTACCCTTGCTAATATGACCAGAGGGGACACCTGAGGTAGGGTGATTAAACAAAAACTTCATTGTATTTTGAGAAGGTGCCTCAGATTTTTTCTTGGGGAAAGAGAGAGAGAGAGGAACCAAGAAACAAACTTTTAACTACAGAGAACAAACATGGTTACCAGAAGGGGGGTGGATGGAAGGATGTGTGAGATAGGTGATGGGGCTTAAGGATGGCACTTATGATGAGCATGGGTAATATATGGAAGTGTTGAATCTCTATACTTACACCTGAAACTAATATAACACTATATGTTAACTATACTGGAATTTATATATATATATATATATATATATATATATATATATATATATATTTTTTTTTTTTTTTTTTTTGGTCAGGGGGCTGGTCAGTTTTTCCAGGGAGAAATTTAATATCCTGCTTAAGGGTGTACATGTGTAAATGTGATTGCCGGTATTCTGGGAGTCCAGCAAGGTTTCTCTGAAAACATCTGTTTTCGCTTCCAGAGCCTTATTCTCACCTTCTCACCTGCCTGGAGCTCCATAGCCTTCTGGTCCTCAGCAAAGTATAAGTGGTCACTCTTGTGCTGAGATTGGGGGCAAGTGAATTCACACTTTGGAAGTTCACCTAAGGGTTGAATTGTTTCTTATATAATCTTTCAACAGTTCTTCTGTTTTCAGGCCACCAAGCCCAGGCCCATTTTTTATTTTGGCCTTTTTTCTTTTTTTTTTTTTAAATATGTTCCACATCCAGTGGGGAGCCCAATACAGGGTTTGAACTTATGACCCTGAGATCAAAACCTGAGCTTAACCAACTGAGCCACTCAGGTACCCTCTGGTCGTCTTTTTTATATTACTAAGTTGTAAAGGTTCTTCACATATTTTAAATACAAAACCTTCATCAAATATATGATTTGCAAGCTTTCTCTCCCATTCTGTGGGTTGTCTTCTCCCTTTCTTGATGAGGTCCCTGAGGTACAGACTTTTTTATTACTTTTTTTTTTTTAAAGATTTTATTTATTTATTTGACAGAGAGAGATCACAAGTAGGCAGAGAGGCAGGCAGAGAGAGAGAGGAGGAAGCAGGCTTCCTGCTGAGCAGAGAGCCCGATGCGGGGCTCGATCCCAGGACCCTGAGACCATGACCTGAGCCGGAGGCAGCGGCTTAACCCACTGAGCCACCCAGGCAGCCCTTTTTTATTACTTGTTTTTTAAGGATTTTATTTATTTAGTTGAACAGAGAGAGACACACACAGCAAGAGAGGGAACACAAACAGTGGCAGTGGGATAGGGAGAAGTAGACTTCCCACTGAGCAGGGAGCCCGATGTGGGGCTAGATCCCAGGACCCTGAGATCATGACCTGAGCTGAAGGCAGACACTTAACGACTGAACCACCCAGGCACCCTGAGGTACAGACTTTTTTATTATTTATTTTTTTAATTTATTTTTTAAATAAGTTCCTTGCCCAGAGAGGAGCCCGACACGGGATTTGAACTCATGACCCTGAGATCAAGGCCTGAGCTGAAATCAAGCATTGGATGCTTAACCGACTGAGACATCCAGGCACTCCCAGAAGTTTTGAATTCAATGAAGTCCTATTAGCCATTTTTCTTTTGTTGTTTGTGCTTTTGGTGTCATAACGAAGAATCCACTGCTGAATCCAAGGTCAGGAAGATTTAACAGCGAGGATTTCTTCTAAGAGTTTTGTTGTTTCGACTCTTATGCTTATGCTTTGGATTCATTTTGAGTGAATTTATTTTATATGGTATGAGGTAAGAGTTGAACTTCATTCTCTTGCATGTGGCTATTCAGGCGTCTCTGCACCATCTGTTAAAAAAAACAATTCTTTCCCCCACTGAATGGTCTTGGCATCCTTGTTTAGAATCAATTGACCATAGATAAATGGGTTTATTCTGGGACTCTTTAGTTTATTCCATTGATTTTTATGTCTACACTTATGCCAGTGCACACTGTCTTGATTATTGAGGCTTTGGCGTAAGTTTTTAAATCTGTTATTATAAGTCCTCCAATGTTTTTTCCAAGGTTTGGTTTTATTTTATGTTATTTTTAATTTATTTATTTCATTCTGGGTCCCTTAAATATCATATGAATTTTAATATGAACTTTTCAATTTCTGCAAAGAAGCCAGGTAGAATTCTAACGGATCGTGCTGTATCTGTTGATTAATATAAGGAGTTCCTCAGCAGTTCCTTCCATTCTTCCATGAACTGTCTCTTGTCTAGACTGGTATGTACGTCTCCTTTCATAAGATTATTTTGGAATGAAGGTAGAAAAAAATCAAATTCTGTGACTTTAAAATTTAAAACCTTTATACAGTGGAGACATTTATAAGAATAGGAAAGTACATGTTTTTAAAAATCTCATATTTTAAATTAAAGGGATGTTATTACATGGTATTTTTCTAGGATCTTCCATTTTTCCTATGGGCCAGAATATGGAGCATAGAATTTGAAATAAGGAAATTATTGTATTAAAATATACAAATCTTATCCTTTTCTTGGGGGAATAAAAGCCCCATTCAAGAAAGGACACATGTGGGGTGCCTGGGTGGCTCAGTGGGTTAAAGCCTCTGCCTTCAGTTCGGGTCATGATCCCAGGGTCCTGGGATCGAGCCCCACATCCGGCTCTCTGCTCAGCAGGGAGCCTGCTTCCTCCTCTCTCTCTCTGCCTGCCTCTCTGCCTATTTATCACCTTTGTCTGTCAAATAAATTTTTAAAATCTTTAAAAAAAAAAAAAGGACGGACGTATGTAGTTTATATTCAGTTTGTATTCTGAATGAAGATTAAAATAAACTTTTAAAACTCTCTTCCACTAGAGTGAAATGCTAGAAATTCCATAAAGCTTGGCAAAAAGAATAGTTTTTGAGAGGTAGTAAATATTGTTCTTTGCACTTCAACGTCGTTGATATTGATATCAATAACACCATTATTTACATAATTTTTTACAACTTATGAATTAAATTCACATGCATTATATCTCTGCATTATATCTCCTATTTCTATTTTAGGTTATTTTTATTTCACCACCACATTAAATAGGCCCTTTTGTATCTACGTTACTTAATTTCTATAATGTGTGCTTTGGGGGCTGTTGTCTTCTATTTGACCTACAGTATTCTAGCACATGGAGCAAAAGTTATTAACCTATTTTGTGCCATGGACATTTTAGCAGTATGAGATAGATTCCTAATCAGAAAAAGATACTTAAATGCCTAAAGTAAAATACATAGGATTATAAAGAACACCAATTGCATCCAAATACAGCCATGAAAACATTTAACACTATATTCTTATAATTTATGAGTGAAAGACTAAAAAATTATCCTCAAGTATGCAAATCACCTTTAAGTTATCTTTAATGCAACTTCTACACTAAATAAATATTGTTCATTAGCTAGCACAATACCTAGTGTTGCCTGAGAATTTTATAATCCAAATTCAAGTTTCAAGTCAGGGCAGCCTTGACTGAGGTAAAGAAAAATGGGATGAAAGGGAGGGCCTAATAGACAAGAAGTCAAACAAAAATTAGCTCAAATCTTTCCCGGGGGCTTTCACAGAGAGTACTCAAAGGACAGAAAATGCTAAAACTTGTAATAGATTTTGCTTTCCAAGCAAAAACTTCATTCAGACTTGGAATATACTTATCAACAAGTGAACAAATTAACTGAAGAAATGTAATTTTGTTATATTAAAACCCTCTGAAATTGTGTTACAGAGCCCATTACGAAGGACATCTCTGTAGGGTCAGGATTCCAAGCTGCATGTGACATGAACAGAGAAATAAAATTTTGTTTTGTCTTTGTCTCTCTTTCTTTCTATCTGAATGAACAGGTATATTAATCAACAAAGGACTTTTTAGGATATGACTTAACAGGAATATTGGATGGGCTTCCCTGGCTGAACATGTAAACCCTTCCAATCTGTCCTTTGACCTTTTCGATTTCATTCTTTTGGACCCTGTTCTTTAAAACAACAACAACAACAACACTTCACCTTTTTCCAGATTTTTCAGTGTCCCTGGGAAGCATTAAGTCTAAGCAGCTATCATTAATGATCAGACAACTCCTAGCAGATTAATTACAACATGGATGATAGCTAGATTCTTAACACCATGAAGTAACAAGGGTCTGATAGACAAGGCACAGGATAACCAGAAGATTTGGACCAAATTCTTGGCTGTACTACTTTCTCTGAGCATTGGTTTCCTAATCTTTGAAAAGATATTGATGATAATGTCTGTTCTGTAGAGATTATAAAAAATGTTATCTAAAATTCACTGTAATTCATAAATACTACCATGTTCTTTAGTTCTTTTGTGTAGGCCAGAGTCAGGAAAGTGACTAAAAGATGAAATGGGGAAAAAAAATACTAATTTTTGAGGATTTTCTGCAAGATCTGCCCGCAGGCCTCATTTTGGGCCTTAAAAGTGATAGAAAATTTAAGATGCAGTTTTTATCAGAAGTTTCTGCCTGGAATGTGTCACCTTGAATTTATGTACCCATCTAACCAACCAAGCACTTGTCCCCAGGCTGATGCGGAAAAAGCAGGGACTGGTCAGAGACCTCTAATATCCTCATCCTTCCAGGCTAGTTTCAGAAGTTGTGGAGTTTTGGATTTATCCTTTTCCATTAGGTTTTCTTCCATTTGACACTTTCAAACCACTGTTTCCCAGAATGTTTAGGCCCCTAACTGAAGAGACACTTCTCTGTAGAAAAATCCAAGATTTCCTCAGGCCGCTAAAGAGATCGTTTTTGTGACAGAACCTAGAAAATTACCTGAGCACCTCTAAACACATGCCCGCATGAATTTGTTGTTTATTTATTGGGTGGGAGTGACAAAGAAAGTAACACAAGGCTGTGACGGGGGAGAGGTGTATGGCAACGCAGAGTCCAGATCACTGGGAAATCATTAAAAACAAGCCACAGATATTTTTCGCTTCAATGTATCTGACAATGCCTACGCAAAGACTGAGGGAAAATTCTCAAAATCAAATTAATTTTAATTACGGAAAAATATCTTGTGGATGCCACACACTAATCTTAGATGGTCATTCCAAACCCACATGTGTGAACAGACTACATTGAATTTTCTGCAGTTGGAAGAGCATGATTTTAGTGTTTTCTTCTTGTCTCCCCATTCATTTCACATTGCACTCACCTAATCACAAACCCTGTTTGAGAAGGTAAGATGCAAAACTATAATTAAAAACGTATCAGCGGAGGGGCGCCTTGGTGGCTCAGTTGGTTAAAGCCTCTGCCTTCGGCTCAGGTCATGATCTCAGGGTCCTGGGATCGAGCCCTGCATTGGGCTCTCTGCTCGGCAGGGAGCCTGCTTCCCCGTCTCTCTCTCTCTCTACCTGCATCTCTGCCTACTTGTGATCTCTGTCTGTCAAATAAATGAATAAAATCTAAAAAACAACAACAACAACAACAAACCTATTAGCGGAATGGTGTTTTTGTCTGCCTTTTACAGAATCAGAAACATTAGAAAGACAATGATAGTCGGAATCGGAAAATTTCTGTGAGGTGGAGTTTCACTTAACCCCTCTCCATAACTGTAAAAATGGCAGTAAGCCTAACTTGCCTAACTTATTCCATGAGGTGGTAAAGATCACATAAAATGATCACGAGAAGACAATTTTTCCACCAAAAAGGCGCCATGCAAGTGTAAGGTATTATTATTTTATTATTAGTTTGATTGGTATGTTCTGTGCTTCTCGGTCTGCCGTTTTGTTCGATGTGTTTCTTCCTCACTGTGTCCCTTTTAGAAGCTGCTCCATGGAATGGAAATAGATCTTCTTTTATTGATCGTTATATCTAACTGTCTAATGGAAATGTAGTCCCACGTCTGCTGGAGACACTCACCATCACGCCGAGGACAGAGTAGTGGAACCTTGTTATAAAAGAGTGTCACTGTTCGCAGGTGATGTGAGGCTTCAACCCTGTCTTCCGTCTGCAGGATGATTTACAGTGTGGGCTATAATGGGAGATTATAATGCTGCAATCAGAGGACAGGGCTCCCACTGCATTAGGAATAGGCCATACATAATTCTGTTCATGGGACGCACCGTCTTCCCTTAACGGTCTGAATAATATAGTAGCAGAACAGCAAAAGAAAGTAATTTAAGAAATAAAACCAACCTGTTATTAAGTGATGCATAACACCAATGGTCCTCAGACTAGTCTTTGTTCTCATTACATTTTTATCTTTCTATGAGAGAAATTAACAACAGTAATGCCTTATGTGTGCATGCTATATTGCACCTTATAAAGCGTTTTTATGAAATATACTTGAATCCCTACTGCATATTAATAAAGTGAAAGGGGCAGAGGCTCATTTTAATTTCATAGAAAGGACGATAAGGTTAAAAAATAGGTTAAAAGGCTTGCTGAAGATTACACACCTCATTAGTAGCATTTGTGAATCAAACCCGTTCTGCTTCAGTGTTGCTGTTTTTCTTTCTCCCCAGCAACTATGTTCTAAAAGCTTATACAACACTGCTAACACCCCAAATGGCCCTTAACTATACATCTGAGTGTTCTTCTGATTTGAAATAGAGGAGATGCGAGGGTTTGTCCACCTCACACACATAATCCTGAGTAAATGAAAAGGAAAGTAACCACAACAATCACACAAAAGGAAAAAAAAAATCAACATAATTATTTTTAGAATATATTCAATTATTTTGAAGAAAAGGGCAAGATGCCTAATTTTCTAGTTGGATATGTATCAGTTCGTTGAGTCAAGTATCCAAGTTGGGACCATCTTGTTCGGTGATTGTTAAATTATTCCTGTTCCGCAGGTGGTACAAAATACACGCACTTATTTTAAGAGGGAGAATTGCGGGAGATTTGCACTGCGCTCACAGTAGCTTCTTGGTTTCCCTGGTGATAAAAAGCCTCAGCCATAAAGACAGCTCTGTCGAGTGAAGTAGCTGGTTCACAAAGGGAGGAGGATTTGGGCCTTCAGTTCGGAGCCTTTATTGCAGATACTACTAAAACCATCTTAGAAGAGCTCCATTCATATATATCTTTGAACACTGTCCTTCATTACATAAGAGAGCAAAGTGGACATACCGCTCTGATGGGCGGCATTAGAGACATCCTGGCTAATGGCCCTGGCCCATGCTTATGTGACATAAGGCAGTTCTAACAGTAGGGACATGGCAGAGAGGACTGCTTTAAGAACTCTGGAAGATTTGTACGGAAAGAGTACGTTATGCATCAAGATGCATTGTCCTTACTTTCACATTATGCTGCCTTCACACAGCCTAAGTACGATGGAGATTTGGCAATTATCTAGGTGATGTGATCAATGTTAATGGACAATCTAGTTAATTTGGCTTTTAAAATGAGCTTTTTAGCAACAAGAAGTGAAATGCCAAGAGAGCTCTTAAACCTTTAATTTTTAAGTTAAATTGCAACTCTTGACTTTATTTTCCAATTACCATATGATGTTTCAATAGTCTTTTTGCAATAATAACACTTTGTTCTTAAAGAGTCCCCGGCATTCAATTAGTTCAGAGTACATTTGGGTATATGCGGGTTATCAGTTTCCATCTAGCTTTATGAAGTGAATTTGCGCTGCAAACATTGGTAACTCTGTTACTTTCACGGTCCTTATTCTTCTTTGAAATCTAGCCCTAGTGACTTTTGATTTCCTTCAGCAATTTTATATATATATATATATATATATATATATATAATTCTTCATACATTTAGAAGGATAAATTTTTATGTCTCTTACTCTGCAAGTATTAAGCTAGACTTATCTTCTTCCACTGTTGGACCACATTGCACTTATTTTTGTAAAAATAAATTTTATTTAAGTGACTATTAGGCACAGGCTGGTTTTACGCAAAGCACTGAACTTGGTTTTAGGTGGACTTTTATGAAATTGCCAACATATAGCTGCTTTTGACCTAAAAAATACTTCAGTCTCATGCCATTTGGTCTGATACAGAAGAGATGCTGTGACTATGGTGGAAGAAGAAAGATAGGGTGAAGAGGAACGTTGTTTTGCAGTGACATTTAGAATTTAGCCCCAATGATTACACTTCAAGAGAGATCAAGAGACTATTCCAGAACACAAACAAAATGTACAAGAGTATAGAAGTAGAAAAACATGAAGTGTGTTCTGAGAGTCCCAAGTTGTTGAGTTGGTCTGATGCTCCTGTGGACTGGGAGAGGAGCCTGAAGAGAAAGCCTGGAGTGGGTCCCGGAGCATTTACATGACAGTGGAACTACTGCCTTTTGCCCTTCAAAACTGTGTTTACCAACCCGACTTTGGGAAGACTGGCAGTCTGCATTCGCTTCATGCAAGTACTTCAAAAAATACCAAGCCGTGATTTTAGCTTACTATTCACTTAAATTGGTTTTAGACCAAGGCCTCAAAGACTCGCCACAAATAATATTTCAAAGACAATATGCAGCCCACAATCTAAAATCACAAAGCATACAAGCAAACAAGGTACTACGAGTAAGAAAAATTTAAAAATAAATAAATAAATAAAAGGCAGAAACAGAGCCATAACACAAGAGATGAGAATTATAAACACATTATTTTATAACAATTCTGTTGTGTAAGTTTAAACAAATAAGGAAAAAGCTTATAAACACCTCCAGGGAATAGGAAACTATAAAAAACATTAGTATAGCAGATTTTCAAAAGAATCACACATAACTTTTAGAAATAGAAATTATGATAACAACATGGACAGCTAAAGGGATCAACTCTTAAACTCAACAAGGAGAAAACAACAGCACAATTAAAAAGTGGGCAAAAGATCTTAACAGAAACTTCACAAATTGAACTTCACAAATGAGGACACACAGACAGTAAATAAACATATGAAAAGTGTTCAACATCCTATGTTCTTAGGGAATTGCAAACTGAAAAAACAATGAGATACCACTACGCACCTGTTAGAATTCTAGGCCCAAATCCAAAACATTACTAATGCTAACTGCAGGTTGGCCAGTATGCCAGTATGGCAACGGGAAATCTCATTTATAACTCAGAATGGTAAACGGTGCAGCAACTTTGGAAGACAGTTTGGTAGTTTCTTACAAAGCTACGCGTAGTCATTCTATACAATCCAGCCACCGCACTCCTAAGTATTTACCTAAATGAGCTGAACACTTATGTCCACACAAAACCTGCATGCAAATGTTCACAGAATCTCTGTTTATAATTGCCAAAACTTGGAAGCAGCCAAGATGCCCCTTAGGAGGTGACTGGATAAACGGTGGTATTTCCATGTGATGGGATATTAGTATTCAAGAGAAATGAGCTATGAAGCCATGAAAAGACATGGAAGAGTGTTCCTTGCTTATCTCCAAGCGAAGGAGGAAGCCAGTCTGAAATATGATATTTTGGAAAAGGCAAAACCATAGAGACGTAAAAAGATCAGTGATTGCCAGGGGCCCAGGTACAGAGAGAAGGGGGGAGGGATGATGAGGTGGAGCACAGGGGATTTTTAGGGGAGTAGAACCCGGCTATATGTTACTATAATGATGAATATATGACATTATGCACTTATCAAAACTTATAAAACTGCAAGACACAAAGACTGAATCCTGATATGAACTATGGACTTTAGTTAATAATAATGTATAAACATCAGTTCCTCAATTGTAACAAATGTACCACACTAAGTCAAAATGTTAATAATGGGGAAACTGTGTGAGGGGGAGTAGGGAATGTTTGAGAACTCTGTACTCCACTCAGTTTTTCTATAAACCTAAAACTTCTCTAAAAAATTAAGTCTATTAACTGAAAAAAATTTTTTTAACTCCAAAGACAGATTTAAGTGTAGATTAGGCACAGCTGAGAGGGAAATTAATAAACTGGAATACAGGTTAGAAGAAAGTTCCAGAATTGAGCAGAGAAAGGAATAAAGATATAAAATATAAAATATTAAAAGAAGTCAATTGTCACAAAGTTAGAGTGGGAAAATTTAGCTTGCTTTTTTAAAAAAATAGACTTTATTTTTTGAGCACTTTCAGGCACACAGCAAAACTGGTGGAAGGTATAGGAAGGGATTTCCCACATACTTCTGCCCACTTTCTACAGACAGCCTCCTCTACTATCCAAAATCCCACACCATAGTGGTACATTTGTTAGGACCGAGGAACCTACATTGACATCACTATTACCCAAACCCATAGTTTACTTGAGGGATCATTTTTGGTGTTATACATTTTGTGGGTTTTGTTAAATGCACGATGATTTGTATCCACCATTATAATATCATACAGAGTAGTTTCACAGACTTAAAAATCCCCTTTGCTATACCTTTTTATTTTTCCCTCTCCCCTAACTCCTGGTAACTACTGACCTTTTGACTATCTTCATAGTTCTTTTTCAGAATGTTATAGAGTTGGTATCATACAGTATGTAGCTTTCTCAGATTGGCTTCTTTGACTTAGTAATATGCTTTAAGATTCTTTCATGTCTTTTCATGGCATAATAGCTTATTTCTTTTCAATGCTGAATAATATCCATTGTTTTGCTGTATCCGTTTATCCATTCACTTACCGAAGGACATCTTGGTTGCTTCCAAGTTTTGGCAATTATGAATAAAGCTATTATAAATATCTGTGTGCAGGTTTTTGTGTGGACAAAAGCTTCCAACTCTTGGCAAATACCAGTGTGGACAATTGCTGAATTATATGGTAAGAGAATGTTTGCTTTTGTAAGAAACCACAAACTCTTCCAAAATATCTGTTCCATTTTGCATTCCCACCCACAATGAATGAGAGTTCCTGTTGCTCCACATCCTTGCCAGCATTTTGTGTTTTTAGTGTTTTGGATTTCAGCCATTCTAATAAATGTGTAGTGGTATCACACTATTGTTTTAATTTGTAACTTTCTCATGATATATGATGTGGAGCATCTTTTCATATGCTTTTTTTGGGCACCTATGTATCTTCTTTGATGAGGTGTCTGTTCAGGTCTGTCACCCGGTTTTATTTTATTTTATTTTTTTTAAAGATTTTATTTATTTATTTGACAAAGAGAGATCACAAGTAGATAGAGAGGCAGGCAGAGAGAGAGAGAGAGAAAGGGAAGCAGGCTCCCTGCTGAGCAGAGAGCCCGATGCGGGACTCGATCCCAGGACCCTGAGATCATGACCTGAGCCGAAGGCAGCGGCTTAACCCACTGAGCCACCCAGGCGCCCCTGTTGCCCGGTTTTAAAATGGATTGTCTGTTTTCTTATTGTTGACTTTTAAGAGTTCTTTATATATTTTAAATAACAGTGCTTTATATGTTTTTTGCAAATATTTCCTCTGTGTCTGTGGCTTGTCTTTTCATTGTCTTAGCAGTGTCTTTCACAGAGCACAAGTTTTTAATTTTAATGATGTCCAACTTATTAATTCTTTTTTCATGGACTGTGTCTTTAGTATTGTATCTAAAAAGGCATGACCATACCCAAGATCATCTAGGTTTTCTCCTATTTAATCTTCTAGAAGTTTCTTGTGCACTTTCATTGGAGTTCAATTGGGATAAGAGAGAAGAGATTAGAGGCAATGTTTGAGGAGAAAATGGCTAAACATTTTTCCAAAATAAAGATGGAGAAAAAAGGGAGCAGAGGAACACTACCACTGACTATGCATTCACTGTAAATTACTTTTGTATAAGAATTAGGCGTAGGAGAATGAAGAGTTAAATGGCATGAACTTTTCCCCCCTCTATTCTTATTGCTTATTGAGAATGAAAGAGTTTAAAAAACCTCTCTGAGATTCACTCACCTTCTTTTAGGGTGTTGGGAAAAACTAGGCCAGGAGGAAGAAAATAGGCAGATTAATCCAATCTAACCTCCTTGTCAACTGCAACTCCAGGTAAATAGAATAATAATATTTACCAAAAGGAAGGGCTCTTACCTACAGAATGCTTTGGCAAGATGTCCTTGCTGAGGATTACTTAGTAAATAAACCCAGAATCTATAGCTCTAATGTATGGTTACCTAAAGAATCTCACATAGATTATTTAAGTCTCTGGAATATAAAATGGGGATATTTTGTAACTTAAGCACTCCTCCTGCCCTGTGAGGTAAACCAGTGAAATCTTACCTGAAAAATCCATCATTCTGGGTCAGAGAGTACGTGTCTGATGTGGGGAGAAAGGACCATGGAGTTGCTTTTGACATCCCAGACCTCTACATGCTTTGAGCTTGCCTCTTGATTGTCTATATCCTGAAATTATTAATAAATCTTGTTACTGCCTAAGTACTCTTCAAGTGAGCCTTATTTGACAATCTAATCTTGTGTATTGACCCACTCATGAAATCCACAAAGGGAGTTTTGAAACAGAGTACATGGTGAGATACAGTGCTTCATTCTGTTGAACCATACGGGTAGACTCAGGTGAAATGAAATAGGCAGCAACTATTAGCCCTCAGGAATTATGTTGCAACATTCTAGGTTCTGTGAATATCTCTGTGTTAACTCTGCTATAAAATCAATATATATATAATATAACAACTAAAGAAAATCCTTAAAAAAGATGGCAAGGACATATGCCAAAATAATACTCGTAACTATCTGTGGGTAGTGACATATGGGGTAATACGCACTTTTTTCCTGTATTTTATCTATTTTCCCCAAATATTTTATAATTGCATGCATATTTCCTTTTATAACCATAAAAGATAAACTTTAAAAACTAATCAATCTTGTATATACAAATTTATTTCAACTATGTTAAAAAAAAATACCCGGCAAAAAGACTGAACAGAAATATGCCATATGTTACCTAAGATTTTCTTGAAATTGTTAGGATTTGAATGACCTGTTTATATTTTTCAGTGTTTCCAGAATTTGTATAATGAGAGTGAATTTTCTTTGTAATAAAAAACAGCCAATTTTTCATGGAAGAGTGTTCAATATGAAGTAGATTTTCAACAGGGCATTTCTCCCTTCCTGTGTGCCCCTTTTCAACCTACTTAATTCCCATAAAATAACAGTTACTGTGTAATGGGCATAGAAAAGGTGCAAAGCTTGTAGACCCCAGTATTAAGAATTAATGATTTCAAAGGCACCAATGCTTTTTTGCTTCTATCAGGTTCTCTAAAAATACTATTGGTTGTATAATCCTATATATAATTATTTAATACTACTTATACATGCTCTGTTTGAGCTATTTGCAATGATGAAGAAATGTGTCAAAAATTTTAAAATATATATATATCTTTGTCACTACCATCTTAAGTATAGGCTTTTTATGTACTTTCTTTAACCACTGTGGTCAGTATTAAAGAAATGTGATATTTCTGACCTACTGGTCCAAAAATAGAAGGCCAAGTCTCCCTTCTTTCTTTTTCCATCATGTTCTAAAATTACAGCAACTTCTGGAGAATAGTTAGTCCTACATTTACTTTTATTTTCTTGAATAGCAGTTTCAGGGATATGGCTCAGGAATAAACCAAAACATTCAGTCTACTGCCAGAGCTAAAAACATAGACTCAAAAGCCCATGTGATCATATAGCTTTGCTCAGTTTCATGAATACAGACTAACCTTAGCTGGTTTCTGCTTGAAAAGACAATGGAACTTTATAAAATCTATCACCGTTCATTCATTCATTCATTCAATAATCCCTAGAGACAAGTCTGGGGAAGGGGAGATTCAGGAATGTTGAGTGGTGAGCAAGACTAATGCAATTCCTGATATTGCTAAATCTGGCATTTTAGTAAGAGTAAGTATATATTTAAGTATATATTCATGACCTATGATAATGGCTGTGAAGGATCCTTTGGGGAAACAGTGACAGGGGGCCTGATTTAGATTGACGAATCAAGAAAGGCCCCTCAATGACATTTAGGTGAACCCAACGTCTGAGTAGGAGAAAAGAGAATGTCTGAGTTGGACGGAAGAAGACAGGAGAGTGTTGGAGGAACTGTGGAAGGCTGATGTGGTTAAACCAGAGAAAAAGTGAAGGAGCTTAGGATGGAGGACAGTCCAAGCGCCCAGGAACTCAGACATTTTGCAATACTTATCCAAGAGCAATGGAAATTCATTCAAGGATTTTGAACAGAGGAAAAACACTTCCTGGAGAAATTGATAATAATAATAATAATAATGATAAAAGCCATCCTCACATTCAAAGTAATGTCATGTCAGAGTTGAAGTACTGCATTTCATCTCTTTGAGGACCCAACTGCATGTGGCCTGTATGAACATCAGGCATAAAGTTGGAGTCTCTGGAAGCCAGTACTTCTTAGCAGTGAAGACTTCAGTCTTTAAAAATTAGATCATCGGGTGCCTGGGTGGCTCAGTAGGTTAAGCCTCTGCCTTCTGCTCAGGTCATGATCTCAGGGTCCTGGGATCGAGCCCCACATTGGGCTCTCTGCTCTGCAGGGAGCCTGCTCCCCTCCCCCCCCACCCGCCTCCCTCTCTGCCTACTTGTGATCTCTCTCTCTGTCAAAGAAATAAATAAAATCTTTTTTAAAAATAAAAATAAGAAAAAAAATAAAAATCAGATCATCCTACTTCTGCCACTTCCTAGGTGCATGACTCTAGGTACGCTTCCAAATAGGTACCACTGGAATAATAATTTGTTGTTGTGAGAACTAAATGAGTAATGCATGTAAAAGGTGTACATGGTGTCTGTACACGGTAAGTGATCAAAAATAATAGCTATTATTTCCTGACTCACAGCCACAGGAAAAAAATAAATTCATCACACAGTGGACCTTTATGCTCCTTACATAAGCTAACGCCGGACGCATTTTTAGTGAGCTAAATTGTACTCAGTGTTTTCGGAGTAATGAGCCAAATACATTAACTGTTCTGGAAACAGATGAAGCCTGACTATTTTGACTAAATATAGAGATAATTAGAGTCTAGACTCTATCTGTTGATAGGGCTTAGGGAAGCATAATGAGAATCATCACGCCATAATAGAATAATACGTGAGGCTAAAACAAATCAGAAATTTCACAACCCAGATGAAAAACAACTAATTTTATTGATGTCAGAAATACATTATTAGCTGAGTCTTCTTATGATCTTGTGATGTTGGTTTCATGTTGTAACAGCTTCTTAATAGTGTTATCAATTATGTCTTTCTGTTTTGCTACTAAAGCCTTTCTTTTCCCGCCCCCATATAGTTCAGTAAATGATCAAGTGTCAGATAAAATCCTTCTTCTGTAGTTATATAATATGCATTAGAAGAACTCATTCTTTAATGTATAGAGATGAAGGGTCTTTCCTTGCAGGTACTTTCTATTCAAAGCCAGTGAAATATTTTCTATAGCAAAGGCTTTGACTAGTTGGCCTGGTGTCAGGACTAACTATCTACCAATTTACAAATTGTTATTGGGCAATTTATGTTATCAGGAAACTCCAATCTTATTGAATAATACACACATAAATAAGTGCACAACGCCAATATGTTGCACAGAAAGGAGAAAAATGTGGGCTACAAAATATCGGATTCAGCCCAGCCTCAGGACAGAGAACCAGATGTAAATGTGAGAACTGTAGGGCACCTGTCCATATCCAGCAGCATGGGAAGAAGCAACAGGACATCCCCAGTACTAACTAAGACTGTCTTCATTTTATACTGTAAAGTCAGGGTGCAGTCCAGGGTCTGTGAGAGCAAACTATGAGCAAATGAAACAACTGAATCAGGGAAGCTTCTTTAAGGCTAAGCTTGGAAATTGATTAGTAAATAGGGTTCACTACAGGTCTGCAAATAACCACTGATCGCTACCAGTTGTGGTTAATTTCTCACTAGTCCCTGGTTAACTGAGAGAGAGAGACAAGATGGCAAGTCTTTCATGAGTTCTTTAGGGGTTCATTCTGGATTTGTGTCCTTCTGCTCTTTCTTAGTGAAGTAACGGTGACAGAAGATGATTTTTTTTTAAGTTAATGTTGTTTACTTGACAAGATAAAAAATTGGTAAGGATGATATCAGCCAGCAAAATATTTAAAAGTTTATTTATTTAATATGTGAATTCTGAAACGCTAGGATCCGCTAGTATTTAAATACTGCAGAAATGATGATCGGGAAGATAAAAAGCCACATAAGCCTTTTAAGCCAAAGTCTGGAGCCCCCATAAAATCAGATTGCTAAGCTACCTGTGTTGAAAGCAGAACAAGTTGGAATCTGTGGACTTAGGCCAGGATAACATGCAAAACAGTTCATCAATGATATCATACTATCTTCTCAGAACAGACTCTGGAGTGCTATGCCAGGCAGGAGTTAATCTTTATTTTGAAGCTATGTGGTTTGGAAGGTACAAGGAAACTAGAAAGAAGCTAAGTGGCCAGGGTGCTTTGAGCACTTGGGACAGCTGCTCTTTACCAATTGGTGTAGAAATCTTTCTATATTTTAGCAACTGAAATGGCCTTATAGTTAGCTAAATGTTACCCTTAGATATTGACAGTGAAGATATATCCCTTAAATACCAGCAGGAAGAATGACTGAGGACGTTAACAAGCAGGCTTACCATTTAGTCTCATCTCCTTTCCCAGATTGTTTTGTAAATTATTCTTTAGTGACAAGCTTTACCTGTTTCTAAAGGGAGATCTGGCTTTGATCTAACTTCCGTTCTGGAGGATACCATGGAAGCCAGTTTGATTTCAAGCACTGTTCTTTGAAAGATTAATCTTACTATGGATCTAAACATCTAGACTCTGCCTTTTGTAATTTATGAAGAAAACCAGCTCAGTTTCCCCCATTCAACTTCTTCTCTAGGTAGTAACCCTGCTAGGTTTGACCTCAGGGTTAATAGTAAATAATCTTTTCAAGGAATGTTGTTTTTCTCTATTTTTAGAGGGGAAAAAGAAAAGCTCTAGGAGAATATGATCTGTCCCAGAGCCATTGGGATATAGCAAGACACTAAAGGGATCCCAGGGCCCCCAATTCCCAATGTTTATACTGCCTCCAACCAAGATTGTTTGTATATTTAATTCCTTTTCACTTTTCTCAGAACTATTTACCCTGTAGGGTGCATCGTTGAAATAAACTACTATAATTACTCAACTCACATCCTGAGAAAAATGCCCTTCTCTGCACCAATAGTATAACATTCTAGAAATTGTACTTATAATCTTTAAAAAGGGAGTCAATAATACTTAATTTACAATCAAATCTCAAATGATCTTTTATTGTTCTATGGTTGCTGGGGTGGAAACATTCACAGTCTCTTCAAGGAATTATAATGTAGTTATAATACACTTTAATATCCTCAGATAAAATGTGTTATATCAATGCATTATAATTAAAATGCATTATTAGAGAATCTCTATTTGCTTTTGCTATATTTAACATTTTTAATTTGCAACATATTGCTATCTCTAATTGCTCTTTCTCAGAATTACTGTGTGAGATGAATGAAAATTATACTTGCGTGCATCATCCTTTTTTAATAGGAAAGGAATGGAAATTCAGAAGACTTGTTTAGGTCATGCAAATGAGAGATAAAGACCAGATGTGAGAGACTTCTGGTTCTGGCAATAAAGTAATACTAGAAGACTTGAAAAACCCCAAACATACTAAATAGTTGATTCAAAAAAAGCAAATGAAGTCCCTAGGTTCCAGAAATTATGGTGGGCACAGAAGACCAGCAAACTAAGGGTAGGAGCTGATCCAGCAACAAAGTGTGGGTGAGAATCAGGGCCTGCTCTTGATAAACTAGAAGCCTAGTTTCAGTGTCCAAGAGGGATGGTAGACAAAGACTGTTATGGACTGAATGTTTGTGTTGTTACCCTCCCCACATTCACATGCAAAAGCCCTAACTTCCAATGTGGTGGTGGTATTTGGAGTAGGGGCCTTTGGAGGTATTTTTGGTTCAACGAGGTAATGTGGGTGGGGCCTTTTCTCATGGGATTAATGCCCAGAGCTTCTCTCTGTCTCTGCCCTGGGATGACTCAGTGAGAAGGCCATGGGCAAGTCAGGAGAGCCATCACCAGAACCCCACCCTGCCACCACCCTGATCTCAGACTTCCAGCCTCTCCAACTGTGAGGCAGTAAGTTTCTGTTGTTTGAACCATCCAGTCTCAGGCATTTTGTTATGGCCACCCAGGCAGACTATACAGGGTACAAATGAGGAAGAAAGCTGGAACTCTTTCCCACACAAAGCTGATGGCCTGAAAGGGCTGTACCTTCAATAAAAGGGTAGACTAAGAAATAAATTTGTTTCCCAGAAAAGAGAGATAATAGATACTTTTATATATGTATTTCTGGCTGGGTTCTACATAGAGAAATCAAACCAAAAGAGTTATCTCCAATAATTTAATACTCTAGACCTATACTTAAAGTAGATCTAGGGTTTAAACTTAGCCTACCCTAGTAGATGAAACCCTGAACCCCAGATTGAGGAATTAATATAAAAATTGGCCCTATGGCCCAACTTGCTGCCAAAAACCTAGCACTTTGGATACTCTCACAATGCAATCCATACGAGGTTCTCATAGAAAAAGGTATTCATGCTAAAAAGGAGAATTTATGATAAAAAAAATTACAAAGTACACAAGGAAGACATTCATGATGAGGGGGAGTGAGCAAAAACAGCAGAATTACTACCCACAAACTAGAGATAATAAAATGATAATCTGAAACAGAATATAAATTATGTTTAAAATAATTCAGATATGAAAGAATTGAAAGGCCAAAGAGGAACCAAAAAATAGGAGAAAAAATAGCCACATTAGAAGATAGAGAATAGGAAAGAAAAGCATAGTAGATAATCTTTTAAACTGATAAATGAACAGTAGATTAGAGAGTTGAATAATTGCTGAACTAGAAATTCTGAGGATATTAGATAGAATGGGGGCACCAGATTGGCTTAGTTGCTTGAGTGTCCAACTTTTGGTTTTGGCTCAGGTCATGATCTCATAGGTTGTGAGATCGAGCCTCAAATCAGGCTCAGCACTTAGCAGGGAGTCTACTGAAGATTCTCTCCCTCTGCCCCCCAAATAAATAAAGAAATCTTAAAAAAAAAAAAAAAAAGAATGTAGTACTGGAAAATTATGAGATGGACAAGAAAGCCAATTATGACTTTTAAAACATGGAAGGTAGAATTAGAAGGTCCCTATTCCCCTCACAGGAGTTAGAAGGATAGAATAGAAAAATGGGGAAGGAGCTTTCATGAGAAGCTATGGGAATTTTCCAGAAATGATGAGATAAGTGAATTCATAGAATCAAGAACCACATGGTTTCTAAGGATGATAACTAAAAAGAAATCTACATCTAAATACATCACAGTGAGGCTGTAGAAACCTAAAATCTTAAAAGCAAAAACAAAATTTCTTTTTAATAAAAAGAAAGCTGGATAGCTATAACATAGCTGACATAATAGTCTTTAAGTAAATTTAAATATATATATATATATATATAAAATAGGGAAAATCACACTATATAGTGAAAAGGAACAAAATCACCAAGAAGATACAAAGTTCTAAACTTAAAAATAATAAACTTAAAATAATAAAAACAATTAGCAAAATACAATGAAAATTTGACAAGTCCATAATCATAATGTAAGACTTTAATGCAGTTCTTCTGTAATTCATGGATTAAGCAAATAAAAAATTAAAAAGATTTAGATTATGTTTCAGAAGAATTAACAAGCTTTATCTAATATATAGATTCTTATACCTAACGGTTAAAGAACACACATTCTTTTAAACACGTCATTTACAAATATTTACCACATAATGTTTCCAAAACAAGTCTTAGCAAATAGTGCTTGACTTAGATTCTATGTCATGTAGAAAATAGTCTCAAATCTCAGTGCAATAAAATGAAAAATGAGTAGCCAAAAAGATATCCTTCTGTGTTTAGGAACTTAAAAACATACTTTTAAATAATTTATGGGCCAATGAAGAGATTGTTATACCAAAACTTATGGGTTCAACTTATAGTCTTTAAATGCATTAATTGTATATATATATATTGGGGGGGAAAGGCTGAAAATTAAGAGCCTTGTAATTTTAGAAGTTAGGGAAAAGGACACTTACAAGTTAGCCTTCCATATGGGAAAAATGAGCTTTGGCCATGTTTTGTAAATTTGTGGCGGTGACTTACACTCAATCAACAACTAAAAGCACCCCATACCACTTTGTGCTTAAACACCCCAGTGGCCCTTCAAATACCAGTTCTATCACTTACCAGTTGCATGGCCTGTAGGCACATCATTTGACTTCTGTGGGCTTAGTGCTCTCATATATAAAGTAGAAATCATAACACAGAGGGAGCTCTCATCATCTCAGTATTTATTATTCAAGACTTTATAGAAAAACAAAACATGTCATACTATGAAAATACTGATTAAAGAATTGACTTCTTTGGAGCACCTTGGTGGCTCAGTTGGTCGAGCTTCTGACTCCTGATTTTGGCTCAGGTCATGATCTCAGGGTCCTGGGATTGAGCCTCATGTCAGTCTCTCTGCTCAGCAGGAAGTCTGCTTGTTCCTCTCTTTCTCTTTCTCTCTCTCTTTATTCTCTCTCTCTCTTGTAATTAAATAAATAAAATATTTTTAAAAAAAGACAGAGAGAGAGAGAACTGACCTCTTTAATTGATTATTCCCCACTCAAGTGCCCTGGCTTTTGCTTGTCAATGACTTTATTGGTCAGACTCTCACTGAGTGTTCAAAACGGTCTGCATTTTCAGGTAATGGTAATGACCTTTAAAAATCTAGCTCAAATGACTGGAAAATGGAAATGTAAACAGTGCAAATGGTGCAGGATTTCATGAAGTCAACAAAAGTAGAGAGGTATTTGAGTTACACACAAAGCCACTGATAAATATTTGGCAGAATTAAACACATTAACATTCCATGAAAAGAACATTAACCAGAACAATGACATGATAGGCATATCAAAGAAGAATAATTTTTATATCAAAGTTCTGAGGAAATTCATGAATAATTCAAATAATTTTACAAAACCAACATTCTTTATGATCATGTTGAAACCACGGACGTGAAGTGAAGAATATTGCATCATGTAATCATGTCATTTTCTTGGGGAAAATACACCCCACTTCATAAAAACCCCATTGGAATGATTCTTTGTTAGTTTTAAGATTTAGTACAAACTTGGAATTATATACGTGTTGTTGAGGAAAGATAAAATAAAAATATGCCATGTTGTTAATTTTTAAAGGTAATTTTTTTTAAGATTATTTATTTACTTATCTATTTGAGAGAGTGAGAGGGAGAGGGAGAGGCAGAGGGAGAAAGATAAGCATGCTCTCCACTGAGCAAGGAGCCCATCACGGGGCTCCATCTCGGACCCTGGGATCATGACCTGAGCTGAAGACAGACGCTTTACCCCTCTGAGCCATCCAGGCTAAGATAATGTTCTGATCACACATTTTCCCCCCAACAATTTACCACAAAATGTGGTTTCCATTTCAAGAGGCATCTCTAAACTGGTCTTCTCCAGCACCAATTATATTTTGATAAGAAGGACCTCATGAGCCTAAATATAAGGCTATTATGAACCTTAATTGGGATAGCTTATGGAATTACATTGTGTCCGGCCCATATTAAGTGTTCTATAAATCTTAGCAGTTCACGATCCCATGCTAAGTTTATGGATCTAAAATTAAAAAAAAAAAAAAAAACCAAACCTCTATGTAAACTCTCAATGGACTTCTCCAATATTGTTACCCAACGTCATCCTTCATAAACTCCAGATCTTGTTTGAAATAATCCCTTCTCCAGCTTCCAAACACGTCTCCAACACGGTCTGTCTTGTGTTCTTTTCTGCCACCCACAAAATCTGCACATCCAGATTCTTCAGGTTTCTGACTCCTATAACTTCTTACAAGAGTTCTTCTCTAGCCCTACAATTAGAAATACTCCCTTCTTCCCTGTAGTCTGTATTCTCATAGTAAAATGTATAAGGCTGTGATGGCCCTCCCATTTGTTTCAAAAAAGGGTCGTTCACGTCTTGTTTTTCTTACTTGATTGCAATCTCTATTAAGCTTAGTGTCCTGTTTATCTTCTTCCCCTCACAGCCCCTTGCATTGTGACTGGCCCAGACTATCTCATCATCCACCCATTCATTCACAAACATTTACGGAGGAACGCCAAAAACAGTCAGTTTTTAATTACTGTGCATTCAATGAGTGAATGAATTCAGCATAGGACAGTGTGTTAAGTAAGTATAATAGGGAAATTTTCTTCTGGCTTGCCAGCAGGATCTCTTCCCAATCTTTTCTAAACTATGATAACGTACAGGCTCCTGAGTGTGTACCGTTTCAGAGATGCGCTTCAGGGAGTAGCATGTGTTATTCATTACATCACATATAACCTTTTCAAGTTTACAATCAATCTTGCTTGGAAGGCTGGTGTCATTTAAAAAGTACGGCAGTGTGCTGGAAGGACAGACCATCGGAGCTGGCTACAGCCTGTGAATCCAAATGCCCTGTTTAAAGGTCCAAACATGAAGAAGGAGGATGTACTAAACACATCATTTTCCTTCCAAGTGATTGAAAAGGGATGGTACATTGAAGCTTTGTTGGGTTTCAATGCATTGATTTTCTCGCTACCTATTTTTCTCAGGTTTGTCAGGTACTTAAGAGTCTATTTTAAGTTGCCTGCAGACTCCTTTTCTCATGTTTCTTAAAACTATTTGTGATTAAATCACCCACGTTGTCTTCCAAGCTCTAATGATTCTCTTCCTGCGAAACCTGATTTTTTTTTCTCCCTTTACTTCATTCTGTTTCTCACATCTTTATTTCCCAATACATTGCTTGCTTTCGGTATCCCCATCAATTTTTCTGTTTCTGGATTCTCCACCGGTCATTCTATTTGTTCACCTGTCTATTCAACCGGCACAGGGTTACAGGGCTCCTTCCAGGGTCAAACTGTGCTCTAGTCAGAGACAAGACCTCTACCTACACCTAGAGAGAACTCGGTCTAACGTGGTGGTGGGAGATCTGGGAATGCAGCGTATCAGGACAGAATCAGCAAGCACGGTATACCTGCTTGCATATATCAGGTAGGCATCTCAATCAAAATGCTGAAGAAGTACCTTAATTATGGGGCAACACTGATGGCTAAGGATTCTTGGAAGACATTAGTATTAAACTGGGGTTTCAGGTCAGCAATGGGGAGAAAGAGGAATTTCTGGGGTACCAAATAGAATAGCAAAGGCAGCAGGATGCTAATTGCAAAGATGCCTGATCGAGGGCAGTGTTTCTCGGCGTTGTCTGTGGACAAAGTGCATCAGAATCATCTAGGATGTTTTACAAAATCACAGGTGTGTGGACTTCACCTCCAAATCCATTGAGCTGGAATCTCTGGAAGGAGGTGAAGTTTGTCTTTAGCAAGCACCTCGGATTATTTCTAAGCACGGCAAAGCTTTCTATCTCCAGAGATACGGGAGCATGGGTAGGTTACAGGTATATGGACTTGACCAACATAAGGAAAGAAAGGAGGTAAGGAAAAGTGCAGCCGGTAGTGCCCCCGACAATTATGAATATTATTTCATATCTTATAGGGTTTGCATTTGGGACGTGGTTGCTAAAATTTTGGTGGATCTACTCAGTGTCAGACATGGTGCTAGGTAGTCTCCGGATGGAATCAAATTTATTCCTCAAAACAATGCATTCATTTTTCAATATCTCTACACTTGGGTGGCTGAGTACTGTTAGAGAAACGCATGCAAACGCACGTTCTTCTAGCATGCCGTCTTCGCCCTCCTTTAAACCCCCTACATTGGCTGAGCACTCTATATTTCTCTAGCCATCTCTCATCATCTTTTTAAAATGCAAATTAGGTCTGGGTGGGGCTCGAGGGTCTACATTTCTAGCGTGTTTTCAGGGAATGCTGATACTCCCGTCCTGGATCTCAGGTTGGCAGGATTAACTGGAGGAGAGAATGACTGGGAGACGGGGTACAGAAACCCCGTCAGAGAACACGGACAATAACGATTCTCTAGGGAGGGCAGAAAGAAGTTTGTGGGTCTTTGTCTCAGTGTGGGATTCGAGCTTATCTACTAAGAATTAGGAAAGAAATCGTGTAGTGAGAGACTCGAGGGGATTGGAGAGAGTTTGTAATAGTTGTGGTAAAGAAAGAAAAATATCTGGGTGGCTCAGTCGGTTAAGCCTCTGTCTTTGATCCCAGGGTCCTGGGAGCGAGCCCCCCATCCGGCTCATTACTGGCTTGCTTCTCCCTCTGCTTGCGGCTCCCCCTGGTGTGTGCCCCACCCCTTTCTCTGTCAAATAAATTAATAAAATCTTAAAAAACAAAGAATGAAAAAAGTTTTAGTAGCTCAGCTCAAAAAAAGGAAGCCCACCCTTTCCTGCTTCTTCAGGTGCTTGCCTTTATCAAACTTCCCTGTGTCTTCTCTAACTGCAAGCCCTCTCTTTCTACTGGGTCCTCTCAATAGCACATAAACATGTTTTCCTCTCTTCCATTCTAGATCAACAAACATTCAGACCACTTTTCTGGAACTGTGCCGTCACCTCTCGTCCCCAGGCCATGACCGTCTTCTGTTCTTTTCCTCTACAGAGCTAAAAATCTTCAAAGACTCTTTTATATTGTTTTTATTTTGCTCCCATTCATTCATCAACCCATTTTTTATTAAAAAATTTTTTTTCTACCCACTTTTTAAAGATATTAGCTGACCCCCCAAATCCAACCTCCATTCCATTTTCCATGGAAACAGCACCCCAATATTTAGCTGTGCCCTGGACTGCCTAGAAAGACTATTTCCCAGCTTCCCTTGCAGTTCTGTGTGCCCATGTGTCTAGATTCTGACTGATGGGATGGGAAGCGATTTGTCTATCTGAAGAAATTATTCCAGAAGAGGATATGACTTTGCTGTTTTTAAACCCTTCCTGTTGGTAGAATGTGGATGAAATAATTCAAACACTGGCAGCCATCTTGGATATTGAGAAGAATTCGTGGATTCTATGGACACAGGCCATAGGAATTGCAACAGTGGAATGTCATTCCAGACTGAACTGGCAATCCCCAGATATCTCAGACTTGAGTATGAAATGTACTTCTGCCTTACGGAAGCTAATGCTATTAGAAGCCTTTTAGCATCAGAATCCGAACTAATACTCTACAGCAATCTGACGATTCTTACTTACTCCTGATCCCATTCAAGCCAGCAGTGACCAGTTTTGCTACTCCTTGAGACATACAACACGGTTGACCACTCCTTTTCTTCTAAATATTCTGGCCTTTGAACTTCTATGAGTTCATATTATCTGGATTTTTAACCAAACTCTCTCCTGCTTCAACACCTTCTTTCGGTCAGAGTTCCCAGACATGGTTGTACATTACAGTCACTTGGGGAGCTCTGAAAAAATGCTCCTATCTTTCTGAGTTTTCATGGGGATTCCAGCATGTAATCATTTTGCCACAGCCTTAAGTATTGCTGGACCTAAGGCCACTGGAGACTCTAGGTTCTTATTTTCTGCTCTGCACACTCACCCTGACCCATCTCATCCGCTCCCCATTTCAGCAAGAATCTCCACACTGAGGACTTTCATACTGCTATCTCCTAGTTGTCTCTCTCGAGCTTCAGACCCGTACGTGCAACAGTCAATTGAACAACTCCAATGCATATACCATTTACATCACATTATCATCACGTGCAACTTTTTTCATCATTTCTGCCCACCCCCCCAAAAAATTCCTGTTCTCCTCCTGTGTTTATTATTATCTGTGTGAATAATGCTAGTATCCACAGAGTTGTAAGAGCTAGAAATTTCACCTTCCTCCCAATTCTCCTCATTCCCTTAGTGTCCCCGTCTAATCCATCATTCCACTTAGTTTCTACATTGTATTTTATTTATTTATTTATTTATTTATTTATTTAATTTGACAGGCAGAGATCACAAGTAGGCAGAGAGGCAGGCAGAGACAGAGAGAGAGGGAGGCAGGTTCCGGGCTGAGCAAACAGCCTAATGCAGGGCTTGATCCCAGGACCCCGAGAGCATGACCTGAACTGAAGGCAAACGCTTTAACCCACTGAGCCACCCAGGCGCCCCTGGGGGGAACATTTTAAAAGACACATCCGATCATGACACTTCTTGGCTTAGACTCATCAGGGGTTCCCCTTTGCTTTGGGATGGAAGTCAAATGCCTTTTCTGGACCCACTGGACCCTTCATGTATATCTCTTCCTTCCCTTCTCCCAACTCATGGCTCACCATTTCTCTCTACCTCTAACATACTGTATAGGTAAAGGGAACTGAAGGTAATTTTCCCAAATCCATATGTTCTTATCCCTGCATTAACCCCTTCCTGTACCAAAATGTCCTGCTTTCTTATATCGCTGACCACAGAGTGCCCAAACTTCCTTGATTATAGGGAACTATGTCTTGGTCACCATTTGTACATGAAGGATATAGCACAAAGTCTAGGGTATAGTCAACAGTACAACAAATATTATTGCCTACCTACTATGTTCCAAATGTCATGGAACTTATGTCATGGTGGACTCAATATTTGCTGAATGAAAATAGGTTCTTAATGATTTCTTATATGGGCTCAGAGAAGTTTAATAATTCTTCAAGCATCCAAGCAAATAATATAAGTGAGACTATATATGATCTAGTTTTGCTGGCTCCAAACTCCTGTTTTTCCCACACTAACCTGTACAACTTCTACACAAAGACTCTTTGTGAAGGGACTCACCTAATATTTTCAAATGTTTTCCAGTTTATCATGGATTTCCTGGTTTTTCTAATTAGTCTGTGGTTTCTAACTAGCTTATAAAACAGTAGTCTGAAGTTGTGTTCATCTGAAAATGAAACAGTTGGTCAATTAAACCAATTTAGTAAAAAAGAAATAAACAATTGAATTTCTTGGAGGGACACCAATTTTCTTTTTAAGTAATTAATTTTACATCAATGTAGGCATAGTCATACAGTCCAGAATATGTTCTTCCTCTTTCCATTTGGAATTGAAATTTGAAAGTGGCCTTTCTTGTGCTTTGCTTCCTCAAATTATACAAAAGATTAATTACAGGGAGACAGGTACCTAGAGGAGCCAGGTAAGTTAAGTAAGTGAAGAGGGATGAGTGTTATATAATAAATATAACAGCATGCACATAATGATAAATATGTCATGATAATTTTGAAAAGATATGCAAGACTATAGGGGTGGTAGGAAGAGATGATTGTGGAAATGGTTGACCCAAAAAGAAGAAATAAACTCCAGATTCCAGGGAAGAGAATAGAGGCAATAAAAGAATTCAATGGAGTCTTAGAGACTTTGCTTTCTCTAGGAGAAGACTCTCTTGGGGTGACCGGGTGACTGTGGCAACCATCTTGAAATAGAGCCTAAGGCTGAATAAATTAGCTCTGTGAGGAGTTTCCTCTACAGATAGAAGGGAAGCAAAGATAAAGGTAGAAAAATCCACGCCTCAGTGGAATGAGTCATGAAAGTAGCTCATTCCCACACCTCCATGCAAGCTGTTTGCCCAGAGTCAACACATTTGGTAGTGGCCCGTCAACATCTGGGAGGAAGAACAGTAGCTGCCGGACCAAGAAGCCATCATTGTCCCTTAGCACAGGGGCTGAGGGGTAGATGAAACCTAAATGCTTCCCAGAGGTTTATTTTACATAGAGTCAAGGCCCTAGAAATCTGGAAGTTAAAATGAAATATCTACAGGCCTTATGAAAAAGAAAAAAACACTTTTTTTTTTCTTTTAGCCTGATAGTGTTTGGTTTTCCAATACTTTCAGCTGAAAACGAAAATTTTTTAACTTACGAAAAGTTGTTCATTTTTACTCAAAACAAATTAAAATGGAAAGAGATGCCATTTTTAATCTATTGGATCAAAAGATCCAAAATTCAGTACCATGGATAAACTGTGAAAAAAGTAGACAATGTCGGACCATTTAATGCAATGTGAAGGGCAATGTGGGACTATTCATACAATTAAAAATGGGTGGTTGCCCCAGAAGACCCATATCTAGAAATTTGTTCTTCAAAGTACTTAACCATGTGAAAAACAACATACATATGAAGTTAGCCATTACGGTACTGTTTGTAACAATTAACAATAAGAATCAACACAAATGCCCATCAAGAGGTTAAATGAAGTACAATACATCCATATGGCGGCATGCTATAAAGATGTTTAAAAAGAGATTCAGGAATTTTTATTTGGATGTGTAACATTTTTGATCTATGTTGTTTTGTGAACCAATTAATTTTCTACTATCCCTTGAATAAAAAGAGAGCGAGACAGACTATATACTCATATATATGTAAATCTCTGTAACGCCACGTAGCAAACTAATGAGTCACTAACTATTTGGGAAGCAGGCGGGAACGTAGCCAACGGGGAACAAGTTTGAAAAACAGATGTTTTTTAGTGAATAACCCTTCATTCTTTTCATTTCAGAGTCATAGAAATATTTTGCTTATTCAAAAATTTGATACATTTATTTAAAAGAAAACAGTAGTCTTAACTTATTCATTAGAACTAAGCACCCGTGTAGGGATTCTGGCACTGAAGTTTTGACAATGTATGTTGACCTATCGGGCTTCTTCGACCTTCTAGAATCTCTGGTCTATTGCAGTTCTGAAAGATCAGGACTGCAGTGCTCAAAAGCGATATTCCAGGATTAAGGTGGCCCCTATAGGACAAACTGAGAATTTTTTGTTACTTTGTTCCCCCTGGAAAGGCAGAGGAGTTTAAGACAGATGGAAGGGGATTGGTACCCTGGGTTTCTCTCTGCTGTGGCTAGAAATTAAAGTTTTCATAATTACTGATGTAAGCTCTGCAAAAAAAAATCCATTTTGTAGAGAGCAGTCTGGGATGCCTGTGTGCTAAAGAAGAAAATATACCCTATGCTGATGCTCTCCCTGTCATTCAGACCTTTGTAACTAGGCAAAGATCCCCTAACTTCCCCAAGCCCTAGTTGACTCAGTTGTAAAACACAGCTACTATCACCCTTGTAAATGTGGTGCTCACTAGAGTTTCCATTTTAAAACTCAGAGAAACAATAACTCCGTGATACTAAACCCATAGGACTATCCCAGGTCCTCCAGAATCACTCGAACATGAAATGAGCTGCTAAAGACCACAACCCAACAAGACCACTTCAAACAAAGAAAAATCACCGAGGGGAAAGAACCAGAATGGCCAGATTATAGCTCTAAGGCACTCTAAAACATAGTATGGCTGAAGCTCTAGTCACCACTGTTGTGTTCCCCATTTTCTGCACCTCCGATAGAGTTCTTATCATGACATTGTTCTTCAGCAGTGAATAACTGGTGTATGGATTGAGGCTGATTAATGTTGTGATTTGCTAGAAACTTCTATGATGTTTTTATAGTAAATGTAACATGTACTATAAATTCCTGTAGTTGTGAGGATTCAAGCCTAGATCAGACCTAGATTTCCCAGATTTGAAGTAATAAAGACTGGGTTGCATCCTTCCAGAAAGGGGATGATAGATTTTTAATGGTCTCTGTAGACATGAGGATTTCTTTAGATGTATATATGGGAAGAAGGATTAGTGTCTGGATGCTGGATACCCATTGTGGTATTCATTTTCTTTTATGTTATATGACTCTAATTTTCCCCAAGGAAATCCTAACCCTAATCCTTAAACCTTCACCTCAACCCTCAAACGACATAGTGTGGGTAAAGTTGATCCCCAATCTGGCTCAAGAAGAGAGACGTGACTCAGACGTGGACTATCAGAACACTATAATCCTTACAATCAGTAATGTAAACATAAAATTCAATTTGAGTCAATGGAGGATCTGGTTCAGTAGTTTTTGCTAACCTTGGAGCTGTAAAGTTTTAAGCCTGAAACTGCCAGGGGTCATCACATGAAAGAAGCCCAAGACAGAGATGAAGTTTGGAGGGGAGAGAGAGAGAGATCAGTAGTTCCAAGAAGTTCATGTCCAGTTATATGAATAATAAATTTCTTCTTTTCATTTCAGTCTCTATGAGTTGGGTTTTCTAATATTTGCAAGTGAAAAAAAATCTCAAGTAAATCCCCTGGGTTTTCAACAAATGAAAAGATGCTTAACCTCACTGAAAACATGGTAAATAAAAATAAAACTGAACTGACATGTCTGTTTTCAACCATCAGACTTGCAAATATCTGGTATCTTGATAACTCATTATATTGACCAACTCTGAGGAAATAGTAATTGTCATACTTTGCCGGTGAAAGTGTGAAGGTGGTATAATCATATGGCAGGGAATTTGGAAATGTTTATCACAATTACAAATGCATTTGCCTTTTAGCTCTACAATTTCACTTCTCCAATATGTAAAATGAGGAAATATTTCTTCATTAAAGCACTGGCTGTATCAGCCAGTAAGAGTCTGGATAAAGATGATATATCCATACAGGGGAATATATGAAGCAGTAAAAAAGAATGAGGCATTTCTTTTTCTAGTAATCTGAAAACACCTTTAATATTTGTTAAGAGAAAAAATTTTAAGTGCAGATATCTGTATCAAATGTTTGTTTAAAAGTGAGGGGGATAAAGAAGTATCTTTTCATAGTTGCTTTTCAGGAAAGACAGAAGAAAAACTGAGAGGACTAGCTATTTGTGGCGTGGGGCAGGGGAACATAATATTTAGAGGATAGATTCAGAGGGAGATTTTTTTTCACTGTATAGCTTTTATTGTGTTTAAAAAATTGGGGCAGCTATATAAACTCTTCACAAATATCTTCAACATAGATTTTTTTTAAAAGAAAGATAAAAGAACAACAGAGTAGGTTCTGGAATTGTAAGTTATATGCGTAATGCCAGTGCCCGGGATATCAGCCACGCAAATTGAAGGAGCAGGTTTTCTTCCATCTTCTAGAACCTTAGCTCTAAAGAGCTGTGTGTTGCGCAGCTGAAAAAAGGATATCCTGTGGCAATGGTGGCACCTACAGGACAAGTGGAGAATCTTCTGTTTGGTTGTTTTTCTTTTTCTTTTTTTCTGATTTGGCTATTGGGCATGATAGGTGGTGCAGTCACCACCGAGTTCCTGAACAAAAGTGTTTTGCTAACCTCTGTAGATTTACTGCCATATACAGCTGCACACAAACCTTGTCCCTATCACTCACTGTCTGCAGCTTTAGACAAAGGCACTGGTACCTTCTCAAACTTCTCAAAATCGTTTCTTCCTTTGTACAATCTGGATAATACCATCTATCTTATCTCAGTGCTGCCTATTATTACACGTGAACTGTGGTCCTGAGGTAATACCAACACTGTCCCCACCTAGGCCCTCAGGTATTAATAGGAAGCAAGATGCAAAGCAAACACAGCCCCCAGATGGGGACTAACAAGGGAAGGGAGCTGGAAAGAGAGAGATAGAGGGAGGGGTAGACTAAGAGAAAGAAAACAAGTCTCCAGGACATCCTTCAGACCCTTGGATCCAGGCATACGAGAAGCTCTGAATTTACCCCTGACTTTTCAGTTGTCAAGTCAAGAAATCCCTTTTTCTAAAGCCAGATTGAGGGTTGGGTTTTTTGGGGTTTGTTTTTTTTGTCTGTTTTGGGGATTTTTTGCTCCTAATCATTTCTCTTTTTTTAAAGATTTTATTTTAATTTATTTGAGAGAGAGACCGTGAGAGAGAGCATGAGAGGGGAGAAGGTCAGAGGGAGAAGCAGACTCCCTGTGGAGCCAGGAGCCTGAGGCGTGACTCGATCTCAGGACTCTGGGATCATGACCTGAGCGAAAGGCAGTGGCTTAACCAACTGAGCCACCCAGGTGCCCACCTCTAATATTGCATAGTAAGAGTTTCCCAACCTCATTCATCTTAAAGATATAAATTAAAAATGAGATCATATTTTCTACCCATTGACAAAAAATAAAACTAAAATCGATCACCTACTTTGTTGGTCAAATTGGGTGGAAATGTTTTATTTTACTGGGAAGTGTGCGACTCTAACAATCCCTAAGGAAGGCAAATCAGACATGTATGCTTAATTGCAGATACATGTATCCCTTGACCTAGCAATTACGCTTTTGTGTAATTTGTCCCACAGACATAGATCCACGTGTGCAAAATGAAGCACGGACAAGGTTCTTCAGTGCAGCCGTGTTGGGAAATGCAAACAATGAAGACTCGACCTAAATGGTCTTCATTCATAGAGAACTGATTTCATTCATATAGTGGAGAACTCTAAATCCATTAAAAGGAGTAAGTTTTTTTTAAGAACTTATAATGGGAATCTCTCCATAATATATAGCTGTGTAGAAAAAAAAAAGGAAGAGAAAAACATGAAAAGCCAGCTGGAAATAAGATTAAAAAGAGATGAGAGAAAGGAACCTGTGTTAATATTTAGTTGCATATGCATTACAACCTCTGGAAATATAGACAAAAAATGAATTACCATGGTAACGCCTATGAGGATAAAATTGGTAGGCAAGAGACAGCAAGAGAGGGAGATTTTTTTCCAAGAAGATTTTTTTCATACATTTTAATTTTTGAAACCTGTAACTACATAACCTATTCCAAAATGAAATACATAAAATTGTAGAGGAAAAGAGTCCTAACTTGTTGTTGAAATTATGGAAATCTAAATCCATGAGTGTGTGGGGGGAGGGGGTGTCCTTAGATTGAATTTTATGTAGACTGGACTGCATCTTCTAGAATTTCTGATCCTTTTTAAGTCTTGGGAGATCAGGCTGCAGAACTAGAAACATCCTGTGGGTTATAGCGGCACCTATAGGATAAACAGAAAATTTCAACCTGTTTGTTCTCTGGGGCTGAGGAATGGGAAAGAAAGAGAGAGGAGTTTAGCAGAGTATAGGTGAGGAATGGTGATTTTCCCCATTACAGTTGCGAGCTATTGTGAATATAATTTTTACATAAACATTTGGAAGCTTAGGCCTTAGAATTAAACGATGTTGGTTCCCAGTAGCGGCTTTGTCACTCACTATTGCTCCTCAGCCGTGTGGCTTTAGGTAAAGGAATTTAGTATTTCTGAGCCATAGGTGTACTTTTGTAACATGTAAGCTGTGCTCTATCTAAGTTGCGGGTTAATGCCTCAGAGAGTTTTAAGAGACCTATCTCGCTAGAGAAACCCCCAAATCTGGCAAAAAAAAAAAAAAAATCCTGTGATTATTCAACACTTCTGTTAATCCTAAACCTCCCACGTCCGTTCCAATACAAAGAGAGCTGCTAAACAGAGGCAGCCTGCAGAAAGGGCGACCTCCTCCTCCAGAGTGACTGGCTCACAGGGACTGTGGAAGGTATAGGACAAAGGAGATCTTTCCAGAGAACTGACCAGAACAGCCAGGTCACCTTGCCTCCAGGTCAGGGATACCTTACTCTTCCTGTTTTGTGGGTGACACAAAGTGCCATGGACCAGAGACCACATTATGCCATTTCCCATTCTCCTCCTCGTCAAATGGATCTTTAGTTGTCCTGCTGTGTTTGTTTTTTGTGTGTGTGTGTTTTTTTTTCTGAGCCTTCATGTGTGTATTATAGTTATGCTGGAAGCATAGTTTGCTGGGCTAGGAGGAGTCCCACCTGAACAAGGAGACTGCGTATCCCCCAGAATCCTTGAACTTGGGGTAATGGTTAAATAAGTCACCGTGTCTCCCTCTGGGAGGGGGATGAGGATAGTTTCACAGCATGAACTACAGCCCTGTTACAATTATGGCATGGATGCTTTTTAAGGGACATGTGTGGAGAATGCACGTATGTGTGTGGACATTGTGGTGTCCAAGGAGTAGATTACAGCACAAATCGTACTGTTCAACAGCCAGTGCTCACTCGTCCTTCTCCATGTCATGTCACTTTGATCTTTCACCTGACAGCCAGAATGCCCACACCTCACTCAATCCACCTAAACTGGGGATTTTGACTCCAGCATGTGACTCGGGCCTGGAAAACCAGAGCACTGAATGTCCTGTCCATGGCAAATCAACAAGAATCAGGGCAGAGACTGTTTTGAAGATGGCGCCAAGATGGAAGAAAGTTGGACCAAGAGAGTGAGAGGAGGAGCCAGGCAACCAGTGAGAGAGAGAGAGAGACAGCATGCTAAGTAATGAGAAATCAGGTTTTGGTGACATTTAAACCTTTGAGTTAAGGCCCACTGGAAATTCTACATCTACTTCCAGATTTTTTTAAAAAGATTTTATTTATTTATTTGAGAGGGAGAGACAGCGATAAAGAGAGAGAACTTGAGTGGGGAGGAGAGGGAGAAGCAGGTTTCCTGCCAAGCTCCTGACTTGGGGCTCGATCCTGGGACCTCAGGACATGACCTGGGCCGAAGGCAGACGCTCACCAACTGAGCCATCCAGGCCCTCTATTTCCAGACTTTTTAGTCATGAGAAAACAAATATCTTCTTGCTTATGCCATGGAGTTAAGAGAAATCTTAATCCAACAAAGAGTAGCCAGCAATTGTTCGATTTCTGAGGTTATTCCAGGCCCCCAAACCTCTATTACTTGTAATCAAAGTGATTCTAACTCATTCAAATGGCTCTTCAGCCAAAAAATGCTCAAACTCACTTACACTGACAAAAATAAAAAATAAAATTGAGATCTTTTTTTTTTTCTTTTCCAATCTCAGATTGATTGACAAAAATTCAAAACATACTGTGCTGGCCATGCTGTGGGGAAACAGACCATTTCATACAAGGCTGGCAGGAGAATAAGCTGGTCATCAGCCCTGTGAAAGGCAATTTGGAAAGACCTATAAACATTGCCAATGCATGCATGTCTCCTCAAATACTGTCCGGTAATTCACACACTGTAAAATGAACTATATACAAGGCTACTTATTTTAGCACTAGTTCTAATAGCAAAGAAACCAACTTACATGTTTATCATTGGAGAACTGAGTCGATAAATTTAGGTGCATCCACATAATGGAAATACTTTGAAGCTATAAAAGAAAGGGAGGGAGAGAAATTTTTAGGTACTGATACACAAAGATTTCCAAGATACAGTATTATGCAGAAAAATAAAGATAGAGGAAAATGTTGCAGTACATACACTATCACACAAAATAAAAGAAGATAGCTTTTAAAAAAATCTTTTCTTGTATATGACCAAAAGAATGAAAGAAACTAAAAATGCTTGTAACCTTTGGTGTGGACTTAGTGGAATGGACATTTTTTTCACTATGTTCTTTTTGTACTCTTCATTTGTTTTTCTGAATCACAGATGTGCATTACCTATTCAAAAATTAAACAAATTAAAAATTGAAGATGTCCTAACTAGTCCCCAGGAGCTACAGAACAATAAAAACAGATTATGGATCCTGTTGCTGAACTGCGTAAGTTGTAGTTGTCCTGTTGCTTCTTCTAGAAGTTCTGGTCCATTGCAGCCCTGAAAGATCGAGGCTGGAAAGCTGGAAATAGATGTTCTGGGATGAGGGTGACACCTGCAGGACAAAGTGAGAATTTTTTCTGTTGTGTTTTTGTTTTGTTTTTGTTTTCCTTTCATCACTTTACTTGGACTGGCAGAGAAATTTAGCAGGGCATGGAAGAGAGGCAGTTGAATATGAATTTCCCACTAGAGCTGCTAGATATGAATGTTTTGCTAATAATAATACAGATATAGCAATTTTTGAGTGAGGGACGCAGGGACGCATTGTGGAATAGAGGGGAGAAGGTAGACTCCTCTTGACAAATATTGGCCTTATCACTCCCCACTGTATGGCTTTAGACAAAGGCACTTCACGTTCTGAGCTGTACAACCTACACATATGAAGTAAGGACAATGGTGCTTACCTTACAGGGTTGTCTCCTAACATTTTAATGGAGATTCACAACCAGAAAACCTTAACCCAACAAAGAACAGCCTGCAATTGTTGGATTTCTGAGGTTATTCCAGGCCCCCAAACCTACTCCTTCAGGAAATGAGATGCTAAACAGATGTAACCCATAGAAAAGCTCGTCACTGAAGATCTACACCTCAGATGGGCCCAGGAAAGATAAAGAGAGGAGAGAGCCTTCCAGGGTGGTCACCCTCTAAGACTAATGAGCTCATTTCACCTGAGTCAGAGGTCTTGGTAAGTGTTTGAGGTCAGAGGCCACTGTGGGCTGTTCCCTATTCTCCTCTTTTCCAAATGGAAGGTTTTATTTCCAGTGTCACCATCTCTCTCTGTAAATGTATAATGTGACTTATGGTTTTCATTTAATCATTGCTTGCTCATGAGAAGCCACATTAGGACCCGACTAAGAAGAATATTTGTCACCTGGAGACTTGGGATTGGAGCAATAACTACTTTCTTTATGAGCGTAGGGTTGTTTATCCCACATCCTCCTGGGATGTGGATGAACATAGTTTTTATTGTAAATAGTAGCTGCATATTGATAGGGCCATCTTTGAAGATCTCTGCATGGGTAGGAGGGTGTGTGAGCCTGTGACACAGGCCTGGACAAATGCGAGAGCACAGCCCTCTGCCTCCGGTGAGGGTTCAAGGACAGGCATGAGATACAAGTGAAGTCCCTGAGAATCAGGCCTAGGTCTTTGTGCCAAACATGTAGCCGTGAGGATCAAAGCCTGGTGCTGCCTGGGGCTATTACAGGAAGGGAGACCAGGGGAAAGGGAAAGTGGAGAGAGACAGAGTAAAACAGAGACAGGAAGACACAGAGAGACAGAGAAAAGCTAGATCCGATAACATCCTTTGAGTCATTGGCTCAAGGGGTATCTCTGTCTCTGGATACAACCATGGACTTTTCTTTAGTATGAATCTTACTTCTTCTTTGTTGCTTGAACCAGATTAAGCTGAATTTTCTACTACTTGCAGCTGAATGAGTTCTTACTAACTTACACCAAAAAATGTTATACCCCCTCATAAAAAAAGAGAAATACATAAGAACACTACACAGAGATATTATTTTTCACCTGTTGTATTGCCAAAAATCCAAACACTTGATAACATGTGGTTGGACAAGCCGTGGAGTCGAAGGCATTCACAAAGAGGACGGGATCACATGTAAATTCCTACAATCCTTAAATGGGGAAGCTTGGAACATCAGTAGAAGTGATTTTATTGATTGACCACTTGATTTTTAAGAACGACCACTTTCATGCACTACATTGTGTATAATATACTTGTACCAGAGAAAGACCAATGTTCTGATTGTTCTCTATTTCCTTCCCTACCTCATTTCCATTTTCAGGCCTTTTCTTCCTTGCTTTTTGGTCCATGAGGCTGACCTCACTGAGTGTCTCACATAGGTGGGGGTTTCATCCAATGGAGGGGTGGGACATCAGCCAGGAGCCTGAAAGGGAGAAGAAGACAGGTCAAGATGTTTATTCCACAGGTTCCTGCCTTGACAAGAGTGATTCCAGAAGAGATTTTGTTTCTCTATCCCCATAGCTAATGTCAAATGGTGCCTTCCATAGCGACGGCCATCACCAGACTCTGATGATACCAATTCTTCTCCATGGTCGCTCCAGGCCAAATGCTGGTACCAGATTTCTGCTGCAGCTAATCCCTTTTTTTTTTCAGTTCCCTTAACCTTACTTATCTGTGATAGTTTGATGTTTCAAGATGAAATTAACATTAATCAGTAGACTGAGTGAGGCAGATCACCCTCCATAATGTGGGTGAGACTCGTCCAATGAGCTGAAGGCCTGAGTAAAACAAAGGGCCAATTCTCTGCCCCTCTAAGAGAGAACTCTCCTCCTGAAGGCCTTCAAACTAGAGGATCATCTCTTCTTGGTGTTCCAGACGTTTCTGATTTTCAGACTCACTTTGGAACATTGGACCTGCAGATTGGATTTGTCAACTTCCATAATCATGTAAGCCAATTCCTTATAATAAATCTCTTTATATATGGATATATAAGCTGTTGATTCTGTTTCTTTGGAGAAGCCTAACTAATGTACCATCTGCCTTAAGATATTTCCTTCATTAAATTCTCTTCAGTTAAACCCCTTGGATATGTCCTTTTTGTCCTGTGGGGGACATCACTGACTGATGCATAAACTGGTATCCGAGAATGACCCACAGAAACAAACCTTCAGAATGGATTCTGTTGCCCTTGTTTCAATGAACTCACAGATATCCTCTGCCAGAGGAAGTGGTGTGCTAGTAATCCATGGTATGTGACAATATCATAATTACTCAAGTTGTCACCGGTATAGAATGTAGTACAAGTGGATGGCAAAGCATGCTCAAATGACTACAGCTCTTAGTTGCTCTGGTAGCAATGGTGGTCACAATTTCTAGTCTGGCTGCTCCTGACTGCCTTGGAGAGCTGACAAAAAGGGGAGTGGGGTGGGATATGGGCCTAAAGACTTTGACTTCCTACTCGAAGAACAAGAAGAGAATGAAAAAGTCTCAGCAGTGGCTGAGACTTTTTCTAAAAAAAAATTAATTTTTTTCCCATTTTAATCATTTTTTCAATTCACATGCATTATTGGTTTCAGAGGTAGAGGTCAGTGATTCAACAATTGCATGTAATACCCAGTGCTCATTCCATCATGTGCCCTCCCTAATGCCCATCACCCAGTTACCCCACCCCCCACTCACCTCCCATCAAGCAACCCTTGGTTTGTTTCCTGTCATTAAGAGTCTCTTATGGTTTGTCTCCCTATCAGATTTTGTCTTGTTTTATTTAAATAATTCTTATTTAAAGGGCACAAGTGACTGAAAATTTGGTCCAAAGACTAACTGAATATGTTGCAGAGAAAGCACTATTTAGGTGTTTAACATCTCCCAGTATCATATGCCAGTTTAGGCATTAGATGAGAGCAGGATTCTGAGACTCGAAATAGGAATATTTGGGTACCTATACATGGGGCTGTGAATTTTGAACACTGAAATCTTCATTCTGCCTGCCCCGAGTAAGCAGCCTGCCCCTTCCCTCTCCTTCCCAAGGGAGCTTGACCTCCCATTCATATACTTACCTTGTTGACTTAAACCTCCAGCAGTCGCCAGAGGCGGGGGCGGGGGGGCGGGGTGTCAATTCTTCCTCCACTCAGTCTCACCATCCCTCCTTTATCTCCAGACCCCTCATGAGAGTTAAACACTGGATAGCCCAAAAGGAGAAGTACAAGGTCTTCTCTGGGAGGAGACGAAGTATACTCTTTTGTGTGGGCAGTATTGGTAACAAATACTGGCACTGATTCCAAGTGTGTTAGATAAAACATGAAGTTGTATCAGGCCAAATATATTAATATGAATCCTCACAAAGGATCTGTGGCTTAATGTGTTGGCTCAAGCACCTGAATGTAGTTACTTGAAACCTAGGCAATGGGCCTAGTGAGGGACTTTCGGAGCAAGCTGTAGAGGGCATACTTCCAAGGCTTAAGCTGATGGGAATGTGGAGGTGGATCTATTTACACAGAGGTTGCATAGCCCCCCACCCATCCCAGTCATAACCAGCAAGAGGACCAGAAGACATTTCCCGAGACATTAAGGAATGCCTTGGCCGAAGGGAACAGCAGCATCCTTAAAAAGCACTCAAAAGAGTGCTTTTCTGAGGCGCCTGGGTGGCTCAGTGGGTTGAGCCTCTGCCTTCGGCTCGGGTCATGATCCCAGGGTCCTGGGATTGGGCCCTGCATCGGGCTCTCTGCTCAGCGGGGAGCCTGCTTCCTCCTCTCTCTCTGCCTGCTTCTTTGCCTGCTTGTGATCTCTGTCTGTCAAATAAATAAATAAAATCTTAAAAAAAAAAAGAGTGCTTTTCTGACCTTTGCATCATGACCTTTGCATAAATGGTCTCTCAATGCAAAAAGCTAGGTTTAGCAGGCATGTGATAATAATGAGCTCTACCTCCACAGAACTGAGCCTGATTTCCATGAACATAAGAGGATCCTGGGATAGTAGATATAGAAAGATTGACATGGCTTTGCTTGACCATCGGCGATAACATGGGAATGGCTGTTTTAATAAGTCACGGGGTCCATGTGTTCATCAGAGTACTTTGATTCACAGTTCAATCACAATAGTCAATATTGTGCTCATTGGGGCTGGTAAACAGGGAGTAGCAAACACGATTGGTGCCGTCGATCAAGACTAATGTGCAACAACTGTCCTGCTCTTGGGGCTTCGGATCCAACAGTCCCACTGCTGCTTGTCAAGTAGGAATGCTGTATGAACATTCTGCAAGGGCAGATCTGGAGGTTGGTGTTTTTTTTTTCCCCATTTTATTAAGTTTTAAATTTTAATTCCAGCACAGTTAACATACACAGAAGGTTTTAAATTATAGCCTCTTTGCTCCACACCTATTATCCCTTTGAAAAGCACCCATGCCTTGCAACTGGATCCTGGCTGAGTCTGCGTTTCTGACCACTGGACCCCAACGCCGTGTGATCCAAACTTGCTCACTACCATTGTCTAAGCTTCGGTGTGCCCTGCTCTGAACCCCAGCACTCCAACTTGAGAGAGCGTATCACATGGGCTTTTCTGCCCTTTGGCTTCTAGCTGGGACTGGAGAATGTGAGGAGACCAGAAGTCAGGAGGAGAGAAAGGCCAGAGATTTGCCCTTACTCTCCCCCACTCTCTCCCTGCCTCGCTGTGATTCTGGCAATGGCTGTGTTCCTGGCAATGGCTGTGTTCCGGCAATGGCTGTGTTCCTCTACGGTCGCAACGCCTCTCTGTTTCTGAGATTGCTCATCTATAAAATGGAAATAACAACCAAATGGAATGAGCTGTAGGAGGATACATAATATCACTTGTGCACATCTGTAAATGCAGGGTGAGTGCTAAGTGTGGAAAGTAGAATTTCTAAAACACAGAAGATTCTCAGGGTGGGTCTGATCCAATGCCATGACTCCTTAAAAGCAGAGAGCTTTCTCCTGCTGGTGGCAGAAAGGGAAGTCAGAAAGATTCCACACTCTGAGAAGAACTTGGTGCCGTGCCCTTACTGGTTGGAGAGGAAGGGACTGTGGGAGGGGAAGGAGGCTCCTGGGGGATCAGGGAGGTGCTCCTGGCTGCCAGTGGGCAGAGAAACAGAAACCTTGGTCCAATAACCCACAAAACTGAAATCTGCCCACACCCTGAATGAACACAGGAGTGGAGCCGCCAGGAAGAGCCCAACGGAGCCAACAACTTAACTCTCGCCTTGTGGGTCCCGGAGCAGAAAGCCCAGCCACACTCCTCTGGACTTCTGATATACAGAACATGTGATAATAAATGGGGTTGTTTAAGCCACTATGTTTGTGATAACCTGTTATGGCAGCAGTAGAAAAATAATACAGATAGCTATTTTTATTATTATGAAGCAGTCATAAACAATAGAATTGGAATCAAACTAAATGCCCAGCAATAAACAATTGTACATTCATACAGTACAATGCTATGTAGTTGTTTAAAAACATATAATGAAGCTCCTTATGCATGGCTATAGAAAATTCTAATATTTAGGTTTATGTGGGAAAGAAAAAGTATAGGAGTGTCACCAGGGTGCACGGTTGATCAAACATTTGACTCTTGGTTTCGGCTCAGGTCATGATCTCAGGGTCATGGAATCGAGCCCCACATCAGTCTCCATGCACAGCACAGAGTCTGCTTGAGATTCTGTCTCCCTCTCCCTCTGCCCCTCCCTACACTGCTTGTGCTCTCTCTCTCTCTCTCTAATAAAATAAATCTTTAAAACAAAACAAAGGGGCACCTGGGTAGCTCAGTGGGTTAAGCCTCTGCCTTCAGCTCAGGTCATGATCCCCGGGTCCTGGGATTGAGCCCTGCATCGGGCTCTCTGCTCAGCAGGGAGCCTGTTTCCCTTCCTTTCTCTCTCTGCCTGCCTCTCTGCCTACTTGTGATCTCTCTCTGTCAAATAAATAAAATCTTAAAAAAAAATAAAACCAAAGAAAGTGTAGAACAAGTCTGTATCATATGGTTCCATTTACATAATACAAGGAGGCAAATTATATATTTGTATTTGTATATGCGTATGTATTAAACTCTCTGAGATGATACAGCAGACTAATAACTGTGGTTATGTGTTTTGAGACATCATAAATAAGAACTAGGCAGATAGGGGCCACAGTAGGAGGGGATTATTATATACCTTTTATGTTTTCTGACCTTTGCATCATGACCCTTGCATAAATAGTCTCGATTCAAAAAATTCGAAATGATTTTTTTGAAAAAGGAAAAATACAATCCTTATCTATACTTTGGAGCTACAGAACTCTAAACACATGTGTGAGTTTATGACTATGAACCACCAGCCCGGTAAACTGGTTTCTTTATCTTCGAGGATCTCTGGTCTGTGGCAGCCCTGAGAGATCACAGCTGAAGGACAAGAAAGAGATCGTCTATGGTTATAGCGGCCTCTGCAGGACAAACTGAGAATTTTTGTTTGTTGATTTCAGGTTTTTCTGAGACCTACATTGGAAAGGGTGAATGCTGAGTCCCCAGTAGTCTAGCTGAGCAGGAAAGTTTTAATAATGACTGATACAGACATAGTCACCCAGGTCCCACTGGGTAGGAAGTGCTATGTGGCTTCACATTTTCTCTGTATCATGTAGGTAAACGGTCTGCAGGTTCTGGGAGCATGAGTGTCTTCAAGTACACAGACTTGCCCCTTTTGAACAGTTATGTTCAAGAGTCTAACCCAAGAATCTAATAACAGGAAAGAATACATATCATGAGCTGAATTTGGGGCTGGTTACATGGTGAATTTTCAGTAGCCAGTAACCAGCACATTCTTGCACTTTCTGAACCCCCCAACCCCAGTGTCCTTGAGCTCATAGGGTTGGCTGCCCTGCAAAGGGTCACCCTGCTTCAGCCCAACACCCACTTTAGCTTTTCTCAACTTTCCATGAGGCAGCTCATGCAAATCACACAATTTAGCTTTCTTGAATCTCTTAATATGAAGCCAGCATAGCCGATCTCCCCACTCTTCACTGCTCTCAAGAGTCGGGGCCATTCTCTTTGAAACTCTTAGTGTGTCTGTTTGATTTCTCAAGAAAAATATCACAAATTATGTTTATACATTTTTTAACCCAACTGACACTAACATGTATTTATCCGCATAATGACATGACATTTTCTCCTCCGGGATTGTAATTAAACTTGAGCCTGACCTTTCCTCACCTTCAGAGCATAAAGGTTCTTCTGAGTCTCTGCTGGCCTTATGTCTATATGCACAGCATCACATTTTTAGAGTGATAGGCTCCTGCATGTGTGTAAGAAGAAAGCAAAATAGAATTTGAGGTCAAAAGCTGGAAGACATTCATTAGGAATTTTAAACCATGAATAAATGTAAAAGGTTTTATAATTCAGTGAAAGGCATACTTAGTAGGTTAACAAGCTAGGCAAGCATGATTATCTAAAGAAAATAAGTATAGAGTTATGTTTAGAGTTTATGTTTATATCTAAAATAGGAGGGTTGATTCCTGGCTCCCACTATGTTTAAAACAACTAGAGAAGAGAAAACCAGACAGGGAAAGGATGTGATGATTATGATTTGAAGTAGCGCAGGATCTAGACAGAATTAGGGGGAAAACAAGGGAAGAAAGAACCCTGTGCTTCCAAGCAGATGGTGCTGCATATCATAAATATTGTGATGAAGATAATGACCCAGGGGGTTCTGGGCTGGTCAGATGACACTCTCGTGGGGATTTCAACAACCCAGATGACAGGAATTACAGAGCGGGACTAGTCGTGATTAGTAAAAAAATCTATGCTGTAATTGACACGAGATAGGCTCAACCACAGAATAATGAATACAGAATATGGCAAATGAAGTGGTAACATATAATATTGATAATCGCAGAATATTGCTAAAGGATTCAGACATGAAGTTGGTAAATTCTAAGCCATGTGGCAATAAACGGATATATGGATGTCAGGTTCCTTGATATTACTCAAGTTAAAACAAAGGGAGGCCGGAGGCAGTCATCACTGAAATGGATATTTGCAGGATGAAAAATTAGATGGCCAACCCCAAACAACAATTTAAGAGCTAAAACATGGAAAGATTATAGAAAAGCAAAACCATACTGATGAAATAAGGAGAGATGGCCTGAGCATAAGGCACACTTATAAAACAAATTGTTGTTCAGACAAGCGTAGATGAAGATTGGAACATTTCTAAGGCAGCATCTCCCCAGGAAAGAATCACAATTACGGGAACAGCTAAAAGTGTGGGTTGGATGTAATGATGTCCCAGTTGAGATAAACATGGTTAGGACAGAATTTGTCTGCTGAAAGATATGGAGAAGATTATTGTATACCAGAGTGGACTGGAGAGAAATAGGGGGAGAGAAAGCATATATCAAGAAATCTATTAGAAAAGACAGAAAAGGAAGACAACTCTCTCCATTTATTATGGACATGAGAAGCATGGGCAACCTCCAAGAGACAGAGTATTAGACTACCTACGTAGGGATGAATGGGCTTCATGCAGCCCCCAACCAAAGAACCTCTCCTGTTCCAAAAGAGAAAAAAGGAATGGATGGTTGAAAAAAACAAAACAAAAACAGGGAAAAGCTCAGATAGAGGGTTAAGAGAAAGCCGGGAACTCCTAAGTAGAAACATGGCATTCTTTTATCTTCCCGGATCAGGAGATTTTTCTCTATATTATCTGTTAAAATGGAATTGAATTTTTAATGTCAAGATTACTAGATAAAGGATCAGAAATATCAATAGTCTCAGGAAAAATGCCCAAGAGTATATAAAGGCAATAAAAAGGTAAAACTTAAAATGTTAGGAAGAACTCTTAGGGAATTTATTTAGTATTTTTATTGTGGGAAAATGTATTATAACTTTGAATCATTTCTTAAGTGTGCATAAAGATGAGATATTTAGATTTTCTTCGCGAGTCAGTTTTGGTAACTGAAATTTTTCTAGAAATGTGCCCACTTCATCTAGGTTTTCAAGGTCATTGGCTTCAAATCCTTGCTGCAGTGGCAGCTCAGTGGTCCCTTTGTGATATTTTTGTGAACTAATTATGGACTCATAAGAAGTTACAAAAGTAGTACAAAATGTTCCTTTATACCCTTCATGCAAGTCCTCCTAATAGTAACATTGTATAATATGAAAACCAGGAAGTTGATATTGGCACAATTAACTACACACAGACCTTACTTGGATTCCACCAGTCTTTACATTTTTTTAACTACATTTTATAGTTCTATGAAATTGAATCACTTGTATAGATTCGTATAGCTACCGTCGCAGTCAAGATATGGAAGATATGTTCCATCATCTCAAAGGTCCTCCAATGTGCTACACTTCTATAATCATACCCCCCTGGCACCTCCCTCCTTAACCCCTGACAACCACTGAGCTGTTCTCCATCTTTGTGATTTTGTCATTTCAAAATTAAATGAATGGAATCATATGGTATGCAAACCTTAAATATTGCCTTTCCCTCACTCAGCATGATGGATGATGTTGAACTGCTCTTTATGTGTTGATTTGCAACCCATATTCCCTCTTTTTTTTTTTTTTAAGATTTATTCATTTATTTGAGAGAGCAACAGAGAGAGCATGAGGGGAAGGAGGGGCCGAGGGAGGGGGAGAAGCAGATTCCCCGCTGAGGTTGGAACCCTATGCTAGGCTCCATCCCAGGACCCTGAGATCATGACCTCAGCCAAAGTCAGATGCTGATCCCACTGAGCCTCCCAGGTGCCCCCACTAGTCCCTCTTTGGTTAAGTGTCTGTTTCAGTCTTTTTCTAATTGTGTTATTTGTGTTTTTATTGTTAAACCTGAAGAGTTCTTTATAGCTCTGGGATGCAAGTCCTTTGTCAGGTATGTGATTTGCAGATATGCTTTCCCAGTCCGTGGCTTGTCCTTTTAACCTCTTAAAATGGAATTTTTCATAGAGCCAGAGTTCTTAATTTTGATGAAGTCCAATTTATCAATGTGTTTCTTTTGTGGATTATACTTTCGATGTCATATCTAAGAATTTTTTGCTTAGCCCTAGGTCACAAAGTTTTTTTCTTAAAGATCTCCTCTTAAAAAGTATTACAGTTTTACATGTTCTCTTATGTCCCATTTGGAGTTAATTTGTGTGTAAGGTGGCAGGTTTACAACCCAGTTCATCTTTCTTGCTGTGAATATCCACTTGTTCTGGTACCATGTGTTAATAGTACTATTCTTTCTTCATTGAGTTGCTTTTGCACCTCTGTCAAAATCTACTGGCCATACTTCTATAGGTCTATTTTTATGTTGTCTATTCTGTTCCATTGATCTGTGTCTATACCTCTATAAACCTGTCTTGATTACTGCAGCCACACAGTAAGACAAACCAAGGTAATCTGATTTCTCCAACTTTATTCTTCTTTTTCAAAAATATTCTTTAAATATTTTATTTATCTATTTGAGAGGAAGAGAGAGAGGGAGAGAAAAAGAGTAGGGACAGGAGCAGAGGGAGAAGCAAACTCCCTGCTAAGCAGGGAGCCTGATGTGGGGCTCCATCCCAGGACCCTGAGATCATGACCTGAGCTGAAGGCTGATGCTTAACAGACTGAGCCACCCAGGCGCCCCTGTAGATGCTTTTTATGAGATTGAGGAGATTTCCCTTTATTCCTAGTTTTCTGAGAATTTTATCATGAATGGGAGGCGTTAAATATTTTTTCAGAGCTTTTTCTATGCCAATTTATATAATTGTGTGGGTTTTCTTTTTTCTCTGTTTATGTGTCCAGTTACATTGATTTTTAAATATTGAACTAGCCTTTTATTTCTGGAATGACTCTTGCTTAGTTGTGATACATAATTCTTATATCATAAGCTATACTTATGTGTACATACATTATATATGTAAGATACAGAATATGTACATATTGCTGGATATAATTCTTAATATTTTGTTGAAGACTTTTATTGTGTAGTTTTCTTATTTTGTCCATCTAATTTTAGTACGAGGGTAATACCAGCTTCATAAAATGAGTTGGGAGATGTTTCCTCCTCTTTTATTTTCCAAAAAAAGATTATATAGAAGATGTTAATTCTGATTTAAATGTTTGGGAGAAATGTCCATTTAAACCATCTTGGCTTGCAGGTTTCTTTTTCTGGAGCTCTGTAATTTCTAAATTAATTTATTTGGTAATTATCAGACTATTCAGATTATCTGTTTCATTTTTAGTGAGTTTCAATAGGTTGTGGTTTTCCAGAAACTGATTCATTTCATCCAAGTGATCAAATGTCTGCGTGTACAGTCAACAGTAGTATTTCCTTATTATCCATTTAATATGCACAGGGTTTGCATTGATAGTCCCTTTCTTGTGCCTAACATTGGTATTTTGCATCTTTTCTCTTTTTTTCTCTATTATAAGTTTTTTTTCTCTATTATAAGTTTATCAATTCAATTGATATTTTTAATCAACCAGCTTTCAATTTTATTGATTTTTCTCTACTGTTTTTGTTTTCAACCATTGATTTCTATGTCTTAATTACTTCCTTCCTTCTGCTTGTGTTAATTTTTCTCTTCCTTTCTAACTTCTTGAGGAGGAAGCTAAACTTACCGATTTAAGATTTTTCCTTTTTTCTAATATTAGCATTTGGTGCTAAAAATTTTCTTCTAAGCAGTTGGCTGCATCCTACCCATTCATTCTGATATGTTTATTTTCATGTTTATTTGCTTCAGTGTAATTTCTAATTTCCTTTTAGGATTCTTCTCTGACTCATGGATTATTTGAAAGTATGTGGATAAATTCTAATTTAAGTACTTAAAGATATTCCTACTTTCTTTCTAATGCATTTCTAGTTTGATTACATTATAGTCAAAGAACATATTTTGCATGATTTTAATTCATTGAAGTTTGCTGAGGCTTCTCATAAAACCAAAGATATTCTTGGTGAATATTCTGTGTACAGTTGAAAAGAATTTGTATTCTGATGTTGCTGGGTGGAGGAGTCTATAAATATAAATCAGATCTCATTGATTGATGGTATTTTTCAGTTCTGCTATATCCTTACTGATTTTATTCTTTGTCGGGTATATCAACTACTGAGCATTGAAGTCTCCAACTGCAATTGTAAATTTGTCTATTTCTCTTTTTCACTTCTCTCATTTTTTGTTTTATGTATTTTGAAGCTTGGTTGTTTGATGTACACACAATGAGAATTGTGTTGTCTTTTTGGGTGGATTGACTCTTGTCAATATGTAATGTGTTGTTTCTTCTTTGGTCTGAAGTTGACTTTACCTAATATTAATACAGCCACTCACATTTTATTTTAGTAATATTTGGGTGGTATACTTTTTCCACCTTTTTACTCTTAACTATATCATTATATTTAAAATGAGTTTCCTGAAAAGGTGCTCAACATAACTAAACACCAGAGAAATGCAAATCAAAACCACAATGAGATATCACTTACACAGTCAGAATGGCTAAAATAAAAAAGATAAGAAATATCAAGTATCAGCAAGAATGTGGTTTTCCCACATACTAGTAGGAATGTAAATTGATGCAGCCACTGGGGACAACAGTGTGGAGATTGCTCAAAAAATTAAAAATAGAACTACTGTATGGTCCAGTATGTGTTGACTGCACACACATACATTTGATCACTTGGATGAGATGAATCAGTTCCTGGAAAACCACAACCTACTGAAACTCACTAATAAATTTATTTGTTTAACAAATAAATAATAAATTACTGGGTATTTACCCAAATAAAGCAAAAACACTAATTCAAAATGATACATGCACCCCTATGTTTTACTGCAGCATTATTTACAATAGCTAAAATATAGAAGCAACCTAAGTGCTCATCAATAGATGAATGGATAAAGATGATGTGGCGTATATGTAATGTGTATATATATGTACATTAGATCCTGCCCCTTGTGACCCCATGGATGGAGCTACCAGGTAATATGCTAAGTGAAATGAGTCAGACTGAGAAAGATAAATGCCATATGATTTCATTTATATGTGGAATCTAAAAAACAAAACTAGTGAACAAACAAAAAGCAGAAACAATAATTACAGGGATCAAATTGGTGGTTGCCAGAGGGAAGAGGAGTGGAGACATGGGCAGAAGAGAGAGGGAGTGGGAGGTACAGACTTGCAGTTGTGGAATGAATAAGTCACAGGGATAAAAACAAGCGTAGGTACAGCATCGGGAATATAGTCAACAGGATTGCAATAGTGCTGTATGGTGACAGATGATACGCTACACTTGATGGTAGCAGAACATACACGGTTGTTAAATCACTATGTTGTACACCTAGAACTAATGGAACAGTGTATGTCAACTGTACTTCAATAACAATAAATAAATAAACGAAATTTCTTGCTAATAGCATACAGTTTGGTCATAGTTTTTATTCACTCTGTTAATATGTTAGTTATGCATTTACATAGCAACAATGTTATAATTTTACTTTCAATTGACTACCGAAAATTTTTAAAACTCATAAGGAGAATGATATTCTATTTTACTTACCCATATATTTACCCATTCTATAGCTCTTTCTTTATTCTTGATGTTCTAGGTTTCTTTCTATTATTATTTTCTTTCTGTTGGAATAATTTATTTCAGCAATTCTTTTAGGTCAGTTCTGCTAATAATTTTTTTTTTTTACTTTTTCTTCTTTTTATTTCACCTTTATTCTTAAAGTCTATTTTTGGTGGATATAGAATTCTGAGTTTATAGTAATTCTTTTCTTTCAGCAACTGAACTTATTTTGCCACTTCCTTTTGACTCCAATCATTTCTGATAAGAATATCACTGCTATTTGAGTTGTATTATTTGAAATGTGTTTTTTTGTTTCTGGGTCTTCTGTGATTTTTTTCTTTGTTTTTGTTTTCAGAAGCTTGATATGATGTGTCTGGGAATGGACTCCCTTGGGTTCATCTTGTTTGTCATATACTCAGTTTCTTAAATCCATCATTTATATCTTGCCAGATTAGGAAATTTTTCATCATTTTTTAAAGATTTTATTTATTTATTTGACAGACAGAGATCACAAGTAGGCAGAGAAGCAGGCAGAGAGAGAGAGGAAGAAGCAGGCTCCCCGCCGAGCAGAGAGCCTGATGTGGGGTTCGATCCCAGGACCCTGGGATCATGACCTGAGCTGAAGGCAGAGGCTTAACCCACTGAGCAACCCAGGCGCCCCCATCATTTTTGTTAAGAAATTTCTCAGCCCCACACAATTTCCCCTTTTTTGGGGGGACTCTGAGGACACAAATGTTACATCTTATATTTTTGTTCCATAGTTTCCTAAGGTTCTGTTCATTTTTTTTTCTTTTCAAAGATTTTATTTACTTATTTGACAGACAGAGATCACAAGTAGGCAGAGAGGCAAGCGGGGGGTGGGGGGAAGCAGGCTCCCTGCTGAGCAGAGAGCCTGATGCGGGGCTCAATCCCAGGACCCCAGGATCATGACCCGAGCTAAAGGCAGAGGCTTTAACCCACTGAGCCACCCAGGCACCCCTCTGTTAATTTTTTTTTTAATTGCCTTTTTGACTGTGTTCAGATTTTGTAATTCCTATTGATATACCTTCAAGTTTACAGAAGATTTTTGCATCTATAGTCATGAGAGATATTGGTCTATAATTTCCCTTTCTTGTAATGTCTTTGGTTTTAATTTTAGGAAATGTTAGCTTCATAAAATTAGTTTGGAAGTATTCCCCCAGCTTCTATATTCTGAAAGGGATTGTATTGATGTAACTTCTTCTTTAATTTTTTTCTTGTTGTTGTATGTGTGTGTGTGTGTGTGTGTGTGTGTTATGTTAGTCACATTACAGTACATCATTTGTTTTTGATGTGGTGCTCCATGATTCATTGTTTACATATAACACCCAGTGTTCTGTGCAGTCTGTACCCTCCTTAATACCCATCACCTGGCTCACCCATCCCCCCCACTCCTCCTAAAACCCTCTGTTTTCCGGAGTCCTTAAATGTTTGCTAGAATTCAGCAGTGAACACATCTGGTCTTGGCACTGGTTTTTTGGGAAGGTGATCAATTATTGATTCAATTTCTTTAATAGATGTAGGCCTATTCAGATTGTCTATTTTTTCTTGTGTGTGTTTTGGCAAATTGTAGCTTTCAAAGAACTCATCAGTTTCATCTAAGTTATCAAATTTGTGGGCCTAGATTTATTCATGGGATTCCATTTTACCCTTTTAATGTCAGGCAATCTGTAGTGGTGTCTTCTCTTTCATTTCTGATATTAGCAATTTGCATCCTTTTTCTCTTGATGAGGCTGGCCAGAGGCTTGTCGATTTTATTGAACTTTTCAAAGAGACAGCTATTTGATTAATTTATTCTTTCTATTGATTTCCTGTTTTCAATTTCATTGATTTCTCCCCTGATTTTAATTATTTCTTTTTTCTACTTATTTTGTATATAATTTCCTCTTTTTTTTTTCTTAAATATCCAGCCAAATATAGAAAGCTCTAACTCAGGGCACCTGGGCGGCTCAACTGGCTGGGCAGCTGCCTTCGACTTAGGTCCTGATCCTGGAATCCCAGGCTCCCTGCTCCGTACGGAGTCTGCTTCTCCTTCTGCCCCCCACCCACCGACTCATATTCTCTCTTTCTCATTCTCTCTCTCAAATAAATAAATAAAATCTCAAAAAAAAACCCTCTAATTCTGTAAGATGACAGTATGTTAACTACTTTACTATAATTTAAAGATTAAAGGAAAACAGTACTAAGAGTACTATAGTACTAACTATAAAAAGAGATAAATTATGACATCAAAAAAATAAAAAGGGAGAGAATAAAGGGGCAGTTTTTGCATATAACTAATGTTAAGTTGCTACAAGAATAATATGGACTGTTAATTCATAAGATGTTTTATGCAAGCATCATAATAACTACAGAACAAAAACATAAAAGATTCACAAAAGACAAAGTGGAGGGAATCAGAGCATACCACCATGGAAAATCACCAATTCATAAAGAGAGTCTCCAGGAGAGGAAAAAGGGAATGATAAAAAGGCAAAACAGTCAGAAAGCAACTGATAACATGGCATTGGCAAGTCCTTACATATCAATAATTACTCTAAATGTAAATGGATTGAACTACCTAATCAAAAGGCACAGAGTGGCTGGATGGATTTAAAAATGAGACCCAAAAGGGGCGCCTGGGTGGCTCAGTGGACTAAAAATGAGACCCAACTATATGCTACCATCAAGAGACTCACTTCAACTTTAAGGACACTTTCAGGCTCAAAGTGAAGGGATGAGCAAAAATATTCCATGCAAGTGGAAACCACAAGAAAGTGAGGGTGGCTATATTTATAATCAGACAAAATAGATATTAAGCGAAAAATGGTGAGAAGAGTAAAGTAGGTCATTATATAATGATAAAGGGGTCAACTAGTCAAGAAGATACAACTATTATAAATATGTATGCACCCAACATTAGAGCACCTAAATACATTCAGCAAATACTAACAGATCTGAGGGGGAAAAAAAAACAATACAATAATAATTGTATTAAAATGGGGTCTTCAATACCCCATTTTAAATAATGGATAGATCATCCAGACAGAAAATCAATAAGGGAACACAAAAATTGAACTATTTTTTAGGCCAAAGAGACATATACAAAGTGACCAACAGGCCAAAGAAAAAGCCAAAAGAGAAATAAAAACATGAACAAACAAATGGAAATACAAAATATCAAAATTTATGGGATGTAGCAAAAGCAGTTACTTGAAAGAATTGCCTACACTAAGAAAAAAAAAATATCTCAAATAAACAACCTAAGTTTATATCTCAAAGAAAAACAATAAACTAGGTCCAAATTAGTAGAAGGAAGAAAATAATAAAGATCAGAGCATAAATAAATGAAATAGAGATCAGAAAAACAATAGAAAATATCAACAAAATTAAGAGTTGGGTTTTAAAAAGATAAACAAAAATAACAAAACTTCATTTAGACTAAGCAAAGAAGAGAGGAGTCTCAAATAAGAAAATTAAAAATGAGAAAGAAGACATTACAAATGATACCACAGAAATCCAAAAAGTTATAAGAGACTACTCTAATTATATTCCAACAAACTAGATAACTCAGAATAAACAAACTCCTAGAAACATACAACCTACAGGACTGAATCTTGAAGAAATAGAAAAACTGAACAAATCCATAATGAGGGAGGAGATTGAATCAGTAATAAAAATAATCTCCCGACAATGAAAAGCCCAGGACCAGATAGTTTCCCTAATAAATTCTACCAAACATTTAAAGGAGAATTAATGCCAATCTTGCTCAAAATCTTCCAAAAAATTGAAGAGGTGGAAACACTTCCAAACTCGTTTACAAGACTAGTATTACTGTAACACCAAAAACAGATAAGGACTCTACAAAAAAAAGAAAACTAAAATAGATGTAAAACTTTTCTTTTTTTTTTTTTTTTAAAGATTTTATTTATTCATTTGACAGAGAGAGATCACAGGCAGAGAGGCAGGCAGAGAGAGTGAGAGGGAAGCAGGCTCCCTGCCGAGCAGAGAGCCCGATGCGGGACTCGATCCCAGGACCCTGAGATCATGACCTGAGCCGAAGGCAGAGGCTTAAACCACTGAGCCACCCAGGCGCCCGATGTAAAACTTTTCAATGAAATATTAGAAAATTAAATTCAATAGCACATTAAAAGGATTATACACCATGATCAAGTTCCAATTATTCCTGGGGTACCAGGGTGGTTCAACATATATGCAAACAATGAATTATGGAACACTACATCAAAAACTAATGATGTACTATATGGTGATTAATATAACACAACAAAAAATAAAAACATATACTCCAATAAATGTGATATATCACATTAATAGAATGAAAAGTAAAAATTACATGATCTTCTCAATAGATGCAGAAAAAGTATGTGATGAAATACAACCGTCTTCCATGATAAAAACTCCCAACAATTTGGGTATAGTCATTACATCATTCAACATAATAAAGGCCGTATATGACAAATCCACACCTAACCCCATACTCAACAGTGCAAGCTGAAAGCTTTTCTTCTACGATCAGAACAAGACAAGAGTGCCGACTCCTACCACTCGTATTCAACATAGTACTGGGTGTCCTAGCTAGAGCAATCAGGCAAGTTAAAGAAATAAAAGGCATCCAAATTAGAGAGGAATAAATAAAACTCTCTTTATTTTCAGATGATACGATTTTATATGCAGAAAATCTTAAAGTCTCTACAAAAAAACAAACAAACAAACAAACAAAACCTTATTTTACACACTCAAAAAATTCCCTCAAACTGGGTTAAAGACGTGAACATAAAACTTGAAACCATAAAACTCCCAGAATTCATAGGTGGTAAACTCTGTAATATAGGCTTAGCAGTGATTTTTTTTTTTTAATCTGACACCAAAAGCATAGTCAACAAAAACAAAAATCAACAAATGGAACTACATCAAAGTAAAAAGCATCTCCACAGAAAAAGAAACCATCAATAAAATGAAGACAACCTACAGAATGGGAGAAAATAACTGCAAATCATATATCTGATGAAGGGTTAATATCCAAAATATAGAAAGAAATTCAACCCCAAAGCAAACAAACAATCTAATTTAAAAATGAGCAGAAATTTTTAATAGACATTTTCCAAAGAGGACATACAGGGAGCCAATAGGTACGTGAAAAGATGCTCTGTATCAGTAATCATTAGAAAAACACGAAGAAACCACAACGAGATATCACCTCATACTTGTTAGGATGGTCATCATCAAGAAGACAAGAGGTAAGTGTTGGTGAGGATGTAGAGAAAAGGGACCCCTTGTGCACTATTGCTGGGAATGTAAACTGGTGCAGCAAGTATGGAAAACAGTATGGAGTTTCCCCCAAAAGATAAAAAATATGATTCAGCAATTCCACTTCTAGGTATCGATCCAAAGAAAATGAAAATACTAATTCAAAAAGCTTTTGTATACTCATGTTCATTGTAGTATTATTTACAATAGCCAAGATATGAAACAACCTAAGTATCCATGAATGGACGAATGGATAAAGGTGAATGGAATATTATTCAGTCATTAAAAAGAATGAAATCTTGTCATTTTCTTCTTTTTCATTCCTTTTTTTTCATTCAACATGGAATGACCTCAGGAACATTACTTATTATGCTAGGTGAAATGAGTCAGGTAGAGAAAGATAAATACCATATGATCTCCCTTATACACAGAATCTAAAATAAAAATAATCAAGTTCATAGAGGCAGAAAATAGTTTGGTAGTTTTAAGAGGCAGGGATGGGGGTCTGAGAGAAATGAATGAACTTTTTGTTTTGCATTTAGCTTAAATAACTTGTATAAAATTAAAAAATAAATAATGACTTGATTTTCCATCACAATAAGAGTTTATGGGCTTTGGAAAACACTCTATGTCTTAGCCATTGTAAGAAGTTACTTACAATACAACATTAGTTTTCCAAATTAATAATAATAATAATTAAATTTAACCATAAAAATCATGACCCCTTGAGTAGAAAGTGTTGTAGTAAACATAACTTGAAATTTTGTATTTCATAAGAAAAATCTAAATAGTCCAAAAAAAAAAAAAATAACCTCACTCAAACAGCTGCAAAGGCTTTAGAAGTCATGTAATTTATGTAACTTTTGTTGGCTTCATGGTTAAATACAGAATTTTAGTTGATTTCTTTTAATTGTAAGAAAAAAAATTCAACTTCAAAAACAAAAGAATTCCAAGCCAATTAAGTGGCAAAAGCATAGTTTTTTTATTTTTCAGGAAATCATGATGGAACAATGTCTTGTATGGGGTGGGGCAAAGAAATTTCAACTATTACCTTGTACCATATAAAAAATTAACTCAAAATGCAGTCTACAATTTAAAGCTATAAAATATGTAAAGTAAAACCTAAAGTTATAAAATGTACATAAAAAAAGATTAGCTAAATCCTTTTTATCTTGAGTTAGGAAAAGAGTTTTTACATTACCAAAAGCACCATCTGTAGTAGAAAAATGATTAATTGAGCTTCATCAAAATGTAAGACTTCTGTATAAAAAGACTAATATTATTTGATTTTAAGAATTATTAGAAAGCTATAATAATTAAAATAGCATGCACTCCTGTAAAAGTAGAAAAATAGATCAATGGGACAGTATAGAGCAAGAATTTGCAAATTTTTCTTAAAAGGACATATATGTGGGGCACCGGGGTGGCTCAGTCAGTTAAGCTGCCAAATCTTGTTTTCCATTCAGGTCATGATCTCCGGGTCCTGGGATTGAGCCCGGAGGAGGGTTTCGCACTGAGCGAGGAATCTGTTTCAGGATTCTCTCTCTCTCCCTCTGCACCCACTTTGTTCTATCTCTGTCTCTCTGTCTCTCAAATAAATAAATAAGTCTTTTAAAAAGGCAATATATGTTAAATATTTTAGGGTTAGTGGCTAAGAAGAAAAATTGAAGTTCTTATTAGGTATCTACAAACCATTTGAAATGAAGCCAATTAAAAATGTAAAAGGCTTTCTCAGCCTACAGACATTAGAAATACAGGTGGCTATTCATATTTGACCCACAGGCCATAATTTGCCAAACCCTGGTATAGAGATTCCAGAAATAAGCCCATATATATATGAATAAGTTTTTTTTTCATTTATTTGTTTGTTTGCTTATTTTCCAAAATCATGAAAGCAATGCAATGGAGAAAGGATAGCCTTTTTATTTTTATTTATTTATTTATTTTTAAATATTGTATTTATTTGATGGAGAGAGACACAGTGAGAGAGGGAACACAAGCAGGGGGAGTGGGAGAGAGAGAAGCAGGCCTCCTGCTAAGCAGTAGCCTGAGGCAAGGCTTGATCCCAGAACCCAAGATCATGATCCCAGGGAAAGGCAGATGCCCAAGGACTGAGCTACCCAGGCACCCCAGGATAGCCTTTTTAAACAAATGGTGCTGAAACAGTTGGTCATCCCTGTGCAAATTCATGAACTTGAATCCACACCTCACTCTGATACAAAAATTAACTCAAAAGAGATCTTAGACTGAAAGCTAAAACTTGAACATATAAAACTATCAAAAGAAAACATAGGAGAAAATTTGTGTGACCTTGGATTAGGTAAAATTTTCTGAGATAAGACACCAAAAACACAATCCATTAAAGAACACAGTAATAAATTGGGCTCCATCAAAATGAAAAACTTCTGTCCTGTAAAAAATACTTCACACTGCTCACAATGGCTAAAATTAACAACACAAGAAACAACAGATGTTGGCAAGGAGGTGGAGAAAGGGGAACACACTGCTGGTGGGAATGCAAACTGGTGCAGGCACTCTGGAAAACGGTATAGAGGTTCCTCAAAAAATTAAAAATAGAGTTATCCTACAACTCAGCAATTGTACTACTAGGCATTTATTTATCCAAAGGATACAAAAATAGTGATCTTAAGGGGCACACGCACCCCGATGTTTATAGCAACAATGTCCACAATAGCCAAAATATGGAAAGAGCCCAGATGTCCATGGAATAGATGAATGGATAAAGAAGATTTGGTGTATATATATATATATATATATAGAGAGAGAGATTTGGTATATATAGATTTGGCATATATATATAGAAAATAGTTCAAATGACAACACATTTTTTGTTAGAAACCAGGTTAGGAGGACTGAAGAAAGTGGTACTGTATTTTTTAAGTGCTGAAAGAAAAGAATTGCTAAACCAGACTTTTATACCAAGTTAAAATATTCTTTAAATGAAGTGGAAATCAAGACATTCTCAGATGAAAGAAAACTGAACAAATTTGCCACCAGCAAAGAATGAATGAAAAGAAAAGAATGGCTAAAGGAATTTTTCTAACTAGAAAGGAATAGCTAGAAGAACATTCAAACAACAAGAAGGAGAGAAAAAGATGGTAAGCAAATGTATGGGTAAATACAACAGGCTTTCCCTTTCCACTTGAGTTTTCTAAATTATGTTTGATAGTTGAAGCAAAAATTATAACACTGTCTGATATGTACAGTATAACAAAATATTTTTTAAATTACACTATAAATGGAAGAGGAAAAAGCAACACAAAAAAAGGTAAGATTTCTCTACTTCATTTGAACTGGCAAAATGATAACCCCAGTAGACCATCTAGAACAACCATTTTAAAAAGTATACCAAAAAAATGCTCTCAAAAACATATATAAATCAAAATGGAATTCCAAAAACTGTTCAATGTATCTGAGTAAGGCAGAGAAAAAAATAGAGAAATAAAAAAAATAGAGAAATAAAAGCAAAAGAAGAAAAATAAAATTAAAAAATGAACTTCACACTTTAAGTTTAACATATGAATAATTTCATTAAATATAAAATTTATTTTAAAATTGATAGCATAAATCTATCAATTAAAAGACAAAAATTGGCAGAGTTGATCATAAAACACAATTTATTATAGTCTGTTTATGGAAAAACTCACTTCAAATATAATGATACTGACTAGTTGAAACCAAAAATATGGGAGAAGATATATTATATAAACATTAATCAAAATAACATAAGAATGGCTATATAATTCCAGAAAAAGTAGATTTCAGAACAAAGAACATTACCAGAGAGGGAGAGGGGACAGTTACACAGCAATAAAAGAGTCAATCCTCTAAAAAAAGATAGTGATCTTAAATGGGTATGGGACAAACAACAGAGCTGAAATTATGAGACAAAATTTGATAGAACTCAAGGAGATATAGACAAATCTACAATTACAGTTGGAGACTGTAACACCTCTGCAACAATTGAGAGAACAACTAGGCAGAAAATCAGCAGGATATAGAAGTCAGTAAGACCATCATCTGACAGGATCTAACGGACGTATAAGGAACACTCTTCGCAGCAAAAGCAGAATACACAAACTTTTTCGGTTGCCCGTGGAACATATTCCTGGTTCATCAAACAAACCTCATTTATAGAACTAAGATGTACATTAGAATATAGAATAAAGGGGCACCTGGGTGGCTCAGATGGTTAAGTGTCTGCCTTCAGCTTAGATCATGATCTCCAGGTCCTGGATGGAGCCCCAAGTCAGGCTTCCAGCTCAGCAGGGAGTCTGCTTCCCCCCTCTTTCTCTGCTTCTCTCCCTTCTTGTCCTCTGTCTCTGTCTCTCTCTCAAATGAATAAATAAAATCTTAAAAAAAGAAAATAGAATAAATTTTTAAATCAGTAATCTAAGGTCCCACCTTAAAGACCTAGGGAAAAAAGGGAGAAAAATAAATCCAAACAAGCAGAAGAAAGGAAATAATAAAGATAAGAACAAAAATTGGTAAAATAAAAAAAAATAGAGAAAATGAAAGAAAAGTAACAACCATTAATATAGAAAACAACTTGAATGAATCTCCAGAGAATTACACTGAATGAAAAAAGCCAATCCCAAAAGTTTACATAATGTATTATTCCATTTACATAACATTGTTGAAATAAATTTAAGAGTTTTATTTTTAAAATGAAAAACAGATCAGTTGTCAACAGGGGTTAAGGGGTTAAGTTGTCAACAGGTGTAAGCAGAGGGAAAGTAGGTGTGGATATAAAAGGGCAATATATAGGTTCCTTTTGTTGATGGAAATGTTTTGTATTTTGATTGTATCGGTGCCTGATTGTATCCTGGTTGCTATATTTTACTACTGTTTTGCAAGACATTATAATTGAAGGAAATTGAATAAAGGACACATAGGATCTCCATTTTTTTTTTTTTAAGATTTTATTTATTTGACAGACAGAGATCACAAGTAGTCAGAGAGGCAGGCAGAGAGAGAGCGCGGGAAGCCAGGCTCCCCGCGGAGCAGAGAGCCCAATGCGGGGTTCGATACCAGGACCTTGAGATCATGACCTGAGCCGAAGGCAGAGGCTTTAACCCACTGAGCCACCCAGGCGCCCCGATCTCCATAATTTTTTACAACTGCATGTGAATCTACAATTATGTCAAAATAAAAAATTGAATTAAAAAGGAATATATAATCACAATTTTCAAAACTCAATAGTGATTAAACAAACTCCTCAATCAAAAATTATTAAAAGATTTGTACATACAGTTCACCAGAGAAGGAAAAAAGGGCATGAAAACACTTTCATCACCATTAATCATTAGGTATGTACAGATTAAAAGCACAATGAGAGGGGCACCTGGGTGACTTAGTGGGTAAAGCCTTCGGCTCAGGTCGTGATCTCAGGGTCTTGGGATTGATCCCAGAGACTGACTCCCCGCTCAGCGGGGAGTTTGCTCTCCCTCTCCCTCTGCCCCTCTCCCTGAGCCCCCTTCCTTGCCCCCCAGCTTGTATTTGCTCTCTCACTCAAATAAAATCTTAATAAAAGCACAGTGAGATACCACTATACACATATCAGAATAGCTGAAATTTGAAAACCGACAATAATAAGTGCTAAGAGGGAGACAAAGCAACTTGAACTCCCATTATTGTTGGTGAGAATGCAAAATGGCATAGCCACTTTGGAAAACATTTTCGTAGTTTCTTATAAAGTTTAATATCCTTGTCATACAAGCCAATAATCATACTCCTCTGTTCACACAAAATTAAACATAAATGTTTATAACAAATTTACCTATAGTCATCAAAAACTAGAAATAACCCAAATATCCTTCCATTTGTGACTGAATCATCAAACCATATTACATCCACACAATGGGATACCATGCAGTAATAAAGAAGTACAAATTCCCGATACAATAATGTGAATGATTATCAAAGGAACAGTGCTAACTGAAGGAAGCTAACTCAAAAAACTACAACACTCTATGATCGCATCTACATGACATTCTTGAAAAGACAAAATTGTGGGGACAGAAAAATTGATGGCTGCAGATGATGGGGACAGGGAAGGAGGTGTGACTATGCAGTGACACAGGGAAACTCTGGAGGAGATAGAACTGCTCTCCATCTTGAGAAAGTAAGATGGTAGTCACATGAGTGTAGGCATCTATGAATATTGGAGTAGCTGGGATTTGAATACCAGGAGACAAGAATGCCATCCTTGGCTCTCCTCTTTACTAGCCATGTGACCCTAGACATTTTGCTCTCCTTGTCTGTTTCTCTTTTTTTCCCATTTTGGAATAAGGAAAATGAACTATATGACCTCTAAGTCGTCTTTACTTAAAAACGTGTACTATTTTGACATTGTAGTATATGCCAACAATGACCACCCTGGGAATCTGAAATCCTGAATTTTAGACAACTCTGTCACATTCTAGCTTTCTTCTTTTAGAAACATTGCTCTACTTTCTGAGACTTCATTTATTCTACAAAATGAAAGTGGGTAATATGCCATTGCATATATATGCCACATTGTCTCTATCCATTCATCTACTGATGGACACTTAGGTTGTTTCCGTGTTGGCTGCTGCATGGTGTGCAGATGTCTCTGCCAGATACTGATTTTATTTCCCTCGGGTATGTATCCAAAACTGGGATAGCTGGATTATATAATAGTCACATTTTTAACTTTTTGAAGAACTTCCATACTGTTTTCTATAACGGCACACTAATTCCATTTCCACCAAGAGTGTACATGGTACCCTTCTCTCCACATCCTCACCAATACTTGTTATCTCTTGTCCTTTTGATAATAGCCATTTATGATAATATGAATAAACCTGGAGGACATTATGCTAAGTGAAATAAATCAGACATGGGGAGACAAGTACTATATGATGTCACTTAAATACAGGATCAAAAAAGGCTGAACTCATAGAATCAGAAAGGAGAACAGTGGTTGCCAAGAGGTAGAGGAATGGGAAATGTTGGTCAAAAGGTACAAACTTTTGGGGCGCCTGGGTGGCTCGGTGGGTTGAAGCCTCTGCCTTCGACTCAGGTCATGATCCCGGGGTCCTGGGATCGAGCTCCGCATCGGGCTCTCTACTCCACAGCGAGCCTGCTTCCTCCTCTCTCTGCCTGCCTCTCTGCCTAGTTGTGATTTCTCTCTGTCAAATAAATAAAATATTTTTAAAAAAAGGCACAAACTTTTATTCTAAGATGAATTAAGTTCTGGAGATCTAATGTACATCATGGTGATTTTAGTTAATAACACTGTAGTGTATACTTGAAATTTGCTACGAGTAGACTTTAAATGTTCTCACCATATAAAAGGTGACAATGTGATGGATGTGTTAATTAGCTTGATTGGGATAATCATTATGGTATATGCATATTAAACCGTGCTTACACCATAAAAAATATCACAATGTACAACCTAAATACATGAAGTTTTTATCTGTCAATTGTAAGTCAATAAAGCTGAAAAAAATAAAAATTAAATAAAAAATAAACTTTAAAATAAATTTAAAAAAAAAAAAACAAGATAAAAGTGATAATATTTACCTTCCAGAATTGCTGTGAGAACCACATAAGTATTATTTTTTAAAGAGCTTGGCATATCAAAGGTGAGTAACAAGTCTTAGAAGTAACCAATATATCGGGGCACCTGGGTGGCTCAGTGGGTTGAGCCTCTGCTTTCGGCCCAGGTCACGATCTCAGGGTCCTGGGATCAAGCCCCAGACCCCATGTCAGCTCTCTGCTCAGCAGGGAGCCTGCTTCCCCCACCCCCCTCTGCCTGCTGCTCTGCTTACTTGTGATCTGTCAAATAAATAAATAAAATCTTAAAAAAAATTACCCCCCACATATACATAATTAAATGATCTCTAAATTCCTTTGGAGTTCCAAAAATCTATATGGGCAACCAAAGTTAGTTCTTAAAATTATGTATTAAAAAAAGAAGGGACGAAAAGAAGATTTTGCTGCAATTCTAACATGCACCCTCTAGAGGTCTCTATTACCAAACAAATCAGCCTAAGTTCTACTGTTGATTTTGGAAGTTGAGAAACTGAATCTATTACTCTCTTGTCAAATTCAATATTCTCCAAAGACATTTCTTGGCCCTTTGGAGGCCACATCATTTGATTTTCTGATCACGTCAATCTTTCCTCAATCAGGGTACTGAAGACCCATCTTCTAACGCTCATGAGCAACATTGGACTGAGAATAGAGCACACAGTATCTATAACCATATCATAATTTTTTAAAGGTGAATCTGTTTCTCTCTCTATGTCAAAAGCCACTGGCCCCAGACATTACCCTGTTCCTTTCTAAACTCAGGTTATCTGTCAAAATAAACAGTGAAACCAAAAAATGGAGGGAGGTAGTAGAAGAAAGAAAAAAAAGAAAATCTCAAGGCAGTGTTTTTCTTAACCACTGTTAACTCACAGCATGCTTTACATTTCAGGCTGTTGCCACGGCACACACATGTATTTAACTAAAACAAATGTTTCACAAAGCAATAATTATCCTTACAGAGGGAGACGCACTTTTACATTTTCTATTATAGTCTGTCCTATTCTTTTCAATAGCGCTTTTGACACACTAGTTAGTTCCATGAACCACTAAGGTTTGGGAAAATGCTGCCTTAAGGGGATGAAAAGCTGAAAAGAAGCACTTTGGTGTCATGTGCAATAGTACTGTTGGACCTCAAAAGACTTTGTCAAGTCTTGACAAGTCAAGGTGGCAAAAATATGCACAATGTGATTCCATTTCTACAAAGAATGTGAGTAGGCATGTATACTTATGTATTTAAAGGGATTGGGTAGGATGCTGTGCCTGATTGTGCCTTCTTTTCTGATTCAAGTTAGAGTTGGCCATCAGGGAACTTTGTAAGATTTGGAAGACAGAAGCAAAACAGCAGGGGCACCTGGGTGGCTCCTGGGTTACGCCTCTGCCCTTGGCTCAGGTCTCAGGATCCTGGGATTGTGTCCCACGTAGGGCTCTCTGCTCAGCGGGAGCCTACTTCCCCCCCTCTCTCTGCCTGCCTCTCTCTCTCTCAAATAAATAAATAAAATCTTAAAAGAAGAAGAAGAAGAAGGAGAAGAAGAAGAAGAAGAAGAAGAAGAAGAAGAAGAAGAAGAAGAAGAAGGAGAAGGAGGAGAAGGAGAAGGAGAAGGAGAAGGAGAAGGAGAAGAAGAAGAAGAAGAAGAAGAAGAAGAAGAAGAAGAAGAAGAAGAAGAAGAAGAAGAAGAAGAAGCAGCAGCAGCAGCAGCAGCAGCAGCAGCAAAAGAGGAGCCATTACTCTCAGAAAGCTACCATGGTCAGATATGGTGGGATGAGGGGCAGGTCAAAGCTCCCCATCCATCTGGTCTTTCTGATCTCTGGTCCAGATGTCTAACAGCAGCCCAGAGCTGGTTAGAATGCTGGGTCCCCCAATAATGGGTCCATGATCAAAGGAGCAAGACTGATACAAAGCAAAGTTCAAGCAAAGCTTTATTTCATGCCAAGCATCAAGAATCAAACCGACCGTCAAACAGACCGGTCAGGACCACCCCTTACAGAGAGGGCAACCCCTCCTTGCCCCACAGACTAACTTTTAGAGAGCAGAGGCCATGTGGTTGGACCTGGCCACACACAGGTGGCCAATGAGATTGTAACACACAGAGAAAGATGCACAGTCATGCTAGGCCACACACAAGTGACCAGTTGAATTACAATTCACCCCATAGTAGCTATTTGAACTAGCCTATCACCTTGGAATTGACGCTCAAAAGGAGGGGCCCACACTCCTTGGTAGCTAGGGAGACAGTATGCGTGCTCTACTGATTGAATGTCTCCACCTGACCCGACTCATCCCTGCCTTCTGGCTCTGTTATCTCCACCTGACCTGACCCGCCCTTGTATTTGGGCTCGGTTACCTGGGACTGGTTTCCCCGACTTGCTTTTAAGTAAGTTCCCCTGGGGACGGAGGCAGGGTCAATTTAAGTTCTACTGCATAAACAACAAAATGGCTGTTCAACCGAGGTGGGGCCCCTCTGGCTAAATAGGCCCTTACAAGAAGGTGCTTGGCTCTGGAACCACAGAGATGAAGTTATGCAAAGGGAACAGTCTCCCACAGTCTCCTGCACAAGCTCATGCTCCGCAACCCACACTACTGGCCGGACACACTTGGCTTCTCAGCTTTCCCTACAAGCTCCTGGGCTTGGCTTCCCCGCGTTATCGCTTCCCACACACTGTGGGACTTCCCCTCCAGGCTTTCGTCTTCTCACTCCCAGCATTTTGTAAGTTCCGACTTCTATAATAAGTGTCTTCTTTCCATAACTGTCTTCATGGTTCTGCTTCCCTGACGAAACCCTGAATGCTACGGGTAAATAGGAATCAGTTGGCAGTAGCTACATCTGAAGAGAAGAATGGAAGTGATAGGAAATATAAAGGGCGGTGAAAACTTTTCGCTGTAGGATGTCTAAATCATGTAAAGTTTTACAACAGAGTATAGTCATGTATTATTTACATTCTCAGAAGAAAGAAGAAGAGAAAAGGAAAAGAATGCTTTTAAGAGAACAAAATGCACTCAGACACAAAAGTGTGAGAAAGAAAATAAAACCACCATTTTCTAAACATTTTGGAGTGCAGGTAAGTGGCTTTTATGTTCAGATAAGTGACTATGAGGGTGGGAGTAAAAAAAGACAGCTGTTCTAGACTTTTCACAAATTCATTATCATGGGGGGAAAGTGGAAACCCTGGGCCAGAACACCCTTCTCAGACCTCAGAGTGTATTCACATCCCCTGAGGACCTGATTCAGCAGGTCTGGGCGGGGTCTGATACTCTGCATTCCAAGTCCATTTCAAGGTGATGTTCATCATACTGATCCACGGGTCACACTTTGAGTAGCAGAGCCCCAGGAAACTAAAACAACGTAAAATCCAATGCTGTGTGTGAACCTAGATCAGATACTGGAACCTAGGGTTGGGGGGAAACAATGAAAGTCACTTGGAGGGTGACTAGGAAAATGAGAATGGGGACTGCATATTAGAAGCTATTATACAATTGAGGCTAATATTTTGGTGAAATATTGTTCTTTTGGTTACACGGAAGAATGTCCTTAAGAAAGACATCTTGAGGCATTTAAGGTGACACAGTTGATATGTGCAACTTAATATAATTGTGGAGATAAATTTTTCTTGTCAGCAATATATATATAACAATATATTATCATTACTATGTATAATACAGATAAATATATATTATATATTCTAAAGTATATATTTTATATACAATTATTTTATCTTTTTTCAGATTTCATTCATTTATCGGAGAGAGAGTGAGTGAGAGAGAGAACACAGGGAGGGGGAGGGCAAAGGGAGAAGCAGACTCCCCGCTGAGCAGGGCCCCAACTCAGGGCTTGATCCTAGGACCCCAGGATCCTAACTGGGGTTAGGGGATCCTAACTGAGCCACTCAGGCACCCCTAATAATTATATATTTTAAAATAAAATAAATTAACTATATTATATATTTATAAATATAAGTAAATACATAATATAATATAATTGAAATATATATAACTGTGCATTATATATATTAATGTGCAATATTATATATTACTATGTATATTATAATTTATAATTTAGTAATTCTTCTTCCTCAAAAACGCAGAAAGGCAAAGAAAGAGAAGGAGAGACCACTGGGTAAATGGCCCCAAGCACCCAGCAGAGGTGAGATGTGCTGTGCCGTTTGGAAATGACAGGGCTCCACTTGTCCTGAGCCCTTTACCCCTGGAAAACTGCCATGGTTAAGAAAGGTTTACTGCAAAGAACCACCCTCCCCACATAACTTAAATAAGATTTGGAGATGAGCTCCTTGTTTACTTAAGACAAAGCCGATAAAGACCCTCCAAATTCCCATCCCTTGTCGTAAAAGGCAGTTGAATTCCCTGTCCCTATTGCCAGTTTGAAACAAATGCCCACTTACATACCTTGACCAAACTTTAGGGAAGCTCCTTTCTTTCCACCAGAGCCCTGAACCTGGGCCCCTAAGGGGAAGCAAGCATTGAAACAATTCCTCCTTAACAACATCTCCTGTTCATTCCTCCTTAACAACATCTCCTGTTCTCCTGTCTGATCATGCCACCTGCTCACCCTGCTCCCTCACTTCTAGCTCTTTCTAGCCTGTTTTCTTCTCCCCGTAAACCCAAAGTCTTTTCTGCCTGACCACTGACAGGCTTATAGATCTTATGGTGAGGAGTCTCCTTCTTCTTACTGGAATAGTTTTTTGCCTAAAGTCTCTACTTACTTAAGTCCAAAGAAAATTTTTTTTTTAATTTGACAGAAGTGTGAAGTGGGAGAGAGAGTTTCTGTGCATGAGCGAGAAGTGAGAGAAGGAGGCACAGGCAGGGAGTTGCTGGATCAGGGGAAATCTTGGAGTAGGGACTCAAGAGTTCCAGAAAGCACCTGCTACAAAGGAAAGGGGAGAAGGGTATCCTGGAAGGCCCTCGATCATGGCTCAGGTGACCCTGCTTTGTGACTCCTCAGTATAATCTCAGAATTTATGTCACTCTTGATGTGACTGGATATTTTTTGGAAGGTGGCAAAAGGGCTGATTTTCAGCAAGTGGACAATGGGTAATATCTAATGGCTAATATAATTAATAGTAATAGGAACTAGTTACTGAACTCCTAAAACGTGCCAGGAGCTAAACAATGAACTTCACATACCTTACCTCAGATTCATACAGCTCTGAAAAATGGGCCTCATTCTCCATATTTTATACCCAAAGGAGCCATGTTTTTGAGGCTATTAAATGCTAAAAGTCATAGTGAACCAGAGGCCCTTTTCCTGGATGCCTGATATGAAAAATGCCTTTGTTTACCATCTTTGCATCAGTGTTCTAGAAACTTCTTTGTCTAGCAGTTCCGGGGGGAAACCCAAGATGTCCCACCCAAAGCCATGCCCGATCATAGCACTCTTCTGCTTGGCAGAGATAAACTGATGAATTCTCAGTCTATCCTGCAGACGCCACCCTCACCATAAATAGGTCTCTGAACTCATCTCTCCATATTGCAACTTAACAGAAATTCTCAAAGAAGGAAAAAGACCAGTCATGCCCTTCATGCAACCTAGATTTCAGTATGACTCTCAGGGTTCTCTGACTCCAGTGCATTAGTTAGAATCCTTCTTTTCTTTTATGTTTTCATTTTTAAGGCATTTTCTTTATTTTTGAATTGATACTACATTTATATGTCTCTTAAATTGAAAGGTATAAAAATGAGCAGTGAAAAATCTCTTTTGCACTACTATCACCCATCTGTCAAGTTTTTCTTCCCCAAATAGAAAAACTACTATTATTAGCTTCTTCTGTATCTTTCCGGAGCAATTTCATGCATATGCACGCAAATAGAGGGATATATGCCTTTGCCATACTATTTTACACAAATATTAGACAAGCTGTTGGGCAATTTCTCTAGATTAATATGTCTTATAGGCCTTTTGCATTTTTAAAAAAGATTTTATTTATTTATTTGACAGAGAGATATCACAGGCAGGCAGAGAGGCAGAGGAGAGAGAGAGAGAGAGAGAGAGAGAGGAGGAAGCAGGCTCCCTGATGAGCAGAGAGCTGGACGCAGGGCTCGATCCCAGGACCCTGAGATCATGACCTGAGCTGAAGGCAGAGGCTTAACCCACTGCGCCACCCAGGCGCCCCAGGCCTTTTGCATTTTTAAGCAACTGTAGGGTATCCCATTTTATGGTTGTTATAATTTGTTTAATCAATTCTGTACATTTTAGGTTGACTTTGAATATTTTGGGGTCTAATAAGAATATCAATACTACCACCATCACTCTGACTAATAGCAAGCACATACCCTAAGACTGGCACTGTTTTCAACATGTAACTTATATTAACCCATTTAAGCCAAACCACACATTTTGTTATTACCATTTTACAGAGGGAGAAACAGAAACAAGGCAAGTTCATCAGATGATTGGCCCAAGATCACCTACCAGCAAGTGGTAGATCCAGAATAAGAAGTTGGAGAGGGCAATAGGGGTCTGAAATGCTTGATGGGGCAGCCCAGTGAGTCTTTGGACCTGGGGATGGATGGGGAAGGGAAGCCATGGAGTAACTCCTACCCCACACAGGAGAGAATGACCTGTTTTCGAAGACAACCGTTCATGTAAGCTGGGCATTGCCAGCTTTCAGGACCCAGGCCACGGTCTGGACATAGCTGTGTTTGGTTGTGTCAAAGAAGAGTAGCAAATAAGAACCTCTCCTTTGGGATTCTCCTTTGGTAGCATTCTGGGATTCAAAGTAGAAGAACAAGAAAGAAAATGGCTCCAAGGACTCAGAAACCTCTGCCCAGGCTCACAACTCCTCCATAAAATGACATGGATGCTGGTGGAAAATACCTGTTGGGCACCAGCGGTCACTTCTCGGGGACACCACTTTCCTATCATTATACTTATCTTCTAGTCCACACCACGGCCTAAATGGCACCACTAGGTGGCTCAGGTTTCTCCTCAGCCAAGTTCCATTATCAACCTTAATTACTCTGGTCTCTATTTCCATGACAGTCTTGGTCTGTTTAGGCTACTGTAACAAACATACCCTGGGCTCGGTGGTTAAATGACAAAGATTTATTTCTCACAGTTTTAGATGCTAGGAAGCCCAAAGACAAGATGCTGGCAAATTTAGTGTCTGCTGACAGCCCATTTCTTTGGTCACGGACAGACTTCTTCTTGCCATGTCCTCTTATGGTGGAAGGAACGAGAGAGCCCTCTGAGATCTCTTTTAAACGGCACTAATTTCACTTATGGGGGCTCTACCCTCATGACCTAACCTCTTCCCAAAGTTCCCACTTTCTAGTAGCATCGTGTTGGAAGTTAAGATTTCAACACACGGATTTTGGAAGGACACAAGCATTCAGTTCATCACATGACCCTTCAAGCACCTTGATCTCTTGCCTTCTTAACCTAGATGATCTACCTTAAGCCACCTCAGTGGGACTGCTGCCAGCGCAGAAGTTGCCTTTGTGCAAATTTGGAGGATTCACAGCTAGATGCATTCTAGATCTGGGATCCAGAAAAAGAAAGCCGTTCTTCTGCATCCCACTGGGTCTGCACTTTTATGGAGTAAACATGAGAACAAATTTGAGTCTGGCCCTGGCAACACCTTACCTCAGGCCCGCCGCTCACACCTAATCATTTCCTGCCCTGGGGCCTTTTTATTGAGGCTACGTTGTGGGCAGTTAGTAGGAAATTGCTGGACCTTCATGCATGTCCCTCAGAAGTGGAGAGGTGGTCTCGCCCTGGAGTAACCTTCACTTATATGAGATGGGAATCAACGGGTAAATGTTTCTTTCTTTAGGCACACAGTCCTGAGTTGCATTTTTAGGCAGTAAACTGTCCTCATTTTCTATCGCTGCTGTAGCAAATTGTCACAGATTTGGTGACTTAAAATGACACAAATTTGTGATCTCAAGTTCTGTAGGTCACAAGTCCAGGTTGGCTTGGTGGGTTTCTCTGCTCTTAGTTTCACAAGACCAAAATCAAAGTGTCTGTTGGTCGAGACTCTTCTCTGGATGCTCTGGGGAGAATCTGAATGCACTCATTCAGAATGCTGGAAGAATCTGGCTCGTGTGGATTACAGGACCAAGGTTCCCATTTCCTTGTTGGCTGTCACCAGGAGGATGCCCTTAGCCATAGGTCCCTTCTCCAGAGACAGTAAAAGCATGCTGAACCCTTCTCACGTTTGAGATCTCTCTGACCTCCCCTTTGTGACATCTCTAACTTCTTCTCTTCAGTCTCTAGCTGGGAAAGTTCTCTGCTTCTGAGAACTCACATGTGATTAGATTATGCCCACCTGGATAATCCAAAATAATCTCCCTATTTTAATACCAACTGATTAGTAACTTCAGTTACATGTGCAAAGTCCTTTCACTATAGTACTAAGATTAGTGTTTGGTTGTATAGCCAGGAGGTGGGTGGCTTGGGGAATGTCTGTGGAATTCTGACTACCAGAGACTACCATTAGTTACCCACAGGGGTGGCCATCTTGAGAACCCATCTTTGTTTGTTTGTTCGTTTTTTAAGATTTTATTTATTTATTTGAGAGAGAGAGAGAGAGATCACAAGTAGGCAGAAAGACAGAAAGGGGCAGGGAGCAGACTCCCCACTGAGCAGAGAGCCCGATGAGGGGCTCCATCCCAGGATCTTGAGATCATGACCTGAGCTGAAGGCCGAGGCTTGACCCATGGAGCCACCCAGGTGTGCCGAGAACTCATCTTTGTATTAGCTCTGGATTCTTACCTGCTCTGATCTCCCTGTCTCCTTCTTCTGCTTCCCAGATCACCCTCCCCAGTAAAGTATTAGCATTTAAGATTTGTCTCAGATTTTGCACAGTGGCGAACTATTCTGCAGTGTTACCAGTGGCCCTTGAAAGCAGCCCCTCAGGATGGGATTCCAAAACTGGTTCACTCGCAAGTCAGATGACAATAAGGACCCCATTCCTGGAGTCATATGGCACAGTGATAACTTCTGACACGTGTAGCATTTCAGTTATGAAGTTTGTCATCTATAGTTGAATGGAGTGAGTTGAGACACAGGTGAAATATAAGATTTGGGGTAACCACATGAACTATGGAGAGGGCTCTTTTTTTGAGATCAATGTAGATTCACACGGCAGCTGTAAGATATACAGAGAGATCCCATGGACACTTTACCCCTCAATGGCAATATCTTGTAAAACAGCCAAAATATTGACATTGACACACTCAAGTTACAGAACACTTCCATCACCACAAGGATCCCTTGTGTTACCTTTTATGGCCACACTCATTGTCCTCCCACTGCCTCAGGCTCCTTATCCCCACCCCCAGCAACCTCTAATCTGTTCTCTGCTTCTATAATTCTGTCATTTCTAGAGTATCGTCTAAATGGAACCACGTCGCTACATAGTTTGGGATCGGTTTTTAACTTAGCATAATAATTCAGAGACTCATCCAATTTGTTGTGTGTGTCAATAGCTTGTTTCCTTTCATTACTAAGTAGTACTCCATGGTATAGATATACCACCGTTTGTTTAACCATCTCCCATTCGAGGGTAACTGGGTTGTTTCCAGTTTTTGCTACTAATTTTTATTTAATGCCATTGTGGTCAGGGAACATATTCTCTGATAACTTAACATTTCAGTTTTAAATTAAATTATATTGAAATAAATTTAATATTTACTACTTCAGGGGATCCCATGGCATTGAGTCACCCAGATGGGTGACCAACTTGATAGTGCAGTTTTTCCTGTTTCACTGCAAGTGTCTCTCATTTTTGCCCCCTGGTCATACTCCTCAGTTAGGTATTGGCACACAAGCCTTTTCCTCCGACACTGCTTTCTGGTAAATCCAGGCTAAGACAGGTGGTACTGAGTTAACCTCTTCTGGGGACAGCCAGAATCTCAGAATATGTTCTGTGTACTCGTGCTGATAGTCGTACAGCCGGTAGCTAGAAACAGGGAAGCTGTGGAGGGCTTTCAGTCATTAGTTTAGATGGCTTTGCTCGGTAATTCTTCAGGGCCCAAAGAGTACAGGGAATTATTAAAGGCAAACCTATAATCTAGGAGAAAAGGTAGATGAATTTACACAATAGGACAACACAATGGGGGAAATGTCTTGGAAAAAATCATCCTGAGATAAATGATTTAAGAGATCACATTTAAAAATTCTTAAAGACAGAAAATTCACAGCTTGGAAGCCTGACGTATATGAAATTAATGGTATGCGTGAACTCTGGAGAAATTAGAATTTGGTAGGAGTTGTGAGCTAAATAAAGACTTAACCAATAAACAGTACCCTCAATTCAGGATATCATAGACTGTTGGGTTGGGATCTGTGGTCTTCTAAGGGCTTTTTGTCAGATATGAACGCAGGAAGAATGGGAAAGGAGATACCATGTCTGGCAGAATTTTTCTTGTTTGAAAAGACTGACTCAGGGTATTTCCATGGCTTAGCCACCTTTCAAGAGCAGAAAGGGATATGAAATATGTGAGCGTTCTGATGTCCTCAGAAGGATTTGGAGGAGTCTGAGTGAGTAGACTATTGAAGGAGGCAGTGTTGGAACTGACCTTGATAAGGTTTGGCACTGCAACTTTGTGACCTCTGAGGAACACATTGTTTCTCAACAGGGGATGAGCCCAGAGCCAGGGAATGGTGAATTTAAAATATTGAGAGCCTCTGGATCCTTACAGAGAGAAGTGGGAAGAAATCTAGGAGCAGTCATGCTGAACATTTGTGTGCTATACTGAATTTTCGCAACTCTAATAATATTTCACATAAATGCCAAGTTGGAAAGCTTGAAAGTGACATTATATCAGAAGTTACCCCCAAGGAAGGAAGCTCTTAGGATTAGCTGGGTTGATCCAGTCTGTCAGTGAGATCTGCTACCTCACTCATAAATTAATATTTATGATATAAGGAAGGATATGGCAGTTAAAGTTTAAGATTTATATAAATTATATATAAATATAAATTTATATATAATTTATATAAATTGCAATCCCCTTTATAGCCTAGACCTATATCAAACTACTACTAATGTCCCTCCCAGTGCTAAAGAGGGCATGAATAGATACAAATGGATAGCAGCATTTAGAAACTGTACTTTTTGATTGGTCAAGGCTGAGAAACAAAAACACTGATGCTCTGTTACCTCACCAGCTCAGATCTCTGATACTATGTTGCCATTTGGGATGGAAAGGACGTGCATCCTGAAGAATGGACCATCTATCCACAGCCACACTTTCAGTAACTTAAAACTTTCACAGACTTCCAAATGAGAGCAGAAGTCTGGCAAAGAGCTCAGAGAAGAGATTCAAAGGGACAGGAAGTAGTAGAGTCTTTGAGTGGGGAAGGGGTGAATCTTCTCTATAGGCCAGAACCCTGTTCAGTGAATGGCAGAAACGTTTTAATTAATAAAGGTTTCTGGAACATACTGTAATGCTGCATCAATGGACTGTGGAAGGAGATAGCACTTTCTAGCACCAGCACCTCACGGTACTAAGGAAAAGCATGTAAGTGTACCTCTGAACCTTGGCTACACTGAACAGAAAAACAATTCATTATGATGTTATTATGTAGCTCACAGATCTGACAAGAAAGTGAAAGGCTTTGTTTGGCTCAGATACCGAGCGGGATTCCTGCTAGGCTGGGAAACAGATACCATCTCCGTGGTTGTGCCGCAGGACCGGTCTGTTAAGGTCGCTGTGGTGGCTACGCACCATATTGACTCTGATGCCATGAATTATCTCTAATTTTCTCTTCGCTTTTGTATTTCGTCTTCCACATTGAGAATCCCAGATAAAGAGGAAACATTTAGTATTCTTCAGTTTACATGTGAGATGAAATCTCTCTGCCTCTTACAAGGACTCATGGGCTCTGAGCTTTTCTGGTTTTGCTTTGCTTTATAATGTAAATGGACTTTATTTGCTGGGCAAAGATCATCTGCAAGTATCTGTTTTCTACCGCCTCATGGGCCGCTCAGTATCTCACATGCATTCTTCCTCTCGTGATCTGGAAAAGTTTGGAGTTATTTCTTACTTTAAAAAAAAAAAATGGGGCGCCTGGGTGGCTCAGTGGGTTAAAGCCTCTACCTTAGGCTCAGGTCATGATCCCAGGGTCCTGGGATGGAGCCCCACATCGGACTCTCTGCTCTGCAGGGAGCCTGCTTCCTCCTCTCTCTCTGTCTGCTTCTCTGCCTACTTGTGATCTCTGTCTTTCAAATAAATAAATAAAATCTTTAAAAAAATAAAAATAAAACTTGTGTGTGTATCTATTAGAGATTGAAGGCCTGAAGTTTTCTTTATGGGAAGGTTTTTTATTAATGATTTAGTTTCTTGTTAATTTACCTTATAGCAATTGTGAATATTTGACTATTATCGGTCCATTTCAACACTTCTTTTTTCTTTTCTTTTTTTTTTTAAAGGTCTATTTATGTATTTGAGAGAGAGAGAGCGGGGGAGAGGTAGAGGGAAAGGAGGGGAGAGTCTCAAGCAGACTGCGCACTCAGTGTGGAGCTGAGGCAGGACTCAATCTAATGACCCCAAGATCACGACTTGAGTCAAAACCAAGTCAGAGGCTTAACTGATTGGACCACCCAGATGGCCCTTTCTGCAGGTTTTCATAAATGGTTTTTTCTAGAAACATAATCATATCATCCACATTTTCATATTTATTAGCATAAAATTGCTTATAATGTATTAATATACTGCGATTTACTTTTCTTTAAAAGACTTTATTTATTTATTTGACAGACAGAGATCACAAGTAGGCAGAGAGGCAGGCAGAGGGAGAGAGAGGGGGAAGCAGGCTCCCCTCTGAGCAGAGAGCCCGATGCAGGGCTCAATCCCGGGACCCTGAGATCATGACCTGAGCCTAAGGAAGAGGCCTAACACACTGAGCCACTCAGGCACCCCCTGTGATTTACTTTCAATGCCTGGAAGATCCCTGGTGAGGGCCACCCTTCTCAGCTCTGATATTTTCATATTAATGCACTCTCTCTTTTCTTGATTAGTCTTGCTAGTTATTTATCAATTTTCAACAAATCAACTTTTTCTTTTGTTGACTTTTGCTATCAGAGGCTTATTTTCTACATCACTGATTTCTGCTTTTAGTTTTATTATTTCTTTCCTTGTGTTTCTTTGGGTTTGCTTTATAGGTTTTTATCTTCTTGAGACTTCTGGTTTTAGCTGTCACAGGTAAAAAGCTTGGAAGTTTTCACACATCCTTACATCAAGGAAGAAGCATATATAAAGCTTGAGCCACAGGAACAAACAACTTAAGCTAACTGATGATTTATACTCCAAACAGCAATGGCAAAATATGCATTATTTCAAGTGCAAGTGGAATTTACAGAGCCAGACCATATGCTGGGCCATAAAACAAACCACAATACATTGAAAAGGAATTAAATAATTTAAACATCTTTTAATTTATGGATTACCAAAAACTCTAAGGCCAAACTCCATTATCTAAAAAGAGTCTCAAATCCAGTCTCTCCATCCAGAAGAAGGAAAAACTCATAATATATTTCCTAGTTCATGAAAACAATGCCACTTAGAAGCTGTTTATCTTACTTATTACTTATTTGCCATCAGTTCCCTCCAGTTACAGCAGCTTTTCTTCAAACTCTGTTTATGACAAGGGAATAAAATAATAATTTTGCTCCCATATATAACTAAAGCAAAAGAAAATTTTGAGATGCTTAGAAGCTGGCCTGCTGTTATCAGACAATGTAACACTGAAAGCAACCTCCTCGTCACCCAGAACACTGTCCTGGTCTCAGGTAGGATACCAGATGCCAGAAGAGAGCCCTGGCAGGAAAAAAGTTAGAATCCATGTTACCAGATGAAGACTGAAACAAGGTCTGTTAGGCAGAAGATTCCTACCCTTGAAGAAGCTGATAGGGAGCAGGGGACAGTAAGGTCCTTGACCGAATTAACATATTCCCAGAGAAGCAGAGGAAGAAATCACTTTCCTGAGAGAAGTTAGAAGACAAGTGGCTAAAGGGAGCAAAATGAAAGTGATGTGGGGGCCAAGAATCCTCAACCTTAGAGAGAGAGGGTATAACTACCCCCCTCCCCCCACCAAGGGGAGGAGGCCAGGCCTCTTGCGCTGATTTAAATTTTGAGCTGGTAAAATATAAGCTCCTTGGACCTAATCAGTGTGATGCAAAGAAGCACCCAGAAAAAGGTGAAGCATTGTTGGAGATGAGTGGATGATTCAGGTTCTAAAAGAGAGGACAGGGGCCCCTGGGTGGCTCAGTGGGTTAAGCCTCTGCCTTCGGCTCTGGTCTTGATCTCATGGTCCTGGGATCGAGCCCCACATCAGGCTCTCTGCTCAGCAGGGAGCCTGCTTCCCCCCTCTCTCTGGCTGCCTCTCTGCCTACTTGTGATCTCTGTCTGTCAAATAAATGAATAAAATCTTTAAAAAAAAAAAAAAAAGAGAGAGAGAGGACAAAGGACAGCTCCCTATAGGGGTACAGGGAAATTTAGCCGTGACCTTATCTAACCTATGAAAACCTGGAGAAGCTTATGGAGGGTCACTCAGCCCCTCCTTCCCCCACTATTTCTAAAACTCGAGTAGGACTTAGAGAATGAGACCTTTTAAAAAGGCAAAACCATGAACAAGAGTTACACTGAGCTCAATATGGCAGTAGGAAGGGGTTGATTTTTCAGATACCCTCCACCGAGGTCCTTCAACAGACTCCCCCCGCCACCCAGACTGGAGCTGAATGAACTCAAATGGCTAACAGTCTGGTTTGCTGCTGGAACCAGATTCTGGGGAAAGGGGTTCAAAAGGTAAAAATTACAAATTTCCAGTTGGGAGAGGATAGGAGGAGAAAATTTCTCCCTAAGGATTACCAGGATTTGGGCCTATGGGATAGCCTGTCATCCTAGATAAAAGGGTGTAAATATATCAAGTAGATGTGAGGAAAAAATTGAAGAGAGTAAATAAGGTACTTTCAAATCCTAAACTACTCTGGATTCATTCTGTGTTGGAACATGTAGCTCTAATCTGAAATACAGAACATTTCTTTATATTCTATGGAACTCTATGGGTATGCTCGAGAACCAAATGCAAGGGTATTTAATAACCGACTGTACCACCTCCACTTCCATTGCTTAGGATGTTGTATTGGGCTAATTACCAAATAACCCCCAGAAAAATAATGAACATAAAGCCCCTCGAAAGTATATGAGATTTCCTATTTATCCACCTCCTGCCATCCTACATCTACACTTGGTAGTATTTTTTTTCCCAAACAAGCTATTAATCTTATTTTTAAATATTTAAAAGCATGATTAGTAATATCTAGAACTTTACCAAAGTCTAGTTTTAGGAATGAAGGTGATGTGGCAGAGACTGCTGGTTATTCACCAAACTCTGATATCCTTTTTTTTTTTTTTAAGATTTTATTTCTTTATTTGAGGGAAAGAGTGTGAGTGAGAGAGAGCATGAGTGAGAGAGAGCACAAGCAGTATGAAGGGCAGAGGGAGAAGCAGACTCCCCACTGAGCAGGGAGCCCTATTTGGGGCTTGATCCCAAGACTCCAGGATCATGACCTGAGCCGAAGGCAGAAGCTTAACTGACTGAGCCACCCAGGTGCCCTGATGTCCCTTTTCTTAGTAAAGCTTGTGCTTGGGCTCCTGGAAACTCCAGCAGAACATCTCCCAGACCCTTTAATCTAGATATAATCACATGACTGAGTTCTTGCCAGTGAAGTGTATGGAGCGGGACCTATGTTGCTTCAGCATCTGGGCCACAAAATGTGGGTTTGTCTTACTCCCTTTCTACTTCCCACGAGCTATATGCCCCTTGCCTGTGACCGGCTTACACCATACAGATGAAGGCCCGGCTTGGACAAAGCAACAGGATGGAGGGAACTTGAGTCTCTGATCGAGTGTGGTTTCCATTGTCTTTAAACCACTGTAGTTTCAGAACTTTCTAGTTTTACGGCCTCAAACTTACACCAAACTTATAAAGCAGAATTTAGTAAAAAGTCTAGTGACTTGACAGGTGGGAGTTTTACTTTTCTCTGATTTTTCATTTTGTAAATGAATAACCTAAATGGTTTACTTTTTTTCCATTTAACAAAGGCATCATAATTTTTTCATAGTTAGAAACCAAACAGAGGGGCTAAGCACTTCTGTGAACCCTGAGATCAGTTACCAAATTACAGAACCATCAAATTATATAACCTTGCTATAGAAAGTGATAAAAGGGGGTGCCTGGGTGGCTCAGTGGGTTAAAGCCTCTGCTTTCGGCTCAGGTCATGATCCCAGGGTCCTGGGATCGAGCCCCACATCAGGCTCTCTGCTCCTCAGAGAGCCTGCTTCCTCCTCCTCTCTCCCTGCCTGCCTCTCTTGCCTACTTGTAATCTCTGTCTGTCAAATAAATAAATAAATAAAATCTTAAAAAAAAAAAGTGATAAAAGAAATGTAATTCCTGGGGTGCCTGGGTATCTCAGTGGGTTAAAGCCTCTGCCTTCAGCTCAGGTCATGATCTCAGGGTCCTGGGATAGAGCCCCGCATTGGGCTCTCTGCTCAGCGGGGAGCCTGCTTTCCCCTCTCTCTCTGCCTGCCTCTCTGCCTACTTATGATCTCTCTCTCTGTCAAATAAATAAATAAAATCTTAAAAAAAAAAAAAGAAATGTAATTCCTTCAGTGAGGAAGTGACCCCATCAAGGTCTCAAACATTTGCTCAAAAATATGTATTAGAGTGTTATTATCTTCCTACCTGCATGTACAGGTACATGCACACTAGGGAAAGCCCTCCATGTAGGAATCTTAGAAAGAGAGAGAACAAAACTTTCCATAAAAAGAAGGTCAGAGCTTATCATACAAATGACAAGAATAAAAACACAAAAAGAAGCGTGGACTTGAAGTTAAAAAGAACCATATCGTAAGAGGTCATTTTCAAGGGGCTTTATGTGGCAATGACTCTAGAGACCCCAAACACGTTCTCCATTGGCTTTGTAAGGCTTAATCACTCATAACTAGTCTCATGCAATTTGCTGCTAGAATTGATATCTTTTTCTTCCTTACCACCCATTACTACAAAAGTGTCCATAGAATTGTTTGCAGGGCTGATGGAATTTACGATTCAGAGAACTTCCCATGATTTGGAACCCCATCATTGATTAAAACCTTAAAAAACGTCAGAGTGTTGCACTCTGGGGAGGGCGCAAGGGAGGGAGAAGAGCTGCATAAGACACACAGACACGGTGCACGAGGCCTGAGACCCGGGTAACCGCGGCCTTGACCACAGGTGCCTCAAGAACAGGTGTAGGAGGCAGAGAGAAAATGCCTGGGAATGAGTATGGGAGGCTTCTGAAGATCTGATGGTATTAGTACATCCTGCTCGATTTACCCTATTATCATATTTATTATCTTTGGTAAAATGAGATGGTTTGCACAGGTTCTGATTTCTATAGAGATGATTTATCAGGACCTGCATGCATACGTGTGTGTTACTGTAGGGTAACATTTAGAAACCCTTCTCCTGACATGGGATGTTATTATTTTTCTTCCTTTCAGTATCTTTTGAAGTTATTGTGTTTTTCTATTGCCTTTTTGTACAGCTTTCTTCTTTTAACCGTAAGAGCTGAACAGCTGCTACCATTTTTCTCTTACCATACTCCAACTTCAAAAGTAGAAAAATAAAAACAAAAAAAAGCAGGGGCACCTGGGTGGCTCAGTTTGTTGAGCAGCCAGCTCTTGATTTCAGCTCAGGTCATGATCTCAGGGTCTGGGATTCAGGCCCACACTGGACTCCAAATTCAGTGCAGAGTCTTCTTGGGATTCTCTCTCTTCCCCTCTCTCTGCCTTTCCCCCAACTCGTACTCATTCTCTCTCTCTCTGTCTGTCTAAAAAAATTAATAAATAAAATCTTCAAAAACAGCAAAACAAAACTGCGGCACCTGGGTGGCTCAGTCAGTTAAGCGCCCAACTCTTGATTTCAGCTCAGGTCATGATCTCAGGGTTGTGAGATCATGTGAGAAGCCTGCTCGGTTCTTTCTCTCCCTCTCACTTTGCCTCTCCACTGTCTTAAACAAAAAACAAAAACAAAATACCCCGGGAAAACTAAAAATCTGTAAGAACACAATGCTGAATAACAAATACTTCACAAGATTTAGTAATAGTCCTCTCTAGGTATGTGACATTTTTTCTAATGCTTCATCCATGCTAACTCATTTAAATCTTAGGGCAATCCAGTGAAGTAGTATTGGTTTCCAAACTAGGAAGCTTCCTGGGTGACATTTGAGACTCATACCCAGAGGGCAGATAAAGACTGAAGAAAGAGGCAGGACATTCCAGATTGGTAGATGACGGGTATAAAAACCAAGGGAACATAGACACAAAGCCCATCTCAAGCAGCCACAAAAGTAGATCCATGCCCACCTGCCAGAATCTTTAGAGTGTATCTATAGGTCTTAGTGAGGTCTGGTCATGTATACCATTCAGATGGGCTAAATGACACATTGCTTTCTTAAGGCTCTGTCCCTGAAACAGTGCTGGTTCTGAGAACAGAGGACAGAACGTACATTCCAAGGACAGGGGACGCGGTGAGCGACCCCCTATTGCCTGGGACTAGCTTGAGGGTCAACCAGCAGTCATGTCCTTTCAATGATTCCCCTCCAACAGATAGGTATTATTAATATCCTCATTTTACAAATGAAGAATCCTAGGCAGAGAAGTTAAGTAACTTGCCCAAGATCAAGCAGATGTTATTTGACCTAGATATCCTGGCCCAAATTCTAATTCTGAGAAGTCTATGCAAAGTCAGTTATAGCAGACTAAATAAAACCCCAAAGGAAGATACAAGTGCTTACATAGCAGGTGAAGCACTTGGGTCCAGGCATCAAACATCCTGATTTAGGGGCCTGGCTTTACTCTTTATAAACTGTAAGCGCTTCAGCAAGTTACTTGCTCCCTGAGTCTCAGTTTGGCCGTGCATCAGCCGTCTGGATGATGATCATGATATCAGATGGGGAAGAGCCTTACAAAGTAAGAAGCTACATCCCTGGTACTCAGCACATAGCAAGTGCTTGAAAATTATTTGCTGGATATCAGTTATTATAATAGAAGAGCACACATTGATAAGAGTGGCAAGATTGTCATTCATGAAAGCCAGACCTTATGCTTTTCTACTCTTTCAAATCCCTCTCTCTTTCTCCAGCACTTGAAGTCCATCCTATGGATGGACCATATCCATAAGCATATAAGCAAAGCATGATATTGCTTTGATGATGATGTTAGAACAAAAAAAAAAAAAAAAAAAGAAAAAGAAAAAAAGGGTCTCCCTTGCTCTCTTCTCCTACCACCCAGTCATGGTCATTTACAGATATCCCAAGGTTGAAAGAATAGTTGGCAATCTGTGAATGGTCGTTAAAATTATACCTGAAAAATACCTGTATCACAAAAATTTATATCTGATTTGGAGAAAATGGCTTGAAAAATAGATTCTGATTCTGACTTGAGGCACTGTGAAAATGTGGCCATTTCACATACATGCTAAAAGTAATCTAAAGAAGCATGAAATGTAGAAGGTCACTGAAGCCACGTATCTCATAAATTCACGGATCGGACACGTTTTAGGAGTTGAGAGAATGTGTCAACCCTTAAGTTAGCCCTCATGCATGCATGCATAAAAACCTCAAAATTCCATTGGAAAATAAATCCTTTTCAATAAACCTTAGTGGTTGAAAATAAAAGTAAACCATACGCTTCCAAGAAGAGAGGGAAACACTCTCTGTTAGTAAGCCAATTAAAATTGATCCAGGGAAAAAAATTGTTTGAAATAATGACAGGAGTACTTTACCTTAAATTAGGGCTGGTTTCAGAGTTTCCCAGTTACCTGTATATGATTTTTTTGTTGTTGTTGTTTTCTTTATTTCTGCTTCCCTGGAACTTTCTGTCTCTCTTTCCCTCCACTCCCCCATAGAAATGAAACAGGAAATATATTCTTAACTGTTGGCTCTGTTGAACGAAACATGGATTTTTATTAATTTGTTGCCCTGAAATGTTTCAAAAGGATTTTCCTCAAAATACACATTTGTGTTTGTAACTCTTTCATTATTTAAAAAAAAAAAAAAAAGGTTTTTAGACTCTTAATCGTGGTTAATGATCCCATTCAAGGTGATCTTGTATGACCTTATTTACACTTAACAAGTTGTAACGTTAAGACACTACTTGAACAGGGGCGCCTGGGTGGCTCAGTGGGTTAAAGCCTCTGCCTTCAGCTCAGGTCATGATCTCGGGGTCCCGGGATAGAGCCCCGAATCGGGTTCTCTGCTCAGCAGGGAGCCTGCTTTCTCCTCTCTCTCTCTCTGCCTCTCTGCCTACTTGTGATCTCTATCTGTCAAATAAATAAAATCTAAAAAAAAAAAAAAAAAACTACTTGAACAGTTCAGCAATTTGGCAATCTATTTCCATCAACATGAGTGTTCAGTGAGGGGAAAAGCTTGACTTAAGAATGATGATGTAATATGAAGAATGTCAAAGTAATGAAAGATATACAGTAGCTTTAGGCAGCTTATGATGTTTTATCTTCTATTACTTTTAGCCCATATGGTAAGAAAATCTAAATAAGGAAAGATATGTGAGAAAGAGAAATTTAATATATTCTAACAAAAGATGAAAAACTAAATTGAACTTTAAAAAGTCTGGAAAAGTTTACTCACTGTTATTTTTTTAAAGATTTTATTTATTTAGTGTACGCAACAGGAACAAAAGGCAAAGGGAGTGGGAGAGAGAGAATTTTTTTAAGAGGTTTTTTTTTTAAAGGTTTTATTTATTTATTTGACACACAGAGAGAGATCACAAGTAGGCAGAGCAGCAGGCAGAGAGATAGGGGGAAGCAGGCTCCCTGCTGAGCAGAGAGCCTGATGCGGGGTTCGATTCCAGGACCTTGAGATCATGACCTGAGCCGAAGGCAGAGGCTTTAACCCACTGACCCACCCAGGCGCCCCAAGAGAGAATCTTAAACAGACTGCACCAAGCTTGGAACCTAGATCCCAGCCCGAGGCGTAATCCCACAACCCTGAGATCGTGACATGAGCGGAAACCAAGAGTGGGGTGTTCAAATGACTGAGCCACCCAGGCACCCTCTGTTCACTGCTGTTATTAAATCATTTTATGTAAAGTGAGAGAAGCAAAGCAAGAAATTAACCTGATGCTCAATGACAAATGGCCATACAGCTAGCTTTTAAAGATATTCATGAATCATCCTTTATCCACTTCAGATCAGTATTGAAAATTTGAATACACATGCATATTTTTGCAATAATAAAAAGTTCAATCTAAAATATTGATTTGGAAGTCTTTCAAAATATAGTAGACAAATGCAAGAGGCAAAAAATATGGTCCATGTAAATCTTAAGATCTTGTTCTTAGAGGAGAGCATTAAAACATTGAAGGCTTTTCAGTTTTCCAATTTCCAACTGGTTTTCCAACATAACAGAACATTCTCTTTCTTTCACTATCTTCCCATAAATGAATTCAACTTATATTTTATAGTTCGGCCATATTTTTAGAAATCATCTGGTCAGTACTGTGAAGTACATTACTATGTTGGTTTGCAAATGTGGCCCCTGTATGCATAAGGCAAGACGAGACCGAAGAAATAGACCAAAGAAAGACTGAAAGGTAGCAGTTTTTATACCCAAGAGAACTTACATTTGAGGCTTGTCTGGAGCAGACCCAAGACGAGTAGATCTCCACACTCACCTGCTAGCATCTTAAAAATTTGTATGGATGCCTGAGTGGGGTTCCGTCACATATCTAGATAGTCTCAACAATGCATTGCTCAAGGTTGCGTTCTTGAAAATGGCTCTCACTGTAAGAACAGTGAGCAGAATGGCATTCCAAGGACAGGGGAGTAGGTGAGGAGCCTCTGATTGCTCGGTCCAGTTTCCCAGTCAATGAGTGGTCAGGTCCTCTCAATGACATCATCCGATATATCGTCCACAAAGAATTTCACCTAAATGCTTAGCACATGCAGGAGAGCAAGAACCTGGAGGTCATGAGGGCCCTGCTGGCAACATGGCTCTATCCATTCGTCACAAGCCTGAAGGACACCTCCCTGGAGAACAGACAGGAGGGTGTATATTTCCAGTTCCAGAGAATAATGTAGTGTATCATTAGAAGACCCCTGGGGAGGGATTCCTTCATGGCTCATTGCATCTCAATGGAACCAGAATGGCACTGTAACCACCTAAGTGGTATGTGCTGGAAGCAGTGTACAGGGAGCAAAGTGCAGGATACTGGGTATTTACCCAAGAAGGGAGAGGGCACAATGACCTTCATTTCTCCAAACCCCATCCTTATCCCGACTCCCCTGTTAGCAAGGAGGTGCAGCCTTTCATCCATCTATGGCTTCTTGTTTCTCATGTCTACAATGTAGAGTGTAACCATTGCCAAGAGATAAGATTGAGTGTCTGGTTAGGGAGTTTCAAAAGGAAGAAGCTTATAATATATTGTTTGTTTTTAAGTGGCGTGATCCTGTTACTGGAATATCCCTCACATCTAACAGGCTGATTGGGACACATAATGTGAACTCATCACAGAGCAATTAGAAAATAAGTATAGACTCAAAAGAAAAAAAAAATCCAGAGTCCAACGACGCAAAACAGCCAGCATTAACATTTTGTGTAACCCTTCAGTCTTTTTGCCATGCCTATCCTATCCATATAATAACAATGTTTGCCATTCATTTAGTATTTACTTGGTGCTAATCACCATGCTAAGTTCTTTACAGGTACTACATCATTTAGTCCTTATTACAGTCTTAGGAGATGGGCACTATTATACCCATTTTACAGATGAAGAGATATTGAGGTTAGAGCGGTTTAAGCGGTTTGCGCAGAATCACACAGCTAGTGAATCATAGGAACTAGTTAATCCGGATGTGCCTGACTCAGAGCCTGTGTTCTAGACCTGAATGTTATATCTCTGATTTATACCTCCCTTCGGTACAAGAAAATTGTGTTATTTTATACAGACTTTTGTAATTCTTAAAGTATTACTCTATAATAAAGCATAAGAGGAAAAAGTTAGAAACATGTAATATATAAAATTTGTTTTCTAAAATACACAAATTATTTAGATTTGACTTTTCAAAGAGTCAAATAATATTAACAGCCCATGAGGAATAACAAATAATGAAGCACCATAAAGGAAAATGCTCAGACTTGCTGGTCAAAGACACACAAACAGTACCAATAAATATATATTTACTTACTTATAAATAAATACAGATAACTTTTTTAAAGTGTTGGGAGAATTATGGCAGATAGAGCTATTAGGATTAGGAACAATCTTTCTGAGGAGTGGTTACAAGAACTACAAAATACTGTTCCTAGGAAATAACCTAAAGAAATAATTTACCCAGAGGTGGTTACTTTCTTTTGGCAAGGTAAGTTTATTTGGTTCCTAGAAATATACATTTGAAATAAACAAGTAAGGAGGAAGAATACGAAGAAATATACACTGATTTCACAGCTGATAAAAATAAAGATTTATATTTATAAATATAGCTTTATAAAGGTTTATATTTAGACACAGATGGAAAGTGAATTTAAAGCAACATAAATAATTTATGTTTTATAATCACTGGAGTTGTACCCATAAATTTAAGTGCTTAAAATGATTTTAAGATCTAAAGTGTTTTAGTTTTGCTGTATAGTTATTTTCATGGTTGCATTTTACTATGGATTGTTAGAACATAGGCATTTGGGTTTAGCATCATCCTTGGATGAAAAGCTGATGGAAGGAAATATAAGAAGAGGGGAGGCAGACACCAAGAGGCAAAAGAGAAGGGGTGGAAATATGGTGATTACAGCACAATTACATGACAAACAGAGGTAATTACAGTATAAGTGAAGTTGCAGTTGGAAGTTATTCAAAAGGCATTTAGAAAAATCTAAAACTACACAACTGATACCTCTGAGTTCATTTTTCCAGAACTGAAAGCAAATTTTATGTGTGTGTATTTACTTATTACAGATTCTTCACACCAACTGTGTAAAAACATAGGCAACATCCTGTAATGAAGTGTCCAGAAGACAAAAAGCAGGAGGTGCCGTAGACATTGGAATCATTGATTTCCTCATAAGTCACTCTTCGAATTCTAATAAATCTTCAAATATTAATAACACACCCGTTTCTGGACATCTTTTATTGTTTTTATTGGGCACAAATTGACCAACTTCAGATAATAGAAAAACACATGAAACATATCTCATCTGATATATATCCCATACAAAACCATATAAGACATTTGGCAGTGGTTTTAAATTAGTTTCCTTACAGGTTTTTATTCTGAGCACGATGTAAAGCATATGTTGTCTTAAGTGGAGAATATTCTCAAGCATTTTTTTTTCCTTCGGTTACCTTACAATTTTAAAAATTGATTCAGATGATTCACATTTCTTTTCTGGGGTTTTAGAGCCCTTGAACCACTGAGGTTAATCTTCAGTTTTATTTCTTTCACCCAAGATATAATAGACTGAAGAATAACTTCTTTTTTTTTTTTTTTTTTTTTTTATTTTTTTTTAAAGATTTTTATTTATTTATTTGACAGAGAGAGAGATCACAAGTAGGCAGAGAGGCAGGCAGAGAGAGGAGGAAGCAGGCTCCCCGCAAAGCAGAGAGCCCGATGCGGGGCTCGATCCCAGGACCCTGAGATCATGACCTGAGCTGAAGGCAGCGGCTTAATCCACTGAGCCACCCAGGCGCCCCTGAAGAATAACTTCTGCAGGAGATTCTCAGGTAGAGGAGATCTGCTGTGTGAGAATGTTGTTGAAACCAGGGTGAAGTGGGGCTCTAGGAAGGTAAAGTTAGCCAAGGGAGCCAGCTGTGCGGCCTCACCTATATCTAGTACTGATGAATGACAGGTGCATGACGGCAGAAGAATCTGTCTTGAAGGCTGGAAGTGACCCGAAGGTCTGATTGGTCCCGGAAGTCTGATAATATCACAGATTAGACACTTGAATTTAGAGAATACAAAGCTCTAGGACTGTTCATGCAGACTTAATAATAGCAAACTAGAGCTAACATTTATTGAGTGTTTCCAGTGATATGCTAGGGGCTATGCCAAGTGCTTCACATGGATTAACGCATCACAGGCGACAACGGTCATTACCCCCTTTTTGACTTCTAGGAGAGTTGAGTCTCAGAGGAGTCTAGTTATGTGTGCAAATATACAAAACCAATAAGCAGTAGACTTAAGTTCACACTCAGAGAGTCTGATTCCAGAGTAGGGGAATTGGGCCACACCACTGTCTCTCTGGAGGGCTCTAAAGCAATCTCTTAAAGAATAACAAGTTAGAAATTTGCCCAGCATGTTTTGTAGTAGCCATTTAACTCCTTCTTGGAGCTGTTCTTTCAAATTTTAAGTAGATTAAGTAGATTAAGAGGTATGTTTGCAATGAGCAGTTTATAATCTGTAAGGGGTTTAGGGAAACCCCTTTCTGTACTTTCTGCACAAGTTTTTTTTTTTTAATAAGCCTAGAATGCCCTAAAAAATAAGATCTATCAATAAAAATAAGGTCTATGCCTGCCACCTAACTCCATTCTCAAAGGCACATTGTCAAAATTCGTGTCTGATGATACACATCCACCCAGATCTCTTCAACAAACCCTTGCAGGTCATAAGAATTCCCCAGCTGTAATGTATTTTCTCCTGTTTGATCTCTCATGGCAGATGTCTTCCATTATTCTACTTCTCTGAATCTTATATTAAAACCAATTGTGTCTTTTGAGTTTTTGGAATATAGTTTTTGGAATATAGAGATTATTTCTTATTTATTTATGATCTTATACCCAGTATCTGTACTATGCCTGGACATATGATAATGAAAATAATTATAACTACTTGTTTAAAATTTGTGCTGGGGTTATATTATAAGCCATTCATAATGAATACAACTTGACAAATTCAATTCTTAATCCTGGCCTAGATTCCTGTAATGAAGTTTGAATTAGTCTTTGCTTGTTCCAATCCCCTATCCGTAGAATCTCCTAGATGACCTTTCGGAAGTGTTAGTTCCTGCTCCGACATTTGTAATGGTGGTACCCCACTATCTCCTCTTCAGCCTCCCTTAAGTCCCAGCATGCTCCCCCACGAGTCTGCCATATTCCAAAAAATTTGGGCCACTTGACATTTGCTGAGAACATGTTCTCTTTTCCAGAGCTTTGTTGATGGCCAAAAATGTTTTTCCTCTTCATTTCTATTGTTAAAAGCTCTATCTATCCATTTCAACTATCATCCATATTCATAATTCTAATTTTCTCCTACCATCTCCCCCATTCTAACCAGATGAGCTTATCGGAGTTCTCTTACATATTGTATTGCTTTGGCCATTTTCTTATTGTTTGCCTGAAATTATATGTTTGCCCCTCCTTCTTCCTTCAACTGGATTTTAACTTGTGAAAAGGCACTATATTCTCCTCATGTTTGTACCATCTGAAGCTCTTAGCACAGTGCTTTGGAAGTAGTGGGCAAAACTCCCAAATTGGGAAGATACTAACAGCAGTCCGGAACACACAAGCAGAAGTCAAGTGGACAGGGATTCCAACCTCAGCTGGATCACTCAGTCGCTGGGGAACTTGGGCAAGCTAGTTAACTTCAAGACCCATTCCTCTGTGGGATGACATTTTATCTACTACACAGTTCTAAGGAAAAAATTAAAAGAAAAATGTATGTAGAGTTTAACATCTATTAAATATACGATACATGGCAGTGGCAAGTGTTTGTTTCACAATTTTTTTCTCTGAAATATCCCGAATTCCTTCTATCTAATGACATTCCACTTGTCTCTCTTAGCCATATTTACAGTCACAATAATTCGCCAGGCAGGCAAAACTGGAAAAAGGACGGCCATTTTACAGACATCAGATATGACATAATGTTTACAATCACGTCTATATTTATTTTGAAATTACTGCAGTAGTTGTCGATTAAATAAATTCATAAATATTTACTGAGCATCTAGTATGTACCAAGCATTGTTATAGGTGTTGGGAATACTGCAGTGAATTAGACACAGTACTTGTCCTCCAGTAAATTCCATGTTAATGTGGACAACAAAGATCCCACAGATATTCGAGAAGCACAATGAAAAACTTACCTAGAAAATGGTGCCAAACCGGCATTGATTAGAACCCCAAACTCCATTTCTGAGTCTCAAAACTTAGCTGTTAACAGTAAGCGGTGGGGGAGTTCAAGAATGGTTACCCAGATTTTTTTAAAGCTAGGGTTCTAAGAAGCGCTGTTGTGGAGGCAAGCTATATCTGTATCTTTTTCTTCTGGGAAAAAAATAGGGCGAAATCAGCCTATGTCTTTGTAGCAGATGGATCTGAGCTTTCTCTATTTCTACTTCAATGACCTTAAAGTAGTTGTCTGGGAGTGAAAGTTGTTCCTTGTCGCTATGTGAGCAGTAGCTCCCAAAATACTGAACCTCTTCTGTTTGCAGCAACTTAGGTGAGTCCTGCGGATGACGCGGAGATAGACGGATTGACCTCCCCAGGTGCTCTGCCTGCAGCTAGCCCTCGGGCCGGCTCCACCCCTTCGTTGGGAGACGGTGCGAGAGCGCGAGTGGAGGGCCCTCCCGCAGGAGGGGCGCTGGGCGCGGGGCGTGGGGCGGGGAGGGCGTGGGCCGGGGGCGGGGCGAGCCCCGCAGCCTGGGTGCTCCGAGGGAGCTGTCAGTGTCGGGCTCGCGGAGAGAGAGGAAGTGCTGGGTCCCTGCGGAGCGCGAGCCAAGCGGCCGGCGCAGCGTGAGACAGCACATCCTGCGCGCGCCGGGCCCGCCGCCCTCGGGAGCCGCTCGAGCCTCGACCCCGCAGCCCCCTCCTCCGGAGCCGCAGCCGAGCTCGCTCCTTGAGCCCAGTTCCGCCTTCGCAGAGCGCGTCCAGGTAAACAAGGGGGGGGGGGGGGTCGGGCTCGCCTGGTCGCCACCTCCGCGCCCCTCCTCGACCCTCCCCGCTCCGGGGTCGTCCGCGCCGGCAGCCGGGCAGTAGTTCGGGCCGCCGCAGCCGAAGCCGGACCGTAGCCTCGTCCCCCTCCCCAGGCTCCTGTGTGCTCCACGGCGCCCTAAGGCGGCCAGAGCCCCCCAGCGGCAGTCCCCTGCTGCAGCTCCCCGGGAGAGCCCAGAGGCGAGAGCAGAGGAGGAGGGGTCGTGGTGTCATCACCTTGTCGCCCACCTTGCGGGCTGGGAGGGCCATCCCAGGGCGCCCCGCCTCGGTCTTGTCCTGGGCAGCAGAAGGCTAGCGGCGGTGAGATCCGCACCCCTCTGGGCCACCAGCTGACGGCCCCTGGGGGAGGGGGAGCTGCGGAAGGAAAGGAAAGGATGCTGTTTGATTACATTTTCAGCTGTCTGCAAAGCTCTTAGATGCTGTTGCTACCCGCCAAGTCGGAGGGAGCGAATGTACTTCCAGCAGGGCATTAATTAAGCACTCACGCAAGAAGATGTCAGTTTCTCTCACTGCTGCAAAAAAGTGTGGTTGGGGGATGTGTTTTCGTAAACACCTTCCCAGACGCGTGGCCCTCCTTCCCCCACTCCCACTCCGGAATCGCTCTGGCCTTAGGAATCTGTGCGTCGTCATCGTAAGGGCAGTGATCCTGGCAGTACCGATGGGAACTCAGTGAGGGGGTCTCATGACTTGCACCTCGGTTAGTAAGGTTAAACAGAAACCCAGGATCAGGACAGGAAATTACTTAGGAGATCGGAGACTCAACAAAATGCAGAAGATGGAATATATTCTGTATTCTGGCTTCTGCCACATCTAGGTAAGGGGCAAGAACAAGTAGCCAGCCATTTTCTTGCCTGGACTGCCTTTCAAGTGTGCTCTGAAGACTTACTGCTGTTCAGGGTAGTGAAAAATTGCTTCCAGATATTCCAGATAAGGAGAACGCATAGCTGACAGTAAGACATGGGGAACTGCAGAAGACATCATGTGGCTAATATTAGCACTGATAGGGGTGACGGTCTCTGTACATATTTTCACTGTGAAAATTAGAGTGAAGACAACCAGTGTTACTGCATTTGGAATGGAGAATTCGGTGCGAGTTGCATCCTGAGGGTGCTAGTGGGAATGTGATTAATACTTCCTCCGGTTGTTTAAAATGCCCGGTTTTCTCCCAAAGTTTGGATGTGAGAGACAAGGACCCAAACTCTGCTCTTTTGACCATGTTTCTCGATAAAATATACTCAGACACTGCTACCACACAGTCATCAAATGCTCTCTTCTTAGGCATCAACTTGCCAATGTTTAAGTTCTGAGGACTCAGTGCTCTAAGAGACTTTTTTTTTTTTTAAATCTTGTAGGACCATCTTTAGGAAGTTAGGACAATATGTTGGGGTGTCGAGTTCAGGCTCTTTCCAGCCTGTCCAGCTCTGGGCCGTTTTGGCCCAGAACATCTCTACGTCTCTCTCTTTTTTTTTTCCCTTGTCTTGAGCCTCAGGCACTGATGCACCTGCTTTCCTCCCCTTGGCCTCCAGGTCTTTGCACGTCTGCTGCACAGTGTCCCAAAGCAGAGGTGTGGCTCCGCTCCTCCACGCATATCCCAGCTTTTCCTCTTCTATTGAAGCATGTCCTGAAGCTCTTTGGTGTTTGAGGTCTAACATCATTAGGTGTGATCACCGTTACTGGTAGGGACAGAGAAAAGAAACTCAGCCCACGGGAAAGTGGGGCAGTTCTTACAGTGGTAGTCCCTGGTTCCTAGTTTCTGACAAACTAGAGTGGAAGAGGAAGTCACACAGCATTTTCGCGATCATGCTTTATGTTTAAAAGGGGGCTCTATTAACTCTCTTCCCAGCCCCTTTACGTCCCCAAACACTTCGTCCCAAGTCTTTAATGAGTAAGTCTTTCCTTTGACTCCAGCACTGAATCAAGTCATTCTTAGAGATCCATCTTTGGTGCTGCTCTGTCCAGTCTTGTAAAATATATACTAAATCATCAAACCACGTCTCTCAACACAGACTGGGCACAGGCTTCATTCAAAGTTAGTTACCTAAATGGACTACTCATTCTTCCCCATCACCCTGTTTCTTTGTCACTTAACCTAGCCCCAAATGGAAGGTCCTTTTCAAACTTAAGTATCTTCCTTCGTTGTTTTGTTCTGTCTACACGTTGCTCTACCACGTAAAACAAAGGTTGATAATACATAGAGCAATTTACCAGTGCTCGATACATTTTCTGAGTTTATTACATCACCAACACATTTACTAAAACGTGTTGAGCACTTGACCAGGCATTGGATTTTAAATTATTTCCCCATGTATTAAGTTATTTAATCCTCACAAAAATCTTAGGAGTTATATATCTTTAGTCCTATTTGACAGATGAAGACACTAAGACACAATGATATTAGGTAACTTTTGGAAAATTGCTCAGCTACTAAATTATAAAACCAGGATTTGAACCCTGAGCAGCCTGAATCTACTCTTCAGTGCTGCAGAACAATTATACTTGTTAATTTTTGTGTAGGGATTATTAATCTCTTTTCTCATGTTATCTCATTTAAAGTTTTAATTTTAATTTCTAAGCCTTTGCCCAGATCCATGTAAAAAGCATTCTTGACTAGGAACTTTTCCAGATACCCTGGACTGATTTTCTTTGCTTCCTCTCGACAGGAAGCCTGGGACCAGAATGTGAGAGTGAAGCTGGCATCGTGACCTTGACACCACTGTCCAGGTGCAAACCCTGAGGTGGCCACGTGTTCACAAAGGCATCTACTGATTCTTTGTTCAGAGGAGGCTGCTTCCATAGGAATCATAGGCATTGTGGAGGGCAGGCGCGTGATGGTGTTCAGGTGGTCATTGAGCCGGATCATCTTGATGTAGAATTTAATGCATATGTACCTAAGCTCTCTTGAGGGAAAAGCGGGTATTTGTGACTAAAAAGAGATTAAGAACTGCTGGTTCACATACACTGTTTAGGAGAAGGGGTAGCCGCTGAAGTCACTCTGCTGACGTGTGCTGGAAAACAAGGCAAACTATCCTGTGAGCACCAGGAGAAAGTGTTCATAGCTATCGACGTTGTTGGCTTGTCCCTACCGAGGCATGCTAGGGGGTGCCCTGAGGCAGGTGTGGCTTAGGCGAAGGCACGCGGCAGCCAAGTAAGATCTCCAAGCATGGCAGGCAGCTTTCCAGCTGCTTGGAGTTCATTGGGTGCCTTTCGTGTTTATATTCAGGTGCATGAAATCATTCTAACGTTCCTGTAAGGCTGAAATCTTTCTCTTCTTTTGACAAACAAGGAATCTGGTACTTGGAAACAGGAAGCCATTGGTCATGGCCACCTGAAGCCCATTTGGTGGGAAGGCTGGATTTCAAGTGCAGGTTGGCCAGATTCCGAAGTTTGTTTGTTCGGTTCCCATCCTATCATTGTTTTTCTGTGGGGGGAGGCAACGTGTACTGGTTTAGTGTCAATTTTCACTGTGGCAGGACAAAGAGTCCCTCAAGAACATGCTCACATGCTCATACGGAAAGCCTAACTGTATTATCAAAGGGGATCAAGGAAATTAGACTTCTCTCAGTGTGGTGGGGGGTAAGCAAGCCCTGCTTTCCCTTGAGGCATGCTAAAGCCCCTTACATTTGATTCTTAACTGTCACTAGGTATCTTGTTGAACATGGAATGCATAGCAGTTCCCAACTGAGACAGCCCAGAAAGCTGACTTTGCAGGAGCAGGTGTTAGCCAAGGCTTTGTTCATTGCAACGATGAATTTATTTCAGGGCTGAATGTGAAGCTGCTTGGTGTTCTGGGGCTTCTCTGATATAGTGACTGTGCCATGATCCAGAACACTAACTTGGTACTAAATCTTGGGAGGACCTCGGCTTCCCAGACGGGCTCTGTGTCCTTTAATTTTCAGTTCCTATCAATCCTGAGATCCTCACAAGCAGCTGCTCTTGCTTCCAAAATATTACTTGGGCCCTAACATTCCTATGCTCACCCATATTGTTGCTGTACTCTTAGAGAACGACCCATTGTTTTCATTTTGGGACACAGACCAGCTAACGCCATTGGTATGGCACACACAGAAAGCAGAAATTTATGTTAGAGTCAAGGGCATTCTTTATGATAAAAGTAATGGGTCTCTGGCGCTGTGGAGAATGATTACACTTGATCAACAGATCTGCCTGGGAACAGATACCAGAGTGCTTTCTTATGCTTCAGGGGTTTTTCCTCCTATCACCTCTTAAAGAATTTTTAAAAATTCTGCTTCTCTCTTACACACGCTTTAAGTTGGCATCTGACAGTTTTCATCGTGAATTTAAAGACTCACAGTGAATGCGAGTTCCAGAATATTGTAAACTTGGATGTTTAAAAATAAAATGATGATGTCATTCTTTGAATCCAATTAAAATCTAAATACTATACCAACCTCTATATCAGAAGTACCTGGGAAGCTGCTCAACAGAAAGGTATTTTTATACCTTGTGGTCAAGCGTTGCAGGCAGATTTGGGGCACCAACAGTCACAGTAAGATTTGGGGCTTTTTTTGGTCAGGTCATGGGGAGGAAAGGCTTTTGCAAAAACGGAGGTGGGAAAGGAGGCCCTGAATGATTCTAAACCACAGGCACATTCTCTGGCAGGGTCAGTTTTTGGAAAAAAAATCAGCTAGAAGCTTCAGATCTGGAAATGAAAATGTCATTAGTTCTTCTCAGGCCTGCATAGTCTTTAGAAAGCCTCGATGGGCACCAGGCGCACGCAATGCGGATTATCAGAGCTTACATTTTTCTAGCGCAGGTGCTGTTGGTTATGAGTCATTGTGGGCAGTGGCCTGGAGTTGGGTCCACGGCCTTCTGTCCACGTGGCTCCGACTCAAAGTGGGCAGGACTAGAAGGACTGCAGAGCTGATGGCCCCGTTTCCTGCCCTCCAGCTGGTGACTATGCATAGCTCTCTTTCCTCTAGACAGTGATTTACAGAAAAGATTGACTTACTCCAGTGTGTTTGTACTTCTTTTGTAATTTTGATTTTTAAGATATTTTATTTATTTTTAAGATTTTATTTATTTATTTGACAGAGAGCACAAGTAGGCAGAGAGGCAGAGAGGAAGGGAAGCAGGCTCCCGCCGAGCGGAGAGCCTGATACGGGGCTCGATCCCAGGACACTGGGATCATGATCTGAGCCGAAAGCAGAGGCCTTAACCCACTGAGCCACCCAGGCACCCCAAGATATTTATTTTAGGGAGCGCACAAGTGAGAGGGGCAGGGGGAGAGGGAAAGAGAATCTCAAGCAGACTCCCCACTGAGTTCGGAGCCCAAGGCATGGCTCCAACCAGGACCCCGAGATTGTGACCTGAGCCAAAACCAAGAGTCAGACCCTCACCCGACTGCATCATCCTGGTGCCTCTCTAGTGTGCTTTTCGATTAGTGGTTCTCAGGGGCGACTGTCCACCATGGGGACATTTGGCAATGCCCAGAGACATTTTTGTTTGTCACAGTGGGGAGAGAGGGTACCTACAGTTCTCCAGCGGGGCTGCCGCTGAACAGCCTCCAGAGCACAGGTCAGCTCTCATGACCGAGAAGTCTCCTGCCCAGAATGTCAGTAGACAGTCTGTTTTTCTATTGAAATCTTTCCTGCTGTAATTTAAGCCCATTTCTTTGCTTGGTTTTTGACAACATAAAAGAGAACAACATCTAAGAGGCTGTGTAAGACACAGGAAAGAAGAAGCAGTCAGATATCTCACTGAAGCTATGGAAGCCTCAGTTTCTTCATCTGTAGAGTGGGGATAATGATCCCTAACTTGCAAAGTTATTGTAAAGATTGCAGATAATGAGAGAACACACGGTACCCAATCAAGGTGTGGAAGATGTTTTTATTATCCAAAAACAGTTATATCATTTTCTAGCCTTCTCTCCTCAGGGATGTGTGTGATCTTGCCTTCCTTTGAACTGAAGGTATGCTCTTTAAAAAAAATTTTTTTTACCTTGAGTTATACTACTTATGTGCCTGCCTTTTTCTGGTTTTAGACTCCAGGCTCTCTGAGACATCCTTGTATCTTTCGGCAAAGAGTCTTAAACATGGTAGATGCTCGGGGCGCCTGGGTGGCTCAGTGGTTTAAGCTGCTGCCTTCGGCTCAGGTCATGATCTCAGGGTCCTGGGATCGAGTCCCACATCGGGCTCTCTGCTCAGCGGTGAGCCTGCTTCCCTCTCACTCTCTCTGTCTGCCTCTCTGCCTACTTATGATCTCTCTCTGTCAAATAAATAAATAAAATCTTTAAAAAAAAAAAAACATGGTAGATGCTCAACAAGCTTTGTTGGCCCCAAATACTAGCCAGAATAAATCCCACTTAATTTTCTTTTTATTATAAGATTTAATTCTTTCCCTTTGGATCATTTTAATGTGTTTAATAAAAACATTCACTTCCTGAAATGTAGTTTCCATGGCACGTCTGGGCCCAATTTGGATGTAGGCTCCGTAATGCCTAGACTTCTGGAATCCTTGCCTTCCTGAATTAGGATCACGTGGAACAATTCTCCTGTGAGAAGGGGAGTCTTGAGAGGGACTACTTTTCATTCTAGAAATGACAGGCAGGATGCTTTGAGTCTTGTGTTTCTTTTAGGAGCCCCCTGGGCTATTTCTTTTGATATTTGGTTTGATTTCTCTGGTGGGAGGTTTGGTTTCTTTAGTTTCTTTCTGGTGGGAGGAAGGGAGATTTTGATTCATTTGTCAGATTTCTATTTTATACTCATGTCTAGAGCAAAGCCAAGAGTAATGTGTATATTTTAAATAGCTCTAATGAGTAAAGGATGACACAATATTTTATATCCTGCATATACAGTCAGTTTGTCTTTTAAAATACAGGCTAGGTGGTCTACTCTGACCTAAAATAGTACCCATTTCTTTGTGTAACAAGCTGAAGATTTTATGCATTGAAATGGAATGAAGTCTCCTGTTAAAAGCGTTTTAGATTCTGTAATGTGCGTTTGGAAGCTTTTATAAGTTTGTCTAGCTGTTGAGTGTTCTGGTGAGCACACGCTTGGGGGATGACCATGTGACCGTGCCTCAGAATCTGCTTGTGGAATTTCAAAGAAGTTGGTGGATTTGGGGGGCTGGAAAGGTAGCAGGCTCTGTGGGGGAATGTGTGTTTTGACAGCGTCCCCTTTTAAAATGACGCACATCTCCTGTTTCACCATCTGCCCTGGTAGTATCAGAATAGCAAGGGGTTGTGGGAATTGGTGTGTATTTTGTGGAAAGAAGAATAACAAAAAACTTCTCTGCCTGTTTCCTTGAAAAGTGTGACTTTGTTCACTTTCAGAGGGTATAGGTTACTGCTGATTTGGAAAGGGGATCTTCCCTCTTTGAAGGCTTTCAGGCATAGGGGAAAGTGAGAATCTATTTACATAAGTTAAAATGCCAAACTAAATCTCCCAATGCAAATATGGACCACCCAGGGACATTGTAACAGGCCAGGTTTGGGGTTTTGAATACAGATTTTCTTGCTTCCTCTTTTAAGCTTTTTAATATTTTTCAAATGCTGCTGAAAAGTAATTGGCATATCAAACAAGGATGAAACCCCATGTCTTTTGCTGTAGCTTTTAAAGGGGGGAATCATACTCCTTTCCCTTGAGAGCTCCTCGTTTTAGAAATTTCAAAAAAAAAAAAGGCATGGATTGCTAAAATTTGAAGGCCAACAACAAATTGTTAAGTTTTAGTTTCAAGTAGATAAAAAAGTCAGGTTACAAAACAGTCACAGGGTAGGAGGAAGATACTCTCTTCAGATGTTCCCTTGCCCAAGGACATTCTGGCCAGGCAGAGCCATTTACTTCAGGAAAGTGAGCAGAACTTTGCTTTGAGCTATTGGCAACATCACCCCTTAGCACTGCCCATACTATGTCTGCCTTCCCAAACCCAGGGAAGGTACGTCTGGGCAGCACGTGGAAAGAGTATTTTCTAAACTCTCAGGGGGAAGATTCAGAATGAAAGTGGCTTTAACCAGCGCACATGTTCTGGTGACTGGGGAGTTAATAATGACACCTGGTGCTTTCTTAGTCTTTACACCTGTTAAAGAAAAAGCTACTCGTCCACTTGTTAAAGGAATGGTAAGACAGGCTTTATTCAGGAGCACTGTTTTAATAGATGTCTGGACCCCTGCACTGGGAGTTTGCAGTAGGGGAGAGAGATCGGGAGAAACTCTGAATACAACAAAGGAGAGTGGGATTTCTAGCCAAGGAGTAATGCGGGGGGGGGGGGGGGGGGAGGTAGTGGATGAAAAATTACTAAGAGGACATGTCCAAGGTAAGTGGGGGGCAATCAGGCTAAGCTGACCTAACAGGATTCTTGCTGAAGGCAAGCCAGGGTGATCAGATATCACCTGGGAGATGGCGGAGGGTGAGGAACCTCATTAAACATCCGGTAGATACCAGGGATCAGACATTGAGGGGGGGAGACTGTGGCTAAACTGACTTTTCACAGGACGTTAGCTAAAATGGGGCTCTTGAGAACATGCCGACGGATAGGGCCAAGTTGAAAAAGAGCTCAGAGGAGCCTGCTTAGCCTTGGGTCAAGGGAAGAATCTTGGTCACAGCCTCTTACTGGGCATTCCACAGCAAAGCACAGGTGGGGATGGTAAAGGTCAGTTACCAACACTAAATCACAGAAGGTGGGACGTAACAAGAATGCTGGATGGGTGCAGTGGAGTCGGGCCATGGGAGTGTATGGGTCAGATTCGGCTGCACCATAGCACAGTGACAAAGGACTCCCGCGCATCAGCATGGCAACCCAGCAGGGTTTTTCTTGCTCCTGTTACGTGTCCGGTGGGGACCAACAGGGGGCTCCATTGACCATGTCCACCCAGAGACATGAGTCTCTGAGTGTCCCTTCCTCTTGATATATACTGCCCCCACCTCGTCCATCGCGTTGACTAAAGCAAATTGAATGGCCCTGCCTGCCTACAAAGGAGTCGTTAGGTATGTTGGGGGACAGGAATTTTTGTGATTAACCTAAATGACTATGAAAGGGAGAGTCTTCCTGCTGCTGACCAGTTTCTAAATGACATCCTGGGATGCTCACTGACATACGAGCATACATATAATGGCTTCACTACTCAACATTAGTCACACCTGAAAGAATGCCCATATAGAGTATGAAATTTATTGGAGTGACCTTAGTTTGCATTGTGAATAATAACAGCGTCCTGGATTTAGTGAGCTTACAAATCTAGATTTTACTGATAATGAATAAAAGAACTACGTGTAGGTAGGGGTGAAAGCTAGGTTCCTTCAGCAGGTTTTTAGTCCTAGTGAAGAACATGTATTTAGTACCTACAGAGGGCTAACCATGGGGGAGACTGAATGCTTTGTGGGTACATGAAAATGAGCAAGTATTGGTCTTTTCTTTAAAAAGGTTATTATTATTATATATTTTTTTTAAGTAATCTATATACCCAACGTGGGGCTTGAACTCACAACACCAAGATCAAGAGTTGCACGCTCTACCTGCTGAGCCAGCCAGGTGCCCCAGAACAAGGTATAGACCTTAGGCACTGCTGTCTAATCAGGGAAAAATAGAAAAGTTTTACATATATGTGTGTGTGTGTGTGTGTGTGTGTGTGTATAAAACATATGGATATGTATTATACATATATGGCAAGGCTATCATGCAAGGTAAAACATGGTAAATACCTAATAGAGGTATAACAAATTTCCAAGAAGGGAAGTGATTAATAATTAAGTGAATAATCACTTCTTTGAATTTTCAGGATGACCAAACACACCACTGTCAACCAGGCAAAATCATTAATATTTTATGTTCGTCTTCCTTTTTTGTTCTTGGGTCTAATTTGATCCCAGGACAAATCATAACCGTGTTCAAGAGGCAGTATGAGAGTGTGAACTCCACAGCTAGGGTTCAAATCTCAGTGTCAGCTGCTGTTAGCTCTGTAACCGTGACGACTTATTTTGCCTCCCTGCACCTCATTTTCTTCAACTGTAAAACAGGAGTGATAATAACAGGGCCACTTCCTAATGTTGTGGTGAGGTTTGAAAGAATAAATCCCACTTAATTTTCCATTTCTTATAGGATTTAAATTTTTTCTCATGGATCATTTGATGTGTTCAGTACAAACATTTGGCTTCCTGAATGTGTCCCCTGTTGGGTCTCTGGGCCCCAAATGAATGTGGGCTTGGTAATTCCTAGGATTCTGGATGCCTTGCCTTCTGAGTCAGGTCAAGATCATATAGAACATTTCTGTCTGTGCCCACCAGAGCAGTGCTGGGTACATACAATGAAAGGGCCAGATGGTCAGTCTGCATTTTCCCTGACTTGTGAGGCGATCTTAGTCTAGAGACTATTAAGACTATCAGGTTGGCCTCTGTTCTTATCTGGGAATTCGGGCCTGCTGAGGACACATTTCCTAGCTCCCCGACTTCTATCCCCAGCATATCAAACTGATGTTAAGTTAAAATCTAATGTGGTACAGATCCACTGTGACTAAATGGCAGAAGCATTCTGAGCATCTGATTCCAATAGGCCAAGTGCTTGGGCCTAGCGCCACAGGTAAAGGTTTGAAGAACTAGAGGCTGGATGTGGTACAGGGGAGTCTGTGTGGCTCATCTTGGCCGATGTACACATTTTCTCTCCTCTGTGTCTTCTTTGGCTCTCCCCCCCCATCCCCCGCCCGAGTACAACTTGACTGGATGCTGCAGAGAGTGTCTGGGCTGTCAGCAGGTGAGAGGGTATAGACATGAGGACTCTATCTTTCACAAACACGTATTGAGGACACCTCTCTACAGTAGTCCAAAATTCTAGGAGAAAGCAAAGTTGGGGCACCTGGGTGGCTCAGTGGGTTAAAGCCTCTGCCTTCAGCTCAGGTCATGATCCCAGGGTCTTGGGATCAAGCCCCGTGTGGGGCTCTCTGCTCAGCAGGGAGCCTCCTTCCTCCTCTCTCTGCCTGCTTCTCTGCTTACTTGTGATCTCTGTCTGTCAAATAAATAAATAAAATCTTTAAAAAAAAAAAGAAAGCAAAGTTTATATCAAGATAATGGAGAACCTTCGATTGATTGAACCGTTAAAAAAAAGAGATTGGGCTACCTTTAAGGTACTGAGAGTTCAAGCGGATCACCACTAAGTGAGGATTTTCTGTGAAGGGATTCTCTTATCAGTGAGAGGTCACACCAGTATTTGGTAATCTCCACGTTCTTTTTTCTCTGGATTTAAGAACCTGTGATTTTATGTACTAGAGAGAGCTTTGCATTACTCCTTATTTATTTTAGATTTGTTTATTTATGTGAGAGAGAGAAAGAGTGGGTGTGTGCAGGGAAAGGAGTAGATGGGGAGGGGGAGAGAGAATCCCAAGCAGACTCCCCACTGAGCACAGAGCCCTACACTCCTCTCACCATCCATGAGATCAGTACCTGAGCTGAAATTAAGAGTTAGACACTCAGCCTACTGAGCCACACAGGCGCCCCTGCTTTGCATCACTCTCCTCACTGGCCGGGATCCGCCATTCACTAGGACCGCCATAAATAAGAGGGCAGGTGCCAAACTGGCACAATAAATGTGACCATCTGTGTCTACTTGTGTCTACTTTCTTACCCACAGAATTGTTCAAGTTGTAACTTTCCGCCATTCATTCTCTCATTCAGTAATCATTCCTTAAGCGCCTTCTTGACGCTAGGAATCCTATAGCAGTGTGAGGGCGGTAGTAGGAAATTGAACAGCTTATGACAATCACGAAAGACAAACAAAAAATGCTTGCCTCTAACTTCACTCCAGACTGGCCACATCATCTTGCCGTTGAGGGCTTGGCATTTACTTGTTCATTTACATGTTCATTCAGTAATCTCTTAATGTGCCCCGATGGTATTCCAAGTCAGCTCCGTACTGCTAACAGCAGAGGCTAGACAAATCGATCATTTCAAAGGCAGAAAGCCCCAACTACTATATTCTTTTTTACAGCACGAAGAAAAAGCAAACCATGAGGCTCCTGGGGGTGGGGACTGGGTAGAGTCCTTACCCTGAATGCTATCTTATGCAAAGAACTTATTACGAATGCTGAAGTACCTATTTTGAGCTTTTGCTTTCTCACTTTTTCATCATATACAGCAAAGGTGTGATATGTAAGGGAAGTGTTAATTCTAGTTGTTTGCATTGCTTAACACATTTGAATAGATTGAGTTGGTTTAACATGGAAATGCTTGATTTTTTTTCAAGACCCTTACAGGTTTTAAAATAGATAACTTGCTTCTGAAGTGAGGAGAGACCAAAGAGCAGAAACAATTCATCTGAGTTATGACCTGAGAATGTAACGTCCAGCACAAACCTTTTCAGCTTGTCTCTCATCGCACCCTGACACCTTGGGCCCATTTGACGTTATGCTGCAGTCCAACGAAACTGGTTGCCATTCCCCAAACGCAGACCGCTACCTCCTGTCACTGCTATTTCTCTCGTGCTCTCTCTCCTTCTGCTAGAAATGCTTCCCCCGTTCACATTCTACCCACGTTTCCATGTGTGGCTCTCACGGCCCTTCCTTTAGGAAGCTCACTCTGTGCTCCAGTTCCTGCATGCCCTCCATGTGCTCGCTCTACCTTCCTATCTATCATCTATTGTAAATTTTTATTTATTCATTTATTTGACAGAGAAAGTGTACAGGCAGGGGGAGTGGTAGAGGGAGGAGGAGGCTCCCCACTGAGCAGGGAGCCTGGCAGGACTGGACCCCAGGACCTCAAGATTATAACCTGAGCCAAAGGCAGCTGCTTAACCAACTGAGCCACCCAGGCACACCCCTCCTTGTGCTTTAAATCTTTATCATGTACTTATCCATTGTCCCTTGCAGTGGAGCTGTTGTTTTCAGACTGTACCGTATGTGGGAGAGGAAAAATAATTTTCTCTCTACTCTTCTAGACTCTTGTCTGAGAACCTCCCCTTCCCCCTATTTAAAAAAAAAAAAAAAGATTGACAGGAGGAACACAAGACAATTTTAATAACTTGTATGCTTCCTGTACACATGGGAGAGACCTAGGAAAACTGAGTAACTCTCCAAAACATCTCAAGCCACTATAAATAACATTTCCAGCTAAACACAAAAGAAGATGTTGGGGTTATGGGAGGGGCCAGGGTAGGGGTAAAAGTCATCAGGAGTGAGGGTGTTATGAAATTTTAAGTCCATACCTTCTTCACTAATAATAGTTTGTGGAGACTGAGTCATCCTCCTCTTCCTGGTACAGAAGGGAAGAACCCTTAGAAATGGAGACTTCCCTTATACATTTAAGTGACTCTTAGAAAAAGGCAACTTCGACTAAGCTTTTAGAGCTTCTCCTGTATCTGTTGTTTCTTTAAAATAACAAACATAAGACAATCCTTATGTCAAAAAGTCATATTTTGGGATGGCACGGTCAGTCCCCTGTCCCATGTTATAAGCTTTTTGAGATAGATGTATCTCGATCATTTGTGTAGGCCTCACAGCATCCAGGAGGCACTTTGCTTTGTAGGGGCTCAGTGAGTATTGATTAAATTGCATTAACATAAAGATGAAGTTAACATCATGGAGACAACTACGTGGGCTTCCTGACTCTTAGCAAATTAGAAAATTTTGTTGATGACTATGCTTCTCTTTCCTTTGCAAATGTCTGGGGAAGCAACCATGCTCAGATATCCGAAGTAGTCTCACACCTCCTGCCATCAGGTAAATAACCCCACTCTCTTTCCCCTTCATCCTCTACTGCTTTCCTACAAAAGGTGACTGTTCAGGGACTGGAGAGGTGGAGAGAAGAGGTGCTCTGATCTGCCAAAGGAACTCGGGGTCCGGTGGCTGTATGTGCATATACAAGTGGGTTCCTATTCCCATGTTAAGAACGTAAGTGGGTGACATTCTTGGCCACTGACACTCTGGCCTGCAGTCAGCTCTCCTGTTGCAGCCGCCGACATGGAGGTATCGTTCGGACCAGTCAGCTATACAGATAGGCAGGATTAAGGTCTTGAATCTTAGTTCTGAGGGTCTAGATATTAGACTGTTCTTATATAGCCAAAATTCTCTAGTGGTCTAGTGGCACATTCACACAAGCAAGTATATGTTATATGTTAGGCAACAGATATAAAGCCAATTTACTGACGGGCCAGGAGAAACCTAACTTCCCATGGGATCACAGTGCCCTTGCTTATAGGTCAGTTTTTTGAAATCTGAGAATTCAAGTTCTTAGGTTCTTGGTATTGGAGGTCTGAGCTGGGCATGGCTGGGGCAGTGCTAGCCTGAGGGGATTAGGGGTAATCCTGAAGGTTTTGTCCGGAGGTAACATGGGTATCAAAAAATCAAGCAGATAGTCCAGTCACATAATACATTCAAGAGGACTGGGAAGGGGGGCAGGATCCAAGTGTGACAATCATATGACAACTAAGGACACCAGATCACAGCAAAAGGGTTGAGAAGGAGAGTGGGGAACAAACCTACGAGACTCTCAAAGCCAGTGGAGCTTTGACACTTTATAGAAAGCAAGGCTGAGAAGAGAGGGAGGAGCTCATGCAGGCAGAGTTTGGAAGCCGGCTTTGTTCACTCACTCAACAAACATTACCAACTTTCTACCAGTCACTTTTCTAAGTATTGGCAATACATCGGTGAACAATATAGACCAAATCTCTACCTTAGCTGGAGTTTAAATTCTGGGGGAAGGGACAATAGAATCTGTTAATTGGTAATACCCTTAATGAAGAAAAATAAGGCAGTAGGAAAGTGTGAGAAGGCAGGTGAGAAGGAAGGGGAGTAGTTTACTCTCTTCAGTAGGATGGTCAAGTAAGGCCTCAGTGAGATGAAATTTGATCTAAGCTTTGATCTAAGCTTTGAAGAAACCAGTCATTCAGATACTTAGTATCAGGGAGAGGAAATAGCACAAGCAAAGACCCTGAGGTGGGAGTGTACCTGATGTGTTTGAGGAATAGCAACAAAGAGGGTCTGGAAATGAGGTCAGAAAAGTAATGAGCCTGGATTGTGTAGGGCCATGGGGGCCATTGAGGGACTTAGGCTTTTACTCTGAGATGGGAGCCATTGGCAAGCTTTATGCAAGGAAGTGACATGATTTGGTTTGTGTTCTGAAGAATTACTGTTACAGCTGAGAATAGCCTGCAAGGAGAGGGGGCAAGGGTAGGAACTAGGAGACCATTGTGGAGGCTTTTGCAATAATACAGATGAGAGAGGTTGGTGATTTGGACAGGATGATGGTGGGGGAGGTGGTGAAGACAGGCTGATTCTGGAAGTATTTGGAAAGTAGAGCTTGAATACTTTGCTAATGATCTGGATATGGGATTTGACAGAGAAATCAGGGATGACTCCAAGATTTTTGGCCTGAGTTAACTAGGAAGCTAGCTCAGGAGTTGCCTTTAGCTGACGTGTGGAAAGACTGAAGGTTGGATGATGTACATGGAGCCAGAGCATGGGGAGTGGTTGTCATAGCTGGTGTTTCAGGGTGGTGGCCTGATGCCACTGTGATGATGCACAGAAAAGGTGATGTCAACTGGTCAGGGTGTCCTTCTCCTGGACATACTGCAGAAAACCTGAACAAATGTCACAGCACTTTTCCATTTTCCTTTAATTATAAACCTTTTTATAGTTGTTCACCACTCATTATGTGGTGGTTTTCCATGACATTTGGTCAACCCTACCTGTGACGTTGTGGTCCTGTGGTTATAGTTCCGACTTGTGAGATGGCCTGTGTTTTTTTTTTTTTTTTTTTTTTTTTAAAGATTTTATTTATTTATTTGACAGAGAGAGAGAGATCACAAGTAGGCAGAGAGGCAGACAGAGAGAGAGGAGGAAGCAGGCTCCCTGCGGAGCAGAGAGCCCGATGCGGGGCTCGATCCCAGGACCCTGAGACCACGACCTGAGCCGAAGGCAGCGGCTTAATCCACTGAGCCACCCAGGCGCCCCGATGGCCTGTGTTTTAAGAGTAGGTCTAGTTTAACTCTCAGAAAGTGATTGTGCTACATTTCTATTATTTCCAAATTCTTGGAGTGTACCTGCTATCCTCATCTTCGACCACACCAAATGTGTCTTGAACCAAGAAGTCACTTTTATGTCTCCACTCTGCCATTCCCCAGGGCTTTGACTGGTTGGCATAGGTCTAATCAGAGTGATGTTCAATCAGGGACATCAGCCTTGATGGTGATAGGAATTCCTTGGGGTAATGCTGACACCCCAAGGAATGGGGACAGTCTAAGGGGCAGAAATGGATGTAGATGTGGCCTTGACAGTTACTACTTACTTTGGATATTTTGCTACTCCTTAGTATGGTCTTAAAAATTGAGATATACTTCTTCTTTCTCTTTAATTCTTTCTGCCAAATTAGTTTTCTTCAAAAGCCAATATGCACAAGCCTGCCTCCTATTTTCACTCAAAGAGACAGATGGTTGAAACCGACTCTAGCTAAATTTTGTTTTTTAAGTCTTGAAGTAAAAAATACACATGAGTATCAGAAAGGTTTAAGCCTTTTAGGACTGGTTGAGAAATCTGTTGCGAACACTGCCTCATACCACTGAGTTATCTATTCACATCCAGAAGACTGTGTGCAGGGCCGGGTGAGGGATTTTGCAGCCAAGCTTTTCAGATGGGTATTTGCTTTCTAAAAGGAGTATAAAAGTTGTGCTGATGGGACAAATAGCAAATTCCCAAATCCCAGGGTCATTTGGCATCCGTGCTGACATGATCTGCAAGAAACGCGTCATGGTCGTGCATTTCTGGCAGCATTGATTTTCTGCACTCGTACGGGCATTCATCGGTAGCCAGAAAAGCGGGTTAATCTTCGTAAGTACATCTGGCTTGATGTGCTTGTGCCTTGAAGTATCTAGGGATTTATTTTGTATTGTTTTTGTTGTTGTTTTGTTTTTTACTTTCTTTCTCTGGTAGATTTAACCATTTAAACAAATAGAGCTGAGCTTGCTTTGGTCATTCTGTGGTAGAGCGTTCTCACCAGCGCTCTGCGGATGGATTTCAGGTTACATGTGAACTTGGATGTTCATCTCTTGGCTCTCAGGGTGGTCAGAGCCCAGGTCAGTCTCCTGTGATAGCGAATGGCTTTCTCTGTTTACCCCAGTGTGCTGTACGTACAAATATCATCATGATCTGTGGGTGTCATGTCATGCAAAATGTTGGCCGAGACAGGACAAAGGTAGAGATACATTTATAATTGACAATTTGCCAGTTTTAAAATTGAGGTAGCTTAATATGCCTCAAACTCTTTTAACTGCAACTGACAATAATAAATAATATTTATACATAATACTGAATATATGTGCGTCCAAAACAAGTACCATGAACCAGTCATTGCCCTTCCCATGTGCCATGCATTCTAATAGTCCCGATCTGCTCATCACAAAAACTACCACCTGTGACTACCTGCTAACTTGAATTTGTAACTCAGCAGTGGGTCATAACCCATGTTTTAAAAGGCTATTGTCATGCGTATTGCAAGCTAGGAAAAAATTACCTGGTCTTGTACTTGTTCAAATCATTCCTGCTGTCTCAGAGTAGTTCCGAGCCCATGAAAGCAGGGCGGGGTAGCCCTTTGGCTGTTGGGTGACCAAAGGGTCCAGGTTTGCCTGGCATTTTCCTGGTGTTCACCCTGAAAAGCTGGCATTCAGAGAACCCCCTCACTTCCTGGCAAACTGGGATGGTTGGTCTCTCATCCTCTGGGATCTGATATCTGGCTGCATTTCCACCCTGACTTGGCTCCATCTGCTTTCGTATTCAGTGCTCCAGCCATATCACATTACTCGTCCCACAGACTGACCATTCTCTTTCCCACCTCCCCGCCTTTGCCCATGCGTCCCTCCGCCGGGGAGGCACCGCTCTCCTGCCGTCCTCCGGTCTCGTCTTCCTCTGTGAGGGTCTGTTATGTCACCCTCTCCACGGAACCTTCTTCCCGCATCCTTGTGAGCAGTCATTCCACAGACTACATTGATTTGCGGGCTCTTTGTGTTTCTCAGCTTTCTTATTCTTCATCGCGTGTAGAACAAACATGAGAAGGAAAACTGCTGATACGATGTGGGTGGCTATGGCAAGGAAAGAACACAAAGGAAAATGAATGAACCAAGGTGGACGCTGAGGCCAGGAGGTGGAGCAAGGGAGGATGGGAAATCCTGCAAGTACAGGCATGTGAAGCAGTTACGAGCATGTGCCCCAGGGGCCGGGGTTTGAGTCCTGGCTTTCCGCATGGCAGAGGTGCAGACCGGGTCCCTCTTGGGCATGTGCTTCTCCTCTCAGTGTAACATCAGCTGGGATTGATGGTTTCTAAAATCAGGCAGGCTTAATTACAAGTTCCTGAGAATTTTGTAGTCAGTCTGGGAGAGGGATGAATTAATTGGTTTTAAGATGCTGAGATGTCTTAATAACTTATATTTTTAGGAGAGTAAAACAGATTGACTCTGGAACATTTATATTGCTGAGTTATATTGAGAAAATCTATTCTGACTTCATTATTTAAGCTTTACAGTTTTTCCATCCCTTATTTTTATTAATGTGTCTGGATCATATTTCTTTTGGTATGACAGTTTAAATTTATTCTTTGTCGTGAGGTGCAAGGGCATCCGGGCGGCTAGAATTTCCCTGTTCTCTGTCAGGATAGGGCACCCACTCCGGGCAGACCCACTGGCCAGAGCTGGCTTGGTTTAACTGGGCTGCATGGAAGATCTGGCCCTTTTATGGGAAGAGCAGAGTCAAAGCCAAAGCTGGTCATGTCTGAAGATTTGCCTCTTACCAGTTATTTTAAAGATCAGCCCCACAGGTTACCCGAGAGTTGTTTATTTTTAGACATCTTCACTCCTCATCTTTGCAACCCAGAGAAACAGCTTCAAGTGCAAGACTGCTGTGTTCTAGGCACTGATGCATTTACATCACTGTTCAAAAGAACGCCCAACTGTCACTATGACTATGTATCCTTAAGGCATTTTGGGCAGTAGATTCTAGATTTCTGAATTTGTTGGTTGAGATAAACAACAGAGGCTGTCAATTATAAATAGAATGGATTTTTGGTAAAAATCAGAAAACCGAGATTAAAAATGTAAACCAGGCAGGACACAATTACATCAGTGGGTATATAATGGTAGTGATTTAGGAGAAACGATAGTTCAGTGGATCAGGCAATGTTAGGATCATGTGTTCGTTGCACGTTTGTACTGTTCGGTGGCAAGTCAATGCCCACCCCCTTCCTGTGGGAATAGAAATTGGTTGCATAGTTAGGGAGAACTTCTGAGTTTGGTCATTTATTTTTTTATTTTTTTATTTTTAAAGATTTTATTTATTTATTTGACACAGAGAGATCATAAGTAGGCAGAGAGGCAGACAGAGAGAGTGAGAGGGAAGCAGGCTCCCTGCTGAGCAGAGAGCCCGATGTGGGACTCGATCCCAGGACTCTGAGATCATGACCTGAGCTGAAAGCAGCAGCTTAAACCACTGAGCCACCCAGGCGCCCCTGAGTTTGGTCATTTAAAAGCTTGGTGCACTGACACAATTTAATGATGATTAGGAAATTCCTGATAGCAAAATCACAGATTTTTTAAAAAGATTTATTTATTTGAGAGAGAGAGAGAGCATGAGTGGTGGGAAGGGGCAAGGGAGAGGGAGACGCAAGCTTCCTGCTAAGCAGGAAGCCAGACTCCGGGGTCCATCCCAGGACCCTGAAATCACGACCTGAGCTGAAGGCAGATGCTTAACCGACTGAGTCACCTCGGCACCCCACAGATTTCTCATTTCTATCTAATGGTTGTTTAGCAGTTCAAGAGCTATTTCTTGGGCACTCACTGCCAGACAGTAGAAATACAGGCATAGATTAGACATGACCTGTCCTTTTGAGGGGCTTTCTGTGTAGCAGGAGGAGAGAATCCCATAAACAGGACTTAACCAGGCAGTGAGGCACGTGTTCCAGCAGACCATGCACAGGGTGCTCTGGGGCCACCAGCAAGGGAGTCCTGGGCCTTGGCTTAAAGCCCCCGGAGGCCTTCCTGACGGGAATGTGCTTGAGCTGAGACAGACAGAGGAATAGGAATCATCAGGTAATGAATGGTGAGAAGAGCATTTCTGGAATTTGTAAAGGTACAAAGGAAGGAAACATCTTGATATATACCAGTAAAATGTGAACTAAGAAGTAGAGGGATACGTGGACAGAGAGATGGGCAAAAAAGAGCATTTTCTGTGCAAGGTAGGGAGTTGGGACATGTTCTGCATTTCTTTTAAAAGTTTTTATTTATTTATTTGACAGAGAGACACAGAGAGAGAGGGAACACAGGCAGGGAAAGTGGGAGAGGGAAAAGTAGGCTTCCTGCAGAGCAGGGAGCCCAATGTGGGGCTCGATCCCAGGACCCTGGGATCATGACCTGAGCCAATGGCAGATGCTTGATGACAGCCACCCAGACGCTGTGTTTTGCATCTTTGAAGGAAGTCATCGAAGTGTTTTAGTCAAGGGAGTACAGTCGTCAGATCTGAGCAACAGGAGAGTCCCCCTGACACAGTGTGGAGGACGTGGCGAGCATCAGGGAGTAAGGCTAGTATGGGGACAGGAAGGTCAGCGAGAAGAGCACTGTGGTTGTCAGATGAGCCCCATGAAGACTGAGATTGGGCAGCATGAATAGACGAGGATAGCAAGGGCAGGCTTAGAAATATTAGGTGGCGAAATTGGGAAGCCTGGGAAAGACTGTGAGGATGTGGTGATTGAGGATTTCAGGGCTGATCAAGGAGAAGGCGGGACCATGAGGGGGCAGCATTGCACAACACACTTCATTGGATGGTACTTGGATAGTATGGCATAGCAGGAGACTTTCTAGACCCCGAAGCATGGCTTCACTACCCACAAAGGAAAGAGGGACTGTGTCTAGGTGGGGAATCTCGGGGCGGGGGCTGGCTTTCTATAGCTAGCAGTTATCGGGTGCAGTTTTTCTGGATAGGCAAATCAGGTCGGCTCTAAATGGCTAAAATATGCTTATCTGAGCTATGCGTAAAGCAACTGGATATATCAGAGTTTGTGTTTGGTGCCATAGGGTGTTGAGCTGATGGTTCTAGCTTGATGTGAAGAAGTAAACAGCGTAGGGAACAGTGCATGGGGGCCATCTTTAACCGTTTACATAACAGCAACTGTTTGTTCAATGCCCATGAGGTGTCCAAGATGAGGCCGAGGAGCCACTGGGCAGGTTTCCAAGGAAGACGACATCATGGTGTGTGGAGAAGTTGCCCCTTTCCATGTGCTCCTCAAAGTGCCCCTTTAGCTAGACAAGCTCCTTTCTGTTTGCTCTGAAGTCTTTGGAACTTCTAGGAGCCCAGATACGTAGTCTCATATCAAGTACAGTAGGGGAAACCTTCTTTATTTGACTTCTTTACCTGACCTCTGGCCTCGGCAGGCGGTAGTCTTTCACATGTATCTCGCCCTGACGTTGGGTGCTTCTGCAGGGCTCTCTGCACTGCCTCACTTCTTAATTCACTCTAGTTTCCCTCCTCATACTCCCCGGAGGGCTCTCATCTCCTTTCTTCTGATTCTCTTTCCTGGTTCCTTTTCTGTCCTAATTCTTAGTGACAAAACACTGCCCTCTGGTTGTCCAAACTGTCCCATCTTCAGTTTCGTACTCTTTCAAGGATGCTACTTGAGATGCGTACTTCCTAAGGACTCTCGACTTTGCCTGATATTAACTCCCAAGATAAGCTATGACGTGAATGGCTGATTCCCTTAATTGAAGAACGATTCATTTAACAAAGAGAAGCTTGTTGAGTCTCTCAATGGGTGGAATGCACTGTCGGGGTGAGAAATAACGCAAAATTTCCCAGAACTTTTTGGCAATGATATCAATGGTTTTTGAGGCCTGTGAGTTCTGAGAGCTCTCATCTCTACTCTGTTAACTAGATGAGAGGGCACATACGCTCTGGATTGATTTTTCTCTCTAGCATAATGGGCCTCTGTGCGGAGGGCTTGAGAGTCTCTTCTGTGTAATGTGCCGCGATTGCCCGTCCCTGATGTACAGCTTCAGCAGGACGATTGGGGGAGCTCAGGATCCTGCAACAGGGGAAGTACACCAGAGATAATATGCAGACACAACAATCTTAAATATAGCTCACAGATCCAACAGGAGCAATACGAGAAGCTTAATTTAGAAATATGGCCTGATTTTCCAGTCAAGAATTAATCCAATGTGAGTAAAATTGCGAAGAGCCCAGAAAAATTAACATAGATATTTAACTATATGTATGTACTGAGATTTTTTAATCCTCCCACCGATCAAAAACAGTAGTTCTCTATTGACATAAATAAATCCTTTGTATGTGGATGAAACTCTTGCAGTCTTGGGGCTACCCAGTATTGGCTTTGGTGGTGTATTTGGGAATTTCAGAGGCAAAGCCTTTCCTCCCAGTCAGCTCTCCCATGCAATTTACATTTGCCACCACCAGGTGGTGGTAGAGAGTGACTGCGAGGTTGGACTGATCTGATGCTACCATAAAAGCCTTCTGATTAAGAAGAGCTTCCTTTTGACTAAAATGGGTAAAATCTTGAATAAGTAAATACCAAAAGAGAAGCATTATTTGGCAAAAGTATTCAAGAATAAGGAGCTCTGGTATTTCCAGCTCTGATATGTCCACTTAATGGTAGTGACCTTGGATAACTGCATCTCCCTTTCCCTATTTATGGGTAAAATACTAGTACTGGGTCATATAACCTTTGAAGTTCTTGTCCTGAAACAAACGTAAAATTGTAATGGTTAAAACAGCAAAATTAAAAGAATGAACGAATTAAAGAGTTTCACGCAACAGGGAAGTTTACATTTTCTTAGTAACCATTTAGCTTGCCTTCTAGCCGGGCTGAGGCCCATGAATTTGTGCATGTAGTGAGGGGAGGGGGAGAATGAGGAGTGAGAGAGGGCCTCCCAGTTTCTCTTCCTTATCAATGACCTGGCTTAAGCAAGTCAGAAATGAGAAGTCTTTTATATATAGTTATGGAGCCCTTCCTCCCTAGCCTTCCGTAGGAGCCTTCGTCCTAAAGCCCTCTGCTTAGGGTCTTTACAGCAACACTTAGCACATTTCCTTTCAGTCTCTAGAGGCTTCAGAATCAACTCCAGCTTATCAGAAGCGGGTAAGGCAACGTGTGATCTGAGACTTCCTGGGGATCCCAAGATATGTTCGGGACTCCGTGAAGTCAAAACTATTTTCACAAAATATTATTTTTCTTTGTCTTTTCCGCCATAGTGACGTTTGCAGGGACAGTGTGAAAGTAACGGCAGGTGACCCTGCTGATACCTTAGCAGTAATTGAGACAGTGACGCCACGCTGTACCAGTACCGGCTTCAGACTCCCCTGCCACACGCTCGCAGTTTAAACAAACAAGAGTGTCCCTCGTGAAGCAGAAACAAAAATGTTAGTTACATTAAATCTCCACCCTTGAGCGCAGTCCTTACTATGTGATCGGTGGGAACACAGAAGTCACTTCTGCTGCCTCCCAAAGCTCAGTGGCTGTCTCAAGACAGGATTTGTGCAACAGTGTGAGTTACGAGCTACACTAGCTGCGTTTGTCCCTGGAGCACTATGTTTACCTGAAGGAACAATTCACAAACTATGATTATTCAGACTTGGGTATTTGGCAGCAATTTTATCAACAATCAATGGCATGAGGTTGTCACTTCAAGAACGTAACTGGCAGTATTTGTGGCTAATGATAAAATTTGAGCTTTCATGCAAAACTTAGAATTTTGGAAAATTTCTGTCTGCCACCATGACAACTTGACCATTCCTAGAGACGTTTCTGAAGTTTGGTAGTGACATTACCAAGTTTGATTTGGGGGACATTGTACAATTAAGTGTGCCAACATTTGAGAAGTCTGGATAATTTTCTGAATAATTTTCTAGATAACAAATGTATAGTGTCATAACATCATACACGAATAAAAGATTCATTCAATGTTTAAGATAGACCAATAAATTTTAATGTAACAGAGTACAAAAAGTTCCTTGATTGATGTCATTGCATATTCACATGGCAACTTCAAGAAACTGACATTTGTTGAATTTTGGTGTAATACTGAAGAATATCCAGAAATACCTTAAGAGGCTATTTTTTGGAATACGTATTTATGTGAGATCAGATTTTCTTTGTAAGTACAATAGTATATCACAATAGACTGAATGCAGAAACAGCTGTAAGAATCCAGTTGACTTCTATTAAGCTAGATATTAAAGATATATGTGAAAATGTATTACTCTTCTTACTGTTTTTTTTTTTTTTTTGCCTTGGAAAGTATGGCTATTTCTTCATGAAAATTTTATGTTACTAAATAACAAGTTTAATGTTATTTTAAAATGAATTATTAAATATTTCCAGTTTTATGGGTTTTAATTTTTAACATGGTTAGCGTTGTTAGAGGTAGCCCATATAAACAAGAGCTCTTTGAGGTCGCTGAAGAGGAAGGGCATCATGGGATACTGAGACCAAAGTGTTTGCAAACTGCTCATCTGTAGTGCCAGTAGACCAGGCCTAGGCATCTGTCTACTATGAAGTGGATTTTATGAAAGTTTGTGTTTACAGTGTGCTAATGGCTGTGAAAATTTAGCAAATAACCCTCCCACATCTTTCAGCAGTCAACCCCCTCTTGAAACTTCCACAACCGTCCTTTTACAGAAGGTGAGGCATCGCTGTAAAAATGGACAAATGGCTGTGGTCCGTAGCATCCCTTGGCCACGTACCCAAGCGGAAGAAGGCAGCTGTATTTTATGAAAAGCCAGGCAGGTGAAACAAGGTTGTGCAAGATCAGATTTCGTTTGCATACCTAGTGGCAGATGAGAAGTTCAGTGGCTCATAGTAAAGAGCTGACAGGAGTGATTGTTTCCAGGCAGAAAAAGAGAACTTGTTTCTGGGTATTTTTTTCAATGAGTTTGGCAACAGCTGGGCAATGATTTAAACCTCTTAGGATTCTGACTTAAAGCTTAAAAATACATTTGCATATGCCAGCATTAGAAATGGAATCTCAAACTGCTGCCAACGTAGACAACCGAAAGGAAATAGAAGTCTATAGTGTTCAAAAGCTAAGCCTTGGGAGGGTCTATTACTTGGCAGCTGTGTAAACAGAACTAAACCCTTCGCTCCTCCTCTGTTAGATACTTGGTTCTAGACAGGACTAAGCCATCTCATGATGGTATGTGCCAAAGGGAAAATGTAGGCCGTGAGTCTCACTGGGTTCAAGAAATGCTGAAAATCTTTTTTTATGGATGTGTGTGCGCATTAGAAGTGTGAAGGAGGGCGCCTGGGTGGCTCAACTGGTTGAGCGACTGCCTTTGGCTCAGGCGGTGATCTTGGAGTCCCAGGATCGAGTCCCGCATTGGGCTCCCTCTGATCCTCTCCCTTCTCATGCTCTCTCTCTCCCTCTCAGGTAAATAAATAAAATCTTAAAAAAAAAAAAAAAAAGAGTGTGAAGGAGATGCTAGGTTAACTGGAAAGACAAGGACAAGTGTGAAAATGACTTCTGGGGGCACCAAGGGGTTCAGTCAGTTAAGCATCAGACTCCTGGTTTCAGCTGAGGTGTGTGATCTCATGGGTCATGAGATCAAACCCCACATTGGGCTCTACACTCGGTGGAAAGTTTGCTTGAAGATTCTCTCCCTCTGTCCCTACCCCCACACAAATAAATAAATAAATAGATCTTTGAAAAAGTACCTATTTCATTTTTTCCTTCCTCAGTGTCCATGTTTTTCTCTCTCATGTCTTTCCCCTTCCTTCCTCTCCCCAGCTTTTCCTCCATTGAGACTTAGGCCCATGAGGCATTTCTATGATGGAAGAACAGAAGGGACCTTCCCTGCACCTAAGTTCATTAGAGGCAAACCATGTCTCCATGTGCCTTTCCGTCCTCTGGGGAAAGCTGGGGACATAAGGGAGGATGCTTAACTGGACAGCTTGATATGTAACTGCTATGTTCAACAGGAAAACTGAGAAGAATTTTACTACTATTAGATTAAATGACTACATTTAATTAAAAAAATTTTTTTTAAAAATTTGAGTAACATTTCTTTAACCACGTACCTTCCATTTTATAATCCATTAGATTGAGAAGCTCCTTCTATTTGCTCAGAAGCGCCTTAGACTGTCTTGGAGCACAGACTGGGTTTTCTCACTCTGACTATATTGCTACTAAATCAATTGCATGCTCTACCTTTAATGTATTTCTCACTGCAATGTTTTTTTTTCCCCATTTTATTTTTTTCAGCGTAACAGTATTCATTGTTTTTGCACAACACCCAGTGCTCCATGCAAAACGTGCCCTCCCTATTACCCACCACCTGTTCCCCCAACCTTCCACCCCTGACCCTTCAAAACCCTCAGGTTGTTTTTCAGAGTCCATAGTCTCTTATGGTTCGCCTCCCCTCCCCAATGTCCATAGCCCCCTCCCCTCACTGCAGTGTTTTTTCAATGATTTCAGTGAATGTTGAATGATGACTTTCGTTATTGAATGAGGATGGACTTAGCGATGGGGGAAAGAGTTGACAGGATTAAAAAAAAAGGTAATAACAATAATTGTAGAAAAAGAAGAGGAGGAGAAGGAAAAAGGGAAGTAGAGAAGGGGGAGGAAGAAGAGGAGAAACAGCTTTCTGTTTCTAAATCTGAAGATCTAACTACTTGGGTTCATTTGCCAGGCATCATTGTAAGCTTTTTACTTACATTGATTCATTTACTTGGATCAAATGGCCGTTTACTGGGATCAGAGATGGGCTGAAGCAAAAGTTATGAGAACTGAGACATTTGGTGGAGGTGAGTTATAGTGAAGCAAGGGAATAAAGAGTAAACCAGGGTTAAGGGAACTTTGTTAGCTACAAATATTTATGCCACAAACATGCTTCTATATAAATTACTTTGAATTTCTCCATCTAATTTGTTGAACTACTCCTGATATTTCTACTTCACTAAAATAAAGTATATCCACAATTTATATTTTGAATCAAAAGTAGAGGTTTTCCCAAATTGTATAGATTGTCTTCATTAGTCTTGTCTTCCAGTGTTTATGAGACCTGTCTTCTAAAACAGTATAAATGTTAGATGTCAATGTTTTAATCTTGGACAATGTGATGTTACAAAGGAATTGTTTTTCTTCTGTTATTGTTCAGTTCAGTCATCTTCCTATGTCCTTAAACCTTATTAATCATTTGTTATTTTCCTCTCTGTGGTTTTTGTGGGGGTTTTTGTTTTATTTTTTGCCATTTCCCTTAGAATATTAGAGTCTTTGTTATTGGCTTCTAAGAGATCATTTATGCCTGAGGATGTTAACTGTTTGCCATGCCTTGCAAATGAAGTACCATGGTTTCTTGCCAACATTTTGGTGTGATGTTTTGGGTTTTGGTTGCACAGAAGTTGTGTATTGAAGTATAATAATGTTCTGCATTTAAAAAAAAAAAAGGAAATCAGAAGTGGGGAAATGAAATTTGACAAAAAAAAAAAAATTATAGGGGTTAAGGATTTGTGTATGGAGCCCAGAGGAATGGAGCAACTGATTTGAACTTCTGGATCTCTCTGGATGTGGTGGGAGAGAGAACCTGGAGGACAAGAAAAGAAAGAAAAGTGGTGAAATGGAATTGTGCACAGTGATAGAAGAGCTGGAGAATTTGCAGGAGACTGAGGGTTACGATGCAGAGGTGGAAGGAGCTATGAAGCATGGGTTGGATAAGAGAGTGTGGGCAAGGGGAATGTCACCCACAGAAAATGCCTTTGGAATATAGGACCCAGTGATGAGGAGGGCTGAGCAGGCATCATGAAGGTGCATCATTGGACCTCGGAATGGAGGTAGTCAGCGAGGCTGAGCTGTAATTGGCCCTAAGCCAGGACGGAGTTAAGCTGTAGTTGGCTGGTGGGTGGCAGACTGGGGTGATGATCAAACAGGGAGGAGACTCACATACACCCAGAGGTGGGTTTGATTTCTCTACTTGACCCCTTGCCAGCTTGAGATGAAAGAGGCCAGCTCTTTGTGCACATGAAGTAAGTGAGCAATAATTAGCAGCTGGCCGCTCTGGCTCTTATTTTCTTAAACTGAGAGCGTCCGGATTGCCTTTGCAATGACCTGCATTCGCCACAGGAAGCCCTATAACTCACGTCGCCCGTGCTTTGCTCCGCAATTTGCTTTGCTTGATGTGCAGGGAGATTGAGTGAGTCAGAGCGGCAAGACCCCCTGGAAAGCCTGTGGAGCTCAGCGCTGACACTGCATTTCGTGTCTCTGCTGCAGCCATTTACTACGTGTAAAGGCCCATTCATTTACCCTAATGTGGACTTTCCAAACCCCTTGCGAGGTGTTCTCTTGAGGTTTCTTATTCTCCTAGGTGTTGATGCGAAGTGTCTATTTTGAAGTAGATCCAAAAAATCCGTAAGTGGAAGGTACTCTATAGCTATCTTTTGCCACTGTGGCTCTACAGCTTCTCAAAAGTGTAGTGTGTTATTTGAAACATCACTACCTCATATTTTTTAAAAGTTCCCCTTGGTGTTTTTGTTGTTTATTTAAAAAATTTTGCCTCTGTGGCCAGTAACACCAACTGAAATGACCCACGTTCAGACATATTTATTAGTTGTAAGAAGAACTTTGCCTCTTTGCACAAATGTACAGAAAATATATATTATTTCCTACTCGTGAATGAAGTTTTACTACAAAATCATGACAAATATAAGATGTTGTAATTACGTGGTTTGTTCCTCCGTGAGCATAGTGGATAGCTGATGTCGTGACAGGCCTTTCTGGTGGACCAGAGGAAGGCCAATGAGTTTTCTCTGAGAAGTTTCCACTGGCTGAGGATAGCACCAAGTGACACACCTATGCTATAGATGTGATTGGACATTTCATTTCTGACATCTCCGACAGCCAAAAAAAAAAAAAAAAAAAAAAGTCAAAAATAAAATGGCAAATCTTCCCACAGGGGAAGAAAGAGAAGCTATACCTTCTCAGGCGGCTTCTGGAATTAGGTTCTAATTTTTTCCTGCCAGGATTTTTGCCCACTGGTGGTAAAAATTATGGGCAAATAATATTTTAGTGACAAACTTGACTTTTATCAGCTCCATGGTTTCTCTTAAAAAAAAAATCCGAAGATCTAACTATTGGATTCATCTTCTTCCACGTCAGCCATCAACCGGAGCCGGACAGAGCTGCCTCCGTCAGGCAGGTGCTTCCTCTCTGGCTGCCCTTCGTCACGGCTTTGCTTCTTCATGTGGTCTGCCTGGCTCCCGCAGGACCCAGAGTGTGTGACTCAGATTTCAGCTTCGTACGTGGATGACTCTGCGCCACGGTTCCAGTTCCCATCCAGCTTCTCTTCCCATCTGTACTATTTTATCTTTGTTTTCTTTCTGCCCAGAAACTCCGCTGACACCCAAATTACAGCCTGCTCCACGTTGTTTCATGATTTCCTTCTTGCCTTCTCTTCCCAACTCCACTGCTATCCTCCTTGCTCTTTTAAAGGTGAGTTGTTACTGAATCTTCCTCTTTGGCTTCCATACCCAAAGGCTACCAAGAGTTACTTCTTCCTTCTTGGTGCGCTTTCATCCGCCCACATTCCCCACACTCTGTCTCTCCCTCCGCCTACCATCCCAGTGCAGGTGCAGTCGCTCCAGACTGATGTTGGCACCAGTCTCCCAGCAGCTTGCCTGGGTTCCAGTTTCTGCTCCTGTCTGTTTCCCAGACAGGGACAAGAATAGGCATAAGCAAATTCCATCTTTATTTTGTCACTTGCCCTTTCAGAAAGCTGCAGTGATTTCCCATCTCTCATTACACCAAATGGAACTCACTTTTCTGTTTTCCCAAGGCTTTCCCTGTTGTTGTCCCACATATCCATTCTTACCAACTAAAGTTTATATTTTTCTGGGCTTGGATTCATCCACGTCTCTTTGCCTGCTGGTTCCCATTCTATAGGTCTTAGCCTATCTGTATCTTCCCTTCTTTGCTAGTTCCTGACTCCTGTGATATCCAGCCCATATTCTACCTCCTTCTCAAAGCATGCTCTTGCTCATTCTAATAGATCTTAATTACCCTTTTGCTCTGCATTCTGCCTAAACTTGTGGGTCAGCAGAATGGATTGACTCTGCTGCCTTAGGTCTTGCTGAGCCTCCATTATCCAAATTGCAAACAAGGCATTAATCAAAATACTGGTCTCCTTGGATTGTTCTGATTAAATGCAATAATAAGATAAAAACGCCTAGCATTTAGCAATCCATAAGCCAGTATCGCAGAGAACATTTCCAGCAGCACCACATGCCTAGGAAGTTGAATTATGTAGTCCTTGAAGGAGACAATCTGGTTTTGGTCATCTTTGTACTCTGATGTCTTATAGAGTGCTGAGCATGTATTAGTTATTCAACAATTTTTGTTGAAAAATGAAGATAAGATGTGATCATGAATTGATTACAAAGATTGATTATCGTGATTACTACTGGTGTTATGTCATAAGTCTTTGCCATCACACCGTGAGCAGGAATATGTATAGTAGTTAGCACAGTATGTTTCTCAGCTGTGTGTGTTCCTTGGGAAGGGTGTCTTAGGGTGACTACAGGTTCTTGATTACCTACCTTCTAAAGGCAGTGGCAGGAAGTTTGAAGCATTTTTCACTGTTTTGTATTCTTTGGTTCTTTTTTTTTTTTTTAAGATTTTATTTATTTATTTGACAGAGAGAGAGATCACAAGTAGGCAGAGAGACAGGCAGAGAGAGAGGAGGAAGCAGGCTCCCCGCGGAGCAGAGAGTCCGACACGGGGCTCGATCCCAGGACCCTGAGATCATGACCTGAGCCGAAGGCAGCGGCTTAATCCACTGAGCCACCCAGGTGCCCCTCTTTGGTTCTTTTTTGCCTTTCATTGCTCTGTCATCTACTTAGGGATTCATTATATATTCATCAGAGCTGCATATATATAATATGGAAATTAATACTCATGACATTTATGGATGTTTGTATGTGTGTGTTTTCTTTATTTTAGGAATTTGGGTCAGAGAGGGTTTCTTCATTTCTCAGTGTTTCCCTTTTCTTAGTTTCCAATTGAGAGCACAAAAGAAACAAATATAATCATTGGCAATTTGGTGAGTCTTTTCCAAACTCATTTTACTTGCAAATATTTCTGGAACCCTCACCACCGGCATCACCATCCCCATTAATGTTAAAATTAAATTTCATCCAGATAAATTTCCCCAAGAACTTGCCATGGTGTTAGCTACTGTTTCATGTGTTCATAAACATTTCTGGGCCAGGAAAAGTGCCTGGATAAGTATAATCACATTCAGTATGCAAATCAAGCTTTTATAGAAATAGGATTGTACTGGAGATGAAATTAATTGTGACAGTTCGGGAGGAATTTTACAGAAAAAGAAGATCAACATGTTAGGTCTTTAGCAGCTGTCTTCCCTGATGCATATAATGTTAGGTGAAATGAAATCTCTGTGCCCAGGCTCAGTGGAGACATGGTTATTGAGTCCATAGATATTTGAGCAGGACACATCTCTAAGGGTTCATGACAGCCTGTTTTCTTTTCTTAGTGTGGGGATGAATTGGTTCATTTTCATCTGAATTGGAAGTCATGGTGAAGGTGCTTTTTTGATTCTCTTATTTTTTTTATTTGTTAAGAAACTTGTACAGAAAATGTCTTGCTTATTCTGAGGTTGCTATGATTCTGACCACCAGCAGAGACTATACCATTGTATTGCTTCAAATATTTATAAATACATAAATTTTGGGAAGTATTTCTGTAGCGTGAGACCAGACCTAACTTAATCTGTTTCTTTGATTCTTCGACGTAGGCTAAGTAATACAACCTGCTTTGGTCAAAAAGTCACATTTTCAAGCTTTTGAATGATTTTTTTTTTGCAGTGATAATACAGAAAAGTTATTTTTATGCACTCACATTTTTTTTTCTTTTCTTATAAGGAAACCAACATGTCTGACAAAAGTGACTTAAAAGCTGAGCTAGAGCGCAAAAAACAGCGCTTAGCACAGATAAGAGAAGAGAAGAAACGGAAAGAAGAAGAGAGGAAAAAGAAAGAGGTAAATACTGGTTATTGGGGTGTTCCAGGGAACAAGGAAAATCACTTGATTCTGAGGGGCCGGTCAAAAGGATACAAAGAATGCTCTAGAAGAATCCTTTTATGATTTCTGAATAAAATGAGTGGATCTCTACATACTCAGACTCCCAAGGTCATTGTCACCTGCTACGCGCTGCTGGTCAACCATCACCCATGGGCCAGAGGTCCCCAAGCCCAGGTTCACCCCAGACTTGAGTAGAACGCTGGAAGTGGTCTGTGAAATCTCTGCTGTTAGATATTTCTTAACCTTTCTGTAACTCAGTTTCTTATCCTTAAAATGGGAATAGTAATATATTTTTTTGTGGGTTGTGAGAATTAAAAGAGTCAATCTTGTAAAGCACTTAGTAGTACCCAGGTTCTGCTTAGTGTTTAATATGTGTTAGTTTTAAGAAAAAAAAATTTTTTAAAAAACTACCAGCAGAACATTTTAGGAGAAAAATAGAAAAAATGCCAGTGGATTTCCATGGCTTCCTAAGGGGTATGAGTTTTTCAGGGCAAAACAAGGATTGTAGATCCAACAGAAAGAAAGCTGCATTTCTCTCCCTTGGTGAAAGGGTAGATAGGATAGTAATAGACTCTGCTCTGTGGACATAGAACTATGACATATTAAGGCTAGGAGAGATTTCAGAGACTTTCCGCTGAAACCCTTCTTTATGTCAACAAGGCAACAGAAGCCCAGAGATGAAATGTAGCTTTTCTGTCTGTCACACCCAGATTCCAGGGCTCTTGCTCCCCAATTCTGTGTGTTGCCGGCATGTGTTTTCTTCTACTGTCTCCATCCAACAGATGATTTATTTTTAATTCTCCAATTTGTCGTGGTCGCGTGGAAATAGCCCACGTCTTGGACAAAAACCAGATGCCAAAGGTAGTTTCGAATAGCTTTCTGAGAAGGAAACTTTATATAGTGCGATACACTTTGTGTGTTTAGAAACCAGAGCAGCTTCCGTACTCCAGAGTTCTTCTGTAAGGCAAAAGAAAATGTGTTTTGATGCCTTCCCATCTAAGTAAGTGTTGTTTCATACAATAAGGCTGGGAGACCAAGGTAACAGATCTACAACAATTATTTTTCAACAAAGTAAAACATAATTGCCATTGCGTTTTAGCCTTCTGGCATCTCGCATCTCTCTGTCCCATTACACTTTGATTGATGCCCTGGTTTATTTTGTCCTTGACAGTGCACATAACGTTTTTCTCTTGGAGATCTTTGCTGTTATATATGCAGTCTTTGAGTGAGGCAGAGGTGAGAATTGACAAGGAATGGCTATTCATTTCCACGCAGAGCCAAAAAAAGCATTCGGTGATTATGCTTCCTTTCCTTCAAATGTCAACACTTAATATAGTTTTAAAGCACCTGTTATCCTTTACTAATAACCAGTTTCCTTTTAAACTGACATTCTAATATCCAACTTGAATTTCATAGAATTACTACAAAATGCGATGTGGTATGGGAAATCTGGCTCCAAATTATGCTGTCTGCTTCGTCTTTGTCATTTTACACATTTGGGAGGAAATTACAGGCAAACAAGACCGACTGAAACAGGCCACCCTTTTTGTTTCTGTACCAAGCGGCTTTGCCTGATGGAGATTGGGTCTGTTACACAACAGACGGAGCCCCGGGAGAGGGGCAGTGGCAGGTGGTGGGACGCGTGTTACACCTGAACTCTTCATATTCCTGGGTCTAGAATTAAAGCCACAAGGTTTTAGTTTCTTCCTTTGCACAGGTTGAAGCCTGTGATACCCTAACTTTGCCTCAGGGACTCCTGTGCCATTCAGAGCCCTCATTTTCCATTTCAGAGGTTTTAATTCGAAAGATCCCAGTGGGGCCAGACTTTGGGCTTCACGGGGCTATACCAACTTTAAAGCCTGTCCTGGCCCTCAGCAACCTATTTCCCCCTGCCACAGATATTTCCTTGATTCAGTCCAAGTACCTTCTGTAGGCTCTGATGGCTTGGTTTCTCTGAGCAGACATTGCGGTAAGACAGAGGCAGTAAAACTCAGTGGTTATGCGCAGAGGATTTTGGGTTAAATGCGGCTGGGAAACCCAGCTCTGCCCTTCACAGGATGGCCTAAGAGGGAGTGTGGGACTTTTCTGACCCTGCTTTCCCTTTTGTAGAATAGAGAAGAGATCACAGAGTTCTGTGAGGAGGATATGAGGAGCTCCTGGAGAGCAGGGAGAGGTACACAGGAACTGGTCAGTAAGAAATGGCTGATATTCTGCTTCTGAGGTTGACTACCAGAGTAGGAGAATGCCGCCTGTAACAGCTGGCTTCTTTGTTTATTGGGACTCTGCAGACGAGGCCATCTTCCAAAAAATGACCCATTTTTGGAAAGTCTTTTAATTCAAGCCTTCTGGTTTCCTGGAATTATAGCATTTTGCACCTACAAGAAACCTGAAAATAATCTATTCTTATCTTTTTTTTTTTTCAAATGAGGAAACTGTGCCCCAGAAGTCTAAGTCTTAGAGGTAGTTGCCCCCCCTCCCCACATTTCCAGGCTCAGCAAGGATCCCCTCTTCCAGCCCATGGTCCCAAAGAGAAAAAGAAGGGGTCTTTTTTTTTTTTTTTTTTTTAAACCCTTTCTCCAGCTTGTAGTGATTGTTGGGTCCTGGACAGACATGACCGCATTCTCTTTTCTCCCCCACCTCCTTTCTCCCTAAATCCACATTCTAGCCAGTCTCAGCTACATACATGTCACCTGTGGGCCAGCCACACTGTCTCTTGCTGAAGAGTTTATGAATATTCTCCTCTGCTTGTACCATTCTCCCGCTTCTCCTTATTGTCCTTCACGTGGCTGTTAACTCCATGTCTCTCTGTTGTCCCCTCCAATGTTACATCCTCCAGAAAGCCTTCTCTGATACCTTTCTCCCCACCCCCATGACTAGTTAGTCCCGCCCCTAGCTTTGACCTCATCAAACCATTTAGCACAGAGCATTGTATTTGCATCTTCACTTGTCTTTGTCTCCCAATAGAGTACAGGGTTTTGAGGACCGGGCTGGTGTTTTTCATTGAGTCAATGTCTAGTAAAGATTGGGCCACGTAGTAAGACTTCAGTAAAGGATTATAGAGTGAGTGCTTGAATGAACACATAAACTAGATAGCACTAGTCTGGGATGTGGCTTACTGACACCCTTTCCAAACATCTGGAATTTTTTCCTATAGGTATCATTGGAAATTTTGATCTTGAGTCTATGGGATGCTCCAGGCAGATGTCACTGATTGCTTTTTAAGGTTAAGCTTTTCTAGTTTTTGTGGTGTTTGTAGAGAGTTAGAAATAACCTTCATCTTACAGGTTGGATATTCTTAACTCTCTTTAGGCTTATATTTTAAATAAAGTAAATTTAGAATAGAAAGGGACCAAAATGCTCGTTAATGGTAATCTGAGTGACTGTTTTTACCATGACTGAAAATTGGTGTGATTTAGGACCACCCAGGCTGATGATCTCCACAGAATCTAGAAAACTGTACATGTATAAAATTACCACTCTGCTGCTTTGGAAGTCAGCAGCTTTCTTGGTTGTGGTATGTGGAAGAAATCTGATTTTAAAATAAATATAGTGGCTACCATTTAAGATTCAGACCCAATTTCAGGAAAAATTGGCTTTAATGTCATGAGGTGTGCTGAAGCGGGCCACCCTGAAGTTCAGTCCTGTCCTTGGCCTTCTGCTGAATCGCTGTAAGGTAGGATGGACGGAGCCTTCCTGGGCCTGTCCTCACTTGTTCCTTTAATAACTGTGGAGCCGTCTTTGAAAAACTGACTGACAATTCTCAGCTGACAAATTTTCTTTCTTTGATTTTCCTCTCTGGGTCTCAGCTGTGATTACTCTTCACAAACAGAAATATCATTTGCTGGGAAAGACACCTAGCACATTTTTTAATTGCTAGCACTGCAAAATCACTCCTATCAAGCCATTAAAATAGATTAGGATTCTGTCGTAATTATATAGGGAAAATCAAAACTTTCATGACTAATGTACTTGGTATAGCTCACTGCCTTGGATGGAGTAACAAATTTATTTAGTTTAAGGTGCAAATTGGTAACAGTTAGGAATTGCCTTAATTTCCAGTAAGCTCCAGTCTAATTGTGCATCTTTCGTGGTCACCTTTGAGTGCTTGTTAGCTTCTGTTACATCTAGATGGACTAGATGTAACAGTTTCATCTCTATCTGTGATGTTGCCTCTTTCCTGAAGAACTAAGGAAGGTAGAAGGCAGAGTATGAGTTATAGAGGCACCTAATAAGAAAAGGAATGACATTTTGGAGGTGGAGTTCAGAGGTACATGTTGCGCATGCAACATGCTTATGCATGTTGACGTGTGAGTTACCCTCTTGTGCGTTTCCTGACTGCTTAATGATTAAAGTTAGAAAACGTTAAAAAAAAAATTCTGTGCTTCTCTGCATAGGACATACATGACAGAAGTTAGAGATGATATGTCCTATGTTCATTGGGAAGGAAAGGACAAGGCAAATCTTGTTCTGTTCACTCTGTTTAAGCTCCATTAGAGCCTCTCAGTTTCATTAGCCCTAGTACTCTGTTGTCCTTCAGGAGGTTTTCGTTGAAAGAGTGAGGCAAGGTTAATGATTTTTTTTGTTGCTAGGATATGCACATGGCTTTGTCAGGAGCACTGGGCCCCTGGCAGCTCAGAGGACTCCCTCTAGCAGCAGTGCTGACGCAGAGCTTGCGGACTGGTATGCAGTTGGCAGAAATTGGCCTGAAGGATATATAATTCGGGAATTCTATAGTTACAGAATAACAACGACCAAAGACAGGTATTAGTTCATTTATTCAGTACATTTTTAAATGGAGCATCAAATGTGTCAGGCCGGGATCTAGAAGTGAGGCTACATGGTGAGAGGAATAAAACATGGACCTGCCCTCGGTAAAGCGGGCAGTCCTGTTAGGGCTGAACGCTTCACTGTGAAGCCATCTTGTTTCCTATTGGCTTCCTAAGATGGATTTTGCTTATCTTAGTTTTTGCGTTTGTGTTTCAGTAGCTGCCATGGTGACTCCCTTCCCTTGGATTTCCTCTGTCCTTCTTTCACCTCTGTGATCTGTGAATGTCGCTTGGGATCCTCACCCTGCAAGGTCCTCTTCCTCATTGTAGTTCTCTCTTGGCCTCCGTTGTGCACATACACTTTGGAACTTGCTTCAGTAGTTTCAATGTTAACACCGGAAGACAATGTGAACTTCGCTGTCTTCACAGATAGAGATGAAACTGCCATTTCAGAATTTTGGGTTCCGTGAGAGTGCCTGAAATCCTCGCAAGCTCTCATTCGCACTCATCAGCCCCCATAATGGCAGTTTTCCCTCTCGTGACAGAGAGACTTTAAAAATAGGAGAACATTCTAAGCCTGAGGCACATAATAACAAAAGTGTCAAGCCCAGCAGTACGTGCGAAGATGCATTATGCTTGTGATCAGTGTGTAGGTTATCATCCGGGAGTAACGCAAAAGTTGCATAAACTTTTTCTACTTTAGATGCCACAATGTAAATTGTGCTCCGGGGCCTTGAAATGTACTCTGCACCCTTGAAGCAGATAATATGCTTGTTAGAGTGCCTAACTCGGGAAGGAAGTTGTGTCTGGTAACTGGATAATAGGTTTTTGACAAGCTTTAAGACTGCTTCACTTTTGTAAACTCACACAGATTTGTCCCTACGTAGCTACACATCAAATACAATGTTACCATGTTTCAGATGTGTGACAAATGCCTTGTCATAGTAAGTAACTGTGTTAGGAAAAAGAAAAGAGACCCAGAAACCCACCACTATTGATGTCACTGTTCTATAAAAACCACAAATGGGGGATAGGCTCTGTCTAAGAGAGGCTTACACAGGAGATGTTTTTGTTTTGTTTTGCTTTTTTGTTTTCTGGTTTTTTTTGTTTTTGTTTTTGACAGGATTTGGGAAAGAAACTTCTTGTAAATGATTTTTTGTTCTATATTTTTCTAAATGATAATTTTTTCCTTTGAGTTAATATGGTTAATGGAAGCCTATGAAACTCAGAATTAAGTAATGCATATCAATATTGCTCACATGCCTTAATAAATACTGTAGTCTGGTTTATTTTAAACCATGGCAAACTTAGATCACTGATACAAAGAGCATATTTTACAGTTACAGATTTCATAACCAATTTTATTTTCTAGCCAGAGCCCAATAATCCGTTGTTTGCATAATTCCAACATGGGGTGTGAATATTACAAACATACATTCATCAAGAACTGATAGTATGTATTCCCAGAAGGGACAGCGAGATCGAAAAAAAAGAACTAGAATTTTCTTAAAAATCCATATCCCAGTCAAATATTTAGCCCTGACGGTTTCTTTCAAAACTGGGTGAGAGAAGCTTTCTTTCACACCATGTGACAGAGGCAGGGAAAAAAAAAAAACAACACCTCCAACCAAAAGAGAAATTACCGGGTTAGCAATTATTAAATGGAGCAGTTACAGTGTTTTTTCATCCTTTATACACATGATTATGTCTATTTAGGGCTTTTGCTTGGTCTTCACGCCATGCATTTACCATTTTCAGTTTGAGCCAGGAAAAGCATATATTTAGTTCTGTTGTTAACTTTTCTTTCTGCCATCTACTCTTTTCAGGCTGATATGCAGCAAAAGAAAGAACCTGTTCAGGACGACTCTGACCTGGATCGCAAACGCAGAGAGACAGAGGCTCTTTTGCAAAGCATTGGGATATCGCCGGAGCCCCCTCTAGGTACTTAAGCAGTGCTACTGTTTTCTTAAATTTGCTTGCATGGGCTATACCATGTCCAGCGTTTACTATTCTTTTATGTCTCTCTTATTTTTATTTTTATTTTTTTTATTTTTTTTAAGATTTTATTTATTTACTTGACAGAAAGAGGTCACAAGTAGGCAGAGAGGCAGGCAGAGAGAGAGAGAGGGAAGCAGGCCCCCTGCCGAGCAGAGAGCCCGATGCGGGACTCGATCCCAGAACCCTGAGATCATGACCTGAGCCGAAGGCAGCGGCTCAACCCACTGAGCCACCCAGGCGCCCCTCTTATTTTTATTTTAAAGGAAATTCTGTGGCTTACAGTTCAGGTGTATTTATTTTTTGAATTGAGGGGGCTGGAAGGAGATGGGGGACCAGACTGTAGAGTTGGTAGCAATTTGCAGCTTGTTGACTGATTATGTGGTCAACCTCTCTACTGTGGACTAGTAGATTATTTTATTCTTGTTAGATGAGTTGCCACATGATAAATACAAGAAATCATGGAGTTTTTAACTTAAATTGTTCTTCCTTTTCCTCACTGAATCCCAGCGTCTCTCTGCCAACCTAAATACTGTCAATCTGGTTATGAATTTCATAACCACCACAGGCATAGAGGGATGCCATGATGAAAATAGAAAGCTCAGAGGGAAATGTGAAGGAAAACTGAAAATAGTGACAGATTAGCAGCTACTTAACAAGCTTAAATTTATTCGACTCTATTGTAGATCATGGTTTCACTGCTAATTGGCATTCTCCCTGCAACTCCCCTCCTCCACCAACTCATTCATTCGTAGTTAATTGTCCATGATCTCATTTTGTCAGTAGGGTTTGGATAGTGAACTATTTGTTTCATTTGTGTTAAAGGTAAACCTCTACATGATGTGTTTTTTTCTGTCACTTAACTATATATCTTTCATGTGATAATTTATTTTGTTTTCTTTATCCATTTGCTTTCCATACATTTCAGGGTAATCTTAGGGTGTCTGTAAAACTACACGATACCCAATATAGTTTAAAAAAAAAAAGAAGGAAAGAAACTTTAAAAATAATGTTAATGTATCTAAAAAAAGGTAGTATCAAGTCTCCATTTCAAAATGTTTCATTTTCTTTGAATCCAATCATTGGCTTTTATATTAAAATAAGTTTTCACTTATTTCCGTAGTTACTTAAACGAGGAATAAAAGTTATCCCATGTATGACAAAATGACAAGTATTTTATAAATGTAAATTTAATAAGCCTATGAATTATTTAGTATTGCTGGATATAATCTAATATACATACACAAACCTAAACCACCATAAAAAAACATTTTATACTGAACCTCAGTTTGTATTAGATAAAATCCTGTGTCTCACAATGGTAGAAGAAGCCCCTATAGGATATCGATTAATCTGTTTGGCTTCTTTGTAGTATAGAAGATGTAGCCTGTGGGATGTTTGACTGATGGGCCTTCTTTGAGGAGCTGATAGACTTTTTAGTACTTAGTTGACCTGTGGCATAATTTACACGCTTTACAATAATCCATTATAGTTTTGCCTCAAAAAGGCCTTTGGAATTCTGTTGCAGTGTGAACACTGGTCAAACACCATAGTGATATGTCCTGCTTTCCCCTCTCCTATGTAATGCCATCAATTAAACTCTCAGGACAAAACAGTTACATATCTCTAAACCATGACCACCATGACCAAATTCTGAGCTACCCCTGCATTCCTGCCAAGGCACCTGGCAGGAGTAGAGCCCATTTTCAATTTTCGTCCATCTCTCCAACTTACCCTCTGACTTCCTGCAGCGGGTAATCAGTGAATTAATTGGGGGACCACATGAAATTCCTAGTTTCTTGACAGATCCACCATTGTGTTACAGGATTTGGACAAAATAGTTAAGCCCTTTAATCTATTAAATAAATAAAAGGAAATTGCACATGATTGAAACCAAATGGGAGTCCACACTTATGTACTGAAGTTCGTCTCTGCCCATATGGCTTCTTTGGCATGTGGATATTGAGAACCCATTGAATTGGTCTGGCCTGGAGCCATCTTGGCTATTTGGTGCAGCTTCTATCCGAAGGACATTTGGCTTGTACCTGAAGAATAGAGAAAGGGAAAATACATTTGCATTTCCTGTAGCTTTTTTCCTTTTCTATCCTGGCTCTCACGTGGTCAGCTTGCACTGACCTCCCTCTTTGAGCTTCTCTCCTGTCTTCAGAATGGCAGTTTACTTCTATGCCCGAGGCTGTGCCTTCCAGGGCTGCCAGAGGCAAAGGAAAACAAGTTCCCAAACCCAGTAAACAATACAATGGGATGAAACTATTAATTAAATGTAAAAATAAAGCAGCCTGGCATTTCCCTTTGTTTTGAAAGAGATTTTTAAATTACCAGGTTCACCGTTTAGCCTTTCTGTATCTGTCACTTAGTCTCTCAGAGCCAATGCAGTTTGTGTTCCACGAAAAATGGATTGCCCTCCAATGTAGACATGCAACAGTCTTGATTGACTCTCCCTGGCCATTTAAAATTAGTCAGAATTACTTATTTCATAATCTTTCAAAGTTTTATAGACACCCATTTTACTTTTTAACAGGTCACATCTATGCTAACAAAATAAAGTGGAGAATTGGAATTATCCGGATAGTTCACCCTAGAAAGATATTTGACTTGAAATATCTGGATAGCTGTTTTGATTCTCCATTTCACTTTGTTGAGGTGGACATGGCCTTAGAATTCCGAAGTTAATTTTATCTAAATTCATTTCAAATTTGAATTTCCAAAATATGAAAAATTCACTTGACTTTCTTCCTTTTCTTTCCTTTTTTTTTTTTTCCCTTTATCCCATCTTAATCTCTCCTGGCCATACAACCATTTTAATTTGGGTCCATTTGTTTTGATCTGTCTGACACTGCTCTTCCCCAGTGCAGCCGCTGCATTTTTTAACATGGGATACCTGTTATTTTCATTATTTAGTCCCAACCCCTATGTCTCCCTCCTCGAAATCAGTGAGCACTCCTAGTGAAGCTGGAAGCCAAGACTCAGGAGACCTGGGACCACTAACAAGGTAAGAACGGTCCCTTTACAAAGGCCACAGTGGATGTCAATATTAGAAAAGAGAGACCTGAGAAAACCAGTGCCACCCTGTGGTATGCTGTTGAATGTCCATGAATATCCTGCCGGTTTATGTTTAAGTTGATGGTGGCTTGCATTTTAGTGGTATAGAAATGATTTTGAACACTAGAAATGATAAACTTAGATGTTTCTATGAATGGGCTAATTGAACACCATGTGTCTTGTTTGGCAAACACAACCACATCCATTAGCTTCTGCTTAAAAAAAGAAAGAGAAGGACCAAAGGCAAATGGAATATTTATCCAGTTTCTCATTATTCTATTTTGGTTTTGGTTTCCATGGGAATTTTTGTGAAGTGAACACTGAGATGCTCTAACCCTAAATTTAATTTTTTAAGCATGTTGTTTATTGGCTTAATAGAGTTGACTAATTTGAGAACTTGGTCCCCAGAGTGTTTTTATTATTGTTACTAATTTTTATGATCATCAGGGCTGACTGTTCTGTTTTGTGAGTCAACTGCCAAATTTTTATTACACTGTATATACTCAAAGGATTATGAAACTTCTGAAAGTGGACATATAGACATTTTCTAATTTGACCACTGAAGGCGTATCCAAAAGGTAAAGATGTGAAGAGGGAAAAGAGAAGTCTCATTAATATGCATAGAGTCATGGTAACTTCCTTAATCCAGTTGCCTTCGATAAGAGCCAAATCCTGGGGCACATAGACAGGTGATGTAAATGGGTGGGGTGTGGGTTCTGTGGCTACTGGTCAGGAAATGCCCTTTTATAAAGGCCAGATGGTGTCCTCACAGCTCAGGTTGGTTGAGCTCATGTGGGAATATGGACCCAATTTTCCACATCTTTCAGTTTTTTTTGAGAAGCTAAAAATTCAAGTTTTAATCCAATAGTCTCCTAAATGTTAAATGTTAATGGCTTTGTTAAAGTAGCTGTGGGCCAGATTTTGCCCATGGGCTGGCAATTTGTGAACTCTTTGACTCTTAATTAAAAAAAAAAAAAATCATGAAATACTTTACTAAAACTTCAAATGAAAGAAGAAAGAATCATCCGCTATACCACTGTTCTAACAAATCAGCCTTTGCCTTGTCTATATACCTTTCAATCCTGTGCACCTGTGTACATTTCTTGCTACCACGTGTGTTCCTGGATGCGAGGTATAAAATTTTGGACTTTTCTTTTTCCATTTAACACATTATCATAAGCATTATTTGTTGAAAGTACGTTGTGTCCCTATAGGCCTAGGAAATTTTGGTAGAGAAAAAAGACAGAACTCAGAGTAGTCTAGTAGTAGCCTGAGCTGTAGGGTTTTAGTGTGTGTGTGTGTGTTTCTTTTTTTCTTTCTGAAACCAACATGTAGATAAGACTGGAATTGTCTCACCCGTATCTGCCTATTGGCATGTTTCAGAATCGAGTGTTTTGTTTTAATAGGGCATTTGGAAACCAGTGGACACTGCTTTCAGTGTGGGAATAATGGAAGTAGAGGTTTTCGTGGGCACCAGGCTGGTTTATTTTCGTAGATCGCCTTTCTGATTTGAGGGCAGCACACGTCTTTTCTCATCTTCTGGTTTGAACACTTCAAAAGGTCTTTGAGGGGAGGAAAAAAGTAACAATAACACAGTTATATAAGATCTAACATTTGTACAAGAGCTGGCACTATATAATTACATTCCTTAGGGGGTCCACTGGCCTATCATTAAGTTAATATATTTGCCTACTTCTATACAATGCTCGTGTAGTGTCATTAACACTTCACTTCAAGGGGTGCAGTTGGCAGCATTAAATTCCATTACTGACTTCACACTTGGTGAGCTCTTTTGAAAACTTTCTAGAGAAAGTTGACCTATGCTGTTAGTGCTCTGGGGACAACAGCAAATATTTCTTCTCCAGAACAGCACTCTTCTTTTCTTCGCCCACTTATATGCCTTTGTTTTTTGTAACTTAGTGAATCACTTTGGAAGAGGTGAATCACAAATCCCAATGAACTTGAATTCTTGATAGGAACATTCTGGCAAGGATGGGCAACAAGAAGTGAATGATCAAATCCCTTGCCGAGCACGGGTTTCATAGGAATGCAAGAAAAATGGCATTGGGGAAATGATGATTCTCAGAAAAACTAAGCACAAATTTTGCCTCAGGAGAAGATATTAGGACTAGCTAAGTAAACCCTGCCCTTATTTTGGACTAAGGAAAATTCCATGTAAATTCATGTTTTTGGTTCCATAAATAGATATGAGAGTTAAATTTCAGAAGAACATTATACTTCAGTTTTTAAAATTCCACTTGGAACATATTTTTCTGTAGAAGAAACATCTTTGAAAACAATTACTATTAACCTTAACACTTCATAAACCATAGGACTGGGAAAAGAGCTTGCTAAACCCTAAGAGTACAATTCTGTAGTCACAAATTTGATGAAGTGTGTAGAATTTGGGCTCTTTGAAAAGTGGAAAATCTTTCAGAAGATAACTCAGAAATCAAATGAACACATCTGGTCCTACGAAAAGGTGCACATATATTCTGTCATCCATGTGCCAGAATCTCAAACCAAAACTGAAATTTTCTCTATGGAGCCAAAACTGACAGACAGTTCTTATGCAACCCCCTAATTTGCAAATTGGCACACTTCATATGCCCTGTTATACTAAAAAGGTTAAAACAGGGTTTTAACAAAATCAAGTATAAAGAAAAATTCTTTTATTGATTTTTAAGATCAGTTGAGTTAATGTTTTAAAATAAGCTACTAGAAGGTAGAAATATGTAATCATTTTTCAATTATACTAGTGTGATTTAATTTTAAAAGGTCCGTTTGTTTTGCAATTTCTGTTTCTGTTGTTGTTACCTGCTTCTCATTTACAATTTACATTTGTGGAATTTTTCTTTCTCTTAATTTTGGTAGAAGCAATTAATCATTGCCCAGTTAATCATACGGGGCAAAGAACAAGCTCTTAGATATAAAAAAATCGATTTTATTAATAAGACATTTGAAAGCCTAGTTTTACTTACAGATTTTAAAATCCTGAATATACTATATGCAACTGAAATCCAGCACAATATTAAGAATGTATTATTCTATGATTAACTAGCATTGATTAAAAAATTCAAGGATATTTTATTTTGCTTTTTAAAGATTTTATTTATTTATTTGACGGAGAGAGAAAGAGATCACAAGCAGGCAGAGAGAGGAGGAAGCAGGCTCCCTGCTGAGCAGAGAGCCGGATGCAGGGCTTGATCCCAGGACCCTGAGATCATGACCTGAGTTGAAGGCAGAGGCTTAACCCACTAAGCCACCCAGGTGCCCCCAAAAATTCAAGGATATTTTAGTACAGGAAAACGTGTTGTTGTAGTTCATATAGAAAAGGTCCAAGAAGGAAAAAGTGATCATTGTCGGATATAGTTAAATGATACTTGTGAAATTAAAACACCTATTGTCATATTTTAAAACTTTGAAAAATATTAAGAATAAAATTTTTTCTCAAAATGATTAGAAATATTAATCAGAGACCAACAGCCTATATCTTTTATACACAAGAGTGAAGCATTTAGTACTGTATAGCCCTTAAAGAAGAATGACTTATGTTTAGTTGAATACATGTCTTTCTTCCTCAGCAAATGGCAGGTTCCTTAAAGTCAGGGAGTAAGTGATATTTGAGATTGTATCCATATAGTGAGTTTTTGATAAATGTGGATTGAATGACTCAACTATTATCCTAATTTTTACAGATGAGTACACTGAGGCCCAGAGAAAACAAGTAATTTTTGAAATTCACACAGTGCTAGGTTTTAACCCAGACAGATTGATAGAAATTTTCACAATCTATACCACTACCCCACATGATGTCTGACAATAATTGATATGTGATATATACATGACTAACCCCAAAAGATATTATTAGGATTAAATAAATTAACATCTGTAAAGCACTTAAAGAATCTGTCGTATACTAAGTATATGTGAGTTTTAGCTCTTATTGTTGGTTTTTCTTTCTTGCAATTTATTAGTCACACTTTTCCAATGGAAAGGGATCTTTCTAGATTTGATAATGATCTATGTTCATCCAAGTAAACATGTGAAAACATTGAACATGACAAGGCCAAAGACAGATGATGGTCTGTGTCCCTGGAGACCACTTTCTGGGTTGCCCAACTCTTTTTTTTTTTTTTTAAATATTTTATTTATTTATTTGACAGAGAGAGAGAAGTCACAAGTAGTCAGGCAGGCAGAGAGAGAGGGAGAAACAGGCTCCTCACTGAGCCGAGAGCCCGATGCGGGGCTCGATCCCAGGACCCTGAGATCATGACCTGAGCCGAAAGCAGAGGCTTAAACCACTGAGCCACCCAGGCGCCCCTGGGTTGCCCAACTCTTAATGCCTAACCTTCAAATATTCCACCAGAAATGATTATCTAAGTAATAATAATCGTTCGCCCACATTTATTCTTCTCCTTCCCATGAATTGCTCATGGAGGGCTTTGTACTAGGGCCCTTCTCATGTTTAGTCAAGATTCCTTAGGCTTCTCAGTGATACAGCTAACCTGCAGGCCATAGTAGCCTGTACAAGTCTAGAAAAGTGTGTCGACCTCATCAAGGTCACCAGGCCACCAGTGTGGAGGCAACACTCTGTCCCAAACCTGACTCAAGGAAGAAAATTTTCTTTTTTTTTTTTTTTTTTTTTTTTTTTAAAGATTTTATTTATTTATTTGACAGAGAGAGAGATCACAAGTAGGCAGAGAGGCAGGCAGAGAGAGAGGAGGAAGCAGGCTCCCCGCGGAGCAGAGAGCCCGATGCGGGGCTCCATCCCAGGACCCTGAGATCATGACCTGAGCCGAAGGCAGCGGCTTAATCCACTGAGCCACCCAGGCGCCCCGGAAGAAAATTTTCTAAATGATTTAAAAAATAAAGCATGTGTTAATTTGATAACATATTATATAATCTACTATTACAGTAGGAGTGCATATCCTGCAACATCTCTAACAAAATAGTCAGAAGGGGGAAGTTGCTGATGTCTGCCGGTGGTGAGAAGTAGCATGGGGGATGAGGATAGTAACAGAATTAATTTCTATCTTCTTTTTTGACCATCTGGTCTTGACACTTCATTAAGTTCTACTTTCCAAACGATTGGGACATTCAAGTCCCCCCCACATTTTATTTTTAACCACTGAGCCACCCAGGCGCCCCCCCATCCCCATTTTATTTTTAATAATCTCTTATTATTATGGAAACAACATCAGTGCCTTTTATACAATTAGAACATATGGACAAGCCAAAACTAGAGAAAAATCATATTCCTGCCACCAGCGGTTAGCACTCTTAACACCGTAGTGTATTCCTTCACACAATATATATGTCATTGTGTATATGGTAAATGATGTCATTGTATAAATTGTTGAATTTGCTTTTCTAAGCAAATGTCCCTCTTTTTCCATTTCAATAAGTTCTCATCTTATGTAATGTCTGTACTATTTTCAGCTTTCCCCAAGTGCCCCCCACATAATCCTTTTGTATTTAAAATAGATTCCCGGTCCTCCCAGAGATCAGTATCTATTAACTGGAACTCTTACATGCATAGATTTGCTCTAGGGAGGTAAGGCCCCTCCCGAGGGACCCTCAGGGCAGCAGCGGAAGAAATGTCTCCTGAAGCACTTCACAGGGGAACAAAGATACTGAGGTCATTCAGGCTTTCAGCCTCCTGTGCACTTGAAATTAGAATTCGGAACCAAGGAGCAGATGCCTGCAGACCGTGTGCTGTTCAATTTAAACGTTAGGCTTCTATATAATAAATACTATGTTTCATGTTGACAGGATACTTTGGTAAAATTTAAATATTTGATAAACTCTGTCCCTGATCTACCTTCTAGTGAATGTAAGTAAGGAAATTAGACTAATTTGTTTTTCAGTCAAGCTCTGTGGTCAGCACCCAGTTATCACTTTCCTTTCTCTGTTGATTTCAAGAGAGGAAGATGTGCTGAGAAACAACACCACCTTATTGCCCAACAGAAAATCCTCAGGACTTTTATTTGTATCCACAATTGGATTTCATAGGATTCTCTAGCACTCCATAAGCCTCAAAGGACTTTTGATCCTTTTTTGGTGAAAACATCACCATCTTCTAAGGGGATCCGATGAATCAGAGGCTAAAGGGAAGAAACTAAGGTTTTGGTAAAGGTGAAAAAGTACAATAAAATAATGTAAAACCTTGGAGGACATTTAATAAGCCTATAAAATTTTTATATACACATTTTTAAAAAACTGTCATTATGTAAAGAGAAGTTGATAGATCGCCACCAGTTTAATTGACTTCAGGAAGGCCGATATCACCAATTACAAAGTTTGTTAAAAGTCAGTCTCCTTGGAAATTAGAATAAAAGACACACTATAGGATTTTCTTCTTCTGTAGCTCATTAGCTGGTTGAATATTTTTGATCTCTTATTCCTCTGTCTTCAGGAGAGCACTCTGTAAAAGCATCCACATATGGTTATAGGATCCAGTAAACGAGGGGCTGCTGAGCTCTCTTGTCAAGAGACTGTTTGCTTGACAGCAGATCCTCTGGGAAAGATCTGGGGAAAACATGTCCTTCCTCCATGGTGGGAAATCTTAGATTTCTCTTTGGCTCCAACTCAGATGGGGTTCGTGCACAGCTCACTGTGGCTGGTGGTGGAGTTCCACCACCATCCGAGTTAGGACTCGGATATTAGGCAACAGAATGAAGATTCCCACACAGTATACCAAGAAAAAAAATTTGAAGAACCCAGTAGAAGTACGTATTGCACTATTCTAGTTTTATTTCTGACATCGGAAGATCTCATCATCATCACTGTCCGTCCTAAGTAAGGAAATAATTGAAGTGGGGAAGTAAAACATTAGCTCATTTCAATGCCATCCTTAATTAACTGACATGTAAATGACAGTGACAGATTGAGTGATATGACAGATTTTTAAATGTCCTTATTATTCAGCGGATTACCTTTGGAAATGGCACTTAGAAACATAGGTGTTTGGGGGTAACCCCAACTGGAGACTTTCTTTCTATTCAGCACTCTGCTCACACAGGCCCAAACCATTTTCTGTATCTGATTAGTGCCTGCTGACCTGGTTGACAGAGAAGCCTCCTGGAACAAGCATTCAGACACTCTGGGATTCAGGGAAGTTTGGTGTTCTGCCCTCGAGCTGTCTCTCCACCTTAGAGAGAGGAAAGAATGGGAAGAGTTGCATTTCAGTGCAGTTGCTTCAAGGATGAAATAAAGTTGCTGAGTTCATTTGGTAGAAAAGATAGCTGGACTTCTTTTTAGTCTCCACACAAATCTCAGCTTGGGAGAGATGAAGGATTTTAGGCTACACATGCCCCGATTTATTCTTTCATTTTTTAAGTAAAATGAAAGTAAAAACTATTTCTTTAGGAATCAGCTTGCCCTCCTTCAGCCTTCACGCCCATCAGCAGAAATGGCAAGTAAAGAACATTCCTTTGTTTCTTCTTTTATCCACTCACTCACTAAATAGTTGAGGATTTATTGTATGAAACATACAGTAAATGTTAGACCTGCAAGGAATATAAAGATAAGGAATTCTTCTCACTTCTAAAGGGCCTGCTTCCAGCAAATTGACAGATTTAATTTGAAGCCATCTAAGGAAATGTTGCTAAGTAATTACAGCTCTCAAATATTTGTACTTGGAGAGATGAGCAATAATGTCATAAACCATTATTCCCAAATCATCTGTAATTAATTTGTAGTATATTCATTTGGGACAAGCGGTTCTGGTTCATTGCTACCCTGCATAGAGTCTTGACACATGTTTGGTACTTGGTAAGTATTTATTAATTTGTGTGTCTGTGCATGTGCAAGCACATGTGTGTGCGGAGCGCAGCTTCCAGAACACTGGGTGGGGTGGGTGCAGGATGAGTTAGAGGGATGAGGACAAGGTAAAGCAGTGTAACTCAAGGTTGCCGGCCTAGTTGTCCAAAGGTGGACGTTGCTGAAGGGGAATTCCCAGCAATGGTTATAGAACTGAGGTATAAGGCAAGGATTTTGTCACAGAACCAAGGCAGAAATCCAGTCACTGGACTCAAGGCAAAAAGTCAGAGTGGGTCCAACACACTGTTGGCTTGATGTTGAGGTCCTTGGGCTTTATGACAGTGCTCATTACTTCCTGTAGGTCATCCTCAGATTTGGTCTCCAATCCAGGTTTTGGACTGTAGATAAGCATAGAGAACTGCAAAGTAAGAGGCCCAAGTATTTTTACATTCCTCTCCCAGAGAGAGACGAGATATCTCTGAATGAGGTTATTGAGGACAAATATATCTCGAGAGCATGACATTTGAGCTGGGCCTTAAAGAATGCATATGCTTTGGGCAAGTGGATTTGGGGGTAGGAGCATTCCAGATGATGGGAAAAGTGTCCACAAAGGGAAAGGCTGGGGGAGTGTGGGAGGCAGAATGCATGTGGAGGAGCCGGTGGGAAAAGAGTCTGAGACGAGGATGGCCTTTGTGATAGTGGCCATCCCTGGCTCCCATACCAAGTGGTTGTGTACTGAATTCATGGGGTAACTCGTTATGAACACAGGTACCTAACCACAGGCCTAGGTGAGGTCTGGGACGCTACTTTTATAATGCTTTCAAAGTGTGAGGACTAGTGGGCAACTTTTGGTCTGATGTAAAGGCCTGAAGGTCTAAACTAAGGTTGTGGGGTGGAAAAGGAAACAAAAGAGGAGACGAGAAGGGTAAAATGGCTCTGGCGTGCAGATGGGTATGTCCAAAAGGCATGTGAAAAAGCGGACTTGGAGCTCAGTGGTGATAAGGATTTTGTGGTTATTTTGGGCAGAAAATGGAGAGACAACTGTGGGATAACCAGGGTTAGAGTATAGAGATGAGGGAAGGAGTGACCCTGATCTGGAAGTGCGTGGCTTTATGGGGATGGAAGGAAGAGGGTCATGTCAAAACTGGCCATGGACTTTAATGACCTAGAGGCTGTCACCATCATGTCATCATCATCATCACCATCGTCACCTCCATTTTTGTTATTATTATTGCTTGTGATGCTTTGTTTCCATAGGTTGAGTTTCTGGAGGTAAAACCAGTCCAGTCCAGGAACAATTCTGTGTTAATGGTTCTTGCTGCCCACCGAAGTACTGTTTTCCGAAAGAACTATACTGATTTTAAATGCCTCCAGCAGTGTATGTGAGTGGAATGTTAGCGTGACAAATGACAGAGTTCTTAACTCCTGCCTTCCAAATATTTATCAGACGTCGCTTTCTTATAACCAAAGAAAAGGTCAAGGCAAAGACACTCTTCAGGGAAGAATTTCAAAGCTTTCTACTCAGAGGTCTAATAAAGATGGAAAGAATAGAAACTAGCAACTTACTAGTTGGTCAGAGCTGAAGAGGGAGAAGTTAAACACTCATCAGGGAGCAGGGTATAAGTAACACAGACTTCATGTCTTTCACTCCTAACTTATACTCTGAACAAATGGCCAGGGGTTGTTGTTATTTTGGATTGGTTTTGAATATTTACTTCTATCTAATAAAGTGAAACTGAGCAAAAACACTGAACCAAGGGAGGGAGAATTTTATAAGAAATTAGTGATGAATTGTTAGAAAGTTTAAAATATAAAGTTTGGTTAGTCTCTGACTAGGTCAGTGCTAACTTCAAGAATTTTGATGTTTTGTCTATTTTTTTTAAAAGAAAGTAACAAAAACCACACTGTCTCCCAAATTATAAACTAAATGTTACATGGTAGGCCTTTCTAGATGAGATGCTGAGGGCCACGTTGTCTGGTATATTTAGGGTCACATTAGTGAATGGTTATTTTCCATGGTGTGGGAAGCTTCTGTAGCTAGTATTTTGAAACAAGGCTGGGAACCGTCCAAAACTGCTAGTCCAGCTGTGGGACCATACAACCATGACAAGGCTCCTTAGTCCAGAATAGATAGAGAATTATTGGGTTATCCAAGATCTGTACAAACAGCAGTTTCCCTGTGCAAGATCAGAAATCGTCCCTTAGATCATCAGAGAGTTAACCTAAGAAATAACCTTAAACTGATGAGTACAGACAAATGCAGCACTTAAAAATAAGCAAATAACACCAGGATGATTTTCCATGTAGGAACAGCAAACAAAATCTAACTGATGTACTTAAAGGAAGATGATGTCAGTCAGAAAGGGTTTAGTTGGACATCCCAATAACGGGGTGAGGGTAGGGGAGACTGATAATACGGGGCTATGTCTGGTCCTGTGGAAGGAGGTGGACATGATCAGTGGTAGGGCAGGGACAAGCTGTAGGAGTAAAACATTCAGATGCACTTTCTCCAATCCCAAAGACCCTACTGGTCATTGGGCTTCCCAGGAAGCTGGCCTTCAAGGAGAGAAGGCTTTATCGGGCATGTATAATTGCTCTCCCTGGCAGTTACTGTTCTCATGATAAGTTGGTAAATTGACATCTAAAACATAGCATACTCTTAATTAGACCCAGGAAACCAACTCAGTGGCTGAAGTCCAACAAACCAGGCCTGGATGATAATGAGTTTATGTCCAGATCCTCACCCCAGCCTTCCAAAACCAGGTTGCATGGAATCTCTGATCTTTTCAGAGGGAGGGGGTTTCCCTGCTCTGGCTTCCAGGGATGATCAAAGTACAGTCTGGGCCTGGCTGGCCAGTGCAGAGTACACATTCATTGAAAGGAAATGATAGTTATCGTTATTATTAATTTTTCTTATGGCATTTGTTTATTTTTTTTTTCAGCTAACATTTATTGAAACTTTAAACTATGCCAGGCCCTGGACAAGTAATGACAATTATTTCCTTTTTTGTATTGGTTATCCCCATATTATCACGTATAAATATTCGTACGTCTCATTACTTCACTAAAATGTAAGATTCTTAAGTGCCCTCTGGTGTACTGCTTTCCCAGAGCACACCTGTGTATGTTTTACTTTCTGCTGTGTTCTGCTAAATTATTTATACATGTTTTTATCTCTCGATAAGAGTTGTAGTTTCTTCAGAATTCTTTTCATCCTCTATCATAGTGTTTTACATATTAGGTCTTTAATAGATATTTATTGAATAAGTAAATGAATGCCCTTATCAAAAATATTCTCTCCCTGCATGCACTGATTGGTCCATTCCAGAAATGACTGAAAATGAGAACTGATTACTATGGTAAATAGGGTAATTTCTATATGAAAATATTCTGTGGGAATATGTTATGTTCACTTATGTTTATTTACTTATGATTTCACTCCTTCTTTTCATTAAAAAAAAAACAACCCATAATTTCAAATTGCCCAAGAAGGTGTAGGGGAAACCATCATTTTATTTTCAGTGATACACTAGCTTGATACTAAGATGTTTGGGAAGTAAGGTGTATGTTGATTTGTTATAAAAGTATACCAATTGGAGAAGAAAGAAATGAAAGGCAGTTTAATCATCTGATGTTTTCAAATATCAGGCAGGAAAAAAAGCTTTAAAGGGTCTCTAGGCTGCCTCCTCCTTTTGCCAAGGTCAGAAACCTTCCTCAGCACACACAGTGGAGCCAAGCCCAAATGCCTTCCTCTCACCTCCCGGAACAGGTGGGGCCCTGTCCAAGGTCCTGCCACCCATAGGAAAGTTTCTCTGCAAGCTTGCACAGAAGGAATTCAGCAAACATTCAATACACATTTCTAGGTGACCCTTGGAGACACAAATAACATTTGCCCATTTGATGTATTGGTTTTAAGTGCTTTTTCTTTTTTTTTTTTTAAAGATTTTATTTATCTATTTGACAGAGAGAGATCACAAGTAGGCAGAGAGGCAGACAGAGAGAGAGAAGGGAAGGAAGCAGGCTCCCTGCTGAGCAGAGAGCCGAATATGGGGCTCCATTCCAGGATCCTGGGATCATGACCTGAGCCGAAGGCAGAGGCTTTAGCCCACTGAGCCACCCAGGTGCCCCTTAAGTGCTTTTTCTAAGAGAAAGTGCATTCTGTACAAGACACCCCACAGATAACAATGGGGAAAATGAGAAGACAATAAAACTAGCATACTTGATTGCATCGTTGGCTTGACACCTTACCTCGCTGCTCATTGCTGATGATGACTTCTTCTTTCACCGAATAATATATGTGTGACTGGGAGGCAGGACTGCGGTGGGTCGGTTACAGAGACCACCTTGGTTGCTCTGCCTGAATCAGTGCCAACCTTGGACTGCTGATCTGTTGACTCCTTAAGTGAGTGACTCTGATGGAATCATCATTTTTACTTCTTAAGCATACAGTGAGTTCAGATGATCTGTCCGATAAGTAACAGGACAGCCAGACCAGACCACCTGGGAGCAGCTGCATTCTTCACCTGCCTGGCAGAAGTGGAAAAGGTCAAACAAGGTCCTCCCATCCGAAACCTCCAGGCAAATTGAGGGCAAAGTAGCTGACCCCACCCCTTACAGGGGAATGCTCCTCACAGCCAGCTGGAGCCAGAAGCTGTTGCTCTGTCTATAGCCAAAGAAATGCCCTTAAAGAGGAAAGGTTTGATCCCCAGGGACATGTGAACAGCCACCGTGAATCACTGTAATGGAGTCTGTTACTTGCACTATTTATAACCATTACATTCGCCAACAAGGGGAAGGAATCCATGCCCAGAACCTGGAAGGTCTTGCTTTCCTCGAGCAGAGAGAGTCGGGAGCAGGGGTCCTCATCCTTGACTGCACATTTAGAATCACCTGGAGAATTTTCCGAAATACAGATGCTTGGGTCTCGCTCTGCACATTCTGATGTAATTGGTTGGAAAGGGGCCTGGGCCTTAGGCCAGGCTTGAGTTAATCACGGGTTTAGAGGCTGACATATTTGTGGATCAGTGACGCTGTCTCCTGCTGACTAAGGAAAGCACTAATCTGGCCTAGTCATTCTGCAAACGTGGCTCCAGGGTCAGCTATAAGCCTTACCTGGAAACTTGTTAGAGTACAAATGCACCCTTGCCCCACTGAATCGGAATTTCTGGAGTTGGAGATCAGCATTCTGTATTTTAGCATAAGCCCTCCATATCATTCCGATCCCTGTCAGAGTCTGAGAACCACTGATCTAAGACAAGACCTTGCTACTCCAAGTGTGGTCCGCAGACCGGCAACATCTATAATCCCTGGAGCCTGTGAGAAATGTCACAGACCTACTAAACCAGAATCTGCATGCTCAGACGGTGTTCCCAAGTACGCGTGTGTGCGCTGAGATTTGAGAAGCGCGCATCTGAGGAGTAGCAGCAGGTTCGTGTTCTCCCTGGACTTGAGTTGTCAGGTTTCGGAATGTTCCTAAGAGGACAGGAGCACAGCCGGAGCTGGTAAGGGCAGCTGTGACCTGCATTCTGCTGCCTCAGGAAGAGGAACTTAAATGGCATCGTCACACACGTAAGGTTTGACTCAGAGAAATCTCAAGAGTAGATACGGGGTGAACATGCTAGTAAGAAGAAAAGCTACTTTTTTTTTGAGATTTTTATTTTTTATTTTTTTGGTCAGAAAGAGAGAAGGCACAGGCATAAGCAGAGGGAGAAGCAGGCTCCCTGCTGAGCAGGGAGCCGGATGCAAGACTCGATTCTAGAACCCTGGGATCATGACCTGAACTGAAAACAGACCCTTAACCAGCTGAGCCACCCAGGCATCCCCAAAAGCTTCTGTCTATCAAAGAGTTGCTTGGAGCTTTGTAGGTATAATTGCATGTTATCCCTGTAGAAAATCAGAGAAAGACCATCCATCTAGCCATCCATTCATCCATGCGTTGAACGACTACTGTATTATATAAGTGTGGATGCCGGGTACTTTTCTAGGTGCATCTCTGTAATCTGGGGATCCCCCCATTTTGAGGCTCAAATCTGGATCAAACAGCAAATGGTAGTACATAAATGGATGTATAATTAAAAAAAAAACATGGGTGTTATGAAGAAAGGAAAGCAGTATAAGGGAAGGGGATGAAGGAAGTGCTACAACGTAGTGAGGGGAGGAAACCCTCTCTGAGCAGATGGCATTTGAGGGAAGACACACAGACACTCTTAGGGGGGCAGGACATCCAACAGGACACAGGGAGGGAGGAGAGCGTGGTTAAACGTAAGTTTGGAAGATGGCTACAGGCCAGGTCACACTAAAATTGAATTGTCTCATAAGCCACGGTAAGTCTGCACAGACAAGGAAGATGAGGAGGGCTTCTCAAACTTCAGGGTGCCTGCAGATGGCCTGGGACTTTACTGAACTGCCATGTGCAGTCAGCGAGTCTGTGGTGAGCCTGTAGTCCGTGCTTCCGACAAGCTCCAGGAGAGGCTGGGGATCGTGGCCTGTGGGCCTTGCTGAGATGAAGCATACGGACAGGCTTCGGGAAAGGTTCCTGTATGCACTCTGTTTCTAGAAGAGCTGCTTTATCCCCCTTTATTTTGAAGGAGAAATAACACGGAAAACCGAATGCCTTGCTAACTGGTGAGACTTTGTGTTGTCTCTTGTGAAATATTTAAACGATGTAAGAGACCCCCGGCATCTTGAGACAAATGACATTATCAGTGATCATCTCAGTGTAATATATAAATAAAAAAACACCAAAATACCCATGAGCCTCAAAATCCAGTGCCTTGTTCTTGCAGTAACGGACCTGAAGAAGCCAGAATTTGAGCAGAGGAACCTGACGGCAGGCTCCACCTGGCCTGACCGCCTCCCCCAGACGCTCTGGCTCTCACCCATTTGCCGCCTTGCCTTTGGTTCTTTTCACCCCATGAGAGATGCTTGGTGCTCCCAGGTGTGAATGGGCTCTGGGGTGTCCGAGAAACATGAACCAGTTTACATGCTCAAATCAGTCCAGCTTGAGTAGAAAACAGAACAAAACAAAACAAAACAAAAAAAGGGGTGAGGAGGTATGTAGAATTTGAGTAGTTAGCTCTGGGCTTCCCTCGGTGAAAACAACCACAGCTTCCAGTCGCAAACAGACATTCAAAGGGAGGGACGATTCCTTGCTTCCTTTTGTCACTTGATATTCATGGGGTCTTCCTAGCATCTGGGGATGGAGGGGCGGGGGGGAGTGGGGAGATGTTCTGTGTATGTATTGTATATGCCATTGCCTCGATGAATGACATGGTTTGGTTTGGTTTGTTTTCCTCCCCTTTTGTTAATTCTCTGTGTTCTTTTTCCTTTGTGCTGCACGATTAGGACCCTGCAGTGGGACACAGACCCCTCAGTGCTCCAGCTGCAGTCAGACTCAGAACTTGGGTATATGTCTGCTCTTTTGTTACTCCTTTTATTATTTCTTTGCGACACTTGTGTTGAAATGCTGGAGCTGTCCTTTCCCAGGTTTCCCCCCTTCTGTTGAGCTTCCAGTTTGATAAGTTTATTTCCTTCCATTAGTTTCCTTATAATGTGAAACCTTGAAGAAAGTCTCTCTTTGTGGAAAACACCACAAAAAGGTGGCTTTTGATTTCTCCTTCTAAATTCCTATTATCGCAAAATGATACTCCCCTGAACCCAAGATACAAACATACACCCACACCTCGGCTTCAAGCTGGGGTGTGTGCGTTCTGGGGTGGGAGCTACACTTGACTAGATCCTAATCATCCTTCCCCTCTACTAACAAGTTGCCTTGGGTTAATTTTTGTTTAAAATTGGTATTAAAATGTCCTGTCTTTGTTCGTTTCCTTTTCTTTTCACTTTTTTGGGGACTCACAATAAGCATTTAATTTAAAATAAGTTTGAACACATAAAGATTCTTGTTAAAGAAAAAGCAAATTTGTTGCATTTCTCAGTATTAAGAAGTTGCAAATATTCTATGATGGATGAGGTCCTCTACATTGTAAAGATTTTTTTTTTCCCCTGAAGGAAATGTACCATCCCAGGTTAAAAGATAGTTCCAGAACGGAAAAATTTTCCCCAAAGAATAAAACACACAAGTCTGTCTTAGAAAAGGAGTACTTCTCTTGTAAGATGAAGTTAGCTGTCGGGGTGCATAATATATTTGCAATTGGGTGTTTGTACCAGCTCATGCTCAAGCTCAGGAGATCCGGTCCATTTGGGTCTCTTCCCAACTTTGCATTCAGTGAAATCCGCTTGAAATCAGCCACGGTGGGAGTAGTTACACCGTAACAACTGGCAAATGTCACAAACCAGGGGCACGCTCCCTTGTTTTCGCAGCCGTTAAGAGACATTTGCCATTATGCCACTGGGTACCTCGGTATGTGACTAGCACATTTTATTAGAGTGTTTTACAAGAGTATCATTTTTCTTCTTTCTATATTTAAGCCAATGCATCTCAAAGTGGGCATTTATTTGTTTATTTAGTTATCATTTATTCTGAATTCCCAAGATTCGTGGGCACGTTATCTGTGGGTTTCCATCAGTGTCCGTGCCTACTGTAGGTGGACACGAGGTTGGAGGACTGTCTGGGCGTCAGGTTCAATGTCATCTGCCCCTGGCTGGCCCTTCGTGTAAATAGTATGAACTATTTAGTTCTGTAGTTCATTGTATATCATGTTTCAATTTTTATCATTTGAATAACCAAGAAATATGGCTTAAATCAAGCAAAGGAACATGAACATATAGTGTGTTACAATTCAGAGGAATTTCAGAGTGCAGTCCTTCAGTATTTCATTGTGTTTTTAAAAAATGGATGATGGGGGGCGCCTGGGTGGCTCAGGGGATTAAGCCGCTGCCTTCGGCTCAGGTCATGATCTCAGGGTCCTGGGATTGAGCCCCGAGTCAGGCTCTCTGCTCTGCGGGGAGCCTGCTTCCTCCTCTCTCTCTCTGCCTGCCTCTCTGCCTACTTGTGATCTCTCTCTCTGTCAAATAAATAAATCTTTAAAAAAAAAAAATGGATGATGGAACTGGCAGAGACTCTAGCCTATGCACTTAACAGATTTTTAGACAGATTGTGGCCTTGCTAAATTACACTTGCTGATGTGGAACAGTTGGGAATTTTCCCATTTAGATGTGTTTTCCAGGCAAAAATGCAGTTGACTATGCAGATTAAAACTCGTGACTTATTCTGGGGAGATGGCATATCTGTGGCTCCCACCTTGCCTGCCACATTTTGCTTCAGAGCCGGCCCAGGGATCCAAGAGAGATGAGAGATGATATTTTCTCAACCACGGAGTGGTCCGTCGTGGAGAGCTTGTAAGGAGCACGCAGAGAATATTTGAGAGAGGAGATTATTTTAGTCAGGTTACAATTTTAAATACTGATTAATGAAAATTTCCCGTTTCTGATAGTCCTTACGTGCAGGGCAGCCTTCCCCTCATACACAGTTTGATAAGCTATACCTCAGGCAACAAGATTTTTCTAGAGATAATTTTATTTCCTCTTCGTGATCCTTGGCGTGGGGTTGATCATAGCCCAGAGCTTGCTCTGTCACGAGATTGCTCTTTTAATTTAAATATAGTGGACATTTTTAAAAACAGCTTTATTAAAGTATAATTGACTAAAAAATAACTGCACACATTTAAAGTGTTCAAGTTGAGGTAACATGTGTGCACATCTATGAAACCATCACCATGACCAAGATAACAAACATATTCCTTATCCCTGTAAGTTTCCACACATCCCTTTGTAATCCTCACACTGCTTCTCCCCATCCCCCAAAACAGCTGATCTGCTTTCTGTCACTACACTTTCATTTACATTTCCTGGAATATAGAATAAATGAAACCATGTGGTGGGTATGCTTCTGACTGACTTCTTTCACTCAATAGCTATTTTGAGGTTCGTCCGTGTGAGGTGTGTATCAGTAATTCATGCCTTGTTCTGGAGTGGTCCATCATATAGACATGCCAGTTTGTTCATCGGCCACTTTTTGGTGTGTATTTGGGTTGTTGCCAGGTTTTCTGCCCATTACAAATAAAACTGATGAACCTTCATGTACAGGTCATTTTATAGACATACACTTTCCATTCTTTTGGGCAAATATCACCAGATTGAATGGCTGAATCATACAGTGGATGTACCTTTAACTTAAGAGATGGTCAAGGTATTTTCAGAGTGGTTTTAGTGTTATACATTCTTACCAGCAGCGCATGAGATCCTCAGTCCCTCCCCATCCTTGATGACACTTGATTTGGATTTTTTTTTAATTACTGTTTTTTTAACCACTATTAAAGGAGTGTAGTAGTATCTCATTGTGGTTTTAATTTGCATTTCCCCAGTGACTAATGGTGTTGAATATCTCTTTATGTGCTTCTTTGCCACTTGAATATCTTCTCTGATGAAATGTCTGCTTAAATCTTTTGCCCTTATTGTTTATTTGTTTTCTCATTTTAGAATTTTGGGAGTTCTTTACATATTTTTTAATTTATCTTTTCTTTATTTAAATTCAATTAGCCAATATACAATCCGTCACTTCTTTACATATTTTGGGATACAATCCTTTATCTGATAAATAGTTTGTAAATATTTTCTCTGCATTTGTGGCTTGTCTTTTTCATTCTCTTAACTGTGTCTTTAGGAAAACAAACCTGTTTAATTTTGACAAATTCCAACTTACAAATTTGTCTTTTGTGGATCATGCTTTTGGTGACATAATTTCAATATTCAGGGATTTCTTAAATAGGTGGTAGAATACAATCTCTTATGAAACCATTTGAATTTGGGGTTTTTATCGTGGGGGGAAATTTAAAAATATAAATTCAGTAACTTTAATAGTGTGGACCTATTGAAGTGATCTGTATTTTTCTGCGTGAGCTTTGGCAGTTTGTGTCTTTGAAGTAATATGTCCATTTTATCTCCATTGGCAAAATTATTGACCTAAAACTGTGTGTGGATTCCTTTATTATCTTTTAAATATCTGCAGAATCTATAGATATAGTCATCCTCTCATTCTTGATATTGGCAAATTTTATCTTATGTCCTTTTTTCTGGTATGGCTAGAGATTTATCAATTTTATTGATATTCTTAAAGGACCAGCATTTGGTTTCATTGGTTTTCTCTATTTTTCTATTTTCTATTTCACTGATTCCTATTCTGATATTATTCCTTCTGCTTACTTTATATTTAATATGGTTTTCCTTCTTGAGTTTCTTAAAGTGGAAGCAGAGGCCATTGACTTGAGATCTTTCTTCATTTCTACTATAGGTGGGTAGTGCTATAAAATTACCCGTAAGTACTAGTTAGTGGATCTTGCGAATTTTGGTATATTTTTGTCATTTTCATTTAGTTCAAAATACTTTCCAGTTTTCCTTTTTATTTTCTCTTCAACTGATGAGTTATTTGGAAGTACGTTATTTAGTTTCCACCTATTTGGGGATTTTCTATAGATCTTTCTGTTACTGATCAATTCGACTGTGGTTAGAGAACGTATTTTTTAAAAGAGTTATTTGTTTACTTATTTGAGAGAGGAGGCAGGAGAGGGGTTAGGAGAGTGAGAGAAGGAGAGAGGCAGACTCTGCGCTGAACCCAGAACCTGACATAGGGCTCGATCTCACAGCCCTGAGATCATGACCTGAGCCAAAATCAAGAGTCAGCTTCTTAACCTACTGAGCCACCAGGTGCCCTGAGAACATATTTTGTATTATTGGGGTCCTTTTAATTTGTTCACACTTACTTTATGTTACTAATATTCTTTGGATCGTTTGGTGTACAGTTTTCAACAAATCTAGAAAAACCTGACCATTAAATAATGGTCAAATATTCAAATTTTTTTTTTTCTGTTCCTTCTGTTCCTTCTGGGAACTCAAATCACATGTATATTACATAACTTGAAATTTTCCCACAGTTAGATTGCTCTGTACTTATTTTTCTTTTCTATCTGTGTTTTATTTTGGATAGTTTCCCTTGTTTTGTGTGTGTGTGTGTGTGTGTTCACTACTCTTCTATTTTGCAATATTTAGTATTCCATCAAGACTACTCAGTGAATTTTTAATTTCATACATTGTGATTTTCAACTCTAGAAGTTCAATTTGGGTCTTTAAAAAAAGCTTACATGTTTCTACTTAACTTTTTAATACTTGAAATCCAGTTTTAGTAACTGCTTTGATAGCCTTGCTTGCTAGCCCATCATTTGTATTAGTTCTGGGTCAGTTTCAGTTGACTGACTTATATCTTTTCATTATAGTCATTTTTCCCCCTGCTTCTTTGCAGGTCTGCTTATCTTTGGTTGATTGCAGACATTGTGAATATTAGTTTGTTAGGTATTGAATGTATTTGAATTTCTGTAAATCTTCTTGAGATTTGTTCTGAGGTATAGTTAATTCACTTGGCAATGGTTTGATCCATTAAAGTCTTTCCTTCAAGATTTGTTAGTTGGGACTGGAGCAGGGCTCAGCCTCGGGCTAATTAGTTCCTGCTATTGAGGCAAGACACTTAACGTGGGTTTCACACAATGGCTCCTAAATCTTGTTTTCTAGCCGAGTGGGAGGGACAGGCACTACTCCTTTTCCTGTGTGAGTGCCCAGAACTCTTACCTTTGATTTTTTTAGGTAGTTCTTTCCTTGGCCTCAGATAGTTTCCTCACATACTTGCACTGAGTCAGTACTAAGCTGAATTCCTCAAAGGCAATCCTTAGAAGATCTTTGGAGTTTTCTCTTTGTGCAGTTTTACTTTCTATTATTTTGTCCTGTCAATTCGAGCTGCTTTGGTCTCCCTAGACTCTCCGCTCCATCTCCTGAACTTAGGGAGCCTGTTAGATTTCATGTGGATTTCTTCCCTGCAACGTGGCCTGAGAATTCTCTCAATGCAGTAAGCTGGGGCACTTAGCAGAATCATCTTCTGTTTCCCCTCTCTTGTACATCACAGTTCTTTGTTGCCTGACCTCCAGTATCTTACAAACTGTTGTTTCATTTAAATTGCTGCCCTCCCCACTTTTGGTTGTTTCAGGTGGAGAGTAAATCTGGTTTCTATTACTCCAACTTTGCTAAAAGCACAAATACTGTGTCACTTGATTCTGATTTGTGTATTATCTTGTATGTTTACTCGATCAAATGAAAATGTAGAGAAATAAGGGAGATGATAACGCATTCAGAAAAAAAACCCTCAAGAAAATTACAAATAAAATGAGAATGTAAGTTTGACTCTGTTATTTTTTTTATTCTTTTGCTTTTTGATTTTGTTTTGTTTTGTTTTGCTTTTAACCAGGCAAATACTATGACAGCACCCAAAATGCTTTACTTTATTAGGTTGTTGTAATAAATCAAGTGAATTGAAGATGATAGAAATAGAGAATGAAATAAGAGGATAAAAAAGAGTAAAAGTTCACAGAATGGAAAAAAAAAGTCTGAATAGGCTGGGAAGTGAAATTTGGGGTTGCAAAAGAGAAATTTGAAAAAGGGATTCTATCTTAAATATTTTTGTTGTTTTATGAGGAAAACTTAAGTACAAATAGCACCGTGAGACTGTCAGTCTTTAGGGAGCTGTGCTGAGTCAGCATAAAAGGTGTGGGGCTAGGACGGAAGCAAAGATGCTCCATGATGAATAGATATCAATGAGCAAATGGTATTTTGTGGCCCTTCACTCAAAACTGAAACCCAATAACATACAGGACTGTTTGGTGCCTTCTGATTTTATTGACCCCTCACAATTATATTTCCTCCACATCATAGTATATTGAATTACTGGTGGAGTTTTTAAAATATTTGGAAGCAAATTGAGAATGAGAAAAAACTGAAGCTGTGAGGGAATTGGCGACTCCTTGCCTGAAGGAGGAACGTAGGGATGCCTTCCACACTTGGGAGACATTGGTAGAAGGCGATGATCTCTTCTTTCTCTCAAGTTTCTCTTTATTGTTGGCTGCAAGAGAGGGTGAGTATTCCTCCTGAATCCACCAGGCACCATTCCCAAACTGCTGTGGTGAAAAAGAGAGATCACTCTGTCAAGAACAGAAATTAAACCAGCTCCACGAAGGCACTAGGAAAACATATATTCTTCAGGATGGTGGTAGGTGTTTGAGAAAATCAAGCCAGGCAGTTTTAGAGGACTTTTCACATTTTAAAATAATTTCCATTGGCCTAACAGAACAGTAATAACTTCATTATCCTTTGGTGAAGTAACCCTCTTTTTCCTTATTTCTCAGGCTTTGTCAAATGGTCTTATACATTATCTTTAGATCTGGTTTGAATTTATCTTTAGATCTCTGGTTTGAATTAAATCTTAAGGTTTTCCGTGTAACAGCATCTAGTATTTTCTTAAGAATAGTGTGAGTTGTGTTCTTGAGCAAATGGATAGTCTCTGCCTTTTTAATAACGCCTAATCACACTTTCTACAGAAATGGAAATATAGAACAGCAACTTATAATGCGTGTGTGTATCAAAGGGTAATGGTAAAATGCATTTCAGAATCTCTAAATAGAGAATAAATTTTGATCCATGAAAAACCTTATAAATTCGATTTAACAGAACCAGTTACAATGTTGTCACAAGAGTGGGAGAAGTACTTTACTTACTTACTTCGTATGCTACTCGTTTATCCAGTTCTCAAACCTTTCTTGGGAAGCTGCCTGCTATCTGCCAGTCTTTGTTCTATGTCCTCAAGAACATTGAGTAAGCAATGTTCTTGAGAATAGTTTCTGTTTCACAGTAGCAACAGGATTTTCATAAAACTATATTCTTTTTTTATTCCACTTCAGAAAAGTGAATATAGCCAGTTGGCAAGGGTATGTGCTTATACTTTGGTACTAAGGGACTTAAAGTATTGTATAATTTTATAGCTTTAAATTGCAACTTCTACAGCAGGCTTCTCATGAATATGGAATCAATAAAATGCCTTTTCTATCAAGTTTTTATCATTATTTAATCTTTTTACGTAATATTAGAGAAAACACACTTCTGTGCCTTCTGTCCTTATAATTCTAAGCTTTCAACTTCCTTTGTAAAGCGGGCACGTGATAGGTTATGCTGTTTGGGTTCCGTCAAGCCTCCCCTGGTCCAGACAAGCTCGACTGTAACCAGGACCATTCCAACTTCTCTCTCCTCCCGGAAATTTGCAGGATTTACTCGTATGAAATTCAAGGCAAACCCTTTGGCTGTGCCTGTTGACTGAGCCAGACTTGACATTTGCTTCTGTTCAGGAAAAATACTTCAGCTGCCAAACTAATATCTCTGCACAGTAAGAAGTAAATATCATGGAAACGAAATAAATACCTCCTCAGATGATTTTTTAAAATGCGAACACAGAAAATGGAAACCCCTCTTTTTTGAAGTAATCAGGGAAGATCAGGTTGCTTCCCAGTCCTTGGGGGAAAACACCCACTCGGAACCCGGGTGATAAACGGCGTGTGAGGAGAAGCTGCAAGGCCAGGTTCACTTCCATTGTGTGATGCCCCAGTGTCGCCTTTCCTCTGTGTGGTGTCCCCTTCCCAACCGTAGGTATCAGTCCTTGAGACGTCGCACCTTCACACCTAACCGTGCTACAGTATGGTGTTTGGAGAACAAATTAATAACCTTTACCATTGTTTAAACCTCTTCCATACTGCATGAGTTTTTGTGTGGCTCCCCATATTCCTTCTGTGGATGCAGCATTTTCTCATACGGGCTCTCATTGGGTGGCTCCAATGGCCATATTTTCTGTTTTGTCTTATATCACATAGAATTGGAGAACCCCTCACTACAAGCTCATCCACTGAAGTACTCACCTTTAACCCCAAAGCCTGTCTTTCTCTGGATTCCCCTGTGTCTTATACTCACACCATTCACTTTTCCTCCCTTCATGCCTGAGGGCTTGAAAGAATCACCAATCGATTCCTTTTGCTGTACCCTCCATAAACTGTTAAGGTCTACCCTTCATCCTCTTCCAGAGTCACCAAACTATAGGATGTCCTTTCTGTTCCCAGGGCCATCGCCACCTTGGACCAAGTCTACATTTGTTAGACCATCATTCGCAAATCCAGTAACCGTGTCTCTGGCTGCCTCCTATGAATTAATGCTCGCCTGGATTCTCTGTTTGGTTGCTGAACCCATCCCCCACTTTGTTTACAGATCCTTTGTCAGTTCCCGTATACTCAGCTTCTAAGGTCCCACACATAATCTCTGGTCCCTCCCTTGTCAAAGAGAGAGATTGAGACACCATTCTTCACGTGGTTGATATACTAATATTCCTTTGCAGCTGTCAGTTTCTGTAACAGTGACTGTCAGTAATTTCTTATTATCCACAGCATGAAGTTCAAGTTCTTTAGCCGATGATTTTAAGCTCTAAGAGTCTGGTCTCAGTGTACCTCCATAAAATTGATCTATTGCTCTTCAGTTTAAAACTTCTCTTCTGAAAATCTAGTCTCTCAGGTACAAAATGTGAATTTGGTCTCCAGATCTTTGCACTGGACCAGCTCCTGCCTGTCCTTCAAGACTCACATCAGACCTGCAATCGCAGTGAAACTTCCTTCATTTATTGAAGCACACAGTAATCTGCCCTTGACACTCCCCTGTCCCACTTACTGTATGAATCACTCATATTGACTCTTATTATTTTCTACCTTTCGTTCCTATTTGCCTTTTGATGTATATGTTCGACTTCTTTTTCTGCCTGTAATATTAGGATCTGGCATAGTGCCATGCTTCCGGAACTGTTTGTGGTTGCTGATAATGACGGTGGCTGAAGCAGTTCCTTTGCCAGTTGTCAAAGACACTGTACATACCCACATAAGCTGTTTGGACAAGGAAAAAAATGGAACCATTACCATTCTTGCTGTCTTGGGGAATCTTCTTTGAGAGAAACCTTGAAGAATTTTAGAAGCAGCACTAGAAAATTTCTTTGGCAGCACCATTAATATATCATGGGATGAAATACTCACATGCAAATAAGCAAGAACAAAACCCAGCAGGACTGAGTGTGGGTCCAGTGAAGACATTCCTGTATTCCTTAGCCTTGACCCACTTTGGCATCTGGCTCAATAACTCCTTGTCCCTGAGAAGATCTGCTCATGATTTGATCTACATGAGTCCAAGTCTCTTCCCTGCTCCAGACTTCCCATTATTGCAGTGACCCTTTTTGGTTTCCTGGCTTTTGAGGCCACAAACTGGCTTTTTATCAGCTTAGGCTTCCGACTGCTAGCTTATCCACAGCCACTCCTCTCCTGCCGCTGGATCTAATCAGTCTGTCATCTAGCTTTATGATGTCCAGCCACCGAACACTCTGAGACTGCTATTCCAAGATTACGATTAAGAGCCCTTTGTGATTCACAATTTGTAACTTTGTAGAGCTGCTTAGGTGCCTGAAATATACTTTTACTCTGGCTTTTCTGTGTCTTCGTACAGATGTTTGCATTGTGACATTAGGGGAAAGAAAAATCTTACTCCTGTCATGCTCTGTCTTGCATCTTTACTTCCCAATATTGATGATGAATTACAAAATGAATCATTCACTCTGATATAAACAGACTTTTAAGAATTAGCTGATGGTATCTGTGAAATTCTTATGACAACCATCTCACTTAAAGCTTTGACTGTCTGAAGCCAGTTCTCTGATATTGTCGGGTTCCTTTATGAGTTCAGTGGAGACAGTACAGCAGTACTATGCCAGGGGCATCCTCCCCTTTCAATTGGACTAAGGCCTTAGCCTCTAGGATTTGGCCACGGGTTGGGGAGTCCCAGATCAATCTGGCTAAGCAGTGAAGTCTCTGTTTCCACACGTTGCCCAGTATTTCCAACTCAGTGGTACTCAGGCCTAGTGAGCATCAGAATCACTAGACCCTGATCCCAGAGATTCTGTCCCATGCAGTTCAGGTGGGGCCTGTGAATTTGCATTCTAACCTGTTCCCACGCGGTGCTGTGGCTGCTGGTCAGGGACCACACCTTGGGATCCACTGCTCTGGGATTTCTCCCATCCAGGTTCTCTCTAGATTTCTTAGACTGGTCATGGTGAATCCAAATATAAGAGGCCTTCTTGTACTTCTTAAGTGACATTGAATTGCTTTCTTATGGCAATTTAGAATATGATACATGTTTAATTCAGTACATTTAAAGTTCTATTAAAACCTCTTATTTTGGAATAAATGATCAAGGTGAAAAATATAGGGTATAATTTAATAATATGCCACATCTGCCATGGCATTTGACAGAGGCTCAATGTACATTTCTGTATGATGCCTTCTTCCTTTTTCTTCCTTTTCTTTCCTTCCTTCCTTCTTCTAGTCTTCTCTCTCTTCCTCACACATTTATTTAGTGCCCGCTCTGTACCTGAAGCTGAACTGAGGACCAAGGTGCAGAGCTGAATCAGTAAGGAATGAGTACGTTTGCAGCCATGTGAGGCATGGGAAGAGGTGACTGCCCTGGCCAGACAAGGGGCTGTGGCAGACGTAGCTGCCCCACAGTGATAAGACGATGAGCTCTGCAGGAGAGGTGCTGGGTGGGCAGCAAAGCTATCCCAGAGCCAGGACCAAAGAGTCGGTGTGGAATTGATAGCCTACTTAGAAGGAAAAGGAATCAAAGTAGCATGAGTGCTACAGTGGGTTTTTTCTCCCCCCTCTTTTGCTAAGCAGTTTAATTTGCATCCTTGTATAAAAGAATTATGAACTGGTAAGTCTTGACTAAAAATAAATATAATGCTCAAAGTTCATGCTTTTTTAGAAAAGATTTTATATATTTATTTGACAGAGACACAGCGAGAGAGGGAACACAAGCAGGGGAGAGGGGATGGGAGAGGGAAAGGCAGGCTTCCTGCCGAGCAGGGAGCCCGGTTTGGGGCTCAATCCCAGGACCCTGGGATCATAACCTAAACCAAAGGCAGACTTAACAACTGAGCCACCCAGGCACCCTCAAAGTTCAGACTTTTAAAGAAAATAACTACTGGCTACTTCATCTCTTAAACATAGTTTAGAACAATCTTGTCAGCCGATAAAATCGTAGAAATGTTTTTCTACAAAAGAGGAAGTTGAGGAAGACCTCGATCACAGGGTTGTACAAATGGATGGATTCTGGATCCCCTGACGTGCAGGCCCTAAGATGTATCCAGGGCAGACTCAGAATTGAGGACTCAGAGAGCACGCTGAAGAGGAAGGTCTTTGCTGTGGAAGGGTGCCACCTCCTGGCCAGCCTTTCTGAACCAGCTAGGACTGGGAACGACTGCGTGGTTCTCACCTGGCAAACACTATCCTTCTAGTATGTTCTGATACTTGAGGCCTGGCCATGTCTCAGGAATCCTTTCTCATGCTTATAAAATGAACAGAGGTGCTTGGCCCTCTACTCTGTTAGGTTTTAAGAGTACGCCTCACTAAGGCGATGCTCGTAAAGCACAAGGAAAAAGAGAACAAGGTCAACAGAGAATAGTTTCTAAGAACATAGTCCTTGGACTTGCAGTTTGACAGAGCCAAGGCCTGAGTTGGTCACTTACTACTTTTGTGATTTTGAGCAAATGATTTCACATCACTGAACCTCAATTTTCTCAGGTGTAAAATCGGAATATGATGTAAAATTATAATGAGGATAAAATAAGATAAATATATGAAAAATTTTTATATGCATTATAACTACATAGTTACTAAAGCAACAGCAAAATAGCCACAAAGAGTAAAAGCATCTGATACAAAGGCAGCTTAATCAACATGGAGACTTCATGGAAAGACACAGTAATCTGTCAGAATTACTGCAAGAAGTGTTATAAGGGATTGCTTTAAAATTTGAGACCAAATCATCCACAAGTTTATTACCAATGTACCAACTGATGGACACATTGGGAGGATCACGTGATCACAACTAGACTTTTAGTTCTTCTTGACGGCTTGGGTGGAGTTGGGACCCTGAGCTGTCAAACACAGGGTCAGTGAGGGACCGGTTGAAACTTTTCAATAACTATTGAGAAAATAAAGTATTTTGTTTAGTAAGAAAAGCTCACTTATACAAGATAAGTTTTGAAAGCAGAGAAGTTTCAGGGTAAAAGTACTTTCAGTGAAAGGAAAAGAAAATAGACTCTTCCAACCAGCAAAAACTACACATGTGCCCATACAAAGAAATTAGTAGTGTGATTCTTACGTCTCATTGACAGAGGAAATCTCCAAAGCTTCTTTTTTTTTTTTTTGGACACAGAGAGAGAGATCACAAATAGACAGAGAGGCAGGCAGAGGGGGGGGGGGGGGAAACAGGCTACCTGCTGAGCAAAGAGCCAGGCATGGGGCTTGATCCTAAGACCTTGAGATCATGACCTGAGCCGAAGGCAGAGGCTTAACACACTGAGCCACCCAGGTGCCCCTATCTTAAAGACTCTTTTAGTTAGAGCATTCATAAATCTGCCTTCTCTGATTTTTTAAAACAAATATAATCATTATGATAATCAACCAGAAAGATAAATTAAGAGTAGAGACACTTAAGTCAGGAGCGCATACTATGTGCCAGGCTCAAAAGTAAGTGCTTTGACAAGTTTTAGCTTCATTTGCTCTTCACAGCCACCTAATGACATGTACCCGTTTTATAGATAAGAAGCTTGTCCAAAGCTTGCACTGGCCATTTGGCTGGGAAGTGGCCAAGCATAGATTTGAACTGAAATTCGTTTCTCAATGAGTACATGACTTAAGCCTTATGCTGTACTGTCTTACCAGTTGCTTTTGATTTGCCGTGGTGGATTATCAAGTTACACGTCCACTGCCTATTTCCAGTGCCTGCTGCTGGTTACCCAACAAGATAGGCCTATGGCTTCCCTCCTGTTAGTTAGAAGCCCTGGAATCCCTGCCTGCAGGTGTGGGTACCTTCTAGTGCCTTGCACAGATGCCCATAGAAGTCAAGGATCCGGGGTGATCTCTTCATGCCAGGAGTGACCCCAATGGAAATGGTGGGATCAGTGGGGCACCTGGGGGCCTCAGTGAGTCAAGGTTCTGACTCTTGGTTTTGGCTCAGGTCACGACCTCGGGGTTGTGGAATGGAGCCCCACATCGGGCTCTGCGCTCAGCATGGAGTCTGCTGGAGATCCTCTCCCTCCTCCTCTGAACCCTCCCTTCTCTTAAATAAAATCCTTTTTTTAAAAGAACTGAAATGGTGTAATTTCAGTACACCTGTGTTGAATATGTCCACATGTCTCCCTGCCATCTCTCTCCTTGAGTGAGGCAGCCTGTCCTCTCGGACCTTCAGAAGACTGCTCTGGGGGGCGCCTGGGTGGCTCAGTGGATTGAGCCGCTGCCTTCAGCTCGGGTCATGATCTCAGGGTCCTGGGATCGAGCCCCGCATCGGGCTCTCTGCTCCGCGGGGAGCCTGCTTCCTCCTCTCTCTCTGTCTGCTTCTCTGCCTACTTGTAATCTCTCTCTCTGTCAAATAAATTAATAAAATCTTTAAAAAAATAAATAAAATAAAATAGAAGACTGCTCTGGGCTATGCAACAGCAGGAAAGGCAGCACCCCCACCGGTCCTGGGGTGTCTGCTCATGCTTTGTTTTTTCAACTGCTTCAAGAAAGACCCATTTCAGCAAAGAAAATGTTCTTTTCTGATGTTCAACTAATACCTGAATTTCCTACTTTGAAACTTTGAGCCTTTTACTTTGTTTGGCAACTTCGTTTCTAGCATATCTGTGTATTTTCTGCTAATTCTGTGTGAGGAGGCTGCCTGGAGGGTCAGGAACCCAGCCTGACCCTCTTTGGGGGCCCACACTTCGGAGTGAATGAGGCCCGTGAGGCCCAGGCCTGTGTGGGGCTTGTTGAGACTTCAGAGGGGGCCAAGCAAGCTTGTTCTCTAAACCTGTGTCTGTTTATTTCTGCTCTGGGCACATCTTAGCCCTCAGTTGTTTGCGTGACTCACAGAAAAGAAGAAAATTTTGTTTTCCCAGAATGCTTGGGAAATCGTACATGGAAGTTTCTAGCTGTTATGTGCATGATCTTTCATTTTATTATTACTACTAGAACTAAAAATACAATGAGTCTGTGCCATCTGCTAGTAATAATTAGAAACAATAATATGACTAGAGATGGGTCCTAGAAAGCTAGGGAACGTAGTTAGGATTCCCTCTAGAAGCTGTTGAGTTGTGTGTTTTTCACCTTCCCTCCTTTCCTACAGAGACACACGTACATACTCTATGCCCAGAAATTTTTCAGAAACACGGTAGAATATATCGCATGCTAGTACTAAATCTATTGGTGAAAACTAATGTTCCAGAAATTGTTTTAAGGTACACGTGTAAATGACGCACATATGTGCACATAATATATATGCAGTACATGCATTCTATGCATATAGTACAGATAAAATCCCAATAGCAAGTACTAGTAATCTCTCCATTTTACAGATGACAAAACAGAGGCACAGAGCGGTTAGGTGTCTTGTTCAAGATCACACAGTTCGGAAGCGAGGGCTGGAGTCCATGTGCTTAGCCACCAGACTCTGCTGCCTCCATGATTTGGAGTTTTCCTGGGTGACTCGGGAGGCACTTTAGATGTTTGCAGTAGCTCAGAATCCACCATTAAGAACCCCAGGGAAGAGCTGGCTTGGTGGAAAAGGCACTGGAGCAGGACTCAGGCCAGCAGTGTTTTGGCCCTGGTTCTACCATTTGTGAGTTGCGTGTACTTGCACATGTCTCTTACACAGCACTTCCCTTTCCTCATCTGTAATGGAAATGGCGATAACATCTTTCCCTCTGCCTCACAGAGGTGTCGCAAGGACTGAGGACCCTGCAGATGTTAAAAAGACCTGAAGTGTGACGTAAATATTCAGAAATGAGTTTTCACGTGGTCACAGATTGGTTGCGGGAATTCCAAGCCAAACCTTTATCACTCTTAGCCCAGCGCCCTCTTCGCCCGCCTATGCTGTGGTGATATCTTTAAGCAAATTCGCATGCTGATCGCTGTTATCTCCTCCTTGGAGAACTGAGAAGTGTCCCACTCCCCCTTGGCATGATCCTCTCATTACTATCATGGCAAACGTGCTACTCCACTCAGAAATCATCTTTCTTTTCTTCTGACTTGACAATCATTATTTTTCCTTTGTCCATTGCACATAACAGGCTAAGATTTCCTATTACCAATGAAAATTCTCTTTGTAAATTTAAATCAAGCAAAATCAAATGTGCTCCAAATGGAAGGGGTCTTCTCTGAGCTAGATCAAGACCTCGTCTTACAGATAGACTGAGGGTCAGCATGAGGGACCCACCTGACATCACCAACAAATTAGGACCAAAGTGGGACGAGAAGCCACATGCCCCAGATGCCATCCCAAGGCCTGTCCTGGTTTATGACCCAGCCACTTGCCCTGAGAACTTGCAGGCTGAGATTTGTGTTGGTCCTGTGTATTATTACTGATCGCTCTTCTGCAAGGAATGTCTTCCTCCCTTGAGCTTTTGTCCTTTGTCACTCACAGGCGAAGACTACACAGGCTTGGCGTGTCAAAGGTTACCCAAGTGGATTTCCTGCCCAGGGAAGTTGTGTCCTACTCCAAGGAGACCCAGACTCCCCTGGCTACACATCAGTCTGAAGGTAAACTCTGTCTTTTGTTTGCTTTCCATGTTGTCTCTGGGAGAGATTGCCAGTGTCGTATCCTTCTGGTTTATTTTATATCTTACCATAACAGATCTTCCCAGGACATAAACATAATGACACACTATGAAAGTCTTAAGACTCCTTTGGCACAGATTTTAAAAGCTCTGGACAGGGAGTCCAATGGTACTCCGCCAAAGGACCCGTGAACTTTAAAATGGATGACTTTGACATTTTGTCAAACTGTATGAAGGGGGAAAATCATCACAAGGTAGCATACTAGAAACTTTTCTGAATTTAATCAGTAAGAACAGTGTGAAAATTAAGAGGCATCATTTTCAGGAGTCAGCAAATAGCAGCACCCCACCTGTTCCTCAAAATCAAGTGTTTCGGGACACAACCACACCTAGTCGTTGGTGTCCGTAGTCTGTGTGGCTCCTTTCTTGCTGTAATCGAAGGGTCGAGAGGCTGTGACAGAGCACTCACAGCTCACACAGCCAAAAATCTTTAATCTGACACTTTATACATACACTTGGCTGATTAGTGATTGACTTTGAAAACACATCAGAGTTTCTTACCATTTAAAATTTAAAACCAGTTAAAATCTCTATGCTTCTTTGTGCCTACCGGAAAACATCGGTTGGAAAATTCACATACACATCCCAGTCAGTCAAATAATCCTCTAAGAGAAATTGAAGCTGATAAAATGCTCCCCCGAGAAACAAGAAATACCGTGTAAGCAGAAGAGGGATAGGTGCATACTTCGGATAAGAGGAGTTTGCCTCCTTGGAAAAGAGCATTATCGGTATAGCCAGGCAAATTCTCTTTTTACTTTGTGGTATTTTATTGTTTGGTGTGGTGAAGAGAGTGGGAGAGTTCCGGGTTCGTGGTTGTTATGTAGTAAATACTGAACAGAAGCACGAGAATGAAAAATGATTTGCATGCCTTGCTTGGTTCACAGTGAATGTATGTATTCGTGCAGTTTGGTTGGTGCGAGCTACAGAGCTTTTCAGTTTGGGTTCCAAGCACGTAATATCCAAAGTGAAATCTGGTGCCTTGAAGTAGACCGCTCCCTACAGGGCTTCTGGAAACCTTTCCTGGGTGATGCGGGCTGCTGCTGGGTGAGTCTGGCGACTAATCTTTCAAATCTGAGAGTGAAAGGACTATTAGAAGCAAACAAGGAGCACCCTCTCGTGGTGAAATTTTAAACCAGTCACTTCGCCAGACTTCAAGAACTGCATATTAAAGTGGCAGCAAACACAGAGTTAGAAAAGCCTTTGGGAGTTCACCTAGTCTATCCTTGGACCTCCAGGCAGATCAGAAAGATTATTAAAAAACAACCTCACCACCCAACCAAAACATTTGTTTGAGTTAATTTGCTGCCAGAGGTATTTGCAGAGCTGTAGCCTGAGGTATGTTTATTTAGCCGAAAATCTGACCCATAACCTAAAGTTATACAGCTGAAATAGGAGAAGGAGTGAATTCTATTTTGAAAATGTGTAGACTGCAGATATTGGAAGGGGTACAGACATATTTACAAGGGAAGATAAATTAAGGATGAAAAGGCCTCGACTCTCAACTTTGAAACTAGAACACATCAAAAGAAAAAGCCTGGGCATTCTGTTTTATTACTGCAGAGAGAGCTTGGGCGCCCTCGTTATGCTGTGGTCCGAGCAGCAGGAAAGAAGGAATTTATTTCTCCGCCATTGGCAGAAGTTACTCCTGTTTTGTTAAACAGGATTCATAGAGGGTTTTTTGTGGCAGTGGGTGTTTCGATGGTTCAAATTCCACAATACAGATTTGAACTCAAAGCTAGCCCCTGCAGCTCTAGACATTAAACGATGCCCGATGGGTCCAGACCGGCAGAACTTCAGACTGGGGTTCAGCAAGTTGTCCTCTCGCCGCAGACGCTTCTTCGACCTTTGGCTGCCCGCCCTTGCCCAGCTGCCTGGCTGACAAAGGTGCCCCGTGCTCGCCTTTCACCTGCTGTGTGAAGGGAGCTGGTGGAGGGAGAACTGGGGGCACAACGGGCAGTGGGTGGTGGAATCCACCACATGGCAGGTTTGGGTTGGCTTCTGATTTGGGACTTGAGCCACGGCAATGTTTTCCTGAAAACAGTAGCCATTCAGAGGTAGGAGGTGATGAACTATTGGATTTCATGACACGGTGAGGCTTTTGGATGGGAACTGTTTAAAGCTTTGGTGTATGTATGATCCGTGGCATATTATTGCCCATAGCATATGGAAGAATGTGTGTTTTTAAGTCAGACTGCAACTATGGAAAATGTGACAATAGTCAAACGAGCAATCTCAGAGCATCTATATCCAATGGAATTCCAGTGCACTAAGTTTTTGCCATGTTGCCACTTTACTCTTTAAAATGAAGGGGAAGGGACTTTTCCCAAGTTGATCGGTGCTTAGTTCAGCATGGGAGATCTCCTTTCAAGGAATGAGAAGTAGTTGGAAGGAACTACAGTTGGGGTTTGACCTGACTAAACTGAAACAGAACACAGGAGACAGTAACTAGTGAACCTAGTAAAAATTTATAAGCTGAAGTTATAGGTTAGCAATATATATATATATACTCACACATCTATACATACTTCAAAATAATTGCCAAGAATGAACATCAGACTAAATCAAATGACATTTGATGTGCCTTCCTATGAAAAAACACCAGCATTAAAATTCAGAATTTCCAAAATGCAAAAATTAGGAGGTAATTATTCATATTTTCACAAGGGCTCTCCACTTTGTAAAAGAATCTACTACAGTGTTCCATTCAAAATACCTCTTATGGGGGCGCCTGGGTGGCTCAGTGGGTTAAGCCGCTGCCTTCGGCTCAGGTCATGATCTCAGGGTCCTGGGATCGAGTCCCACATCGGGCTCTCTGCTCAGCAGGGAGCCTGCTTTCCTCTCTCTCTCTCTCTGCCTGCCTCTCTGTCTACTTGTGATCTCTCTGTCAAATAAATAAATAAAATCTTAAAAAAAATACCTCTTATGATATGTTAACATTGCCATTTGGCTAATTTAGGTAGTTCTCCAACTTTAGCATGTGTATGTTAAACACGGATCTCTCAACCCCTACCCCCTTTTGAGTTTCTGATTCGGAAGGTTGGAAGTGTGTCCTCTAAATTTGCCTGTCTCTCTCTCATGTGCACACACTTTCTCTCTCTAACAAATAAATAAATAAAATCTTTAAAAAAAAGAAACATAATAAGTCATCATTAATTTTAATAATATGTTTTATTTAACCCAATATGTTAAAAACATTATCATTTTAATATGTAGTCAGTATAATAATTATCAGTGAGCTATTACACATTCTTTTTTTATTTTAAGTCTCCAAAATCTGGTTTGTATTTTTTAGGGGATATCCCAGTTCAGACACTAAATTTTCTTTTTTTTTTTTTTTAAGATTTGTATTTATTTATTTCAGAGAGAGAGAGAGAAGGAGAGAGCATGAGCAGGAGGGAGGGACAGAGGGAGAGGGAGAAGCAGACTCCCCGCTGATCAGGGAGCCTGATTTGGACTCGGTCCCAGGACCCCCAGGATCATGACCTGAGCTGAAGGCAGACATTTAACCAACTCAGCCCCAGGCGCCCCCAGACACTAAATTTTCATTGGAAATATTTGAACAGTAATTAGACTTCTTAAAATTTACAATTGAAACAGCAGATTCAAATGTCACAGTTGCTCCAAACATATTTAAAAGCTTTTCAATAATGGACTCAAATATCAGTTTTTAAAGTTAAATATAAGTAAAAATGCAGTTCCCCGGGTGCATTAGGCACCCTTAGGCACGGGGCTAACGGCTCCCAGACTGGACTGCTCACATCTACCACACACCGTCGTTTCGTAGTTCAGAAGCTGAGACCCACAAAGCCAGCCTGATCTTCTCTTCGCCATGGCAGGCCAGAGATACCTGGGGGAGGAGACAGCCCCTCATTTGTAGGGAACTCCTCCAAGGGCATGATGACATCAAAAATTTTCCTTCCTTTTGTGAGATATGCTATGTCCAAACAGGCATTAGATGGCTGGACAGGAGCAAAGTTGTACTCCAAGCAGGGAAAGTTCACAAATAAGCCTCATTTAGTCATCACAGAGACAATTAAGAGAACTCCCCCTGGGTTCTCCCTTCATATTCGGAGTTCAGTTAATGGGATGTTTGCTCCTACCCTCTCTTTGCACTGTACAGGGACTGCCAAAAACTGTGTATGAACTCCTTGTTAGTTATCGACACCTGTGCCACTTCCTCTCCCTTCTCCCCACATTCCATGTGAAGTGATTAAAGAAAATGATCAAGATTTGAATTCTAAACTGTGTATGGTTCAGTTTTAACTCTTCCAACACCTTGGTGGCCCCCAAGAGCATAACTCTTTGACACAGAATTGCCAAATTCATTTTCCAGAGAATCTAGGTGGAAATATTTATTTGGAACCTTAAATATGAAACCAGGCAGTTCTTAGGGTTATAATTTCCTGGGGGAAGCCCAACCCGAAACCCCTGGAGATAAGTTGGGAAAACACAGGCTTTGGTGATATAACCTTGACTCAAGCTCTTCAGCTGACCCCCAGGTTCACCCTCTATGTCTAAACTTACTATTTAAAGAACAGGCAGGTATCCGGAGACCAGCCATGGTGACAGCTGGATGCAAATTAAAAATCCCTAGTGAAGATGACACACAGTACTCTTATTTTTCGTTTCTGTTCTGTAGACAAGAACGGACACTGTTCCAGAAAGATACTGCTATCTGCTACATTTTGCTTCCTTGAACAAGACCTGCCATTTCCCCTTTGACACTTGATTAAAGTGTTAACCCTCTTTCAGAACTAACTATAGAGGGTTCAAGCCTCTTGTTAACAAGGTCAGCAATTGAGGGATCCTCTCCTAGGACATTCATTTTCTTTAACAATATTAACCTCATATTATCTTGGTAAGTCTCTTGAAAGACGAAAAAAAAAGAAGGAGGAAAGAAAAAAAAAGATGGGCTCTTTTAGGAATGCAGACACCCTAGAATTTTATTTTTTTAGATATTATGTATACTGAATTGATAAAATTTCTGCTTAAAAGAAAGATAATTGCTTTCCCTATCCCTGAAACTTCTTTTCAGCTGTGGGTCAGGAGAGCTTTGATGGTTTAGTTCTTGATTTAAATTACACATTGAAATAGATACTGGCCAGTTTTGATATTCTAAAGCAGAAGCCTCATGCTAAAAGTTAACTTCTTTTTTGAGCACCTAGGGAGAGTGCCATAGGTGGTACAGTCAAATAAATTCATTTATCCAAAATATTCCTTCCAATGAAAACAGAAGGGTGCTAAATGACAACTAAAAATAAAGCCAGAATTCAATAAAAAAGACAAAATGTAGAGTAAGACTTGGTACTAGTGGACACCGTCTTATTTCCTTTACTTCTATAATCTGTAGTTTACAGAAGGGGGAGGGACTTTGAGAAAAAGGGCCCCAGAGCATCATGTGAACTTTAGGCTCAAAAAGAGATTACGTCTTCATTACAGTACTGGAAAATAAAATGTTATACCTTTGGAAGATGGCCTGGTACTTTGTTTAACCACCAGTTAGCCACTTAACTAACCAACACATCACATTCTCTAGATCTAGGGTTAATGTGCTGATGGAGTTCAGAAGTAAAAGGTTTTGCATGGAATGAAAACATTGTCCCTTGAAAGTTGCTATGAAGTATCTGTCCCTTTAATATTCTGTACAACCTCAGGGTAACTTAAAGAGCCTCTTCACAGCAGGAAGATGAATAATGAGGCACAACATGGGCCTGGAAGCTCATGTTAAGGACACAAAAGCTGTTTTGAGATTTTTTTTTAAATCTGACTCCAAGGTTCACACATGGTAGGTACATGATCTTAGTACATTTCACTGAGAAAATCACTAACACCCAAATTATAGCCCCGATATCAAGTAAATATGTTATCACAGATCACTAACTGCTTTTCCCAGATCCATTTACCGATCCAATCTCCTTGATCCTTCAAGGCATACCTTCTCATAGGTCTTCGTCCATGGTCAGAGGCACGTTAATTCTGTATACCAGCAGTGCCTGGCATAGTGCTTAAAATTGGGGTGGGAGTGGATGGATGGCCTGACTTAGCGCACAGGTTAATAGCAACTGTCTACCTAAGGAGCCAGGCAATAGAAGAAATAAAAGTAGATCAAAGGGTAGGAGGTAGGGGAGGTGCTCCAGAATTCATAATTTTAAGTACTGGAAGCTATAGTTGATTTAAGCAGGAAAGAACTTGAATGAAAGGATATTCTGTAACTCACAGAATCAACATGAAGTTTGAAAAAGCACACTCAGAGGACAGGCAGAAACCAACCGAGAGAAGCTAATTATTAAGGAGACAGCTGAAACCCACAATACATAGAGTTTTCAGTAAGTCTGTGCGTTTGCTGGTCATTACCTAGAGAAAGCATGACAATCAGGAGGAAAATTCAGCATAAGTAGTTATTCTAGTGAAAAGATATTGATTCCTCCTCCCATGATAGAGAAAGATGAAAGTGAGTGACCTCGCTAATTACCCTTTCAAGATATGGTCCAATACTAAGGGTTTAGGTTGACTCTGGTTGGGTAATTGGCCCAGGCACTGAGTCAAGGCCACTGAGTTCCTGTATAGCCTATATTCTTGCCACCACTGTTGTGAAGTCTAAAGACCTCTTCTGTGATTCCCTTTTAGAGTTACTTGTCTGCTCTGGGCATCATTCAATCAGTGGGACCATCATTTCTAAGTTGTATAGCCATTAAATGGTAGAAGCCTTTTGAGTCATCTGCCCAATGGAATGAGTGTGTGCATGGTAGCCCTTCTGGCCCATGCAGCATTATGGCTCTTAGTGTTAGATAAACAGTGTATTTGCCATAGATTCTGAAGTTTACCAGACCACTAGACCTAGAGAAACTTTTCTGAAATAGCAGGTCCTCTATACTCCAAGGCTTTTCTCCCATCTTCTAGCCTGCTGTCTTAACCAGGTATGGAATGTAACCCCGCTCCCTCTGCAGGTCCTGCTGGCATGACACCCTGTGGGATGATCAAGGGCTGTAGAGAGAGCAGGAGAGCTGGCTCAGCCCTGATGTAAGGTGATGAAGAAGCAAAAAGAAAGGTGGCTCTTCAGGCAAAGCTTAGTATAGAATATGGTTTGGGGTTACTCCGAAGCCTCCGTAGCTTTCCCCATATTCGGTTTTTCCGTTATTTGCTAACGAGCACTGTCCCTTGCACGTGAGCAACTTGGTGAGGCTGCCAATTCAAAGGGCTTGTACTCCAGAGTCCACAAAATTTAAAATTTGCTCTTGATTTTGGCAGACGTGTGTGTACGCAGCCGTTTGTCACAACCAGAGAAATTGCAGGGGTCTGCGCCTTAAGCTAAAATACAGAGATTTGAGTTTGTCATCCCTTCTTTAAGCTGTCCAGTCCCATTAGTGGCATCCAGCTCACCCCGGTGGCTCCACATTCTTCATGCCATCACACTGTTCAGTGGCAGTGACACTTTGATCCCTTAAATCCTTCTTTTCAATGGTCACTTCATTAAAGATCACCACAGAAGAAAACCTACCCAGCTCTTCGTTGTGGCTGACAGGTTCACATTCCCAGAGTCTGAGTTTTCATTTTCTTTAACCCCTATTAGGGCGAATAACCAACACCAATTCCCGGAGTGATTGTCTTCTGATACTCGTATCTGTGCCAGTCTGGCTCCATGGTTACCAACAATAAAAATTAGCCGCAGTTAACCTACACAGAAAGGGGGTTTCTTGGAAAGACATGAGAGACTTGATAGAATTGATGAATTAGAATTGGGTCAGCAATAGAGAGACGCAAAGCAGCCCTAACCTCTACTGTGACTGTATTTGAAATAGGGCTTTTAGGAGATAATTAAGGTGAAGTGAGGTCCTCGGGGTAGAATCTTACTCCCATAGGACTGGTGGCCTTGTAAGAGGAGGAAGAAAGAGATCTATCTCTGTCTGTCTCCACGTGCACACACAGGAAAGGCCATGTAAGGACACAGTAAGGAGGCATCTGCAAGCCAGGTCGGGAGTTCTGACACACCGAGTCGGCTCGTTACTTGATCTTAAACTTCCCAGCCTCCAGAACTGTGGGAAAATAAATTTCTGTTGTTTCAGCCACTCAGTCTATAGTATTTTGCGAAGGCAGCCCAGGCTGACAGAGACAGCAGCTGACAAGGCCATGCCACAGACCCTGTTCAGCCTGGTAAGACCCAGCATCCTGGCTTCCTGTCACTGGACACTCACAGTCACGTTCAGATTCCAACTCCGTAGTCACCGCTGCCTTGGAAACCTCTGCTTCTCCTTGAAACCTGACAACACTCGCTGGAGCTTTAAAGAGCAGTATGGAAGTCCACGTAGCTAGACCTAGGTGACATGCCCTGCGTTAGCTGTGAGGGGCCAGGCAGAAGAAAAACTGCCCTCGTCCGGTTTCTGTAATGCTCAGGGAGGCTGTGACTCTACTTTGATCTGTCTTGCTATACTCCCTGCCAGAAGAGACTGTTTGGTTGCTGGACAGCCCAAAATACATATTTTTTTAAAATGCCCACTCTGATGTGAGAAGAAAAAGGGGAAGGTAAAAAAATTATATGTATTATGTGCCCAGCACACTCACATACTTCTGGTGTTGCTGTAGCATTTGCTCATCTTAAATCGGAAGTATGCAGCTCTTTGGGATTGCCGGCAGCTGTCTATGATACCACTGGCTGTCAGAGAACGATGGGGAAACAGTATGAAAGAAATGACTTCAGTGCCCTCTTTTATTTTAAACAGTCTCAGTTGGTGTGTGCAGTTAAAATTGGGTGGAAATGTTGAAACCTCATTCCCACTTTCTCCCTAAGGTCTTGGCCAAGTGTAGAGGAGAGAAAGGTGAAGTTGAGGGATCTCATGGCCTTGGTGGAGTGGGGAGGGATAAGAGGGGGGCTGACCTCATGCCAGTCCTTGCTAGTAAGCTGGCTGACATGTGCTAGTCTATGATGTGATGTTCTTTGACTTCCTGGGCATTGGTGCCCAGTACCATGGCACATGACTGGCGGACTAGTAACTGTTCTCTTTGTGTGGCAGTGTTCCTAGGAGTATGGGCCATTTTGATCTTGATAATTGGCTTTTCTCTCAGTTTTCCTTGCTTCCAGACCTTGAGTCAATGCCTGATCCTCTATCCAGGCGCTGGCCTAGAAGTCAATCCCCAGCCCATGCTGTGTAGTCTCTTTATCTACTGTCACAGAGCCTGGTGGCAGACTGGCCTTCAATTCAGCGTCCAGGCCTCAGATGATCTTAGGGAGGCTCAGCTGCCCTCATCTGTTCTTCTCTCTGTTTTATCATGCTGACCACCCCCACCAAAGCTGGGGTGTCTTGTGGTAAATGAGACCTGTTGTATAATGGTCTCCTCCTAGTTTCCCAAACAGGAAATATGGTTCAAGGGTCTCTGTGCTCAGTTCTCTTCTCAGTTTATTTGGCACTGCATCCCTCCCAATTCTTCTCCCCAGAAAGTAAAAATCCAGATATATCTAAATATTTCTCTCTTCTTCTCTTTGCATGCTCCTTTCCTTGCCACTTATCTGGAAATAAACTCTGTGTTTAACTCCCCCCGCCCCCCAGGCTGGGGGAAGGAGTACACAGAAGGAGGGATCTTTACAGTTTTTGATATTCTAAATGGTAAGGGAAAGGAATTTGGAATATTCTTTCTCCTTTAATTAAACCTAACTCTCCTTTGAGAAGAGAGCTGAATCTTCCCTTAGCTGCTTTATTTTCATACTTTTGTATCAAATTCTAATCTCTCTTCTACTAATGAATGCCATAGGTAGATTAGAGTGAAGATCATTATGTTCAGAAAGATAAATAGGAAAACACATTAATACTCTTCAAATACAACTCCCACAGCACACCAATACTGATCGTTGCTCTTGATCAGCAATAGATTCAAGAAATATCAGGATTAAAGAACCTTAATAGGGTAGAACAAACCTTTTTATTTGGTTATAAGGATAACAATTGCTATGTTGACTAACTCAAGAGGTATATAAAGGCTTCACTTCCAGCATGGCAACACCAGGAGCTTTGTAGATTTCCTTCTCAGTAAAACTAGTGAGCGTTATTTAAGTAAAAACAAAACAAAACCACCTATTTAAAGTCTCTGGGGCATAGAGTAAATGAAAAAAAAATATTAAAGAAAATTTCCTAAAATTTGGTAAGAACAGGAAAAGTCCGTGATATTTGAACTCTCTCCTCTCTCTTCCCAGTATAGCTTGAAACAAAGTCTGCTTCAAATAAGTGCAGCAATGACAGAGCTGCCTCTCCCACCAGCTCCCAGCTGGAGAGCTACAGTAGCTTCCTGGGAGGGGCAGGACATGCCACTAGCTACCTGTTACAGAGCCTACTTTCCAAGGAAGGGCAGTGGAGAGGTGGGCATTCTCTTTTTCAGCCTAGCACAGACTTGAAGGATGGGGATTTTACCTTGACTTCAGCATTCTACAGATTCTGGGGCCCTAATTGCTTTCACCCAATTCATACGTAAGGCAGAGGCTCCACTCGGGGCGAGACGAGCCACATAAACCAGAGACTAGAGCAGGACCCCGCTCTGCCAAGCACTGTGCTCAAAAAGCAGGGGTATCACTCAGAAGTGTGCCACTGTCCCCTCCATCAGTGCTAGAGCCTGGGCTCAGAGATTTTGTTCAGGAGGAAGAAGCAGGCCATAAAACATAGAGCTTATAATCTCTTCCCAAAGAAGCGGAATTTGTTTGCAGCAGAGGGTGGGGATGTTCAAGCCAAAGGACATTCTCAAAACAGTGAAGGTTATGGTGTAGAGCAATTAAGAGGCAAATGGTAGATGCATTAGAGATACAAGTTAAACCATAGGCTGGCCATAGGTTTACCAGACAGAACCAAGGAAACAGACAGCTAAGAAGAGCCCTCCTGGGATCAGACAATCTCAAAAATTGATCTCAAAAGCTATTTTTGTAAAGGAGTCTGAATGTAATTGGATCAATCCATGGAGAAATTTGTGCCCCACAACATTGCCAAAAACAACAGAGCAATCTGCCAGCAATTAGTGGAACTTATAGTCCAGGAATGGGATGGTTAAAGAGACTGCAAAAGACCATCATTCCAGAAGGACTTTGCACATGTCCAAGGCTGCATCCCCCCAAGAGCAGTGTCAGTGGCTTCCCACTATGTGGGAAAGGGGCAGAACAGATGTTAGAAAAATAATCGAGCCATGAAGCATAAAGAAGCAAATAACAATAACCAACTCCTGGGGAAGGGGATCAACCAGAACCCAGAATTTCTGCAGTATTATCAAAAATAACCAGTTTCCAACAAAAAAAATGTGAGGCATACAATGAAAATGGGAGGTCTGATGGGAAAAAGCAGGCAAAAAACCCCTGCCTATGAAAGTGAGCAGGTATGGGATATAACAAGTGAAAACTCCAAAGTAGTAGTAGTTTCTCTCTCTCTCTCTCTCTCTCCTTCTCCCCCCCATATATGTATAGATAGATATACTGAGAAAGAAATATGAATATGTAGATTTTTTTCAAAGAAATAAAGGAAACCATGCTTTAAAAAAGAAAATGAAGGTATGATTACAGTATTTCATCAAATAGTGAATCTCAACAAAGAGATACGTTATAAAAAAACAATCAATGCATTCTGGATTTGAAAAGTATAAAAATTGACAAAATATTCATCAGAGAGCACAACAGTAAATTGAACTGGCAGAAGAATTAGCAAACTTGAAGGATTGATGGAGAGTATTCAATCTAAACATGAGAGAGAAAGAATGAGGAAAAATGAAGAGATCCTCAGTGAAATGTAGATACCATTAGGTGAATATAATTATATATATTATATAGTGAATATATATACACATACACAGGTGAGAAAGCAGGAAACAATAGTTAAAGAAATAGTGGCCAAAAACGTCTCAAATCTGATGAAAACATTAATCTACAAACACAACAGTCTCAACAAATTCCAAGTAGGACAAATGCAAAGAGTTTCGCAAAAGACACATTCTAGTATAAATATTGAGAGCAGCAAGAGAAAAATGAATTTGCACTTACAAAGGAGCCCAACAGGATTAGCAACTGACTTCTCATCAGAATAATGGCGAGCGGAAGACAGTGGGATGACATTTAAAGTGCTCAAAGGAAAAACCGGCAACGGTAAATGGGAACCTAGCAAAACTGTCTTTTAAAAATGAGGGTGAAATAAAGACATTCCCAGATAAAGGAGCACCGAGAGGATTTGTCACTCCACAACCACCTTAGAAGAATCACCAAAGGAAGTTTTCCAGTTAGGAGCAAGCGATGCCAAATTTCACTTCCGCAGGAGAAAACAAAGAGTGCAAGGAAAGGCAATTAGCTGTGTGCCTATGGAAGACAATATGAATGCATATTTCTTTCTTTTTCTTTCTTCTCTTAACTAATTTCAATGGCAGTTATGTGAAACACCATGCATATCATTATACTGCTGGCCCTATAGGAAAGTATGTCACTGGGAGCAACACAAAGGAAGTGAGTGAGAACAGAGCCGCATTTGGCCCAGGGCAATGACTCCAGACGATAATTTGAATGTGCAAGGACAAATGAAGAGAACCAAGTGCAGAGGCTAAATAAGAAAGGTTGTATGTGCCAAACTTTTCCTTTTCTTCTCTTAATTTCTTTAAGATACATAAAATTATGTAAAGTAATAGTTATAGCAATGCATTGTTGGCTTTGTAACCTGTAAAGATGTATTATGCATAACAATAGCAGTGTGAAACCAGAGAAGGGGGAGAGAGCTATACAGGTGTAACATTGCTATATTTCATTGGAATTAAGTTAATGTAGGTCTGAAGCAGGAAAGAAATCAAGAAATAGTGAAAAATTTCTTAAAAATGAAGGTGTTAGAAATTATTCACTTAATGTAAAAGGAAGCAGGAAAAAAAAAATTAAAGGAAAAACAGACGTGAGCCAGAGAAAACAAAAATAAAATGGCAGGTATAAATGTCACTTTAGAATATTAGTGAGTGATGGGGTGGGAATGACAGTGGGTGCCTGGATAGAACCAGACCTGCCAGAAAGGGATCCATAGGGTCCTGACTATAGTAGATTCAAACAACAGGCAAGTGTGTGTGATAGAGGGGTAGATAGCTGTGTAGACAAGCAAATTATAACCCAAAGAGATAATGCATTGATCTACAAAAGGATGTCTAGGAATGTAATAGAGTACCAGGTGACTAATATAGTTTGCAATAGAAAGGTACTGGGAAAGTTGTAAAAAAAAAAAATTAAGAAAACACTAAGGTGGCAGAAAAATATAAAGAAAATATATAAAAATATATAAATATAAAGAAATAAATAAAATATAAAGAAAAATATAAAGGTAACACAGTCTCAGGAACCTCTGACAGTGGGCAATACATTTTTTTAAAATGACAGTATGAAGTCATCTGAAGTAAAAATCTATCTTGAGGGTCAACTGAAATCTGTTGGTCGTGACCATCTGGACTGCCGTATGGGGAAGGATTCTGAGGCCCCATCTTACCTTATCTCAAGTAAAGATGTCTTCCACGGGCATTAGATGGGAAGTGAGCCTGCCCTGTGTTAGCAAACACTGGTTGCAATCATCCCGGAGGAGGGTCAGGGCTGAGGCAGTGTAAAGCTCAGAGTTGTTATCAGTTCTATTTTATTACTTATGTCTATGGAATAAGAACTCTTTTGAGTGTTTTGTTATTTAAAGAAAGGTTCCAATGTCCAGTATTTTCTTTTTTTTTATATTTTTTTATTTCTTTTTTTTTTTTTCTCCAGTATTTTCTTTGCTAATTTTCTATAGTGGATAGTGACTAACATTAAAACTCTTAAACGAAAAGGAGCTGTACCTGAGCACTAGCAAGGCAGTGAGGAGTAAGCAATTTCGGGGAAGAGGAACTACAAGAGTAGAGTGAGTGATGGCCACCAAGGAGAAAGAAACATGCCCCAGCTCCTGTGGCATAAAGCATGCAAAAAAAGTTATAAACAAATAACTAGCCCAGGACATGGAAATGAGGGCAGGAGAGCTCCGTGCAGTCTCCATGCAATTTAGACAGGCAAAGGGTTCCAATTTGGGGTATTCAGTTGCAGGCAGTGGAAATTCAGCCGTATGACCTAGGCTTTCCTGAAGCCTGTGGAGGTGGGGGGTACAGTATGAAGGAAATGCCTAATTTTCTTCTGATTTCCAGAAAGAGCAAGATTCCCTCAAAATCCTTGACTCTTTAGCCTTTCTTTTCTTCTTCTAATAGTAGTAGCAGTGTGTGAAGGTTGGCAGATGATAATTAGTGGCAAGCATTTCTTGATTGGATGTAGCCCATTTATTAGTGCTTCTAGGCATGGGGAGTGTGGCATCTTTATACTACTGTCATCCCCAGACCAAGCAGAGGTAGTGACATCAGCAAGTGGGTGCTGTGCCACCTGGGAGCGCTTCCAGGGTCTCACATACAGGGGAAAGGTGCAGTAAGCCCAGTTTTGCTTTCATATTAAGTTATAATTGCCAAGCTATCCCTTATCAGTAGTAATGATGATAGTTTGGTCCTTGTTTTATTCCTGGCCTTATTTCTCAATTAATTCCGAACTTGCACAGGAAGGAATGGTATTACTAATTTGACCCTTCAAAACCCCCACCATCTTGGTGCCTGGCCTGGAAATCTAACCCACGCCTCCCCCATGGTAAGAGAGAATTGCATCAGTTGAACACTCTTTCTGACCACATCTCTTGTTTCCTTCGGTATGAAGCTCAGTAGTGTAATACTCCTGGCCTCTTGCTACCGCTTTACTCACTCTCCTCTACCCGCAGACCCCACCCCAGAGGAGATATGGTGACTTACCTGGTTGGTAGGTTTAGAAATATAAGTCGGGAAGTCTCAGTCTTTTGTTGAAAGAGCGAGGATACATAAAGCATAAGTCACCTTCTGCTCCTGTGTGACATTTGTCATACTCACACTCACCTGGGAGGTCTGGCAAGTCTGGCGTTAGCTGTGAATGAGTGGGTACATCTGCCTGATTCAGGAAATTAATTAGCCAGTCTGTTTGGCTTTCTCAGTAAACTACAGTTCCTGCCCAGTCTTTATCCGTAATGAAATGAAAAGTGTTATTTTGATCCCACTCCACTTCTGTCTTTGTCTTATTTCTCATTTGGGTGCTATTTATTTGGTCCTCTAAGAATCTCAACAAATATTGGGAAAATCGTGGCAAGATATCAGTTCTGGAGAGATGAAAGTACTGAAAATAACATAAATTAGACAAAAAGAAAATAATCGGTGTTCGGGGGGAGGTTTCCATTCTAGCAACAAGGAAAGAGCTCATTTCTCAAATTGGATGTCAAGGTCAGAGGGGAAGCAATAATGAAGTCAACTTCACGTTGAGCTCTGAACTTCTCTTACTTCTCTGTGAATGTGTGTAATGCCGGACCTGTTGCGGTAGGACCAACTGTGCAAATTAGGAAGTGATTTGTGAGGGCCAGGATCCAGAAAAGTTGTTATACTTGGTGACTTGTTTAAAAAGAAACAAACAAACAAAACCCTGGTTACTATATTATTGTAGAGGCCTAACATGGAATAAAATTTCCTGTAAAATTATCAGTTCAGGATTCTAATTTTGACAACAGTTCAGATAGTTTTGTTGCAGGAAAACCTATATTGGACTAAGAAGCTTCCCTCTTTGTAAAATCAGGAAGTTTTTGGACTATGGGGAGAAGAGTTGGTCTTATTTAATAGCCCGAAAGTTGCAGTGTGAAATTTCTTCCTTGTGGTCAACAAAGCAAGTGCCCATTGTCTTTCTAACTGTGGTATACCGAAGGCCCAGGCTGTTGCCAATATTTTTTTCTGGTACCGGGAAGTAAGACTTAGCTGATGACTCAAAGAAAATAGAAATAACCTAAGTCCCTCTAGCTGATTATTCTCTAATGTCATTTGGTGAATGGAAACCCATTCACGTTCCTGATTAAGCAGTTGGGGTCAGCATATGGACATGTATGGAATAGCACATGGTGGGTGATATTAGCTCCAAGGCTAGAAGCAAAATTACAAAATATGTAAGAATATGATGAATGTGTCTGAGTTCACAGTTTATTAACTGTTCTCGGAAGATGGGATGTGCCATGTGCATCACTAATCTCTTTATTCTCTTGGTTCCCTCGGTCCTGTGGCTGAGGACACCCACATTCATACATGTTTCCCCATCTTTCGGTCCCATTTAAAATTCCCTTCCTTTCTTACTTTTCCTATAGCTTTGACTTAACAAAACAATCATCCTTCTTTTGAGCAACCATTCTTGATATGTTTAGACATCACAAAATTCATCTCTCTTTCCAACTCTTTTCTTAAGAAGACATTATGAAGATAAAATGAGAAAATGATTGGAAAATACCTTTCCTTAAACTATTATTTCAGTGATAGAGATCGATTTCACTGCTGGAGGACTGAAGAAATATATATGTCATACCAATTTTCCCTTCATGAGATGGATCGGGACAGTGTTCCTGCCAAAATTGGGGTTTTCTTAGTAATAATGTACTTTCTTGGGATGCCTGTTTTCCTAAGAGGACGGAGAGTTATGCCATATTTCTTGAAGTACCTGGATCGAGAGTTTGAACGGCTGTCTTCTTCTCTTTTTAGCTCATGCACAGTGGAAACCTCTGCAGAGTCATCTAGCAGAACTAAATGCTGTCCCGGTAGCCTTCAGGTTCTCTAGACAAGCAGTGATTTTGGCTGCCAGAGGGATTCTTGGGTGGGCTGGTGGTGAAGCATCTTCCAATAACCATTACTAAAAGTGTCAGCCTAGGTAAATTCATGTTCATCTGGGTCCATTTTATCTTATTTTGTTTTAATTTAACCCAGATTGTGAGGTTCGGATGTTACGTTGGGCACGAGTTTAGGGAGGTATGGTGAAATTTGAAGAGGGGGGAAAAATATTCCTTGCCACCCTTAGAGACAACATACTAAGGAAATAGGACTTTTCCCCTCCCTCTCTATTTTGGTAATCCTTGACTTGGCATATTTGGGTAAGAAAATGAAAGGTTTGCCTACATAGTTGAAATCTCTCGTCACATTATATCATCTGAAGCCTATTTGTACGTTGGGATCATTTTATTTGGTTTCGGTTAGACATAAAAGTGTTCTGTGGTCTCCTTTTTTTTCTTTTCCTTTTTTTTCAAGGCCTCTGGCTTTTGGAAAATTGAGTGATTTCATCCCTGTCCGGGTTTCCTAGTAAGTCTTGTATTTTTACTCAAATTACTTGATCAATTAGTTATGTCAGCTGCCTGAGATGTGCCTTTTTATTAATAGCACCTTTTATCAACTCATTGGAATTAGGCATTGCGACCATGGTCTGACTGGTAACATCTTGCAATAATTTACATCTTGCAATAAATATTACTTTAAAAAATAGCACCACAATTGCTCATTTGTGAACTTTTTTGGATGTGTCCCCGTGTGAGAAATTGCATTTGTATTATTATTAGTTCTGACAAACTGGATTAGGTCTTGGCTATTGTTAAGTGGTTCTATCTGCCCTCAAATCTACTGAGAGACGCAGCATTTTTAATGAATTTAATTAAAACTGCATGTGGTTTATAGGGTTGCCTCCAGCCAATGTGCCATTCTTCTTGACTGAGCGGAGTTTCTACTAATGCATAATGATGTTTTATATGAGAGATGTTTGAAACTCCCTCTTACTAGCCTCCAGGTAGTTTCCATGGAATGACATGGTGATGAAATATTAAAATTTTTTAAAAACCCTTTCTACTTAACTGAGTCATGTTTACACAAACTAATGTATGCATAAGTGTGTTAAATATGTTTGTCAAAGCTGGGAGAGACATGGATCGTGTTTCAACACCAGCAGTATGTTGGCAGTGAAAGATTTTTAAGAAATTCCAATCTGGCAACACTTTGGAAGATCTGCTATACGTGTTATTCTTTGAAGTATTAAAAAAGAGGCCGTTATGAAATTTCCTCTTAACATTTCAGTTCATTCCCCCAGGTAGCTCTAATGATTCTTCCCTAATAAGCAGAATTATAATAGAGATGGCTCTCAGCATCACTCTTAAACATAGCCTTCGAAGATATTGATGATAGAATGTAATGTCTTTTTTAAAAATAAAGACCGCTGCTGCATTTTCTTAATATTCTTTAAGGAATGAGTTATCTAATACACTTTATAGAGAGAGTCAGTGAAGTCCTCCGGCTGCATAGACTCAAATTCTGGTTCTAGAAATTGATCTTTTTTGATGGTAACGACAAGAGAACAATAGGGGAGTAACCCATCTTGACCCATTTCACCCCAGGTGAAGTCTTTGAAAATAGTAAACATTACCAAGGAATGTAATTCCTTTTATATTATGTGTATTAAGTACATAACAAAATATCTAATGATTTTGTGGAGTCCAGCAGGGCCACGGTCAGGAGACTTTGTAAGACTGCAGAGAGGAAGTGGCTCAGTGATCCTGGGACCGTGGGACTGGGATTTCTTGAGAAGTCAGTGAAACAGACAACAAGCATGAAAATCAAGAGCGGCCAGAGAAATACCCGAGGTAAACCCAGCTGACCGGCTGCGTCCACAGAAGTGTTCTCTAGGACTGCTCGCAGCCTTAGTTTCTTCAGGCGAAGAAACCTCAGAGGGCGGCAGTGAAGCCCAAACATAGCACATGTAAAGAGAAAATTCCATGCGAGATGCTTAACATAATGCTTGTTATCAGTATTCAGAAATTTTAGCTTAAAAATTAACATCTGCATATATTCTAATAAGATGTCCAAATGTTTCCATAAAGTATCCCATGTATTGATTCAGAATCACCAAATATCTTCTCACTTCCACGAACCCTTTCTTTTTCCACATGTGAGTGGCGTGTTACTTCAGAATTTTTATTGTGTGATCGACGACATTTGCTCTTCGCTTCTTAAAACCAGTATTGTTTGAGGTAGCAGTATCTCTTTCAAAAACGTCATTGAGTGACAGGAAATTGACAAAATTGTATTTCCTTGTGCTGCATTTTTTGTCCCCTAATTTGGGAAGATAAGAATTTCTCTGAGGAAAAGCTGAGCTACCAAAGGTCATATTATGAATTCTACTTCTAAGATTTGGGTGGCATTAGTTAACCCTTTATTGTGCTCCTCTTACTGGCCCAGAGAGACATGCTGTCCACATATTTTCTCTTTACTCCTCACTCCTATGCCAGACAGATTGCACTCCTCCACATTTTGCAAAGAAATTATGATTCAGAGAACTTAACTTGCAGACAAATAGCCACGCCGGGAGTCCCGCTCTGTGCTTCCTGACGTGAAGCTTCTTCCCATGATGCCACTCTGCCTCACACCAGACAGCTCTTTCCTTTAGAAGAAAACACATTTTCCCCCCGAAGCATTTTCAGGGTTATCTTATTTTGCCATTAGAGAACTGACCAAATGTGCTGCTTGGCGGCACAAACCCTGGCCCAGGAGGCAAAGTGGAAAAAACAGTTCTGGAAATTCCAGATAATCGAGACACAGAAGGTGAAAAGATACCTCAGTTTCACTGAAGGGCATGTGGAAGAGAGTAGCAACAATCTCAAAGAACACGTGAGAAGTATGCCCTTACTGTGTGAGACGTTCCGTTTCCATGATGACCAGACATGGAGAAGGGAGTTAGTGTCCCGGTTCTGTTCACTCGATCTGCATGTGCTTAATGTAGACGACAGGGCAGCTTTCTGCGAAAAGTAATTCAAGAGGACAACTCTCGTTATGTCACCCTCTGCCGAAAAATTTTCTGCGACTTCTGGCTAAGTGCAAAATACCACGTGAGCATCAGAGGCCCTCTAGTGTGTGATACTAACCTACTTAGCCTGTCTCCTGTCATGCCCCACTGTCCACAACTCAGTCTCTCTGTTCTGGTCGTGCGGTTCCTTAACCCTGGCTGCATGTTAGAAACACGTGGAAGCTTTAAAAATAGACAGATGTCTGGGATCTGCCCCCCCCCCCGAAATTCTGGTTTAATGGATCTGGGGTCAGGTCTTCAAATCTGTCCAGGCAATGAGGGCAATGAGAATGCACAGCCTGGATTAGGGACCAGTTCTCTAGTCAAAGGAGATTTGGAAAAGAACTTCTTCCTCCTGACGGCACTATTTATTGAAGATCTTCTTTTCTCCTGAAATAGCTTTTCTATCTCCTCCCCTCCTACCTCCCCTGCCTAACTACATCTTTTAAATTCTTCCCATCCTGTAAAGGCTCTTCTGTAAAGAAGCTTTTTCTCACTTCACCCTCCCCCTTCAATGGAATGCCATATCTCTCTCATTTAAACTTCTACAAAATGTCTTTAAGCCCCTATTTTAGCATCTGCATCTCCCGCCATAACCTCCCATCACCTTTCCTCATGAGCAGGGCCTAGGTTTTACTGATTTCTTTGTATACTACAGACTCAGAAAAAAATTAAGTACATATATTTCAAATGTTGCAAACAATGTTTACATAGATTCTTAATTTATTTTTTTTAAAGATTTTATTTATTTATTTGACAGAGAGAGATCACAAGTAGGCAGAGAGGCAAGCAGAGAGAGTGAGAGGGAAGCAGGCTCCTGCCGAGCAGAGAGCCCGATGCGGGACTCGATCCCAGGACCCTGAGATCATGACCTGAGCCGAAGGCAGTGGCCTAAACCACTGAGCCACCCAGGCGCCCCAGATTCTTGATGAAGATAGTATCATTCTCCATTTCTGATGATGTTTGAATTGAGCCCAAGACTCACTCAAGATCTACCCCATAACAATGAGAATTCCATTTCAGGGTCTACAAGCCCCCGTTAGTTTTTAGAATGGTGCATAGGTCTGGGTGCTTTGTTTTTGGGAAAGCTTCCAGAGTTTCAGTTAGAATCTCAGAGGTTCTGTGATCTACTGACTTGTTAAGAGCTACTATCCAGTGGAATAAATCTCCTTAACTCAGCATGCAGGGGTGACATTGGCCCTGTTTGCTGGTCACTAAGATTCCATTTCTCTTCCTACCAGGGTAGCATAGCTTTAGAACACCTCAACTCTGTTAGGTTGAATGGCTTCATGAAAATGTCATTAGTCGAAAGACTAATCAAGCATAGCCTCTATCATTCAGGTGATTAAGCATTTTTAAAATGAAAAAATAAAATTAGATTAAAGGTGCTTTTTTTTTTAACTGGCTCAGAAAAGGTCAGAATTCCTACCTCGACTAGATGATAAGAGTAGAGTGTCCCTGCCATTGTCTAGTACCTCAGAGGAGAGAAGTGTTTAAGTGCTTATATGAGTGAGTATGTGTGTGTATATGTGTGGGGAGGTGGATGGGTATGGGGTGTGTTTATCAAAATATAATTTTTCTTAGACAAAAATTGCCAAAGATCTGGCTGTCTGCAAAAGGAGTAAAATTCATTTTGGTGAGCCACCTCTGAGTTTCATGGGTTTCATTATTTGCTGCTGAAATATTTAGGACTAAAACAACAACAATCAAAACATGACTTAGTAGCTGTTAGAGGTAATTTTTCTATTCTTAGGCACCAAATAGCCAGAAAAGCATCTGTCTTCTCAATTGAACTGATTTGTAATTCTAGAATGCAGGAGGAAAAAACTGGAAGGCCCTCCACTTAAATCTGTAATTTTGGTAATTCTGAAGTAATGTGACGTAAGGAATTTTGATCGGTGCTTAGTTCAGCATGGGAGATCTCCTTTCAAGGAATGAGAAGTAGTTGGAAGGAACTACAGTTGGGGTTTGACCTGACTAAACCGAAACAGAACACGGGAGACAGTAACTAGTGAACCTAGTAAAAATTTATAAGCTGAAGTTATAGGTTAGCAATATATATATATATATACTCACACATGTATACATACTTCAAAATAATTGCCAAGAATGAACATCAGACTAAATCAAATGACATTTGATGTGCCTTCCTATGAAAAAACACCAGCATTAAAATTCAGAATTTCCAAAATGCAAAAATTAGGAGGTAATTATTCATATTTTCACAAGGGCTCTCCACTTTGTAAAAGAATCTACTACAGTGTTCCATTCAAAATACCTCTTATGATATGTTAACATTGCCATTTGGCTAATTTAGGTAGTTTTCCAACTTTAGCATGTGTATGTTAAACACGGGTCACTCAACCCCTACCCTCTTTTGAATTTCTGATTCGGAAGGTTGGAAGTGTGTCCTCTAAATTTGCCTGTCTGGCAAGTGAAGTTGATGCTGCTAGGCACCACAGTTTGAGAACGGCGTTAGAATTACTAAAATTCTACCTGAACATAAGAAACAAATCTATGGTGTAAGAGAAGATACACCTACCAAGGATTTTTAGTGGCTGTTACAGGCTGAATCGTGTCACCCCTAAATTCATATGTTTAAGTCCTAGTCCCTCACCCCATACTTCAGAATGTGACTGTATTTGGAGATGGTGTCTTTATTTTTTTTTTTTTTAAGATTTTTTATTTATTTATTTGACAGAGAGAGAGCACAAGTAGACAGAGAGGCAGGCAGAGAGAGAGGAAAGCAGGCTTGCTGCTGAGCAGAGAGCCTGATGCGGGACTCGATCCCAGGACCCCGAGATCATGACCTGAGCCGAAGGCAGCGGCTTAACCCACTGAGCCACCCAGGCGCCCGAGATGGTGTCTTTAAAGAGGTAATTAAAATGAGGTCATTAGGGTAACCCTAATTCAATGTGGCTGATACACTTAAGAGGAAATTTGGACAAAGACACACACAGAAAAGAGCCCATTGTAGAGACACTGAGAGAAGACAACCATCTACAAGTCAAGGAGAAAGACCTCAGAAGAAACCAACCCTTCTGACACCTTAATCTTATGTATCTAGCCTCCAGGACTGTGAGGAAATACATTTCTGTTGTTTAAAATCCCCAGTCTGTGGTACTCCAGTATGGCAGCCGCAGCAAACTAACACAGATCATGATCTTCAAAAGGAAGTAGCTATTAAGAAAGCTTCTTTTATTGTTTTGCATTTGGGCTAAATAGAAATCAAAATTAGTAGTGAGTAAGAGAAGCAAACAGAAATGCCAACTTGAAAGTTCTTAAATTTGATAGTTTCTTAACTCTTTATATATTTTGGCCCAGTGGGCTTTGAAAAGGGAGGGTCTAAAAATAATTTCTTGGTTTTCGATGCTAAACACCAGCATGTGTTAGAACTCTTTCCTAGCTGCACGTTCATTTCCAAAGGAACATACCTTTATCCGTCCTGGAAGCTTTGATATTGAGAAGTCAGAGGAAAAACTCAACCACTATATGCAGAAAGTTTAAGAAATATAAAGGAAGGAATGCTTTGGTTAGCCCTTGCAGTATGGGCATGTGACTCAAGAAAGTCTTGCTCATACATTTCTTGATCCTTTTCCCTGGGTTTTTATGCAGAGAAGGGAAGGATAGGGAAGGATATGATGTCTGTTAGCAGAAGTATCGATAATACTTTATGAAAAGACCTTTTGGATTTCATACAGTTTGCTTAGTAATTTTCTAGTCCTTTTGTTTAAGAATCCACAAATGACAAGTGTGAAATATCACTGCCAGTAACTCGCTTAAAGTTGCACGTAACAAGAAATGCTGTGTGGGTTTAGACTCTCATAAATTTCTTAGCTGAGAACACGAACCTTCCTCCCGTTGCTGTCTGGGGTCTGTCCTGTTGCTGGCACTCCGTAAATGTAAACTACCAAGCATGATGATTTAGGTACAAAGACTGTGGACAGTGCGTAACCTAGAGATCTAGGAAATACCGAAGAATAGCACAGCCAGACTCAAAAGATTTGTTTCTTTGAGCTGCCAAAGTTAGTGATGTCAATGAAAAATATAGTTAATATAGACAGATGTCAAACAAAGAAGTGGGAAGAACAGGAAACAAAAATATTACGTGAAGCAGTGGCGTGCTGACTGGATTGGGACATGGAGAATTGGGTTTGGAATCCTGAAGAAGTCCACCCCGCAAAGGGTTGAAATAAGGATTTTGAAGTGAAATTAAAATTTATGTAGTCTCTCAGTGGATATAACCATTTCCCAAACAATATAGAATATCTGATGACGCCTTGGGTTTTGCCCTCTGCTATTGCATGTGAAGAAATTTGCTAGCTGTTGAATATATTGGTCTTATACTACTATCCTGTGATGTTGTTCATTACCTGCCTGTCCTTATCCATCTGGACCCAACCTCCTGGAGATGTAAAATTATTAGCAGTACAAGTATAGGGTGTATAAGTCTGTGTCTCCTTGTACACCTAGGTACTGACCATTTCTTCATGGGTTCCTGTAGATAGTAATAGTGTAAGTGTCCCATTTTATGCCAGTTATGATGTAAGGGATTAAAATGGAAGCAAGCCTGGCTGGCCCTGGAGAAGGACTCTGAGTTCAGGGAAAACTAGAGAAGGAGGCCAGAGAAACTGTCTTCTCCACTCTTCCCTTCCCAGGGCAGTTCTTTGCAGGAAAAGCCAGCAGAAGGCACTAAGTCTCCACAGTCTGTGGAGTCACAGACTTGGCTGCTGGGCTAATTATAGCAAGAGCTGGGCCACCACAGAGAAACTAGTGTTGGCAACAGCTCCCTTGTTGAAGAGGACTACTTTCTCAGGCAGTTCCAGACACAGCATGTAGGGGATTTAGATGGGCCTAGAGTAGGAAGACCATACACTGAAGCTTACCCAGTGGAGAGCTCTGAGCCCTAAGCTGTGTCCATTTAGTTAAAAGGAAGGTCTTCATAGAGAAATTACTGAGCTTAAGAGTGTCATAAACATCAGGGCAAAATATGAGGCAAAGAGATAAACTGGAGAGAGTTACTAATATCAACATTAATAATAACTATTATGTCATCTAATGTCTAATACATACTTGCTATATGTCAAGTCTTACACTGTGTAGTTTTTTTAAAAAGATTTTATTTATTTATTTGACAGAGAGAGGCACCATGAGAGAAGGAACACAAGCAGGGGGAGTGGGAGAGGGAGTGGGAGCAGGAGAAGCAGGCTTCCTGCAGAGCAGGGAGCCTGATGCAGGGCTTGATCGATCAATCAATCGACCGTAGGACTCTGGATCAGGACCTGAGCTGAAGGCAGACGCTTAACAACTGAGCCATCCAGGTGCCCCTATACTGAGTGCTTTAATTCAATGTTTTATTTAATCCTCTCAGCAACCTTTTGAGTTAAATACTATCATTTTTCCCACTTTCAAATGAGATGGCTGACAAAGAGAAAATAAGAAATTTGCCCAAAGTTACACAGCAACTTAACACTGGGAAGTGGGTTCAACATAGCTCAGTCTGAATCGGAAACTCATACTCTTTCCACTAAATCAGGCAGCCTGAAAACAAACACAGGAGAGGCCAGTGAAAAATCAGAAGGCAAGTTGCTTATTATTTCATGGCATCTCTGCACGTTGTGGACACTACAAAAGGCTGTCAGTTATTACCTCTATCCTCCAGAAGCCTAGAGTGTCCATCTGTGATCTTTCTCATCAATTCTGTTTCCCTTCTATTTTGTCTCATGCATAAGCTAAAAAGTAACATTTGCTTTGTTTGTAACCAACTGAAGGGCTGATTTTTAAAATTTTAAAACCTGATGTGTGTCAAACGTCGGTAAATATTGCTAGACATACGGACTGTGCTGGGGTTATATACTAAGAATAGTGAAAATTACCGAGAAGCTGGATTTCTAAATAGGTGCTCAGGGCCATTGCTTCCAACCTGTAAGACAAACGTGGAAAATCCATCTCTAGTTTATCAATGGTGGTGGATAAACTGGGATTTTATCAGTTAAATGCCAGGGTCCATGGAACTTTAGGAAAAAGGAAAGCCTTTAATTGGGTGAGGAAAAGTAGAATTTGAGTTATAACCTCTTCCCTGGGCCGTTTATGAGCACAGGGTCATTAACATCTCTCCCCAGGTTCCGAAGCAGGAAGCAGGAAAGGCAACAAACCAGAGAAAATTCTGGGCCCCTTTGAACTTTATAGAAAGGCACTTTATAAATCCTAGGAAGATGAATTTATATTATTATTTGTTTAGAGTGACTCTGAGTTAAAATTCTTTTGAAGGCAGGGCCTATTCGATACTCCGTGTAGAAAACCACCTCTCTCTTCCCTCCTGCCCCACCAAGCAGGATAGACCGAAGTTTCTATGTTGACTTGTTCTCTGTTGCTTATGATTTCTTCTCGACATCCTTTCTTTTGGACCTAGATTAAGAGTATTAAGAATTGCTCTAGAAAGGGAAAGAGACTATTCAAGAAGAATCTAGCCCCATGTCATAAAATGGAATGAATACTCACTTAGTGTTGACTAAACAAGACTTGCATTAGCTGTGGACAGTCACAATTTAATTGGCAGGCGGATCTGCTTTCTGTGCAGGGGAGTATACTTGGATGTGTTCATTTTTTAAAATGTGTTCCAAACCCCTACAGTTGAGTTATTATTTTTTTTTGTAATAATGATATGCTTTCAGTAGCATGTCATTTTCTTTACCCTTGTAGAGAGATAACATGCAATTAGGGAGTGATGTCAGCCTGTAACATTTTGGTGTAAAATTTTGGTCACACCAAAATACCGGCTCCTTAACAAAGCTGGCAGACACATCTTTTGGCAGCAGCTGCTCGCCATGTGATTTAAAACTTCCTGTCACTATAATTGATGTGTTTTTATTCTTTCCATTTCCTGAAGCCTGATCAGAATTAAAATTGCTGTTGGAATTTCCTGTCAAAGCAACTCATTTATTCACTGAGCTCTGTACTTTGATTGGACATTGCCTTCAGCAGCAGTCAGGTGGAGATTGCTGGGAATTATCCTCTCCACGCAGGGCTGATGGCCGTGCACACCCCATCTGCAAGTAGACACAGATTGTCCATCATGGGGTAAATGTGTCCTAATGAAAACTCCACATGCAAAATAGTAATGATTTGAATATCAAACCTGGCCACCTGCAGGGGGCTCTGGGTTTTCTGTTAATTTAGGAGGTCCCACAGAATTTTTTTAACTGATCGTCTCGCTGTTGGATTCTTGTTCCAAGACCCTCTTGTGTTTCTGATCTGTCCCTGGTTTGGGTAACATGACTAAAAGGCTGACTTTTCCTAAGCCCCATTTCTCCATCTTTTCTCTGCCTTGTATGTTATTTACATAAAGAACATGGTGAGGTGACCAATTATAAAGGATGCGTGGTTCTGAACTGTGTCCTAGTGGGCGCTTGTTCATAGACCTGTGGATTAAGACCACTACAGAAATTAAGGGTGTGGGCAAAAGAACAGGCAGTGTAGGATCCACGTTTTATTTTGTTGTTGTTTTGTTTTTATACCTGAAAGAAAAAGCCACAAAATTACTTCCCTTTACAAAGGAAAGAAGCCCTGACGTTCCTCAGGAATTATTTATTTACTTCTAAATTGTCTTCTTTTCTTCAGTAAGAAGACTTACTGAATAAATGTTGCTTATACTGCTCTTTTTAAAATCAAAGTATTAGGGAGAGAGAATTATAAGTACCATTTTATGCTTGTTGATTGTGTACATAATGCAAATCATTTCCTTTTTTCTTAAAGAATTACTTATTTAAAAAAGAGAGTGAGAAAGAGGGAGCATATGTGTGAGCAGGGGGACATGGGGCTCAATCCCATTCAGGGCAAAATCTGTTTTTAAAAAATTTTTTTAAAAGATTTTATTTATTTATTTGACAGAGATCACAAATAGGCAGGCAGAGAGAGAGGAGGAAGCAGGCTCCCTGCTGAGCAGAGAGCCCGATGTGGGGCTCGATCCCAGGACCCTGAGATCATGACCTGAGCCGAAGGCAGAGGTTTAAACCACTGAGCCACCCAGGCGCCCAAAATCTGTTTTTGATTTGAGCCCAAATCAAGAGTCAGACAATTAACCAACTGAGCCAGGCCCCCAGGCACCCCTGCATTATGTAAATGATATCTGAAGCAATACTTCATTTGTTCCTCTCAATCAGCTCATGAGTCAACGCATCAAGTGTCATCATTTCTCCAACTTCAAAGATTAGGGACATGGGAGAAATGGCCTGAGAGCACATCCTGACGTTGCATCGTATATTGGAAGGTTAACAAGGCTTATCAATTTCCAATCCACTGCACTTTTTTTATATTGTCTAGCTGTTTGGTGTTTTGATAACTCCTTATTTTGTATTCATAAAATATACTGAATTACATTGAAAATAAACTAGTAAAATCACTATTTTCAGTGTAAGAAGGTAAAAGAGGAAAACGTATATGGACTGGAAGATGAGATTGATTAAAGTCAATGTCCTAAACAATGAGGACTGTCTTCGCTTATCCTGGTGATGAAGCCCTAAGAGTTCTTCTGAATGGGACTCTCTTTTAAAAAATCATTCCTTATTGAAAACAATCTAGCTACTAGTGTGCATTTTTTTGTTTGTTTGTTTCCCAAATAAAGGTAGGTTTTTAAGTTTCAAATTCTCCAAACACTTTAAAAATATTTTCTCTGTTGGGGCACCTGGGTGGCTCAGTGGGTTAAAGCCTCTGCCTTCGGCTCGGGTCATGATCCCAGGGTCCTGGGATTGAGCCCCGCATCAGGCTCTCTGCTCCGCAGGGAGCCTGCTTCCTCCTCTCTCTCTGCCTGCCTCTCTGCCTAGTTGTGATTTCTCTCTGTCAAAATAAATAAAATATTAAAAAAAAAATTTCTCTGTCAAGAATGTAAATTCCGTGAGTCTGGGACTTTGTTTTGTTCGTTGTATATCACTTAGGACGGTGCCATACAAATTATAGACCATCAACCGATATTCATTAAATAAATGAATAAACTCCTTGGTGTCAAAACAATAGAGAGGGGACCCTGTTATATCCAGAGGCAGAGTCCCCAAGCATAGTGGGCTGTCTCTGAGTAAGGGATCCCAACTCTGCTTGTACATTAGAATCACTAAGGGAGCTTTAAAAACAAACAAACGAAAACTGATGCCTGGATCCCTCCCTGGGCTATTAAATGAGACTCTTGTGTTGGTTACTCTTTAGCAGAAATGATATAAAGCTCACAGGTCAGCTTCTCCACAAACCAGGTACCCTGGAGACTGGCTTCCAGGCTTACCCACTCCAGACGGTCAGATCTGCTCTGTTGGTCCCCTCAAGCCAGAAATCATCCAGGATATTCTTACTTCGTTAAGTTGAGGCTCTCAATCAGAACTTGAAAAATGGAGATTGGAACAGCAGTTGGTGGGAGAGCAAAACCAGTCCTCTGGGCAACCATGGAATGAAACTACTAATCAATTAAAAATCATGGGTAAGGATAACCCTACATGTGGAGCCACTTTTCTTCAAGATCTCCAACATGTTAGGATATTCCGAGCAGGCAGACGAAAAATTACATCACTAGATTTCTTATCTTAGAGTAAGTCTGGAATATTCTACTTTTTTCTATGAATATCTCCCAGATAATTCCGATTCCTCCTTGTTAGCTGACCTCTATTCTACCTCTGAATCTCTCTCACCTTCTCATTCCCCAAAGCCCCTGATTTTAGAGCGGTTGGCAGAAATAGCAGGTAAATAATATGTGTATTACCATGGGAAGGGCTCACCTGTATTATGTGTGTTCTCTGTTCCATGGAGCACATGGTTTTGCCCTGGTGATGACTGGAAAGAGTTCACCTATGTATTTCCTTTGCCTTCTCCGGCCACAAGCTTGGAAAATTCATCTATAGAGGGCGCCTGAGGCTACACAGGCTGGGAGTCCCATCCTACTTTATTTCCAGCAGTGCTCCATAGCCTATGCTCAGCATAGCACTGGAAAGGAATCCTGGTTTGTGTTTTTCTTCAAATTTCCCTTCCCTTTTAATTCTTGTTTCCTTCTTATGGCATTCTGCTGTTCTTTGCCACAAACCATCGCAAAACAACCCGTACAAGAATTTTGCCTTCTTCTTGGCGAGGGTAGAAGGCTGTTTGGAAACCACGAAGCCACATCTCCAGGGAACAGTAGCTTTATTAATGTAATAATCACCATCATCATGGACTGGTTACAATGCACACATTGCTTTAGAAAGCAAAATAAGGACAACCTGGAGTTTGCTAGAGAAGCTGCACTTGAGGTTAGATGTGTACAGTTAAATTTGGAGTCAAACTGAGGTCATTGCTAAGGAGATTTGGAATTGGAAATTTGTGTGGAAAATGGTTGCCTCATGGAAGCTATCCACTCACCATTAAAACTCATTTTGCATGATATCAGAACAGGAAAATACAAGGGTTCAATACCAAAAGAAACTTGGGCTTTTCTTACTAGTCCTGGTTTCTTTGGGAAGAAGGTTCTATGGTATTTAATCTTTGCCATCCGTCCTCCATTTCTAAAAGAAACCCTGGTTAAAAAGAAGAAACTGAATGAAAATTTTTTTGAGGGGAAGGTATATACCATGCATCTTCAATGGCATTTTCATTGTTAGTAACGTATGGGGAATGAGCTGTACCTTGTTAAAGGAATAACAGACAATTTATACTTTGCTCTGTGCCCTTCCAAAGAAGCTGAGTATATTAATGAAATCTTTTCCCATTTAGAAATGGTATAAAAAGAAAATCTCAAATACTAAAAGAACCTCTAACTTCCTTTTTGGTTGTTTCTCTGGAAGAGAGGAGGGAGAAAAGGAAATAAAGTGTGACAGACGAACTTGGCAACCTCTGTGTTTCAGCAACCACGTCAGCTTAGATGCAAATGACCGGTGACAAAAGAACCAGACTAAGCGTGCCCGAGCCTCTGGGAAGGGCAGACTGCTGACAGGGCAGTGGCTCCTTCCAGCTGATTGTAGGCCCAGATAACTATCCCCTTTGGCTTAAATGGTGCTCTGCAGTAATTGACCGGTGCCCAGTGGGGCTGCAACAGGGTTCTTTGGAAACTGTTCAGACCAGCTCTGCCTGTGAGACTGGTTTCCTGGAACCTGAGGTATTCTACAGGCTGTGGTCAAAGGGACAGGGTTCTCTGAACATTGAATAGAATGTATCATTGCATGTATTCACTACACTCACCATATTAAAGAACAATAATGAATGAATGAAAACTATGCTGTGCTCTCCAGGCTGAAGCAGAGTGCACACTGAGTATCACTTCTAGTAGTCTGTAAGGTCAACAGGTCATTTTGTTTTGAGGATAGTCTATAGTCTTTTCCAGCTGCCCCCCGCCCAAACCCCTCCCTGAAGACAGTTGCTCTTGAACCATTTTCAATATATTGCTTTTTATGGACCCTAAATCTTCCTTTTAATATGAAACTGGCTTCAATTGGCAAAAGATGCCATTTTGAAGATGTTTAGTTCTCTGCCACAAGGTTGCTTCCTCAGAGTATTTACTGATGGAGGCTGTGGAATGCAGAGGACATGAATGGGTGAATGAAGCCTTGCGTGGTTAGACAGGGGTGTCTGCTTGAGGGTCGGCCGAGTACCTGGATAATTTGAGCTAAAAGACCAGTCATTTCTTTATTCTAAGCTTCTACTAGAAATGACTGTGTATAGGTTTGGCCTCAGTCAACAGCAGGAACTGATTTCTCTGGTGAGCATTTAGGAGAGTAAGAGGCAAGACTCCACCTTACCTCCCAGCTCTAGTGGACCAGTGCCCAAAGTGGCCAGCTTCCCTGACGCCACAGGAGCTGCCAGGCAATCTTTGTTTAGAACAAACAGTGTAATCTCTTGTTTCTTTAGCTGCTGTCTGCAAATATTGGTATTTAAGAGCGGTCCTCAGGGGACCAAAGAAAGATGGTGAAGTTCAGTGGCTGCCTTACCTTTCCACCAAAATAATTGTGTGTAGAATATGAATCCAGGAGATAATTTCATACTGACTTCTTGTTCTCCAACAGAACATATTTTCTGCCATTGAGAAGAACTGAAAAGGTTAGCATGTAGAAAAATACATGGAATATTATACTAAAATGTGCCTGTCTAGGGATCCATTTAGTTCCCCCCAAATAGCTCCTTTCTTTGTGAATGCCAGTATGTTTATATATATTTAAATGCCCCATTTGCTACACTGGTTTTAGCTTCTTGTTAGCATCACTTCTTGTTAGCATGATGTTCCACAGCACAAGGCAGCTGGAGAAATGAAACATGTGTTGAAGAATTTATGCAGTGTCCTTAGTTTCTTTCATTAAGAGAACTAAGAATAATAGGTGTGTATTATAAGTTTGGTGTGTTAAGCAATACGTTATAGCTATGTTTGACAGACATCTTGTTTACATTCATGTTATATATTGGGGAAACCATAGAATTTTAAGAAACATGGCATTTTTAAGGTAATATTTATACCATGCTTCCATGCAAGGGAAACTTAGTCGTCTAAAAACATGATATGTTTTAAATCCACTTGTCTCCTCCTCCTAACGAAATATTCCCTGTGCTTTCTCCTTATAGTAGGGAGTTCAACATGTTCTTTATTCAGCCTATTAGCATTACTGCCCAGGAAAAATCCAGCTGCATGCCTTTAGTTTATTAAAACAATAGGCCATCTTATTTCAGTTTGGTTTAGTCCACATGTGAAAATTTAACCTCACTTTTCCTTTATGAAAGAACAGTATGGAAGTTATCTTTTTAGTCAGTTCAGCGTTTTTGCTTTTAAAAAAGCAGTGGTTGCTTCCAGGCTGACTTAGGAACCTTCATTAATGTCACTGGACATGCAAAAATGGTTCACCGGCCTGAGGTTTCCTGGTGGTGCTGGCCATCTCTAGCGCACAGTGCTGAAGTACCCCACAGCCCTCCCTAGGTAGCAGGTAATCTCTCCTACCTTTACCTTCACTGAGAAGAAACTTGAAGTGTTGGACAATTTAATATGGCTAGTGTTTCAGTAGTAAGTATTGTGAAAGTGGAAAAGAAGAACTTATCTATCTTCTTCCACTTTTTGAGCTTAGGTCACACTCCAGCTCTCCAAAGTGCTTTGCCATGATTTGCCCTGATGCTTCAAACCTGGGAGGAACCCTTTTCATTTTGAAGGGTGAGGCACCTTGTATTTCCTGATGCATTCTTGTCTCCCACCAGCAGAGCATGGCGAAGCTCGTCATACCTGGTTCTAGCTCAGTAGTAATCCATGCCAAGGACTCGAACCCAGAAGTAAAGATGGAGAGAAGATAAGACACTCTGATAAAAGGCAGACACACACAAGGAGAGACTCAGAGTTTGAAGTGTTTCAACCCATGGGAAACCGGCTTTCATGTGAATATTCTATCCAAATAGAAATGATAAAATATCATCAACATCATCATCTTCTTACCCACACAATTCACAATTGAATGCTTTCCCTCTCCAGGTTCTGCTAAGTGATTGATATCTCGTCTTCATTTTGTCCTTACAATGACTTTATGAGGCAAAAGGCTGATCATTTCTCTTTGACAGATAAGAAACCCAAGGCTTAAGAGAGGTTGCCCAGCTCATCCAAGGGTACAGCCCATAACTAGTAGAGGCAGACTTTGAATCTTTCTTTGTTTGACTCTGAAGAAGAAGAATGCACATCATTGGCAACGTGTAGTTAGTGGAACGCCAGAATGCTCGGAAGTAGTGGCTGCTCTTGTGGAAGAACTTGGCTTAGGGCAGAAAGCAACTACCACAGAGAGTCTAAAGACAAATGCTTCCAGAGAACAGCAGCAGTGACCTAAGAATGTGTTGACAGCTTGGCAACATTTTGTGGCTAAAATAGAAGATTAAAAAAAAAAATCCGGTTTTGCTTTGCTGTGTTGGAGACATAGACACTCATCTGATAACTGGGCTTAGTTGTCCTTTTATTTTAAGGGATATATAGGACTTAGCCTGCCCCAAATATGGCAACTGCCTTTTGGTACAGGGTCATCAACATTATACGGTCCACACTACATCACTTCCAGAGTCCTGCTAACCAGGACCTGGACTCTAGAGAGACCTCAGTTTCTTGATTCCAGTTCCTCTTTCCCTGGCCATCAATGGAAGATGGAGGCAGTGGGGTTTCAGAGCAACTGCAGGATGGAATGATGGACAGAGGAGGAAGCTGTGTTCCAGAAACACACAACAGTGAGCTACAAATGATGTGCTTCACCTGAGGGAATTTTGCAAGAGAGTAGTAACAGACATTCAGCACTGAGAAATTGATCAGATTATTAATAACAAAAATGATGGGTGCCTTGGAGAGGAAAAGTTGCATAATCCATCAGTGACAGGCATAGGACACAACAGAAGAACATTCTTTTTAAAGTCACAAATTGATTAAATCTAACTAGATTTAGATTTAGGAATATCCTTTTTGTATATAGAAGAATGGGATGTGATCTTGGATTCCTGGAAAATCCTTTACTGAATCCCTGAACAGACTCTATTAGTTAAAGATACACAGATATAGATCGATATGTAGCTTCAAAGAAGGAGCTATCTGTCTACCTCTTGAATATTTTCTCTTTAATCCATTGGCATGATATTCCCAACATTATTGTTGTCACATCAATGTCCTATTCAATAACTGTCAGAACTTTGAAATTGCTTATTTCATAAAGTCAAAACTCCTTATCATTGAAATTAAGAGGTTTTATAGACTGATTTCAACCTACATTTTCAAGGCTCATGTCTACAATTTCCCTATAGCCATAACTAGTTTAAAAACATAGGTCGATTTATTGTTTCTAACCTTTGTTTAATATGTTATTCTCAACTATAGTGCCCCTACTATTTTCTTTACCTAGTGAAATGCCAATTGGGGTATAAAGTTGATGGCATAGAATTATAAACTGTAGCAGGAAATAGACAAGGTGTAAGTTGGCTTTGGAAGTAACTGAAGTCATAAATAGCAGTTAGCCTGAGAGCGTAGAAGTAAAGAAGTTAATGCATTACATGTCAGAAACATTGCGACAGAACTTGGCCCACTGGGTCAGAAATTGGGTGAAGTCAGTCAGTACCTTGGATAGCTCCCAGGAATTAAAAATCTGAGCGCTGATGGGGTTCTATACTTTTGAGTTGTAGACCTAATCAACTGCAAATCAACTGCAGATTCATAATCTCTGGGCCTTTTTCTTTTTCTTTTTTTTTTTTTTGTAAGAGCCCACTTTCTTTCCTCTCTTCCCCTAACTTATCAACTTAGAGATTTAAAGATTTATTCTAATTTTGGCCCTTAATCTGGTCTGACTTGTGCCCTCGCATGGGTTCCTTGATCACGCTGAAGGATTTATTCCACTTTATTGCTGGAGCCATTCTCTGGGGTCTTTGTCTCTCTTGGGGCAGACTTAGGGACTGAGCTTCTGATAACCCTCCATTTTTCTTTTTCATGGATGACAATTCATTATCCTGCCAACATTTCAACTAGGTTAAAATTTGCCCATCTTCCAAGGGCAGATTTCAACTTCGCTTTGAGATGAGAGACACATTTGCCTCTCTACTACCTATTTGCCTCTCTACTGCCCAGGCCAATGTACAAGGAACTCTCCTTCACCTCCACTATATCACTTTGTAACCTGTGCCTTTCATTTCAATATTAATGATAAACTGTCTTTTATATGCTGTTCTTAAATCTGCTTGTGTCTGAGTCTGCCTGTGTCTAAAACTTCCAATTGACTTGCATGCTTCCCACTCAGGATGCCTTTCAGATTATTATGTGAACCATATTTGGGGGGACAGAAAGAGAACAAATTTTACATTTTCTGATAGACATGTTCTGACAGTAGCACTTTCCAATTAGGTGTCGAAGTTTCTACTATTTCTGGAAGCCTTCTCCTCGATGTAGTGTAATGAATACAGCATGGGCTTGTGAGCCCGAGAGACATGGGTTTCCATTCTTGATCACCACTTATAACTGTGACCTGGAGCACATTACTTCATCCCCTTTCCTGAGTTATAGTCTCTACATTTGTAAATGGGAAAACTCCATGTGATAAATTAAATGAGATAGAAGTAAAAGGTTTTGATCACTTGACACACAGAAACTCAGTTTTTATTGATGCCTTTCTTGTTTTCACACAGCTATTGCTCTTCCTTTTTAATCAAAGTTTTCCAGTGGTTTTAAAAAACACTGCCTTTAGGGGTTTTCCACTGTGTTGCTCACAATGAGTCCCTGGTTGTGGTGAAGGATTTATCTTCTACTTCCATTCATTCCTAGAACAGGCTCTTTTCCTCAGTATAAAATCAATTAGCATTGCTATAAGAAACAGATCTTTAAGTTAAATGCTTGTATTTGGGGAGGCAGGATAACGTTTATCTTTGTGGAAGTCAGAGTGAAGTGAGTTTGCTCTTGCCCTTCTGTTTGTACAAAGCCACCTTATCCAGCAACCTGAAAGAGCCCAGCCCTCTAGGTCTCCAAGAAAATAAGGCACAAGTGCCAAACAAGGAGCCCTCAAGACATGCAGTGGGTAGCTCAAGTCTTTTCATGACTTGCAAGGAATTGATTCTCAGAGACTGCAAGGGGGTGGGAGAGAATGAACCTCAGGAGAATAAACCTGGGTATTTATGAAAGAAAACCAAAGCATTTTAGCTGGGCTTCCATCCCTTTAAACAATACCAGTCACAGAAATGTGGTTTCATAGTCATTTAAAATACAGTTTACAGAGGAATTAAGCTAAATCACTTAAGCTCTCCAAGCAGCTGCAGTTCCCAGCTTCCTTACTGAGATCTGCTTGCGGAGCGTCTCCTTTGAAATCTGCAGCTCAGAGACAGGGCTGTTGATCTCTGAGCTACTTGCTTTTTCTTGTCCCATTCTTCTCAAGTAATGCAAAAACAGTGGAAAATATTTGGATACAAGCATACTGTTCTTGCCCCATCTTTGAGTACGTTAAGGGGCATTATTGTCATGAGTTTAAGTAAGTGAGGACCAGAAATGAGTTAGGGTCATGAAGTGAGTACTTTTGTAAACCAGCATAGAATTCCCAGAGTGACTCCATGCATTCTGGGAAGAAACTTCAAGGTTTCTGTCTTCCAGGAGAGGAAGCTGACACTCAGAAGCTTCTACAGTTTATCTGTCTAACCTCCCATTACTTCCCCCATATAAGCCCTTGGTTCCGGCTGGGCTGGTCTCTTCACTAAACTCAATATAGCTGTCCCTGTATTTGTGGTTTTACTGTTCCTACTCTTCGAAAGTTTTCCCCTCTATTGTTTAATTATCTCAGCCCTACCTATTCCATGCTCAAAGCTCAAGACCACCTCCTCACAAAGATTTTGTAGCCCTCCTCAGTAAGAGTCCCCATTTTCCAGTTTTCACCATGACTGTACCAGTCAGTCAGTTTGATCCTTGTTCCATGAATTCTTAACCAGAATATAATCTATTTGAGGAAAAATGTGTCTTATTCAACATTTCGTGTCCCAGAAAGTGTTGCATATATGTAGCACTCAATAAATATTGTTTGACAGAATTATCATATGGAAAATTAGAAAATCATATGCAAATTGACTTCACTTTTTAAAAAACAAAATATGGTAGGGGCGTCTGGGTGGCTCAGTCAATTAAATGTCTGTCTTTGGTGCAGGTCATGATTGTAGGGTCCTGGGATCAAGCTCCACATCTGGCTCCTTGCTGGAGCCTGCTTCTCCCTCTCCCTCTGTCCCTCCCTCCCCAGCTCATGATCTCGCTCTCTCCCCCTCTCTTGCTCCTCTCGTGCTCGTTCTCTCTCAAAAAAATAAATAAAATCTTTAACTAAATAAAAAATGCTAAATATGAGTGGTAAGAAATAAAAGGAGTGAAACAGTCTTTTGAAAATATTTAAGGCAATATAGTGTATAGAAGCTTATGTAATTGTTGAATGTGTTTTGCCTTCTATGTTTTAAATTTTAATAAATACAAAGTGGTATTTAGGTGTTGGAAAATTCAGTTAAGCAGTCTATCAGTATCTTGTTTAAAGCAGAAAATCATACAGTGTTCTTTTTCACTTTGTTAAAACAGCAACCACATGGGGAGATGGTGTTTCTGATCATTCATCTAAAATTTAATATAAATGTATACACTTTTGCGAATAGTTTCATGAAACAATAAAAGTATTTGTTTATGGGACTATATGATATGAACTCTAGCTTAGCAAGTAAGTTATTTTTCCCCATTTCAGTCTAAAAGCAAGCATTTAGTCCTGAATAGTGATCTATCAATAGATGAAGCATCTGTTATACTTTTAAATATCTAATATTTCAAAAGCATTGGTAGGCATTATTAATGAGATAGTTTTAAAAATGGGGGGAATTATGCAGCTGTCTGTGTCAGAAAGCAACAAGAAAAACTGATGATGTATGGTATTCCTTCAAAAAGAAGTAATATGCCAAGTGGTTAAATATTACTGCTTGAACAAGTCTTCAACCCTGGTGATTTTTCTAGCTGATCTATAGAATGTAGTCTGGCCTCCTTTTGGGGGGAGGATTATGTGCAGAGGGTTTTCTTCCATGACCTAGGTGTAGGAGGGTATCCACAGCCCTTGAGGATTCAAAAGCAACCCAGGAATCTGAGATTCCTGGGTGTGATTCTCCCTGGCATCTGCTTAGAAAGAGTCTGGAAGGCTTTAGTAAGTCCTGCGCAGAGCTTTCTATAGGGTGCTCCCTGTGGAGCAGTGCTGGGAAGCCAGTGTCCTGCTTTATCAACAGTCAGTAGTAAAAAGTGTCTTGTTGACTGTGATCTTGACCTATTAAAAAAACCTCAAAAGGCTACCTTGAAGATGAGACATAATCTGCATTACAAGATGGGCAGAAGAGGCTGAGAGGTCTATGAGACTGCAAGGGGAAACTGGAGAGTTGAGCCCTGCTCCCCCGTGTCTGGGCTGGGGTTGCTAACTTGAACAGAAACCAGAGGGGCGATGTGAAGAATGATGAAATAGCAAAGTTTGCAGACTTGGGCTGCAAACAATTCTAAATGAAAGGGAAAGAATGGCAGGACAAAGGTTCATGTGGAGGAGAAGAGGAGTCCGGTGATGAAACAGTGAAGTGAGCCCAGTGGAAAACTCTGGAGTAAATGGGAAGAAAGTTGAGCTCTAAAAATATCCAAGTTGTATATTCTAGTAGGAATGAGGATGTTTTCTAACCACATCCTTGGCTGTGGGAATCGTGCTATGGTAGATTACATGGGAAATGAAGATGTGTTCAGATACATTTTTCACTGATTCATTTAACATATGTTTATTGAGCATCTTCAACATGCCTTCCTTGTGCCAGAGCTGGGGACACATGGTGGACAGCACTGACCTGCCCACACTCCTCTGCTCTCCCATAAAGTAAAGGCTTTTGGATTCTGAAGCATGAGTTGGGAAGGCCAAGAACTGGTAGAAGAAGGAAGGTGTGGAGCAGGAGTGGTTTTTATGAAATATGAGTGAATCACAGCCTTCTCATAGGTAAAACCCCAACATGGCTGCTAGTTGCTCTTGAAATCAAATCTAAACTCCTTACCATGTCTTTAAGGCTGGCATTACCTGATCTGAGCCTTGCTCTCCTTCTTTATTTATATTGCTCTCTTGCTCATTGGTCATCTTCATGGGTTTCTTTTCTACTCCTTCTGGACATACTGAGTCCTTCCCCAACTCAGTCTTCGTCCTGCTTCTCCCCATCTGATCTATCCTTTCCCCAGCTCTCAGAATAGCTCTGGGGCTCTCAGCCCATAGGCAACCTCCTTACTCATGTCCTCCCAACCCAAAAGAGCACCCACTTCCCCTCTACTCACTACATGACCTTTGGACATATCACCCTATTTTTTATAGCATTTACCATAACCTATGATTATATTACTTATTTGGTTATTCGCCTATAATCCCCATGACTTCAGGGCTCCTGTCTGTCTTGCAGCGCCCAGCACAGTGTCTGCCTCCTAGCCACAATAATTAGTGTTGGATAAAGAATGTTTGCTGACACTCTAGCTTCTCCCCGCTCCTAGGAAGGCATATTGTGATTTCCCAAAATGGAGGCCTGCTGCACTGTCTCTCTGAGCCTTTCCTTCTTCTTTTCCTTCCTTTCCCTTCCCTTCCCTTTCCCTTTCCTTTCCTTTCCTTTCTTCTCTTTTTTCCTTTTTTTTGAAGATTTATTTATTTATTTTAGAGAGCGAGCACAGCATGGGGAGGGGCAGGGGGAGAGAGTCCTCAGGCAGACCCTTGTTTGAGCACAGAGCCCAGTTCTAGGGGCTCTGGCTGAATCCCAGGACCCTAAGACCATGACCTAAGCCTGCCACTCAACCCACTGAGCCACCAGGAGCCCCTCTATGAGTCTCTCCTAATGGTTCTTAGCAGAGGAAGACCCGGGTTGAATTTGTACAGGACCGCAACTGTGCATTCACTTTCCAGGGGAGGGAGGCCAGCCCTGCAACTTTCCTTTCGGCTGAGTTGGTAAAACCCTAAATCCTGAACAGTGTCTCAGCAAGGACCTTTCCCCCCAACACATTACAACTGCTTATGTTTTCATGTCCTCTTAGCCTTACCACATCCCTCAGCTTCCGTTAGCTTCATTATCCAGTTCCAAGATGGAGCTCGTTTTCCAGCTATAATATTAATTTGTTCATTGAATAAGCACCTGAAAACCTTACAGGTAATTCTAGGTGTTCTCTCATACTCACAGCCTGAGGTAGAGCTGACTGGCCCTCCACCAGCTGGCCGTTCCTTCTCTGCAAACGCAGGCGCAGGATAGCTACACACAGCGATGGGTCCCTATGGGCACAAAAAGCACATGGTACTGCCTGTGGGATGAGCCCCAGGTACCATCTTTCTGCTCCTGCCAGGTTTCTGGAATTTGGACCCTTTTCCTCTAGGGCCCCAGAGCTGTGATCACCCTCTTTTATACTGAATCACCTCCTGGCTCCTGGACATGAACTTTGCATTGACCATCCAAGGACTACAGTCTGAGGATGGCTTCTGTCTGGATTCCTTAGCTTTCCAGCCCTTGTCCTGTCAGGATCGAAAGTCTCCCCTTGCTTACGTGCACCTTATCTGGCCCTACCCCCAGAAAGCTCCTGTGCTCTCGTGCCGCTATGTTGGAAAGCTCTCATAACACTGGATCTGTTCCCTCATGACATGTGCCTCAGTTTCTAACCACGTTTTTATTGTGGACTTACTAGTTTAGTGCCTATCCTCAGGCCCTGCTTCCCCCCGCCCCCCTCCCAAGAGATTACTAGTTCCAGGAGGGACTGTTATTATACAAATTTAGTGGCTGAAACCAACAAAAATGTATTATCTTACTGTTCTGAATGTCAAAATCTCTGGATGAGCCTCATTCAGCTAAACTCAAGGTGTTAGTAGGGATCCCATTCCTTTCTGCTGCCTTAGAAAAGAACCCACTTTCTGGTCTTAGGCAGCTTCTAGAGACCACCACATTTCCGTGCTTATGTCTCTCTTCCATCTTCAAATCCAGGAATGGCCAGTCAAGTCTTTCTCCTATTCCTTCCCTCTGGCACTGTCTCTTCCACATTTAAAGGAACCCTCCCTTTGATTACATTGGACCCACTTGGTAGTCCAGGCTACTGTCTTTATCTTAAATTTAGCTAATTAGCAATCTGAATTCCATCTGCATCCTCATTTCCCTCATGCCATGTAACATAACATATTCATATATTCAGGGATTAGAGCAGGGACGGCTTTGGGGCGCATTATTCTGTCTACCCTAGGAACACTTGCACTTTTGCTAACCCATGTCTATTCTTCGTTTAATAGACATTCAATTCGGCATTCCTCTGTGCTTGGCATAGAGGAAGTATAGGCATATTAATTAAGTAAATGATTAATTTATAGGATAGAAAGCACATACAGGCGGAAAAGGGAGATAAGTATTAGGATACAGTCATGATAGAGATAGATTATTTCATCAAAGTAGTCCCATTAAATAACATTTGTATCTAAATGTCCCAGTGGTTCTTGAACAAATGAGCAGATTTGGCCTGCACTTGTGGTATTCAGAGCCCTTTGGAAGTGGAGTTGGTTGAGGAGACTGGTCATGAGCTAACCATACTGTTGGGTCCCTACCGGACTTCCCCTGGCCTCTTTTTCTTGCCTTGTCCGTATCCTGTCATCCCAGTAGGGTTGCTGTAGGGCTGAAAGCTTCATTCCTTGCTTTGTCTGACCTATCAAAAAGGAGGACTCAACTCGGAATTCTTCTCCCTTCTTCCATGTCCATCCCATACTTAGCCTGTCGCAAAGCCTGTGAGTTTCTTTACACTTGTTCGATTCCTGTCCCTTTCTTTTCACTCCTAGAGGGAAAATCCTAACTCTAGCCATTGTAGCATCATATCTGAAATAGTACATAATTCCTAAATTGATTCCTACTCTCCCACTACCCCGTCTACTCCCATTGTCACCCAAATTAACTGGCATTCAGAACTTCTGTGTCCAGGCACCGTATATTTTGTATTTCTTATTGTATTTTCTGATAATCCTAACCATTCATCCACACATGTATGAGCCACATAAAGTGAGAGTTTATCTGTGGAGGTAGTGAAACTTGGGCTAGTCTCTGAGGCATGGATGACGATTGACAGTGGCTCAAGGGATGGACAGGGCCTCCCAGGCAGAGGGACCAGTGTTAGCAAGGATTTGGAAGCTGGTGTGTTGGGGTAACTAGAGCAGAGTGTCCCCATAAAAGAGTAGTGGGAGGGGCGCCTGGGTGGCTCAGTGGGTTAAAGCCTCTGCCTTCGGCTCAGGTCGTGATGCCAGGGTCCTGGGATTGAGCCCCACATCAGGCTCTCTGCTTAGTGAGAAGCCTGCTTCCTCCTCTCTCTCTCTGCCTGCCTCTCTGCTACCTGTGATCTCTGTCTGTCAAATAAATAAATCTTAAAAAAAAAAAAGTATAGTGGGAAATCAGGATGTGTTGGGCTTTGGATACCTTGTCAAGGCATTTGGAAGTTTAGGGATCAGTACTAGCATTTTGACCATTTATAGGTTAGAGACTGGGTACAAGCCCTAATTCCACCACTGGTTAGCTACATGCACTTAGAAAGGCAACCAGATTTCTCTGCTGGTTCTTCACTTTTTCACAGGGTAGTTTTGAAAATAAATGAGATAATGCACGTAATTCATGGCCACACACGACTGGCACAGAGTAAACTCTGGCCGTCATGACCACGGCCATCACCATCTTCACCATCACTGTGTGTGATCATTATTCCTTTGGACAGTGGCGAATATGAAAGATTATAATCTTTTAAGATGGAAAGTGAGAAGGGCTAGCGTGATGAAAGCTATGCTTCGGGGCCATGACTCTTAACGGGGTCGGCATAGAAATGTTATAGATAGGTGATCTCACCCAAGTGTGGGTGCCGCTGCAACTCAGTTCAGAGCCGGAATTATGGGTGTTAGACACCATACAAAGAGCAAACAAACAAGACTGACTGATCCCACAGTTGCCGAACCCCCCAGGACAGGGCAGGGATCTTCACTGACGTGTTTAGAGGTTTGAACTTGTCAGTGACCAAAGCAAAGCGATGAGAAGACAGGAGGTAAGTCCTGACAGCAAAGAGAAATCAGGTTGAGGCGAGGGACGTGTCCAGAGCCTGAAAATAAGGCAGATGAATGGAGCGGAGCCAGCACAGAGTCTCCAGAGAGGCACGGCTTGTGTGGACTTGGATGATTCCTTTACGCGTCGGGTTCAGGGATGGCCGGCTGGAGGTGAGAAGAGAGAGAGCGGGGATGGGAGGTCGGGAATTTAAGCACTGCTCCCCAGAGTGGGCTGACTGATTGGAAATGGGCTCAGGAAGGATGGAGAGGCTCAAGCTTATCTTCAGAAAAATGGCTGAACCAGCTAGGGAGACAGAAAATGCTGGGAAGCAGTGATTCTCAAATGTGAGCAAATGTCGGAAGCACCAGGAGGCTTTGCTAGAACCAAACTGCTGTTGCCGCGCCTTTCATTTTCCCACACGGCAGGTCTGGGTGAGGCCTGAGAATCTGCATGTACCCTGAGTTTCCAGGTGGTGCTGCTGCTGCTGCGGCTGGTCTGGGGGCCTCGTCTTGAGGATCTACTCCTCTGCAGGGGGCTATAGTACTGTTCAGAGAAATTAGAAACCTTATATTTCTAATATATGTGAAATAAAATATTATATGATGATAGAATATAATTATATAATATAATTATAGTATACATTTCATATATATATATAGTATACAAACACACATATGTGGCTAATGTTTCGAAGCCACTGCAAATAGTTATACATGATCTGTATGAAAAGTTCAGAGTTTCTAGGGACGCCTGGGTGGCTCAGCTGGTTGGGCGGCGGCCTTTAGCTCAGGTCATGATCCTAAGGTCCTGGGATCGAGTGCCGCATCAGACTCCTGGCTTAACGGGCAACCTGGGCTCCCTCTGTCTGCTGCTCCCCCTGCTGTGCTCTCTCTCTCTCTCTCTCTCTCTCTGATAGAAAAAAAAAAAAAAAAAGGAAGAGAAGTTCAGAGTTTCTAAAGGATACCCCTCATCTCTAGGATGACTCCTAAGCACCCAAATCTAAGAACGTGTAACCTCACCTGAACTCTTCAAGACTTTAGTTTAGTGCCGGTCACTGACACTGAGACAGGAGGGAAAGGCAGTTCTGGCGTGAAGGGGCTACTCTGGTTTGTTCTGTATTCCACAGCATGAGGACATTTCCTGCCGACGACATCAAGTCCTTCCCACGTGGCTCAGGTTAGACAGCACATCTCTCCTGCCTCTTGACTCGCAACAGTGTAAAAGAGTGCATTATTAATAAGGAGACAGTCCTGTTCTGATCGTGTGAAGAGTTTGTCGGCAGAAGAGTTTCCCTCAAGACAGCCGTGTAGCAGTAGGGAAGGAACCATCCTAACCAGCTTGCAGGCTTGCCCCCTCTCTGGACCAGCAGGAGGCACGGTGCCCCCCAGCTTCCGAGGCCGGAGCAAGAGGCACGGTCTGGGTCTATGTCTCGACCTTCGTGAGCACTAATCCTGATCAGGGCTAACATCCCACAACTTTTGTCCTTCCTCTGCCTTTGCAATAACTTCTAAACAGTGGGAGGATCATCCTAAGGGCAGGAGATCTGTGGGGTGCAGACTAGGTTGGACTTCCTGTGTGTTAGGATTGTGGCAATGGGCTGGTTTTACGCATCCTTGGAAATAGCTACTCCCCCATCTTCCTGAAATGAGAGTTAACTTTTGCAAATTGGTAGAAAAGAAAGCTTGTGAAATTCCCTGGATTCATGTTCACCTCCACTGGCAAAAAGTCTGTTCATGTTTTTATGTAGTCCTTTTCCTTTGGTTTGTTTACTTAAGCAAGCTAGTGTCTCTTTCAGGATTTGCCTCTTCGTTTAGGAGCCAGAGCCTGGTTCATGGCTCTACCCTGCGTGGGGAAAACAGATGTTCATGTAGTTGTAGCTTCGGGTTCATAGGTGGATATTATTTATGAGTTCTCTTGAGGTGAATCTGAACCTTGACCCTTATTCCGTAAGCTGACCTCTGTCTCCAAGCAACATGGTCATGATGTGAGAACCCGAAACGAAGGGCATTCAAGTGGTGAGAAGAGTTTCACAGGGGATTCCAAGCACAGACAACACACAGAATGAAGGAAACAGTATCCTTGCCAGTCTTTCAGGTTATGAGCTTGGTTTTGAGTCTGTTCACTAAAAAAGTGAGAAGGCAAGAAGCCCCAGTTGTCACTTCTGGGGAAAAACACACAGGCACAGCACAGACACATACAGACACACACACACACACACACACACACACACACACACACACACACACACACAGAAGCACATTTTATCTTATGGTTGCCATGATCTGATGGCATCTTATCTCATATTTCCATTTCCTTAATCCACCAGGAAGCTTCGAGCTCCTTCCAGTAACTGGGTAAGATGGGGCTGCTGTTCTCGTCCGTAGCTTTATTATTTCTCTTCATCATGATTTTCTTGGTTATTTCTCTTATCCTTTTTTATTTTGGTTCTTTTAATAAGCCGCTTGAAATCCTTTTAGTTGGGTTGTAGATTAAGGGAGGGAGCAAATAATTAAAAAAGAAAATTCAAAACGCACGTCTTGCCCATATTGGGTCAGTCATGTCATTTTTGTATGCAGACAGAATATTTTCGCCCTCTAATAAAATTGGCAACTGAACATGATATTAGTCATAATATGAAATAATGTTCCTTTTTAAATGTGATGATCATCCTGTTTTATTTCCCCATCTGCAAGATGAGAATGATAATTATCCCCTTGAAAATATCATATGGTCAAATTAGTTAATGTTGGACAAGCGTTTCAAAATGAAGATACCTAATAATTTATTAGTGGCTCCGCTGGTGTACAATTTGAGAATGAAATCTGCCTGTGAGGAATGGGCATTTGCGTTAATTCATGTTTTCCTTAACTTTCTTAGGAGGTCTACTGTGTGTATTCGTTCTTCTGGCTCCCAGCTGTGCCCGCCTATGGCACGTGGTCCTGCAGCCATCACCCATAGTGGCCTTGCTCGGGCAACCAGAGTGTGGTGCTCATGTCCTAAATGGGAAAGCGAGTCCGTAAGATCGCCAGTCGACTTCTTTAAATTGACCCACATGTTGGCTTTTTAATCAAAATGGGATTCTTTCGATTCAGTCTTGTAGCATTTTATTTTCTACTCTCTACCCTTCAGGATACATTGTTTGACTCTGACAGGAATGATCTCAGTTCTAGCTTAAAAGAGACAAGTGAATGCGCTCTTCTGAGTGTTGTCCTTTCCTTCCATGTTAGGTAATTAACCTCTTCCCAATTCAGAAAGCGTGAGATTACATATAGTCACAAAGACAGCCAAGGTGGACACACACACACACACACAGTAATAATAAATATAGTAATAGCTCTCGTTCACTGAGCACGTATGCCAGAAATCTCACCATGTCAACTCCAGGCCAACTGAGAAGACCGTGCAGATAAGGCACCCGAGGGTCAGAAGGTTTACCTGGCATGTGCCAAGTCACCCAGCTATAGAGAGATGTAGTGCTGGGGCCTGAACCAAGCTGTATCTCCAAAGCTTCTATTTTTCTATGTCATTTGTATTTTATGAACCCAAATCATTAATGAGTATTTATGTCGTATTTCCAGTCACTTCTGAAAAAGCTAATTTTTGAAATAATTTATTGGCTACTAAGAAGAGCCACATCCTGACGGAATGGAATGAAACCAAATGACCCTCTTCTTCCCCCATGACTGTAAAAATCACACAAGTCGACCTGTGTGAGGAACTTCCAAAATACTCGATTTGTTTTCTTGAGTCCCCACTGCCTCCCAGACTCCGGCAAATTGTGGTCAAGTCACATCTGTAAATTTCAAGCTTAGAATTCCTCTGTCAATGAAATGAAATCAGAAAATTTCACTTTTCTCTTTAAAGGGCTCTACATTGATATAATACGAATTCCCACATTAGCAAAGTCAGAGTATTTTACTTGTCTGCTTTTCAGTTAGGGGAGCGTATTTCTTCTGTTTAAGTTGGGACATGTCAATAAAAAGAGTTCCCCATTCCAGCTCCCAGGCACAGAACCTGAAACCCTGCTTGGTAGTCCGTTCATTAGTATGCATCCAACAACAGAAAAAAGTGGCAAACTCCCTGAAAGGAAAGGAGATTGATTTGCCTTCAGGTAAATAACCAGTTATCCCTCCTCTGAGGATCTGTGGGCACGCACGGCCTTGAGAGCTGATTTGTCTTTGGGAGTGTACGCTCAGTACCCTAACATTGTGTCCGGACTGCCCAACAAAGAACATTTAGAAGTCATCTTGGTCCCTGTATTCAAAATATTTATTTAAAAGAAACTAGCCACAGATGGAAATGTTTCTAACTCAAAATTATCTTTCTCAAGTATAAAAACATTTCTCAAAATCAAATATTTCCCATATAAAGTCAGTTAGTTGTGGGCTTTGGGACCTTATTTTCCATTGCCAATGAAAGCCTTTGATTGGCGAGCGTCTCCTTGCCTTAAATTTGAAACGAGTATGTAAGCAGAACTCGGATAAGAGTGGAAAAACTGGCTTAAATTATGTGAATTTCAGAAATATCACTATGTGTTTATTTGTACAGTTTCCTCTAAAGGGGAAAATTTTGTTTAATATTTGAATATGTTTATTTATAAAAACTGGTATAATCAGTAGACATTTGTATTCTATTAGAAATGCGTTGTTCTCCATTTTCTTTAGCTATTTTCTATTCTGAGGGCTTAGTTTTCATGTCTTAGAGTGCTTACCGGCACATTTCTAAATGACCAAGATTTCACAGTCAAGCTTTAACGTGTGATTATCAATAGTTTTCAGTGACATACGTGGACGTCCTCCTGTGTCTCTTAAACCAGACTTGGCTGCTTTACCCGTTGAGATCTCGCACACTACAGAAAAGCCGCCAGTAGAGGGAGCTGCTGGCTCACTTTTTGGAAAACTGCTCACTGCCTGATTTCAGCACTTTTAAAAACATACATGGAAATTATTTTTGTTCAGTCAAAGCAATCAGAATGAGAACACTGTCTTAAATTTGTCAAAATTGTTTCTTTGTGTCTTTTGCCATCTCATCTTCCCAAAGGCATCAATAAAACTGGGCAATTAGTTTTGCTTCACACATCTGCAGAGCCCTTAGCTGACCCACTGTAAGGATGAGTTCAGGGCAACCGGGTGTGATTATCTAATTTTTCCATCAGCTTGAGGTTCTTATGTGAAAGTTCTATTCATGGAGAGCCAAAAGAAGGGGAAAATAAAAACTTGTTTACACTTTTCCTTTCCAGCTAGCCTTGCCAGTTATCCTTTGACCTGGTACCATGACAAGAAACCATATGCGCAACCTTGGCCACGAGGGTGTGGGGGTGGGTGTGGACTGGGGAGGTAATGTCCCAGGCCTCGGTAGGTAGAGGTAGGTGGGAGGTGGGAATGAATTTATAGACTTGAAAGCATCCTCTCCTTGAGTGCAGGCATTTCCCTTGCATATAGTGGTGATGCTAGGAACCGATCTGGGGAGGAACCTTCCCATCTCTACCAGGACCACCATTCTCTGAGATGAGCTACTGACAGTCCCTCCGTATTTTATAAACCGCTATGCAAACACAGTTTCAAGACAAAAATTTCTAGCCAACTTTCTCCCTAGTCTCCTTCCAAAGAAAATGCTACACCTAAGCTCTTCTTACAAAGAAATTCTAGAACCTCCGCCACATATTCAGGTATCTCTCCAACCCTTCAATCAACCAGAAACACCTCCAAGTTGTTTAAGACATGGCGGTGCAAAACACCACAATGATCACATCTGCAGGTCATCTTTAGGGAGGTGTCAGGGAGCGCCAAAACATCCTGATAAAGTTCTTGGTGAATCTGGGCTTTGTTTAATGCGGTTTTTTTTCACCATGTGGGCACTGGGCACTCACTGTCCTTCATAGCTGGTAGGTGCCACTTTTGGCTGGTCCTGTGGCTGGCTGCAGTCGCCTGTCCTTCCTCGGGTTGAAGAATGTCTTCCATTAGCTAATGGCTGCGTGCTCCATGAGGCATTCTGTCCCCTGGCCTGGGGCTGCAGGAGATCATCAATCAAGTCTCTTAGGTGAAGCCTCGTGGACCAAGGGGAAATCTGTATAATCCTCAACTGTAAACACGGACCAGTGGTTGAGGTTTTGGGTTTGCACAACATTTTAAAATGTCTATTTGAGTATCTAAAGTAAACCTTTATTTTAAAGAGAAGCTGAGGCCCAAGAGCCTCACTGGGTGGCCTTTGGAAGGTCAGTTGATCCTTCTGCCTCTGTTTCCCTTTCTTCACACTGAAAGGAAAAAAAGAAGGTAAAAAGCTGTATTTTCTGTTTCACAGAAGAATCCATTTAATTTGATTACCAGTGAGAAGTGGTCTAGCTAATTTAATTTCCCCCAGACAGGTTTTCTTTATGCCTCCCCACATCTTATAGACTGTATTATAACCCCCCTGCCCCCAGATTCAAGTGTCCACTAGTGATCACCCTCTGGTGTTATTTTTGGGATGTGGGCTCATGGTTTTCCTTTTGTTCATTTCCTCTCTCTGCATCCTCTTACATACTGACCAAGAAAGACAGGTAGAGATGCTCCCATTCTTCCTGGTGGAGGCAAAACAGTTCCTGGCTCACGAGGGGAGTCATGGTGTAGAAGGAGAAGGGTGGGAGCCAGGACGTGCGGGTGCATGTGTATGTGTGTGTATCGGTATGTGTGTGTCTTTTAGCAGCTGGCTTTTTTGTCCTGGTTCGTTGCTGTTGGCACCTTTAAGCAGTCAGGCTGAAGAAATTCCTCAGGAAAAGAATGAACTAACTTCCTAGAGGTGAATAGAAGGTTGCAGAGGCCTTGGGGGGACATTAATGTAAAGCTAACTTTTCTCTAGGCTCCTTTGTATTGCTTATTTTAAATTCTTTATTATTTGGACATTTTTTTTTGTTTATTATCTTCCCATTCTCATACTTTTTTCCCTTTAAAAATATGATAAAATTTTTCATTTCCCTGAATTCGTGCCTTTTCCATCTTAATAGGCAGAGTATCAGAACTTAAATCTTGTGTATTCCTAAAGAGTACTGCTCACCAGTTTTAGAAACTCCTTTTACTCTAGCCTTGAAAGACGAGATGGAAGAGACAGCAAGAAATCTGTTACTTTTCACAGGGCAGGTAACCTGGAGATACTCATGAAATGAAAATTTAATTACACCAGGATGATTTTTTTCTCAGTGGTAAACTCAGAATTTTACTATATATTCCTATATTTTTATATAAGGCCATGCATTCTTGTAAATTAACAGTTAATTCTACTGAAATAGCTAGAAAAACTTTTCTGTAAGTTACACTACCAAAGAAGTAAAATACAATCCAGACATGGAAGTTGATTACAGGCCCAGTGTCACTGACCCACAGGTTTTTTTTCAAAGAATGAGAAAAAAGTTAGTTCTGGATAGAAATATGCCATACTGGGGCGCCTGGATGGCTCAGTGGATTAAAGCCTCTGTCTTCAGCTCAGGTCATGATCCCAGGGTCTAGGATCAAGCCCTGCATCGGGCTCTCTGCTCAGCAGGGAGCCTGCTTCCTCCTCTATCTCTGCCTGCCTCTCTGCCTACTTGTGATCTCTGTCTGTCAAATAAATAAATAAATAAAATCTTAAAAAAAAAAAAAAGAAATATGCCATACAAAGTTCAGCTTTAAATGTCACATGCCATCTATTTCTATTTTCCTGACTGTTGCTTAATTTCACAAACAGAGGGTTAATTAGGTGTGGTTTATTTTCATATTTGTAAACATTTAGAAATCAGCTTCTTTGCACAGGAAAATATGTAAAACAAAGTAAAAGAAAAAATTACAACAGTTTGTGAAAAAGCCTGAACTGGTGCGTTGTGTTCCTGTGAGGAAGAGTTGGGCCCCAGGCAGGAATCCGAGTCGGCTGTATAAGGAGAGAAGTCAACCTTACACCCTCTCTGTCTGAGCCATCGTGTACAAAAGTTAAGAATCTGGGTTTGACATTTAAAACAGTACAAAACCAACATGAAAATTGGCATGTTCTTCTCATATATAATTTGGGGAAAATCATCAAGTGAGAACAGGAAAGAAGTAGTTATCTTTTTAAAAAGTAATATTTAGGAGCAAATGGAAAGAGCCCCCAGTGGCCAAAGCTGGAACGATTTGAGCAACAAAATAATAGCAACTCGTTGAATTGGATTGGATTCATAACTCAAAGTTGAGTATTGGATTTTAACTCAAAATGTAAAATACATATCCATGAGTCTGTAATGATATAACTAAATAATGGACTAACTAAATAAGTCAGGGAGAATAGACAAATCTCCCATACAAAGGCATCCCAAATAATTTATATAGACACTTCATCCTCAAGCGGGTGGAGCACAGCCCACTCATTAAGGTGATTACCCATCGTAACTCCCTTCCATGGAGTAGAGAGTATGGAAGGAAGGTAGAGAGAGTAACTTTATTATGGAGAAACTAGATAGACAGTCCTCAGCCAGGTGATCAAGGTTAACATCAGCAATGATAAATCATGTTGATAACATGTGCCCTTGGTATGATAGGATAGAAATGACATTTTACTTCTGTTATTTTCCTCCCCTAAGCCCATAACCCCAGTCCTATTGTGAAAAGAGCATCAAACTCCAGTAGTAGGGCATCATACAAAATACCAGACCCATATTCCTTGGAACTTTCAAGGTTATCAAAAAACAAAGAGAGTCTGAGAAACTGTCACAGTCTAGTGGAGCCTCGGGAGGCTCGATGGCAAAGTGTAACTACTGATGTGCCTAGATGGGACCCTGAGACCGACACATAACATCAAGTCAAAACTAAGAAAATCTGGATAAAGCATGGACTTAAGACAGTGGTAATGTATCAAGATTGATTGTTACAAATAACATAGTGATGTAAGATATTAATGATACGGGGCGCCCTGCATGGCTCAGTGGGTTAAGTGTCAGACTTGATTTTGGCTCAGGTGGTGATGTCAGGGTTGTCAGATCTGCCCCTCATTGGGCTCCACGCTCAGTGCAGAGTCTGCTTGAAATTCCTTCCCTCTCCTTCTGCCCCTCCCCCTGCTCATGCTCTTTCTCTCTCTCTAAAATTAATCTTTTTTTTTAAAGGGTATTAACTATAAAAGAAACTGGGTGAGGGGTTTATGAGAAGATTCTGTACTATCTTTGCAATTTTTCTGTAATACTAAAACTTCCCTAAAATTTAAACTTTTGGTGGGGGGGGGTACCTGAATGGCTCAGTTGATTAAGCATCCAACTCTTGATCTCAGCTCAGGTCTTGATCCGTGCTGGGTGTGGAGCCTAATTAAACATTTTTAAATAAATAAATAAAATTTTAAAGCCTTTTTTTTTTTAAAGCAATACTTATTATCATATATTAGCCCTACATTTCAATGTAATTATTTTCCTAATTTTACTCTTGGTTGATTTTTGAGAAATGACTTAAATTGCATAAAACATGTTCTCCAAGCTTTACTATTTTATGTATTTATAATTGTTAAAGGTGTGATTTGTGGAGTATGAATACCATGATTGCCTTTGCTTATAAATAGACCCAGTATTCTACTTTGTGAGAAGTGTATATTAGGGTTCCAAGGTCTGAGAAAGTTTGCTCCCCATGTTTAGGATTCCCATGACCACCCACAGAGGAGGAAACTCTGAATAACTTAGTGGTGAGTGGCCACTTTAACATTCAGTCAAGAATTATATAATTTTCAGTGGATGGTTATGAAATAATAATCAAGCGGTCTCTCTCTGTGTGTATACACAATCCCTGCTAATATGATAGCTACCTTCATAAAACTGAGTTTATTTTAGACTTGATAAAAATGGCATTGTAATTTTTTTTTTTTGCATTAATAAGTATAGTGTTTTTCAAACATGTTCCCTGTGAGATGAAGGAATGAATTTTTTGTCCCAAAATTGTGACTGGTCAGAAGAGATATAAAATTTATCATAGATATTGGTAAACCTACCAAACTTTTTGAGGCTTTATTATTTCACAGCTATAAATGGGCTTCTATTATGACTGCAAAGAGTTGAAAAATACCACAGATCTCCAAACATGCCACACATTTGTAGGACAAAGAGGCATTTTCTGGCCCAATGTTTCCCCTTTCACATCCATTATTTTCTTTGTATTTGTATTCAAAGGCTGGCCCCTTTCACTTTTTTCATTTTTGTGTTCAGCTATAGTCTGAGACAGATTTTTCTGCCTACAGCAAGAAACACATGGTCTGGGCGTCATCATCAGAAATCTTTGTGTGATCTGGGGGTCTTTGAGGAGCCCGTGGGTTCCCCGGTCATTCTCTTGTCTGCAGACACCCTGGTTGTCTTCCAGAAATGACATCCTGGGAGCTGAATGTGCACCATATTTAAGAGTGTGTTGACTGACCAGGGGCTCATGGGACTATCACACAAGTGATGATGAATGTGTCATTTTCCTTCTCCGAAGCAACTCTTGTCACAATATGGTTATGAGCAGTGTGATCCTATGGTTTCCTTTCCTTTAAGCCAGTAAATCCTTGCTGTCTTACTCTTTGAAGGAATATTTTAGTCATTTTGAAAGAACCGAGAGCCAGCAAGTGCTGTGTGCAATTACTGCGTATTGTATCTAGCTTTGAGAGAAAATAATGTCCCACTAGATTTTACTTCATCTCTCAAACACACAAAATAATTTAAATTCTTAACTAGAACACACTTGAATTTTCCCATGTTTAATCATTAAAAAGGCAAAACTTAATTTCATCAAGTGCAATCAAAGAATTTTTCGTAGTAGCAATTAAAAACTATGAAACTAGAATTTCAATGACATAAAATTGAACAGCTGCTATGTTATATTTTAATCTTCCTTCGAATCGAATGACAAATCAGATTTTTCTTCAGGATTTTTTTCTTTTCTTTTTTTTAAATATTTTTAATACTGAAAGGTGGTTTCAGCAATTCAGAAACCTCCTTAAAAATGCTCCAGTGTGGGGCGCCTGGGTGGCTCAGTGGGTTAAAGCCTCTGCCTTCGGCTCAGGTCGTGATCTCAGAGTCCTGGGATCGAGCCCCGCATCGAGCCCCGCATCGGGCTCTCCACTCAGCGGGGAGCCTGCTTCCTCCTCTCTCTCTCTGCCTGCCTCTCTGCCTACTTGTGATCTCTGTCAAATAGATAAAATCTTTAAAAAAAAAAATGCTCCAGTGTGTTTTGAGATGTATTTCAAATGTTACTCCCAAGTGAGTAATCTTTACATTTCCGTAAGACACTGAACGCAGCCCTCTTTGGAGAAGGACTTCCAACTACACTGAGATATTTAACGAAGGAAACCCAAACCTGTTTTGCCTGGTTTGTCACTCTTACTGTCCTCCACGTGTGGCATTTAAATTAGAGAAAGTACAAGCCACACAAGAAGTTCAGGCCCTTTTCCTCAGACCTTCCTGTTTCCATGCCGGGGCAGAAGGGCTGTGAGCTGGGAAGTAGGTGACACATATGTAGTTAGCCCGCTGGCCTATGGTTGACTCTGTAGGCAAACACGTGCCTCCACTTTCCCTCCTCGGTTTCTAGGTATGAATACCAAGGAAAAGCAGCACCCAGCCAAGCCACGACTCCCACTTTTGAAAAATGTTTGGAAGATTTTGAAGAGGTGGAGCTATTGAATTAATTTATGACAACAAAACCTTTCTTCTTATTTCTTATATTATCTATCTTTCCACCTATACGTCTGTGTGCGTGTGTGTGTGTGTGTGTGTGTGTGTGTGTGTAATTTTTGAATTTTTTTTCCTTCCTGGGAAAGTTATCTGACCTTGAGCACTGTCACCGTCACTTCTCAAGACTCTTGTTTTAGTTCCTTATTTCTTCTCATCAAACCTCCGTCCTCACTCTATTCCCATAGCAGATTTTCCTTAAAATCTAAAGTCTGTCTTTTGACTTGCAAGTTTTGATTTCTTCAGGGACCTTTTAATGTCATGTCTTTTTTTCTTAGTTGGGGCAACGGGAGGTGTTTGTTCCCACACCAGACAGGACTACACATAAAGTGACTTAAAGGATAAATCAGTCTTTGGGTCAAAACTTGAGCCTACCATTTGAAAAATTAGAATTAAACGAGGTGCCTGGGTGGCTCAGTTGGTTGGGCGGCTGCCTTTGGCTCAGGGCATGATCCCAGGGTCCTGGGATCGAGTCCTGCGTTGGGCTCTCTGCTCAGCAGGGAGCCTGCTTCTTACTCTGCCTGTCGCTTTGACCACTTGTGATCTCTCTCTCTCTGTCAAATAAATAAATGAAATCTTTTAAAAAATTAGAATTAACTGAATAATAAGGGAACTGCTTTGGCCAGTAGAATTTATTTGACCAGGATTGAGGAGTACAAGAACTTTGAGTCAGTGTGAAAAGCAAATGATCATTAGGACGTGGTTTGTCAAGCAACCTGAAAGACTCATGGACAGTAATTTTTAAAAAGAAACCGGAGAGACCCCCTACATTGACCTGGCAAGTAGTCGCTACGCCCAAAGGAAGTCAAATGTTAGAAGACAGCCCATGACAAAGACCTTGTATATTGCCATCCATGCCTCAAAAGGCTTCTTATACGGCTTAATGAGACTGTGTAAACCATGCTTTGTAAACAGTGAAGGACCATCCACTTGTAAAGAGTTCTTATTATTGCTAAATTATAGGTTGTGTTATATGGAGGAAGACTGTGCTTGGAGAGTCATTTCTGTGGGATAGCAACATTTTGTAGCTTATTTGCAAAAGTTCTCTCACAGCTAAAACAATGGTATGTCATTAGGAGGAAGCAATTTAAACTTCTTTATAATACCTGTTCATCATTTTTTAATTGCTTCAAACAAACTGCACACATATGGAAATTATATGACTTCATCCTACAAATGGCATTTGAGTGAAGGGGAAAATTATAATGGAAGTAGTACTTATTAATACATTTTTAAAATTCAGGCCCTGCCTGACAGTCACTTGTAGGAACTTCGTGTTGACATGATGGCTTTCAGGAATCTGCACAGAAGGGCATGGATACAACTGTGTGTGCTCGTCACACAGGACACCTCTTTACAGCTACATGGTTTGTCAAGGGAAAATGGGAGAGGCTCATGGCTTTGCATTTGGGGGCCACTATTGAGAAGTGTTCCTCACTGCAATGTGACATCATCAGGCTTGTTGGAGAGCACACATGGGCACTGAATGGATGATTCAGAGAGCATCTCCCCATGTTTCTTTGCATTGCTAGGTTTCGGATGTGAGGAGAAGGGTCTGGAGATACAGTCTTCTGTGTTTTGCATCTTGAATTGTGCTTACATCGCTTTGGTCACGCTGATCCACATTTTAATCTCTAGATGCGTGTTCCTTCTGATAGAGCATCTACTGGGCACATGGGACTGTGGAACCCTTGAAATGGGGCTGGTCCAAATTGCCATGTCCTCTATAAAATACACACTTCATTTTGAAGACTGAGAGTGGAAAAAAATGGAAGCTCCTAATTTTTACCAATTTTTATATTGGTTATATATTGAAATGGTAATATGTTGGACATATTAGGTTAAATAGAATATATTATTAAAATTCATCTCATCTTTTCTTTTTATTTTTAAATGTGGCTCCAAGAAAATTTTAAATTACATATGTGGTTCGTCTTGTATTTCCATTGGACAGGCTGGGCTAGGTACTAGACAGCATTTTTCTACTTTTGAGGATAATGGGGAAACACGTAAGGTCAAACATTAAATGTTCAGTGTTTATTAAATTTCTGCTCAGTTTGAGAGAAGGCTTAGATTTTTGAGCAAGTTCCACTTGTTCATTGATAAAGCTTGGATCTAGTTGGTGTGGAGGGCTGGTGTGGCGCAGTGGTTCAAGCTGTAGTGACTGCAGCAAGAGAATGCGGCCTCTCGTGAATTGTGGCCGAAGCCACCTAGACTGCGTGGGCAGGGATGGAGCTGGCATTTTTGACCTGTCCTACAGCAGGCTTTCCCTGCATTCCTCTGGTGACTCTAATGCGGCCTTAGCCAAACCCGTGTAACTGCGGCAGACCCTTAGAGATTGCTAAAGAACATCGCTCTCATCTCACAGCGAGAATGCAGTTCAGCGTAGACCCTGGCAACTGAAAATCTCAGACCTCCTCCTTTGGTGACTTAGGCTTCTGGGGTAGGCACAAAAATGTCTTTGGCTTGTCAAATACGGATTGCAGTATTTGCTTTCGTACCTGCTCACCATCCCTTCTTTCTGAACATGTTCATTACCATTAGGGTATTCTGGGTGGCTGTGTGATTCACGTAAGTGGGGACAAGAACTTGCCAATATGTTATCAATGTCTTGAGCTTAAAAATACATGTTTGTATTTTCACCAGAGTGAAAATTTGTGTCTAATCACCCCCTTTCCACCTCCCTTTTGATGAAAATCATCAAAATGCGAGATGAAAGGATCTAATGGGTTGTCTGAATGTTTTTCCCAGCCGTGTTGGAAATGATTGAGGCATTGGCTCCTCAACATTTCCTCTGAGAAAGCAATTCCAAAGGTTGGTGTCAACTTACAGCTTGGTAATGGACTAATACACGTTATCCTGTATGCAACTCTAAATTATAGCCTGCCAGCGGTGATTCTGGAAGTTTGGAATAGGTTCCTTCCCAAGATTCGAAACAGAAATGGCTTTGAAAGTTGCGGGCATGAGTCCGTCCAGCCCTTCTAAAGGCAGCACGAATGCTGTAACATTTCTATTGATTTTTACATTCAACTCTCTAGAAAATAGAAAACAGCCAAAATTTGACAGGCACTTTACAAAATGATCTGCTTCTTCACAGATGCAGAGCAAGAGCCGTGTTCATAAGTGACCTTGGGCTTAAACTTGGAACAAACCTTCCTTGTTTCTTCTTTTGCCTGTTTTATTATGTAGACTTGAATTGCATTTTACTGGATTTAAAATAATGCTTTAAAAAAAAAAAAAAATAATGCTTTAAATATTGTTTTATCTTCTTTAGTTTTCCTTTCTTATCTTTTAAATATTTATGGCCCCAAACTCCCAAAAGGAGGCCGCAAATTTCAAATTCAGCTGGGTGATGTTTAACCTGGTGTATAAATCAAAGAAACCCCCCTTTAAACAAGGAGCCATGTTGCATATAATTAATTGTCAAAAATAATGCCCAGGGTTGGAAAAGGTAACTGGTGAAGAGGCTCTCTCTGGCATTGCTACAGGAGTTAAATTTGTCACAATATTGCTCAAAGGCAGCTTGGCAATACTTCTCATTGTAAGCTTTAGAACAGTGTGTGCACGGAGCAGTTTCATTTCTAGGATTTATTCCGGTGGGAAGTCATTAAGAATGAGAAAAAAAGATTTGACTAAACTAGAATTCTTATTGCAGCATTGTTCAAATTATTCATAGTAGATGGGTCTGCGTAAAGGGCATACAGGTGCACTTTCTTCTATTTTTTATTTTTGCAACCCATCCTTTCATTTGAAATCATTTCCCAATAAAAGTTTTTAAAAATCCAATTCTCAGATAAGAGGCAACAGATGATAGCTGTCCTTCTTTAATGCCTTCCGAAAATGAGAATGAAAATGAAAAGTAGCTCCTTTTTTATATGCCAACCACAAAACAAAAAATAGAGATACATCTATTGCTGGGGGACTAGTTATATACATTGAGATGCATCATACCATGAAACCATATTGAGCCATTAAAAATGTCAGCTTATGGGGGCGCCTGGGTGGCTCAGTGGATTAAGCCGCTGCCTTCGGCTCAGGTCATGATCTCAGGGTCCTGGGATCGAGTCCCACATCGGGCTCTCTGCTCCGTGGGGAGCCTGCTTCCTCCTCTCTCTCTGCCTGCCTCTCTGACTACTTGTGATCTCTCTCTGTCAAATAAATAAATAAGATCTTTTTTAAAAAAAAAAGTCAGCTTATGATACTTTTTAGGGAAAAGATAAAACCAGTTTACAGGATTAAAAAAACTTACAAGATGCGGGCGCCTGGGTGGCTCAGTGGGTTAAGCCTCTGCCTTCGGCTCAAGTCATAATCCCAGAGTCCTGGGATCAAGCCCCGCATCGGGCTCTCTGCTCAGCAGTGAGCCTGCTTCCTCCTCTCTCCCTGCCTGCCTCTCTCCCTACTTGTGATCTGTCTGTCAAATAAATAAAATCTTTAAAAAAAAAACAACAAAAAACTTACAAGATGTATGTGAATGTAATCAGATACTGATAAAATAAAATCTATTTTGTGCATACACACAGGGAAGCCTGGAATGATTACACCAAATTATTAATGGTGGTTATCTCTGGATGATAGAATCGGGGGGGGGGGGGGTTGTTGTTTGTTTTTTGTTGTCATTGTTGTTTTTTAAAGAAATCTGTTTATTTCTTCTGAGAACACAGAGCCACTGTGGCTTCGTGGAGAGTTTTCTGAACCTCTTTTTGAGGACGTTCATGTTTTTCTCATCCTTCTGTATGAGGTTAGATGTATAAAAGGTACATAAAATTGTAGTCAGGTCAAAATGCAAGCGAGGGTTACAAGGAATTACATTGTCATTCACTGTGATTCAAACCAACTTCTCTGTCTAGGACTTTAATAGCTACCTTGTTGATAATCCAGAAGATACAAACCCCCTCCATCCCTCACCCCTGAGACTCTTTTTCGGTATAGATCGTCCTTGTCACACTATCTTTAATTTAATGCCCAATGCCTAGCTAGATAGATACAGGGCACGTTGTTCAAACTACTTCTTTTATTTGTGAAGGTGCTTTGGAATTGTAACCCATCTTCTCATATGTTCAAAATACATGAGAATACTAGGAAGTTTTTGTGAAAATATTTCAACAAACTTACCCCCCGCATGAGCAAAGATTATGGTTTAATAATTCCATTTAAAGGTTCTTGTTGTACAGTACACAAATCTTCCTGGGCTATGAGGGAAAAAATATTCATTTTCTGAAATGACGTCATGGATTTCTTAACGCATGTAATACAAAGTTATGAACTCTACAGCCACTTATATTACTGTCTATGTTCACACGCATACACTTGATAATCCATCCAAGAGATATTTGCTCTACCTTCAAGGAACTTTGAGTCTAGTAGATAAACGGCCATGCAGTGCAAGGCAGGATGTCATCATAGTCACAAGAGAAGTCAATCTAAGTGCTGAACAAGTGTCACAAAGGGAGAGAGAAATGTGGGGGATAGGATCGTGGCAAAGGTAGCATTTGCGTTGGGCTGAAGGACATTCTTGGGCTAACTGAAAAATCAAATATGAGTGATAGATTAGCTGCGAATGTGGCGTCAGTGTTCAGTTTACTGAAGTGGATGGCTGTCCTGTGGTCCTGTGTGAGTATATCCCTGTAATTAGGAAACACACAGAAAACTATGGATGGGGAATGGAAGGAAGAGAGTGCACAAATGACACAGCAAATGGGGCAAATTATTACTAATGGATGGCTTTGGGTAAAGGGCACACGGGTGCTCTTTGTTCTGTTTTGATTTTTGCAATTTATCCATTCATTGGAAAACATTCCCCAATTAAAAGTTTTCAAAAATCCAACTTTCAGATAGGAGGCAACAAAGGAGGGCTGACCTTATTTTCTGCCTTCCGAAGACCAGAGCTGATGCCAGCTGCTTTTTTATTTCCCCAAATGTGGTTCGTTCTAGTTATTTGTTGACTTCACCAAACCACCGCATAATTTCACACAACCCAGGACGGAGGGCAGCGGCGTCTGTCGTACAGAATCCGAAGCCCGAAATAGCAGGAGGGCCATGTGGTCGGCTGGGGTGCAAGCCCGGGCCCTGCCAGCCATGCCGAAGGTGGCTGGAGTCCATTGCTGTCAGACCTTCCACTGCGGGGTAAACAGCCAGGACAAAGAAAACAGAGAGTCTGACTTAGACAACAAAGCTTTCTTCCTTCCATTTTAATGCTACCCTGCCTCCTCCCTCGGAATAGCACACATTTCCTTAAAGATACTTCCCCCATGGCGCTCCAGCCACTTCCCTGTCATCAGTGTGAAATTGTAACTTCAGCAGCAGGATGCCACGTCCTTATTTCCGGGCTCCAGATAACGTCCCCCGGGTGTTTTCTCAGTGTGGCTCACACCTGAACTCTTCCACATCCCTCACCATTGAAAGCCACCTCTGTTCAAGGATCACATTTTCCAGGTGCTTAAGTTTTATGGACCCTCCAGAGCCAGAACAGTGGGAGCAGGAAGCGCCTGGAGGCCGGTCCTAGCGGGAAAGTGTTGTGAGCAACCCACATCTCCGGTGCCCCCCAGCTCTTCCTCCTGGGAAGCAGCATTAGTTAGAAACACTGAGGTCTGCCGACCCCTTCAGGCTGGGAAGAGCTGTCACCTAACGCCCACGGGCTGCATGCAACGCCACGTGTCCGCTGGGCAGGCCAGTCTGCAGGTTAGATCCCCTGGGATCCTGGCTGTGACTCTGCTGCTTACCAGCCATCTGGCGCCAGGCCTCACGGAGCCTCAGTTAGGACATCCACCAAATGGGAATTATAATGGTCCCAAGCTCCTAGCTTTGGCGTGAGGACAATATACAGCAGCAGTGCGTGTCCAGTAGGAAGCGTGAATGGTGGTTATTGCTGCAACCGCTGTTGTGTGGTCCTGAGCACTAAGTGAGCAGTCCGGCTTCTTCCCCCTCCCCCAAACGTCTTAGCGGTGCATAGTTGATTCAGCTGTGTTTAGAGACATTTCTCTTTTGAAGACGAGAGTCCTGTAGTCGGGTAGGAGTGAAGCGCTCTTTGAGAAACAGTGAAGGACCCAACAGGTACAACCAGAAGGCCCTTTGAATTGTCAACGCCCACCCCAGGCGGGTGATCTTCCTTTCCTAACGCTGTGTGAGTCCTGCTCTTCCAGTCTACCAGACCCTAAGGTCCCGGGGTGCTCATGCGAGAGAAAGCCACTTTCCCTTCCTCTCTGCCTATTGCCCTCATCACTCAAGGCTTGGCTGGGTGCCATCTCTCATGCACGTGCGTCAGGAGAAGGGCAGAGGACATTGCATCTCCCCCACTTGACTCTACATTTCTGAAAATTATTTCTGAAATTTATTTTTTGAAATATTTCTGAAATATATCTGAAGTAATTTCAAAAAATTATATTTTGAAAATTATCCCAAAATTTCTGAAAATTATTGTATTTATCCTAGACCCTGCGTAGCGCTTGGCACGTCTGCTGCTCAGTGATTGTTGTATTGGGGTTGTTTATTGTTGTTTGAAAATTCTTTGGAAGTGTAATAAGCATATAGAAAGGGATTCCAATCAGGAGAACACGGTTTGACATTTTAACAAAGTGAACACACCCATGTAGACAGCCTCCGGATCCGGTGTTAAAAATATCAGCCTACAATTAGGAAAAAGACCGAAGTTCATCTTCGGTCCTTGCTCCCACCACGGGTGATCACTGTCCCACTTACCAACATTGTAGTCTGGCCCGATGCTGAACTTTGTACAAAGGCGACCTTACAGTATATGTTCCTTCATGGCTGGCATCTTTTGTCTAACCGTGTATTTGAAATTCACTCATTCTCGTGTGTAGTTGTAGTTCATTTCCTTTCACGGCTATCTAGTATTCCACTGTGTGAATGTACCACTTATCTTTTTTTACTGACACGTAGTTGACCCATGATGTGACATTAGTTTCTGGCGTACAACACGGTGATTCCACAAGCCTACCCATTACGCTGCTCACCACAGGCGTCCCTCCCATCTGTCACCATGCAGTGCCGTTACTGTACCATCACTATAGTCCCTAGACCGGATCTCTGATCCCCGTGATTACTCCTGCCATAACTGGAAGCCTGTATCTCCCACTCCCTGTCACTCATTTAGCCCATCGCCCTGCCCCCCAAATGTACCATTTATTTTTCCGTTCCACTGTTGATGTCACATTGGAGAGTATCTATTTTGTGAACCAAATTGAATACTAACTACTGGCTTTTAAGAAACACTTCTAAAGGAAGGGTGACTGGACAGAAGATTAAATTCATGAATGCTGGAGAGACAGCCCCAATTTCTCAGTCTGGGAAATGAGCAGAGACTCAGGGCTCCCAATATCCAGAGCTGGTAAGGTCTTTTAGAATCAGGACGCCTCGCTTGCTCAGCACATAAGTTCTTTATATTGCTTTAGCCCGGCTGGTCGCTAAATTGGTAAAAATCAGATAACTTTTGGGCCTAGTGGTGTTCCTAGGATTCTGTTTTGCAAATGTGTTTTACAAACGATTGTGGTGGCATTAATTGTAATTACTTCTCCGTTTCATTTGCTGCTGATGTCTTAATTTCCAGCATGTCTGAGAAGGTTTTTAAAGCATTTCACTAGCAGTCTTGTAAGTCGTTTGTCAATAAATGATGAAAAGGTTTGTCTGTTTATATTCTGATGTTATCGTTTTAATAGGCAACTGTCTACATGCCACCCACCATAGAAATGCTTTTTCTCCTCCCCCCCCCCCCTTTTTTTTGGTGGGGTGGTAGGGGAAGAAGGTGTCTAAGGTGGAGGGAGGTCTGGTTGCTATGGATATCTGAAATTTCATGTTTACATTTTAAGAGGTAAGCTGAAACCTCACTATTTGGTCTCCACCTGAGTGGCATTCACATTTAGAAATTACAAGATTGTTATTGGCTATCTGGAGCTTGAGGATGTGGCTGCATACTGGCTGGCAGTTAATTAAAACTAGGTTGGCTCTCAGTATCAGAATTATGCAGCCTGTTTTTGTAGGATGCTCGTGAAGTCTTCACTATCCTGCAATGTGTTTTTGATGTAAAAAAAAATATTTGAAAAGGAAACATAACACAGAGCAGCTTGTCCTCATTTACTGGAGAGGTTGGTCACTCTGTGACTTTTCAGAGTGTGACTCTGCCACAGTGTTCTTTGTGCTTCAGCTCTGTAGTCTCTGGGCTGTCATACTTTGATGTGCCCAGGACAGCTGATAGGAGAAGAAAAATGCCCTCGTATTTTCAAGGCAGGAAGGTTCCTTCATGGGTGCATATTGGGTAGAGTTTAGAAAAGTTTATCAAATCAGAGTACTGGCCACTTTAAGTGGCGAGTGAAATCACTTGAAATAATTATTTCAATTACTATTCCTCTTTTAAATATGAATTATACAAGTAAGTCATGAATACATTCTCAATGTATAAGCAAAATCTAGCAGTACAGATAAAGAGAAAAATCCCCTTGACAATTCCTCATCAGTTCTGGTTTCCTCCTAGTAGATAACTCTCTCATTGGGTTACTATGTATTATTCTAGATCAGAGATCAACAAACTATGGCCCAAGTTCCAATCCAGCTCCCCACCTGTTTTTATAAATAAAGTTTTATTAGAACACAGCCTTGCCCATTTGTTTACATATTGTTTCTGGCTGCTTTCACACTGTACTGAGTCATGTAGCTACAACAGAGACCATGGGGACTATAAAGCCTAAAATACTTACCATCTGGCCCTTTACAGAAAAAGTTTGCTGACCCCTGTACTGGATCTTTTTTCTTTGCAATTTTATATATTTAGAGTAACATGTAATTTTATGTGCAATATTTTATGTATAATTTTATTTTTTATAAAAGTGGTATTATAAGGTGCACATTGTTCCATACCACACATTGTTTTCATTTAACAGTGGGCTGTTATGATCTGTCACCCATATCAAGACATGTTGCTCTACCTCGCTGTTTATTTAGCTGTAGCATATTGTTTGTAGTAAGACCAAGTGAAAGTTATTTTATCATCCTGTATTGCTAAACATGTGGCTTATTTTCAGTTTTTACTGTTAAAAATAATGCAGCATTAGGAACTGGCAGAAACCTCTCTCTTTTCCCCACAAGTATTGAAAAATCACATATACAATATGGTAGCACATTTTTACCACAGAGAAGTTGCCTAATAATCATGGAATCATAGCTAATATGAAGAAAAGAGGGACTGAATAACTTAGGAACTTAAAAGATGACAGTGTCCATTACTTACAACAGGCATTTTATGTTTCTGATGGCTAAGTGGTGCCTACTCTGGGAAAAGGTCTGAGAAGAATTGAAAGTCTCTTTACCTAAAGGACATAAGAGGGAATTGGAAGTGTCTTTAGGTTGGGTGTTTGCAAGTTTGCCCTCACTTGAACTGTAGCCTGAGAAAATGTCAAGATTACAGTGTATGTTTTAGAAACATTAAACCACAGAATGTCAAGCTTCTGGAACCTCCACAGTGTTCAAGCTGAGCCCCTTCAGTTTTTAGATGAGGACACTGAGCCTCACAAAATTTAAGTGATTTATTCAAGATGACGGTAGTAGGTTTTGATCATGACTTAACCTGCCAACTGACTCCAATTCCAGTGACCTGGAATTTTTTTTAAAGATATGTATGTGTGTATGTATGTATTAATTCATTCATTTATTATTTAGAGCAGGGGCAGAGGGAGAGGGAGAGAGAGAATCTTAAGCAGACTCTTCACTGAGCTTAGAGCCCAAGATGGGGCTCAATATCACAACCCTGAGATCATGACCTGAGCTGAAATCAAAAGTCAGATGCTCAGCCAACTGAGCCACCCAGGCCCCCTGTGGAGTTTCTATAACTGAAGGGAAATAAGATTTATAGTAGCACATGACTTAGAAGTCTTACAGTTTGTAAGAAAATTTGTGTTTCTCAGCTTTTAACATACATGATTTAAGTATGAAAATTCATATTAGAGTAGTTTCATTTCTGATAAAATGTGAGATATCCTGCCCTTATCAATCACGACAAAGAAGAGTCCAAACTGATCAATGGCCTAAGCCATTTGGAAGTGTTTCTTCCTGACAATGTCGGACCATTTGTTCATGGACCTTAAAGTGTCATTGGGTTAGAAATAGACAACCTCAGCTGGAGTCATCTTCGCACCTCGATGTGTCTCAAAAGGTTAATCCCATATACACACATAATATTTTCTACAATTGTAAGGAAATTTTTCCTTCTTATAAAGCAAAAGTCATCATTGATGCTCATGTGAATTAACAGTTTTGGCATTTTAGAAATGCCAGCAGTGGTTGGCAAAACCTACATTTGCATGAAGAAATGCCTTCTAAACATTTCGTACTTTTGGGTTATGATAGACCCACCACCCATTTGAATCCAAACTCTTGCAAGGTGACATGAAACTGCAGGAAAGGGAGTGACATGTGCTTTTAAACCTCAGGCAAAATCTGGTAGATAATTAGTGTTACCTAAATAACTGCTTAATGAGACACACGCCTTTAAGTAACTCTTTCTATGATTCCCACCGTCTTTTCTCTTTCATTATTCTTAGCTAAATTAATTTGCAGCCTAGTGGTAATAAAAAAAAAAGTCAAATGAAACACAATACTCAGAACTACCTATTTCTTATTTTATAAGTTCAGTGTGGGTTCCCATTGGTGCCACTGGGATATTTGCTTAGAAAACAATCACAGTCCCTATTCTTTACATTAGGATAGAAGAGATTTTTGCCATTGGTGATTGTCTTTGTTTAAGTGCCAGCAATAATCGCTTGGTATCTTGGAACAGAGAAAAAGAGGAAAATGGTTAGAGCACACTCTGCTATTTAATTTCTTGGCCTAGAAACCACGTGGAGACAGAGAGAACAGCCTGAGAACAACCAACCATGGCCAGTCTCAATGACTGGAAGATGTGAAACAATGTTGGACATTTTGTCAGAATAATAGATGGTCACTAAGTATTTCTCGAGTTTCTACAAGGTACATTATTAGGGATTAGGGGCACATATTAAATTACAGACAAGAGCATTGTTTCCCAAATTACAGCCCTTGCTCAGAAAAGCAAGGCAAACAAACCGTAATCAACATCCAAGTGGGAATTTCTTCTTAGTAGGTCTAGGGGCAAGACTCTTACGGCATCCATTATTTAAAACTGTGGCTGAACATATAAAATAATGAAACAGCTCACTGAAAGCCAATCAGTTATATATCTACAAATAAAATTGTTTGATAAATCGTTCTCCCTCACGGACACAATTATGTTGCTGTTTCGGCTTCACGTAGACAGAATGAAGGCAGCCATTCATAGAATAAGACCGGAGTTATAGAGTACAACACCAAAGTCATGGAACAAAGAACCCCCAGAACTGGAAGGGACTTTAAGGTCACCTAGTCAAATGCCAATATCATCAAAAATATTATGCACCTGGTGGATTTTACTTGTAAATTTTTAAAATCCCAGACTGACTTCCCCTTACCTCTCCTTGAATTGTAAATTTTGCCACCTCGTGCCATCACTTGAGAATGCAAACCCTTTTTAATATTAGCATAAAAAAATAAAGGAAGATAAATATTCATGGAACTCAATTTTTTAAAAAGCTACATATAGCAGCTCAAAGTTAAGAAACCACTGAAGCTTTTTGGTTGCTTTTATTTTTAAATCTTAGCTGAAGAATACGATGGCACAGATAATCCATTCCCTCTTCCTGCTTAGAGGGTTAATCAGATGTGATCGCTATGCCTCGAATTTGCCACAATACTCTCCTCCAGTGACTAAACAGGCAAACAAATATTGAAGTCAAGAATAGCATATATAAATGCAATAAGAATAGTTATTATAGGGAAGTAATTATTGAGAAATTAATAAAATATATGTGTTTACCCTACAATATGAGGAACCTAGAAGGATTCAGTTATATACAGAGCAGATAATGCTAAGAAGGAAAGGTAGTGTTCAGGAAACAATGCCAACGTGGTAACTAGGTGGTTAGCAATGACTAATTTCCCTGTACTTGGTCGATGAGAGCCCCAAAAGAAGAGCTACAAGCCCAAAAGTTCTTCAAAGTAAGATCCTGGAATGTTCAGACTCTTAGAAGTAGACATTAAGATATTGCCCAGATTTATACAGACAACCACATCTGTGGTTTCCATCTGTGGCTGCTTTCCAGGTGTGTTTATAGAATATACATGAAGCAAAGATGGAAACAAACAGAAAAAAATAATCTGGAGGAGAAAGATATTTCAAGAAATAGAAGAAAATTACCCCCCCCCAAAAGAATGCTTTAACTGATATATTCTGAGTAGTAAGAGATGATTTTACACTCATAAAGTAAGAACAAGATGCTGTAAAAAAAAGCACTGGAAACAAGAGGGAATTTCACAGGTCAAAAATACAGTAGTTCATGAGGAAATAATCAGACATAGCCAGAATATGAGACAGTCTACAAGAATGTGAGTCTTTACCAAAAGGGAATATCATTTAAGAAAAGTCATGTGTGGGAGTGGTGGAGCAAAGACGGGGGACAGTGCTTTATTAGTTTAAAAGATTCTGAAGAGGTAACAATCAAATTCAGTATGTGAGCCTTATTTGAGTTCTGGCTCAGAAAGAAAGCATCTGTAAAAGACATTTAAGGGGCACAGGTAAAGATATGTGCATATAGATTAGATTTTAGGCAATGTCAGGATATCATCATTACTTTTCTTGGTGTAATAACGGCGTTATGGTTAGTAGGAGAATGTTTCTTGTGTCATGAAATGCTTGCTGAAGTTATTAGGAATGAAGTGTCATGATATCTGAAACATTCCAAATGGTTCTGCACAATATTGAAACAAAAAATATGCAAAAATTTTATGATGTTTTGCTTTCTCTTTATGACAGCAATCCATTTTCAATGTAGAATAAATAGAAAATACAGAAAAACAAACAACAAAAAAAGGAATGTTTACAAGCAAATGTAAATACAACTTAACACTGCTAACACTTTGGTGCTGTGTGTGATAGCAGCTCAAAATATATAGTATGTGTTAATACATTTATAACATATATGTTATTTTGTGTATGCATATGTACATAACACAGTATATGTGTATACACACAATGTATTTTTTCTTCCAGTACATCTTTTCACATTAAAAATGTTAATCATGTAATTTTTTAATGGTTAACCATAGTGTACCATATGCATGAATTGTAATTTACTGTACCCATCTCTTTTTTTAAGATTTATTTATGTATTAGACAGACAGAGATCACAAGCAGGCAGAGAGGCAGGCAGAGAGAGAGGAGGAAGCAGGCCTCCTGCTGAGCAGAGAGCCCGACGTGGGGCTGGATCCCAGAACCCTGGGATCATGACCTGAGCCAAGGCAGAGGCTTTAACCCACTGAGCCACCCAGGCGCCCCTGTACCCATCTCTTAAAGCAGAAGGAGATGTACTTGGTCTTACTGCAGTATCTCTCTTCCTCCTTACGCCTGGGGCTTTCCTTTAGTATGCGTAGCTTAAAATGTTCCTGAATTCCCTCTTGGTGAGACCTTAGCAGTTTGTTTTGTTTTCTTATCTTCCATTCTGTCAATGGCATTTTTCTCTCATTTACATTAGCCCAGAAGGGCAAAGAGCATTTTTATCTCGATGGGTAAATCTTACACATAACAAATTGGTTGCATATCTTTGCTCACTGATACTTTATTTAGCAGGCTAATCTGATAAACTACCTATTTCTCAAGTTATAATAACAGTCATGGTGGCGGCGAACTTGATAAAGTTTCTGGAGTCTCCAAAGACAGAAGCTGATTGCTTGCGGCTGCATTGCATTTTAGCTAATGCAATAAAGGATTGTTTTTCATATTGAAAAGATAAAGACTGGGGTAAAGAGGATGGTTCACATATTAGGGAAATGCAGAATAATCACATATGGCAATTTATTGCTTTAGAATGTAGAATATTTTTATTGTAATATCTTCATTTTGAATCGGGCCATTTGGCATCAAATAGACCCAGCTTCAAATAATGGCCTTGCTACTTTTTAACCTTCGCCAAGGTTTTAATGTTACAATTCTCTCTGCCAAGTTTTTTCTTGTGCAATATGGATTGTGAGGATTGTGTACAGAAATCTCATAGATCTCTTATAAGGATATAATAAGGTCACATATCAAAAGCTTTCTGTCAACTATAAGGTAGTAATGATGGTAGGGTGGGTTGTGGGTAATAATAGTATTTACTAATACTATTATAGTAGCAAGAATTTATAACAGTAGCATAAAAGAGTAACAGTAGGAGGAGTATTACTAATGGGTAAACTTACTGAGATATTTATATTATAAGACCAGTTTCTTGTGCAAAATTTTTTATTTAAATCAGATGCATTTATGATAGTGGCTTTTTAGGCACTCCAAAAACCATTGTAGAATAAATAATTTGTTTATTTTTAGAAGTAGAGGAGGGTAAAAAGAGGTATTATTTGCCCCTAAAATTTTGTAATGAAAATTGGTATTTATTCTTTGTTTTACTGTCTCTGGAAGGGTTTTATTTTGTAGTAAAGTGCAATATCAGTTTAATAATAAAGTCTCTTAAGTAAAGTATTTCTACTAAATTTATAGCCCCTTAGATTCCCTACTCAAGATTCCTAATTTTGTATAACAATTCTTTTAATTTAAATTCATATTTGTTGTCAACTTTAGTCTGGATTATAAAGGAGAAAACGTACACTTTTTAAAGTAAGTGATACGAAATAGCCATATGTAATTTAGCTATTTCATATAATAAATTCACTTCAGAATAACCCTTGTTTTTTCTTTATTTTAAAAAATACTCTTGGGAAAAGGAAAGTTTCTGAAGCATTAAGTTAGCACTATTCATTTTCTTAACATTAAACATTAGGTATTTTGTAACCCAAGAGACACTCAAAACAAAGAAATGAAAGTGTCTTTTTATTATGAAGGATTAATGGAGGTAGATGTTAGTTTTGTTTTTTTTAGTGTAGAACTAGTGGGGTGGGTATTTTAAAAAACCATCAATTTATCAAAATATAGAATAATATTTAAGGCACAGAAATCTGTTCTCCTACCCATTAAGATGATTTCATCTCAAATTAGAGTTTTGGAAAAGCCCATAAGCATGATGCCATGAGGTGCTAAAATAAACACGTAGGTAAGTATAACTAAGCTCTTAAAATCCCACCTCCTCCACAAAGTCTGCATCAACAGCCTGGAAGAAGTGGTTCTGGTCACTCGCAATCTTCTACATGTTCAAGCAGATAAGGAATAGTATGCCCTACTCATTCTGCAAGGGCACCATTGGAAAATACATTAGAGCAGAAAGAGTCCTTGTCTCTACCAATTACAGTTCATTCTCCAACTAATTCCTTCAACAAATACTTTATAAGCGTCTACCCTGAGCCAGGCCCAGGTTCTAGGTGCTGAGGACACTACAGTAAACATGGCAGGCAGAGTCCCTGCCCTCATGTATCTTTTGTCTTGGCTGGAGGGGAGTGTACACTGATGAGTTGATACAGAGTATGTCAGATGGTCATGTGTGCCAGGACAAAAGAGCACAGTAAAGCCAAGAGAATGCTAAGTGGAAGGATGGTACTCTTTGGTCCTGGTATAGGCAGCGATCTTAGTATCTTTGAGGGACAGTCCAAGTTAACCAACTTCTCTGCACAGCAGTTTCCTCTGGGGTCCCACCAGAAGCAGCAGGACCACAGTGAAGGAGGGTGTGTGGGGATGCAGTGAAACAGAATGTGCAGCCAACCCAGCACATGCTCTGGAAATCCCCAGTGCATTTCTTCTGTAAATATCTGCTCTTGTTGGTGTGTGCACTTGTCTACATCACTATGGTCTCTCTTCCTTGACAGTGTTGTCTCTTTTAAACACTAGGGCCAACACCTGTACCAAATTGTGCTGCAGAAGATGTAAGACAACCAACTGTGTTATTTAGTATAAAGATACCCATGACCCACCGCATAAAGTGAGACTTCATGCTTCCCTTGTCTTTCTCAGGTCCTGCCGCCTCTGGTGCACTCCAGAGCCTCAGCTGTTGAGGCTTTCTCCTATAGATGGCAGGTCTCGGGGTGGGACATGCCCAAGATAGCTCCAGACCAGCTCCCTTCCATCTGTTACCTCATCCCTAAGAAAGTCCTGTCCCCATGAGGGGATGGGACACGTTCCGTTCCCCACATCTCTGAACCCTGACCTCAATCTCTAGTTTCTTCTTTTCTAGTTTAGGCAGGCCAGGAGTTAAGGTAGTAGAAATCCTCTATAGAAGGGAGTAGGATAAATTTAGGAGCAGGGTGGAGGTTTGTACCTGAGAGAGCAGAAAGGCAAGAAAGGAGAAAAATACTTCTTCAAGCATCATGGTGGAGTGGTTGAGAAGCTTTTAAGAACAGAAAAACCAATAAGCATTTCTATGTGATTTGTACTGCTGCACTCTAAACCTTTCCATCTCTTCGAACCTCCCATAAAGTCTCCTACAAAAACAGGTTCTTTGCTATGGCTTCTTTTAGCAGTTAAAGAAAAGAGGTGAATTCCATTTGAGGGTCAGCATCAGGGCAGAAATTAATGAAAAGCTCTGTGATCAAGAGTGCGGGAGTCAGAATTCTGCAGAGGCAGGAAGCAAGAGCCAGAGATGACCATGCCCCCATGCCAGAGACATTCGCAAGAGGCTCTCAAGGGCACTGAACATTTGAAGCCCACAGTATTCTGATCTTCAGGACAGGATCACCACGGGTGACAGACACATGTGCACAACACTGGCGTCAGGCAGCATCCCAAGCAAAGACTCTGAACTACCTGGGATGGTCACAAGAAAGTCAGGCTGAAGCTGAAGATCTTAGCGAGCCCTCGAGCCTGCTAGAGAATGTATATAACAGGAGACGTCACTTTGACAACGGCCCCGAATGGATCTGTGCTGCTACCATTCAGCACATTCTCAAACTGCATTGCTGAGGTCCCAAGACCACCTTCAGAAACGGCACAGTGAGAATGGCTTCGGTAACATCAGCAGTCCACTGGCTTGGTCTTGCGTCAACTCCTTTGGTTTGTTAGAACATGAAGGAAGTAGGTTTGGCATCACCGCCTCAGACTCTATGAATCCAGGGCTGTACAGAACGTTTATGGCACATCTAGTGTGAGGAAAGGCTTGCGCCAGGCTTCTAGATGAATTAACAAAGCTAGCTCTTCCAGCTCCTCGAGATAAGTACTGTTGTTGTTATTCCTAAACAAGGAGGCATGATTTGACCCAACTAGAGTTTTCAGGAAACTGGACCATGTGGAACAAATGAGAGTGCTGAGGGCCAATTTTGTGAGACATGGGAGCTGAAGAAGCAACCCATTCAGTAATTCTTCAGTAGCAGACGGGCTGCTAGCTTTACGGATGCCTAGCGTCTTTGTGGGACTTCTAGGGGGATGATGTAAGTTCATTTACATCTGTCTGATATTTCCTTTTGGACCATAAGTCTCCTCAGTCAGATCCTACATCTTAGGTCTCCCTGTCTCTGCAGCCGCGTTCTGCACAGGACGCTGTGTGGCGCATAGCAGGCAACAGTGGAAGCCGCTGATGATGAAGGCCGGAAAACGTTGGGCTTTGTGAAGAAATAAATGAGGTCTGAGTTTGAGCAAAGATCAAATTGAGGTGAACAAAAAGGAGAATGTAGTCAAAGTAAAAGAGTTTGTGTGAAAAGTATGTGTACTTAGATAATGTGTTTGGAAAATGAAGATGCATTTCAAAGTCTGGTCTTAGAATGTGCACACCAGTCTTTGGAATTTATACACGTACTCGTGCAAAAGTACACTGATCCTCAGAACACCCAGCTACCCGTGACTGACCTGGGCAGGGCTAGTGATGGCTGGGGGAATGTGACACAGACACTTCCTAGAAACCCCATCTTTGAAGAAAGATAATTTATTGCACATTTGAATGCTTGGCTCTCAATGGCCATTAATTTAAGCCTGACTCACCAAAGTAGATGGCTTTTAATGAGGAATTGCTTTCCTGCAAGAAAAATTCTTCAGATTATTGGAAAAGGAAAAAATAAACCCTGGGGGATTGTCAGAACTGGTAGAGGAGGCCCGCGCAGTAGCCTGGCTGGATTTCCTTTAAACGCTGAGATGAAAGTCATTCAGCATGGAGCTCTCAGCAGCGAGGATTTGAGAGGATTTTGTTCTTGTTCTTTACTACTGCCAGGAACTGTAATTAGCAGGCAAATGTAAGAGATGGAGATATATATTTTTTTTAGTTGATTTAAATAACCTCCCCTTTTAAAAACCCACACCCATCATAACCAAAGTGGACCTGAAGAGCGGAAGTCCAAATGAACAGATATCGTCTATAAATCCACAAAGCAGTGCACCTGTTAGTTTTTCCTTTGGGCCTGAAGATTAGTAAAGGACCTTATCTGCTGGAATGGCCATCGCCAAAAAGACGAGAGATAACAGATGGTGCCGCTGATGTGGAGAAAAGGAGACCCTTGTTCTCTGTTGGTGTTATAGTAAATGGGTGCAGGCACTACAGAGGACAATATGGAGGTGTGTCACAAAACTAAAAATAGAACTACCATGTGATTCAGCAATGCCGTTTCTGAGAATGTATCCAAAGGAAACAAACGAACTAACTTGAAAAGATCTCTGCACTCTCCTGTTTGTCGCTGCACTATTTGCAATAGCCAAGGCAGAGAAGCAACCCCAGTGTCCATTGATGGATGAATGCATAAAGAATATTACTCAGCCATGAAAAATGAGGAAATCCTACCATTTTCAAAAACAGGGATGGACCTTGAAGGAATTACACTAAGGAAAATAAGTCAGAGAAAAACAAACACTGCATGATCTCACTTATGTACGAAATTTTAAAACTCCCCCCCCCAAAGCACCAAACTTATGGAAAAAGAGATCACAGAGGGAGAATTGGGGGAAGGTGGTCAAAAAGCACAGATGGCCAGTTTTAAGATAAATAAGCACCAGGGATAGATTGTACATGATGACTAGAGTTAACACTGTTGTGTGATATATAGGAAAGTTGTCAAGAGAGTAAATCCTGAGGGTTCTCCTCCCAAGGGAAAAATATTTTTCTTTTTTCCTTCTTTTCATTTTATTGTGTCTATATGAGAAGATGGATGTTAGTGACAATCATTTCACCATATATGTAAATCAAGCCATCATTGTGTACACCCAAAACTTACACAGTGACATGTGTCAATTTTCTCAGTAGACCTTGGACTAGTTTGCAATTAATTTCTCATTTTTCTTTTTATCAGTTATCTTATCTCCAAAATCCTTTAACAAGTGTATTAGAAATACCTGATTTTTAGAAGCTTTCACGTTGAATTTGTTTCCCCTGTTGGTAAATACGTATTACATTCCTAGGAGGCCCGATTTTTTTTTTAAGAGAGAAATGTGCTCCTTAAACGAAATATGGAAAATGGTTGTTTAGAAAATGTGAGGGTGGGGCGCCTGGGTGGCTCAGTGGGTTAAGCCGCTGCCTTCGGCTCAGGTCATGATCTCAGGATCCTGGGATCGAGTCTCTCATCGGGCTCTCTGCTCAGCGGAGAGCCTGCTTCCCTTCCTCTCTCTCTGCCTGCCTCTCTTGTGATTTCTCTCTGTCAAATAAATAAAATCTTTACAAAACAAAAACAAAACTTGCTTTAGAAAATGTGAGGGTTTTTTTATACTTCTAAAAGGGCTCTTATTAAAAGAGCATTAGGGGGGCGCCTGGGTGGCTCAGTTGGTTAAGTGTCTGCCTTCGGCTCAGGTCATGATCCCAGGGTCCTGGGATTGAGCCCTGCATCGGGGGGTCGCTGCTCAGCGGGGTGTCTGCTTCTCCCTCTCCCACTACCCCTGCTAGTGTTCCCTCTCTCACTGTCTCTCTCTATCTGACAAATAAATAAACAAAAATCTTTAAAAACATTTTTTTAAAGAGCATTAGGAACATGTCATGATAAACACTTGCCGTCCTTAGACTATGAAAATGTCGCTATGGACCATTTTTGAGGCACCTTCTGAAAACTCTGTTTCGCTGTGGTTCGCTCTGGGTTTTTGTTTTTTTTTTTTTTTTTTTATTTGACAGAGAGAAATCACAAGAGAGGCAGGCAGAGAGAGAGGAAGGGAAGCAGGCTCTCCGCTGAGCAGAGAGCCCGATGCGGGACTCGATCCCAGGATCCTGAGATCATGACCTGAGCCGAAGGCAGCGGCTTAACCCACTGAGCCACCCAGGCACCCCAACGCTCTGGGTTTTTTGTTATTGCCATTCATTTGGTTGGTTTTGTTTGTTGCTTACTTGCTTTTTCCACAAACATTAATGTGTTGCATTAATTCGTCCACATCTATTCCTTGCCTTGTTGACCAAAAATATACTTGAGTGTGGGAAAACCAATGGAAGAGCTTATTGATGTGTCTGTTCAGTATGTGCCACTGGGTCTTACATGTATATAAAAAAAATGGCTTGTGTTGCTAGGAAGGAATGATGAGCCGTGAGTGTCCCTCATCATCGTCCTGTTCCGCCGTCTGCCAGTCTCACAGCTGAGTTTGGCAAAACTGAATGAAGGGTCATGACCAGAGAGTCAGTAGGTCCCATCAGTCCAGGAGACAAGGGGATGGACAGAGAAGCAGCACCAGGGTGAGCTGGGAAAGGTGCGGCTGTGAACTTACTCATACGACAGAAGTGACAGGAGTAAGATCAGCTGAGAAACCCCAACAAAAGCAAACCCGTGAAATACCCGGAGATGAAGACCATGACAATTAACCCAGTATAGAATAATCATGACCCACTTAAGTTTCCGATCGTCTCCACTTCAGGCTGTGTGAAAAATTCAGTACCTGTTGCAAAGCGTCACTGTTTCCTTCAGTCTTTCTCTCCCTGAGGCTAGTCCCGTAACTCTTCAGAAGAAAATGATCTGTTGAGCGAAGAATGAACAGGGTTGAATAAAATAGATCAGTGTATTTTGGTGACAATGATTATACCTTTTAAAGTTTTCATAAATAGCACTTTACTATTATCATTATTTTCTGCTCTGTAGATAGCACCAGTTCCAGAAGTTTTCTGATATAATTGAAATTGATTTTTTTTACTAAGCAGCGTATTTGGTATTTCTTTCTTTTTTTTTTTTTTTTAAAAGATTTTTATTTATTTATTTGACAGAGAGAGATCACAAGTAGGCAGAGAGAGAGAGGAGGGAAGCAGGCTCTCTGCTGAGGAGAGAGCCCGACATGGGGCTCGATCCCGAGACCCTGGGATCATGACCTGAGTCGAAAGCAGAGGCTTTAACTCACTGAGCCACCCAGGCGCCCCCGTATTTGGTATTTCTTCAGTGAAGCTCCAGCTCTCCTCCCCCAGGCCCGCCCCAAATCTCTGGTGAAGAAAACATGATTTCACTCCACCTTGTACCTAAGGTAACCTTGGCCTTCCTCTTCACAAAACTCTGAAGGCCTTGAACAGAGAGGGCGCGGGGCTTAGGTCCTCACAGTTCTGATAAAACATGGGCAGTCCAGCGAGGATCAATCTGGGATAGCCTTCTCCGGATTTGGCTTTTGAAGGTTTGCTTAGGACCTGAGGAGGTTTTTCTCTTTTCTTCATTACCAATTCTTGTCTGTTACGGTTTTAAACCATACATCCAACCTTTTTCGTAGAGGCCAGGTTTAAAATATCTTTCCTCATGGCACAATTCTAAACGCACGCTTTACCCACTTTGCAAATGCCTCCAGCTCACAGAATGAGAGAAAATCTTTCCGTGACATGGCGGTATCACCATCTCTTTTCAAGTGGGAGGGCTGCACGCCTACACAGCAGATTGGCGCTGCGTTGTGGTGTTTGTGCAGCCAAGTGCTGCACTTCTGAAGGGTAACTTGTGTAAGCGCTTTCTGCCTCTGGCCTTGGAGACTTCCCCCAGACAGCCGAGCCAAGGGGAGGTCAGGAAGGACCCCGCCCTGACGCTTCTTTTCTGTAAATGTTTCCCTGTGGTTCTCCACAGCCTCATGGAATGTATTCCTTTCAGTCTCCCTTGGAATCATTTGCGTTTCATTATTTGCAGATGGGAAAAAAAAAAAAAAAAAAAGAGGGGGCAAAATGATAGACAGGGAAGGATCGTCTTATTTAATATGCATATGGTTTCTGGCTTGAGTCTGAAATGTGTGCTTGGGCTCCAACTGACGGAGTCTGATAATAGGACATAGGGATCTTTCTTACTGTTTCCTATCTTCTTTTCTTCTTTCCTTTCATTTCCCTCTCCCTTTTTCCTTCTCTCCTTCCCCTACTTCGTGTTCCGTCTTAAGGCCGGTTTGCCCCCACACTGCCCGTTTACCCTCTTTTCCTTATGATGGAATCTTTTTGTCCTTCTGACTCTCAGATTTGTTCTAAATCGCTGTTAATGCATTTATCACTTTTGACATAAGGTGGTAGATTTTTTTTAGCTTGTATTTTCCTCCCCTTTGCAACTCTCTTCTTTCACTAATGGTGGGGAGTGACAACTAGTGATTACAGGAATACTGAAAATGCCACTGGGAACTCAGCAATAAGAGGTGCTTCATCAAGACGAAGACGTGCATTCAAGCCCGGAGCCCAGGCAACCCCCGCCCCCCACTCCTTTTAGCCTCGCTTTACTAGTAAAACCAAAGCAACCTCTTTCTACTTCCTGACCTGGAGGTTCTAGCGGAAAGCCTCAGTAAGCCCAAGGGTGCGCTTGGCCCCACTCATGGGCGCGTTGATGCTTCCCTCCCACTTGCAGTCTGCTCTGAAGTGAATGCTGTGTTATTTCTGTACCAGGCAAAAAACCTTTTTGTGTAAATAGAGATACAGCATTTGTGGCTGCTACATAATAAGCATAAGGAAAAAAAAAAAACCCAACCCAAACGATTCAGTGTATTTCCACGTTACCATCTTGTTTCCTCTTTCTCATTCTTCCTCTGTCCTTTTTTAAAACTCATCACGCTGACCTTTATCTCTTCCTTTCTCCACTTCTGACTTACTCAAGTGTGTGGCTGAGTCCAGAGTGGAGCTTAGGGAAGGACTGATCACATCAGAACTTCAGCATATGCTTATCCAGCGGAGCTCGGTGGAAAGCCAGACTGCAAGCAAACCCGCTCTGGTCTCCGAGGAACAGAGCAGCTGCTGGCCTTCATCGGGCACAGTCGTGAATTACCATGCGAGGTCCGAATCTTAGCGGGTTCGTGCATTCATTCAGCAGATGTTTGCTTGGCACTTCCCAGGGGCCTGGCTGCTCTAGTTCTGAGGATGCTACAGAGAATGGAGCAGACCAGCGTTCTTCTGCGCATACCCACTTGTTACAGTGTATTTTCAGTCTCCTAGGCAAGAGCAGGTGTTGTTAAATTTTTTTAAATTTTTTAATTTTTCTTTTTTATTTTTTCCAGAGCAGTTCTTACAAGTAACTCTAGCATCTTTTAGAAATACAATCACCAAAGTTTTAATGACTGTAAATATCTCCTTCCCTTTTATACATCTTCTATTTTTTTTTTAAAGAAACAGATGCTGCAAAATCAAAGTGAACTCTTTTTGTCTCACTTTATGTGTGTAGGACAGCCTTATTGCGGGACAAGTTTTACTTTCTCCTCCCCCGTTTCCTTGGCTCTATTGGGGAGGGGGGAAGAAAGAAGGAAAAAGAAAGGAAAGAAAAAGAAAAAAGACACATGTTTAGATTTTCGCCACCTGGTTATGGTTAGTTCTTTATTTTAAAATCGCTTTCAAAACAGATCAGACATTACACTGTTAAAAACAATTTTCACTGTCGGTATTGAATATCATACTGCGCTTGTAGTAATAACTGATAGATATCTAGAATAATCTTCAATAGGACTGAGACTATAAAGAACTGTCAATCACTGAGTTTAACTTTAAACACAGATGATTTGAATTCATGTTAGCCGTGCGAGGAAGCCAAGAAGATGGAATGGTGCTGCTTGGAGAAAAGATGATAGGATTACCTCTGCAGTTTGCCTTTCTCGCTGGTCGTTTGAGTCACTAAATCAAGGCAAAGTTTATGAAAAGCCTGTGGCTGAGGTCTCCCAACTCTTCATTCCTGCTGAGATTTTCCTATTATAAATCTGCTGTCAGAAATAAGTGCTTTCCTTGTGACTTAATTCTATGCAGGCCCAAACACCTTGGTTCAACACGTCGGCTGGGCGGCCTTGACGGTCTCGAGAGCAGCAGAAACCTCATTAACTTGAGCTGTTACAAAGAAAAGGGGTTCACATGCTCTCTGTCATTCACGGCTCTGGCAACAGCCCACAGATGCAGAAAGAAAACCATGAACTTGAGGGGGGTCATAGGGCCCAAACTTAGAGGGGTAGGAAGGACGCAGCCGCTGAAGGACAGAGTAGTAGGGTTATCCATTTAGCAAGAGACAATTCCACTTCTTCATATTTTCCATGCCACCTCATTTAAAAAATCGGTTATTTAAAAATATTTCTGTTGCTTCTTCATTAGCTAGACTTACACTGTCCAATACAGGAGCCACCAGCCACATGAGGCTATTTAAAATTTAAAATAATGAAAATCTAATAAAATTTCAAATCCAGTTCCTCAATTTGTACTCACCTCCTTTCAAGTGCCCCACATACCCATCTGGCTCAGGGCTCTGGAGTCAGCATGGATAGAACATTCCATCATCACAGAAATGTCCATTGAACAAGGCTGCTGTAGATGTTTGTAGACTGTCTCTGGGTCTCTGGCCACTTGACCCCTTTACATCAATCAGGAGTTTAAAAGGTTTAGGCAGCAAGGGCTGAACGCTAAAATTTAAGCATAATTCCATTCTGAATATTCTGATTTTGTGTTAGCTGTCTTCCTGTTAAAGCCATACGGATGGCTACTTTAATTTCTATGTCTTTGCGTATCATATGTGTCTGTGCTATGCAGCTTGTACTCCCCTGAGGCTCCAGTGCGCAGACTGTTCATTATCAGCCCGTAATGGACTAGGTGAGGAACCTGAGCGTAAGCGTTTGGACATTCTTATGGGGATTCAGCCTTGCAGCGACTTCCAGTCATTCACGTTGACTGTGTTTTATGAAAAGATCAGTCTGTGAGAGAATGGAAACTTTTTAAAAAGAAATAACTGGCCCCATCACCTTGCTTGAGAAAACAAAGTGTTATGAAAACTTTCGCCTTTGAAAACACATTCATCAGTTCACGTAAAAATTTCAGACAGGATCAGCTTATACAAGAGGAACAAAAAGCTCAATTCAGAGTAAAAAAATTATATTAAATGTATAGTTATTTGGCATGACTCTTAACTTAGTCTACAGTAGTTTTCTCCTTCGGCCTTGAATGTATATTAAGGACATGAAGGCCAGGTGCCCTTCTCTGTAAATCAGCTCCGCTTGTATGGAGAGCTCTACCACAGGGGGCCATGACCAGAGCAAGGGGTCAGGGCACCTGCAATCAAGAGATTGTGCTTGTTTATTATTTTTGGCCAAGTCGGGAAGATTTGTGCTTTAGCTCATAGAAGTTGCGACTACCTGAAAAGTATTACAGTATTTTTTTTCTTTTTCTTCTTCTTCTTCTTCTTCTTCTTCTTTTTTTTTTTTTAATAAAGATACTAGCTGGGCTTGAAAAAAAAAAGTATTACAGTATTTGACTTGAAAAATAAGTGTCGCTGTATCTTGGCACAAAGGAGAAGCTTCCCTGTGCTGTGAAGGGTTGTTCTGTACCATACGGAGTAGGCTTGGCCTTGTTGCCCTTCCATCCCTACTCTCTGCTCATTTCAGTGCACTCAGCACAAGGACCAGAATCACCGTGGGCTATGCATGTTGAGTTCCTGAATAAGTAATGTGTAGTATTAAGTGCTTATCTGCCTTCTTCTCCAACTGAATTCTGAGCTTTCCAAGGGAAGGAGATATGTTTAGCTCCCTTTATCTCCCTCGCCTTGCACAGTGGGTACAACATAGTGGAAACAAACACTTAACGATCAGGTCAGTCATTCCTTTCATTCAATATGGTACCAAATCAGTACTTCGATATTTGCCTCATCGGAGTGTTCCATAGTCCTGGATGTATGGAGTTTAAATTCCAGCAAGGTCAATGACTTGTGTAACCAGAAAACCCTTATTCTGAGCTACTGCTATTCCTCAGATCTAAAACGATAATACTGGCTTGTGTTGGAGACAATATAAGGAATAAGTTATTGTGAAATATTTTACTAAGAAATAAAGCTAAAATTCGTGTTACATGGACTATTGTTACCAGAAATTAGCCAGTATTCACTGGAACTTTCTGTAAAGCTTCGTTCCACGTGTCAGAGGAAGTTGGGAATTGCTGCTTGGGTTTGCAGAACCAAAACCTGCCCTTGGAAGGAAGATCTCAGGGCAGTCTGCTTCCCTCCCCCCATTTCCATTTCTTTGCATCACATAACTGACCCCGAAATCAACATTCCTCACCAAATAAATAAACCATTCAGTTTGTTTACCTTCTGCTGCTGCTTACTCATCACCTCAGGATTTCTGTGTTAGTCATTCTCCGGGAGCAACCACTCTCTGGGTCTTGTCTGGGAATTCTTGACCGGGAGCCCTACTGATCTAAGGAAGGAAGAAGCTGAGCCCTGAAGACATGTGGATGTTCCCTCCACCCATGACTCACATGAGCTGGATGTGTCAGGATGGGGGAAATGACTCTTACAGCCCCAAGCCGCCTTCTGGAGGCAGCTCTCAGGAGTTAGGAAGCTCATTCTGAGCAACAGAATATTCTGCTGACTTATAGGAGATTTGGGATATAGGAATATAGGAAATTATGGGATTTATAGGAGAAAACACAGACAGAAGTAGGCTCTGAAAGGAGTGAAGCTCTCCACCTTTAAGCTCACAGAGCTCATCCTCCTGGCCTTGGACTTAAAGCCGCATTCAGACCCATGAGAAACACCACCCCTCATGAGAGCTTCCACTGAAATGAAGAAGTATGGGCTGAGCATTACCTGGCCCATCACAGATGCAGCTGTGTGTTTCAGAGAGCCTGTGGATCTGATATGTCATAAACCAGGATTTCTCAGCCTCGGCACTGTTAGCATTTGGGGCTGCTTAAGTCCTCTGTAGGGGGCTGTTCTGTGCATTTTAGACTGTTTAACAACATCGCTGGGTTCTACCCACTAGATTCCAGTAGCAACCATCCCCAGATGTGACAACCAAAAACATCTCCAGACATTACCCAGTGTCCCCTGGGGGGCAAGATCACCTTGGATTAAGAACAACTACCATATGAAGACGCTCATAGGGTTCCAGATGTGCTGTTATTTCTCAGAAAGATCTGGTAACTTTGTTTTAGAAGTCTCTGGGAAAATGATTAAGGAATGTATACTTCATTTTATAACCAAAAAGTATGTATACCACCACTTGTATGAAATGCTCAGTTGAGTTCTGAACAAACCAATCAAAACTCTCTTTTCTGGACATGAATTTTATGAGCCAATCAAATGACAGTTCTTGCCATGTAGAGAATTTGGATATAAATCTTATATGAAATATACCAATAAGAATTGACATTGCCTCTTTGTCTGTTCACACAAATGGCTAACAGACACATGAAAAAATGCTCAACCTCACTTGGCTTCAGAAATACAAATCAAAACCGCAAAGAGATACCACCTCACACCAGTCAGAATGGCTAAAATTAACAAGTCAGGAAATGACAGATATTGGTGAGGATGCAGAAAAGGGGGAACCCTCTTACATTGCTGGTGGGATGCAAGCTGGTGCAGCCACTTTGGAAACCAGTATGGAGGTTCCTTAAAAAGTTGAAAATAGAGCTACCCTATGACCCAGCAATCACACTACAAGGTATTTACCCTAAAGATGCAAATGGAGTGATCTGGAGGGGCACCTGCACCCCAGTGTTTATAGCAGCAATGTCCACAATAGCCAAACTATGGAAAGATTCCAGATGTCCATCAACAGATCAATGGGTAAAGAAGATGGAATATTACTCAGCCATCAAAAAAAATCTTGCCATTTGCAATGACACAGATAGAACTAGAGAGCATTATTCTAAGTGAAATAAGTCAAGCAGAGAGACAGTTATCGTATGATTTCACTCATATGTGGAATTTAAGAAACAAAACAGAGGAGCATAGGGGAAGGGAGGTAAAAACAAAACAAGACAAAATCAGAGAGGGAGACAAACCAAAAGAGACTCTTAACCATAGGAACACACTGAGGGTTGCTGGAAGGAGGCGGGGTGGGATAACAGGGTGACCTCCATTAAGGAGGGCACGTGATGTGATGAGCACTGGATGTTATATACAGTTGACGAATCACTGAACTCTATCTCTGAAACTAATATTATATGTTAATTAACTGAATATAAATCAAATAAAAAAGAACTTGTCTGTTAATTTAACATGTAGAAATATTTATTAAGCATCTAATACATGCCAGGCATTTGAGCAAGACAAATCATCACTGCTCTTTATTTGTTTAGACCACAGTGAAGACAGATAGTCATTAGTTACTGATAGATGGCTAGGTTGCTCTACGCAGAGGAGCAGCTAAATGAGACAGGGTTTGGGGAAAGTGTTCCAGAGCAGATGAAGTTGAAGCTATATAGCTATGTTTTGAAGGATGAATAGGAGTTAACTGGATGAAGAAGCTGGCAAGAATGCCCAGGCAGAGGGAGCAATCTGTGTGCAGGCTCAGAGGGGTCAGGTAGTACAACACTGAGAGCTATGAGAGGCTCCCCCTGAGCAGACAGTTCCCTGGGGCAGGGCAGAAAATGCAGTGAGAGAGTCAAAGCCAGATCTTGCAGGGGCTTTGGGTGCTGAGCCTGAAGCCATGGTGGAAATTCACTGGCAGGATTGTAGCGGGGACAGGACCTCTTGGCAGCTCCTTTAAGCAACATGATAGGGGATAAATGGAAGGGCTCAGACTGGAAACAAACTCCAGTGAGGAGGGAGCAGCAGTAATTTGGGAGAAATTGATAGGGACCTAAAACAAGACCATGGCAGTGGGCTAAGGAGAAAGAGAGAGAAGTAGAGCTTTTAGAGATTAAAATCAAATCTATCAATTGACTGAATATAGAGACTTGACATAGAAGGGACATTTCTTATGGGTCCCACCCAGAGTTCTGGCTTCGCTGGATCACTGATGGGTTTTGATCCCAAAGATAAGAGAATCCGGGAATATCCATTTGGGGAAAGAACAGTAAGACAGACTGATTAAAACCTTGAGTTCTGAAATTAAATTTGACCTGCATTCATAGTCCTAGTTCTGCTGTCTACCAACTGCATGAACTAGCTTGGCTCGCCTAACTTCTCTGAGCCTGGCTTTCCTCACTCATTAAACGGGGCTAACGGTAGTACCCACCTGATAGGTTTTTGTAAGGAGTAAGTGAGATAACCATTAGGAAGAATGACACCTAGCACTTATTTTTTTTTTTTATTTGACAGACAGAGGTCACAAGTAGGCAGAGAGGCAGGCAGAGAGAGAAGGAGGGGAAGCAGGCTCCCCACTAAGCAGAGAGCCCGATGTGGGGCTCAATCCCAGGACCCTGGGATCATGACCTGAGCTGAAGGCAGAGGCTTTAACCCACTGAGCCACCCAGGTGCCCCGACACCTAGCACTTATTAAGTGCTCAATAAATGTTAGGCACTGTGTGAAGAATGGCCCTCTGGATTGTACAGTGCAGCATCTGAGCCCAGGTAGCTCAACTTCAGAGTTGGTGCTTGGAACCATCCGCACATCCTGCCTCCAGTAGGCAAGTGCAGATCAATTAAATGGTTGCAGCGTAGCCTGCACTAGGGGAGCAGTTCATCATAAGGATGACAAACTGGGCAAGTAATTAATCACAGGAGATTTTCTGTGCCAGATTAGGGAGTTTGACCTTGATCATATGTGAAGAACAAAGAAATACTGGGATTTTAAGCAAGGAGATGACAGGTCACAAATTTTTAGTTTAGGTTAGTTTAGATTTTATTTATTTATTTGTCAGACAGAGAGAGAGTGCGTGCATGGGCAGGGGAAGTGGCAGGCAGAGAAGCAGGCTCCCCACTGAGCAGGGAGCCTGATATGGGACTCGATACCAGGACCCTGGGATCATGACCTGAGCTGAAGGCAGACGCTTTACTGACTGAGCCACCCAGGTGTCCTACAAGTTTCATTTTAATATAATCACTTCAACAACAGTGTGGAAGGGCTAACCTAATACCACACAAAGGGGTTAGAGGAAAAGGCTGTCTTCCTTCCTTGTTCTTGTCTACCTGACCATATAGAAAACTTTATTTGCCAACTTGCTTTGCTTATTTACAAGTAAAGGGGAAATAAAACAATGAGGAAAACATGAGGTGTTCTGAGTGTGTTAGCATGAAATTTCTCTTAGTTGGTCCCCATGAGCTGCAGATGATGTGGATCCAGAAGGCTTCACTTTGCCTTAAAAGGCCAACCCTTGACACTGTACAAAGCAGGAAAGGAAGTGCTTTCATAGTTGGAGAGGAGCAGCCAAGCCTGTGGGACCACAGCAGGCTCCAACCCAGATGCTAAACCCTGTATCGTCTAGACCTGTCGGAGCGATTTGGTCTAATTAGCCTGTTCAAAAAAGAATCTTCAAATTTTAATGGTGCATAGTCGTGCTTGCAAACTTCCCTCTGCCAAGTATGAGCTCTAGAAATGAGGGTTCGAGGGCCCACAGTGGCTTGGCTGGAGGCCACGAGGGTGTTTTAATGACTTTGTATGGTTTAATGACTTCATTCAGGTAGAAAAATTTGGATTAGAGAGGGGTGATAAATGAGGTAGTAGCCATCTTGACAGGTGAAGCTTGATGAGAGCGTGTCAGATAATCTGCAGAGGAGTATTTCTGCTTCAAATCTAATTGGAATTGGCACTTTCCTTTCTTTGAGAGTCTTGATGCTAGAGCATGAGGGGTGGGGAGAGCTCTGGGGGACAGCTGGCAGATTTGAGTCCCAATCTAAGCTCTGACTAGCTGGCGGTGGGAACTTGGGTGGAGACTTGAACTCCATGGATGGCCATAGCTCAGCCATTAAGAGAAAAGACTCAGTCATTAGGAGGGAGGAAAAAGAAGGGGAGGAGGAGGAAGAGGGGAAGGAAGAGGGAAGAAAGAAGAAGAAAATGGGAATGGTGATTTCCAGTTACCTTGTTTGTGATCTAATTATCTGAGCATCTTGCTCTGTGGTTCCTAATCTCCCAACAGTACCCCCATCGCTCTTTATGGATCTCTGCAGGTGTACATTGTTATGACTCAGTGATTCTGTGAAAGTTCTAGGAATGATTGGGAATGGCAGAAGATGATGACAAAGCCTTCCTGTATTATAGGAGGTGATATTTCAAAACCTGGAGGCTGCCTCAACAGAAGCCAGGGGCAGGAGTGAGGATTGCATGTGTTGTAGAAAAACTGTGATGATCAAATCACAATGGCCATGTTTGTTTTGTTCTCCATTGCTGGTCTACCTGAAGACTGCTAGCTGCTTGATCAAGCTAGCTGCTACCTGAAGACTGCTAGGACTGAATCTGTAGCCTGGCTGGTACTGCTACCAGACAACGTTTATTTTTAAATCTAGTGATTTTGTTGCTCTCACTGCTCCATCAAATCCCCAGGCTTTAGCCTAGCTTTCAAGCTGTCTGTCGCCTAGCTTCCTGCCTTACCACCACTCTTGTCCCTTGCTCCCTTGTTGTCCAGCTTTCTTCCCTCACCCTGGAATGTGTGTTCATTCTCTCCTGACTTCACACCTTCCTTCCTCATGTACCCAGAATGATTCAGCACAGAAACAAGAGGTTCCTTTATGGCCCAAGCCCTGGGCTCAGAGCTGGGAGGACAGAGAGAAGTCCATACTGAATTTAATATTCATGTGCTTTTGAAGAGCAAAATATGGGGTGGAATGGAAACCCAGAACATCTCACCTAGAGGATATACATGTCACCACCCAATTGCTTGCCCATCTTATCTGCTCTCTGAAGCCAAGCTCATGCCTGCAGGAAACCCCAATCTACCTGAGTGTTCGTCTAATAACCCACAGCTGACACACTCACTCTAGTCTCGACAGGACTTAGAGTCCCTCTCACACACTTTGAATCTTTATTTTCTATTCTGTTGGTACTGTGTGAGGCGCTTTGCGCTCTTCATCCCCAAATCCTACCACAACCCCACAATAACTGTCTCTGTGGGTCTTTCCAGCCCTTTGTTTCTATGATGAGTCTTAACTGGAATGTCTCTCTTCTCTTCTATTGCATAATCTTCTTCCATCTTGCACATTTTTGTGGCTGGGTGGGCCATGGGACATAATTATTATTACAATTGCCTGACCTTAATAACTAACACCTTGTAGCCTTTTAACCACTGACAAAGCATCTCTAGATCCATTATCTCATTGTCTTACACAAGAACTTTGTTATGTAATTAGCGCATATATTAATTAGCATCCCTGATTTACAGAGGAGAAAATAAATCCCACAGGAGCTTAGAAACCTGTCTTTTGTATATCATATTACAAAAGGTCATGAATAAGATCATGTTGCCCCTGCGCTATCTCTGGGGAAGAAATGTGTAGGTAATTTACCTACCTCAGAATTTCTGATGGGAAAATCATCTGCCTGGGTTATGTCACTGCTTAGTACCTAAGGTTCCTTAACCCTCTTTGACATTAGTTGAAGCCTTGTGGATTTACAGTGCTTCTTCTCAACAGAGAGCTGAGCGGATCATGTAGCAAATGTGTATGACCCCACTCACCCTGGTATTTATCCTGATATTTACTTCTCTGCCCATTGTTATGCATTTGCAATGCTCTTTCATATTCTTGGAATAATACTCTGCATTCCTATCTCTCCATCCTGGTCTAGGTACCACCATTCCTCAAGATCCCACTAAAATTAAACTCCACAAACAATCTGCTTCCTTTTCTTCTCTCTGCCTGTACTCTCCCTGTCAGCAGTCAGCTTGACCCCTACCTACTGAATTACCACAGCACGTCTCTGAGCAGTCTCTCTTCTGATGTCGATATTTACATGCAGTTGTCATTACCCTGCTCAAATGCCCAAGTCTTTGAGTTCGAGCATCTCTCTAGATTTCGTTTCTGTGGCCCTAATTGAGATGGAGCCCATGCTTTGCACATAGTAGGCTCTCAAGACTATGCGTCCAGTTGTAATCAAGAGAAGAATTATTTTTTAAAAGAGCCACTTCATTTGGGTGAGGACACCCAGCATGAAATGGAAATAACTGAGAACAGGCAAAAAGAAAAAAAAAAATCAGGACTGCACGCTCTAACCACTTGACAGGTTCTCCATTCCAGATAGGACACTAGTGGTCATTGTGTCTGTTGTCCCAGTGTCATTTTTACTTTCACACTGAGCCTTTGACGTGAAATCTCTCCTAGCACTGCCGAGTTTGTTCTTCTGTTTGGGGGAGTGTTCAAGAGAAAGTTCTGGAGCCTCAGGTGAAGGGCTGCTCCATTTATTCTCAGATTCTTTTGACCAACTTGGTGTTTCAGCAGCTTGAGAAATGAAGGAAAGAACCATGTCTGTCTAGACTGACCAGAAAGTAAAAACAAGGAGCACTTTGAAATCTGTGAATCTGACCACAACTGAGAGTTGTACTTAGTCCAAGTAACTGGAAAATCAGTTTCTTGGATTAGACAAATGCTTCCCTTAAGACTCTCAAACTGCCAGCTTTCTTCTTTTATAATTAATAGAAAATTATTGCACTGACAGACAAGGGACTTCATATTGGAGCCAACGTTGAAGCCAGAGGAAATAATTCAGCCCCAAATAGAGTTGTTAATGCCAGGATAAAAGCAAACAAGTGTGCTAATGATCTTCCCTTAGAATTGGATGGTGATGAATTTTGATATATTTCCAGGTGGAAAATATATCAGTTCTCTCTGGGCCGGGGACTAGACCTCAGAACGAGAAAATGCTGAAATGAAAAGTACTCACATGATCTCATTTCCACTTTCTAGAGGATACTAATGCTGAAAAGAGAGTTAGTTCCCATTTCAAGGAACAAGATCTTTGGGGTATAGGCATCCATGACAAGATGGTAGTGGGGTAGGAGGAGCCCTGATTTCCTTGACCGGGACCGCCGTCCCTCAGCTGGCTACAGGAATCACACGCTGGTTTCAAGATGTAGCCCTTCTTTGCTGTTCTTCGTGTGTTCAGTCTTCCTACCATCCAGCAAATATTTATTGCCACTTACCACACACCCAGCTCGTTTCTGGGTGCTTTGGGTATAGCAAAGAAAGGTCGCAGTCCCATCGGAGCCTTCCCATTCTGTGGCAGGAGACAGACAGCAGATGCCTACATAAGTAAATGTATAAGATCAGTTAGTTATCCATACTATGAAATGAAAAAAAAAATCAGGGTCAGGGAAAACAAGGGCCATGCGCCAGGGCAGAATGGGGTGAGGCATTGCTGTGTCATACAGGTTGCCTAGCGAAGACCTCACAGATGATGTGACATTTGAACAAGGACCCTAAAAAGGAAACGAGGAAGACACGTGCATACTTGAATAGAGAGTATTTCTGGCAGAGGGAATAGCAAATGCAGAAGCCGTAAGATGTGAGAGTTCTTGGCAAGACCAAGAAGAGCCTGGGGGCAGCTGTCTTGGTTGAAGCAGGGTCAGCAAGAGAAGAGTGAAAGCCATGCATTGGGAGCTGGGGTGGACTCATCCTGTAGGCACAGTTTCTCGTCCTGGTGAGAACAAGTCTGAGCAGACCGCCCTGTAGGAAACAAGAACACTTCTGACTCCACGCATGCAGCGTGAAGCAGCCTCCTCACAGTGCTCAGACCATACAGAAACTGAGAGAGGCGAGGAAAGAAAAGGGGGGGTCTATCTGATAGAACCTGGGTGGCCGCTGTGTTTTCAGCTGTGCCACAGAAGGACTTTGCCACTCGTGAACCTTGTTCTCTGCCGGTCACCCTTGTTCTCTCCTCCAAACCCACTGAGACATCGCCAGCCTTCAGAGCCTCTTTCAAGCAAGGGGGAGACAAGTGGGGTTTGAAGTCTGCCTTTATAATTCAGTAGCTGGGTGACTTTCAGCCAATCATGTCACCTCTTTGCGTCTCCATTTCCTCATCCGCACCATCAAATGTACTTTAAGTAGATTCACCAATTAAAAAAATCAACATTATTCAAAGAGGGCAATTCTGTAATCAACAACTGAGGAAACTGTGGCTCAAGGAGTTGAGTAAGCCATCAAAGTTTGCCACGAGATGGTAGAAGCAGAATTTGAACCTGCGTGGCAAGGCACAGGACTCGCGCACTTAACCTCTCGTTACCATGCACGACAGTGTGCGTGCCACAAGAGATCATGTAGAGAAAATACGGAACACACAGTAGGTACTCAGTAATTATTGGCAGCTGGCTGTTTGTACTTGACCGAGTTGTAAGTAACAGAGAAACTGACCCAGAACAGCTTAAACCAAAAGGAAGTTTGTTGGTTCTGACAAATAAAAATCAAGACCCTGGATTCTAGACACACGCTGGCTGCAGCATGCGGTTCAGTTTAGGTTTCAGACTGTTAGTTATCACCCTCCGCCTCTTGGCCATGTTTTATCTATTGATTCTTGGTCATGCCCTATATGGGGTGGCAGGATGGCTTTGGTTCCACATCACTCTCATACCAGGCCTATGGAGGAGATGGGGAGGGTGACATGTGTCCTGGTTTAGCCAGAACGGTCATTCAGTCCAATATGAGAGAGTTTCCACCTCCACCCGCACGTCCCAGTTTGCCCTGACCATCCCCATTCATACCTGCCAGCCATGCTTAAATATTCACTGCCCCCTCCCTCCCTCTCAGAAGTACCCCAGTTTGGACACTGGATTACATGATCGTTCTACTGATTACCAGAGAAAAATACTCAGATTGTCTCATTGGCCATTGTCCCAGATACAAAGTTATCCCCTGAATCTTAAATAGGATTTATTTAGCTGGGAGTGGGGAGGGTTGGGGAGACCAAAGAAGAATAGAGGGACTGTTAGTCCAAGAGGTGGATTCTGGGTGGTCAAAGCCACAATGTCCATTACAGTTCCTTTATCTTCCTTTGTACGTTTTCAGTAAATACTCAGAGTCTGTCAGTGATGATGAGACCTAGTGATCAAGGAAAGGAACCTTAAAATTTGAGATTGAATTGGGGAGATTTGGGATCCAGCTAAAAATGAGAAACCACCAGGGGGCACCTGGGTGGCTCCGTGGGTTAAGCCTCTGCCTTCAGCTCAGGTCGTGATCTCAGGGTCCTGGGATCAAGCCCCGCATCGGGCTCTCTGCTCAACAGGGAGCCTGCTTCCTCCTCTCTCTCTCTCTGCCTGCCTCTCTGCCTTGTGATCTCTCTCTCTGTCAAATAAATAAATAAAATCTTTTTAAAAAAGGAGAAACCACCGGGAAAATGTACTCTTTAGAACTAAAGAAATGAGATTATTTGCTTTAAAATAGTAAAAAAAAAAAATGCTTAACAACCATACTGGGGTAAATAAATATGAATCATTACTTCTCCCAAGAAATGTAGAGATGTAGAGTCTTGGGTAGAGAAGTAAACTCATAAAAACTCATAAATCCTACTTAAATACATAGTAGATGAAGTGGAGAATGAGAAAAGCCACGGTCTTAAATATACTGGTTCTTTGGATGAGGAAAGTATTAAGGTACCCAACTGAACTGTTTTGAAGGGCTCAAAGGGGGAAGAAATCCCTTCCAGTAAGGGAGAACAGGAGAGATTTGATGACCCGGGGGTCATTTGAGTCAGACCTTGAAGTACATCTGGATTTTACAGGTGGGGGAGATGTGAAAATCTGAGGCCTCAGGCACTCCAGCCAAAATCTTGCCCTCGTGCTTTTGCTTCCTCTACCTAGAATGCTTTGCCCACCTATCCACAGGGCTTGGTCCCTCACTTCCCTGGGGCCCGTTTTCAAACGCCATCTCTCCGAAGGGACCTCTCGAGCTACCTGTGTAAAAATCGTGATACCCTCCCTCTTTCCTGCCTTGCTTTTCTCCTTGGCTCTTGAAATTCCCTAACCTACCACAGACTTTCATCACTTATCTTGGCCACTATGTCTCCCCTCTTCTAGAATGCAGGCTCCATGAAGGCAGGAAGTTTTGTCTGTCTTGTTCCCTGCCTGTGTCTCCAGCACCTGGAAGAGTGCCGGACACATAATTAAGTACTCATATTTTGTAAAAGGAAGGGAAGGAGACGGTCTAGATGAGGGGGAAACATGAACCAGAGGGTGGACAGAATGTGGAAGTTTGGGTAGCAGACACAGTATCAGTAGAGGAAATTCAGGCAAGAAGAACATGGTGGGGCCAGACCCTAGAGGACTGGAAGATGTGGCCCAGGAAGCCAGCTTTGATTCTGCATGTGATGAGAACTCTCAAGGCTTTTGCTGGGAAATGTACAGAAACAGTTCTGTGCTCATCAGACTGTGGTGTTTGTAGCAGGGTTCGGCAAAGAGGAAGGCTGGAGGTGAGAGATTCAAAGAGATGGAAGTAACAAGATCTGATCCTGTGAAGAAAGGGAATGCCTGAGAACGGGTACCGGCGGGTGACCTGGATGCGCCGTGATTGATGTGACAGCTGCTCTGACATTAATAGTCAGAGCTGCCAGTTCTTAGAGATGGGAGACAGCACTTTCTCCTTAGGAACAATTTCTTCATAGGCAACACAATGTTTCTAAATGGGTTTTACTTATTTTCCTCTGTTTTTACTACTTAACATAACACAATAACTGTTTTCGTACCTGGAGACCTTGAGCTTTATCTTCCTCTGGGACGAATCTGCCTTCGCTGCTCAAAGTAGAAGTGATGACTTCTCCCTCCCCGGGAGCCCCGTTTTCCTGTCGCAAGCAGTGCTCCTACCAGGAGGAAGTGCAGAGATTGCACGTGTGGAAAAATGGGAGAGGAATAAGGTTATCCAAAATGAAAAGTAGTCAGCACAAGGGATTTAAATCTGAAAAAGGGAAACTAGAGCTTCTCCCTTTCCAAGCAGCCAAGAATGACATTTGCAAATGTTTTGAATTAATGCCCATAGCATATGTGTGTGTGTGTAGACATCTATACAGGTAAGGCTATTAAGGATAGAGTCTGTGCCCTATACAACTCCAGGAACCCCGAGTCCCATATTCACCTGGAACCCAAGGGGAAGGCTGCTTTCTGGAGCTGTGCAATGGACGGTTGTGTTTCCAAGAAGGCAGAAGAGAGGACTGATTTGAGGGTTGGCCCCACTCTTTCAAAATCTTTCTCTTTCTCGGGTCCTGCTGTAGTTTGCTATTAGAGGTGAATTTATTTGTGTTAGCATTCTCTACACCATCCAGCTGCTCTCATCTCTCTCAGCTTGAAGAGACGGGGGCTGGAAAAATATAAAAGACAAAAGAGGGGGAGGACGGAGGGTGCCATTTCATGCACAGTGGAGTCAAGTGCTCGTCTGCTTTGAGCAACATTGGAGAATTAAGTTGGGGTGAGATGGGAATAGGCCTTAAATGCTGAGCCAATTTAGGCATTAGGGAGCTATTCAAAGTTTCTAACAAGGGAAATTTATGGAAATACGGGCCAATCAAGCCTTCCCATAACCAAACATCAGATGGTCTAGTTACCCATGGGCTCCCACCTGGGCATCTCCGAGAAGAGCATCGTTCTCTTCCTGGTCTCCATCCTTCCATACAAGCTGGCTAACCCACATCAGCTTGGTTCAGCACATATTTACTGCATACGTGTTATCTATCAGCACAGTTACTAGTTGCAGAAACAGCTGCTAAAAAGTACTATTCTCTGGCTTCCTCTCCGTTTTGAAGATTTGCTTTCATTTCCTCCCATTTGCAATGCCTTGGGTGCCATTCCACCAGGAAGTACGCTTTCCAAGTACTGTCATGTTAGAGCCTTAGGAGAGAACTGATGTGGCCTGCAGTGCTAACAGGAGCGCTCTGTACGATGAGAAATGTATGTTTTCTTTACTCTGGCCAGATTTTTCTAGACCAGAAAGTGAAGGCTTTTTAAATATTAGCATGTAGTATATTTAACAAAGTGCTTACAGAAAATCCCACAAAATATGTCTTTCCTGCATATTTTTAAAGCACAGAGGCGCTTACCTCGGTTTGTGTAAGCATTCAGTGGTGCGCGTTATACTTTATTTTGGCCACCGTGGTACAGATTGGGAGGGTGGCTCTCTTTGGACTCCTGGCAAAGTCGGCTAACTGTACACAAAGTTGGTCCAAGGCTAGGGTGACTTGAGTGAGTTCTGTGCGAGAGCCCTCACTGTCTGCTGTATAAACACATGTCTAAATTCAGTCCGGTTCCTCTTGCCCACTGGCAGCTGAACCCTCCTAGGACAAGTTCTCATCATCTGCTGCTTGGGCTCCACCTCTAGTTTCCCTTCTTACTGTCTCCCTCATTCCAGGCTTCCCCAATCCCCTCCAACCTCTGTATTCTTACACAAAATCAGACCTAGTCTCTTGTGTTTTTAAAAAGCTTTGGTTTTCCTGTAGGGATGGTTGGCAACAATAATTTTCATCAAGAGTCAGGCCATCTCTTGAATATATTAGAATGTGCATAAAGGGCTGGCTGGGCAGAAGATAAGTGAGGTTTCAGAAGCCATATCTGTCATGACCAGTGCCTTGAATTACTTCTGAAATTTTAAATACTGTGCACTAAATGAGAGTTTTGTTGATTAAAAGGGGGCTACTGATCTCTGGAAAGAAGTCCAAACTTGCTCTGTTATGTAGGGTCCTACATGATGTGGCTCATAACTATCTTTCCAGGTCAAGCACCTGTCTTGATGTTGCTCATCTCAGTACTTGACATTGATGATCCTGACAAGAGAGGTCTTTGGGGATTTTCTGTCTGCTTGTGGAGATAGATGCATAAACTTAATTTCAGGTGCTCTGGGATGTGTCCTAGAGGTAGAGTGGTGGAACAGTGAAAGAGTCAACAGACCTTGTTGAGAGGAAGTGTTAAAGCTCCTGAATTGCTTGCATGGGCTAGTGATAATTCCCTCCTGAATATTGACAGGAAGACCAACACAGACACGAAAGATCTACGTGCAGTGTTTTTGAGGCATGAACCTACCGGGACACTGGGTGATTATGCATTGTCCAGAATGGAAGATGAGATGGAAAATACAAGAAGAAGTTATGGGATTTTATACTAACATTTTAAGGGTGTTATAGAGGGTTTGTGTGTGTGTGTGTGTGTGTGTGTGTAGAAAGGACACATAGATGTGTTTTGTTTTTTTTTTTAATAACAAAATGGAACTACCAAAAATGTAAAACAACACTGGGAGTGCAAAATTGAAAGGACTTAGAGTCTCCTTCTTACAGGCCGTGATGCCAAAGAGAAATTGAAGGTGGTTTGTATTCTGGTGTCCCAACTGGGAACCCATGTGAATGGTGGTACCGCTTAGTAGGATAGAGAATGTAATCAAAGAGCAGGTCTGCACAGAAGGTAGGAGTTCTGCTTGGAACATGTCAGATGTGAGGTACCTGTGGGCTGCTCGTGTTGGAACACACAGTATAGTCTCTGGAGCCTGGAAGGGATATGTTGGCTGGACATACCAATTTGTGGGTGATGATGGACGATGTGGGTGGAAGTAGTATCCAGAGCGGCATTGGATATGAGAAAAGATGAGGCCAAGGACAGAACTGCAAAGAATACCGCCATTAGAAGGAATTATTTTTTAAGCTGAGAATCAATCTTAATTTTTCTGTTTTCCTCTGTTCCTGTTTTCCTTTGTTTTCTATTGAAAAATTTAAAAGTAAGTTTTTAAAATAGTCATCATCAGAAATATTTATACATAGAATTATAGAAAAGTATGTAGGGCATCTGTCCTTAAGTTGAAAGCAATACACCTGAAAAAACCAAAACACAAAAAAGTGCCTTTGCCTCTCTTCAGGTGTGTTCACCGACAGTAGCACAGTCACAGGCTCGATTTAGATCTGATTCTGTGTCCTTGCCATCCCTTTCATCTTTTGGAAACGACTTTCTCTTCTTTTCTAAGCCACAAATTATTTTATCCATTCCAGCGTTTATGATTTTTCACATTCGAACTGATGATGTGTTATAGTTAAATTAGCAGTCCTTGTTTTTCTAAGTGGCACATAAAGTCATTTTGCATCTTAGAGTCCTTAATCCTGCTCTAGACAAAGTCACATGGTATTGCTTTGTATCAAGATGTCCTTTGGACTTGAGAACGATGGGGTGAAACGGCCCATTTTGCTCCCCAGCCTTCCTCCACCTGACCAGACTCAGTCTTCCATGAGGTGACACGTGGAGGGGGCCCGAGCCCCCTCAGGAAAGGCCAGGAACCAGGCAGCAAGGGCGAGGGCTGGGCCCTCAGGCCCTCTTAGCCTGGGTTTTTGCAGGCCCTGAGAGAGCCGAGGAAAGTGAGAACCCGTTGACCTTATAAAAACAAGCGCTTCTCTTCACAGAGGGCCGCCCTGTGTTGCTCAGGGTTCTGGTTGCAAGCAGCAGGCACTAACTCCAGTGGGATTTATTGGAAGGAAATCTGGTGTTGACATCACCTCTGGTGAGATTTATTGGAAGGAAATCTGGTGTTCACAGGATCAACAGGAGGCAGAAGGAATGGGCTTAAAACGGAGCAGAGACCAAGGGAACGCAGACTGTGGCTCTCTGGAACAGCCTGGCCAGGATGTTGGGACACTGCTGCCACTCCGGCATGCTGCCAGAAATTGATCCTCACTGTTCCCTTGGCCTCGGCTCCTGGCTCCAGAGACAGAGTCCCAGTTAGGAGCGTCCACCCTGACTGCCGAGACCCTGCCTGGATTCCGGTCACTGGGAGATGGGGAACAGGAAGGTGTCTCCCCTGGGGCTTCAGGAGAAGAAACTAGGGGTTCAGCATGTCACGAACAGAACAGTACAAGAGGAGCACCCCGGACAGAAAGGGGGTTTGAGGTTGCATTGCCGAGAGTGACAGACATTCACCACGCTCCCTCCCAGAGTTGCAGCTCTGTGAGGCCATCAGAGCAGGTCAACAACTGGAGGACGGAGCTTTGGCTTCATTCTGAAATGCGGGTTGGCGGAGCAAACAGCGCTGCGGGAGCTCACACAGAGGCTCGGGTCTCGCGCTCAGTGTGTCACGTGCGAGTGCCGTTGGACACGCAACTCCTCGTTCTTGGGCTTTTCGGAAATCGTAAGGAGGAGGACAGTGGTTACCAAAGATTTCCCCAACCATGAAGAACTGAATGCAGCCGCTGTAGATGGCGGAACCCAGGTGCTAAATAAAATAAAGTGTCTAAAAGATGCCATTGTTTGAAATTAGCCCCGCAGACTGACAGGTAATTAACTTCTGCCGCTAGTTTAATTTCTCGTGTGGACCCGGTACAGGAAACCATACATGGGTGGTAATTTTTTTCCCTCCAATCTCAGAGGAAATGTAACCGGGTATGAACTAGTGGCACAACTCATATATCAGTAGTCGGTAGCAGGTCTACATAAATCCTTTTCTTTAAAGTTATTTAACTGTTTTGAAAACGGTTTCAACAGAAGTAATTCCAATTGCCCCAGAAAGGAAACCAGAGTCTTAAAGAAAAATAGACTCTCTTTGCTGAGCAAGGCAAACATATCAGTATGCAGAGAAAAGAACCAGTCTCTTGTGTTTTATTTCCTGAACAAATCTACTGAAACACTTACTTTGTGTCTTTAAAAGGCTGATAGACAAAGAATTCTGTGGCCACTAAAAATTAATGCCTACAACTGGTTTGTAACCACTTTAAAAAGTCAGGTATTCTTTTTTCCTTTTTTAAAAAAAGTTGCTTCTCTGTTATTCATAGTATTTCATTGTGGAACGTTGCCCATATTATAAACACAGTAAGTGTTTGGTTTTTTTAAATTCATCAAAAATATATTCTCTGGGGAAGAATTTTTCTATTTAAATAGTTAGATAACCTGCGGTTTCCCCACATACTTCATGTGTAAAATAACACATTTCTGTCCCCAACCTAGCCCTGTGTATAGCCAAGCCCTTTTAGACTATTTTCTTTCTTTCTTTTTTTTTTTTCTGTTTGAAATGGGATTTGCTTTATTCACAGTGATAATACTGTTTATGCCAAACAAGTCACCACATAAAACTCTTGAAAATATTGTCTCATTTGATCCTTACATAAACCTATGGTTTTATTATTATTGTAATATTATTAACCACATTTTTTTTTCATTTTATTTATTTTTTTCAGCGTAACAGTATTCATTCTTTTTGCACAACACCCAGTGCTCCATGCAAAACGTGCCCTCCCCATTACCCACCACCTGTTCCCCCCACCCTTGACCCTTCAAAACCCTCAGGTTGCCCCAACCTCCCACCCCTGACCCTTCAAAACCCTCAGGTTGTTTTTCAGAGTCCATAGTCTCTTATGGTTCGCCTCCCCTCCCCAATGTCCATAGCCCGCTCCCCCTCTCCCAATCCCACCTCCCCCCAGCAACCCCCAGTTTGTTTTGTGAGATTAAGAGTCATTTATGGTTTGTCTCCCTCCCAATCCCATCTTGTTTCATTTATTCTTCTCCTATCTCCCTACCCCCCCATGTTGCTTCTCCATGTCCTCATATCAGGGAGATCATATGATAGTTGTCTTTCTCCGATTGACTTATTTCACTAAGCATGATACGCTCTAGTTCCATCCACGTTGTCGCAAATGGCAAGATTTCATTTCTTTTGATGGCTGCATAGTATTCCATTGTGTATATATACCACCTCTTCTTTATCCATTCATCTCTTGATGGACATCTAGGTTCTTTCCATAGTCTGGCTATTGTAGACATTGCTGCTATAAACATTCGGGTACATGTGCCCCTTCGGATCACTATGTTTGTATCTTTAGGGTAAATACCCAGTAGTGCAATTGCTGGGTCATAGGGTAGTTCTATTTTCAACATTTTGAGGAACCTCCATGCTGTTTTCCAGAGTGGTTGCACCAGCTTGCATTCCCACCAACAGTGGAGGAGGGTTCCCCTTTCTCCACATCCTCTCCAGCATCTGTCATTTCCTGACTTGTTAATTTTAGCCATTCTGACTGGTGTGAGGTGATATCTCATTGTGGTTTTGATTTGTATTTCCCTGATGCCGAGAGACGTGGAGCACTTTTTCATGTGTCTGTTGGCCATCTGGATGTTTTCTTTGCAGAAATGTCTGTTCATGTCCTCTGCCCATTTCTTGATTGGATTGTTTGTTCTTTGGGTGTTGAGTTTGCTAAGTTCCTTATAGATTTTGGATACTAGCCCTTTATCTGATATGTCGTTTGCAAATATCTTCTCCCATTCTGTCAGTTGTCTTTTGGTTTTGTTAACTGTTTCCTTTGCTGTGCAAAAGCTTTTGATCTTGATGAAATCCCAATAGTTCATTTTCGCCCTTGCTTCCCTTGCCTTTGCCGTTGTTCCTAGGAAGATGTTGCTGCGGCTGAGGTCGAAGAGGTTGCTGCCTGCATTCTCCTCAAGGATTTTGATGGATTCCTTTCTCACATTGAGGTCCTTCATCCATTTGGAATCTATTTTCGTGTGTGGTGTAAGGAAGTGGTCCAATTTCATTTTTCTGCATGTGGCTGTCCAATTTTCCCAGCACCATTTATTGAAGAGGCTGTCTTTTTTCCATTGGACATTCTTTCCTGCTTTGTTGAAGATTAGTTGACCATAGAGTTGAGGGTCTATTTCTGGGCTCTCTATTCTGTTCCACTGATCTATGTGTCTGTTTTTGTGCCAGTACCATGCTGTCTTGATGATGACAGCTTTGTAATAGAGCTTGAAGTCCGGAATTGTGATGCCACCAACTTTGGCTTTGTTCTTCAATATTCCTTTGGCTATTCGAGGTCTTTTCTGGTTCCATATAAATTTTAGGATTATTTGTTCCATTTCTTTGAAAAAAATGGATGGTATTTTGATAGGGATTGCATTAAATGTGTAGATTGCTTTAGGTAGCATAGACATTTTCACAATATTTATTCTTCCAATCCAGGAGCATGGAACATTTTTCCATTTTTTTGTGTCTTCCTCAATTTCTTTCATGAGTACTTTATAATTTTCTGTGTATAGATTCTTAGTCTCTTTGGTTAGGTTTATTCCTAGGTATCTTATAGTTTTGGGTACAATTGTAAATGGGATTGACTCCTTAATTTCTCTTTCTTCAGTCTTGTTGTTGGTGTACAGAAATGCAACTGATTTCTTTGCATTGATTTTATATCCTGACACTTTACTGAATTCCTGTACAAGTTCTAGCAGTTTTGGAGTGCAGTCTTTTGGGTTTTCCACATATAGTATCATATCATCTGCGAAGAGTGATAGTTTGACTTCTTCTTTACCAATTTGGATGCCTTTAATTTCTTTTTGTTGTCTGATTGCTGAGGCTAGGACTTCTAATACTATGTTGAATAGCAGTGGTGATAATGGACATCCCTGCGGTGTTCCTGACCTTAACGGAAAAGCTTTCAGTTTTTCTCCATTGAGAATGATATTTGCGGTGGGTTTTTCATAGATGGCTTTGATAATATTGAGGTATGTGCCCTGTATCCCTACACTTTGAAGAGTTTTGATCAGGAAGGGATGCTGTACTTTGTCAAATGCTTTTTCAGCATCTATTGAGAGTATCATATGGTTCTTGTTCTTTCTTTTATTAATGTGTTCTATCACATTGATTGGTTTGCGGATGTTGAACCAACCCTGCAGCCCTGGAATAAATCCCACTTGATCGTGGTGAATAATCCTTTTAATGTACTGTTGAATCCTATTGGCTAGTATTTTGGCGAGAATTTTTGCATCTGTGTTCATCAAGGATATTGGTCTGTAGTTCTCTTTTTTGGTGGGATCCTTGTCTGGTTTTGGGATCAAGGTGATGCTGGCCTCATAAAATGAGTTTGGAAGTTTTCCTTCCATTTCTATTTTTGGAACAGTTTCAGGAGAATAGGAATGAGTTCTTCTTTAAATGTTTGGTAGAATTCCCCTGGGAAGCCGTCTGGCCCTGGGCTTTTGTTTGTTTGGAGATTTTTCTTTTTTTTTTTTTTTAAGTTTTTATTTATTTTTTTATTTATTGAGAGGGTGTGAGGAGGGGCAGAGGCAGAGCAAGAGAGAGAATCTCGGGCAGACTCCCCATTGAGTGTGGAGCCCATGTTAAACATGGAGCTCGATCCCCTGATCCTGAGTTATGACCTGAGCCGAAATCAGGAGTCTGGTACTTAACTAACTGAGCCACCCAGGTGCCCCCTTATAGACTATTTTCTGTCATTTTGACTCTTCCAGGACTTAATGTCTAAAATAAAGACCCTTATACTTGCAAAAGGTGAGAGCTCGATACTGCTTAGAGCTGACTTACTCAAGTCATGCAGTGAAACTGATTTCATTTTAAGAACCAGAAGATGGTAATGTACAAACAGATGGCTCTGAGAAAAGCAAAATTATTTTTGACAGTTCTTTCATCAGTGGAACAGATAATAAGTTCACTTAAACCTTCACCCATTATACCCCTTGGATCCACAGAACGAGATGGAAGGATCTGTTATTATCAGTCTTCCAAAAGATCTTCACCCTTAATTCCTTGAAGGTTTTGCTGAAATGTCACCTCAATGTGGCCTTTCCTGGTCACTCTGATTTAAACTTCAACTCTTCCTCCCCTTACCAGCTTGCCCAATCCCCTTTTCTGGCTTTCTCTTTCTCCATAATATTTATCTGATACAATATGTGTTTTATTTATTTGTTGTGGTTTCTCTCCCCTACCTCAGATAGAAGCTCCGTGAGCACGGGATTTTTTGTTTGGTTTGGTTTGGTTTCTCTTGTTCCCTCTCACATTCCCAGCACCTGGTACATAAGTAGGTACCCGATAAATATTTGGTTGACCTACAACTAATGCAACATTTGTTTGAAGGTTTCCGTGTATGGGTATCCCCAACTCTCTTGATTTAAAAAGCAAATTCCCATCACTTATTTTATTTGGTTACTCTTACAACATTGTGTTTTAAGAAAGAATGATTATCCCAATTCAGAAGATGAAGAAACAGGGCCTCAGTGAGTTTCTATGAATTATATAAAATCAAGGAGCTAGCAAGAGGTAGACTCCAGCCTCAACCCCAGAACAATTACTTCCCTTGAGGTGCTGCTCCCCACCTGACTTGTGAATGCATCTAGCCAGAGGAATTAATGCTCTGTGTTAGACATTGCTGGTCTGGTCTCGGGCTAGTGGATTCCGAAATGAAGACGAGCATAGAGTTTGGATGCAGCGGCCATTTATTCTTAATAAATAAAACAATCCATCATCTCTAGCTCTCAAGGATGTGAAACTTAAGTTCTCTGCAGCTGAGCCTTATGTGTACTGACCTGTTGGAAGTAAAGAACCATTCGGGTAGTATGCCTAATGGTCGAAGCTCCTAGACTTGAAAACAGGCAGAACCAGACCGAACTTGAAGTTTGATGTGGTTGGGAGCTTTCTTTGGGACAGATTATTCTGTCTCATCCTCTAGAAAATAAGGTCAATGGAATGAAGTTCTGATAAACAAATTAGACTTTGCAGGTAAAGCATTCATGATTGCCCTAGGTGTTATTTTTGCACAGCTCCTGTATCTCCTCCATCAGATCCTAGGGTCCTAGAAAGGAAGGCAAGTTAGTGGTTGTATTAGTTTGCCCAGGCTGCCCTAATACTTTACTACCATTGGGGTGGCTTAAACAGAACAAACCTAACATCTTAGCAAGGCGTTGGCAGGGTTGGTTCCTTTCGAGGGCTGTGAGGAAGATGCTGTTCTGTGCCTGCTCCCTGCTTTCTGATGGTTTGCCGGCAATCTTGGGCACTCTTTAGCTGCTGGAAGCATCATGCCCATCTTTTTCAGCTTCCCATGACATTCTCCCTGTGTGTGAGCCTGTGTCTAAATTTCCCCCCTTTTTTAAAAAATTTATTTATTTTTTCAGCGTAACAGTATTCATTGTTTTTGCACAACTAAATTTCCCCTTTTTATGAGGATACCAGCCATATTGGATTAGGAGCCCGCCTACTCCAGTCTGATCTCATCTTAATTAAATATATCTCCAATGAACCTATTTCCAAACCCGGTCCCATTCCGAGATACTAGGGATTAAGACTTCAGCATACAGATGTTTGGGGCTGGGGGGTAGGTTCTACCCATAATAAATGCAGGCCCTCTCACCGGTGTAGTTGTTATATTTACTTGTGTTTTTAAGTGTCGGGGCATTGCTGCTAAATCCATTAATTTAAGGAAATGTCTCTCAAAGGTTCAGAAATAGAGCAACTTTCTAGGACATGAGTGGCCTTTTGAAGACTGCCCCTCCAACCAAGGTTTAGCAAAAAGAGGAGACTTGCCTTCAGCTAGTACCTTCTAAGGCTTTGTGTTAGGTTGTTGGATTAGGGTACATAATGGCCAGGTGACTGTTTGAGACTTTCCAAGCAGGTTTTTTTTTTTAATTTTTTTTTTGTTTGTGTTTTTACAGCATAACAGTGTTCATTGTTTTGGCATCACACCCAGTGCTCCATGCAGTACGTGCCCTCCCTATTACCCACCACCTGGTTTCTCAGTCTCCCACCATCCCCCGCCCCTTCAAAACCCTCTGGTTGTTTTTCAGAGTCCATAGTCTCTCACGGTTCTTCTCCCCTTCCAGTTTCCCTCAACTCCCTCTCCTCTCCATCTCCCCATGTCCTCCATGTTCTTTGTTATGCTCCACAAATAAGTGAGACCATATGATACTTGACTCTCTCTGCTTGACTTATTTCGCTCAGCATAATCTCTTCCAGTCCCGTCCATGTGGCTACAAAAGTTGGGTATTCATCCTTTCAGATGGAGGCATAATACTCCATCGTGCATATGGACCACATCTTCCTTATCCATTTGTCCGTTGAAGGGCATCTTGGTCTTTCCACAGTTTGGCGACCGTAGCCATTGCTGCATTAAACATTGGGGTACAGATGGCCCTTCTTTTCACTATATCTGTATCTTTGGGGTAAATACCCAGCAGTGCAATTGCAGGGTCATAGGGAAGCTCCAAGCAGGTTTTTAATGGGTAGATAGCTGTAATACCTTTGTGTATAGATAAGGACCCATATGTCTATTTATAACTTTAAAAGTTTATTTGTCTAAAAATCAGGCTAACTCAGCGTTCTTTTCAAAATTTCTAGTGCAACTCTTTATAGCATGTGTTAAATAATAAATGACCATTTTCCTTAAAAGTGTTTCACATTCTTTCTGATGTGTACATTGTGTGGTTATAAAGTAATGAGGTTGGTTCCATATTCTATACACATGCACTTAGAGGACATTTTTTGCAATGAATACACACATTAAAAACATTTTAGTATCTAATTTGCAGTGCCATACTCTACACATCCAAATTTTTTAAGTTGCTTTTCTTTCCCAAATCACTTGCTTGATGTAGCCAGATTTTTGGAGTTGCTATTCAGGCTACACATATTTATTTGGGCTGAACTTTCGAGTTGATGTAAATCTCGGGATTTATTATCATGGAAACGGGACTATCTACAGCACTTGAGATCTTACAAAAAGTTTGTAAATATTTGATGGATGAATGAATATATGAATGAATGTACGGGCAGGGAGTGAGTGAATTCATTTCTTTCAAATTCCATTTGAACCAATGAAATCAATAGCCTCCAGTGAATATAATACTCAGGACAGAAGATAATATACTTAAAAATTCCGAGAGCAAGTTTTAATTTTTTATATCATTTTATTTCTATACCTTGGATTTTCTTGTGACACCTTGACTCTCCCCTACTTTGTGTACATGGTGACTGATGGTTTCAAGCGCTCTGCAGTGAAAGGGGCCTCTAAGAAACGCAGGTTGAGAGCAGACACAATGAGCACACATTTGCATAGGGCAGGAAGGGCACTGTAACATCTGGCGGTGGTAGCGGACTGGTCCATTTGTTGGTGCTCATTAAATTCACATTAATGCATGAGCTGCTCTGAATGTGTAAATGCCATTCGGGGTTGGTTGCTTTCTCTCAGGCCAACAGCAGTGACTTTTGGGGCTCTCCCCCTGGTTGTTTACTTGCCAATGGCATTTGACCTGGGGTCAGACCTGTATTTAACCCTTTCTTGTAGGTCAAAACCAAATTAATTTGGTGAGAATTAAATTGGAAATGAGTCGTCTGTACAGCAGGTGTTCCCTGTGGAGAATGTGCCCCAGGTGGAAACACTTTGAGATCTGTTCCTGGGTCATCTCTGAAGAAGCTTCAGAGGTCAGAGAGGCAATTCCAAGACAGCCCATGTGGTGAGGGCCTGGAGATGGCTGTTGGCAGGTGCCGACTCGGGCGGTTTTCTCAGCAGCTTGGGGGGACTTTCAAAGAGGCCCCTTTTGGAGATAATTTATTCATATATTCATGGACATATATCTTGGGCATTCATTGAGGACTGATTTACTTAGAAGTTGCCCTAAATGACTGGAACTTTACCCTTTGCCCCTACCTCCCACCATCAACCAAAGGCTTTGATTTGAAGGAAACAAAACAATGCATTTTTCTTTTTCTCTTTTCTAGAGGATGAGGAAGATGAGGAAATGGTAGAGCCTAAAGTTGGCCATGATTCAGAACTCGAAAACCAAGACCAAAAACAGGAGGTGAAGGAAGGTATGGTATGGTGTGGGAGATAAATTAGTCATCATTTTACTATTAGTATCATTTAGCAACATGAGAGGCTATCCTGGTGAGTAAATATTAAATACACACTCCCTCTGTGGAAGGTTTTCTGTGGTTGTTCAGTACGTTACATTTACCACCATAAACTGTAATCCCCAAAGCAAGGGTCATTTATTTTTTTGACCAATGAAAGTAAATAAAATAGAAGTCACCCACAATTGCAGCAAGGAGTCCACTCACAATTCCAGTAAAATTATTACTAAATGGTGAGAGAATGAGATAGTTGTTACCCATTGTTACTTTGTTACTTTGTTATGTTACTTTGTCCACTGCCTTGTGTATTCCCAATGATGACAGTAAAGGGAGGAAGGAGCGCTAATTATTTTGTTCATAAATTCTGAAGTGTATTCACATGATCTACGCAGACACTTTAATAGTGATCCTTACTAATAACTCAGCTGCTCACAGTTTTCTTCCACGTCTCTGCCTGTGTGAAGAGCAACCTCTCCATGTTCCAGCGACCACCATGATGAGCATTTATTAAGGGCTTCCTGTGTACTCAGCTCTCTCCTAAGCCCCTTAGAAATATTAATATCTACACCTCAAAACATCCTTTGGAAGCAGATACTATTTTTATCCCTACGTTCCAGGTGAAGAACCAGGAAGGGAGAGGTTTAAAAACTTATCCAAGAATGCAGAATGTATCCAGGATTTGTAGTTGACTCCAAAGACTATATTTCACCATGGCGGTGTCATCCTGTCATAGCACTGGGTCTCAAAAACAAGAAAGCAAAACGAAAAAAGAAAAGGGAAGACAAGAAATATTCCCTAAAAATCTAATTTTGTATCCCTTTGAGATTCTCAGCCCTCAGAGATAAAAGAACTTGGAAATCATCGTTCTTACTGACAGATGAGGTATGCATAGATTGAAAAGCTTCTTCCACAGTCCCTGCTCCGTGTTCCAATTAGAGATCAACACAAGTCTGATTAGAAGCTCCCTAACTTTTAAATTCTAAATTCTAAAGCTGCCTGTGGCTCTTGCAGAGTGTGTGGCACATAGCTGTCACTGGGGACTTTTATAAGAATGGGTACATAATGGCCATATATGCTCACTTTATCTGGCTCACGCATTAAGTGATTTTGATTGCTGTCAAGTTCTGGGCTACAACTAAGGGCAGGGAATAGAGGCAGCCTTTTTAACTGTAGTATCCACAGAAGGTGCAAGAGTTATCATTTTCTGAGGGACTCTAAATGCATTTGATTGAAGAGATTTTGCCTAAAATTCTAAGAACATTTTTTTAAGCTGGCAAATGGAATATCATTAACACAGGTATAGCAAGAGATAAAATAAGTCAGGATTTATTAAAATAAACACAGAAAAGGTTTTTCCTTTTGCAAAATATCCTCAAGCCCTTCTGGGTGATAAGGAGCCATGGTGTCTTTTGTGTGTCTTGGCACAGATTCCCTCCTGCCCTCTCCACCCCCCATTCCCCAAACTGTCTTCTCTGGCAAAGCAGTGAAACCCCTTTCTTAAGTTCAGAGAGAGAAAACACCCTCTCGTTTCAACTGTTGCTCAGGCTTCATGGAATTGATTAAAGTCCTGTTAAAAGTCGAAAAGAAGTTGGAAGTACATTTCCTGGACTGCTGCGCCGTGTGCTTTTTTCTCTATTAATGGCTTTTCTGCAAATTAGCACGTAATGGGTTAAAAGCATGTTTATGTTGGCATCAAACTCTCTGGCTTTTTTTTTTTTTTTAAAGTAAGACAGTATTTTGCAAACTTTTTCAAGAATCTCCAGCAGATATAATCGTGGCGCCATTCCCACGGCTGCTTGGTCGTTAGGGCTGTGTCAGCACTTCCCTTACGAACCTTGAGTTTCAGCGATTTATTACTCAGCCGTAAAAATTTGCTCTGGGCTGAAACTTGACATACACGGTTTCAGACCAGGGAACACATTTTTGAGAAATCTGGACTTTTGGGGAGTTAAAAAAAAAATGGTAAACGGGAGATGGGGAAAAAAAAATCAGTCCTCACTAGGTTTTGACATTTTGCCTATGTGATATCAAAATGCACTAAATGGTAAAGAAATAAGGGTTTGATATTTTCCTGTTTTCACTCCTTTTTCCACAATGGAGTAGTGCAAACCGCAGGTACAAGTTAGCTTTTAATCAAATTTTAGGCGATTTCTACATGTGAGCTTCCTGGTATCTCCGTGTTCAAAGTTCGGAAACCTAACTCTTGTAAACGCACATCATCTCATAAATCTCACATTAACTTCAGAGAAGGAGAGCCTTCTTCATCAGTTTGGTTTGGTTTTCTTGCTCCTGTTTATGAAATGATTTCACTGTAAAATTCCCAGAAGAGCCACTGTCCCTGTCTAATCAGGTTTGAGATTTAAGCTATGTGGGTTAACTTCTTTATTTTTTGTCTTTTACATATGTTCTTGAAAAATATTTGAAAGATTTAATTTTTTATATTGAAACTCCAAGCTGCATTGTTGAAAGCAAGACATTCTGAAATTAGTATTTTTAAAATAGCTTTTGACCTCAAGGATTGTAAAATACTTAATATGAATTGTGAATTTCACTATGAATTTTGTATTTTAAAAAATTAAACTGCAAAACCAAAGATACAGTATATAGTAAGTAGAGTAAAACAGCAACAACAACAAACTGGAGAAGTACCTATTAACTCAATTAAAAAACCTAAGAAAGCATAGCAAATAGGATAGAATCATCATAAAGACACATATACAAGCATTTTCATATATGAAATGAGAAATTAACATTTCTTTAAAGAAAAAGAAGCAAAATAGACCCTAACATAAAATGTATACTAGATTTTAATTTTGCAACCACAAAGTCATAGACTTAGGCCATCTTCTAAACTTCAAATTTCACGAATTCAGTACATTTTCTTCATAATTGTGATTCAAGCTAAATATAACTGTTCAGGTAAATTTGGGAAAGTACAAAATTGTCATTTGGATCATATGTTAGTTATATCCATGTGTTTGACTTTTCATAAGGAATTTTTTTTTAAAAAGGGACATTTTACGTGCATAAAATATTGTTAGCTCTTGGCAGAAATACTCCATGTTTTGTGTTGCAAAAAACAAACAACAGACCTGCGATAATAGCATTTTCTGCTTAACTTCCAAAGAAAAATCAATGATTATCAATGTTTACATTTTGGTCTGGTATGCCGTTTGCTATTAAATTAATTCACACCTTTTTATACAGTGAACATGTTGAAAATAATTCATTAGGTGCCGGGGATAGAGAAAAGCTGCGGAAACAGATATATCAGGGAGAATTTGGGGTCTATTCTGAAGTAATACAATTGTGATTCTAATTGTTTGTGCTTGCATTTTGAACCTTGTAGGTTCCATTAATCCACCAATTTTCTTTTATGAAATATGGTGTCTGGAGAGGTTTTGCCTCTGAATACAGCTTTTGGTCGTGGTTCCTGGATACTCCATTATGTTTTCATTACATTGTAGCAACACTTATCAATTTAAAGATTTTAAATACGGGAGGTCTTGGGGTTTATCAAAAATGACTATGGCCTATTTAATTCGTAAGTTGAATATTGTTCATGACTTTCAAAAAAGTACTTGTCTGCACATGCATCTTATTATTTTGTACTAACAAATCGTGTCATTTGATCCCTGTTAGACATCAAAGCTTAATATAAAATATATCCTTTGTTTTGCTTCAGTAGCAGTTTAATTTCAAGCCAAATATTGTATTGTCAAACATAATATCTGGAGAGGCTACTGCTTCACCTACCTGAACTTGGCCTCTGCAAATACACTTTGATCAGCCATTTGTGTTTCTCTTAGAGAAGAAGTTGTATTTCTTGAAAGCTGAGATCAAAGTGACAATAAGCTACAGGGAAGAAAAAATTACAGAAAATGACATAGATACGATTTTCTATTCAAGGTAATGGACCTGTAAGGAAAGATACAGGTGAAATAGAAGTAACTCAAAAAGATAAATAGAAGTAACTCAAAAAGATAAACAGAGAGGAGAATAGATATTTTAGATATTATTTTAAAAAAGAATAAAAACAAAAAGGCCCTCTTTCTCTGCTTAAGTTCAGATGGGTCTCAAGTCATCCATCAACAGTAACCAAGACTGAACAAGGCTTTTAAAATAAGGCACTCTTCTTAGCCCTATGATACCCTCTTTTGGTGAAGCTTATTTATTTATGTAACACTACTACCAAACCAAAATGAACCTAGCATTTTGTAGGTTTGGTTTTGTTTTTTTTTTTCTTGTTTGCCTGGTTACCTGTTTTCTTGAACTTACATAAGAGTGAGAAAACTCAAATGCCTCGTTTATGGGAGTTTTAGAAAGCAGACTAATTAATTACTATTTATTGCATGCTTAACTATTTGCCCAGTATATTCATCCTTAACCCTTAAATGAGACTTAAAGTTTAGGTATCATTGCCGCACTTTATTGAAAAAACTGCTCCTCGGAGAGCTCTAGTTGGCTAAAGAAGCAAAGGTAGCGAAGGGCGGCGGCAATGCTGGATTCCCAGCTGGTTTTGTGGACTCCTTGTTCCTTACATCTGCACATTGCTTCTTCCCCGTTGCTCAAACCAGTGTGTAGGCACCTCTGCTCAGTTCTGCTCCACAGAGGTTCCTGGAAAGTCCCAGTATGCACTGGCGTATTAAGGGCTCCAGAGGCTTCAGCAGCAAAGAGATATTTCTAACTATGCGCGGAGCTACCACAAGCTACGGGGCGCCAACTGTTCTGGGAGACAGTCTTCTGCTGTAGTAGATGAGTCACGATTTGTTATTATATGACCTTGGAGAGCTTTGTGCAAGGCGTGAACCAACTACAGTATCATAATATCCTAATCTTGGTTTCTTGTACAAATACAGATTCTGGAGTTCCCGATCCCTGGCACCATGGGCGGGGGCAGGGAAGTGGAGGTCAGGAGGGGGAGACATTCCATGCATTATAGGCTTGAGATCCACTGTCTTGGCTCTGCAGCCATTCTTCTTGGCAGTGCAGATTTCGTAGGCCAGTGGCTTCACGATACCATTAACTGAAACAAATAACGTAACACATTCTGCTGACCTCGGACGGCACCCTACATGGCTCCTTTGACCAGGTGGCCAGGTAGAAAGGCTGACCAGGGTAGTTGGGGATGTGTTTGGGCAAGCCTGTCAGTGAGAGACTCCGCTAGGGACTCAGTGCTGACTGCAGTGCAGTACCCTCCTCCTGTCCCTTCAGTGCCAGAAGCTTCTGGTCCTCCAGAGAGTAGTCCACCAAATGTCTACTGAATGCTGTCTGCACGGGAGCTGAACTGGGGCTCCTGAAGAACCACAAAGGTTCAGAGGACAGTTTCTATGCTTGAGGGCTTCTCAGTCTGGGGGAGCGCCTAATCATCTCTCTGATTGTATGGAACCCTTGACGCTAGGGATAGTCTGTGTCGGCTGCTTGGGACTCCGAGGTGAGCTGACTTTCAGACACCGTGACGTAAGTCAGTTACTTCATCTCTCTTTGCCTCATTTTTTATCTTCAAACTTAGTTTCATAAGATTCATCATGCTAGAAAGAAAGGCATAAAAACAATTTTGAGGTGTCTTATAGAAGCACTTATTTGTTCCATGTGTTTGTCCTAAAGCAGGGAATATCTCAGGGGAAAGCGGGTTTGGAGGGACACGTTTTGGGTATGAGTGGAACCTGTGTAAGAGCCAGTCGGCCTTCCCAGCCGACGCTCTGAGGTAGAACAAACGTGTCTAGGAGAGCGAGGAAGGCTGCCTCCCAGATCATATTATAGACAGTTCTGAGTTATTTCACATGAGCAGTCATATCCATATATGATTTCAGTCATATCCAATACACACAGTTTTATCGATTTTTCTGTTACGTACTCTTTGAGCTGTTTGTCAAGTTCAGTTCTAAAGCAGGTAACTTTCAGAACTGGTTGCTTACAAACACAAGTCTATTTCCTTTTGCAGTCTTTCTTGACTCTTTGAAATAGTGATTAGTCCAGATATGGAATATTGTTGTAAAATTATGAGGGGGTCATCTGCAAAAACCTTTGGTGTGAATTTAGGAACAATTTGGAATCAATATTGATAATGCATTATTTCACCATCTGATCACTCTTTTGGTAAGTCATCTCAAGAGTTGGATCCTTCTTGAAATGTTTTAATTGTACTTTTCTTCTTTCCTGACAATCTCTTACTTAAAAAGCCCCTCCACGAGAGCTGACAGAGGAAGAAAAACAGCAGATCCTTCATTCAGAGGAATTCCTCATCTTTTTCGATCGGACAATCCGGGTAATTGAAAGAGCACTGGCAGAAGACTCGGACATCTTCTTTGACTACAGCGGTCGAGAGTTAGAGGAAAAAGATGGGTTAGTTTCTTGTGTGCATTAAAAAACAAAAACAAAAAACCTTGCAATAAATTATTGTTGATTCTAAATTCACTTATGTATTGACTAGGCAAATCCCAAACCAAACAAATCAGAGGAGGATGAAATTCCAGGGCTGATCTTGCTGAACGGCTTTGACTAAAGGCTTTGGTTATAACTTCTGGCTTAGTGTTTCCCTGTAATTATCAGGTGTTTCCGTGAAATGCTTTTGAACTTGATATCTGGGGAACAGTCCAGGTGATAAAGACTGGCAGAGTCACGTACATTGTCCTCTGAGAAAACATTCCTATAAGCAGCAAAGATGCTTTGTTATATCCAGTAGATCTATTTTTGATGTCTAAGCAAACAGGAAGCCAAATGAAATAAACATGAGATATGGGACCCCTCCACTGGTGTGGGGAGAAAATAACAGAGACTGCAATCCTTCTCTTTTTTTTTTTTATAAATATTTTATTTATTTATTTGACAGAGAGAGATCACAAGTAGGCAGAGAGGCAGGTAGAGAGAGAGGAGGAAGCAGGCTCCCTGCTGAGCAGAGAGCCCAATGCGGGGCTTGATCCCAGGACCCCGGGATCATGACCTGAGCCAAAGGCAGAGGCTTTAACCCACTGAGCCACCCAGGCGCCCCAATCCTTCTCTTTTGACCATACGTGTGTATATGTCTTGTAGGACACTCATGTGCAGGGATATATTTAAAGATAAAACAAAAACTAATCAGTAAAAGCAAATGACCCCCAGTGACTTTCTCTGAGACTGTAATGTATGTATTATAAAGGGCAGGAATAACCAGCCATCAGCGTGGGGATACGAGGAGTTGGTACTTTATGAGCTTTGTAAGAAATAAATAGACCCAGTTTATAGCCACTGATTTCTTTTGGTCAAGAACAATATGAAAAGATGAGATCACCTGCCTTATGCAGTAGACTTGACTTTTGACTCTTTCTAAAATTCAAATACAATTCTCAAAGGACAATGTATTATCATTGAGGATGCTCAAGGGAATATAACAAAGGCTCCAAAAATAGTTTCAAAAAGGGGTTCTGAAAATGTTCTAACCAGTCGACAGCAGCATTCGGCTATTTCAAAGAGACAATAATATTTTGAATATGCATGTTACGAGATGCTTTATTTTTCTTTGAAAAAGTCATTGCTGTATGGCTCATTTGATTGTCCAGGTCCTGTTTCCCTCTGGGTTACTTGGGCGTGTGTACCTCTTGCCCGAGTTTGCAGTGATGGATTTGAGGAAGAGTTAGTAGGGGGAAAAAAAGGGTCCACAGTCAGCTGACTGGAGCCCAAGTAAGTAGTCTGGAGCCCAGTCGTCATCTGAACAAGATCCATATAAGGCGGGTGATACAGGGTGCAAGCCAGCAGGGTAAAGCAGAGGAACAGAAAAGAGGTGAGAGCAGAGACATTCCTGAACTGAAGCCCAAGAAATGTAGGCAGCGTTTTATGCAGGTCCAAAAGCTGCTGGCACAGAACGAGCCAAGTTACTCAGTTTGCACTCAGTCTTGTGGAGCAAATGCGTGACCGGTGCAGGGATCTTCAAAGGGGGTTTTGTGGCCAGTTGAGTATCAGCCAAGAAAAGACTGGCCGAAGTATATTCCTCACCCCAGATGCTGTTCTGGTCTATGTGAAGTATCTAACACGTCTGGTGACTCCTGCGCCCTCCACTCTGCCTGAGTCATGGTAACACCACCTGCTGTTGAGCAGGGAGGCAACACTGCGTTCGGCCGGAATTGTAGGTAGATGGAGGCATGCGCATCATCTCTGGTCGAAGCGAGGTCAGGAGACGTTGATATGATATCAAAGAGTCTCTAACTGTGCTGGGCTTCCCTTGAGAGCTGGGAGGTTCTAGAGAATTCCGCTTCAGACAGAACTTATTAGGAGGAAGCGAATACTTGAGGGAGAGGTCAAGATGAGAACCTGAAAATCACTTGACGTTTCATACCAGCTTTGGAGTAATACATGGAAACCTTTCCGGGGTGAGGCTAGGAAGAGCATTTCATAGCGGAGGCCACCATTTGCCCTTTGAGTTGCCATCAGCCTTTGCTATCTGAACTGAAGCTTTGTCCTCAGAGAGTGTTCCGGGTCATGCTCTTGCCATCTCATTCTTTCAGTACAAACAGCAGAGAGAAAGCCCTATTCTGAAGCATCATATTTGTCTTTGATGTTTAAACCCTCCTAGGGATGTCCAGGCTGGAGCGAACCTTTCTTTCAATCGTCAGTTCTACGACGAGCATTGGTCCAAGCATCGAGTGGTCACTTGTATGGACTGGTCTCTCCAGGTAAGAATTCTTGCTGGGATGGGACAAACTGAGCTGTGTTCTTATGGCATTTGTATTTAAAAGAGAGAGAGAGGAGAGTTTCTCTCCACTTCTTCAGATATGTTTACCAGCCTGCAGTTCTGTTCTATGCCTGTTGGTTTTCTTCCTCATTTTCCTGAGTTTTTAGTTGAACGTTTGCACGCCGTCATTCATAGGTACTGAGTAACCCCCATGTGCTACCAGACAAGGAGCAGGCCATCGGTCTGCACAGCTGCTGTCGTGAAGGTCTCCAGGGGTTCCCCCACATCACATCCTGTGGCTGTTTTGAAGCCTTCCTCTGCCCCGACTTCCTTGTCGTCCAGCCTTGTGGACATGCCCGTTGTCTAAAAACAACACCCTTCCCCTGGTTTCCACAGCTTCGCTCCTGCTCGTTCTCACACTTCTCCAAAACTTCTTATCTCTCTTCCACCGCCGTGGTCCTCGTGGTTTTGCCCTCAGCCTCTACTCTTCCTCCCAACACGCTCTCCGGGGGACATATCCATGTTCAGCCACCATGTGGCAGCCCGTTTATATCGCCCACCCATCACCCTCCAGAATTCCACTTTGCACAACCGAAAGGTCCTCTCAGCTATCTCATAGAATCTGCAATCACTAGTTCATTACGGTCACACATCCGAATTTTTTTTTCCCTACCGCATGTTACATTAAAGACATCACAATATACCCAGCGGCCTTTCTTCATTAGCTTTCATCATTAACATTAGCAACTCTTTCCCCCTCTCCCAGACCTGGACTGTCACCGAGACTGTCCATTTCTCCGCTCATGTATTTATCACCTTATGCCTGTAGTGTTGCTAACCTACTCACTGGTCTTCCTAAACCCATGCTTGTCCATCTGTGGTGCTCTGGGCATCTCTGGACACCTAGCCAGGTAATCTTTCTAAAATGCAAATCTGATCACTCCACTCCTTGGATCAAAACTCCCTGTTGGCTCTAAGGAAAAAAGTCTATACTCCTTAGTGTGGTATTCAGAGTGAAAGGAGGCAAATTTAGCAGAAGTCACCTTGCTGAAGAGCCAACTGCACTACATGACCAATTACCCAGCACCAAGCAGTTACATAATGTGCACAGAGGCATACAGCCTAGTTGTGGGGTGGCCGGAGTTTGAACCCAGGGGGTTTGACCCCTGAGCCCACATTCATAAGAACCATGCTGTGTGTCTTCCTGCAGTGACAATAATATACTAGCAATGAGGAAAATAGGAATGATAAATTCTGGACATTTATGTGGAATTATGGGGAGCAATAATCATGGCTAGCTTTTCATTTGTGTCTATTTTATATGCTAAGCACTGTGCCAACTGCTCTGAAGGCATCTTCTTATTTCACTTTCTTAACTCAGATGAGGCAGCAACCATTAATATCTCCATTCTGCAGCTGAGGAAATTGAGCCTCAGAGAAGCTTAAGTAACTTGCTAAAAATCACTCAGCTAGGATGTGTGCTAGGATGTGGTCTGGAATCTGGAACCAAGAGAGGTTATAAGTTCCGAACAACAAGAGGCAGACAGCACAGGCTTTCAGAGGTAGTAGAGGTCAGGATCTGTCTCTGGACGACTGGGATTTAGACAACTGGAGGGGAGAAGAGTGTGTTCTAGGCAGAACTGTGAAACAGATGATGCGAAGGGCCTCATCTAATCCTGCTGGAGTACAGGAGAACTGAAGGGAGCGTAATCCCTCACAGCCCACCTGTCATCAGCCACCAAGTGGGCCAGCGTTCTCTCCTCTTGGTCTCCTTTTCTTCATTTTGATTAAATGTTTTACTTTAATTCCAGGATAGTTAACATACAGTGTTGTATTAGTTCCAGGGGGACGATAGAGTGGTTCAACACTTCTGTACACGACTCCGTGCTCGTTGTGATAAGTGTGCTCCCATCCCCACCACCACCACCCCCCCCCCGGTAACCATCAGTGTGTTTGCTCTAGTTCAGAGTCTTCATTTCTTCATTTGTCTCTGCTCTAGTTCAGAGTCTTCAGTTTCTTCATTTGTCTCTCTCTCTCTCTCGTTTCCTTTGCTCGTTTGAAGAGGAGTATAATCCCTCACAAACAGACTGTCATCAGCCACCAAGTGGGCCTGAGTTCTCCCCTCTTGAACCTCCTTTTACATTCAAACACCAGAGCTTGCAGTGCCTGATTGTGCAGAGACTAACACAAGCAGGGGCCCAGCCACTTGCTGCCGGTGTGTGGGTGGTCTGCGAGCACGCTCGGGTGTATGCACAGAAATTAGATCCAAGCCTGAGGAAACACTTAGCTCTGCTCGTTCACTTGTTCAGAGTCTGGAAATTACACAGGAACCTTATCTGACACATTCAAAGGCAACTTCTACTATGTTCCCCGGTCGGTTGATAAAGCTCCCTGAGGAACTGGCAGGCCCAGCCTCAGTGGGGCTGGTCCTGGCCTGGCCACTGTGTACAATGTCCATATGGACCCTGGATGGATTTGTCTCCACATAGGGTTTGTGTGACGGGGTTTTGGGGAGTTCTTTTTGTTGTTGTTGTTGTTGTTGTTGTTGTTTTAAGAACTGAAACTCTAAAGGACAGAAACTCTACCATGGGGACACCACATTTACTTTTCACCATTTTTGTGTAACCTGCTCATCTACACTGTAGGGAAGAGGTTCGTAGTTCTGAAAAGCATATTTTATATGGAGCCTGAGAAAAAGGAATTGGAGGGGTAGCCGGCTGGCTCAGTCAGGAGAGCATGTGACTCTTGATCTCAGGGTTGTGAGTGCAAGTGTCACATTGGTCATGGAGGCTACTAAAGGAAAAAGGAATTGGAACCCTCAGCTCCTACATCATAACTTTTTTTTTAAATTATTTACTCATAACATTTTTATGGTGTTCAAAGGACCAGGTTTATATGCTTATGGGATGAAGAGTTCTGAATGGGTCTAGATGGAATTCAATAATATCAGGAAAGGAAACAAGGAGAGAGACACAGTCTTGGGGTCTCAAAGTGGCATATATGTCCAGGGTGTTTGCCTGAGTGGAACTGAGTGGGGAGAAAAGGAAGAAACTGTGAAGTTTCTGCATAGCTTGGCTTTGATCTCCTGGGCTTCTCGAGTAGGAACCCTTTAACTTTGCAATATTTGCCAAATATCCACCAAACGTTATCCCTGGAAGAAACTGGGTCCCTCGGGGGGATTAGGTCAGCTTTGTTATTCACTGACCGTTGTTGAACAGTGTGAGTCAATAACACTGTCCACATACCACACGACGGCTTTTCCAGCCTTGTCCAAAACCACACTCACGACCTTAGTCCAGCTGCATAGACTCCTCTCACAGGGAAACCGCCTCCTCCAACCTTGCAGTCACCCAGCATATACAGCTGAGTAATCTCTAATGGTCCATTCAGTTTCCAAATCCAGTCACACTTACGGTAGCAAGAAGACTGCTGCAGACACCAACTCAAGTCCACCAACGTGGCTTTGACCCTGACTTTATACCACGCCCTCTGCTTCTTGCTTCCTAATTGGTCTTTCTGCCTCCAGCCTCTATACTGTTGAGTCCTTATGAGTATTTTGACCAGACTGATGTTCATAAAGATTACTTATATGCTCTCGCTGTCGCCTTGGGCAAGTTGCTTGGCTTCTCTTTGCTTCAGCTTCCTCATTCATAAAATGACAGTAATAATACTGAGCTCACATGCTTATTTTGAGTGTTATATGAGTTAAAATATTTACAGCCTTAGGACTTAGAAAGTGTCTAGTACATAAAACGTTCCCAATTAATGTGACATCCCAGCGAAAGCATAGTAGCAGTAGTATTAATAGTTGCTGATTATAACCCCCACTGTCCCCGGAGTGAAGTCTAAAGTCACCAGCCTGTACTCAGTGGCCTCTGTGATGATGCCCAGAGGCATTTCAAGCTCTTTCTTCTTGCCTATAGCTTCATGTAACCTGCCTCCCAGCCAAAGGCTACAAGCTAACGTCTCCCGGACATGCCCTCCACTGCATTAGTTAAGAAAACTTCACTGGGCCAGCGTGAGCGAAAGAGGGGTTGTATTGGAGAGGAACTAGTGTACTTAGGGGATCCGTGGAAGAGAGGAAGAACTGGACTCAGGAAGAGGAGCAGTCTGGGCCACTTGAGGGACCTCACCGATAGGATGTTGTCATAATCTGACCCATTTGCCAACCCCCCGATTCTGTGTCCGAGTTCCAAATGTGCCCCAGCCAGTTCAGAGGCTGTGATTTTCTCTGGGTCATGTACCAACTCTGCAGCGAACTAATTGTCCCTGGGAAGTCAGGTGATCGCCAGAGGTGGGAGAATCACTGCGGATCAGGTAGATAAGCAAACCCTCCTATCTGTATCCCGGTCCATACTCCCCCCTCTCTTCTCTCCTAATAACACACTGCCTGACAGGGCCCAGTACATGTCTCATTTCTTCTTAGAAGTCCCTTTTTTGGTTGTTATTATTATTTTTTTTGTTCCCTGCCACACCCTGACCCAGCTAAGGTGGTTCTTTTCTCCTCTGTGCTTCTAAGGACCCTGGTTTACATTTCTTCCTCAGCACATATCATGTCCTGCTTTTATGCTTGCCTTATAGTTACTCATAGCTGTGCCTTACCTGCCTGTACGTAAGGGTGCACTCCTGTAGAGCAAACACATTATAGTCGGCATTCTTGTCCCTCCTCTCATCTGGCACAGTGCCTTACATGTGTGTAGGAGACACTGGACACGTGCCTCAGGGGACTGGAAGGGACACGATCTTTGAAGCCAAACAGACTTTGAATAAGGCTCTCACTTCTTTTATTAGCAGCGTTAACTCAGAATGAGTTACTTACCCCGAGACCCTTGGCTTCTTCGTCTATAGAAATGGGAAAACTGCTTCTACTGTAGAGGGTTGCAAGGACCGAATGAGTTCTTGAAGCACCCGGCTCAGTGTCTGGCACGTAACGGGCACTAAAAACATGTTGGTTCCTTCCCCTCTGATGAATGTCAGACTTTATTTCTCTATAGAAGCAAACAGCTTGAGAGCAGATCTGGTAATTTTCAGGTAAAGTTCTCCTGGGTTAAAGGTTGGATAATCCAACCTGATGAGGAATTATAAGCTTCACAAGTGTTCACATTCCCTTTAAAAGTCATAATTTTAGCACTCAAGATTGAAATAGTGGTTCAGAGATTTACTCTTCACTTGAGAGTAAGAAAATATGACTAGTCACGTTCAAACACAACAGAAAAAGACATCTAAGAGGAAACTTCAAAATCAGAAAAACTTGCCTGAGATATGAGTTAAATCAGTATCTTTAGGATTTATGATGCCAGTTGTAGAAATTAAGCCAAAGGCATTTTCCTGATATTTTACTAAGACTCCCTCTATTTTCAAAAAGGGGTTGAAAGCCAAATAATTTCAACTATTTTTTTAATGGAAAAAAGAAAAGCTACAAGTGGGAGCCGACGATGAGTCCCAGATGTGAAGCTGCAGGATATCAGTACAGACACATCTGGCTGCTCAGCGGCTACTGTGGTGTTGATGTTTACAGAGTTGCCTTTCACATGTGACGTAGTTAAACTTCAGATGGACAGTCTGGAGACTTCTGTGTTTATCTGGATATTAGTTTCTTCGAATGGGCTCTGAATCAAAGGCCTTTCCGAATGGGCTTTGGATTCAGCCTCTGCGGAGTGTTTTCTCGTAAAGAACAATGACTTCCCCTGGTGGCCATATGCATGTGTCTGTCTTGCTGTAGGATCATACTTCCTTCCTCTGCATCAGCCAGCAAGTTGTGACTCCCTCCAGTTTTCTTAAGTTGAGGCTGCTGAACAAATGAGTAAGTCCACATAGAAGACTCAGCTTCGGTCAGTTTTGACAGAAAAAAAAGTGGATGTTTCCATTTATAAGGGCCTTCTTCTGTTAAATATGTATATAGCTTAGTGAAAAGGAAGGGAAAAAATGAAGACATCTATAAGCAAAGAGTTGATGTGCTCTGCTATAATCCTGTTGCTGTTTCTAATGGGGCTGCCTTATGGGAATGCCAGGTAGGAATGGCATTTTCATGAAAGCACTCTCAGAAATACCCTCCCCCCCGCCAAGATTCCTCCCCCATTTGTTTAATTACACACACAGCACAGAGCTCACACAGGGTAAGCATGTATTTCTAGTCACTTGAGAGGCATTATTTTACTGGTTGTGGTTCTTGCACTTACGCCTTTAATTGTTGGCATCATTTGACAACAAAGGATTAAATTTAAGGTCTTTCTACTGAGAGCAGAGTCACTAACATAAAAAGACCATTTGTATTTTAATAGATTTTGACATAGTTGATTATGTGCTAGGAGTTATAAGACACTAGACTTAGAAGTTAATAAAAATAAGTCCCTATGCTCAGAGACAGCTTACAGACTACTAAGAGACATAAATGGGAAACAAAAACCATAGCAGAGTTTGAAAAGGTCTTTAACGGAGGAGCACACATAATGCTAAGGGAGCCTGTGAGAGGGAAGCGGGGGTGGTGGATGGCTCGTTGGGATTGTCTGGAGGATTTGATCCGTGAGTTACTGTTAGAAATAACACAGACGGGGCATCCCAGTAAGAGTGATAATGAAACTCCTGGGCACAGAGGCTGTCCTGTGAACCTCAGAACTAGCCCATGAGGCAGAGACTTAGGGTGTGGGGTACAGGAGGTAAGGGGGTGGTAAGGGGTTAAGCAGAGGAGCTCCACAGTGACAGATCACGAAGGACCTTATATACCTGGGTTTAATCTGGAAAGTGAGGACGCGCCATTAAAGTATTTTGAGCAGAGGAGTGACTTATCCAACTGTATGTTTTGTAAAGTCACATTGACAAAGGATAGAGAGTGGAGCAGGGGAGGGGTGGGCCTGGCAAGCCTGCCAGTCTGAAGCCATTCAGGAAGCTGTTGCCTTGATTCAGATAAGAAATTAGTGGAGGAGGGGCATCTGGGTGGCTCAGTCACTTAAGCATCTGCCTTCAGCTCAGATCATGATCCCAGGGTCCTGGGATCAAGTGTACATTGGGCTCCCGGCTCAGTGAAGTCTGCTTCTCCCTCTCCCTCCAGCCCTGCTACTTACACTCTCTTGCTCTCTCTCTCTCTCTGTCTCTCTTTCTCTGTCAAATAAATAAATAAAATCTCTTAAAAAAAAAAAAAGAAAAATAGTTGAGGAGACCCTCACCTTAAGGATGGAAAGAAAACATGCATTTGAAAGGTACTGAGGCAGGAGTATAACACAGTACGTGGGGATAAGAGAGAGAAAGGAGTAAAAATGAACATGGAGTGTCTGGGGTTTGGGCAGGTGGGTGAATGGTAGCGGAAGGCACCCAAAAGAGGAGACATGAGAAGAACACGAGGTTTTTGAGAAGGCAAGAAGCTCATTTTTTTTAAATGCATAACTGATGTGTCTACGGACGGCTCAGCGAAATCTCCAGTATGCAGTTCCGCAGCTGAGAGAGACATCAAGCTTGGAGATACAGATTTGGACATTTTTCAGCATATTAATGCGTATTAAAGCCATTGGAGTAGATGAGACCACCCAGGAAGAATGTATGGACAGAAACCCCCAAAAAGGGCAGAAAACAGCCCACCACCCTCCCTGGAATATAGGTATTAGAAGGAGACTCTATAGGGACTAAAAAGAATGGTCAGGAAGAGAACCAGGAGAGACAGGTGTAATGGAAACCAACACAGGAGAAAGAAGGGAGTAGTCCAAGAGTCAGAGAATGCAGAGAGGTCGAGTAATGTGTGCATATGGCAGTTACTGGTGACGCTCGCAAGCCCCCGTGGAACACTGGAAGCAGAAACCAGAATGCAATAGGGTGAAGCAGTAATTGGTATTAAGTGTGCCACAACTCCTAAAAAAGTGCCATTTAAATGAGATAATATAACATCTGTGTGTAGGAATAAGGGAGTTCTCTTTGTGTCGGCAACTTGACGTAACTCATCCTTGTGACCTCTTCATGCAGTACCCCGAGCTGATGGTTGCTTCCTACAACAACAACGAGGACGCTCCCCATGAACCAGATGGCGTGGCTTTGGTTTGGAACATGAAGTTTAAGAAAACCACACCAGAATACGTCTTCCACTGTCAGGTAGGAGTCAGCAGAGTGAAAATAACTTCTGTCTCCCACTAGACCAAATATAGTTCACGCTGCCTTGCATCTCTCTGTCTTACGTGCCGAGGAAGAGCCGAGGTTAAAAATGGAATTGTTGACAATTTTGGAAAATTCCCCCACAGTAACCTCATGTTTGGGGAAAGTGGCAACTCTCTCCAAACAGTTAGGGAGCCCAGTGGGGGACTGTGTGTCATTTTCTTTCTATTTAAAACAACCCCCCTGAGGATGAGTTCATAAAGATCTCAGACTTATGGAGAAATCCTGGTGTACCACTTCCTCTGCTCACAGAGGCACATGCTTGCCCACCCACGTGGGCATCCTCAGAGCACCACCATTTCCCGCTTCCTCCTCCCTCTGACATGGAGTTCAATGGAACATGGCCAGTTTCAAGTTTACGGGTGCCATCTTGCATCCAGATAATAACATTTCCGTAGCTGCCACTGGCGAATACTTACCCTGAATCTTTTTTGAATTGTTGAGAAACACAGATGCCAATTTCAGTTCAAGTGTGAGGATATTTCAAATAGTTTCGGATATTTTGCTCCTTGTGTCTCCTGACACACTTGTCTTCTTTTCTATTCAACATAATACAGGCTGAAATGTATTTTACACTTGCATACATTAGGCTTTGCTCCCTTGCCATGACTCTGCCTAAATAATAGGCCTCAGCAGTGGCCAATACACCAACTCCTTTATTACCATCCCAGTCCTGTGATTAGGCATAGGAAAATGCAAAACAAACTTCCCAGCTCAAAGTTTCAGTTCCTCAAATATTACGATTCTGAGGCAGAGTGACAGATTGCACCGAATACAAATACCTCAGCCAAAGAGGGTAAACCTGTTGATATTTGGAAGTTTAGTGACATTTTATATCTAAGAGCTGAGTATCATTTTGAACTAAAATATGTTTAGACTTTAGGACGTTATCAGATGTAATTTGGGGAAGAGGGGCTGCTGGAATAAAAGTCCCAGCTTCAACCTGATTGAATAACCTCTAACTCCGGCCATGTTTTTCTCATTTGCTATCTTAAAAACAACAAGAAATCTAGGTCTGCATAGTAAATAACCTTTAGTTTTTGAACCTTTGAAATAAGAACAGCTTTTTCTTTTTTTTTTTTTTTAAGATTATCAAATTTGTCAGTTTGATACACTCTTTCTGTAAACATAGAAGCACAAAATCCTCATCTTGTTCAGGTTTAAGAGGTTTGCCAAATTACCAACAAAATACTAAAAGGGTTGTACGATAAGCAGAAGCACATTTTGGAAAAACAGTGCCACCTAAACTATTTTGATATTACAAAAAGTACATCTTGATCTTTAAAAATTATAAGAGGTTAACACATTTTGTTTTGATCAATGCACATGTTTATGATAATTTTTAAAATTGTATTAACTGATTATCGGTAGCCTGTGACAATAACAACTTGGTAAAATGCTTAATATTCACAGCATTGCATAGTAAACAGGTCAGTAGGAGCCTTATAATCTTGAATGAAGACACAGACTTTCAAGGTCTTTGGAATTAACTGGAATTTTAAAATTACCTACTTTATCACACAATGGTTAATACCAGTGTTGACTGAAAGGAGCATCTTCTCTTTCCTTCCTGGTATCTTTGGGATCATTTACTGAAAATTTCACCAACAGACATTTAATGTCATTATTAGTTTCTCCCTTAAATGATACAGTATATGAATTTTAGGAGAAAACTATTTCTTGATTTCAAAAAAAAAGAAGGAAGGTAGTAGGAAGGGAGGGAGGGGGGAAGAGGGAGGGGGTGGAGGGGGGAGGGGGGGAAAGTCAAGTCAGAAGTACTCTCAATAGCCCACCAAAAGATGCTGACTAACATGTCTCTGCATCCCTCAAATCCCTACTGTTGTCTCCATTTTTTCTCGTGGCCGCAAGCAGGTAGGGATTCTAAACTCTGCTTAGCATTCTCACTGGGAGAAGAGTGAGGCTTCTAATACTTTTAAACTTTGGGGTTCGTTAAATAACGTGCAATACATGTGAAGACTCCATATTGTAGGCATCAAAGGAAAGCTATAGAATTTAACCACACACATTTAAAGATGCTGAGAATCATGATTGTGCTACTTATATAGAAATGATAAGTACTTCATATAAATGACCCTTCATGTCCATGAAAGCCACATTTATAAAATCTTATGAAAACTTAAATGCTGAATATCATTACAGTACTTAACTTCTGTTATTTAATTATTTCTCTTAAACTAACCTCAGTATAGGGGATAGATTTATCACCAGCTTCAGAACAGTGAAAGGAAAAGAGCTTCGGTCCCTCTCCTGAGAGGAGGAAAGGAAGAAACGGGCATAGCAAAAGTCGTTACGGATCCCTTCTGAGGATCCTTGGTGGATTAGTCAAACTTCTCCAGAGAAACAAAATCAATAGGAGATAGATAGATAGATAGATAGATAGAAATAGACACAGAGATAGAAATTTAGAATTGGTACTAGAAATAGACACAGAGATAGAAATTTAGAATTGGTACTTCTTCAGGAAACTAGTCTTGCTCTTTAAGGCCTTAAACTGTTGGGATGAGGTCCACCCACATTATGGAGGCTAATCTACTTAACGTCTGCTGGCTTAAATGCAAATTACATTTAAAAAATACTTTCATACCCACATTTAGACTTGTATTTGACCAAAACACCAGATACCATAGCCTAGCCAAGTTGACACATTAAAATTAACCATCATACCTGAATTTCACCTCAGACCAATCCAGGAAACCAGTAGTATCTTTAATAACTCCTGAGGTCTTACTAATTCCTTATTACTTTGGACTAGTAAGCAAATATACCTAGAAAGATCAACTTTGAAAGTATTAGACTTTAAATGAATGGGAGCTTTCCTAAGAGGTGAGAAAAAACAGTAATTTGAGGACATGGAAAATGTCTCTGTGACATTAAATTTATGGGGAAAAAAAGATACTAACATGAGAATCTGTTATTTACATTCATTGTCATAAACTCCTGTTACTCCCCAGATTAGAACCTGCAGCTTCAGAGAAGACATGAAACTAGGGCAGGTGTCTGAATAGCCAAGCCAAGTCTAAAGTCAGCTCTTTTTAATTCTAAAGTGCGTGCATTATGTCATACAACATTTGTTGGGGATTCAGCCAGGTTCCTTTGGGTGGGTGGCTTGGGGGATGGTGAATAGAGAAGAAATGGAACAGAGCTGTGTTCTCCATCTTGGCTGATCATTGCCATCGCCTGGAAAGCTGTAAGAACTATTGATGTGTGCATCCCATGGGCCGAGATTCTGATCATTAGTCCCTAGTCTAGCCTGGGAGTTTTTAAAATATCCCAGGTTGGGGTGCCTGGGTGATGCGGTCGGTTGAGATGTGACTCCTGGTTTTGGCACAGGAATGACTCAGAGTCATGAGATTGAGCACCCTGTCGGGCTTCATACTTAGCCCAGAATCTGCTTAAGACTCTTCCTCCTCCCTCTCTCTCTCTCTTTGCAACAACCCCCCCCCCCCGACATGTGCATTCTGTCTCTCTCAAACGAATAAATACACTTAAAAAAAAAGTAGAAGTTCCCAGATCATCTGAATATGCAGTAGTGGTTGGAAAACACCAGGATGTAGAGGCGAGATGAAGAAAGAGGGTGATAAGGTGACAAAACTAGTCGGTCTCTTTATTTGTAAGTGTGGGACTTTTCTTCTTGCCCCACACATCCCTTTCCCTCTTTGGCCCAAACTAGGGTGCTATTTCTTGCCTTTGTTACTCTGGTGCCGATCTCCTACCTGACTCAGACTGAGAGATTTCCTAACCACCTCCGCAGGCCCTTCCCACTTCCCCATCCCCACCCCCAGACACCTTGTACATGCACTCGCCTCTGTGGGGAATGATCAGAAGACCCAGAGTTGTTGTTCCAGGAAAGGGCTCAAGAACATGTTGAACATAACATTGGAAGAAAGTGAATGGTAGAGTACCATTTCTTTTAGGATAGCGGCACACCGTCCTATAGTAGATATCTATGAAGTTAGGATCAAAGCCAGGTCATATACATGACTCCCAAAAGAAAACCTAATTCCTGGAATACTGAGTATGGCTGAGCTAGTGAGAGACCAAACCCAGCGTTGCCTGGGCAGCCAGGGAAGTCACAGATGAGTTAGTGGTTGGCCGCTGGGAATAATAAGGGCAGTTTGGTTACCATGCCCTGAACTTGAATAATTACAGTGTAATATGATTGGTCTGTATTTTACATTTTCCTCGTATTTCCGCCTTCATGATCTGATTGATTCTCCCAAAGGGAAGTGACAAAGATGTTATTCTCTCGGTTGTACTTGAAGCGTTCATGGCTCGTGGGCAGTAGAATCAGTCCTGGACCGGAGGCCGCATCTACTGGCTATATCGCACCATCCAACACGCCACATTCCGCCATAATGCTGGGATGTGGGACTTGAGAGCAAAGGCTACACAGTCCATTCAAGGTGCATTTTTGGCTGCCTGTCATTTTATGATGTCAATTAAGCACGGTCCTAGAATTGGCTCCCCTTACCATCTTCTTCTAAACCTAAAGGGAATTTGGAGAGCCCACAGAATTACATTCAATACCCGCAAGATAAAAATCAGAACCCCTACTCACAAACATATCACTTTTCTTCTCTATCCTTTCTGATTTTGGTCAAGTTTATTTCCTACAACTTGTCCCTTTTAGACAGTCCTCGCTGAAATCAGACAATCTGAATGTGCTCCCACATCCTCGTGTGATGTTCTGATAATTTCAAAATGAGACAGTGTGCTTCGTAGGAAGGAGTATGGATAGGGAGAAAACATAGGTGCCTTACGATGCTTGTACTGGTACCCTTTTGGAATTCTGCAGGAGCTATCCATTTCTTGTTGGTCTTTTGGATTGTTCTTACTCTTCAGAACAGCATCATTGCAAACCAATCTGATGGCTTGGAAAAACAGCATTTCTGGCACTAGAAAGCAAATGCACAAGACACAGGCATCAGTTCAGTTCAGTCTTTCTTTTGTAAAGACTGACAGGCTTTTAGCCTAATCACCAAAAGATTGCAATAGGAAGGCTCGTCTCTCCTTGTTACAAATAGCAAGGCCAAATACCTTTTACTTCTATGGGCAGTTTCATGTCTTTGCTAAGCTGAATTCTTAGTGTGGGCTCTGGTCCTGCATTTTCTATTTCCATTTCTGGAAGAGCTGTCCATACTTGGAAAACATCGGTGGCCTGTGCATAGAAATCAGCCCGTCAGCTCCACCGCACAGCCTGGCAGGGCTCCTGCCATCTTCTGTAGTGGCCTCCACACGCTGTCATTAGATTATGCATTCTGACCACCCTGCAGTGCTTACCCTGGTGTGGTCTTTCTCTTTCAAATGGAATGAATAGAATCAGAAATACAGATCTTAGAATTATCTGTATTGAGGTAAGTGGAAAAGCTATATTTAGACCCTTGGCCTGGTCAGAGGTTTTTATTTTTACTTTTATTTTTTCCTGATTTGGTTTCTTTGTTCTTAGCATTCTCTTTTTAAAGATTATTTGACAATGACCTGAAGCTGACAAGGACCTGAACCCCCAGCCCTTATTTCAGAGGAAAAGCAGACTGTAGAGTGATACTAACTTCATTTGTATCCATGTTTAAAATCCTCAGTTAACTTTCTTCCTATGCTGGTTTCGCTTCTCATTAAGATTCTATAAAGGGGGCGCCTGGGTGGCTCAGTGGGTTAAGCCGCTGCCTTCGGCTCAGGTCATGATCTTAGGGTCCTGGGATCGAGTCCCGCATCGGGCTCTCTGCTCAGCAGCGAGCCTGCTTCCCTCTCTCTCTCTCTGCCTGCCTCTCTGTCTACTTGTGATCTCTCTCTCTCTGTCAAATAAATAAATAAAATCTTAAAAAAAAAAAAGATTCTATAAAGGGTACAGATGAGATCGCAACTCATGGCTTTCACCATCTAGTTTTTGGCTCTGGGTGAGGTTCCCACTGACCTTGAAGAGAACTACCCCCATAAAGAGAGATGGGAACACAGGAGGGAATGTGGGCTGGTGGTTAGGAGGGGGACGGAAAGTTGGGGCTTGGCTTCTAGCTGCCCACACTGCTGAGTCACCTGGGGGAGTTGCCGAGGCTTTGTTGTCATGTTGTGGAAAAGAGACTTCCTGCCATCTCAGTGGAACTATGAGGTTTATTGCAATGAACTTGATTTCTTCTCCCATCAGTTTTTGTCTCCCCTGCCCAAAACACACAAACACAGCCCAGATTGTGGTCCGTAATCCAAATCAGCAAAACAGCTATGGGCATAAAGATTGAAATTAATTTAAATGCATTTTCCAAGGAGTGTTATGACCAGAGAAGTGTTAGAATTTGATTTAGGGATTTTTATTTTACTTAAATGAAGAATAATTTTCATATGCCCTAATTAAAAAGAGAGAGAGAGGAAAGAAAAAAGAAAGGAAAAGAAAAGAAAAGAAAAATGGCATTTTTTATATTTTCTTGAATGTAGCAAGGAGTGGTTATTCAATAGAGGTTAAGAAGAGGAGAGGGTTATGAAAATTATTAACGGGAAACCTCACTAAAATGAAGTCAGGAGGTTTCAGAAGAGGGAGCTCTCACCCCCTACTGCTCCTGGTCAGTTGCAGACCCTACAGGAACAGACAAACTTGGCCTGGCGCATGGATACTGCTCTACTACTCCAGCCAGAGAGAGAAGCACTTCCCTCATCCCCACTCCCCACAGGCAATGGCTCAGCCAATGAAAAACCTCCTCCTTGGAACTCCCAGTTTACTCCAGTGGACTTTAGTTGACAACATCCTTTCCACCCTACCCCATTTCCCCTTAAAAAAACATGCCTCTCTCCCCCACCCCTCCCCAATCCCACCAACTTGCCTATGGTTTTGCTGCCACTTGTTTGTCTTGGATTGCAATTCTCTTTTATTCCTGAATAAACCCATATTTTGCTGGTAAAATCACTGGCAGCTTTTAAGGTTAACAGGATGAAGGATTAGAAAGTTCTTTGGCAAATAGGGCTGCATATTCAAAATGGGTTCCTGGGGTGACCAAAATCAAAGCATATAATAGGTGCTTAGTAATTAGAGAACAAAGTGCATGGACACAGGACATGCAATGTAAGTAAAACCCAGACAGCTTTCCTTGCGATGTTGGGTATACCAAAGGCTGGAGAAACCCAGGAGCGACACCTCAACCATTGTTGTGTAGATTATGATCCACTCTTTGAAGCAGACAGCTGTGGAAAACCGAAGAACACATCTGATGTAAATGTAACATTACATAATAGATACAGAATATCTGGATTGGACAAGAGGAGGAGCAGCACAGCATCCAGTTTGTGCCTTTAGGAAAAGGCATAAGGAAGTTTACACGTACAAGCGCGGCATGGACATTGGGAAATACTTCTTTTATGCCGATTGAGTTTGACTGGTCTGATGACTGAGACTTGAGCTAGACACTGATTCTTATGAAGTCAAACAGCAGGAGCATCTTTTCCTCTTTTGGCCCAGGAAGCTGGGAGCAGAGAAAATGTCTTGCCAGCTCTCGTTATCTGCCCTCTTTCTGGAATCTTCTCCCCAAAATAATAGTACAGGCAGAATTGATGATTGGGATTCATTTAGGGAAATGAGAATTACCAGCAGGATTTCAGCAGATGGATTGTGTCACAGACAATTCATTATCTGAAAATAGCAGTGGAGGAGATTGTATACCTCACAAGTGACTGAGTGAGCTCTTTGATGCGGAGGATACCATGAGAATACACCTTAGAACAAATCCTTTTTAAATTGTTTTCTTTGTCTTATCATCTCGTATTGCAAGTGATCAAGCTGAAGTTTGATATTATTACAAAGCCTGAGACTTCCCAGTGTTCCCTCTGCCCCATTCTTGTGCCCATATTCCTGAAGGCACAGGACTCCAACACTAAAGATTTTATACAATTCCCTAAGTGCCCTTCCTTCCTTTTCCACGCCCTGAACTAAAGCTGTCTGAGCTGGGTTCTCTCCAGTTGCGCTTCATCAGGGAATTGCCCCAGGAATTACTGATGCTATGCAATGAAAGCCAGGTGGCAATAAGAGCAAATTTTCTAGCCCGTCCCTCCCCTCATCCTCACCACTCTGCCACCCAGCCATTCACTGAGGTCGGAGAAGCCTCAGTGTCAGGGAAATGGGTATTTTTAGGGAGCGGGTTTCTACTGCCCTCTTAGGATTATTGTCAGGATAAAAGAGATTATATAGGTGTATCAGTCTGCTGGGACTGCCATTAAAAAAAAAAAAAAACCAGTAATGATAATGCCATAAGCTTGGTGGCCTAAACAACCGAAAATAACTTTCCCACCGTTCTGAGATCCAGGTGGCAGCCATTTTGGTTTCTGGCGGGGACTCTCTTCCTGGTTTACAGACACCTGCCTTCTAGAGATGTCCTCACTTGGCAGAGAGAGGGAGAAAGCAAGCAATCTCTTCTGGTGTCTAATAGTATCATGAGGGCCCACCCTCATTAACTTATCTAAAGCTGATTACCTGCCAAAGGCCCCATCTCCAAATAAAAACATAATGAGGGGCAGGGCTGCAACATACAAATTTGTGGGGGATCTGCCCATTGGTAGAGCTTGGAGTGGAGGCCACTGGCTGGCGGATGAACTCACAGTGTAGGTGGTGTGCTATATGAAGGGCATGTCTTTCACTAACACCACAAGGGCCTCTGGTCCAATGAGTGGGGTTGGATAGTAATTCTTGCTACAAGTTAAAAAAAAAAACTTGTGGGGGATATAATTTGGTCTATAGCAATAAGTGAACTGAACCCATTTTGTAGACCCTGAGGAAAGAATAATGAAGATGGGGTTGACCCATGTTTTACTTTCATATAAGACCAAATTAGCTGTCCCTCCTGAAGACCTAGATTCCAGAGCCCCCCTATGCGGAGCTTCCATTCTCTGGGATATCAGATCGTGTTTTCCTTTAGAATACAACATTTTAATACAGGCAAAGGTAGGTTTAAAAGAATATCAGCAGTTCTTAAAAAAAAAGAAAAGAAAAGAAAAGAAAGAAAGAAAGGAAATGAAACAAAACAAAATGAAAAGGAAAGGAAAGAGAGCGTCTCAGAAGGGCAACCCTCTCCCTCAAGAGTTGTGGATATGAGGACCGGACACAGGAAAGGGAACTGAACGGCACGAAGGTGGGTTGTAATAATGCCCCAGGCCACGTTAGCATCTACCGAGAGGGTTCTAGGCTGTATCCCCTCTAAGAGGGGTGCTGTGCAATGCCTTGGCATCTTTATATTCTAAGCAAAGATCCACTTCTGGACTTCAGGCCAGCTATTTCTTAAAAATAGACCTTTTTTCCCCCTCTCTACAAACTTGACCAAAACCTTTTGATTTATGTATGTCTTTAAGTTGCCTAATATTGTTGGATGAAAGAGGTTGTTTGAACATACCGTGTTATTAACAGATTACAGAGATGTTCATAGTCCCCAGTAGTCACATTATCATTTTAATTCATTTCAGATTAGTAGTTCTCAGCAAAAAGCTATCCCTTCCATTTTTGTGATTAATTCTTGAAATTCCTTAAAGGCATTATTATTGAAGAGAATTTGTGGAAGTGGAATCATCATCCTTATTTCTGGGGGAAGTTTTTTAACCTTTGTTATAACAAGTAGTCTACACTTTGCTTTTACCATGCTTATATTTGATTTAAAATTTTAAAAAGGGTATGTTCATTATTAGCCAGAGAATTAAACAGGGTGTTGCTTTTCTCAATCAAAAGATTTAGCTTAGTTAATTTTTAGTTGTAATCTCTGCATAAATGTGTTGAGCTCATACCTCACATACTACAAATCATTGTTGCTGAAATAATTTCATATCTACAATTTTTGTTGTGGTCTCGCAAGCTGGCATGCTTTCTCCTAATGACTTGTCAAAAAATAATTTCCAGCACCTATGTCCAGTAAGGAGGGTTATTCAAAAATACTTCTCTGCTTTTTAATGACTTGGTCAGTCATTATGTTGTGTAGGTAAAATTAAATTTATCCTTTATATATGAGAAAGAAACCTTTATTTAAAATAAATTTTAAAACAATGAAATAAGTTTCTTATAACTATGGTCTTCTGAAAAGAGAAACGGACAGGAGCAAAAATTTACACAAGTGCCCACACTCGTATAAATACACACACACATACCCCCAAGACTCTAAAATCCTAGTCAAAAGCTATATTTCATAAAAGAGAATTATAGTAATGTTGATGGTTTGCCAAACCTCAAGCAGTGACAAAATCCACAGAGTGTCCTGAAAAGGATGCCTTTGCAAAACCATGCCTCTCCAGATGGTTTAGATTAGAGATGTTTAAAAACACATGGCAGCATTAGTTCGGTTTAGAATTCATAGTTAATCCAGTAGATAAAATAATGCAAATTTGAAACCCTAGCCTGTGTATCAGAAAAATCATCAAATCTTACGATTGCTCTTAGGGGAGGTTGGTATGCGATGTGTTGATTTTTAAATGATCTAATTGAAATAATAAAATTAAGCAAGAAGGGGTAAAAACGAATTGAAAATGCGAGAGTATAAGTAAAAACTTTCTTCTCTGCAGAATATTTATTTCTTTGAGCTGTCATATCCAATCAATTTGTATGGGATTCGACAGCCAATTGTCATTTCCTGAGATAAACTATGTAAAGAGGTTGCATTACAGAGACGGCATGAAAAAAAATGGAAAAAAAATAATTCCAGAGCATAAAGCAGAGAGAGGCCACAAGGTCCCACAGGGTGCCCCCAGGATCTGCTCACCTTGCTCAGAATGGCAGATAAGCTGCTTACACTCGAGTTTTCCCTTTGGTTCCTTCAGCTTCCCCCCTGTGTGTACTATTTCTGAGAGAGAGTGCTCTTGCTTTACATTTTAGTAAATTATTTTGCCTTCTATGTGGTTTTTAATCCTGGTGGGGGCTCTGTGCGGACGGTGAGGTCACACACTGTGTTCTCCTGCATGAGATGTGAGCAGTTCCCCTTGGGCCCCCAAAGGCTCCATCACTAAAAGCCTGGTTCCCGCTGTCCCTTTCCTTGTGTTTAAAATCAAAAGTATCCCACCTTCCGATCCCACAATGGGGTAGCCGGCAAACAAATCCTGGAAAAGAACTTTTGTATGGGAGCATTATTAACGTAATGATGTATGTTATCATGTGTGCTACCTGCCGCACAACTGAAAGCCTTCAGCTGGGCGAAAATCGCCACGAGAAGAGTGTTCACGCAAGAACTCAAAGCCTTTCAGAAAACACAAGACAAAGATTCGACAAAAATAGAATCAGGAGGTTTCAAGCAACAGTTGATGGGCTTCAAAGGGCTTAACTCTCCAAGGTGGCACAATATTTAGTTCTCCTAGAAAGAAACACATTTTGAGCATTTTCTAAGTATAAAAACTGGAATTGCGGCTTTTAAAATGTCTGAAAGAGCTCCACAGTCTAAGCAAATGTGCTCCGTTAGTAGCAAAGTTGCACACACGCACACGCATATGAGCACACGCGCGCACACGCACACACAGAGAAAGATGTTGGAGAGGGCAAACCCTGTGGATAGACTCTGCATGGATTCTTGGAGATTTCCGTCATAAATTTAATTGAGTTTCATTTGAGCAACAGAGACACTGCATTGGCCAATCTTAACTACTGACTCATAGTTCTGCCTCCATACCCTTTTAATATGTGTAAGCAGAGATTATATTTTTGTTTCTCCTTCTAATCATTTTTCAATGGAAAAACATCCCCAGCTAAGTCAAATGACCATTTTAAGAGAGCTTAGCCATGTCCTACTCTACGGGGAGTAGAGAGATTTTTTGTTTCCCTTTATGTGTGTGTGTGTGTGTGTGTGTGTTTGTGAATTGTTTCCCATATATGAGTTAATACTCGTCCAGTAGACCTATTACTATATAGACTTGTAGAACCTCTGGGTTTGAAGGAAACTTCATGGTTTTCGGGGTCAAACACCTATTCAGTGCCTGAATTCTCTTGAATTCTCTTTTCCATCATCCCCTGTCAAGCTATCGTCTTGCCTTGCTTAAACTTTGCTCATGCTCCTGTCCCAGAACAGACCATCCCCTCTCTGGCCAGTGCTGCCAAGTTTTCCAGGATGCCTGCAGCAGAATGGCATTTCATCCGAAAGGACTATGCATCACAGACAGGCAAAGTCACCCCAGATTGTCAAAGGGAACAGTCTCTCCAACAAGGCAGCTGGCTTTGGGTTGCTATGGGAGAGGGAATAAGCCCATGAACACAGTACTGTTGGCCATCCACCCCCCCACCAGTCTCATGTGTCTCACCATCTTTGCGCTCACCTGGCTTTCTTTGACACCATTCCATTAAAGGCACAACAACCTGCTGTCAACCTGTCATCAAAATTGATGAGAAGACTTCACTCCAGGAGAAGGTGTTCAGTGAAAGGAAAGTTCTACCTGTGCTCTCCATGTTGCCCCTCCTCCACCCCAAGCCACACTTCTGATCATGCTGTTTACCTGTTTCATTGTATCTTCTTTAATGTGTTTGCTAAGATTGTGAAGACTTGCTACATTTTGGAACTGGATTTCACTGGATTTTCCCATCTATATATTGAAGCTGCTGAGACAGGCTTAACACAAACCTCCTGCCTTTAGAACATTACAGTATGTTCTCCCCTTTGGAAGAGGGACATCTGAGCCAAGTTCTAGGAAACTGAATCACAAATTCAGACAACATGGAGAATGAAGGCCAGTTCTTAATCAGATATGGCTCACTAGAGGAGACCTTGATAACTAGCTGAATTTTTTTGAGAAGCAAATAATTATAGGCTCCAAACTTTTTTTTTTTTTTTGTCTAAATAGGAATTTTCATGTATCAGGTTCTCTACTGATTTGGGACATTTTTACAGAAATATGAAAATATATTTGCACCAAGAATATGTGATAACCTGATCTGGTCATCTAATGTCAGGGACCTGATTGCTTTAATGAAGAATTACAAAGGTTTTGTTGTTTGTACATTATACTTCATAAGTGGACATTTAAGAAATATTGGAAGGACTCAGAAATCATTTGTTCCCCAGCACTATTCTTCAATTAGTTAAAAAGTACCACTTTTTAGTCAAAGTAAAGGGAAACCAGTTATCCTTTATTTATTTATTTTTTAAAAATTATTAAGCTAATTTTATTTATTTAATTTAAAAAATTTTTTCCATTATGCTCAGTTATCCTTTATTATTCTGTGGTAACTTCACAGCTGATTAGGTAGCTCTTGTGTCCTAGGAATAATATCAAAACAAATGGAAAAGAGGGGTCTTCAGTGCAAGAAACTTTTTAATTTTGAAATATTATTTCAAAACCAAATTAAAAGTATTTCCCTCAAAAAAAATTTTTTTTTGTTCAAAACCCTCACGGCTTTTATAATGCTCATTTCATGGACACTTATCCCTAGAGATCCAAGACTGTTGAATCTTATCTATCAGTACAGTACATTCAAGTCAGAAATACATTAATTATTGCTCTCAACCTCAAGGTTGGATAGGAAGGATATATATATATATATATATATATATATATATATGAGCAAATATATTGCTGTTCTGCTTTGTTCCTGCTGAAATCCTTGAGTGAGCACGAGTGTAACTGATTCCTAGCAATAATATTGGGGCACGTAATCCTGGGGCAGCAGAGCACTGCCCAGGGTGACACACTGGGAAGGAAGAAAGCATAGGCATAGGGTAAGGCTCTTCGTTTTCACCTAGAGAGGACAGTCTGCCTTATTCTCAGGTGGGTGGCCAGTCAGCCCAAAGAGAAGCACTTTAAGCATCTGTACAGCCTATTTCTCAAAAGACCGATGGATCTGGGCTGCCTCGTTCACATGTAGCAAGGTAAGAAAGATGATGCCTTGGGAAACAGGCCACATCAGTTAAAGCCGAGTTTGGCATAAATGCCAAGACCGAGCAGGAGAATTTTTATGTGCCCGAAGCCTGATTACTTGGAGCCTGAATTCTGTTCCCTCCTCTGGCTCTGAGCCCGAGGGGCCACAACCCACTTCGGTAGTTCAACTAGTTCCATCACCACCTGTGTTCCAACAGGGACGTCAGACCGAAAGGAAAGGAAGCTCGCCAGGCTGCCCAGATCCATGTTCACTCGAGCCGCTCTATTTATTATTCCACTAGGGAACGCTCTGCCCTTGAAGGCCGATCTGAGGCGGGTGGGATCGCAGGCAGCAGGTATGCCATGAACAACAAACCCATATTCTTAACATATGTTTAATTTGAGTGACTCCCCTCCTCTAAAATACCTCTTGATTTTAAATCCACATCCTGATTTGCCCACTCTTGTTACCATTTTCTGCTGCCTGTTCTGAATTAATCCTTTGAGGTGGTCATTCCCCGGAAAGAAAAAAGGAAAATGAGAAGAGAGATGCAAAGTTGGGAATGTGAACGAAAAAGGATGGGGGAAAGCCGAGGGAAGGGGACCATTAAGTAAGTCTGTTTTCATGAGCTGGCTTTTCTTTGAGCTGTGTAAGATGGGAGAGGTAGAGGAGAGAAGTACAAGGAAGAGGTCCTTGAAAGGTTATCCCTTAATATCCCTGCTGAAGAATGGGAATCATTTTTGCAATAGAGCTCAATTTCCAAAGATTATTTTGATTCTCCATCGTACTTCATCTCAAAGAATTGATATAATCTAAAAGTGGTTAAAATGATTAAAATAGTTTCCACAGTAGAAAATTAAATGATTTTACTAACTGTCAAAGTCAGTGTTTAAACTGAGATCGTTTGAATTATATTTTTTATGGTGATCTTGTCACTGGGATGTCTAAACATCCTTTATAAAAGTAATAATCCCTGATTCTGATTTTTCATCGACAGAAAACGGAGTAAAGGTTAGAAATATTAGCCACCAAATGCTTTGATTTGTAAAACCTGCAGAGAAGGTGGGTTTTCCTGAGGAATTCTGAGTTGAAATACATTCTTCACCTTGGAACTATTAATCCTTTAGGAGGTTTTTTCTACATGTTTCTTAGATATATTTCCAGCTCAGAGGATTATAAAACTGCTTCAAATACTTGATTTAGAATATATTTAAAAGGGAAATGGCGATACCATATGCTATTAGATACACTCTAAAATAGCAAAGTACTCTATCGCCGATGCCATCAAATTCATTTTCTCTCTATGTATTAATCCGTCTCTTTCTCAAATCCTGGCTTTCCTGGGCCACACCAGACGAGTTTAATGAGGTCTTGTTAACAGTGTAAACCATACATCAGTAGTTCTCACCTCACCTACAATTTAAGATTTCTGGTCTCTGTGCATTCTCCGTCTTGTTTTCTGGGTCCTCTCAGAGGAGGTCACGAATATGATCACGAATAAGCTTTCAAGGCCTAGCTGTGGCTACAGGCAGCTCGCTGGGACTCCAGCACCCAAGCCCTGCTGCCTTCCCGCCGGTGACCACCCCATCAGACCGCAAGGGCTTGCTCTCACTCATGGGCAGAGCAAGCTTTACAGCCACGTGATGGGCTTCGTTACTGTGGAGCCATTGTCACAGATCTTGTTCCGGAGCCCTGAGCAGCTTGGTAACTTCCAAAACAAGCCAGTCAGGGCATATTCCATGAAGAAGGAGGCAGGGTGAGTCTCTCCCTAAAAGAAGATCCTTTGTGTCAAGGAAGCCTGAATGAGGCAAGCTGGTACTGCCCTATCTCCAAGGTTCATAATACATGGTCTTCGGTCTCTGGGGTTGACCAGTAGCGCCCCAGCATTAGTAGATTCCCAGCAGACCCACCACACGGGTCTGCTCGCGATGACTGTCTCCGTTGTGCACACCGCTTAGGCTCAAACCCAACTACCTGACTAAGCTTATTTCAACTGTGAAATGTAGTGGTCTTTACATCAGCCCTGGGGCAGATCATATCTTACCCAGAACAACTTCACAGGCCTTTATGGTGCCTAGTACCCTGCTTCCGTGCCAAGGCTACAATGATGGGTATGGTCTGTACTGGGCCTGTGAGGAATTCATCCCTCTTCTCTTAGGTCAAGAGCTAGAGTGGATGATCTGCTGTAGATTGCGAGCTATAAACCTGAACGAGTTAGTGCGTATTTTACCCAGAACACCCCCCACGTGGTGTCGTCTGACTTCAGGCTTGGTGTCAAATGCTGAAACCAGAGTGGAAATACAGGGGTGCTTAGGTTAGTCTGGGGAAACAGCCTTCGGAGGGCTGAGCTAGCTTGCATTAGGGGGGAGGCGACCTCACAGGAAGAATACCTACCTCCTACCTCAAGATCCTGCAAATGGTTTGGGGATGGTTGGTGAACCACAGGTATTCCTAGGGCTGGTTCTTATTAGACAGGGAAAACGAGAAACCTCGCTTTCCCTCATCCTTGCTGTGGAATGAAACCAATAAAGGCAGTTACTATTTAGACAAGTGAGTGAATGCTGTCCATTTGGGAGAGAATGTTCCTGGGGAGGAACTGACCAGTAGAGGCCACTGAAGGGCTTTTGGGGACAGGGGGTAGAGCACAACCAGACAGTAAAAAGTAAAGCAGGAATCAATGGCAACTCTGTTAACATCATTAAGTTAAATCTACCTAAATCAAAAGCAGAAGGAAAACCTTACCTTTGCATATGTATTTTTGTCATTCTGCAAATAAAACATGTAGTTCAAAACCTGGCACAATGACTGTCTATACAAGACTGAATCCTATAGAAGAAAAATACCTTAGAGGAGTTTGTATTGCCAGATGCTTGGCATCATGTAGTCAAAACATTTTGAATGTGTTTTAAAATAGTCTTCCAGATGTGTGACAACTTAGACAACTAGCTAGAGCCCTTGTCTACATTTTAAAAGTGGGGTGGGGGGAACTGGGTACTTATTCAAATTATACAGGAAAATGAAACAGTTACTGCCTTCCAAGGCTGATTGCCTTAAAAAGATGTAGGGTTTTTTGGGCTTTTTGATTGTTTGTTTTGCCCTTTGACAAAGTCCTTCACCTCTGCATTTGAGCTGGCCAACGTAGACATAGATGGAACTTTCCACAGTACTTGTACTTGCCATGTGAAAGACATTATCACCACCAACTAGGGCATTTTCTGACTCCAAGAGTAGTTATTTAGAAATTCAACTTCATTTTGTGTTTATTTGTCCTGCCTCTTGTTAGTAAATATTATTAATTCCATATATCCATCAGTTTGCCCAGTTTCTTTACATTTTAAGGCTCGTGTTCGGAGTATTGAACAAGGGGAAAAAAATACATAGTAGAGATTTGTTTACCTTTGAACTAGATTTTCCCATAGTAATTCACATTCTTTAGTGAGAGCTATGTGTTGTGTTAAGCCCAACTCAGGAAGCTTATATGTGCAAACCGTAGGTGCTAAATATTTAGTGACCTATTAGAATTGCAGGAAAAATCGTTCAGGGGAATTTACGCCTTGTGAGGCTTGCACAGTTATTTCCACTAGACCATAGAGAGATATTTCATTTGTACTTAAGATAATCAGTAAGTAAATCTGCGGACTTTGTCACTGATAGAATGCAGTGTGGTTACCACTTTTATAAAGAAGAGAATGCCTGGGGGATCCAATTCTGAAGTGTTACTGCACGTCAGTCTAGTTTTCATTACTTATCTCTTACCGTCAACATACTTAAGGTACTGTGTACGATTAATTTACAGTTATTCCCAGTTACTCTTTAATTCCAGTTATATATGACACATTGATAGGACCAGCATTAAACAAATACAGTAGGTTATTATCCCTTTCTGAATGCTACCATTAAGTCAACGATAAGACAGGGTTCCTGTAATTGTTTTGACTGAGAAATGGTAGAAATTTGCCAGAGTGACACAAACTAGCATGCACAAAATGTCAGTTGCTTCAGAACAATGGAAAACTTCACTTAGCATAATCCCTTCCAGGTCCATTCAGGTCAAAGTAAATGATAGGTATTCATCCTTTCTGATGGCTGAGTAATATTCCACTATATATATATATATGGACCACATCTTCTTTATCCATTCATCTGCTGAAGGGCATCTTGGCTCCTTCCACAGTTTATAGCATGGAGAACATTAGGAGAAGGAAGGGAAAAAAGAAGGGGAATTAGAGGGGGGAGATGAATCATGGGAGATTATGGACTCTGGGAAAAAAACTGAGGGTTTTGGGGTGGGAGTCGGCTTAGCGCAGTGACAGGTATTAAGGAGGGCACATACTGCAATGAGCACTGGGTGTTATATGCAAGCAGTGAGTCTTGGAACACTACATCAAAAACTAATGATATACTGTATGGTGACTAACATCACATTAAAACAAATGGAAAACTTCAAAGTGAAAATATGTAATTGTCCATCACTAAAGTTCCTTCAGGTTGCCCACCAAAATCATCCTGCGTTGGTGGGAGGAGGATCAGGTACCCGTTGGAGGTAGCTTATTGTCATATATTTTAATGGCATGAGACAAATGTGAAAGAGTTTTAACAGGAGCTATATGCATCTTGATTGACATAGCGGTTGGTAGCCCCTCTAGTGGGAGAGTAGTTCAGGAACCGTGACTTTGCTTTGAAGGATTTATTTTGGAGGGTGGAAGGTACATGACTTGAAGTTTGTTCATCACGAAGAAGAACTTGGATTTTCACGTGTAGGATTGCATATGCTCCATGCATCTTTACTCCCACTTGAAGGTTACCACTCTCTCTTTTTTTGTTGGTTGATCTTTTTGAAATAGTTATTGGAGAAAGGAGTTTAGTATGAGATGGAATGCAAGGGAAGTGGAAAAGGGATTTAAATCTCTATCCTGGCTGTATCTGCATCTCTATGTGACAGTAAGCAATTCACTTAACTTGGTCAGGAAAATCTGTCACAACAGATTATATTCTGTCTACCAGGTGAAAAAGAATAAAATAGAACCAGCATGGATTTTTGAAGCTAAAACAGGGTCAGGTGAACATGGGCTTGGACAAGAGTGAAGGTTGTATGTTTGAGAGCAATCAGACGTGTACAGTGTACATGTGACCCTGACTTTGGCTAGTGATGAGCTATGGGAATTAGCTAACCTTACAAATAATTCGAAGTATTTACCTTACCATTTCCTCAAGATATCTACAAGTTCATCAAGTATTTATTGAACACTGCGGTAGGAAGAAGAACGGCCACCCAAACATGTTCACCTCCAAATACCAGAAACCTGTGGATATATCCCCATATGAGACAAAAGGGCTTTGCAGATATGATTAAATTAAGGATCTTGAGAAAGGGAGATCATTCCAGCTTATCTTGGTGGGCCCAATGTAATTATAAGGATGGGTTCTTCTCAGTGAAAGAGGGAGTCCGGAGAGTCAGGCTGAGAAGGAAAAGTGATGATGGAGGAAGCAGAATGAAAGTGATGTGATAGGAGCAAGACTCTAGTAGCCATTGCTTCCTTGAAGGTGGCAGGTGGCCCTGAGCCAAGGAATGAGGCCAGCCTGTAGTAGACCCTGGAAAGAAGGCAAGGAAACTGATTCCCCCCTAGAGCCACAAGGAAGAAATGCAGCCCTGCTCACCCCTCACTTTCAGTCCTCTTAACCTCCAGAAGTGTGTGGTTATAAATTTGTATTGTAAAGCCACTCAGGGGTTGGTAATGTTAGAGCAGCAATAGGAATGCGCATTACTGGTTCTTAGGAACTGTCTTGAGCACAAAGCTCAACACAGAAAAGAAAAGCATACCTCTTGCCCTTGTGAGGCTTACAAATCCAACATGTCCATTATGTTGCCTATGAGGAAATTAAACCTGATAGAGGATTTTCACACAGAAAATTGGTCTTGATTACCAGCCCTTGAATCTTTACATGACAACATCTGTATCATATGAATAGGAAAAAAAAAAAAAAATCCCATCCTGCCTCTCCTGCACAGATTTTTTGGTGTCACCCTAAAGTCTGCTGTCCTTCCACCAGCACAGGAAACAGCTTAATACAATTCCTACCACTTTTATTTATGACAGATCATCTGTTGATCTTAGGATGGATCATTTATAGAAAAACAGTTGGGCTTTTGCATTCTGAAGAGCTGGACCTGCCTAAAGCCATCAAATGAAAAGAAGGTGGCCTTGTACCTAGTACAGTGGTTCTTAACCTAAATGAAGAAACCATCCTAAAGGGGTTAAGTCACATGGACAAAGTCCCACAGCTGTAGCAACAGGGCCCTTGACACAACTAGAGTTTCCTGATCCCCTCCCCAGTCTTTGCCCATTTTCCCTACAGACACTGGGGTGCCTGGATCCAGCTGCTCTTTCAAAATCTGAAATAGGAATGGAGTCCATTTCACTAACCCGCTTCCCAGCACACAGTGTGGATTACAAAAGGAAATTAACATGTAAAGAAACCTTTTGGAAACTGAAGGAGCCATATTAGTTCTCTTGCTATAGTACTTGGCTGGTCTCACAGTTGGTGTCATTTTCAAGTGGGGGCTTGATTTAATGGAGACAGCCAACAATTGTGGATCTAATCAAATGGAGCTCGAAGCACATAACATTCAGTGTGAGGGAGCTAGAAGAAACATTTTCAAGTTTCGGAGTGGTCTGACAGGAAAAAGGCAAAAAGTACTCAAAGGGAGTTGGAAAAATCAGGGTGAGGGATCTTGGTTTTCAGGTCTGTTCTAGTCAGTTTGTGAAGTATTGCAGACAATGCATTATAATTTATCACACTGATACTCTTAGATTGGATGAAACCCAAACACAACTGAGTTAGATGCAGATTAAATTACCTCTTACTTAAAAAGGAGGGTGGTCTCACCAGGGCAGGATGGAGTTCATTAGCAGGCTGAGAAGTTTTTCTTAACTCTTCATCATCTGGTTTCATATTGTCCCTGGTTCCTCAGGAACATTGAACACCTTACTTTTTTTTTTTTTTTTTTTTTTTAGCCCTCAGAGAAGTACACAAGCTACTCTGTGAATCTTAGTGGCCACCAATTCCAAAGACAAAATGTTCCTCATCACAAGCCTGTAAACAAAATTCAGATGACTATGGAAAACCACAGCACTTCTTTACAGAAAATCTTTTTTTTTTTTTTTTTAGGGAAAAGGAGAGAAAATATTCTCTTTTTGTATTGTTATTTAGATACCACGAAGCAAAGTATTCCACTGCATTAAGATAATGGAACTGACGTGCATGTTGGGTGTACTTCAGCAGATGTGTTTAGGAATTATGATCACGTTTCTTCCTGCTGACCAGCACTTATCAGCCTTATCGTTCAGTGAAGGGCATAGCTCAGACAGGATTCTACTCGATGGCCTTTCATATGGCTCCGCATTCTTTTTCCAAAACTGGAAACTTCAAACTCCATGTAAATGGCCTTTAATTTGTACATTCTGAGTCTTATGAGGTAGGGTTAGCCCCTAGGGGACAAAAAAGAACATAGAAAAATCCCCGGAGTGCTGTAAATTTAGCCATGTGATCCCAAAGGAATTTTTATTCATACAGTTTTGTCTCTGAGTTTATTATTTTGTCCTTCGTTTAAAAATCAGCTCAGGTTGAACACTGGGGAATTTGAAACCTACTTATCCAGTATACCTACATGTTGTTAAGAGGGGACTTATTTCCGTTTAGGAATGAACAACTGGGACAGATTTCTATCCTTCCACACTCTAGTCACTCTCAGTCTTTGAGGCTCTTGTTAAACATCAAAGAATCTTCAGTGGAAAAAGCGTTGGTGTGGAAATTGGGGGCTGGGTGGGCCTTGGGATTGGGTGACAGTCACAAAAGTCAGTTCACCCTTGTCTCTTGCATCCATCTTTTAGCAAGCACTTAAACCCAGTTTTTTTCTGTCCTTCTCAGGACTTCAAAGTCATAGTTTATCAATAGAGCCACCAAGCTAGACATAGTCCAAGAGGTCATCTGGTTCATCTCCATGCCTTAGGCATAAGCACATCTAAGTAATTCCAGGCAGGTAAAAAGAGACAAAGAGTGCTTTTGCCTTGTACCCCACCCTTCTTGGCTGCAAGACCTCACTTCCCCTGTGTTTCCCCCAAGATCTGTATTCACTATATTGTCTTAATATGAGAAAGGACCTATTTTTGCAAAATTCTTTTATTTGCCTGCTAAATTTAGAATGATCCCACTGATTCCATGCACCGTCACAGCTGGCAGAACCACCACAGTAAATTAAAGAAAAAAAAAAAAAACACGTGAAGAGCATATGCAGAATGGAACACTTTAGGTTGGGTGTGTATTTTTTTTTTAATGGTCCCCCTATAATTTCTGACCTCAGTGCCTTGGTAATAATCTAATGTGGGATGTTCCATGACTCTTTGGGTGGATCCTCCAAGTGGAGATTTACTTTATCAGCAGGGGGTTGTTGAGTGACATTCCCAGAGAGACTGCTTTTTCCTCCTCCTGTTTCCACCTCAAGCACAGAATCCAAATCCTACAATTCAGAAAGAAGTTGTCCACGAAGCAAGACAGATCTATCATGCAATTGTTTTTAGACATCCTTGCTAGTGCAACAGTTCTAAATCTGACTGCCCTGTTTACTGTTGTGTTTGTGAAAAGGAATACGTGATCACTGAGATCTGTCATGTTCTACAACCAAACGCCATCATTGTTGTTGTTTTGTTTTGTTTGTTTGTTTGTTTGTTTGTTTGTTTTAACACGGCCAAGGAAGAATTCACAGACTAAAAAGCTGACTCTTCCTTACATGGCTTACCCTGTCAAGGTTGTGGGGGGGGCATGGGCAGGAGGCCAGCGCGGGGAGGAGGAGGAATGCTGTGTTTGCCCTCTTTGTAAGGACTTAGTACTTTTTCAATAAAAAAATAAATTTAATTTGTGGCTATACTTCAAGGGAGATGGTTTGATGGTAAGAGTAGAGGAGTCCCAGCTCTGGATTTAGAGAAGTCGTGTGGCTGAATCCCTTAGCGTCACTTTCATGTGGTCCAGTGAGCCATTCTCAGAAACCGCAAACATTTTTGAAGATACTGAAGTGGAGACAGTCACAATTCTTTCCTACCTTTTTTTTCTTCTTCTTTCTTTCTTTTTTTTTTTTCTTTTTCTATTAATCCTTCATGTTTTAACAAGTCCTGAAGTTAATGCCGCTTATACTTTTTTCCTGTCAAATTGGAAGTCTTTTCCTTCTGTTTGAGGAAAGTAATATGTTCTCTGTAGTTCCTACCTCATGTCAGTCAAAGAGGTGAATGTCCACACATGACGTATCCAAGTGTCAACTTCCTTCTTTTTTTTTTTAACTAAGCAAGATTTAGATATTTGATTTGAAGAAAGTTGCTGCTTAACATATAAAGTAACCCATGTATCCATCTCTTCCTATCCTTTTTGTCCTTCTTAGTAAAGTAAGAGGTCACTTTCAGCTTGCACCACATCCCTATTCCAGCCTAGGCCTAGCAACCTGGGTTTCCTCTTTCCTAGAAAAGCCACACTTTTTCAGGTGTAGTAAGTGGTAAGTAAATGATTAGAAGTCTGTACTGAAGAAACTTCTCCGACCCGAGCATTTTTCAGTGAGGATTATTGCCCAATATGATGGTATAGACCTGCCTCACTTTATCCATAATAAACCTTTTGGAATGAACAAATTTATAAAAATGCCATATGTATGTTAGTTGTTTCTTTCTTTCTTCTGCTTCTTCTTCTTTTTTTTTCTTTTTTCAAAATGCTTATAAGACCTAAAAAGATTTTGGCTATCATCAGAAAGAAGGGAAGTGTGAGAAACTGTCACAGTCTAGAGAAACCTAGGGAAGTAAGATGACTAAATATAAGGGGGTCTCCTAGATGGGATCCTGGAACAGGAAAAGGACATGGGATTTGGGTACTAGCTTATCAGTATTGGTTTCTTAGTTATGACAAGCGTACCACACGAGTGTAACAATAGGGAAGTTTTTAACTGTGGGGGAAATGGTGTGCGGTGTATGGGAACCATACCATCTTAACTACCTTTCTGCAAATCTAAAACTATTACAAGACATTTGTGAAAAAATAAAACAGAAATATGTGCTGATTTCTCTATAGAACTCTTACCAGTTCTGACGACTGAAAGAGAAGCCAGAACGACTTTTCCTTTTATAAGTAAAGTTTGTAAAGGAAACAGACTTTCCTTTTACAAAGAAAAAGGACTTTCCCAGTTGTTCTGCAGTATAATGTAGGTCCTATCCAGTCTGACACCTGGCATGAGGAGGGTTTCCGATGCTTTGTGTGGTTTGACAGGTTGGAGCAGTTACTTTCCAAGAACAGCTTTGCATTTTAAAGAACTTTTGCCAAGATTCCTCACCTTGCCGTTGGGTTGGTCTTGTTTGCTAAAGCATGCAGGAGAGCTCTTCCCTTCTATAATAATTAATAATTCACATCATTATTAGGGGGGATAAACACTCATTTAAGAAGAACTTGTTTTGGAATGGCATTTTTCATTTGGCTGTATAGTGACAAGATGAAAACAAAGCATTTTCTCCCAAAGCAGTGACAAGAAATGCAGAGCTTGTCAGTAGTGACACGATCGGTCCCCAGCTGCTCGCTCTTCAGTAGACTCCTATGGAATGAGTAATTGGTCTCAATCAGTTCTCAGCAGGAAATACCCACCTCATGGTAAATATCACCACAATCTACTAATTAGCTCCGTTGTCACCTGTCACAACGGTAGGCTAAGGGCTGAGACGGGTGATCAATCTATACATGGCAATGCAAGTCCAACTGGAGAGGGGTTGGAGAGTCAATGCCAAGGCCATCGTAGTGGGCAGGGAGGCCAAAGTCCCTCTCTGCCGTGTGGACATGAATGAAGTTCAGCCAGTGATTACAAGTTCCACAGTGTGGAATCCTAGGTGTGGCGCTCCGCGTTGCGGGGGGGGGGGGGGGGAGGCGCTTGGGTGTCTCAAAGAGAAAATGCACCTGTCGTTCAACTGATGCAGGTTTTCACGGCATTTTGGCTTCTAAATCAGCCAGGCTCTCGTTCAAATCTGGGCTTTGTCACCTAGTATTCATTTGATCCAAGTCAGTGGCTTTATTTGCCCACGCCTGGGTTTCTTAATCTGGAACAATGAAGGCAAAATTATTCACCCAGTAGGACTGAAATAGCAATATCTATGTCTCTGTCTATCTATGTCTCTGTCTTTCTAATCTAGAGAGATGTAAATACTGCTATTCACCACAGGTCTGGCGCTCAGTGAGTGCTCAAAAATTGTGGAATTCACCCCACTGAGCAAATAATCATGTAACATGGTGTCACAATGCTAATGTTCATTATCCCTCTTAATAATAAACAGGAAAACATTCAGGTGTTCAGGGTCAGCATGAAGAAAGATGCTGAAGGGAATTTGGGGACCAAACCTTTACTGCCCTTTTTACTGATCCTCTTTTAAGAGCTCAGTCACTCAGGAAGGGAGAGGAAGGGAGGGGAAATGTAATAACTAGCCAATAAAATTACAGGGAATTAAGCAATGGCTTGTAGCAGAGGAACATTTATTGGATCACGTGTGTCCCCGTTGGGCAGGTTGTGACCAGAGCACACGACGCGTGAAGGCATCATCCCAGGGATGATCTACATTAATGCAAAAAGAAGTACATCTCACTGTGACTTTGGGTCATATTCTACTAATTTATTGTTTTAGCATTGGGTTCTCCAAAGTTCTCAATGATAATTCAACAAGACCCCTGGTGCTAGTTAAATTCACAGACCACTGGGCCTCTTTGAAATCCTGATTCAGAAGTTCTGGGCTGGGACCCAGGAATAACGTAGAGAATAGAGTTTTTAATCAACTCTCCATGTGCTTCTTGTATTCAGATAAGTTTGAGAACCACTGATTTAAAACTGTACTTTTCACTTGATAGCAAATGGGAATTTCCTGTGTAATTTTTAAAAATATCGATGCCTAGGTCTTACCCACCCCCCCCCCCCGAAATTTTGATGTAATTGGTATGTGATATGCCTCGAGCATGGGGAATTTTTTAAAGTTCCTTAGATAATGCTAAGGTACAGGCAAATCTGGAGCAACTGATTTAGAAAATAGCCAAAGGGGTCCATACACCTATTCGGTTGATACAGGTGAATGATAAATAAGTAATAATTAGGTATAAAGTCACATCACATATAAGTAGGTTCCCAGCACTGGTTCAAGTTGTAAAATATGGCTTAAAAAAAATCTCATTTCAGAAAACTTTTGGGAAGTAGTCTGCAAATTGTCTCATTGCCCTGGAATTTTGTTGGATTCAGAAGTACTTGTGCCAAAGGCCCTACCAACTATGGTTTAGAACCCAAGGTCCCCAAATTTCCAGTGCTTGCTGTACGAGTCTGCATATGAATGACAATGTAACGTGAACCCAATCTTAACTTTCAGTACGATCATCTCTGGGGTTCACATTGCACTGTTTTTCCTCTTCCTTCCCTTCCTCATTATCCAAACTCATTAAATGTCCAGATTTGGAATTAACTACCCACAATAGGAACGGTAACCAGTCATGAGGATCTGTGAAATGGAAGGGAGAGTAAACGTCCCAGACAGGAGGCAAGGCTTGCAAAGATAGGGACTCCAAAGAGTTAAGCCGTGTAGCAAAAGGTGTAGTCATGCTTCTAGGAGACAGTTGTCAACCCAACTCGTCAAGGTGGGACCAAGTGTCACTATGAGAGTTGTTTAGGAAGGATTTGCTGAGCAAAATGAGGGGGTCATCTTGACCTTCTCTTTGTCTGGAAATGTTTCTTCAAGTCACAAAGTAATCACTTCTAACTCTAGGTGGGGGCATGCTGTTGATCAGTCTTTAAACTGCTTTACTAACTTCCAGTCTTCCTTTTGAGGAAATTCAAATTATTTATTTTAAAAGCCTGTGGTGAAATACACAGCATAAAATGTATCAACCTAACGAGATAGGAGAGGGAAAGAAAATGACCTGTTTGTAGGCAGGGCAAGAACTATCATGCTCCTCTTATGAATTGAGAATTGAAGCTGAAACCTCATTCCAATTGGGATGGCTGCTAGAAAAAACAAAACAGAACAAAAGCAAAAAATGACAAGGGTCGTCAAGAATGTGGAGAAACCAGAACCTTTGTGCATTGCTGGTAGGAACATAAAATGATGTAGTCACTAAAGGAAATAGGACAGGTTTTTTTTTTCTTGTTTTTTTTTTTTTGTTTTTTTTTTTTTTTAACATATAGTGTATTACTAGCCCCAGGGGTACAGGTCTATGAATCGCCAGGTTTACACACTTCACAGCACTTACCATAGCACATACCCTCCCCAATGTCAGGAAACAGGACAGTTTTTAAAAATTAAAAACAGAATATGACCGAGCAATTCCACTTACAGGTATCTGCCCAAGATAATTGAAAGCAGGATACTACAGAAATATTTGTATGCACCCATATTCATAGTAACATGAGTCACAAGAGCCAAATGGTGGAAGCAAGCCAAATGTCCACTGACAGATGAATAGGTAAACAAAATGGGGCATAAACATACAAGGGAATATCATTCAGCCTTAAAAAGGAAGGGAATTCTGCTACCTGCTGGGACACAGATGTAGTACCCCTTGGATTATTACATGGGTGCCCTAGCCCCATTAGGACATCGTGCTGAGTGAGATAAACCAGTCACGGAAGGACAAATACTGTATTTATTCCACTTACATGAGGTTCCAAGAGTTGCCAGAGTCCTAGAGACAAAGTAGCACGGTGGTTGCTGGGGGCGGGGCCAGGGAGAAGGTGGACTGGAGAATGAGTGTTTCATGGGTATGGAGTTCCAGTTGGGGGAGGTGGAAATGTTCTCAGGTGGATGATGGCGATGGTCACCAATGGTGTGAATGCGCTTAGTACCACTGAACTGGACCCTTAAAAATTGTTAGATTGATACATTTTATGTTGCATATTTCACCGCAGTCTTTTAAAATAAATAATTTGAAAATGTGCAAAACAAAACAAAACGCAAATGTAAGGCTGAGAGGATTCCTACAGCCAGACGGCGTCAGAGCTGGAAGTCAGCTTTAGGACCTTCGAGGGTGTCAGCCTTCCTTTCCACCTCTGTGGCTCTCAGGGAGTGGAAATTGAAGATGTTCTGGGAGAAGTAAAGAGAATTGAACAATTTAGGTTGAGGAAAGAGTGATCATTATAGTCTAGGCGGTTGTCCTGAAGATAAGAAGGAAGGTTGGTGAGCTCCACAAATCAGAAGGTATCTGCATGCTAATACTTTTACAAATTGAGATAAAATTGACCCTTTTAAGGTATAGAATTCAGTGTTCTTTAGTATATTCACAAAGTAGGGCAACCATTGCCACTCCATCATTCCAGAAAGCTTTTATCACCCCCAAAATAAACCTCATGCCCATCACTAGTCATTCTCCATTACCCCCCGATCTCCACCTTAAGCAACCACCAGTCTGCTTTCTGCCCCTATGGATGTGCCTCTTCTGGACACTTTGTATAAATGGAGTCATACAATATGACTCCGTTTGTGACTTAGCATAATGTTTTCAAGGTTCATCTCTGTCATAGCATGTGTCAGTACGGTGTTTCTTTTTCTTTATGAATTACTATCCCGTGGTATGTCTTTACCACATTGTATTTATTCCCCAGTTGGTGGATGTTTGGGTTTTTCCCCCACTGTTTGGTTTTAATGAATAATGCTGCTGTGAAGGTTCATGTACAGGTTTCTGTGTTGTCATGTGTTTTCCATTATCTTGGGTGTATTCCTAGGAGTGGAATTGCTGGCTTGTATGTTAGCTGCATGTTTAACTTGTTCAGGAACTGCTAGACTGTTGTCTAGAGTGGCTGCCTTGTGTCACGTTTCTACTGGCATCACAGGAGTGTTGCCATTTCTCCATATCCTCACCAACACTTGGCATTTGCCCCTTTTTTGCCCCCCCTTCAGCTTTATTGAGGTATAATTGACATGCAAACATTTTTAAATCCTTGCCATCCTCCCGGGTAAGAAGTGGCATCTCCTTGTGGTTCGTGCACGAGCTTTTGTCTTCTCAGCACCCAGGCCAGGTCTGTCTCTCGCTACACAGTAGCAGCTGCCTACAGAAAAATATGAAAATTCTGAATGACTATAGGAAAGAGGATCATTGTGAGTGGTTTTTAATCTTTGAGAAATCACATTTTTTTTTTAAAGAGTGTATCTATTTATTTGACGGAGAGAGAGTGAGCGCAAGCAGGGGGAAAGGCAGGCAGAGGGAGAGGGAGAAGCAGACTCCCTGCTGAGCGGGGAGCCTGTCGCAGGACTCGATGACCTCAACCGAAGGCAGGCACTGAAACAACTGAGCCATCCAGATGCCCCGGGAAATCAGATTTTAGAATGAGCTGCTTTTCATTTTTTGAACACAAACTGAGTCAAGGGATTGCAAGCAAGCTGACTGCATCTTGGCTCCTGGGCACTCCATGACTAATGGGGAGATAACTTTCAGTAGATGGTCACTCTCAGAGTTCAGAAGAATGACATGTATGCCCTGGGATAGAGAGTTAGGCAGAAGAAAAGGGAGCTCTGAAAGAAAAAAAGACCCTTTCCTCCCCCTCTATTAAAGTGAAGTGCCCGACTCATGACTCATGCCTTGGCTTCGCCACCTTCACACCTTCCACACTGTCAGCCGCCTGGCGCTACAGGATTGCCTGTAAGAGGGGTTTTCGACAGCAGTGTTCTCCAATTACGCGTGTTTCCATTAACAAAAGAAATATCTTTGTGGGTTTTGTAGGTACTTGCAGAAGTCTGTTCTAGCTCCCTAGTAGCCAGAAGCATCTGATCTGTCTGCCTCACAGCCCTCCGACAGTTAAGCATTTGCTTTTAGGCAAATAAAATGTCAGCCACCATTAAACAGCATATGGCAACAATATGGCCATTCTCTCTTGGGACCAACCTCTCCCCAGAAGAGATGGTACTTGAAATAGTAGATGCTTTTGAATGCAAGACCCCTCTCCCTCCCACCCGGGCATGGTGGCTGGGGAGTGGGCAGAGCGCCACACACAAAAGGACTTGGGCAACCATATCAAATGTGAACAGAAGGGGCAAGCTGCCCAGCCAGCAGTGACCAAAGGCTGTTTGCCATGGGCATCTGGGGCTGTGGTTAAGGGGAAGTACCGTCCCCAAACTGGCCAGGATTAGTTCTCTAAAATAGAAAACAGCCCCCACAGCCACGGGAAGAGGGGTGGGGGCCGGCTGCAGTTGAATGCGGTGGGGCTGCCTCGAGCAGAGGGAGCCCTTGAAAGCCGAGTCTCCACCCGTCTCGTCTCCGAATTCACCCTGTGAATGGGGGAAAATAAACTGCCTTTTCTTGAAATAGAAGAGGAGCACGTGGAACCCCGTCTAGTGGGTCAGCTCGTGTGCAAGTGGACGTGTGGACCAGAAACTGTCAACAGAGATGCCCCTATGCTCCGAACAGAGTCCCCAGACCTTGCTTGTCCTGATGGGCTAGAAACTTAGAATATGCAGATAATCGAAGTGCGGTGCTAGTCCTTTTGGGAACGCTGGCTCCTCGTATGGTGTTGTCCCTCTGTGACTGGTGTTGGAGCAGAGTCACTCAGACTCACTGGTTTTCCATCAAGCTTTTACTGTACGAGTTCATCATATTTCTGGGCCAGCTCTGTGAACTCACTAGCCTCGGAAAAACATTCACCTGTAGTGACAGAAAAATATACATTGATTAGACATTAACACTGTCCAGAAATTCTCATCAGCTATCTCATTATTCTTCCACTCGTGTCAATGACTTGATTTGAAGGTTTTGAGGCCATACCTTATTTCTCAAACTCAATCTAAGGTTCTGACATTTTAAAGAAGAAAATAAAATAAGGAAAAATTTAAAACTCCAGAAATATCTCTAGAGGTCTATATTGTTAAGGAACTAAGAATGACAAGGTAGGGAAGCTTCTTGTTTCCAGTTAATTTTGCTTGTCTAAATTGTATTAATCATATAATTTAATAATGCTTTATTATGGGGCACCTGGGTGGCTCAGTGGGTTAAAGCCTCTGCCTTCAGCTCAGGTCATGATCCCAGCGTACTGGGATCGAGCCCCGCATCAGGCTCTCTGCTCAGCAGGGAGCCTGCTTACCCCCTTCTCTCTCTGCCTGCCTCTCTGCCCACTTGTGATCTCTATCTGATAAATAAATAAAATCTTTAAAAAAATTTTTTAAAAAATGCTTATTATGACCCTGAATAACTGAATTGGCTGCAAAATTTTAAATGTCTAGGAAAATGATGAAGTTTTCAAAATAACATTAATATTATTAGTAATGTTTTTTCATAGACTGTCTTCAGAAACCGTACTGTGCAAATGAGAACAACAAGAAACACTGCATATTTTAGTAGCGTCAATCAGTTTTTCTGAAATGTTCTTTTACTCTTTATCAAATCGTTATAACTGACAGGGTGATATCCTCCTTTGCTCCTTACACTAACAATCAATAAATTCCAAGACAATTGGCAACAACTAGGTCAGTAGCTGTATGAGCCTTAGGAGGTTGCCAGGGTTCCTCTAAGACTTTACTCCTAGGGGCTGATGCCAACTTTCCAAATCAGAAGAACTTTCTCCGTTAATTGGGGGACTGTTCCCATGTGACCGAGGGAACCTAAACATTTGGATGAAAAATGAAAACTTCAGTCAATCAACCAGATGTTTGCCACCATTACATCAAACCTCAGGGTACTTAAAAACATCTCAAGAAATGACTACATTTTAAACTTTACATCTAGGTAATTGAGATCCTCCTGCCTTCGTGTGTCCATATGAATGACAGCATGTCAAATGAGGCCCACCCTGGAGATGTCTTGAGCCTTGCTATTCTAGAATACATAGAATACATATGACATTTAATGTCCGAAGCTTAAAATATAAGTGAAATTGATAATCACATAACTACTCCTCCATTGCTAATCTTCCAAATAGAAAATAAAATAAGTGTGTCTACTCATGTTTTGGTTTGTAGCAGAACAAGTAGACTTTGGTGGTAGAACTCTGGGCTCTAAGACTCTTTTTTAGCATGAACTTGACTTTTTATCAAATGCAAATAGAATTCTGAATTCTCAATTGCAGCCATTTGTCACACTTAAAGCTCTTTGAAATGGTTTCATTAGTACTTGGTGGGCACTATGTGTTTGATGAATAAGTGAGTAATGAACAAATAACGAAAAAGTCGCATTCTCCCTTTGTAGAATTGGATTCTAGGTGATTGACAACTACGTGTTTCAGTTTCGTAGAAGTACCTCCACTGTTTATTTTTCTCTAGTTTACTCTCTTAACAAACTGTGCAAGGTTTGGAGTGGCATTTGCTGAGATTTAACTGAAACACAGAAGCAATCAAGTGGTTGAAATCTGGATTTTTCGAATTTAATGACATTCCTTTATCCATATTGATTGGAGCTTTGGTAAATTCAATTGTTGGTACCACCTGGGTAATTTTAAGTCTCTCTGAAGCTTTAAAGAAAATGTTTCCCACATAGCTCAAGCAACATAAGAATTTCATCAGTTGAAAACTAAGAATTGCTTCTGTGGGATGTGTAAAACAAGAAGCTGACCAGCATTATTTTCTTTTTCTTTAATTCAGTATCATTATTGAGAGTTATTCTTGAACTTTATGAAAACCAGATTGGGGCACAAGCATGTTCTCCATCTAATCGTGTTCAAGGAATTGGAACTGAAAATCATTCAAACTAGGAAAACACGACATTGAAAAAAGAGTCTGCATTCTTTCTTCTACCTCAGCGTGTCTGAGGCTCTTTCTGACAAGGAAGACTGGGGCTAAGAGTAGATCCGATCTTTTTAGAAGTGGACGTTTAGCTTCCTAGTCAGAAAGAGGTCATAATTTTTTTTCAGTCACGTTTTTACTTTGCTGGTCTATCACTTACAACCTTTGATCCTCTGACGTTTTTCCTCAGAAAGCTGTGATTAATCACTTTCGCCCACAGGAAAAAATCCAGATAGCGCCTGCCATTCAAGGCTCTCTTTTGTCTGGCCCAGGTGACTTTACCCTCTAGCCACATTCCCTTCGACCCGCCTCTTTCTTGCAAGGTCCTTCCCATCAAAACGGGACCGCTGGTTTGGGCTGTTCAGCCTCTAGTCTTTCGTCCTATTACCCCATCTCTCAGGAACGCCTTTTTTCTTCTCCTCTCCACTTGCTTAGTGTTCCGTAGCTACTTCAAGGCGTGAAACATTCCATTCACAAGGTCTTGTTAACCATCCACCCTTTCCGCTCTCCCCTCTGCTCCCCTCCCCTAGCTAAACGTAATCTTTCCCACCACCCCCGTCTCACACACACACACGTGCACGCACACGTGCTACTATGATGATTTAGTCATGGAGGGCATCACATTCAAGACTGCTCTTTGTGCAAATGCACAAGGATGGCAAACAAGGGACAAGTGAAGACAGTAACCCACCTTACTCTCCACTCACCCAGGCATGCACCCCCCACGTGACTGTGTCTATGCAGAGAGGCGTCTTTTTCTATTTCTTAGGAAGGCTTAGACTAGCGGCATATGCAGCTCTGGTCACCGGCATGGGAGCTTTTTAGTTTCTTTTATCACGGCACAAGTTTGTTGAGTGCAGTGATTCCCTTTGTATTCCCATCACGCCTGGCACACTGCTTTTCTCACATATAAGGTTATTGAAAAGATGAAATGTATTTATTTTTTTTAAAGTGCTTCCACACACAAACACAAACATGGAAGCACTGTGGGACTCAAAATGGACTTTTTTGCAACCGTGGAATGGCCAACTTATCGGATTTTAAGTGTATCATGGTTCTAAGTAATTTCCTCTAAAGCATAGTGCCCAGTAGTCTTTTGTGGAATTTCAGAAACCACATTCATGATGCTATGACAGACCCTGGTAGAGTTGGACTGAAATCCACTTCTGACTGTTTGTTAAAATAGGCAAAGAATAACATTAAGAATTGTCTGAAGTGGGCAGGATCAAGGTCAGGAGAATGCCCGTGGGAGGTGAGGGAATTTGGGGAGGAACCAGTTAGAGCAGTCTGAGGTCAGTATACTTCCTAGAAGTCTACATTAAGATGAAAACACAAAACCTAAAAAAGCACCACGTCTTAAGGTCCTTGAAACCTTGCCAACACTGTATATAGTACAGCTCAATGTGGCCATGCCCGCAAAGTAAAGAATTACTTTGTAAAGACTTTTCGTGGAGAATTAATATTAATTCTGATGCAGTTGTGTTGATAAAATGGGAAATGTCCACAAACCAAGCTTTAGATACCACAAGACAATGATGCACATAAGATAGGTTTTATGCCTATTTGAAGACACGGCCAAGATGTCAATTTTCAAGTTTGGTAACCATTGACCAACACCTCAAGGGAAGAGTCTGTGTCCGGGCACAAAATATTCTACTAACTACGCATTTAACAATTGCTTTATGTTTTCCAGGATGTGTTGAGTTGATGTGATGAGCTGTTTTCTCTTCAAGAAGAAACAAGCCTTCACCCATTTCACAGTACATGTTTCTCCCCTTTCTCCTCCCAGTCCTCTGTGATGTCCGTGTGCTTCGCTCGTTTCCATCCCAACTTGGTGGTTGGTGGGACTTACTCGGGCCAGATTGTGCTGTGGGATAATCGTAGTCATCGAAGGACACCAGTGCAGAGGACACCCTTGTCAGCTGCTGCACACACTGTAAGTCAGATTTTGTCATTTCCTTGTCAGCCACCCCAAGCCCTGAAAGGGGATAACTGACGTAAGTACGGCCGTGGTCAGTAACTCCAAGTTAGAAGCGTGTGATTTGTAATGAGTGTATCCTGACTGACTGAAAAGGAGGTGAAGGAAGCACTGGGTATAGAGAAATCTCTTAATGATCTACAAGTTTTAGCACAGAGAAGGGATCTCTCTGGATGCACCAAAGACCATTGGTGTTGTGGGGATGGATTAAAACTACAAAAGGACACAGGGAGAAACTTTGGAAGAGGCATCTGTGAAATTGTTATGAAGAAACTCTTTGCGTTGACATTGTAATGTGGAAACTCGTATTTTCAGATGGGCCATGAAGAGTAAGCATTTCATGTCTAGGGATGGTATATGGGACTTTTGCCAACAGTCCTTTTCCATTTGTGATTTGAGGGAGTGCTATGACTTTAAATTCTGGAATGCATGGTTGTAAGTCTCAACAGTAAAGTCTACAGTGACAATATAATCCCACGGGTTAAAAGTCAACATCTCAAAACCATTACCCACAATTTAGCAGAAGAGGTTCAGTATAGTGTTCATAAGACAACTACTCTGTCATTTCCTTTAAGAGAATGACAGGTGTGTTTAGCAGTTGTTAGGAGGAATGAGAAGACAGGCATGTCTCCATCAATCCTTGCTACCTTGACATTCAGAGTAACTGATGTTCTTTTTCTGAAGTGCCCAAATTATGCCCAAGGATACAGCTCTACTATTGTTTCAATTTCCTTAATGTGGTTGCCTCATTTGTTCCATCTGCTGGCCTCAAAACCATTCTAGCTTTAAAAAAGGACTGCTAGCTGCTTCAGCTAAGACCATGAAGAGGAAAATTCTTCCACCCTTGTAAGATTGACAATGGGAAATGACAAATACCAAGTCAGCCTTAATTCTGATTGACTTGGGCCTAAGACACATGCAGGTGAAACTAGTTCTTGGGAATCTTGGAAAATTGCTCTTGCCTACCCCATTTCTGCAAACTAATAACAGAAAATTGTGACCCAGGAGAAGATGGCTTGATGCAGGTGTTTGCGCAAGTCCTGTGAAAGCACTTCTTGGCTGGATGTGGATATCTCGTGGGTTTCTGAGCATATCTTGTGAAATTTCAAAAATTATAAATCCAAATGTTAGAGCAATAAGTTTCAGGGGAAAATCCAAATCCAAGAGCTCTTCCAAAGAGTTAAGCTTTCTTTGTCAAGTAACTTAGGATATGAGCATCACAACTAAAATACCATTATTATCAAACAGTAATCTGTTTCTGTTCGAAAATAAAATACTTTTCCCCCCTCTTTTGCTGCGTTTTGTTGAGTCCATAGCTAAAAGGGCACAGTTAATTTTGTGACTCCCTTTCAACTTCCACTAATGCCTGGCTGATTGGTACCAGGATCAAAAGTGGTTAAGGAAAAAGAGGCCTGCCACAGATTACTAATTTCCTTTCACACCCACCACACATATGCATTTGGGACAACAGGAAATCCTAATTAAAGCAAAAACCCTTCTGCCACACAGTAAGTTTATTCCTTAAATAAATAAAAACAATCTGGTGTGTATACTGGAAAAATGAGCTGTAGCTTTGCTTTTTTCTTTCCATTAAGTAGAGTTGTGGATGCCCGTGTGTGTGTGTGTGTGTGTGTGTGTGTGTAGGCTTTCCCACGTGTCTGCTTCTGTTCTGGTTTCTTTACATCTCTCTCTTTTCTTTTAAGCCGAGTTTTATTACTCATGAAAGCACAGGCCAGTAGTACTGATTAAAGGCAGGGAGGGGCTACCAGGCACATTCTTTCTCTAGGCAGTTGGCTCTACACATTCTTCTAGATGCTTTCCTTTCCCTCCTGTAACCACCCTTAAGAGTCCAATCCACTAGAATTTTGGTGCTTTGGGTTGCTGCCTGGTGGTTAACAAAGAAACCCCATTGGACTCTTGCTGAAACTCACTAGGTGGATTGTAGGTTCACAACAGCATTTGGATCGTGCTTTCCCATGCTTCTGTGAGACTGTCCGCTGCTTTTAGGTGAGGATTTGTTTCATCCGTTCTCCCGCTTGATTTCCACACAGAGCTTTGAATGTGGTGTGGCTGGGGCCTTGAGTTTCATTGCTCACTGCTACACGTTCCACACATGCCAGAGGCTTGGGAAAAACCAATGCACAGTCCCACAACTGGTCAGTCCTCTTGAAACTTAGAGACCGGATCAGGAAAGGAGTGAGTTTCAGATCCTTGTTGTACTCACCACTGGCCACAGCCACTAAGGGCGATTGAAAGTTTCGGTAGGAACGTGCTGTGAACAAGACTTAGGGATTCAGTTGGCCGTCCATCGGCACGGGTAAAAGAGGTGATGTGATTGCCAATAAAACCAATGGCATCTTAGCATACATCAGTACAGGTGGACTTTTGATCATGCAAGAAGTGAAAATCCAACATTTCCTAGATTTCTATATTCTGTTGGTCAAATATAGTTCGACAGTGGTGTTTCATTCTCAGAACTTAGCTGTAAGAAGAGCTCAGACAAAACGTAACGTACTCAAAAGGGAATGACTAGCATCAGGAGGGTATTGAAAGCCTGAAAGCCGAGTACTCGAGACCCATTGAAGAAATTGGCGAAGATTAGTCTGAGGAAGACAAGACTGTGGGAGAGGGGTATATAACAGCAACCTATAAATATTGTTTGGATTTGACGCGTATGATCCCAGAGGGCACTGTACTAAATACAGGCCTCTCCATGAGCTTTCTTTATCCCCAGTGGTGGAAGGAAGAACTCCCCATGCATCAGTGCAAAAACTGACTACCCTTAAGAAAGGTGTTTCTGCGGAGTTTGGACCACCTCTTGGTGGAGACAGATGAGTCGCTGCCCTAGATGATGATTACGGTTCCCTCTGACAAGGAGTTTATACGATAATAATAGTTTGGGAACCATCCTTTATATAACATCAACTTTCCGGTATTAAAGATTGCTTCATTGTCATTGTGGCTAGGTACTACGGACAGTAACTCATCAAGAGTAAGACTTCGACTGTCAGCTATTTGCACAGAGAGGCCCCAGCTAAGCTGTGGCTTGGCCCAGGATGGCTAAGCTGCCTGAAATCTGGCCCACAGGACTGCTAGGTTCTGCTTCTGCTAACCTTCCATTTAGCATTTAATGTGCAGCCGCAAATGATTTTCGCCTACCATTTAGGATTCTACAGAGTAGGGCAACCTCCTAGAGTTATGACGGGAGGTTGGAGCATCTTGCTTATGATTCCCAGGATGTATCAATGACTTTCCTCAAGGCCCCGGCCAAATCGAAGCCTCTGTAGTAGCCCAGCTGATGTTTTGAAAAATAAATCTATCATTATCCTAGATTTTACAGCAACAGAAATGAGCCTAATTTTCTCTCTTAAGGTGAATGATGCCAGTAAGCCCCACTACCCATATCTCTCCCTCAAATTAAAGAGGCTGATGAATTTTAACCACTTTTTTTAGAAAGCAATGTGGACGAATGTTTGGTCCTGTGACTAATGCAGCACCCTCCAAATTTAGTGACACATACTCGTTCCAAAAGTCAAGAGTTGTACTCTTTTGAAAGCTGCCTTTTTTCCTCACTCACGGTGAGCTTAGCCGAGCAGTGTGCGGCTTCGGCTGCATCAATCATCATTTGCGGCAGCTTCCTTCAGCTCCGGCGGACTGCCTCTGACGGAGCAAGGTGAAGCTGGGTGAGTGTTTCCACTACTAGGCGTTGCTGCCAGAGCTTTTAGAAAGCAATCAGGTTCGAATCAAAAGTGGCAAATGACCTGAGGCTTGTGTTACTGTAGGATTATGTCAGTCTTTAATCCTCATTTTAGAGTAATGCGTTTGACACGCCAATGGAAGCATTTCCTCCTGGATCGTCGTCTGATTCCCCCCGTGTTTATGTTTTTGCAGCATCCCGTGTACTGTGTAAATGTTGTGGGGACCCAGAATGCTCATAACCTCATCACCGTCTCTACTGATGGCAAAATGTGCTCCTGGAGCCTGGACATGCTCTCGACGCCACAGGTGGGTTTGTTTTCCCCTACACAGAGGAGCATCCTGGTTAAAAGAGATACTTGCCTAATGGAACATAGTTCCTAAAAGCCAAACCCTCACATCCTATAGGAGCTAAAACCAATGGATGCACTTGAAAGAGAGGGGCCTGCTTTCAGCAGTCTCCTCCTGAAGCCAAAACCCATTTCCTTTACCGCAAATCATGTAATTATTGTAATACGTTAATCCTTAGGTCAGTTTCAAGTGAAAATGAAATAATCCATTTTAAAGCATAGTAATTATAGAAGTTGCCTGTGGTATGAATCCTACTTACCCTACAGCATGGTTAAACAAATGCAAACGAAGTCGGAGCCCCACAGAGCAATCCCCTGTGGGCCCTTGCCCTGGAGGAAAGGTGTCCCTGCAAAACAGAAATCCAAGCCCTTGCTTGCATCTGTAGCCTAGACGACCGCCTGCGTGCATGAAGAATCTGTCCAACCATTTGTTTTCTCCTCTGGAATGTTGGTTATGATGACTCCTGCTATTCTTTGCTCAACAAATGAGAAGTTGAAAATGCAAAAGTTTCAAAATTTCCAAACCACTACTGATTACACTAATGGAAACCAAACAAAGAAGCAAAGGGGAAGAGACCCCTGGGGAGAGGCATCTAATGCAACTTGCAGGGTATGTGTGCATACAGGCTGCGCAGGAGCGCGCATCAGCACACGCGGAGATGCATTCTGTCCATATTTCTTGGTGGGGAGAAAAGCATTTCATTGCCCTCCAGCTAAAAATTCAGGGAGGGGTTTAGTGTTAGAGATCGTGACAAACATGTGAGGTAATGTCAGGAAAATTACAAAGATATGTAGGCGATAATTCTCAGTCTTAACATTCTGTTCCATTTCCCAGAATAATGACCCTAGAATATCTGGCTCACGATGTTAGAAGGTTAGAGTTTCAAGACACGTAAGGAAATGTGAAACCGTAAAGAACCTCCCCTAAGTCTCAGAAAATACAGATGTAGAGAATATTAAGACTAAGTAAATTCTTTTTATAATTTTGGTTGGGGAGGGGTTTGGTGGGGAAGAGCCAATAAGCTCCTAACTATCAAAGTTCATTTTCTTTGGTCTTTATCATCAAACAAGTCAGGAGTTGTGTGTGGCTATTTTATAACTTTGTCTTAAAATTCTCAGCAATATGTTGTTTGTTTCTAAAAGCATGGAGATTACAAACAGATATAAGCATCAACCCTCTAATTAGGAATTTGTAATTGCCCATTTGGCTGATTAAACATGTATTTGTTTAAGTTAAAACCAATCGTACAGGGGCCGCAAGACCGTTTTTATTAGTTTTATTGTGCCCACACACTCAGAGATGTCCAAGGGTGGCAGGCAGACCCAGGAGCATTCAGCAATCACCCTGGCCCCTCTCATTCTAAGAAGGTGATCCAGAGACTGTACCTTTCCTGCTGCTGATCTGAGTGACGGAGAAGCCCATGGGACCGCCCGGTTTTCTGTACCACCGTAGCATCCCCTCACAGATGCATGCACCATGTGTGCCGCTCTCATGTACTAGGAGCATGTCACATGACTGTATGAGCTGAGCTACCCAGACCCTTAGCACACGCAGCTGATTTCTGGACTCCTCGGCCAAGATGACCTGGCTTATTCCTTTGCGCGAAAAGACTAACCTCCCTAGCAACTATAACAACACAATCCCCTACCATGATTTTTTTTTTTTTTTTCAGTTGCTTCAGATGCACAAAGTAGGCTGTTTGATGTAAATATCCAGAAATATTTAGGGATGTTAGTTACACTTAATTACTCTTCCCTGTCATTAAACTTAATTCAGCAGTTCTCTTAAAATACACTTTGATTCCCGATTTTGAGAATAATCTGAGATAAAATACTTCCAGTTGCTATTTTAAAGACTTAGCTCAGCCTACACACCCAACGACTGCCCTTCGCTAAATCATGTCCCCGTTGAAATCTGGTTTTTCTGACTTGAGTGACAACTTTCTGGTTTGCGTCCACAGAGGACACAGAGTCCTGCTTTGACAAATGTGCTTAGTACGTCTGATATTAATACACGTGTATTCTCATGAACAGCTGATTTTGAAAATGTTTGTAAATACAAGGGTATTGTGTGTTTTATTAAAGCCTGGGGCTGACAAGTGTAACCATTACAGTATTATCTTTAGTTTCTGCACCATTAGTTGTGAAATTCTCACCTGTCATCTCTGCCTGACTTAAGAAGCAGCAGCCCACACTGATGAGATCCAGCCGGCCTGAAACCAGAGATACACAGAAGCAGGAATGTCAGGGGCAGTAAAGCATGGTTTCTGGCACAGCCGGGGTCTTTTGTAACGCTGTGTGAAAAGCAAACAGACGATTGAGCCAAATGATTTTTCCGTGATATCTTTGGCATGGCGAGGAGTTGACAGAGGGAACATAACCACGCCGTGTTTTGGTAGGAGAGCATGGAGCTGGTGTACAATAAGTCCAAGCCTGTGGCTGTTACCGGAATGGCTTTCCCGACGGGAGACGTCAATAACTTCGTGGTTGGCAGTGAGGAGGGCACAGTCTACACGGCCTGTCGTCATGGAAGGTGATTTTGTGTTTTCTTACCGATGACGTGTTTCTCACTTCCGAGAGTCTGTTAGCGGATTCTGGATTAGAACCACCTTGTGTTATGAGAAAAGCCTAACTGAAGACATACAGGTCACACCTCGCGCTCCCATTACTTCAGAGCATCCGTCTGCTCTGATCGTTAGCCGTTGTAAGCTTGGGATGGCTCACACTGCCTTGAGAAGAAAAGCCCAAGCTTCTTAGCATGGCATATAAGACCCTTGACTACCTGCTCCTTCCAAACCTCAGCCTTCAGGCTCCAGCCACGCACCCATGGGGGATAACAATACTGCCCCTCACCTCCATGAGTTCCCACCCTGTTTCTTCTCTTCTCTTCTTGGCCTCGTTCTTTCCTCCTTAGCCTTCTAGAGCCAGCCCAGAGGTCCTTCCACATGGAAGCCCCTCCTGACTCCCTTGAGCAGAGAAAGCCCTCCCCTCCTTTATGGTTTCATAAATCTGGCCGTCCTTGTTTTCATTCGTGTTTCTGAGGAATACTTACCAAGACCCTACCATGTGCCCAACACTGTGACATCATGAGGATGAACTAGGGAACAAAGCAGACATGGAGGTCATAATCTGGTTGAGGGTGAAAGACAATAAGCTGATAAACACGGGAGTATGTGGCTTGAGATGATGTGTACTACAGAGAAAATTTAAGTCACATAAATGGGATTGGACTACAGACTGAAAGATAGGCTTGTCATTTTATATATCTGTATATATGTATATATAAATGCTTCTACAATAGCATTTTTTAAAAAGATTTTATTTATTTATTTGACAGAGATCACAAGTAGGCAGAGAGGCAGGCAGAGAGAGAGGAGGAAGCAGGCTCCCCGCTGAGCAGAGAGCCCAATGTGGGGCTCGATCCCAGGGTCCTGGAATCATGACCTGAGCCAAAGGCAGAGGCTTTAACCCACTGAGCCACCCAGGCGCCCCTACAATAGTATTAATTACAGTTTATTTCAACTATTCACTCATCTGCCATTTTTCTCGTAGTAAATTCTTTCCATTTTGTCATATATCTTCCTGCCTGGGGCCTGACACATTGTAAGCAAGGAGCTAAAAATCTATAGGGGGAATCCAGAAATAATAATAATAATAATAATAATAACCCAAATATTGATGACCCAGATAAAAGAGATGCCTTGGGGCTCTTCCTCCCAATCAGAGAGGCTGGACAGTATAAGACACAAGCCACCGTGAAGTTTCCAAGTCATAAGAATTCTGCCTTGACTGAGACACTGGTGAATGCCCCTGGAAACCCATCAGGATAACGTAGAATCCAATAATTAGAATTATTGTAAAATTGCACACAAGACTTAATGAGTGGCCTCACCATCTTTTGAAAGGTTCACTGTATTCACTTTGGTACTTAATTTTCTTTCAGCTTAGGAGTTCTAATTCAATAGATGTTTCATCTCTTGTACTCATCCCAGGCTGTTTAGATTTAATGAGAAATCAGAAGTTGCTCCAAGTTTATTTTATACTCCTGTGTTTTTGTGATTTGTAGAAGTAATAAGCAACCACAGCCCAATGATGTGATTCTTCCATTCACACAACATGAACTGTGATGTTCCTACTGTCCTACACATAAAAACAAGCAGTATTTCCCCCACTTACATGATTTAAAGATGAGTAGGAAGAGATGCCTCATAGTTCTATGCCCATAAAACTGGCTAAAACCATGCATTAAAGTTTTATGAAAACATAAAAAGACCTGATAAAGTTGTCTATTCATGCAAACATTTGCTGCACACCGACTTGGAGCCCAGGGCACCTCTAGAGCCTGCCAGGTGTGCAGACACTGTATAAACCTTCTTCCTGCCTTCAAGACAGGGATGATGATGAGCAAGGCCAATGCACACGCTTCTCCAGTATGGGTAGAAGGTCGTAAGTGACACGAGAGAGGCGCAGAGAGTGCAGGGGACCAAATACAGGTCCACAGCATCGTCTACACATTTATTAGAACCAACAAGGCACATAGGTTCCATTGGCTTAATCCAGGACCTTAATTATCTATGAAAGCTACAGAGCATGCTCACTGATAACTTTCAGATTTTTTTTCTTTTTTCATTTCTCTAATATGAATAATGTTGGACATGGTGAACACTTTTGTTCTATGGCTGTTGTCCTTTTCAAGCCCAATCAGAATTTGCAGTGTGGTTCAAAAGAAGGGTACGTAAGGTGAAAACCACAAATCTTTTCACAACGCCCTTGATTTTGCTTCTGACATTGGCCCATCCCTCTGAAATAGAAAACACAGATCTTGATAAAGTTGTAAAATAGCAAGAATTTGGCTTCATAGCAATTTTAAATGGGTCATGTAGGGATACTGGGGTGGGGGGGGAGAGGGATTTTTATTTTTCACCTAACATACAAAAGGTGAAAATCCACTTCCATAAATTAAATAAGGTCCTCGTTTTGCACCCTATAAACCCTTTCAGGATGCTGTTAAGAGCAAGTGGAGTCTCACCAGGGGCCACTTCAAAGATCAGTTCCTCATGTTCTTTAGAAGAGTTTAAATGGTCATGTGTGGAACTGCTGTTAGCAGTTTCACTGGGCATAATTTTTGAGTGCCTGTTACATGGAGCACACGCTGCAGCGTTTTCTCATGATTTCAAATTTTGCTCAGCACACTGACATTTATTGGTGCTCCAGAAGCCCAGATGTTTTAATAACTTAATTCATTTTACTATCAGTGCCATAATATTTAGATTCCACAAAATCCCTAAGTACTTGTCTCATTTATAGCCTCATACACATGGATTTTTAAAATGCAGCATTTGGGGCATATTTTTTAGTTGGGTTTGGTTGGACGTAGACTATCGTGTGATAACAGGGGGCTAGGAATAATCCCAGCTTAGTTACATAAGCAATGTATGTCCTTGGATAACCTTCACAATGCATATCACTATTTCTCAGATGTTCTTCTTTTGGGTAGAAACGAAAAGGCCTAAGTTTTGTCTCTTTTCCCATGTGGCTTTTTTTCAACAAATATTTGTTGAGCACTTACTATAGGCCAAACACTTGGCAACAAGAAAAACCAGGCACAAGCCCTTATGGAAGTTACATTCAGTAGACTTGAAAACTTCTCTTCTTTCAGTGAATATCTTAATTTCTAAATATCACATTTAAGTTATGCATAGCATATTGTGGGGGCAAGAGTTTCCACAAAGTATTATCTTTTGAGATATATCAACTTCATTTAAGAAATTTTCTTGAAAAGGTAAATGTAGGTATTCAAGGATGTGTGGATTTCTGTAGCCAGTGGGGTTCTCAGAAGAAGTTAAAATGGAATGTGTGCCAAATGTATCATAAGGAGAGTATAGTCCTATTGGGGAAAACATGAAAGCTTCTGAGACTGAAGTGTGTGTGTTTTGCATTGATGTGCTGCATCAACAATGATAGGATTTGAAGAACTCCTGAAAAAGGATTAAATTTATCCCGAAAAAGGACAAAATTCGATATTAAATTGCAAAGGTTAAAAAAATTATATTGCTCCGTATTATTTTTTAATCATCAGAAGTGGCCTAACGTATTTCTCTCAAGATAACTGTGAAAGTGGTTTCATTTTTGGTAGTTTATGGTTGTTCTTCTAAATTACGGAGAAGTAATCATGCAGAGACAAGTGTGTTGTTGTTTTTTTGTTTTTGTTTTGTTTTGTTTTGTTTTTAAAGCAATTGCTGCTCTGCAAAGGTCACTGAAATTCTGCTCCTGTGTGGTCTTCCTGCAGCAAAGCGGGTATTGGGGAGGTCTTCGAAGGTCATCAGGGACCAGTGACTGGAATTAACTGCCACATGGCTGTGGGCCCCATCGACTTTTCACACTTGTTTGTCACGTCATCATTTGACTGGACCGTCAAACTGTGGACCACAAAGGTAAGAATGTCTTAAGTTCTCTGGTAATACATAGGTGAAGAGGGCAATTTGACTGTTCACAGCCTGTTGATGAGCCCAGTCTGCCTCTTTCTCAGTTCATTTTATTTATTTTAAAATAGATAAGGGATACTTGAAAACATTATAAATTTTAAAAATTCCAGCAGTTCAAATACAAATAAAATGGAAGTCCTTCTTTACTAACATCCCCTCCCGGCTGCCATCCCCGCCTCCTCCCCACTTCTGTGTTGACTGTGCAGAGCTCCAGAGCACTGACCTACATACATATGTACTTACAGAAATACGACTTGGGACTTGGTGGCTTGGGTTTTGGGGACATTTTTGGAGCTTTTGGTGGTTTGTAAGCTGGCAAATGGCACTCCATTAGTTGTGTTTTCAAAGGCAATTCTGACCATGCTTGAGAGCAAAAAAAAAAAAAAAAAAAAAGAAAGAAAGGAAAGGCCTCTGGAAGAAGGGTGCAGTAGTCTAGGGAGTAAATGGCAATGGTATTAACCAGTAGTTTGGGATGCGGAGAAATAGATGGATTCGAGAACCACTTATGAGGCAAAAGAAACAGAAACTGGTGACATTCTTTGATATTTGATACAAGTTTGGCGAGACCGGGAAAAAAAAAGGGGTAGTTATGGCTGGAACAGCTGGAGACTGAGCTAATCAGTCACTTCATTCACTGCCCGGAGGTCGCCAGAGGGAGGGCCAGTCAGTGAAAAGCACTGTGCAGGTTAAATTTAAGGTGCTGGGATGCTCAACTCATGATCTCCATTAGACAGTTTGCAGTGTGTGACTGAAGCGGAGGGAGACCTCTGGACTACAGGTACATATCCAGTATGGGTCAGGATAGCAATCACTGGGGTGCCTGGGTGGCTCAGTCAGTTAAATGTCTGCCCTTACATCAGGTCATGATCCCAGGGTCCTGGGATCAAGCCCCACATCTAGCTCCCTGCTCAGCGGGAACCCTGCTGTGCCCTCTCCCTCTGCCCCTTCCCCCCATTCCTGCTCTTTCTCTCTCTGTCTCAAATAAATAATCTAAAATAAAATTTTTTAAAAAAGGAATAGTAATCTTTCTTACAATCCAAACAGTGGATTTTAAAAGAAACATTAAGGGCGCCTGGGTGGCTCAGTGGGTTAAGCCGCTGCCTTCGGCTCAGGTCATGATCTCAGGGTCCTGGGATCGAGTCCCACGTCGGGGTCTCTGCTCAGTGGAGAGCCTGCTTCCCTTCCTCTCTCTCTGCCTGCCTCTCTTGTGATTTCTCTCTGTCAAATAAATAAATAAAATCTTTAAAAAAAAAAAAGAAACATTAAGTGTAGATCCAGATAAAGAGGAATATTTGGGAAATAAACACGAGAAATGAAACTAGAAAAGGAGATTAAAAGAGTACCAACCCAAGATATGGGGGGGGGGGTGAAATACAATTTTTGAGAGAGGTCTGTGAGAAGAGGACAGAATTGATCTCAACTGCATGAAAAACAACCTCACATATAAGAGAAATCCAAATTAAAACCATGGTGAGAAACTTCAACTGTCTTACTGACAAAAATCCAAGAGCAACATAGTCTGTGATGAGACCTAAAGAACCAGCCATTCTCTTACATTGCTGTTGCTGGTACAAAACGGCATAACACTGGAGAGAGGAATTTGGCAGTATATAAAAGTAATTCATCATGCATATTTGCTCATTGTCAGAGCAATTCCTACTTCTAGGAATCTTTGCTATACTAGCAAAAATAAGAAAAAAAGACATCTGCAGAAGGGGATCCATTGAAAGGCTACCTTGAATAGCAAAAGACTGGAAAGGACCCAAGTGTCTATCATTAGGGCTGTGGACAAATTAAAAGAAACCTACGTCCACATGAGAGAGTGTGATTCAAGCTTAGGAAGAAATGCAGAAGATTTCTTCATACTATTATGGAGTGCTGTCTAGGATATATTTTTAAATGAGAAAAGCAGTGGAGGTGGAGAAAAATAAGTAGTATGTTGTCATTGTTTAATATTTATTTATATATTTTTAAAAGTTGGAAAGATAGACATATATACACAAAATTCTTCCTTACAGGGAGGAAACAGAGAATTCCTGAAAGAAACAAAAAGAATAGCCATACTTTTTAAAAGATACTTTGTACCTTTGGTTTGGGAACCAGCTTCCTTGGGAACCAGGAACTACGTAAATATTTTCCATAGTTACAAAACGAAATACAATTTTAAAAGTGGTACCGAAAAAATGTGAAGCAGGACACCTGGGTGGCCCAGTCAGCTGAGCATCCAACTCTTGATTCCTGCTCAGGTCATGACCTCAGGGTCATGGGATGGAGCCCCGCATTGGGCTTTCTGCTCAGCTGGGTGTCTGCTTGAGATTCTCTCTTTCTCCCTCTGTCTGTGCCTCTGCCCTTCCTTCACCTCTAAAATACATAAATAAATCTTTAAAAATGTGAACTAAGGGACGCCTGGGTGGCTCAGTGGGTTAAGCCGCTGCCTTCAGCTCGGGTCATGATCCCAGGGTCCTGGGATCGAGTCCCACATGGCCTCCTTGCTCGGCAGGGAGCCTGCTTCTCTCTCCACCTCTGCCTGCCTCTCTGCCTGCCTGTGTGCTCTCTCTCTCTCTCCTTCTCTCTGACAAATAAATAAAATATTTTTTAAAAAAAAATGTGAAGTAACATGAAACAAATCAAGTGTGCTTCAGAGAATTAATGTGGTTCAAATTAGAGGCAAACCATTACAGCATAGAATGAATCTGACTTTAAAATCCTTTGTTTTAACTATACATTCTAAAATGGATATATTTTAAGGATAAAAAGAACTACAAAAAAATTTTTAATTTTTTACTTTTAGTACTGTTGCTGGTGGTGGTTTTGTAACTGTGCTTTGCTGCTGTCGTGTTTGTATCATGAGTTGAATGACTGCGTTCATGTCACCGAAGAGTGGTTTCAGCTGGGTTGAAAGGAGACACGAGTTGCTTGAATTGAGTAAAACCTCTGCAGTAATCCTGGATTTAAGTTGGAAGTACTAGTAAGAATTTGTGACATATGTTACCTTTAAATCTAAAAAATACATGTTCAACAAAAGTTTCTAGAAACAATGACCAATGTAGCACGGACACTCCTCGTGTCCGGTTTGTGCTCTCTAAGTACCACTTTCACTAAAAGAAACCAGAGACCCTGGAAGAAATTAGTGATTCTAGATCTGGAGCAGGAAATGTGTAAAATGAGCCTGGAATATTTCATCATAATAGAAAACAAGGAAGCTACCAAACACTACATATTTCTTGTCGAAGGTCTTAGAAGCCAAACTGAATAAGCTTCTGCAGGCCAAGGAATATCAGTGAGGGTGAACTCATGAATCCATCACCCTCATTGATATTCTTCAGCTTGCAGAAGCTTATTCAGTTTGGCTTCTAAGAACTTCGACAAGAAATATGTAGTGTTTGGTAGCTTCCTTGGTTTCCATGAGTTCATAATATACTGAAAAAAGAAAAAATTACTCATTAGTCATCTTTGGAGAACGTGAGGAAAGCCAATCCAATATTTTGGAAACTAAGAAGTAAAAGAAAGAATTAATTGTTTATTCTGAAAGAATCAAACATTTATTCTGTTTTTTCTATATGATTTATACTTCAGGGGTACTAAATAATTGATGAGGAGATATTTTTCTTTATAGAAATATTCCAGCTAATATAGGAAGATAGGATTTGAATATGAGGTAGTGATCATTGCTGATAAGGTTGTAAAAATAGAAACAACTTTCACAGTAATGGAAGTATACAATACCACTTTTGAAGTAGGTTTTTCCAGTTCGAATTCTGTCACTCCACCAGATCTCTGAATTTAGAGGCAATAGGAAGTAAAGATGCAAAATATTAAATACTATAGGGATGGAATCTGCCAAATCAAGGCTGTGGAGAAATCTGCGGCACAGCTAATCTCATTTTTACAACAATATCCCAATTTTTTTTTTCAAAGAAAAAAAGAAATAGAGGTAGAAACTATGTATCAAGCAAAATAGAATGAAACAGTACTTGAGACATTTCAACCAATCTTAAAATATGAATCCTATATAGATCCTGATCCAGACAAGCAACCCTTTAAAAAAAATTAGAAGGCTTTTAGGAAATGGGAAAACTGACTAGATATTTGATACTTATGAATTATTATTTTTAGGTGTGATAATTTCATTTTGATCATTTTAAGTGGTGGGATGTTTTAGAGATGCACACTGAAATTTTACAAAGAAATCACATGATGTCAGAGATTTGCTTCAAAATCATCAGTTGGTAAGGGGGAACATGTAGACATAGATGAATTAGACTGTGCAAGTATCATTAAATATAGAAGCTGGATATTGACATTATTCTGTTTTTGAATATGTTTGAAATTGGCTCCATTGGTTCAGCATCTGCCTTCGACTTGGGTCATGATCCTAGGGTCCTGGGATTAAGCCCCACGTCAGGCTCCCTGCTCAGTGGGGAGTCTGTTTCTCCCTCTCCCTCTGTCCTTCTGCCTGCTTATGCTTGCTCTTGCTCACTCTCAAATAAATAAATAAAAATCATTTTTTTAAGAAAAGAAATTTTCTATAATATAAAACTAAAAAAAGAGGGGGGGAGTGACGAAGAGTAACAAATACTTTACGGAAGCATCATCAGACTGAAATACGTCTGTTGTATTCAGTAACCTCACTGTGCCATGGCAAGTACCGCTCCCCTGGTGTGTTGGGGACAGGACGCAAATAACAATGGGTTAAAGAATGAGTGGAAAGAAGAAAGCACTGAAGAAAAATCAAGAAGCTTGGCTATGAGGAGAGGAAGATGGGAGGTAGAGAGAGTTTCTTCTTTCTTCTTTTGTTTATTTATTTATTTTTTAGGTCGTAGAGACTCTTGAGGATGTTGCTGTTGTCTAATCGCCAGCAAAGACAAAGAGTAGAAACACTGCAAGTGTAAGGCAGGGAAAGGTTCCTGAAGATGTTCAGTGAACAGATGCGTAGCACAGGCAGCGGGTAAAGTTTAAATTTGGGCAGTGACATATCTTCTGTTGTAACAAAGGAACAGGGAAGGAAGGGGAGAAAGAAATACGTGCAGATGTGTAGGTTTGGTGCATGAAAGCAGAGGGCAGTCTCATGTGACCTTGTTTTCTCAGTGAGGCAGGAGATGAAACGGTCCTACCAAGAGGAAGGAGAGGTGCCGGATGGAGCAGGTTGCAGCCAGCTGGTCATGGGAGAGAGGAAGAAGAGCTGATTAGGGAAGCAAAGATGGACTCTAGGGGTGTGGACACCAGACTGTTCTAGGGGCATCGATCTTCAGGGCCAACTTCCTCCAGGAGAACTTAACAGCATAGATATGGACGTGGGTGAGGGGGACATGTAGTTGGTTCTGGGGCCAAAGCTTTCCCAGAATGCGGTAGCAGAGGATGGAACTTGGGATCAGAAATAAGGACAAGAGCATATGATGTTAGATGCTAAGGAGTCTACGCTGTGGCTGAAAGGAAGTGAAAGCAGAGCGGAGAAAGTAAAAGGAGCAAGGGGTTAGAAGCCCCTATAAGATCAGAGAATACGTATGAAAGAAGGAATTGAGTAAGAGTAAAAAAAGACATTGTTATTAGAAAGTGAGATGTTGGGATTTAGTAATTCACAACTGAAATAATTCCAAGTGATAAAAACAAGCCAAACAAAGGTCCAGGATGTGATCATGTTGTCACTGACGTCAAGTGGACGTGAAGTTCTCTGGAGCTGAGGGGCCCTGGAAATAAAAGGTCAAGGTGCTTGTGGGCTGTGGGCTTTGAAGTGGGCCAGAGTAAAGGCAAGACTGGGATGGAAAAGGAGATCTTGAGGCCTGTGCTAAAGTCTTCAGTGAATTAGGAAGAGAGATCAGAAGAAGGAAAGCATGACGGAGACATGGCCTGAGCTTAAAAGAAGCAGGGCTTTTTACTGGGTATCTAACACCTTGGAGAACAGACACTTTATTTCACTCTTCTGGAACAGAAGAGCCAGTAATGAACAGTTCCTACCTGAGAAGACAGCCTGGGATGGGGCGAGCTTATGGGAGAGGGAGAGTTCCTCTGAGATGGGCAGCAGAGGGAACTTTCCATGAGAAGGCTGAAGATGGAGGCAAATGAGCTCATTATAGAATGGGAAACGTGGAGAGCACAGTGGGGACATCTAGAAAGGAGGAGAGCACTGAGGGGTTGGTTCAAGTAAAATAAGTACTAACAGAGATTCCTAGAAAATGCTCTAAGAATTTAGCAAGATGGGGGTTGGGCGGGGGTGGAGAGGAGATACAAAAAAAAAAAAAAAAAAAGACTGGAATTCTCAGCAGAATGGCAATTCTTGCAAATTCTAGTGAGGACAGTATACAAGAAAAAAGGATTAAAATACATTACATTGCCTTCCCTCCACCCTCTAGCATGCCAGATTTCATCACTAAACCACAGTCAGGGAGGCTTCACGTTGAAGCAGAAACTTTGCTGGAGTCGGTTACCTGGCAAACACAGGACAGGGCTCCGTTCCAGCAGCTGAATCAACAAGGGAGAAGCCATTTTCATTGAAATGGCCAAAAGGCAGGGATCCACTCAGGAAATGCATGCGATGACCGGGAAAGATAGGTTTATACTTGATTGTGCAGATTTATTTTTATTTTATAAATGATGGCAGGTCATTTTAGGACCAAACCTATCAAAATGGAATTTGGGGGAGCTTTCTATGGAAGGTGAATTTGCAGGGGTTGGCAGGAGGGTGGGAGGTCATTCTGTGTGCCAGACACTGCGCTAAATATGTTACATACAGAAAACGGTCCAGTAAGCCCTCAGTCTACTCCCAAGTGGGTGTGTCACCCCTTCCTCTACAACGTGGAGGCACACGAGAGCTGAAGTAACTTGCCTGGCGGGCTCAGTGAGAACCTGGGGAAACTAATTTGAACTCAAATTAGTGTGACCCCCAAAGCTGTGCTCTTTTCCACAGCAGCACACTAAGCCCAGAGGCAGGACATCCAGTTGGAAGGCTAGTTCGACCATCCAGGCAAGAGCCAGAATATCGGTGGCAGCGACGGTGGGCTTGTGGACGAAAACACAGAGTCTGAAACCAGGACGCGGACCTGGTGCCCAGCTGACTTGATCGGAGAGCGGAGTCAGTGGCGATCCTGATATTCCTACCTTAGGCCTCTGAGGGGAAGAATGGTGGTGCCAAGATGGAGACAGGACATAGAGGAGGAGCGGGCTTGGGTCTGGGATAGAAAAGTGGCCATCTGGGACACGCTGCAGCTGAGGCCCCTGGAAATTCCTAAAAGGTGATTGAAAATAGTGGAGATCAGGGATAAGAAGAAGGTTAGAAATCCACTCAGTCTTGAGTTCGAGAGTTCAAACACCACGTTGGGCATAGAGCTGATGTTTATAAGAAGAGCTAAACACGGCAGCGATCCACCCATTGTCAGCCATTTGTCCCGAGAGCAAATTAAGACTAGCATGTAAATCAAAGAGGACAGGGTGCAACTGCGGGGCCACCACGGCGGCGGGAAGAGAAGGGATACAGGGACGGACAAGCAAGAAGAGGGCGGCGCAGGCCCCAGCGCAGACTGAGGCTGGTTGTGGAGCGAGGGGGAAGGCCGCTCCTGGAGCCTGGGGCCCGAACTGAAGGAGACAGCGGCGGCTCGTGGGGAAGGCCAGGCCCACAGAGCATTTGGTTATTATACTTCCTGAGAGACTTGAGCACGTTTGTAGTCTGAAGAGAAGGAGCCAGGGAAGAGTACAGATGGACAGTGAGTGGCCTGACAGGAAGGAGGGAAGCTCTCAGTGCTGTGGGGTGCTGGGGAGGGGAGTGGAGGCAGGACACCGCTAAGGCTGGAGAAAGGTGGGAGGATGGGTTCAGCCGCACGGAAGTGGAAGGCAGAGCAGAGAGTGAGAGAAGGTCCCTATGCTCCGGGGACGTCAGCGGCACGCTCCTCTGCCGACAGCAGCGCAGCGACAGGCCCCCGACTCCTGAGGATGACTGAACTGCACCAATTTGAGAGCCGCCAGGGCTAAATATCAAAGGTGCATTTCATAGGTGATGTCTAAGTTTTAACAAGAGGGCCAGGAATTGCATAAGGTGGCCATTGCGGACTCTCTATAAAGTCCTCCCAAACCTCCTGAATCCGCCATTCAAGGCTGTCCGCGATGGGGGCTCAGTCAGTTAAGAGTCTGACTCCTGATTTCGGCTTAGGTCATGATCTTAGGGTAACCTGGGGCTCCTTACCCAGCATGGAACCTCCTTGTGTTTCTCTGTCTCCCTCACCCTCTGCTCCCCACCCCACTGTGCTCTCTTTAAAAAAAAAAAAGAAAGAAAGAAAGAAAAAGTGCTGTCCACAACCTGTCCCCAACTTATGGTAGCAGGTTGACAAATTCAGGTATGGGGGTTACACCACTTCTCTGCAATTCTAAACCAAGGGTTTTCGAAGTGTGGCACCTTGATCATCATGGGCAGCATTACCTGGGACATATGAGAAATGCAAATTCTCTGCATCATCTCCCCAGACATTCTGCATCAAAAATTCTGGGAGTGGAGGGGCGCCTGGGTGGCTCAGCGGGTTAAGCCTCTGCCTTCAGCTCAGGTCGTGATCTCAGGGTCCTGGGATCGAGCCCCCACATGGGGCTCTCTGCTCAGCGGGGAGCCTACTTCCTCCTGTCTCTCTACCTGCCCCTCTGCCTACTTGTGATCTCTCTCTCTCTGTCGAATAAATAAATAAAATCTTTAAAAAAAAATTCCGGGAGTGGGGCCAGCAATCTGTTTTAATAAGCCCTCCAAGTAATCCCCATGCTGCTAGAATTTAGAGTCATGCTCTAAACCTACATGAAGTTCTGTCTCAAACTCCCCATCCTACAGAACTGGTGGGGCAGTTCATTTATTTTGAGGTGTCTCTCATTTCTCATCAGGATTGTCTTAGGGAACTGGGGAGCTAGTTCGGGATTCAGGCAGGAGAATAGAATTCATTGACGCACCCCTCCCCCAGTCAGGTTCCTTGATATAATTAACACCCTACTTGTTCTGGCCAGGGGGTTATACTGTGAATCTATTTGAAACCCCAAATTAATCATAACCTTTTGTGGTGGTCTCCTAGGAGCAATGGTTCTACTTGATGCTCTTGGCAACACTGTCTAGAGTCTTTCTTCTCTTCTTGATCTAAACATGCATAAAATATAAAGGAAATGGTAGCAGCATCTCCTAAAATTACTAGTGCCTTTTATAAGACTGAGGGAAAGTAACCTCCTTTAGCTTCATGAAAAGGGCAAAGTGAAAATATAAATATTGTTTTGAAAATACTGGAGATTAAAAAAAGAAAGGAAAGAAAATATGAATATCAACCCTTTCGGTTTTTTTCATTCTTGTTGACGATAAGAATTTTCAGATAGCTGGAGAAGAGAGAAAAATGAGATGGGTAATTATTTTTGGACTCTTTTGACAATGATGGTGACCTTGGTAATCTTTATTTTAAACTCATTGTGTAACTTGGAGTCATCAGATCATTGAGCCAAAGATGAAAAAGATTGTGGTGGAGGCTTACTTGATAATCGAGTCAGTGATACCCCCACACTGAAGATTATGGCTTAGTCCTTTTGGACAGCTCTAACAAAATAGCTCCGACTGAGTGGTTTCTGAATGACAGGAATTTATTTCACTCAGTGCTGGAGGCTGGGAATCCCAAGATCAGGATGCCGGCACAGTCATGTTCTGGCGAAGTCCCCCTTCTTGGTTCGTAGCCAGCCCCTTCTTGAGTGTCCTCACGTGGCAGAGGGCCTAGATCTCTTTTATAAGGGACTAACCCCGCTCATGAGGTGCCACCCTCATGACCTAAGCACCGCCCCAAGACCCCACCTTCTAACCATCATTTGGTGATCAGGATTTCAACATATGGATTTGGGGGGGAAACACAAACATTCAGAACATAGCAGATTGCAAATTAAATCCTGTAAGGAAGAATTCTTCAAATGGTGGAAAGAGTGGATGCTAAGAAATAAGACTTTGAACTGGTCAAGAGTCAAATTTAAAAAGTGGTTGCAGTGTAATACTTGGTACATAAAAATAAGCATCGCTCAAATAAGATACCCCATCCCACCCCCAAGCCTAAAGGCAAACCAAACACCAGGACAATTTGACAACACAGACATGCATTTTGTGCGTTCTACTGACCAAGAATCTGCATTTCTAACACAAAGATAAAATACCAGGCTGAAAAATCTGTATTTCAGGGGAGAATGTTGCGCTGTAATTAGCACACTGAGCAAAATGAATGTAGTCTTGAAGACTTGAGCCAAGTCCATATCCACTCACTCTGCGTAAGTAATGTGATTGCCCACGAGACAGTAGCACTTCATACACTCTAAAACAGAGAGAAGCTACGATTTTAAAGATCAAGACCACGACATAGGGGCGCCTGGGTGGCTCAGTGGGTTAAGCCTCTGCCTTCAGCTCAGGTCATGATCTCAAGGTCCTGGGATGGAGCCCTGCATCAGGCTCTCTGCTCGGCAGGGAGCCTGCTTCCCCCTCTCTCTCTGTCTGCCTCTCTGCCTGCTTGTGATCTGTCTGTCAAATAAATAAATAAAATCTTAAAAAAAAAAGACTAAGACATAAAATTTCTGTACATAGGATTTCAGAAATATTGTAGTTAAACGAAAAAGCATATTTGCAGAAAATGCAGTCATTGCCAATTCTCTTTGTGATTTGAAAAAACTAATATTACTCTTAACTTTATATAGGGTTTTGTTTAAATTTCCCATGAAGATTATACAACTTTATATAGGGTTTTATTGAAGGAAGAACACAGTACCGTATATTTTGGGAGGTCTGGCCTTCTAAACAGTTCCCAAAAGAGTGGTTTGGTTCATGAACACTAATGAGTCACATTGACCATAGGTGGAAAAGTAACCTACCTAACAGTGTTCTAGAATCTTGAAATTTTAGCATGACTCTTTCTGGTGTCATCATCTTAGTTACCTCAATAGGAAAGAACAAGTAACTGCATATTAGTGACAGAGGGTCTTTATTTTATTTTATTTTTTGTCAGAAGCTTAAGACATAATAATTAACAGTGTACCTTTTTTTTTTTTTTAAGAATTTATGTATTTGACAGGAAGAGATCACAAGTAGGCAGAGAAGCAGGCAGAGAGAGAGGTGGGGAAGCAGGCTCTGCACTCAGCAGAAAGCCCAATGTGGGGCTTGATCCCAGGACCCTGAGATCATGACCTGAGCTAAAGGCAGAGTCTTTAACCCACTGAGCCACCCAGGCGCCCCAGTGTACCTTTTTTTTTAAGCATACTAACACAACCATTTTTGATATTGAGAGGAACTTTGTTCATTACCTTAATTACCAACATACCATGTTTTAACTCCATGCAGGAGAAGTAAAAAAATCACCCTTGTCTTAGTGGATAAAGAGTAAAAATATAACCATGTGTAGAAAATAGTCTGGTTATGGTTGGCTGCCATAGAGACAATATAGGGGAGAGTCCAAACGAACGAGTAGAGCAAACAATTCTCAGGTGCACTGTGTGCTCGTGGGCATGTGCGGGGAGAGCCTGGAAGACAGAGTGAGTTTAAGTTCTCTACTTGCCCTCATGGAGGCCTCGCCTAGATCCTCTATGTGAATTCCCACAGTGAGCCACCATCTGTCTCTCTTCTCTTTATGCCCCACTTGCCCTTCCAACTTTTTTTTAAAAACAAAACAAAGCACAGACACCCTGCCCTTGACCTTGCTGTCCCTTTCCCATCCCGTTTCCCTTCTGCCTTTTCCCACCAAACAGCAGCTTTACCTCCTGCGATCTATGTATCTCCGTGATCACCACTAAACCTCCCCCTTCACAAATGGCTCTGCCCTCCTCCTTCTTGCCTGTTCCAAGGGCATTTTGCCATTTTCATTTCCTTTCATGACTTTGCTGTTTCAATAATGTTGATCAGTCCTTTGGAACATCCTTCTGTAATATATCAATGAGGCTGTTTTTAAGAGAACAGTAAAAAGCTGCATACTTAAAAGTCTGTCTTTGACGATCCTTTTAAAAAATAATTTTTAAAAATGAATTGCCTGAATAAATTCTAGTGAGTACCAACTCTTACCTTTTACTATATCTGAGCCCATTAAACTTCCCATCCATCAAGAAATGCTGGAGTTGATACTTAGAAATGAAGTATGAGCTCTTGGCTGGACTAAAACATTCATTATTCCACTCAGCTTTTCTGTTTGCTGAGGTTTTGGGTAATTTTTTTTTTCCTGTACTGTAGTTTAGCTTAGTGGCTAGACAAGTTATGAGTCTTTGGATTTTTTATCATTGCATCCAGCTTGGAAAGTTTCAGTGGATTCCAATTAAACATTGGCTTAATATTTATTTTGGTCCCGGTACGACTTCATAAGGCTTTAGGTTCCTGATACTGTTCATGTATTTGCCAGCTCAGCCTGTTCCTTTAGTCCTCAAAGGGCTCGAATTTCTTCTGCTTGTATTAATCATAGACTCCAAATGCTTTCTGTGTTAAAACTTTGGGACCCTAAAATTCAGTTCCTGTCTGTTGGCCTTCATGACCCGACTGGTCAGGTAGATGGTCTGACAGAACCCACGTGCTGGCATTGGATGTGGTTCCTGGGCAGCGCCCCGGGATGCTGTCATCCAAGAACGGCTCATGACACTCATTTGACTGATGGAACCCCCTGACCTCCCTCAGATGCGCCTTGACACTTCGCAGTCTCTCCTAGCAGCTAACCTACCTCTCAGTCCTCTTAACAAAACCTCTTTGCACAAAACAAAAAATCTGAAAACAAAATTTTCTAAGTGACTGAGAGGTGATGACTTTGCAGAGATTAGAAAGATAATCTTCAATTTCCAAACAACTACTGAGAAATCAATAAATATTCCCTATTTCACGTTGACATTCGGTGCCAGGATTTAAATGTAAGATGAAAATCACACCTGATTTTTTTTTTCCCCATCTTAGCTGTGAGGGAAAAAGGATAATCTCAATTTTTTTATGAATAAAAATTTGGAAAATTTTTATTTTTAAGGAAAAACAAAAATTCATTTACCTTTAAAGTGAATCCATCAAAAGTGATTATGTATTGTAATAAATGTTAAGTGTAGCCGTATTACACATAATGCAGTAATAAAAATAGTTTTTTCTTGCTCACTGAATCACATTTAGTGTACACAGACTTTCCAACCCTTCCCTGTAAGACCATGAGCTCCTTGAGAGTAGGCTCATATTATTCTGTCTGTATCCACAGTACCTGGCAGAGTACTTGGCACCTGGTAGACACTTAATAAATCATTGAATTAATACAGGAATGAATAATCCCTGGGTTTTTAAAAGCTGTACATTAAAGACATACTGTAGCAAATATTTAGTTAGCAGTGGTTTTGAGCAGTAGAATTCATAGTCATAATTTAGAAATATAATAATTAGAAAGCTGAGGTTAAGCTTTAAAAATCCTATTAAGGAAATATTTAAGAAACTATAATTTTTTGGAGAAAAAAAAAAACTAAGGCAACCATCCAGGAGCAGAGTGGACTCCTAAATATTTTTCTTACGAAGTAGATGAGTAGGATTCCAATTAGTTTGTGAGAATGATCCAGAGAGCTGGGCAACCAGAGTATATGCCCTTAGCCCTCCCTTTGACTCAAGAGGATATTTACCCAAGTGAGCGAGGGAAGAGGTTCCTCAACAGGCCGACGGTCCTCTTCTGGGCGCCATAGCCCAGCTGCTGGCAGGAAGGCTCTTTCTAGAGAGACCCCTGGCAAAGTCTATCCCTTGTGGGAGATGATTTCCCCCCAGAGAAAGAGAGCTTGACTCTCTCTAAATCATAGTTATTAGAGAAAGTCCCAACTCACACTGAAGCTGGTGGGGAGTGTACGGAGGAGGAAATGTGCCGAAGCAGCTTCTCAAAGTAGGTGACATCCAAACTGAGGTGCGAATGATTCAGTCAAGGGACCCGGGAACGACCTTCAAGTGAAAGCAACGGAGTGTTCAAAAACAGACGCATAGGATAGTCGACACCCTGGTTGTGTGACTTCAGGGAAGTCACTCTCCCTCTTTGTGCTGTGGTTTTTTCATCTGTACGTTATAGGGTACCTGTGAAGATTAAATGAGTTCGTATGAACAAAGCTCTCAGAACAGCGCCAGGCAGAGAGCGGCAAGCACTCGCAGGAAGTAGCAATGCAGTTACTGCCATTAAACCTGGTCATTGTTGATATTGCTGTTATTTGGATACTGAACTGGCTTAGTTGGGCTGGAGCACTGGGTGCAACGTGACCGGAAGGGAAGAATAAAAGGGTGCCTCTGAGGGCGGAAAGGGACCAGATAAGGAAAGACAGTCTGTGATGCCCTGGTTGGAGAATAGACTTGCTTCTGAAGATGATAAGTATCCTAGCTTATGGGGGCGCCTGGGTGGCTCAGTGGGTTAAAGCCTCTGCCTTCAGCTCAGGTCATGATCTCAGGGTCCTGGGACCGAGCCCCGCATCAGGCTCTCTGCTCTACAGGGAGCCTTTCCTCCTCTCTCTGCCTGCCTCTCTGCCTACTTGTGGTCTCTGTCTGTCAAATAAATAAATAAAATCTTAAAAAAAAAAAAATCCTAGCTTATGGTTAAGTGGGGCCTCATCTGCCTGTGGCTTAAGGTCATTCAGCGAGAGACATGTCCCCTCCCTCTCAGGATTCTGACCCACAGCATGCGCGTCCCATGCCCCATGGGATGACTGCTTCCTCGGATTGCCAACAATGCATGGGTTCCGCAGAAGCCTTGTGGCACACCCCATAGCCCCTCCCGTCTTAGACCATAGATGAGCAGTCTTCAGTTCTGCCACACTTGGGAGTGGCATCCAGATTGGCCAGAATGCTAACTTCTGCCTCCCTTCCGGAGACTTCCCTCCCAATTCACCACTACACTTAAACATGCAGATGAAGCCCAATCGTGACCTTTACGACTCCAACAATAATAATCCTCATAAGAGTAGAAGTTGCATTCAACTCTGAATGCTTCCACATGACTGGCATTGTACCGGTGAGAGCACATAACCCCAAGTGTAGTTTTGTAAACACGCTGCTGCAGGAGGCCATCTTGAATGGATTGTTGCAGAATTGTCTCATCTGACCTTTCTGCTAGCTTTATGTTTCCTTGTTCTTCCATTGTGCCTTCAACTGGACTTTTCCCCTTATCATTTAAAATTGTTTTTAAGTGTTTGCGCCGAAGATATATTCTCTCTTCCTCCTCCTACGTAGCTCCAAGAAACTGGTATCACTAGTGATTCTAATCCTTACTCAGAGCCCCGTAATTTTTTATGTCCCCACCCCACCATGTCCTGACTGCTCAAAGGGGATTTAAATATGGCAGGACAAGAAGATGGAGAAACTGTCATTTGTCCTAGGTCTAAAGAAAGCACGTGTAAGGATTTTTCTCTTTGTATAGTTTAATGCCGATTACTTTTACAATTTCTATATGTTTCTTTAAACTGGGCTGACTGTTTAGTATGTTTTTACACAATTTTTTCTCAAAGTAAGATATTGCTTTGTTCATCTCTATCTTGTGTCTGATATGTGTTAGTTTGCCAGTGTTACACTCCATATGGAATGAGTAGAATTGGGCCTTTATAACAAATTACTACTGTATCAACTTGGGACAATAAAAATTGGGAGAACGTTCTCATTCTTCTAGTACTTTGTAAGAAATAAATAAAAGTTTTGTAGAGGAAAAATAAATATAATTAATCTTTTAGAACTCTTATTTTCTCTTCTAAAGGAGGGTAACAGGCCCTCCCATAAATTCTGGGGAAACAGACCTCAGTGTTTACTACTGGAAGCTCACCAGCTCTGTGGAAGTTTCTGGAGAGGAATGTTGTGGAATTGGCGGTAGAGTGAAATAGTGTTCTCTCCTGTCCCCTGGTTCATTGGCTTGAACTAAGCCCAAGTCAAAAGTAAGAAGAAGTCTCTTATAAGTTGTCAGTTTCCTCCTCAAGGACCTTCCTTAATGATTAAAAACTTAACTCTTAAACCAGATTTCCCCTCCACCACTCTGCCAGACCCAGCTGCTTTAAGAGGTGTAATGGGTCACTGATCCAGGAAGATTTTGCTTGAGACTCTTGGCTTCCACCCACCACCCACCTATGGAACTTAATTTATGCCTGATTGGGTTGGATTTTTCTCTCTCTCAATTACGCTCCTTTTGCAAAGGTCAGTAAATCAGCTAAGTTTTCATTCTTTTGCTATTAAGTTCATCTCTTTAATTCAGCAATCCATGAACCATCAAAATTAAATGCAATGTATCTGTGAGTATGTGCACATCTGTGATCTTGTTTCTTCTTTTTTATGCTATTTTGTGTTACTCTAGATCTGTAATGAATTAGAACAGCCATGATCTTCTCTAACAATGCCCTTCCCCAGATCTTGATAGTCTGTCTGTATGGAATAATAGTTCCATAAGAGCAAGGAACGACCATGTCTTCTTTGCCAAGTTTGTGACAAAATTATTACCCATTTTTCTGAGGCTGGTGTCTTTCCAGGTTCACTCTTCCTACATAATCCTCGTAGGTAATCTTCCTAAAACCATTCATTGTACCATCTCCTTTTACTACAACATCTAACAGTGTTTGTATTTTGAGGAATCTAGACAGGCATTTTTTTTTTTTAATGGTGGGAGGAGTTCCATGATTTAAAAAGATACCAAAAGAGTTAAAGTGAACAAGTATCTTCAGCAAGGAGGACTTTTTAACTTATTCTTCAGAAATGGGCTGGATATACGGCATTCATAGATTCCCAAATTTGTCTGGACATGGGACTCATTTTTACCCAGGCATACTGAGAGAATAGTATTCCTTGGAACATGGTTATGGAAACTCTGACTGACACAGCTCTACTTGCTTTCCTAATCATTTCAAACACCTCAACCTACATTTTGTGGTTTCCCACCCTTTTGGACAAGCATCTAACCATCAGTCCCAAAAGTACTAAATGCAGTCTTTCCAATTTGCATTTCCAGTAATAGTGTCAAACAAGTAAGCAAAAACAAAAAAAACAAAACAAAACAAAAAAAACCCAAAAAGTAAAACAAAACAAAACAAAAAAACAAACAAAACCCCTCCAAAACCTAGTAAGGATAGAAAGGATTAATGAACTCAAATGTATCTAGAGAAAGAAAATAGAGACTGAAAGATAGGAAGAATTACATGTCCAGAATAGTAGTTAGACATGAAGGTGTATGTCAGGGCTCCTGAAGCTGAGGAAGGAACTTTCCATGAAGTCAGGTACAATGCCAGCACCATATGGGATAGTGATTAAATAAATATACCACTTTTTAAAATAAACAGTCTTCGTGTTCTTTGTAGAATCAAAGTCTGTGTGTAGGGAAATGAGAAAGAAGGGCAACAAGAAAATCTGGCTTAAGTCATAGAAGTCAGGTCTGAGGAGAACGCTATAGATCCCCTGTTTAATTCCCTAATTTTACCAAAAAGAAAACCAATGTCACGAGAGGAGTGATTCCCATATCCTTATAGTCCCATATTTTTTCTGTCTCACATTGATTATAATTGAGTCTTTCAGATATCATTGTGTTAAAAAAAAAAACAGTTTTAATAGTTTGAACTGTCTGCCTATTTTCATTTGCCGTTTAGTAGTGGACTCAGATGTTTGAATAACTTTAACCATGCATCATGGTATAGTCATGAAACTCTTCTTTTTTTTTTTTTTTAAGATTTTATTTATTTATTTGACAGAGAGAGATCACAAGTAGGCAGAGAGGCAGGCAGAGAGAGTGAGAGGGAAGCAGGCTCCCTTCAGAGCAGAGAGCCGGATGTGGGACTCCATCCCAGGACCCTGAGATCATGACCTGAGCCTAAGGCAGCGGCTTAAACCACTGAGCCACCCAGGCGCCCCATGAAACTCTTCTTAAAATAACTTCAATTAACACCCAAAATTCAGCAACCAAATACAATGTAAAAGTCTTTTGTTGTATTTATTTATTTATTGTTTCCCTCTTCCACTGAACCATGAGCTTTCTTAAGATCCGTGGCCGTGTTTCACGTCTATTCCGTATTTGCACTGCGTTGTCAGAGTAGTCAACGGTTAAGAGATAACGTAGGCTGATTATCCTATTGCCCAATCACACATAAGTGAATTCAGCCAGTAGCAGTTATATTGTAATCAACAATAAGATCAACTCTGAACTTTTATATTTATTGCAAATTTATTGCAATGCGCATTCAGGCACCAAGTGACTGAAACGTGACTGCATCCTATAGGCCTGCAGAGACACCTCTGGTCATTCTTTGTTGATATTTCTGAAGACTGCCCTCTCCAGGTATCACTTGTTTCTACTCCATTTATCTCCACCCCCCATTCTGTCCAATTAGCTGGACACCCATATGAACACACAAATATAAACATATCAACCTGGGCGTTATCATGGCAAAACATGTAAGAATATAATAACAGTGCAAATTTTATTAACAACCATCTGAAATTCATACTTTACATTAGGCTCCCTCTTGGTGTGTACATTCTGTGGGTTTAACAAATGTAGAATGATATATATTCATCCTCATATTATCATACAGAATACTGTCACCACCCTAAAAATCCTGTGCTCTGCCTATACATCCCAACCCCTACCCTTTGGCCACCACTGATCTTTGTATTATCTCCATAGTTCTTTCTCTTCCAGAACATCAGATAGTTAGAATTCCCACCAGTGATGAAGGAGTGTTCCTGTTGCCCCATATCCTCACCAGCTTTTGGTGCTGGCCGGGTTCTGGATTTTGGTCATTCTAACCAGTGTGTAGTGGGACCTCACTGAAGTTTTATATTTCCCTGGTGACATGATATGGAACATTTTTTCATATGCTTATTTGCTATGTATTTATCTTCTTTCTTGAGGTATATGTTAAAGCCTTTGGCCCATTTTTTAATCAAGTAGTTTATTTTCTTATCATTGAGTTTTAAGAGTTCTTTGCATATTTTAGATAACAGTCCTTTATCAAATGCCTTTTGCAAATATCCTCTCTCAGTCTATGGCTTGTGTTCTCAGTTTCTTGATAGCACTATGAAGTTAATTAAGATTCTGCTACAAAACAGAGGGGTACCTGGTTGGCTCAGTTGGTTGAGTGACCAATTCTTGGTTTCAGCTCAGGGCATGATCTCAAGAGTTTTGGGATCAAGCTTCACAATGTACTCTGCATGCAGTGGGACTCTGCTTAAAGATTCTCTCCCTCTGCCCCTTCCCCCATTCATGCATGTGCTCTCTCTCAAATAAATAAATATTTAAAAAATATATTCTACTACTAAGTAAAGGCAACATTTTGCATTTCTCTCCTTCTAATCAAAAGAATAGTATATTTGATCAATTATTTGTTCATTAAACCAACAGTCAAAAAGAACTTAGTGTATGTTTAACCTTATGCCAAGGACTTCCACAAGAGTAGAAATGAGACAGGATACCTGCTACCAATGGATGTGTAGTATACATCTTGTTACTCAGACTTGAGTAAGGAATGGACTTTAAAGGAAAAAGTTCTTGTCAACTTATAGAATTACCTTAAGTTATTTTCTTTATAATCAAATACATATAAACAGAGAATAAGATATGCATTCTTTGTATTTGTTCATTTAATACACAACTCTTGAGGTCTTATTATGGTCTAGACACTGAACAAAGTAACATAGATAGACAAAATACTTGACTTCACAGGTATGTTTATTCTGGATGAAAGAAAAAAGTAGGGGCACCTGGGTGACTCATTGGGTTAAGCCTCTGCCTTCAGCTCAGGTCATGATCCCAGGGTCCTGGGATCGAGCCCCACATTGGGCTCTCTGCTCCGCGGGGAGCCTGCTTGCTCCTCTCTCTCTCTGCCTGCCTCTCTGCCTACTTTGACTTCTGTCTGTCAAGTAAATAAATAAAAAAAAAAGAAAGAAAAGAAAAAATTGGCACATCAAAAGAAACAAACATAACCAATCCTTATTCATGGCAGTTGTGTTCTGTAAAGTTGCCATAACAAATTGACAAACCCATAACCATTGCTTCCAGGGGAAATACAGGATTAGGTTTCTGAGAGCCTCTGGTTACCATATTTTCATCAACCAATCAATACATGATCTTGCTTTGGGGCACATGGGTGGCTCAGTGGGTTAAGCTTGATTTTGGCTCAGGTCATAGCCTCAGGGTCATGAGATAGAGCCCCATATCAGGGTCTGAGCCCTGCATGGAGCCTGCTTAAGGTTCTCTCTCTTCCTCTCCCTCTGCCCCTTCCCCACCTTGCTCGCACACATTCTCTCTCTCTCTTTAAAAAAAGAAAGAAAGAAAGAAAGAAACCCATATTTTGTCAGTAAGGCCCAGCACAGTCTTCTTGTGCTTGGGAGCACTGGACAAAACTTAGTACCATGCTTGGAGGCCATTATAAACAGTGAAATCATCAACAAAAAAAACTATAAAAATGAAAAATCAGGGGCACCTGGGTGGCTCAGTGGGTTAAGCCTCTGCCTTCCACTCAGGTCATGATCTCAGGGTCCTGGGATTGAGCCCTCGCATTGGGCTCTCTGCTCAGCAGGGAGCCTGCTTCCCGCTCGCCCCCCTCTGCCTACCTCTGCCTACTTGTGATCTCTGTCAAATAAATAAATAAAATCTTTAAAAAAATGAAAAATCATGGCATGAAATAAACTACAAAAAAGGCATTTATTTATGGTATGGGAACCGAAACAAGAAAGCAGAGCATTGTCTTATTCAGCCATAGCTGGGAATGTGCATGCCAGGTGCATGCTGGGAAATGCCTCTCTGCCCTTGTCTGTGAATGACTGCCAAACACTGATTTGGGGCTTACAAATAAACCTGCACATGCAAAAATACAGAATCCATTAATAAATGAAGACCAACTATACATAATAAATTTCAGATAGTGGTAGGTTTTAGAAAACCAATGAAGCAGGATTGAGGTAGAGAGTGACAGGATGTCAGGGGCAGCTGTTTGAGATGGGTGACTAGGGCAGTCCTCTCCGCAGAGAGGACACCTGAGTAGAGATGAGTGGTGAAAGGAGTTTGCTCTGTGAAGGTGAGGGGAAAGAGGCTGTTGTAGGGAACAAATGTGAATGACTGTGAATCGAGGAGCAAGCTTGACTTGGTTTGTGTGAGGAACAGGACAAAGGCCTCCATGTTTGCTGCAAAAATAGAATGGCAGAAGAGGAGGTTGAGAAGGTAATCAGAGGTCAAGTAAGCATGGTCTTGTTGGCCCAACGAGGAACTTGGATTCTGTTTGAATGGGTAATGAAAACACACTGAAGGTTTTAAAATATATATGAGCTGGGACAACTGGGTGGCTCAGTCGGTTGAGTGTCAACTCTTGATTTTGGCTCAGGCCCTGATCTCAGGGTTGTGGGATGGAGCCCCACCTTAGGCTCAGTGGGGAGTCTACTTCTTTCCCTCTGCCCTTCTCCTGGCTGGGTGTGCACACGCATGTTCTCTCTCTCAAATGAATAAATAAATTTTTTAAAATGATAATAAAAATAAAAATAAAATACATATGAGCTAGAGGATATAACTCTTAATTTTTACGGCTCCCCCAAATTACAAATTAGATTTACCATCCCCAAAATACCATTTAAGGGAACTATATTAAGTGATAAGTTTTCTTTGAAAGTGGTGACAAGGTGTGAGTCTCAGGCTGACTTCACTGGTGACCCTGTGCTGTGTGATGACTACCAAGAATGACCTTCACTTGACACAGACGGCTCCTTTCCTCCTCACGACTCCTCAGTGTTTCTTCCCCCTGGTCTGCTGTGACTGTACGGAAACTCTCCTGCAGGCCTGTCTCTGACTTAACATGCTTAGAAGATGGCAACATCCAGCTGACCCAAAGCAGTTTAACCTCATCTCTTGACTTTTATTACCCAGAGGAAAATATAAAAGTAATATTTCTCCTAGAGAACTCCTAGCATCTCCCTCCCCTCGAGAATTAAACCCCAGCCCTCCAGAACTGTTTGAAAAACCTTGCTCGACTAGAGGCATTTCAGGGCTGTGGGACTGCATTGTGTGTGACAGTACAATGTGGACCCTAGGTCAGTACACATTTGTCCCAACCCAACCAGTGGATATCACTAAGAGTGAGCCCTCACGTCCTCGATGGGTGTTATCTGAGGGATAATGTTGTATCAGCGTGATTCGGCGCTGGTAAAAATCTACCTCTCTGGGAAGGCTGTGGGTAGTGGGGAGACTGCCCACGTGTTGGGGCAGGGCCTATGTGGGAAATCTCTGTACTTTCTGCTCAGTTTTGCTCTGAATACAAAACTCTAAATAATGAGATCTTAAAAAGAAAAAAAGAAAGAAAGAAAAAACCCGCCGTCTACCTGGAAAACTAAACAACAATTTAGGAATGAAGTAAGAATATATTAAATATAACAGCCTCAGACAGACTCCAAGGCAGCCCCAGACCCAGTGCCTGGGGGACGGAGACCTCTCTGCGCCTGCGCCGGTGTTTGAGGGGTGATTGTGGGTGAGGCAGGCCTTGATTGGGACCACGGGATTGGCCGGTGTGTGAGAAGGGGAGAGAGCAGAACATTCTCCAAGGGGAACTGGGGCTGGAGGGCCAGAGGTTTTCAGAGTGCAGAGGGACTCTGCGTCTGTGAGTGCAGACACCGGCTGGAGCAGAGGGTTTTGATTAGGGGATGGAGGGAAGCGTGTTTGGAAAGCCTGGCCTTACCATTTCAGCACTGATCTGCCCCAGTGGGACCAGACGGTGGTGTTCATAGCCCCGGATTGTCTTGTTGGTGGGCTGGCCGTGGCATCTGCGGCATGGAGGTACTTTCTCGATGTAGTTATTTGTGCTGAGCCTGTCACTAGCTCGGCAGGAGGTAAAAATTACTTGACACTCTCTCTGGCTCTCACCCATCCAAAGCACACGAGAGAGCGGGGGGTGTCAGAGTGGGTGGGCGTTGGGGAGAGCGAGTCCTTGGGAAATGAAGCTTTCAGTGAAGGAGAATGAAGGGCCCAGAGAGGCTTACCTATGGTCTGGGGGCACCAAGCAAACAGGCCCCCACGGTGGAGTCCCCATTTCTACTTTTCACTCTCAAAGGGTTTTGTTTGATGTAGAAATCTCTCTCGAGGGGGCGCCTGGGTGGCTCAGTGGGTTAAAGCCTCTGCCTTCGGCTCGGGTCATGATCCCAGGATCCTGGGATGGAGCCCCCCATCCAGCTCTCTGCTCCGCAGGGAGCCTGCTTCCTCCTCTCTCTCTGCCTGCCTCTCTGCCTGCCTCTCTGCCCGCCTCTCTGCCCACTTGTGATTTCTCTCTGTCAAATAAACAAAATATTAAAAAAAAAGAAGAAGAAAAAGAAATCTCTCTCTCTCACGCGTGCACATGTACACATACATAGACACCTCACAAGATTATTACCAAGAATCACTTTGGAATTTAAACTCTCAGCCGAGGATCCTTCTCCTAAACAAAGCTACACCTCAATACTGCTCTCTGTGTTCCCTCTTGTACGCCACATGTGAGCTACTCACCGCGTACGCAGAACAATCACTTAAGCCGGTCTGACTTCAAAAGGTGCGGGTGATAACATTTTGGATTTTATTTTCGTTTGTCCTAAGAGTCTTAAGTCTGGGCCAGAAACCCAGGCCGAGGATGAATGTGCTGTAGGACCTCACTTCTTGTCACGGGGCCAAGTGGACTTGGGAGAGAGGGTGGGGCTGTCTCTTCAGACGTGATTTTTAGTTTTGCCCTTTGCCTCCGGAGCCAGGGCCCTGGCCCCCGTCCAGCCGCTCGAAGAGAAGATTATGGTATTTTCTAGGTAATTTTAAGGAACACAAACCCAAAGTAAAGTCAGGTGGTTTCGAGTCTGCACTGAATTTTTCATGTTAAGGATTTGTCATGATTTGGGTTTTCAGCAGAGCTGTATTTTAAATGATGAAGGGAGTTGTGTTCTTCTGGAGACAGGCATGTTTTGGTTGTTTGCTAATGACCTCTGGTTTTGCTTATGAGGAGTTTTGTTAACAAATGGAAATGTAGCAAAATAAAACACTCTCTTTCTTTCGTACTTTCTTTTTTTTCTCCTTGTTCTTCTTTTCCAAACAATGAGAACCCTTGCAATAAACTGTCAAAACCAGGCTATAGATATTGGTTATTGTAGCGTCATTAATACTGTGTAAAAATAAATTAGTCACTTTAGCAATCAAACACATTCTGCTGATCTCCTGTCTGTGCTTTTAAACAGAGCCTTCTCCTCGCTGTTTGATAGATCCTATTGTTAGGAGAAGAGAACTGTAGAGAGGTATTCAAAAATTCTTTGAAATTTTTCCAGCCTCAGGAATCCATTCAGCAGTAACTAGCCTTTAAGGAGGCTGATAAAGGAGAGCTGGGCAGGCGCCTGGCTGCTCGAGGTTCAAGGTCAACCCCAACCCCTGGATGAGATGGGGGGAGCTTTGGGAACCTTGTCATGTTCCATCTGCCCCTCTGCTCGCGTTGCCTTTTCCCGCCCTCTGACCCCACCGCCCATCTCACCCTCTGACTACCTTTCCTAAAAGAAAGGGAGGCCAAGCCTGAGCCGGCAGAGGGTGACAAAATTAAACCAAAATAAACTCTCATCTCAAGCACAAAAGACTTCTGTTTGGGGGGTGGGGGGGCGCAAGGGGAAGAGCTGTCTTCAGGCTAAAGTGACTGATTGAATTGAACATAGCTGAAATTCCGGGTTCCTGTTTAGTTCCATCCCTGCAACGGTGTGGCCCATTTGATTTGGGATGGGACTGAATGCCGCATAGCTTTCCACTCCCCGTCCTCACCTGTCTCCATTGTCTTAACACTGTTGCCGAACTCTGGGTATGGTTTAAAGCTAAGTGAGAAATAGAACGGAGGCTCTGCTGTCTCCAGAAGGGGCATATTTTTGCATCCAGTACAGGCCCCCTTAGTGGAAGGGGCAGTAAGACATGTGTGTTAGAGGCCAAGAAAAAAGAGATGTTCCTTTTCATTTGAGAACTCTGTTAGTTTGCTAAGGCTGCCATGACAAAGTACCACAGACTGGGTGGCTAAAACAACAGCAATTTATTTCCTCAGAGTTCTGCCAGTTAGAAGTCCAAGATCAAGGTGTTGGCAGAGTTGGTTTCTTCCGGGGTCCTTGGCTGGCAGGTGGGGTCAGAGTGCCTTCACATGGTCTTCCTCTGTACTGTGTCCTCATCTTTTTGTCTCATAACGACTCTGGTTACCTTGGATGAGGGCCCACCCTATGACCTCGTTTAACCTTAATTTCCTCTTTAAAGACCCTCTCACCACATACAGTCGCATTCTGAGGTACTGGAGTGTTAGAACTTCAACGTGTGAACTTTGGTGTTGACACAGTGCAGCCCATAACAAGAGCTAAGGACATTTCATGATCACAGTTGACCTTGATTATGGACCAAAAAAGTTAACAATAATGAATGTTCCAATGAGATCCTTTCATACACACACACACACACACACACACACACACACACACACACCCTCAGTGCTTGAAGAGCTCCAGTCCACCCAAGGTTGACTCCCAGGGGCAGCAGATGTTGAGGGAAAGTAGTAGGAACAGTTGGTGTGATGTGGTTAATGTGAGAAGTGACTTTGTTGATGCTGAATCCAAAGACACATTTCACCATTGTCACGATGGTCAGAAAATATTTACTCACTGGTACAGGATATCAAGTTGCTGTGTGGTGTTATCTGGATTCAGGCTTTTTCACAGCACACCATTCTCCTGTTTCTGGGCGTCACTGCTCTTCTCTGGACAAATAAATATATAAGAATAAGAATATTCCTTAGAAAAGTATGTCTGTATGTGTGTGTGTGTGTGTGTGTTTCTGTCTGTCTGTCTGTTCTCTGTCTTTCTCTCTCTCTCTCTCTCTCACACACACACACACACACACACACACACACACACACACACCCCAACTGAAATGTATATGTTACCAAGCCTCTCAGGTACATACTGATGCCTTCAATCCAAGGATAAGTTTTGTTTGTTTTTAAAGAAATACAATTCATCATTCGCCTGACATTTAATTTCCAACACCTTTTTCCTAAAAATACAGAGGAAATTTCTGGCTAGATTTTCTACTGTCCAAGTCACCAGTAAGTAGCCTACATTTTATTACTACTTTTCATATCACTTTTCCTCCTCAAAAGAGTGCCCTGCTCTTGGTTCCTTGCCCCTGGTATACAAACATGTTGAAATCTTTGCCATGACTGGGAAGCATAACTTTTGTCATAGGTTTCAAGGTACCTGAATGACAGGAAAGATTCTGAAACAAAGGAGCATGCTGGATGAATAAGAGAAGGCTGAATCAAAAATCAATCAAGGCGGGGGGCGCCTGGGTGGCTCAGTGGGTTAAGCCTCTGCCTTGGGCTCAGGTCATGATCTCAGGGTCCTGGGATCAAACCCCGCATCAGGCTCTCTGCACAGCGGTGAGCCTGCTCCCCCTCCCCCCCGCCTGCCTCTCTGCCTACTTGTGATCTCTGTCAAAAAATAAATAAAATCTTGAAAAAAAAAATCAGAAAGGCAGAAGTTCAGCCCTGAGGAGACTAGGAATGAATTGCAAGTGCAAAGAACCAGAAGAAAGTTCACGGCTCTGCGCCTAAGTGTCAGCCAGAAATGGGGCTGCACCTAGAAGCTTCCTGCTTCATCACGTCCTTTCAAGGGATCTTGTCTGCCTCCTATTTGCCAGGCTTGGTGCCAGGTGCTCAAGATATTAATCCACATAAGAAAGCGTCCAAAATGTCAAGGATGTTACATCTAATGGCAAGTGGGTTGACCTAGCGAGAAAAAAAAAAAGGAGGCAGCCCTGAACAAAAACAGCAGTGATGGTAGGGTCCTCTTAGAGATTGGTGGTTCATGATTCGATGGATGGGTGAGCTCCGACTATCACAAACGTGTCCTAAAATTTGGTTTAGCTTGCCAAACCACTTGAAGAGCCAATGTGCATCCACACCGCCCACAGCCACAGATCCCAACCCCCGCCTCCTAACAAACCCGATTAGTCTTTTGACGCTTCTATCTCTCCGAGGCTGTCAGTAAGCCCCTACTTGCTAAATGTGAGTACTCACCCTTACATCGCTCTCTCCGCCTCTCATTCTTGTGGCCTCTCCAGCCCCTGTTACGTCCCTTGGTTTGCTTTAGATCTCTCCTCTGGTTCTTTCCCCTTCACTTCCTTATTAACCCAGTTTCTCAAAATTTCTGTCACAGCCTTGTTTTTCTCCTTCCTCTCCACTCTCTCCTCTCCCTCAGCATCTCTCAGGGATGCTTCCTGGCCATGAACTTCAAGCCTGCCCTCCCTTACAATCCCAGACCTACATTTCCACTGCCAGCTTAACCTGAGTGTCTTCTCTAGAGACTCAAATGCACCATATTTAAAGGAAAAACAAGGGGGAAAATTATATATATATATATATATATATATATATATATATATATATATCTTCCTCCCCTACTGTGTTTCTTCTTCCTGCTCAATTAATGATCATCATTCAGCTGTCCCCACCAGAAGAGCTGAAAACACACAAACGTGGGCACGTCAGCATCTGTTCACGCAAAGTTTCCATGCTCTGCACACTTGTCAATCCCTGTTTAAGAAGTTAGTAGCTCACTGCATCAAAAAGTCTGAACTCTGTACTTAAAACCATTCACAACATGGCCCCAGCCCCGCCCTAAACAAACCGGAATCCTTTCCTGTTATTCCTCAGGACAAACTCTCTGAGTCCTCCAGGCCATCCCCGCTTCCCGGCTTCCCTTCCATCCAGGAATCCCGTGCTGGTTCTCACAGCCAGGTCTTTGCATGTTTTGCTTTCCCCTCCTTGAGGGGCTTCCTTCCCGTCTGTCAAAGTCTAGGCGTCTTTCGAGATGGGTTCCATCACCTGCCCTAGATAATACCTTCCTTGACCACATCAGACCATGGTAACCACCAACACCCACTCCCCCCTCAATCTCCGAATTCCTCTGGCACCGAACAGCTGTACCACAGAATTTCGCACCTGGCTACCTACTTGTTCTCTTTCTTTGGTATAAACAAGACAGAAAGCCAGTCTCTTTTCCAGGAATTCACAGACATGATAAATTCCTCCCTGAATTTTTCCCCAAAATGTGTCTTTGAGGAGGAATTTGTAATCTTTCTTGCTTCAGATGATGAAATTCACATACCTACTTGTGATACGACATGTTTTGCCTTAGTTGTCAGGAAATTTAGGGCTGTTTTGGGGCCCCGATTGTAATAATCAACTTATCTCAGAATCCTAGGAAACGTTGTCTATCCTACCTGCCTCTGCTGTGTGTTTATTTTTAATTTTGCAGACATTTAACTTGTAAGACACCATAGCTCCTTCTGGAACAAAATGAGAAAACAGACCTCCAAATAAGCTGTATCCTTCTCCTTTTATTGCATAATTTTCATCGTCCTACCTGGATTGTGTGTCCTTGAGAACAGAGTTAGATCGTGTATTTCTCCTACTGATTGCCCAAAGTAGAAAGCCATACGGTAGGTCCTTAATAATTCACTGTTGTTAAGCCAATACTTTTAGATGTCCTAAGCAAAATAACCTATTTTATCAAAATGGGCTAGATTATTTTAAAATGAGATGAAAACATTTAAAATTACATAATTCTAACAAAGGGCCTTGAGCATATTTATTTCTGCTAGCAGTCTGTTCAGTGTTCAAATATCAGAGAAAGAACACAATAAAAATCACAAGTTAAAGTTTTTGCTACCACAGTATCTACGCATAACACTTAAAATGGGAAAGAAGATTAACAAACTCAGTAGTTCACTGCCAGTAACACTTACCGGATGACAGAGCACATTTTTTTTCCCCCTCAACCCCAAAGCCCCACTGGCTGCCTTTCTGATAAACACAGTATTCAGGTGGTGTCTGACTTACTTTTCTCTCCTCATTCTCATTTTCACTCCCCCTTCCCCTCCCTTCTGTACACAAGATAGCAGACATTAAGATTGGCTTTCAATAAAACTATGTGTGCCAGTCATCAAATTCTTTTTCTTTCTTCCTTCCCTCTTTCTTTCTTTCTTTTTTTTTCTGTGGGGGTGGACAGGGGCAGGAGTTGAAGGATGAGGAGGAAGAGGGGTTCCTTTTTTAAGCTCACCCAGGGCGAATACTTTAACTTTGAAAGAAACCACAAGAATGTGATCATCAAGTCATAGCCAGACGGAGCCTGTATTCATACTTCCTGTCCTCTTACCCCCTCCCCACACCCCCCTTCCCCACATTCACCCACCAACACATCCCTGGAGCTGCTGTTGATACAGAAGATGAGAATAATCCATATACGTACAAACGGTTTTGAGACTCCTTCTCCCAACTGACTGGGCTTTCCCATTGTGCAAGAAGTAAGGGCTGTGGATATTTTCTTTGGCTCTTTTAACCAGAGTGGAATCATTTGCCTTTGCTTTTCACAAGTTGTCTTCCCCACCTTTTCCTTCTAAGGAAATGATATTAAAGAGAGAATGAGGGTAACCAAGAACAGACACAGTGTCTTCATGGTTACGAGATTCAACGATATCTGCAACCCCCACCTTCTGATCTAACCTACACTGGGTGTCTGATGTTGGAACAGAAATCAAAATTCATTTTTACCACCCAAAGTAATGGTTTTTGGACCACACCAGTGTGGGTCCATCTTGGCCAGCTTCATGTGGCCCCTTAACCTTGCCGTTTGTCCAGGGCTCCTAATTCATGTGGGTTATTTTCCTGCAGCCATGTGTAATGTCCTGAATCTCTTGGCCTCATATTTAGCTTCTGTTTGCTTTTTGAAAAGATTCATTTCACTTTGGCTTAGGTGTAACAGAATAAAGTAAGCAAATCTGTTGCAAAATAGGAAACAGTGTGTTCTACATATAAACAGAATATTTTGAATTTCTGCTATGCGGGATTCTCCTTTTTGGTTTTTCCATGATTGAAATAAATTTAAATATCAGCTATACTAGTATTAGGTTTAATATAAAAAATGTATTACTTTTAATACCAGGAGACATAGGAGGGCAGACCTACAAAAAACTTGCCTTGACCCTTTGAAAATGTGTTCTTGATGTATATGTAGAGATATATAGAGGGATATAGATATAGATTATATATATGATCAACCACTGATGCAAGAAGTAGAATAAAAAATTTAATAATTTGGGGGCACTTGGGTGGCTCAGTCAGTTAAGCATCTGCCTTTGGCTCAGGTTGCGATCTCAGGTCCTGGGATCGAGCCCTGTGTGGAGCTCCCTGTGCAGCAGGGAGTCACTTCTCCCTCTCCCTCTGCCCTCCCCCAACTGACTTGTGCTCATTCTCTCTCTCTCTCGCTCTCTCAAATAAATAAATGAAATCTTTAAAAAATTTTAAATCATTTTGCCATTAGATTTTAAATCCACAAATCTGGGTATTTGGGTACATGACTTCTAGAACAAAAAATGGAATTGGTCAAAATGTCATCTTTACTAAGTGTAGTGAGACCACTAATGTCAGAGTAGCTCTGGGGACCAGCAAATGTTTACCTGGCAATTTAAAAAGTAAGTGTGAATCAAGGTGTAATGCGTGCATCTAGGTTTATAATTTTCTATGTTTTAAATCTTTCTTTAAGAATTACACATACAGAGATATGGAGCAGTTTATTTATACTGGTAAGACAATTTGTAAGCCAGATGCCAGAGTGGAGGTTGACAGCTTCAGCATCAGCGTGGAGACGTTCTGCCACTCACTCTAACCGCTAGTAAAATGCAGCTAGAGTTTGACATTAAATAGGCAATAAATGAATAAACACAGCCGTGCCGGCAGATACCACTTTTTGCACTCATTCTTCCAACTTTCCAAGTCTTCAAGGCAAGGATACAGCCACACGTCTAGCTGCTGCTAGGTTCAACCCCTCATCATCCCTCTACAAGCCCTCATTCTTGATACCAGCATCCTTCCTTCCCACCCAAATACAGTCTCTAAGCTACCTGGCCTTTCTTTACCATCGCCGAATGCTTCTTTCTCTAACTGCTGTCCTGTTGGACATGAAACCACGGGGCCACAGTAGAAATAGAAGTGGTACAGCAGCCACCCAAGGGGTTCTGTTGAGTTGTTTGCCTCCCACAGCTGCGTGGCCCTTCAGAGAGAGAATGTCAGTCCAGAGAGAGAGTCCCCAGTCCAGAGAACAAGCCACCTCAGTCGTACCACGGAGAACCAACGCAGCCCCTCCGGGCTCTGGCGATCCGGTGACCCCTCTGCCTGCCGCAACACAAGCAGGAAGGCAGACGGTACCAAAAGGGCCAGAGCAGCTAAGATGAACGCAGACAGCAATTTTAGAGCCTCCCAGTCCGTTTCAGTGTTTGCACCTGGATTCTGTACAGACCTGTGCTACTGAAATGCCCATTTTATTTTTTTTTTATTTTTATTTTTTTTTTTAAAGATTTTATTTATTTATTTGACAGAGGGAGATACAAGTAGGCAGAGAGGCAGGCAGAGAGAGTGAGAGGGAAGCAGGCTCCCTGCCGAGCAGAGAGCCCGATGCGGGACTCGATCCCAGGACCCTGGGATCATGACCTGAGCCGAAGGCAGCGGCTTAACCCACTGAGCCACCCAGGCGCCCTGAAATGCCCATTTTAAAGAAGAACCATTAGGTGGAGCTGATATTCATCAAAATCAAGCCAGTGTGGTGGGGGGTGGGGGTGGGGGGGTGGGATAGTCCTTTTATGAATTAGGCAAAGCTGGTAGTTTTTATTATGGCTTTAAACACTCAAATACTAGTCAAAACCTGTGAATATGTATACATTCTTTTATATGGATAATTACCTTCTTCATTGGTGGCGCCTCCTGGATTAGGAGGCTTCTTCCATGCAAATAAGGAGGAGAGGAAGGTAGTGCAACAAAGGACACCTTTTATGTGGCTTCAGTACTTATTTAGCCAAACTTCCACATTTATAGAGAGGCAAATGCTACATTCCTGGATTTCCAGAAACTTCTTTGTAATTACTTTAAGTTTACTAATTCAAATGAAGGTCCTTACATAGTTTTGGTTAGTGCATACGGACAACAAGCCGACCCGCTATCCATGTGTTTTTGAGAATTGCTCATCCAAACTCTTTATGTCTAATTTCAGATTTCTGATCGTGATGGGAACAGGCAAAGCTATCACTGAGGTCTGGTCTGTATTGTTTTTAACATGAGCCATAGAAATGAAGGTGAAACACAGGATACTTTGCGCTTTAGAAGGATCCCAAATTAAGTTGCAAATAATGTTTTCTAATGATAGTACCAAATTCACAACACCTCTTTTTGGCCAAGAGAGTTGGTTTTTTTGGTTTGGTTTGGTTTGGTTTGTGAGTTTTGGTTTGTTTGTTTGTATAAGGACTTTCTTTTTCTGGTAGAGGCATCCATTTTTGTGTGAGCCTGAAGTTTTGGGGTCCTTTGGTGGTTTTTTTTTAAAAGTGATATTGTGGTCTCACATTTTAATGTTTCCTGGAAGAACTGGCTGGCTATTTATTTTAATTACTTTACAGGAACCCACATGACAATTTTTGAAGGACATTTTCTTCTTACTCATTGTTTAGTATTTTGGTCACCGTTTTTTTCCCAACAGGATATAGTTTCAAGGTAAGATCCCAATTTGTTTTCTTTTTATTTCAGAATAAAATATAGACATTCTACTCTTAGTTTTCTGGCCCCTTCCCCACCTACCTACGCATTATCCCTGCTCCTTCCCCACGTCCCCTTCTCTCCAAAAGAAATTTTCCTGGTTTGGGTAAGCATTTCCACTAAATCTCCTTTGAAAGCTAATCATTAGAGGCAAGTACGACCTCAAGAACCACAGTGTTTGGAGGTGTTAGGAGGAATTTTAACATAAATCTTCCTATTCCCCAACCTTCAAAAGCCAAACCCTATTGAGAATGCCTAGAGATTCTGATAAGAGGAAAATACATAACATAGAAAAAAATAAAACATCATGTTTTCTAAATGTGGCTTTGATATATATCTGACTTCAGAAATGGAAGTTCATCTTTCATGAAATCACTTCATAGTTAACTGGTCGGAAAAATACGCAGCTCTAGTCATCATCAGAAGTATATTTATAAAATCGAAGCTCAACTAGAGAGATCACGTCTTTATTGTGAAATGCCGATGGATGTTGTACAGTTTTGCTCTGGAACAGATTTCACTACCTGCTTCTTTCATGTAAATTTAATATCCTTTATCCCTTCTTTAGTTGGTCAAATAAGAGATCTGTCATTCCTTTCATGATTTTCAGTTTCTCACAAAAAGCCATCCTGGTACATTTTTAGATGTATATTTTTATGAAATAAAATGTTTTAAAGTCACTGCTCTGAATTTTGCAGAACCTCAAGGAAGATGGCTCTAATTATAACTCTTATTTTTGAACAACTCTTTGTAAAAACAAAAACAAAAAAAACGTTCACAAACTTTATTCCATTCGCTCTTTGTCCCAGAGCAGAGTCCTGGAAAGCCGGTGGGAACTCTTTGAAGCCGGTTGCTCCCACCTTCCATCTTAGAGATGAAAAAACTAAAGTCCACGATGTTAGGTTGAATTTACCACCATCCATAGTCTGTGTCCGCTTTCTCCTGTTGCCTTTCCTGGCCCATGCGTCCTGTGTTCTCCTCCTCTGTCACCTCAGGTCACTGCAGCCTCCTTCAAAGCTATGTAGACATTTGGTGAACTAGAAACCAGATCTCGGCCTCCTAGTGTCACTTTCTGAAACTCTCCGATTCATGGGCTGCTGATGAACCCTGCCGACTAAAGGGCCATTCCCATCCTAGTCCTTTTCTTTTCTTTTGGAGCAAAAGAGCTCTGTGAATGCCGTCAGCAGCTAAAGATGCCTGGAATCATATGCGTAACATCTTCAGGATGGTTAATGATCAGTTCAGGAAATGAAATAAACATTCTGTGCTATTTTTTACCCCTTCCTACAAGCTACACAACACCGTGTGTGCTTAGTGAATATCAGTTGGATTGAATGAAACAACAGGTAACAGAGTTGTTGTGTTTGCTGTGAAGACCAAAGACCATTTCTGTGTTTCATAGAGGACCGCGTGGGTCCATCACATAGAAGGTTGTACTTAACAGCTAGGAAACCCATAGAACCAAATCCAGCTCCACCACTTATCAACGTCCGTGGCCTCAGGAAAGCTACCCAAGTTTCCTGAACTATAATTTTCTTTCCTGTAAATACCGTCTACCTTACCATGATTTTATGCGGATTAATTTAGACAATGTGTGTGTAGAGTCAGGCACAGCAAAGGCTCAACAATTTCCCCTTCCCTGCCCTTCGTGTCTGGCTGGGAGGCGACCGGTCGCCTGCTTCTCTGTGCTTTTTGAGAATCGGGGCACTCAGGCCAAGCCGAGCTGCGTCTGGATATTTTGGGGTCTTGGGGCACGGCCTGGGAAACTTGTCAAAAGCACTGCGTGTCGTGGCGGCTTTGTCTCATTGGCACGTGTCCCACACATAGTACGTGGGTGGTCGTGCACTTCTCCTCGTCTTTCTTCTCAAGCAGCGGGCCCCTTCTCAGCACGCCACTAGGAAAGGAAGCGACGCAGGCCAAGAGGCTTGTGTCTCCTGAAATCCGATGGTTTTGAAAGACTCTTGCTGCAGTAACATGCTGAGTTACTGAGTTTATGAAATGGCCTTGAGTACTTTGCAGAGTGAATGTTTAAGTCCTTCAGCTTCTGTAGCTTTAGGAGACACAAATGATATTACAGGAGCCTCCTCAAAAATCATCAGTCGAATCTGCCCCCACCCTCTGCATCTTTTCGAAACTTGTGCTATCCTAAAATCGGCAGTGATGCTTTAGCCAGCTAGGACAATGCCATGGATCCAAACACTGATGTTTCAAACTTCAAAAATGGAATCTTCAGGGGCGCCTGGGTGGCTCAGTGGGTTAAAGCCTCTGCCTTCTGCTCGGGTCATGATCGGGTCCTGGGATCTAGCCCCACATCAGGCTCTCTGCTCAGCAGGGAGCCTGCTTCCCCCTCTCTCTCTCTGCCTGCCTCTCTGCTTAATTGTGATCTCTCTCAGATAAATAAATAAAATCTCTAAAACAAAAACAAAAAGGGAATCTTCAGACCCCAATGCTTTTGACATATTTTATGAGGATGTTAATATTTCATGATATATTTATCTACTGGAAACTGTTTTATAGTAAACATCTGAGGCATAACATTTTAAGGTTTGTCTTTTACTTCCAGCTGGTTCACCTACAGTGCTCTGTAAGTTTCAGGCGTACAGCACAGGGATCCAGGACTGCCGCACATCAGCCAGTGCTCATCGCAAGTGCCCTCCTTCATCCCCATCGCCACATTTATAATGGGGTTTTCAGATTAACCTTTGAGCCCCAAATAAAAAAGAATGAAGAATTCCTTTCTCAAAAAAAAAAAAAAAAGTGCGATTACTATTCAAAATAGTATGGCTTAAGGATGGAAGAGAGGCAACTAGCTTATGCCTAGAGCTTATAATGTTAACACTTGGGAACTAGTGGTTCCTTGCTGTCACTTGGTATCCTGACAGTGGGTTCAGTCCTGACCAAGACTTTCGCAGCCTATGAATTTATCAAGGAAAAAAAAAGCCTTTGAAAACATAAGCCCTTCTTTCTTCCCCTAAACATGTACATACTATAACCCAGAAAAATGTACTAGTGATTTTTACAATGGGAGGTTCAATTTGGAGGGTTGGGGATGATGAGGAAGTTGGAGGGAAACCTAGACAGTAATAACATTTCAACACAATCCTGCTAAACGAGAAAATTGGATTTTGGTAACATGAACAATGGCTGTTATTTCCAGATGTTTAAAAAGTGAAGTCTCCAGGATATATGATAATTTTGACTAAGTTCCTCACAGAAACAGCAACTAAAAGGAAAAAAAAAAAAGAAGCAGCAAAGTAGAGATTAACAGGATAATTTCTTGGGAGAACTAATGTATCAAATAGTATCAGCATCCTAGTAAATGTTTAAGGTTGGGTGGTTTTATGATTGATCAAAACAAGGACTGTGGATAACAGGGTACATGTCTCATATACGTCTGGGTGTGTGTGTGGGTCTCCATCTAGACCTCCGTATGCTCAGTTTTACTGTCAGCTGGGTTGCTGAGAGAGGATAGTCTCTGAGAGAATATCTCTGAGAGATAGTTCTGAGAGAACCAATTTTTTTAAGCATGTGTTTTCCACCCTTTGACTTGAAGAAAAATGTGTCACTCATGTCCTTTAACAAATAGTGACTAGCCAGCTATAAAATCAAGCATTTGGGGGCAGAAAGTCTTTTTTTTTTTAAGATTTTATTTATTTATTTATTTGACAGAGAGAGATCACAAGTAGGCAGAGAGGCAGGTAGGGAGAGTGAGAGGAAAGCAGGCTCCCTGCCGAGAAGAGAGCCCAATGCGGGACTTGATCCCAGGACCCTGGGATCATGACCTGAGCAGAAGGCTGCAGCCTAAACCATTGAGCCACCCAGGCGCCCCAGAAATAGTCTTTTACTCAGAGTTACAATTTAATATTCACAAGTGGTCAGTGAAGGACCAGCTACTCCATCCCGGTAAGGAATAATGATACAATCATTGTCACTTTAGGGTTTCACTGGATATTCAGATTCTCCAGACAAGGTACTTTGAATCACTGAGTTCAAAGCATGAGAGAAAGCAAGAAGCTCCATAAATAGCAACTGGGCAAATAATTTTACCTCGAAACCACACTGAAGGCATGGTTTATAACAAACATCCTGGCATAAAAGAGTTATAGAATATTAAAATAAAAAACTATAAGGCTAATGTCCACTGAATTCTTTATTGAGGTCCCAATACCATATGTCCTTTTTCAAATTACTCCCCCCATTAGATACTTTTTGCAAATAAAACGTATCTCCTGCATCTGCTACCTACCCTCCGTTGTGCTCAGGGGCCCATCTCAAATCTGTGTGGCTTTACTAGTATCATAATTGTGTTCTGTTCGGAGCAACGTCAAAGCAAGAGAATTCATGGAAAAAGAAATCACTTAGAGTTACTCCCTTCACAAATCTTTGCTTTAGGTTTTTGTCTTACTGATTTGTCTCACTTCGATTTCAGCACGTCCATTCTGTGCATTTTAACCTTTGCTAGCGGGACACTTTGAGAGTTCTGCTCTGATATTTGGAGCTGTTACCAAAGATACATTCTTTGCACATTCCACGCATGAAGGATTTGACTGTTCATATTCTGTGTTATATTTTTTGATGTTATTACTCTGGCCTGCACAGGCATTTAGTCGAACCCACGAAGAGAATACAGACAGCTGACTGGATGAAGAAGACATTGTGGAAAAAAACTCCCATTGTTTAGATTTCTGTCAGAGGATATAAGAATACTTAATTTCTTTTATCTCTTGGGCTTTCATTATCATTTAAATTTCATTTTACATTAATTGATCAGGGATTAGTAAAGCCATTATGCAGAAATTAGAATAAGACAAGCCAGATGGAATGAATAATTCATGAAGTCCAATTACATTTTATTTCTGGTGTACTTTCAAACTTGCCTCTGACTTCTGTGCTATTTTGATGTGACAATATTCACTGGAAATCAAGAGTGCCATTTTAATTTATTGTATCCCTCTGGAGTGGAAGCATTTGTATGCAGTGGGGGTGTGCTAATGCATTTCCCCCCAAACACCAATTTCAGGGCTGCTGGAAATACTGGGTGATCTAGAAAATGTGGTTCATCTTCGGTGAAGGTTTAGGGGTTTCTCCGTTGAGCTACACCAATCCACCTGAGTTGGCGGAGAAACTAGGGTCTTAGAACCCCGAGATTTCTAACCTCCCAGAAGAGCTACAAATCCCCTCAAAACATGTGTTCCCCTTCCTGCTGCAGAGGAACCATTCAAGTATGAATCTGGCCCAGAGTCGGCCCAGGAGCCGCCTTGCAGCTCCAGACAAAGACCACGAGGTGGCAGGCGTTGCCTTCCGTGCGGAAGGTCCTGGGCCGCCCGGGCCTGCCTGGGCTTCCAGAGCGTTCCCGCGGGTCTGAGCCTCGCGGGCGGACGGCGGTGGGGTCCGGGCACCGCGCGACTCGCAGAGCGTGACCTGGCGACAATCCCGAGCTAATGGGCGGCCACGTCCACCTGCACGGAACCGCTCGCTTGCCTGTGTCTGAGACCGCCTCCCCCGCAGGTCCGGGGCCCCAGCCCCTTAAGAGTCCCCGCTTCCCATCCACCCAGCATCCCCCTCTCCCCCCGACCCCCAGTATTTATTTATGCCACTGGACAGTTCTAGTCACATTAAAGCTGCGGTTCACCTTTTCGGGACTTTCATCTCGGGCAGTTTTATGACACTTGGTGAATGTGCAAAGTTTTTAATTAGGCTCGCTAGACAGCCCGAGGCGGCGGCAGCGCCACCGAGTCTTCACGGTCTCTTTGCTTTACAGCACAACAAGCCGCTCTACTCCTTTGAAGACAATGCAGACTATGTGTACGATGTCATGTGGTCCCCCGTGCATCCCGCGCTCTTTGCCTGCGTGGACGGAATGGGGCGCCTGGACCTCTGGAACCTCAACAATGACACCGAGGTGAGCGGCGGCGCAGGCGCCCGGGCGGGAGGGCTGGGAGGAGGGCGCAGCCGGCCTCTCTCCGTCTCCCCCTCTCTGTCCTGCGCGGCCTTTTTTGGGACTGACCCTCCAATGGCAGCTGGGCTGCCGACCCCCACTCTCGACCGCTCTGAAGGGAATTGGCAGATGCACCGGCCAAAAATCATTTCATCTCACTCCATCCCGACCCCAGGCAGATCCTGGACAATTGACGACCCTTTGCAAAGAGCAAAATGATGTGCGTTCCTGCCTTTCCCTGGCGGAAAGGACACACAGGCACATGTCAGAGCGCTGCTGAAATAACCTTACTGGCAGGCACTTGGAAAAGTGGACCAGCTTTTGTGGACCCTAACTTGAGACTGAGCTTTTAAAAAGGGTTGTCAGTGTTTGCCATTCGCACACTTTCTATTTTAAATCCGTAAAAGATGATTCTGTTGGCTACGTTTAGATCTACCCTCCACTTGAATTTTACAAGGTAAATAATCCTTGCCTAAAATATTGAACTTACAGGCGGACTTTCACAGTGGTTTGTAGCTCTGAACAGGTCAGGTAAACTCGGTGTTTTTTTTTAAAAAAAAAAAGTGGGATTTCAACATGTCACATTTAGAGTACTTCACAAGTGAAAAATGGCCTCATTTTTTAAAAAGGGGGAATTAACAATAAGGAAATATTCATTTTAAAAATTATGCTACATATAGATCTATGTTTTAAAAAAATATGCCATGTGCATTTTCCCTTTTTCTCACACCCTTAAAATTACTGAGGTGCTAATTCAGCTACTTGGGGCTTTTTGTGGTGTCTTTTTTTTTTTTAACATGAATATTAAATGTCCTTCAATTTAATAAAATAAAACGGTCTCTTCATCTCTTCGTGGTTTCTGATTCAGGGTGGCTCTCCATAAATAAGAAGGGACAGGTAAGGGGAGCAAGAAAAAGGTCTTTTGAAGTGTTTTGAGCAGGAAGCAACTCAGCCTTTTTAATTAGGAAGCCTACAGCTGGAGGATATGAGGAGGAGGCGGCTCCCCTAGTATTTTTTGTGGGAGCAGACAGGGAAATATCCCTCAGGTGTTATTATTGGGCCATTGTATCTCGCAAAATTATATACACCCATGACCACTGCCAAATAGTTATCTTTTGAAAATATTTCAGTTTAAGTCTGTGTTTTCTTTTGGCTACAAGAACTATGGGACAAAGACAAGAGTTACGTGGTGAAGCATCTTTGAGAATGATCAAAAGGCATAAATACGAGCACTGCCCATCATTTTGGATGTTGAATGTTCATAACAGTATTGCTTTTCATAGAAAGATGCAATATTATTCAACATTGTGATGGTTTCCCAAAGTCTTTCATCACTGTTGATTAAAATTGTATTGCTTCTACCTGCTAGAATAAACTCATTCGCTTAGAGCAACCAAAAAACACACGTTTTCCAGGTAGGCGTAGGAGACACTGCCTCCCTCCATATCAGAAATGAGATCTGGTAGAGGTGGTGTTTCGGTGACACCCCACTGTGGTGCCGTGGTCTGAGTGTTTTACACACTCCTTCATAATTCCTATGTAAATAGTATGGCTTTGTTTTTAGCCTACTTTTTAGGCAAAATGAAATCAATGTGTCAACATTGCCAAATGTAATTTTTCCCCTCTCTTGCTCTAGGTGTCAAGGCACAACCACATTAAGAGTTTTATAGTTAAACTTTTTTTTTTTTTTTAAATCACTACAGGGCATGCAAACTGCTTATGAAAACATAATTCTGCTTTCAGAATTAATAGTCAATATATATGAATCTGATTCAAATCCAGTAATGAACTGAACATTTTTTTAAACTCTCAGTCATTTTTGCCTTCGATCAAGTTGAACAAGATTTTTCAAACCGTTGTCAGATTAGGATTTAGAGTCGTATAAAAAAGAAAGAGAGAGAACCTGAATTCCCAGTGTGACTCGCTGTCGTTGAAATTACTGTACCTTTCGACCACATCATCCCAGTTGCTCCTATGCCGGGATAGTTCATATTCACCTACCGCAAGGTCACTGACCTCCAAACTAAGCTGTACTTGATGCTGTATATATCCTTGTCTTTGCAATTAAAATGACTGAGCCTTAAAAAAATGTGAAAATAATGAGAAACCAAAGTACAGGAGTTAGACTCAATATATGGATTCTTTTCACTAAAGATTCACCAACTTTTGAAAGGTCATTATGGGTCAAACTAATAAAATATATTTTATCATTTCCTTTAGCATTTGATCATTTTTAGCACTTATTATATAGACTGTGATAGTCATTTTTTATCACTTATGTTTGAAAAGGTATTTTTAAAAGGTTAAAATAGTAATTGTCCCAGTTAGCTATACGACTTACTTCTCAGTAAATAAAATTCTTTAACATGCATTAGGCACAATTTAAAGTGTATCAGAAGTCAGTTTGTTTTGAGTGATTAGCTTTTTAACATATTCCTATTAAGATTCAACATTTTTATTCAGTCTTTGAGATTATTCATTGATAAAATCTGATATCGGACAGAGTTAGGTAAAGTGTGATCCTGCACAGTCTCCCTAAATGATGGTGTTAAAAAGTCTGAAAACTGTAGAACTGAATCTCGATTTGTTTTCTGAGGAGCACCCTAATAATAAAGCATATTGACAGGATTATGGCCCATCTAAATTCACATTGTTTTGGCCTTTGAAAGGTTTGGTTAAAAATTCAAGCTCCAGCCTGCACAGCAGTTACCTTCATTGTCGAAATTGTGTATTTTAAAAAAAAAAAAAAATGAGTTGGGGACTTTTGTTTTACATTTTTGCTCACAACTGACACACAGTGATTTAAGCAGGTGAAAGAATTTTTATTGATTTCAAGATTAAGTTTAAACATAGATTCTTACATATGATGGAGTTTTTAATTGCTATTTTAAAGATAGGTATTGGGTCAATAACCTCCCGTAAACAGATGGTTTCAATTCTCCGATTCACGGAATGCTGAGAGAGAACGAAGGCACGGTCTCCACCCCGAAACGACCTGTGTAGTAGACCCAGGGCTTCAGCAGTCGTGTGAGATGATCTCTAGGGTACTTTTCTCACTGTATCTTTTTTCTTTTGGTTTCAAGATTTACACTTTCCTTTTTTAACGGCCTGTTGTCATTTCCGAGTCAACATTCTTGTAGAAGGCTCAGAGATCTGATCTATCAGTTATAAACCTCAGATACATAAACGTCAAGACCGGAGTTTATACAACTGTTGATAGAAGAAGGGGAGACACACGAACATCTTTTCCCAATAATGAGGGTTCTTGTATCCAATCCTGCAGGTTCCATTTCAGCACCTCTGGGTCCTTTTAATAAAAAGTGTGCTAGTGATTACCCACGTTGGCAGACTTCAGTGTTGACTGGAGGAGATGGGAGATTTCTTCTACAAAAAGGTGTTGCAGTCTCTCAGGATATCCCCTCGGGGGCATTTCCAAGGTTCTAGAGTGCTTCGTTTACCCTGGTACTGACAGGAAAGGGGGAAAACTGGAAAAAGAAAAGAAAAGAGAAAGAGGAAAATTCAAGCTTTTGAAGTTCTGCCACCTGCATTTTTTCTTCTTCTTCTAATCATCCCCTCCCCGATGAGGTTTTGAGGGATCAATACACGTTTTTTCCCCTGAAGACACACATTAATATGACCTTGCTTCCACCGTAAGCCCCCCTTTCTGCCTTTTACAGTATCTTTAATCTTGGTAAATCCTGAAATCTCTCTCTCCATCAATCCATAAACCATGACCTGATCGAGAAGTATCATATTTAGCTGCTGTGTTTGTATGTTGGATGTATACCCTGTGTAATCCGGAGAAATATTTGTCACTCACTGCCCATTGACTGTGGAAAAGACTCTCCTGCTTTTCTTTTCTTTTTCTTTCTTTCTTTCTTTTTTTTTTTTTTTTTGTTGTTGTTGTTGTTGTTGTTAAAGTGTCCCCTCTCTACCCCTTCATTCAGTGGAGCATATGATTTAAGAACAATGAGTCCTTTTTTACCCCTGCGCGAGGGACGTATATTACTTCACGCACATGAAGGCAGCGGTGACTCACCCAGTTAAACGTATCATTGTAAAGTTGTATATCTAAGTTCTCACTCAGATTCTCTGTTGCTGTTGGCAGGTTCCAACAGCAAGTGTGGCCATTGAGGGGGCTTCCGCCCTGAACCGGGTGCGCTGGGCTCAAGGTGGCAAAGAGGTTGCCGTTGGAGACTCAGAAGGCCGTATCTGGATCTACGACGTTGGAGAGGTACACATATTTTTCCTTTGTGGGTTTGGGTGTTTGGGTTGTGCGTGTGTTTGTTTTTGGGTTTTTGTTTTTCACTTGTGTGTCTAGCTTAAAGACCTAGTGAAATTACTGACAGGACCTGTGGGCCATGAGAGCCCGCTTGAGTGCGTTTGCAAATCGCCGTTGACTTCAGTGGGAGTTTGGCAAGACTTCCTTAGGGCCTAATTTGGTCTTCTGTCTCCACACACAGGACAGTTTAGTTAATGATTCAGGTTCTTTCAGAGGGCTGTCGAATTCCCAGCTATCCTGTGAGGAGGCATGGCACTTCCTACCAATTTCATGAGAATGAAATGAATTTGTCACACTCATCATGCTAGCATTGGATTCCAAACTTGTTAAACAAACAAAGGTTTTCATGATGTTCGGTTAAAGTGTATACTGTCACTCTTCAGTTAACATGTAGCCAATTAAAGAGGCTGAGGCTATGGCTGGCTTCCGCCACCTGTGTACTGAAGTGGCTGAGGAGAATCAGAATTTGGTACCATTTTTATGATATTCAAAGTTATTATATGGAATATATAGCTCTGGTATATCTTATTACATAGATGAAGTATTCCTAAAGACTGTGGCACCTATCAAAGGGGGGGGGAATCTATATTTTTTATTTCAGATAAATCTCTTTAAATTTTTATACTGCTTTTAGTATTACATTACCAATTAATTGTACTTAGACATATCTGTTTATTTTTACTACATGGGAAAGTGTTGACAAAAACCTTCATCTGCAATGAGGTTAAAGAATTTTTTTTTCCTTAAAGACAAAGAAAATATTGAACTTTCAAGCAAAACAAAACAAGAGCATTGTGTAATGCTATTCTGGCGTAATATGAATCTAGAATTTGCATTCCAGGGAGGAAAATATACCACATTTGTATGTTGAACACCCTAGACGTAGGCAGCACTCTGTGCCTGCCTGGTGGAGGGGCTTAGCTGATCGCACCGAGAAGGGCTCTGCATGGTTTCCTCGGTCGGCATTCTGTACGTGTGGCCGTCCCGGATGGTTGGTTCTACACTGGAACCTTTGGTAATACGTTGTATACTGCCCTATGGTGGAGCCGACTGTGTTGAAACAAACTAGGTGTTGTTGTTGTTGCTCTTAATGCAGCCAGAACGAGAAACTGAAGGACTTTAGAGATGGGAGGTTTGTATTTGGGGAGGTACAACCCTAAGTAAAATATAGAAAAACCTCTGCATTTTCCTGCATGTTGTCTAGTTCATGAGACAACCCCTTGATGACTCCTGATGCTACCAGCTGAGTCATCCCGACAGCAACAGACCCGGTTAATATTCATCCCCAGTGGTGAAGATGCAAATGGTCTGGTGACCGTTGACGTAGTTTGGAGTCTTTGGGAAAGAGAATACCCTCTGCATCGAGAGTATTGCCTGTTTATTTCTACTACATGGGAAAGTGTAATATTCTCTTCAATGATAGGCCATATTTTCTTCAATGATTATTCTTTATAGTCAATGCATCTTTTTCATTGTCTCCATCAGAATAAACCTAAGCAACAACAAATACTCTTCATCAGTTCATTTACTAAAAAATTAAAAAGCAGTGAAGAGGAATATTAAAAAAAAAAACCTCAAGGTTTCTTTTTTCTTTCTCTTTTGTTTAGAACAAGTGTAATTGTGGGAGAGAAACAGATGTGGAGACACACTCAGAGATGAAATGGCAGAAAATAGATGAAATTTAAACTCTTTTCTCCACCTCCCTTTCGTATTATACATAATGTCCCTTAACTCTCTTTTAAGGTCACATGCAGCATTCACTGTTTTGTCCAAGAAGGATGAGAAGTAGAATAGTTTAACAATCTGGTTTGTTTCAAGAAAGGCCTTTTGAAAGCCTATATGTTGACCACAGGTATTATATATATAGTCTATATGTAACATATAAGTTACAACATATGAGAAAACAGGATATGACACAGATGCAGAATTTTCTGTAATAAAGTGATTTTATAGCCTGTGGGCAGAATTACTTAAATATGACTCATATTTTAGGAGGATATATAAGTTGCTTTGGCTGATGTGTGGCTGCTAAAACTTCTCTCTGGGTTGCTATCACCGTTCCTAAATTGCAAAGTGTTGTTATACTCGTATTTCTACTATTGTAGTAGCAGGTCAGCCTGGTTTTCAGTTTTGTATTATTGCTCTTACTTTTCTAAGTGATATTACAGACTATAGAAATGTCTGTAGCTATAGGCCAGTCCTGTCTATTGTCTGGAGTCTAGACAGGCTATAGAAAAATCTCTGTGCCACATAATAGGCCAAACAATTTGTAGGGTTGTTTATCCCTACAAATCCACTACCCGGAAGAAAAAGGATATACTATTTTATTGAGAGCAGGTAATATTATATAATCTTCTATCCCTTCTCTGAATGGCCAAAAAATCAGGATAGGCTTATACATTTAACAGTTGTTGTTGTTGGATTTTTTTTTTCATTTAACAGTTCTTTCTGTATGGTTTCATCATAAACAAAGCCATCTGTGGTTCAGAAGAACTCAGACTTAAGATAATTTTATCTTAACTACAGTTGGTTTTTACCCCCCTAAGTACTTTCATAAGGTATTTACAAATTTAGCTATTTTTTTCTGGGGAAAGGTGAAGGGGAGAGGCTCTTTCCTCTTTGCTCCTCTATATAACCTATCCTAAATCTCTCACGGCGAATTCTGTAGTCTTCATGTACATAACGGGAAGCAGAGCTGAGCAGATGCCTACTTCTGAGAGATGGTAGCTCACTTCTTGGGCAAGTGCCGCCATTATTGTAATTACTGCTGTCTCGCTCGCCAGCCTAGAACTGACAGAGCATAGCTGTACTTACAAGAGAAGGGCGCCCTCTGAACAGTGCCTCCTCAGCCTTCCAAATCACCTGCAGAAAGCCAGACAGAGTGCCTTCACAGCTAGCTGGCCCCATTTAGAATTTGAGGTCAAATCTAAGGCTGGTGCATGGCTGACGAGAGGGAAGGGGTTTGAGCAGGAAGTGATTTAAAAAGGAGAAAATACAGAGGAAGAGAAAAAAGATGGTATTGAAGATCAAATTGCCAGGAGACTGTGCTACCATTATCTGTATTCAGAATTGGTCCTCTGGTGCCCATTAAAACTGAACCCCTCACCAGGGTCATGCTGGCCTTTGGATGGAAAATCTTGCTTTATGGAACCCTCTAGGAAAGAAGATGAAACAGTTTTAAATAAGCCTTATAATACAATCTGTACAAGAAAGTAAATGGTAGTTTTTAGAGTATACTTTGTTGATCCATTTTCTTTGGACCTCAGTCCATTGAATAGGTCTGTCTGCAGGAGGAGACCCCACATTCATTTGTCCCTGGTTGATTTGAGGAGACAGGAGGGGGCAGCAGGCTCTCGTCTCCCCAGGGTCCTACTCCAGCAGCAAGGTTGGCTTCCTGGTTGTGTCAGCTGTGCCATCTCACGGGCCGGGGAGTACAGGAGCCCTGAGTTTCCTTTATTGCTTGGCTGTCACTGTCTTGCAGCTGGTAAGATCTTTTTCAACCAGGCACCCCACATTTTCATTTGGCCCTGGGCCCTGCAGAATTATGTAGCCAATTCTGCCACAAGAGTATTGCTCTTAATCCCACTCAAGATGCAAATCAGAAATGAGAAATGATGGCCTTAACCTCGACCATTGGGAAAAGGGAGAAATCTTTAGAAATATGGTCCTATGTAGTACGTGTTGTGTGATCTTACTACTATTTGTGTCTTGGACTATCTGAAAATGTTGAATGTGTGAGGCGCCTGGGTGGCTCGGTCGGTTAAGCACCAGACTCTTGATTTTGGCTCAGGTCATGAACTCAGGGTCGTGAGATCGATCAGGGTCATGAGATGGATCAGGGTCGGGAGATCAGTCAGGGTTGTCAGGCTCCACACTGGGCAGTGGAGGCTGCTTAAGATTCTCTCTCTCTCCCCTTCTCCCTCTGCCCTTCCCCACCTCTTGCTCTAAAAGAAAAGAGAGGAAGGGAAGAAGGGAGGGAGGGAGGAAAAAAAAAGAAGGAAGTATGGCAAAAAAAAAACCAATAAACGTTGAATGGGAATAGCAATGGTTGCAGGTTATAAACATTGTGAGGCCCATAGAAATAGAGCTGAAACTATACCGGATATTGTCATTCACCTCCCCATACCCTTGTTTTGATCACACCGTAAGTTTAACTGAAGGTGTAAGAGTTTTGGGAAAGATCCCTATGATGCTTGCTATAGCTGGAGTGGGGAGGGACAGCCCTTCTCTGTCACTCAGTTGGCGTACCATCAGCAAGAGCACCCTGGTAAGAGACTTCTGTAACTGTCAGTGGAGATGTCCCCACTCAAGTCCAAGTAGACACGCTTCCTGTGAGACCTGGCGCTCAACCAGGAGAACAGTGCAGAAAGGGACTCTGGTGTCCTTGGTCGTTAATGGTCGTCTGCCTCATCTCCTGTCCCAGCTGAGGCTGCAGCTGCCGCAGGGAGTCCCAGCACAGCACACACACACCACCCCCAACAATGATCATGCCCTCCTCTATTATGTACAATTATCCTCCGTAACTTTTAAGATGATGGCAGAGAGCAGTGGCCTGAATCCAGATTTACTGATGCAATTTATTATGAACTTCTGAAGGGGTAAACAGAGGATTGTGTATGAGCTCACTGAAATCACCAGACTGAGTATGTCCGTTCCCCCACCCACCCAACCTGCCGCCGCAACCCCCTTTTTCCTTTTTGTTGCATTTAAATGGCAAAGGCATGAGTCATATCTTAGGGCCTGTGACTAATGAGGTTAAAATATAAAACAGCAATGTTTCCAGGTAGGCCACATGATGCTTTGTTTATATAGCACACATTTTTGGTTGTTTGATTTCAGCACTGTATCTGGAAAATATAGTGTACACATTTATTTTCACAGATAGGGGTCTATTTTCTTTGCGAAGCAGGTGCTTAACTCCTATTAGCATAAATGGAAGTTATGTGAATTCAATGAAAGACAGAGAAGACCCCTTTTATTACTTGGCTATAATTTTTATTCTACTTGTGCACCTTCGAAGTTATTAAAATAGACAGTGGTTGCATGAACCATTTACATTTTCTAAGATGTGAAGTTAAAGATGAGCCCAGCTCCTGAATAAGTTTTGAGGCTCTTCCTCTTCACACTGTGGCATACAGTCTGTTTGCTGTGGGGTTGCACGATCCCATTCAATTAACTGAAACGTGGATAAGATAACAAGTCATAAGTTAACCACAAATATAACCCGAAAACGGTGAGCGAATGCTGCTTCAGAATGCACTCGTAGAGAGCTGTTAATTATTGTTGGATTTTTTTAATGATGTGTGAACACACATATTCTAAAGATTAAAAATAAGAATTACTCACAGCCATGGCTCCTTTACTGAATAGCAGGCTTTTCTATATATACATGGAGCCAATTTTAATAGCACATGGGCCAGTGAGTATAGAATTATTCACGTGTCCCAATGATTGACAGTCAGCCTATCTACCTGTCTGTCTTGCAGATGTGTTTTCTAGAAAGCCCGTTGCTATTGTTAATACTCTGGTGCTGTCACACAGATGGGCTGTCATAAATATCCCCTAACAACTATGTTTGCTGCTTATCTGAATTAGTTAGGATGCTGTTTGCAGCCCCAGCTTTGAAAGAAGCAGTTTATCCTCCACCTCCTGTTATTTCTTTTTCCATTAACCTCTTCCAGGGAAGATTTTGTTTTCAGTTGTGATAAATACACATAAGTTTCAAATCCCTGATTATAGTTCTACAGTAGTCAAATGATAAAATTCCAAAATCATTTTCAGCTTATAGGAGAACTTGGAAAAGAAAATGGCAACTGGAAAGTGAACTGGGGAGGCAGCTCAAGCCCAGCTCCCTCAGCTCTACTGGTTTGCTGTCCCACTCGCTGATGGCCTAAGAGAGCGTGCGTTTGTCGTTACAGCGTGACCTGCAACTGGGGCCACACTTCCCATCACTTGGTTCACACGACTGGCTGGGGGCTAAAAGAAGAGCAGTCATTCAATTACAGATTTCAGTAAATACAGTAAAGTTGGCATTTGTTACTCTGTTAAAAGGGTCTTGAAAAATTCTTGGAAAGGAAAAAGGCAGGTGAATACGAGAGGTCACAGGTACCTGCTAAAAAGGCAAAGCGTGATTTAAATGTTCACCTGACTGTACTTTAGAGCGGAAATGAAAAATCAGGATGACAGTTTATTTGGGATCCCAACGAGGAAAAGGGCCTATGGCGATACACTTCAGAATGGCGGTCCAGCTGTAATGTACGAGGACTCTTGAAGAATGCCTCCAGCAGCTTCCTAGGCAGCTAGCAGACGGAGAGAAGAAAGCAATTTGATGAGCCATCTCTCCTGCACTTTAAAGAGCAGTTCAATATAGAGGAATCTGATAAACTGTTAGTGCTGGGAGTTCAAAAGAATTTGAGTGACACAAAATAAATACAATACGTTTCTGGTTTTTAAGTGAATTACACTTAGGGCAGTAATCATTTGCCTTGGTGAACTCCTTCTTGTTTGCAGTAGAACACAACCTGCATCCGTTTTCCAGAAGTCTGTGCCCTGAGTGTAAGTCATCCCCCTCCACAGGGAAGGGGTGCGCAGAACACAAAATGCAAAGTTACACTGCGATTTGGGGGTTCAAGTGAGAGTCCCTTAATGAGAAAGAACTGGATGTAAAATCACTTCGTTTAATTGTTGTGCTTTAGGAAGGCCAGCAGCCCCCGCTGAGGATGACCCCGATAGCAGGGCCAAGCTGCGGCAGCCTCCGGAATGCAGAACAGGGCTGGGCTCAGCTTCCCCAACTCCAGTTATAATCACCCCAAACACTGGTGTTTCTCATTAAGTGAGTGTGGTCACAAGTTGCTCGATTCTCGAAGGTCTTTGCAAGTGCTGGCTTTATTCTTCAGTGGATAAACAATATTATTTTCTTTAGCCAATGCCAAACACTTCTTGGAAAAGCCAAGACTTTGGCAAAAGTTATTGTGTGGTGCCCAAACATCCAGATACTTAGTTCTGTCGCTAATATCTAGACATTTGATGACACAAAAACAAAGCATTGGGATTTTCAATGGGACTTTTCAGTTTTTACCTGAATTTTTATTGCCATAGCTACAACACTGTGCAGTGGAGTCAAAAGCACAAAGGCCTATTTGAGCAGATTTGGGGTGCTAATAAATATAATTACCTAAAATAAGCTACTTTGAAATAATATATTAATCCATTTCCTTGTCATAATAAATTACATGTATTTGAAATTAAATAATTTGGTTAAAATGTAGGATTGTAATTTTAGTATTAACTTGATGTCTTCTAGGAAAAGTGCTTAATTTAAAACAGAAAAAGAAAAACGCTATTAATTCCAATTAACGTTATAATTACTCATCTTATAGTGAATGTAGTAGCAGTGGCTTTCATTTTGGCAATTATATATGTAAAAGACCATAATTAAACTAATTATTATATAAATACTGTGCTTATTCAGGTACATTAGTTTGTAAAAATGAATTTATAGGATTAATATCTTTTCAAACCACTTTTTTTCCTGGATTGATAAGAAAATACTTCTGACTTTTATGTATTATGGAGAAGTTGATTCAATGAAAAGAAAACCCTAATATCTAATTTTATAAAAACCAAATTAATGTGTGCATAGTAATTTGCAATATTCAATGAAATTCATATATTCCCATTTTGGTGATAAATGGCCTATGAATATAAACCTTCTGAAACAAGTACCAGTTTGTATAATTAATCATCTTTATGATTCTTCTGTGATTTCCAACTGTCATCTTCAATAGCAGTTTGGGATTTTGAAGCAGTCATTAATTATAGTGTTAAATTTTTTTTTATGGCTGACAAAATTGTGTTTAGTTTTAGAATTTCAAAACTGCTAAATTTTATCTTGAAAAATTACTGCTTAGAACAGTAGCCTCAAATCACAGCTTAGACCAGCCGAGCATGAAGCTGCTCCAGTCATCTGTGAGGCTGGATTAACACTGGTGCATACGGAAACGGGGAGCCGTTTGTTTGTTACAAGAGTGTGTGTGCTACGGAATCGAGTGTCTGCTTATGCGTGCTGACGTGTAAATATTTATATGCTATATAGGTTGGACTTGCAAAGTGAGGAAGTGAATGAATCATCCTATTTTATTCAAAGAAGGTTTGCATGAATTTCGGAGAATGTCAGCTATCAGAACATCTTCTACATTTTAAAACATGAATTATTTATCATTTAGGAAATATCAGAGCTTAACCTTGTGGAAGAAATTTTGCACTCACTTTTTAGGATGGCAGATAAAATTCATCAGCAGTCCATTCCTAGAGATCTTCCTTCTTGTAGCCACACTATAGTTTCTCAACATTTAGATGAAATATTTTAGTTTTGTCTTAGTATTAAGGACCCATAGGTAAAAAAAGTGAACATCTTCTAGCCGCCTAAAAACCAACCACCCTTCTGACTTAGAAAAAAACTGGTTTTGGGTTTTTTTTGTTGTTGTTTTTTTAGTTTGGCAGCCCTCCTTGGGTTAATCACATTCCTCAGTAAGGTTTTTGCAATGTTTAGACTGCCACGTCCACAGAAACATTTGCAAGGTAGATGCTTACGGAATGTCTATTTGACCAGGATGACCTGGCTGGGCACAGAAAAGGTGCTTCATCCACATTTGGGGGAATCAGTGTCTCACATGGGAAAGTTGAAGGTTAAGGGAAAGCTGAATCGTGTGAAGCATTCACAGTGCAGCCTCCAAGCTGGCAACAGATTGATGGATAGGAAAAATAATCCATTTAACTATATTTGCACGGACAAGGATATATAGAAAATATATTGGGAAAAGAAGGTTTGTCCTTCCCCGTTCCCGATCCCAGTCCCTCACCCCTCCTGTGCTTTTCAAAGTGAGCAGTTGTCCACTAGAGTAATGAAAGCCTAACAGTTGATCAAATAGTTGTCAACCCACTGGAAAAATGCTTCCTTTTCATTGTGCTTTTTTTGGACACTATAGATATGGTAAATCATGAACTACACTATAAAAATACCTCTTTTATGCCCAAACATTCAGTAGGAGGGAATGACATTTCTTTTATTACCTTGGTAAATGTTTTTAAGGTGTTTAGCAATAAGCTTTCTTTTTTGTCAAAACTGCTTAGATGCAGTGGTTGCTAGGAATTTACTAGAAAACCTATAGTTAATAGTATCAGGAGGGGAAAGGGTATTGGGTTTAGTCAGCTAATAGGACAGAGCAGCTTGAGTAGCAAGCACACGCTTTTGTCGTCCCCGTCATTTTCCTGATCTTTTCTGTTATGGAACAAGAGTGGTAATAGAAGTTTACAAAGTTTATTTTCCATTATTGCCCATCAGCCAATATTTTTAGCACTTTTTCCATCTTTGGGGCAGAGGAATAGATAGGTCCAAATAACAGGAAAAAAATAACACTTAAGAGATTTCTCAAGAAGAAAGGATGACGAGGCTTTCATACAAATGTGAACAAGGTCATCATAAGCCTTAGTAAATTAACTTTTTCTTTTTTTAGCTGTGATTCTTCTTTTTCCCTCCATAGATAGAACTCCAGAATTTTGTTGTGCTTCCTATAATGCTGAATTTTAACATGAAGAACATTTGTTTTCTAAGGAATAGTATTTAAAATAAATTATTTCCTTCGATGGTTTCTGGCTTACTGAGATTGATAGAGACCCATCTTTTTACTATTTACTTTTGATTTTATGTCTTACCTTTCTTTCCTTAACTGGGTGGTAATGGACTTTTTTTTTTTTTTTTAAGTGGTGTTCTAACAAACATGCTATAAAAGTTAACTGCTCATTTAAGGATCCTAGGAAGAGAACTTTGGCAGAGAGATCTGCAGCTTCACGGGTAGATGATGGGTCCCTTAGATAGGATTTTATGATAAAATAGGTTCTTTCTTTCTTAACCAAAAATAGTCAGATCTCATCAGACTGCTGTAGGCTTGCGTGCTGCTAAATTTCACAGAAATTTTCTCGTACTGACTGGGAAGGGTAGATGCTACAGCATGGAGACTAATGTGACGTCCACCCTCCCTCCAGCCCTCCCTAGAAGGGCTCTAAATGCTAAGTTAACACACAGCGTATCTTTTTGTGGTAGAACACTGCAGCGTGTTTACCCCTCTGCACACTGCACTCTGGCTTGGAATTTTGGTCCGTGGTTTCATCCATTGTTAGACTCCCCCCGCGAGTTAAATACAGTGGGGCCTGTATTTATGCGGAGCGAGTAAGCTTGCTCATTCCAGCGGCTGCTTCGGCGCTTGCTACCTCCCACTTCGCTTCCATCTGTGTGTGTGGCAAAGGGAATTGTCCTAAGAAATACCGGCTTCCTCTCAACACAAATGTGTATTTGTATACCAGTAAGTCCACAATCTCCTGAACTGGGGGGGCCATTAATAAGGGCACTTTTTAAAAAACCGTTTAAGGCTTAAAGGGGTTTAGCAGCCGTTCTGTGGAAACCCACATTCACTTCCATGGTTTCTGTAAATGCATTAACAACAAAAATCAATGCGTATTAAAGTGAAAAGGTAATTCGTAAGATACCCTTTTTAATAGGAGACTTTAATTCCTAGGCGAATAGGTAAGGTACAGGAGGTGAGTTGTCCTGTATGTGTTCAGCATCCATGGCTAACGTAACGCCCCAGACTTTTTCTTAATGACTCGGTTTAATGAAAAGATTTCAAAGATGATGATGAAATACACATCCATGGAGTGCTTACTCGGAAATCTGGAGTCTTGTTTGCTTGCCATGCTTAATGTATTAGAGAAACCAACTGAAATCACCAAATAGTTTTCTGTCTTAATTGTCCAAGATTTTTTTTTTTTTAATTAACCTACTTTTATATAAACAATGCCTGAGACAGATAGTTTTACCATAAAGAACTCAGCTTTGAGCTGGTAGGAGTTACTGCAGATAAGGCAGCTTTTAAAAATCAGCTGCTAGGTACTATAAACCCTTTCAAATTACTAACAAATGAGGGAGGCTTGACTGTGGACTGTTCAAAATTGTTAGCCATGTGCTTATAAAAAGGGACACATGAATGATATTTGTGTATTTAACCCTGGTTATAAAAAGTCATTTGATTTTTTAACAGCATGTTCAGCGGTTACAAAGCCTTAGGACTTGAGCTAAAAATGTGGACTCCCATTGCAGAAAGGACCCTATCAAGGAAACAGCTAGGAAACAGCTCGGGAACACTGCACTGGCCATATCTGAGAGATAAATATGCATCGATCTGTCAACATATATGTGTACTTGTGTATTTATGAGGAATTGTGCTTAAAATTTGATTTTTTAAATGAGCAATACAAAGTACTCTGACAGAATTTTTCTTGGGGTCTGAAAGAACCCTTCCCCCAACCCAGCTCATGAAATTTGGCTAGTATTAGAAGTATGACTACTTAGGAAATCATTTGGGTTTTCAAGAAGTCAAATGTAACAAAAATAAAGAATATTTCTAAAAAAAAAAAAATGCAGCTCTATATAGGTGAAAAGGAGAAAATGGGAAGAAAGAAAAGAAGCCAAAATAAAAATAATGGAGAAGGGAATAAGCATTAAGGAAAAATAAGAAAAAAAATAATTTCCACAGGGTTTATAATGGGCCAAGCACTGTGCTTAAAAGCCCATCATATTTTTCGGGGGTCGGGGGGACTTGTTTACTATTTACAGCAGTCCTAGGGATGGGTCTCAAAATTCCTTTCTCACACATGGAGAAATTTTGATCAGACACATTAACATATCAAATTCATAAGCACACACATGAGATAAGTGCAAAGCAGGGAAGGAAACTGCCCTCTGGCCAATACTGGAGGTGGAAAAAGTCAACCCTGACTCCATTCTCAGAATTCAGTCATTCTGCAATCTCTGCCTCCCTTTAAGTGCATGAGAAGCCCAGGCTGGACACTGGGCGGTTGGGCCAACTACTTATTTGGGGGACAGGCTGGGGCAGGATCTAAGGGCCCCCTCCCTTCCATTCAGGCAGGGAGGGAACAGGTCCATGTGGCCTCGGAAGTAGGGAGGAGGGGACTAAAATCAATTTTCATAAATTTTCCACAACTTCTGCACACTTTTGCTTTTTACTTTTGACCTTTTATCTCAAAGGAATCCTAGAAGATAAAATACAATCTTTAGAATCTTTTAGCAGGTGATTCAAAACACAGTACCTGCCAGGCGTTCTGCTGTGGTATGCTGGCATTTCCTGAAGCCTGGGCTCCTCGGTGTGGGGGGCGGGGGTGTCATGTGATCTTCAGCAAATCGTTGAGCTCCCTGTTCTTCTCTTCCCCACCTGTTAGAAGAGGTCCGTGCCTTGTTCCTTAATGTCCTAATGTGGTAAACGTCAGAATTAATTTTTTAAGAAAATAAAAACAGAACACAAAAATGCTATTGAATTGATAATGTGCACCACTTACAGAGAGCATTTCTGGAACATGTTCAATCTGAGTGACGCTGGAAAGAAAAAGAGCACATGACTATTCCATGATGAACTCATAGTATTTTCTTCCCTTAGATTACCTTTCTCATCCTCTTCACATCTCTGTGGATAAATGGGTCAGACACCATCATCCCCATTTTACAATTGAGGCAATGAGAGGTTAAGTGCCCAACCATTGCCAGTAACCAGGATGAGGACGGGACTTAAGTCTCCTGTCCAAATCTGAGCTTCATTTTACCTCCTCCTTAGGGACAAATTGCTACCTCAGAAACTATCTTTGTCCTTCGTTCCCTTGGCTATAAAAATAGGGTCATATCATATCTATAATAGGCCGTCACTCTTAGAACCACGACTGTTTTATCTCAGGAATCATAGCTCTGAGTGCTCATGGCATAAAAACGATTTATACACTTAGCAAAAAATTAGAACTCTTCTAATGGGGGGATGAACTGGCTTGTTGGTGTACCTTGTCCATGAAGCGGTGGTAAAATCTTAATCATCCCTGACCTAGGACATGGACTCTGGCAGATGACTCTGAAGGCAGAAAACTGTTTCCAGATCCACTCTGGTTCAGTGCAATACCAGACACGTTTTCGAAGCCCTTCTTTATGGTATTCCCTTGCTATCACTATGGCTATTTCTTTCACGGTGCTTGTATTTTTTTTTTTAATCAATTGAAATTACTCATCATGATTAAAACCTTGTGTGAATATTTTTCCTATCATGAAATGGAAATTATTAGAAAATTATCCTGAACGACTTTGCTCTAGATTTAGCCTTTACTGCCTTGGTGGAAACATAAGGAGATGTTGAGGCCGTGGCATTTACGTGCCATTTGCTTCCCTGCTACTTGCTTGACGCACAACCCACACCAAGAAGTGTTGCACTTGTCACTATAAGAAGATCAATTTCAGGCTATTCATGTTTGGAATGTAGGTGAAGTTTTAAAAAAACAAAACAACCCATCTATGCCAGTATTCACACATTTTGACCCAATAAAACAGATCATTTTTGCTTGTTGTTCATGGTCATCATGTGCCAAAATTATTCAGTGCCGTCCTTTCAGTCCCTAGCACAGGGCCAGGCATAGAGTGGGTACTCGGTCCCCGCTGACTAAATACTTTTGTGTGCTAGTCAGAGGAATACGACAGCAGTCTTATTCTTTAATAAGGAACATGGACAAAGAATTTTCCTACTTCATGATTAAGGTATTACTGGATTAAAAGTCTCCCAGAGAAAGTCTCAGATGAGTTTATGCTCATAAGCCTCCTTTGCAGCCATCTCCAATCAGAAAGAACCAGGTGACAAAAGTCAGGAGTGCCAAGGGTAAGAAGGACGGTTCTCTCCAAACGGATGCCACATACAGCCGCAGACATAAAGTGAAAGGAGTGGCCTTCTTGTTTGGTAGGACGCCTGTTTGATCTTACCTACAAGTAATTCAGATGCCAAAAATTATTAGTTTGGGTGTGGAAACCGCCTGTGAATACACATTCACACATTCAAGCTAAGATTATACTTAAAGTGCTTCCTGATGGTGATACTTAATTCTAAAAGTGGGGCAGTGTGCAGTTCACCTTCTAAATCTAAGATTACAGTCACCTTGGGTTATTTTTATAGCCAACTAAATGAGAAAGTGTAATAGGATGAGGTAGGTAAATTTAAGTTTCTAGAAGCAATTGTGTTTTCATTGTGTTCAACTCTGGAATGTTTTTTATTATGGTTTTGTTTGTTAACCAAAGCAAACTAACATTCTAGAGAAGAAAATACTTGGTAGAATTTTTTTTTAAACTTCTGATATTTCCAACCTCGATGAAACTTTCCCAGATCAAAAAGAGGACAAGATATGTTAGAATACTAGGAACACTTTTGTGAGGGCAACGACAGGTGCTGGTATTATAGTACTCTATTCCCTTCCTCGTGGAAAAGGTAGATCTACTGTAAGGAATTCTTGTTTCTTCATCAGAAACATTTAAATTTAATAGAATTCATTTTTGAAAAGTTAGATATAAAACTTACATGTCATAAATGGTACTCAGTTCTGTCTCCAATTATATCCCGGGCACACATTCAAACCTTAATGTTTCTTCATCTTTAGTAGTATCATTTCTTAAAGCTCTTGTCATTACTACTGCATGAAACTACGTAAAACATATTTACCTATTTTCTTGTTTGAGTATATAGTTCCTATATGTTGCTATCAATAAAGCATTACTTTATAGCATCATGTTAATTCAGACTGTGCCCCTTCAACAATACAGTGTCAGGTTTAGGGGCCAGACTCCTAGAGCGCTACACTGTATCACGTACCATATAACGTGTTATTAGGAAGGCCTGCTTTTCCCAATACTTCACATTATGTGAAATTCTGAGGCGCCTTAGTTACAGCTTGATTCTCACCTCCTACGAGAAAAAAGTCATCATCATGTTATCGTGGTTGGCTTTGTCTCTCCCTAGGCTTTGATGTTGTGGTTCTTTTTGGAAGGACGTGGGTCAGGAGTTGGAGGAAAAAAAAAATAGTGGGCCTTTTCTTTCATATAAAGATGATACCAACCCTTTGCTGCTTGTGCTTTTTGTTCGCTTTTTTGTAGCATTGATTTTGGACGCTTCATTTCCCTGGTGCAGTATTTTCTAAAATTGAAGAGAAAAATGAAGAATAGTGGAACCTAGGAAAAGAGCTCAAAGTAGGGAAAATGGACTGAGCGAAGGGGTAACTGTCATTCAATACTATTGTGAACTTACATTGTTGCCTAAGGAGAAATTTAGGTTCATTTCAATAACTGGGGAAGTAGTTAACCATTCAGAAACTCATTCATATGACCAAAGGAGAATTCTTACTGGTACTGCATTTCTCAAAGTAACCCCACCTATAGATCATTTCCAGAATTCTATTATTGAAACGTTTAAACCTTAGTACTTGAAAACTAATGGCAGGATATATGTCAACTGATGGTACCAGCCTCCAAGAAGTTGTCTTAGACATTATCTGAGGATATGATTCTTGTAATAAAAATTTAAAGTTCTAATCATTTGGCTCTATATAAAGTGGGCGATTTTTCAGCTGTAAAATTGATCACAAACTTAGGTTTCTTTGCTTATTTTCAAAAATGTCTATTGAGGTGACTGTTATTAATGTTTATAGAATAGGTGTAACTCTGGGTACCTATCGATGGGTTACCCCATCTTATAGGGCAGTCCTCCAAGAAAATCACTCTACAGTCTAAATCAATTTTATTCTCTATAAAAGCATTCAGAATTCTACTTGATCCTGCTTCTCATCTTCAAATAATTCTCTTTTCCATTCCAAGCATTTGCATGGTTATCTTTAAGCAATTCCTCTTTGGATGCTATGTAAAGAAATTACTATCCTTTAAATCAGCTAACAAAAGTTATAAATGTAATTTGTACCGGGTGGGGTTGATTTTCTCCTCACTGAATTGTGCAGAGAAGAAGATAGTATTTGGGAAATTACAGAACGCCCCCTTTCTGGTGAATCGGTCTGTATCCTGGCTAGGGATGCAGAGCCTGGAGCTAGAGAACACCGGCACTGATATTTGTTAGCTGTGCAAACTCAGTAAGATGATTTCGTCTTTCTGTGCCTTGATTTCTTCTTCTGTAAGATGGAGATACTAATATTGCCCTCCATAGGGTTGCTGTGAGGAATGAGTTAATACATGTAAAGGACTTAGAAGATCTTGCTGAAAAAGCCAAACCATTATTTCATAGTAAGATTTCTTCGTATACGTAAACTAGATTTTTGCCATGCATATTAGTGCATTAGCCACACTTTTGAAAAAGGACCAACAGCCCAGACTGAGAAAGGCCGTCCACAGTTATTTCTCCATCCCGTCAGTGGGGTAGTTCGTATTTGCTGGGTTCGCTCTAACTCTGGTCTCCTTGGGATGACTTTACATTCCTGAAAGTGTTTTAACTGGCTACTGTCATGGTATGGTTTACGTAAGCTTTTTAAAGTTTTACAAATGCCACGAGTGATTTTTCTTCTGAGAGGGACACTATTCTCTTACCATTGGCTGTCTCTCTTCAGGACTGATGCGGGGAAGAAGACTGGAGAGATGGCTGCCTCAGGAGGAATGGTCAGGCGGGCCTCAAGGCTTCCTGGCCCGTGAGACACTTGCTCACCATTTTCCATTCCCTTGCTTTGCAGCTTGCAGTCCCCCACAATGACGAATGGACCCGCTTCGCCAGGACCCTCGTGGAGATTCGCGCTAACAGAGCTGACAGTGAGGAGGAAGGCACCGTTGAGTTATCTGCCTAGTGGAAGCGAACCACCCCGACCCCAACCCCAACCTTCACCTTCTAGAACTCAGTGCTGCAGCCGTGGGTTCCACTTGTATTCCGTGTCCATTCAGTATCAGTGTTGCGTGACATTTTGGGTGTCCTGTCGTGCTGGCTTTGCTCCAAGTACTCCAAATGTATCCCACCCTGCTTTCCACTGACCTGCCATTCACCAGAGCATTTCTGTCTTTATATTTCTGTCTCAAAAATGGGGGTGGGGTGTATGTAGGCTTTACAGGTTTAGTTGTTGCCTTTTAACTACTTAGTAGCTGTATTTAATAGCTGGAAACCTCTGGTTAAATTTGTTCTTACATGCACTTCTGGCATAGTCCTATTAAATCCATATGAAGCCAGATATGATTAGGTGCAGATGTGGTGTGCTTCATGATATGGTACCAGGCCAAAGACTTGAGATGCAGTGTTTTACATGGTGACTCACGTTATGGATGGATTTACTAGAAGAACATTGCTGCTCCTTATTTATTGTGGTGTGCTGCATGGAACATATTTATTTGAAAGCATTAAAATAAATGATCCTAGAGCATGTGCATAATGAGAGGACTGCATTGTCTCTGCTGCTGCTGAGATTACATTAAGTTCCAAATCACAATTACCGTATGCCGGTCCCACTGAGGACAAGAAATCTTTAGAGGTTTGTTGCAGTGAACGGAATGAATTTTAATACCCATTATTTCTAGGTACTTTAACAATATTTCAAATACAGTTGACCACTGATACTTGTCATTCAAGCTAACACCGTCCAACAAAACTGTGGTTCCTGAATACGACACCACTATTGCCAATAAAATGTTCCAAGCCAGGTCTGCCCCAGTGTGGATAAAACCTTTGCGTGGGGAAAGCCTGATTAGAATTTTGCTTTGACGAGGGGGTGGGGGAGATACATCAAGGCCATGTTAAAGACTGCTAATGAACTCAGAGGCAGCCAGCTGACTGGACTTAAACCAAGACTCTGGTTTTATTTTTACGAGGGAATGTGTGCGGTTTTTTTGGAAAGCTTTCCCTTATCTCCTTCACCAGAGCCACTCTCGCCCAAAGACGGTCTCAAATGTTGGGAGTAAGGAAAACAGGTTACGGTGTACAGATACCAAATGTTCTGCACATTCCTTCAAGGTTTTAAAAAATTCACACCAGCAAAATTATGTTTATTGCTATTGGACTAAGAAATATGTCTATAAACAATTTTAATAGAAAATTTTCCCAAAAAGTCATTTCATGCCTAGAGAGAATTCAAATAAATAGTGGTTGAGTCATGACAAACAACTGAAGACAGACTTTCAGCTTTTCAGGAAGAGAATCTCCATGGTGCTCTGGTGGTAGGGACTCAAACCGTCCCTACGGATTTCTTTTAAAAATAATGGCATACTTTTGCTCTAAGTGCCCTATGGTACATAGATACTGAAACTCTTTGATGGCAGGAATTAAATTTTTAAAGATAAAATAAGAGGGTCTTAAATAGGTTTAAAAGCAATCCAATAAAAGTTTCTCAAGCTTACACTAAAGGACCAAGAATAATTCAATAATCCATGAGCTGCTATTACAGACCAAACTCTCAATGATTCCACAAGGAAAGACCAAATAGGGAAAAGACCAGAGCCCACCTTAGGAAGCAAATGAAACCTTACGTGAGTTTATATACATACACATCCCACTGTGGTAGCTAGTCTCCAAAACAGTCTGAGACTCCCCATGCAGTCTGGCTGACTGGGTATAAATGATGGAATATGGGGGAAGTGATGCTGTGTGGGGTCCAGGACACGGTTATGAGAAGACTTATAGCTTCCTTTTGGTCTCTGAGCACATTCACTCTGTGTCCCTAAGCCAAGAAGTACAACCATCTGTGTAAGAGGTACAACCATCCTGAGACCTCTAGGCCACACATGGGCCCAAGGTGACCGTGCAGTGGCCATGTGGATAGAGAGCTCCCCAGCCAGTCAACAGCCATTCAAGTCATCCCAGCTCATGTCCTAGATGGAATGTGGCGGCCACGGAAATTTCCTCTCGTCTCCTACTGCAGACAGCATACCTGACTGACAGCCCCTGCTGCTCTGCTTTGTGATCTGGCACCATGTTTGACCAAAGCCATGCTTTCCATGGGCTGCTCTCAGCCGACTGAGGCAGGCCTGTTCTTGGGGATGAAGACTTCTCTGAGAGGTAACTGGCTCAAGGACTCCCTGGCAGCATTGCTAAAACTTTCTAGAACTGTACTGCAGTCTAAAACTAATCGTTCTTCCTTCCCTTCCTCCCTCCCTCCGATCTTTTCCTCTCTCTCAGGGTCAGACCAACATCACTGTCTGATGGCCTTCCCAGCATTATCTGTCTGGAGAAGACAAACTGGGCCTGATAAGAGAGCAAAGAGACTGACGAAATCACCAAAAAAATGGTAGAAATGAACAAGTACCAGCATACCTGGGTGGCTCAGTCAGCTATGTCTGCCTTTGGCTCAGGTCATGATCCTCGGGTCCTGGTACCGAGTTCCACATTGGGCTCCTCGCTCAGTGGGAAGCCTGCTTCTCCCTTTGTCTGCTGCTTCCCTTCCTTGTGCTTTCTGATGAATAAACAAAAAAGAAAAAAAAAAAAAGAACAAGTGCCATTAGGGGCCAGGGAAGCAGCACTGAGACTGGATTTGGAGGGGTTTAAGGGAGCCAGAATTTAAGATTGGATAAGCAAGAATTCACCTGGGCCACTTGTTTGGGATATGCGATTTTATCTCTGGCAAGGACTCCAAGGGATAGGGCGGTTGATCCAGTGGTCTTAGAAGTCTGGAAAAGCTTTAGCCTACACTTCTGAAGTGAAAAAGGTGTGAGTTTCCCTGGCTGGTAGTACAGATAGGAATAAAGAGGTTGAAAGTAGGTTATGTTAGAACAGAAATATTAGGTAAAGCTGGAAGACACACCCCAGAGTTATGTTACATGGTAGGCCCTGAGCACACACCCTGCACCAACACCATCGGCAGGGAGGTAGTGAGATAAACACAAGCACCTCTAGGGATTTTAGTCGTGGCCTTCACAGGCCAAGGCTGACTGTAGGAGACACAGTCACAGAGCAGGGCTTGTCAGTATCTACGGGGATGACGACATCCTGGAGTAACAGTGGCCAGGTGTGGCAGGGAACCCCAGAAACCAGGAAGCCACGATTGCCGCGATAGCCAGCTACAGCAGAGCAGCAGCAAAGGAGGCTTTACACGTTCACAGAATGTGGCATTGTCAGGGCAAAACAGACAGGCAGCTCAAATGGTGCTTAACATCGTAACCGAAAACATAAAAAAGCAAGAATGGAGGAGCAAAAATTAGAAGAAAAAAAAAGGAAAAGAAAGAAAGTGGGAGCAAGTGGCTCAAGGCAGTTACCTCAATAGAACATCATAGTCCTCCACTCATCACCCAGACCTGGGCCAGTGTTCTGATCTAGAACCCATTGACTGAAGAGGTATCTCGCCTAGCAGGAAGGACACCCGGGCAAACATACTGGGATGATCTCCTCAGTCCTTCCCCAAAGGGATCTATGGCCATTCATTCAGGTCAATGTATAACACAGAAAGAAAAATCAGATACTCGGAGAACTAGTGGAAACAGGTTCTAGGTTCACAAGGAAACCTGAAGCTGTATCATAGTCCCCAGTTAGAATGGTAACTTACAGTGACCAGGTAAGATAATAAAGCCCTCACTAAACCCTAGGTCACAAAGGGCTCGGTGGGTCTATGGACCCACACAATGACCATTTCCCCAATTCTGAGTGTTCAATTAGAACTAACATACTTGGCATTGGGTCCCTGGTTTCTAGGGTAAGAGCTATCCATAAGGGAAGGCCAAGTGGAGATCTCTGAAAACTGCCATACCCCTCACCACCTCCTACCAAGATGGTAAATAAAAAGCAGAATTACATCCCAGGGTAGGGTTGGGAGAATGGCGGGCATTAGTGACAGTCTTAGAGTTCTAGAAGATGCAGAATGGTAGTCCCTAGAATCTGTCCATTTAGGACACCATCTGGCCGCTTCATAAATTAGATGGATCTTGAAGAGTGACTGCAGAGTCGTGCGAGCTCAACCTGCAGGCGCTCTTATCATAGCTGCTGTGTCGCATGTCCCATCTTTCTTGGAACAGATTAGTAAGGCCTCTGGTACATGGTATGTGGCTGATTGACGAATGCATTATTTTCTATTCCAACTATATAATAAGATTAGAAACAGTTTGTACTTACCTGGGAAAGAGAACATATTCATTTACACTTCTGTCTCAGGGCTGTTAGCTTCTTATCCTCCACCATATTCTAAATAGGTCTGGCCTTGCCTGAAATCCACAGACCACCACATCAACCCATCACGTCAATGGCAACACACTGATTAGGCAGAATAAACAAGAGTTAACTAATGCACCAGAAGTTAAGTAAGATTATATACTCCAGAGGGTGGGAGATAGATTCAAGGAAGATTTAAGAAAGTGCTACTTCCGTGGAGTTTTTAGGAATCCAGTGGTTAGGCACATACCGGGATACCCCTTCCCAAGTGAAAAAGTGCTGGGGCTTAGAATTCCCAACACAAGGAAGCAAAGCACCTGGTAGGCCTCTCTAGGTTCTAAAGGCAACACACTCAATGTCTTAGAATACTCAATTATACCAGGTGGCATGCAAGGCATTGGGTGGGGCTCAGAATGAGGAAGGACTTTGCAGTAGATCAAAACAGCAGTACAAGGAGCTCTACAGAGCCCTTCAACCAACAGATGCTGTATCAGAAGTGTCACTGGTAGGAAAAGATAGGGCAACTTAACTGCAAGGCCCAGTAAGGAATCTATAATCGTGGCCCATGAGGTTCCAAAGGAAAGCTGAGCTATCTGAAGCAAAGAATTATGTGACTTTTGAGAAACAGCACCTGGCATGTGACTGGGTCATGGAAGAAGTAGAGCTCTTCACCATGAAGATATGAAGATACCAGACATCCAGTTTTAAATCTAGTCCTATCAGCTCACCAATTATAAAGTTGGAAAGATCCAGAAGAAACCTCTTCCGTAAGATGGAAACTATGCATCCAGGATGTACATCTGAGCAGAACCAGAGGGCAGGAGTACGCTGCACGAGCCAGGAGCCCAGAAGCCCAATGTTACCCAACAGAATTTCACCAGCACTCCTTTCCCGTGCTTGCGTATATGGTCAGGGAGGGTGGGTTCTGTTATGACTGGCTGAAAAAAGAAGTAAAGGTCAGAGCTTGGTTTTACATATGGGCTGGCTCAGTTTGTGGGAGAAAGTTAAGAATGGATGACAGCTACATTACAGCCATATTTAAGGGTGACCGTGGAAGACAGCAAAGAAAGAAACTTTCCAATAGAGCTGTACGTAGTCATGCAGATTGTGTGCTAAGACAAGGGGCTAGGAGTAAGTACATATACATGTACTGCCCTAGGCTAAGCATCATCATTTCTCATGAATTCTTGCAATTATCTCCTGACTGATCTCCCCGCTTCCACCTTTGACCTCTTCAGTCTTTTCCCCATCTAGCTGCTTGAATGACACGGTTACCACACTGAACTCCTCAGCTCAAAGCATACCAATGGCTTAAGTCATGGGAATATAAAGTACAGCATAGGGAATATAGTAATATTTTAATAACTTTGTATGGTGGCAGTTGGCGACTACACTTCCTGTGGTGAGCTTTTTATAATGCATTAAATGTCAAATCATTCTGTTGAACACTTGAAACTAATCTGATATGGTAGGTCAACTGGACTTCAATAAAAACAAAACCAAAAACACATGAAAGGCTTTCACCTCTCTTGGAACAAAGGCAAAATCCTGATAGGCCCTGTATGACTTGACTCCCACTTCCTGTCTGATCTTATATCCTGTCACTTAATCTTTGCTAATCCACTCCCATTTCACCCACCTCACTCTTCCTTCCATGCACCACACGCTGCCAATCACAGGGCCCTTGTACTAATTGTTTCTTCTGTCCAGAATGCGGAAAGCACTGAGTTTATAAACCCTCATGCACATATTTCAAAATTTCACCCTTTAATATAACAAAGGTCATTCCTCTGACTTTTCCAACTAACCTTTTATCTGTGAAAGTAACAGGCTCCCTGACAGCTTACCATCAAGCTCAATAAGAAGTCAGAGTTTAAAGTAACAACAGCAGCAACTGAAGATGAGCTTAAAAGCATCTGATGCTCCCAATTAGAGCACTGAGGGGGAGAATTAAAAATTATACGTAAAATAAAAATGAGAAAAGGTATTAAGCTTTTGTATTTTTATTGAGGCGTAATTTACATACAATAAAATGCACAGGAGTGTTTGGTTCAACAAACTTTAACAATTATGTACACTTATGTAACCAGCAGACAAAACAAGATACAGAACACTTTAATAAGGAGGGAAATACGCTTGTGGTCCTTTCCAGCAATCATTGTTTTGATTTCTGTCAACACAGATTAGTTGTGCCTTTTCCGTTCTAAAACTTCATAGAAGTGAAGTCACACAGCAGGCCTTATATTTATGTCTGGGTTATTTTGCTTCACATAATTTTTTTGACATTTGTCCATGTGCTGAATATTTTAGTAATATGTTCCTTTTTATTGCTGACTGGTATTCCATTTTACAATTATTCTGAATTTATTTATTCATTCACCAGTTACTGAACATTAGTGTTTCCAGTTGGAGGCCTCTTAGTCTAACATGGCTGTGAATATTCTTGTACAGTTCTGTAGGAACGTTTTCTTAGGTAAATATTGCAAGTAGAATTTCTGGGTCCTATGATAGAACTACATTTAACTTTCTAAAAATATTCATAAGCATTCTGCAAAGTGGTTGTACCATCTTGCATTCCCACCAATAAAAGAATAAAAGAATCAGAGATCCAGTTGCTCCACAGCTGTTCCAATGCCTAGTATTGTCTGTTTCATCCGGGCCATCTTGAGGAGTATGAAACAGTACCGAGCTGTGGGTTTAGTTTGCCTGCACTTGATGACTAGTGATTTTAAGCACCTTTTCATGTGCTTATTGGCCCTTCTTAAATGTCACATTACACCTTTTCCTGTGAAAAAGCTGCCCAAATATTTTGGCCATTTTTAAGAACTGGATATTCTTATTAAGAAAGTTCCTTATATAACCTATATATATAAATCCTTTGTCAGATGTGTTACAAATATTTTTCCCAGTCTGGGACTTGGAACTTCATTCCCTTAAAATATTGTGATATGAAAAAATGTCAGATTTTCTTGAAGTCCAATTTGCCCATTTTAATCCTTTCTGGTTAGTCTTTTATAGTTCTTCCTGGTAAATCTTTGCTTGCCACAGGTCACAAAGATACTATCTTGTTTTCTTCTGAATATTTTATTGTTTTAGAACAGCCATTACATTTAGCACTGATGAATCTTTAATGTTTGTATATGGGATAAGGCAGTGAACTGATTTTTTTTTTTTTTAATTTATGGATATTTAGCTGGTCTGGCAATATATGCTGAAAAAAATCATTCTTTCTTTTTTTTTTTTTTTAAAGATCTTATTTCACAGAGAGAGATCAGAAGTAGGCAGAGCAGCAGGCAGAGGGGAAGAGGAAGCAGGCTCCCCACTAAGCAGAGAGCCCAATGCAGGGCTTGATCCCAGGACCCTGAGATCATGACCTGAGCTGAAGGCAGAGGCTTAACCCACTGAGCCACCCAGGTGCCTCCAAAATCATTTTCTTTCTGACATTAAATTGAATTAGCATCCTTGGCAAAAAGGCAATTGATGATATACATATAGGTATTCTTATGAACTCACTATTCTACTTTCTGAGCAATTTGTCTCTATATAATACACTGTCTTGATTGCTATAGCTTTTATTAAATCTTGAAATCAGGTAGTGTAAGTACTCCAAATTTGTTATTCATTTTGAAGGCTTGTTTTAGCTATTCTAGATCGTTTGTGTTTCCATGTAATTTTAGGATCACTGTAAAATAATTTAAAAGAAAACCATATTGCGGGATGCCTAAGTGGCTTAGTTGGTTAAGTGGCTGCCTTTGGCTCAGGGTCTTGTTAGGTATCAATATTGTTTTAAACTGTTTGAAGAACCGGCTTTTGGAATTGTTGATTTTTCTCTATTGTTTGTCCACTTCTTCTTCTTTCTACTTTGGATTTAATTTGTTCTTCTTTCTTCCTACTTCCTAAAGTATCAACTAAGATCACTGGTTGTAAAACACTTCTAATTTAGGCCTTTAAAGTTATAAAAAATCCATCTAAGCACTGCCTTTACTGTATGTATCCTACAAATTTTAAACTGCTGTGCTTTCGTTATCATTCTGTTCAAAATATTTTCTACTTTCCATTGTAAACGTATTATTTGACCCATGGGCTTTTTAGAAATGTGTTTACTTTCCAAATATTTGGAAAGCTTTCAGATATCTTTGTTATTATTTCTAGTTTGATTGTGCTTGGTAAGAAAACATACAGAGTAAGAAATACTCTATATTTCAAATCCTTTGAAAATTTTAAGATTTATTTTATGGGCTAGTATATGGTCTAGCTTGGTCAATGTTCCATGTGCACTTAAAAAGATGTGAATTCTTCAGATATTGGGTCTGTGGTTCCAAAAATGTCAAGTAGATTAAGTTGCCTGAGAGTGCTGTTTCAATCTTCTGTAATCTTACCGATTATTTTCTATGTGTTCAATCAATTACTGAGAAGGGAAGTGAAAATATGTAAATATGGCTGTGATTGGTCTATTTATCCTTCACTTCTCTCCATTTGTATTCATGCGCTTTGAAGCTCTGTTACAAGATACTTACATATTTAGCTTATATCGTCTTGATAAACTGACCCTTATATTATTTTCAAATCTCCCTCTAGTGTCTTTTCATTTCAGCCTGGACTCTTTAGCATCTGTTCCAAGACAGGGCTGCTAGTGACAAACTTTCAGGTTTTCCTTGTCTGGGAATATTATTTCTCCCTCATTTTTGAAGAATAATTTTATTAGTAGAAATCTTCATTGACAGATTTTCTTTTTCCCTTCAGCACTTTGAATATTTCATCTCACTGCCTCCTGGCCTCTATAGCTTGAGATAAGCTATCAGCTGTTAATCTGGTTTAGGCTCCCTTGTAAATGAGTTGTTTCTTTCCTGTAGCAGCAAGATCCCCTCACAGGTTTTGGCTTCTGACAGTTGGACTCTGATGTATTTATAGGTCAGATCTATGAGTTTATCCTACTTGGATTTCATGGAGCTTCGCAGATATATAGGTTGTTTTTCATCAATTTTGGGAAGTTTTCAGCCTTTACCCCTTCAAGAATTCTACCTTTCTCTGTCTCCTCTCTTTCTGGAACTCCTATTATGTGCACAATGGCATCATGATGGTGTCCCACAGATCTGTGTTTGATTTTCTTTCTTGTTCCCCATTTTGCTCTTTAGATGGCATATTTCAACTGACCCTTCTGCACATATGCTTATTATTTCTTCTGCCTAAAACACCATTCTGTACTTCCCTTTAGTTCTTTAGACAAGGTTTCCTCTAACTCATTGAGTATACTTATAATAGCTGGTTTAAAAATCTTTGTCTAGACAGTATGGTACGGGCACAAAAACAGACATACAGATCAATGGAACACAACAGAGAACCCAGAAATAGACCCTCAACTCCATGGTCAACTAATCTTCAACAAAGCAGGAAAGAATGTCCAACGGAAAAAAAGACAGTCTTTTCAACAAATGGTGTTGGGAAAATTGGAGAGCCACATGCAGAAGGATGAAACTGGATCATTTCCTTATACCACACATTTTGAATATAGACTCAAAATGGATGAAAGTCCTCAATGTGAGACAGGGACTATCAAAATCCTTGAGGAGGGGGCGCCTGGGTGGCTCAGTGGTTTAGGCCACTGCCTTCGGCTCGGGTCGTGGTCTCAGGGTCCTGGGATCGAGTCCCGCGTTGGGCTCTCTGCTCGGCAGGGAGCCTGCTTCCCTCTCACTCTCTCTGCTTGCCTCTCTGCCTACTTGTGATCTCTCTCTGTCAAATAAATAAATAAAATCTTAAAAAAAAAAAAAAATCCTTGAGGAGAACACAGGCAGCAACCTCTTCGACCTCAGCCTCAGCAACTTCTTCCTAGAAACATCACCAAAGGCAAGGGAAGGGCAAAAATGAACTACTAGGGCTTCATCAAGATCAAAAGCTTTTGCACAGGGGCGCCTGGGTGGCTCAGTCGGTTAAGTGTCTGCCTTCGGCTCAGGTCATGATCTCAGGGTCCTGGGATCGAGCCCCACATCGGGCTCCCTACTCAGCAGGAAGCCTGCTTCTCCCTCTCTCACTCCCCCTGCTTGTGTTCCCTCTCTCACTGTGTCTTTAAAAAAAAAAAAAAAAGGCTTTTGCACAGCAAAAGGAAACAGTCAACAAAACCAAAAGACAACTGACAGGATGGGAGAAGATATTTGCAAATGACATAGCAGATAAAGGGCTAGTATCCAAAACCTGAAGAACTTATCAAACTCAACATCCAAAGAACACATAATTAAATCGAAAAATGGGCAGAAGACATGAACAGGCACTTCTGCAAAGACATCCAAATGGCTAACAGACACATGAAGAAGTGCTCAACATTACTTGGCTTCAGGGAAATAATCAAAACCAGAGTGAGATACCACCTCACACAGTCAGAATGGCTAAAATTAACAAGTCGAAATGACAGATGTTGACAAGGATGCGGAGAAAGGCAAACCCTCCTACACTGTTGGTGGGAATGCAAGCTGGTGCAGCCACTCTGGAAAACAGCATGGAGGTTCCTCAAGAGTTGAAAGTAGAGCTACCCTATGGCCAGCAATTGCACTACTGGGTATTTACTCTAAAGATATAAACATAGTGATCTGAAGGGGCACGTGCACCCGAATGTTTATAGCAGCAATGTCCACAAGAGCCAAACTATGGAAAGAACCTAGATGTCCATCAACAGATGAATGGATGAAGAAGATGTGGTGTATATATATACAATGGAATGCAGCCATCAAAAGAAATGAAATCTTGCCATTTGCGACGACATGGATGGAACTAGAGGGTATTATGCTTAGCAAAATAAGTCAATCGGAGAAAGACAACTATCATATGATCTCCCTGATAGGAGAAAGTGGAGATGCAACGTGGGGGGTTTGGGGGGTAGGAAGGGAGGGAGACAATCATGAGAGACTCTTAATCTCACAAAACAAACTGAGGGTTGCTGGGGGGAGGGGGTTAGGGAGAGGGTGGTGGGGTTATGGGCATTGCGGGGGTTATGTGCTATGGTGAGTGCTATGAAGTGTGTAAACCTGGCGATTCACAGACCTGTACTCCTGGGGCTAATAATACATTATATGTTTATTAAAAAAAATAAATAAAGATACAAATGTAGTGATCCAAAGGGGCATATGCACCCGACTGTTTATAGCTCCAATGTCCACAATAGCCAAACTCTGGAAAGAACCTAGATGTCCATTAGCAGATGAATGGATAAAGAAGTATGGATAAAGAATGGATAAAGAATATATATATACACATACATACATATACATACATACACAATGGAATAGTATGCAGCCATCAAAAGAAATGAAATCTTACCATTTGCAATGACGTGGATGGAACTAGAGGGTATGATGCAGAGCAAAGTAAGTCAAAGAAAAACAATTATCATATGATCTCTCTGATGAGGAACTGGAAAGGCAAAAAGGGGGTTTGGAGAGTAGGAAAGGAAAAAATGAAACAAGATGGGATCAGGAGGGATACAAATCATGAGACTCTTAATCTCATGAAACAAACTGAGGGTGGCTGGGGGGTTGGGAGTAGGGAGAGGGTGGTTGGGTTATGAACACTGGGGAGGGTATGTGCTATGGTGAGTGCTGTGAAACGTGTAAGCCTGATGATTCACAGACCTGTACTCCTGGGGCAAATAATGCATTATATGTTAATAAAAAATATATATTAAAAAAATATTTGTCTAGAATGAAAATCCAATCTCTGAGCTTCCTTGGGCACAGGTTTCCTTGATTTCTTTTTTCTTGTGTATGCGTCATACTTTGTTTCTTTACATGTCTTGTACTTATTGTTGAATACAAGGTATTCTGAATATTGTCGTGTAGAACTCTGGAAATCAGATTTGTTGTTGCCTACTATAATCGTTTATTTAGCAAATTCACTGAATTAATTCCACACAGTATCTATTGTGTGTTATGTGTGACCCCTGAAGTCTGTTAGTTTGATGTTTAGCTAATGGCTAGACAGAGAATTCCATAAATGCCTAGAATCAAAAGATTCTGTCAGTATTTGCCAAAGGGCTCATGTGCCTCAGCTGAGCAGCTTACCACCTGCATTAGTCTTCACCTCCTATTTCTCGAGAGCCTCAGAGTTGGCAGGACGTTGAGAACTTAGGGCCTTCTCAGGTCTCTCCTGAGCATGTGCACTGTTCTGAATCTGGATGTGTGTTCTTCCAGATTCCCAGCAGCATGCTAGGGCTCTTCAAAGCCCTATAACATCCCATTCCCCAGACGATCCTCTCAAGGTTTTGGTTAGTCTCCTGTCTGCCTTCTTATTTTTTTTTTTTTTTAAAGATTTTTTTTTTTTTATTTATTTAATTGACAGAGAGAGAGATCACAAGTAGGCAGAGAGGCAGGCAGAGAGAGAGGAGGAAGCAGGCTCCCTGCGGAGCAGAGAGCCCGATGCGGGGCTCGATCCCAGGACCCTGAGATCATGACCTGAGCCGAAGGCAGCGGCTTAATCCACTGAGCCACTAAGATATTAGCCTACAAACGGCTTCTTCAGTTAGGAGGAGGGGAATGCATACACTGCACCATGAGGCAGGACAAGGGCCGAGACCGCCTGTGTGGGGACTCTCTACACTCTTCCACGATCATAAAATTCGACAGACATCAGCCATCACTTTACTTCTGTCTCAGTAAAAACAGAATGCCCGTTTTGATTTTTTCTTGTCCCCCAACTTTTCCCTTTTCTGATTTTATTCTAACACAGTATAAGCCCTTTATAAGACTAGAGCTGGGGTGCCTGGGTGGCTCAGTGGGTTAAGCCGCTGCCTTCGGCTCAGGTCATGATCTCAGGGTCCTGGGATCGAGTCCCGCATCGGGCTCTCTGCTCAGCGGGGAGCCTGCTTCCCTCTCTCTCTCTCTCTCTGCCTGCCTCTCTACCAACTTGTGATCTCTCTCTCTGCCAAATAAATAAATAAAATCTTAAAAAAAAAAAAAAAGACTAGAGCTGATTCAAAGAACAAGGTTATTATAACAAGCAGCTTCTTTAGGAAGGACACCTAAATTCTCAAATAAAGCACATCTCTATACTCAGATATAAAAAGTTTTTTTTTCAGTTCACGTTTAGTGTGGGTCGATCAGTAATCCACTCCTGTTTATGTAAAAATGGTGGAGGAAGAAGCAGAGTGTAGGGGTGTTATGTCCTCCTCTTTGACTTGACGGAACACAGGGCACTTGTTGGGAATAGAGTAAGACTTTTCCACCATTAGTGGTGATGGAGATTTTACGTCCAAAAGTAATTCCAGCAAATCCCACATTCTGTAAACTGTCTCCATTCCCTCCAGACACACTTTGAGGCCAAGTGCCCATAGATATTTACTTTTAACTTGGTTTTCCATTATTTCCAACTTTTGTTGAAGAATGGCATTTTCTAATTATAGTAGAGATTTTTAAGATGGTCCAATTCAGTTCACATCATATCACGTTGCACTGTAGCAGTCTGTAAATTTATCTCCGCTTTTTCCACATTACCTTTCCATTTTAAACTCATGGGGCAAATGCTTCAAGTTTACCTTAATCCTCTCTTTACTGACTTTAATAGGTCATAAAATAGTTTAAGATGAACCTTGGGGCGCCTGGGTGGCTCAGTTGGTTAAGGGTCTGTCATCGGCTCAGGTCATGATCTCAGGGTCCTGGGATCAAGCTCCGAGTGGGGCTCCCTGCTTCACAGGGAGTCTGCTTCTCTCTCCCTCTGCTCCTCCCCCCTACTCATGAGCACAAATGAATAAAATCTTAAAAAACAAACACACAAAAAAAGATGAACCTCAAAAGGCTTGTTAGGATTTGCCTGGTCCTCAGGCTCTGGAATCTTCCAAATTAGCAAAAGTACTTACTGTGGTAACTAATCAGCAAATACCCTTCCCTTCTACTCTAACCTAGGAATGACACATCTGATTCTCAGAACTGGGGACAGTAAGAAATTCTGGGCAAAGACTATATTAAGAATTTCCTGGACCCAGTTTTGTCGAGAAATCCCTGTAGGGAAAGAACAGGGCCTGGGCTGCCATGAGACCTAGATTCAAATTCCTAGCCCAGTCATTTGCTGAGAAGCCACGAACAAGACACGGTGCCCTGCGAGTCTTGGGTTTCCTCATTTGTAGCATAGGAGAAAGAATAGTACCTACTTTAAGGGCTGTGGGGAGGATTTAATGAGATCATGCCTGGCATGTACTACCTCACATTTAATGAGTTCTTAGTGGCCAAAGAACTCCACGGCAGAGGCACAGCGACTTGCCCCTCTCTCTTTTGAAGGCAGCCCAACAAGACCAGAGCAAAAGCAAGAGGCGGAGGGAGGTGGTAAGAGATAGGGGACACTGTTTTCTTGAAGCTGAATTTCCTTATCACCACCACACAAGACAGACTATGGTATGCTTGCACAAGTCTGTTCTGAGAGCTTGAATCTATATTCAAGTCACCTTAGAATTGTTCCACTGCCAAATCAAGCATCTTGCAAGGGGTAAGGGCCCTGGCCGATGGAATGAGAGTGGTGGTGGGCACTGAGGCCCTGGTGGCCAGACCAGTGTGCTGGGGGTGTGCCTGGGACCTGGGAGAAGCAAGCCTCAGACAGGCACAATTAGTGCGTCTTCTTAACTTTCCTTCTGAAGTTATTCGAGGGGACTGTGGTTTTGCCTTGAGCAAAACCCCCTTAACGGCCGGGAATCTAAAAACAAACATTATTTTATTAGGTCACCCCAGCAGATGAAAGCGGAGTCTTCCATTTGGACTCTTTTTTGGAGTCAATTAATGCATTAGCCAAATACAAACCCTTTTGAAAGAGTTCCTGTTGTCCTCAGCAGCTTCTGAAGGAAAGCTTGCCACTGTGCTCCTAGGGACACATAAATATCGGTGAGAGAAAGAGGAAGAATGAGTTATAAATAATTAATATTCACTGAAAAGAAAAACTATTTTAATGACCTACCTCAACCCCAATGCAGCACTCACCTCAAAAGCAGTGATTTTTTTTAAAGCTCTATTTCTAACAATGATCAGGAACTTTAAATATTGTTTATATGACAGTTCCTGAGTCAACTTAAGTCATTAACACCAATTTTAAACGAGCCATAGCTTGAATAAAAGACGTAGTTAAAACTTCTAAAGTATGTGATCAACACAGAAGACTGTGATTGCTTTCAGTTATAGTTTTAACTCCAGCAGCAGCAAAGTCTTGTAAGGTAGAAAAATAACAGAGATTGCTCACTGGGGAAAAAAAAAATACAGATTCCTCGAAAATCCATTCACCCATCCTTCAAAATAATAACCAAGAGCCTACTAAGTTTCAGGCACTGTGGACTCTGAACAAAAATCCTGGTCCCTACCCTCATTAGAGCCCCGGCTGGGCTTTCAAACTAAAGACTGCTAGGGTTTTAAGACAGAGGTGCAATGCTTTTAGCTGTCCTGGCCTTGGAAATGAGGTGGTGGATCCCCTGTGGTCTTCCTAGCATTGAAAAGAGAACTCCTTGGCAAGAGTTGGGTTATTCCCAAAAGGTAAAACAAAAGGCAAACCCCTCCTGTGGGCAGTACCATTTGTGGAAAGAACATTTCTCCACTCTTACCAGTGAATGTGACTTAAAAAAAAAAAAAAAAAAAAATCTATCTTTGGAGGGGTTAAAAAAAAAACAACAAAAAAAAACTTTGGAAAAATCCACATCCTGAAAGCATTTGATTACCCTGAATTTAAAATGGGCTCTTGCTCAGTGGCAAAGATACAAATTCATCCCCCAAAGAATGGCTTCTGTGGTGAAACGGCACACGATGACTTTTAGAGAGCCATCTACAAGGCTGATAAATGGGGCCATAAGACAGAACTCAGCAAATGCCATTGCTAGAGACTGCCCTCTGTCTACCTGAAGAATTCCAACGTGACTTGAAGACCTAGCCGGACGGGGTTACAAACAGTTTCAAGCACAATTTCTTCCCGTTTTTATTCCCTGCGCACTGAGTTATGTGCTGTTAAACATTTCCAGAAGACTGTCAAAATGTAAGCATCCTGAGGTTTACATAGGCCACACCATTAAATAACATATAAGCACAAAATTTTAAACATTGTTTTCCAGCAATGGTAAATATTTTAACTAAGTAAAAACTGAAGCCTGAAATGCAATAAGCACTTAAATGACTCCTTTCTGTGCCAGAATTCTTATTTTCCCCTGTGCAACACTGGCTGCTGGGATTAAGGCGACCCCAGGGAGCTCAGCAAATGGTTGTGGGTTATGAGGTGCAGCATGAGCTTGGCGACAGCATGCCACCCAGCCTCAAGAAACCCAGCCACGACTGGAACCCAAGAATCCGTGTGTTCACTTTGTGGTCAGTTTCACATTTTTTCCCCTCCTTGAAAAAAAGGAAGCTGCTACAAAAATCAGGCTTCTCCCCCCGCCCCACCTCCTAAGCAACAGGAGGTGGACCCAGGGCAGAGCTGAGAAAGACTCACCGACAAGACTGGCCTGCAGAGCAGGGGGAGGCTGGCCCCATGGGGCGGGCAGGGGGCATGGGGTGACACAGCTTCTGGGTCCTCAGCGTCAAGGAGGGAAATGACCAGCTGCACGAACGGCAGCCACGGCCCAGCCGACGTCCTGTGCTGTCACTTCAGGAAGAAGGAAAACCCAGAACAAATTTGACGCGGTTTTCACCACACGGTGATTGCAGTCCTGTTCAAGGATGTCATAGTCACACCACCCACTGAGCAGAACTCAGATGGAAATCAGGCCTCCTTCAAAGTGTCTCAAGTCACAGCCTATCCCGAACAGAAGCAGCCAAGGATTTTAAAGAAACACTGCCCGGTGGCCCTATCTCCTTTGGCTTCTCCATTCCTCTGGTTTCTCCCTTACGGAAGAGAGCCATGCTCCGCGGCAGGTAAACATCAAAACAGCTCTTGAACAAGCAGGCAGGGCAATGCACCTTTTCTGAGATCTGGGTCACTGTTGTTAGCATGAAAATCTGATTTCCCACACAATTCCAGCAAGTGAAGAAAGAAGAATGCAGAGATTTACACTGAGGGACTTCTGTCCACGTGCAAAATATACCAGAGCTGGAGTGATATGTCACTGCAACACCCCCCATATTTCTAAGGTGTATTTGGAGTTTTGTGACTGGTCTTTGAGATTAAAATGTAAGCATTTATCACGTTATCCCACCAAGCAAGGATCAGGGGTAAGGATGGGTAGACAGAGGGAGTGGTTTTTGCTTTGGTTTTGCAAAACCAAAACCATGAAGGGAGCCACATCAGTCTTTGTCCTGTTCTGGTGAAGCTAACAAAGCTTTTGTTCACTTAGGGAAAAAAAAAATCAGATCCATAGATGGTATGGATGCTCCTCAGCTTTGAACAGTAACTCTGAATGTCAACACGTTGACTTAAAAGTCGGACAGAGACTGGAAAGTGGCTGTCTCTCCTGTAGGGCCATTCTGGAGGTGCAGAAAGTTCCGACTGACTGCTCAGAGGTTCTCAGTAGCCTCGCCAGAGTCTAAGAAGTCCAAAAGCCCTACATTCTGTTCAAGACTAGCTTTGTTCCCCCAATCATAGTGTTGGCCAAATACCACCAAATGTCAGATACACTGACATTTGGTTTTCGAACGAAGAAGGATCAGAGAAGATTAGAAAACACAATTGTCATTTTCTACCCGTTTTCATGCTCACCTTCCAGTGAAACTTTGTATTACAAAATGAGAATCTGTATGAATTCTCACAGAAGGAAACTGCCCGGAGTACTGGGGATGACTAGAGGAAAAGTGCCCAAGCACTGGGTTCCTTGCTTATCTAGGGTTAACTGTCATTTCTTTTACTCACTCTGGATGTCGGCACACTGAAAATCAGGGTACACATGACCTTGAAGGACCAGGAAGATATAGCCATGCCAATAGGGACAAAAGCACCCTGAAAATGAAACAGAGTCCGATAATGACAATTATTACAGTCACTGACCACCTGACATACACAAGAGCAAACGACTCAACAGCTTTAAAAATAGTTTATTTCCTCCTTTACAAACACGTGAGCCGTAGGCACCACAAATTAAATAAAAGCGCATATTAGAATATATTTGTCTCACATGATTCAAGATAAATGGGACCTTAAAAGTGAAGAGGTGCCGGCTGTGGGGGGTTGGAAGGGCATGAAAGAAGGCACCAGTTCTGCGGGCACGTGCTTCCCACAGTGTCTACTGCAACAGGCAACGACCGGCACGTGTCATCAGATGAGCCGTGATCCAAAATTAGCACGTCCCGGAGAGGTGCTGTTATCTCCCCCCGGGGCTTTCAGTCTATGGGCACAAAGTACTTCCCTAAAATACAAAGACTTTTCTCTAAGAGTCTTGGTACCACTAACAGAGTATGATTATTAAACATCTTCAATGTGGTTTTCATTACCAAAAAAAAAAAAAAAGTTTCACATAAAAGCTTCATAATATAATCCAGAAACAGAATTAGTACATGTTTAAAATCTGAAGCCAGGCTGGCAATTTCTGATCATTTTTTTTTTTCATTTCTTCCAGTGTTTTCTACAGTGATAAATATGCACCCAGTTTCCTACCAGCTGAAACATGCATGAAACACTTCGCTCTGAGCACCATGATTGCCTTTCAGGAGTCTCTTTGGGACTATAATCCTAATCCAAGGAGAGCAGCTCAAACTTCTACTCAGACTTACTCCTTCCCCCAAATCACGTTAGCGTTGACCAAATCCCAGTAAATGTCAGATACAAACCCAGGTCTGTGAGCAGAGGCCCAAAAGAATAATTATGAATAATTTCACGATGATGTGGTTAAGAAAACACACAGAAAATGAATGATTTCACCTTCTAAAAAGCCTCGACTCGAATTTTAAAACAAGAGATGGAAGTGAAAGGAGGAACACTGTTTCCATGGGAGACAAAGCGCTCTCTAGGCCCGGCAGCACTCCTCCTATGGGCCTGCGCTCATCACCGCTGAGGTAGATGTCGGCGGCTTGAAGAGAGGTAGGTAGAGTCCAAATTTGTTTTCAATCCCTGCAAATGTTGCAACTGCCAGTTTGTAGCCTCCAACATGATCAGGATTGGGAGCAGGCAGTACGATCCTGGATTTGGGAACTGGCTCTGATCCCACTGGTTTCCTAACAGAAGAGAAAATTGGGTGAGAATCTGTTTTATCATTTTTTACCATGCAAACGCTGTGAAAATCTTCATCACATAAAGGAGTTGTGGAATTCTAGTTGGTTGTTTGTGCCCCCCGGAAAGGAGTGTGGTTACATGATTTCAGTATTTTCCTACATCTTGTCTATTTCATCAGAGCAATCAGAGTGACGTACCCTTCTTAACAGCGACTGAGTACTGGAGTTGCCCAACCTGGCTGCGGATTTAGTGGGATACTTACACGCCTCCAAAGTCAATGTAGAACCACTGCTGTAGCAATTCATACGTCAGCAAAGTTACACCAAACTGGGGAGAGGATCGAAACACACGAGCTTTGAAGAAATGGGGGAGCAACAGATATAATTAGATTTTTTAAAAAATTACCTGCTACGAAAGGTCTGGTTAAGAACAAATTATTTCCTTACCACCAGCTCCTTTCCACAGAGCTTTTGGGCCTTCCTCCCGCAGTATTTTCCTGAAGCAGTCCACTACTCCGCTGTAAGTGGTTTGGCCAGCCCGGGCGGCCACCTGTAATCGCGTCTTGATAACATCAGCAGGGGTCACCAAGGATGCCGCGGGCATACCTGCAGGAGACGCACCACCATCACAGTCTGGTCACATTCATACTATATAAAAATAACTGTGCTTTCAACCGCTGGCCATGGAAAGAAAGTTAAGAGTCTGATGAAATCAAATGCCTCTTTTGCTATCCTCTCGGGGCGGCGCAGCCGTGACTACCTTAGTGACGGAGGCTGTGCAGACATTCCTCTCCTGCTCTCTCCCAAGCACCCAAGCAAGCTCTCTGGTACAGACTGTATTCAGTAATGGTTTTAAGGAATTATTTCTCCATAACGCTACTTCAACTGGAACAAACGGAGAAAGCTTTTCTTTTTTCCTTTTTTCTTCCCTGTCTAAATCAGAAACTTGCAAAGTTATTAGGTCCGATTTTCAGAGGTGAAGTTTGTTATGCGTTTCCTCTTCATGCTTTTCTGTGGTTGCTGGCAGTCACACGAGGTGCCTTCTCGCACACATTCAACCACCCTCTATCCACCAAAGCCGAACCTCTCCAGTTACACCAGAGAAAGCCTTTACTGAGGGCTAAGCAAACACTCTGTGTGTATGTGTGTGCTGGGGGTGGGGGAGAGGGTTGGGGGTGGTGACCAGAGATGGAGACTCCTACAGATAACAGTTCAGGATTCCTTTTTCCTAAAACTGACATCTCCAGAAAAAAAAATATTTGACAGAAAGTTGAAAGTTTATACTGGCTGATAATCAATGAAAAAGGAACAACAACAGCAACAAAACCCTCCCAAAATTACCAATGGGAAATTTTTCTACAGTCATTTTATCCAAAATGGGGCCTCCCATGTTTAGATTTTTTAAAAGCGAGACTGTACTCAGAAGACACTGTCTCTTATGGTTTTATTACTTTTCCATTATGAACCTATTCCAAACCAAATTGGTCAAATGCAGATGCATAAATCTCCTTTGCTTTTTTTAAGGCTTAATAATTCTGTAAGAATTTCTGTCCAAACCAACGTGGTCTGGCTCACAAGTACATCTCATCCTTCTAACAGACAGCTTTAAAGTTACTGTGTGTGTGTGTGTGTGTGTGTGTGTGTGTGCGCGCGCGCACATGCGCGCACGTGCCTGGGGATCTCTGCACCACACGCGTCTGCATTTGTGTTACTAAACTGCATCTCTTCCTCTTCCATCTTTACTGAGCTCCTCACAAACACGCATGTTAAGCAACTGTGTTTTATGAAATATATCACATTTTTTGCATGTGAAAAAGCTTACTTTCTATCCAGTGCTTCACTGGATAAGTCATACTGAATTTCCTATTAATTTGGAGGAATTATTTTAACTTTGAGCCAGGAATTTATCCTCCAACATAATGGAAGGAAACATGAAGAATGCTTAGAAACCCACTGTGTTCACACCACATTTTACTTCCTGGTTTAGAAAGAGTTTAGCAAGGCTCTCTGCTTTCAGCACATAGTAAAATCTTCCTTGCGACGGTGAGCAGGCATGTCCGAGGGACAGTGGGAAACACACAGGCAATAACGTGGGTAAAAAGTGTCCTCCAGTTAGTTCTCATAAGTAGTTCCTTGTTACAGAAAAAAGAGAGAAGTACTAGAGACAGGGAGGAAACATACTGATCATGACATAAACATGCCAAAAGAAATGGGTGAGATGTTTAGTAAGTTGTCTGGCCAAACTGATTGGAGGTGGTGGTGGTGCTGTGGGGGGAAGGGGGAACGGGGGCTGGAAATACGGCAGCCTGCCTGGGACTCTCATCATCTCTCGCCCACCCTCATCTTTCCCAGGCTGGCAACTGCGGCTCTCTCTGTGGATGGGGGACTTCTGGTATAAGACTGGCTAAAACCTTGGAGAAGAGCTCCAGGCTGCTCCAAAGCAAGGCCAGGAAGGCAGGATGCACCAGGAAGAGTCTGGCCACCAGAAATCTGTTGATTTGGGGGGGCCAGGATTGGCAAAGGCTCTGGGTAATCTGCCTGGTCTCTCCTGGCTTGCAAAAGGCCAAGACAACACTGATCAAGAGATCTGGCTTTCTTGATTCCCAAAGACGGGGAAGCAAGAGTTGGCTAGAAAACAGACGTTTCTTCTAGGTTCCTCAACAGCAGCCTGCCCCATGCTTCATCCATGAGACAAATCGTGAGACCTTGCGGCTTACCTACTACACCTCTGGGACAAGAAGCATCTGAGGTGCTCTCCAGCTCAGTATAAAACATAACCCTTTAAAGGGGGCCTAGCACCTAGAGAACAGAAGTTCATTTACAACAGAAAGAAAGCACAACCAGCAAAATACAACTGCAGGGCAAGAAATCTGCAATTCTCACAAATATCCCATTAGCATCTGTCAAGAATGTGCTTCTCTGTTTAGGGAATAGGAAATTAATATTATTTGTTTTGGATCCAGGTTAAAAGAGTTTCACTAATTCCCTCCGTACCCTTATCCATAGTATTTACTTGATGGACCAGCTTCTAAGTGTCAAGCTTTGGAATAAGAAAATATCATGTTCTTATCATACTGTTAAGCTGAGGTTTTAGGAAACAAGAGCATGCTGATAATACACAGAGGCGTGCGGCAATACACCGGGAGAGGATTTCGGTTTAAAATGGAACCGGAAGGTAGGAGACAGAGATTCTCCCACGTGCTCCCTCAGAAGAACGGAACTTAGGAACGGATTTGCAGAAGACTGAGATTTATCTTCTGGCCAGTGAATATCCGGCTAGCAAGCTCTCCCCATCCTCAAGCCAGTGAGCTTACGGCCTGGACGCTGGCTGGACCCCAGCCTCGCACTCCTTGCCCACACACTGGCCTGCAGCGCGTTCCAAATAAACTCGATTCCTACTAATCCCAGCTTGCCTCGGACACGGGTTTCTCAGTGAATTTTCTTTTGTGAGTGTCAAATATGCCTCTGTGCTTCTGAGTGCTATTTTTAAACCATGAATCCATTTAGTCTGACATTAATATTGCTAAACTTGCTTATTGTTGGTATTTGCCTAATACATATTTTTCAATCCGTTCTCTTTCAGTTGTTCTAGGTCACTGTTTTCTCAAACTTCAGATGACTAGATTTCTTTTCACAACTCGTCTAAAATAGGCATTTGTTTTTACTAAGGGCATTGAATCCATTCAATTGTGGCTGTAATTGTGGTTATTAGACTTATTTCTGCTATCCCATATTGTAATTTTTATTTTCTCTGCTTCTAGTTGTTTCTCTTTTGATCTCCACCCTTTCCTAATTTAAATATTATACACATTTATCACATAAGCACAATATTTACAGTATGTACAATAAATTAGCATTTATTTGCACCCTCACCAACAAGCCCTACTTATATAAAAATACATATACTAAAGTCACCAGTTATTTAAATCTACTCTCAGGTTTAACTTTTATGTGTGCTGTTTCATACATCCCATATTTTCTTCTTTCTTAAATTCACTTTTCACTTTGCTTCAGCAATGTCTGTGAGGTGTAACCTTTAAGTTATGGGAGAAAACAAACTTGAGGTTGCCCTCCCTTCTGAATGCTCGTGTGCTTGGGAATGCCATCGAGGTTCCAGACATCCTCTCCTTGATACTTTTAAAGTAGCTAGGACTGCACACAAAAAGCTGAGTCAAGGGGCACCTGGGTGGCGCAGTGTGTTACACTTCTGCCTTTGGCTCAGGTCATGATCCTGGGGTCCTGGGATCAAGTCCCGCATCAGGGGATCTCTGCTCAGCGGGAAGCCTGCTTCCCCCTCTCTCTGCCTGTCTACTTGTGATCTCTCTGCAAATAAAATCTTAAAAAAGAAAAAAAGAAAAGAAAAGCTGAGTCAACGTTCATTGCTGACTCGTTCTGAGTCCCCCTTTCGTATGACTTCTCTCCAGGGATCTCCTATTAAATAGATGTTGAACTTCCTGGACTAATCTTACATGTGTCTCACATTTGCTCTTTTTTTAAAATCTCTGTTTTTGCTCCATATTGTAGTTCTTGTTTTTGTTTTCCATCACTTCATTTTCCAGATGTAATTTGCTGTTTGAGCATATTCATTCTATCATTCAGACCAATTATGGGTTTTTAGTTTTGATGATCCCTTTATTAATTTTCAAGAAAGCTCTTAAGATAAATAAAATGGAAAAAAAAAAAAAAAGAAAGCTCTTAAGGATTGTTCCTCTCAAGGGGTGCCTGGGTGGCTCAGTCGGTTAAGCTTCTGACTCTTGATTTTGGTTCAGTTCAAAGTCTTGGGGTTGTGAGATCAAGTCTTGCATCAGGCCTGCTGGGTAGAGCCTGCTTAGGATTCTCTCCCTCCGTCTGCCCCTCCACCCCTCTTAAAAAATATGATAACATAAAAAATAAAGAAAAAACATTTAAAAGAATGATTCTTCTTCTCAAATCTCTGCAGATCCTAGTTACAGTTCTTAAAAGTTTTCTTTCCTCTGATTTAGTTGTTTTCCTTGAAATTCCTCTGTTTACGTCTTTGGCTGCTCCGTGTCTGAGGAACCCCTGGCTATCTCTTGATAATCAAGTTCAAAGAATAGGCCGATTAGTGTAGTGCTGGTTTCTACCACCCCCTAGGGTCAGTCTCCTCCGCAGGCTCCTCTCCTGAGTGGGAGGGCCGGCAATGGGCTTTGTGGAATGGGGGAGGCCTGCAAACTAGGTACCAGGGGGTAAGGAGGCCTGGCAGGGTTGGGACCTTCCAAATCTCTGGACTAGGGAGCACTTCATTCTGGAAGTAGAAGAAATTATTTTACATCCCTCTTGGGGAGAGTTACCATTCATTTCTTTCTTTATTTTTTGCCATCTGCGGTGAAGGTCTGGAACCTGAAGCCTTACCCTACTTTCTTTCAGTTCCTTACACCTGCCCTCTCCAGGCAGGTGATGTTCTTTGCAAAACAGCTCTGGGCTTTCACAGTCTGGATTCAGGTGCTGTCTGAAGCCCAAGACAAAGAGGAGCAGGGAGGATGGAGCCCCACCTTCCTGCCATGAAGGCAGCTCTTGAACTCCTGTGACAGATTTACCTGCAGGCCTCCCCAACGCTCGGTATTCTGTGACTCCCTCAGAGGTTACAGTTCTCCTGCTCTCTTCTTATATTCAGGATGGTTTCTCCTGCCAGTGTCCTGGGCCGTGGTACCCTCTGGTCCGGTTTCAGACTCAATATGCTTCTGTTCCCTTCCCAGGGCTGGGGCTAACATTTTCCAGTGCCAATAGTAGTTTTTTTAATTATTTTTTTTATTTGTTTATTTACAGCATAACAGTGTTCATTGTTTTGGCATCACACCCAGTGCTCCATGCAGTATGTGCCCTCCCTATTACCCACCACCTGGTTCCTCAACCTGCCAATAGTAGTTTTAAAAATACCTGACATTTTCAGGTATTCGGGACAAGAGGAGAGATGGATGAATATGCTCAGTCTATTACTTTGATTCAATCTCTCCATTACTTTTTCTGAGGATTTAAGAATTGCTTTTAAATTGTCTTAATCTTTATGTCCACATCATTTAACAAATTTGTGCCAACAGGACTTCTCTCCTAACTTAATCCTTTTAATACGTTTGCAAAAGTGTCCTGACAGTTACACATATTTAGCAATTCACTGTCTGTATATTGAACAGCTTTGAGAAATACTCCAGAGTTATAACTTAGTCTAAGCGGACTTACCCTTTATCTCATCACTGATAATTAAAATCACCTGGTATGATGCAGCTCTAAAATTTGAGAAGTACTAGATATCCTTTATTTGGGATTATCCATAAGCCATATTGAAATGCTCTTTGTGTATCAAAAAGCAACACGTTCATTACAGGGAATTAAACCTTAGTTTCTTAACTTCAGGCTCCCTGCTTCAGCTCTCACCTTCTGACGCATGAAGTTATGCTGGTCAATGAACATAAATTCAAATATCAGTTAGGCTTATTCTATCCTGTGAAATACTGGAGATGTTCCCAGAATTTAAAGATAGTCCCAGTTTACAAGCAGATACATAAATCTAAAAAAAAAAAAAAAAAAAATCAATATTCTCTAGGTTTTGAGAACTCAACAACTACCCCTATTAAAATATTGCTAAAGCACACATAGACCAGTGTGGAACAGAGTAGAGAGCCCAGATATGGACCCTCAACTCTATGGTCGACTAATCTTCAACAAAGCAGGAAAAAATATATAGTGGAAAAAAGACAGTCTCTTCAATAAATGGTGTGGGGAAAACTGGACAGCTATGTATAGGAGAGTGAAACTTGACCATTCTCTTACACCATACACAAAGATAAACTCAAAATGTATAAAAGACCTCAACGTGAGGCAGGAATCTATCAAAATCCTAGAGGAGAACATAGGCAGTAACCTCTTCAACACTGGCCACAGCAACTTCTTTCAAGACATGTCTCCAAAGGCAGAGGAAACAAAGCAAAAATGAACTTTTGGGACTTTATCAAGATCAAAAGCTTCTGCAAAGCAAAGGAAATAGTCAACAAAACAAAGAGGCAACCCACAGAATGGGAGAACATATTTGCAAATGACACTACAGACAAAGGGCTGATATCCAAGATCTATAAAGAACTCCTCAAACTCAACACCCAAAAAAACATAATCATGTCAAAAAATGGGCAGAAGACATGAACAGACACTTCTCCAAAAAAGACATACAAATGGCTAACAGACACATGAAAAAATGTTCATCATCATTAGCCATCAGGGAAATTCAAATGAAACCACATTGAGATACCACCTTACACCAGTGAGAATGGCCAAAATCAACAAGACAGTAAACAACAGGTGTTGGAGAGGATGTGGAGAAAGGGGAACCCTCTTACACTGTTGTGGGAATGCAAGCTGGTGCAGCCACTTTGCAAAATAGTGTGGAGATTCCTTAAGAAATTTTATAGAGCTTCCCTATGACCCTGCAATTGCACTACTGGGTATTTACACCAAAGATACAGACATAGTGAAAAGAAGGGCCATCTGTACCCCCAATGTTCACTGCAGCAATGACCACAGTCCCCAACTGTGGAAAGAGTCAAGATGCCCTTCAACAGATAAATGGATAAAGAAGATATGGTCCATATATGCAATGGAGTATTATGCCTCCATCAGAAAGGAGGAATACCCAACTTTTGTATCAGCATGGACAGGACTGGAGGAGATTATGCTGAGTGAAACAAGTCTAGCAGAGAGAGTCAATTATGAGATGATTTCACTTACTTGAGGAGCATAAGGAATAATACAGAGGACATTGGTTGAAGGAGAGAATAAGAGAGTTGGGGGGAAATTGGAGGGGGAGATGAACCATGAGAGACTGTGGACTCTGAAAAACAAACTGAGGGTTTTGGCGGGGGTAGGGAGAGCCTGGTGGTGGGTATTAAGGAGGGCACATATTGCACGGAGCACTGGGTGTGGTGCATAAACAATGAATCTTGGAACACTGAAAAAATAAAATAAATTAAAAAAAATATTGCTAAAGCAATCTAACCTCAGGTCAAACAGAATTTTTAGAAACAGTACTTACTAAATAACTGAAATTGCCATCAAAATATAGATAGCATGATCATATTAATGAAATCCCAGATTCATCTTATTTATAATACAATTGCTCAACAAAAATTATATATATTCTGGGTAGGAGAGCAACTTAAATCTAAAATTATATTTTATATAAAGACACACATAAAAATAGTGATGAGACATTTGTGTCATAATAAAAAGTCAGTGGTATTCATTGTGCTTATTTTGAGATAAGCTTTTCTCCTTTCTCTTAATGACACAGCTCCCTCCAGCTCTACCTTCTAGCATTCTGAACCTGCTCCTCCCGTACGTCCTCTCCCCAGGAACTGGCTTTGCTCTCACAAGCATCCACAAAAGGGTATGTGGGGATCTGACCCATCTTCTATCCAACAGCCCACATGTTGGCATTTCTGTGCTTGCTGCCCTTCTTGCACTGGGCACAACACATGTCTACACAGAAGTCTTCCTGCCCTTCTCCATACAACACAGCAATCTGGCTGAGCCTGCAGGGCAAGGTTCGACCCTGAGCAGCTAGCTGGTTGTCCTGCTTCCTCCTTTGACATCCGTTACCTGCTTATCACTAGATAGATAGAGATCTATCACTAGATAGATAATCTATCACTAGATAGATTATCATTAGTTGTTAATTCTGATACATTTAGGGGCATTTTTATTTGGATTTTAAGCTATATAATCACTCACAAATAATGAGAGATTCACATCTTCTTTTCTAATATTTGTACCTCTCACTTGTTCTTTATTTTTACCAGATTGATTGGAACCTCCCAAATATGCCTGAAAATCAAGGATGATAGGTCCATCAAGCTTTGACGCTAATCTGTTCTTTGAAGGAAAAAACCCAAGATTGAGGATTAAATATGCAGCAGTTAAAAACTAGGTTTATAAAGTTTTAAAAAATATGTATTATTATCTAACATTTAAAAATGCTTATGTGCCAGGTACTTTCTTGGATCTTTACATTTATTAACTTATGTCTACTGATCTCTACAATAAGCTTATGAGACTAATACTACTCTTCACCCATATGCAGACGGAGAAACAAGCAGAGAGGGGTTACAGAACTTGTGAAGATCACACAGAAACTGGAACTTGAATCTGCCTAGTCTGGCCCCACAGCAATATGCCATGAACCATCTTGCAGTGCTAACAGTGCTTCAGTAATGAAAGTAAGTAAAAACCACATCTCCACAGTGTGATTGTAACTCTGTTAAAAACTATTCAAGGAGAAACAAATTAGCAGAAATGTTAAATAGGGATTATTTTACAGTCACAGAATAACAGATGATATTTTCTTATTTACCCCTTCAATTAATTTCCAAATAGTTTATAATTAGCAATATTATTTTCCTAATCATAAAAATAACAGAAGGAAGAAAATAAACCTTAAAAGAGAATAAAATCCACTAGGAATTTCTACAGCTCTGGTAGCATGGATTGCTTAGAAAATTGCTAGCCGGTGATGAAACCTGGTTGACTATCTTTCTCTAAGGGAAGAGCTAAAGGCGCTATTTTTTTTTTTTTTTTAATATTTTAGTTCTCTATTTGACAGAGAGAGAGGTCACAAGTAGGCAGAGAGGCAGGCAGAGAGAGGGGGAGAAACAGGCTCCCCACTGAGCAGAGAGCCCGATGCGGGGCTCGATCCCAGGACCCTGAGATCATGACCGGAGCCGAAGGCAGAGGCTTAAACCACTGAGCCACCCAGGCGCCCCAAAAGGCGCTATTTTTGTGGGGTGAGGAAAACACGGCTTGGAGAGAGTCCTAGACTTTGAGCTCTAATATGTATCTTCTGTTCTCACAACTGATTTCTGGGTAAGTTACAGACAGACTCTCTTGGATCCAGCGTAATACTGGCGAATACTTCGTGAGTATTTACTGTGTGCTAGGCACGATGCAAAGTCCTCCACACAGGTGTTCCCACTTGCACCTCCAGGACTGGCTCTACAGTTGGCACAAGTACCGTCTCCATTCACAGGTATGGCTCAGGAGAGGTGAGGTAACTGGTCCATCGAACGCACTACTGAGTGGTGTGGCAGTTCCCCCCAGTAGGTCCTACCTCATTTCCAGTAAGTAATTTATCTTGTGCAATGCACAAAATGCATTGCACTGTCATTTTTGGTTTAAAAAATACTCATTTATGCACATGTAAAGGACATACAAAAGGATACAGTTAAACAATAGCTAAATTCGGATTAAAACTGGGAATTCTATCATCTCGTCTCAAAATCATGATTTCATGACAGAAGCAGAGTGGCCTCCCAAGATGGAGGCCCCTGAGCAGCCAAGAAAAGACAACCCTGCCTCACTGACCAACATCACTGCCTTTCAAAGAAGGGGATTACTGAAGAATTAAAGAGGAGCTTGCTGGTTCCTGCCTTCAGGGGCTCCCAGGCTCCAGGCAGGCCCACAAAACAGCAAACAACTTCTCAGAGCAGGGGGTTGTTCTCCTGAGACTTAAGCCACACATCTCTGGAGAACAACACCTGTATCAGAAACATTTGGACCCAGGCATCCCATGACTGCCTTAGGGTCTGTTAACTCATTAAATGTTTGCCACCACCTAGAGAGCGAATCCGGATTGCTGGAGCCCTTAGGTTCTCTGAACAAGGAGCATCAAAGATCCAACGGATTCCTGCTGTGGCCATAATCAAATTTCCTCTGGGAATTTACATTGAGATGTAGAAGCCAAACTCCCCAGTCCTCATCTTTTTCTTTTTTTTTGTATTGACATATTCACTGTAGCACTGAAAACAAGAGCCATTTCTCTCTGGGGCTCAATTTACATACCCTGGCCAGGTAACACAGCTAAGAGGAATCCAGTATCTCCTCAGGCTCAGTCTTCCTGATTCTACTGTTACTTTTATCTAAATAATAACTACTGCTGGGTGGCTCAGTCCGCTAAGCATCTGCCTTCTGCCCAGGTCATGAACTCAGGGCCTTGGGATCAAGCCAGCCTCTGGCTTCCTGCTCAGTGGGGAGTCTGTTTCCGCCCTCCACCCACTTGTGCTCTCTTTCTCACTCTCTCTCTCTCAAATAAAATCTTTAAAAAATTAATTAAAAAGTTATTAAATAATAACCACTGCTTAAATTCTGGACAAGCATTTATGCACTATTTTGGTTAGACACCTTTAAGCACAAGTATTCAATTTTTTTCCAGCTGAACTGTTATAACTGTTTTGCTGTGAAGTAAAACTATGTAACAATACAGAACTTAGAATTCAACAATACCACAAAATGCACCATATTTTAATGAGCCTTTTCTGGAGTTAAGAAATTAAGCTTGCCTAATCTAATCTGCCAGAAGATTAAATTCTTCTCCTTTCTTTTCAGTAGCTATTCAGAGTAATCTACAGACCCCTCGTATGCACCCTATCAAGAACTGTAAGTAAGAAATTCCAGAGCAGTGACATGGGAGGGGCCTGGGGCAAGCAGAGCTCTGTGAGGGCCACTCACCAGCTATGGCACCAGCCAAGAGCAGGCTTCCGGGACTAATCTGCCCGTCTTCGTTTGCAAGGGAAGCCTTCACATGAGCATAGCATGGGAAGTAGATGGCTGAGAAAGGAATGTCCCGCAGAAAGCATGCTTTGGCACCCTGTACATTTGAAAAGGAAGAAAAACCACATGAAACACATATCCCATTGAGAAGATCAAGCTTTTCTGGAACTTACCTCAGAACAAAATATTCCTGGAGGAGACTGAGTTTGTACTCACAAGCTGAAAGGGGAACAGAAAAAAAATAACCCAAATTCTGCAAGTAATAAATCTGAGGTTTTTTTTTTTTAAATAAAAGTAATTTTATTGTGTGGTGTGAGCAAGAAGGGGATAGTTCTCATATATTCCGATGATAAGACTCCGATTTAAACACTTTTGGGGGGTGTCTGGGTGGCTCAGGTCATGATCCCAGGGTCCTGGGGTTGAGCCCTGCATTGGGTGCTCTGCTCGACAGGGAGCCTGCTTCCTCCCCGCACCCCCCCTGCCCCTCCCACTACCTGCCTCTCTGCCTACTTGTGATCTCTGTCAAATAAATAAACAAAATCTTTAAAAAAAAAAATAAACACTTTTGGAACTCTGCCTACAACATCCTTTTAAATTCCATGTCACTCACTGGCATTTCAAGGAGTATCTGTTCTCAGAAGATGGGCAGTTACAACCAAGGTACCCTCTGTTTGTATACTAGGAAGTAGACAAATTATATAGGTAGCAGGGGAAGAGGTTTGTTTTTGTCTTGAGATTCCGATGAAAGCGTTGGACTCCTTCCCAGAAAAAATTACACATACGTAAAAAATTATATACCTTTTCAAGGGGTTCATGGATCCCCTAATTTATTCACATACTTACCCTTCTCCTCTAGGGTATGAAACATTGATAAATGCTTGTTCTAAAGCCTTAACATATTTACAATAATTCCCACCCATTTAAGAGCTGTGCACAGAGCAATTAGCAACTACAGCAAAGTCTTCAAATAATTTCTGGTGCCAAAATAATGCACGGAGGGGCCTTGAGAACTGGTGTGTGCCCAGAAATGTAGCATTCTAATGAAAACCACGAGACATATATTGTGTCAGGGAGGCTAAATGGGAAGGAAGTCACCCCTTTTCAACACCTAATGATTTAATATCATTTCTTTCACAGATTTCTAATACCTAAAAATTTCCACTAAATTGAGAGATTCTTCAAAGAAAATAATGAATCCATCCAGATTCAACAGATCTAGCCGAGCCCAGTGAATTTAGTAAGGTTGAATGATGTTGGATCACAGGGATTTTTGCTTGAAGCTAGGTTCCACTCTGTCAAAGTTCCTAACACGACACATCTGTTACCATAGCCTTGGCTTTGCGACACCATCATTACACTCCTGACTCAAAATGAGACTGTGGGTAATAAAACCCCTAGTCTTTTTCGTATGAACTGCCATTAACCTAGGGATACTGTAACTTCATTAGCTGCCTTAAATAAGTAACATAAGCAGGGCTTTGTTTCATCCTGGTAAACTTTGTCCTAGCATGGCCCATCCTTCCAACCAGAACAAATGCTTAGAATCTGGATTTTGTCATGCTTGCTCTTCCTCAACCTACCCATGGATATGTTAAGATACCTCTGTCCAAGGACGCCTGGGTGGCTCAGTGGGTTAAGCCTCTGTCTTCAGCTCAGGTCATGATCTCAGGGTCCTGGGATGGAGCCCCGCATTGGGCTCCTCTGCTCAGCAGGGAGCCTGTGTTACCCCCCTGCTACCCCACGCCTGCCTCTCTGCCTACTTGTGATCTCTGTCAAAGAAATAAATAAATTTTTTTTTTAAAGATTTTATTTATTTCTTTGACAGAGATTACAAGTAGGCAAAGAGGCAGGCAGAGAGGAGGAAGCAGGCTCCCCGCTGAGCAGAGAGCCTGATGCCGGGCTCAACCCCAGGACCTTGAGATCATGACCCAAGCCACAGGCAGAGGCTTTAACCCACTGAGCCACCCCAGCGTCCCAATAAATAAAATCTTTAAAAAAAAAAAAAAAAAGATACCTCTGTCCATTCTGTACAGATATTCAAAAAGGAGGGGGGCGGATCTATATCATGTTCTGCTGATCGACCCACACTTCTGTATCTTGTCTACCCCCAAACTGTTAAATACCTAACTGAAAAGAAGAACCACAAAATCCATCACACCCAAATTCCTCCTTTTATATGTATGTGCAAACGATGCCCAGGACTATTATTAATCTATCAGCTGCACATTTATTAAGGGTCACACTACTGGCTTGCTCAGGGGACATCCTTGGAGGCAGCGCCAGAGGCAGATGCAAAACTCAGGACAGGACTCTCAAATCTTTCCCCTTCCCCCAGCTTTTTCCAGGGAGAGAAAGTACAGAAGAATGTCAGGATCCATGCTCAGCGTCCAGTCTTTCCCTTAGGACCAGTTCATATGATTGGGGAAGACCCTCACCAGCTGTTTCACTACCTTTACTTCCTTTGCCTCATCTGCCTGCAGACCTTCTGGTAAGTTCTGCCAGCTTACTCTGTTCAGGAGATATTCAAATTAGATGCCAAAGAACCAATTCAAATGAAGATCAGTGAAAGCTTCTTCATGCCCCACTTCCTCTATATAGTAAAAGAAACACTTCCGTATTACTGGCTTTCTAAACAGATCTCTTTGGAGTAATTTTTTAGGCTGATACAATTCTTCCTCCCACAAATCTTGCTCTTTACTAAATCTATTACTTTTTAGTTTTAACCTCTTCTCCCAAAATCTTCACATCTAAGAGCCAAACTTCAGTCTATTTTTTTTTGCTGGTAATATTTTTCCTTTAAAATGTTTCTCCCCCTTGATTTTAAAATATTAACTGCTGGGAACATCAACTCCTTGAATAGTAGCTCTTCATTCATTTAAAGCCCAAATACCACCTTTTCCATGGAGGATTCTTTTTTTTTTTTTTTTTTAAAGATTTTATTTATTTATTTGACAGAGAGAGAGATCACAAGTAGGCAGAGAGGCAGGCAGAGAGAGAGGAGGAAGCAGGCCCCCCGCGGAACAGAGAGCCCGATGCGGGGCTCGATCCCAGGACCCTGAGATCATGACCTGAGCCGAAGGCAGCGGCTTAATCCACTGAGCCACCCAGGCGCCCCTCTTTTCTTTTTTGATTTTACTTATTTGTGAGAGAGAGAGATACAGAGCACAAGCACAGGGAGCAGAAGGCAGACAGAGAAGCAGACTGCCCACTGAGCAGGGAGCCCGATGCGGGGCTCGATCCCAGGACCCTGAGGTCATGACCTGGGCCGAACGCAGAGGCTTACCCCACTGAGCCACCGAGGTGCACCAGGATGATTCTTTAACTAGAGGGCAGACAGGGAGTGAATTCCACACACCTCTACACTATCTGCACTCCCTTAGTGCTGTTCTGATTTTCTTCGTGTTCTTCTATCTTTCTGTTTCTGTTTCTGTTTCTGTTCTTCTATCTTCAGCCTCCATCAATGCTGCCTATTTCAGAGAGTAGGCCCCGCGGGCCAGGGAGCAGGGGCTAGAGGACACTCAGCAAAATCTCTGGCTGTCAGCTTGTGCCTAAGGCATGTTCTGGTGACACTGACTTGACTCCACCAAGTCACACAGAAACAACAATAATCAAACCAACACAATTAAAAAGAGAAACCAGAGGCTTTGGGATACATGGTCAGGCTCCTATAAGGAAAACTAACCCATTTCTTGGAGAAATATATCAGAAACCAAAGCCAAGCTTTTAGCTTTTCAAACAGAGATCTATAATTTCTTGGGGACAATGTAACAGAGCTTAGGAAAAAGTAGTTGATGATTTTGTACTGGAATATGAGTATTTAAAAAAAAGGAGAGAAAGTCAGATGCTTATGTGGCTTCAAGATGATCAGGAGGCCACAGGAAGAAGGCATGATGTGAATAAGAATAAGGCCATGGGAAGCCACAGGTGGGTTTCCCCAAGAAGGAACACTCCCTCCTGTCCTGAAATCATGACAACAAATCCTGCATCTGTGTGACAACACGTGTCTAGTAAGGGGTGCAACATGTTTAAGATGTCTGGAAACACTCCTGATGCCTGAGAACAAAAATGGCCTGATGAAAACGCAAGTGAGCCAACAAACAAAAAGAACAAAGCTAAGGAAAAACTGAAGCTGCACTGTGAACCACCACGGGGGAAAAATGGGTCAGGAAGACGTATTTCTCCTACCTGGAATCGGACAATGTTGTCAAGTAATTTACACATGTTAGAATGATGATCAGACCATGAAAGAGGTCATGGGTTTCTGATTATCTGAGAAAAGGGAGAAGGAAAAGCCAAGGGCTGGGGCCAGAGGCTTAGGAATAAATGATGGTAAAACCACAAAAGTCCCGAGGAGGTGTGGGTGTCCCAGCCTCCCCTGGCGCCTGCTGGCCTGCTCAGGCATCTCCCTGCAGCAAATCCCTCTCAGGAATCAGGAATCCCTGGCCTCTCTCACAACAGCAGGCATCAAAGCCCAGCTCCCCAGGAGAGCTAAAGTTGCAAAAGGTTGGAGAAAAAGACTTCTTCCACCGCCCCCCCTTCCTTCCCCACTACTTTCTTCAGGTCCACCGCACAAAGGCAGGTGCCAATTTGTAAGGCTGCCTTGGGCGACACCTGACCTGTGGCTCCTGCACGATGAAAAGGGAAGCAGGATGTGAAAAAGGCTTTCAAAGTTCCAACAGTGAGAATTTTTCTCTCCACGGTGAGTACCCACTCTGCAGTCCTACATCACGTCACGGAACCCGTCTGACTTGAAATCCACTTGCCCACGTCTGAGCTCTCCGAAGTGATCAGGGGCAACATTCCATGCTGCCCAAGAGCCTGCGTCAGCAACACCGAAATCACTACTCTGGCAATTAAAAAATTAATCAATTACAAAGTGTGTGCCACCTCAAATAAATCTTTAAATGTTCTTGCCCTATAGGAAAATCCCCACATTTTCCTGCCTTACATCTTTCTCACCAGTTCTCTGGGCAACTCTGCCCTCAGATGCTCTCTGGTCAGCCTGCACTTCCTCTCTACACACAGTAAAATCACTTGGGGGAAAATTCATAAATACAAAATGCAATCATCTAATCTCTTACTATTCATTAAAGCACTTCTCCAAAGAGGGACTTTTTTTTTTTAATTTCCTTTTTAACAAAAGGCCCACTAATAATAGACAGGAATGAGAAAAGGCATCTGAGGGGAGACCTATATATAAACTAGAATCAAAACTCAAATCTAGTTTACTTCTCCACCCTGGCTCCGTTCTATTCTCTATCAATCTAAGGCCTCCTGTCACCATTCTGTCTTCGGAGTCTAGGGCAACTTCTACAAGGCTTGGTCTCACTTAACCTCTGGTTAATCATCCACCATCAGCATGGGCCACTCAGGCTCAAAGACGCTGGCCACAGTACTGCTGTGGCCAAAGAATTATTTCTTCTGCTTCACACTTTTTTTTTAATGTGGACACTGGGGAAAGCCCAAGGGAGCTTAATCAGTTCTTAAGTTGCTAGAAGCATCCACTCCAGTTTACTTTGGCAGCTCTGTCAGGCATGAAATTGTCAAAAGAACACAACAGGATTTGTCTCTCTCTCTTTCTCGCACACACTCTCTCTCTCTCTCTCTCTCTCTCTTTGCTATCTCCAAAGGCTCTGTTTTCTTGCTTTAAAGCTCTGCATCTTGGATGGTATCACACCTACCCAATCAATCTGAGGAACAAAAAACAAGCCTCAAGAATGAGTGCTGATAAAGGAGTCAGGGCAGTGCAGTCTTTTTGCATGCTAATTCCTGCTTCTCCTAGCTGTACCTGCAACCACAGCTCCAAACAGAGTATTTCTCATACAGGGGAAGGTAATTACACTCACAAAGGCACCTCTGTGTCAGGGCCGGGCACCAGGAGCCAGCAGGTCTGGGAGACGGAGGCTCAACAGAGACTCCTGCAGTGAATGCACATTGTCTGGCAGGGGGTAAAATGCCAGACGGAGGGACCTGCAGCATTCAAGACAACAGTGGTGCACCTTGTCTGCGGACGTTATTTAATGCTTCTGGCACCTGTAGTCAGAGCCACCCCTCCTTTCCTACCTTACAGGTTTAGAATTTATTTGGCATGTATAATTGTATATTTTGATCCTGGAGCTACAAACAATGGGCAGCATGTCAGGTCTTGATCCTTAGCATTCCTCTTGGTTTCTCCCCAGTGAGTTAACCCTTGTATACACAGCCTGGCAGCACCTCTCCCGCCCAGTCAAGGGAGAGTGAGGCCCACGTGCCTGGGATTTGAACAGGGTGAGTTTCAGTATCTTGCGGAGAAAAGGCACTGGTGCCAAGACCCGTTATGGGACTGTGTCACTGGTGTTAAAACCAAATGACCCAGCCAACAATTGGAGACTTGATATCGGTGACACTGAAATTACTTCAATTTGAATATGAAATATCAAAACCTATTATTTAGTTTCTTTAGTCTGGGGACTTTCAGGATACTGGCTTCTCCTTAATTTCATTGCAATTCTAACCAAAGCGTCTTGGTGACTCAAGGGTTTTTTCTTTTTTTGTTTTCTTTTGTTTTTGGTAGGAAATGCCACTTCTGTGTTGGTTCTAGTTCTCTACTGTTCTATGGTATGCTGCTTTGCCATCAAGGATGCTCAACATTTAGACAGGCTAGAAATCCCGGAAGTGGCAGAGAGTTTTATTACATGGAATTGTAGTCTCTGAGCATGTCACCTTCACAGAGCTAATCTACAAAACATGTCCCACCGTCTGTTTTCCTTTCCTTTCTTGCCTTCTTTCTTCTGACATCTCCCCACTATCTATTTGCAAGGTTCAGTCTGTTTTTACTCTAAGCGTTTCTACCCTGGAAATCTTAATATATGTACTTACTGTCTTTGTTATCTGCTTCCTCCTGTGTAATACATGCATTTTGTACAACTTATAAGCAACCCCCCATCTTATTGTCAGGTACTTTAATTCTAGCTTTAAAAACATGAACAACTGTAATTACCATCACACATATATTTAAATTCATACAATGCTATTTAGACTAAAACATATGCCACTCTTTGCTCCTCATTCCTTGCTACATCTCCAAATTATCATCTGGATCACTTTCCTTCTACCTAAAGAACATTCTAGAATTTCCTTTAGTAAGGGCCTGTTGGTGGTATGCATTTTCAGTTTTACTAGTCTAAACAATGTCTTTATTTTATCCCTGCTTCTGGAAGACACTTTCACAGAGTATAGAATTCTAGGTTGAAAGGTTTGTTCCTCCACACACTGAAAACACTGTGCTGATGTCTGGCTTTTACTATTCTGGGTTTTTAAGTTGGTTGTCAGTTCAACCATTCTCCTTTGGGGGTACCTGCTGTTCCTTCTGGCCATCTATGGACTTCCCAGCAGCCCTGGTATTCAGCAGTGTCATTGTGACATCTTAATCTGGATTATTTTTATTTATCCCACTTGTGATTTGTTGTGCTTCTAAATCTAAGGACTGATAGCTTTTTAATAGTTCTGGCGAATTTTTAGACATCATCTCTTCTTTCCTTCTGGTTTCCTTTTATACTTATGAGACCATCTCATACTTTCCTCTGTCTCAATCTCTCTCTCTGTTCTGAGTCATTCCCTTATGTTCTAGTTCACTAATTCTCTCTTCAGCTATGTTTAGTCTGTTCTTAAAGCCAGAATTTTGAAATGTTTGGTTTTAAAGTTTAATCGTTATAAATATTTCATCCCTTTTTAAAAAACAAATAAAAACTTCATTTTATATTTCTGATAATTTTGAAATTTAAATCTTGGCAGGTTTAAAAAGCTGCTATCTCTTCTTAAAGTCCCTTGTTTCCTTGTGTCACTTGAGATTTTAGACTCTGAGGTCTGGGTTGAAGGTGGGCTTTCTTTCTTTCTTTCTTTCTTTATTTTTAAATTCTAGTTAGTTGACATACAGTTCAATATTGGTTTTAGGAGTGGAGTTCAGGAGTTCATCATTTACATATAATGCCCACTGCTCATCCTAACAGGTGCGAAGGTGGGCTCATTTCATGAGAACTTGTGTTTGGGGGCACCTGGGTGGCTCAGTGGGTTAAGCCTCTACCTTTGGCTCGGGTCAAGATCTCAGGGTCCCCCCCGGCCCCATGCCATAGGGCTCTCAGCAGGGAGCCTGCTTCCCCCCTCTCTCTGTCCCTACCTCTCTACCTACTTGTGATCTCTCTGTCAAATAAATAAATAAAATCTTAAAAAAAAAAAAGAGAGAGAGAACTTGTGTTTGCTTCTGTCAGGTACGTAGGTGTACTACCAATTCAAGACTCTGACAGCTTGAGAGTTTTCTTATCACCCAAGAAATAGAAATTTAGCATGCAAACCCATGAGACAAGCTTAGAATTCCTAATTATTACCAGGGGCGGCTCTTCCCCTCTCCCTCTCTCTCCCTCCAGAACCAAAGCAATTTTCCTTATAGTCCACTGTGGTAAAAGAGAGCATTTTAATTATACCCTTACACTGAAGGGCTGGCTTACAATTATAACCCTTTGAGGTCCAGGTTTATGGAAGATGAATTTCTTTAGGACCAGGAATTGGATAAGGCAAGAGTAGTCCCTAAAGTAGAGGTATGATGGATGCACTGTCACAGGACTGCTCAACAAGCTCAGCACCTGACAGTAAGTGCCTTGCTTGCCCTCCTGAGTTCTACCCTTCTCTTTTAGACTTAGCATTCTGGGCAGTACCTGGCTGTCCCCTGGGACATCAAGAATTAATGCTCAAGTTCAGGTGTTTGGCAAATGCCTTGAAGGCCAAAGCCAGCCAGCCTCAGGGTTCTGCTTATCTCACCTAAATTTTGGCTTGAATACTCCTGACTAGCTTATAACCTGAAAAGCCTTTTACAAAATACACTAAAGTATATTACCCAACATTTTTCATTGTTTTCAATGGGGTGATCAGCTCAAACATCCTATTTGCCAATGGTTAGAAACCCTATGAGGAGAACCTAATGCCTTAAAGAGATGTTCAAGCTGGCTTGCTCTTGACACATTCCCTTGACAAGTTTCCTTCAAAATGTGCAATATTATACACATAACACCCCCTGATAATTCCTTTTTCACTTTTTCTCCTTGATGTACACTCAATGGAGGCCATCTCTCTGCACTATCAACCACTATGGCTGATCACCTAGTCAAGCCTGGTTCTCATCCTCATGTTCCACCTTTCTACATGCAACTAACTCTTCTTGAAGAAAATGACTTTTCAGAGAAGTAGCAGACCATATTTAAAAAAAAGAAGAAGAAGGAAACAGTCAAAATGTACCATATCTGGGACATCTGGGCGGCTCAGCTGGTTAAGTGTCTGCCTTCAGGTCAGGTCATGATGACTGGGCCTGGGAATGAGTCCCACAAAGGCCTCCTTGCTAGGAGGGCGCAGGGAGGGGGAGGAAGCCTACTTCTCTCTCTGCCTGCCACTCTCCCTGCTTATGCTCTTTCTCTATCTGACAAATATATATATATACATATATATATATATTTTAAGTACCATCTTAATATGGATCTATATATCAGTTCTGCCACTTCCATCAATGGCAGGACACTGTTGGAACAAGAATACAGGCTTTGGACGTCAGAAACCTGAGCTCAGATCACTGCCCTGCCACTTAGCTATACATTCTCAGTATCCCTGTACCTCAAATTCCTCATCTATTAAATGTAACATTCTTAGTGACATGAGAATTTAGATCCAATGACTAGCTTAAAGTACTCAGTACAATACTTAGCAAAAGGAACTTCAATAAAAGGTGATGATATAAAGGTCATTACCATCAGCAATGGAAAGCACACTGTCCTGTTGCAGCAGAAAATGGAAATAGCTGATATAGTCTTTAAACAACTTGCTGCTTAAGTATTACTACTAGATGGTTTACAACTGAATCACAGTAGAGTTTTCTATTTATCAGGCTAAGAGCCAATCTTTAATTTGGCGAAACACCTAATCCTAGGTTTGTACTGGTTTGCTAAATTGATCAGACCCCATAGGGGACAGTGTACCTCCTTAACTTTACAGTCAATAAGCATTTTTTTAAAGATTTTATTTGACAGAGATCACAAGTAGGCAGAGAGGCAGGCAGAGAGACAGAGACAAGGAAGCAGGCTCCCCGCTGAGCAGAGAGCCTATTTGGAGCTCCATCCCAGGACCCTGAGACCATGACCCAAGCTGAAGGCAGAGGTTTTAACCCACTGAGCCACCCAGGTGCCCCTCAATAAACATTTCTTAAACTGGGTACCTTTTTTAAAAAATATTTTATTTATTTATTTGACAGAGAGATCACAAGTAGGCAGAGAGGTGGGCAGAAAGAGAAGAAGGAAAGCAGGCTCCCTGCTGAGCAGAGAGTCAGATGTGGGGCTCGATCCCAGGACCCTGGGATCATGACCTGAGCTGAAGGCAGAGGCTTTAATCCACTGAGCCACCATTAAACTGGGTACCTCTTAAGTGAATGCATCAGTTACAATTAGAAACCAAATAAATGGAAGGACAGATTAGCAGAAATGTATCTATCATTTCTAGAAAACATTCAGAGTACCCTATTAGCAATGGATTAGTAGCATCATCCTCAGTATTTTTAAGCATGAAAGACTGCACATTATATTCCAAAAGTTTAATTAAAATAAAAGACTGTTGGGGCGCCTGGGTGGCTCAGTGGATTAAGCCGCTGCCTTTGGCTCAGGTCATGATCTCAGGGTCCTGGGATCGAGCCCCGCATCGGGCTCTCTGCTTCGTGGGGAGCCTGCTTCCTCCTCTCTCTGCCTGCCTCTCTGCCTACTTGTGATCTCTCTCTCTGTCAAATAAATAAAAATCTTAAAAAAAAAAAATAAAAAAAATTAAAAGACTGTTGTGTTAAAACTAATCCTGCAGGCACTCAGCAGAAAATAGAAACAAAAACTCACAACAAAAGAACAAAACACTAACTTGATAAAAATGACCTCTGGAAAGCTAGGTCATCTGTCACATGGGACTAGGAGACCAACATTTTATTGTTGTATACTCTTTTAAAGACTTTTTTTTTTTTTTTTTAATTTGACAGACAGATCACAAGTAGGCAGAGAGGCAGACAGAGAAAGAGATGGGGAAGTGGGATCCCTGGCGAGCAGAGAGAACCCGAAGTGGGGCTATATCCCAGGCAGGATCACAACCTGAGCTAAAGGCAGAGGTTTTAACCCACTGAGCCACCCAGATGTCCCTGTAGTATACACTTTTATATCTGCATTTTCTTCTTTTAAAAACTATTTTGCCTACTAAAACTGATTTTTAAAAAACATGGGGCACCTTCATGGCTCAACTGGTTGTGACCAACTCTTAATTTCAGCTCAGGTCATGACCTCAGGGTTATGAGATTGAGTCCCAGGTTGGGCTCTGCACTGGGCATAGAACCTGCCTGGGATTCTCTCTCACACTCTGTTCTGCACACCCTCTCTTCTTCTTTTAAACAACAACAACAACAACAACAACAAACCAAAAAACCTTTATGGCACTAATCATTAAAGAACTATGGCACTTCATGGTTATATTCTATTCCCTCCCTGAGCATTGGTCACTTTGAAGGCAATGATAGCATATTCATCCTTGTAAGTGTCAGGCCTCAACAAATATTTGGTGAACAAATGGAAAAATGATTTTTAAAAAATTAATAATTTCCCAATATTTTAAAATTTCTTTATGAAGTTTAAAAATTTTAATTCCAATACAGTTAACATAGTGTTAGCTTCAGGTGTACAATGTAGTCATTTTCTAACATTTTTAAGAACATTTTCTAGTCCTCTTTTAGCACACTCAACTTCCCTTAGGTAGTGTTTTATTAAAACAGTATTTTTCAAGGTGCCTCCTTTTATTTCCTATTCCAAAGTCCAAAGAAGAATGCCTGACCCAGAGACAGCTGTTGACCACACAACATCAGAAACTACCCAGGACTGGGGCAGAGTGGAAGGAACCAGGTATTTCTACAAGGTTATCCATTAGTTGATATCCCATAATTTATAATTAATAATAACACATCATGCAAACTATGTGCTAATTTCTACCTTATGTCCTTTACATGCATTATTTTCATAAATCCTGACAACAATCCTATGAACATGTACATACTACGACTCTCCTCATTGATGCACCTAGAACACAGAGATAGGAAGATATAAAGTCTTTTTCTTTCCAGTTTGTTTTTTTTTTCCTTAATGCAACCTTTAAGCATAATATGGATAACATCATATGACTTCCAATATTATTCTCAAATTCTCACCATATTAGATACAAAACCTGGACCCTTGAGGTATTTGACATCCTCTTCTGAATTTCAAAAATTCTGCCTTTTAATAAGCTGTCCAAAATGTGCATATCCGTGGAGGGAGGGTATTTTTGACAAAGCCATCAGGAAGGCACACCAACAGCTATCACTTGGAACAACAAAAGCAATACGGCCGCTGCCAGGTTACCTGGGGCTTTTGGTACAACATAATGAGATTCCTGTTGCTACTCTGCTTAACATAGGAATTTAAAAAAATAAATAAAGGGCCCTTTTGCCTCACAATGGATAAAATAACTTTAATTTCTACAATTTAAAGAGCTGACAGATCTACCATGTTCTTAGTCTAAAAAAACAAAATAGAGCAAAGTGGATTGTTCTCCCAGGATCGCCACCGTATTCAAATAGCACTGGCTACAAAAAACCATCAGCAAGAGCAGTAAGCTACCTGCCCCAGCCTCAGCCAAGCCAAGTTCATGATGCTTAGCGCCATCTCAACTCTTTCCACTTCCACTCTCACTGTCGACCATGACCCCAAACCTGCCAGCTATGACTCCCTGTCTGCGCTCAGCACATAACTCTGTGGTCAAACTTCCCCCAAACAGCCAGCACGTGCTCTCTCCTATCTGGCTCAACAGACCTTTATGTGATAGCTCAGGTTTCAAAGAGAGGCTGGACTGAGTTAGAAACCCAGCCCCCTACTTACTTACAAGGTCTGTGACCTTAGACAAATTACCCAAACCCATCAAGACTTCTTTGCCTCGGTGGTAACTTGGAGCTTAAAAACAAAAAAACAAAAAACAAAAAACCTCCGAAAAACAAACAAACAAAAAAACACCACTACTATCTGCCTCCTCGGCCGTAGGACGAATTAAATGACACAACGTAATATAGAGCTTTAAGCACAGGGCCTGCACAGGTAAGCGCTCAGTCACACGACCTCCAAAGAGCCTGTGTGCCATTAGGCACGTACATGCATTCTCTCTTTCTCTCTTCTAAGCCTAGGCTGTCTCTACTGCCTCTCCTGAAATCCTAACACCATATTCGATCTTGCTATCTTCAGATGCTTCAAATCCTTCTATCTCTAGTGACTCTTTTTCCTCTCTGTCTATAGTTAGCCACAGTTCTCGTAACAAAATTGAAAAAGGCAATGAATCTCTCAACCTCCTCTTTCCCGAACATCCTTCCACTCCTTTTCTTCAAGTTTCTGTACTCTTTTTCTTCTTTTCTTTCACAGTAAAAGCTTTAAGCTGAGTGGTCTGTAGCTGCTAATATTTTCTCATATAGTTTTCTACTTCTGCCATTCTACTTAAATTGATTTCTTAAAAATAACTGCTGACCTCCATCTTTAAGTTCAAAGACCTTTTTTCTTGGGCTTTATCCTGTCTGGTCTCTGTTGCACTTAATACCACTCATCGCTACCCCCCTCCCCTGTACTTTATCCCTCTACCAACTCCTACTAACAACTGTTCATTTCAGTTCTCCACCTGAGAGCTACTTCTGGTTTTTTCCATCCATTCTCCTTTCTGCCACCTAGATGCGGGTGGTCTCCACATTGCATCACTGGTGTCCCATTGGCTTGGAGATATTACCCACTCTCCTAGTTTCACACATGCAGATGACCCTTAAAAGAGCCTTTCGAGTCCCCAGCCCTCTGACAGGGTCTGATAAGGCTTTGGTTCTATACTCAGTAAGGCAGGGCAGGACAAACACCACACAGGGAGTCAGGTGATAGGCTCTCATAGCCCCACCCCTGCCTACTAAGTCACCTGGCTAAATCTAAGATTTGTGGGCTTCTCATCTCAATTAGAGAGGTAACACCCGATAGAGGATCTTGCGAAGTTTCTGCAGCTTCTTAAATATCAAAAAATTCTAAAGTTTACTGTATCCAGGTGCTCAAGCCAGGAACCTGAGAGTCATCTTTTATTCTTTATTTTTCACCTTGCCACACTTTCCAAGAATTTATGAGACGGATTCTCAAACATCCTCTCACACTGAAAATAAAACATTGATACAAATATACACATATATTTGTGGCAAACATATCTAAATTTAAACTGATAAAAAACAAAAAACCCCAAACATATCCCCTCTATCCCTCTATCTTCACCATCATTTCCCACCATCCCCAGCCGAGATCCTCCTAACAAGCCACCCACCTTTGGTCTCAAGCTCCTACGTGGCATGTCCATACTGAAACTGAATTATCCTTCTTCAGACACAACCCTGATCATGCCATTTGTCTTTGCCTTCCACTGGTGAAAAATGACCTCTCCTTTAAGGCTACCTCTCCTTCGGAAAGCCTTTCTGTCCTTGCCACTGAGCCCTACTTCCTCAAGGACCACGTGCACACCCCGACAGCCCTTCCCAATTGCACACATGCTGTATTCCAAGGATCTTCTTACCTGTCTGACTGCTCCATGTGATGGTGAACTTCTTAGAAAACCATGCAATTTTTATTTGTTTGTATCCGCAGTGTCCAGGGCAGAACTTGCTGGGTGAAGGAATAGATGCCTCCAGAAATGAGAAATCAAGCTCTCAATCAGATGTTTTCTTTACATCTGATGTCCCCGGTATCATAATCTTTGGTCACTACTTGCCAACTCACTCACTTTCTGTGCTCTAATATCCTTGTTTATAACTTGGGAACACCTGGCTTTTGCTTGCCATTCGTTTGCTCAACAAATATTTATCAAATGTCTATTTACGTGCCACAAACGGTTACAAGCAGTAGTGAAGAAGCTAGCTCTCTGGTATCAGAGTACACTCTAGATGAGCAGACACCAACACACACACCCACATCAAAAACTAGCAGATGGTACTGGGTGCCCTGAAAAGAACTGGAAGACGGCACTAGGACAGTGAGCAACCTGCCTGTTTTTCTGAGCAAGCCTCTGTTGACCTAAGACATGAAGGGAAGAACCTTCAGGCAGAGGGAGTGAACTCGGAATACCTGAATAAAAGAAAGGCAGCCAGTGTAGCTAGCAGAGGATGGTACAAAATGGAGGGTGGAGAAGATGGGGCCACGGGGCAGGAGCTGGGACTCTATTCTAAGTGCAGCAGGAACCTGCGAGATGGTTTTCCATCAGGGACCACAGTTTCTGTAGGGCACACTTATTTCTCATTTCCTTTGGTTTCTGTTCAAATATCATCTCATCTGAGTGGCTCCATGGATCATCCTATTAAAATGCACCCCCCCCCCCCCCACATCCCATCCTGCCTTGGCCCTTCTCCACTCACCTGTCTCCTTTTCCTTCAAGGATCTTAGTATCACCTGATGTCAGAGATTTGGGTTTGGTTTTGTTTTTTTTTTTTTTAGTAGAGCTGACACAATATTACATTAGTCTCAGGTGTACAACATAGTGATTCAACATCTCTGTATGTTACGCTGAGCTCACCTCAAGTGTGGCTACCAGCGGTTACCATACAACTCTACTGCAGTGTCACTGACTCAATTCCCTATGCTGTGCCTTTTGTCCCTGCAGCTGATTTGCTCCATAACTAGAAGCTGTACCTCCCCGTCTTCTTCACCCATTTTGCCCATCCCTCCGCCTCCCCAAGAACAAAAATTAGTTTTCTTGATGGCTGACTTTTTCTACCCACCAACTCCTGAGCAGGGAAAGGACTCTGCACCTACCAGTCGGCTTTCATCAGAAGTATGATGAATGCATTCCCAATCAATTAATCTGATTACACTTTAATAGATCAATTCCGGGGACAACAGATTTAGGGGAGTCAAGAATCAAAATGAATAAGCCCATGAGGAGGGTTTCACAGAGGCTCAGAGGAAAGACAAATGTGGGAGAGGTAGGGGGTGAGAACCAGCAATGGAGCGGCTGTAAAACCATGAAGTGGCCCTCGGTGTTAGAAAATTCGCAGGGCACCACTGTCCCCAAGGGCACGACGGGTGGAGCCCTGAACTCATAAAAATAGATATTTTTTAAAATGTTATTTTTTTTTAAGATTTTATTTATTTGACAGACAGAGATCACAAGTAGTCAGAGAGGCAGGCGGGGCGGGGGGGGAGCAGGCTCCCCGCTGAGCAGAGAGACCAATGTGGGGCTTGATCCCAGGACCCTGGGATCATGACCTGAGCTGAAGGCAGAGGCTTAACCCACTGAGCAACCCGGGCACCCCAAAATAGATATTTTTAAAAGCTGCTAAATTGAGTAATTATTCTTATGTACTCCTATGTTATCAAGCTCAAATTGCTAAACTGTTGTGATCTAATAAAATCTACTAATACAAAAACAATGCACATGCCCCTTGACCTAAAAATTTTAATTGCTAGGAATTTATCATTTGTATATACTCACAAAAGTATGTCAAAATATCTCGCAGGGATATTCACCTTGTCATTGCTGGCAATACCCCCAAACTGGAAACAACATGAACACCTATCAACAGGAAACCGCTTAGAAAAACTCTAGAAAAAAATTCTACACAGCTCTTATATAAAATGAGGAAAGAACTTTAAGGTATATTGTGTGCACTTGAACCTCACGTAACACTGTGTGTCAACTATAGTTCAATTAAAAAAAATACTGTGTATTTAGAAATATTCTAAATACACACACACACACACACAGCTCTGATATTGAGCCAATATGTGATATACAGAGAGAAAAAGAAAGGGAGAGAGGAGAGAGAAATACTGATGTAAACAGAAAGGTTTTCTTTTCTGAAGGATAGGTAACAAAGAGTGGTTATCCTTTGAAGAGAGGAGGGAAACCGGAAGTAGTAGAGAATCTTTCTCACATGTGTTTCTGAATTATTTGATTTTTTTGCAACGTGAACTTGTATTTTAACTTTTAGAACACACAAACAACATCTCCTGGAGACAACTAGCAGACGAAATAGGAATGTACCCGATATATCATTACTAGCTTTCTGACTTTATGGCCAGTAGCTCCAACGGCTCATTCATGTACACTCCATAAACAAACAGACATACACAACATGCATGCATGCGTATGAAAACTGTATGTGAACACTGTTGAATGCAGTGGGACAAACGCTTTTGGTTAGAACACAGCAGACACACAGCCACATCCCCAGGTAACCACCTTCCAAGGTAGAGCTGATGCGTAATTCGTGATTAAACAATCTGAAAGCGGTTGCCAACAATGCTTGCTGGCCTGGCTGTCAGTGCCTCACAGACCTCAGGGACCTCACTGTCCTCAGAAAGAGACATAAATTGGCCCACTGCTTAAGGAAGCATCTTTGTAGCCTCTATGAGCCATGTTCCCATTTAATGTGAAATGAGGTTTCTTTCTGTTCCTACAGTGTAATCCATTCCCTTATCAAAGCTCTCTGTTGGCTCCTATGGAAAAGGCACCATCCAAGAGAAGAGGGATCAGAAGATGGATACCATCTCCTCTTCTAGGACAGAATGTATTTTATTTATTTTACTTATGCTCCAGAGGCTTATGCAGTTAAACAAAATTTATGTAGGGAAAGGGAAGTAAGACCTCCTACATTCTTAAGAAAAGTAGTGTATGTTGCAGGTTTTGTTAAACAAACAAACAAACAAACAAAAACCCAAAACAGCAAAACCAACTACATTATATTCAAGTAGCTCCTGCAGGGGCAGTTAATTATCCTGCCCTGACTTCAATCACCCACCTAGTCTGCACAGGGGCTTGATCTCTTAATGTTACCAAAAGAAGGGGGGGCTTTGTTTGCAGAGTTCACAGTATCTGCTCTAAACTATTTCTAACCTCAGGAATGTGAAATGTTTACCGCAGCCACTTTTTTTTTCAGTTGTAAATGTATTTCTAAAGCAAATATTCTAATTACCATTTACTGGGAAGTCAGAGAATAGCTGGGCATTTTGCAAGTCAATTCAGGAGAAAAATAGGAAGACTGGTTAAGTCCAATTTAGGCGAGGTTAAACAGCAGGCTTAACCACACAGACAGAGCCGCTCACTGAGCACCGCCCTGGGTCCCACATTGTCATGTTAACGACAACAAACAGAAGACCCGAGGGCAGGAGAATGAAGATCACCAGTCCACACTGAGAGGAGGACGTCAGTTCTCTCTCTCCCTTTTTAAAGACCCACTGGCAGAGATGCATACAAGTTCTAAAGTATTAGGTCACTCCTGGTCAGGTGCATTTTTCTACCCAATGACGAGGAGAAACAGGAAAACCTTTATTACTGAAAAGCACTATCCTGAAAGAAAATCACATTAAACCACACAGAAATGCAAAAGCTGTGATGCCTGGACAAGGACGGCTCTTGAATTGCTAAATGACTTCTGACCAGGGAGGGTTGGGGGACGGTGAGCAGGGCCCAGAGGAGAGCCAGTCTCCAGAAACAAAACCTGCGGGTTAGCGTAAGGGAGCGGAAAGGTGAACTCCGCTGAGTGAGGTCTAGACTGGGTCTTAGCCGATGCAGCCGATGACACCAGTGACCTGCAGAAAGGATGAGACTGCCAACTCACTCTCTTGCACAGAAATCAAGTTTCCCGAAGCTCAAGGTGGTAGTGACCTCACTTGGTAATTATCATTACACCAAAAGCGGCGTTTTGTAAGGAGGCACCAAGCCCTGCGGAATGCCTCTGAACTAGATTAAACCACCTGGCTAGTAATTAAGCCAACTTTATATGGGAGAGGTCTCTTGCTCAAACTTGAGCAGTCCTGCTCATTTCAGGAAAGCAACTGCAGCACGGAAGTGGAAACAAGCCACCTCGGAGCCCCAGCGTCAGCACAGACGCCGGCCCCCCGCAGCCTCTGCCCTCCTAACTGCGAAACCTGGAGCCTTGCTCCTTCCCAGGGGCCGGAGAGGAGATTTCGGGTTGGAAACGCCGTGAATGTGCAAAGGGCTCGCTCTCAGTCTTGTATCATTTGCAGGTAGTTTAACAGTCTCCGTTTCTGTGTCATCAAACAAGTTTTTACCATTTTATCTTTCGAGACATTTCGATAGCAGTCACTGCCATAGTGCCTAAGTGCTTTCCCCCAGACAGCCCACTGAAAGACGGCATGGCATCTTGTCAGAATGACGCGCTGCCACATTGTGTTACAGTCTGCAAGGAGCCTACAAATTTAGAAAGGAAGATGATTTTTCTTCAAATTTATCAATGCTACGCTTCGTGACAATACGGCGATGAGTTCCTTTGCGGCTGGATAATAGTTTGGTAGATGAAACGGCTCTAACAGTGTTCTCCGCCACACAATCACACCCTGAGCATTTGAAGTGCTACTTAAAATACCGGCATATTTGTTCCTAAACACCACACATGCCTAAATATAAAGCATGTTTTCCCCCTAGGTCCCCAGAAAAGAAGGGGTCACATTATATTCAATTCTAACAAGTCTCGGGTCAGGGGGTACTTTTCCAATCCTTTCACCCTGGGAAGTACAGAGTGGCATTCCGGGGAAGAGCAAATTTGCTCGAAACGACGTCAGCTGTTACTAACACTGGATGCCTCCCAAGATCACCTGCAAAGCTTGAGTTTTAAAAAAAGGGTGAAAAAGTCTTCCTGGGAGTAGGATGTCACAAATGCTGTGCTGGATGTCAAAACCAGGCACAGGAAGTTCACTCTCAAAAGCATATTGGTTGTTACACTATGGGACCAGGTATGTCCATTAGGGATGAACGGGGAAGCAGAGAAAAGAAACAATTGTCCTAATGTTTTGTGTCTGTGGGATAAAGCTTCCAGGGATGATAGTGCACACAGAGCCCGAAAGTGCTTCACCTTGCCAGCGTGGGATACAGATGAACACAAGGCCCTCCTTGAGACCACGTGAATGGCTGATTCAAAAAGCGGTGATCAAAACACTGATTCAAAATTCTTACAAAGAGTTTGCACAGAGTAGCACAGAGTATTTCTTGATACATATGTACAGAAAAGAGTAATACCAATTTTATGTGATGGGATTTTGTATATTTATGGGGAAATAAATGACAACTATTTTATGTAAACATTTGACTTCAGGTTTACTTATTCCTGAAGCTTTACTTAGTCAAGTTGGCCATGAAAAACATTTTTTAAACCTTCTTACTGAAAAATGGTAAACACCTTATGCTTGATAAAGCCTTAGAGCTGCACATATATGGAGCTAATTCTAATAGATTCCAATTCAACTTTTTGGTAGAGGATTGTGAATAACAAATATCAAGAATTTTCTGAAAGCCCAGTTTTGCAATTATTCCAAGAACTGTTTTCCAAATGAAAAATACATATGGACAGGGCCGGAATGTACAGGATCGGGAAATAAATTCTCCATCTGGTACAGGCTTTTCCTGGAACTGAGAGCTCAGCCTGTCTTCCGAGAAAGGGCTCCCTGTGATCCTTCCATCTATCCTTTACGGAGGGCAGCGCTGGGAACTAGGGTTTTGCACCAGTAACAAAACCAAATAAAGTTCCAGCCATTGTTGCTGTAAGGAGCTACGCAGTTGGGGACCGTTCACCTCACAGTCAACCGTGATCAGTGTGTTTTGAGGATGGCTTTTTGACAGCGGGCGTGAAGGTGCCCTACGGGCCCCAGTGGAACGTCTTCTCCAGGTACCAAAATGTGAGGAATCAATTTCACACCGAGGAGAAGTTTACTTACATAGTTCGCCCCGTTTGCTAATTTAGAAGATGAACACGGAACCTAATAATTGACTAAAAGGAAAGTTACCTTGTAGATCCCAAAGAACCCCAGGTCCCTCACAACAGACAGGGCACTGACTCGTGGACCAGTAGTGATTTCTCCAGCCACTTGCAAACGGATCTTGACGATTTCCAAAGGATTTGTGAAAATCACCTGGGAGCCTCCTGCCTAAAAGAGAGAAAAAGTAAAGATTTAAGACCAAAGAAGGGTAAAGGTAAGATGGGTTAGGAAGAGTGGGGGAATTATCCTCCATGGAGTGCAGAATATCCTATCTTCAAGAGACTATATAAGACAGTGACGAGTCTGAATCAAAGATACAGCTACTGCCAAAGAGACTTTGGGTACTGAGGTCCTATTTCCCTCACTCAGAAGTTGAAAGGAAAAAACCAGAGACCAATGTCTCCCGGCCTCACCAGTGTCTTTACATGGAAATGACAAAGATTCCCTGAAGCACAAATAGCTGCCATCACAGGGCTCAAAGCCAAGGGCACAAAGGCAACAAGAGAATGAAAATCAAAGAGTATCCAAATAAAGATGCACTGACCTGATTGTCAGAAAAGGAGGAGACAGGGCGGACACAGGTTCTCCCATGATGGACCTCCTGACTCTGGCAATGACTCAAGAAATGCCAGAACATGTAAACGCAGATGAAAGCTATTTTTTCTTCTCTTAAAAAATCAGGTCCATCATCAAACACCCTTTTATGGGGTCGCATATTCTTATAATTTTATTTATGTACTACCTGTGTAAGATTGCTCTTTTCACAGAAGATAAAGGTCCAAGTAGTAAAAATATGCATTAAATCAATTATGGCCCAAACTTTGAGCAATGTGTGTTATTTCATTCCAGCAGGGGCTGGGTGCCCCACCCCTGTGACCATCGGTGGAAATCTTTAAAGTGTACTATAAGGGAAATTTTAAGCTAGTTATTTCAAAGCTAAGCCTGTATTTATGATAAGCAATTACATTCTTTCCCACTGTACTTCAACTTGTTATTCCTTGTCACACATACATTAAATTTTTATTTCATCCACACTCAGGCTGATGCAGGGTATAGCTCAGAATCCTGACTGCACAGTGACGTTACCACAGAGCGATGTCACCACAGCCACAATGCTGCTATTTTACAGCTCAGTCGGTGCCATCATGGTAACAAGCGTGATGTGGACTCACAGGACACAAAACTACTTCTGGCTAGATTCCCTGACATCATTAACCAACGTATGCGACCTCACCAAAGGGCCAGTACTAACCAACAGTGGCTGCAAAGATGATCTTGGAAGTATAACTTAAAACTACTTCGGAACAAAAATGAGATAACGTAAATATCTGATGCTGGGGATGCATTAAATGAATTTGAGTATGTCATGCAATGAGTACTATATGCTGCCAATAAAAATACTGTGGAAAATGTTCAACATACATCCTGGGAAGTAAAAACCCTCCTACTGAAATCCATGTCCAGCTGTCCCCGTTATTCCTTACCATCGTGTACGGAATACACGAGTGCAGTGCTTTTGAGGTGGTAGGATACAAGTGGTTTATTTTCTTTTCTGCTCTATTTTGTATTTCTTCTACATAGATCATGTATTACCTCTACAAAGAAAAACAAATACCTCTACGTAACCTACCTGATATACATAGCAACATTAGCCAAAAAAAAAAGAAAGAAATCTGTTCACCCATTAATTCTCTATAAATCAAATTGCTTTTCTACCTTTACTAACTTGATCCCTTAATCAAGACACACTTGTTGTTAAAAACAGACCAAGCTTTCCACTCTCTGCCCACATTACAACCGTTCCCAAGGCAGCGGTACTGCCCGGTGTCTTGACTGCCACACGGACCGGTCCTTCTCACTTGCTTGTTTTACCCCCCACCCCCCACCCCCACCAGCTCTCCTAGGTGGCTCTTGGGAGATGGGCCAAACAACCCTGGTAGAAAAAAACCTAGAACAGATGCATCAAAAGGCCCAGGAAAGGCCCTTGTAAAGTGGGAAGAAGAGCGTGCGGCGACACGCCCGGAGGCCCATGTGTTCTGGTCTGCACAGACATTAGGCTTCCTTTTCTCTTTGGCTTAGAAGAGCCATGCTTTGCTCCCACACTGCTGTGACCTGCAAGGAGGTGGCGGGGCCAACCTATAGCCTGTCTACAGCCCTTCAGCATTCTGTGGGGTTGCACCTGCATCGCTGCACACGACGCGTGACAGGAGTTAAGGTCGGCAGAAGGAAATGAGGAGACGGACCCAGCTTAGTAATAGCACCAGTGGCACAGTGAGGATTAGGTTTGTGCTTCTTAATCCAAGCTCTTGAGTTGTAGAAATGAATAAAAACTTATCTTGAAATCATGCATGGGAGCAGAACTGCTGAGAAAGATTTGCGGAGTTGGAATTAGTCTGAGACTGATTTTTAAAAGCTCAGAAGTTGGCAAGAGCATCTCTATCAAGGGCAGAAGGGAGAGTGGTCTGCATACACTGATCTCAAAGAACAGCACAGGAACAAACGCAAAGCAGATGCAGCACACACTGCCTGCAGGCAGAGGGGAGGTAGCTGAGCACATCCTGGGAGGACCAACCCCACCCCCCTGGTCCCTTTGAGTCAAACCACCTCACCTCATACGAGTGCTTGGGACACGGGAGTGACTCTAAACCTGATTCTTTTCCGGTCTCCTAGAGGGACAGTTCTCCTCTCCGGCTGCATATTAGTCACTTTAAGAGCTCTGAAAAGCAGTGACTTCTAAATCCTACTCCAGACAAATAAGAAATTCCACAACGACCCTTTTACAAAGTGCTCCTGCGTGATTAAGATGTGCAGTGAGAGCTGACGATCGCCTGACTTCACTGCATCACCTCCAGACCCCTCTGAATTCGGAGAGGCTGCTAGACAGGCCTCCCTACAGCTGGGATTTCTAATACCAGTTTTCCACTTCTTTCAGAAAGCAACTTTTACGGTTTACATGTGACCTCACAACAAACTTCTACAGATCCACGTGGTGCCATTAGTAAAGGTACAATTCTTAGGTACAGAATTGCTCTCACTTGTTCTCTTCCATCTGTACAAACACTTGTCAAAGTTCATGTTGTATATATACAAAATAAGAACTTAATACTCCATTCGCTGACTCCAAGCCAATCAATAGATACTGATTCTCTGAGCACAGAAGAGTGAATTCTAATCACTACGGACAATGCAAAAGTCAGATCCGCTTCAGACAGCTGCAGGGAACAGACACAGTGGGAAGAGAGGGTAGGGATACCGAGAAAAAAGGACGGGCTCCTTGCCTTGGGTGGGCTCAGAAAGAAAGAGCAGACGGATTCAAAGTGGCACACTGTAAAGGTTCCGAAGATGAAGCGGTCCTTTGCAGTCAAGCTAGAGGGAAACGGGAGACTCCGAGGCACCGACAGACGATGCTGATCACCAGATGCGCAGTGTCTGGGCATCGCCACGACTTGATCACTGAGTAGCACGCTGGCTGCAGCTGTCCTGACTCCTGGCCTATTGTCCATTCACAGTGCCTTACCCTGTGCCTCCTTTGGGAGATCAAAGCCAGCGGGCTCCGCGGGCTGCCAACAGGAACACCTATTGTGTGTGCCGGCTTGGTGCCCCTCATCACTGGAGAGACCTGGCTGTGTGAAGACGCTCCTATGTGTGCGTGTGCAACTACGTCACAGATCACTTCCCTGTGACTTTCCGGAGTCTGTGGCAAGTAGAATGGGCGAAGACCTTCGACACTAGGACTGGCTCTGTGTGGTATGTCGTCTTTACGGTGGGCACACAGACTCGTCTACAGGTCTCCTGGTGTGCTCCTTCTTGCCGGAATCGTAGCTGCTACCCAGCCTCTGCATCCATCTAAAGACAAACACGCACTCATGGCAGACACCTCTGCCACCTGATCATACCTTCACTCACATCATAAAGATTCATCACATATTCATAAGTAATCATGCTCAGTTTGTCCTAAGAACTCCAAGGACGTGAGGTGAGTGAGAAAGCATGCCTGTTCTCAAGGAGCTTGAAATAGGAGTGAAGGAATAAATATTAATGAAGCACCCCTTACTGGCCACTGGGGTATTGCTCTGCGTGGATTACCTATCTCCAGCCCTCCCAGAGGTCTTTCTTCTAGATTTTACAGAAGAGAAAACTGAGGCATAAAACATTAAAGGAACTGCTATGGGCTGAACTGTGTCCAACAAAATTCATAGACTGAAGTGAGTCCTAACCCTCAGCATCTCAGAGGATGACTGTATTTGGAGACAGGCCCTTTCCAAAGGCAGCTGAGGGAAGAAGAGGTCGTATGAGTGGGTCCTACCGCAACGTAACTGCGGCCCTACTATGTGTCATAAGAGCCAACTGAGATACGAACACGATCGTGCACACAGAAGAGACCACGTGAGTGCACAGAGAGAAGGCAGCCATCATTGAGCCTAGAGAGAGGCCTCAGAAGAAACCAACCCTGCTGACACCAGCTTGGACTTCCAGCCTCCAGGGAGGCGAGAAAATGAATTCATGTTGTTTAAGTCACCCAGGCTGTGGTATTGTTACAGCAGCGCGAGCAGGCCAATCCAGCACTTATGCGGGGCTACGCAGCCAGCGAGCAGAGGATTTTCAACTGGGTCCGATAAATACATGCCTTGTGAGGAGAAAAAAGCGGCACGTGGGAAGAAAGGAAATTATAATACACAAGAGGTAAGGTCCAGACAAATTGCCATGGCAATCTGAAGGCAGGCAAGATTTCTGCTGGCTGGGATAATGTGGGGAGGCGGGAAGGCACATAAGAAAGTAACGCATCAGCTGCTGACTGCATGCAATTCGGATTTAGCTAATCCAGGTGGAGAATGGCACAAAGGCACAGTGATGGGGGCCTGCCACACTCACAGGGTGCAGAGACCCACCACCACACCTGTCCAAGCGAAATCTTAGTAAGAGTGATCATTACGGTGAGATCAACGTTTTCCTCCACTGGCATTTATTTGGGTGCTTACTATGTACCAGGCACGATGCCAAGAGTGCTGTAAGAATCTTCCCTTTCGTCCTCATCATAGAAGGTGGGTAATATTCTTCCAGTTTTATAAGAGAACAAAGCAAGACCAGAAGGGTGAAAGAGCTCATGTAACATGCCCGAGATCACAAAGCTGGGAAGGGGGAGCCTGGACGCAGAGCACACCTGCTGGAGGCCAGCCGTGCCCTCACGCCACAGAGCACCGCACGTCCTGGCAGCTTGCAGAACCCGCCAGCCACTCACACAGGGCCTGCGGGGCTGGGAGACAGACAGTTAAGATAAGGCCACAGGCGGCCAAATCATGGGAGGCCTCGAATGCGATGCCGAAGACTCCGGCTCCATCCTGCAGACAGCACCTTCCACTGCATGTGTGCCAGGAGGAGAGCAGGTCCGGAATAAAGTCTGGGAGCTGGAGAGTGTCATGACTAATATCTGTGTCTCAGAAAGACGACTGGATAGCAGAAGGGAGAGGGTTCAGGAGGGAAGGAGAGCCCTGAGGCAGGGCTGAAAATCAGGATTTTAGCAGACTAGATGGGAGATTAAAAAAAAAAAAAAAAGGCCAGAATCAGAACTGCACTGATCAGGTAGGGGGTGGGGGTTGTGTGGGTAATGGATGTAGTAGAGAGCACCAGGCCGGGCTGCTGAATGCCGGGCCAAAGAAGTATGTAGTAGCAAAGAAAGGACCCAGCGTTTTACATCTGTGTAACAGGAACACAGGGACGTAAGGGTTGGGGGACACTACCAGAAGGCAATGGAAAGGTGTGCTGGGAGCAGGGATGGAGACAGATGAGAGTGTTACCCCACATCTGTGCTAACCAAAGGCAGGAGCTTACATGGGCTACAGGGAGATGAAACACCGAGAGTGGAAACCCAAGAAGTGATGAGAAGCCTCTGCCACAAACCAGAGTGTACAGCAGTCCAGGCACAGAAGTCAAGAAAGGGACTTCCAGAAGGAAGAGCTAACAGTGAAATGGCCAGCAATGCCTGCCGGCACAGGAAGGCGAGGTCCCGCACATGGTGTGATCTGTGACCAGGAAGATGGGAAAATGGAGGCTGTGGAATTAGAGTTTGTATAATCCACATTTTTAAGGGAAGGGAAAGGCAGAGGTGATATCATATATGGAGGCAAGCAAGGTAGAATGCAAACATATTTAGCGTAATTAAGGAGAAAAGTAAGATAAAACAGAACTGGGGATGGTTATGTTACACTTATACAAAACAGCAGATGGGTTCTGCATAGGGGAGGAGAGGAAAGCAGGGTGTGAAACCGGGATTTTCTGTACTCCTTCTGCTCCAAAGATATAGAAAAATATAGTCAAATGGGTCAGGATTCAGCAAAAGGAGATGACGAAAGTTCCGAAGCATAAACCAAACGTAAAAACAAATGACCTCTGAGAATCAACAGTAAACACAACGTCCTGGCTCTCCAGAAGTTATGGTGAGCTTTTAGCCCAATGTGCAACACAGACAGGTCAACAAGGTAGCTAATGACTTCTGAAGACAAGTCCAGGGCAATGGCTCATGCATTCCCCGCCTCAATTCCGACAGACGGAGACACAGCAGGCTGCAGTTGCCCATGTGCTGGTTAGGGCTGTGATGTGCACTTGCCCGAGGGGACCCAGAGCCATGGGAGGCACCCATGGATCCCTGAGACCCTACCCCACTGAGTGCACAGGACCTGCAGGTGAGGAACGAGTCAGTTCAGTGAGATGGGGACTCTTCCCTGGGCTGTTACCAGGTACTGGGCACTGCCCAATGCACTGTAGTGAATACCAGTGTCACTATGACAAACTATTTTGTAGCATTTTTTTTTTTAAAGAAATTGTGTGCCCACTCTACAGCAGCTGTCTAAGAGCACACAGAACTAAGAAGAGCTTCACCCCTACGGAGCACACGTTCTAGAAGTTAATTATAGGATTATGTAAAGATGAAATGAAAGCATGCACATAAAGCACGTATCCCAGTGCTTAGCATGCTACTCAGTCAACGGTACTGATCACCATTAACAAATTCAGGACAGAACTGTTTAGGTGAATTTAGCTTACCAAATGCCCTCAAAGCCAGTACAATGAGCTCCCATTTTGTCTCTCCCTAGAAATCTGTAAATTAAACGTTCTTTCTGAGGAAAGCACAGTGATACTGAGCATTCTAGGAAGTAGTAATCTCGAGTAAAAAAGTTTAGGGGGGAAAAAAAAACCTCTCCTAGTGATGGGTGATAGAGATGCTCAACATAACGGGAGAGTTTTTATTTAAATTCATTTAACTTTATCAGTTAAACCCAAGCTCACATTCAACAAAACATGGGTACTTCTAATTCTGAAATACTTCTGTTACTGAGAAAAGGCTCGTCCTGTCCTGCTGCAGGAAAGAGCTTATAAAGCAGCAATGGTAGCTAACCAGCTCAGTGTCTCCCCCACTCTCTTGGGGGAACTGGTTTCTGTGCCTCCATCCAGCTAAGGACCGCCCCCAATACCAGCAAACCACTCTGGAAACGAGCACCACGAGGCACAGAAGCATTGGAGACAGAGACCAGGTTGGGCACCGTGCCAGAGCGCCCCACCAAGAACAAGGCATGGGGCATGTTCTTCTGACCAGGCCGTGAGACTGCTATGAGAAAAGCCTCACAAATGCCCTTTCCATCCAAGAGCAACTTCTGATGCTTTGGACATTTAACACCGTCCCAAGGCAATGCTGGACGTCCCATTCTGCGACCAAGCACGAATCAAAGTCCACGCCTCCAGGACAGCTGCAGTGGCCGTGATCCCGGACTACGACACCTGATCTTCGTCAATTCACCTCTGCATCAGGATGGCTGAGAGCCACCCACAAGGGACACAGGACTGAGCAAGCTGCAACTATGCCAGTGTGAAGCCCAAGCACCAACCTCCCAAATGGACAGGACTCTCTCGACACAAAGCATCATTATTTCCAAATGCTCTAATTTTTCACGTGACGTGCTCCTCGTGGCTCGAAGTAAAATTACAGGGTTTTTTCCTCTAATACCCGCCTCTCTGAAATGGGCTAGAGAGACTGCAAAGAACCTGAAATGTGGCTCCCATCCCAGCTTTTGCTCCTTGACCAGAGACTACTGTAAGCTTGATTTCTTCTTCTTTCTCACAGTTCGGTCACCCAAATTTCTCTTGCCATGTTATGAAATGATGAAGCTCACTGTTGATACTTCTGATGCCGCACAGGTAATTTTATTGAGGGAAGGGGTGAATCTACTTTTTAAAAACAGAATTTCGAAAAATCAAATAGAAAGGCAACATACCCTAGGGCCCTAAGGACAGTGACCCCACACTAAAGTGAAACTATCATAGTTTAGGTCCAATAATGGTGAACAAGTAGGTTTTAAAGTTACATGCCTTAGAATGAGTTGTCAAGGCTATCTGCTTATCATTAGGCTACGGAAGAGAACTATAGCTTTAATACATCATTCTAAAGGACTGGTTAAGGAGCTCTGGTTCATACTTCTCCGGGATCCATTTTTTTTCACCTGTTAGGAAGTAAACAAGCCCTTCTCCAAAGCTTCGTTCCTAACCTCGATGGTGTCCTGACCATTCTTTCCTGGGATCTGGGGAGTCGAGCCAAAAGAACTCACAAGATGAAAAAGCATGCTTTCATATGATCTACACCCCTCAAACCATTCTGGGTAACAGTCTTGAGAATATTCAGAAACTATTAACAGTCATGCATTAAAAAAAAAAAAAATCCTGTCATCAAGCTGCTGTCCACAGAAAACACAGCAGTGTATTTTTTTTTAACATAGCGTAATTCCTGCTACATTTTAAACTAAAAGCATTAAATGTAACTGTATTTAATCACCTCCCTTTAATTTGAATTCACATGGTAGATACTTATAGCTACTTAAAAAATTAAGTGGCAAAATGTATATGAAGAATGTGTATCTTGATATTTTAATTATGCTCAATTGAATGTACTTAGATTTAAAGTGCTTTTCACAAATGACATGTGCTAAGAATATCTAATTGCAGACTGACATTCTAAAATGTGTGCTTACATGTGTCAAAAATAGATTAATATGAAGTTATGGAATATGGCTTTTTTAAACTAACACCCAAATACATTATTTTGATTATCTGGATACAAATTAAATTATAACTATAAAAGAGGTCTACACTAGTAAATGTCTAATGATGCACATTTCATATAAAATGAATGCTCAAGTGACGACAGTATCTGATATTTAGAGAAACTGAAAAACAAACTTGTTTAAAATATTTTATTTATTTGAGAGAGCGAGCAAGCAAGCACACACAGAGGGGAGGCGCAGAGCGAGAGGGAGACGCACTCTCCTCTGAACAGGGAGCTGCATGTGGGACTCAAGGCCAGACCTGAGTTGAAGGCAGATGCTTAACTGACTGAGACACCCAGGCACCCTGAAAAACAAAGACCGCTTAAGAAATCTAAGCTCCGAGATATTTTCTATTTATTCTCTTACTAACTCAATGTTACATGGAGACATGAAAATAATTTGTATGTAGTGTAGGTATTATCATCATATATAAAGATCACAGCGGGGGCACCTGGGCAGCTCAGCTGGTTAAGTGTCTGACTCTTGGATTTCAGCTCAGGTCATAATCTCGGGCTCATGAGATCGAGCCTTGCATCCGGCTCCATGCTCAGTGGGGATTCTGCCCCCTTCCTCGCCTCGCCTCCTCTCTCTCTCACCCTCTCTCAAAAAAAGAAAAAAAATATATCACAGGGAGGTACCTAGCTGGCTCTGTCAGTGAAGCTCATGACTCTCGATCTCGGGGTCCTGGCATCAAACATAGGGCATAGAGCTTACTTTAGGAAAAAAACAACAAAAAAAAAACAACAAAAACAAAAAACCAGAGGTATAAAAAAAATATTTAGCAAATAGCGGTGGATGAATAAAATTAAAATACAGTAGCTGATGGCAGTCAGGTATGTGGCAATACCAAAGACAGGAATTCAATAATCTCACAAAGAAGCTGGCAAACGTGAGGGGGCATGAGCCAAGAAGTCCCTCACCCTCTACCCAGCTCTGAAGGGACAGTGCTGGACCCAGTGCCCACAGGAGACATCATTACTCAGCTACAATTGAGAAGCCGAGTCCTTGCTGCAAGTTGAGAAAAGAACCTTTAGCTTATTAACTCCTGGTGTTACAGGCTCAATGGCGTCCCTCAAAAATTGCTGTGTTGGAGACCTAACCCTACACCCTCGGGTTGTGACTGTGTTTGAAAGCAGGGACATTAGAGAGGCAATTAAGGTAAAATGAGGTCATGTGGATGGGCCCTCATTCTGTATGACCAGAGTCTTTAAAGGTGATGAAAACATGGGCCACGCACAGACCGAAGGCCGACGTGTGGAGACACAGCAAGGAGATGGCCGTCCGCAAGCGAAGAACACACGATGCAGAAGGAAACCCAGGCACCCTGCTCTTGGGCTCCTGGCTTTCCTAAGTCTGAGAAAACAAACTTCTGTGACGTCAACTGTGCAGTGTGTGGCATTTTGTTACGGCAGCCCTAGCAAACTAGTACGCCTAGCTGGGCTACCTGACTACATGCAGCCTCGGACTGTGAAACAGCACAGGGTCGCCTCCTTGGATGTGATGTGCACATGAAGCTGTTTAGTAAAAACTCTGGAACTAGACTATTAGGAAACTGTGAGAGAGAACTGGAGTCTCACCACTTAACTGTTTTTGAGAGACACCAAACTGAAATTTCCTATTCTTAACTTCTTAACTACACGGCAAAAGGCTATGCTGTTTACACATTTTACAAGTATCATATTTTCAACTTCATAGGATTTTAATAGGCCTATAGAAGCCTGGCCAAGAAACCAAAGTGGAATCTGTTTGACTGACATTAAAAAGCAATTAAGTTACAGACCTGTCAAAAATGTTCCCATTTGGGCTGTGTCTGTGATCCGTGTCTATTTTGACTACTACTACCAGAATCATGTAATGATTTACAGACCTTCAATGTCTAAAGTACCTTAACTGTATAAAAGCTGTAGCCCAATCTTTCTTTGTATTTTCAAATCATAACAAATCCCTCCCCCATTTATTAGATAACCAGAAGGATGGCCCAGTGCTTGAACCGTGTTGAGTCAAACAAGGCTGAGACTTTGCCACAGAAGGAAAAGGGAGGACACAGAAGAGAGACATCTGGCTGGCTCAGGGCCTCTTACAAGCTGGACTTCCCCCTGATGCAGAAGATGGCTAGGTAGGCCATCCTGATAAACTGGGTGCCATCAGACACCTCTGTTTTTCGTGCTCCAAGTCCAGCTCAAGTCTGGAGCACGAGCTCCCCCAGAAGCAGCCAGGCAAGCAGATTCCTCTTTCCAGCCCACTGCCCGAGTCCCAGCCCCAGAAGACTTTCTGGCCACACTGTGACCAAGCTGCCTCACGGGCTTCTCCAAACCCTCCAATTTAAGAGACTGTCATGGTTAACATTTTTTGCTACTTACCGGGTCTTCTATTTTTTAGAGTTATTTCAGGTTTACAAAAGCATTTCCCTCCTACCTCTTGCCCCCACACATGCGAACCTCCCCACTACCATCGCCCCCACCCAGGTGCTGCGTTTCTTGGAACTGGTGAACCCACACTGACACATCATGACCACCGAAGTCCACAGTCCACCTTACGGTTCATTGTTGGTACATTCTATGGGTTTGGACAAATGTATAATGACATATATCCACCACGACAATATCAGAGTTATGTTCACTGCCCTAAAAATCCTCTGCACTCTATGCATTTCTCTGCCTCTCCTCCACCCCTAGCAACCACTGATCTTTTTACTGTCTCCATAGTTTTGCCATTTTCCAGAATGTCTTATCCCTCCTGGATTCTATGCTGCAATCACACAGTACATGGCCTTTCCCATTGGCTTCTTTCACTTACTAATATGCATTTAAGGTTCTTTCAAGTCTCTTCATACCTCCATACCACATTTCCTTTTAGACTCAATAATATCCCTTTGTCTGGCTATGCCACGGTTTATTTATCAGTTCATCTACTGAGGGACATCTTAGTTTCCTCCAAGTTTTGGTAGCTGGTAGCTATGAATAAAGCTGTTATAAGTATCCTTGTACAGGTTTTTGTTGAAAACGTAAGTTTTCAACTCCTCCGGGAAAAAAACGGACTGCAATCACCAGATCTTACAGTTTACTTTTGTAAGAAACCTCAAAACTATGTTCCGAAGTGGCTGTACCATTCTGCATTTCCACCGGCAACGAATGAGAGTTCTTGTTGCTTCACACACTCATTGGCATGCTGTCAGTGGTTCAAACTTCAGCCATTCTAACAGGTGTGTAGTACGAGATCTCTGTTGGTCTCTTTTGTTTTAAAACCACTCTTTCAGGGGCACCTGGGTGGCTCAGTTTGGCTGGGCAACTGCCGTCGGCTCAGGTCATGAACCCAGAGTCCCAGGATCAAGTCCCACATCGGGCTCCCAGCTCCATGGGGAGTCTGCTCCTCCCTCTGACCTTTTCCCCTCTCATCCTCTTTCTTACTCTCTCTCTCAAATAAATAAATAAAATCTTAAAAAAAAAAAAGCCACTCTTTTGCATGACTCCTTCATGATTCTGACATGATAACTTCATATATTAATCATTCAATATAATCTTTTCTAACAACACAAGCAATAATAAATAAGCTGTATCAAATATCCCAGGTATTTTAAGTGTTTTATATTCATTCTGCTCCTAAGGTTCTGTTTATTTTGGGGATTGGAATAAAGCCAAATAAAACAAATAGAACCTTTTTAACGGTTAGTTCCTTTACTGAGGGACAGAAAAAATTTCTTACAAAACATCCTGGATAAGGATGCCTGGGTAGCTCAGTCGGTTAAGCATGGGCTCAGGTCATGATCCCAGGGTTCTGGGATCAAGTCCCGCATCAGGCTCCCTGCTCAGTGGAGAGCCTGCTTCTCTCTCTCCCTCTTCATGCTGCTCCCCCTGTTTGTGCTCTCACTCTCTCTCTGACAAATGAATAAAACCTTAAAAAAAAAAAAGGAAAGGAAAGGAAAAAGAAAAGAAAAAAGAAACATCCCGGGTATGTATCTATAGGCATGGGCATGTTACAGCCATCCCCTCAAGTCCATCATTTCCTTTACACTCTGATCCCTGGAATTACTGCCTCTCTCATGACTATCTGTATCGAAGTGAACAGCAACTCAGTACATCAAATCACTACCCTACATTTACTGCCAACACCTTTTAATCAAGCATTTATTCATTCAAAAAATGTTTTTAAGTCTCTCCCATGTATCAGACACAATGCTAGGCATGCGGACTAAACAGTGAGACATGGGTCCTGTTCTCAGCATTAGTGGATGTCTCAGGGCTGGCAACATTTACCCATGATCCCCAGGATACAAGGAGCCGACAGCACCAAGTTATAAAGGAAAAGCTCCTTAAGTGGTGAAGACAGACCAGACATTGTACACATTACCTGATATAGTCTCTAGGCCTTGGAGTCAAAAGAGTGGACAGAAAGGGATGAAGCATATGTAGATATTAAAGAAAACTTATACTATGAGAATTGAAGAATTATGGTCAGTTTCTTTTGCTTTGTTTTCTACCTTAGCTTGAATATAGATATTTTTCTATAATAAAAAAGCACAATTATAATACATGTTGAAATATAGAAAATGTTGGCTAAAAAATGTGTTTGGTACAATTTTAAGTTTGTAAATATATGGAAATGAATGAAAAGTAAATAATGTGAAGCTTATGTAAGTAAAAATAATTTAATCCACTAAATCCTACTGGAAGTCATCTATCAAACTAGAAACTGCCATTGACAAATGAGGAAGGGAGGGAGGGAGGAAGACTGGAATGCAATATGGGCTTATATCTGGGGGGCATGCAGAGAAACTTCCCAGAGAATATTCCAAATAATAACAATGACACCATCTGAAAACAATGTAACTAACCATTAGATTTTCATTAAACAAGTTAACTATAAAGGTGCAAGCATTAAAAAAATTTAAAAAAAATAGCCTTACTTCCACAGCTTCACTACAATGCATAATAAATTCTATCTACTTGACATGTAACATAGGAGCAACCTCACAGAAACTGAACTTAGTGACTGAGCCTCACATCATTCTATATTCATAAGTAGGATATGTGCAGACATCTACACACATATAAATAACAATTCTGCCGCAAGAAATCTACACTGTGAGACCACATCTCCACAGAAAACTCTGAGAGGAGAAAGATCGAAGAAGTAGGACTTAAATCCACTTCAGGCAATCTGACTCACTAGCCAAATATCAGAGCATATTGTCTTCATTACATGAAGAAATTTTCTCCCTGGTTTTATATGACTTGGTGTGAAACCTCAAGGGATTTCAAGCTTAATCATGAAGAATATGCCTTTAGGTGTATTTTATAACAAAAGTACATACATTATTATTCAGGGGATACTTGCAGAATTCAAGGACAAGATGTATTTGAATGAGTTCACAGATGCCTGAAACAAATGATTTTGTTAAGCAAAGTTATTAATATCTGGGCGGGGTCATAACTCAAGGCTGATCTATAGCCTGGCACACAAAGCTGACACTTGCCAATAAAACTTCCTCTTTTTTTTTTTTTTTTAAGATTTTATTTATTTATTTGACAGACAGAGATCACAGTAGGCAGAGAGGCAGGCAGAGAGAGAAGGAGAAGCAGGCTCCCCGCTGAGCAGAGAGCACGATGCAGGGCTCAATCCCAGGACCCCGAGACCATGACCTGAGCAGAAGACAGAGGCTTAACCCCCTGAGCCACCCAGGCGCCCCAAACTTCCTCTGTTAATAATTAAATGAAAACCAAAACAAAACAAAATTGAGCTACCTGCACTCATTAGCTGGGGCTGATGATGAAAAGAAGCTGAAGGTCATCTGTTAGTGAGACAGGCCAAATGGTTAGCAAGAATTTGAAGGAATTCTTGAAGAATTCAAAACCACGAGGAAGAGAAGAAATGGATCAGCAAAATAAAACACTATTCATGACACTGACAATGCCAAACACTGGCGAGGGTTTGGAGCAAAAGAACTCTCACTTGTTGCCGGTGGAAATGGAAAATGGTACAGCCACTTTGGAAGACAGTTCAGAGGTTCCTTATAAAACTAAACAAACTCTTAACATAAGATCCAACAATTGTACTCCTTGATATTTACTCAAAGGAGTTGAAAACTATGTTTTCAAACAAAAACCTGCACAAGGATATTTATAGCAATCTTATTTATAATTGCCCAAACCTGGAAGAAATTAAGATGTTCTTCAGTAAGAGAATGAATAAATAAACTGCTGGTACATCCAGACAAAGGAATACTATTCAGTCTGAAGAGAAATGAGCTACTGAGCCATGAAAGACACAGAGGAACCTGAAGTGCTATTACTAAGTGAAAGAAGACAATCTGGAAAGGCTACACACTACGTGATTCCAACTCTAAGATATTCTGGAAAAGGAAAAAACTGTAAAGACAGTAAAAAGATTGATGGAAGTGAGCTTTGGGTGGAAGAGAAGGGGAGAGATGAATAGGCAGAGCACAGAGCCTTTTAGGACAGTGAAAATACGCTGTATGATTATTAATATCATAGATGTATGTTACTGTACATTTGTCCAAACCCAGGGAATGTATAACACCATGAATGAACCATAAGGTAAATTACGGATTTTGAATGATAAAGATGTGTCAGTGCAGGTGCATCAATTGTAATAACTATACCACTCTTTGGGGGATGTTGATGCTGGTGGAGTTTATGCATGTGTAGGGGTAAAAGGTATTCAGGGGAATCTCTGTATTTTTCTCCCAGTTGTGTGAACCAAAAACTGTTTTGGAAAAAAAAATACAATCTTAAGAAAATGTGCAGAGACATGTAAAGTCACTGTGAGAGAGACCAAGAAGGCCAAGAGGAGAAAATGCAGAAAGCAGCCAGTTCCCAGAACTGCCTCAATTCTCAAGCACCTTTAGTTTCACAGACACCCTTAGTAAACCCTCATTTTGCTACTGTTACTTTAGAGTTTCTGCCGCCTGCAGCGAAAAAGGGATCTGAAGCAGGAATGGGTTCTAGAATCAGCAACAGACCCTCAGAGAAGATGTCGGATGAACAATGAAATCATCCTAAGTAGAGGCAGTGAGGATGTTCCTGTGCTGCGATACTGGCTGCTGACACCTCCAGAGGCAGTCTGGAGATTCTTTACTGTTATTCTCACTGAAAGGTAAAAATCTAATTTCTCTCCTTTTGAACTCTGGCAGATGAGGTCTGTTTGACCAACAGAATCCAGGAGGAGTGACACTCAAAGTCTTAAGTGGTCCTAAGAAGACTTGCAGCTTCTGCCTAGGGCTCTCCAAATGCCTACTTTGGGGAAGCCCCCTTCAGAATCAAGCTGCCCAAGCTACGAGAGAAGCCACAGCAGGAGCGCCGTACAACAGCCTCGCTGTCATCACTGCAGCCACAAGGGAGTCACCTTGGACATCCATCCCTGTCAAGCCTTCAGATGACTCCAGCCCCGGCGGCTCTCTGCTGGTAACCACGTGGAGATCAGAAATGAGAAGCGCCCAGCCGAGCCCAGTCAACCCACAGAAACGTAAGAGATAATAAACTGCGTTTGAGGCCACTGAGTTTTAGGGTGACTTGTTATGCAACAGGAGATAACCAGAACACTGCTCCTCCTCAATGATGGAGAAACACACTGAGGTCATTCCCATCAGGAGGGAGGGAAGGCGTGGGGCAGTAACGCAGAGAGGGAGCATGGATGCTGGCAGTGAGGAGGGTTGTAATTTTAAATCTGCTTAGTGTTGGGCATGAGTTTAAATGGTGAAGATTGAGGAAGGAACAAGGGGAAGGTCTAGGGAAGAAACTGCAAGTTACAAAAAAAATTGGTCAAATAAATACACTGTCCCAATTATATCTATACAAAATCCTATAAATCCACACATCTGTAACAGGCATACTCACAGTATGCCACATTACAACGTGTGAATGTTATATTCCCATTTACTGTTCTTTTCTTGCAAACAAAGTACATGAGTTGCACCAGCGGGAAAAACAGCGAAGGCATCAATGTAAGAATCGTGAGTTGTCCTACAGAAAGAAGCCTCCAAAGGCCAACATTTATATTGCTCAGGGATGTACTTATAGAAAGTATAAAGACATGCGCAGAAATGAAAATCGCCACTTTCGGGATAAGGTTATCTCCTGGGAGATGAAGGAGGGACAAGCTATCACATCAGAAAGCGGAGGACCTCCAGCCGCATTTGTGGAGTCTGGCCGCTGAAGCTAAGCGGTGAGCACGAGTGTCTGTACCTTTTTGTTTTTTTACATAAGGAAGATTCATCACAACTGAAGGTGATGTAAAAGAGGCGAGTGATAAAAACGTGCCTCAAAAATGGTATCTGATACACAGCTATACTCACAGGAATAAAGGTATCACACCTGTGGGGCTCACCATAGTAACGGGAATACAGGCAATGACGACAGGGCCATACGTGGAGGGCACTGCAGTGAGGCCTCACCAGTCCTTTTCCAAACCAGTGATGAGGCACATCAATTGCTTTTGCCACTTGATGTGAGTATAAACTGCCACAAGCATTAGATGTATTACACTGGTGTGTTTGTGTGTGGGGATCGCAAAGGAAGAAAATACCGTGGGCCTACTTTCAAAGGACTACTGCTCAAAAAGCATGTTTACCTGTCTTTCTAAAAATTAGCACAGAAAGCTCTCATTTTCCATTGGTATACAAATAATTTTTACTAAATCTGAGCTTTAAAAGAGAGAGGTTTAGAGTTGGTCACTTTTTCCCCCAGTGAATAGTATTTCTTTTCATTTCAATGTAGATTTATTTTCATGCCAAATAAGTTACTCATATTTACCTTCTCCTTGAAACCAGTCATGGCACCACTTGTCTTTCCTTATCTGATGACTTGTTAAGATCAAAGGATCAAAAACTGAAGACCCCAGACTCCTCAGGATTTCAACCCTCTACTTCAGCAGATGCACAGAACTCCGTCAACAGACACCTGTTTTGCAAAATTAAGGACTGCCGCTTACAGACGAGGCACCACGTGTGTCCGGTGTAAGTAGTAGCAACACAGTAGGTAACAACAACGTGGTGAGAGGTGACGTCAGTTTTTAAATTCCCTGGGAACCTACTAGGAAGGGAGCAGTGACAGGCCCCTTCTCCTCTGCCACGTTTCCTGTGAGCTCCACCGCCACTGACCAGCGGCCTCTCATCGTGCCCCCCTCCAGGCACCGAGCTTCTGACCCAAGAAGGAGAAAGGTGGAAAGAAACAGAAGATATATATACTTCGTGCAGGGATGCCTGAGGATCTGGGTCTCTGTCAAAACTCCTACAACTATTTGCCTAATATAGCGCATAGCAAAGCAACGTATGGAGAACACGCACCGCAAAGAACTTTTCAGACTCAGAGTTTGTAAACCCCAGGCTCAGCATTTTAGTTTGGTCTGGAACAGTGCTGAATATACCACCACTGTTATGTGTGAATCTATAAAAATGCTCAGAAAGCTCAAGTCAAATTTTTAATAGTGCTCTAAACCAAAATTACTCTCAGTGCAAACAATGACTTTAAGATAAAGTCAGATTTGATCCTTTTATACACATCAATGAAACAGAAGATTTTATTTCTTCAGTTAGAGATGTTGCTATAATAAAAAATAAATTAATGAATGGAGTTTTGTTGTCTTTTTCTTCTAAAATTTTCCTCCAAATTTATTACCATTGTGGTTGTTTTTCCAAAACAATATAATAAAACAGACTATTCGTTTTGCCAAGTGCTGGGAAGGTTATAAGACAAAGATCTCCCTGCATATTCTTCCTGTTTTTGCAGAAAACAGACTATAAAACAGAAAAAGCCTTCTTCAAAGACATGAGCAGCTTCAGTTACAAGTGAAAAGTCAGCCATGTGTACTAATTCTCAGTAATAATGAAGCAAGGGGAGCTCCCCCGGGGACTTAAAAGACAATGCCTGGCATGCTTGGGTGAACTAAGAAGGGGAGCTCATCATGTGACACAGCCCTTCAAAGCCCTTTGTATTCCCAATTGGAGAGACAAGGCTGTGGAAGCCACGAGGACCTTCTCAGGTGTGTGTCTAGTTTCAAGGGTGGGAAAACTCTGTCGCAGCAAAGGAAGACGCTGCTGCTTTAAAAACACGCTGCTCAGAGAGCTGACGGGTCTGGATTGTTTTGCTACCTACAGGATTGCTCACTCGAACAATAAACTCTGACTTCTTAAAGCAGCATTGGTGGGGCGGAGGGAGCAAAGCAGGAGCCTTGAAATACCGAGGACACGGTCTACCCACCTTTGAGATGAAGGATGGTAAACCTCATTTCACAGATATTTTAAGTAGCTGTAAAGCCCGAGTGGCTCCAATTTTAAGCCCGTGTTTAGATCAGGCTTCAAGAAGGGCTGCACCCCTTTACAACAACTAGGCACCACTTCTGATGCCAATCTGTGCTTTGTGTTTGAAATGGGCGATCACAGACAAGAAAACAAGACCACCTACAGCAGACAGTACGTGCCACAACCCATCTCCCAGACCCACGTGCTGGCAAGGTGTTTTCGTTAAAAAGATTATAAACCTGCAGGTTATTGCCAAAATCTTGAGCAGTGTCACATAATTTCACATTTTAAATTCTTACGGCGATACATAATCATGTCTTTTCAAGAAGGTTTAAAACCTGACTTAAGAGAAACAACCCCTCCTACCCCTACCCCCCCCCCCCCCCCCCCCGCCAGAAACACCCCTGCAACAGCCTGGAGGCCAGGCCAGAGGCAGTAGATGGGACGCACCCCTTCAACAGGAGAAAACCCAGAGACGCAAATGGGCACTCCTGTTGTTTCAAATGAAAAGTACTTACCAGGAAGAGCAGCTTCTGCACCTCCTAATAATATTCTTTTTGATTATCACTGTGTGCCCTTTTTACTTAGAATAAGAAAGCCTCCCTTTTTCCAGACTGAATGCTCCTAAAGTTACAGGACAAGGGGACCCTACCTGGCCATCTACGACAGGTCACTGATCAAACAGAAAGAGAGTCAGGCAAGAGCCAAATTCCGTCTACCTCTTAAGAATGACCAAGATGACTTCTTAGCTCCTCCTCCCTTTAAGGAACTCCCATTCAAAGTCAGACAGGACAATAAGCCCTTTCCCAGCAAAGGTTTAATATTCTCAGGTGTTTGCCCAGCATTGAAATGCAATGATTTTTAAGAAAAAATTATTCTATGAAGCCCATTACCTGCACAGAACTAATTGAAAAAATAAGTGACTTCATCTTTAAGAAACAGGTTTAGATGGAAAATATACCAATATTGTATTGCCCTAGTGATCAAAGCCCGTTTATTTAACCGACCATATCTTCAAATAGCGCCAGTCTTTGTAGAAGAGTTTAATTTACTTAAAGTATTTGCATTCCCATGAACAAACTTATACATGAGGTAAAACTAGACATCACGTTTTGCTGAGCTTAAGAACAAGATGCAGGCCGTTCATCCACAGAAAGAAATACTCATTCCAAGCACTTTCGACAATGTGGAGCACACTCAGCCAGTTGCTTCGCAGCATCCTTCTTCCAGAAGCACACAGAAGCTTGAGCAGGTGCTGGGATATGGAAGGTCAAGCAAAGCAGAGAGCCACGGCTGCCGACTCCATGAATTACAGATTTTAGCGCGTGGCCCAGCAGAGGGTGCCCTGACAGAAGAACGTACTACAAATGAACTTTAGGAAAAGGTCAGCAAAGATTCTTTCAAAGGCCAAACACTTTCTGCCACAAATGACTTCTACTGCGGAACCAACCGAAAGCAATGATGGATTGAACAGGCATGACTTAACAGGCAATAAGATCGGAAACATTTACCCTTCCATCTCAGGAATGGTTCTCGGGCCCTAGAGGACTCTGCCCCTGCACAGGATCTGTGGTTGAACAGAAGCCTTAGTCCACATTAGGTTACCACGGTGGGGGTATGCATGTGCAACAAGTCTTTGCAACACAGGTAAAACACAGGCAAAAGGTACTTACACAGCCGCCAGCAAGAATCTCTGCTGCGAGTGGGACCGAACCATCTTTGCGCATAAATTTATCCCTCACAAAATCATTCACCTTAAAGAAAAATATTTACAGAAGCTGATGAAAAATATAAAGAAAGTCATTAAACACATATAAATATTCAAATGTAAATATGTTCTCTGTCAGTATTACTCAAGTAATCATAAACTGAATAAATTAAGGATCTTAAAAGAGTTTGAGAAGTGCCTTTAATAACACATATGTACTTTTTTTAAAGGTAAAACATATATGAGTATCCCTGATGTCTTGGGAGAAAGAAATCGAAAGACAGATGGCTTAGGCGCGGCTGGCTGGCTCAGTGGGTGGACAGCATGACCTTTGATCTCCAGGTTGTGAGTTGCAGCCCCATGTTGGGAGTAGCAATTACTTAAAAATAAAGTCTTTAAAATAAAAAAAAGATAGATGGCTTACAAGCCTCAAATGCAAATATGTCTGCCAATTACAATGAGGTAAGAGAGACATATTGACACCAAGAACATAATAAAAACATACATTTTAGAAGTTAAAAACTGGATTATGGAGTCTGATTAAAAATCACTTTCACGTCTGCTAACAAAATTTAAAACAAAACGCATCACCGAGAAAAAGTTGGCTAAGCAGATTTTTTAGCTTAGTAGAAATTCAGTATCTAAGACTTCTCAACATCAGTAACCTTAATTAACTAAATATAATGTACTCAAAAATTGCATGTACTACAGGCCATCTTAAAAATCAACCACGTTTTTGGAAGATACAAGCCAGAGAAGATGCGTTGTCCTGAGGCCACACAGTAACACAGTAAAAGAATTTCAGGCCCCAAGGCTACAGAGCCCAATCTCAAGGAAGAGTTTAATTTTCTGGGGCTTTATGACCTTCGTCATGTAACAGCAGTATCTGTCCATTCCACAAATTTATTGAGTATCTTCCGTGTGTCACAAGAGAACTTGGAACTGGAAAATTGATCAACTTCAGCTAGAACTCAGACCCCTGTCAGGTGGCCTGGCAGATGCTTATGGAATACGCCCGAACCATGAATTCTATCAATGGCACATGCCACTTTGGAGTCAGAAAAACCCGGTTTTGGAGTCTAATCTTTCCGCTCAGGAACTGTCCACAGGAACTGTGGACACGGGTAAATACTGAAACCTTGTGGGCCTCACTTTCCTCATGTATAAATGCCAGGTCCCACTTCGCTGGAGGTGAAACAAGAACAGGTCACACAGGTACATGCATGTACCGTACAGACAGCACGGGTGGAGGCAAATTTAGCGGCAGCTGCTGCCGCACTGGTGGCAGAGGCTGACGGTGGTGGCGGTGGTGGGTAGCAGCCACCACAGGTCCTGTTCAAATATAGCATCACATTTTTGGATGTTCAGTGTTCAGTGGAGGACAGTGACAAGCTCTGTGTGATGAGTGCCCTAGGTTCGAAGAAGCCAGCACCTCCGAGGAAACACAAACCTGAGAATCTGCTAGACTCCTGAGTGTGTGCAAACTCCCTGCATACGAAGCATTAACTGAAAAGACTTACTGTAAGTTTTATGGCCTTCTCTGGGGCAACTCCCAATAACTGTGGCAACAGACCTAAGAAGCAACAAAAAGCAGAAGTATATTAAATAAAATACTGTTAACTAAAGAAATCAACAGCTCTAAAGAAGGGATCACCATCTAAACACTGGGGCAATCTTGGCTGCGATTTTCTGCGATTACTTTTAATGAGAATACTCAAAATGGAATGTGTAAGTACAAATGTGTCTAAGAGCCACATCAGGACCAAGTAAATTCCTTCTTATATTCTGGGTCGTTTGCACGTTGGGTAAATCAACAGCATTAGTGAGAGAGGAAATCTCATTATTCCATAAGTTTGTTCTTTTCCCTCCTGCCTCTTAAATACGTGAAGTAAGTGTACTTTAGTGACTCTATTATTTTTTTTCTAATGCTCTTCTCATCTCCCCACCCCCCGAAGGCCCACAGTTCAGCCATTCATTCATTTAGCAATTATAACTTGGTGACAAGCACAAGACAAACAAGGTTCTTGCTCTGACCAGCCTCAGACGGAAGGAAGGGAAAGGCTTTCCTGAAGACGTGACAATTGGGGAAAAACGCATTCTGGAGGGGGAACAGATAAGGCAAAGAAAGCAGAGTAGGAACAAGCCCAGTGTGCTCAAAAATGAGGGTGAATTTCGGTGAGCCAGCAGGCACAGAGCCGGCATGAGGAGAGAGACACACAGGTCGGGGCCGGATGCTAGAGCAGCGCTGTGGGCCAAGATCCTGCGTTAGCTGGGAATTAGTTATAGGCCCCCATCAGGAGAGTGATACACTACTTCATATTTTCTAAAGACCACTCACGCTACTGTGTGGGAAAAAGGGCATACTAATGGGGGGGGGGGGGTGTGCGTGTGTGCGTGTGTGTGTGTGTGTGTGTGTGGAGAGAAGACAGAAAAGAAGCTTGGGGAGAGCAACCGGTTTGGAGAGGGAAGTGAGAAGTTCTGTTTTAAACATGTTAGACAGAGTGGGAATTACGTATCAAGGGCACAAAAAGAGGATGCCTTTCACAGGAAAGGCCGCTTCTGGGAAAGGCAGTCACAACAGGAGCGGATTGATATAGGTAAACTAAAAAATATCATCATTTTCGTTTGTGCTAAGAAAATAAAATCAGAGGCAAAAGCCTTTTCTTGGAAACACACCGTGAGCTCACTCTGAGAATCAGAGCGTTCTGTCCCCTTGTCATACTGCCGTCCTTGTTGGTAGGGACAATTTTCTAATTCGTCAATGTAAGAAGGCTGATCCACTGGCAGTCTCCCCTGTACCAGACCAGCCTGGCAAACACCATCTTCCTCAGCCTGTGGCTGGAAGTTGCCAGCCTGAGGGCTGTCTGTATCCAGTCTGCAGATGTGTTTTACAGAGTAGCACAAGGTTTCAAATGTAATCTGAGCTTACTGTTAAGATGTAAAGACAGATCGATCGATGGACCGACGACTGCTTCGATCTGACAGCCCTTGGCCGCTTTCTGACAGTATGGCAACCTGCACCAGCTGGACAAGGCACTGCCTTTTGGAGCATCGGTCCCCCCCCAACTACCTACTGATGACGTGGGATTGAGGACAACTGTCATTCATTATTTTTCTTGCTCTGTTGCTATCTTCACAAGAGAGAAATGTTTTTCTATGCCTCTGGTTCTACAAAAAGCACAAACAGCTTCATGTTTGAGGAAAAATGGGAGCAAGCTCATTTCACCGTGGAACGCAATGATAAGAATGCAGATGCTAATGAAACTGTTCTTTAAAAACAGCTGACCTAAAAACAGCTAACGTATTATTTATGATGTGTCAGGCACCACCTTAAGCAATTCACCAACTCATGTACTTCTTATAACCACCCTGCAGAGAGGAAACTGAGGTATATAGAGATTCATCACTCTGAATCACCCAGCGGATAAATGGTGAGGCTGGGATTCCAACCTAAGCCCTCCTCCTCGAGAGTCCGTGTTTTTAGACAACACTCACCTGTCCTGTGCCCCACAGCAAACATGAATCTGCCTCTCACACCCTGCCTTTCTTCACGTACATAACCTGCCCGGATCCTAGAAACCTTTGAGTTTGCAATGTCTTTTCTAGGGCGCCATATCTGCAACCTGCTTCACCCCAGACCCACAGCTAATTGCACAAGGATAAGACACCTAAAACACGTGCAGGTCACAAGTCCAGCAACCTGAGCCCTACGAGCTGATAGCCTAAGCGGAGCTGGCCAGTGGGCGATCTTCACCCACTGTGCAACAGACTCCTAAGAGTGAAGGGCCAGTGAGCAGAGGCGCCGAGGTAACAGACGCCCTGCAGATGGGGAGTGGGGGTGGCTGAACCCTGGATGGCCAAACACTTAGATGAAGCACGAGGAACGTAAGAGTAAGGAAGTGGACGGACAGACAGAAGAGAATGGGAAGCCAATGCAACAGTGACACCAAAGAGAGAGAACACAGCCCATGAAGGGTGCCCAGGTCGGGGTGGGGGGGTGGGGGGAGTGGCCTTGACCATCTTCTGGTCCCTCTGAGGCCAGGTTCCATGGACATTCCTACCGTGGCATCGCTGGGGGATCTCTGCCTTCTTTCTCTCTTGAGTAAACTCTTACCAAAACTCTGCTCTCACTAGCTGGGAGGTGGGCTATGCTCTGTATAATCTAAATGAACCAAAGCAGCACAGAAAACATGAATACGAAGCCACCTGGCCCAAGCAAGTGCTCTTGCTCAAAGTGAGCACTCACTCTCTCCTCCTGAACTAGATTCACTTAGGAATCTTTTACTTATACTGAATGATAGAATGCGATGTCTCTGATAGGAGAAAAGAGGCTCTGTTATGACTTTATACAAGTACAATGCTAATTTCTACAGGTAAAACAGAGGGATGTGCTGTTTTAACTACACCTTAACGTTTACAATTTCCATTTTCCTCTGCATTCAGGTCAAGTACCAAAATGCTTAGTTAAAATATTTACTCACTAGATGTATTTTTCTCATCATTAAATTGCAGACCAAAACCATGGATGGGTTGAAAGCACTGTGATTTAAGTGATGATCTCTTGTCTCTATAACCACCCTGTGACAGTCTTTTAAAATGACTAATAAAAAACAGCCCACAGAGCCAAATGACTCCAGTGTTAGACACAATCACTTCAGCCAGCCTTTTAAGCTATCGAGATTTGTCTTTCTCACTATAAATTTAGTAATGTACCATGAACAGCAAAAAACAAAAACGAAACAAAAGAGAAAACCCTGTATTTAAGACTGAATGTAGGGCAGCAGATATTTATTTGTTCAGCAAACATTTATCAAGAGCCTTCTGCCATGCCTGGGACTGGAAGGAACTGGGATGGACACAGTGAGGTCTGTGCCGCCCCCAGGAGAAATTCTCAGTGTAGAAGAAAAGGGAACCCTAGGTGTCTCCGTGTGCCCCTGAAGGGAGATAAACCATCTAAAAAAAAAAGAAAGATAAACCATCTCTGGATCTCTGGTAAGTCCCAGAACCCAGAGGCATCAAAGAACTACATGAATACAGTGGAGAGAACCAGCTGTTTCCTGCAGGAATGAGGAGAGCATCAAAGAGGAGGAGGTACTAGATCTATCTCGAAGGCAATGCAGAGGTTCACTGGAGCAAAGAGCTGGGGCCAGTGAGCAACAGGCAGCAAAGTCTGAAGAGCACGGCACCGTCGGGTTGGGGCAAGACGACTGAAGGCTGTGGCTGGATCACAGACCGGGTGCTAAGTAACCGTCGTAGTGACAGTGGTGACAGCCAGAATTTGGGGGCACCTCCCACATGTCAGGCACTATTCTGTGGGCTTTAGGTGAATCAACACACTTAATCCATGTAAGTCAAAACAGTAACTCAGTGCAAGTTATTCTTATCCCATCAAGAGAAACTGAAACAGACTTCAAGGAGCCTGCCCAAGGTCACTCAGCTGTTAGATGGGAGAATGGGTTCAACCCAGGCAGTCTGGCTGGAGGGGGTGCTCCTATCTGGTGCATCGTACTGCTACAGCATACTGCTTCTCTCCCAGGGCACACTAAGGAGCTTGGGCCAAAGTCTGTAGATACATGGGTGGCTTTTGAAGTAGAGAGCGAAATTCAAAGAATACAAAGTTCTAGAGGCAGGTGAAGGACAGATGCTAGGGCCAGAGACCTAAGGCAGGAAGAGTAATCAAGAGGTTAAAGTTAATATAATCGGAGGCCGAGTTTCACTAAATAAACAATTTCAACTCAGTAAGAATAAAACCAAAGTACAGACCCATTCCTAAGACTTAGCCAGATGTTGGCCCCTGGGGACACACTGGATAAGGACCACTCTTGTGGTGACTGCTCTGGCTAACTGGGGAAACAAAGGCAGCTGTGGACCATGACCTGTCCCAAGTGCCACTACGGACATGGGCCTGGACACCAGCAGCCCTGCATAAATGCCCTCTGGAAGGGGGCATGATGTGTGGGACAATGAAAAGTCCCAGAGGGGCGCCTGGGTGGCTCAGTGGATTAAGCCGCTGCCTTCGGCTCAGGTCATGATCTCAGGGTCCTGGGATCGAGCCCCGCATCAGGCTCTCTGCTCTGCGGGGAGCCTGCTTCCTCCTTTCTCTCTGCCTGCCTCTCTGCCTACTTGTGATCTCTCTCTCTGTCAAATAAATAAATAAAATCTTTAAAAAAAAAAAAAAAAAGAAAAGTCCCAGAGGTGGGGATTTCAGGAACTCTTCCGGATCCCTGACTCCCCGCCCCCTGGGGGTTTGGGGGAGAGGAGTGGCTCAGTAATGCCTAAAACAGCCAGTCTGGTTATGGCACTCCAACACCATCCCAGGGAAGTTTAAAGCACATGTATGTTTGACATCTGGGTAACTCAGCAGAAAAATGAGGCTTCTAATATAAGATGTTTCTGTTGGATTGTGGAAACTCATTTTAACAGAGGATGGATGTGTGTGTTGTTTCGAACTTGTCAAAACAGCAGTCTATTTTCCAACTGCCTCAAATGAAATTTATTAGTGTGGTTAGTTTTCTAATCTTCTCATTTTAGTTCAGCTCCATCAGCACATATGGCAATGCTTCCTTGGCAAACTTTACCAGAAGGCTGCTAATGCGAGAAAAGATTTACAGGGTACAATATTAATATAGTATTTTGTCTTCAAATTTCATAGGGCTGAGATATAAATCACACTACCCCCTCTGATGCTAGACCCTCTTGCAAACCCAGTGAGAACTGAGCTGGAGGTGTGGGAAACTAAGCCCCATCAGGACCCTCCAACCTGAGTGTCCTAGAGCACCCCAAAGAGGTTCCTGGAGCACTGTGCTAGATCAGAGGGCTACCATGCTATTCTTTACTTAAAAAGCTTTTAGAAATAGAATTCTAGAATCTCAGGGTTGGAAGGGACTCTGAGAGAAACTCATTAATACTGTTGGCCTAACTGAAGCGATTTATTTCCAATGGCTTGGCAGCAAAATGAATGGCTTGGACCGTGGGCTTTGGAGGTTTGACAGACCCGGGCTGGAATCCGAGGCCTGTACCTTTTTCCTGCTGAGTGATCTTCGGGGTGTTCTTGAACTCTAGGTTCTTCACTGGCAAATCACAGGCGCTGATGATGACTCACTGGTTTATCACAATGATTATATGAGTAAAAGTAGAGCTAGACACTGTTCACAACCCTCACTACATTCAAAAATGAGCTGTTTCTACCTATCTGTTCGAGGCATGTCCTTGATTCTGTTCCTGCATACAAGAGGCAATTCTACCGATTACACAGCCCAGATTTAAGTCTGGAGTAGAGTACTGTCTCCATAGCATTATGCCTTAGAAGAGCTGTCCCCCAGATGTAAGGGCACGTCTGGTCCGAGAGTGTCTCGTGGCCCTGCTTCCTCTGTGCAGAGGTAAGGAAGTAGCACAGACATTAACGATACATCTTTAGGTTTTCAAGTTAAACTAAAATGTTTCTGTTAAGAAGTTATACACTACTCAACCTCTCATGATAAGCGACTTTTTACAACGTGATTTCTAGCAAGTGGCAGAGGACTGTGGAGTCTGGACCCAGGATGCTAGGTCTGCAGGCTGACTCTGGTAGCTACTAGCTGTGTCCTTGTGGGCAGTGGCACTTGGAGTTGAGCTCATTCAGCTCCATCGCTGTCCTCCAGCCGGGGTTTTCTGCCCCGGCTTGGCATCTCCCTGTCCCTCTAGTAGACTTACTGCTCCACCTTTCTTTGCTCTGTAAAGGCTTTTCTTCTGGCCCAGACTGTTGGAAACTTTTCTCCGGGCCCCGGTCAGTACTGGGCCAGCACCCTGCACAGATGGGCCCTTCCACAGGGCAAAAGGAGCTCAGTGGAGGTGCGATGGACATCCACATCACATGTCTACTTCTCTCTTTACAGGCGTTGAGTACTGGGCACTGAAGGACTGAACAGCGGGATCAACCTGCTGGTGACAACCTGGAGAACAGGGCCGGATCCGGGCACGCACAGGGAAGCGGGCCTGGGGAGAGCAGCAGGTGGCCGCCCGTGGACGGTGCAAGCACCTTGTGCAGCTCTCCTACAACGTCCCACTCGCTGAGGCGGGCAGGAGCACAGACGCTGAGGGCCCCCAGCAACGAAGAAACTCTGTAACTAAAGCAGCATCTGTCTCCGGGTAGACAAAAACATACTCAGGAGTGGAAAGCATGGTCCTGAGAAAGTGCCTGCTGAGCTCGTAATGGGTAAGGGGGTGTCCAGGGCAGAGATGAGCAGTGGAGTTCGGGAGGGGAAATGAGCACATAAACGATCCCTAGTCCTCTAGCCAAAGGCACATGAAGCACTTTTTTGTGTTATCTAGTTTCAACCCAGAGGAAACCCCTCCAATGTTAAATTCTTACCCTCCTGACCTCCCCCCAGAGGCCACTACACTTGCCCTCATCTTCCCAGAGAGCCCACCTTGCTTTCAACATCAGATTACCCTTCATTCTGGAGCTATCAGCACTCTCTGCGTCCTGTCTCACAGCTTTTATTCCTGCTCCCAGTTCCATGGCCTTCTCTCTTCACTTGTTCAAGCCTTCTTTCCTCCCTCCTCTTCCAACTGCCTGTCTGTCCACCTTTGACTCATATTGCCCTGAGGCATGAGGCATTTCCACCCTCCCTACTGAGCTATCCCCTTTCAGATCACTCCAGGTCTCTGCACTGGCTCTTGGGGAGCACCCCATTGGGACCGCGCAGCGGAGCTGAGGTAATGGCTGGGGGTGGGGTGGGGACCACAGGGCAGATGGTCAGATTTAAATGACTGCTCATCTGGATTAAATGTTTTACTCCAAATGTCAAGAACCAACCATGGTTCAGGACGCCTTCGGAAGACTGAGTGTCAAAATGTAAATGAATGATACTGATTATTGTCTAGGAAGGATTTAGTTCCTTTGACTCCTCTGTATCGGGGCTGGCTTTTTAGAAGTGAAGATCACTGGGAAGAAAGGTCATATTCCCTCCTTCCATTTATCATTCTGGTACATGACAACTCCTATTCATCTTTTCTTCTGCCTCAACTAATTCCTTGCTGATGAGGTTTAACCTGTTTTGCTTGCTGAGGCCTCAGCAAGGGCAACTGGTTGCAAATTACCATCCTGGAGGCCCAGCGCTAACTCACTCAATCTTGTCTTCGCTGGGCTACGTCTACTTCCATCTTTTCGTCATCCTTCCCAAGTTTCTAAGCTCACCACTCTTGTCATCTGGCACTCTCTGGCCTCTGATATCGCACCCACCCTCCTTGGTCTGACCTTGTACTACCTCCCCCTCCTGTGTTAACACCCTGTGCTCAAGAGAGCTGGCTGGCTGTACATCTCCACAGATGTGATTACCCAGCTCACAGCTTCCTAGGCGCAAATGTCTGCCTTCTGATCTTTTCACAGCCTTAATACCCTAAATTAAAATATGCCAAAAAAACTGGCTAAAAAAGAAAAAAAATAGTTAGATTCAAACCAATCTATTTTGTGCTCATCAGAAGCTTTGCTGGACAAGGATAGACCCCCATGATTTGGCACAGTACAAGGATTCAGTGCAGTTGGTTCCAAGATACATGCATTCTTAAGTTATGCAAAACAGTTGTAGAAACTCCAATCGTTTTATTTTGGTGCCAGAATTTTTTTAAGTTTATTTTTATCCACAAGAATTACTCAAGAAGGAACTTCACTGTGGACTCCTGTAATTTGGGTACTACCCTCTATAGAACCATTAACCACAAGAGGCCTCGCTTAAACCAGCTGTCTGACAAAACTTCCTTCCAGAATGCAAACATATCAATAACATCCTGAGATATCACCACAATATCCTCTAGATGTCACCTTGAGAACATTCCAGGATGGAAGACGACTGCTTTTGCACTACATAGACAACGTGAAATAGATCCATCTGAGACTCTGTAAGCCTTGATCGATGGGTTTAATTAAAACAAAACAAAAAAATTTTTTTTCTGCCAATTAACTAAAAAATTGAGTAGTGCTCCAAATTAAGTTGAATTCATAAAATGATCTAATTTTTCCTTCTGATAGATTTTCCATGACTTCTCCCATCAACAGAAACAAAAACAAAAACCTTTCCTTAAGAAGTATTTCTCATGGATTCTGATTTCTCTTGAATCTCTCTTTCTCCCCAAAGATCCTCCCCCAAACTTTCCTAATTCTAAGGCTGCTCATCTCATTACCTGAAGCATCTGAGGGAGGAGAGTATAGCAAAGTTTAAAGGCAGAAATTAGTTATTCCTGGACTGGTAAGAGCATTTAATTGGGGATGATTATGCAACCCAATCAATTGTTTCTCTTTAATATGCCAAGTCAATAGCAGGCCAATAAGTGACTCATTTGGTCTGGTGGTTCATTCAAACCAAATGAGCTGTCAGGCACTTCATTAGGAATTTTAAACACCTGAATGCATGAAATCAATCTGGAGAGTGAGGAGGAATAAAGGAAGCCTTCTACAACTGACTTCAGTTTTCTGCCTCAAAATCTGACAGCAGATTTGGATGATCTTGGGTGTTATTTCCCCTCATACAGACATACATACAAAAATAGTGTATACAACAGAGAAGGTCTGCAGAGTCAGTCTCATAGGATTTCCAAGGGACAATCATTAATCCCGATCCCAATAAGAGACTCTCCGAGACAAGGGAATGGTGCACCGCACAGAGACATGGAGAGTAAGACCTAATCCCCAATACTACAACGCCTCCTGGCTTGCTGGGGTCCAGGACGCCCCACCACCACATCCACTGAGGACAGTTGCTGACACTGTTATCAATCCCCTTTGGACCCTGGGGCGGTGTTCGAAATGCATTCCCCATTTAGGACTGGATAACCTCCTGGCTGCATGCAGAGGCTGGCCGCTGCCAGAGAAAGCAAAGAGAAAAGACCACCTGTGATGGAGGTATCAAGAATTCTTTAGAAAGACCTTCATTCTAGCTGTTGCACGAGGAATTATTTCTCCATACAAATACAGCATCCCTGGAGAGATCTGTATTCTTGTTATGGGAAGAAAAGGAAAAAAAAAAGAGAGGGAGGAAGATGCTCATTCACCTTATAATAAGGATGCATGCGGCACGCACCTTCTTTCAGGGTGAACTGCCAACTTTTTTCTGAAATACGCATAAAGATAATTTTAAAATAGGGGGAGAGACCTTACTTGTGCAACATTCCCAAATTATACTGTTCAGGAAATATTAGCAATTACATATGTATTGATGCAGAAAAATTACACGTTAAGCAAAATTCCATAATAGAAAAAATAGGCTCCATATTTCAAAACATGTTTATAAATTAGAGATGTCCTCTGACACCTTCTCATATCCTGCTAGGTGAAGCGTTATCAGAGGCAATTCTAAATTCCCAAAACTGAAATTCAAGTTTCCCCTAAAATAAAATTTTTAAATAGCAGAACTACATCTGATGAGAAATTTAGTGAAAGAACCACACGCAGGCTGCGTGCTGTCTTGACGCTGCACACACAGGTTACAATAGTGATTCCCAGGGTACCTCAGGTTCTGTTGTTTCTATTAAAATTTATACTAGTACTGATGGCTTCCCATTTTCATCTCATCTTTCTCCTACCCTAATGACAAGCATTCATAAATAAGCAGTTCCATATAATTATTAATTAATAATTATGTGCAAGGAATGAAAGACAATTGGTCCCCAACTAATCAATAATAGGAACAGGTCATTTTTATGAAGCAAGGTCAAAAATGATTTTTTTTTTAACCTGAACTACCACCAATCATCTCTTTGCTCTCAAGATTCAAACTAAAGAACAAAACCCAACGAGGTTTCATAATAAATCTTTTGCTTTAAAACCATTTACTAGAAAATAGAAGAATTCAAGAGGAAATGAACAGAGATGACTCTCAGAATTAATTTTCTTATACTCACATTCTACCTAGCACCCTCTCACAGAGAACCCCCTAGGGTTCAGGCAGCCAAAACAGTGAGATAAACGGCTGTTTCTAAACCAGGAAAAAGGGGAGGACTGCGTCTTTGGTTTTCAAAAGTGAGCTTCCATCTCTAATAGGGGGGCTGACTCCCCTTCCCTATGGAGTTAAAACCAGCTCCCCACCCCCCATCCTCCAGTCCCTCATCTTACACACATAATCTCTGAAATAGCATGATGTTTGTGGGATGCCCATATTATAGCTTGGCACTAAGTACTCATACATGCTTTTAAGCTGTTCTGTCTATGGGGTTAAAAGAAAAGGTCAAGGAAGAAAACCTGGATACAACCAAGAATCAAGATCTGTCAGACTGGTCAAAGAGGAAAGAGAAGGGACTCAACATCACATCAAACCAGGTCAACACAAGCATATTAAAGACATTGAGCAGGACAAAAAATATTTCTCACAATCCTAAAGGCACTCTCAACATTTAATCCAATACAGAGGGACGGCCATAAAAGCAGTCTGTGAAGCAATGGCAAGGCTCAGACGTCCTTCTGCCTTGATGCACAAAGCTCTCCAGGCAGAAAACCACCCACGGGAATGGGGCAGGTGGCAGCCTTTGCCCGAATCACTGCAAAGCAGGCACTGTGACATTAACCTTGTACTACTTGGGAGACATTTCATTTGTGACGTTTGTTGTCACCAGGACAGAAGAGTATTTCAAATGGAAGGCAGTGACCCTGTAAGGGTCATCATCAATCACCTGGGGTCAAAGACCTTCCCAATTGTAAAAAGAGGCAGGGGGTGAGGGAAAGAGGGTAGAGAACAGATCAAAAGGCCTTTGATGGGAGTTATCTACTTACACAACAGAACCTGGAAAATGGAGCTTCTCCGGAGTTTAAGACCCCTTAGTTTCTAAGGTGAGAGATTTCAAGAGGGGTCTTTGTTTTTTTACACTTGGATGCATAAAATGAAGCCTGGAGTCAGCAGATGGCAGAAGAGGCCTAGAGGCACAGGTTTCTGTGGCTGCCAGTTCCAAGGTCTGTCCCCACAGAGTACTAAATACTATTTTCTTCTAGAGCAAGCACTGAGAGGGAGGGAAGACCTTGCCAAGAGTGCAGTTGCCAAATGGCAAAGTGGCTCAGCTTAAAACACCTTGCAATACTGTGTGTGTGTGTGTGTGTGTGTGTGTATATATACATAAAAAATATATATATAAATATATATACACATATATATACACACATATATACGTATATATACATATATACACATATATACACGTGTGTGTATATATATATATATATATTTTTTTTTGAGAGAGAGAGACAGAGTGTGTGCGGGCACACGTGCATGGGGGAGGGGCAGAGAGAAAGAAGGAATCTTAAGCAGGATCCGTGCCTAGCACAGAACCCAACATGGGGCTCAATCTCATGACCCCAATATCATGACCCTAACCAAAACCAAGAGTAGGATAGCTTAACCAACTGAGCTACCCAGGTGCCTCACGATACTGTATTTTTTTTTCTTAAGATTTTTATTTATGTATTTGACAGAGAGAGAGATCACAAGTAGGCAAAAAGGCACACAGAGGGGGAGGGAAAAGCAGGCTCCCCCTGAGCAGGGAGCCCAATGCGGGGCTTGATCCCAGGACCCTGAGATCATGACCTGAACCAAAAGCAGAGGCTTAACCCACCTGAGCCACTAAGGCACCCTGCAATACTGTATTTTAGCAAATACACTTCTTCTTTTCTCTTTGTAGAAGGCAATACAGAGAGGTTGGGAAGTAAAGTCAAGCCTCTCTAAGTAATGCCAACAGAAAACCAGTCAGGATCTGTGGGATCTTTTCTATGATGCCATACATCTTGCTACTGTTTCTCCCTTGTTTCATGAACCTTAGAGGGCTGAAGGAACAGCTGGATGGAACTACTGTTAGAGTGGTGCCTGAATCAACTCCATTGGGTACAGAGTGAGAGGAAGGGAAGGGGCAACTTTAACCAAGAAAGAGGCAGTAAAGGAGGGTTCCACTGAACCCGCTTTACTTGGACTTTTTTACCCACTTGATGGACTTTTTTGGGGTATATTCAAGGACAATCATTAATCCTGAGTGGGCTCTGCTCCGTCCCCAGGATGCCTTTTCCTTTTAGCTGGTGAGCAGAGTTACTTCAAGAAGACAAATCATATGAGCCTTTTAAAAAACCTACTGAGGATATTTATAAAAAATAATTATTTTAAGAAATAAAACATACTAAAGAGCAATATAAATGGCTTTCAGATTATGGGCTGTTTTGATTAGCCATGCCCTGGATGCCTCCAGCCTACTCCCATTAGCATGGATAATTGAGAATCTGCTGCATTTCCATTGTAATGCAGTTTCCCTAATCCATTTCAGGCATGCAGATGGAAAACCAAACCTTCTGGCTACTATTTCACCTTACATGAATTTAGCACATGGCACTAACCTCTGTACAGTCCAAAGAAGCCTTCGTAGCGTAGCACTTTCTTAAAACAGTCAAAGCTGTTTTTATACATAAGTTCTCCCACAAAAGAGCCGGTTGATCGTTGGTTCTGCATTCGAGTTTTTACGAGATCGATAGGATACACAGCAGTGGCTCCAACAGCTAAAATCAGATAATGCCCATAGTTCAGAAGGCAGTTAGGTCAGTAAGAGGAAAGGGGAAGGTGGTCAACGTCAAAGAGAGGCCGGATGAAGGAAAGGGACAAACTGTGCACGTACAAATTGTAAAAGTGCACAAACTTCCCTAGTAAACAACTATGGGTTTTCACTCAGATGTCTCCTGGTAAAACGATGTCCCAGACAGTTCAAGTGTACAAAAACACATCACCTTCAGCCTAACTTTCTCGTTCACCCGTCTTTAAAAAAGCCTATTTGCAGCTAAGAGAAAAACGCCCTGACCACAGGCTGGTTCCTTTGCTCTCGTCCCATCTCAGAGGTGCAGACAGGAAACTGGCTTGGAAAGACCAAGGCAGGCTCTGTCCTTTAATACCATAATGTGGAAAATCAGAGGAATAATAAAAGTGAAATATCTGCATTCATCCATCACTAACCTCCAGCAATGGAACCCAGTCCAAACCTGTACGCCGACTCTGCAACCTGCAGGAGAACCGGTCGGGATGAGTTCACCGAGGCCTTCTTCTTTGCACAAACAGGAGTCGGCGGCGGGGGACAGGAGACAGAAAGAAGGACAGAACAGAAATAAGCACGTAAAATTTTTTTTAAATTGCCCACTGGGTTCCAAATTCATGATATCAACTAATATAGCAAAGAGGAAGGCAGGATCAGATGCTGTTGTTCTTATTAATAAAAAGTTATTACTGTTGTTAATGCTGAAAATCAAATCTGAACATAATGAAAACCATTATGCACTCCCCCCAAAATGTTATTAACCTATTTTCAAATGTTTAATTCTTAGCAGTGATCAGGGAGATCCAAACTGAAAAACATTAAGGAGACATTATTCTTCATCGGTCGAACTGGCAGGTTTGGGGGGTTTTGTTTATTCATTTTAGTGAAGTGTCGCTGACCTACAACATACTAACTTCAGGTGTAAATCATAGTGTTTCGACACTGATGTACTCTTGTGTTCACCATGATAAACCTAACTACCACCTATCACCATAGTTTGTTTTCTAATGGCAATATCCAGCCTGGCAAGAGTTGATAACCTACCATTTAATCGAGTATAAAATTGAAGGGAAACTTGGTAACATACACCCAAATTCTTGTACATAACCTCTGACCCTGCAGATCTCCTTATAAAATATCAGACTAGAAAATAATCATGTACGTGAACATGGATCAAGCTACCAGAATGTTAAAAAGCAATACTGTTTAAGAGCAAAAACGTTGAAAATAACCTACATGTCCAGTAACAGAGGACTGGTTAACAATGTTGCAGCCTTGGGATGCGTGGCTGGCTCAGTCCGTAAAGTAGGCAACACTTAAACTCAGGGTCGTGAGTACGAGTCCCACAATTGGTAAGGAGATTATTTAAATAAATAAATAAACTTTTAAAAAAGGCTACAGCCTTAAAACGAAATCATATGTCATTGTAAAAGAGTTATTTGATGTTAAGATAAATGTTCATAAGGGAATATAAAGTGAAAACAGGTTAAAAGGAATATGGCAGTTAGATAGGTATTCATGATATGATCCTGTTTACCTTTATAAATGTTTGAAATATTTCATTATAATCTTTTAAGAACAATGTTAAAGACTGATGCAATATGATGTTTTTAATTAAAATTATTTGCAGGCGTATGTATGCATATAAAAACAAGATAACATTTTGGCTATCCCAACACCCAGAGATAACACAAAATATTTACAGTGGCTACAACTAGGTGGTTGTATTACTGGTAATTGTTACTTTCTCCTCTTTTCTATCCACTTTTTACTAAATTCATGCTTCAGGCCAGTCGTTATCTTATTGTTCTTTTGACCTATTATCCTTACCATGTTTTTGATGCCAGAACATCTTAGAGTATTGCATTTTTCTGTCTACATAAATAAAACAGCAATTTTATGTCAAGCAAAGTTGTCAAATGAGGGTGATAGTGCTTAATAATACCTGTTGAATGAATAAATGCATTCAATAAAATTTGCTTTTTCAAAAGCCATGATAATTAAAATAGGTGAACAAAGAAAATAATTACCAACCCCAACCATCAACCCACTGAATTTTAGTTGCTGTCAATGTTATACAATTCTAATAGAATGAGATAATTTGGAATCTCCTGTAAAGTGACTTCACTGAAAACAGCTTTACACAGAAATATGCATCTTTAGAATGTAAAACATCTCTTCTGTGAATTTCATGAGGTGTTTCCAACTCTGTCTCTGCATAGATGGAAATCACGAGTAACTTCATTTTGACAAATGCATCCCTAAGAAAGGCACTGCCTTTTTATACAGATACAAATATGCAATACTTAGAGAGGTCTGGCATCAAAATAATGAGCGAAAATACTTTGAAAATAATGGTGCGGGAGGAGACGACCTACTGCTATCACTAACTCTTAATTGAAAGGACAAAATAAATAGAGTCCCAGATTTTTATTTAACTTCTCTGAAGCGCAAAATGTAGCATGCTCACGAGACAGGAAAGAGTCCCATTCCTGCACCCCTCTGTTGAGGACACATGCTAGCACGGAGCCTACCAGGTGGACGATCGCCACTGCTTGAGCCTGTCAGTGCTGTCAGGCCTACTGGCGTTCATACAGAAAAGAATATTCCAGGCAAGGCCTCTGCAAATTGCTCTAAACCTCTCAGCCACAGCCCATCATTTCCTGCTGTAAATCTCATCCGACCCTTGCATGGCCAGTATCAATGAGCACCCACCATAAAGTCTCAAAAGCTGCAGAGAGTAGGAAGGAAAAATTGTGGGATACCACTGCCAGCTGGAGAACAGAAGGAATCTTTAAAAAAACAAAAACAAAACAAAACAAAACCCTCTGCTTTTTCTTAATCCCCAAATTTCTCCAACAGCTAGTTGCATAGAGACAAAGAGATAATCCTCTGGTAAGCAGTGTCTAAAAATCAAAGGGAAGAGAGCAGTGCTGCTTCTCCCTCTGCACGTGATTACACAGTGCTCTCTCCTGCACTCGGGGACATCGGCTCCCTCTTTTAACAACAGCCAGCTGGTTTTCCAGAGGTGCCTAGTTAGGATTTACTGAGCACACACCCACCACTTTGAGTTACACACTGCACACAAAACTCGCCGCCGTGTTGGGGGGGGGGGGGGGGGGGAAGAGCTGAAAGGAGGGATGCTGGCTCGAGGCCTGCCAGTCCTAAAAATGTAGCCCGCATCAACCCATTGTGGTCAAACTGGCGTCTCTGTACAGACCCGGAGCTCCAAGCCAAAAACTGTTAAGTCTCACAGGATTCAGAGGTGGCTTTGCCTTAAAGGAGGTATTTTTCTAAGACGATGCTCGTCTGTGACTGGATTTACTTTACAAACATCATGTAAGCACAACACATGCTATGAAAGCTTTTATTCTCTAATCCTGGTCCACAGCAAGGCGAGCAAGAGTTAAACGAGGAGGTCCCGTGTCTTAAGTTTCTGACTCTCATGACTTCACAAGATTGGTTTCTGTTAACCATAAAATAAAATTTAGCATTCCTCAAATTGTTTCCACATAACTTATGAATCCTTTCACAGAGAAAAGAAGTCTAAAAGCCTTCAAACTGTTACTCCAGACTAAACAAAATTATCTCATTTTGATATTCAGAAAAACGGGAGGCACGGCAGTCACACAATGAGCTGATGAAGCACCTCTCTGAGGGGCAGAGACGGCTTTCAGTCAGCTGCGTGCCACCTCGTTGGGGCAGCAACACCGAAGCAGGATGCCTGGCCCACACCCCCCAAAACCGGAGTATAGGAAAGAAGAAAAGATCTTCTGGCTATTTTGGTGGGGAGCAGGGGAGACAGGCTTCCAGTGCAGTGCAGAAATCAACCCATCTTTGAAAGCAACTCTCTGTCAACCAGAACGTCTCTTCAGTAATTTCTCTTTGCAGCCTTTTGAAATTTGTCTGCATTTTTGGTGCAACATGTTACGATGGCAGGTCAGATAGGTGTCGAAAAGGCTACTGTGAGTTGGAAGGGTTTGGGGTACCCTACTGGAGAGACATCAGGAAGCAAGTTTGTTCCTGTTCCTCACCTGCCTCTGGGCCTCAGCCAAGCTGAAGGGCAGAGTTCCCTCTTCCAGGGGAGCAATTCGTTCAATGTCTGCTAAGGTCATACGTCTGAAGGGGAAAAAAACAAGCATGAGCAACAACAAAATACAAGTTTATTAAAATCTGCATTATGGAATTTGCAAACGTTCCCTTTTTTTGTTCCCATATTTCAGGGTCCTCTTTTATTTGGCTTCTTTCTCTCCCAGTCTGCTGCCCTCCTCCAACCCCCACCCCAACCTCCTTTTATTAAGCTAATTAGGGGGGGGAAAAAAAAGGCCTACTTACCCCCGTGGCTCATATAAATCTGCTAACTGAAACAAGATGTCAACTTCCATGGGTGTAACCTGACCAAATTTCTGAGCTGCCAGAACAAACTCCTCTGTATGGAAAAAGAGTTAAAGGGAGAGATTCAAGAAGGAAGAGCTGCTAAATGCACATCAACTCAAGGTGCTGGGCTGAGTGAACATCACAAAACTTTATTATCAGTCAATGAATTCCAGTAAACCCAAACAGGGTAAGAAGTTTTGCAATTCCTTTATTTGTCCATAAGGAGTGTGCAGAAAAGCTTCTCTGACATTGACTTTCAAAGCCCGGTGTCTCACTGAAGGCTTGGGATAAATGACACAGGATGTGATTGAAACTGCAGGTCTGAGAAACCTGGGAGGTTATATTAATGAAGCTGTCCAATTCTCAAGGCCATTCTCTCTCTTTTTAGACAACAAACAAAAAACATCAAAATGTGGCTATCTCCTTCTGAGGCTGTCAACAGTGTGAGCTCACAGAATTCTTCATGTACTTCTGAAGGCCACTTTAGGGGCCACCAATTTACCTCAGCTTTTAGCACGATTTGGAAACAGGAAATTTTACATGGTTCCCTAATTCAAAGGTTGTCTTCAGTTTATTTAAAACTTGCTGAAGATTGTTTTATTTGCTTTTGTTTGCCTGATCAAAGGATGGAGAACACACATGGGCCACACGGTTAAGACGTGTCAGTGGGACAGAAAAATCTATAATGTCAATTCTTGGTTGCCTTCTTTACCCTAATAATAATACACCAAGATACTAATAGGCAAAAATTCAGATTTATTCTCACTCACCCTTGGTCACCTCTACATCTTTCCTGTTGCCAGCCAGAGTGCTGTAGATCTTTCTAATGAGTTCCATGTTGTTAAGGAGTGAATTAAATCCATTAAAATAGGAGAAACTAACTTGATGGGACGTAGTGCCTCCAGCAGCCTCAAATAAGTTGAAAATAAGAGAGGGGAGAAGAACAATAAACAAAGGATTTATTGAATGAAGAAGATTCAGAAGTACATATATCAAATCCTAGTTTTGGAAGTAATCAAGAATGCATGTATAAGAAGAAATAGCCATAAGTATTTTCCTTTCACATTAAAAAAAAAAAAAAAAGCTATAAATGAATTTTAAAAGTAACTGCAACTAATCACGACCAGAGCTTATACTCTCCACACACAAGTCCTAGAAAACTAAATAAATACATGTGTAGGATTGTAACAACAGGACCAGTAGTAATTTACAGAGTTCAAATTTCAATTGGAAATGTTTTATAAGTTTGTTTATTTCATCTAATGAGCAATTCTGAGAGGCTTAGACATGCACAACTATACTATACACATGCACACGTGTGTGTGCTTTGACATGTAAAACTATATTATACCAACACAAACACAGTATGAAAAGTGGTCGAGCTAACATTAATATCATGATTCGTCATGTTACTTAAAACCAGCAATAAATAATCATTTAAGCACAGACTTCACATTGGTAGGATTTCTAGCAAACTAGCGTATTCGGGTAAAATTATGAGATGTCATATGCTTGGGTGGGGGGTTAAGACAGGTCAGAACTCTGATAATCAGAATTTGTAAGAAGCCGTATTTCTTCCCTGGGGGCAAGGGAAACAGATAGCACGGCCATTATGAACGGAACTTCAGTTTGGGGTCTCAAATTCTGTCCTTCCCTAACAAGGCAAAATATTTTTATTAGGAAAAGCACTTCTTTATAAGGTAACAAGCACATAAATCTACACTTAGTAATCATTTAAAATAGCTAACCTAAGAGTTTAAAATGGCATAGGGAAGGATGGGGGAAGGCAAGGAAAGGAGCTAGATTAACACAGTGCATAGTGGAAAAGGCCTTCTCAGAGTTCTGTGCCTCTAAAAAGAGGTACCAGGAAAAAATAAAGTGAAAGTGAAAAGCTACGCTGAGTTCCTGCCTATGGTAAACATTGTAGGAATCCCAGAGTGCGGTAGAAGCACTCCGGAAGTCTTCTCCCTGGGACTAACAAAAGCACTGTGTGAGGGTTTCCAAATGTGCACGATCATCAGAATTACCTGGGAAGCTTTAGAAAGGAGATTCTAGGACCTCACACCTATAGGTGATCAATCCACAGGCCCAGAAGAAAGCTTTACTACCTGTATTTTTTAGTAAGTAAATCCCTGGTGATTTGTATTTTGTGACCAAGGCCTGGGGGCCTCCAGCAGAGAATGTTCTGGACCACCTCCTAGGCCCATGAGGTTAGAAGAGTGGCTGGGCAGCCACTGGGATTTAAGCTACCACACAGGACGGCCAGGCCCTGCCCACCATATGAGCCACTGTTCCCTCAACACACCCATGTTAAATGAATGAGTAAATCAAAGCTTTAGAGTCTCTCTTCTGCTGACAATTAAAAGAAATATATCTGAATGTAGTATTTTTTCAAAAAAATTTTGCTTTGGAAAATAGATGAAAGTGAAGATTAGAATTTGATATACCTTAAAATATACAGCAAAATTAATATGAAATCATAAATTTTTCTTTTTTTTTTAAAACCAGTTAATACATTAAAGATATTCCATATGATACAGAAAACAAATTAACCTATCTCCATTAAAACCAGCCAAAATATACTCTGTCTATAAGTCTGATAATACATGGAATCACCATAAGAAATGGTTAGTGCTTTAAACTGAAAAAACTCCACATAGTCTTAAAGAATTGTTCTTATAATCCCTTATTTACTGAGCTTTTGCCAGGTTAAAAAAAAAAAACCACCAAAAACCTGCTTCATTAGGGTAAGTTAAAACTTACAGCTACTAGACATTCTTCTACAAAAGGCGTCAAGACATGGGGCCGGATGGTGACCATGATATCTCGGAAGTCGATGGCTGTAATTTTTCCAGTCCTGGCATTGTCCCTTTGCACAAAGGCTTGCTTTGCATGTTCCAATTGTATTTCCTACAAATAATGAAAGTGAAATAATTTATGTTTACTAATTACTGCAAAAGACTGCTCAATTTCAAGTCAGTGTGAAGAAATACAGACCATATCTTGATTTAACAAGCATTACCAGCTTGTTAAATAACACTCTCAAGCTATCCTCTTCTTCCACAGACAGAACTTTGCTCAGACCAGTGAACACGTCTAGGAAAATACATTCTACCTTAAATCTCCTGCCCAGAGAAACCAAATCACTTCCATGTTCTGCTGGAGTCCAAGGACACGACGAAAGTAAAAATTGGAATGACGTCTGGAAGGCCCAGAGATACGGCCAAACCCAACTTAGGTGATGCAGATGATCCAATGAAAAACATCTACAGGGACATTAAGCTCTCTCCAAAGAAGACAGAAAAATTCTCACTGGTAACCTGGTACACAAACATGTGATGTAATAAACCGAAAAACGAGCTTCTTCTCTGGAATATGCTGTTCCTCTGACGTACAGTTTCTCAGGCTTGGCACTACTGGTATTTTGGGAGGGTTAAGCTTTTGTTATGGGGAGCTGTCCTGCGCATCCCTCCCCTCTCTCTCTGCACTAGATGATGGTAGCCCATTTACCCCCAAGAGCATGACAACAATGCGTCCGGAGAGGGCCACAGGTCCCGAATGAAGACTGCTGCTCCAGAACGAGGAACTGGTAGTATGTGGGTCAACTCACAGTACCACTGTTTTAGTTCCTCCCATCTAAAGACAGGAAGCCCAATTTAGATTTCAGTTGTGATTCACAAGGAGTTAGTGTACACACAAAATAAACAGCCTCCATCAAACCCCATCAGGTGCTGTTTGGGAGAAGCATCCTGTCTACAGAGGGCACTTCATTATCTTCCTCATGACACTGCCTATTTCGTGAATAGGCCCTCCGAGTGAGATCTGATATCTATGGGATTAAAAACCACTGCAAGGACTTCAAATTATTTAAACAAAAAAAAAGTGTAATTAGCTGATAGAGAGTCACTATTTTTTTAAACTCTGGCAAGACAATGACTGAGAGTAGTGTAAAAACAAACTGTCCCTTACGAAGTAGTGCAAACTTAAGCACTGCAGAAATGACGCAAGTCTGATCGTGCTTCAGAGTGCTCCATCTCCCTTCTCTTCCCCCAGAAAGGTGGGAGATGAAGGAAGTTTGATAAAATATTGATAATAACTGAAGCTGCGTAATGGGAACACGGTGAGTCACAGTATAATATACTTTCCTACTTTAGTAGAATTTGAAAATTTTAAATTAAAAAAAAAATTTTAAAAGACACCACCACAGTAAGAATCAGAGTTCTTATCCTATTCAAAGGCTTCTTCTCACTCATGGCATCTGCCAGTTTTGATCCAACCTGTCCTGGTCCCAAGTCTCTTCTGGGACCTTAATCTCCCTGGTGGAAGGAGGCTTCTGTCAGCCCTCTGTCCTCAAGTCTCCTCGCTCTACTCCCCTAGGCCTCAAAGATTTCTCAGAAGGCTTGACTCCCAGATCCAAATCCCCCACACCTCTCTGCTGGATCAGAATCCCTAAGTGCGCAGAGAATATATCCACGTGGGTCTCCTGGAAAGGCCATGCCATGGCACATCACTAAATCCAAGGAGCTACTCTCAGCCTGGTCTCCAGCACCCCATGCTCAGTCCTTCCCGACCTTTGTCCGCACTCCTCCCTCCACCTGGTGTAGACTGCAGCCTCTTTCTCCAGTTCCTGAAATCCTACCACTTCCTCCAGGCTTAACTCCAATGCCACCACTTAAGTAAATATAAGCAGGTCTCTTAGCTGAAAAGAACTGACGTGGTCATGTGGCTCCCAGCTCGCACCTCAATTGTGACTTGTCTTATTCCATCTTACTTGAAGCAGTTGTTTATACTCCTGTCTTTCCCTACCTTGCCAGGGAAGAGAGACTACGCCCTGTTCATCCCTCTACTGTCGTAGGCAGAATGCCTCAGATATACTAGGTACTCAATAAACCATGGACATAACCTTCAGTGATAGGTATTCCATAAAACCAACTGATGAACAAATCACACTCTACTAAACAAAAAGGGGTTCTCTGTATAAGTGCCTCCAATTTGAGAGGAAGGAAGAAAGCAACTGTTAAACACCCTGTAGTGAAAAATGACCACAGTATGTATTCAATTGAAAGTAAATGAACACAGTCTCCTTCGAATTGCCAGACCCACTGCTAAAGCTATTGTAAGGCAAGATTACTCCCAACAACAGCAGAAGGTATGTTCAGTTAGTTACCATTTTCCCCCAGAGCTTAAAACTCAACTAGAGACTTAGGGCTCCTCAGATCAGGATACCAAAAATGGCATCACTTACCCCGGCCACCCCAGAATTCCTGGCCCCCTCTTCTCCTCAGAACACTAAGACCAACCCACTTGGAATTTCAAATTGGGAAACAGACAACCCAGTGGGGGTGGGTGCTCCCGAGTCAGACCAGGGGCTGCATCTACGATAACAGGGATGGCGTCACTACCCACTTCTGTGCCTACACTTCAGGATTGAACATTTACGAGCAGGGATTCCTCCACTGCAGAACACGAAAGCACTTTTACTCTCATGATGAACAACTTTAGAATACATTTCCAACAGCTCTGAAAGACTGGGGTCACCATAAATCCTATAAAAAACAAGAAGCTAACTGTACATCATTCTCTAAATAGTAGGATAGAGTGAAAACATTCAGTTAAGTGTTTCCTCAAACCAAAAGCAGCTTGCCTCGTGAAGAGCAACTGTTTATGTCATGATTATTTCTTCTTCTGGGTGAAGAAGTAAAGCTATTACCTCAACCAACACAATCACTACGTTAACAGCATTTATACTGTTCTAAAGTTTGTCACAGTTCAAAGTCACTTCTTGCTCACAGCAACCCTATCAGGTGGGCTCTACTATTAACTTCGTCATGGCAGTTGAGGAAACCAAGGTCTCCTGGGAAGCCGAGAAGCTGGAACGCAAACCCAGGCAGCTCTGCCCACTGATGCTGCCGCTATCACTTCCGCACGGCACCTCAGAAGCCTGGATCATGTGCCTGTCAGGAATCTGCTGACAAAATATATCTGACATTTAGGAATCTTAGTAACGATGAAAAGACAAAAATTCAAGTTTGCTTTTAAAATTATTATTAATGCTCCAGATATTTTGTTGTCTATTTTCATGAGAAACAGTATAATTTCTGAGACTTTTCCCTTCACAAAAATGTCTTTTACGTTCTCCAAGGGCTAGGACTGTTCTCCCAACAAGAGCAGAGACAAGCAGAACCAAATCTAAGGTCTTCTCCTGGCCCTGCTCACTAACAACCCCAACAGATTGAGTGAGGGAAAGACAAATAAGGAGGCCTGAGGGAGCCAACACATAGAGCCTCTATAAACACTTAAGTTGAGAATGGATGGCTTTTGAAATAAATATTCAGCCTTGCTATTGATGGCAGATTAACTGAAAATCAGAGCTCTTCACTGGCACCTCTGAAGCTGTTTAAGGCGAACCTAACGCGTACCCACAGAGCCCAGACCCTGGTGGCTCCTCGATCTGAACCCAGGGGGATAAAAGTGTAACAGAGAGTTCTGACATGCACGGTGAGGATATAAGGAAAAGAGCGAGCTTTCCAAAACGAGCAGAGAACAATGGGAGAAGCAAGAGTTACATTCAAATATTTAAAGGTTAAAAGGACTAAAAAAAAACAGGACAAAAGAAAGCTAGAAGTTAGACTGGTTCCCTGTATTTCTTAAAAAAAAAAAAAAAAATCCACAGAGAAAAAAATGTAGGGATCAGGTTTTAACACAAAACACCAAAATCTTTAACCTGTCCAACTCTCCAGCAATGAAGGGGCTACACGGCAAAGTAGCAGGCTCCCAGTCACTGGCAATATCTGTGCAATGACAGTTTGAGGAACACAATCAAGGAACCTGTTTATTTTCATACAGGGAGTTATGGAAACAGTATGTTGTGATGACAAAAATCTGGAGTTTGGAACAGAAATGAGCAGAGCTCAAATATCAACCATGACACTCTGAGGAGGATTAGGGAGTATATATCTCAGAGCCCGTGCAACATCCACTGTGGAGAGTTGTAAAAACGAGACGTCATGCATGACAGGCACTTACTAAGTGGGAGCTTTGATTTTTGTTGAGGTGAATGGTTTAAAATCCTCTAAGGACCCTTTCAGTGTAAGTTCTTTGAGTATTTAAAAAAACCACCTCGTAAGGAACAGTGGCTCCACTGAGTCATTCTGAAGCAGCCACAGGAACCAAGATGAAGACCAGACCGGGTGGGGAACAATAACGGCCGAATGCTTAAGCACGCCCACCACCAGCCAGTGGCGGGCCAAGAACTTAAAACATGGTACTTCATTAAAGCCTCACGGTAATCCTGTGAAGGAATATGATCTTCATCTCCCAGAGAGGAACCCGGAGCTCTGGGAGGTAACTGATTAGCCCAAAGTCACACAGCCAGGAAGTGGCGAGCTGGGATCTATCCTGAGCTACCCTCTGACTCCAAGGCTGGGGTCTGTAACCACTAGCTGATGCTGCTTTGGGTAAACCTGTGAGTAAGACCATTGTAACAGACACCTGGATAAGAGATTTTAAGAAATGTTTTGGTGACGACTTGCACATAAAAATGGAGCAAGACAGACCTCAAGTAATTCTCCCCTTGGATGATGAGACAGAAGAATCCACCAGGGGGGAGAACACCTAAGGGGAAAGAGACGAGACAGCTGACCACAATGAGAAACTGGAGGGAGATGGGCCTAAGCTGAGCTATAAACAAAAGAAAGCTAGAGATACAGACAGAAATATAAATGTGGGAAAGAGAGACAGGAGGATCCCAGAGGGGAGAAAAACAAAGGCTACCACTTACTAAGTGTTATTAAGTGTATATTACGCTGTAGCGACTATTGTGTTTTCCTGTTTCATCTCTCTGAATCCTCCCAAAGGACTGAGGTGGGCCCCACCATCCCCTCCATTTATAGATGGGACAACGAGGTCAAGAGCAGCTCAGGGTCACATGACACTGAGGATGAACTGGACATGCCCTGGGTGGTCCAGCTCTGGAGCCACAACCTTAACCTATATGGACTGCCTATTCCCTTTAGGGGGATGGCCTAGGAAAAACCAGAAGGAAAAAAATAACGGTAGCAGAAATAGAGGAGATCGTCCCATAGTACACAGGAAGAGCAGCCAGGTGACCATAAAATGGAACCAAGTATCCAAAAGGTGAGTATGGAAATAAAACGGAGGACCTGGGACTGGTGGGAAACCCAGAGACCTGGGAAGACAGAACAGCCCTGCCAAGGGAGCTCAGCTCTCACCAGTGTCCCTTGCTAAGAGCTGTTGCCAGGGACAGCAAAGACTAAGGAGAAAGGACCATCCTTCACCCAAGGCCAGAAGGTCGCAGAGCAAGGAGCCGCAGGGCTATCCCGAAGGCAGTTGTGCTCAAACACATGGAAGGAGGCCCAATTTCTCTTTCTTATTTGCCAGCGAACAGTTTTCTGTTCCCACTATTCTGCTGCATGATGATTAATGGAATAGGCTTTTACTGCAGCAGTTTCCAACTACTTCAGCACACGCATTCAGACTGCTGGAGGGAAAGAACAAAATCAAACTCTTCAAAATTGCTAGCTGTACAGAAATAAACATATAGAGGGGGGCTATACCACTTCAGGTCTAACATTCATGCTTCTAATAGTTCCAGGCCTGTCATTTCCTTAATAATCTCCAATTTTCAAGTGGGTATATTTTGAATGCAAAAATTCTCTCCACCTCTATTCAGATATGCAAGTTTGTGCTTCAGCCCAAGGACAATTTATCAGAACAAAAACAAAACAAAACAGACCAACAGACCTTCAAAACAAGCAGCAGATCCAGATGACTTATATTATAAAGCCAAGAATACCAAAAAAGACCCCTGGCTAGTTTGCATGTTTTGAGTTTTGTACAGTTGTGAATTAAAAAAAAAATAACCAGACTTTAATAAAAGCAAGGAGTTATCAATGAGGATACGACTCAAAGAATTCTCTTTTAGGAGTCCTGGTAGAAGAATTCTGGCAAAAATGCACATAATTATTTATGAAAACAAGGAAGAAAATGTATGAAGATTCACTTTAAAAATATGGTATCACATTCATCCCTCCTTCACATAAATTCTGTATCACATCGTGTATTAGAACCTGTATCCTCTTCAACATACAAGTATCCGCTTCATTTTCACAATCCTTTGCTAATCTGAAGGGGAAAAAATCTGGTTAAAATAAAGATCCACATATTATTAACAGAGTTAAAAACAGAACTTAGTAAAGGACTAGGTAGAGAGATAAGCAGTTCCCATTCTTAACACCTTTCTGTGCCCCCATGTTCCACCCAAGCAGTCAGACTTTCAGAGTTCAGGGTGAAATTTCCTCCCCAGGTCACCGGATGGGGCCTTTAACTGAAGGAGTCTTTAGAAGCAGCGCTGCCCGTGGGCCTGCACACACAGCAACACCTCAGCAGAAACCAAGCACAGAGTTCGTCCATCTCAACTGCCTCGCTCTTGGGATTTAATGTTAAACTTCACAGTGGGTAGTGGCTGGGGAGATGCTCATTTTTACCGGGATGTTAGTAAAAGCCTGCACACCAGGCTGCTCGACAGAACAGCAAGCGGATGAACACCATGGACACAGCAGCACGGTGAATTCTGATTTCCTCTGCCCTGAGAGCAGAAAGGGCAACGTGAACGCCACATGTCCTGCATCTAATCCTCCAAGTGACCAGGACAGGACCACATCTCCCATCACCCAACAACAAACTAGCAACGCCTTCCAGCTGAACACAAAATAAAATCTAATCTCCGAGAAGAGCTGAGGGTAAACAACATTAGCTATGTTCACTCGTTTCACTCTGGAATACCAAGGTGGGGCTGTAATGATGAAACAATACCGAAGCTGCACTTCATCTCCATCTGGTCCAACTTAAAAAGTACTCACATGTTAAAAATGAAAATAAAATCCTGGTCTCTGGCTACTAAAGATCCATGGTCTAGATATTTTAACGAATGCAGATGGCAAGGTGAGGGACAAAAGGGAGGTACAAATGGCTTGGATTATTCGATCCTAAACAAGGACCTTGTTATTGTCTACCAACCTGTTAAACATCATGGCTTCGGTTGAGTTCTACGACGGGTGATTGTTTTTTGTTCACACTTGAAGTGTTCCATCAATTCCAAAGCATGAGAATTTGATGTTGCCATGGCTGAAGGTTACATTTCCCTCTGTTTGGTGGTGCTAGGGTGGGGTGGGGGGAGGACAATTTCTTTTTTGTGTTGAAAGTTTTGCCTTCTACTAGGACGGCATGACAAATACAGCACCATAAGTGATGGGGACTCTGAAACCCAGACCACAGCTGACTAGGAGCAGCAAATCTCTGACCGGGAGAGTGAAGGTGACAACCGCCAGCGCCTGGGAATAGAAGTTTCCACAGCTCTACTCTCTAGGGCTCAGAACCTGAATAACCATAATGTCCACTGTATACAGAAAAGACTAGACCAGATCTGTACAACATGCTGACCAGAAGCCAAAATACTGGGTCAGTCTCACTTCGCAAAAAGAACCGAAACTGTTCAGCTGCATTATTAGCATGAATATGCTTTGTCATCCAAACCTGAGATCCTTGCCAATGTGTGTGTGTCCAGTCCAGGGCACGAGACACAGCTCTGACTCCCAGGTGCTACTCCCAGCTCGATCAACTATGACTCATCCTCTTCTGACAAAACGGGGACCTGAAAAAAGTTACAGTAAAACACCCACATGTCCAGGGCTCTCCGTTGGGTCAGGTAACTTCACTCCTAAACTCCATTTGAGGAGAAGACACTCAGAGAGATTTTTAGCTCCATTCCCTCCCAAGTTGGCAAATCCTATTTCTTGGGTAACTAAAGCAACCCACACTTCAAAATCTAGCCTCTTCATGAATTCAGAGCATTGCTGATTTCTTGATGACTCTTCTTCCTAGAGCAAGAAGAGGAAGGCCTTTGGAAACATAAGTGTCCTGGCTCCACAAAATGGGGAACAGAATTCTTGGAAATGCCCATGTCTGTGGGCCCATAAGTGGGACTCCTAAAGCATCATCCAACCTCCAAACTGAGAAAGGGGGAAACAACCCAGCTGCACACATGCGAAAAGCAATTACAAGCAAAGCACTGCTCTGCAGCCCCTTGGGAAAACAGCCTCCTCCATGCTCCCCATTTCAGTACCCGTCACCATCCTTCCATTCACCTGAACCTAAAACTCATCTTGAAAAATGTGTGAACTGGGAGTTTTACCATATCCTTAACTATCTCCATCCTATTAAATTGCCAAGCCTGGCCAGGCCTATCCCTTCTCTTGAGTCCAGTACTTTGGCTCATCATCATTACCATCCAGCCCAGGCCACTGCCACTTCGCTCTTGCATTAGAAAGTGACCAACCGGTCTTCTCTGTCCTCAGTGGAAGGGCCCTATCCAGACCTGCTGAATCAGACCCCTGAGAGGCAGAAAGGCTCAGGACTCTGTCTTTTAAAATAATCACTTCAGAAAAATTTTACCCAAACTCTGAAAAACATTGACAGAGACTTAGGAAAATTGAAATTAGCTTTGGTTCCACATATCTCACCTTGAACAAGTCCAGAAAACTAAGCCTCTGTGTGCTTGTCTTTCATACAGAAACAAGAGCAAATTCTTAACATCTAAGATCATCACAAGGACAAATACATGTAAAAGCACTTTCTAAGCTGGAAAATACTATGTGAAAGGTAACCAGTAACAAAAGACTTCTAGTTAACGCACATACTACATTTGGTAGCCGCCCTAGGCTTCTCTATTCTGAATCTGGAGCAACTAGAATCTCCTAATTTGTAGATTATTTTAAAATTATAATAATTATATGTGAAATATATGCCTATGATTATAAAATATCATCAAAAAGTACCTGAAAATGACAGGGATGCCTGCCAGGTGTTGGGGGTGGGGGGGGGGGCTCAGTTGGTTGAGCACCAGACTCTTGGTTTTGGCTCAGGTCATGATCTCAGGGTAGTGGGATCGAGCCCCACAAGGGGCTCTGCGCTCAGTGCAGAGTCTGCTGGAGATTCTCTCTCTCCTTCTCCCTCTGCCCCTCCCACTCGTGCTCTCTAAAATAAATAAATCTTTAAAAAAAAAAAAGTAACTGAAAATGACAGAAACAGACACCCCCTACTAAGGGTCTTTTTTTGTTTTCATATTTGGCAATTAATTGGTGGGGGGCAGGATGATCAAATATCTAGCAAGGCATGACTGTGCACCATTCAGAAGCACAGCCCCTTCTAGGAACAGAAACTAATTTTTCATAGCCTTGGTCCTGGAGACAATGTAATAAAATGGAAACAACATACTATTTTTGAACCACATGTCTATGATCTTACAGAAGAAGCTAAACTCCAGAACAGTTTCTGTGTACTCCTTAGGGGTACTCCTTTGGGAACCCAATGAAAGCGAGTATCACTTTCCCCAGAATATTACCTGTAAATGCAAACTTTTACCTCAAGTCCATTTATTCTCTTTCCCATACAATAGGGGGTAATGATAATTACCTCTCATGGTATTGGGATGTCATTATCAGAAACAGAGTATTTAAAAGCACTTTGTAAATTATAAAGACTGTTACTATTATTACTTCTATTTTCAAGAGTGAATCTTAGCACCAACAGAATAATTTGGCAGAAAAGTTTAAGAGGCCTCTCACTCTGTGCCCACATTTGCCTACGATGTCCACCCCATAACAAACTAGAAATGCATCTTCCAAAGAACATATAAAAATGCCCCAATAAGCACATGAAAAGATGCTTGGCATCATTAGTCACTGGGGAAATGCAAATCAAAATCACAAATGAGATACTGCTAAGAGACCTGAAGCGAAAGGCCTGTTTCTCAACTATAAAATGGCGAGGTTAACTAGCCGTACTTATGCTTGTATCTGGTCCTTCAAGGTTATACTTTGGATGCTCCCCTAACCACACCTGAATGTTGGTTTCAGCTGCATAGCTGCCATCAGGGCCTATGCTGCAAACTCCTGAGGGCTGCTGCTGTAAGAGAGCAGCCTTGTAGGGTGTACCCATTTGCTTACAGCTGTTCCTTCTGAGCCCGTCAGATGGATAAACACAGAAATGACCCCTAGACTTGTGCACTGTTAGTATCTAAAAAGTTGTTATCTCTGTACTTCTTGGTGCTTTGCACAAGGCCTCTGGACAAACCCTGCATGTTCAGCAAACATTTGCTCAACGGGGTGGTTTGTCCCAAGCAAGTCATAACCACAGTACAAGAAATAACTCCAAACAGGGTAGAGAGTTTATATTAATACCATTTAAGAAAAGGAGTTCCATCGGGTATACAAGAGTATTTCTCGTTTTCTAAAAAATTCTGTATATTAAAATCCATTTTTCAACTAGCAACCATAAAACTGGAAGCAAGAACAGAGGTATGTGGAAATATTCATAATATTTTAACATGCAAACCTCCATAACAAACTACTCCCATTCACACAGATGCACCACAGCCTAGAGACAAAACACAGCCCTAGTAAATTCAACAGCGCCAATGATGAGGTAAGAGGACTGCGGTCCCACTCGCTTCTGAAATCCTTCTCTACCAACTAGGAACACGATTCTGGGAAGGAGTCTTTGTACCCCTGGTTCTTGCTTCAACACTATCATTTACCTGGAAAGTATAAGTCAGGCAGGTTCGACTCAAAAAATATCAAGTTGATTCACCACTTTATGAAGTTAAAAACCAAACCACACAGAACAGCATTTGAGCAGCGCCCGTGACCAGCACCACCCCGGCCAGAGGGCAGCTTGGCCAGACAGTACACAGATGGGACATGTGAGCAGAGTCCTCACAGCCACATGGTGGCTTATAAGCAACTCACCCTTGCTCAGATAAAGTGAAACATTCATTAAGGGAAGAAAACAGAAATCTGACCTCGCAGAGACCAGTTCTGCTCACCAGTCACAAGCCCATGTATGTACATCAGCACAGGTAACTCACGAACGTTAGACTTAGTTGGCTGGAACCAACCTGACCTCCCTTCTAGGACATCTGTGCGATTCAGCAGGGTTTTCTCTACATAGCACTAAGGCTCTCTGAAAACACACACACTTCTCAGCTGTCCCTGGGGCTGCTCCTCTTCCTCATCAGGTGATAGGTAGCAGCAAGCCCTGGGGCAGGCCTTTCCAGGCTCCAGCGGCCTAGCACCTGCCTTCACAACCTTGGCCCCTGCCGGGAGCTGCTGCCTACTTCGGAGCCTCGCCCTAGAGCAGAACGGCAGGTGTGTGCTTGACAAAGCAAGAGCCCAAAATATAGGAAATTTAGCTTTCTTGTATTTTTAAGAAGCTCCTGCCTACAAAAAAGAGCCCAAAGGAAGAAAACAAAGCATTTGGAGTCGGGGTTTGAAGCTAAACCTGCATTCAGAAAAGAGTTCACAGGAAGCCAACGAAACATCTGAATGGCAGGGAGGGGAGAGTAACCCAATGACAGACATTAAAACCAGCATTTCCCTGACAGTCATAGAGATTCTATCATGATACATCCATCAATTCCTTTAGATCTGGACCTGGAGCACAGCACAAAGGCAAGGCCCTCGCTGAGATAATTATCCACCACAACGATGTTAATCTAGTGTACGTTCAGCACTTGCACTCTGGCTACAAAGTCAAAAATCATCCCATGCAGGACACTAGGGGCTGTTTTTCCATTTAACATTATAAAAAGGAATCAAATATAAGTGAATGCCCTGTAAGTTGCAGCTGGAAACAATCCGTAATCCCCGAGTCATCTAAGCTTTGACTGGCTTCTCCATATCTTGAAGAAGGCCTAGAAGCTGCTGTGAGTGGTTTATAGCCGACTCAATTCAGCATAATTGATACCTGCTTAAAAGGGAAACGTGATCATCCTTACTACTGCTAACATCCCATTAAGGCTAAAAGTTAATTAGGCTGTGTTCCATAAAGTCAATTTGAGGCATTTGTCTCAATAGCATTATTGTAATTATTCCTCATCAAAACGAATACCACCTCCTACTGCGCACCAATGTCTTGTGTAAACAACAGCAAAAATCCATAACTCACATTCCATTCCCCACCTGAGTTATTTAAGTAGGTTTGTGTTTACACAGAACGGAAAAGGGGGATTCAGAGACACTAACATTTTAAAAAAACATATAAGGTATGTTTAAAACATCTTGCTTTAAGTTCCCAGAGGCCTAGAACATAAAAGCAAACTAAATAAATAGCATGGCGAATTTTACGTATCATAACAAAACCACCAGAAGTCAAAAAGAGAGGTACCTATTAAAGTCAACCTATTACATATGCTGGTGCCTGAGAACAGATCCCGCAAAACACTGACTGAATGAGCACACATGGCGGCCTGCCTGAGCGGGTGCGCTCTTGAGCCCTCCACATCCACCCGACACTCCAGCTTCCAACCACTCCTCAGAGGGCTCTGGCAAAGCCCTGAGCACACGAAATAAACAGGGGCATCAGGAAACACCCCCCCCACCCCCGCTGAAGACATTTCTAGTGACAAGGGAAAGAAGGTGATCTCCCTGGCAAATTTTTCCTCAAGACCGAGAATTTAAACACAGCAAAGTAATGGCCTTAAGTGAGTCTTTTAAAATTATATTTAATAAAACATAAATAAAATTTAATTGTTAGAGAAACAAAACAAATGCATCGAAGTCCAAAAGAAAGAGTGGCTTATCGTAGAGCCTACATACCATACAGATATTGACCTCTAGTGACTAAATGTTAACATTGGAATTAAAACATTTTTAAAATTATGCTTCAGGAGGAAAACTAAACTGCAATCATATTTTGTTATTACTCGCCCACTGGCATCATCAGTGGCAAAATGGTGAGACCACAATGGCGCAGGGGTGGTGATGAGAGAAAGGCAGGAGGGACAATGCCAAGGAAGGTGAACCCCAGAAATGTAAAAAACCCCGAGTTTAACCCTGGGTATGGACAGCAGGTGCTCTCTGAAAAGCGATTCTCAAACTTGGCTGCACATTTTAAGTACCTGGGAAGCTTTCACTATCCCAATGCCCAGGTTCTCGTTGCCCCCCTGCCCAGTCAAATCTAATCTCTAGAGATGGGGGACCCAAATACCAGTTGTTTTTAAAGCTCCCCAGGTGATTTCAATCTGTAGTCAAGTTGCAGACCCAGTGCCTTTGTCTATAAAAGGCCTCAAGTGAAATAATTCTATAGTTAGAGGCTGATGATGACGTGTCTGTCATCCCTCAAAGGAAAATAAAATATCGGTGAATAGCAGCAGAACTAGTCATAAGTCAAGAATTCAAGTTCCAATCCTGCCCCCCTCCCCGACTTACATGACTTTTAAGCAAATCACTTGATTTCCTTGGGCCTCAGTGCATATTCCTTTCCACACGAAGGGATTCTACACAGTCTGTAAGAACCCATTTAATCATATTATGTTTACATACTAATAAAGAAATACTTGCAAATAGGATGGTTTGGCCAGGTTAGTGATTTTGAGGTAAATCAGGATCCCAGTTTTACTTATTTACACTTTAAGAGCTGGACCCACCAGTAAAAACTGAGTGAATTCTGCATATGTCAAGTGTCTTTTTCTTTCTTTTCCAAAATGTAGTTGCACAAATTCTGAATCCCAGTTAAATGGAATATGTTGGTGAATTGTAGTCTGTCCAAAAACTTGCTTAATGTCCTCTGAAAAGAGAAAAGAAAGACTGATTAAAACAAATCAGATTTATCCTTATATAGTAATTATTAAAAGGATATTGTTATTTTCTTCTTACAAAAATAATTCAACTTTGAAACAACATAGGTTATAAAACCATAGCAAAAATAAACGTTGGAATCTTCATGGAATTAGTGAAGAACCCGAAATTAAAAGTCCCACTAATAAAGAGCAAAAAAAAAAATCAAGAAGTCACACACAGATATACACCCATGTGTGCGTGTGTCCACTCATGCACCTAAAGGAAGTGGGAAACCAAACCAAAATAATAATTTAAACCTAATATCATCATCTCACATATTTTGTTTCAACAAATATTATTTTCTAAACACAGGGGACATAATTCAACTGTTAGTGGCAGGAAACACATATACACATATAGAAACACATATAGCACTATACAAGTCTTCAATATAGTCTTTTTTTTTATTTAAAAAAAAATTTTTTTTTTAAGATTTTTTTTATTTATTTGACAGGCAGAGATCACAAGCAGGCAGAGAGGCAGGCAGAGAGAGAGGAGGAAGCAGGCTCCCTGCCGAGAAGAGAGCCCGATGCGGGGCTCGATCCCAGGACCCTGGGATCAAAACCTGAGCCAAAGGCAGAGGCCCAACCCACTGAGCCACCCAGGCGCCCCAATATAGTCCTTTTTCAAGTCATTAAAAAGTTCTTGATGATTTAATAATATTGGTTCTCCCAATCCATGAACATGGAATATTCTTCCATTTGTCTGTGTAATCTTCAAGTGACATAAGTCAGAGAATGACAAATAACCATGGGACTTCACTCATACATGGACTTTAAGGAACAAATGATGGTGACTACATTTATCATGGTGAGCACTTGCTAAATCATCATGTTGTACTCCTGAAACTAATACAACACAGTATGCTAAATACACTTCCATTTTTTAAAAAAGTTATTGAGGATTTAGAAATCAGTTAGATATATCCTGAAGCACATATTCAACAGTGCTAAGACTCTATCTGAGCTTAAAGAAGTTCCACTGGTCATGAGAGAAAGGCATGTAAAGACAAAAGTGATGGGGAGTAGAGTCTGCAGCCCAATTCTTCAACTTGGCACTGCACATGCCCACAGAATCCTGTTTCAGATGGGCACCAAATGTACTTATAATGATCCTTTACCTCGTTTGAGCCTCTATCACAAATCGTCTGAAAACTGACAAAGAAAACAATAACAGGAAAAACCTGACTTTTCTAAAGCTTCACATTTCTCTTTACAAGTCTCCCCCTCCCAACAAAAATGTATGTGTGGAAGGCAGAGGGACACATATTATTTTATTAGTGAGGTTTCGTCCTGGCCTTCACTTCCTTAAATATATCTACCAAGCCTGCTCATTTTTATGACCAAGCTATGCCTGATACCTTGTGGATTTTTTTCTCCCCTCTTTGCACCTATTTTAAAAAAGAAAAAAGAAGATGGTCCTTTAGGTTTCTGAAAGGAGCCAAAAACTTTGGCACAGGTTTCCACTGTTCCCCCAAATCTCCGACTTCTACCGCATTACAACCCCAAGTTTTTATTCCATGCTTTAAACATTTCCAGTATTTTTTTTTAAGTTTGGCTATGAAGAAACAGCAGTGCTGCCATCAGCAGGATGGGTGTTCACCTGCACAGAGAAGGCAGTAAAAATCAGAACTACACTGGGCATAAATTTTATAAAAGGTGGCAGAAAATCTCAGGCTGGCCCTAATGAGGACAGTAACACTAAAAAGTTTTAAAGTACAACCCTTAATTTCTCTGACTTTATTCTGCCTTCCCCACTTTTAGGAAAAACAGAGAGGACATAAAGAAAAGGAAGTGAAACAAGAACTGGGGTTAAAAAAAAAAAAAAGACCCCCCCCCCGAAGACAGTGAGGGTAACGGTCATTCTTAATGAAATAAATTAAGCAGGAAAAACAAGTTTCTTTACAGCTCTAAAACATCCGAGAAGAAATTCCTGAACCGGAATTCCAGTGGCTACCCTTTCTCAGACACTGCTCGTGCGCCAGGGACTATTCTAATGGTGCTACGCACAAGTCATACAACAGACAGTGCCCCCAGAAAATCCGTGGCTCCTTTCCATTCTCCATTTCCACACCTCTGCATGAAGCAGGCCCCACAGAGGTTGCGGGAAGGCTCCCCACCATCTTCTAGTCTAGACCAATAAAGTATCTAGTAGGAGATGATGTTCAAATGACAAAGATGGGACCAAAAGAAAAAACACAATTTTTTACACTATTAAGTAAACATTTCATATCATAATAAAATGTAAGCAAGAACAGTGTCCTAGCCACTTTTCTGCCAAGCATGCTTGTGGAGTAAAGTTTCATGCAATAATCCTGCATACCTTTCAAAAAAGACATCCTTCTTTTTCCTGACCTCTCTCTCCTTCACTGTCCCATAGAAAGTAACAGACCGTAGTAGCCAAATGCTGGTATCTAAAGCTATGGCACTTATTATCCATTTTAATATATTTACGGTCTAAAACTGGAAATATACGTACACAAATTTAAGTCATTCAAAAATTAGTAAATGAATTTAAAATATGCCTCACCATAACCTAATTAGTTTTTCTATAATTAAAGTAACATTTACTGCCTGGTAGAGGCTCTGACTTGAATTCAAAACGTGAACTTTGAACCCTTAAGTCTAGCACCTTCTGCCACTATTCCACAGAGCTGCTCTCTCCTATGAAGCCCGCCTAAAGTACTGACATCCAGTCACTCTAAAGTGCAGAGCTATATGTGATCCCGAAGACACAACACCACGTACTGTCAATCCTACAGACCTGTACCATTGGTAATAATCAGTTTTCAAGATATATTTACATAATATGTATATATATGCAGATATGTGTTGTGAATGCATGTATTTATTGTGTATCTTTTCTTTCCACATAGACGATCAGCACCTCAAGAGCAAAGGGCCTTCTGTTCACATCTGATTCTCCCACCATGGCTAGTTTGGTAGGCTTAGAGCAACTACCTACTAAATAGAATTTAAATGAGTCAGTAAATGTTGACAGTAGAGCAATAGGTTAAAGACAGTGGCATTAACCCTTTGAGGCATTATAGATTCCACTTACTGAGAAGCTATTTCAACAATCACTTCCCAGGGCCGCCTGGGTGGCTCAGTTGGTTAAGCGACTGCCTTCCGCGCAGGTCATGATCCTGGGAGTTCCGGGATCGAGTCCCGCATAGGGCACCCTGCTTGGCAGGGAGTCATCGTCTCCCTCTGACCTCTTCCCTCTCATACTCTCTTTCTCTCTCATTCTCTCTCTCTCAAATAAATAAAATCTTTAAAAACAAAACAAAACAAAAACAATCATTTCCTAAGATTTCAGGGAAGTACATATTAGGAATCATCAGTCCTGCTTATTAAAGCCTTCAGTTCCACTCCTAGACTGACTCCTATCTATCAGGAGGGTTGAGGACCTGCATTTTAACCAGAATAGCTAGTGTTTCTGATACAAGGGTCGGTCTAAGACCTCATTTTTGAAAAAACTGCCCCAAAAAGTTATGGAAAAGTTAGATTCACTCTTTCCTAATTTTTAACTTCTCACTGAAAGAGACAAACACATGACAGGATGGAGGTAGGAAAGAGTCTCCAGTCCAGCGAATGTAATCCAGTAACGTGTAAACACAGGCCACTTGTAGACACAAGAGGACTCAGAGGGCTGCCACATTGTGCAACCCAGTGGATGACCTCCTCTTCACGTCCCATGTGGCTGATGCTCCCTGGAGCTGGACGGGCTCCACCTGACATGACCCAGAGAATGTGGTCCCTTTACCAGTTCTCAGCTGCTCTGACAAACTGGCTACGGTAAGAACGCCAGGGCTCAGCTAGCTGACAGCTCGGAAGTAGCACAGCCACTGTGCGCAGTGTACTTGCCATGTGGGAAGCCGAACAGTGGGAGAAGGCATGCTGCTGTATCCAAGTCTAATCCATAAGAAACAACTAAACAGCAGACCCTCACAGTAACACAGGAAGTGTTCACCTGCAGGAGTTCCTCGTGGCAAGGAAACAGAAGCATTAGGAGGGGGGCCCTTCCAGAAGAAAAAAAAGGCTTCTGGGAGAAGACAAAACATGATCTGGGTCCTAAAGACTGCCAAGGACTTATCCAGATAAATCCGTGAGGGAGTTTTTCAGTGGAGAGCAACAGCATGGAGAAGGGTTCATTTCCTCTGAAGTGAATTAAGGGTCCAATCAGAGTGCTTTGGACCAAAGCCACCTGGGGTCACTGAGACATGACAGATCCTGCTCCAGGCAGTTACAGACGTTGGCCTCACTTGCCAGAGCAAATATTATTTTTAAACGCCGAGAACTTGACGCCACACTTACAGTGAAGAAAAGGTTGCTGTGGAAGAAGAACTGTTCATGGGACTCTGCAGAGAAAAAGACCCAGGGGCTTTTTTTTTTTTTTTAAAAACCATTTGCTACCATTTCTACAAAATTCGTTTTACACTTTCCTAATTCGCCTAATAGAGGTTTATGTATTCAAATATCTTAAGACTGCCAAGCCATTGTAACTGGAGAGACCAGATGACTGTGCAAGAGGGAGCAGGATTCTTCCTAAAAAGAGAACTACCAATATTTCTACTCGTTTTCATCACTAATCAACCCTTTTAAAGAAGTAAAATATCAAGTTTTGCCACTCTGGAAAACGCACACATTTTGTACAAAAGTACGGAACAGGTTCCCAAGTCAATGAATACTTCATCCTGTTCTGTAAGTCATTCTGGGGCCTTTGTCTTCCGAAATGCTTTGTCTCTATACTTTCCTTTCGCTTCATGAACAGAAACATCCATGAGCCAAGAGTCACAATGGGTCCTGGAATTCCCCCTCTTCACTTTGGAAGGCAATATAATATCACCTCAGGTTAATATTCCTTTCTCCTTTTAGCAGGTACAAAGAGCTTTCTCTTCCAACATTTGATTGTTTGAGATCTGACTGCCTAGTAAGGCAATGAAAAGGTAAAAGTACTCTTCCTATTTTATAGCTAGAAAATCAGAAACTAAAAACCAAAGCAATTTCCAGTTTCTGCTCTGGACTCTGGATCCCACTGGAAATTCCATGAGCTTTATACCATAAAAGACTCCAGGAATCAACCTGAAGGCCATCCTATCACTAAACCTTTACCACTCTCTGACCTTTCCAAACCTAACTTGTATTCCTCGATGGGAAAGAGGAAACCCCAAATGTTCTAGCCTTTTTGGTTACTTATTTGGTTCACTGAGCTTCATATATAATAATAATTCATACCTCATCAGCTGATAGCTTTCAAATAAGCACCACAGGACAGATTTATCACTAACTTAAAAAGAATGAGAAGGTCTATCCTAGTCTAAAACATAAGGACTTGAAATCGTAACCCCAGGTAGAGATCAAATAGGCAAAGAAGCAAAACTAAATTACCACTGGAAGAGGAAAGAGGCACCACATTATGTGTTTTAGGTATTTAAAGTCATACTTTTCTTAGTGCAGCCACTACTTCTGAAAGTAAAAACAAATTAGAATGCTTATCTCTTAAAGTATAATCACTGTTATTTCAGTCTGTGCCAAACAATGTTAGGAAGGCCTACAGTTCCCATAATATCACCAAATAATGGTGGTTATTATTTAAGGCAAGACTTATCAAAGAAGCTCAAGGATCCTTTGAGTTTATCTGTGGGACTTTGCTTTCCCCATAAATGTTTCCAGCCTAAATGCCCACAGTACTTTTTTAAAGATTACAAAAAGTACTTTTTTAAAGATTACAAAAAAGATTACAAAAAGAATTATTGGCAATTGTTTGTGGCAACTGTTTCTTTCCCAAACATAACCTCAAAAAGTCAAGTAATTTCTCCGAAGTTAATAAATTTCTCAGGCTATAAAGTATGTTATAGGAGAAAAAGCTGTAAATTTTAAAAACTGGGTCATGGACAACATGATGTTGCCTACAGAAAGTCCTAAGGACTCCACTAAAAAACTCTTAGAACTTATAAATGAATCCAGCAAGGCTAAAGGATATAAAAATCAATATACAAAAATCAACTGTGTTTCTAGACACCAAAAGTAATCAACCCAAAAGTGAAAGTAAGAAAACAACTCCATTTGTAACAGCCTCAAAAAGAAAAAAAATGCTTAAGGATAAATTTAACAAAAGACAGGCAAAACTCATACTCCAAAAACTACAAAACACTGTTGACAGAAATTAAAGACATAAATAAATGAGAAGATATTCCATGTTCATAGACTGGAAGACTTAATTTGTTAAGGTGGCAGTATTACCCCAAAGTGATCTACAGATTCGGTAGATCCATTATCAAAAGTCTAGCTGACTTCTTTGCAGAAATAGACCAGTTGACCCTAAAATTCATATGGAAATTTAAGAGACCTAGAAGAGCCAAAACAATCTTGAAAAAGAACAAAGTTGTAATTTAAATTTACTACAAAGCTACAGTAATCAAGACTGCGTGGTACTGGTATAAAGATAGACATACAGACAGAAAAGAACTTAGAGTCAAGAAATAAACATGTTTTTGGTCACTACTTTTCAATAAGAATGACAGGACAATTAAATATGGAAAGATTAGCCTTTTTAACAAAAAAATAAAATAAAATAAAAGAAGAAGTAGTTAGAACCCTACCTCACACTCTACACAAAAACTCACTCGAAATAGAACAAAGAACTAAGTATAAGAGCTAAAACTGTGAAGCTCTTACTGGAAAGCACAGGCATAAATTTCTGACTCAAGATTAACAATGATCTTTATTATGACACATGCAACACATGAAAATAATAAATTGGATTTCATCAAAAATTTCAAACTTTTGTTCTCCAAAGGATATCATCAGCAAAGTGAAAAGACAGATTACAAAATGGCAGGAAAATTCTGCAACTCATGTACCTGATAAAGAACTTTGGAACATATAAAGAACCCTTGTAACTCAATAATAAAAGGACAAATAACCCAGCTTTAAAAATGGCAACAGAATTTGAGCAGGTATTTCTCCGAGAAAGACATATAATGGCCAATAAGCACATACGAGGTACTCCACATCATCAGCCATCAAGGAAATGCAAACTAAAACCACAATGAGATAACCACTTCATCCCCACTAAAATAACAAGTACTGATGAGGATATGAAGCCAAAACCCTCATACACTGTTGGTGGGATGTAAAACCATGCAGTCGCTTTGGAATATTGCATAGTTCCCAAATGCCCCAACAATTCCACCCCTAAGTATATATCCAAGAGAAGTGAAAACATATGTTCACACAAAAACTTGTACACAAATGTTCATGGTAGCATTATTCATAACAGCCAAAAAGTGAGGATTGCTAAGGTACGGGGTGATAAACATGTCCTCGGGGTAAAGAAAATGTTCTAAAATTGACTGTGGCAATGGTTGCACAAATTTATGAATATACTAGAAACCACTGAATTATATACGCTTTAAGTGAGTAAATTTTATCTCAATAAACTGTTGTTTACAAAACCTAGGACTGTCAGATCTGCCTCTTACTAATGAGTGACATTAAGCAAATTACTAACTCTGACTCAATTTTCTCTGTAAAATGGGAATAAAATATCTACCTCAGAGTGCTGTGTGGAGCTAAGTATGCCTAGCACAGGTTCTAAACATAGTAGGTGACAATCAAAATGGTAAAACTCCAAAATCTGAAGTCTTAATTATAATGAAAACTGTTATCTGGGAATCAAGTATTTACAAATGATACCTAAAAAATGAGGCACAGTGTGATTTGGAAATATCGTAGTTTATACATTTCTCAAAAAGCAATAATTTTCCTCAAATACTTAAAATCCATCCTTCTCTTAGCTCATATATTAAAATTTTGAAAGAAAAGTGATCAAAAATTTAGTAATTTTCTATTATGTTTCTGAAAGTATGAAATTAAGAAAGATTAAGAGCCTACACTCTTTACTTTTAAATCTTTCAGATAACTAGAAATATTTAATTGGCAAATTACTTGCACATGCCATTAAGTGGTTAGACTGAATTTGTTTTTATAAATTCTATGGGCTCTTATTCCTTAACCTCTACCACACTATAATCTGAAATCATCAAGGTCTTCACTTATGCAAATTTTAACTTTCTATGTTTTTGTTTCCATACAGAATAACTAAATTAATGCACTTTAATTTCCAAAAGATTCACTTTTTGAAGCTGCAAATCAACGAAAACGAGCTTCCCATTCAAATAAAAAAGGTTCATCAAGCTACATTATTTTAAACACTGAACCATAATCTCTCTCATGGATCCTAAAAAATTTCATTAATACAATAAACACAAAAAGGATGTTTATTAAACCTCAAAGTAATCCCTCTTGGAGGCAGAGGGAGACTTGCCGAACAACCCGCACTTCAGCTCCGAACGGCTTCATTGGGGTGCTTTCCTAACGTGCACTAAATCCTCAAAGAAAGTTGTGCTTTTGCTCTAAGGGAAGTAATATCCCACCCCGCTGATACAGTTAACAACAGCTCACACGGCCATCTTAAGCAAGGAGCAGAAGACAAATTGTTCAACTGGTAAGTTAAATAACATAATGGAGCAAGGGGATGCACACCTCTCCTGCCACGTGCTCCAGGATCAAGGCTGCCATTTCAAACCCTTTTGACAAGTGCCTTTTTATATTAATCACAGTTAAGGGTCTGAAGAGGAAATAAGTATTGTGGCTACAATTCACACTCGCTCAAGAAAGTTCTAGGGGGAAAATGGGTGCCATTAAAAGAGAGTAAGTAAAGAGTAAGTACTTCACACACGTAGCCCCTCTCATTAACACTGAGTTCCCTGTAAGCCCCCGAAACTTTTTATTATTATTATTCTCAACACACAGGTACAGCGGTGGTAAGTATCTTTCTAAGCACATACGCACTCTGCGAGCACACACGCAGGCAGGCTGGGCTGAACAGGAGACTGAAGTCATATATATGCAGTGTCGGAGTAGGTAAAAATGAGAGCTAATGTGCACCTCTTCCAATCCAGTACTTAGAAAGGGATGCAACTACTCTGATGAGGTCATGGGCATCCGAGAAAAAGATCATTCTTCTCATGGTGTGGAAGGCAAAGTTGTGGTTCTGGAAAAACCAGTCACTTTCCACCCCACTCTGGGCTTCTTTGCATATCCATGAAAGAAAGCCATGAACTATACCAGCCATTGTTCAACGGTGGTGAAAAGGACATTCCCCTGGAGAGCTTGTTTAAAACAAATTCCCAAGCCCCACGCCCTAAGCTTTTAATTCTGCCCACTTGAGAGGGAGCCAGGAAGTCCACAGTGGTAATGAACACCTCCACACTGTTACAACCAAAACCCATGGTCTGCCTTACTGGTAAGAATCCTTCCTATTCTAAAATCTGATGGATCTATAAATCGTTGAGATTACCACACTGCTTAACTCATCACAGTATAAACGCTGCTTCACGAAAATTTTAAAAAAAGGTTAAAGCCTGGCAGATACCTAGCACTTGATACTCATCTTTTATCAAATGCAATAAACAGTGAAAGGTCAACTGAGATGTTTTCGATCCACATGCTAGACAAGGTGTTTTCAACCCGATAAACCAAACCATTAGCAGTCTTTCATAGTATCAAAAGTAGGTGCCACAAAACAATGTCTGGTCACTCTCCAGGTATGTGTTTGCTTTAATCATCTGTTGTACTAATTACCGTTAACTTTCCTCACCACTAGAGAAGACCACAACCCAAAAATTCCAAGTCTTTGAAATTTTTAAGGGAGTACAGAATTCCTAATTCATTCTCTAAATGCAAGTATAATATCTGTATTGTCCAAAAAACCAATTTCCTCAGCCAGTTTCCTTAGACGGATATGATCAAAAATGATTTTCTTGCAAAAGCATTACCATACATTTAACCCTACTGAAATGCTTCAAGAGCAGATGTACTACAAATGTACACCCACAGTGATCCCATATTAGTATAAAACTGTTTTATTTCAATTAAAATGTCTAACTATCCACCCCCAACACATACCTAAACTGTAATTTTCTCTGAGAACTTCCAATATGTTCTTGATTTTGTTTCCTTTATCAACCTATCAGAGCAAAAACTGCCTTGCAACTGTTGGAAGAAATCAGTCATTAGCAGCAAGATTACAGCAAATTTTCCAATTTGGAAAAACTGTATTTTTATCTCTCCCTCATACTGAAAGAATAATGGTATAATTTTACTATTTTTAAGTGAGCAGTACAGTTTAAAATAGTCCAATTTTCCCAGTGCTCCAAGTTTTAGGGTTTACTGTCGGCTTTCTGTTCTCCACACCTTCTACCCTAACCACAAGTCCTCCTCTCCCTTCACCTGACCCACACGTGCGTGCGCACATCCAGCAAACGGGGCAGAATCCCCCAGTCAGTCTCTCCACGCTGACAGGCTTCTAAAGTACGGTTAACCTTCAGGCAGTTGTTAACTAAGGAGTGGCTTCACAGGGTTATTGTGATTTACTCTCCAATTGACATTCTCCCACCTTCTCAACAGGCCTTTATCCCCCCTCCCTATTTTTAAAATGGAGTGATGAAGTAGCAAAAAGTACAATATTTTAGCCATTTGAGCATGGACGATTCTCAAATTATCCCACCAACTGGAAGTGCTCCCTGATACTACTATCTTTCAAAATTGAAGCCATTATGGTCAATCGTGCAAATCCGTATTTAGCTTTTCGTAAATAGTGGATTTTTGACCCAATGAACTGGAACAGCTTCTTAACAGTCTCTGGGATCTCAGGAAAGACACTCGGCACCGAGGCATGCCACAATTCTTATCAATGTGGAAGTTATTTACTTTCAAGACACACACTGTTCTTATCCAATATTCTCATTCTCTACTGGAATGTGTATAAGAAAATGGACTTGAGTCCCAAAATAATAGAAACTAAATCTACGGTAGAGCAGTAAATTTCTTTCACCAAAATAACACACTATTTTTCTGAAACACCAAAATCAGAACCTCCCCCAAATAATGCTCCTTTCAACCCTTAACCAATTTTTGCCCTCACTTATCTCTGGAATATTTCATTTTCCAAGTACCTTTATTAAATTTGGGTGCATACCTTCAAAACTTATTTCCATAATTTTAGCACTCACCATTTTCTGCAACCTGAGTCAAAATGACTGAAGCGGACTGTTTCCGCGTATTTTGTCATGTCAGCTAGCCTGCCTATTTCCCAGAGCGTGCCCACTCTACTTTCACAGCAGATGCTCTGGTACAAAATCTAATCGTGAACCAAGAAAGGGCCCCTCCAAACACCACCATCCATGTCAAAGAATTAACTAGAGAAGGGTATCAGAGATCACTTCATTAGTTCTGGAGATTGTGTTTAGGTCTCAAAGACAAAAGAAAGGTCCTGTTCAAGTAAGTTTGACGAAGTTAAATTGATTTCTTTTTCTGCAGAACTTCTCAGAGCTTTAATAAACTAAAAATTTTAGGCTTTAAAAGTGACTGTCTGGTAGGATAATCTTTTTTTTTTTTTTAAAGATTTTATTTATTTATTTGACAGAGAGAGATCACAAGTAGGCAGAGAGGCAGGCAGAGAGAGTGAGAGGGAAGCAGGCTCCCTGCAGAGCAGAGAGCCCGATGCGGGACTCGATCCCAGGACCCTGAGATCATGACCTGAGCCGAAGGCAGCAGCTTAAACCACTGAGCCACCCAGGCGCCCTAAAAGTGACTGTCTGGTCGGATAATCTTTTTTTCACATAACACTAACAGGAACAAGAAACACCACTACTTGAAGGTACCCAAAACTCACAATATCGTTCAACGGCGAAGATTAAAGGACGAGAGGCCACCGCAATTTCCAATAAAGGAGCAAGACTGGGCTAGTTTTTTTGGACTCCAGGTCAACTGACGAACCTGAAGCAGAATGCCAGTCAAAGCTTCCCAAGCATGGCACTATTTCACAACTGAAGTTTTTAACAGCTAGAAAAGTCTTAAATAAGATGTATGTCTATTCATTCAAACTGTCCCTCTACAAAAAGCACTTATCTTTTGGCAGATCACTGACCTCTCTGAGATCTGCTAAAAGCAAATGCTCATTTAGACAGAACATTATTGACATTATTGACAACTGTGGCCATTCTTGGACTCCCTGACCCTTACCCAGAACCCCAGAATCAAGAAGTCCTTGTCTTTCGAGAACTCCTGTCTTTAAAGTTCAATTAAAAACCGCAGACCCCTATGCACATCACTGCCACATAGACAATGAAACTGGTGGCTACTCTCACATACTAAGAATGATAACTTTAAAACTGAGTTATAAAACAGTTCATGAAGTTTTGTTCACTGGAATGCAAAAAGTAAATTAAAGAGAAAAACATGTATTAGCATTATGCAAGTAAGCAAAAATTTCAGATTTCAACCTAAGAAGTACTATGGTATAGTAATATACTCTGAGTTTTCAGGGGGTCCACCTATGACGTTCACTGGACCAAAGTTAAGATTCAGGCTGTCTACTACTATTGGGCTAGGCCGTTCCTGTGGCCTACTGCAGATACAACAACCAAAGAACCAGCAAAGGGCTGGAACAGGTCATGTGAAATTAGCATCATCAAGAGACTGGTCACTGGTGAGCACACTAAATGCGTCAGGATTAACAGTTTCATTACCACCACCACCACCACGACCACCACCACCACCCAGCCCCCACAACACATGCTCTTTCTTAAAATTTGTAAGGAAAACGCTTTGCTTTCCCAGCATCCTCAAATAAGAAACATGGGAAAATGAAAGTGTTTGGGAAACCACCCTTCACAATGTGTCTACACCACACCTTTAAGCCCTGACCTTCACTTCCTGTGTTCACAGGAGAGTGGTCATCTGCTTGCCTCACAGAGGTACTGGAAAGCCCACACAATGACCATTGGTGCATCTGCCTCTGGCTGTGCCCCACTCCAATTAATGCAAGAAAATCCATCTTTTCCAGGCATCCTTTGGGTCTGGTCCCTCTCCTCTGAAGAGACTGCGGGCCTCCCAACTGCCTCTCTTATTAACTAAAAACTCCTGCCCAGGAGCCTCCTCCATCATATTGTGCCCATAGCTCTCAAGGTGTTCATTTCAATCAAGGGCTTCCTTTAACACCCTCAGCCTGTACGAAGACCATCTCCCCACCCCCTACCACTCCATAAATCCCCCCCACCTTTAGAATTCTGTTCACGTCAAAAAAGATAAAGCTTCCTTGGTGAGACCATGTCAAATGCATTTCAACAAATTACCTGGACAACTGTGCCACCAAGGCAACTTTCTGTGTCTACTGAGAACTCTAATCCGGGTATGTTCTTCCTTACAATTACTTCCTGCTACAGCCGTACAAACTCCTAACTAAATGCAGTTGCTTACTTCTTCATGAAAGTTCTTTACTTCTTCATGAAAAATTATTGTCTGAAACTACTCCAGATTAGTCGGCCTCTGTCTTCATTAGGAAGGAAGGGCCGCCCCAGAGCATAGCCACCCCCTGGGGGAGGCAGAAGCACACCGTAAACAGCAAACCCTTGGTGGTCATCAGGCTGCTACCCGGACTGTACCACAGCAACCACAACTGTGGGCAAGTTACTTAACCTTCCCAAGGCCATTTCCCTTCAGAAAAATGGGAATTATATAGGACAGACCTCCCAAGTTGGGAGGATTAAGTAATAAATTACGTAGAAAGCACTTAGCCCAGAAGCAAATAAGGTAATAAGTGATCAATAAACTTAAAGATAAAAATGTCAGGTACTTGCCTTCTCCCAAGAGATTATGTAAAACCGTATGTCTTTGGAGCAGAACAAGCTCAGTACCTACTATCCGGTCCTTCTTCCTGCCCTTTGACCCCCTATGCCCCACAGTGAAGTCATATATGATTCATTCGCTGGTAGGTCCAGAGAGATTACAAGGCCAACGCAGGCCTCCATGAGACTGTTATAGCACCTCCCAAGTGACCTTCACCTCCAGACCCCCATAGCTCCAAGTTCCTGCCATTCACAGGCCATACAGCTCCTGGGTGTCGGCAGACACTCCTCTAGCGCTGCTCGTAGGGCCTCTATCCCTCCTAGCACTTAGCTTACATTATAGTCTATCCTGACATCATATAATTTTTGTTTACTTTCTACCTAAAATGTAAGCTCCTGGAGATTTTATAATCTTTAGTCTTAGAATATAGTCAGATCCAAGAGATATCCCTATCTTCACTAATTCTTTTGCCCCTACCAATTAAATGGCTTCAAGCACTATTTGCTGATAACTACCAAATTTCTATCTCCCAAATTCCACACTCGTACTTGACCTCATTTACATATCCAATAGGCATGAAACTAACACATCCAAAAGTGACCTCCTGTTTTCCTCCCACCCCAAGCCTGCAGCCCTTCCCATCTTGGTTGGTAATTCCACTTTCTAACTGGCCAAACAAAGTCTTTGAAATCACTCTTACCTCCTCTCTCTTCCACAGCCCACATCCAATCCATCAGAGAACCCTGCTGATTTTCTCCTCAAAATACCCCTAAACTCACTCAGGTTCGAGCCACAGTGATCATTCACGTGGATTACTGCAATAGCTTTCTAACTGGTCCCTCTCTTTCTACTCTGTTCCTTCCATGATCTACTCTCAACACAGCAGCCAGAGTGATCCAGTTTAAACATAAATCAGATTATGTAATTCTGCTTAAAAAAAAAAAAAAAAAATCCTGCAACAGTTTCTCGGTTCACTTACCATCAACGTCCAACACCTAACCTGATCTTTAAAAGGGTCTTACTTTATCAGCTTTGTTACTTCTCTGAGCTTCTTTCCTACTAGGCTCTCCTTGACTCTTTTAGTTCACACAGGTTCTCCTTGTGGTCCTCGAATGTGCCAAGTACACTCCAGCCTTTAAACCTAGACAACAGCCGTTCCTTTTGTCTAGGACAATCTCTCTCCTTCTTCCATTTGTCTACATGATCAATTCCCCTACCTCTTTCAAGTCTGTGCTCGAAAGTCACTTTCTCAATAAAGCCAACCAAACCATACTGTGTACAGAGGAGTACCCTCTTTGTTTCATAGCTCATTGTAATCACCCCAATATCACCAGAACTCACCCATTCTATTAATCCCTTAATCCCTAGCATTAAAATTACAACTTGTATATGTTCCTATTACTAGTCTGGTGAACAGGTTGGAAAACTATGTTCCACTGACCCACCAACTCTTTCTGTAAGTAAACGTTTACTGGAAGACCACCAAACCCATTCGTTTACATACTGTCCACAGGAACAGCAGAGTTGACTGGTTATCAGAGACCCTGAGGCCCATGAAGCTCAAAATATTTACTATCTGGTCCTTCATAGAAAAAATGTGCTGCTCTTGATCTAGCATAAAAGTAATGCTTTAAAAAAAAAAAAAGGAAAATCATGTTGATACTCAAAAAATGTAATTTTAAAGAGATAAGACCTTAGGCCTTAAATATCATAAATTCAAATTCTTATAAACAACTCCTCACATAATGGTGTAGAAATATGTAATTATTATAATATCACTTTATTCATTCTTTCTTTCCTTTGGTTAAATAACCAGACCATCAACAAATATTTCCTTTTTCCTTTCTTCCTTGCTTTCCACCATGATTGACTCTTCTGTGCATCTTCTTGCCCACAATGTTAATATGATAGTTAAGTATCAATGATGTTCAAGTTCACAGAATTCTGAAGTTTCTTTCCATTTATTATAGTCAATGTGTCAACATAATATAAATCTTTTCAAAGATTCATGAATATTTTTAAAAACCATGCTTACTCTTCAGCTTACATATAAAATGTGGCTCTTGTTCCTGCTATCTTCCTTCTGAGAGGTTTAGCACTAATTCCTGCTGGCAAGAGACCTATCTACAAAATGGCAGGCATACACTAGCATCTTCAGATGACAATCACATAGATATGTATCCTCTCTTCGCTCTTTCAAAATTCGTAGTTTCCATCAACTTACGCTTTCCAAATAGTGGTGGAACAGGCAGACTAACATTTATTACTAAATAAGCTTTTATTTAGGGGTGCCTGGATGGCTCAGTCGATTAAGCATCTGACATTAGCTCAAGTTATGACTGACCATGAGGTCATGACTATGAGCTCATGATGATCCCGCTCGGTGGGCAGTCCGCTAGTACCTCTCCCCCTGCCCCTTCCCCTGCTGATTTTCTCTCTCTCTCAAACAAATAAATAAAATCTTTTTAAAAAAAAGAACAAATAAACTTTTGGGGCGCCTGGGTGGCTCAGTGGGTTAAGCCTCTGCCTTCGGCTCAGGTCATGATCCCGGGATCCTGGATCCCTGCTCAGCAGGGGGCCTGCTTCCCCTCTCTCTCTGCTCTGCCTCTCTGTCTGCTTGTGATCTCTCTCTCTGTCAAATAAATAAATAAATAAAAAAGAATAAATAAGCTTTTATTTAACTACTCCAAAAAACCCTTAAGGCAGTCAAAAATTTACACACATACAGATATACGTAAAAACACACTAAAATATTCAATGCAATAGCATTCAAAATCTCAGGATTTTTGTAAAGACAACTTTTCCTAAAATTGTTCTGATAATTCAAAAGGCCAGGAACAGCCAAAATAATCTTAAAAAATAAACTGGGAGGATTCATATGAAATCAAGACTTATTACAAAGCTTTAGTAATTAAGAGAGTATAGTGATGGTGCAGACAGACAATTACAGGACAGAGTTCAGAAAGAGACCCACAGGTGATTATGATCACTGTATCACCGCAGGGCAATAAAAGAGCAATTGTTTCAATAAACTGTGCTGGGAAACTAGGTATCCCTGAGGTTTGGGGAAGAATCTTGACCCCCACAACATGCAAAAGTAAACAAACAAAAAACACAAGCAGATTCTAGAAAGACTAAAAATCTAAATTTGAAAGGCAAACAAAAAACTTCTAGAAGATAACATAGGAGATTTATCTTTGGGATCCCAATATAAGCAAAGATTTCTCAAATAGAACACAGAAAGCACTATCTGTACAAGAAAATGTTGATAATTTGTACTACCTAAGTTTCAGAACTTGTATTCCTTAGGGCCCTATTAAGTGAGTGGAAATATTAAGTCACGGAATGAAGTTATCTGAGATACACAACCCATAAACAGCTGGTATGTAGAAAAATGGCACACCACTAAAGAAGATATGCAGTGGACAGCAAATATTTTTTTAAGGTTGCACAAGCCATTAGTAGCCAGGGAAATGCAAATTAAAGCCACATAATGAGCTATCACCGAAATAAAAGTGACTGGTAATACCAAGTGTTAGCAAAGGCATAGGATAACGAGAACTCTCACACACTGACAGTGTGAATGCACTGGTACAAGTACTCTGGAAAACTGTTTGGCAGTGTCTATTGAAGCTAAAGACACCTTTTCTAAGACCCAACAGTTCTACTCCTAGAAATGGCCCCATACCCACAACCCAAAAGACAGATGAAACAGCATCCAAAGCACATTATTTGCAGCTACTGAAGGTGGACATGTGAAAATGTCTACCAGTGGTAAGATGAATACACAAATCAGGATAAAGTCATACAAAGGCATAGTATACAACAAAGAAAAACAAGGGGAAAAACAGATACAACAAAGACATAGCTGAATCTCACAAATGAAATTTGAGCAAAAGTTAGAGTGAGATGGAATGTTCTGTATCTCTTCATTTTTTTTTTTAAATACTTTATTTATTTACTTATTTGACAGAGAGAGATCACAAGTAGGCAGAGAGGCAGACAGAGAGAGAGGAGGAAGCAGGCTCCCTGCTGAACAGAGAGCCCGATGTGGGGCTCAATCCCAGGACCCTGGGATCATGACCTGAGCCAAAGGCAGAGGCTTTAACCCACTGAGCCACCCAGGTGCCCCTGTATCTCTTCATTTTTATCAAGTTTAAAAACAAGCAAACCCAGTCGATGGTGACAGTCAGCTGTTAGCACTGGGCCTGGGGGACGATAACTGGAAAGGGGCCCATGGAACATCAACACTATTCTCCTTCTGATCTGGATGGGGATAAAACAAGCACAAACACTGTGCAAAAGTTCATCAAGACGTACACTTAGGATGTGTGCATTCTACTGTAGGCCTGCTATGTTTCTGTGAGAACTTAGGATATGTGCATTCTATTGTATGTATACTATGTTTATGTGAGAAGCACACTTTAAAAAATTAAAAGCAAAAACTCACTATCATATGTAAAATAGGCTAAAAACACAAATGAAAACAGAACAAAGTGCTTTTGCAAATTGTTAACTAGAATTTTCTTCTTATTCGGACACCCTGGTACACATCTCTTGACATCTCAAAATGTACTTATAAATATAGTATCAAAACAAGAAAACATGGTGAGAACAAAATACTAAAGATACAGTTTTTCCTCAGAGGAAACAAGTGAACATAACAAACTCGATATCAAAGGAGTAAAACTGGCCTAATCAAGATCTTTTCATTGCAGCCAACACAGGAGTATCTAGACATGAAAACATGACAAACATAAACAAGGCCTCAGAGGAAACAGGGCAAGCCTTCACTGAAAGGTAAAACTGGAATATCCGCCCCTCGCGCCACCTGATTTTTGTTCGGTGTGTACCAGAATCAGCACTAGCGGGAGCAGGAGTACGGCGGCTTGTTGCAAACACAGCTGCTTAAGGAGCTTCGTCCAGCCTTGCTCCAAAGAAGCCCTCATGTGAAATCCAGGACGAGTACAGATCAAGAAGGTAAAAGCTCTCCTCTGGACAGGATGCAAGGCCAGGAGGTATGGGGAAGTGAGACCACTCTCCTCCCTCACCTGCAGCCCATGGGAAGACCCCGGATCAATCTCTGTGTCCCATGAAACAATGCTCTCCTCATGACCACAGCTAATGGAGACAATCTGGGAGGTAAGAAAGGAGGACTTTTTCTCTGATCTCTTCAGGCTTATCCTTCCCAAAGATGCACACTCAGGCAACCTGAAACACGAAAGGGTCATTCTTGGGTGAAGGGTTTACAAGGAGCTAAGGATGTAAGCAGAGGTAGGAGTGTCACTGTGTACATGTCCAACAGGGACAGGATCGGGACACAGATCGGGATGCTCTGAATTCTGTGGGCTTATGAGACCTGATCAGTCCCCTTTTCTGCCAAACTCTATTTTTTAAAAAAGTTTCTCCAACCCCATTAAAAGTTTCCTGTAAAACATACTTGTTACTAGCTTCTTCTAAAGATACCTGCTATTGAAACACTCCTTAGGCTGCCCTATCTCCCCCATGATTTTGTTTACTGGGTAAAAGCATCCTAAACACAGCACCCACCTCTCTAGGAGGACTCTACCTTATGAAAAACGTTAAAAGTCAGCTGTTAATTTGTAATTTGGTGGTCATTTAGGTTCTTGTTTGTAGTGTCTATCCATTTCAGCTTAATCCCAAATAGGGATGAATAGCTCAGAAAAGCCCAGGCTACAATGTGTGACTCCCCCACCCCCAGGTGAGGACCCCATCAGCTTATCATAAATGCATACAGGACATATGCTGTTTGTTCTGTCGACAGACAGGCAGGTTCTGGAACGAACGGCCTGTGGAGGGCAGGACACTGGGAGAGGAGGTGTGCATTTCTTCTACAAGTTACAAGCAACTGATGCTGTCATTAGAATTTTAGCTCCTTAGAAATCATGATTTCTCATTTCAATGTCCTATGCCTTCAGAGATGGGATGGTGTTAACACAGAACAGATGGTAAGCAAATGACTGGCTACCTGGCCCATGGTTAAACAGCAAGTTGGAAGTGCAGAGCTTCCCAAAACACACACATGAAAAACAAAAAGGAAAAGAAAAAAAAGAGTAGGAGGAGGAAAAGAAAGAAAGAAAGAAATCCTCCTTTGCTCTCTCAAGTTTTTTCTTTCAGTAATATTTTTATAGAGGCCTCTGTTCAGTAATATTTTTATAGAGGCCTCTGTTTTCCAGACAGCACCTCTATCTGCAGTGTACCCTGTAATCCTCACATGGCTCTGTAACTCGGATTATTACTACTCTGATTTTGCAGATGAGGAAAATAAAGCTCAGAAGGCTGAAACGATCTGCCCATCAGCAGAGCGCTGGTAGGAAGCAGAGAACACTCCTGCTACTGCACGGGCTGCACCTCACAGATGACCCCCCCTCTGCCCCGCACCCCTGCCTCTTCACCTGCTCCTTCCTTCTGCTTACACCAACAGGCCCTCCCTCCCCACAGGGGGACAGTCTCCTGATTCTTTTCTCCACTAGGCCAGTCCTACGGCTGGTGCCACCCATACCCGTCACCGCTTCACGCTCAGACATAAGGAGAACACGTGCAGGCCATTTCTCAGCGCCCGTCTCCACTCCGGTGCCCCCGCACTCCCGCCTCCACATGTGCTCCAGGGAGGAGGAGGGCGTGAGGGCACGACAATGCCCAACTCATTCAGATGTGCGGGGCCCCAGTCCTCTGTAAACCCCCAGGAAACGCTGTCCTAACGTATTCTTCAAACTGACTTCCACTGGGTCAATTAAGGCCAACATGAGCAAGCCGCTCGTCTGTTACTGGACAGTTTCAATCGGGACATGTTTTTATTGGTGTTCCACTGAAAAGCTGTGGTTACAGTGATACTAAGACGAACTGGATTGATGGGAAAAGAAAAAAACTGAAATTATTCTAGGGATGTTTAAATATGAAATAATCCGCAATAAGTATTCATGGAAAGCATCTGAGCTTCTAGACTAGACAAAACAAAACCAGGCACATGTCCATGTTTTGCCTCAGGTGATCAAGCCTTAAATAACGGCCATGTCCAATGAATGTGGATGAATGGCTGCAGAGGGGGAAGGCTTCAAGAATAAGTCTATTATGCTGCCTAACCTGTACTTTAGGCAGCTATTGTCTTCATTTCTGAGAAGGAAAATGAAGACCTGAGAGGATGATTAACTTGCTCAAGCACAACAAAGCCAAGAGCTAGGAGGAGCTAAGTTTCTCCAATTTCCAAACTATTCCAGAATAGATGGTACGCTGATACCGTCTGTATTTTCCTCCCATCTGTACATTTCTCACCATCCGTCAAGTAAGAAAAGCCCAGGAAGTCTAAATGAATTGGAAACTATGAATAAAGACATTTGAAATGGGCACCTTAGCCACCTCCCCTGAATCAACAATGTGTAAGCCCAAAAGGTCTCCACCGTTTTTCACGGGCAGTGCTGTCTACAGCAGGTTCATGTGCACAAAGAGCATCCGCAGGATACCACACAGTCCAAGGAAACTGTGGTACTTTCCAGCCAATCTATACCTTCAGTATAAAAAAGTTTATTTGTACACTTTTTTCAAACGTCAGGAAGCAGTTTATTTTTAATAAAGAACCTATTCCTGGCCCGCTGCTTCCTTTCTCCTAATACTTAAAGGACTTCTGGGTTTTCTGCAGCTTTGCAGCTACTCCCTGTGAGACGGGTTCTGGCTTTTCACAATAAAGGCAGCAGCAGGGCAGGCACGACAGCCCAGCCCAAGCACGTAGGGCTTGGAAGACTGAGGTTCTTCTGGTGCTGCCCTGAGCTCCTATCCTGGGCAGAGTCCTGGTACTCAAGCTACTCCGTGGGAACCAGGTAAGGACTGTAAGTGTCGGGGCGCATGTACCTTCTGTTCTTGGGCAGTGGATGACGTCTTCCTCCTATCCGTGGGAAGCACCACTGACTCTGAAGGGAATGAACAGAAGTCCCGCCTAGCTCCCATGGTCTACGGCTCTGAAAAAGTCATGCACAACCTCCCTCACTTACTAAACCACAGTTTCAAAACTAAGCCAAAGATCTGGTTTTTTCCAAACAGAAAGATACCTGGAGCGCAAAACACAGAACAATCTTTGTTAAAAGGGATATGCTTAACTTCTGCAAAGCTTCTCCCTACAGTTCATTCCTGGGGACGAAAGCAAACAAACAGCTGACACAAGTCTGTACTCACTTAGGTGCACACACACTCACGCCCTTACCAAAAGTCACTTCTCCTTTGCCAGCTTTGTCAAACAGCTGAAAGGCCACCATGAACAAAGCATCCGGGGCACAAAGGACAGATTCAAATGCTACGAACTCCTGAAAGGATATTAATCTGCAACATAAAACAAGCACAGAGCATAAAATCAGTAGCTTGTGGCAAATAAAAGCATACACAAATAGACACTAAGGAAAAAAAATTAAACATCACTGCCAAAAAACTACATTCAAACCTAAAACCATTGATTAACACTCAGCATTTCCTTTCACATACAGTGGACTGAAACAGCAATGTGGAGGATCTAAAGAAAGAACATGACAGGTTTGAATTACAATTTCAAATGTAACTGTTTTAGCCAAAATGGCATTTTTGTTTCAGGCATATTGCTGGATTCTAGAATTAAAGAGGAGATATTTTAGATTAGGATGTGATTGTGTAGCAGCAAAATAGAGCAGCTTTGTCATTCATTAACACCTTTATACACCATGTATAAATGGCTCACAGAGACCCATTCATTGCTGATATCCACCGACCACATGTGGATTCAGCTGGCCGTACAGCACTGGTAGGGGCAGTAGAATACAGACATGAAATGTGACGCCAAGGACGTTTTGCTCTGATAAGGCAGATGACACCAGTCTAGAACTAGAGACAGTATACAATGTTAAGATAGGGACCAACACGATGAAAACAGAATTCTGGTAGGGAATCAAAGGCTTTGCAGCAGAAATGAACACGAGCTGGGTCTTGAAAAACACGTGAAGTTCAGGTATGTAGTAATGGGCACAGAAGGGCAGGCACTCTGGTCAGGGAACCCTAGCACAAAGGCAGGTGCGAGAAAGCTAGGGCGTGGACAAGGGAAATGGTGAGGAACTGATTTTGTCTGGGCAGCAAAGCACATAAAAGAAAAACACTGTGAAATGCGATTAGAAGTAGAAGACCAGAGATGGGCATGAAAACAAAAAAAGGGCCTCCTTTTTCTTCTCTAGGAAGCAAGGAGTGATTGACAGCTTCTGAGCAAGGTCATGACATGATCAAATCTGACTGTTAGGAACAATACAGCAGGCCACAGATTCTTTGACTTCCAAGGAGGAAACACATCCACAAAAGCTTTCCCAGAAATGTTCTGTGACACCATTCTGTATTTTAAATGTCCAAATATTTCAATAATACACTGAAATAGTCCAAGTCTCTGGAGGATAGAGAGGGAGGAAGAAAACAGGAGTGTTTTCCTATGTTTCTCAAAACACTTAATTACTTCTAAGCATCTCATAGAGAGAACACATTTTTATACAAAGTTAAGTGTTACAAAGTTAAGTGTTTTCCAGAAAGTCACCTGATCATAATAATGTCACAAAGAAAGGAAAATTCCATCGTGTGTTCAATAGACTACTGCTGTCATTCACCATCCAAAACACATCCTTCCAAATGCAAGGGAATATTCGGGACCAGGAACAGCATGTGTTACATAAATATGCCTGTCCAAGAACATCTCTACCACTCAGTGTTCTCACTGAGAGTCTATGAGCAAGCAAGACTGGGGTAGACAGGGATGGGAGAAGAAGCAAAGCGGAGTCAAACGTTCTCAGGGGTCCTTGACGAGCTTACAGCCTGTTGGGGGAGCACAAGGTAGTCACGTGCATATATTCCCACCAGAATGCACGAGTTGAGGGTCATAAGTTAAAGAAGACAAAGTGTACAGGGACAAAACAGGAGTGATTTATTCTGCCTACAAACCTAGGGAATGCTTCATGGAGATGTGGCATTCAAAGAAGAAATTTTAGGGGCGCCTGGGTGGCTCAATTGGTTAAGTGACTGCCTTCGGCTCAGGTCATGATCCTGGAGTTCCAGGATCCAGTCCTGCATCGGGATCCCTGCTTGGCAGGGAGTCTGCTTCTCTCCCTGACCCTCCCTCTTCTCATGCTCTCTCATTCTCTCAAATAAATACGTAAAATCTTTAAAAAAAAAAAAAAAAGAAATTCTGAAATTGAGAAGATCTTAGAGATCATCTTCATATTACTTTTTTTTTTTTAAGGTTTTATTTATCTGACAGAGAGAGAGCATGCACGCACAAGTAGGGGGAGCAGCAGAGGGAGAGGGAGAAATAGACTCCCTGCCCCAGGACCGCAGGATCATGACCTGGGCTGAAGGCAGACACTTAAACGACTGAGCCACCCAGGCACCCCCTCATTTTACTTTTGAGAAAACTAGAAGTCAATGACTTATGTGAAAGGGAAGCAACTGGTTCTGGCATTCTGGCCAAAAAACCAGGTGTCCTAGTTTCCATCTGACTGAGAGCAAATTCCAGCTGGGATGGGAAGGTGGCGAGAAGAGTGAAGGGCATAGAGAAGACGTTCCACACTGAGGAAAGAACAGAGGAAAACACAGAGGTGACAACATATGGGGTGTGCTGTGCTTAGGGAAGGACGCAGGTGTTGCCAACCCCATATCTAACAGTTTGTGAAAGGTGAAGAGTGACTTGAGCTATAATAATGCCACCTGTGGAACACCTTTAAGGCCCAAGTTACTAAATCCTGTTTTCTTTGCAAGCAGTGAGGTCACTGAAAGTTGGGGTGGGGGGCACTAATAAATATCAGGTTCAGATCTTTGTCTTAGAAAAGGAATTGGCAGGACACCTGGGTGGCTCAGTCAGTTAAGTCACTGCCTTCAGCTCAGGTCATGATCCCACAGTCCTGGGATTGAGTCCCACAACAGGCTCCTTGCTTGGCAGGGAGCCTGCTTCTCTCTCAGCCTCTGCCTGCTTGTGCTCTCTCTCTCTGTCAAATAAATAAATAAAATCTTTAAAAAAAAAAGGAAAAGGAATTGGGGTGGAATATGAATTTAACACAGGCAAGATGAGATGCGAGGTAGTGTGAGAGCTAGAGACAGCAGGGGTCTAAGCCAGAGCTATCACACCAGGATTGAAAAGAGAGGAAAGGCTAGAGAAATGCAGTTGAGGCAGGAATGACAGAACTTGGTAGAGATGGATGTCAGAGACTGAGGGTCAGGAAAAGGGCCTCACTACAACCAAAACATCCAACCTGGCTAACTAAGCAGGAAGATATGACCAACAAAGATAGAGTGAGAGAGAAAAAGAAGAGAGAACGGTCCTATGTGACAGTAAGACCAATTCTGACTATTCCATTTGACGTACTGGTGGGACACTGGATATGGTGTCCAGCAGGACACCAAAAGCACCAGTGTGGAACTCGGGAGAAGGGCTGACAGGAGTTGAACTGCATCCTCCCCAAAAAATTCATGCTGAAGTCTTACACCCCAGTACTTCAGAATAGGACCACTGCTTGGAAGTAGGGTTGTTATAAATTTAATTAGTGAAGATGAGCTCCGACCCGAATAGGGTGCACACCTAATCCAATATGACTAGAGTCCTAAAAAGTGTGAGTTTGGACACAGACATGCACACAGGAAGAATATCTGTGAAGATAAAGGCAGAGATCAGATGCTTCTATAAACAAAGGAATGCCAGAGATTTCCAGCAAACCACCAGAAGCTTGGGGACAGGCATGGAACAGATCTTCCCTCCCAGCCCTCAGAAGAAAGCAACCTCACTGACACCCTTGATCCCACCCTTCACAACTGTGAGACAATAAATTTATTTACTTATTTTTAAAGTCTTCCAGGTTGGGGGAACTTTGTTATAGCAGCCCTAGCAAACTCATACAAAGGCTAAGACAGGAAACAGACCTGGGAGTTTTGAAACAAAGCCTCCTTAAAGCTGTGAATGAGACTGCCCAGAGGCTACTCAATCAAGGCTCACACTCCATTCTCCACACTACTGAAACAGCAGAGAGGGAAGGCGTCTCTGACTCTCTTCTCTTCTCGCCACCACTCCTATTCCCAGGACTCCTCTGAGCAGGTACCAACAACCATACAGCCACACTGCTCACCAAACTGCTTGCTGGCAATTTGTCAAGGCACAAAATAATCCTATTTGCTCAATTATCCCCGCACAGATGTGTGGTTAATCAAAAGTGAATTGCACAGTGTATTACTCAGAAAAGAGGCATTTTTAAATAATTTAATGATTGGAATAAAGACTTAAATACAATAAAAAGAGTATCTTACATCTCTCAAAATCGTATGAGAAACCTATCTATATGCATGAACAAATCCTCATCTGGCAATGTCAATGTGGTTTCTGGTCACTTGGCCAATGAATACACTGGAATTTTAGGCACGTTACAGATACCAAAAAGGTATGTAATTTGGTAATCCTGTTAGATACAAGTATTATACATCTATGTAGGAGGTAGACAGATGAACCATGAAATCATAATGTCTTACTATTCAGCAAGATCATTTAGGATTTTCAAGGTAATCTGACTAGAGGGCTAACAGAATAATTACACAGTACTATATTCATTTACAGCACGCTATCTACACATACACACACACACACACACACAGACGTATATATATATTTTCACATAAACAGTACTTCAGTTTTGCTTTATAGATTTAATGGGTATTAGAGTAAATTACAACAAAGAATACAAGCTTAATCAAGTTCAGACCTGGCTGGTGAGCTCACTTGGTTCCGTTTCCACCCAAAACTTCTCTGACAATGTCCGATGCCCTCTAAAATAAATCCCACAACTCCTGTCGGACTCCGTGATCGCTACCTGTGGAAATGTTCGAGTATGCCCACCCACAGCAACTAAGAGCAGGACACGGGTCAGTGAAGAGAAGCTAACCCAGCAGTCCATTTTCAAAGGCCTTCAACCACTCGGATGAGGGAAAAGCAGGTTTCTAACTACTGTTCTTTTTTTTTAAAGATTTTATTTATTTATTTGACAGAGAGCACAGGTAGGCAGAGAGGCAGCCAGAGAGAGAGGAACGGAAGCAGGCTCCCTGCTGAGCAGAGAACCCGATGCGGGGCTCCATCCCAGGACCCTGGGATCATGACCTGAGCTGAAGGCAGAGGCTTTAACCCACGGAGCCACCCAGGCGCCCCGGTCTAACTACTGTTCTTGGTTCCAATGTCACCACAGGTTTTTTTTAAGGAGGTCATTTTTGTGTTTCAAACCACTAGTCATTATTCTCCTCGTTCTAAAGCCACCTGGAACAGCAGCAATGTTACAACCCCATGAGAGCCACGTAAAGCAGCCTAAACACCACATCCTACAATCAAATACTAAGGCAAGCAGAAAAGGGATTCCAAGTGGACTGTATGTGCACACTGGGCTCAGGACTGCGTAAGATTACTGGCATCCCCTTAGGTCTCCTCCTCCCATATCTGCAAGGCATAGCTCTTAGCCTAGAGATGCTTAGAGACTGCAGACTGAAAACTATATTATGGGAAAAAGTGGTGAGTAACAGAAGTGGAGAGGAAGGAAAGATTATTATTATATTGAGGGAAAAGAGATGGGGACTGTCAGTACCATCACATGATGTCAGAGGGATGATGCAACCAAGTGGACGTGTACCATCAGTCTTGCAGAAGGAACATGTGTCCAAGCAGAGATGGGAGGTGGGGGAAGGAGAGGCCGCCAATGGCAGTGGGCCTTCAATGCCTACTCTGCGTGCAGGGAAAACACAGGTGGAAAGTGCAACCCCTGCCCCCCAACCCCCAGAACTGATGGCCTGGGACAGGGTGGCAGACGGTGGGTCAGGAACCAAGGCAGGAAGGCTGCAGGTGAAGAGCCACCAGTGGTGCGAGAATGCTGGAGTAAGGGCAGGGGCAAAGGGGCTCACATCCTGATGGTACCCAAGGTCTGAAATTCTTCGTGACACGATGAATTCTGCTTTAAACCATTTAGTCTGGCAGAGGAGTGTTAACTGAGCTGGAAGGAAAAGAGCCAGGCGTCGGGGGATGTGTTGGCTAAATCCAGGAGAGAGCCATGAAGGCCTGGAGGAAAGGAAGGGTGGCTTAGGACAAGGCGAGGGGAGTCTAGGGTGCTATGCTCTCCAAAGAGGGCAATCTGACAACACAGCAAGAGTGTGAGACGTGCCCACACTCTTTGACACCACAATCCCACTTCCAGGCTGTGTCCTACAAAATAAGGAATGAATGTGCACAAACTTTTATCGGTAAGGATGTTCAAGCAGCATGGTCCATAGTGCAAAAAGCGAAAACAACCTCAATATGCAAAAATACTAATTAAATAAACATCCATATATAGAATACTCTCCAACCACTATCATCATTACAAACAGATTCACATTATTAAGTTAAAACTCAGTTATATAAATGGATACAAAAAGACTCCATTTTGTTAAAAATGGACAAAAATAATACTTTACATATACATAAAAGTGCAAAGGATGTATGCCAACGTGTTGACAATGGTTCTCTGCAGGTAGTTAAAATCTTAGAAACAAAGTTTTCTCCTTTTGCTTGCCCATATTTTTGAGTCTTTTCAATAATACATGTCCTGAATTACTTTTGTAATGAGAGAAAGAATTAAAATTTACATGAAATAAAACATCAAGGATCTAAGCTTAGGATGTGGCAGGAGGGCTGAATGAGGGATGGAGATGGTGGGGGAGGGGGGACTGAAAAAAGAAACAAATGACAGAAAGTCACGTTAACTGGCTAACTGGCTATCCAAGGAGGACAACCTCCAGCTTCTCTTCCTCCCGGCTGTTGCTTATTCCTGCTCAGCAGTGGCTTATACCCCATGTGGTCCCTTTCATCCTCTGCCTAGCTCCCACCTCCAGGCCAACTCTGTGGCTAGGAAAGTTTAAGCAACTGCACATAAGGATCTGATCTGCTCAGCCTTCAGGAAGTTTGGTTGTAGACAATGCACCATATCAAAATCCAATTACCACTTTTACTTAAGGCTCCTAACCACAAGAGTGCTTCGCAAAAATAACTTCTTCTTATAACCCTCTTCCGTGTGTTACAACAGAAGCCAAACAATTGTCCAGGATTAATGGCAGAGATAAAAGTCAAAATGAACTCCAAAAACTCAGTTCCAACCACCAGACCACCCAGGTTCAAGTATCTGTGAATGTCGGGGGCGGAAGGGGGGGACCAGAAACACAGAACTGGGCCTTCCTGAGATCCAAAGTTTATCAAAAGAGCTTTGGCCTCCACGATTTTAACATCCTCAACAGCTTTTGGGGTTTTCCAGCTCTTTTATCTCCCTCCCAAATGCCTTGCAAATATATGTGATTCAGGCCACCAAGCAAATATGTTCCCTGCATCTCTGGTGTACCAGGCAATGCCCCAGGCACTAAGGATACTATGAACATGAGTAAGATGGACAGAACTGTATCCTCAAGGAATTCCATTCTAGTGGAGAAAAGAGGCAATGAGCACAAACATACCTACATAAAAATAAGATGATTCATAATCAGATAACTTCCGTGTAGAGCAGAAGATAGAGCAATGTCTTAAAGCAGTTGCTTCTCAGCCCCAGACGGCCTATTCACTAGTCTTTGGAGGGACCTGGGCAGCCTTTTGTTTCTTCCCACTTCCCAAGTGATTCTACTGTGCAGCCAAGCTTGAGAATGATGGGGATGGGAGATGGGCTGCTCTGCCTATGTGGTCAGGAAACACATCTTGGGAGGTAGCATGAAGAGCTGAATGGTGAGAAGGAGGAAGCACTGGGAAGATGTGGAGCAAGAATTTTCGGGGCAGAAGAACCTCAGTGCCCGCACCACCCCAAGACAGGCCAACCGTGGCAAGCCCCATGGGGCAGGGAGCCACCAGAGGGCTGGAGACTAGAGGACAAGGGAAGTAGGAGGGAGACGGGGATGAAGGAGCGTGCAGGGCTGTATGAAGCGAAGTGGGCCGTACCACAAGGACGCACGGGGGACAGCCTCTACCAAGGACTTTAGACCCAGGAATGCTGGGATTGCATGGGAAGAACACTCGGGATGCTGCAGAGCACAGACTGCAGGGGGAGCAAGTGAGCCCAGTCCAAAGAGGCTGCAGCAAGGCTGGGCCAAGGGCTTGCTTATTAGCAGAGAGATCTGAGAAGTGTTCAAATCCAGGGCTTGTCTGAGAAGTCACACAGCTATTCAAGCGGGGGGAGTCAGGTGCCTATCAGGGACACTCAATGGCCTATGGCCCCAGGGGCTACGGCAGCTAGAGGTACAGACTCTGAGGCCCTGCGGTCACACAGGATATGAAAACTACTAGTTGGGCAGATGGTGGAGGAGCTCCTAAGTAAATGGTGCCAGTTGATGGTCAGTGAGAAAACAAAGTAAGCCGTATAACCCAAGCAGGCAAATTCATTCCAATTGTTCTTAACACACTTTAAAGAGACAATGAATTATTATTACCTAATTGCATATGCTAAAATCATCAGGAGTAAGGTGGAAAGCGGCCTGAGTTCCAGTTCTTCCTTTGCCTGAGTGGCTGAATGATTTTGCTGGGCATGTTGGACCAGATCTCCTTTCCTGATCTATGAAGGAGGCTCTCTCCAATGCCTTTCAGTCCAGAATCCTGTTTTCTTTCACGTTCGGCCACAGGGAGCCCTCCCGTGCCCACCATGGTTCCAGCACTGGCAGTGCTGGGAGCACATCTGTTCTGAGGCCAGCTGGGCTCCTCAGTTCTACACACACACTTGGGTTCAAATCTCACTGCAGCATTTGCCAGGGGTCTATTTAAATCCACTGGCTCCAGTGAAATCTGGCAGATTGAATATTGTTCAAACAAGCAGGCTACTGCCTGGCTTTAAAAAACCTATTAAAGATTTTATTAGCAATTTTAGTGTATTGTTATAATGCGTTTCGCCTATAAATACCACCTCTACATATATCACTGCCTCCATATTGCCAACAGTAGATAAATACACAGGCTCTCATAGTTGTGAACTTGACTCAGTAAGTGATAAGCCCGTATTTCCAGATCTACCTGTCTGTCCACCGCTTACAGCTCACTTCAAACAGCACTCAAGTGGCCCAGGGCGAACTGTGCCAACTACTGGGATTCACACAGGGCATTCTTACACCTCCAACAACGCCTGCCTTATCAGAGGGATCTGCACATTTAACAGGTATGACTCACCCCCATTCTACTTCTCTCCTGCTAATCGTCTGCTGAACCACACACTCAAAAAGTCTTTCACCTCTACACATTCTATACTCCATTCCTTCTTGCCCCTGTTAAATAGTACTGCCCACTGCCCAAGAACCTCAGGAGAATCTGTCTTCATGTCCTGTCACCTCCCCAACCTTTTAAACTTTGAATCATAAAAAAGTTCTAATCGTGGCCAATCTCCACAAGAGTCATACCGCACTGAGGAAAAGAATTCCCACAGGGTGTTTAAAGCTAGAGACAAATCATATTCTTTATCTCCAACAGGCTCTAGATAAATATCCTCTTTGTTCTTCCACACTAATAGGGATTGTAAACAGAAAAATAACAAAAACCCTAGAAAGTTTAAAGGGAACCTTTAATGGAAGAGAAAAATTGAAAGGGAGAAAGACCACTGGTTTAAAAAAAAAAAAAGGCGAGGGGTGGGGAGAGAGTAGTTCTCAGCCGTAACGGAAAGAAAAGTCACTCAGGTAAGCAAAGTAAACTAAAAAAATCGATTTCCAAGATCTTCCTTTGTCCTTTTAAGGCTGGATGAGAAGGTTTCAATTCTACTAAAATGGTAAATGAAGAAGGATAATGGAGATATGTAAGCTTTCGATAAGACAGTTAGGACCTAAAATGTCACCAGGCACACAAATTTGTTACCCAGCATTTTTTCAAGTGACTGCTGTATACTTGCTATCACTCTGCATCAAGCAGCAGGTTGGCTGTTAGGTTACCACTGGATAACCAGGTAATTTAAATGCTTCCAGTAGAGCACATGCTGCCAAACCCTTTACTTACCTGACTCCAGTCTTCAGTTTAATTTTCCCTTGGTTTAGCACTAAAGAGCACAAAAAGTACCTTCCACTCAAGAGATTTTGAGTACTTAAAGCCCAGGAGACAAGGTGAAGAACAGAATTTTCTCATGCATACTTTTAGCACAGGCCCATATTAACTATGGGTGTTCTTTGCTCAAATAGCATTTTAAAATACCAAAAATCGATTGAGTTGAATGATTTTTTAATTGGGACACAATGCCTTTCTCAATGTGTTTTTCTGAATCTTTGAAGCAAAGTAATGATGATTACAGGGATATTCGAAAACAGATGAGCGCCTAAGCACAGACATACAGAAAGTGACAAGAGCAAATGTGCTACTTTCTTGCATCTGCCAATGACAACTGCCAGTTAGTCACTTTATTAAAAACAAAATTAAAAATAAGTAGTAAACTAAATTTTTTTTAAAAACCTATGAAATCAAGTTTTACTGATTCCTCTTCAGGGACTATTATCAATCACTCAGAAGCATTTCAACTTTTTCTTTCATTCAGTTTAAGTCTTACACTATGGATACACACAAATACCTTTTTCGACATGATCATAACATAAGCACTTGGCAAAGCAAAAATTAAATGACCGAAATAGCCTTTATCATATTTTTAAAAATAGAATTATTCATGCTGTGGGCAAGAAGAAATAAAAGCACACAGGCTTAAGCCAGAATATCATATACACAAAAAAGCCAACATTAATATCTGCTGTGCCAGCTGAATTCAAATTAACCCAATTTTACATGTTAATTAAACCAGCTATTTTCTTCTGATTGTATTTTTGCTTCTTAAATAGTAGAGTCTACAAGTGATTCCCAACAGACTTGTTCCAACAACAATGACGTATTCATTTACTTCTATTATGACCATACAATACAGTAACTGAGCAGTAATTTTTCACAGTCAATTACATGTGTGGTTCTTTATGCTTAAAGATGCTGAAATAATGTGTACTATAGAGCCATATGCCTGCATCTCTACTCTGCCTGCGGCAGTTGCCTGGGTAACACATTTTCTCTTCGGTTTAGCATAACCCTTCATTGAATATCATTAGGTGCCATTAAATAGCAAACATTAACATGAACTTCAATACACTACTTAGATAGAGTCATTTTACCCATGTAAACAAGTGCTCCATCATTTATAAGAAGCTTAAAATAGATTATGATTTTCTGTATTTAAGACCATGAAAAAGAAAAAAAGTACCCACGTGTTGATTCCAAATTCAATTTGCAGAAATTTCTGATAACATAAGAGAATTCAGACCAAGTTCCAGGGGTAACACGTCTGATCATATTCAATGTAAACAAAAAAGGATTGGGTTTTTTACTCAGAGTTTACTTTTCAGATTTACTCGAAGTTGTAAAACAATTCCATCAACTGCATCTCAGACCATCAAAGACTTTTACTCTTTATAACAAGGTGTGGAGAAGGCACTTGAGTTCAGCAACAAAATTAACTTAGAGGATAAGGTGCTTAAAACTCAAGGCACACAGTAATAAATAAAAGTACAGAGACATCATGCATTATCTAAAATATTTTAAATATTAAAAATTTAATAATGTGTTCTGTAGTTTAGATACGGCAACATATGGTTTTATTCACAGTTTTCTAGAGTCAGTGCCTGCCTTAAGAGTAGCCACCATCCCAAATAATCCATTAGCCCTCCCTCCCATGCCACCGCAAACCAGTACTCACGTCTAAGAACAATGCGCTTGCTCTACAACACTTACTGCCTCCCCACCAACCTTCCCAAGCAGCTTACAGTTCCAAAACAGTGGACTTCTGATTTTCTGAGACATAATCGTAATTCCAAATTAAGTCTAAACTCTTGGCCTAGAAGCAATTACAACTTGCCTTGTATCATCTGCACTGGAAAGGGTCTCCGAATTTACAATGTTCATTTTAAAGGACATGTACAAAATGGAAATGAGTCCTCAGGTGGCAGTGCCAAATCCAATATACTTTCTCACCTTTCCCAGTATAGGAAGAAGGCAGCTTCAAATCCTGGAAAGGAGAGGGGGCAGGTGAGGCTCAACAGTGACCAGGGTGGAGGGGAGGACGGATCAAGGTTCAGGAGTCAACTGCAAAGCTGTCCAGTCAACCTAAGAGTCACTAAGAAGAAAGCTCTGCCAAGAACAAGTGAGTTCTTGGTTATGGGATTGAGATCCCAAGATACAACGGTGAACTGTGTCTTTTTTCTCCTTCCCAGATCTGTTTTCTAATCCACGATAAGGAAGAAATGGCCACACAAAACACCATGACTTAGCTCAGGTGCCATGCTTCCACCTCCCACCACACCACGAATATTCCCGTAGCTGTTTGGAAAAAACTTCCATCGTCATGTTCAGTCCAGGGGCTGGGATGCAGTTGGAGAAAAAAAAATATATACTCGGTATTAAATGTGTTTTGGTTTTTTGGTTTTAGCACTCTGCTCTGAAGTGAGGTAAATTGTGAGAAACAAACTGACAGCACTAGCACTGATGAATCTTTATGCAAAACATTTTCAGGATATGCTGGGATCAGTATAGATTCAGTCATACCCCAATGCCTCTAGGAGAATTCGTGTTCTGAATGATTATCTAAGACACTCTGCGATTTCAAATAAAATTTTAAAATTAAGACTAGGTTGCATAAACCGCCATTATTGCAAAAAGAAGCCTAATAACTTAAACATTAAGAGAATTGAAATAAAAAGTGATTCCTGATTACAACAGCTCGATTAAGTAGTGTTTCTGGATTTTTCCCCAATTCACAATAAGCAGACTGCTATTTCCATCCTTATCCAATAAAGATTAATTAAAATTTTACTACACGAGCATAAATTGTTTGCCTAAGACTGGTAAGAATCTTGAAAAGAAATTTTTTTGTATTTAATTGTATTTTACTACATAAATAACCATGAACAAAATACAATAAATTCATCTGTTAACACAGACCACCCACAAATGTAGATTCTCATTAAAAGAACCAAAAATGTTTATTATAACTTTTTAAGCCTGGCCTACATAGGTTTATATTTTATTTTATTCTCTGAAAGAACCTATATAAATGTTGAAAAACAGCAAAAAAGAAAAAAGAAAAAATTTCTGCCCACTGTGTTTCCCCATCCTATTCCACACTATCTCTGTATTCATTAGCAAGTCCTATTTCTAAAGGTCTCCTCACAATACCAAGCTTTTCTAAAAGCAGGCAATTACAACACAGAATAGCGATTGTAAAGAATAATCAAAATTAGAAACTGCTAGGAGTACTTTATATTTTTGCAAAACCAAATTAAGCTACGAGACTTTTGAGACTCTTTTGCTTTTTCTGGGTATAATTATTGCTAATTGTGGAAAAGCAACATCAGCATTTTAATGCTTTTTCCTTCAGTAAGTTGGTGACTGTTTTACTTCCTGACTTAAAAAAAGAAAACCCTGTGGAAGAAAGCACTGATCAGGACATTGTAAAAAGCACAGAAAAAGGTTTCAATATGAATTACACATTCAGCCAATCCTCGGACACTTTAACAAGGGGTTTTCACCCATGGAAATGCAACACCATTAGTGAATTCTAAAATTTTATTTTAAATTAATAACCAGAAGAAGACTGTGAACTAAAATGCATTCAGAGATAAGACATGACTGCATTTATTTAACTCTACTGCAGAAGGCCTGAACTCACCAGACCGTAAGCAGACACGATAAGGGCAGAGGACAGAGCTGCACAGGCAAGAGGGACAAGGGGCAGAGGGATGATGGCGAATGGCTCTCGGTGAACATCCAGGCCTTCTCAGGGTGCTGAAGGGAAGGGTAGGAGTCTGAAAAGGATCAAAAACCTAATCCTATGAGTAGTTTTCTCTATACAAAGACTCTCTCAGAGTAATTTTACAAAAACTAGAATGACCCCAGACTACTGTGGCAGCAGCCTATTTAGGGAAGATAAAAGTGAAGACATGAGAAGAAAAAAGATTTGCTGAAAGTTCCAGCACCTATTACAGAGGCAGACTGCATAAAATGTTAGTGACTCTGGGAGAAAAATGCCAACGGAGGATTTTAACATGCTGAATTTCAATATGGAACCAAAAGGAGAGCCTGAGACTCTCACCCCCTCATCATCTATCTGATGACATGTCAGGCACTGATGGCGCTTCACATGCCCCATCCATTCAAAGTCATTCCACAGGTATGGGTGGAGGGCTCCTACATGCTGACCTTACTGTCCCAGGAGCCGCAGATTCGGCAGTGGACAAAACAAATATCCCCACCTTCAAGGAGCTTACAGGAAGTGTGTGTGAGCAGGCGGCAGGGGACACAGTGAAGCAATGAATAAAATCCTTATGTTGCGGGGCGCCTGGGTGGCTCAGCGGGTTAAAGCCTCTGCCTTCGGCTCAGGTCATGATCCCAGGGTCCTGGGATCGAGCCCCGCATCGGGCTCTCTGCTTGGCTGGGAGGCTGCTTCCTCCTCTCTCTCTGCCTGCCTCTCTGCCTACTTGTAACCTCTATCTGTCAAATAAATAAATCTTTAAAAAAAAAAAAAAATCCTTACGTTGCAAGATAACCACTACGAAGGACACCAGAGTAAAAAGGAAAAGGTGTATTAGGGGTACGACTTAAAATAGCAGGCGCAGGGAAAGACACCTAAGAGGATGTCATCAGAGCAAAGACCTAAAGGAAGGGAGCTTCTTAGGGAAGAGGAAATACACAGGCCCAGAGGTAAGACTGAGCACGGTGTGTTCAAGGTGCAGCACGATCAGTGAAGGGGCCGAACACAGTCCTTAGGAGGAAGAACAGGAGCAGATGAAGCAGGGGGGAAGGGAAGGAACGTGGCCACGGTAAGGCCTTGCTGGCCGCAGTCAGGACTTGGGCTTTTACTCTAGGTGAAATGGGGAGGCAAAATAGGTTGTGAGTCAAGAGTGACATGATCGAACTTAAGTATGAATAGGATCACTCCGGCTGCCGTGCTGAGCAGATGGAAGGGAAGCAAGAACAGAACCAGGGAGACTTATTAAGAGGCTATGACAGAGATCTGGGTGAGAGATGGTCTTGCCTCAAACTAGCATAGTAGCAGCAAAGGAGGAAAGAAATGGCCACATTCTGGATGCACTGTAACTTTCTGCCACAGTGCTACAAATGGAATAAAAAAAGAACCTAAATCATGTAAAATGCAGGGTCATGTTTACTGGGAGATCACTGACTCACTAGCAATGAATCTACAGAACTGGTCAACCGGGGGCCACGCACCAATCACCAGCTGCACTGAATCACTGTGGGGTGAGTTAATGAGACTCCCGGTATTTTTCTGTGTGTGTGCTCATTTACTACAGTTTTAGTTTTGAAAATTTACATTTAGATCAGCTTGAAAAGAAGACAAACATGAAGCAGAACTACAGCGGTAGGGACCTCTGGTCCCCTGCTGTCCCTCTTCACCCTCACTAGCAGCCAGGGCATCACCACATTTTCTGGTTACGTGGGCTCAGTGTTAGAAATCCACCTGCTGAGTCTTTCACTAAGCACCTCCCCTGGTCAGGGAGCCGCAAACTGCCTATTCTCCAGAGAGGACCATGGCAGTTAGGAAACTGGGTTGGAAACTTCCTTTTAATTTGTCCCCTATCCCTTTAGGAAACCCTAGAGTTTGCCTTTGCACCTTTTCTCGTGTTTTGGACTTGCCCCAGATACTAAGTCTTTGTCTCTCCTCATCAACTTTCTGCCATCTCCCATTTCCGTACTGTCTATACTGGTATCATGAAACCTGAGGAGAAGTTGTTGCTCCTGTCACTGTGCTAAGAAATTGGACAGATGGAGTTTTACTATATTTTGAGGGTAAAGCCAACAGTTCTGATCAAAGATTAAATTGGAAGTGTGAGAGGAAAGTAGGAAGCAGGGATGTCTCCAGGGTTTAGGACCTGAATGACAGTTACAATGAACATCCTGAGATAACAAATAAGAAAGGAAGAACATTTTTGGAAAAAGAATCAGGAACCCAGTTTAGGACACTTGAGGTTTCCAGAGGCCTGCTAAATATGCAAATGCAGATCTGAAGCAAGCAGCTGGGTACATGGGACTCTGGAGTTCAAGCAGAAGAGAGGGCTAGAGACACAAAAGTAGGAATTAAGACGTATTTAAGACTGTAAAGTGAGAGGAGAGACTGCAAAGAAGTAGTCAGAAGAAACTAGAAGTCCAAGGACTGAGCTCTGAGGATGGGAGATGAGGAAGAACCAAAAAGGGGAATGAGAATAAACAATCAGGGAGATAAAAGAACGTGATGAGTGTCCTGAAAGTCAAAGAGTATTTCCAGAAGGTGCAAGGGAGAAACTATGTTAACCTGAGGAATTGGGACTGGATTTTCCTATCAGTTCTGTGAGGTAACAGAGACACTACAGAGAGGTCCCTGCCCCTGGCTCATGGGCACACAGTTCCTAAACCCTTTGGAATTGCCTGAGTGACAGCTGTGGCTTTGTTCTAGTAAGGCGACTCTGGGTGGGCCCCTGAATAGGAGCTGGTCACCAAGAAGACCAAGCCATCACTGGTAGCTTGGAATATTCAGCCCATCCCCCATTCTCCAAGGAGGGCAGAAGGGCTGCAAATGGACCATCAACTACATGGTGAAGACTCCATGAAAATCCCAGAAGCATCCAGGCAGCGTCCAGGTTGATGAACGTATGACAGCTCTGGGAGACAGCATGGAAACTCCATACCTGCGCAGCTCTTCCATTTGGATGGACACTTGTAGCCTTTATCATATCCTTTCATAAAAACCTGGGAAAGTGTAAGGAGACCGTTTTCCTGAGTTCTTGAGCCACTCTAGCTAGTTAACCAAACTCAAGGAGGGGGGTCATGAGAAACTCCCATTTATAGGTGATCAGTCAGAAGCACAGGGAACAACCTTATCTTACAACTGGCATCGGAAACAAAGGCACAGAAAGGCGGTCTTGTGGGGCTGAGCCCTCAACCCGTAGGATCTGAAGCTATCTCCGGGGAGCCACTGTCAGAATGGATTAAACTGTAAGACACCCAGCTGGTGTCAAAGAATTGCTTAGTGTGGGGGAAAAACCCCACACATTTGGTGACGAGCGGAGTCAGAGGGAAGTGTCCTGCGTGAGCAGTAAAGGAGACACACACAGGAGGAAGAGTAAGTGTTTCCTTCTCAGGATCTTAACCAGAGCAGAACGGTGGAAGAAAATCCACCGGGGAGGGCACTCAAGCACAAACAGGCAGGGGTGAAGAGCAGAGGGCCAGAACAGAACGCTCTCGATGAACTTTTCAGAAAGAACAGAAGCAAGGCAGAAGCTGGAGGAGAAAGTGGAATCATGAAAAGATTTTCTCCATTTGGTAAAGATACTGGAAAATATGTGTGTCGCCAGGAAAAGACATCAGCAGTGGGGGTGGAGGAGTGGCAGGTGCTATGCAGCAGAGGAGGAAGGAATGCTGGAACGTACCTGGGAGAACGGGGAGAGGGAAGGCTGACTACACCATCACAGATGGTACCTCACTGGGAGACGACACAGAAGTGTGCCCAGAGCAAGGAATAATCCTATTTAATCAGGTGAGAAAACTGCCTCTGAACGTTTAGGTCACTTGTCTAAGCTAAGGCTCCAGAGCTTTTAAGAAATTAAGTAAGATGTAAATGTGGCTTTTTTCAACCACTATCCAGTTCCTTCCACTATACAGTGCCTTTGCCATTTGAACAATCTTTTCTGTCTGAGGAAGCAGTGACCAGAAGAATCAAACTGAGATCTGCAACATCGAAGCCTTTTTACTTGTAGGAGTGGACAAGGGAGGCAAATGCTTGGAAGTGTTTGATGCAGGAAATTGGGAGGCAGATAGAAGGAAGGAAAAGCATATCCTGAGTGTAATTACAGTTCATCCAGTTCCTTACGGTGTGTCCAGGTCTCTTCGACGAGAACCCTGGGAAAATGTCCTTATGACCCAAGTAATATAAGCCACCTTAAAAAGCAATGGCCCACAGCTTCAATAAGTATTAGAAGAAACTGGGGAAATGATTAAAAATATATATTCTTATCCTTAATAGCCATAAAAAGGAATGAAGGTGATTTCTTTATATATTTAGAGTGATCTCTAGGATATAAGGCTAAGTGACAAAAGCAAGTGTATGTATGTCCTAGGGACTAATCTTACACATAAGTTGTGATGATTAATTTAATGTGTCAACTTGACTGGGATCTGGGGTTCAACACTATTAAACATGTCCAGATTAAACATTATTTCTGGGTGTGTCTGTGAGGGTGTTTCTGGTGAGATTAGCATTTAAATGGGTGAACTGAGCCAAACCCTCCCCAACATGGGTTGAGAGGCTGAATAGAAGAAAAGATGAGGAGGGAAGACTTTGCTCTCTGCCCCCCTGACTGAAGGGGGACGTCCATCTTCTCTTGCCCTCAAACAGGGACTCACACCATTGGCTCCTCTGGTTCTCAGGCCTTTGGCTCCAGAGTGACCTACACCACTGACCTTCCTGGGTCTGCAGCTCACTTTCTCAACTTCAGAATCACATGAGCCAATTCCTTATAAAAAAATTCTCTCCCTCTCCCCACCCCTACACACACACATACACACATCTCCTATTGGTTGTGTTTCTCTGGAGAACCCTGACCCACCACACACATGCACATATACACACACTATGTGTTATCTCTCATAGGTATGACTGGGCCAGAAAAATGACCAATTTCCTTATACTTGGGGGAGAAACACCATATAGAAGAAGAAGCCAGGAACTAAATCAAAGAAGAGTGACCTCTAAGGGGAGAGAGGAGACATGTTAAGTCACATTTCTGAGGATACCTTGCTTCTGTTAATACAGCTTTGACTCAGGCAACATATGTTTTACATATTCAAGAATTAAATTAAATCTAAAAGAAAAAAAGCAACCCCTAAAAATTGAAAACAAACTGAAACGAATGAACCTAACCATATATCAAGTTGGTGGCAAAACCACACAGAGAAATGAATTGTTTCAAATAACTTTAGAACACAGTCTTTCACTGTAAGTCTTTAGTGGGATACATTTGAAGCACAAAAAGAGCTGAAAAGAAATCTGAAACTTCATTCAATATCTAACCGTTAGCAGCAATACTGGTGTTATTGTTTTGAATATAACCTACATACTGCAAACGTGTAATTACATGAATGTTGCTGGTAACCAAGATTTTTCAATGAAAGAGTAAAGAGATGATAGAAAAAGCAAAGAAATAAAAATACTTTGAATCTAATCCTGTCAATTGTTCACATTGAGTCAGAAATTCCGTATGAATTGAAAATGTTTCCCCCAAGTAGCTGCTAAGACCTTAAAGCAATGGGAACCCAAAAGAAGCACACTAATACCTAGACTGTGATCTCTAGATACAACTGCCCATTACAAAGAATAAAGACTCCATGAAGAGCAGATGATTCTAGGTCTGCAGCAGGAAACACAGAAAACAATGTCCTGTTGTGCCAGAAAGCAAGTAAGCTATCAAATACTACTGGATCGCTAAGGAGAAAATGTAAATGGACCCCCACTGGCCAAAATGAGAGAAATACAATTGATTAAAACATGCCAAATATTAACTTAAAAAGCATTCTATGAGTTCACAATACTCAATATAATAAAGGCCCTCTTTCCCACAAAAAAATAACCCCAATTCCAAACCCTCGGAAGTTATTACACCACCAGTTGCTAATGCTGAAAATGGTCTCAGATCAAGGAATCTGGCTTACTTCTACTTCTAAGTCGATCTCCCCCCGAAATCCAGATGCAAACATCTAACAGCTGAGCTCTCTAGTAGCATGTCAGTATTAACATGTCCTACAAAAGTCTTGCTTTTGCTTTCAAACCCACCCCTCCCACAGGACTCCCTCGGTTGCTTAATTTGCCCTTTCCCATCTCAGAGCCAATCTGGCAAGAAAACCCCAAATTCAACCACTTACCACTGTCTCCACAATGGGCCCTCTAATCCCGCCATCTTCTGCCTTCTTCCACTCTTGTCCACTTCACTCTATTCGTTACAAATAAGCTAGGGAGATCCGTCCAAAGTTAACTCACATTGTGTCAGTCCCACCCTCAAAACTCTCCAATGACCTCTCCTACACTCGGAATAAAACTGCCCAAGAGCTACACAATCTGATCCCTGGATGCCTTTCTGGTTTCTTTCACTTTCTGGCTCCTCGCCAGTCTCAGTCTCCTTGCTACTTCCCAAACGTGTCAAGCACTTTCCTACCTCGTCTGCATCTGCTATTCCGGCTACCCAGAAAGCTCAACTCACAGAGTCTCACCCTTACTGCAATCTCTGCCCAAATGCCACTTTGCAGAGGCCTTCCCTGACCACCCTATCCACCATGGCACCCCAGAGCACACAGCCGCTCAGCACCTCCTTCCTGCTCTAAGAGACGCAGCCACCTGCTGCAGGTGTGAAGGATCGGTGTGCACTATTCGCTACAGAAGGGCACACTGTTCACTATTTTGTTCAGAACGGCACACAGCTACTGTCAATAAATATTAGTTAAATGGATTAATAAATCTGAAATTAACCTAAATTTTTAAGTATTAGGTTCTCTCGGGTCTGTAACACCTGGTCACTTTACCATGCCATATATCCTTTATTACAGAGATGAAGTTACTTTATCATTTCTGTGCAAGTTAGACCGTCATCTTCTTTCATCTCCTGCTCTTCTAGACTGAAAATCCCAAAACCTTTCCACCAGACTGTGATTGGAGCCTCACCCCCAGAAACCCTCATTAAGATCTGAGACTCTCGCTCTCTTTACTAGGAAGTGACGCACTGACAATTAAGCCACCAGCAATGGAGAGTTAACGGGCACCGAATCTCCTCACTTCAGGAATCCCTCACGGCTTTATGACAAGACTGCTTTAATTTCAGCAATGCCACGCCCCATGCCTATGACACTGTCACTGGTAGAGAAACATCTTCCCGCAGCCAGCTAACAGAGCTTATCCTTGATTTCTCTGCCTTTCACATTTAAGATGTGAGTTGTTTTTTTTTTTTTAAGATTTTATTTATTTATTTGACAGAGAGAGGTCACAAGTAGGCAGAGAGACAGGAACAGAGAGAGGAGGAAGCAGGCTCCCTGCTGAGCAGAGAGACCGACATGGGGCTTGATCTCAGGACCCTGAGATCATGACCTGAGCCGAAGGCAGAGGCTCAACCCACTGAGTCACCCAGGTGCCCTAAGATGTGAGTTTTAGACACCTCTGAGCCAGAGTAAAGCAAGACTAGACAACCAACCATGGAATACAGGAAGGCACTTGTTTTGCTCTTTCATTATCCGAGCACCTCCGCATGCTGGGAAGAATGTGGAAGAGGGGGCTGGTATTTTCAGTGGGCCCAGTAAAGAAAAACAAGAATTCTGAGAATATGGCATGCAGTGGGACCTCGAGCCTGAGTCTAAGAATAGTGAAAGGGGAAGAATGATCCAAAAACTATCCCTGGCTTAGAAAAAAATGGCTGAGAGGAATGTGAGGGCAGTTTTTCCTACGTCTATGGGTGTGGATGACAGTTGGAGAAGTGCTCATGGAGGACTTAGGCCCACCTCATGCCGGCCAAAGAATGAGTCTTAGGGGCTAAGAATCTTGCAAAGAGCATCAGAACTTGTAAGCAAGGATATAGGCAGAGTTCTCAAGCAAAGTTCCACCTTCAATAGTCTACTCTACTCTGTGTGTGGAAAGTCCCATGGAAGAACAGATTAGGTACAAGCCCCAAAGCCCGAAAGAACTGGGTCCAAATTCTAGTTCCAGCAACTCACTATGTTACTTTGGGCAAACTAGTTAAACTCTGATTCTATACCTCCCTTTAAAGTAGGGAGTCAAAGTACCTGTTTTAAAGAGTTGTTATGAAGATTAAATAAGAAACTGGATGGATCGCTTCTCGGCCTTTGGGCTAAGATCAAGTGTGAAGAAACTGGATGGAAACTGTTAGCACCAGACCTGGAATCATACATGTACTCAGCAACTATTTGCTTCCTACAGTCTTTGGTCTAACCATCTAGGAGGAACTATCGACAGAGTTTCTATCCCACAGGATATTTTTGCTTTGAAAGTTTTTCAGGTGGTAAAAATGCTCCTCTCCAGGCATTCTTACAACTGCACAAGATCCCAGTCTCCTAGGACGCATGACCTAGAGTGCACCAGAACTAATCTCATTGTGCCCTTTATCCTGGGCATGTATGTCAACCTCCACTGGCAGCCCAGATTTCCTGTTCACTGCCTACCCCCTCACTCCCCATCACCCACATCTAATCCCCAGGGTTGTGTACTTTCCTTATTCTGTGCCATTTCTCAAAAACCCTTGTGCTGTGCCTTCTATAAGACATAATGAGCAAGATCTTGTGCAATCCCCTCTCTAAAGGGATCCCTTTCAGAGAAATCCTCTATATATCCCTTTGCCTTATTGTTCTAACCAATACCTGGCTTTTCCTTGAGGGCAATGCTTCCTCTGCAGCCCCCTCTTGAGTATGGATGGGTTTCTTCAGCCTTCCTAGGTGGACCAGGCTTATAAACAGGGCAGGTAAACTCCTTCCTCCTCATCACCTCTTCCAGACCATTCCCCGACACTTCCTTCCTTACCCCACTCCCGCTGAAATACTCACACCACCTGACTACACCACACAGAGACTTTCCTGGTTTCCATCACTTAATGACCCCTGATTCATAACCCCAACCAAATTTTAGCTCCATGTACTAACACTTCAACATTGAGCCTTCAAACACCTAGACCCGGAGCACCTGGTGGCTTAATTGATTGAGCATCCACCTCTTGGTTTCAGCTCGGGTCATGATCTCAGGGTCATGAGATTGAGCCCTGCATCTGGCTCCATACTCAGCACAGACTCTACTTGGGATTCTCTCCCTCTCCCTGCCCCTCCCCCACTCGTATGCACATACGCGCATGCTCTCAAATAAATAAAATCTTAAACACACATACAAACACATAAAACACCCTGACCTTCCAAACACTTGAGTTCCTCCTCTCTTCTAGTGATTCTTTTTTCATCCTTCCTCAGACACTCACATCCACAGACTCCAGACGTCTGCCATTACCAGTAACTGCAAAACTTCCTTATTCTCAATGTCATGCATCTCACATTTAAGCCACTATCTCCTAATCGTCCTGCTCTTCTTCCCTCTTATACCCTAAACAATCTTCAACCACACTCAAACATACAATTCAATAAGCCTACCATGCTCTCATTGCCTCACATGCCACTGTCCTCTCTTTGCCCCTTACCCAGATTCAGTCTACAGGCAATCATTATGTAGTATACTCTCCTCTCTCCTCAAACTGCCAGTACCTCAACCCACATGCTCCTTCCCATCTACTTCCCTGAGCAGAACCAAGGAAACCAGAAGACAACATCCCCCAAATCCCACCACCACAACCACACATCTCTGTCCTATACTCTATCTGCCCTTCCATTTTTCTAGCTCAGCATTTCTTAGGGTTTTGAAATATTTGCAAGTTTTTCAGGTGGTAAAATTACAATATTCTTATGAAATATTGAGGATTCCAAAGAGTTTTATTTACATGGGTTAGATGTGTAATTACTACACTGGAAATTAAAACATAAACTTTTAAAGTTTTTACTAATTCATTTCCAAGTGATAAACCTATTACATGGCAATATAAATAGCACATCTGTATGAAAAATAACTATCCTCTAAAACAGAAAATGAAGTGAGAAAAAGAGCATTTTATGTCACTGCAAATCTCTTAAATGTCTGACGTAATGGAAGACGGCTGCATTCAACCTGCTATAATCTGTTGTTTTGTTGGAGGGATATGAAGGATTTCATCCTCATGCAGATTCATAGAAATAGAAGGAGTATTTTAACAGCCTTTTCAGGTACCTGGTTCCTCCAAACACCAAATCCCAACAATTTCTGATCTTTCCTCAGAGATTAGTTACAATGTGGACTCTGAAACCGCACCCACTCTGTTACATTAAACTCCACCGGTCTGTCTTGCACTAGGACTAGAACTCTTTTTTTTTTTTTTTTTTATTTTTTTTTTTATTTATTTGACAGACAGAAATCACAAGCAGACAGAGAGGCAGGCAGAGAGAGAGGAGGAAGCAGGCTCCCTGCGGAGCAGAGAGCCCGATGCGGGGCTCGATCCCAGGACCCTGAGATCATGACCTGAGCTGAAGGCAGAGGCTTTAACCCACTGAGCCACCCAGGCGCCCCTAGGACTAGAACTCTTGTCCAGGCATGATTTTGAAACACTCTGTACAGGACAACAGAAAAACACCTTTCCCTAAGTTATGCCGATCTTCCAAATGTTGGCACATTTCATTACACTGTATTATAAACTCACAATCATTAATATCTCCACTAATTACATCAGAAAAATCTAAGTATTGGGAAACTGTCACATGAAAATTTTAATTCTCTTAAAAAGTGTTATATGAAAAATAATCACTACTCAGCTAGCAACTCAAATCAGCAGTCAAGTCCTTTTCCTCAGACAACCACCCACATGACAATAACCAGCAGCAATTCTTTATGCCAATTTCTCATTTAGCCACCCAGAATTTTCAAATTATGTGTACTCAAGGGTGAGATTTAATAAAAATCAGTGATTTTTACCGCTTCTTCAAGGACACTCTGAAGTGGACCTGACGTGCTTATCACTTCCATCACTGTGAATGTGTGGTAGTGAAGAGCATGACTGCTCACCTGTCTTGTTTGGTTTGGTGGCACTCCCTAATGGCAGCTAAGGCACCACACATTTGACGCCTCACCCCCTCACCCCGACTGCTTTCAGAATCATCCGTTCACATCACACAGTGAAAAAGGTAGATGTGAATCTTAGTATTATTAGGTAAACAACTTTGACCTCACAGATTCCTTGAGAAGGTTTTCAGAGACTCCCAGGGGTCCGGCGGGGGGTGGGGGGGGGCACACTTTGAGAACAGCTGTTCTAGATGAACTCACCCAGTTCTCATAAGAACAGACCTCCTTCTCAGACAATGTGCTAGAATTTCCTCCTTTTCCCTCCTTCGTGCCAGGGCTCCGCTCTCTACAGTCATTACCGTCAGCTTACATTATGCTGTCATCTATCCACAACCCTCCTTTCACCTCCCCTCCCCCACCAGCTCTGGCCCCATTTCTCACCTTCCCTTGACAGCAACACTCTCCAAAAGAGGGCCTGCATTTCCTATGTAGCAGAAGAAGGGGTAAGAGGAGGAGGGATGTCCCTACATATGAATGAGAAGTGAAATCAACACCCAGTCATTAATCAACCCTTTCCCAAATTAAAAAGAAAAATAAACCCAGGCACCTGACATTCCTAAAGGTTTTCTAATATACCAGAGACATAATACAAACCTTTTTAAGAATTCTTTATAATTTGCTCCTTGCAGACAGTGTCTAGCCACCACATTGCACGCACCCCCCTATGATTTCAGACATCAAATATTAACACAAAGTGAGAAATGCAAAAAGAAAGGGGGTTAATCAGACACCTTGAGAGAAAGAAAAAATAACACTGATTCAATGAGAGCTGCTAATGAGGCTTTTTGTTTTGGTAGATTAATTTGGGAGTCTGATGACTAAGAAGAAAATTTAAGCTTTTCAGGTGACTGCTGTTGATTATTACCAACTTTTTTTTTAATGAAAGAGATGCCTTTGCTTAATTCTATAGTTTATGAATTTCAGGTGTTTATCTGAAATCTGTGTCCACTCTAGCATGTAGAAAACACTCCTCATTAGCAAACTGAAAGACCTCCTCTTATTGATTCCGGATTATATTTGACAGATGCTGAGCATTTCTGACTGGGAACTGCTGATATTTAAATACATTACCCTAATATTCTTTAAGCATTGCCAATTGTAAACCTCATTAACTCCCAGCATGTGGCCAAGGCCTGGATCTCATTGCAACAGCCTCACAAAGTGAAAACAGGTATATAAAAATGATGTTATCATCAACAACATTATTATATCCTCCTTCACCTTGTCAAGTATTTACAGGCCATACTTTTCCTTCCCTCAGCTGAAGAACGAACAAGGGAAAGGCAGAGAACACACTTGATTTATACAGCCACACGTTTTAATGCCCTAGATTTCTTTTTTATTGTTTCTTCTTTGACACCCTTATTCCTCTTGCCTCAAAATGAGAACAGGCCCAGGACTCTGTTCTCTGAAGAGAAAGGAAATTATGTGTTGATTATAGAGCTATCATTTTAATACAATAAAGTGGGGGCTGTAATGGGAAAATAGACATGTCAGCTCATTAAGAAATCAGCATTTCTGATTGTCCTGTTTTCAAAAGAAGAGCCAACTTCTGTTCTCGTGCTGACCACAAAGAACTTCTATGCCTGAGATGAAAAACATGTACGTGTTAAAGTCATACATGATCTAAGCAAACTGATCGGATGCCAGAGGCAGCCAGTGCCCACCCCACAAAGACATGGGTTAGGCTGTACAGGGCAGTGAGCATCCTAAGCTCAAGAGGCAAGGCACCCAATACTTCGAGCTTACTGAGACCCCACTTAATCTTCCCAGGTAAGAAGTTCAAGTACTAGGGAAAACAGCTCTTGAGCCCAGCTCTCCCTAATGACATATCCCTTAATATTAAATAACAAAGAGAAACATGCTTGCAAAGCTCAAAAGGACAATCACACAATTACTTTTACTTGCTCTTGTTAATGTGTGAAAATTACCCTTGGATGATATACAAAGAAAGCTTCAATCCCATTTTAAACAAAACCATAATGATGACAAATCTAAGACACACATCAAAAATCATACAAATAAACCCAACATCAAGCAAAGAATTCATACCGTCTGGCTAAGGTAAGAGGATCTGGCCCCCAGAACAGAGGGTCCTAGAGACCCTCCATCTCCCAACACCTCCTCCTCCTCATTCTCCTCAAACACTGCAACAAGCTCTCCTTACCCATGAGGCCCAACAAGCAAAGTCTCCAGGACTGGGCACTCAAAGTTTCTTCTCATCTCTCTCAAGGAACTTCACAAATTGATTAAACCCATTATTAAATCTATTAAAACGGTGCAATTTGGGAAAATCTAAACACAACAGGCAATTAGAAGAGGGGTGGGGAAAGGTGAAATCAAAGACTCTGAGAAGGCTCTAACACAGGCAAATTGTAACAACCTCCAGACTAAAATTATCCTTTGATGGCTCTCCAGTGCTCTCAAAGATCTCCCCATCACCAACATCTAATCCCCAAGGGCCTAATCCTCAACACCAAGTTCCTACACAGTGGGCCACGGCCTGCCTCTCTCATCACTGTGTCCTGCACTTCCCATATTCCTGGCATGCCAGCCTCTGCATTTCAGAAAATGAGCAAGAAGCTCATAGAATGGAAGTATGACCAAGTCACTACCCAATGAAACACTGAATCAGAATCAAGAGTGCTCCAAAGAAAGAGAATCCCTGTCCGTTAAGTTCATGCAGTGCACAGGCATTTAACTCCCATGCCTAGAGCTCAGCCCAACCCCACACACAAGTGAAGCCTTCGGGAAGGGGCAGTGCCCTCCCAGAGATAGGCTGCGGCAGGGGTCTCCACCTGGAAAATGTCGGGATCTAGCCAAAAGTTACTACTGGAAAAAAGGCAGTTCACGATCAGGCCAGTTGCGACTACAGGCTTTCTAAACCAGAGAAAACAGGTGTGTGAGTGTAGGAGTTCCCGGGAGCTGCTCTAACAGACTAACAAGAACTAGGTTGCTGAACACAACAGAAATCCGTGCCATCCCAGTTCTGGGGACCCGACGTCCAGAACCAAGGCTGCAGCAGGGTCACACTCCCTCCAAAGGCAGATTCTTTAGGAGAGGAGCCTTCTTTGGCTCTTCAAGCCTCTGGTGGCCCCAGTGTCTGTGTCACATCTGTCTCAAGGACATTTACGCCATTTAAGGCATGGATAAGCCAGGGTAATCTGTTCATTTCGAGATCCTTGATTTAATCACGTCTACAAAGATACTTTTTCTTAACAGGGTCACATTTCCAAATTTGAGGGAATATGACTTGATATCTACAGGTAGACGTTATTCAGCTACTACAGTGGGTAACCTCGAAACTGAACTAGAACCTCCATTCCTCAATACACCTGGGCTCTCATAACTTCAGGGGTAGGAAGGGGGATAAATACTTCTCACTAGATTTACCTATATTTGGTCAACAAATTGCTGTGAAACGGAGGCCAGATATTAGACTGGACACTGGAGATCTGCAAATATGCAAGACCCGGTCTACACACTCAAGAAACCACAGCTCGTGGGCCAGTATCTACCTAAAAGTAACTACTGCAGTTCACCCTGCCGTCTGGGTCAGCACAGCTGCCACTATATTTATTCCTAAAGTTACCAATCTACAAATCGTTTTTCAAATTTTAATAAGGTTATGCACTAAAATCCCTCTGGCCAGTCAAGCGATGTGGAAAGAGCCTGGAGATACAAACAGAGCCCACACCAGTGCTTCCCCTTTGCCTGCTGTAGGTGTTGTGCTTCCGTGCGCCAACATGTGGCTTCGTCGTGTAATTTTTTCAAGGAACAGTAGTTGATTTGGGAAGATGATTTGTGACTTGCGAACTCGATAAATGCTATGCTTCCAAAGAAAGGGAAAGGAAGGGGAAATGAAGGCATTCTCAGTTTTACATTGAGAACAGATGTACAGTTACACCTATGTGTGACATAAATACTGAGGAGCTATGTGTCCAGGTTAGGCTTTGGGAAAATGGCACATGAACATCTGAACAGGCTTGGGGCTTAGGCAGGTCTCGGCTCAAACACCAGTGCCGTGCTACTGCTCAGAAAGCTTTAATAGTTCGGACAAGTTCTTCAACTTACTCAGTTTTGAATTCTTTTGGAAAGAATTACAATGCATATGGTGAGACTTAAAGTATTTCTACCCTTGCATCTAGGAATGCCGCTAAGTTCTTCTAAGGGAATTAATTAAACAAAAGGAAAACTAGAAACAAAAGGAAAACGGAAATAACTCTCGAAGGGCACAATTTCATAAAGTATGGGACATAATTTCATAGAAAATGATGAAGCTATTTATCACTGTTAATATGAACCGCATATGGAAATACGAGAATTGGTAGATACAGTCTAAAAGATTATAAAAGAACTGCAATTAAAATACATCCAGATTATGGAAAATATTGATGCAGGTTAACAAATCACAGGAGACACTGAAAAAACTCTAAATAATTGTGTCGAGATGAAAAGATTATGGTTGGCTATTTTCCCTTCTGAAACTGAGGTTTTTGCAACCAAAGGAAGAAAAAGTCATAGGACAAGAGATTGAGGCCATCTAAGATTTTCTCCGTCACAGTGAAACACTGAGATTTAAGATAATACAAAATCTGAAAGAAAATGTCAAGTTGAAGAGGATGACAAGCTTATGAGAGAAAAGGCAGTCTGAAGCAGTGGAAAGGCCACGTGGTCTCTGGAGCCGGCCAGGCTTGGTGGCCAACAGCTTGATCAGCGACAGCCCCAGCTAGCTCATCTGCACAACCAGGAAAGCAGAGCCAGCATTTCAGATTTGTTAGAAGCTTTCGAAAAAATATATATTACGTTATGTATGTACAACGTATGTTACAGTACGTTATCTCATGAATCAAAGGCTATTATTTTTGGAGAGCATCTGTAAAAATAAATAGGAAAAGCATCTATGTTCATGGGGGAAAAAATTGGAAGGTATAACAATCATACAAGTTAATGCCCATAAATATATTAATTTAATAAGGAACCAAAATGTTCACTGAGAGAAAGAGATCAACTATTAGGAAAAATTCCTGTCATGTTAAATGTAAATAGGAAATGTCATTATGAAGTTTTGATTTTATTAAACACAATTCTCTGCTCTTTCCACTGAGAAGTCAGAGTAGTAGTAACAACCTAGTAGCAATAAGCCTGTGCCCAGCTCTGCTTCTATGCCCCATTCCCAACCTAAAAAAACAAAGACTTCTTGAAGAAAAGAGTGATTTCTAGGCTGGAGATAGGGAATACCCACAGTGAGCCTGGAGCCCCTTACACTCCTGAAGCAAGGAGCCCTCACAGGCAGAAGGCACGGAAGTCAGGCTAAAGGCACTCCCTCTGCCCACAGTCGGACAAGCTGAGCATCAGTAAGAGTAACAGCAATAGACTATAATACACTGAATTTAAAGGAAGAACTTCAATGGCTTTATACCGATATAAAGAGAGAAAGAAAACAGAGTGGAGGGAAGAAAAGCTTTTCCTTAACAAAGAATGCTAGATAATAAACACAGGAGAAATAACAGAATTTGAAAAATCAACCACTTCTCTTTCAGGGCGCCTGGGTGCCTTCGTCAGTTAAGCATCTGCCTTTGGCTCGAGTCCCCGGATCGAGTCCCGCATTGGGCTCCCTGCTCAGCAGGGGAGTCTGCTTCTCCCTCTGCTTCTGCTCTTCCCCCTGCTCCTGTGTTCTCACTCTCTCTCAAATAAATAAAATCTTAAAAAAAGAAAAGAAAGGAAGGAAGGAAGAAAAATCACCACTTTTCAAACCACAAACATAACAACTAATTCAGGGAAGGATCATCATGGATGCTAATACTAGTGGATATTGAGTTGCCGGGAGACAGGATATGCACCCCTCTCAGTATCTCTTTACTAATTACGAACAAAAACGATCTCTGTAGAATCTGGGGGATGCCACCTTAACCAAGACATCCAACTTCTCATTGTCAATCCTGTGACAACATGCCTCCTGGGAGGTACAATAGAGAGTACAGAATCTCTTCCAACCTGCACCAAAACCTCACATGAATCCAGGCCTGAAGAAGCAACCAGATGAGTCCAGAACATGGGACTTTCAATAAAATAACTGGCCCAGGTTTTAAAAGTCAGTATCATGAAAAAAACATTAGAAGGCAAAAGTTGGGGCGCCTAGGTGGCTCAGTGGGTTAAAGCCTCTGCCTTTGGCTCTAGTCATGATCCCAGGATCCTGGGATCGAGCCCCGCATCAGGCTCCCTGCCCTGCAGGGAGCCTGCTTCCTCCTCTCTCTCTGCCTGCCTCTCTGCCTGGTTGTGATTTCTCTCTGTCAAATAAATAAAAATATAAAAATAAAAAAAAAAGAAGGCAAAAGTCTATTCTAGATTAAAAGAGATATAACAACTAAGTGTAATACAAGAACCTTGACTGGATCCCAGATTTAAAAGCAAAAAACAAAAAAAACAAAACCAGCAAAGAGCCATTTGAGGTTGCGGGGCAGGTAGAAAGATCCAGTATATTGGAATACAGACTGGATATCAGAAGATATTACACGCCACTGTTAATTCTCCTGAGGAAGATAATGGTATGGTGGTTACATAGAAGAATGTTCTTATTCTTAGAAGATAAATGCTAAAATATCATAATGTCTACAGTTTATAATTAAATGGTTCAGCCAAAAAAGAAAATGATGTGTACAAATGTATTTGTATGTAGAAAGCATGTGTGTATAAGAGAAGACAAAGGTGACGTGTTAATTAGTCTCGATGCAGAGTATGTAATAAGGTATTCATTACATTCTTTCAATGTTTCTGTAATTTAAAGAATTTTTTTTTTAAGATTTCATTTATTTGCCAGAGAGAGTAAACACAAGCAGACAGAGTGGCAGGCAGAGGCAGCGAGAGAAGCAGGCTCCCCGCCAAGCAAGGAGCCCGATTCAGGACTCGATCCCAGGACCCTGGGATCACGACCCCAGCCGAAGGCAGCAGCTTAACCAACTGAGCCACCCAGGTGCCCCTAAAGAATTTTTTTTAAAGACTTTATTTACTTTCAGAGAGCACAAGCAGGGAGAGCGGCAGGCAGAAGGAGAAGCAGGCTCCCCGCAGAGTCAGAGAGCCTGATGTGGGGCTGAATCCTAGGACCCTGGGATCATGACCTGAGCCAAAGGCAGAGGCTTAACCCACTGAGCCACTGAGGTGCCCAAGAATTTTTAAACTATCAAGTAAGAAAAAAAATTGGCCTTAAACCTTGAATCAAATCATTCTTGTTGCATGTGAGCTTGGTCACACTTCATATGAATCATGAACACAAGGTGTGTGAAAGCAACCAAATTCCCCCCACAAAAATACATCTGCTGGAACAAATCTATGTTCCACCTAGCTTTTGCTTCGATGGACTAGTGTGACATATATGAAATATATATGAAAAAATGTAGTGTGAAAATATATGAAATGTATGCACTTCCCCAGAGAGGACCTGTCAGGGAATGATGGGCTACTCATGCATTACACACACCTTCCCACCAAGCAAAGAATGCTGTGTCCAGGTGGAGGTAGAAAACAGAAGTAACTCAAATAACCTTCACGGAATAAACAGAGAAGGCATAATCCAGCAAATCCAGCATCACTCTACAGTGATGACTGTAAGTATCACTGCCAAGATCCATCCTTCTCCCTCTTACCTGCAACACCTTCATTTTAGTGGAGATTACTTCCATGCAAGATGGGACCACAGGTGCATAAATAAGAAAAGGGAAGTGCTGGTGAAAACTAGAAGCATTTGCAATACATCGACAAGTTGTATCTTCACCAGTTCATGTGGGAAAAATCACAGGCGACAAACAGAGCGGGCCCAGACCTAGAGAAAGCCACTCTAGAAGAGCAGGTCACTGCAATCTATGGAAGAGGGTACTGACAGGTAGCAAGGGTGGGAGGTTGGGTCTACCACAGTTAATACAGAGAAGGCCAGCTCTTGGACCTTTTACTTGGCTACTATGGGATGTTGTTATTTCTATTATCGAGCGTTTGGGGCCTAAAATTCCACACTTAATGGTAAAAGCCAACTGCAATCTTTTTTTTTCTTCTTCTTCTCAAAGATTTTATTTATTTATTTGACAGACAGAGATCACAAGTAGGCAGAGAGGCAGGCAGGGTAGCGGAGGAGGGAGAAGCAGACTACCTGCTGAGCAGAGAGCCCAATGTGGGGCTCGATCCCAGGACCCCGAGACCATGACCTGAGCCAAAGGCAGCTTAACCCACTGAGCTGCCCAGGTGCCCCAGGAAACTGCAATCTTAAACAGCTTAGGAAAAACTCATTTTTAAAATGTGACAACACTGGTAGGGGAAAAGAAATCCAAAGGCATTTTGCAAAGTATCTGTCTCTTCCAGCTTGGGTAGAATGCCTTCTTAGTGACTTGGAATCATCATATTATTCTGTCTGTTTAAAGTCATATTATTTAATCATACGAAAGATTTCAAAAGTTATTTGAGCAGAGGGAAAGATCATGTTCGTAGAGCTGTATTTTACATTTACTCACAATTCTTACAGTTCCCTTGAAAAATACCAAATATGTACAAACGCTCTAGGAGATCTCACACCATTCATCAACTATAGTTAAGTCTCTAAAACTATAAGCCGTTCTTTACTGTCAAAAAATACACACACGGGGTGCCTGGGTGGCTCAGTCAATTATGCATCCAACTCCTAATTCCAGCTCAGGTGATGATCTCAGGGATATGAGACTGAGTCCCACACAGGGCTCTGTGCCCAGTGCAGAGTCTGCTTGAAATTCTCTCCTTCCCTCTCTTTGCCCTCCCCCCAACTCAAGCCTGTTCTCTCTCCCTAAATAAATAAAATCTTAAAAAAAAAGAAGACAGACACATAGACTCCCCAACTGTGTTAAGAAGGAAATGTTAAAGGTATTATTCCTAACAATGAATTAATTGTAATAGGTAGACAAAATGCTCTTGAGAGATAGAAAGGTATTCAGTGACTTCCTAATATTTAAAGTGATAAAAAGCTATTTCAAACAAAAAATATTAAATAAGATAATTAAAAACAAACATACCCATCTTTGGTCTGATCCACTACACCACTTAGAAGTTCCACAGTCTTTGGATTAGGCTGCCTTTCTCCAAAAATGTTCAAATATCGAGTGACGAAGTCACTGGGAGACATGAAAAACTCACCATTTTTTTCAATGCTTGCATACTGTTTAGAAAAAAAAAGAGAAAAGATATTTTACCCTCAAAAGTACATAATCATGAGGTCAATGTGAAAAAGCTGAAAATATTCAACAGATAAGACATCAGACATGATAACACACTCTTCTCAAGCACAGTTATTTCCGAACATCTCATAGAAAAAAACAGAAACATGTTAAGTCTTCCAAGTTTTATATTTATACCAGTGGTTCTCAACTGGGGGCAGCTTAGCCTGACCGTCCAGCTTATAAACACCAACATCCCCATAACAGCCAAGCAAAAACCTAAGAGGCCCCACCCTCTCTACGTTACCTGCCTTTTGCGGAGGGTGGGAGGGCTGGCGAGGTTTCTCTTGCTTTGCATTTTCTCCATTTGTTTTAAGTTTCCCCACAGAGGACATCTGACAGTGTCTGATGACAAATTTGACTGTCATTGACTGTCACTGAGGAGGAGGGATGCTACCAGCATCTAGTTAGGTCAGGACGACCCCCTATAACAGAGTGACCCAGCCCCAAATGTCAACAGTATTAACATTGAGAAACCCTAGTTTACAGAAACTTGGAAAGAAAAATTACATCTTGTTTTTAGTAAGAACACAGCTTTAAAAAAAAAAAAAAAGAATTAATTATAAAATCATGGATGGGAACAACCTAATTCCTTTGCCCCATTTGTTTCAAGGACACCAATAATGCAAGAAAGGAGGACAAACAGGCTAAGCTGGAAAGCAAACTGTTAACTGTATGGCTTCTTGTGGGATTTTACGGAAGGAGATGTGAAAGGCTGATCTAGTTAGCTTCCTCTCCATTCTACAGTAGAAATGGCCCATAAGAATTGGGTGCACTCAATGCTTTCACACAGCGTTCCTCCTGCCTTTAGTGACAGCATCTAGTGCCGGGAAGCAGGAAGCTGCTCATCCCTGTCTCGTGGAGTCCCAGGGGCCACAGGGGATGCTGAGAAACAACACAGGCTCATCTGGTATCCTGACAGCACAGGAGAGGACCTGTTGACCCTGGGGACAGGACAGTGACTGGGGGTGGGAGGGGAATTCAGAGAGCTGCACAAAGAGCAAGGCAAGTTGGATGACAGCGACCACAGTGGAGGCCACTGCGATGTGGGGCGCCCGGGAAGGGAAGTGCAACCAAAGCACCTCCACTCCCTCTGTAGCCACAGGGTCAAGTCCCATCACAACTGTTTCTAAAAGTCACTTGTTACTTCTACATTTTACTTCCAAGGCAGGATAAACTCGCTTAGATACTCAGTAACCAGCCCTGGAGTCCCTCAGGCCTAGGCTGCACTGAGCTCTGCTTCTGCCTCTCACCACCTGGATGACCTGTAAAGTAAGCTTCCCGGGCCTCTGGTTCCTCACCTATAAAACTGGGATAACAACATCTCCTGCTTCTTAAGATCAATGCTAGAAATAAACAAATAATCACATAATATGATTAGCACAACACACTACACACAATAAGCACTTCATAAATATTCTGTACAATCCATTTTTGTTTAATAATTTTTAGCACGGTACAAAAGAAAAGCTCAAAAATGGTCCAAGAATCCCCCTATTCTTCACTTAGCATTGGACTGGCTTTTGGGAAACGTGGAAGAATTATATTTGATCTTCCAGAGGCAAAACAAGACAGGAAGTACAAGGGAGATGTCCCGGCTAACCACAGCAATCCATGATTGAGAACCATACCTATGTTTGCCTACAGCAGTGAGTAATTAATTTAGCTAGAAACACAATTTCACTCTTCTCCCACCAGTATATGTTAAGGTTGTTTTCCGGTTTGGGCTATTTTTAAATAAAGCTAAGGTAACCAGCTTGCATATAACAATTATCCAAATTCCTTGCAATCTTCAAAGGCTGCACTCCTGGAAGAGAAACTGTTGAGTCAAAGGAGAGGGAACTTGAAGGCTCTTGATACTTATTACCACACTGCTCTCCAAAAAAGACTGTACCAATCTACACTCCCACCAGCAGTGTGCGAACATGCCCTTTCCCCCCTCTACCAGATTTGTTGCAAATACTTATCCAGTTTTGATACTTGCAGATAATTGGGTCTGTAGATTTTTCTTCCTCCTTTGCAATTTCTTCCACTGCTTACTTCTAAATCTAGAACCTAGGCCTTCCTCATCTCAAGACTAATATCGACCCATATTTTCTCTTAGCTTTTAAGTAGGTTTATTTTAAGTTTCAATACATTGGTACTTTATTGTTTTATGTGGTTTCAGGTAAGGATTCTCTTACTTCAGTTTTTCCCACTTAATCTCTTGGTTGTCCCAGGAGCACAAGTGAAATCATTCTCCCTTTCCTTGTCTTTAAGATGCAAGTGTATCCTGTTGGTGGGAATGCAAGTTGGTGCAACCACTCTGGAAAACAGCATGGAGGTTCCTCAAAATGTTGAAAATAGAACTACCCTATGACCCAGCAATTGCACTACTGGGTATTTACCCTAAAAAGATACAAACGCAGTGATCCGAAGGGGCACGTGCACCCGAATGTTTATAGCAGCAATGTCTACAATAGCCAAACTATGGAAAGAACCTAGATGTCCATCAATAGATGAGTGGACAAAGAAGAGGTGGTATATATACACAATGGAATACTATGCAGCCATCAAAAGAAATGAAATCTTGCCATTTGCGACGACGTGGATGGAACTAGAGGGTATCATGCTTAGTGAAATAAGTCAATCGGAGAAAGACAACTATCATATGATCTCCCTGATATGAGGACGTGGAGATGCAACATGGGGGGTTAGGGGGATAGGAGAAGAATAAATGAAACGAGATGGGATTGGGAGGGAGACATACTATAAATGACTCTTAATCTCACAAAACAAACTGGGGGTTGCTGAGGGGAGGTGGGGTTGGGAGAGGGGGAGGGAGTTATGGACATTGGGGAGGGTATGTGTTATCGTGAGTGCTGTGAAGTGTGTAAACCTGGCGAATCACAGACCTGTACCCCTGGGGATAAAAATACATTATATGTTTATAAAAAAAAAAAATTGGAAGGGGAGGCGAACCATAAGAGACTATGGACTCTGAAAAACAACCTGAGGGTTTTGAAGGGTCGGGGGTGGGACGTTGGGGGAACAGGTGGTGGGTAATAGGGAGGGCATGTATTGCATGGAGCACTGGGTGTTGTGCAAAAACAATGAATACTGTTATGCTAAAAAAATAAATTTAAATACTGAAAAAAAAAAAGATGCAAGTGTATCACACACTAATTATCACATGATTATTAGGAAACAGCCTGCAAGTAAGTCCATCTTCAACACTAGTTCTGATCAGTTGGCGACAAATGGCTTCCTAAGGTAGAGACCCCCCTCTGGGTCTGCCCCCAAATTCCACGAAGGGATGCCAGGATGCGCTGACAACTCCTGCCATCCCTACAGCAGGAGTCCTGGCCAACTCACCTGTCTACTCTTGCAAGACTGCATGTACCTTAATTGCTAAAACTAGAGTGAAAGTTCTGTCTGGACAGGATTTGTTCCCGTGGTTCTCATTGCAGCATCCTCAGGGTCCTGGACTGGTGGCAGGCAGAGAGAACCATGGTCAATACACATCTATTGAATGAAGGAAAGTTTAAAATTATTGTGCTACTTTCCATCCTGGGAGTTTTCTGGGCCATGATCAGTCTTCGATTTTTCCCCCAGGTAACGTTCACTGTTGAGCTGCTGTCCCCCTTAAAAAGAATTCCACTGAAAGTGCAAAATAAAATTATAATGCCATACCTCTAACCCATACATAGGACAATTAAAAAGAAATTAACAAGTATTTACAAAAACAGGGAGCAAATGCAATTCTCATACACAGGTGTTATGAGAGTAAACTGTCAAACCACTTTAGAACACTGTCTGGCAGCATCTCCTCTAACTTAACATGCACAGAACCACAGACACAGCAATTTCAACTGTAAGTACGTCTCTAACAGAAACGTGTGCAGAGAAACGTGTGTGTGTGTGTATGTGTGTGTGTGCATTTTAACTAAAAAACACCCTTTGGCATTGTAATGTCCACAGCAGCATTAGCTTCAATAGCAAAAAGATGGAAAATAACTCAAACATCAACCAACAGTAGGATGTACAGATGAACTACTGTGGTACAATCGCAGTACGGAATACAACACGGCCATGAGAATAGGAGAACGCCAACCACATGCAACAACAGGGATGAATCTCAACAACTAAAGCAAGAGTAAGGGGCGCCTGGGTGGCTCAGTGGGTTAAAGGCTCTGCCTTCAGCTCAGGTCATGGTCTCAGAGTCCTGGAATTGATCCCCATATCGGGGCTGTCTGCTCAGCAGGGAGCCTGCTTCCCCCTCTCTCTGCCTGCCTCTCTGCCTACTTGTGATCTCTGTCAAATAAATAAAACCTTTTTAAAAAAATAAATAAATAAAGCACGTGTGAATCAAATGAGACACAAGAAAACACAGTGTTGTGAATCCATTTTTATGAAGCTGAAAACCAGACAACTGGTTCCCCTCAGGAGAGGTGGGTCCTCACTGGACGGGGCATCAGACGGCTTCTGGGGGGCTCGTTACATGGGGGTGAGCTCACTTTGGGAACATTAATGGAGCTGTACATTTATGATTTGGGCACTTGATTTATACCTCAACAGTTTACATTTTTAAAAAATCAAGATATTTTCTGCCCCAGTTTTTAGAGGTGATAATGAAATCATTTTATAAATATAAGAACATATTAATCTGAACATGGAAAACACAGTTTTCTTCAGGTTGCAAAACCAGCGCATTACCCAGGCTGGGTGGTCTGCCTTGTGATTACAGTAAAAATGTCAAAGGTTGTTCCTTCAGCTGATGGACAAAGATCATAATAAGAACGCACTGACAATGGGCCCCAGGGCCCGCAGGGGTCCCCATCAGGGGAGTGGACCACACAGCTCCCACATCTTTAAAATGGTATTTAATCCTTTTTTGTGACTAGATTTTACAAGTGACCTGAAGCTTCTCTCTTTCCCTTATAAATTTTTGTCAGTTTTAATATGATTAAACATATGAAGGCTATCTGCAAAAATGCAGGTCCAAAAGTATTCAGTACAGTGCTGTTATACTAGCAAGGCAGGAAACACAACTAAGCATCCAAAAATATCAAGTGGCTAGATAAATTATGGTAAAAAGAGCCATACACAGGAATAGCTCACAACAATAAAAATACTATAGAAATACATTCAATTATAGGAAAAAAGTTTTCCTAACGTATTAGGTGAAGGGAAAAGCTGGATAAAAAAGTATTTTTTCTCCTGTGAAAGGAAAAAAAGGTTTTATTTACATACACGGAGATATGGACAGAGAGGTATATAAAATATAATTTTACATATTCATACATAGATATAGATACAGATTTTATCTATACAGCAGAATCAAATTAATTTTTTATATACTTTTGCTTTTTAAATTTTTGCCAATAGAATATGAAACATTTTCTCATCTTAAGTTTTCAAAAAAGAAATTAACTGTTTTCCCAACTTTGTAAGCAAATTTCTAAACACATATGTTTTGCTGACAAAGAATAATTACAAAAAATCCAAGTGTAATTCACTATATATCATTACAAACTGTCATAGGACCTATTCCCATCATCTAGTCCCTTTACCCAATTTTCTCATCTCCCACAACTTACACTATAGGCATTCAGCTACTTCCACCCATAAACAGTACATACCACCCCCTCTGCTCTCCCCTGAGCGAACGGTGTTCTTCTCGATTTCCCCCTTCTCACTACTGGCACTTCCCTAACCTAGGCTCTATCCGGGGGTTGTATTTATCCCTGCACACTCTCGTACATTGTACAAGATCATTTCCATCAAGCAGTCCTTCAAAATGTCTTAACCTTCCCCATTCTCCATCCCCCTGCTGCCATAACCCTAACAAGTCTTCAGGGCCCCGCACCGGGATTACGCCCAAGGCCGCCTAACTCATGACCCTGCTGCCAAATCTCCACCCACCCTGCCAGTGTCACTGGATGACCCCAGTGGCTTCCTATTGTTCAGCAGGCGTGCCAAACTCCCAAGTACCTTCCTAGTTTTGTCACCCACACCCTGTAAGGCTTGGCAGACTCCCTGGCACAGAGCTGAATTTAAATCAACAAGTGAAGGAGCAAGAATCCTTCAACGTGGAGAGGCTGTGTGCTCGCAAACCCATCTCCTGGCCTTCCCTCAAATGTGGCCCTCTCCCCCAGAACTCCCCAGCTGCCCTCCTCCTGACTCTCCAGCGCCCACTCACCCTGCGGCTCTCCCAGATCCCTCTCCAGGGAGCCTTCTCCGACCACTCCCCACCACAGGGACCACAGAGGACTCCAGCCTCTCTGCTTCCTGTGTGCCACAAAACAGAACTGACCATACCTGGACCTCAACTTCCATATTCGTTTACCGCACTGGCACTTACATTAACCTAGATTCTTTTTCACTTGCTGCGTACCTGTAAACCTGGTCTCCCGTGTAAAAGCTGAACTCCTTGAAGACATGGTCGCTACTGATACCTCTTCTATACATCCCACTCACCTCAAAGTTGCACGGTGTTTTATTTAAACTGGGAGCACTCAGCACACCTGCTCCAAAACGCACGTCAACACTTAGGTTAGAAACCAAACTGACCATACCTGGACTTCAACTTCTGCATGCAGACAAAATGTTAGCCACCACTTGTCACCTGAAGAGGCTGCATAACCAACTCAACCTCTTCAGGCTAGGAATGCTAGTCACCAAGTGCCCCCTGCCCACCACCCAAGTGCATTGCCCAAAAGGCTATGCTCCAGGTCATCCTCTGTCTGGCACTCTTACAGCCATCTGGTTCCACACCTGCTGCTGCCTCTGCCCGGAACGGTCTTCCTCTGCCCCAAAGCCCCCGTCTACCTTCTCCAGCTGGTAAGTACCTACTCACTGTCAAGCCCAGCTCCAACAACACCACCTCTCTGTAATTGCAATGACCCTGGCTAGATGTAATTAGCCCCACATCATCTTCCTACTAATTAACACCATATAATGCTTATCAACCATATCATGGCTTTTTTTTTTATACTTACACACAGTGAACTAGTAAAAAGCAGAATCCATGATTTATGCATCTTTATATCCCCAACACTTAACGCTACACTTCACATACAGTAAGCAACACTCCCCCCACAAAAAAAAGAACAAAGTGTAACCCTTCTCAAGGGCCCATCTCCATCCTCCAGGACCCCTCTTTCCTCCTCTCTGCCAGTTCCACTGGCTCTCTCTGACCTCCACAGCTGCCATTTTCCCTGCTGTCAGCTCGTCTGGTCCTAAGGTCCACCTTCCCCGAGCTACAGAGAACCCCCTAACTAGTGTAACAGTCAGAAGGCTGGGATATTTATCAGGAAGAAAAGTCAGGAGAAAGTCACAGAAAATCAGCAAAGTAGTCCAGTCTGCAGAGTGCTTACTGCTGATCCCCACTTAACGGGAAAGCCTGGCCACAGTGGAGCCATGCCTGGCAGAGCCCCCAACCCTCACCCCAAATCTCCTCATCCCTATTCTCCTCCCACCGCAACACCATCTGTGGTAGATGGTAAACAAGAGATCCCCCACATGCTGAGCCAAGGTGGATTTGTGTTGGTACGACCCTGCCCAGGCCTGATGAGATCACCCAAACCTCTGCCAAAGCCAAAATCCCTTCCAGAAACTGCTGATCACTGTTTTCTTCATGGACAGTCCCCCCGCCTTCCTGGCCCCATCGTTTCCTTGGACTCTAAGTCACACTCTCACTCAAAAGCCACGTCGTCTTAGCCACCCCAAGAGCAGACAGCATTTCCCTATGTGCTGCCAAAGATTCCGCCCCAGCTTTCAGGCTCACCGACATAGAAATCTCACAGGTGGCTCTCTCCAGAACTCTGACCAATCCGATTTGTGTCCAGCAGAGACTTGCCCTCTATTAATGGGAGTGGATGGAAAAGACAGGCTCTCCAAAGTAGGCTCTTAACCTAACCCAGCTGCCATGTAGCCTCAAAAGGTGGGCACAGCTTTTACCCAGGTGGAGTCTTTCTACGGGATCACGCCAAAAGACCAAGAGGTACCCAAGATGTACCATCTACTAAGACATTCAAAGTTGTTCCCATTTCCTGTCAGAAGGATGCCCACAACTACTGCTGGTTTAGAAAACAAAAGTAACAGCGAGGTCCTGAGTTCAAAGAATGATTATGACTTTGCCAGCTGAGGTTAATAAGCTTTTACCCATTTCTCTAGGGTCTCTGGCAACCCACTGCAAGTGGTCTCCCAGAATTTTAAGTTTTATACTATAGATCTCAAATATACACAATAAAAATGTCCACGGTTCCCGCATACACACCTCATCCCAATCATGGCGGACCCCGAATGCAGAGTAACAAATACCAGTCCAGTGAGAAAGCATTTCTGTTTTCTGGACTTGCATGACCTACAATCCTTTTCCACCTTCGAATCTGTATCCTGTGTTGTCCTTTCAGGTTAAAACCAAATTTATAAAGAATTCTGCTTTCTTATACATAATCCAAACCTTCTTACATATTATCCCTTCTCCCCACCCCCAGCCCTACTCACATTTCTAACCATCTCCTTTTGAAGTCTGTCTCTCATGTCGAATTATTTAATTTCAAACACTGAATCAGTCATCAATGCGTATCAGACGCTGGGCACCTTCACCCAAGTTTTTGCACTCAATCTTTACAAATTTTTATAACTCACAAGATGTTCATACATGTACAAAGTAGAAAGAACAGGGTAAGAAACTCAAAGTTTCCTTTACCAATTTCTAATATTACCACCACACGGACAAGGCATTTTCCCTCCCACACCAAAACTGGGGTGTTTAAAAGCCAACCTCAGACATCATAATCTTATCTGTAAACACTTTAGTGTGTATCTCTAACAGAAAAAGACTCTTTATAGCTCCTATCACAATATCATCATCCAGATTAAAATAAAAAAATCAATAACAATTCCTTGACATCAGATAATCCTGTCAGTATTCAAATTCTCTGATTTCTCAGTATTTTTTTCTTCTGCTTGTTTAATTTTTTTTTAAATTTTTAAATTTTTTTATAAACATATAATGTATTTGTATCCCCAGGGGTACAGGTACTGTGCCAATCTCAGTATTTTTTAATAGTACAACACTTTCCTGAGGAAAGTGATGCTCACAGCATTAGTGACTTTCAGGGCCATGTATTTGGTACACAGCAGAATGCGAAGTGTTTCATTTCAAGCCTTGGTCCTCGATAATAACAGCACAGCTGCTTTTCCATCATGTTTAGAAAAGGCCCACATATACACCTTTTAAATGATCTTTACAAAAGTGGCCTTTCCTTTTTTGAGTACTTTAATCAAGGTAAAATAACATTACGTGATTCAAGGTTTGGGACCTGGGGTAGACTTTATTAGAGTATCATTCATTCACTGCCCAATGTCACCAAGTAGGGTAAATATAAGAAACTAAGGAAATACATGGTATCTGTCGAGAACTGGTATGTATTGTTACTCATACTGGGCTTCCACCATGAACCACAGTTGCAATAAAACCATAATAAAGATGATGATGGTAACAACGATGGGTTTCTACCAAGGAGAGGCACAGACAGCCCTCTCTGGATGGATCAAGATTATGTTAATGTTAACAAAGACCTTTCAACTTCTTAGGAGAAAAACCACAATCATCACAACACATATGTGAGTCCTGGAAAGGTCAATGAGTTGTGAGACTAAATCCCCCAACAATTCCAGTATCTGATACCAAGTGAAAGAAAAGAAATTAAAATGTAAACCATACTGTCCTCCCAATCACCTGCAAGCTGCTGATACATTTCAAAAAACAGATAGAATTGAAATGGATCTCTTTCATAAGTCTTAAGTAAAGATACCTTTTGGGGGATATATATATATATATAAAACAATGAAATAAAGAGCTGTTTGAAAATAATCTTTAAAAGTTCAAGAACACAAATCAAACAAGAAACAAAATAGATTCCTTTATACTGACCTTCAAAAATATTGTTCTAAGCTCAGCTGGATCTGCTCTCTTGGTTAAAACCACCTATAAATAAACATAAAAATGTTTATATTATTAGAACAAAGCTGAGAAATCAAGCTAGCAGACTGAAAGAAAATAAACTCCAGGTTAGAAATTAGTTAATGTCATTTTTGTACTTAAAGCACCAAATTTCCCCATTGCATAAACTACTCCCTGGATTTTAAATCAGACTCCTTATGTGGCTTCTAGAATGGTAACAGTCTGTGTAAGAAACCAGTAAAGCTCTTAATATGTGGTACTTAATGTATATCTTTTTTTTTTTTTTCCAAAAAGTAGAAAAAAAGAAAACTGCAAACAGATCTGTGACCACCTGGCATTTTTAAACTACACACCAGAGTGATCCATACCTTTCCACAGAGGAGTATTAAATATTAAAGTACAACTTGTAAAAAAATAAATAAATAAATAAAGTACGACTTGTTTGTTAACTATGCAAGAGAACACAGTTCTTAAAGAAGTTGGTGAACAAGGCAAATCATATTAACAAACAAGGGAATTACTTCCCACAGTTCTGCCAGGAACATGCATGAATACATAGCTATCTGGGCATGCCAAGCAAGGTCTCCTTCCCTCCCCAACTTTTAATTTAAGAAGTCAAAGTCCCCAAAGGTATGACTATTATTCTCCACATTCTAGAATACAAGGGGCTATGGTTACCTTTCGAGAACAAAATTTGACAGATTAGCTCAGAATAGGTGTTGTGCTTAATTCCCCAGCCCACAAAGTCCAAAAACATCAGTGGAGAAAAAGCAAGACAAACTTGAATACGGCTACCCCAGGCCAACACAAAAGAGTCCTTATGTGGAACCAAACAGTGGGCTTATTCAGTGTCCCATCACCCAATCCTGCTGGCAATAACCGTCATGAGACTGAATTCTCACCAAGCACAGCGTCACCCCATGATACAGCCAAGGAGGGGTTCCTGGAACCACCCTAATACCAGAGCCATGTCGCTATCCACAGGGAGATTTATGCAAATTGTTCTAAATCCCTTCTGTGTGTTTGCAGAGGCTCTTCTGAGATCTTTGGACAATGGGTTCTCTGTCTCTAAATGTATAACTGCCGAGCTTCTTGGCCTGCCACTGTCAGGAATAATTTTATTAACTAATCACTGGAATGGGAGAGGTAGTTTTTCTGAAACGAGTTGGCTACTCACCTTGTTTCCCAAAGCAAGACTGATAATCCCTTTAATTTCAGCTGAGCACTTGTAACCACCAATGCATTTTTTTGTCCGTAAGATTTGGAAATCTTTTTAAAATTCTAAATTAATATTCTTTGCTGTTCAATTAAGGAGGAAAAAACAGAATGCTAATCAACCTAAGACTGATGATAGTGCCAATCTACACATTTCCAGAGAAGATTCCTTCCTTTCGGGTTTATATTCTGAGAAAGGTAGGATAGGCCAAACACTACTGAAGATGAGACAGCATAAAAACGCCTCCATCCTCTTAAGAGCAGACAAAGTCCCTCCAAGTTCCACATCTCACAACAGTCCATATGTGACATTTAAAAAAAATATTTTATTTTACTGAGACAGAGACAGAGAAAGCACGAGCAGGAGAAGAGGGAGAGGGAGAGGAAGAAGCAGTCTCCCTGCTGAGCAGGGAGCCCAAAGTGGGACTCGATCCCAGGACCTGCAGATCATGACCTGAGCCAAAAGCAGATGCTTAACATTCTGAGCCACCCAGGTGCCCCCATATGTGACATTTTTTTAGAAGGCATATGGTTACCGTGGGCACTTAGCTGGGTTTCCTTTTAAAAACAAAGATTAGGTTTCCACCAAGTGAACTATTCTTGCTCCATTTGAATACATCCTACAAAATCTAATTACTTCACTATTCCATGCACTTCATCAAGCTTTCCCTGGGCAATGCTATTTTAGAGTGAACTTCCCTTGCCCTAAATTCCCACAGCATTCTTCCATTGCTAACCCCCAAATGCACATCAGTGTCCCCCAGAGGACTGCACCTCCCTAAGAAACAAGACTTTCACTCTGTGACTCTGCCAGGATCAAAGGGGCACAGGGGAACACAATCCATAGAGGAGAAAACAACAAAGATGAGAGCAGAGATCAATGAAACAGAGACTAAGAAGACAATAGGAAACATCAATGTAACACAGCTGGTTCTTTGAAAAATGAACAAAACTGACAAACCTTTAGCCAGATTCACCAAGCAAAAAAGACAGATGGCACAAATAAAATTGAAAATGAAAGAGGAGACATCAACAACTGGTACCACCGAAATATGAAAGATAAGAGACCACTGTAACAATCATACTAACAAATGGGACAACCTAGAAGAAATGAATAAATGCCTAGAAACACACAACTTACCAAGACTGAATCATAATGAAATACAAAAATCTGAAGATACCAATTACTAGTAAGGAGATTGAATCAATAATTTAAAACCTCCCAAAACACAAGTTTAGGACCAGACAGCTCCACTAGCAAACTCTACCAACTATTCAAAGAAGAATTAATACCAATCCTTCTCCAACTCTTGCAAAATATAGAAGAGGACGAAACTCTTCCAAACTCATGAGTCCAGCATTAGCCTGATAACAAAACCAGAAAAGGATGCCGCAAGAAAAAAAAAATTACAGGCTAGTATCCCTGATGAATATATGTGCAAAAATCCTCAACAAATACTTGCAAACCAAATTCAACATTATTCAAAGGATCATACACCATGATCAAGTGAAACTTCTCCAAAGAAGACATACAGATGGCCAACAGATACATGAAAAGACGCTCAGTATCACTCATTATCAGGAAAATGAGAATCAAAACCACATTGAGATGTTACCTTACACCTGTTAGACTATTTAAAAAAAAATAATAAGTGTTGGCAAGAATGAAGAGAAAAGGAAACTGCACACTGCTGGTGAGAATGGTAATTAGTGCAGCCATTATAGAAAACAGTATGGAGATTCCTCAAAAAATTAAAAAATGGAACTATTCTACTTAGGTATATTTATCTGAAGAAAATGAAAACACTAACTTGAAAAGCTATACATGCACCCTCATGTTCACTGAAGCTTTATTTACAATAGCTAAGACAAAGCAACAACCTAAGTGTCCACTGATGGATGAATGGACAAAGAAATTGTGAAATAGATAGATACATATGAATAAATAATGGATTATTATTCAGGCATAAGAAAGAATGAAATCTTGCCATTTGCAACAACATGAATGGACCTCAAGGGCATATGCTAAGTGAAATAAATCAGAGAAAAACAAGTACTGTATGATCTTATATATGGAATCTATATATCCATACAAAAACAGAGGGAAAAAAAATAGATACAGAGAACAGACTGGTGGTTGCCAGAGACAGGGGAGTGGGGTGGGAGAAATGGGTGAAGGTATATAAATTTATTAAAAATTTTGTTTAGGGACGCCTGGGTGGCTCAGTGGGTTAAGCCTCTGCCTTCCGCTTAGGTCACAATCCCAGAGTCCTGGATCGAGCCCCGCATCGGGCTCTCTGCTCCGCAGGGAGTCTGCTTTCCTCTCTCCCTCTCTCTGCCTGCCTCTCTGCCTACTTGTGATCTCTGTCTGTCAAATAAATAAATAAAATCTTTAAAAAAAAATTTTGTTTAAAAAGCAGGAGTTATTCATCAATGTATGACCAACATCTAGTATAACGTCTGGCACAAGAGGCATTTGATAAATATTAGCTGAAGTACTGAATTCTATAAATTCATTTTTTAAAAATCCATATAACAAATTTAAGTCATGTCACCTAATGTGTATAGAACATTTAATATTTTCAATGCATGACTATTACTTCATTGGATCTTCACAGCAAAATCTGAGACCTACAGACAGCATAATATTGCGCCCACTTTACAGAAGGAGAAACGAAGACTCAAAGAGGGTCAATTACTTCCGCAAAAGTCAGATCTGGTACCCATTTGTGCTTACATATCTAAGTAACGTCTGAGCTAAGATCAGATCCCAAATCTTCCACCTCCTACTCTATTGGTCTTTCCACTGAGCCCCATTGTAGAGAGCTTCAAACTGACCATAACTTACATTAACCACTAATATAATACACGCCTAGAAATCAAGATTTTCTCCTACAACCACCAGACTTTAGCATCCATCCAGTGCTATGACTAAGAACATGGCTCTAGGGGTGCCTGGGTAGCTCAGATGGTTACATGTCATCAGACTCTTGGTTTCAGTTCAGGTTATGATTTCAGTGTCCTGGATCAAGCCCTGCCGAGCCCTACATCGAGCTCTGCACTAGGCATGGAGTTGGCTTGGGATTCTCTCTCTCCCTCTCCCTTTGCCCCACCCCGACTTTCACTAAATAAATAAATAAATGTTTAAAAATCTTAAAAACAAAACAAAACAACAACAAAAAAAACCATGGCTTTAGTATCAGCCCACCTGTGACTGGGGATCAGGTGTGACATCTAAACCTACTAGTTGTGTGACCTTGAGCTAGACCTCTGACCTCTCAGTCTCCCTTTCCTCCCCTGTAAAATCAGAAGTCCTGGATGGTTGAAAGAGTGACAGGAGATAATAACATCTAGTGCTTAGCACCAAAAAGGACACACAGTTAAAGCACTCAAATGAAATCCATTATTTGTATTATTTGTGGAAAGGTGTTTATATTCTACCATGCTTACTCTTCAAAAAGTCTAAGCGATGAGTAACCTGGCATATAAATTGAGAAGGAAAAAATAAGGAGGAGGGAGGGGAAAGGAACTCATGGATCTTCAAAAACATTCAGCAAACCACCAACCACAGACGTTTTCCTAACATCCCTTCTGTTATCTGAGCCTCAACCAATGCTACTTCTTGAAAACAGATCCCAAGTTCCAGATACGCCATGGAATTTCCCTGCGGCCTGTGGAAATGTGTGTTATTAGGTCCTGAACATACTAATGAAGCACAAAATAACTATGGTTCAATTGGGGATAAATTCAGAAAAACTTTTACCAGTCTCTTGGCCTCCCCACTGCTGTGTGGCTAGCCAGAATTCCCATTTCTACTTCTACCTCCCATTCCTATCTTCTTGTTGGGTATCATGTGCAGTGAAGGAAGAATACTAAACACAGTTTCTTTTGAGACAACATTAAGTTAGAGCTAGAAGTACCAACGTTCTGAAGGTGTGCTGAGATGGATTCTGCCTGGTGGCAAAAATCAATACCCAGGAAGTTTTGGGAGCTGGAAAAAGGGAACTACAGAAATGCAGCCTCCCTTTTTAAGTCAACTCAAAACAGCTGCTCAGCATGCACACTCTGCATCACTTTAACAAGCCTTTAGAAGATTCATCAAACTTCGGATTGTTTCCAGAAGGCTGAATCTCATTGTTGTTAAGTTTTTTTTTTCCTTATACTAACAGCATGTAAATATTTACAGCTACTGTTCTTACAAATTAATTGCCTGATTTTATCATCATGCTTCTGAATTTACATTTGTAAGAACAGATTCCACTATTAAACAAAATCTGTCTATCAAGAGTTTTAAATAAAGGTACTAGTTTTCCAGCATAGTTAGGAAAATCACCATGAAGGAAAAGAGTTCTTGGCAGATGACTATGAAATATTACCATTTGCTCCTTAAATCAATACAACAGAGACTCATACTATAGCAGCTAACTTTCACACACAGTCAAGACTCAGTGAAAAGAGGAAGGGTTAAAATTGAAAAAAACTATGCATTATATATATTTTTTTCCACAAACCGGGAAAAGTTTACCTTTACTGAACATTAATATGGAAATTTCAGGTCAATTCAGTGAATCTATGTTTCACATAGATTTCATAGACTTCAGGACCACTGAGTATGTAAAATTTTTGACAAGACAAACATTGCATATAATAGCTTGAACAGGTTAACAACAGCATTTGCAAAACAGATGCACTAACTAGGAACATCCTACGTATTAAAAAAACAGCCAACAAGAACATAACTTCAATGACTGTGATTTTAAAAGGTGGTGCCAGGAAGCATTACAAGGAGAACCAGAAAAATACTTGCAGGACAAATAAATTCATTCTTATTTTAGTATGAGTTAGAACAGCCAAAAGAAGAACACCAGCAAAGATTTTTCTGCGTGGAGGAATATAATAGAATAGATATAATATAACAGAAACTGGCTTTCTAACACTGGAATCAAACACAGTTGTAGGCTCATTAACAAATCACAGTAGTACAGAATTGTGAGTCCAACAGGGCAGTGGGGAAGAACACAAGAACACCTACACAGAATAAGGGATACTAATTTGAAGAAGAAAATGTACAGAGAAGAAAAGCTCTCTTCTTCCAGTGAAAAGCTGTTAAGACATCTATTTATATATGCATGATCTCCTCACATGCATCTTACTCCCAACTCCTGCAAAGAAAAGAAACTAAGCAGACGCTTATGTTGATGCAGGAAGAAAGTTTTTCAGATGAGTAGAACGCAAATCTGTACAGTGAAAACACACAGTAGTTCCTTCTAGGCCAGGGGTGCTCAAAGTGTGGGCACTGGACCACCAGCCTCCAATGCGAACTTTTAGAAATGCAAACTGTCACAATGTACTCCAAATCTACAAATCAAAAACTCTGGGGGTGGGGCCAGCAATCGACCCCTGAACAAGTCCTCCAGTTGAGTCTGATGCTATTAAAATTTAAGAACCACAGCTTTAGCTAATGTCCAATTCAGTCTGGTTAGGACTGCTATTCTCAGCCCCAGCTGTCTATTCAAGTCTCCCGAAGGACTTCTGGGTTTTATCAGGTCCAGGCCTATCAGATTAGACTGCGAAGGCTAATCCAAGCAGAATAATCCAAGCAGAATATCCGAAATGGGTACTTTTAAAAAGCTTCATCACGAGATTATACTGTGGGGCTCAGCTGAGACCCACTGAGTTAGGCCCTAAAATCCCAATCTCAGCTTTGCTACTCCACCAACTGCACAACACCGCCTTCACTCAGCCCTGTGCCCAACCACCCCCCACCCCACCCCGAAACCTAAAAGGTCTGAAAGCTAAGACCAGTACAGGCTTACACTGAAAATTCTACTGTCATGAAGTAATTATTTACCTTAGATATGAAATAAAAACCAGAAGAGACAGCTCATCAGAATGAGCTAGCCTCGGCTGTATGTACAGGCACACATGCAGTGACAAGCAGAAAATGGAGGTGGAGGGAGAAATCTCTCTGCCTGTCTTCTGAATCGGAGGAAGTAAGTGTAGTAGGCGGACCTGAATCCCAGAGGAAAGCTCTTCTGGGTGTGGCCCAACAATTTAGAAGCTGGGCTCAACTCTCCTTCCCATCTACTTCCCATACTGCAGAGACTGGAAGGCTAAAACTACATTTCCCAGACTCCCTTGCAGCTATACGGCCTAGGTGCTGTCCATCCGATGAAGCTAGGTGAGATGTGGAAGGCAACATTTTGTAAAGCAAAAATTGGGAAGGTGGGGGCCATGCTTCTGCCAGCAAGCATCATTGTTAGAAGTACTGGATTTTCCCGTGCCAACCTCCTGCCCATGTCAGTGGCAGTACAGATCTGAACACTCCCCTTCCGGCAAGCCATTTCATGACGACACAAGACGTTGCTGCTCCCTTGGTGGCCTGCTCTGCCGTGAGGGCCTAGAAGGCACTCCTGGAAGCTCAACCTGAAGTCTGTTTCTTCACCTTCCCAACAAATTCTGTAAGCCATTTAATACCCTGTAATAAATCTCCCTCTGCTTAAACCAGCTAGAGTGGATTCTGTTCTCTGCAAGTGAACCTTGACTGATACAATCAGTAACCTCGAAAGAAAGTTTGGAATTCCCCAAAACCACAGCTAGCATTAACTCAAGAAGAAAGAATGAGGTGTCTCACCAAACTGAAGAAAAATCATTTTTTACTGAATTCACTAAGTCACTCACTCCTCATCCTACAGTTTCCCTTAGTTCTAACAAATGAAGAGCAGTGATTATGAAAAAGCTACTGAAACATGCATTAGTATAGAGACAAGAGGCGTTGTTAGGCATGCTTCAAACCACAGCCTTTCTGTGTAATCAACCCTCAAAAGTTCACATCACTCAACAGTTGACTTATAAGGCACCAGATACCACAAACGTTAACCCGCCAGGTAATTACACAAACAGGTCATGTCAGGGGTGCTGGAGATGTTTATCAAAAGGATTCAGTAGCTTGTGAAGTGTGCTGGATTTAACTCTGCACTGTTGTAGACAAACTTTAAACAAGGATAAAGCCACCACCATTACAATTCCGTATTAAGAAGCAGAATATAACAGTTAAGAAATGAATGGTGATGTTTTAGCTGTGGGTTCTGTGATGCTAAAATAACTTTAAATACACTAATTTTAGGTTTTATTATTATTGTTATTAAGCTAAAGCTAACATTCCAGTAAATGTTCCCAAGAGTAAAAACTTGACAAGAGACAGTATGAGTCTTTTCTAAAATAGACATTTTTCTGTTTATATTTTCAACTCCTCATGGAGACAGGTGTTTGCCCACTCTGACAAAAGCAAACATTCCCAAGTTCAGAGTAAAGATTTGGGTCCCAGTGTATTACTAACCCGGTGACCCTGGACAATCAGGTAATATCTCTAAGTTAGTTTCCTCATCTATAAAATGGGCAAAGTAACAAAACCTACATATCTATTTCAGAAAGTTATTTTAAGGACCAACTCTGTGGGAACCACTGCTGGCATAGGAAAACCTGACCTATGAAAGACAAACTGCTGGAGGCTCAGCGTGGACCAGACAGAGATTTTAAAACTCCAGAAAGTCCCAGCCATAGGAGGGTCTCCACATTTTTGTGAGTTTTACCTCTTGGAACTCCACCTGGTTCTCACAGTGAAAGTGGGAGAAAAATCATTCGCACATCTCACACAAGGACAGGAAAAGGAAACATTCCCAAATGCCATCCGAGTACTCTGTTCTTTTCAACAAGATCTGTTCTCAGGAGAAATTACTTATTAACAGTCTAACCTGCTGGGGTATTATCAGAGCCTACCTTACTGCTGGGATGGTAAATACCCTATCCCAGCCACCGCTAGCCATTCTCTCCCACCTCAGGGAAGGGGGAAAAACTGAGACATCCTTGTGAAGTACACTGCCTGGAGTAAGAGACTCTCCAATAGGTAGAGACCTAATCACAGGCCTGCAGAACACTTCCTCTCCCTCTGCACCCCACCACCACACTACCAAAGGCAAATTTGCTGCAGTTCCTTTTATCCATCCAGTACATCGTGTCTGGCTACCAAGAAAAAATTACAAAGCATAGCAAATGGTAAAACAAACACACACACAATTTGAAGAAACAGAGTGAGCATCAAAACCAGCCTCAAATATGGCAAGAATGTTGAAATGATCAAACAGGAATTTAAAACGACTACGATTAATATGCTAAGGGCTCTAAAGGATAAAGTAGACAGCATACAAGGACAAATCAAGCAACATAAGTAGAAAAATGGAAATTCTAAGGAAGAACCAAAAGAAACAGCAGAGATCAAAAACACTTTAAGTATAATGAAGAATGCTTTTCATGGGCTTATTAGTATACTGGACATGACTAAGAGGAGAATCTATGACTTTGAGGATATCTCAACAGAAATCTCCAAAACTGAAGAGCAGAGAGAAAAAAGATGGGTGGGGGGGAGTAGAATAGGGGAAACAGAGTATCCAAGAACTGCAGTACAGCTACAAAAAGTGTAACACAGATGTAAAAGAAATACCAGAAAGAGAAGAAAAAAAGGAACAGTAGGAATTACTTGAAATAATAATGATTGAGAACTTCCCTCCAATGTCAGACATGAAACCACAAATCCATGAAGAAAAAACCAAGCAAGATAATCAAAATCACCTTAAATATTAATGATCTAAATGTACCAATTAATTAAAAGACAGAACTTGTCAGATGCATCAAAAAATAAGAACCAACTGTATGCTATCTACAAAAAAAAAAAAACCCTGTAAATATAAAAATACTTACAGATTAAAAGTAAATGAACAGAGTGGCAGGCACCTGGGTGGCTCAGTTAAGTGCCTGACTCTTGATTTCAGCTTAGATCATGATCTCAGGGCGGACAGACTGAATCCTGTGTTGAGACCTACAGTGGGCTCCTCACTCAGCAGAGAGTCTACTTGAGATCCTCTCCCTCTGCCCTCCCTCCTACTCACCCATGCCCTCTCTAAAATAAACAAACCTTTAAAAAACAAAAAAGTAAATGAACAGAGAAAGATACTGTCACCTACACACTAATCAAAAGACAGCAGAAGTAGCTATATTAATTTCAGTAAGAGCCCATTATGAAGCAGTAAAGTTACCAGGGATAAAGAGGGACATTAGAGAATGACAGAAGGGTCAATCCTCCAAGAGGATATTAACAATCTCCCGTGGAACAGAATAGAAAACCTAGAAATAGACCTACATAAATAGAGCCAACTGATCTTTCACAAGAGGGCAAAGACAGCCTCTTCAACCATGGTGCTGGAACAATTAGATAACAACAGGGGGAAAAAAAAAGACTCTACACACAGACCTTAAATCCTTCACAAAAATTAACTCAAAATGGATCAGAGACCTAAATGTAAACTCCCAGAAAATCATAAAGGAGCAAACTCAGATGGCCTTGAATTAGGCATGGACTTTTTAGATGTAGCACTCAAGGCATGTCCCACGAAAGAATGAACTGAGAAGCTGGACTTCATTAAAATAGAAATTTCTGCTCTGCAAAAGACAACGTCAAGAAAATGAGGAGAGAAGCAAAAGACTAGGATCAAGTATTTGCAAAAGAGGAGCCAATTAAGAACTACTATCCAAAATGTACAAAGAACTCTTAAAACTCTACAATAAGAAAAAAAAATACAAAATGGGCCAAAGACCTTCACAAAAATCTTCAAGGAGGACGTATAGATAGGAAGTAAACATGAGAAGTTGCTCCACATCATCTGCCATCAGGGAAATACAAATTAAAACAAGATACCAATGCACGCCTATCTAAATGGCCCAAATCCAGGGGCACCTGGGTGGCTCAGTGGGTTAAAGCCTTTGCCTTTGGCTCAGGTCATGATCCCAACGTCCTGGGATCGAGCCCCGCATCGGGCTCTCTACTCCGCAGGGAGCCTGCTTCCTCCTCTCTCTCTGCCTGCCTCTCTGCCTAGTTGTGATTTCTCTCTGTCAAAGAAATAAAATATTTTTAAAAATAAATAAATAAATAAATGGCCCAAATCCAGAATTCTGACAACACCAATGCTGCTGAGGATGAGCAGCAACAGGAACTCTCACGGATTACTGATGCGAATGCAAAATGAAGACAGAATGGCAGTATCTTACAACATAGTCTTACCATATAACTCACAAATTGAAAACTTATATCCACACAAAAACTTACTCATGAATGTTTACAGTGACTGTATTCCTAATTATTGAAAACTGGAAGCAACCAAAGTATATTTCAGTGAATAGTTAAATAAACCATGGACATCCAGATATTGGAGTATTACTGAGCACTTAAAAAAAAAAAAAGAGCTATGAAGCGATGAAAAGACATGAAGGAAACTTAAATGCAGATTACTCAGTGAAAGAAGCTAATCTGAAAAGACTATATACTGTATGATTGTAACTACATGACACTGGTAAAAAAAGGCAAAAGTATAGTGACAGTAAGGAGATCAGTGGTTGCTAGAGGTGAGGGAGTAGGGAAGGAGAATAGGCAGAATACAGAGGATTTTTAGAGCAGTGAAAACCATTTATGATACTATTATGGTGGATACTTATCATTATACAATTTGTCCAAACCCACAGAATGTACACCACCAGAAGTGAATCCGAATGCAAACCAGAGACTTTGGTGATAATGATGTGTCAATGTAGGTTCATCAACTGTAACACATGTACCATTCTGAAGGAAAATAATGGGGAGAGTGTGCATTCTTAGGGACAAGTGTTATATAAGGAATCTTTGAACCTTCCTTTCAATTTTGCTGTGAACCTAAAACTATTCAAAAATATTAAGTCTAGGGGTGCCTAGGTGGATGAGTGGGTTAAGCCTCTCTGCCTTTGGCTCAGGTCATGATCTCAGGGTCCTGAGATCGAGCCCCGCATCAGACTCTCTGCTCAGCAGGGAGCCTGCTTCCCCCTCTCTCTCTGCCTGCCTCTCTGCCTACTTGTGATCTCTCTCTGTCAAATAAATAAATAAAATCTTAAAAAAAAAAATTAAGTCTACTGGGGGAAAAAAAATCATGAGTAGCCAGAACAATCAGGATTAACTTAATTAGGGGTGCCTGGGAGGCTGTTGGTTAAGCATCTGCCTTCGGCTCAGGTCATGATCCCAGGGTCCCAGGATCAAGCCTTACATCAGGCTCCCTGCTCAGTGGGGAGTCTGCTTCTCCCTCTGCCTCTCCCCCTGCTTGTGCTCTCCCCCTTTCTGTCAAATAAATAAAATCCTTAAAAAAAAAAAAAAAAAAAGATTAACTCAGGTAGTGTAACTAGGGACACACCTGTATAATCCCCCTTTATTTTCAAAGAACCCTTGAAGCAGGTTGGACTCTATTCCTTTACAGATGAGAAAACTGCAGGCCCAACAGGTTTATCTACCCCAAACCCCATGTCTATTTCACAACACCATAACCCAGGCAGTCAGGTTACCTCCCAGCAGGCCTTCTCAATCTTGGCCCTACTGACATTTTGGATGTCCCATCATTCTTTGTTACAGGGGGGCTGTCTGGTGCACTGCAGGATGTTTAGCAACATCCCTGGCCACCCGTCCTCCCAGATGTGACCACCAAAAATGTATCCAGACATTACCAAATATGCCCTGGGGAAGATTTACTCCACCCTGAGTTGAGAACCATTGTCTTAGATGGTCCTGCCCATTCACACAATGCCATAGCCTCTGGGAAGACTTCCCTGTACCAGTCCCGCGCCTAGCACTGAGGACCCAATGCCAAATAAGCCAGAGACCCTGCCTCACAAGGGGAATGCCGGCCTGATCCATGAGTGGAGACAAGTGCTTCTGCAAATCAGCGTGGTGGCAGAACTAACACTGTAATTCTGTTGGTGTCGGGGGCTGCAGAGGCAGTCTCTGGAGCTGGACTGTTCATTATTGGTGACAGCAATTAACAGTGACCAGGTAACTTTTACCGGGTCCTTTACTCTATGCTAGGCATGACCTCATTTGAACATCTCTAAAACTGTTTAAGGTAAAGAGTCATTACTATCACCATCTTTCAGATGAGGAAACTGAGGCTGTAAGACTCTTGGTCATAAGGTAGTAGGTAAATTACAGAGCCAAAAATGACCCAAGAGCCCAGGCTGTTTTGACACTAATTATAATACCTGGAGGACGTGCCAAGAATTTGGCAAGCAGGGATGGGGACTTCAACCTATCCTTACGGAAGGGTATCACTGGACAACACCGGAGCTGAAACTAATAAAGTCTTTTTAATTTGGCATTACGATGTGTAAGCGCCCGCAGTCAGCAGAGAGCAGACCTGCCGAATGGAGAATATTATTCTCCTGTATTACGGGTTGAACTCGGTCTTAATTTTTTTTTTAAAGCATCAAGGTTACAGTATAATTAGGAACCAGCTGCAATTGTAATTACAGCTCCCAATATAATTTGTTACATATTAGCAAGTGTCAAATTACTACTGCTCCTTAAATGAATAAAAACTGATTGTGCTGTTCTGAAGACTGGGATGTATGTTCCTGATGGGGAACAAAGGACTATAAAAAGTATATGACATATTTATAAAGTGCTGAAAGGTTCTACTTAAGAGATCACAAGTTGCTGGAGCCCAAATAATGCCACAGAAAGTTAAAATGGCTTCTGAGAGAGAACAGTTAACTTCATAAATGCAGAGGAAGAGAAAGCAGCAAATCAAATGACAATAGAAAAGTTGCTTCCACTAAATCATACCTTACCTGTTCAAAATTCCACTGTGCATCAACATCACTGAACTGAAGAATAGTCAAGGAGCCAGGAGGAAGCCTAAAGAAAAAGAACAGGAACCCTCTGCACAACCAGGACCCTCCTTCTAAAGAATGCACACAATTTCATTCACATGAGCCCTCCTCTGCTCTCTTCTGTGGTCCACAGACTTTTCACGTTACTCTGAGCAGCTTCTCTGATTCCAAACCCACAGCTAACACTTCCATAAAGCTACCGATGTTACAGGCCTGGCTCTGAGCCTTGCAAACACAAGCACACTGACCCAGGAAACAAATGCAACTATGCCCCTTTTTATAAGTCAGGAAACTGAGGTATACATAGAGTAACTTGCCCAGGGCCATAATTTGAACACAGAGTCCAAGATTTCAACCATTATATTATACTGGCTTTTAGAGAATACAAGACTGAAAGAGCAAGAGAACCTAGAGATTAAAAGAAAATTAAGACACACCAACTAACTGCAATGCCTGGGTCTTATGTAGATGACAATTTAAAAAACTATTTAAAAAATTTTAAGAAATGGGGAAATGTGTAAAGTGTGTACAGAAAAGATATCTGATCATATTGAAGAATCATTGATTTTTTGTTTTTAGGTATAATATTTTGGTTTGCATTTTAAAAAAATCTTTTAGAGATACACACTGATATTTACATACACAATGATACGATGATAGGGATTTGTATTGAAAACATCAGGGGGATGGAAGGAGAAGAGCCAGTACAGTATAAATGAAACAATTACTGGCCACAAACTGATGATTCCTGAAATTGGCTAGACAGGAACATGGAGGTTCATTATACTTTTCTTTTTTTTTCCCCCTACATTATGGAAAATTTCCATAATGCGAAGTTTAAAAATGCTGCAGTTCTTTGAAGACCTAGGTCAAATGCCAATTCCTCTTGGAAGATTTTCCTGCTTGTCCAACCAAATTCCCCTCATGGAATGCTACTTGCCCTTGTGTTATGAGCCTTGCAATTGGACATTTACATTTTCACTCTTATCACTAACCAGCAATATGACCGCCTGTGTTCTCATTTGTTAGGAGGTGGGGAAGGGAGAGAAAGGACTGAATGAAAGCAGTGTAAGCTGGGGCAGAATCTAGCAGTGCCTCTTTCCCAGTTCCTGGTACTCTTTCCATATTCCTATTCATAGCAGTTGAGCTGATGGAGTCACGGGAGGACAACTGAGCCCCAAGGGGAAGCTGTCTTGGCTTTCTGAACTAATCGTATTTTCTCTTAAGAATCTAAGCCAGCAGAGGGTCTGGACTGAGCTGGCAGCGGGTCATGCTGGCTGGTGATGTGGCACTATAGTGAAGGTTCATGACTTCCTGGGGCTGAACAACAACAACAAAAATTAAACTGGTTTCCTACCTTTCATCTTACATTAAAATAACTTCAGATAATTAATAATTTCAAAAAGAAAGAGAGACTTATAAAGAGTACTAGAAAAACATAAGTGGTTTCCTATATATTATTAAATGGGGAAGCCACGTTTAAACATCACGAACAGCTCGGAATCCATAAATGAAAAGATGAATAAATATGTAATCTTTTAATTTAAAACTTTTTTTAAAATCAAAGGTGATTATTGACCAGTTAAATATCAAACAACTACAAAAAAAAAATGTGCAACAGGCAGGGCAAAGGGCCAAGGTTCTTAAAAAGTGCTTTTAGAACAAATCAATGTGAAAAGACAAATAATCCAACAGAAAATTGGACAAAGGTCAAGACCAGGGTCTTCTCAAACTGCTAGTGGACACCAAAACAAGGCTAACAAATCTCCAAGAACCACCAAAAAAGAGAAGCAGGAACTGAGCTTTTCCTTCTGGTACTGAGATGGGAGACAATGGAAAGAAGTGGGATCCTCAAACTCAGAGTCAACATCAACCTGCAATAAGAGAAGTGTGTGAATGCTCACAAGAAATCAAATTGGGACACAGACGCAACGGGAAGACTACGTGAAGACACAGGGAGAAAAAGGCCATCCAAGGACTAACGAGCAAATTCTAAATCTTGTCTCACCTTGCCAACCCTGCCAACACCTTGATCCTGGACTTCTGCCTCTAGATTTGTAAGTAAATAAACTCCTGTTGTTTAAGCCACTCTGTCTCTGGTACTTTGTTATGGCAGCCCTAGCAAATTAATACAGAATCATTTAATATACACTCATTCAAGTTACACCAGTTGGGCATTGTTTTACTTATTTATTTATTTTACTGTTTCATTTATTTATTTTGGATCCAGGTTCAAGTACTGCATTTGGTTGTCACATCTCCTCTGACATCTTTAATCTAGCCTTTTCATTCACAACATTGACATTTTTGAAGTCAGACCAGAGGTCTTACAGAAAGTCCTACTTTCTGGATTTGTCTGATTGTTTCTCCATGATTAGACTTAGATCCAACATTTTTAACAAGTATTCTCCCAATGTCATGGATGTTTTGTACTTCCCACTGCATCACCTCAGGGGGCTGTCAATGCTAACTTGTTCCATTTCCTGATAATGTTAAATTGGATCAGAGGTCGAAGCAGAGCTCTTCATTGTACAGGTACCTTTTCCCCGTCTGTAATTAGTAATTTACAAGGAGATACTCTGAGACAATGGGAATTCCAACAGTCTTTTACTGACGACTTTTAGCATCCACTGGAGGAACCTTGCCCAAATCAGTTATTACCTAAGGGTTATGAAGTGGTATTTTTTCCTTTTCTTAATTCTATCGAGCCTTCCACCCTTTTTTTTTCTAGCATTGTTTATTTATTTATTTTAATAAACATATAATGTATTTTTATCCCCAGGGGTACAGGTCTGTGAATCACCAGGTTTACACACTTCACAGCACTCACCATAGCACATACCCTCCCCAATGTCCATAACCCCCCTCCCCCTCTCCCAACCGCCCCCCCAGCAACCCACAAGTTTGTTTTGTAAGATCCCAATCCCATCTTGTTTCATTTATTCTTCTCCTATCCCCCTAAACCCCCATGTTGCATCTCCACGTCCTCATATCAGGGAGATCATATGATAGTTGTCTTTCTCCGACTGACTTATTTCACTAAGCATGATACCCTCTAGTTCCATCCACGTCGTCGCAAATGGCAAGATTTCATTTCTTTTGATGGCTGCATAGTATTCCATTGTGTATATATACCACCTCTTCTTTATCCATTCATCTCTTGATGGACATCTAGGTTCTTTCCATAGTTTGGCTATTGTAGACATTGCTGCTATAAACATTCAGATACATGTGCCCCTTCGGATCACTACGTTTGTATCTTTTTAGGGTATATACCCAGTAGTGCAATTGCTGGGTCATAGGGTAGCTCTATTTTCAACATTTTGAGGAACCTCCATGCTGTTTTCCAGAGTGGTTGCACCAGCCTGCATTCCCACCAACAGTGGAGGAGGGTTCCCCTTTCTCCGCATCCTTGCCAGCATCTGTCATTTCCTGACCTGTTAATTTTAGCCATTCTGACTGGTGTGAGGTGGTATCTCGTTGTGGTTTTGATTTGTATTTCCCTGATGCCGAATGACGCGGAGGACTTTTTCATGTGTCTGTTGGCCATCTGGATGTCTTCTTTGCAGAAGTGTCTGTTCATGTCCTCTGCCCATTTCTTGATTGGATTGTTTGTTCCTTGGGTGTTGAGTTTGCTAAGTTCCTTATAGATTTTGGACACTAGCCCTTTATCTGATATGTTGTTTGCAAATATCTTCTCCCATTCTGTCAGTTGTCTTTTGGTTTTGTTAACTGTTTCCTTTGCTGTGCAAAACCTTTTGATTTTGATGAAATCCCAATAGTTCATTTTTGCCCTTGCTTCCCTTGCCTTTGCCAATGTTCCTAGGAAGATGTTGCTGCAGCTGAGGTCAAAGAGGTTGCTGCCTGCATTCTCCTCATGGATTTTGATGGATTCCTTTCTCATGTTGAGGTCCTTCATCCATTTTGAGCCTATTTTCGTGGGTGGTGTAAGGAAGTTGTCCAATTTCATTTTTCTGCATGTGGCTGTCCAATTTTCCCAGCACCATTTATTGAAGAGGCTGTCTTTTTTCCATTGGACATTCTTTCCTACTTTGTCAAAGATTAGTTGACCATAGAGTTGAGGGTCTATTTCTGGGCTCTCTATTCTGCTCCATTGATCTATGTGTCTGTTTTTGTGCCAGTACCATGCTGTCTTGATGATGACAGCTTTGTGATAGAGCTTGAAGTCCGGACTTGTGATGCCACCAACTTTGGCTTTATTTTTCAATATTCCTTTGAGCCTTCCACCTTTATTGGTTGGCATTCTTTGGTATGTTTCCTCCTCTCTCTCTCTGCCTGCCTCTCTGCCTACTTGTGATCTCTCTCTTTCTCTGTCAAGTAAATAAATAAAAATTTTTAAAAAAATTTAGCCAACTTAAATAAACCAGTATGCAAAAGTTGCTGGAATAGAAAGACAACATCCAAACCCACAAGAATTATGAGCCCCTGATGTAGTACTCAGTACCAAGTACTCAATAATCTGAGAGGCACCCAGCATCCCTGAGGAAGTACTCAAGCCAAAAACAAAAAATAAAAATTAATAATAAACTTGATCAAGCCTCCCTATCTATCACTTGTCAGAAAATACTGAGGACAGAAGAACACTAGGGGGATGCAATCAGTAAAATCCAAACTGCAGGAAAGATGACCTAATTCCCTCATGGAATAAACTGCACGGAAATAAAATGAGAGGCAGCAGAACCTACAGATTAACAGGATTTAAAAGGCACATCAGTCAAATGCCATGTGTGGCCCATGTCTGAATCTTGATTAGAACAAACAAACAAACTGTAAAAACTATAAATTCGGGATATGGGATTAACATCATGGCAGGTGTCTGAAGGAATGGTGAAATAAAACTAAGACCCTGTTCCTAAGAAGAACTAACGAGAACTAAAAAAGTTAAAATAAAAAACTTAAAAAACCTGCCAACCCATACAGAGAAATGACAAGAAACACTCCTGTCTCTGACTAAGCTCTAAATTAAATAACAAACAAACAAACAGGCTCCCTTTTCCCCTGGGAGTTACACTGTTGCCATAGCTTTATGGCTAGGAATGAGAACAGGGGTCCCATTCACAAAGCACTGTGAAGGATATCAGAAGGGAACGAGCGTGAGGTAATACTGGAAAAACGAGACAACAGCCAAGACTAAGGAGGCATTAGCTGGCTAAAGAGATTAATTTTATTCTATAAGCAATATGAGACTTCACTGTGTAACAAGGCAAATTAAAGAAGGCAATGTCATCTCCTGGTTACGTGCCTGGACTCTGGACCCAGGCTGCCTGACTTCCAAATCCTAGCTCAGGCCCTTCTAAGCTGTGTGCCCTTGGACAAATCATTTAACTTCTCTGTTTGCCAAGACACTTAACCACTCTGTTCAGGTAAGTCTGCCCATCTGTATAATGGAGATAAGAACAGCACTTATATGTCATAGGATTGTTGAGAAGATTAAATTACTTCATGTTCAGAGTGCCTAGAACAGTGCCTGACTTTGTATTAAATAAATGTAACGTGCTAAGGCTGTTGTTACTTGCATAACATTTCTGAATCTTAAGTTTCCCTGTCAACTGAGGCTACAATACCTTCCCTGTTATGCTATAGATGATTATAAAGATAATCATAAAGATAAGCATGGATCTTCATATTAACTGATTATTTTAATCCCACAGACTGTGAATTCTTGAAAACATGACCAATAACAGACTCATTTTGGTAAGCCCGGTACAGTATGAGCTGGGAGATGGTCAGTATCAACAACACACCCGAATGCATCTTTTAACAAAAACTGTTAAGCACTGTCCACGTGAACACAGTACTGCTCTGAGCCTGGCAGTAAGAGCCAATCTTAGAAGCTGCTTTTGACAGACCTGGACAGAATGGAGAGGGAAGTGAAAGGAACAGACCAAAGGCACCACCAGGCTGGAAGCTAGAGCAACGCTGTAGCTAAAAAGTAATAAAAACTTGGACATAAATGGAAGAGACAGGACATTCCTGCTCTAGGGCATAAGGGTTTACTGGACCCATCTCTCCGTCCTCTTCCAAATTCCCACCGATGGCCTCTCCTGGCCGCCCACAACAGGCACTTAATTGAGCTAATTGGAAACTTGAACCAGTAGGAAAGTTAAGTTGCAAGCTCAAAGTGAGGAATGAACAACAAGATGAATTCAATTCTAGGTAAGCAGAGTTGGAAATATATCTTCCAGGCAGAAAAATTGAGATTTGTAACAAACAGCTGCAAATGCAAGGCTGCTGCTTGAGCGAGCGACCCAGACTGACTGACACGGAGCCATCACCCTTCAGAGGGAAGAGGATCTAGGGACACCGACAGTTCAGGGGGAAGCAGAAGGACGAAAAGAAGCCGGCAAATGAGATAAAGGAATAATATGAGAGTTACGACGCCAGCAGTGAGAGGGGATATCGTGAATGCTGAGGAAAGGTGTTACAGGCAGGAAGCAGTGGGACATGGGGTCCCATGAATCCAGAAATGAGGAGGACAGGCTAACAGTTTCAGAGCTGATGACTTTAGGAGGGAATGTCAAAAAAAAGGATGAGGCACAAGTTCATTTTCAGGACCTTTAAGTATGAGTGGGTAGTTAAGAAATGGAGAAAAGTACAACCCTTGCATAATAATCGTGCACTCCCTTAAATAATAATTCAGGGATATGTTCCAAAAATAATATCCTGACCCCAATGCAGAATCAAAATTAATCCTAAAACCCTAAAATTTATTCTGGACTTTATCATTATGTATTTAATTCTGCAAAAAGTTGGACTAACTTACAACCATTCAAAAGGTGCTGCACCCTTGGCATAGGAAGGCAACTACATTTAATTACACAGTAATGAGAGTTACAGACCACTATTCTTTAAACTTTAATGTGCATACAGTCCCCTGGGGATCTAGTTAAAATGCAGATTCTGATGCAACAAAATCTTTGGCCTGGGCTGAGTCCAAAAATGCTGCAGTTCTAACAAGCTCCCAAGTAAACCAATGCTGCTGGCCCATGGACCAAAAGTTCCAACAACAAGGCTCCAGAAGACCGCTCAGAGAATCTGGCTAAGCAGCCACATCGGCTAACTATTATGGTGAACACTGAATGGATCACAAGCTTTGAAAAGCAAACTCTGTCCTGTCCAGGTAAATCAAATAATGTCTTTGTCCCCCAGTTTTCAGTTAGACAGAAATGTCCCACAGCCCACAAAGGCATCTCTTGGCCATCCTGCAGCACTTCCAAATCCCCAAAGCATCTGCACACGTTACACTGCATTTGCTCATCACACACGTCACAGACACTCCCTACTTTCCCAGAGAAGTTAAGACTCATCCATGTGTTCACCATCAATGTAAGCTGCGGGCATATAACCCACTCCTCCCTGGCTAGCTCCTCACTAAACCAGAGCTACACAAAAATAAATAAATAAAACGTTCTTTGCAGCCTCCTCCCAATTAAGAAATCAGTTCCGAGCTCCTCTGCAGCTCAACCTACCACTGACCAGATTCAGACACGTGAAAATCTCATGCCTAACTTAGAAAAACTTCTATATAGGCATCTGGGGCTACAAGCTTGTTCAAATCAGGCTTATGATGGGGTTCAGGACACAGTGCACCAAAACGCAGCCCCTTGGCATCTGGAATGTCTGAAGCCGAAGGAGTCTGAGAAAGCGGTAGGAGCAGGAAGGTCACTCTGACCTCCGCCCCCACAACCCTCTTTCCTGAAATCGGTCATGTAACTCCCATGTGAAGGGTACCCTCCCTATACCAGGAGGAGGAAAGACATTCTTATCGCCAGAGATGGGGAAGTGGGGACCCAGACAGCTGTACAAATAAAACCTCGTTAAACTAACCAACTAAACTAACTTGTCTTCTAGTTACTTCTTCATCATTTACTACTCCTGGCCCAAACCCCTTCACCTCAATTCTTTACAAACCCACTCTTTCCTTGTCTAAAAGAAATAAAAGTTTCCTGCCCTCGTCACTTCTCTGGGTCTTCATTCTCTTGTGAAGACTCCCATACCCAGGTAAAAATTCAGTAAAATTTGTGTGCTTTTCTCCTGTCCATTTGTTTTTGTCAATTTAATTCTCAGATCCAGCCAGGGACCCCTAGGAAGAGTCCAGAAAAACTTTTTCCTCCTCTACACTTAGACTTATACAATTTTCCTCCAAACTGTACTGCGTGAGTCTTATGCAAAAGACATTTTACCGTAGAACAGTAAGTGTATCTTGAAATATCTGACTCTTACATATCAAGTCAACAATTTTCATGGATAACATGTGGAAACTGTGACTACATGTGGAAATCAAGACAAAGCTACCAGCCTAATAACAGTCATTAAATAGAGTGGTTTATTTAGGTTAAATTACTAAGAATTTCAACACTGCCAACTCTGCTATGTTGTCAGCACCTAAAGTCAAAAGGAACCATCCGGGCTTATTTTCACTCACACAACTGCACAGCAAATTTCCAAAGGAAATGGCTGAATATGAGTACTCTATCTTGTAAACGTTTCCAATCAACAAACCAGACCACCACGCTACCTATCAACCACTGGGAATAATTCTGAGGTAACAGACCAGAGCCACCATAATTGGGCCGATTTAACCCAACAAGAGGGTCTGGTTAAACAGGCCATGAAAACAGGGCTTGCTCAGTTGCTGCTGAAGACATGCTAAGGGAACTGTATCATGGTGGCGAGGGCACAGCCCCCTTATTCCCCAGCAAAACCAACACGCATCTGCAGAATCACACATTCTTCCTTTCCAAGACACACCCCAAGGCATCATGGCAGCAAGGATGGAAGCTTATGAAGCAGCACATGCTGAGCGAAGCGGGGAGTTTCCCACTCACAGAGAGTGGAAAACTCAGGGCAGAATGACTCCATTTAAGAAGAGAACAAAAGTAGACACCAGACATAGGACCAAAGAAGTCAAAGAAGCAGAAGGAGTCACAGCCCCTCAGCAATCTTATAAACAACTCCATATCCCAAAAGACGTGCTCCCTAGTTTGTTTACATGTTATATCCTGGCTTTCAATCCTTCCCACCACTCCCACCCCCCAGTTCTCTATTGGTTGAGTGACACTTATAAGGAGTGTGGCCTAACTGGGGAACACCCACATAGGGTGTTCAGGGTGCACAGGGTCCCAAACTAGGTGAGCCAGGGAAAAGGCTGCCAGACCAAGGTTCCTCTGTAACATAACTCTGCCTTTCACTTGCTGTTTCTTATCACTGGAATGGGTCTTCCCTCTTCCCCACAACCATTCCTGCTGAAATACCACCTCCTATGCCCACAGAAATGGTCTCCTTCCCTGATGCCCCCATAGCCCTTGTTATAGCACTAAGCCTACCCAGGCATTTCCATGAGAGGAATGAGCCTGCAGTGTGGCTGTGGTCTTCTTGAAGGTACAAAGGGAGACCAATTCATCTTCATATCCTCAACTTAGCCATATTTGGAACATAAGAAAGAACATAAGGGCGCCTGGGTGGCTCAGTGGGTTAAGCCGCTGCCTTCAGCTCAGGTCATGATCTCAGGGTCCTAGGATCGAGTCCCACATCAGGCTCTCTGCTCAGCGGAGAGCCTGCTTCCCTTCCTCTCTCTCTGCCTGCCTCTCTTGTGATTTCTCTCTGTCAAATAAATAAATAAATAAATAAATCTTGAAAAAAAAAAAAAAAAAAGAACATAATACGATCATGGCAACAACTCATTCAAGAAGGGACTATCAATACTAAGTATACTAGTCCTACAGACCAAATTTTCATTATTAACACTTCCATGTGTCTCCAAATTCCTTTCTTTCAGGTCCAAGCTAATTTTAGACGAATTACTGGTCCCTGTTCAGTTTTGTTTCTGAACGTCTCTCAAGGATGAATTTGAGGGCGCATTCTCTAACTTTTAACAGTTTCATTTAGTTTCACTTCATCATTATTAATGTACAAACTCAACCGATGACCAAGAAGGAATGTTCCCTACAACCAAACAAGGGGTGAAGGGGAAGGAAAGGTTTTTCCTCTCTAATACTACTTTTATAAAAATGCATTTTTTGTGGAGTTGCATGAATTTTAAAAACTCTTCTGCATTTTAATACATGCAGGGTAGTGCTTGGAAGTTTCTAAAAGAAATCCTGAAAACAACACAAATAGTACAGGCAGACCACTTACCATTTATCATAAAGCAAGGGAACCCATAAGGATTATCCTTACGAAAGTAGGTAGAACAAGAGAATGGAAGCTTTTTTTTTTTTTTTTAAGATTTTTACTTATTTATTTGACAGAGAAAGATCACAAGAAGGCAGAGAGGCCCGCAGAGAGAGAGGGGGAAGCAGGCTCCCTGCTGAGCAAAGAGCCGGATGTGGGGCTTGATCCCAGGACCCTGAGATCATGGCCTGAGCCAAAGGCAGAGGCTTAACCCACTGAGGACTCAGGTGCCCCGAGAATGGAAGCTTTTGACTTTGTCTCAAAATACTAGGAGTTAGATAAATGTTACATCGTGAAAAACATGTACCTTTGGCATCGTTATGCGGAGTCTTCATGCAAAATAAAAGCAGGCCAAAGACTAGATTCTTAGCCTGCCTATCTGAACTACTTAAAGGATGAGGGACATGAACAATTAGTTACATTTGGGGAAAAAGAAAAAAAGAAAAAAAAATAGGAAACTCAGAATAAAGAGATAAACTGCTAGGTGTGGCTGAGTTCATCCAGAAAATATCAAATCTGCCTAATTAAATATTCAAATAATTCATCACAGTGAGTGCTGGAATTCACCTATAACTGTTGAGTTTCAGACTCTTGGCCCAACCTCGGAGACATTCCATTGAAGTGAGCTCTCTCCTAGGCAAGCTCTTCATGGCAAGAACAGTGCCAAAAGGCAACTAAGTAAGAGACATTCTTGGACTAAGGCAGACCAGCACAGCTCATTTTGGGAACTTTTAAGACTACATTTACCGTACTGCCCTTGAGCTACAGGGAGTGACACTATAAGAAATGGCCTTACATATATATTATGTGTGTGATCATGAGCTAGTTTTGAATGCAGTTCACTCGCAGCATATAAAAGGACATGGGGAGAAACCACCCTTAGTACAAGGAGACCTCGCTCTCACGGAACTGACCTCACTGATCATTTCCTCTTTACTTTGGATGCTAGAAAATTCAGTCTAGCAAGTACATCCTTATTTTCCACTGACTTTAGTCCTAGCTGCATCTTATTTTCCCTTTATCCTGTTTTTCTCATCTGCTCTGACTTGGTGTTGATGTCTTGTTGGCTTGTAAATACAGGTATACATGACATGAGCCATCAGAAACCCTGAAAAGAGGCAAGGCTAAAATGAATAAACAAACAAAAATACAAACTCCCGAAGAGCAAAAATGAAATGTTTCATTTTCTCTCTCATACTTGGCTAAAATTCAACTGTACTTATTGACATGATGTGACAGTTTCACAAAGATACAACCAAAAAGCTGGATCTGCTTCCATGTCACTTATCTACTTCATACTGGTTAATGATCTTTTTCTTATACTCCAATTGTATTATATGCATATTCCTCAATTTAGGTCCCTCAATTATTTTACCCCCAAATTAAGTAAAATTATTTAAATCACCTGCAGATATTAAAAAAATAAAGTACGGGAATCTACTTTCACCTACTCTGCTGCAAAAAGTCACCAGGAGAGAACGCATTCATAAGAAGCCTTGGACTCTGACTGCATGCAAATTTAATGCAAAGAAAAGGTCAAGGGCTGAAAGGGTTTGAAAGGGTTAATATAGTTTCCAAAAATGAATACCAGGGATCCTTAAAGAATCTACCTAAAACAGTTCTCTATACCCATATGTTCACACACACATAAACACACTCATGCACACACTCAAGAGTAATTAATTACAGAAAAGAAAAAGGCCACTTAGGCCACATAGTTAGGAACACGAAGTCTGCAGATTTGGGGAGCCTGGAGAAACTTAAGTCATAGAACATCATTTAAATATATTTGTCTGCTTACAATTTCCATTGCAAATGTGATTAGTTTGCTTGAATAAATAGGACTATGATGTGTTGGCCATGTTTTCCTCTTGAGGGTTATCACAGAGTTTTGATTAAGGACAAATGTTTGAGATGTTGGGTATATTTAAGTTCACGGCACTTAAGACGAACTAAGAAGTTGTATAGGCTTGATTAAAGGGCTGCCTTCGTGAACTTAAAATTAAAAGCAATAAATTCCAATGAGTCAAGTGATTGGGACTAAATATGGTATTCTGTCAGAAAAGTTGAAATGGAGTCCAAAGAGACTGAAATGGTGTCCAGGTTTCCAAAAAACGGTGAAAGAGGAAAGGTCAAGCTGTCGGAGCTGCCTTTCCTCTGGGTTAGTGAATGATTCACATTACACAGAATTCCTTTTAAGTGAAACTTCACAAGAGTTAACAGGCTCCCAGGACAATCTGTTTTGTCATTTCTAAAAAGAAGCCTCTCAAACGCTCAGAGGCCGGTATGTAAGTGTTGTCAGATGGGGAGAGGGCTGAAGAATGAGAAGTGGGGGCGGGACGGGGTCCTCTGGAGTTTTTACACACGCGCGCGCGCAAACCAACTAGTCCGAACAGCCTCCAAAACGGAAGTCAAGGTGACTTCCCCACCCGCAGGAGGGCGGGGCCTTTGAAACCTAATAGGCTCCGGCTTCAGCCCAGGCTGTGCCGCCGGGAAGGAGAGGCCTGAGTCAACAACAACCCGGGTCAGAAGCAGGTGCGCTCTGGGGCAGCCGCGGGGCTCTAATGACCCCGGGCCCTCTCCCGCCGGGGCCCACCGGGCTTCTCCAAGCCGAGCGTGGCTAAGCCCGCAGGGCGCCAACCAGGCACCGACTCCCCTCCCGGGCCAAGTGGGAGGGTTCAACCGGCAAAGTTTCTACCGCGAGGTCGGGCCTCCGTCCCCGCACGGGCCACATGTGCTACCCGGGAGGAACGGTCACCCACCTCCTCCCGCTGCTGCAAGGTGGAAAAGCTGCCCCACGCCCCTTTCTTATTTGTTTTCCACGCTGCACCAATTCGGCACGTGAACGCCTGAGGCTCCCGAGTTTGTGGGCCCCGGCCGGCAGGCACGCTCCCCGGGACAACGGGCCGACGCTTACCTTGGCGGTCGCCATGCTCCGCCCCGAGTGCGGGCGGCTGCAGGACCCTCTCGGAGGCTGGCTGGCACCGTGGGCCCCGGCGGCTCACTTCCAGTCCCGGCGGCAGCTGGGGTAGCGATACAGCCCGGCGGCGTGCGCGCCTGGCCTGCCTCCCCACGCCCTCCCGCCCGCGCGGGTCATGCGGGCGCCGCCCGCCCATTGGCTGCGCTCGGCCGGGCAGCCGGGGCGCGCGTGATCCGACGGCCTCTGCCCTGCGGCCGGGGCGGGCCCGGGTCCGGGGGCGGTGGACGGGGCGCGCGCACGTGACCCGGGCTGCTCCGTCCAGGGGCGGCAACCTCGGTGCCGCGGGCGGGTGGCCTGGGGGTAGGTGACCTTATGAGGGAGGCTGCTGACTTCGACTGGCGACTGCCAGACCCGGGTGAGACTCGACAGGAGGGGCACGGAGACTGAGGAAGTTGAGGACTCCACTAGGTCTCTATTTAGCCACATTTTCTATGTCGGTTCGCCTTCAAAGGGGCTCCACTCTGCGCCATAGTAGAATGTATCCAAAGGCATTGGCCAGTCGAAGGGAAGATAGCAAAGTAGTATCACTGGCAAATCTACTTTGAGGCCAAATCTGTAAACTCTAAGTATCAGACAGGTATATATAGTGCAGAACATAATATTCGGGAGGCTACTTCATTTCAGCCCCGCGTATTAGGATGGACGAGGTCAAAGATTCCCCCCCCCCAACACACACACACACACACAGGCCCTGTTAGGACAACTAGGTCAGAATTTTGATTGGAAAATTTGAACGCATAAGCTCCAGAGATCTTAGCCCTCTTTATCAAAATTCCATTCACATGTCTCTGCTATGACAATTTATAATTAAGGCAATGGTGGTCAGAGAAAAGGGCTTTAAATGTTTTGTGGCTTATGGATATAACCTTTCAGCAAAAGTGTATAATTAGTTATTTTAATCAGTCAATACTAATTGAGTGCCTACATGTGCCAGGCATTGTGCTAGATACTGGGAACACCAAAATGACTTGAAAGATGGTCCCAGCCCTTAAAGAGCTTAAGGGCTAGTTGAGGAGGCTGATGCATAAATAGTTAACTTCTATTTAAATAACCTGTTAAGGCAACAACCTGTTCCCAGGGCACTATGGGAACACTGAGGACTCCGAAAGTAGCTTAGGGGAGATAATGCCTAAGTTGTATGCAGAAAAGAGGCTGTGTATTAGTTCAGTGAAATGGAGGGGAAGGGTTTTCCAGCCAGAGAAAAGGAGGAAAGGCAGGAGACCCAGAAACTGCCGGAGAACCACAGCAAGTTATGCAAGTAGTTGGTCATGAAAGGTGACTTGAGCTGTGGGACTGGTGGATGAAGGGTCTGGATGGACAGGTAGGGACCATGTCATGGAGGGTTTTGGGTGCCATGCTGAAGAAGGGTATGCACCATAACTGAAGCTTTAGAGCGAGAAGTAGCATTTGAAGTTTTATAATATAGATGGATCACTCTGCTTGCCGTGGGGAAGATGGGGCAAGATGGAACTGTTGGTATATTCAGAAAAGGCAGGCTGAGGGCCTGAAACTAGAGATGGGATGGGGCTAAAAGAATATATAGGAGGTAAAATTAGTCACCTGTGATGACTAATATATGTGGGGGTGGAGAGAGAAACGGAGTCGTCCTATCTTGCACCTACATCCCTGGTATATGAATGTTGGCAAGACACCCAAGATCAGTAATACAAAAGAGGAGTGTTTTGAAGTGTGTGTCTTTTTGTAAGAAGAGGCTGTGCAATATACATATTACCTTGTAAAAGCCAGAAAAATAAGCATTTCAAACATACTCCCAAGAGATTAACATACTCCCAAGAGATCTAACAGAGCCAGAAAAACTTGAACATGTTCATAGGCAGAGAAGAAAGACCATGCAGAGTGAAAGAACAAAAACAAAAGCAAAACCAGGGGAATTGTTAGAGAAAAAAATGGTGGGGGGTGGGTCTACAGCTCATGTGGAGAAGTGGCCCCAGCAGCTCTGAAGGAATTTAAAAGGTACAGAGAAGACACAACCTCATGTAACCAAGATCACATCACATACCGCATATTTATTTTTAAGGGCATCACTGAAGCTCTCCTTTTATAATGTAGATGAACTTTAAAAAATTTCATTTAAAAAATTTTTTTAAAAACCATACATTAGAAAAATGTGTGGTTTTGTTTTGTTTTTTTTTTGAAATTTTATTCATTTATTTGAGAGAGAACGAGTAAGAGAGAGCATGAGAGGGTAGAAGATCAGAGGGAGAAGCAGAGTCCCCGGGGAGCTGGGAGCCCCATGTAGAGCTCCATCCCGGGACTCCAGGATCATGACCCAGGCTGAAGGCAGTCGCCCAACCTGCTGAGCCACCAAGCACCCTCAATGTGGTCTAAATCTATTTTTAACCAATCTTAAGTGTATGGTTCAGTCCTGTTAAGCACACTCACGTTATGCAATCTCCAGAACTCTTTTTATCTTGCGGAACTAAAACTCTATACTTTTTAAACAGCCACTCCCAGTCTTCCCTCCCCTGCAGCCCCTGGCAACCAACCACCATTCTACTCTATAAATTTGACTACACTGGATACCTCATAAAAGTGGAATCATATAGCATTTGTCTTTTTGTGACTGGCTTACTTGATTGAGCATAATGTCCTTAAGTTTCATCCATGTGGCAGTGTGTGTCAGAGTTTTAAGATTCTTTAAGATTGAATAATATTCTCTTAACTTTTAAAGAAAAAAAAATAGAAAAAGAATCAAGAATCTGTAAGATTTTCTCTGGATATCTTGGAGAATTTAGGAAATCATAGTAATGACCAAAAAAAAAAAAAAAATCACTCGTAATCCCACCACCAGAGTTAGCCACTGTTAAACTTTTACTGTATTGTCTTCAAGTCTTGATGCCTCTATGTCCTTATGTAAGAGAGTTATATATTTTTTAATTTCATTCCGTTTTTAATTCCAGTGTAGTAAATATACAGTGTTATTTCAGTTTCAGGTGTACAATAGAGTGATATGCCAATCTATATCTTACTCAGTGCTCATGATAAGTTTTCTGAAAGAGTTATGTTTTTAAATATAAGACAAAGTATCATACTCTTGTTTGTAAGTTTCTTAAGGCTGTTCTAACAAAGGTACCACATGGTTGGTGACGTAAAACAGAAATATATTCTCTTACAATTCTGGAGGTCAGAATTTCAAAGTGAGCCTTAAGGGGCTAAAATCAAGGTGATGGTAGGGCTGGGCTTTCTCCAGAAGATATAGGAGAGAATCTGTTTTTTTACCTTTTCCAGGGGCTCACGGCCTTTTCTTCATCTTCTAAGCCCACAAACATAGATAGCATCTTCTTTGTGTGACTCTGCTTCCCTCACATGGCCTCTTCTGTCTGAGAAATCCCTCCACCTCCCCCTTAGGGACACTTACCGTGGCATCTAGAGCCAACCCAGATAATCCAGGATAATCTTTCCACCCTCCAGATCCTTAATCACATCTGCAAAGTCTCTGCCATAGACGTTAACATTCATAGGCTCCAGAGTTTAGGATATGGATGTCTTTTGGGGGGCTATCAGTCCACCTACCAAACCTACCACTCTATGGACGCAAGTGTATCCACATATGGATAAAAGTGAATTTTGACTTAGATTTGGAGTCAGACTCAATTATTAAGCTTCTTCCTTCATTCTAGAATTTCCCCAAAAAAAGAAATTTTCAAAAAGTCTCTCAAAATAGGAAATTTTCAGCCACAAGTTCTGAAATAGGAAAGAGGCTCCTTGATTTCCTTGGAAGCAATAGTGTGATGTGAAACATCATCTGGGAAGATGAAGTGTAAGTTGCCTGGGCACCTGCCGTGTTGCCTCTGACCTCCTCATCATGTCCTGACAGGTTTTGGTGCACTCTTAATAAGGGACTTGTCTCATACTTGCCCCTTCTCTCTGTTGCCAGACTACCATCCTCCCTACCATTTGAAAGTAACTGCCCCTGATGTGCTTATAAGAAGCCACAGAGACATACCAAAGAAGGCCAGGTGATAAAAAGGCAGAGATTAGTGTGACCCAGCTATGAGCCAAGGAATGCCAACAGTCAATAGCCTCCACCAGAAACTAAGGAGACGAAAGATAGGATTTTACCCAGAATCTCCGTGGGAGCATGGCTCTGCTTGATTTGATTGGGAGAATCACCTTGACTGGGACTTGTACTCCGAATAACTATGAGATAATAAATTTCTGTTGTTTGAAGCTACCTAGTTTGTAGTACTTTGTTATAGCTGCCCAAAGAAACCCATAGAGGTCCCAAAGCCATCTGTCTTATAGCACCGGGTGCCAACCTGGTGTGCTGGGAAAGCAGCCAACCCAAATCACGGGGAAAGGTCATGGGCTATGAAGGCACACAGCCTGAGAGTGAGCTCAAGCCCCAGGAATTCAGAAAAGTGAACAGCGTGTCCTGCTCTGAGCTTTCACCTTTCCCAGAGCAGCCATACCTTGTAGATGCCCTTTGACCATGCTCTTAAACTATCTGGTTTTCTTCAGCTCCCTAAACACCAGACAAGCCAGTAAGAGGTATCCTTACCACTACCAGCCCGCTCCCAGATCCCAGCATGCTGGAAAGTCTACTCCAGCAAGAATGCTTGCAAAACACATCATCTACTGGAAATTTTAGGCATTTACTACAAATTGCAACATGATCCTTCATATGGATTGCATTTTGCAAAGCTAGTGGCAGAGCTGGTAAAGGACATGTGTGCCAGAGCAAGCGGAGCACCATGAAATAAGTAAATGAAGAGCTCCCAAGTTCTGACCTTGCTCAGGACCCAGGACCCTTTGGGGCAGTCATTTTGGTTTGCGAATCCTGCCCAGTGTCAGATCAAGCATAAGAAGGCTTCCCTGAGAGTGGGCTAAAAGTAGGTCGGAAATGAATATGACCTAGTATTCTTAGTAGATCAAAAAGAGAAAGCTGTGTCAACATTTTTAGAGTTTAAAAAAAAGGAAAGGGAGGGAAGGAGTCAAGACAAGAAAAGAAGACATCTTGAGAAAGTGTAATTGAAAACAAATCCCCAAAGTTTTGAGATATGCTCTTCGCCTTGAATAGCTAGTTGCTGAGACCAGAGCAGGTATATACAAGCCTGTGAACCCTTGCCCCCATGGGTAGACCTTCAGTTTCGCCAAATATAAAATGTGAGCATTGAAAGTTACCCAAAAATGGAAGTAAGGGCCATATCAGCAACTACCAAAAGTCTGCTGGGGAAAAGGAATCACAATCACTAACTTTACATACAATTCATCGTAACATCTTGGTCAATAGCCAGATATTCCAGGGATAAATGATGAGATTCACAGGCACTCAAATTACATGGAGCTTTGCATGAGGCAAAGAAAAACTTCTAAAATCTGCTATAGCCACTACAGATTTGGGGATGAATTCAAGTTTCCAATTTCATTTCAAGTCCCTAGACTACAGTATTTACTGGTAAGAGTATCTAAATATGGTACTGCGGTAACAGATGGCACATAGTACCCCCAAAAGTTCTAAGTTGACAGAGGTATGTGATTGCTGTGTATTCTGAGAGCATAACGGACTCTTGGGTAAAATTCAATAGAGAGCTGATGCTTGACCAGGATTCAAGGGATTATACACGTTATTTATACTTCCATGGCTTAAGTGTTGATCATTGCAGCCCCTGCTAACATGGCCTTATATTCTAATGTTAAACCATTTTCCTGCCCTACATCATATTCTATGCACAGAAGCCAAGGTGAAGAAGACACAGTCCTGGCCCTCAGAGAATTCACAGATCTATTATTCTTGTCTTTGTCAGATGTCATTGGATCAGAGAAATCTGCCCCTCCTCCATTCACCTGCTGCTTAGGTTTTCATTCTATCCCTTATCATCACCTGGAATACATTTATAATTTATTTGTCATCTGCCTTCCCCATTGGAAAGAAAGTAGTAGAGATTGTATGCCTGGTGTCTGCAACACTGACATGTATAAGGCACTCAATAAATATCCATTTAATGTATGCATTGAAAACACGAAGTCTGGGCACCTGGGTGGCTCAGTGGGTTAAAGCCTCTGCCTTCCGCCCAGGTCATGGTCCCAGGGTCCTGGGATCGAGCCCCGCATAGGGCTTTCTGCTCAGCAGGGAGCCTGCTTCCCCGCCTCTCTCTCTGGCTGCCTCTCTGCCTACCTGTGATCTCTGTCTGTCAAATAAATAAACAAAATCTTTAAAAAAAGAAAATACGAAGTCCTACACCTAGAGCACCAATGCCTCTAATGATTGAGGAAGATTACCCCACAGGGGCCAGTGAGTGGAAGTTTAAATTAAGGACATCTGATGACTTGGCTTCATCCACAGTTTTAAGGCAAATTGTGAATGTTCCTATATTAGACCAGAGCAGTTGCTCTTCCCAGTACCTTATTCCAGCACCATTCATAAGAGAAACACCCCTGGTGTCTTATACAACACTGACAAAAGAGGTAGGTAAATAAGAAATAGTAGGGATATTTTGAAGAACTAATAGTATGAGAACAACAGAAGTCGGAACCGTGCTGAAGCAAGGGTCATGCCTTATATCCTGCTGTGTTGTACGGACCAGGCTCAGAACCCTTGTGCATTGGTTTCCTGTTGCCATTATAACAAATTGCCACAAGTTTCTTGTTTAGAACATCATAAGTGTGTTATCTTATAGTTCAGTAAAGTGGGTAAAATCAAGATATCGGTGGGGCTGTACCACTTTCTGGAGGCTCTAGGAGAGAATCCATTTATTCCTTTCCTATTCTGCTTCTAGACGTCTCCTTCATACCTTGGCTCATGGCCCTCTTCCATCTTCAAAGGCAGCAAGAGCAGGTCCAGTTCTTCCCATATCACATCAATCTGATCTCCTGCTTGCGCTTTTATATTTAAGGACCCTTGTGATTACATCAGGCTCACCCACACAATCCAGGATAACCTTCCAATGTTAAGGTCAAGTGATTAGTGTATTAGTTTGTTAGGGTTTACCATAACTAAGTGCCACAGACTAGGTGACTTAAACAATGGAAACTTATTTTCTTAACAATTCTGGAGTTTGAAAGTCTCTGACCAAAGTGTCAGCAGGGTTTGTGTCTTTAGCAGGGTTAGTAAATCTCTCTTCTTGATTTATAGATGGCTGTCTTCTGCCCGTGTCTTCACATGGTCTTCCCTGTGTGCGTCCCTGTTTCCTAATCTTCCCTTCTTAGAGAGATACCAGTCCTACTGGATTAGAGGCAATCCCAGTGATCTCATTTTAAATTTAATTACCTCTTTAAATACCCCATATCCAAAAACAGGCACATTCTTAGCTTCTGGAGGTTAGTATTTCAGTATATGAATTTTGAGGGGGACACAATTCAGTTCATAATGGTTAGCAATTTTAATTCCACCTCCTATCTTAATCCTCTTTTGCCACATAATGTAATGTAACATATTCAGAGGTTCTGAGGATGGAGACACGAATGCCTTTGGGGGAGCCTAACACACCTTGTTCTGAATATGGTATCACTGGCATAGTAAATCTTTGAGAAATAGCAGTTCTGAGAGTAGAATATTTAAAACCTTTAACCATGGTCCCATAAGATCCCAGTAAAGCAAAACTGATTGCTCGCGGGATTACGTCAAGTCTTTAAAGAGATTAAGCTCTATCTCTATGGCCTGGAAGCAGAATACTCTAGGGTTTGTTCACCAAGCCCAACTTTGCGTTTATGAGTCTGACTGAGGTCCCCCAAGCCCAGCAATCCACTCAAAGCAATGGCAAGTCAGGCGTAGGCCACCCCAACCCCTCGGGGCACCCAGGAGGGATGTAGCAGAACAGGCAAATGTGTCAGTAGGCCAGCATCTGATCAGCAGGAAGGAGCAGAAGCCAGGAACGTATAGTGAGCTCTCCAGGCCTGACCAGCTATAGTACGGAGCATTCCTTCTTAGGGCAGCTGTTTCTTTCTCAAGAACTCCTAAAACTCTTGGGGCGCCTGGGTGGCTCAGTGGATTAAGCCGCTGCCTTCGGCATCGGCATCGGGCTCTCTGCTCCGCAGGGGGCCTGCTTCCTCCTCTCTGTCTGCCTGCCTCTCTGCCTACTTGTGATCTCTCTCTCTGTCAAATAAATAAATAAAATCTTTAAGAAAAAAAAGAACTCCTAAAACTCTTCATCAAGAGCTCTGTAATTCCTTATGGAATTAGATGCTCAGGAAAACAATCTTACCAAAACTGGTTTCATGAGACTTGTTTTTTTCTTTTTTTTAATAAAAAGTAAGCATCAAAAATAAACAGAAAAAAAACACCACCACCAACAACAACAACAAACTCTATCATAGGTATTATTTCCCTCTCACCCTTCTTTACAGCTAATCAAGATGTAGACAAGCAAGGACTAGTTGAGCTATGTAGATTCTGCCCTGGCTCTTATTACCTCCTCATCTATCTCTCTCTTTGTCTATTTGTCTACCTAGCTTCCAATAGAATGGTGAGTGAATAATCAGACAGACCTTTATTGGAGTCCCAGCTCTGCCAATTACAGCTGCAGAGCCTTTGGGCAGTTATTAACCTCTCTGAGCCTCAGTTTCTTGATCTGTAAATGAAATAAAAGTACCCATTTTGCAAGGTTGCTAGGATAATTGAATATGTAAATCATTCAGCACATAAAAGTAGGTTCTAAATGATAGCAATACAAGAATGAAAGGATCAGAGCAGCTGTCCTCCTTGACTCCTTCCTGCTCTGGAGCTCGATGACTCTATTCTAGTGTTACTGCTTCTAGTATTCTGTTACACAGATAAAGACTATCCAGGCCTAGGCGCACTGTCTCAGAATCTTTCAAAGGCACGTAAACATAGGGGTGGAAAAAAAGAAGGGAGACAGATCAATTTACAAGACATGGAAAATTTACTTTCGAAGCTGGAACTTGAAATTCCAATAAGGCAGAGAATGGGAGAGCCCTTGAGTATTTACGAACAACTTACCAGTGTTAGCTCTAGGTTTCCAATTTGAGGCTATTGGACCAGATGGTTCATGTCTGAACTTGTTTGTCACTTGGACACAATCACAGTTCCAGTCCCAGGGCCACCGGCCTTTGCAGTGCTTTATCTTCCTTCTGGCTGCCACTGCCTAAGTCCATTAGGGATCCCCTGCCAGCTAGAAAGAGAGGCGAGCACAGTCAACCTCCAGGGACTCGTGCAGGTGGCAGAGCTCATTCTCTTGAGAATAAGAGGATCTTTAAACGAATAAGAGGTCGTTAAACATCAACAGGTAAAAGTAAGAAGAAACTCACCAGATACCAAAAGGGGCAGGAGAATTCAAACTCTAGCTGACTGTCTGGCTTTTCTCTGTGAGACCCCATGGAATGTGGCCCCTCCTGCCTCTCAGGTTCTCCCACCCCTTACTTCCTGACTGCCTCCAGTTCCTCAACAGGCCGAGCTTTTCTGTCCCAGGATCTCTGCACTGACTGTTCAGTCTGTGGCGAACACCACCAGTCCCTCTCCCTGATCTTCTTTTTCATCCTCAGGTACTCGGGGTGCCTTCCCAACCTCCTTTCTAAAGCAGGAAGCTCCTTGTTGTTCTCTATCTCTGCATCCTGTTTCTGGCCCTTTTAGCACTGATGACAGTGAGCAATTACGTGTGTGTGTGTGTGTGTGTGTGTGTGTGTGTTTTCTGGGCATTGGTGTGAAAAGTTACTTGGGACAGAAAGATTGGAGCTAGATGGAGAAGGTGAATGGCTTCTAATTCTGGGGTAGATCCTGGGCCTTTCTACTGGTAAATGACCTGGTGCAGTAGCTCAATCAACGTTTTCACAAGTAAATGATTTGAGACTTGATGTCACCGGCTAAGGATCAGGCGACCCGGATTTTAGTTCTAATCCAGTTCTGCCACTTACCAGCCTTATCACTGTGGGCAAATTACTTCTCCCCTCCAAGACTCTGTTTTTTGGTTTTTTTTTTCACCAATGAAGTGAATGTACTCGTTGTTGCAAATGCTCAATCAAGTACTAATATTCTGTTTTCTTCTCCTGATTCATTTGAACAGACTGCCAGTCAGCCAGCCAGCCAACCTCAGACATAAGGTGGAATAGGAAGCTATTTACTATAGTGAGACTGGGGTGGGATGCTCTATATCAAGGACAGTGATAGCCTCTGTCCTTAAGTTGCAAACTGTCCATTCACAAGGGAACAGATCTCCACTGATCCAGTCACATACTCTGGCAAGATTCATAGGTCGGATATGTAACTGCCTATCAGGGTTTTTGCAAGTCAGGAAAACGAAAGGTACCTGATCTGCCGTCACAATCTGTGACAGGCATTGCCTCCAAAGTCGCTAGTTAATGTAGATAGCTGTCCTAGCACAGCCAGCCCCAAAAGCCACGCACGCTTTTGGAAGACCCAGGCTAATGGGACACAGATCAGAAGTTGTGGGGGGAAAGACCAGAGCTTTGCTGTCCAATACTGTAACCATGAGCCACATATGACTACCAAGCACTTGACATGGGGCTAGGGTGAATTGAGATGTGCTGAAAATATAAAATATATGTTGCACTGCAAAGATTTTAGTACAGAAAAAGCATATGTAAAATATCTGACTAACATAAATTGATGACGTGTTGAAATGGCAATAGTTTAGACATGTTGGGTTAAATAAAATATATTCTTTTTTTTTTTTTTTAGATTTTATTTATTTATTTGACAGAGATCACAAGTAGGCAGAGAGGCAGGCAGAGAGAGAAGGGGAAGCAGGCTCCCTACTGAGCAGAGAGCCCGATGTGGGGCTTGATCCCAGGACCCTGGGATCATGACCTGAGCCGAAGGCAGAGACTTAACCCACTGAGCCACCCAGGCGCCCCATATAAAATATATTCTTAATATTAATTTTATAAGTCTCTTTTAATGTAGCTCATAGAAAATTTTAAATTACTGAGGAACTTGAATGATGTTGCTATTGAATTGGGCTGATCCAGAGCTAGTTGTGTGTAGGGAGGGGGGCAGGAAAGAGAGAGAGAGATGAGGAGGAGGAGGAGGAGCAGGAATTGGGGCAGAAAAGAGGGACTTGATGGAGGAGATGGGAGTGAATCAAGAAGATATTCTGCCTAATGTGTCCCCAATTTGTACTCAATTGCACCATTAGGCAGCAAGATGGCCAAAGTCCAGCAATGAAATGCCAGGGCATGGGTTAGGGGTCCCAGAGATGAACATTTGAGGGATTTTCAGATATGGGATTTCACATGAGGATAGGGTAAGAGGAATCGGATGAAGTGGGAGGCAGAGAAGTCAGATACAATTCTGTTACCCGTCCCCCATCAAAACCACACTGCACCCTGAGCTTGCCCAACTAGCAAAGAGAGCTCTAAATGGGAAGGAGAGAGGCTAAAATAAACAGTGTGGTGGATTAAGCACAGACTGAGCCTTAGTTATTTAGGAATAGGATTTTGATTTTATGGCATAAAGCATCAGTTATTTTTAAATTCTAATTAGATTAGAGAGAGTTTTGACAACACCAAAAATAACAAAGAAGAAAAAATAAAAATCATCCATATTCCCCTAATCCAGTTATAACTATTTTAATATTTTACAATAACTTTCTTCTAGTTCTTTTCTTTGTATGCATGAGTGTGTGTTGTAATGATGTGTTATATTATTGGGATTACACAATTTGTGTATCTTACCGTTTCAATGATATGGCATAAAAATGATATCATGTCACTAATTATTCTTGCAAAATATAATTATAATTGCTACCTAATATTACATTGCAAGAATTTATCAACACTTAACCATTCTCTAGTGTTTGGGAGTTTTAAATCATTTATCATTTTTATCTACCATAGGTAAAATGTGACAAATAACTTTGTACATCAAATTTGCTCTAATTTTTTAAGGAAAATTAAAGAAGTCTACCAAAACCATTACAGAGAATGCAAAGGAAGTCAGTGACTATCCTTACATGCCTTATCTTTTTGAATAGACAGAATCAGTCAAATCAAATTATTTTTGAGTTTTCTTCCTATTTTGAAATTTTATGTCTGACTTTTTAGAAAAACATTTTAGTTATTCATTCTCTGTGAGTTTTTTTGCTTTTAAGATATAGAAGAGTATTTAATAATTTCCTATCTCCTGCGGGTGATTTAGAATAGGCTTTGACTATTTGGCTTTCCACATGACTTTCAGAAATATCTTCAATTTGTACTGACTACAGATCAATTCTCTCTATCTCACATTTCACTTTTGAAGGACTAGAAGCACAAAGGCAAATTTCCAAGGTATACTGAAACTGAAAATAACTCATATTAGATATTAGATGTGGTGAAACCCAGTGTTAAAACCTGTAAAGGCTCTGAGATTTTAGTCTACTGCAAGCTAACAAGTTTCACGGATGTGGGCAGAAGACACGAGACTCCTGGATCAGAGACAGAGGACAGTTTATTGTTCACAGTAACAGCAACAGCTGAGATATCAGTTTTGGTTTCTCTAAGTCCCATTCCCATAAGGTGACACAAAGAGGGCCAGGTGATACCTGTCCAAAGTTTTTTGCATTACAGGGGAGGACTCTGAATTAGGGAACCTGTATCTTTTATAGGGGACAGTAAGCATGCTGTTCTATGGCCAGAAGTCTCCAAAGCTGTTTGTTATACAAATGTCCTAATGAGATAATTTGGAGCAAACACCAGAAAAGCCTCTGCTAATAAGATGTGCAAAAATGCAAGAGACCTGTAGGGTATTATCTTCATTATGGGCATGAAGATGGTATTAGGAACTGGTTGGAGTAGGTCTGTACATCGTATTCATGAGACTGCTGTTATTTTCATCAGGACCAACCTGAGGCCTCTTTTTGTCTGGCATGTGGCACTTTCTTTCCATATTCCTTATCCACAGGAGTTAATGTCTGTATGCATAAGCTGCAAAGCAGCCTATACAGAGATTTATTCAGATCTGAATACAATAGCGTCATGTCCACTTCTATGAGTATAGTCAGAGCAAGCCATCCCAGCTCTGCCAGCAAGACTGCAAGTGCCTGTGAGATAGACTGAGGAGCTTACTCCCTCCCTCCTGGAGAATGGACTGGAATAACACCCCACAAACCCCATATGCTCCTTAAAATTCCCTACATCCACTGAATATGGCTGAAATGCCACTGATCACCAGAAACAATCTAGAAAGAGGTCTCACCAAAAAGATTTTGTTCCCTAAGGGAAAAGTCTTCAAACGTTGGCATGAATAAGTTATGAAAAGCCTTCACAACTGAAAGAGACATAATCATCATTCATGTATAACAGATTTGTTTATTCTGTAAAGATTCATTTCAGTTGATTAATTATCAGTATCTGCTGATGGTGGGGGTAACAAGGCTGTGCTGATGAGAGAATTATTGAAGTACATGCTTAGAATATTTATCACTGAGCATGTATTGTATAAACTTAGCATATTTATCATGTTCTTTCATATGGGCTCTTTCTTCCCCAAATAGATTAAACAGTACTGCCTATGATGTAGGCACTTTCCCCTCCACATATGGTACTCTATTCTTTGTAGTGTTTTTATACAGAATACCAGTAGCCCATAAGCCCACACTTATGTGAATAAGTGTGACACTATAAGTGGTTCTTGTGTCTTTCTCAGCCTTAGGCAGAGCTTTTCCAATATAGACTGCAGATTGTCATCTCTAGCACTTTATATAGCATGGTCTTGGGCCAACCAATCCTCCTGTGGTACAACTACTGTTTAAAAAAAAAGTGACAATTTGTATAAGTTAAAGATCAGGCATTTTAAATGAGAAGTAAAGGTGAAAGTTGACTAAATTTCAATTAAAATTAAAATACTAAAATCAGCATCTCTCAACATAATCTGTAATCTGTAAAATATGTGATGATCTTCAAAGAAACGTTTTCCTTCCTTCATTGAAAATGATAGTAAGAACTACCATTTATTGATCGATACACTGAACTAGATGCTTTGGATTTGCATTCACATTCCATCTCCAATACCCTTGAAGCTCATATTATTATCTGCTTACCACAGCTTAAGAAAGCAAGGCATAGAGGCGTCTGGGTGGCTCAGTAGGTTAAAGCCTCTGCCTTCAGCTCAGGTCATGATCCCGGGGTCCTGGGATTGAGCCCCGCATCGGGCTCTCTGCTCTGCAGGGAGCCTGCTTCCTCCTCTCTCTCTGCCTGCCTCTCTGCCTAGTTGTGATTTCTCTCTGTCAAATAAATAAAATATTAAAAAAAAAAAAAAAGAAAGCAAGGCATAAAGAGTCTAGGTCACTTGCCTAATATCATTTGATTTATATGTGACCAGGTTGGGATTCAAACTGCTCTTTTTCCTAATTTGGGGCTCTCTGCTACAATGTTAGATGGCTCTGTCTTCTGATACTTAGGCAAGGCCACTATATGAAGATTGTGATCCCAGCTCCAATAATACTATCTTTGTGGCCTGTCTTTGTGTCCTGGTTTCCCCATAGTCTTGTCTCATCTCATTTATCTGCATAGCTTTAATATATCACTCTCAAATATTTACCCTTTTCCTTTCTCTTCCTGAACTTCCAACTCATATTGTTTATGTACTTGCCTTCTGACCATTTTTTTTTTTTTAAAGATTTTATTTATTTGACAGAGAGAGATCACAAGTAGGGAGAGAGGCAGGCAGAGAGAGAGAGAGAGAGGAGGAAGCAGGCTCCCTGCCAAGCAGAGAGCCCGATGCGGGGCTCGATCCCAGGACCCTGGGATCATGACCTGAGCGAAAGGCAGAGGCTTTAACCCACTGAGCCACCCAGGAGCCCCTGACCATTTCTTTAATATTTAATATTAGTACTTTAATATGTCCAAGTTAGGGGATGTCTGGGTGGCTCAGTCAGTTGGACATCTGCCTTTAGCTCAAGGCATGATCCCAGGGTTCTGGGATCAAGTCCCACATCAGGCTCCTTGCTCAGTGGGGAGCCTGCCTCTCCCTCTTCTACTGCCTGCCACTCTCCCTGCTTGTGCTCTCACCCTCTCACTCTGACAAATAAATAAAATCTTAAAAAAAAAAAAAAAGTCCCAGTTAGACATTGTCTCAACCAGCTACTCCCATATTGACCTCTATGTCAGTAAATGTCACCATCAGCCAGCTCGTTGCCCAAACCCGAAACACAGGGAGCATTCTTGACTCCTCCTTCTCTTTCCCTCACTCTCCACATCCCTTCATTCAGTGTAGATTCAAGTGCTGTAGACTCCACCATGTAAATACCTCTTCTCTGTCCTACCAGCACTGTAGTAATGTCAGCATGATCATCTTTCCTGAGGAATTCTGATGATCTCTAAAAGGGTCTCACTGCCTCTGCTTCATTCTCCTCCACACTGTTCTTAACCCTGTATCAAAAGTGAACCTTAAAATTCCAAGGCTCATCAGGCTGCTCCTTTACTCAGAATCTTTTAATAGCTCTCCATTGTCCTTGAGTAAATTCCCAAGACCTTAACATTGCTTGCTGGCTCTTGTCTACACATCAGGCTCATCCTTTGCCACTTTCTTCCCTGCAACTTCTGCTTTAGTCAAGAAGAACTAATTTTAGTTTCTTAAACTCTTCTCCCACTCTCTTCTTGCCTTGTTTCTTTTCAAGTCTTGCTTGTTCTACCATGGGGAAGATGTTACTCTATTGTTACCACTCTCTCACTTTTCTCCCAAAATGATTACTGTATGGAAAGGAGAGAGCAGAGTTTCAGGATCTGGTCCCAATGGGGAACAACCCTATGCTTTCTGTTTTCTTATCATTGTGGCTGAATTTGTAGGTATCAGTAGCACCTACCCTGCTCGAAGGAACCAAATCTTTTTATTTTCTCTCTCTACTGAACCTTTCAAATATTTGAAAATGTAATTGCATCATAACAAACAGAGAAAATAGCCCTGAACATTTAAATTAGCAGTTTGCCTACAAGAAAATTGATCTTTGATTGATTAGGAGGACCAATGATTTATGGTTGGGGTGTAGTAGGCTCAGCAGTTGTCAGGAGGTCTAAGTCTCAAAGGACTCATAATATCAAGTGTTACCATAACCCTGACACCCATGTACATATTAAATCAGAAGCTACCATTTGCTTTATTGCTATTAAGCCTAGAGATTTATTATGCTCCTAGAACTTGTCAGAGTCTCTGAGACATCATGAGGCTTGATGTAGCCACATGGAGCTATATGAAGCCCCATTGTTTATGGATCACTTTCTCTTCCATTTTCTCTCTCTTGTGACTTTTTCCAGCATTTTTTTCAGCATCAGAAAAGTGCATTCAAAAGATTACAAACAGCAGTTGATAATCAGTGCATAACAGCTTTCTGTGTCTAATACAATTAGGTGTACATTAGACACTGGGTGTAATAAGAATACTGTCACTGTAATAGAACTCTGTCAAAGTACCAATGCCTCCCACTTTGAAAATACACGGATCAATTTTGTATCCCCTATGGAAGGGGAACAGTGTAACAGTTGCATGGCATTACTCTGTGACAAATTTCAACAGCTTTTGCTTATCAGATTCTGAAGGAAGATGGTCTACATGCAAATTTACATGCTATTTAATATCCTTCAAGCTCCTTCTTATTGAAACTGTATCCTTGATGCTTTTAAGCTAAATTCAAGCATGATTTTAAATCATGTCCATAGTTGGTACCAGAGCATTAGTGAAAGAAATATTATGTTGTTGAATATTGAACATGTCCCAATTAAAACTAAAATGTAATCCTTGTATGAAATATCCAGGGAAGACAAATCTATAGAGACAAAAGAAGTGCATTAGTGGTTGCCAGGGTCTAGGGATGGGAACAAGGAGTGACTGCAAATGGGCGGGTGGTATCTTTTGGGGGTGATGGAAATGATCTAAAATTGGATTTTATGATAGATTTTTATAATGGTTATATGACTGTATATATACTAATGATCATTGACTTGTATATTTAAAATGAGTTAATTTTATGCTATATAAATTATAGCTCAATAAAGCTGCTTTGAAAAAAGAAACAACTAAACTATAGTGAAAATTCTTATACTCATCTTTGTGGTCCTGTGGAAGTATATTCAGAGAATTAATTCTGAGATGTATAATTGGTGGACTAGAGAGATATCTTTTGAATTTTTCACAGAAACCACCAAGTTGTCTTTCGAATTTAATTCACCACTTTACTGTCCCACTGACAGTGTATGACACTATCCATTTCTGCATCACATTGCCAACACCTGATAATATTAATCTTATGTTTTTGACACTGTAGCAAGATGCTTATTGTTATTATTTTTTAATTACTATGTTGCTTTAATCATTTTTTATATACTTATTGGCCTTTGTATTTCTTTGTGAGTTACCTATATCCTTTGTTCATTTTTAAAAATGGGTTGCTTATTATTTCCCTATTGACTTACATTATCTTATATAATTATGTATGTTAATATCTTCCCATTATATATATTGCAAATGTTTTTTTCTAGTCCAGTGGTTGACATACTACAGCCCATGAGCCAAACCCACTGTGTGTTTTAATTTCTTTTTAAATTTTTAATTCTGAAGTAATTATAGATTCACATGAAATTTCAAAGATAATACAGAAAGGTGCCATGTAGGCTTTACCCAGTTTCCCCTACTGGTTACATTTTACAGAATTTAGTACAATGTCAAAGCCAAGAAATCCATATTGGCATAATGTGTGTGTGTGCACGTGTGTGTGCGTGTGTGCGTGTGTGTGTGTGCGCATATGCATGTGTGTGTCTGTGCCACTTTATCACAGGTAAAGATTCATGCAGACACCACCGCAATCAAGACACAGAACAATTCCATTATCATCACAAAGATCTCCCTCGTGCCACTCCTTTGTAGTCACAACCACACCACTATCTCCAATCATCCCTAATCCTCAACCACTACTGTGTTCTTTATGTAATTTTGTCATTTTGAGACTCTTATTTAATCTAATCATAAAGTATGTCACCTTTGAGAGTGACTTTTCACTCAGCATAACATCCTTGAGATCCATGCCAGTTGTCATATGTATCAAAATTTGTTTCCTTTTATTGTTAAGCAGTATCCATAGTACAGGTGTACCTGTTATTTGTTTTAAAAATGGAGTATGAGTTCAGAATGATTTTTACATTTTTAAATGGTTGAAAACATCAAAAGATGAATAATATTTTGTGGCCCATGAAAACCATATGAAAGCCAAGTTTCAGTGTCCATAAGTAATATTTTACTGGAACATGGCCATGCCCATTTGCTTGATACTGCCTAACCTAGGGCTGCTTTCATGTTATGATGGCAGACTTGAGTCATCATGATGGCGTGACCACTGTCATATTGAGGGTATAAAACCAGAGAGAGGGAAGGTTCTACCTTGACTCCTCCCAGACAAGTCTTACCAACCTTGCCACCCTGGTTGCTTGGTGTGTTGGACTTCTTCGCCCACCCCATAGAATTCACACTGAAACAACCTGGTTTTCCCTTGCTGACTGGATGAGAGCTTTGGAACCTCTTAAGTGCTCTCCCTTAAATGGTTTTCGTCATAGTCTTATTTCCCATTACATAAAGAATATAGAACCGTGGAAATGCATACTTCTGGCATTTCAGGACTCTATTCTGGCAGGAAAAGCTTAGCCAATAGGCTAAAGCAACTATTGTAGGGCATTACAGAGAGGCAGTACAGGTCAGTAAAGCCCCTGGATCTGGGGAAGGTTAGTTATGAGTCTGTGTGTATCTCAGTTTCATAAATGTAAAATGGGAATCATTAGAATGATCTAAGTTCTACAATATCTGTTTCATCCTTAGCTCTTATGTAAATGATTTCTGCTTTGTAGCCTGGCATGTGACCACCTATTAGAAGTCCTCCACTTCCCAGGGAGATTTGGCCATGAGGCTAAGCTTTGATAAACAGGCTGTGAGCCGAAGGGACACGTGCAAGGGGAGGGAATATCGATGGTGTGCAGAGCCATCTTACATTATACAGATGAGTGTAATACTCTAGGGATGGCTGAGTACAAGGTAGAAAGTGCCCAGAGCACCAACTTCTGGACTCTTCCATGAGAAAAAAGAAACTTCTGTTTTAATGCAGTTTCAGCAATTAGACTGCTCATTACATGAGGCTGGACCCTTAATTCAAACTGCACAGCCTCTTGGGGTTGTTGTGAGAAACATTTAAGAAAGAATTAAAGCAGATACATAGAATGGACTCTCTAAATGTGGTTTTCCTTTCTTTCTGACATCATCACTCATTTCCATGTTTACCAGAGTAATGTGTTATACAGAGCTATACAGACAGAAGGAATTTAATAAGTAGTAAGGACAAATTGAACTGAATTCAATAGCCTGAGACAGGGAGAGATTCCAGTCTTCACACACACTGACCCATGTGGCAAAATATATACCCTGGTTTAGATTTCTAAGTGAGGGGGGCTGACATTCATTCGTACATCTTGATTGGTAGATCCCCACTGTTAAACAGCCTGAATTCTTTTGCAAGTGTTTGAAGTTGGCTTCTGTCGCCTTCTGAGAGCCCAGGAATTACATATCACGTGCTGTGCCTGCTGAGGCTCCACACAGGTCTCAGCAGGCAAGCCAGAAAGGCAGACTCAATAGTCACGGTGTCCTCGAGGGGAAGCTGTGCTGTGATTGCCAGCAGCTCCCAGCCCCTGCCCATCATAAATGACGAGCACTCTTCCAGGGGTCTATCCTTCCAAGCATGACTCCATAGACTACTCTCCTCAAATTTCCCACCTCTCCAAAAGGAATATGACCCTATCACAGATTCCTGGGTAGCTGCCGTAATAAATGGGGAAAAGGTGCCATATTTGCTGAGACCCTTTACTCAGCGGGAAGGTTGGATTTTCCGAAAGCCACCAGCATATGAGGAGATTACAGGTGATAACCCCCATTCCACAGCGCTGGCTTCATCACTGGGACTGCTACTTGAGTTCTTTCTATTTGGGAAAAAAAGGAAAAGAGACACATCGGCTCCCATGTTGGAAAAACACCATTTAAACCCCAATAAATGTTAGCTAACTCTAGTTAAAATAAAAACTTTACAAAAACAAAAAGAATCTCTACTTTGGCGGGGGTCGGGGAGACAAACTATGAGAAACTCTTAACTATAGGAAACAAACTGAGGGTTGTTAGAGGGGAGGGGGGTTGGGGAATGGAGTAACTGAGTGATGGGCATTAAAGAAAACACTTAATGTAATGTGTACTGGGTGTTGTATGCAACTGATGAGTGGCTAAACTCTCCCTCTGAAACTAATAATACACTACATGTTAATTGATTGGTTTTCAATTTGAAAAAAGACATTAAAACCCTAACAAAACAGGGTCACCTGGATAGCTCAGTCAGTTACGCGGCTGCCTTTGGCTCAAGCTTTGATCCTAGACCCTGGGATGGAGCCCCTCATTAGACTCTCTGCCCTGCGGGGAGTCTGCTTCTCCTTCTCCCTCTGCCTGCTGCTCCCCCTACTTGTTCTCTCTCTCAAATAAATAAAATCTTTAAACCCTAACAAAACAAAATGCCAAGAAGAAATAAAAAGTTAAAAAAATTAAGGGGCTTAATTATTCTTTTCTTTTCAGATTTATTGAGAAATAATTGACATATATCACTTTATAAGTTTAAGGTATACAGCAGGACTCTTTCAGTTAGACATACTGTAAACTGATTGCCACAATAGGTTTATTTAGCATCCATTACCTCATACAGATACAATAAGAAGAAAAGAAAAAATATCATCACATAGGTAGCACTCCTGTGTTGTATATGGAAATGTTTATAAGAGAATAGATTCTAAGAATACTCATCACCAAAAAAAAAAAAAAAAAAAAAATTAGCTTCCTGTGATGACCATGCTTGGGAAATACTCTCTTAACAACTTCTTTCTATAGCAGGCAGTGGTGTTAACAATGGTCGTCACGTTGTGCATTACATTGCTAGTACTTACCTATCTTACAACCGGAGGTTTGTACCTTTTGCCTACTTCCTCCAATTCCTCCTCCCCCACACCCTACCTCTGGAAACTACAACTCTAGTCTCTTTTAATATGAGTTTCATGTGCGTTTTTTGTTTGTTTGGTTGGTTTTGTTTTAGGTTCCACATGTAAGTGAGATCATACAGTATTTGTCCTTCTCCGACTTTGATTTAGCATAATGCATATATGGCCCATCCATGTTGTTACAAATGGTTGGATTTCCTCAATTTTTATGGCTGAATAATATTCCATTGTGTACATATGCCACAATTTCTGTATCCATTCATCTATCGATAGGCACTTAAATTGTTTGCATGTCTTGGCTATTGTAAATAACGCTGCAAGGAAAATAGGAGTACAGGTATCTTTTCAAGTTAGTGTTTTCATTTCCTGTGGATGTTTTTCCAGAATTGGGAGTTGCTGGATCTTAGGAAAGACCTATTTTTAATTTGTTGAGGAAACTCCATACTGTTTTCCAGAGTGGCTGTACCAATTTACAATCCTACCAAAGTGCACAGTTTTTTCCAGTTCTGGCCAACATTTATTTATTGTCTCTTGTCTTTTTGGCGATGGCCATTCTAAAGTTGTGAGGTAACATCTCAGTGTGGTTTTTATTTGCATTTCCTTAATGACTAGTGATGTTGAGCATCTTTTCATGTACCTGTTAGCCATTCGTGTATCTTCTTTGGAAAAATGTCAGTTCAGGTCCTTTGCCCATTTTTAATTGGATTATTTGTGGGTTTTGTTTGTTTTGTTTTGCTATTTAGTTTATATATCCTGGATATGAAACCCTTATCAGATATGTGCTTTGAAAATATTTTTTTCCCATTCTATAGGTTATCTTTTTACTTTGTTGAGGGTTTCTTTTACTGTGCAGAAGTTTTTTAGTTTGATGCAACCCCACTTGCTTATTTTTGATCTTGTTGTTTGTTCTTTAGGTGTGATTTCTAAAAAATCATTACCAAGAACCATGTCAAGCCATTGCCAAAAAAAAAAAAAAAAATCAAATTGCAATTTCCTGCAATTTCTCCTAGGAGCTTCATAGTTTCAGGCCTTACATTTAAGTCTTTTGAGTTAATTTTTGTGTATGATTAAAGATAGGGATACTGGGTCATTCTTTTACTTGTGAATATCCAGTTTTCCCAGCACCATTTATTAAAGAGGCTATCTCTTCTCCATTAAGTATTCTTGGCTCCCTTGTTAAATACTAGTGGACTGTGTATGATTGGGTTACTTTTGGGCTGTCATTTCTGTTTCACTGGTCTATGTATCTGTTGATCATTCATTTTTTTTTTTTAAGATTTTATTTATTTGAGAGAGAGAGTGCACAAGTTGGGGGATGGGGCAGAGGGAGAAGCAGACTGAGTAGGGAACCCGACGTGGGGCTCAATCCCAGGACCCTGAGATCAGGAGCTGAGCCAAAGGCAGCCGCTTAACCAACTGAACCACCCAGGTGCCCCATGTGTTGATCATTCTTTATTATTCCCCGCATTAGCTTCTGAAAATTCGGAATATAAGATTGAGTATTTTTGTGTGTTGAGTTAAGATGTAAAAGAAATAAGACAAAGCATTTTTATGTGTTAAAGAGAAAATCTGGCACATGTGTTTAACTTTATAATTTAATCTTTGGAAAGGTAAAATCAATTGCCTTTCCAATCAGCTTGGCAATGAGGTGTTGGAACGTAAACCATGAAACTCATATTGCAAAACATCCAGCAGAAAATGAACAATGAGGGATTTTATAGTAAACCCCCCCCGGCAAAACACACACACATAGAAGCAAACAAAATTGCCCTAACAAATTTAGCTCATCCATCTTTTTTTTTTCTTTTTAATTTGACAGACAGAGATCACAACCAGGCAGAGAGGCAGGCAGAGAGAGAGGAGGAAGCAGGCTCCCTGAGGAACAAAGAGCCCGATGTGGGGCTCGATCCCAGGACTCTGGGATCATGACCTGAGCCGAAGGCAGAGGCTTTAACCCACTGAGCCACCCAGGTGCCCCTAGCTCATCCATCTTGACCATAAAAAGAAGAAGAATGTGTCCTTACATTTCTGCTTTCTTATGGTGCCTCCCGAATGATGTTTGTATTTTTATTTGGAGAGGCTCCTAACTAACCTCCAAAACCCCTTTTCTGACTGGGGCCCACCTCCTAAAAAGAAAATAGGCTAAGGAAAATCCTAGTTGACAAATCTGACTTGGAAAGTCATTTTAGCAGTGAGCAGAAACTGTGGATTTGGGAATGGGGGAAGGAGTAGGAACACATGGGAAGCAAAGCTCTTCAAAATAATAACTCAGTTCTGGAGGTTCTTGGTGAGGAAAAGTTGGGAAACCATCCAGTTTTGTAAAAATTGCTTCTGGATATCGAGAAATGAATTCTATTTTTAAGTTATCATTTATGGAGTGATTATATTGTGCCAGGCATTATACTAAAGGCTCCCACATATATTTTCCAATTTAATTATCACAATGATTATGGCATGAATCTCACGGTCCCATTTTACTGATGAGGAAGTAAGGTTGAAGAGAGAAGAAGCCACTCCAGATTGTCCCGGGGAAAGAAAGAATGGTCAAGATTCTCAACTAAATGCCTTGAGTTGAAAGCCACTACTCTTCACCACTGAGCCGCCATACCTTTCTTGTAAAACACAGACTTCTAAAACATTGCTATTCTATTTGCATTTTGATTGCTCAAAAAACAATTTTACAATCAATATTACCTTGTTATTCTATGTAATTGGAGTGAGAACTCCTAGGTGTCCAGAGCCATGTTTATATTTCTCTCCATCTAACGCTTCCCAAGTACCTGGCCCATCGTAGATTCCCAAGAACACATGAGAATGAATATCGGGTTCTTGGTCTCTGGTGATACTGACTAATGTCAACCTATTTCAGCAGCATAATTAGTAGTTCTGTCTCTCAGAGAGAAAGGGAACGAGCTCAGTCCTAGGTTATTTCTCATTATCACGTGTAGCTTACATTCTTGAGGGAGCGGAGAGTTCAAATCAGTTGAACAACACAGTTTCAGCTAGAGAGAAGTACGAGAAGAAAATAATGTGGGTGATTTGGTGTATTAGTTTCCTATGGCTGCTAAAATAAATTACACACCTTTAGTGGCTTAAAACAACACACGTTTATGATTACTCAGTTCAGGAGGTCAGAAGAGTCTGAACTGCTCAGAAGAGTCAAGGTTTTGGCAGGGCTGTGATCATTCTGGAGGCTCCAGCTAGAAATCTTTGCTTTTCTCAGTTTCTAGAGGCCATCTGTGTTCCGTGACTCACAGTCCCTTTTTCTATCTCTAAAAGCAGGAGCACAGCACCTGCAAATCTCTTTCCTGACTCTTGCTCTCCTATATCTGCTTTTAACAGCCTTTATGGTTTGTTGGACCCACTGAATAATCCAGGATAATCTCTCTATCTCCTTAATCTAATGACATCAGCAAAGTCTCTTGCTGTGTTAGGTAACAGATTCACAGCTTTCAGGGATTTGGATGAGGACATGTTTGGGAAGCCATTATTCTGTCTGCCACACTTGGTGAGGAGTTCCAGAGCTTAGATGGATAGGCCAGGGTCAGCTTAGAGATGAACCTCATTCTTCTATTTTGGATTTTAACTAACTTCAGAGCTCCTACCGAGATAGGTCTTTAAAGACCTTTCATGACCTTTTTTTCCTGAGCTGGTGAGAGACAAACACAAATGTTTTGGTCAATGACTGTAAGTGGGAAAATAATGAAGAAAAGGTATGGAACACTTCAGGGTCAGAAGCAAGACAAGCCATACATTGGAAGGCTTACTAAACTTTATCCATAGATTTCTTTATAAACTTTTCCCACCTCCGTACATGCCCTCATTTTCATGAAAGTAAATAAAACAAATTCCCCACGATCTTCAAAGGAATTTGTGTCATTCTCTTTTCCCTGCACTTAGTCTAACAAGTATCTCTGTGATCAAAGTAGCCAGTAGAGGATCTGGGGTTGAATTTTGAGTGCCAGTGTCTATAGTCTGTGTCTCTAATCACAGTCATTTATTTTTATTGCTGTTGTTGCTCTGTATTTCACGGACCCTTTAGACTACCTCGCTTACCTGTGTGGTTTCAGCTACTATGTGCATCTAAAGATGATCAGCCTGCAGATGGACCAGAGAGCTATAAACATTTTTCACCAGGAAGTGATCCTAGGATCATGTCTTTAAGAACAAGGAGGGATGAGGCAGAGGAGACATCAGGGCATTTCAGGTACAGTCTTTTGATAACTATTGACTTCCATGAATCAGTTTCACTCCCTGCCACAATTGTGCCTGATTGGATGTTTCATTTGCAAAAACCATAATCATAAACTCTTACTCACAAACACCTCATTCACCAGAATTCCAAGGGGAGTTGGGGCAAGGAGGATAGACCAGCTGGCTCACTGTAGATGCAATTGCTAGGACAGAATGTTACTACCTTTCTGAGGGTATACACACAGCCCCAGGCTCATAGAATGAGAGCATCCATTTTTGAGGAGTCAGGGTAATGTGAAAGAGGGAGATAGTGGAGGGTTTGACAATGTCTGGTGAAGGTGCTTCCAACACTCTTCAAGTCTTTCCTTAAATTATGCAGTTGTAAACCAGGAACGTACCTGAGCTCCTTACGAAAGGCAGCAGAGAAAACCCAGGCAGCAACAAAATAGCTTTGACTGTTGAAGGGGCAGAGTAAACTAGAATGATAAAATCAGATGTTAGCAGAACTCATGGGGAAGCTCTAGATTTTCAGAAGCCAGGGAACTGGGGATTAAGAATAATTTACCTAGGGGTGCCTGTGTGGTTCAGTCTGTTAAGTGCCTGCCTTTGGCTCGGGTCATGATCTCGGAGTCCTGGGACTGAGCCCCATGTCTGGTTCTCAGTTCAGTGGGGAGCCTGCTTTGCCCTCTCCCTCTGCCCCTCCCCCCTGCTCTCTCTCTCTCTCTCTAATAAATAAATACTTAAAAAAAAAAGAATAATTTACCTAAATATCTGAAAGCCAGTAAGATCTTAAATAACAGTTGCTTTGTCCATTCTCAGGAATAATTCTGCTTCCTGCCGTAGTGTGATCCTAGACAAAAGACCAAGACTGATAAATTCTAGTTTTTCTAATCTTTGTATTTGCAGCAGGAGAAATTCTCTGCTTCTTTCTTTCAAAACCACTCCCTCATTACTGGTTCACAAATTTTAACAGTATCATTTATTATCCACCTTAAAATATATTTTAAATTAGAAAAGCAATGATTTAAAAACTTGAACAGGAAAGAAAATTATTGGAATAAAATTACAATTGGACTCCTCAGAGGAATTGCTTTTAAAGGTTTTTTTTCTATCTTCCAGACATAAACCAAGTATAACGTGTGTGTATGTTTCCATAACCAAAGGTGTTTGTAATTCAAAGGCCTGCAATTTCATTTTTCACCTGACATATTTCCATATAAATACAGACATTTAGACATTCCTCATTATTATTTTTTAATTTTTTTTGTTGTGAAAATTGCCGTATGTATAAAATATATGTGAAAGAAAAATTGCCCCAACCCCTCTGGGCAAGAAGCTTTTTTTTTTTTTTTAAATAAGAGATTCTTTCTTCTTCTTTTTTTTAAATATTTTATTTATTTATTTGACAGAGAGAGATCACAAGAGGCAGAGAGGCGGGCAGAGAGAGAGAGGGGAGGAAGCAGACTCCCCGCTAAGCAGAGAGCCTGATGCAGGGCTTGATCCCAGGACCCTGGGATCATGACCTGAGCCAAAGGCAGAGGCTTTAACCCACTGAGCCACCCAGGCACCCCTGGGCAAGAAGCTTTTTGCATGAAGTAATTAACAGCATACTCCATGGAGTGGTATTTTTCAACTTCCTATTTTGAAATCATTTCAAATGTACAGAAAAGTTGCAAGAATAATAGAGATAATTTGTATATCCATCACCCAGATTAATTGACTTTTAACATTTTGTCATGTTTGTTTCTCATTTTCTCTCTCTCTGTTCTATATATAATTATTTTAATGACATTAATCTGAAATGATTTAGTGGCATTTCCTAAATCAAGGATATTCCCTTAGATATACATGCAGAATTATCTAATTCAGGGCATTTAATATTATTAACATGTTAGTAATAAATGTATAGTCCATATTCCAGTCTTGTCAGTTGTCCCCATTATGTCCTTTCTAGCAGCCCCTTACCCCAACAGTCCAGGATCCAGTCCAGGATCACATATTGTATCTATTTGTCATGTCTTTTTATTCTCCTTTCTCTGAAACAGTTCCCAAACCTTTCTTTGCTTTGATGACATTAAGAATATGGAGAACATGGTATGCCTGGGTGGCTCAGTGGGTTAAAGCCTCTGCCTTCAGCCCAGGTCATGGTCCCAGCGTCCTGGGATCGAGCCCCATATCGGTCTCTCTGCGCAGCAGGGAGCCTGCTTCCTCCTCTCTCTGCCTGCCTCTCTGCCTACTTGTGATCTCTGTCTGTCAAATAAATAAATTAAAAAAAAAAAAAGAATACGGAGAACGTAAGCCAGTTATTTTTTAAAACTTCCTCAGCTTCATGTTTTTGAGTTTGAGAAGCCAAGTTTAAAGTTTAGCAAGGGACACATATTTGGCACCTAAGTAATTACGAAGGGGGACAATGGGGAATTAGGTCATTGAGGACCAATTTCACAGAGTCTAAAATCTGTTATAAGGTCTGACCATTAAATGGCCCAACAACTCTGCCATTTAATTCCAAAGAGGAAGCTAACATTTATTGAGTGCCTGTTGTTTGTTAGAAACAACAAAGATAGATAGAGATTTTCTTCCCATTATTCCTCACAGCAACAGAATGGGATAGCTAGTATTGCTTCAGTCTTACAGATGTGGAAACCTAGAATAGAACCGGCTACGCGACTCTCCCAGATCACACAGCCAATAAATAGTGGAGCTCGTCTTCCAACCCATGTTTTCCATCTTTCATTATACCATGGCCTTTATACTCTATCTTAGCCAAAATGCTAAGAAGTGATACTACGGTTTCTAAAATGCTTTTTTTTCTGGCACAGTCATTATGAGTTGTTAGTCCCTGGAACAAACATGACTCAAATGTTTCTGAGAAATAACTGGTCTGAAGCACAATAATTCTCAGCTACATTTGACTTATCACCACCTGATACATACCCTCTTTGTTGTTTCACTAGGTTTTCACTGGGCCCCCGGGATATGCCATCTCTTGGCTTTCCCTCCCCTGGTTTCTGTAAGGAGCTGGGACTCAAGTCTCCTTGGCTCTTTTGTCTGCTCTCACTCACTCCTTGTTGCTCTCATCTGGCCTCTTGGGTTCACCTGTCATTTGCATGCTCACATGTCTCAACTTTTTAACTCCAGCTCAAACCACTCCTTTGTATATCCAAGGGTCAATCAACATTTCTACTTTGATAGAGGATATGCATCTCAAAGTTAGCATGTCCAAAAGTGAGTTCCTAATTCTGTCCATCTCCAGTCTGTTTCCCACCATCTTCCCCATTTTGGGAAATGACAACTCCAATTTTCTAGTTGCTCACTTGGAAACTTTTTGAGTTACGGCTGACTCTCCGACAACCTTCATTCAATCTGTGAGCAAATCTCAGTAGTCCCGCCTTCCAAATATATCCCACAGCTATCCGCTTCTGACTCCCTGCATCCTCGCCCCTCTGGTTCAAGCCACCAACTCCACTTGCTGAGGTTTATAATATTCCTTCCATCTGTTTCCCTGCATCTGCCTCTGCTTGCCTTCAATCTATCCCTATCACAGCAGCCAAAATGATCCTAGAGCCTAAGTCAGATTGTATTTCTTTCTTGCCAATGGCATCTTCTACTCTTTTTCCTGCTGCATGTGGTCTTCCAGATGATCCTGCCACCTCGCGGTTTGTGAACATGCTAAATATATCCCTGCCCTACGCCTTTGCACTCACTGCCCTCTCTACCTGGATTTCTCTTCCTCCAGAAACTCATGAGGCTCGCTACCTCATTTCTTTCTTGTCACCTCTTCAGAGATGCTTTCCCTGAATACCCTGTCCCAAATGTTCCCACCCTAAGCGCTCCATTCTTCCACACTTCATTTTTTTTTCTGATAATTTAGCACCATTTAACATACTCTGTTATACTCATTTCATACTCGTGTGTCCCTTTCTGAAATGGAAGGTCCATGAAGGCAAGGATTTCTATCTGTTTTGTTTAGTGCTGTAGTCCCTGTGCCTAAGTACGCCTGGTACATTGTAGGTGCTCAGTAAGTATTTGTTGGAAGAACGGATAGATGCCTGAATGAATTCTTTAGCTCACTCACAGATTGATTTTTTTTAAAGGATGTTTATTTGTTAGGAGAGGTTACAAATGTCTTTCCATCTAAGTATATAGATCAAAAAAATGTAAATTTCCCCTTTGAATAGGTTGGGAATTAAATACAGCTACAGATGAATTCTGTAATTTCCGATTATCAAAGTAGCATAATTATTGTAGGAAATGTGGAAAATTCAGAAAACAAAATTAACTTGCAATCCAACCACCCAGGGACTAGTAACATTTTGGTAAACTTCTTTCCAGATGCATTTAATTTCAGTGATATTTTATTTTCAAGTTTTCTTATCCCCATGACAAGGAATGGAACAAACAAACTGAGGAACTCAAAGCTCACTGTGGTTTCATGCTTCTAGCAAAATGCCATCCTCACAGTTCACTAACAGCCACAAGCACTTCCATGGAACTTTTGGGCGCTACTATTTTCCTTTTCCAAGAAAGCATGCTATAATTTGGAAATTTAGGTTACCCAAACTTCCACTGAAGGATCTCCCTTCCAAAGTAACCTCAGAATTCCCAGTAAACTAATATTCGGAATTTGGGAAATTCAGGTTGATTAATATTGAACAACCCATTGGACCAAAGGCCAGAAATCCTGGGGTTCCAGTCCCACTTCTACAACTTTCTGGCTGTGAGGCTGTGGGCAAGTCACCCTCTTATAACAGTGGGTTTCTTTATTAGAAACTGGAGATAACAACTGCCTCACAATTCACTGGGAGGACCAGACAGTCATGGAGACATGTTTTAAAACCTGTAAAGGGTGTAAGAAGGAGGGATTATGATTGTAATGAGAATGTGGTAGATCTTAGGCAACCATGACATAATGGGACAGACATGCCACCACTCCCAGCAAGTTCAGGGCAGAAAGCTCATCAGTCCCAGCAGGATTTCTCATTCTTCCCAAGTGCCTCTTTTAATCATCAGGGATGCACTTTTCCCACCAGAACATGGATTCCTGAGAGAAACTTTTTCCTCCCTCCTTCACTGGTATATCTCTGTAATTTATCCATGATTTTCAACATAGTTTTTTTTTTTTTTTGATTAAAAAAAATTATATACCACAGTAAACTCAGTAGATGGTGTCGTGAGGTTTTTTACATACATTAATGCAGACACAGCACAGTCTAGTAGAAAGTGACCTAGATTGAGAGCCAGGGAAACTGTGTCCTAGCTCAGCCTATTGGTAACCAAATATGACCTTGGCCAAGACAGCGTCCTCACCTGCTGGTGGATGGGAAGACACATAACATCTCTCAGGTCCAAAATTCCATGAAATTTGACCCTTGCAATCTTTGGTGAAACTATATTTTGAGAAGAGGAATTGAGTAAATCATTGACTTAATCTATACTTGCCTTAAAAAAACAAAGCTTCAGTTCTCTGAACTAACATTTGGAATTTGTTAAATCATTAACAGCTGGTTGTTTACTGTTTAGAATGTAACAATACTCTTTGATGTTCCCTAATTATCATGCATGTTTTAAAATGAGTTCTGAACCACTTCTCTGCCTAATTAAACCTCATTGAAAATTTGTTGAATTTTAAAGAAACATTTGATTTGCAAAACTTAAGTCATACATCCAGTAACCTTCACTATTTCACAAAGGACCCATAAAACATTTAAAAAAATATATAAAGTAATGCTCTGAGAGATGAACCTTGAATGAAATATAGGGAGAATTTGGAAAACATTATTTTTCAAAACTACTCTTTTCTTCTCACAAGTTCCTGATGGTGGTATTTATTTTGTTTTTTGTTTTTTGTTTTTTTAAGATTTTATTTATTTATTTGACAGACAGACAGAGAGATCACAAGTAGGCAGAGAGGCAGGCAGAGAGAGAGGAGGAAGCAGGCTCCCTGCTGCGCAGAGAGACCGATATGGGGCTCGATCCCATGACCCTGGGACCATGACCTGGGCTGAAGGCAGAGGCTTTAACTCACTGAGCCACCCAGGCGCCCCTATTTTGTTATTTTTAATGGTCATTTATTCTCATATTTATAAGTGAATGAAATAGCTGTAAACCTCTCAAATTAATTAAATCACATTGGCAATCACGAATAAATCATTCTATGGTAATATGAACTTTGTGAACTCACCAGAAAAAGTGGTGAAATAAAAATAAAGAGGTGTGTTCATACAGGGACAAGAGTCATTCAACATTTATATCTTCCTATGAATCAAGTAATGTTTTTAGAGTTATTTATTTGTGGATATATCCTCTGAATAATTTCTTAAAAATGGCAAGTCTGACTCATATCAGAGCTGTGTCAAGTGGTGAAAACACACTTCCCTTTTAGGAATTTCTGCTACAGATATGCTTATATAAATGAACAAAAATAGATGCTCATCGCAACATTGCTTATAAAAACAAAAGACTGGCAATAACCTCAATACATACAAATGGGGAGGGCAGGTTAAATTAAGATCCATTCATACAAAAGATACGATGTACACATTAAAAAGATGTATGTATTAATGGGAAATGATCTCTGAAATGTCATCGACCATTTGCTACAAATAAATAAACTGAACAGGAGCTGTATCTGACAAGGAGATAACATACATGGTAATTGACTGAAGTCTGGACAAGAAGAAATATTTTAGGCAAGTAAAACAAAAGAGCCAAATTTAGCTGTCAGAAAGTATGGGAACCTTGGTTAAAGTGATATTTGTCCTTTCTCAGGTAATAAGAAATATATATTTGCCAGTGTACAAATATACTCTAATCATTGCTTATCCTGGATTATAATTTTATATATTTTTATCATTTCTGTTTCTATTGACACCATGTGAGTGGCTATTTTTACAAATAAAGAGCCTATGTAAGATACAAATGATAATATATAAACTATCACCTAAGAAACAAAAGTTTTTAAATTCAGAATTTGGAGAAAATTAATGACTTTGTTTTATACTAATTCATATTTACCAGGAAAATTCTAGAAACCAACATATTTCTTCTGTTAAAATATTGAAAAATAATCATTCCTACATATGTATACATACTAATAGAGATCATTGGCTACCAGCAGTCATTGTGGTTGAGACCCCAACATCTGTTTTATCCTAGACCATTAGTCAATGTCAATCATGAAATTCCATCCCTCTTGTCAGTGATTGGCTCAGAAATAAGCTTGTGACAGTTCTAGGCAACGAGGCAGAAAGGGCCCTCTGCTGGACTATATAAGGGAGTTTCCGTTTTCCTAAGAGAGAGCTAGAGAAAATATGCTCTTTCTTCTTGTTTTTGCTATTTCATGTCTGAGTCTAAGTCCTAGAACCTCTGCATCTCTTGTTATCAGGGAGAAGCTGAAGTCAAGATTTAAAGGTACACAAACTTGAGTCTTTGATGACATATCAAGCTCTTGAAGCAGACGCTTCTGCCTTGAAGCGTCTTGTATACCTGCTGTATTCAGATGAACTGAGTCATGCCTACCCTGCTAATGAACAAACAATCCCCAAATCTCAGCAGCTTAAACTAACAAAATTAAATTCTTGCCTATGCGACACATGCATCATGGGTGAATAGGGGCCTGTTCTCAAGGCCTCCTTCACTGAGGCTTACAGGCTGATGGAGTCTCCTTTACTCCAAATTCCTTTCCTGGTACTGTGGCAAGCTGATGTTTAAATAAATAGTGCACCAGCATTTAAAGGCCTTCACCTGGAAATGCTGTATGCTACTTTTGCTCACATTTCATTATCCACAGCAATCAATACAGCCATCTCTAACCTAAATTGGGGTAGGTAGAACACTTTAACCATGTGCCTGGAAAGAAGACATAGTTAATGATAGCTTAAATGGATGAAAAGCCTGTATGTAAGTATACAAAGAGCTGAAAAAATAGTTAATAGGATTTTTTTATCACAAAACCTGTGCCCTGGAAATAGACAATATTTTCAGTTGCTTTGTGAATATACACCAGAAATCATAAACTACAAACTAATCATGAAAAAAATCCTTCTTGCCTGGAATTTTAAAATCTCTCTTTAAACAACTTTTGGGTTAACAAAGAAATCCAAACAAAAACCACAGGATTTCTACAAAAGGACAAGAACGTGAATACTATCAAAACAGGGGTGCCTGGGTGGCTCAGCAGGTTAAGCCTCTGCCTTCGGCTCAGGTCATGATCTCAGAGTCCTGGGATCAAACCCCACACTGGATTCTCTGCTCAGCAGGGAGCCTGTTTTCCCCTCTCTCTCTGCCTGCCTCTCTGCAAACTTGTGATCTCTCTCTCTGTTAAATAAAGAAATAAAAATCTTTAAAAAAAATACTATCAAAACATATGGAATAGAGCTAAAGCAGCCATTAGAGGAAAATTCAATAGCTTTAAATAATTTTGGTAGAAGACTCCAGAGAGTGAATAATGTTTTGGTATCTGGCTGAAAAAAATGAAGCACAGCAAATGGAAAGAAATAATAACAATATAATTAGTGATTCAGAAATCAGAAAATATAACAAGTTCGTTAAAATGATAAAGTAGACAAAACACTAGGCAAGTTAACAAAAAAATAAAAGAAGAAATGATTACAGAGAGATAATGGTAGATATAAAGGAAATAAAACAAATCTAAGGGAACACTCAGCTCTGAAAATATATTTGAAAATTTAGCTGAACAGAATAACATTTTTTAAAAAAGATTTTATTTATTTATTTGAGAAAGAAAGAGCAAGAGAGCATGAGCAGAGAGAGGGGCAAAGGGAGAAGGAGAAACAGACTCCCTGCCTAGCAAGGAGCCTGACTTGGGGCTCCATCCCAGAAACCTGGGATCATGACTTGAGTTGAAGGCAGATGCTTAACAGACTGAGCAACCCAGTCACCCCTGAACAGAAGAACTTTTATTTAGGAAAGATAATCCGCCAAAACTAACATCAAAAAACAGAAAAATCTAAACAAAATGATGTCCTTAGTAGAAAGAGTAAATGAATAAAGAAAAGTTCCCAAAGCCAGCAAATAAAAGGGTTTAAAATTTGGAAAGGAAGAGAGAAACTATCTGTCAATCCAAGAACTGATAAATCTTGGAAACCTGTACAAATGAATAATTGAATACTATACAGCAGTGAAAAAGGATGGATGACTGCTATACATTTCTATATGGCTGAAATTCAAAAACATGATGTAAAATAGCAATAAGGACACACAGAAGAATGCGTGGTATGATTCTATTTATGTAAGTATCAAAACAGACAAAACTATAGTGTTAGATGATAAAACCATTCTTTGGCAAAGGAATAATTAGTATGCAATTCAGCATAGTGTTACTTTCATGCGGCAGGAAAGGGGAGGTTATTTAGATGGTGGCACATGGGATCTTCTAGGGTATTGATAGTCTTATTTCTTAAGATGAGTGGTTGATGGATGGTTTTCATTGGTATTCTTTAATCTATCTATTCATCATATACACTTTATATATGGTATTTTCACAATAAAACTGAACTTAATTTTTCATGATTTTATTTGTAATTAAAATGGAACTTATATTGATTGTGTTTGGTATTTTAGTATTTTGACATTTCAAAATGTCAAATTAATGAGGAAATCAACACATGCATACTCTAGATTCAGGAAGACTCATGCTGGCACCAAAGGAAAGAGAATTTAACCATGAGAATAATTGTGAGGGCCATCTCAGATTTCCAAGAACTGAGTCATCATCAGAGGAAAGGAGGATTTTTAAAAAGCTAGACAGGAATGCTAATGATGAAACAAGTAAGGATAAAAAAAATATTCTTGTTGGAGAATAAAAATCAGCAAAGCTATTAAGAATTATAGATTTTTTTGCCTTTATTTTTTCCCTCTAACTTTTCTCATCTGTAAATATTTCAATACATACATCTAAAAATAAGAACTTTCTTTTTTTCAAAAACCCATAATACCACTAATAAAACTAAAAAATTAACCATAATTTATCCAGTCAGTGGCCAAATTTCTAAATGTCTCGTAAATATAATAAATACTTCTAAAAAATAGTTAAGGGGTGCCTGGGTTGCTCAGTCAGTTAAGTATCTGCCTTTGGCTCAGGTCATGATTTCAGGGTCCTGGGATGGAGCTCCGAGCCTGCTTTTCCCTCTCTCTCTGCCTCTGCTTATGCCCTCTCTCTCTCAAATAAATAAATACAATCTTAAAAAAATAACAACACAACAGTTAAATAAGAATCCAAGTAAAATTTTACATATTACAATTGATGGGTACATCTTTTAAATCTCTTTTAACCTACAGGTTCCCCTTTCAACTTTATTTAAATTGTACTGTATTTAAGAAGCAGATTGTTCTTTCCTTTGCTTACCCACAGTCTGGTTTTGTTGATAGCAGCCCTATGGTATTATTTGACTTGTTCCTCTGTCGTTTGTAGTTCTTGTAAGTTAATATGTTGATATGGAGAGGTTGTTCTCAAAGGGTGGACCAAGATCACGGCCTCAGCATTACTGGGCAACTTGTTAGAAACACAAATCACTGAAACTTACTTCAAGCCCACGGAATCAGAAATTCTGGGTTTGAAGGACCTCAGTCTGTGGTTTAACCTAGTCTTCTAGGAGATTCTGATTCTGCTGATGTTTGAGAACAGCCAGCTGGAAACTGAACTTAGGTTCGATACTTTTGTTGTTGTTTTTTAATTTTTCTGTCAAACCCAGTCTACAACAATGGTGTGTTCTCAGTGATGTGTTCTCTTAAAAGGCACATAATATCTGATCATCTTTCCTTTTATGGCCACTGATGCTTGGCATTTAGATTCATAAATAATTAGAAATTGCAAAATGGAGATAGACTAATTCTATCATTCTTTCTTCAATTATTACCTGGAAAATTGCTAAAAAGTGAAATAGCTCTCATCTATAACTTAGTAACTCTGGGTCCTTACAATTTCAAATCAACTGAAAAGTTGAAAGAATAGTACAATGAAAACCCATTTATTTTACCTGGATCCACCAATTGTTAACATTGTGTCACATTTGCTTTTACCTTTCTCTCTCTCTCTCTCCACACACACACACACACACACACACCTGTATATCTGCATGTATATTTGAAAGCAACTTTACACTTTTCTCCTAAATCAGCATGTATTTCCTAAGAATGAAGATAGTCTACCAAACCATCCAAGAAATTTAATATTGATTCAGTAATATTTAATAAAGGGTCTATATTCAAATTTCTTCTATTTTCCACCAAACATAGTTTATTGCAGTTATTTTTGTTTGAGGATCCAATCAAAGATTGTACATTGCATATGGTTGTCATTCTCTCTAGTTCCCTTTAATCTAGACTAGTCCCCTTTCTTATTTATCTTTCATGGTGTTAATATTTTTGAATTTTTCTATTGTGAAAGAAGGAAAGTTCAGTTATGAATTAACTTATTAACAGCACATAATGACACTACTTAAGGTGACTTGTCATTATTATCATAAAATGGATTTTAAATCTATCCTATAACTTTCCAAATAACATTAATCTACATGAAACACACCCACTCTATTTTTCTAAGCCATCATGAAATTCACTCAGATCTTTCCTTAGCAAAAATGCCTCATTAAAATTCTTGTTCTTGTTCTTTTATCTCCATTAAACATATGCTCAATAATGTGAATGTTTACAGTCTATTTTCTAAAATAATTTGCAAGGAGATTAAATTATTTTAGGCTTTCAAGGTAAAGGAGAAAACAAGAATTTTAACTTAAAAAGTCATATATATATACACACACACACATATATATGTGTGTGTGTGTGTGTGTGTATATATATATACACACTGGGTAGATTTTCAGCCTTCAGAGGAAATCTCTTTTCTTGAATTCTCAATATTCACAACCAAAATTCTTTCCTTCACTCTGTATATGTTTCAAGTAATTTTTGTTATGACTAGAAAGGAGAGCTAGTGTTGTGTATATTGTTGTAGTTCATGCAGTGAAATGACTTCCTTATTCTCCATGGAGCTTTGGAAAATGTCCCTGTTCTTGCATTACTTTGATGTTGAAGGGCCATTCTTTGGCTACTTTATTAATCACATCATTTCAAATATAAGTTTGTTTTGATTTCCAATTCTGCCCCACTTTTCCCGATTGTTTTTCCTTACTCATCTTTTTTCCTTTGGGTCTGTCCTTGAATTCTGTGCATGGGTGATAGTATTGGTGCTTGTGCACACATGTGCATGGGCTCAGAAGAGGATGACTGCTTTCCAATGGAATTACCTGCCACGAATATTTTGTATTAAATATATATTCATACATGTGATAACCTTAATTTATAACTATTTCTGCTAATGTGGGATAGACTACAAGATATGAGACTGCATCCTGACTATCTTTAATAATACAAACGAAACTGGGTGATGGACATTGGGGAGGGTATGTGCTATGAGGAGTGCTGTGAATTGTTTAAGACTGATGAATCACAGATTTGTACCCCTGAAACAAATAATACATTATATGTTAATTTTAAAAAATTAAAAAAAATAAAAGGGAGCCTGAAGTAGTAATGAAGTAGTAATGAATATTTATTGAAAAATAGTATATTTTGTTTATTTATATAGTAATGAATATTTTTTGAAAAAATAGGATATTTATTTGCCTTTAATCTTGCCTAGGGGCAAGGACATTAATCATTTTAATTTTCCAGATTTATTCCTATCAAACTCGTTGTAATAAGTTTTTGCTTAAAGACCTGAAGTGGTAGAGTTTTCCCCAGAGTGGCCAATAAACAAGTGGTCAGTCTGGAACCTATTTGCCAAATCTCACATGTTTTCAGATTTACTCTTACCTTATATTATTTAGTAATTTGTCAGATTCTGAAAATAAAGCAGAAGAATTCTAATGCTAACAAGCAAAATAATACAAATGAAAAAGTATAGTTTGGTATAATTAACTTTTAAAGACTTAGTGTGAGCAGGCATTAGATGTATAACTAACTTCATCTCAGGCTTCTGAGTCCTGGAAAGTGCTTAACTATAGTCAAATGCCTTCAGGCCCAACACCAGAGCCACACCTTCTAATTAGGGACCCCTTTCCCAGGTTCTTATGGGATCTCCTTTTTCTGCTGTCTGCCACATGGTAGTCTATATCACCCCATCCTGTGGTCATTTGAGTTTCTTTCAAGTTCGTAGGCTAGCATTTGAAATTACAAGCAAAATTATTTTTTATTTAAGGATACCAGACCAATCCTTTCAAATAGAGTGTGTTGTTTGGCTCGCAATACTATTTTTCATGCCCCATCACACTTTTCTACATGGCAATGGAGAAAGGAAATGTAGCAGGAAATGATCTGGGCCAAAACTACTGTGAGACAGCCGTGGGAGGGCCCAGAAACAGTTCCCTGGGACTTAGCACCAAGTGTCTTTGGCTGTCTGACAGAGGCAGGCAGGAGACCCCAGACTTAACCTGATCTGGGGACCTTGCTGATCTGGGAGACTCAGCATCTTGGCACAGAGTCCATAACAGGCTTCTGACGCCCCTGAGACCATCTCATTCTCAGAAGCCACTCCCCCAGGTTCCACAGTATGGCTGTCTTGCCTTCCTCCAGCAGCCCCTGTGGTGGTCTCAAGCTACACATAACTCCAGCCTGTTTGCTCAGCTGCTGTGGGTCTGCTCGCCCTAAAGATCCAGCCAAGCAGAGAAACCACGTGGCGGTTCTAGCCAATAGAATATCACGGCTCTCCATAGACGCAAACAAACTTGTATTGGATGGATGTGAAGAGCATAACTTTCTCATTTTCTGGGTTTTGGTAAATATATTTCTTTATAAGCTGACTTACTTTCCTTGACTTACTATTTGTCCCTCAGAAATGAATGCTGATCATCCTTCAAGTCATGTTTGAAAAGGAAGCCAGAGACCTTTAAATGTATTTTATTCTTAGCAGTCCCTCAAACTTCTTTTGTTAGATGTCTTTTACAATGCACTATAAAAATAAAAAGTCACCACTGTCTCCTGGCATGTGACAACACATTACTGTCCTTTTATTTTTCCTTTTTGGTCAGTTTAGTCACTACTTATGATGGGGGGAAAGGGCTTTATTTTTGTCCAGAAGAAAAATCCAGTGTCAACAAAAGTGGAACACAAAGGAACTCATTCCTTTGTTTATCTTTAAAAGTTTAGTTCCCTCTACAGAAAGGACAGCCTGACACTGACATGTTAACACGATGGCAAATAAGACATTAAAAACATAGACCTTTATTATCAATCCTTGACATTTTGTATTGAGCCGAAGAATCATATAAAAAAGAAATAAGCCTTCAGATTCATTTAATAGGTCTTCGTAGAGTTAAAAAATAACTCTATATGTTTTATCAAGTTTGCCCACTACATGCAGTTAAAGAGCCATCATGCTGTGATTTTTTTAAAATTTTCAAATTTATAGAGAGAAGAGATAAATCAATTTATGGATCATGTTTTAACGTACAAAGTGATAAAATTACCAGTTTGTGGTCTATTTCTAAGCTCATAAATGGAATTGAGGGTGTTAATAGGGGCCAGATATCTGAGTCACCTTTAGCCTGGGTTCCTGAATGATCACCAAGCAGTAGAAATACCTACTGGCAATTCTCACCTCAGGCTGCTACATGGCCAAGAGCATATATACATGTATCTATATATCTATATATATCCCTAAATTACTCTATTGTCAAAGTCTGGTGTCAAGTGAGGGTGAGAAAAACATCAGCATCTCTTACAGATTTCTCATTTAACCCGGTTTATTAGAGATAACCCTGGAACCACTGCTCTTTTAGGTGCAGTAAGGACTAGATTATCTGGGGGGCACTTCTGTCCTCCCTTTTCAATTTATACGTGAAGAAATTAAGGCAGAGAGACATGGGACAATTTGCCCAGGTCTCCCAGTGCACCTGGGTGGAACAGAGGCAAAATAAGCCTTTGCATGTACTGCCAGGGCTGAATTTATGCACCAAATAGGTAGCTGCCAATGTGGTATAATATGTAATGATCCTGGAAAAGCCAGTATGCTCCTGCCATTTTGCCAGGATGGCTGAAGTATTTGCCCCTACTGAAAGGCACATGCACCAATTAAGAAGGATATGACATTAAATAGTAACCTGCTGAGACATACCTACATGTATAAAGCTCTTCAGGTTAGCTTCGGTACTACTGAGAACAAATAGCACATAAAAAAAGATAAATTTTGATGGTAGGGAGGCAATGTTAGGAGATGTTCAGTGTCTGGAGTAAGGAAGTGGGCATCTTCTAAACTAATTATGTCAAATGTACAAGATTTGTGAGGACCCTGGACCCCTGGAAGTTGCAGCCCCCCCATGAGGGTAGCATTGATAAAAAGAGAATAGAATGGGGGTGCCTGTGTGGGCTCAGTGGGTTAAGCCTCTGTCTTCGGCTCAGGTCATGATCTCAGGGTCCTGGGATCGAGCCCCGAAAGGGGCTTTCTGCTCAGCTTCCCCCACCTCTCTCTCTCTGCCTGCCACCTCTCTCTCTCTGCCTACTTATAAAATAAACAACATCTTAAAAAAAAGAGAGAGAGAGAATAGAATGGCAGCAAATAAAAACATGCCAAATATATAATTTCACTTAGCGACAGGTTTTTATATAACTAAACGACTATTAGAGTTGGTATCAATGGAGGGAGGGTGTGAGGTTAGCTATGGTTTATGGCACTGGTGAATCCAGTTTATTCACTTATATAGGACTTACGAGTTTATGGATGTTTTTAAAATGGTGTCTTAATCCTTTCAATAACTATTGAAATAAGCATTGTTATTACACTTAATTTGTGTTGCATTGATTCATATATTTACTAAACGAACTAATATTTTAGTTCTAAAATATCTAACTAAACACCTATCGTGTACCAGGCTAGAGATGAACCATGATGAACAAAAGAAACAAGTATTTCTCCCCTTCAGGACTATAAATAGGTATGGGAGCCCTCTTATTTTTGACTTTGGGAGTATTCAAAAAATACTGGAACTCAAAAATTATCAGGACATTTGAAAACAGAGTTTGGTAGAAATGACTTCCTTTAGAGCACTATCTGAAGACTAGTTGGGAGCGTACATCATGTAAGTATATCTGGAAATCTTCATATTCAGAGGAAGTGGATGTGGGAAATGCCAGCGAGACTGAGGTCTTGAATTCAGTTCTGTCCAAACTAAGATTATTACCCTTGAAACAGATTTGTTACAATATGGTTTAATTCATACGCCAGTACTAATAATCTCTGATAGCTCCCTATTTCTGTTTTATTATTATTACCAAACTTACGTTACCGCTTAGGAGCTAGTGTTACACCATAGGATCATTCGTAAAGCCAAACTGAAGGTCTTCAGACACACGAGACCTAGGAATGTGAAAAGCCAAACCAGTCTCCTGGAACTAAATAAACCCACAACCGAGCTCAGATTTGCAAAACCCAGCAAGCAGAGCAGGCAGCCCAGACTGGAGCAGGCCAAACACATTTCCCAGACCTGCAAAGTAACCCACCATCATCTACCAGCAGAGAGGCTCTGGTAAGAGGGGATCGCAGGCAAATAATTAGAAGCTCCTCAGCCCAGCAAGACCGAAACAAAAAAACTTTATCTGTAACTACAGCTGAAGTTCTAGCATGACCCGTTTACTGAACAAAACGGGGTTCCTTGGCTAGCCCGCTTCCATAATAACGCTTAACAACAGCAGGCTTCGGTTTCACCAACACTCAGTCACTCCAGGGCATTGAAATTCGATTTAACTGTAGTACCTGAGAAGACTGGATGAATTCAGGTCACTGCTTCAGGGATAGAGATGGGCCACCGCAGCATGGTCACACGCTAACATTTTCTCAAAGAGCAAACCAAGATGCACAATTCTTGTGTGTGTTCCTTTTGGAGAAATCTTTTGTCTCGCCTGGATCCTTCGTTCCCCTCCTTGGACGCTCAATGTTCATTCCTGGCGTGTGCGCGTGCACATGTGTGTGTGTGTGTGTGTGTGTGTGTGTGTGTAGGCGTGTGTATAGCGTGTTCCATGGACTCCTTCGCAGTCTGGTGAAGAATATGGAACCCTTCTCAGGATAATCTTTCTCAATTCATAAAATAAAAAAGCATTGCAAAAGCAACTAAATATGATGAAATAGTTAACATAGTATTAAAATAAAAATCAGGGGCACCTAGGTGGCTCGGTGGGTTAAAGCCTCTGCCTTCAGCTCAGGTCATGATCCCAGGGTCCTGAGATCGAGCCCCACATCGGGCTCTCTGCTCCGTGGGGAGCCTGCTTTCTCCTCTCTCTCTGCCTGCCTCTGCCTGCTTGTGATCTTTATCTGTCAAATAAATAAATAAAATCTAAAAAATAAAAAAATAAAAAATAAAAATCAAATTCATGATACGGTATTATGTGTGTTATACACACACACACACACACACACACACGTTAAATATATTATACATTAAACAGCAAGACCTAGGGTAGATCTACTAATTGTAATTTCAAAGCAGTAATGAGCACAGTAGATATTTTGAGATGCCACAATGGTGTAATGTGATGTAAAAATATTTGTGATTTCTATGGGTGATAGCTACAGGTACTTCTAATACTCCTGTGGTCTGTTGTTGATACTCATAATTAAGGAGATGCTCAATTTCAATTAGGTGTTAGAAAAATAAATATATACAATTTATTTTCTATTATTTAATAAAAGAAATACAAATAGATATAAAAAGATATGCAAATTATTTTATATATAAATTAGGTGTTTTTCCCCCCATTCAAGTTCGAAGACCCCTGAATTCTATCTAGGACCCCAGGTAGAGAACTGCTAGTTAATTAGTCAGTGCTTTCTTCACCTTAGACATTGCAAACTTGTAGTCTATGGGCAACATCTGGTTCACAGATGTTTATGATTGGAATTGCCAGTGAAAATTTTTGATATTTTATATGTAAATATCCGGATCTTCAGCTTCCTCTGAAAAACTGGTGTTCAGACAATTGGGCAAGATGCTATATGGCAAAAATTGTCTGGAACTCAGTAGTTGTTCCACATACGCTGGACATGGGCCCTCCTTCTGCCACAGGGCCCAGCTGGCTCATTTCACTCACAGAGACCACCTGTGTGACTATCATAGGCATTTAGGCATTGGTTGGACTGACGTCCATAGTGGTGGAAACTCTTGTTGATTTCTGTGTCCTGGTACTATTTCAGCACCAGTGAGCTGGGAGGTATATCCATTACAATAAAGGCATTAGAAGTTGCTAGTAATGATAATAACAATGATAATAGTACCTACATTCATTGAGTATTTCTTATGCACCAAAGACTATTCTAAGCACACTCATTTTTTAAAGTTGACAATAATTGGATGAAATAGAAGTTGCTATTACCCCATGTTGTAGATGATGAAACAGGGGCTCACACTTTACCTAAGTTCTCATCATCACATACTTAGAGCACAGAGTTTCCTTGTAGTTTCCTAAATCCCCAAGGGGATTGTTTTGTCTGATGAGGTGGAGTGCTTCTGTTTCATACTACCTATTGTTTGCTTTCTTTGCACTGTCAAAGGGCAGCCCTTCTCCATGCTGTCCCAAGTGTCGACCAATATGGTAGACTGAGTATTAGACTAAAGGTAGAGAAAACTAGCTTCTATCACAAGTCATTTAACCTCCCTGACCCTTCTTTTTATTCTTTGTAAATTGAGCATTGGACTGCATGATGCTTAATATTTTCTCCCACAATTTCCCCTATTGACTTTATATGCATCCATAATTAGTTCTTTAGAAATCTTTCCCTGAGATACCAGGTTGACCTAAGGATCTCCTCTGAGCTTCCCTGTCAGCAGTCCTGCCTTAGCATTCATTCATTCATTCATTCATTCATTCATTCAACAAACATTCACTGACTGGGGTAGACAAGAAATGGCCCCCTAAACATATGCATGTCCTAATGCCTGGAACCTGGGAATATATTAAGTTACATGGCTGTTATGGGCTGAATTGTGTCCCCCTACAAATTCATGTGTTGAAATCCTGAACCCCAGTGTGACTATATTTAGAGGTAGGATCTTTAAGGATTAATTAAGGTTAAGAGTTTATAATAGTAGGGCTCTAATCCAATAGGCCTGGCATCCTTGTGAAGAGGAAGAGGTACCAGGAGTGTACATGTACGGAGGGAAGGTCATGTGAGGACACAGGGCGAAGGAGGATGTCTAGAAGCCAGAAACTGAGGTCTCACCAGAAACCAACCCTGCTACTTCCTTGATCTTAGACTTTTAGCCTCTGGAACTATGGGGGGAAAAATTGTTATTTAAGGCACCTAGTCTGTGGTATTTTGTTATGACAGTCCTCCATGACTAATACAATGGCAAAGGAATTAAGTTTGCTATTCCATTGACCTTGCAATAGGAAGATTATCCTGGATTATCTGGGTGGGGCCAACATAATCCTAAAGGCCTTCAGGTTGGAAGAGGGAGGCAGAATCAGAAGGATAGAGAATCAGAAGGAAGGCAGTGTAAGAACAACTATGCTTAATGTCATTGGCGTTGAAGTTATTAGAATGTAGCCACAGACCAGAGAATATGGATGGTTTCTAGAAGTAGGAAAGGCAAGGAAACAGATTCTTTCCTATTCTTCCTCCAAAAGGAACTAGAATGCTGACATTTTGATTTTAGCTTAGTGAGGTCCATTTTGGACTTCTGACCTCCAGAACTGTAAGTAGTAAAATTGTGGTGTTTTAAGCTGCTAAATTTTGACAATTTCTTACAGCAGCTGTTGGGAACTAATACAAGTGTCTGTTACGTGCAATATGTTATGAAACATATTGAAATTACCCACTTAGATCATTCTTCACCATGAGACTGTAAGCTTCAGTGATAAAGTCAGCATCTACAAAGTGCCTAGTACTAAAGAGGCAATCCCCAAAGACTTGTGGAATTCAACTGCATTAGTATTTCTTAAATTCATGCATCATATTGGTCTGCATGATGATTAGTTGGTTATGGTGGTTTAATTTTTGTTTTTTCCTTTCAGACAATATAACTGTGATCATAATCAGGCAGTCTTAGGGATGGTAGGGACTTTGAAATATGAAGTACTTTTTAAAATTCAACAAACTATTTCATGTAATAATTCTCTCTAAAAGTAACCTGCTTTTCAGTATTTCTTTGGAACACTTACTATTTCATTTATTGGCCAATTTATTTGCTAAGGAATTATCTCTTACTTACAGTCAAATCTGCTTTATTTTCACTTCTTTCAAATGTGTAGTTAAGCTGTTATATTTAGTTAAGTTAAATTTAGCTTAGCTAAGCTGAGTTTAGTTAAACTAAGCCCTCTAGAGCAAATAGGAATCATCTGAATTCTGCTTGTACATGATAGCATTTCAACATGTGAAGACTACCATGAAGACTCCCAGTACTACCCCTACTCTGGCATAAATTTTATTTTGTAATATAGGCAAATAATTCAAATATCTTGACATTTTCTTCATAGGAGCTCCATTATGCTTAATCTAGTCTGGACACAGTCTCTTGATTAATAATCCTTTTAAAATGCAGTGTCTAGTATGAAGCACAGTTTCCAGATGTCTAAACAGCTCAATGGTGAGTACACCATTATCTGCCTTGATCGTGTATGATGCTACATAGCCTGAATTGGTTTTGCAGGGAGAGAAAAGTCACCTATTAACGCATATTTCGCATGTAGTTGGCTAAATCTTAATTCTTTTTAAATTCTTTTTTTTTTTAAGATTTTATTTATTTATTTGACAGACAGAGATCACAAGTAGGCAGAGAGGCAGGCAGAGAGAGAGGGAGAGGGGGAGAAGCAGGCTCCCCACCGAGCAGAGAGGCCGATATGGGACTCGATCCCAGGACTCTGGGATCACGACCTGAGCCGAAGGCAGCGGCTTAACCCACTGAGCCAAAAAGATTTTATTTGTTTATTTAACAGACAGAGAACGAGAGAGGGAACACAAGCAAGGGGAGAGGGAGAGGGAGAAGCAGGTTCCCCACTGAGCAGGGAGCCCGATGCGGGGCTCAATCCCAGGACCGTGGGATCATGACCTGAGCTGAAGGCAGACGCTTAACGACTGAGCCACCCAGGAGCCCCCTAAATCTTAATTTTTAAAATCACATGTTAAATTAGGCTTTTTCAATCCTATACCTGAACATTGATTACTTGAGCCCAAGAGCACAAAACTAATTTTTACCTTTTCAATATTATTGTATTTGTATTTTCACTTTCTTTCAGCCTAATGAACTACTTTAGAATTGTGATTCTGTCAGGTGAAGTATCAATGGTTTCCTCTCTATTAAATTCAACATTTATTGAGCAATGACTAAGTTCCTAGAATTGCACTAGATGCATTGGATCATTTAAGAAATTAATAGCACATGTTGCTATCCAAGTGATTATGAATTTGATAAATAGGATAGGGTTAAGATTAAAGCCCTTGCTACAAAATGTCAGGGATTCTTTAATCGACATGCTCTGGATGTTGTCAGATTTGAATCATGCTAACCACACAACCTTAACTAGTCTCCATTTCTTCACCTTGTTCCTTATACTGAAACTTTGCCAAATACCTTTTTGAAATCCAGATGTGCTGTATTGCTCTTATTTAATATACGGTGTCGTATATGTTAACAAGGAAATGCATTTAGATTTGGTACCTGGATGCCTCATAATACTTAGCCCTGGGCAACACATATTAGATCAGATGCACCTTCTCTCCTTCCCTTTCTCCTCCTTCCTTAGATGGATTTCCAACAAATAGAATAAAATTAAATAAGGTCTGAAAATATCAGAAAATGAAACCTAATTTCAATGGAAAGTTCACGTTTCCTTTCAAAGAAGAAAGAATTTGTGGCGGGAGAGACAGATACAGAAATAACACGGTGGCCACAACAGGATGCCTAAAGCGGGATTTCTGAGAAAGAGGTGGAGAAGTAGTAGCGTTGCTAGTTTTCCTTTGTAATTTTCCAAGCAATCCCAAAGGGTTTGGCCAGAGAGCGCAGCAGAGGGCAGCGCCGAGTGCTGGGCCTTGGATGGAGTCGTCTTAGCAACGACGTCCTCTTGCTGCCTGACTCAGCCGGGCAGGACAGTGAGAGCAGCTTTGAGGAATGTGCTGAACTGTGCAAGAGGTTGGTTTCCCAATTTCAGGAAAGTTAAATTAAAATTTCCTCAGTGTATGTGATATTCTTACTCCTAAGCCTTTTGGTTTAAAAAATTGGCTTGGGCAATGTTCTGACAAACAAGGGGTGTTGAGAGACCTTAACGACATTAGCAGGCGGCAGAAAAATAAGTGCGTTCTGCAGCTCTTAAAAGTGAGTTTTAGTTACTACACTCTGATCCGGGCCACCTTGCTTGGGCTGGGAAACTGCGATGGAAGCTGGACTCCTCTCTCTGCCTTCCATCCTCCTACTACCGCTCAATTCTTTTTCTCAGGCGCCAGAGTGGTTTTTCTAAAGCAGAAGTTCGCTCCTGTTGGCAACGCTTTGATGACTCCCATCGCCTTTAGGGTAAGAGCTAACCTTCTTACGGTGGTATTCAAGGCCTTAGATGTGGCTCATACTCCCCTTACTTAAAAATCTTCCTCTACCTCAGTGCCCCAGAACTACTGACATTTCTTGATTCCACCAAATTCTGTCTTGCCCCCTTTACCTTCCTCTTGAGACGCTCTCCCTCTCCCTCCATCTCGACTTTTAGATCTTAAATTCACCATCCACTTCTCCCAGAAGCCGTCCCCAACTTCTCTCCTTTCCATCCCCCCAGATTGTGGGGATAGTGGCCACACATGGTATTATGTAATAGTGATTACAAAAGATAAAGAAAGTCCCTGTTTAAATGCCTAGAGGATTGCACAGGATTCATAAAATGTCTATCCATCATAGCACTTGATGCTAATGAGAAGCTCATTTGATACCCACACTTAATTGGCTGGGTCAGAGTGCTTCGGCAGCTTATGCCTGTGGAGGGCAAATGATTCCACAGGCACCCTCGCCCCATGAGCATTACAAATAGAACTGGGAGCTTGATCTTCCCAGATCCATCTTCTCCACCCCTGTCCCATCATTCAAAACTCTGCTTAAATGTGCATTTTCCAGAAAGCTTTCCAGGGTCCTTTTAGCTGGAACTAATTCTTTAATGTTTACCTTAGCTTACCCATATTTTTTAGCTAGGGAAACTGGGCAAATTTTTGGTTCCTCTAATCCATTTATGAAAAAGAGGACTCCTTAAGGAAAGGGTCATTTTGTCACTTTGCTTTCAACCCAGACTCTATTGGACTATCAAAAGTATCATTTATTTTCGGTCGGAAACCCTATTCTTTTCAAAATAGTTTGTTTTGGATGACACACTCTCCATTGGCTGTTGGTTAGAGTTGCTATCTATAAGTATGGTGCCCACTTCTCTCTTTTTTTTTTTTAAAAAAAAAAACCTCTGCTTATTTGTCTCTACTGCCATTCCAGCCCCACGCAAATACTTTGTTGGCCTTTAATTCCATCCCTTTCTTAGGCAACTTTCTAGTTTTCTCTCTAGGAATGCTCTTCCTTCCATCCCCTCTGTCAAATTCCTACCTAGCTATAAGGATTATCTTAAATATTATCTTCCACAAAGCCCTCCTAGTTTACTGATCTGAGTGTGAGCTCCCTCTTTAAAAAAAAAATTTTTTTTAAAATTATGTTATGTTAGTCACCTTCATTAGCTTTTGATGTAGTTTTCCATGATTCATTGTTTGTGTATAACACCCAGTGCTCATTGCAATACATGCCCTCCTTAATATCCATCACCAGGCTAACCCATCCCCCCACCCTCTCCCCTCTGAAACTCTCAGTTTGTTTCCCAGAGTCCATAGTCTTTTATGGTTCATCTCCCCCTCTGATTTCCCACCTTTCATTTTCCCCTTCCTTCTCCTAATGTCCTCCATGTTATTCCTTATGTTCCATAAATAAGTGAAACCATATGATAATTGTCTTTCTCTGCTTGACTTATTTCACTTAGCATAATCCCCTCCAGTTCCATCCATGTCGATGCAAATGGTGAGTATTTATCCTTTCTGATGGCTGAGTAATATTCCATCATATATATGAAACACATCATCTTTATCCATTCATCCGTGGAAGGGTATCTCAACTCCTTCCACAGTTTGGCTATTGTGGGCATTGCTGCTATGAACATTGGGTGCATGTACATCTTCTTTTCACTACATCTGTATCTTCTTTTGACCTTCCCTTTCCTCTCCCAGTGTCATTTGTTTATACTGCTCCAGGGCAACGTCTTTTTCTGTCATTGGTTTTCATGATTTCTATATGCTTTTCCATTCCAACTGAACTATGATTTCCTTCAAAGCAGGGTCTCATCTTATTTCCTGTATCTACTATGGCTCCTAAAACAGAGACTGATGCATAGTAGTTGATCAATAAATAGTTGTTGACTGAATTAAAAAAAATGGTAGGTGCTCAATAACATCTGTTGAATTTAATGAGTCACAGAAGTTTCTATCTATGACCTATTTTTTGAGACTTCATTGGACCTATATGAGAACTGCAAGTTGTGATCCATTTCTTGAGATTTTTCTCCTCACGACAGTATCTGCTAAAACAGAGTCCTCCACAAGGAGAATGAGTAACAATAACTTTGAGAGTGGTAGACAGAAAATTAGGTAAGGAAGATAGCATACCTCTCCAGAATCCCCTTCTAGATCACTCCTGAGGCAATAAGCAGGCCAGTGTACATTGACTTGATGGTCTAGGGAGAGTTGTCATTTCCATATATTTCTTACTGAGAAGAAATAACCCTTTCCTCTTAATCCTCCCAATCAGTGAAGGGCCCTTGCATAATAATCCATCCTTAGACTTCTAGGAAAGGGTTTGTTCAGAAAAACTTCCGCTTGGTTTGGTTTGGCCATAGAAACTCATGAACTGACATCACAGAGAGGAAGAGTGAGGAGAATGATCATATGAGCAAGAGGAAATAATTAGGACAGCAATATCATAGTAAACTAGATCTTTATAGAGAAAGAGGATCGCATACTTACCTCATGGGAACAAAACTCTTCTTTGACCCAGGACCAGAATGGTGGCTCCAGCAGAATGAACTCTTGGCCAGAATTGCAAGCTAAGTTAAAGAGGAGTCTGGCAGTACTTTCCACTTTCTCTTTATTCTTTCATTTCACTAAGTTACCATATCAGAAACATATGTCCTATATATTAAAGCTGCAAAGGCAACCATTCCCTGGTGCTGTCCTCTTTTTTCATCTGTAAGGGTTACACAGATGTAACAGATGAGGGTTCATTTTGTGAGTCCTTATCAACCTGTATGCTTAGGATTTATGCACTTTTCTGTATGTGTTATATTTCAATAATGAAGTTTATTAGAAAAACAAACTCAATGAGGGCTAAGCAGCATAAAAGAAAAATGAAAGAGCTAAATGGTGAGCTGAAAAATGGAGCAAGTATCCTTACAGAACAGGACACAAAGAATAAATAGATGAAAAGTGAGCAAGAGAAGTTAAGAGACTTGGATGAGATATTTGCAAGTTTGAAAATGTGTTTAATGATGCATGAGTCTCCTGGGTTAGTCAGAAGGAATAAAATAGAAATAATGAAGTAAATCCTCAAGCAAATGACAAAAGAAATAACACCTGAAAAAAAAAAAAAAGGAACGCCATCTTAGATTGAAAGGGAGTACTGTGCACCAAACAGGATGAAACAACTTCACATATTTGCATAAAGTTATGACATTTTGGCACATTAAAGATTTAAAAAATGCAAAAACTATTCTAAAGAATCAAAACAGATAACTCACAGATTTTCACCTGTAGTCCTAGATGAGAAAAAACAATGAAGCAAAATCTTCAGAGTATTGAAGGGAAAAGAACTTCGGTCTAGAGTTAAGACTCAGCCACAGCTGGTGAGGGTTTCAAGCATGCAAGGTATAGAACACACTCAATAGCCCTCTTTAAAGAAATGTTCTCTCTTGCAGGGAGAGCCCTGTTTTTCTAAAGTGTTCATTCTTTCTCCATGCAATTCAGGGATGAGGCAAGACAAACTCTTATCATACATCTTCGGAACTCTTTTCCTCTTTCCTACAGGTAGGCAACAAGCTGGTTCAGTGGGGGTGTCCTATGAAGTCTATAGCTGACACCGAAGCTGGAAAGAAAACTGCAGGTAGCTGCTGTCCCACTTCCACATATTCTCGCCAGAAAGGCCACTGCCCTGAGTTTTCAGCGTAACAGTATTCATTCTTTTTGCACAACACCCAGTGCTCCATGCAAAACGTGCCCTCCCCATTGCCCTGAGTTTTCAATCATAAGATTGGTTAAGTATCCCTGCTGCCCTAACTTCTTCAAGCCTGCTAAAACAGTGCAGCCATGAGCTCTCTGCCCTAGGGCATGACCCATTGTGAATCCTGCTTTGCCAGGTTCAAGAACAACTCTCTGTGGAGACTAAGTGCGTTCTTGGAAGGCGTTCTTGTAAATGTGGTCCAACAAGCCAAGTGTTACCCATATCACAAGTTGGTAATGGTGTTTGCCCTCACCTTCCAGCCCTCAAGAAAAGGTAGATCTTAAATCATAGTAATCCCATTCCCCTTGACATTTGTTGGTATAAAAAGGGCTGGGTAACTCAGTCCTGGACAATTCTATTTGAGAAGTGTGCTGGGGGACCATGTGAAAGTTCTCCTTTCTTTTCAAGAGGTCCAGAGGGGAAGAGGCAGCGTACTCTTTCCTTGGACATTATCATGTCTGCCTGTGATATCTGGGATTGTGGCAACCATGGTAAAGAAGGGAGTTAATCCCAGAGCAGATGAGAAAGGTGGAGAACAGCAGCACGAGATGAGAAGAATCATTCCTTCAGATGGTATCTTTGCATGCGGCTGCCCTATCTCGGGACCTGTTGGTGAGATCATTAAATTCCTTTATTTTTAAAACCATCTGAGCAAGGATGTGTGTTACCTGTTGCCCAAAATTTCTTAACTGAAACATATAGAACTCAAGAAATTTAACATCCACAGATCCTCTCAGAGAGAGTCTACTCTAGAAAGAAGCAACTCTAGAGAGAAGCAGGAGGTTCGATACCAATGATAAGCAAGGAAATGAGTGAAATGTAATTCCAGGCATAAAGAAGAAAGAACACAAAACAAATATTTGCGAGCATTTTACTATAATATCCCACAGAATTAAACAGGTGCTAAACAGACTTTAGATGGTCTTCTATGAGAGAAATAGAGGAATTCTTTTGGAAGTTTAAAGGAAGATTTACAGAGGAGGCAGCATGTGGGCAAGACCTTAAAGAGCAGTTCGTGATGCAGGGGCAAGGGGAGACCCATGGGAAGCTGGCATCTCAGCAGCTGGTGAACTTACAGCAATGATTGTTCCGAAAAGTCCCAAGTCCAAAGTGCTCTCCTGCCTACAATATGCTTCAGAAATAAAACAGCAAATATTAGCACACCTTTGCTACCCAGAGGCAGGGCAAACATGTTTTTCAGTGTGGCAATCTGGGTTCTGTGTGTCCAGAAAAAATAAGAATGGGGGAAGGGGTCAAAGGAAGGGCACCTTAAACCATCTAAAGGGCAGAGGCACTTCCGGGGATGTGATGATAGACTAGGAAATGAGGGGTTTTCTGCCAGACTGACAGCAAGCAAAGCAAGAAGGCTTTTTGAGAGACTTGCACAATCTCAAAGGAGAGTGGAAAGGGTAAACATGAAATAGTTCACTGAAGAAGTTTTTATTTTAATGGGGTTAGTGAACTAACCCCTAAAAAGCCTACTGAATTAAAGTAAGAAAATAAAGACGAAAATCAAGTAAGCGAACCAAAATCTGTATTCGTTCCCTACTTCTGCTACTTATTAGTTACGGAACTTTAGCAAATCAATCTGTCCCATCTCAGTGACCTCAGTGAAAAGATGTCACCTTCCCAATTCATTTTGTAGGATTATCTTGGGGTCTGGGTAGGCAACATAAGTGATCGGGGCTGGAGAAAAATTTTAGAGTCTTTGAGGCATAGAAGGCATCTGCTTTGTTAGAACATATATATATTTTTTTAACGATTTTATTTATTTATTTGACAGGGAGAGAAATCACAAGTAGGCAGAGAGGCAGGCAGAGAGAAAGAGGAGGAAGCAGGCTCCCGCTGAGCAGAGAGCCTGACACGGGGCTCGATCCCAGGATCCTGGGATCATGATCTGTGCCAAAGGCAGAGGCCCAACCCACTGAGCCACCCAGGCGCCCCTAGAACATATTTTTGATATGTGGCAAGATTGGCCACTCAGGAAAGATGACCCGGAACACTAAAATGTTGGAGAATGGAAAGTTCAGTTTCCAGGGTGATTGTGGCACAGAAGGCAGGAAGCCACCAAGTTTAGCTCAGGCAAACTTCGAGAACATTGTAGGCAAGGAACCAAGTAGGAGGTGGAATTGGAGACACATATAGAAAGGAATTATTAGATTTTTGAATGGTATGGGAGCTATGCCAAGACTTGCAGCTTTGGTCTGGAGGCTGCAATTAAGGGTGAGCTTAGAAGGGAAAAATGAAATGGAGGAAAGAACCTGAACCTTTTTTGAAGCTGTAACGACATAATTTGCATGTTCAACCCCAGAGGTTCCACTACACCACAGGAAAACTGTTTATGTACTTTCCTATCTTTATGAAGCTTGGCAAAGGTGGTGGTGGATGGAATGTCTGGGAAAAAAAAGGCAGAGGATAAGATCTCAGGCCCGTGGCATGGGCAAGGACATGAGGAGCCTCCCTGCCTAATTTGTCCCTGGAGCCTTTCTCTCTCCAGATCCCACTCTGGAAATTAGGTGTGTAAACATACTTGAAAATTGTTAGAGGCACTTCGAATTATCTGCTGGTTTCCCACCTCTAAAAGACTAGACAAGTTATTCTTCTACTTTCAGGTCATTTCAAAAATTTGTGAGTTTTGTTTTTTGATTGTCACACTGATTGGGAAACATTACTAACATTTACCAGGCAAATGTTAGGGATATTGACATGTTGCAAGGCAGTCCTGGCACAAAGCTGTACAGAAAATAATATGTCCTTTGGGACAGTACTGCACAATGAAGAATTGTTCCGTACATGACTTTTGAATAGACAGTCATGAATTTGGACAAGCCTATGTATCCTTTCAACTAAAAATCTAATTCCATTTTATATATAAGCACAATATATTTACTACACAGTTTTAACACACCCTAAGTTTTCTAGGAATAAAACATTATGCCTTGCTCAGAACTTTTTTTTTTTTAACTTGTTCATTATTTTGGAAATTTATGGAACTGTTGGAGAATTGCAACATTGCTCAGTGGATTTAGTTGTCTATATAACACATTTGTCTTGGTTTGTGTTTATAGCTGTTGAAGTTAAAGGTGGTTCTCTATCTAATGCCAGCTTCTGACTATGTCATTACGTCTTTCAATGTAGTTATTCCCAAGCAAATCGGAATACACATTATTAGAATATATGTTATTTTATTAAAAATCATTCTCCCTTTATTTCTAATTTACATCATGCTTAAGGCATTATCTTGACTTTTAAAAAATAGGTGTATATAGGTTATATTGTCTATTTTCATTTTAGGATTTTAAAAGGGACTTAACGAAATACTTGTTAAAAGGTGCCATCAAGCCCAATAGGGTTGTGAAACACTAGGCTAAAAGGTAATAAAAAAAGAAGAAGTCATGAATGTGGGTTGTGTTAAATGTCCATTGCCTATACATTGTATCTCTCCCCAGTTTAGCTGAAGAAAAATTATAAGTATTCAGGTCAAGGAGGGCCAAAACAAAACAAACAAACAAAACAACAACAAAAAACACAACTTTTGGGGTTGACCATAAGTGCCTCAACGTAAGATTTTCAGTCCTTTGGTTTTAAAACTGGAATTTGTCAGTTCACAATACCAGACAATCCAAAAGAAAAATAAAAACAAAACCCAGAATCTCTCTGGGCTTCTCAGGCAACAGAAAAAAACTTCCAAGTGCTCAGGAGACTGGAAGTGAAGCAAAGCCAAGTAAGATCAGAGACATCTGCTTTCCTCCGTGGAGAGTTAACAAACTCCAGATCACAAGGGCTGCACAAAAGAAGAAAATAGGTCAAAATTCTGATTGTTTATGGTAAAATTTTGTCCTTCTTAGAGATGAAATTTTGATACACGCTACAACACGGATGAACCTTAAAAGCATTATGTTTGGTGAAATAAATCAGACAAAAGTCAGACTGATCAAATATTGTATGATTCCAGCTTAATAAGAGATACCCAGAATGGGCAAATTCATATAGAAAGAAAGTAGAATAGAGGTTATCAGGGGCTGGGGGGGGTGGGCGGTGAGAAACAAAATGGGGAGTTAATAATGGGCACAGATTTTTCTTGGGGACAAAAGTTTTAGATATAGATAGTGGTGATGATCACACAAAATTGTGACTATATTTAATACCACTGAATTGTATACTTAGGAACGGCTAAAATGATGCACACTATGATATATATACTTACAATACAAGATTAAATTAAAAAACAAAGTTTGCCCTTTTTTTTTTGAAAGTTCAACCTCCAAAAACAGTGCTATAGAGTCTTTTTTTTATATATTTTATATATATATATATATTTTTATAGAGTCTTTTTAACTCTAAGTATAAAAAGACTTAGAGGTTTAGATTTTTAAAACTTTATACCTTCCTACTCACATTCTTTCTAACTCTGTCTATTGAGCCATAAACACCATTTTATTAGGGGAGGAAAAATAGAACAAGAAAGTCTTGTGAAGGAAACTTTCACATCGTTGTTTACTCTCAGATCCTCAAATGCTGCTTTTAAAATAAAGCAGAAAAGACGACCGGTTGACATGTATGGAAGATTTATCATGCTCCAAATAAATTTTAATGAATGCAAAAGGCCTTAAACTCTTTTTCTTGGACTGTCTCGCCTGCTACTCCCTTTGAAAGCAGTTTAATTTCTGTGAGCAGTTGGAGGCTGGGGCCTGTGCTTGCTAACACAATCACACACATGACCATTTCCTTTTGGCAGAAAAAAGTCATAAAAAAATAAGGTAATCTGCTCCAATATCTAATTTGGGGGTTTGGTTTGGTTTTCTAGCTAATTTTTTTCAACTAAAACAGTTTTCTAAAAATTATTTTTCCAGATACTTTTCCTTACAATTTTCATCCTAAGAGCAGATTTCCACCTGGTGGACAGAAACTCAAGAAGACCCGGTCCTACACGGGGCCTGTCACCTCTTCTACCAAATACAGAGGCTCGAGGTCCAGGCTGATTTGTCCTCCTCACGGGGCCTCAGTCTCTCTAAACCCATCTCCCATCTGTGACTGAAGTCAGGCTTCCTTGGGCTATGATATATATATATATTTAGATTTTATTTATTTATTTGACAGACAGAGATCACAAGTAGGCCAAGAGGCAGGCACAGAGAGGAGGAAGCAGGCTCCCCGTTGAGCAGAGAGCCCGATGCGGGGCTCAATCCCAGGACCCTGAGATCATGACCTGAGTGGAAGGCAGAGGTTTTAACCCGCAGAGCCACCCAGGTGCCCCGGGCTATGTTATATTTTTAAGTCTCTTATTTTCTGGTTGAGGAACTACTTTGAATAAGGTATCTACATTCTTAGTTTTGTTACCCTGGGAAGGAAAATTGTAAACCATATAACATTAGCCAGAGATCTATCACCTCTTTGTTCTACTGGTCAAGTTGTGGGGTGGACCATTAAGTATATACTGACGGGCAGGCAAGCCGATGCCCAGTACCGCACAGAGCTGCCGACCTGGGCGTTCCCATCAGAGGTCAGAGGCCAACCAAAGCCGTATCAGCCTCTCCATCACCAAGGTAGAGCAATAGAAACTTCAATAAAATCTGCTTCTTGAGGACATCAAAGTTTTTTTTTTTCTTTTTTAATTTTATGGGTAAGGCAAATAATAGAGTCTTTGTATTTTATCAGAAAAGTTAATGAAGTTTACTTCTTTAGAACTTGGAGTGAATAGTAAACAAAATTATGTTGTCACTCTTCCTGGAGCACATCGAGTGCCGTCACATTTAGCAAACTTATTCCTTCTCCTGGGAATACAGCGCTTGATAGCTCCTGCAGAAAGAGCCAGAGAACAGAATAATAGGATGTGTTGGGGGCCATGTGTGAGGGGAAAGAGAAGCAGAATCGGCTTTTAAAGTATTGGTGACCTTTAGGGAAACTGATTTGGGGCCACCCTGTGTGTCGGTGGGAACTTTGTTCCAAAATGCAGTGGGAGAGCCTGAGTCCTCAAGTCTCTGGCCAAGCAGAGTCTAGGTGGCTGGGCACAGAAACAGGTGTAGCCCTTCCCCGGGGGGACAGCACTAAATTGTGAAATGACTTTGGGTAATCACACCTGACCATAGCATGCACAGGGAGGAGAAAGAGGAGTCTGGATAGCACCGTGACGACACACACCTGTGGTTCCCTGATCCCATTTCTATGGGGCTCTGGCTTCTGCTAACAGCTTCTGGGAGCGAAGTCCTCACAAGATGATGACTAATAGCCAAAACAGGGAGACGGCGCGCAGTGGGCAGGTCACAACACCCTACCCAGAGTTTGGAAAGTTGTCCCCCAAATGGCAACAGGTCTTTGAGAGTAAACAATTTTGTTCACTTTGAGAAAGAACTATTTATGATCAAACATGACAGGCATACAACGCTGGAAGAAACAACTTTACGGGCTGCAGGAACTAGAGGGAGAGTTTACCCAGAGGCTGGTCCCAGTGCTCAGCACTGAAAAGCTTTCTCCCCCCATGGTCTTTGGCAGGAGATGGTACTCACTGGCGGGAGAACTGGTTGCATTGTTTTTCCCTTGTCCCTAGTAAAGTTGCTCTGCACTCTGGCTGGCGTCCTGCTGGATCCTCACCACCGACTACATTTCCAGTGGCATGTGGGGTGTAGCTGGCGGGAGAACTGGGTTCTCTTGTGGTCAAGGAGCATTCAAAAGATCAAGAGAAGGAACAGCCACGTCAAGGCCTGGCTTGTCGGTGGGACCTGCCTTTGCCAGAAACCACGGGACGCCCGACCCCAGTACAAGGAAGGCCACACGGAGAAGCTGGCAAAGGAACCGGCCATCGGCAGAGCAAAGGAAGCAGCTTCTGCGGGTTTTTGAAGTGGCTACACTGCCAATGTTACACAATGTGATACAATGGAAAAAAAAAATGTTGTCTTTCTTGCTCTTCCAAATTAAGACAGCATTTCCTTGAAAAATTAATACAACTAAGTTTTTTAGAGTGAAAAATGATCTGGAGTGATCTGCCCATTAGCTGATGAAATAAATGGAATACGAACACTTGAAAGGGAAGCGGGGAAATTGCAGTTTCCCTCAGCTCCCTCCCAACGCTGGGACAGACAAGCTTGTTTCATCCTGGTCAGGAGCGTGTGGTTTAATGGTCAGAGGACAGGCAAGGGAGTCAGAAAGTCTGGGTTGCATTCCCAGCTTTGCCACTGACTCACTGGGTGACCTTGACCAATGGTGTACCCTCTGTGTCCCCATCCAGAAAATGGGGATTTAATGACAGCCCCCAGAAAAGAATGTTTGAGCCGTTTCTAGGTACATGAGGTTAGAGATTTTGAGGTTCCAGGCAGTGGAAGACGGCAAGTTTTCCAAATTTAATTCTCCTACACAAAGAAGCATGGCTGAGAGCTTTTAGAAACAATGGGGGTCGAGAACACGATAAATCCCTGTAACTGTCAGAGGTAGCCTTTGATATACAGCTTTAAAAACTTTCAAATCTCCAAAGCCACCTTGTCACCTTCCAAAGTTTCATGTTATTGGACCCTGTGAATTTATTTGAAAACAATTTAAAATTAAATTCCATGGCCTTGAGTCATCTCCTGCCAGCCACTAAATACTAAGATGAAAATCTCTTGTGACATTTAACACAATGGCTGTTCAGAGGTCTTACACTGGATATTTTAAAGAGTTTTACATTTTGGTTTGCTGCTTTCCATAAGAGCCATAATAATTTGAAACACTATTAATTACTTTTCAGCCAGAAACCGAATACCTCAGATTTGGGATGAGAGCATATTCCTCTTTCATTGGGTCTGATTTTTTGCTTATCGGAGAGATACTGTTTCTTGTGAGGAGCCCAGGTGATTCTGTGAGAACAGTAGCTAACAGAACAGTGTCAGGAAACCTGCATTCTGGCCCTGGCATCTCCATCCTGGAGAGTAAGTGACTTACTCCCTCTAGGCAGCAGTTCCCTATCTGGAAAATGAGAGTGAGTCTCACAACTGGTTGTTGTTGCTCTTGCCATAGAACCCTTCTTTCAAATGATGCTTTATGCATCATTCCAGGACTAAAAAGATGGAGGAAACAGATCTCAGTTCCTCTCTCTTCTGCTGACAGGCACCGGTCAGTAACTTTGTGAAACCCAACATGAATACCACCGGCTAGAGTCCCTCAAGTCGCTTTGTATGTGAGAGTCTGTGGGTGAGAAGAGGGAGGAGGAGCTGGGTCTGTTTACAGCCAAGCCATGAGGGTTAGTGACGACGGCTGGATCCAGAGATGCCCATTTCTGGTTTAAGTCCAGTCATTAAAAATAGAAGGTCTTAAAAGGTTGGATGAAAGCCACTTTGTAGTACTTCTTTTAATGAGCCCTTGGCCTGTACCCACATAGAGTTCATATAGTTACTCTCAGTTAACTCTAACACCCTGTTCCTTACTCACTCCTGATAAATAAAATGTACTGTATTTGTGCACAGAATCTTTTCCTTGCATGAGTGGTTTCCTTTAAGGGAAACAAAACCCTGATAAACTATTTTCTGCTGTTAAGAGATACTTTTCTCCCCAAAATGAAAATATATTTAAGAAACTATGAAAGATGATCATGCTTACTAGAAAAATTATATGACATATAAAGTAAGATAAATTCACCTATGATCTCAAGTACACTGTTGCTTACCTAAGTACTACTGCTGCTAACATTTTCACATATTTCTCTGAAGGCTTTTTCTATGCATAATCTCTCAGACATCACATAAAACACTATTTTTAAAAAATTCATTTGTTTATACAACTATAGATCTCCTGAATACATATATATCCTGAAAAAAAAAGCATACACACACATATTTCACTGTCCATAGAGATAGATAGATTTCTTAATTTTCAGTGGTTTTACAGAATATTCCAGTTCACGCATGTATCATCAGTTTGGTCATTGATGGAATTTTAGTTTTCCTAATACTCATTTTTATGAACAGTAATGTGATGAACATCTTTGTATATATATATTTTTAGTGTATGTATTCAATTATTTCAATTGAATATATTTTCTAAAGTAGAACTCGGTCAAACTGTACACACGTAAACAGTTATCATATTGGCCATCACAACTGTTGTTATAACCATATTAGTAAAATGTGCCATCTGGTATGGAAATACTGAATGACTCTTGCATTCCACTAGAAAACTGCTTTTTAAAATTGATTTTAAAATGCTTGTTTTTATTGGTAAATGACCAAACTGAATCCTCTGGAAGGAGTAATAATTGTCCAGAACTCATTTAAGAAAAATGGTTAGGCAACCCAATGAGTGTATTTTTAGCTGCATTAGGGAGTTTGTAAGGCTCATGATTATTTTGAAACTCGAAGAATACAGATTCCTTTCCCTTGCTCACTGCGAATGATATCCCTCTCTCTACTTTCATTTTAAAATATTCACATGACCCACATTTTTTGAAACAATGGCTAGATGCAGACAAAAGTGGGGTAAAATTGATGGATAGCAGTAAAATGTTTAACTGGGAAGCAATTATACCACAATCTATCCCTCTTTTAAGTAACAGTAGGCTCAAGAATGACTTGCTTCTGAAGGATGAAATTAAATTGAGACCATCACTTTGATTTTACTGAACCAGTTAAAGAAGAAGTACTATTATTTTTGTGCTCTGAATTGATCTCCTGCACTACACAATGCCGGCCTGTCACTCACGGTGGCAACATAGACAAGAGAGTCACTTTGATCTCTAGAAAGTTAAAGTTGCAGGCAGGAATCAGTGTGAATGAGAGTTCCTTCCTATGTCCAAACTCGAGGACACAAAATGTGCAGGACGGGAGGAAAACCTATCCTGTGACAAATGGGGGAGCTACTTTCAGCAGTAACTGGTCTTTTGTGTAATAAACACTGTTCAAGATACATGGGTGACCGAAGACTCTTATTCTAGGAATACTGGTATCATTATTTCAAAATTTGCCATCTTTTTCGTTAATTAAAAATATAAACCAAGGGCTTCTGGGTTAGTTTGAAACTTAGGATTCTTAATGAGGGAAGTTAGCAAAGGGGTTAATTAACAGCATCTATAAATGTTCAAGTTACCCATTATTCTCTCCGGAATAAACAGAAAGGACAACAGATCAAGCCTAAGAAGGTCTCTATAACCATAATTTGCCATACCTCTATGAGTTGGGATTAACACACTTCATGAAAATTTGAAGAGACTATGGCCCATGTGAACCAACCTACCGATCTGGAATTGCTTATAATGGAAAAGAAATATTTATGAATGGAAGTAGACATGAGCTTTAAGAATACAAGTGCTGTTACAAAGAAAAGTCTGATTTATTCTTGCTTTCCACCTCTGTTCTACCCCCTCTTACTTCCCTTCCACCCTCTCTCCCCAGAATACAGTTTTAAGTTTAATCCAGAACTGTAAATTAGATGTTAGAAAAATTTGGGGGGGTGTACACATATATTTTAACTAGTGTGATGGGATTATAAAAAATATCAATTTCCCTAGAACATTTTTATTATTGTTGTTGTTGTTATTATTATGTAGTAAAGCAATAGAAGTTTATTAGGTGAGGTTTATTAAAGTGAAGAAGTTTATTAAATGAAGATACAGAAAAAGCTCTGGAGAGTGAGAGGAGTCCAAACAGGGTGGTGAAAAAGAGTCTGGGTTGGTCTTTTATAGAAAGCTAACCAGGGAACTTAAATCCTTTAACATCTCTATTGACAATGCCTTCAAGGCTTACTTCCTTTTTAGGGTGTGGTTATTCTTTGTTGGGCACAGGTGATTATCATAAAGACACCCACCCCACACCACCCACCCTGCAGGCCTAGGGCAGGGTGGTCTTAGGACCGTGCTCCCCCATCCCTTCCCTAGAACATTGTTAATAATAAGATTGTTTGGCTGGTTGGTTTGGCTTTTAATGAGGAAGGAGGATGAAGGTGGGCATCCAGAAAACTTTTTCAGTCCCTTGAGTCTGTACCATACTTTAGGCTTTGCCTCATTCCAGTGTTAGAAAGCCCTGGGCAATTATCCTCTGTCATCCTACAGATAATCTCTATTGAGAAGAATGTTTGTTCTAATGATGAGTAGATACAGCTCCTGTATTTATTTGCCTAGTTTCTCCAACATCTACAAAGAGGTATTCCACCTCAATGTTAACATTATTTATTTTGTCTTCCTGATAACATTGTAGCCTACTTGATTTTTTTTTAAGACTTTGTTATACATTTTTTACAGACATTCATTAATAACGAAAAATTCTAAAAAGATATATTCATGCCAAATAATTCTTCCTAAGGGAATTCGAGCTTTCTTTGTGTTCTGTTGGCCAGAGCTGGTATTTGCATGAATTAAAAAATGGCTCAGTGGGTTAAGCCTCTGCTTTCGGCTCAGGTCATGGTCTCAGGGTCGTGGGATAGAGCCCCGCATCAGGCTCTCTGCTCAGCGGAGAGTCTGCTTCCTCCTCCCTCTGCCTGCCTCTCTGTCTACTTGTGATCTCTGTCTGTCAAATGAATAAATAAAATCTTAAAAAAAAAAAAAAGGTAGCCACTGACAATAACTGATTAGTTGAGGGACGGAGATCTAACACAGCAGCCCCTTTGTCCTCTGCGTTTATCTGTCAAATTGCCTAAAGAATTTAACATTAGGATCATTCTTGAATAGCCTTCTTAAGAACCCAAGAGTTTGAATTTACATGGGAGAAGAAACATTGCCTGGTTAATAACAGAGCCAGGTGAATTTATACGATTACCCCCAATATCCCACTTAGTAGAAACAAGACTCAGGACAAGAATTGAAAGGAAATTGGTAGAGGAAGTGTGGGAACAGAGGTTCCTGCCTAGACCCAGTCTTGGATGCCCGCAGAATGGCTCAAGGATGCTGGGTCTTACTCGTCCCTACTGCCTAGCACAGGGTCTGCTGCTGAATGAATGAATAAAGGAATGAATGTGTGGGTGTCAAGGCGAGAGGGTGTTTAATAAGTGTTGATAGTGGAGGCAGCCTCATAAAAATTACAGTAGATGGATGGGGGGTGGTGTGGATGTATAGGGAATAACCGTTTAATTTTTTTAAGGGTGACTCTGAAGACCGGGAATTTGTTTGGGAAACAGTGCTCCTTAGCAGTGGCCTCTCCAGGGATCTGCTGAGTGTGGAAATGACTGGTTCCTCTTTCATGGCTTTTCTTTCTGTACACTAACCCGCAGAGTCATCCATGTTTTCCTGGGGCCACTACACAGAACACCACCAATTAACTCAGTCCTCTGTCCAGTAGACGGTGCTGTTGTTCTCCTTCCTTGCTGGTGGGGCATCAACCTGGGTTCATACCAGGTTTTCATAAAAATGTTCTCAGATATTAGGGCGAGGGTTTTTTTTTTGTTTGTTTGAAACATGGTTTCTGTTTTGATTGTTTTGTTTTTCTCCCCAAGCTAGATGGAAAAATATCTTTGCACTTGGCACCCCTCTCATCTTTTCAAGTGACATATGGGGGGCGAGGTGCAGAAGACTTATGAGATATTCACATTTTTTCACCACAATCCCAAACCTCTCTAGGGTGGGATCCTGACACCGTTAGCTGAATTAAGCAACTGGGGGGTGATGAGGAGGTAATGGTGGTTAAGTAACTTCCAGTCATCAACCACCATCCTGTTTCAGTTGAGGGCCCCAAGTAACACACTTGGTGGGAGGCCTGGGCTGAGCAGGATGGGTCTTCCACCCAGGGAGCCAGAGAGAACACAAGGCCATTGTCAAGTAAGGTGCAGGGGCTGCTGCAGAAGGTTCCAGCAGCAGCTGTCCCCGAATGCCCACTGCCAGGGAGTCCACAGAGCAGCACTGGCTGTGACCTCAAAGGGATAGAGGAAGCTGCCACCCTGGTCTGGGGTCAACCTGTGTGTGGTGACAGGGAAAGAAATGTGGACTTTGGCTGAGTGAAGAGAGGAAACATGGGAACCCAGGAGACAAGCCATCTGGGTTTGTTGAAGATTTACCACTAGCCAGGGAGGTCAATGTTTCTTGTCCCTCAAGATGTGGAATACGAAGCCCCAGTCTGTGAGCTGCTTTGAGAAGTCTCACTCTCTATTGGGTACCATCACGACAAATAAAACGAGCTCTTTCGTGGGCGAGAGAACTAACTGTTGGGGCCTTTCCATGGAGAGTAAAAGCACATCAAAGGAAGAAGTCATTTCACAAGCACAGATTTCTCCTTGACTTTGATTGTGGTAAAACAAATTTGCAACTAGGAATTACAGAAAACCCTCAAAGGGAGGAATTACTTCATAAATGTTTTAATTACAGCTGTGAATGATGGAAAGCAGGTTGGACCACAGAGAGGAGCATCAGGGGTTTTTTGTTGTTGTTGTTTTTTAAGTATTTTATTTATTTATTTATTTGACAGACAGATATCACAAGTAGTCAGAGAGGCAGGTAGAGAGAGAGAGGAGGAAGCAGGCTCCCTGCCAATCAAGAGCCCGATGTGGGGCTCGATCCCAGAACCCTGGGGTCATGACCTGAGCCGAAGGCAGAGGCTTTAACCCACTGAGCCACCCTGGCGCCCCGAACATCAGGGTTTGAATCCAGTGTCTTCCATCTTCTAGTTGCAATGGATTTGAGTAAGTCACAAACTCTGAGTTTCTGCTTCATTCCTATAAAATGGGGATAATCATTCCTGTCCCATCTCATCGTAGTGCTGTGAGGGTTGCATTTGGAAAACAGCCTTTCAGTTTTAAAGTTCCATAGAGGGCAAATATTTATATTTGTTAGATATCAGATTCTTCTCCTCTTATTTCCCAGATGCCTTCCGGGCACTGCCCAAAATACAGAAATTTAACACGGAGCAAATACAAAAGCAAACAGACAAAACAAACAAACAAAAACCAACCCATGAGCAAACAAAAAATCACACAGTTATTGAGCAAACTTTGTGATGAGATGATTTCACAATGCAGCAAAATGATGGACATTCCCAGTCCTATATAGCTAGGGTTCCAAAGCACAGCTAGTTGCATGTCATTGTAAAGACGGCTTTCAGAAATTTTCAACATTTAGCTTTTCCATAACTTAACCCATGGTTTCTTAGCTGATTAGCACAGATATGAACCAGAAAAGATCGTTCTGTGACCTCAGAAGGTTGAACAAATAATACTCTATCCAGGTTGTAATTACACAAGAGATATAACCAAGACAAATGTGAGACCATTTGTTAATAACCCCTGAATGCTGCAATAAACTGTTCATATCAAATTGATCGCTACAGAAAGTAAAATAAAAAAGGAATAAAGATATTATAACCTGCAATATGAAGTAAAACTCTAAGAAATAGATGCAACTTCTATAACTGATAGAAATGCTCTAGGAATAGTGGGGAAACGAGTTTTGATAAAGGGTTTTCAGTCCTTCAGAAAAATCCCCAAAGTGAGCTGCCTTACATCATTTTTATAACAAGACAGGATATAAAATAGTGCAGATAGCCACGAAAATATGTCCACAATTCTTCCCTGCCCCTGTTTTTAGGCTGTCTCTACTTGGCCAAAGGGAATAAAGCTTTAGAATAAGTGGCTAGTCAAAGAAAATAATTTAAGGAAACCAAGTAGTCATTCCATCTAAAAACTAAAGACAAACATTAAAACAAGGTGTTTTTGCTGTTTCTGTGCCTCCCTTGCTCCTCACTGTCCCCTCTAGCCCATAAGAGTACTTTGGAGACCTTGGTCGTCTTCTCCACACCTCTTGGTTCTACACGTGCTGGTCTCACTCTGCATAACTGAGATGGCCCCAGGACTGGGAAGGCAAAGGAATTCTGACATGAAAACTGTAGGAGCTATTTAAAAACCTCTTAATCACAGAATTTAATTCGACTTCCAAATAAATGCCTAAGATCAGGGGAAGAGCTGATTAAATTTAGATTCAGCAGCTCAGTGAACTATATTATGCAGCCATTTAAATAAATGGAAAATGTTTATAATATAATGTAAGGGAGAGTTAGTAGAATTCAAAATATGATTGCACCTTATCTGAAACTTGTGTTATGTGGAAGGTAAAATGTTATAAGAAAATACTGGATTGTGGGGTTGTGTGCTTGCTGAAAACTTAACCAATTTTAATACTATTTTGGAATTGCAAGTAAAAACACTAATGTTGCTTTTTTCAATTTAAAAAATGGTTGTTCAGACTGTCATTTTGATCTCCGTAAAAATCCAGGACCTCTTCAGTGTTTAATTTACGGCAGGTATCTGATTTTCTAGTACATTCTGGAAGATCTTGCATTCAGACTGTTTAATATTTTGCCCTGGGTGACATCCTCAATTCTACTGCTGCCCTCCCAAGTGCAATGTTGCCTGAATTTAACAACTGTTTAATCTACTTCTCTATTTCTGCATATTTCTAAACTTTTAAGAGGTACATATGTAATAATTAGTTTAGTAATGAGCACCATGACATCTTTCCATTTCACTTAAATTTGATTTTTAAAAATTAATTTGGCATTTCTAAAACACATGATAGAAAGTGCTGACCCTATAAGAAAATAGAAACCAGGGGCACCTGGGTGGGTCAGTGGTTTAAGCCTCTGCCTTTGGCTCAGGTCATGATCTCAGGGTCCTGGGATCAAGCACCGCATCAGGCTCTCTGCTCAGTGAGGAGCCTGTTTCTCCCTCTCTCTCTGCCTGCCTCTCTGCCTACTTGTGACCTCTCTCTCTGTCAAATAAATAAATAAAATATTTAAAAAAAAAAAGAAAATAGAAACCAGTGCAATGATGAAGGAAACTTTGATAAACAAAGTTGCTCTCATGTTCCTGAAAATCATTTGATTTTAGATCAAGTCAACCTGTAGTGAGAACCTGTGTAGCACAATATACCACACCAGACCTATGTAAGGACTTCTTGCTCACCTCTCCCCAGATTCTATGTCATAGGATTATTATTTTTTAAATTTTATTTATTTATTTGACAGAGATCACAAGCAGGCAGAGAGGCAGGCAGAGAGAGAGGGGGAAGCAGGCTTCCTGCTGAGCAGAGATCCCGATGTGGGGCTGGATCCCAGGACCCTGAGATCATGACCTGAACCGAAGTCAGAGACTCAACCCACTGAGCCACCCAGGAGCCCCTACGTCATAGGATTATTATCTCTATTCTACAAGTGGGCACATTGAGGCTCAGAGAAGTTCAGCTATTTGCAACCATCATAGAGATGGTGAGAGGCTCAATTTGAACTTGAATCATCTCCATTTCAGATCCAGGGCTCTTTCCATTATAACTTGCTCTAATACATTACATGTGATAAATTCATCTTTTTTATATAAATGGGGTTTTTTGTTTATTCTTTTAAATTCAAGTAATAACCTTCAAAATAATCATCTCAAAACAAATATGAAGATCAATATGAGAAAGGCAAAATATTAAGAGATTGAAGGTAGTAAAAAATAGAAGGTAGTACTAGAAAATGAGGTAGCTAAAGTGGTAATATAACAAAGGGTGCTAACAAAACTATTTGATTCTAAAATCAACATGCTAGAGTGAGTGTAATATTATGCACCATATGGGTTGTAGATTGGTTTCTACCAACCAAGGTTAAGTACGGGCATATCTCTTAGTTCCAGTTATTGAAGGACTCAAGGCTGACAGATTTAAAACAAGTATCCCCTGTCTAATTAGGGAAAGTGGCACTGCCCAGGGGGTAAGATGAGTGCCTTCTCTCTCTCTCTCTTTTTTAAGTTTTTATTTGAATTCCAATTACTTAACATATAGTGTAATATTAGTTTCAGGTGTACAATAGTGATTCAACACTTTCATACAATTCCTGGTGCTCATCACAACTGTACTCCTTAATCCCCATCACCTACTTCACCCAACACCCTTCCCCACCTCCCCTCTGGTAACCATCAGTTTGTTCTCTATAGTTAAGAATCTATTTCCTGATTTGCCACTCTCTCCTCTCTTTGGTCATTTGTATTGGTACCTTTTTTTGTTTGTTTAATGTTTAATGTGGGGCTTGAACTCATGACCCTGAGATCAAGAACCGAGCTGAGATTAAGAGTCAGATGCTTAATTGACTAGGCCATCTATGCACTTCTTCTTTGTATTGTTTCTTAAATTACTTGTGTGAGTGAAATCGTATGGTATTTATCTTTCTCTGACTGACTTATTTCACTTAGCATAATACTTTCTAGAGCTCCATCTGCCTTTGCAAATTGCAACATTTCATTCTTTATTATGGCTGAATAATATTCCATTGTGTATATATACTGCATCTTCTTTAACTATTCACCAGTGGATAGACACTTGGGAGTGCCTTATCTCTTGATGGTGGCCTCTTGGAGCCATGGAGTCTGAGCTCTTAGTTCAGAGTGGCCTAGCTCTCTGGATAGGCAGGAGGACAGGAGGAGTATTCAAGGATCCAAACCAATCTAACAAAAACAGGAACTCAAGTATCAGTAGGATTTATTTTCTTTAAGAGATGTACTTCATATTGGTGGGGAAGAAAAAAACCAGAAAAACAAAATACCTCAGAGGACCAGTAGCTAGGATACCTGGGTTTACTCTGGGCCTTCCACTAAGCGGTCAGGTGAGTTCTGGCAAATTACATTGTCATTTCGGGCTTCCATTTTTTCTATGTAAAATAAAGAAACTGAATTACATGATCTACTGTCTCTTCCAACTACAATCTCTCTCTTTAAGATATTTTGCCAGGAATGCCTAATTTGGCAGAAGATCTAAAGATTTCAGGACAGGAGGAAACCTAACACTTTTATTTATTGGGGCCTTTCAATGCTGTGGGGAAAAGAAAAGTACCTCTCTCTGTAATACTGATCAGTGAATTTTCTTCCTCCATGATGAAACTGGTTTGGCTGGATCACCAGCAATATTTTTGACAGAACTGAAAATTTTATGAACTCTTCCTCAAGATGGGCTAAAGAAATGGTTAGAAGAAAAAAAATACCATGGAACTCAAGAACTATAAAAAGACACCTGGTGAAAACGGACCTACTATAGGCAAGATGAAGTCAAGCAGAAGTCCTTGGAAGAAGATAAACAGCGCTGAGTAGAAACCGGAGAAAGAGTCATTTATATATTCAACAAACTGTATACTTATCAAATTCAAGACTTCATGCTGGTTATCTCTTAGCAGAGATAATATTTGATTATAAATACTGTCTTAAAGGGCTTTTAAGTTCAGAGGTGACATAAAAATATACACAAGTAATGATAATACAGAGTAGAAAACAGTATTTCATTAGAATAGAATAGAGGTAAAAGTGCTACCATAATCACAATGATGATCAAAAACGTCTGGAAATGGCATTTGAACCAAAAGCCAAGTGAAGGAGGTGAAGGACAGCCCTAACTGTAAGTTGTAGAGAGTAAACGTACTAATTCTGGACCACTTCTACAATGTAGGATCCAATCCAGAGCAAAATCAGAATTTCGGGACCCTCTGATCTTCCCAAGCATCTCACATCTAGCCTTCCAGCGTTAAGTCTTTAGTTGTACTATGGGGGGAAGGAGAGCTTCAATTTTCAGATCATCTGACTATTTTGGTCACGTGGTTTTCTGAAAGAAAGTGAAATAATGTTTACAATGATATATTGAAGTGATTTGAAGAAAGGCTTTACTTTTTTCAGTTGTCTAAAGATGGAGCCTGATGCAGGGTGATATAGTAAGAGCCCAAGACTTGAGATCATGTTCAAGTTCCAGACCTCACTCATGTTAAAACCCGAGTACATCGTTTACTACTTTGAGCCTTAACTTTTTTAATCTATAAAATGGGGTTTCATAGAACCTGCTCTGTCCACCCAACTAGAATCTTATGAGAATCAAATTAAATGAGTTCACATTTAAGTTAGTACCTTCCTCCTCCTTAGCAGCAGGAATGTGTCTTGTGCATCTTAATTTCTTTTTTTTTTTTTTTTAAGATTTTATTTATTGGGGCGCCTGGGTGGCTCAGTGGGTTAAAGCCTCTGCCTTCGGCTCAGGTCATGATCCCAGGGTCCTGGGATCGAGCCCCACATCGGGCTCTCTGCTCCGCGGGGAGCCTGCTTCCTCCTCTCTCTCTGCCTGCCTCTCTGCCTAGTTGTGATTTCTCTCTGTCAAATAAATAAAATATTAAAAAAAATTTTTATTTATTTATTTGACAGAGAGAGATCACAAGTAGACAGAGAGGCAGGCAGAGAGAGAGAGGGAAGCAGGCTCGCCGCTGAGCAGAGAGCCCGATGCGGGACTCGATCCCAGGACCCCGAGATCACGACCTGAGCCGAAGGCAGCGGCTTAACCCACTGAGCCACCCAGGCGCCCTTTAACCCCTAGCCCATAATAGTACATATACCAGACACTTGATTAAGTATGCTGCACTACGTTGCCCTTTAAATAAGGCACACTGGGCTCTTGCTATGCCTTGTTTATGAATGTGGATTTGACTGCCCCAGTGGCTTATTTATCCCTTTGGTCTATCATAACTAATTGAGGTGAGCTTCTCTGATGAAGTACAGTGTAGTCGTCCTCAGCTGTAACCATTGATGTTTCTATTATATCATGCCATTTTCCTGCGGTCACCATTCATCAACACACACACGATGTCATTTGTCATATAAAAGGATTTGCTATTCAAGAGTCTGGGGTCTGTTCTGTGTTAGCTAACAACTATCCACCATGGGACTTCTTAGAACACTGCGCAGCAGGAAGTCATGTTGTAAATGATTTGTTTTATTTCAGTCATGTCATCCTGTGTAGCTCTGCATTGTTTTATCTGGGCTATGGAAATAGTTTTGAGTGTGAGTGGTCAGAATCAAGCAGTGTTCTCTCACTTCATCAAATCTGGCACATTTTCACTCTGGACAAATCCAATGGACATTTTGCAGACCTGCTAATCTCAGGAAGACTGAAGTTTTTAGAAGGCTGCTCTTCACATTGAGGGGTAAGTAGCAAGGGGAGGAAGTGTTCGCTACTGTTTGGGTCGTGTTTTCTTAGCTTGGCAAAGAATTATAACTTAATGGGATTGATTAATGACTCACACACAGGAGACACAGTCCAGTAGTTTGGCTGAATGAGGCTGAGTGCCTATTTTGCTTTTCACTCTCCCATGATCTTTAACAATTGTAAAGTATCTACTTCCCCAGTTTACCCTTGGGAGTAGATTATACCAAAAAGAAATGTGCTTTGAGTAGAACTTAATGTGCTTTCTCTGAAACTCTGGGGAATATCACCCTCAAGAGAATGCTATGTCTGATTTATAGAGATAGTGGAGTTGAGTATTTAAATTCTCTTGAAATGGTTTTCTGAAATTGCATCATTTGATTTTATAAGATGTGCTTCTAGAACATTTCATTAGGGAAGGTTAAACAGTCAGAATGATTTGGTGGAGAAGTCAGCACCTTAGCAAAAAGATAAGACCCAGAGTATGAGAGCCAAGAGGTTTGGCACCACTCGTTCCACCTGGGCATACTCTATCATGGTGGTTAGGTGTGTTCCTGTTGACTGTTTCAAAGCCCTCCCTAGCTAAAGTACAAGTCCTTTAGAGAAGGAACTAGATCTTCATATTTGGGTTCCTTTTGTTAGTTTATACATTGATGCAGTGAACAATTGAGTGTGTACTAGGCAATAGGGTAGCAATGTGAGCCACACTCAAGCTACTACCTTCATGGAGCTTGCTTTCTAATATATAATAAATATATTCAATATATTATCAAGTTGCTATGAATGCTATGAAAAAAATGAAGCAGATTAAAGGCATAGTACCAGGGAGCACTGTTTTAGATCAGGGAGCCAGGAAAGGTTATTAAGAGGAAGTGACATTTGAGTGGGGACCTAAATTGAGAGAGGAAGTGAGCCATGCTGATGGGTATCTAGGGAAAGGACTTTCCAGATGGACAGTCAGTATTAAGTACAAAGCCAGTATGGGCTTGTGGTTAAGAGATTGGTCTCTGGAGTTCGGTTGGCTATGTTCAAATCCTCTCTACCACTTAAATCTCTGCATGAAACAATCTTGATGATAATAGTTAACATTCAGTAAGTACTTACCATGAGTTAGTTACAACACTAAACCTTTTATATAGGCTCTCTTGTGGAATGCTCACACGAACCCTATAAAATCAGTACTACCATAAGTCCCATACTACCAACAAAAGAATGAGGCATAAAGAGGTTAGTGAATAGTGGAGCCAAGATTCCATCACTGCAGTTCAACTGGAGAGCTAGTAGTTTTAACACAAAATAAAATGTGGGATGAGCACAGCCAAATGTGGGAAAATTGGGACATTTGCTATGGTAACTTCTCCCTCTTCTGCCAGTGACCTCTTTTCCTCCAACGCTGCCTAGGGCTTTCTGAGGTGGTTTGGGGGGGCATACCCATATGCATAACCACCTCTTTTCCTGAGCTTTTCCCCACAGAAATCATTCTTGGCTCCCAACCCTTGGGGAACAGCCATTTTGGTCTAAGTGAACTATCAAACTAAGCTTAGCAAAAGTGCCAGTGGGAATTGTGATCTAGTAGAAGTAGGACATGATTAGTGATGGCTCTGCAAATTACTAGCTGTGTGACCTAGGTCAAGCCATAGGATGTCTGAGCCTCAGTTTCCTCCTGCATAAAATGAATTGATACTATTTCTAATGCCTACTTCATCTAATAGTAAATATTATTTCTCCTGTGCAAATCAAATGAAGTCATGAGTGGTAAAGCAAAATATAAAAGGAACTGGAAGCTATATTAAAAACCAGTGTGTTGTTATAAAATGCTAATATGGTCTGTGGTATGTGATATGTTAATTCCTTGATTACTAGAACATACTACGGTGACAAACTTCTGGCCCTGTTTTATATGTATGTTCCTGATGTCATACCCTCCCACTCCTTTCAGTTCTCAAATTTCATTTCTCAGAACAATGCAAATGTCACTTGGACTTTCATTAACAATTGATTTTAAAATGTTTATGTTTTAAGAAACTAGATAAATTGAAGCAGTTTGTCCCCTTTGGAGTTGAAGCTATTTCACTTGAAATTTCAGCCATGCATATTTATTTTATTATACAGAAAAATCTTAGTTAATCAGAATGTTAAGTGGAACAAGGAGTTTTAGGTTACTAGTTCTTGGTTAATTAAAAAAGCAAAAATGGGGCACCTGGGTGACTCAGTGGGTTGAGCCTCTGTCTTTGGCTCAGGTCATGATCTCAGGGTTCTAGGATCAAGACCCACATCGGGCTCTCTGCTCAGCAGGGAGCCTGCTTCTCCCTCTCTCTCTGCCTGCCTCTCTGCCTACTTGTGATTTCTCTCCATGTGTCAAATAAATAAAATCCTTTTTTTAAAAAAAGCAAAAATGCATTAGAAACCTCTTTCTCTTTTTATACAATAGAACATATTTTTGAAATACATCAATTACTCCTCTGACTTAGGAAGTAGAGAGCAGGGAAGGTAACTAAATCCTTGTGTGTGTGTGTGTGTGTATGTGTGGCAGAGAGAGAGAGAGAGAGAGAGTAAGTCTGATTCTGCTATGGAGAACAGAATTGCCATGTTGAACATCTCTGTTCAGTGTTCAACATTGTATATGTAGTCATGGGCAACATAAGAAGTTGAGTTAAAGATGAAAGAACCTCAGACATCACCTGGAATAATGAAGACTCATTACAGTTAAAAAGATGTTAGCTACATAGTGGTTAAGGACTCAGACTCAATGCTTCAATGCCAGTTCACTTGGGTTGGAATCCTGGCTTGGTTACTTGGTAGCTCTGTGGCCCTGGACTTATCTGGATCTTTAATGTCCTCATCTGTAAAATGAGAATAAGAATAATAATATCTACTTCACAGAGTTATTCAAGTGAAGGCATAGCCAGTACCCTTTAAAGGTTAGAATGATTGTTACATTTGTGGTGATGAACACTTACTACGTCTTTAACATATTAATCCACAACAACTCTGTGAAGCAGGCATTATTACTATCTTTATTTTACAGATGAGAAAATTGAGTAAGAGACAGTAAGTGACTTGTCTGAAGCCACTTAGCCAGTACTAGTGTGGCCAAGTAGCCATCCCACAGCTGCCTGGCTCGAAGTCCATTTTCCTAACCACCAACCTAAACTACTTCAGTCACATATTTCTGATTTCAATCCTTCTTATCAGTAACTTATTTTTCATTATTTACTTTTGTTCTCAGGGTTAGAATAAACAGTAAGTATTTATAGAATGGGAAGGTATTGAACAATCAAAATTGAGATCTGACTGGTTGAATCCATTTAATTGAGATTTTTGAGTATTATTTGTTAGTGAATATGGTCATTTAGATAAGTCACATATTGGGAGTGGCCTTGAATAAATTATTTTAAAATTAATAATTTTTTTGCATGAAACCTACTAAAGTCATCACAAGACTCACCTAGAGGGATTTTTTTTCTGTTTGGCTTTGGAATGCTTGGAATTTTTTTGTTGTTGTTAATATTCTAACACAGAATGTATTCTCTCAGAGGTCCAGGGTAAACTTTCAATGGTGCCTAAAACAATCAATCTGTACCCACCTGGGTGCATATTGACATTATTTGATGTGAGTGATGGATAATTGACAGATGTAGCCTGTGAAGATGGGAGGATGGGGTGGAGAAAGTAATGCATGATCAAGTCTGTCTTTTCCAGTAATAGTAATGGGTCATGGCTGCGTTTTAAAGAGAAAGGGAAAATTACTCTTCCAACCCAAAGTATAAAACCATGACTCATGCTGGAATTGGTCCAGAATGTTGGTCAAAGTATCCAGATTGACAACTAAAGCTAAAAGATCTTGGGAAGACATTGTAGAGAGCTGAAATGCAGGGACAGACATATGGGCAGTTAGGTTCATTGGAAAAACGTGAACTGGTTAGAGAAAAAAAAAATAAGGAAAGCAGAATGTATAACATTTTAAAAATCAAACAAATGCCTTTAAAATGAATTTCCTGATCGCTTTTGATAATCCTAGGAACTCCAAACTCCCTACCCAGCAAATTAATGGGATATCCAAAGAAAACCAATCCCTCCTTATAAACAAAGTGGAAATTTCCTTCTTTTCCAAAAGGGCCCCAGTCCCAGCCATAGAGGAAGCATGGAGACGAAAACACATCTCTGCCTGAAATGACCTCCTATTTTAAGAAAAAACAACAGACTCAAAAGAAGGAAAGGAAAAACAAAGTTCCACCCAGAAGGAAATTGTATGTAAACAACCCAAAGGGAGACCAAGACCAGAGGGTTGGAATACTGAAATAAGCATCAAGCAAATGGCCTCTGATGTTGTCATTAGCCTCTGACAATGTCAGAATTTGAGCTTTGAGACAACTGCTTTGTGATTGACAAAAAGAGGTTGGGGTGGGGGAGGATCTGGACAAAAGCAAGCTGGTTTATAAGTCCCCTCTGCAGCCGTGGAAACTTTGATCTTTGAAGTTTGCCTATTTTTTCAGGACTCTGCTAGCATGTAACCCAGGGGAGATCGGCAACCACAAAACGTTGGCTATAATTTTCTGCAATTTGTCACATGCCCTCTTCAAGCCCTGGTGAGATGGTTTTCTTTTGTTTTTAAGCCATGGATGATAGTAAAGTAGTTCAGGCAAGATAAGAGCAAACTGGAATCTTCCCAATTCTTCTAAACCTGGGGCTACATTGTCCTACAGGTGTATTTTAATTTACTTTTTACTGCATGTGTATTTGGTTTGGCTCACATGGTATTAATTTCCCCCCTCTTTTTGGATCCAACATTTAAAAATAAAGATATTCCAAGTCAAAATTGATTTCTATTTACTCTTGAAAAATCTGGTGGCACTGGTCCCACATTTCTGTGGGGTAAAATCGGAATCTGAGTACCTGCTGTCCTGTTCAGAAGGGGCATACACTTGACATTCTGCTAGTCCACAGCCTGCCAGCATCACTCAATCCTGTCACCTGTTTCCCCACCCATGGGAATTTCTTCAGTTGATCCATATACATCTGATCCATACACATCTTTAGGAATATTGCCTGCTTAATCCAGATTGCAGCAGCCTGCTGAGAAGGATTCTAAGGCTGTGTCTGGGTTTGGCATAGAAGTGATGGTTAGTTGCTAATGTCCCATTTGGGCACAGAGGGAGTGGGTGGTAGCAGAGATGCCAAATATTTGCCCTCTCTGATTAGTTTTATTTCTGGTTTAAGCCTGCATCTTGCGTTTAAATAGCATCCACTGCTTCTTAGTGCACTTTCTCTATAAACGTTCTCGAAACCCAGTACATTCTTTTCATCTCCAAACTGATAAGCTGTAGCACTTGTTTTAAGATGACAGGTGAAGGGCAACCCTGTCGGGACCTCTCTCACTCTTGAGAACTTTTTCTGCATCTTCGCTTAATAAACTTCTATTGCTTTACTCTCTCTTCCTCTCTCTCTCTCTCTCTCTCTCTCTCTCACACACACACACACACACACACACACACACACACACACACGATAACAGGTGAAGAAGCAGCCACTACTGTGGCCCCCAATTATCTATCTATCATCATGTATCTATCTCCTCTATCAACCTATGTATCTATCCATTTAGACTCCCAGCTGCCTGGCATAGGAATTAGACCTGCAGGTATTTTCTCTTCTTCTCCAAGTGGCTTTGTACATCTTCACCATGGTTCTCTGCCTACTACCCGTTGGCCAGCCCCTATAATTAATGGAGGCCAGTATATAACGAATCCTTTCACACAAAGTGGCCTGCCAGAAGCCCAGGGGTGGGAATCTCGTTGAGCTGCTTTTCAAAGGTCTCCAACCCTTAAATGAAACCTCTTTGGTGCTTTTATGAATTCTGTTGTTGGAGTTACAAGGACCCTTAAGAAAAATGCCTGAAATCAGCTGGTCCTGCCATCACTGAAACCCAAAGGGAGGAGCTCCACAGGCGAGGAACTGCTCCCTAGATGTCTTGAAGTTGCCTGTATTTCAAAAGAATTTAGCTTACCACCACTGTGGCTTTTAGCCTCTTTAATAAAGCAGTTTTTAAAAAGCTAAAAATGTAATCTGCCTTTTAAATCTGCTCTTCCTGCTGAGTCTAAATGGGGTTGCAGCAAAATGCCTGGCCAGCATTAGAGTTCTCTGAAGTCAATCAGCTGAAATGGGGTTGCTTGGGGGTTTGAAATATATTTGAAAACACTCCAGGGGTGTCACAAAATAACTGAACAAAGGCAAATTACATGAAAGGAAGAAGCAGGTGGAGGTTTATAAAGCTAAAGAATCACTTGTATATTTTGGAAACATCAGAAATTGAGACAGGGTTGCTGACCTTAGAAGTTCATCTATCTGATCATAAACATGTTTTTCATTTGGCATTAGGAAAAGATTGTGCTAATGAACATGGCTTCAAATACACAGACTGGAATAGGAAAGGCTGTATAAAATCCTTGAAGAAATACTCTTACCCATAGAGGCGCTGAGGCTAAAATATGTCATAGGCAAGAATGGGCATTACTATAATGTTTTCTCAGCAGATTTGAGGAAGACAACATCGTCAATTTTCTTTATCTTATTGAAATGATGGAATTGTTCTCTGAGAATTGACTTTTTCTTTTTTTTTTTTTTTAAGCAGGCTCCATACCCAGTGTGGAGACCATTGTGGGGCTTGAACTCATGACCCTGAGATTAAGACCTGAGCTGAGATCAATAGGCAGACACTTAACCAACTGAGCCACCCAGGCACCCCAAGAATTGAATTCTGGTAAGACAAACTCTAGTTTGCTCTTGTAGTGCATGGGGGAAAAACATTTCACATAGCAGAATTCTACCGTAAATAAACTGAAAAATTTTTAATGTAGGCAGGCTTAAGATTGTGACATGTAACACATTATACTCTCAATAATTCCTGAAAGATAATGCATCTATAGATCAAAGTCACTTAGAATTAAGGTGACCTGTGGGGAAATACATGTAAATTGCTGGTTACCCAACAAAAATGATACTTTTCGGATGAGGCAGATTTGTATGACTCCCAAGAGATATCGCTCTAAGACCTTGAGGAAAAAAACAAGACCAGTTTTCTGGTAAACTTGCTGGTTGAATGACATGGCCTGCCTTAAAATTTTACTTGGTCAAAGTGATTTCTAAACATGAGAGGGAGGATAATTTAGCAGGGTAAAATGTACTGTAAACATAATAAATCTCTATGCAAGAGGGTCTTCGACATTCCCTTTTCTATATTTTCACTCTGTATGGAATTTAGAGAGAGTGGACAATGTTGCCAGAAGTTTCTGTTCTCTTTGTTGGACAATAGTAAGGAGGTATGAACTTGAAAATGTAGCTTTTGCCAGCACACAATTGCTTGTTACCCTTTGAAGGCCAATGTGTGTGCTGAAAGAAATACCTCAGAACACTTGAGAAGGTGGGTGCATATGAGTAAATTGTGAGGGATTAAAGCATTGGTTTGAATGAGAATGGAAAAATTCAGTTGCTTAGCCAAGGCAGTTCCAAATGACTTTGATCTAGATATCTCAGGAGAATGAACTTGTGCCATTCCAGCATTTTCTGGTTTTGGCTAGGCAATACATATTGTAAAGAAATAAATACAAAATAAAACCCAAAGTTTTTAATGGGTTTTTAGAACTTCCACTTCTGGCTGCAAATAGGAGACAAAAGGCAAATAGATATTGTTTTAAAAATGCTAAGCCAGGCTTTTTCTGACCTCAAGAAAACATTGGGGTTTGATTAGGTTCAGTTTTGGGGCAAGTTTCAGGATAGTGTTTGTTCTAGCAACTTCCTCCCCATCTCTGTGGAAAGTGTTGGTCTGTTGTGGTTCTGGAAGCCATGCTGTAAAGGCTCTAGGCTAGGGCATCATGAGACAGACTTTAATCTGTCATTTGTGCCTCTGCCCACACTTTCTTCAGTGTGTTCCTTGGACTTGAGCCTCCCCCGATTGCAGGAGCCTTTCCATGACTAAGCAGAGCCCAGACTTCTTCTTGTCTCAACTCTCTACGGTACAGCCACTATGTTTACCTTCCATTTCCAAGCATCTCTTGTGTGGATCAGCCTTTGTCTCCTTCAGATGAGCATCCATTTCTGCCTTCAGCCAAACTTCATTCCGCTGCTCAAGCTGCGCCTTGGGTTTGGGGGTTTTTCTTACGATCAGTTAGTTAGTTATTTCTGGTTGTATCATTCATTCAGCCCAAATCCACTGTATATTTTCTAGAAGGAAAAATGGTGATGTCTTCTGTAAAATAAAAGGAGGACAGGGAGGTAATTAATATTTTGTGGGAATCTCATATGCTGTAGGCACTGTCCTAGAAGCTTTATCCAAGATCTCATTTAAACTTGACATCAATCAGCGAACCATAAGAGACTATGGACTCTGAAAAACAACCTGAGGGTTTTGAAGGGTCAGGGGTGGGAGGTTGGGGGAACAGGTGGTGGGTAATAGGGAGGGCACGTTTTGCATGGAGCACTGGGTGTTGTGCAAAAACAATGAATAGTGTTATGCTGAAAAAAAAAATACCTTCAATAAACCCTGAGTATATCTATAATCTTCTTTCTCTTACTTTGTATCATAAGAGCGTCCTATTACATTTTCAAGCGTTTAAAATCATAATCCGTCTGTTGACTGCTATGTAATTGTTTTTTCAGATTTTGTTTTTAAATAATCTCTAAGCCCAATGTGGGGCTCGAACTCATAACCCCCAGATCAAGAGTCACATGTTCCACCGACCAAGTGAGCCGGTGCCTGATAATTTTGTTTTCAAAACATGCTCTAAAGGCACACAGAAGTGCGGGTTGTGCCAGTTTGGATCGTAGGGGTAATGGTGTGCCGTGTAGGGACACCAGAGGCACCGGGAGAAGGGCACGGGACCTCTGTATGATCACTGCATCTTACCATGAATCTGTAACTGTTTCAAAATAAAAGGCTAAAAAAAAACAAAAACAAAACAAAACAAAAAAAAAACACTTGACATCAATCAATAGGATATAAAAGATCAATCAGAAGAGATAATTCATATAAGACACTTAGCACAAGGCATATAGTAAGAGCTCAATAAGGATAGGTCATTATCATTATATCTTCAATTCCTTCCTAGAAAGGAAGGAACTCTATTTGTGTTTTCCAGAATTTCCTACCATGGCTTGCTATTTATATGGGTTGATAATATTTGTTGAATGACTGAACGAATGGATTTTGCAGGAGTATCGTACTACTGTTGCTGATTTTCTTTTTGGTTAACAAGATATTTGACAGATTAATTTCTGTCCCTTTATACAAAACCATAGTTTTGAAGAAAAATCTTACATCAGAATGGTCCAAATAAGGCAAAGATTTTCCCCATACTTCATCTTTGTTTCTTTTTCTTCATCTTAGTTATTAGCCCTGAATTCTAATCAGTTATAAACTTCTTGCTTGGATGAAATATAAATACACTACTTAGATGTCACTATTTGATAAGCCCAAACAGGGAAGGCAATGTTTTGCAGACAGACAGACTAGGTTGAAATCAAGCCATGGGAACAGGAAAGTTAAGAGTGTGGGAAACTAGACGATTGCCTGAAAAGTTATAATTGAGAAAGCCAATATAGGCAAATATTGCAGGAACTGCAAGGATTTGGAATGCAATTCCTAACCATAAATAGGGCAACATGGATTAATGGAAAAGCACTTCCTCTCTCTGGACCTCCTTCAGTTTTCTCATCTGCGAAACGAAAAAGTCACATAGGTGAATTCTAGACCCTTCTAGCTCTAACGTGAGATTTTATTTAATGCTAATAACTTACTTCAGTTATAGGTGCATGTAGAATATTTGAGAAATAAGAAATACAAAGGCCTAAATCTATATACTGCTATAAAAATGTGACTGACCCAAATCCACTGGATAACTTGTCAATCAGGAATGTCAAAAATAAATGTAACTTATTATTTAGCCTCCTAGAATGTTAGAATGGAAGAGTCTCAGAGACCATGGAGTCACCTTCTTTGTCATGGATGATGAAAGTTTCAAAGAACAGACCCAAGGTCACTTGGTTTCAGTTGAGATCTCTGAACTCCCAAGAAGCTACTCTTCATATGACATCGATGTTACTGAATTGATTGCTTGACTGATTAGACTGACAGTTCCATGAAACCCAGAGAATCTTCTGAGCAAAACAGAGAGATACAACTAAGGAAGTATATTAAAAGTCAGAGACAGAAAAAAAAAAGATGTCTGAGAAATTTAAGTTCTGCTCAGTACCATTTCATCTTACAAAGATTCTGGCTTATTTGTCACCTACAATTAAGGAGAAAAACTTAGTTTGTGTTTTTTTTTGAGTTTTTTTTTTGCTTCTTTTTCCCCCCAAATCTACTCCAGGAATGTTTAGTGGTTACATCTTAACCTATATTCTTACTTTACCTATAGTCTCACTTTATAAAACTGATTATAAAATTCCATTTGTCCCAATAAGTTAAATATTAAATACAGAAGTTTTAAAAAACTCGTATTATACTAGTTCTGAACTTATCCCCAAAAGAAGCAGTGCTAGGGATCAGAACTTTTTAATCCTTAATTTATTTTTGTGCTAGAAAACTAACATAGTTTTATGTACTGACATTTAAAGTTTGAATGGTACATTAGTGTAATTTTCAAGATTTCACATGAATATCTATTTTATATATTTTTTAAAAGACTGCAAAATTACTTCTCTTTTTGGGAATGATAAATTCTTATTGTAGCATGGAGTTTCTGTTAAAAAATCTTTTGTAGAATTCATATGCTAAATATCAAACTAAGTAAGTGTCAAATTTTGTAGAAATAAAAAGAAATTAGTGCTTTCAATTTTATTAGCATATAGAGGATCACATGGCACACATTTGAATACTAAAACATTTACAGAGGTGTTAAAGTAAGAGACATTTATCAAACCTCTAGAATAGATTCCTATAAGGCTGGGTGCTTGGGAGATACCTCCTCCCCCTTAGAAGTTTATTATCTAGTAGGTTAGGGGTCAACAGCGTTTTCTGTATAGGAGCAAATGGTAAATATTTCCACTCTGTTGGCCACATAATCTCTGTTGTAACTTTTCAACCCTGCTGTTGTAGAATGAAAGCAGCCGTAGACATACATAAAAGAGTAAGAGTGACCATGTTCTAATACAACCTTATGAATGGACACTAACATTTGAATTTCATATAATTTTTATGTGTTATAAAATGTTATTTTTGTTTTGACTTTTCCCCCCAACTATTTAAAAATGTTAAGCTTGTGGGCCACACAAAAGCAGGCAGTGGGCTGAATCTGGCCTGTGGGACATAGTTTATGGACCCCTGTAGTAGATATGTATATAAATCAATAGAACGCATGACCAGCACACCATGATGGAGGAGATAGATGTTACGGGTGTATAAAATAGGAGTGATTCATTAGGATAGGCTGTAATGCTAAAATCCTTACAAAAAGAAGCATTGTATTTTCATATATTTTTGAAATAAGATTTATGTAACGTAAAATTAACTACTTAAAGATTAACAATTGGGGTGCCTGGGTGGCTCAGTGGGTTAAAGTCCCTGCCTTTGGCTCAGGCCATGATTCCAGGGTCCTGGGATGGAGCCTCACATCGGGCTCTCTGCTCGGCGGGGAGCCTGTCCCCCCCCCCCCCCCCCGCCTGCCTCTCTGCCTACTTGTGATCTCTGTCAGGTAAATGAATAAAATTTTTTAAAAAAATTAACAATTGGGTGGTATGTAGAATATACACAGGGTTGCTCTGCTACCATCTTTATCTACTTCCAAAACATTTTCACAACCCCATACCCATAAACATCTGCTTCCCATTCCCCTCTCCTCCCAGCCTTGGCAACCACCCATCTCTTTTCTGTCTCTATTATGAATTTACCTATTCTGGGAATTTCATATACATGGAATCATACAATATGTGATCTTTTGTGTCTGGCCTCTTTCACTTTAACATGTTTTCTAGGTTCAACCGCATTATAGTATATACTACTGCTACTATTGTAGTACATTGTAGTACATACCATATTTTAATTCTTTTTTATGGCCAAATTATACTCTATTGCATATATATAACCACAATTTGTTTATCTAATGATCATCTGGTGGCTATTTGGGCTGTTTCCATCTTTTGGTTGTTGTGAATAGTATTGCTATCAACATGTATGTACATGCATTTATTTGAGTACTTGTTTTCTATTCTTTTTTTTTTTAATATTTTGTTTATTTATTAGAGAGAGAGCAGAAGCAGGGGAGAGGGAGAAGCAGGCTCCCTACCGAGCAGGGGGCTTGATGCAGGTCTTGATCCCAGGACCCTGGGATCATGACCTGAGCTGAAGGCAGACACTTAACCGACTGAGCTACCCAAGTGCCCCTCTGTTTTCAATTCTTTGGGGTATGTACCTAGGAGTGTGATTGATGGATCCTATGGTAATTCTATGCTTAACTTCATGAGAAATCACCAAATTGTGTTCCACAACAGATGAAACATTTTCAATTCTTACTAGCAAGGTACATATCTTCACCAACACTTGTTATTTTCTGGGGGTGTGTGTGTGTGTGTGTGTTTCAATTTTTATAGCCACCCTAGTGGGTATGAAGTGGTATCTCATTGTGGTTTTGATTTACCATTTCTCTAATGACTAGCAACATTGAATATTTTTTCGTGTGCTTGTAGGCCATTTGTATATCTTCTTTGGAAAAATATCTATTCAAGTCTCCTGTCCAGTTTAAAATTAGGTTATTTGTCTTTTTCATTAAATTGTAAGAGTTCTGAGGGTTTTGAAAGGGTGGGGGGTGGGAGGTTGGGGGAGCCAGGTGGTGGGTATTAAGGAGGGCACGTGTTGCATGGAGCACTGGGTGTGGTGCAAAAACAATGAATTCTGGTACGCTGAAAAGAAATTTAAAAAAAATTGTAAGAGTTCATTATATATTTTGGATGTTAAGCCCTTATCAGATGTATGGTTTGCAAACATTTTTTTCTTAATCTATAAGTTGTCTTTTCACTTTCTTCACAATATCCTTTGATACCCAAAAGTCTTTAATTGGATGAAGTCCAATTTTTCTTTTTTCTTTTTTTCAGATTTTATTTATTTGTCAGAGAGAGAAAGCACAAGCAGAGGGAGTGGCAGGTGAAGGGAAAAGCAGGCCCCCCACTGAGCATGGAACATGATGCGGGGCTCCCAGGAACCTGGGGTCATGACCTGAGCCAAAGGTGGATGTTCAACTGACCAAGCCACACAGGCATTCCTGAAGTCCAATTTTTCATATCTTTCAAACTTATGAAAGTTTACTACTGTTTAAAACTCCAACTTTTAGAGGTTGTATAGTTAACAAAGAGCAGGAAAACCAAATTACAAAGTTTTATATTTTCATCAGGTTGGGATCTAAGAGAACTTCAATAACATCACGATAGCTAGTATTTATTGAGTCCTTCCTATATGCCTGGCTCTATACTAAATATTTTAAACACATTATCTTATTTAAGTCTCACGGCACCAACCACGAGACCCAGAGAAGTAAAGTGTCCCATGCAAAGTCGCACAGCTATTGTACAGAAGAGACAGCATCAAACCTGCCGTCGGGCTCTACCACTTCACAACTTTTTCAGATTCTGTGTGAACGTTTAAGTTTAGATGCTCTGTCTTGAGGCATATGGAGTAAGAAAGAGGCTAATGTTGTCATTACGTCTTTGGTTGACATATAGGGGAATAGTGCTGTCCCAAAATTATCTTTGGCATTTCAGACACACCAAATGAAAATTAAATCACACCAGATCTGTCGGGTAATTTGATAATAAGGAAAAGCTCTAATTGTGTCATTGCTTCATTCAAACTGCTTCCATGACTAGACAGTATCTTCTCAATAATAAGCAAACAAAGAACTCTATTAGTGAAATATAACATTTGGCAGTGATTTCACATACATTATTTTGTTGGAAACTGATAAGGAGGTACTGATATTTTTAAATTTTGCTAAAGAATCAGTTTCAGAAATGTCAGATTGGTCCATGAGGCCCAGTGTGGATTTGAACATCAGTTTACACACCTGCCTCCCTCAGCCTAAACTACCCAGTATATTCACAGGCTCCTATGTCTTCAATGGATCATCTCTTCTTTTCCTCCTGTTCACCTAGTAGTGTTAGTCAAGGTAGATTGGACTTTCTCCTGTAGCCTCATAACTTTGTTTTCTAAGTCTCCTCTGTGGATAATTTTCTTTCCCACGTGTCTACTTATTCTTTACTTCCTAACTGAAACACCAGTTCAACCTTCAAATCTCTGATCCTCCTTGCAAGAATTCTCTATTCTGAGACTTCATGATGGGCTCTGTCTTTGGACTCCTGTTGCTAACTACATTTGTATGATTGGGTGCGAATTTTCTTCCTTCTACTAGGTCAAAGTCTCCTTACAATCTGAGTCTTATTTTAACCCTATATGAGCCCTTCACATCATCTAGTTCACTGTCTTGGTTTTCATGGTTCTCTAGAAATGAGAAATAGCCTCACCAGCTAGAGCTAGGCCCTGGGATTCAGTTCTCTTCAGTAAAAGGTATCATCAGTTCAGTTTAAGAGAATAATTGTTATAGTGTGTACAGTATACCTTGAAAAAGTTTATTAAAGTCCTCATTCATTCACTCATTAACTCAACATCTACTTGTTGAATATGAATAAAACTGCAAATTCCTGCTTCATGGAGCTTGTGATTGTGTGTGTACGAGAGAGAGGGACACAACATATATCAGTTAGCAGTAAGTGCTTGAAAAAAAAGAAAGTCAGGTGGAGGGATTTGGGAATGGTGCTGGGAACTGGGTGATGGATAGTCTGGACAGGAAAGTCCTTTTTGTTAAGAAAGCATTTATTTGGTGTGTCTGGCTGGTTCAGTCGGTTAAAAGGCTGCTTTGGGCCCAGGTCATGATCTTGGGGGTCCTGGGATGGAGACCCAGTGGGCATTGGACTCCCTGCTCAGCAGGGAGTCTGCTTCTCTTTACTCTGCCCTTCCTATGTTGTACATGTGCTCTCTCGCTTGCTCAAATATTCAAAAGAGTCTTTTTTAAAAAAAGAAAGCATTTATTTTTATTTTAATTCCATTTAATTCAATTTTTGTTAAGAAAGCATTTAAGCTGAGATCTAAAGTAAGTGAGGGATTGGACTATGGCTATCTGGGGAAGAGCACTTCAGGAAGAGAAATAGTTCAAGGGCTTCAGGCAGAAACCCGGGTGTACTGAAGTGGTGGAAGATGGGGGTCAGAAAGGTAGGAGAAAGCCACACCATGAGGGTCTGTAGGTCATGGTGAGAAGTCTGGAGATTACAATGGGGAAGGGAAACCACTGGGGGTCTTTAACAGAAGGCGGCATGATTTACCTGATCTTAAAGGATCACATAGGCTACTGTGTCTGACCCCTTTATTGACTATATCTCCTCAATGTCAGCGGACATGTTTCACTTATCTTTCTGTCTCTGGTCACTGGTGCAGTCAGACTCCTATTTAGTATCCACTAAGTGCACACTGGACAAATGTTTGCTTGGACTATCGATTATTGGAAAGACCATGAAAAGAACTCAAGAATCAAAAAGTTCCCTGAGTTTCCAGAACTCCAGTGGTACAAGTTACTTCAGTGGAACAATCTAAGGCCTTTTGTATTTATTCAGCAGAGAACTGTTTTGCTTCTCTTCAACATTAATTCCCAAACTAAGGCGTTTCTGCCATAGCTGAAAAAGTCATAGCTCCCTATGTCTTTTACAATTATATTAGTTCATTAGTTTTGTGACCTTTGAATGTGAAGTAGTCTCACATCCATTAGTTTATGGAGCCCCTATTATGTTGAGCAAAGATTCACTGTCCCTGAAGTTGAGACTCTCAGAGTCTGACAAAGAAAGACACAGTAAACAAAGATCGAGAACACAAGGCAGTGAGCTGGCTATCACAGAGGTGTGCATGGAGTACTCTTAGAATAAACATCTCATCCTGAGTTGAGCAGGCAGCTGAGAAAGAAGGTAATTGAAGGCAGGGGCACAGGCAAACCCCTGTCATATAGAAGAGCATGGCATGGGCAGGGAATTGTAAGGTATTTGGGAGGTGGGGAGAGTAGAGAAGTAGAGTGCCATTTTTGTCTGACAGCATCTTCTCCATGGGGAATCCCACATCACCCAAGCCATGTGGTCTTCATGGGTTGTTTGTCACTCTGTCTGGCTTACTGGCCGAAAGATTGGACATGTCATGCAGGATGGCCATTCACAGTGACTTAGCCTTCTGGACTCATACAAATTGAATCAGATAAAAGAGCCCTGTGAAATTCATTGGGAGAGGGAGAGTATTCCTTCCTTCTTGATCAAGAGTTGTAAGAATGTGGGTTTGGGTGTGACTATGGCTGGTTTTCTTCCAAAAGGTGAGAATTTGTCTAAGAGTGAACTGTAGCACGGAGGGAAGCAAGTTTAAGAAATGGGGATGGATATCTACCTCGATTTATCTACCATCTGATCTGTATATCCAAAGAGGATATCAAAAAAGAAAGAGAGAAAGAAGATGATATAATTTGAGCTTCTAGGTTCAGCCATGACTAAACCAACTATGTCCCTAGACTTCCTATTTTATGAATCAATGAAAGTCCCCTTTTTCCTCAAGCTAGCTTGTATTTTATATCTGGTACTTGTAGCTAAAAGAATATTGATGAAAACCACAGCAGTAGAAGACAAGACTACAGAACTGCCTACAGTTTTCTAATTTAAAAAAAAACTTGGGACTTTGATTGGAGTCTGGTGAAAAGAGTTTATTGTTAGGACATACCTGTGCTGAGTTAAGAACTTGGACATTGCTCTCACTGAAGGCAGTTCTAGGGCTTGTATTCATTCTTTTTCAGATTTTGGCTCATTTCTGCAATCCTGTTCATGTCCCTTTCTCTTTTACTTATGCATAATTTTTTTCCTCCACATGTACATAGACTTTGGTATGTGTCAGGCTGCCCCAGTCTCCACTACCTCGGGCAACTTTGACATAATCTCTTTGGCTTCCTCCTATTCTTCATTTAAATTTAAAAAAAAATCATTAAGTGCCTATTAGGTTCCAGATACTGTTCTCTGTGCTAGGGACACAAGGATAAACAATTGAGACAATTCTTACCCTCATGAAACTTACATTTTGGTGGGGGAAAGTTCAATAAATAAACTAAGTCATTAATAAATAGAACAGACTGCAAACATTCTGTGATGGGAATAAATAGGAGCTGGATAGGGCATACAGAACTGGGAGAGGAGAATCACTTCAGATGTGGAGATCGTTGAAGGGCCTCCCTGCAGAGGTGGCATTTAACACACCTCTCCCCACCTCCCCAATGATTTCAAAAATAAGCACTGCAAAAGGGTTGGCAGAAGAACATTCCAGGCAGAGGGACTAGCAAGTACAAAAGCCCCTAGGAGGAGAGAGCTCCATGGACTCCAGCTACTAACAGAAGGCCAGTGTGGCTGAAGAGATTGCTGGGAGTCAGGTTTGTAGAGGGATGCAAATTCCAGATCACACAGACCCTTGGAAGCCAGGGAAATGAGTTCCTGAACTACAAGGAGTTCTGAAAATTTTTAAGCATGTAAATGGTTTGAATTACATTTTATAAAGCTCTATAAATGGTTATTGTGTGGAAAATGGATTATAATGGATCAAGAACAAAGCAGGGAGACCTGCTTTGTGGCTATTGCAAAGTTAGGCAAGAACTAAATGTAGCTTGGACCACGGGGTGGGTAGTGGTGATGAAAAGCAGATAGACCAAAATTATCAACAGAACTGGTAGAGCTTGCTGGTTGGATGCAAGGAAAAGGAGCACTCAAGGCTAACCCCTAAGGGTTGGCCAAGCAAATATTGGATGGAAATGCCTTTTACGAAGATGGAAAAGAATGAGAAAGGGGCAATTTGAGAAAATGTCCCAACAAATCTGTTTTAGAAATGTTGAGACAAATTATGAGCTGCCTAAAGGGGTCTGCATTGGACAAATTGCCTTACCTCTGCTGAGAGATACACCCAACTAACTCAGTTCACCTCTAGAGTCCAGTAGCACAAGGGCCTTTTCGGTCTAGCTAAGGTCTGATTTCCCTTGCATTAAATGCTTCCACCTTCCAATCAGCTGAGGCGATGGAAAGATGTAGGTCCATGGAATTCAATTCAGAGGTCTGGTAAACATACCCATATACAGGGATAATAATGTCTGCCTCTTCTACCTCACAGGGTTATTATGGGGGTTAAACGGGGATTCTGTAGGTAAAAAGCACTTTGTAAATTCTAAAGTGGTTGCAAATGTAATGAGTTTAAAGGACTTTGAAAGCTGTTTAATTTACCAAACCTACATATTTATACCAATTTTACTAAGTCAGTTGAAAAATTATAATAAACTTTTATTTAACCAGACTGGTTTTTGCCAGATGCCCACAAAAATGAAATTTGTTTCATTTTGATTCACATACTTTTGTGCTTAGTGGAAGGTAATTTAGCACAAAGGCTAAATTGGGTCCATAAAATGCTGGATAACAACTTAAGAAGAATTACTTTGTATTTATTGAGGGGTAAGTCACCTCTAATACTCTTGCCAGCAATAGCCTGCAGCCTGGTGTTCTGTTGGTACAGGGCTCATTTGTTGTTGGTACTCTTACTTCCTCGCAAAAATGAGAGCAATTGCTTAAAGCAAGAACTGGGGGTTGTTCCACCCCCTGTTCCTCATTTTCGGTTCACTATCCTGGAATTCAGCCTCCCCTTCTGTGGCTTGGATTCCTTTAGGTCTAACCTTCTACCCAGAACTGGCTTCCTGGGCATGTGACCTGTGCCACTGCCCAGAACCCTAATGCTAGAAAGTGCCCCACACTTGGTTTGTCTCTCTACTGTCTCTATTTTGAAATTCTTAGTAATTTTGTCTTTGAACTTGTGTTTCACACAGGATGTCTGATGAACAATAAAGCATGCATTTGAGTAGCGAAGGTATGTGTACTCTATTTCCCTCTACTCCCAGCTGCCCCATTTGCAGATAACATGCACAATATCCTCAGGAGTGTGGAATTTGGGTGAATCCACAATGCACGAGAGTTGAGTAACACTGAAAGCAAGTTCAAAGGAAGCATGTTACATCTAGGACTGAATAAAAAGTTATTTGGGGTACTAAAAACAGCCCCCAAAGACCATGCTTTCTGTTCAAACCAGAATTTGTTTTGGGGCACGTAGGTGGTTCAGTTGGTTAAGCATCCGACTCCTGATTTTGACTAAAGTCACGATCTCAGGGTTGTAAGATTTTCTCTCTCCTTCTCCCTCTGCCCCTCCCACTTGAGTGCAAGCTCTCTCTAAAATGAACAAACAAACAAACCAACCAAAAAAACCACCATAATTTGTTTCAAATGCAGGAGGAAATCAATAGAGTTCTAAGACATACAACTACCAGGGAACCCTATCACATCTTCTCTTACTTGTACTATCCCCCTGTATGTCAATCACTCATGCTGAAAATGATTAAAGAAAAGGGAAAGATAAGGCAGCCCATGGTTCCTTTTCCTTTCAGTCTTTCTTTACTCATCAGTATACTGAAGGGTAGAGCATATTGGTAGAAAATGTGCATATCAAGAAGTAAAATAAAAATAATTGAGTTGGTTTTGTTCTGCATACCCACTGTTCTAATAAGAACAAAATACATATGTTATGTGAGATACATCAACACATAACAATATTTTATAATTAGCATGGTCCCTTTTTTATTTGAGTATTTTGAAATATCTTAAAATTAGTACACTTTCTTAAGAAATCAAAATAATCCCGTGAAACTTCTATAGACACTGCTACATTCTTTGTTAATTGACAATGCAAAAGTTCCTAATCACCTTAATATTTAAATTAATGACATTTAATTCAAATTTTACTGTACTCTTAGTTTTGTAATGAAATTTAGAATGTCACCATATGGAACACCAATGTCTATAATGGTTGTTGAAAGGAAGAGTTCTTCGCTACTTAGATGGAGGAAATCCTACTCAGGAAACACACTTTTACTCTTGCCTTTCCTTACTGCTCCCTTGGAGGAGGAGTGGCTTAATCTGATTACTGAGTTTGGAAAGAGAAGCTAGAACATACACAGTCAGCTCCTTCCTCTGCAGTGTGCAGCCACCAGCAGGAGCACAGCTCTGCTCATGCAGGTGGGTTTACCACATGATGTGCTCTGCCGGTCTGGACACTGGGTGGGCAATTCTTTCTAATTCTGGGGCCTAGTCGGGGCCTTCCTAACAAGGAAGCCTTCCTGTCAGTGATAAAACCCATATTCTGATAGCAACCACATCTCTAATCTGATGTTTAAAACAGTATTACGTTTTGTTAATTTCTTTAAAATATTGAGGTAATTTCCCTTGAGAACATAGTACAATCTTAATTGAACTCTGTCAATTTAAAATCAAGATAAAATGGGCTCCTATCCATCTTACCCCTTTGTCTTACTTCTTATTTGTTTCAATACTCAGGATGGGAAAAGGGGGTGCTAATTACTGGGCCCCTGAAATTCCAACAAGGTCAACACCATTATCTTTAGAATTGGTGACAACTTCAGCAAAACTACATGACAAGATGGTATTAGTTACTCTCATTTTCATTTCCATTTCCATGTTACTATCATTTCCTTCACTCCAAAGGAGAAAAGTAAAAGTGAGTTAAGTGAAGTTCTGAAACATGCCATGGGGAAAACAGAGCATGGCCTGTGACTGGTCTTCCAAGAGGCAGGGTTAACACTTTCCCATCCTAGCCTTTTGGAAAAGTGGGGAAACTGGAAACAACTGGTTCAGTGACATATCTCAGTCTGAGTCTTAGCCAGATTCAGCCAGTCTAAATGTGGAGGGAATATTCCTCAGAGAATTTACCCAGAAACTGGGAGGTCCAAGATTAGAACAATCATCCCGACTTAAATTATTACTCTTTGAGGCACACTTCGGTGGCACAGTTGGTTGAGTGCCCGACTCTTGGTTTCGGCCCAGATTGTGATCTTTGGGGTCATGGGATAGGGCTCTGAGTCAGGCTCTGCATGGAGCATGGAGTCTACTTGGGATTCTCTTTCTTCCGCTACCTCTGCCCCTCCTGCATGTGCTCTCTCTCTCTAATCTAAATAAGTAAATCTTCAAAAAAAAAAAAAAAAAAGATTACTCTTTGGTAAAGTTTGTCAAGTTATCCTAAGATATTTTTAATGATCATGATAAGTAAACCTCACCCACCTATCCCTCACACACATACACAAAAGGCTACAAATGTATTACCTAATACCATTGTTTTTTAAGGATAGTTTTTGTGAATAAATGTGGAAACAAGAGAATATCTTTCAGAATCATCCTCCATCATCCCATCAAATCAAACTTTCAAACAAAACTGGTTTGGATCATAAAAGCCTTTTAATTTAAAAATTTCACAACCAACTTTTCTTGGCAGAGAAACCTCTGTGAGGACTAATGAAATCCAGATAACTCTGGGGGTGGTCAGCAGGCCTCAATGGATCCTGTGAAGTCCCACCTTGGTTTTCCTTTTTTAAATGATGTCCAAAATAGATCCATTCATCTATTTTTAAACTTTCTAAAATTAGCAAGAGAAAAACAGAGTAGAAAGCTGGAGCCATAGGCTACTTCATTATCTCAGTTATTAACCTGACAAAATAAGTGACTTTCCATTAAACAGCGGTGACAGAAAAGGAGGAAGGTTTAGAGGTCAATAGCTCCTGTGGTACGTATCTCTAAATGTAGCATTTCTCTAGGGACTGTTGGAATTAACTGCTGACAAGCTAATTGCTCTTATTCCCTAATTAACCAAGTCTTGCTTCATTAGTAGTTTGTCACAATTGGACAACATTTTCAAGGATCTAAAGACCTACCCAATAATAATTAGTAAACAACTGAAATGAAACCAGCCTCCACTTGTTGACAAGATTAATTGAATAATTATTGTTTCATTGAGAATAAAAAGAACAAGGAAATGTAGCTAGGGAATCTGTGCCAGTCTTTCCTTGGGCAAAATTTCCTCAGAAACACATGCAGCCTGTCTGTTAAGAAGAACTGCTTCATCTGTTCATCAAAAGAATCCCAACATGGAATGTAATATTAAATTTGGTATGATTTATTGGGTTTTAACTATTTTCAATAAAGCATACTTTTTCATATACACACTTAACATCTATACATATTGTTTAAAACACTAATCGTATGGGTAGGTTTTAAACAGGCATCTAACAAATGCTCTACACAAATATAACTTTGCAAAAACTAATTGATTCAGCAAAGCAAATTGTGTGCGGAAACAACTTTTGGCAAATATCTCAGAACAATGTGCTTGGTTTAGATGACTTAATAGCTGTGATTTTTGAAATTGTTCAACTGGTTTTTCAGCACTGAGTGCAAAAGACAAAAATTTACATGAAACTTCGATGGAAATTTTTGTGTGGCATAATTAAGCACTCATGCAGATTTTGAACTTTGAAAATTGGTCACTGTGGACGGTCTGTGCTTTCGTTGTACTTGAGCCTGTTTTTTTCTTGTCAGAAATGATTTCAACCACACAGCTCAAACTGTCAGTAATAAAAGGATCCTGGCTGTCTCAGACATGATAGTTCCCTCTGGAGACTTGATAGACTGTTGGTAAAAACCCATTTGAAAAGGTCTGGAAATTTGCCGACCCCTCTATCAGTGGGAAATAAGATCTTTTGGATGACTACAGGGATGTCTTATTGTAGGAAGAAGAGGGGAGTCTACCACTCTCCTCCAATATAGGCCTGCATTACTGGGCAAGCTCGAAAGCCGAGGGGAAACTGAGCAGGGAATCTAGAATGAGTGTCTTTAGCTACTTCCATGTGACAACCTTATGAAACTCACCTTAGGGGAACTTACTTTGTTCAACCAATTCTACCAAGGTGAACAAATGGTGAAGGTGATCATCTTAACAGTGATGCCCGCCACTAAACAAGGAACTAACAGCACTAAGTACCATATGTGCATTATCACATTGAATCCATACAAGGATCCTGCAAGACGAATTTTCTCCCCAGTCTACAAATGAGGAAACTGAAGCTCAGAGAACCAGGGTGACCTCAAGGAAGCCAACCAGCTGATGAATGGAGGAGACAGGAATCTAACCAGGAGCTCTTTGACTCCCAAACCTTTGCTGTTTGCTGAGGATTGCAGCCAAGAAATAATTTACTAGAATCAAGGTTATAGAGAATATATACATGATCCAGAATCACACACTACAATTTGGGATGAAGAAAAAAAAAATCAGTTCTTCTGGGCTAGTGAACTGAAAAGCACATCTCACCGAGAAGCTGCATTTGTCATGGGGCCAGGAGTTAAATTTGTGCTAACAATAGGGGTGCCTGGGTGGCTCAGTGGTTTAAGCCACTGCCTTCGGCTCAGGTCATGATCTCAGGGTCCTTGAGTCCTGCATCGGGCTCTCTGCTCAGCAGGGAGCCTGCTTCCCTCTCATTCTCTCTGCCTGCCTCTCTGTCTATTTGTGATCTCTCTCTGTCAAATAAATAATAAAATCTTAAAAAAAAAAATTTGTGCTAACAATAAACTGAGGAAGTGCAGGGGATATTTTTGTGTGTGTGTCTACTACTAGTCTCAGGTGGGAAAGCCTACTTGGCTTCCACACCGGAAGCAGCAACGGTAGTGGTACCGTAAGGCAGCCTCATGGACAAGTAGAAGCCAAATTTCAGTAGACAGGGGCCGCACTGTGAGGGCGAAGCTCAAAAGGAAAACCTGTAGCAGGCAGGAAAGTCCATGAACTGAAGAGGAAGCACTAGGCTGGGAGTCAGGGAACCTGGGTTCACCCTGGCCTTGTCCTCGGACTAACCCTGGGCCAATCACGCCTGGGTCATGTGATTCTCAGCCCAGGTGGAACCAGACCACTCCCCTCAGTAGCTGGCTGATTTCGGTCAACTCAAGTATGGGAGGGCACTACCGACACTGGGCTAGGGAAGCTCAGTGACTCCCAAGCAGAATCAGCCCTACTCAGGAAGGCTGCTTCTGCCCTCGAATGCCAATAGTGCCCCTCTGGAGAAACACGGAATCCAACTTCCGGTTTCTTCACTCCTCTGGGGAGGAAGTGGCATTGCTATCTTCGAAGTCCTTAGTGGGAGGGGGCAGGTCAGTGCTGCAGTGGGGCCGCTGGCCCAGCTCCCCTGCCTGAGCACCTCACATGCAGGTGGCTCTGTTTTACACCTTGGGTTTCTGGGGGAGCCTTCATTTGAGGAAAGGATTCCTTGATTTAAAAACAAAAAAACAAAACAAAACAAAAACCAAGTTTCAAAATCAGTGGATTAGAAGACCTTTAAGCTCCTTTCTATTCTGGGTATTTGTGAATAGGGGAAAATTGAGGCAGCAAGTGAGAAAGGGGAGTTCTAATGGGAGAAGGAGTCAAGCCCGATAAGATCTAGGAGAACAAATGAGCAAGCCCAGCTGCACACCGAGCCTTTGATTGGGTTAGACCTGAGGGTCACAGCTATAGAGAGGTCTGACATCACTCTTTCAAATGCAGATGAAATCTCTGGGATTAGAAGATTCTCCCTCAGGCTCCTCCTCATTATAATTAGCCGATAATGTTCGTCCTTAGGTCTGGCTTTTCTAATTGCAGTTCACACAGGTTTTTCAGTGTGGGATTGGCATTTCCTAAAAGGCTTTGAAATGCATATCTGCAGCCAGCTGGGGAGTCTGTGCAGGCCAATGCCAAATCCTGGCAGTGGAGAAATTCTTGTTATAGTTATGCCTCTTTTATGAAAAGTTTTATGCAAATCAGAATTTAAAAGTTGAAATTCATGTTCAATGCAACGTGAGAGCTTGCAGTAATTCTCTGGAAAGTGGAAACTTTTTCTTTAATGCATGTAATTACCTGCTAACTGCTTTATCTATTTATATTGTGTTTCCTTAAAGTGGATGGCCATGTTACCTATGGAAGCCCACACATTGCTGGGTTGCCCTTTGAATAATTCATTCCAAACAGACTACCTCAAGGGAAATATGCTTTTATTTTTTCTCAGAAACACTTCAGAAAAGAGAACTAAATAAATGGAAAGTGGTCTTGAAAATGGATAAATACAAGGAATGAGAGAAAATTTATATTTACCTACAGGACAATGTTTCTGGTTTTTTTTTTTCTTTCTTTTTTTTTCTCTTTTGGCTCTAATTCTTCTCAGTAAGAGGGTGTGAATTATCGAAATATTATATAAAATTAATCATATGTTCCGTGTCTTGCAGCTGTCCACCAGAACTAGGAAAACTAATTAGGGGCCGGTGTGTTAAACTAGGAGTCATTGCAGGTGAAAGTTTGAAAGGTCACATCATATTGAATAAGGTAAATGAAGAAATAAGCATAAACAGAAAATGTCTGTTTTTTTGTAAGCACAGAAAAGTATTTAAGGATTCAGTGTTTCTACAAAGCACTCTGAGTATGGTACTCTCTGAGGAACTGTAAGGCAGGTGAAATGTAACATGTTGTCCCTGCTTATCATCTTAATGGGGAAACAAGATACGGTCATATGGGAGAGATAAGAAACAACTTAAGGTAGAATATTATCCTTCAGTACATTTATTGAATACCTACCATGGGCAGCATGACCAACTCAAAGCATTTTTTTTTAAGGATTATTTATTCTTGTGAGGGGGGGATGAGAGAGAGAGAGAGAGAGAGAGAGAGAAAGAGAGAAAATGAGTGGGGGGAAGGGCAGAGGCAGAAGCAGATTTCCTGCTGAGCAGGGAGCCAGATGTGGGATTCAATCCAAGGACCCTGGGATCCTGACATGAGCTGAAGGCAGATGGTTAGTCAGTGGAGCCAACCAGGCACCCCTAGCTTAGAAGCAGTTCTAAGAAGTCATACTAGCAATGTCACTTACAGTCACTCAGGCCGAATTTGAGTTTGGTCATGCTGCACTGGTGAGGAGGTAGATACACCTCGAGCAACTGATGGACAGTGCATAGAGTTATGGGGCTGTTGGGCTCTGCTCCTTTGCTTCTGTCTGGAAAGTACCTTCTAACATTCAGGTCCCTCCTCAATCCTACTTTTTTTTTTTTTTAAGATTTTATTATTTATTTATTTATTTGACAGAGAGAGAGAGAGAGGGCAAAAGCAGGGGGAGCGGCAGGCAGAGGGAGAGGAACAGGCTCCTTGCCGAGCAGGGAGCCCGATGCGGGATTCGACCCCAGGACCCCAGGATCCTGACCTGAGCTGAAGGCAGATGCCCAACTGACTGAGCCACTGGTGTCCCAACCCTACATTTTTTGATGCAACCAGACAAGAAATGCATGTGGGAGAAAGAACAACTTCCAAATGTCTAGAATGACTACTAGTGTTCTTCATCTCCCCGGGATCTCCAAGCCCTTTCAGAGGAAGGGAATGTTGAGGTTGTCTCACAGAGTCCTCGCAAGGCCAAGCCTGCCCAGTCTGCCCTATTGTTCCTAAGCTCTCTACAGACTCGAGTTCTTTTAGCCTGTGAACTGATTGCAACATGGCTCACAGGGGCATGTGTTGGGACCTTCGGGATTTTCCCCCGTTACCTCCTAAATACCTCAACGTTCAACTTTTTCAGGACCTTACATGGAGTTACACTGAGGAGTTGCATTATGTCCTAATATTCTAATTCTTCACACAGGGACCAGAGAAGCACACATAGCCCTGTATCCTGGAAAGACTGTGAAATAAAGTAGAATCAGTAGCTGCACTTTCAGGGCTGTAGGGAAAGTCACACAGTATACCCAACCTCAGGGTCCCAGAAGGGCAGTGTCCCTCGCTAGCTCAGTAAGCCCAAGATTCCATATTCTAAAATTTTTGCTCTTTCCATTTAACTTAAGATTCTATTCTTGGTAAAAATGAAAAAAGCTGAAGGAAGTAGATACAAATCCTACAAAAGAAAATAACATGTGCATACTCGGCTTTACTGTGAGAATTATTTATTAGTTATTTATACCTTAGCAAGAGTGATTTGCTCTTTCCTCTTAGAGCAGGTGCCTGCCCCCCCCCCCCCAATTTAATTTGGCTGTTGTACTCATCTTATGGTTTCCAACTCTTTTTACCACCACTTTGGTCCCCCAAATCCAAATGAGACATTCCCTGTGCATTCTTTCTGCCTGTCAGGCTAGGAGGGACAGAGCCAAGAGCCACAGGTCCGCCTGGGGGACACACTGAAGTTGCCCTGATCCTTTCCAGCTGCAAAATATGTCTGCTTGGCTCCTAAGATGTTGAATGAGCTAGGAATCACAAAGAAAAGTCCAAGTACTGGGGACTCCAAATGAACATTTTGACTTCTGCAGCGTCAGCAGAAATGTTTTGTTTGTGTGATACTGTTCAGAAAATTACATTTCTGTTGATAACTGCACGGAAATATTTGTATAATTGAACAATGCAGTTGATTGGTTTTAATGGCATATAACACCCCTATGTCCCTGGGAGCCTGTTCTCTCCACAGGAGTAGGGTTGAAACATGGGGCATGTTTCCATAAGGACTGCTAAAACATTGCTAGAACTTGCAACAGAAGCTGGATATGCAGACCGGTGTGTGTTAATGGTTAATTTTGCCTCCCAACTCTCTCTCTCACACACACACACTTTACCTATTGGGTTAATTTACCCATAGCACCTTACTTAGAGCTTGCTTTTTTTGTCAGATTCTTGCTGCAACTGCTAGGTGGCTTCTGGGGACCTGTGTCAGTCCCATTAGCTGCATCCCTGTAGCTTCCACACAGCAGGACAATCTATTATTTTATCAGCCCCATTCAACCTTACAAAAAGATCTATTTCTACGTGGGTTGATACTCTCAGTGCTGATTTCAGACCAAGGCCTGCTGCTCTATTAGCTTTTTTTCTCTCTGTGCCTGAATGCAGAACCCAGCAATGAGGAGATGAATGGAAATGCAAACAGACCCTCAGCTCCAGCAAATGCAATGATTGCTTCACAAATTTCATTTGCACAGAGTTCAAAAAGAAAGAATGAAACCGGGCCCTTAGTGAAGAAATGTAAGCGTGTTACAGAAGATGCTTTTTCTTTAATAGGAGGAAACCGGATAGACGTAAACCAGTTTTGTCTTCACTGATCTTTTCCTTAAAATTCATGTCTATGTCTGTAAAAGAGTAGTATGTCATGCTTTCCAACTGACTTCTGGCTTTTAAATAGATTAAAAAAAAAAATCTTTTCATGGATTATTGACTGACTTGCATGGTGACCAGTCTTTGATGGAAATTCTAATTGGGTATTTTAGATTCTAGTAACTTGAGCTCACAGGATAGATGTCAGCTATGTCCATTCTTAATTGTTTGAATCTGTTTCCCTCCATATCAAGCTTAACCTGTAGCTGAAGGGTCCTGGGGTGGTGGCGGGGAGTGGGAAGGTGAGGACGGGGTTGGGAGAAGGAGGCGTATCTGCCTTTTCAGCTTTTCCCTTGTTTGACCACTCTTAAATGGAAGGAGACAGGATTGTTTTAGGAGGACTAGTTCAGCCACTCCTAACAAGCCCAGATGTCTCCAACTATTTGCAGCTTTCTTCAGAATGTGAGTGCTTGATGCTTCTTTGTTCTGGCCAATTTAAGGGCAAAAATATGAGGTCATCTTTTCATGTTGCAGAATGACCTGGGAATCTTTTATTTCTTTATTTTTTAAAAAATCAGAACATTTTATTTTATTTTATTTAAATCAGAACATTTTAAACAGCATTAAATATATTTGTTCATGAGAGTTTTACTAGAAATTGCCTTTAGCAATTTTTGGTCTGGGGTGTTTTATGGAGGAAAGACCTTCTTGGTTCTCTTTTTCAATTTTCTTTCATACTTAAGTTATTAATTAATTAATTAATTAATTAATATTTTTCATCCTCTTTAAACCTATTTTTAAAAATTGAGGTATATGTCGTATATAATAAAGTATAAAAATCTTAAGCATATAGTGCTTATAGTGCATATAGTGCTACAAAATCACTGGTGATTTTTACATATGTATAAACACATATAACCACCCCACAGAACAAGAAACAGACATTTCCAGCACCCCAGTAGACTTTTGCATTCCTCTTCCCAAAGTAACCATTATTCTAACCACTTTTACGTATAGAAATACATACACATCTACCTATCTATATCTGCTTGCCTTTCTCTCTGTCTCTCTCTCTCTCTCTCTCTCTCTATATATATATCAGTTTTATTTATTCTTAAACTTCTATAGGTGGAATCATCCATATGTACTCATTTGTGTCTGACTTCTTTTGCTCATTAGGTTTCTGAGACTCATCTATTGGGATATAAAAGGTTGTTTGCAAATGTACAAAGAATTACTGAATATATTATCTTTCCATCAAGTCTAAGGAAAATAGTTTAATGAAAGTCTAAGGAAACTTGCAAAGAGACAGTAGCCAAAAAATTGTGAGCTATAACTAAAATGAAATCAGGCAGAACAGAGAATTCAAGATTCAAGATAAGAAAAGATGAAGAAAGAGGACATGGAGAAAAGCAAAGGAGTATAAAGTATCTTCCCATCTATCTAAGAGCATAATCATTACCTATACTGCAAAGGCTAAGACAATGATGCTGGGAGAGAGCTCATATACCACAAACAAACAGTGCTAGTCTGGAAAGAAATGAAGGATCAAATTTCTCTACAACTGGGGCTCCTGGGTGGCTCAGTGGGTTAAAGCCTCTGCCTTTGGCTCAGGTCATGATCTCAGGGTCCTGGATGGAGCCCCGCATCGGGCTCTCTGCTCAGCAGGGAGCCTGCTTCCTCCTCTCTCTCTCTGCCTGCCTCTCTGCCTACTTGTGATAACTCTCTCTCTGTCAAATAAATAAATAAGACCTTTAAAAAAAATTTCTCTACAACCTGTGTAAAACAGGAGGAAAAGAAGAGACATAAAAACATGGGAAGAGATTCTTTTGGTTTGGGGAAGACTTCTTGAAAGAATGTTCTCAAGAGCTTTTCTTATTGGATAAAGGAATAAAGAAATGAAAGTCCAATGCCTTGTTGGAGAAAAAACACTTGGTATCTACTTTTCAGGTAGTAGCTGAGTGAAAGATGCTTTCTTGTCAGTCCCAAGAAAGGAAAGGTGAATATTTATTCACTTGAAAAATTGAAAAATTGCAGTAGTATTCCTAAGTAACAGGAGATGGGGGCAGGGAATAATTAAACAACAGAAATAAAGCATAAAATAAAAAAGAAAATACAAAAATATATACATAAAGTAAGATGAAACAAAATCAAGAATGTGAACTGTGTGACTGCATAGACTGAATTCACCCATTTAAAAACAGACTAACAGATTGATGTGCTGTTTATAAAAAACACACAAAAAGAGTAGCAGATTTTGGGTACTAATAAAGGTGGAGGAAAGCTACCATGACCCAGCTCTTCCCCTGATTCCAACTGAAAATTTGGATAGAGTACAGAAAGCAATGAAGCAACTATCTGAAGAATTTGAGAAGTAAACAATAACAGGTATATGGGAAGGAAAGGGAAGAATGACCAGCAAAGATAAGTTTCCATCCTTTTTCCCCTCAACAAAATATTAACAAATAGAATCCAGCAATATATAAAAAGGATAATATATCATAATCATTTGATTATGATATATAAGATAAATCAAGGGATTTATCTTAGGCATAGGAGGCTGCTTCAACAGGTCACAATCCATCAATGCAATTCACCATATTAACAGACCGAAGAAGAAAAACTTCATCATCATCTCAAGAGATGCAGAAACAGCATTTGACAAAATTGCATAGCCATTCATAATAAAGACTCAGCAAAATGGGAAGAGAAGGAAATGTCCTTAACCTCATAAAGAGCAAGATGTAGTTTATTAAAATTAATTCAAAAGGAATTGGGAAACTTTAATGGAACAATTACCATAGAAGACGTTGAGAAGGTAACTAAATAGAGAATGCTTAAATTGTATTTAATCTTCTGAAGTTATTTAGAGGATTTTAGACCAGTATTCCTCAGTCCTAGAAACTCATTAGAATCACCTGTGGAGCTGTTTCTATTATTACTGTTGTCGTTGTTGTTTTAATTAAAAAATATTGTTTTCTGGTGAGTCCCAGACTACCCAAAACAGAATCTCTAGAAGCCAGGGCCTAAACTTTAACACATCTCTAAAGCTCCCCAGGTAATTCTATTGTGCAAACTAGACTGTTCCAGTCTCCTGAAAAAGATTATAAAGATAGTCCCCAAATTGTTATATAAAACCAGCTATCATTTAATACCTCAAGCTAATAAAGAAAGCTAGAGACTTATTGCTTATGGATAGAAAAAAATAAAGTATTAGGAAATAGGATCCAGTAATTCTCAAAGATACTTTGTCAGTATAATGAACTGTACTCCTTGATGGTATGATGAATAACTAATTGAATTAGACTATTATCATATATATATAAAACTTGATAACATTAAGCAATCATTCTAAGTGAAAAATTCTAAGATAGCAAGAGAAGGAACTTACTTCTGTGTTATAAAAAGTACTTACCAAAATGATTTAACTGGTGAAACATAGAAACTATTTCAGTTAAAATCAGGAACTGGATAATGCTACCTACTATCCTCATTATTACTCAATAATAGTAATAATGTTGCTCAAACTGTACTGTACATGACTCATCGAAGGATCTTTTAAAAATGCAGCTTCTGATTCAATAGTTCCAGGGATGGGGCTGAGATGCTTCATTTTTCACAGGCTCCTAGATGATGCCTATATTGTTGATTCCACACTTTCAGTAGCAAGATTGGGAAATATAGTTAGATAAGAACATCAAATAAGCAGCATGAACATTAGGAAATGAAAAAACTGAGCTCTTTGCCAATTCTTTGAATTTTTATTTAGAATACCCAAGAAACTATAGTAAAAAAGCTAGTATAATTTAATAAGGTGTTGGAATATTTGATAAAAATACAAAAATATCTTTTATTTTGTGCTAGCGATAAGCACCTAGAAATAGAAATGGTATAAATATATATCATTCCTAACATAAACACTTCCAAAATATCTGGGAATAAACTTAACAAGAATTGCACAAGACCCAATAAGGAAAAATACTAAATCTTATTTAGGATGAAAATATTAAATCTGTAAGGGTCAGGCTTAAGGTAAGGAGAAGATCATAGGTGTTAAACATGTTGAGTATATGGTGCTGTTGGAATATTCAATTAGAGATATCAACGAGGCAATTTGATATATGAGTCTTGACCAAGAGTGGTAAATAGAGACAAAGGTTTGGGAATTGTTGGCAGTGTAGATCAGGAATACCTTTTGAAAAATCCATTAAGAGTCTGAAGCATGAGCCTCTTAAAATGGTTTAGAAAAAATTGTGCTTATGCATATTTTTTCTTAGGGACAAGGTCCAGAATTTTCTTCAGATTCTCAAAGGGGTCAATAACCCAAAAGAGTTTAAGGAACACTGATATTTATAGTGGTTGAAGTTATAGGAATGGGTGACTTACTCTGCAAATATGTGTAAAGCAAGAAGATAATCAAAGATGGAGATTGATAGGACACTTACAGGGTAGGTAGAAGAAGGCACTGAGGAAAGCACAGGGGTGCACTAGGAAAGCCAGGAGAGTGTAGTCGTATGGAAATCAAAGGAAGAAAGTATTTTAAGAAAAAGGAAAATGTTCATGGAGATCACATAAGCTAAGGACAGAACCTATCCACTGAAGAGCAGCAAGGAAGGTCATTGGTAGCTGGTAAGGGGAGTTGCAGTGGGTTTGTTAGAACACTTAGTTGGAGGTCAAAGTATAATTTTAAGGACTAGCGTTGGGAGGGGAAACTATTCCACCGAGACAGAAAAGGAAAAAAATGGTAAGAGTAGATTTCATTAATTTTGTAGATCTCCGAGTGGGAGAAAATAGCAAATAAAAACAAACTTGGCCATATGTGGCAGAATTCCTTTTCCAGAAAACTTACAAAGGAATACAACAAAGTTTTTAGTAACTTCCAAGCTTATGTTAATATAGTCCCTAAGATCTTGTGGGGATGGCATCTGTAAAGTGGCCTTTCACGGATGACTTACACAGGTTTGTAGCCACAGTCTGATCCTGGGCATTCTCTGTCCAACATCTATCTCCTATCCCTTCCCAGTAGAACCAGATTTTGACAATTTATCCCTTGAGCCTGCACTCCCAAGAAGTGGTCTGGTTCATCTAGACCAATCCATGTTTGACAATTTCCCAGTGACTGATAAGGGGGTGGACACGGTCCTAGTTGACTCAAGCAGACTGTGGTTATACTCTATGCCTCAAGAGGTTTTCTCTCTGTTCTGGGTTTAAACAATGGAGCATATGGCATGGTTAAATACATATAAAGAATATATGAACTAACACATTGAGTCAATATCCTCAGCTTCAGGTTTACCACATTCCAAGGGAGAATGTGGGTGAGACTAGGCACTTAGTCATTGATTACAGTTTCATGGACAAAACCAGGGGCCTTATATAAATCTTTTTTTTTTTTTTTTTAGATTTTATTTATTTATTTGACAGACAGAGATCATAAGTAGGCAGAGAGGCAGGCAGAAAGAGAGAGGAGGAAGCAGGCTCCTTGCTGAGCAGAGAGCCCAATGTGGGGCTCAATCCCAGGACCCTGAGATCATGACCTGAGCTGAAGGCAGAGGCTTTAACCCACTGAGCCACCCAGGTGCCACCAGGGGCCTTAAAACAGGAGAGATGTGAGTTCCAATGTTAGCTCTTCTAGTTACTAGTTGCAGGGTCTTGGGCCAGTTAATCCATCTCTTTGCCTCAGCTGACTCATGTAAAAGGAAATTATAATATCTATCTGATGGATTTTTAAGGATTAAAATGTACATGAGGTAAAGTACACAGTACTTGGCACACAGTGAGCAAAACATGGTAGCTAGTACCTACTATTAGTTATTGAAAGAAACTTTTTTTTTGATCCAAGTCTCATTTCTTTGATCCTTCCTATAAAATCTTGCAGAAGAATTGCCTAAAATTATTCTCCACATCCCTCAGGTTCAAGTCTGCTTGTAGCTTACTGTAATCAGGTTTGTGTCCCCTTGTCAAGGTCATCACATCTATTGAACTCCTTCCCTATTCAACTTCCTCTTCATTTCAACTGCGTTAGATTCACGGACCACGCCTTTCTTCTCAGGATACTTTCTTCTCCTGGCTATCGGAATACCACACTTTTCTGGATTCCTACCCCCCCACCCGACCTTATTTATTGGTTGCTCCATTGCTGACTTTTCCTCCTCCACTACATTTTTGGGTATTCCCGAGTGGGGTCTTGGCCCCCTTCTCCTCCCTCTATAATCTCTCCATGTGACAGTCAGCCTTTCCAAGACTTTTTCAGTAAACCTTTGGTTTACTGATAACCCTCACATTCACAATTCTGATAGAAATTGCTCCCCTGAACTCCAATCACCAATGTACCTTCTTGCTTGATGTCCACTGGGATGCCAGTTTTTCTCTCTCTCCATGCAACCCTCCACATACAGCCATCATTCTTCTCACATCAGCTATTCTAACAGCCTATTAATTGGTGTCTCCATTACAACTCTGGCCACTCCCCTACCCCACCTCTCATTCATTTTCCACACAGGAGCCAGAATGATTTTCTTTTTAAAATGCAATCCAAAACATGTCCCTTACCCGCTTATAATCCTCTAATGCCTTCCCAAAAATCTGATAATGAAGTCCAAACTCTAGCAAGGCCTACAAGGCTGGCCCTACTTGCTGGGCCACCGCCTTTCCCTCAAGAATTACTTTGTACCACTTTCTTACCCTCTGGCCACTGTAGTCTTCTCTTGTCCTCAAACAGGCCCAGTGAGAGCCATTGTGTTTGTTTTTCTCTGTTTCTGGAATGATGTTCCAATGGCTGGCTTCTTGTTGTTTCATTCATTCTGGCTGGCTTCTTGTTATTTAATTCATTCAGTCTCCAGTTTAAATGTTACTTTTTCAAAGGGACTTTTCCAAAGGAACCCCAGCCACTGTCTATCACTTTATCCTGCTCCAGGTTTTTCACAGCATTTATTACTCTTGGGAATCATATCATCTGTTACTCTCATCAGAATGTAAAGTGCTTTAGAGCTGAAATCATGTCTTTCTTATTCACTACTCTATTTCTCTCATCTGAAGTAGTGCTTGGTAACTAGTAGGTGCTCAAAAGTTCTTATTGAATGCACAAAGGAATGAATGAGTAAAAATAGTGTTTAACCAACACTGAATAGCACTTGATATTTTGTGGTGTCCTTTCCCTTTCATTAGCTGGTGGCATCCCGTGATAACCTGTGATGTAGGCATTATCATTATGTTCATTTACAGGTCAACTGAGGAATTCTGTGCCCTTATACCTCCACATGTAAGAGAGAATAGAATCCCATTTTTTTTTAAGCTTCCAAAAGAAGAGAGTCAGGGAACTTTTGTAAAATTATTTAATAAGCTGAGCTAACCATCTGTGAACTTTTGCTTTTTGTTCCTAACCAAATGTTAGAAATTGAGCTACATGTGTTTCTATCCTGAACACTACAAACCATTCAAAGAAAATGCTCTCTATTATTCCTGGGTCCAGATGCAAGGGGTCCATGGTAGTCAATGCTCTGTAATTAAATGAGATTTCAGGCTGCGCTTCTAATCCCCTGAGACACAGAATGTGCAGCTGGACTAATAACTCAGCCTATTATATGGAAAGCCAGCCGGACCCTTATTTCTTTATGTATGCACACACATACACACACACTCACACATGTACATTCACATTTATATTTTTAAAGCCAACAACAATCTAAACACAAGGTTCTCATTCTGTCTTTAAATATGGGAAATAATATTAGATTAAGTTAATGTAATCACTAACATCATGTTCTATAAATTGAAAACTAATGTAGCTTTGTTTCCCAACTCCCAGACTGCCCGAGAAATCAGAATTTCCAGAATACCCAGACCCACACTTTTCAATGATAAAATATATGTACCCCACTTGGAGTAAGGTGCATAATTTAATAATTTATTGTGTTTGATTTATAGGCTTCCTCAGTCCTTATTAAATTTAAGTTTTCACAATTGAGGAAAGGCCTTAAAGAAAACATATTTTGTGGTTAAAGATGTATCCCACATGTGCTGGTCTAGCAATTTAAAAAGCCGGATAACTCCTCCCTGAGCCCTCACAGCACTGCTGAAAGTTCTGATTGCAGGGCTCAGGTTAGCAGGGCTGAAGCGGAAAGGGTCAGTGTTTAGATTCCAGGCTGAGAGCAACGCTTATTTCTTGGAGATCTGATGTTACATCAGACTCCACTCCAAGACAAAATCTGGTATGCAAAGCTTTGAAAAATTACATCAAAATTTGGCTTTTCTCTCTCTCTCTCTCTGTCTTTTTAAAAAGGAAATATTAAGGGGGTAGGGAGAGTGATTTGTTTCTGACAACTTTGGCAAGGCTTTCACTAAGTACGCTTTTAGAGCAGCAATTCCCCAGCTGACAAAGGCCTGGACATGACCTCAAATATCTGCAGCTTGAGAAATATTACATGGAGCCACAGACGTTTTCAAGCAGGAATTCCAGGTCCTGATGAAGAGATCAAGGTACCTCTGACTTTTGACCATCAGTGCTTTTTCCTGAAAGCCTGGCCTGCACCGAGGACTCTGGCCGCAGAAAAGGATCCAAACTACAGGACTGACATCACTGAAGAATGGAAATATCCTTTCAGCTTTCCAAACTAACAGCCCCTGCTAAATTTAATCCAACTCCAATACCTCCTAACCTTGAAGATGTTTCCAAGCCCCTTGTCCCTACGGACTTACTCCTTCACGCTTTTCTTAAATGTTTGCATTTCTGTTATGGGGGTGATCACATTCCGTCCTACCTCCTATTCCACACAATAGGGAACAGGAGGCTTTGATCGAGTCCCCCATCTCACCTCAAAGTCATCTTTACTTCTTTCTTCTCTCACACTCTTTATATCTCATCAATCATTAACTCTTACTGTTTCTCTCGTCTTGCTATCTCCTGAAACCATGCACTTCTTTATACTTCCCACTGCCCAGTCTGAGTCTAGGCCACCTCCAGGTCTTGCTTTTATCATCACAACAATTTAGTAGGTTTTCCTGACTCAAGCCGTGCCCATTCATTCCTCACCGTGCAGCCAGAGGGCTTTTTCTAAAATGCCTATTTATCTGAACATCTCATTTCCCTGCTTAAAACTGTTAATATTTTTCCATTGTCCCTGATATAAAACCCAAACTCCTTACCATGGCTCCCTTCTAACCCTTGCATTATACACTCCAGAGATACTTAGCTCCTTTTAGTTTTTCCAGCAGAGACTGCTGGGCCCTTCTTTGCCTGAGCCTTTGCCTATGCTGTTTGCTGGTTATCTCCCTACCTCTTCATCCGGCGAACTCCTACGCAGCTTAGATGTCTCTTCTTTCTTTCTCTCTCTCTCTCTCTTTAAGAATTTATTTATTTAATTATTTGAAAGAGAGAGTGAGAGAAAGCATGAGAGGGGAGAAGGTCAGAGGTAGAATCAGACCCCCCATGGAGCTGGGAGCCCAATGTGGGACTCGATCCCGGGATTCCAGGATCATGACCTGAACTGAAGGCAGTCGCTTAACCAACTGAGCCACCCAGGCGCCCCTAGATACCACTTTCATCTGGACCTCATCTGGACCTCCTCCTTATCTAGCTCTTCCCTCACATAACACTTGGTCTTCCCCAGTATGGCATGTACACGTCATTATAATTGTGGTTTATTGTCTTTTTTTCCACCTCTAAACTAGAAACTCCTCAAGGACGAAAACTATATATACCTTGCTCTCTTTTATACCATCATTACCTACCTCAGTGCCTGGCACATAGAAAGTCATTTTAATAGCCATCAATATTCATCTCTGTATCCTTCTACACAGCTTAACTTAGCCCCTTACACAAAATGAATGCTCAATACTAATTTGATGAATCAGGTCAAATGGCACATTGCTCAAATGTGTATAGAAAATGCAGGTCTGAGACAGAGTACCACAGTTAGCTTGTTAAGGAACTATTAAAAAGTTATTTGCTGAAAAATGGGTTTGTTTGACTCTGCTGATCAATGACATATGACCACTAAGATGATTGGAATATCCAGATCCTGATATGATTTCTATAATCATTTGGCAGATGCTTGTGTTTGATTTTTGCTGTGTGGTAACTCTATCTACTACCTGGGAATTGGCTGCCATAGGGGTTGATAGAAACTAAGACTGCCCATAATAGTGAATATAATCATAACTAGTAATAGACATTTATCATTATTTACATGCATCAACTCATTTAATCCTCACAATAATGGTGTGAAGTAGATATTGTTCTTATTCTACTTGACAGATAAAATAAATAAGACTGAGAAAGCTTCAATAACTTGCTTAAAGTCAAGCGACTGAGGAGTGGTAGAAATGGAATGGGAACCTGCCAAGTCTGACTTTGGATTCCATGCTTCTAAATACCATGCTGTATGGCCACTACTCTTTGCTGTGATAACTAACTAGGGACAGAGGTTTTGGGATGGATGGATTTATGGACTATGTAAAAGGCTTAGGAGTCTTTTGTGTGGGCAGCATGCATAATGCTTAGGAAATGGGGTCAACCTCTTGTCATACCTGCTGGACTTGATTTTATTAAAAGTTTGCAAGCAAGTCATAAGAGAAATGGGAGCAATTTGGAAATAAATTACTTCCATTATGCTACAAGATCTCCCATATACTGCAGCATTTAGGAATTATTCACAGATGTATGTTTACAGTGAAAAAAATCAACTATACTGTGCTCAATTATATGGGGGAAACGCTAGTAAACAGTTTTTAATTGGATTGAAATTAAGATAAATTTAGGATAATGAAGGAAAATGTCTTAACGGCACGATTTATAGACTGCGTGCAAAACTCCCACTGGAAATGAAGGAAGCCCAGTATTTTGAAATGCAAGATTTACATGAACATGAGGCAAAAAGATTATGCGTACAATCTATTTCCGTATAGTCATGAAATTCTTGTGAAACAACTTGGGATATATGTGGGTTATTCAATAGACGGATATGAGCACTCACTGTGCTCGAAATCCTATGCTAGGTACTATAGGACATGTAAGTCTCTGAAATCTAGTGACGGATTTCAAATAATTTCTAGTTAGTTCTTTTTTAAAAAAAATTTCTAGTTGCTTTTAAGACTTCTCTGTTAAAGGGACTATGTGGGGTAGACATAAAATATTCATAAAATGAGAAAACTAAGTTAATAAATGTTCTTTTGGAAGGGATGCTGTATTTGGTAAAATGAGAAATGAGATCCCAGAAGCATATGCATCCTGAAAGAAGAGAAAGACATAAAGAAGTTGTTTTCTTCCTCTTCTGAATTCTAGGGTTTAAATGCAATAGAATATATATATGGAACATCCCATATGAAGCTTTAAAATATAGGTTCTTTGAAAGTATTAGTAATATGCTGTAAGTTTTGGTGGATAGCATTAGAACCCACCTTTAAAATTAATAAATGACTTGGGACAAACCCTGGTAAATTCTAAATGTTTGCTATTCAAAGTGTCGTGTGGGGATTAGCAGCATTGGCATCACTTGCGAGCTTGTTAGAGCTAGGATCTCAGGCCCACCCCAGGCCTACTGAATCAGAATCTGCACTTTAACAAATCCCAAGGCAAATTTGTATGCCCATCAAGATTTGGAGGCATTGGGGGGCGCTTGGGTGGCTCAGTGGGTTAAGGCCTCTGCCTTTCGCTTGGGTCATGATCCCGGGGTCCTGGGATCGAGCCCCGCATCGGGCTCTCTGCTTGGCGGGGAGCCTGCTTCCTCCTCTCTCTCTCTCTCTGCCTGCCTCTCTCCCTACTTGTGATCTCTGTCAAATAAATAAATAAAAATCTTAAAAAAAAAAAAAGATTTGGAGGCATTGGTCTAAATCACAAGCCTGTAACACTGGAGATTCTGCATCTTTGTTCTTTTTCAAGAATCATGTGCTATATAGGTACTATATATAGTACATCGGTATTACTATATAGGTATCTTCTATCTTTCTAACATCTTTTGTTTCTACTTCCCTTCCCAAACCATCTTCTCCAGGTGGACTGATTTTTCTTACCATCTCCTAACCAAAACTTAAGCTTTTCTGTCTGTAGTGCTTTCCACAAGAACTGTTCTTTACCAAGTGCCTTCCATTTTCCTTTCTGTCTCAGACATATAGAATTACTGGCATTTGCAATATATACCGCATTCTCCTATGCTTTCTGCCCTGGTTCCCTCCCCATTCGCATTTGGATCCACGTGGCCTCTAGCACTCTCAAGACTTCTGGATTTCCTTCTCACTCCACTCGAATTCTTTGTCCACTTTACTCTATTCACAAGGCCCTTGATATATTTTAATATTATAGCTCTAATCCATTGCCATGTAATTGTTAACATGTTCTCTTGCAGTACAGTATGAACATCTCAAAGGAAAGAAAAGAAGTTTCAGCCAATTTTGTAAACTGAGTGCTTAAAAATATTGAATGAAAGCTTTATTTACAAATTGAAAATTGTGCTTGCCTGTTACATCAAACACTAGTTAGTAAACGAAGTGTTAAGAAGAAAACGATCCAACTCTAGGATCTCTAGGATATTGCCGACAGCGTGCGCACCCCCCACCTCCAAAAAAACCCTTTCATCCTAATTTATTGATTTGTAGCAAGTGATACAACTTCACCAGAGAAAGTCCCCAACCAATGTCAGGTGGTCTCCCATTTCACAGGTACTGCTGAGATGACCCCGGAATGTATCAGGAATAGCACAACATGGGTAATTATAAGAATCATGACATGGATATGTTTTGTGATCCTAAATCTAGCTGGATCTCTTTTTGTATTGTAATTTCTCCATCTGTAACCCAATCATCACCCATCTCTGCTGGCCATTATAAAAAAGAAAATGATTTTAAATGCGTAGCTAAACTGGTCAAACTGTAAAGGAAATTCATGGAGGAAAATAGAAGTCCAGAGAGGTGAGGGATGTTAGTAGTTGCCTGGGAGGCTAGAGCTTAAGTTTTCCAAGGGCTGTAATGGGGGACAAGGGAAAAATCAAGGGCACACCTAAGGCAGAAGCTATGATCAGATACCAACTGTGTAAAGCCTGGACCCCTTAAAATTGGGTAAAGAGTGGAGAAAACACCCCTTAGAAGAAGAAAGTGAGTAAACTTGCTTATCTTTTTCTCTGTTCTAGATAGAGGTCGTAGGAGATGTCTTCTAAAAATTCATAACCAGCAGCTTGTCCTCAAGTGGATTTGGGGACCTTTGCATTGTTCTAGATGCAAATTTAGTTTAAAATGGTGCACATGTGCAGGGGCAAAAGTCAGTGTGAACGACGAAGAAACTCTCCTTAAACTAGGCCTCAAAGAATTACCATTCTAAGAAACAAGAGCTCACATTAAGACTAAAAAATATATGAGGAAATAAGTCAGTATTAGAAAGTTAGCAGAAACAATGAAGACTACAGATATTAAAATTACCACATATTTTACTGTGTTATGTCATGCAGTAAAATAACTGTGTGGAATACATTTTAAATATATGAAAGAGACTATTAAAATATGACCAAAAGCACAGGATACTATAAAAAGTGTCAGGCCAATTTTAAAAAGAATGAAATGAAATTTCTAGGCACTAAGAATATATATAATAATTAAATTAGATGCAGAGTGGAATAAACACTATGTTAGGAAGAGAAATGAAGGTAAAGTTACTAAATAAAAACTCCAGCTGAAAAGACTTCTATTATACATCTTAGACATTTAAAAATATCAAAAATATGGGCACTGAGCAAAAGGTTTTGGCATATATCTACTGGGTGTTTCAGAGGATGGAGAAGAGGCAATATTTAAAGGGACAACATCTGAGAATCTTCGAGAATTGTGGAATAAGAGGTCACATAAAACTCAGAGTTTACACAAGTACCAAGCAGTATAAATAAAAAGTTCTACTTTTTGACATATTTTAGTGGAACGATAAAAAAATCAAAGGCAAAGAGAAGAACTAACTCAGAGTCTGCACAGTATAATTGAGGAATACAGACTCTGGAACGGGACTACTTCGGTTCAAACCTAGGCTCGATAGCTAATAAGCTGTCTGCCTCGATTTCCTCACCTATAAAAAGGTGGGGTATACTTCACAGTAAAGACAGGTGAATTGAATGACAGTGTACATAAATACAGCTGCAGATTGTCTTTGCCATGTTGTAATACTATAATCTTTAGCTCTTATTTATTATCTTTATTATTACTAGTACTCACACAGGGGGGACTTTTCAAGTACAACAATAAAGTCAGAGGAGAATGGAATATTGCTCACAAATTTCTAAAAGAAAATAGTTGTACATCCAATAAAATTAACTTTCAAGAAGAAAGTAAAATTACCTTTCAAGAAGAAAGTCAAAATTATCTTTTAAGAAGGAAATAACTGTGTAACCGGTAAAATTATCTTTCATAAACAAAGTGGAAGTAAAATCATTGTAAGATAGAAAAAAATTACCATCAACATCTTACTAAAGAAACATCTAGAAAAGATACATCAGGAAGAAAAAATATGATCCCATTAGGGAAGCCTAAAATGTCAGAAGACATGGGAAGCAGAGAAAATGCAAACATGTCAATATATCTAAATAAACATCAACTATATAAAATGATGATAAATGTTTAACATGTGGAGCTAAAGAAATAAGGTAATAAACAGCAACTGCATATCATTTGCTTATGAGGCAAAGGAAGCATTTTAAGGACCTTGTATTCTGAAAAAAACATAAAGATATTAGTTTAATTTGACTTGAATTATTCATGTTAATATCGTTAAAATTACTAAAATAATATAACTAGAATGTGCATACATATTTTTAAAGATTTTATTTATTTATTTGGCACAGAGGGAGATGGAGAGAGAAGGAACGCAAGCAGGGGGAGTGGGAGAGGGAGAAGCAGCCTTCCCGCTGAGCAAGGAGCCTGATGTGGGGCTCGATCCCAGGACCCTGGGATCATGACCTGAGCCGAAGGCGCATACTTGATGACTGCAACACCCAGATGCCCCTAGAATGTATATTTTTTATACTAATAGAAAAAATAAAAGGTACAAAAATTAATTTTAGACAGAAACGCAGAAAGCAACATCAGAAAAAGGACAAGTAAACCCAAATAACAAGATGGAACAAATGAGAAGATGGTCTACACATACTACGATTCAAAATAAGTGTAAATAGGTTAGACTCTCCTATTATGCTGAATTTGAAAATAAAACCCAGTTCAGTAATGCATTCCCAAAAGCACACCTAAAACATCGAGACACTTCACCAAAAACGTTGAAAGTTAAGGGATAGAAAAAAATATGCCAGGCAAATACCACTTAAGAGAAAGCTGGTGTAATTATATTAAGATTAGACATCATAGACTGTAAGTATTTAAAAAAGGTATTATTGAGGTAGTTGCTATATAACGATTACTGATGCAATTCACTAGGAAGGTCTACCCATTTAAGATATATCTAAACCTAGAAATATAGATTCATTTTGTTGAAAGGAAATTTTATAAAACAAAAAGGAGAGATTGTTAAGTTTACCACTACAGTAAGTGATTTAGTAATACAACCATTTCAGCAACCAACAGATCGACGGATTTAAAAAAAAAAATCACAAAGTGTGTAGAAGAACTGAACAACACTATCGACACATTTGATAGGATGAATTTACGTACAACACCGCACTCCTCAATTGGCAAATACATGTTCTTTTGAAATACACAGAAAATGTATGAAAAGTGACCGTGAGGTAAGCTGGGACAGGAAGGACCAGTATCAGACATTCTGTACTCTTTGATCATGGTACAACGAAGTTAGAAATTGACATAGGAAAGAAAACTGAAAATGCACACCTGTAAGTTAAAAAGCAATTCACAGAATCAGAGAATTAATATAATGGAAAGTAGAAGCTACTCAGAAGAGAATCATTTAAAATACTAATATCCAACCTTGTAGAAAAGCTGTGCTTAGAAATGTATTCCCTAAGTGTTCAAATTGACAAAAGCTAAAGATTCATGAACTAATCATCATCAAACAGGAGACGTTAAAAAGTACAGCAAAACAGAAAAGAAAATAGCTGGAAGGAAATAAGGCAGGGTGAAAATCAAGAAAATAACACAAAAATCAACAACGTCAAGGTTGCTTCTGTGAAGAAACTTGGAAAATGGATAAAAGTTGTGACTGGCTTCCTCAAGAAACAAAAAGCAGAGACAGTCAATGATATAAGGCATAAAAAAGGGGACATGCTCGAGACAGAGTTGGAAGGGCTGAGAGATGACCTCACCAAGTTGCACTTGCATTGCATTCTAGCAGCCTGACTCTGGACCAGTCTCCTGATACAGTGTCTCATCAGGAAAATGACAAATTGCAAAGATAAATGAGGCAGAAAATTACTTGGCACATAAAAGCCAAGTAAAAATTAGCTACACATTTTTACTTCTTTTATTATATCATTAGTATCAGAAAGCAGTCCCACTGGGAAACTCTATTGGTTTCGGGTGTATGTAGGGTGTCAAGAGCAAGAAATGGGGCTGAGCAGGGAAAGGACATTTCATAGCAGGAGCAGCGCAAATATGTGAGCAAAGGCATGGAAATGGATGCATGGGCCCAGAGCAAGTCTTTCAGTGGAAAAATTGCGTGTAGAATGCGTTTTGTAACATCAAAAACTGAAGACGCTCACAGAGAAGTAGTTTTATTTCTTAGTTAAATCTGCCTGAGAAAATACATCATCAAAAGTGGGTCTGCTGACACTTTACCTTCTCAGCCCCTTTCTTTCCCCTGACACACTCCTCAAACACACTCACTTGCAAAGGCCTCCTATGCTGGGGACTGGTGCTCCAGGAAGGATTAGATTGAAACAGGAGCACAAGTTAGAGCACCCAGCCAGACCAAAGTTCCATATTAAAATTTAGAATACTAAATTAGTAGGTTTGATGAACTGGGGCATAGAGAGGTTGTTGAAGTGCCCCAGGCCCCCTTTGAACTGAATGACACTTTAGTCCAACTGGATGAGAATGACACTTCTGAAGAAATCCAAGGGCTCAACCCAATTGGGATTGTTCACATTACTGCAATTTAATCCTCTGGCACATAGCTAGCTCTAAATAAATTATTTGTTAAATAGGTGCAGGCATGAAGAATTTTAACAATAATGGTACCAAAACCCAGATATTTTATGAATATATGTATATGGTGCCTCCAGGTGGAATATGATAGGCTTTCTCCAGTGTGTGAGCCTTCATGAGGTACAAGAAGCATCTAGTCCTTTGTCCCACACTCTTGTCCTCTTCCTTAATTAATGCCAGACTCCCCGGCCAAATTCTGCGGATGCATGAGATGAGAACCCCCTCAGGTTGTGCTCCACCTTACATACAATCTGGAATCCTGAAGAGTCTAAAAAATCCATCATTCCTCTCAAGGGACGTGTTTCCCAGCACCATGGTCCCAGAAGAAGATACAGATCCCTGGGCCCCCAGTGGGTTGCAGCAGCGAACCTGCCGCCCGGCTGAATAGGAAAGGAGGGGTGGCTTCGTCTTGGAGCTTCCCTGCTTAGTAGCCTTCCCCACCAGGACCACACAATATCCTTTGAGGGCCACTTCTCCCTCTGATTTCCAGGACCAGAGATTCCCCCAAGAGAAACATCCCAGGGCCAGGCTGTTTCCTAGGCCTGGGTCGTTATGTAGTCCAGGGAGCCCTCAGCCAGCTGGAGCCTGGTGTTTGGGGGATGGCCGGGAGCTTTGCCCCCACTGGTCCTGGCAGCCTTTATGGCTGGAGATTGCAGTGCAATGCAAAGGGAGCCATTTGACAGTGTTTGCGCCTTATCATTTCCAAAGAATCTCTGCTCTTGAGACAATCGGTACTCTCCTAGCTGTCTGTCAAGTTCAAGCACTTTTTATCTTAAACATATCAGAGTGTTGGGGCTGAGGGAAACAACTGAAAGAAGCTCACCACAAGAGACATTTGCGGGGGCTCAATTTCCCCCAGGTTCTTATCTTTCAGCTAATCTTTCTTACCATGTCAGTCTGGGGAAATAATTGGCCCTCTCCCAGTGGGCCTGACTCCTAACCTACTTGATAATCCTGGTCTAGAGCTGCTGGGAAGTCTCTGTTTCAGTGAAACCACTGTTTCAGGGTGAATCGGTCACTTCCTCCAGGCCACCTTCTTCCTGTTCTGCCACAGGCCAGGGATATTCCCATTTGGGGACAATCCATCATGGCTTTAATCTATATTCTGTATGGCATGAGAGAGTGAATGGACACTCCATCAACCACAGACCCAAGGGGATTATTGCCACTGGCACCTTGGATGGGATTTCATAGAAACCGGTAAATAAAATATATCTTCCTATCTTGACAAATATACTCTCATAATGACAAAAACCAAAGCATATGTATATATCTATGGTTTTAATGTATCTGAGGTCTAGCAAAATATCAGTCTGTTAAATTTAATTATTATTATACATATCCAGCTCATCTGTCAGTGAGTTGGTGATAACTGAAGGAGTGATAAAGATTTATATAACTCCTGAATTATGTATTTGTTCCATAAAATTAATTTTCTTGCTTTTATTTCAGCAAAATCACTAATTTTGTCAGTCAAGATAGTTTCCAACTCATAGCAATGATCTAAAGTATTTTAAAAATCATTGTATTCAAAGTACACAAAATTAAACATATATATATGAGAACATATAAATCAATTATAAAATTTATTTTATACGTTTTTAAAAAGTTTTCTTTTAAAATTTTCAAAATTTATAGGGGTGCCTGGATTGCTCAGTTGGTAAGCACTCAACTCTTGATTTAGCCTCAGGGCTTGATCTTAGGATCATGAGTTCAAGCCCTGTGTTGGACTACATGCTAGGTGTGGAGCCTACTTCAAAAAAAAAAAAATATATATATATATATATATGTATATATATACATATAGTGTATAATATATATTATATAATATGTATTATATATAATATATATTTTAAATAATATAATATATAAATACATATGTATATTAAAATTGTCTATTACCTTTAAAGATGTCAAAATTGTACTGAACATATTAACATTTAGAATCAATCTGATTATTTTTATAAAAATAAAACTATTCACATTTTAAACATTCTATTGTTCATCTAATTGCCAATATAAAGAATTGGTACCAGGATGCATGTATGATACACAAATGCAAAGTTGAGAAAAATATGAAATGTTAAAATTGCAAAAGTTCTTGGGGTGCCTGGGTGGCTCAGTTGGTTAAATGACTGTCTTTGGCTCAGGTCATGATCCTGGAATCCCAGGATCAAGTCCTACATCAGGATCTCTGCACAGGGGGTAGTCTGCTTCTCCCTCTGATCCTTTCCCCTCTCATGCTCTCTCTCACTCTCTCTTTCTTAAGTAAATAAATACAATCTTTTTTTAAAAATTGCAAAATGTTCTTAAGCCACCATTTGCAACTTTTATGAAATACTGTGCCAACTAAATACCATGGGAACCAGAAATTAAAGCAGAAGACAAAAAAGAATTCTTGGCATTATTGAGAAATGGTACTTTTTACCTTAGAGGATGAATTCCACAAGTCTGACTTTTCTCTTAACCCAGCACTCTTTTCCTCTCACATCCTGCAAGCATTCCAAAGCAATGTCATCATTGTAACCCACCATCCTTCACTGCTTTCACATCCTGTCACCTTTTCTTTCAAGGATACGGGGTGAGGGATGTGAAAATGCATTTCCCTGGGGTCGGAACAGTGCGGCCATGAAGGTGAATGTCAAGAGTTATGGGCTGTGCTGTGCCAGCTCTGAGAACCAGATCCTGAGTGACAGGGGCACACACCTGCTTTTAATAAGTTTGTGTGTGACTGTGGGATGTGAACCACTCTCAAATACCTCTTGCCTAGGTCTAAGGGAGGTTCTGTATACATTAGCCACGATCAGACTCTCCGGAATAAGCTATCGCTAACATTTTAGATCATTTCCTTCCAGTTATTTCCTATATTCTGATTTCACATATGAGAATATGCCTTATATACAGTCTTGTATCCTGCTTTGTCTATAAAACAGAAGTTACTGGTTAACTTACACTGGTAACTTCTGCATTCTTTAAATATTATAGTCACTGGTTGCCCTGTCATGGAAGTTCACACACTCAGAGCTGGAGGAAGGATCTTGTTGTTTTCATTATAGTGAGTTCAGCAGGAATTAAATCTAAGTCACCAGTCAAAGCAATTACATAAATAAAAATCCAGAAATAAAATTCAAGGGACAGTGTTATACACAGTAGAAGGCATTTGAGGTATATGAGAGTTTCCTTTTCTTTCTTTCTTTCTTTTTTTAAAGAATAGGTTTGTTTGTTTGTTTTTGCAAGATTTTATTTAAATTCAAGTTCACTAACAGCTAGTGTAGTATTGGTTTTAGGAGTAGAATTTAGTGACTCATCACTTCTATATAACACTCAGTACTCATCACATCTCAGGCCCTCCTTAATGCCCATCACCCAGTTACTCCATCCCCCCACTTCCTCTGCTCCAGTAGATGTAGTTTGTCTCCTACAGTTAAGAGTCTGGTTTGCTTCCCTCTCTGTTTTTATCTTACTTTATCTTCCCTTCCCTTCCCCTATATTCATCTGTTTTGTTTTTTAAATTCCACACATGAGTGAAATCATATGGTAGTTGTCTTTCTCTCACTGACTTATTTTGCTTAGCATTATACCCTCTAGTTCCATCCACGTCACTGCAAATGGCAAGATTTCATTCTTTTTGATGGCTGAGTAATATTCTATGGTATATATATATACCACATCTTTATCCATTCATCTGTGGACATTAGGGTCTTTCCCTAGTTTGGCTATGTGGACACTGCTGCTATAAATACTGGGGTGTATGTACCCCTTCAAATCACTATGTTTGTATCCTTTGGATAAATACCTAGCAGTGAAAATAGCTAATATTGCAATTACAATAGAGCAATAGTTGTATTTTTAACTTTTTGAGGGACCTCCATGCTGTTTTCCAGAGTGGCTGCACCAGCTTGCATTCCCACCAATAGTGTAGAAGGTTCCCCTTTCTCCGCATCCTCGCCAGCATCTGTCGTTTCCTGACTTGTTAATTGCAGCCATTCTGACCAGTGTGAGGTGCTATCTCATTGTGGTTTTGATTTGTATTTCCTTGATGTGGAGTGATAGTGAGCATTTTTTCACGTGGACATCAGAAATCTAAAATAAAGGTGTGAGCAGGACTGCATTCTTCCTCAAGTCTTCAGGGGAGAAATCGTTTCCTTGCCCTTTTCAGCTTCTAGAGGTCCTTTAGTGCGTCAGTCCAACCTCACAGCATCCCCTACTCACTCTGGTCCTCCTGCTCCCTCTTAGAGACGTCCGTCCAATAGTGTGAGGGGCGGCAGACACCAGGCCGTCCAGCTTCACATGGGCTGTCATGTGCCGCAGCCCACAGGTACCCAGTCTATGCACTCGCTGCCACCACGATGCCAAAGAGGAAGATCAGCTCCACCAAAGGGGTGGAGAAGCCCAAGAGGAGATCAACAAAATTGTCAGCTAAACCTACTCCTGCAAAGGTGGAAACATCCCCATAAGAAGCAGCAGGAAAGGATAAATCTTTAGACCAAAATGTGCCAGCAAATAGGAAAAGCAAAGCAAAGGGAAAACAGCAGGATGTGACTAAAGGAGCAACTAAAGATTTACTCATCCCCATACCCTTAACTTACTCACATCAGCAAAATATGTCACAACATTGTTTCTGGGGATTGGGACATAAATATTTTCAGGGGGCATTATCCAGCCAACCAAACCCACCCAAGTTTTTGAGGTCGGTCATAAACTGCATAACATTTTACCCTAAACAAATCATTACAGGTGAACCAGGGAAGCAAGAAAAGAAGATAGCAGATGGAAAGGTCACGGTGGAGAATATAATATTGTTCGTCTCCAGTTTCAGAACCTAGTGTCAAGGACTTGAAGAGTTAATTGTTTTTCAACTTTCTTGCCTTCTGGGGCTATAACCCCTTGTTCTCAGAACCATATTCACTCACCTGTGACTGTGGAGTTGGGCATTTCTAAGGATATCTGCTGCTTGGCACAGGCCTAATGCTTACTCTCATGGTCCCACAGTCCTCTGGGCTTGCCCACCTGGGTTTCTCAGGCTGGGCCTTTTCCCTTCTTTATGTTGTTTTGCCCTCCCTTTTCATCCCTTCAGAGAAGACACTGTGCTATACTATCAGGGTCCTATGAGAGAAGTTAAAAGCATTATCCCAGACCTGTTAGGCTGGGATAGGAGGAGAGGAGGGAGAAACCTGCTGTTCACCAATCACCAGATTTTAAGTTGCTACCATTGCATGATGGGAGGGAATCCATCAGCAGCACGAAGTGGAGGGGGCTGCTTTCTGCTCAGTAGATCACACCTTCAGGCCCCTTATTTATTGCTCCAACCCCTGGTTACCAGCTATCCAGGCTATATGCCACGTATTTTGGCCTCCAGTACAAGGGGACTAAAGTCAGTCCTTGATAACTAATAATAAACTCTGAAATAGAAAGCTATGGATAAGACATCTTGCAGATGGAAACTTCCTCGGGATGGGTGTATAACGGCTGGAGGAGCTCCCCCAAAACAAAGGTAGATCTTCCAGTTGCTTGAATGAGACTGGTTCACACATCAAACATTCCCAATGAAGAGTTTTCACCCTTGGAAAGGGAGACCCCTTGAAAAGCATGGAATGCATGGCTGCCTTCTGCTCTTGGGACCCTGTTCCTACCGTCCAACCATCAGGATTTACCCAAAATGCCAGCAAGGTCTGTTAACATGTGCATGTGACTATTTGAAAGAACCTCGGAGCTGCAAGGCTGGGAGCCAGATAAAAATAACCTGCATCTGCACAGCCCATTCCAGCTTCTAGGGCCCAGACGAAGGTGAGACAGTTGAGAACTGTGAGGCGCTTGCCTTGGGCACAATATTTAATCAAGTAATCAAGAAAATTATATTTTGATGGAGTATTTTTTAAAAATGAAAACTAATACAAAAACATCCCCAGAATGTTCGTGTGTAGCTGTGTAACTGTTGATCATTGTGGGTGGTGGAGGCTGGGGTCTCCTGCCGTTTTTGGTCCAGATAAAATCTTAATGTAGGGTTTAGGTGGCCATGTACCCTAATTCCTAATAGCAACAACATTATAAGGAAAGCTCCTAAATTTGGAAAGTTTGTTCTCAAAAATGGAACTTGGACATGGTTGTTGAGACATACCTTTGCCTCTAAGCAGCACTTGGCATTGAGATTCTCAGGTGTACTGTCTTAGCGCCACCCAGGGCAACACGTGAACACTCTTCCCTTAGTTTCTCAACTATTCCTGTTGCTTTTGTCCATTCCAGTTTGTTGACTGTCTTCCACTCCTTCAGGGCCTCTCGTATCAACCACAGCAGTGGTTCTCAAACATTAGTGTCATCAAAATCACCTGGAGAACCTGATAAACTACAGATTGCTGGGCCCCACGCCCAGAATTTTTCTTCCTTCCTTTCTTATTTTTTCTTTTTTTTTTAAGATTTTATTTATTTATTTGACAGAGAGAGATTACAAATAGGCAGAGAGGCAGGCAGAGAGAGGGGGAAGCAGACTCCCTGCTGAGCAGAGAGCCCGATGTGGGACTCGATCCCAGGACCCTGGGATCATGACCTGAGCCGAAGGCAGAGGCTTTAACCTACTGAGCCACCCACGTGCCCGCCTGCCTGCCTTCCTTCCATCCATCCCTCCCTCCCTCCCCCTCTCTCTCTTTCTTTCCTTCATATTTATTTATTATTTGAGAGAGAGACAGAGAGAGAGAGGCAGAGGGAGAGGGAGAGTCTTTTAAGCAGACTCCACGATGAGTGCAGAGCCCCCCACATGGGACTTGATCTCACCACCCTGAGATCACAACCTGAACCAAAACCAGAAGTCGGAAGCTTAACTGACCATGCCCCCCAGGTGACCCCCCACCCCCTCAGAATTTCTGATGCAGTAGGGCTGTCTGGGGCCTGAGAATTTTCATTTCTATTAAGTTCCCAGTTGGTGTTGCTGCTGTTGCTGCTCTGTGGACTTTGGAAAACACCAAATTACAGTGATGGTTCTCAACCATAGAATCACCTGGGAGCATTTATAAAAATATTGACACCCAGGGGCACCTGGGTGGCTCAGTGGGTTAAGCCGCTGCCTTCGGCTCAGGTCATGATCTCAGGTTCCTGGGATCGAGCCCTGCATCGGGCTCTCTGCTTGGCGGGGAGCCTGCTTCTCCCTCTCTCTCTCTGCCTGCCTCTCTGCCTACTTGTGATCTCTCTCTGTCAAATAAATAAATAAAATCTTAAAAAATATATATATATATTGACACCCAACTCCACCACAGACCAATTAAGTCAGACTTTTTTGGAGATAGGACATACATTAGGTTCCTAGGATTGCTGTAACAAATTACTACAAACTAAGTGGCTTAAAACAGCAGGATTTTTTGGGGCGCCTGGGTGGCTCGGTGGGTTAAAGCCTCTGCCTTCTCTGGGATCGAGCCCCACATCAGGATCTCTGCTCCACGGGGAGCCTGCTTCCTCCTCTCTCTCTGCCTGCCTAGTTGTGATTTCTCTCTGTCAGATAAATAAAATATTAAAAAAAAAAAAGCAGGATTTTTTTCTTTCACAGTTCTTGATGCTATAAGTCCTAAGTGAGGTGTTGTCAGGGACATGTCCCCTCAGAGGGTTCAGGGAGGGAGCTTCCAGCTTCTGGTTGTTGCCAGAAATCCTTGACATTCCTTGATCTCTGCCTTCTCTGTTCATATGGCCTTCTCTCCTGTGTGTCTATGTGTATCTAAGTTTATGTGTCCTCTTCTCCTCTTATAAGAACAAAATGATTGACTTTAGGGCCCACCCTAATCCAATATGACCTCATCTTAACTTACAGCTTTAACTTACAGCTTTAACTTACAGATCAAGACCTGAGCTGACTTCATGAGTCAGACATTTAACTGTGTGAGCCACCCAAGTGTCCCTTAACTTATATCATAATTGTATTTGCAAAGACACTATTTCAAGTAAGGCCACATTTTGAAATTCTGAGTGGACATGAATTTAGGGGGAGGCTGGAACACTTTTCAACCCACTACAGGGCCCTTATTTAATTGCAGATCCCTGAGGGCAAGATCCATTATTATCCAACTTCCACAAAAAGTCTAGCGCCAAGCATGATGCTCCCCCACCCCCCAAAAGTTCTTGAATGGATGCGCCTGTGTGTTCTCTTCTCCTTCTAATTCACAGTCATCACAGCATAACAGATAGAACACTCTCCTAATTTATCTTAAAAGCTTGTTAAAACTAACTGCAGATTTCAAGGATTTTAAAGTGTTTATCTGTATGACTAATTCAGCCCCAAATTAAAGACCTTTTTCCTCAAGCAATGGAAGATACTAAAGGCATTTCTTTGTAAAAGACTGGTATGCTGTTCCTCAGGGCATTTTATAGAAAACATACCTATGAAGAGCCCAGATTACACATTGCTGAAAGCTTTTAATGATAAGAAACAATGTTTTTAAACTTCCTGTTATAAACTAGAAATAATATTTTCACATGAAACAAAAATGCTAAATTACTAAACCACTTCCCTCTAGGGCTTTGAATTTTGTGCAGTAAAATGATTTTTTTCCATGAATGAAGACCACAGGGGTGTCTCTTTAGGATGCCCATGATCCAGAGCAGGAAACAAGACACATGTTGTCTGAACATCAGCATAGGAGAGGCCACAGTCCACAGGCTTGGGGTGGGCACTGGCTAACAACAGGCAATAGGGCCAAGAAGAATGTAGCCACATGTTGGGAGGTATGATGTGTGTTCTAAGAGCAGCTGGAAATCCGAGAGTGATGAGGGTTAGGTTTGGATAAGATGGCATCTAAGGATCACAGGCAGAGTTGTCGAAATGGCTCTGTGTTTATGTTGGTTCTATTATGCCGATACTGGGTATGGGGGCTTAATGGTGCTCCATGAACCCTGCCCTGGGATCCCTTGGAGCAGCAGCATATAGAGTGGGACTTGTACTGAACTGAGACCTCGAGCCCTGGATTCTTGTCTCAGTTCTATCACAGATGAGCTCTGAAGATCTTTGCAGTTTTTAAATGTGTTGATGTGGCAGATGCAGTAATTAATAATATATCTAAGTGTGTGTATCCTGCTCCATATTGCTGTGTCTGGATTACACAGGTATCTCTGAAAAAAAAATAGGCTGAGAGATTTGGTCACTTATTTGGATTTTCAGAAGTATTTTTCATTTAGTGTATTTCTGGTTTTGACACCCTTCATGATAGAAAATTCCCTCTTAATAAACAAGGAACATGCAGTGTTTAAAAGTTATGAGACTATCTAAGTGCTTCCTTGACATTTATGATGTTTTAAAAGATCTTTATAGCCACACACTCGATAGTTATAATAATTTCCAATTTCTTTCTTAAGCAGTGACAGTGACAGCTGCCCCACATTGTCTTATTTCTGTCTTGACCTATTCTCTCCTCTAACGAACTCCACTGAGAGAGATGGAACCATCTGCCCGTTGCAGAGCAGACTCGCCCCATTTTCTGAGAACTTGGAAGTTCTAGCTTAGTTCTCCCATCTTAATACTTTTATTTAGTTCTAGAGATTTTGTAAGACAAAAAATCAAACATAATGAAAGTCATGTGATGGTTGTTTCTGGAACAACAGATGCTATACACTGCAGGGGTAGTCACCTGGCGGAGGTAGCCTTGTGTTTATTGGTTCCTTTCATGTATTCTCAGTCTTTGTGTCAGAAAGGGGGTGCCCTTCCCCAACAAGCTTGGTACGTCTTTGCTCTCTGAGAGCCCCCCTATCTCTTCTTTGAAGTTATTCTCTGGCAAGGAACATGTGTGTTAATACTCTGAAGTCGAATTATGTTCGGCAGAAAAGTTTAAATTGCAGAGTGAGTTTTTTCTTTAAATGAAAAGGAAAATAATATTTATGGAACACCTACTAAGTGCTGAAGAGCTTTATATACCTAATTTATTTTAATTTTCACTATTTTCCCCATGTTAGAGATGAGAATAAGAAGGCACACAGCTAGTAAGGGTCAGAGTCTAAATATAAACCCAGGCAAATACATTCTACTTATTTTCTAGCAACAATTCTTTCATTCATTCTCAATGTTTGCATGTTCTTTCTTGAAGATGCTGACTTTTTTCTTATTGTAGTAACATGTACAAAACACAATATTTACCATTTTAACCATTTTTCGGTACAGTTCAGTGGCATTAAATATGTTCACACTGCTGTGCAACTAACACACTATTCATCACCAAATTTCTTCATCATTCCAGTTGTAATAACACCATTCTTTTAATTTTCCAAACTTGAGAACATGATGTCATCTTGGACTCTGCCACTCATCTCCTCCTATATTTAATCTGTTATATATTTCCATGCATTTCTTTAAAATGTCCACAGATTGGGTTCCTTTCATTAACTCTGACATGACCTTCACCCAAGTCTGACCACTGTGGATCACTCCAACACCGGCCTGATACAGCTCCACGCTTCAGGACCAACTGCCACCAATCCTCCAACATCACTGTCAAAGTGATGCTCCAAAAAACCTGATTCCATCATGTCATTCCCTGCTCAAGGGACAGTGACAGTGCCGTTAAGTTCAAATATGGCATTAAGTGATTGAGCAGGCCTTAACTGCTTTGTCTCCCATTAAAGACAGTAAATGACCTGATTTCCTCTCTTCTATGCAACATTATTTGGTACTTATTCGCTGCATCCCTCTGGACTCCAAGGGCCGCCGTCAATGTTAGCCTTACACTAAGTTTGCTTTACCATTCTTTTAAAATGAAGCTTTTTTTTTGGTTTTATATTTTATCTCTGCTGGTATAATTATACATGCTCAATGATCATACATTTGTTTTCTATATTATGTGACTAATACACTGTTTAAAAGGAATAACATGTCACTTCATTTAATCTTTAATTAAGACCTGTTTAGTGTTATCAGGAAGTAGAGCTTCTCAGTTTTAAAGTAGGGGGTCAGTTAAGAAAAGACAGAATTACCTCACTGGAAATCTCGAAGTTTCTACCCAGAACATTGTGGGTATTTCTAAGTATGTATTGGTGGTTTTGCCAGAATCTGAAACTAGATCTCTTTTGCTTCCGTATGCATCTACTTGTTTACAATTCACTCATTCACTCATGATCCAGTGTTTCCAAAGCCAACAAGAAATATGAATAAATTGATTTGGAATAAAACAACAACAAAAAAGATTAGTCTTACAAAGCAAGCTTTTTCTACAATCTGTGTCATTGCTTTCCACTAACCTAATCCCTTTACAAAGTTATTTCCTATTGCACTTCAAAATATATATGGTCTCTATTTATTTCCTGTCTTTATTACTTTTTGCTCCCCCCCCCCCCAACCACACGTTAAGTTACTTGGATATAAGGTCTTTGTCCTGTAATTTTGTGAGAATCCTATGATTTTGCATGGGTAAGCTCTAAGGGGTGGACAAAGTAGCATATATTGTTACATATATGTAACATATTATAAAATTTGTATCAGTTATAAGATACAAGTTATAAGATTTGTATCAGAGTTCTCAGGAAGAAAATACTTTGCACCCAGGAAGAAATCTTTCAGAGAAGTTGTCAAATATCAGAATAGCAAGAGTGCAATTTTTAAAATAGTTCCTTATGTATCTTTTGCATTGTCATGAGCAAATGTGGGCTAGTGAATTTCTAAGGCAAAATATTACCCAGGTGAGTCTGTTCCTTATTTTAAATAATTCTCAGAATATGTGAAATACTCAGTAAGTATCCCCTCCCTTCTCCCATGGGTCCAGATGATGTCCAAACCCTAGATACACACCAGAATGGGATATATAAAATGTTCTTACTACTACTAAATTTAGCAGATATTTTCAAAATCGGCTTTTAAGTCTAGTTAATAAACAAATTTTTCCCCTTCAGGAGGGTTTATAAGGGACAGTTTCTCACCTTATAACAGATTCATAAATGGATAATTTGAAACTAAATTGGGAATACCAATCATTCCCTTGTAAGCAGATATGACATCCAGAAGATTAACCCTAGCATTTAGGATGCCCTTCCTCTTGCATTAGAATTGCAACATTCACCAAAGCATATTTAAAAATGAATATGTCAAAAAAGGCCAAACAAATAAGAACTAGAGAAAATGACAGACATTGAGAAATAGGGAGCATATAATGTTGGAAGAACATTGCAATGATATCTCAGACCAAAGAAATATTGAGAAATTTTACAGATAACTACATCAATTAATGGCAGCTAATTTTTTTGGTTATGAATAATGAATAAATAAAATCATACAGTCAAATTAGCTCATTTCCATCTCCTATTTATAGACATTGTATTTAAATAGGTTTTTCACAAGTATCAAATTTGGAGCTCATGTGGCCAAGTGCATCCCTACTTTCTACTCTTTTCCTTTTCACTAGCCTTAGGTGACTTAAATCTGCGTGTGGGGCCTTTAGTTTAAACTGATAACCCTCTAATTCCTGCTAAAGCATCTGTTAGGAATATTAACAAAGTATCTAGAGGACTCCTATTGGTAAAGTGCTATTCTACCTAATGTTGCAGCTATGAAAGTTAAAACTTAAAAACCTCCACAATTGCATCAACATTTAGCAATGGCATATCACTGTTGGCACCAGAAGGCCCTGAATAAACTATTGTTGTGGCTTTGCTGATAGACAGCTCGTCAGGAAATGATCAGTATTGGCCATGATTTGGGGCTAATTTCATGGATGTTTTCCAGTTTCCGTGATCTTCCTTTCCCCTTTTCCAAACAAAAGTGCTTCTGAAAATTTCTGCTTAACGTCTTTCAGTTTGAATAAAGAAAACACAAAACATTCCCCTTGCAGCTGGTACTGGTGAAATTACTTCTCTGGAGGGACCGGCAGATGAGGGGTCTTGTTTGAGAAGCACCAGGCAGAAGGTTGCATTCTGTATCAGAGCCCACACTCAGAACTGCAACCTGAGATCTGTCCCTCACCCCCCTCTCCACCTACACACACACACACACACGCACACACACACACACACACACACACATGCTCCATCTAAATGAACACAGATGGCTGGCACCCAGAGTAGGCATCTAGGAAAACAGCCTCAGGCTTCTCTGGTTGCTGTCATTTCATTCTACAAATAGAGGGCCTTTGAGATGCCCATGCTGTTTCTTAATCCGAGATCACTCCTTTTTGGGTTTTTAGCCACTTCCTGTTGGGAAATGAACCAACATCTGAAAGATACCCAGAGACTGATTTGACTAAAAAAAAATATATATTCCTTTAAATTCACTGGTTGTGTAGTATTATATTTAACAAAAGCCTTATTATAATAAAATCCATCTCAGTTTTTAAAAGGCAATATTATTTTTCCCCCTCCAGAACTGCATAGCATCACCTGGTGTATTGTTTTTCTGTGTGAAATAAATTAATTTCTCAAATGTAATATAAAGGAGAATAAAGCCAAACTTCACAAATGCTGGAAAACAATCTAAATCTTTGTACTCTCCAAATCAAATGGAACACATGTTTTCCTCCATTTATTTCTGTGTAAAGTATGCAAACAATTACCTGGATTTGGAGGGCATAATTATGAAGGGGTTGATATCTAAAAGGTTATTATTGATTTATAGAGTTCTCTAGTTTAATCGAAGACAGGTTTAGGAATAAGAAAAAAATACTACTTTCTCCAGGAACAATAATGTCTCAAAGGGGAAACGTGAGACTTAAGAGTAATTTTTATAAGACATATAACTACAGTTTGTAGATCTGGGAGGTGTTTCTCATTTGCACAACTTCCATGTAATGGACATTTTGGAGAGCCATCTCACTTGTAGTACATTTGATTTGCCTAACAATGGAATGATCAAATTTGCAGGGCAATTTTTGCTAAGTCTGAATCCCTCATTTCCCATTATGGATTTATAATCCTCAGTCTGAAGATGAAATACCATATACAAGTATAGAATATTTACTTAAACAAGAAGTGTAGTTTAATTCACTCCTGTCATGTGTGCATGCTCCTTCTCTGTGTCTCTTGCACACACACACACACACACACACCCCCTACAAGTTCATCTAATATGGAACAATGTAATATTGCTTAATAGTAGCATGTGATTGTACAGTGAAAATTAAACCTCGCATGGGGAGTGTTCCATACTTTAGATTCATATGAAGTTTAATTATTATATTTATATAACAGCAGTCTAATTTTCAATAATCAGAGGATTGCATGGTGTCAATATTCAGAGTAATATCAAAATTTTTATAAAATCAAATTTTCTTCTTTTATGGAAAGTTTTAATTTACCAAGTCATTAATAAAAGCCTTATCATAACTTAAACAGAATTTAAATTACATAAAGGCTTTCTAATTTGTGGCTTTTTCATAAAGATTGGGGCATTGCCCAAAAGGGACATGTTAAAGAAGTAAAAAACAAAAAGAAGGACAAGATGTTGCAGACCTAGATTTGTGTATGTATTTAATAACATCCTATAATCATATATATAAATGTGTATTATGTGTGATGTTTCACATTTGTTACTCCTTGTAATCTGACTTGTACCCAAGGATTGTCTTATTCCTAAAACCGGCATTAACAGAGATAATAAACAAAGACTTCCACATCTGGCCAAGATGGAATAACAAGGACTGGATTTACCTCCCACCTTGGGCAAATTGAAAACTGAACAAAATATGTGAAACAACAATTTCCAGACACTGGACAACAGGCAGCACAGGATACTTACCCCTGAGAGGAGGGAAGCCAACAAAATGAGTCCTTTAGCTTAACAAACAAAGTCAGTTTTCAACCTGTCACATGGAGAAGGTGGTCTGGCTGAATTGACAGAGACAGAATTGATGTTCAGAGAGGCCAAGACACATAGAGTTTATGGGGCAGAGTATTGGAGACAGAGAGTTATATAGGCAAAGAGAAGACAAGAGGACAGTGGACCAGAGGTAGGACAAGAGGGAAGAGAATGGAAGGGAAGAAAGAGAGTGAGCTCCCGGAGATATGTGGAGGGATTCCCTCAAGTCTTTGTCTGGGAATTGATTTGCACATGCATGGCAGTAGACTACCTGACAAACAAAGAAAGAACCACCGGAAAGGAATAGGGAGACCAACAGAGATAGGAATAGTTGTGTTCTCATCAGCCAAAGTGAAAAGAGCTCATAACATAAGAGAGAGGATTCACAGAAAGAAATTGTCTCAGTAGGGGGCTAAATTTGCTGTAGACCAAAGTCTCATTGAACCAATCCTAACAAAATTTAAAAGCTCTGAAAGACCAACCTATTTCAAGTATCGAAATCCAACACTAATTAAAGAATACAACAACATCCAGCAATCAAAGATGAAATTTGCAATGCCTAGCATGTAATAAAAATGTACCAGGTATGCAGTAAAGCAGGAAAATATGAACCATGACTAGGAAAAAAAATCAACCAGTAGAAACAGACTTAGAAATGACAAAGATGATGGAACTAGAAGACAAGGACTTTAAACAACTATTATATTCTCCATATACTCAGGAATTTAGAAGAAAATGAAAGCCTGATGAGAAAAGAAATATAAGATGTAAGAAGACCCAAGTAGAATTTCTAGAAATGAGACTACAACTCTAATGAAAAGTAATAACAGCTAAAATTTAATGAGCAGTTACTAGGTGCTAGGTATGAGGATGAGTATTTTACATGTAGTATCTCATTTTATTTATTTATTTATTTATTTATTTATTTATTTATTTATCATTTATCATTTATCTCTTGCCTGACCTCTATAAAGCAGATATTAAAGAGGAGGAAACCGAAGACTAGAAAGGATAATTGTACATGATCATAGACCTGAAATTTGAACTCAGGCATTCCCTCTCCAAGACTTGGGCTTTTAAGCAACATTCTATAGTGGTTATTGCACTGTTCAAGGTAAAATATAAGTCAGTTTAAAAAATGAACCTCAGGCACCTGGATGGCTCGGTCATTAAGCATCTGCCTTTGGCTCAGGTCATGATCCCAGGGTCCTGGGATTGAGCCATACTTTGGGCTCCCGGCTCAACAGAGAGCCTGCTTCTCCCTTTCCCTCTGCTCCTTCCCCTTGCTTGTGCTCACTCATGTGCTCTCCCTCTCTCTTTCTTCCTCTCAAATAAATAAATGAAATCTTTAAAAAAATGACACTTTGTTTTGTGTCTGTGCCCACACATACATGCATGCTTACATAATCTGGGTGTAGATTTGTTGGAGATCAGATAGATCTTTCTGAGAGTGCTGTAAGAGTTGAGATGGAGAGTGACTGAACTGATTTATATCCTGCATTTTCTCAAGAAGATATGATAGAAATGAGTTGAAGGAAAGCTGTAACTTAATAGTAGAACAAAACAACGTAATATTGTTCACAGCTCTTTTTCTTGCTTTTGAAGTATTCTACAATTGTCACTTCAATTAAAGTGTGGCAGTAATTATAACAATATAATGATAGTAAGTAAAGATTATTGAATAATTGTCATGTGTCATGCTCTGTGCTAAAGTACAACCACATGCGATCCTTACAAAAAAAGTTTCCAGTAGATTCTACTCTTATTCAAAGAGTTGAGGAGCAGACAGAGGTACTTGACCTGCCCAAGGTTACATGGACAAAGAACATTCAAAGTATTTCTTATGTAGAATAATCTTTGAAAGACAGCTTAATAATTGTTTCAATTCCATCACAACTTTTTTTGTACAAGACATTTACTTCAATGTTTTCCCTATAATATAATTTTCTATAAAGGTTATTTAATAAACTAGCCTTAACTATAAATAATACACTATTCAAATGGTAAAGAATGAAGGTACATAGATGTTTTAAAAAGCCAAAATGTCTTAATATACTGGTATAAATGGCATCAATAAATAATCATTTATTCTCAAAAGTACATGAACTTAAATACATGGGTCTAACTATCATAAGATAAAAATGTTTTGACTTCACAACGCCTGAAGCCCACAATGATATCAAAGAATTATTTTTTTAGGGATGCCTGGGCAGCTCAGTTGGTTAAGCATCTGATTTCACCTCAGGTCATGATCTCAGGGTCCTGGGATTAAGCCCCGCATATGACTCCCCACTCAGTGGGGAGTCTGCTTCTTCCTCTCCCTCTGCCCCTCTTCCTCCCCCACTTGTGCTCTCTCTCTCTCTCTCAAATAAATAAACAAAATTTTAAAAAAAGAATAACTTTTTAAAATAATGTCCATAATCTCCTCATCCCAAGACTGTTAGACAACAGGGACAATTTGACACTTTTTCTCTTCTTACAAGTAGGATAGAAAGTCCATTTCAATGACTGTCATATCACTGAAGAAGTCAGTCAGTAATAAAATCAGAACAGAGATTCTCATAAATAGATTCTTACTCTAATACCTTGCCCCTTCAGAAAAGCTGCTTTCTACTCACAGTAGGTGGGAAGCCTTCCATGGTTGGCAGTTCTCTGGGCATGACTCACAGTGGTCAGGGAAGAACTGAGTGAGGGCTTCTTCCATACCTTGTGCAATTGCAATTTCATTCCATTTCAAGAAGCATTTATTGAGAACTTACAAATTTCTAGAAGCTAATCCAGATATTTATTTAACAAATAATCCGGGTTATCTAATCCAGATACCTATTTAATAAATAAATAAACCAGGCTAATAATAATAAATAAACCAGGATAGTCCAGTTGTCTAATCCAGATATCTACTTAACAAATAAATAAACCAGGATATGGTGCCTATTTTAGTTTCAGTTCTCCCCTGGAAAATCAGTCAAATGAGTAATCACAAGTCACAGAGTAGAAAAAACACCTGTTTGATCTGAGTGTGGCATTGACTTTTAGGCTAGATGCATTGCTATTGAATCAATCAGGAATCAGTTCCTATAATTTTTACTTCATGGGCTAGAAAATATATATATATATATGTATATGTATATATATATATATATTAAATTGAGGATCAACAAAAGGGATCCCTCGTGCAAGGCTGGTGGAAATGTAATTGGTGCAGTCACTATGGAAAACAGTATGGAGGTTCTTCATAAAACTAAAAGTAGAGATACCATTTGATCCAGTAATTCTACTTCTGAGCATTTACTCAAAGAAAGCAAAAACACTAATTTGGAAAGACATAGGCATCCCTATGTTTATTGCAGCATTTGTACAGTAGCTAAGACATGGAAGCAACCCAAGTGTCCATCAGTAGATGAATGGATAAAGAGTGAATAAAGATGTATATATTATTACATCTATATATAGATGTATATATGTACATATGTATATAATATATACACACAATGGAGCATTACTCAGCCACAACAAATAAAGTCTTACTATTTATGACAACATTAATGTACCTAGAGGGTATTATGTTAAGGGAAATAAATCAGACAGAAAAAGACAATTACCATAAAGCTGCACTTACATGTGGAATGTTTTAAAATAAAACAAAGAAACAAAAACACAGAAATAGACTTATAGAAACAGAGAACAAATTGGTGGTTGCCAGGAGGGGCGTGGTGAGTGAGATGGGCAATAAGTAAAAGGGATTAAGAGATATAAACTTAATGTCAAAAATTAAATAAGTCACCGGGATGAAAGGTACATAATAGGGAATGTAGTCGATAATATTGTAATAATTTTGTATGGTGACAGATGGTAATGATACTACGGTGAACATTTTGCAATGTCTATAATTGTCAAATTACCATTTTGTACACCTGAAACTAATAAAATATTGCATGTAATCTACACTTCAATTAAATTTTTTTTATAATTGAGAACAAACATAGATCAAGCAGAATAAAAACCAGAGAGCAGACTACCATCCATTACCATTATCAACTAACACATAAAAGGAAGGATTTTGTTTAACATAAAATAAATAGTAAGGACATAGTCTTTTATCCATGTCAGAGTCAAGGATCATTTTTAAATTGAGTAAATTTAGCTTTATGAATGAAAACTCATCACATTTTCCCCGTCATTCTCATTTCAACATGGACCAGTGAAAACCCTGCACTGGCAAAACCAGTGGCACCCCTTTGCAATTTAGGGAAGCTTTTTCACAGTATAGATCTCCCAGGTCTTTTTTTTTTTTTTTTTAAGATTTTATTCATTTATTTGACAGAGAGAGAGAGAGATCACAAGTAGGCAGAGAGGCAGGCAGAGAGAGAGGAGGATGCAGGCTCCCCGCGGAGCAGAGAGCCCGATGCGGGGCTCGATCCCAGGACCCTGAGATCATGACCTGAGCCGAAGGCAGCGGCTTAATCCACTGAGCCACCCAGGCACCCCTGGCACCCCTTTGCAAATGGGAGTTTAAGAACCATTTCTGTGGATGCATTTTAGTATCAGTGATATAAACAACGCTGGACTAAAAAAAGAGAGGTACGGCCACATGACAGGAGGCAGTCTTGAAGAATACACAGTGTTGCCTCTTTGTTGGTGTCATTGAGGCAGGTGGCTCTCACTTCATTTTCTTTTTGAAAATGAAGGTGAACAACATGTAGAAGTGCTATGATTTTATTATTCACCACCTCTGTTATTCTTGAGGCTAAAGAGTAGGTAAAGATGGGGTATATCTCTGCTTCCTTAGTGTAACTACCAATTATAAAGTCTATATGATCTTCATTCAGACCAGTGATTATAAACAGTTTTTTGAATCACAAACTACTTTGAAAATTAGATGAAATCTATGGACCTTTCCCCCCGTAAAACTACGTATTTGCATACACATACACGTCTTTTGCACATACTCCAAGGGAAACCCTAAAACCGACAAATGGATCCCAGTTCAGAGATTACAGCTTTTGTGGATGAAGAGATTTGAAATATTCACCACTATTATTCCAAGCCACTTGTACTTCCGTATCCTGTTAGTTTCCATATGATACCCAGGAAGCCCTTTATCACTGTCTTTGCTGCAGCCTTCCTTCGTATCCCCCTAAGGCATGTTCCTGGACTGGAGTTTAAATTTTTCATCTTGGTTCGTGGTTTTTCACTCCCTCCAGCTCTCTGCTAGGCCTGGACTGTATTTGGTGAGGACCCTGAAAACCCATCTAGCTCCATCTGGACTCTGAAACCATCTTTTCCTTAAGGTCTGGATTGTTCCTGTTCTTTTTACCATCGGTTTATATCCAGCTTCAACTGGATGACGTAAAAGAACAATCACCCTCTTACTAGGGGACATAAGGAAACATGATGCAATCAGCTGACCTTTACATATTACCGCTGTTTAAGGAATATTGCCATGGCACTCCTACTATGAGATCAGACTGCTTGAATATGGCTGAAAGTTGGGGCTCAGACCTAAGGTCCCCATTACTCCTGTGCACACGCACATCCTAAGTTTAAGTCCCAGCCAAGATCACTAGAGCTAATTAGTTAGTAGTTAGTAAGAGCTAATTAGTCCCCTCTAGTTACTTACACCTTTCTCTGTCCTGCCTCTGTCTCTGTCATGGAAGTCAAGCATGCCTAAGAATTATGACATCAGAGTTGGCACAAAAGTCCACTTTTCTATATGGAAAGAAATGGTCAAGGCAGGTCTTGAAATGGTTTCTCACTGTTATTTGGTAATATTAACTTGTAGTCAACAGGGAGTAGGTCTGAGCAAAGTTTAATGGACTAGTGTTCTTCAACCCTCTGATTAGGACATCTTAGTAATATACAGATCTGTCATAGAAAGAATCATCATTTTATATTACCTATTAGTTTGAGATTAATGAGGATTGTTCCATAAAACTCTTGAATCAGTGATGATAAGTATACCCCCTTTGTTAGAAAAGATTAAAAATCATCCAAATATGGCCAGCTGCACTGAGCACACTGAACTGTTTCAACTAAAATTTACTGGATGTTTAATGAGTACATAGCAAATACTCAAAAATTATAAATTATTATTATTACTATTACTATTTTGTGTGTGTGTCTAACATTGCATTGAGTGCCTTACATGGATTATTTCACTTAAACCTTAGAAATGCCCTTTGAGGGGTACCTGCTTGGCTCAGTCAGTTAAGTGTCTGCCTTCAAGTCAGGTCATGATCCCAGGGTCCTGGAATGGAGCCCCGCTTCAGGCTCTCTGCTCAGCAAGAGTCTGCTTCTCCCTCCGCCCCTCTCCCGCCCCCTCCCTACTCATGCTTGTGCTCTCTGTCTCTCTCTCTCTCTGAAATAAATACATAAAATCTTAGGAAAAAGAAAGAAAGAATAGGTGACCTCTGAGGCAAGTACTCTTACTTCCAGATTAAAGTCAACTTGGAGAGTTTAGATAAGCTGCTCAGGGTCACTGGGGGAGCCATAATTCAAACCATTGATTCTAATATCTGTGCCCTAAGCCACTGTACTATATTGCTTAGCTGTTACAAAGAAAATTTTCCTCGAAGGGACTCACAAAACAAATGTAGATTTTTAATAAGGCTTTGTTCTCTTGTTAGGGATAAGTAGTGACACTTTAGAATACTTATTAAGACTGCAGGTCCTAGAAAGAGACAGCCTGGGTCTGAATCCAGGTTCTGTCGCTTATGAGTTACATGATTTTGAGCAAATGACTTAAAACCTCTATGCTTCAGCTATCTATAAAAATGGATCACGGAATTGTTGTTAGATCCATTTAATATGTCAAATGAGTTAACGCATGTAAACTGCAAACATGTAAACACATGTAATACATGGAAGATGCTAACACGTATAAAATGTTTAGAATAGTACTTGATTTACAGCAAATGCTCAAAAAGAAGAAAAACCCACAAGATACTATTACTTGGGTTATGTCAAATATCCTGATATGTTTTCTACTCCTTTAACTTCCAATGAAAGAATAAATTCCAGGCCAACAGAAAATAATTTCATGCTCAAATTCATTGACACACTGCAGTCCTTCATTCAACACATATTTGAGGGCCTTCTATGTATAAGGCATTGTGCTTGGTGCTGGCCATTATGATCTGAGTTAGGGCCAAATGAATGTGGACTAGCTATATAACTTCATCATAACAGACATTTCATAGTAGGTAATTCATTCTGATTCAGTCCTAGAAGTGGCTTGGATTTCTCAGTTTCTCTAGGGACCTAGTCCTTTATCAGGCTAATCTGAGACCTAGTAGCTAATTCCATTGTCTTTCTTTTTTCTTTCTCAGTAAGCTCCATGTGGGGCTTGAGCTAATGACTTTGAGATGAAGAGTCACATAATCTACTGACTGAGTTAGCCAGGTCCCCCCACTCCTGCTTCTTTTAGGATTTGTCGTTATCTTTGATTTTCTATAATATAAAGATGATATGCCAAGGCCTAGTTTTGTTGTTGTTGCTGTTTGGCATTTGTCCTTTGTGTATTTTGAGCTTTTTGGATCTGTAGTTTTTGTCTGACATTAATTTGGGGGAAATTCTTAGTCATTTTTGTCTCAAATATTTCTTCTTTTCCCTTTCTCTTTCTTCCCTAATTATGTGTATGTTATACCTTTTGTAGTTGTACCACAGTTCTTGGCTATTCTGTTCTGGTTTTTCAGTCTTTTTCTCCTTTGCTTTTCAGTTTTGGAGGATTCTACTGAGATATGCTCATGCTCAGAGATTTTCTCCTCAGTCGTCTGGTTTCCTTAATAAGCCCATGCATTCTTCACTATTGTTATCGTGTTTTTGAAATTTTACATTTCTTTTTGGCTCTTAGAATTTCCCTCTCATGTATACATTGTCCATCTGTTTTTGCATGCTGTCTACTTTATCGACTAGAGCCCTTAGCACAATAATCATAGTGGTTTTAAATTTGTGGTCCGATAATTCTAACATATTTGCTACATCTGAGTCTGGCTTTGATGCTGAATCTCTTCAAACTGTGTCTTTTGCCTTTTTGCATATTATAATTTTTTCCTAATAGCCAGACATGTTATAGTGGGCAAAAGAAATTGCTGTAAATAAGCCTTTAGTAATCCTAAGTATGGAAGAAGGGGAAGTATTCTATAGCCCTCTGATTAGATCTCAGTCTTTTAGTGAGCCTGTACCTCTGGACTTTGAACTTCTCAGTTCTCTTACCCTTTAGGTTGGAAAGAATGCCTAGAGTGGGCTGTGGTTAGGTATTTCCCTTCTCCCCCACAGAAGACTAGAGGGGGCTGGAATTGAGTACTTTCCTTACCTCATAGAGGTCTAAATCCAGCTAGAGTTGAATATTTCCCTTTCCCCAGGCAGGTTAATCCCTGGTAAAACCACAGCAAGGTTAGACTCTGGTTAAATAGTTTCTCTTGTGGGTAGACCTTGCTAAGAACAGAATGTTTTGGCATATTTTAAAATGGCTCCTTGTCCCCTTCCCCCTATTGGAAACATGAGGGAATTTTTCTGGTGGAGCTTCAGGGGATAAAACTCACAAAACTATGGGGGCTCTCCCATGACTGGGACCCCCATGGACACCCTGGGATTTAACTCTCAGAATTGTCCACACTGAGAATCCAGCAATTCATCAATTATAGTACAGGTTTCCCTACCCTGGCCCTGGTTCTCACAGAGGTTGCTATGTGGACTTCCACTACATTAAGTTGGGATTCTCCATATTCACCTGCTGATCTCTCCAATTTGAGAGGCAACAGTTTGCCCTGTGACCTCATTTCTCTGATGGATCTAAGAAGAGTTGATTTTTCAGTCTGTTTATCTTTTGACGTGCTAGGATAAAGTGGCAACTTCCAAGCTTTATACATGCTAGACCAGAAATCAGAAGTCCACCATGATGTATTTTTAGAAGAGTATTTAGTGGTGATATGTGGAACTTAGACTAGTGTAAAGATGGAAAAGAGGGTAGGGTAGAAATGGAATGAGTCTCTACAACCAGAAGATGAATTAAATAAAAGCAAGAGGGAAAAGGAACAAGATTAGAAACAAGAGATGGAGAGGTGCCTGGAATTGGAAAAAATGAACATTAAGGAAGAGTCAACATCATGTGTGAATTTTAAAAAAATATTTAAATGTATTAATGTGTCATTTATATGATACGAAGTTGATAGAGTTTAGTAAGAAAAGCAGACAGTAAAAAAGTAGAAGGAAAAGGAATAGAGGCAATTGTATTACAACTGAACAAAGTAAAACAGTTTTAGTGGCAGGCGCAGGGCGGGAAACAGTTTGGGGTCAACAAGAACAGTGCAATTACAAAATACTCCACTCATGTATACATGGCCTAAGTGATGAAGCCAAGAATAAAACCCAGATTTCCCAATTCCTGGCCCTGAGCCTTATGAATTAAATCATATTGCCTCTGCTGTCAGATAATCATCTTGCATCTGGAACATAAATATGGCCAATTCAAATATGCATCTTGATCTTATCATGTGGTTAGCAATCCATGCTGTTATTATTGTCAATAGGACTGCATCCCATTAATACCACATTCACTTTTGGCAACAAATCTAGTGGAATAAGGTGGATATATACAATATACAATGTGGTCAAAGAAAATCACCCTTATTCCAAATACCAGAAGGCATGAGAGGAAGCTCCCAGGTAGGACTACTGTGGAGAATCTTTAGGAAGTCAAAGGGAAAGACTGGGAAAATTTACTTTAAATTAAAATTTGTTGGGTTTTGGTAATTCCAAATAAGGTGGGGTTTTTAAAAAGTATAATGATTTGATTAGAAGTCTATTTTTTAGCTGAATGCCAAGTCTTACCATGAGATAATCTTTACTATCTTCACTGCTCAAGTGAAATCCGTACAATCCTCATTTACATTGCTTAGATTTCCTTTTCACATTAATAGTTACTATATGCCACACCGACCGGAGATTGATGGTCAGAATTAGTCATTTGATGCATTATGAGTGATCAGCATAGATGCAAATTTTGACATTGAATCAATGAAATAATAAATAAGAATAAATAATTGGAGGGGGGAGACAAACTATGAGAGACTGTGGACTCTGAGAGACAAACTGAGGGTTTCGGAGGGTTTGTGGGGGTGGGTTGAGCCTGGTGGTGGGTATTGTAGAGGGCACATATTACATGGAGCACTGGGTGTGGTGCATAAACAAATTATTATAATTTATACAATGAATTTTGGAACACTGAAAAAATAAAATAAAATAAAATTTTTTAAAAATAATAAAGAAGAATATATAATAGCTTGTGTTTCCCTTCCAAACATATTGGCTCCATGTTCAAAATGCTAGATTGTCTTAAAAACCCATACTATGATTAGTGTATTTATGATTAGTGTATCATAGCAGCATTATTTATAACAGCCCAAATATGGAAGCAACCCATTCATTGGATGAATAGGTAAACCAAATGTGGTATATACGCATACAGTGGAATTTTATTCAGCCTAGAAAAGCAAGGATATTCTGATGCATGCTCCATGAATGAATCTTAAAGATGTTACGTAAGTGAATAATCACAAAAGGACAAATATTGTATGACTCCACAAATATGAGGTACCTGGAGTAATCATATTCATAGAGACAGAAAGTAGAATGGTGTTTTCCCAGGCGGTAAGGAAGCAGGGAATGTGGAATAGTGTTAAAGGGCAGAGTTTCCATTGAAAAAGATGAAAAACTTCTGGAAATGGATGGTGGTAATGGCTGTACATCAATGTGAGTGTATTAAATGCTGCTGAACTATACATTTAAAACTGATGAAAATGGTAAATTTTTGTGTTATGTATAGGCTACCACAATAAAAAAATCCTAAACTATATTTTATCAATTACTTTAAATTTAAACATATAACTCTGGAGTTGTCCACAGGAAATTTGATTTACCTATTTATAGTATTGATATTCACATTACAAATAGTTTCTTCAGGGCTACATAAACTTTGAAGTCTTTTTGCTCATGCAAAGGAAACCATTACAAATAAATCTCAATAGAGAAGCTGGAAAATGGGTCAGAATTCAAATAGTATAATCTAGACCACCATGTAGCATGCCAATATCAAGGAAGGTGAAATTAATGTGATGTAATTTTATAAAATAAGGTCTGTTTCTTAGGTTCATGTCCGGAAATGCTATTTTTTTTTAAAGATTTTATTTATTTATTTGACAGAGAGAGATCACAAGCAGGCAGAGAGGCAGGCAGAGAGAGAGGAGGAAGCAGGCTCCCCACGGAGCAGAGAGCCCGATGCGGGGCTCGATCCCAGGACCCTGAGATCATGACCTGAGCCGAAGGCAGCGGCTTAATCCACTGAGCCACCCAGGCGCCCCACGGAAATGCTATTTTTAAAATCCAAATGAGAAGTTCTGGAAATGGTCATTGCAAATAGTTTGGGTATTTCATCTTCTGGCTCTGGCTAGAAACAAGTAATCTTCTTCCCATCAATGCTCCTTTGAGATCCTTTCTGAATTAACAAGAGTATTATTTGGATAAATTTCTTGAAAGCTGAATGGCCCACAGTAACAGGGTGAGCTAGAAAGGCTGTCAGTACATAAATCATGCAAAGATTGCCTCTGTGAGTGCCTGTAACCATCAGAGCCACCAACAGTCTGTGCTTCATATAGAGTGAGGAAGCCTGACATTGTCTTGTGTTTTTGATTCTGGCCAGTGTCCTTGGTAGAGTCTAATCACTGTCTGAAAGTGTTATGTGAGAAGGAGCTGGATATCAACACTTGGGAGTTAGAAAACAAATAGAATCATAGTTCTTAGAATGTAACTGATCTTAAGCTGGTGAGCCCTGATTTCACAGACTCATTCATTCAGTCAGTAAATCATCTGATTATTACCGATCACCTACAAGGCACTGTGCTGGTCCAGTTTGGTGAGGAGATAATAAGACAATATAACCAGTTTAAGGGAGATACGGCATTTGATAAGGATTCAAAAAGATCATTTTTGATGGGGGGATTATGAATAGGCTTCATGGAAAGAAGGCAGCGTGTGAGAGGCTATGCAGGTAAATCCAATAAAAAGGAATATATGATATTTGTCCAAGTCATCCAAGGAATATATATATAGGCTGAGGTATACAGTAAAAATCAGAAGAGACAACATGACAAGAAAGTTAGGTTGGGGACATAATGTAGAATGCCCCATTGAAGATTTTTCAGGAATTCATGGAGTATGGAAAAAAGGAGTGATTATAGTTAGAAGTATAGCTAGGTTCTTGCATCAGGGAGCAAACCCAGAAGAGAGGTTGTAAAAGGATGGTGGTGTGGAGAATCAGTGTGTAAAATGGCCATTACTCTTTTTGATCGTCTTCTCTCTGGGTCTCACAGTCTGACCACTGACATGAGAATCATGTATTGAACAGACTGATCCTTTTTATTTTTTTAAGGTCTTATTTATTTTTTTTTATTTTAGAGAGAGAGGCTGCATGATTAGGGGGAGGAGCAAAGGCAGAGGGAGAGAGAAAGAGAGAAAATCTCAAGTAGACTTCCCACTGAGCATGGAGCCCTATGTGGGGCCTGATCTCATGACCCTGAGATCATGACCTGAGCCAAAAACCAAGAATCATACACTTAACCAGCTGAGCCGCCCAGGTGCCCCTGACCCTTGCTTTCACAAAACTTCTAAAACAGGGCTTCTCAAAATTTAAAAAATGAATACAGATGACCCAGGATCTTTCTAAATTTCAGATTCTGATTCAATAGTCTAGAGCAAGACTTGAGATTCTGCATTTCTAGAAAGCTCCCAGGGGCTGCTGCTATGGCTCATGGGGTGGACATGTTGGGTAGCCAGGCTTTAAAGTTGTATCATTGGAGTTTTAAGTTTTAACAACCATATCATCCACGTACTGCCTTATAAACTGATAAGAAGACACAACTTTCGGAGATTGTACTCATGTGGCACACAACCCTTGATGAGAGATTGTAGAAAAATACATAACACAACATGCTTGGAATAAGTGAGATTCACCTGACTTATGGTATGATCTGTCTCAGATTTGTAACAATGTAAAAAATCAAATTAGCTAGCACACATGAACTACTAAGCTAATGAGCCCTCACCACCTGCCTCATTCCACCTCAGGCTGCAGGTAGCTTGGAGCAGGCTTGTATCAATTAGTCAATGTAATTGAAGCCAAATGTAATTAATTATATAATTTGAGGCTGTTTGAGTTTAATTTCACTAAATCACATTATGAAACTGGGGAATTATGAAGGATTAGTGAGAAAAGGGAAACAGGCTTGAGTGAAGCTTTCCCATGAGCTGTAATACAAGTAATATTTCTTTATCTGATACCCTTAGCAGAATGCAGATGCTTTAAACTCCCCCATTTATTGTTGATAGAAATGCTCTTGTCCTGTGTACTGATGGGTTTATGATCAATCAGTCACTCCTGAAGAGGCATCAGGGAGCTGTTACATTGAGGGAATGCGCATCTGGGGAGGAGAAAGCATCAGAGAGGGTGCCCAGATTTTGATATTGACTCACAAAGGAGTCGCTAACAGAAATAGAGTAGGAAGGTGAAGAAGTTAATGTGGAAGCAGAGAGCATAAACTGGGTTTTCTTAATTGCTTTCATTACATAATTAGTGTTATAGGTTAAATTGTGTCCCTCACAAAAGATGTTGAAGTCCTAACTCCCAGTACCTGTGAATGTGATCTGATTTGCAAATAGGATTTTTGCAGATGATCAGATTAAGGACATGAAGACAAATTGAGGAGAGGTGATCAAATCGGTGGCCCCTAATCCAATACGGCTATCTCCTTATAAAAATGGACATCTGTATATAGAGACAGATGTGCACAGGGAGAATGTGATGTAAAGACACAGGAAGAGCACTATCTACAAGCAAAGGAATGCCTGACATTCCAGAAGCCAGAGAAGAGGCATGGAACGGATTTTCCCTCGCAGCTGTCAGAAGGAACCAACCCTGCCAACACCCTGATTTCAGACTTCTTGCCTCCTGAACTATGAGAACATAAATTTCTGTTGTTTAATCCCTCCAATTTGCCCAAGAAACTCATATAAGTAATACATGTCACTATGCAAAAAAATTCAACACTAAAGAAGAACAAAGTAAAGAAATAAAAGGAGAAACAAATGTCCTTATTGAAGGAGTTGGTGTTCTTTCAGGCCTTTTACATATATATATAACTATCCTCATCTGAATAGCAAAGGAAAAACCAACAAAACTAAAAGACATCCTACTAAATGGGAGAAGATATTTGAAATGACATATCTGATGAAGGGTTAGTATAGAAAATATACAAAGAACTTGCACAACTCAACAACAACAAAATAATCCAATTAAAAATGGGCAGAAGACATATCAGACATTTCTCCGAAGAAGAATAGCCATACAGATGGACAACAGACACATTAAGATGCTCAATATCACTCATCACCAGGGAAATGCAAACCAAAACTATGATGAGATACCACCTCATATCTGTCAGAATGGCTAAAGTCAAAAACACAAGAAAAAACAAGTGTTGGCAAGGATGTGGAGAAAAAATAACATTTGTGCACTGTTGGTGAGAACGCAAACTGGTGCAGCCATTGTGGAAAACAGTATGGAGATTCCTCAAAAGATTGAAAATAGGGGGGAACCTAGGTGGCTCAGTTGGTAAGGGTCTGCCTTCAGCTCAGGTCATGATCTCCAGGACTGGGATGAAGCTGTGCTTCCGGCTCCCTTCTCAGCAGGGAGTCTGCGCCTGCTCTCCCTCTGCCCTTCCCTCCCAGTCCTAGTGTCTCTCTCTCTCTGTAAAATAAATAAATAAAATCTTTAAAAAAAGTAGAACTACCCTATGATCTAGTGATTGCACTACTGGTTATTTATTCAAAGAGCACAAAAACACTAATTCAAAGAGATATATGCACCCCTATATTTATTGCAGCATTATTTAAAATAGATTAAGGAAGCAGCCTAAGAGTCATGGATTGATGAATGGATAAAAAAACATGTGATATATCTATCTACATATATATATATATATATAGAGAGAGAGAGATCTATATCAATATCTATATCTGTATATAAAATTCAGCCATAAAAAAAATGAAATTTTGCCATTTGCAACAACATGGATGGATCTAGGGAGTATTATGTTAACTGAAGTAAGTCTGTCAGAGAAAGACAAATACCATATGATTTTACTCATATGTGGAAGTTAAGAAACAAAACAAAGGAAAAAAAAAGAAATGAACCAAGAAACAGACACTTAACCATAGAGAACAAACTGACGGTTACCAAAGTGGGGGTGGATGGGGTGAGTGGGTGAAATAGGTGATGGGGATTAAGACTACATTTATCTTGATGAGCAGTGACTAATATATGAAATTGTCGAGTCACTATATTGTGCACCTGGAAATAGTACAACACTGTATGTTAACTACCTTGGAATGTTATAAAAATCAGATTATGACCATAGATATTACCCTAAAACTTGCTTTTTTCATTTCATAAATATATTGTGGACATTCTCCCATATCAGTTCATATAGATCTGCTTTTTCATTTTAATGTATACATACGGTTCATTTTAAGGATGTAGCACATGGTTTATGGTATACATTTAGGGGAAGGGGAATTTGCTATCACAAACAATGCTGCCATTAATATATTTATTTAAATATCTCTATGCTCTTGTGGGAGTATTGTTATAAGATATAGAGGTAGAATTGTGAAGTCAAAGGTTCCTGCACTTAAGATCTTGTCAAATTGCTCTTTAAAAACGTCTCAGTTACACTCGAGCTGTGGCATAAGAGTGTCTTTTCCCACTCTTCACATACTTATTAACAATCTTTAAAATTTTTGCCAAACTGAAATATAAAAAACAGAATCTCATTATTTCTAACACCATATGCCCATGGTCACCAGTAAGATTGAGAACATTTTTTTTCTATTCCTGGCTATTCGAAATTTTTATTTTGAGGATTGCCTATTCATTTCCTTTGCTCTTCTCTAGGGGCTTTTTTTTTTTATTCTATTGATTAACATCAAGTATTTTGTATGTTTAGGATACTAACAAGAGTCACGACAAATATTTTCTCCCACATCTATTAAGTTTAGTCTATTAAATATGTGGCAAATATATTCTCCCATCATAGTATGTTTTGGTAATTTATTATGTTTATTAAAATATACCTCTAGTATATTTAATCTGTCACATCTGTTAATCTTTTCATTCATGATAATACATTTCATGTCATACTTAAGCTTTAGACAGATACATAGTCAAAGTCATACTTGCATATATCTGAAATGTGTAAGTACTTGTATTGTACTTGAGCTAAAGACATTAGGTCAGGTAGTACAGGAAAAATTATCATGTAGGATGGCATTAAAACTTAGAGGAAACAGTATAGACTAGCTCCAGACTGGTGAATTCTCTGGTTGAGGCAAATCACAGTTTACATAATCTGTATAGTGTGCAGTACAACCCATTCTTTAATGTCACTGGGTACATGTACTAAAGATATGTGTTAAGAGGAAGCCACCTCATATTCCCCTTACTCAGATGGGGGTCTGGGAAGAAAAGGGTTTGCACATTGTCTCCAGTTAGCAAAAGGCATAAGGTATACCAGAATGTATACTAAACTGAGAGCTTCTAAACTGAAACATATAAATGAAATCCATGTACATATTAAGATGAGAAAGTGATAGAGCGATAGGTTCAACATGCACATATAAATATACATACATACACATATACAACAAAGTATAATGTTATCACTAAATCAAGAACAAAGGAATTAAGGCTGGAAGCCAATGTCACTGTGTCTGTGGTAGTTGTAGACATAACCAAGTGACCATTGGTGTGACTATCTGGTCCACTGTCTGTATCTCTAGTGTAGACCATCCATACCTACTTACTGGAGTTGTGATAGTACTGCTGCCAAAGACAACTAAGCTCCTTCGCTCTGAATTTATATTCATCTTGCAAACTTCAGTTCATAATTTTGTTTTTTTCCTTTCATTTTTAAAAATTTAATTTAATTTTTTTTCAGTGTTTCAAAATTCATTGTTTATGCACCACACCCAGTGCTCCATGCAATATGTGTCCTCCGTAATACCTACCACCAGGCTCACCCAATCTCCCAAACCCCCTTCCCCTCCAAAACTCTCAGTTTGTTTTTCAGAGTCCACAGTCTCTCATGGTTTGTCTCCCCCTCCGATTTCCCCAACTCACCTCTCCTCTCCATCTCCCAATGTCCTCCGTGTTATTCCTTATGCCCCACAAGTAAGTGAAACCATATGATAATTGAATCTCTCTGGATGACTTATTTCATTCAGCATAATCTCCTCCAGTCCTGTCCATATTGATAGAAAAGTTGGGTATTCATCCTTTCTCATGGAGGCATAATACTCCATATGGACCATATCTTCTTTATCCATTCATTTGTTAAGGGACATCTTGGTTCTTTCCACAGTTTGGTGACTGTGGCCATTGCTGCTATGAACACTGGGGTACAGATGGCCCTTCTTTTCATTATGTCTGTATCTTTGAGGTAAATACCCAGTAGTGCAACTGCAGGGTCATAGGGTAGCTCTATTTTTAATTTCTTAAGGAATCTCCACACTGTTTTGCAAAGTGGTTGCACCAACTTGCATTCCTACCAATAGTGTAAGAGGGTTCCCCTTTCTCCACATCCTCTCCAACACTTGTTGTTTACTGTCTTGTTGATTTGGGCCATTCTAACTGATGTAAGGTGGTATCTCAATGTGATTTTGATTTGATTTGAATCTCCCTGATGGCTAATGATGATGAACATTTTTTCATGTGTCTGTTAGCCATTTGTATGTCTTCTTTGGACAAGTGTCTGTTCATGTCTTTTGCCCGTTTTTTGACATGATTATTTATTTTGTGTGTGTTGAGTTTGAGGAGTTCTTTATAGATCTTAGATATCAGCCCTTGACAATTTTGTATCCTAAGCAGATTACCCTACTGGGAAGGCAATGTTCAACTTAACCAGTATCAATATTCTGATTAGCTTGGCAGAAAAGTGTCTCTTTTTAAATTATTCAATCTTTTAGTAAAGGAAGATGATGTAAAACATCATCTCCCCCCGCCCTCCACTAACTGTTCCCACTGGTAGGGAAAAGGGCCCCATTGGTAGGGAAAGCCCAATGGGTTCCCACTGGTAGGGAAAAGGGCCCCTCTAGTCTATTATGTGCCTCCACCATCCATATGCCCCCATCACATATTATTCTATCCTTATGCTAACAAAGACTGAATTGCTTTTCTTTTTTCTTACTTTTACCTAATGCTATCCATTGGCCTATAGGTGGCATTCTGTGTAACACACATGTTCTGCTACTTATTACGAAAGGAAGTAGAGAAGAGGGAGAAAGATCATGAAGGACCAAGGCAAAGCATTCCATAGTTTATCAAGATATAAAAATTGGCCCTGGAAATGATAATTCTTGGTCTGATGTGGTTTGGGTCCCCATAAGCAGATTTTGCAAGGTCTAAGCAAATGTGGCTGACTAGAGAATTTGTACATCTGCAGAACTGAGGTACCTTCTGGTCCTTTGATGCCTAAGTAGCCCCAAAGGTATTATAATTGGCATGGTAGATAATACAAATGGGAATATCCACAAGTGGAGGCAAATCAGTGGTTTGGAGCTATTTGGTGTAAAGAAATTGTGATTGGTGAAGAAGTAAACTATATGGTATTTTAGGAGGTGATACATGCTATGGACAAAGAAATGGTAGAACAAGGTGAGTGGGACTGGGCATATAGAGGGTGGGTGAGTGGTAGGTTGACATTTTTAAATAGGCTGGTGGTAGGGAAGAGGAACTCATTGAGGAGACTGGAGTGAAGGCTTCAGGGAGGTGTGGGAGGGGGCAACCTTGGTTTGTGGAGGCAGAACCTTCAAGGTAGAGAGAGCCATCAGTACAAGACCCTTACATATCTGCCATTGTAAAAGTTTTCTATTTTTAAAAATAACAGACACAAAAACTCTTCCATAAAGATCCCCAAAGCCTCCCTATGCTGGCCAAAAAAGTAAAGGTAATGGATATTTGTTACTGGAGTTTTAAATCACATGTAGAGAACAAAGAAAAGAAAGGTTATTTGGTGACTGATAATGAAAAGGATCAAAGGCTCATCTGACAGGTGTGTACTTACAAGACAAGAAGGTAGAGGAGAAAGGGGCCTCTTGATGGACTTCTTCACTGGCACTTTGGCTTCCATCTCAAGGAAAATGAACCCCACCATAGTCCAATGTAGTCTGCCTACTAGAAAGGATTTGGACAGATTCCTGGAGGTGAGGCGTTATGTAGCCAGAAGGAAGATGTTATAATCTCCCTAGTAGAGGGGGTCACAGCAGAAGCATGATGCAAGAGGATGTCATGGGACACTCATCATCACTTGTTATTTTGCAGCCTGAGATAAGACTTTGGCAGAGGACAGGGTGGAATGACGAGGTCCCCAGACCACACCTGCTCTGCCACATACTTCTGGCTAGTTACAGAATCAGCTGAGAACTCAGTTCATCTGTAAAATTGGGAAATAACAACACCTGGACGAACCTTCAGAGGGCTATTGTGAGAATCAAATGAGGTCAAAGGAGAAACTGTTCTGTAAATAATCAAATGCTATCCCAACAGAAGATATTATTATTCTCAAGGCTTTTATTCTCATCAAATACCTATAATAACATTTGATTCCTTTTAGTTCACATCCGGAAATAACCTGCACTTTCAGGATGAAACTAACCTCAAGTCCTGCTGGTTTACTGGCCACTTGCCCCTCCACCCTGACACAAGCTATAATGGTCAAAGAGTAGGAAAAAGAAAAAAAAAGTAGAAAAGAAGAAAATCTAGCACCATCATATAGATTAGGAAGCAGCATAGGAAGAAAATCCATGTTCTACTCTTTTTTTTTTTTCTAGAACAGAAATAAAAGGGTGACACATCTGTGTTTTGGGGGAAATCTTTGAGCATCTGATCCAGGATTTTTATTTTTCTGTGGCTCGGAAAAAGACAGAGGCAGGTAGGCTGGGCTTACCTCCCCCCGGCCCCGCTCTCCTCTTCCGGGTTCTTATCAGATGTAAGTTTGGCCAGGTGATTGTGGCCGCAGGCTTGCTTTTCTCCTCCACTGTTGAATTCCCTGAGAGTCCCATAATTTTCAAGGTCAGACCTTCTCATGCAATGCTGAAGCTGACAAATCTAATCTCTCGAGCAAACAGGTTATTTTGCTGCAAAACCTCACAGAGAAAGGGGAGGGACATTTCCCTTGGCTTGAAATTTTAAGCTACTTTGAGTCCAAGCTCACAGAATGTCTTTATGATTTTCTTTGAGGGGGGGTCTAAGGGCAAAAAAAAAAAAAAGGACTTTATGTCTCTTATTGAATATCCTTATTTCTAGCCTTGGTCAGACTACTCGAAAACATTCGCTCCAGCTTTTATCAGCTTAAACCTGGCACATACATGAGGTGTGTGAAAGGATGTAAGTTGTTATTCAGTGCCTCTGGCATATCATCTTAAGATGAAAAACATGAGTTTGCTACTTAAAGGGGAACTGTCAGTCCAAGGTCATCATTCCCCAGCAGGCCACAGTACCAGCCACACCACAAATAACATTCTGGGTGTGGGACAAGCGTCTGGTTAGTGTCTCCATTTGGGAGAAGCAGGGAGAACTGCATTTCCTCTGAATACCAGATCAATCATCTAAGGGCAATTCGTCTTCTACTAAAATGATCTCAAGTTCACGACTAATAAGACCACAGCTGCCTTTTTATGGTTGAGTTACCCACACACAACTCGGCACCATATTCTAGGTCAGGTCACAAATGCGTAATAGGCCTCAAACTTGGCAGCTTCATTTTCTTCTGTCTTTTCCTTGCCCAACCCACACTGAATTACACACTGACCAAAGCTCCCCTGGAGTCACATGGAATGAGGATTTGGCTCCAAATATCCAAATTTGCAGCCCAAAATGGAGGCCTCCCTGGGCCAACTAAGTTTTTCCATTCCACTTCCAGAGGGCTGCCATGCTCTTTCCAGAGATTTACGCAGAATTCACTAGGCTGCATTTTCCTCTTGATGGTCCAGGTTATGCAAACGTAGATAGGGGACTCACAGATGGCCCTTAAACTATAAAGTTACCCCAAATTCAAGAGCAGAATGAGACTCAACTGTTTACCAAGTGAACTTGAACTGCAAGGAGCACAGAGGGAAACAGATCTTAGGGAGAAAGAAGGAAAAGAGTAAATAAAATTTTGTCTTTGTTTTCCCTCTTTTCAAAATCAATTTTGCCAAATTGTTAATTATCCTGAAAAGTATATGAAGTGCAGTAAGAAGGAAGTCAATGTTAGCATTTTGGATATCCTGGCATATGTCATGTGCAGTCTCTGGGACATCCAAGGTGACATGGACTGACACACTGCCCCAAGCACATGCTCTATATTACCATTATATTTGTGTAACCGATCCATTCCTGGCACGTGAAGCCCTGACCTCTGAGGACTGGGGGATTAAAATATCAGTCACAGGGTTCAAACTGTTGTCCTTTTGTAGGTGGATGTTAACTTCTATTTTGCTCTCTGTGTCCCTGGACTTTTCGTTTGCTCTAGCAATGGAACATGCAGGTCAACTAGTTGGCACTGACCTGAGGACCAGGACACTGGGGTTCACTGCTTTTCTGCCCCTGCAGTTTTATCTCATATTCCTACACTGCACCTGCACCATTAGCACTCTGCCCTGGGAACATTGTCATAGCCATGTACATATGCACAGCCAAGCACAGTACCTTGTACAAAAAGATGCTGAGTAAATGATACTGCGATGCTTACACCCTTATTCTTGGGTCTTTATCATGAATCCATCCTGCAATTTGGCACTGGATTTCTCCTGCCTTAAAATCTGTAATGATGTACTGTGGGTCAGCTTTTTGTTACCCACCTAAGGATGTCTTCATTCAAATATCTGATGAAAATAATGAACAAGAAGACATAGAGGCCAGAGCTCTGGGATGTTCCACTACAGATGTTCATCTGATTTCCACTTAAATTTGTAGATCTAGCCTCCATATTTTTGTTTATAAGGAACTCATTCGAACTTAATTCAGTGTGAATTTATTGATACCCAGAAACTGGAATAAAAGAGGAAACCATTGTTCCAACCTTTGAAGAACTTCCAGTCAAATGAAGAATACATGTGTGTGTATCAGATGAAGTCAGGGGTAAGGGATAGGGGAGTTGGGGTGCTGAGGAGTAGGGGGAGTGTTTCTGTGAGTATATAAACAGTCACAGTTCAATGCATGCGAAACGTTTACCAAAGAAATTCAGAGTGCCTCAGGGTTCAAAAGTGGGAAAGATTACATTTGATGGTGGAAGTCCAGAGTGGCTTTATGAAGCAGCATTCTTCTTGCTTCCCATATCACTCCTGATGGTCATTCACATGTCTCTCCTCCACAGCTTCTCCTTTGGGGTTCTGACCATCAGTTTATATGAATTTTTCTCTCTTCTGACCCACATCTACCCACTAACTCCTGGCCACTTTTCCACTGTCAGCACCTAGCAGATCTTTTTTTCTTACTATCATCCTCAGAAACTCTAGCAATCATCATTCAAGTACACTGGTTCCACCCTTTATTATCGACTGTAAACTCAGCTGCCCACTTAAAAAGTCAGACTTTAGCCTTTATCACCACTTGAAATTGTTCCACTCCAAAAATGCAAGTTAAAAATTTCTCTGTCAGATGATGCCCCTCACCCCTCTTCCATTTCTCTTATCATCTTACGTTTAACTAACCTTTATTCTTTGTCCGCATTGCAGTCTTCATTCTGCCCCTTGATCCTTAGCACTACCTGCACCCCAGTTTTGGCATTAGTTATTTCTTTTCCTGGCCTGGAGTTCTGGTTGGCCTATTAAACAATGCACTTGCTTCCCAGGTAGAATCCCTAGACACTCTGGCAGCTTTCAACTGCCTTGACTTAGTGAGGGCTTCATAGCTAAAATTCCAATTCCTTTATTCATCTCTTGAGAATTCCCTGAAGCGTTTCCTACAACTATGTTTTCAGACCTTTACTCTTCTCAAAATTCCCAACATCATCCTTAGGTAAGGATATCTCCTCTTAATTCATTGAAAAGATGTAAACCAAAGCCATTCAATAGAATTCCCTGTGGTTATGTAAATGTCTTATACCTGTACTGTCCAGTAGGGTAGCCACTGAGCATGTCTAGCCATTAAACACTTGAAATGTGGCTAGTGGGACTGAGGTACTGAATATTAAATTTTATTTCATTTTAATTAAAATTCAAATAGAATAGGTAATTAGTGGCTACACTACCAGATATCATATAGATCAGTGCTGTCCTTATGTAATCCCAAACTTTCTATAGTTACATTAAAAGAGTAAAGAGAAATGGTAGAAATTAATTTTATATAAGTAATAATATTACTTTCATATATTCAATATATTTTCTTTAATGAAAGGCATAAAAATATTACCATTCTAATATGCAATCAATATAAAAATTAATGAGATTTGTATTATTTTTATGCTAATAATATCTAGTGCTAATAATATGATATATTTTATTCTTCTAGCACATATCAGTTCAGACGTTAGATTTTTGTTAGAACTATTTGATCTGTATTAAGAGTTCACAATATTTACAGTTAAAAACATAGATTCACAGACTACATTGTTCCAGTTTTAAAAGTTTGCCATTAAATGAATCAAATATCAGCTTTTTTCCTTCATTTTTTAATTAATTAAAATTAAATGAAATTAAAATTTAGTTTCCTCAGTCACATTGGCTACATTTCTCGTGTTCAAAAGTCACATGTGGCTGGTATTGGATAGTGTTAAATGAATGATGTGAACTTCTCCCCAGCCTCAGGACACTCGATATCTTAAGTCTTGCTCTCCCTTCAGTAGGCTGTCTATGGAAGACACATCTTCCTTAACCACTAACTCATCTAACTAACTAACTAACCACTAACTAACTACTAACTAACCACTAACTACTAACCACTAACTAAACACTAACCTCATCTACACTGCTCCTCTAAACCCTCCCTACCAACCTACCAACCTTCCTTATTTCATTTGTTAGTCCCCCTACCCTTTCTTATTTCCATCAGTGGTTTCTCCTTGTTGTGATTTCTTCCTTTTCGTAGCAGTCGTTCTACAGGCCAGCAGCAACATCACCTGAAGACTTGTTAGAAATGTAATTCTCAGCCTCACCCCGCACCTACTGAATCAGAAACTGTAAGGGTGGGGCCCCACTATCTGTGTTTTCACAAGCCCTACACGTGATCCTGATGCATGCTATAGTTTGAAAACTACTAGTTTATAGAAAAGTGCACTTGAAAGATACACGAAAACTAATAAAAGGGGTTACCTCTGTGTAGTGTAGGGGCAGGGGACAGGGTGGATGGAGAGATAGCTGGAGGTGAGAATCTTTACATTGCTATGCTTTTGGAATCACTTAAATGTTCAACTCAAATTTTTAAAAAAGAGGAAGATATTTATAATGTACTGATGGGCTCTTCCCCATACCCATTTTAATTTTTTTGCTCTTAGGTGGGAGTTGGAACTTAGTAAATTTTAAAAGCGCTCCAGGTGATCCCATAAAATACACAATTAAGTATTTTTTTTTTTTTTTTTAGTATTTTCAGAGCGGTACAACCCATCACCTCAATTTTAAAACACTTTCATCACCCGCAAAGGAAATCCTATACTTATTAGCAGTCACTGCCAGTGCCCTCAACCTCCCCCCAAGATGGACATTTTGTTACTAGCAATTTCAGAAATAGTATCATTAACCATATTAAGACAAAATATATCTTCCAGATATTAATCTTAGCAATAATAAAACATCTCTCTGGATCAGAGGTATTTCCCTAAGCCTAGAACTTTTTCTTTTTTGAGATTTATTCATTTCTTTGAGAGAGAGAGAGAATAAGCATGTGAGTAAGTGGAGGGGAGAGGCAGAGGAAGAAGGAGAAACTTAAGCAGACTCCACACTGAGCTCAGAGCCTCACCCGGGTCTTGAACTACAACTCTGAGATCACAACCTGAGCCAAAACCAAGATCATGACCTAAGCTATCCAGCACCCCTAGAACTTTTTTTTTTTTTAAACTTTTCAAAATACATAGAGTATGCAAAGTTTCTGCAAACAATAGTCAAAGCTGCTTTTGATGTGGAGGTGAACAGGATCCCCAGTATAAAGAGAAAGGAATTTCTTCTTATTCCCAACTATTAGTAAAAGGTCCAAATTTTACACAGGAGATAAGGAGGCATGGAAGCCAATCAGCTTCCATGAAGGCCTCTAAACCAAACCAAAAATTAAATAATAATAATAATAATAATAATAATAATATAATAATGGGCCTAGAAGCCTACTCAGACTACAATGAATGTCCTAGGAAAAGTCAGGGGACAAACTAGGACAAAAAAAGACTGGAATATTTAACTCGGCCTTGAAGTGAACTTTCTAAACATTGCCTTCCTTGATCTCGTAGGGCCGGAGGATGATAAAATGGTTTGTGGACTCTGGCTGGTGCCACAGGGATGAGAGGCTGTGCCTGACTCCACACTCCTCCCCACTCATTTCTGAGGATGGCTTTGTTTCTTCCAGCCCTCGGGGCTTGTGTTCTGTGGGAAGCTACGACAGTTTTTGTTATTGACTAGACATATCAGTTTCAATGACAATCATCCTAAAACGCACACACACACACACACACACACACACACACACACACACGTTATTTCTCATGATTTCTTTCCTTGTTGGGAATATGCAAGTTTTAAAGAGAAAAGGAAAGAATGATATGGTTAAGAGAAGAACAAGACTATAACAACAGGGAAGTGATAACCCACGGTATATTTCTCAGCTGACACTGTGGAGTTTACTTCCAAAACTATGCGCACATAAAGAAATATATTTCCTCAGAACGTGAGCCAGGAAAGTGAACATAGCTTGCTGCATCAAAATATCTTAAGATAAAAGGTATAAACGATATCTTGAGAGGGAGGGGAAATACCACATGCAATGAAATGAAATGAGAAAGGAGACTGAGGGAGGGCAAAGGAAAAAAAAGAATCCCTAGCTAATAATATGTTCTTTCCTTCCTTCCTAACACAATGACACACATGACTTAATGAAGCCAGTGAGTTCTGAGACTGATGTAAAAGTTCCAAAAAAAATACTCTTCAGCAAAGGCCCCTGGGTAAATGGTGTCATTTCTAATTTCTCCAGTTCCTGTGATTTAGAGCAGACCCAGGATCTGAAATTCACACCAGCTCTTTGTACCCAGGGTCCGGGGCAGCCAGGGCCCAGGCCCAGGGAGCAGGAACGCAGACTTCCTATATGGTTTCACTACCGCAGCCCTGCTTTGTCTCACATTTAAAATAATTTGCCAGGTAAAAATAAACTTCTCAGAATCACTGAGTGAAAAATGTACTTAACAATTCAATCCCTGTAAGTTTGGGATTGACAGAGAAAGTGCAGCCAAGGCTAATTAAATTACCGAAAGTGTATGTGAATGGTGGTTTCACTGGTGAGTTTATTAATTCACATCATGATCATTGTTATTATTACCACAACTCTGTAAATTATGCTTTTCATGAGATAGTGAAATGTGCGAGCTGTTGGCTCTCAAGCTACCATGCTTAGCTGTTGGTTTCTCTCCTGAGTACCATTCATAGAAAGCAAACCCCATTTGTCCTAAGTCCCATGCCCCAGATGGCATGTTCTGTGTTATTTTTGTTTATTACTCTTTGGAAATAATTAAAGTCCCCAAGAAAACGTCCTTTCCTTCTGCTTTTGCCAATAATTCTCACAATAGGAGTAAGTGTGGTTCATAATGTCAGCTCCTTGCAGGGTAGTTTCCCTGAACTTAGCTGATTTGTAAAACTCAGACTTTCAGCCTTAAATCTAGTAGAATCAGAACTGCTCTTTATCCCTCGGGGACAATTTATGGCATATGGATAGGAGCTTTGTGCACCCAGACTAGACCCATGTTAGTAAAGATTACTTGCCAAATGTATATATGCTCATTTGCCCCATAATTTTGTATAAATTTGAGGGGACTTGACTGAAATGGGCAAAATTAATCTATAAGATATATTAGGCAAGGATGCCAAGTTTCTTGAGTCAAGAAGAGTCTCTCAAATTTGTGCAAGATGCTCCCTATCTCTAGTATAAAGCAATTTTTACTTCTAGGCCTTTCTACTCATAGTGTGGTCTCTGAATCAGCAGTGTTGGCATCACCTAACAGCTTGTTAGAAATCCAAAACCTACTAAAGCAGAATCTGTACTTTATTAATATCCCCAGCTGAATCATATGCACATAGAAAGAAAGAGAGAAAGAAAGAAAGAAGGAAAGAAAGAAAGAAAGATGGCTTGATTGTAGTTCTTGGAGAAAGGGTCTCACTTAGAATTATTTTAAGCAAAAAAAAGTAGCACTTCTAAAAAGGACCATCACTTTACAGAAATAGTTTTCCAGGTGTTTTACACTAACTTCAACTATCTTTGGGGAGATACAAATAAAATGTTTTTCATGTATAGTAACTGTGATCCTCTTCTAAAAACAAATACACACTTTGAGTTTAAAAATTTCCTTGGTGATATGTATAGGAAAAGCATTCACAGTGGTACTAATGCATTCTGAATTACTGTGGAGCAGCTCTGGGAATCCCTAGCTCCTAGGGTAAAAATAGTTGTTCTGCTTCCCCCGAAACACTCTGCAGAAGACAGTCCGTTAGTGATGCAAAAACTCTCAATTAATATTCATTGATCTCTGTGGATGTCATGTTTTGGTTTGTCTTAGAGTTGGTTCTAGGGCGGTTGTTCTTCATGGCTCCAACTGATGTTATAGTTACAGCATGGCAATAAGGAAAGACCAAGATCATAGCTTGTCTGGACTGACAATAACAGCCTGGAAGTGAGAGGAGAAGTGGAAAGAGGTAGGTTGACAGTGGGTAGATGGTGGTGGAAGGGATGCAGCAGGAAGGGAATTAGCAATAATTTAAGGGACTACAAGGAAAGAGTTATTGCTGTGATTGGGTTACGGTAGGCTATAAAGCAGTGCCCAGGACATAACATAACAGAGCTTGTCCACATCCACCATAAGTAAAGGCAACATGGGTGTCACATCTAGGCAACTTGGGAACTGAAATCAGGGCCAAGAATGCTAGATGGAGTCAGAACGTGCCATGATTTCAGCGTGTTTCTGAGAAGTCTGTTCGAGAACATGGTAGGGAGATAGGAGCATGTCCCTAAGTGAGGCCTAGTTGGAAGAATGACAAGCCCCAGAAGGTTGCTTGGGTGTCATTTGACCATGCTTCTAGCATCAATGACCCAATGAGGGACAAAAAATTCCAGTGATCCCTCTCCTAGTGACCCAGACCAGAAGCCAGAAAATAATTCAATGTAACATTGAATTCCACAGAAATCCTGATGGAGATGGAGAAAAACTGGTCCACTACAGAGCCTGTAAGATACCTGAGAATATATTTTAAAAAGCCGAGATGAGACTTTATGGGAAAGAGAAGATGCAAAGAGATGACATTATGCACAATTTAGAGAACAATCTATGTGGGGTGGAGTAGGGCAAAAAGATTCTTAGTTCTAGTAAGCTGAATTGGGTCTTAAAGGATATGATAATTTCCTTCAGGGAGGAAGGGAAAAGAAACATTTATTTAGCACACAGATTTTTCTTAGCACAATGCTAGATGTCCACAATAAGCAAAACTGTTGTAATAATCTGGATTTGTATTATAGCATTCAGCTGAGGATAGGAAGAAAGCCTATCTTCTAGAGATTTTAGTATCTCAGAACTAAGACATGTTGGAGATAATGTGGACAAAATGGTCATAAGGGATAGAAAGAAAACCAAATAATACAACATGAGAGCACTTTCAAAATTATAAATATGTAATTCATATATGAAACAATGATAGGAAAAATATAAATGAAGATTCTGTGCGTGAGATCCAGTCTAATGGCTTGGCATTGAAAATGCACAATAATTGTTCATATGCCTATCAATCTTTGAAAGAAAACTTCCTGAGAGTTGAAATAAGAATACACGACAAGGATCAGAACATGCAGATGCTCAGTGTTAAAGAAATGTTAACATTTACCCTATTATTACAGAGAGCTAATATGGCAAGAATCTAGACATTTCAGCATTTCTATGTACTTTCTAGGAAATATTATGAATGTCAATCCTATGTACTTGATTCTATAAGAATCAAGGTACTATTTAAATCCCAATATCTTTATCATCTTGGATTTTTATTCCTATTAAGTGTTTTTACAGATCTCATTGAAATGCTACCATCTTCTCTACGAAGACTTCCTAATTTTTCTGGGAAGTTACTCTCCCCTTCCTCAGGACCCCATGGCCTCTGCTCAGTTTTCTCAGAGCATGATAACTTATTTATCCATTTGTCCACCTCACCCATTAGGTTTTGATACAGAGACTATGTGGCACATCTATGTCATCAGTAAAAGTTTGTTAAATAAAGAATAAAAAAGCAAGTTGAGAATGTGAGATGTATGTGCTAAGACCAATTGCATAGACTTAGTGCTTGAACTAAACCTAAAATTTCAAATACTATTAGAAAATTAGAGAATATATTTTCATGCTAACTCCCACATCTTTCAAGTGTTGGCTTCAGTGTCATTATCTCACTATTTTGACTAATTCTACTAAAAGAGAACTCCTACCCCAGCCTAATGCCCCCATTTTTCTCTTACCTTGTTCTATTTTTCTGACAGTGTATGTTTGCTCATTGTTTTTTTTCCTCAATAGAATGAACACGATTAAGGCAAGAATTTTTTTCTTCTTTTATTCATTTCTATATCCTGAATGCCAAAAACAAGAGCAGGGACATAGTAGTTGGGCAATGCATATTTATTGAATAAATATATTAATGAATAAGGACTTGTCAAAAGCATTTTGTTGTTATTGTTTTGTTGACAAGGGAAAGCAGACTCAAAGATTTAGATAAGTTTACAGATTTGCACATTAATAGGTTACCAAAGAGATGGACAGTATTACCTTACAACCTTCAAGGTGGGCATCAAGAGTCAGACTATACAATGCATCTACCATTTAGACATTACAAATCTAATACAATGTATTTTAGTAAAGATGTTTCACAGGACAGAGCCAGTCCTAACAAAGCTTTTTAAAGAAACAATCACAATTATTTCTGATGAACAATTTTAGGCTGACACCCTAGGGGGTCCATATTTTCTCTTATAAGTGTGTTTTTTCATTTTAGTTGAAGGCTTTTACATAAGTACAATATAATCATTATTTCCAACTTGCTGTTTTATAGCCGTTATTGAGGCTAAATCCATCTAGATGAACAGATATGACCAGCATTTATATTATCTAACCTGTTGGGAAATTTTGGTTAAGAAGTCCACTCTGTTAAAAATTATTTCCAGGTCTCTCTGAGCCAGTCCTACAGATACACACATACTCTTTTCTCTTATTTCATCATCACTATATATGTGATTCCCGAACATAGAGCATGGTACTAGCCACGAAGAATGCCAAAAGAGATAAATCATGGTTTCTGCTCCATCTTGTTGGGGAGATGGGACATGCACATAAAAAGCATAAGGCAGCTGGGTTGAGGGCCAGAGAAATAGCACAGAGAGGAAGAACCATACAATTTCCTAGAAAGAAGTGAGAATGAGAGTTGGTGGAGGTTAAATTGGGGGAGTTAGACTTTGATCGAAGTTTTGAGAAAAATTGGGAAAATAAAAATGGAAGAGTTTTTCTCCTAGGCTAGTCATGTCTTTTAACTAGTCTTCTGATTTACTGGGGGGATAATTCTCCGTCACTTAAAACTTCTTGATTTCTTTTTCCTACAAAATAGCTGGATGTACACTCTACCCTTCAATGTGCTGACTCCCTAATTCATTTGACATGAACGAAAATGTAGAAAAAACTAGAACTTCTTCTCATGTTAACTAAGCATGCTGATCACATTATTTTCATAAAAAATAGGATAGTTTATTTTCAGTGGCTTCCATGTGACCATCCCAATATGAGAGGATTTGATTTTTCCAAATCCAAACAGGCTAGAAGTTATTTAAAAGAGTAATTCATTATTAGTATTTTAAAATCTTTTCTGGGATAAGCCCCAGTTTTGTTTTTATTCACTTTTTCAAACAAATTTTTTTGCATCATAAAGGTAATATGCATAAAATATAAAAATACAGAAATGCTTGAAAAATATCTCAGTCCCACTTTGTACTCACTGCTAATATTTTGGTAGGCATAAATAGCATTCAGTTACTAAATGTACGCTCAGACCCCAAATGACACTTGAGGTTATCTTCATGCGAGCATTACAAACTAAACATTAGTGTTTACTTTGAGAATTTGAGTGCTGCTTCCCAGTTTTTCTTCCTTAATCCCTCAGATGAAATATTTAACTTTCTTTACTGGGGAGCATTTAAAAATGGTGCATGTTCGTTGCTGTCAACATCCCCAACTGGTAAATTGAAAAATGGACCATCCCATCATTTCCCTTGCACCTGCATAAGTCTGTCTTCTCTAACGTGCTTAGCCAGAGTGTAAGTGGATGCATCTGCTTTACAAGTTAACCGATAGAATTTGTTTATAAACCCACTGAAGAGCTAAATGAAGCAAACTGCATTATCGTGCTTACTAATTACATTTCATTTCAGCTGAAAGCTTATTACAGATACGGCCTGAAAACCTGACTTTTTAATTTTGTTTACATCCAATTCTGATTTTACTTCAGCCCTGGAAGATTTTTTCCCCTAAAACTGAGAAGGAGGATTAAAACAGTTTACTGGAGGAGGCCAAGGTACTGGTCAATATCCCCTCAGCCATGTTTGTTAATAGGAAAGGGCCTGTGCTCCTGCTACAGACTGGTATCACTACTTACACGAATGCATTCCTCAGACATCCAGAATGCATCGATATCTTTCACTTGCCTTTAATTCACCACTTCCTGAGCAGAGGTTATGTTTCTTATAGACAGAGCAATATGACTGTAAGGGCAAAACAAGCTGATATCCAAAACCACAGATATCTGAACAAGCCACATTCTTAGCACTGTCATGTCAACTCACATGTGCTCTCCTCTTTTTTCACCAAAATGAAGTTGTGCCCAACGTTTCATTAGCTGTTAGCTTTGTGCATATTCAGAAATGACAGGACTGTGATGGCCTGAACTCCATTGCTAGTGGATTCTTCCCACATTTCTCCTAAAAGGCAGTTTCTCTCCCCACCATCTCCTTCAATCTTATAACAATTTTACAAAACTAAAGGGTTATAATTACTTTGTAGAATAGTCACCTGCACAATGACCATAGTATACAGTGACCCTGAATCTCTAGGCTGTTTAGATTACTACCCTCTTTTACAATTTCCCTCTGATAGAATTAGAACCCCTCACATTCATGTATTATGGTTACTTCTGCCTTAGCTTCTCCATTCTACCATGCCTACAGATGCTACCTTGTAAGATTTTCATATCCTTATGATGGTGACAGAGCAGGAACTGAATTATCTGGACATGAACGACACAGGCGTTTTTATTTTCTTCATGGATCTCCCTACATAGCATTTTTGAGGTCTGTGGGGTCCCCTTCAAGAAGTCTATGGAATCACAACTATTTTCATAAAAATGCTAAGACATTATCTGCCTTTTTTACTGTTTGGACATTTGTACTGATAGTGCAAGAGCAATGGCGAGTATAAGTGCCCATGCTTTGGTCCAAATAGAGGCAGTGGCACCAAGATGCTAATTAGAGTCATATTTTTCATCATCATGTACTTACAGGAAAAAAAAATAGCCACTGTCACTTAAGGATATCTTTGATGAAGTAGTAAAAATTATTTTATTAGGTCCCAACCCTTGACATGCTTCTTTTCAGTATGACAAAAGGGGAAGTATATATAAAGCACTTCTGCTGCATACAGAAGTATGATATGCAGATATTTGAGTGGAGAGCTAAACTAGCTTTTTTTTTTTTTTAATAGAATGCCATTTTTGCTTGAAAGAATGACTGACAAACTATGGTTATTCAGACTTGGGTATCTGGCAGACATTTTGTCAAAAATGAACAAAGTGAGCTTGTCACTTCAAGGGAAACAACTGACAGTATTTGTTGCCGACAATAAAATTTGAGCTATCAAGCAAAAATTAGAATTTTGGAAAATTTGTATCTGCCACAGTGAGCTTGACAGCTTCCCGATACTTAAAGGCTTTTCAGATAAGACTGGTGAGATATTAATGAATGTGATTTGTTGATACTGAATTATAAAATGTGTCAACATTTAGAAAATCTGTATAAATTAATGAAGCAACACTTTCCAAATGACCAATGCATGATGTTATAAAATTAGACATGAGTAAAAGCCATACAAAGTGCAAAATATCTGTTAAGTCTATCTGATCTAATGTGTCATTTTAGGGCAATGTTTCCATATTGATCTTCTGTCTGGATGATCTATTCATTGGTGTAAGTGTGATATAAAATCCTCTACTATTATTGTATTGATGTCTATTTTTCCCTTTAGGTCTGTTAATATTTACTGTATATATTTAGGTGCTCCTATGTTGGGTACATAAATATTTAGAAATTTTCTATCTTCTTATTGGATTGATCACTATATAATACCTTCCTTTATCTCTTACTACAGTCTTTGTTTTAAAATCTATTTTTTATGATTCTTTTGATTTCTACTTTCATGGAATATCTTTTTCCATTCTTTCACTTTCAGTCTTTATGTATCCTCACATCTGAAGTGAGTTTTCTGTAGGCAGCATATAGATAGGTCTTATTTCTTTATGTATTTAGCCACTCTATGTCTTTTGATTGGAGAATTTAGTCCATTTACAGTTAAAATAATTACTGATAATTATTGATAGGTATGTGCTTACTGATGACAGACCAGAGAGCTTCGCTGATGAATTCTACCTAACATTCAACAAAAAATTGATAAAAAATCCTTATCAAACTCTTTAAAAAAAAGTAAAGAGGAAAGAACCTTCCAATCTCATTTTATGAAACCAGCATTAATTATCCTGATACCAAAACCAGACAAGGATACCATAAGAAAAGTAAATCAAGGCAATATCCCTGATGGACATAGCTGCAAAAAATGCTCAATAAAATATTAGCAAGGCAAACTCAACAATACATTTAAAGGATCATACACCATAACCAAGAAGGATTTATTCTAGGGATGTAAGGATAATTCATATTGGCAAATCAACCAGTGTAATACACTATGTTAACAAAATGAAGGATAAAATCATATGATCATTCAATAGATGCAGAAAAATCATTTGAAAAAAATTCTCAACAAAGGAGAAATGCACTTCAATATAAAAAAGCCCACATATGACAAGCCCACAGCTGACATCATATTCAATGGTAAAAAGCTGAAAGCTTTCCCTCTAAGATTAGGAACAGGACAGAGATGTGCATTCTCACCACTTTTATTCAACATAGTATTGGAAATCCTAACCAGAGAAATTAGTCAAGAAAAAGAAATAAAAGGGGCACCTGGGTGGCTCAGTGGGTTAAGCCGCTGCCTTCGGCTCAGGTCATGATCTCAGGGTCCTGGGATCGAGTCCCGCATCGGGTTCTCTGCTCAGCAGGGAGCCTGCTTCCCTCTCTCTCTCTCTCTCTCTCTCTCTCTGCCTGCCTCTCTGTCTACTTGTGTCTCTCTCTGTCAAATAAATTAAAAAAAAAAAATTTAAAAAAAAAAAAAAAGAAAAAGAAATAAAAGACAACCAAGCTGGAAAAAAGAAGCAAAACTATCACCATATGCAAATGACATGATATTGTACAATTACAATCACTAAAGACTTGAACAGAAAACTGTTAGAACTAATAAATGAATTCAGTAAAGTTGTAGGATATAAAATCGATACACAAAAATTAAAAATCCAGGGATCTGGGGAGATCCTTCCTCCACCAGGAGGAGTGGCACGGGAGTACACTGCAAGAATCTGCTGGGTTTAGAGACTCCAAATAGGGCCGTGCACCAGAGATAGAAATGTTCAGTCACAGGCTGGGTGAGCATGGAGTGCTGCCAGAGACCAGGGAGATGGGAGGGACTGACTGCTTTTCTCTGAGGTTGCACTGAGGAGTGGGGCCCTGAGCTCTCAGCTCCTCCAGGCCAGAGATTTGGGAGGCTGCCATCTTCATTCTCCTCCTCCACAGCTCTATGGAAACAAAAGCTCCTGAGAGTGAACCTGCACAGATTACTTAGCCTGACCCCTGGCTAGGGTGGTGCAATTCCACTTTGGGCAAAGACATTTGAGACTCACTGCAACAGGTCCCTCCCCCAGAAGATCAGCAAGAACATCCAGACCAAGTTCACTGACCAATGAGTACTGCAGAACTCCAGAACTCCAGAACTCCAGAGATAGTGGAATGCAGCATGTAGAATTCATGGGGTTTTCCCCATGATTCTTTAGTCTTTCAAAGTTAAATTTTCTAAAATTTCACTATTTTTTTCTTTTTTAAAAATTTTTTCCTTTTTCCTATTTAAACTATTTCAACTATTTTATCTTATCAGTACCTTTTTAAAAATCTTTTTAAAATTTCATTTTTATACCAACATTCTATCCCTGCACGGTATTTAACCTTATTTTTTTGTATATGTAAAAGTTTTGCTTTCTTTAAAATTTTGGGGAACAGATTCTTCTAATAGACCAAAATATACCTTAAATCTAGCATAGGGCTTTGTTCCAGTCTCCAGCCTGATCACATTCTCTACTTTTTTTTTTAAATCAACTTCTTATGTTATCAATTCCTTTTTAAAAATCTTTTTAAATTTTCATCTTTATAGTCATATCACATCCCTTCATCGTGTTTACATATGTGTATATACACATATTTTTTTTTTTTCTTTCTTTCTTTCTTTAAAATTTTGGGAGGCAGTTTCTTCTAACAGATCAAAATATAATACACCCAAAATCAAGTGTGTGGCTCTGTTCTATTCACCAGCCTATATATTTTTTTTCCTCTTTCTTTCCTTTCTTCTCCCCCTGGTTTTGGGTCTCTTCTGATTTGATTAGTGTATATTTTTTCTGGGGCCGTTGTTACCCTTTTAGTTTTTTTTCTCTCATTCATCTGTCCTTCTCTGGAAAAAATCACAAGGCAGAAAAACTAACCCCCCCAAAAGAACAAGAGGCAGTACTGACTGCTGGGGACCTAATCAATATGTACATTAGTAAGATGTCAGAACTAGAGTTCAGAATGGTGATTATAAAGATGCTAAGTGGAGAATGGCCAAAATTAACTGGATAGGAAACAACAAGTGTTGGGGAGGATGTGGAGAAAGGGGAACCCTCTTATACTATTGGTGGGAATGCAAGTTGGTGCAGCCACTTTGCAAAACAGTATGGAGATTCCTCAAAAAATTAAAAATAGAGCTTCCATATGACCCTGCAATTGCACTACTGAGTATTTACCCCAAAGATACAGATGTAGTGAAAAGAAGGGCCACTTGTACCCCAGTGTTCATAGCAGCAATGGCCACAGTCACCAAACTGTGGTAAGAGCCAAGATCCCCTTCAACAGACAAAATAGATAAAGAAGATATGGTCCATATGCCTCCATGAGAAAGGATGAATACCCAACTTTTGTATTAACATGGACAGGACTGGAGGATATTATGCTGAGTGAAATAAGTCAAGCAAAGAGATTCAATTATCTTATGGTTTTACTTTCTTGTGGAGCATAAGGAATAACACAGAGAACATTTGGAGAAGGAAAGGAAAAGTGAGTTGGGGGAAATTGGAGGGGAAGATGAACCATGAGAGACTGTGGACTTTGAGAAGCAAACTGAGGGTTTTGGAGGGGAGTGGGGGTAGGGGGTCGGGTGAGCCTGGTGGTGGGCACATATTGCATGGAGCACTGGGTGTGGTGCATAAACAATGAATCTTGGAATACTGAAAAAAAAAGTATGGTATCTAGTTGATAATAGTGTATTGATATTGGTTCATCAATTGCAACAAATGCACTATCTTAACGTTTAATTATAAAGTAAATACATCTATTAAACAAGATCCTCTCCTCCACCATGAGATATATATATATATATATATATGTAATAGGAAAGAAATGCTCCAAAAGGTAATAGAGGTAATAGGAAAGAAATGCTCCAAAAGCCAAAATGCTGCCAGTGGTCTGCTGGATGACAAAATTATGGTTGATTTATCATGTTTTTGATTTGGGCTAATTTCTAAAATTCTTTAAAACATATATCACTTTTATAACAAATCTTAAGTCTTTAAATCAAATTGCATTTTATGTTTATTATGGATTTGAAATTTTTCTTAGTTTTCTTTTTCCATTGTTGCCTAAATATAATGGTTTATGTATCATAGGATGAAACCTAGGGAAATCATTTACTCTTGCACTTGTATTCTTGATTCATCAGTTTTAAGCCATGACAGTGAAATGAGAATCCCTTATTTTTGAAATGCCTCTAAGAAACACAATCCCACAACTACCTTTGCTAGCCTATTCCTTTATTTTATAATTTGTCATAGTATAAATTTTTCATGTTCAACATAAATACCTCAGTTCCAAATAAATCAATTTTTTAATCATCTCCACCAATAACAGAGAAACATGATATGTTCAGTTACAGTATTGAGCACCTACTATACTTCTCCTCTGTAAAATTTGTTAACATATGCTCTGCTTTTTTTTTTTTTTTGTTACATGCATTTTATTAGACACTTTCCCAAGTATTTTCTGTTTCCAGTGCAGTTTTAATGGCCTCTCGAGGACTCTGACCTCGTACGTGTTACTGGTGTGGCAAGATGCTTGGGTTTTGGCTGCTGCCCTGTTATGCTCTGCTTTTTTCATAGGATATTTATAAGGACAAGATGAGTATAATGTAAATTTAAAGTGCTATAGAAAAACAAGTCATTGTTTAAATAAGTTATCTTTGTTTTCTCCCATAAATAATTCTTAATAGATTCTTTAAAAATGCTCTTGAGTAGGGGCGCCTGGGTGGCTCAGTGGGTTAAAGCCTCTGCCTTCGGCTCAGGTCATGATCCCAGGGTCCTGGGATCGAGCCCCACATCTGGCTCTCTGCTCCTCGGAGAGCCTGCTTCCTCCTCTCTCTGTCTGCCTCCCTGCCTACCTGTGATCTGTCTCTCTCTCTGTCAAATAAATAAATAAAATCTTTAAAAAAAAACATTAAAAAAATGCTCTTGAATACTCTTTTATTTAGCAAGCTATCTTTAAAATTTAAGATTAGTGGGTATTAACCAAAATTTAAAGGCTTATTCATGGTCCTTTATGTTTAACTACTTCTCCATAAAATAATTACTGAACCTTCCAAAGGAGTGTTCAAGACCTGCCTGCTAGTCCTGTTAGTTACAAGTGTTACCTGCTTGTTTGACAAAGAGGAAAGTAAATTTCCTTCTATTTATCATTCTGGAATCTGCACAATTAAGATCATATTTCCAGCTCTTAGCATTTCCTACCTACTAGATGCTTAATTAATTTTTTTTAAGATTTTATTTTATTTATTTGACAGAGAGAGATCACAAGTAGATAGAGAGGCAGGCAAAGAGAGAGAGAGGGCGGGGGAAGCAGGCTCCCTGCCGAGCAGAGAGCCCGATGCGGGACTGGATCCCAGGACCCCGAGATCATGACCTGAGCTGAAGGCAGCGGCTTAACCCACTGAGCCACCCAGGCGCCCCGATGCTTAATTAATTTTGTATGTCATACTTATTTTATAGTCTACACTGACTGGCCCATGCAAGACAAACATTCACACTTGGAATAATAAATATTTTGCCTTTATTTCCTCTCTTTCCCTATGCTCTACTCTTGCCCTTTCCTTATCCTACTAAACTTCATTCCATTTGACTTTCTTAACTCTTACTTATACTTCATATATACTTGAGAGTAAACTCACTTTTGGGAAATTTCATTTGATTTATGTATTCTTTTCTGGGATTTTGTTATGGGTTACTTTGAAAATATTTAAGGCATCATAATAAAAATAAATACAGAAATACAGACCAATAAAAAGGAAAAGGAAGGGCCAAGTTAGGATGACTAGGGGATGTGTAACAGAATGAAGAGCTAAAGATGCTTCAGTTAATCCTGGATAAATGAAACTAATGACCAAGTTTCCAGGCAGCCAAATTTAAAAAGACATTATGAGATGGTTTGTGTCGGCTAACAAAGAAAACATGTGAGTTTTGTTTTCTAATGTGAGGCTGACTTCGGAGTCTCTATGGCATATAGCATGGTTTGAGATAATTCCTTTGATAGTTGATTGCCATGCAGTTACTCTGGAACTTTATTAAAACATGTTCTGGGCAGCTGCTTTGTCCCAGGCACTGTATGTGGTGGTGGTGGGGGTGAGTGGGTGGGGCAGATGTATAGGGAAAAGCAAGAAAAAAATCTGTCTTCAATGCCCTCCATAAACTGATTCTAAAAAAGGAAGAACAGGGACACCTAGGTGGCTCAGTCAGTTCAGCCGACTCTTGATTTCAAGTCCAGACTTAAATCGGTTAAGTCCAATTCTTGATTTTGGCTCAGCTCATGGTCTCATGGTTGTAGGATCAAGTCCTGCTTGAGGTTCTCTCTCTCCCTCTGCCCCTCCCCCTGCTCATGTTTTCTCTCTCAATATCAATAAAATCTTAAAAAAAAAAAGGAGAAGGAAAAGGAAGACCACTCCTAATAATAATAATGGTAGTAATAATAATAGTAAGAGTGCAATAGTTGAAGTTTTCTCCAATTAGAGAAATACACAAAGATGGAGTTTAATTTAATTAGGTTGGGGAGGGAAACTTGGGTGGAGGATAGGAAAGGGCGTATGTTTCTGCAAGAACTTCTAGATGATAGGATTCCTGAGAAAAGACTTCCCAGGCAGAGAAAACAGCACTGAGAAGCCGTGAAGAGCCAAAACGCATGATTAATTTGGGGGACAGCTTGCAAACCTGCATTGCCAAAGCATAAAGGACCTGAGCACACAGGGAAAGGGGAGGCTTGGACAAGTCCTAACTCATGCTAAGCAGTCTGGAAGACTTTTGGTGATAAGGAGCCACAGAGGAGTTTTAATGATGTTGTCAGACTTGATTTTTATAAGACTGTTTTGGTGGCACAGTAGAGCATAGAGACTGGGAAATGGTATGGAAAGATCTTATAACCCAACTAGGGCAATGATGGCAGGAGCAGAATGGAGAGGACATTTCAGAAACTCTGCTGAGCAGGCTACGTGTTTAGGCTCACCCTTGGTTCCATCCCAAGCCACACGTTAGTCTTAGAATCTTCTGGGTCTGTTCCTAACTTGCCACGGTGTCATTTGCTTGTAGGACCTCTGGGAGGGAGGAAAGTTAGGAAGTAGATGTGCTCCTTTCTTAACCTTTCCAGTCATGGCATTTGGGGCTGTTTTTTAATGATCCGAAAGGAAACCTTACTTCCAGATCCTGGGATTGTAGAGGTGCTATTCTTTTAGTGAACTGGTATTTCAAAAACTTCGACCAATGTTTTCTAATTTTCTTACTAATTTTATTTAAAAACTAGTAACAGTTCCTGTTTTTAAAGAAAGATTAAATGAGGGAAATCACAAGCTGCTCAGAGCTCCCCATGCTTTGGAAGTAGCAGTTCCCAAAGCTGAAGTAGTAAACCCCAACAGCTTGCTGAAATACTGTCATATGAGAGAGAAAACATTTAAGACCGAGGAATTAGCGTGCTGCCAGCATAAAAGACTACTCATGAGCACTTGGCCAGCACCATGTTTGATGTTATTTCTCCCAAGAAGCTGATAACACGATTTCTGAAAGATTTTCGATGTTTGACAAATACATTTACTCCTTAGTGCTTCATACTTTAATGGTAAATATCCCCAGGAAATCTAGACTTCTTAAACATTTACCTTAGTTATTTCAGAGTCATGCACATACCTCTGAACTTTCACTATTGCATATTTACGTGTCCCAAAGGCTACCCACATTTGGCTCATGCAGATAAATGCAAACAATAGGATGAATGTTTCTAGTCTCTGCTTTAAGTCCTCCAGCTTAATATTTTGACGCTGTTAACAACTGATAAAGCTGGAAAGAGATCTGGGATCCAAACGGTCATGCTTCCATTTCAGGGACTGGGCTAGCAGTGCTATAGGCTAATGAGACACTTCAGCCTAACAGATCCTGCTGCCTCCTTCAGAAATGGCCCTGAAGAATGAGACCTGAGAATCTAATTAGCCTAAACATTCATGCCTTACCCTTTGAGTCACCCTGTAGGATGAGCAGCTGCTCTGCTCTGGCTTCTGGGGCAGCAAGCTGCTCCAGAGCCAAGCCTGTCAATCATTTTGAATCTGGAAGTGACCAATGAGGCAAATTCAGGTAAGAAGGACTCTATAAACATCAAGATTGACTGGACAGATGGCTGAGTGTTGGAGATTCAAAGATAAATAAGATGGTGATTTGGGTGAAGATGATCAAAGGGTACAAACTTTCAGTTATAAGTAAGTTCTGGGGATATAATATACAGCATGATGATTACAGTTAACAATCTGTATTGAATATCTGAAAGTTGCTAAGAGAGTAGATCTGAAAAATCCTCACCACAAGAAAAAAATGTGTAACTATATCTTGTGATGGATATTAACTCAACTTCTTGTGGTAATCATCTCACAATATACACGTATACCAAATCATTGTGTTGTACACATAAAACCAATACAATGTTATCTATATTGACAATATACACGTATACCAAATCATTGTGTTGTACACATAAAACCAATACAATGTTATCTATATTGTCCATTATATCTCAATAAAATAACAAACACTGGAAGTTTAGGATATAGCAAAGGGAGGTTGGAAGAAATATTTTACAGGTCAGAGGACATTGGTGGGAGGGGTTTTCTTTTCCATGATAAGGTTCTTAAGGACACAGTGGTTGATTTCACTCATCTTCATCTCCCCTAGGCCTACTCCAGTGCCTTGCATTTAAAAAATAAAAAAGTAGGATGAATAAGATGGTTCCTATCTTCAAGGAACTCACTATTTGAACAGAAGCGAGGAAGTAACCAATGACAACATAAGTTATAAATGCTACACAGCCGATCCTCATCTAAAATGGAATATACCTCCTCACACTCTCAAACCAATTGTCACATCCCTCCTTTCGCTTACACAAGCATCTCTAGAACTCATGAAGTAATAGGATCTTTGGAAAAATATTTCTGTAACTCTCTGTTGTCTTTCGCACAAAGAAAACACTGACTGTTTTTAGTACCCACCTCTTATGTGCCGACAGAAATGGGCAGAATTCTCTTAAGTGTTTCTGGATTTATTGTTTAGGTTTGATGAATTAATTGAGCAGGAGCAAGAAGGATTAGTCACTATATAGTTTTACAACTCATCAGCAACTCCAGGGCTCCATGAGCGAAAGCAGGAACATTCCACAGCACGATCCTCACGAGGACATTGAACAGATTTTGTCCTGCAATTTGTTTCAGAATGAAATTCTACTCACCTTCTTTGCTGATATATGTGGTTCAGCACAATTCGAATACTTAAAAAACATCAGATGAGGATGTGAACTGTTGTTTAAGAATAAACCGCCATGCCCTAGCCCAAAGCGCATTCCCCCAGTGGTACCTTCCACCTTGCTGGTCAGAAGCCAGTGAGTTGGGGCGCCTGGGTGGCTCAGTGGGTTAGGCCGCTGCCTTCGGCTCAGGTCATGATCTCGGGGTCCTGGGATCGAGTCCCGCATCGGGCTCTCTGCTCAGCAGGGAGCCTGCTTCCCTCTCTCTCTCTGCCTGCCTCTCTGCCTACTTGTGATCTGTGTCTGTCAAATAAATGAATAAAATCTTTAAAAAAAAAAAAAAAAAGAAGCCAGTGAGTTTATTTGCTATCAGGAGTAACCACCTACCCATTGTGGAGGAGTAACCTCCACAGGATTTAAATCAGGTATCTGGCATGAAGGATAGATGTACTGTGTGGGGAACCTGCAAATTCTCTAATGCACATTGCAGAGGAGGAGGCAGAAACGAGTTTGCTCTGCAGGAATAGATGATGTCTCGGCACATCTGGTTTTTATCGAGACAGCAATTACTGTGTAGCTGTGAGGGAAGCCAGGGAAGACACCCCAACTCACTGAAGCTTGAATATTTCAACTGAGCCATACATTCATATGCATTTTAGAACTGATATTTCTTCTATCTCCATGTTAATTTTTCCTTGATTGACAGTCCAGAAGATACACAAGAATTCTGCCAGCAAAACAGATCCCTTAGAACTGCTTAGGCTGAAGACAGTTTTTGATGTCTGAATAGGGGCTCAGAACTTTTGGTTATGCTTTAGTTCATCTGCTAAGACTCCTGGGGATGAATAAGTAATGTGGTCAGTTTAGTCCCAAGCAACTCATGGTCCCAGGGGAAAAAACACAGCGTTGTCACATCCGAAAAGTGGCATATGTTTTACTAGTAATTACATCTTATATGTTTACTATTCAAAAAATGCAGGTGTGGGTTTTGGAACAGTGGCCAATGACAATGTGCCTGACTGGCAGCAGTTCTTAAGTGAGTCATGTTTCACTGTCTGTCGGGTTTTATAACTGTTTTCACTACTAATTTAGTTCTGGATGCAGTGTGCAATTAGTTCTATTATGGAAGCAGCTGTCTTCAGTTACACAATGACACTTTCCCCTTTGGCTTGCATGGAGCTTGTTGTGGTTCTGCTGATGTGATGATGGGACTTGTAAAGTGGTACCTAGATGAGCCACAGTGGGCCCAGATCTTCCACACACATAGGACTCATGCTTACTCACTGCTACTCTACTGCCCTTTCTCACAGATCAGTTAAAAAGAGGGTTGCAAAGGAAGTTGTTTCTTGGGACATATGTCCTGTGGATATTGGTGATCTGTCCACTTGTACCCTCTCCCCACAATCCTGTTGTTTATTTGTAAGACATACATTAGGTCAAAGTTGAGGTGGGGAGGTACAGTGGGCAGAACAAGAGGGTTGTATTTGACTCACTTTCTGCTTTCTAACATTAAGCTATGGTTTTAAAGAACTAAGAAAGCCCAAATGTGGCAGATGCCTATCTGTGAACAATGTAAGAATTGCTTTTAATGTTTACGGCTAGATGGAATGTGATAGAATGCTATGGCTTCCTTTGCCCTTTGAAAAAGCATCCTAGGGACGCCTGGGTGGCTCAGTCAGTTAAACATCTGCCTTAGGCTCTGTCATCATCCAAGGGTCCTGGGATCCAGTACTGTGTTGAGCTCCTTGTTCAGTGGGGAGCCTGCTTCTCCCTTTCTCTCTGCCTGCTGCTCCCCCTGCTTGTGCTCTCTCTCTCTCTCTCCCTCTCTCTGTCAAATAAATAAAATCCTTTTAAAAATTCTACTTTCTAAGAAAAATTTTTCTTTTGACAAATCATCCTACCCTCTCAGAACTTCCCATGTTTTTCATTTTCAATTTCAAATCCCATCTGATAGCCAGGATTTTCCAGGAAACTGAGAGCTATGCTCATTCTGAGCCCATCTGCCTAGTTAGGGCCGATAGTTTGAGCATTCCCTTCCAAATATATATGTGCTGCTGAGATGAGCACCATTCCCTTGCAAGTATAATTCCAAGCATAATTCCCTATCATGTCTTTAGAATCTTGCTACTCAAAGTATGGTTTGTGGACCAGGAATATTAGCATCACCTGGAAAGCTGTTGGAAACACAGGATCTACCCCAGAACTACTGAGTCAGAATCTGCACTTTAACAAACTCCTCAGGCAATTCACATGCATGTTAAGGTTTGAGAAGCTCTACTTTAGAAATTTATTATTTGACTGCTATTTATTAGTTGTTGCTAATTACCATAACTGTATTTTATTGAATACGGATCATTTATGACAAGAAGAAATATCTGGCTCTTTTATTTGTTTATATTTTTTTATTGACCACTTCATTCTCTCTCTCTAAAATATAAGCTCTTGGGGCGCCTGGGTGGCTCAGTGGGTTAAAGCCTCTGCCTTCGGCTCAGGTCATGATCCCAGGGTCCTGGGATCGAGCCCTGCATCGGGCCCTCTGCTCAGCAGGGGGCCTGCTTCCTCCTCTCTCTGCCTGCCTCCCTGCCTACTTGTGATCTCTATCTGTCAAATAAAAAAAAAAATCTAAAATAAATAAATAAATAAATAAATAAATAAAATATAAGCTCTTTGAGTAAAGGTGCTTCTGTTTTGTTTATTATAGTATCTACAGTATGTGGAATAGTGTCACCACATATTAACATTCAACAAATAACTGCTGAATTAAAGAAATGACCCCCGTAGATACAATGTGTGTGTAGTAACAAAGGCCTAGCATGTCAAGTTCCATAATCCCATGGGGATTCCTCAGAACCTCAGCATACCATACCTGGGGCATACAGGTAAGGGAGAAATTGAGACAGGTAGTTTAGGAGTTCAGAGGTCATACTGCTTTGCTGGTCTCAGAGGAAACCTTGACTATCTAGGGAAGAAGTGGGGTCTTCAACTTTCCTCTCCCAGATTTTTAAAGAATGGCAGTTGTCAGTCTTACTTGTTTATTTTTCTCAAAATTGTCAGTCTTGCAGCAAGATATAATGCATCCCAGTTGAGCCAAAACATTCCTTGAGAATACTACCCCACATGGACTACTGGATAAACAACCAGGGAGGTTCAGGAGTCTGAGCCTTGGTAGGGTGACCAACCCATTCTGGTTTGCCTGGGACTGTACTGATTTTAGAACTAAAACTTTCATGTCTCAGGAAACCCCTCAGTCCCAGGGCAAACTGGAAAAGTTGCTCACCCCATTTGAATATTTACTGGAGTGTCATATCTGCTGAGAATCTCTGTCAAAGAGTGGAGGGCTTGGGGACTTTGACAGACAATTAGACATTTAGTGCACTTTTGTGATCCAACCAAGAATGTCCAAGAGCAAAAACTTACCTAGAGGTGGATCTCTTAAGTCCACTCATGGGAAGGTGGCTTAAATCCCATTAATTTCATGAAGGAATCCTTTATTTTTGTCTCTTTGATAAAAGTGGCCAGGAATGGGCCTTTTTCTCAGATGAGAATTGCTCACTTAATGGTACTATCTTAGAAATCTTAGTTTTTTCATCAGAAGTTTCCCAAAAAGGCTAAAATTCAGGTTATCTTTAAAGTACCTGCCCCAATACCTGAGCAGAACCTTGCCAGAAATGCTTTCACACGTTAAAGCTAAAGGGGTAATGTTCCTAAATTAAATTCATTTCCAGATATAATTTGTATGACTGCTATTTCCAAATGTGCTCATTTAGCTATTCTTCCTCCAAAAAACAAAGAAAAAGATAGATGGGATGGAATAGGGTGGGACCGTGGTGTTTTAAATCCAGGACTAGATTATTTCATCATAAAATGCTTTAACTTCAGTTGAAATGCTTTTACATATATACAAAAATATTCAGCTATGTAACTAAATATAGTACTTAATAATTTAATCTACAGATGGTCTGAGCCTCACATTTTTGTCATGGTGGCCAGTAGTCACTACTCACAGATCACAGGGCTGTTCAAAGCTAAACTTTTCTTGAATTTAAAAATAGGTTTTTATCAATGAAAAACATCTAGGGTTTAAATATTTTATTTCTTAAAATAAATCCAGCAAGACATAGAAAATTTTGGAGATAGGAGTAAAAATTATTTGAAGGAGTAACTGTTTTATTATAAAAGTATGTATTTTTATATATTCTCACTGTTTTAAAATCGTATTGTCTCGTGTACTTGATATAGAAAACACAGAACATGATACATAGTTCTAGAGTAGAAGAAGGCTAAATAAAGCTATTCCCCAGACTAGTGTTTAATTGTTTAACATACCTGAGTGACTTTAGAATAACTAAGTACTATATTATAGAGCACTTGATAATGACAAATGCAATTACCAATTGAAGTGCATTAATATTTTCTGAACTACATGTATTACTTTGATTGCAAAATGGTTTATGATTTCATTCACAAAGCATGATTTTATTCTTGCTCACTCATTTGTTGGACACTTATAGACTATTTTCTTGTGATTATAGCAGTATTCATAACTGGGATGTTGCAATACACATTGGTATGTCAGAATCAATTGGAAATATGTTGAAAGAAGTTGTAACTAATAATAGGAAAGGAGTCCAAAGTTTACATATTATTTACTTTTTAAAATAAATTAGAGTTGCTCCAGATTATCCAGGCCATTTTATTATGCTGTGCTCTCTTGAGAAAGAGAAAAGGAATGGATTTTGAGCTAGCATGGAAGAATTGTCCATATGTCCATAGCTACCCTATACATTTTTGTACAGCTGTCCAAGGATTGTGATACATGGAAAGATAGAGTGTCCTGGGAAGAAAAAAAAAAAAAAACACCTTAAGAATGACTGGTCTACACTTGTCACAAAGAAAGAATTATGAAGGAGGAAAAGTAGGATGCAATATGTAAAATCCAATTTACTCCTTCACTGAAGTGCAATGGAAAGAAACTCTGTACCAGTGTTTATTCAGAAACGGTTATTAAGCATTAATGAAACACTGTGTGTGGCAGGCAGTTCAGATCCTTCAAAAAGCACTCATCTTAGGAGAGTCACGGTTATACCTGTCATTTACCCATGCTTCGCTGAATGACATCACTTTAACATCCAGAGGTCCATTTTGTTTTATTTTGTTTAAATAAACAGAAGAAGAAGAAGAAGAAGAAGAAGAAGAAGAAGAAGAAGAAGAAGAAGAAGAAGGAGAAGGAGAAGGAGAAGGAGAAGAAGAAGAAGAAGAAGAAGAAGAAGAAGAAGAAGAAGAAGTCCTCGCCAAGATGAGATAGGCAGACAAGAGATTTATTGAGAGAAATGCTTATGCAGAACAAAAAGAAAAGGAGTAGAAATAGAGAGAGAGAGGCTTCAGAATAATACAGGTCTGACACATATAAAAATAGAGAAGGAAGGATTAAGCGTAAAGGTCTCTGTCCATACTGTAATTCTGAGGAAGTTTTAGGCACCTCAGCTGGGGGGTCCCTGAGTATTGTGGATTCAATGGTGCCTCCTCCTCACCCCAGAAAATATGTCTACCCTCAGGGCCTGTGAATGTGATCTTATTTGGAAAAAGGGTCTTTGACAGATATAATTAAGGATATCAAGATCAGATAGTCTTGGACTATCCATTCAGTCTCTAGATCAAATGACAAGTATCCTAACAAGAAGAGGAAACACAGATACACAGAACGGAAGATCATGTAAAAACAGAGGCAGATATTGGGGTTATTTAGCTACAAGTCAGAGAACACTAAAGGATTGCCAACAGAAGCTTGACCAGAAGCTACGAGAGAAGATTGAAATGGTTTCCCACAGGACCTCTGGAAGAAACCAACTTTGCCAACACCTTGATTTCAGACTTTTGGCCCCAAAAATGTGAGAGAATATAGTTGTGTTGTTTTAAGCCACCCAGTTTGTAGTTTGTTATGGCATCCACAGGAAACTACAAACTGAGTCAGAGGTGCTCATTAGAGGAGTCCTGCATCCCACAGGAATGGGCCAGCACTGGCACCCTTTCAATGTCATTAGCTAGAAGCAGCCCAGTGGAAGCAAAGTCTCACCATGAATGTAACAATAGATCCAGAAGAGTGGCAGCTGGAATTGTCATTTGTCTATGCTTGCCACAGTTTCTCTTGAAGGAGATCCAGGTGATGCAGCCCCGCAAATGTCGTGATAAGAATATCAAAGAAACAAAGAGTAGAAAATACAGTCTTTGCTTTCCAGAAGCTTAGTTGGTAAACCAATGGATGTTGCACACATGAAAATACAAGCATATAGGTGATAAAGCAGGATTATTTATAGATAAATTCTAAGGGAATTCAAAACCATGGAAGGGTCAGCCTAGAATGAGTTGAATCTGGGAAGGCTCTTTCAACAAAGGAAGTGCTACACTCAGACATTGAATAGGAAGTACGATGAATTGAATGGATGCCAGCACAGAGGACCAGAGGGAAGGTTAAAAAAGAAAGCACAGATACCGTGATACTATATAGAGAAAATTCTGAAGACTCCATCAAAATAGTATTAGAACTGATAAATGAATCCAGTAAGGTTGCAGGATACAAAATCAATGTATTGCATGTCTATACACTAATAATGAGTTTTCAGAAAAAGAAATTAAGAAAACAGTCCCATTTACAGTTGCACCAAAAACTAGGAATAAACTTAACCATGGAGGTGAAAGACCTATACTCTGAAAACTACAAAATATTGATGAAAGAAATTGGAGACAATACAAATAAATGGAAAATATTCCATGCTCATGGATTGGGAGAACAAATACTGTTACAAGGCCCATACTATCCAAAGCAATCTACATATTTAATGCAACTTTATCAAAATAACAACAACATTTTTCACAGAAGAGGAACAAATAATTTTGAAGTTTGTAATGGAACCACAGAAGACCCTGAACAGTCAAAGCAATCTTGAAAAAGAAGAACAAAACTGGAGATATCACAATCCCAGATTTCAAGATATACCACAGAGCTGTAGTAATCAAAACAGTATGGTACTGGCACAAAAATGGACACATAAATCAATGGAATAGAATAGAGAGCCCAGAAATAAACCCACAATTACATGGTCAATTAATCTTTGACAAAGGAGGTAAGAATATGCAATGGGAAAAGACAGTCCCTTCAACAAATGGTGTTGGGAAAACTGGACAACTATATGCAAAAGAAAGAACTGCTTTCTTTTACCATACATAAAAATAAACTCGAAATAGATTAAAGACCTAAATGTGAGACCTGAAACTATAAAAGCCCTAAGAGACAGCACAGGCAGTAATTTCTCTGATATTAACTGTAGCATTATTTTTCTAGATATGTCTCCTGAGGCAAGGGAAATAAAAGCAAAAATAACCTATTGGGACTACATCAAAATAAAAAGTTTTTATGCAGTAGAGGAAACGATCAACAAAACAAAAAGACAACCAATGGGAGAAGATATTTGCAAATGTCATATCTGATAAAGTGTTAGCATCCAAAATATATAAAGAACTTATACAACTCAACACCAAAAAACTAAATAATCCAATTAAAAAATGGGCAGAAGACATGAACAGACATTTCTCCAAAGAAGACATACAGGTGGACATCAGATACATGAAAAGATGTCTTACATCACTCATCATCGGGAAAATGCAAATCAAAACTACCATGTGATATCACCTCACACCTGTCAAAATGACCAAAATCAAAACCACAAGAAACAACATGTTTGTGAGATATGGAGAAATAGGAACACTTGTGCTCTGCTGGTGGGAATGCAGACTGGTGCAGCCACTGCGGAAAACAGTGCAGAGATTTCTCAGAAAGTTAAAAATAGAATTACCAAATGATTCAGTAATTCCACTACTGGGTATTTACCCAAACAATACTAAAACACTAATTTGAAAAGATATATGTGCCCCGGGGCACCAGGGTGGCTCAGTTGGTTGAGGGGCCAACCCTTGATTTTGGCTCAAGTCAGGATCTCAGGGTCTTGGGACTGAGCCCCATGTTGGGGGTCAGCACTCAGTGGGGAGTCTGCTTGAAGTTCTCTCTCTCCCTCTTTTTCTGCCCCTCCTCTTGCTCATGCTCTCTCCCTCTGTCAAATAAATATTTTAAAAAAAAAGATATATATGTCCCTATGTTTATTGCAGCATTATTTACAATAGCCAAGATATGAAAGCAAGCTAAATGTCCATTGATACAGGAATGGATTAAGATGATACACACACATATATTCATATACATATATGAATATTATTACTTGGCCATAAAAAAGAATGAAATCTTGCCATTTGCAAAAACATGGATGGATCTAGAGGGTATAATGCTAAGTAAAATAAGTCAGTCAGAAAAAGACAAATACCTAATGATTTCACTCATAGGTGGAGTTTAAGAAATAAAATGAACAAAGAAAAAAAAAGAAACAACAAAAAAAGACTCTTAACTATAGAGAACAAACTGATGGTTTCCAGAGAGGAGGTGGGGGGGGGGCAGAATAAAGAGTACACATATTGTAATGAGCAATGAGTAACATACAGAATTATTGAGGGGTGCCTAGGTGGCTCAGTGGGTTAAAGTCTCTGCCTTCAGCTCAGGTCATGATCCCAGGGTCCTGGGATGGAGCCCTGCATCAGGCTTTGCTCAGTGGGGAGCCTGCTTCCTCCTCTCTTTCTCGGCCTGCCTCTCTGCCTACTTGTGATCTGTCTGTCAAATAAATAAATAAATAATCTAAAAAAATACAGAATTATTGAATCACTATATTGTACACTTGAAATTAATATAACACTGTATGTTAATTATACTGGAATTAAAATTTTTAAAAAGATAACAAAGTAAAGAGCTTGGCCTAGTTGTTTCTAGAAAAACTGTATAAAAAGAGAGAGCGATCAAGGAAGAAGAGGTTTCACAATGCGTGGGATGAATCTGAAGGGAAATGTGGGCAGAAACATAAAGAGATAAGGTCTTCCTGAACCCCACATTTGTTTATTTTATTAAAAATCACATCTCTTGGCTAACCTCAGACCCAGAGCAGAATCTGTATGGCAAGAATCCAGGAAGCCCTAGTCTGCTGGAATAACAGATTTAATCAGGACCCAAAAGAAATTATTACATTTATTGATAAATAAATAAGGGCATAGTATTTAGAGCTGATAAATCCTTGCAACCCTACTCATTGATTAATAAAACCCAAGTCACTCAAATTCTGAGGTAGATTTCCATGTGTTAAATAGAGATATAAATAAATAAATGTCACAGTTACTGAGAGGCTTAAATGAGCTCGACTATATTAATGCACGGTGTAAACTAAAGTGGTCCATAGTGTTAGTTACTGTGCTTGATTGAGAATTGTGCTACCATCTAAATCTGATAAATACACTGAGGTATCCACAATCCCATCAGTGAAAAACGATTACTATTAACTTTTTAGTATATAACTCCTTCCATATTTTTCCAATTTGTATGTGAAGATGTGTACTGCCATACTTTTCCAGTCTGTGCTGTCACTTACCCCATCCCCTACACAGATGAATTACCAAAAATGTGTGTTTCTTCCTACATAATATGTTATGGACATCCTTTTGTGTTAGTAAATAAAGACCTATGCCACTTTTAATGCCAAATATGGTAGAGATTACTAGACTCACCCATATCTTGTTCTCTTCTTCCAGGCACACAGAAGAATACACATCCAGTTGCCTTGAAGTTGGGCTGAGCCATGTGACTAGTTCTGGCCAATTAGCTTTAAGTGGAAATAACGTGTGTCACTTATATGTGAAGAGCTTTTGCATTGCCCTTCAGCCCTGCCTGAGTGTCATTAATAGAAATGTTGGAGATATAGGACAGGGATAGCCTGGAGAAGGAGCTGCCCTGAGGAGATCACCAGACTCACACTACAATCTGTGTGAGCAAGGAAAAACACTAGATGTAAAGCTTCCATGATTTCAGAATTTGCTTGGTATAGCAACATAGTCTAGCTTATCCTAATATACAGGGTAATATTCCATATCTGCACACAGGTTATTTCAAATTTGTCATTATTATAAGCAGTTCTGTAATGTACATCTTTATATACATATATATGTTTTAATTGTTAATTAATATACTTACATAATTAATATATGTTCTATATTATTTAAATTTTTTTACAAATTTATCTGATCATTTCCTTAGAATAAATTCCTAGAAATATAATTTCTGGGCTAAAATGTATGCACACTTTAACCTTTGATAGAAATTAACTTATTTGCACCCCAACAGTTGTACCCAAATTGTAAAGCTACCTAGAGGGCATTAGAGTATTTTTTATTATGTATGTTTGACAAAACTGTACATTATCAATCAAAGCTTTTAAAATTAATGTCTTTGATTGCTAATGAGGTTTAATTCTTTTCATATATTTATTGACCATTTAAATTCTCTAGTAACATACAATTCATGTCTTATAGTATATTTTTCTATTTGGTTGCTTTATAGTGGTAATAATACTTAATATGTCAAGAATATCAATCTTCTATCTGCCCTATGTTGCAAATAGGTTCCTTGCTTTTTGTCTTTTGATCTTTTAATGTTTTGCCGTATGGACATCTTTACTTTTTACATAGTTAAAATTAAGAGTTTCCTTTATAGTTTTGGGTTTTGGTGTACTGATTGGCTTTCCACTTCTTTCTATCTCAAGTTTTAAAAAATATTCAGCTATGTTTTATTCAAGTACTTATAGGATTTTATTTTTCCTAGTTAAATTATTAACTCTTCTGGAAGTTGTGAAAGGGCTCCTATATTATATATGGAATAATCTATCATTTTCCATATGATTTGAAACAATATCTTATCATATAAAAATTTCTATATATTTTTAATGAGTTCGTGTACTTCTTATTTAGTTGATCTAGCTGTCTATTCCTAAGCCAGTGTATGCCATTTTATTATTATTATATTTTAAAGATTTTATTTATTTATTTGGCAGACGGAGATCACAAGTAGGCAGAGAAGCAGGCAGAGAGAAAGGAGGAAGCAGGCTCCTCTCTGAGCAGAGAGCCCGACTCGGGGCTTGATCCCAGGACTCTGGGATCATGACCTGAGCCAAAGGCAGAGTCTTTAACATACTGAGCCACCCAGGTGCCCCTATGCCATTTTATTTATTATAAGTTTAGAGTAACTAAACAGGGCAAATCCTCCTCCCCATTACTTAAAAAAAAAAAAAAAGAACTTTCATAGCTATATTTCTACATTCATTCTTCAAGATGAATTAGAATAAATTTGTAAAGTTCCATACAACAAAATATTTATTACACAAATGAAATCTTCTGAAGAACTGCTTAGGTTGAAGCAATGGAGATGGGTTTGGGTGGAAGGTTAAGTCCTATCTACTCATCCACACACAGTATTTTTGATGCAACTTTGGAGGAACAATTTGAGAAACCACTGTCCTGGGAATTCCTCCTGCTCTAAAACACACTCTTTTCCATCAGTAAATGTCATGAGGCAACCAGAAACAGATGAGCCTCATGGTCTTTTTTCTATACTGATGGCCTTGGTCCCCTCACAACATGGCAGAGGCTCCCAGACCTTTGGATACCAACAGCCTGCTACATCTTGCTGCAGTTGCTTTGGCTGCAGGTGCTCATCCATCATGAGTTGATCTCTCCTATCCTTTTATCTGCTTTTCAGCTGCCCTAAATAATATCTTTATTATCCCAATACTCGAACATCTGTTCCACATTTAAGTATTTTCACTTAACAGTAGCTTTGGAACCATTTAAGTAACTAAACATTTCCATACTCAGCTGAAGGAAATATAAAATGTGAAACATTAAAGATGTGCTATAGATGGAGAGGTGACAAGTACATAGGAACTCACTTTCCTTGGGTAAAAGGAGAAAGCTCTGGTGGTCTGAATTTCTCAAGTTACATTTACATGTCCTCAGCAGCTGAGATGGAAAAGTGAGGACCTATCCTTGTAACTATGTCTGGTACATTTGTATTATCATTATTCACTAAAAGTGTAGAATATTTATCATTGGTTTCTTTTTACATCTACAGCATGGAAGAGATCCAAGTCATGCCATTAATTATGATTCCTATTAACCACATGTAATTCCTTTAGTAAAACTGAAATTTAGAGAGCGTTAAATAGAAACCCATCTTTCCCTTGTTGTAATGAATTTAAAATATGTACAAAACAAATCTAAAATTACATTAATTTGTTAAAGTAAGGCAATGAAACATAACCTTAGTGAGAAGGTTGACTTACCTAAATTGGAATTTGTTTAAAAGTAAGTTAGAAAAATTTTCACTCCTTCATTTATTACTTATTCATTCATATTTATTGAATGTCTAATATAATGTGTGGTTCTATGTGCTAGGGATATATAGCAGGGTGAAGTTCATGCTAAAATGGAGGTAAAAATTTAGTGGAAGAGATTTTAAAATTTGATAAATAAGGAATAAATAAGAAAAATAGCATATACTGAGTGATAAGTGCTATACTTATACAAGAATTAAAGGAATACTACAATAACATTGCCTCCTTTGGATTAGAGGGTCGTGGAAACTTCTCTGTGAACATAACTTCAAGCCAAAATATGAATGGAAAGAGGGGGATCCTCACATGAATATCAAGGAAAGAGTCTAGTAGCTTGACAGAAAAACTGGAACAAAGCCATAGGATGGGTAGTATTGGAAGGCCATTGTGAGTGGAATATAGTGAACAAGATGGAACATCTTGGTTAGGGGCCAGATTATAGATAGCTTTGCAAACTGGGTTTAAGGAGTTCCATTTTTATTCCAAGTATGAAGGAAAGCCATTGGAGGAGTATAAGCAGATTAGTGAAATGTTCTGATTTACATTTACAGACTAAACAAAGAATTTCTTAGCACTCTGGTTGCTAAACAAGGAATTGATTAAAAGAGGCAAGAGGAATGGGGTATTTGGGTGGCACAGTCAGTTAAGCATCTGATTCTTGATTTTGGCTTAGGTCATGATCTCAGATCCCCATGTGGGGCTCTGTGCTGGGCATGGAGCCTACTTGAGATTTTCTCCCTCTCACTCTACTCCTCTCCCACACTTGCTTGAGTCCTTGTTCTCTCTCAAAAAAAAAAAAGAAAGAAAGAAAGAAAAGCAAGAGGGAAATAATGGAGCAATTCAGGGAGAAAATGATGATGCTTGGGAGAAGGAAACCTTGTTGGAAGATATGTCTGAGTACACAAGAGGTGATGTGTAAAAGAAAGCCTTAAAACACACTGTTCATTCATGGCGGGGGGAAAAACAGCCTGATCTAAGTTCATGTAGGTAAATAGAGTAGCACTGGAAGAGAGGATGCTCGATTCTGATTGCTTCTAATTTCTCAGTGAAATCAAAGTCAGTGCTAAGAGTGAGGATGGGGAAGGACGGTTTGAGGAAACGAGATAAAATATAAAAGAGTAATACAGGAGAATGGGAGCATAAATGGTCATGGGAAATGTAATATGATTACCAGGCAGCATACACACACCCACACCCACATCCCCCCAACACAATTGTCTTAATGTCAATGGCCATAAATTTAAAGAGAAACCAGTAAAAAAGAATGTGTTTTTCTCTAGTCAAATTCAGCTATATAGTGGTACATGGACAATACAGAAAAATGGGAATTGGCCAAGACTGATGTTTGTCAGTCAGAGAAGAATGATGATTTGTGCAAGAGGGTTATTTTAATATTGGACCATGGAATATAAGCTGGAAAAGGGAAGGAGTGAGGAAAGTGGGATTGGAGGAAGGGTATGAGAGACTGACAATGCTATACAATCCATAGCTTGTAGATCCCAGAGGATCCCAGAGGAATAGAAAAATTACTACTGTTAAAATCCTAGAGGGAGTGAGCTAAAAAAGATAGGCAAAGGCCAGAAGGGAAATGTTGAAATTGGGATTATGAAGTCAGTTATTGGTAATGACAAGGACTAAGATATAACTGAGTAACTGGCTAAGGTAAAGAGGAGAGGAGAGGCCAAGGTGCCAGAAGGATTTTTCTATTTGGATATTAAAATTGCCAAGAATTATGACAGAAGAAATGAGACAATCATAAGCTACTCTAATAAAACACAATGGGGAAAAGAAAAACAATAGAAATGAAAAAAGTCATTGCTAGGAAGCAGAAACTAGAGATTGTCCCTATGTATTATTGACATGCTTGATGAAAAGCAAGCATAATTAAAACAGAAACATTAAGTAAAGACACAGTGAGTAACTTCCATTTCCTGAAATATGGCAGATCAGATGAACTTTCCTCTTTTCCTAGTCTCTAAGACAGTTTCTATAAAATAGATATTTAAAATCTGAGAGTTTGGTAAAATTACCTGTTGGGAATGAATGTCTTTTCTTGGATATAAGAAGGTTAGAGATAGATAGGCAATGAGAATTGTATTTTTTAGAAGTTATTATATTCTATTTCATCTTGAGTCAATTTTGATGATTTATGTTGTCTAAAAAAATTTCCCATTATATCTGTTTCAGCTTTACAGTCTTAAAATTGATCTTCATCTCTTGATTTTATACATCAGAGTGAATAAATGTAAGTTCTCAAAAATTTATCTCCCATTAGGAATGATAGGTAGGATAGGTACCATCTAAAAGAAGCAATGGGTGGGGGAGCTGGGTGGCTCAGTTGGTTAAGCTTCTGCCTTTGGCTCAGGTCACGATTCCAGGGTTCTGAGATTGAGCCCCGCATTGGGCTTCCTGCTCAGCCAGGAGCTATCTTCTCTCTCTCCCTCTGCCCTTCCCCCTGCTCATGCTTGCTCTCTCTCTCTGTGTCAAATCAATAAAATCTTTTTTTTTTAATAAAAGAAAAGAAGCAATGGGATTTAGTAAGCAGGAAACCTGACATGGGATTTTTAGTTGGCAATGGTCATCTAGAAAAATATTATATCGTCCAGCCATTCTTGCAAGGAGAATTATGGTCATATGACTGTGCTCTGACATTGTCCAGTAAATGGAAATGGTACGTTTAGCTTCAGAAATTCTCACTAAAAAGAAGAGTTATGTTATTTTCTTTACCCCTTCCCCTTCCCCTGTCCTGCTGGCTAAAATGTGAATGTGATGTCTGGAGGTTTTATCTCAGATCATCAAATGACCTTGGGAATGGAGCCATGCACAGAGAGACTATAAGGTGGAGAAGGAGAATTCCTTGAGGACTTTGTGGAACAGAGATGCTAGCTAGCCCTGGACTCTCTATACCTGGATTTTAACATGAGAGAGAAAAACCTGATATTCTTTTTAATGCCACTGCTATTGGAAGTTTTTAAGCAGTAAAACTTATTTGCTGATTTTGTTTTTCATCCTTATTCATGTTTGTATTTTCCAAATTTTATAATGTTGTACTTAAACTGTAAACATAGCTAATATGTTTATGATTTAAACATTATAAAATATAAACAAATAGAGAAAGATCACTGATAATCTCACTACTTAGATAATTTAAATTTTGATGTATACTTTTACAAAGAGATTGAATGAAACAAAAACTAGTCCCCTCTCTTTACAAATTCAGTTAGAAAACCGTCCAGGAATCCTAATCAAAGCAGGAGGTTTTGCTTAGTGGCCTTCAGAGTTTCAGCCAAACTTGTTATTTTAGGATATTATACTTAAAAAAATACTCAAAGATAAATTTGATTTTTAAGAATTTGATTTTTAAGAATGTCAATTCATACACTAAAAGTTCCCAGAGGGGGTGAGGGGTAAGGAGAGAATTTGCAGTAAAAAGTTAGGCACTTAGTGCTCTCAAACTTTGTAACCTTTACTTGTGGGTTGAAAGATTGAAAGGCATTTATTTGCCCTATGAGTTGTACTGGCCCAAGGAAGCCAATTAAAAGTCTAAAGGTCAGTGCTCTATGAAGCACAACTTTAATAAATGGGTTTGTGATTAAAAAGAGGAGCAGGAGGAAGAGGAGAAGGTGGAGATTATTCTCCCAGTTCATGCCACACAGAGATACTCTATAATGTTCCAAAGATAAATTCATTCCCTCAGAGTCACTTAGCTCATCTAGCAAAATAGGATACCAAGATTTATTTTTATTCTCAATCTAGGTTTGGATTTGAATAGACTACACTTTGAGTTATGATTATACACATTTATTCACACACACACACAGACACAGACACAGTGCTAATTTTACTAATGAAGAAAAGGTTTAAAAAGGCCCTTAAAAGGTTTAATTAAAAAAAAAAAAACAAACCCTAGATCGATTGGAGATGTTCATTAAAAATGAATGTCACAAGTTGTTTCCTATCTCTATAAAGTAAAATATAAAAAGAAAACTACAAAAAGAATAAAAATATCAATCTCCCAGCAAGTGTTTGTTTGAGAGGAAGGCTTTATACACACTCCTTGTCATGTTGAATTAATTGACAAAAGTTTGGAAATGACAATGAAAATTACTGTCAACAATTAATGTCAATGCACTTTTGTTGAAATTGTGTTGCCCTGGGCTTGAGTAAAATACTTTCTATTTAGCTGTGTGACATATTCTATTAATAGTATGACATTAATTAATCTACTTAATTTCTCTGGCTTCAATTTGTATTTTGAGGTAATTATTTTGTTTTCTAAAAATAATACACATATGGTTAAAAAATTTAAATATGCAATATAGTGTGCTGTAAAAAAGTATGTGTTCATCTCACTTTGACTCCTGGTTGGACTCCATAGAAGCAAATACTATTAACATCTTAAGATGATTCACCCCAGAGAGATCTTATGTGGATACAATCATACATGCATACATATTTTAGTATGTCTCAATCTGATGGATTTAATGATATATTATTATTATTTGAATGAACATTTTTTTAAAAAGAGATTTTATTTATTTATTTGACAGAGAGAGATCATAAGTTGTCAGAGAGGCAGGCAGAGAGAGTGAGAGGGAAGCAGGCTCCCTGCCAAGCAGAGAGCCCTACGTGGGACTCGATCCCAGGACCCTGAGATTATGACCTGAGCCAAAGGCAGCGGCTTAAACCACTGAGCCACCCAGGCGCCCTAAATGAACATTTTCTTAATGACTGATAAGACTGAACATATTTGGGGCCCCTGGGTGGCTCAGTGGATTAAGCCGCTGCCTTCGGCTCAGGTCATGATCTCAGGGCCCTGGGATCGAGCCCCGCATCAGGCTCTCTGCTCCACGGGGAGCCTGCTTCCTCCTCTTTCTCTGCCTGCCTCTCTGCCTACTTGTGATCTCTCTCTCTGTCAAATAAATAAATAAAATCTAAAAAAAAAAAAAAAAAAGAATTCAGGATTCTTAAAAAAAAAAGACTGAACATATTTTCATTTAATTAAGAGCTATTTGAATAATCCTTTTAATAAACTGTTGTATTCTATTAGCTAGTATCTTGGTGAGAATTTTTGCATCCATGTTCATCAGGAATATTGGTCTGTAATTCTCCTTTTTAGTGGAGCCTTTATCTGGTTTTGGGATCATGGTAATGCTGGCCTCATAAAATGGGTTTGGAAGTTTTCCTTTCATTTCTATGTTTTGAACAGTTTTAGAAGAATAGATATTAATTCTTTTTTAAATGTTAGGTAGAATTTCCCTGGGCAGCCATCTGGCTCTGGACTCTTTTTTGTTGGAAGATTTTTTATTACTGCTTCAATTTCTTTGCTGGTTATGGGTCTGTTCAGGTTTTCTATTTCTTCCTGTTTTAGTTTGGCAGTTTATATGTTTCTAGGAATTTATCCATTTCTTCCAGATTGCCTAATGTGTTGGCTTATAATTGCTCATAATATTCTCTTATAATTGTATTTCTTCAGTGTTGATTGTGATCTCTACTCTTTCATTCATGATCAAATTTATTTGGGTCCTTTCTCTTTTCTTTTTGATAAGTCTGCCTAGGGGTTTATCAATCTTGTTAATTCTTTCAAAGAACCAGCTTCCAGTTTCATTGATCTCTTCTACTATTGTTGTTTTTATTTCCATATCATTTAATATTGTTGGTGGGAATGCAAAATGGTGCAGTCACTCTGGAAAATAGCATGAAGTTTCTCAAAAAGTTAAAAATATAACTACCCTATGACCTAGTAATTGCACTACTAGATATTTACCCAAAGTTTACAAAAATAGTGATTGGAAGGGGCGCACATACCAGATGTGGTATATATGTATAGGTACATACAATGGGTTATCACTCTGCCATCAAAAAGAATGAAATCTTGCCATTTGCAATGACACGGACAGAACTAGGGGATATTACACTGAGTGAAATAAGTCAGTCAGAGAAAGACAAATACCATATGATTTCACTCATATATGGAATTTAAGAAACAAAACAGAAGAACTTTGAGGAAGGAAAGGAAAGATAAAAACAGAGAGGGAGGCAAACCATAAGAGACTTTTTTTTTTATGAATTTATTTATTTGACAGGGAGAGAGAGAGTGAGAGCACAAGCAGGGGGAGCAGGAGAGGGAGAAGCAGGTTCCTCACTGAACATGGGGCTCCATCCCAGGCCCCTGGGATCATGACTTAGCTAAAGGCAGCCACTTAACCAACTGAGCCACCCAGGCTCCCCCCATAAGAAACTCTTATCTCTAGGAAACAAACTGAGGGTTGCTGGAGAGGCAGTGAGTGGGGAGATGGGGTAATTGGGTAATAGGCATTAAGGAGGGCACTTGATGTAATGAGCACTAGGTGTTATAGGCAACTGATGAATCACTAAATTCTACCTCTGAAACTAATAATACACTATATGTTAACTAAATTGAATTTAAATAAAACATTTTAAAAATAAAATAAGAGTTCTTTGAATATTACTTTTCTATAAACTGCCTGCTCATGACCTCTCCCCATTTTACTGCAAGTTTTAAAATATTTTTCTGATTGATACTTAAGAACACTCAATATATTAAGAAAGAGAATCATTTGTTACATAGTATCTTACAAATATTCTCTCAGCTTGTCACTGATTTTTTTTTCATTAAACAAACTGAGGGTTGCAGGAGGAGGACGGCAAGGGGATGGGCTTGATGGATGATGTATTTTAATTAATGTAGCATTATATTTTAATACCTTGCAAAACTAATTTCCCCTCAAAAATCTTGTTTCTAAGTTGTGTATTCTAAAAACCATTTGTTTATTAGTTTTATTGGAATAATATTAATATAAAGTTTAATAAAGGGAGCATTTCCACCTTCAAAATATTGAATCTTCTTATCCAAAAAATACATATTTGTTCAATTCTTACTTTTTTTCTCTAAAGTCTGTTATGTCTATGTTGACCACTTCTTAAGGTTGTTCCTATTACATTTTATCATTTTATTCTTACAATAAATTCTACTTTTACTCCTTTATATTTCAATTATTACTTATCTATATGAAAATAACTGGTTTGTGTGTATTAATGCTATATCCAACTATATTAATTATTGTTGGTAATGATTTTTGCAAGTTTTTTTGTTTTCCAGCTATGCAATTTAATCATATACATAAATAATGATGATTCTATGTCATCTCTTTAAACTTGTATTTGTTTCTCCTCTCTAAATGCAAGTTAGGACCTCTACAATAATATTAAATAATAATTGTAATATAAACATTGTTACTTTTCTTCTTCTGAAAATATTTCTAGCAGTTTCACCACTCAGCACATGTAGGCTTTTGGCTATAGATCAGACAGATATTAAAAAATATCTATTTATTATTGTTTTATCAAGAGTTTTATCTATCAACAATGGATATCAAACTTAAATACCTTTATAGCCTTTCTAAGTATGATCATACTACTTTTCTGATATAATAGTAACTCAAACTATATTATATTACAGTATATTAATATAAATAATTTCCTAATATTGTTAATTTCCTTTCTTAGTCATGATGTCCTCTTTTAAAATAATGCTGGATTCTGATTGCTAATGTATTCTTCTGGGTTTCCAGATCAATATTCATATGAAAGATTGATAGGTAGTTTTCTTTTACTATACCAGCACATTTTGGTATGATTACTACGATGGGTAATACAAAAAAAATGGGTTTTTCTTTAATCGCTCCTCTAGAGTTATTTCAATAGCACTGGAGTTTTTGTTCCTTAAAGTTTTTGGTGGGCTTCACATATAGTGGAACCTAGCCTGAGGCCTGCAACTTTTGACACTTTCATAATTATTCTGAAATGGTCTATTTAAATTTCCTATACCTTCTGAAGTCATTTTTGGTGATTTAAGTTTCCTAGAAATATCATTACTTTTATTTAGATTTTTCAAATCCTTATGCATCAGTTGTTGTTTTTTGTTTTTTTTTTTTTAAGATTTTATTTATTTATTTATTTGAGAAAGAGAGAGAGAGACATAGAGCACAAGGGGAGAAACAGTAGAGGGAGCATAGAAGCAGGGGCCCTGCTGAGCCAAAGGCAGGAGTTTAACAGACTGAACCACCAAGGTGCCCCCCTTATGCATAAGTTTAAACAAAGATATATCTTAATTCTTAATTTCTTCAATGACTGCACTTATGTCCTCAAGTTAATTGCTCATTCTAAATACTTGTACTTTTTTCATCTCTCACCATTTAAAAATTTACATCAATGGCTTACCTATCTTACTAACTTAAAAAAAAATGACAGTTTCTTAAATTTATTAGTTTATTCTTTTTTTTTTGGTTGTTGTAGTTATTCAGATATTTCTCATTTTCTATAACAGTTCCTCAATTCTGATTTCCTTAGATTTATTTTGTTAATGACCACACTTCGTATTTTGAATGCTTTAGTTATTTTAGATCCTTATTTCACAATTTTTCTTTGAAGTTGGTTTTTTCCTCCGATAACCTTATTTATAAGTCCTACAGATTTCAATGGGTAGTGTTTTCAGTATTTTTGGTTTTGATTTCTTCTCTCATCTGAGGTATTTTAAATAAGACTTAAAAATTTTGGAAAACCTTAAGTTTTTAAATTTTTGTAATATAGGTATTAACTACTAGTTTTATTTCATCATGGATTTTTAAAAAGCTAATAGTTTTGAAATTTATTCAGATTTTTATGTCCTTATAATTGGTCATTCTTAAAAAAATTCTATGTGTATTTGCAAAAAAATGCATATTGTCTGTATGCAGTTTAATATGCCAATTAGACTTGTTCTATCAATTTTGTTATTTTATATTTTCACTCACTTTGGTCTACTTGATTATGGGATGAAGATAAATGAACATCTACTGGGGGCACCTGGGTGGCTCAGTGGGTTAAAGCCTCTGCCTTCGGCTCAGGTCATGATCTCAGGGTCCTGGGATCGAGCCCCACATCAGGCTCTCTGCTCAGCAGGGAGCCTGCTTCCTCCTCTCTCTCTGCCTGCCTCTCTGCTTACTCGTGATCTCTCTCTGTCAAATAAATAAATCTTTAAAAAAAAAATGAACATCTACTATTGTATATTGCCTAGGTATACAGAATAGGTATTTATTTTTGTTATAGCTTTGCTTTAGAATCTTTATGCTATGTTATTTGGTGGATAAGTATTCATGACTATTGTACCTTCCTGTGGATATTATTTGTCATTACACAAGTCTTTCTTAGTCTTATTTAATGTTTCTTTGCTGTGAATTCAACCTTGTCTAATATCTTATCCCATGAATAATTTTCTGTTTTCATACGCATGATACAATGTGTTTATCCTTTTACTTTCAACTATTGTGAGACACCTTGTTTTAGCAGCATCTCTTATGGTTAGCATATATTTGAATTTCTATTTGTGATTCAATCTGAAAGTCTTTTCATAGATGAGTTTACAACATTTGCCTTTACTGTGTGTTTGTTTTGATTCTGTCATTGTATTTTAATTCTGATTTTATTCTCCCTTTGTCTTTTCTATTTTACTGTTGTCTGAGTTTCCTTTTCTTGAATCTTGTTTCTCCTTTTGCCTTTCACTTTCTACTCAATGGTCTGTGTTTGCATTACCTTGTTTTTGTATATATCGTCCTTTGAAATTTGAAAGGTTTGTCACCTTTTTAAAGTTTCCAGTGTTCACCTTTATAAACATAATTGCATATAATATGTTTAATTCTATTTTTAAGACACAATATCATGACTTTCTACTATGAATAACACTATGAATAATACTATGAATACTATGATAATAAGCAAATTAAATAAACTTTCACTTCCTTCTACTTCTCTTCCCTTCGCTCTACCATTTAATTTGTTATATGATTATATGATTATCCTTAGTTCTTCTAGTAGTTTTCTGAACACCTTTAAATGATATTCTGAATTCTGTTTTAGGTGATATGGTAAACTAGCTAGGAATATAAATATATTCCTAGTACAGAACAAGTAGAAATGCTGGGGACAACATTTAATCTTTATATAAGAATCTAAATGGACAAGAAAATGAATCCCTAACCATAAGAAAATATAGCCCAGAGAGTAAATATAGTACCATCATTGGCAGCAGCTCTGGGAGTATACCTGAAAAACCCAGAGGTAAGAATTTAATTTGAATTGGTCCTGGCTAGGTAATGTCCCCAGATGACTGTCAGAAGAAGAATATATCATATTTAAAGGAAAACACTTTAACTTGAGCCTCAAAAAATTCCCATAGCCCAAATCCCAAAGAACATGAGTTTTGAATGAAAAATATCATATTAAGTGAGAAATAAACCACTATGAGCAAAAATCAATAGAATGAAAAAAACCCCTACTATGTTAGACACACTAAGACCACAAGACTAGAAATTATGGGGATTATATGGAATATAAAATGGGTATGCTGAATGTTTAAAGAAATATGAGACTCCAGTATAACTATGAAGTAAAAGACTATGAAAATGACAGGCAAAACAAAAAATGTACCGAAGAGGTTTTGGAAATCAAATTAGAATCTCAGTGAACTAAACAGATTGAACTCTAATAGTTGATTGAAAATAGTGAAGAGGAAATCAGGGAACAGAAAGGGCAGAGTAAGGAGGTCAAACAAAAATCTAATCAGATTTCCTGAGGCAGATCATAGAATTAGGAAAAGGCAATATTCAAAATAACATTGGCTGAAAATTTTGCAGAATGATGAAAACACAAAACCTCAGATTCAAAAATCCCAGTGAAATTCGAATAAAATAATGGGAAAAGAAACAGCCACTCTTATACAAAATGAAACTGCAGATTGCCAAAGACAAAGAGAAGTTCTTAAAAGAAGCTAGAGAGTAAAAAACACAGCTTGACAATTTGAGACTATCAGAAGATGGGATAATATCTTCAAAATACTAAGAGAAGATGATTGTCAGCCTAGCCATATAGCCAGTGAAATATCTCTCCCTGTGAAATTAACACTTCCCTCACAAACTAAAAAATCTCTTTTCTAAAGAAATTTGAGACAGGGAAAAATGATCCCCAAAGGAAGGGCTTAGATGTAAGAAGGAACCTGGAGACCTTGGTGAACATGTAGGTAGATCTGTCTTAAAAACAATTATGTTTTAGTTGGGCTATTAAAAATAAAAATTAATATAAAAATATTAAAAAATATAAAAAATGGTACAGTTCTTTTCATAGAGCATCTTAGGAGACGATCCTATTTTATGAAATATGTTCAGGGAAATGCTGCTAATTAATACCAATTGGGGTGCCAGAGGTAGCCTCTATGTTGGTATGGTTAGTAAGTACAGGTGCCCATTCAGCCTCTCTATTTCAATAAAACTTTGTTCTGTACTTACTGTAAATAGCTCATTTTGTGGAAAACATTATTGGTTATAATAGTATTCAACCAATTTGGAGATCAGTTTACTAAACTATGTATGTCATGAGTATGCCTTATAACAAACTAGGAGCCAGAGCTATACCAAAACCATGAGAACTGGTCTCTTAAATCTAGACATAGTTGTATTAAAGACCACAGGAGAACATCACAAAGAAAATAATATAAAACAAGTTATATAATCATTGAATTTTTACTTCCTTAACCATCATGGTGAAATTCCAAATTTCCTTTGTTTTTTTTTTAAATAAGAAAAAGTCATTATGATGCCGTCATGAGATCATTTCTAACCCACTGGTGCCAGTCATTACTACCAGTTGAAATATAGTTATGCCTTTCAACTGTGGCTTAGTAATGATATTAAGTCTGAATTTTCTTGCAAAAGCAATTTATTCATGTCACCACTTACTGCTGTAAGTTTGTTTATGGCTTTTTAAAATGGGATCTGTTTCACCATTTGGTCTTTTTCTTCAGCACATTTTACATTTTGAAAAACACATACATTTCCGCTAATGCAATCATAAATGATGACAGAAGAGAGGAACCAAATTAAAACGTAAAGTTACTTCACAAAGTATTTACATATGATGACCATATTTACAGAGAAAAGGGAAAGACACTGCAACCACAGAAGAAATATTCAGTCCTACAAAAATCCTGAATTGTATTATCAAAGCCCTCAAGTAACTACTTTGTGCTTATGCCTATCTCCAGCTGTGAAAGTTGAAATATAAGTACTAAAAATAATTAATGTTCAGAGTAATGTGAACTGTTTTTGTTTTGCCCCTTGAAAAGGGAAAAACGGGTAAAATAAAATCTTAAGTTGTATATCTTGATTGTGGTGGTGAATGTCATAAAATGACATAGAACTCTGCACACTCTTTATAGCGATCTCAAGTTTCCTGGTTTTGATGTTGTAGTAGAGTCACCTAAGAAGTAATCAATGGGGGGAAACTGGCGAAGATATACAGGACTTTTCTGTAATATCCCTGCAACTTCCAGCGTATCCATGATTATCTCTAAAAATTTATTTCCTCATCTCCCGATTTTCAAAACGATGAAGATGGGTATGCTTCTTCAACCCTCAGGAAAATGCAGTGCAGGCTTGGTCTACTGATCTCCATTCTGAGGGTTGAACACCTCTCCCATTTGGTCCCATCTCTCCTTTACAAGGCCAACAGCCAGTGGTAAGAAAGTTTTGTCTCCCTTAAGCTCACAGACATAAATTCCAGAGCCTGTACACATCTCTGCAAAGCAGATATTGAAATTTTGTGGACAGAGCAACATAAGGAGTAAAGAAATCCAACTTATCTCATTTATATTGCCAGGCAGTTCATCCCTGCTACAGTTAAAGAGCCAGAGCCATACCTGCTATTGCCCATCAAATCATTAAACCCTTTATGCGTGTGATCTCATGGAATCCCCTCAACTCACCATGGGGCTGGTAAGATCATATTTATTTATATTTGGCCATAAGCCCAGGCAACAATTGCCTTGCTCAGAAATCCAGCATTCATTTGATCTTCAAAAAACATTTGAGTAGCCAGATAAAAACTCTACTTGCAGAACTCACAGAGATTTGAGCACCAGATCATCGTGTTAAAGTTGTTTCCTAAGTACTGAGCATTAAGTCACGTGGTTTACAAGGACTCTCTCACTTGATTCCCCTCCCTCACCCCAACAACCTATAGAACAAGCTCTGTTTTCATTGTTATTTCTTTCCTCTTTGAAACTGAGACTTAAATAAGTCAGGGACCTTACTGAGCCAAGTACAAGCCCTAATAATTGAACTCAGGGATTCTCAATTTGCAGCTCTGCTCTTAATGGCTTTGCAATTCTGGTCACTACCAAGAATAAAGCAATGTCGGGGCACCTGGGTGACTCAGTGGGTTAAGCCTCTGCCTTTGGCTCAGGTCATGATCCCAGGGTCCTGGGATCGAGCCCCACGTAGGGCTCTCTGCTCAGCAGGGAGCCTGCTTCCTCCTCTCTCTCTGCCTGCCTCTATGCCTACTTGTTATCTCTCTCTGTCAACTAAATAAATAAAACTTAAAAAAAAAAAGAATAAAGCAATGTCTTCAGGTACCATCAAGATACAGGTATTATCCAGATCCAAGTTTCCAAATAATCAATAACCACAGAACTCTAGAGTTCATTACTTCATCTACTTATACAATAAAGAATGTTACCATGTGGTCTGAAAAATAATTTCATAGCCATATAAGTTTTATTAATATTAAATATTAATATTGCTTAATTAATATTTTTAAAAAGATTTTACTTATTTGAGAGAGAGAGCGAGCACAAATTGGGGAGGGTCAGTGGAAAGGGCAGAGGAAGAAGGAGAAGCAGACTCCCTTGGAGCAGGGAACCAAGGGGCTTAATCCCAGGACCCCGAGATCATGACCTGAGCCAAAGGTAGCTGCTTAACCGACTGAACCACCCAGCTGCCCGTAATTAATATTTATTAATATTAAACATACATACATTTATTAACAAGTTTTAAAAGATCTTTTTAAACAGTAACGCATCTGGGAAATTTTAATATTCAATTATGAATTGTAAATCTCCAAATGGGAGTATATACATTTCTCAGGTATATTTAATCAAGGAAACTATTTTCCCCCCATGGCACACCCTTCGTAATTTTGGACACCAATTTCCCAGAACCCAGTTGGAGAAATAAAACTCTCCCTCTTTTCTGGATGATGCTTTTGTCCTCTTTCCTTGGAGATGTCTTAATTTTGTGCCACTGCGGCTTCTGATCCATTACTACCCTTGCATTCCACTGTCCCTTTTGACCTTTCCTTTCCTTTTCTTTCTTTTAAAAAAAAAATTCCCGTTCCTTTTTTTCCCTTCTTCCTTTCTGGGAATCTCTCTCATTTCCCAGCTTTGGTGAGAGTAGGTTTGTTTCCATAGCCTCGGTGAAAACTGAGTGTGTGTCTTGCTTCTGGCTGGTCTGATCTGTCTTGATAACACCAGAGAGCTGAACAGTTTAAGGTAAATTAACAGATCCTTCAGTTAGATTAGATTAAATTAGATATATCACGTATTATGTTGGAACCTTGCACAATACATTTTGCATTTTCCTACAGACACTGAAGAGATATTAAACACATAATATTGAACATTGTGGAAAGCTAGATAAAATGATGGTTGTGAAAACTTTTACCAGTAGATCCAGTGCCTATACTTCGTCATGTTAACTAAGAAGTACTGCATGTTATAAGTCATTGTTTACCCCTTGAAGTACTGTCACTGCCTTACATTTCACTGAGCCAATTAAGAAGTAAGGCATTTCATGTTAGGATCACGTTATAACAACAACACTAGGTTTAACAGGATAGGTGTATTATTTGATCATAAAAGCCCATCCTATCACAATAATAAAAAGTACTAAACTCTCTTCTTTCTGTTTTGAAGTCTATTTACGTTAAGAGTAAGGAAGAAAAAAAAAAACTGGAAATTTTATAACAGACCAGGGCTAGAAATAGTTTATAGAAAAAAATACATTTAATTATAAGATTAGAAATATATTTCAATTCATGCATAGGGTAAATATTAGCACATATTAGAAAACTTGAAATATGCCAAATTCTAATATTAATCAAAACAATTTATAGCACATTTTTAAACTCAATTGATATTCTTTAATTGGTTTGTATTATAGAATTTGTGATGTAAGAAATGAAACTTACATTCAGTTGATTTTGTAACTATTTTGCTAATAATCATGAATCATGAAAATAAAAATTAGGACATTTCTGATACTGTAATTATGATTTTGAAAAGAAATTGTCTTTAGTACATTTTTGTTGGAGTCTGAAAATTACCTGAAGTATGTATTTCCTAATATTTCAATATGACAAAGTGCATTTTAAGGCCGAGTTCCTTCTTTCTTGAACTGAGCTAATTTTAAGCAGGCCACTGTTTGCTATTCTCATAAGGCTTCCCCAGTTTTGAGTGACTAAAGATGACTTGAGTTATGCAAGGTGGTTTAGAGATCCATGCGCAAAAATAACAAATGCTAATTAAGGCAGAAAACAATGGAGTTTCAAGTTTGTAAACAGGGGCAAATTTTATATTTTACTAGAATGTGAAAAAAGGCATGAAATCCCCATTCAGGTTAATATTTCTTGCCAAGAATATCTTATTTTTACCTATTATTTAAATTGGTCTTATTTCCCCCATACCTAAATTAAAATATAATGCATTCTTTTCCTTCCCAATAAAATGTAACTCATAGAAAACACAAATACATAAATCAGTTTTGCCTTTACTCAACCCTAGAGTTACCAGATAAAATTAGAGGTCACCTGGCTAAATTTGAGTTTCAGTTATTTTTTTTAGTATTATTATATCCCAAATACTGCATGGGACATATACTAATAAATAATTGATTATTTATCTGAAATTCAGGTTCAGCTAAGCATGTCGTATTTTTATTTGCTAAATCTGGCCCTGCTTAAGTCCTTCATTGTTTTTATTTCTACATCATAAGAAACCCCATAAAGTAGCACTGTTTTTTGTTACATAAAAATCCAAATATAGGATACTAGTTTATATACAGAATATGCAGAAAGAAACACAATGGTAACATATACAGGGGTCCAAAATATCAGGAATCTTTAGTTATTTCTAGTTGGGTCATGAAAGATAGTTGAATTCTGGAAAACAAAAGGACATTGCTTCAAACAATCGGCTGCAGTAATTAACAAAAGTTTAGCACCTTCATTCTAATTTAAATTAGAGTGCCTGAGAAAACTAGCACATAATTTGGCAAGATCTAAGGCAATTACTTAAAAAGAGAAGGTGTAATTGAGCATGCAGTCTTGTCATCTTGTCATTGTACAGGTAGATTCTGCCATTGAGGAAGTGTGACTATGCCAAATGCATTTGCTGAAGCCCTATATTGTATGTGCTCTGGGGAAGGAGGAGATTGTCAGAGAGAGGGTCCAGGTTGCAAACCCAGGAATGTAGCCTTCCAGATGAATTCATATTAGAAAGTCCTCCAGCGGAGGCTGAAAAGGAACACTTTGCTTGATGAAACTATCAGAATTAAAAGAGTATCAGATCCAGGAGTTAGAAGATACTTGTTTAGAGAAGTGATCAAGATTTTAAAAAATAGATGGCAATACTTGGCGATTTAATTAAAACTACTTGTCAGGTGTTCTGGCTAAGTCTACTGTTTCCCCCTTTTGTTTTTCATGGCTTTTAATCTTAATTTTCTTTAACTACACGAGACTTCTAAATTAAGCTGTTTAGTAGGATTGCACATTTATTTTGTTTGATTTCCTTCCCGATCATTTCCTAACATGAACAGGGAATATCTTTACCACCGCCTGAAGAGTTACTTACGCATCACGAGAAAAGACATTCAATTAACTTCTGAAGGTTTAAAGTAATGAACGGTCAGCTACCAGCATAACGAACTCTGAACCTCAAACTGAAGATGAAGTTAGCACATCTGCCTCCATCTAACAGAATTTAAACCACGTTCCTGTAACTAATATACATATACATTTTCAAGGAAAATCAAATGACAAGTTCTACCAAGGGTGCCTTAACTGGAGTACTTAAAAAAGTTACTCAGCAAGACGATACCTCTAAACATATGAAACTGATGATTTCACTGAATGGGTTTTGTCCTCAAATGCTAACGTAAGGGTCAGTTTTGTTCAACATTTTACTCCTAAATAACCAAAGTCCTTAAACAATCTATAGGTCCTCACATGGGGTCTCTTTTGCGGCTTCTCCTGAACATAGAGGGTTATTCCTTTCCCCTTCAAGCATATTCTAATTCAAGTCCTTCCTTCTTCACTGAAAGAGCATGAAAAAAAACCTCTGGGGCCTTGGTGAAGAACTCCCCCCCACCCCGACCCCCTTTTCAAGACAACAGGCATTTGCTAAGTTTCAGGGAAGCACCTGTATTAATTGTATTTCCTGCTCATGTGTTGCTTTTGTTTTCAATAAAAGAATTCATCTCAGGTGAGTTAACCTTGCTTTTTAAAGAGGGCACCTGCAGTTATCTTGGTGAGGATTGTAAATCAAAACATGTTGAGCCTTTAAAGAGGGAAATAAAGAGGTGCTGACAAGAGGGGATGCCAGTGGGATTAGGAGACTTTCTCACCACTTGTATTATCAGGACTGAGAACAACTGAGTCACATTAAATTACAGGGGGAAGAAAAAGCACCAGAAATTCCACAGATGGGAGGTTGACTGGCATCTTCAGTAAGCCTGGGAAGAGGAGGGGTCTGCGAGGTCTGAAAAGACAACTCCCTCCTTAGCCTCAGGCTTCTATAATTGACCAAGATTTTTCAGCTTGTGATTTGATCCAGCCATACCCTGTTAGAGGCAACTTGCCCCCAACTGAGACCAAGGCTAGACTGAATAAGAATTAGGTGACTCACTGGTATGTACAATACATGCATTCACATCTATTAGGATAAATGACACGTCGCTCACTTTAAGCACAGGCAGCTGGAGATTGTCATATTCTGAAAATGACAACTGTTATTTATTTATTGAGAATATTTATACAGGTTCTTCCTGGGCACGGAGAATGCATTTTACAGCAGCACTATGACACTGGGCTGTCACGTGTCTAGAGCAGAACATAGAAAACCATTAGCGCCAGCAGAGACAAAGCACATGTACTCAGGGCAGCAATCTGTAGGAGCATAGACTGAGAAGGTTGAATGTAGCAGTTTTTAAGTGAGGCTCAAGTCATTATCTTAACAGGGTTTCAAGCTACTCTGAGGGAAAAGGAATTGTTTTTTCCACACAGTATGGTTTCATTAAGTGCCAGAGGACCAGTTCTGAGGCATTGATTAATTTGGGCAAAGGGTTCACATTACACAGCTGAGGGGGCTCCTTCGTCGGCTGGCAAAGAAGGGGTGGAGAAAACATGTAGGAGCAGAGGCAACGCTGCTCGTCTCTTTTCCACGCATCACAGCCCTTGGAGCTATAGGGAGAGCTCTTTTTTTCCCCTCCTCTGCTCTGATTTTCCCTATATTAAAAGAGGCATACTTCCTTAAAATGGTGTGTCTCCAAATTTGAGCCCTGGGCTAAAGTGCCCATTCCAGGGCCCACCCCAGTTGTACTGAATCAGAATATCTAAGAGCTGGGCCTAGGAATCAGCATTTTACCAAGTTTCCTCATGGGGTTCCTTTGGGTATCAAGGAGTGAGAACCACTCTCTTGGAAGGATAGAATGAGATGATGCCAACATATGTGTTCTGAGCTTTGTTGATTCTTGGTGCTGGTTCACATTGCATTCACAACAATATTGCTTGGTGGCAACTCAAATTCATGCAGTTTATCCTCACACAGCCGTACACCTACATATTTCTCAAGAAGCACTGTACTTTCCCAATTGTACATGTCTAAGCATGAAGGAAGAAATATAACCTTTCCCAGAAAACGCTATGGATATAATATATACATATCCACATTCTAGAAAATTTCAATTAAGCCTAAGACCTTTCTTTTATAGCCCCTGGAAGTCACTGGTTTGTTAACAATTCCCCTACCACTTGAATGGAATTTGCAAATCTTAGTGAGTCACATAGGACACAGAGGTATACAGTAAATCCTACAGAGTCATCCTTCTTATAAAGGGGCTATGCCTCTTGGAAATGGGGTTTTAACATGAGCACTGAACTGAATACAAAAGTTGAAATTTCAGGCCAATTTATTTTATTGGGAAAGAAAAGAAATTCAACACCTCAGTGATACTCTTTTTTCATTAAAAACATTATTTTCTTATTACCAAAATAAAAGATGGTCATTGGAGAAGAAATTTTTCATGATACAAATAAATGTTTTTAATAAAAATGCAAATCTTACAGTTATACCTGCACAAGGGCAACTGCTATCAACATTTTCGTATATGTATGTCCATATCTACTTATGTACATAAAGATTTTTCTTTAGGCAAAACTGAGATTTTACCATTCATATTGCTTTGCATCCTGTTTGTTTCATGCAAAAAATATCCTGTAACCTATTTTTAACCAATTTTTTTTACCAATAAATATACTGTTATAGAACATTTTTAGAAGTTCTGTGTATCTGTGTGTGGATGTATAATAGTGTATTTAGTCAATACTTGGCTTTTAAATATGCAGCTTATTCCCAGTTTTGCTATTATAATGAGTGAGATAATGTTGTCGGCCAAAAGGGATTTGCTGAATGTTCGTTCTACCTCTTGTGTGAAGAGGATACACACGACCATAATAACCAAATGCCTGGTACTAGAAGTAGGCTATAAGCTTATGGGTCCTGACAGCAGGCTGAAAGGGGGACAATCCCCAAAAGCCATTTCTTCTAATGCCCCTGCCTCCAAGCCAACAGCTCCTTTCCACTCATTCCCCATTCCTTATCCTCTGAGGATTCTGGGGATATGAGAGACTTTCCCAGCTATAACTCCCTCCCCACCCCCAGATATTAGCTTGAACCTTCTTACTAAATTTAAATTTATAGCTACATATTAACTACACACTGCATCAAGCAGAGATGCGCTAAGGAATAAGGCAGGACCTATTCCCCATAGCACATGGGTCATCTCTCAGAGGCGCTCAAAGGCAGATATTTCATGACAGTGATGAAGCTTAAGCGTCATGGCCTCTTACTTGCATGGGCATCTGCCAAACATTTTGTTTTTGAAAATTTGCAAAAATTACTCTAACATGGAGAAAAAAACTGGAGAGACGTTTTGAAATGCTTCCATTAAATAAGTGAAAATTTTTCTCCAATGTCCTGATTTGAATGTTTATAAAGGGGTACCATTTTTTTTTTCATCTGTAGATATACTTAAAAAGTAAAAGGAAATTCGGAAAAAAATTAATAGAATACGAAATTAAAAGCAATAAAGTTAAGTGATAAAATCAATAGAAATTACTGCTATACAGAAGCAATGTAAACAAAAAGAACTTTGACATTAAAACAAAAGCAGTAATGAAGAAAGATGTCTTTCAGTGGTATCATCTACAACAAGCTGGTCAGTGAGTATATTTCAATTCAAAGTGTATTTAAGATTAGTCATTGCAAAATAAAAGTTGAGATTCCCCTTAATATAGCTGTGTTTGAAAAAATTTTAAAAACATTTTCCCAAATTTAACAAAAATTCTAAAATTTTACAGGACTTTACCTATAAACAAGATGTGAAGCTGAAATAATTCTTTAAATGAAGTTCAAAAAATTTTTCTTTCAACCAGTGTTCTAGAGGAAAGACCAAATTTCTTTCTGCTCTATAAAAAAATTATAAACTCATTATCATAGGAAGAAGCAAAGAGTCTGCTGCTCCTCTCCCTGCCAAAAAGTAAGAAAAACAGTTTAGAGTCAGGTAGCTGATTTTAAAGTCATGTTTTGGTTTTATTGTTTTAAGATTTTTATGATATCTATTGATTTGTTAGCTTTCTAAACTTTGTATGTATTCCTCTTTCTGAATATTCCTTTTTGTATCCAATTTTTGTACACATGCTTTCTATTCTTTTTGTTAAGGAGGGCCTGCCCTGACTTGTATGAGCTTCAGAACCTATAGAACTTGGATTCAACCCTGACGTTGTCCAAACCCATAAAGCTCAGTTGCATCAACATTCATTTACACCAAGAAGGTGTTTGTGGCCAACAAAGAGGTGTGTAGTCCCGGTGAAGATCAAAGAATGGAGAAAGCAGCCTTTGGGGGTTGGGAGGTAGTTGTTGGAAAGGAGGCACGCAGAAAATGTGCAAGGGACCCAGTGGACTTGAGAAACTCTTTGTAAACAGGTAAAGTAACTTTCCTGAGCAGCATGTCAGGTCCCTAAGTGGTGCTTAAACATATCACAAAGGTAGCAGATGAAGGATCAGATTGTTAAGGAACAACTTGCTTGTAAAAGCCAAAGAGCAGTGGTTGATCTGATAACTCCAAGATTCTTAATAGCTCAACACAAATAAACCACTTGTAAATGCCCCTGGGCTAGCCTGCATCCCAACCCTTTTCACCTGGCAGTAATATATGGCCAGTAATTACCATAATGAGCCACCAGAAGGCATCTATTTGTTAGCCCTGGAAGAGCTTGCATCTGGCTTTTAGGTGTGAAGCTAGGAGAGGCAAGGACAAGGAGTATTTGAATATACATTTCCTCGGGCAGCTACTTATTTGAACAGCTGCTTAAGAGGCACACAGCAACATTAAGTCAGTCCAATTCAAGAGGCTGTGTGCATCTTGATTTCTATTTTTTTTCTTTGAAGTACAGGACCAGCCTATTTTCTCCCCGGGTAATAATTTCTCCAAATTAAAAGTGGTTACCCAACTTAAAACCTGTGACAAGTCTATTGTGTTGACCTCTACAGCTGGTAGAGGGTGGAGGTTGCCAGGGAAATGGGCTCTAGAAATGAAACATGGAACACGCTCGGAAGTCACGTGCCGAATTGTTTGGTTTTAGATTAAGTTTCACAGGAAAAATCCAGAGCTTTTTTTCTCTCTTTTTTTTTTGTCTTTGTCAAAACAAAGAACGTATAACAAAGGCAACATTTTTAGCCATCTGCTGAAAATATAAAAATATTTTCATCAAAATAACAAATTGGTGGTTTGTTGTGTCAGCTTGTATGCTTTAAAACTTCCGATGATAAGCATTCCCCAGATATCGGATAGAGGAAAATTTGCCATTTGAAGAAAAGAAAGAAAGGAATCCAGGTACATAAGAAATGAGCTTAAAATGACAATGGAGCTGGCACTGAAACTGGACAACAGAAAATAGTTTTTGGGGGGAAAATCTATGAATCTTTGTAATTGTCTGGCTAGGAATCCAAACAAAGGTTTGGTCTCCTTTAGCACTTACCACAGTGGTCTGAGCTGGATTGTTTAATGCCTTAACACCTCTCCTTATGAAAAGATATTAGAAACGCTGTGTATTTCTCAAGCTATTAGGAAGATACGCAAAACAAGGCCTCTAAAACAAAAACATCAAACGAAGGTCATGGGTATTTCTTATTGACCCAAAGTTTACCTTAGATAAGGAGATTTATATGGAACCTGAAAGAGGCATATCAGAGTTTTGCCTTGACATTCATGGATCACTGAGCAGTTCCAAATGCTTCTAAGAAGATTATCAGGAGGTTGTGTTTTCTGAAGTTTCCTGATCTCTCCTTTTACCTAGGGGTCAAACTGTAGGCATTTGAGATGTTAGCAAGACACAAGATGACAGAGCCTGCAAATAAAATACAGGTCATACAGATTCCCCCTAAAGATTCATCAGCTTACAATTTTATTTTACATGGCTGCATTTTCTTTTATTTTTTGGTATAATAAAGAACTTTAAAAGTATACATATATAGCTAATACAGTCACATGGTTCCAGGATCTAACAGTGTAAAAATTATCTATAGTAAAATGTCTCCCTACTCCTAGGTCCAACCAGTCCAGTATCTTCCTGCTCTAAATATCCACTCTTAATAGTTTCTTGTATATTTTTCTGTGTTTTCTTTTCCTAATATCCAAGTAAACCCATACATATATATTGGTTTCACCTATTTTAATGCAGAAATCAATACACTCTTCACACTGTTCCGTATCTTACTTTTTCACTTAATACAATATATTGGAGATATTTTTTTTTAAATCTGGTTTCCTCATTTATTTTTAAATAAATCATTGAAAGAAATGGTTTCCTCATTTATTTTTATAACTGTATAATATCTCATTGTTTGAATGGATTATAATTTACTTAATCCAAATCGCAGCCTTTTTAAATCCTGGTCACTCTTAGAAACACCATTCAAAAATATGATGTGGCAAGTTCCATGTACTTCCATTTGTATTTACATTCAAACTAACATTTTATTTGCCTGTAGTTTGAATTGTTAAGACTCCAGAAAATAGAGACCTGTGGAGTCAAAGATTATTTGAAAGAATAACCTGATTTAAAAATTTGAGTTAGATAAAATGCATGGAATTAGAACATAGACTCAACTAAAAACATTTAAGATATTATTAGTTCTTGGTAGGCTTTTGTCTTGAGTAGCCCATATTCTATGGGGTGTTTTTCATGCCCACCTTATTTTCTTTAAATATTGTATAAACATCCAGACTTACTTTGATTTTTTTCTAAACATGGGAACAGCTGCCCTACAGGGCTTTGTCTCTCAGACCACAAAACTAGTGTTTCTTTAAGGTCTTTCTACCTCTCTGATCCTACTTTTACATTTAATTAAGGTAATCCTTCAATCTACATCCTCTTCCAGACCCCATTCTCCTTTCTTTCTAAGTTGTTATCCATGTTCCACCTGAAGCAGGAGATCATATTGCAGTTTGGGTCCTAAGCTCATTAAAGAAGAATGCATCTGGCATTTCTCTGGGAGGAAAATGGGCTTTCAAGTTCTAATTGGAAAGATCTGAAGAGTGTAGAACTATGATGTCTTTTTGACCATGGGCCCCAAGACCACTGAGTTTATATGTTCACTTTGTGGAAAACGTAGGGTCCATAATCTCGGTTGCAGTTGCTGTTTCCCTGTTAAATAAAATTGTTGTTGTTGTTGTTGTTGTTGTTGTTTTTAACCTCTATCCTGATATGGGCAAAATTGTGTATGCATGTGTAGTCCCTTATCGAGATTAATATAATTTGTCTCTTTTTAAAGACTCATACGTGGTATATGGATAACCCTGGAGTATTAGAAAAGTTCAGAGAGAAATACAACCAAGAATGAAGCTGTGTCATCAGAGAGTGAGAAAAACAGAAAAGGAAGGAAGGGAAAGAGGGAAGAAAGAAGGAAGGAAAGAGGGAATCATGTGGAACTGAGGTTAACTGTGTCTGTCTTTGCCTCCTATCAAAATGGAAGATGGAGCATTTTATCTGGTGTAGAGAGCTAAAGCATAAGCATGTGGTTTTGCTTGAAGGAAAAGCCTAAAGAGTAATGTTCTCCCTCTCTCTCTCTCTCTCTCTCTTTTTTTTTTTTGCAAAAGTACTGGGGATTCAAAGCCTTCTAATGCAAAAATTGAAAGAAAAGAGGACTAGCAAAAACCAATAATAAATAGTTTGCTACTTATGTATTTACCTAAATATACATGGTCACTCCAACACTCCTGCTGCCTGTTGCTTGTGTCATCCTCAAGGATATGTAATAAATATTTGCTGATGTTACTGAAAGCAGATGATATTATTGCCCCACTTGGTTCTACGCATGACACGATAATGTCATCTTTGTAAGTACTGTATTAAGTTAAATTCTTACAATGCTTCCTTTCCCAGGCCCCCTTTTAAAATTATACATATTTTGCTCTTACAAGACTTTAAAAGAGAACAAGAAGACCAGCAGATTCCCTTCCCGCCCTTCTGACCCACATCCATCCTGGGGTCAGCCCTTAGCCTGTCTTTATATAGTCTCTAGAAAATAGGTGTCAGATCCCCTTCCCTTGGTTAAAACCCTAGCTCTGCATGTATTTATTTTCACCTGTTGAGAATGCAGTTTCCACTAGAGCATTAAACCAAACATACAGATTCCTTCTGAAATAATCATAAAAGGATTTATTTCCCTAAGAACTTGTTAGCTTATCTAAACATCTGCTACTCAAAAGTGATTACTTGGGAATTTCCAGGTCACACGGGAACATGCAAGTCTTTGCTACTGGATTCATTTAGACAGAAACCAGTAACCAACCAAACATTTTGAGGTGAGGCAGAGAATGCTTTAAAAATCAGTTCATGTTTAAGAAACTCAAAATATGTGACTTTACCTACCTTTAAATGCCATTCCTGCTTTTGTTTTATTTTAATCCATCTTTATAGTTGGCTTTTCTGCTGAAATCTTTAGGTAGCAAATATATAGAAACCATCAAAGGCTTTGAAAGTAAAGACCAAAAGATTAACTCTCCTGTAGCAATATCAATAATTTTTGGTTAAGTGAGAGAAACAGAATGTTTTAAAAAATGGTTTGCAAATACGTGTTTGACAAGAGACTTCAAAATATAGGAAATACTTATGGTATGGATAACAGGTTGAGGAAAAAAATCATAATATTTTGAAAATACTATATTCAAAAAGAATAAGAGTAATGCTGAAAGTGATTTAAGAGAAGGGGAGGAACCAAATTCCCTAGAATAGTTTTAGCAAACATCTGGCTTGGCAGAAAGAAAGGAAGCAATCATCAATTGAACACCAATATGCCACTCAATTGGCATTTACTATCTCATTTAATTCTCGAACATGGAGATGACTCAGGCTTAACAGCCAAGGAATTTACAACCAGCAAGAATGAGTAAGGTGACCAATGTAAGTGGCAGAGCCAGAATTCCAACTCTACCGGTCTGCTCAGGAGCTTACCACAATGCTATGTCCTCCTTGTTTTCATAAAGTTATTGTAAAATATAACTTAAAACACCAGTGTTGTGTTTTCTTCATGTGTGAACTCTGGCTCCTGATGCTTAGTTCTGGTCTCAACTATTGGAGGAGGTAGATAGGCAGATTTCACAATGGGTATATAGTATTCTGCCTAGATTTCTCCATAGGGAACTTGGTCTACAGTTTAAAGTCTGCAATGTAGTCCCCTAGATACAACAAGTTTGAAAGAGCATTGGGAGAATTAGGAGGTAGAAAGGAAGGAAGCCAAGGATATGTCTAGAGCCAACACCTGCCACACAGTAAGTTTTATTTACTATTTGCTTTTGACAGTTTGGAATAGAAGAGAAGCTTATACAGACTGGGTAGATTAGGGACACTGGGAGAAGAGACATGTACAGGCTGGCTTTTCATAACCAGAAGCCACCAATCGGCTGCCCATTTGGCCTATGGGTTGTTTTATATATCCCACACACTGTTTGTTTAAATAGCTGCCAACATTCAAAATTCATTCCACAAGTACCTACTGGGCATGTGCCTGGTGCTATTCTTGGAGCTTCAGATTCATGAAAGAATCAAACAGACAAAACTGCCCTCATGAAATTTCCATTCTAGCAGGGAGAGACAATAAATGATGTACATAATAAATGATCAACATATAAGATCTTAGGAAGTAACAGCTAAGAAGAAAAGTAAATGAGGGTAATGGGCCTTTAGAAGAAAGGTGGGGTCGTTGGTTGGAAGCTTCATTGAGAAAGTAGCATTTGAATAAACACTTGCAGGAGGATACAGAGTTAGCTATGGGAAAATGGAGGTGTGAGGAATGTTCCGGGATGAGGACATAAGTCCCCCAATCTCAAAGGTGGGAGCATGAGTGCTTGTCTAAGGAGTAACAAGGAACCCACACTGGTGTGAGCAAATGACAAGGTAGAGAACTGATGAAGGCCCAGATGAACCAGGGCCTTACAAGCTTTTGTAAGGATTGACTTTTACATGATTGAAATTAGGAACCAAGCAGGGGTTTGAGCAGAGGAGTGACATGATTTAACTTACAATGAAAAGAATTACTCTTATTTCTGTTTTGAGAATAGATGTAGAAAGGAAGTAAGGATAGACTCAGGAAGGTCAATTAGGAATCTTTTGAAATCCTCCAGATGAGAAATCATGCTGGTTTGGGAGGTACCAGTGAATGTTATGAAAAACAGTGTGAAAATGTTTTGAAGTTCAAAGCAACAAGATATCCTTTCAGACTGGATATGGAGAAAGGTAAAAAATGGGTGCAAGGTAATAAGTGTGGGCAAGGATGTGGAGAAATTGAACCCTTGTGAACTGTTGGTGGGAATGTAACTGGTGCAGCTGCTGTGGAAAACAGAGGTTCTTCACAAAGTTACAAAGAGAATTACCATATGATCCAACAACTTCACTTCTGGGTATATACCTAGAATAATTGAAAGTAGGGTCTCAAAGAGGTATTTGTATACCCACGCCCATAGCAGCATTATTCATAATAATAATTTTCATCAATGGATGAATAGAAAAACAAAATGTGGTACATACATGCAATGGAATATTATTCAGTCTTTACAAAAAGGAGATTCTGACATATGCTATGATGTGGCTGAACTTAAAAGATAATATGCAAAGTGAAATAAGTTAAATACCTTGTGACACTGTCACAAAAAGACAAATACGATATGATTTCACTTATATGAAATATCTACAGTCATCAAATTCAGAGACAAAAAGTAGAATAGCAGTTTTCAGTGGTTGGGGTTCAGGAAAAATGGAAGTTGAGAAAAAGATCAGGAGTTGAGTTTTGTCCATGTAATGTTAGCAATATCTATTAGATATCCCAATGGAGATGTTGGAGAGAGAGGCAGATATGCAAGTCAGAGTTCAAGAAAGTGATCTGAGCCAAAACATAAATTTGGAAGCCACTGGCAAAGATGGTTTTTAAAGACATGAGCCTGAATGACGTTGCAAAAGAGTGAGTAGAGTGAAAAAAGGACTAAAAACTAATGTTAAGAAATTTGGCAAGCGGGAAATGTTTCAAAAATTTCCAGATTTCTGTCTTCTCTTGAAAATGGGATGATATGACAACTCTGAATCCACATTTCTGCACGTCATCAATCAGCTGGAACTGAATCACCGTTGACCTTTCTCCTCTACACCTCCCCCCACCGACACACACACACACAACCTGGTGCATTTAGACAGGGATATGTGCTCCCAGGCTCACCAATATCTCCATCAGGCTGGTATTATTCATTCACATCACCTGCTTGGACTTGGGGAGGGGAACTTTGAGTTTGCCAGTCCTGGTATAGACCTACAAACACAGGTGGTACTAACATTTCTATCTCTAACCTAAGGGTAATAACGGCTACCTTGAACCAATCTAGATTTTCCCATAATTTTATTTGGGAAATCCAGCCAGCATCTTCATGAGAAGATATCTGGTCCATTGGTAAATCTGAGTTTGACATTCTTACCCAGAGAGAGAAAGATGGCACTGAGGTACAAAGAATGAATTAGTGGGCATTTCAACCTTTTCTTCTGTTCAAGAACTCAAAGTGCTTCCTCAGTCTTCGTCAGCTTTGAGTAGCAGCCAAGATTTTATAAACAATCAAAGGAGGGTCACGTATGGGTAGAGCAAAGGCAAAGAAATCAAGGGGAGAACAATGGATTGAGAAATAACCAGGATGAGGTGTCCAGTTACATCTGAAATGTTAAGGCACTAGGCTTCAAGCATGATTACTTTGCCTGCATAGTAGCATAAAAGTGTGTATTAATTAGAAAGTAAAAAATAGTAAGTTTAGTTTTTAACCTGATAATTCACTTGGAATGTGGATCCATGTGTTGAGCAAATAGGAAATTGCAAATGAGCTGTAACTTCAAAGAAATGTATTTGGCTGTCAGGTTTTGAGGAAGAAATTATTTTCTCCTTTGAGATTTCAAGTACATATCCCTGCGCTGAGATTCTGTCTTCACTGATCTTAAAGGCAATCTTGAGAAACTTCTACATGGGAGAATGTTTGACCAGTCATCAAACCTAATGAACGCCTACTATATGGTTCTGTAGTCTAGTTAAAAAAAAAAAAGGATTTGCAATCAAGGTTTTTGATCTTTCTCAAGATTGACCCATGGAGTGGTCATGAACTTTGGTGGAGACTGTGGTAGCAATCAGGGCCTCCTCCTAAACATTACTATCTGCTCTTCGAAAGAGAAATAATCATCACATTTTGGGCATCTCCCTACCCTGCCCTCTCCTTCTGAAAAAAATACCATCTTCTCAAATGCATGCACATAAAAAGGTGTTTAATACTTTCTAGTGCCAGATCCCTTTGTTTCCTGCATTTGTTGGTTTTACTTTGTTTGTTACTCTTGTCTTCCTCAGGACTGATAACTTGAACAATTGATAAATGGTTCCTATGGCAACAGTCAGCAAGCCAAATCTCTCTCAACAGCTCCCCAACCCTATCTCTGGGTTTGTTTTTTTTTTCTTTTTTAAAAAGCTTTTTAGTCTTTTACTTCAGTATTTCCATATTTGGGAAGGAGAGAAATTTAAAAACTCATTCACTAAGCTTATTTTCTCATATTTAATGGATACTGACATTTATAGGACAGCTTTTTAATAGACAGAGGCCTCAGGCCCGAGTCAGATACCATCAATTTTGCATTCATGGCTGCATGTGAAATTATAGGATCATCACACCTGAAAAATTTTTTAAATGTGTTAAATAAAAATTATTTTAAAAGTAGATTCTATCATTTTAATTTTGATTATAAAGTATTCCATACTTTATTCCATAGATGATAAGTAGGGTTTAAAAACCAAGATAAAAGCAAATACCCACTTCCCTTAGCAAAGAGGTAAAGCAGCAGGAGGATGTCCAGCATGAAAACATGCATGAGAAAGCCATCAGGACCAGGCCTATTGACCGTTCTGCATCTTCCATTACCAGCAATGGGAGTGGTCGGCTGCAGGAGGAAACTTTAAGATCTTTAAAATATCCTTTCTCTAGTTATTTTGATATACAGTAGGAGCATGAGACATTGTGGACTGGATTAGACCTGGTTTCCACATGTCTCTCTGGTTTGTCTGGAACAGGGTCTTGGGCAGAATTTGGGAAGACATCGTGGTTGTCCCAAGATCATCAGCATCTACAGGCTGATATTCTCCAGTTTTTTCAATATCCTTCCTGTTACATTATAAATTTAACATTCATAAGTTTATTAGTCGTGCCTATTTATATTTGCAGCCATTGTCACATCTTGGTATTTAAGAGTTCTATAAATTTATACGTTTTTTAAGTATTCAAACAGTTGAGCTTCATTCAATATTCATGAGAGGTCATCTAGTGTGGCAGCTAAAATCAGAAATTCTAGTGCCAGACTGGCTAGAATCAAGTCCCAGCTTTTCCACTATGAGACCTTAGGCAAATTACCTAACCTCCCATGTGTGATATAAGGATAATAATCATATTTCTATTTTTACAATAGTATTGTTATGAGAATTAAATAAATTCGCATAAATTACATGGTATTCCTTAATTTATTGGTTATAAAAACTACCCCTCTCAAAATCTGCTGCTTCATGTTATAATCCTTTAAAATAAAATTGAGTTAGTGTGGAGACCATCTGTTCCTCCAGTCCTCCTGATCCCTCTTCAATCTTCAGTTCTATATTGCTACTCACGCGGTGCAGAAACCAGAATTAAATTAAGACAAAACTTATGCTGTCCTTATTTTTTTTTCCAAAATAAAGATTTACCAGGAAAGGTGTGATGGTTAATTTTGTCTGTCAATTTGATTGGGCCCAGGGATTCCCAGGTAGCTAAATATTATTTCTGGGTATGTCCCTGAAGGTGCTTCCAGAAGAGATAAGCACTTCAGTTGGTGGACTAAATAAAGCAAATGGCCCTTCCTAATGTGAGTGGGCACCACTGAGAGCATGAACAGAATAAAAAGGTGGGAGAAGGCTGAATTCATTCTCTGCCTGACTATTGAACTAGGACATAGACCTTGTGCCCTCTGTGCTCCCGGTTCTCAGGCGTTCAGACATGGGCCGTAATCTACACCAACAGCTCTCCTGCTCTAAGGCCTTTGAACTACATCTCTGGCTTTGCTCAGTCTCCAGCTACAACATGGTAGATTTTGAAACTGTTCAGCTTCCACGATCATGAGAGACAATACCTTATAATAAATCTCTTGCTATCTATAGATAGTTGGTCATATAGGTATACCCTATTTGTTCTGTTTCTCTAGAGAGCATTACTATAATAACCAACAATGGAAAACAATAGTAAAATCAAATAGAGGCCTAGACTGGCAGGTCAAAATTTGTTGACCCAAAAGTAACTCTACTTTCCATCTTGGGGATTAGATAGCAACACCTGGAGAGCTGGCCAGGAGATCCCCTCAGACCTCCTCATGTCAGAGTTGAAGGATAAACGAAAACTCTTCAGATATAGGCCAAGGTACCTTTAAGTTGGGATTGCTTCTAACCTGCATACACTACTCAGTTTTCAGAATCTGCTTCCAAGCTTCTTTACCAGTTGAGTTGATTTATATCAAGTTTTATGCAAGATCGGATATGGGATGTGTTTTTCTTCTTGAAATACATTTCCTCCTGATAGCTGGGGTTTCTTTCATTGCAATAAATAGAAACCTACTCAAGCCAACTTTAAGTAACTTAGATTTATATAGGGCACAAGAGGAAAGAATGTGGATAGTAAATCCTGCTTAGACTCTAGTCAGCTACAGCCAGAGGGTAGTGGGCCCTTATTCAAAGCAGCTGAGGTACCACAGCAAGAGCTGTGGGAGCCCTTCCTGCAGAACAGGCACCCTAACTGTGCCACCTGAACTGAGCCGATACCTACCTTTTGGGAGAAAAAAAAAAACGGGCCCATATCCATATATAGCTGGCCAGAATTGAGGACATAGAAAGAGTAGAGAGAAAATTGCGATACAGCCATTACAAAAAGATTTATTTATTTTTCACAGACAGTTTTCACCCAAGTCCTGAGGCATAATTAAAATAATATGAGACTTATTTCTTTCACTGCACTGAAGTTGAAGTGTGACCCCTGGGCGCAAAGTAGGTTGCATTCAACAACACTTCAGATTCGTTCCTGGTTCAGATCTGATAGTTAGATGCCATTATCTTATAGGCACATTTGTGCCATTTTCCCATAATGTGTTATCATCTTACATCAGTCTACATGAAGCTTATTTGCCATTTTTCTGCCCACTCATATGGCCAAGTTATTTCCTTTTTCAGTTTATTCTTATTGCCTTGGTATGTCACTATATAGAGAGCTCTGCAGAAAATTTTACTCTAGCAGGCATTTTTTCATTTATAGCAATGTTAAGTAAGATTGATCCAGGACTCATTCCTGGTTTTCACACATTTCCATACATAAAGGTCATCTTTCCCTCCATTCCTTCCTTCTTCTTTCCCTGTTGTCATCTTATTTAACAAGTACTATTATAAGCCTGAAATTTCAAACACTCAGGATACCACGGTGATCCAAACAGATAAAAATCATGAGTCTCACAGAGCTTACCTATTAGTGTGGAAAGATAGCCTGTAACAAATAAATGAATGTGTGAGCGATGTGGAAAGATAGCCTGTAACAAATAAATAAATGAATGTGTGAGCGATCGGTTATGTTGCTACAATGAGACACAATTTTTCCTTTCACTTGGTTTCACAATTTGAGTTAGTTCTTCAAGGATAGAGTATTCTCCCACAAATCCACAGTATCTACCTTAAATTGGAAGTGAATTACTTTCCTGTGTTTTACATCTTATTTTCGAAGGAGTTAGAGTTATGAATCAGTAAAAGAGGAAGTAGAATGTTAAGGAGAAAGTTTAGGGTAAAATTGGTTTAACAAATAGTTGTGGCATATCTATGAAACATATAACAGAAGAAATTATAGCCCTGTCCTTAAAGACTTTATAATTTAATTGAATAAAGTAATAAACAACAAGGTGATAACAGAAGCCAGCAGTCCCTATCTCGTATGTGTTACAACATGTGTAAGGACAACAAAGGGGTTTGATTCCAATTAAGAATAGTGAGAAATGCAATTTGAAAGTATGGTTGAAACCTGTATTTTGTCTTTTGAAAACCAATACCCTCCACCCTTCTCTTGGGAATTGTTTCTCCTCCCATTCCAGCCACGTGATTCAGATAAAAGAATCCATGTTTTAATGTGAGTGACTTGAACTTCACTTCTGACTAAAGTAGATTGCCATTTTTGTACATCTGAAACTAATATAACACTGTGTTAATTACACTTGAATTTTTTTTAAGATTTTATTTATTTATTTGACGACAGATCACAAGTAGGGAGAGAGGCAGACAGAGAGAGGGGAGGAAGCAGACTCACTGCTGAGCAGAGAGCCCGATGCAGGGCTCAATCCCAGGACCCTGGGATCATGACCTGAGCCGAAGGCAGAGGCTTAACCCACTGAGCCGCCCAGGCACCCCTACACTTGAATTTTTAAGAAAAGTAGATTGCCATGATCACCTGACCAAAGCTGGACCAATTAAAGACATTTCCCAGTGATTGTGAACTTGATAAAGACAAATCATGTCAATCCCTTCCCACTGATAAAAACCATAAGTTATACGGGGTGCCTGGGTGGCTCAGTGGGTTAAAGTCTCTCCCTTCAGCTCAGGTCATAATCCCAGGGTCCAGATCCAGCCCTACATCGGGCTCTCTGCTCCATGGGAGCCTGCTTTCTCCTCTCTCTCTGCCTGCTTGTGATCTCTGTCTGTAAAAAAACAAACAAACAAACAAACAACAACAACAAAAACATTAAGTTATAAATTCCAGTAACTTTTGATAATCAGGGTTTCCACAACATGGAAAATAATTTTCTGCTATGAAGCTGAATAATATGGACACCAAAGATAAGCTAGATAAGAGAAGAGAAAGTCAAAGCCCTGGCTGTGCTCAAATCTCTGGATTAAATTGTCTTGAGATTCAGCTACTTTATCAGAAACAAGATTTTTTAAAATATGAAAGATCAAGTGAATTCCTAAAACTAATCTATGCCATAAACCTTGCAAAAACTATATATCTCATCCTCTTCCAAGACAAGATGAGATGTTTCAGGAGTTGGCCAATGGCTCAAATAATTTAGAGAGGTGGCCAGAGTCTCCAGTCCCTTTTGTAAGATACTAGGTTGGGGCTATGGGACATCCTAAGATGTATACAGCTCTGCTGTTGGCCTTACATCACTTATTACATGAGGAGGAAGAGAAAAAATAGGTAAAAAGAACTGGCAAGTCATCCACAACAGTCATGGGGTATGAGCCAAAATCATGAGGGATAGAGACCAGAAGTGCTGCTTGGAGTTCAGAAGGAGAAAGGATTCTGAGCTACGGTGGGCAGTCAAAGAAAAATCCACACAGAAATACAGTAGGTCTGAAAATTAAGTAGAATTCAAATAACCAGAAGAGGAAAACAAAAGGTCATAGAGATGAGTTCAGTGAATACTGTCTGTTTTTTGATAGTTTTACTTCTCGTAAGAACTTTTGGATCAAACTAACCTATGAAACAATTGCAGAATCCTGTTTAAATAATGTGATCCCATTCTATTTTTGAACAACCCCGATCAAGTACAAAGTTTTCCCATCCAATGGTAACTGGCCCCTACTCGATTTCAATATAAATTACTATCATACTTACATCATTGAGTCCCTAAATTGATAAGACTCATAGGTTTTTGCTCAATATTTTTAAATACATTTTTATGCTGATAAGAAAGAGCTTCTATTTTTTCCCTTTCACACTAACCCCTCAGACAAATTATAGTACAATCTCTAATCCTCTGTGTAACTAGTTTGTTAAAATGATGACCACTATCAGTAAACATCATTAGAACATTTTTTAGTTGCATAGCACTTTGCAGTTTATAAGGTAGCTCCAAATACATTTGCATAGTAGCCCTCCGAAGTAGACATGGCACAGCTTATGATCCTTATAACGAGAGAGAGGTATAGCCCAATTAAGAGACTTGCCCAGATATTGTACCAAATGACTGTTGTCCTAACTCTGCTCAATGGAAATGGCAAATTCATCTACAAAAATGCCTGGCATCTGATTTGTACATCCTGGTACCTAGGCACAGGAGGGGCTGCTGAATCTTCCCTCTCCAGGTCAAGGCTTCAGCGTTTCTCTTATTTGCCCTTCTGTAGCCCAGTCCTCAATCCCACTTCTGCCCACAAGCCAGAGAACAAAGGCACAAGTCTGAATCTCAGATCTAGGAGGAATGTTAGTTACCATCTAGTGAGAGATGCTCAAACATAGCTGCATTTCAGAATAACTTGGGTTAGTTTTTAAAATAACAAATCCCTAGACCCACCTCCAGACCTACAGAATCAGAATCTTTGCAGTTTGAGGCTGGGGTGAGTGGTGAGGCGATGTGGCAAGAATTAGTCTTTTAAATATAAAATATTGAATCGTTTTTAAATAAAGAAAAGTATAGAAAATAATATAACAAAAACACATGTATCTGCAAAGTAAAATGAGCAAACGTTACTATGGTTGTGTAGAGAAAAAGAGTGCTTTAATGGTAAGCTATGCATTGTCTAGACTCTAGAGGAGATCTCTCAGGGTTATCAGATTCTGATTCTATGGGAATAACTGTACAACTTTTTATATTGTAGATAATGATAGCAATGCAAAATAATTCTTATCTACAGACATACAAATCCTGTCTCTTCTTTTTGCCCCGGAAAAACAATTTTACACACACTTCAATATTGCTGATCTATAAATGTATCTGTTCCTGGATTCTCTTTTAAAACCATTTTAACATCTGACTAGTTCCTGCCATGATTAAGTTAATGAAAATCTACAAAACATGTTCATTTCATATCACTATGAGAGTTGGGACTTAATAGTTTTTTGAAAATTATCTCTTAACAGTTTTTTTCAGAACATTTTTTTGTTTTTTAATTAATCCCTACAGAAAATGTCGTTTTGCTCCTTACCTCCTTCTCTTCACAGAGGCAACCACTATCATGAATTTGGTGTCAGTATGAGTTATATCTTCTACTTTCCTTAAATATATACATACTCAAAAAAGTAGTATTCATTTCAAAAATAGACTTTAATATAATACTCTATGTGAAATTCCACAACTTACTTTTTAACTTAATAAATATTTGAGATCTGTTCATACTGATATATGTAATCAATGTCTTTAATGGCAAGTGGGATACTAGCTGTTTTAAGATTAACTTTATAATTTATTTTTCCAGAACAGTATCTATTCTATTTGCCTTACAATTTTCTGGCCTCAAGTTTTTCAGTTTTCTATACAGACTGTTTCTTTACTGTATGTTAATTATGCCCACACTTTTCATTTCTTAAATTGTCTATTTTCATCCTTTCCATGTTTTCTTCACTTGTCTTTTTTTCCTTTCTCTAGAAATAAATGCTTGATTGTGCTGTTGCTTATTATTTTCATTGTTGTTGACTTGTTTTTTTAATGTTACTAAAGTCTGTTATTATCTTTTGTCCTTCCTTTTACTTTCCTTGTTTATACACTGTATATTAATCATGCCCTCATATTTTGAAATGTACTACTTCATTGTTGTTCAATCTTAGTATTTTGCAGTTGTTTTTGTTTTGATTTCCTGGCTAACTTCATGAATTCTTTAAAAGCATAATTTTTAGTTTCCAAATATATGGGTTGGGTTTTTGTTACTATTTTATATTAGAGTTCTAATTTAACTGCATTGTTGTTAGGAAATGTGATCTATATAAGACATTGATCTATATACAACTCAGTGAGTCTTAAACATTTTTACATAAATGATCCATTTGGTAAACACACACAAACAATACATACATACACACATACATATATATACACTATATAGGCAAAAGAATAGGCAGAATTTTTTTGTTTGAGATTTGAGACAAAATTTGAAATTTGAGATGAAAGTATTAAAATCTCCCACTATGGTTGGATATTAAGGAGGGCATATATTGCATGGGGCACTGGGTTTTATTCGTAAACAATGAATCATTGAACACTGCATCAAAAACTTATGATGTACTGTATGGTGACTAACATAACATAAAAAAAAAAAAAAAATTGGGCGCCTGGGTGGCTCAGTGGGTTAAAGCCTTTTGCCTTTGACTCAGGTCATAATCCCAGGATCCTGGGATTGAGCCCAGCATCAGGCTCTCTGCTCAGCAGGGAGCCTGCTTCTCCCGCCCTTCTCTCTCTGCCTGCCTCCTGTGATCTCCTTGTGATCTCTATCAAATAAATAAATAAAACCTTAAAAAAATTAAAATTAAAATAAAAAATTTAAAAAAAAACAACAAATCTCCCACTATGGTTATACATTTCTCTTTGTAATTTTGCCAGTGTTTCTGGGCTATGTTATCGAATGCATATAATTTTATTATAATTTCACCTATTCGTGTATGTTGATTTTTCTTAGTATATAATGTTCCTCTTTATTTTAGTGAATACTATTACAGGAATTAGTGCTTTCCCCCTTAAATCTCATTGTGCCTAATGTTACTATTAGCTTCCTTTTGTTGTGTTTGAATACCTCTTTCCATTTTTTTTTTTAAATTTTCAACCTGACGTTATATTTTATATGTGACTTTTGTTAACAAAATATAGTTGCCTTTTGGGAAAAGTCCAGTTTTATTGTCCTTCCTTTTAGGTGCATTTAATCTGTTTACATTCATAGGTAATATCTACATTCATAGGTAATATATTTAGACTTACTAATACCAATTAACTTTGCAGTTGTTTTAATTGTATTTTTCTCTTTTTATCTCATTTCTTATCTTCTGCAGTTTTTATAAACACTCTTTATTTCACCTTTTTCCACTGCTGGTTTTGAAGCTATAAATTCCATTCCTATTATCTTAGTGGTTACTCTTTTTTTTTTTTTTTTAGATTTTATTTATTTGAGAGAGAGAATAACAGAGAGAGAGATTGAGAGAGAATATGAGAAGGGGGAGGGTCAGAGGCAGAAGCAGACTCCCTGCCGAGCCAGGAGCCTGATGCAGGACTCGATCTTGGGACTCCAGGATCAGGACCTGAGCCGAAGACAGTCACTTAACCAAATGAGCCACCCAGGTGCCCCTTTAGTGGTTACTCTTAATTTTTTCTAATAATGACTATCTTTAGCCTTCCTAATCTCAACCTATTTATTAAATAGTCCCTTTTTACCTACCTCTCACACTGCCCATCTTTCTTGCTACTGTAGACAATAAATTGCAGGCAACAGGCCAAATCCTGCCTGCTACCTATGTTATATAGCTCATGAGCTAGGAAATGATATCAAATTTTTAAGTGATTTTTTTAATCAAAAGAAGATAATAGTTCATGACATCAAATTGTATGAAATTCAAATTTCAATGTCCATTAAAAAAGCGTTATTGGAACATGGCCACTCTCATTTGTTTACATGTTGTCTATAGTTGTTTTCCTCATACAATGGCAGAGTTGAATAGTTATAACAGAGACCACATGACTTACAAAGTCAAAAATATTTAATATATGGTTCTTTGAAGAAAAAGTTTTCCAACCTCTGGTCTAGATGTTACAGTTTCATTTTATTTTTAAACTTTCACTTTAACAACTATAAACACAAAATTATGGTTGTTGCTCTCTTTTATAGATTTTAGCTAATAATATATAAACATATTTTATCAATTTACATGTTTCCCATTTTTTCTTGCATCACATTGTATCTCATTCCCAGTCCACTTTTCTTTTTGCTAAAGAATGAAGAGTGTCTCACAAAGAATTCCTAGAGGTTACATTCTGTTTGTCTTTGTATTTCTGAAAACATCTTCAGTTTATTCTTATTCCTAAAAGCTAGTTGAGCTGGATATAACATTTTAGGTTAGTAATTATATTCCCTTAGCACTTTGAAGATATTATTCCACTTTCTCAGGTATTTATTTTTCTCATGAAAAATTTGCTTTTTGTCTAACTGCTTTTCTTTGTAGTTTTTAACATTCTTTTCACATTCTGTTAGCTTTTGAGGTTTTTTTTCCCCTTAATCTTTGAGGTTTTGATATTTCAGTATAATAAATTGAGTTGGGAATTTTTTTTTTCTTTTACCACTTTCAGCACTTGGTACACACCTTGAATCTGAAGACTCATTCTTTTCTCAGTGTTAAAAACTTTTCAGCTATTATAGGAATTACTGCTTTTTTTCCTTAAATTTCATTGTGTCCAATGTTATTATTAGCTTTCTTTTGTTTAGTGCTTGAATACTTATTTCCATATTTTTAAAATTTCCAACCCATCATTTTATTTTATATGTGACTTTTGTAAACAGAATATAGCTGCCTTTTTAAAAAAACTCAATTTCAAATTTCTTCACCATTCTTTCTCCCTAAGACACTTATTTTATGTATATAAAAAATATATATATACAAATCTTTCAGTGGTTCTGTGTCTCTTAATGTCTTACTCATATTTCTCACCTTTTTATCTCTCTGTAATGAATTCTGGGTGATTTTCTCTATACTATTTTTCATTTTCTAATTCTTTCTTTAACTAGGTCTACTCTAGAAATCACTCTGTTTAATAAGACTTTTATTCTAATTATACTTTCATTTCCAGGATTTCTAATTGGTTTTTGACTCATTTCAATCTATTTTATTTTCATAATTCTCTCTCTATATAAAATTCTTATCTGTATCTATCTGTATCTTATCTGTATCTATTTAAAATAAGAACCTTATTTTAAAGTCATACTGAAATTGTTCAAATGTTTACATTTTGCCGTGTGTGAATTTATCTATTTATCTTCTCTTTTGTTGGTCTCATTCTTGATACTAAATTTCCTAATGCTTTAAAATTTTAGATAACCTACTTTTGTAGTTCCACCTTGAATGGAAAGCATGTTCATTGTTTTGTGTTCCTTATCTGTGGTGTCACTTTGTTCTTTGTAAATCTCCTGCTAAAATTCCCCAGTCCAGAACCAAAACCAGATCTTAAATAAACCGGTTTCAAAATGAACTGTGATATCAAGACCATTCACTCAGCCAGCAGGAAGCTCTGTCTAGACCTGAACTTCCCAAACAGTATTTTTTGCTTCTTCTTACCATAACTTATACTCTGTGAAAGCCAGAGCCAAAGACAGTAGTATCACATTTTTTTTAGCTTTCCTTTCTTGGGCAGGGAAGCCCTACCCAGCTTCTGGTTTCAGGCCATGAGTCCAACTCAGGTCTTTCACCATGCATGGGAAACTTTGGGTTCTCTATAATCTCATGGTTACAGAACTCTGGCTGCTCTGTCTGGTACACAGAGATATTCATCTTGTGTTTTACACAAATATATGGCACATGCATGTGCATGTGCATATGCGCGCACACACACACACACACACACACACACACACACATATAATTTCTTTGCTTGGAGAGGAAAAGTTTGAAGTATAAGCTCAAAATTTTTATTTTTCCTTCTTATGAGACTCTAAATCTGACCTCTAAACAAAGGGTTGGCAAATTAGAGCACTTGGGCCAAATCTGGCCTGCTGGCTATCTCTATATAACTAGTTTTATTAGGAACACAGTCATATCCATTACTTTCCGTACTGCACATGGCTGCTATCACTGTAAAGGTGGAGATGAATAATTGTGACAGAGACTGTACAGCTTGCAAAGTCTAAACTATCTTCGGTCCTGGCTTTTACAGAAAAAGATTGCTGGCCCCTACTGTAAACAATAGAGAACCTCTTCTCTTCTTTATATACTCTTCCTTACATGACTTCAAGCAGCAGGCATATGATGATGACTCCCTGAACTTCAGCCTTGTTTACCTAACTGTATATCTCAATTTGGATATATATTAGGTGTCTTAAACTTAGTATGTTCAAAATCAAACCCCTGATACTGCCCTCCCCTGTCCCTGCCCCATACTCTTCCTCCCCTAAATGAAAGACTTTATTTCATCAGTCTACTCCATCCCAGCAAATGAAATTCCTACTCTCTCTTTTGCTGAAGTATAAAATTCTATAGACACCTTTGATTTCTCTCGTTCTCTCACACTCCATGTCTTTTCTACCAAAACCAAAATAAAATAAAATAACCCAGATCCATGAGTAAGCGACAGAATATGACTAGCTCCTTCCTCAGGGTATTACTTATCTCAGCTGTGAACCAGTAACCAGGAGAAGTAAGCCAGCAAGTGTTGAAGTCAGTCTCACTGGCAAGTTTGACATGGAGTCTTTTTCGTAAGTCAGGCTCAGATGGTCTACTATCTTTGTTGTGCCTGTTGACATTTTCTTATCTTTATGGGAAAAGGAAATATGCTAGCCTTCTAGTAAAGGTCTTTGGATTAAACTCTCAGAAGGAAACTGGCCTCACCTAATAAACTCACCAGAACATAAAAGGACATGGAAGAGAATAATAAAACTAATGTGCTAATCAGTTCAATAAATGCCCAAAGCAGACCTTAAATCAAATAAAAGACAGGAAAGGATGCCTTATTTCAGAGCTTTGAGACACACGGTGATGAGAAAATGTTTTCTTGGCTTAGAATTGCTGGGGGTAAGAACTGGGCAGGCCTCCCCACCCCCGCCCAGGTACCAGAAATTTCACTTTATACCACTTTGCTTTTACATTAGAACCTGATTTTTGTTAACTGAAAAAAATGTGAAGAGGATTTTCACTTTTGAAATGGCAATTGCTTCTTCACTTTATACCATTTCAGCTCACAAAAGGTTTTATAGGAATGCTCTACTTTTGGATAGCGGGAGAAACCTGTAGTTGATGTGGAAGTAACCTGTAAAGACACCAGTGGCAATTTCCAAAGAGTGTGTCATTTTCCTTTCTGTCTTCTTCCATAGTTGATGGAAATTCTCATATGGCAAGGGACTTGGTACCTTCCGCTTCCTCTCCACTAGCTGCTGCATGATCAGTGTGAAGCCTGACTTTGGTATTGGCAATTCTCTATAGTCCTCCAGTTCCAGGTATCAGCCATCAGCAAAACTGGAAAGTAGGGGAAGGTTTTCTTTGTCAAACATCCATCAGCCTCAAATCCCTCTCGACCACCTGATTAGTGGGAAAGCCACAAATATCAATATAAAACCAATTCATACCACTGTGCTGGTAACAATCACCTGGGGATATGATGTTTTCAAAGGGAACAGGCAACATTTACACAATTACAAGCATCTCAAAAGGTGGAGTTCCAGCCCCAGTGTCCCCTACATAGAGTACAAGTGCTTTAGGGTCAGTGCCAGTGAAAATCCCTGAAACAAAACTGTCTACTTCTCCAGGCTGCCACAAATCAATTCCAGTTTAGTGGGAACAAGCCCCTATTCCCACCTTTTCTCCAGAAGGAGCACCAAACGCTAACGTCTTCTTATGTGAGAAAGGAGAGACATCAGCCCATAGAGGAAGCCTCAGGAAGATACAGCCAGTGGCATACCTCCCCACTGTGTCATTGCCTCCCATCAGCTCTTCCCACAGGCAGGCACTATAAACAGAGGGGTTCCAAGAGGGCTTTGACAAAACCTTTGCTCACCAGAACTGTTAGTGTGCAAAAGTCCCCCATTCTAGCAACCAGATAAATCCAGAATGTGATTCATTCTATAGGCTCTTCCATAAGTCAATGCCATGGAAGGGGAATAAGGGAAGAGAGAAGATTTCTAGATTAAAATAGATTTGTAAGAAACAATAATGAAATATAGTACATGGTCTTTCATTGGACCCTATGTGAACAAACCCACCCTAAAATACCTCAGGAGTACAATTTGATTATAAGCTTCATATTTGATGGCATTAAGGAATTAGTGTTACTTTTACTAGATGTGATCACTGTATTGTGGTTATGTAGGAGAATATCCTTATTTTGTCGGTGATACATGTAAGGTATCAATTGGTTGTATGAGTTTCTTAGTGCTGCCATAATAAATCACCACAAACTTAGAGGCTTAAAACAACAAAAATTTATTCATAGTTCTCAAGCTAGAAGTTCAAAATCAAGATGTTGGTAGGCCTGTCCTCTCTCAGATGGCTCTAGGGGAGATAACTTCCCTGCTTCTTGGAGCTGCCGGTAGCTCCAGGTAGTCCTGGCCTTGTGGCCACAGAACTCTGATCTTTGCCTCCCATCCTCCCCTCTTCTGTGTGTACCTTCTTCTCTACTGTTTCTATCAACTCGCCCTCTGATTTTCTCTTAAATGGACACTTGTCATTTGATGTAGCCTCCCCTCATAGGATAACCCGGGCTGATCTCCTCATCTCAAGATTCTTAAATTAATTATATCTGCAAAGACCCATTTTCCAAATAAAGTAATATTCGACCTTTTACCATATAAAATAATATGATACCTTTTGGGGGTCACCATTCAACCCACTACATGGGTAAATTATCATTATCTGAAATTTACTTTAAAATGATTCAATAAAAATAAATGTGGAATTTATTTTTAAATTTCTTTAATAAAGACGACAAAAGGTTAAGGATGGACAAATCTAGGTGGTAATAGATAAGAGTTCATTATATTATTCCTTCTAATTTTTGTATACTTAAAACTTTCATACTAAACCAACTATAAATCCCTCATGTTTCAGAAGAGCATCACTTAGAAGTTGTCTTAGGTTACAAGGCAGAAGTGTGGGCTCTGCGTCAGAATGCCTGGGTCTGCATCCTGCCAGGCTTGACACTGACTAGCTGTGAAATCTTGGGTCAGTTGCTTGCTTTTTTCCATCCACAAAATGGAGATAAAAATAATAACTTTGGACAGTTTTAGATAGTTTCTGTGAGAGTTAAATGAAATAGTGCTTGTGAGGTGCCTGGCAAATAGAAGGGCCTAACAAATTTTAGCTATTTCATTATTTTTTTTTAAATATTATTTATTTATTTGACAGAGAGAGAGAGATCACAAGTAGGCAGAGAGGGGGAAACAGGCTCCCTACTGAGCAGAGAGCCTGATGCGGGGCTCGATCCCAGAACCCTGAGATCATGATCTGAGCCGAAGGCAGAGCCTTAATCCACTGAGCCACCCAGGCGCCCCTAGCTATTTCATTATTATGTGGACTTCTGTGGGATTTCTGCCTATATGATCCACTGTGAAAATATGATTACCCTTGTTTTGGGTACAAGGAAGGGAATCTACACCTCAACCTACTATCTACTACAGAAAAGATTCCTTGCAGGTTAAGAAGGCCCACTGGTAGCTAAGAGAGACAATCTTAGGAAAGAGACACAGAAGGCCTACTGTGTGTGTTGGGGGGGGAGTCTGTGTCTGTGTTCAGGAGTGGGGAGCATGCAGGGAGTAAGATAGTTGTGTAGGGGCTGAGGACAGGCCTGGGGGCGGGTGGAGAATGAAACAAGTGACTAAAGAAACGGGGGTTCTGAAAACAAGGAAAGCTCCTGTAGGCATTTGGGCAGTCTCCTAATAGCCATAGCTCAGCACCAGATTCTTAGCCATAATACAGAAGGAGTTAATGCAAAATCCCCAAAGCACCTGTTATGTCTAAGTCACATTGAATATAACTAAGTAACTATTACTCAACATAAATGGAAATGTTGTTTCTCAATCCATGATAAAACACTTATTTAAGAGCAACTCCCTCTGCCCAGTGAAGAGGTTGCTGTTTGTGTAGTGTTGGAAGAGGCTCAGGTGTGATCATGCAATTAGGGAACCCCAATTTTCCAACTGGGATTGGAGCTAACTCTGCTCAGGTGGAGTGCTATGGCTTCCATCTTCTTCTCCCACATCTCTGGTGCATCTCCAGGTAATTCGTACTTCATATTTAGGGTGTCATTCCATTTTTAGATCAAGAGCATGAAGGCTTTTGCCTCCCTCCCTTCTCACTTAGCATCATACTGTCCCTCAACATCTTGCAGTCAGCCAACATGCACAAGATCAAAACCAAAAGAAATGAAAAAACTACAACAAAAACTTAAAGATGAAACCAGCAAGAGCAAATGCCAAGGAGATATGCAGTTCCCTGAAAAGATCTAAATGATTTTGAAACAAATCTTTGGAACTGCTTCTTTTTGTTTGTTTGTTTTTTGAAGATTTTATTTATTTATTTGACATACAGTGAGAGAAATCACAAGTAGGCAGAGAGAGAGGGGGAAGGAGGCTCTCCGCTGAGTAGGGAGCCCCATGCGGGACTCAGTCCCAGGACCCTGAGATCATGACCTGAGCTGAAGGCAGAGGCTTAAACCATTGAGCCACCCAGGTGCCCTGGAACTGCTTCTTTTTGTTACTTTCCACTCCCCACTAAATGAATTAAAATGATAAAATAACAAGCCTTAAAGATTAGGTTCTAAGCTTCAGTGCTAAAATCCTTTGCATTAGCAGTGCCACTGAAACTTTAATGTGACAAAAATCATCTCCTAATATGTTAGACCTGAGACCCAGCATTACTAACAAGCTCCCCAGGTGATGCCAATGCTTTTGGATCAGAGGGAACACTTCCAGTTGCAAGGGTAGAAAGCACCCTGGTTCTTAAATTTAGCTATTTATTTGGAAGTATAAAACGTGCCTGTTGCCCCAGAAATTCTTACTAGTTCTTGAGTGTGACCTGGGCATTAAAATTTTTAAAAGCTCCCCATGTTTCAACTCATTAGTAAATTCAAGAACCAGTAGTACAGAGGTTGTTGACTTTCTAGAGGTCATCCAGGGCCAGAATCAAAGTGTTTTGTTCAATACCAAGTGACTCTACTATCTGAATGTCAGAATTTTCTGGAGAGCTTTTAAATAGCACTGCTTGGGACCCACCGTGGAAGTCTGGATTTAACTGCTTTAAGGAAGGGCCTAGACATTAGAATATTTCAGATTTTAGCTGATTCTTATATGCAACTATGTTAAGAGTCACTATTGTAGATGTTGCAAGAAGGAACTAGAAAACATCTACAATTGTCATAGAAGGAGAAAACATAGCTTAGAAGGAGAGAATATGATAGCCATGAATACACATATATAGTACAATAACTACTTGCTTTTGTATTTGGGAATAATAAATCCATTTGTTTGATGATGGTGGGATTGGAGTAACATTAAGGATGGGTTTGGATCAGCACATCCATATTTAAACCCTCCTTTAAAAAATATGAACAAATAAACCTTCGTAGGGGTGCTTGTGTAGCTCAGTCCTTAAGCAGTGCCTTTGGCTCAGGTCATGATCCCAGGGTCCTGGGATCGAGCCCCACATTAGACTCCCTGCTCAGCGGGAAGCCTGCTTCTCCCTCTGCCCACTCCCCCTGCTTGTGTTCCCTCTCTCGCTGTCTGTCAAATAAATAAATAAAATCTTAAAAAGTAAAATAAAATAGGGACGCCTAGGTGGCTCAGTTGGTTGGACGACTGCCTTCGGCTCAGGTCATGATCCTGGAGTCTCGGATCGAGTCCTGCATCGGGCTCCCAGCTCTGTGGGGAGTCTGCTTCTCCCTCTGACCTTCTCCTCACTCATGCTCTCTCTCACTGTCTCTCTCTCAAATAAATAAATAAAATCTTAAAAAAAAAAGTAAAATAAAATAAATAAATAAACCTTTCTTTAATCTGCTTATCTACAGAGTGAAAACAGCACAATGTTTTACATATAATGAGTACAAGGTCAATATTCAATGGCTACCAGATAAAGACAATATTTTAACATTTCCTTGGGTGGATTTTATACCGAAACGATAAAAGTATGGCAATATGTGGATATATTACATTACAAAGCTATGAAGGAGAAATCACAAGGCAGGCCTAGAAATATTAAGTGACATTGGGAGGCTACAAAATTGGATTCTGATCAGTAGCCACATCCAAACTGGCAGAGCCCATCCTGGGGACTATCTGTGGACATGATGTTTGAATAGGAAACACAGCCTCTGGCATAAATGCTCTTTGAATACATATGGAAAAGGCATATCTCGGACTTGGCTCTAAAGAATGGACAGGAATTGGTGCAGGCAGAATTCCCATGTAAGCCAGTTCGTAATCATGATCATTATACAATTAGGACCATAAGTACCAAACTCTAATGAGGAGAAAGCTTAAAACATTCATCATGTAGTACCTGATTTTGGATAGGTGAACTACAAAAGGTATTTTTGTAGAGAATTTGTAAGAAATCTGGGGATTGTTTTAAAACAACCTTAGTTTATGCACTGCCTCCCACCTCCCCCACCCCAGCCAATAGGTGTGCCTTCGTTGAAGAAGATAAAGACCAGTACAGAAATATTGTCCATTTAACTGGCAAGGCAATGAGGACAATAGCGAGGACGATGTGGAGCTTGATTCCATGAGCAAATAGTGGCTCAATGGAGTTAAAGATGAATACCAAAAGGTATGGGCAGAAATGCTAACTCAAGCATCATCTATAATGTCATTAAGTTGGAAACAACTTAAGGCATTTGATTTATTTTTGTTGTTATTTCATTTTCTTTTTTTCCCTCAACTTTATTGAGTTATAATTGACAAATAAAATTGTATACATTTGGGGCACCTGGGTGGCTCAGCGGGTTAAAGCCTCTGCCTTCGGCTCAGGTCATGATCCCAGGGTCCTGGGATCGAGCCCCGCATCGGGCTCTCTGTTTGGCTGGGAGCCTGCTTACTCCTCTCTCTCTCTCTGCCTGCCTCTCTGCCTACTTGTAATCTCTATCTGTCAAAAAAATAAATCTTAAAAAAAAATTGTATACATTTAATGTGTACAACATGATGATTTGATATACATATATGCTATAAAATGATTTTCAATCAAGTTAATTAAAATGCATCAGGGATTTGATTTATTAAATTAGGGAGTATTGTACCTTATGTAATCATTAACAACCATAATATAGTATAATATTTATCACTATGGGAAAGTATTAATGATGAATTATTGAGTGAAAAGAAGATACAAATAATATGTACAATACGATCCTAACTGTGTTACTATGTAAAAAGGGGGTTAGGAAGATACAAAGCAATTAATAATAAATGGAAAGATTATGGGTGATTCTCTGTTCACTAGAACTTTTCATATTTTCTGAATTTGTCACATATGTATTTATTTTGTAGTTAGAAAAAAATATATTGCTTAAAAATCAAAGCTTGCCTAAATGAAGAAAAAATATGATAGGTCAAATGTAAAGTAAGAATGAGTTAGTCCAAATAAGAATTACGTGTTTCCCGAATTCTGTATTTCTCCAACAAGAAGCAGTTCTTTCATGCCCTAGAAGGGAGAGGAATTTGTGGCACCATAAGAAAATAACAGAGCAAAGAGGGTGCTTAAGGAATAAAGGTTAAGTACCAATTCTTGGCTTTTGTCTTCTCTGAAATATTCCAAGAAAATCTTGATCATAAATCATCTGGAAACAGGTAGATTAGGGGAATGTGGCTAAGTAGGGCTTTTTGTGACCAGGTTACTAGAGAAGAATGTAGATGACCTTGTCATTCCTTGGAAGCTCAGGGAGGATGCAGGTAGACATAGAAAATGAAGGATGTTAAGTTGGAGAAGAAAGTCTGAGTAAATCCAGCAACCACAGTCAGCCCAAGGTACACATCAGGAGTCCAAGTAAGAATTAGGGTTATAAGAGGGAAGGAGATGATTGTCAGAGGAAGGTTCAAACGGGGCCATTTGCCCATGCCCAGCTGATTCACAGGCAGAACAACTAGACTGAGGGCAGCCATAGAGATGAATCCCTTTAGTCTCATGCAGAAGCGCATTATCCAACACTTGAACTGAGAGTGAATCAGGCTCCTCATTATGCTTTATTAAGAGCCCAATATCCTGCAATTAAACAGAAAATACAGTCAAGCGTACAACCCGCTGGCATCAAAATAAAGTTAAATAAAGGGAAATATAAGCAGAAGAACAGGAGTTGCCAGCAATGAGAAGCATCTCAAGGGAAAACAATTTATATAAAATTCCAAGTACCTAAACATAATAAAAGCACCCAGATAACACTTGGTTTATGTTGACTTCAGGGTTTGAATTGAAAAAGATTATGGACACACCGGTCCATAGTTTGAGAGCTGAAATGAGAAGTGTGTTCTATTTTCGGTCAGGGAGCAGGGGAACATGTGTTCAAGCTCTGTGAGGATGAAAAACACACTGAGATGGCAAGAAAAGACATGTGAGTAATGCCACTGACATTTTAAAATCTTCTTTGTGTCTAAGTGCACCCTGGCAACCTCACAGTTTCCCGATAGAAGCATTGCAGTCATCACATCTTTCCTAGGCAGCACCCCTGAGGGACTGTGGAGAGCCAAGGAAAGTAGCCAGCAGTAGCCTTAGACTCATTGCTTCTGAGTCACAAACGAGTAGAATCTGAATCATCTCTTGCTTGCATACTTTGTTTTTCTTTTTACCTTCCATCTTCCCAGAGAGTACTTGTCTCAGTCCACCACTGAGTCAGACACAGAAACCCAGATCCTTCACATCTTTGTAACATGCAGTACTCGGTGGACTTGAACGTGAGCGATGGGCCAATCCAGCAAATCTCCACAACCCACAGCAATCACAGCCACTGTGTAAAACAGAGAAGAGCGATGTCTCCACCCAGTTCCAGTTCTGAAGTCTCTGTTTTGTGGCCTCTTTCACTAGCCACATTTTTAAAACCTTAATCAGAGCTAACCTTTCTCTAATTAGTCTTGGACAAGCTACTTGAGCACTGAAACAAGGTCCTGAAAGAATGCAGGGCTGTTTGCGAACAGCTGATTGTGATCTCCTGTGGTGACTGGAGACACACACGTACACACACACACTTCAGAGATCTTTGGTTATCCATGCTACCAGCTTGTTTGCTATTGAATTGATGTGCAAACATTCCTGAGGGAAAAGAAAAAGAGCCTCTAAGGTTTCTTCCCTATTACTAACTTCTCTGGCAAGCTCTTTGGGTAATGGCTGGTCATTTACCACATCCTGTGGATTTCTCCCACAGGGTTACTCAATGAGGTACAAGTTCTACCTTCCCACTCCATGATGTTACTCAGATGACCCTGTCACTATGGGCTTCCATTTGTCAATCCCTTTCGATTCAGAGTTTTACTAGATGATCAGAAACCAAGAGTTATGAGCCCTTCTTCTGACTTGTCTTAGGTGCTTTATTCACTTGGGACATTCACTCCCTTCACTTTTGTGTTTTAAGTCTTAAGGTTCTTATATTTTGCATCTTTCTAGATGGCACACTAAGTTGCAAAGCCAATAGTCTGTTGAAATGAGTTCATTTAATTTGTTTTGAACTTAGTGGCCTGCTAGAGATTGTTGGTTTGTTGGTTTTCATGAAGAGACAGTGATTCTTTTGACTAATATAGATATATAATATACCTACATATTATATATATATTAGTAAAATTAAAATATGAAAATATTTAACTACAAAAGGAAAACACCTTATACCCTTCTTAGAGATAAGGCTTATTATCCTCTTGAGGTTCACTTTTTTCCCTAAAACACTGCAATCAAACTATTTCCTTTTTGTCCCAAATAGTAAGGAATTATAGCAAGATCATTTATGAAATAATCCTTATTCTCCCAACTGATTTGAATGTCACCTTTAGTAAACTGAAATAATTTTTTTTATTGTATTGAAATGGTTGAAATGTCACTTTAATTATATTGAAAAAGTTGTCAAAAGAAGTGGTCTCCTCTACTTCTCATTCTCATAGCAATCCCCTATCAACCAACCTCACCAAGATTGCTCCTTTCAGGTTCGACAATAACTTCCCTTTTATTCTTAATCTACCTAAACTCTGAACAATATTTATCACAGTCAACTGTCCCGTCACAAAATGCTTTCTTCTCTCAGCTTCCATGCCTAGCTGGTTTCCCCCGGCCTTGTCAGCCATGTCTTCTCTGTTTCTGTTGCTGCCTTGCTCCTGTTCTGCCTGCCCTACAAATGTCAGAGTGCCCAGGGCTCCTTTCTTGGCCTCATCTGCTTCTCTAACCCTCTCCTGTGTGCTCTGGCTTTAAATATCATCAATATACTGATAATTATCCAAATAGTTTTTTCAAGCCCAGCTTCTCATCAGAACACCAGATTTCTATATTCTACTGCCTACTTAACTTCTCGCAATGTCTGACATCTAAAACTTGATATATTTGAAACCTTTGATTCCCTATACTAAACCCAATCCTGGTTTTCCTCCAGTCTTCCTAATAATCATTTATCCAGTTCATTTAGCCCATAACTAGAAATTACCCATTGATTCCTTTCTTTTCCTCAGTTTCCCAGTCCAATGCTTTTAACTCTACAACCAAAACATATTCCAAATCCATCCACTTCTTTCCAATTCCCTTATTACCACCTAAACCCATCCTCCTTCATCTCTCCTGACAACTTGGATAGGTTCCTAACTGGTCACCTACTGCCCTGCTGGCCTCTTTGTAATAAGTTCTACAAATAAAAACCAGAGTGATATTTATAAATTACAAATCATACTATGTCACTCCTCTGCTTTAAAGTCTCTCAATATTTTCATATTATACTTAAAAATAAAATTCAATCTCCTTATCTTGGGTGCAAAGTCTTATAAGATCTAGCTCCTGCCAAAATCACATTGTACTATTTCCTACTTGCCTATCCTGCTCCACTCATACTGGCCTTCTTTCTGTTTCTTGAACATACCAAGACTGATAATTTTGAGAAGCACACGATACACCTTTACTCTGAAAGGTTATTTCCCCTGAATTACACATGGATCACTCCTTCTAATGATTCATTTATCAACTTAAATATCCCCTCCTCAAGTCACTATTATACCACCCTACTTGGATTATCTTGATTTTCCTTTCTTATTTTTGGTATATTTGTAATTCCTTATCTCTCCCACCAGAATGGAAAGAGAAACAAAATCTCATCTACCACATTCACTGTTGTGTCTTCACTGACTTGTTGCTTAAAATATTGGTTTTTTTGTTTTTGTTTTTGTTTTTTAAATAAACACAACCATGAGAGACTGTGGACTCTGAGAAACAAACTGAGGGTTTTGGAGGGGATAGAGGTTGGGGGTTGGGTGAGCCTGGTGGTGGGTATTGTGCAGGGCACCTATTGCATGGAGCACTGGGTGTGGGTATAAACAATGAATTCTGGAACACCGAAAAGAAATAAAATAAAAATAAAAATAAAATAAAAGATTTTCTTTGTCATGTTAAGACTAACATAACCTTCTCTCCTAGTTTAAGGGTTTTCTTTTTTAAGTCAGGAATGGATTCTGAATGTTATCACATGCCTTCTCTACAACTATTGAGATGTGTGCTTTGGTTTCTTCTAAAAATCTACTGACATAAAAGGCAATATAGCTGGGGGTGAGAATGTGACTGGAGTCAGACTGCCTGGACTTGAGGCTGGCTCTGCTCTTACTCACTGTATGACTTTGGGCAAGTTACTTACTCTTTCCATATTTCAATTTCCTCATCTATAAAAGAATACAATAATGGAACAACTTCATTTATTGTTGTAAGACTTGAGCTAAAACATGAGCAGATCTTAGATTATAACAAGTGTTATGTGTTTGTCATTGCTTTTCAATCCTAAAAGTACCCTACTTTGTCATGCCCTTGTACAGTGAGTTTTCTCATCTCTAGAAGTAGGACTGATTTCCAGTTTGTTTGTTTCTTTTTTTTTTTTCATTATGTAGTTTTTGACAGGTTTAATATCAAAACTATGTGGCCTTTTTAAAGTGAACTTACATTTTCACATTTTTTCCTATGTTCTGAAATAATTAAAAAGAACTCAGAGAAATGTCTCCCTTAAAGCTTTGAAAGAACTCACTCAAAACTTCCAAGACCAGCTTTGCTTCTTAGTCAGTCTTTCTTTTTCTTCCTTTCTCCTTCCTTCCTTCCTTCAGACCAGCTTTTCTGAAGTAACATTTTAAATACTTAAATTTTTTCCTACAGTTATCAAATTTTCTCCTTCTTCTTAAATTAATTTTGATAACTTACACTTTCCTAAATTTTTTTCAGAATTTTGATGTAATATTCTCTCTCCCTAAAAATAAATTGAATTTTTTCCACCATCATATTTCCTTTCCCATTCACAATGTTGGCTATTTTTATTCTATTTTTTCTTTCAATAAGCTAGCTAGAGGTTTATTTATTAGTTTTGTCCCCCCAAAACCAATTCTCTGGCTTAGTTTTATCCTACCTTCTTTCTATTTTCTGGTGTATTCATTTTTGCTTTAGTATTCTAGTATTCCTATCTTCCCCTTTCCTTAGAATTGCTTTGTTGCACTTTTCTTAAGTTCTTGAATTGAATGCTTGAATTATTTTAATTCTTTGGTCTTTAATAATAAAATCATTGAAAAATAATAAAAGCATTGAATTTTTCTCTGAGTGGAGGAGAATGTATTTTTTTACTTTTATCTTTTTCCAGTTTTTTATAGACATATTGGGTTTTAAATACAACATGTACCTATGCGAAACATTCTATATTCCTCTTCTTATCTGATTAAGAAGTAAAATTGCATCTTAAAAGAAAAAGAATTTAGGGTCACCTGGGTGGCACAGTTAGTTAAGCATCCACCTCTTGGTTGTGGCTCAGGTCATGATCTCAGAGACCTGGGATGGAGCCCTCCCTTGGGCTCCATGCTCAGCACAATCCACTTGTCCCTCTCCTTCTGCCTCTGCCCCTCCTCCCATTCTCACTCCCATTCTCCCTCTCTCTCTCTAAAATAAATAAATAGATCTAATTTAAAGAAATAGTTTAGCATGTCTCCTACCTCTTTTTGTTTTTGCTAACATAATTTGGAGATGTAAGCACCAATCATGATTTGTGTTCAGATTTCAGGTAATATGTATTTATTCAGTGGTCACTGCTAGGCCTTTTATAATAAAATTTCCTCACTCTTGAGTTCTTAATTCTTCTTTATTTTTATTAGGGTTTGAATAGCTCTTTGAAGATTTTTTTTTTTTTTTCAAAGTTCATGGGTGGTATATTTTCTAAGTCCTGGATATACAAAAAGGTCTTATTTCCATCATATGAGAAAGATAGCCTTGATGGAAATAAAAATCTAAATCACAATCTCTTAACCTTAAAACTTTAAGTTTGCACTGTTCATCATATAGGTGCTAACCGCATGGAGCTAATCTAAATTAATTAAATAAAACAAAAAACTCAACTTACTATACACGTGTGTGTGTATAGTATATACCTGTGTAGTATATATATATATATAGTATATACATGTGTGTAGTATAGTGGCCTACCATCTTGTACAACACAGATATAGAACATTCCTATCATCACAGAAAGTTCTCTTGGCAGCACTAAGTTTAAATATTGATTCACTGACTTCTGGAGTTCAAAGAAGAAAATTGAAGACTTCTATCTTTTATTCCTTTATAAAATAAAATTTTTCTACCTAATGTTTATAGAATTTTAAAATCTCAGTTCATAATTGTAGATTCCAGTTTGAAGTATCAATCTGTATGTGCAAAGTAGTCTTAGCTCAGGAAAACTGTCTTCAATTGTGTCTTTAAAAAATGCTTTTTTCTCCCCCTCCAGCTATTCCAGCTTCTTCCTTGGTTTGGGTTTCTGTTTCCTGTCCTCTTTTTTCTCTTTTGTCTCTTATTATACCTTCTCAAGAAAGATTCCAAGTTAGTCCTTCACATCACTGACCTTATTTCCTGTGTGCCAAATTATGTTTTTTTCTGTAAACATATGGATTCTAATCCCATTATTTTACTTTTAGTTCTTACAATTCCTTCTCATCAGATTCATTATCTTCTTCATTTTATCCTCCTGTATTTTTTTCTTAATCTCTATTTTCTTTATTGCTTTTACTTTCCATTTTCTTCATTTTAGATGAAAATTCCAAACTATTTCTGAACTCCGCCCCCCCACCCCCCACCCAGGATTCTATAGTTGGTCCTTTTTAGTGATAAGCAGTCTCTATTTTTCCAAGTCCTCAGCATGGCATTTTCTGTCCCTTATTTTGGGCTCTAATTAAAAAAATAAAAGTATCCTTAGATAAGGAAGAATAACAAAGAACTTGTATTTGACAATAAAGAGTTGCGTTTCATTCACCTGTTTTCCTTGTTAACTGCAGATATCTAAATCTCTAGCTGGAAAACTGCATGATGATGTTCACTGCCCCAACCCCGATCCCAGGTCTTACAAGTCTTCATTTCTATCCCCCCATCTCCTTTGTGGTTATATCCTAGGTGTATGTTACATCCTAGTTTGTAACAAGCCACTGGCCACGACTCCTTATTCCCATGGTTTCCTGGAGCTACTCCTCTAAGTGATGTGGAAGGTGGAAAACAACTTGGAAAATGCTTAGGAAACCTCCAGAAGAGGCAACTATGCGGTGAAGATATGACTCCACAGTTTCTGGCTAGAGTAAGCTCTGGTTCTCTGGGTCATGGTTTGTTTCACGAGGCAAAATAATGCCACCAAAAGAGAGTCACCAAAGAGAGGACTGGCTTATTCTGACCAAGCACTCTCAGTCGTAGAGTGTCTTGATACTGCTCCCAGATTCTGTCAATAGACCTTCTGTAAGGCTTAGTTTTCAGTCTTGCTATTTTTATATTTTTTCTGTGTCTTTATAGGCATTCAAGGGGGAAGTTGGAAGAGGCCACCTCAGGGTAGCCAGACCAATTCCATTTTTAATTTGTTGATACCAACAGTTTTTTATATACATGTTAATCTTTTATTGCTTTTATCTTATTAGATAGACTAGAGAACAGCTTGCACAAAGAATGAGAGACCAAAGCATACACAAGGAACTGCAGGTAGTTTGACATGATTAGAGCACATTAAGTGTATATTCCATGTATAGAAGTTTGGTTTTCAATCTTCAGGCTACATGGAGACACTGAATGAGCTTAGGACATATCCCTCCTCAGATGCGTATTTTACATGGCCCATTCCTGGACAGATAGAAGGATTATGGACAGGTGGGAATGAGACTAATTGGGGAGCTGGTGGGGCTGTTTCAATAGTTCAGGAGTAACATGATGAAGGTCTGAACTCAGAGAGTGGAGGTAGCATTCTTCTCAGTCTAGCAGAATGTGATCTTTCATGGGTAGAGATGATGCCACATATAACTTCCACAAGAAGAAAATATATACGATGACTATGCAATCATGTATGGTTTCTTTCACACATAAGAATGTGTCACTGAGGGGCACCTGGGTGGCTCAGTGGGTTAAAGCCTCGGCCTTCGGCTCAGGTCATGATCCCAGAGTCCTGGGATCGAGCCCCGCATCAGGCTCTCTGCTCGGCAGGGAGCCTGCTCCCTCTTCTCTCTCTGCCTCTCTCTCTGCCTATCTCTCTGCCTACTTGTGATCTTTGTCTGTCAAGTAAATAAATAAATAAATAAATCTTAAAAAAAAAAAAGAATGTGTCACTGATTTATCATCTCTTGCCCATTCTTCGTTGTCCCAGGGATATACTTCCCTACACATTTGAAAATGCCTGTTCCCTACAACAAACTTTTCCATGATGTAGACCAGGGGTCGGCAAACTATGGCCTGCATGCCAAATCTAACCTACTGTCTCTTCTTTGTAAAATTTTATTAGAACACAGTCCAGACAATATTGACGTATTTGTCTCTAGCTGCTTTTATACTATAATGACAGAGTTCAGTAGCTGCAACAGACACAATATCAGGCCCACAAAGCCTGAAATATTTATCTGGTTCTTTACATAAAAAGTTTGCTGACCCCTCACCTACTCTAGACTTTTCCAAATCCTTTTCATCCATAAAAGCCCAGTTCAGTTTCTCTTGAGTTCCCAGATCACAGTGATCTTTCTCTTTCTTCTGAACTGGTAGTTCAGAACGGGGCCACACATATTTTAGCTCTCTTATTATATATGGTCTTGAGTTTTCTTCTTTTCCTATAAGCATAGGGGTTTTTTTTTTTTTAAATACCAATTACAAATGTAAGCTTTTTGAAAACAGGGACCATATTTGCAAAAACTATTTGCTGGCTATCTACAATATTCAAGGCACAATTCTATGTACTGTGCAGAATATTTCTAGGTTCCTCACTGGCACTGTTTGGCTGCTCCTAGCCCCACCCACTGCCAAGCTCTCTCTAGTGATAAGGACAACACTGTTTTGGGATACTTGGGCACAAAGGTGGTACACACTTTGGAGACAGCTCTGTGCATTAATGATGCAATTGGAGCCCCATCTCAGAACCACAATTTATCTCTTCTTTTTGTTAACTGCTTCTGAGAAGGTGAGTCAGCAGATACCTATAAAAGCTAACGTTCACAAATATCATTACTCTCCAAAAATTAATTGTCTAGGTCAATTCTCCAACCTTCACTGGCATTGAAGGAACTTTCTTTCCCTTCAAACAATGGCTGTTGACAAAAGCCACGTATTAAGCATTGGGAAGCAGACTCTCAGGATATGTATTTTATGGTGTAAATATGGAGAACATTTACAAAGAAGCCATATATTTCCATTTCTTGTGTGCTCTCCATCTTGCTCTCAAACTCGCTGTTCCTATGCTCTCTCAGTCGACTTTGCTAATGGGCTGAATGGTAAACTCCACTGAGGGTAAAGGTACTATCATTGCACACTCTGGTTTGTGAGACAGTAGTAAAGAATGCAGGGTCTGGAGTCAAATCAAGTTCTAAATCCTGGCCCACCGGTCACTCACTTGCCCTGGTTCTTTAATTCCTGTGTCTTAGTTTCTCCTCTATAAAAACTCCCAAAATAACAGTACTACCTCAGAGAGTAGATGTCAGGATTTCAAGATATAATACAGGTCAGGTTCTTAGAATAATTCCTGGAGCAACTATGAGCAATCAGTCAATATTAGTATTTTGTTGTTATGTTATAAGACACTTACTTTTCTTCCTGGAAAATATATCCAGTGACTATTTAGTCATGCATAGTTTCTTTCAGACACAGATTTGGTGGACTATTTGTAATAATGCTAGGGATCCAGGGTCCTAAATTTCTCAGCAGAGAGACCATGACACTTTTTTTTCTGGGTCATGTATTAGAAAATAGGAAATAAGTTCTAACTTTGAAACCAGTTGCATACAAAAACCTCTCATAGGGGCCACATTCACTATTTTATTTTAAATAATGAAAAAATTAAAGACAAGGAAGAATAACCTCCCAGTACTGACATCATATCCCTTAAACACATTGTAATTGGTTTTTTTTTCATTTCAATAAAAAAAAAAAAACAAGTATTATGTGAATATAGCTGAAGACAACCTGGAACGTGCAGTCTGTGCAGGGATGAAACCGTGAACCTTTGATCAGGATAGCAGGAAGCGCACACTCGGCCACTCCATTCCCAAAATAGAAAACCTATTTAGCACTTTGTAAAACACGCTAAATGAAGTTTGCTCTCTCCTGCAGATAGAGATTTTACTTCATTTTTGTGCCAGCGAAATTTCTGAAAATTGCATGAGGAGAGAACAATTTTGGCACTTTGGCTAGGAGTACAAAATGTTAGCAAATGGTGCTGAAAGGATCTTAAGTGTAATGTTGGAATAATATTCACACAACACTGACTGCCTCCTCATTTTTAACCTATTTACATATTCACAGGGAAAACTGCTTAGCAGTTACTTGTCTAAAGGAGCCTATTTAAGGGGAAAATGGCACTCACAATTTTTGAATGCATTAGTCAAGAAGGTTGCTGCAAATAACAATTCATAAAGAAAAATATCATTTCAGCTATCATAGATGAATGTGGAAGCCTATAGATGGAAGAATTCTGGACATCACTGTTAGCTCTAAACGCAAAAAGAAAAGAAAGACAGAAAGGGAGCGAGAACCACATACTGGAAATTTTTATAGAGTAAATGAACATTGAGAGAGCCACGAAAAAGGTGAATAAGATTGAGAGGATTTCCAGAGTTCTAACATGGCTTTCTGATTTGTGACTATTTGCATAGCACAGAAGTCTCTCTACAATGGAGGCATGCTGTCCATCTGCCTAATAAATATGTCATTTCATTGGTAGTGTATTTAACATCTATCTTCCAAGTCCATGGCACAGCAAAAGAAACTGTGGCACATATGTAGAACTCTCCAAGAGTTCTTGCCCCAAAAAACTTGACAAGCAAGTGAGAGACAGAACACTATATTCATGAAACACTGAATAGACATTTAGGAGATCGAGAGGAGTGCCAACCTCAGGCACAGACTGGTTTCTCCAGAAGCAGATGTTTAGATTTGGAGAATCTATACCTGTGGAAAGAAGGTGAAGAAGTAGGATTGAGCACAGGTCAAACCGTGATTTTTTGGAGACCATTGCAAACTGCAATTCAGGCCCTATAAAGCCTTGGCCCACCCAGCAGGGGGTGCTCAAGCACATATTGGCCATCATGGCTGTCTCACACTGGGCCCCAACGGCAAGTGCTTTCACCCCTGCTTGGATCAGTCATTGGCTGTGGACAGTCATGAGGACAATCATGTGATCTCTAGTTAGAAGGCTCTCTGCAACTGAGATATGCCCTTTGGGAACTAAGAACTGAAGACTCTCCTTGATGTTGGGTAGCAGCACATCCCAGAAAGAGGCTCTGGGAAGTACAGATCTATGTCAACCAAATTTATTTGTAAGGCTCTTTGAGAGTTCCTAACTCAAGCATTCGCTAATGAAGGTGAGCGGAAATTCAGCAGAGAGATCTAGCAATGGACTACTGAGGCGTTAACTATACAGAGCTGAAGTCTTTACTAGCTAGTACTTCACTAGCTAGTACTGAACTAGCCCATAAACTAATCCGTTTTGGTTTAAATTAGAAGTTAGAAGACCAAAATAATTTTTTAAAGTAAAACAAATATTTAGACAAAAATAGTCCATAAAACTATGAAAAAAATCAAAAAACTTTCAACAAAAGATCTCCTGGTCAATGATAGCTGCTTGATTGTACCAGGAAAATATCCCAAAGCACAGGTGGGATTGGAAAATCTGTGTTTCGTTTTTCTGAGGAAAGAGCCTATTAAATAGCCACAGTCATCTTGTTGACCTTTAGTGAAACATACAGTTGGTCCAGTGTTGTGAGCTCTAAGTCTAATCCTTTGTGATTGCACGGTGGCCAGTCTCCAATTCTGAAGACAGCCAGCTTGTTGGCATAGAAAAGCCTGCATCCTTTCAGTGCACCCAGCTCATCAGTACGGTGCCACTTGCCACCTTGTACAGAGCCATCACGACAGAGGCCACATGTGCATGTAAGACTCCAGCGGGATTCCTGGAGACCACGCTGTGCCATATCTCCCAGTGTGTCATTTGGCCCTAGTGTTCACTCCTCCAGAAGAATCAGATTCAACCAAAATTTTACCAAGCACTAATCCCGTGTCCTCTCACACACTACCTCCTTTCACGTACCAGATTCTGTGTAGTAAACAATTAATATTATTTCTAATTTTCAGATGAAGAAAATGAGGATTAGAGAGGGCCAGAGATCTAAATTAAAAATTGTCATATTTTTTGGCAAAGAGCAGATTTGATTTGCACATATGTCTGTGACTCCAAATCAATTCTTCTTCCCATTATACAATTGATCCATGCACCTAACACTGTCCATCAGTTCATCCTGTGTGTTTTCTGTAGCCTGCCAGTTCCACGAAATAGTAATACTATTTCCCCAAGAAAGATTCTGTGTTCAAACAAATTTAGAAATCACTAGGCTAAACAAAGTTTAACAGAGGGTTTTTTTTTTAAACACAGGAAGTCTCAGAATATGCCCAAGCTAATGTGCATTGTGAATCTATAAACAGCTCAAAGGCATAGGCTTCTCTAAGTGACGTGACTACAAAAAAAATCTTTTTTCCTATGGGCATCTCACAAAACTAAAGACCCATAGAACAAAGGATGGAAACTCTGCTGCACAAGACTCAATACAATCCTCCCTCAGCCAGATGTCAGAAAATCCACTTTGGCCTGGTGTGTTACACTCTTATCACTCAAGTTGATGAGAAGACAGGTTTTCATTACAATGGAGAACAGGCTCTTCAGTCTGCGAAGTGTGCTCTCCAGGAAGCAAAGGAGATTCTTTGCCAGTTGGTCCTTCATCTCATTCAGTCATACCAAGCCAGTGCTAGGAGGCATAGCCATTTGAGGAGACTGAATTTGGGGGCTTTTTCTGGCAACTTTATTTTTTTTTCTTTTTTTTTAAATTTTATTGTTTGACAGACAGAAATGAAGAGTAGGCAGAGAGGCAGGCAGAGAGAGAGGGGGAAGCAGGCTCTCAGCTAAGCATGGGGCCTGAGGTGGGGCTTGATCCCAAGGACCCTGGGATCATGACCCGAGCTGAAGGCAGAGGCTTTAACACACTGAGCCACCCATGCGCCCCTCTGGCAACTTGATTAAAAAAATTTTTTTTATTATGTTCAGTTAGGCAGCATAGAGTAAATCATTAGTTTTTGATGTAGTGTTCAATGATTCATTAGTTGTGTGTAACACCCAGTGCTCATCACAATAGCAGCTTTAATATGAAGAGATAGAATAATAAAAAATCTGGAGAAAAAAGATAACAATAAAACAAAATAATAACAACATTGTGGGGCTGTTCTGTCTTTGAAAGGCATTACTTAGAATTCCAATAGGAACCACTAACTTTTTTTTTTCCTTTTAAATTTTTTTATTTATTTTCAGCATAACAGTACTCATTGTTTTTGCACCACACCCAGTGCTCCATGCAATACATGCCCTCTCTATTACCTTCCACCTTGTTCCCCAACCTCCCACCCCCACCCCTTCAAAACCCTCAGGTTGTTTTTCAGAGTCCATAGTCTCTCATGGTTCATCTCCCCTTCCAATTTACCACAACTTCCTTCTCCTCTCCATCTCCCTATGTCCTCCATATTCTTTGTTAAGCTCCACAAATAAGTGAAACCATATGATACTTGACTCTCTGCTTGACTTATTTCGCTCAGCATAATCTCTTCCAGTCCCGTCCATGTTGCTACAAAAGTTGGGTATTCATCCTTTCTGATGGAGGCATAATACTCCATCGTGTATGTGGACCACATCTTCCTTATCCATTCGTCCATTGAAGGGCATCTTGGTTCTTTCCACAGTTTGGCGACCGTGGCCATTGCTGCTATAAACATTGGGGTACAGATTCTTTTCACTACATCTGTATCTTTGGGGTAAATACCCAGCAGTGCAATTGCAGGGTCATAGGGAAGCTCTATTTTTAATTTCTTTTTTTTTAAAGATTTTATTTATTCATTTGACAGACAGAGATCACAAGTAGGCAGAGAGGCAGGCAGAGAGAGAGAGAGAGGAAGCAGGCTCCCTGCCAAGCAGAGAGCCAGATGCGGGACTCGATCCCAGGACCCTGAGATCATGACCTGAGTCGAAGGCAGAGGTTTAACCCACTGAGCCACCCAGGTGCCCTATTTTTAATTTCTTGAGGAATCTCCACACTGTTCTCCAGAGCGGCTGCACCAACTTGCATTCCCACCAACAGTGTAAGAGGGTTCCCCTTTCTCCACAACCTTTCCAACACACATTGTTTCCTGTCTTGCTAATCTTGGCCATTCTAACTGGTGTAAGATGATATCTCAATGAAGAACCACTAACTTTTAAATGAAAAAGCCAATGGAAGAAATTACACACACACTCAAAACTGCAGATAAGACACAATATTTTTTTTTTAAGATTTTATTTATTTATTTGACAGAGAGAGATCACAAGTAGGCAGAGAGGTGGAGCGGGGAGCAGGCTCCCTGCTGAGTGGGGAGCCTGATATGGGGCTTGATCCCAGGACCCTGAGACCATGACCCAAGCCAAAGGCAGAAGCTTAAACCACTGAGCCACCCAGGCACCTAAGACACAATATTCTTAAAAACTGACCTGACAGCTATAACCATTTAAATATATACATATTTTTTCTTTTCTTTTATGCAGTGACTTTTTTTCTCTTTATATAAAGTTAGTCTCATCCTTGCAATTTGACAGCAGTTGCTTCCCAGAGTTAGTCTGGCAATGAGTTTGTCTATGGTATGATCAGGTGAATATATGTGATTTATGTTTCCATTTGACTGTTGCCTTTGGACTTCTGTGCCTTTGGGTTACTAGAACTGAGAAGAAAGCAGTTACTCATGGAGAAAAATGAAGGGTGGGTGAGATGAATAACACAAAGTTAGGAATTTAAGATACCACAGTTTCCAGGTTCTCCAAAAGAACAGCTTCAAACAGCATGTGGGTGGCAAGTCAAGGATTGGTTTTTATTAGTATTGCTATACATTTTCTAAACCTTATAGGAAATGTCACCTCAGTGGCCAGAGTGGTAATAAATTAGGGATCAAGAGAACTTAAAATTCCACACTGGAAAAGGTGTTAGGCTCTTCCTCTAAGGTTCTTATTTAATACACACACACACACACACACACACACACACACACACACACACGATTTCCCGTATCTCATTAAAATGACAAATGATATATCTAAAAGATAAACTACTGTTACTTTAAGTAAGTATAAGACAATTACCAAGGAGGTCTTTCTGGATTATCTGCACCATTATATGTAATTCATGTTAGGTGGACTTGAGAGATAGAACCATAGACATAGTTAAGAACCAGGTCATAGTGGAAGCCAGGGTCTCTGCTCAAGGGTAATGGCACTTGTGATCATCAAGACTGAAAAAGAAGCTTCTACCTACAGGGCTAATGAAGAACAAGATAATGGAAGGGTTTTAAGATACAAAAAGATGGGTCATGAATTCACCAAACTCAAAAGTTTGGGAAGAGGCTGAAAATTACTTTATCCAAGGACTTCAGAGAAGAGCAGATGGGCCTCAGTTTTTAATATTTAAAGTATTTCCACTTTTTATTTTACTTTGTATCTACTTCCATCTCTTCTTATTTCATTTTTTAAATGAGTTTTGGATAGAATGTAAAATTGATGCAAAGTTCTCCAAAAAGACAGAATGTCTCTTAAAGAGCAGACCTAGTTTAAATGCCATTGAATCATGAAGAATTTCATGGTAAAACGAATGCCCAAGTCAAGTAAACTTTTTATATTAAAATAATATTTGTTTCTTTATTGTTTACTGGACATTTGTATTTCTTATGGTGTAAACTGTTGCCCATTTGTTAATGAGAACATTTGTATTTTTCTTATTGATTCTTATGAGCTAATTCTATAGGATAAAGATCCTTTGCATTCTATATAAATACGTTGCTTTTATTTTGGTAAGCTTGTTTTAGAATGTTTAGGATGGGGCGCCTGGGTGGCTCAGTGGGTTAAGCCTCTGCTCTGCCTTTGGCTCAGGTCATGATCTCAGGGTCCTGGGATAAAGTCCCGCATCCGGCTCTCTGCTCAACAGGGAGCCTGCTCCCTCACCCCCCTGCCTACTTGTGGTCTCTCTCTCTGTCAAATAAAAAATAAATTTCTTTAAAAAAATAAAAGAAAAAATATAATGTTCAGGATATGATGAAATAATTTCTCTTCTTGCTAAAAATGAAGAGTAATTACAGAAAAATACAACACAAAGAGAAAAGGGGGAATTTTATATGACTGACCATTTCAAGGTCACATATGCTGCATAAATAATCCAATCCATTATTTGGGTTATTTTAATTTTTATGGTGACCGAATATCAATTTTTTTTGTTTGTTTTTTTAAAGATTTTATTTATTTATTTGACAGAGATCACAAGTAGGCAGAGAGGCAGGCAAAGAGAGAGGAGGAAGCAGGCTCCCTGCTGAGGAGAGAGCCCGACGCAGGGCTCGATCCCAGGACCCTGGGATCATGACCTGAGCCGAAGGCAGAGGCTTTAACCCACTGAGCCACCCAGGTGCCCCGCCGAATATCAATTTTTAAAAACTTTGAAAGTGTAATAGATTTCGTGTATGATACTATTTAAAAGTAAAATCTATCCCAAGTAAAATTTAAGCTACCTTAGAAAATCTTCCTTTTTCATCATCAATTGTATATCCTAAAGGAAGAAAGTATAGTACTCAAATTATTGGAGTTGTAAAATGAAAAGCTAATTGTATGAATTAAACTTTAAACACACACACTCATATAGATACTCATTCAAGCATGCATCGAAAAGAGAGCCTGTGAACAGAATAAAAATGTTTCCCTTTTCTTTTTTTATTTCAACTCCTGCAGTTTTGACAGCACCATTAGTGTTGACATACAAGCATGATCTGCATGGATTCTCTAGCAGCTATAGTACCATAGCTTTGGAAATCCCTCAATTCTAATAACAATAAAAATAGAAATGGTTAATATGCCAGGCAATGGCCTGCATGGTGTTACTGTGATGAGCTCCATTTTATACATGTACAAATGGAAGCATCAGAGGCTTAAATAGTCATGTGACAAAAGTCAAAAGGCTAGTAAGTGGCAGGGCAATGACTCCCACCCAGACCTCACTGACTCCAAACCAAGGTACCACTATGATATACTGCCTCTCAAAACTGAACAAAACAGTAAAGGGAGTTATTTGTCTTTTTAATGCAGGAGGCAGATTCCTAATAGATTCCTAATAGAGAGAAGGGAGGAAATTTGCCAGCTTCCTAAATCTGATTTACTTAACAAATCACACACTGAAGTATTACGGTCTGTAAGAGATGATTATCTGGCCCAAGTTCAGATTGTAACAGAGGAGACTAATACACAAATAAATAAAATGCAATTTATTTTGCCAGGGAACAAAGTTTCACAGAAGAGGTGACATTTCAGCTGAGAGTGGGAAGAAATGTAGGAGAGAAGTGACTGTTATAGCCAAGACCCGGAAATGGCAGCACAAACAGCATCAGGAGGGCCGGTGGAGTTAGCCTTAGAAAGGAGTTGTTACAACAGTCGTACAAGTTGAGTACATGTCACAGGCCAGGTAGTACACTAATCTTCACTTTATTTATTCCTTCCAGTAACTTAGGAGACCAATACTATATTCCTTCTGCATTACAGATGAGGGCACTGAGACAGATTACATAACCTTTCCAAGGTCACCATGCCAGACAAGTCAGGAACCCCACCATCTATCTCTAACCATTATACAATAGTCTCCTCTTTTTCTTCTGAAAGAGGTAGGAATGAAAGTGTAATAGGAAAAGACAAAGATACATTTGTCTGTGGGGGAGAAATTACACTTAATGGTCTCTGTTTCTCTGTGAAGTTAGAAGGTAGGCTATTTCCCCAAAATGTAGGAGTATGATTGGGTAGGAAATTTGAAGAGAGTTGTAAACATTCACATCTACCTGGGAGCTAACTAGAGAAGAGTAAGGAGTTTACAGAGCAACCCTGAGAGTGCAGGTAAGGAAGAAAGCCTTATAATTGTACTGGAGCCAATCAGCACAGTTACCCAATGTTGTGAAAACAATAACTGGCTAAGAAGCACTCACACCAGTATTCACCGGAGAAAATTCATGGGAATGGGAGACATGGTCCCCATCTCTCACTTAATTCTACAGCACTGTAGAGAGACCTAGCCTGGCCGGTTTTCAGATTTGAGGAAAGGGATCTGAACTTTTAAGCTTCTTTAAAAAGCATCATCATAACCAGGAGCCAGGATACAAAAACTACATAGTGTTATGGAACCTTGGCATAAGCCTAGCCTACCAACTCAGGGTTCATGACAGAAGGTCCGAGCCTTCTTCTCTGTTGTGATCAGGGGTGGAGGTCTAGCTATAGGATAGCTTTTGAGTTGTAGCTATAGGATATGACAAGCTGTCTGGAACATGCACCACATCAGTGTTCATAGCTGTGAAACACCATGCCCTCCCTTGGCAGGAAAAGGAGAGGTTGGACTCCATGCCTGGTAGTTGACCAGGGATGATTGATTGCTCTAAGCACTAGAGCCTAGTCTCTTTCCATGGAGCTTTGCAGGAGGCCAACTTTTTTCAGGGAGGCCAGCCAGCAGGGGGTCAATCGTAGACAAGTTAACTCTTACCTCTTATTAAAATGTTTCCATCAGTCTTGTTGACAGCAAGAATGGAAAGGGATCTAGTACCCAAAGGCTCCCATTTGCACTGTCATGTGATTATGCAAAAACTGCAGCTTATATCAGCTTACATTAATCAATTGTTGGTACTATCAGTTATTTTGTTTCATATCTTGAACAGCCTTACTGAAGTATGTTTGACACACAATCAACTGCAAATATTTAAATTGCACAATCTGAAAAGTTTTGACATATGTCCACACCTGTGAAATGCAGGGTAATGAGCAAGTCCATTACCCCCAAAAGTGTTCTCATCCTCCTTGGCAATCCAGCCCACTCTTCATCACAACAGATGCTGGGTGTCTTGATTTGGTCCTCTTGCCCTTTTCATAATTTATGACTTAGGTCCTGGCTTTGAACAAGTTACTTAGCTTCCATTTTATTAACTCTATAATAAATACAAAACTATCCTCAAAAACAGAATATTTTGAGGATTAGTGATTTAAAACAAAGGACTAGACATACAACTATTAATAGGGAAAAGTAAAAATAGAACTGGCTACATATTAATTAGTCATTAATCTTGATGACAGAAACTTTGGGCCACATCCCCACAACAGATACCATTCAGCCTCCAACGGAATCATTCAGTAAGGAAGCTTGTTATGTAAGTACTTCCAGCCCATGTCCTTTTGTTCCCCATCTTGACTCTCCATGCTTCCATAGACTCAGACTAGTCTTCTCTCAGAGATAGACTCTGGCCTGAGCAGGAGCATATAAAGGCCCCCTCTACCCAAATGCTGTGTTCAAAATCAAATCCCATTTTTCCTTTTGGTGCTAGCATCTGCTACACATAGAGGATGTTGCCTAATTTTTCTGATCTCAGTTATTGACTTTCAGTTGTCCAAAAGTCATCCCCATTCCCAGTGCCCAAATGTTCTTCCCTCCCAACCCGGCTCATGTACCCAGGCCAAGTCTCTCCAGAGAGTCCCTTGACAAATGATTGCTGTATCAGTCAAGTTCCCTCTATCAGCCTCAGATGTATGGGACACATCACCCCCTACCCCATCCTGGCTTCCTGTCCCACCTGGTCTGTCACCAACCATCCAAATAGTTTTGGATAGTTTAATCCCCATGTCCATCCTCCCCTAGCCTAATTAATTTTGCATTTAAGCCGCTTACATGATAAATTATACTTTTTTCTTTAATCTACAAGAGTCAGTTTCGGATCTAGAAAACAAAACAGAATTCTATCATCCAAATGCAGGATTGATGTTTAGAAATCTGTTTTTGTACATCAAGAATGAATCATTTAGTGAAATTAGTCAAGCAGAGAGAGTCAAGTATCATATGGTTTCACTTATTTGTGGAGCATAACAAATAACATGGAGGACATGGGGAGATAGAGAGGAGAAGGGAATTGAGGGAAATTGGAAGGGGAGATGAACCATGAGAGACTATGGACTCTGAAAAACAACCAGAGGGTTTTGAAGGGGCGGGGGGTGGGAGGTTGGGGAACCAGGTGGTGGGTAATAGGGAGGGCACGTATTGCAAGGAGCACTGGGTGTGGTGCAAAAACAATGAATACACTCACGAGGTCAAGATGGCGGAGAAGTAGCAGGCTGAGACTACATCAGGTAGCAGGAGATCAGCTCGATAGCTTATCTAAACGTTGCAAACACCTACAAATCCAACGGGAGATCAAAGAGAAGAAGAACAGCAATTCTAGAAACAGAAAATCAACCACTTTCTGAAAGGTAGGACTGGCGGAGAAGTGAATCCAAAACGATGGGAAGATAGACCACGGGGGGAGGGACTGGCTCCCGGCAAGCGGCGGAGCAACGGAGCACAAAATCAGGACTTTTTTTGTTGTTGTTGTTTATTTTTTTTTAAATTTGTTTATTTACAGCATAAGTGTTCATTGTTTAATGAATAATTGATTAATTATTTTATGAATAATAATGAATAAAGGTATTCATCCTTTCTGATGGAGGCATAATACTCCATTGTGTATATGGACCACATCTTCCTTATCCATTCATCCGTTGAAGGGCATCTTGGTTCTTTCCACAGTTTGGCGACCGTGGCCATTGCTGCAATAAACATTGGGGTACAGATGGCCCTTCTTTTCACTACATCTGTATCTTTGGGGTAAATACCCAGCAGTGCAATTGCAGGGTCATAGGGAAGCTCTATTCTTAATTTCTTCAGGAATCTCCACACTGCTCTCCAAAGTGGCTGCACTAACTTGCATTCCCACCAACAGTGTAAGAGGGTTCCCCTTTCTCCACATCCTCTCCAACACATGTTGTTTCCTGTCTTGCTAATTTTGGCCATTCTAACTGGTGTCAGGTGGTATCTTAATGTGGTTTTAATTTGAATTTCCCTAGTGATGATGAACATTTTTTCATGTGTCTGATAGCCATTTGTATGCCTTCATTGGAGAAGTGTCTGTTCATATCTTCTGCCCATTTTTTGATATGATTATCTGTTTTGTGTGTGTTGAGTTTGAGAAGTTCTTTATAGATCCTGGATATCAACCTTTTGTCTGTACTGTCATTTGCAAATATCTTCTCCCATTCCGTGGGTTGCCTTTTTGTTTTGTTGACTGTTTCCTTTGCTGTGCAGAAGCTTTTGATCTTGATGAAGTCCCAAAAGTTCATTTTAAAATCAGGACTTTTAAAAGTCTGTTCCACTGACGGACATTGCTCCAGAGGCTAAACCGAGGTGAAGCCCATGCCCGGTCAGCATGGTCCCAGATCCCGCAGGGTCACAAAAGGATCGGGGGTGTCAGAGTGTCGAAGAGCTTGCAGGTATTAGAATGGAGAAGCCGGCTACAGAGACAGAGCTGAGGACTGAACTCTCAGCTCGGGGTTACCTTGAACCGGTCGCAGCCTGGGTGAGCTCGGAGCGTGGCTGGAGGCTGGGGATACGGGAGTGATTGGGTGCTCTTCTCTGGGGGCGCACTGAAGAGTGGGGCCCCAGGCTCTCAGCTCCTCCGGGCCGGAGACTGGGAGGCCACCATTTTCATTCCCGTCCTCCGGAACTCTACGGAAAGCGTTCAGGGAACAAAAGCTCCCAAAAGTGAACCCAAGCGGATTACTTAGTCCGGCCCCTGGTAAGGGTGGTGCAATTCTGCCTCGGGCAAAGACACTTGAGAGTCACTACAACAGGCCCCTCCCCCAGAAGATCAACAAAATATCCAGCCAGGACGAAGTTCATCTATCAAGGAAAGCAGGTGCAATACCTAGGACAGCAGCGGAATTCCAGAGGAGGAGAAAGCAAAGCAAGGAACTCATGGCTTTCTCCCCATGATTCTTTAGTCTTGCAGTTAATTCAAATTTTTTTTTCAATTTTTTTTCTTTCTTTTTTCTTCTTCTGCTAAATTTTTTAAAACTTTTACCCTTTCTTTTTTAACGTTTTTTGACTAGTTTATCTAAAATATATATTTTTTCTTTCTTTTTTATATTTTTTCTTTGTTTTATTTTTTAAATTTTTTTCTTTTTTTTTTTTCTGAACCTCTTTTTATCCCTATTCTCCCCCCAACAATTTGGGGTCTATTCTGATTTGGTTAAAGCACATTTTTCTGGGGTCTTTGCCACCCTTTTAGTATTTTACTTACTCCTTCATATACTCTTATCTGGACAAAATGACAAGGCGGAAAAAATCACCACAAACAAAAGAATAAGAGGCAGTACCAAAGGCTAGGGACCTAATCAACACAGACATTGGTAATATGTCAGATCTAGAGTTCAGAATGATGATTCTGAAGGTTCTAGCCGGGCTCGAAAAAGGCATGGAAGATATTAGAGAAACCCTATCTGGAGAGATAAAAGCCCTTTCTGCAGAAATTAAAGAACTAAAATCTAACCAGGTTGAAATAAAAAAAGCTATAAATGAGGTGCAATCAAAAATGGAGGCTCTCACTGCTAGGATAAATGAGGCAGAAGAAAGAATTAGTCCTGAGAGGAAAATATATAGTAATACAAGCCTTTCTCAAGAAACAAGAAAGGTCTCAAGTATACAACCTAACCCTACACCTAAAGGAGCTGGAGAAAGAACAAGAAAGAAACCCTAAACCCAGCAGGAGAGAAAGATCAGAGCAGAAATCAATGAAATAGAAACCAAAAAAACAATAGAAAAAATCAATGAAACTAGGAGCTGGTTCTTTGAAAGAATCAAAAGATTGATAAACCCCTGGCAGACTTATCAAAAAGAAAAGAGAAAGGACCCAAATAAATAAAATCATGAATGAAAGAGGAGAGATCACAACTAACACCAAAGAAATACAGACAATTATAAGAACATACTTTGAGCAACTCTACATCAACAAATTTGACAATCTGGAAGAAATGGATGCATTCCTAGAGACATATAAACTACCACAACTGAACCAGGAAGACACAGAAAATCTGAACAGGCCCATAACCAGTAAGGAGATTGAAACAGTCATCAAAAATTTCCAAACAAACAAAAGCCCAGGGCCAGATGGCTTCCCAGGGGAATTCTACCAAACATTTAAAGAAGAACTAATTCCTATTCTCCTGAAACTGTCCCAAAAAATAGAAATGGAAGGAAAACTTCCAAACTCATTTTATGAGGCCAGCATCACCTTGATCCCAAAACCAGACAAGGACTCCACCAAAAAAGAGAACTATAGACCAATATCCTTGATGAACACAGATGCAAAAATTCTCACCAAAATACTAGCCAATAGGATTCAACAGTACATTAAAAGGATTATTCACCACGACCAAGTGGGATTTATTCCAGGGCTGCAAGGTTGGTTCAACATCCGCAAATCAATCAATGTGATAGAACACATTATTAAAAGAAAGAACAGGGGTGCCTGGGTGGCTCAGTGGGTTAAAGCCTCTGCCTTCAGTTTAGGTCATGATCCCAGGGTTCAGGGATCGAGCCCCGCATCGGGCTCTCTGCTCTGCGGACAGCCTGCTTCCTCCTCTCTCTCTCTGCCTGCCTCTCTGCCTACTTGTGATCTCTGTCTGTCAAATAAATAAATAAAATCTTTAAAAAAAATAAAATAAAGAGCAAGAACCATATGATACTCTCAATAGATGCTGAAAAAGCATTTGACAAAGTACAGCATCCCTTCCTGATCAAAACTCTTCAAAGTGTGGGGATAGAGGGCACATACCTCAATATTATCAAAAACCCACCGCAAATATCATTCTCAATGGAGAAAAACTGAAAGCTTTTCCGTTAAGGTCAGGAATATGGCAGGGATGTCCATTATCACCACTGCTATTCAACATAGTACTAGAAGTCCTAGCCTCAGCAATCAGACAACAAAAAGAAATTAAAGGCATCCAAATCAGCAAAGAAGAAGTCAAACTCTCACTCTTTGCAGATGATATGATACTATATGTGGAAAACCCAAAAGACGCCACTCCAAAGCTGCTAGAACTTGTACAGGAATTTAGTAAGGTGTCAGGATATAAAATCAATGCACAGAAATCAGTTGCATTTCTGTACACCAAAAACAATATAGAAGAAAGAGAAATTAAGGAGTCAATCCCATTTATGATTGCACCCAAAACTATAAGATACCTAGAAATAAACCTAACCAAAGAGACTAAGAATCTATATGCTGAAAACTATAAAGTACTCATGAAAGAAATTGAGGAAGACACAAAGAAATGGAAAAATGTTCCATGCTCCTGGATTGGAAGAATATATATTGTGAAAATGTCTATGCTACCTAAAGCAATCTACACATTTAATGCAATCCCTATCAAAATACCATCCATTTTTTTCAAAGAAATGGAACAAATAATCCCAAAATTTATATAGAACCAGAAAAGACCTCGAATAGCCAAAGGAATAGTGAAAAAGAAAGCCAAAGTTGGTGGCATCACAATTCCGGACTTCAAGCTCTATTACAAAGCTGTCATCATCAAGACAGCATGGTACTGGCACAAAAACAGACACATAGATCAATGGAACAGAATAGAGAGTCCAGAAATAGACCCTCAACTCTATGGTCAACTAATCTTCAACAAAGCAGGAAAGAATGTCCAATGGAAAAAAGATAGCCTCTTCAATAAATGGTGCTGGGAAAATTGGACAGCCACATGCAGAAAAATGAAATTGGACCACTTCCTTACACCACACACGAAAATAGACTCAAAATGGATGAAGGACCTCAATGTGAGAAAGGAATCCATCAAAATCCTTGAGGAGAACACAGGCAGCAACCTCTTCGACCTCAGCTGCAGCAACATCTTCCTAGGAACATCGGCAAAGGCAAGGGAAGCAAGGGCAAAAATGAACTATTGGGATTTCATCAAGATCAAAAGGTTTTGCATAGCAAAGGAAACAGTTAACAAAACCAAAAGACAACTGACAGAATGGGAGAAGATATTTGCAAACGACATATCAGGTAAAGGGCTAGTGTCCAAAATCTATAAGGAACTTAGCAAACTCAACACCCAAAGAACAAACAATCCAATCAAGAAATGGGCAGAGGACATGAACAGACATTTCTGCAAAGAAGACATCCAGATGGCTAACAGACACATGAAAAAGTGCTCCACATCACTCGGCATCAGGGAAATACAAATCAAAACCACAATGAGATATCACCTCACACCAGTCAGAATGGCTAAAATTACCAAGTCAGGAAATGAGAGATGCTGGTGAGGATGTGGAGAAAGGGGAACCCTCCTATACTGTTGGTGGGAATGCAAGCTAATGCAACCACTCTGGAGTGGAACAGCATGGAGGTTCCTCAAAATGTTAAAAATAGAACTACCCTATGACCCAGCAATTGCACTACTGGGTATTTACCCTAAAGATACAAACGTAGTGATCCGAAGGGGCATGTGCACCCGAATGTTTATAGCAGCAATGTCTACAATAGCCAAACTATGGAAAGAACCTAGATGTCCATCAACAGATGAATGGATAAAGAAGAGATGGTATATATGGGGCGCCTGGGTGGCTCAGTGGGTTAAAGCCTCTGCCTTTCGCTCAGGTCATGATCCCAGGCTCCTGGGATCGAGCCCCGCATCGGGCTCTCTGCTTGTCGGGGAGCCTGCTTCCTCCTCCTCTCTCTCTCTCTGCCTGCCTCTCTCCCTACTTGTGATCTCTCTCTGTCAAATAAATAAATAAAATCTTAGAAAAAAAAAAAAGAAGAGGTGGTATATAAACACAATGGAATACTATGCAGCCATCAAAAGAAATGAAATCTTGCCATTTGCGACGACGTGGATGGAACTAGAGGGTATCACGCTTAGTGAAATAAGTCAATCGGAGAAAGACAACTATCATATGATCTCCCTGATATGAGGACGTGGAGATGCAACATGGGGGGTTATGGGGATAGGAGAAGAATAAATGAAACAAGATGGGATTGGGAGGGAGACAAACTATAAGTGACTCTCAATCTCACAAAAGAAACTGGGGGCTGCTGGGGGGAGGTGGGGTTGGGAGAGAGGGAGGGTAGTTATGGACATTGGGGAGGGTATGTGCTATGATGAGTGCTGTGAAGTGTGTAAACCTGGCGAATCACAGACCTGTACCCCTGGGGATAAAAATACATTATATGTTTATAAAAAAATAAGAAATAAATAAAAATTTTTTTAAAAAGCAATGAATACTGTTATGCTGAAGATAAAAAGAATTAAAAACATATAGTGTACAATAGAAGGCGGAAACCAGTATATTAATATCTTCATGCAATACAGTATTATTTTGGTTAAAGAGTAGAAGAGCAGCATAATAATCATTTGACTAATATCTAGGTAGTTTGGTGTGCTGAATTCTCTACTGTATTACTTTAAAATAAAGAAGAGAAAAAGACTAACAAAAATTAGATTTAACCTAAAAAAAAAAAAAGAATGAATCATTTATATTTATTTGATTAGTGATGCAAGAATATGTGAGAAAAATATGCTCTGAATCCTGTAAAATCTGTAAGGAGATTGCCACACTTAAGCACTTTTACCTTGTGTACTCTTTAATTATTGGGGCTAGTGCAGCCCAGTTGAAGAGTGTACATGTTAAAAATATACAAAATATAAAAATAAATTTTTAAAATATATGGAGTATGTACGTAGGGCCTATTTGTAAGTTGGGCCAATTTATAAATTGGGCTATAGTTGTGTTTATAAAAATATACCATCTACAGTATAAAACTATGATTATATACCCTAAAAAAATATTGCCTTTAAGCCTTGAAAAATATGGAACAACTATTACTCATTTTCAGAGTGACAAGACATTTCAATGGTGGAAAGAATATTTAAGCTGGACGCATGGAAGAACAGTGAAAATGGTCAAGGCAATGAACAGGTTGGAGTAGCCTTTCCGTCACACTAGTGAGACAGACATTTTTCTTGGATGACTGTAGAAAGGCCATTTATAGGGTTGAGGTTATCTCAGAGCCATGAAGATTATTTCAAATTGAGATTGGCTTATACTTGTAGGGGGTATGATTAAAAATTACCCCTGTAGTCAGAGATGCATACTTAAGAATAGAGCACTTGCGAATATGAATCAATGTCGCAAAACTAAATCTCAGATATTTTTCCACTTGTGACCCTAAACTTCAGCATATTTATTGGAACTTGATGCTGCTCCTTCAGATTTTGGTTCAGTAGAAGAAAGGTTAGGAGTGCCTGGCTGGCTCAGTCAGAAGAGCATGTGACTCTTGATTTCAGGGATGTGAGTTTGAGGCCCACATTGGGGGTAGAGACTATAAATAGATAAACTTTTAAAAAGTAGGAGATTAATATTTTGGTAAAGGAGAACCACCTCTTGCAACTCCAAAGGCATGTTGAGCACAGAGGCTGCTCTGAGCTTCACCTCTTCCTAGTGAAAGAAAAGAGAAGGCATCCCAAATTCTTTAGAGTCTCCTCTAGCGGGTTTTCTCAGTTGGCTGAAAAATCTCAAAAGTAAGGAATTAATTGGGAATTTAACATTGGCTTCGAAAAAGAAGTCACAATATCTAGGTATTTCACACAAGGAAGAAGTCAAGCCACTCACAAAAGAGTTTCCTGCTGAAAATTCTTTAGTGGCAAAGAGTGTGTCTTGCTAATTGGGATGATGGCCAAGAGGACGCCAATGGTCAGCCTTTTGCCCAAGGTGGCTGCCTCCATTAGGAATGGCAATATGCCCTTTTTGTGTACTCTGAAAGGCGCCCAGTGGGGAAGCCTGTGGAGCTACTGACTGCCTTTGTGACGAGGGCAGGTCTGGGCAGGTCTCAGGCCAGCAGGGCTGAGCAGCCACCTGCTGACAGGGCTTTTCTTCCTCTTGAAGGAGTCCAGGGGATTCCATTAGAGAAAGTGCTGCTTCAAGCAAGGCTTGGCCACCTTTAATGATTTCCAGAGAAGGAAATGAGTCTCCCAAATCAATTATGACACTCAATTAGGTTATTTAGGTTGATGAATCCCAAGTGAAATCAGAGAATAGGAGGTATGATTCAATGGCTTGCAACTCTCCTGGCTTCAGAGCCTAGGGACTGCCATGTTAGTATTTTGCTAATATTCCCTTTGTAGCTTTATAGTGCAATGCTTGGTGCCAGCCTGGTCCTGGGCACAGAATGAGCACCCAATGAAAAATGACTGAGTATAAATCTCAAGGCCCTTCTTTTCTCTGGATTTGGTCAATACTAAGCATCCACTTGGGTGAACAGGAATGCTTTGTATATATATTTTATATAATGAACAAATGCTGAACATCTCTAATGTACAGTCTTTTCATTTCTTTACAGATTTAAAAGGTCAAATCATATAGATGTTTTTCAGTAGTAAAAATGTCTAAATAATTTGTTTGTATATGTACACAGGCCCTCTGAGAATGAGTGCAGATAAAAAGAAAAAAAAAAACGAAAACAAAAACAAATGTTAAACTCATACACAGGAGCTAAGCAATTCCTAGAAGACAGGACATATAACCAGTCTTTATATAAGAATGTGATCCACAAACAAGGGCAGGGTCTCTGTGTGCAAGTGTTGTTGAAGACACCAGCCTATCATAAAGCTGTCTTTCTGTAATGGACAACCTGAAGATTTCTCTGTTGTTCTGTAGCCCTTTGGGACTCCTTCCCCATACTTTTGATCCTCACACTGAAGCTAGCTAGCCACCACAAGTCTCACCACTTCAGGGGTGCTGTGATTGGTTAAAACTACCCAACTAAGGAAGCAAGGAGTGACTAAAACCCACCCTGAGGCTGCTTCCTGGCTGCTTCCTGTCAGCTAAATAAAATGCCCCCAATCTGCCTGAATGGGGCATTTTTTCCAAATTTGCAAAAAGGCACTATATGACCAAATAGATGACCTGTAGTTGTGCTTCGTTGTATTATAGTGACTATCTCTGAACTACTTGTAACAAATTCTGAACAAACATCTCTAGACTACTTCCAACGAACCCCAGAAAGAGATAAAAGACAGCACGGAAAAAGTCAACATCCAAAGTAAGGCTCGGAATATTCCGAAATTGAGGAAACATGAGTTCACGGACACAAAAACCATGACACAAGGCAAGCAAAATAAATAAAAAGAAGTCCACACCTGGATTTATTTTAGTGAAATTGAAGAACACCAAAAACAAAGGGAAAATCCTGAAAGCAACATGAAAAAATAATCCACAAATTACAGGTAGACCTGTTACTGCAATAAGAGAAGCCAGAAAACAGTGAAATAATATTTTCAAAGTGCTGACAGAAAATAATTGCCAACTTACATCCTCAACACAGCTGTCTTTCAGTCACAAAAGCAAAACAAAGACACATATGACAAATAAAAGTTGCAATCATCACTAAAAGATCTTTATGAAAAAAGGTCCACAGGGTAATTATCAGGAAGAAGAAAAATGATCCCAAGAAGGAAAATCTAAGAGACACAGGCAGAAAGGTGAAAAAAGATAGTTTAAACAGGGAGGTAAATCTAGATAATACCACTTGTATAAAATAGTAACAATTTCTAATTTGATGGCTTAAAAAAGAAACACTCAAGATGAGAGAGTGATTAGAATTAAAATATATTAAGGATCTGTGTATTCTTCCAGAGGGAGAGAGACTAAGGCATTGATTACTGACTTTGCCAAGCTTACTTCCAAATTTCAAGGGTGATCACTAAAACAACAGAATTAAAATGAATAACTTTCAAACTATCCTCCAGCGAAAAGTGGGTGAATAAAAAAACAAACAAAATATTCCATCCACCCCAAAAAGCCAAGAAGACAAATGGAAGAAATATAGTAAATATGAATCAAATAGAAGGGACATAGTAAGATGGTTAAAAACAAAACAGCCCAAATATATCAGTAATCACAACAAGTGTAATTGTATTAATCTTGCCAGTTAAAAATAAAAGTATTAGACTAGAACAATAAAATCCAATTGTATGTTGTTTACCAGCAGTACACACAAAAAAACATACTTAAGGACATGGCACAGTCCTTGGAAAATAAATGTCTATGGAAAATAAAAGGAAAGGAAAAACTAACCACGCCAATACTAATCAAAACAGAATTGGGACAGGTGTAATAGTAGCAGATGAGATAGACTTTGAGACAAAAAAAAACCACAAACATTCTTATGGATAAAGAATGTCCCAATATCAGAAGAAATATTTCAACTCCCCAGGAAGATGTAACAATTCTAAAATTGCATATAACTAATAAAATAGCTTCAAATGATATAAATCAAAAGTTGATAGAATCATAGAGTGAAGTGGACAAATCCTTTCTCATAGTGGGAGATTTCAACACACCTCTTTCAATTCCTGATAGGTCAAAGAGATTAAAAAAACTAGTAGAGATTCAGTGGCATTTTGTTGTGCCATAATTTCATATTTTTAAATAAAAAAATACAAATAACTGCCCCTCTGAACATATGGACTTGATCTAATCCCAGTAAAAAGCAAGGAAGCTTATGCTTTCTATAGCTGAGAAGCCTCATGTTATTGTATGCGTAATTTCCAGTAGGCAATTTTAAATTGTTTAGAGATCTTCTATATTATAACCAAATTTTATCCACTAATCTAGTGAAACCCACCCACTTTAAATATATTAACATAGAAGACTTGAACAACACAATTTATAAATTTGATTTAGTGAGCATAGAATAAAATCTGTGTCTAATAACATAAGCATACAGATTCTTCTACAGAACTCATGGAGTATTTATGAAAACTGACCAAATGTAGGCCAAAAAGCAATTTTCAAGAAATTTCTTCTAACAACTGGTATGTGACCACAACAAAATTGAGCTTAAAGTCAAAACATAAAAGTCATGTCTATACACAGAAATATAAAAATGTTATTACCAAAAATACTTCCATGTCATTTGATGAAAAATAAAAGGAACTTAGCTGCAAGTATTTACATGCTTCTTATTATTTTCCAGAATTGGTCATATGTGCTTTACATACTAATTAATCTACTAAATTAAATTACTACTAATTAATTTACTACTTACTCCTTTGAAGTGAGTATAATTATTATTCCCATTTTAAAGACGAAGAAAATGCGACACAGAGAGGTTATATAAGTTTACACAGCTGGTAAATGGCAGGATTCAAATTCAGGCAGTTCAGTGCCAGATTCCACACGCTTACCCCTATTCTTTGCCACTTCTCTAAAGACATGTGAGATCTTTCTGAGGAAATCCATAAAGCTTTATAGAAAGTGTTCACAGAGGCACCTGGGTGGCTCAGACAGTTAAGTGGCTAAGTGTCTGCCTTCATCTTGAGTCCTGAACCCAGAGTGCTGGGATTGAGCCCTTAGCCGGCTCCTTGCTCAGTGGGGAGCCTGCTTCTCCCTCTCCCTGTGCTGTCCCCCCTGCTTGTGCTTTCTCTTGCTATCTCTCTCTCCCTGTCAAATAAATAAATAAATTCTTGAAAGAAAGAAAGAGAGAGAGGAAGGAAGAAAGAAAGGGATGCCTGGTGGCTCAGTCTGTTAGGTGGCTGCCTTGGGTTCAGGTCATGGTCCCAAGGTCCTGGGATGAAGTGCCACATCAGGCTCCCAGCTCAGCAGGGAGCTTGCTTCTCCCTCTCCCTGCTGCTCCCTCTGCTTATGCTCCCTGGCTCTTTCTCTCTCTGACAAATAAAAAAATAAAATCTTTTTTAAAATTACAAAAAAAAGGGGCGCCTGGGTGGCTCAGTGGATTAAGCCGCTGCCTTCGGCTCAGGTCATGATCTCAGGGTCCTGGGATCGAGCCCCGCATCAGGCTCTCTGCTCCGCAGGGAGCCTGCTTCCTCCTCTCTCTCTGCCTGCCTCTCTGCCTACTTGTGATCTCTCTCTCTGTCAAATAAATAAATAAAATCTTTAAAAAAAAATTACAAAAAAAAGATATTCACACCTAATAAATTAATGGGATAGATATTTCTGATTTCTTAGAAATCATTAAGATATCAATTCTCTCCAAAATTGTTCTCTGTAAGTTCAATGTAATTTCAATAAAAAATCTCAATATGTTGTTTCTAGGAATTCAACAAAATGATACTAAAATTTATGTTAAAAGAGCAAGTGGTCAATAATGCTAAGACATTCCTGAAGAAGAACAAGAATGGCTTGCCCACCAGACTTATTATATACTGTATTAATTAGAGTAGTGTGGTGTTGACACAGAAATAGATAAATTTGACCAAAGGAGTGAAATATAATTTTTGCTACCACCTACTCTATAAAGAGCTTTCAACTTGTGAAGCAATTGTTCCCTCAAAATATCAAAAAACTTTGGTGAATAATTTTTACCTTTCTCCTCACAGTTTGTCAGACTCTAATTTCCGCAATTTGAATTAAGTATTGTATAGTTATTGTAGTCAGTTCCAATTTAGAAGAATATGGAACCCCAAAACTATTATACAGAGGGGGGGGCCACATAATTTTGGGTGCCAAATCAGGACACCTTTGAGAATGAGAAAGAGTTCCATTTATAATTAAATCATACCTGTTAAATCAGGATGAATAGTCACCCTAATTTCACTCCATTCTGTGCTCTTTTAACAACTATCAGTTATAAGCTCTTCTATCAGTTACGGGAACTATTTCTAGGCCAGCTGATAGTTTTTTCAAATTACTGGTCATAGAGTAATTTAAGCGCCATGATATATATCTTTTTATCATGAACCCACCTTGACCATTAAACCAGCCCAATACCCAGAGTTGAGCAGTAGATAGATACACAGTGGCATTTGAGACAATCATTTTGCAATCTCTTTACTTGTTTCCGACCTGCTTGTTTCTACCATTTGCAACCTCCTCCTGATTCAACTCAGTTTCCATTCAGTCTCCCTCCTTTACAATCTTATACCTGCTCAGCAGACTCAGCATTTACCTCTGGGCTCTCAGTCCTAAACTCTCAGTGCCCCTACAGGCATCGGCCTCACAACTTCCCACTGCTGTCCCCACAATCTCCTACCCCAGAAAGGCAGTTCTACCCCAACCACCCCTGAGGAGCCAGCCCCTGAGCACACAGCTAGGAAAGGTCCGAAATAAGATTTGAAATTGAATCTGTATGACTTCAAAGACCGTGTACTTAACCATTAGTAAGTGAGGAAAAGCTGTCATTTTGGGGAAGAACACTTAAATATAGATAAGGACCTGCTTAACAACTTCAATTTCCCATTCTAGAGCCATTCCATTCCTACGTGAAGACATAGACAAGGCCTAATCTCTAGCACCAATCTTGTTCTTTAAAGAAATACGAAGTTTGCCCAGTGCATACATCAGCCTTATCGCTGGGACCTGTTAACTAGGCTCTTGCTTTATGGACCAATGTATTGACCTGTCCCCTATTTCCAGTAAATATGAGTATCCAGTAAATATGAGTATAAAACATGGGCAGTGGGATCAGAGCCTTGGGTTCAAACTTTTTCCCCCTACTACGCATCCTTGTGACTTTGGACAAGCCAGTTAACCTCTCCAAGTCTCAATTTCTACATTTATAAAATGTAAAAAATAAAAATCTGTATTATAGGGATGAATGAACAAGATAATAAATAGTAGGTACTCAATAAAGAATAAATGTAGCATAGTTATTATTGATATGAATATAATGATATACCTGGTACTCCTGTTCCAATTAACAGTGTTTTTATTCTTTCTAAAAATAGCTTTAATGTTGCCATTGAAACAGATTCTTTGAGACTCAACCCCAAAGATGTACAGCCCAACCCCTATGGCGTCTGAAGCTTGCCCTCTAGAACGTTAGCCTGGTACCCACAGTCACAACCCACTTTGCTATGCCCTATCTTCTGGAGATAACTGAAGTATCTCAAAGCAAAGACTATGCCCATTCAGATCCCTGCAGATCACCTACCTCAAGTCTGTTCCAGATCGCCATGTGACCCCCAAGAAGTACGCTTTCAAGTCTCCAAGTTTCTAATCCTCTTCTCTCTGGCCCATCCTGCTATATCCATGGTAACCAATCCTATAACTTCTGCCAAATAAAAACATAATGTTAATACATTCATTGATTTGTGCATCATAAACTCAGCACAATTTGTGTTCAAGGGTAAGGTAAACTTTCCCAGTTTCCTAAGAGGGACTCCAGTCTAACCCAAAGCCACAAACATGGTGGGGCCAGAGCTCTCATTTATTCCAATCATTGCATAATCAACGTAGATAAAGAGACATAATCCCCTTGAGAGACTTTCAAGATCCTCCTTAAAGTGTGTTTCCCTCACTATTGTGGTTCTAAACTATAGCCACGGCCTCAAGACCAAATTACAGCCTTTGACGGCTGGTTTCAGTCTGGTGGTTACGGCAATGAATTTGGAGTCAGGAATCCTGGAGTCTCAGCCAACTATTCCCTGGGTAACCACAAGCAAGTTAGCTGCCCTTGTCTCAGTTTTTCAATCAGTCAAATGGGGTAATTTTTCCTTTCTTCCAACTACTTCAAAGGCATATGTTATGACAATTAATTAACCCCATGGCCACAGTAAGCTCAGAACTTTCCATGTAGTAACAAAGCTATTGTCAGCTTTTTTCCTTCAAGGTATAATAATTTAATCTTAGGATACTTTAGGTTTGGGATGTCTGAACATTACAGCTGGAGGTTCGTTCAGGGGTTTTCTTCTTTAGGGTTACTAAGCCACATATCCAAATGCCTTAGGGCTAGCTAAGGAGGCAGTGGCATCTTCCAAAATATTAAACCAAAAAGCCTGGATTCAGTTCAAGATAATAGCATTGCTAAATCACCCTGGTGACTTTCTTTAAAGTGTCCAGGCTTCCCCATAATATAAGAATCTGATACCATTTTTTAAAATCTTTTTTTAAATCTGATACCATTTGAGAAATATTCTAAAGAATATTAGTTTGATATTCACAGGTAAACAAAGTCCATCTCTGCTTCCAGTCTTAAGTTTAACACCAATATATTTCTTTATTTCCCATTTTTCTATTACTTTGGGTCCTAAAGGAATCTTCTTCCCACACTCCATATTTTCATGATTTTTTAACACTGAGAAATTTTACTAGCTCCTTGCATATAATCATGAACAGTTACATAAGTAAGAATCTACCTACAAAAGCTACTTTTACAGTTGCTTTGAGAAAGATACTACTTTAAGCTTGAGTTTTTATAGTTGATAAAAAGGATAGCCATTGGGAAAAGAAAGAAATTATACAGCTAGCAGATACACTATTCCTAAGAGAACTTAAATAAATTATTACTTATATTACTGATTTTCCTTCTTAATATTGTTTCACACCCATGTCACTTGAATAAGAATAAACTTTTGACAGTTTAGCAGAATATTAAAGTGTCACCACCTAATGTAGGTTAGGAATATATTCTAGGGGCGCCTGGGTGGCTCAGTGGATTAAGCCGCTGCCTTCAGCTCAGGTCATGATCTCAGGGTCCTGGGATCGAGCCCCGCATCAGGCTCTCTGCTCCACAGGGAGCCTGCTTCCTCCTCTCTCTCTGCCTGCCTCTCTGCCTGCTTGTGATCTCTCTCTCCGTCAAATAAATAAATAAAATCTTTAAAAAAAAAAAAAAAAAAAAAAAAAAGGAATATATTCTAGTCTGTTTTCTAGAATGGCTAGCTGACACCTGAAATAGAAAAAAAAATACCTCATAATACTCATCTCCCTTGGTATGAATAAATAAAACTTACAGTACCGACTATTTTCGTCAATTGTAGTCCACAACTTTAAATTGTGTTTTTCATTATTTTTTTTTCTTTTTTTTAAAGATTTTATTTATTTATTTGACAGAGAGATCGCAAGTAGGCAGAGAGGCAGACAGAGAGAGAGAGAGAGAGAGGAGGAAGCAGGCTCCCTGCCGAGCAGAGAGCCCCATGCGGGACTCGATCCCAGGACCCTGAGATCATGACCTGAGCCGAAGGCAGCGGCTTAACCCACTGAGCCACCCAGGTGCCCCTGTGTTTTTCATTATTAATGCATAAATATATATGTCCTAAAAGGACTCAAAACAGTTCTGTATTGCATATACATTAGATATCAGAGATTAAATCACTTTAAACCCCTATGGTATAGTGGAAAGCTTATTCATCAATTAGAAATTCAGCTTCCCAGCTTTTGGTTAAAGTCCTTATGACTTCAGGGGTGCCTGGGTAGCTCAGTCGGTTGCCTTCGGTTCAGATCATGATCTCAGGATCTGGGAATGAAGCCCCCATATCTAGCTCCCTGCTCAGTGGGTAATCCGCTTCTCCTTCTGCCTCTGCCCCTTTCCCTGCATTTGTGCTTGCTCGCTCTTTCTCTCAAATAAATGAATAAAATCTTAAAAAAAAATACAAAAAACAAAAGTCTGTATGACTTTCAAGTCTCATCTTGGTTCTGTCACTAACTCTCTTTGTGACATTGAGTGAATCCCTTCACATTTTGGGGATCCAACTTCCTGACAGTTATGGGTTGAATTGTGTATTCCCCAACCCCATAGAAATAAAGATATATTGAAATCTTAACTCTCACTACCAAATAATATAACATTATTTGGAAATAGGGCCCTTGCCCTATTTACTGTTTAGTTAAATTAAGATCATACTGGAGTAGGAGGAGCATCTGACTCAACATGACTAGTATCCTTATAAGAAGACAACCATTGAAGACAACCACACATGGAAAACACCATGTGACAATAAAGGCAGAAATTGGACTTAAAGAGTTGCAAGCCAAGAAATGTCAAAGATTGTCACCAAACAACTAGAAGCTAGGAACAGGCAAGGAAAGATTCCCCTACAGATTTCAGAGAGAGCATGGCCCTGTCCGTACCTTGATTTGAGGCTTTTAGACTCTAGAACTGGGAGACAGTAAATTTCTGTTGTCTGAACTACCTAGTTTGTAATACTTTGTTTTGGCAACCCTAGGAAATTCAAACACAATCTTTAAACTGAGAGGGCTGGACTCTGCAAGATTCATCCATAAATATACATTTATTATTTGAATTCAGGGGTCCACAAATTTTTCTTTAAAGGGTCAAATAATAAATATTTTAAGTCTTGCAGGTCATGTGGTTTCTGTCACAAATAGTTCTACTGATCAAAAATGTCATAGACAATAAATAAATAAACAAGTGTGGGTGTGTTCCAATAAAACTTTACTTATTGGACATTAAAGTTTGAATTTCATTTCCTTATATCACATAATACTGTTCTCTAAAAGAAAATTTTCCCCACCATACAGAAATACAACAATCATTCTTAGCTTTCAGGCCACACAAAAACAGCCAGGGGATTAGATTTGGTCTGCAGGCTACAGTTTGCAAAACCCTGCTTCAAGTTGTTAACATAAATTTGGCCGACTTGGTAGAAAAGCATAATAGAAAATCTATATGCAGCCTTTTATCCAAGACACATGAGCTATGCAACATGACCTCATGTGGATGCTGATAATTATGATCAGAAAACTATATTTCTCCATAATAAAATGATTTTTATAAAACTGTATTTTAAAATGCATATTTTTTTCAAGTTTTTATTTAAACACCAGTTAACATGCAGTGTCATATTAGCTTCAGATGTAGAATTTAGTGATTCATCACTTAACAACATCTAGTGCTCATCACAACAGTGCCCTCCTTAATACCCATCACCCATTTAGCCCTTCTTCCCACCCCCTCTACTCTAAAAACCCTCAGTTTGTTCTCTATAGTTAAGATTCTGTTTCCTGGTTTGCCTCTCCCTCCCTTCTTCTCTCTCTCTCTCTCTCTCTCTTTGCCTATGTTCATCTGTTTTTGTTTCTTAAATTCCACAATGAGTGAAATCAAACCATATATGTTTTTCTCTGACTTATTTCATTAGCATAACACTCTCTAGCTCTATTCACGTCATTGTAAATGGCAAGATTTCATTCTTTTATATGACTGAGTAATATTCCATTGTATATATATACCACATCTTTTTTTTTTTTTAATGTTTATTCGACAGAGAGAGATCACAAGTAGGCAGAGAGGCAGGCAGAGAGAGAGGAAAGCAGGCTGCTCGCTGAGCAGAGAGCCCGACGAGGGGCTCGATCCCAGGACCCTGGGATCATGACCTGAGCTGGAGACAGAGGCTTTAACCCACTGAGCCACCCAGGCGCCCCTATACCACATCTTCTTTATCCATTCGTCAGCCAATGGACATTTGGCTCTTTCCATAATTTGGCTACATAATAGTTTTTTTTTAACTACATTTCATTACTTTATCTCTTTAGTGATAAAATATTATCATTATATACTTTATAACAAATATTAATAATAACAAATATAACTATTTATTGAACAATTATAGAGTCACAACTACTCTGTTAAATGCTGTACACAGTTATCTCATTAATTGTATAATAATCCCATGAGTTACACAGTCCTTTATCCCCTTTACAGATAAGGCTTAGAAAGATTAAGTAATTTGCCTGAGGCCACAATAGTTAATACATAACTGAGCCAGGAATAAATCAGGTGATTCCTACTATAAGGTTTGTAATTTAAACTGCTTTATATACTGTTGTTAGTTTCTTGTTAAGGTTAATTTTAAATGTTCAAATTCCAAACATATATTGTAACTTACTATAATAAATTATAATGTCTCATAATTAATAATGACCCCCCCAATTTTATTAATAACAAATAAATAATGACCACTAATAATCAAATCTACATGGGGATTAAGGAGTGTACTTGTGATGAGCACCAGGTGTTGTATGGAAGTATCGAATCACTATATTGTACACCTGAAACTAAAATTATACTATATATTAGCTAAAAGGAATTTAAATAAAAACTTGAAAAAAATAATCAAATCTACAAATCATGAAAACAACAAAGAATAAAGAAGTGTACTTCATTCTAGTCATTAAATTAGATCAAATGTAACATTTTATTTCTTTGCCTCCAATACTGGAATTACACGAGAAAATGCCCAGCCTTGGTCTTAAACTACTTTTTTTCTGGGGAAAACAGAGTACACATGTAAAACTAGATACTATATTTTAATATACTCTTTTCTTACCACCCAATGAAAGAACAGGTAGCAGTAAAAAAACAAAAACAAAACCAAAACAAAACAACCAACTTTTTGATACCCTATGTGATTAAGTTCCTCATTCAAGTGCACTGACAGATGGCAGAAAAGAGAAGAAAGGATAGAGATGCCAGGGAGAGGGAGGATGTTGTAATCATATACAAAACCATCTGGATCCTGTCCCTCTATGACCTAGTGTTTGTGTTTAAGTTAAACCTTTTGTATCATCACCTGACAGATCACAGACCAAATTTCTAACCTGAAACATTCTTTCAGCAAGCACAGAGCAGCAAAGTATTCTTTGAGGAAATCATACACTTCATCTATATAAAGGTTAAGTCAATGAAATTATTAAAATAGTAGAACAGGATTTGAAGGCTTAACCTCCAAGGATGTCATCATGCCTGGCACACAGAACACACAATATGCCTTATATAAAATGTCCACAGAGTGCAAACACAGCAATCTGCTTTGTGTTACTTTCTAATAAATGTCAATGAGAAGAGTGTTTATAAATTGAAATTTGGAGGGGGGAGCAGATCTAGTAGCTTGCCACATGAAAATACATCCTCCTTGTCGATTCCAGGAAAATGTCAAATCAGTACAACTGACCCAAGACTCTTGGTCTTCTGCATTGACTAAGCTGCACATGCTATGTTTTTGGCAATATTCACAGCTATTTTGCAGTTGTGCAAATTAAGACACATGAAATAAACAATTTGCTTCAAAACAGGTTAGAATTAAAGTAAAAAATAAGATTCAGTGTCTTCTAGTTACCTTCTCTGGGATGGCAAGATTGTGGAGCTTAGTTTTGGTTTCAGTGTTTCAATGATGGCTATATATAATCAGTTCTCACTTCCACAGCTACAGCAGAATTATGGAACTTTCACAGCATCTTACTGGAAACCAGCTTTTGCCCACTTAATATGGTTCAACTGACTATTTATTTATTTATTTAAACATTCGATTAATTTATTTGAGAGAGAGAGAGACCATGAGCAGGGGCAGGGAGGGACAGAGGGAGAGGGACTCTCCACTAAGTAGGGAGCCAGACATGGACTCGATGCTGGGCTCAATTCTAGGACCCTGGAATCATGACCTGAGCTGAAGGCAGATGCTTAACTGATGGAGCCACCCCAGTAACCCTCAGCTGCTATTTATTAAGGACTTTATTAGATTTAGAAGTGAAAAGGCTGAATAAAGACAGACCCTACACATAAGGACTTGAGATTCTAATGAAGGGGGAGGAAGAGCCCTCAAAGCAGTTAATTTCAATTAAGTGAAGCTAAAAGATAAGATAAAGGTATTGAGTGCCAGGGGAAGCTGGAAGAGGGGCACTGAGCACAACCTGGAAGTCCAAAAAAGGCTTCCAGGAGGGAATGATGCCTAAAAGGAGTCCTGAAGGGGCAAAAGGATATAGCCAATTACAGAAAAAAGGAAAGAGCATCACAGCCTGGCAAACTGCAGGAGAAGGGACAACACCAAAGAAAGTTGGAAGAGTGTGCTCTGAGGAAAGGGACAAGAACTATTGGCCTAAAAACTCTAATTCATGGCCTTCCTTCACACAAAAAATTAAGTGTCTGGACAATGTTATTTTAAAATTTTAAATTCATGGGGTAAACTGTAACTGGGAAACCTATCACTATTATATGATGCCCTTATCAGTATGAAGAATTTGGTCCTAGAACGTCTATGAAAATTGATTTATTTTGACAATATGGCAAGATGGCAAAGGAGTAGGGGACTCTATTTCATCTGGTCCCCTGAATTAAGCTGGATGTCTACCAGACTACTCTGAAGACTCATGAAATCAGCCTGAAATGTAAGAAGATTTATCCTGATCTATACCAATAGAATATCTCCGGCAGTTGGTTTCGAGGTATGAAGCAAGGAGTTTTATGATTCTGTGGGCAGATATTGGAAGATAAATGGAAGGGGGAGGGAGCCTCTGGGATCCTGTGCTGCCAGAGTGCAAAAGCCTCTCCCACTAGGGACTGGGCACAGACTTGAAGACCAATAGTGGCAGGGAAAGGATTTTAGGGCAGCCCCACAGAATGAAACCTGGAGCTGCCAGGGCGTGTATGCAAACAGTGGACAACTGGTGATTTTAGAAGTACAAAGGGCAGGAGTGCTTTGGGTGGCTCAATCATTAAGCGTGTGCCTTCAGCTCAGGTTGTGATCCCAGAGTCCTGAGATTGGGCCCCAAATCAGGTTCCCTACTTGGCAGGAAGCCTTCTTCTCTCCTTCCCATTCCCCCTACTTATCTTACTTCTCTTGCTGTGTCTCTCTTTGTCGAATAAGTGAATAAAGTCTTAAAAAAAAAAGGAGGTTTATATTCCTTCAAAAAATTCTTGATCAGTTCAACATTAGAAAGATTATTAAAAAAAAAAAAAAAAAAAAAAAAAGAAGAAACACAAAGGGCAGAGACATGCCTGGACCTGTAGACCTGGAAGTGAGGGCTGGGAGTGCTGCTGTGGGGTGCACAACCCAGGATGCTGCAGTTTTTAGCAGTACAGACAAAAACAGAGGCAGTGTGGCTTGGGGGAACTCTTCTGCGATCTCTCTGTTCTGAGACAGAAATTTGGTTATGGATACTTCTGCTCTGACTCTTGGAAGAAATGCAGAAAGCCACCAGGGAAAGACCCCAGAGAACAAAAGACCCCCCAAACTGGTTTTCACTTAGCCCATCAGCCCCCTAAGGGGGCAGGACAACTCTGCCCAAATTGGGTTGCCTGAGTAACAGTGACATAGACCCCTCCCACAGAAGACAGGCTGAAAGATCAAGAGGCTGATGATCCTAAGGTCCCTATAAAATAGGTGCATCTTGCTTGGGTTGTGGTCAATAATCTGGACTCTGTACATTCCCTCAACCACCCTCAACAAAATGACTAAGAGGAGGAACCCCCAATACAGGAAAAATTCAGAGACTATGACCTCTGCCACACAACAGATGGATATGGATATAAGCAAGATGTCGGAAACAGAGTTTGGCATAAAATTTATGTGGACAATAGCTAGGTTGGAGAAAACCATTAATGGCAACATACATTCTCCAAGGGCAGAAGTGATAGCTGATCTGGCAGAACTTAAAAATGCTACCAATGAGATCCAATCTAATATGGATAATCTAATAAGGGTAAATGAGGCAGAAGAATAAATTAGTGATCTAGAAGACAAACTGATAGAAAAAGAGAATCAGGAGGAGACCTGGAACAAACAGCTTAGAATCAGTGAAAACAGAATTACAGAAATAAATGATGCCATGAAACATTCCCATGTCAGAATTAGTGGGATCCCTGAGAGAGTGGAAAGGGACTTCCACTAGAGACTAGAAGATATATTTAAGCAAATCCTAGCTGAGAACTTCCCTAACTTGGGGAGTGAAACAAGCATTTATGTCCTAGAGGCACAGAGAACACCTTCCAAGATCAAGGAGATTAAACCAATGCCCTGGCAAGTAATAGTAAAACTTGCAAATCTTAAAACCAACAAAACCATCTTAAAGGCAGTAGGGGGAAGACATTCCTTATGTACAGAAGAAGGAATATCAGAATAATGTCAGACCTGTCCACAGAGAACTGGCAAGCCAGAAAGGGCTGGCAAGACATATTCAGGGTACTAAATGAGATGAACATGCAGCAAGGCTGTCATTTAGAATAGATGGAAAGATAAAGAGCTTCCAAGACCAGCAAAAACTGAAAGAAGGGGTGCTTGGGTGGCTCAGTGGGTTAGGCCTCTGCCTTCGGCTCAGGTCATGATCTCAGGGTCCTGGGATCAAGCTCCACATTGGGCTCTCTGCTCTGCAGGGAGTCTGCTCCCCACCCCACCTCTGCCTGCCTCTCTGCCTGCTTGTGATCTCTCTCTCTCTGTGTCAAATAAATAAAATCTTTTTTAAAAATCTGAAAGAATATGTGACCACTAAGCCAGCCCTGCAAGAAATATTAAGGGAGTTTCTATAAAAGGAGAAAGACCCCAAGAGTGATATAGAACAGAAATGTATAAATAGAAGCAAATTCACAGGCAACATGATGTCAATAAAATCGTATCTTTCAATAATCACTCTCAATGTGAATGGCCTGAATGTTCCTATAAAATACGACAGGGTTGCAGATTGAATAAAAAGACAGGACCCACCCATATGCTGTCTACAAGAGACTCATTTTGAACATAAAAATGCATCCAGACTGAAAGTAAAGAGATGGAGATCCATCTTTCATGCCAAAAGATCACAAAAGAAAGCTGGGCTAGCAATTCTCATATCAGATAAATTAGATTTTAAGGTAAAGATGGTGGTCAGAGATACAGAAGGACACTATATCATTCTTAAAGGGTCTATCCAACAGTAAATTCTAACAATTGTAAATATCTATGCTCCCAACATGGGAGCAGCCAACTACATAAGCCAACTGTTAATCAAAATAAAGAGACATATTGATAGTAATACATTAATTGTAGGAGCCTTTCATACTCCATTCTCAGCAATAGACAGATCATCTAAGCAGAAAATCAACAAAGAAACAAGAGCTTTGAATGACACACTGGACAAGATGGACATCAAAGATTCACAGAACATTCCACCATAAAACAACAGAATATTCATTCTTCTCAAGCACACATGGAACTTTCTCCAGAAGAGACCACATACTGTGTCACAAATCAGGTCTCAAAAACACCAAAAGACTGAGATTATTCCCAGAATATTCTCAGATCACAGTGTTTTGAAACGAACTCAATCACAAGAAAAAGTTTGGAAGAAATTCAAACACTAGGAAGCTAAAGACCATCCTGCTCAAGAATGTTTGGGTGAACCAGGAAATCAAAGAACTTAAACAATTCATGGAAACTAATGAGGATGAACACACAGCAGTTCAAAACCTATGGGATATGGCAAAGGTGGTCCTAAGGGAGAAATACATAGCATTCCAAACCTTACTCAAAAAAATAGAAAAATCCTGAATACACAAACTATCTTTACACCTTAAAGAACTGGAGAGTCAACAACAAATTAAGCCTAACCCACACACAAGAAGGGAAATGATTAAGATTAGAGAAGAGATCAATGAATTAGAAACCAGAAATACAGTAGAACACATTAATGAAACTAGAAGCTGGTTCTTTGAAAGAATTAATAAGATCGATAAGCCACTGGCCAGACATCCAAAAGAAAAGAGAAAGGACCCAAATTAATAGAATTATGTATGAAAGAAGAGAGATCATGGCCAAGACCAAGGAAATAGAAACAATTATCAGAATTATTATCAACAGCTATATGCCAAAAAGTTAAGCAATTTAGAAGAAATGGATGCATTCCTAGAAACCTATAAACTTCCAAGGCTTAAACAGGAAGAAATTCACAGCCTGAATAGACCAATAACCAGTAATGAGATTGAAACAGTGATCAAGAACCTCCCCCCAAAATAAATAAATAATAATAAGAAAAAAGAACCTCCCAAAAAATAAGAGTCCAGGACCTGATGGATTCCCTGGGGAATTCTACCAAACATTCAAAGAAGAAATACTAGCTGCTCTTCTCAAGATGTTTCAAAAAATAGAAACAGAAGGAAAACTTCCAGACTCTTTCTCTAAGGCCAGCATTACTTTGATCTCAAAACCAGGCAAGGACCCCATCAAAAAGTAGAATTTCAGACCAATAACCCTGATGAATATGGATGCCAAAATTCTCAACAAGATCCTAGCTAATGGGATCCAACAGTACATTAAAAGGATTATTCACCATGACCAGGTGGGATTTATCCCTGGGATGGAAGAGTGGTTCAACATTCACAAGTCAATGTGATAGAACACATTAATAAGAGAAGATGGTCCTCTCAATTGATGTAGAAAAAGCATTTGACAAAATACAACATTTCCTGATTAAAACTCTTCAGAGTATTGGTATAGAGGGAACATTCCTCAATATCATAAAACCCGTATATGAAAAACTCACAGTGAGTATCATTCTCAATGAGGAAAAGCTGAGAGAATTTCCCTTAAGGTAAGGAACATGACAAGGATGCCCACTCTCACCACTATAGTTCAACATAGTACTAGAAGTGCTAGCAACATCAATCAGACAATAAAAAGAAATAAAATTGTATTCAACTTAGCAAAGAAGAAGTCAAACTCTCTCTCTTCACAGATGACATGATACTTTATGGGAAAACCCAAAAGACTCCATCCCCAAGTTACTAGATTTCATCCAGCAATTCAGTAATTTGGCAGGATACAAAATCAATGCACAGAAATCAGTTGCTTTCTTATACACTAACAATGAAACTATAGAAAGAGAAATTAGAGAATCAATTCCATTTATAATAGCACCAAAAAACCATAAGATAACTTGAAATAAACCTAACCAAAGAGGTAAAGGATCTATATTCTAGGAACTACAGAACACTCATGAAAAAAATCAATGAAGACACAAAAATATGGAAAAACATTCTATACTCATGGATCAGAAGAATAAACATTGTTAAAATGTCTATGCTGCCCTGAGCAATCTCTACTTTCAATGCCATCCTGATCAAAATGCCATCAGCATTTTTCAAAGTGCTGGAACAAACAATCCTAAAATTTGTATGGAACCGGAAAAGACCCTGAATCACCAAGGAAAGTTTGAAAAAGAAAAATGAAACTGGGGGCATCATGTTGCCTGATTTCAAGCTGTATTATAAAGCTGTGATCACCAAGACAGCATGATACTGGCATAAAACAGACACACAGATCAATGGAATAGAATGGAGAGCCCAGATATGGACCCTCAACTCTATGGTCAACTAAATTTCGACAAAGCAGGAAAAAATATCCAATGGAAAAAATACAGTCTTTTCAATAAATGATGCTGGGAAAATTGGACAGCTATATACAGAAGAAATGAAACTCAATCATTCTCTTACATCATACAAAAAGATACACTCAGAATGGATGAAAGACCTCAATGTGAGACGGGAATCTGTCAAAATCCTAGAGGAGACCATATGCAGTAACCTCTTCAACATAGGCCACAGCAACTTCTTTCAAGACATGTCTCCAAAGGCAAGGGAAACAAAAGCTGAAATGAACTTTTGGGATTTCATCAAGATAAAAAGCTTCTGCACAGCAAAGGAAACAGTCAACAAAACAAAGAGGAGACCCAGGGAATGGGAGAAGATATTTGCAAATGACACTACAGACAAAGGGCTGATATCCAAGGTCCATAAAGAACTTCTTAAACTCGCACCCCAAAAAACATAAATAATAAGTCAAAAAATGGACAGAAGACATGAGCAGACACTTCTCCAAAGAAGACATAGAAATGACTAAAAGACATATGAAAAAAACGTTCATCATCATTAGCCATCAGGAAATTCAAATCAAAACCACATTGAGATACCACCTTATACCAGTTAGAATGGCAAAAATTGACAAGGCAAGAAACAACAAATGTTGGAGAGGCTGTGGAGAAAGGGGAACCCTCTTACACTGTTGGTGGGAATGCAAGTGGTTACAGTCACCTTGGAAAACAGTGTGGAGTTTCCACAAAAAATTAAAAATTAGCTACCTTATGACCCAGCAATTGCACTACTGGGTATTTACCTCAAAGATACAGATGTAGTGAAAAGAAGGGCCATATGCACCCCAATGTTTGTAGCAGCAATGCCCACAATAGCCAAACTGTGGAAAGAACAGAGACAAATGGATAAAGAAGATGTGGTCCATATATACAATGGAATATTACTTAGCCATCAGAAAGGACGAATATTAAGCTTTTGGATCAACATGGATGGGACGGAAGGAGATTATGCTAAGTGAAATAAGTCAAGCAGAGAAAGTCGATTATCATATGGTTTCACTTATTTGTGGAACATAAGGAATAGCACAGAGAACATTAGCAGAAGGAAGGGGAAAATTAAGGGGGGGTAGGAATCAGAGGGAAGATGAAGCATGAGAGACTATGGACTCTGGGAAACAAACTGAGGGTTTTAGAGGGGAGGAGGCTGGAGGGATGGGTAAGCCCAGTGATGGGTATTAAGAAGGGCATGTACTGCATGGAGCACTGGGTGTTATATGCAAACAATGAAACATGGAGCACTACATCAAAAACCACTGTATGGTGATTAACATAACATAAAAACTTTATTTGTTTTTAGAAAACTAAAATGCTCCTTTGTCTCCTGGTTGGTGACATGGCTCTTGCCTGCTCTCAGGTCAGTGCCATCTTTGACTGAAAGCTTGCTATAATATCAGGAAAGACAAATGGAAACTCAATGACTTCAAATATTAAGTGCCTGAAAATTGTTGAAGATTTTTGCATCTATATTCATCAGAGATATTGGCCTGTTGTTCTCTTTTATTTGCAGTATCTTTATCTGATTTTGGTCTCAGGGTAGTGCCGGCCTCACAGAATGAACCTGGAAGTTTTCCTTCCTTTTCTATTTTTTGGAATAGTTTGAGAAGAATAGATATTCACTCTTCTTTTAAATGTTTGGTAGATTCCACCTGTGAAGCCATCTGGTTCTGGATTTTGTTTATTGGGAGTTTTTGGATTACTGATTCAATTTCATTGCCAGTAACTGGTCTGTTCCAATTTTCTTTTTCTTCCTGATTCAGTTTGGAAAGATTATATGTTGCCAGGAATTTACCTATTCCTTCAATGTTGTCCGATTTTTGGCATATAATTTTTCATAATATTCTGTCATAATACTTTATATATCTGTGATGTTGGTTGTTATTTCTCTTCTTTTATTTTATTTTATTTTATCTATTTGACAGAGTGAGGGAGACAGTGAGAGAGGGAATACAGCAGGGGTAATGAGAGAGGGAGAAGCAGACTTCCCGCAGACCAGGGAGCCCGATGCAGGGTTTGATCCCAAGACCCTGGGATCTAGACCTGAGCTGAAGGCAGACGCTTAACAACTGAGCCACCCAGGGGGCCCTCACTCTTTCATTTCTGATTTTGTTTATTTGAGTTCTCTCTCTTTCTCTCTTTTATTTTGTCTTATATTGTTTTGATGAGCCTGGCTAAAGACTTATCAATTTTGTTGATCTTTTCAAAGAACCAGCTCCTGGTTTCATTGATCTTTTCTACTGTTTTTTGTTTTTTGTTTTTTTGGGGTTTTTTTTTTTTTTTTTGGTTTCTATTTCATTTATTTCTGCTCTAATCTCTGATTTCCTGCCTTCAGCTCATTTTGGGTTTTGCTTATCATTCTTTTCTAGATCCTTTAGGTGTAAGATTAGGTTGTTTATTTGAGATTTTTCTTGCTTTTTGAGGTACACCTGTATTACTACAAACCTCCCTCTTGGAACAGTTTTTGCTGTATCCCAAAAGTTTTGGACCATTGTGCTTTTATTTTCAATGGTCTCTATGTATTTTTGATTTCCTCATTAATTTTTTGGTTGGGCATTCATTGTTTAGTATAATGCTATTCAACTTCCATAAATCTGTGCTCTCTCCAGATTTTTTCTTGTGATAGATTTCTAATTTCATAGCATTATGATCAGAAAAGATGCATGGTAAGACTTCAACATTTTTCAATTTGTTTTGTGACCTAATCTGTGATCTATTTTGGAGATGTTCCATGAAATTATGTATTTTCTTGTTTTAGGATGAAATGTTCTGCATGTATCTGTTAGATCCATTTGGTCAAATATGTCATTCAAAGCCACTGTTTACTTGTTGATTTTCTGTTTGGATGATATATCCGTTGATGTAAGTGAGGTATTAAAGTCCCTTACTATTATTGTATTAGCATGGATTCGTTCCTTTATGTTTGTTATCAACAGTTTTATGTATTTGGGTACTCCCATGCTGGGTGCATATGTATTTACAATTGTTAGAACTTCTTGTTGAATTGTTCCCTTTATGATTATATAGTGTCCTTCTTTGTCTCTTGTTACAGTCTTTGTTTTAAAGTCTATTTTGTATGATATAAGTATTGTTGCCCCAGGTTTCTTTTCACTTCCACTTGCATGACAAATGCTTTTCCATCCCTTCACCTTCAATCTTCATGCGTCTTTAGGTTGCAAATAAGTCTCTTACAGCAGCATATAGATAGATTTTACTTCTTTAAGCCATTTCATCACATCTTTTGATTGAACATTCAGTCCATTACATTCAAAGTAATTATTGATAGGTATGTATTTATTGTCATTTTGTAACTTGTTATATGATTGTTTTTGTAGTTCTTCTCTTGCTCTCTCCTCTCAGTGTCCTGGCTTTCTATAGAGCTATAGAGATTATTTTCTCTTTATTTTTTGCATTCTTTGTCCACTTTTTGATTTGTGGTTACCATTAATTTTGTATATAACATCTTATGGATATAGCAGTCTATACTAAGTTGATGGTCCCTTAAGTTTGGACCCATTCTTAAAATACCAAATTTTTACCTCTTTGCCCCCTGCACATTTTACATAAATGGTACTGACTTTATATCCCTTCATTTTCTGAACCCTTTGACTGATTTTTATAGATATACTTCATTTTACTGCTTTTGGGCTTCCTACTTTTCTTACTCTTGTTTATGGCCTTTCCTTTCCCCTCAGAGTTCTTTTTAACATTTTTATAAGGTTGGTTTAGTGGTGATGAATTCCTCTGACTTTGTCTGAGAAACTATACCTTGCCTATTCTGAATGATAGATTTGCTAGACAGAGTATTCCTGGTTGCAGGTTTATTTTCTTCTAGCACTTTGAATATATCATGCCACTCTCTTCTGGCATTTCAAAGTTTCTATGAAAAATCAGCTAATAGCCTTATGGGGTTTCCTTCGAATGTAAATGTTTTCTTTTCTCTTGGTACTTTAAAAAATTCTCTATCACTACTTTTTGCCATTTTAATTACTATGTGTCTTGATGTGGACTTCTTGGGTTAATTTTGTTGGGGTCTCTCTGTGTCTCCTGGCTCTGGATCCCTGTTTCCTCCCCCAGATTAGGAAAGTTTTCAGCTATTATTTATTCAAATAAATTTTCTGCCCCCTTTTATCACTCTTCTCCTTCTGGGATCCCTATGATGCAAATGTTGTTATGCTTGAAGGTGTTGCTGAATTCCCTTAATCTATTTTCATTTTTTTTTATTATCCTTTTTCTTTCTCCTGTTCAGCTTGTTTGTTTTCCATTACTCTATCTTCCTAGGTTGCTGATCCATCTTTCCGCATCCTCGAGTTTACTATTTATTCCATTAGATGTATTTTTTAATTTCAGTTATTTATTTCTTCATTCTGACTCATCCTTTTTTATATTTTCTACCTCATTGTTGAGGGTCTCACTGAGATCTCTCACTCTTTTCTCAAGTCCGGTGAATATATTTATGACCATTATTTTAAATTCTCTATCAGGCATATTACTTATCTCCATTTAATACTCTTGTGATTTTTGTCCTGTTCTTTCATTTGGGACATATCCCTCTGTCTTCTCATTTTGTCTAACTCCTTGGGTCTGTCTCTATGTTTTAGGTAAATTAGCTATGTCTCCTGCTCTTGGAAGTACTGGATTCATGAAATAGAGGTCCTGTATGCTCTCCAGTGCAATGCCACCTGTTCACCAGAACCCTGAATTTCATGGGTGTCTCCTGTTTGTGTTGCATGTGTCCTACTGTTGTGGCTGAGCTGTGTTTGCCTTCAATTCAGTACCATCTGCAATGCTCTCTTTACCTATTGTGAGCAGGGTTTCACCCCTGTGTTGTTAATGGGCCAGTCTGGGGCTACCTTTGGCTTGAGTTGGGTCAGACGAGGCATTTGACAGAACTCCAGACACACTAAACTCCCTGTGTTGTCTCCTGAGAAGCTTATGTAAGTGGGCAGGGCCTGGAGTCAGACCAGACATCTGCCCCAGCCCACTGTTAGGGCTGCAGTCTAAATGGTGTGTGTGGTTATCCTCTTCTCTCCCCAGGACAGGAGTCACTTTGGATTGGTGCTGGCCCCACTGTGACTACTTGCACACTGCCAGGCTTGTGGAGACACTTTGGATTGGCTTCTGCCAAGGGTGTGTTGGAGGGGGTGGGTCCACAAGAGAACACACAGGTGTGATGCCCTGTGTTAGCAATGTTTGAGCAGGTCTGCTATAGGAGGCGATCTATAGCCACTTTGGAGAACACTTTCTGAGGGGGGGTTGGAGGGGATGGGCCCATAAAAAAGCACAAGGGCAGGGTATGTTGTTAACAAGCTAGGTAGAGAAATTTTGTATTGTGCTGGTTCCCACAGGTGTCCATGTATCTAGTCTGGGAGGTAGGAGAGGAAAACGGTGCCCTCCAGCTCCTTTTTTCTTTGACAAGTCTCTCAATATCCCTGCCCCTCCAACACAGAGTCTGAGATTAGTAAAACAAATCTCCCTCCCATATATCCCAAGTGTTTTTCAAACTGACATTTCTATGCTGCATCTCAGCAGGGCTGTTTGTTATACTGTCTCTTTAAGGGCAGGATTCAGTTTCCTATCACCTTCAGGTTCTTCCAGAGCCAAGCCTGCTGATTTTTAACATTCTAGGTGTTAAGCTTCACTGATTTTAAGAACTTGTGATGTTAAAGCCCCTCTGTTTTAATCCTCCAAATGTTATGGGATTCATCTTCTCAGTACAGGTTCCCCCTGGCATGGGGTACCTGCTGCTCATCTTCCTTCTCTGTGCCTGCAGTATCCTTCCCTCCTGTGGATATTCTTACAGGTCAGCTTGGTTTCCAACCACATCTCCGCTTTCTCTTCTTCTTGATATGGCTTCTTCTCTAATTTAGCTGTGGAGAGTCTGTGCTGCCAGTTTTCAGGTCATTTTCTGTCTTATTTACACTAATGTAGGCATTATCTAGGTGTATCCATGGGACAAATTGAGCTTAGGATCCTCCTACTCTGTCATCTTCCCTAGAAGTCCTAGAAGCCATATTTTTATATGAAAGACATGATTTTCCACTGAATTCCAGTAACTGGAACAATTCTTCAAGTGTCATTCTTCAAGTGACTACAGTGACTACAGAAGGCGGCATGATCTCTTACAACCCAACAGTATGCAGTATGCTAATCATAATCTTATTTCCAGACCTTCCTCCAGGCTTTTCTCTCTGCCTGGAATGCTCTAGCTCCCCCTTTGTGCTCACACTCTTTGAGGAAGGCATAACTAATGCCCCACAATACACAGCTCTCCATTCATCCCTCAGCATCCCAGCTTACTGCCGTTAAATAGGGCTATGAACTCAATCAGGTCAATGGTCTGTTAACAGTGGAGAAAAGCATTGCGTCCCCCTTGGTCTTCCATTTTGGTGGAGAACATGACAGCCATGTGTGTTTATGGGGGTCCAGGTGATAGACCTGAGTCACCAAAAGTGTATAGTTGTCCCAGAGAAAAGACTTTACATAAGCAAGAAATAAACTTTCAAGGGTTAAGATACTATGGTTTTGGTGCTACTTATTACCGTAGCTTAAGCCTGACCCACACTGAATAATATACACTACTTACATCCCAACCCCACCCTAAACTTACTCCTTACATCCTTGATCTTTACCTCACCACCCACCTGTCTGAGAGGTTTCTTGTCAATCTTCAGATCATGATTCATCTGTTCTTGGCGATATCTAATGGCCATCCTTTCTTAAGATCTCACCCTTGATATTCTTTATTTTTGAGCTGTTTTTTACTTAAAATTATTCTCCTCATAATTTATACTTGCATATTTATAAATATGTCCACTTATTTTTTCTTGTCTTTATCACTAGGCTGAATGTAACACACAAGAAATCTATAAGACCATCTAGGTTTTACTTATTAAAAAAAAATAGATAAACTAGAACTTAGAACATCACTAGGTCTTAGAACAGTGTTTGTTGTTGTTGTTGTTGTTGTTGTTTTAGTAAATGAACATCATTCCATCAAAAGAACTACATGTAAGAAGAAGGAAGTCTGTTGTTCCATAATATGGACAATGGCATTAGAAAGACAAATCCCACTGGACTAGGTGGTAAGCTAGAAGTTTGTACAGAGACTTGACTACAAAATTTCTGTACACAGAAGAAACTCAAGGGTATAAAAAATTCACATCTAAGAGGAAAATCAACAAAGTCTTGGGCAAGTACTGAAAACCAGTTCACTATTACTATTCTCTCATTTTGGTAATCCTGTCTACAAGCACTAATGGTTTTTCACAGTAGGAAGGAGTGGGGACAGGGTCATTTGGAAGGTTCTGAATCTGACAGAAGATGGGAATAGATAATATGTTACCTAAGCAAAAACAGCAAATATAAATACCTAAGTCCTATACAAGACATTTACCATTTTGTATTTATCCAGCACCCAAATGTAGCCACATATACCCACCTTCTTAATAGCATCTCCCCTTAGGGATAATTCAAGTAGTGTGTAGTCTTAGTGGGGCACCGAGTGCCACCTCTCACTACCATTTCCCATTTCCAAAGAGGGAGCCTGTATCTTCCTTCATTCCTTCCTTCACTAACTCCCTGGTACACCCTGGTACCAGGCAATCAAACATCACTCTTAGGGCTGTAAATCCCAGTGAGTGAGCAATGCAAAGGAAGAGGGCACAAACAGAGGCCAAATTCACTGGGCCAAATTCGGGGCCCAAGAATCAGGAAGCTCCTCAGTTGAAACTTTGTTTAACTAAGGTACTGATGACAGAGATGCCCTAGCTCTTGTCACTTTCTCATAGTCCTACAGCCCCAAATCCCTGCCAGTGAATTCTCATTTGACTTAAGATATTTAGGGTTGGTCTTTGTTGCAGGCAACCAAGAACTTAGACCATGGCTGCTATATACAGCTATCTAAATTGTACTTTGTACAAGCAAACCCAGCAAAATAAAGTGTGGCTGAAATCCAGCCTGTGCTCCACTTGCTGAGTTTGTGGGGCTATATTCTGCTAAAGGAAAGGGTGGCATTTTCCAATTTCCTTAGAGGCAGGGGGTGGGCAGGGGCCCTGCCCCTGACTGATATATCCCCTTTTTTCAGTTGTAAAACAGAGGCCTAGAGATAAAGTCATTGACATATAAACTATGATTACAGTGATGGAGTGATACTACAATGGGCTATTCTGCTGCCTCTCTACCTGTAGACTGAACCACCTATTTATTCCTGCAAGGTAAATATGAAAGGACAAGAATGTTCTTGTACAATTCATCCTTCTATAACTGAGCTTACCACAGTCCCAGGTAGTTATAATTTGCATTCAAGTATTAATATGGTTGGAATTTTAATTCAAAATATATTTACAGATATCTAATATTCTGGTTATACTAGTTTTTAAATTAACCCTTCATATTCATCACCACTGGCAGAAAAACAACTCAAAGACCTCAAGAACTTCCCAAGTATCTTTAATTTCCCATAAACTAAATTTTTCCAATTTTATAGAGGTACTGCGGAAAGAGAAAGATGTCCAATTATGCTGTCCAAACTCTTATTCTAATCTCTTCAATATTCCCAGTTAAATAACTGTAAAAAAACTGTAAAAAGTTTTTACATTTCTCACATGTCTTTTAAATCACAGATTTATCTGGAGACTCTCACGTATTTATACCATGCCTGGTACGCAAATGACATTTATTGTTAACAAGGAAATTAGAGCACCACCAGTTCTTCTATTAGGAATCTAACAGTTATGCTGCTTTTCCTTTTACCATATTAAATCCTCCAGTCTTCTTTTTACATTACTTTAAGATGATCAAAATCTTTTGTTTCTACTTCTCCTTCCCGTAAAAGGAAATTAGATTTGTTTTCAGGCTTTAATCCTGATAAGATAAAGTGAACCAACTCTGTTTTCATTACCGCCCAGTCATTCCATCAATCACGAAAAGAATCACTGAAAGCAATCAGCGAGCAAGGTCAACAACACTCCACAGAGGATTGGTGCAATAGTACTTCAGCAAGACTGGGGGAAAAACTGGCTGTGCTTCACAGTCCTAAGAGGCCTAGTATGGCTTCTTAGGAAGTTGCCTATAAGCAGGAATGGGGATGATTGAGGGAAGGAAATTATCTTTATTATGCAGGTCTTCTGGTACTAAGTCAGTTCACGCAACAAAGAGCTAAAAGTTTCATTTGGAGGTTAGGGTCACCATCTCTCAGTACAGTGACTCAGGTTTTGGACTTTGAGACAAAGAGCTTAAGCTTTCACAGGTCCCGTTCTTCTCTAGCAGTTTGTGTTGTCATATGCAATAAAGAATTGTAGTATCTTTCACAAACATAGATACCAGTTGGGGTTAACTAGTTCTAAGTTACAGAAACCAACTTTACCTAACTTAAAAGGGACTTTAATGGAAGTGAGAGTTAAGAGAATCAAAGATGATGTTGAATTCCCAAGTTTGAAAAAGAATCCAAGATCCCCTGTTAGGGAGAAGAGTCTCAGAAGCAGGAATGAATTCTGACAGTTTGCCCCATCTTTTGATCTGAGATAGAAATTATGAGAAAAAAGAGTCTAACTGGCCTAGAATTGGCCATAGACTTTTCATCCTTTTGGCTTGGGCTGAACAGGGGACCTCAATTCTTGGCTTCATGAAGACTAGAGGGGGATGGTGGAGAGTGGTGATGTTAATTACCCATAAAGAATTTTGGGTATTGTTATCAACATAAGGGGCAAAGTACTGTAGGTGGCCAAGTTGAAAACAATGTCCGCTATGGCCTTAAAACAGAATTTTTTTTTTTAAGATTTTATTTATTTATTTGACAGAGAGAGAGAGATCACAAGTAGGCAGAGAGGCAGGCAGAGAGAGAGGAGGAAGCAGGCTCCCTGCGGAGCAGAGAGCCCGATGCGGGGCTCGATCCCAGGACCCTGAGATCATGACCTGAGCCGAAGGCAGTGGCTTAATCCACTGAGCCACCCAGGTGCCCCAAAACAGAATTTTTTTTTTTTTTTTACTCAAAGAGCACAACTTAATTTCAGCGAATACAGTGCCTGATGCATGGTAGCCACTCAATAGATTTTTTTTTAAAATATTTTATTTATTTATTTGACAGAGAGAAAGACAGCAAGAGAGGGAATACAAGCAGGAGTGGGAGAGGGAGAAGCAGGCTTCCCGTAGAGCAGGGAGCCCAATGCAGGGCACCATCTCAGGACCCTGGGATCAAGAACTGAGCCAAAGGGAGACATTTAATGACTGAGCCACCCTGGCATCCCTCAATATTTTTTTGAATGAATTTCTTCTTCAGTGCTATTTGTTCTCATCCCTTCCTTTATACCATTTATATTTCCTAGTTTTTATTAAGTATCCCTTATTCTAGATTGATGAAGTAGAACCCCCCCAAAAGAGAAAGTTCAGTGCAGTGGGGAGTACTGAAGCTTTTCTTGCTTCTGCCCTATGTGACCTTGGGCACAGGTCATAATGGCTTTGGGTTTAACTGCAAAATGAAGTGGTAGAGGTAGATGCTCTTTAAGAATCTGTCCAATTCTGTAAATCTAACATCATGGTCAGAAATATAAAGATGCCAAAGACTCAGCAAATTTAGAAAAAAAAAATGTTTATAATTTTCACAGTATGTAGTGGTTTTACCCTGAATCTGGACAGAAAGCAAAACCTAACTTACTTGGTAGTACTTAGGAGAAATTGCCAATATCATAGAAAATCTAGATCACTGTTATCAAACGTTGAAAAAAGGCAACAAAACCAATTTTTCAAATGAAATCCTACATTGAATCTCAATGTCTAACACAAGTAAAGGTCAAAAAGGTCCAAATGAAACAAAGAGGGATCTGTGGACCCCTATCCTCACACCTTCATCCATAAGCTCCTAGGAATACTATTAGAAATCCCTCACAAATTCCTGACTGAATATCCTGGATTTTCTGTACATTGTGACAGTTCTAAAATGAGATTACCAATTTCATTCATGCAAGAAAAATTAAGGAAAAGTATATATGCTCTCTTTCAATCATATTAAAAAAGAGACAATTGCTAGTCTATCAGCAACTTTAATTTGAAAACAAAATAAAATCTAACAGCAGTTAATCTCCTATGCTACTGTCAACAAGTAATATACAGACTGAGACTACTCTATCAGTGAAAACTTAGCTTCCAAAGTGTTTTAATAATTTAACAAGCTAAACTGTAATACGAAACCTCTCCAATATATAAATCGAAAGCATTTTAAAACTTTGCTTACAATTTTTGTACACTTTAGCATGACTTCTTTATCCCATGAAATGTTTTTCCTACAGTCCTGCTTCAGAGGAAAGATACATATCTCCAAAGCCAAAGTAATTTAGCATATCTATATTTATGTATCTGTATCTACCTATATATCTGTATATATCTCTATCTATATATAGAGAGAAAACATCCTGTTCTTAATCACCAAAGAGGAAATTACTGAAAAATATTAAATGACATAAACACAAATTGTCATCTTTGTGACTAGATAGTGACCTTAGCCCTAGCAAAGAAAAGCAATTGCTCTTTTCATAAAATCTATTCAATTCTCTTCTTGGAAATATGATAATCAAAATCACTAAGATATACCCTATCAACTTAGACCACAGGTTTCTACACACACAATGCAACGAGTATTTGAGTATGAGATCTGCAAAGTTCAAACAGCCTTATTATTTTTTTTTAAAGATTTTATTTATTTGACAGACAGAGATCACAAGTAGGCAGAGAGGCAGGCAGAGAGAGAGGGGGAAGCAGGCTCTCTGCTGAGCAGAGAGCCCAATTCGGGGCTCCATCCCAGGACTCTGAGATCATGACCTGAGCCGAAGGCAGAGGCTTTAACCCACTGAGCCACCCAGGTGCCCCGTCCTTATTATCTTTATTAACACTAATGTACAGAAGAGAACATCATTTTACCTGAGGTAAAGGATTACTCTTGAAAACATAAGATTCATGTAATTAATGTATTGAATAATTAGTAAACAATGATGTCATATTTTGGGCAAAGTAAAAAGTTATGAAGATTTTTCTTTAAGACATTCACTGCAGGCAGTAACAAAAAAATATATTTCAGTCATTGGTAATCCTACTGACCTCTTCTGGCAAGATACAAGTTTTGAATTGTCTAGGTACAACCAATGAGATGACATGGGCCTATTACAAGGATTTGTGTCTTACAAGCGAGAAGGAAGGCAAAAGTCATCTCTCTGTTTAAAAAAAAAAGTCTCTCCTCTATTTCCTCCTCTATCCTGACTCTGCTAGACCCTTCTGAGCTCAGGAATGACTTGTGAGGATGAGGGGGGCAAGCCTTCCTGGTACCAACTGGTGGGAAGGCCTCTGGTGCGTTCAAGCAATTGAGTATAATGACTTTCTGCTTAGTGATTTATCTTTCATTTACTTTTCAGAAGTGACCAAAATATGACACTAACTGAAAATCAAGTGATGTAAGCTGAGATAGGCAGAGGCTAATTATATTCGGCTTTGAGTTTAGTTTTATGATGCTTTAAGAAGTCCTTGAGGGCATTTTAAAAAAGGGATGACATGGTCTAAATTTCAACAAGATCCCTATTTTTAACAGGAAAGACTATAGGGCAGAGAAAGTAAAAGCAGGGAGACTAGTCAAGTGATCATTATAGAAAATCCTAGTGAATGATGGCTTAGATTAAGGTACTAGAAAGTAGGAGTAGATAGATTCTGAGTTTATCAGTTATTTCTGGATACTAGTAATCAAATACCCAACCCAAGATGTCTTATATTTGTGTGCTTATTTTACAGGAAGCTTAGTGCCAGAACAGCCTCAAGGATATTATCGAAGAATCACATTCTTCCAGACTAATTATCTTTGACCTCAAATTGGAAGTTGTTAGGTAACTGCCACTAGCAATTAAAAGACTACATGCTCCTTATTCACACCTATAGAGAGGCTTGCTATTTCAAAACCCAAGATCCCTCTTTGCCACAGGGCCCTAGCCCATATTTATTTAAACCTGCCCATCCATCATCCACTCATCTATATGAGAGATCGAGTTATGATTGACTAAAGCAGAGCCCATCATGAACTGGGAATGGGGTTGACTTGCCTTGAGTTAGGCATATATGAAAAGGTAGTATGAGGGGAAAAAATGGTGATTTGTTAGAAAAGAGTAAGGGGGAAATAGATGCTGGGTAGGCAAGCAGTGGTATCAACTACAAGGGGTACACTTTGAAGGTGGAGTTGACAGGGCTTGCCACTAGATTAAATACCAAGAGCAGATTTCAAGAACAGTTCTTAATAGTGTTGGCTTCAGCAACTAGGAAGAAGGTGGGGTATTTATTGAGCTGGTAAAGACTGGATGAAAGATCAGGTTTGAGAATAATCTTCATTTCCATCCAGTTAACTTTAAGATACCCTTTAGATACTGAAAAGGTGAGCAAGTTGTTAGTGGTAAGAAAATTTAGGACTCCAAGGAGAGGCAAAGACTGAAAATAGAGAATGAAATCATACAATGCAGTTTTTTTTTTCTTTTTTTAAGCAACTGAGACTGGACAAAATTACTGAAGAGAATATAGTATGGATAATAGAGCAAGAAGTGGTTATAGGATAGAATCTAGACCTATGAGAAGATTTAAAGTTGGAATACAACTAGAGCCATTAAGGCAGCTAGAAAACTCAAGTCTAACTCCCCAGCATCTTCTGTGTGAGTAGACGGAGAGTAGCGTAAATTATTAGCTCTCTGCCAAAGAATGGAAGATGTTCCCTCGCTCAACTTAGCTGTGGAGCAGAAACGATATGGCTATCTTTAAAAAGTACAGAATAGATCATGATATGCCATAACATGGCATTTTTAACATACCATACAATCTTTCAAGAGTGTTGGCTCATTATTATAGTTCTTTAAATTAAACATTTAGTAGAAATAGGAAGAAGAGATATGGCATCCAGTGGCGGCAATTCTAATCCAAGGCCTGATGAAAAATACTGACCATTATTACATCTACAATTTGAATTCAAAACTATTTCAAGTGGAATTAAGTGATTATGGAAAATGACAAAGAAAAAAAAAAACAACCCTGGATACTAGGCTTTATCTGACACCTATAAGCTATACAACCATGCCCCCTTTCGCTTATTTTTTTTTTTTTAAGATTTTATTTATTTATTTGACACACAGAGAGAGATCACAAGTAGGCAGAGAGGCAGGCAGAGAGAGAGAGAGGAGGAAGCAGGCTTCCTGCCAAGCAGAGAGCCCGACGCGGGGCTCGATCCCAGGACCCTGAGATCATGACCTGAGCCGAAGGCAGCGGCTTAACCCACTGAGCCACCCAGGCACCCCTCGCTTGCTTATTTTCTGAGGTGGTTTTCTATTTGATGAAATGTTTACAATAGACAGGCCCTTCCTACCTGCCTTGGCAGGGTTGTTGTGAAGATCAAAATTGAAGAAATCTATTAACTATAAAGTCCCACAAAAATAATTTTCTTCAGCTGCTTGACTTGTCTTTCTACCATTGACGGCTTCATCATCCTGATACTAAATACCAATTTTCAGGTACTCAATCCTTAACAGAAAAGAATACCCAAACTAAATTTTGAAATTTCATTAAGAACAAAACACCAGATACTCATGAAAACCCATTAAAGCCTCTGCCCAATGCCTTTAAGGTTTCAAAATCGTACCTTGCACCAATTTAAAGTCATATGAGGTGGGCACCCTTCTGGGTAATATCTGACACTGTCAAAGTGACTACTGATATGGCGTCTAAAGATAATCACCAACCAGAGTACTGAGAACATATACATCAAAATATTTCTTCACTTGCCACAACAGTAGCATGGCTGCCTGTGCTGCACTACAGGACTACAAAAATATAAGATGCTTTTACACTTTCCCAAGTTCTTTCTTACTCCTTAGTCTACCTAAATCACCTAGCAGTTCTCCAGGTAGGCAAGGCAGACATAAGCTTGTCTTAGGAGAAGAACATGTTAAAAATCATTCTGAGGCATAACTTAAAGTGTATTTCAGGCACCCAATTTTATTTTGGTGTTAATACATCATGCTACATAAATTTTACACTTTACTCAACAGTTCTAATTCTCCTTCTGAATAAGTAACACATTCAAGTTTGAAAATATTTCTCATAAAAACTGTACATTAGCTTCATTCTAAGTCTTATGAGGAAGAATCCTTTACCAACTAAATTATATCTCCCACTCACAAAAGTAGATGTGACAATGATAATCACTTTGTAGAATCTTATACTAAATGAATCTATTATGTGTACCTGAGAATATGCCCATGTTAACAAAGTCTCTTGATCCTACTTCACCAATTTTGACAGAGGACACTGACTATGATTAAACCACTTGGTTTTCAGTACTAATAATACTCTATCAACTATTAATACTATTATTAATGGCTCAGGAACTAATTACATCAATTGAAAATGATTAATATTTTTAAAACACAGGTTTTAAAGGGTCACCTGAGAGATGTCAGCAAGTGTTTCCTAAGATTTCAAAATACAGATGAGATTAAGGTTAAATGTAACTTAAAAGAAGTAACCTTATGAATAAGATCAACATTAAATTGATGTGGTTAAAAAAAAGTGCTGAATCGGGGATCAGATGAATTTACTGTCTCTATATAATAAAGTCCTAGAAAATCATAAATAGCTTGAGAAAATTAATGATGGGAAGCAAAAGATCAAGACTTCTGAACCAAACCAAGATTAGATCAAAACATTTATTTTTTGTGTGTTACAAAAACAAAAATAAATCCCAACAGGTAATGAAATAAACTTTTTTTTTTTTTTTTTTTAAGTGTCCCGTCCTGGGTTCTCTGACTTAGAATTTAGTACAGTTCAAGTTTAGGTTGCTTCAACACTTCTTCTGGATGCTATGAGGTCTCCATCTTATAACCATGTTTCTCTAGTTCAGCTCTATAATAAAACACAAAAGAACAACATCACTGGACATTCTTTATGATAAATTAAAGAAACAATGTTTTTAGAAATACAACTAATAAAACAATGAGCTAAGCCTAGGCACAAATATAAAATACTACCAAGTAGCTTTTACTTTACACCCTTAAAAGAAATCTGTGCAAGAAGGAAGCTGAATGTGAATAAACATTAATGCTAATAAAATTCTACTTTCCCATTAGTAAACCTAATTTTATATTCCTTAATTTTCTGATAAAACTATTTAAGGAAAAAATGTGAGAGATTAACTACTATCTTCCAAACATCTTTGAAATACCATACAAATGTCCTGTTCCTAATATTTAAAGAAATTTTAAGAATTATCAACCATATGGCTAAGAACACAAGACATCTGATATCAGATTTTTAGGAATTTTATAATCCTAATAGGTATTATTGCTATTTACACATAAAGAATAAACAGACTGCTTTCCATATTGACATATATCTATTGCTCTAACCCAGACAAAAGTTACCAAATTTATTTTTTCTTTTTTTAAGATTTTATTTATTTGACAGAGAGGGATCACAAGTAGGCAGAGAGGCAGGCAGAGAGAAAGGCAGAGAGAGAGGAGGAAGCAGGCTCCCTGCGGAGCAGAGAGCCCAATGCAGGGCTCGATCCCAGGACCCTGAGATCATGACCCAAGCCGAAGGCAGCGGCTTAATCCACTGAGCCACCCAGGCGCCCCCAAAAGTTATCAAATTTAAAAGTACATGCGACTTATTCTGCATTAACTATATGTAGACAAAACATATATAATAAGTTACAAAATGCTAAACAAGATTTTACTTAAAAAAATTTTAAATGGGTATTAGAAGAGAACATAGGCAGTAACCTCTTCGATATCAGCCACAGCAACTTCTTTCAAGATATGTCTCCAAAGGCAAAGGAAACAAAAGCGAAAATGAACTTTTGGGACTTCATCAAGATCAAAAGTTTCTGCACAGCAAAGGAAACAGTCAACAAAACAAAGAGGCAACCCACAGACTGGGAGAAGATATTTGCAAATGACAGTACAGACAAAAGGTTGATTTCCAGGATCTATTAAGAACTCCTCAAACTCAACACACACAAAACAGATAATCATATCAAAAAATGGGCAGAAGATATGAACAGACACTTCTCCAACGAAGACATACAAATGACTATCAGACACATAAAAAATGTTCATCATCACTAGCCATCAGGGAGATTCAAATTAAAACTACATTGAGATACCACCTGACACCAGTTAGAATGGCCAAAATTAGCAAGACAGGAAACAACGTGTGTTGGAGAGGATGTGGAGAAAGGGGAACCCTCTTACACTGTTGGTGGGAATGCAAGTTGGTGCAGCCACTTTGGAGAACAGTGCGGAGAGTCCTCAAGAAATTAAGAACGGAGCTTCCCTATGACCCTGCAATTGCACTGCTGGGTATTTACCCCAAAGATACAGATGTAGTGAAAAGAAGAGCCATCTGTACCCCAATGTTTATTGCAGCAATGGCCACGGTCGCCAAACTGTGGAAAGAACTAAGATGCCCTTCAGAGGATGAATGGATAAGGAAGATGTGGTCCATATACACAATGGAGTATTATGCCTCCATCAGAAAGGATGAATACCCAACTTTTGAAGCATATGGACGGGACTGGAAGAGATTATGCTGAGCGAAATAACTCAAGCAGAGAGAGTCAAGTATCATATGGTCTCACTTATTTGTGGAGCATAACAAAGAACACGGAGGACATGGGGAGATGGAGAGGAGAGGGAGTTGAGGGAAACTGGAAGGGGAGATGAACCATGAGAGATTATGGACTCTGAAAAACAACCAGAGGGTTTTGAAGGGGCGGGTGTGGGGGGGTGTGGGAGGTTGAAGAACCAGGTGGTGGATAATAGGGAGGGCACATACTGCATGGAGCACTGGGTGTGGTGCAAAAACAATGAACACTGTTACGCTGAAAATAAGCAAATAAAAAAAAAATTTTTTTTTTTCCTCCCTATTACCCACCACTTGGTTCCCCCAACCTCCCACCCCCACCCCTTCAAAACCCTCAGGTTGTTTTTCAGAGTCCATAGTCTCTTATGGTTCGCCTCCCCTTCCAATTTCCCTCAACTTCCTTCTCCTCTCCATCTCCCAATGTCCTCCATGTCATTTGTTATGCTCCACAAATAAGTGAAGCCATACTTGACTCTCTGCTTGACTTATTTCACTCAGCATAAGCACTTCCAGTCCCGTCCATGTTGCTACAAAAGTTGGGTATTTATCCTTTCTTAGATGTCCATCAACAGATGAATGGATAAAGAAGATGTGGTATAGATACACAATGGAATACTATGCAGCCATCAAAAGAAATGAAATCTTGCCCCTTGCAACGAGGTGGATGGAACTAGGGGGTATCATGCTTGGTGAAATAAGTCAATCGGAGAAAGACAACTGTCATATGATCTCCCTGATATGAGGACGTTGAGATGCAACATGGGGGGTTAGGGGGATAGGAGAAGAATAAATGAAACAAGATGGGACTGGGAGGGAGACAAACCATAAATGACTATTAAAAAAAATTTTTTTAAATGGGTATTAAAGACCTCAAAAATTTATAAATATATACCCAATATATACAAATATATATATTGTAAATATACAACATAAATTTATATTTCATATAAATTTACTTATATTTATAATTTATATTTTATATAAATAGATATTTTATAATTTAAGTAATTTATTCAACCTGAACTTTCAGTCATCCTTATATACTGCAACTTTTCATCTGGTTTGCATAAAACAGATGCACAACAAAGTTTAGCTCTATAGTCAATTTCAGCTAAACTACTACTCCAAGTACCATCAGTAACTTCTCTGCCACAATTCAATTTTATAGAAGTCTACAACAAAATTATTTCAGGGCCAAAAGTATGATAAAACAGTGTATAAATGTAAAGTATGATTAATGTGCCCCACGCCATTATATCTAGTAAGATAAACTGACATTTGTTCTCCAGTATAATTTAGCTTGGACACTATCACACTATCCAATGTAAACACAACACAAAAAAACACATGTAGGAATGATGTATATTTACTATTCATTTATCCAAATGTCACTAAAATATTTACAGTTATTTATAATACAGAGATCTAAAGTCCATGAATAATATTAAATCCAGAGATTATTCAGAAAAAACATTTTTATCTTCTGCTCAGGTGTAGAGGATAGTATGGGCCGGTGGTAAATCACCCCTTTAGTAGTCTAAAGATCAGCCCAAGTTTCTGACACTGCTCCTTCCTTTGCTAAATTTAACCAAAATGCTTCCTTTGCTCCCCCCCCAATCCCCTTCCAGGAGATTAAAGATTTTATCTGTTCTTCATGTTTTCTACTTAAAAAGGAAATAATTTTAAAAGTTTCTTAATAGTCTTCTGCCGCCTTTAACAGAATCTATGTAGATTTTTCACATTCTCTTATTCTACAACAACAAAAATCCTGGAAAGTCAGCTTACAATTTAGATAACAGGTACACCAAATCTGTCCAGGTTTGCATCTGCCTTCCTGAGAGGAGGCAGTGACTAATTACATTTGTAAAAGGAGAATATGATATGCTTCTCTATTTTTAGAGAAGATGAAAAGGTTTTTTGCTAGAATTTAGGACATATAAAAAATCAAAAGGAAAAACAAATCGAGGTACTAAGTACAAAACACAAAATTATACAAACACACCAGTATCATCATCAGTGTGTGGAATGAAAAAAATCTAACAAAGAGATGAGAAAGAAATCCAGCACAATTGGAACAGTATCACAGGACACATATAGTAACTGTACACTATTTGAAACAAAAACAGCACCTTTCCTTTTTCAACAAAAACAGAAAGACAACCACTGGTAGGTTTGAGAACTCTCTTTTTATTTAAGAAACTACTCTGCTATAGGACAGTGGCTATATTTGACGTGGGAATCAGAACAATATTGGCTTCTTGGATTTTTTTTATGTAACATGTGATGCAAGGTCAGGAAAACTAATCCCACCCATTTCTACTGAATGTGTCTCTGAATAACTCCAAGAAGAACTAAGAGTCATTGTTTTTGCTGCTTCTGATTATTTTATGACTTTTAGTTATTTGGAGATACAGGTGGCCTTTTTCTTTCTACTTCTACTTGTTATAGGTATTTACAGTGAAAGAGAAAAACATGGAAAGCGGAAGGCTAAGACATGTAGCTAATAAAAGGCAGATTCAGAGTTGGAACCCAGGGAATCAGAATGACTCTAGAAAATGTACTGCCTCTCTGAAGCTAGGGATAAGGACCCATTTACAATATCAGAACACAGTAAAATATGTTCTTTACTATGGTTTATAATATCACATTGAGCCTGTGAAAAATGCAGTATAGAACAAAAGGTACTGCATCATTAAATTTATTATAAAACATCTCTCTTTTTGAACAAATGTACTAGACTAGAAAATTAGAAGACTGCAGTAGAACTGCTAGATCTTGATTTGAGCAAAGTATGATAGTTTACTTACATAACTCTGTGGCCAAGATAGATACATATGGGTTGAATCAAAATAAAATTAGGGAGGGAAGAGTTATCTCTACAACAAATGGTACTGGTATAACAAAAGAATGGAGTTGGACTCATTTCAAACCATGTACAAAACTTAATTTGAAATCGATCTTAGACCTAAATGTAAGAACTAAAATTCTAAAACTGTTAGAGAAGAAAATATGTGGATAGATTTCCTTGAATTTGGCAATAAATTCTTAAAAAGTAGATAAACTGGACTTCATCTGAATTAAAAACTTATGTACAAAGAACACTATAAGGAAAATGAAAAGAGAAGTGAGCAGAATGAGAGAAAATATCTGTAAATAATAAGTCTGATAAGGGCTTAGTACTCAGAATATATAAAGAACTCTGACAACTCAACAACAAAAAGAATAGCAACCCAACTTAAAAATGGGCAGAGGACTTGACTAGATTATTTCTTGAAAGAAGATATATAAATTGTCAACAAATACACAAAAAAAGGCTCTTCATTAGTCATTAGGGAAATGCAAATCAAAACCAATCCACACCCACTACGATGGTTATAATAAAAAAAGAATAAAGTTTTGATGAGAATGTGAACAATTTAGAACCTTCATACACTATTGGTAGTAATGTAAAAGTGTGCAGCTGCTGTGGAAAACAATTTGGCAGTTCCTCAAAAAGTTAAAGAGAATTATGATATGACCCAGAAATTCCACTCCTAGGATTATATCCCCCAAAGCTGGAAATAGGTAATCAAACAAAAACTTGTTCATGAATGCTCATAGTAACACAGTTCACAGTAGTCAAAAGCTGGAAACAACCAAATGCTCATCAACTGATGAATGGATAAACAAACTGTGGCATATCATACAATGAAATATTATTCAGCCATTAAAAGAAACAAAGTACTGATACATGCTATGGCATGGATGAAAGGTGAGAACATTATGCTAACTGTAAGAAACCAGACACACAAGATCACTTATTATATGATTCTGTTTTTATGACTTATCTAAAACAGGCAAATCTATAGACAGAAAATTAGTAGTTGCCAGGGGCCAGGAAAAGAAGAATGCAGAGTGACTGCTTAACAGGTATGGTGTTTCCTTTTAGAGTGATAGAAATGCTTTGGAATTACATAGAGATGATGGCTGCAGAACACTGTGAATATACAAAATGCCACTGAATTATACACTAAATGATTAGTTTTGTGATATATGAATTTTACTTCAATCAATCATATTAAGTAAATTTGCACATGAATATGAAAAAGTACACTCCCATCACCCCAATCTCCTTTCCAGTTTGAGAATCACCAATCTTTTGGGTCCTGGCATTCTGGTTCTAATTTCTGCTGAGTTATTCAACATTGGTGGAAAATTAATGTTGATAAAATTAAACCCACAAAAATAAAAAATAGCAAATATGCTTCTATTTAACTACCTTTGTAAAGAAACTAGAAAGAATAAAAGTTCTATGCAATTACACAAAGTATTCATGTTTAGAAACACAGATGAAGGTAGTAGGTTTTCCTTTTCATAATTCAAAAATGTATTTCAAAGATTAATGATCTTTTAAAGAGGTCAATCATCATATGTAAGTTACATATTCCATCTTTACAATTAATACTAAGCTATATAAAATCTGACTTAAAACTTACCGTAACTGATTGGAGAAGTCATCCTCTACATTGTCATCATCCCAATTATCCTCCCAGACATGTGCATCTTCATCTTCATCTAAACCAGCCCAATCTAAAAACAGAAACAGATGCTGTCTAAATACTTCTCACATGTTATTTCCATAAATAAAGAAACTTCAGAAAGTTTGCCACTTAAGACACAATTCAAAACATCTAATACCATATCTATAAGAAATGGTAACCTTCCTCTTTAAATCTCAATTCATGCTTATTCTCTCAATTCTTGAATTTGCAGATAATCTAAAGCAGAAGTTAATACAAAAAAATTCCATTTGCCATGAAAATGTATTATAATTTCAGGAGGATATTTACTTTCCTGATTTTTACCTTGGGCTAATTTTTATAAGGTCTATTTCACAATCTTCCAAAATACAGCACCAATGATGGGAAAGTAAACTGAGGAAAAACTGCTAAACATAAAAAATGATAACTCATACATAAAAAAAAAATGGACCAAATTACAAGCATCATTTGCCTATCATCAATAGAAAATTTTTAAAGGGAGGACAAATATAGATACGTACAAAGAGGAATGTTACAGTTTTTAGTTTTCTCAATTTCCTTTTTTGCTTCCTTCCCTTTTGACGACAGGGAGAGGGGTTAAATTTTAGTTTTTTTTTTAGAATACTCAGAAAACTTATGAAGCTAACACTTCCTTCAACACCTCCTTCCCTACTACCTCAGACATTCACATTATCATTTCTTACCTATACAATGGCAATATTCTTCTATCAGGCTCTTCTTGCTTCTACTCTCTTGATCCTGATAAAAATCTAGCCTCCTGGGTTATAATGTCATTATATATTCTTCTTCTTCCTTTTTTTTAATGTCATCAAACCATCTCAGAAGAGAGTTTATGCATACTTTGTTGTCCTACTTAAGATGCACCGCCTGCTATAATCTTGACATAGCTTTATTACAAAAAATTGTATGATTTTGCATAATGTATTTGTTTTAAAACAAGTATTTTAATTATTTAAATTTAAATCCACTGGGATGATTCACTCATGTTAGTCATGCAGCTTCAACTACTCTCTTATACACATTTCCCCCTTGTAAAAAATAACAGTGAAGAGCATTCACAAGATCTTCGTTTTTATTCAGTCCTAACTTTACTTCACATTTTGAAATTGCTTAAAATTTTCTACCAAACATATGCGGTTCCTCTTTTCTTTGTCTTTCTGCCATCTTTTGACCCTATTACTTGGTCTGACATCTACTTAATTAAAATACCTTAATTAGTTAAAATACCATTCCCCATTAAAAGGAACTATAGATCTCTGAAGAAATGGCTGGTAGCAGATCTGGAATAAGGAAGTTAACAGGGAAGTTTGGGATTTCTTTTTATAAACATGTCAGAAGGTACTAAAACTGGCTTAAAGTTGTTTCTACTGGCCAAATTTGGGACAACTTTAGAATCACAAGAATGACATACTGAATTAAATGAAAAAACCCATGAGTCCACAGCAGTATTTTGGGGGATGAGTTGTTGGGAAGAGGATGCTCTTTACAACTCCCAGGTACATAAGTGCAGAAAGAATGAGAGAATTAGAAAATCACCATTTTGCAACCCTCAGTACAATTCAGGCAAGGATCAACAATGGGTACTATACTAAAACTATTGAGTGAAAAATAGCTGAAACTACACAAGATTATGTACTTATTAAATGAGGGGAAAATTGGAAAGATCTGGAAATCACAATCTTAACCAATGATTACACTTAACATCACCAATAAATTTTGACAACTTGACATGTATCTTTTGATATAATGCAGTGAGAAATAAATATCACCTATGTAGTATTCATTAAAAATACTGACCTTTAATCTAATCATGAAGGAAATACCAGGCAAATCCAGAATGCGAAATTTTTTATAACTGGTATCTTCAAATAAGTTAATGTCATAAAAAACAAACAAACAAAAGACCAAAAAAAAAAAAAAAGGAAAGGGCTGTACTGGATTGGGGAAAAAAGTGATGAGACACTTTCTACAACAGTTGGTAAAGTCTGGATATGGACTCTGTATCTGGATGACACTGAATTAATGTTAAGTTTCTTAAACATGACTGTAAAATTGTTTTAGAGGAACATGTCCCCCATTAAGACATGCATGCTAAAATATGTAAGAGTTGTGTCTTTTTTTTTTTTTTTAAGATTTTTATTTATTTGTCAGAGAGAGAGTGAGCACAGGCAGACAGAGTGGCAGGCAGAGACAGAGAGAGAAGCAGGCTCCCCGCAGAGCACGGAGCCCGATGTGGGACTCGATCCCAGGACGCTGGGATCATGACCTGAGCCGAAGGCAGCCGCTTAACCAACTGAGCCACCCAGGTGTCCCAGAGTTGTGTCATTTTGTCAACAGTTTATTCGCAGGTGGTTCTCAAATATATTTGATATATATCATACATATTTCTATCATATATGATAGAAGTAAAGTAAACAGGGCAAAATATTAGCAACTGATAAACCTTAGGTATTTGTTGCCTTTTTTTAACTGACGCACAACTGACATATAACATTGCATTAGTTTCAGGTATACAATATAATGGTTCAATAATTGTATATTTTGCAAAATGATAACCACAGTAAGTATAGTTACATCCATCACCACACATAGTTACAAAATTTTTTGTGATGAGTTATTTTGAGAGATTTACTCTCTCAGCAACTTTTAAATATGCAATACAGTATTATTAACTATAGTCACCATGCTATATACAGTATATTCCCATGCCTTATTTATTTTGTAACTGGAAGTTTGTACCTTTTGACCCCCTCATCCATTTTGCTCAGCCCCACCTTGTCCTCTTTTTTAATACTTTTCTATAGGATTGAAAGTTTCAAAATTAAAAGGTGGGAAAAGTAGTTTTAAAAAAAATCACTTTGGGGGCACCTGGGTGGCTCAGTGGGTTAAGCCTCTGCTTTCGGCTCAGGTCATATCTCGGAATCCTGGGATCGAGCCTGGCATCAGGCTCTGTGCTCAGTGGGGAGTCTGCTTCCCCGTCTTTCTCTGCCTACTTGTGATCTCTCTCCTGTGTCAAATAAAAGAAAGGAAAAAAAAAATGACTTTGGAAATCAACTCTGGAAGCCTTCCCTATGCCCATCTCCTCCTCCTGACCCTCGGAGATTAGGACCCCTCTTTTGTGTCTATCTCTATTACAGCAATTACATACTGTACAACCATAATGATCAGTTTATGTGTCTATATGCATTACTGGGGTCTGAGCTCCTTAACAATTAACAACTATGTGTTATTTACCTTCATATTCTTAAACTACAAACAGTACCTAGCATCATGCACAACAAATAGCTATGAAAAATAAAACTCTAAATCAGACCTTGTATATTGTTGTATAACCCCCTCCCCACCCAAAACAGTAAAGTTATACTCTCTCTTAAGTATGTCTTAGCCTAAGTTTCACTTTAGTAATTACTTATTAGAGACATGGCTAAGAACATTTCAACTTGAAAAGAAAAATAATAAAACATATGATTTAGTTTTTCTTGTAATGTACATATAAATTAAAATCTATTCAACAACTGTTTATAATACGGGTATATTACTCATTATGTTATATACCTAACAAAAATTTTTGAATGCAATACATGTCATCATTATAATTTAAGAATAGAAGAAAGTGCGTCTATTTATCTGGTCGCCCAAGACAGAAACTTAGGAGGCATCTTAACTACTCTTTCTCCTTCAACTAACACAATCACTCATCATGACCCTTCCACTTCAACTCCCAATTATCTCCAGAATAAGTATCCCTTCCCTATTCTTACTGCCACTTATTAATTTAGGGTTATTCCCTTCATAAATATTACTGTAGTCTTCTTTCTGTCCCCTCCTCCCCAGTGGTACATAGTTTATACCATTCCACCACCGATGCCTAAAATGCAACTGCCATTCCTGTCCATTGGTATTCAAAACCAACAAAACCACATTATATTAAATCTGCAACACTGATATGATTAGCTGAGTGCTGGGCACACCACAGACACTGAATAAAACACTGGGTAAATGGACTATACTTCTCAAGTGCCCTCTGCGTGGTCAATCTCAAGAAAACAGAGGCCAGTGTGATCTCAGTAAAGCCAAGAGCATCTATTTCAACACAGAAGAGATCAATAAGCTCATGTATTATGAATTGGTAATGTAAAATTCTCAATTATACTTGACAATGTCTTTGAGAATAGTGATAACTTCATCCAGTGCTCCCCAAGGAAAAATCATGGGGGAAACTTAAGACCTAGTGTCTGAAAACATGAAAAAGTTTCTCTTAGGCCATTTATTTCAGGTTGTTAAGAAGCTCAGTTAAATGTATACCGAACTTTAGGGCACCTGGCTAGCTCAGTTGGTAGAACATGTGATTTTTTTTCTTAAAAAAAAAAAAAAATTTGTTTACTTATTTGCAAGATGGAAAGAGCAAGAAAGATCACAAGCAGGGGGAGTGGCAGAGGGAGAAGCAGACTCCCTGCTGAGGAGGGAGCTCGACGAGATCCCAGCACCCTAAGATCATGACCTGAGCCAAAGGCAGACACTTAACCCACTGAGCTACCCAGACGCCCCAGAGCCTGCAATTCTTGATCTCTGAGTCATGAGTTCAAACTCCATCATGGGTGTAGAGCTTACTTAAAACACACACACACACACACACACACTGTATACCCATCTTTAACTACTGGATATAGGGCAGTGAATGTATATTCATTAATAAAAGCTCTCAATAATCAAAAGTATTTTTACACAAATAAATTTTCTTGTACCTCTTAGCATATTATTCTCAAGCAGAGAATACTATAATTACCTAAATCAAATCCTAACTATTCTCTGAGGTCCTTAACAACAATAATACTTAACAGTAGTATTAATTATATCTCAATTGACTGGGCTAGAAATAGCCTTACATTTCCTATAGGACCTTGCAACTGAAACTGAAAATTTTTATTCTGTTTGTGAAACTAACTATATTTTATCATGAGTAGATTAAGACATTAAAAAAATTGGGGAGCCACATTAAGGATTTCCCTTGTCTCTGGAAGTGTGATTAGAAAGTTACTGCAATCCATTTTTATTTTTACTTTTTAAAAAGATTTTATTCATCTATTTGAGAGAAAAAGAGTGCGCACGAGTAAGGGAAGGGGCTGAAGGAGAAGCAGACTCCCACCGAGCAGGGAGCCCGATGTAGGACTCAATCCCAGGACCCTGGAATCATGACCCGAGCTGAAGGCAGATGCTTAACCAATTGAGCCACCAAGGCACCCAACCAATGGGTGTAGAACTTACTTAAAACACACAAACACATGCACTCCCAAAGCTAAAATAAACTGAGAGAAAACTTTATAGACCAGAAAAGTGACTTAGTTAAGTCAAGAGTTAATCATCAGGTACTGGGATAAAATATATACGTTATAATGTTATGAATAAACTTTTTATTCTTCTAAGAGGGAAATCTCAGAAAGTAAGGTATTCTAAGGGAAATATAAGGGGGCAGAAACTGCAATGTTAAGTACATGAGAGGAACATTAAGTAAAGGTGGTACTGGGTGTAGCTAAGATAAAATTTTAAATTAAAAAGGAGCTTCATTTCAAACAATAGATATATTTCTCTACAATACTGCATGATTTTCATTTTAAAATTAAAACTAAATAAAGCACTTCAAATAATCTCAAATTTAACTTTCATAGAAATTTGTATTCTTGTATGTTGAACTTGTATTGGGACAACTAAATTCGTAATTCATTTTATGGCAAGTGAACAATGACTATATGCATTCATCCACATCTTCTCCAGTCTTACTATAACCTATAGTTCCATAACTACCTAATAGTATTAATGGACAGCTTAGGATTTTATGATTCTTGTGTTGTGCTAATTACATACACTAAGGCCTTCCAGTATAAAAAATCCACATAAAACTAACTATATCATTACACTGCAATGTAGCAAGATATGGCTTTATACTTCAAGTTTTTTATAAAATGTCTAAGATGAAGTACTGTTTAAAATCATAGAATTTTAGAGAAACCCTTGGGAGATCACTGAACATCATACCCCCTTCATTTAAAAACCACCACCATTACCATTACTATAAAACAAAGAAGGTAAAGATTGTTTACAAGAAAATATTTAACTTTTCTACCAATATTTCAAAATCCTAGACTTTAAACACTGATATTTGTATTGAGCCAAGAAATAGGAATCACTAAATTAAGTGTTTATTTTACTGATACTTTAAGCATTCTTCATAAAGATATCTAATGCGGTGTAATGTTCCACAAAATAATCTGAATATATTAAGACTGGATAATATGTTCTTGAGTAAAGGGGGTGATATAACTGAACAACTGAACTGTTTTAAAGTTCTAAGACACAAAGTCTCTTATCAGCCTACAACACTTTTAATTAAACATAACCAAGTTATTTCTATCTACATAACTCCCTAATAAACAATAATGTGTCAAAAAATTTAAGTTAGAAATATAAAATAAAAGAATATTTATTTCACATTTCTCTGCTAATCTTGTAGGCCTATCCTTTCAAGAAGAGTAAAAACACAGTTTTTCCCCTGCCCCAGGAACTTTTAATCATACTATGACTTGATTCAAAATGTTGATTTCAATAATGTTATTATTTGATGTCATTCCAATGTCTTCAAGCTGGCTTTTAACTCAAGAATTTTTAACTAAAGAGACAAAAACAAAAACAAAACACAAAATCAAACTTGTTAACACCTATCCAACTTCCTCAGAGAATCACCAATAAGAAACAACAGATTCAATAACTTGTTTTATTTTCCCAATTCTTCCCAATAAAATAAATTTTATTTATTTTCCCAATTCTTAACTCTACATAGGATAGAAAAAGTCAAAATTCTTAACATGAAAGATACTAGTTTGAACAGTGTCTTACAAACTTCAAGAGTGGTACAAGTTTGGGTTTAAAAAGTTGAATTCTGGAGCCTGGGTGGCTCAGTGGGTTAAAACATTGAATTCTGGGGTACATGGGTGGTTCAGTTGTTAAGTGTCTCCCTTCAGCTCAGATCATGATCCCAAGGTCCTGGGATTGAGAGCCCCATATAAGACTCCCTACTCAGCAGGGACCCTGCTTCTCCCTTTCCTGCTCCCCCCATGTTTGTGTTCCTTCTCTCACTATGTCATAAATAAATAAAATCTTAAAAAAAAAAAAAAGGTGAATTCTGATAATTTAGCATACAGATAAAGTATCTCTCCCTCCTTTAAAAACCATCTTGTGCTATTTTAATGGCAAGGAAAGGAAAGAGGAAAGTAAAAATAAATTTAAAAAAAAAAAAGGAAAGCAGCTCATGAGGGTTGGGCACAACAGTACTGTGAGCAAAATTTTAGGTAGAATACACACAAAAAAATGCATAATGATAGTTCTGTATTTCTTTAGTATTATACAGCACTTTATAATTATACTATTGAGTACACAAAGATACAAATTTAGAAAAGCTGGTTAAATTCTTCACAAATCATCATATGAATTTCAATGTATTACTCTTTAATCTTAATGCCTTATCTTGGGAGTTAGACACACTGAACTGTGTATGAAAGTGAACAGACACACTGAGCTATCCTTCCAATTATCACAGGTGAAGAATCCAATATATAACCTTTTGAATTACAACTTACTAAGCACTTTAAATTATTTAACAAAAGCACCAATGACGAAATATGTGTTCATTCACATTGACAAATGGGAATCCATAATCTATTTTAGGTGGAAACTTTAAAGATTTTATTAACAAATGTACTGAACATTTATGTAAAAAGTTTAAGTGATAAGGTAAAATAACACCCAAGTATTATTTCCAAACACTTATAAATCCTCCATACTGTACATATGTTATATTATATATAAATTACAATATATGTATACTTATACTAAGTGAATGTGTAAATTAAAAAGCAATAAGGTTGTAATCTCCTGTATCTGGCATTTCTTGCAATATATCCCTGATTTGTGTTTTAATTTTCAATTATAACCCTAAACTGATAACATGCAATTTTATTTAATCACTCCTTTTTAAAGCCTTAAACCCAAAGACAGTTTTTGAAAAGGGCAAAATAATAAAATGAAACAAAGGATACCTGATTCATGTCTAATGCTTTCCTTCAATACATAGCTGACTTTATAAAGTATATACTTTATCTTCAACACTAAGTGCATTGCCAGGATTGTGATTAATCATTTAAATAACCACAGCTGTGTTTACTTCAGTGTGCAGGCCTCCAGATGTGTACTGGTAAAAAAAAATTACCATATTTTAAGAAGAATTGGAAGTAACTAGTAACAGATGCCTAATACATAAGTTTCTAGGAATTCTAGAAAATTATTTAAGACTTTCCCCCCAAATATGGCTTTGTTCACATTTGCCAGTGAGAATTATATCTGTGACTAGCCTTAAGTTTCACAAATCTGACTATCAAAGATCCCACATACTTCTTCTAAGTATTACCTTGACATTTACATATGGAAAAGGGTTTTCTCTCAACTTAGTATTTTTGAAATTACTCTCCCCACTCTCCAATACACATTCCAAAATTTCCTAAAAGTATGAAGTATACTATATGAAGAAAAGTGAAGAAGAAATTCTACTTATATTAAATAGGGCTGCAAATGCCTTATTCTATACCAATGTGTAGGAGCATCAAATTTTCATTTAATCCTTAATAGTAAAGCTACCCTGAGTATAAACAAACTAATCCTCAACAAAGTGTCTTCAAATAAAAATTGTACATTTATATGCAGAACATTAATGAAGAAAAAGATTTTAAAAACAAATGGAAGTTTGAAAAATTCTTAATTGTACACTTAACCATTACAGGTAAGTATACAGAGAACTACCTACCATCATAGGTAAGGGAAAGAGAAAAGCAACAGTTACAAAATCATCATTCTGCTCATGAATTCAACAATGAAGGCACACTAAATATAGTCATTTTGAGATACATATACATGTCCCTGCTTAAACTGTATAAAATAGATTAAAACAAAAACTTAAGTTTTACAGGTTATCATGATACAAAAACAACTATACCCTAGAGATCTAATGTCTATTCAATAGCTAAAAATCAGTACCTAGCATAGCACCATAATATTACTGTATTTTCTCCAATAAGGACCAAAAATGTCAGTGAGGAACTTTAGACCATCCAATCAAATGCAAGTCATAAATGATGTTGCTACCAGACTACTGGTGAGCTAGTCTGAAAGAGGCTCAAAATAAGCTAAATAATCATTTATAATTTTTCATACATTTTAAAAGAAGGAAATTCAAACACAATTCCTTTCATCGATAATTTTAAAATACACTCCTCTGGGAGAATGGTTCCACAATAAAGTCATGGTGACTTTGCTTCTCTTTATTAGCGCTTAGAGTTTTTCTCTGTACTTTTATAAAATTGCCAAAAACCATTACTCTCATTTTTAGCGAGCCCTAATGCCCACACTTGCCGCAATTCCCTCATTCTGATCCTCCAGATGAATGAGTTAAGATGCGAACCCCAACACCTGTCTTCCACTAGACATACAAGTGCAAAATCACAACCTCCAATTTCTTATTCCCAACAGTCCTTATCAAACAAGTTGCCAAAACTCACTTGTTATTCTTGTGTCACTCTCTTCACTTCTTTCCTAATAACAACCTTTCTCAGGCCCTTAGTCCTCAGCTAAGCTATTTCAACAATTTGCTAATCAGCTTCCCTACCTCAGTCTCTTTTCTATCTTTCTAAATTAATTTAGCTGAGTTGATCTTACACTACCTACAGCTTAAAGGAGGCCCATACATATCTAACAAACAAACAAAAAAATCTACTTCTCATGTATCTAAGGATAAAGTCCAAACTGGACTTTTGGCTTCCAACATTAGGCCCCAAATTACCTGCATTTACAACCACTATTTCATAGTCAAATAAAACACACATATTATTTTTTCACCTCCAAGTATCTACTCTTTCCCCCTTCTTTTGGAAACCCTTGTTCTACACCTCTGTCTTTTGAAAGCTTTGTTCAAATGTTGCTATCTCACCTTGTACAGAACTGGAAATAATTTCCCCTTCTTTTCAACCTCTGTTAGTTATACTTTACTATCAGTTGTCTAATTCCCTGCCCTCCCTATCCCTGCCCCACCACTGGAAGGAAACTCAATGAAATCTTACCCAGAAGCCCAAAAGATAAAGATAAGCAAAAGCAAAATTGCTCTGTTTTAACTGGGGGTAGTGAGGGAAGGGCTTACAGCTCCACCTCCCAAGATAAGCACTTCCAAAATACTAAAAACCTCAAGCTTACTATGAAAATCACTGTGCCCTGACTCTGTGGTATATCTAAGTTCAAAGGTTAAGTATCACCTAAGGAGTCAAATTTGCCTCAGTGCAGCATCTAGTTAACTGTGACTTGGTAAATTACCAAATTTTGCAGAGCCCCAAGCATAAAACCTTTATAAATCTGCTATGTGAATTAAATGAGACCATGTATCTAAAGCACTTACTATTGATAAATGGCAGCTAACATCATTCTCTCTGCACCATTCACTGCCAGATTTATAGGAAGCACTCAACAAATACATAGTGAATGAATAAATCATTTATTATGCACCAATCACCTCATAGGAACTTGAGGAGTAAGGAAAGTAAGACGGAAAACGTGTTCCAGAATAAAGATAATACTATTCATACCAAACATTACATGTACAACACAACACAGGAAAAAAATATATTTGGTGAACTTTTTTTTTTTTAAAGATTTTATTTATTTATTTGACAGAGAGAGAGATCACAAGTAGGCAGAGAAGCAAGCAGAGAGAGAGGGGAGGAAGCAGACTCCCTGCGGAGCAGAGAGCCCAATGCGGGGCTCGATCCCTGGACTCTGGGATCATGACCTGAGCCGAAGGCAGAGGCTTTCACCACTGAGCCATCCAGGCGCCCCTATATTTGGTGAACTTTTAATACTTCACAAGAGTTTAAATATAGTCTTTGAAACTTTTCTTTTCCCCTCAATGTTTTCAGCAATTCATCACATCTTTCACTGGGTGATGTTTAACAACAATCCAGTAATAATGTTAAATATTGAAGTTGCAATTGCTTACTGCTTGTTTATTATATAGAATCAGTGAAACAGCTAATCCAAATAGTTTTTCAAAGTAATTTTTACTGTTTAATATCCTGGAGCACACCTCTCACTAAACCCTCCCAAGCGCGCGTTTGTGTATAAAATATATATAATTTTTAAAAGATTTTATTTGTCAGAGCAAGCACAAAGCAGGGAGAACGGCAGGCAAAGGGAGAAGCAAGCTCCCCACTGAGCAGAGTGCCCAATGTGGGACTCAATCCCAGAACCTGGAATCATGATCTCGGCTGAAGGCAGACACTTAACCCACTGAGCCACCCAGGTGTCCCCAAGCATCAGTATCTTGATTTTTTTGTTTTCTTAACTCCACTGTATTTCTTTATACCTCCTGCACATCTGTATGCATCTTTAAACAACTGTTTGTTATTATTTTATGTATCTTTGTATTTTATATGAATATACACTATTTTTAGAGTACTTTTGGAAATTAATTTAAAAGTTTTCAATACTAGAAAACTAATCAATTTTTAAATAACCAACAAACTCAAGCTTTATTTTGGATATTCCTAAAATTACAAATAAAATATTTGTCAATTCAAATTCTAAGTAAATACCAAATATCCAAAATCCAACTCCCTAAGGAGACTGGAAGGAAGAAAAGGGGACTAATGTTTATTGAGTACCACTTTGTGTGAAACTCTGTGCTATGCATTTTATATGTACCACTGTTATGTGTGTGTCCTCCTCCATCCCAAAACAGTTACGTTGAAGCCCTAACCCGAATGTAATGGTATCCGGAGATGGGGTCTTTGGAAGGTAATTAAGATTGTGTAAGGTCATGAGGGCGGAGTCCTCAAGATGTGATTAGTGCCATTACAGGAAGAGACACCAAACAGCTCGCTCTTTCTCTCTCCACCTTGTGAGGACACAATAAGAAGGCAGCAGTCTGCAAGCCAGAAAGAGAGTTCTCACCAGTCACTGAATCAGCCAACACCTCGATCTTGGACTTCCCAGCCCCCAGAATGGTGAGAAAGTAAACTTCCATTGTTTAAGTCACTCAATCTACAGTATTTTGCTATGGCCCCTTGATGGTAACAGCTGGGGTGCCTGGGTGGCTCAATCCGCTAAGCATCTGCCTTTGGCTCAGGTCATGATCCCAGAGTCCTGGGATCGAGCTCCACACAGGGATCCTAGTTCAGCTGGGAGTCTGTTTCTCCCTCTCCCTGCCACTCCCCTGGTTGTGTGCAGGCACGCTCTCTCTCTCAAATAAATAAATAAAATCTTTTAGTATATGTGCTGCCGAAGCGAGCACTAAATAAAATCTTTTAAAAAAAGAAAAAAAAAGACGGTAAAAATTCAAGGAAAAAAGAACAGTCAATCTCACTTAACTCAATCCCAAAATGATGACATTTCATTTTTCATCCATCAGGTTCACAATGACTAAAATGCTAAATATGGATAATGGGGAACCTTATGAAGGAAAAAGTAAACTGTGATAGAAATTTTAATTGGTATAGCCATTCTCAAAGGCAATTTAAGGCTATATGTCAAAATTCAAAATGCACCTGGTACCAAATGAGGTGGCAGAGCCAAAAGGGCATTCCTACAGAGGCAGAACATAGAGTGAACACGGAGAAGAAGTCATGTGGTGCTTTAGCCGGGAGGGGAGAGGGTGGTCTGGCAAAGAATGTTGAAGCCCAAGTGACATAAGAAAGGTAACTGTGGGTGGAGGGGGCAACAAAGATTGGCTAGGGAGCAGGATGACCAAACAGACAATATATTTAAGACAGTGAAAGCCAGATTTCTCACTGTTGGGGAAGGGAGATACAAATATGAAAAGAAAATGAGCTAGAACGAATAGTGTAGTGCTGAACTGTAACTGGAGATACTGTGTGAACTTATGGTTTTATATATACACACATATAAATACAAGTGCATAAATTTATACACACATTTCTGTACTTCCTAGTTCCTTCCACTGAAGAGGGTCCCCAAAGCAACTAGCACAGCTGGAGTTAAGATCCTGCTTTCTGAATATTATTCTCCACTAAAAGAAATGCTCCTTGGAGAAAGAGCTGATTCCAGGATTAGAGCAGGGAAAGAACAAGATTAACTTGAAAGAACAAGATTAACTTAGAATATCTTTTTGTGTCAGAATGCTTGGAAATGCACAGAGAATGATGATGACATGTCAAAAGGTTACAGAAGACAGTATGACAGGGCTCCCCATATTTGATCCTCAAATATAGGGCAATTTGAGGATCAAAATAAGTAATAGCACCATATTATAACCCATTAAATGAGAATCCGAGTCTGTATGGATATAAATAACCAAATTAATAAACTGAAAGTTTGATAATGAGTGGAATTTAGTATTTCCATAGTTTCACAAAATGCCTATTAATTACAAAGGGAAATGAGTAATCTAATTTTGGAAGAGCCTCATATAGACAATACCTTAATAAAGTGATCAAAGTGAACTTCATCAGTAATAGAACAAATGTGAATCATGTTCTACCTGATAGGATGTAATGAGAACACAAAATCGCAACTATGATATATTCCTGATAACCAAGGTATATAACCTGAATTTAATCAGGTGAAAACATCAGAGAAATCCAAGTAAGGAACATCTACAAAATAACTGGTCTGTAAACTTCAAAAGTGTCAAAATCATGAAAGTCAAAGACAAACAGAACTGTTCTAGAATGAAAAATACTATATATAATATGGTCCTCTGTATTTTTAAAAAATATATATATAAACACACACAATATATACATAAATTCTGGAAAGATACTTAAAAAACTAGCTAACAGTGGCTATCCCTGGAGTATGGAGAATGATTTGGGGGAAAGGGAAGTAAATGCTTTTACTTTCTACTTTATGCCCTTTTATAGGTTTAAATTTTGCTATAAGCAGTTACTTGTACAATTATCACATATGTAATACTATAAAAGCATTTTAAAGAAATTAAGTAACTAACATGAATTGATAAGCTATAAGTTGATGAGAGATGGATTCTGAAACTAGGTCTAATCTTAGATTCATTGTGCTTTTTCCACCCTAGGGTTCAAAAACTTTCTTCTTGCATATAATTACCATGAATGGACATGCAACAACCACTCTGTCATTCATCATATTTCTTTTTTCTTTATTTTTAGTAACACAATTTCTCCATTTCTTGCCACCACCACATAATTAATTTAAATGTGAGATAGTGTTATTTATGTGTCCACTATATTACATTTAATAACTGAAAATAGCAGAGACCCTCTGAGCATTAGTTAACTAATATATTATCTGACACATTATCAGTTGTATCTATCTTATATTTATGATTTTCAGGAATCCCATTGATGGTTTAGTCCAGTTGGTATCCAATCAATGTAAATATTTCTCCATGGCATTTTTCACTGGACAATTCTTATGCAATACTGGTCTATACACAAGAAGCATTTAAAATCCTTGGCCTCTACCCCTAAATGTCATTACTTCACATTTGCATCTGTCAGGTAAATGTGATGTCCAAAAATACTTCCCTAGATAAGAACCACTGTAAGATGTCTTACTTTGTTAGGTGAGAGTAGCTCAGTTATTCCAGAGGGAACCACCAGCTTGTTTATTGTCTGCCTCAACAGATTTCCATCAGTAACAGTCTCTTACCCAGCAATTTTTCAAGAAGGGTTGGAAAGTAGGTAGTACACTGCTCTTGAATTCATCAGATAACAAAGCAGCTTCACTGATCATAGAAAAATTATAGAATACTTAGTATAATAGAATTCTCTTGTAAATATCATTACTTCTGGAGGCAGACTCAGTTTCCTTTTAAATATTCTAAAAAGTTTCCCCCTTAAAAAAAAAAAATAAATAAACAGGGGCGCCTGGGTGGCTCAGTGGGTTAAGCCTCTGCCTTCGGCTCAGGTCATGGTCTCAGGGTCCTGGGATCCAGCCCCGCATTGGGCTCTCTGCTCAGCAGGGAGCCTGCTTCCCCCGCTCTCTCTCTGCCTGCCTCTCTGCCTACTTAATGATCTCTCTCTCTCTCTCTCTCTGTCAAATAAATAAAGTCTTTTTTAAAAAAACAAACAAACAAACCCAAAAAAAACCCTCTCAATTCTGGCACAGAACGAAGAGATTAAAAGAACCTAAAGGCCCATTTGTTCTTTCCACTCTTCTTTTCTTACCCACTTTTGATTGTCAGAGGAAGGTGATTAATGAAAATATTTTAAGTATCCTTTTAATATCTCTCTGATGAAAAATTTTTTGACATTTCAAATAAATTATAAAGTATTTCAGTTTTAGACCCTGCTCTAGGACTACCAACCTAGCCATGCGAGCTTGACAAGTTTTATCTTCTCTAGATTTTAAGTTGCTTTCCAGTTCTAACCAGGCCAAAGCCTCCAAAATTAATTATAATCAATCACACACAGTATGCTGAGTGTCCTCCTAAAAAAGCCTATTCTCACTTTAAATAGCCAAAAAGTTGCAGAGCATATTTCACGAAGATCCTAAATATGATTTTTAAACAGTTCTTAATGACCAGATTATATACCCATCAGTTAGAGTAACTGTGAGGAACTGCCAATGTAACACAGATCCACAAGTTTTAAAAAAGAAGCATTTGTTTCTCTGGACCTTCAGAGAATCACCCCTCCCACCACTACTATACCTCACACTGAAGAACTATTCAAAAGAAACAAAGAGGGTCCATGAAAACACATTACTGTAGCTTCCTTTTTAAAACAGAAATTCCCCTTCCTTAAAATGACTGAATGACATCCTACCAAACAAGTTCTCATCTGGGATGAGATGTAGCAACAATATTCCCCCAAAAGATGGATAATCCATTAGTCAAACCAGGGATACCAAACTTCAGTAATGGCATTCATGCAGCAGTCTCTTGTAACTGCGAGCTACCCTACACAGTGGGTATCACCCATCACCCACTTTCTGGAGCAATGAGGCAACAAGGCCCGTGAAAGTCAGACCTCCTATAGATAGAAAAGATGATTACAGGCCATTTTATGTTGTATCTGTTACTGTGTCTGACAATGGTACATTTACTATAAAGACAACCACAAGAAAGAGAATTTCCAAAGAAAGCAGAGAACCTGGAAAATAACTCAGGTCATAATCACTGAACTGAAAATTCAAATACTAAAAAATTCAAAATGGGCCATTTAGTTATTCTCCAACTGTAAAGTGCATACTAGTCTTTAAAGGATCTTGGTAAAGTCCAAACTAATTCAGAGGCCTAGGTTGAGAAACTGCATTTCTAATAAGCTGCCGGTTAATGTCAAAACGCTGGTCCATGGATCACATTGAACAGCAATGAAGACAGAAGCATGACTTGGCCATAAAAAACAAATGAACAAAAAATGTATAGTTTCAAAAAAGAAATAATTCAATAATTCCTTGGTGATATTTTTCCAGGTTTTTTCTCATAGTTTTGTTTTTTTTAAGAGGAGTTTTTATTAGTAAATATTTATTGGTTTCACCTATTGGGCTAATTTTGTACCCAGCAAAATCTCAATTCAAATTAACATGAAAGGAAAACCTGTCTAAATTATGAACCACAGAAGAAACACAGAAGCCTAAACAAAACAATGGCATTTCAATGTTATTTCTCATTCTAAATGGAAATATTCCTAAATGAACTAGGTTTTACACATTCAAACCTAAAGAGAATATTCTATAAAGACCAGTTAAGTGCTGAGTTACTTAATTTTAATAAACTGGTTGATCTTGACAGGCTCTTGTCTTAAAAATAAATAAATAAATGGAATTCTCAGGGTATCTGGATGGCTCAGTCAGTTAATCAACCAACTCTCAGGTCATGATCTCAGGACCATGAGATCAAGTCCTCTGTCAGGCTCTGTGCCGGGCATGGAGCCTGCTTAAAATTATCTCTCCCTAAGACCCTCCCTTCTAAAAAAAAATTCTCTGCTTTTTCTCTTTACTTTAATGAATTTTTTACTATATAACTACCAAGACTTTGAACAAATTGCTGCTCACAACATAAAATTCGAATAAGAACAAACTACATATTCTGCAAAAACTGCTGAAATCAAAGTTGCTGAGAAAAATCACGTGTATCATTAGGTATTCAATTATCTCTAGAACTCTCTAAGCAGTCAATTCTCAACTACCTACTTTATTTTAAGATTTTATTTATTTATTTATTTGTCAGAGAGAGAGAGAGAGAGAAGGAGAGAGAGAGAGAAGCACAAGCAGGCAGAATCACAGTCAAAGGCAGAGAGAGAAGCATGCTCCCTGCTGAGGAAGGAGCTTGAAGCAGGACTGGATCGCAGGACCCTGGGATCATGACTTGAGCCAAAGGCAGTGGCTTAATCAACTGAGCTACCCAGGTGTCCCTAACCTACTTACTTTAAAATGCAAGTTTATTCATTAAACAAGCACTTATTTATTTTTAAAGATTTTATTTATTTGACAGATAGACACACAGCGAGAGACAGAACACGAGCAGGAGTGGGAAAGGGAGAAGCAGGCCTCCCGCTGAACAGAGAGCCTGATGTAGGACTCGATCCCAGCGTCCTGGGATCATGACCTGAGGCGAAGGCAGAGGCTTAATGACTGAGCCACCCAGGCGCTCCTCAACAAGCATTTATTAACCACCTACTATGTGCCAGGCACTTTGTTAAATGTTAAAAATAAAGCTTGTGTTGGGGAGTCACAGAGACCTTTCAGATCCTGGCTTGACTACTTAATGACAAGCTTTTGAAACCTAAGCATTGATTTCCTCACAGTTGTGGCTACTATATAATGTAAACAAAGTGCCTAGCATTATACTTTGTACGTGATAAACAATGGGTAAAAGCTATATGAAATATGAAGTCTGAGTAAAAAGTTAATCCTGCCCTCAATAAGCCATTTCTCTACTGAAGAGCTCAGTGTTAGATTACAAACCAACCTGACAGTGAGGTAAAGGAAACATGTCTGGGGAGCCTGGGTGGCTCAGTGGGTTAAGCATCTACCTTCAGTTAGGTCATGATCCCGGGGTCCTGGGGTCCTAGGACCAAACCTGCTCCAGCTCCGTGTTCAGCAGGGAGTGTGCTTCTCTGTCTCACTCTGTCCCTCCCCCACCCCTACTTGGGCGGTCTCTCTAAAATAAATAAATAAATAAAATCTTAATTAAAAAAAAAAAGAGAGAGAGAGAGAAAACATGTCTGGACAGATAAATCCACTACCAAAACAACAACAACAACAACAACAAAACAATCCCTTCAATATACAATGAATCCCATAACTGTGCTTTGGGTTAGTGTATGATCCTATGAACACTAATGTCTTCTTCCACTAAACGATATAATAGAGTACACCATAAATAAGAAGAACAAATGTTCAAGTTATGTGGTTTTTTATGCACAACAGGATCACGATGGGGTATATACCTTAGGACAATTTTAGCGAAGTTGTAACTGCTTGACAATTTTATTGAAGTTGTAATTGCTTAACATAACAGATCGATACACTATTAATCACAATTCTCTTCCTACCACCTTCAGAAAGGCTACCAATAGCAGCCTTTACTTACAAGAATATTTATCCCACACATAACAAACAATAAAGTTTATATAAAGTAAATAATTCTGGAAGCCAACCTGGCAACAACAATTAATCAATTTTGTTCTTTATTCATAAAAAAATAAACAGAAGCAGTACATCATTCCTAGAAGGTATCCATCATTTCTAGCCAGCTATATGACATTGGACAAACTTTCTTAATAGTTCCAAACTTCAATTTCTTTATCTGAAAAATGGTAATACTGGTACCTAGTTGCTAGAACTGTTGAAATGAATACAAGCAAAGCACTTAGACAAGTAATTACTCAATAAATATTAGCTATTTGCTCTCACTTACAATGAGAAAACTACTCTTGGTAACCATGAAACTAATAAAAATGTAACGTTTTAGGGTTTTCTGTTAGTTTGAAGTGATCAAAAATGAGAAACAAGGATAAGGTAACAACGTGTTATTATCCACCAACACCTGATCCTACTTACGTGGCTTCATTTATGAAGTCCTAAAAGTAAGCAATACTGGCCTAACCAGGTACAGCAATTTAATTCTGGGTGGTTTAAGGGCAAAGGAAGGTTGCTACACTACAAGAAAATAAAGAAAAAGATTTGTGTAGATATGAACGAGGTGGCGGGTTAAAAAAAAAAAAAAGGAAACGAAAAAAAAAAAAAAAGACCAACCATCCCGGACTCGGCTAGAGGCCCGGGTCACCATGGCTCCTCCCAATGAGGAAGCAGAAGGCATTCAGCCTCACTAGCGAGGCCCACCCAGAAACCCCGAACCCAAAGCCGGTCGCATTGAAGGTCGCGCGTGCAGAGCCTCGAGAGCCGGCCGCAGGGGTCTGGACTTCCCGCCGGCGCCCCCGGGCCGAGCTCAAACATCCGCGCCGACTCTAACCGGAGGCCTGAGTCACCGTTCGCGCGGCCCAGAGGCTGGGGCCCAGCTGGTTACCTTCGGCAGGGAACTCCTCGAACTCGTCGTCCTCCTCCAAGAGACCCAAATCCACCGGCTGCTTTTTCTCTGACATGATGACGCTCTGCGCCAAAAACCTCTCAGGCCAAGAGGAAAGTTGGAACTCTCACTTTTCCTCACCGAAGCCACCGACGCCGATGCGCCTCTGAGGCCGGCTCTACCATCGAGACGCGGTAGAAGAGCAACAGGAGCAGCGCGAGGAATGCTGGGATACTGGAGGTCCGCCCGGCGCTTCCTGCGGGTTTAGCAATCCCTAGGAGTTAGAGAGGGATCATTTTATGCCTTTATTATTTTATCTGGGCTCTCTGAATTGGCAAATTTGGCATCCGGGTAGGTTTTCTCACTGGAAAAAGACTCACAATGTGTAGAAAAATTAAACACCTTTACTTAGTTTAAGTCTGAGGGATAAAGTGCCCGCTAAGATTCCTGAAGGGCCTGCGAAGTGTTGGCTCTTCATATAGATTAGCCCCAATCTTAAACCGATCCCTAAGCATGGTATTAAATATCTCCACGTCACAGAAAATTCAGATTCAAAAAGAAAAAGCCACAGTCAGTCAAGTAGTGCTAGACAGTCCAAATACAGGTTTGTTTACCTGACTTGCAAATCCACTCTGCCCTTTGTTCGTTGTTCCTCCATCTTGCAATCACGCTGTAATAGAGTGTGTTTCTGTGTGTAATAACTAGTTTACAGGTTATTATAAAACCAAACAATGTAAAAATCGATATATTTAATACTTTATGGTGTTCAAATATATCATTTTGAATTTTTCAAATATTAAATATTTTAATGTAGCTGTGAGCTTATAAAACTTACATGTGTATGTAATATTATAATGTAATATAACATATAATTAGGTGTATAAGTTTTGATACATATTCTTGCTTGTATATTTAAATCCTGTTCCTTCATTCAACAACAGTAGGTGTGTTAGTTCATGCCATGCACCAGGCACCATACTGGAAATCAAACAGGTATAAACAAAGTCCTTCTGTTCCAGGAGTTCAGAGTCCACTTAGAGACATATAAACAGATAAATCACAGTGGAACATAGTAATACATTTGAATTTCTATTTTAAATGGAAATTATCTGAGAAATGAACAGAGCATATGGATGTACAGAGAAGAGAGCAAGTAAATATAGCACAGATTTTGGACCAGAATTTGGGAACCTCAATTAGATGTAAATATAAAAAAAAAAAAAAAAGACATGGCCCTTATTAATACTATTTTGATTTGTAGTGGTTACTGAAAACATTAGCAGCCTTCAAATTAAGTTCAAAATGTAAGTAATTTGACATGTTATATGAATAAATACCAAAAGAAGAGAAGGAAAAGATAAGGAAAATCTAAAATTGAAATTAAAATTAGAAGTAAACTAAAACTGTAAGTAAATGTGGACAGTGGAAATATAGAAAATATATGGTATATTTCTTCATATTAAAATCTTTAAGTATGGCAGCATTTGCTAACCCTGATGGGACCTCTTAGAATTTTGTACTTTCATGCTATCTATCATATATATTACATATGCCACTGGGAACAACACAACAAGGTAAAGCTTTGAGCAGGCAATTTGATTTAGGCAGCAAGGAATAAAAAACAAATCATAGATCTGAGACAGCCATTTTGTGCAGAGATAAAAGATTTGCCTGAGGATGTATCCATAGAGACAGAAAAGTTAATGGCTGCCAGGAGATGAGGAAAGGGGGAATTGGGACTAACCGCTAATAGGTATGAGGTTTGTGGGATGATAAAAAGATTTTGGAATTAGGTAATGATGATGGTTGCAAAGCAGTGAATATACTAAAAACTACTGAAGTGTACACTTTAAAATGATAAATTTTATGTTATGTGAAGTGTATCTGAATTTTTTAAAGTGCTATAAAAAATTTGGCCAATGAGTCAGGAATGCCAAATTCTGAGTGCATTATTTAATTTATCTGATATGTGATTGATGTTTGTATCAATTCTTAGCAAAAGAAAAAAAATCAATGGTGATATAGTGATTTCCCTCATAAAATTGAATATATTTAAAGGAATAATTAAAAACAAAAATTTTATGTTAAGTCTCCAATTTTTGAAATTGAAAAATTTACTGATCCATTAAGTCCAGAATGCTGGAACCACTGAAATAACTTTTTTTGAGATCAAGACCGGAGCTGATATCAAGAGTCAGTGGCTTAACCGATTGAACTACCCAAGCACCCCAGAAATAATGTATTTGAATCATCATGGCACAAGCCATAATGAGCAACCCCACATTTAAATGGGCATGGCACATGGAAAAACTCTGGGAAATGATTGCTATTAAAGTGTAAGAGGCATTATTGCTTTCCTAACTTAAGCATGTAAGAATCATATTTGATGGACTGGATATAAACCTAGACTCAATTCTTACACAGGAGGATTAGGCAAATTGCTTAGTTTCTCTAAAGTAATTTTAGTGATTTGTAGAGTTAAAGCAAAGATTAAGTGACTCTCTCTGTATGTACACACACACACACACACACACACACACACACACACTTGTGTGTGGGGGGGCATAACCCAATACCTGGCATGTAATAAGTAATCAATACGTGTTAGCTCTTATTAAATAAGGATCTTAAACTTTAATATCTGTCAGATCCTCCCTACTAACTCTGAAAGTCTTTAAATGTAGGTTTTATTTCCTAGATGATATCTTGGTAATACTTTGGGAAGAAGTGAATTCCTCCACAAGTTAATAGTAGTAATAGTAATAATAATAATAATAATAGCTAACATGTATTTAGTGTTTACTTTGTATCAGGTACTGTACCAAGTCCTTTTTTTGGATTAAGTGAATACAATTTAAATCTATTTAGTACTTGAGGGAAATAAGGGACAGAGAGGTTGTAATGTGGCCAAGGTCACAGTGCTGAGAAGTGATGGAGCTATTGTGTTCTAAGGGTTTTTTAAAGGATAAGGAAAAAAAACACCTCAGTGTGTAGAGATAGATAGTTGACACAAGAACCCCTGAAATCATTTCTTTCTAACACTACTGAACATGTACATATGTAGGAAAATGGCAGAAATACATAAATGTAGACAAAAGTAGAGAGGGCAAAGAGGTAGAAAGAGAAAGAAAATGGAATCTTAAGATTGTCTTAGCTGTGTGTAACAAGGAAACCCTCTATGGCATTAGAGAGAAGCACTGCAGTCACAATTATGCCTTTTCCTATATATCATATCTGTAATTGGTTGATTATATTTAACTTTACAAGAAATCAAGATAGCAGCATATTTTATACAAGATGATTGAATTTGTCTCTAGCAAATATTTTTTTCCTTGAAGTCCTGTTTGGGATCTTTATAATTATAGTTATACCACAAATACCTGAATCCTTAAGTTTCCTATAGAATGACTATCAGTAACTAGGCAGAATGGATTCTACAAGATTGATCTTTCTATATTTATCTCTATTCAGGAAGAAATGGCCAGGACAGCTAAATGCCTGATATCTGGAGGAAGGACTGATTTCAGAGTCACTTCGTTTGACCTCAGGAAGGTACAGCTAATTAGCCAACCATGAAGAACTGAGGAGACAAGTCTACACACCAAGTCTCTAGGATGTCCTTCTGGGGTATGTAAAAATCTTTGGTGCCAGAATCACTTGACTTAATTCAGGCTCTGCTGCTTTCCAGCTATGGGGCTCTAGAAAATTACTTTCCCTCTTGGGCCTCAGTTCACTCATCTTTGATATGGGAGTAATCAATTACCTTCTCCATGAGGTTGTTGGAAGGATTAAATAAACTATTTCATATAAAACACACTCAGAAGGATGCTTGACATATGATGAACAATAAATAGTGAGAGTTTGAAGCAATAAATAGTAATAGATTGAAATCAAAAGAATGACGATGTTGATTCCTACCCTCTAGCAATTCACACCACTTCTTGAGGTTAGAAAAAAAAAATTAATTCCAGCTGTGCTTGTCATCAAGAAGTACTCAACTTTTGCTGTGCCCTATCTATCTTTTAATCTATCCTTTCTAACCTCCAGAACACAATTGTTTGCTGGAGCTTCTGAGTGTCCAAAGGACAGGTCCTAGATGAAATTAAATCCATAAAGCAGACCTTCAGGACCTTCCTCTTCCCACCAGGTCACAACATTCAGGAATTTAACCAACAAGATCATCAGAATTTCACATATATTTGCGATAAAGGCAAGTGTAACTCTGTTAGGAGAAAATGGAAATTTGAAAGGGTGGGACATACTAAACCATATGCAATTTGCAACAAGAGACCTAAAAGCAGGGAAATGTAGAAAGGATGAGATATAGAAAGTAGACTTCAGGATATCTTTTATAGAACATCTTTTATTTCATATAAATCTATAGCTCCATGTTCACATTTTCATTCTTTCTGGGCCTTTAAAATTTATTCGCTTTCCACTAAAACAGATCTTGAAGGTCTTTAAGAAAAGTGGACTGTAACTGTGAGGTCAGACTCTGAACACCTGCAGCTAGCTGTAAACCCTGCTGTGATCTGTTTTTTTAAATTTATTGTGGTAAGAGCACTTAATATACCTACCCTTTTACATTTTTGAATGCACAATACAGTATTAACTATAGGCAGCAGCTCTCTAGAACTTACTCATTTTGAATAATTGAAACTTTAACAGCAATTCCCCATTTCTCTCTTTTTCCAACCCCTAGAAATCACCATTTTATTCTGTTTTTATGAGTTTGACTATTATAAACACATCATGTAGGTGGAATCATGCAATATTTGTCCTTCTGTGACTGGTTTATTTTATTTATCATAATGTTCTCCAGGTTCATCCATTTGTTGAGTATGGCAGAATTTCCTTCTTTTTAAAGGCTGAGTAATATTCCATCCCTTTTTCTGTCAATAGGAATTTAGGTTGTTTCTATATCTTGGTTACTGTGAACAGTGCTGCAAAAAAACATGGGAGTGCAGATATTTTCTCAAGATCCTGATTTCAGTTCTTTCGAATAAATTCCCAGAAGTGGAATTGCTGGACTGTATAATAGTTCTATTTGTAATTTTTGGGAAGATCTTCATACTGTTTTCTATAGTGGCTACATCATTTTACATTCCCCAGAACAGTACATAAGGGTTATAATTTCTCCACATCCTTGTCAATACATGTCACGTTTTTATTATTATTATTATCATTATCATTATTGTTATTATTGCCACCCTGACAAATAGATGTGAGATGGTGATATCTCATTGTGGTTTTTAGTTGCATTTCATTGATGTTTCATGATGTTTATCTTTTCACATACCTATTGGTCATTTGTATGTTTTCTTTAGGGAAATGCCTATTAAAGTCCTTTGATTGTTTTTCTTTTTTCTTTCTTCCTTTTTTTTTTTTTTGAGCAGGAGAGCATGCATGTGTGAGGTGGAGGGAGGGGCAGAGGCAGAGAGGCCCCACACCCAGTGCAGAACTCAGTGTGGGACTCGATCTTATGACCCTTAAGTCATGACCTGAGCCAAAGCCAATAGTCAAAAGCTTAACTGACTGAGCCACCCTCAGTGCTCCCCTTTGCCCATTTCTTTTTTTTTTTTTTAATATTTTATTTATTTATTTGACAGACAGAGATGACAAGTAGGCAGAGAGGCAGGCAGAGAGAGAGGAGGAAGCAGGCTCCCTGCTGAGCAGAAAGCCCGATTTGGGGCTCGATCCCAGGACCCTGGGATCAGGACCTGAGCCGAAGGCAGAGGCTTTAACCCACTGAGCCACCCAGGTGCCTCCCCTTTGCCCATTTCTTAATTTGGTTTTGGGGGTTTTTGCTATTGAATTGTAAGGAGTTCATGTATATTTTGGAGATTAACCCCTTATTAGTTGCATATAGTTTGCACATATTTTCTCCCATTCTGTAATTTGCCTCTGTGGATTATTTCTTTTTCTGTGCAGAATTTTTTAGTTTGATGTAGTCCCTCTTTTCTATTTTTGCTTTATGGCTTGTGCTTTTGGTGTCATATCCAAGAAATTACTGCCTAGACCAATGTCATGTAGCTCTTGACTACATTTTCTTTCAGGAATTTCACAACTTCAGGTCTTACATTTAAATCTTTCATCCACTTTGAGTTGATTTTTATATGTGATGTATGTTTGATTTGGTTTGGGGGAGTGAGTAAAAACAAAATGAAGTATAAGAACTTTTTTCTTTTAAAACATAAAACCTGAAATAGTCATTTTTGAAATAAAGGGATATTTTCCATTCTCTTTTCTCAAAGTTATTTAACATTGTTTATGGATTTTGCTCTAAACTACATGATATGCAGGTACCACATGCAGACATAGTCCCTCCCCTCTTAGAGTTTACATCCTAGTAGGTTTTTTAGCTTCCATCAGTTTACCTGGAATAAAGCTAGAATTTGTTTGGAGCAAATATTTGAGACTGGCTATGTTTTTTTTTGTTGTTGTTTATTTATTTTTTGTTTATTTTCAGCCTAACAGTGTTCATTGTTTTTGCACCATACCCAGTGCTCCATGCAGTACGTGCCCTCCCTATTACCCACCACCTGGTTCCCCAACCTCCCACCCCCTGCCCCTTCAAAACCCTCTGGTTGTTTTTCAGAGTCCACAGTCTCTCATGGTTCATCTCCCCTTCCAGTTTCCCTCAACTCCCTCTCCTCTCCATCTCCCCATGTCCTCCGTGTTCTTTGTTATGCTCCACAAATAAGTGAGACCATATGATACTTGACTCTCTCTGCTTGACTTATTTCGCTCAGCATAATCTCTTCCAGTCCTGTCCATGCTGATACAAAAGTTGGGTATTTATCCTTTCTGATGGAGGCATAATACTCCATTGTGTATATGTACCACATCTTCCTTATCCATTCATCCATTGAAGGGCATCTTGGTTCTTTCCACAGTTTGGGGACCGTGGCCATTGTTGCAATAAACATTGGGGTACAGATGGCTCTTCTTTTCACTACATCTGTATCTTTGGGGTAAATACCCAGCAGTGCAATTGCAGGGTCATAGGGAAGCTCTATTCTTAATTTCTTGAGGACTCTCCGCACTGTTCTCCAAAGTGGCTGCACCAACTTGCATTCCCACCAACAGTGTAAGAGGGTTCCCCTTTCTCCACATCCTCTCCAACACACGTTGTTTCCTGTCTTGCTAATTTTGGCCATTCTAACTGGTGTCAGGTGGTATCTTAATGTTGTTTTAATTTGAATCTCCCTGATGGCTAGTGATGATGAACATTTTTTCATGTGTCTGATAGCCATTTGTATGTCTTCATTGGAGAAGTGTCTGTTCCTATCTTCTGCCCATTTTTTGATATGATTATCTGTTTTGTGTGTGTTGAGTTTGAGGAGTTCTTAATAGACCCTGGAAATCAACCTTTTGTCTGTACTGTCATTTGTAAATATCTTCTCCCATTCTGTGGGTTGCCTCTTTGTTTTGTTGACTGTTTCCTTTGCTGTGCAGAAGCTTTTGATCTTGATGAAGTCCCAAAAGTTCAAATTCACTTTTGTTTCCTTTGCCTTTGGAGACATATCTTGAAAGAAGTTGCTGTGGCTGATATCGAAGAGGTTACTGCCTATGTTCTCTAGTATTCTGATGGATTCTTGTCTCACGTTGAGGTCTTTTATCCATTTCGAGTTTATCTTTGTCTACGGTATAAGAGAATGTTCGAGTTTCATACTTCTACATATCGCTGTCCAGTTTTCCCAGCACCATTTATTGAAGAGACTGTCTTTTTTCCATTGTATATTTTTTCCTGTTTTGTTGAAGATTATTTGACCATAGAGTTGAGGGGCCATATCTGGGCTCTCCACTCTGTTCCACTGGTCAATGTGTCTGTTTTTATGGAGACTGGCTATGTTTCTAAACTTTAATATGCATTCACCCCTGGTGATCTTATTAAAATGCAGCTTCTGAATCAGCTGGTCTACCTAGGGCCTGAAATTCTACATTTTTAACAAGCTTTCATTTTGCTGGCCTGGAGACTACATTTTAAGAAGCAAGTGTTTAGATGAAATGTAAGAGAAAATACCTGACTTTCTGATCATTGATCCAGCCAACAATACTGCATGATGAGTCTATAACTTGTGGCTCTTTTAATGGTGTAGGGGAAAAAAGACTTCCCTTTGTTCTCCTAGGTTTAATAACTGGGTCTATAAAATAAATTGACAATAGGCAGGTTAACAGGAGCAATGGTAAACAAACTTATTAATTTTTAATATTATGCACACCAGGGCATCATGGGAAAAGAAAAAGTGAATACCCAAAGAAGTGGTGAGATTTGAGAGCTTGTATGCCACCTTTAATAGCGGAAGGAGGGATATAGGCAATTTAGGGGAGAGGAAGTTATTTTTAGGAAAGATGAATGGGCTCTTAGAAGAATAGATAGGAAACATGGTAATTTATGATGAAGTGTGTCTGTGTGTTGATTTGACTTCTAGTTTCCTCCCAGTGGTAGGAGTCAATCCCAGGAAGGGGTTTATGACAACTGAATTCCTTTTGAAGGCTCTGTCTTTAGGCCGATAAGGGAACTTCAAAGAACCCCCCCCCCCATCTGTTGTTTTTCAGGTGACTTTGCCTCAAAATAATCACTATACCAAAGTGACATGTTTTGGAGTGGCCTGTCCAGAATTCCTTCAATAGCCATACTAAGTTAACATGCTTGTTTCTTGCTATTGGAGCTTTACCCCTGAAATGCTCTTGCTCCTATCACTAGGAGGCTTATCTATTAGAGGTGTATATATCTGTGAACACACACTCACATCTTCATTAATATTATGAGTGCTGTCTACTCAGTGGCTGGTTCTGGACTCTCAGAGGAATTACTATCTCAATAAAAGAAGAGTTCTGGCTCTTTTAATGTGACAAGGTGCTTGCATAAGTAAAAATGTGAAAGTTATAATTGTAAAATAACTCTCCAAACATCTAGATCTCATTGTAGAACAATTAATAATGAATAAAGAAATGGTTATATAAAATCAAAATACTAATAATGATAAGTACTTAATCTACCACAAAGAAAAAGCCCAGCCAAAATTTCCATCTTGCACCAAAATACATGTTCAAAAATCGATATTTGCATGCCCAAGACTTGTTTGAAAAGGCGATTATGGTCTCACAAGTAAATCATAAGAATTTAAAAAATTTTGTAAATGCTGTATTTATATGACAGACAAGAACCACTCTGAAGGAATCATTATGGTTTGGGAAATGATATGCAATTTCAAAATCATCTAAATCATTTCAATTGCCTGTATTTACATTTATATAATGGGTATTTATAATGGTGATTATTTTAGAACTTACCTTGTTTTCCAGGATCTCACATTGGTTTCTATGGGAACAAGAATGGCTCTGAAGAGGAGCATTTTAAGAACTCTTTTTACATTCAGTGACTGCTAACTGAACTGCAAATTCTGTTTGTTAATGATTTTTAACTCTTAAATTTTAACACAGAAATAAAAGTTGGGCGTTCTAGCTTCATAAATCATTTTAAATAGTAAAAACTATTTTTATGAAACATCTGGCACATTGAAGCATTAGAAAATAAAATAACTGGCTCTAGGAGCTAATAATCTATTCACTTTATTAAATTCATTAGTGATTAATCCATTTTAGCCATGTGCTTACTCTTGGAAAATTGTGTAAAGAAAACATCATCTGATATATTGTTTTAGTACATTTTCTCTGCTATTGATGTGTGTATATATGTTTTCTTACTTTTGTAAAAATCCCTTTAAAAAGCAGTATAAAATGTTCTGCATTTAAAGTTTCCCTCTCCAGTGCCTCACCCATCCTGTGCTATTATTTACCCTGGTACCATGTTATACCTTTACCGTGTTCTCACACCAACTGGAACTTATTTTTAGTATTTTTTGAAACAAGCTCATAAGTCTTCAAATTTCATTTTTTCTTTTTCTTGGAATAGATTTTTAGATCATAAAAAGCCCAATGTGTAAGTTATGTATTACATTTGTGCAGTTTACTATATTTAATATTTCCTCACATTTCATGTTTTCCTATAAACTTTATTTTTTTATTCCCTGGAGAAATGATATTTCAGTATATTTTTATTTAATTCCCTCTCAAAGTAATTAAAACCCACTAAAAATAAGAGAAGCTTATTTCAGAAAAGAGTGCTAACACTAAATTTTTGTAATGTGTAAACTATAAAAGATGCTGGTTGAAAGCACATGGCATCTCATAACCAGCTTATGTAATAGCTACTCCAGTTATTGCTGACATATAATCTGTGTCTTAAATCCAAAAAGTGCAGGTTGATGGCAGAGTGCCAGGCAGGGTAGAATAAGTGAGAGTGTTTTTTACTTTCTTGGGTTGGTGGATTTCTGCTGTTAACAGTGTTGCTCTAGCACTGGTCAGGATTGCTAGAGACTAGGGGCAGTTTGAGAAGTGAGGCTGCTGGCATTGTTTGACCAAGAGACTATCCTGTAAAGTACTGACTTGATATAAACCCCAAGAGATTGGTTTTTTTTTTCTTTTGTAAAAGTATTTTTCATTAAGTTTGATTTTACGAAGTAAATTAGGGATTATTACACTTTGGAAAAAGTGAAAATAAATAAATGGGAAATATGTAACCAAATGTTTTGGGGAAATGATTAATTGATTGGCTCTTCTGTTTTCTAAAAGTTGGTTTTCAAGTGAAGTAGAAAACAAGCTGAAAAGTCAAAGAAAGTATTATGTTAATCTTCAGAAGAGTAATATTTATAAGGTATCTGAATCTGAAAGTGAGGAAAATGATTGTTAGGGCCACTCAAAGTAGGGTCCGTGGACCAGTGCCTGTCTAGGAAAAGATAAATACAGAAAGTGACTCTTAGAGCACTTTGACATTGCCACTTCACCCAACTCTGTGATTTTTGTATTTTACAAAAATCAGTCCATGGCATTTGGAAACTTGAGAAATTTGCCCCTTACTACAATTAGTTTGAGTTGCACTGATTTAGCATAAATTACTATAAACAAGGGGGGGAAAGAGTGCCATTTGAACTTCGTAGTATTGAAAATAATTTATCCTATGTGATTCTGTCTGAAAGCTAGGAAATGAAAGGTTTTTATCTCTGAAAGGTCTCTTTCTAGCCCTATAATAACATCTTTATTTTCGTAAGATTATAGCAAAGGAGGCTGCTGCTGTTATTCTCTCCTTTTGCAGATATAAAAACAAAAGTACAAAGGGCTTAAGTGAGATGTCTGATATTACACAATTACCATCAAAATTTTAAAGGCAATGGAAGAGCATTGCACAGAACTTGTTTAATATTCTGATGAATAAAATAAAAACAGCTTAGCTTGATTATGGCAGCAAATTGGATATATTTGCAATTTCGTATGGTAGATGGCAGTGCTTTGTCTTAAGGTTTCAAAAGGAAAAGCATTGTTTTACAGTCATTCAGTGGATGACTAGTAAAACTACACATACTAAAAATCAAGGTAAGGAGTTTGAAAGAATTTACTAAACAAAACCAAAATTGAAGAGAATGAAGAAAAGTAGGAACACATGTAGAGTTTGGCTAAAGAACTGTTAAGAGCAGAAATATAAGTCCGTTAAGAGCAGAAATGTAAGTCCACTTCTTTGAAAGATGCAAAATCCTGTAAGAGAAAAGGCCTGCTACCTTGGACTACAGATACAAATAAAATGAAAATATGAAAGGGAGAGTTTAGACATACTCTGGGAATTTTTGTTAATTGTTGAGAGTATTAGGTTAGTTGAGTGGGCGCCGAAAGGAATCTCTGAGGACATTTAAAACCTCATTGAACAAAGCCATGGACATTGTATTATGGAGAGCAAGACTTCAATGGCAAGGGGGATGGACTGGATCAACCATGAGGTCTTTTCCAGCTCTAATTTCTAGTATTCCATAGCTCTGAAGAATAGTTGCTAAATTGCTTGATCAACCCAGACAAACAAAACTCAACACAAGAATAAAACCCCAGACAAAACAATAAAGTTAGCCAAAATTAAAACACGCCCCTCCAAAAAGAAAAACAAAAACCCTAAATCTTGCATCATACACCAAAGACGACAAATTCAGGCTCTGGCAACCTGCCCAGAGAAATGAATTCCAGAGACAGGACCCTTCAGTGAGCAAGCCCAACCCAAAAGTGGGGAGAGTTCAACTTCTCAGTCAAGCTTGCAAAACCTCCCAGATGATCTTAATACTAGAGCGGGCTTAAAAAGTGAAAAGGGAAAAAAATCCGTTAAAGAATCTGTTCTATGAGTGAACTGTTCATTCAACAAGGATTTATGGAGTGCCTGCTGTACACCAGCCACTACTCTAGGATACGGTACATCAGTGAACAAAACAGACAAGATCTCTGCCTTGAGAAACTTATATTCTAGTATGAGCAACAACACAGGGTGGTGTATCATATATTAAGGGGTGGTAAGTGCTAAGTGGGGTAAAAAGTAGGCTTAAGAAAATGAGGGGTGGGGGTGCAATGTGGGGAAGTGACTGTATTTAATAGTGCAATCAGGGTAGAACTCAGGGAGGCGACATCTGAGCAAGGTTGGAAGTGAAAGGAGGTAGCCAGGTAGATTTTTGGCAGGGGGGAGAACATTCAGTGTAGCAGGGAGGTTGGAGCAAACCTGGTGTTTCTGAGAAACAGGAAGGAGGCTAGTGTGGCTGGAGGAGAATGAGCACAAGGAAAAGTATAGAGTGAGTCAAAGAAGCCTTCTGGGTTGTTATTAGGGCCTTGTCTTTTACTCTGTGTTAACTACCCACAACATCTTGCTTCTAGGATCCTAGGATCTCAGTAAGAAACTAATTCATGCCAGGTAACAACCTCCCTGGGAAACCACTCCACCCACATGTCAACAGTGTTTCTGCAGGTTACTTGCTGTAGTAATGTCAGCTTTATCCAGGCATATGGCCCCTTACTGTAAAAATATGTCCTATAGTTACTGCTACTGAGAATGAGGAATGCTCATCAATACTGAAACTCTGGATATTTCCTTCTCTTTATTCTTAGATCACAATAAAAAAAATCCAAACAAAATTATATTTGTGATATTTGTATATTATTTGCACATATATGAAATATATCTTCTGTAACAGAAAACACACCCCTAATATCAGCAATACTATTATGGGCTCATGCTTTTGAAACCTAATCTTTATTAAGCGCTTGATGAATATTTAAATGTAAGGAGAAGCATAAGCAAATCAATTTAAAAAACAAAAACTGGATCTGCTTATGAGAAGTAAAGACATTATGAAAGGAATTATTAGATGTTTTCAGGTATTTGAAAAAATTATAATAAAATTAAAAGTTAAGTTAGAAAAGCACTTTTAATGTTTATTCATTAATTGAAAAAATTGTGCTGAGTGCTTGCTTTGTGTCTGGCAAGTTTTCTAGACTCTATGGATAAAAGAGGGAGCAGTACAGGAAAGCCTGCAGCCTGCTATGTTTCTCCCTTAAGATTCTCCTCAGGCAGTTCACCAGATCATCCTTGCGTAACAATAGGCAGTTGAGGACATAGGTTGGAGGCTCATCTGCAAACCAGTATCACCTTTTAAGATGGAATATGTCAGGAAAGGATGCTTCATGACTTTTCCCCATCTGGTCATTCCCCTCAGGCAGACAACATGCTGAGGTTTTAGGAACTTTAGGCAAGGAAAAGAGTACAGCATTTGAGTTAAGAGCTTTGAGGTCCAGTACACCAGGCATCACAGCCATGGGTGACTACTGGGCAATTGAAGTGTGGCTAGTCCAAATTGAGATGTTCTCTAAGTATAAAATATACAGGATTTTGATGATTCAGTTTGAAAAAGAGAATGCAAGCTATCTAAACATTTTTATGTTGATTACATGTTGAAATGATAATATTTTTATTTTTTAAATTTTTAAAAAAGATTTTATTTATTTATTTGACAGAGAGAGATCACAAGTAGGCGGTGGGGGGGGGTGGGGGGAGAAGCAGGCTCCCTGCTCAGCAGGGAGGCCTGATGCAGGGCTCCATCCCACGAAAACGAGAACATGACCTGAGCCAAAGGCAGAGGCTTTAACTCACTGAGCCACCCAGGTGCCCCAAGAAATAATAATATTTTTAAGACATTGGGTTAAATAAAATATGCTATTACTTTATCTTAGTTCTTTTTACTTTTTATATGTGGCTACTAGAAAATTTAAACTTAGGTCTGTGGCTTAATTTCCCCAAGAGAGGGGATCTGTATTTGTTTCCTGTATCAGCTCAGTACTATTGAATAATAATACCTTATTATGAGTACTCTGCTCATTGAGTGGCAAACTCTCTTCCAAGCAGATTACTTGTATTTAAACATTTAGTGCTCATAATAACCCTGTGAGGAATGATTTCTCTGGTTGAGTAATTTGAGGCACTGAAAGGTCAAGAAACTTGCCAAAGGCTACACATCTAGCCACCAGGAGAGCAGGAAGGCTTTAAAGTTGTAACTAATCCAGTGACTCTCAACACCTGAGTGTTCATCAAAATCACCAGTAGAGCTTGTTAAAACACAGATTGCTGAGCTCCCCCTCATGAGGTTCTGACTTACTTGATCTGGGGTATAACCTGAGAATGTGCATACCTAACGAATTTCCAGGCGACACTGATGCTGCTGATTTGCAAACCACGTTTTGAGAACCATTAGCATAATTCAGTGCACTTATACCACCAGCCTCCAATGTTAACGGAGTCTTCCGCCTTTTCGAACCATAATTTCTTTACTTTAAACTGTGGATATTTCATATACCAGAAAGTTTACCATTTTAAAGAGTACAACTCGACGGTTTTAGTATGTTTACGATTTTGCAACTATTGTTGCTATCTAATTCCCAAATATTTCCATCACTCCAAAAAGAAACTCAGTACCTGTGAGCAGTCATTCGTTTCCCTCTCTCCCAGGCTCTGACAACCACTAATATACTTTCTTTTTCTATCGATTTGCCTATTCTGGACATTTCATGCAATTGAAGTAATATAATGTGTAGTCTTTTTGTCTGACTTCTTTTCCCTTACCATGTTTTCAGGGTTCATCCATGTTGTAACATCTATTGATACTTCATTTTATGGCCAAATAATACAAATTGTACCATTTTTTGTGGTGCACAGATTTTGTCCATTTCTCAGCTGATGCACATTGGGGTTGTTTCCCTTTTTTGGTTATTATGAATTTGTGTGGATTTGTTTTCATTTTTTCATGGGATATAACTAGGAGTGGATCCAATAGGAGTATAATTGCTGACTCATCTGGTAACTCTATATTTAACTTTTTGACGAACTATCAAACTGTTTCCAAACCATTGTACCATTTTACATTACCATTGGCAATGTATGAAGACTCCAGTTTTACCATAACTTTGCCAACATTTGTCATTGTCATTTTGATTATAGCCATCCTAGTGGGTATGAAGTAGTGTCTCATTATGGTTTTGATTTGCATTTGTCTAATGACTAATGATGTTCATTTTTTTCAAATGCTTATTGGACATGTGTATATCTTCTATGGAGAAATGTCTATTCAAATCCTTTGCCCATTTTTAAATTGGGTTGTCTTTTTATTTTTGTGGTAGAATGATTCTTTATGTATTCTGGGTACAAGTTCCTTATTAGATATATATGATTTGCAATTTCTCCCATTCTGTGGGTTGTCTTTTCACTTTCTTGACGGTGTCCATTGAAGCAGAAAGTTTTTAATCTTGTAATTTATATATTTTTAAAAATAGCAACTATATATATTTAAGTACACAACATGAGAATTTGGTCTACATATACACTGTGAAATGATTACTGCAATTAAACAGAATAACATATCTCCTCACATAGTTAACATTAAGTTTTTAATCTTGATGAAATCCAATTTATCTGTTTTTTATCACTTGTGCTTTTAGGTCACATCTAGAAACCATTGCTTAATCCAAGGTCATGAAAGTTTAGGTCAGTGATCCATTTTCAGTTAGTTTTTATACATGGTGCGAAATAAGAGTCCAACTGTATTCTTTATCATATGGCTATCCAGTTATACCAGCACCATTTGTTGATTAAAGGATCCTTTTAAAATTTAGATAAAAATATTTCAGAGGTGATATTAATTATGGCTGTTTATTAATATTAATTACAATACTATTTTCCCATTTTGGTGCTTCCCTGCAATTCTATCAAAGCTTTGTTTTAAACACTGTATGTAGAACAAAACAAATGTCCTGTGAACTAAAACTTCAAGTCGGTAATGACCGACCACAAGATAGGTTTGTTCAATTGCACTTCTTCATTTACTGTTATGTATTAAAGTACCAACATCCCTGCCATTATGTCAACCTATATTAATTCTCCCATTCACATATAGAGAGGATGAGGAAAAAAGGAATGTTTATTCTATATGACTCTCCTTTGTGATTTTATAATACCATCTCACTCTTGTTTGTGCTTATGGTACCTACTCATCTGATATAACTACAAATCTGAAATGTGGTGAGTTATTGCTATATACTACTGTAGTAATGGATATACAAAAGAGACTGAATAAGATAAATGCTAGGGAAAAAAGTTTTAGAAAGGAAAGAAAAAAGGCGAGTCCTCTTGTGGGATTGACAGCAATTAATGTATGTAGATAATTCCTTTCCAGGAAGTCAGCTAAATGGAATATAAATGGAATATAAAACACATTGTCCAAATGTTTTAAGAAGGTTGCAGTGAGGGTAAAGATATAGAGTTATAAAGGTATGGGTATATGTGGCATCCAGAGAGATGAGAATTTTAAAGTAAGAATGTTTTGGTGTGTTCCTAAACTAAGGGCTCCCAGACCAGTGACAGGAATAGTTGGGCTCCTAGGCAGATATAAGTCTGTGGTGCCATAATTCTAAGGGGAAGTTTCGTCATTAGCTTTTAAACATTTTTTTTGCTTTATTCCCTGCCTCCATAGTCATTAAGCCTGTGTCTGTCCTTGGTTCATTTCTGAGGTCAATATTTGGAGAGAAAAAAATTCTTAGTGTAAATGGTTTGCATTATAAATGAACAAAGTTTTCTAGTGAACTAAGAAAACTAAGTTTGTGGAACTAAGCCTAAACTCCATTAGATGAAGTTCTGGATCTAAGGACTAAGGAAAAAATCCTAGATTAGTATTAAGTCTAAGCAACGTTGCTGAGTAGAACATGATAATGAAATTAGAAACTAAGCCATGAGCCTTTACATTTGTTTCAGAATCACAAATATATTTAATAAAATTCTCATTAGTTATTATAATGAGTCAAATGATAGAAATAAAATTTGGAGTCAGATTCTTCTTCTTCTTTTTTTTAATATTTTATTTATTTGACAGAGAGAAATCACAACTAGGCAGAGAGGCAGGCAGAGAGAGAGGAGGAAGCAGACTCCCTGCGGAGCAGAGAGCCGGACTTGGGGCTCGATCCCAGGACCCTGGGATCATGACCTGAGCCGAAGGCAGAGGCTTTAACCCACTGAGCCACCCAGGCACCCCAGATTCTTCGTGTTGAGTAAATTAATAACTCCTTAGCATTCAAAGAGTTCTGGATAGGGGTGTAAGTATCTCAGTATGTTTAAGGGAGGTAGTAATTCTTTAAATACCTATTTCTGTGAAAATGTCCACTGAATTTGGTAACATGCAGTTGAAAGTTCCTGAAAAATACACATTTCCCCCAAATAAGAACCCAATCAACATTTTTCCTTATTATTTCTTATGAACTTCACTCTTACGAACAAGAACTGCAAACAAAGGGTGTTATCCCACAACCTCAGACTAGGGACTATGACTGGAAGACTTTTATTTAATTTGTTAGTTTTTACAACTTCCTCCATGCTTATTACATTCTTTTCTGGTGTCAGCATTCCTATAGAACTTAAGTCTAACTTCTAAAGCAAAAATGGTGTGCATGTTCATACAGTTAACAAGAAAGTACTAGGGGGTACATGATCCACTCACAGCCAATCTTGGAGATGAGAAGAAACAGGAATCTCCAGGGATAGATGCAGTAGGCATAGTATTAAAGAGAAAAGGAATGCAAGCTATGGAATTCAAGTCTTACAACTTTAAAATCATGTGGTGAATTTATGTTCCATAAAATCTTGGTCAGTAGCTACCGTGAATCTAAGTCTTGATCACCATGAGTTCCATGGATGTACATGAGGGAAGAAAAGGAGCAGTTGGAAATTACCTTAGGCCAGAGACTGGACCCAGCAGGTTCCACAGAAGAATAGCCTGCCTGTTTTCTGTTGGTCCAACCAAGTGAGATTCTCTTGAATTAGGCAGTGATAGCACAAACCATAAGAACAACAGACACCACAGAAGTTGATTACCATACCCCTGGCTGCCTAGTTTCTGGTATAGACTTATGTCTCTTTTCAGAGCTTGTGGTCGCCTTCACTGTCTTGTGACTTCTGATTACATGTGGGGTTGTTTCTACACTCAGACCTGTGACTGAATTGAATAGCTGATTGCCTCACTCTGTGTCACGTTACCTGACAAGATCAAGCAATGGTGTATCAACTCCAGTGGCTCAGGGATGGTGAGCAGAGGCAAAGCAAGCATGGATAGTGAAAGCCAGCACCTAGAGACTTACAAAAAGCATGCATTTTTAGGATATTAGAAAAGCAAGCTGTAGTTAGCTTAATTTTGAATTCTGGGGCTGATTCCAAGCAAAGTAAAATTCCCCACATCCTGGGCAGAGCAAGTCTGTACATGTGGGGGCCGTGATGTCTTTTCCCTAGGCAATCACTTCTCTTACCTTAGAACAGCACAGTGAGGTTGCCAAAGACTTTCCCCCTCACATTGAGGGGCTGATTCATGAAACAGTGACTTGCTGGTTTACACCGTGTCCTGGGTTTAAAAAACTGAGCAGGAGCCAGGGTGTGGACTATCTATGTAATTCTGTCCCCAGCCTGTGTCAGCATGTCTTGGTATTTAAGCAAAGTTTAAGTGCATGCTGATTTGTGTGAAGAAAATTCAACGAAAGAATAAAATCATTATAGACATCATCATTGACAGGAAAGTCAAATACTCTGGTTACTGGGTGAAATGGATGAAAATTGTATTTTAAAAAGCTCTGATATTATAATGTTAGCCCTAAAGTAATTCTTTTTATAAACTGTTTACCTATTTCATCGCATCCTTGCATTAAACTTTATAACCCTCCCATGAGGTAAAATTTTATCTATTTTACAAATGGAAAAATGGCTTTTTAAAGATCATAATCAATAATAAACCTAAAGAAAAAATAACCCTGAATTTCTTAAAGTAAAAATAACCCTGAATTTCTTAATTCATGATAGCAAGATGGGAAAAGTAATTTATTATACTTCCATGGTAGAAACATTTCTTATGAAATTTTTTTTTAAAGATTTTATTTATTTATCTGACAGACAGAGATCACAAGCAGGGAGAGAGGCAGGCAGAGAGAGAGGAAGGGAAGCAGGCTCCGTGCTGAGCAGAGAGCCTGATGTGGGGCTTGATCCCAGGACCCCGGGATCATGACCTGAGCTGAAGGCAGAGGCTCTAACCCACTGAGCCACCCAGGCGCCCCTCTTATGAATTTTTTAAAATGCTATTTTTTTTCTGTTTGCTTGTGATTTTTAAAAAACATGAGAATGGGAGAAGAACATGCCTTTTAAGGAATTTAGTCAAAACAAAACCCTATTTACATGCTCTTTCATTTTAGTTATTTTTCTAATAAACTTTATTTTCTAGAACAGTTTTAGATTTATAGAAAAATCATGAGGAGAGTATGGAAATTCCCACATAATCCACTAGTAGTTTGCCCTGTCATTAACATCTTACCTTAGTATGGTCTTTTTGTCATAATTAGTGAACCAATATCAATACATTATTTTTAATTGAAGTCTGTACTTTACTCAGATTTTCTTAGTTTTTCCTATTGTCCTTTTTCTATTACAGGATATCATCCAGGATGTCACATTACCTTTAGTGATCCTGTCTCCTTAAGCTTCTATTGACAGTGACAATTTCTTAGACTTTCTTGGGTTTTGATGACCTTGAGAGTTTTGAGGAGTACTTAGGTATTTTGGTTTCAGCTATAGCTATATCTATATTAGGTATCTTGTAAAATGTCCTTCTATTGAGATTTTTCTAATATTTTTTTCTCTTAATTAGATGGAAGTTAACAATATTTAGAAGCAAGACCACAGATATAAAATGCTAATTTAATCCCATGGTTTATCACTGTTGATCACCTCGACAACCTAGTTGATGTAGTGTTTGTCAGGTTACATGCTCTTTTAAATTTTCATTTGATCATAGAGAATATTCTTGTTATTAAAAATTCTTAATTTTAATTTTAAACATAATTTATCCAAATAGCAATAGAATTAGAACCAGCTTAGCAATAGAATTAGAACTAGCTATCACTGAACAGATTACAGTATATAAGAGATGACATTGCATTTTTAGGAGGGTGACAGGAGGAGGAATTACACAACAGAAAAACTGGTTTAGTGAGTCTTAATGTTTATCATGTGCAGGATTCCTCTGGAGCAGGTTGATACAATCAGTTCACTAGCATATTTTACTTTGCAAAACATGTTGCAATTCCTCTTTGTTATCTCCCCCCTCCTCCCACCCCACCCCATTCCTAATGAGGAAGAGAAGTAGGGCTTCCTTCATTCACTTTTCAACAAATGAAGGAAGGACTTGAGAGAGATTTATTTTTGATTTTGAACTTAGCCACTTTCTACTAAGTGCTCTTTGGAAAACTTTTGAGAATACCTTGTCCATAAAAGGGGGCAGTGGGCATATGTATAAGAACACAGAGGATTAAATGTGAAGTAGGTTGAGCAAGGAGGCATTATTACTACAAGGTGGAGAATATGAATTCTGTAGCTCTTATACATCTATACACATGTTTGTTTTTCATGCCCATATGCTTTATGGCACAGCAGAAAATACAAAGCAGATATTTTGCTAAGGCCTCATGGTGTGGTGGAGAGACTCAAATCTAAATAATAGTGTTATCATTTCTGAATCAGGTGAATGACTTTAAGAGCTCAGGATTTGGAGTCAAAAGACCTGGGTCTATAGCCCGAGTCTATATCCAGAGTCTGTCACTATCTACTGTGTGGCATTGTAAACATTACTTAACATCTCTTAGCTGTGGTGTAGTTGTCTATAAGATGACTATAATGTAAGGATTAAATAAAAGCATCTAGCACATAAATTGATACTAATTTCATCTGAACTTTAATCAACTCTGAAGAAACTGAAAGTCAACTTGCCTATATAATAACTAGCAGAAAGCTGCAGAGCATTCTTAGCTATGCTTTCAATAGAGAAATTGGGCTCTTAATGTCCTCGAAGGCCATTATTTTGACATTTTGTCTAAGGCTAGTTCCTAGTTTGACTCAGTTATTTTAGGCAGGAGTGTTTTCAAAAGACCTAAGTGATGTTATTAACAAATGGGTTACATCTTCTCTTCACAGAGTTAAGCCTCTAATTATACCTTGAGCTGATTTATTAGTACTACAGGCTTAAACATTTCCTAACTATTAAGACTGACTAGAGACTCAGAATAACTGTCCACATGCAAGGGATCTAAATAGCAAAACACCATAGAGGAAGAGGTGATACATGGTAGGTGAGTCACAAGGAAAAGCTCTGAGAAAGGTATTAATTAGAGTAATAGGAAATTATAACAAGTAAAATATGGGTTAAGTATCAGTCAATTTCCCTAAGGACATACTTCCTATGATAGGAGGGAAGAGTCTTCTAAAGAAGGTGATTAAAACCTCCAAGCCTAAGACCTTTAAAACGAGACTGAACAGAGTCCTTATGAACATACCAGAGAGAAGAATCCTATAGTGGTGGGAGTATGGGGGAGGGTGGTAAGTGATCTAATAGACTTTTGCAGTGCTAAGAGACTTGAGTTGCTGTTCTACCCAGTAATTGAACACATTGTAAACCACTAGGTATGCAGTTCCCTCCCTTGAGTGTGTAACTGTCATTCTCATAGGCACTATTTTGGGGGTGGGGGGCAGCCTTCTGTCTGTCTTTGTTTTTAAGATCCAGTGTATATATTTTGACCATTCTTCCAGCAAAGAAAATTTTATTTCTCCAGATATAAATGATTAATTATTAATTTCAGTTTCATTAAAAGGAATATAAATTTGACTTTTTGGAGTTAATTATTTCATTTCTTTTTTAGTAGAATGCTATTAGTTTAGTAACATCAAGTGAGTAAGGATTAGCTGCAAGTCTCAGGAACCCAACCAGTGGATATGTATTTAAGGAATGAGGAATAGTTAACTATCACTCTTTTAAGTCAAATAGGGAGAAAGTGCACACAGACCCATAGTCTTGGCTTCAGCAACTTTGTACCCCTGCTGTGGTATCCACAACTGTGCTGCTCTGGATCTCAGGCAACATTGGGCCATAGCACTCCTCCTAGACCCATTCCAATTTGAACCTACAACCATTCATGAGCAGGCTAGGTGGCCACCTATGTGGAGTGATTTCAGAGGTGCTGGGAAGGTCCTCCTTATCTGCTTGCTTGGCAATATCTGCAACAAATATCATTCTTTAATTAGCACCAAGGTGTGACATCCTCCCCCCACCACCCTTATCATCCACCTCTTCATCCTGCTCCCATCCTACTTTCTCCTTCTTTGTATCTTCTCTTTTTCCTCTCAAACTCCCCAAACTATTTTGGGGCATTGCTGTTTGCTTTCTACCCTTATTTCATTTTAGTAGCCAAGACCTGTTAAATCCACTTTCAAATATTTCTAAAATAATCTACTCTTCTCTACTACTATAGTTTGGTTCACACTCATCTTTCTCGGGTGTTATTACAACAGCCTCCTGAACTGGTCTTGCTTCTCTTCTTATCTCCCTTTAATCCGTGGTCCACAGAGCAGCCGAGGAGATATTTTAAAACACTAATCTGTGTTAAAAGATTTAACACAGGGAAGGATATGAAGAAAAGAGAACATTTGTGCACTTGTGCATATGCTCTGGCAATTTCACTTCTAGAATTCTGTATCCAAAGGAAACAAATATACCAACTCAAAAAGATACCTCCACACATGTATTCACTGCAGCTTTATTTGCAAAGGCCAAGACATGAAGACAGACTGTCTGGCAATGGATGAATGGATAAAGAAAATGCTATATGTATATTATATATGATTATTATATTATTTATCATAATAGATCTAATATAAATAACTTATAATGTTTATAGTATATCTATAATATTTATATGTACTATAATATATGTAATTACAACATAAATGTGCAGTTTGTATATATATATGTATATATGTATATAAATAAAATGGAATGCAGACATAAAAAAGGAAATCCTGGGGCGCCTGGGTGGCTCAGCGGGTTAAAGCCTCTGCCTTCGGCTCAGGTCATGATCCCAGGGTCCTGGGATCGAGCCCCGCATCGGGCTCTCTGCTTGGCTGGGAGCCTGCTTCCTCCTCTCTCTCTCTCTCTGCCTGCCTCTCTGCCTACTTGTAATCTCTATCTGTCAAAAAAAAAATAAATCTTAAAAAAAAAAAAAAGGAAATCCTGCCATTTGCAATAGCATGATGGACCTTGAGGTCATTATACTAAGTGAAATAAGTCAAAGATAGGCAAATGCCATATGATCTCACTTATATGTGGAATTTTAAAAATTAGCTCATAAATATTGAGAACAGTTTCGTCATTGCCAGAAGTGGGTGGTAGTGAGATGTGAAATGGGTGAAAGAGATCAAAAGATAAAAACTGCCAATATAAAGGGGCGCCTGGGTGGCTCAGTGGGTTAAGCCGCTGCCTTCGGCTCAGGTCATGATCTCAGGGTCCTGGGATCGAGTTCCGCATCGGACTCTCTGCTCAGCAGGGAGCCTGCTTCCCTCTCTCTCTCTCTCTCTCTGCCTGCCTCTCCATCTATTTGGGATCTCTCTCTGTCAAATAAATAAATAAAATCTTAAAAAAAAAAACCTGCCAATATAAAATAAATCGGACGTGGGGATGTGATTGTACAGAATGACGACTACAGTTAACAATACCCTATTGTAAAAATGACTAAGAGAGTGGGTGTTAAAAGTTCTCATCATAAGAAAAAAATTAAGAATGGGGCACCTGGGTGACTCAGTTGGTTAAGCATCCAACTTCTGATTTCGGCTCAGGTCATGATCTCAGGGTCATGAGGTTGAGCCCTGCGATGGGTTCCATGCTAAGAGGAAAGTTGGCTTGAGATTCTCTCCCTGTCCCTCACCCTCTGCTCCTCCCCCTGAGCAGACATGCACGTGCTCTCTCTTTCAAATAAAAAAATCTTTCTAAGGAATTGTAACTATGTATGGTGATGGATATTAAGTAGATTTGTGGTGATCATACCATAATATATACAAAATTGAATCATTATGTTGTCCACCCGAAACTAATATAATGTTATATTTTAATCATATATTAATCGAAAAAAGCAAAATAAAATAAAAAATCCAAACAGGAACCTGATTATGTCAAGTCCCTGCTTAAGCACACTGCTTACCTTCCTGCTGACTTCATTGAGTTTCATATTCCTTACACATGGCTTTCCTCTCTAGCCTTATTTCCCTCCTCTCTCTGTCTTACATTCAGTGCCTCAGCCACACAGAATTATGGGAAGCACTTTAAATATGCTGGCTATTTCTTCTTCATCTTAATTCCTTCAACCCTTAATGCTTTCTACTGATCCTTTTTCAACTGAATAATTCTCACTTACCACGTAGATTTAACTCTAGACAACTTGTTCTCCAGGTCTTTCCATAGTCCCCCAAGGCAGGATTAAATGCCATTCCTGTGTACCTCTGTGCCTCCCTATATGTTCACCTCTCTGCAGCTCTATCACACCTTAGTATTTCCTAAGAGATTGTCAACCAGCATGTGCCAGAGACTGGGACTTTTTAAAAAACTAATGTATCTATTGATTTTTATTTATATTTATTTTACTTTTTATTGAAGTAAAATGGACATATAATATCCTATTAGTTTATAGTATATATCATGGAGATTTTATTTTTATATATTATGAAATAATCTTCATAATAATTCTAGTTACTATCTGTCACCATACAGAGTTTTTATAATATTACTGACTGTATTCCCTATATTGTACATTATTACATCTTCATGACTTATTTATTTTATAACTGGAAGTTTTTACTTCTTAATCCCCTTCACCTATTTTGTCCACTCTCCAAACCCTGATCCAGTTGATAACCAAGAGTTTCTTTCCTGTATCTACAAGTCTGTTTTGTTTTATTCATCTGTTTTTTAGATTCTACATATTTAGAAATCTAAATTTCTCCAACTTACTTCACTTAGCATAATGCCCTCTAGATTCATCCATGTTGTTGCAAATGGGAAGATTTCATTCTCTTTTTATGGGTTTCATTCTCTTTTATGGTCTCTCTTATGGGTGAGTGATATTCCATTGTGTGTTTGTGTCTGTATGTGTATAGATAGATAGATATAGATATAGATATAGATATAATGGGTATATGCGTAGCCATTCATTTGTTGAGAATTTTTACATGTACATTCATCAGGGGTATTAGCCTGTAATTTTCTTTTTGTGGGGTCTTTGATTTTGGTATGAGGATAATGCTGGCCTCAAAGTGTTCCTTCCTCTTCAATTTTTTGGAATAATTGGGAAGGATAGATATTAACTTTTTTTAAATTAATTAATTTATTTTTTCAGCGTAACAGTATTCATTGTTTTTACACAACACCCAGTGCTCCATGCAATACGTGCCCTCCCTATTACCCACCACCTGGTTCCCCCAACCTCCCACCCCTGCCCCTTCAAAACCCTCAAGTTGTCTTTCAGAGTCTATAGTCTCTTATGGTTCACCTCCCCTTCCAATTTCCCTCAACTCCCTTCTCCTCTCCATCTCCCCATGTCCTCCATGTTATTTGTTATGCTCCACAAGTAAGTGAAACCATATGATACTTGACTCTCTCTGCTTGACTTATTTCACTCAGCATAATCTCTTCCAGTCCCGTCCATCTTGCTACAAAAGTTGGGTATTCATCCTTTCTTTCTTCTTCTTCTTTTTTTTTTTTTTTAATAAACATATAATGTATTTTTATCCCCAGGGGTACAGGTCTGTGAGATATTAACTTTTTATATGTTTGGTAGAATTCACCTGTGAGGTGGTCTGGTCCTGGGCTTTTGTTTTTTAGGAGCTTTTTATTTTTATTTTTATTTATTTTTTTAAAAGATTTTATTTATTTATTTGACAGACAGACCACAAGTAGGCAGAGAGGCAGGCAGAGAGAGAGAAGGGAGGAAGCAAGCTACCTGCTGAGCAGAGAGCCCCATGCGGGGCTCAATCCCATGACCCCAGGATCATGACCTGAGCTGAAGGCAGAGGCTTTAACCCACTGAGCCATCCAGGCGCCCCCTTTAGGAGCTTTTTAATTACTGATTCGGTTTTATCACTTGTAATCAATCTATTCGGGCTTTCTATTTCTTTATGATTCAGTCTTGGAAGGTTGGGTATTTCTAGGAATTTATCCATTTCTTCTAGGTTATTCAGTTTATTGTTGTGTAGGGACTGGGTGTTTTTCCCTGTGTTAACATTTAGTATAATGCCTGGCAATGCCTAGTAAATACTAAGTAAAACCTTGTTGAATCAGTAAGTGAAGAACAAATCTTCCCCTGGGAGAAGTAACATATTGATTCAATAGCAGAAAAGGCACACAAATTAGGGGAAATTACCTCAGGAACTTTGTGGAGAAGATGAAATTAGGACTGGGCAGATGGGGTGGCATTTATGGTGGGAGGAACTGTCTGAACAAAAGTATCAGTAAAAGATGTGCATAAAATATTGAAGAATCTAGCTTTATTAGAGTGGAGGATATATGCTGAGAAAATGAAGAATGGCCAAATTATGAAGGGTTTTGAAAGACAGGGTTTTTAGACATAGTATAGTTGTAAATTGAGACCCATTCATGATTTTAGAACAAATGAATGACATAATAAAAGTACTTTTTAAAGAAGATTGATGTGGGAAATGTATACAGAAAACACTGGACAAGGATGGTTCTACATAATCAAAGGCAGTTAAGAGGTCAATGTACCATAACATATGAATAAGGAGATGAGGTAAAGTAAATTAAATTACTATTCCAAATATTCATTCCCTCTCTCTTCCACCTACATCTCTCACCTCTTGGCTCTGGGCTTGATGATATGATCTGCTTTGGCAGCTAGAATATTAGTAGGACTTGAGAAACACTTGTGTGATTGGATTTACTTCAGCAGTCATCAAGAGAAGAACATGTCTTAGCTAGCCTATAGAGAGAGAGGGAGAGAGGTGGGAAGGGGTTGAGCCCCAGCTGACCTCAGGCAGCCCACAAACACATGATAAATACTAAATATTTGCTTTAAGCCATTGGGTTTGGGTGTGTTTGTTATACAGCAATAGTAATTGATACAGGAGATAAGGATGTGATGGTGGTATAGAAAGAAGGAAGGGAATGATTATGATATATTTTTGAAGGATAAATTAATTGGTTGAAATAGGTTCTGGCCATAATGAAATAAGTTTATATATTAAAAAATGGAAAAGAATAGCTTTAAAAACCTTTTTTCCTTTATTGAATAAATCGAGAATATCTGAATAAGAAAATCTGAAGTAAATGAATAACATTATTATTCTTAAGAAGCAGTCACTTAGGTATATTCTTTCTCTTCTGGGGGTAGATTTATTTTCTATTCAGCAAGTGTTTGCTTTATGCATTTGCATTCGCAATGGTCCTTATTTGGTCAAATCCTTCTTTTGGAAAGTGTACCAGTTAGTTAATTATCTACTTAGGAGGGAAGATGATGTCACTGGAAAACATTTTATTCTTGTGAATTTACATAAACGTAGAATGCAAATAAAAAAAATTTTTGAATAGTCCCCTGCACATTTTTACTTTGGGAGAAGATAAAAATTGACTGCCAATTTCTGGTAATTTTTTTTCTTTGTAGACTATAGGTAATTTGGAATGACTAATCCAGCTGTCTTTACTCAATTATCTGGCTTGCTTCTGGCAAGAAGCACATTAATGGAAGAAATCAGAGGGGACATTACAATTAGAAGAGCAAGGAAGAACTATTTAATGCTTTGCTTATAAGAATCACCTATTGTTGCTGGGGAAATTGCATTGCAATATTTTAATTTGGAAGTCAAATCAGTCTTCCTTGTCTAGACATAATCCTCTGACTGTGGAGGAAAATGCTTCTTTGCCCTTCCACCAAACTTCCTGCTGCAAATCCGCTTTTACCTGTGTCCCACTGTGTGGATTCATTTTGCTGTGGGCAAGCAGCTTCTGATTATTTCACATGCAGATAAAGAGGGCAGAAAGGAAGGAAGGTGGGGTGGGAGTGGGGAGAAGAGAAGAAAAGAAAGAGAAAAAGAGGAAAATGAATGAAAAATTCTCTACAGGGTTACTGGAGGTCAATAAATATGACTGAGGTGTATGTACTACTTATCAAAGTTTGTCATTCTGTCTTACCCTGGCTATGTTCTTTCTGGGTTGTTGTTGTTTTTTTCCTAAGATTTTATTTATTTATGAGAGAGAGAGAGAGCAGGAGCAGGGGGGAGAGGAAGAAGCAGGCTCCCCTACTGAGCAGGGAGCTGGATGCAGAGCTCAATCCCAGGACGCTGGGATCATGACCTCAGCCAAAGACAGATGCTTAACCTACTAAGCCACCATAGGTGCCCCAGCTATATTCCTTCTAAAAGCCACACACCTTGGCACAAAACTGCCACCTCAAGTCTGTGAAATACCCTCTTCTATCATTATAAAAACTCAGCTTTAACATATTTCTGAGAAGACAAATTTTCTTAGACATATTTTACAAATGAAGACTAGGATACAGCTGGGAGTATCTAGGCAATACTTGGCTGGTTCTGTTAAGAGAGTAAAGTAGCTCTAGGGGCTGCATTTCCCCTAACCCACTTCTGGGAATGCCAAAAGAGAAGAAAAAAGGTTGAGGAGTCCTAGAACCTGACATTGAAACTTAAGGAGATCCTGGGACAGAAGGAGATTAGGTCCAGGTGTGAGGAACATATCAACTCAAAAGCAAGGGGCCATCCTGTGCTCTGGATCAGAGTCAGATAGGGAAGTGCTCTCTAGCTTGGATGGAGAGTGATAAAAAGCAAGCCAATGAACAAAACTCATACATACAGGAGGTTAGTCCTTAAGCATTTAGCTCTCCCTCTCCCCCTTTCCTTTCAATACGCCATGAGGAGTGATTGTCATTCAGAGAGCTAGCTTTTGACAAAGAGTAGTGCCAAGGCCAGTTGCCAAGTTGATGGTGGAGAGAACAAGTGGAATGAGTGATAGAGGGTGAATTTTACACCAGAGACCTTCTAAGAAGAGCATTCCCTCCCCAATGCCAAATACAGTCAGATGAGTGCTAGACGGGGCCTAGGCTTTTGCTGCTTCAGCTTGGAAACATTACCAGCCAAAGTAGAAACTTTCTGAGATGTAAGCACTATAAAAGAAGACAAACTGAACAACCTGTACTAGATGAAGCACTATTAATGTACCAGGTAGAAGAAATAGATTTTTAAAGCATAATAAAGATTTTCAAAGAAATAAGGGAGATTATTAGGAGCTCAAAACAGACAAAAATCATTATAAAAATGAATCACTGAAAGAAACTGGGCATCAAAGCATGAGACTTGAAATAAAGAACTCAACATATCTGAAAATAAATTAGTGAACTGGAAGATCAGCTGAAGAACTCTCCCAGGAAGCAATAGGCGAGAAAATGTAAAAGGAAAGGTAAGATATACAGAGGATAGAAATTTAAAAAAAAGTTGAGATCTATAAATAGGAGTCTTAAGAGGGAACAAATAGATGGAGGAAGGAAGTCTTGCCGTTTGCAACACTATGGATAGACCTTTAGATTGTGCTTAGTGAAATAAGTCTGACAGAGAAAGTCAAATACTGTATGATATAACTTACATGTGGAATCTAAAAAAGCCAAACAGGGGCGCCTGGGTGGCTCAGTGGGTTAAAGCCTCTGCCTTCGGCTCAGGTCATGATCCCAGGGTCCTGGGATCGAGCCCCGCATCGGGTTCTCTGCTCCGCAGGGAGCCTGCTTCCTCCTCTCTCTCTGCCTGCCTCTCTGCCTAGTTGTGATTTCTCTCTGTCAAATTTTTAAAAAAAAATTTTTTTTTTAATTATAAAAAAGCCAAACACATAGAAACAGAGAGTAGAAGGATGGTTGCCAAGAGCTGGGAGTGACAAAAAGGAGGAAATAATGGTCAAAGGGTACAAACTTCCAGTTATAAGGTGAGTAAGTTCTGGGATCTAATGTACAATATGGTGACTATCATTAACAATATTGTAGGGGCGCCTGGGTGGCTTAACCCTCAGCCTTCAGCTCAGGTCATGATCTCAGGGTCCTAGGATCCAGCCCTGCATTGGGCTCTCTGCTCAGCAGGGAGCCTGCTTCCCCCACTTTCTCTGCCTGCCTCTCTGCCTGCTTGTGATCTCTGTCTGTCAAATAAATAAATAAAATCTTAAAAAAAAATTATATTCCTGAAAGTTACTAAGAGTAGATCTTAAATTTTTCATAACACACAAAAAAAGGTAATTATGTGAGGTAATGAATGTGTTAACTAACCTTATTGTGATAATCATTTCATAATATATGTGTATCAAATCATCACATCCATCTTAACACAAAGTTCCCGGTCAATCATATCTCAGTAAAGCTGGAAAAAAGCCCAAAAACCAATCCAAATAAATGAAGGAAAGGAAATATTTGAGGAGATAATAACAAGAATTTTTCAAAACTGAAGAAATGTATAAGACCTTAGATAAAAATCACCATGAACTAGTAAATAGAGTAGATGAAAAAAGAAATCATACCTAGGCATAATATACTAACATTTAAGACCATCAACCAAAAAAGAAAAACTCTACAAGCTTCTAAAAAGGGGGGTGAGGGCTAGGCACGGGGTATTATACCTATTAAGAAACAAGAATGAGGTTGCTATTACCAACATTAAATGAGTTAATGTATGTAAATTGCATCAAACACTCCCTTGCACAGTAAACATTCTTTAAGTGTTAACTATTTTATTATCAAACTTTTCCTAAATGGAAGAAGACAGTAGAGTAATATTTGTGTTACAGTTAACATAGAGTATTAAAGGAAGTCCTTGAACTTAGGGTTTTATGATATTCTCAGTAATGTAAGGCTAATAAAATGATAAGATTTCCATAAAATGTACCCTTGGACAAATATTTCTTGTAGGAAAAAATCGATCACCCTGCTCCCAAATGCAACCCTGATAAATAGAATGTAAGGGAATGTTTTCTAACTTCTTCCTAAGGAATGGCTTCTTGGATCAAGGAAGTATACGCAATACTGCCAAAATTGATGGCCTTAACTATAAAGTTTAAGAATTTCTATTCAGTGAAGGGCACCATAGACAAGGCTAATAGAGAGGTCACTGGAAGAAAATGTTTGCTAGCTCTAAAGAGAATTTCTAGTAACTAAAAAAATAAATAAATAAAAATACAGAGAAGAGGAACCATGCCTATAGAAGCGATACACAAAATGGAAGATAGCCAATGAATAGATGAAGAAATGCTCAACCTCATTAGTAATCAAGAGAAAACAAAGGAAATTAAAACAACATGAAATGTCATATTTTACTAACCAGAGAGACAAAAACCAGAAATAGGATAATATTAAGTATTGGTGAGAAATAGGAAAACCAGAGCACTGCTGGGAGGAATGGAAACAGGGATAGCCATTCTGGAGAACAGTCTGTCACTACTGACGTTTAAATACTTATACGTATGTATACATAAAAATATATATTTAATTATATAAATTGCATCTATATTCTCTATTTTCTGACCTATCAATCCCATTCCTGAGTTTATACCTTAGAAGATACAGTCACAGATCTTTAGAAGTTATATATAAGGATGTTCATATGAAGTGGTATGTGATAAGTTACTTGGTAAGTGCCTGGAGGGGACATAGGTACAATCACCAGGAAAATGCATAAATAAAATGTAGCAGATGCATTTAAAATACCGTACAGTGGATAGCAGCATACTCTCGTGTACATACAGCAACATGGATAGATCCTAAAAGCACAGTGTTAAGTGACAAAAGCATGTGCATATCCAGGGGCATCTTAAGCAAATTATAATGGCGATCTTGGTGAAGGAGCAGGCATTGGGGTTGAAAGGGAAAAAAAAAATAGAAATAAAACAAGAGAGACGATTGGCATAGAGCCAGGAATTGAGTGTAATGAACACAACTGTGCTTCTGGCGTCCCAAAGAAAAAAAGTCCTGATGCCTTGTCTAGCTGCTGACACAAATTCTCCCACAATTTCAAAATATAAGATGTAAACATGCACACGTGCATGTATGCACACACACAGACACACAGACACACACCCTGAAGGAGCCAAGCCAGACAAAAACGCTTTTAAAGCCTTAACTGGAAGAGCTTATTTTTGTGTCTAACAACTAGTTAAATCAATTAAGGCAGTTAAACCAGTTTATGCTTTTATTTTCCTCTTCTCCTGACACAGATTTCTCTGCCCTGTCAACATCACACCCCACATCAGTTACTCCCCACAACTTTAGTGAATCAATAATATTAAAGGCTGAAAAGGAACTTGTGAAGATAAAATTCAAATTAATTTGGTCAAATATACCCACTCCATGTACTGAACCTTCTCAGTACAGGTTATTTGGGGAATCAGGTAATTAAGCAGCAATTTTGATTAGTAGATTGCCAACAGGAAATTAAACCCCAAACTTTTGCTCAGTGGTAAAATTCTTGTCTAAAATGTTAAGAAGATATTTCATCAAAATCATCAAAAGAGAAAGTGGAGTTTATTAACTACTTAAGAAAGTGAAAATATAGTTAGTTGGAGTATTGCTACTTTCCAAAACAATACCATTAAAATATTCAAGTATGAAGAGTTAATATTTATTAAGAACTTACAATAGCTGAGCATCCTGCAGGCACCTTATCAGGTGGTTGTTATTATCATCTTTTTTTTTTTTTTTTTTTACAAATGAGGAAACTGAGGCTTAGAAACAGAAAGTATTTAGCTGAAGATTATATAGCTACTAAATGGCCAAGATAATGAAAAACAACAACAACCAGATTTAAGAGGTGTTTCCTTTTTCTCACAGGAAATCCTTTGTATATATATGTAATGGCAGAGGAGCTAATTCTGAACTGTAGTATTAACTCTAGGTTGAAAAGAAGGTGATTTGTGGAGTCATGCCTCTTCCCAGTTAGGCAAAAGTTTCTGTTCCCCTGCTGCCGATTAACTTACCTGATCAAAATTTTGACCTCCATTCTATATGCCTTTCCGCCCTCTGGAACTCATGATATGAGGTCCCAGCTCATTAGACCTGTTCAAGCCAGACTTCAGTGCATTGTCAGCCCTAGGGATCTGTTTAGTCTGGTACTAAGTTCTGTTTTCACCTAAGAGGAGAGAACATCCCAAGCAACCCTATTTTCTAAGAAATGTGAGTTAAGACACTGTGCAAGTAACTATTTGGGGTTTGTTCCAAGGTCAATAGTTACTACTAGTCATTGTATTTTCTATTATCCTCTTTCTTTCCTTTCTCTCTCTCTCTCTCATTTTATTTTTGCTGTGAACAAGTCTTAAAATATGTTGGGAGTTTCCATTATGTACCAGAGCTAAAATTTCTTAAGCTATGAACATTGGAGAAAGATGATGTATGGGCAATCATGTCAGGAAGTCATGATAGTTAAAACCCTAGTTTATGTCCTAAAAAGCTCACCAAAGCAGGAAACGGGAGATCCTTGCAGTCCTGATAGTGAGAAGTTGGTTTACCTCTTTTGGGCTTTCATTTTGTCATCTATAAAATGACTGCCTTGGGCAGATAATTTCTAATGTCTCTATTAAAGTTTAATGTGCTCCTGGTAAATTAATGCATAATTAGAAGCAAAATGGAATGAGATTAAGAAAATGCCCAGGTTATAATGTTTGAAGGCTATCTATGTGTCAGCACAGCAAATGTAACCTAAGGGTCATGAACAATAACAGAACAATGAGAAAGTCAAAGGCAGGAGGCTCTGGGCATAAAAACAAGCAATTGTGGTTCTTAAATTTGGGTATAATGAGTCAGAACCACAAGGTAATCCTTTCATGACAAACAGGTATGGCCAGACCTTTCCTAGAAAGAGGGACTGATGCACTGATTCTCATGGTATGAGTTTTTTTAACTGGCATCTTAAATGTGGTTTTTAATATTGTTGGAGTAATAGACTTCTTTTAGAATCTGGTAAAATCTAGTCCTTCTACCTCAGGAAAATACAAGTATGAACACACACCATTTTACATATAATTTTAGAAGTTTACAGACACCATGCATTCAGCCTCCAAATTAGCAACCCTAAAGGTATAAATGATCTCTAGGTCATACATAGGGTTAGTTGACTATTTTCTTGTAGTTTTAATGTTTATAACCTGGCTCATTCATTCATTAAGTCTTTCAGCAAATGTTTATTGATCACCTAGTAGGTATTGAGAATCCAAAGTTGAAACACATAGTGTGCTTTTGGTAAGAAAGTAAGGATAAGGTAAGTATAGAAAGTACAAATTAGGAGCAGTATACTTGTAGGGCAAGGTTTCCCAGCCTTGGCATTTTGAGCTGGATAATTCTTTATCTAGCTATCCCATGGGTTGTAGGATGTTTAGCAGCATCCCTGATCTTACCTACTAACCACTAACCCACTACAGGCTGAGATACCCAAAAATGTCTCCAGACATTGCCAGATGTCACCTTGTAGGGGAGGGGGTGGGAATTCAACCCTAGTTGAAAATCACTGACTAGAGTAAAGCGCCTCTAAATCTCTTAGCAAAAACTAGGAAATACACAGGAATAAAGACTGGAAGAAGACATGAAAATGTAGGAAGAACTGCCTTTCTCCCACTTCTAGTGTCCATGCAGAAGGATTTGTAAAAGCACATTCACATTCCTGGCTTCTTCTTGCCTCTTTATTTATTTACTCAGTCCTAAAGAAAATGAAGTGACTGGCCTGATTGGAAAGTTTACAAAAGATCCCTGGCCTTAACAGGCTCAGGTTCTTTTTTTCTCCTCTTAGGATCTGCTGCCTTCAGGGTATACATGTGATAGTACTTCTCCATGGTCCCCCTTGGTCACCAGGGTAGGGTCTTCTATAGGGTCTTCCTTGGTCATGGGGGAAGCTTATTCCGATCCAGTCCCATCACTTGAGCTGGTGAGCTGCCCAGCTTCAGGGTTCTTCATTAGCATCCTCACTAGGTTCACACACCTAAAGCATCACCTCCGATTAGGGCTCCAACAGTAAGCAGAGTACTATTTTGATCTCCAACCCTCTCATCCTTTATTTTTCAGTTTATCCAGAACTGATAGTAGGGAAGGGGGATATTCTATATTGAGGCTCTTCAAAGACCCCTTTTCCCAGATGATCAAAATCAGGCAGATAAGTTGGGAAAAGACAGTCTAGACAAAGGAAACATCGTAAACAGAAACAATAAAGTATGAGGTTGTGGTCTACTCAGAAAACTCTATAGTCAATTCAGTAACCAGAATCTGAAGTACAAGGTGAGGGAAGATTAAGTGGTGAGTTAGGCTGGACAGAGAGGTAGAAGCCAGATCAAGAAATGCCTTCTAGACTGCTTAGAAGAATCTAGACTTTTTTTTTCCCCCTGAGGTTATTGTGAGCAGTGTGGAGATTGTTATGAAGCAGGATTATTAGGGTGGCTGCTATAGAAATCAAGTCACTAGAGGCTGGGGACCTGAGCAAGAGAATTATGGAATCTCCTACAGAGACTTTTAAAAGTAGGACTTATAAGTATAGTGTAAGGTGCTATGCATATAAATTTTATAAAGCATTGGTTTTAATTTTGTTTAAAAACAAAAACAAGTAGATGACTTTGAGCTTGCAGTATATAAACAAAAAATCAAAATACGTTCCACTCTGGGATTTTGCTAATATTATCTTAGATTCACTCACTCAACAAATATTTTTTGAGCAGCAACTGTGGAGTTTACATTTACTAAAATAGGGGATTTTGTGAGAGAAGGGGACTTGGGGTACGCATATCAGAAGCTCCATTTTGGATAAGTGATTTTTGAGATGCAGTTTGGCATAGAAGCTTCTACACTACAAGGCATGAAGCGAACAACAGATCTTCTAACTGTCCTTTCTCTAACCGCCCTCCCCCCACATTATACAACCTCCCATTGACCCGTTGGTATAAAACAAAACAAAAAGCCTTTTTTCTTCCAAGTTTTAAAATTCGCATGACGATTGTGCTATGCTTTAATTTTTCTTTTTAGTTTTATTTTGTCTAATAAAGTGAAATATGCATTAAAATGCCTGGCACACGATAGGCGTTGAATAAATATTGTTGAATGAATGAATGGTAGTGGGGAAGCCACAGAGCAATTACTCTTTCCTGAAAAGACCACACAGAAATGGAAGGAGAGCAAGGCAATGTTGTTAGAGTCTAAATAAGAACCACTATATGTCTCAGGCATTTTCAGAAACTCAATGAGGAATGAGAAATCCAGAAATCTTCTACTTCTATAGACCCCAGAGACTTGGACAAAAGCCTTCAAACAACATATTCCATTAAAGAAAGAACTTTTGAAGAGAAAAATACTATGGTTTTTTTTTCCCTTTCTTAATCTTAGCCTTACAACTCAAACCAAGCATAAAGAATTGGCAGTACTTTTTTTTTTTTAAGAGAAAAAAAGCCTTCCTGCGATGAAAGATAGAAAGCTCAACAGTTTCCTGGCCAACAAGAGAGCTGTTTTGTAGCATGATGGGAAGAGATATTAATTTGGGAGCTATGTAGTGTAAATTGACTCATTGGTAATATAAAATATAGTCTTTGGGAAGAGACATGAGGATCCATTCGCAAGACAGACTCATTGGATGAGATTTGTAATCTGTGCAGGAGAACTCTTCAGAGCTCTCTTCTGGAAAAAGAGCAGGAATCTCATATAGTAACCCCCAACCTGAGGTCTGTGTTTGTCCACACAGTTGGGTATAAATGCTTAAGAAGGGGAAGTGCTTTTACATTCAAAGGAAGAGAAAGGCTGCTTCATTGTAAAAGAATTGTTAAAATTTGGTAGGCTTGAAGGCAGGGATAACTGAAACAAAGATTCTAATTTCTTTGAACATATTGTGTAATTGTCATTTGCAGCCCATGAGAAGCAGATGCTAAGATGAAGTAGAGTTCTAGCGGTATTGGCAGGCCAGGGAATGGAGGAGGAATCTATAAGTTAGGGAAGATAAAGGATGGAGGAAGCTGATTTGGCCAGGGAAAGCCTTCAGACTAAAATGTGGTTCTGACATCTATATGAGGAAAGGAGTCTGGGGAAACTGAATTCAGCAGGAAGAACCTCAGACCATTATAGAAATTAAACAGTGTCTTGGCCCACCTAGCAGGGAGCTTCCAAGCACCAGTAACGGGCTTTAGGAGGCTGAGTTAGGCAGAGTGGCCAGGCCCTAATACTCTAACCATGCCCAGCCATCGGCAGAATACTTCCCGGAAGACATGGCCTCAGCTCAAAAGCTGAGAATACTGAAGGCCCTGCAGCCAGAAGATGTTAACTAAGCATGTTTCCTACAGATATGGGAAGCTGCTTCTCATAGGAGAGATATCTTCTCAAAGGGAGATATGACCAGGGAACCCCCATGACTATCACATAAAATACCATAGTCTTAGTGAGGCCACCTCACTATACAAGTGAGGTGACCTAATATACTTTGGTGTATTCGGTGTATTCAGTAAATGTACTGGAAACCTGGCTGATGTTGCTTAAAATATAATGCATAATGTTTGCTGGAGCACATCTTATAAAAAGACCAGATCTCTTCATCCATGTTTTTTTTTTTTAACATTTCAATTTTTTATTTGTTTCTTATATTTTTATAAACATATAATGTATTTTTATCCCCAGGGGTACAGGTCTGTGAATCACCAGGTTTACACACATCACAGCACTCACCATAGCACATACCCTCCCCAATGTCCATATCCCTCCTCCCCCTCTCCCAGCCCCACCTTCCCCCAGCAACCTCCAGTTTGTATTGTGAGAGTAAGAGTCACTTATGGTTTGTCTCCCTCCCAATCCCATCTTGTTTCATTTATTCTTCTCCTATCCCCCTACCCCCCATGTTGCATCTCCACGTCCTCATATCAGGGAAATCATATGACAGTTGTCTTTCTCCGATTGACTTATTTCACTAAGCGTGATACCCTCTAGTTCCATCCACGTTGTCGCAAATGGCAAGCTTTCATTTCTTTTGATGGCTGCATAGTATTCCATTGTGTATATATACCACCTCTTCTTTATCCATTCATCTCTTGATGGACATCTAGGTTCTTTCCATAGTTTGGCTATTATAGACATTGCTGCTATAAACATTCGGGTGCACGTGCCCCTTTGGATCAATACGTTTGTATCTTTAGGGTAAATACCCAGTAGTGCAATTGCTGGGTCATAGGATAGTTCTATTTTCAACATTTTGAAGAACTTCCATGCTGTTTTCCAGAGTGGTTGCATTAGCTTGCATTCCCACCAACAGTGTAGGAGGGTTCCCCTTTCTCCACATCCTCGCCAGCATTTCTCATTTCCTGACTTGTTAATTTTAGCCATTCTGACTGGTGTGAGGTGATATCTCATTGTGGTTTTTTTTTTTTGTTGTTGTTTTTTTAATATTTTATTTATTTGACAGAGAGAAATCACAAGCAGGCAGAGAGGCAGGCAGAGAGAGAGGAGGAAGCAGGCTTCCTGCAGAGCAGAGAGCCCGATGCGGGGCTTGATCCCAGGACTCTGGGATCATGACCTGAGCCGAAGGCAGAGGCTTTAACCCACTGAGCCACCCAGGCACCCCTCTCATTGTGGTTTTGATTTGTATTTCCCTGATGCCGAGTGATGTGGAGCACTTTTTCATGTGTCTGTTGGCCATCTGAATGTCTTCTTTGCAGAAATGTCTGTTCATGTCCTCTGCCCATTTCTTGATTGGATTGTTTGTTCTTTGGGTGTTGAGTTTGCTAAGTTCCTTATAGATTTTGGATACTAGCCCTTTATCTGATATGTTGTTTGCAAATATCTTCTCCCATTCTGTCAGTTGTCTTTTGATTTTGTTAACTGTTTTCTTTGCTGTGCAAAAGCTTTTGATCTTGATGAAATCCCAATAGTTCATTTTTGCCCTTGCTTCCCTTGCCTTTGCCGATGTTCCTAGGAAGATGTTGCTGCAGCTGAGGTCGAAGAGGTTGCTGCCTGTGTTCTCCTCAAGGATTTTGATGGATTCCTTTCTCACATTGAGGTCCTTCATCCATTTTGAGTCTATTTTCGTGTGTGGTGTAAGGAAGTGGTCCAATTTCATTTTTCTGCATGTGGCTGTCCAATTTTCCCAGCACCATTTATTGAGGAGGCTGTCATTTTTCCATTGGACATTCTTTCCTGTTTTGTCGAAGATTAGGTGACCATAGAGTTGAGGGTCTATTTCTGGGCTCTCTATTCTGTTCCATTGATCTATGTGTCTGTTTTTGTGCCAGTACCATGCTGTCTTGATGATGACAGCTTTGTAATAGAGCTTGAAGTCCGGAATTGTGATGCCACCAACTTTGACTTTGTTCTTCAATATTCCTTTGGCTATTCGAGGTCTTTTCTGGTTCCATATAAATTTTAGGATTATTTGTTCCATTTCTTTGAAAAAAATGGATGGTATTTTGATAGGGATTGCATTAAATGTGTAGATTGCTTTAGGTAGCACAGACATTTTCACAATGTTTGTTCTTCCAATCCAGGAGCATGGAACATTTTTCCATTTCTTTGTGTCTTCCTCAGTTTCTTTCATGAGTACTTTATAGTTTTCTACATATAGATTCTTAGCCTCTTTGGTAAGGTTTATTCCTAGGTATCTTATAGTTTTGAGTGCAATTGTAAATGGGATTGACTCCTTAATTTCTCTTTCTTCTGTCTTGTTGTTGGTGTACAGAAATGCAACTGATTTCTATGCATTGATTTTATATCCTGACACTTTACTGAATTCCTGTACAAGTTCTAGCAGTTTTGGAGTGGAGTCATTTGGGTTTTCCACATATAATATCATATCATCTGCAAAGAGTGAGAGTTTGACTGGGCCTGTTCAGGTTTTCTATTTCTTCCTTGTTCAGTTGTGGTGGTTTATATGTCTCTAGGAATGCATTCATTTCTTCCAGATTGTCAAATTTGTTGGTGTAGAGTTGCTCATAGTATGTTCTTATAATTGTCTGTATTTCTTTGGTGTTAGTTGTGATCTCTCCTCTTTCATTCATGATTTTATTTATTTGGGTCCTTTCTCTTTTCTTTTTGATAAGTCTGCCAGGGGTTTATCAGTTTTTTGATTCTTTCAAAGAACCAGCTCCTAGTTTCATTGATTTTTTCTATTGTTTTTTTTTGCTTTCTATTTCATTGATTTCTGCTATGATCTTTATGATTTCTCTTCTCCTGCTGGGTTTAGGGTTTCTTTCTTGTTCTTTCTCCAGCTCCTGTAGGTGTAGGGTTAGGTTGTGTACTTGAGACCTTTCTTGTTTCTTGAGAAGGCTTGTACCGCTATGTATTTTCCTCTCAGGACTGCCTTTGCTGCGTCCCACAGATTTTGAACCATTGTGTTTTCATTATCATTTGTTTCCATGAATTTTTTCAATTCTTCTTTAATTTCCTGGTTAACCCATTCATTCTTTAGAAGGATGCTGTTTAGTCTCCATGTATTTGGGTTCTTTCCAGCTTTCCTCTTGTGATTGAGTTCTAGCTTCAGAGCACTGTGGTCTGAAAATATGCAGGGAATGATCCTAATCTTTTGATACTGGTTGAGACCTGATTTGTGACCCAGGATGTGATCTATTCTGGAGAATGTTCCATGTGCACTAGAGAAGAATGTGTATTCTGTTGCTTTGGGATGAAATGTTCTGAATATATCTGTGATGTCCATCTGGTCCAGTGTGTCATTTAAGGCCTTTATTTCCTTGTTGATCTTTTGCTTGGATGATCTGTCCATTTCAGTGAGGGGAGTGTTAAAGTCCCCTACTATTATTGTATTATTATTGATGTGTTTCTTTGATTTTGTTATTAATTGGTTGATACAGTTGGTTGCTCCCACCTTAGGGGCATAGATATTTAAAATTGTTAGATCTTCTTGTTGGACAGACCCTTTGAGTAGGATATAGTGTCCTTCCTCATCTCTTATTATAGTCTTTGGCTTAAAATCTAATTGATCTGATATAAGGATTGCCACCCCAGCTTTCTTCTGATGCCCATTAGCATGGTAAATTGTTTTCCACACCCTCACTTTAAATCTGGAGGTGTCCTTGCGTCTAAAATGAGTTTCTTGTAGGCAACATATAGATGGGTTTTGTTTTTTTATCCATTCTGATACCCTGTGTCTTTTGATTGGGGCATTTAGCCCATTAACATTCAGGGTAACTATTGAGAGATATGAGTTTAGTGCCATTGTATTGTCTGTAAGGTGACTGTTACTGTATATTGTCTCTGTACCTTTCTGATCTACTACTTTTAGGCTCTCTCTTTGCTTAGAGGACCCCTTTCAATATTTCCTGTAGAGCTGGTTTTGTGTTTGCAAATTCTTTCAGTTTTTGTTTGTCCTGGAAGCTTTTTATCTCTCCTTCTATTTTCAATGATAGCCTAGCTGGATAGAGTATTCGTGGCTGCATGTTTTTCTCGTTTAGTGCTCTGAATATATCATGCCAGCTCTTTCTGGCCTGCCAGGTCTCTGTGGATAAGTCTGCTGCCAATCTAATATTTTTACCATTGTATGTTACAGACTTCTTTTCCCCGGGCTGCTTTCAGGATTTTCTCTTTGTCACTAAGATTTGTAAATTTTACTATTAGGTGACGGGGTGTGGACCTATTTTTGTTGACTTTGAAGGGGGTTCTCTGCACCTTCTGGATTTTGATGCTTGTTCCCTTTGCCATATTAGGGAAATTCTCTCCAATAATTCTCTCCAATAGACCTTCTGCTCCCCTCTCTGTTTCTTCTTCTTCTGGAATCCCAATTATTCTAATGTTGTTTCGTCTTATGGTGTCACTTATCTCTCAAATTCTCCCCTTGTGGTCCAGTAGCTGTTTGTCCCTCTTTTGCTCAGCTTCTTTATTCTCTGTCATTAGGTCTTCTATATCACTAATTCTTTCTTCTGCCTCATTTATCCTAGCAGTGAGAGCCTCCATTTTTGATTGCACCTCATTTATAGCTTTTTTGATTTCAACTTGGTTAGATTTTAGTTCTTTAATTTCTCCAGAAAGGGCTTTTATATCTCCAGAGAGGTTTCTCTAATATCTTCCATGCCTTTTTCGAGCCCAGCTAGAACCTTCAGAATCGTCATTCTGAACTCTAGATCTGACATATTACCAATGTCTGTGTTGATTAGGTCCCTAGCCTTTGGTACTGCCTCTTGTTCTTTTGTTTGTGGTGATTTTTTCTGCCTTGTCATTTTGTCCAGATAAGAGGATATGAAGGATTAAATAAAGTAATAAAAGGGTGGCAAAGACCCCAGAAAAATGCGCTGTAACCAAATCAGAAGAGACCCCAAATTGTGGGGGGGAGAAAGGGGATAAAAAGAGGTTCAGGAAAAAAATAAAAAAGAAAAAAATTTAAAAAATAAAACAAAGAAAAAATATTAAAAAGAAAGAAAAAATATATATTTTAGATAAAGTAGTCAAAAAACTTTAAAAAAGAAAAGGGTAAAAGTTTTAAAAAATTTAGCAGGAGAAAAAAAAGAAAGAAAAAAATTGAAAAAAAATTGAATTAACCGCAAGGCTAAAGAATCATGGGGAGAAAGCCATGAGTTCCGTGCTTTGCTTTCTCCTCCTCTGGAATTCCGCTGCTGTCCTAGGTATTGAACCTGCTTTCCTTGATAGATGAACTTCGTCCTGGCTGGATATTTTGTTGATCTTCTGGGGGAGGGGCCTGTTGTAGTGACTCTCAAGTGTCTTTGCCTGAGGCGGAATTGCACTGCCCTTACCGGGGGCCGGACTAAGTAATCTGCTCGGGTTCGCTTTTGGGAGCTTTTGTTCCCTGAACACTTTCCGTAGAGTTCCAGAGGATAGGAATAAAAATGGCGGCCTCCTAGTCTCCGGCCCGGAGTAGCCAAGAGCCCGGGGCCCCACTCCTCAGTGTGCCCCCAGAGAAGAGCACCCAATCACTCCCGTATCCCCAGCCTCCAGCCGCGCTCTGAGCTCACCCAGGCTGCGACCGGTTCAAGGTAACCCCGAGCTGAGAGTTCAGTCCTCGGCTCTGTCTCTGTAGCCGGCTTCTCCGTTCTAACACCTGCGAGCTCTGCGACACTCCCAACACCCCCGATCCTTCTGTGACCCTGTGGGACTGGGGCCACGCTGACCCTGCACGGGCTTCACCCTGGTTTAGCCTCTGGAGCAATGTCCCTCAGTGGAACAGACTTTTAAAAGTCCTGATTTTGTGCTCCGTTGCTCCGCCGCTTGCCGGGAGCCGGCCCCTCCCCCCCGCGGTCTATCTTCCCATCGTTTTAGATTCACTTCTCCGCCAGTCCTACCTTTCAGAAAGTGGTTGATTTTCTGTTTCTAGAATTGCTATTCTTCTTCTCTTCGATCTCCCGTTGGATTTGTCAGTGTTTGCAACGTTTAGATAAGCTATCGAGCTGATCTCCTGTTACCTGATATAGTCTCAGCCTGCTACTTCTCCGCCATCTTGACTCCTCCCCCTCATCCATGTTTTTGAAATAGTGCTGCCATATCTATGTAGAGCATTTTAAAATTTCCTATCATTAGTTCTCCACAACTTTGTAAGGTAAAAGCAAACAGACATAACAACATGTGGGAATTTTTGAAATATCCTTTATAATAGCATCATCAAATATCAAATATCTAGTAATAAATCTAGCAAAGATACTTAAAACTTCTACTCTAGAAATTATAATACTTTTCTTAGAGAAATTAAGGAACTAGGAAGATAAACCATACCTGTGGATTAAAGACTCAGTATTTTTTACATATCTGTTCTTCACAAATTGATCTATAAATGCAATGCAGTCCCTAAAGACTATTTTTTATTTTTTTTAAGATTTTATTTATTTATCTGACAGAGAGAGAGATCACAGGTAGGCAGAGAGAGAGGGATGCAGGTTCTCTGCTCAGCAGGGATGCTGAGGCAGATGCGGGTCTCAATCCCAGGACCCTGAGATCACGACCTGAGCCGAAGGCAGCGGCTTAATCCACTGAGCCACCCAGGCGCCCCTAAAGACTTTTTTTAAAAGTAAACTTTATTGAGGTAAAATTAACATAGAATAAGATGCACACATTTTAAATGTATATTTTAATAAGTTTAAAAAAGTAGACTCCAGTGTATCTACCACCACAATAGAGATATAAAACATTTTTTATCATTCTCAAAATTTCCCTCATGCTACTTTACAGTCACCACTCTGCCTGAGTTCTAGGAAACTGCTGATCTGCTCCCCATTTTGTCTTTCCTAGACATTCGTATAAATGGAATCAAATAGATGCTCTTTTATGTCTTGCTTTTTTTTTTAACCACAAAATGCTTTTCAAATTCATCCATATTGTTGCATATGTAAGTAGATTGCTTTTTTATATTACAAATTGTTATTCATACATTCACCACAATTTGCTTATCTAGTCACCTGCTGGGGGATATTTGGGATTTTTCATTAGGGGTTTCTAAGAATAAGGCTATTTAAACATCTCATCTAAAAAAAATTCATTTTCAACTTTTTGTGTAGACTGCGGTTTCTCAGCTTCAAAACTATTGACTTTAGGTGTGGCAAATCTTTTTTGTTAATTTATGCCTTGTGTATTGTAAGATTTTTAGCAGAATCCCTGTCTTCTACCTACTAGATGCTAGTATTCCCCAGTAGTGGCAATAAAAAAGCATCTCCAGACCTTGCCAGTGTTCTTTGACTGTGGGGCATGGGAGTGTCAAGACTCACCTTCAGTTGAGAAACTATTGTAAACATTTGTATTCGTTGTTCTTAGGTAAATACCTGAGTAGAATTGCTGGGTCATAGTGTAAATGTATGCTTAACTTTATAAATTACTGAAAACCTGTTTTCCAAAGAGCTTGTTCCATTTTATACTTTCAAAAGCAATGCATGAGAGTCCTAGCGGTTCCACACATTTGCCTGCGTTTGGTACTATCATTTCTGTTTTAACAATTCTAGTGAAGGTAAACTATGTCTTGTTAGATTTTCATGGTTACTCATGCTATTGAGCATCTTGTTCTTATTATATTTGCTTTTTAAGTCATTGTCTTTTGCTCAGTTTTCAATTGTTATTGTTCTTTTGTTTTTATAGTTCTTTGTATGTTCTGTATATGATCCCTTCATCAGATATATATGTTGCAGATATTTCTCTTACTAGGTGACTTATTTACCTTCTTAGTGGAGACGAAGTATTTAACTTATCAATATTTTTTTTAGGTTAGTACCTTTGTGTTCTAAAAAAAAAAAAAAATCTTTGTTTCTATCTTCCCAAATTTGTGAAGATAGTCTCCACTGTTTCCTTAGAGAAACTTCAGATTTCCAAGTTTTATATTTTGAATGATGAACGATTGTGAGTGCGTTTTGTGGGTAGAGTAAGATAGGAGTTGAGGTTCATTTTCATCCTTGTGAATATCTAGTTCAATATTTGTTAAAAACATTTTTCTCTTTGGTGACTTGACTAGAATTCAGTTGACTACTATATGTGAGTCTATTTCTGGACTTTCTCTTCTGTTTATCTAATTGTCCACTCCAGCGTTTCTTAACCTTTTTATTATTACCCTCTAACGAACCTTCCTAGACATTTTTATTCCTAATCACCCCTTTCTCCCATGAACTTTTAATGTCAGATGCATATTGTGTATTAATTTATGCACCATAGGTATACCTGTGCTTTATATGTGAAAAGAATAAGAACATTTTCTTCCAAAAACCAGTTTCTACCTGCTTGAAGGTGATATTACTCTCATTGAGAATGCATTCTCTATTCTCATACTAATACCACATTGTAGCTTTATCGTCCATCTTGAAAAGAGGTGGTATAAGTCTTCCACCTTCGTTCTTTTTAAAAATTGTATTGGCTATTTTTATCCTTTGTTTTATGATAAGTTTTGTAATCAGCTTGTCAATGCCTTTCTAAAACTGAATGCTGAAATTCTGTTACTGTTCATGAAGGAGTAATAGGCATGACATTTATTTTTTCATTTGAACCATGTGGGGAAAAAAAGAAGGAAGAAAAAGAAACCATATGGAAGATTCTACAAAACACAACTCTATTTTTCAGACGCTAAAGAACAGATGGTTCAGGACTGTGGTTCCCAAGGGAAGGAAAATAAATAAACTGAGCCAGGTAATCACCTCAGTTTACTGCTTTGAGGCACATTCTGAATTATAGAATAGGAAGAAGGTTGTCAAAGAGAACACAGCAACTTTGTGAATTGAAGACACAGAGATGAGATTTCTGGGAATCTGAAGTAGCTGCAACTTGCAGGGAAGAATTCCAGAAGGGAGGTAGCTAAACAGAAGCAGTTTCAGAAATCTGTATAGAGCTCCACCTTGGATTTTTGCTTAACACTAATATTTGTACACATAGGATAAAACTCTCTGAGCTCAGAAAAAGAACAACGGAGCCATGAGCTAAACTGCTCAGAATTCACACAGGGCTTGGAATTGTTTGAGTTCCCACCAGCCAAATTGGGCATTCTTCACTAGTTAATTGGCATATTCAATAGAGATCCTGGAAGGGTCACCTGTATTATGGTGGGGCTAAACTATCCCGACAGTCTAACAGCTACTGTAGACACACTCTAAAAATTCTTAAAACACGTCTCATAAAGATCAAACTAAAATAAAATACAACTAATTTAACAATCTACCAGAACTAATTAAAACCTCTTTAAAGAAAGGCAGCACAGAGCAATCTATACTTTCAATGCCATCCTGATCAAAATACCATGGGCATTTTTCAGAGTGCTGAAACAAAGAATCCTAGAATTTGTATGGAACCAGAAAAGACCCCAAATCACCAAGGAAATGTAGAAAAAGAAAAACAAAGCTAGGGGCATCCTGTTGCCTAGTTTCAAGCTATATTACAAAGCTGTGATCACCAAGACATCATGGTACTGGCACAAAAACAGACACATCGACCAGTGGAACAGAATAGAGAGCCCAGGGGCGCCTGGGTGGCTCAGTGGGTTAAGCCTCTGCCTTCGGCTCGGGTCGTGATCTCAGGGTCCTGGGATCAAGCCCCGCATGGGGCTCTCTGCTCGGCGGGGAGCCTGCTTCCCCCTCTCTCTCTGCCTGCCTCTCTGCCTACTTGTGATCTCTCTCTCTCTCTCTGTCAAATAAATAAAATCTTAAAAAAAAAAAAAAAGAATAGAGAGCCCAGATATGGACCCTCAACTCTATGGTCAACTAATCTTTGACAAAGCAGGAAAAAATATCCAATGGAAAAAAGACAGTCTTTTCAATAAATGGTGCTAGGAAAATTGGACTGCTATTTACAGAAGAATGAAACTTGACCATTCTCTTACACCATACACAAAGGGAAACTCAAAATGGATGAAAGACCTCAATGTGAGACAGGAATCCATCAAAATCCTAAAGGAGACCATAGGCAATAACCTCTTTGACATTGTCCACAGCAGCTTCTTTCAAGACATGTCTCCAAAGGCAAGAGAAACAAAAACTGAAATGAACTTTTGGGACTTCATCAAGATAAAAAGCTTCTGCACAGCAAAAGAAACAGTCAACAAAACAAAGAGAAATCCAGGGAATGGGAGAAGATATTTGCAAATGACACTACAGACAAAGGACTGATATCCAAGGTTCATAAAGAACTTCCCAAACTCAGCACCCCAAAAAACAAATAATAAGTCAAAAAATGGACAGAAGACATGAGCAGACACTTCTCCAAAGAAGACATACAAATGGCTGACAGACATATGAAAAAATGTTCATCATCATTAGCCATCAGGGAAATTCAAATCAAAACCACATTGAGATACCACCTTACACCAGTTAGAATGGCAAAAATTGACAAGGCAAGAAACAACAGACAAACAATGTTGGAGAAGCTGTGGAGAAAGGGGAACCCTCTTACAATGTTGGTGGGAATGAAAGTTGTTACAGCCACCTTGGAAAACAGTGTGGAGGTTCCTCAAAAAAATAAAAATGAGCTACCCTATGACCCAGCAATTGCACTACTGGGTATTTACCCCAAAGATATAGATGTAATGAAAAGAAGGGCCATATGCTCAGCAGCAATATCCACAGTAACCAACTGTGGAAAGAGCAGAGATGCCCTTCAGCAGACGAATGGATAAAGAAGATGTGGTCCATAAATACAATGGAATATTACTTAGCCATCAGAAAGGATGAATATCCAGCTTTTACAACAACATGGATGGGACTGGAAGAGATTATGCTAAGTGAAATAAGTCAAGCAGAGAAAGTCAATTATCATATGGTTTCATTTATTTGTGGAACATAAGGAATAGCATGGAGGACATTTGGAGAAGGAAGGGAAAAATGACGGGGGGGGGGGGGGGAATTGGATGGGGAGATGAGCCATGAGAGACTCTGAGAAACAAAAGTGAGGGTTTTAGAGGGTAGGGGTGGGGAAGGATGGGTGAGCCCAATGATGGGTATTAAGGAGGGCATGTATCGCATGGAGCACTGGGTGTTATATGCAAACAATGAATCATGGAATGCTACATTAAAAACTAATGATATGCTGTATGGTGACTAACATAAAATAATTAAAAAAGTAAAGAAAGGCAGCAAAATCCAACACTAAACAACATAATATTTGCAGAAACTGGCAAACATTAAAAAATTCTTAGACATGTCAAAATCAAGAGACAGTATACTTTATACTCTTTATGTATATCTCAATAATAAAGTGAAAAGATAAAAGACAGAGTTTTTGGTAAAAAGTATTGCTGGAGGAAGGGTAGAATATAGTGTGTATCAAACTTTTAGAATTACACAGAATGTTTGTATTTTTTTTAATTTTTTTTTTTAAGATTTCATTTATTTATTTGACAGACAGAGATCACAAGTAGGCAGAGAGGCAGGCAGAGAGAGAGAGAGAAGGAAGCAGACTCCCTGCTGAGCAGAGAGCCCAATGCAGGGCTCCACCCAGAACCCTGTGATCATGATCTGAGCTGAAGGCAGAGGCTTTAATCCACTGAGCCACCTAGGTGCCCCAAAGGTTTGTATTGTTAGAGCACAGATTGTTGAAGCAACCCCTAGAATTCCTGATTGCTGGGTCAGTTATTGAGGCCAAGAATGTGGATTTCTAGCAAGTTCCCAGGTGTTACTGCTGCTACTGCTGTGGTCTGCTCTTGAGAACCACTGGGATAGTGATTAGTTTTAGATTCTAGGGTTAGTTAAATCTACTCAGCCATGTACTCACTTTGTTTTTGTTTTTTTTTTTTAAAGATTTTACTTATTTATTTGACAGACAGAGATCTCAAGCAGGCAGAGAGGCAGACAGAGAGAGAAGGAAGCAGGCTCCCTGCCGAGCAGAGAGCCCGATGCGGGGCTCGATCCCAGGACTCTGGGATCATGATCTGAGCTGAAGGCAGAGGCCCTAACCCACTGAGCCACCCAGGCACCCCTCTCACTTTGAAATCTTGGTTGCATTTCTCTCTCTCTTTTAAAAATACAAGTCAGTATGGGAGGTTGGGTGAGCCTGGTGGTGGATATTATGGAGGGCACGTATTGCATGGAGCACTGGGTGTGGTGTAAACAATGAATTCTGTTACACTGAAAAGAAATTTTTAAAAAATGTAAAAAAATACAAGTCAGTGTATTTCTTTGTTTGCTTTTTATAGACGGTTTTCCATTATTGCATTATAAATCCACTGGTAGACACTTAGAAAGTTTATTTTATTTTATTGAAGTGTATTTTACACACAATGTTACATTAGTTTCAGGTGTACAACATAGTGATTCAATAAACCTGTAGGTTATGCTATGTTGACCACAAATGTAGCTACCATCTGTCACCATAAACTCTATTATAATACTAAGACTGTATTTTCCTATGCTGTACCTTTTATCCCCATGATTTATTCATTCTAAAACTAGAAGCCTGTATCTCCCACTCCCCTTTGCCCATCCCCCACACCTCTGACCTTTGGCAGCTATTACTTTGTTTTCAGTATTTATAGGTCTGTTTCTGCTTTTTTGTTTCTTTGTTTAATTTTTTTAGATTCTTCGTAAGAGTGAAAATATATGGTATTTTTCCTTCTCAGTCTAACTTGTTTCATTAACATAATACCTAGGTCCATCCATGTTGTCACAAAAGGCAAGACCTTGGGGCGCCTGGGTGGCTCAGTGGGTTAAAGCCTCTGCCTTTGTCTCGGGTCATGATCTCGGGGTCCTGGGATCGAGCCCCACATCGGGCTCTCTGCTCCGCGGGGAGCCTGCTTCCTCCTCTCTCTCTGCCTGCCTCTCTGCCTAGTTGTGATTTCTCTCTGTCAAATAAATAAAATATTAAAAAAAAAAAAAGGCAAGACCTCATCCTCTCTTATGGCTGCATAATTTCCTTTATATATATATATGATATGTATATCTGTTATAGATATTCCTATACACACATATATAGATACAGATACAGATCTTACATTTTCTTTATCCATTCATCTCTCAGTGAACACAGGTTGCTTCCATATTTTGACTATTGTAAATAATGCTGTAGCAAGCACAGGGATGATATATCTTTTTATTTATTTTTTTTAATTTATTTTTTTAATTTCTTTTCAGCGTAACAGTATTCATTGTTTTGTATGTATCTTTTTAAATTAGTTTTTTCATTTTCTTTGCGTAAATGCCTAGTAGTGGGAATTATTGGATCTATGGTATTTCTATTTTTAATTTTTTTGAGGAACCTATATATTGTTTTCTACAGGGGTTACGCTAATTTACATTCTCACCAATAGTGCATGAGGGTTCCTGTTATCTCCATGGCCTCACCAACACTTGTTATTTCTTGTCTTTTTGTTTCTAGTCATTATGACACATATAAGGTAATATCTCATTGTAGTTTTGATTTACTTTTCCCTGATCCTTAGTGATGTTGAGAATCTTTTTATGTGTCTGTTTGCCAACTATATGTCTTCTTTGGAAAAAATGTCTATTCAGGTCCTCTGCCCATTTTTCAGTTGGACTATTTGAGTAGTTTTTGTGTGTTTGTGTGTGTTGAGCTATATCAAATCTTTATATATTTTGGATATTAACCTCTTACAGGAATGTATCATCTGTAAACATCTTCTCCCAATCAGTAGGTTGCCTTTTAATTTTGTTGGTGGTTTCTTTCACTGTGCAAATTTGGTTGCATTTTTTGATCTCTCAAATCTTTGATTTTCTTTTTTTGTAAAATAAGGATAATAAAAGTACCTCATCTGATTGATATGAGGATTAAAAGAGATAATATACCCAGTAAGTGTGCAATAAAAGCTACTTTATTATTATTAATAGTGTTATATATAGTTAACTATTTTTATTATTATCATCACTGAGAACAAACTTATGTTTTCTTTGTTTATTCTGTGGTCCTAAGTTAGCTGGTTTGTTGTAGTTAAATGTGAAAATCCTTTTTAATCCAAGTTCTTTCTTTTCTTTTGTTTATACAACTGTTTTCCAAAATATTCCTTTGGGGCTAAAATTTTCCATGCTTGGTTTAAGCCAAAAAGATGAGTTGGGGTTTTTTTAAGGCAAATGGATAAAAAAATCAGTTAAACCTTGCTGAGTTGTGGGAATAGGGGGAAAAAGTAATTTTCATTGCTTTAGAAAAACAACTTCATGGAAGTTTCTAAAGAATAGTGTAAACATAAAATAAGTTCAGTTTGGCATATTAATGATTCTTGAGGACAAAACTTAAATTAGCAACCTTGGAAAAATAGAGGGTTTTTTCATCTAGGATTTTACTGACTTTAAATTAATTAAATTTAAGCTTCTTAAGGGAAAAATTAGTGTTAAGATAGGATACTGGAGGTGACAAATAGAAAAATCTCTTACAACAACATTGTTGTATGGAACAATTAAGGTACTAGTGGAAAAGCAGCTGTCCACAAAGAAATCCTTTCCTGTACAAAAGTATCCAGTAACCAGCTCCATAACACCTCATTGACTTAACCCTAGAAAGAGTTTTGATATAGTTTTGAAATACAAATTCCCAAACCCTTTGAAAAATAGACCCAAGATATACCTTTGGTCATATTTTAACTATGATAAGTACCACAACTGGATCTACATGTAGTGGGGTAGATATATCATTCTTCAAAATACTTTCTTCCTATGAAGATTGATGTCAAACCTGGTTAGGTGACTTACTTTGGCCAATGGGAAACATGGGTGAAAGTGATATTGCCATATCAGAGCAAAAGCTTTAAAAGCCATTAGATGGGGTGTGCCTGGGTGGCTCAGTTGGTTCAGTGTCTGCCTTTGGCTCAGCTCATGATCCCAGGGTGCTGGGATTCAGCCCCACATCAGGCTCCCTGCTCATTGGGGTTGTCTGCTTCTTGCTCTCCCTCTGCCTCTGTCCTTGCTTATGTTCTCTCTCTCTCTAAAGTGAATAAATAAAATATTTTAAAAATAAATAAATAAATAATAAGCAAATAAATGCCACTATTTGGCTTTGCCCTCTTTATTTTCCCTCTGCTAAAGACTATGTAATGTCCCAGATGGTGAACTGTTTTTTCAGTTAGGGTCCTAGAATGAAGAAAATAAAGTACGAAGTCACAGGTGGCCAGTGACAGATGAATAGTAGAAGCAAGAAATAAACTTTTTTTTTTTTTGGCTGGGCCATGGAGATTTAAGATTTCTTGTAATTGCAACATAACTTATGCCAACACATACACACACACACACACACATTATACATTGCCCCCAGCACACATAAACATTATATACCCACCCCCACACACATCATATATAGTGGTGCTCTCTGCAAAATTGGGCTTATGTTGGTCAGCCCTAAGGGTACATATCTCAAATTTTAAAAGGCTTCTCTCACTAATAACCTCAACTAAAAGGAAGAGAGGCAGGGAGAAGATGCTGTTGGTAGGTAAAAAGGGACCAGAAATCTGAGTCTACTTCCAGATTAACTTTTTGCCATTTTTGAGAGCCAATGGTCAATTCAAATTTCACTTAGGACTCCCTGTGAAATATTGAATGTCTGTGCCTATCTTTATACCACCAATAGGCGTAGCCCAATAAAACAAATAGTATACACATTTAATTATGTTTGGACAAACGAATGACTGATAATGACACTGACCATAGAAAACAGAGACGTTTTTTTCTCCCTGAGTTATGATGAATCTATGAAATTAGCACTATGGATATTTTCCTAGGGAAAATATTCTTAGAGACTCTTTGACTGAGTGGAATAAATAGGATAAGAAGGGAAGGGAGCAGTGGTGAAGGATAAAGAGAACTAGGTGGTATCAGCCAAGCAATTTGGATTAATTAACAATTTTTTTTAAAAAAGTAGATGACAACAAAATGTAACAGCTAATATGTCTTTCCAAATAACTTCACAAAGTGTCAGATTTGTCTGGCAATCTTTCCAATAATAATACATGTTGCCATGCTTTGAAGAGGCTAAAGATAATCTATAGCTCACGAAAAAGAACAGGTCTGAAGGTATTAGGCCATATGTAATATTCCTGGGTCACAATTTCAAAGAATTCTGTAAGTCTGTGGAATCCATTAAGTAAATTGTGTGAACTCTCTTAAAGCCAAATTGTTTATTAACAATATTTTATAGAAGGTCAGAATTTGAGTATTTTTATTAAATATATTTTTGGCTTTCATTTTTTAAAAATCATAAGTTAAATAACCACATTTTGGGCTCATCAAGCAGTTTAAACTGTTTTTGAAAAGTTTTGGGTTCAATAAAACCCAAGCTGCTTTTTGCCAAGCACCTTTTCCTCTCATTTTAAAAACCATATGTATTTTAAGGGAAATTTAAGCCATGTGTTTTTGATTCATTTAAATTTAAATAATCAAAATGGTGTTTTTTATAAGCTGGTTGATGTCAAAGAAGCTTTTTGAGCCTTTTAAAGAAACTTTTATTCTAAAAACAAGAAGCAATGGTGTGCCAAGTATAAATACATTTCAACACCAAGAGACTTGTATTCATTTGTAACTGCAGACCTCTGAATCTGAGTCCTTTCTATATCTGGCAGAGATAGATCATTCCTGTTCTGTAACATATTGGGGCCTGAACTCCCCAAAGCTAACTAGCTTTTCAGTGAAATAAATGTATTAAAGCTGTAAAAAGTAAGAAAAATGGTAATGATTTTTGAAATGTTTTAAGAGATCATTGGTACTATGAGAGGTTGTTTAGCCAAATGGAAAGGGTTTTCCTTTGTCTGTTACACATTTATTGAGTTTCTGTTGTGGATATGGTACTTGGTGGTGGGGAAAGATACTAAGATGAACATCTTTGGAATTCCTTACTCAAAATTAGAAAGAGTAATCTCAAAAGTTTGCTTTTAAATTCATTAAAGCAGGAACAGCCCTAAAAAGTCCAATTGGTGGTGTTTTGGTAGAAAGAGATTAGTTTTGGAATTTTCAGATATGAGGGTAATTTTCTTAGGGAATTAGATTAAGAATGAGAGGAGATGGGAGCATTTGTGTGTCCAACTCTTCTTTTTTAAAATATTGATTTATTTGAGAGAGAGCAAGCATAAGCAGGGGGAGCAGCAGAGGGAGAGGGAGAAGCAGGCAGCCTACTGAGCAAGGAGCCCAATGAGGGGCTTGATTCCAGGACCGTGGGATCATGACCCAAGCCGAAGGCAGACGCTTAACTGACTGAGCCACCCAGGCACCCTGCAACTCTTGATTTCAGCTCAGATCATGATCTCAGGGTTGTAAGATCAAGCCTGGAGTCAGGCTTCGTGCTGGGTGTTCAGTCTGCTCAAGATTATCTCTCTTCCTCTCCCTCTGCTCACCCACAACCCCTGCCTGCTCATGTGGACACAAGCACTCTCTCTTAAGAAGAAAAGAAAGATAGTGTGGGGGTGGTAGAGTTTATCAGGTAGATGGTACTGCTTTTTCTTTCTCCCACTTCTGTCTCTCCCTAAGATAGGACCAGTCGCTCAGATGACTGACCAAATCACAATGTCTTGTAAGCTGTTACTTACAGAAGCATAAAGGCCCACTTATTTTAAATCTTCAGATATACTCTCTAAACTTGAAGTCGACTTAAATGTCAGATGAATAGTCCCCTCACCTCTCTCCACTCAGGTTCTCAGTAGCTTCTTTTCGGCCTATAAACATGAATAGTGTTCAACTTACCAATCTTTCAGAGGGTAAGTAGGATAGCACTTCACTTTTTGCCTCATTCTTTGGAAATTTGCTCCAAAGAATTATTGAATTATTTTGCTGCCCTCCTTCTCTTGCAGAGTTGGGGAGGAGTGAGGATCAGGGGATGGAGATAGGAGAGACTTTGTTCCAAAATTTGACCTAACTCAATGTAAAGACAAAACTCCTGAGAAATACTAAATTCCGATTGCATGGCTTCTACCATGTTTTTATGGATCTCAGTGTATATCTGGAGTGAGATGATTCTTAGACAGATGCTGCTTAGCAAGACATTATAATGGGCCTCATTTCTTAGACACATGGAACTTTGTATATTGTCAAAGAAAATTTATTTGCTTCTGTAAACAAAATTACTACATATAATTGTGCAGCCTATGCAGTATACATCCTGTGTAGTTGTGTGGTGGCTTTGTGTATATTCAGACACGTCTGGTTTCAGGTGTTCAGGTGATGGCATAAGTGATTTTCTTTCTCCCTCTCTTTCTCTCTCTCTCTCTTTCTCTGTGACACACACCCACACATACACATATCTCCCAATAGTTTTATTCCTGTACCCTTAGAGTCATGTATCCTTGTATCTAAAAAGAGCTAAGGGATGGTTTAATTAGGAAATGAGCACAAGAAGCTCTGCCATTTTTTTAGATGAACTTCCCTGAGCACATCATCCCCAAACAGAGAATATACAACTAATAGCAGAACACGGTGAACATTAAAAATCACAGCCTAATTATCCCTGTTCTGTCTTGGGTCCTGTGCTTATCTCTGAACTGAGCATACTGGCTGGGAGACTGGAATGTTCTGGTGGGCCAGACCTGAGTCTTGGTCAGTTACCAAGATTGACGGGAGGATTCAGCCCCACCTGAACCACCTGGAGTAAGAGTGGGAAGGGATAGTTTCCATAGAGAACCAATAATAGGAGGCAAAAAGGCTAATGTCCATATCTGCCACCTGATATTTTTCATTTGTTACTGAGCCATGTTGTCTTCAAATACGATTTACATATGTCCCTATTAAATTTCACCTACTTGGTTTTCTACTGGGATTCTAGGACACTGGAATAAATTTGAATCTTTATTTTATCATCTTTAAAAAAAAGTCCCATAAGCAATGGAGAAGTTAATCTTCTATATCCAGGTTATTATATAAATTTGAATAATACCAGATCAAAAATTGTTGTGACACTTAACTAGCTTCATGTTGACATAATTTCTTTTTTTTTTTTTTTTTTATTTTTTTTCCCCTTTTTATTTATTTATTTCTTTTTCAGCGTAACAGTATTCATTCTTTTTGCACAACACCCAGTGCTCCATGCAAAACGTGCCCTCCCCATCACCCACCACCTGTTCCCCCAACCTCCCACCCCTGACCCTTCAAAACCCTCAGGTTGTTTTTCAGAGTCCATAGTCTCTTATGGTTCGCCTCCCCTCCCCAATGTCCATAGCCCGCACCCCCTCTCCCAATCCCACCTCCCCCCAGCAACCCCCAGTTTGTTTTGTGAGATTAAGAGTCATTTATGGTTTGTCTCCCTCCCAATCCCATCTTGTTTCATTTATTCTTCTCCTATCCCCCTACCCCCCCATGTTGCTTCTCCATGTCCTCATATCAGGGAGATCATATGATAGTTGTCTTTCTCCGATTGACTTATTTCACTAAGCATGATACGCTCTAGTTCCATCCACGTCGTCGCAAATGGCAAGATTTCATTTCTTTTGATGGCTGCATAGTATTCCATTGTGTATATATACCACCTCTTCTTGATCCATTCATCTGTTGATGGACATCTAGGTTCTTTCCATAGTCTGGCTATTGTAGACATTGCTGCTATAAACATTCGGGTACACGTGCCCCTTCGGATCACTATGTTTGTATCTTTAGGGTAAATACCCAGTAGTGCAATTGCTGGGTCATAGGGTAGTTCTATTTTCAACATTTTGAGGAACCTCCATGCTGTTTTCCAGAGTGGTTGCACCAGCTTGCATTCCCACCAACAGTGGAGGAGGGTTCCCCTTTCTCCACATCCTCTCCAGCATCTGTCATTTCCTGACTTGTTAATTTTAGCCATTCTGACTGGTGTGAGGTGATATCTCATTGTGGTTTTGATTTGTATTTCCCTGATGCCGAGTGACGTGGAGCACTTTTTCATGTGTCTGTTGGCCATCTGGATGTCTTCTTTGCAGAAATGTCTGTTCATGTCCTCTGCCCATTTCTTGATTGGATTGTTTGTTCTTTGGGTGTTGAGTTTGCTAAGTTCCTTATAGATTTTGGATACTAGCCCTTTATCTGATATGTCGTTTGCAAATATCTTCTCCCATTCTGTCAGCTGTCTTTTGGTTTTGTTAACTGTTTCCTTTGCTGTGCAAAAGCTTTTGATCTTGATGAAATCCCAATAGTTCATTTTCGCCCTTGCTTCCCTTGCCTTTGCCGTTGTTCCTAGGAAGATGTTGCTGCGGCTGAGGTCGAAGAGGTTGCTGCCTGCGTTCTCCTCAAGGATTTTGATGGATTCCTTTCTCACATTGAGGTCCTTCATCCATTTGGAGTCTATTTTCGTGTGTGGTGTAAGGAAGTAGTCCAATTTCATTTTTCTGCATGTGGCTGTCCAATTTTCCCAGCACCATTTATTGAAGAGGCTGTCTTTTTTCCATTGGACATTCTTTCCTGCTTTGTCGAAGATTAGTTGACCATAGAGTTGAGGGTCGATTTCTGGGCTCTCTATTCTGTTCCACTGGTCTATGTGTCTGTTTTTGTGCCAGTACCATGCTGTCTTGATGATGACAGCTTTGTAATAGAGCTTGAAGTTCGGAATTGTGATGCCACCAACTTTGACTTTGTTCTTCAATATTCCTTTGGCTATTCGAGGTCTTTTCTGGTTCCATATAAATTTTAGGATTATTTGTTCCATTTCTTTGAAAAAAATGGATGGTATTTTGATAGGGATTGCATTAAATGTGTAGATTGCTTTAGGTAGCATAGACATTTTCACAATATTTATTCTTCCAATCCAGGAGCATGGAACATTTTTCCATTTTTTTGTGTCTTCCTCAATTTCTTTCATGAGTACTTTATAATTTTCTGTGTATAGATTCTTAGTCTCTTTGGTTAGGTTTATTCCTAGGTATCTTATAGTTTTGGGTACAATTGTGAATGGGATTGACTCCTTAATTTCTCTTTCTTCAGTCTTGTTGTTGGTGTACAGAAATGCAACTGATTTCTGTGCATTGATTTTATATCCTGACACTTTACTGAATTCCTGTACAAGTTCTAGACATAATTTCTTTAATGTTTATTTCTCAAACACTTAGTAGGTGCCAAACATAAAATTACATTCATTAATACTTTGGGTTATTATTGTTAAATCAGCCTAAAATTCAGTTACACTTATGATTATCCAACCTATGTTTTTTATCTTCTAACCAAGGATATCTCTTGATTCAATTTACATAAACATTTTGAATGTGAATTATGTACCAGAAATTGTGCTAACATTGAGACTACAAAAGAGCCTCGTGGGGAAGAGAGATGTGTAAAAGAACAAAACAAGATTAAAATAAAATATGATAAAATAAATATAATATAATAAATAAAATAAAATAAAATATGATAAAATGAACACAAATCATTAGATTCTTTGGCATATTTACTGTTAAAATAAATAGATATATAACGCTATTAAAAAGGATACATTACTGAGGAATCAATTTTCTTAGATAAGCCGTGTTGAGTCCCAGATCCCTACATCATTTCCTGAGTGCTCATGCATCATCTGTATAGCAAACATTTCTAAAATTTTATTAGAAATCAACTTCACATTTTAGGCAATTTCCAAAAATTTTCATCTTCACCCTTCTTTTAAAATAAAGACTCTTTAAGACTCTCACTTATTTTCTGTGATGTCCCCAAAAGAATTACTGTTGACATGAAAACCACTCCTGCAGTTCTTTCACACCCTGGAGTTTAAAGTATCTAGGCACAGATATATTCATTCATTAAAATGGAGAGATGCTGTATTTTTTTTTATCTTATTGCTTTTATTTCCACAGACCAGTGGTCCTCAAACTTTAGCATTATCAGAATCATCTATGGACTTTTTTAAAAAACATAGATGCAATCAGAGTTTCTGATTCATGGGCAGAAACATGGATTGGAGATGGGGCCTGAGAATTTTTATTTCTAATAAGCTCATAGGTGATGGTGATGCTGCTGGTCCATGGACCACATTTTTTTTTAAAGATCATTTATTTATTTATTTATCAGAGAGAGTGAGCACAGGCAGACAGAGTGGCAGGCAGAGGCAGAGGGAGAAGCAGGCTCCTTGCTGACAAGGAGCCCAATGTGGGACTCCATCCGAGGATGCTGGGATCATGACCTGAGCTGAAGGCAGCTGCTTAACCAACTGAGCCACCCAGGTGTCCCCAAGGACCACATTTTGAGAACCACAGCTCTATCAGTCGCATCTACCACTTTGTTTGGAAATCATTTTCCTTGCCAAAAAAGACAAAGGAAAATTAAAAATGATCCATGAGTGACTATAGACTCCAGGAATCAAACTGAGGGTTTTAGAGGAGAGGGAGATGGAGGGATGGGTAAGCCTGGTGGTGGGTATGAAGGAGGGCATGTATTGCATGGGGTACTGGGTGTTATACACAACAATGAATCATAGAACCCAACATCAAAAACTAACAATGTACTAAATGGTGACTAACAGCATAATAAAAATTATAATAAGTAAATAAATAAATATGAAATAATTCTGCCTTCCCCCGTAACTCAGGAATATCATGTCATCTTCTCAGAATTCGTTCATTTATTTAACAAATGTTTATTGAGTACCTACTATGTGCCAACTACTGCACTAAGCACTAAGAAGGCAAACGTAAACTAAGACTCCAGCTCAAAGAGATGTACATCTGGACTTAGACTAAATACTAAGCAAATAGAATCTTCTTGGAAAATGCTGTGTTGAGGTTTCCCAGGATCATGTGAGGGACCAGAGCAGTGCCTATGTGTATTTTTTTAAATTCAAGTATAGTTGACACACAATGTTGCATTAGTTTTAGACCTATGTGTATTATTCATGAGTATTTTGTAGGGGAGGGACAGTTCCCCTAAGAGGCAAGAATTGTTCTGTTACACTCCACTTTGGGGTTGGGGGAAGATTTTGAAGAAAAGTTGACAGCTATGTAATTCCTATAAGTCTTTCTAAAATTTTTTTCCGTTATATTAACTTTTATATTAGCTGTTATATTAACGTTTAGTAACACTTATTTACATGCTTTTCCCTTTTACACTTGAAATCATTGATCATCTCACAAATAATTATAAGAAAATGAAATTTTAAAGTATTTTGAGTATCCTTTCCTCAGGAATTAGAGACGAAAGGTCCATGTTCCTACACCTACCTGCTGCTCCCTGCACTGAGTGGGAGCAGAGCCAAGGCCCTAGAATATGCTACACAGTATCACACCTACATCAGCAGGGTCAGTTTACATTTGTAGTCCAGGAAGCAGAGACATGGGAGGGGAAAGGGGAATCATGGGAGATACACCATGAGCTTTGTCTGATGTTGTTCTAGAAATCCAAAGCTTATAGGGAAATTGAGTCAGAAACCAAGAAGAGGTAGGCAACATCAGAAATGAAGGTTCTAGGTGGTACCAAGGAATTTTTCCAGAATATTTCTTTTTATCTTCCACATGATTTGTGTTGGACTTTTGGTCATGATATACTAAAGGTTGAGTTCAGCCTTTGACATAATTTCAGGCTCAGTCTTTTTATTGGGTTTGAAAAGGCCCACAGCATTGATGCCATTTAGCTTCTCATAATGTGGCCTCATCTCCTCATAGGGGTACCCTGAGACAGCACTCTACTCCCTCTGAGGAGTAACAGAACAGGCTAGGCTATAAAAGAAAAAATTCCCACAGTCTTGTCTTGTACACATTACTTTTACCTCTAAAGATAAATGATTCAAGGTATTTCAAGCTTTCAGTTTCTGTAGCCCATGTAATCTCTCTTTTTTCTCTCTCTCCCTCATGTGTGTGTTCTCATGAGCGCGCGCGCGCACACACACACACACACACACACACACACAAAAGAATATGTGACAAAAACTGCATTTTCCTCTGGTTCAGGAAAAGTATTGGGCAATTACCACTTAACAACAAGTATCTATTTAGGCTCTACTAAGATCCTAATAATGCCAGGTCCATTTTAGGTGCTTGGGATTGCCAATAAATAAAATAATCAAGACACCCTCTCACTTTGTAAAGCTTGTAAAGCTCACTTTCTAGTGATCTTGTACATCCCATGTGAGTGAAAGTATCAGATTTTTCCCTGAAATGATATTTAAGTGGGAGGGGGCCCAGTTAATAAAGTATAAAATAAAGTGGGAGAACCACAAGGAACATGATGTGGACAAGTGACTTCTCTGAGTAGGAGAGTGGGTAGAAAGGGGATGTGTGACTGAGGTAAATTCAACCACTTTATAGTTTTGCTTGGGGTAAAACCATCTGTTTTTTAATAAAAATGGAAAAAATCTATTAAACTAGAAAGCATGCAGGTAGGCAAATTTTAATAAATAAAGCCATTTTCTTTTTTGTCCCAACAAATCTGTTTCTGCTATTCAGGCTTTAACATAATCCACCTACTAATCAGTTGGTCAGTCAGTCAGCACCTTATGCTTATAGTTTTACAGTAGGGCGCTTCCTAGATAAGAGTCCCATTCTTTCTTTTTTCTTACACGGTTTCAAGAGATGTCTGGCAGTCAGACTACTGAATTGAATTCAAGGGTGCTTTCAGATTAGTGCCATGAAGCAGACAATTCACCATATCTCCACAAAGTACATTACTGACCCCCCAATGAATGATATCTGACAGAAACAGTAAAGAGTGGCTTATCTAGCATCTAACAGGCATTGCTTTTCCCAGGATGGCAGAGAAGGGAATGCTGAAGGGAGGCATCACATGTAAGACATAGCATCACTGAGTAATCACAATGAGTACATTGTAACTAAGTCGGCCCACATCAACCACTGCGGCTGGAAAACTTAACCTATGGCACCTATCCTTAAACTGAAATTCCATTTCAAGTGCAATAGAATAAAAAGTCCAATTCTCTGGAAACTCTGAAAAGAGAGCCCATGTGTTCAGACGAAGTGGCCTCTGAAATTATGTATGAGACCAGAGTGGGTTTTTTGGTGGACTTTGTTGCCAAGTCTTGTGGGATCACAGGGCTAAAGTTGCTACCAACCATTCACCATGGGGAAAAGTATTGTCCTGGATTTTCCATTCAGTTATGGGTATGATGTCTCAGAAATGCCTACAAAAGTGCTATAGCAAAAAGACCCTGCCAGGGGCAGTTAGCTAGTCAGTTACCAACACTTTTGGCTGCTATTTTCTGTTGGAAATAGATTGAAGAACAGTGCAAGTAAATAATCTCATCCTGAGGTAGAGGCAGACTTTTCTAATCCGTAACAGTGTTCTTTGGGACTTGTTTTTGAGTTTCATAGAATCATGGATATCACTGGGAATCAGCTCCAGATTTCCATAGGATTCTGTATTGTAAAAATTGCTACATCAAATGAACAATGAATTGGTTCACAGCTACTTTGGAGTAGATTGGGGGCGGTGGTGGAAATGCTACAATGGTTGTTTCCCAATTTACAAACCAGTAGGATTTTTTTTTTTCCCTTGAGAACTTGGATACATATGTAACTATACTAGTCTGATACTTAGTTCTTCATTTTTTAAAAAGCATGAGAAAATGTCTTCTATATACATATGTATTTTGTGTGCTAGCATCAATGGAGAAAGGGTTTAGGCAGGGTTGATACCATTTTATAAAATAATTATTAAAAATCTGTATGGGGTGAAAATTTGAAACAAATACTTTTCCTGAAGTTGTAGATTCAACCTAAAATTAAATCCACAGTTATCCCAATGTGGCTAGAGGTGGTAATCAAAGATTGAGTGGATTTGCTTCACTGGGGGATCCCCAATCACTGCCAAATCACCTCTAATCTCTGGATTGAGCCCTATTCCTGTAATGTAACTGATTTGGTTCTTTGACACTTTCCCCCCTTAAACTCTAAAAGATTCCTGTGGCTTTTGTGTTCTGTTTTCATCGTTCTTATCAAATAATTATTCCCATCCCATTTTGCTCATGTTTCTTTGCATCATCTCTTTTGTTGTGCAAGATTTAAACTTGCATGCACTCTCTCTCATCTCCTCCCTTCTAATCCCGCCCAGGAATCATTCTATGGATGAATAAAAGGTGTTGGCGGTTCAATATGTTTTCTGTGTGTTTATTACTGCCTCTCCCCAGTTCTTTACTGCTAAGAAGCATGGAGATGTTCATTTAAATCTCTAGGCTTCTGTCATGTCACAATAGATTGGATGTCTGGGATCGGGTGGATGCTTTGAGTAATACTGAAAGCTGTGTCTAACTTGTGTCAGCAGTGAAGTGGCAAAGAATGCAGAAATACCATCCTCAGAGGATACAGAAAAAGCCTCTTCAGAGTAGAACTGTTTTCCAAGGAATATGAAGCTTACTAATTTCTAGTGTCCAGGGACTTGTAATCATAGTGAATGAGCTTAAAGTTGTAGTTGTCATTCAAAGAATATTGGAGATCCAAGATACGTCCTCAAAGTGCAAGCACAAACTGCATTCATCCTGGTACTTTCTTCTCTGCTAAATGTCCATCAATATCACCTATTTCTTTCTGAGCATATCTCAGTTTGGGGCCCTATGAAATATCATTGAAATAGTTGGCCATTAAAAGGAGGGAGTTGAACCTTATGACAAGGAATGATATTCCTGCTACCTTGTTAAAGGAATATTCTTTGTGCATTTCATGACCCACCAATTTTGTTACATGCACACCAGACACACACACATAACCTAGGGAAGAAAGAATTAAATTACATACACCAAAACATTAGCGGGGATATCTCTAAGTGCTGGGATTACAGAGGATTCTTATAGTTTTCTTTATGGTCATCTTTGTTCTTACAGTGAATGAAACAATATTATATATTATAAATTAAACCACAGACAATTTGACTTCATATATAGAGGGCCTCCAGGGGGTTTGGACTTATAAGAAACAAACGGAACAAAAAGTCCATGTTATAATTGTATGATTTCAAAAGGAGTAACTTAGAGGCTTCATAATGATTTACTGGTTCTCAAAGTGAAACAAGTTCTGATGCATTTCAGTTAGTTTTCATTGAGGCTTTTAGTGTTCCTATTCAGTGTTCCCATCCAGTGTTCCAATGTGTGTTTTGCTTATATCTAACACTATTTCCAGATGGTTTGGAATGAAGAAAACCAAAGTTTTTTTTAAGGCAGTGTCATCATATTTTATTCTCATATTTGGAAACAAACAATTTCATTGTGCCCTTCTTTTATGCATACATGTATGTCCTTCTTTTGAGATAGTTCAGAATATTTTTCTACTTCCTCTTATGCCTTTTTGCAAGTTGGATCTTTTTAAAATTTATTTAGTGCTTTTTGATCTCCCTCCAAAAGCTTTATGACAGCCGAGTTTAAGTCGTTGCTTCAGGCTATAGAAGTCAAAGATGAAATTGAATTATGCTTCCAGGCTTGGCATACAAAATCAAGAAAAATTTCATTCATTATGATTAATTAATCCAGAGGCACAGTGGTAGTATTATGATTATATTGTATCTGGAACTTGGCATATTTTCAACTGACATTTACATGGTAAAGGGGGAATGGTAACTCTGTGCCTGGCAAATTGCTCCATAATGGGCTGGGGGGAAAAAAGAAAATAAAAGAACAAACAAGAAATCAAAGAGAAAAGATGTTATATATTGCTTGTGGGGGTTGGGTCTCCTGAGATTCCTCTCCCTTGATTATCTCTTGGAAAATCCTGTACTATGGGATAATGAATGGCTTACAAGTCAGTTACTCTCAATACCATTTTTACTATATGACTCAATTTGTCAATATGGTGTTATAGTGAAAGTTACTCACAATGATAGTGACATACATAAGTGAATAATAGAAACATTTCAAAAATGCCTGTTAGAGAAGAGGCATTGCTAGCAAGAATTGCCTACTCAAATCCTTTTATATGGACTTCTTTTCTTTGTTGTGATAAACTTCAAAATAGACTACATGGGATTTGTATTCCTATCAGCAGACAGTTGATGTGTCTACTGGACTAGCACCAGCTGAGGAGGGAGACTTCTCAAGGATGAGAAAAATGGAGAAAAACAGAGAAAAAGAAAGGGAGAGAAAGAAGGGAGGGAATTAGAAGGATAATGAATCCCATTAGCCACTGCTGTAATAACCCTGGATGGAACAAGACAAAGTGCCAGTGGCATGCAACAGTAAATATGTATTCACCATGCATCTGTGGGTCAGCTCTGCTGGTTTCTGCTGGGTTTGCTCATCCATGTGCAGGGTCAGTTGCCCTAGGCTATTTGAGATCTATTGGGCTTCTCAGCTTTAAGATGCAGGTCTGTAGGTCAGCCTGGGGGCTATGCTACCCATCTTTCCCATCTAAGAAAGATGCCATATTCTTCTCATGGCAAAGACAGAGGCCCAAAAGAGCAAGTTCCACTGCAACAATAGCCAAAAGCCTAAATGCCATGACGTCTGTAAATATCTCACTGCGTCAAAGAAAGTCACATAGTCTGAGCATTAATTGGGTGGGGAAATAGGAGATCCTGGAGCGAGAGCAAAGAACTGGGAGCAGTAATTCCATCATCAAAGAGGATGAAAGCAGAAGGGGGAATGAGTATGGAAACAAGCAATTTCCTTTAGATCTTCCCCAGCTGATGGCCAAGCAAATAAGGAACTCATATTGTTAATTGTTATGACCCTTCAAAATATTGGAATCTTCATTAGAATTTATTTTGGAGGTTTCTTGCTAATAAGGTGGTGATTTGGGGAATGCATTCTATTGTGGGTCACAATCTCCACTTTGTCAGCAACTTTCCAGTGTGTTGGCATGAAGTTTTTTCTGAGTAGTGTGGGAGAAACTTTTCTGGGGGCCTGTGAATTTCCATTTGTCATTAATTTTGAATCACATTGTGATCATGACAGCTTTGGGCCTTATGGATGCAAACATCAGCTAAGGCAGGTAGGTGTGAATCGGGTTGCTCTCTGAAAAGTACGGTTCACAGGTGTTATATATGGATGAGGATACAAAATATACTTCCTATATGATAAAGCCAGTTAAAGACAAAGAGCACTTTAAGGATGGTCAAATTAATTTTGTACTTGAATTTCTCTATTTCATCATCAACAGAAATGTACTTACATCATCAAGAATACAGTAACTATAAAATTTGTAAGACATCAATAAATGCTGAGTTACAAGAATTCAAATTTTGCAAAATAAGTTGATTTTATTCTAATAATTTTTGTCTAATATTAATATAGTTACTACAGACAGTTTTTTAATTGAAAAGTTAATTCCAAAACACATTTGGAAGAAAAAAGAACTAAGAATAGCCAAGATACTCCTGAAGAACTAGTAGAACAAGGTGAAGGGACTTGATTTACCAGATACAGATTTATTCCAGAACAATGACTATAAGGTAAAGTGGTATTGTTACTTTGGGGAAACTAACAGAAGAGAATGGAACGTCTAGAAAGAGACTCACACGATATGGAAACTTCATATATGAAGGGCTGGCAATGAGGATCTGTGGAAAGGTAAACTAGCCACTTCAATATGCTGAGAAAACTAGCTATAGGAAGAGTCATACTTTACTCTTTTTTTCTCTCTACGCAAACACAAACACACACACATGCATGCACATACACGCACGTGCACATACACGCAAACATTTCAGAATGGTTTAGTGATTTAGCCATGAATAGCAAAACTCCAAAATTTTAAAACTTTGAAAAGAAAATAGATTAGTGTTAAGATTTCTGGGTAGGGGGGGCGCCTGGGTGGCTCAGTAGGTTAAGCCGCTGCCTTCGGCTCAGGTCATGATCTCAGGGTCCTGGGATGGAGTCCCACATCGGGCTCTCTGCTTGGCAGGGAGCCTGCTTCCCTCTCTCTGCCTGCCTCTCTGTCTGCTTGTGATCTCTGTCAAATAAATAAATAAAATCTTAAAAAAAAAAAAAAGACTTCTGGGTAGGGTTCAGTAGAAAAGACAATAAGATAGCAACATTAAAAACCATGAAAGAAAAGATTTGCCTTGCCTTTGACTACAGTTAGTTCCCGAAAGACACAGAAGTCCAGTCAGATAAAAGTCAGATGCTTCAGATATTGGTCCTTCCTGGTACTCCACACTCAGTAGCAGAATCATGTCCAAATGACTGGGACATAACAGGAACACAGAGTTAAAGACTGAGAGAGGGCATTGTGTAGACCAGGTGTGTAGGAGTGCAGCCAGATGAGTGCCACGTGAAGAAGACTTACTACCATTCCAGAAAAAGAAGATGTATAGGAAGAGTAAAATTCAACATGGAATTTCATATCACATCTCACTGTAATGTCTTGTTTTTATTTTCTGTCATATGACCCCTAATATGGATTTGTGGCTTTAATATAAATTCTGTTTAATGAAAACCCTTGTAGAACATAATGGTTATACATAAATATATTCCCATAAATATGGGGCCTTCAAAACACTAAGATAGCTACTGATTTTTTTAACTGTATTTCAACATAATGTAAGATATCTTAAAATGTAATGGACTTGGCAAAAGGCTCTATTGACATTTTGAGGACTGAGGGGACAAACGGGTGACGGATCCCTTCCTTGGAATGAAAGGACTGTTGTAGGTGAGATGGAGAGTAGAATTGTAAGGCAAAACATGGACGTGGAAAAATGAAAATGGGCAATCTCTCAGCTGGAATTCATGTACGAGAATAACAAAAACCATGTCCTTGACATGGAAAATTATTTTTCAGTTTTTATACTATTGCAAAAGTTCTTCCAAGGAAAAGAAACCATTTTAATAAAATGGAAGTCTATCCATAATAACAGTTTAGAAACAGGTTGACTGATAAAACAAGTTCATGTTTTAAAAAACCACTGCATCTCTTAAAACATCATAAATAAAACCTTGCATAGACTAATAGCCTTGAACAAGGACAGGTATTTTGCTTTTTATTTTAACATTTTTTAAAAATTGGGGAACAGCTTTTCTTCTTAAAGATTTCCTTACATATTAGATAAAATAACAAATAGAGGGGATAATGTCTTAAAAGAGGATATCTAATAACCTTAGTCTGAATATGTAAAAGCATATAGGTCTCAAAATTAGTAGACCTGAGTTCAAATAAGTAGTCTTGAGAACTTTGACAAATTTCCAACTTTATTACATTTTATTTTCTTGTCTGTAATATGAGAGTATTGTACAAAATGATATCAAAAACAAAAGTGAAAATCCAGACAAACAGAAGGGCAGGCCTTAAGCACCAGGCAAGTTCCAGACTCAGTATAATAGCAAGTCAGAGAGGAAAACTTAAGAGCACAGCAGAGATTTACTCTTCAGAGAAACTGAATATCTAGCAAGCTAATAAAACAGACAGCATTCAAGACAGGAAAAGATACACTAAAGTTAGAGGAGACTGAATCCCTCAAACCAGATGAAACTCCAGGCTGCAGAAGGGGGATCTAAGAAGGAGGCTGCTTTCGCTGATAGATAGACTTGCTGCCACGTGTGGAACCAGTGCTCCCCAAAGCACTTCTATCTTTCTTGAGTCTGACATTGGAGTTTGGGATTGGGAGAGCCTGATCTAAGAGATGGAGCCAAGGGACTCTGCAGGAAGGTGACAGCAGAATCTGGGGAACCAGGAACCTAAATAGCACTGTGGCTTTCAAGACATTAAGTCTCTCACGAAGAATGAAGATTTCATTAGCACTTTTGTAGAGCCAGAAAACATAGTCCTAGACAGGCTATATGGCTGTCAGCCCAGAAACTTCACTGTAAATCATTTGGAAAATCATGTTTGTCAACAGAAAATTAAAATGCCTTTAATGTTAGTTGCTTAAATGTCGTCTGGTGTTTTCACCACAGCCTCTTTTCCTGGGGAGAAAATTTCAAATTTGTCATTATTATCCTCTCTTAGAAGTGGCTCAGGGCAGTTGTTGTATGAAACATAAACCAAAACACAACAATCAACTTCCAAATGGGATGCCAGTGTCGTATATGGAAGCAGCATGTAAACCACAAAGGGAGGAGGGTAGCAGCACATTTGTCAGGTTGCCAATACGAGATAATGTCTGCATTTCCATAACTAGATCTGCCTTTAGAATATTTTATGTTTTCCAAATCAGACCTGGGGTTTTCTGGAATGATGAACAGTAACACCCTAAGCAGCAAACTCTTAATCAGTACTACTCTGAAATTTGTAACTGAAAATTAATCAAGTCTCCCTGTTGAGGTTAAGAACATGATTATGTGATAATGTTGCTCATTTCACACATGAAAAAATCCCAGGGCAGTTAGGGGTCCTATTAAGCCATTTGTATTTTTAAATCATTTATTCAGATTCGACTTTTCTGGACTTGGTTTAGAAGCTGTTGTGTTCTGTGTGTGTTAATCTCTACATCTTTCTGCCCAGTTTTCTTTCTTTATTTTAGTTAATTGATTTATTCTTTTATTAAAATATGACGTATTATTTGTTTCAGGGGTACAGGTCTGTGAATCATCAGGCTTACACAATTCATAGAACTCACCATAGCACATACCGTCCCCAATGTCCATCACCCAGCCACCTGTCCCTCTCCACCCCCCAACCCCAGCAACCCTCAGTTTGTTTCCTGAGATTAAGAGTCTCTTATGTTTTTCTCCCTCCCCATCCCATCTTGTTTCATTTTCCCCTCTCTTCCTGCCACGAACCCCCACCCTGCCTCAGATTCCTTCTATCGGAGAGATCATACGATAATTGTCTTTCTCTGATTCACTTATTTAGCTTAGCATAATACCCTCTAGTTCCATCCACATTGTTGCAAATGGCAAAATTTCTTTCTTTCTTTCTTTCTTTCTTTCTTTCTTTCTTTCTTTCTTTCTTTCTTTTGATGCTCTGCCCAGTTTTCAGTACAATGTAATATCACAGGAAAATGGCTCATCTTTATCACATACTTTCTGAGTATATGATACTTTATCACATACATACTGAGTCAGGTATCTAAACTTTTGGAGCCTCTCTCCAGTCTGTAAGGATAGTCATACCCACTTCACAGTCTCGTCCTGAAGAACAACCTGAGGGAACCTCTATGCAAGGCCTGGCATTCAGCACATGTTAGTTTCCTTTCTTGGTTCTCAACTGACCCCACTCTACCTACTTAACCACATTTCCTACTCACTTCTAAACCTACAATTTTCATTCCTCCAGCAAGGCAAGTCTCCTTAATGTTCCTGCCATGCTAATTTCTCACTTTCCACTTTGGGTTGTATTGATGGGCCCATTCTCTTTACCTAGTTTCTACTCATTTCCAGGCCTATAAGGCGAACATGTCTACACATAAGTATCAAGAAAATGGAAATAAGTCATGTTATTTTATTTTACTTCTACCTCTAACATTTTTTCTTAGCTACCTATTTGTGTAAGATGGTCATTCCTCAATTTGTGGATATCATGGAGAATACATAAAATAGACTTAATAAAGTTCATTTGTGTGACATTTATAATTGTAGAAATATTTATTGCTTGGCTACTAGGTAGAGGATATAACATTGAGGGAAAAATAGTCCCTTCCCTTGTAGGCCCATTATTCCCCTGGGAAGAAAGTTGAGTGATATTGCATGTTGTATTTTCACTCTGCTTAGGTAGTTCTTATGAATTATCTTGTGTCTTTACACTTGGCAAAATTCAGGCCATAGCCTTTTGCTTAAATTTCCTGGAGGGTGGAGGCGCCTGGGTGGCTCGGTGGGTTAAGCCTCTGCCTTTCGCTCGGGTCATGATCCCAGGGTCCTGGGATCGAGCCCCACATCGGGCTCTCTGCTTGGCAGGGAGCCTGCTTCCTCCTCTCTCTCTCTCTGCCTGCCTCTCTCCCTACTTGTGATCTCTATCTGTCAAATAAATAAATAAAATCTTTAAAAAAAAAAAATTTCCTGGAGGGTGAAATGAGATAATATGGTCAGTGGTTTAAATAATACAATATATGATAATTTGTAAACAAGAGGCTTTAATTTCCATCTAGGCTATGTAAAACTTGTTTTAGATAATAAAAAACAGACAATTTCTTCTAAATTTACCAACAGATTATGGCTTGGTAATTGACTCATTAGGAGTTAAACAAAGGGCTTAGTGGTAAGGTGATATAATCAGAACACATTCTAAGGGGTTACATTTATCAGTCAAAGAAAAATATGTTTAAGTACTAGAATACATGTCAATCTATGTGAAAAGTAAATGTATTTTGTCAGCTTTGTTCACATAATTTATATTTGAACTCAAAGGTGCTACCTTGATTTATTAGTTCTAGGCCAAGGGCTCATCTGTCTTCTTCTGTAACATTCCCTTTATGCACTGTTAATATCTCCATCACATAGACTGAAGCTTTTTCTTATATTCCCCAAGAAGACCTTATTTCTTGGAAAATGAAAAGGAAGCAATGACACACTTCCTGGCAATATTTAGTTTGGGCTGATGTGTTAGGGAATTTTCATTGATTTCTTCTGGGTGGAGGAAGGATATGGTCTCCTTGTGTTAGAAAAGTTACATGGGGGTGATGGTCTTTAACCTTTTGATCTGCCCCTCTATCTGAGAACCTGCTGAGCATGATTATAGATCACGAGTTGGGCTTGGGTTTTCCCAAGCTGGTTGTAGAGACAACTTGTCTAGGCTCCCAGCGAATAGCCACAGCCCACAGAGAATGTGTGTTTACCCAGACGTTTTCCATGGTTTACTTCTGAAAATTAGTTCAACCGCATGGGAATCTAGTTAGACTCTTGGAATTATAATCTTTGACTGGCACGTAACCCAAACATTTTTTATAGGATTTGGAAAGCAGATTGCAACTTAAAAAATGAGGAAAGAATATTAAGAGTTCAGTCTAAACCTCTTTTAGGTCTGCCTGAAATCTACCTTTTAAAGCATGAGTTCCCATTACCATATCACCTAATTTTATTAGATGTAATTTGGAAGCACAATTCTGGTGAGACACGGTGACAGATAATTTTTCAGTCCTCTTGCAACTCATTTGGAAGGTAAAGATATGTGGAAATTTCCCCTATTAAACTAGACATATTCCACCCAGTCGTTTAGGAGGATAGGTTTTTGTAGGATAAGGTCGATTTTATAGAATACACCAGTGATATTTCATACATGAACCAAGGTCAGTCCTATGGTTGATAAACTGAAATATGGAGTTGATAGATAAACTCTTACTTTGAGAAATCTTCAAGCTATTATATCTGCATTTCTGAGTGCAATTAAGGCTGATGCTTTATTTGAAAATGCATTGTTTTTCTTGTCAAGAATAAACCATACCTACTAATAGAAAAGAAAAGCTTATCCATAGTAGAAAGCTAGCAAAAAACTTGCTATGCAATGAAGAACTTGCCTTTTCTAGTTCTAACATTCAGTAGCTGAAAGCAGATCATTGCCATAAAGAAGTATTTACCAATTTTAAAAGGTCTTGGCCCATCATAGCTAGTGTTAGATTTGGAATATAGCTTTTGTTGCCAAGGTGACAAACACTTATAAATATAACACATCTTCTAATGTGCTTTTAACTTGGTATTTTTATGGCTTTTAAATCAGATACCATTAGCAAATATATTAGGTAATTTAGCTGAAAGACCATTTTCCTCTAACACTTTTTGTTACATTTCCCCAGGTATTTCAGTAAATGTCTGTTGTGACATTCTACTCCTGCTAGGCTTCCAATGTAAGGGGATACATAAAGTACATCTGGTAAAGATTAACATATATTACCTTGCCTTTTTTGTATTGATCACCAAAAAAATGTATAAAAGAGAGTTAAATTTGTAGTCTCCTTGAAGAGCAATCATTGTTCCTATTGTTATTTTGGGGTCTGCGCCCCCTCCCCCCCAAACAATCTAGCTTTAAGACTCAACACACAGAGGAAAGGGTTTGGGGACAGCATAATAACTATATATTAATACTCCCTAAAACCTCCACACCTAAAATGCTTCCCCTTAGATATCGAAAAAAGGAGGGGGCTATGGTGAAAATAATTACAATAGACCATCTGGAGCCCTAGTATTTCCATGAGCCTCAGTTTATTGTTCTAAACAATAAATTCAACAGCCCAGGAAGGGAAGGAATTAGCTCTAAATGTATGTACTGGATTTTTAAAAGAAGGCTCCTGAGGTGGACATATTTGTCACAGCAAAGATAAAATCAGATCAGACATATTTAGTTTAGGCCCAAATTTGCATTTATTGTTACCTTGTCAGAAATTCTTCCTAGAAGATTATCCATTAATTCACTCATTCTTTTTTCTTTCATTCATTTCACCAGCAGACATTTAAGAAACATCAACCATATTCCAGGAACTGGAGATACAGAGATGAGCAAGTCCTGGCCTTCAAGAAGATATTATCAGGAAAGAGGTAGACGAATAAATGAAGTATTACAGTATTACACTGTTAAGTGCTAAGGTAGAGACAGCACACAAAGAAGGGGTCAGAGATGAGTCCCAAAGAGGAAAGGATCTTTGTAAATTGTTTTAAGAAAATCAAGATAGAAAAGAGGAATATATATTTTTAACAGCAATACTCTTGACAATTAATGTTTTATATAGTAACTCCAGAATTGCTATTTCCTTACTGTGTGATCCTGAATGCCTCTCTGTGCCTCAGTTACTCCTGCTATGTAATACAGATAATTATCCTCGCCACCCGCATAGCTCATTGAAGACTGTTGATAGGAATAATGGGGTATGGGTGGTGTAGCTATTTGAATTCTTAGGAGAAGAAAGATGATGTGTAAACACACAGCATCCTTATTATTCCAAGCGGTAGCATTTTGGATAATCACTGTATAATGCTGCACCTTTGTGTGTGTGTGGTTTGTTTCTTTATAGAAAAGTAAGTGCTAATGTTGAGTTCCTCTGATGACTTTGGAAGCAATTCTAATCCAGCAGACAAAACATAATAATCTTTAGAGTAAGTTAAATCCTTTTGTATTTGAGTAGATTTTGTTATTTACCAAGGTCTTAGGCAATTTTACCACAGTTATGAAAAGCGGTGCCCAACAAGCCCAGCTCTCTCTGCGAGTATCTGAAAGACACCACTGCAGACAGGCCAGAAGCTTCTTTACAAGACACAGCCCAGAGTGTGTGCACACGCGCACCGGCGCCAATGTCGTGCACGCGCCTGAGCCTTGGCCTTGCCAAGAAGAGCTGGGAACGAGCTGAGACTGGCTAGCATACCTGAGGCAGCTGTTAACATCGTGGCGCCTGGATTCTTCTCTCAGACTCCAGGCTGGCTCCCCTCCTCCTCCTTCTCCTCCTCCTCCCTTCCTCCTCTTCCTCCTCCTCCTTTATATAGTCTTTCTAACTCTGCCTCTCACTGTCTTTCTTCTTCCTCCCTGTGACTTGGTGGGTGATTCCCATGGCCTAACACTGTGCCGCAGTCCTTCTGCCAGACATTCTAGGACTTTCTGACTGGTAGAAGAACCCACGCTGGTCAGGGCGTGAAGCCTCAGAGAAAAATGATCTCTTATCAGTTTCCTCTTTCCTTTCCCTCATTCAGTCTCTTTCTCTCTCACTCTCTCCCCACTGCTGTCTAGTTCTCACCTTGGTTTTTTTGTGGAGATTAGCCATGAATTGCATGGCAACCGGGGAAAGTGACAGTTCAAGGCAGAACTGCTCTTGGGCTCTGAAACTTGCTTCAGGCTATCTCAGCAAAGTATCATCTATCAACTTGACCTGGGATTTGCCAAGGCAGTCCAGCCATTCATTAATAAAAGAGGCAGGCTGTATTAATCCCTCCTCTCCCCCAGAAGCAGTGCTGCTCAGAAAACTTCCTCGAGGAGATGCCAAAGAGCAGTGAGGTCATACACTCAATAACTAAATAACTGCAAGGATTAAAAAAAAACAACAACTGTACAAGAAACCTTAATTTTTAGTTTAATCTAGCTTCGCACTGTTTGGGATAGCTTTCCGTAGACTGCCACCAGAATTGGACAGAACTAGTATAGCTGACCAGAATGAACAAGGAAAAAAGTGCTGGTGTTAAACCAGCATGGGAAAGGCAAAGAGCCCTAGACCCCTGGAGGCCCCAGGGCCCTTGACGAGGGTAAAAGGTATGTATCACCAGTAGAAAGGTCAATGATATTAATCCTAAGAGATGGTCTCTGGTTACATTTCATGGACTTGGGACCCACTGAAAGAAAAGAACAATTACTTATAGTCATATTTTTTTTAATTTGACAAAGATCCCCATCATGGTGGATTAGGTACATTTAATATCTCAATTAATAAGCCTTCTACAATAGTAACATGTCAACTTTGGTTCAAGAAATCCACTTCAGTTGATAGTCATCCAGGAAATGTCTTTCATGCCCACATATTAAATTTAATCTGCCACCCCTGTCTTATAAGACTTTGTATTCATCTGCTGAAGAAAAGATGCTTATTTTATCATTCCAACTTAACAGCTTGCTTAGCAAAGCTGGTAGGTAGGAGTTTAGAAGATATTCATTGAATGCCTATTTTGTGTATTCACAAAGGAGGTAGATTTAAGGGAGTTACCCAAAAGCAGTATGTTTTTTGTCCCACAGTTATCCTGTTGGTCTTCCTTTCATTCAGCAGATTTATCTGTCATGAAGAATTTAAGTTTCATATTTTCCTCTGTCAGTTGTGAAAAGGCCTGTCAGCTGGGGCTTACACTACAGTTTGCCAAAAGGCCTATAGTACACAATGACTATACAATCTTATATTTGTGCTCCCAGTCCCCAGATAATCCCCCACTTTCCTTCTCTGCAGCCCAGTTATGATCAGGCTTAAGTTGCATATTCCGTTTTTAGCCAGATTTTGCTGATAAATGCTATCAGCAAGACTGAAATGAAATACAGCAGGTTTAGCTCTTATTACCAGTATAGAACATGCCTTGGGAGTTGTGTGTGTGATACTGAGACAGTAGTATCAGTATTTAAAACTATTTAATTCATATAAACTCAATAAAGGAATGTTAATGGTATTGGCTTTTATCTGCTGAATGTCCTTTATTCATGCACCTGAAAATATAGACCTTTGATTAATGTTCTAGGAGTTGTGCCAGAGATACCAGGCCATTTCCTGGATTGCTTCCAGTAGGGAATGTAATTTTGAGAGAAAACTGTGCAAAGTCTTGGTATTAATTTGTTGAAACCCTCAAACATAAGACAGTTTGTTTTTGCCATTTTTATTCTGAATTCACATATATCCCTAGTCTAGGAAAGATTTACATTTCCCACATCCATGCAGAAGCTACTACATTCTCATTAAATTGAAACCATATACATAGTCGGAGGCCTGCAAACCATTTTTTTAATGACCTAGTGAGTCTGCAGCAAAAGGCAAAAGACTGATGCACTAGAAAAATGCATCACTGATTTGGCCAAGGAGAGGGAAGGGTTAATCATTATTCCTAGAACTCTGAAGTGGAACAAAAGCTTGCAGCTTGACACCAAAATAACATTACAATGAGAAGTGAAATTGCTTCTAAGGCTAAATTGCTTCATTTGAAAATTGTAGTGATACTGAGAACAATTATGTCACTTAAACTTTCACAATTTTGTTTTTATAAATCAGTTATAAAACTATCATGTGGTTTAAATGCAATTATTTAATAACGGCATTTGTAATTGTCCAACATAATCAATTATGCTTCAATCAGGTTCTTCTCTGAGGCTGTATTTTTGTTAGTGTCTGAGTCATTCTTATGCTTATTCATACTTTTGGAAAAAGCCAAATAAAATCATTGTTTTCCAGAAAAGTTTTTTCACCCCTCTGATTGCGCAGCATTTCTCCCACTGCAAACTGAGTTTCAGAACTCTTTTTTCCCCTTTGTCTTAGAAACTAAATGTCCACTCAAAGCATAAGAAGAAAAAACAGTGCTAAATAATAGGGGGAATGAAAGTTGGTTCTTTAAGAGTCATGACAGTGTTATGAAGTATGTTTTCTGAACTGAGTCAGGAACCAGAGTTGGGGGAGTGGGGCATGAAGTGGTGCTTGCGAGTTACCCAGCAGGAGCCATTACAAAGTTGGTACCATAAGCTGTATATCATGCCTTTGATTTTCTAAGGAGGATTTTCTAAGGATGAATCATGGGCTGAATCTAGGTGCGCTTAGGCTTCCCAGAGGCTATAGGATTTTAGTTGCTGTGTTGTGCAATTTGTGAGCTATTTGGTCCACTTTCGGATTGCCTAAAGAACTATGTTTTCCTTCAAAATTTCAACTGAAGTCTCTGTTAGTGCCTTCTCCCTGTGTTTTGCCTGACTCACCCTGATTTCTGTACCCACTGGCTTGGCCAAGAGAATTTTCATGGAGCCAGGCCCTTAACTTTTCTTTCCTCCCCATTCTTTTTCTCTTCTCTAGGTAGAGTCTCCCTTACCTTGATTTCTCTTTTACATTTTCTTTTTCGCTAAAGATTTACACCACTTCATAGAAGATATCAAGCCTTTTCACTCACTCTGCTGGGCGTCATGCCTTAAAAGCAGATACTTCTACAGAAGAGCATTTCTTCATTTCAGATCACTCTTCAAGAGAATGACGGAGTCCTGCCAGTGACAAGATGCTCAGCTTCAGCCTCAAAGATTCAGCAAAAACTGGATCAGGGATCCCAACAAAGACTTTTCCATGTAGAAGCCCCTGAATTTGTTTTGAAAGCCAAATATGATAGTATCACTTTCCAGCTTAAACCAAGCCCATGATGTTCCCTCACCTTAGAGTAAAAGCCAAAAAGTTCTGTGTACTTTGGCGTATATTGTTTCGAGTTCTTCTCAAGTCTTCTTTCCCTTCACTCTTTGTTCCAGCCAAATGGGCCTGCACTCTAAAACAGCCACTCTCTCTTCCAGCCCAAGACCTATACACCTCCTGTTTCCTCTGCTTACAATGTTTTCCCACACCTGCCTCAACCCAAACCCCATATTCCTTACTAAACTGGTTCTTACTCATTCCTCTTTCTCCTTTCAGGCCAAGCACACTATTTCAGGAAGACCAACAAGACTGAACTATGGCATTGATAACACAAGTAAATACTACAACTAGGTATGAAATTTAGAAAGTGTAGGAAGATGAGACTTTCAAAGTTCTTTCCTTCCTTTCCATGTCATTCTCTAGCGGGCTTACAGTCAGGGGAATGTCATCAATCCACGCTCTTTTCTTGGCCACATCACTACTGTTTACTTTGTGGGGTCTTTCTTACTGCTTTTGGGAATAACCATATCTCCGAAGGGTAATGATCAGAGAATCATAATAATTTATAAATGAAAAAATTAAAAGGAAATAAACTAGAGAATAGTAATAATATAGAATAAAAAAATCAATTCTATACAAAATGTATCAAACTTCAATTCTTTTGAAATATTCCGTGGGACTAAGATATAGAAGATCTCAGAGGCCTAATAGGAAGTTGAAAATTAAATGAAATATGTGAGAATTCTTCAAGACTCAGCCTGTGACTCTAAGCTAGGAAACATTAGACACTGAAGTATCTAATGTACTATGGCCTTGTTCCTAATATAAGCTGTTTCTCTCTCTCTCTTTGTGGAATTAGAAAGTTTTAGAAGCCACTTTTTCCCTTACTCATTTTGATGTAATGCCTTTAAATCCACTTTCCTTCTTGACTTTGAGTCAAGTGTGTTGAGGAACACTTTTAAATCCGCAAGATTTCATAATGACAGAAAGGTCTTATTTCTTAGATTAGATGAGAAAACTAATGCTTGGAAAGTCAAGATAGCTTTCCAAGGCTACTTAGCAGTCATCTAGAAGACTGGGGACCAGAACTCCTGTCTCCTCATTCATGGATATTTATTCTTTCCAAGATACTGCATTTCACTGTTGCATCTGGGGGTCATAATATTAAATGTGCATCCATTGCTAATTCTAATTTTTTTGGCGAGGCAGTCACCCAGCTAGTACCTGGGGGACAAAGACAAAGGTGAAATCAGATGAAAAATGCTATGTGCATATGATGAAATATTATTCAGCCTTTGAAAGGAATAAAATTCTGACACATGATACAAAATGTGTGATATTTAGAGACATTGCACTAAGTGGAATAAGTCAGATACAAAAGGATAATATTGTATGATTCCATATATATGGGATACCTAGAGTGGTCAAATTCATAGAGACAGAAAGAAGAATGGTGACTGCCAGGACATGGGGGGAGGGAGAAATAGGTAGTTATTCCTTAATGATTACAGAGTTTTAGCTGGGAAGATGAAAAAGTTCTGGAGATGGATGATGGTGATGGATGCGTACCAGTATTTAATGTTCTTAAAGCTACTGAATTGTATACTTAAGCATAGTTAGAATGGTAGATAGACTTTATGTATATTTTACTACAATTTTAAGAAATGAATAAAAAGATGAGAAATTTTGAATTATGGATTCCAGCCTAAAAGGCATGTGTGGTGGGAATTCTTGACATACAGATAGTACTATGAAAGTACTATGTGTGGAGGAGGATAGAAGGTAGGTGAGGGGAGGAGGGGAAAAGAGAAAGATCTATAGTATAGACCAGTGCTGTCCAATAGAACTTTCTGTCATGGTGGAAAGGTTCTATATCCATACTATCCAGTTTGGTAGCCACTAGCTAATAGCCACATTTGGACACTTGAAATTTAGCTAGTACAACTGAAGGACTGAATTTTTAATCTAATTTGACTTGTAATTAATTTATATTTGAATAGTAGAGGTCTAGACCTTCTATTATTGGTGACTTCATTTAAAAGTACTTGTATTTCTGCTTCTAGTTACCTTTTTTTTTTTTTTTTTTTAATAAATTCAATACCGTTTATTTGCTCATTTAGCCACTGTGGCAAATCAGTGTATCTCCTGCATGCTAGACTCTTGCTAGACAATAGAGATTAAAGGCAGCCAGAAGAAATTCTCTGCATTGCTGGAAGGAACATAAGTTAAGTGTAACCACTGTGACCATCAATGTGGTCATATCTACTGAGGTGAAAGATATTCATATACTATGACCCAGTGCTCCTAAACCCTAGAGAAACTCTCACATGTGTTTGGGGACATGAACATTAAGAATCATAAAAGGCCTAAAGATCAATGAAAGCACAGATAAACTGTTCATAGAGCAATACTGCACAATTGTTAAAATAAAGGAGTACCTTGTCAACCTATGTGGCTAAGCCCCCAAAACACAATAGTGAGCAAAAAGAAAAATTCATTTGCAGAAGGCTACATATAGGATAATATCTTTTTTAAAAACCCTTTTTAAAAACTTGCAAAATTATTATTTATGGATACATACATAGGTAGAAAACATAAAACTGTGTGTGGGCATGAGAGACAGCACATTTAGGGTGGGAATACTTCTGGCAAGAGAGGGAATGGGATGGGAGAAGGTATGCAGAGATATTCAATCTATCTGTAATATTCTATTTACTAAAAAAGATCTGAAGCAAATATGACAAAACTAGAAGATGAGTCCATTGATATTCATTATATTACTAACCATACTTCTGTGATATTTAAAATATTTCATAATAAAATTGATGCTAAAAAGTGGCTCTGCTGTTTAGAAGCTCTCAGATTAAAGGGGAATCACAAGTACAAAAGAGACAATTTTCATAGTGCATAAATAACAGGGGTGTGTATAAGGTGGGAAGGTGAACACAGAGGAAGGTAGAAGTGCCTCAAGGAGTAAAAGAAGACCTCATTAGGTGATTGCATTTGAAGGTAGAAGTGCCTCAAGGAGTAAAAGAAGACCTCATTAGGTGATTGCATTTGAGTTCAATCTCTGAAGCTATATAGATGTTTACTCAGGAGAGAAATAAAAGGGTTATTTACTTGAGGCTGAGAAGACGAAGGTCAAGGTACAAAAGAGTCTGGTACCTTCAAGGAACAGCAAGAAAATCTGGCTTCATTAGAGCTTAGAACTGTCATGGTACAGGTGGGGTGCTAAGGCTGGTAAAACTGATTGGGATTGACTCAGGTCTGGCTTTGCAATGTAAGCCAGGGCAGCAGTGTGTGTAGTGTGGGTGGAGTTGAGAAGTGGTGGAATGGAACAGGGAGAGGTTTGACACACAGAAACTCTCATGATTGTCCAAGAGCCTGAACTATGGTAACAGTAGTAAAGACATGGAAGAGGATGGATGGGGCAGGAGCTATCATGGGTAGAATCTATAGGACGTGGTGATTGGTTGAATGAGTGAAAGAATGAGCTAGGGCAAAGAACCAAAAATGAGGTTCCCATCTTGGACAACCTTGGCTAGTGGTTGCATTGACCTAGAAAGTAATGGGAGAAGGAAAAGAAGGATGGTTTCCCTAACCATGGTATTGAAAAGTTAGAGAGGCAAGAAGATAATGAGTTCAATTTTTAAAGTGCTGAATTTGAAAAATCTCAAGGCAGACTGTGTAGAAGGGAGATATGGGGACAGGCAGCATAGAGATAATAACTGAGATAGATGACACAGGCAAGGGCCATCCTGTAAAACAAGAAAACAAGATTGCACCATAAAGCTAAGAAGTTGGATGATCATGCTTTAGGCACACTAAGCTATTGCTCCCAGAGGATGGTCATGTATTAGCAGGAGACTCTGAAGACCTGTAGTTCAACAGCAACAAAGAGGACTAAACAATGGGATCATGCTCCAGGGTTTGGCATCCAGCCTTAGCACACTAGTATAGTAATAAAGGCACCAGCTTTGTAGTTAAACAGACCTGTATTCAATGCATTCAGTGCATTTAAACTTTCATTCCTCACTTACAAGCTATAAATTTGGGCAAGTCTCCAAATTCCTCTGAGTTTCATTTCTTTATCTGGAAATGGGAATGATAATAATACCTGCCCCAGAGGATTATGTTGAGGAAAAGTATAATAATGTTTGTTGGTAAAGACAAATATATAGACAAATATAGAATACCATGTTAACTGCAATTATGGGTAAATCATTTTTAACACACACACACACACACACACACACACACGGGCGCGCCTATGGAAGTTACAAAGAAGGAAAAGAGAAAGGAATCAATGCATATCAATAAAAAAAAAATCAAGGAAGCACAAAGGAACATAGCAAGAGTGGAAAGACAGACAAAAGAACTATAATACTAGAAAATAACAAAATGACAATAGTAAATCCTACCCTATAAGTAATTACTTTAAGTGGATTAAATTCTCCAATCCAAACATAGGCATAGTGTGGCCAAATGGATAAAAACAACAACAAAACCATCCAATTATATGCTTTCTACAAGAGACTTACTTTAGATTTAAAGACACACATATGCTGAAAGTGAAGGGGTGGAAAAAGATAGTCCATGCTAATGGAAACAGAAAAATAAGCTGCGGTAGCAGTATTTATATCAGGTAAAATCGACTTGAAAACAAAGACTGTAACAAGAGATAGAGAATAGCATTACATAATGGTAAAGGGATCAATTCAATAAGAGTTGGTTTTTCTGAAAGATAAAATTGACAAACCCTTAGCTAGACTAAGAAAAAAAGAAAACTCAAAAAATAACATCAGAAATGGAAGAGATAATTTTAGAACTGATGCCACAGAAATAAAAAGGATCATAAAGACTGCTAAGTATAATTACATACCAATGAATTGAGGAACTAGAAGAAATGGATAAATTCCTAGAAATACACAACCTACCAAGACTAAATTATGAAGAGATAGAAGTGTGAACAGATCTATAACTAATATGGAGATTGAATCAGTAATCAGAAATTTAACACCAAATGAAACAGTGGCTTCTCTGGTGAATTCTGCTAAACATTTCAAGAAGAATTAATGCCAACCCATCCCAAACTCTTCCAAAAAATTTAAGATGGGGGAATAATTATAAATTCATTTTATGAGACCAGCATTATTCTGATACCAAAGGGAAAGACTCCACAAGTAAAGAAAATGACAGGCCAGGGCACCCAGGTGGCTCAGTGGGTTAAAGCCTCTGCCTTCAGCTCAGGTTGTGATCCCAGGGTTCTGGGATCGAGCCCCGAATCGTGCTCTCTGCTCAGCAGGGAGCCTGCTTCCTCCTCTCTCTCTGCCTACCTCTCTGTCTACTTGTGATCTCTCTCTGTCAAATAAATAAAGTCTTAAAAAAAAAAAAGAAAGAAAATGACAGGCCAATATCCTTGGTGAATATAGATATAAAAATCCTCAATAAAATACTAGCAATTGGAACTCGACAGTACCTTAAAAGATTTATACACCATGACCAAGTGGGATTTATTCCTGTGATACAAGGACATTTCAACCTGAAAATCAATTAATGTGATGCACTGCATTAATAGAATACAGGGTAAAAATCACATGATAATCTCAATAGAGGCATAAAAAGAATTAGATAAAATTCAACATTTTTTCATAATTATAACTGAACAAACTTAATATAGTAGAGGCCATATGTATAAAGCTCACAGCTAGTATTTATACTCAATGGTAAAAAATTGAAAGCTTTAAGATTAGGAACAAGGGAAGGATGCCCACTTTCACCACTCTTATGAGACATAGTTCTGGAAATCCTAGCCAAAGTAATTTAGGAAAGAAAAAGAAATGAAAGGTATCCAAAATGGAAAGGAAGGAGTAAAATTGTGCCTTTTTTGCCTATGACATGATATTTTATTTAGAAGATCCTAAAGATTGCATAAAAACATTGTTAGAAATAATGAATTCAGTAAAATCTCAGGATATAAGATCAACATACAAAAATCAGTGGCATTTCTATACACTAACAGTTAACTATCTGAAAAGGAAATTAAGAAAACAATGCCATTAATCATGGAACAAAAAGCAAAATATTTAGGCATAAACTTAACTAAAGGACATGAAAAGACTTGTCCTGAAAACTATAAAACATTGATGAAAGAAATTAAAGACATAAACAAGTGGAAAGACAGCTTTCATTCACTGATTGGAAGACTTAATGTTAAAATATACATACTATTCAAGTGACTGACAGATTCACTACAGTCCCTAAAATGCTCATGGCATTTTTTTTTTCAGATAGAAAAAACAATTCAAAAATTCATGGAGACACACAAAAGACTCAGAATAGTCAAAGCAGTCTTGAGAAGAAGGAACAAAATTGGAGGCATCACATTTCCTTATTTCAAAATATATTAGAGTTACTGGAATCAAAGTAGTGTGTGGTACTGGCATATAGACATACATATAGACCAATAGAGCAGAATAGGGCGTCCAGAAATAGATCTATGCATATATGATCAACTGATCTTTAACAAGAGAGCCAATAATATACAATGAGGAAAAATAGTCTTTCCAACAAATGATATTGGGAAAACTGGATAAACACCTGCAAAAGAATCAACTCAAGAATGGATTAAAGACTTACATGTAAAACCTAAGACTGTAAAACTCCTAGAAGAAAACACAGAGGAAAAGCTTCATGACAGTGGTCCTTCTATTGATTTTATGGATATGGTACCAAAGTCACAGGCAACAAGAACAAAAATAAACAAATGAGACTATATTAAACTATAAAGCTTCTGCACAGCAAAGGAACAAATCAACAGTATGAAAAGGCAACTTACAGAATGATAGAAATTATTTGAAAAACATATATCTGATAAGTTAATATCTAAAATATGTAAGAACACTTACAACTCAATTTAAAAAAATGTAATAGCCTAATTTAAAAATGGCTTGAGGACTTCGTTAGGCATTTCTCCAAAGAAGACATAAAATGGCCAACAGGTATATGAAAAGTGTTTAATGTTACTAATCATCCCGGAAATGCAAATCAATGCCTCAATGGGATATTACTGCCCATCTGTCAAAGTGACTATTATTTAAAGCCAAAAAAATAAAAACAAGAAGTGTTGGTGAGGATGTGGAGAAATTGGAACCCTTACACACTGTTGATGGTAATGCAAGATGATGCAGCTACAGTATAGAGATTCCTCAAAAAATTGAAAATATAACTACCATATAATCCATCAATCCTTTCTGTCTATTTATCCAAAAGAATTGAAATTGGACCCCAAAGAGATATTAGCGTTCCATGTTAATTATAGCACTATTCACAGTTATGGAAACAAGTTAAATATCCATTGCAGTTGAATTGTTAAAGAAAACATGTTATATACATGAACAATGGAATACTACTTAGCCTTAAAAAAGAAGGAAATTTTGCAATATGTAACAACATGGGTAAACCTTGAGGACATTATGCTAGGTGAAATCATCCAGTAACACAAAGACACACACTGAACGGTTCCACTTATATGAAGTATTTAAAATATCCAGATTCATAGAATTAAAGGGTAGTATGGTGGTTGTCAGGGGATGGGAGAAGGAGAAAATGTGAATTCCTAATCAACAGCCCTATACTTTCATTTAAGCAAAAGGTTGCCTTCTAGAGATCAACTTTGTAGCATTATACTTATAATCAACAGTACTGTTGACTTAAAAATTACCAAAAAATTTAAGAGACTGGATCTCATGTTAAGTGCACTTACCACAGTAAAATAAAAAATTTTTAAAGTATAATGTTAATAAAGTATTTAGTAAACATTAAATACTGCTAAATATTAGTTCCTTGTCCTTCCCTTTGTTTTATCCTTGCTAATGCCAAGACTTGTCTGAGGACATTTTAAGTAGATTGCTGTTTCCTCAAGATAAGCAACATACTCCTAACCACAGAAGCTCTAGATTCCTTGAAAGCGGAGACCATATCTTATACTTTGATCAATCAAGTATATATTGGACATGTATTAGTTGCCTAGCAAGCTATAGATTACCAACAACATGTAGCACAATGCTAGTACATAGTAGGTACCAGATAAATAAATAAATGCCTCCTGAATTGATCTTTTCTGCAGCACAACCAATAAAAATACACACAAAATGTTTTATAATTTAGGCTAATGTATATTCACTTGGTAACAACCTTGTTAAGACTAACAACATCCACAGACAATAAGCATATCATTTTATAAGGAAAGGGAAATACTTACAATAGCTATTTGTTCAAGTTCACAGGGAAAAAAAAGTCATTTCAGTGCCAAAAATAGATAGCAGTTAATCTAACTGTCAGTAAATATGGGGAAAGCTCCCAGTGGTATTTCAGTTATGGGCCCAGTGAGGCGTGAACACACTGTCCCTTAGGATTTCTAATGCAAAAGAACAAACATAAAAATAGAAGACTGCTTTTCATGTAGTTAATCCCAAGTTATCTAATCATATTCCAAGCAGCAACCAGAGCAGAGGACCTGGGGTCAAGGAGGAAGTGGATTTGGCTTAGAGGAAACCTGTTTGGGTTCAAGGTAATGGGGTATACAAATTATGGAAAGAGCGCACATCTTTGTAGTGCTTTCTTATGCCCTGTGTTGTAAAATAAGCTGATAGCATAGAGTCACCACAGAAAGATCTCATTTAATTTTTATCTTTGTGACTTTCTACTTTGATTGATTATAGGAAAACTGTGATTTAGCCTGGAGTTTAAGGTAGACTAAGACTTCCCATCTCAGGTATTAATGAGTTTTGCCAGTAAGTACTCAGAAGTGAGGTTAATGGGTTGCTGAAAAGCACCCAAGTAGCATACTGACTAACTGGGATATGAGGGAGGGGTGGAAAGATAGCAGATCCAAAAAAGAAGAGGCGGCCAAATGAGGCAGAGTTTGAGACAGATGTCTGTGGTGTGCTCAAGTTAAGACAAGAATAAATAAAGTTAGAGACTCATTTCTGAAGTGGACAGACTAAGAGGGGTAGAGTCCCATCTCTCTCTCTGGGCTACCATATTCTCATTTGTAAAATGCATATATTGTGTATGCATATCTACAGAGAATATTCTACTTCAGAAAATCTGTTGCTTTGAAATATGGAAGTGTCAGTTGGGGTGGAGAGAGACAGGAAAGGCAATTATATAGTTAGTTAGCAGATGTCAAAACCAGAGAAGTCAGGAGGTTAGTTAGAGGCAACAAGAGGGATTTCTCCTGGGAAGCAGAATACATAAGTAATCCTTTTTTTGTGGGTTGAATTGTGTCCCCCAAAATGATATATCTAAATCCTAACCTCTGACACCTATAAATGTGGCCTCATTTGGAAGTAGGATTTTGCAGATGTAATCAAGTTAAGATGAATTCGTAATGGATTAGAGGAGAAGGCCATCTGAACATGGAGGCAGAGATTGGTATTATGTGACTATAAGCCAAGGAACAAAGGAGCACCAAGGAATGCCTACAATCACCAGAAGGTAGGAAAAGGCAAAGAAAGATTCTTCTCTGGAACATCCAGAGGAAGCATGAAACTTCCAGTGCCTTGATTTTTGACTTCTAGGCTCCCTAACTGTGACAGAATCAGTTTCTGTGTGCTCATCTGTGTGCCTAGAGCATACAAATGCCTATACCTCAAATTATTTCTTATCTTACTAGTATAAGAGGTAGATATGGTGTTTGGCCAAGTAAAAGAGTATGTATTAAAACAATTTATAGACCTTTTGAGTTTAGGGAAACCAATGAATGAATCAGTGGCTGCATTTTAGAGGAGTCACATTTAGTAAACACAAATATCTAGGTCCTACCTGCAGAGATAAGACTGTGGTACAGCCAAGATATTTTTTTTTTTTCTTTTTAGAAAGAGAGAGAAAGCACAAATGGTGGGCGAGGGGCAGAGGGAGGGAGAAAGAGAGAATCTCAAGCAGGTTCCACACTCAGCACAGAGTTGATATCATGACCTAAGCCAGAATCAAGAGTCAGATGCTCAACTGACTACCCAGACACCCTAAGGTATTGGTATTTTAAAAAAGATCTCCAGTGTTCTCAAGTTGAAAATGTGTACTATGTGATGACTGGGATGATAAGAAAGGGGTCTGTGATGAATCCACACAACTTCTTGCCAGGTCATAGAGAAGAAAAATTTATTAATTTATTAGGTGGATGCTTATACCTGGTTCAGATGATTATACCTGATTATACCTGTCAGAGTTCTGTCAGAATTACTCTTGTGTTTTAGACCTAACTTCTAGCTTTGCCCCAAACTCTTCCTTCTTCTTCATCCCCCACACACAGTCACCAAATCTTCTTGATTTCTGTCTTTAGGTGTTTCTTAAATGCATCCTCTCCTCTCCATTTTTTTTTTTTTTTTTTTTTTGGTCATTCTCTCACCACTTCCTGCCTGGATTTCTACATAGAAGCCTAATTCAACCTCCTGCCTGTAGCCTCCCCATTTTCAATTAATTCTCCCAATTGCCACCAAAAGAATAATTTGGAAGTACAAAAGTGCGACTCTCCTGTTTAAATCCCTTTAATGACTGCCTTTTACCTGCAGAGTCACTTGGCAAACAGGACTCTCCACGATCCAGCCCTTGCCTCCTTCTCTACATTGTTGCCACTCGACCTTTACACTTTATTCTGTATCCATAGATCACTCTGCTATTTCAGATTTCAGTCTTGTTATATATTGTTGTTGCCTTTGCCCAGCAAGTCCCTCCCTAAGCCTCCCCTTTGGCTACATGGAATACTTATATTCCTGATCCAGGAAATCTTCTTGACATGTACTCCCACTATTTCTTCTCTTGTATCATCCCTATGCTTTATTTTTAAAAATTTTTAATTTAAATTCTATTAGTCAGCATATAGCACATCATTAGCTTCAGATATAGTGTTCAATATAATAATAAATATAATATATTATATATAATACATATGTTATATATGTATGTATATGTGTGTGTATATATATATATATATATATATATATATATATATATATATATAAAATAAGTTGCTTATAACACCCGGTGCTCATCACATCATGCACCCTCCTTCATTACAAGAGTAATGACATTCCAAGAGTATTTTTTTCCAGTTCATTGTTCTACAAAGATGAAGTGATAGAAGCACTTCATTAGCTTCAGATATAGTGTTCAATATAATAATAAATATAATATATTATATATAATACATATGTTATATATGTATGTATATGTGTGTGTGTGTATATATATATATATATATATATATATATATATAAAAAATAAGTTGCTTATAACACCCGGTGCTCATCACATCATGCACCCTCCTTAATGCCCATCACCCAATCCCCATTCCCCCATCTGCCTCCCCTCCAGCAACCCTCAGTTTGTTTCCTTTAGTTAGGAGTCTCTCATGTTCTTTCTCCCTTTCTGATGACTTCCCCTTCACTTTTCCCTCCCTTACCCTGTGATCATCTGTGCTGTTTCTTATATTCCACATATAAGTGAAACTATATGGTAATTGTCTTTCTCTAACTTATTTTGCTCAGCATAATACCCTCCAGTTCCATCCACATTGATGTAAATGGTAAATATTCATCCTTTCTGATGGCTGAGTAATATTCCTGTGTGTGTGTGTGTGCGCGCGCACGTGTGGTGTGTGTGTGTTCCACATATTCTTTATCCATTCCTCTGTTGATGGACATCTGGGCTTTTTCCACAGCTTGGCTATTGTGGACATAGCTGCTATGAATGTTGGGATGCATTTGCCCTTTTGGATCACTATTTTTGTAAGCACATGAAAAATGCTCCACAAAACTGGGCATCAGGGAAATATAAATCAAAACCACAATGAGATTCTGCCTTACACCAGTCAGAATGGCTAAAATTAAGAAGAAAGGAAACAATGAATGGTGAGGATATGGAGAAAGAGGAACCCTCTTACACTGTTCGTAGTAATGCAAGCTGGTACAGTCACTCTGGAAAATGGTATGGAGGTTCCTCATTTTACACATAGAATGGTCCATGCCAGGCTTCTAATATGATCTTAGTTTCCAAGAGTATTTTTTTCCAGTTCATTGTTCTACAAAGATGAAGTGATAGAAAAAGAATTCATAAAAAGATTGAAAGTGAGTTTTATTCAGGGTTAAGATTGCTCATGCTACAATGTTAGCACTATACACTTTTACCAGCAAGAAGCATTGCAGATCATAGTGAAGGAATGAGGCAGAGGCACAGTTTCTTCAGGTCTTCAAATGGAGCAGGCTTTGGACTAAAAAAAGGCATAATTATTCTTATGCTGAGGAATGTTGTCATGGTGAAGAAGTAGAACAGGAACTCTTTGCATTAGTCAATGAAATCCAGAACTTGCTGGAGCACATTAGACTTAAAGTCAAAGGAGGATAAGGATCTTGTAAGATCTCCCTGCATACCCAGCAGGCTGATGTTGTGTTGCAGAAACTGGTCTTCTGCTGGCCAGGTAAATACTTCTCTAGCCTGCCTTGTAACTTGCACTACTGGAGGCTGGCCCAAATCATGCAGACATACACGATGTGCTGGGCCAAGTCCTGTGAGTAAATCAAGATAATATCAAAGGGATCCTTTATAAACTGTTGGAGCAAGGCCAGTCTATTGCCTCATTCCTAATGGCATTCTATTCATAATGACTGTACTGAGTCCTAAGGTAGCTTTGCTTTTCACTCTAGATTTAAACTAGTTTGTATGCCTCTCAGAGGCCATTTGGTTTAGACAATTAATGTACATTATTGGTATTACAAATTGGAGAGCATTAGATGATGATGGGGATGAGAATAAGTAATCTTTCATAACCCCATTTGTTCGCTTTTATATAACATAAGATGAATCAGAACCCAAGGAGCAAAGAGAGAAGGGGAAATGAGCCTTCACTACAAATTTGCCTCGGTGAACTTCAGGAGTTTCTTTGTATCTGCTTTTTTATCTCCAGGCTTACTATTGTTAGATGTTTACCCTTTTTAAGGTACTGTGCTAAACTCCTTGTGTACATTACCTCATTTAGTCCTCACAGCAATCTCTGAGGAATACGTGGCTAGTAGCTCCTTTATACACATGAGGAATCTTTGGAATTTGCTAGTCAGCAGAGTCAATTCCATAAGGCAATATACGAGATCTGCTAGGATCCATATCAATCTCAGCGCAGTGGTTGTGGTGGAAAACATGATGTAGAATTCATAGGGCATCTAAAATAAAGCCCAGATCAACTTTTGCATATATGGTTCGGTTTGCCTATATAGTAGTCCAGGGGCATCATAAGTAATGCCCTGGAATAAATCCCACTTGATCGTGGTGAATAATCCTTTTAATGTACTGTTGAATCCTATTGGCTAGTATTTTGGCGAGAATTTTTGCGTCTGTGTTCATCAAGGATATTGGTCTGTAGTTCTCTTTTTTGGTGGGATCCTTGTCTGGTTTTGGGATCAAGGTGATGCTGGCCTCATAGAATGAGTTTGGAAATTTTCCTTCCATTTCTATTTTTTGGAACAGTTTCAGGAGAATAGGAAACAAGATGGGATTGGGAGGGAGACAAACCATAAATGACTCTTAATCTCACAAAACAAACTGGGGGTTGCTGGGGGGAGGTGGGATTGGGAGAGGGGGAGCGGGCTATGGACATTGGGGAGGGGAGGCGAACCATAAGAGACTATGGACTCTGAAAAACAACCTGAGGGTTTTGAAGGGTCAGGGGTGGGAGGTTGGGGGAACAGGTGGTGGGTAATGGGGAGGGCACGTTTTGCATGGAGCACTGGGTGTTGTGCAAAAAGAATGAATACTGTTACGCTGAAAAAAAATAAATAAAATAAAAATATTTAAATGCTAAAAAAAAAAAAATAATAAGTAATGCCAGCAAACTGTATAGACGTAAAAATCAGTTCTCAGGAATACCGTGTCCTGGGATTCAAATTACCAAGGTAGGGTTCAAATCCAAGGAAATCTGAGAAGAAAAGAAATTAGTGATACAATTCTCTCTTGTTAGTTCCTGATGATCATTGTTGGATTCTGATTTTAAAAGGCTAACCAGATGAGAATAATTTCTTTTTAAATTTTTTATTATTTTTCATTATTTTTTCATTTTCTAAATTTTTATTAGGAGAATGATTTCTATGAGGAAATCAGAGATCTAGGAATGAAGGCAAAATCCAGGTCAATGTAGTTAAAGTATAGTCTTAGACCCTGAATCAGAGTTTCCCCACATTAAATCTTCCAGGTCAAAATCTCTGAAAATATCTTGTGGAAATGTGGATAGGATAAAAGACAAGAGATGTGTTCATTCCTATTAATATTCAAAATCCTTAAAAGCATCCAATCAACTACATGCCAGTTTAGAGGGAAAAAAAGGCCAAGGGCATATGTTTGAATATAGAATATGTTCTATGGTTATGGGCATTGTGAATAAGTATGCTGGTGGAGATACCCATCACTTGTCTACTTTGTAAAGCCTGTAGTTCTGAAGTGACTGACTCCATTGCATTTTGTCCCTTACTCAAAGTATGAACTGAATAATTAATGGGTGAAGCTAATATAGAAAGCTAGTATGAAGTGGCTAAAAGAGGGAAATTGAATCAGTGGAATTGCTGAGCCCATTAAATCCCAAAGATTTCTGAAGATTACAACTCACTTTGAATCTCTGTTTTAGAAGACATCAAATTCAGAGCGTGTAAGAAACATGCATTTGGAAGAAGCTAGTTTTTACCTTAAGATTGAAGTTCTATTTCTTTTATGCTCAAATTGTACCAGGAATAACTCCAGGATTTTTAAGCGAGCTATAACTTGCTTCAGTGGCTCTCTATTCAGTATTTCTTTTGAATTGTTTAGACCCCTGGCTAGAAGAAGTCATTCTGCTCCTCAGGCATTGGCAAAAAAGTCAGAAATGTCAGCTAAAGACATGTGTTTGTCTATGCAGAATCAAAACCTGTTTGTGTATATTCAAATGGACTGATTTGGAAGCAGAAATTAAATTTCAGAACTATATAAACAATTAAGAAAAGATTAAAGATATTATCAGCCTGGAGTTCATCTAAAATACATGATAAGCTCCTTTTGGACATCACATCTTTTTGAAGGGGCACTGGATAAAAATATAAAATGGGTATTTCAGTGGTGATATTGTGTAAAACAAATTTTTTTCTCATTTTTGTGACTTACAGTTTAGAGCACTAGTTCTCAAACTATTTTCCCTTGAAACATGCTGAACTTAGATTTTTCTGTTGCTAAAATGAAGCAACAGGGATCTTTTCACTCTAAATTTAAAAATACTAATTTTTTCTTCTTATTTATTAATACCATTAATAAATAGCTCATGAAGGCTAAAGTGAAGAAATAAATGAGGGGCACCAGGGTGGCTCAGTGGGTTAGGCCTCTGCCTTCAGCTCAGGTCATGATCTCAGTGTCCTGGGATCGAGCCCCATATTGGGCTCTCTGCTTGGGGGGGAGGCTGCTTCCCTCCCCCACTGCCTCTCTGCCTACTTGTGATCTCTCTCTGTCAAATAAATAAATAAAATTAAATTTTAAAAAAGAAATAAATGATAATAATAAATAATATAATAATATATAATAAAATAAGATATAATATAATAAGAAATAATAATATATAATATATTATATGTATTATATAATATATATTAATAATATAATAATAAATAATAAATGATCACATTGACAGATGAATTAATAATTATGCTAATGAAAGAAGTCAAACAGAGAAAGACAAATACTGTATGATATCACTTATATGTTAAATCTAAAAAAGCCAAACTCATAGAAACAGGGAGTAGAATAGTGGTCGCAAGGTGCTGGGATGTGGAGGAAATAGGGAGATGTTGGTCAAATACTCCAAACCTTTAGTTATAAAGTGAGTAAATTCTGGAGATTTAATGTATAGCATGGTGACTATAGTTACTAATGCTGTGTTATATACTTGAAGGTTGCTAAGATCATAGATCTCGAATCTTTTCATCATCACACACACACACATACACACATACATATACACAGAAGTAATTATGTGAGGTTATGAGGATGTTAACTAACATTGTAGTAATCATTTTGCAATATATAAGTGTATCAAATCACCACATTGTACACCTTAAACTTACAAAATGATATATGCCACATACATCTCAATAAAGCTGGGGGCAGGGGAGAAAAAACCAAAACCCCCAGAAACAACTGATCCTTATGTGCCAGCTTGGCTTCTTTGAGAAGTGAGGTCATGGTGTGTTGTCACATCACCTACATAAAATGTTGTCATGCTGTATGATAGAAAAAGTGCTCATATGATAGAAATATCTCCAGCGATGTATAAGAAAATCCCCCAATGAGCACTGGCACTACAGGAACACCACCCACACAAAAAGTTTGAAAATTATAAATTTTGTTATTCACATACCCTCTGATCCAGTTTTCCCATTTCTAAGTATCAATTATATCTACAGCGCAAAAATATTTAAATGCGTAAATGGCAGTTCTTATAGCATTGTAATATTGAAAACTTGGAAGCAACTCAAACATAGGAGAATTTTTTTATAAACTCATTTTGATAAATAGAAGACAGCTAAAGGATAATCCATAAAAATGGTCTGATATTATACATATTATACTGGAGTGACAGAAATGGGACCTTAGAAAAAAGTCAGGAATGATACACACCAGACTTAATAGAGATTGCCTCTAAGTGGGACAGTGAGTTTGAAAGGGTGAAGGAAAACTTGAACTTTTTTAAACTGTATATTTCTGTATTATATAAATATACCCAAGAATCTTTTGTGCACCTGAAAAACCATTTTCAAAAGAAAAATTATGTGCTGAGAGAAAACCACATGCAAAGAAATTTCTTTCCTTTAGGATTTAGTGCCAGAAAAACTTTGCCTTCAAAAAAAGAATTTGTGGACATACTTCATTCTGATGCTTCCCTTTAAATTCTGACTTTCAGGAAACTCAGATCAAAATCCATGCTGTCAGAACAGCCGTACCAGCCTGTGAAGGTAGCATATTTACTATCACCTCTTTCCACGGATCCCATTTCTAATTCCTGAGTTTATTTCATCAAACTCATTTTATATGTGATCTTGGTTATAAGCCACTTCATATGTTTTAAGAAAGAAATGAGGAATATATAAATAAACAAATAACCTAATAATTATTTTCATTGAATTTGAAAGTCATTTCATGTTTCAGAATTTCTGTTAGTGATAGTTTACTTGTACCCAAATGTAACTCAATTTTAGACATTCTTATTCTATAGCATGTAACTCACACCTTAAAAAAATAATCAGAGGCTTCCAGAACTTGCAGAAAAATATATACAGTATTTCGCTTTTTCCCCTTGTACGGTTTGAGGTAGTTGTTTAGATCTAGTGAGCCATCCAAGTTAATTATACCCAGAGGAAGTCCATAGACCTGAGGGATTTGATAGCAATGTATCTATTTATTGAAGTCCTCTGTGGATGAAGTAGAATAGTCCTTAAAGAATATTCAGTGGAAAGGCCCTGGTACAGATTTATACAAGAAAATGAAAATACAGTTTACTTTTCGCTAGTAAGACTTTCAAACTGCACATTCTTTAGAATACTGATGATCATGAATGTAAACACCTACCTTCCTGCACCCACTGCCGCCCGGCAACACACGCTCTCACACAGCGTCCTGTTTCACAAGACCTAAAGTTGGCTCTATCCTTGGTTTAAAAGGAAAAAAAAATGTAGATCATTTGGGGTACTTTGTAGTGTTTCTTTATTTTGAGTGTCTTTTGAAACACATCCTGCTGTGTTCCAGAAATAAACTGGCAGCTCCCTCTTCTTGCCCTGTTGAAATTGCTCACCCTTCAGTTCCCCCATGCAAACAAAGCTATGAGAACAGTGTTTTGGACAAGTCCTTTTCCCAACTAGAGGGTTCAGTGTGCTCTGGGAACACTGACATGATTTTTAAATTAACATTAATTCTGTTTTGCTTCAACTATGAAAGAAACGGGGTTTCTTCAAACACCAATTAACAAAGCAAACCCCAATAAAGGGAAAATACTCTCTCCCCACCTCCAGCCCCCAACAGGAAATTCCCCCCTGTTGAGTTTTCCCCAAGGTCTCTATAAAGCTTTTCTGATGAACTTGCTAGAGCCTTAATGAGAATGAATCAGCGCAGATTTTCCATCATATAAACAGAAATATTTAATTTCATGAAAGGGGACAGCGTGCTTGACTCTGCCTAGCCCACCACATAATATCTTCAGTTTTTCCTCCTTCCTGCTTATTTATTTCTCATAGTATTTTCATTACAATAATTTTTTCAGGGTTTCTGAAACCTGAGGACTATACTTGCATATCATAGATGAAACAAAAAGACTTAAACGCCTTTCCTTCATTGCTGACTCCATTTTCTTACTTGAAGCAGAACATATTTGTCCTCTTTGTGTTTGCTCAGAATACATTTTCCTGCATGGGCCACTCCCAGGACCCAGAGGGATAATCCTACTTCCAGACGTGCCCAGGGGGCAGAGCAACATATCCAAAGATCCCACTAGGACAGTGTTTCTCACACCACATTCAGAAAAAAACACAAGATGTTATTCTGTGTACTACCCAGAAAGGGTTCTGTGGTCAAATAAATTTGTGAAATGCTGGAAACGATGTTTTTTTAGAGATTCATAAAACATATTGGCATGTTAAAAGCTCTAAAAAGAGCTTTAATTAAAAAGAAAACCCAAGTAACTTTGCTTAACCCTATTTATTTTGCCAACTAATTTGACCACACCACCTTTCTTCATAGAATATTAGCATTCTATAAATCACAAAAAAACTGGGAAGGAAATGAATACTTACTAAGCACCAACTACATGTATTGATTATTGGAATTAATCCTCTCAACCCAATGAGATAAATATTATTAAACCCATTTTTACAGGTTAAACATACACATGTGTGCACACACACATGCACACAACACACACTATAGCAAACTCTAAAGCTAACATTCTAATCTAGGTCAGTCTGATTTAGAGACCTGTGTTCTTTCTACTCTATTACATTTACCATTTAATCCTCAAACTACTTTGTGTGACCAAACTTCAACTTACTTCTTGCCCTATATTAGCAGATTGGTTTCATCGAGGTCTCTATAATGACAGATGCTGAACCTGTTGTGTTTATATGTGTCTCTCTTGTACTCAGCACAGCACCCTCAACAGGTGTTGGACAAAAGAATGAATGTGGTATCAAGAGCAAATGAAGGTACTACTAGTTGTCCAGAGTATATTGTTTTAAAGGAACTAGAGAACTTTCCAGGGACAGTAAACCACAAGTGAGGAGACTTAAAACTACATCACGTGAGGAAAAGTTAAAAATTTTACCTGCTAATCTGAGTTGGAGAAGTCTCTGAAGAGGGTAGTATGACACGATGAAGTCTTTGAATATTTTAAAGATGAGACTATCATGTGAAAATTGGATTATTTAGACATTAGGTGGGGTGAATTTATGACCTTCCAGATTCCATTAGGCCTGAAGTTGTATGAGCTTTAGGGCTGTTAAAGATGCGTAAAAGGATGGTGTAGTTCATAGCCACCAGTGACCAATTATCTTGCAAGCTCAACTATGGAATCATATAGCTTAGGATTCCTGTACTAGTCAAAATTCTCTGGTGAAGCTGAACCAATATGAGATATGTGTGTGTATGTGTGTGTGTGTGTATATATATATATATATATGCATAATATACACATGTATATATACACACACACGCGTGCACGCATGCACACACATATATACACACATACACACACTATGCGAATTGGCTTACACAATTACAGAGACTGAGGTATGCTACAATATGCCATCTACAAGCTGGAGAACAAGGAAAGCTGTATAATTTAGGTATAATTTAGTTGGATTCAGAAGGCCTGAGAACCAGGGGAGGTGATAATGTAATTTCTAGTCCAAAAAGAAGAAAGAAGAAATGAGAAAGAAGAGAATGGGCAGCACTGGTATAAATTCCAGAGTCTGTATGCCCAAGAATCAGGAGCTCTGATGTCCAAGGGCAAGAGAAGATAGACGACCAACTCAAAGAGAGAGAAAATTTGTTCTTCTGCCTTTCTGTTCTGTTTGGGCCTCTAGCAGATGAAGTGGTGAGGGTGGATCTTCTTTATTCAGTGTAGTTAAAATACGAATCTCTTCTAGAAACACCCTTACACACACATCCAGAAATAATATTTTACTAGCTATCTGGGCATCCCTTCTAGCCCAGTCACATTGACACATAAAATTAACTGCCATAATTCTCCTATAGGGTGTCCTCCCAGCTTGTAAATGTAGCCAAGGAAAAATAATTTCAAGGCTACCAACACAACAATGTTTCAGTCATACAAAAGGAACGTCAATGGTTTGATGGTGGAAAAGCCAAATCTTTTCTGTACTTTAACTTGTCCTAGGAAGAAATTTGGCATAATACAGTAACATCTCTATCTTATTTTATTGGAACCTAGCCAATGACCTTTATTTATAAGAAGTGCTGGAAAACCTTATAGTTTGTGTCCTCTAAAACACCCATCATTCATGGTTCTAGTCTACAAAAGGGATATCACAGAGAACATATTAAGTTGTAAAGAGAGTAAATAACGTCTGGAAGACTTCTTGTATATTAATCAATTAGTTGCATTATTTATAAAAATCTTCCAAAGAGCATAGAGAACCATATTGGATTTGGGTCAGGAGGAGTGCTTAGAAAGTTAAATATGTAGAGACAGACATGGAGACAGATATATTCTGACTCAGAAGAGAGTAGGAAAACATGAAGGAATTATATTAAATAAAAACATTATATTTCTATTTGTGTGTATAAAACCAGTAATATTTTATCAAAGAATTCGGAAAAACCACCACAAATGATAAAGGGTAGCTCTACATACTATGTATACCTGTTTAGGATTTTTCTAAAGACCAGTGTGGAAATGTTAAAGTATTGACAAAATCAACTCCATGAATTAGGTTCCCCTATAATCCTATGCAAACTGTTTTCTATCCTGGTGTGAAATTAATACTGCAGTGCCTAATTATTTGTTCTGGTTTCCTCCTTGTTCCTAATCCAATTATTCAGGACTAGAAACAGTGTTTTAATGAATTTACTAGAGAAATTATTGGGAATTGCTCTTATATAAAATTATTTGTGTTAATTTTATTAAAAAACAAAATGGAATATGCTTTAGATAATTTAGAAGTCATTTATTGAACAAAATGTGCTGAGAGGCAGCTACATTCAGGGCATTTGGGGGACACAGCAAGGTGTGAAATGTGGGTCTGTCTAGAAAAGCTGATGGTCCAGAGAAGGAGAAAAATTTGGCAATAACAAGAATACAAAGTAGGAAAGGGTAGCCACTGCAAGAGATGGAGAGATGAAGTATGGTGGTTTTCAGAGGATGGTATTTATTTACCAACATGGTACATGTATCAGATGTACCAGAGTCAACAGCAGACTATCCTGGTTTCACCTTCCATGATATTCTGATCAATACAAAAAAAAAAAAATCTGACCAAATGTTCAGGATAAACATAAAGTCTAGAAACATCGATAATTTTTTATTTTTTCAGATTGAAGATTTTTAAATGATATTAGGATCTTTGCCTATGTTTTCACATTGTATAGTTAGTTGTTTTATAGATGCAAAAACAGAGCAAATTTGTGTGTAATCCATCCAAAATGATATGAAATAAGTGAGTGTCTTGGAATCCTGGATAATTCCCATTGCTCAAAATGCGAATAACACTTAATTTGCTAATAATTAATAGGAATCAATTATAGAATGATTATGGAAGAAAACAGATACCTTAAAGTCTTAATATTATTATATAGTGGACAGGCATAAGTAAGAGAATAACCCTATTTTTATTTCTACTGCTAGATTCTCCTTGATTTTCTAAATGTCTTCATGAAAAAACTAGAAGATAAAAACTAGAGATAAATTACCTTAAAATGGATAGCATATAAACTGTTTAATTGCCAGGAACTAATAAGCATTTTGAATCAAGTAGGATTGAAGGTTCTTAAACTTCAGGTAGCTTAAACTTGTTATGTACCTTAAATTAAGAAACAAAATTTTTCTTCAAAGGATAATTTTATGCTCAGAATTACTAAAAGCGTGTAGCATAGAGTGGCTCTACCTTTTCCTATCGTTATCTTTTCATTCCTTTTTTCTGAGACATAAGGTGACATATCCAACTGCTTGTCCTTCATCAGATGTTTCTATGAGCAGCAGAGCAGAAAGCTCTAATATCTATTCATTCGTAATGTGTCATTCTGAACATATTAAGAACGATTGACTTCACATGTCATAGGTAATTAGAAAAGTCACCTTTAGTTCCAGGTTTTTAAAGCACAGTACCATATACTTTTAATAAATACGTGTATTGATGTCCTTCAACATGTCTGAATATCTTTCCATCTCTCACTTTTATGGTGGGCAAATTATCTCTGTGGTCATTTAATTTAAAGGATGAATGAAAATATAATTCCTCTTATTTTAATCCCTGAGCTGGAATTGTACAGTAGAATTTTACAGTGTTTTTCCTTGTAAACAAGAGAATTTATTTCTTTCCTGAGATTCAGTAACCCAGAATGTTCTATTCCTAGAAGTAATTTTAGGCACTCACCTGAGAAAACAAGAGAAGTGTAGGTGAAAAATGTAAAGTTGATAAGTCATGTTCAGACAGCAGGGAATAGTAGGCTCATGAATGTTGTGCTTTTTAGGAAGGGCAGAAGTAGTTCAGATATGAATGACCAACTTGGCTTTCTACACTTATTAATGGCAGTTCATTTGACCTGCCTGCCAATGCATCCTCGTGGGCTGAGCTAGAATCACCCAACTGTCCAGGCTTCAGGTAAGTGTGGATTAAACTTTAGAACTGAACTATGCTTTTACTGCCATTCAAGGACATGGGTGGGTTTCTTTCAGACTTATACAGATTTGACACATTCATTAGCAGAAGATGGACATTTAGGACAGCATTCATTTTTCCAGATAAGGTATCTTCAATGTAGGTAAACTTTCTAATACTTCTCTGTTGGAATCTTGCCTCCAGAGGCATCTTTACACCAAGCAATCATCAAAGCATCTGTTAGGTTTCAGGCCCCTTTAGACTATCCTCTCTGTAGCATGAAATATGACTGATCATGGCTTGTTTCTTAAAGCATCTTTCCCCTTGGCTTCCTCGATGCCACTCTGTCCTAGTTTTCCTCCAGTTTCCCTGGCCTCTCTTCTGAGACTTGCTCTAAATAGCCTTTAAAAAGATACATGGATGTGTGGTCAACTACAAATGATAGCCTAGGGAAAAAGTAGACAATACTCCTGTACTAGTTCATCCCAAATACATATTGGAGTTCCAGTGCAATTGAGGTTTATTTCTTGCTAACTTAACAGTTCAGAGTGGGGATGCAGAGCTGGCAGGAGGCTATCTCACACAGTGATTCAGGGATTCAGGCTTTTGTCTCATGACCTTACCCTACCCATTGTCACCGGCTTGCACACAGCAGAAGAGGATAAAAATGCAAATAGGAATCATAGCACAGACATTTTGGTTCATAATCTACTATCTAAAACATAATCACACTTCAGTGCAAAGGAGACTAGGGAATATGTTCTAGAATGTGCCTAGGCAAAGAAGTAGGGGACAGGTTTTCAGAGACAGCCAGAAAACTCTACCTCGGTACAATTCAATGGATTAGTAAATTGAGTAGAAGGAAACACAACATACAAATTACTAAAGATATACGCATAAGTAACACCAAAGCAAAAACGCATGCCACCAATGAAGAGACATACAAACTCAGTATTTATCAAGGAAATGCAACTTAAAATAATGATATATCATTGTCAAATGTTTTAAAAAGCAGTAATACCAAGTGCTGGTGAGTATTCAGGGAAATAAACATTCTCTTATATTGTTGATGGAAGTGCAAATTACAATAACTTTCAAGGAAAATAATCTGAAAGTATATGTTAGAATATAAATATATACTTTCTAATTATAATCCAACTTTTGGAAAACTTTGCTATGGATGCTGTGATGCACTCCCCTAAATCACCCTCTAGGACTGAAAATTCTTTCCCCTTAGCTGCCAGGAGTGTTGCTTCTTGATGACTCACAGCTGTGTCCCTTTTCAGGAATTTTCCCCCACGAAAGGATGCTGCCTTACCCTAGGCCATGTCCCCTCCCCGGGGACAGCCACCTGTGCTGACTGGTCAGCTTAGAGGGTATAAAGTCTGACGTCCTCACTTCAGTTGAGGATATCTTTCAAAGATTGACTCAATGAATAAAAAATACATAATTTCACACAACAGTGTTTGCAAGGGCCATTACATACCAGAATGACAAAAGTCAGAGATAAAATTGTTTTATGAGCAAGTCAATAAATCACAGAAAAAGAGCTTTAGATTTTACTTATTTTGGAGACTAGTATTAGATGAATAACTCTGTTTGGGAGGCGTATTTGTTTATTTTTTTTATCTCACGGCACAAAGTTAACTTCCCTGTAACGGCATTAAGTATGTTGGACGCTTCATCTAATTACAACAGAATAAATTGCCACTCTTGCTTTCTCAGCCATTTTCATTTACTACCAAGTTAGAACTGAACACAGACAACTTATTTGTACTTCAACCTGGGTAATTTATATCCCAGTATTTTATTCATGTGCCTTATATAGTGCTTGTGATAGTTAGTTTTATGTCAACCTGACTGCACCATGGGGTTCCCAGATAAAACATTATTTCCAGGTGTGTCTGTGAGAGTGTTTCCAGATTAGATAGCATTTGAATTGGTGGACTCAGTAAAGTTGACTCTCCTCTCCAGTATGGGTGGGCATCATCCAATCTATTGAGAGCCTGAACACAATGGAAGACAAAGGAAGGAGGAATTTATCTTTTTTCCTTCCTCAGTGCTTGTGTTAGGACATTGATCTTCTCCTGCCCTTGCACTGGGATTTACACCATTGGCTCCCCTGGTTCTAAGGCCTTTGGACTAGGAATGGAATTGCAATACCAGCTTTCAAAGTTCTCTAGCTTGCAGACAGCAGGTCATGGGATTTCTCAGCCTCTCTGGCCATGAAAGCCAATTCCTCATAACAAATCTTTCTCTCTATATATGTAAAACTTAAAATTTATATATGTATATATAAATTTAAAATTATATAATTTAAAATTATATAAATATATATAAACTAAGGAAATATTATATAAAGCATGTATATATATAGATACATGCATATCTCTTACTGACTTTCTCTGAGCACCAGACAAATATAGTGGTCTTCACTTGACCCTCTCATGACAGCTTTGGGAAGTAGCTAAATGGTTTTTTATACGCCCATTTTACAGATAAAGGAACAGTTTAAGGACAATACAGAAAAAAATAATCACTGGTTCATTATAGAACTAGAACTTAAACTGAAGTCTCTGATAGCTAGAATAGATGTATCCTTTCAGCCATTTTTTTTTTCATAAAGTCCCACATAGAAGACTTCAAGTTGCTTCCTTTTTATAGTATTTCTTTCATTTCATTAAAACCAGTAATTATCTAAGTAGGAACTTACATCCAAGTCATACCATTTTAAGGACCCTTTTATGCAGTATCTCCACTGGGGAATGAAAAGAAAGATGCTTCTTGAGCAGGGGCTACATCTTCTTACAAGAATGTAATGGGTTCAGGACATTTGGGTAATGTCTACATGATCAGGTGTTTTCTCCACTAAAAGCAACCAGAGAGTGTGTGTTTGTGTGTGTGTGTGTGTGTCCAAAATGGCTAAACTCCTGACTTCCCATTTCTGAAACTGAAAAGCTCTTGCTCACAACTCTAAGGGTCTACAGGCTTCAGAGCATGCAGCAGCATTGAGAGGCACGCCCAAAAGGACTCTGCCAGGTCAGTGTGAGATATGCTGCCCCAGGGCCCCAGCCCCTATAGAATCTAGGCAGACTACAATGTGAGTATCTTTCCTCCTTTTGAACATGCATCTGACAATGATCTTTCATTGTAATAATTGCTGAGGAAGTAACCAAGGTGTGGCTTTAGAACAATCACTTCTTTTCAGAATTGTAAAACTACTTTAAGGAAGCCTTAATTTTGGTCCCTAAAATTATTTAAAATGTGGTTTCAAAAAGGCCTTTGTTCTGAATATACTCTACATCTCTACTCTCCTGTTAGCCTGCCAGCAACTGTCTAGACCTATGAAGTAGGAGTTCCTGTGTAGTTGGTGAGTTTTAGCCATTACTGGAGAATTCTACACCTGACCATTTAACGTTGTATTTATTTTGTTTAGGGTATATCTGGTATAACTCAACACAGATTTAACTTTTAACTGTTAAATTCCCTGCTGACAGAGACCAGTAGAATCATAATCCTAAACTTTTATTTGGAATCCCAGGCTGGGGATATATCTATACCTGCATCAGTGCCTTCAGATCTCTGGAGGTGCATGAAGGTACAGTCCCTTTCCATAAAGAAAAATGTCAGCCACCCAGTCTCAAGTGCACAAGGGGCCCAAAGGATAGTGTAAAACCTCTCATCAGTTTGTCTTTTGGTTCATATCAAGTTGGCCTCAGATAGGCTCCCAGATACCCCAACCTCCCTGGTTTCCTTCCCTCTTCCTTCTCCAATACCTGAGCCTTGACCCATAATGGGTCCATCCTCCTTGTATGCTTCCTACATCTACTTCACATACTCAAGACCACAGAGGCCAGCATTGCTGATAAGTTCATGGAGGAGGTTGATGACACCACATAGTGTGAGGTCAGTGGTCTGGAAACTTCAAATTACTCAGAGTGAAGGATTTAGAGATGAACAATCCTGGTGGGCTATCATAGGGATCACATCCATGAATTATGGTACTAAGTCACTCCTTCTCACAGAGATGGATGTGGGCATGGGTGAAGGTATAGAGGACATCCTGTCACATTTTCCTTTTTTTACTGAAGTATAATTGGTGTACAGTATCCCATCAGACATACATCATAGTGATCTGATGTTTTTATACATTACAAAATGATCCCCATGTAAGTCTAGTCACCATATGTCTCATGCAAAGCTATTAGATTATTAACTATATTCCCTTTATACATTTCATACCCATGACTTATTTTATAACTGAAAGTTTGTACCTATTAATCCCCTTACTTAATTAATTCCTCATTTACTGCCAACTCTCCCCTTTTGGCAAGCAACAGTTTTTTCCTGTACCTATGAGTCTCTTTCTGTTTAGCTCATTTGTCTTTTAGGATTCCACATATAAGTAAAATCATACAATATTTCTATTTTTCTGTCCAGTTTATTTCCCTTAACATAATACCCTCTAGGTTCATCCATGTTGTCATAAAAATAGCAAGTTTTCATTATTTTTTATGGCTGAGTAATATTCCATTTGTGTGTGTGTGTGTGTGTGTGTGTGTGTGTGTGTGTGAGAGAGAGAGAGAGAGAGAGAGATCTTCTTTATCCATTCATTATTATCCATATATTATCCATTATCCATTATCAAGGAATATGTAGGTTACTTCCATATCTGACTACTGTAAATAATGCTGCAATGACATAGAGGTGCATGTATCTCTTCAGATTGGTGTTTTGGATAAATACCTTGAAGTAGAATTGCTGGATTTTGTGGTAGTTCTATTTTTTTAATCTTTTTCAGGAACCTCCATATTATTTTCCATAGTTGTTTCATCAGTTTACATTGCCATCAAAAGTGTGTAAAGTTTTCTTCCCATTTTTGTTAACACTTGTTACCTTTTATCCTTTTGATAATAGCCACTCTGCGGTGATACCATATTATGGTTTTGATTTGCATTTCCTTGATGAATAATGATGTTGAGCATCTTTTCATGTGCATTTTGGCCATCTGTATGTCTTCTTTGGAAAAATGTCTATTCAAGTGTGCCCATTTTTTAATCAGGTTGATTTTTTTCCCCCATTTTATTTATTTTTTTCAGCATAACAGTATTCATTGTTTTTGCACAACACCCAGTGCTCCATGCAAAACGTGCCCTCCCTATTACCCACCACCTCTTCCCCCAACCTCCCACCCCTGACCCTTCAAAACCCTCAGGTTGTTTTTCAGAGTCCATAGTCTCTTATTGTTCGCCTCCCCTCCCCAGTGTCCATAGCCCCCTCCCCCTCTCCCAATCCCACCTCCCCCCAGCAACCCCCAGTTTGTTTTGTGAGATTAAGAGTCATTTATGGTTTGTCTCCCTCCCAATCCCATCTTGTTTCATTTATTCTTCTCCTATCCCCCTAACCCCCCATGTTGCTTCTCCATGTCCTCATATCAGGGAGATCATATGATAGTTGTCTTTCTCCGATTGACTTATTTCACTAAGCATGATACGCTCTAGTTCCATCCACGTCATCGCAAATGGCAAGATTTCATTTCGATTTTTTTTTTAATATTAAGTTGTGTAAATTCTTTATATATCTTGGCTATTAACCACTTGTTGATGTCTGACTTGCAAATATCTTCTCCCATTCGGTAGGTTGCTTTTTCATTTGCTGATGATTTACTTCTCTGTGCAAAAGCTTTTCAGTTTGATATAATCCCATTTGTTTATTTTAGCTTTTGTTGCCCTTGCCTGAGGAGACTGATCCAAAAACTATTGCTAAGACTGATGTCAAATAGCTTATTTACCTATGTTTTCTTCTGGGAGTTTTATGGTTTTAGGTCTTGACCCATTTTGAATTTATTTTTTATGCCTGATGTAAGATAGTAGTCCAGTTTCATTCTTTTGCATGTAGCCGCCAAGTTTTCTGAGCACTACTTATTAAAGAAACTGTCTTTTCCATTGTATATTCTTGCCTCCTTTGTCATGGATTAATTGACTTCATAAGCATGGGTTTATTTCTGGGCTGTCTATTCAGTAGATCTATAGATCTACTTTGGTGCCAATACCATGCTGTTTTGATTACTATAGCTTTGTAGTATAGTTTGAAATTAGGGAGTGATACCTCCACCTTTGTTGTTACTTCTCAAGGTTGCTTTTGCTATTTGGAATTTTTTATAGTTCTATATAAATTTTAGGATTCTTTTTCCTAGTTCTGTGAAAAATGCCATTGGTATTTTGATGGTGACTGCACTGAATCTGTAGATTGCTTTGAGCAGTATGGACATTTTAACAATATGAATTATTCTAATCTATGAGCATAGAATGTATTTCCATTTATTTGAGTTTTCTTGAATTTTTTTCACCAATGTTTTATAGTTTTCAGAGTACAGGTCTTTCACATCCTTGGTTAAATTTATTCCTAAGCATTTTATCCTTATTGATCCAATCATTAATGCGATTGTTTTCTTAATTTCTTTTTCTGAAAACTCATTATTAGCATATAGAAATGCAACTGATTTCTGATGTTAATTTTGTATCCTGAATTCATTTATTAGTTTCTAACAGTTTTGTGGTGAAGACTTTAATATTTTCTATGTGTAGTATCATGTCACCTGCAAAAAGACATAGTTCTACTTCTTCTTTTCCAATTTGGATGACTTTTATTTCTTTTTCTTGTCTAATTGCTGTAGCTAGGATTTCCAGTACTGTGTTGAATAAAAATAGTGAGATTGGGTATCCTTGTCTTGTTCCTGATCTCAGAGGAAAAGTTTTCAGCTTTTCACTATTGAGTATGATGTTAGCTGTGGGTTTGTCATCTATTGCCTTTATTATGTTGAGGTAATTTCCTTCTATACCCACTTTGTTGAGAGTTTTTATCATACATGGATATTGAATTTTATCAATGCTTTTAATACATCTGTTGGGATGATCATATGATTTTTATCTTTTGTTAATGTAGGGTATCACGTTGCTTGATTTTCAGATGTTGAACATTGTATCCCTCGAATAAATCTCTCTTGCTCATAATATATGATTTTTTTTTCATTTCATTTTCTTTTCAGTGTTCCAAAATTCATTGTTTATGCACCACACCCAGTGTTCCATGCACTACATGCCCTCCATAATACCCACTACCAGATTCTTTTAATGCATTGTTGGATTTGGTTAGCTAATTTTTTTTTTTAAGATTTTATTTATTTATTTGACAGAGAGAGAGATCACAAGTAGGCAGAGAGGCAGGCAGAGAGAGAGGAGGAAGCAGGCTCGCTGCGGAGCAGAGAACCCGATGCGGGGCTCGATCCCAGGACCCTGAGATCATGACCCGAGCTGAAGGCAGCAGCTTAATCCACTGAGCCAGCCAGGCACCCCATGGTTAGCTAATATTTTGTTGAGGATTTTCTCATCTATATTTGTCAGGGATTTTGTCTTATAATTTTCTTTTTTTGTTATGTCTTTATCTGGCTTTGGTATCAAGGTAGTACCGGCATTGAAGTATTCCTTTCTCTTCAACTTTTTGGAATAATTTGAGGATAGGTACTAACTCTTCTTTAAATGTTTGGTAGAATTCACCCATGAAGTGGTCCAGTCTAGGACTTTTGTTTTTTGAGATTTTTAAAATTACTGATTGAGTTTCATTTTTGAGAACTGGTCTATTCAGATTTTCTATTTCTTCATGATTCAGTCTTAGGAGATTGTGTTTTCTTGGAATATATCCATTTCTTCTAATCTTTCCAATTTGTTGTTCTATAACTGTTTGTAGTAATCTTTTATAATCATTTGTGTTTTTGTGGTATCAGATGTAACATCTCCTCTTCCCATTTCTGATTTTATTTAGGCCCCCCCCTTTTTTTTTTGGATGACTCTGGCTAGAGGTTATTGGTTTTGTTTATCTTTTCAAAGAACCTGCTTTTTGTTTCATTGATCTTTTCTATTGTTTTTTAAAACTCTGTTTCACTTATTTCTGCTCTAATCTTTATTATTGTCTTCCTTCTACTAACTCCAGGCTTTGTTCTTTTTCCTTTAGTTATAAAATTAGATTGTTTTTTTGAGATTTTTCTTATTTCTTGAGGTAGGCTTGTATTGCTACGAACTTCCCTATTAGAACTGCTTTTGCTGCATCCCATAGATTTTGGAAACTTGGGTTTCCATTTTTATTTGTCTGAAGGTATTTTTAAAACTTTTTTGTTGACCCTTTGGTTGTTTGTTTTTTGGTTTTTAGTAGTAGGCTAACTTACTGACAATTCCTGACCTAACCTTTAATTATGTTTACAACCTCCAGTGGAAGAAATGGAGCAGGGAAATGGGCTGACAACAAAATATAAACTGAGAGTAAAACCTGATGCCAGAGAAAGCAAATCAGGTCATGAGCATTCTGAAAAAAATCAGGAGTTGACCTAATTTTTCAGTTTATTCAGCATTTTCTCACACTGACTTTATTGTTTTTACAAAAGGTAAAAGAGAAAAAGGAGAGCAATCATCAAACATGTTGAAATTTTGCATAAGTAGCAAGCACATGAATGTAAGTAAGAATTCTCTGGGGTCCTGCTCTAACTGCTACCCAAACTGGACATCCTTCCCTTCTGCCTAATGCAGTTTTCATTTAAAATACAACTGCTTTCAGATAGCCAGGTGTTTGACAAGAGGAGCTCATCTTTTGTTAAAATGCAAGAAAGGTCTGTACTATGTCTCTTCAACCAGGAACTCAAGAGAGAAGTCACAAAATCTCAACATGGAAGGGTCTACTGCCTACCCAGGAACCTGTCTCCACAAACCCAGCAGGATGAAATTAGCAATCCATTTTAATAATTTTAGATAGCAAGATCCTGAATAACATTTGACACAAGTAGTACAACTGGCCCTAGAGATTCTAGATATTTTAGGAAATTTGTTTTCATCTTTTTGGAATCAGCATAAACATGTTACCCATTAAAACAAAATGTGCCAAATTAAAAAAAAAAAAAAGGATATGACTTTTTTTTTTTAAAAATCTCATTTTTGGGAGCAGAGTATCCATGACTTCTGAATGAAGAAATAACCATTCTCATTCTAGACTAAATGCTACAGGTCATTTTACTTAGAGAAAGGAACATTCTTCACATTTCCCAGAGATCACAAAAGAAAATTAAAAGCATTACAAATGTTGTATAGTTGCTTTATGAATTAGTTCTTTAATGTTTAAAAGCCAATGCATCAGATAAGCTTCATGGTAGTGTGTTTTTTTTTTTTTTCTTTTAAGGGACCAGTGAAGTGATATTTTTAATTCAGCTCTGGACTTTCTCCAGGAAACCACTAATAATTACTAATTATATTTTTGTTAAGTTAATGAAAGGATGCAGGATTTTTTCAATGTCTCCTTTAACTTGTGTAATTAATGATATTGCTTTTTTACATGATTGAGTAAAGCTAGAATACAAAGACATGAATTAACTGAGAACACTTCTTTGTGCAGTCTTAGAAAAATGATGTATAAATCCTAGTCATGCAGTTGTCTTAAAAGAAACTATTCCTTTATCATCTTTTTCCCCATTTTTTGCTGCTTAGATTTGTAATAAACACTAGCAGAAAAAAAACCCATTTAGTGATGTTCTAAACACAGTTTAGCATTTATTTGTTGATGATCATATTTGCAAAAATATATTAATGGGATTTTCTTAGAAAGCCCTTTCACAGTGTTAAATGGAACTGGATGTCAATAAGAGTAAACCACCTGGAGTATATTTTCTGATGCCTCCAAGGTTTCCAAATTGCAAATTTGGATAGCTTCTTAAATTTATGAAGTCACATTTTTTTCCATTGGACATTCTTTCCTGCTTTGTCGAAGATTAGCTAACCATAGAGTTGAGGGTCTATTTCTGGGCTCTCTATTCTGTTCCATTGATCTATGTGTCTGTTTTTGTGCCAGTACCATGCTGTCTTGTGATGACAGCTTTGTAATAGAGCTTGAAGTCCGGAATTGTGATGCCACCAACTTTGGCTTTCTTTTTCAATATTCCTTTGGCTATTCGAGGTCTTTTCTGGTTCCATATAAATTTTAGGATTATTTGTTCCATTTCTTTGAAAAAAATGGATGGTATTTTGATAGGGATTGCATTAAATGTGTAGATTGCTTTAGGTAGCATAGACATTTTCACAATATTTATTCTTCCAACTCAGGAGCATGGAACATTTTTCCATTTCTTTGTGTCTTCCTCAATTTCTTTCATGAGTACTTTATAGTTTTCTGCATATAGATTCTTAGCCTCTTTGGTTAGGTTTATTCCTAGGTATCTTATAGTTTTGGGTGCAATTGTAAATGGGATTGACTCCTTAATTTCTCTTTCTTCTGTCTTGTTGTTGGTGTACAGAAATGCAACTGATTTCTGTGCATTGATTTTATATCCTGACACTTTACTGAATTCCTGTACAAGTTCTAGCAGTTTTGGAGTGGCGTCTTTTGGGTTTTCCACATATAGTATCATATCATCTGCGAAGAGTGAGAGTTTGACTTCTTCTTTGCTGATTTGGATGCCTTTAATTTCTTTTTGTTGTCTGATTGCTGAGGCTAGGACTTCTAGTACTATGTTGAATAGCAGTGGTGATAATGGACATCCCTGCCGTGCTCCTGACCTTAATGGACAGCCTCTTCAATAAATGGTGCTGGGAAAATTGGACAGCCACATGCAGAAAAATGAAATTGGACCACTTCCTTACACCACACATGAAAATAGTCTCAAAATGGATGAAGGACCTCAATGTGAGATAGGAATCCATCAAAATCCTTGAGGAGAACACAGGCAGCAACCTCTTCGACCTCAGACGCAGCAACATCTTCCTAGGAACATTGGCAAAGGCAAGGGAAGCAAGGGCAAAAATGAACTATTGGGATTTCATCAAGATCAAAAGCTTTTGCACAGCAAAGGAAACAGTTAACAAAACCAAAAGACAACTGACAGAATGGGAGAAGATATTTGCAAACGACATATCAGATAAAGGGCTAGTGTCCAAAATCTATAAGGAACTTAGCAAACTCAACACCCAAAGAACAAACAATCCAATCAAGAAATGGGCAGAGGACATGAACAGACATTTCTGCAAAGAAGACATCCAGATGGCCAACAGACACATGAAAAAGTGCTCCGCATCACTCAGCATCAGAGAAATACAAATCAAAATCACAATGAGATATCACCTCACACCAGTCAGAATGGCTAAAATTAACAAGTCAGGAAATGACAGATGCTGGGAGGATGCGGAGAAAGGGGAACCCTCCTCCACTGTTGGTGGGAATGCAAGCTGGTGCAACCACTCTGGAAAACAGCATGGAGGTTCCTCAAAATGCTGAAAATAGAACTACCCTATGACCCAGCAATTGCACTACTGGGTATTTACCCTAAAGATACAAACGTATTGAACCAAAGGGGCACATGCACCCGAATGTTTATAGCAGCAATGTCTACAATAGCCAAACTATGGAAAGAACCTAGATGTCCATCAAGAGATGAATGGATAAAGAAGAGGTGCTATATATACACAATGGAATACTATGCAGCCATCAAAAGAAATGAAATCTTGCCATTTGCGACAACGTGGATGGAACTAGAGGGTATCATGCTTAGTGAAATAAGTCAATCGGAAAAAGACAACTATCATATGATCTCCCTGATACGAGGACGTGGAGATGCAACATGGGGGGTTAGAGGGATAGGAGAAGAATAAATGAAACAAGATGGGATTGGGAGGGAGACAAACGATAAGTGACTCTTAATCTCACAAAACAAACTGAGGGTTGCTGGGGGGAAGTGGGGTTGGGAGAGGGGGAGGGGGGTTATGGACATTGGGGAGGGTATGTGCTATGGTGAGTGCTGTGAAGTGTGTAAACCTGGCGATTCACAGACCTGTACCCCTGGGGATAAAAATACATTATATGTTTATTAAAAAATAAGAAATAAATAAAAAATTTTAAAAAATTTATGAAGTCATATTATTCAATAAAATCTCCAGTTATTTTATTGGATTGAATGGAAGTTTACTTGGGGAAGGACCTGCTAGGAATAATAAGAAAGAAACACTCATGTTTTGCATAAGGAAGTTTCCCTTTGAAATTCTTCAGATAACTAGGAGGACATCATCATGAAAACACATACATAGTTTTACTTACAATGGTTTGTGTTTTGGAACATCTTACATTAAAAACTTACAGAAATTTACTATGCATTAGACTCTTTTCTCTCCATGCAAGGTCCCTATGTCTTCCTCTCACATATTTTTTCTTTTGTCCTTTCTTCTTTCCTTCCTTTGTCCTTCCCTCCCTCCATTCCTTACTCTCACTTTCTTTTTTATTCCTTCTTTCCTCCCTCCTTTGCTTTATTACTGTTAGTATTATTATTGTTATTATTATTTGGTTCATTTTTCACAGAGAAGAACTCTTTCAGTCCTTAAAGAGAGCTAAAAAACCATGAATTTATTCCCAGTTTGGGCATGAAGAAGGGACTCATTACCAGATATTTTGAAACAGCCGTACATTCAGTGTGTGATTGGAATATTTGGGTTGGGGTCTTATAGCAGGAGCATTGGGTGTGCAATAACCCAAAACAACTAAGGAGGTATCAAGAGTTATATGTTAATTGAATAACAGGTACCCATGGCCACAATCAGGTATCAGGTGGGAGGAGTGATCAAGTTCAAGGCATTATACTACTACTAATACCAGCAAATACTTAAATAGTACATACTGTGTGCCAGGCACATAGTTTATATATTCATATTCCTTACAACAGTCCCATAAGGTAGGTACAATTATTATATTCATTTTACAGATTGGGAAATGGAGGCACAGATGGGATAAATAACTTGTCCAAGATCACACATTATTATAAAGATTTAAATCCAGTCATTCTGAAGATAGCATCCTGTCTTCAAAATCCATCTTCTTAGCCACTACAGTATTCTGTCTCTCTGCTAATTGGTTTCTTCCAGTTCAGTATCTTTTAATGAGATCACTCACTGTTAATGTCATTTACCCACTGACATTTTGAAGGAACTGTTTGTTATTTGCCATTGATTAATCACTGCATGCTGTGACATAGCATTATCCCCACCCAGCTCCTAGGCCACTCTGTCCCAAGAAAGCAAGTCTGACCATTCATGCTCTATCCATCTTTCTATCCATCCATCTAGATCTGAGATCCTCAGGATTCTCACTACAGGACTCCTCCCAGCAACATTTTTATACAGGTGAAATCTGGCCAGAATGGACATTGAAGGCAAAGGCAGCCTTGAAAGGGGAAAAGGCAACCAAGAGGGAAACACTTCTGCAAAGAGAATTATGTAGCCAGAGAAAAGTGGAAAGAAAGCATGAGTGTATCATGGTTAAGAATGCTGACTTTGGAATACAGACAGACCTGGATTTAAATCCTGCTTGTGCTATTTCATTGCTGGGAGACCACAAGCAAAGTACTTAATTCTGAGTCTGTCTTCTGAGCTCTCAAATGGGAATAATTACACATATCTTGCAGGATTATCGTAAGAATTAAAGGAAGCAACATCTATCAAGTTCTTTGTAGTCTAATGCTAGGCATGAGGTATTTAATAAATAAGACATTCATACACATAGGTCTGAACAGATATGGAGTGGTAAGCAGCCTCCAAATTTCTGTGTGGGAAGAAAAATTTCTGTGACTAAAAATATCCATTGCTCTTTGCCTGTAGAGTTGTTAAGTTTTAAGATAATTTTTGAATTAGCAGCCTCTTGTTCAGTTGTCAAGAATTCATCCATATTTTTGAGGTTCCTTTTGAAAAAAAGCAATGCCCATGACTATGCACAAGATACATACACACATATGTCTGCACAAACTCACACATAACATTGGGACAAACCCTTTTGTGGCTTGGACCTCTTGCCAAGAAATACAAACAGCAGAATGAATGAGAAACACTGGAGGTGAAAGCTTTGCCTGACTACCACAACCCACAGCCAATGCTAATGCACTTATGTTTGATACACACTTCAGTTAAGGCAGTAAACAAACTTCACAGCCCAAGAATAATTTTGGATTATTTATTTCTACAAACTCATTCCCACCGGGTTCCTACTGATTGTGAATTAATTTCACTCAGGTATTTCTCAAGGGGAGTGTTTTATGAAATTATCATATGCAAATAGCTTGTGGCATATTTTCCCTTTTATTTATTTATTTTTTATCTGCACCAGTTATTTTATGGAGTGCTTCTTCAGCAGCACATCGAAACTTGCTTTTTAGTCATTGCACACAAAATATAGACTTCTGTACTTGGGGTTGGTTCACAAGTCTTGGAACTAGATGACTAATTTTCTTATTTCAGAATCTGAGAATCCAAAAGTATTTTGGATTTTTTTTTTGCATATTTATTTATGCCTGGTGACTCAGGTACAGGGGGAAAATCATCACATGGAATAAATTGCAGTATTGTTTATCTCAGCATGCAAAGTTATTCTATGATACCTAATTTCAATCTGTTATGCCTAATTAAAGTGGTGATAAAATGAGAAATAGAGAATTTGAATTTTAAATAAATTTTAAAATATATGAGAATTTTTAAATTCTCTAGGGTATTCTAGGGGTAGAAAACGTCTACATAAAATACACTGTCATGCTTAAAATAATCTTTAGAATCTTTCCTTTTTGTGTGATTGGCAGACCACACTTCAGAATGCTCAAACTGGACCATCTCATGATGGACCAAGCAATAGGTCTCTTTTAAGAATAACCCTATTTTAGGGGCACCTGGGTGGCTCAGTGGGTTAAGCCTCTGCCTTCGACTCAGGTCATGATCTCAGGGTCCTGGGATCGAGCCCCGCATCGGGCTCTCTGCTCTGCAGGGAGCCTACTTCCTCCTGTCTCTCTGCCTGCCTCTCTGCCTACTTGTGATCTCTCTCTATATATCAAATAAATAAAATCTTAAAAAAAAAAAAAAAGAATAACCCTATTTTAAAGGTAACCAGTAAGACTCATGTTCCGTGTTGCCTGGGGAGGTCTAAATGATGCATTTGATACTCTGTCTTGTGAGTTTTGGAAGTCCTAGGGCTTAAGTCAATTCTAAATTCAAATTTTGTACCAAGATGTGCAAATGCTTCATGATAGAAACTTTTGCTTCTTTGAGATTCAAATTTGTAAGTAGCCAGGCTGTGTCAACTCATGCACCTACTGAGAAAGGTAGTTCTTGGGTTAATCAGAGTTCAAGCTAATGACAATATCTTTTGTCAAAACATTTCCATAAGTAAAAATCTAAATGTGAAGAATGTTATTCATCAAGATGCTAACTGTTCATTAGTAAACAAATACATCTATGTAAAGTGAGTCTGGTTTCTATGGATATTCTAAGGAAAGCCAGAATCACACGTTTATTTATTTGGTAAATAGCAACACACCCAAGGAGTCTCTATCTATTCCTGATCTAAAACAAGTTTAGAACTACTAGACATTGTCCTCAAGTTACATGGCGGCTTAGTTTGCCTTTATATGCTCATGAGCTAAAAGACACGATAGAAAAGGATATCTGGTAAAGAAAAAGGGCACCAACCCACTATTCCCCCAGTGTCTTGGGGATCCAAAGTGAGCTAAGCCTAGACTACGCTAAGGTCTTGTGTTTGCTTCAGTAGCTCATCTGGGAATTCTGGCCTGAGCAGAAGCCCTTTGTTCTGCTGGGGGCTATATATAAGAAATTTCAGTTTTCTCTAAATGGAATAGATGTGGCTCAGAATCAGACACTCAAAACTACTGCCAGTTTTCTTTCTGGCCTCCTCTCCCTGCTATGGAAGCCACATGACACAGAGTGGAGGTGAAGAAGTGCATTTTTCAGAAAAGTAGATTTCCTAATAGGGAAGGTGCAGGCACTTTAGATTTGCAGAAGTGGGAGAACCCAAGACCAGATGAAGTCCTAACTGGAATAATTAAGGTAAACAGCTAATTAGAGGCTTTTGAAGCCTGAGTGGATGGAGGAAATGAGAAATAAAGGTGAAGCAAGCCAAAATGGCAAGCCTGCTTGACAAATTGCTGCCTAAAGCCAAGAGGGCTGACGTTCTGCCAAGGACAACAAAAACTGGAAGGTTTTAGACACTAAGAAGAGTTTCAGAATTATTACATTTTAGGCTTAAGAAGGAAGGCCCAAAGTCTAGTGATAGAGTATATTTAACGCATCTTTAAATGCTTATAATCTTGTCTATAGTCTAATCTATAATATTGTCCTTTATTATGATCACCTCTTGTCCATTAGGCTATTAGAGTAAGTCATTCCAGGTATTTATTTCCCTAGCTAAAAGACTAGATTTATTGAATATGCAATGGTGAAAGCACAGTCTCTTCAAAAAATCATGTTGGGAAAATTGAACAGCTACATGCAAAAGAATGAAACTGGACCACTATCTTACACCATACACAAAAATTAACTCAGATGGATTAAAGACTTAAATGTAAGAACTGAAGCCATAAAATTCCTAGAAGAAAATATAGGCAGTCAGCTCCTTGGCATCATTCTTAGCAATTTTTTTTTATCTGACTCCAAAGACAAAGGTAACAAAAGCAAGTATAAACAAATGGGATAGCATCAAACTAAAAGTCTTATGCACAAGAAAGGAAACGATCAATGAATAAAAGGCAACCAACTGAATGAGAGGGTATTTGCAAATCAAATATCCAATAAGGAGTTAATAGTTAATATCCAGAATATATAAAGAAATCATACAATAAAAAAAATCTGATTTTTTTAAAAAAATGGGCAGAGGATATTAATAGACATTTTTTCCCCCAAAAAACAGCATACAGATGGCCAAAAGCCACATGAAATTATGCTCAGCATCACTAATCATCAGGGAAATGCAAATCAAGACCACAATGAGATATCACCTCACATCTATCAGATTGGCTGTTACCAAGAAACTACAAGTGTTGGCGAAGATATGGAGAAAAGAAACCCCCATGTACTGTGGATAGGAATATAAATTGATGCAGCCACTATGGAAAACATCTGGAGGTTTCTCAGACAATTTAAAATAAAACTACCATGTGATCCAGAAATTTTACCTGGGCATCTCTCTGAAGAAAACAAAAACAACAAAAATGCTTATTTGTAAAGATATATGTTCTCTATGTTCATTGCAATATTATTTACAATAGCCAAGAAATGGAAGCAATCAATCAACTGACTGCTAGGCATCCATCAGTAGATGAATGGAAAGGAGATGTTATATACAACAGAATACTACTCATCCAAAAAAAAAAAAAGAAAGAAAAGAATGAAGTCTTGCTATATACGACACCATGGATGCACCTTGAAGGTATCATGGTGAGTGAAATAAATCAGACAGAGAAAGTGAAATCTAAAAACAAAACCCAGACTTATAGATACAGAGAATAGATCGGTGGTTGCTAGAGGGGAGGATATTGACCTATGGGAGGGTTGGAAAGGAGGCTGAAGTGGGAAGGAGGGTCAGGAAGTGCAAACTTCAAGTTACAAAATAAGTCATGGGGACATAATGTGCAGGTGAGAAATAGAATTGGTAATATTGCATTAGCTTTATATGGTGGAAAGAAATGACCTTAAGCATGAGGACACCTGTAATGTGTGTTTTTCTGCTGATCCCCACATAGTGGTAGGTCTTAGTTTTAGGACCATTGATGGAAAGTATGTATAATGATAAAAAGTTGTGAATTCAGGAATGTTTTGACAATAGCATGCTATAACAATGTTTATAGTCACAAAACCCAGAAGCTGGAAACAATCTGTGTTCATCAATGGATGAACAGATAAACTGCAATGTAGACAAACAATGAAACATTATTTAGCCTTAAAAAGGAAGGAAATTCTGATGCTATAACATGGATGAACCTTGAAGACATTATACTAAGTAGAATAAGCCAGTCACAGAAAGGCAAATCCTGCATGATTCCACTTATATGAGGTTATATGCAGTAGTCAAATTCATAGAGACAGAAAGTAGAATTGTGGTTTCCTGCAGCTGGGGAGAGGGAGGAAGGAGGAGTTATTGTTTAATGAGTACAGAGTTTTAGTTTGGGAAGATTAACAAGATGGAAATCTGGTGATGGAAAGATGGTGGTAATGGATGCGCAACAATGTGAATGGGCTTAATGCCACTGACCTGTAACTTAAAATGGTTAAAATGGGGCATCTGGGTGGTTGAGTAAGTTAAGTGTCCAACTCTTGATTTTGGCTCAGGTCATGATCTCAGGATTGTGAGACTGAGTTGTGCATTGGGCTCCACACTCAGCGGGGAGCCCGCTAGAGATGCTCTCTCCTCTCCATCTGTCCCTCCCCCTGCTCCCTCTCAATAATACATACATACATACATAAAATCTTTAAAAAAATAAAATGTTTAAAATGACAAATTTTGTGAGTATTTTACCACACACAAAAAATTGTATCCTATTTATAGCAACATCTCAAAAAAAAAAAAAAAAAACCCAAAAACAAAACTATTTATTCAATCACAGTCATACTAACTTGGCTATTCTTGGAAAAGTCCCACTAGTTGCTATGTAAAGCCATGAGGTAAGGCCATTATTCATTAGACAGGGGCTTCTTGAATTGGAACATTAAGATCAGGAAAATTTGTCAGAACTCTATAACCAAATATTCCTGCACCTCCTTAGTAGTAAAGACCATACATGCATGCCCCAGAGAGAATCCTAAGTGTCACCCCGAGCTGGCACTGTCCCCTTGCTTCACAGAAGACACAGAGTCATGCCCCAGCTCAAAGTATTCTTGTTTTTCTGCTTCAGACCACAGAGAGCTTATGTATTAAGATCAACATCTTAAACTTTCCTCTGCGACCTACTGCATACCCTGGCCCCTGGTGCAGCATGCTACATGATTTCAACAGTTAAAGCACTTTCTTCATGCTCTACCAGGGAAACAGGAAATTACACAAAACTACAGTTGTATTGGTATTAAAGAAAAAGCACCTTAGTCTATTTTCACATTCCTAACTCAAATAAGAAAAGACAACCTTAGCCATAAATTCCAAAAAGAAATCCAGAAGTAAAAGTGAAATTAGAGAGGTGACTAAGAAACACAGCAATTAGAAATCTAAATAAATCACAGTGTGCCTGGTGGCTCAGTTGATTAAATGTCCAACTCTTGATTTCAGCTGAGGTCATGATCTCAGGGTTGTGAGATTGAGCCCCGTGTTGGGCTCCACAATGGGCATGGGACCTGCTTGAGATTCTCTCTTTCCTTCTCCCTCTTTCCCTCCCCACCCCACTCTCTCTCTCTCTCCCTCAATAAATAAATAAATAAATAAATAAAAATAAGCTTAAAAAATAAATCTTAAAGCAATACATGTTATATAGTTACATTTGTTTTATAATCAAAATTAAGCATATATAGAAATATTATATGTATAATCCTTAAATGTATTTTTTAAATGATCTGAGAGAATATACCTATCAGTGGTTACCTTTGTGGTGGGAAATGAGATACAGAATAAAGGGGAAAAGGAAAACCTAGATTTTTTACTCCACTTATTTAGGCTTTTTAAAAATGTTTTAACAATGCACATATATTATTCATATATTATATGTTTATATAAAATGCATATATAAAGGTGAGAGGTAGCAGCTAAAAGGTTCCTTACCTATAGTATCCTAAATGTTTTCTTTTTGCCTTATCTCATTTTCTCCCTCATTCTCCTATCCTACTAATGTAGGAATTCTGTCTGGCAGAATTTCCAAGTCCCACCCAATGTCTTTTTATAGAGAGCTCTTTATTTTTGTAACACTTGATAGAAATATGTTACTATATATTTTAGACCAGCAGAAGATTGATGGATTCATCTTAGTGGACATAGTAGTTTGCTAGGACTACCCTAATAAAATACAACAACTTGGTGACTCACACAACAGAAATTTATTTTCTCACAGTTCTGGAGGCTCGAAGTCCAAGATCAAGGTGTCATCAAGGTTGGTCACTTCTAAGGTTGCATTCTATGGCTTGCAGATAACCATCTTCCTACTTTGTCCTTACCTGGTATTTCCTCTGTGTGTGCCTATCATTTTGTGTGTCCAAATGTACCCCCTTTTTTTCCCCTAAGAAGCTCCTTTTTAAAGCAAATTTTGTATTTGGGTATAGTTTACACACAATGTTACATTAGTTTCAGGTGTAAAACATAGTGATTTAACCTCTCTGTGTTATTCTATGCTCATTAAAAGTGTATCTACCATCTGTCACTATACAATGCTATTACAGTTTCATATTCCTTATGCTATGCCTTTTATTCCGATGACTTATTCATTCCATAACTGGAAGCCTGTATCTCCCACTCCCCTTCACTCATCCTGCCACTGCTCTCCCCTCTAGCAAACGTCAGTTTGTTCTTTGTACTTACAGGTCTCATTCTGCTTGTTGTTTGTCTATTCCTTTGTTTTGTTTTTTAGATTCTACATACGAGATCATATGTTACTTGTCTTTTTCTAACATTTCACTTAACATGATTTCCTGTATGTCCAGCATGTTGTTGCAAATGGCATGATCTCATCTTTTTTATGACTAATATCCCATTGTATATATAAACCATATCTTCTTTATCCATTCATCTATTAATGGATATTTAGGTTGCTCCCATATCTTGGTTCTTGTAAATAATGCTGCAATAAAATAGGGGTGTCTATATCTTTTCAAACTAGTATTTTTTGTTTTCTTTGGGTGAATACCCAGTAGCAGAAATGCTGGGTCATATGGTATTTCTATTTTAATTTTTTGAGAGGCCTCCATACTGTTTGCCACAGTGGTTGCATCAATTTGCATTCCTACCAATAGTGCAGAAGAGTTCCTTTTTCTCCATATCCTCATTAACATTTGTTATTTCTTATCTTTTTGACTTCAGTCATTCTGGCAGGTGTAAGGTGATATCTCATTGTGGTTTTGATTTGTATTTCCCTGATCATGAGTTATGTTGAGCATCTTTTCATGTGTCTGTTGGCCATCCATATGTCTTCTTTGGGAAAATATCTATTTACATCCTCTGTCCATTTTTAATTGGATTATTTGTTTTTTGATATTGGGTTCTAGAAGTTCTTTACATGTTTTGGATATTAGCCTCTTATCAGATGTATCGGTTGCAGATATCTTCTCCCATTCAGTAGGTTGCCTTTTAGTTTTGTTGATGATTTCGTTAGCTGTACAAAAGCTTTTAATTCTGAAGCAGTCCCAATAGTTTATTTCTGCTTTTGTTTCCCTTGCCTTAGGAGATACATCTAGAAAACGTTGCTACAGCCAATGTCAGAGAAATTACTGCCTGTATTTTCCTCTAGGATTTCTGTGGTTTCAGGTCTCAGATTTTAATCCATCTTGAGCTTATTTTTGTGTATGGTGTTAGAAATTGGTCCAGTTTCATTCTTTTGCATGTAGTTGTCCCGTTTTTCTCAGCACCATTTATTGAAGAAAACGGTCTTTTCTCCCATTGTACGTGCTTGCCTCTTTTGTCATAGATTAGTTGACCATATAAGTGTGGATTTATTTCTGGACTCTCCTATTCTGTTCTCTCGACCTTATGTGTCTGTCTTTATGCCAGTACTATACTGCTTTGATTACTACAGATTTGTAGTATATTTTGAAATCTGGAATTGTGATACCTCCAGCTCTGTTTTTCTTTCTCAAGATTTCTTTGGCTGTTTAGGGTCTTTTGTCATTCCATATAAATTTTAGGATTATTTGTTCTGGTTCTGTGAAAAATGCTGTTGATATTCTGATAGAGATTGCATTGAATCTATAAATTGCTTTGAGTAGTATGGACATTTTTTTTAAGATTTATTTATTTATTTATTTGACAGATCACAAGTAGGCAGAGAGGCAGGCAGAGAGAGGGGGAAACAGGCTCCCTGCTGAGCAGAGAGCCCGATGCGGGGCTTGATCCCAGGACACTGGGATCATGACCCGAGCCGAAGGCAGTGGCTCAATCCACTGAGCCACCCAGGTGCCCCGAGTAGTATGGACATTTTAACGATTTTAATTCTTCCAATCCAAGAGCACATCTTTCCATTTCTGTGTGTCATCTTCAGTTTCTTTCTTCAGTGTTTTCTAGTTTTCAGAGCACAAGTCTTTTACCTCATTGCTTAAGTTCATTACTATATTCTCTGTGTCAGTGAATCTGGGTTTTATTTTTTTGTTGTTGTTTCTTTTGTCTCTTAGATTCTGCTTTAAGTGAAATCATTTGGTATCTGTCTTTATCTGTCTGGCTTATTCACTTATTGTAGTAATCTCAAGGTTACTAATAGCAAGATTTCATTCTTTTTTGTGGATGAATAGTATTTGTGTGTGTGTGTGTGTGTGTGTGTGTGTGTGTGTGTGTGTGTGTATCATATCTTCTATATCCATTCATCCACTAATAGACACTTAGGTGTTTTTATATTTTGACTATTGCAAGTCATGCTGAAATGAGCATATGGATGGGTATCTTTTCAAATTTATGTTTTTCTTTTCTTCAGACAGATACCCAGAAGCAGAATTGCTGGATCATATGATAGTTCTATTTTCAATTTTTTTTTTAAAGATTTTATTGATTTACTTATTTGACAGACAGATCACAAGTAGGCAGAGAGGCAGGCAGAGAGAGAGGGGGAAGCAGGCTCCCTGCCTATCAGAGAGCCCGATGCAGGGCTCGATCCCAGGACCCTGGGATCATGACCTGAGCCGAAGGCAGAGGCTTTAACCCACTGAGCCATCCAGGTGCCCCTCTATTTTCAATTTTTTAAGGCACTTCTACACTGTTTTCCATAGTGGCTGCACTGATTTACATTCTCACAACAATGGATGGTATTTCCCCTTTCTCTACATGTTCACCAACACTTGTTATTTCTTGTCTTTTTGGTAATACCCATTCTAACAGATGTGAGGTGATAGCTCTTTATTGTTAATTTGTGTTTCCTTGATGATTAGCGATAAGGAGATCTTATCATGTGTCTGTTGGCCATCTGTATATCTGCTTTGGAAAAAATGTTTATATCCTGTGCTCATTTTTTGATCCGATTGTTAGGGTTTTTTGTTATTGAGATATATTAATTCTTCTAATTTCTAAGATTAAAAAACTTTCTTGTTAGTGTCTTAAGTTTGAGATTCCTATAAATATTCACATCTTTTTAAAACAGACCTTTGGCATGTTATTCAAATTCCATTCATTACCCCCATGTGCTGGGAGATGGATTCTCATCAGTTGCTGTCTTAGAGCTTGCTTCCTGCCAGAAGAGCATGAGCCACCAGTATGGTGTTCCCTAAATTTGTGATTAGACAGAATATCAGAAACACTTTTTGTAGAGTTGTTTTGGAAGATTTTGTTTAGACAAGGACCAGCCATTTGTAAATATCTTTAATTAATTTACCATAAACCAGCTTATTCTATTTCAGACACCAAGCTTAAAGTCGGATTTCTTATAAACCAAAAACGCTCCTGGTACTTTGAGAGTCTGTTGGCTTATATTAGCTGTGGTCTCTGCTTCACAAGTTTTGCCAACCCTCACTTGAGGAAGAAAAAGATCTCACAAAAAACCCACATCTGGATTCAATTGATTGGACCTTAACCAGCCTCCATCGCAATATGCAAATAATCATCCTCTATAGTGTGTACTTCATGGCTGATAAAGCTAAGGTGTCATATTATCAGAGCCCCAAACTTCTTTCTCATTTCCTTCCTTTCTCTGATAGCAAAACCTTTCAGACACACAGTGGGCTTCATCCAAAATGCATCTCAAAGGCTGGCCAATACTGCCTAAAAACATCAATGCTGTACTGCACAATAGAAAACAAGCAGATGTTAAACTTTCCACCAACTAGTTTGCTTCATTGTGAAGCAGACTGACTTGTTTTAGCCACTTCCATTCATGGATAAAGAGGAGACTTAGAACATGGACACAACTCTCTCCACATATCTGTTTTTCTCACTTAAATTCCTCTCACTTTTTACTGACCCATATTCTCTCCACCTGTCCAGAACATCAAAATATCTGATTTTTTTCTTTTTTTAAAATATTACTTGTCATTAATCTCTTCCCTTCTTTCAACTCTTCATCATTTTCTATATTTTGCTTCAATGACTCGCTTATTTTTTATGATCTCTCTTAAGGTGTCTAAAACGTGGAGGTTGTTTTAATACTTGGGAAGTAATTCAGGATACCCAAGGAAGGTAAAGTAAAAAAATTGCATGTCAAAATTTCCAGAGTACCTGGTAATCTGAGTTTCCTAAAATCTGGAGCCAGATGTGTCTAATCATAAACTTGAGAACTTGAAGAGAGCTGATCAACATGATTATATATCCCTAATTTTAGTTTTAGATGTGAAACAATATGCCTACAAAAATATTCCCATCAATGGTCTCTACATTGGATGCTAGTCCATTTGAGAATTCAGACTCAGATATATCATCCTATTAGTTTTGCTGACATTTATCCCCACCCCCACCCCACCCCCAGTTCCAGTTCCATGTGAATTTGACACAGGTGCAGACTCAGGCTTAACATAAGGGAGCAATTTTCTGATTCATTCGTGTAAGACCCCGAGGGAAAGAGAGAACAAGATATACCAAGGTAATATTGCATTGTTAAAAAATTAACTTAGCTTGCTATTCTACTGAAGCAAGAATATCCACATCCAAATGCTTAGATGTATAAACCAGTCCTCACATACAGTTCTTGTCTTAGCACAGTGTGGTAGCATTAAAACAAACAAACAAACAAACAAACAACTCATTTTTAAGAAAATGGTTTTAAGGGAATATGGATAGAGGATTATTTTTGTGCTTTTCTTGGGGGTGGGAGACCAACCTACATTGTCGTTTTAATTCTAGTGGGGGCAGGGATACAACAGCAAAAAATTGAGTGAACTCTCCTCCTCCACCCCAGGCATGTTTCTCTGCAAAAGCCAGTCTTGTTCTGAAAGGAAATGACCTGTTGAAACACGTTTTTTATTATTATTTATAAAAATTCTTGGATTTTATTAGTACAGGGCTCAGTGAGCCTTCTAGCTAAATTGTACAGTTATTCAGTGCCTAAAAGCAGAGTGGAGGGGGGAGACTAATTAGCATAGTTCTTACATCACCTCGGGAAATTCTTTATTTGCCCTCAGGATCCGCATTGCTGTGTCTGCTCAACACTGTTAAATATGACAAGGTCAGTACCCCTGTTTTTGTAACAATGAATGCTAACAAACTCAGGCTTCACACATAATGTCATTGTTTAACAAGGTCAACTGAGTTAACCGAGAGCATTATGCATGTAGAGTGCCAAGAAGACCCCATCAACAGTCAAATATACAATGTTATCATATTAGCATAAGTAGTGGAGCAACAGATGGCCCAGCTGTAAGTCAGACTTATCCCAAGATTCTGCACCAACCAACAGTTGAGCAGTAGAAGGATCTATACCATGGCCCAGAGGACACTGGACAGGGAAATGGGAGATGTGGTTTCCAGTCTCACCTTTGCCACTTCCTCTCTGAAGGCTTAGTTTCCACAGCAATAGGAGAAATCAGACCAGCTGTCATCAAAAGCCGGTTTATGCCCTCAAAGCCATGATTCTGAGGCAGTCTACAGGTTGAATGTATTGCCAGTATGAATTTCAACAGTAACATATTCTTAATACAGTGTGTTTTGCACAACAATAGGTTTCTAATTTTATTCCTTTGGCATTTGACAGAGAAGAAAGCTGAATTCCAACGAGTCTGGTTATCTCAGGTGGTGTGTGTGTAGGAACTTAGAAGTCTGTACAAGTTAAATAAAGTGATGACTGACATGTGCTTCTTGGGCCTTACAACATCATCAACACTATAATACAGTCTACTGAGTACTTCTGAGAAACTGTGCTTCAATTTCCAATAAGAGTTTGTGACCCTTTTTACAATTTTAGTGAAATAAACATTCTTTAATCCATTTCTCCAGTTTGAGAAATGGAGCCACTTCCAGTTTAGTCAGTGTTAGGATAATTTTAACTCTTGATCAACAATGACTTGCTAAATTTATGTTGTTCAAATTTGCTTTTTTTCTGTCATCACGCAACAAAAACAATTCATAAATATCAAATAAATACTATCACAGGGTGGAAATATAACAATATGCCTAGAAAGAAAAAAACGCAATATTCTATAAACATGAAACAAGATTCTTTTGGTGGAAGGAAGGGAAACAAGAATAAAAGAAACCTGTCTAATGGAAAAGTACTATAAAGTATTGTAGACTGGCATATAAATAAGACAAAAAGTATGAGGGAAGGAGTGTTGCTTTTAAATCCATTTTAGTATAAATAGACATCTTAGAAAACAATTTATTTTTAATGCAAATTGTTCTAATGTTATAGTACAAATTTCCTTTACATATCATATTGGTTAAATTACATCTTTTCAACCTTAATTTATTATGTTAAATTGTAAATGTTGTAATGGGCCTTTTAAATGCTTGATGCACTGTTATTATTCTTCAGCAAAACATTTCTCAAATGTGCAACATTATTTTAAAATAAATCCCTCAAGATGAACATAGTTGCTGGAGTCTCTTGAAATTTATGGCATTTAAGAATAGACGTGTGTTTCTTCAGTGCAGGAGTTCTTCAAGGGAATTTTTGACTGCTGATGCAAACGTTAGTAAGCAATGCACTTGTTTGGTTAAGACTTTTAGCCTTGACCTCCAGCTTTAAACCCTTGTCCTTTATTAATCACGTGTTTCCTGAAACAAAGAGAATATTTTCGGAGAGGGAAAATTGTTCTGGGACTGAAGGAGTGTTATATACCAAACAGACATGCCCAGATGACAAATAACCCCTGCATGATAGCCAGGGTTCATCCAGCTGGTCGGCCCCATATTTTGTGATTGATGGTGTTGATGTTCTAAATAGGCCTAAGATGTGCCAAGTATAAGAGCCATAACAAAGTCCTTCAGATTTATACTGTAGATAGAAGGAGGAAGCAAGAAGGCATGTTCCCAGCACATGGCAATTCTAAGAATGGTGTCATGATTACAAGTAACCTTGCAGGGTTTGTCTGGTTTCTTTCGAAGTGAAACAAAAACTATTTGCTGGTCAGGAATGAATAGGGTCACATAAGGTCTGTCTGAACCTTACGATTACTAAAATGTTTCTCTGTAACTGGACACCTTCTAAAGCTAGGATAGCATTGGAATCCATTGTAGGGATCAATACACTGATTTTTTCCTTTGCCTTTTGAGGCTTCTGAGAAAATAAGAACAGTTATTTGCTTTAAACAAAAAAAGAAAGTGATATCATGATATATATTGAAGCCATTAAATGCTTGAAGTAAAAAAACCTTAAAGAGTATTTAACCTAACCCTACTCTCGTACATTTAGGAAAATGAGATTTTTTTTTTTTTTAACCAAGGAGAGTCACAAGATCTCTAGTTTATTTTTTAAGGCATTTGTAAACAATCTTTAAAAGTAGATTATATATTTTTAAAAGCCAAACACTTATATTTGAGCTTATCAAGAAGAGTGATAATGATAGCACTTACTATTTTTAAATGAATATTAAATATAACTCATATGCATAGGAAGCTGTTGTACTGTTATTTTATGAGACTTTCATTAGTGAGAATTAATATCCTTATGTGCCTATAGAAATTATACTTGTGAACCTTCGAAGCACTTAAGCAGCAGCTCCCAGGAAACTAACCCCCACTCCTCATCTTTTTTATGAAATTGATTTTACTAAATTGATTCCACTGGGTGTTTTAAGGAACAGCCCTGGAAAACTTGTTCCCAGGATTGATGTTAAGCATGTTGTTCAGGACAATTTCTGTGCATTCTTTAGGAAACTTCTTTCTAAGCTCAGTATGCAAAATGGTTGTGGTTCTCTAAGTCAGTGTACTTAAGTTTATCATAGAGACCTGAGGCACGCAAAGCTGAGGACATTTCTTTCTTTGCATTGGCCTTTAAAAAGCATGGAACCTAATTTGAAGCTCATTTTCCACAACAAAATAGGGCTTAGCAGTGAACATTTTGGTTTCTAGTTCATTCCTGGACCCATTAGCTGTCCTATCTTTTCTTTTCATTGAGAATTTCTCACAAAATTTTGTTATCTTGCCATATTGATGTTTGTGATTGTCATGTTTTCTGGGAGCAAAAGAAGACATTGATTAATTAAAGTTTTGGTTCATTATGAAAACATGTCTTTCCCCATCAACTTTCAAAAATTTCATAAATGGGAAAAGTAATAAAATGCAAAGTTCATTGGATGGACATGGATGGTACTATGGCTTAATGTAACAGAGTATTTAAGATCAGAATTGTCAACTAATAAGGTAATATGAGGCTTATGTTATCATTGTTAGAATTCTGTTTCCCAATTGAGAATGGTTTTACCAGTCAGAGAAGCCAGTTAGATTCTGTTACCTAATATTTATAATATTTATGATATAAATGGGTATGGCTATATCTAGAAAACTAAAGTTGGTTAATACTGTACACAAGTGAAGAAAATCAAATCATGATATTATTACATTTTTATGACTCATATCAACAATGCTTGCCATAACATTAGCAAAAATGTTTAGAGGGACCAAGTAAATTGCAATCATTTTATTATGAAATCAGAAATCAGCTGATGGTATGGTACATTCGAGAAGGCATAGCTTTGTTTTGTTTTGTTTTGTTTTCTTAAGATTTTATTTGTTTATTTGAGAGAGAGAGAGAGAAAGAGAGAAAGAACATGTGCATACATGCACAAGTGGGGGAGGGACAGAGGGGTATGGAGAGAGAATCCCAAGCAGACTCCATACTGAGCATGGAGCCTGACATGGGGCTCAGTCCCCTGAGATCATGACCTGAGCTGAAACTAAGAGCCGGCTGCCTAACCGACTGTGACTCCCAGGAGCCTCCAGAAAGGCATAGTTTTTTAAAGAGCTACAGAATTGCTCAGTTTTGAAAAATATTCAGCAGACACATGTAGAATCTGATAATTTTCCAAAATCAGATGCTGATGTGTTTTATTTACTTTTTGCTAATATAATCATTTAGAAAATCTTTAAACTTACAAATCATGGGACATTCTATCAGGAAAAACATCCATAGTTCTAAGGATGAAATACTCCTCCTCGCTTAAAGGAACAAAAGTGAAATTTTCCTCTCTATTGTAGTTTTGAAAAATATAATGTTACAGTACTCTCTTTGGTTTTATTTTCATTTTTGGCACATTGCTGTTTCTGTTATTATGATTGTTGTTGTACTTTAAGAGTGCTTTATATTTGCCCATTTAGCCTTCACTGCAGCTTTCCAAGGCTGGGAAATATCTAGTTTCTCATATCTAGTTAACAAATACATAAACTAAGGTACACACTTGGATTCTTTTTCACCCATTATATAGCAAGAATGGAGTATAGCCAAGAATAAAGTCTGTGATCACATGACTAAGGACAATTGGCTGCAAGCGTGGGCTCAGGTCTCCATGAAAGGTGTGGCCAATCACGGTTAATTAGACCAAGCAACATAAATACATAGGGATATGACCACAGAAGAATTCTGCCACAAACTCTATTCTGAGTGGAGAAATTTTGAATCTCTAAATTATCTCTGGATGATTTTTAATACAGATAAAAGTGAAAATAAAGTCTCAAAAAAAAATCACTGCTGTCTTTTGCTAAGAGATCCTCCCACCAGCAAGATTGTGGATTTAGTCGAAGTGTGTCACAAGATGACCTGGAGCGTCATCCATTGATTCCTGAGCTTTTGCACCTTGACGTAATAGAATTTTGACTTCTATAATCAGTTTGTCCTGTTCACATATTCATTTTTAGCACTAGGTGACTGACTTAGTTAAAAAGACAACAAAAGCACCCACTCCTAAGATCTGAATTCTTGTTTCCTCTGAATTCTGCTGATTTTCTTTCTTATGTCAGGGTCTTGTGATTTTGGTGGGTTTGCTCAGTCATTGAAAATGCAGTTGCTCCAAGTTTCCTTGAAGCAGGGTTTATCTATTAATAGTATTCATAAGGATGTTTGCTTCTTCTTAACCTTTTCAGAAAAATTCTGTCCTGGTTACATAACAGGCTGGGAATGCCGACTCTGTTTGCTGCCCTAGGTTTGCTCCAAGCCCTGCTATAACCATTTCCCTCTGAGTTCTCCCTGTGCTAAATAAAAGAGGTTCTATTTCGTACCTGAGGGTGGGGGAGAGCGGGAGGGCCAGGGGAGTGGTTTCTAAAAAAAATTCCTCAAATACACATCATGATCTCATCCACTCCACCATCATTTTAAATCAACACTCTTTCATGATACATCCTCTTTAACAATAGTAAATATGCATGGACCAGCTATTAGAGAACTCATCAGTATTCCAAATTAGATTTTATTTTGCTTAAGGGTGAGTCTTTCATTCAAGTCACTTGTCAGTGTTGATGGAGTGGTTTCCACTCAACTAAACATCTACCTGCTTTCATAGTTTCACTAAGGCACCTATGAAGTCCCCTAGTTCTTCCCTCAGGTATCTTCCTCTGTTGCTGGCCTTTTATTTGTTTTCACTTCAGTTACAGTGAGTGTATGCTGTCTCCCTGAGCATTTTCCTCAGAGACTCTGTACTATTATTCCAAAGGGCCGAAACTTCTATTCTATCTGTCAAAATGGTTAATACATGAGTATTAACGTCCCGTTTTTTATATAGTAATTGAAAGGTTGCCTGCTGTGCACAAGACTCTGCTCTGCTAGCCTGGAACCCAACTGGACACAGCATTTGCCAGCCGCCTGCCGGGAGCGACAGTGCACTGAGATAGAAGGTGAACTCCGTCACCCAACAGGCGTTTGCCAGTGTCTGATTTCTGTGATTCAGGCATGTACCTTTTAAAGGCTCTTCATCCAACTGCAAATCTTCCCTTCACTCACCCACTTGTTTGGATTCAGAAGATAGCACTTGGCACAAAGAGACACATTCCCTAATAACGTTTTATTCTTTTCTGTCAGCCACCCTCTCTTTAATTCCCTGCATGTGGTGAGCTTACTCGAAGTCCCCTGACTATATATCCTGAGCCCATATCCTCGAATCTTTGTGTCCCTTTTTACCATTATCACTCCAGAGAGATTTTCTTTGTAATTTTGGTCAGCCCTACAGACTCGTCCTTTGTAATGATGTGTATTAATATCCTTTCCTTTCTATAGCATCCTGTAGGGTTTTCAAAACCTTCTGATTTTCAGCTTTTCTTCTGTGATTTTCTTATGGCTCCATTTTGCGCTTGTTTAGAGACTTTCAATCTGATTGACACATCTGTCAAGATCAATTTTTTGACCCACTTTCTGCTCAGCTTCTAGGATTCGTTTCAGCAGTACACTGTGGTTTATTCATCCTTCTTGACTTTCCCTACCGTCCAGACTCCTGCAGATCATTAACGCTGCTTTCTCAGCACGGTTGTCACAGCCATCATGGGGCTTGAGAACTCTTGCAAAGGTCTAAGATTTTTTGCATCTGTAACTTTTAACTGCCTTAATGACTTTACAAGGGTTTTTCTTCTCTGCAGTGAATAAACTTCTCTCGTTCTTTACAGGAACACTCATTATCATAATAATTCCCATGCTGTTTAGTTCCCTCTTGTTTCTCAACCTTACTTTTGATTAGTTTGTATTAATAGGTCAGTATGCTTGGCTTGTGTTTTAACTGTCCTACTCCTTGTGCCTCTTAGATTTTAAATCATCCCCATGGTGATGAGTTTGTATTTCTCCTTCCTCCAAATTGTAATTTTTGTCAACACAATTCCTATTTATCCAAAAGGTTTAGGCTTGAGCCATAAACCTAAATGTTGAAAATATCCAGCCCTAAATGTGTAACTTCTAATTTTGCTAATTTGATTGGAGAACTGCAGGAATTATTATTTCTGTCTTTGAGTCTTTAGAAGATAATTGTTTTCAAAGATCTTACATTTTACTACTCTCCTAAAGCTTAAGCTCATTGATGACTAAAGAGAGTAATTGGAATCTCTCTTATTTAACATCTTGGTGTGTTTGTGTTTATAGGCTGTTATTATGTCTCATTTCCATTTTTTTTTTTTTTTTTACTCTAAGTGAACATACCCAGTGCTCTGCACCTATTTTCCAGAGGATGACTTGTACAAACCCTTTATAATTTTTTTATTGTTGTTCTTTGAGCTCTTTCCAGCTTACTTGTATTTTAAAAACCATGTTTGTACATTCTACCACATTTTCTATAGTTCCAAAGAAAAGTGCAGAAGAAATTTAGTGCTCACACTGATTCTGTTACTCAATCTGCACTTAGTGAGTTGTCAGACCCCCTCACATCTCCTGAGAATGCCGTGGTGGTGGATCTGACATCCCAAGGGTTCCCTCTGACTTACCTGGTTCCCTTAAACAATTATCTCTTCCAACAGAGCATTGCTTTGCAAAGGAGTGAACATCAGGGTATACACTCTTCCATACCCATTTGGTACTGAAGAAGCCATACTATCCATTACAACTAGAAAATAACCAAGTTGCTTTTGTATTTAAAGTTTTTACAAAAGATTTCTTAGTTGGATGGCCATGTGAATTGGCATTCTCATATGAAGTGAATCTGGAAACATCTCTTCTATCAAACTCTGTTCAGTCAGTTCAATCATGCTGCCTCCGCTATTAAAACCCTCCTGGGTTCTCAGAGAAATGGTTTGGAACAGAGAAACAGCTGTACCTGTTTTGCCAATGTGCAAAAGAAATAAGTAAAATTGAATGAAAAAATGGGGGATGTAAGAGAATAGGAATGATTAAAAAAGAAAGTTAGCTAAAAATAGATATAGACTCCAACTAGCAGTAGAGAGATGTTAGGTAAAATGCAAATCCTCTTCTCAAAACTCCCTATCTTTAGGCTTATATAAATATAAACCTTTAGGTTTTCCATGAAACCATGATAATTCTTTTTTCTAGCAAAGGAACACTTATAAAAGAAGATACAAAAATTCTTTCCAAACAGTAGCAATTATAAAATTATTAGGAAGCACACTGATCTTTGATTTTCACCCAGAAAGGGGCATACCCCACGTATACTTGTGGAGGACTTAACTTCCCATATTTGTACCTTGTTTTACTTTATTCTGCAAGATTTAGAATTAATTTGCTCCATCATTTTACTGGTTATTTTTATTTATAATGACATTGGATTTTAAATTTCCACTGATGCTGTAGATAATGTTGAAGAGATTTTACACCAGCCCTTCCATTTGGATTAACAAAGGAATTGGCACAGATCTCTGAGTATCAATTAGGATTAGATGTAGAAAGAATCATAACAACAGACAAACAACCGTCCAGTAGAGCAGATATTCTACCACTTCTTAAAACTGCTTGTAGAGGAGAGGAGCATTAGCCAGGGATGCCGTGGCAGCTACTAGGGTCCCATCCACTGCAGTGGTCTAAGTCCTAGAGGATTTGATTTGTCTGTATTGATTTTCACAAAAGCTTTGATTTTGGTGAAAAAAGAAAGGTAGAGGTTTCTTTGGCATAAGCAGCTCCCATCTCTGCCCCAAATCCTGTCCATGCTCCCACATGCTCTTTCACAGGCCCAGATCAAACCCTGGCCTCTTTAAACCTCACAGTCTCTTCTAAGGCCTTGAAACAAGTTTATAGGGACTAGGGTAGAGGTGTTTGAGAGACAGCACCTGCGGGCGCATTTGTCTGTATTCTTCCTGCTGAGAGCCAGCTGGAGTACCGCAGCAGGCATCCATCCTTGACTGTCTCCTATCTCCTTGTACATTTCCTGCAATAGTAGGGACATCACATTCCAAAGACCAAGCCGGGGCCACTGTGTCCTCTCCTTACTTGGGAGTATTATTCCTGGTCTCCCAGGAGTTCCAAAGCTCTCCACACCAATTCTCCAAGATCCTAGTGACCTGCTCCAATACCCTAGGTTTGTTGAGAAGTTCACACAGGCATTCCCAGAATGCTGTTGTACAAAACAAAAGAGTACCAAACCTAAAGAGACTACGAAATGGGACTTGCTCTTTAACTTAGGAGACAAAGCAAAGATTGAAGTACCTATTATGTAGCACTCTACATGTTAGAGAATGCTGTCATTTCACTGGTGTCTGTTTTGTCTCCACAATTACCCTATGGTATAAGCAGGGGCAACGAGATTAATTTTTAGAACTAGTGAACCTAAAACTCAGAAGTATTAAGTGGCTTTCCAAAGTTAATTTCTCATAAACACAGACACAAAAATCCTCAACAAAACATTAACAAATCAAATCTATCAAATCTATCAAATCTCTAAAAAGAATAATGCAGCATGAACAAGTAGATTTTAAACTGGGACTGTAAGGCTGAAGTTTTAATACTTGAAAATTAATCAGTGTGATCTGTATTAATAATACAAAGAAGGAAAACCACATGGTCATATCAATTGTTGCAGAAAAGGCATTTGACAAAAATCCATCATTGATTCCTGATAAAAATATTTCAGCAAATAGGAAATAGAAGGGAATTTCCACAACCCAATAAAGAACATGAAAAAACCTACACCTAATATCATATTTAATGGTAGAAGACTGAATACTTTCCCCTTAAGATAAGGAACAAAGCAAGACTATCAATTATCACTACTCATACTGCCTTGTAGTAAGGCAAGGAAAAAAAAACAAAAGACATATACATTATAAAGAAAGAAATAAAATTTTTTTATTCTCAAATGATTTGATTATATATGTAGGAAATTCCAAAGATCCAAAAAATAGAACATCTCCTAAAACTAATAAGTAACTTTAGCAAGATAGCAAGATACAACGTCAACAAAGAAAAAATCAGTACTTTTTTTATTAAAAAAAATTTTTTTTTTAAGATTTATTTATTTGACAGATAGAGATTACAAGTAGGCAGAGTGGCAGGCAGAGAGAGAGAGAGAGGAGGAAGCAGGTTCCCAGCCAAGCAGAGAGCCTGATGCGGGGCTCGATCCCAGGACCCTGGGATCATGACCTGAGCTGAAGGCAGAGGCTTTAACCTGCTGAGCCACCCAGGCGCCCCTAAAATTTTTTATTTTTTTATAAACATATAATGTATTTTTATCCCCAGGAGTACAGGTCTGTGAATTGCCAGGTTTACACACTTCACAGCACTCACCATAGCACATACCCTCCCCAATGTCCATAACCCCACCCCCTCTCCTGGCCCTCCTCCCCCCTCAGCAACCCTCAGTTTGTTTTATGAGATTAAGAGTCACTTATGGTTTGTCTCCCTCCCAATCCCATCTTGTTTCATTTATTCTTTTCCTACCCCCAAACCCCCCACGTTCCATCTCCACTTCCTCATATCAGGGAGATCATATGATAGTTGTCTTTCTCCGAAAATCAGTACATTCTATGTAGTAGCAATGATCAACTGGAAACCAAAACTTTAATATATGTAATTTATATATGTAAATTAAGTACATGCATACTTAATTTATTATAGCTCCAAGAAAACACTTAGGTATAAACCTAAAACATGACAGAGTCTGTATGCTGACAATTACAAAAAACTGATGAAAGAAATCAAAGCAGATCTAAAGAAATATAAAAGCAATGTTCATGGATTAGAAGAATAAATACACTAATAATGTCAAATCTCTCCCAAATTAACCTAGAGATTTAATGGAATTCATAATTGCAGCAAGACTTTCTTTTTTTTTTTTAAGATATAGAAAAGCTTATTCTAAAACTTACTTGGGAAGGCAAAGAACCTAGAATAGGTTGATCAGTTTTGAAAAAGATGAATAAATTGAGGGAATCATATTAACTAATTTTATGACTCACTATATGGCTCTAATAATTAAGACAGTGTAGTATTGATGAAGAGAGAAACCAAACACATAAATCAGTGCAATAGAATAGAGAACACAGACCTAGATCTCACACCAAAAAATGGCTAGATGATTTTTAACAAGTTTGCAAGGGCAATTTAATAGAGAAAGGATCATATGTCTAACAAATGTTGTTGGGTCAACTGTGTATCCATAAGCTCAAAAATGAACATCCTGGGGCACCTAGGTGGCTCAGTCACTAAGTGTCTGACTTCAGCTCAGGTATGATCCCAGAGTCCTGGGATCGAGCCCCACATTGGGCTCCCTGCCCCACAGGAAGCCCGCTTCTCCTCTCCCACTTCTTCCTGCTGAGAGCCAGCTGGAGTACCGCAGCAGGCATCCATCCTTGCCTGTCTCCTATCTCCTTGTATTTCCTGCAATAGTAGGGACATCACATTCCAAAGACCAAGCTGGGGCCACTGGTTCCTCTCCTTACTTGGGAGTATTATTCCTGGTCTCCCAGGAGTTCCAAAGCTCTCCACAGCAATTCACCAAGATCCTAGTGATCATTAGTAGAATTAGTAGGACTTCTATTAAATGTGAGAAGGGCGAGGGGCGCCTGGGTGGCTCAGTGGGTTAAGCCGCTGCCTTCGGCTCAGGTCATGATCTCAGGGTCCTGGGATCGAGTCCCACATCGGGCTCTCTGCTCGGCAGCGAGCCTGCTTCCCTCTCTCTCTCTGCCTGCCTCTCTGTCTGCTTGTGGTCTCTCTCTGTCAAATAAATAAATAAAATCTTTAAAAAAAAAAAATGTGAGAAGGGCGAGATATGAAGGATACCTCTGCCTTGCCCATCCACCAAATTCTTCCTTGTATCTCTTCCTTGTACCTCTGGGAAGGAGAGCAGAGATGAATGGCCTCAGTGGAAGAGGATGAGCCCAATAGCAAATTACATGCAAAGTCATGAACACAACACTCTTTTCATCTCAGTGCCTTTAACCATTTGGGGTTGTTAGGTCCGGAATAACCTTCTTACCCATCTTGCTAACTCCCACTTCTTTAAGTTTCGACACAAAGTACTGACTCAGCTTATAAATATTATGAAATAGAACTTGGTGTAATTGTCAGAAAAGGCAAGATGTAAGAACTGATAATGCAGTTATTGGACAGTTTATGGAGATGGGGATTGATCCCACTTAAAAAGTAGACGTTTTCCTTATCAGCAGGAGATTTCTGTCCCAGAAATGTTATTATAATGTAAGTGGCCCACAAGGCTCATACTGTTATAATGCGTTTATGCAAGACTCACTAGGGTTATAAAAATAAAAATATTAGCTTTGTACTGTCAATACCAAATGTAAATATAGTGATTCTATGTGTTTCCTTGATTTGACTTTCAAGTTTTTCAAGTTTTTCAACTCACTTTTGCCTTCTCATCAAAAGGACAGAATGATCTCTCAGGGCTATTCCAGCCCCAAAAACCTGGAATTTCCCTTTTCTTTCTCCATGAAGCAGTCAGAGCAGGCATTGTGCATATATTACAGATGGAAACCAAGGCTCAAAGAGGAGACTTCCCTTTGAACAAAGCTGAACCAAGTACTGACCTCTTCCCACCTTGATACCTGCACCCATGAGCCTCCCATCATCCAACTATTGCAACATTAAAAACAATCATGTTTTTAAAACCAAAAGGATAACTTGATTTTAATGAGCTTTTAAATTTTGCCACAAAAGAACAACAAAATTTTTCTTCTGCAACTAAAATAAACTTAAGTTTTAGTCTGGAGGATTTGGGGGGAGGGTATTTCAAAATAGAAAAAAGTGTTGACCCAAATTTAACTACTGTGAGAATTTGGACCTTTTTTTTCTTTTAAGAAATAAGAAAACAAATTAGGTGTTTATGTAGATACTATGTTAAGGGAATCACTAGAAGTTTTTTTTAAGATTTTATTTATTTATTTGACACACAGAGAGAGAAATCACAAGTAGAGAGGCAGGCAGAGAGAGAGGGGGAAGCTCTCTCTGTGGGGCTCGATTCCAGGACTCTGAGATCATGACCTGAGCCAAAGGCAGAGGCTTAACACACTGAGCCACCCAGGGGCCCCAGGATTTTCAAAGTGTTAAAATATTAAAAGATGTTATAAAGTATTACTGGTTCTGAAAGTGCCATTATTTTTAAAATGGATGAGTTGTATAGATTATATTTTTAAAACTTAAATTTGATTGTAAAAATGTTTCATATTAAAAAGCAATATTATGACAGAAACCAAACCATGAACCCAGAAAGCTCAGAGAACTTTGCGTAAGCAAATACCTAAAACTCTACATTTAAGCATATCATATTAAAGTGCAGAGAATTAAAGACAGAGAGAATCTTGAAGCAAGCCAAAGGGGAGAAACATCTTTTTTATAGAGAAACAAGGATAAGATTTTACATCAGAATACCCTTCAGAAATCATGCAAGCAAGAAAGAACACCACCACCAACCTAGCATTTGGATCCAGTGAAATTGTCCTTCAAAATGAAGTAAAAAGAAAGACTTTCGTAGACAAACAAAAATTAAAGGAATAGATCTGCCTGGCAGGAAACGTTAAAAAAATAGTCTTCAGAGAGAAGGAAAATGATATAAATAAAAGACTCAGATCTATATAAGTAAAGAATATTACAGAAGGAATAAATGGAGAGGCTTCTCCATTCCCCCCTCTGAGGTCCTGGAGCCATGCCTAGCACTTGGATCCCCCTACCCATGCTGCATAATACACAAACACAATGGGCAGTTGGCTGGAAAAGAAAGCAGAAACAGCTTGCCCTCTTGACCCATAGCTACAACCTCTGCATTTATTTTTTTTTAAGATTTATTTATTTATTTTAAGAGAGACAGAGAGAGTGTGTGTGTGAGCAGGAAGAGGGGCAGAGTCAAGCAACTCCCCACTGAGTGGGGAGCCATACATGGGGCTTGATCCCATGACCCCAAGATCATGAACTGAGCAGAAACCCAAGAGCCACCCAAAGCACCCTGCAACCTCTGCATTTAAAGATAGAAACTGGACAGAGTAAGCTCTCCGGCTCGTGGAAGATAGGAATCTACTGCAAAGAAACTGAGCAAAGCTGTAAATAAGAAATGAAAATATGATTAAAGTATCTTCCTCTCAATTTTACAGGTGCAGATAATGTACGTTGTTATGTCTTATGCAGTGGAAGATTTTCATATAATTTCATGATGCCATTTAAGTTGTGGCATTATTTGGAGACAAATCATTCAGAATTTAAAGAAAATAAATAGAATATTTTAAGTATACACTTATAAGCTCTTTAAAAGTCAAGAATTATTAAAATCTTCAAACTAAGAATGAAAAGGCCATTGACTTACTGTATAGGTTTTAAATTCTAATAAGGTAAATGTCTGTTGCTATAACCCACATAAACAAAAAGCCCTTTGGGATCCTTCCCTTTTATTTTATAATGAGTAAAAGTTCTTGAGACTGAAAAAGGAGGAGACCATTGTGTTTCATCCCTAACTTAACAGATTCATTTCTTGCTATGACCTCACAAAAAGCCATTTTTATGGAATTCCAAAAACTTACACAAGTCTCTGACTTGGCCTACAGTTTTGGTCCATCTAGCTCAGGAAGCTTGTTTTTGATGACTATAGAACAATTGGCTACAGTTAGATTTTTTCCTCTTTGGCTTTTTGTCACTTATTATTATTTTTTTTTCTCTGCTCTTTTTTTTCTTCCCATTTTTTTTCTTTTTTCTTTTTTATTAAACTACTGAGGTATGATTGACATACGAAAAGTATTTAATGTGAGAGGTGCCTGGGTGGCTTAGTCGTTAAGCGTCTGCCTTCAGCTCAGGTCATGATCCCAGGGCCCTGGGATCAGGCCCCGCATCAGGCTCCCTGCTCAGCTGGAAACCTGCTTCTCCCTCTCCCACTCCTGTTGGTGTTCCCTCTCTGGCTGCCTCTCTCTCTGTCAAGAAAATAAATAAAATCTTTTTTAAAAAAGTGTTCAATGTATACAGTGTGTATATCTTTAGAAAAAACTGAGTAGAGCTTAATTAATCATATCTATATACTTATGGTTCAGTACAGAGCTAATAATATGATAGGATAAATATACCTTTTCTACAGAGTTCAATGTAATGTCTACGGTGATCCTACAATTCAGTCAGAACGGATTTCTCATTTTTGTACTCTTCCAATTACCTTTACTATATTCCCAAGGTCTCAATCCTAACTTCTGTTCTATTTGTCTTGTTTCTTAGAGATCTCTACTCCACTCTTCCCAGCCCCCACTCCCAGTCCCCCAGCCATTAGTCCTCATTTGCTTTTAGGTCTACTACACAGCTATCATTCTAGAATAGAAATGTCACTGCTCTCATAGATTAAATTAATTATTCTGAAAACTTTTTAATCAGTTATTGCTACAAAAATGCTGTGTAGCCATAATGCTGCATAACAAGCCCCCAAAATCTCAGTGGCAACAACGAGCATCGACTGTTTTCACTCTGCTTCGTCTCTAAGTTAAACTCAAGACTTCTCCATGTGTCTTTCATCTGGTACCAGCAGCTCTGTGGGGGATGCTCTTCTCATGGGACATGGCAGGAGAGAGAGAGAGGCCAAATAAGCATGTTTAAAGCCTCTGCTAATATTGCATCCACTAATGTTCCATTAGCCAAAACAAATCACATAGCCAACCCCAACATCAAAATAGTAGGGAAATGTATTCCACCTTCTCTAGTGGGAGACAAGCATTCACTTGGCAAAGGTGTAAATGCTTATGTTGATGACAGGAAAGATGTGAAAAATGGGAAGCAGTCGTCCAGTCCACCATAAAAACCCATGCCTTATTCATCACTCCTTTGTTTTGGTAAAGAATATCCTCTAGTAACTTCCTAAGAAAGGGTGTATAGTAGGTAAACTTTGTGAATGAGACATATTTGACAATGCCTTTATTCTGTCCTCATACCTAATGGATAAAAAAATCTCAAGAGCCTTGCTCCATTATCTTCCATTACCTAGTGATGATGAAAAGCTTCCTTCCAGGCTGCTGCTTGTTATTTTGTTTTACCCCCTTTCTATCTCTCTCCATATACTCTTTATCCTCGATGTTCTAAAATACTTCGATGAGACAGACAGAGGCAATTTTTCCTTTATTGTGCCAAGCTCTGGGCCTTCTCCAACTAACAGAATTTTTATGTCTTTCTGTTTTGTTGCATGACTCGTTTCTGACTTCCTTTGTCTACTGTTTCTAAGTATGGAGACTTATACCCCTCATGTGTGATGCAGTAGAGGCTGCTGCTTTCTTCAGTTTGCTTTATCAGTTTTCTGCATTCCATAAATTTCTTGAATTCCCTTGTCCACTGATGTTCTTTGTCCTACTCCCTTCATGTTGTAGAGTTGTAACACTTACAACTTTTTTGGGGAGGGGGAGGCTATGATTTTATTGGTGGCTCAGGAGGAGGAGGTAATAAAATGGTGTACCTGTACATAAAATGGTGTACCTAGTCATCATGGTGATTCACCAGTCTCAATGTTTTACTTTGCTGAATACTTTTTTGCATTTAAAGATAGACTATTTAAAATATTTGTAAAATGTCTGGCTCTACCAGAGAGTATAACATTTCTAAGGCTATTTAAATAGCCTGGCCATATTAGCATCCAGATTTTCAAACATAGTAAGTTTGAATGTGATTATTTACTATACAGAAGAATTTGAAACATTACCAAAGATAGCCAGTTTCTCTAAGGTAGCACTATGCAATAGAATTTTTTGCAGTAACAGAAATGTTCTCTGTCAGCACTGTCCAGTATAGTGGCCACCAGCCACATGTGGCTGTTGAACACTTAAAATGTGCCTGATGCTACTGAGGAACTGAATTTTCAATTTTGTTTAATTTTCATTAACTTAAATAGCTATATGTGGTTAGCAGCTACTATATTGGTAATGTGACATGCATCTAAAATTTCACTAAGTTCATGAAATTAAAAAAATATTTTTAGGCATATGTCACTGATGTAAAGAAAAGTACTCCTGAAAGGGATAGACATGAGAAATCTAATAAGATGTATAGGTAGTATAAAGACATGTCTATGACTCATACCACAAAATATATTCATTCACTCAGTAAATACTTTACGGGCACATACCATGTGGAAAGCACTCTGTCAGGTGCTAGGATTACAAAGATGCAGACCCACAATGCACCTGCCCCTAAAGATCTTTCAGTCTACTGAGGAATCAGACATGCAAACCAACCAAGAAATACAATCAGAGCATTGCTTTTCCTGCCTATGCTGGGAGTTGAAAAGAAAGTGTCCAATTATCCAGGACATGCAGCTAAATACTTCCATTGGTAGTAGTACTTGGATTTTGACTCGAGGCTGAGTAAGACTTTCCCAAGGGATTAATGGGTAGGATACTTCAGGCAGAGAATGAAGAGTACAGGTGTAGAGACAGGTTCCAGAAAGGCAAGCCTCTTGTTACTGCTAGAATCATTCTAGAGTGCAATTGTAACAATATTAGGAGATGAGTCTGGCGACTTAGGCAGGAGTAGCAGATTACTGCAGTGTGAGAACTATCCTCTGCATTCTCTCAGTTAACACATATTTTTTGACATTCTCCTAAATCTGTTTTCACTCGAATCATTGGCTCTATGAACTGCTTTTGAGTAGCTGGTTAAGAAAAAATTTTTTTAAAGTAAATTTTAACCTAACATCAACTGAAATGAGTACAAATCCCTAATCAGAGGACTCTCAATAAACACATTTAAAATAATGATAGAGGGATGCCTGGGTGGCTCAGTGCCTTTGGCTTAGGTCATGATCTCAGCGTCCTGGGATCAAGACCCACATCCAGCTCTCTGCTCAGTGGGGAGCCTGCTTCCCCTTCCCTCTCTGCCTGTCTCTCTGCCTACTTGTGATCTCTCTCTCTGTCAAATAAATAAAATCTTTAAAGAAATAAGTAAATAATATAATATAATATAATATAATATAATATAATATAATATAATACAATGATGGATATCATATTACAGACTCTTGCAGCTCCAGAAAATACAGAATTCAGCTCCAACATACTGCTTATTCCAGTTGCCCTTGCACTTTCCAATAAATCATAAATGTGCTTGTGCTAATTCTTTATGAACATCCACATCTAATCATCATACCTGCTTTTCAAGTTTGTGATTTTGGTTTATTTACATCAAAACTTTTTAAGGCTGCAGAAATTTGGGCACTTGGATAATTAGTTCCTCTAAACAGTTTTTTCTCCTAAGAATTTGAGATCATATCAGTTGCACACAAATAACATTAAGAAATGATAATTTTTGGAATGAGTTTTCTATGGAGAGGCAAGAAATACAGTTGAGATCTAATCTCAACTCTAAGAAGAAATCTAAGAAAAGAAATTGGGGGCGCCTGGGTGGCTCAGTGGTTTAAGCCACTGCCTTCGGCTCAGGTCATGATCTCAGGGTCCTGGGATCGAGTCCCACGTCGGGCTCTCTGCACTGAAGGGAGCCTGCTTCCCTCTCACTCTCTCTGCCTGCCTCTCTGCCTACTTGTGATCTCTCTCTGTCAAAATTAATAAATAAAATCTTTAAAAAAAAAAAAGAAAAAAAGAAAAGAAATCGGCCCAAGATTTCTTTTCCTTTTTTTAAAAGATTTATTTATTAATTTTAGAGAGAGAGCATGAGTGGGGGGTAGGGGCAGAGGGAGAGGGTGAAAGAGAATTCCAAGCAGAGTTTCTGCTGAGCACAGAGTCCAATATGGAGCTCCATCCCAGGACCCTGAGATCATGACCTGAGCGAAAAACAAGAGTTAGTCGCTCAAGTGACTGAGCCACACAAACGCCCCTGGCCCAAGATTTCTGTATGCTTTAAATTTCTCTTAACCAAGACATAACAATGCACAAAATATTATTTCCTGGTCTTTTAAACATACACACATATGCACACACAGGAGGAAAAATACCCACTAAAATACTCTCAATTAGAGTCAGTGGAAATAAAATCCTGGGTTAACACAGCGAGTTTAAAAAAAATAATAAAAAGTACTTACCAAGGAGTCATGACCCCATCCTATTGTTGAGTTCAGCTTTTCCATTCTAAATCCCTATTTTCTGTTTATAACTTACACCAAAATGTTCCTTTTGACCTTTGGGTCTGATATTTCTCTTGCCTCGTCTCAATCCAAAAGCGAATTTATTTGCAATTTGAACTAAATCTCTTCAGTTATTTCAGTTACTTGAGTTTGAAGAAAATACCTGCTTTGTGCTTTCAGAAATCGTTCAGGTTTTTTTCCATGTTCAAATAGCTTAAAAATGACTTTGTTTTGAAGCTGTAGGATTGGCATGGCTGTATTGAAGATCCAATTCAAAAGGAGTTGGTTACAAAATTTAGATTAAAGAACCAGAAATGATGAGGCTCCATAGCATGTAATTACGTGGAGGCACGTGCACCCCTTCCCCCACCAGCCATCCTACACAAGCTTGTGACAAGTCACAAGGTGAATAAGAGTAACTCAAAGAAAGATCAAAACTGACCTCAGAAGAATCAACTTGAAGGACATGTCCAACTTTTAAAATTTTGAAATAATAAAACAGCCCCAGTTCCCAAGCCCATTAAGGATATATACATATTCAAAGAACGTCCATGTGACTTTAGCTAGAACTTGGAGAATATAATGCAAAATACAGTACTGGGACTTGAAGCCTTTGGATTCTAGCTCAGCTTTTCTTCTGAATTTTATTTATGATTCCAGGTTGAGTCTCTAATCTCTCTTCATCATACTCTCTACAAAATGAAAGATGATTTGATATGTAAGTGCACTGGAAAGAATGAATTCTGCCATCTATGCTTTTCAAGGGCATTCATTTAAATAAGTAACTTAGTTTCACACCTACTTAAAGCCAAGCTCAATGTAAGTGCTGTGGATATGGAGATAATGAAGACAAAGATCCTCTCTCAAGAAATTCCCAATATGGAAGAAACTGATGAAGTATGATAGTATAGAATATATGTAAACAGAGGTTATTTTTAATAAAGGCAGACAATAATTTGGTTATATTATTTTTAACAAAAAGAAAGATAAACAAGCAAATGGAGACTAAGCAAAAGATATAGACCTAGACATAAATTTCTACACTCCTAAATTTTTCAAAATGGAAAATTTTTAAATTCTACATAGTCACATCAACCCCTCTTCACCCCTAGTCCAGTCCAAGCTCTCCAAGTAAACATCTGAGCTAAAGAAAATCAATGTGCTGCCTAAACAAATGCATTTTTAGAGCAAGTCCCTTAATTGTTCATTCATCTCCTTTCCAAACAGATTGTCACCTCTGAGCCACTTCTACTCAGAAACTATGGAGCACTCAAAAAAAGGTCATTTTAACAGACAATTATAGTAAAAACTTAAAGTAAAAAATTAGCTGTTCCCTCTGCCTGAACGTAAACTCACTGTCCTCCAGACTTCACTGCCCTGCACTTATACCTGCCTCTCCTAGAACGACTTCCTGCTTTTTCTAGTTTCTAAATTACTATTTTTTTCACATTTTGGAAATCATCATGCATCTGCATTCAATGGGATTATATACTTTAACATTTCTTTTTGCCTACATATGTCATTAAATTAATAGTTGATCTTGTGCTGATACATTGATTTGGTAAATATTTTTTTAACACCCGCTATATCTTTGTCAGGCTCTATGCTAGGCACTTGGGCCATATCTCACAGTCTTTGAAGATATATATACCATGACAATTTCAGAATTTATCAAACACTAGACACATTCAAAGCAGTGAGAGAATTTAGCTGGTGAAATCTGGATTCAAAATCTCTGACTTCTTGATTTGGATTTTTTTATATGCATATTAAAGTGACTTTTAAAAAAAACTTACAATAATGGCATTCTAATGAAGTGAGGTTTTGGAGCTGAGATGCAGTGAATACATTATAGTGTGTGCTATGGTGATGTGGAGTGGGTATCCACACAGATGGTTTTGATTTTCATTTCCTGCGAAGCTGAATCAACATGTTGTGGCTAATGTCTATGTAATTTAATGTATTGAATAAAATGTACCATTGCTCTCTACTGGGGGATAAAAGATCTTACTTAACTGTGGTGTCCTTGTGCTCTAAAACCACAACAGATATATTTAACAATCCTTAGTTATTAAAAATCAACCTAAGAAACTCTTTCCTTTTTCTTAGGAAAAAAAAGTTTTTGTCTGATCAATTCATTTGTGTTTTTTGTATCACAGAAGAAGAAGGGCAAATGTTAACAGAATTCTCTCACGTAGACTAATGAGTTTGCAGATAAAATTCTGTTAGGGTGCCAGTATCTTAAGATGTCCACAAATTGACTGGAAGGATATATGGTAAGAATCAACAAGCTAAGTTATCAGTTCCAACTGAAATAAACTCTTCCCAAGGTTCCAGGGCAGAGTAGACTTAAAGGACCCCCCCTTCCTGTGTCCCTTATCCATCTTCCTTCTAGGTAACTAGAGCTCTCACCTGATTCTCTGATTGTCTGAAGCCCCTCACTGCAGCAACTTACATGATACCATTGTCCTTTGGTTCAGTATGCTCATTTATTAAAAGGAAGACAGTTATCTACACCCCACCAACCTCACAAGATTTTTTGTGGGGAATCAGATTAGGTAACTTATGTGAAAACACTCATGAAATTGTTAAGTGAAGTTCAAATGTGCATCGTGCTTTAAATGGTATTATTTTTAAATTTTTAATTCCAGTATAGTTAACGTACAGTTTTACATTAGTTTCAGGTATACAATATAATGATTTAGCAATTCTACGCACTTATACTCATTATAACTACTCTTAATTCCTTTCACCTATTTCACCCATCCTCCCACCCACCTCCTCTCCGGTGACTATCCATTAGTTCTCTATACTTAAGAGTCCATTTCTTTGTTTGCCTCTTTTTTCTTGGTTCATTTGTTTTGTTTCTTAAATTCCACATACAAGTGAAATTTGTCGTCTTCTGCCCAATTTATTTCACTTAGCATTATACTCTCTAGATCCATCTATGTTGTTGCATTTGAAGAGTATAATTGTTTCCTTTGCTAAGGAGAAGCTTTTTATTTTGATGTAGTCCCATTAGTTCATTTTCCCTTTTGTTTCCCTTGCCTCAGGAAATGAATCTAGAAAAATGTTACTATAGCCAGTGTCAGAGAAATTACTGCCTGTGCTCTTTTCTAGAATTTTTTTTATGGTTTCTGGTCTCACATTTAGGTTCTTAAACCATTTTGAGTTTATTTTTGTGTGTGGTATGAGAAAGCAGTCCAGTTTCATTCTTTCTGTGTAGCTGCCCAGTTTTCCCAGCACCAAATGGTATTACTTTTATCATTATTACTCAGCATTTGGAGCATTCTGCTCCAAAATTACCTGCCCTCCCTTCCATCCAAACCGCCATTCCTATGAATTAGGTCAGTGATACAATTATCTGGCCTTACAAAAATGTGTGAATGAATGATAATTTTTAAAAGGGCATCAGAACTGATAAAATATATGGAGAAAAGTGATTTTCGTATATTAGTTCACTGGCCATTTTGCCACCATTATACGATGGTTAACAACCACTAAGAATTTTTATTTTGCCCACTCAGTTTCTTCCCCAGATCTCCTAGAGAATTATCTTCCCTTGGGATTTTGTGATTCAGAATTGGGAGAAAAAAGCTGAAGAGAAGAGAGGATCTTTGTCTATGGCTGAAGACAGAGTTTAAGAAGTCAAGTAACTCAAAGTGGGTGTTAGAGGAAAGGGGGTTTAAGAAGTGTTGCTAAAGTCTGTGTGTCCTCTTCAAGGAGCTTATCAAATGTAAGTAAAGAATTAGATTTTTTTTTACATTTCTGGTCTCAGATTGCTATACTACCTAATAAAACTGGACCACACGGGTCACAGCCTCATACCAACATTTATTTAACACTAAACTAATGCCAGATAATATATTTAATCACTCTTCACGCATTATCCTATTTAATATTTACTCTAATCCTTTAAGACATACTATTGCACCCTCTTTCATACAAAAGGAAAACAAAAGGCTTAAAGAGATGACGTAACCTGCCACAGTAACACAGCTAGTATGTTGCAAAGCCAGGACTTGAATTTCAGAGACTGACCTCTTAATCATTCACTGAACAATTTCATGCAAACCAGTCCCCCTGTTGATAAATTGTACAGCAGAAAGGACTTTGATCAGCTGTGATGAGGGAATAGGAGAGTAGAGAAGTGGAGCCTTTAGTTTCCCTTCTGTAATCAAATTGGCTCCTCGGGTTCAGAAAAGCAGAGTCACAACAGCCCCCGGTATCTGTAAGGTTAGTGACAACTTTGCTTTTTATGGCTAAAGCACCTGAATAATGGAGCACCCAATGGTGCATACAAATAGCTTTTGAAATAACATTCAAAAGGAGTACAAAGAACAAACACCTACATTCTCTACAAACAAAAAACGAAGCTGCCTACGTGAAATTAGGTTACCTGATTATGCTTAAAGCTGGGGCATTCCCAGTTACAGATATCTTTGTGACTGGTAAATTAATTCATGAGTTATCCCAAACTTAGACATTATGATCAGATACAGCCAGATTTAGATGTCTGCTTTAACAACAATGGAAAGGATTTCTTTTTAAAGGAAATTTATGTTCAAAGAAATTAGTACACAGCATGATGTCATGGGTAAAGTATAAACAAAATTACCAGATACTTATCTGATTTATGTACTATATAGTCTGCTAGTAGGCTTAAGTCAATTCTATTGTCTTTGGATTCCTAATAGTATCTAGTATGCTGGCTTACCTACATAGGTGACTATTGAATTAAAGAATGAACATGGGCAGCTAACAGATTACAGTACATAAGTTTCTTCAGTAGAATGTGATCCTTAGGTAACCATTAATACCTCCTTGCAAGGACAACTAAATTATTCCAGGCCCCTGTGGCTAGGCTCAAGGTGACAATGGTGACACTGGGCCTCTTTTGTATCATTCTTGCGTTTCACAGTTGCCTTTACATAGTAAGACATTATTTGCTAATAGCATATTAATAAACAGCTTCTTAAACACCCTCTGAATTTCTGGAAGCCCGTTTTCTATTGCTCAAAGCTCTCTGTCTTAACTTCTGCTTTTTCTCCTATTGTGCTGAGTTCCCATGTACATCTTACTCACTAATTCATGCTCACTAGTTTTGCGTGTAAGAACTGAGGCTTTGTATTTAGAGAGAACTGATGCACATCCTTCTTACTGAATATCTGTGTAGCCTAAGACAAGTTAAACATGTCCTTTTAAGCAACAGTTTTCTCATCTGTAAAATGGAAATAATAATAACAGATATTCACCTTTTCATAGCCTGTCTCATCTTTGCTCATCATCTATGGATTATGCCTCCATGATACCAGGTTTTCCTGCCTGCAAATGCACAGCGCCGGGGCCTTATTATTTCAGTGTAACTGTCATGTTAAACACTCCCTTAATTGGAACACTCAAGACCACTGTTAAATTTAAGTACTGCATGGTCAGTTAGCATTAAGTGGGCTGGGCTCTTATTGATTTCAAATTAGTTTAGAAAAGAGTGGCCATGAGGCATGTCCAGTTATATTTTAACCAGAATAAGATGAAAGGGGAGGAGAAAGATGAAAGTACAGACCCTGGTCATTGTGAGAAGGATAGTACCAGGAATTAGATCTCACTGGGAGGCTCAGTGACCTAAGAGAGAGGGGATGCCACATGACAAAATAAGGAGGAGATGACAGACTAACCTATTTTTTCCTACGAGTTTCACCTAAAGCTATTCTGGCACAGTGACAAGAACAACAGTAATAGTAACAGGGATAGCTAGCATTTATTGAGCAATTATTGTATGGCCAACAAGTACATATAAGTGTTCCATAAGAGTTTAAATTTCAAAGATTCTATCCCTTTGTCATAAATACATAGTCGTATTTCTCAGATCATATATTCTAATTTAAAATTCTGAAAATGTGGTCATTATAAGGTTATGATAAGTCCAGGGTGTAAGCCTCCTATGCTTCCACAAGCAGATTTCACAAGCAGGATATACCAACATACTACAACTGGGGACAACACACGAACACCTAGATTCTAATAAAAGAAAAGTCAGCTTTGTTCTGTTTTCCCCTAAATGACAGAACAGATGTTCTTAGAAAACAAGTTAATATGTTGAATAAAATATTTAAAATGTTTAAAATCCATAGCAAAGCTGTTAAGAAGTAAGGGGTTTCTTCAGAGGCCAGAAACAAGAAAACACGCACTGGAGGCCATTTTTGTTGTACAGTTAAATCTGAGGCTTCCTGGAGGACAGCTGATCATCCTAACCAGTGTGAGGATCCTGTCAGCCCGGAGGGTGATCAGCTGGACCTGGGGCAGCTAGAACTCCCACCAGGCTAATCACATCCAGGAGGATACAGCCTTTTCCAGAGCTCCAAGGAGGACTCCTCAGGCGCAGTGAAAAGTGGCCTCACAGTCCTTGCAGGAAATGGGCCCTATAAATGTCATTCTGCCCTCACCACTGCCTAGACTCCCTGAGTACAGCCCAAGACGAGCTCTACAACCTGACATCCATTCTGTTAGCCAACTGCAGAGGGACCACTGCAGACAGCAGTTTAAATGGTTGGAGCTGTTGGAGGTCAGAATCCTGGTGCCCAAGGAGCGATGCAGCTTCTTGAGTGTAAGGAAGCCAGGAATCCAAGCTAGGTCTCCTAGAAGACAAAGCTCCGTGAAGTGCATCTTCATTCACAGAGGGTATTTTAGTCTCCCAGGGCTGCCATAAATTATCACAGGGGCGGCTGAGTGGCTCAGTTGGTTGGGCAGCCAACTCTTGGTTTCTGCTCAGGCTGTGGTCTCAGGGTGGTGGGATTGAGACCCACATTTGGCTCCATACTCAGGTGGAGTCTGCTTGTCCCTCTTCCCCGTCTTCTGCTCCAGACACACCTGCATACTCTAACTCTCTCTCATCAAAATACGTAAATAAAAAAACTAAAAAAAAAAAAATTACCACAAACTAGATGGCTTAAAACAACAGAAATTTATTCTCTCATAGTTCTGGAGCGTAGAAGTCTGAAATCGAAGTGTTGGCAGGGTCATGTTCCCTCAGAAGCCTCTAGGGAAGAGTCCTTCTTTGCCTCTTCCTGGCTTCTGGTGACTCCTGGCAATCCTTAGCATGCTTTGTCTTGTAGCTGCATCACTCCGATCTCTGCATCTGTAACCACGTGGCTTTCTTTGTGTGTCTGTGTGTCTGTCTGTATCCTCTCTTCTCATCAGGACACCAGTTATGGGTTTTACTAAAGCCCAATAACCAAGGATGATGTCATCTTAATTAATTGCATCTACAAAGACCCTGTTTCCAAACAAGTTCACATAATGAGATCCCTGATGGGCACGGTGGATTTTGAGGGGGACACTTTTTCAACTCTTTTCAGAGGATATTTCTGTATGTCTGTGGCTGATGTGTCTTTTCACAACACATCACTGGTATCCTTTCAGAGTGACAGCTATGATAATACCTGAACAATCTACAAATTAGGGGAAAGCTCAGCTGAGTTAGAAATCCCTCTGTAACTGCCACAAAATAACAAGAACTCCAATATTACATTTGTTAATGAAAGAAAATGATAGCTAACAGATTCTTAAAATAATATTGTTGTAAAAATGGTTAGAAAGCCTCTATTGCCAAATGTATGATGAACTTTTTTGTTGATGATGATTATCAAGAATTTTAAGAGACTGTAGTTGAGAAGTCTCGACTAGGAATTGCATATAGGCATTTCAGGCAGAAAGGAAATCTGACTAAGCAATTCAGAAATATCTGGTTTAGATATTTCTATTTAATATCTTAATGTAGTATTAATATGTAATTTAACAACCCAGATATCCATCAACAGGAGAATGACTATAAAAATTGAAGTCAAACAGTTGAACCCCGTATAACAATAAAAATAGATGAAACTCAGCTATATTCGACAATATGAATTAATCTCAAAACCACAATGTTAAGCAAGAAAAAAAGCAAGTCATGGAAGCATACATATATATAGGATTCAGCCTACGTAGAGTTCAGAAGCTCACAAAATTAAGTGATTTCTTAAAGATACATACATATGTGGTAGAACTATAAGGAAAAGCAAGGAAATTCATAACATGATATTCAGGTTAGCAATTGCCTCTGAAAGGCAAGAGATGGTAGGATTGAGAAAGAACCAATGACATAAGAAAATTCAAAGATATTGTTCTAATTCTCAAGCAGGATAAAGGTACATTGCTGTTCATTTTGTGATTTTTACCGTACATTTATATTATACATACTCTTCTGTATATATTTCAGAATTTAAGAATCAATCTAAGGAAGACATGTATCCAGTAAGAGCTTTGTGTCTTTTTTTCATGCCCTCCATATGTGATTCAACATAGAGATTGTCTTGATGTTATTTATAAATTTCATCCTCAGTGTGAGAATAAAGGTTTTATGTAAGTGGAAGTACGATCATGAGAGTTTAATAATACCATGACTCTGGGATATAGGGAAGTCACACTAAATCAAGTTACCATCTCTTTGAGACACTGGGCAGTGACTGTCAAGTAGAAATAGAACAAGGACATCAATGGAGGGGGTGGAACTTCAGAGAAATTAGCCAAAGGTATCTTGCACCACTTCCTGTTATTCACAGCACAAGTTCAGAACTTCTCGAGCTTCGCCCTATCAATTGCCCAAGGTGCCCATTGTTGGAAGAGGTGGGGCAGGACAGCCAAAGATAGAGAAAGGCCAGTTTGAAGGGAAATAATCCACAGCACCTTTAAAAATAATTCTACTCACAACTTACAAGTAATAGATAAATAAGTCCTGGAGATCCAAGTATAGTGTAGTGAAAATAGACAACAATATTGTCATCATCAAACTTAAGGAGAGACTAGATTTTAATTATTCCCTCCACAGAAAAAGAAATAATGGTGGGGGTGGGTGCCTGGGTGGCTCAGTTAGTTGGGTGTCTAACTCTTGTTTTGGCTCATGTTGTGATTGTAGGACTGAGCCCCATGTCAGACTCCATGCTTGGAGTGTGCTTGAGATTCTTTCCCCCTCTCTCTCCTTCCCCCTCTGGTCTTCCCCCCATATGCTGATATATTTCAGTTAGGGGTAACTGGGTGGCTCAGTCAGTTAAGCGTCTGACTCTTGATTTTGGTTCAGGTCGTGATCTCAGGGTCCTGGGATTGAGCCCCAGGTCTGGCTCTCTCCTCAGTGGGGAGTCTGCTCAAGGGTTCTCTCTCTCCTTCTCCCCCTGCTCCTCCTCCTGATTTCTAGGTCTCTCTAAAATAAATAAAGTAGATCTTAAAACAATTTTTTAAAATATATTTCAATTAAAAGAAGAAAACAAAACTCTGGTCATACTAGCACAGAGACTCAATACCAAAGGAATCCTGGCCCCAGGGAAAGCTTCCAATCTGTTGTTCCTTCACTTGGTCTCAGGCTTCATTATGGGATGAGGGAAGCAGATATGGGAGCATTAAAAAATAAAATAAAGGTATATCTCAAAATCAATTCATGTTGTCTAAAAAAGAAAAAGTGAAGATACAATTGAAAACTTCTGTCTCCCTGCAACAATACTCTTACCAGAAACTCATCCCCAACCAATCTCTATAGCCTTATTATACACATTTCTTAATTTCGTCCAACTGGTAGAGTTCATGATAGTGACATGAAAAAAAAAATCTGGCACCAGGATAAAAATGTATACTTTCAAAACTTATTTAAAATCAAACTTTCTCATAGCTTGGTTTCTATTCATTTCAACTTAATTTCTTTCAGGACCTGGGCCAGCAATCACACTAATTTGCATGACCACCACTATTTAAACAAGCCCCTTAGTTCTCGATGAATGACCTTCTATATACTATCAGACTTTGGATGCATAAGTCAATTGCCCTTAGTCTGGTAGGCCTGGGGCAAGAGTGGAGAGGATTGACTGTAGCTACAAAGCTGCCAAACTAAAAGAGAAAGGAATTAAAAACAACCCTCCAAAAAGGAAAGCAAAACTAGTGAAATGAAATATATAGTGGACCTTACTCAAAGCAAGAGTATGTGCATATAACTTTTTTCATTGAGTTGCTCTACCCGGGCAGCAATATTTTTGTCTATAGTTGAGCCACCACCATTTCCAGCCTGATACCATTGTCCTAAAGGTCAGTAATCATTTATTTAGGCTGACTGAGGAGTCTCAAAGGAAAAAGGGTAGCAGTGCTTAAGCAGTTTATAACATAAGAGGAAAAATATATGAGGCAACACCAGGGCAGTATGAGAGCCTTCCAGCCAGTCACTGCCTTGGTTACTTAAAATATTATGTATTTCAAAACCATCGCAGTCCATATCTTAAGCAATTTCATCCCCATGGATCAAGAGCTGTAACACCATTGTTTAAAGCTCATAGGGGAGGTGACTAGAATGTATATACTTGCACAAGTATGGATCTGTCTTTATGACTCATAAATATAACTACAACCAAGAAATGCTACCCATCTCTCTGCTGTGTCAATGAATGGGGCCAGAGGGTGAGGTATGCACCTTTCTCTCTTAATCTAATTGCATTCCTTACCTGGCAGTACAGCCTGAAAGAGAAGAACAAGGCTCTGGAGGCAGACATACTTAGGTTTTTATGTCTTGGGTCTGGCTTTGCAACTTAACAGCTCTGTAATTTTCAGTACATAACTTGTCCTCTATACATCAGGCTTTTTTCATCTGTGAAATGGAGATATTAATAATAAAGCTTAAATCATGTGAAATTGCAGGTGGCAACCATTTTTAACTTAGACAAATGCCATTTTCACATGGTTTTACCTGATAATATCTACCCTACAGGACTGTTATAAGGATCCTCTGAGATTATAGCATTATTTGAATTTTCTCTCATCACGATTTTCCTTATTCATTCTACAGTTTATATAAACTCAGATGAAGAAATGGAATCCACATCTACAGAGAGCATTATACCTGAGTAAGTAGAGTATGTCAAATATTTTACCTTCTCCTATGAAATTTCCTGTTTGGACTTCATTTAAGCACCAACAGAAGAGATTCTCCTTGTTGAGATTCAAGAAATATAGTGAAGAGTTGCCTTACCAACTACTAAGGAGTAGAGATATTCAAACCTCATGCTGTCAGAGCAAAATAAATATTATTTTTCCTCCATAAAATTGAATTAAGTTATTAAGTCAGCATTCTTCAGATCTTGGACTCTGAAGATCCAGGGTTGTACAGGCATCACTGGGAGTCCTTTAAACAGGAAATTTTTTAAATATAAAAGTTAATTTTAATATAAAATTAATATATTAATATAAAATTTAATATAAAAGATAATTAAGTTAAACCAGCCCCTGTTTTATCCAACCCTAATTGTACTCTACAATAAGAGGTAGGATCAGAAACAAAAGCAAAGCATAAAAATACAACAACACAATCTAAGGCATAAGGACCCCACAACTTGGGAGTGTTTAAGGGGTTAGGCTATGACTCCACAGTATCTTGTCCAAGCAGTAAATGGTACTTATACCAGATTTGCTTTCAAAAATAATTGTAGAAAAGGGTAAAGATAATGAAAGGTTTCAGTCTGTTTAGTGCTGACCACTTCTCAAATGCTATATGCTTTGCTAAATAGTCTCTCAAATTGTAAGGCCACTTTCACTTCCAAATAGCTCTTCCACTAAATTCAGAAAAAAAGTGGTCCTACTACTTCCATAGTCTGTGTCTGAGCCCTAAGAAGATTGGCAGTCACCACAAAATATTACTAAAAATATCTTAGATTCTGGCAAGTGCTATCACATTTTTGCCTTCTGAATGGCTTCTCTGAATTTTAATTCTGAGGACATTTCAAGAAAAATTTAATTTTCCCTTCTCTGATTAATTTGCACTTCATTTTTCATAATATTTTCTAAGAGGTACTTTAAAACCAAAAAAGCAATGAGCCCTTTAATATTTTGGGTCTGTGAATGAGTAAGCCATATTTTCCACAAAATAAGTGGATTAAAATTAATTAAATGGCGACATGTTTCCAAATTCAAAACTCTTATAGACTGATACCTGGCAAACTCTCTTTATTCATTCAGATGTCACCTATAATGTGCAAAGCTTTACACTGTATATTTTGTGGGTATAGAAAAGTGGGCAGAATATTGCCCCTGTCTTCACAGAGCTTACCACCTCTTGGAGAAGGAAAAGGATTCCAAACTAAAATAAAATGTGATAAATATGAAAGAAGTGGGATTCAAAAAGCACAACTGTGAGTCTGAACCATGAAATTGTCAATCACAACTGGGAGTACCAAGGACAGTTTCCTGAAGAAAATGCCAATTGATATGGGTCTAAAGAATGTGTGGAGTTTTAACAATAAAATAGGGTGTGAAAGGCATTGAAGGCAGAGGTTAACATGACCAAAAACAGGAAGCTGTGAGACTATGTTTTATATTGGAGGAAGCATAAATAGATTGGTGTGGCAGGAATAAAAGGAACTTGGCAAGAGGAAGATGTGGTAGTAAGTTTACCTGGTAAGTTGGTCCAGATTATAAAAGGTCTTGAATGCCTTGCTAAGGAATTTAGAACTTTTTTCACTTAATAATGGAATCATGGAAGGGTTAATTGGGACATCTCCATTGAGATATGGAGAGAATGGATTTGGGGAGAGCAATATTAAAAAATAATGATGGCCTGACCCAGCACAGTGGTAACTGGGATGAAAAGGGGCTGGGAAAAGAAACACTTCCAAGATTTGAAATAACCTGGATAAACTAACTCTCTTAAGATGTGTTCAAAAGGATGCATAGAAGGGTGGGAGCAGAAGTCTAGAGTGACTCCTGGGCTTCTCTATAGCCTATGTAAGACAGGGACCACCAGAGATTAGCAGAATTAAAGAAAAATATCATGACCTAGATTTGGAGCATTTGACCTCCAGGTACCAGGTAGATATGGAGGAATGGCAAAAATACAGTTGAGAGCACTTCTGTTTCTCAGGGGGACAGGGCCAAAACTAGAGCCATGATTTAGACAGGGCAAGAGAACCAGGCTAACTAACATTGGTTACACTCCTTTAAATCAGTATTCTTTCAATATCCAATTACATTAGTTTGCTAGGGCTGCCATAACAAAGTACCACAGACTAACTGAATTAAAAAACAGAAATTTATTTTCTCACAGTTCTTGAGATTAGAAGTCTAAGATCAAGGTATCAGCAGCGTTGGTTTCTTTTGAGGTCTCTTTCCTTTGCGCATAGAAGGCTGACATCTCCTGGTGTCTTCATGTGGTCTTACTTCTGTACATCTCTGTGTATAAAGTTACTCTTCTGGGGTGCCTTGGTGGCTCAATCGGTTGAGCTTCTGCCTTGGGCTCAGGTCATGATCCCAAGGTTTGGGGATCCAGCCCGAGTTGGGCTCAGTGCTCAGTGGGGAAGTCTGCTTCTCTCTCTCCCTCTGTCCCTCCCCCTGCTCAGCCTCTCTCTCTCTCGAATATATAAATAAAATCTTTGAAAAAAATAAAAATTACTCTTCTCATAAGGATACCATAATATGAATTAAACCCCACCTTAATGACATCATTTTAACTTAATTACCTTTTTAAGGACCCTATCTCCATATATAACACATTTTGAGGGCCTGAGGATTAGGACTTCAACATGTGAATTTGTTGGAGATGGGGAATAATTCAGCCCATAGTCAATGTTTATTGAGAGGAGAGATAGAGCACAGTGTAGAAAAGGGTAGAGAAGGAAAATCACATGTGACAAATGAGTAATTCAGCTTATCTTTGACTTGTACACCTTGTTTAGCAAAACAGAAGTCCTGGAGACAACTTCAGACTCACCTTCCCTAGGTGACAGTTTAAAATAATCTATTGGTAGTTAAGGATGCTGGATTATTTGAAGGACTTAATAAACTGAATCTGACATGTACATGGATGAATCACCTACCAGATATTCAGGCACACTACACAGCCAGAATAATAAAAACAACAGATAAATATTCTAATGGATTAAAAGTCTAGAAACAGACATCTGCATATATGAGAATTTGATATATGATAAAGGTGGCATTACAAATCAGTAGAGATGTAATGGATTTTTAGGAAGGCTGATAGCAAACTGCCTTATTATATGGCAAAAAATCTGCATGATATACAAAAATGAATTCTAGACGATTTATAAAAATTACTTGGGCAAGAGAACACTATATAGTTAATAAAAGTATAGGTTATTTTGAGCCAGCACATATTGATAGGCATCTCTGAAGACAACTGGGTTAGTCTTGCTTTAAATTATCATTAGACCTTCAGAGTATGTCATGCTTGCTGCTGGGTTTGAGTGAGGCAGTAATGGGTACCAGGTATGCAGCATGTCAAACAGAACATCAAAATTGGATTCTGAGTTTGAGTTGGTCCTATGTGAAGAGTGCAATGTGAAGGTCAGAGGGATAGAAAGCATTGGGAATCCATAGCATACAGTAGCATCATGGTCACTCAGATTATCACCAGTGGTGGCATTGAGTGAAGGTAGAGATCAAGGAACTGGCAGATAAAGTGGCTGTGGCACTTAATTGCTAAAGTGACAGTAGGTGATTACCGAGATGATGAGGTGGAATGACTACTTAGGACTGCTCTGGAAAGTGTATATAAAGAAGAAGATAAGCATAAAGTCTTGATTTTCCAACCCAAAGCACTGGTAGAGAACCAGAAAGCCTCTGTGGTGCCTTATTTTCTTATCTCATGTAGGGACAGGGCATACATGGCTGAGAATCAGGCCAAGGCTTGATTATAAGAATGGAAATTGCTATTTCATTTAAATAAACCAGTCTACCAAGTCTCGTTCACTAAATTGGGAGACTAGTTGGGAAGGAGTGGAGCACTGATGATTGGGGTGGAATATTTAGACAAACACAGGCAAGGGTGATAGCTTTAAATTCGTAGCTATCTCTAAATCATTATTGCAGGGGCCTTGATTGAATTGGTATCCCACAGAACACCACCCCAGCCCAGTATCTGTGACATTGTGCTAAATGGATCTTATGAGTGGGGAAAAGCAGGCACCTCAAATGCTTTAGTGAGACATATGTCCCAGAGGGAAATAAACCTATGGAAGCTCAATTTTCTACCTCATAGGGTGGTTTCTATGAGTCCACTGCTCTGATCATTTAGGGTATTTCTTTTAAAGAAAAAACATACTGATACACCTTGATCCTCCCCTCATGAAGAGAAAGGCACAACATCAAGTGGACTTTCTTAGATTTTGGAGGCAGCATATATTTAAGTGTTCTGCTTTGACATTTCATTGTCACACTCAAACATAACAAAAAAAAAGTGCACCAATATTAGAAAGGGTGATGGTGGACAAGATATGTCTAACCTATTTGTAGACGGTAGTAATAACCAGAATAGTTGTTACATACTCTATTAGTTGGTCAGTTGTTGTACATTAATGTATCATCAGCAGGATGAACGTAAAGTATATGCACCGTGTGCATATGTGGGTGTGAGAGAGACAGACAGACAGACAGACAGACAGGGACAGACACAGAGACAGAGAGGGAAGGAGAATGAGAGGATATATTTTAAGGTACCTTATTCAAAATACTGAAACTTATAGGACATTGATGTCCATTGGCCCTTCCTTAAGTATTTTAAGATCTTGCCATTTAAAGTGAGGCCCCCGGGGCGCCTGGGTGGCTCAGTGGGTTAAAGCCTCTGCCTTCGGCTCAGGTCATGATACCAGAGTTCTGGGATTGAGCCCCGCATTGGGCTCTCTGCTTGGTGGGGAGCCTGCTTCCTTCTCTCTCTCTCTCTCTGCCTGCCTCTCTGCCTACTTGTGATCTCTGTCTGTCAAATAAATAAATAAAATCTTAAAAAAAAATAAAGTGAGGTCCCCAAATCAGAGGGATCAGCATCACTGGGTGTATTAGAAAATCTCAGGCCCACCCAGAACTACAGAATCAGAATCTGTATTCTAACAAAATCCCAGGTGATTTTTATGCAAATTAAAATTTTAGAATTTTAAATATGTGTTTATTTTGGAAGATGTATCAGACATGGAGAAGCTTATGTGTGCATCCTTACAGCTTCAGGGGTGCTGGTGCAGTCTGAGAAGTTCCCACTTGTCACTCTAAACAAAGCCTTATTAGGCTTTCACCTGTGTACTTTTCCATGAAGGTTTTGAACTGAAAGGAGGAAAGCTGAATGAGAACAAATCGGTAACTACAACAGAAACTAGTCGTAAGTTTCTCACCTTTGCAATTTGCCTCCAAAAATTCTAGTTCTAGAAAAAACTTTCCATCTTTCTTCTTCAAACCCATACATATATTGACCTAGAAGGCCACCCAGAAAGTATTTGCAGATCAAGTACCTTGAGGTCTTCACATGTACTATTGTCTTTAACCAAAACTCTCTTTCCACAATGTCTCCCTGCTCTTCACTAGCTAACTCCTACTTGAGTCTCTCAGTCTTAACATCTTCTGATGAGTAGTCCCTGACTTTCCTTCCTCATCCCATCCCACCCTCTGTACTCACTTAGTGAACCCTTGTAGGAGCTTCCAGATCAGGCTTCTGTTCTGGAACAGAGCACACTGAATTGAAATTCCCTAAAAGTTCTTGAGGGGAAGGGAGGAGATGTCAATCACTGTAACTACAAGGTATATGCAGAGGCTGTCACTTTGCCCATGCTTATATTTGCTTACTGGGTAAGAAATAAATAAATACAGGAAAACTTACCCAAGATTAGACAGCTGGGGCCACCCTGTGACTGAGCCTCTAAACCTGATGGGCTCTACCCGTGAGTACTACCCTGTGTTGCCTCTAGGCCACCTACTAAATAACCCAGAGTAAAAAGATTACAAAGCAGATTCATGACATGTATTTGTTCAGTTTATTTTATGCAGAAAGTGCATCTTTTTACACATACAATCATGTTACCATCACCACACAGATTTCTAGTATCTTTGAAGGAAAAGAGGGGTGGTTTTAGAAAGAAAAGCTGTCCTTAGAACAAAATATTTGTAAGGAAATGGTTATGAGACACAGTAAGTGCCTTGAAAGATAGTTCAAATATGTATCATAGCCTTCCTTTGTTATGAAAAAAATTGCTCTAACTCCAACTTTCTTCAATCATTTAAAATAAATTCGGGAAGCCTGGGTGGCTCAGTTGGTTAAGCGGCTGCCTTCAGCTCAGGTCATGATCCTAGCGTCCTGGGATCGAGTCCCATATCGGGCTCCTTGCTCGGCAGGGAGCCTGCTTCTCCCTCTGCCTCTGCCTACCTCTCTGCCTACTTGTGATCTTTCTCTCTCTGACAAATAAATAAAATCTTTAAAAAAAATAAATAAAAAATAAATTCTTAGACTTGTTTTCAGAAGTGAGTGCTTGGGTAGGTGATAATTCACACTTGATCCCCTTTGGTAGAAGTATGTATTTCTTCCATTTTATGTTTGAACTTGTTGATTGTGGTAGCCGGAAGGCTAAAGAACATAGTAATTATTTCTCTCTCACCCTGGCACACCTTCCTTTTCTCTCTCTCTCTCCCCATCTCCCTCTCTCCTTTTCAAAGTATAAATGTAACTTTAGGCACAGTTAGTTCTTGGTCTGATTGCCAGGTTTTCCAGTAATCACATCTGAATTTTTTTCAATATGTGGGCAATTTTCATTATTTCAATCCAGCAGTGACCTTTGGAATTCCAGAACCATTTCCACTCCCCTTCCTGGTGCCCCCATGAAACTCAGTAGCTCAAACATCTGAGGAACCTCTGGGCATTTTCACATCTGTTGGCATAGAGGATGAAGACCAGCGTGTGGTAGATTTTCAAACAACAGGTGTTGAGCTTAGGGAAGAGTTTGCCAGTTTTTGAGGAATGGGGAGAAGCAGTACTTAATTCTTAGTTTCCAAGCTCTTTAGAAACACTTAGAAAACAAAGTTAATCTGTTTATAGAGAGCTCACATTGAAAAACCACAGTAAACAATCACTAAGTAAAGGCAGACAGGTTTTTGGTTTCAAAATCCTACATTTTAGATCAATTTTCTATCCAAAGCAACTCAGTCTTTCAGTCTGGGGTTATGTCTCCTTGATGCATCTTGAATCCATGGAATATTATTTATACAAGGGGTGGCTTCCTTGTTCTTATGCCAGTTTTCAACAATGTAGTACACAGAGTTGAAATTCTTTCCAAGACTAATTAGCCCAATAGGTATTTACTAGGGACATGCAAGAGTGTGAAATACCATCTAGATGATCTGCCTTATGAGAGTCTCTGGAATCATTGCTTGTCTTTCTCACTGATAGTAAAGACTATAAATTACAGAAACAATAGAAGCACTGTGTTTAACCCAAAATATCACTGAAATCCCATTTTAGGAAAATCTGTTTCTTTCACATTTTCTCAGAGAAGTACAAAGTGTTGCTTGGTGTGCAGTTATCTGCCGGTATAAATGGTATAAATGGATGATTGCTTAAATACAGCTTCTTTTAGAAGAGAGTTAGAGGACTTTACAAAAGCATCAAGCTGTGCTTGCCGTACAGGTGAGCCTCTTGCAAGTAAATAATTTGACTTGATTGTTAGAAACATTTCTTATCTCCTTATCCAGTTAATTACTGTATTTCTAATCTGCTTTTTATTTTTTTTATTTTTTTTTAATATTTTTTATTTAATTATGCAACAGAGAGAAATCACAATCAGGCAGAGAGAGAGAGAGAGAAGCAGGCTCCCTGCTCAGCAGAGAGCCCGATGCGGGACTCGATCCCAGGACCCTGAGATCATGACCTGAGCGAAGGCAGTGGCTTAACGCACTGAGCCACCCAGGCTCCCTCTAATCTGCTTTTTAAAGATCAACTGGAGTTTGATACCTTCCCCATATCTTAAAAAAAATTCTTTATTAAGAATGGGAAGATAGGTGAGAGTGTCAAAGATAAATGGTCATCTTCATCTAAACATCAAGAAGAAATACCTGTCCTATCCTTATAACATCCTGACCACAACCCTCAACTGGCCTCTGAGGCCTTGCAATAAATATACTTTATGTATCCCATAGATTTGGGAGAGATGTTTATCTCAAAAGATCATGTTCAAAAAAGCTTCAGTTTGTCAAGACTAATGATTTTGAAGACATGGCTTCCAACTCAAATTTTCCATAGTACTATGAAATCAATGAGCTGGCCCTTTCACTGAACACCACTAAATCCTTTTATAGAGGATGAATTTTCTCTGACCCCAAGTAGTGAAACAATCCTTGTCCTTTTGGGTTACCTTTTTAAGGTAAGCTGCTGATGCCTGCAGATGAAAACTTTACATTCTCGCTTCTGCTTTCAAGTATGGGAGTGCCTATGCACTGTAGATTCTCAAATGTTTATATCAGGTTTTGTTAAGCTTTTGACGAGAAGGTTTTACAGACCTTTGTGATCCTTTTTCTCATTTGGTTAAAATTTGCTATTAATAGACCAAAGTCATAAAATTCAGTGTATTTTATTTCTCTTAGGAAGGGTTTAGCCTACCCTGCCAACCACCAAGCAAGTACATTCCACTGTTGGAGAGGAAGACCAGGGAGGAATGTGGGTGGCTTAGGGGAAATCAGTCCTCACTAGAGAATAAAAACCATTCAAAGCAACTGCCTGTGTGATAGGTCTATGGTCTCATCTTCCAAAGACAAAGCCCTGCCATAGACACGTGGACAAGCCAATCCAGATATCATAATTAATCTCCCAGTTGGCATCCAGACAGACTCATGTATTTGAAAATATTTCCCAAATATTTTTCTTAATTTGGCTTCACCATTGTTCTGTGAGGCAAGTCAGGAGAGCTCTTCTCTTTTTCACAGAGGGGGAAATTGACACCAAGAGAGATCACCAGACTAGCATAAAATAGCCCATCCCCCCCGTCAATTCAATATTGGTAGGTATTCCTCACCTACCTGAGCCAAATGGCCTTCACTTTGTTACTCCCACTGTTTCTGGATCTTTGTAATAAAAGTGAATCTGTTTCAACTAAAGATATAATTCCAGACCCTCTGGCAGGCCTGAGTCTGAAGAGATAACAGAGATCCAGAAATGGTGCGGGAAACTACTGGAATTTCCATGGAATGGAGTATCATAAATAATAATAAATAAATAAATATATATATATATATATATATATATATGTAAAACACATAATATATCTAGACACTACTAGATTTCTTTTATTTTTATTTTTTACCATAATAATTCATCTTCAGTCATCTACTAGCAAAGACTATATTTTTACTCACAATATCACCAATTTAACAAAGATAACCATTTCATAGTAGAAGACACTGTGGCACTATTTTCCCAAGATGGCCATCTCAGTATCTCTGATCCCACAAAATCTTCTAAACCTTGCCACTCCCATATTCAGAAGTAGAATCTAATTATTCTCTTACCTTATAACCAATAAAATGTGTCAATAAAGTAAGCCTGAGTGACTACCAAGTGTAGGTTGGAGAAGATGTTATATCTCCCACTTGTCTTGTTGGAACGCTTAGACTGAATCCTGAGGCACAATTATGTGTGATCAGACAGGCCTGAGGCCACCCTACTGTAAGGTATCCCAAACTAGCCCACCAGGAGGGATAACTTAGAGGAGTCCTGACACCCTATGAAGATGACAGGTAGAAAGATGGAGAGATAGAGAAAGACATAGGGAGAGATGCTGGCCTGCCCCCAGCAGCTACAAACCGTTAGCTACTATAACCATCTAAAAAAATCCCAAGCTAGATCACCTAGCTGAGCCCATTCCAAGTTTGTGACCCACAGAAACTATGAGACAATAGTATGATTGTTGTTGCTTTAAGCCATTAACTACCAGGGTGATTTGTTATGCAGCAATAAACGGAAACTGTTCTTTATAACATAGAAGAAACAGCCTATGAGTTTATTTCTCTGAGACTTTTATAATCACTAGCAAGATAGGAATTACTAGATCGGCCACCATAATACTCACTTCCTTTTGTTCCTTTAACTTGAATTAGTTTCATAGAAAAACTTGGAGATACTATGGCTTAATAACATACACACACCTCTTATAACACCAGATTTTGCCAGCTTATATTCATCTGACAGTGTCATCTTCAAGGCAGGCAATGCTTTTCTGGATCTAGATCTGATTTAAATTATACTATGTACATGCCTTCCACCCCTAGAAATTCTGTCACTTTCTAGATGTAGGAACAATATAGCATCACATTATCTCCTCACTAGTTAGCAATAAGCTCTACAGAATTTTTTTCTCATTGCCCTTGTCTTATTTATTTTGAAACATATTTATTTTTACGTAAAGCTGAATGTACTGACACATGCTGTACCTTTCCCTTAGAAAAAGTGCAAATGCTTAACATGGCAGCTGTGTGCATACAGCTGATATGTTCTACTGGTGCAAAACAGATAATTTCTGCATTTCATACATCTTGCCTTCTCAACTAGTTTGGCAAAGTGGGTGTTTGGGATTGCTGCCTTCTTTTCTCTTCCTTTTTTTTTTTTTTTTTTTTTTTTGGTCCCTTTCAAAGCCTAGGGGGAGAGAGTGAAAATAATACCAAGTCAATTTTAAAAACCAAACCAACTAAAAGAGTCTGCTGTTTAGATATCCTGCTATACAAGGGTGATTATACTCATTAAATGTTATATGTTAGAGACATCCAGGTTTGTGGCAACTAAAATCAAAGTCAGTAACTTTTACTTTTGCATTTTTCATGAGGACAATGAGAAATTGCTCTGGCACATCAACAATCAGTCATGTCCTTAATAAAGGGTGGATGACAGCGAATGTTATCTACTTGAATATCATATTTTTTAAAAAATCATCTTGGGGCAACTGGGTGGCTCAGTCTATTAAACATCAGACTTGTTGGTTTTGGCTCAGGTCACAATCTCAGGGTCATCAGATAATGGAGCTCTACTCAGGACAGAGTCTGCTTGAGATTCTTTCCCCCTCCTTCTCCTTCCCCACTCTGCTCCTGGCCTGGCTCCCACTTTCTCTCTAAAATAAATAAATAAATGAAATTTTTAAAAAAGATTTTATTTATTTATTTGACAGAGAGAGTTCACAAGTAGGCAGAGAGGCAGCGCGGGGCAGGGGCGGGGGATGGGGAGGGAAGCAGGCTCCCCACTGAGCAGAGAGCCCAATGCGGGGCTCGATCCCAGGACCCTGAGATTGTGACCTGAGCCAAAGGCAGAGGCTTAACCCACTGAGCCACCCAGGCGCCCCAATAAATGAAATTTTTAAAAAAGAAAGAAAGCAAGAAAAAAATGCATCTAGTCTATAAAAAGATGTAAAATAACTAACTAAATGAGTGACCAAGCTCATTATTATAAATATATATAAATACATATGTACACACATACATACAGGAACATAATTCATTCCCAGTAATGAAACAAACTATTTTGTATTTCCAAAAACAGTTGGTATCAGCCTTGATATTTTACATAGAAGACTGTGGAGGGCTACTTGCCCTATCAGACATTAAGTAATATTATAAAGTCCCAGTAATTAAAACAATATGATCCTGTGGTACAACAGAAACTATGTATCAGCCTATCTACAGAGGCTGGAATTTCAGATTATTTTCTCTGGTAATATTTAACAACCTTGTTTGTAGTATTAAAATAAGCAAGCAGTTAAGCAAACACATTAAAACTTCAGCAGATGTTAAAAGACTTCTGAAAGAATGTCCTTTTTGCATGAGAAACACAGACAATGAGAATACAAAGGCTCCCAACTACTATCCATGACCATGAAAACTTGTCTGAAAGACTTTAATTTAAAATTGTCAGAGTTGTCATGGATCCCTGAGGGAGGGAAGACACCATTGGTTAAAGAACCCTTGATTCTCAGTACAGCAATTTACAAAATCTTGAATTCTTCTGTTAGTTTGTTTTTGATGAGACTACAAAGTATCAATGTATACACAGTCCTAAATAAAGATGCCAAGGTCTTATGTACCTACTCATTAAAAAAAAAAAAAAAAATCAAGTAGGCAACTCCAAGGTTAAGAAGTTTAATGTTTTTCTGAATCATGAAAAATGAAAAACTGAGTATGGCCCACTTCATTTTAACTAATCCATGCAAAGAGTTCAGGGAATATAGGGGCGCCTGGGTGGCTCAGTGGGTTAAAGCTTTTGCCTTCGGCTCAGGTTATGATCCCAGGGTCCTGGAATCGAGCCCTGCATCAGGCTCTCTGCTCAGCAGGGAGCCTGCTTCCCTTCCTCTCTCTCTGGCTGCCTGTCTGCCTACCTGTGATCTCTGTCTGTCAAATAAATACATAAAATCTTAAAAAAAAAAAAAAAAGAGTTCAAGGAATATGAAGAAATTTTATGTTGTAGAAAATTAGAATTCCATACACTGCTCACCTACTTTGCAACATGACCACATGATTTTTTGGATACTTGGTCACTTATTATTATGTGCTTTCTGTAGGTTTTTATTATTAATTTTATTATTATGCATAGTTCTTAAATACAAATACCTCCATGATTCTTGAACTTTTCCCCACTTGTGTTGTTTGTGCCCTTTCTAAGCACCTCGGTAATTTGTATGTACTTAATACTCTTTCTTAGGTAATGAATGCATAACTTCTGTACCAAGCAAGGCCTTATTCATTTCCTCTTTTGAAAACACTATCAGTAAAAACTACCCACATCTAATCTACCTACGGTTTTGGCAGAGCTTGAAAACATTTGACTCCAAGCTATACCGTTAGCTTAGTATCTGATCTCATTAAGCTATGTTGCTTTCGAAGCATAATGTAAACAAAGTAGAATTATTAACAACTTCCCTGAGTCATATGGTATAATTTATTTTTATAGCAGCTAATTGTTAATGAGGATATCTGTCTTTACATAGCACTATAATTTACTATGTCCTGTGTCTTTGCTGTTCATGAAAAAACAATTATGCCATTAAAGAAATTAAAGAAATAAACTATAATGTAAAAAAGTTATTTTTACTTTTGTATTTCCAATAGTATGAACAGATTTTTTAAAAATCCACAAGGCTGTATTTTAAATGGTGCTGTCTGTTAATTTGCTGTGTTTCTTAATTGGCATTGGATAGAAAAACAATTCAAAATTAGATTTCAACTATACAAAATATATTATAACCACATATATATTTGTTGCAAATTTCTACTTAGGTAATTAGCACTTTTATAATATCATTATTAGCAAAGACCTGCAGGGTTGGATTATTAACATTTTTTTCTTTCTTTCCCAAACCAAGTGAAATGAAAACGAACTCTCTTCTAGTATTTGTGCTGCCAAAGTGAGCACAAAACCAACTCTCTTCTAGATGTAACCAATTTTGATTTGTTATCCATAGCAAACTAATTCTGAATTTGCCGTTATGCACCACATACCACCGTTTTTTTCATTAACAGAATTAAACTGGAGGCAGTTCTGTGCTATGTAAAACAAAATGGGGCTCATTAAGAACAGATACTCTACTGTTTGGTTTTATTATTCTCAGAGAGTGGCTAAAAGTAAACAAAACTGTTTTTAAAAGTGACCTGATAGCGCTCTCCATTTGGACACCATCGTCATTAATGACTTAGATTAAAGAAGCCTTTAAAAATATGTTATATAATTTGACCAGGTTTATATATACTGTAGATGTAGATGTCCAAAATTTAGTGCTCAGTATCAGGTAGCTCAGTCGCTTGGGCATCTGACTCTTGATTTTGGCACAGGTCATGATCTCGGGGTCGTGGGCTCCAGCTCCACATAAGGCTTCAGGCTCAGCGCAGTCTGCTTGGGATTGTCTCTCCCTCCCCCTCTGTCCCTCACCCCATTTGTGTGTGCTAGCTCTCTCGCTCTCTTGCTCCCTCTCTCAATGGATAGATAAAATCTTTTTAAAATAATAACTAAATAAAATTTAGTGCAGATTTTGACTTCAGACTCCATGTGGATTATCAGGAAGGACTGGACTTTGCTTCTCTAGGATGGTTTCAAGCAATCTAGACCTATCGAGGGGGAGGCATTCCAATATCACATGAGAGCTGAATAGCAAAATTCCAAGGAGCAAGACTAAGGAGAATTCAGTAAGGAACACATGACTTATTTTGTATCATGCAATAAAAAAGAAATTAAATATTCATAAAACAATACCCAGGAAGAGCTAAAAACATCTCCCTGGCCTTCTCTCTGGTGACATTGCCAATCACATGAATTGGATATTACCTACTAAAGACATGCTGGCTGTTGTTACATTGTGACTGTTTAAACAGAGACATTTTCAGCAACTAAATCATTTCTTTAGAGCACTATAAATTGCTCCCCACCCAGCACAAACTGCCACTAAATACTTTGTAATATTACAAATAGGAAGTCACAGCCTTTAACCATCTGAACTTTCTGTGTTGTTGTAGAGCACCTGCATTAACATTTTGTTCCTGATATTCTAATGGATGAAGCATACCTCCCATCTAATAAGATGAAAATCTTGAGATGAACAGTTGATTTTCCACGTATCTGCATGTCTCTGTGAACAGGGAACTAGCTTTGCTATTTTTCTAAGATAGAAATTAAATAATAGAGAAATTTTATCCAACGTTCTTTTCAGAAACCCCCAACTGCCCCCAGCCCCCACCCCTCAAAGAGGTTCCCTCAGTTGCTGCCTTCTGTCCTTTTTAAATGCTGAGTTTGGCACAGAAAACATTTAAGAAAATGACAGAAAAATGAGCGTCATCAGCAACTTCAAAGTAAGGCCATACAATTCAGAATTTGTTACTAAAAGTCTTTCAGGTCTAAACCACACATGGAGGTAGTTTTCCTCTCATTTCTCAAAGCAGAAAAAGCTGTGTTAAAGATCGCCCCAGTTTATTAATTTTGCAATTGATTATACTGATTGCATGAAGATTTCCATTGCAAAAACAGATTTTTAAGGACTAAAAATATGACAATTATGCAGGTTACTCATTTAAGTGAATAAGTAACTACAGGTTTTTAAAGTAGCATACACTTAAAACGAAGGGAGTCATTGCCCCCTTCCTTCATCTGCTTGAAATTCCTACTCACATTTTCAAATGGGGGGAGGCAATGCATGTTCAATGATAGCAATCAAGACCCTTCAATGCAATAGTTCGAACATCTAAAATGGGGATACATGGGAGCTTTACAGATCATTAAAATACAATATTGTCTTGATATAGTACCTCCGCGTAATTAAATAGAGCTTGATCTTCAGAAGGGGGACTCAAAAAGTCCTCTCTGGATTCTGAAAGGCCTTCTAATGATGGGCAGATCCTCACCTGGGGCTTTCCCCAACCAGCAGTACATTGCCTCTTCAGCACCTCCAGTGCTCCTCAAAAGGAAAGGGGAACATGACATTTTCAGGTGCCCCAAAGAGGATGAGGGGTGCCAAACAAGCCCACAAGATGAAAGATTTCCCTGCACAAAAAGTCCTGACTCCTTGTCAAAAGAGGACCTTTTATAGTTCATCTACCCAGGATGCTCTTAGCTCCCATAACAAACATGGGTGAAAGGATGAATGGAATCTCCCTTGAATGCCAGTTTTAACTGAATATACAGAACCCATTGTTATCATGGTGCAATGCAGAGTTTCTCAAACTGGCCTGATGTGCCATTAGCACTTAAGCTCTGTGAGGACAGGGATTCTTGTCTGTTTGTTTGCTAGTGGAGTCCCAACACCCAGAATATGAGTGACATATGTTACTTGCTTAATAAATACATGTTCAAAGATTGAATGAGTCAAAGGGTCCAATGGGGTGCTTAATAAAAATACAAATAATTGGGCTCAGCCTAAACCTGCTGAATGAGAAACTCCGGGCATCAAGACATTTATTTGGTTTAAAGCCAAATGGATCTGGGACAATGCCTTGCTCTGCCACTTAACTGGGTGTGACCTTAAGCAAAATACCTCATCTCTGAGTCTGAATCATTCATTAAGCAAATGGTTTAGGATGCCTAGTCTGTTTCAACATTGTGCTACTGCTGAGGATATACCAATGAGCTAAATAATACAGGCCTTGCTTTCATGGAGCTCGTGGGTCCTAACCTTTACAATGGGAATAAATAAGATCGATGCCTAGGGTTGATTTGCAAGTCAGTTGAGATGAAAATGTAAACTCAGCATTCAACACCAAAGCCTTTATGTGGAATTCCCTTCTTTATTGACATTCCATTTACTGGTGGCCAAGGAGAAATCATCCCCACTCAACAGACAGGAAAGTATTCTTTTTTGTTGTTTTGTTTTGGTGCTCATTACAAGAAATAACAGCCTTTTTAAAAAATTGCAATATAATCAACATATAACATTATTTATTAGTTTCAGGTGCACAACATTCAGTATGTGTAGATATTCTAAAATGATCATCACAGTGAGTCTAGTTAACATCTATCTCAAGTCTTTTTTTTTTAATTGAAGTATAGTTGATATAAAATGTTATATTAGTTTTGGGTGTACATCATAGTGATTCAGCAATTCTATGCATTATGCAATGCTCACCATGATAAAGGTAGTGACCATCTGTCCCCATACAAAATTATTAGGATATTAGTGACTATATTCCCTATGCTGTACTTTTCGTCCCTGTGACTTATTTTATAACTGGAAATTTCTACCTCTTAATACCCTCACTTATGTTGTCCACCCCCCCTCCCTCTGGCAACCACTAGTTTGTTCTCCATATTTATGAGCCTATTTACTGTTTTTGTTTTCTTTGTTTTAAGATTCCAAATGTAGGTAAAATCATATATTTGTGTTTATCTGACTTATTTCACTTAGCATGATACTCTCAAGGTCTCATCCTTTCATGTTGCTGTGAATGGCAAGATTTCATTCTCTTTAAATAGTAAGTAGTATTCCAAGTGTGTGTGTGTGTGTGTGTGTGTGTATACACATACTTACCTCATCTTCTTTATCCATTCATCTATTGATGGACACCCTCTATATCTTGGCTATTGTAATAAGTTTGCAATAAACATAAGGATGCATATTCCTTTTCAAATTAGTGTTTTTTCTTTGGGTAAATACCCAGTGATGGAATTATTGGATCACATGGTATTACTATTTTAAAATTTTTGAAGAATCTCTGTACTGTTCTCCATAGTGGCTGCACCAATTTACAGTCCCACAAACAGTGCACAAGGGTCCCATTTCCTCAACATCCTCAGCAACACTTGTTATTTCTTGTCTTTTCAATACTAGCCATTCTGACTGTATGAGGTGATTATTTCACTTTGATTTTGATTTTCAGTTCCCTGATGATGAGTGATGTTGAACATCTTTTCGTGTATTAGTCATCTGTATGTATTCTTTGGAAAAATTTCTATTCAGGTTCTCTACCTCTTTTTTAATTGGATTACTAGGTTTTTTTGTTATTGAGTTATATAAGTTCTTATATATTTTGGATATTAACACTTATTAGATATATGATTTGCACATATCTTTTCCCATTCAATAGGTTGCCTTGTTTTGTTGATGGTTTCCTTCTCTGTACAGTTTTTTATTTTGATGCAGTTCCAGTAGTTTATTTTTGCTTTTTTCCCCCTTGCCTGAGAAGACATATCCAGAAAAATGTTGCTGAGGCTAATGTCCAAGAGATTATTGTTTATGTTTTCTTTTAGGACTTTAATGTTTTCAGGTCTTACGTTTTGGTCTTTAATACATTCTGACTTATATCTATATATGGTGTAAGAAAGTGGTGCAGTTTCAACACATAGCAAAACCTTCCAAAAGCCATCTTTAACATGTCTCATACCCAAGTACCCCTCCATGTCAGAAGCCACTCAACTCTCTGGTCAGTCAAGAAGTCAGACCAGTGAGATATTTATGTTATAATATCTTTTTCCCATATGAAGTTTCCATTACTCAGTACTTCACATTTCAAGTGTGAAATTACTAATAATCATTATCCATATAAATCATGATGCTTTTATCTATAGAATGCATTCACATGCATTTCAAATGATCTTAACTCATTTAAAAGAGGTGTAGTGAATATTATCATCCATTTTTATAGATGCTCAATGAGGCACCTTTTCCCAGGTCATTATACTGGAAGGAAGAACCTAATTTCTGTACAGGTCTTTCTGTTAGACTCAAGCAAAGTCATTCAGAACAGAACATGGCCTTTTAAAGCCTTCCTTCTTGGTAATGTGATCTGTGGACCAACAGGACCAGCATCACCCAGGAATTTATCAGAAATGCAGAATCTCAAGTTCCGTCTCATCCAGTGGAATAAGATTCTGCATTTTCACCAGAACCCATCCCCTCGAGGTGATCTGTATTCATGTTGAAGTTCAAGAGGCATTCTAGGAAAATAACTGGAGCATAGGTTGAACCAAAGTGCTGAACTAGTGACTAGTATATTATACAATACCATCTGACAAATAATTATTTTTTTGCAAGTAATCTGTGAGTGGATGAATAAGTGAATGAATATCTAAATACCACAATGAATTTTACAGTGTCTTCATGTTTTCTTGCGAAAGTTCTAATAAAGCATCAGGATGAACACTCATTTCAGTCACCTACGCACTCTTTTAAATCCTCCAAGATGGCCCCTGGTTGGAGAATTGGGATATACAAAGTTTCATTTCCACAGTATGCTTTCCTTAAAACAACTGTGTGTAGGATCGGCTACTTTTTCATAGTCGCTAGCAAGGCTTGACAGCTACAAGCTGAAGGAACTCTGGGATATAAGAATCATTTATTTAGCAGATGTTTTTTGCAGCTCTACTCATGCAAGACACAGATGAGGCCCGAGAAGACTTGGAGAACTTTAGCTCTTTCCTTTATGGAACTGTGTAGGAATCAAAGATGAAAAGGTATTGCCATTAAGAAACTGACATTCTAAAATTTGTGTAGCTATGATATAAGGTAAAATGTGATAAATCCCACACAAAATGTAAAGATCAAGCACCCTGGTCACGTAGAGATGGGGAAGTTCCCTGTGCTCTGTGGTCAGGAGTAGGGAAGCCAGGCAGGTTTCAACAGGAAATGGGCTCTTGAGCAGTAGCACTGCAAGCTGAGATAGAGTATAGGTGAGGCCCCAGGGCTTGAAGATAAGCAGCTGGGTCTAATGGTCAAGGAGAAGGCTCAATAAGAAGAGTAAGTGTGTGTTTGGGGGCGGGGAATATCAGAGAGTTTGTTGGTAACTAAGGCTCCAGTCTGGGCTTCAGATCCAAGGTCTGGAAGTGCAATTTACGTTTGCAAAACCTCCCTCCATCACTGCATAGCGCTGCTGCAAGCCCTACGTTGGTGAGGATTGACTAGGGAACTGGAATCATCTGGGGAAAACTGTGTGCTGGTTGGGGGACATGCTGGAGAAAGCAAAAGCAAGAGGAAGGGGAAGGAGAGTTGAGCAGGGAGGAGGAGTTAGGTATATTACTACCTAGTCAATGTGTACTTTCTAGAATGTAAATTCTGTAAATCCCTGCCCTGCAAAATTCTCTAAAAAGCCGACCTTTGCTAAGTCCTAGTAGAGCTTCATACACAGAGGGTGCTCAAAAACATTATCAGGTGATAACGTCTTAGCATTGTCAAGCAGTTGTCTGTCCTTGGCACCTTTTCTGTTCAGAGAATTAAAATATGTGTGCAGCCATCCTAGAGGGACTTTCCTTTTGTGATAGAGACCATCATTTAAGCTTAGCTGCAGGGTTCTTGGACTAGATAGTCCTCATTGTCCTGGAAGCTGGGACATATGTAGGAAAATCTCTACTAATTTCTGTGTTTCCCATGTACTTTATTTTTTAATTTGTTCCTGAGGGTATAGGGTTTGTGCTTCTTGTTTTGTTTTTAATACAAATAGACCTTGTGACTTCCTTTTTTTTAAAAGATTTTATTTATTTATTTATGAGAGAGAAAGAATGAGAGAAAGCAAGCATAGAGAGAGGCAGAAAGGGAGAGAGAAGATCTCAAGCGGATTCCATGCTGAGCACAGAGCCCAACACAGATCTCAGTCTCACGCCCCTGAGATCATGACCTGAGCCGAAATCAAGAGTCAGACATTTAACCAACTGCCACACAGACGTCCTGAGACTATGAGAGTTCTTGATTTGTATCTTTCTCACACGCAGTAGAAAAATAATGGATTCTGGGTACTATGTGTTTGTATGTATTGAATTTTTCTACTAGGCTCACCTGTCACTATTTCTATCCAAATGCCTATTTCATAACACTTGGGAAGGACCAGAAGGACATACCTAATAGTTTCCCTGCCTTTACTTATCCTTCCACCCAATTCCGTGCTAGGCAGCCTCTTTTACAATGGAAAACCATATGTATTTTACTGAAGAAATCAGCACTAACGGGAGCATCTTTAGTTTTTCTGAGGTTTGAGCTCTTGAAAGAGAAAGTCAAAAAGTTAACACTAGAGATCAGGTGACGAAGATTTCTGGAGGCCACAGGAACAAATTTAATTATGTGCTCCTGTCCCTCCTGAGACCTGTGCGCTATTTGGCAGGTTTATTTTCCCCAGCCACTTCATCTGAACACTCATATTTTGGTGATACCAGGGTCCACAGAGATGAGCAGTGGGATTTCACCTAAATTATGTCTGACCCTCTACCTACTTATATTGGACGTATTGGAGTGCCTGGGTGGTTCAGTCAGTTAAGCATCTGACTCCTTGGTTTTGGCTCAGATTGTGATCTCAGGGTTTTAAGACCAAGCCCTGGTGTTCCAGGCTCCATGCTCAGCACAGTCAGCTTGCGTTTCTCCCTCCCTCTCTAAAATAAGTAAGTAAATCTTTTTTTTTTTTTTTTTTTGAAAATTGGAAGTTACTGTGTTCACCTGAAATAAACATAAAAAATAGCATGAACAGCTCTAAAATAGGCATCCTAAGCTATGGCATTCACCTATCTCTCATTCATCTCAGAGACATTCTTATGACCCATATCCAGACAAAAAACAATTCTCAATATTTAAACTGTATGTTTAAAATCCAACTCAAATGGCATGACACAGACTGCTATAAAAGCAACATACTCTGAGGAGAATCCTTAAAATCTCTCAACACTCAGTATAATCCTAATAACATCCATTCTGTGATCACTGTTTCTTCACAAAGTCAATATTTGAGCCATTTTACCCTAAATTGACTGTTTCAGCAAAGGATGGAAAATAAAGAATCACTATCACTCATATTAGTTTTTATTTGCATATCATATTATTTTTTTTATTTTTTTTTTATTTATTTGACAGAGAGAAATCACAACTAGGCAGAGAGGCAGGCAGAGAGAGAGGAGGAAGCAGGCTCCCTGCAGAGCAGAGAGCCGGACGTGGGGCTCGATCCCAGGACTCTGGGATCATGACCTAAGCCGAAGGCAGAGGCTTTAACCCACTGAGCCACCCAGGCGCCCTGCATATCATATTATTATCTACAAATTGTTATCTGTGGGGTGGGAGGAAGTAGAGACAATATGTGCCCACATAGCTTCCTCCTCTGATTTAGTTCAAGAAGAGAACAACTAGACATTTCTGTGCTTATTTGGTTAACACTTTCTCTATAGTTGACTTAGAACATTCCTAATAATATTTACAGTTTTCTATAGGAAACTATATGTAATCTTCATCTGTTTTATGAAAATATCCATGGGTTTCATAATTATCCTCCAACCTAATAAATTCTCTCAAATTGATTGCACAGTTACTCAGCTTTTTAAACTCCTGGCTCAATAATAAAGCTAAAATGTAGCAATTTCACTTTTAAAATTAATAATGCCACAAAAAAATTAATGTGTATCTCATGTAAAAAATAAGAGCAATTAATGGCAAGTAAACAAACTGTCATTTGTTCCTAAAATTCTCTTAAATATGTTCCATAAAGACATTTGGTACATTAAGACAATTGTGATTTAGGTGTTTTGCAGAGAAAGGGAAATCGCCCTGACCCTAATATGAAGATGCTTTAGATTTTCTCACATATGTGAAGTTTCTCTGGCTCCTGGTTTATTTCTTGGCTGTCCTGTTGTACAAAAATACAGTCTAAAATAAGTAAGTAAATAAAATGGTGCTCATCCATAGTACTTATAGAAATCTGTACCCACAACTCCACTAACAATAACATACCTTCAGTTCAAGTTACACCCATGTAGATGGAGAGATGAACAGATCAGAACTGTATATAAACTGATACTTAAGCCTCACCACACAGATAATTAATCTCAAGTAGTACAAGAACTTTCATGTTTCTTTCCTTGATTTTGCCTCAGGTATTAACCACCCAAAAAGTAACAGGGCTGTCTTTAAACATCTCTGGCAAACAGCTGGGTAGCATTTCACATGACATAACAAGAACTTCACTAACGTGACTTCTAAAAAATTAAAAGCTAGTTTGGATCACTATTGTCTTTGGGTGCTTGGGGCCATTTGGAGTGGAAAGAATTCTGCAGTTAATTAGAAGTGCACACGGTGAGGAAGCAGAGTCTGACATGGTTTCCCTTCAATGGTTCTGCTCATTCTAGAGAGAATCTATGTTACAGTTCATGAAAAGGTTGGTGCCCTTGGTTTCAGTTCGACTATTTTAGCCTCGATATCTAAGAGCATTCTAATTGTAGCCTGAAATCAGACACAACCGAGTAGAAAGAGGATTTTTCTCAGCCTGTCTTTAAAATAACACAAGTAGGGGCACCTGGGTGGCTCAGAGGGTTAAAGCCTCTGCCTTTGGCTCAGGTCATGATCCCAGGGTCCTGGGATCAAGCCCTGCATCAGGCTCTCTGCTCAGCAGGGAGCCTGCTTCCTTCTCTCTCTCTCTCTCTCTCTCTCTCTGCCTGCCTCTCTGTCTACTTGTGATCTCTCTCTGTCAAATAAATAAATAAAATCTTTAAAATAAAATAAAATAACACAAGTAGAGAGGGAAACAAAAGGAAAAATAAACTATTGGGACTACATCAAAATAAAAAGCTAATAGCAAATGAAATAATTAACAAAACTAAAAGGCAACCTATGGAATGAGAGAAGAGATTTGTAAATGACATATCCAATAAGGGCTAGTATGAAAAATTTATATAGAACTTATATAACTCAATACTCAAGAAACATTAAATCCAATTAAAAAAATGGGCAGAAGACATGAGAAGACATTTCTCCAAAGAAGATATACAGATGGCCAAACAGACACATGAAAAGATGCTCACCATCACTTATCATCAGGGAAATGCAAATCAAAACTACAATGAGATATCACCTCACACATGTTAAAATAACTAAAACCAACAACACAAGAAACAACAGGTGTAGGTGAGGATGTAGAGAAAAAGGAACCCTCATGCACTGTTGGTGGGAATGCAAACTGGTAAAGCCACTAGGGAAAACAGTATGGACATTTCTCAAAAAATTAAAAATAGAACTACCTTTCAATCCAGCAATAGCATTACTGGATATTTATCCAAAAAATACAAAAACTCTAATTCAAAGGAACACATACACTCCTATGTTTATAGCAACATTATTTACAGTAGCCAAGATATGGAAGCAACCCAAGTATCCACTGATTGATGAATGGATAAAGAAGATGTAGTATATATGTGGAATATTATTCAACCATAAAAAAGAATGAAATCTTGCCATTTGCAATGACATGGATGAATCTAGGGAGCATATAAGTCAGACAGAGAAAGACAAATGCCGTATGATTTCACTCATATGGGGAATTTAAGAAACAAACCAAAAAAAGCAAAATGGAAAAATGAGAGAGAGAGAGTCAAAGCAAGAACTAAATTCTTAATTATAGAGAACAATCCGATGGTTACCAGAGGGGAGGTAGGTGGGGGAGATAGGTTAAATAGGTGATAGGAATTAAGTAATACACTTGTGATGAGTACAGCGAACTGTTAAATTACTGTGTTGTACCCCTGAAACTAATATAATACTGTATGTTAACTGGAATTTAAAAAAACATTTTAAGTAAAGTATTTTTAATAAAGTAAAGTATTTTTAAGTAAAGAAAAAAAATTAAGTAAAGAATGCCTGGCATGCTCAGTTGGGGGAGCATGTGACTCTTGATCTCGGAGTGTGAGTTTGAGCCCCACACTGGGGGTAGATTACTTAAATAAATCAACCTTTAAAAAAAACTTAAAAATAAATAAAAGTTGAAAAGATAAATAAGTAAAATTACACAAGTATGCATGTCATAATCCTAATTTCAGTCCTGAATATGCAAGACTAATTAATAGAGGAGACTATGGAAATGTTAGTAATAACTGCTTGGTATTTCTTAATGGCCCAGGAATAAAGTATCATGTAATAAAAGGGTTCTCATATTATTTTCCCATTGTGAGTACCCTTAGCTGACAGATGATTTGCAGGGACTCTGCTCGGTAAAAAGATAATAATTAGCTTAATCAATCACATTAGTGCCTTCCTAAATTTTAAGTAAAATATATGGGGATAAAGTTGGCCAGTCAGCAGTGAGAAAAGCAAGGCATAGATGTGCAGAGAGAATTAAAGACACCACAAGAAGGAGATTGGAGGCAGGAGGAGAGTCCCTAAAACTGCCTCAGAAGCTCATGTTTAATGAAGTCTTAGTATGTGCTAGGCTTTAAACACTATACCTTCCTCATTTTAATTCTCACAGCCATGTGATATAGTCTGTGTCCCTATTGCTCATATGAAGATAGTGAGGTTTAGAGGTGTGAAGTGATCATAACACTATCAAAGTCTACCATGAAAATTGCAAAACCTGTGCTGTGCCAGCCCAGAACACAGCCAGAAAGAGCCTCTGGTTATAGCTCTTAGCATCATTTTGTCCTGGTCCTGAAGAAGTGAAGTTTTCTAGAACAAGCAAGCCTTCTCTGAATTAGTATTGATCCGACCAATTATGGAATCGAGAATCCTGGTACACGAAAGGGAACAATTGTGTTTTTTTTTTTTTTTTAAAGATTTTATTTACTTATTTGACAGATAGAGATCACAAGTAGGGAGCGAGGCAGGCAGAGAGAGAGAGAGGAGGAAGCAGGCTCCCTGCCAAGCAGAGAGCCCGATGCGGGGCTCGATCCCAGGACCCTGGGATCATGACCTGAGCGAAAGGCAGAGGCTTTAACCCACTGAGCCACCCAGGCGCCCCAAAAGGGAACAATTGTTAATGAAACTTGTGTTTGGCTTTTAGGACATCAGGATGGAAAAATGAATACAAGCACTCTGTGACAGTATTCCAATATCCTGAAAAGCACTGATTATTTATTTCCTCCCTCCTTCAAGGTAACCATCGTCCAATGAACAAGATTACTTACACATATTGAGACAGTGGATAGTAAGGCAAAGGTAAAAGTCTGTGTGCCCCTTTACTTACTAGTCTTCAGGAAAGATGTGGGAATCCCAGAAAACACAACTCCTTCAAGAAGAAAAAAGGGGCAGGAGATAGTGTATTTCTCATTGTTCCTGACCTCCCTTTTATGATCACTTAATTCCTTGTGTCACAACTTTGATGGTGAACTCTTTCCCAGAAGTTTCTGGTGCTGTATTACACTTCCTAATCATCTACTAAAAGTCACGTATTGTTAAAGACATAAGAATCTCTTTCTCAATCTCAAACATCTGTGCGTGTGTTCTCCTTTCCACTTGGTGTATATACATCAGAGAATTTCACAAAACACCCAGTTTATAGTTCAATTTCCCACTCAAGTCGTCAGTGATCCCACCTGCCTGACGGGAGGGGTCTTTCTGCTTCTTTATCAATATGACAAGAGGAGAATTTGCTTGTATTGGTATCTTTACTTTGAAGTGAAGTGAAACCCCACCGCTTTTATTTTGTTGGTAAAAATCCTTAAGAACCCTCCTATCTTCGACCCCATATGGAGTCCTATAATCTAGTCTCACTTGGGGCACCAGAACCTTTTAGGCCATCACTGCTGAAATTGGTACTGGAAAGGAAAATAATATCTCTCTGAAAAGTCAGAGAGACTAACAGGAAATTGTGTGAGGAGAATATTAGAGAAAAAGCTGAGAGGGATTTTCGTGTTTCATTTTTACTCGAACTTTTCAAGTTAACTCTTTGTTGTTTTTAATACTCTTGTTTGCTTCGTTTTGAATCACACATTTTTGTGAACGAGGTTGGGACTAAAGCCATGTAAAGCATTGAGAAAATAACTGTTTTTCAAAAGAGTTTCTTGGAGCTCTTATTTCATGTATATGGCACACCATCCAAGGGGGTTTTGCATCAATATCTGGGAAAAATAAAAATGATTTTGTTAGACTACATAGAAAACAGCAATGAGGCTCATAGCAGTTATTAATACAAAGTAGGGAGAAAATAGTTCCATTTTTATTTATATATTGTACAGCTATCCTTTACTCCTTATTTCTAACTAAATTCCATACATACATTTCTTTTTTTTTTTTAAAGATTTTATTTATTTATTTGACAGACAGAGATCACAAGCAGGCAGAGAGGCAGGTAGAGAGAGAGGAAGAAGCAGGCTCCCTGCTGAGCAGAGAGCCCAATGTGGGGCTCGATCCCAGGACCCTGAGATCATGACCTGAGCCGAAGGCAGAGGCTTAACCCACTGAGCCACCCAGGCACCACCATACATACATTTCTTAATTTATATAATAGTTAAAATAGAGATAAATGATCAGAAACCAGGAAGAAATAGAATAAAAATTACTTTTCCAGGAAGAGCACTACAGTTAATTTCCAATTTGACTTTTGAGCTTCTGAGACTCAACAAAATCAGGGAAAAGAAAACAGGTCATATCATTCTTATTATAAAATTACCAAGATAAACAAGTGTTTTTCTGATAATAATAATTATTTTTATTTATTTATAAATATTCTTATTTATAAATAAAAAATAACTAATTGTTATTATAAGGGCCATTTGAAAGTCTCTTACTTAACTTTCAAGAACTTCGTTTGAAATTTTACTGCAGGAATAGAGCTTAGAGAAATAGAGGAAGGAAGAGTTAACATATGTATGTTTTTGTAAGTTGAGTTTTAATAGGTATTGGAGAACATGCATTCAGAGTTTTAACTTCCCAGCAAAGACCTGATGTGGCAAAACACATTTTGCTCTGAAAATCAATGGGCTTATAGTTGTGCCCAAATATAATCATCCCAACCCATAGATGTGGCCTTCTATGAGTAGGGTCTCAGTAGATATCTATGAGTAGGGTCAAACATCCCTCTGTCTCTGTCTGCATTTAATGCAGATTGCAGAAACCACTCTAGGTATTTCCAGCAGAAAAGGATTTCATACAGGAAATCAGGTGATTACACAATAATTAGAAGGATTATAAAACATAAGTCACAGGTCTTTTGGGTTTGAGGTCAGCTGTGAACCAGATTTTAGCAAATTACTGCTACTACTAATACATCAGCTGACACAAACTTGGCTCCCTCCCAGTAATGACTAGACCAGGAAATGTAGAGTCCAGAGCTTGGTTGTCAACTGCCACTGCTGCAAAAAGATAACCTTCAATTTACTTTTACTTTTTAAATTTCTTTGACTTGCATATCATAATACATCCAGAATCCTAGCTGCAAAGGAATCTGAGAAAAGCAGATTTTATCCCTCCAGACCTTCAGTATAGGGGAGGAGGACACGGAACAAGATATAAATGGATTTTTGGCAAAAGTACACTCCCACAAAGAACTTTTATTCTGCTCTTTACATGTCTTTGACTGAGACCTTCAAGTTCTGTGCCACAGGACATGGAACATATTATTTTGCTCATAAAATGTTAAGTGCTTTCTATATACCAGGCTTCTTCAGTTCCTGAATCAATCCTTACAGTTGAAAACACTTGTACTACTCCAGGTTTGCTCATCTTCTTTCTCAACTGGGAATGAGTAAGTTGAACCAAGTGGGTAAGAATGGGTCAGTGTAGGTCAGAATGAATCAGGGTTGACCCTTGGGAATTAATGTGGTTCCTGAACTTTTTATCTCTTTGGCCCAGGATGCAGGGTCCCTGCAGAGACCCAATTCCAACCTGTCTTGTCAATCCTGTTTTGCTGCATGAGAGTTATTATGAACTTTGGGGATAAATCCTAATACAGAGGTTCAATTACTTGAACAGATGCAATTATGTATTTGTATAATGATTAATATTTGCTGAAAAGAGCAATTTATTTTTAACATAGCTGATATTAAACTGCTGTTTTCTAGAGAAAGGGCCAGCAGGTTCAATGCCTCCTTAAACCCATTCCTACAATGGTATAGGTGTGTGTCTTTTGTTTGTTACGGTGGTTGTGAATCATTTCTTCTTATCTGAGTCAAGTTATTTAGACTTGTTTAAAGTTATAACCTGTAGATCTACCCTTCTTTTCCACCATTTACAGTTGATCCGTGACTGGTCAGAAAAATCGTTCTTGCCTTTTCTGATTCTGACAGATTTGTTAACAATTTAGATAGCTTAGACCCTAATAATGTCCCTGTCTGTAATAGGGTAAAACATGAATCTATTGTACATAATCTTAAATCTCAAATATAAACATTCATATCAGAGATATAGCTGACAACACAAGGACAATCTCAGTTACCTGAGGTAACAATCCTTGTTACCTTCTGCCAAGGAAAGATAAAGGGCTAATAAGTAGGTAGACCTGTTAACAGAAATAACCCCTTTGGTGATTAATAATAGTAATAACACCACAAATGTGGTAAGACTCAACTTCCTTACTTGATTATTTTCAGTCAAATGCTGAACATGTGGGTTTTTTTGGTTATTATCATAGTTTTTCCTCATGTGAAATCAGATTCTTCCACTAACTTTGCTTGGCAAAAATCAGATTTACCTTCCAAATATTATTATCAGATATACTGTCTGGAAACATTTGTTTTTTTTTAAAACAAGGAATGACCATGTTTTATTAATTTCCTTTATTTCATAATTCAATATATTTATGTTTTACAAGGACTTTCTTATCAAATAAAATAATTGCTAATATGGAAAAGTTATTTCCCACACTATTCAGTCTTTAGTTTAAGGAAGTAGCAAATAGGGGTGCCTGGGAGGCTCAGTGGATTAAAGCCTCTGCCTTTGGCTCAGGTCATGATCCCAGGGTCCTGGGATCAAGCCCCTCATCGCATTGGGCTCTCTGCTTGGCAGGGAACCTGCTTCCTCCTCTCTCTCTCTGCCTGCCTCTCTGCCTACTTGTGATCTCTGTCTGTCAAATAAATGAATAAAATCTTTAAAAAAAAAAAGGAAGTAGCAAATACCTATCTCAAAGTAGTCACCAAAGTGGGTTGTATTTGCCTCATGGAGTGTACAAAATCATACTTTAAGATGTAGGACTGAGGGAAATCCCTAGAAGTTTGTTTTCGATTTATTTTTATGTTGTGCCATACTTTTCTCATTTTTTGATATCCGTTTTGTAATGTTTTTATAAATCTGGCAGTATATGTAATTTATAAATAAATATGCATATAATTGAAGTTCATGTTCAAACAATGTAACAATGGAGGTGCAAAATCAAGAATTTTGAGAACTACCATTCTACATAAATGTTTGCTTACAAAACCTGCAGTAGTCCATCATATTCTCAAACTTAAATTAATCAAGAGCTCAGCCAACGTCTTATTGTAAATTTTTAATTCTTTAATGGATATAAGAAGATGAATCTTAGAGTCAGAGAATTACAGAACTTTACTTCTGGAAGGAGAATACCGATAATCTCATCCAACTCCCTCATTTTTCTGATGAGTAAAATGAAACCCAGAGGTTAAGTGACAGTGTGTCACTCTACTTACCCAGTGAAGAGGAAGAGGTAGTGTTCTTTCTGTAACTGTCAGTTCCCTGCCCACACTCACTTGTGTCATAAACACAGCTCATTTGGTGCCTGTCATCAGCCACGCATGTGATATTGCCTTCTAATCGAATGCTACTCTGTGTAGCTGCTTCAGTGTCAATGGCAGTTGTATCAACACTGTGATACTATTAGTACAGGGAAGGCCAAGGAATGCATTTTGGCTAAGAACACATAGTTTCACTTATTAACTTTTGTGTTCACTGTCCTTTCCAACTGAAATCTTTGAACCTAGTCTTTCTGGCCCTGGATCTTTAGTTTATACAAATCTGTATAACTTTTGCTTACTCTTGGAAATGTGCTGATTTGTTGGATTAAAGTAAATAGGTTAAATTATAACAATAACTATGTGTGGTCAACTTTATATTATAAGACTATTATGATTTCTTTGGCTTCCAACCTTTATATTCTTTATTTCGCTTAGTGGTTAAGGAATATAACTTTATAGAACTGGGGGCTTTCTATCTCAAGGCTAGTTATGTATTACTATCCCTGCTGACGCACATGATACCCCATTCTCCATGACCATGCGTGCTGGTTTCACATTCATACCAGGATAGCATTTTAAAGCTCTTGTCTTCTCGGTACTCCTATAAAAGCCATTTCCTCCAGAGCATCAAGATAAACTAGACTGGCCCTCTCCTAATACTGAGGCTGACCAGCTGACCAGCACTTTCCCCACCATTAGATATGGTGGTTGGTCTTCTTCCCACTCAAGCTTTCTGCAGTCTTTGATATTTGATCATTTACTTTTTGACACTGTCTTTTCCTTCACATTCTCTTACAAAGCCCTCACCTGTTTCTTCTCTTTCCTTTTACATAAAGTTAGCTTAATCTCCTTCAAGGACTCCTATCCTTTTGCCAACCCATTCTGTGAACATACCTCAAGGTTCCATTCTAAACCACCTTCTTTTCTCTTTTATTTGAAATCTCTTCCAGGAGTGCCTGGGTGGCTCAGTGGATTAAAGGCTCTGCCTTTGGCTCAGGTCATGATCCCAGGGTCCTGGGATGGAGCCCTGCATTGAGGCCCACATCGGGCTCTCTGCTCAGCAGGGAGCCTGCTTCCCCCTCTCTCTGTCTGCCTCTCTGTCAAATAAATAAATAAAATCTTAAAAAACAAAAGAAATCTCTTCCAGTCATAGAACTTCAGCAGTCACCGGTCTCTATCCCCAGACCTGGCTCTTTCATGTTTCCACTGTAAAGCCACAAATTCCTGCTATACATACTTGATGAGAAGCCCCACTGATGTGTCAAGGTCAATATCTGTGACCCCAAACCAAGTCCTTCTTCCTACTTCTCTCCTATGGGTAGCACCATTTCCTCAGTCCCTGAAGTTCAAAATCATTTTTACAGATTCTTCTCCTCACTACCCACATCTTTTTTTCTTTTTAGTTTTTTTAAAAAATTAATTTAATTTGATTATTTTTCAGTGTTCCAAAATTCATTGTTTATGCACCACACCCAGTGCTCCATCCACCCACATCTGCTTAGTACAATAATATCCTGTTAAGTTTTCATTTGAAATGTTCCTTAATGCCAGCCTTTCCTTTCCATTCTAGAAGCTGACATCCCTTCTCAGATATGCACTGTTCCATGTGGTCAGCAAGGTAGAATGAAATACCTAAGAGGTATTTGCTATGAGACATTAGAAGAAAAGCTAAACCTGACCCAGGAGAAGTCTTGGATCAGCTTCTTAAGGTCAGGCATGGGGTGCTAAAACATGGTCCATCCAGTGAAATAAGCTTGAATGGACCATGTCAGGTCACATTAGTTAAACTTCACTCCAAACAGCCTGGAATATCAGAGTTCCAGAGTGAATTCATGAGTAGGAAATTCAGTCCAAAGCCACGGATTTATAAAAAGCAAGGCACAGCTTGGGCCAAAACATGACTGGGTGAATCAGTGGGTACAACACTTGTCAGGAAAGAGAACTTACAAAGGTGGGAAGCTCTGTCCCAATTTCAAAAGATAGTCCTTTGAAAGGCACACAGATGTGCCTTTTTTTAAAAAATCACCAATTGTATCTCAGAATGACCTCTTAACTCTTTTCCCTGACTTTGTCCCCCCCCCACCGTAAGAAATAGGGTTGTCTATAAATCCTCTTTCATTCACTCTTGATTCCTGAGCCCATAAACCTCCCCACCTGCTAAACTAGGTCTTCAAAAAAAATCTTTTTCAAAATGCTGTTGATTTCATCCTTCTGAAATTTATTGTATCACCTTAAAAGTTACTTTCAGCACCTGCTGCAGAAAGTAATCATCAAATAGTCAATGACAAATGTGATTATTAGCATGTGTTCTTCTGTGTAACTGGATAATGTGATTATTCTAGGTTTTTTAAGCTTAAGTTGCTTCAAGCGGGTTTTGATAAAATCAAAATTTAAAGACAGTAATTTTTAAAAAGACCAGTAAATGTCAAGGAACTATAAAGAACCAGCCAATAAACCAAGTTCAAATATGTGGTATCCTCTTGAAAAAGGTGTAACAAAATTACAAAAGCAAGAGTTACCTCACCTACAAGAAACCTATGGGAAAATTTTTATTATGTAAAATGTTTCTAATGAGTGCCCCTTTAAAAACCTCTGTAGGACAAAACAGGTGTTGTATTTTATTCCCAAGAATTACTATGACTGAATATATACATAGAATTATTTTACTAAAGAGTAAGATCTTTGAGGTCGGTGAATATGTCCTTCATATCTTTGGATCAGTGCAGTAAATTCACTTTCATGGCCTGTGGACCATATTCAAGAATGGCTATAGCCCTGTCCTTCATCAGGAAAATTGGGATGATAATCCATATCCTATAAAGTTGTTGAAAGGACTGAATAAAATTTAGCTGGAATAGCATCTGACCTATGGTACATGTGTATTGCGTTTATTCTTGATGTTAATCTCTGTGCATTCTGGTGAGGATACAGCTGTGAAATGGCAAGCCAGCCATGTGACCTATGCTCCCAGAGAGCATGTTTTTGAGATTCATGCTCTGATGGGCAAAGGACAAAGTGTTGCAGGAAGACCTGGGAGCTCCAAGCAGGCTTCAGAAGGAGAAGAAATGATAGACTAAATGAGGAATGTGATGTGAGTGTGTGTGTTTATTAACCTAGTTTAGTTGTCTATGTGAAATTGAGGTCATTCACCCGTAAGTTTTGTTGTCATAGTTTTTGGGTTTTGTTGTTTTGTTTTGGGTTTTGAGAGAGAGAGAGAACATGAGCAGGGAGGGGTAGAAAGAGAGAGAGAATCTTAAGCAGACCCCAAAAAGCAGGTATTTTACAACATTTGAATATTTGCTATAGGCAAAAAAAAAAGTTCTTAATAAATACTACCAAACTTAATATTTCTTACTCTTTAAATTTTTTAGATGTCTGTAATAATGAGTGAGGAATATAAAGAAGTAGTTTAAGGACAAAGGCAACTTATGGTTTCAGGAATTCCCAAGGATTTCTGACAATTTTTATCTCTTATTCCTGAATCCCAAAAATTATGATCAAATGGGAATTTAGAAACACTAGGCTTGGGTTATAGATGAGACACAGTCCCAACCAGTGTGGATTACTGTTCTATTATAGGAATCTCACAAAGAGGAAAAAGTAAAAGACTTTTTTGTACTACACTAACTATAACCTTTCTTTTCTGAAATTTTGTATATAATATTTGGAAGAACAAAAAGCTTAGTCCACTAAAGATAAAATGCTCTGCAGAAAGATAGCTGGCTAAGTTTCATTTCTTCTCAGCCATCCCATGATTGTTCTCTCACTGTTCATTGCTATAGCTACCTCTTTTGACAATTTTTCTGGAGATTTTATTTTCAAGGTGCCGTGGATAGAATATCAGCTCTTCCACCAGTTAAAGAAACAACTTTTTCTTGGTAATTTCTTTCAAGACTTCAGATGGTGCTCAGACAGAGGGAGCCTTCCCCAAGCTGTATTTCTAACACACATAATGTGAACAATGGGAAAATGTAACTTCTTTAAAGGTCAGAACAAACAATATATATTTAATAGTTCTATCCCTATTAAAATAACACAGTATTTGAATAATTCCATTGGACTGAAAAGCCATCCAAGTCTAGGAAACAAAAAGCTGGAATAGAGGAGAATATTTATTACTTTAAGCAAATTCATATTAAGAACAAAAAAAAAATTAGATGAGGTGGAAATATTTCATTTGGATGAAAAAGTAATACAGAAAAATGTGTTCATGATAACCTAATTGAAAACCAGAAAGAAGAAGGAAGGAAGGAGGGGAGAAAGGAGGAAAGGAAGGGGGGAAGGAAGAGGGAGTTAGAGGAGGAAGAATGAAAATCCATTCATATTTCAAGATCTGATAGAGAAAAGTTTTGCCCCAGAGTATTCTTTCTTCTTAGGTGCTGGAAGGTTTGGTTTCATCTTTCTGCCGGTGATAGTAACACCTGAGTTCCTATTTCTTATCCAGAGCTGCATTGAAAATACTTTTCAAACATATTGTTTAACACCACAGCTCCTTTCTTAAAAATCCAATAAACTGTGGAACTGTACAAATATTCCCTTAGCATATAAACATATATATTTTATAGAAATATGTTCACATGATGCCACATAGTACCAAAAGTAGGATACAGCCCTTCAGTTAGAAAAGGGGCTTAGGCATATTGCTTCTTTGGATTTCCTGTCTAGATCTTCAGTTGGATCTGGCCCTAGTTTACATACCTTGAAAGGAATAACAAATCAGAAACCTTCAGGAAAAAAAAAATCAACATTAAGAGCAATATTATGACTTCTCCTTTATTTTTTTTAAATTTTATTATTTATTTGAGAGAAAGAGTATGGGGAAGAGGAAGGAGAGGGGGAAGCAGACTCTCCACTAAGCAGGGAGCCCGATGTGGGCTCAATCACAGGACCCTGGGATCCTGACCTGAACCAAAGACAGACACTTAACTGGCTGAGCCACCCACGTACCCCAACTTCTCCTTTATTTTTCATGAAAGCTCTCTAATGAGCATAAGAGTGCAATAGGCAAACAAATAATAAATAAAACATTAATATCTTATGAATGTCTTTACTATATAGTGAGATTACTATCTTTAATATATATTGAATTTTTACAAATCAATAAGAAAAAACAGTAATTCCAATTTTAAAATTGGGCAAAGAAATAAACAGACAATTCGTGAAGAAAGAAGCCCAGATGTACAGCAAATATAAAAAAAAGTTCAACACAGCAAGTCAATAAAAGCTATAAGAATGTATCATTTTTTTAAATAGCAAAAGTTTTAAAGACTGATGATACCCCATATTGATAAAGATATGGGGAAAACAGCCACTCTAAAAAGTGACACAATGTTTCTGAACAAAAATTAGCCAAATACACAAAAATCTTTAAAAATTAGGTTCCTTTTTTTTCTGCCAGAATTTTTCATTTAAAAATTTTCTTAATGAAACAATTGGACAAGAAAACAGAGAAGTACCTACAGCATGTTCCTTGCAGCCTTGTTTATAATAACAAAACTTTAGAAACAGCCCAGGTAACAATAATGAACTGGTTAAATACTCATACAACAGAATAGCTGAAAGAGAAATGTACAAATCATACACTAAGTACTGATGGTACAATAAGGATATTATGATCCTGTTTCTGTGAATAAAAATGTGTGGATGTGGATGTATAAATGCAACAACAGTGCCTGGAGATAAGTTTGCTTATGTGTTGAATAAATGAGCCAACCAAATTTGTTAATAGTGGTTATCTCCAGATATCAGTGTTATGGGTGATAGTATGTGTTTTGCTGATTTACATTTTAAAATGTTATACAAATTACGTGGATTTATTTTTAATTTTAGGGGAAAGCTTTAAAAAATGCAAAGTACTGAGAGGAACAAGATTAATTTAGAGCTCTGTTTTTCTTCTACTACATTTAACAGAATGTGGAGAGATAAATGTGCCTCAATTCTTAAGAAAACTGATGCTTGATCTAAGAAATGGATAAAAGAGTTTATTCACGTTAAAATACCTGCTGTTGAGGCTAAGGTAAGTCAAAACTCTAGATTCTGAATATATGCGCATTACGTAAGTAAAATCTGCCTGAAGGCAGCTTTAGTCGACACACCCAATTTTAAGAAACATAATTTTGTACTAAAGACAACAGTTTGCCTTTTTGATCCCATTCTTCTTTTTATTCAGCTTACACTGGCTTTCTCAGCCATGTCTGAACCTCTCCCTTCACCTACATGGCAAAATGCCAGTCTTATATTCTACTCAAATGGAAGATATTGCTGACTTGGAATACAACTTTTTTGAAAACAATATACATTCCCCACATTCATCCTCAGATTGTATGAAAACAGGAAAAACTATATGAAACCCCAAATCCAGAGCATGTATTAGAAATCAGATCCCTTTTTAAAAGATATCATCATTAACTAAATTCTGGACAATTAAAAGGTTTTCACCCTATGGTTAGAGCAAAGTGAGTTCTACACTTACTAATGTATAGAACTGTACAGAGCACCAAGGACACAGAAATGAATAAGAAACATCCTCTAAACTCAAGGAAGTCACAATGCTGTGGGGTGATTAAAGGTGCCAATGCTAGCTTGAACTTTAACAGAGCCCCTCAAAAGCAACCAGTTCAGCCCAGGGACACAAGAAAGGTAGGGATGATCTTTGAGATGGAATTTAAAAAGTGAATATGCATTCCCCAGGTATAAAAAGACTGGAAAGGCATTTCAAGAAGAAAGAACATAAAGGCAAGACAGCAGAAAAGTGTAATAGCAGATGTGGCAAAATTCTAGCTCAGCAGAAGGACTTGAAAAATGATGGTAGGAAGCACATTTGGCCTGAATGATAAATTAACAGTTACCTAGATGTTCAGTTTTATGTGACTGAGTTTCACATACCTAAAGACCGCTATATTTAAGTGATTGATTGGTGTCTCAAGCTAGCTCTTTGTTCAGCTATAATGGTAATTGCCTTTATTCTAAAATGGAATCTTTTTTTCCTTGCCAAGAAAGGAGTGATTTCACTTTTGTCTCTCTTCCCTTTTGGTTCTTTGCCATTTATGTTTTATAGACACAGAGACACACCCATTAAGCTAGGGTTTCAGTGGAAAAAAAAAAAAAAAACCTAGCCAATCCAGTTATAACATCATCATTGGTGATGTTAACATGGATACAGTTGCCTTCTTGTTGCTCAATAGGGTGAGACTGAAAAAAGCTCAGGCATGTGCATGGAGCCAACGTGTCTGGCTTTAGCCACCTCCTCCTCCTACATTGCCAAGGAAGCAGAAGCAAAGCAACCATCTCCTTATTGTTCTCTTGCATAAATGGGCCAACTGCCCGTGGGGGGTGAGGATGTCTAGGCATTTACAATGACCTGCTATGGAAGGATGGGATTACTGTCTCAAAAGCTCTGCTCTTAAAAACTAAGGAAAGGAGGTCCTTCCAAATCAGTAAAGGAACAGAGAGTGAAGAACTGACTTGCAAGGCCGCTTGCTACTATTGACAGAAAACAAGGCTAGACCACACCACTGCTAGCAAGGACAGCTGGAGAAAATGCAGTCTAGGCTGCCATAGGAAATGTGAAGATTGCCAGCACTTCACTGCTGTCCAGCATCAAAAGGCCACCTTGTTTTTCTTTGGACCAGATACACACAAGCAAGCTCTCTTGAATCTGGCATCACAGATGTTGAGACACAATTTTGCAGAGCAGTTTATGATGACATTTATGAGCTATGCCTCACAGTGACCTCTTAAGGTGAGTGAAGGCAATCCAACAGATGGGGAAACTAAAGCGTCAGGAGCCCCGATGCAGGTCTCAGCAAGTTGAAGCCCAGCAAAGGGAGTGACAAACCAACAGACTGTTCAGAACAATAAATTTAACTCCTGACAGGGGTTATGTATATTTTTGAATGGGAGAAGAAAAGTATATTTAGGGAGAGACGTTAGATAAGCACTGGGGGGAAATATAGGAGGAAATTTGAAATCAAGCCCATCTTTGATATGCAGCCAACTCAATGCATGGGAAATTGGGTTCTAGAAATAGTACAGATATTCTACATAGGACAGTTTCCTAGTCCCTTAATAATAAAGAAGCTGCTTTCATCAAAACTGTGAGACAAAAATAATTTCAAAGATATCAGACACACAGAATATGTTCAATTCCAGACAAAGAAACAGCAGAAGTTCAAGGTCAGACCACACCATGAAACAGCCAGATATGGACCTGGTGGCTGCAGGGATAACCTAAACATGGCCCCGATAGGTTTGAATGGTGGCATTTCTGTCAATGGCCTGATATCATGAGGACTTCTGCACAACCCTTTGGCTCAGAGAACCTAGATACTCAATGTACTCTCCTTAAAGTATCGTGTCACATTGCTACCATACAAGATTCTGGGTAAAGATCTATTTTTCCATCAAAAAAACTTTCAAATTTTTATTAAACTCCACCAGCAAGATAACTGTTTTTAAACAAATTTCTTTTGGAGGTGGCAAAATCTGTGAGACAAAGGTTAAGATGTGTCATTTCACTTTTTTTATAAGAACATTTTTAACAATAAAATTTTCCTTCTTTAAAATCTTGATTCAATTCTATTTGCCATCAGTGAAATATAAAAAACCTGCACAGCATAGGAGAGAGACCATTGACAACCTTGTCAAAAAGGAGGTCATATCTCACCATGCTAACTGCAGCCAAGAATAAATTTCAGGTACTGGGATTCTGCTTTTCAGATCTTAGCTCATGTTGTTTCTATTGTAGATGTAGCCTAGTGAAAGCCATATTCTTCTTTTTTTAGCTGTATTAAGTTTTGCATCTGCCTGGGGCATTGGAAGCATGGTCTCAGGCCAACCTGAATTTGGATCCCACCTCCCAACTTATAAGCTGGAGACCTTGAGCTTTCCTCCATTTTTCTGTTCGATCTCTCAGAGTTTTCCTATCTTTGTCTATTAAAAATGACATCAGGGGGGAACCTGGGTGGCTCAGAGGGTTAAAGCCTCTGCCTTCGGCTCAGGTCATGATCCCAGCGTCCTGGGATCGAGCCCCGCATCGGGCTCTCTGCTCAGCAGGGAACCTGCTTCTCATCTCTGCCTGCCTCTCTGCCTCTTGTGATCTTTGTCAAATAAATAAACAAAATCTTTTAAAAAAAAAATGATATCAGGTTATTCTGAAGGCAAATCGAAGGGCTTTGTTAAAGCAAATAGTGAATGGTGAGTGGACAACCATGGTCCGTTCAGCTGCCAGAAAAGAAACAGGCACAATCCTTGACGTGTTCCTCTCTCTCCCATCCTGTCAGTCCCTTCCTCTCCACTCCCACTCCCACTGCTTCCTCTCAGGCATCAGGCTCACATCTCATCTAATCCTCCCTGCACTCTCTGTGCTGCCACCATATTGTACTTCCTCCACCATAATGTGATCCTGTCATTGTCTGCTCTGAGTCCTCCAGTGTCCCGTGCTGCTCTTGGGATAAAGTCAAGGCAACTCATTATCTGACTCCAATACACCTCTTTTTCCTACCCCTTCCTGTCCCTCTCCCAAATCTCTGCTCCAACCATACTGGACTATTTATAGTAGTTAATATTAGAATTAAAATTATCTAAGATTTAGTTTAAGTGCCACTCCTTCTTGGAAACTTTCCCTAACTCACCTTCTCACCACACCCAGTCTGAATTGAGGGCCCCTTCCAAAGTCTTCCAAAGTACACCCATGCTCCCTTAATCATAGCGCATGTTTCTCTGGTTAGTGATTATCTGTGGGCTCCTTAAAAATAAAGATTGTCTTTTTTGTCTTTGTAGTCCTGACCTGGCCCAGTGCTTGGCATGTGGGATGTACTTCATGATTGTGAATGAATAAATGAATTCATACACTTAGCACAGTGTTAAAATGCATAGCAGGTGTTCAGTGAGGGCTAGCATGGTTTCTTTTTCTTCTTTCTCAGATAAGGTCCAGAATCAAGAGATTTCTGGAATGGTAATTATTCTGCAAGAACTACTGTAAAATTTTAACCTCCTATATATCCCAGGATATAACTGCCTACATTTTACCCCTCCTTCCCAACTCTCTAAACACACAGACACAGAGTCACACACACACACACACACACACACACCACTGCCACCACCACCACATCCCACAGAGTCCTCTCCAGCATCTCGGAGAGATTCCTTAAACTAATCTGCCCCTCCATGGAACCTTTAGCCATTGGACCCTTGGATACCTTAAAATTCACTCAAGGAGCTTATTAAAATCCTGATGTCCATTTCCTACCACACCCCCAGCAAGTCTGGAGTAGAACCCAATGATTATAATTTTCAAAAGTTCTCCCCAGAGTAATTCAGAAGATCTGCCAGGGCTGAGAACTGCTGCCCACCCACAGGTCAAACTTACAGTCTCAAAGTTTAAAAGGAAACACAACTCCATCTGCCTCTTTCCCCCTACTCAGCAGTAAGCCAGGCATGCTGCTGCTGCCAAGAAAGAAAACAAAAATGAAGTGTGTATTTTTATTCATGTGTTTGCTTATACTTTGTGTTGTTCCAACACAATTTAGAGAACCCTGGGACAGTAGGACTCTATCAATAAATGGGAATTCATGGAACCTCACAAAGTCTATATCCATCAGATAACCAGTCCTTCCTCATGTGAAGTGAAGGATTGTTACCCCTGTGACTTTGAACAGAGTCCTTCTGAGATATCACATCTCCCTTTCCTAACACTCTTCACAAAGTTGTACAACTTCGGGACCATGATGCTTCTGAGGGAACTCAGCGATATCTTATGCTGTCACTTTGCATTTTGTGACACCACTTACACTGATATAATACAGTCAGGCAAAAGTATTGTAGCAAGAAGAAAATATCTATATATAGATACTTATATAGTATCTATATTATATACTATATATTAGATAATAGTATATTAATATATATTATATATAGTATATATATAATATATAATAATATAATAGATATTATAGTACCTATTATACTTGTGCCTCGTTCTCCTTTTTGACATTATAGTGGTGCTAAATAAATGAGTATTTATTTTTAAAAAACTAAACCAATTTAGAGTTTAGCCCATCTGTGGTCTAGAAATCATCTCGTATTTGTTGCATGAGCACTCAAGAAAAAGTTAAATTTCCATAATTTTTCTATTTTTCATTTTATTTCCATTTTATTTCCCTTTTAGCACCCTTAAGGGATTGAAGGAAAAGTGCAGTTGTACTTCAGAAGTATGACTCTTCTGAGGAAGAAATGGAAATTTCTTCGAAGCACAATCTTCTTGGTATAGCGGAGCCCCAGCAACAAAAATAATATACCAGTTTGGGAGCTTTCCTTCACCCTACTTAGGTGGCCAAGGAACAGTTCCTTCTAAATCCCTTCACTTCTGACAATCCATCTGCCCTCCCACTCGATAGTCCCAGGGGAAAATCACTGTGCAGTTGTACAAGTCCCCTGCATTCCTCCTTAAGACCCTCCTAAAACCAGAAGATATGCATGACGTTCTTGGAGCAACTTCTCTGCTACTACTGTCCTATGAGGCCATTTTTCCTTGATATGCTGGTAGTTCCCAAACTGAAGTGGGTGTGTAAGAGAATATCCTCTCCCCACAGCCATCACACCCTGCTATTAGGCCACAAAACAGTGTTGCTTTATACTTAGCTTTTTATTAGCCCCACTCTTTTTCCAGTCTCATCTCTTGAGGACTCTGGCCTTGGTCCAAAGAGGGAGGCCCCAGAGACAGTGAAGGTGCCAACTTCCTTTGATGCCCTTGTTTTAGAAATTTCTCCCCAGGATGTGTTACTTCCTCATTTAGCATATAAGTTGAAGCCTTGAGGGTGATCCTTACCCCCCAGAGATTTAAGGCCAAGAGGCCAAAGATGAGCTGTGTTGTTCCGTCCCCCCATTTCTGCTCCCCGTCAGGCTTTTTAGATCTCTAGGACTACCACTCACTCATGGGAAGTTACGTCAGAATTTATGGTAGGCATATTGCTTACGTCCTCATCCTGAGATTTCTTTCATTCTGCTTCTTACCTCACCATGTCACAACAAAAATAACACTTCACCCACCCATCCATTCATTCATACCTTCAACACATATTCACTGAGTACCTCATATGTTCCAGGCCCTGCTCCCGATGCTTCAGCTACGTCAGTGAGCAAAATGGGTTAAAAAAAAAAAATCTTTGCCCTCATGGAATTTGATTCCAGTGAGACAAATAATAAACAAAACAAAATACAGAACTAAGTTATATAGTAGGTTAGAATATGTGCTGTAGAAAGTAGAGAGCTGGATAAGAGAGAGCGGGGTGGGGGGTGTGGGGACAGAGTGGGGAGCTGGGTGCAATTTAAATAGAATGGTCAGAGTACAGCTCATCGAGAGGGTGACATTTGATCAAGACTAGAACCAGGCGAGTGAATTAGCATTTTGGTAGGTGGGAGAAGAGCTTCCCAGGCAAAACGAATAGCTAGTATAAACCTGAAGGAGGCGTATTCTAGAAATGGCAATGAGAAGAAGATGGGTGGAGCAGAGTGGAAGAGGGAATGGGACCAGATAACTTTGCCAGGCCTAGGACATTTGTTGTTTGCAAAATACCTTCTCATATATTTAATATTCCCAACCTTGTAAAAATAAATTCCATAATCAAAATAATAGAGACTCACAGATCATTCAAAACTCTTTTTTAGCCAACATTATCAAGTCTGTTTCTGTGAAAAATTTGTATCAGAACAGTGATGTATAAATAATGCTAATAAATACGATTTAATTTTCATCTGTTTTCCCTTTCTACCCCTCCTGCAATAATTCCCCATAGAGTGTCCACCCATATTGTTGATGTTTCACTACAATTACGGAGAATTGGCTTCAATTCTGAGGCCACACAGAGATGAAATTTCATGGGGGAAAGTTTGTTCATTTAAAAAATCAAGTTTTACATGTGTAGCTTTTAGTTTGCTACAGAGAAATAATGCCTCCAGGGAAACAGGAGGCCCAGGCTAGGAGCAGCCATTAACAGCACTTGACAACTTGGAGAAACCAAGGAGCGAGAGAGCCAGAGGCCACAGCCAATCCTTCAGCAAGTCCTGTCAGCATTTCTCTCAATTTATTCCCAGTCTAACTGCTTTGCCTCACCCCAACACTACCAGTCAAGCCTTCAGTAATCACCTTGACTACAACAGCTCCTAACTGGTATCTTACCACGCTGTCTTCACTCCCTCCTGGAGAGGAGGAAACCTGCTGAGCATGCTGCTAGAAAACATAGGGCCAGTTGATCTTGGGTGGCCCTTGAAAGCCACATGAGGAGTCTAGAATTTTTTTTTTTTTTTTTCTGGGTGAGATGGGAAACCACTATAGAGTCGTGATCTGGGAAATAACATGATCTGTTTGAGTCTAAAAGCAAAAAAACTTCTTGGTTGCTGCTTCGAGAGTTAACTGTACTAAGAGCTGAAGCAGGGAGAGCCGCCAGGATGCTCTTGTAGCAGAAGAAATGAGCAGAACTGGAGGCTCTCTGGCTCTTCCTTGAGAACTCCAGGCTTCTTCCTACTTCATGACCTTGGCCCTTCCCAGCCCCTTAGTCTTCAACACTGTTTTCCCAAATCATCCATTGCCTCCTTCGCTCCATTTGTTCCTGTCTTCACTTAAATGTCACCTCTACAGAGGCTTTCCCTGACCACTCTATCAAAGACAACCCCCATCTCTGACAGTCATTCTCTGTCCCCTCACTTTTTCCTCCTGCTATTGACTATTACCTGATATTTCACGTAGTATGGATCTTTGTTGTTGTTTAGTCTGTCTCCTCCAGAGGAGTTTGTATTCTCTGGGAGCAGAGACCTTGTCTGTCTTTTCTTGCTGCTGTAGTTCCAGCACATGGAACTGTGCTTGGCACAGAATAAACACAATAAGGACTCAATAAATATTTGTTGCCTGCATGCCCGGATGGATAGATAGGTGGATGAATATGTTTATCTGCTTATAGCACAGTCAAAGGAAATGAAATAGAACCAAGTTCTGTTTCTTAAAACAAACAAAAAAAACCCACTTATATTTCCAGAAAAAGGAAATAATGTATAAAAAGCACCAGATTCCTAAGACATAATATTCATTCATTTTTATTGAGAGTTCACTCTATTCTAGGCAGTACCATGAGTTTTACTTAATTTGTCTGGTTGTATCCTTCAGCAGCCCTAAAAGGTAAATATTATTATTATTATTATTCTGACTTTACAGACGAGGAAACTAAAATTTGGAAGAGTCCATACTCTTAGGAACACTTGTAATTTCATTGCCTTCCAATTCTGAGAAGCCCTTGAAAAGGTGGCTTTAGCCTTGAAAAAGAAAAGTTGCTGATACACTTGTTTAAAAGCCGAGAAGTTGTTATAGTTTTAAAGCCTAAATTGGACCTGATGTCAGCTGATCCGATGACCTTCCCTTTTTTTATCTCAGGTAATCCGGTAATCTCCCAGTGATGAGCAAATCATGCATTCTCCATTAATACTGGATGCAGTTAGACAACGCTGCCTCCAGCCTCGGGTGCCCAGCAGGAAGCCATAATTGACAATACAGCTCTAAGTGAGGCAGCGTGGTCACAGGACGGTCACCTTTCCTGTCCGTCCCTACTCATGGAGCTTGCTGCACTGATTTACTGCCCACCTCCTCTTTGACCAATGGCTGATACCTTGGACTGAACAATTCCTAGGTTGAATTCTGTTCCTAACCCAGATGTTGCTGAGGTGAGTCCAAAACACCTCACTGAATCTCACCTGAAAAGTTAAACAAAATGCCCTATCTAGTCCTCACTCCCAGGATGAGCTAGTACCCCCCAAAATATGGAAAGTTCTCAGAGGAAGGACATGGATATAGTCAAACTAATATTGTGAGCTTCAAATTTGGAATTTAAAAAGGCACTGGGAGTAGTGATTATATGCAGATTTGTTGCATCCTCTACAATATAGACATCATATAATCAACTTAATTTTTATTAAGAATATTTTCTTATGTTCCTAAGCATAGAATCAGGAAAGATCTGACTTCCTGAAAATATTGACTATACATAAGTTTGTTCTATGTTTAGATTGTCCACAGTTGAAACATGGTGTTTATGTTTATCCCTTTGATTATTAATGAGAAAGTTTATATTTGTATCTAATAACCTAATAACATTAGCATGCCCCAGCCCCCTGCCCTTGTATGGATAGACCAGGTCATTCACCTCTTCTCTTCTTTAGAGCTTCGTTTCTAAAGATTTTATCATGGGGTTACCTTTTCTAAAGATTTGGCATGCCTGGTTTTCTTCCTCCTCTTTTAGCAATGGATTCTTTTCTGAGACACACATTGATTTGTAGGAAGGCAGTCCAAGAAGCAATTTGTTTAAGACCAGAGATTATGGTCTGTGCAGGAAAATGTACCGAATCTCTTTCCAGGGCAAGTCAGGAGGATTTGTGGGTCTAATACTGCATACCTAATGGGTGCAAGACTTTCTTATACTTAGGACCTGACGCTGTTTACAGATAACACAGATCAAGGTGATATTCTGCTCAGGATAGCACTGTGAGGGGAACTACAGAGTCTTTGGGTTAATGACCTATTTGAAATGATACAACACCCTTGATTCAAGGACAGAATTTTGGCTGATGCAGTGCCAAGTTGGGTGGGCCAGTGCTGAGTACTGTGATGAAAGCCTTTCACAATACTTTCCAAAGAATGGGGGCCAGAAGCACTAAAACAAATACTTTCACAGAGCTGCAAGAGAAAGGACTGCCAATGATGAGCCCCATGGAAAAAGGCTGCCTTAGCTCTATGGCTCTGAGCACAACCCCGGGACCCATTAGAGAGGGGCTCTGGCAGATTTCAGCTGACACATGAGTGAATGGCAGGAGGCAAGAGAAGGAGGCCGGGGCCCACCCCAAGCCAGACTTCAGAGATGCAAGGCTGTTACACACACGTGCACACGTGTGCACATATATACCCATCGTTGTCTTTAGGAAGACACATTTCACATTTTAATGATAAGCAAATATTATAACAGTACATCATCTCCTCTCCTCACAGAAGTGGGAACGACGAAAGCTCTCCAAAAGGAATGTAGGAGAGTCAGAGACCAGGTCTTCCAGATATGAAGGTGGTCTGTGAATGATCAGTTGATGGAATAGTCAGCTTTCAGTTTTCACAGTATTTTTTGTGCTTCAGGGAGTTCTGGACATGTTCTTTGGCACACCTCTGCAGGGAAAGCATATCAGAAAGGGGCCCAGGTGGAAGGATGAAGTAGAACTCTAAGCTAGTCAATTTCTTCCTTAAAATCATCCCTCTCCCCACACCCAGCATCAGCAATTCTGAATTATCTCCCAAAACTCCTTGGTCAGGCCCAGGCATCCCCGGCGTCATCACCCTCACACTTCACATGGGTGGTCTTCTCTCCTGTGCTCCTCCCCTACATGTTCTAATGACTCCTTCTTTCCTATCATTCAACAGGAGCTAAAATGTCACCTCCGAGAGAGAACCTCCCAGACCACACTGTTGGAAGTAGTAATCCTCTCTTTTTTATTCTGTAAATCCCCTGTTCTTTTTTCTCATTATCTATTTTCTACCCTGTAATTCTTTCCTAGGTCTTTAAGATCTCCCTCTCCTATTTGAGCGTAAGTTCTTTTGGACCAGAACGCCATTCTTCTTTATCGCCATTCTCCACTCAGTTCACTGACCAGCACGTCATAGGAGGTATTCCATAGATATTTCCTGAGTGAATGAAAAGCCTTCTCCACTTCAGTCCACAGTGATTTTCCCTTCCTATGGCTCCGTAAAGCTCTTAAAGTGGGTTCTGCGTTCACATCGTGCAGCACTTCATTATAGGGTCTTGATGGTTCCACCGTCCTACCATCTTACCTCATTCATGTGCTACTGGGATCAGGGATAAGATTGCCTATTCTTCCCTTTTCCCAACCCCCCAGCACAGATCTGGATTCACTTGTCTTGAAGTAACAAAAAAGTTAACTCTGGGGAGAAGAGTCTCCCCAGCCCCCTGACCCTCTTAACACCTCTCAAGAACTTTAGACCTGCTGCCCTGATACTACTCTAAGGACATGACATGAAACCCCAGGCCTTAGTTTCCGAGTGTCTGGAGCAAACTGTCACCTTCAGCAAAGCCAGTTTGCTTGTGGAAGTCTTGAACTTCGTATAAACATTGCTCATTTCAGGCGTACTGTGAGAAATCTAAACAGTTCTAAATTAGGAGCTGATTTTAAGTTATTGCAGATTTCCTCCTGTTGCTTCCAGATTATTTGTTTAAAAGGATCTGGTAAATACCAGATCTTTATTTTGATGACTAATGTTCTGCCAAAAGAGCAGGAAAAAAAATTGTTTTAACATTATTCTGTAGGGAAATGCAAGTGGCTCTGCCCAGCAGAGCAGGCTTCCCCCCAGGCAGCCTGTCACTTCTAAGCCCTGGAAAGAGCTCTTTTAAGATTGGGACTTGCTCTCAAAATTGCTTTGACTAAGAAGCCAAAGCCTGTCGTCTTGCTAACATTTGCTCTATGTTGTCAATCTTAAGTGGTCAGCAAAATGACCCCCAAATGTCAGAATCCAAATGAATAATTCAGGCACTGAACTTTAGAATAGTTGCTTGATTCTTCAAAATACAGAGTCTTACCACCTGTCAAATGCTTGAAATGGGATGAGGCAGGAAGAAGACAGCGGTATACAGAATGCAAAAAAGAAAAAAAAAATCATTTAGCTGAGCGTCAGCTCCAGATTTCCAATTCAGACAAAATGGGAGCTCACAGTCCTGGCCCAATTTTAACTAGAGGAAAAATGGTGAAAGGAAAGGAAAGAAACATTGGTTTTCCACCAGAAAATCATGCAAGGTGTCCTGAAATTTCAGTTCTAGTGAGGCGCGTTTTCAAGATTGTATTGATGGGGTGCTCTCCAGCTAGCACCACACACATATGCACATGCACACATACCACCACCGCCACACGGCCCCAAGGGCCAAGGTAGTATCTCGCTCAACCAGTAACTCCAATTAATTCCTGAACTACTATTGCTGTGGCGATTCTCTCAAGGAATCGGAGTCAGGCTTCACTTTGAAAACATTTGCAAGGTCTCGTATCCATATAAGATAAGGCTGTGTACCAGGTGGATACACAATAAGAATGAAATAATGAAGAAAATAACAATTGTACTATTTCGAGCACTGCTATAGACTGACTTGTATCCCAAATTCATACGTTGAAGCCCTAGCTGCCAGTGTGACTGTATTTGGAGTTAGGACCTAAAAGCAGTTATTGAGGTTAAGTAAGGCCCTAAAGGTTGGCCCTTAATGCCGTAAGGCTAGTTTCTTTATAAGAACTGGTGTTCTAGGGCATCTAGGTGGCTCAGTGGGTTAAAGCACTGCCTTCGGCTCAGGTCATAATCTCAGGGTCCTGGGATCGAGTCCTGCAATGGGCTCTCTGCTCAGCAGGGAGCCTGCTTCCCCCTCTCTCTCTGCGGGCCTCTCTGCCTACTTGTGATCTCTCTCTGTCAAATAAATAAATAAAATCTTTAAAAAAAAAAGAACTGGTGTTCTTTGGAAAAGGGACACCAGACGATTCTCTTCCCTGTACTCATGCACAGAGGAAAGGCCAAGTGAAGACTCAGCAAGCAGGTGGCCATCTATGATACAGGAAGAGAGGTCTCCCCAAAATCCACTGCTGACAGTGCCTTGATTTTAGACTTGTAGCCTATAGAAGTGTGAGAAAATTAATTTCTGTTATTTAAGTCCCCCAGTCTGTGGTATTCTGTTATGGCCACCCAGGCACACTAAGATGGCACTTAATTTTGCTTGGTGACCACCAAGTGCTCCATATGCCTTACTTCATCTAATCTTCACGCTAACCCTGTGGGGTAGGCACTGTTTTCCTCACTTTGATTATGAGTGAACTGAGGCATAAAAAGGCTATATAACTTTCCCACCCAAAGTCACACATAGTGTCAGAACTTTCTGACTCCAGATAGATATTAGAATATGTAAATGAAGATAAATATATTGCAGATAAATCAAGGCTTAAAATGGATTTTATAATGGCATATATGTGTCATGTATTCCTTCTGTTTACATTCTGGGATTTTTGTCAGTACTACCAAGTTGAACTTAAGTTAATAACTCAGTCTAAATTAACCAACATAATGAGCTCATAATGCTCACATTTAATCAATACCCACCAGGGAACAGTTACATTATCATTTTTCTCACACTGTTTTGCCTTTAGGAGATGCTGTGATCTGTTATTGAGTATAAAATGGTAGGTGGATTTAAGTCTTTTTATTAAGCGGTGCTGTCAAGTACTGTAGTTAGAGCTGCAAATCTTGACTCATCTGGTGGGAAATGTGTTCTGGATTCTAAGAAGGCTGTTCCTTCCTTAGTGCATATAATTTAATGGGAAGAATAAGATATCAAGAAAAATGTCTTGAAATATCTATTTTTAATTAGTGTGCCATTTATTTTCCAAGAACATTAGCAGGATATACAGTTTTTTATGTGGGAGACCCATGGAAAATAGGAACTTTGGGAATGCAATATATTCATAGAACATCAGAATGGTGATAAACTTGGCTTTACACAAATTTGTCTCCATTTAGAGATTGCCACTCAATACTAGTGTGCCCCTCTCTACCTCATTTTCAGTGTATGTAAAATGAAAAAAAACATATATCCACCTCCAGAAGTCATTATGAAGAGTAAATGGAATGATGTTTATAGGGAGCTCAGCATTGGTCTGGAGAGTAATACAGGTTCAGTAAATGTTAGGCATAGTGATGTTTGAATCAGGTTGGTTTTTCTTTCACAATTTATTTATCTAGCCATTCAGCATCCAGGCAAACTCCTTCTTTTTGGGTTCATGGGTATAATCAAAACAGACCCTATAGACACATTCAAGGTACCTTCAAGCCCTCAGAAGATATAATATGAAGGGGAGGAAAACAGAGCAAGAAATAGAAAAAAAAATCATTTTTCAAAACGAAGAACTGTTATTTTCTGGCTCCCAAGAGACTTGCCAACAATAAACAGCAAAAAGTAGGAGATGATTACACTTTGCATACGAGCCAGCTATTTATAAAAGAGCTTAAACGATGCACAACAAACATCATTGGGTTCACCAGCACAGCACAGACAGGGATGCAAGCCAGTCTGAAGTTGATGGGGATGCCTTTAGGAAACATCATACAAAGTCACTAAAGTGAAGTGCAATCCTGATTACATAGACCCAGGCATTAAATTAGCCCCAGCCAAAGGCCTGAGAAACCCCAGGCTTAAATAACAGAAATTGGTCAAGTAGCAAACACAGGCAAACCATGACCCTTGGTGTGGCTGCTGTTGTTTATCAGAGCACACACTGCCCAGACATGAAATCATCACACTGGTGACCTGGTGGAGAGGACAGACTGGTGAAAACCTTTAAAGGATAAGGTTAGAAAAACCCACCAAAGACTTGTGTCGTGTGACAGTGATAGTTAACTGTGCCCCTAAACGTGCATTTCCCCTTCACAGTTAGGGGTTGAGGCAAAATAGGTTGTGCAGTCAGCAATGTAATTTCTAAGCCTGCTTCGCATCTTAGCAGTGCCATATGCCTGAATTCTGGCTGATGGGGTGTGAATGGAGGTTATGTGTGCCATTTCTAGGGTCCACTGGTAAAACTTCCCAAACTTTCCCCACGGTACTATTCTTTTCCAGCCACAGGATGCAGAAAACCACCACAATGACCTTGGAAGCTAAATGCTGAAAACTGAAGATCCTCCATTAACCTGGGTCCCTGAATGACTAGGAACAGACCCTTCTCCCCACTCCCCATTTGCCTTAAATAATGTGGGACATTTTCTGGGCAAGAAATAAACTTCTATTATATATGAGCCCTTACAAATTCTAGCACCTGCTGGTTATTACAGCTAGGATTATTCTAACTAGTACAAGCCATAAATATTTGGCACGTGAATATTACTACAGAGAAGATAGCACAGGAATTAATCACTTTTTCTGTTTTCTCTTTCTAGTCTGATTGGGCATGTTTCAAGAATACTTATTGAATTTTGAATGAAAGAATGCCTCACCTGTGTTGACCTATGACAAATAATCTAATTCCTCTTTGCCTTTAATTCATAAAATCCACAATTAACATCAAACTATTGCTACTCTATTGAAATGTAGTGAAGATGAATAAAATGATACCTGACATACCTCTCTGAGCTCCTCGGGGTAAAAAGTATAGTAAAGTACAGAATAAACACTATCAGGTTTTTAACGTACCTATTAAACACAAATCCAGGGGAAGTCATGTAACATAAAATTCAGTTACCTTAATATTTCAAAGGCAAGGGAAGCAAGCGCAAAAATGAACTATTGGGTTTTCATCAAGATCAAAAGCTTTTGCATAGCAAAGGAAACGGTCGATAAACCAAAAGACAACCAACAGAATAGGAGAAGACACTTGCAAAGGACATATCAGATTAAGGGCTAGTATCCAAAATCTATAAAGAACTTCTCAAACTCAACACCCAAAGAACAACTAATCCAATCAAGAAATGGGCAGAAGACAAGAACAGACATTTCTGCAAAGAAGACATCCAGATGGCCAACAGACATATGAAAAAGTGCTCAACATCACTCGGCATCAGGGAAATACAAATCAAAACCACAGTGAGATACCACCTCACACTAATCAGAATGGCTAAAATTAACAAGTCAGGAAATGACAGATGCTGGCGAGGATGCGGAGAAAGGGGAACCCTCCTACACTGTTGGTGGGAATGCAAGCTGGTGTAGCCACTCTGGAGAACACTATGGAGGTTCCTCAAAAAGCTGAAAGTAGAGCTACACGACGACCCAACAATCTCACTACTGGGTATTTACTCTAAAGATACAAATGTAGTGATCCAAAGGGGCACATGTACCCGAATGTTTATAGAAGCAATGTCCACAATAGCTAAACTATGGAAAGAACCTAGATGTCCATCAACAGATGAATGGATAAAGAAGATGTGGTATATATATATATATAATGGAATCGTATGCAGCCATCAAAAAACCCCATGAAATCTTGCCATTATAGGATAGGAGCTAAGGAGAAATGTTCTGTGTCTTGTCATCTATGCTGCAAATTTAGCCTGAGACTTTTAAGATTGCCTTTGTTTTATTTGAACATGGCTAGCAAGCATAACACTGTGGATCTTTCTAATGATTTGGGAATTTTAGATGCTCAAATTAAGAGGCTGCCATCTTGAATTCTCCAAAATTGCATGTTGTTCTCATAAATGCGAGGTCTTAATTACATGATTTCTGGCCTTGATCCAGTGACTGTACCACAGTATTAAGAGCCCAATGACCCTTCTGTTTTTCTTTTATATATTCATACTTGGGCCAGAAAAACTTAGGGGTAATATTGAAAGAATTTGTAGAAGATAGGACTTTCTTTGAATGACACCTGTGCTCCAGGGAAGTTGGCATACTATTATGATGGGGGATGGAATGTCATTTGATCACATGGAGTAATTGTTAGCAGGCAAGAGATCATGTAATATACAGCAATTGTGGATTTTAAGGGCAATATTCCAAACCACATTATAAGCCCAGTTGTCTGTCCAAGGTTAATGGGGTAATGTCCTTGCTTACTCCAGCTCAGAGCTAAACTAACTTTGTAAACTCTTTAGTATAGGTTCTGTCTTTTGTCTGTAACAGTCAGAATTTAATGTTCTGCAGGGACCTGGAGGATTTGATGTTTAACGGAGTATTTGTCCCTCTTTTCAGCAGACTGCAAACATGCCCCTTTCTAAGACACCCCTCTGAAAAGGGACCCATAGAGGTAAGAATCTTTGAAGGCGACCTTTTTTTACTTTGTTTAGAGACATCTGTCAGGCCCTGTGTTCTGAGAACACCTGGCCTGCTGTAACTCTGCTTCACCCGGGACCACTGCAGCATGAGGCTTAAATCATCGTTTTCCCTGAGGCCAGCAAGTGCTCCTCAGTATTTCTCACTGAGGCTCTCCTAACAAGCTGCCACAATGACTGCCAATTCTGTAAGAAAAGCTATACAAATGAGCCTAATCTACGGGGGTTGGGGTGAGAGGGAATCCAGCAGGTATCAAGGCAGTGAACTGATTGCCTGAAGGAGAGGGTCAGACCATCTGCCCCCTGTTGAATGCTATTGTTGTCAGAGTGCAGGATGGCTTCGATGGCTACAGTGCCATAGTCAGCATCTGGTAGCTTGAGAGCAAAATGATTATTGTGTGCAAGTAACAGTGTTCAACTCTGACTTTTGTTGGTATTTATATATGCTTTGCTCTGTGAAGATACTGACCGAGATAACAGTGGAGCTCCAGGATAAGTCCTTGACAGAAGCAGGTCTAGAGAAGCAGGTGCACCAACAGATTGCTCTCTGCTGTGGGATTTAGAAATGGCCCATGTCCACTTTCTCAGATCACTGCCTTGTTGTTCGCTGGTGAAACAAACTTCTTGTTCACTGTAGTTCAAAAACCTAAGTCATCATCCCAAAGTTGTGGGAGGTCTTCACCTATTTTACACAGAGCACAAACACTTTGAGTATTAGGTGTGTTCACACTGAAGAAAAGTAAACGCAAAGTTAGAGAAGCTGAGGAAGCAGGAGAGGAGGCCTGAGGCTGGATCTTTGTGCCTCAGATACTATGGCTGTCATTGGTACTGAACCTACCATCCACCGAGTTGACATTTCCAAATTCTGATATCCTGAGGAGATGCATTAAAGTATATTCTTGTGCCAGATCAGATTGTCATCCTGGAAAGCTCACAGGCTCCTCAGGGGCAGAAACATGTATACAAATGATTTCATCACTCTATGTTAGAAGTTAGTAACGCAAGCCTAGAATGGTGAACTCATTTGAGGACCTTTCCGTTTTGGCTGCACACTCTTGAGGCTCTGTCTAAACAATCTAAAATGCAGGATCAATAATTGGTCAATCCAATAAAAATTGGATTGTTACGATGGTTGCATGACTCTGTGTAACCTTACTTTTAGAATATATAATTGTACACTTACAAGAGGAGAATTTTACAGTATGTAAAATATGTCCCAATAAACGTTAATAATTATGTTTATAGTGAACAGAAAATATTATTAAATAAGTAATAACTAAATAGCAACCTAATATTTTCAGATATTTCAGATCTTTTGACAACTAGTTTGAATTAACTTTATGCCCATATTTTTTCATGAAAAATATGCCATGAATGTGGTCCCTGAGAATTCCAGTTTTTCTATGAGAAATTGTCAAAATCTAGGGGCACCTGGGTGGCTCAGTGGGTTAAGCCTCTGCTTTCAGCTCAGGTCATGATCTCAGGGTCCTGGAATCGAGCCCCAAAACGGGCTTGCTGCTTGGCGGGGAGCCTGTTTCCCCCTCCCCCCACCCCTCAGCCTGCCTCTCTGCCTACTTATGATCTTTGTCTGTCAAATAAGCAAATAAAAATCTTTAAAGAAATTGTCAAAATCTGATCTGTTTATGTACAATTAACCAGTTTTAAATCAAACTAAACATTTGTTTGCTAATAATCTCCAAATACATGAAGAATGCTTTTAAAAATGAAAATATGTTTTGGATGTAGACTGCATAGAGACGAGTATTTCAGTCATTGGAAAAGAATGAAAATAAGAGGAAACAGTTAACAAAACCAAAAGACAACTGACAGAATGGGAGAAGATATTTGCAAACGACATATCAGATAAAGGGCTAGTATCCAAAATCTATAAGGAACTTAGCAAACTCAACACCCAAAGAACAAACAATCCAATCAAGAAATGGGCAGAGGACATGAACAGACATTTCTGCAAAGAAGACATCCAGATGGCCAACAGACACATGAAAAAGTGCTCCACGTCACTCGGCATCAGGGAAATACAAATCAAAACCACAATGAGATATCACCTCACACCAGTCAGAATGGCTAAAATTAACAAGTCAGGAAATGACAGATGCTGGCGAGGATGTGGAGAAAGGGGAACCCTCCTCCACTGTTGGTGGGAATGCAAGCTGGTGCAACCACTCTGGAAAACAGCATGGAGGTTCCTCAAAATGTTGAAAATAGAACTACCCTATGACCCAGCAATTGCACTACTGGGTATTTACCCTAAAGATACAAACATAGTGATCCGAAGGGGCACGTGTACCCGAATGTTTATAGCAGCAATGTCTACAATAGCCAGACTATGGAAAGAACCTAGATGTCCATCAACAGATGAATGGATAAAGAAGATGTGGTATATATACACAATGGAATACTATGCAGCCATCAAAAGAAATGAAATCTTGCCATTTGCGACGACGTGGATGGAACTAGAGCGTATCATGCTTAGTGAAATAAGTCAATCGGAGAAAGACAACTATCATATGATCTCCCTGATATGAGGACATGGAGAAGCAACATGGGGGGGCAGGGGGATAGGAGAAGAATAAATGAAACAAGATGGGATTGGGAGGGAGACAAACCATAAATGACTCTTAATCTCACAAAACAGACTGGGGGTTGCTGGGGGGAGGTGGGATTGGGAGAGGGGGAGCGGGCTATGCACATTGGGGAGGGGAGGCGAACCATAAGAGACTATGGACTCTGAAAAACAACCTGAGGGTTTTGAAGGGTCAGGGGTGGGAGGTTGGGGGAACAGGTGGTGGATAATGGGGAGGGCACTTTTTTTTTTTTTTTAAGATTTTTATTTATTTATTTGACAGATAGAGATCACAAGTAGGGAGAGAGGCAGGCAGAGAGAGAGAGAGAGGAGGAAGCAGGCTCCCTGCTAAGCAGAGAGCCCGATGCGGGGCTCGATCCCAGGACACTGGGATCATGACCTGAGCTGAAGGCAGAGGCTTTAACCCACTGAGCCACCCAGGCACCCCGGAGGGCACGTTTTGCATGGAGCACTGGGTGTTGTGCAAAAAGAATGAATACTGTTACGCTGAAAAAATAAATAAAATGGGAAAAAAAAAAAAGATTTACTGCCTATTTTCCCTTGCTGTTAAAATAACTTGAAAATGTTCTACAGCCAAGCAAGATTTGAATAAAAATAAAGACCTCACAAATGGGAAAAAAAAAAGAAAATAAGAATAACTTCACAAATGATCATAGAAAGAATGCTTCAACCATCCCTTTAAATATGATTATTTATATTCTGATAAAATTACATTTCCCTTATTGGAAGATAATACTTTTTTTAAAATTAAAATCTCCATAAGCTGGGGTGCCTCGGTGGCTCAGTGGGTTAAAGCCTCTGCCTTCGGCTCGGGTCATGATCCCAGGGTCCTGGGATCGAGCCCCGCATCTGGCTCTCTGCTCAGCAGAGAGTCTGCTTCCTCCTCTCTCTCTCTGCCTGCCTCTCTGCCTACTTGTAATCTCTGCCTGTCAAATAAATCAATAAAATCTAAAAAAAAAAAAGATCTCCATAAGCTGTGTGACCCATTTTCCTTACAGCTAGAGGCCTTACATGGAGGGAAAAAAAGTGTCATCCACTTCAGCATTACTACTAAACTTTTTGCAAAAAGAGAAATAACCTTCTCTTTCTCATGTAACTTCCATTTTCACTGGTTTAAAATAATGACCATAAAATTTTAAACAGTGGGAGACCTTAGAAAAGACAATTATCATTCATTCAAGCTCTGTGATCCTTGCCAGTTTATCTAAAACTAGTCCAGACCCAAAAGTAACTTCCCATAGAAAACTGCCTTTTTTTTTTTTTTTTTTTTTTGTGGTCTAGGAAATCAATCAACTCTTTTTTTTTTTTTTTTCATTTTATTTATTTTTTCAGCGTAACAGTATTCATTCTTTTTGCACAACACCCAGTGCTCCATGCAAAACGTGCCCTCCCCATTACCCACCACCTGTTCCCCCAACCTCCCACCCCTGACCCTTCAAAACCCTCAGGTTCTTTTTCAGAGTCCATAGTCTCTTATGGTTCGCCTCCCCTCCCCAATGTCCATAGCCCGCTCCCCCTCTCCCAATCCCACCTCCCCCCAGCAACCCCCAGTTTGTTTTGTGAGATTAAGAGTCATTTATGATTTGTCTCCCTCCCAATCCCATCTTGTTTCACTTACTGTTTAATCTGTAATGTAAGAAAACCACTCTATCTCTAGGGAATTCACGGGAGGCAAATGATGAACATCTAGAACCCTCCATTTGCATCTAATTGCCCTTTTTATTATAATAAAAGTTTGAGAGAAATGCTTTCAGAGACTTGAGATTATAAAATTGTTTATTTCTACTATCTGCTGTTGTTCACCTATGTAGTGAATTAATTTTATGCAAAATGGTCTCAATTATTCTAAGGAGGGAGGGTAACTAATTTCCAGCTAGTATTTGATCCCCACAATAATTCTTTAAGCCAGGCAATATTATTATATCTTTTTAATAGGTGTAGAAACTGAGACTTAACAAGGTTCAATGCCTTGGCCAAGTTTCTTAGACTAACAAGCAGCTGAGGCAGAATCCAAAACCAGGACTGATTCTAGAGTCAGAGTCAGCCATTCTGCAATAGAGAAAGAAGCTGAAAACTGAGGCGTCTCGTGTGAGTGAGCCTCTGTCCTGGGGAAAGTTTTCTGAAAGACAAGATCATGCCATCACCAAGTTTGCATTTACCCTGAAGAACAGAATTACTCTGAAGCCTTACATGTAAATGTTGTACCAGAAGATATTGGCTTGCAGAAAAAGCTTTCCCCAAGAACTGACCTGAAGGAGAATTCGCCAGAGAAATAATACTGTTTGCAAATTTCAGCCCAAAATGGAGCAGCCTATCCAGGATAGAACCTGGTTAGGGCTAACAACATTGGTGATCTGTCACTTATCATGGAAAGTTATAAATTGACCACAGCTTCCAGCTACTTCAGCTGGGTTATTTTAATAAGAGCATTTTGCTCACAGACTGTCAGTTCCCTGACTGATAAACCCAAATGCAAATCTTGTCTCATACTGTTTGCAAGAGTAAATGCAAAGACCAAACTGAACAGTACGTTTTGTCTGGGAATTCCCTAAACATTTTCTAGTTCTTTCTTCCTGCTGGCAGAAGAAAACAAATCTACTGGTTATTATAAGATGTTTCTTTTTCTTTTTTGTACCCCCAAAGAAAAATATTCTTTCCTGAGAAATCTGAAATTATAACGTGCTCTTTTAGATATTGCCACATAATTTACACTTTTGGCAAAGCAGCCACTTGGGATACATTTTCATTCAGCACACTGGCACTCTTTTATGTCATTTTGATAAAGGTCTTATTCAGTGGAATAGCCATGGTAAGCCACTGTCCTTTGGTTGTCCCAACTGGACTGTTTGTTGAGTGGCTTGAATTGCTGAGTGACTGGATAACTGAGTTGCCCATGAAACACGTTAGGTGGAGATGAAACAGAAGCGATTAAGCCCTGGCAAGGCTAGAGCTGGGTAGCTCTCCTTGTGTTGGCCAGATCATCCAAAGCTTTCTGTTTCTCCAGTTGAAACTTGGTCAGTCTTGTCAGCCCAATGACAATGAAAAACAAAAACAAACAGACAACAACAACAAAAAACCCCTTTGTTAATAGGATTATATGAATTTGGGGAGTAGAATGTTGTTACAGATGATTTATTTTCAAAGCTGATTTCATTTTAGTGAAAACAAGCTCAACCCATTACACCAGAGGCCGTAGTGCCAAACACAATCACTTCCAGTTTGAAAGATGTGATTGCTTTTTAATGTGGAAATTTTGCAAGGTTACAAAGAGGAAAAAAATTTAACTCCTTTCATATAGCAAAGTCACTTTGAGATACGGGTTACAATGCTCTGACAGTGTCCAGACACCCTGCCCACATTGCAAGTTAAAAAGGTGGATCCATTTGATTTACACCATTTCTCAATTGTGTTTCTCTTGTGCCTTTGAAATAACCTAATAGTTTTTTACCAAAATAAATAGAAAGTCAGATATTCTAAATGCTGGAAGGACACAGGGTCAGGCAAAGACAGGAGAGATAGAGGAAATAAATACAGGTAAAGAGACTTAGTCTGTAGGGATGTGTGTGTGTGTGTGTGTGTGTGTGTGTGTGTGTGAATTCTCCTTTGCCAAAACCATCTTATTTGCTTACTCCAGTTTGACCAAACCAGTAGCCTGTTATTTAGCCTGTTCCAGTTTAATCTGGTGCTTTGTTTTTACCAGGTTCTATATTACCATCTTTCCCCCCGCAATACCATTAGGGGATCTTAAAGGATGTAAAGACTCATCACATCTATTTTTTTAATGTGCTCATACGATATAGCTAAGATTTTCAGAGTAATGATGGCTAGGTTTTGATTCTGCCATGCTTCATCAGATCTTACAATTCTTAACTAATATGTAATCTGGAGTGAAATTCTTAGAAAACAGTTTGTGGGATGAGGAAAAAGTATTTCTACTGGTAAAAAAAATTTTTTTTAAAAATCACTGGGGTGCCAGGGTGGCTCTGTGTGTTAAAGCCTCTGCCTTCGGCTCGGATCATGATCCCAGGGTCCTGGGATCGAGCCCTGTATTGGACACTCTGCTCGGGGGGAAGCCTGCTTCCTCCTCTCTCTCTGCCTGCCTCTCTGCCTACTTGTGATCTCTGCCTGTCAAATAAATAAATAATATCTTTAAAAAAATCACTAACTTGAGTAAGATTTTAAAAATGTAAACCACTTTGAAGAGAATTGAATATTTGTCATGTGGAATGCATCTTTCCATTCTTAAACTAGGTTGTCATCCCCCGCTGGGGAGGATGGTGCCATAGGGAGCAATACAGCAATGACAATGTAGCAGAATTTTCAGAACCTTGGGTAGAAATGACACATACACCATGAAACCTTTTTGTCCCTTCAGTAGTTGGTTGTTGTTGTTAATTTGTTTGTTTATTTGTTTGTTTTACCTGTGCATTTTGAATACATGTTATCCTGTTTTTTTTGTGACCGACAGGGGGAAAGCAGGTAAAGAAGCCATATGACTCCAGGACTCCTTGTAGAAGTTTGGCCAACAAAATTATTACTACATCAGCTGGAGCCAGTACAAAAGGACGGTAAGTGTACACTTTAAAGGGATTGGGACACTAGGGCGCCTGGGTGGCTCAGTGGGTTAAAGCCTCTGCCTTTGGCTCAGATCATGATCCCAGAGTCCTGGGATCGAGCCCCGCATCGGGCTCTCTGCTCTGCGGGGAGCCTGCTTCCTCCTCTCTCTCTGCCTGCCTCTCTGCCTAATTGTGATTTCTCTCTGTCAAATAAATAAAAAATATTAAAAAAAAAAAAAGGGATTGGGACACTGAAAGGGAATGATCTTTGCCTTTTGTTGGAGTGAAATTTGGAGGAATGAGTTGGGAGTAAAAAACAAAACAAAATAAAACAAAAACCCACCAAAACAAGATTGGACTGCCTTTTAAGTTTAAGCAAATCCTTGTCACCTGCTGGAAGTTCCCACTTACTGCCCATTCCCTTATACTTAGGCAAACCCAGAGCCCCCCCACATCAGTTAACTTTATGTGGTGAACGCAAATTTCCTCCCATTTTCCTTTTTCTATTCTTCCTTTCCATTCGTTGCTACTTCAGTTTTCATATCAAAATATCTATTTGGGGGGCACCTGGGTCGCTCAGTGGGTTAAAGCCTCTGCCTTCGGCTCAGGTCATGATCTTGGGGTTATGGGATTGAGTCACGCATCGGGCTCTCTGCTCAGCAGGGAGTCTGCTTCCCCCTCTCTCTCTGCCTGCCTCTCTGCCTACTTGTGATCTCTCCCTGTCAGATAAATAAATAAAATCTTTTTAAAAAAATCTATTTGGGTTGTTTTACTTTTTAGCATCAGTTCTTATAAGAAGAGGACTTGAGCACTGTGAAATAAAATTTGAGATCACCATAGATCAGTGTAACTAGTGCTTCGAAAGGGGCTACATTTATTGAGTGGCTACCGTGTTCCAACTATTTCATACACTTATTTAATCCTCACAAAACCTTGAGGTAGATATTGTTATCCCACCACAGAAGAAAAACTTGAGAATCAGTGATGTTAAGATACCACAGGTCCATTTATTCCAAAGCCCATGCTGATTCCATGAGTTCATTCTGCCTTCCAACTTCACCTGAAGCAAAAGCCTATTGATTCAGGTGTCTGAGGACTGGACCTATTCAATGTGAGCCTAGTTGTTTCATCCAAATCGTTGGCTATGGGACTTTGGGGAAAGGTTTGGAGGTATTCAGATGAAGGAAAAATGAAGCATAACTTTCTATAGTCAAATATGTATTTGATATATTTGACAAAGTACTGTTGGCTATGCAGGTTTGTTCATCAAGTAAGGCTTAAGGCTCTGAGACCAATATAAAAATAACATCTTAAATTTATATTATGTGCATAGTTCTTTTGGCCTTTTATTTTTTTAAAAAAAGATTTTATTTATTTATTTGAGAGGGAGAGAGCATGTGCACAAGCATGGAGTGGGGAGGGGAAGGGGTAGAGGGAGAAGGAGAAGCAGACTCTCCACTGAGCAGGGATCCTGATGCTAGGCTCGAATCCAGGGCTCTGAGATCATGAGCTGAACCAAAGGCACTTAACTGACTGAGCCACTCAGGTGCCCCTTTTGGCCCCTTAATATATATTTTCACATTTAATCCTTTCAACGATTCTAAAACCAAGTAGGACAAAGAGTATTATCCCCCTGTAACAGGGGAAGAAGCTGTAAGTTAGAGAGATTAAGCAATGTATAATCATGTGCATAAGCAAGACACCGGAGTCTAAAACAGAGCTTGACTTTTCTCTTAAACCAGTTCTCATCTAAACCAGTTCTACCTCCAGGGTAGGACACTGGATTCATATCCTATTCAGAGCATTGCTGCTCTAAGGAAGCTGTGCAATCTCTGAGCATCCCTCTACTATTCTGCTTATCACTCTGTATTTAAATCATTGGATCACTCATTTCCATATCCATCGACTGTGAGCTCTTGGAGAGTCTGTCTCTTTTTCTTTCTTTCTTTTTGGGGAAAAAGACATTTCATTTAATTTTCTAAATTGAACAGAATGTAAATTAAGTTCCACCATTCAGAACTGACCGTTGTCAACATCTGAATAGCTTTTCTCTGTTCCTCATCTTTGTGTTCTTGGTACCTAGCATAATACCTGGCACATAGTTGGTGTCCAACAAATATTAGTTGAATTTAAATATAGGATCCATAATGGAATGAATTAGAAAATTTATTAACTAGTGCAGAAATAGTATTTCAGATTTTTTTAAGTTTTCGTGCCTGGGACTTTTCTAAAATATTTATCCGTATTTTCCTCTTTTATGGTATGATGACAATGGTGATCATAAAAAGGTTTTGTAAAATGACGTCTCTCATCATCTTCCTTGTTTAAAGGTAAACTTACTTGCCCCTACAATAATATCCCCAGAGTGAATGAGTCCTATGGAGTATTGATTAATGGCTTCTTCAGTTTAAAAATAAAAAAAGTTTCTTCTTGGGTTTCAGTGGTTGCTAAGACTGCACAGTCTACACAGGAATAAGAAAACTGCATGAAACCAGACTCCAAGCTCAGAGGGCGCGCTTGCACACTGCACCAGAAATTATGCTATTCCAATCCAAATGTACTAAATCCTTCTGTAATGTGTGGTCAAGGAGTTAAGTTCTAAAGGGAAATGCAGGCAGCGTAAGTGAAAACCATGTATGTCTGTCTCCTTCAGCCTGAGCCTCAGACAGATCTCCTCAGAGGAAGGTGTCTGACTGCTTCACCCAGTAATGATCACCTCACCCAGTGCTTCGAAGGAGTTATACAGTAATGGCCAAGTTTGGATTTGGAAAAGAGAGGAAGCAAACTGACTCTGTGGTTTGTTATGAGATCCTGGGAGGAGCTTTCAGCGTTACAAAGAGTCTTTCCTCTTCCAACCATCCAACCTCCTCCTCACTCCCTTGTGGATTTCATTCTTTTTCACCGAAGCTTGGCAGTAGACAGGGTAAGAAAGGCTAGCTGGAGAAAAGGACCCCTCAGCTCAGGTCTACTTTGGCATGACCCATAACAGCAGCCCCAACAGTTGGTTGTGAGATTAGAAGCCCTCTTTCATTGAGTCTGTCTTACTGAGAGGAAAAACTGCTTTGTATGATGACTTTATGGCAAATTCTGGCAAAAGTTTTGCCCTGCATACTGAAAGAGAGACATTTCTAACCGCAGCTCATGAACCACATTTATTTACTCTGGCTCATGCCCACTATTTGTTCATAGGCTTTCTGTCTCTACTAATGCATTCCAATTTTGGAGGCTAAATCACTGCCAGTAGTTTCCAGGACATTCCGCTAGGCTAAGCAAAATCACCCTGAGCGGTAGTCAGAAACCACTAGAGTAGTATTGTAAATACAGACTATTTGCAGAAAATGAAAGATACTGAACATCTTATCGTTTTGTGCCACAGGATTCTATGGGTCATATCTTGCAGAAAGTCATGCAAGGTACTAACAAAACAAAACAAAACAAAAAAACAAGAGCAGGATACAAGGGCTTTCATCCTCACTAGAACTCAGAAATTGTGCTTAAAACCACTTGAAAGTTGGGCACAACTTAATGCAACTAGAAGTACATACTATGGCTATGTGCAGGAGGCATGCTAGAGACTGGATGCAGCCTAGCCCATAGCCATCTTTTGCCTGGTATGGGTTTTAAAATGAATATGAGATCTATGGGGTGGTAGAACATGCAATTCTTGATCTCAGGGATCTGAGTTCAAGCCCCACATTGGGCGTGGAACTTCGAAAAAGAAAAAGAGAGAAAGGGAGGGAGAAAGGAAGGAAAAGGCGAGGGAGGGAAGGAGGGAGGGATGGAGAAGGAGAAGGAAGGAGGGAAGGAAGGGAGGAAGGATATAAGACCTGAAAACAGTGGAGCAGTGCTACGAAGAAAATTGTAGTTCTCATGGGCTTCTTAAGAACTATTTCTGCATTCAGAGATGCCCATCCCATCTCCATGTGTGTCTTCACCTTGAGCCCAGTGATGCCTCAATGGATCACATTGAACCAGGGGTATTTTAAGACCTGTGATAACTGGAAAATTTTCCATTTGTAATAAAACCTCCAGCACTACTAAGCTGCCAGATTCTATATCTTGCCCCAGGCAGGGACTGAGGGACCAAGGAAAGGATATGTTACATGATATTGCTTCTCTATCCATACCTCTTTTGCCTGTTTTCTATTACACTTTTTTCTAAGCAGAGCAGAGATTTTATTTACTCATGTGCATTAATAATGAATAAGAATGTGCATTACACATTCAGTAACTTTGATATCAACTTATCAATATGACCGTGTTTGTGCTTGGAAAGAGGAGGGAAGCTCACTCCAAAAGCAAATGCTCAGTATCCACCAAAAGTGATGATTTTCTTGTGAGATGGCTAAGCAGATTTTTAAAGTACTTAATATGTTTTACGATACCTCTTGAGACTTACTGAAACAAATCTCTTTCATCCTAAGGGTGAAGCAAAATTAAGTTGAAATAAGCCACAATTAAAACTCCGTGTGTTGGGCAAGGAGGCAGAAGGAAGGGTATACATATCTCTATCCATGTGTATTGTGTTAACATTTCAGGCATTTTTAACTGTGGGCAGTGGACAGCATGGAGGGGAACTAGGTAGGAACAAGGCCACCACATCAAACTGATAGTGGGGTAGAGGGAACATTTGACACCTCCCGCCTTCTCTGCCCCCTGTCTGTTTTTAATTTTGCTAAATCATTCCCGTCTGGAGATTGTATATTTTAAGTTGCCTCTCCAAGCAGCACAGAAGTACAGTGTCAGGGAGTCTGATCTCTGAGCCAGGCAAAGAGATGCGAAAGCTGAAAGACCCCAAGCCACAAGAAAGACAGAGAAGGAACAGGGTGGGGCCCTGGCTACAGTGACATTAGCCTTCATGGCCTGTACTGTCACTGGGAAGATGGTACTGGGAGACATAACGCTTCTCTCATGGTGAGTGTAAGACTTTCTGTGTGTTTGTGTTTTTAAAAGTTAACATCCCTCTGAAAGTTCTAAAGGTGACTTCCTGAGAAACATAAACTACCCTGAAATTTTACTGGAAAAGAGATTCCACAGCAAGAGACTTCAAAGTGAGAAGATTTGCCCATCATAAACTGAAGGGACTAGAAAAGGGGGGGAAAGTGGTGACGAAATCTGAAATGTGTGCTGCATATGTGCGCACGCTTGGAAGCATCATGACGTTATGGGGCACATCAAGAGTGACTTGAAGAAGAAAAAAATTACCCTCTCTACCTATCCCGACACAGCTCCCATATAAGTCACTTAGATCTCTTCAGGGGAATTTCAAGTTTACATGTTCTGCGTATGGGCTGGTCACCTACATGTCTCCAAAATGCACACACGTCTATTAAGATGGGCATAACAATAGTTTCATCCACAGGAAAGTGTGAGACTCAAATGAGAACAGAGCAAGTAAAGTGCTAAGCATGGCTCATGGAACAGAGTACTCGGAAATTGTTATGTGCTCTTATTATTTAGCAACTTACATGATGTGGGAATTTTAAAAATATGGTACAATAATGAAAACCAATAGCTTCCTCTCTAGAAGGGGGTAGACTTGAACATAATTTAAAATTGTGTCAGTCTTTTTTGTTTATTTCTCTTATCTGTCCTCCCCCCACCTCAGTTTTTTTGAGAACTCTGTAAATTTGGCCTCACTGCAGCTTTGCACATCACTAATAATCTCTTGACAGACTTAATATTATGATTTTAATAGAACAAAAGAGCAAGAATGGCATGGGCTCACGCACACAGATCTGCATTGCATTTGGAAAGAAAAATCCTTCTGAACCGCATTTCTTCATGTTTTATCGCCATAATAAAACTCCCTATTTACTCTTTTGCTAATAAAACAGAAGCTATTTATTAAATTCTAAAATGTATTTACCTTGAGGCCCCTGGCTGGCTCAGTTGGTAGAGCGTGCAGCTCTTGATCTCTGTTCGTGAGTTTGAGCCCCACGTTGGGTGTAGAGTTTACTTAGAAATAAAATCTTTTAAAAAATAGTAAATAGGGTGACTGGGTGGCTCAGTTGGTTAAGCATCCGACTCTTGATTTCAGCTGAGGTCACGATCACAGGATACTGAGATCAAGCTCCGTGTCAGACTCTGCTGGGCATGTCGTCTGCCTGGGAGTCTCCCTCTCTGTCCCTGCCCCTGCTCATGCTTTCTCTGTCTAAAGAAATAAATAAAATTGTTAAAAATAAGTAAATAATAAAATAAAATGTATTTACCTCATCACTTTGCCAGAAAAGTCCCCACTGAGCTATGTATGTTGAGTTGTAATGCCATTCTTTTTAAAACCTGAACAATGATAACTTTAGGTTGATTTCCTCAGGCATCTTTCTGAAATTGTTATTATTTAATAGCAATAGGATTGGTAGTGGAGAAGTTACTTCAAATGAGAGAACAGGTAGTAAATGAAGAGCAGAGACTCGTGGTGTGCATGTGTGTGTGTGTGTGTGCATGTGTGTGTGTGTGCATGGGCACGTGTGCACTTGAGCCAGCGCTGGAAATCCTATGTCCTAGATGCATTTATGCGTGTGAAAGACCTACACTTATATATAGAAACTTCAGTTATTAGGAATCAACAATGGTGCTCTTGGTTCCCACTGAAAATCACCCCAAGTCACGTGGGAAATTTTTCTAAAGAGCTTAAATCAGAGCCCTGCCCAGTCAGTAACTCAGCGACTAAGCTATGAAGATACTCAGAACATCTTGGATTAGGAGAGCAAAAATAAACAGTGTCAAATAAAAACTGCTCTGGGCATTTTTGTAAAGGTTATTTGGCTGAAATCGTCTTTGTAATCAGAAATAAAGCAGTGCTGGTGTTTTCAAAGGGACAGTTAGAGCGAAGTGAAGGTTTGATCAGAGGTGTATAAGCATACAAAAGAAAACAGGCTCGGATTGTGAGATTACATATTCTAAGTAGGAATCAGCTGCAGGCGCTTCTGAATCATTTGTCTTTCTGATCTTTTAGGAATCAGCCTGTAGGCAAACCACGGGGTGAGGCCGGGAGTGCCTGGGTGAGGGTGCATGTGCAGATGGGAAGCATGCCAAGCACCCTTTCTCCGTGCCAACCAGCCCCTCCCCCGCCCCCAGGAAGGTATGCACCTTGGTCTTCCTGTTGACAGAGCAGTTGGACACGTTCTTTGGTGGCCTCGCTCCCTACCAGCACCTCCTCCCTCAACAGTGATGAAACCTGGCTCCCCAAAACAGATACTCCGATTCTTACAAGCTCAAGGGCTGGCCGGGCCTTCCTTACGCTCAGGGGAGGTGTTTGTATACGATTTTAAGGGGGCTAAAAAGTATGTCCATGTCCCCAGAATATTAGTCCCACTCATTTAAAACACTTACCCACTGAAAATCCTATCTTTAAGTGAAAATACTGCTTCTACCCATGGATGTATAAACCCCAACATGCTACGTCCGTCGTACAAGGGACAGCGTATTAAACCACTTTTACCCTTTTGACTCTCATTCTAATTAGATTATCAGATAATCCTCTTTCTCCCTTGGAAAGCAGAAATAAATATCCAGGGGGAATGGGATATTAGATAGAATTTGATAAGAAGTTGGGTCAATATGAGTGGACAGGGTCCAGAACATGTCAACTCAGGTGAAGGCCACAGTGAGGGCACCTTGGGTAACCAGATTACCAAACCACCCCTCTAGGCAGGGGAAGTAGAGAGGAAGAGTGGTTCCCATATAAGCAAATATTGCTAAAGAATCCCTTACCAGCATTTCCTAAAGTTGGTCCTGCTTAAGTATAGACCTTCCAGCAAAATACATTGGGAAAAGTGTCACCCTTACACCACAAACACATACCCCACCCCAGCGCTGCCCGCCCCCTCCCCCCGCCCGGCCCCAGTTTCCCTTTCGGGAAACTTATAGTTGCTATGGTAACATCTAAGGATTTTTTTTGTGAACCACTCATGGAAAAGAATGTACAGGGAACTTAGAGTTCTTCAACCAAATGATCCTGTCCCAGATTCCCAATTCTGACACCCAAGCTCTCATCTTGGCACATCAGTAAATTCTTGTCATACGGTTGGCTAAAAGATAGCAGGTAAATCTTGAGAAGTCCAGAGATGTGTATAGGCTCCTCAGCATAACCTTGCCAAAAGAAGATATGGTATTCATTCTCTTACACCGTACACAAAGATAAACTCGAAATGGATAAAAGACCTCAACGTGAGACAGGAATCTATCAGAATCCTAGAGGAGAACATAGGCAGTAACCTCTTCGATGTCAGCCACAGCAACTTCTTTCAAGATATGTCTCCAAAGGCCAAGGAAACAAAAGCAAAAATGAACTTTTGGGACTTCATCAAGATCAAAAGTTTCTGCACAGCAAAGGAAACAGTCAACAAAACAAAAAGGCAACCCACGGAATGGGAGAAGATATTTGCAAATGACAGTACAGACAAAAGGTTGATATCCAGGATCTATAAAGAACTTCTCAAACTCAACACACACAAAACAGATAATCATATCGAAAAATGGGCAGAAGATATGAACAGACACTTCTCCAACGAAGACATACAGATGGCTATCAGACACATGAAAAAATGTTCATCATCACTAGCCATCAGGGAGATTCAAATTAAAACTACATTGAGATACCACCTGACACCAGTTAGAATGGCCAAAATTAGCAAGACAGGAAACAACGTGTGTTGGAGAGGATGTGGAGAAAGGGGAACCCTCTTACACTGTTGGTGGGAATGCAAGTTGGTGCAGCCACTTTGGAGAACAGTGTGGAGACTCCTGAAGAAATTAAGAACAGAGCTTCCCTATGACCCTGCAGTTGCACTGCTGGGTATTTACCCCAAAGATACAGATGTAGTGAAAAGAAGGGCCATCTGTACCCCAATGTTTATTGCAGCAATGGCCACGGTCGCCAAACTGTGGAAAGAACCAAGATGCCCTTCAACGGACGAATGGTTAAGGAAGATGTGGTCCATATACACAATGGAGTATTATGCCTCCATCAGAAAGGATGAATACCCAACTTTTGTAGCAACATGACTGGAAGAGATTATGCTGAGCGAAATAAGTCAAGCAGAGAGAGTCAAGTATCATATGGTCTCACTTATTTGTGGAGCATAACAAATAACACGGAGGACATGGGGAGATGGAGAGGAGGGGGAGTTGAGGGAAACTGGAAGGGGAGATGAACCATGAGAGACTATGGACTCTGAAAAACAACCAGAGGGTTTTGAAGGGGCGGGGGCGGGGGGGAGGTTGAGGAACCAGGTGGTGGGTAGTAGGGAGGGCACGTACTGCATGGAGCACTGGGTGTGATGCCAAAACAATGAACACTGTTATGCTGTAAATAAACAAATAAAAGAATAAAAAAAAATTAAAAAACAAACAAACAAACAAAAAAAGAAGATATGGTATTTTCTGGATAGTTCCTGTCCCATAATTAGGAATAAGTCATTATTATTCAGAAAAATATATATGTTAAATATATATTTTTTTCCTATCATATCAACCCTTTACCTTCTTTTTGCAGGTCCTTTATCCTTTATAATATATAATATGACCTATTGAGATAATCTCAATGGAATTGATTATCTGGAAGACCAAAAGCCTGGTCTGTCACCCCAACTCCTCCAGCCACCTGATGCCACTACTTCCCAATCATGGCACTTCCCCATTTACTCAAGACTGGGAGATTCTTGGGGCACTTGCCAAGACCACATTTCACAAACAGGCCAGGGAATTGCTGGGAAAAGAGCTGTCTTTGACTCCTAAGAAAGGAGGCTCTCCAGGTTCTGCAGTCGGTTTCCTAGAGGGACAGAAGAGGTAGGGTGAAGGAGGTAGAGTTGATGCCTGAAACAGGAAAGGGAATAATTATCAAGAAAATGTTTCTTTGGCTTTCAATCCAGTCGCTTGTATTAAGATGGAATTTAGGAGCCTTGTGTTTCTTATCTTTAATTTTGATAAAATCTGATAGAATTCTTAATTTTGATAAAAGCCTGGGATTTAAAAAAAAAAAAAAACAACAAAACAGCAGAGGAGTGTAGTTGATATTTCAGGGTCTATCAGTATCCTACAATAAAGCTGACTGTCTCTGTAATAATATACATTTTTTTAAAATATGCTTTCATTTTAAATAAGAAGGACAAAAAGGAAAGAAAAAAAACACATTTCAGCCACTTTGTCTCATTCAACTTAATTTTTCAAGCAAACTGCAAACATGAATGATAAAGTCATTGTGTCTGTTAATCCCAAATATTCATAATGTTTTACTAAGTATGCCATTTACTCTCCTAGCAATCATCAGGACGGCAAAAAGCAGAGCCACCATTTACAGACAGGTTAAGAAACAGCCGAACAATTAGGTGAAAACAATTCAGTTCTCTCACTAGTTGTTTTAATAATCCCACAGTTTTAGAAGTGACTTTTTTAAACCTCGAATTGATTGGGTGCTTCGGTGCGATGAGGATGGCTTTTGATGAGAAAAACAAGCGATTGGTTTTCTAAAATTAATGAATCAATGAAGGTGCTGCTACTAGACTTAGCCAAAAATATACTTGTAGAAACATGTAATCCCAGAAATTTCATTCCAATCCTCAATTTAAGAAAGTTTTTCCTTGTGAACCACCCAGATTAAATAGCTTTAACAGAGATTATATCTAAGGAGGCCACCCAAATTCACCTTTCAATTACTTATTCCCTCGTAGCACTCTAGAGACATTAGGTAGGTATCTTGGTCCAGAAATACGTATGTTCCACTGAAATTAAGTATGTCGGGCTTTCCATTCTCTGGGCTCAAATTGGTAGTCATTCACAGACTCTTTCTACCAGATAATGTTACCAAAGAAAATGTATCTTTAAGATTCTTGTGGATTAGATAGACAAAATTTTCCCTGTGCAAGAGTATGCCTCTGAACAATTATGACGCTGACCCAGAAAGGCGATGTCTGCATTTGGTCTTTGGAATCTGAAGAGGAAACTAGAACAAGTGGTCATTACTGAAGGGGTTTTCAATAATTGCTTTAATGGGACAGAGTGATTTTATGTGAAGGTCTTTGTGACAACTCAGGAAGAAACAATAAAAAAGAAACTGTTTTTACAGCTTGTGACAAGGTAATACCAATAAATAGGAATGGCGCCTTGATCATTTATCCCAGAGACCCTAATGCTTAGATTGACTATGCAATTTATTGTCCAAACCAAGATTCTTTACAGAGTGAAAAGAGGTGCAGTTATGCTGGAACAGCAGGTGTGAACTAGGACATTTCAGACAAACGAGGTGAATAATCTCCCTGCTTATACTGGGAGGGAGATTTGATTATGGGAGAACACTGATGTGGGGAGGGTTTCTAATTAAGACTCAACTTGAAGAGGGTGTTTATAAGAGAGCGTTTAATACATGCTCATTTTAACCATAGAGCATAGTGATATCCCAGTTATGTCCTCTTTTTACTGATCACTAAATCAGTGCATCTTACCTTCTCAATTGGTAGGTTATTTTATATATTTCAAGCATATTGAAAGTGACACTGATTTTTTTTTTAAACTCTGGAAACCAGTTATAAAAGCATAATAATGCCCTTATCTCCTTTTTTAATTTAAATTCAATTAGCCAACATTATTAGTTTCAAATGTAGAGTTCACTAATTCATCAGTTGTATATAACACCCAGTGTTCATCACATCACATGCCCTCTTTAATGCCTATCACCCAATTACCCCATCCCTCCACTCCCCTCCCCTCCCCTCCAACAGCCCTCAGTTTGTTTCCTATAGTTAAGTGTCTCTCATGGTTTGTCTTCCTCTCTGATTACTTTCAATTTAGTTTTCCCTCCCTTCCCCTATGATCCTCTGCACTGTTTCTTATATTCCACATGAGTGAAACCATATGATAATTTTCTTTCTCTGATTGACTTATTTCACTCATCATAATACCCTCCAGTTCCATCCATGTCGATGTAAATGGTAAATGGTGAATAGTAAGTATTCATCGTTTCTGATGGTTGAATAATATTCCATTGTGTACATATATGTATGTGTGTATACATATATATACACACATACATACATATATATACATATATACATATGTGTATGTATATATGTATATATATATATATATATATACATCTTCTTGACCAGTTCATCTGTCAATGGACATCTGGGCTCTTTCCACAGTTTGGCTTGTGTGGACATTGCTGCTATAAACATTGAATGCTCTTGTCTCCTGAATATGAATGCCCGTTCTGTGGAGAGTAACCTATTTATCTGGAAGACAGGAGGAGTTTTCAATCTATCTTGTAGTACTTTTAGTGTCTTAAGGGTGATGTTCCTCCTAGATCATCTTGAGAGATAAAATACCATTGTTGGCATGGAGCTTTGGCACATAGTAGGTATGCAGTAAATATTTGTTGAATGAATGAATGACAGGTTCTCTGCAGAAAATTTCTTTAAAAAATATGAACATATATAGGAAATCACATACTTGTTTTTATTCAACTCTTCCTAAACAGTTGCATACAAGAGATAAATGAGTACACACCAGAGTCAACAAAGTATCATTTCGCCTATCTTTAGAAATCACAGCAAACAAGTTGCTATTCAGAACTTACAGGAGAGATAACATTTTTCCATAGAACGTGCAAACTTGAGAGATGAAAAGGCTTTTCTCTTCTGGATTATTAGTTTTTAAAATAAGATAAAACAGGGAGCCCATGTGGCTCAGTCAGCTAAGCATCTGCCTTTGGCACAGGTCATGATCTCCAGGTCCTGGGATCAGGCTTCCTGTTCAGCAAGGAGTCAGCTTCTCCCTCTTCCTTTGCTCCCTCCCCCTGCTTGTACGTGTGCGTGCGTGTGTGTGTGTGTGTGTGTGTGTGTGTGTGTTTTCTCTCTCTCTCAAATAAATAATCTTTTAAAAAATAAGAATAAGTAAAAAAAAAACAAAAAACATTTTCCCCACTTAATTGAAGTATTTTCTCTCTCCCTTGAGTAGGACAGTCATCTTTGAGAAGGGATTTGATGTTAGTGTTAAAGTTTATCAATGGCTTCACTATGAAATAAGGGATGTAAGAGTTCTGAAGGCCTGTTTAGAAAGATTTAGGGAAGAAAGCAGGAGAAAATTGAATAAAGGAAACAAAAAATTTTTTTTAAAAGGATAGTTATGTAAAATGTAATCTTTGGGGGAGGCTGGATAAAGAGTGTATGGAATTTCTGTGTACTTTACTTGTAAATACTTATGCCTATAATTATTTCAAAATAAAGCAAATTTTTAAAAGGAAAAAGAAATGAGAAAGTTGAGATGGAGAAATAAATATCTTAAGACACATTCCATGTAATTTGAATATGCTAGAGAACATATAGTGAACCTCTCAACATTCTTTTCATGTTTTTTGATCGTTCTTCTCCATAACACTAATTCTTCTAAGTTCTAAGTGTTGAGGAGGTTGTGGTTAACAAGACAAAGTTCTGGTTCTAATGGAGCTTAAATCCCCAGTGCTTATTATATATAATAAGAAAATAAGGGTCAGTAGATACACAATGCTGCAGAGGATGGTAATTGCTCAGAAGAAAAATAGAGTAAAGGGAGAGAATAAGTGAGAAAAGTGCTGTTCTAAAGGTGTTCAAGGGAAGCTCTCTGATAAGGTGACATTCAAATAGATTGAAGGGAGAGAACTGAGCCATGTGGATATCAGGAGAAAAGAACATTCCAGACAGACACTACATACAGCAAATGCAAAGTCCCTAAGGTGGGAGCATTCTTGGTATGTTAATAAAAACAGAAAGGAGTTCAATCTAGCATGAGAACAGTGAAGGGGCAGTGATAGAGGATGAAATCAGAGATGTAGAGTCAGTACAGAGAACTTCATTGGCCTTGAAGTCCATGGTAAAGATTTTGGATTTCACTAAGAGTGAGATGAGAGCCATTGTAGGATTTTGAGCAGAGCAATGACCTAATCTTATTTATATATGTATTTTAAGGTTTTTAAAATGTCTTTTTTTCTTTTTTTAGAGAAGTTTTAGGTTCACAGAAAAGGGGAAGTTATCGAGGTTTTTCACTTACCCTCTGCCCATACTGCACATGCACTGCCTCACCAATTATCACCATCCCTCACTAGAGTGGTACATTTGTTACAGCTGAAAAACCTACATTGACACATAATCATCCAAAACATTATTGAGCTAATACAAGTGAGTGATATTGAGGCTTGGACTAGGGCTTTAATGGTGGCAGTAGCGAAAGTAGTCAGATTCAGGACTTATCTTGAAAGTAGGGTTTCAATTGAGTTGCCATTTACTGATATGGAAAGGATGATGGGGGATGTTAGGTCTATCTGTTTCATACACTCTATATTTAAGATGCCTGATTAAAAGCTAAATAGTGGTGTTAAGAAGACAAGGGGTTTGTAACTTAGGGCCAGGTTAGGGTTTGGACATAAACTTGAAAGACATCAGCGTGGAAATGGGATTCAAAGTCAAGGGGCTAGATGAGATTGCTTGGGGAAGGAATTAAAATAGAGAAGGCAAGTGGCTCAAGAACTAAGCATTGAACAGTGCTGATATTTCAAGGTGAAGAGGATGAAGAAGAAACTAAGAAGTAGATTGTAAAGGTAGAAGGAGATCCAAAAGAGCGGTCTCCAGAAGGCTAAGAGTTTCAAGACAGAGAAAGAGGTCAGCTGCAACAAATGAGTTAAGAAGTAAAGATGAGGACTGAAAATTACCCCTGGATTTGGCAAGTAAATACCCTAAGTCACCTTAATAAGGCAGAAAGTGGTAGGGCTGAAAGAGGAGTGGTTTTCAAAATGAATGGGGGATGGGGTGCCTGGGAGGCTCAGTCGGTTGCATCTGCCTTCAGCTCAAGTCATGATCTCAGGGTCCTGAGATCAACCCCCATGGCAGGCTCCCCACTCAGAATGGAGTCCTTTTGCTCCTCCCCCCAGCTCATGCTTACTCTCTCAAATAAATTTTTAAGAAATGAATGGGGAAGGGGAAAGGATGTGTCTTTACAAAAGTAAGGCCAACTTTCTTGAGGAAAATTGCTGTAAAGTTCAGAGAAGTGGCGTGTTATTTGGAGGAATGTGGAGTTCAGAGAGGTTGAGTGGAGTTTTCACCACTAAAACTTAACAAACCAGATTGGAACTTTGCTGATAAGAATGATCCAGAAAGCACAGATATTGTATTGAGAGAGGTAGACAGATTTAACCCTGGTTGAAGTCTCTAAAGTAGGAATGAGGATTTTAGTTGCCTAATTCTGGACTGATTGAAGGGAAAGATGTTGAGTGCGGAACTTTCAGTAGGATTACCATGATTCCTTGGTCATGATCTTGGCTGGGCCCTACTGATAAAGGGGGATGCAGGAGAGCAAAGACAAAGGAACAGAAAGTTCAGGAAGCTTCAGAAAAGAGGTTAAGGATATGTGAAGTGTATATGTGGGATATAAAAAACAAAACATGGCTGACCAGAAAAGCTGATCTGGGAAATTTTGTTTATAGGTGTGTAGAAGTCAAGTGCAATCCTTTGGTTGAGTTTGGGTTTTATGAGTTAATTTATTGTGAATTAGTGTGTGCTTTTCATTAAAATAATCAGACAATATAAGAGTACAAAGAATATAAAAGTTCATGCGCATGTACACACACACTGTTCTCATATTGTACTCTCCAGGGGGAACCAGTGTTAACAGTTTGGTGCATATCCTTACAGATGTGTATGTGTGTATGTGTACACACACATATATATGTACAATTACTTTATAAAAATAAAATCATATACTATTCATACTCTTCTGCAACTTGCTTTTTATACCTAACAATATGTCTTTTGTATTTTTCCATCTAAGTAAAAATAGCTCTACCTTCTTCTTTATGAAAAAAAGTGAATAGGTAGTACATGAACATGCTACACTATGTAAAAGGGACAACAGCATATATATAGAATCTCCCTCCATTCTCCCAGCAGTCACTTTCTCCCCAGAGGCAACTACTATTACCAGTTCCTTAAATGTCTTTCCACAGCTAAGGAATGTATATAAACAGATATATTTGTATTTATATAAATGGAAGTTTACCATACATGCTGTTCTATATCTTCCTTTTTAAATTTTCACTATATAACTTAGAGATCATTCCATATAGGACTGCCTGATTCTTCTAACTGACAATGTTATATTCTATTGTATCTTTATTTAATCAAATCCTATAGCTGTATATTTCTAATTTTTCACAAGTAGCTAAATGCAAGCATATGGAGCAAGAATTTAGAATTTATTTAGCGAAAGTAAAAAGAAGCCAAACAAAAGAAAGAAGACCAAATGCATTTTAAATTGTAAAGAATCATGAATTAAGACAGCCTAGGGCCTTGTGTGTGTGGCATTAAAATAAATTATTGAAAAGCAATTGGAATTCTAGATGCCAGCAGTTCTTATTTACAAAACAACAACAACAAACCAAATTCGTTGTATTGCTTTAAAAGAATATGAACAATGAAGAGCCTCTCTCTATTCTGCATACCTAAACATTCTTAATGACCTTAATGAGGCACTTTTCTGGGACCAGTCAGCAAAAGTTTAGAAAGTCACTTTTTTGTTCATAGAAATTCCTGGCTAAGAAACCCTTCTTCTCCACTTGGTTTTTGTCAATGGATATTACAGCTGGTACTATTCAGAGATGCTCGCTGATTTTACAGATATTCCAAATAAAACAATGTCACCAGAATGATATATCTACTAGGAAACTCTAAGGGGGAACAAAATGACATATTTCCTTTATGTAAAATACATTATTAATAGAATTGGCTAAAAGACAATGTCTTGCGGGGGCTGGAGTTTAAGGTGTGAGTCCTCATGTCAGTTCTGTGACCACTGGGTGCATGAAGTTGTATTGATCGGTTCTCTTTGTTTCAGTTTCCCACTTAGAAGACAGGAGAAATAATTGTGTCCAATTCCCTTGCCTACCTCAAAGCCATGTTGAGAGAAACAGCAATGAGAACTGCACGGGGCAGCAGGTTTCCCAGGAAGGCACTGGTATGACTCTGCCTAGGTGAGGTCTCAAAGTGCATGTGGAGGCACAAAGATGTGCGTATGAGAATCAACTAGGAACATTTTTCAGACCGTTCCCTACCTTGATCTTCCTTCCATCCCCCATTAAGAACAACTGTGACTGAAGAAAACTTCGGTGCCATCAGGTATAGGACAACCCAGTACTAGGTTCTAAATTGAAGAGGATACACACAGTGGGGATTAAGGTCAAAGGTTTCCATTTCAGGGAAACCTGGGTTGGAATGTTGACTCTACCCCCTTATTAACTCTATGATCTTGAATGATCCTATTTCACTTTCTGAAACCTTTGTTTGCTCATCTATAAAGCCTTACCTACCTGCCTTTAAGGTTGGCATGTGGCTGCCACATAGTTAGTGCTCAATAAATAGTTCTGCCATTGGCTCATTGGTAACCTCAACCTTTACTGTTCACTCTGAATTACGGAATTAAGGCAATATTTATCATCCTAGGAGTCTACCAATCACTTTTCTCATAAAGATTCAATAGAAGGATTCTTATGAACATATATACATAAGTATAGAATCTGAAGGCTGGAAATGGCTGTAAAACCATAAAGATTACCCCTACCAACCTTTCATTTTATGTACAGGAAAGCCGAAGCTCATAAAAGCAAGAGATTTACCCAGGGTTACCGGGCTGATATGGATAAGGGCCAGGTCTAGAGGTACACTTTGTCTTCCAGTTCATTGCTTTTCACTTCTTGCCATTCTCAAACCACACATTTAATAAAAATTAAATATACTTGCTTTAAAAAGTTAAGTATGAGAATGTTATTTCCTTTCTATGGCAGAGTCAGTGATCTCATCACACAGAACAAGAAAAATCCTGTGAAATGGCATTCGTGCAGCTAATAAAGAAAGGTGTGGAAAACCACCCCCATCATTGCAAATGTGGTATACCCAGACCCAGAGAGAAGTGAGTGATGATGGCATAAGGTGTAGGATCCAGATCCAGATCAAGACCCAGGTGGTGAAGGGAATGATGTGAATAAGAAAGGGAGTTTCAGGGTCTTTCCTGGGTCACAAATCTGCTCTCCTCACCTGGTCCTGAATTTCCAGTTTCTTCGCCTCCCTTAAGGACTCACAAGATTTCCAAAAGCTCCATGTTTTTTCACATGGCTGTTTCTTCCTCACATTCTCGACTCCTGCCATGTGATTAATACAGACGGTATATCTGCAGTGAACTGATCCTACAATTCCCCTGCCCTGGGTGAACACACAGGTGCCCAGACCCACAGAGAATTTAGGAAACAGAGCAGAGGCAGATAAACACCAAGCAATCTTAAATTAGATCTGCGCTTCTAGATACAGGACCAGAGGATCTTCTGGACTCTCCCGATAGTGCAAGGCTCCAGCTCTGACTGAAGAGTTGCATCATGGGTGTGATTCACAGGACTGAGCGGACTGGAAAGGGAAAGGCCGCCCAGTCTAGTTCTGGACACCTGCCCGTCTGCCCACGAATGACCACTGTGGAATCTAAGGCAAGCAGACTGCCCCCAAAAATCAGCCTGGAGTCTCTGCCTCCGTGCCTGGCCTGACCCTCAACCACAGCAATCTCCACTCCGGCCCAGGGCCACCTCAGGAAGGCGTCTGTTGCCTCCTGCTTGGCCTGCAGTTCTGTGGTCACCAGGATAACCCAACGGCCATAAATTTCCAACTCTGCTAAATGTTGCCCTACTTCTAACTCTAACTGACTGCATCTTGCCCTTTGGGAAAACAGCTTTACTCCTGAGTGCTCTCTGCTAAATGAGTGCCACCTTGTCTCTTTCCTCCACATCATCATTATAATTAATAAGCAACAATATCATCCCTGGTGGTTATGTTCTTATTAGGTGTTAACTGGCCTTAGCATCATTATCTCATTAGGCCTTTCCACCTAAATTACTTTATCAGCTTCCCTCCGAAGGGGGTCTGGTACTGTCTGGCTGAAAGGAATCCCCTGTACAAATACAAGAAAGCAAAGGATAATCACAGGCATTTAGATCTGTTCCAGATATTAGTTGTCTTGAAAAATTAATGTTATTTCTACTATTGGGAATACTTGAATTGCTATAAATCCTCTCATCCAGTGTTTAAAGCAATACCCAGAAGCTTTTAACTTAATCTCAGTCATTCTAAGAGGAAAAAAAATGTTGTGGAAAAATATATTCTAAAATATTTACAACAGTTACAACTCCCTCCCTCGTCACTGCCCCCATTGCTATTTGAATTGTTGTCTTCAGTTCCTTCCTAGAGTGGCCAAATTTCAATTTTTTTTGCTTGCTTAGTCCCCACTTCTGTTGTTTTAAATGCAATCTTTTCTTCAACTTCTCCTAATAAAGCTTAGTTTTCATTTCCTTTAATAGCACTCATTTCATATCAACCTTTTGTAAAAGGTAGATGAAGAGGATTCTGCTCGGAAGAATGGAGAACATAGACTAATACAGTTCCCTAGAAATGCTTTCGTTCTTGAGGACTGATGATGCACATTGCTTCCTTTATTGTCCTTATGATTTCGTGTTAACCGTGAACTCTTTCCAACTTTTCCTCCTTTATTTCTAGGTCGTGTGTGCTCTCCAAAGGTTAGGGAACATGCCACTAAGAGTCCAAACTTGTCCTTTACAGCCATTAGTCACATTTTGTTTCCCATTCCAGTTACTTCCTCCTTTCCTCACATTCCCACATTAATTCCTCATTCCTTCTCACTTTCCTTAGTAATCTCCCAATGTTCAAATGTCTTTTTATCTCTTGGAGCACCTGGGTGGCTCAGGTAGTTAAGCACCCAACTCTTGATTTTGGCTCAGGTCATGATCTTGGGGTGTGGGATCAATCCTGGCATGGAGCCTGCATGGAGCAGCCCCCGCCCCAACCTCAGGCTCTGCACTCAGCAAGAGTCTGCTTGGGATTCTCTCCCTCCTTTTCCCTCTGTCCCCCTGTCCCGCTCAAGCTCGCTCTCTCTCTCTTTCTCAAATAAGTAAACCTATAAATGTCGTCTTATCTCACATTCCTCATTATCTGCTTATCCTTCAAACTCTGTTGTTCATTTCATTTTCCCACAAACTGTATAGTCTTACTGGGTTTGCAGTATTCATTTCCCCTTCTTGCTGACCCATCCATCAGTCCCTTTCCCCTCACCTCCATACTTTCCGAGTCCCGACTTCTTTTTTTCCCAGGGAGCAGATCATGATTTGAAATGATGGAGATGAATCTTAATGTCCCCAGACTCTCTATTTACTTAATTTTTAATAGCAAATTTTCACTTCAAGGGAGTGATCTGAGTTTGTAATTCTCAAGTCTTCCCACAGAGGCAATCAAATACACTAGGTCTGTCTCTCTCTCTCTCCTCTCTCCCTTAATTGGGGATAATACAAATCTCAAATGAAATATTGCAGTTTGTTAGTATTTATCTGAGATGCATTGACCATTCTTTTTCCCCTTTTCTATTGATGCCCCGAACAATAGCCCAAAAAACACATTGTCTTTTGAATCTTTGTCACATAACACTTCTCTTGTTGGAGATTAAAAGTAAATCCCCAACTACAAACCCACTGTCATCAAACTTTCTTTAATGCTCAGCCTCTTTTCCAAGAAGAGTATGATTTTAGTTAAAAAAAAAATTGTGTTTTGTTTTTGAAACTTCACAGGCTTCATAGACTTCTCTTTTTCTTGATCTTCCTTTCTTCCTCCTGAAATCTCAGGGTAATTAATTTTAACAAACTCTGGAAACATTCATTCTTCTCTTTATTTTCTCTCCCTTTGGGTCCCTCCTTACCTCCTCCTTTTCCAATGGGTATCTTCCTAATTCAAGTTCTGACAGGAATGAATTCCTACCTTTGCACAGTCTCATCTTCGTATTCGCTTTCACTTTCCCTCAGTCACTTTATCCATCTAGTCTGTTCCTGACCATATTTAACAGTTTGTGTGGCTGCTGAAGTTCTCCCAGCCTGCGTCCCTGGCCTAGAGGCCAGTCGTCTTGCTCCCACAGTGCCTTCCCATGCTGGCAAGAGAAGGGGATCCTGATCAACTTTATTAATAACACAAAGGCAATGGAAGTAAAGATATTAATCAAGGGACAGCCTCATTGCATCACTCTAAAAGGAAGGAGTGGGGCAATCTCTCAAACTCTATCTCCCTATTATACTCCTCTAGAGATCTGTGTTCATTTTTTAAGCTTACTGATCTTCCCATTCCATCTCAGGTATGGGATGCCTTACATTTGGATAAGGTTAGTAAATTGTAACCATTGAAACCTAGCATGCATTGCCATGTGATTATGACTTCACTCTCATTTTAAGTTCGACAAAGGTAAGGCACAAGGTACCCACTTGCGCAGTGGGAAATCCTGCTCGTTAAATTACTATGAGTATATTTCTTTGAAAACAAGTGGATTTCTCTGAGTTAATCCTTTCTTACATGATCCAAATCATCTACTCTTTTTTTTTCTAAATATGACTCCTTTCTTCCCTCACTATTCATTCACAGTTCACACCAGTGTCTCTGGAGGGTACAGTATAGTCTAATTTTCTTCATTATTCAATTTGGATCCTGCTAAATGAGACAGGCATTCACTGAAAAGAAGGAACACTTAAGTTTTGGCAAATAAGTTCATTAGTATTCAGAAAGCTTTGCACCCCTCATATTTAATAAACCTTTCTATTACACAGTAAGAAGTGCTGAAAAATAGTCAAACAAATTAGCAGTGGAGCCCACCAAGACAGTACATTCAACCCTAATTCAGAGATGTCTCTGTTTATCAGTTTTCTGTCAATCATTAAACAACAAAGATGAAACATGCAATTATGTACAAGGAGACAGAACTCCTAATTCTTTCATCCTAGCTGAAAGGGTTTTAATTGCTTGGAAAAATAAGATTTTTATTTTATCTCCAAAGGGATAAAGAAAACAAATGGCTTTGAGTTCAATGCCTGGAGCTGTAAGACTTCAGGTTATGCAAATAGGAGTTGGAAAGACCAGGTCATCATATGCAGTTTTTGTCCTTCATAAGAACCAGTATCCACATATTTAGAAATCTGAGATGGCCCACAGAATATTTCCTTTTCTACTACAGTTGCTTTAGCACATAAGGCACATAATGCCTTAGAATGTTTAGAGTCATGTAAATTTACTGATACTCCTTTTGCTTAATGGGAGTAATGCTAACTGAAATATTTGAATATGCTGTCAATTATTGCAGGGTCAACTTTCCACTTATGTGGGTTACCGAGCCCTTTGTTCCTCTTCAAAGTCCTATCAGCCCTCTGATCTTGAGAAAGAGAAACTATATGTATTTAAAGAGGTCACCAGCTATAATGAATATATGAAGCACAGTATACATGAAAGATGTCTATTTATTGAAAGAAGTTTTTTTAAAGTTTAGTACATAGTCACCTGGATTCTCCCCATCTGAGCAGAGATGGTTGCAGGAGATGGGGCAGATAGTGGCCATCACTGTATGGAGGGCTGTCCCTCTACAGATTTATTCCAAGGAGTAAATGATTGTCTTTTTTTATATCTGAACATAGATCTTTTCATGGTAACCCCGGGCCTAAGTGATTACATAGAGGTGGATATCAAGGCACCTCAGAATTGCCTGAGAAGCATGGGTCATCTGCCTGTAACAGATGTAACAGATGCCTGGTGGGACCTCCAGTCCACTCCTTAAAGACATGGGTGATCCTCACCAAAAGAAAAGCCAGCAGATGAGAGGAAGGAGGGTTTCGTACCCTCTCCTGTGAACGCCTCTGGAGTGGGGGAGACTGTCAGGTTTAGCTTGTATCTCCAAACGTAGCACACACCTGGTATGTTCCACATGGTATATGCTCAGTAGAAGTGTGATCAAGGGAAAGAGGAAGAAAGGCACAGATGGGAGAAAGAGTACAGGAGGGTAAAGCCTCTGTGAGCTCTACAGGGAATGTTTCTAGAACCTGCTCAACTCCTAAGCAGACTCATTGTATTCTTTTTTTTTCCTTTTTTTAAAGATTTTATATACTCATCTGAGAGAGAGAGGGAGAGAGGCACAGAGAGTACAAGCAGGGGGAGAGATGGAGGTGGGATGCAGGCCCCCTCGTGAGCAGAGAGCCAGATGTGGGGCTCTATCCCAGGACTCAGAGATCATGACCTGAGCCGAAGGCAGATGAGCCACCCAGCCATCTGAGCCACCCAGGCGCCCCAGATTCATTGTATTCTATAAGGTTGATAAATACACCTCCAAAAAAAAAAAAACAACAACAAAAAACCCTGTCAAGTGAATATTGCAGATTTACTTGACCTAACAGCTTAAGAAAAGTTGAGTTAGAAACTGGGCAGTTGTCCAGTAGACTGGGACCTGATGTTAGCATTTTTAGAGCTGGAAGAGGTCCTGGATCACCTAAGAGGCCTCCAAGTGGAATGTGATATGACTTGCCCACAGTCACATGGCTCATTACTATTAAAATAAAGATCTGGGTCTCAGAGTTCCCAGCCTAGCACTTTTCATCACGCAATTTCTCCACATAAGACAGAAGCAATAGCTGCTTCCCGAATTCTATCCCTTCATATTTCCTGATCCATATCACTTGATATCTCTCTCCCCCAGAAGCCCTAACTAAACCTAACCCCTTCCTCTGGTACCATGGGATTTTGTACAGCTTGCTAGAGAAACAGTCTAGGCAGGTTCACAGAACAATTACAGAATGCAGACTTACAGGTCTTACAAACGGGTGCTCACTAGGCTGGATTAAGGCAATAAGAATTGCTACACCAACTGTAATCCTTGACTCGGGAATATCATTGTGTCCACTTCTTTGCTGTGGCCACTGCTCTTCACATCCAAGAGAAAGCTAGGATGTAAGGTCCATGATGTAAGAAACATGTTTATCTTATTCATCCATTCATTTCATTCATTTAGAGAGCCAAGTAGGGGCAGAGGGAGAGGAAGAGAGAGAATCCCAAGCAGACTCCAAGCTCAGTGCAGAGCCCAATGCGAGGCTCGATTTCACAACCCTGAGATCATGACCTAAGCCAAAATCAAGAGTCAGATGCTAAACCGACTGAGCCACCCAGGTGCCCTGGAACCATATCTATCTTACACCAGTCTCCAGTGTCCAGTAGGTACTTAACTATTTGTTGAATTTTTTTAATGTGACCAGCAGTTCCATATTTCATGATTCTATGAATGTTCCTTTACATCTTCATCTACAAATAATCAATAATATCACCCTTCAGCCAAATATTTTTCAAGATCTCAACTCTCCCTAGTGTCTCCGTTGATCAAATTAACTCGACACAGAGGCTGATCACCCAGCCCATAAGCAGGGAATTCAGGCTCCATTTGACTTGATCTACTGTGTTGGTTCATCTTTGCCCTCAAGTGAATGAAGACATACTAAGGGCTAACATCCTAGAACTGGAAGATAGACTGATTATGTTTTCATTTTCAAGCCCTAGAATGTCGAGACATGTAGGCTAATAAATTGGTGTTTCCTTCAAAACACTACTTGCCAGATCTTTATTCAAGGACAAGCTGAGCTCTGTGTGGGGAAGAACCAAGCAGGAGGACCAGTGGGGTGTCTGCCTACCCTCCATGGTCACAAACAATCCAGATGGGGCACCCAAATTATATATCTGAGTAGGACAAATAGAAGCCCTGTAGTAAAACAACCCCGTGCTCCTCTATATTTGATTATGCCTTACTTTCTACCCTCAAGGAATTTATCAAACCATTCCTTCCAATTCCACACAGAATTCTCCCGAAAATAAGCGCTAGTATTGTTTTCCTCTGTATATTTCTGTGGATGTTTTAGCACTCTGTGGTCATGTTGGTGCCCTTATAGGTTAGTCCTCCAAGCAGGGGTCCAACTGGTCTGTCTGTAATCTGACCCTGATGGCAGCCATTACTTGAAATGAAGAAGGCGGTCTAGTTAGAAACCACAGTTGATGTTCCTCCTCTCTCAGGGGATAGGTAGCCCATCCAGAAGGTCCTCTTGATGGTGTCTGGGGCCAGGATTCAGGAAGTTCAGTGACAGGGATAGGAAGCGACGTAGAAAATGGTCATGCTCCTCCAAAGAAGTGTGTTTCCTTCTGTCTCAGCAACTGTAAAATTATAAATCAAAGATTAAAAAGTTAAGCCGCTGCTCAAGTGAAGATCTTGGTAAATACACCACTTAAGCAAACCCCGATGACGGATGCATTGGCATCTAGATGAAGTCTGTGGTTTTCCAAACAATGAGGCAGAGACTACAGGGACACACAAAGTATGTTTAAGGAGTCTCTATTTCTTCATTTATTTTGCTTTAACAAAGAAGGTGGAAAAAGTGTAATTGCAGTTAAGTACGAGTGAATCTGCTTGCAGAAAGCATGTAGAATGAGTGGCCTCGGGAGGGACATACAAGGGAAAAAGAAAAGAGAGCTCACAGAATCCAAGAACAGCTGCTGCTTCTTCACAGCATTTCGCGGAGCCGACCTGAATGGAGTTGTGATTCTGTGACCTAAGAGAGAGATGAATAAATGACACTTGACGACAAAAGATTTAAGACCCTATGAAAAATTAGAAGCACAGTCACCCAAGCTTTACGCAGTTCCTGGCATCCAAAATGACTGATTCTGAGTCATTAACAAAATAAGACAGAATAATAAGAACCTAACACAGACAGTCTAGATGAAGCAGTACTAGCTTAGGGCATCTCCACTGAAAGCATCACAGGAGATGTATTAGAGTGCCACTGCCCAGGTACTGGGCAAAACTCACATCAGGAATTGTCTTTGACTAACATTCTCCTTTTTAAAGATCTTATTTTTTTTTTATTTGACAGACAGAGATCACAAGTAGGCAGAGAGAGAGGGGGAAGCAGGCTCCCCGCTGAGCAGGGAGCCTGATGCGGGGCTCGATCCCAGGACCCTGGGATCATGACCCGTGCCGAAGGCAGAGGCTTTAACCCACTGAGCCATCCAGGCGCCCCGACTAACATTCTCCTTTGCTATACCACTCTGTCCCCTTCCTCAGGCTCCAGGAACGCAAATGTCCTTAATATGACAGAGAATAGCTTAAACCCAAGGTCTTCAATTGTTAGTCTGAGTATTTCATACTAGAGTATTAATACCTGGTGGCTTTAACATTCCCATGGGCTGTTTGCAATTTAAAATTACTTGCAATCTTAATTGCTGGAATATGGGAAGAAGAGAGAAGGGAAGGTGAGCAAGGAAAGAGGAGGGGCTTCCCATACTTCTGGTTTAATCTCAGCGCGATTCCACACTGACCACCAAAACTCCAAAGAGTGGGCTTCAGCAACTTTGCCTCCATGCCAAACGCGGTGGACAGCAGCTAAGCCCAGAATGAGTGCACAGTTTTACTCAGAACACATGAAGAGGCTTCTTCAGAACTGATGTTTATGTCTATAGAGAAGCCTCCTCCAGATACCAATGATCATGTCTGCATTCCAGGTATCTGCCCTCCTCCAAACCCCTCACTTGGCAAAGAAGCAAACTAAAAGATGAGTGGCTCACCTAGTGTCACAAAGAGACTGACTGAAGGCAGGGCTGAGACTGAGCTTAAGTCCCAGCTCGCAGCCCAGCCCAAGTAAAGCTTCGTTAGCACAACACATTGTCTTTGTTCTAGACACGAGTATAGAGTATCGTGTTCTTCAAACTCTAAAGTATTTGGGTAGTACCTGAGTAGTAATTTCCCCTTCCTGGACAAAAGTCTGGTTCAGTAAGTCCAAGGGAGGCACAGGAACGTTAAGCGGTTCCCCAGGGGAGCCTGATTTGTTGGGAGCTGGAACCACCCCTCTGCTGTGCTTATCACCCCTCTGCATATTAGCACCATGGAGCCTGCTGGAAGGTCCCCCCTGAAAGGCTGCTCTGAGGACATCCTCGCAAGCTCAGATATCAAAGGGCTCTTGACAATTAGGGCACAAGTCAGAGTCCTGAAGACAAACACCAGCAAATCCATGGAAACAGAAAGTGTATTAGTGATTGCCAAGGGCTTGGGGGTGAGGCTTGAGAGATGATAGCTAATGGTTATCGCGTTGATGAAAACATTCTGGAATTAGTTGTGATGATTATACAACCTGAAGCAGCCTTGATTATGCATTTTAAGCGAGTGAATTTTATGGTATGCAAATTCTATTTCAACTCTTGAGAAGCCCATATAGATGTGTGGGTACCACATATCACATGCGGGTGGATCACCAGGCTCCCTGTGTCCTCAGCACTACTGGACCACTTCCCTTGGGCAACAGAGGCAAAATGTGACCTGGGAAGCCGATGACTATGGTGGCTACCATTTGCTGCATACTTCTTATGTGGCAGATGCCTGTGATACACAGGACGTGGTTATCTCAAATGATACATCATAACCAAAGATGTCGATACCATTATCACACTGTTCTTGTTAACATTTTACAGATGACAAAATGGAGGTATAGTGAGGTTAAACAACTTGACCGGGCCCATAGCTAGTAAGTGACAAAAGTAATAGCTAGAAAGGTGTGGCCAAGTAGGCACCAAAAGAAACTACCCCAGATCAAATCATCCGTCCTTCAAGATTCTGGTAGTCCCATTATTAGATTTTGGGAAAACAGAATAATAATAACAACAACAACAACGTGGCTAAGATTTATTCTTTCCATGTTCTAATCTTTCTGCTAAACTCTCTACATAGATTATCTCACATAATCTTCACAAAAACTCTGTGAGGTACATATGACCGTGGTGTAAGGTTAGGCAGAGAATGCTTATGTAACATGTCCAAAGCCACACAGCTAGCAAGCAATGGAACGAGGATTTGAACACAGACCCTACTGCAAGCCACTTTGATAGAGAGCCAAATTCAGATTGTCTGCTGGGGCCAGGAGGATGAGAGAGTAAAGTAGGCCCCATATGTTTCTTGAAATACAAAATAGCATCTGCCCATCTCGTACTTATCTATAGAGATGTGGTACAATTTTCTCGTAATACTATAAGGCAAACAAAACACAAGAGCAATGATAAATGACACTTTGCCTCAATGTTGACACAAAACAGAGTGGCAGAAACTGGCAAATTGGAGAAAAGCCTTTTTTCATGTAAAAGGGCAGCCACCATTCAACTCCAACCCTCTGTTGCCCGGTGGGAATATGATGCAGTATTGCCAGAGTTTCTGAAAGAAGCCAGAAAGAAAGATTTTTACATGAAATCTTTTGGTGTAAAAAAAAAAATGGCAAAATGGGGCACCTGGGTGACTCAGTCAGTTGAGCGTCTGACTCTTGTTTTCAGCTCAGGGTCGTGGTCTCAGGATTAGGTCCCCTGTTTAACTCTGCACTCAGAGTCTGCTTGGAATTCTCTGCCTCTCCCTCTCCTGTTGCCCCTCCTCCTACTGTCATGCATTCTCTCTCTCTCTCTCTCAAATAAATGAATAAATAAATTTTTGAGAGGAAAAAAGGAGAAAATTTTTAAAAGGTAGCTATTATTAGTCCCACTCGATTATTATTATTTTTTTAATCGGAAAGAATTCTGAATCTGAATTTGGTCTGTCACAGTTCACTCTCAACCTCTGTGTATAGTAAATTGCTTCCTCAAGCTGTTCCATGTGACTGGAATTTAGGATTTGGGGTAAAAAGTGATGGGCAGAATGTGGAATGGTGAGGAGGGGCCAAGGTATGAAGATTCTTGATGCACACCTAAGGAAAGTAAATCTCATTCTGCAGGCCACGGAAAGCCAGAAGCTTTGTTGTTTTGTTTCAGAAAGAAATCCTGAGAATGATGTTAAGGCCAGAATAGCTGGGAGAGCCAGCTGAGGTGGTGAGATGAAATGGCAGGTCACTGTCAACTTCAAGGTAGTGGCATTGGAAGTGAGAGAATAGACCTAAGTCAATTAATAGCAGATACCTTCCTTAGAAAGTGATAGATCTGCTTATATGAAAAGAGCATAGATACACTCGATTATGTAGCAATGGCATCACTTGATAAAGAAAAGGCCAACGTCATGAAGAGGGAGACATTAGCAAATGAGGAAGAAAGCTATGAGAAAAACAGGAGAGGGGTTTTGGGATACGACTTGTTTGAGGCTGGCTTTGGCATGTAAAAAGGAAAAGAAAATGTCCTTGGCTAGGGAGGACACACCTTGAAAGCGGCCTAAGAAAACAAAAAAGTGAATGAGAAAAATAAAATGAACACATATAAGGAGGTCAGGTATTAAGAAGTTAAGAGGGGCGCCTGGGTGGCTCAGTGCGTCAAAGCCTCTGCCTTTCGCTCGGGTCATGATCCCAGGGTCCTGGGATCGAGCCCCGCGTCGGGCTCTCTGCTTGGCAGGGAGCCTGCTTCCTCCTCTCTCTCTCTCTGCCTGCCTCTCTCCCTACTTGTGATCTCTATCTGTCAAATAAATAAAATCTTTAAAAAAAAAAAAAAAAAAAAAAGAAGTTAAGAAGAAATATAAAAACCAGGAGGGGGAAAAATCAGGCAAGGAAGAGCAGTGCGCTTCCCTAAAGTCCAGATTTAATGCAGATGAGAAACTGAAAAGAGCATTTTAAATTTTTTTTTTTTTAAAGATTTTATTTATTTATTTGACAGAGAGAAATCACAAGAAAGGCAGGCAGAGAGAGAGGAAGGGAAGCAGGCTCTCCGCTGAGCAGAGAGCCCGATGTGGGACTCGATCCCAGGACCCTGAGATCATGACCTGAGCTGAAGGCAGTGGCTTAACCCACTGAGCCACCCAGGCGCCCTGAAAAGAGCATTTTAAAAAGATGTTGTAATGAAGGCACCAAAGAGATTGCTTTAACAGAGACAGAACTTAAGAATAGAGACCACAATGGAGGTATTTGTAAGGAGAAGAAGAAAAAGAGGTCCAAAATATGGGAAAGGATTCTAGCTACTGGAGACCAGTGGGAAAAGATGAGTTTTAGAGATGTCAGAAGGGAAAATATGACAGGATTTTGGAATATTCTCCAAGTGAAAATAAGGTCTATTCTGTGAAAAAATACAAAGTTCTCTCTCCACAAGTGCTTAAGAAGCAGCCCCGAGGACAGCCAAAGATAATACCAAAGCTGCATTCCGAAGGTATGAGGAGGAGAATGCAGTTACCAGAAAGTTCCAGAAGGGAAGGGAGCAAAAATTTTCATCTTTACCAAGCTTGGTTTTCATTGGTTGTAACAACACACAGACCAGAATGAAGTGTTCCACGGAAGGAACTTCAGAGGTAAACTTGTGATGGCCCAGAACACTCTGGGAGAACTACAATATTCACAAAGGCAGAAGGAAAAGGAGTGCCTTTCTCCATACACATGGTCCAAGAATAAAAAGGACCAAAAACAGTAACAAAAGATCCTATTTAAAAGGACAAAGTTGGGAGAGCCTGGCTGGGGTCAGTCAGTGGAGCTTGCAATGCTTGATCTTGGGGATTGTGAGTTCAAGCCCCACACTGGGTGTAGAGATTTCTCTCTCTTTTTTTTTTAAGATTTTATTTATTTATTTGACAGACAGAGATCACAAGTAGGCAGAGAGGCAGGCAGAGAGAGAGAGAGGGAGAAACAGGCTCTCCACTGAGCAGAGAGCCCGATGTGGGGCTTGATCCCATGACCCTGAGATCATGACCTGAGCCGAAGGCAGAGACTTAAACCACTGAGCCACCCAGGTGCCCCTGGGTGTAGAGATTTCTTAAAAATAAAACCTTGAAAAAAAAATTAAAAATAAAAGCACCCAGTTGGACATTAAGGAGAAGAAATACAAATGAAGAGGAAGGAGGACTATTACAGGACAAGAAGTGTGTGTCGTGTAGTATCTGGCAACTTAGTTACAGTATCCCACTTAAGTTCCTCAACAGATAGGCAAAATTATTCCATTTTGCAGAAGAAATTGTGGGGCTTATGTAAAATAATTACTTGGTAAATAGTCACAAAGAGAGTTAAATTTTAGAGCTACGTCTTACTGGATTCTCAAGCTTAAGCATTTTCCACAATACCTAAGTCACTATGGACCATCTTCCACCTGGATTTCTGCAGAAGTCTTCCTAACTAGTATGTCTCTCACCTCCTCCCTCCTCCAGCCGCTACGCAGCCCAAGAACTAGATCCAAAATGCAAATTTCGTTGCAGCACTGCCCGTTCAAATCCCTTCAATAAATTCCCTTTAGTCTTCAGTGGCGTCCAGACCACTTAGCACTCCCTACAAGGCCATTCAGGGTCTGGCCCCACTCACCTCCCCAGCTTCATCTCAAGCTCCTCTCCTTGTAGGTGACAATTCAATGACTGAATATATATTTAGGTCCTTGGAAGGCACAATGATCATTTTCATCTCCAGGGCTTGACACATTATCCATATGGGCTGGAGCACTTCTCTCCCTGACCATCGAACCCCTCCCCTTGGCAGGCACCAAGAATGACTCCTGGGCAACAGTAGGACTCCTTTCTCACAAAAATCAACATGTCTTATTGGAATTCTCTTTTATCTGTTCTGAGATCCCCATATCCCTTCTACCATGAGCTATATGAGGAAAGATCCTGTTTCCATTTTCTTCACTCTTGAATCCACAACACCGAGCACCTGCATGACACATCACAGGTGTTAAACACATATGTTTTGAAATGGACAAATAAATTTGATGGGGTGACAGCCATTACTGGTTACTGAGTAGAGACCAAACTCCTAGCTGACCCCAAGCCTCTACTCTTGGCATCTGCAACTTACTGTCCATTGCTGAAGATTATTTTCCAAATTCCAAAATTCAATTCCAATTCCAAAATTCCAAAAAGTTCAACAACATTTTATAGAACATAGGCTCTGTGTCCTTCCTGAACTCAGAGCTATAAATAATTCCAAGGACAAGACTTGCTTCTTGCCCTAAACAAGCTCACAGTCTAGTGGAAGAGCTTTCATTTTGTCAACACTTGCAACTCACATTCTCTTTAATCTCTCTCATAACAGAGCTGACAAAGGCTCCTTGACAGTCTCTTAGCATTTGGTTATGGCCAGTTGACTCCTACAGAACAAGGGGCGTGAGAGCTGAAGCCAAATCTTACTCATCATTATCATCCTGATGGTTAGCATAGTGCCTGGTATATAACGACAGGTTTAAAATAGTCACTAAATGGGGGAAAGCAGAAACAAATGAATGAAGAAACAAACAAGTCAAGTCTTGGAATCTAGCTTTGGAATCTGGGTCAAAGTCTTAGCAGGAATTCTCCTCCATCACTAAACAGATAAATGACTTGGTGACAAGTCCCCGTAGGAAAGAGCAAGTCACACGAATTGGCCAGACTGCAGCCAGTGGAGCAGGGGTGGGGGGGCAGGCAAAGAGAGGAGCAGGCTACGATTTTCAGTGGTTTTCCATTTTTCCATCACTGGACTCTCTTCCATCACTTCTCTTCTCTGTCCTGGGAGAGTTATACCCATGGAAGAGTATTGAGATGGCTGCGCCTGGCTCTCTACAGCCCCAAACTTGCTCCCTGAAACAGCCCGGAGAGGTAAGTCAAAAGATAATAGGAAAATAGATCAATATAATATTCACCACATATTTTCGCTCCCTAGAAAGAAAACCCTTCAGTGACATTACTTAAAATGTGCATTAGTAATTACCAACATGAATAAATATCTAACTGAAACAAAGATATTTGCTAGTTTCTATACCTTTCAAAATTAGAACCAAAAATCGAGCCAGAAACAGCTATCAAATAGCATCCTTTTCACACACACACACACACACACACACACACACTCTCTCTCCTGAAATTTCCCCTGCTGCCAACTTGTTAGTTATTTGAATAAACATTATTTCTGCCACACGCTTTAGCACCAAATAGTACCTTGTAGTCAGTTAAAAAACCTTTATCAAAGTTAGACTATGGTATTATTTTGACACCAGACAGTCCTTTGCTTTTGTGTGGAATCACAGTGGTGCCTGAACGGTGTACGATTACGCCTTTGTGCAGACAATCAGCAGGTCATTAGCACACGGTACAAATCACCTTGGACTCAGGATGGAACCCTGGGGACCTGACGCTGCAACAGACCGCAGAGAAGACACGGTGTTGCTGACAGTTACCTCTGATGGCGGTTAGAAAGGTATGATTGCAACCACATGACAGCTTAATACAACAGATCCCTGAGCTGTTTGCATGGCATTCTGATTAATGGTATCAGTAATCATTATGAGTTTTTAAGTTTCGGTGGAGTACTCCATTCCATCCTATATTAGAATACAAGACTAACAGGCCCTTTATGAAATTACCATGTTTTATCATTATTTTACTGCCACTGGTTTTACATTTTGGTGAACATGATCTGACCCATAACCTATCTGAAAGGCTCAAGAAGACATTTTTTCCTAAGAAAGTGAAAGTGACATGAACTGAAACTTGTTATGGGAACCAGAATCTGCCACTTTTACACACACACGTACACGCGCACGTGCACACACACACACACACACACACACTCACGGAGGAGAAGTTCTATTTCCCTATATCCACATCTGGCAATGATGTGGACATAGTGAAAAGATTTCAGATTCTCTCCAGAAAGCCCTTAGGCTACAAGAAAAATCATCCTACATCTAATAAAGCCATCTGAGATCTATCTGCCATATGGGACAGCCCTGTTCTGCTTTATTCCAACAAATTGGTCCTTGGATTCCTCTCGCAGCTGTTGCTGCTGTTGTTGAAGATGTACGAGTCCTGGCAATGAGCAGGCTGCTGTACACAACAGTCAGGGTCCCCACATCTCTGGGCTGTGTAAGCATTAAGTGGTATCACCTGTGACAAGTACTGAGCCCCGGCATAGCTAAAGGCCTGACCAGAAGAAGTACTCAGTAAATGGGGACCAAAAGAATCGTCCTAATTAGAATATTCTGGGAGTTTAGTTTCAAGAGAAAAATGGGAGTGGATTTCTAAATCAGATCACCACCAAGACAATAAGGATGCTAAAATAAGCAAATAACTTTTCCTTAGAACTTCCCCTTCAGGGATGTCTGGGTGGCTCAGTCAGTTAAGCACCTGCATGACTTAGGTCATGATCTCGGAGTCCTGAGATTGAGGTCCACATGGGCTCCCTGCTCAGCGAGAAGCCTGCTTCTCCCTCTCCCTCTGCCTGCTCCTCCCTCTGCTTGTTCTCTCTCGCTTTCTCTGTCAAATAAATAAATTAAAAAATCATATATATATATATATATATATATATATATATATATATATATATTCCTGTGAAAGGAAAACATTTACTCTTCTTTTTTAAAGACTTTATTTATTTTGACAGAGAGAGAGATCACAAGTAGGCAGAGAGGCAGACAAAGAGAGAGGGCTCTGCTGAGCAGAGAGCCTGATGCAGAGCTCGATTCCAAGACCCTGAGATCAGACCTGAGCTGACGGCAGAGGTTTAACCTACTGAGCCACCCTGGTGTCCCACATTTATTCTTCTTAATAATTTTTTAGCTCAATAATATATTGAGATATAACTTACAAAATAAAATTGTAAGACAGTTAAAGTGTACATCACGGTGATTTGCTATACAGGTACATGATGAAAGGCTCCCCCATCTACTTAACTAACACATCCATCACCTCACATATTTATCTTTTTTTTTTTTTGCTCAGAATTTATGTTTAATTATACAATACAGTGTTATCAATTGTAGTCGCCATGTTATACATTAAATCCTCAGAACCTACTAGTCTTATCGCTGGACGTTTATACCCTTTTATTACCTTTCTGTATTTCCCCCATACTCGTTATGATTGAGGTTGGCTTTTTCATATTTCCTACCTGATATATAAAATACACATGGCTATCACCACACACACACACACACACACACACACACACACACACACCAATATCAGGAGATAATTCTAATCCTTTGAGTCTATCTGGATAGGTCATCTGCAGCCATATGGCCATACTTCCTCAACATGCTGAGTGTTTTAATATCAACACTAGTCTTGTGGGGGGTGGGTTCCCCTCTTGGATTTTTCTTTCCAATTTTATCAGATTTCAGCAAATTCCTTTCTCTAGTTTAAATAAGACAGAAAGCCTTGCCAGCTCCATATTAACTCAGGACCGTTTCCTGTTAATTTGGGATTGAGGGACTCACCACCCTCTTCCTCCTCCTCTCTATCTTCCTTACTTTACTGCCTGATTTCTCTCTGTTTTTTTTTTTCTGATCTTCTTCTGAAAAACTCCCTTGTCCTACGTTCTAAAAAAGAAGAATAGCAAAGAGAATGGAAGACAGGACTAGAAGGGTGAACAAAGATTAAAAAAACAAACAAACAAGAATTTTGAGGTTCCCTCAGCTTTTTAACCTCAGGTTCTTTTCTGTAGATAGCTAGAAGTGAAAAGAGTAAAAAGGGCAAAAATACTAGGAAGAGAGAGAACATCAGAGAGATGCTCGAAGAGAGTCTGCTGAAGGGAGGACTGACTCATCTCAACTTCTCCCTTCTTCTAATCTCCTTTCACAAGTCCCCTGCGGTGGCCTTTACACACCTGATGGGATGGAACCCTTGGGAAGCTCCGAAGAGGTAGAAGGGACAAATGGCATAAAGTAAAATTCTACATAAAAACCAAAACCCAAAACAAAACCAAAAAAGAAAAAAAAAATTCCCCAGGGCCTCTAGACTCATTGCTCAAGTATTTTCCACTGCACCCCACCCACTCTCCCAGGCCAACACACACCACCCGCCACCCCACACCTGAACTTCTGGGTGAGCCAGAAGAGCACTGGAAGTTTGGGGGCAGGGCCCGAAACCTAGCCCAGCCCCAGGCAGCGGGCTCAGCTGCCACCTCTACAGTGCTGGGAATGTACTGTCCCCAAAACACACACCCCCTGAAAGACAGGTAAAGAGAAGCAGTCAGGAATTTCAGAAACGACTGGGATTGGCAACAGGACTCACCCACCTTTCTGTTGGGCTCTAGTCTTGGCTATGAAAGAGGGTACAAGCATATCCTGACCCTGTGTCCTAACTTCCAGTTAAACCAGAAACTGGACATTCAAGGGAAGAGCCAGGAATGTGGCCGGCCAGGTGTGGGGACATTACTGCCACAGTTTCCATCAGGGCCCACAAGCAGAATCCAGGCCACACGGGTGTGTTTGTTGAACAGAAACATTCTGAGATTCTGTTTAAAAAGAAAATCTTCTGTTCCAGACTTTGAATAATAATGGCTGTCATTTGTTGAGCGCTTACTATGTACAGGCTAACTCTCCGTGTAATCGATCATTTAATTCTAATCATCTTATGCGGTAGATACTATAATTATCTTCCTTTTCCATACTAGGAAACGAGAATTTAGAAGAGTAGAGCAACTTGATTCAAGCTACTGAAGAGACAGATCCAGGATTCCATCTGAGGTAGCTTGGACTCCAAAACCTACATTTTAAAAAATATCCCATCATTTTCTTTTCCTTGTTTTTTCTTTTTGTTGTTGTTGTTGAACTATAGTTGACACATAATGTCACATTACTTTCAGGTGTACAACATAGTGAGTCCACAATTCTATGTGCTATATACTATGCCTGCCACCAGTATAATCACCATGTGTCACCATACAACCCTATTACATTACATTGACAATATTCCCTATGCCTTTCATCCCCCTGGCTTACTCACTCCGGAACTGGAAGTCTATACCTCCCACTCCCCTTCACCCATTTTGTCCCATTCAGTTTGTCCTCTGTTATTTATGGGTCTGTTTCTGCTGTTGTTTGTTCGTTTATTCATTTGCGAAACCCACATTTTTAACCATCAAGCATAGAAAACCAAAATTCTATACCTTTGAGAGCATTCTTCCTAGATGAGACTTTTAAGTCATTTTGACCTTGTTTTGTTAGAGGAACAGATTTCAGTAGCCAGACAGCACATAGTTTTCCTCTATCTGACAATGTGCCTGAGGACAGTAGTAGATTCTAGAAATGAGATAAACGAGCATCAGAGATAATTCACTCACGAAACAGAAGAAAATGTGGGTGGAAATGTGAATTCTGGGCTCAGTCTGGCTCAGAGTTGATTTGTCTCAAAGTTAAAGTATTTCCGTTGTCTTTTGGCAACGGCTAATACAGAAAGACAGATCTGCCATGAGCTTTAGTCACAGCTCTAAATTAACAGGCAACATTGTTAATACCTGATGGATTCAGGAACCTTGAAGAGCAAGCACTTCACTCACAATTTCTTAACCTTCCAAGCCACATTTTTCAGAGAGATACTGACTGACCAATACCAAGAAGAAGCATAATAAAGTGCTGGGAATGTCCTAGAAACTTCTTGAAGAAACAGTAGATGCAATACAGGAAGAAAAAAGGTCAACACTGCCTTTATATCCAATGGCCCCTCACTCTTAAAGAGCACCCTTATGATTTTACAGCAGTTTCATCAATAAACGTAATTGATAATTTAACATAATTATAAAATAAATATGTTGAGATAGTATTTCCCCTTCCACAGAGGCCTTAAGAATTCTCATGATGATGACTCTGGGAGCACTAGGACTATTTATAAAAGATTCTAGTCAGTCCAAACTGCTATTATTACTTCCCCTCCCAGTACCTGTGAATTCCCAGGAGGGTCCTATTTGTATATTTGTGGTTATCAAGGGAGATCCCACTTCTGGTAAGGAAAGAATGACAGCAAGAAGATTCCCCACTCCCTCAAGGCTTTCCAACTCAATTGTTTGGGATTGCTCTTTCATAGTGAACTAGGAGCTAACAGCAGGTATTCCTTTCCATACTGCCCCCCCCCTTTTAAAAAAGATTTATTCATTTGAGAGAGAATTACAGAGAGTGCACAAGCAGGGGGAGGCAGAGGGAGAGGGAGAAGCAGACTCCCCGCTGAGCTGCGAGCCTGACGTGGGGTCAATCCCAGGACCTTGGAGATCATGACCTGAGCCAAAGGCAGACACTTAACCATCTGGACCACCCAGGTGCCCCTCCTCACCCCTTTCTATCCCACCAGCTCTTCCAAGAAAGAAGGATGTCCTTCGAAGAAAATGGTCACACAAAATGCAGAATTGGCCTACCTCAATCCCCATCAAAAACACAGAGGTCTGAGATCACAGAAAACAGCTCCAGGCCTACATGGTAAGCCAACTCCCTATGCGATATAATTTAGAGCAAATCAAAAGATTCCAAGATATATACCCCACACTACATTCATTCAGTCATTCAGTCAACCATTATTTATTGAGCATCTGCTGTGTGGGGGTTTCTAGAATATGGAAATACAACAGTCATAGGGTTGCCGGATTTAGCGAATTAAAATCTTGTATGTGATCTGGCAACTCTACACAGTCAGCAAGACACCATGCCTGCCCACAAGGACCTTACAGTCTAGTGCTGTATGCATTCCCTAAGAATTTTCCAATCTATGAACACCTTAGCAAAAATGGATTTAGCCAATTAGCTGCAAAGTGTACAACCTGAGGGAATAATACACAGAAATAAGTTCTGAAGGGAAGAGTAAGGTCTGAGGCAAGGCAAACATGAGTAGAATGTCACAGAGGAAGTAACAATGACTGACCCAGGACAATGCTATACCTCTGGGCCCCCAGTTGGGTGGCGGGGGTGGGGGAGGTTGTCAAGTAAAGGGATCCAAATGAAGAAATTATTGCTGAGAACTCAGCTTGCTTCACCTGCATTCCAAATTAGTGACAAGTTAGCCAAAATGTTGTCAAGGTTGGTAAACATCTCAATTAGACCTGAACAGAGCATCTAGTGGAATCCCATGCCAGCTTATGGTTTGGGGTGGAAACCATACAAAATGTGGTGGTTTTATAGGGTTTGAACCTGAAAGCAAGCAAAATGTGGTGGTTTGAGCTATGTTTTTCTTGGAATATTTTAGGTACTCGGGCATAAAAATTCACAGTCAGGCTTGGGAGGTCCGATCTAAAACAATAAAAAGTTTTTACACTATCCTTTCAGCAACCACAAGGAATAGGCTTCCAAGAGAAGTTGTAGACTCATGTTTGAATATCGTTTAAATATGGTTGATAGGTGGACCAGTTAGGCCATATTTATGTGGCAAAAACTGATTTTGATATTTGGAGAGAGGGGAAAAGGGCTGTCTTTTTCTGGACCAATATTATCTACATAGGAAAAAGAAAGCAAGGGGTTTTTATGTGTGTTATAATCGTAACTAGTAAAAGATTAGTTCCACTGCCAGAAATTTCTTGCTGTGAGCAACTCCATAGCTGGCATCTGGAGTGAGAGTAAGAAGAGTAAAAGAATTCATTTTGTTTTACATGTCCATTATTAACGCCACTTCAAAGCCTTCATGGAAAGATGTGGGGCATACATGAATAGGACGAGCCGCAAAAGTGGTGGCAGAAATGGAAAGATCCATTTGCACAGCAAACTTTACCACTTCCCTTACTAGATATTTACCATTTCCTAATCTTTGGATCCCATACTCACTCTGTATTGTCTTATGCCAGTTGCAAAATACAAATTCCTATCTCTCCATTCCTTCCCTTCCTTGACCTCCTTTGTCTTAGTGGGGCAACGAAATGCCTCACGGGAGCATGTAAGTGCTGGGTTAGAGCTGTACTGGGCTTTGAATAATGTTGATTCTGTGATAGCATGGAAGTGCTCTACCTAGGTACAAGAAAAGAGACTGCATGACCTTTCCCAAGATTGCCTTGCAGCTTCTGTAAGGCCCGTTCTCTGGACTTGCAACCAAATCGAAATATTTACTTCACTCTTTAGGTCAAAGAACATAATATTTCTCCATCATCAATGGAAATTCTATCGTTCCCACAATGAAGTGGAATTTTTTTTTAAATTTTGTATAGCTCTGTTTTATTTTCAAGGGGACTAGAGAAAAGATTACAAAATCAGTTATGGTTTACAGGACCAGAACAGTAGGAATCATTGTTATTATCCCTTAACTCATGTATTTATTAAGTTGTTCCAGGAAAATATAGTTGATTTGGACCTTGTACCTTTGAAACATTTGATAATTCCAAGATGGAGAACTGGCTTAACTTTTCCTTTGGTGGAAGTGAGAGTTTACAAATCTAGTTAAGTGAGCTTTGCAGGGGGTGATTAATCTTAAGAAAACAAACTGCTTTCAAACACTCCAGTAATAACTGTTTCTGACAATTAATGAAACAGTTGCAAAGAATCCCGGTCTACTCATTAAAGGAGACCCCGTTATGAGGTCTTGGCCACAGAGTATTCGTCCCTGGTTTATGTAAATATTTTCTATATGGCAGGTTATGTACAATATTCTATAATTCTGACATATCTTGGTTTATATTGTTCATCCTTCAAATTAGCCAGCCCTATGAAGGTTTCCCTGTATTTTTATTCCAGAGTTGTATGAATCCAAGAAGCCAGTGAAACAAGCCTAACTGGTCTTGAAGATACTTAGGATCCATGCAATCTCTGTTAATGACTTTTTCATATACATATGTCCTTGAAACCAGTGGCATAATTGGATTAGTTGGCAATCCACCTGGCCAGCACACTGGAATAGTTGAAACCTAACTAATTTTTTATTTTTATTTTTATTTTATTTTTTTTAAAGATTTTATTTATTTATTTGACAGACAGAGAGCACAAGGAGGTAGAGAGGTAGGCAGAGGGAGAGGGAGAAGCAGGCTCCCCACTGAGGAAGGAGCCTGATGCAGGGCTCGATCCCAGGACTCTGGGATCACGACCCGAGCTGAAGGCAGCTGCCTAACTGACTGAGCCACCCAGGCATCCCTGAAACCCACCTATTAACATTCATGTAGATAATCTAAATCACTATCCAAGGAATATGCATAAGCCATAGGTTGAATAGTATGGCCAAATATCTACAGATTTGACAGGTAACCCACCTTGTTCATGAGCTCTTCAATTAAATTGGGAAATTCACTGAAGATATTTTGTCCTGAAAATACCAACAATTCCTTACACAGCCCACAATCAAAACTCTTCATAACATTGCTTATGGGGTGGATAGGTCCCTTTGAGTACTCTCTTTGAGACATAGTAAGTAGAGAAAACTAAATGTAGAGGAATCCATGTAATTACAACTTATTTATAAGTGTAAATAAAACAGACACACCAAATATTTACCTATCTAGCATACATATATTGAGTATTTGTAAGTTCCGAGAAATAAAGATAAATATTACATGTCACTTAGGACAGCTTATTATCTAAGTAGGGAGACAGATAACAATGACCAAAAAAAAAAAAAAAAAGGAAAAAACCCTACAAAATACCATAAAAGCAATAAACAGTGGGTACTGTGGAATCATAAAGACAAATACCTAATTTCAAGCATCAGAGAAGACTTCCCAAGCAGAGTTGGAGAGGTAAGAAGTTAGCCAGGCTGGCAATGAGCCAGGGAGGGCTTTCTATAAGAAGAGGATGGCATATGCAGAAGAAACCAAAAGGCCTTGTGAGGCATTCTATTAATGTTATGGGCAAGCATTGGCTAGCATTTTTTCAACACTTATTCTTCACAAAACTCCTTACTATAAACCTTTTACAGGCATTTATCTCATTCAAGTCACCATTACCAAATAGGTCATTTCAAATTGTCATTCCAGTTGTCCAAAAAGAAAACTAAGACATGGAAAAGAAAAATAATTTGTTCAAGATTCTGCAGCAGTCTGACTCAAGAACCAAAGGTCTTCCCCTCTAAGCCTCCCCAGGTATGCCAAACTGTGGAGCTTATCTTTGTTCTATAGGCAGTGCAGAGCCTCTAAAAACTTGAGCTGAATCCCCTTAAAGAAAGGTTAACTTTTTTTTTTTTTAATGCTTTGGTCCAAGACCTTGATTACTTTCTGGTTAAATTTGATTTCCAACTTGAGAAAAAGAGCAGTGACTTAAGAAGCCCCTTTGTGCATGTGAATCATAACCCCTAGAATCAGGACGAGCAGAGATAGGAAGTTCTGTCTGTCACTCTGATAAGCCATAAAGAAACCAATGTGGGTTGTCACACCATGCATACATGGTAGAATCCTTCATTTATAACTACTCTCATGGAGACAGAGTCGGATTGTGAAATCTGAATACTTTAAATTCAGAATACTTTGTCGGTATTCTTTGCTTTATAATTGATGGTTTTTAAAGGGCAAGATTTGCTTAGAACCATGGCTAAGATAGTTGAGTGGAACTGTAGTGATCTAAAATGATCTAATTTTCTAGAAAATTACTACTTTCTACAAGCTGCATAAACTTTAATTAAAAAGACAAGGACGCCTATTCTCTCTCCTTACACACATGCGACATACCAGGCTCTTGGGATCCTGGCAAAAGGAAAAGAGCAGATTAAAGAGGTTAGAATTTTTAGCAAAACTCTAAAGCTAATTATGATGTGATGCTTAGTTCCATCGTTAGGACCAACAAGTATCCAACATTTGTTGCTTTTCTTTTTTTCTTTTTTAAGATTTTATTTATTTATTTGACAGACAGAGATCACAAGTAGGCAGAGAGGCAGGTGGGGGGTGGGGAAGCAGGCTCCCAGCTGAGCAGAGAGCCAGATGTGAGGCTCCATCCCAGGACCCTGGGATCATCATGACCTGAGCCGAAGGCAGAGGCTTTAACCCACTGTGCCACCCAGGTGCCCCATTTGTTGCTTTTCTAGAGAAAAAAAATTTTTTTTGTACTTCAAAATTAAGTTTAAAGTCAGCTTATAAAATGAACTGTAGAAGCAGGTTATGTCACAAGTAAGACAACACACAAATCAGCTCATATGAATGTGACAATAACATTTTTCAGTTAAATATCCCCAAAATGGGCATTTCTAAGAGGATTAATGCAATGCTTTATGTATCAAAATCCATTAAAATATCCACAACAGCCTATAAAGAAATATTTTGGCAGCTTCCTCTATAAAGTCTCCAGAAGAAGATTTTAATGGTAGCATATTTAGAGGAATGGATCAGGGAAAAAGGAGACCACTAAGGTAAGAACAGACACTGAGTCTGGAAAAAACTTCAGAAATTCACAGGATAGGATCTATGGCCACGAAAGATCTCTCTGCCTAAGTTATCACTCGTGGGGTTTTCTCCCTTCACCTGCTTTCTCTCTTTGCTCCCTTCCTTCCTGTATGCTCTCTTTCCATGGTAGTCTGCCTTCCAGGCTGTGCTCCCAAATTCATCTAAAATCCCTTTAAAAGGACATGTTTGATCCAAAGCAGCTTATGGTACTTTGTCCAACATGTAGAAGCGTTTGTGTAGCCTCAGTGTCAGTGTGAATTGGGCTGTCTTGGAGGCTGGCCCACTGAGATTAAATGAAAATCAACTTTGATAGGGATGATGTGAAGCAGAAGAGCATTTTTTAACAAATTCAGATATCTGCATGTGTTCCTCCCATTCAACAAGTTCTGAAAAAAGCTGGTGGCAGCTACAGCTTCACAAGCAGCTTCTTGCAATATAATGTTGATGCACTGGCAGAAAGTTGAGAAACGAGGGGAAGGATGTGTACACAGCGCAAATGTTTATGATCATGTACACATCACTTGTGTGTAGTTCGTAGCTCAACTATACTAACTATACTACCTGATTAACTGTATTTATGTATACGAGGGGTGGCTTGAAAAGCACTGTAGAAATTTGTGTGCGTATGCAAGCAGAGTGAAATACTGTATTGTGTGTATAAATATCAGGTAGTCTAAAATAAAATACTCTACAGTTGTTTGTTTAGGGACACATTTGGATTGAGTGAGCATTATAACAGTCATTTCTTTCAAAACCACAAAAACATCACACTTTTTAGTTTTAATAAAGTCTCGTTTTTGGCAGTTCTTTTATCACATCTGTCATCTCCTAAGCTTTGCTTAGCCAAAGCTCTCAGACTTGAATTTTGAAATTGTCAATATAGGCCTTCTAATATTTAAGTCTTAAATTATCTAAGCAGATTAACTACTATTATCCTATGCCTACAGGATGAAGGAGTAAAGAAAGACAGAGGAAATAAAACTTTTCTCCAGGCAATTAAGTTCCTGTGGAGGTTGTGTTTGGGGCATGTATTTGGAAAATGGTCCAATGTATTTATGTAAATAACCAGATAGAAAGAGGAGGACATAAACCCCAGTATCTACATCTGTAAGACCCCCCCCAAAAAAAGGCTTCATCTAAGATATTTCATCCTCCAGCTTTTAAATAAAAAGGTATTTATAGTTCATACCAACATTTTCCAGTTTGCCAACTGGCAATGAAACCAAGAGATCTTGACGAAACACACACACACACACACACACACACACACACACACACACACACAAGCAAAAAAAGAAAAGAAGGGGAGGGGGCTCCTTCTCACAGCAGCATCTGTGTGGTGACCTGATTTGTGCTATGATCTTCCTTTGGAGATCAAAGCAGGATTAATGTGATTCTTTACTGTTTGCACTGCGCATCTCAGAGGTCTGGAGATGTAAGAAATAGCTACAAATGCAGCCCTGGGACACAGGGGAAATGGAATATGAATGTGATGGGTTAACAGTCCAAAGGCTAACTATGAAAAGTTATTTGGGATTTGGGAGGCAATGCAGAATTTAAAGTACCTGGTATTTTTAAGCATCTTGGCTTTCTCTTTTCTAATTTTCTGGGGTGAGGCTTTTGGCTGTTGATGAGGCCAGCACTGAATGCCATATTAATAAGTCTCCACAATGACCTTCTAGCTCATTTGGAATGTTTTGCAGCTGCTAATACACATAAAGAAAGGGGGGGGGGGGAACCCTGCAGCATGTTTTCACACGAAAGCACTTTCACGTTACAACCAGGCATTTACGCGGAGGATTTAAAAGAAGAGAAAATCTTCTAAAATATCAAAATGTTGAGCTTTTGTATTTTCACCGCGTGTGACATTCCTGGATGCTGGAACCCCTAAAGAGTGAGTGTTTCTGCAGCCTTTCAGAGGTGCTTGTTCTTTTGTTGAGGAAAAAAAGTAAGTCGTATATTCCTAGGATCTCAGAATGTGAAGGAAAAATCACTTCTATTTTTAAGGTTTAGTGTATACACCTCTTGGAGGGGTAGAAAAAGCTCCCCTCCGCCAAACTTGACTGTGATTTCGGCTACTTTACCTAGAAGAGGGCGCGCCAGAGTGGAGCTCAACCTGCTTTAGGGACTCGGAACTGCCAGGGAGAACAGAACTGCGGGGGTGGGGGGCGGACGTTCTCTCCGTCCCGTATGTGATCCCACGGTCTCCACTCTTGGTTTACACAATTCCACCCCAAACTCACCTTTCCTGCAACTCTGCACACCCAGCCACACAGAGACACCCACACAAGAAGTCCCGATCCCGACGCCCATTCACCCTGCTGAGCCCTGCTGTCTCCTAAGCGCACCTTAGTCTTGTTCGCTCTTCCAAGTTCCATTAGGTCAGCGCTCGAAGACCTTTTTTTTTTTTTTTTTTTTTCCTTTCACCACTTCCCTTTCACCCTCCAAACCCAGGCACTCTACGTGGCCAAAGCCCAGGAACTGGTTGGAAAAGAAGATTCGGCAGAATAGAGCCGGATAAAGGTCTAGATAGGACCCGACGCCGGGGAAGGGGGTCCTTGCGTGTGTATCCCCGCCCTGACACCCAACGAGGTTCCACCTCCTTTTGCGTAACATCCATTACGCGCCCGTCCGGTGCCGCACAGTGCGGGGCTTGAAGTCAGGCTCCTTCCAGGGCCAGGGGTGCGGGGCTGGGAGGTCTCCTCTGCCGCAGTTGCTGCAGCCCCGCCCGAGCGCTCCAGCCTTTGCCTCAGCGTCCCGGCGGCGCCGGACTCCCGCTGCCCGCCCCCAAGCGCCTACCTGGAGGGGAATTCAATGAGGAACCTGGTGAATTGGCTCAACTGGAAAAGCAGCCTGCGGATGAAGCTTTTTGTCCAGAACACAATTCCCAGGACCAAGATAAGGAAGGGGAGGACTCTTCTTCAGTGCCTAAACACGCTACACTCACCTCCGGTTGTTTTAATCACAACAAACACTAGCAAATTGGACTTTCCTAGGCCGTTTCCTTGCTTTATTTAGCTAGATCTGACGGCGTTGATAATTGTTTTCTCATTATCATGCTAATTTGTTAACAAGGAAATTTTCAGTTGAGTAAGGATTGTTCAGGAATCGGTAACTAGGAACCCTGGCTGGCTGAGGGAGTTGCCCGAAAATTCTATTGGAAAAGTTCGGAACATTAGCATCAACTCACCCTCCGCCTCTCCCTCTGTTTTTACAGTATTATTCGCTCTGCAGCCCCGGTTTGCACAGCGGTGGTCTAGCACTCGGAAACCATCCTGTAGCTAAAAGGACAGTAGTTAGAGACCCACGATTCATTTAAAAAACTTTAAGTTTTAAAATATTGCAAGGTGTTTTTTCCCCCCGAAGTTTAAAATACCAGCTGAAATCTCAAGTACAAGGCTATATATTGCTGAAAATTTTCTAACCGCTGATATCTGACTTTGAAACAAAACAGAGCTAGAATTCAGTAAAAGTTATTGTTCAGTTATTAAGATGAATTGGGAGCCCTACAAGTTTTATAGTTTCTGCCAAGACATTGCTGATGTTTACATATTCTCATGGGCTGTATTTTTAAAGTTCTCATTTTTAAAATTTTATATTTTGAACATGATTCCTTATGTTCCCTATTAATATGTGATCTTTTTAAGCTAACAGAAAATCGAAATTCTAAGGAAGGGAGGTGCAGGCTCCAGCCTCTTCACATCGGTTACAAGTCCGGTGCACCAACTCTTCTGACTTCTATTTGCTTAGATAACTTTAAAGGTAAATTTGGAAAATTAACTTGAGAGAAACCGGTAACAAAGGCTGACTTTTATCACTTTGGGGGAGGGGAGGGTGTTTAAATCAGTTAAGATCTACAGGGGCAATTAAACTGTATAGCAGTCCGAAATATATAACATGGGAGAGGGCTTTAAAAAATTATCCATCTAACAATTCCTATATCTACGCAAGGAAGAAGGCCATAACTACCAACAGCCAGCATTGCTTGCAAATTACATTTGCTTGAAACTCCGCTGAAAGAGTCTATCTCCCATTGTATTTTGGAATTGTGTGAAGGTATGTATGTACGGGATCTATGTATATATAATTCTTATACTTTATATATGTTTAGACATGGATTCTTTTTAAATGTTTATGTGGTTAGTCACTTTAAGAACATCAAAATAAATTGTACGTTGGCTTACACTATCTCCCAGGTATTCCCAAACACTGATGAACAAAAATCTTTATCTCAGAAATGAACAGCTACCCATTTAAAGGAAAGAATGGAAAGGGGAACTCGATTTATTCTCATTTGTTTATGCTAGACGTCCCCCCCCCCCCAACAAATTCATTTGAATAGCTTTCAAGCCGGAAAATGGAAATGTGGCTCCTGCCCTCTATTTCAGCGGCAAGCAGCAGCGTCCTGGCAACAGCGCAATTTTCTATCATCAAGGATAAATGGCATCGAACAGAACATTCTGATAAAAAAAAAAAAAAAAGAAAGAAAGAAAGAAAGAAAAAAAGCTTCAGCCCAAGGAGCCCATGATTGCTGGCCTTCCTGTCTGTCATCCCTTTACAAAATCCTCTCCGCAAACCTGAGCGGCATGCTGTCAGAGCTAATAACGTCTTCTGAAGGGGGGGGGGGGGGGCATAGTCTTCCCTGCACAATGTTCCCATTTATTAAATCGAGTGCTTATTTTAAAATTGCAAATATCTTTGTTTGGTTCACTGCAAATTAAAACCAAGATTCAGGAAGTTACATGATGCAACAATTATTTGTGTCATATCAAAGAATCAAACTGCTACCTCGCCCTTCTTTGGGCTGAGGTCGGATGAGGGGGAAGGGGAAATCTGGGGGAAGCCAGGGCAAGAGGGTTTTTTTGGTGGAAAAATACAAATCTGTTCGCCCTGCAGGTAAGCTAAGAGTAATTGAACGCCAGAGGAGCGATGCGGGTTTCTGCCAGGGAGAATGAGCTGACGGCGATTCCGGGAGCGCGTGTGGGCGCGGTCCTCCGCGCGACGCCGCACGCGGGTCTGTCTGCCAGAGCTCTGAGCAGAGACACGGGGCTTTCCCGCGGGAGGCTTTGAACGTAATGGTGGCTATTTCTCGCCCACTGAGATCCCTTTCCAGAAAAGGCCATTCTGTTCCAAGGAGAGGGATCCCTGGGGTCCCCGCGTCCGCGTAGGGGGTCTTGGAGAGGTTTAGAGGACTCCCCTGCAGGCGTTCCCCCAGTCACGCGCTTCTCGCGAGAGGTGGGGGCTCGGAGCCGCAGAGCAGCAGCCCACAGGCGAGCGAGCCGGCTCGCAGGTGCTGGCTTTGAGCTTCTTTGCCACCGGGTCGGGTGCCTGGGGGTGTGCGGTCCAGCTTGACTGGTGCCTGGCTCTAGTGCCCATCAAGTTCTTGGTCCATCCGTGCTCCTGCACTTTGGACTGAAACCCACATGGGGGGGGGGGGTCCGAGGATGTTGGGGGAGGCGGTGGACGCGGAAAGGAACGGGGAGCAGCAATGTTGACCCTCTTCCTGTCAGACCAACCGCTAGGGAACTTTTTTATCTCGTTGAGAGGGAGAGATGAGGGAGGGGACCTCAAATGAAGAGAGAATCACATCTTAATATCCTTTAAAGTTGACCTTTGCAAAGAAAAAGAATAATGGAGAGGTATGTGAAGGACCCTAAAATGCGGGGAGACCCTAAGAAGTAAAAGCTGTAGTCTGGATATCAGAGATTGGGGCGTGCGGTTGGGGGGGGGTGAGGATAATCAGCTTGGTTTGTAAGGAGTTCTCCCTGCTGAGAACGGTGGGAGGAGGGGTATGATGGGGAAACCTTTGTTTAATGAGGAAACCTAATTATTGCGCATCTGGAAGTCTTGGTCCTAAGTAAGAGAAGAAGGCGGTACTCCCGGCCCCCCCCCCCCCCCATGTAGTGCGCATGCCTCAGCCTTAGGCTTTGCATGATGAGGCTCACACGTGAGCCAACTGTGCAGAGCCTGGGCCTTGCGGTGGCAGCCAATAGAATCCCGATCTCAACTGCGTCTCCGGGTCACATTGACATCGCGGTTCCCCTGCAATAGGCCTTTAACACCCACTTTAAAAATAAAAAGGGTATTTTAGTATCGATTCTCGCCTTGGCACGCTAGATTTCTGTGGGAAAAAGACACATTTTAGAAGTACAAATACACTTACTACAAGCAAGGGTTAAAGTATTCAGAATTTAAGAGAAAGTTAGAAGACAGGAGAAAGGAGTCTGTTCAAAGAACAGGGGCGGGAAGTGCAGAAATCCTGCGACTGCTGCCTTTGGAGTCCTGAGATTTTGCCCCATGTTGAATCTCTCCAACCTTTTCAAGTCACATGAAAATCCCACCTACTTCATGGACCGAAGGAGCCTCAGAAATAGAGACATTACCCTGTACAAGCCTGGCTTGGGAAAACAACCCCACACCCAACTCTTTCTCCACTTCCATGACCAGCCCCCACAGTTGCCTGGGAGATGGGAAGCTAGAACACCTACATTCCATCCTTCTCCCTTTCCCAGACACCAAAGTGGTCTATGCACTGAGGTCCATGTGTTAGCTCCCACATCTACGAAGTGGGGCTAATTATAGAAGGGCAGAAGGAACTAGAAAGATAAAGAAGTGACATAAATCTCCTGCCTGTATGGGCCTCTTTCACCTCTACCCAAGCTCTGAGGCTGGAAATGATGAGGTTGATTCTCTGGGGCTGCAGAAGGGGTGGGCCAGCTGGGAAATATTACCTATCTTGCCCCTTCTGCACACCAACACTGCTGTCCGCCCTCTCTGCAGCACCCTCCTGACAGTTACCAACCACCCCGTAGTCTTCCCACCATATATCCCTGCCAGAATTACTGCCCACAAATGAGCCTCCAACACCCCTGAGAGCGCTCCTGTCTGTGACAGGAAAACTGCTTGTTCCTATCACTGAAATAAAACAGGTGGGGATTATTATGTGCAGTTCCTCTCCCCTTTTGTGTAATTCACAAGTCTCCAACATGGGATTAGGCTTCAAATGCACTCGGTCAGATACATACTTTTTAGTGCTCAGCTCAAACAATGATAAAACCATTCCAGCAGTGCCTCTGTTTGTCTCTTAGGTCTTTCTTTCTCACCCTCCAGGCCTACAATCATCACATAACTTTTTTTTTTTTTTTTTAAGAGTGTGAACCAGAGTCCCACCCCAGCCAACCCTCCCAAATGCAAGGTGCTAGAGTGACTTCAAGGTCTTACTTGTTCACCTAAGATCAATAGTATTTGACCAGTAAGTATTAAATTAGCATACTGTTAAGCATTTAGCTGCCAGCATCCATGTCTATTTTCTGAGGTACTCACTGAAACCAGAAATGCCAGTTGGCAGTCTCTGTAAAGAGCAAAAAAAAACTTTACCACAATTGTGTGTGGGGGTTGTCTTTGCAAAAATGAAGCTTTCTCCTAAGCTGACCCCATAAAACCAAGAGGTTTCAAGATGGGATAGCCATGTGTTGAAAGTCCATCTTGAGCATTAGATTTTAGGCTTTTTCTTATAATTGACTTATCTTTGTGCTTTATGGAAAATAAGGGTGCATCTGAAAGGAACTATAGGCCTAGAAGAAAGTCCATCAGGTAATCAATAATTTTCACTGTCCCCAGTTGAAGCAAAATCCTTCTTCCCTGCCTTGGGAGTGGCTGCTATAAAAGGTTTTTCTTTTGAGCATGTTGAGTAAAATTGAACCAACATAAGTCTCAAATTCATGTCCCAGCTTCTTTTTTGAGGCAGGTTTCAGATCAGCCATGAGTCTAACTTTAATGACAACTCACAGTTACTTCTAACAGAAGAAAAGACCAGCAGGCTGGAGGTCAGGAGGGGAACACGGAGTTGTAGACCCAAGATAATGACCTGGAACCATGCCTGGGCCACAGTTTCAGCCTCTGGAGTTGCAGTTTACAGGCATCCTCAACTCTAACCCAGACTATCTTATAGTCTCTTTCTCTCCCATCAGTGTGCACCTTAGGGTACCTACTGGCTCCCGCCTTCCCAACAGATACAGTTGGCCGTTAGCCAGTAGGGCTTGCTGGTAAACCAGCTGAACTGGGAGTATGTCTTTCCCATAAAAGTTGGGGCTGGTCAATTTATAGGGAAATGGCAAAGGAAGGTAAGGAGGAAGATTATTGAGACTACAAAAATACAATTGACACTGTGATGCTTCAGAAGCCAACACTAACTACCTCTTCCATGAGAACTCTGAGGGAGATGTCCCATAGATCAGCTGGAGCAGGACAAAACCCACCCTTTTTGGGTCACCAGAAATGGAGATTTGGCGGGGTTGGAGGGGGGAGGATCCCTTTTCTCTAGCAGGTCAGTCAGGGAACAGGAAGGAGGCTGGGGGCTTGCAACTGTCAATCCCACTGAGACTTCTTGTGGTGCCCGGTGCCCGGATTCCAGGTCTTCCTGCCTACCTCCGGATTAGTGTGCGGGGTCTCCAACCACTCCCACCCCACAACCCCCACCCCCCACCATCCCGAAGGAGTTATTCTAAGGACACTAAAAGTGCTCCAGGAAGCCTTCCTTTAGCTCCTCAAGACCTGGCAGCTAGACCAAGCCGGTCCGCAGGAGAGTGTCTTAGCGTGGGAGGCTTTGGACAAAGCGCGGGACTCTCCAGTCCTGGGGGCCCTTGGGCAGGTAGCGAGCAGATCCAGCGCGTGTTGCCCTGGCTGGCGTTTTCAAACAACAGGACTACAGGTTGCATCTTGAATATGAATTAGCCTTCTACGCTAGCGTGAATTCGCTTTGAAACTCAACTTGTCAAAGTATGGTTTTAATTAAACGTCTTCGGCCGGAAAGATTACATGTTTTGTAAAATATATCCTAGCATGAAATTTACTTCCACAATCTGAAATTAGATTTCTTGTAAATGTTTTCATAAAAAAGAAATAGGAAGGGGGTGTGTGTGAGAATGGAGAAGTTCATACTCGCTGCGTTCTTTTAAAACGCCCTGCCAAGCCGGCCAGGCGCCCGACAGGTCCCGGGACGGCCTGCCAGCCCTGGCCGGGACACCGAGGCGACAGCGCGCCCCGGACGGGCGAGTAACCCGAACCCGCCCAGGCAGGCGCGACCTGCGCAGCTTTTGCAGTTGGAGACAATTCAGCAGACAGACGAGTTAATCCCGCACTGATTTGTTTCGGATCCCTCTGCAGGACGCCAGATACCCACCCTTCGGCTGCTGCTACAGACACCTGCCTCCCTCCCCACCCCGGGCCGCTGTGCCGGTCCTGGGAAAGACAGTGAAGAGGTTCTGGGTGCAGAGTGGCCTCACCAGCGTTCAACACCAACACTTCATCTCAAAATTTAAAGTTCATCCCTAAGAATTCCTGGCTAATATTTAGAACAACAGCAATGTCGATCGATAGCCACCCAAACAGACTGTCCCAAACTGCTCCAACCAACCTCAAAGCCTCTCTAGACAGGGAAGGACCCCCGGAGGGTTCTCTATAACCTACCTGGGGGCATCTATCACTGGCGTAGCCCTCAGAGAAAAAAGGACCCTGTTTCCCTGCATGGGGGCGGGGAAGGTGCCTGCGCACGCTGCGCCTTTCTATTCAATACAGAATTAAGAGCTAGGTCCCTGCGGAATTCTCTTTCCCTAACTGCTCTCCGAGGAACCCGCCAATTCTGGCGGGATTTGCAGGATTCTAGTAAAAGTTAGCTCACATGGGGTGGGGTGTAATGGGGAGGAGGAGGGAGGGAGCCGCATCTCCTTTCTTCTAGATAATTGGGACCCAAGAAACGAGGAGGGGGTGGCGCGGTTGCGAGAGTTATTTACCGCCCTCCACCTGAAATAAGCAAGACCAATAACGCGCCTCGCTTTTCGCCCTGTTTACTCCATCCCCATTCAATGATTGGCAAAGCAGGCCCCGAAGGCAAAGGCAATAATTGCTCCGCTCTCTCCTTACTAGGGATGTGTGTAGGCATTTGAAGTGTACTAAAAATAAACGAAGGAGCGAGAAAATGAAAAGGGGACAGAGTGACAATTTGCGGCAATTAAAGCGTCTGCGCATGTTGCCGGAGGAGCAGGGACCCACAGCGGTTTTTGTTTTCTCAGGCCTGATGTGACTAACTCGTTAGGGAATTTTTGTCCCAAGGTTGTGTGTGTGTGTGTGTATGCGGGCGCGCAATGGCAAGTCCTTGAGGGAAGGAGGAAACTGAGGCCATTTCTGCGCCCCTGAAAACCGGGTTGTTCTCTGGAAAATGCGGGGTCCAGCTCCCTCAGCCCTTCCCCCTCCCCCTCCCATCTCCCCATCCCCCCACCCGCACTGCAGCAGGTCTGACGTGAGAGCCTTTCGATTAGCACTCTGCCGCCACCTCTTCTAGGAACTTTGGAGCAAGTTTTCAACTCTGAGGTGTCTAACCTTAAAGGGGAAAAGCTTAATAATACTAACGTGCATTTCACAACCACCGAGACGCAAAGGATAAGGGGTGGGAAGGGAGAAAAGGGGGGGCGGCAAGCCAAATCAAAGCTTGGGAGACATTTTGACAGCGCGCTTGAAATATTACTCTTAATTTTTGGAAGACTTTCAAGAAGTGAAAGGGGGATGGGGAGAGTGGAAAGAACCACAACTTTCTCCTGTCACTCCAGCATCCAAACAGGGAGGGCTCCAACCTCTGCCACACGCGGGAAGCCACAGTGGGAAATTGTTTCAAGATACAGCAGGGCTCTCTTCTTTCCCGGAACCCTACCTGAGCAGCAAACTTAGCGAAAGGGTGGGGAGGAGTCCTGGGTGTCAAAAGTCTGCGGAGCCTCAGAGAAGTAACTGCAGGCCCTGAGTTCCGTCTGGGCCTGGCTCGGGCCTCCCGGAATCCAGTCCAAACTAGCACCCCTTGTTGATCAGCGCCCCCTCGCCCCCCCTCCACCTCCCCGCCCCCATCCCACCCCAGTCTCGGGCTTCGGAAGGGGGAGGGGGCGACACTGTGCAGCCCCCGCCAAAGTCCAGCTCGGGCTGGCTTCAATGAAAGCTGGCAAATCCAGCGAGTCTCGCAGAAATTTTCTTCGACCCTAATTCAATTTTAAAGCGGATTTTTACTATTAAAAACGCTCCCGAGCAACACATTGAATTAATCTGACTGTACGGTTTTAATTACAGTGAGGGTTTCTCTACAAATCTGTACAAGACAGTGGCTGGCTCTTGGAGGATCTCTGCCTCCTGAATTCCATTATCCGGCCCCCCGTTCCCGAAGACAGCGGCGCGTGGGAGCCAGCTGCGGACGCGGGCGTTCCTGTCGCCCTCTGTTTCTGCCCGCCCTCCCGGCTCCTGCCCTCCCCCGTCCTTTCTTTCACCCCAGCCCCAAAGAGAGCCCTGGACGCCTGCCTGTCTGTTTGGGACTGCTGCACCGAAATCCTGAAACACTACGCTTGCTTTTTAACTCTTGGGCCCAAGACCTTTGAGCCTCCAGAGGCTCGTTCTTAAAAGGGTTCATTTGTCGGGGGAGGGTGACCTCCTTTGTAATTTTTAAAGGGTCCTCCCCCTCGCCTTCGCAGCTGTTAGAGGGAGCAGCGTGAAGCGCTAGGTGTTTGAGGGGAAAGCAGGCTCAGGGGTGGGGAGGAGATGGGGAGAAAAGTCTGGCAGAGAACGCTAAGGGTGGGCACTAGGGATTTGAATCTAGCCATTCCCCAGCCCCCACAGCAAAGCAGGCTGCTTGTGTCAGACTTGGGTTTATTAGCTGTGCAACTAACACTGTGGGACAGCAGTCTCTAAAGAACCTGATGGAGGAGATGACAAGAATGGTACTCTCCAAATGAAGCAGATTCACACTCATTCTCTCTTGTTCACTCTCTTGTATTCTTCAACTCCCTTTGTATGTTCCCTACTTCTTTATATTCTCTCTGTATCCCCCTCCACAAAGCACGTGGGAAGAAAAATGGCACTCACATATGAACCCAAACGTATCCAAATGGACCCAACTCTCAGTGAGTATTTAAAGAAGCAAAGGCTTTAAGCTCTGTGGGGCGGGGAGCCTCCCTTGGCAGAGATAGGGGGTGCTCTCTGCACAAAATTCCTGAAACCTAAAGAAGAATACTATTTCATTCCCCTGGGTAGGATGGAAAGGGGGCCTTCTTTCTCCTAGAGTTGTGTATGAACAGATTTGCTCTGAGCAAAAGAAAAGAGAAAGGGCACAGGTGAGAGAATGTGTTCAAACAAACAAACAACCCCCTCAGCTTTGCAATAGGTTGTCCCCTAAGGAACGTTTTGCTAAAAATCTAATAAATTACCTTTCCCTTTATTAGGATGTTATGAAATAAAGGGGCTACGAAGTGCCTATAAATAGGCATGAATATGAAAATCACCAGAGCATTTCTATCACAAGGATAGTTCAGATACAACTCTCTCTCTCTAATGCTTTGATTTTTTTTTTTTTCTGTTGTAACAAGAGAAGCATCTAAGAGTTCACATGATAGCAAGAGGATGTTTTCCACCCCAGGTTTTCCTCAAGAGCTGTCCTAAGCCTGGCTCTCCCTTCATGTTGAGGCGTTTGCTGTGACTTTGTTATGTTACTGCTGATGAAGGGATGAAGAAATTAAAACAGAGGAGGCTTCCAGGCATTTAGGAAGAGGCTTGGCCAGCTATATTAACTCCTTATTATCCTAAAAATAGTCTCCCATTTCCTGTTGCTGCTCTTCCCTGCTGCTCCAGGGCTGCATTGATCCTCCAATGGTCAGGAGGTCCTAGTTTCCAAAGACTGGCTTGATTAAAGCTGACTTCTAACACCCTATCCTTTCCCCTTTTGCCCTGCTACATTTCCCAGCAGGGCAAATATGGGGTGGGGGAGCTCAGCCTTGGTTTATCCAACAGGTTAAAAAAGATAAATAACACTACTTATTTTTGTGTTCATCTAAATGTTTAAACATTATTGAGTTCTTCCCCCTCCCCCGCCCCGGACTGAGAGAAAGAAGAGTATCTGTGTATTAGGGAGTGGGGTCCTATGCTTGATAAAAGAGAAAGAAAGAGAGAGGGAGGGGGAAAGAGTGGGGAGGGAAGGAAGGAAGGAAAGAAGGGAGGGAGAGAGGGAGGTAGACTTCTGTATACAATCCCCAAACTGAGGGCGCTAGAAACATGTTTTTCCCTCTTGAATATGTTGTAGGCCCAGCATATTGGCCCCCTCCCTTACAAAAGCTCTGAATGCAGATTATGAGAGCACACTCTGGGAACGGGGTCAGGGAGAGGCAAAGGTGTTGAGTTTGAGGACCTGGTTGGCTTTGCTTTTATAACTTCCCTGGAGCCCAGGTTTGAAAAGAACTAGAACAGGAGCCTCTAGGCTAGAACATGCTTCATTAATATTCTCCGAATTGAACAGTCTAGAAAAAGTCTGTGACGCTCCCAGTGGGCATCACTGACCTTGGTAGACCAGTGCCATCCATGTTGGAGCCTCTGAGCTACCTGTTCTTGGGACTCTGGACTGGAGAGATGAGGGAGATGCTATTTCCAGACTTTAATGAGCTTCTTTCTGGGTGTGGAGTAAACAGGGCCCACTTTTTAGCTGGATTTTGGGGATCCTGGCAGGGGAGGGTGTTAATATGGGCATTATGGTTTGTAACTGGAGAAAATAATGCCACAATCTTAGTGCTTTCTTGCACTGTCTGATACTTTTGCCTACTCCTGAACAGAACATCACTGACTTGGGCTAAGAAAGGGAAAGAGGCAGCTCTCTTGTTCTGCTCCCAAGCTTTCCCAGGTGTGTGCAGTGGGGGAGGGGAAAAGAGTGCCTGGGTTTCCAGGATATCAAGCACCCTTTCCCTACACAAGTACACAAACAGAATTTTACATTGAATGGGGAAAAGACTAGCAGGAATTTTTTTTCCACCAATGTCTCCGCTTGAGAAGGGGGTTCTTAGCATGGCTATGTAAATCAATACCGAGTTATTTCTTTGAATTCAAAGGCTATTTATTGAGGTCTAATTTCCTTAGAATTAACGTGATAACTGAGCCCAACTTAGCAACCAAACCCAACCGGGCCCTGCCCGGCTTGAATGCACCTCTGCAGGGCGCAGAGGCTGCGAACCCTCCGCAGCACCCAACCCCATTCCCTGGCCGAAGCGAGCGGGCTAATACCTCTCCAGAGCTAAAACAGCAGGGAAATTTCCGGCGCAGAGATCCCAGCCCTCCCACAGTGGCCTTGGGCTCCTTGACCCACGCGGTCTTATATTGACAGTCGTTATTTTTCTCTAAATAACACTGACACCTAGAACACAAGCCCCCAAACCTCGACACCCTTAAAAGCAAAAAGCAGCTTAGGCCTCAAAGTCTGCCTTCTTTAAAACTTCTTGGTGAATAGGACCCTCACCTATTACAGGATCTAAAAGAGCCTTTGGCCTTCTACTCTTCCAGATTGCGCGCTTTGCCTCTATTTTGAATGATAAAGACCGCGCAGAACTCTCCTGCTCACCTCCTCCCACCCCACAAGGGCTGGCCGGGAATCCCCAGCCCGAAAGACAAAGAGGTAGAAGCCAGGGCCCGGCGGGCGGTTGGAGCCCCGGAAGCGTGCGCTTCGCTGCGAGGCCCTGAAGAATCCGAGGGTTCTGGTTTCTCCGAAGGGCCGGAGGTGCGCGCTGGACTAGAGCAAACTAGGGGTGACTCGCCTTGGCTCATGACCGCTGCCCACGACACGGGGCGAAGGACTCGGCAGCCGAGATGCAGGGGGCCCTGGGGAGAAACGCGTGAGGGGAGCGGCCCCTGCGGGAGCCAGCCACCTTGCACCGAACTCCTCGAGCGGAGACTGGTGGCAGAGGCCACACGTGGCAGTCACTAGCTGCGCGCCACCTTGGCACACTGTGTGGGGCCGGACTCGCTCTCTGGTCAGCTATTCCCGGGACCGACCGGAAAGCTGGACGCTCAAGCAGTGGGGTATTCTATCCAGCCCCTCGCACTGAGACCTCACCTCAGCCGAGGCGGGAGAGACCCCTCCACCCGCTCCGCTCCCCAGCCCGACTGACTGAGCTCAATCTGGTGCTCAGCAGGACCTTTCCCATTGGCGACAACAGCTACTTCGGTGTAGCTGCACACTTGTTCCCGTGGAACACAGTGCCGGGGGTCTATCCTCTAACGCTAGTGGGATGACAGTCCTGCAGCTACAACGCCGCCAAGTTCAGCCAGGCTTCCTTGGGAATTAACAAGGGGAGAAAAAAACGCATTGCAAATAGGGGTTGCTGAGCCCTGGATCTGGTGTTTAGTGCGGGGACCTTCTTCGGTCCCGCCACGACCCGACCCGCTCCGGGTGCCGCTAGAGTTGGGGAAGCCACCAAGGAAAGCGGTGCACCTGCGAGCATAAAGAGAGAAACAGAGACATGCACGGGATTGGGGGGCGGGGGGAGAGAAACGCCTTCACCGTGTTAACAGCAAGCTGCAGGGTATAAAGCAATAAAACTGCCACATCTACCTGCTAGCTTTGAGGACATTACCAACAAGCTCGGCGCGAAGCCCGGGTGCACCGAGAGCCCGCCGGAGAACGGGGGGGGGGGGGCTTTTCTTTTTCTGACCTCCCCCCTGCCCCCCCATATACATACCCTACACACATCTCCCCCTTACCCAGCCCACCTTTCATTTTCCTTGAAGCTTTTTTTGTTGTTGTTTTAATTCACTGACGATTTGTAAACGCGTGGATCGGGTTACTGGTTCACGTATTAAAGTGCACCTCTTGTTAAAAGAAGGGGAACAAGGCACGCCACTTAAAAATGAATTCAGAGTTACTGAACCGGCTCCCGAGGCTCAAGAAGTTAAGCGCGGCGGGCTGGGGAAGGGAGGGTAGAGGAGAGTAAAGGCTGCTGCCCTGAGAACCCTGGAGAAAATCCACGGACAGCGAGCTTCAGGTTATGTGATAAAATGGAGGAAGGGAGAAAGGAAAGAAAAAGAAAAAGGCAAACTAGCCTGGCGACGCCTGGAGACCCCGGGCTGGGAGCTAAGTAAATCAATTAGCATAAGCCGCTGCTGCAGAGCTACGCACAGTATGTAAATGGGGTCCAAGCTGCTACTTCTGCAGCCACCTTTCCTGGAGTTACGGGGCGAGCGGAATCAATAAATTGTCAATTTCTCGGGTTCCTTAGGTCGCATAACTTATGGAGTCCAAGCGTATAGGGTGCATACAAGCCCCAGTAGTTTTCCCAAAGAAAGACCCAGACTCGTCCGTCGAACCTCTAGACACGTTGACCTGGAGATGTTAGATTGTACCTTTCTCCGTGTGGTCAAAGGCTCGCGGCTTGGGTCTAGTCGCGTACTGAATGCTGGCGCGGAGCCTATGGGGGTCTGTATGTCGTGCCCACCCAGTCCTGACCCATTGACAGTGCAGACTTTCTGCGCCTCCCCGCAGTCCCAGGACCAGACTCCTGGCGCGGCCCCGGCCTGCCCTCTTCAGCGCCTGGTCCCGGGTCCGGCTCTCCTACCTGGTGGCCCGGCCTGAGCGGCGCTCCGGGACTCCAATGTCTCTGCTCCGCTGCCTGGAGCTGAGTGGGTCTGGAGACTAGAGGGAGAAAGGCTAGATCCGCAGTCCTGGGCTGCTCTGAACTTAATGTCTTTCCCCAGTCCATCTTTGAAAGAGAAGTGGTTCTACCACCTGGATGTGCGGATATAAATCCCCTTGCAAATAATAAATGGATTAATAATAACAAGGTATGAAGTTCTTTTTATAGAAAAAAAGGAGAGAATTGAAACTAAATGCGGCAGTTAGACAACCATTTTGATAAGAGGATAATTGAGGCGACACTGGTGTATAATTAGAGGATAATTTATGCTATATCCACTTTTATTCCACCTCCCAAAATAAACCCAGTCCATAATCATTACAGGCAAATTGTTCTGAATTTTATAGCAGCAATTTGAACAAAGTACTGCAGTTAATCATGGGAGATTTTTGTGTATTCCTGATTAGAACTCTAATTGCCTCCTTCCAGAAAGTAAAAATAACTGTAAAACGACTCTATTTTTATCATTAACAATGTTGACAATAAAATAAAATCAATTGGAATTGTAATCGAGAGACAAATTTAGGACGAAGGCACTTTTACTTGGGTAGTTTATATTGTAATCAAGATTTGCCAAACCACTAACCGCATGTATCATTTGCATATATTTGAAAGCATTACAGTAGCTTCTGTTTTCAATAGGAAAAAATGCATTACTGTCAGTCCTCCAACGATTCGCTTTCAGAACAGGCTGCTGCGTTCTGGGGGAAAAAATATTCTCCCCCTTTCTTGTCCAATATATGGGAACTATGGCCTGAAACGGCAGGAACCTCGCCAAAACAGGGTCTGATTTTTCTTTTTCTTTACCACCCCCAACCAAGGGATGGGGCCCAGGTGTGGGGGTCTTCTTCCCTCTGTGGTTTCAATAAAGTACGTCTAGAGAAATACACGGTGACAGGGCGCTCCCGCGGGACTACAGTGGGACTTGAGGGAGGGGGGGTGTGGAGAGGAGGTCAAGGGAGGGGGCCTCGCTTTAAATGCAGAGGGCACTGCTTCTGAGAACAGGCGGCCTGCAGGGGTGCGAGGGGACTGAGAGAGAGCAGCCTCCGGCCCGGCTGTTCCAGAGCTGCGGTACTGGAAACTGAGGCTCCGGGTTTGGGGGCGCGAGCTGCGGCGGGAGGCGTCGGCCGCCAGTCGGGCGGAGGCACCTCCCTCCCCGGCAGCCCTGCGCGCGGAGCCCCGCGGCCCCCGGCTGCTGCTCCAGGCTGGGATTGGAGTTGCCGAAGGTAGGCGAAGAACTCGGCGAGCGGCGCACACACCAGTAGAAGCCGTGCGCCTGTGACGTCAGGGGGCGACTGACCAATGGGGAGGCGCTGCCCTTTGGAGACAAACCATTCGACTCGTGGCGTCTGCATCAAGTCTGAAAGCAGACGCGCAACTTTCGCAGAATCCACCTTAAAATCTCTGCCTTAAACTGCACCAGCCCCCAAAAAATCCAAGGGGGGAAAGAAGGGGGGGAGAACAGATCCCCCCTCCCCCCTCTCCTCTCCCATCCCTCCCCCTTCCTCCTCCCTTTGAGTTAACAAGGCCCTGCTCACTATATCTCTTTATATTAAAAAATATATATATTAGAGAAGAGCGAGGGAGAGGGAGAACCACCTCCACCCCCTCTTTTTAAATTTTTTTATTTTTTTATTTTTTATTTTTTTGCAAGAATCCCAAGAGCTAAGGTGGCTGCAGAGGGGAGAGCGGCGCGAGCCAAGTGGGGGGAGGGTGGAGGAAACCCGGGAGAAGGCTTTCTCCAGCCCCCAAAGTTTTGATGATGACCATGACTACGATGGCTGACGGCTTGGAAGGCCAGGACTCGTCCAAATCCGCCTTCATGGAGTTCGGGCAGCAACAGCAGCAGCAACAGCAGCAGCAGCAGCAGCAGCAGCAACAGCAGCCGCCGCCGCCGCCGCCGCCACAGCCGCACTCGCAGCAGAGCTCCCCGGCCATGGCAGGCGCGCATTACCCTCTGCACTGCCTGCACTCGGCGGCGGCGGCGGCGGCGGCGGCCGGCTCGCACCACCACCACCACCAGCACCACCACCACGGCTCGCCCTACGCGTCGGGCGGCGGCAACTCCTACAACCACCGCTCGCTCGCCGCCTACCCCTACATGAGCCACTCGCAGCACAGCCCTTACCTCCAGTCCTACCACAACAGCAGCGCGGCCGCCCAGACGCGAGGGGACGACACAGGTGAGAGGCCGCCGGGGCAGCTCGCTTCTCCCGCCTCCCGCCTCCCGGCTGCCCCCCACCCCGCCCGCCCCGCTCACTTCCTCAACGCCGGGGCCTCCGCCGGCCCCCTCCCCCAGGCGGCCCGGCGCGCCCCCGGCCAGGCCTCGTGCGCGCCCGCTCGCCTGGCGCCTGCCTGCCGGCCTCCGCCCAGCCGGGCCCCTGCTCGCCGCCGCGGACCCTCCGCTTCCTCGCGGCGCCGCCCGCCTTGCTCCCTGGTCTCCCGCGCGCGGCTCCAGCCGCGCCTCCGACTCCGCGCTGGCTTCGCTCTACGAGTTGGTCCGCGCGGCGCGCTCCAGCTCGCTGGGTCTGTGCGCCCTTTGCCTCCCTCCTCCCCTCCGGGCTGTGACCGGCGTTTGGCAGGACTGGGGACATTTCTGGGCCGGAACTGAGGAGCGTGTTTTGCTCCCGAATGCAATTTGGGCAGCCAGTGGCCTACTTTGCGGGTGGCGCCCGGTGCGCTTCGGTGACCCGAAGGAAAGCTGACGTTGCCTCTAGCTCTGGTTAAGCTGGCGACAACTGGTCCCTTTGCTGCGGGCTTTTAGATGTCCCCCACTCCCCCCCCCCCAACGCCTGCCCAAGCCCCCCTCCCTCTGGGTTTTCGATACAATGTTGGCTGTGCCTTTGTTCCGAGAGGCGAAGCAGAGGGCCTCTGGCGGCCGGCTCTCAGCCCCCGAGGGGTTCAAAGTTGCCAGGCGATGCTCAGCCGGTTCCGGAGCTGGTCTGAGCGGCCGGTTGGTTTTGTTTGGGGTTTCGGTCCCTCTCAGCAGCGTCGTTTCGAACACGCCGAGGGTCTTGAGGCACCGGGCTTGGAGCTAGTGACATAAAGTCAACTGGCCGCATAAACACCAGGTGGCTCCAGTAAAGCCAGGCCAGGGGCCCCCCGTTCTGCGGCCAGAGCAGCCGCCCTGCGGCGTCGCACGCCACCGAGAACGGCCGGCGCAGCCTCCGCTGCGGCAGAGCGAGGCTCTTTGCCCCAGGGTCGAGGGCGCTCCCGCGGTCCAGTCCCCGCACTTTCTTAGGGCCGGAGTTAGGGTCGGGAAGTAGCTTTCTCACCCTCAGGAAGCACCCGGGCACTGTGAACCCCGAGAGGTTAGGGTGGCGTGGGGACGCTTTGAAGAAATCCTTTCGGGGCTTTGGGGAGACCCGGCACAGGCCAGGCCAAGCTCAGGGAGGCTGCAGCCGTGGCCTCACGGGTGACCGCTGCTCTGTATTTTTTGCTTGCAGATCAACAAAAAACCACAGTGATTGAAAACGGGGAAATCCGGTTCAATGGGAAAGGGAAAAAGATTCGGAAGCCTCGGACCATTTATTCCAGCCTGCAGCTCCAGGCTTTAAACCATCGCTTTCAGCAAACTCAGTACCTGGCCCTGCCCGAGAGAGCTGAACTGGCAGCTTCCTTAGGACTGACACAAACGCAGGTAATTCCCGAGAAGCCCAGGTGTCCCTGAAATGCTGACCCTGCTTACAGATCGTGCAGGGAGCGCATCAGGAGGAATTCTGGGCCTAGTCAACTAAGGATGGAAGGAGCTTAATGACCAATGCCTTTGCTCCATTACGCACTTTCCGGGACAACACAGTTTGGAATAAATGACCTGGTATTCAATGCTGGATTGGATTTACACGTCCTCCCAACCCTCGGCGACCCCACCCCAGTCTAGTGTCCTTTGGTGACCAAACATGTAAATTAATAGAGGCCTATTCCAGAGCAGAACAACAAGAAAGAGAACAAACATGTAGGAGGAAAAGATGTTCAGGCCAGGAGGCAGAATAAAGACCTATGTTTCTTAAGGATCCATTTGTGGGTCCTGGGACTTAATAAGGATTTCAACTCATAGACATAGAATGATGAAATGAAACTGGGGGGGGGGGGGGCGGGGGTGGAACCAGATGGGTATAGGCTCCAAGAAGACTTAGTAAAAGGATGAAGGCACAAACTATCTGTCATAGGATAGGTGAGGTGAATTTTTCTGAAGATTGCCCTGAGCTCAGTGTTTTAAATCACCCTGGGTGACTGGCTGGTGCAGGCTGGGGTACCTCCCTGGAGCACAGGACTTGGGAGCAATGGCAGAGTTGGAGATCAAAGAGGAATGCTCACCAAATTACAGCAGGTGAAGCCTCACTTAAGTACAGTTGCTGAAGTTCTCCTGTCCTACTAATTTGAAAGACATATGGGGCATTTTAGACTTCACAGGAAGGGGCTTAAGTAGGTATATTAGGGCCCTGGTCATAAAGCCAGGCTGCAATCACCTGTGGTTTTTGTCCTTGTCAATTAACTTAGCTGCATGGGTTGGTAGGCCTCATGTGAGGTGGGTGATCTTCAGCATGGGGACTCCAGGGTTTATGGGACTCTTGCTGGTAAGTGATTGTGTGTGGTGTCTTAGAACTGATGATGCCCCTCAAGCTTTTCTTTTTAATTCAACCTGCTTTCTCTTGCCATATTGCCACTGGAAATATTTGGGGTTTGATGTGGACGGATTCCTGCTACTCAGTAACTTGTATTCTTCTTGGAAAAGCCGATTCCTAGGGCTAAGGAATTTTAAAGGTAAAAGAAGCAGCCCCAGAGAATTTCCTTCTCAAATAAAGTAGATCTGGGGTGTTAGCTTAGATATGCTACCATCCCAGAGTCCTGATTCACATTTAATTTTCAGGGGCCCTTTGACTTTTAGCGACTGCACTGATAATCATGTCATGATTATTGACCACAATCTGACCGAGCAACATACAAAGCAGGGAACTAGGGAGGTACCATCCCTCTTCCCTACAGGATTATGAGGATACATTTACTTCAGGAGAAAGATGCTCCATGCACGTGCAGTGTATGCAGGGTATATTCAAGGCATTTGGTTATAACTGTACAGGCGTTTCTCTGTTCAGTCATTTGCTCACCGTCCATGCATGGAGTTGCCAGGTTTGGGGGTTAGTAAATTCAAAAACAGACTACCAGAGGAAGTGTGTTCAACTGGCTTTCATCTGAAAAGTTCTCCATTTAAAAAGCCTCCTTTAGACTTTAAACCTGGCTATCTTACTCACCTTCGTTCTTATTTATGCGGCTGTTTTAAACCTGGGCTTGCATCCAGCTGAAGAAAGAGTTACAATGACTTTAGGTATCCAGACAAGATACCTGGTAAATTGGGGCGGGATGGGGGAGAGATGGCTAGAAAAGAGGTGGAAGAAGGCGGGGACTTGGCATTTGCGGTTTTGTTTGTTTTGTTTTTTGGGTATTGCTTCCAAAGCCTCGAATGGAGGCACCGGTTTGATGTTTTTCCGTGCCTAATGATCACTACCACATTTCGTTCCAGGTGAAGATATGGTTTCAGAACAAACGCTCCAAGTTTAAGAAACTGCTGAAGCAGGGCAGTAACCCGCATGAGAGCGACCCTCTCCCAGGCTCAGCGGCCCTGTCGCCGCGCTCGCCGGCGCTGCCTCCGGTGTGGGACGTTTCTGCCTCAGCCAAGGGCGTCAGTATGCCCGCCAACAGCTACATGCCCGGCTACTCGCACTGGTACTCCTCTCCACACCAGGACACGATGCAGAGACCACAGATGATGTGAGTTGTCTGAGGGAAATTGATACCCTAGGGAAACGTCTGAACAAGGCAAGGAGGATCCAGGACCTGCTTGCATCCGCCAAACCCAGCCAAAGGAGCAGGCTCGGGAGAACTCTTCTGTGTAGCAAGACAGTCTGGGTGCTTGCTCGCTCTCTTGCTCGCGCTCTCTCTCTCTCTCCCCGTTTTTCTTCTCTCCTCTCTTTCTTTTCTTTTTTTTTTCCTTTCCTTTCCTCATCTGCTTTTTCCTTTGAGCAGCCTCAGTAACTGATCTTGCATTTTAGGGAGAGAGAGGGAGAGAGAGAGAGAGGGAGAGACTGGTTTCTATGCCAGTGCTCCTGAATTCCCTCACTGCAAGGACATTTTCCCTTACCCTTTGGGATCCAGGCTCTGAGCCTCCTCTTCTCTTTGGGAGTATCCATCAAAACGACTTTTTTTTTACAGACATTTCCCCCACCAGAAGAATCTGCGCAAACATGGCAGCGTTTTTACTTGTTTAATGAGCTTAAGACATTACATGATGAAAAAGAAGCATTTTGGGCTCCTGCATTTTTATTTACCAATCCCAGACTGACAAAAAAAAAAAAAAGAAAGAAAGAAAGAAAGAAAGAAAAAAAACAAGAAAAAGAAAAGAGAAAGCAAGCAAAAGAAAAAACCCTCACATAACAGCCCTTCTTTAAAGAAAAAGGAAAAATCAGCTGTAAGATTAGAATGTTGCCACAAAGGAAACGCTGCATGTTTTATCAAAATGCAATGAGCAAGAATGATGATGTTGAAAAACAAGAGCAACAACAAAACAGAACCACTCTTTCCCTACCCCACCCCCGAACCCTGAACTGGAATCAGGAAAGACAGAAGAAACAACCAAAATCACCATTCTATTGCTTTGATACCTTTACTAGGTGAATTGGTGGCATTCACTAAGCTAATAGGGACGTTTATATTGAGAAACATTTCTGTATATATTGTTGAATTTTAGTTGTACATATACTTTGTATGGTTTTGTCTTCTTTCATATATGGAGTAAAAGCCACAAAACGCTGGGAGTGTCCTGTATATTTCTCTCTGTGTGTCTCTATCTCACCACCCCCTCCTCCTACCCTCCCCTTATATTTTCTATCACTCTTAAAAGAATTCCTATTTCCTAATATGGGAAGCCCTATATATAAACATCAAGTGCCTGCAAAGATGTCAGTTTGCAACACTAGCCTTTGCCTTAAGTACTTTAACATTAAACATGGATGTTTTCTCAGCTTCCTCTATATATTATATTTTTATTGTAATTTCTACACACTTATTTATTTAAAAACAACAACAACAACACTGGAAAGATCTCTCCCAGGTTAACTTCTAGACATCCAGTAGTTCCCAGTACGGAAACTGAATGCTCTCCTTTTCCTTTCCTTGGCCAAAATAATATAGCTGTACTTGTCTTTGTTTGGAAGCAGTTTTTGGTGGTTGTTTTTTTTTTTTTTTTAAACAAGAGCAAAGAATACAAGAAAAAAAAAACAAAGTAAACGCACAATTATAACTACTTAATGTTTACACCCTTTGCAAGCTAGCTAGGTAGGAAAATGCATGATCCTGGATGAAATATATCCTTCCGATCTTGTGGAAAGCACAGAAATAATGAAAATGAAAAGCCCTTTCGTCATACAAGCAGGAAGCCCCATACTGCGAGAATTAATGGCTACAGACCTGGGCATCCTTCAAATTATGAACCTTGAAACCACTGAGCCATTTATCAGAAGTCAATAGAGATACTCAGAGTGCTCCATATAATGACAGCGACATACAGTCGTGCAAAAGGACAGTCACTATAATTAGACACAAAGCAAAGACTACTTACCAATATACCCGTTCCTTTTTTTGTTGAGCAACTTCCACGCTCAGTCAGTCTCAGAATGGTTTAAAACCGATCAGTCTTGTCATTTTCTAGCATTCGCATTGTTACATTAGGAAAAATGTTTTCTTTTCTTTTTTCCCCCTTCCTACTGTGAAACTTTGGGTTCGTAGCTCCCCAGGATCAATTCTGAACAAAGCCTCCAGCTGCAGTGCCATCCAATTTGAAGCAGACATTGGGGACAATTTAAGGTTTTTATCCACAAGAAGGTTTTTTTCCATTCTCTTAAATGCAGCCATAATTAGAGTAATTTTTCATGTAGCCCGCTGATTACAGCGTTTTTACCGTCAAAGATAATTACCTGTAATTTTCTTCCACTTTTAATACTAAAAAGCCATCTTTATTTAGATTCAGGAACAGGAAAGGCGAAACAAAAGAGGGAAATTATTCTGTTATTCATACACAAATTGCAGAGACGTAGGACCTAAAATTGAAAATTAACCAAAATTATAATGCTGAAAAGAATGGAAGAGGCTGCAGAAGTACAGCTGGTAGTGGGGCTTTGCTGAATTATTCAAATTACGTTAGAAAAAAGCTACCATACATCGAAACCAACACTAATTTTTCTTAAAAAAAAAAAAAATCTACCAGACGTATGCCAAACCACTGTGAGTGCATGGAATTCTGAAACCCAGCAAATGCATTTTAACACATTGGAGGTGCTGTCATGATACGCCTGTAACGATCTATCTCTCGACTTGAGTTTAATTAAACAAGAAATTCTGCGAAGGGGTCCTCCCAAGAACCATCCGTGGGACTGGGCTTCCTCCGGCTCTTCTGAATCTAAAGGGTTAATATTTTCGCTCTTTAGAAAGTATTGACCCTATAGTAAACTGATGAGAGAGAGAGAAAGATTGAGAGAGGACAGAGACCAGACCGGTAGGAGGGGCGTGGGTAAAAGGCATCGCCCAGTTGCGGTGCCTACAACGCCTCCCCACGTTCGAACTTCCCCGGAGTTGGCGTTCTAGAGCCTCGTTCTGACCATATTTTCCAGGTTAAAAAAAGAACGAGAGAACAATAGCTGCGGGGGTGAGGGGAAGGGGGGAAATTTCTTCTCGGCGCCAGTAAGCATCTCATTATCTTTTGACACAATTTAGTCCAAAGGTTCCCGCCGCCAGAGAAAGGCCTTTCTGCACAGGGGTGAGGGAGCCAAAGACTTCTCAGGATCCTGCACTTAACATCTCTAGCTGCTTCCAGTGTCTACAGGGTCAGGAAACAGCGTCATCTATAGATAGAACAGCACCGCTTCTTGCGAGAGTCTTCCTCGGTGCGTTCCTAAATCCGACTGGTTCCCGGGCTCCACAGCTCGGTTCTGTGTCTCAGCCAATCATTCCCCTCCAACCCCAAGGTCGCAGCGTTCGGGCCCCGCGGGCTGTAGCTGTATGAACCGCATCCCGCCCCTCCCCCGCTTCCCCCCCCACCCCACCCCATCGGCTGGAGGCACAGGCCTTGCAAAAGAGCCCTGAAGGGTTTCAGGGGCCAGTTATTCCGGAAACTTTCTCCCAAGTGGAGGAAAATGTCGAAGGGGCTGTGCAGTCGGGAGATGCAGACTACACCTGCCATTGCAAATGTCCGCGTACCTGTGATACTGAAGGAGCTTTGTGGCGAGCGCCGTTGGCTCTCTCGATGCCCCCAAACTTAAAATCGCCGGCACAGGTAAAGATCTTAAATTCGCCTAGGGCTAGCTTTGAGTAACAATTTCCAAATACATTTTAGTTTGGAATCTCCAGCCGGCTCCCTTCACACCTTACAGAAACCTGGTCTTTTTCGCAGTCTCCAGTCACAAGCTGCACCACATACATCAATAGCACAGAAAGCAAAAAGACATACCCAGTTCTTAAGGATCCCAATCTCACCCGAATCCTTTTCCTCACCAGAACAACCCTTTCACTGTTAAAGGGGGATAAAAGGTCAGAACTGAAAAATCTATAAAGCAAAGTTGCAGTCTATAATAAATCACAACAGCAACACATAGAGCTTGGAAAGTGTGAGACGAGAAACATGAACGGTGCCTTCAAGTATGGAAGAAATAAAAACTTACCACCAGTGAAAATCTCTTAAGCAATGATCAGGGTCTAGAAATCTATACTGAACAGAAGCAGAGGAGAATATTTGTCTGAGTCTCAGGGCAGAAGCTCTTTCTCTATATTCTTGGTTGAGTGAGCACATCCAGGTGTGAAATTGTTTGCACACCCCAGCACCTCTTATATTGCCAGCAAAATTAGCTGTTATTACTGTCACTGTTTAGTGATGGTTAGCGTGATACAAAAAAAAAAAAAAAAAAAACTGCTGTAATCAAGACCTGGCGCATCTTTGCAAATTACAGATAATTGTAAACGTCCAGATTATGATAATAGCATCCTAATCCAGCCTGCAATATAATTATTACAGAGTGTTACATCTGAAACTGTCCAGTAGGGCTAATTCAGCCATTATTTAGACCCTATTTTTGCACTGCAAATGGGTTGCTGAGTTGAAAATGTACGATTGTAATTTCACAGGGCACTCAATGAGTAATGGTATAGGAAGAGGAAAATACAAAAGTGAAATGTGAACGGTAGCGATCAAATCAAACCCTGAAGGACAAAAGACTGTTTGATTCATATGGAAAAAGAAGAGCGGGAATTAAGAGAATAGCAAATCAGTGGTCTGAAGCATTACGTGTGCAAATCTTCAATATGTGTAGGGCTGATGTGTTTGCTAGGGCTGCTGCATGTACTTCTGCCTGGAGTCTGGAATAATTTTTCTCTTTCTTTCTTTCTTCCTTCCTTCCTTTCTTACCTTTCTATACCTCCTGTCTTTGTTTTCCCTCTCTGCTAAAGCATTTCCTTGCTTAAAAAAGAAAAATGCCCTTCCCCCAAGCAAAGAACATTTGTCAGTTTCACCATTGTTTCCACCAAGGCTGCCTCAGAATGTGCCTGTCACTTGTTTATGAACATTTGCTTAAATGAATTTGCAATCTCTCTTGTCATCAGAGCAAAATGCCTTGTGTGCTTGTAAGTGTTCCTGAGCTCCATCTCCATTCTCTTTCACAGAGAACGAGTCATTGAGAGTCCTAAAGGATATTAGCAGAAAACGTATTAATTGCTGCTAATTAAATAAAACCGGCTGGGAAGCTGTCTCCTCCACTTGGCTAGGCTGACTATTGGCTTTAATCCTATCATTAACTTTTATTAATTAACACCCCGCATATAAACTAGTCCAGCTGCTTCTATTGCTATAAGTCACTGATGTGTTTCTTTCTAGATTCCAGAAAGTTGAATATTTTTGATAAAGGATTGTTCCTGCTCCCAGACATGGTTGTAAAAAAGCAAGATCAGTCTCTTAAAACAGGAGGGACCCTAGAGAGAGGGAGTCAGAGTTAGAGCAAGAGTGTCTGGAGGGAGACTGGGGTACTCTGCTGTCCCAGACTGAGGTGAACCCTGGGTTCTAGCTGCTGCTTACAAAGAGGCTAAGCCCTGCCCTAGCTGAAACTTCTGGAGCCTAGTTCTGGTTCCTGGTTGGGGGGTGGGGATGGGGAGGATGTCCTGGTCAGATACCTAAAACCCTTATATCACTAGGACCTCAATTTTCCACTTTGACTACAGAGAATGTCCTGGGCATCTTTGCCAGACTCTAGAACATATGTGATTATTCTTCCTCCTCCCAACACCTCACAGACCTGGGAGCTGCCCAACCAGGGCCAGCCTCTAAGGTGACAAGCAGGCTTCCTGGGTCCTATGAATTTAAAGGCAATAATGAAATGTTCCATGTTTAGTGACCCCTATTTATAGATGAAAGTTGAGTCCATATCCTGCCTCTTCCCCTACCACTATATCCCACCTTGCAAGTGGTAAGTGGCAGAAATAGTCCTTGGATGACAATAAGTTTCCAGTGGCAGATTTCTGTCTTCTCAGCTTTGCAAGAAAAAAAAAGAATGTTTTTTTAAAAAAATCATAGCTTGGGAACTGTTTATTGCCCTTCACCCCCACCCACTTCTTCAAAACACACACACACACACACACACCCCTCCTCCAAGTTTCAGTAATGATTCTATCTCCACCATACACAGTCGTGTGTGTGTGACACACACACACACACACCCCTCCTCCAAGTTTCAGTAATGATTCTATCTCCACCATACACAGTCGTGTGTGTGTGACACACACACACACACACCCCTCCTCCAAGTTTCAGTAATGATTCTATCTCCACCATACACAGTCGTGTGTGTGTGACACACACACACACACACCCCTCCTCCAAGTTTCAGTAATGATTCTATCTCCACCATACACAGTCGTGTGTGTGTGACACACACACACACACACACACCCCTCCTCCAAGTTTCAGTAATGATTCTATCTCCACCATACACAGTCGTGTGTGTGTGACACACACACACACACACCCCTCCTCCAAGTTTCAGTAATGATTCTATCTCCACCATACACAGTCGTGTGTGTGTGTGTGTGTGAGCGCGCGCGCGCGCGCGCGCGTAAAATGGTGTTATGAAGCCATTTTTTCCCTTCCTGTGGGAAAGGTCGTAACGTGTGGTATTTCACGGTTTTATATAAATCTTGGTTTAGGATGTGGAACAGACTCAATAATTCATGCACTTTTGGCAAAGACTCCTACAGACCCCCATAAATCAGAAGTAAATACGAAGTCCCAACGAACAAAAGAACAGAAATATTAATTGCTGCAGAACAAGACTCTCATCTCCTTTAAAGACAGATGCACGTAAATTCCCCTGGTTCCTATCTTCACTGTTAGAGCTCGACCTATAAAACAGGTTATTGCATTTCCGCTGGCAGCCCTGGATGATTGAAGGGGAAGGCGCCCCCCGCCCCTCCGCAGTAGATGCGATGTATACTTTCTGCCCTGTACAACAGGGGAACCGAAAGCTTGTCAGATGCAAAAGAAAACGCGGATGGGGCGGGGGGGGGGGGGACGGCAAGGCTACGTAGAAAAATATTTAGCCAATCCCACACGTGCTACCGCTATTTGGGCTGTTTTCGAGGCCCAGAGTTTCGCTGTGAGTCTGAAAAAAACCAGTACAATATGCTAGGACCGCAGGCCACCTGGGAACGCTAGAGGAGGGCGGGAGCGAGCCGTAGCGCCCCCTCCCCAACCTCACACAAGGCGGAAGCCTCCACCCAGCCTCTGTGGGAGGGGGGTGCTGGTGGGTGGAGGAGAGGGGTGACCGCAGGCGGATCCGCCGTCGTGGCGCGCTTCCCAGAGGTGCCGGAGGGCGTCTGTCCTCAGGGCGTGCCTCTGGAGAGGGCTGGAGCGCTCGGGGTTGGCGAGATCCCAGCGGCCAGTGGGAGGCGCGCGATCCAAGGGCTTGCGGGGATGAGGCGGGAGGGTGGTGGTTGGGTAGCCCTAAAGGTCCTCTCCTCGAATAAAAGGAAGCGCTGGCGGAGGGCGGGGGGTCAGGGGGCAGTGCTCCAGGAGGCATCCCTTGCGCTCAGGGCGGGGGAGCTCGGGAGACCCAGTGGTGTCAGGCCGGAGTAAGCAGTTGGGCGCGCCGGGAGGAGGCGAGCACCGCCAGGCCTCGGCGCGCTGTGGGCGACTCCCGGGCTGGCGCGGCCAGGACGCCCCGAGCCGTGGGGCGTCCGGTGGGATCAAAGGAGCCAAAGGAGGCCAGCCGGCGCGTCTGGGATTGTGGGATAAGGGGCGGGAGAGAAAGGATTGGCATGGGCGGGGAGATCCTGGCCTGGCCGATGTCCCCAGGAGGGGGTGTGTGCGTGTGTTTGCTGTGCGGGTCAACACGCTCCTGCCCGAGGCCGAGACCTGGGTGGATCTGTGTGTGCGTTGACAGCCTCCCGGGTGGGTTCCCCAACGAGAGGGAGGGAAAGAGGGAGAGAGCGAGCAAGAGAGAGAGATCAAGGGCAGCGAGGTCTGCGGGTTCCTCTGTGTGTGTGTCTCAGGCCCTGTGGCTCAGCACTGGAGCCGCCTGGCACCCACAGGAATGCGGCTTCTCTCGGCTCCCCAGGCCGCCCCCTGTTCCACAAGGAGGTGGCCGCCAGGAAAAAGGGGGGGAAAAGGGCAGAAATCCGCCTAACCCAAAACGAGCTTCAAACAAAGACCAATTTATCTGATCTTTTACCGGAGGGCCCAGGAGGCAGGCAGGGCACCAAGGAATCGCGTTGGCCCTGCCGGCAAGCCCCGGACCTCCTGGGCTTTGTGAGGAGGTCTGAAAATAGGGATAGAGGCTTGGGAGTATGGTGGGGATGGTGAAGAGGCCCACGGTAAAGAAAATTAAATTTGTGGGTGGGCTTAACATCTTGGGAGACCTAGATTGAAAGCTAGGCAAGTCGGGACCGGAAGGGGCACACGGAGACCCCAGGAGAGTGGTGTCAGACAGACTGCAGCTATGCTAGGGGAATAATACGTTTCTATTAGATACAGGAATAAACAATGGAGAGAAGGAGGGAAGGAGGGAAGGTGGGAGGAAGGGCAAGGGAGAGAAACATCACACAGATATTTTTAGACTTCGCTGGAGATCTGTTATTTTTACATCCTTGGGCGCAGGACTGCAGGGAGTTAAATTCTCCTGGGAGAATCCCCATGGTGCCAGGGAAAACCCGCTGCAGAATGGTTTGCCAGAATATTTTTGTCCATGGCTCTCAGACCAACTTAAAAAAAAAAAAAAAACAACAACCCCGCGAGAGAAGAGACCATTGCAGTGGAAGAAGTGAGGTTAGCACAAGCAAAGGAATCCTGAAACCGAGTCTGTCTGCGCGGCGTGATGCCTGCCGGCGTCGCAAGGAGACTAGTGTCTTTAACACCAGGCAGCGTCAAGGCTGGGTGATCAGGAAGGGTGGCCAGGAAAGAAGAGTTTCCCTTCTTTCCCCGTAAACAATTCGAAGTCGCCCGTCCTTCAGCTTGGCCGCGTCCGGTGACTGGGGATGGTAGAGAAGGGATCCCCTTTTCATAAGCCAGGAAGGGAGGGCGGAGATGAGAGGGACGGCTGGAAAAATATCTGCCCTCTCCCTGTGCAGAAAGGTAAAGAGCATGTTCCAAGCACATTCCTGCCACTCTCAGGCGGCCAGTGGATGGTAAATGTTGGAGGTGTGCAGTGGGTGTGCCCCCGTCAGCCTCTCCAAACGCGCACCCGGGGGCGAAGGGGAAAGCTGGAGCTCCCAAACCGCCGGCGCAGGCTTTCTCGAAGCTGGATTCCCCGGATATGAAGCGCTCGCTTCGGTGTAAAGGAAACTCCCTAAACCTTTACAAGCGAAGAAAAGAGCAGAAAGTAGATCCCTCCACTTCTTCCCTACGGTCCTCCCATTCTCTGCCAGTGCGGAAAACAAAGTGGGGGTTCGCACGAACTTCTTGGGAGAAAGGAGAGGTTGGAGGAGAACGGAGGAGAGGAAAGCTGCGACCAGAGAAGCAGCCGCTTGGGCTTTGGGGTGGAGGAGGAGGAGGAGTCCACAGCCCAGGCCCGACCGCGTGCTACCCCGTGGCCTGGCCGGGGGCGTCAGGGACCAGAGAACTCCTACCCCCAGGCTCTAGCCCTTATCCAAACGGCAAGCTAGAAAGGGAGGGAATTGGGGAAATGGGGAGGAGGGGAAGGGAGAGAGGGGAAAGAGCGAACACAGTGATAAATTCCCCTCCGGGCACGCAGCGTGCCTTTTCAGGTCTAGTTTCCCAACCCTGGAAGAACCTTCTCAGAAATCCTCAGATGACAGGATGTAATTTTTTATGTGCTAATCTCCAACCCACCCCCCCCCAACACACACACTTAAAAAGACTCTTGTCACATTTATTGCTGCTGACTTCCTAGCTGTAAAATATATCTCACGCATCTTGTAATTTCAAACATAGGATTTCCCTTGGTGTCCCAAGGAAACAAAGTCAGGCACACTAAACGACAATCAAAGAGACGCCCACAAGCCAGGCCAGAGAGCAAGCCCTGGACCAGGCCATAGTGGTGGTCTCAGTGTTGATATCTATGTGCAGGGGCCCAAGAAGGATGAGACATAGGCCAAGGTTGCCACAAGTCCTTCCTCTCTGCCCCAAAGACTGCTTCACAAAGGAGAGATCCCTACAAATATTCAATTTCCCATCCTTTGGGACCACTATGCCACTGTTTTAGGCAAAAGCAAAGCAGAAAGACCTCCTTCTTGAAAAAAACCCGCAGTGGTAAAGAGGATGGAGGGGGAAAAATATACAATATTGTCTCACACAAGATGAAATCAAAACCAAGCCCAGCCGCTGTCATTCCTGTCCTTCACCCCACAATTCCTTCTCTTGGCAGAAGGAATGCCCCCTACCCATCATGCTCTGCTTGCCCTACTGATTTATGTTTATCATCCTTCTCAGGTCCTGTGATCCTTCCCTCTCTCCAAAAAGAGCCCAAATAAAATTTATAATCCTTTACCAAGGAGTCTGAGACACTACCATTTGCCATGCTGCAAACATTTCAGGTTTTTTAAAAAATGTAATAGGAAGGAAAATTTTCTTCTTTTTCTTCTTACTCTTCTTTTCCTCATCTCTGGAAGCTCCCATTAGAAGGGAGTGTAATTTGTCTAATTGCTCTGCCAATACACAGAAGTTGTTGGGGGCGGGGGGGGGGGGGGGGAGTTGTGCATGATAATTGCTTTGAGCTTAGAATTTGGAGTGGTTATTGATGGATTTCTGCAGCTTTTTTACTCACACACAGGGTGGGAGGACTGGATTTAGATTCAAGCATTACTTTCTACCTGAAACAATCTGGGGTTAAACTTAAAATTATCTAAATGTTTTTGTGGTTAGGCCAAAAAAAAAAAAAACCCTATATATATTTTATGGCAGTACTATAAACAGGCCACATATGTATATAGACACATAAAGTACAGCATCCAACACACGGGTACAGTTTTGCCTCCATGCAGCCCCAATTTCTGTTTTCCTTTTTGCCTGATTGGATCTCTGCAGAGCATATCTTCCTTTAATTGCCTACATAAAACGTCACTAGCTCATTATAAGGAGGGCAAAAGGAGTATTTTTTTAGAAACATTTGGCTTTCATGGTCGAAATAATTTTATTTATCCAGAATATACAGTTTAATTCCTCTATCTACACTTATTTACATGGTTAAAATAACATTGAAAAAAAGTCTTTTGAAAAGTTGAGGTCATAGATTTCAAGGCACCATTGATAGTGTCCACAGTTGCGCAAAAAAAGTTCGTCTGTAAAAAAGGGGGGACGAGGGTCCTCTGAAATGCAATAACTTACATGCAAAAAAAGCTTTACACATGAATCTTTTTTGTTTCCGTTTTCCAAACTTCCCCAAATGAATTCCTTTCTTTATGATTTTCTAAAACAGCAAAACACAGCAGTCCCAAAAAAGAGAGCAAGAGAAAGCCGCCTGTCTAATAGAGTGTCCCGGAGGCCAGCGCCAGCGGGTGCTGTAAGGAGCCGGGCGGCGGCAGGTGGGAATTGATTGAGCTGGCTGCGCTCGGGTACCAGGAAGCCGAGTTCTCCAGGTAGCTGGACGCGGGGGACTGGTTGGAGGTCGGAGGGTGGGCATGAGGGTGGTGGCTGAGCGAGCGGGATGAGCCCTGGGGCTCCCACACCGCCGGAGACTGCGGCGAGTTACACGCCATAGGGTCGCTGGAGCTGGGGCTGTGCTCCGGGGGCATCTCCCCGTTTTTCATGATCTTCTTGATCTTGGATCTTTTGTTCTGAAACCAGATTTTCACCTGGGTGGGGGAACAAAGGCACACGTTACCGGGTCACTCAGAGGCCGCCCGCACCTTGCCTGGAGGAAGCATCTTGGGCCCCCAGGTGGCACGGACCTGGCCTCTCCCCGCAGCTTGCGGCCTAAGGTCAGCGGGCCCGGCCTGAGGCTAGTCTGGATCTGGGATCCCGGAGGACAACCTGACCCGCCAGATGCTCACCGGCCCCTGCGAGGGCAGGACTCGAGTCTTTAGTTTGTTTGGGCTGGGGGAGGGGGGCGCAAGTGTCCCGGGCGGCGTGCGCCCAGGTGTGGGCCTGCGCAGCGCGCACGGAACGCGGCGCAGCGAGCGTCCCCAAAACAATGGCCCGAGAGCCGCGCACGAGGGCTTGGGGCTGGCTGTGCTCGCGCCGGTGTGGGGGAAAGGTGCAGGGTCCCAATCATCCGCCCAACTACCCCCACTCCCTCCTCAACTTCCAAAGGTCAGAAGGCGCCTGCAGCTCTGGGTGGAGATTCGAACATTATTTATTTATTTTTTTTTTATGGGCCCCAGCAGGTCTGAAGAGGGAGTGAAGGGAATGGGACGACCCAGGATGATTTCCCCGCACAACAGCGCCCCCCACTTTGCGACCCTCAGGATGCCACGACCTACAGCTCCACAGGAACAGGGCATGACCCTTCAACCTCCCGGCCGGAGGCGACCTTCGCGGCCCGAGACCACCGCGAAGCCGCCGGGCCCTGCTCTCCCCGAAAGGCTCTGCATTGTGCAGAGAACCAACTTCTTCAGGCTTCGAGAGTGTCCTCGAAATGGCCCTCCTCTTGTTTCCAATCTAGGAAATTGGCCCCTCGCCCCTGGAGGCCCGAAGCGCGAGGATGAACGGCGTCTCCACCCCGTCCCCACCGTCGCACGGCGGCGACACCCAGCCTGACTCATGGAGTCATGGAGGTAAGGGCGCGGGGTCCGCATCTTTCTGTCTGTGAGTTTCTCGAGGTGCTATGGAATCGGTTGCCGCGGGTCGGGACGGAACCGCGCGGCCCAGCCAGCCTTGCAGCCGAGGCGGGGCTCAGACCCTACCGCTGCCTGATTTACCTGTGTTTGCGTCAGTCCCAGCGAGGCGGCCAGTTCGGCGCGTTCGGGCAGGGCGAGGTACTGAGTCTTCTGAAACCTTCTCTGCAACGCGGCCAGCTGAAAGCTGGAATAAATAGTCCTGGGTTTACGAACTTTCTTTGGTTTGCCATTCACCATCCTCACCTCGGGCTCGGCCACTTCTTTCTCTAAATAATCAAAATAGACCCGGTTAGAGTTTGTCCGCAGACGTTTCTTTTGCAGAACCCTCAAATACAGTCCTTGAGTTTTGTTTTGTTTTACCCACGCAGTCTTCAGTCTCTTTCCCGATATCACCTCCTTGACTTAGCAAGACCCAGAGAAATACGCCCCTCCCCCAAGTCATGGAAAAGCCAGGTAGTTTAATTCCCTACTCAGTTCATTCAGGTTCTTGTGGGCTTGTGCAAAGCTCTTTGTACAGCACGGCTCCCTTCTTGGCGTCTGGGATTTAGCCCTTGCAGCGAGCGGTTCCTGCTTCACCCTGGCTTGTTTTTACGCCCACCCTGCGCTCACCCCCGTTTCTGGGGCAGTTTGGCCAGCCCCTCCTGGGGCTTCAAGGGGGGAGGCTCTGGGCCGTGACACCCCCCTCCAGCCCCCACTGTCGGCGTCTGTTCGGGCGCCCGCAGAGACCAGACGCAGGGGCAGGGAAGACGCTAACCGAGGTCTCCAAAGTTCAAAGACCCACAAGCAAACTATGTTCCTTCAATTCAGCAGCAAGAGGTCCAGGCCGCTGCAGACAGAGGGCCGATTATGCAGCCCCCATAATCTCCTTGCAGATCTGCGAGGGCACAGATGTGTCTGGTTTCTTTTACAAATAGACTTAATAAGTTCTTGGCCAAAAGAAAAAAAAAATCTTTCACTTATGCACGAAATACAGAGACACTGCAAGGAATGAAGACATACCACCACCTAGGTTCTCTTTTTAAAATTTAGCAAGAGTCACACATTGAAAAGGATTCATTGGAAGGGTGTTTTCGTAGGAAAGGGGCGGCAGTTCAGGACGAATTTCTCAAAGTTGTGAATATAGACAGGGAAAAGAACTCTGAACACGGGCTTTACAAACATACCCTGGGGCCACAAGTCCCCTTTCTGAAAAGTACCACCTTATCAAAACTACCCATCTCTGAAAGGGGTAGAGTGGTGTGTGTGTGTGTGTGTGTGTGTGTGTGTGTGTACACGCGCGCTCGCGTGTGGCGACCTCCTGGGAGAGGAAGGGTGGAGAATGAGGGCTGTGGTCTCTATTCTGCCAAAGAAGGGGATGCTAATATTAGTAGGATTATTAATGTGCTAGTGGGAAGAGATCAAACCTGACCAGCAAAACCTCTCCAAGGAGACCTCATGCCTCTCTCTTACCGCCCAAGCTCACTAGCCCTCTTAAACTTTCCAACTAAGTTTCAAGGAGGGCGAAAAGAGAGGAGGTGGGGAAGAGGAAGACAAATTTTGGGCACCCCTTAGCAGCCCTCCTCCACCCTTAAATGGCTTTTTGTTTCTGGAATTGCCCTGGATAAACCACAAGGCTCTCCGAGGCTTCTTTTTCTGGTGGGCTCCAGCCCCCCAGCCCTTCACCCCCACCTCGGGCTCCCGGGACAGGAACACCACCCTGGCTCGTGGCTGCTCTTAGACTAATCCCAACAGCGTCTTTGAGGCAGCCTTCCACTCCCACTCGCACCAGCAGAGCAGCTCACCAAAAATTCCAACAACTAACCTCCCCTTTATTACGCAAACGCCACTCAGACTGCCTGAGTCTTTCTTCTTTCCATCCCTACCCCCTTTTCAGACTAGGTGGCTTTCAGACCAGGCAACTAGGGAATCCAGAGACTCGAGAGCCCCCCACCCCCCAGGTGCCCGAGGGGAGAATTCTTCCAAGAGTCTCTAAAATGCTGGCCGTGGAGAACGTCTCTCGGTTGCACAGTCCAGGCCCCCCTCCCTTCTGCCGGGTGCGCCCCCACTGTAGTGGTTGGCGCGGGTCCCCAATCTCCCACCCCACCTCTCCCCTCTAGAATCCGGGCTCCCCCTGCATCTGCCCCCCCCCCCCCGCCCTTACCTGGCTGGCTGGCGGCGCTCGGGACGCGGTTGTAGGCGCCGCCGTACTGGTGGTAGGGGCTGGCGTAGCTGTAGTCGGCGTAAGCTTTGGCGGGGTAGCTGCCGGCCGAGCCATTCACGCCATGGTACTGGTACTGGTAGGGGTTGAGAGCTTTGCCATAGGAAGCGGAGGTAGGAGAGCAGTAGCCGTGTGGGGCTCCCCCCGTGGGACTGTAGTAGTCGGAATCGGTGGCCGACGACTCGGGCAAAGTTGGCGATTCCTGAGACGGATGGTGCATGGCTGCGGACGTCTGGAACGGAGCTTGGAAGTCGCCGGATCGGATGCTGGGGACCCTTCTGTCAAACACTCCTGTCATCGCTCACCGGCGGCGGCTGTCCTTGCTGCTGTGGCGGCGGCTGCTGCCCGAGTTGGCTGTCGGGCTGTTCTGGTCTAAGCAGACATGGCTGTGGGAGCGAGGGAGGAGGAGGAAGAGGAGGAGGAGGAGAGAAGGAGGAGGCGGCGGCGGCGGCGGCGGCGGCGGCGAGGAGGAGGCTGGGAGTCGTGGAGGCTCTGTCTCCGGCAGGCTGACTGATGGCTGAGGCGCAGCACAGCCTTGGTTAAATCCTTAATTGCGCGCTTACGCACAGCGGGGTGGATCGGGTTCCATTGGCCAGGGCCTCGGGAGCAGCAGCAACACCCTAACTCGTCCAACTAGTTTTAGCACAACAAAGCATTGCTTAAAAAAGAGAGAGAGAAAAAAAAAAAAAAATGGAGGGGGGGTTTGTGAGTGAGTGTGTGTGTGTGCGCGCGCGCGCGTGCGCGCGCACGCTTGTGTGTATTTGTTGCTTGTTGGGGGAGGGGGTCTCAGGCAATCTGTTTTCAGTGAATACCAAAGACAACGCAGGAGCCCCAATACCCAGCTCAGTAATATCTGGAGACAGTGTGTTCCAATCAGCAGCTTTGGAAAGTGTACATATTGGGGGGGGGGGGGCGGGTGAGGTGGGTGTGGGTCTTCCCTGTTCTGCACCTTCCTACCCCAGCGGCTTGCAGGGGGGGGGTGGGGGGGTTTGGGGGGGTTGGTGGTTGGGGGGAATTGTGTGTGTGGAGCTGAACATTGGTATTGAAATGAGGAATCAAATCAGGGAATGGGAGGAGGGAGCAGGAGTTTAGGACCCAAAGCGAGAAGGAACTGAGAACAATATTCTTAGTGGGGTGCTGGGAGCCAAGTTGTAACTTACCCGTATTGAAAATTTGTGATTTGGGGAATGACACAAATTTGCAGCAAGCACTTCTTTAGCGCGAGATGAGTACTTCTCAGACAAGGGCTGGATAAGGATGCTCAAGAATTCACTCTGCCTGTCCAGCTTTTAATGGCAGAGAGCTCCTGCAAGCCTAAACCTTTACAATCACTTAAAAGTATCATTGTCACCAGCACAAATAACTTAACGGTGCCCAAATTGCTGGTCCCCAAGAAGAGCAGGCAGCCCCATATTTTGTTCAGGATTCTTGGCTGTGTGGATGCCGTTGGACTCGAGGGTCCATAACTGTGTTCAGTGGCCAGATACTCCTGCAGAAGGGAAGGGTTCACTTACGATCTGTCATTGCTCCGGGTTGGAATGGGGAAACCCTAAGAAGACTAGATAGTAGACAGAGACAAAAACTCTTTGGGGAAGTTGCGTGAAGCTCATGAATCGCCCCCTCCTAGCTTCCATGGATATGGCGCCCGAAGGCCTGCCTTTCCACTTCTCAAGTCCCTGTTTCTGTATTCTCCTTCCCTTTTTGCCCTGCAGCAAACACACCTTAGCTCATATGCAAAGGGAATAAAGGCTCAGTAATCAAACACTTGGAACTCGAGGTGCAGGGTTTGCTTTTCATGACACGTCACTCTTGCTATAGTGGTGATCCAGCTGGGACATTAGAAATTTAACTTAAGTCAAACTACCCCCGCCCCTTTCCATTCCCCTCAAATAGGCAACTGCAGGAGCTGGGTCCTGATTTGAGCACTCCCAGCATCTACCTCCAGGGAATCTGAGCCCCAGAACCTGGGATTTCCAATCAACAACTAGGGTGGGATGGTCGGGCCTCTCATTCCCTCACCCACCCACTCTCAACAAAGAAAAGTATCTACGTTAGTTAGTCTAGCGCTAGTTTAGCCTTACCTTGGCCGTGGAGCTACTCTGCCCAAAACAGGCTGGGAGGGAGAGCTAGGGATCTGGAACTCGGAGCAGGGTGCCAGCCTAGCCTCAGAACTGGAAATCGGAGTAGCCACCTGTCCACCAACTGCCTGCCCCTGCAGGCTGGGTGCAGGGAAAACCACAGCTGTTGTTGCATTGCCCTTTGGGGACAATTTCAGGGCAGGAGTGCACAGGGAAGGGGAGGTGTGTGATGAGGCTCCCCCACCCAGTCCACCCCACCTTCTCCTTCCTCCCCCATCCCCACCCCAGCCCAAGCCTCCTGCTTTAGGCCTGCACAGCCCAGAACTTCTCTGAGATAGTCACCCAGGTAAACAGAGCCTTGGCTGTCCACTCACGCTCGCCTCATGCTGTCAATTTAGGCACCACTGTTCACCACCGAGATTTAGATTGTGAAAAACTACAGGGTGTTGGGAAAGCAGTGCCAACCCCATCGGGCTTCCAGTCCCAGTCCCTGCTCTGGAGAAGTTCTTGGTGCCCATCAAGTCACCTTACACACATCCTGCCATTTAATTACATGAACGGCTTCCTTAGAGCAATGCCAGGGATGGTTCAAAGCACCTCCTAGCACAGGTGAGTGGTGCAGGGAGCAGGGCTGCCTTAGCTGGTCCCCTGATCCCCTGCTTTTCATTTGTTACAGATTTAAAAGTTACTACGTGAAGGGAAACAAGGTCAATACAGCTGTGCTCACAACAGTTATGTCCTTAGACCTTGCGGGGAAGGCAGATTTCAGCGAGTATGGGGTTGGAAATGGCCGAATTTGGACACAATTTAGAAGTTAGGGATCTGGTTGTGAACTCCGTGTTACAATGTTAAGTTAGTTTAAGACCTTGTTCAATTTCACTTTTTCCTTGTAAAAAAAAAATTCTCCTATTTTATCCAAGACAAGAAGGAGTGGGGCGGTAGGGAAGGATTGAAGGTCTTTGTTTCAGTTCCTAAAGTGTTGGTCCTCAGGCCGGGCTAAAGCCACTTGTGTAAAGAAAGGCTGCTGGTGTGTGAGATCTTCAGATCTGGGGGTGCCTCTGAAAGCCCAGAGCCTCAACTTTCTTGATTTTGTTCTGCTTCTTTTCTAGCTGGACCCCATTCCCCCCTACCCTTTCCTTATAGGCAGCGGGAGGGAGCGGGAGCTCTATGTTGAAAGGAGTCTGATCCCAATCTAGTCCCATTTCTTTTACCCTCATAGTCCTATAGTCATCGCGGCTCCATGCGCGAACACGGCATCTGGGCCTGGCCCCCCGCTTCGGATCTACACTCCGGGTGCGCACGTTCTGGGAATCTCGGCTCTCGGTCGGGGTAGCAACATTTGCCTTACTGTGGGTGGCTCTCACACCAAGGCCTGGAACTTTATTTTCAGGCCAGCGGGCCGGATGCTGTTGCCTCTTTAAAAACGCACCGACAGGCCCAGTCGTGGAGAAACAGCCCCACGGCATCCAAATTATCCAGAAGTGCTCTCCCCACTGCGACACGTAGGAAGAATGTGAGTAATTTCGTCTCTCGGTAGCCGAAATTTGCACCGGGCGAGAAGGGGCGGGCGTGGGGGGGCTGGCAGGAACCTAAGAGAAGCGCAAGTCTTTACCATGAGCGCCACCTAGTGTCCGCAAGGAAAGGCGCGCTAACGGCAAAAGTTTCCGAAGCTCACAGTCTCAGGCTGGACAACCCCCGCTGGTCTTGGGGTTCGAGTACACGAGTACAGAACTACGTGGCTTTCCTTCTTTCTGCTTCCAGCAGATCTTTCTTTCCACCTTACGCCCTTTTTCCTCCTTTCTTTGACTCCTTATATATTCATACTCTTCCTACCCTCCTCTCACCAGGTCACCATTTTTCCGGGGATTCGGGATGAAAATCTGGACATTTGGGGGGAGTAACAGGCTGTGTTCAATCTGTTGACCTAGAGTGACTGGGAATAGTCGAGAGGGATCCTTATTTCCAGGACGGTTCTGAAGAAGCAAGCCCCCCTCCAACTAGATGAGTGGCTGGAGAGGCTGCAGGAGAGTCACTCACTACTCACTGAGCTGGAAAGATAGTGCCACTGAGTTTGCGGGAGGAGTACCTTGGAAATGAGTGGGAAAGATAATTTTAATAGCTGCATTAAACTCACTTTTCTCCCCCTGGCCCATCTGGAAATCTGTTTACTCATAGGCATGTGAAAAGCAGAACATCCTTTCCTTTCATTTGGGCTCAAGCTCAGACAAATCATTGCATCCAAAAATATTTAATTTGTGTACTTAGGTCTTTTTAACATGGCAGCTATCTTTTCATTTATTTAAAATGTTGTGCACACCAATCAGATGCACATAATTCAGGTAGATAAAGGACCCCATAATATCATACTAGCACGATACATGCAAACTTGAATCAGACAGTGCTTTTTGACTTTAGGGAATTTTTATCAGACTACCTGTCTTTTAAAAGTTCCATTAGGTTGAGGTTTATTTTACTTTGTATTTGCAATGCTTTATTCATTACTTTTCTTTATCGGTCCAGTGAAAAATGCTCCCGGAGCAGTTCACTGTTATTACGTCTTTATTGATCATGATCCATCTAGAGTACTTTCCAATCCCAAGGAATCTCAAACACGTAGCTAGTTATGTCACACATTTCATGGAGATGGATCTGACTAATTTTATTTACAATGGAGTTTCAGGCGTTTCTCTGAGTTGGGGCTCTAAGTCCATCTCATAACTTAAGGTAACAGCCCTGAAATACTCAGTTTGATGTTTGTTTAGAAGAGATACATTTCTACGAACTGGGATGAGGTGAAAAGACAGGAACGATTGTTTCAAAAGTGGCGAAGGCTTTCAAAAATATCACAAGTTGTTGGTCATTGGTTTTGGCAACTCAGCTGAATGGCCTTTGTGTCTCCCAACAGAGAGCTGGGCACACTGGCTTGGGACAGACATTCATAAGCGGTTCATCGTCTGAGTTAGCAAAACTGTTTAATTCCTCACCTGGGAATTAAAGAACTTTAAATAAAGAACTTTGGTTTAAACTTCAAGTTTAAAGTTTAAGTTTAAAGTTCTTCCCATGTATTCATGAGGCTGAACTAACCAGGCCCAAGCTAAAATGCTATGCAGTCCTTATAAAATATTTTTATTTGTTTATTTGACACAGAGAGAGATCACAAGTAGGCAGAGAGGCAGGCAGAGTTAGAGGAGGAAGCAGGCTCCCTGCTGAGCAGAGAGCCCCGATGCTGGGCTCAATCCCAGGACCCTGAGGTCATGACCTGAGCGGAAGGCAGAGGCTTTAACCCACTGAGCCACCCAGGCACCCCTGAAGCCCCTATAAATTAACAGTGAGCTCACCCAGGAAGGGAGGTGATGGAAAGGATAAGTAGAAAGCCAGATTCCTCCCATGCTGAAATTAATTACAGCACCCCTTTGTCCTCAAGAAAAATGTGTTTGGAGTTCAAGAGTGTCTCTTCCAAAGTAATCTCAAAGGATTCACTAGCAAACACTTATAGAAATATTCTGAATAAATTAAAAGTCCCCACAGGGGGAAACTATTCTCCACTTAATTCCATCCTAATAGGATTTCTCCAGTTTATTTCCAAATGATAGTGCAGATCATAGACTTCTGCACATTTTATTTTTATAATTAAGACATTAAAATATGTTTATTCATTTAACTTAAACATAACTGGCTCGGAAAAGGCCTTAAGTATCCACTCAAATCTATTCTCTATGAGACGAATTTAATATACTACAGCTGAAAACACTTCAAATTCATCTAAGTAGGAAGTAAATGGGATTATATTATTATATGTCTTCGCAAACTGAATTGAGTCATATTCTTCATCCTAAACTCAGATTTCATCTTCTTGAAAGGAAGGTTTGGCTGTGATACTATTTACAAAATCTTTATTCTTCTTAAAGATATATAAATATTCCAATTTAAAAAAATACCCCTCGTGGAGTTAAAAGAAAAGCAATCGGCAGACAGGAATTCAGAGCAATGATCCAACTCTGGCAAGGAAATAGCCAGAGTGAAGATTAAGTCATCTTTAATAACATCCTAATTCCAAGATTAATTTAGAATTTTAAAGTTCATTGATCCTAAGCCACTGTATTTTTATGATCTGACAACACCGTAGGCAAAGATGTAAAAAACCACTTCTAAAGTCAAATCCATTCAGATTATTCAAACACCAGGAGCTGGGTAAAACTTGGCGCATAGCATACGCACCCATGGGCAGATAGTATAATTTTACAGAGGTTTTTGTGCTCTCTTAATTTTATTATTTTAATAGATTAAAACAAACAGCAAGACAATGCAAAAATCTTTATCTACAGCTGTGTTTACTACCTTATACCTTTTATAAAGAAAAAGATCCTTAAACAGGCAGCTCCAACCTGAGATAAGAGGTTTTCCTGCTGTGTTTCATGGCATAATCAGTCGAAAGCATGGTGCCCACCTGGACTTGCATCCCTCTGTGCTCCTGCAGAAGAAAATGGAGGCAACAGAAAGGAAAAGTCAATAGCTTTCCAAGCGAAGTGTAGCTGACACAGCAAGGGAGTCACTTTTAAAACTGGGCAGGAAAGAGACATTACTCTACCATCCAGAACCTCAGTTATGGTCAACCTATTTAGCCCATGGGCATTGAAGTCAAATTTTGCTTTCACAACCGTAAGTCTTCAGTTTTATTTCGCTGTTTCAACACGGTCTCAACAGGCTCTCCGATGGTGCATTTAGCCAAGTATTATATGATCATGTACAATCAGATAATTTATTGCTCCGCCCTGGCTTAGTTTTAGGTATGTGACTGTGTGCACTCATGATTTGAGTGCACGCTTACAGTTTTAACCCCGATGGATGTATGCATTTCAGTTGGTTCCTTAGGAAATCAGGGATCACTCTTGTTGCTGTGGTCACTTTTTATGGGCAACATACTATGTGTCTGCACACACTATGGTGAGTCTAAAATGGGATGGGGGCAGCCCAAATGGGTGAAGGGGATCAAAAGGTACAAGCTTACAGCTATAAAATATGTAAGTCATGGAGATGTGATATTTAGCAGGGTGACTGTGGTTAATCATGTTATAATGCGTATCTGAAGGTCACTAAGAAGGTCTTAGCCACCTTCATGTCGTGTCATGTCATGTCATGAGAAGGTTTAAGATCTACCTTCTCATGAAAAGAAGGAAACCTTTATAACTATATATGAGGACAGATGTCAACTGGACTTACTGTGATAATTTCACGATATATATAAATATCCATTCATTATGTTGTACACTTGAAACTAATGTAGTGTTATATGGCAATTATACCTCAACAGGAAAAATAAAATAAATGGGGTTTAGAGATAGCTGGATTTTTTTCTTATAAGTTCCAGGAATCCCTGGAAGTGTAGAGGGCAAAGATCATTCTGTTTATGAAACTCTGGACTCCACCTAGCCGTGCACAGAATATAATATGTTCAGACATGACATTAAATCCTCTCCTAGGAAAACCAAGTGAAGATGGAAATCAACAAATTAAATAAACAAAGGACAGATACAGGTGAATGTAGCTGCATTCATATGTAGGAAAAATGAGGATATCCATTGGGTATATGATTCTTTCTCTACACTTTGTCATTTGAGTCTCTCACCGCTTCAGGGGTGTCACACTTGCCTTTTAAGAGTTGCAGACACTTTCAGGGTTGTGTCATTGAATCATATGCTATTGTCATTGAATCTCTGGTATGTAACCTACATAGTAAACTTGGAGAGGATAGGGAGAAAGTTTTAGCATTGAGAAAAAGAAGTGAACCAATCATCTATGTACAGTGATAGTATTTTTAAAGATATTTTATTTATTTATTTGTTTGAGAGAGAGAGTATAGGAGGAGGAGAAGAGGGAGGGAGAGAGAGAGAGGGAGAGAAGCATCTATCTCAGGACTCTGAGATCATCACCTGAGCCGAAATCAGCCGACAGATGCCTAACTGACTGAGCCACCCAGGTGCCCTCAGTGAGAGAATCTTTAGCAGAAGTCCATGAGTTAGGCGTGAAACTGGAGGAAAAGTATTCAGTAATGAAAATCATGTGGTAAAATTTCTCTAACTTATAAGAGCAATGTAAAAGATTGGCAAAGAAATAGGTGGGAGAATGGAAAGCAAAAAGATCAAAACAGCCGGGCGTTAAGAACCGCCTTGTTCTCTCTGAAATAGAATCACTGCTGGGGTGGCATTTAGGAAAAAGCACTTGTCCACCCAGGGCTTATCTTTGGGGAAATACTTCGCAGAGAAATTGGAATATATGAGATTGAAGGTGCTAATGACTATTCTTTTCTTTTGACTTTCTTTTAGTAAGATCCTTAAAATCCTATGTGGCCCTAAATATCACACTTTAGGGAAAAAAATGTTCTCTAAGTTTTTCCAATCTTTTGCTGGGCTCCATTCTTCTTCATAGTGTCAATGGCGGTGAACATTTGGCTTGTCTTGTGAATTCGATGGACCTTTAAATGGTTTTTTTCCGAAGGGACGTCATGTAATTCACTTGAATTTCACAGTAGCCTAAAGAATTTTTATCATTTTAGTTTGAATATAAATACTTCCAATTATAAATAGTCCTTTTAAAAGATTGCTGTCAGGGGCACCTGGGTGGCTCAGTGGTTTAAGCCTCTGCCTTCGGCTCAGGTCATGATCCCAGGGTCCTGGGATGGAGCCCCACACGGGGCTCTCTGCTCAGCAAAGGGCCTGCTTCCCTCCTCCCCCTGCTTCTCTGTCTACTTGTGATCTCTCTCTCTGTCAAATAAATAAATAAATCTTTAAAAAAAGAAAAAGAAGTGGCTCTGTCAGGTTCTTATAGGTGGTCTTCAACTTTTATATATTTGCCTTTCATTTAACTTGAGCGTGCTCATGTTCCATGCTGGAACTCCTACCCCACCCTTTATTGGCGGTTGTGCGCCACGAGGTGGTAGCACTGCCTGCCAGCCACTCCTTTTGGGAGTTAAGGACCTCACCTTTGAGGGCTGGTGTGAACGCTGCCAAGTGAGTGTCCCTTCCATGCCACACCATGCCTAGGAATACCCAGGCCTCGAATTACTAGCACGGGTGGGACTGCCATCCCTCCCTGCCTGGCCTGTTTCCTCTTACCACCATCCTTGCAGTCCTTACTCTTTCTGTGGCATTGAGTTTGCCTAAGTTTCTGTAGGTCCCTGTAGGTTGGTGAGCACCTCCCATGCCTGTGGAAGACAAGCCGTTACCTGTCTGTGCTCCAGGTGGTTGGGCCAAAGGGAGAGAGCACCAGCAGGAACGATGGTTAGGGACCTTATATTTGTTTTTCTCTTTAGGAATAAATAACCACTATTGACTCCATGGATTTTGTTTTGTTTTGTTTTAAGATTTTATTTGTTTATTTGACAGAGAGAGATCACAAATAGGCAGGGGGGCGGGGAACAGGCTCCCCACTGAGCAGAGAGCCTGACGCGGGGCTTGATGCCAGGACCCTGGGATTGTGACCTGAGCTGAAGGTAGAGGCTTTAACCCACCGAGCCACCCAGGCGCTGCATTCATCCATGGATTTTGAATGAAAGGTACTCCTTGACTATCTATTTGACAAATTAATAAACTGAAGCCCAGAGAGTCCACTTTCATAATAATAATACTTGAATTTGCTTTGAGTTTTAAACTTAAAAACAACAACAACAACCAGAGGGTTCTCATGTAATTTAATATTTACCCGCATAGTAGGCTTGAGAGGAAAGTAAGGGCAGGAGGAATCTGACTTCCTAATTTCGTGTTAGGCATATACCACATAAGACTGCCCTATTACCTAAGACTAGCCAAAATTTCCCATGCTTAAAATACTGTCTGTATACACACACGTGCGCGCGCGCGCACACACACACACACACACACACACACACACACAGGTGGTCATAGTCTGAAGCAAATTTGCTACTAGTTTAATATAAAAAATAACATCCATGAGACGTCACCTCTGTACTAACTGCTTTGTGTGTATTATTTTATTTCATCTCTATAACAAAGATTGTTAACCCATTTGTATTGAGGAATGTAAGACAGAGGATAAGAAATTTGTCCTCCCTTTATTTATGCTCCTGCGGTTAATAAGTTTATTGCATGGGGAAATCTCCAAAACCAGAAATCCTTCACTCTATGGAAAATAAAAACAAGCAATCATGGCTTTAGCTAGCGGAATACCGTTTCTGTTGCTGTTCTGCTTTCTTTTGTATTCTTTCTCTAAAGACACAGGCAATAAGACTTTTAGTTGTAATGGTTTGTTTATGTCAACAATTTCCTTTCCTTTAATGGATCAGACTTTTCTTTAGGATCCAGTTGCTGGATATTAGCATCTGTAACTTAGGAAATCGAATTGAGATATGAGGTATATCTGGGACTGGGGGGCGATTTTTAGCACTGGAGTCAGAAAACTCAGGTCAAGTTGCTCTAGTAGAAAGCTTAATTCCATAATTGATGTTAAATGTCAGTGAGCAATTGGTGACTGGAGCTAACTAATGACAAACCCACAGAAAACTGAACCGGAGATCCAATTCCACCATTTGTCTCTGTTCATTCCTTTCTCCCACCCCACGTTCACATAGATATCTCACACATCCATCTATAGATGATTCTGGCAAAATTTTCATTTTCTTATTTATTTAATTTTTTTTTTAAAGGATTTTATTTATTTATTTGACAGACAGAAATCACAAGTAGGCAGAGAGGCAGGCAGAGAGAGAGAGAGGGAAGCAAGTTCCCTGCTGAGCAGAGAGCCCAATGCGGGCTCAATCCCAGGACCCTGAAATCATTATCTGAGCTGAAGGCAGAGGCTTAACCCACAGATCCACCCAGGCACCAAGGCACAACCAAAATTTTCAGTTTCTTATCAAAGTTATATGTAGGGTAACTCTATGCTGTATCATTCAAACCAGGACACTTTTTTTTTTTAAAAGATTTTATTTATTTATTTGACAGAGATCACAAGTAGGCAGAGAGGCAGGCAGAGAGAGAAAGGGTGAAGCAGGCTCCCTGCCGAGCAGAGAGCCTGATGTGGGGCTCGATCCCAGGACCCTGAGATCATGACCTGGGCCAAAGGCAGAGGCTTTAATCCACTGAGCCACCCAGGCACCCTCCAGGACACTTTTTCTTTTTCTTTTTTAAATATTTTATTTATTTATTTATTTGTCAGAGAGAGAGAGCGAGAGCTAGCACAGGCAGACAGAGTGGCAGGCAGAGACAGAGAGAGAAGCAGGCTCCCTGCCGAGCACGGAGCCGGAAGTGGGACACGATCCCAGGACGCTGGGATCCTGACCTGAGCCGAAGGCAGCCGCTTAACCGACTGAGCCACCCAGGCGTCCCTCCAGGACACTTTTGAAAGTGAAAAGAGGATAGTAATAATTACCCTACAATAACAGGAATATGCTGGAATTTTTCTGGCCAAACTTTGATTTTATGGTGTATTTCTAACACTCCTCAAAGTCTCTCAGACGGCCAGTTTGGGAAGTTCTGTCCAGTAGTGTGGCATCATGGGAATTTGCATGGTAAGTTGAGCAGAGATTTTCTAGATGCTTTGGGACTGAACTACTTGGCCTGTTGCCAGCAAGCTAGGGATGGTCAGGACCACCTTGTGTAGTAGTATAAGTTGTGCACTGCACAAGGGTGCCATGACGAAAGGAAAATGGGAACTGAAATCCAGCCTGCACCATACTTGCCCAGCCATGTGTCCAGGCAAGGGGCTGTATCTTCCTCAAGAAAAGTGCTTCTGTGTCTTTTATTTTTAAAATAAAAAAAAAAAAGATTTTATTTATTTATTTGACAGAGATTGCAAGCAGGCAGAGAGGCAGGCAGAGAGAGGAAGGGAAGCAGGCTCCCGACCGAGCAGAGAAGCCCATGTGGGACTCGATCCCAGGACCTTGAGATCATGACCCGAGCGGAAGGCAACAAGTTAACCCACTGAGCCACCCAGGGGCCCAGTGCATCTGTTTCTAATTCACACAAACTCACTAGACTCTAACTCACTCCACAGACTGGCGGAATCCCTGAGTACAACAGAGTTCAGTCCTTTGTCTAACTTTTCCTACGTGTTGACTCTAAATCCCTTATTTCATTTGGATTATTTTCTGTTTAATAGTCTTGGCAGAAATCACGCCTCTATATTTTTAAATTCACTTAATCTGAATCCCTCACATAATAGAAAACTTCAGAGAACTGAAACCCAAGGCTCCCCAATGCACAAAAGTATACTGAAAGGTTTTGTTTTCTTTTCAGCTTGGACCTTGCTCAGGCTTTTCAGAATCTGGTCTATAGAGACGATAAATGCTGTACCTAAACTGACCATTTATCCAGGGGCCGTACTCCTTTTCTTCTGTGAGTTGTGCCATGTATAACAAAGACATTTCTCTCACTGCCAAGGTCTCTTCAAAAAGTGAAACTTGGAGAACTGTTACCTTCCACAAAACTTTTAAAATGTACTCCCTGCCCTTGCAAAATATAGGATGATCTGGTGCAATTAATGTTGGACCATAGCCCCAAAGAACAATGGATGTTTCAGACACAAATTGCTTTTGAAAATCAGAGTCCTATTCTGGGCTTGAAGATATTCATGTAGGAAATTAACAGAGAATTTTAATAAAAACTCTTTGGATAAAGAAAATTAGATGAGGAATGCCAGTTTGTCTTTTAAGTTGCTTGAGCACATCTGTCATAACAGACATTGCCCCAGATTGTGGAACCCTTTCCTTCTAACATCTTTTAATGGTAGTAGAACTTACAATGCCATGATTTCCTTTCATTTTTGACAGTGTTACACTATCTTTATAGACTTACACTGACAGCATTTCATCTTGACATCATTAGATCATCTCACCTGACTTTTGCCTGGCGCACATCATTGCATTATGGTGAGGGCACTATACAATTACCAGTGAAATGAATAGGGTATTAACATGATCGCTGAAAAAAAAAGTTAGCAATACAGATATAGTATTCTGCATTTGAAAGCATTTTATAGCTATTAATTAGTCTGCCCAATGCTCCTGGGATCCAGTGAAACTTACTATTTTTTTTTTTTTCCAAGTAGGATAGTGAAAGAAACTGACTTTCATTCGTCAGTCTATACAGGACCAGGCAGTGGCTGAACTTTTCTCAACTTCTTTGGCTTTTTTAAGTGTTAAAAAGTGGGACATAAAGATGTATGGTAACTAGTCACTGTCTGAAAGGCTAGGCGTGTAAGAAAATTTCATTTCATTTAGGAATTACACTTTTCCTCTCTTTCATTTACATGATTATCATGGCAGTTAATGAGCATCAGCTTTTCTAGGTTTTCATGAATATTGGTTAGTACATAATCTGGGCTTATTTAAAAGTTTCATTTAACAAGATGGCATTAATTTGATCTGAGAAAAATCACTTACGTTTTCATCACTAATCAGAATATCATGTGATTAAAAATTAAGTAATTTTTCTTATATGTGATAGAAGCAACTTTAGGGCCATAGAAATCTTGATAATGGAAAATTATCAATAGTTCCTTCATATTTTTTAATAAAATATCTAATAATGATAATGCCTTACCAGTGACATCCCAGATATCAGAGTTTATATGTTATCTGGGTAGGAGACGTTGGGCCAATTATCTTTTTCCAAGTCCCATAATTCACCCTCATTTGCAGTTTTAAGGTAGTAGTATACATTGGTTATATGAATTAGTCAAAAATTTTATACACTTTCTGAGCCTCATTTTCTCATTTGTGTAGTTATGAAGAAAGTGATTAATGTAAAAAGATTGGCATGATGATATAATAAGATGTCAGGGGCATCTGGATCACTCAGATGGTTAAGCCTCTGCCTTCAGCTCAGGTCATGATCCCGGGGTCCTGGGATCAAGCCCTACGTCATGCTCTCTGCTCAGCGGGGAGCCTGCTTCTCCCTCTCCGTCTGTCTCTCCCCCTGTTTGCGCACTTTCTGTCTCAAATGAATAAATAAAATCTTAAAAAGAAATGAGATGCCAGATATAAATCTCCTGGCTCCGTGCTTGGGCATGGTAGGCTCTCAGTAAAGAAGAACAATCGCTCTAACTTGAGAGACCTTGACTAGCCTGGGAACTAGGGCAGAAACTTTGGCGGCTTGGGATCAGGACTTCTCAGGGGACATTTCTTCACTCTTGGCCTTTCTCTTGCTAGGTCTGCGCTGCCAGGATAGGGCAACATTCCAGAATCTCAGGGATTATTATTTTCCTTGGACACTCTCTGCAGTGATTCAGCAGTGAAAGGGAGCAGTGTCAGCAGATGGAGCTGGAGATGGATCAGAACCAGCTTGTCTGACTTTGGTTAATATTGTTTTACCAAAGCTGTCTCTACCTGCCTGTAAAAGGAAGAAACCAAAGGAGAAGAATATATATTTTCACCTTAGTCGAATAAAGTCCTAACTCCTGCGATTATACATTTATGCCCTTGTATACCGATCTATTTACAGTTATATCTATTTTGTGGCAAATTTGTATTTTTAATCAAATGTACTTCTGAGATCAGGAATTTTGCTTCTTTTATGTCTTATCCGCAACCTCAGTCTTTCCTTGTACCTTTGGGTTTACTTTTCCCTCTTCACGCCAGGCTCTCTAATTTTATTCTGGGCCCTCCTCATCTCAGACCCTCCTACGGCAATAGCCTCTGGTTGGTCTTCCTACTTACACCCTCTCTGTGTTCTGTTCCATCAACCCCAACTCTATTCTGCTTCCCCAATAATAGCCATTTCCTATGAGGTCTAGTCTGAACCCCACATTGTGGCATGAAATGCTCAAGTCTAGCTCGCACCCCATTGTTCCCATGTACCTCCATCTCCTCAAGCTCCCGAAACAATCCCATTTCTTCAGTCCAGCTGATTTCCTCCTCGCACTCTGTTATACCATAAACCTTTTCACCTCTGCATCTATGACCGTTCTACCCTATGTTGAGGCTCAGGGTGGAAAGCAGAAGTCGTTTTAGGTGTTTCAGGCAGCAAGGGACTGCAGAGAGGCAGCTGGGTGCTTGCAAAAGTGTCGAAGGGCTGGAGGAGAGTCTTGGCCAGGCGTCCAGGGATGACTCCTGGAGCACCACAGAGGCGGCTACTGGATAGAGTTCATTCGCCAACACATCGCAGTGATGCTGGGATCAGAAGCTGCAGTCACCACTGTAATTACCTCAACCAAAGAAGCTGAAGGAAAAACAAAACAAAACACTCACATGTGGAAGAGGGGGGAGAAAATCTCAAACTCCGTTTCACATCCTGTGGCTAGGAGTAGAGAGCTCAAAGTAGTATGAAAATGGCCTGTCCTTCACGGCTGGTTTCTACGTGTAACACAGGCCCTATCATTGCAGCCAGAATCCTAGTTGCAAGAAATCCTGGTGTGCATGACAGCAACTAGAAAGAAGGTGAATGGAGGTTGAGAGAGCCAGGCCGTGGTTCTAGCACCTGAGCTTGCTCCCCTCCCCCGCGTCTAGGGCGATGATGTACATGTATGTACGTGGCCTACCACCAGGGGCTGCCCTCTTCCTTGTCTACCTAAATTGACCCATCTCATGGCTTAGCTCAAAGGTCTCCTTCTCTTGGAAAAAGCAAACAGTGTCATTGGTAGACCTTTACACTTCCTAATTATCTTTAATGCACTCTGCAGAAATGGTAAATATGTGGTTCACACAGCCACATCCTGCCTGCTTACACCTATGATGGTTATCCCACTTAAACAGTGAGATTAAAGCACAAGATTTACTCAGCCTGGCATTGGCTCCGAATCCTTCTGAGTACTCAGGTCAGCTTCAATCAACTGATAGACCATGATGCTTCAGATGAACCTTGTTTGCTATCCTTGGTGTCTCTGCCGCAGGCATCTGGACAGCTTTTGATTTTATTGGATTGTAATTCTGACTTGATTGTTCCCCAATCTCACAGTACAATAGCCTGTAGGAAGGTAACTGTGGATATGTTGGGAGAAGTAAGTAGTCCCTGAATCAAAGATTTTTTTATCTGTAAAGGGCTTCAAAAAAAATAACTTGGGATAGCTCTTTGTCTGTAAGTAGGAAAAGTATTTTAACTGGGTTTAAAAATGACTGAACTAAGGCCCAGAGAAATTCAGTAAGTTTCTAAGAGTATACAGGTAAATTATGGAATTTTTTTTTTTTTTTTTTAAAGATTTTTTTATTTATTTATTTGACAGAGAGAGATCACAAGTAGACAGAGAGGCAGGCAGAGAGAGAGAGAGAGGGAAGCAGGCTCCCCGCTGAGCAGAGAGCCCGATGTGGGACTCGATCCCAGGACCCCGAGATCATGACCCGAGCCGAAGGCAGCGGCTTAACCCACTGAGCCACCCAGGCGCCCTAAATTATGGAATTTTATCTGATCATTAAACATTGTGCTTCAAGGTGGAATTATAAATGAATCACATCTCCCAATTTTTATACTTTAAAATTTTTTTAAAAAAGATTTTATTTATTTGACAGACAGAGATCACAAGTAGGCAGAGAGGCAGGCAGAGAGAGAGGGGGAAGCAGACATCCCGCTGAGCAGAGAGCCCGATACGGGGCTCGATCCCAGGACCCTGAAATCATGACCTGAGCCGAAGGCAGAGGTCTGAGCCACTGAGGTCTTAACCCTCTGAGCCACCAAGGCGCCCCTATACTTTTAAAATTTTTGATAATTACCATATATAAAGTATAACCTTAGTTACTGGGTCTTCCCCCTTTTTGCTATGTTTTGTCTGCCAGGAAGTAATCACAAATAGCAGAAATAGTACCCAGGATAAGACTGGAGGCTACTGATCTGTTTTGCAATGTTTATCCTTGAGGAAAAAAAAAAATTTGCAAAATAGGTGAAATTTATTTAACTTAACACCTGTTTTGAAGTGCTCATTTTTTTCTTTACCTTGGCTTCCCAGGACTGTCTTATGGATACTTAAGGTTTCCTCCCCGGTGAATTGCCCTGTACTCAAGAGCTTTTTCATTAATCAGCACACTCATTACCTCTATAGTGCTATTAACCTAAAACTGAGAGCTTTGTGTGCCCCTGCCTTCCCACAATCTATACCTTATTGACTTCTCCTTGCTTGCCTTTGCCTGCTGTATTCATTTTCTATTGCTGCCGTAACAAACTAGCACAAACCTAGCAGCATGAAGTAACACAATGTATTATCTTACTGTTCTGTAGGTTAGAAGTCTGGCACACGTTTCACCAGACTGTAATTAAGGCATATGCAGACTGTGCTCCTTTCTGGAGGCCCTGGGGGAGAATCCATGTCCTGCTTTTGGGGATGTTGATCAGTCTCAGTTCCTTGTAGTGGCAGGGCTGGGGTCCAGTTTTCTTGCTGGCCATCAGTGGAAAGCTGTTCCATTTTCTAGAGGCCGCTGGGCTCTTTAGCTCACTCCTCAGCTCTGTCTGCAAAGCCAACAACATTGAATGGAGTCCTTCTCATGCCGCTTCTCTCTGACCCACTCTTTTGCTTTAAAGGCTCATGTGATTGGATTGGTCCTACTCAGATGATGCAGGATAATCTTCCCATTTCTGGGTTGGAAACTTAATTACACCCACAAAGTCCCTTTTGCCATGTAAGGTAACATAGTTACAGGTTTCAGGGACTAAGTCAGACAAGGTCACCTTTGGGTGGCTGTTATTCTGTCTGTCACCCCTGGCTTCCATGGTGTTACCTCATTCTAATCCACTCTTCCCTCTGTGTTTCTTGCCTGCCCTCTTTCTTTTCTTTTAGTCTTTCTTCTTCTTCTTCTTCTTCTTCTTCTTCTTCTTCTTCTTTTTTAAGATTTTATTTATTTATTTGACAGATCACAAGCAGGCAGAGAGGCAGGCAGAGCGGGGGAGGGAAGCAGACTCCCCGCTGAGCAGAGAGCCTGATGCGCAGGGCTCCATCCAAGGACCCTGGGATCAAGACCTGAGCCGAAGGCAGAGGCTTTAACCCACTGAGCCACCCAGGCACCCCTTAGTCTTTCTTCTTAATACACTACTGAGCATCTCCTTCAATGGTAGGTACTTATACATATTAGTGATACAGAGACGACGAAGGCATGGCCCCTGCCCTCAAGTATCTGGTGGTGGTTCTTGTTCTTCTTCTTCTTGTTCTTCTTCTTGTTCTTCTTGTTCTTGTTCTTGTTCTTGTTCTTGTTCTTGTTCTTGTTCTTCTTGTTCTTCTTGTTCTTGTTCTTGTTCTTCTTGTTCTTCTTCTTCTTCTTCTTCTTCTTCCTCTTCTTCCTCTTCTTCCTCTTCTTCCTCTTCCCCCTCCTCTTCCTTCATCTTCTCCTTCTCCACCTCCTCCTCCTCCTCCCCCTTCTTCTTCCCCTCCCCCCACCCTCATGCCCAGCGTGAAGCCCAACACAGGGCTTGAACTCATGACCCTGAGATCAAGACCTGAGCCAAAATCAACAGTCAGACACTTAAGTGACTTGAGTCACCCAGGCGCCTCTTCTTTTACTCTTCTGATCGCCGCCTTTTTTCCGTTTTTTTAAATCATCCATCTTTCTGTCCACACGTGGAGCCTGTCAGTGTCCTGGGATAGCTCATTTGGTGCTGAGATTTTCAGCACATGAGCCTTGATTCTACTTCCCCTTTTTCAAATCTCTCTTCTGAATTCCAGTGATACATCTGCAAGTCGACACTTCAACTGATTCCATAATTACCTGCAACTCAGGCAGGATGGACTTAATCATCACGCTTCTGATTTTCCTCTTTCTTTAGTAAGTCCAAAATTCTCCCAGTCACCAAGGGTAGAAAACTTTGTAACAACCTTGATTACTCTTTCTTTCTTACATCTTTAACAGAGATGATATTTCTGGGGGCAGGATATCAACTTGGTGAATTTTATTCTTGGCAAACCCCAATTCCCCAGTTTTCACATTCAGCTTTAGCCAACTTATACCCCTAGAGGTTTTGTCATAGTATAAGGAAGATTTACCTTACTCCTGGGCTGGGTAAGCTGTGAAATTCTGCCCCTGGGGTAGAAGAGAGATGTGACATAGAAGAGTTTGAACTGAGAAAAAGAGAAAAATGCTTCTTTAAGGCCAAACAATTTTCCATTGTATATCTATATTGTCTTTATCCATTCATCTGTCAATGGACATTTAGGTTGTTTTCGCATCTTGACTCCCAAGTCTTTTCTCCCTCATTGCCATGATGGTGCATGAATCTTCCTAACACTGAGATGCATCTTGGGAGGAACAGGGAGAAAAAACCTGAAAGATTAAGCAGCTTTCAAAAACAGGGGCACCTGGCTGCCTCAGTTTGAAGAAAATGTGACTCTTAATCTTGGAGTTGTGAGTTTGAGCCCCACATTGGGGGTAGAGATTACCTAATGAATATATAAATAACTTAAAAAAAAAAAGACTGAGTTTCTGCAAAGTAATTTAAATCAGGGAGACCAAGACCCTTGAAGTATAAATTTTCTTGATCTTAGATTCATACTTACGCCAGTGAGGTCTCAAGGGAAAATAAGATTGGTTATAGAGAATAAAGAAGCACGATTTTTTTCTTGCTTTTTTTCCTCATGATTTGTAACTATGATGCCCTGCTACATATCTCTTGTGAAAAGACACCTTCCAAAAATCAAATTCTCTATCCCTCTCTGTATTTTCCCCCCTTTGCAACATGAACCTGGAGCTGCTCCCATCAAGAAGTAGAGTATACTTTTTGATTCTGGGCTGGACTTAAAACTTTCTCTGTCCAAAAGAACATGGTAGAAATCATGACATGCTGGTTTCAAGGCCTCAAGCTTCTGCTCGCTCTCCTGAACCTCTGCTTTCACCATGAGAACAAATCCTGGCTAGCTTGCTGGAGAAGAAAACCACAGGAAGACTCAGGTCATCTCAGATATCAACCTAGATCAGCCAGCCCCAGCCGACAGAACAAATAACTCATGCCTGTCCCAGCTGAGAAGAATCTTCCAGCCCGGGCACCTGGGTGGCTCAGTGGGTTAAGCTGCTGCCTTCGGCTCAGGTCATGATCTCGGGGTCCTGGGATCAAGTCCCACATAGGGCTCTCTGCTCAGCAGGGAGCCTGCTTCCCTCTCTCTCTCTCTCTGCCTGCCTCTCTATCTACTTGTGATCTGTCTCTGTCAAATAAATGTTTAAAAAAAAAAAGAGTTGTTAAAAAGAATCTTCTAGCCCATTCAAATATTTGCAAGAAATAATAGTTATTTTAAGCCACTAAATTTTGGGGTGATTTGCTATGCAGCAGTAGCTAACTGATACACCTAGAGAAGAAATAAGATGCCCTCCTTCCTCTTTTCTTTCTGGCACTGTATCACAATAACCTTATTGCCTTACTGTTCAACTCTTTCCTTCTCTAACCATCTTGTGCCTCTAAACCAGATCAAGCCTCTGCATGCTTCTTTCTTTACCCTGAAGTCCTGAGGATCAAAATCACAATAGTATTTAACACAAAATCCCTCCCTGATTTTATTTTCAGGGTAAAATTCCTTCCCCTTACCACAGCCCTCAGTACTTCTTAGCCTTCCTGGGTCACTGTGGTCGTTGCCACCCTGCAGCTCTTCTGGGAGCACTGCCCCAGCTGAGGCCAGGGATGCAGGTCACTGGGGCGGCACCCTCTGTGTGCTCTGCTCTGTATCACTGCCCCCAGTCCCGACTCCAGAGGGGAGTTTTCCTGATAGTGTTTCTATCCGCCGTTGGTTGGAGAGTCTTTCGGTGATGACAGCTCAACCTGGAATCTGCCCTCCCCATGGCTGGTACTCGAAGGCCTTCAGAAGGATGCCTACACTTTTCATTTTTCAGCTTCAATTGTCGGAAAAGGTGGAACAAGAAGGAACCGCTGGATACAATGGACCATTATTCAGCTTTAAAAAAGAATGAAATTCTGATAGTGGCTACCACATGGTTGAACCTTGAAGATATTATACTGAATGAAATAAGCCAGACACAGAAGAACAAAAATGGTACAATTCCACTTATAGGAGGTGCCCAGAACAATCAAAAACATAAGGATGGAATGTGGAACAGTGGTTCTCAAGGATCAGGAGAAGAGGAGGGTGGCCAGTGATTTTCTAATGGGTACAGAGTTCCAGCATGGCAGGGGGAAAAGTCCTGGAGATGGAGCGGCGTGATGGTTGCATGACCATGTGGATGCACGTGATGCCACTTAACTGTCCACTTGAAAATGGTTAAAATGGCAATTTTTTTGATTTGTATATTTTACCAAATAAAAAAACACACAAGAGATACCACTTCCTATGCACTAAGAAGGCTAGCATAAATTTAAAAAAAAAAAAAAAAAAAAAAAAAAAAGAAGGTCCCAGTGCAACTTTTCAAACTGGCTAAACTTGGCGTAGTCTCTAAACTCTTTCTAGATCCCTTGAGACTTCATTTTCCTTCTGGGTTTGAAAGTCTGACTGTGCTCAGATGCAACTCCTCAGCCCCAAAGCCAATTTCTTGTTTGGGCCCTTTCCCATCTCTTCTCTGTTGAGTCAAACCCCTCCCACCCTGGGGTCTAGTTCAAATCCCATTTGCTGTATGAAATCCTCCCTGATCTCCCTTGGAGCTCTTCTTGACCTTATTGTTTGTAGTTACTTAGCCCTTTCCACAAACTGTTTCTCATTATGAAAAGCATTCTAACTCGTTCTTGACATGTTCAACTCTGTCCACATCACCATCTGTTTACCCTGTGCTAGAGTCTCATTCAACTAATCTGTACACACTTTAAAAAAAAAAGAATCAAATTTTGTATCTCTTTGGTTCTCTTATAATAGCTAACATAGAACGCTGTGTATATTCTTGCTCAATAATTGTAGGTCAGTCATTGATTTGGTGTTGTTCCTGCTAGCACAATCATGACAGAGCTTTTTTGAGCAAAATACCTGAATCCAGTGTTTCTCAACTTGTTTTTTACCATGACACCATCTTCCCCCTTTGGAGCCGCTACATACACGTTTTCCTAATCTCCTTGCCCCCTGAAATTTTAACACCACAGATAAACAGTATATCCCTTTCTGCAACATCTGTGTATCCATACATAAAGAGTAAGACTTTCTTCTCCTGCTTGGGGGTGACCCTGCCATGGAGAATGTATGCCTTAGCCCAAAGAGGGCATGATCTCTCAATGGTCTGCCGCCAGGCGGTTTGGATGGCTGATCAGGTATTTCAGATTAGTCTAAGCACAGCATCATGGAGAAGTTCTTCTACTCCAGCCCCGGAGTTCTTAAAACGCTCAGTGCTTCCCCCCCATCCCGCCTCTGTGAGTACCTTGGTGCTAGTCTCTTGCATTCCCAGGTGAGGACAGAGTCTGAAAATCTCTCTGTGGAATGAACTGATTTCTCTAAATCTCACTATTGTTCAGTTATTAACATTCACTTACTTTCAAGGGAAATGAACTGTTGACAGAGGGAAACATACAAGGTTCCCTCTTCTCTTAAAGTGAGTGAGACCAATTAGAAAGCTTAGAGCCCTGTTGTGCCTTTGTGTGAATGAGAGCAAGGAGCCGGCCATTCAGTCCCGCAGCTCTGGCCAGCGCGCAGCTGTCTCTTCCCTGGGCTCACTCCTCTGGGTGTCTTTATGGAGAGCGCTAACTGCATGGCCTCAAGCAGTAACACCTGAAAGGGTAAACGGATGTGAGTATAGAGATTAATCTATTTAAAATATATTTTAACTGCTATGAAATATGCCTTGTGTAGCCACACACTCCTCGTCCCCTCTTACAGACTGTGCGGGACTTGGAATTGGGAAAGCCAAACCAAGCCCTTGAGTTCACGTCCCTTCCCTTTGCTTGGATGTGGTGTGCAGCTGGCACGGGTCCCACACTGGAGTGTGGGAGCATCCGGAGTGGAAGCATTTCCAGAGAGAACTCCAGACAAGTCATCATGTAGAACACATATCTCCTGGGACGCTGTGCCCAGAGTTTAATTACATTTTCCCCCTCTGTTCTGGGCCCTCCATCCAAGCTATTAAATTTTAGTTCAGATGAAAACATTCCGTTAATTTTGTGACCGATAACAAATTGTTAATTTGCAAAGACATTTTAACATCACCAAACTTATTTTTTTCAAATTACCAGTGATGAAAAAGTTTTTCTGTTCCTTTAAGCTGAAGCCTAGGATTTCTGCCAAATGTCTGATTTTCTATTGTTACCACATTTGACCTCAAGTGAAATAACCAACTATGTTACAAATGTTATTGCATCATATAAATGAGGGAAAATTTGCATGGCTTCTTGGCGGAACAGAGGAATACCAGTAATTTCCTTTTTGGTTGTTCTGAGTAGCCAAACAAACGAATTAACAAACTCCCCGAAGTATTATTAGCATGATTCTTATGGAAAATATGTAAACTTTTTTATTGGTAAATATTTTACCTTAAAAAATATAGATTCCACAATATCTGTTTTTTTCAGATTGCTTAATTAAGCTTTCTGGATTATTGTAACAGAAGATGTGATGAAGGTAACTGAATGTGAGCTTAATTTGAGATTTACAAATCTCTGACTTACATATACTTTGTGACAAACAGAATAATCCTATTTTTCCTTCAGTATCAAAAGAAGGTTTTAAAGGAAGTTATCCAGGGATGCCTGGGTGGCTCAGTGGATTAAGCCTCTGCCTTCGGCTCAGGTCATGATCTCAGGGTCCTGGGATCACACCGGGCTCTCTGCTCAGCAGGGAGCCTGCTTCCCCCTCTCTCTGCCTGCATCTCTGCCTACTTGTGATCTCTGTCTGTCAAGTAAGTAAGTAAAGTCTTAAAAAAAAAAAAAAAGGAAGTTATCCGTATTGTTTCTATGTCTCCTTTTACTTGAAATGTTTCTTTCAATCATATATCTCAGTTTTTACTTGTAAGAAGAATATGTGTTCGTTCTTCAAAAATAACCAGTATGTGAAAATCTGAATATAACAAGCAACACAAAGACTTGTCACGGTCCTTGTTTATAGTGTTTTAAAGAAGTTGGTTTCCGTAGGGCATTTAACATAGGGATTGATGTACTTTTCCACGTCTTTTTGGTCCATAAAGAGAGGCGAAGTTTTTTTGTCCTTCAATTCCACATTGCATGAGTATGCTCAAGGAATCTGTCACCTTGAATTTGTCCTTTACGGTGAGTTAGATTAAGCGGCAAGAGGAGAAAGTTTTCTTTGGAGGGGGTGGAGGAGGAGGAAGAACATCTTTCTCTTGTAAATTGTGGTGCCCTCAGAAACCGGGCTGCTTGCACACTGCCAGACCAGCACACCATGTCCAGGACCTTGAAGGACTTTGCCTTCAGAATGCTCTGAATTCTTTACATCGCCCTGACTCTGGAATGTCTGGTGTGCTGAAATCACCGTGCGAGATGAATTAGAACACAGGTCATGAGGAGTCTCTCTGATTTTGTGCTTTTGGGAGTCTGGCTGAGGAAGTGGCCAAGCAGTTCTTCAGAGATGCAGATGCCTGGAGGAAAGAAGTATTTTTTTCCTACAAGGCATAAAGATCTGGCTACGTATGCCTCCCAAAGTTACTGAAAAAGAATGCGGTTTGGAAGCATCCAACATATAAAAAAACACAAAACTTTCCAATAAAAAAAAAATCTGTACTCCCGCTTACGAATCTTGAGAACAATCATGCATCCTTGTCTTTAATCACCTTAATTCAATGAAAGGCTATTCTGTGAAACCCCATCTTTAGCCCCTTGATGGAGGAACTATCGGAGATAGACACAGGAGCTGGGATCACATGTTTTTGTTACCCCCAAGAAAATGAGGTGGGAAAAAAATCCAGATGCTTCCTGTGGCAGGCTTATGAAGTCAGGGCTTTCATTTCAGTGTGTGTCTGGCTTCCCGTCACCTTGATTTAAATGGTGTCTTTGGGGAGTAGGAAGAAAACCCAAGAATTTGGGTTAAATACAATTCAGTTACCATAGGGAATGGTCATTAAATATTTCATGAGGTATTTTATATAGTATCTATTTACAAAAAGTACATACAGTGCTACTTAAAAGCCTTTATTAGGTACACAAAAGATATTGTTATAGGATGCTATGTTCAGCACATAAGCCATAGCATAAACATCTCGAATAATTAAAATATCCAAAATATCTTTAATGGCTTCGTAATGAAGACTGTGTAAACACATGAGAAAATGTGCTTTGAGCTTCCAGATTGCCCACTGTATTAAAAACTCCATCACGGAATAGTGATGCAGGGAACTCTGGGATTCTGCTGTAGCAAACGACCTCTGATCCATGCAATGAGTTTGGACACTACAAGTCAGATATTTGGTGAATAAAATTGGAAAAGTCACTCGAAAAAGAACTAATGTACTAGGTCAATAAGGCTGTGTACACTGCTTAAGAAGCAGCCAGCCCTGCATTCAGCACTGCTGAATGCCCAGTGCTAAAAAAGGAAGCTATTTTAAAAAATAAGAACGCAAGAATTGTAACCAGTTTATTTTAGAAGTTCTAATCTGCCCTCAGACAGGTAGCCTGAATTTGCCTCTTGGGAAGAGATTGGATGTGAGGGAGAGCTAAGTTGGGGGACAATTTGGCTGCAAATATTATGGATTTTAGATTTTTTCTCTTGCATTGAAAACTCAGTTTATTTTTTTTATTTCTTAATTTAATTTCATTTTTTTAGTTTATTTTTTAAACTATGTTATGTTAGTCACCATACAGTACATCATTAGTGTTTGATGTGGTGTTCCATGGTTCATTGTTTGCCTGTAGCACCCAGTGCTCAATTTATCATAAGCCCACTGAATGCGGTACTTTTAACCTCGAGGTAGGCTGGCAACAGTGACATCTAGTGGTCACACCGATTCCTCTTTTTTCTCTCCTGTTTATTTCTATCTCCATCTCGTCCCCCACCCCCGACTCTCTCCAAAGAAAGGGTGTTATCAGAGTTCAGCATTTAAAGTTGAATTTCTCTATTAATATCCACACTTAATTAAATGGTCGTTCTGGGTCTCTAAGGTGCTTCAAATACCTGTGTTGATGGATTAAGACTGAAATGTTTCACTTTGACTATTCCTTTGACTTGTATGAAAGTCACCTAGCAGAACAGCAAAGGGAGAATAATTGGGCTCAAATATTTAAAAGGACAAGTTTGACAGCCCAGAGCGCTTAGTGATGGAGAGAACGCTCACAGGTGCAGCATTTGCTTTAGCGCTGCCCCGCCCACTTCGTCCCATCCGCACAGAAGGCTGCCACCAGACCAATCTTCCCGAAGAGTAACTCTCATCAATCCTCAGTTGCCCCCAGTTGCCTACCACATTGAATTCCTACGTGCCTGCTTGGTTTTCAGACAGCCCCTAAGAACAGTCCCCTTGAATCGTTTCTCACCATTCCTCAGCTCATTTCTCCATCCCAGCCAGTCAGTTTCCTCTCTGTCCTCTGAACCCAACATGTTAATTTCTCCTTTCCTGCCTTTGCTTCTCTTCTCTCTCCCTTTCTTCTCAGCTGCCTATTTTTCAACGCTCATGGTAAGCCCCTCTCTTCTCTGAAGTCATTGCTTATGATTTCTATCAGTCTACACTGATCTCTCTGTTCTCCGAATTGCATCTTATTTACATTTAGAACCACACTGTGAAGCATTACACTGCTTTTTGAGTATTTCATGCTTCTTTGTCTTGTCTCACCTTTTAAAACTCAAATCCTGCAAAAGCAGTGGTTTGCCACTTACTCACTGTGTGTCTTTCTAAAAAATATTTTCCTTACTTTTTTGGGGGTGGTGTGGGGTGGGAGGGTACCAAATGAGTTTATTTGAAGGAACGGTACAAATGAAAGAACTTAAGCTGAAATTTTGGTACAATGTTAGTTTTCTTAATGTTGTAAAACATGTAAAACGTATCTACTTCTAAATCAGTCCTTAATCTTCTCTCATGTTTCAGTGGAAAAACTCTATTCCCATCTGTCCACCCAGTTGATGGACTATAGTTTTTGGCAACTACTAGTAGAATGTTAAGCTGTGATGCAAATCAATAAAATAAGCCTTAGATCAACTTGAATTGTTATGAAAGTTTATTCCTGGGAGATTTTCAGGCAACATAAACGAATAATACTGTGGAAATCTTTCTCGCTATTTGAAAGCTCTATTTACTTTCATTTAGGGAGCTCATCTGCTCCAAAAATGTGATTCTGTATCTCCAACTCCAGTTCTGTTCACTACTGTTTGACATCTCACTGCTTTTCCAATACTGTGATATACTATCATGTGGACTATTTAAAGAACACTAAGTGTCAAATGAAGATTCCTAGTTTCTGCTATTTTTTAAATAAAAGAAAGCTCCATACCAGAAGTTGGATAAATAATATTTAAGATTCTATTACCCGTCGACTAAGCATTGGCCAGGTTCTTACCATGTTGGTTACGATTCAACTGGAGGATTGAATTCTCTCCTGGGTACCACGTTTTGAAAGAGACAGACAAATTGGAGAGAGTTCAGAGGGGAAGAACAAAAATGATCAAAGGTTTGGAAAATCAGCCCTGTGAGGAAAGGTTAAGAGAATCAGGTCTGTTCTGCCTCGAGAAGAGAGGGCTGAAAAGGGCCATAATAACTCTCCAAAATACATAAAAGGATGTTTTCAGGAGGAAAGGGACCAATTATCCTCATTAGTCAACAAGAACAGGACCAGGAGTAATGGGACTTAAGCTACAGCAAAGGAAGGAAAAAAGATTAAATATTATGAAAACCTTCATTTCAAGGCTGAGCCTAATGCTTTTTCTGAGTTAGGGATAAAGAAATCAGTCCTGCTGTGACTGTAGGGAAATATCAGAAAATTACCAAAGAAAACCTTGACAACTCAGTAATTCTAAAAGAAAAAAAAAGGAGGGAATTTTGATGTTACTTTTCAGATTTACATTAATGTCCACCACACCACCCCAAGAAGGAGTGATTTTCACCCAAAGTCATATAAACACACGTAGACACACAGAGATGCACAGAGACATAAATCACAAAGAAGAAAGACAATTAATTACCCATTTCTATACCATCTTGGCTCAGTCTTTCACAGCATTAACACACAAAAGAGGTTTTATCTTAAAGTAATATACTGCCAATGTCCTTTGTTCATGGGTTAAATATAATAATTAAATTAAGTGACAAGAGGACCGATAGACCTTTAGGTATGTTAAGTCAAGTGTGAATGCAATGCTGACACATTGGAAGAAAATACAATATATCTAAAAGTGATCAAAATTTGTATGTGATTTGTTTTTATTGCCTGCCATGTACTCACTGTTTTCTTAACCTCCTACTTCACGAAGAAGGTCAGGGTTAGCCTGCTTGAGTGCTTTATATACATTCTATGCTTTTGCATGTCGGTATATTTCCTTTCTGCACATTTCTGAGTCTAAACCTCCATTTCTCCATCTCTTCCTTCTCTTGACACATATTTATGATTACCTGCTGTTTGGCAAGAAACTAGGGTGCTTTTACCCAGTCTCATTCACTTACTCATGCGATCTTTTTTTTTTTTTATGATTTTATTTATTTATTTGACAGACAGAGATCATAAGTAGACGGAGAGACAGGCAGAGAGGAGGAAGCAGGCTCCCCACTGAGCAGAGAGCCTGATGCGGGGCTTGATTCCAGGACCCTGGATCATGACCTGAGCTGAAGGCAGAGGTTTTGACCCACTGAGCCACCCAGGTGCCCCTATTCACGCAATCTTTATCAGCAAATACTTATTGGATGTCTTCCATGCCCTGGGCACTGTGATAAGCACTTTGGCTCTAGCTGAGGGCAGGACAGTTTTTCATGCCCTCACGGAGCATGCAGGATTGACATGAGCACACACACTGAATGTGTGATGTGTGTTGAGAAGGGAAGTAGAGAGGACCATGGGGCAAATAACTGGGGGACCTAAGCTTGGGTAGGGAAAGCTGCCTTCCAAAGGCAGTGAGACCTGAAACGCAAATTCGACTTAGCAGGTACAAGGGCGGGGAAGCATTCCAGGTATAGGGAACAGCATGTGGCAGATTTCAGAGAGGAAAATGAGCGAGCTGTTTGGGTTCACGAATTTATGTGTTTTAGGAAACTACCTTAACAGGGCTTTTTAATTTTTTTGTTTATGTTTTTTAAAAAGATTTTATTTATTTATTTGATGGAGAGACAAATCACAAGTAGGCAGAGAGGCAGGCAGAGAGAGAGGAGGAAGCAGACTCCCCGCCGAGCAGAGACTCTGATGTGGGACTTGATCCAGGACCCTGAGATCATGACCTGAGCCGAGGCAGAGGCTTTAACCCACTGAGCCACCCAGGCACCACCCTCCCCCCTTTTAAAGTGGGATTGGATGATACCTGTTTGCCCACAGCTTCTTACCCTTACCATTTGTAGGACATGCCCCATAGACACAGTCTTCCACGGGAGAGAGAACTCCTCTACAGAAAGAACGAGTTCATAGTTATGTTCACTCTATGAGTGTCATCTGCTCATTTTTTTAAAACAAGCTTTTTATTATTCTATTATATCTGTACATGTAGAGAGATTGTATTACGAATTCATTGCTTAGCTTTAGTGATTATCAACGTAGGTCTGATCTGTTTTATTCTGCACCCCTTCCTCCCCACCATGTCATAGTCGTTTGGAAGTAAATAAGTGGCTTTGGGTTTTGGTGTGAAATAATATTTTGTGAGCCTGTTCCGGAGTGGAGGCTAAGGGAAGACTATTAGTGAGTTTCCTCTAGGAACTTGGGAAGGAGGGTCTAAGGTGCCCTCATAGGCCTGAAAGAGGAAGAAATTGGAAAAAGATGTATGTGTCCAAGAGAAAAAGATCCTCTAAAATATGCTGGAGTGTGGAGTCCAGGGAGAACAAACTTATATTCAGAAATTCCGTAGGTCTGCGATGGGTAAGAATATTTTAGATTTATAAAATTCCACTTAATGTCTTTATTATTTAAGGCTGACCTGTAGTTTGTCTCCATTTCCCTCAAATTCTAGTAAAAATGTGAATGTCTGTAGAGCTTTGGTTGCAAGTAGCAAATGAAAATCAACTCTGGATAATTAAAACAAAAAAAGGAAATTAGTAGAAGGATATTGTTACCCAAATGAAAAAAACCTACCACCTGCCAAAGGATGGGAATTAGAATAGTCTAGGGATGTATGTAGCAAGCATCAGGGGGCTGTTCTTAAGGTTACTGCCATTAGAGTGAATAACTTGAATTTATTTTTGCCTTGGTTACCTGCTCATGGTTCAGATTCCAGCAAGAGAGCCTCAGATGGACCTAGCCTGGATCACAGGCTGATTGCCTTGATTTATGTCCTCTCAGAGGCATAGCCAATAGCTGAGGCTTGGTCTCCTGGAGCAGAAGAGTGAGTGGATGCTGAGCGGGCAAAAACAACAGATGTGTGCTTCTCAAAAGCATTTTCTTTTACAAAAATATAAAGTGCCACATAAGTAGCATTTCTGTTGTACCATGCAGAGTGATACTGGAGCTTGAAATTTTGATTAAGATTCATGAATGCGAAGCTACTGTTTTCATGGCTTTTTTGTCGGTGGTGGTGTTAATTCATCAGAACTTAGTTCTAGATTCTAATTAATATGGCCCAGAATGCAGATACCCAAATGCAGAGACATGTCTGTATCAAACAATAGTTCCATATAAATGCAAGACATAGGCCTGCCTTGAAAACCAGAAAAAGCAAGCAGTTTTTCAGAGCCCCGTGCTAAAATCTTTTTAAAAAGATAAATCCTACTCATAGTCAAATTATGTATCCGGATAGGAGAGGAGATGGAACCACTGTCTTCTCCGGACTTGGGGTCAGCCCTCAGCAAGAAAGGAGGCAGAGGGATGAGTTGGGGGAGGTTGGAGGCCATCCTCAGAGAAGATCCTGTCTTTTTTAGATAAGGCTTGTGGCAGTGGAAAGGAAGACAAATATGGAGACTCGAGATATTTTGGAAGTGAGACTTGTAGGATTCTACACTGTAAATACTTTCTGAAGTGAGAATCCAAAAAGGTTGTAATGCCTACTACTGTTTGCTTTTCGTAACCACAAAATGTTCCCCCAAATCTGAGTAACATTATTCTTCTTCCAGCTCCGCAAATACAGAAAGAAGCCCCGCACGTGTTTAGTGATTTATCCAAGATGAAAACCGAATCCTGTCTCTTTGTTGATTTCCAGCTTGTTTTATATTATATTACAGCACACGTGGCATCTCATTTTTCTTGACGATAGGGTTTCAAGGCACTTCCAGGTACCTTGATATCTTCAAAATCAAGATATCGTCTGTCTAAAAGCCCCCATTTTTTTTTTTATGTTGTTCATTTTGGAATGGATGACAACTGTCTATGTGTTTTGAATAAGGAAACGGACAGCATTTCACAGAAATCAGGACCTTTTCAGAAACTTACTTGGAAATTCTACTTCTCTTATATCTATTTTGTCCTATTTTGTTCATTCTGACAGATGATGACAATTTCTGTGAAGAACGTTTGTTAGGGCAGAAACCAATCATGATTTCTTTTTACCACATCTCCTATGTGGAGACTCCACAGTTGCAAAAAGACAGATGGCAAAAACCATGTCTGCTCCACGGAAAACATGAGGTTTCTTAGCATTTGTTTAATTAAATACGGCTGCTTCCACAGCTTCTGAACCGATGTTTTGAAGAAATAAACTCTCGAAAAAGAAAAACTTATTCATTTCATTTTATTTGCAGAGTTCATGCCAAGTTTTCCAACCAACGCTGTTTCCAGAGCTATAATAATATCCAAGAGAACTCAGGAAACTATGTGAAAAATGGACCGACTCGCGAGTGTTTAGAGCAGGGACTTGGGTTCAGCTCTGAGCGCTCCCTCGTTCATATGTAGCACTTACTGGTGGCGTTACAATTTGCCTGATTTCTAGCCTTCGGAATGCACACCCAGAAAAATCCAGTTGCTGAGGTTATGATGCGTGTTGGAAGGATCTAGGGATTAGACCGGAGGAAACAGGATTTTGGTTGCTGGCTCTGTTAGTGATTCTCTGTGTGACTTCATACAAGTTCCTCAGCTCCTTTGTGTGACTCCCCTTCCCCACCTGGCACCTTTCTTTCCCCCCAGCAATGAGAAGAGCAGTGAAAAAGAGAGGGGAAGACGCTTCTGGGCCAACCTAACTAAATCTGAACTCAGAGTTCATGATACTCGGTCTCTCTAAGTGGAAAAGAGGATGATTAAGAAGACCAAGTAACTGACAAGTGATCCTATGTAACCCGGTTCTTTGGTCTACACGTCCGGAGAAGTCTTTTTTTCATTTGATTTTGACATACAGTGTTAGTTTCAGGGGTACAGTATAGTGATTTGACACTGTATACCTTGCGAAATGGTCACCACAGTAAGTCTAGGTCTCGTCTGTCTCCATACGAAGTTGATACAGTGCTAGCGACTCTACGCCGTATGCTGTACATGACACGCCCATGACGGGCTTATTTTTATAACTGGAACTTTGTACTTCATCCTTTTGGCTCTCTCCCTCAGCCCCTCCGCTCTGGCATCCACTAATCTGTTCTCTGTATCTATGAGTCTGGGTTTGGTTTGCTTTGGTTCTTTTAGATTCTACATATAAGTGAAATCGTGCAGTATTTGTCTTTCACTGTCTGGCTTATTTCATTTAGCATCATACCCTCAAGGTCCATCCATGTTGTTGCAAATGGAAAGATAGATTTCATTCTTTTTTTAATAGCCCTGTGTGTATGTGTGTGTGTGTGTGTGTGTGTGTGTGTGTGTGTACTTTTCAAGTAGTGTTTTTGTTTTCCTCACAGAGATACTCAGAAGTGGGATTGCTGTATCCTCTGATAGTTCTATCATTAATTTTTTGAGGAACCTCCATGCAGTTTTCCATAGTGGTTTCACCAAATTATATTTCCACCAATGGTATAGGATAGTTGGTTCTCTTTTCTCCACATCCTTACTAGCATTTGTTATTTCTTGTTATTTTGATACTAGCCGTTCTGACAGGTGTAAGTTGATATCTCACTGTGGTTTTCATTTGCATTCTCCTGATGATGAGTTAAGTTGAGCATCCTTTCCTATGCCCATTGGCCACCTGTATGTCTATTCAGAATCTCTGTCCATTTGGGGGGAAATACCTATTCAGAATCTTCAGGGAAATGTCTATTCAGAATATCTGTCCATTTTTTTAAAAAAAAGGATTTATTTATTTATTTCGGGGGAGGGGCAGAGGGAGAGGGAAAGAGAATCTCAGGCAGCCCTCTGTCCATTTTTAAGTTGGATTGTTTGCCTTTTGGTCATTTAATTGTATGAGTTCTTAAATATTTTGGATGTTTCCCTTATAGGATATATGATTTGCCTTGTCTCAATCAGTAGCTTACCTTTCTCTTTTTGTTGATGGTTTCCTTCATTTTGCAGAAGCTTTTAATTTTAGTGTAGTCCCAATAGTTTATTTTTGGTTTTGCTTCCCTTGCCTTCAGAGTCAGATCCAAAAAAATAGCACTAAGACTGATATCAATGAGCTTATCACCTATGTTTTCTTCTAGGATTTTTTAAAAAAGATTTTATTTATTTATTTGACAGACAGAGATCACAATTAAGCAGAGAGGCAGGCAGAGAGAGAGGAAGGGAAGCAGGCTTTCTGCTCAGCAGAGAGCCTGATGCGGGGCTCGATCCCAGGACCCTGGGATCATGACCTGAGCCAAAGGCAGAGGCTTTAACCCATGGAGCCACCCAGGCGCCCCTCTTCTAGGATTTTTATAGACTCAGGTCTCACATGTAGGTCTTTAATCAATTTTGAGTTGATTTTTGTGTATCATGTAAGAAAACGGTCCAGTTTCATTCTGTTTTTTTTTTTAAGTGCATTTGTTTATTTATTTTTAGTAATCTCTACACCCAACGTGGGGCTTGAACTTAAACATCCCGAGATCAAGAGTCCCGTGCTCTTCTGACCGAGTCAGCCAGGTGCCCTACATTCTTTTGCATGTACTGTCCAGAGTCCCTGGCACCATTTATTGAAGAGACTGTCCTTTCCCTACTGTATATCCTTGCCTCCTTTGTTGCAAATTAATTGACCATGTATGTGTGTCTGGTTTTATGCCGATACCATACTGTTTTGATTATGATAGCTTTGTAGATGGTGTGAAATCAGGGAGTATGATACCTTCAGCTCTGTTCTTTCTCAGAATAGTTTTGGCTCTTCAGAATCTTTTGCAGTTCTGTATACGTTTTAGAATTATTTATTCTAGTTCTGTGAAAAATGCCATTGGAATTTTGATAGGGATTGCACTCAATCTATAGATTACTTTGGGTGATATGGACACTTTAACAATATCAATTCTTCCAATCCATGAGCATGCATGGAATATTTTTTCTAAATTTGCACCTTCTTCCATTCCTTCATCAGTGTCTTATGGTTTTTTTGTTGTTGTTGTTGTTGTTTTGTCTTGTGGTTTTCAGAGTATAGGTCCTTCATCTTCTTTGGTTAGTTAAATTTATTCCTAGGTATTTCATATTTATAGAAGACTTTCATTGTACAATTCCACGCATTGTTGAACTTCTAGATTTCAAAATTCAGTTCAATCAGCTTCTAATGGTTTATATCTATCTGAACCCTACAAGCTGAAAATGTTTCTCTGAAAAGATATACTTTCCATTATTATTTTTTACAAAGGTTTTTATTGTTCTTTTTTACTCCAGAGAAATTTCGTGCGGAGGAAAAGATAATAATGACTGATGTGTCAAGGGAAGGTTTGTTTAGACATGCATTAAGGATACAACCTGATGTTGTCATAATATACTGTGTACAGTAGATCTAGTCCAATTCTTGCTTTTAGCAGATGTCTATCTCTAAAAGAGAACATTAGTTTTGTCTGTGGGAAGTTAAGTACTTGATAATTGATCACCAGCAAGTACATCCTGTCTTTTACAAATGATTACTTTGTGATTATTTGTTCTTCAATTCCCTTTAGCCCAGGAGAATTTACACCCAGTTGAAGCATGGAAACACACTAACGTCATATGCCATGGTGTATCTACAGTTAGGGACTGTGTCGTTTTCCTTGGCTTGGCTCAAGGCCTTGTGCTATGCAATCCTTGTTGCTCCAAGCTCAGCTGGGCTGACTCCATCCTCTGGCATCTTGATTGGTGTACATGACCTAGGCTTCACAAATGAAAGTACTACTCTATCCCTTGCCCCTGGTGACTGGTTCAGGACTCTGTGTGTTATCCTCTCCAGGCTGGTGATAGTTTGGGAAAGAGAAGTTCTTTTGGCGTGGCCTTGCTGGTGGGATGTAAGCCCAGAGCTGTCTCGCCCATCTTTGCCATCATAGCCCATTTGTTCTTGTAAAAGGACATAAAAAGACAAGTTACTAAAAAGGTAGTAAAAATGAGTAATAAATATTCAGTCTTATTAGTAATTAAACCAATGCAAATTAAAACAATAAGACATAATTTACTTTTTGAATTGGAAGGTGACTAATTGATTAATTAGATGACAAGTGTTGGACGGGATGCTATAAATGCTCAAGCTTATAGGGGTAGAAATTTCTGTGGTGTTTTTGAAATCAATTTGAATGTGTATCAGTATTCTTTTTTAATTTTTAATTTTTTATTTATTATTATTTTTTAAAGATTTTATTTATTATTTGACAGAGAGAGACACAGCGAGATAGGGAACACAAGCTGGGGGATTGGGAGAGGAAGAAGCAGGCTTCCCACCCAGCAGAGAGCCCAGGGTGGGGTTTGATCCCAGGACTCTGGGATCATGACCTGAGTGGAAAGCAGACACCTAACAACTGATCCACTCAGGTGCCCCAATATTCTTTTTTTTTTTTTTAAGATTTTATTTATTCATTTGAGAGAGAGAGAGAGAGCACTCACCAGCGGGGGAGCAGCAGAAGGAGAGGGAGAAGAAGGGTCCCCAATGAGTAGGGAACCTGATGTGAGCCTCGACCCCAGGACCCCGAGATCATGACCTGAGTTGAAGGCAGATGCTTAACCGACTGAGCCACCCAGGCACTCTTGTATCAATATTCTTTATCAATATCATATTCTTTGTCACAATAACTGGGAATCTTTTTTAAGGAAGTAATTCTAAATACAGAAGAGTTTGGGGCACAAAACCAGAAGCAATTACAATCTAAAAGTATGAAAATGTTAAGTAAATTATAGGAGATACATTTGGGATACTTTAACATCAAGCAAATCCAGCAGAATATAAAATTGTAGTTTCATAGTCTCTTAATGCCATTTGTAATATAATTGAGTTGTTATATATAATAGGATTTGTCTCTATGATATTTTCCTTTGAAATAAATACATTAACCAATGACTGTTGTCCACTTTCAAGATCTTTTTCCTCCTGCTGCAAGAACTGTGTTCTCTCTGGGGGTGAGACCTAAGGGAGTCTCGGGTCAAAGGTCACTAACCTCTGCCAGCAGAACAGACACAGGTGCTATTTACACTTGGAGGGTCCCTTTTCATACGTTTGTACTGAGTGAAGGGTTTTGCCTCAAAATGGTGGACACAATGTATATAAGTGGTAGTGGAACCGGCACTTCCAAGCATCGGGTATTAAAGCCCAACTTTTCTGGAAGCTTGAGGAGTCTTCAAGGAAATGGCAGAGGAAATAAGAAGTGAAATAAAATAAGTAAAGAGGATCTGGAGGTTAGGGATTGGGGGAAATCCTTCAACTTCTGGAAGCATCTAAACATCACTGCAAATCAGTAAGCTTTTTTAGAACAGAATTTCTCTTTTTGTTTATGGGAAAACAGCTCTTTCTGACTATTTTTATAACACATTTTTATAACACATTTCTGACTAAATTTATAACACATAGGGAAAATGTAATACAGACTCTCCATAATGCATGCATAGTACTCTGCAGGATAAAAACTTTCCGACTACGTAATATTTAAGTCTCAGTGCATAAGTAAAAATATGGAGCCCTTGTTTAAAAGATTTTATTTATTTATTTGACAGAGAGAGGGGACACAGCTAGAGAGGGAACACAAGCAGGGAGAATGGGAGAGGGAGAAGCAGGCTTCCCGATCCAAGGACCCTGGGATAATGACCTGAGCCAAAGGCAGAGCTTAACAACTGAGCCCTCGGGCATCCCTGGAGCCCTTGTTTAAAAAGCAGGGGGAAAAATAAACAAAAAGCGGGGAGAAAAGTGCTGTTAAAGGTACACATGAAGCCTTTTCCATTTTGCCATGGTCTCTCTCTCTCTCCACGTTGTCCATGTTTTATTTGGTATTCTATGTCATTCTACGTAGAGAAAAATTTAGATATTAAATGTTTGCATGAGATTTCCCATTTATTTTTATACTGTGCAATGCCAATTTTCAATGTAAATATCAGGACACAGTATAAAAACAAAGGGGAAATCTCCTGCCTCCGGAGGTTCGGAAGAGAAATACGAGCCCTACTGAGGCAGGGTGGAAGAAGGGCGGGAGCAGAGCAGAGCTGTGGCGGGGGGCGTGGGGGGGGGGGCGTGCAGACCCTCACAGCTGTTCCAGGGCGTACGTGGCTTGTGTGCAGGGCCTGATGGTTATCGGCTTCTGCTGCTGCCAGCTGCCGCCAGCCCAGCCATCACGGGGAGAGGGACAAGCGCAGGATCACACAAGAGCTGAGGCTCCAAGATCCTGGGGCGTGCTCCACGGTCCCACTGGACTTCACTCACAAAATCCAGATCCAAAGATAACATTATTAAGAATTTCAAGGCAGTGACCACAGAGCATGACACCCCCATGTGGGGCCCTCCTGAGCACCTGGCCCCGTGACTGCCCTGGTCTCATGGCCCGCGTGAAGAACACGCTTCCGTGTGCTCGCCTTGCTGCCGTCTCACAGTTTCGGGATATGTGGTTCCAGTCTAGGTCACATTTCTCTCTGCCTGGGTGCAAACAGAGCTTAAGATTATATAACCGAATTCTGTGCTTATTAAAAAACATTACCCATGGGCGCCCGGGTGGCTCAGCCAGCTAAGTGTCAGACTTTTTTTTTTTTTCTTTTTCTTGTTAGAATGGCTATTGCTATTTTTAAAAAAATTTAAATTCAAATAGCTAATGTATAGCCCATCATTAGTTTCAGATGTAGTGTTCAATAATTTATCAGTTGCATATAACACCCAGTTAAGTGTCGGACTCTTGATTTCAGTTCAGGTCATGATCTCAGGGTAACGGGATTGAGCCCAGCCTCGGGCTCCACATTCAGCTTGAGATTCCCTCCCTCTGCCCCTCCCCTCTCTCAGATAAATGAATCTTCAAAAAAAATATTACCCAAATAAAACCACTGGACACTAATTAGACCTTTAGTGTGACAAAACCAATATGAACATTACTTATTTTCTTACAGTGAGGGTTCTGTTCCCTAGCTGGTCTGCAAAAGTCCTTGAGGGCAGAGACCCTGTTTTGTACTTCTTGAACCCCTTGCCCCTCTCATCACCTCCTCATTGCCTAACATGGGACTAGAGTCTTCTATTTCTGATGGTGATAACTTGGCGTGTTAAGGTTGCTCTCTCCAAATGAGGTAGTTACTCTCTTTAGAACAATAAACCAGTGCCTAGTCCTGGGTACTGTTCTAAAAGTATGTGCAAATTTGTTAAGAAACCATATTGAATCTCATGATTTTGAAGCTGGAAGGAGGGAGTGGGGTTCACCAGCGGGTTTGCACTCCTGGTCTAAAGTCACACAGCTCATTCCTGACAAAGCCAGGACTAGACACCCTGTCTCCATATCTCAGGTCAAACGTTCTTTGTAATACATGAAACTCCGGCTAACGCTTTAATTAGCAACCTAATTTGAATCCCCAGAGCTAGCTGTATGACACACAATGGGGGAGATGGCTTATATCTGAGAATGAGAAGAGTAAGAACGAATGAGAACTGATAGAGAAATGTTAGAATGATTCATTAGCAACTTGAGAAGGATAATGAGAAAAAGGGAATGGCTTCTTCCCATGATTTAAAATACAGCTGTTTGTATTTTCCTGCTGAGTCTCCGTTGCCTCCATGTAGTTTATCCTTTGTGGTATAGAAATGGAAAATGTAAGCTCCAGACCAGCTCCCCCATCGTTCTCCACTTGGCTGGCGGCCTTCCCCCACCATCCACGGTGCTAATATTAACATCAGTCTGCTGTTCCTCTAAAGCTACACCCGTCGATTTCCCGCAGGTTTTTGGTGCATTTATCTCGTCTTGGCTGCAAATCTAAGCAGTTGGATACTGTGGAGGATATAAAGGTAATTAAATAAACAACAAAACAAGACAATCCTGTTTTTAAGGAGCTCAGAAGCAAGGACAGGAGACACCAGGTTTCTTTGCTGTTTTGTTTAATCCAGTCACTGCTACCTGTTATTATGACTAATCAAAAGTTGAGGTGTACTTGGAAAAAAACAAACAGCAGATGGGGAAGCTGGAGACACTGAATCTAGTTCTTACTCAGCTTTTAATTAGCGCTATGACTTGGGCAGGTCACTTAATCACACTGGATCTCCAGTGTTGTTTTTTCATCTCTCAAATGAGAGGTTTAGATGGGAAATAATTTCAAAGCGCTCTTCGAAGTCTAAATTCCCAATTTATGATTACAATATATTTATGTGAAGTAAGCCATCACCTAATTTATTCCAGATTATGCTGAAATTAACTTATAATTAACTGATGTTACCCTCACTCTCATTCAGAGTGCCCAATAAAATCGAAGTTACAAATTGAAGTGAAAACGAAACCGACCTTTTTAGCGTTGGTGATGTTGGCAAGAAAGTTCGCAGGGAAGGTTTAAATGACGATTATATTATAATCTTTTTGTTTAGCCTTTGCCTAATCCATAGCAGCTGAGGGGGGAGGCCCTGCCATGTCCTGTCTTTTTACTTTTAGGTACAAAGTGCACACGTGTGTGTGCATGCACACGCACACATCTTATTTCAGGGCAAAGGAAGGTAAAAGAAGGTATTTTGGCCCAGGGCTCACAATTCACCTATTCTTTGAGCCAAGTGAGGGTTTCCTCTTTCAGCTGTGGTTAGTCTTGATTTCTGCATGAAGCTCTGGGCAGGCTGGTACATATGCGTATACGGCTTTGCCACAGATCATGCCCAGAAACCCTAACAGTTACAAACTATGCATTGGTGGTCCTGACCTGAGGACCCCGATTTGACGGGGCGCAGTATAGAATGCGCGTTCTTGTCCGCGTCCTCAAGGTTGGCTTTTTTTCCCTTAACATTTCAGCATATCTTTGCTTTCCTTTGATTCTTCTGAGGCTTTAGGGCGGCCACTGGCAGAATTACACAAATAGAGTGTTCACAGCTCAGCAGTCCTTGGGTCCACATTGGGAGTTCTACGTGGGTGGCATGGGAGTAAATGCCAAGAAGAAGCCAGGACAGATCTGTTAACAGAAATTAAATGACTCAGGATATGGCTCTGAAAGCTTCCATTAAAAGGCTGGCGACACTTAAAAATTGTAATAGGAGAAGAGAAACGTCGATTTAAAAATTGCTAATAGTTTGAATTTGTGGGCCTTTTAAAAATACAACTTTTCACGTGTCTGCCAATTAGTATTTTTCATACTTTTAAAATTAAGAGGCAAGGTAGCCTTTAGGATGGAGTTTAGTTTTGCATTGGATTTTTTTTAAAAATTGAAGTCAGCAACAAATTTTCTTTGTGTTTCTACTCTGGCAAAAATAGGGTTTTAGAAACAGATTGAAAGGTGAGGAAAGTTTCAGCAAAATGTCACCTAAAACATAGCCTGTTCATCTACATTTATATCTTCTAAGGGATGCTGTCAGTTATCTTGGTACAATCAAAATCAATTTCATTGAATTCAGTGTGACTACATTGAATTTCCAAAATCTGAATAACTGTTTACTTACTTGAATTTCCAAAATCTGAATAACTGCCATATCAATGATCTTTTTTAAGATTTATGATCTTACTATTAATGCATAACCTGCTCAGGATTTCCATTAAAAAATTACAATGATTGAGAAGTTCATATTAAATATATTTAGAAGTATAGTCATTTTTTCCCCCCAGAAAATAGTCTCAATTTTAGCTTTTCAGGTGGCAGTTATTTCAAGTTCTGTTTTTGTCTGGTTAGAGGCAGGATACCTATCTGAATATACAGAGAAATAATTAATTTTCATTATTTTCCTTTAACTATTGGACATCAGAAGGTTAAGAACTATCCCTGCAGTTGCTTCCCCCTGGTCGTTCTGGCCACAGAGCCTGGTTTCTATACCAGAGCAATCTTTTCCTCCAGGAGGCGCCATACTCAACTAAGATCCGCGTCAAGTAATGGCCTCAGACAAGGCTTTCCTGGGACACAGTTATGTGTTCTTCCCTGCCTCATTGCCAGGACCATTATTCTCAGGGAAAAACAAGAGACTTGCTGGCTGCCAAGAGGAGGAATTTTGAAAAGAGCTGTGGAGCTGGAAGAAATGATTCTGACTGCATACGTCCCCTGGGATCTCAGAGAGAGCAACTCATAACAAGAGAAGACTTCAATTCCTTCTCCTTCCTGAAGAGCAAGGGAGTCATCCCCTTGTGGAGTAACAACAGAGATTTAAGATGGGAAGCAGCATTCCCCCCTACAATCAAGGAAGGGCTAAGATCTTTCATCTGTGATGGAGTAAGTCAGAAGATAACTGACATTTAATGGCAGTTGACTCTACTGAATCTGTTGGCGTTGCAGTAGAAAGAAGCCTACCCATCAAATTGTTATCCCTTTCATGTAGCTTTGGCTTCTTACATGACCTTCCTGAAGATGAGCAGACATGAGGCAATCAAGCTCTAGGTAACATTTCCTGAACACTTTCCTTGGGAGGATTGTTCCTCTGGTGTCTTGTCCTTTACAGCCTTCCTGAGAGCCACACAGGCTCCTTGGAGATGCAGGTTCTGAAAAACTCAAATAAATTACTTAAAGTTATCCTTTATAAACAAGTTGGAACAAAGGGTAAAGACCAAGACTCTTGAATCTAGACTCTGTGGTCTCTATGCTAAAATTCTTAGGTTGCTAAAATTCTCCCTCATGGTCCCAGCAAAATTAGGTAGTGGGTTCTTTGCTTTTGGTGACTGTTATAGTCATCTATGCTGCATAACAAGCCACCCCAAAACTTAGTGACTTAAAATAATAGTATCTTTTATAGTATTTCATTTTTTTTTTAAAAAAATAGTGATTTAAGAAGGGCTCAGCTGGGTAGCTCTGGCTCAGAATTTCTCATCTGATTGTAGTCACACAGTGGCTGGAGCTGGAATCGTAGATGGCTAGAAATCTGCGAGCCGGCCAGTCATCTCTCTCTTTGTATAGTATCCCAGACCTCTCCCTGTGGACTCTCCCTATAGGTTTAGTTTGTGCTTCCTCACAACATGGCAGTCCCAGGGTAGGACTTCTTACTGTGGTATCTTAGGGCTTCAGCATAAGTGTTTCAGCAAATTAGGTAGAAGTTGTATCTGAGATTGAGAGTTAAGAGGTATGCAGCTTCTGGCTTCTCTGATTGGAATCCTCCTTCTAGGACCCCAGTTTTTAGACCTAATGTGTTCCTGGAAAATATGCCATATGGTAGAGTTCTTCCTTGGACTACTAGGGCATTGTTGAAAAACTGCAAATGCATGCACTCATGTAACAAAAAGTGACACCTAATTCTGCGTTTGGCAAAAGAAAGACAAAATGAGAAAAGGCCAAAATCCGATGGCCGCCTCCTAGAGAAACCACAGAAATCACAGTCTGTAACTCATATAAAGCAATAGTTGGTGAAGGAGATGTGCCATGTCTGTATTACATTCTTAAATAGGTTTGTATATTGAGATCAATTCAGCCAGAAGCCAGATCCTGTGCATACGTTTCTGGAAAGTAAAGTATGTGGTATATGATCAAGGGACAGAAGTTGGTCTTAACAAGTCTTATTTATCTGGAAAATGTCCATATTAATTAAGGTAAAGGATAAATGACTCTCACAAAATATTTGAAAATACCATGGTGCAAATGAGAAAGGATGTTATATTTTCTTTATACATCAGTCCAGAATTAACTGGCAATTTAGAGTACGTGGGTTGTTAAGCTTCATGAGGTGCTCAGGGTGCCTTCGGTCTTGTTGTTAAGCCACCCTTTCATATGCTGGTATGTTCAAAATTGGTTCATTAGTTGTTTGGCTTTTTTTTTTTTTTAAAGATTTTATTTATTTATTTATTTGTCAGAGAGAGAGAAAGAGAGAGAGAACACAAGTAAGCAGAGAGGCAGGCAGAGGCAGAGAGAAGCAGGCTCCCCACTGAAGAAGGAGCCCAATGTGGGACTCAATCCCAGGACCCTGGGATCATGACCTGAGCTGAAGGCAGTAGCTTAACCGACTGAGCCACCCAGGCATCCCGGTTCATTATCTTTATGCTTTGCATTTGAGCCTGGGTGCCGGATGGGGAAATAACTTAGATAGAAAACAATTCAGTTCTTTTTTGGTGGATCTGACTCAGAATGTGCACACATCACTTTTGTTTGCACCCACTGGTTAGGACCGAGTTACATGCCTCTGCCTAGATCTAAGGAAGACTGGACAAGGTGATGTCGGCTTGGCAGCCGCGCATTCAGTTAAAATGTGAGATTTCTGTCTCTAAGAGGAAGAAGGGAGAATAGTATTAGGGGACCATGAACAATCTCTGCCACAAAATTATCCTGGCGTTACAGAGCCTCATGGAAGTGCTAGGTCAGGAGGTAATTATGCTGACGACATGATGTTCTCCTCATTCTCACTTTTGTCATCTGAACCACTGCAACCATATCTAGTTTGAGTATTGTTGGAGAATACTCAGGGTTCTGGCTGAGGGTCCAAAAGGAGTGGAGCCAGATAGCTCATCAGCTCCAGATTACAAGGCAAGCGTTTACTTGTGGTATTTCTATGGGACCACTTTGCCATTGATAGTGTTGCTTAAGAAATCAAGAAATATGTAGCTGTCGAGCATCTAACATATGCCAAGTATTGTTTTGGGAGCTCTGTTAGGTAAAAGGAGTGTGAGGTGATCTTTGCCTCTGCAGAGCATAACATCTACTTGGGTAGGGTCAATCTTGAAAAGATGAAGAGCAATGAGATCATAAATAATGATTTAACATCTTTGATGACTCATTGAGTGCTGGTCTGTTGAAGATCCATCTAAGGTCTTGGCTGGGTGGGCTGCCTTATGCAAGCAGAAGACAAGCAAAGACAGAACAACAACATTACTGAATGGGAAGGAGCTAGAGAGAGAAGGTACTCCAAGAGTGCGTGAATTGACAGTGCTGTTCGATCCAAATCATCTACCTGATTATCCCGACTCATGGCCTAGTGAGTTCTACGGAGAGTAGCACAATAGAGTCCAAGAATGAAAGGCATTCTCGGGTTGAAGTTCTCTTAGGGAATTTCCTGGAGAAGTAAATGTCACCTATCTTGGAGAATGGATAAAATGGAGAAAAGAAAGGGGATCTTTGAGGATAAAGAGACAAAAATGGGAAAGGGAGAGACATATTCTAGAACTTACCAGTTTTGCCAGTTGCCTGGACTGAAAGGTTACACAGAAACAGACTGGGAGGAACAAGGGCTGGCATCAGTTTCTGAAGGACTTGAAAGGCCTCGTGAAGAAATCTTTTTAATGTGCTGTCTGTTGTGGAAAGCAACAGGGTGGGCTTGGCAGCAGATGTTTTTAAATAACATGCTACACCTAGACAGTGAAGGCACATGACTTAGCTACATTAGAATTTAAATGTTAGCTGGGAGTTGCTAATCACAGTGGTTTCTTGTGGAACCTGGGGCACACACAAAAGTTCCATTTTGGAGATCTATATTTAACTAGCTAAGCATCTTTCACTGACTTTGGTCTTTGAGTGTTTGATCAGTTTCTGTTTATTGTGTTTAATGAGTCTGGTCTCACACAGCCTCCTTCGGGGCTTCCTAAATACGAGTGTCTTCAGCAGGGGTTCGCTGAGGCCTTCTCAGGCCTGCCTCTCCCTTAGAGGAGTGTGGGGGCTGTGGTAGCATTACTGGGTGTTGGCACAAGCCATGAAAAGATAGACCCGGGGCCTATACATGTGTGCTTTCATGGCCAAACTCAGGTACTCCTGTAACATCTGGGGACATCACCTTAAAGATCTGAAAAAGGTGATAAAAAAACTCGCTTGGAGTCCTTCTACTCTACCAATATTACAGAAAGGCAGAAAATAAGGAGAAATTGAGTAGAGGAGCAGGTGTAACCTGGTGCCTGTGTTTCTTGCACCTTTCCATAGGCCAATGAAAAGCATTTGGCTAGACATTTGTTTGATAAAAACATATATTGTGTGTATATTGGCACATTCCCAATGCCAAGCACAATGCCTGGCACATAGGAGATTCTTAATAGATTGTGTTGGACGATTGAATTAGTGATCATGTAAAATAGTTGCGGGACAAAAATCAACAAGAAAAATCATTAATTATGTGCCTGCTTGTGGAATAGCTTTTTTGTTTGTTTTGTTTTAAAAAGGTTAAAGGGGGGAGGGAGAAGTAAGGCATAAAGAAAAAAATGAGAAATCACTTCTAATTTCACTTTTCCAAGATAATCACTGTTAACATTTAGGTGTATTTCTTCCGTTCTTTTTTCTTTGTATGTCTTGGTCATATATACATTTTAGCTAATTTAAGCCTAGTACATAACCTGCAAAACAGAGATATAGATTACAGAATACTGCAGGGACTTATTAAGCTTTTTTATAAGACATAAAAAAGATATGCAAATCTATAACTATATCCTATATGAGTCACCATTAGCTTTTTTTGTGAAATGAAGTTTATTTATCCAAAAATCACTTAAACATTAATATTAAAACAATGAATGATATTTTTACACCCTTTTTACATTTTATTGGGTTAGGTCTGAGATATCTGATGTGTGAGGTTGATCCTTGAGCAACATGGGTTTGAACAACATGGGTCTACTTATATGCAGATCCTTTTTGATAAACACAGTACGGGATTATAAATGTATTTTCTCTTCCTTATAATTTTCTTCATAACATTTTCTTTTCTCTAGCTTTATTTTAAGAACGCAGGTACACTAAATATAACGTACAAAATATGCGTTTAAATCAATTCTCTGTTATTGGTCTGAGATAATGGTAAGTGGGTTAGTAGTAGTTAAGTTAAAAGTTATATATGAATTTTTGACTGTGCAGGGGTTTGGTACCCCAACCCCTGTGTTGTTCAAGGCTCAACTGTGTTTGATTTTACATTTAATTCGGATCCGCCGTATCCACATTTCAAGTGCTCCAAAGCCAGGCGTTCGCCCCACATGCTTGGAGCCTACTGTATCGAAACACATACTCCATGTTGTGCATATGCTCTTTTTTCCTCTAGATTTTTAGCAGCATTCAATTAAGGTCTACTTGATATTAAACTAAAAGAGAACAAGATTTAAAAAAAAGCAGATAAAAATTCGAAAGGTTTTGAAACCACTCAGTAGTGTGTGTACGTTAGTCAAACTTGACCTTCTCTGCTGAGGCTTTAACAAAAGCAAGAGGGAAGTTAGAGGTGTGTATCCTGATTGCCCCCGTACTGGTTATTTTGCTAGGACATGATTGCAGCCTCTAAGGATTGGCTTCTTAGAGGAGCCTTCAGTCCAGAGATCTAGGGAGAAGATAGCACTCAGGCCAGCAAAATATTTTAATACATTGGCATTATGTAAATTGGATGCTATCCTTGTTTTCCATGAGCCCTGGAAGGCTGTCCACATACTTGAAGTTCAATGTTTGAGCGTCCTCTGCTCTATCAGTACGCCAGGGAAATAATGGGCTTTTCTTAAATACGATATAAGGTGGCTTCTGTGAAAGGCATTTATTGTGCAGTCAGGATGTTTTTCCCTCCCTTTTCTTCTGCTTTCCTATCTAGCTGCACAGGAGGTACGATCAGGCGCCTGGGAGGGGCCTGGGGGAGGCTGGTATGTGCTCTCCCAAACCTTCACCACAAACCCAGGCTGCCTAAGCTGAAGCAGCCACACAGAGAGCTAAGGAAACTTTAAAAACTTAATTAAGGGAAAAAAAGCAAACAAAATAATACTATAGTGGATTTACTTCGTGCTGTAGCCTCGCCAGGGAAACCGCAGAGCCTGCGTTTATATGTTTCTTCTGTAAGACGTTATCTAATTAAAACAGGAGACCAGACAACAAGCTTTCTTCTAAGTTCATTTAAATACATGTTTATGTTTGTGTTTAAATTCCCTATGGGGTAGTGTAACGCTGATCCAAAGGCATAAAAGCAATTTGGTTAGGCAAGTGTAGGCCTTCATGAATACTTTTAGCCTTAAGTACTTAAGATTTAATCCCTCCCTTACCTCATACAAAAGCTGTCTACTGAGGCTGGGCAAACCCCATGACCTGAAGAGAAAACTTCCCTGTTTGGACTGATTCACCTCTGTAGTATCTTTTCTCTCCTGCCTTGGCCTTATTAACTCAAAGATTCTTATACCTGAGCCTTATTTTTGCTTTTTTTTTCCTCTCGATTATTTATGTTATTCTTTCAGATAAGGTTTTTCTTTAAAAAATTACTCTCTCTCTTTTCTTTTTCTTCTCTCTTTTTTTTTTAAAGATTTCATTTATTTCAGAGAGAGCAAGCAAGCACAAGCAGGGGGAGCTGTGGGCAGAGGGAGAGGGAGAAGCAGGCTCCCTGCTGAGCAGGGAACCCCGGGATCATGACCGGAGCCGAAGGCAGAGACTTAACCAACTGAGCCAACCAGGCTCCCCTTCTTTTTCTTCTCATACTACTTTTTTTTTTTTTTTTGAGAGCAATGAAAATATTTTACACTGTACTTCAATTTGGAAAAATTTTAGGTAATGGCAAGTTATCCAAAATATCCACATCATACATATCTGAATAAGAAGTTGCAATTTGGGGAGGTGAGATGTCATTCTCTGTCAGCTGAAGATACGGATTATGTTTTAGGACCTCACTTCTTCATGTGTGGTCCGTGGTCCGGCGACATCGGCATCACCTGGGTGCTTGTTAGAGATGCAGAATCTCAGGGCTTCCCCCAGTCAGCTGGATCAGAATCTGCATCTCATTAAGACACCCAGATGATTCGTGGGTACATTACAGTTTGAGAATCAACAACACAGGGCAAATGCTCTTTCCAGACAAATCGTTCTTCCCTCGGGCTCATCTTCTGGCGACATTATATACGTTCTTCAGTAAGAAGACTATATGGAAAACATGGTGTGTGCTGGAATAAGGCATTTCAAGTGGCCTTTTATGGACCGGTTAGGAGACTTTTCAATAGAGTAAAAAATGAAACATTACTGGATAATTTTTTAAGCCTTCCTTTAATTATGTCTGAACTGAATTTATAATGGTGCCGGGCTCTAATTAGGTTTTTTTTTTTTAAAGATTTGATTTATTTATTTGACAGAGATCACAAGTAGGCAGAGAGGCTGGCGGGGTTGGGGGGTGTCGCGCGGAAGCAGGCTCCCTGATGAGCAGTCAGCCTGATGTGGGGCTCGATCCCAGGACCCTGAGATCATGACCTGAGCCGAAGGCAGGGGCTTAACCCACTGAGCCACCCAGGCACCCCTCTAGTTAGGTATCTTATAAAGTGATTTGTTTTAATCTGTGAATCTGTTTAAATTGGGTATGTGTGAACAAATAAATTTCTTTCTTTTTATTTTTATTTATTTTTTAAAAATTTTAAGTAATCTCTACACCCCATGTGTAGAGGTTCAAACTTACAATCCCGAGATCAAGAGTGTCATGCTCTACTAACTGAGCCAGCCAGGAGTCCCCCCAAACTTTTCTTTAATATCATGCACCTATACATGGCACAGTAGACTCTCTCTGTTTCTTCTGCCACAGTACTCGAGAGAGGCTGTAATTCCAACATATATCCATAAAGGAAGATTGGACTTACATTCTTTTTCTTTTAAAAAATTTTGTTCTTGGGGCACCTGGGTGGCTCAGTGGGTTAAGCCTCTGCCTTCGGCTCAGGTCATGATCTCAGGGTCCTGGGATCGAGTTCTGCATCGGGCTCTCTGCTCGGCAGGGAGCCTGCTTCCTCCCCTCTCTCTCTCTCTCTGCCTGCCTCTCTGCCTACTTGTGATCTCTGTCAAATGAATGAAATCTTAAAAAAAAAAATTTGTTCATATGATCCTATTTGATCTTAGAAATGTATATTTCATCACCAGTTGCATATGTTGTGGCATACTTGAGAAAGTCTATAATTCCATCATATCTCCATTTTAAAATAATCTCAGGCTTCCTACTGGGCAGAGAGCCCAAGGTGGGGCTTGATCACAGGACCCTGGGATCATGACTTGAGCTGAGAGCAGATGTTTAACAGCTGAGCCATCCAGGCACCCCAAGAACAGTTGTTCTTAAAGAGATAATCTCTTGGAAATCTGCACCACCTTTACTGATTCAGGATAAATACTGCAAGATCTGAGAGACTCTCGGCATCAATGATAGGAACAGAACGTTTTAGTCTTGGACTTGTGTTGTGAAATCACTCGAATTGCTACTACTCATGCCACCTGAGAATGACAAATTAAGTGAAAACTAGTGGTTAGTCTCTGTCTGCCATTCTATAGTCATGATGATGAAGAAGGATCATTTATCTGAGGAACGAAGCACGGAGGCTGGGATAATTCTAGGGACTACATTATTCTGAACAAGTAATGTCTTAGAAATTGTTTCCAAGGTTCCATTAAGAGTGTTTAAGCAAAGTGACATTTGTTCTTTCTTCATAAAATAAGACTTTGGCAGTGAATGTTCACAGGATATTAAAAAATATATAACAGCAAATATCATAGATGTCTTAGAATTAGGCTCAATTTTAGAACAAATCATAATTTTTAAAATTACTTTATTTAATTGGATCTCAAAAGGCCTTTTGGATAGTACGATTTCAGTTAATTTAAGTTTCATACATCTGAGATTGATGTTATGTCTAAAGTGAGGTAAGTTTAGGGGCACCTGGGTGGCTCAGTCGGTTAAGTGTCTGCCTACAGCTCAGGTCATGATCCTGGGGTCCGGGGAGACTGCTTCTCTCTCTCCCTCTGCCCCTCCCACCTGGGCTCATGTGCCTTCTCTCTCTCTATCTGTCTCTCTCTCTCTCTCGTTGACTCTCTCCCAAATGAATAAGCAAAATCATGAAAAAAAAAAAATGAAGCGAGATAAGATTAAAAAGACCTACTTCTTAAAATAAGCGCATTTTCTTTTTTTTTCATTTAAATTTTTTATTTATTTCTTATTTTTTCTATAAACATATAATGTATTTTTATCCCCAGGGGAAGAAGCGCATTTTCTACTGGCTATTAGTTTATATCATCATCATCACTAACACTAATCAGCACTTTTTTTTTTTCTAAAGATTTTACTCATCTCTGACAGAGAGAAGGAGAGAGACCACAAGCAGGGGAAGTAGCAGGCACTTCAGACGCGGGGCTCAATCCCAGGACTCTGGGATCATGACTGAGCCCAGGCAGCTTAACCAACTGAGCCACCCAGGCGCCCCTAATCACCACTTTTCTTTCTTTCTTCTTCTTTTTTTTTTTTTTTTAAAGATTTTATTTATTTATTTGACGGAGAGAGACGCAGAGAGAGAGGGAACACAATCAAGGGGAGTGGGAGAGGGAGAAGCAGGCTTCCCGAGGAGCAGGGAGCCCAGTGTGGGGTTGGATCACAGGACCCTGGGATCATGACCTGAGCCGAAGGCAGACGCTTAAGGACTGAGCCACCCAGGCGTCCCTAATCAGCACTCTCTATGTGCTGTAGCCTAGCTAGTCTAAATCCTTTTGCATATTAAATTGTTAAAACACAGAAGAGGCTTTTGAGGTACAAAATATCATTCTCATTTTAAGAGATGGAAACAGACCCAGAGAGCTTCAACATTAGTCCAAGAGCACATAATTTAAAAATGGCAGAGCTGGAGTCTAACTGAATATAAATATGATTTAGTCACTTTAAATTTGTGAGTATGAACAACACATATTGTGAACTTACTCTAATTTGGGGGCTGGGGAAGACGAATGACTTTCCTTGTCAGATAATTATTTTTTTGTATTTGTTTATACATTTGCTTACCTTTGCTTTCTGCAGCTTAAAACCATAATGGCATTATGAAGTTGAAATCTTTGTCTGAATTTATCATTTAGAATTTTCTTCTTCAGTTTTAAAGAAAATTGTATAAATTTTGTCAAATTTATACAAAAATTTTGTCAAATTTATACAAACATTTTATACAAAATTTTTGTCAATTTTACATTATAATGTATATTATAATAAAAATTCTTTTATACATATATAATATAATGAGAAAGTAGATTAATAACTGCTCAGCTGCAAGTCTTGCCTTTGGTTTCAATGTGATGTTTTAATCCAATTTTATATTCTGTGGTCATAGACTTTACCCTCAAGACAATAGGAAAGCTTTGAGGGCTTTGAAGACATTAGCTGACTGTGTGATCATTTAAATGAGGGAAAGAGTTTCGGCAGGTGGATCAATGACATCGGAAAAAAGTGATGTACAAAAGAAGTTTCAACAAGAATTCCTCAACAAGAAGATAGGAAGAGCGTGAAAAGTGTTATAGATGTCTCTCCAGTCTTGAGTCTAGGTATACTGAAGAATGGTAGAGAAAGAGGTCTTTGGAGGAAAATGATGAGTTTAACTTGGACCTAGACTCTAAAGAGATGATGGGCTATCCAATTTGAACTTATCCTATGGTTAGATAGAAGGGAAGGCTGAAATTGTAGAGAGGTCAGTGGTGAGTGTGATTTGATAAGGTGTCTTGGCTCTTTTCCAGGTAAGGGTACGTTGGGAACCTCCAAAGTGGTTAGAATGAGCTTGGCCAGGTGGGGGCAGCAGAGCATCACCAATCGCTGGGGACAGCAGGACAAGACGGGGGCACTGACTCAAAGCTGATATTTGGACTGAGCCTTTTATATTAACATTTAGGAATGGGAAGAAGAACTGCAGCTAGCTAAGGACACAGAGGAAATGGGGCCCTAGAGCTGGGGTCACTTGCATAGTTCAGATGTATGGGAGCCAAAAGATTTGATTTCTAGAAGGTCAGGAGACAGTAGGTATATAAACCGAAACCAAATGTCTAGTGACTTTGAAGTAAGTGATTTTAGAAGAGTAGTGGGGCCAGTAATATATTAAAAGGGATTAAGTGGGGGAATAAGAATGGAGATGGAGAAATATGTAATTTTTTTTTCAAGTTTTCCAGCGAAGGAAGCAGAGTGATAGGATGGTAGTTTGAGGGGGAGGCAGACTAGATGGAGGGTTGTTGTTGTTGTTTTTTTTAAAGTATTCTCTTAAGTGTTTCTGAGCTGCATAGAATAATCTCAGAATAATTGAAGATACCAGTGAGAGAAAGAGTGAGTGGATAATTATGAAGCCACTTTGCAGAAGGATTGGGATATAATCAAGAATGCTGGTGGAAGTCTTGGGTTGGAGGAGAGTAGGAAGGAAGAAGATCAGGATAATGGAGATTTTGTGGATCTTTATTGAGAGGGCGCACTTTGTATAGGTAAGCTGTGTTCTGAGTGTTGATTAGTTACTTGGAGAGCTTGCACCATGTTCAGAGAGAAACACTCCGGCATATGGGGGATGTGGCATGTGGGAAGTGGGGGCAGCTCTGGACTGAGCTCTTCACCTCCTGTTCTGCCGTTGTGGATACGACCCAGAGTTCTATCCGTCTCTTTTCACTTTTACATTCTCTTCCTCAGAGACAATTTTTGCCTTTGTGGCTTAAAATATTGTTAGCTATGTAAAATCTCCATTCCCATGATCGTAGAAACTCTTTGGTATTGAAGTACTGGATATTTAGTAGCCAGTTTTTTACACAGTATCTTAGTATCTTGGGTACTTTTCCCAGAACTCACGTGTCTCCACGTTGGAAATTTAGACCAGAGGTTCCCAATCCTGCCTGCCCATTAGAATCACTGGAGGAGCTTCGAAGCAGTGTCAGTCCCTCACCCCACGCTCAGGGATTCTCATTCAAGTGGTCTGGGGTGGGGCTTGATTATCAATATATATATATATATTTTTTACTAGTTTTCCAGGTGATTGTAGTATACAGCCAAAGTTGAGAAGCAATGACACGGACCAATAGCAAATTCCACTGGTACAAAAAGCAACTTTTCAGGGGCGCCTGGGTGGCTCAGTGGGTTAAGCCGCTGCCTTCGGCTCGGGTCGTGGTCTCGGGGTCCTGGGATCGAGTCCCGCGTCGGGCTCTCTGCTCAGCGGGGAGCCTGCTTCCCTCTCTCTCTCTCTGTGCCTGCCTCTCTATCTACTAGTGATCTCTCTGTGTTAAATAAATGAATAAAATCTTTAAAAAAAAAAAAGCAACTTTTCAATGCATGATGTAGGGTTGGGCTGTCCCTTCAAATTCAATGTGACCAAAGTATGATGCATTTCCAAAAGCAGTCCCCCCACCCTCGACCCTGCACTGACTTTTCTGTCTTTGTCAGTTGGATCACCCAAGGGAGACCAGGGATACTCACTCTTTCATTCAGCCAGCTTTCCCATTTTCCCCCATCTGGTTTGTCCCTAAATCCAGCATCCTTCAAAGTCCCACGACTGTACTCCTAGAACTCCGCCTACCTCAGCCATCACCTCCTGGCTATCTCTTGGTAGTCATGGGTTCATTACAAGGCCCTTCTTTCATTTGAATGAAAGTAGGTATTAATTTTTTTCTTTTAACAGCCTATTTTGCACATGGCTGCCAGATTATTCTTTTTTAAGCACTGTTCTCACCATGTCCTTCTCGTTCAAAGTTTCTAGTAACTCCTTATTCTTACCCTCTAAATAGTGCACTGTGGGGGCATGTGGCTGGCTCAGTCAGTAGGGCATTGATCTCGGGTTTGGGGTTCAAGCCCCACGTTGGGCATAGAGCTTACTTTTAAAAAAATGGTGAACGGTGTTGTATGCTTTTTAGGACTCTCCATATTCTAAACCCATTCAAATTGCTAAGTCACTTCTCTGGTCTCAGTTTCACCAACTGTAGTCAGATGTTAAAAAATATGTATGTGTGGGGCGCCTGGGTGGCTCAGTGGGTTAAGCCTCTGCCTTTGGCTCAGGTCATTGTCTTAGGGTCCTGAGATCAAGCCCCGCATCAGGCTCTCTGCTCAGTGGGGAGCCTGCTTCCTCCTCTCTCTCTGCCTGCATCTCTGCCTACTTGTGATCTCTGTCTGTTTAATAAATACATAAAATCTTTAAAAAAATATGTATGTGTAAAATATGTGTTATATCTACCTACCTATCTATATCTATATCAAAACATATGTATATTCTTTTTAGCTCCAAACATTGTATTTTTTGACAATTTCCTACTACTGTCTGGACTATTCACAGTAACTAGCCTCTTCACAATTCTAACTAGCTTGACTTCTTCACTGTTTTAATGACACAAGTGCGATGTTGCTTCTTATGTTGTTTTTCTCTTTTGAAGAGCTGTCAGTCTTTCCTTCACCTGCCCATACTGTATCTGTCATTCAGGGCCCAGCAGAAATGCCAGTCACCTCTAACGTCCTCCTAGAAGAGCAACTGAGTATACGTCACACAACTTAAAATGAAATGCATGTTTCGTGTAGTTCCCAGTCCTTCGCTGCCTCCTTTAATATTTTCTAAATACTCTGTTATTGTTACATCTCTTTCTCTGGCTGTAACATTTACATAAGAGAATATTTGAAAACTTCCAAATGGTTGCACTTTTCTAATGTAAACTTTTGTTATGATTTTCGAATTGCATGTGTGGTGGTCAGAGCATTAGGTCTATGGATTTCCTGCTTTTAAAAAAATTCATCGAAGCTTTTCTTTATGATACGATCTACTTTGTTTTTGAAAAGATTTTATTTATTTGAGAGAGACAGGGTGCAAGCAGGGGGAGGAGCAGAGGGGAGGGAAAAGGACAAGCAGACTCTGCACTGAGCAAGGAGCCTGATGCAGAACTTGATTCCAGGAGCCCGAGATCGTGACCTGAGCTGAAACCAAGAGTCAGACACTTAACCACCTGAGCCAATTAGGTGCCCCATGAGCTAGTTTTTGATCAGTTTTTGTGAAGATTTCATGCAAGCTTGAAAATAATATGAACTCTTTTTTCAACAGCTTTTAAAAATAGTAATGTAAAATAAAATATATGTTATAAATAAAAGAGATAGAACCTATTCAGAATTGGAAAGTAACATCAAAAATCCTCCCAGAAGCAACAGTGTTGTTAATATTTTAAGTATTTATTTCTAGATTTCCTTTTTACCTTACGAAATTACTATTCATCTATCTGTCTGTCTATTTATCTATCTATCTATCATCTTCTGCTTTTGGTACTGGTGTTCAACAATAATTCAGATGCACTTTCTCACACTAAGTATCATCATAGGCATCATTTAAGAAAGCATATTAGATATTTCCATTGCATGTATATATATCATAATTTACTTAATCAGGTCCCTGATGTCAGACATTTCAATTTGATTCTGATTTTTACAAAGATAAATAATGTTTTGTACTTCAAATGTTAAGGTAATAGGCAGGAAAAATAGCATAGTCACTCCTTTCTGCTAACTATTAAAAATTCAATTAAAGGTATATTTTTCGGGCACCTGGGTGGCTCAGTTGGTTAAGCCGCTGCCTTTGGCTCGGGTCATGATCGCAGGGTCATGGGATCAAGTCCTGCATTGGGCTCCTTGCTCAGTGGGGAGCCTGCTTCTCTCTATGCCTCTGCCTCTGCCTGCCTCTCTGCCTGCTTGTGCTCTCTCTCTCTCTCTTTCTCTGATAAATAAATAAATCACATCTTTTAAAAAGACAACAAAAAAGTATATTTTCAAAAGTTGCAACTCAATTGGAAAAATAAAGGAAATTCATCATGTTCCAGGAAGAATCCCTAAGAAAAGGAGAGTGGATGGAACGTCCTTTAATTTCCTTTAAAAAGGAAATTCAGCTCAAAAGGTGAGTAGAAGAGTAGCGCTAGCAGCAGATGAGAGTGATTCAAAGAACAGGCCACGTTTGGGGAGATGGAACTAGGAGCAGCGAGGGTCCTGGAACCTAAGAAGGTGACTGTCCGGGCGCTACAGCAGGAGCAGCCAGGTGTGTCTGTACGCAGGTGACGGCGGTAAGTACAGGAGCCTGGCTCAGAGAGGTGAGTGCCCTTCGGTGGCTTGACAAGGGGAAAGGAATTTTTAGAAGTGGAACACTTCCCACTGAGATACCCAAACCGGCATGACAGCCTACTGGCACAGCCTTTCCTTGCCACTGCTCTCACTGAAAGTAGATGGGCAGACGATCCTTTGAGCTCACCTTGCCTTTCCCTTGAATAAAGCAGAGAGGATAGAAGCCCTAATACAGCGTCGGAGCCCAACAGTAGGTCCCCAATGACAATCACCCACATTTGAGGAGAACCAATATCAGGAAAGATAACGAACTTAAACCGAAGAACCTACACCTCAGGACACAGTTATAGACGAGCAGAACAGGGCTTTAGACGAAGTAGACAAGGACTTTTGGATAAGAGTATCCAAGAAGAGAAGAGAGGAGAGTGCATCGTTAACTAAGAACAGTGAATGAGACAGAAAGCTTAACGGGTGAGCTGAAGGGCCGAGGAACACACCGGGAGAGTCAAGGAATTTTTCCAGAACAGAGTACCAAGGGATACAATTATGTAAAGTAGAGATATTGGGGACTGATGTAAAGTCACAGCATTCATCCCGCATAAATTCCAGAAGGCAACAATGGAGATAAGAGAGGGAAGGTAAATTTTAAAGAAATATGATAGACCAGCATGACCCAGATTTGAAGGTCGCATACCCTCAGTTTGAAGTGGAACAGAATTAAACCGAAATAAAGCAAACCTAATAAACCCAAAGCACCAGAAGCCTAGTCCTAGGTTCGAAAATAAATGGAGGAAGAAGAAATGGGTAGTTGTAGAAGTAGTAGAAGCTGTGGTGAGGCAAGAGATTCATAAAAATTAATGTTAAACTGGGGCGCCTGGATGAATCAGTGGGTTAAAGCCTCTGCCTTCAGCTCCGGTTGTGATCCTGGGGTCCTGGGATCGAGCCCCGCATTGGGCTCTCTGCTCAGCAGGGAGCCTGCTTCCTCCTCTCTCTCTGCCTGCCTTTCTGCCTAATTGTGATCTCCATCCGTCAAATAAATAAATAAAATCTTTAAAAAATTAATGTTAAACTTAAATATGTATTGATTATTGAGGAAGAGTACTTTTAAGCAATATTCTGAACCCACAATTCCAACTGATAACCATAGGGGACTTGGCTGAAGGTAGGCTGGCAGGGAAACAGAATCATGCCAATGTTCTTATCTTAGAGGAGGACATGGCTACTGCTTAACTTTAAATATAGTTTGACCAATGTAAGAGTATAGATACACCTTTAAAATGCAAGAGTGATAACCAGAAATACCGGAATAGAATGTAAATCTTTCCATTTAGTAGTTCAATAAAAGGAAATACAGTAGAAGTAATCTGGACTTTGTGGTAAGCAGAAAATAAAATATGACGGTAGGGACTAGTTCAAAAAGGCACAATCAATATGAATAGGCTAAACTCATTTATGGAGAGAGTTAATAAAAGTAAATCTAGCTACAAATAATGAACAGGGGATGAAAGAGAATGATAGATGATGACTGACAATAAAAAGGTACCAGAAACAGGGGCGCTGGGTGGCTCAGTGGGTTAAAGCCTCTGCCTTCGGCTCAGGTCATGATCCCAGGGTTCTGGGATCGAGCCCCGCATCAGGCTCTCTGCTCTGTGGACAGCCTGCTTCCTCCTCTCTCTCTCTGCCTGCCTCTCTGCCTACTTGTGATCTCTGTCTGTCAAATAAATAAATAAAATCTTTAAAAAAAAAAAAGGTACCAGAAACAAACACTAATAAAAGGAGAGCAATTGCAACTATGTATTAATATCAGACAAAATAGAATTTAAGACAAAGTATTTTAAGGGTCCAGAGTAACTCATTGCTAGAAGGTACAAGATATAACAATCATAAATCTTTTTTTTTAAAGATTTTATTTATTTATTTGTCAGAGAGAGAGAGCACAAGCAGTGGGGAGCAGCAGGTAGAGAGAGAGGCAGGCAGAGGGAGAAGCAGGCTCCCCGCTGAGCAAGGAGCCCAAGGCGGGACTCAGTCCTAGGACCCTGGGATCATGACCTGAGCCGAAGGCAGATGCTTAACCGACTGAGCCACCCAGGTGTCCCAACAATTACAAATCTTAATATTCTGACATAACTGACTTTCAAACTGACTTTTCATCTAATTTAACTTCCAAAACATAGAAAGCAAAATCAGATATAACCAAATAGAGAAATGGACAAACCTACAATCATACTGGGCAACTCCAATGCTCTACTTTCTGAAACTGAAAATCAAGTAGGCAAAAACTTAAAAAATAGAAAATTTGAATAATTCAGCTTGATCTATGTTTCACATATATATTTTGTACCTGCAGAAGAGAAACAATGTATTCTTTTTCAATTCATTTATTTTTACTTTTTTATTGTTTTTAATTTGAATTCCAGTAAAGTTTCCATATAGTGTAATATTAGTTTTAGGCGTGCAATATAGCAATTCGACACTTCCCATACAACAGCCAGTGCTCATCACGTATCTCACCCATCCTCCCCTCCCTCCCCTCTGTAACCACCAGTTTGTTCCCTATAGTTAAGAGTCTGTTTCTTGGTTTGTGTGTCTCTCTCTTTCCCCCCTTTGCTCATTTGTTTTGTTTCTTAAATTCCACATATGAGTGAAAGTATATGGTATTTATGTTTCTCTGAGTTATTTCACTTAGCATTGTACTCTCTAGATCCATAGATCCATCCATGTTGTTGCAGTGGCAAGATTTCACACTTTTTTTTTTAAAGATTATATTCATTTAGTTGAGAGAGATAGAGAGAGTGCACACAGGGTGGGGGACAGAGGAAGAGGAAGAAACAGACTCCCCGCTGAGCAGGGAGCCCAATGCGGGCCTCGATCCCAGGACCCTGAGATCATGACCTGAGCCCAAGTCAGAGGCTTAACCAACTAAGCCACTCAGGCATCCCAAGATTTCATTCTTTTTTAATGGGTGAGTAATGTTCCATGTATATATGTACTATATGTTCTTTATCCATTCATCTACTGATGGACGCTTGGGGTGCTTCCATAATTTGCCTATTGTTGATAGTGCTGCTTATAAACATAGGAGGGCATATATCCCTTTGAATTAGTGCTTTTGTATTCTTTCAGCAAACACCCAGTAGTGGAACTACTGGATCATAAGGTAGATCTGTTTTTGACTTTGTGAGGAAACTCCATACTGCCCCAACTCCATTACTGGTTATTGTGAAACAACATATTCTTTTAAGCATACTTAGAACCTCAAAAAACTGTGTAAGCAGGCTCAAAGGAAATTTGAAGAATTCCTTTTCCCAACAAGTTGATAAATTACAACTTTTCTGTTGATTATAATGCAGTAAAATTAGAGAACAGTTATGAAAGAGAAGTAAACATCATTTTTTACATCAACTAAATAACTTTTGGGAAAGGAGAATATAGGTGTAAGTGATGAACTATTTTGAACAAAATTCACATTGTATGGCCAAAGCAGTGTCCAGCAATCATTCTTAAGGTTTGCTTTTTTTTTTTTCTTAAGATTTTATTTATTTATTTGTCAGAGAGAGAGAGAGGGCGCAAGCAGGTAGAGTGGCAGGCAGAGGCAGGGGAGAAGCAGGCTCCCTGCCAAGCAAGGAGCCCAATATGGGACTCAGTCCCAGGCTGCTGGGATCATGACCCAAGCTGAAGGCAGCCACTTAACTGACTGAGTCACCCAGGCGTCTCTTAAAGTTTGATTTCTATATTAGTGTTAACTTCTAAAAAATTTAATGTGTTTTTTCCCTATGTAAGATATTTTCATTGCTCAAAAGTTGAAACTATATAAAAATGTAAACCTAGGAGTATCTCACTTCCATTCCTAGCCCCTCTGCCTTGCCTCTCACTGAAACTCATCCCCATAGGTAACTTTAAAAAATCATTTTTGGTTTATTTTTTTGTATGAGGGAAGTATCATATATTTTCTTTTTCAATTCCCGTTTGTGCAAAAGCTTGCCTACTATATCAGACATCTTCCTCTTAACTAAGATGATGGATTTTGTGTTGAGAAATCCATTGATCTCTGGGCTGTCTGGGTGGCTCAGTCAGTTAAGCATCCAACTCTTGATTTGAGCTTAGGGTCATGAGATTGAGCTCCATGTTGGGCTCCACGCTAGGCATGGAGCCTCCTTAGGATTCTCTCTCTCCCTCTCCCTCTGCTCCTCCCCACCTCTCTAAAAAGTTAAAACAAACAAACAACAAAAAAGGAAATCCATTGATTTTATTATTATTTTAAAATCAGAAATGGGTGTTGAGTTTGTTTTCAGCTTCTGGGGCAATGGTCATTTTTTTCCTCTTAGGAAATATTAGTATCATTAGTATTTTAAATTATTACATATGACAGTTTATCTCAAGTTGGTTAACTTTCCACCCTCATTTATCAGTAATTGTAAACATTTAAAACATTCCTTATAGTTAGATATTTCTGTACAGGTATAAGAACATTTAGTGCCTCTGATATACAACATACTTCAGAAACTTAGGAATATACTAAATGAAGACTAGTGTGTTTTCTAAACTGACTTCCAAAGAATATACTCTCCATGAATGTATTTGCTTCTTCCATTCTTTGAACTGTTATGTTTAAGCTTGAAATTTTGGCTTTCAAGAAAATCTGCTTCCTTACCATTGCATTTCCATAGTTAAGAGATACTCAGACACCAAGTAAAAGGGTTTAAAGTAGTCCTTCCTCTTACACTTTCACCTTCACGTAGTGATGTTCTTATTTAGGACTCCAGGGTAAAGCATAAAATGAAAGACCATTTGTGGTGCTGTTTGGGGAAACTATAGGTAGTGACTGTAGTTAGATCCAACTTATTCATCTCTCCAGGCCTCTAAGCATGTGAAGGTCGTTTGAGTCAAAGATGTATCTTGTTCCAGGCATTTAATTTTTCATTATTCTCAAAGGCTGAACGTGTAGAATTTAGTAGCCCTAAGTTCAAAAATGAGCCACTTATGCAACAAATCCAAGCCTCCAGGTGTGTTTCCATACCTAATGACATAAAACAGTTTCCAGATCTTTCACTACTCTCCCATTCACCAACCCTCTCTCATTCTGCTGTAACCTTATTCGCTAATAAGAATTTTTTTCAACATATTCATGTGAACACTAGAGAATAATACAAAGTAACAGTGCAGTATGCTCCACACAGGTGTTTCTTCTCTTCTTTCAGTTTACTTTTTCTTTTTTTAAATTAAATTAAAAAATTTTTTTCATTGCATTTTTTATTGATTGCAAGAAAATATTGAATAGCTTTTTCTGATGCACAGAAGTACACAATTAAAAGCTAAAACAAACAAACAAACCCAGTGACACAAGTAATAGAAAGCTGTAGCCTAATATAAAGAAATAGGAAATGTAAATGTACAGGGCGCCTGGCTGGCTCAGTCAGAAGAGCATGTGACTCTTGATCTTGAGGTTGTGGGTTCAAACCCCACACTTGGTGTAGAGGTAACTTATTGCCCCCCCAATTTATTTTTTCTTATTCACTGTGTTTTCTCTGTCTCCTTTGACCTCAAAGTTCTCTATCTGCTTGTCCAGAAACTTCTCTAGCAGCCTCTGCTATGTGTGTGCGGGAGTTGGTCTGCACAAGTACCACACTGCAGAGAGCATCTGCTGCGCTGATCTTCTTTATGGGTATGGGTATATCGTGAAGGTTATGTTTTGTGTGCCCTGAAAGGCTTATGTGATGTGTTCAACACAGAGTTTGGAGGAGTTTCCCCTTTCTCTTAAAAGTCCTTTCAGAGCAGGGGTGCCTGGGTGGTGCAGCCAGTTAAGTCACTGGCTTTTTTTTTTTTTTTTTTTTTTAAAGATTTTATTTATTTGTTAGAAAGAGAGAGAGAAGGAGCAGGGTAGGGGAGAGGCAGGGAGAGAAATAGGCTCCCCACTGAACAGGGAGCTGGGTGGGGGGTGGTGTCAATTCCAGCCCCCTGGGATTATGACCTGAGCAGTCACTTAACTGACTGAGCCCTCCAGGTGCTCTGGAACTGACTCTTGATTTCAGCTCAGCTCAGGTCTTGATCTCATGAATCTGAGCCCTGCACTGGGCTCTACCTGGGCGCGGAGCCTATTTAAAAAAAAAAAAAATCTTTCAAAGCAGTGATTTCAGAATGGATATGTGTCTGCTTCTACTTTTACAAAACATTTTGGAGGAAATCTGGGAGATGTCGTGATTAGATTAGTAGAAGTAGGAGATACTGAAAATTACCTAACCCAGCATTTGGCATGTAAGACAATCCAGCACAGAGTGGTTGAGTGACTTGCTTAATAACACACGGGATAAAGAAACACATGGAAGAAGGATAAAGGAAAGGCCTACATGAAGTGTACTGATCCAGATTAGTAGCCAGGAATAAAACTCAGATCTTATTTTCAATTCATGTCTCTTTTGACCACAAGAGGAAAACTGGTCAGCCTAAATTGGAAGCTCAAGGAATAAGAGAAAATTTTATCTTCAAAACATACCTCACTGTCCAGCTCATTGTAATAAATAAATAAATAAATAAAGGCCATCTGTCATTATAGATGTTATTACTTGATTCCTCTTCCAAGGCCTAACTGCTACATCCTGGCTTCTCTCTCACCCATCATTTGCCATTTCTGAGTATTGATTGCCCAATGTTCTGTGGCCTTTTTCTGCTCCCTTTAGACTGAATTAAGTCTTTTATTGTTATTTTTTATTAATTCATTGGCAGAATGCTTTTCCCACATTTTTATAAGAGCTTTGGCTCTGAAAGAAATATTTATTATACATGTAATTTAGCCCCAAAGGAAACCAGAAAAAAAGTAAACTGGAACAAGAAATTAATTTTCAGTTTATAAGGATATTAACAGATGAAGTGTGGTTAAAAAAATTTCCTGAAGTAAAATAACCACACTGCCATCAGTTCTTGCCATTAATGTGGTTTGTCATAATACCAAATTAAATCCATTTTTAAAAAAATGTTCTGTGCTCTTTTAAACAAGTATTTTTCCATATTTTAAGCTGAAGGAAAAAGTCCATTCAAGGTAGTCAATATTAGAGTACTTACTATTTGTCAGGCACTGTAGTGGGCCCTGAAAAGGATACCAAGATGAGTAAGTCCCTGCCTTTGCTAGCAGGGTGTGGGCCTTCCTTGTCTTTCAAAAAGTCTTTGCACAGAAAAAAGTCTTTGAGGGAATCATATAAATTCCTATTCTCTTGCCCCTTCATCACCAGCAGGTCATATGAGTCATTTGATCCCTCAAAATAACGAGATGTCTGTCCTCATGGAATCTGTATTCTAGGGTGTGTGGTGGCGGGGGGCAGACAATCAGCAAGTAAGTAAAATTTGTGTTTTAGAGGAAAATAAAGCAGGGGGGAGCCTAAGGAGTTCTTGGCATGGTGATGTAATTTCAAAGAGGGTCTTTGAAGGGAGGGTCTCAGAAGGGGCAGTGAAGTAAGGAGCTGGGTGAAATGAAGGTGTTAGACAAGATGAGATATACGTGGTGGAGAATTCGAAGCATAGGGAACAGCCAGTGCCAAGCCTTCAGTTGGGAGTGTGCCTGGCCTGTTCAAAGATGACCAGTATGTCTGCAACTGGACAATTAGGGAGAAAGCAGTAGGAGAAAATTTAGAGAGCTAAGAAGTCAAGAGTGGGTTTTCCTTAAGGATTTTGTTGAGCAGAGGAGTAACATGATCTAATTCACAGTTTAGGTGGATCATGACCAAAGCTGATCCTGGCCAGAAGCAAGTACCCAAGAGGCTACCACAATATCAGGAGGTATTGACTGGAGAGAGAGAGAGATGGTTGTGATTGAGGATGGGGAGAAATGGTCGAGTTCTGCATATATTTTGTTGGTGGAGCCATCAGGATTTGCTGAAGGACCAAATGTGTGATGGGAAGGAAGGAAGGAAGGAGGACAAGTTGCCACCAGCGTTCTATAGAGTAGCAGCACTCTCAGTATCACCTTTGAAAAAGGCAGAGATTTTATGTTTTCAGCTAGGCAATTTAATCAGCCTCTCCAGGATAGCGGCCCTGGAAACAATACATTTAAACTGTTTCTAGGGGCTGCTGGGTTGGCTCAGCCGGATTTCCACTCAGGTCATGCTTTCAGGGTGTGAGATCAAGCCCCGGGTCGGGCCCTGCACTCAGAGGGAGTCGACCTGAGATTCTTTCTCCCTACTCCCTCTGCCCTCCCTCCCACCCCCCTTTCAAATAAATAAATAAATAAAATGTTGGGGCGCCTGGGTGGCTCAGTTCTTAAACACCTGCCTACCGCTCAGGTCATGATCCCAGGACACTGGAATCGAGCCCGGCATGGGGCTACCTGCTTAGGGGGAAGCCAGAACTTTCTCTCCTGTTCCTTCTGCTTGTATTCTCCTCTCTCTATGCCTCTCTTTGTCAAATAAATAAATCTTAAAAAAAATGTTCATCTATGATTCTTCTGCAACCAAGCTGACGAGCTAATGAAACCTGCTGGCTCACGGCTCACTTGAGTTCAATGAAAGAGGCTGCACCTTCAGGGTACCATTTAGGAGCACAGCACTGTGCAAAGTACGTGGGTAGATGGGCTCCTGAATGGCGAGATTAATCCTAATCCCACTCTGATTCCTCTCGGACAACACAGGAATTTGTAAGGTAACTGAAGTGGGGGTAGCTAACCATGGAAGACTTTCTCTTCCGGGAAGAGGATTTGATGAAGGCTTTCTCAGGTTTTTATCAGCAGAGAAGGGTGAGATGAATGGAAAAGAGGATGCGGCGTGACTGAGGGGGTGACAAAAGGCTCACGCCAGTCCTGTGGTCTTCTGCCTCTCTCGTTGGGACAAGTTGGGCTTTAGCAACCTGACCCGACCGCAGGTACATCTACACCGAGACCACGCCCCCTCCAGGCAAGAACCCGCCCACTTCCACGTCAGTCTCAGCAGCTCGGTTTCCGGAAGGTCCTGATTTTAGAGCGGACCAAACCGGATGAAGGTCGCGCGCCCTCTTCCGCTAATACCCGGCTTAAAAGTGCAGTAGGGCCGCTTCTTTCCTTTGCGCAGGCGCGGTGTGCGGTCCACGCGCGGGGCTATGCCGGCCGTGCACGTCTCGCGGGTCCGGGCCTTGTACCGGCGCATCTTGCTGTTGCACCGGGCTCTGCCCCCGGACCTCAAAGCCCTTGGCGACCAATATGTGAAGGACGAATTTAGGAGACATAAGACCGTTGGTTCTGACGAGGCCCAGCGTTTCTTGCAGGAATGGGAGGCAAGTGAATGCCAACTTTTCTTCGTCCCAGACCCTAAAAGATGCCCCTGTTTGTCCCTGTGAGAGACAGCCCGTCCCTGCTGGTTTCCCCGGGCGCCGCGCAGGATTCAGCAGCGGCAGCCTGTTCCGTTTGAATGAAACAGTGCAAAGCTGTTCAAACAGTACTTCCCAAAGTTACATCCCGAGCCCGTCTTTCTCCACGGGTTCCGGGCTGCAGCTGATCCCGTTACCTCGGCGTCTCCAATACAGTTCCTCCTTTTAAACTCCTGCGCGTGCCAGGCACCGGAGGGGTGAGAATGGCAGCTTTACGAAACTGAATAAATCACGTCAAGTAGCTTTTTGCCCCTCCAGTGCCTTGCACAGCGCAAGCTCTTGTTAATAAGTGAATGGTTTTCTCATTATCTAGTTTTCAGATTTACAGGATTGTTTCCGTAATTACTATTTTTTTAAATTTCCGTGCTCTTTCTTGGGTCTTAATGTTCTCAGTTGACTGAGACAGGTATCGGATACGACCATAAGCGGTGGAGGAGAAAAATGCTCAGAGTTAAGTCAGGCGAAAGTTGATTTCTCCGGAGTCTCACGTTGAGTTACTTTGTTACATTGTCCTGTCTCCTTGCCCTAAATCTTAGACACCTGCATTAGCGATTAACTCTTTGACTACTCCCCACCCCCTTTCTGAGTGAGGGAATAAGAGTATTTCGTGGGGTTGTGGGCCTAGCAGCATTGCTCTTAGATATGATTTACAAATACTAAGAAATGAATGGAATTGGAAATTAGAGCGACATCTCAGGTATTTGAAAGCAGGAAGCAGTGTCGATAAAAGTACAGGTAAGCGATTATTGGAAAGCCCCCAAAATTGGTGGCTAGACTTTTTATTATTATTTTTTTTAATTTATAAAGTTTTTGGTTAGGGTGAAAACAGACCTTTTTTTACTGTATCTTAGATTCTCGATTGTAGCTTGCAAGAGGGTTATTTAGGACAATCTTGAAATTTAGAACTTTAAAATCATGTGTGTGAGCAGTAATTAGCCTGTATGGAGCCAGGGGAAGTTGAATCTTAAATGCAAATTGCTTTCTTTTAATATGGTTACTTGGTATTAGAGCGAGAAGAACTGAATTCAAGTTCAGATTCTGGAATTTGTTAAATGTCAGTATCACTTAATTTTCCCTAGTCTTCTTATTTGTGAAATAATAAGTATTTATGCACCTCTAAATTAGTGTATGTAAATTCATTTAAAGGCGCTTTGTAAATTGCTAATTGCAGCGAGTCTGTAAGAAATTAAGAATGTTTAAGTGACATCTTTTAAGCCAGGTCAGTTTGTGGCAGGACAGGAAGGAGAGGCTAGCTTTGTTTGAGAAGAAATAAGGGCACTTTGAGAGTTCTAAAGTATAAGAACTTGGAAGCTTTTTAGCAAAAGAGTAGAGACTCAGAATAAAATTGATAATAGGCTGGAGGAGAGAGTATGGGTGAATGTGTTGATTGAGGAGGTTTGGTATCAGGAATTCAGCTTTTTTTTTAATTTAATAATTTTATACTTACAGAAGAATTAAAGAGACAGTATGAGTTTTCCTCCATACATCTACATCCACCTTCCCTGTATATAAACATGTATGTAACCATGGTGCAGTTATCAAAAAGAAATTGACATAAAGAAATTAACATTGCTGCAGTGATGGTAACTACAGGCTTTATTCACATTTTGCCAGTATATCCAGTAATGTTCTTACTCTGTTGCAGGATCCAATTCAGGATCCCACACTGCATTTAGTCATCCTGTCTCCTTAGTTTTCTCTAGTCTGACAGTTCTTCAGTCTTTTCTTATCTTTCATAAGTCAAGTGTTTGACACTTTTTGACTATCTCTCAATTTGGATTTTTCTGTTTTGTTGTTGTTGTTGTTCTCATGATTAGATTGATGTTGTGCATTAGTGGGAGGGATAACAAGGGTGAGGAGTTTTTCTCAACATACCATATCAGAGGGCACATGTTATCAATACAACTTACTACTCGTGATGTCAACTGTGATCACTTGTTAAGTTTCTCCACTGTAAAGTCACTGTTTTTTTGAAATTAAAGGGAGAAACTCTGAAACTGTACAAATATTTTGTTTCTCTGATTTTGCCAACTAGTTTTAGCATCATTGATGGATCTTGCCATTGTGTTCTCTTGGTGATTTTCTATTTCTCTCATTCCTTTTGAACTTATTTATTGGAAAGTTTCAGTAGGTAAGCCATGTCCCTTCTTCCCCATTATTGATCTAACATTTACACTTATTTTTTGGAATGAAGAAAAGTGTATTCTGTGGGGCTAGGGCTCTGTAGTTAATGAGTTAACAGCTGGGTAAAGTTCAGTTTAAACCTAGTAATCTAACTGTTTGGATAGAGTATTAATTCTCACAAGTGTAAGGCAGCTCAGTCTAAGTCTGGGAGTTGGAAGGAGTGATGTGAGCTCTGCCAAGAGAGCTAGTTTCTCTTTTTTTCAAGGATGAAGGATAAAGAAGATTCTAATGATTTGGAGGGGAGAAAATACTGGCTAGGGCGGTGATACTGGAAAGTGATATCCTTCAGTCTTCTGGGCTTTTCCCTCCTATGAGTTCTTCAAAACATCTAATTTATGATTATGTTATACCTGTTGTGACTAGTTATGGCCTGGATTTCTGTTGTTTTGGTTAATGATGATGACATATTTGGCACACATGAGTATTACTAGCTTGATGCCTATGTTTCTGTCAAGCTAATTGAGAGTAACACAGTTGTGGACTTCCTGTGCTTTGTGGAGTTTGGGTTTTGATACTCTCTCACTTCTAAAATTACTTACGAACTTGAATGGATTCTGAATTTGTTGTACTTTACGGGGCAAACTTAGGAATGGGTCCCACTGGAGAAAAGAGAAGGGAAAGCTCAGGCATCTTAGAGGCCCCAGCATTAGGAGGAAGGTTCTCTGTTTCTTTCATTTGTAATCACGGAAAACCATGACAAATGATAGAGGGAATTCAGCTGGGGAAGTTTCTGTTCCAGGACCACTTAGGGGAAGGTAGGAGAAAGTATTTCATTTTATCTTAAGGATAAAAATGTATATGCTTATTTACAGAGTAAATAGTGAATTTATATAGTATTTTACCACAAGAGAAAAAAAAATGGAGGTTCAGAAGAGCTGTTGGAAATATTTGAAGGAGAATGTTTGATATCTGGTTGGTAAAATATTTATTGTAATCTTAAGTCTTTTAGGAGGCAACTGTTAGAAGTGGAATTGGGTCTGGGTAGATCAGGGGTCTTATTTATTATTGCATTTTAAAAGTTCTAGCTGCTCAGTTTTGAAGAAAAGCTGATTTAGGTAATACTTTCCATTTTTTTCTCTGGTGTCTGTCCGGTTGTGGAGAGAACTTCTTACCACTTATTTTCTGGGAAATTAGAATAAGTGCTTAAGATTAACTGGCAAATAAAACATGTTTGTGATAGAATGTGAGATGAAGGGTAAAAGAGTGAGCTCTCGGGAGCCACTCTGAAGAGACTCCATACGTTTAATTTTTCTTTTCTGCCCTATTTGTTTATGTCTCCTGCTTTCTTGCCTGGTTTCTTTTGCTTTGCTTAAGGAACTGTTTTGCTCTGTGTCTATAGTTTATAGATGTTTACAGTAGAACTTGTTTCTGGAAAAAGCCAAATGGCTTACACATTCTAGAAGTAGATATTGATCACTTATTATTGCTGGGCAAAGTGCTAGGCATACAACAATTGTATTTTACTTTGACGTGTCCAAGATTTAGTTGTGTGTATTATACAATTATAATACAGTATGAATGTGTGTCTGTTAAATGTGATGGAGCAGGTAGAGAATGGAGGAAGTTGAGGGCCACATACAATGTCTGAGCTGAGCCTTGAGTAAGTCAAACTTACCATGTCATGAAAAAGACTTTCTAGGCAGAGGGAGTAACATATGCTGAGGTAGTGAAGTAAGAAACAGTATGACTTTTTCCAGGATTTCCAGTAACGTGTTTAAAATTTAGTGTCTAAAGTGAGCAATTAGGAAGAAATAAAGCTAGAGAGGTGGGAGGAGACAGAATATTCTGCTAAGGACTTTAGATTTTTATTTAGAATTACTGAAAGATTTTAAGCAGTGGTGAAATGATTCAAATTATATTCTAGAAAGATCACTTTAACAGCAATATAAAGGAATGATTGAAGAATGAGTCAGATTGAAGGTAGGGAGAACTGTTAGGAGAGTTGTAGTAGAGATGGTATCTATCTTTCTGTCTTTATATATGTTGAGAACGTAGGGTATGGATGTGTGTGTTATCTTTTATAAGGCAAAAATGGGACTTAACTTGAGGACCCACACAGGATTAGTGAAAGGGAAGGAAATAGAATGGAAAACTCTCAGGTTTAAGATCATGATACCAGTAACCAGACTAGGTATTTAGAAGGAGCCAGGTGAAGAATGAGTATGGTATAGTACATTTGTGGTAAGCATTCTGGTGGGACAGTCAAGTGGAGATGTTCTGAGGTATATATTATTTTCATAATCAGGAGAGATATTGTAGCTGGAGGTGGAGAACTGAAATTCCTTTTCTGTAGTTAGTTGCTGGTTCAAAGTTGAGGCTGAAAGTGCCCAGGTTGGGTAAACTGTGGGGGAAGGTATTGAAAGGTAGACCACTAACATTCAGGAGTTAAGAGAATGAAGGTAGTAGTATGGTGCTGGCACTGTTCTGTTCTTTTCTTCTGTATCTGGTTGTTTCTGGCTCCTTCTGCAAAGGAACATACTTGTGTCCTTCTTGTGTTTAATTCTTTAGATTTGTATGGTGGTCTAGATATCACATGTAACATTTAATGCTTTGTTGTATTTGTTGGAGAAGAGGAAGGGCTTCATATTTCCTGTAACCATCCATTTGTAACTCACATGAGTATCTTTGTCTTATTTAGGACTTTGAAGTAGATCATCAGATAAAACATGTATGATTAAGTTGCCTGTTGCCTATATTTAAAGTTTCCTTAACTTAGGATAATTAGGCTTGGATGGGTATTCCTCAGTTCTTATAATTGTATGCCTTTCTTGCCTAATTTGGGGACCTCATTTTGTTGCCTTTGAACATTCTGATTTGTAGTTTGTATTTTAGCTGCAGAAGAAAAGGAATGAATTACCTCTCTGTTCAGTAGACAGATCATATATGTCCAGGATGCGTCTACCAAGGATGAGGGAGTCATTTGTGAACCTCTCAGTTGTACGTTTATTCAGCATGTTTCTCAGCGTAGAGTTTTTGTGATAGTTTGTTAGATGTGATGGTTTACTGAATAGTGATGTATGTTTTCTACATTAAGATTTACCTCTTAAAATTTTTTTAACCATATTCTGGTCCTTATCTAGTGGTTGAAAAAGGGATGAAGGAGAGAATATGAAACTCAATCATTGGAACATAAAACATTTTTTTTCCATTTCTTAGCATTTGGCTTTTCAGTGATACTTTTAAGATACTGTTTTTATTTAGGAATATTTAACTTTTATTGGTGTCATGAGATGTGTTCTAATAGTACTTGTGTTATAAAGGTATTTTAAAAATTCTGATTTGATCAATATTGTCTATATTGATGTTGTTACCAAAACATAGAGGTCTGTTTTATTTAAATGATTTAAAATTTATTTGAACTTACAGATTTAAAATACTGGTGATAATATAATAATAGTAATATACTAGTGGTTATAGTTCTAAAATAGATCTCTACACCCAGTGTAGGGCTTGAACTCAAAACCCTGAGATCAAGAGTTGCATGCTCTACTGACCGAGCCAGCCAGGAGCCTTAAAAAAATAAAATAGATCTGTACATGTGTACAGATAACACATAGTCTTAAAGATTTGAAATAAGTTTTTGCATAGAATTTAAGAAGATAAAGGATTGTATACATGGAGTTTTACTGGTTTTACCTGTTTTTAAAAATATATTTTACAGTTGCTTAATAAGAACAAATGTCTGAAATTTTACATAAATAGTATCCAAATTTTAAAGGGAGCTTCAGATTGCTGTAGTAAACTCTTATTTTTTTCAGTTAATATACTTAAACTTAAAAAAATCAAAGTAATGTTATGTGATTAAAAAATTAATGTGGGAGGGTTTATAATAAAGAGCAGTATTTTCTATTCCTTATCTCTTTTTAAGGTGACATTTTTCTTTTTATTTTTGATGTCTTTTATGTTTCAAATATCTTGTGAATTTCGGTTTTCTGTCCTTATTTACAAGAAAGCAATAAGAAAGAGAACTCTGCCTACATATAGGCCTTGTCATTTGGAATGTTACTTTTAGGCTTAGAGTTTTCATTTTCTGCCTTAGATTTGCTTCTCACTCCTGATTTCCTTACCTACATGGTATTTGTGTTCAGTTGGTTCTGGCAGTTTGGCTTTTTCTTCAGCTCTGTACTCTCTTTTCTGTTCTAAGCTGTAGATCCTAAATCTGCACTGTTTCATGAGTTCACTCCTCTACCTGCTTCCTGTCTTGAGAAATTCACCGAAATCTGTTGGTGGCTAATTCCTCCATTTTTGTTCTCGGTCATTATGGATTACTCCTTTTGAAAATCCTTTACTATCCGTTCAAAGGGGTTTTGGGAGGAGAGGAAATAAGAAATATGCCTCTATGATTTCTCCAGTATATCCTCTTAAACTGAAACCCCAGTTCTACCATTTTAAAGAGAAAGTAACTGAGGCTTATAGAAGTAAAATGACTTGTTTGGTATCACAGAGCTAGACAGGACCAAAGTCTTATGTTCTTACTTCATGAAATTAATGTTTCCAAAAAACTATTAAGCTTTTGCAGTATAAAATGGCTATCAATAATTCTTTTTTGAATTTTGCTTGCTATAATTTGTGTATTTGCTTCTCCATTTTTTGTATTTTTCCTAAGGGAAAGAGAAGCTGCCTTTTTTTAAAAAAATATTTTATTTATTTATTTGGCAGAGAGAGACAGAGAGGGAGCACAGGCAGGGGGAGTGGGAGAGGGAGAAGCAGGACTCCCTGCTGAGCAGGGGGCCCAATGTGGGGCCCTATTCCAGGACCCTGGGATCATGACCTGAGCCCAAAGCAGCTGCTTAACAACTGAGCCACCCAGGTGCCCTTGGAGAGAAGCTTCTTAATCATATTTTTATTCTGTATACCTCTAGCGTAATAAAATGTTTAATTATTGTTTAAAGAGTGATTTAAGTTTATTAGCCCAAGGTGTGGTTTTCAAAATCTTTTCGGTAATGAAATGAGAATAGAAGTTGCTGTGATATAACTGTTAAACTGTAGTTAGTCAGGCACATGTGTTTTCTGTGAAATTTTTGGAAGCTTTATTTAGGCCTCAGTAGTCTCAGTAGGAAAAATAATGTTTTATCCTTGAAGATAAGGATGCACCGATAAGTTCTTTTACCTCCAAGATACGGTTATATTAGATAAGTTAAAACTATATCAAATGGCTTAACCTATTTTACACTTTTCATTGGTAACACAGATTTTTTTCTCTTTCATCTTTTCTGTTAGTTTTAGGGTAATATGTTTTTATAGTAATAGGATGGTTAAAAAAACATTTTGTTTTTGTAATACAATCATAATTAACATAAAGTTAATAACTCCTGAATTTTAAAAAGTTAAAAAAGCAAATGAAATATATTTTGAATTAATGTGATACATGCTTAATTAATATAAAAAGCTGGTTAGCTTGGATTGGGAAAACACAGCTTTTAAAAAGAATGGGCAAAAGGGACCCCAGTAAAAGACCATTCTATGATTTATTTACAAGGATATTAATTGTGCTGTATATATATGGTAATAATGACAAATCAAAAACAGTATAGATATCTAATGATGGCAGAAGTATGAAATGATAGCATAGCCATATGATGGATGGGTTACTATGCAGCTAGAAATAGTGTTTCAGAAGAATTAATGACTGGGAAAACTGTTCATGTTATAATTAAATGTAAACGGTGTTTATCTTTGGGTGATATGGTGAAGCATGATTGTAATTTTCTTCCTTGAACCACCTATTTTCCAGATTCTCTGCAAAGATGAGTGCTACTTTAGTAATTATAAGAAAAGTCAATAAATGTTATTTTTAAAAATGCAGCTGGATATACTCAATATTTTCGTTACCAGTCTCATGTCATAAAGCACTTGAGGTAAACACATTAAGAGTCAAATACCAGCACCTTATAAATACATTTCCTAATTTTGCCATTTAAATTTTGTAAGTTAGGGGCACCTGGGTGGCTCAGTCGGTTAAACCTCTGCCTTTGGCTCAGGTCATGATTCCAGGGTCTGGGATCTAACTGGAATCGGGGTCCCTGCTCAGTGGGATGCCTCCTTTGTCTCTCTCTGACCCTTCCCCCCCAACCTTGTGCATGTGTGTGCTCTCTCTCTGTCTCAACTAAATAAATAAAATCTTTAGAAAAAATAAATTTTGTAGGTTAACTTAAACTACTTCATGTTTAATAAATAATGTCAGCTATATATTTTATGATTCTTACTGAGTTTTGTAAATGAAATGAAAAAAGAAAATCTAAACATGTATTCAACAATGTAAATGGCCAATTAAATGATACAAAAGAAATGAAAGGTATCCAGATTGGAAAGAAAGAAATAAAACTCATTTTATTCACAATGGGATTATGTAGAAAATCTGATGGAATTTATAAAAAAAATCTAAAATTAGTCATTTTAGCAAGTTTGTATGATAAATGATCATTATACAAAAATTAACTATTTTTGTGTACTAGCAACGCAAACTTGGAACTTAAAACTTAAAAATACTACTTACCATCAAAAAATATTAAATACTTAGGGATGATGTAAACAAAGGATATACAAACCTATACACTGAAAACTATAAAGCACTGCTGGAAAAAAGATGTGTAGGCTCAAAATAAAACTTACCTAGTTATTCTTTTTTTAATTTTTAAATTTTTAAAAAATTTTTATTTTTAAAATTTCTTTTCCAGAAATTGGATGAATGAATCCAGAAAATGAATTTCCAGAATTCATTGTTTATGCACCATACCTAGTGCTCCATGCAATACATGCCCTTCACAATACCCACCACCAGGCTCACCCAACCTCCCACCCCGCTCCCCTCAAAAACTCTCAGTTAGTTCCTCAGAGTTATTCTCTTTTACCTAACCACTGGAAGACATATTTTAGAATCTTTAGTGCTCTAAACTGATACCAGAAAAGAATCATCAGGGCTATTTTCTGGTATAGTATTAAGTTTATTTATTTATTTTTATATTTTATATTATATTATAAATTTATTATATTTTATTTTTAATATAGTATTAAGTTTATTTATTTATTTTTAAAAGATTTTGAGAGAGAGTGCATGTACGCCACAAGCAGGGGGTGGGGCAGAGGGGAAAGGAGAAGCAGGCTCCCCACTGAGCAGAGAGCCTGATGTGGGCTGGATCCCAGGGTCCTGGGATCCTGACCTGAGCTGAAGGCAGCTGCTTAACTGACTGAGCCACCAAGGCGCCCCATATTAAGTTTTTTTTGTTTTGTTTTGTTTTTTTAAGGTTTTATTTATGAAAACAGAGATCACAAGTAGGACAGAGATCACAAGTAGGCAGAGAGGCAGGCAGAGAAGAGAGGAGGAAGCAGGCTCCCCGCTGAGCAGAGAGCCCGATGCAGGGCTCAATCCCAGGACCCTGGGATCATGACCTGAGCTGAAGGCAGAGGCTTTAATCCACTGAGCCACCCAGGCGTCCTGACTATATTAAGTTTTTTTAAAACAACATGAAGAATCTTCTCTTGCTTAATTTCCTAGAGATCAAACTTAAATATTCATTGATTCTCTAATAACTTAATTTGATAAAAATTAAATTGCTACTTAATAACTTAAAAAATTTATAGTAGTTTAATTGTTCACATTTTCTTTTTCTAAGTATTCTAGAAGTCTTGTCAGGCTGACAGGTGGGACTGGGGGGGAGATTGGTTAACTATTGTTTAGTCTTCTGGTAGGTTAGTTAGAGAAGATGGAAGACCTGTCAATAGGCTGAATTGGTGGCTTGGAAGCTAGTTGGTTAAGAAAGAGATTCCAGGTGGGTATGTGTCACTCAACATTGTGGTTATAATTCCTGGTAATTGACCTTGTAGGTCTGGAATTAGACTTTATATACCAATATACCTAGAGATGATCAGATGTTGGCATCAGACTCACACTAACTAAATTTATAAATTTTGAAGTATAAACCAGAATGATGATTGAAGTATAAACTAGAATATTCATTTTTGTCGGTTGGTTATGGGGACTGGTGAAGTTGGGGGGGATGAGGCCCTTCTTTTCCACGAGTCAGAATATTTATATCTAGATCCAGAGAACTCTTTTTTTGATGTCTCAGAATTCAGAATTTTTTAGATTTTTAGAAAGGTAATAAGGACTATGACTGAATTTTAAGAAATAACTGGGGTGGCACCCTGTAATCAAATACATTAATACTCCACACTAAAATATTTGACTTTTAATATTAAGTGAAGTAAATAAAGGGTTTATGTCCATTTAGATCAGGATTTGCTGCCAGGTAAGTTCTGAAAAAGCTTTTGTTTGTCGAAACTTTTTTTTGACTTCAGAACTGTAAGTAAGGGATTGTGGACCTCTATTAAGCTTTCTCAGAAACTGAATTAGTGTTTAGAAGGTTGCCAAGTAAACATGGAATTAAAATAATGGGAAGTGGGTAGGCATGAGAGATTTTTCATCAGGCCTCACTATATCTGCAGCAGAGAACATCATGGGTTCTGCTGCTTCACTGCTCTTTTTTTCCTGGACAGTGCTGAACACATACTAGCAAGTTTGCCCCCTTGTAATAGTTTATTATTTTCTTATTTTCATTATAAGCACTTTCTTTCTGTCAAAGCATTATTATTGCCATTAATGTGTTAATAGATTAAGCTAGCAAATTTCTCATCTGGGCCCTAGAGAATTCAGATACTTCCCATGGTACGTGGATTTAATTAGCTTAATTCCAAAGGGAGGATCATATTTATCTTATTTACAAGGTTTTGCTCTTCTCAACTCCTAAATCACTAGAACTTGGAAGCATTTCCAAAATAAACTGCACTTTGACTTCTGTGCTTATTAAAATATTTATGCTTTATTTGAATAGATTTTAAATACACACACCCACATGGTTTATTTTCCTTTGTAAAGGTATCGTTATTATAAACAAATAAAAATTGTAAAATGTTGCTTATTGTATGTTTAAATTGGAGAGGTTTCTGGACTTTGATGCAGTGACTCTTTGCTGAAGGTGAAGAGGTCTACAGTTTGTTTGAAAATTATTCCACTGAATAAAAAAATGCATACACTTCTCATAGAAAGCTTACCCCTTCCAAACTAAGAACGGCCGGAGGTGGCATGGCAGACACACATGTACACATATACAAAATCAGCTATGATGACACCGGCGTGTAGTATCAGCGGGCGTAGCTTCACAGCACACATTCTAAACCGTGACTCTTCCTAGAGGCATCTTGTTCTAGTGCCTCCCACTTGCCAGCATGGGCCTCAATGGTTTGTGCATGTTACTTTTACATTTTATAAGCAATGGATATGTGCAATTGATAACTCAGGATTTCTGGCCAATAACCTTAGTTAACAACCTTAGTTAATAATCTTTTTTAGCTTGTAAAAAAGGCCATGAATATCCTTGGATGCTTTTACAAGGCCAAGAGCAAGATGCACACAGTGAGAAAAACTTCTTACTTTATTTTATTTTTTATTTTTTTAAAGATTCCATTTATTTATCTGACAGAGATCACAAGCAGGCAGAGAGGCAGGCAGAGAGAGAGAGGAGGAAGCCGGGTCCCTGCTGAGCAGAGAGCCCGATGCGGGGCTTGATCCTAGGACCCTGGAATCATGACCTGAGCTGAAGGCAGAGGCTTTAACCCACTGAGCCACCGAGGCGCCCCAAAACTTCTTATTTTAAAACATTTGGAAATATGTATAACTTTGATATAGTACCTGAGTGCGCTGACTCCCTTGGCTACTTCATTCATGTAAATCACTTAATATTTCTAAGATTTTTTTTTTTAGAAACTGCGGCATGATCATATTCTAACTTTGTAATTAAATCCGATGAGGGCGGAGACACCTCAAAAACGTTTATAACCGTATTTTCCTTACTCTGGAATTCATGTGGAGAGAGATACTCAGTTTTCTCTACTTCTCTTCTCAGACACCTTCCTGTCCTTTCCTGTCATCCTCTTTACCTTCTTCCTCTTTTTTCTTTTTCAGGAAATAGGCTATCTCCTTTGTACCATCAATTTTCCCCAAGCTGGCTAAATTCTTTTTCTTTTCTTTTTTTTTTTAGCCTCACTACCGTCTTGCAAGGCTGCTCTTTTGCTGTCAGATTATTCCACATCTATTTGGTCTTCAGTGGATATGCCAGGGTTTTTGGATTCGATCGTGAGCTAGAACTCTGAACAGAATAGGAAAAAATTAGCCAGTAATGACCATTTGGGGGCATTAGGATCTCTCCTTCTTCTCTTAGTTGACCCAAAATGCTCCATTTTTGGACCATCATGTTTGGATTTCCCAGATACTGTCTTCTACATGTCAGAGCACTTGGAGCACTGCAAAGGAAAAACAAAACAAAAACTGCAGTGCTGTTTGGGATCTCTGGATTTTTCTTCTTTTGTACTTCTGGCTTACCTGCCTGAAGAAGGCAGAACAGACTCTTTGTTCTTTGGTTTCATGGGTCACTGTTAGCCATATTGAGTATTGTTTGCTAATCTGTACATATAATTTTAAAGAAGAATTGGTAGTTTAATGATTATTGTTAGGTCAGTTTTAAAAGTATGTATTTATATACTATATGTATTTAAGGACTATTTAAGATACACATTTCTACACCATTTTCGGCTATTTAATTTGTTAGTTTCACCTAGATTTGACAAGCTTTTGGGACAGAGTTTCTAATAATAGAAGTTTCGGAAGCTTGATAGTTTTTGTAACTACTTTTATACTATATTTCTGAGAAGTTGTTTATAAATTGATTGCTTTTGAAATTTAACTATATTTTAAGTATCCCGGCAAACTTACTATTACAGGGAATTCTTTTGAGAATCCTTTTGTGAAGTGAATAATCAGCCCATAATTTGTTTCTTTGTGTAAACCTGCATTTGCATACATCAAATTTGTTTTAAATAGGGTGTGTCTACAAATGTCGATGGCGTGTGTCTAAAAAGAATAAAATTTAATTTCTGTTTGATGGGAAGAACAAATTCAGATTTGGCACTTTTGATGAGTGAGACATAACAGATCATTTTAGTTCTATTCTTTTCAATTAAATGCTATCAAAATGTGCTCTACACCCTAAATTAAGGAGGTGGCAAGTGTTCATATATTAAGATTGAACTACAGTATATTTTAAACTATATTTTCTTAAATAGTAAAAGGGTTAGTATGAAGTTATCCAAAGTTTAAAAAGTTATTTAGTAGTTTTATCTTTCTTAAAAGCAAACTGGATCCCAAATCCTAATGATTTGTTTTTCTTTTTGTTTTATCTTTTTAATTACAGAAGTGTATATTGCTTTTAATTACAACATGTTTGTTAGCTTTCTACTTCAGTTTGATTCCCAGCAGCTTACTGCCTTGCTTAATACTTGGAAGATGCTAATGATAATTCATCCTCCTTTTATGGATACTGAAATGCTTTTAACCAGAATTAACCATAAACAGCTGTTTAGTCTATAATATAGCATAAATATGGTATATTTATAATGAAAACAAAATGTAATAGCTATTGTGTAATATTCTAACTGTTTTGTGGTTAAATAGACTTTTTATGCAGGACAGTCTAGGAGCCTAACTATTATTTGTTACGTTATTTATCTGGGAAAGGATATACAAATCAAAGCTGAGAGCATTGGGAACTTGGCCCCATCTTTCAGATCCTCTGCATAGCCTAGTGGATAGTCTGTCAAAGGAGAATCTTCTCAAAATTGAACATGGGTACTGTTGGATCCCATGGAAGGTAAAGCCTTTCTTTGAGGAGGGAGTCAGTGGATTAGGCAACCTTTGGAAATGTCCTGGGATTTAGAAGAAACACCTCTTTTAACATAAATAGAGCTAGCCATTTGTTTTTCCGTGGCCTTTACAAATTGAGGGTATTGATGGGTAATCCAGAGGACATTAATAAGGTCGAAAACTGGAAAGGAAGCAAAGAACCAGGAGAGAGTTTTCATCACATCCAAGGTAGGACGTGGAGAAATTGTTCTAAATGTAGGCCTTGAATTTTGTAAAGATGTTGGTCACACTGTGCCAGGGAGGACTAAACAGAAGCAGCCCACCTGAGCTGATTTCATTCAGTGCCTCATTCAGTGTTTACTCATTCATTCAGTGCATACTGTCTTTCAGGGGATTCAGAGATTAATACATGGTCAGTATCTTTAAGGAGTTTATTAGGTTTGCTACAAGTCTGTATAAGATAGTATGAAATCAATTTACCTTAAAGAATATCGGTAGAGGGGTGCCTGGGTGGCTCAGCCAGCTAAGCATCTATCTTTGGCTAGGGTCATGATCCCAGGGTCCTGGGATTGAACCCCCCTTGGTTTCTCTGCTCAGCCGGGGAGTCTGCTTTTCCCTCTCCTTCTGACCCTGCTCGTGTTCTCTCTCTCAAATAAATAAAATCTTTAAAAAAAAAAAGTATAGTGGTTAAAAATGTTGGTCTTTTGTCAGAGCAAACAATGGGTGGTATGAGTTCATTGGGAGGAAAACTTTTTCTAGCCAATTGAATTCATGATTAGGCAGTTTTCTACTCAGTGTATTCACCTTGTCACTTGTTCCTTGATATGGATCCATTCTGTTGGATTTGAAGATCTTTTTTCTCTTTGAGCTTGTTTTAAAAATATGGTTTACCGGGGCGCCTGGGTGGCTCAGTGGGTTAAGCCTCTGCCTTCAACTCAGGTCATGATCTCAGGGTCCTGGGTTTGAGCCCCGCATTGGGCTCTCTGCTCAGCGGGGAGCCTACTTCTCCCTCTCTCTCTGCCTGCCTCTCTGCCTACTTGTGATCTCTGTCTGTCAAATAAATAAATAAAATATTAAAAAAATATATGGTTTACACCTATGGGAGATTGCATTGTAAACTTTCGTCAGTAACACTTAAATGATTATCTGACATTGGCTAACATCCAGTCACTTACCCTGTGACCTTGGGTAATTTGATGAACCACTCCAAGCCTGTTTCTTCATCAGTAAAATGGGAATACCAGCAGTAGTTACCCCTTAAGGTTAAGGAGTCAGTAAGATAATAGATTCATAACAGTTGCCTTGTATGGTAGTACTCTAGAAATGCTAGCTATTTTACCTCTAGTGTGGGGAAAAGGAAAGAGGCAAGATTTCCAGGGAAGACCTTTGAGGGTGCTGAAAACAAATTTTGTGATTTCATTACTTTTAATTCTTCCTTCTCTCTTATCTTATATATCCAATTAGTTGCTAAATCCTGTTGTTTCTGTTTCCTTTTACCGTGCCAGAACCCTGACTTACTGTCTCCATTCTCATTACCTCTAGATGTTTGTAGTAATTTCATGAATAATCTTGCTGTTAGTCTCTTGTCATCTTATAAAACACATCTTTGACCATATTATTGCCTCTGTCAAAAATCATCACTGTTTTCCCACTGACCTCTCTTTAACGTAGAGTTTAAAACTACAAAATCTGGCTCGAATATATTTTTCTTATCGTTCATCTCTGTATTCTCTGCTGTGTATCCTGTGTTCCACTTCTACTTGCGTGCTGTTCTCTGGATGTGGTCCTAAGTTGTTTTGCTTTCACTGTTCATTTGGCCTAAATATTTTCCCATTTCTGTATGACCAAATCCTAAAATGTCTTTCACAACAGCTCTAGTACTTTCCTGTCAACTCTTAATTCTTCCAGTAAAAAGCAAAATTCTATTTTCCAATTTCCTGAACAGTATTTTTTTGGTATTTTTGTTTTGGTTCTTAATGCTTTCAACATTGTATTAGGTTATTTGTGTACATCCTTTTGGCACTGTTGGTGGTAAGTTTCTTGAGGACAAAAATTGTGTTTTACCTATCTTTGTGTACTTTAAAGCTCTTAGGACGGTATTTTGCTTATAATAAATGCTCAGTAAATCTCCCCCCACCAAGAGAAAATGTGTGATTATATTTCAGATGAAGACCAAACATACTGATGTCCATAGTTAGATTAAAAAGTTAACCAATCATTTGAATGTGTGAATTGTAGTCTTTGTAAAGATTAATAGTTTAAGCAAAGGCTTTTACTCTGATATGAGAATTCTTACGTTGTATTTTATAAATACATAAGAATTTTTTTTAAAGATTTTATTTATTCATTTGAGAGAGAGAGAGAGAATACAAGGAGAGGCAGAGGAAGGGGAAGAAGCAGATTCCCTGCTGAGCTGGGAGCCTGACATGGGGCTGATCCCAGGACCTGGAGGCAAAGGCTTAACCATGTAAGCCACCTAGGCACCCCTACATAATAATTCAGTGCTGGGGCGCCTGGGTGGCTCAGTGGATTAGAGCCTCTGCCTTCGGCTCGGGTCATGATCCCAGGGTCCTGGGATCGAGCCCCACGTCCAGCTCTCTGCTCAGTGGGGAGCCTGCTTCCTCCTCCCTCTCTACCTGCCTCTCTGCCTACTTGTGCTGTCTGTCAAATAAAATCTTAAAAAAAAAAAAAAGAATTCAGTGCTGTATTTCATAGGGTACTATGAATTCATGTTTTTATCTAGATTTTGATAAGTCAGCAGGCATCTGAATGTATGAAAAGCAGGCTCAGTTTTTATTTTTTATTTGTTTTTTGCTATGTAAGTGTTATAAGCTTTCGGTCTTTATAAAATTTATATTCAACACCTGTGGTTCCTAATTACTCAGGACAAGTTAGTGTAGCTTTATATTCCTGTCTCCTTTTCCACTGAAAATAGTCTTTTAAGTACCTAAAGTGGGGAAGAGATAAGGAATGAATATTTAGAATTTGAGATCATGAACTGGGAGAGACCTAGGATAGCCATAACTGCTAAGAGTCTTGGAAACAAAAAAGAGGTTGACTGTCTGTCTGTCTTGCAGTTTCCTTAAGCTGCAAGGAACACTGTCTTTTCTTAGGAAGAAGACAGGAGCGAAGAGTTCCTGTGCATGATTGTTTTCACTAAATTCTTCTAAGAGTATGGATCTAGCTTATAACTGGATTCTAATATTGGGAAACAAATACTCTAATGAGATACTGGCGTTTTTGTGCAAGTGTAATTTCAAAATTTTCCACATGATGGCAGAAGATCCTTTTATCTGGAAAGGCTAGTCACTGAAATTCAGAAAAGTTGGTTTCAATTTTATCTGAAATAGTATTTATCTTTCATATTGCAACCGGTAATTTTCATGTTTGTATTGTCTGATATAGATATGTTATTGCTATTTTAAGTATTTTCAATATTTTCACTAATTTTAAAGTGGGTTCCCCCCCATTTTCTTGTATACAGTTTAAATCCATTTTTGAAGATTTCATGGGTTTCCCTAGAATAGTGTTTAAAATAATTGTTTTGGTGTCCTTTTTTTTTTTTTTTTAGTGTCAGGGAAATTTAATATGGTTATTTACTATCTATGAAAGTATGAAACTCGATAGGTAGATTTATATTTGACTTTATTTTAGAAATTGAGGAATTGACGTAACATGCATTTTTTAATGTTAACTTGCTTAGAATTTTGAATGGCTGTTTCATGTTTCTTGCTCTCTTTACTGTTTCCCTATCATTGTCAGGTCTTCTCTGAAATCACCCTTGTCTTAATTTAAGAAATTCCTTCATTCTATAATTATTTATTAAATGCTTGCTGTGTTTCATATACCACTATATAGACAGATGATAATTCATAGTGGTAAAGAATGTCACCAGATATAATCTGTTTTCTGGAGTTCAGTCTTGCAAGCAGATAGCTACCCAGATACATTGTTGTGTTTGAGTTAATGTTTGTGATTCTCACTAAAACAGTATACTTCTATTAAAATCTTAAACACCCTGCAAGTTTTATGTAGGTCCATCAGATTAACTGTAAAATTATGAATTACTCAAATGAAGACTTGAAAAAGATCAAAATAAAGATTTGGAAATTTCGTAGAAACTTAAATAGGCTAATTGTTTTGTTTGTTTTGAACACTAGATGATTAAAAAAAGGAGAATTAAAAAAAAATTGGTTTAAAAAAAGGAGAATACATGGCAGTTTTTACTTGTAGCTAGGAACATTCTGGCCTTTTTCAGTGTGCAAGTGTTTTTTCTTAAATATTATCTGTATCATTTGTCAAAACTGAAATGCTTGAGAGTAAAAGCACTAACATAAAATTGTACAACATACATAAAATGTATATTTATTAACTTATATATTTGGCTTATATTGGTAGACCTGTAAAATAGCTCTTTATGGGGGTGCCTGGGTGGCTCAGTCGATTAGGTGTCCACCTTCAGCTCAGGTCCTGATCTCAGGTTCCTGGGATTGAGGCTTTCTGCTTGCGGGGAGCCTGCCTTTCCCTTTGCCTGCCCCTTGCCCTTTTTGTGTGCTACTCTCGCTCTCTCTCTGACAAATAAATAAGATCTTTAAAAATAATGGCTCTTTATGAAAACTTTCAAAAAATAAATTGTCAAAATATAAAAATTATGTATATATCTGTTTACTTTAAGGCAGACCTGCCCCCATAGTGATTATATGAACAATACAAAAAGAACATTTAACTCTTGGGATACATTAATATTAGACCTTTCTTTTTAGCTGTTTCTCTCTGTAATTCTGGGTCCCTTTTTTATGAAGAATATAGTTTTGGCAATATGGTTTTGTTATTGAAAGTTTTCCCTTAAAATTGCTTGCTATAAGCTTTTTCAGTTATGTTTTATGATTAACAGATGTCAATTATTGACTTCTTTAATTGAGAAAACCACTTTTCTGTAGGTTTGAGATAGCAAAGGAGTTAAATTCTGCTTAATGGAGGATACTTTTCAGATCAACATTTTTTGACATCTAAATGTATCAGTATTTAAGCCCAAATATTTTACTAGGTACTATTTTTTAGTCTCCATTTAGAATAGTTTTCTTAAGTATTTAAAAAAAATATTTATTTATTTGACAGAGAGAGAGAGAGATCGATCACAAGTAGGCAGAGAGGCAGGCAGAGAGAGAAAGGGGAAAGCAGTATCCCTGCTGAGCAGAGAGCCTGATGCGGGGCTTGATCCCAGGACCCTGAGATCACGACCTGAGCCGAAAGGCAGAGGCTTAATCCACTGAGCCACCCAGATGCCCCAGTTTTATTAAATATTTTTATAAGACAGAACTTAACAGACAACAGAGAAGTTGTCTTTATGATTATTTTGAATGTTTTGCCAAATTCAGATGCTCTAAAATCATAGGACTTTTCAATTTTTATCATTTTAGTATGAATATAAATACTTCCAATTATAAATAGCCCTTTTAAAAGATTGCTGTCAGGGGCACCTGGGTGGCTCAGTGGGTTAAGCCTCTGCCTTCAGCTCAGGTCATGATCTCAGGGTCCTGGGATCGAGCCCCTCATCGGGCTCTCTGCTCAGCAGGGAGCCTGCTTCCCCCCCCCCCCCCCACCGCCTGCCTCTCTGCCTGCTTGTGATCTCTCTCTGTCAAATAAATAAATAAAATCTTAAAAAAAAAAAGATTTTAAAAAGATTGCTGTCAGAAATTGTGATAGATATGTAATGATAGAACTTGAGAATTAATTTTGTATATCATTTGTGCCCTTAAAATTTTTGATTTCTTGTTTTAGTAGCAGTAAATTTCAGTCTTCCTGCTTACAAGCTTTGTTTTTTAAAAAAATGCCATTTGTTGAAAGTTAAAAGCTTAAGCTTTTTGCCTCTTTGTCCCATATATTAAGAATTCCTACTGATTTGAACAAAATGCAACCCAAATTTAAAGACTCGTTTACAAAAAAGCTCAATATTATTGTAGAATACTAGATTGATTTACAAATTAGTTTTTTTTAAAGCTCCAGTTTTTTTTTTAAATCTGTAGATGAGAGGCAGCACAAAGAGAAAATTCATGCAGCAAGCAACACCTGACTGATAAGGGCATGCTGAAGTGTTGCGTTCAGTGTCAGCTTTTTACAAAATTTTGTGGATTACTCTTACTGTGTAAACTATGGCTTTTTTACAGGTGTCAATTTTGACAACAAATTAATGTTTTGATTAGAATATCACAGTTTGGGCACAGTTATAAATTATGTATGCATCACAACTAATTCCAAGTACATTCCTTCTCTGAGAGTCTCTAGATTTAATAACTTTCTTTGGCACTCCACCAAAATATATTCATATTATCACTGTAAAAATGATGTTGAGCTCCCCCCCCACCCCGCAGAATTTGCAGTAGCACTCACAATGTCAGATATTTCACCTTTAAGAGAGTGAATTTCTGTCTACTCTAGACTGGAAAGTTAAGAATCTGCTGCCACTGTGTGTGAGTGCCCTTGCTTATCAGTCAGGTGTTGCTTGCTGTCTTCGAAAAGAACATGTTAGTTAACACTGCATCAGGAAAGGGTCAGGAAAGAGACGTGGGTTATTAATAGTCATCTTCTAGATTTAACAGTGCATTAAATTGAAAGCTTGTCTTTGTTGCATCTCTTACACTACTAGACCAGACCGGCGGAAGTTGGAGGTACAAATGAAGGCTACCTTAATGCAACTGCTAATACTTTGGTAAAGAGTGAAAAAATGTCAGGACAAATTTTAAACTGGATGAAATGTGAAAACCATGGTAAAAAACCAGGATGATCCTTTACCATCCAGAATGTGTGGTTGTTATATATATATATAAATTTTTTTTAATGTTTTATTTATTTATTTGATAGAGATTACAAGTAGGCAGAGACGCAGGCAGAGAGAGAGGGAAGAAGCAGGCTCCCTGCTGAGCAGAGAGCCCGATGCGGGGCTCAATCCCAGAACCCTGGGATCATGACCTGAGCCGAAGGCAGAGGCTTAACCCACTGAGCCACCCAGGTGCCCCAGGTTGTTATATTTTTATCCACTTAAAGTTTATCAGGCAATAGTTTTGGTAGCTAAGTAGTGTACTATAGTTTTGGGAATAAAATACTGAATTTAGTCAAGATTTCTTAGTTCTTGACTCCACTGATTTGCTCTATCACCTTTGTCATATTTCATAGTTTATTTGTTCTTTAATTTCTCCATCTTCCAAATAAAAAGACTATTTGCCTCATCCATTTTGCTAGAAAGTATTACATGAACAAATTAGACCTGGCAAGACACTTGAATCTGAAGAAGCAAGTCTAAACCTAAAAGAATTATTGGCCACATAAGGGGAAAAGTTAGGGCTGCCAATAATAAGAAATACCAATGAAAACGTTCCACTAAGCTTATGGGCATAAATCCAGACCTTGCTGGAGGGGTCATAGCTATAACTTACTGGATGACAGAGAAATTGCTGTGGTGCCACGCTGGCAGAATGTGCTCGAAATCTGCCTTTTGAAGTCTGCCAGAAATTAGCATCCAAGCTGTGTACGGGCAGTGTCTCACTGAAGAGGGGCGCTGTTGGCTACTGGTTGGTTGGCCACTTGGCACTGCCTGAGCTGAGTGTTGTAGAGTTGCTCTGAGGGAGCAAGTCTGAGGAGGGAACGTCATTTACTCCTACGGAGCCTCTCCTATGCCCTCTACTGACAAAGATTAACACTGGGCCAGCTGGCAAAAGAAAAATATTTAAAGGGCCCAGGTCTGTTTCACAGAGTAGTCTTTGGGTGAATTTGGAGCTGTAAATTAATAATTGGTACAAAACCAAACAGGTTCCTCATTTTGCTCTGCTCTGGTAAATTACAGTTGCCATTCATCATGAAATTTGTAATTGCTTCTTCCAAGGTTTTTTCCTTTCCTTTTCTTTTTTTTCTTTCTTTCTTTCAATATTTTGGTCCTAATTGTAGCTTTTGAATGTACTCAGTTCTGCATCAATACTGTCTTTCTTTAAAATTTAAAGTTGTCCATGCTATATATATATTTTTTTAAAGATTTTATTTATTTATTTGACAGAGAGAGATCACAAGTAGGCAAAGAGGCAGGCAGAGAGAGTGAGAGGGAAGCAGGCTCCCTGCAGAGCAGAGAGCCGGACGTGGAACTCGATCCAGGACCCTGAGATCATGACCTGAGCCGAAGGCAGCAGCTTAAACCACTGAGCCACCCAGGTGCCCCCATGCTATATTTTTTAACACGAAACAAATTTAATTATATGTAATTTAAAAAACAAGTATTTTGATTTAATTACCATTTAATAGGTATCACTGTAAGTCATGTTGTCTTGCATATTCTAATATGCCTGACACTGGTGCCTAGAAGAACATCAGTTGAGCTGAAACAGTTCGTGGGTTGGTTGTATGCCTGTGTGCAGTACTAAAGTTACGCTTGCACTTGCACTTTCTTCCCTTAGTACAACACAAGACAATGTCTTTACACTATGCAGGTTTTTGTTTTTTTTTTTAAAGACTTTATTTGACAGAGAGAGATCACAAGTAGGCAGAGAGGCAGGCAGAGAGAGAGAGAGGGAAGCAGGCTTCCTGCTGAGTAGAGAGCTCAATGCGGGGCTTGATCCCAGGACCCTGAGATCATGACCTGAGCCAAAGGCAGGGGCTTAACCCACTGAACCACCCAGGCGCCCCTACACAATGTAGTTGTTAAAGTAAAATGTTTCCTATCAAAACAAGAAGGTTGTGTTTATTGGGTAAAATATTTTATTCAGCTCAAGTCTATTTTGAAAGGAATTGCCAAACTATATTCCAGAGTGACCACACCATTTTACACACCTGTCTGTAATATATAACTGACCAGTTTCTCTACATCCTTGCCAGCACTTACTGTCACTATTTTGGTAGCCATTTTGGTAGTTGTGTAGTGATATCTCATTATGTCTTAATTTGCGCTTTCCCAATGACTGATGATGGTGAACATCTTTGCATATGCTTCTCATCTCAGGTATGTTGTCTTTGAAATGTTAGTTCATGCCTTTTGTCCATTTTCTAATTGTTTTTTTTTTTCTATTGAGTTTTGAGAATTCTTTATCTGTATTCTAGATTTTAGGCTTTTGTCAGATATGTGGTTTGCACAAATTTCTTCTAGACTGTAATTTTTTTTTCCATTCTCTTATAATAGTCTTTTTCAGAGCAAAGGTTTTAGATTTTGATAAAGTCCAATTTATCATTTTTTCTTTTTATGGATCATATTTTTGGTGTTAAGACAAAGAACTCCCATGTCCTGAAGATTTGCTCCTATGTTTTTAACATTTATATGTTATAAACATAGTTTTAACATTTATAGTTTTAACATTTAAGCCAGTGAGCCATTTTGAATTAACACATGCATACAGTGTAAGGTTTAGTTCAAGGGTTTTTTGTTTTTTGGTTTTTTTTTTTTTTTGGCAATGGATGTTCAATTGCTTCAGCACCATTTGTTGAAAAGAATATTTCTCTTCCATTGAATTGTTTTTGAGCCTTAAATCAATTAGACATGTTTGTGTGAGTGTGTTTCTTGGTTCTCCATTCTGTTCCATTGATGTGTGGCTATTCCTCTACCACACTGTCTTGTTTGCTGTAACTATATAGTAAGTCCTAACATCAAGGAGAGTGATTTCTTACACTTTATTCTTTTCCAAGATTGTTTTGACCATTCGAAGACCTTTCCCCTTCCATATACTTTTGAGGATAAGCTTATCTATGCCTACAAAAGCATTTCTGGGATTTTGATAGAAATCGTGTTAAACTTGGGGGAGAATTGTTCTCTTGACTGTGCTGAACTGCTTCAGTCTTTAAATGAAATAAAATTAAGAATACAGGTTCAGCAGTGCCTCAGTGGCTCAGTGGGTTAAAGCCTCTGCCTTCAGCTCAGGTCATGGTCTCAAGGTCCTGGGATTGGGCCCTGCATCAGGCTCTCTCTTTGGCAAGGAGCCTGTTCCCCCTCTCTCTCTACCTGCCTCTCCGTCTACTTATGATCTCTCTCTCTCTGTGTCAAATAAATAAATAAAATTAAAAAAAAAAAGGAATACAGTTTCTCAGTAATCATATTTTAAGAGTCCAGGAGTCACGTTGGTTAGTTGCTATGCTCAGGGACAACATAGCTCTAGACACCTATACATGCTGGTCCCTTTTTTCTGGAACATGTTCCTCCTATTTAGTTTGACCAACTTCCTATACCTTGAGAGTCAGTCTAGATGGCACCTTGTTCCGGGCCTCTTCTCTGCCTCATGTCTCATTTCTCAGCCCAAGGGCTCCTATTGAACTCCGAATTCACTTCTATTTGTGGCAGTTATTCTCTCACTGCTTTTTATGATTACATTGTGTATTAATTACCTTTTTACTTGTCTGTTTGATCACTAAATTATAAGCTGATTTGAATCAGAAATTGTATGATTATCCTCGTATCTCTAGCACCTGACATTTAATGTGTACTCAATAAATAATTGGTGATATATTAACAGTGGTATCACATCTAATTAACCTACTCATCAGTTTTTAGAATGGTGGTCTCCATGCTTTGGGGGCATAGATTTATATATACTTACTATTTTATAACTTGTGAGCATGTCTTATCATTAGCTAGTATCTGAAGCACAATATACACTTCAGGCCAAATGTTCATCATTAACAACAGTGAATATAAATTCGTATTGCAGGTAGTCTTGATGATTTTGAAAATTTTGGGCTGAGTTTTTTAGACCTGAATATGTTGCTATTTTTCTAAAAGTAAAGCATAATTTATCACAACCAATGAAGTTCATTCTGTATTCATATATGTTTAGTTTTAACCTAATGACCTTTTCCTGTTCTAGGAACTTGTCTAGGAGACCACATTACATGTAGCTGTCCTGTTTCTGTAGCCTCTTCAGGACTGGGAGAGCTTCTCAGACTTTCCCAGTTCTTGATGACCTTAACAGTTTTGAGGAGTGCAAGTAGGGTATTTTGTAGAATGTGCTTCAACCGGGACTGTTGTGATGTTTTCCTCATTAATAAACTGGGTTCTGAGTTTTGGGAAGGGAGACCATAGAAGTAAATTCTATTCTCATCACATATCCAGGGACATTTTTGCCATTGTTTTTACGTCATGAATCTGGTTGATGTACTAGCAGTACAGGTACTATTAGTGTGATGTACTAGTGCTAGTAGTTGGAAAAGTGACTGTTGTATTTGCTGTATCTTCTTTGCTGGTGCTTGTGTTATTTATTTTTTTAAAGATTTTATTTATTTATTTGACAGAGAGAGACACAGAGAGGGAACACAAGCAGGGGGAGAGGGAGAGGGAGAAGCAGGCTTCCCTCCCAGCAGGGAGCCCGATATGGGCCTCGATCCCAGGACCCCAAGACCATGACCTGAGCCGAACGACTGAGCCTCCCAGGCGCCCTGGCACTTGTGTTATTAATGCTGTGTTCAACCAGAAGATTCTTCATAGGCATCTTTTAAAGCCATCTCACCATTTTATGAATTAGTTAAATTAGATAATATAAATTGAAAATCTCTTTAACTGGTTTATCAAACTAGCACACCCAAATACCATACACCAGAAGCAGACGGAGAGGTAAGAGGGAGAGGTCTCTGTCATCTTCGGTGTCACGGAGGACCTGGAGTACTAACCTCATGTACTGTGTGAATCCTACATGATTGTGTTACACAGTTAGGAGGGTGCCAGTGACAACCTGTAACTTAAATACCAATAAAACAAAATTTCCCTTATTTTTTAAATAAGAAACTTATGTAGAGATTCTTTTCTTTTCTTCCCTTGCTCAGGTGCGTTGCCTTGCTGGAATCCTGTATCTCTCAGGAGCTCACATCTCACTCTGGAGACAATGGGCTAGTGAACTCAAAGAATTTTGAAGATCATTTGTCTCCCAAAATTGATTCTTCTCTATATTCTCCAGACTTCTTCAAGTTATTATTCCTTTGTGCATGATACCTTTGTTAGGACAGTTTCCTTCTGTTTCCAGATAACAAGACTGAATGTTTTGGTTTCTACATTCCAGTTAGTTAGAAGGGGGACCCTTAAAGAAATCACAGCCATTGTTAGGTTCCTTGGTTTCCATTTCAGGGTGGGTTAATGAGGAGATTATTTCTAGGAGACTGACATTTATTTCTTTAGGAATATAGAATTTGAATGCTGTCATTGTTTTTCCTTTTTTCTTTTTAAATTTGCATTTCTTTTAAACTTTCCTTTCCTAGTTTATTTATAAATACTTCTTTGAAATGGGAAGATACATGTGCTATGATGCTAAAAAAAAGTAATTAGAAAATAATATAGAACAAAATCACTTTAAAACCCAGTGTACAGAATATGTACTTAAGCTGTGATTAATTAGGACTGATGATTTTATTTCCAAAGGGATTTTTTAAACATTAACAGAGTTTTAAGAATAAACTCTTTCATTCTGTAGTTCATTTAATAATTCAACTTATAAAATTAGGTGCATGTGGCTTTTTCAAAATTGTCCATTATAAACTAAGGTATATATCTTTAAGCATTTTTGACAGATTCCTATTGTTAAGAGATTCCAGTTAATAGATTCTGTATAAAGCACTATTTGGACAATCTGTGCTGCCATAGATTACAAATGTAATAGTTAATGAGCCATATTTTTGGTGGGGGGCAATTTGGGTGGGCATCTGTAATCTTTTTAAGGAAAACATTTACCTTATGCATTTATTCTATAATCTATTTTGCCCTATATAATACTATATCTTCTCTATATATTAATATAATTTTGTTACTTTTACTTATTTTAGTATTTATGGACTATATAATAATCAGAAAATTGAATGTACATGAACTAAATAATACCAACTATTAAAACTCCAAATAGGAGTGGTAAATTGGAAAACTCAGTAACTGGCATTATGATGCTGCTGTAAGAAAAAGAAATTCATGATACTTTTAAATAAGGCGTGTGGCAACGTGTGCAAGGAAATTAATATTTTATGTCTATTCGACATTTTTTGAGATGCTTCCAATTTTTTTTTCTGTATATTTTTTAGGGCATTTTGTAAAAGTATTGTTAATTTTTTTTGTTTAAAAATATGAATTCAAGATGAATGTAGGCTTAGGGCTTTGGTCATTCCAGGTGAACTATTAACAATTGCACATTTTTCATTTGTTACTTTGCCTTCCCATTGTTTCAAGAGATTCTCTTTTTATTATTCACAGTTATTCTTTTTTTTTTTCCCCACAGTTATTCTTTGTCATATAGTTCTCATCTAAAGCATTACCATTCAGAAGAATAATTGCATGGATTTGAATACATATGAATATATTTGTATCAATTGTGTTGTTGTTCATTTTTAGCTTGAAACTAGTTCAGAGTTGTTATTTTCAGTTATTGCTCCCAGGTGTTAATGCTAAAACTGTCTAACTCAGGTGAAACTGACCTTTATAAGAAAGATGTATTCTAGCAAAGTTAAATTTGAGTACGTGAAATTCTATTTACCTAACAATATGTATTATGAAATTTAAGATGTGGGGGGGCTAACATGAACTGCTCTAAATAACTTAGAGAAAAATATACCTATATACACATATGAAAACAGCCTATTTTTATGTTTTCTTTTCAATGTTTGTTGGTGATTCAGCAACATAAAATGTATTTGCTGAGAGCCTGAGTGAACAGAACATAGTATAAAAAGGTCTCTCATTTTTCTTTAGACAAATTCTTCATTTTACAGCAAAATAGCATCCATATTTTCTAGGTTCCTTAGATTCTAGATCTGTAATATTCATATAATTAGTGCCAACTTCTGTAACAATCCCAAAGTCTCAGTGGTTTATAGTAAAAATTTGTGTCTTCCTCTTGAAAAGTGTGTGTGTATGTTCCTGTTCAGGCAGCCCTCCTGGAGGGCTTTCCTCAAAGCAGTGACACAGAATCTAAACTCCTTCAACATTTTAGACATGTGGTCATTGTATATGACCTTTAAATTCCCAGAAATATGTGGGTGCTTTTCAAAACCTTTATTTTGCAAAGCATCTCATTCATTAGCCTTTTATTCCAAGTTTTTTGGTTAGTCTGTTTTTGTTTTTGTTTTTGTTTTGCCTCAACTGTTAATCTCTTGTCCCAAGCATCAGTAACTTCTATGTTTGCCTGATGTATTTTTGACAGATGTCCCTGTTGATCCCCGCCCAGCACTGGGAGAGTTCTGAGAGGACAGATAAAAGCAGACCCTTTGAGCTGCTCCTCTAAGTAGTCACCAAACAGGTCTCTACAAAAAAAAAAAAAAAAAAAAAAAATCCTAATTGTTTGAGAATAAGGTCTGTTCTGTTACCTCTGATACTGGATACCTGTACTGGGTACCTGTAGCTGGAGAGCATGGGATAGGACCAAAACGAGTTAGCTCCCTGACCAATTTTGACGGTTTTTTCATGGCTAAATGTTTACTTGGTTGCTACAAGCTTTCCATTAGTTTCCAGAGTTCTGAAAAAGTTGGTTTTGACAGTTTTACCAGTGTATTTGTTGCTTTTGTATAGGGATAAACTATTGGAGTTTCCTACTCTGTTATTTTTGGTGACATCTCTTTGTGTGATTTTTAATGTTTGAGAATAATTCTATTCTGGGGACATTGGGAAAGACAAGGACATGTTACCTATTGGATGCTGATGAGAAAGTATCCAAATGGAGAACTGTAGGCAGTTGTCAATACACGATTGTAATGAAAGGCAGAGATGTCAAGGTTTGAGATTAGGCTTTGGACTTGGTAATGTTGAAACTTGGGAAAATTTGTGAAAATAGCAAAGGGCTGCTAAGGCCTTCAGTTTGGATAACAATATATAGTCATTGTGTAAAAGGAAACCTGTGAAACTGGTGTAGTAGATTTTTTTTTTTTTTGAATGAGAAAATTTGGGGATTTGGTATAGACTAACTATGTTTCAGTTTCTTTGTCACCCCTTTTTTATTTCTGAAATTTATGTATTTATTGAAATGTGATTGAATACATTATCTTATTAGTTTCAGGTGTACATCATAGTGATGCAATATCTTTATACATTATGAAATCCCCACAATAGATCTAGTTACCATCTGTCACCATACAAAATTATTATAATATTATTGACTATATTTCCTATGCTTTACATCTCCATGATTTATTTATTTTGTAACTGGAAGTTTGTACTTCTCTCTTATTTTTTTAAGATTTTATTTATTTATTTGAGAGAGAGAGAATGAGAGAGAGTTTGAGAAGGGGAAGGTCAGAGGGAGAAGCAGACTCCCTGCCAAGCAGGGAGCCCAATGCGGGACTGGATCCCAGAACTCCAGGATCATGACCTGAGCCAAAAGCAGTTGCTTAACCAACTGAGCCACCCAGGCACCCAAAAGTTTGTACTTCTTAATCCTCTTTACTGACTTAGTCCTACCTATCCCCTCTCCACTCTGGTAACCAGCAGTTTGTTTCTTGTATCTGTGAGTCTGTTTCTATTGTTTGTTTGTTCTGTTTGTTCTGATACCCCATATAAGTGAAATCATATGGTAGGTCTTTGACTTATTTCATCTAGTACAATACCTTCTAGAGTCATCTGTGTTGTCACAAATGGCAATATTTCATTATTTTTTAATGGCTGAGTAATATTTCATCACACACACACACACACACACACACACCCATCTTCTTTACACATATATTTATCATTGTACACTTAAGTTGCTTCCATATCTTGGCTACTGTAAATAATGCTGCAGTGAATCTAGGGTCTTTGTCATCTCTTAAAAAAAATAGCTAGGCATGTAGTCTGTGAGACTATACTTAATAATTAGCTGCTGTTGGGATTGGAAGAAGGAATGATTACCACAGCAGTGTTTCTTAGTTTTAAATCAGAGAACACTAATTTGTATTAAATAAGAAAGACCTGAATGCTCAGAGTCCTCTTTATTTTTGTTACTCTTTTCCCCTCACTTTGCCAATTCTTTCTTCCTTCCAAAACTCAGGTAGCTTATTTCAAGTTACCATTAATCCAGAACGTTTTAATCTCTGCTGAATCAACTTGAACAACCATTTTAACAAATACTTTCTGCTCTCCTGTCCTTCAAGTAATCAAACTGATCTTATCCTGTTCTCCATTTCTTCTCCTTCCCATATTTACTTCTTTCATATTTAACAGTTTGTTGCAAGCCTGCAGGCATTTAAGAAAAAGCAATGAGATGAAATTTATAAAAAATTCCAATATACTTTGCCAATTTCCAGGGTGGAATACCAGAGGCTCTAATTATTTGGAACTGAAAAAAAAAATCCCATTAAATTTCAAAAGTGTAGTTCATAAATATAATACAGACTGAATCATAGCCCTTTGGGAATTTCAAAATAATTTTTCTCTAGTGACTTGTAAGTTATTTGTCTTTTAAAAATCAACCCATAATTAGACTGGAAAGGGAAGGATCTATCATGAAAGTTTTAATTGCTCCCTGAGTGTATTTTACCAAAGTAATAGCATTTTTTTTTTAATTGGAAAAGGAGGACTGTATAGTATTAGATTGTGTTGTTGAAATCAGAAACACCAGAAGCATTTTCCCTACCATAGTGGTCTAGTTAATGTTAACAATTTGTATATGTACTAATGAAGTGTAGAGATTTTAAGGAAATTCTATTTAGGGCTGAATATTCAATTATGTGAAAATGTATTTTTTTAAAAAAATATTGTTCTATCATTGTATGAGGATTAGTATAAAAACTTACCTCTTTACACTGGAGATTATGTATATGCTTTGGGAGCTGGTATCATTTCAAAGTCAGGGCCTAACTCAGTGAAATGGGGAAACTTATTAAGAGAGATAGGAGCATAAATTTTGTGGAGTGCAGCATCTCCATTTCTCTGCATTTTCTTACCGTCTGAATATGACTTTCCCAAAGTGGGAAGTGAAAAAGATGAGAATTAGAGCATGCTGGCTCAGTTCCCCATGACTCAGTAGGTGGCATGGGGGACAGGTCCAATATACTGTCACTGTCTCATTTTTCTTGGAACCTGTAGTGATTAAGATTCTTAGTAGCTGCAGTGGTTCTGAGCTCAGCTTGTTTAAAACTATAGTATAGCAGGTCGTACTGTTTTTAGAAAAATAGTCTAAGGTCTAGTTCAGCTGAGCAGAGTATACATCAAATGTAACCATATGTGACTTATATTATCCTCACTATTGTATCTCTTTGTTATTATGGCAGTTGAGAACTATTTGTTGTGGGAATTAGTAATATTTACATTTTGAGATTTTGTGGTTAAATTGTGTTTAAGAGCCTTTTAAAAATAGGGTCCTATTTCTGTTTGAGAAGTTACTTTTTTTAAAAAAAATAGATAAGACTGTATATGAAATTGTAAATTTGTTTTGTAAAAGAGAATTATTTTTCTTAAATTGATTCTACTACAGTATGGTATAACATTGAGAAATAAGCCAGAGTTTACAGTTAGTGTTACTACTATATGGTATAATATTTATGAGAAATAAGACAGAGCATAAGACAGAGCTTATAGTTGGATGTACTATGTAGCCAGGCACATTATAAATGATTAGAAATTACGTGTTCATAGTTTTCACCTTGAGTCATTTTATGGATCGGCCATCATAGAAATTTGTCCAGTTTTTCTTTATTTTGATTAAAGCCTAGAATTTTTAAGGTGAAATTATTTGCTATATGTAACACAATATGGACCTCTTGTTTCTAGTAAATCTAGGCTAACATGTTTTGGTCAAAAAAATTTCCCAGAAACATTACTTTGCTAAATATATATAGAAAACTTTTTTGCATAGTATTTTTCTTAATAATCATTTATAAGTCTGTTATTTTCATCCTGAGATCATACTGAATACATTAAATTTCCACTTTGGGGTGAATGTGTGACTCAGTGGGTTAAGGCTCTGACTCTTGATTTTGGCTCAGGTCATGATCTCAGGGTCATGGGATTGAGGCCTAGGTCGGGCTCTGCTCAGCAAAGTCGGCTTGGGGATTATCTCTCTCACTCTGCTCCTTCCCTGCTCTGGCATGTTCTCTCTCTCCCTAAAATAAATAAATCTTTAAAAGAAAATTCTATTTTAATATAATGAATAAAAGCTTTATTAAGGAAAGTAACCTTCCTCCAAATCTATACCACTGAGTATATTAATATATTTGTGTTTGCTTGAAAGTGTTTGCAATTTAAGATATACCAAAGTAGGATAAAATTACAAAAAATCTTGCTAAGACTCTGACCTGTATAGCCACTTTAATTTTAATACTGACTAATTTTTAGATACTAAAATTAGCTACATATTATGATTCCTGCAATTAAAATTTACTTTGGTACTAAGCTAAGCTCCATTTAACTATATTGTTTTCTTCTCCAACAGTTGATTTCAATTTTGTTCCAGGGTCCATATTAGCTTTCCATTGTTAGAATGACAGTGACAATTGGTTTTTCCAAATACTTATTGCTGCGAAGAATTAATAATCCTTAGAAGCTTCATTTTGGTTTATTAGCATTTATGGACATGTGCTATAGAACACATTCTATGGTGTTATTTGATGAAGAAATAAGAGAGGATGAGTCAAAGTGATAAAAAGTGATATTGTAAGTATATCTATTTTTTTTTTAGTGTTATAGTAGTTGTTTTTATTGTCATTTATAGTCAAGAAAGATTTTTTTAAAAGATTTTATTTATTTATTTGACAGAGAGGGGGATCACAAGTAGGCAGAGAGGCAGAGGGAGGGGGAAGCAGACTCCCCACTGAGCAGAGAGCCTGATGTGGGACTGATCCCAGGACCCTGAGATCATGACCTGAGCTGAAGGCAGTGGCTTAAACCACTGAGCCACCCAGTCATCCCACGAAAGAGATTTTTATTTGATGAAAAGCTCTTCAGGGCATCCCTTTCATACTGTTTCTTTTTGTGTAGCACTTAAAACATTGCAAATTTATTATTAAACATTATCAGTTTCTGGATATTAGAGGGTGGAATTCAGAGCAGGGTTGGTGATAATTGGCCCCCTTTCCCAGGTATTTATGTTAAGTAGCACCAATTTTTTTCATGGGCTGTGAATGTGTATCTTTGTTTATATGGATATTGTTAGGATGCAACCTTTGTGAAGGAAGGAGTCAGGAAAAGAGACGGTTAAACTATTATAGTAGTGGTTCTCAAACTTCAGGGTACAGAATTATTTGGTCGGCTTCTTAAACCACAGATTATTGGATCCTACTTGAAGTTTCTGATTCTGTAGATCTGAGATAAGACTAGAAATTTGCATATTTGTAAGTTCCTGGTGATGCTAACTGACTCTTCTTGTCTTAGAGATTTAAGACTGATAAAGCTGACAGAAAAATCCGAAGACAGACTTCACTTTAGGAAATGAGTGTGGATTAGAAATCTAAGAGGCAGTTAGGGTGTATGGTCACCTGCCAGAAAGACATAATTATCAAACATTCTTTTTATTTTTTCAAAGCTGTAAGTTTACATAGCTTTAAAGTTAGTAGCACCAAGACATTTATAATAAACATTACTGTCCTATCCCCTTCCTCCCCATTCCTGCATTTTTTTGCTTCCTAAAGGCAATCACTTTTAATTAAGTCAGGTGATCTGACATTTACCTGATCTCTGTCTCACGAGTGAACACACACAAAATGCCTTTATAGTATATGCACATCATCTGTACAAAACAAAATGAATTTGTAAGCATCTAGTTGAAATACAGAAAAGGGAAAGCATAAACATTTCTAATGTGCAAATAAGTAGAATTGGACAAATTATATTAATTTACTGTCTAGTATTTTTTAAATTGTGAATCTTAAAATATGAAGAGCTCTGATAGCTATAGTTTCAATGTTGGTCTACCAAATCTTCCCTACAAAGTTTTAGATTGATAAATAAGAAAAAGGAGAGCATTTCAGATGGAAAGAATAGCTGGTGTATAAGTTTAGAAGCAGGAAAAAGCAGACGTAGAGATGGATCTAATGAGAAAGGTGATTTGGTATTTATTTTCGTAATTCATTGATCTTTCCTTGTCTATTTGAATAAAATATCTTCCCTCCTAAATAGCAGCTTCTAGTGGCCATGATAGATACCTAAGTAAAATAATAAAACTGTGGTACATGCCAGCATAGAGTCAGATACACACACACACACACACACACACACACACAGAGTAATATTTATTATTGTGGTAGTAGGGAATACTTGTTTAAAATAATTTTGGGGTTGGTTGATAGATAAAATTTAAATTTGATCCAGTGGGAAATAGGACAGACACCATTGTGGTTTCTAACATAAGAGAATGACTATATTTAATGTCGTTGTTTCTGAATGTATAGTGGCAAGGTAATAATTATCCCCAAACTAAACTTATGGTGTGTTGATTCATGGTTCTTTTATATATCTATGACAGTTGTGCTGCTGGTCCTCTTGATGAATTGTTTGAATAACCAGGAGTGAAGCTTTGGAGTAAAACCCATCTACCAATTTGGGGATGGAGGAAGACAGACTAACATAATTTCTCATAATTTGCTGTACACTGAAGCCATATACTATTATATAAATAATTGAATAGTGAACTTAAAACTGCAAGAAAGATGGCAAAATAAATATATTAGGGAACATAGTTAAGAAGTTGTTATCGTGGCTATGAGGAAACTCTACTGGAAAACAGTAGCTTGGAGTTCTTTGATCAGTGATGGAGTAACTCACTTTTAAAAAGATTAAACTGTAGTTGGTTAAAAAGGAGAGAGATGGTATCTCAATGAGACTCATCCTCTGAAAATAGTGGTTTCTGTTAAGCAGTCTTTAAATTTTAATCATCATTTGACAAAGATTACACATACATAAAATAGCTACATTTTATCATTTACATAAAAATGAAAAGCTAAAGGAAACTGATGTGATTATTTACTACTGAGACTATTAGGATATAGGTTTTACATACATAGAGAGGAAGTGAGGAAAGTATGGATGTCCTTAGAACTGCTTTTGTTATGCCCAAGTTTTCACGTTCCAGAGAGCACCAAGGAGCCAACACCGATGCAATCACACGAGGGTTTATTTGACAAGCTTAAGCTTGGGCCCAAGTATACCCAACGCAGCGGAGTAGGGACTTGGACCCGGAGACGGATTACAGTCAGAGTTTTTAAAGGCAGAGTGGGGGTGGACTCGGCAGTAGATAATTGGGCCACGACTCCTGGCTCAGCAGTAGGTGAGGACAAAGGGGATGTTCAGAAGGGGTATCAGGGTAAAGAAGACTGTCAGGATATTGGAGGCCTGGTTATTATCAAGTCAAGGCCGTTTCTCCCACTAACATGACGACAATTGGGAGTTTCCTGGTGGAATGTCACATTTCTCCTATCAAGTGTTCTTGTTAGTGAGATTTAGGTTTAACTTTGTTTCCATTTTCTTCCGCCTCAGCCTTAGCATCCTTCAGTTTTATGGAGGGGAGGGCGATGTTAGGGCTAGACTCGAGGTGGGTACAGCCTTGTTTTTCTTGGCCTCCACATTTTTAAGTTTAGTTTTAGGAGACCGGGTTATACTTGTATTTATATATTGGCAAAATACATTTCTTGACTTCAAATTAGGTTATCTGAAAGAAATTTCCCTGTTTTTGTTTTGTTGCTTGTTTTTCTTCATTTTGGTTACTGTTTAGTATTTATTTGGGTGGTTTTTAAAGTATTTTATTGATTTGAAGATTAACATTTGACTCTTAAGTGTAAGGATTAAAGACTTTTCCTTTTAAATATTTTTTGATGAAAAAATTAAGATCTTAGGGCAGATTCTGTGAAACAGTATGAAGGAGACAGGAAAACCACCCCCAGATAATCACATTTTTATTAATCCTCACTGAATATCTTTATTTTATTGGGATAAATTAGGGTCTGAATTCTGATATTTAGATTTACAAGCTCATCCATTCAAATTTGTCAAGTTCTGTATGTTTTGTGAAGTGTAAGGGGTAATATACAGATGGCTAAATAGGCTATTTCCCTCATGAGACAAAATTTGTCAGGTGAATTGAGGACATAGGTTTTGGTAGGTCAGCACATTATATTCCTTTTCCCTGCCTGTTTTCTTTAATAACTGCGTATTGAAGTTGGTGATGCTAAACTCTGAAGGCATGAGTGCCTAAGCCTGCTCCTTTGCCGGCAGGTTTTTGACTTCAAAGTCTAACATAAAGAACATAACATAAATAATTGCTGTAAGATGTATGCTAGAAGAAATATGTACAGAATGCCAGGGGAGCACCGCAGGCAAATGGGTTAGGGATACAGATGTAATGGAGAAGAAAGTGACACATGAGCCGAGTCTTGAAGTCTTATGGTGTGGAATGAATAAGGACATTCCAAATAGAGGGAATATATGCCTTTTGTTGATGCGTGAATGAGAATGGGATCTATTTGGGAACTCTAAGTAGTTTGTAATGAGTCTGGCGACGTAAGCAGGTGACATAAGCAGATGACGGAGCATCTTGTAGAACAGTAGAAATAAGGGTAACCATCCTTGCAGTTTGAAGAAATTGCATGTCTGAAAGTTATTAAGCATACTAAGAGTGACATAAAAGGGCTTTTATAGTGGTATAACTTTCTCCACCATAAGGTCATGCTTAGGGGATCAAAATACTCATTTGACTGATCCAGGCAGTTGGTCACTTGAAAATGCTTGATAACGTTTTCAAAAATTCAGTGCTCTTTTCACGCCAAGGCAGCTAAAGAGGAGTGTTGAGGATGGATTTACACTTTGGCTTTGTGTTTTCCTCATGCTTTTTACTTTTTTTTAAAAAAATGTGTTGTTTATAAACTAATTTCTGTTCTCTCTTCTTGTTATTTCTCTTTTAGAACCTATCAGTAAATATCCTAGGTTCATTTTTCATATGCCTAATCATATAGTCTCTTTTATTTGTGTTTTTTTTCTTTTTTTGGTTTGTTATAGGTCAATGTTTTCTGGGTAACTCATATAGTATATCACTGTGACAGTGATAATGCTACACTCTCTTATTTGGTTCATTAGAATAATGTTTAAACGCAGAAAATAACTTTTTAAGACCTAGTGTATTCTAATTTTCTGTTATATTTGTCTTCTGGAAATAAAGTAGTATTTAACCTGCTTTGGATCATGGCACATGACCCCAAATTTAAATGTAAAATTGCTGTCAATTTCATCTGTGATTTAAAAAATATCTTAGTTTGATCAAGAGTAATTCACCTGATCTTTTGATAGATTGCTTTGGAGAATATCTGAGAATTGTGTAAATTATTTTGGATTTTTTTGGATGGCAAGCCAGAATATAAATTAGTAATTAGAAAGCACTGCTCATTTTCTAAAAAGATTACATCAAAGTATAATTTGAATGTTCTTCCTAAGTTAATTTATGTAATTGTTCATCTATTTTTAAAAATGGATTATCCTGCCCTGTAGATGAATGGTAAAAATATTTAAAAAATTTTTAGAAAAATGTATATACTTTATACAGCTTATTTACCAAATGTAAACCTGTAGAATAAGAAAGTAAAATAATTACAAAAATGTATATTTATTTTTTATAAAAAATAAAAAGGCATGAAGTTGACCTCTGTACATTATCTTTCTAAAAGCCTGCTTTTTTTTTCTATTTTCTTGTTAATTATGAAACTGACAGTAGTCTTGATGCCTAAAAATTTTAATGGTAAAGTATTTGGTAAAGAAAAGAAGTTTTTAAAAAAAATTTTTAATTTTTTTAATTTAATTTTTTTTCAGTGTTCTAAAATTTATTGTTTATGCACCACATCCAGCGCTCCATGCAATATGCGCCCTCCACAATATCCACCAGTAGAGTTACCCCATCCCCCACCCCTCCTACAAAATCCCCAGTCTCTCATGGTTCGTCTCCCCCTCCAATTTCCCCCAACTCACTTCTCCTCTCCATCTCCCAGTGTGAAAAGAGGGTTTATTAAAATGCTTTTTGAGTCTTGTCATAATGATACCAGAGTATCACCCACATAAATTGTTTCTGTTTCCTATGAATTATTAAATCAGTTATGTATTATATTCAGTTATGTATTATAGTCTCACTGTATGCTTGCCATCTTTAGATATTACAGTTAATTTTATCTCCTTGCTGATTTCTTGGACTTCCCCTCCTCCAGTGCCATTGGGTTTTGAAGAGGGAGTAAGTAAGGAGGGGGTTGGCTAGTTTTTTGTTTTTTTTTTTTTAAACAGCTTTACTGTAGTGGTATTGATCTACTGTGATTTGCATATATTAAAGTGTACATTGGATGAATTTTGACCTGTGAATCCATCACCACTATCAAGGTGACAAAATACCCATCACTCCAAAAGTTATCTTGTGCTTCCTTCTAGTCTCTTCCTTTTATTCCTTTCTCCCTTCCTCCTTGGGCCCATGTCAACAGTGATTGTTTGTGTCACTATGGATCAGTTTATATTTTCTAGAATTTTATATAAATGGTATTATACAGTAAGAACTTGTTTTTGCCTGGCTTCTTTTACTCAACATAATTATTTTTGGGATTCATCAATGTTGTAGCTGTGTAATGGTTGGGTAGTATTACATTGTATGACCATACCAGAGTTTTTATATCTATTTATCTTTTGTTGAACAATTGAGTTTCCAGTTTTGGTTATTACAAAGCTGTTTTGAACATACAGATACAAGTCTTTGTGTGGACATATACTTTGATTTCTCTTGGGCAAATGTCTATGATTGAAACAGCAGGCATTTCTTTAACATTTTAAGAAACTACCCAACTCTTTTCTAAAGCGATGTACATCTTCCATCGCCAACAGTGTTTGAGAGTTCTGGCTGCTCTGCATCCTTGTCAACACTTCATGTGGTTAGTACTAGTATGTATGGTTAGCCATTCTAGTGGGTGTGTAGTATAGCTCACTGTGATTTTAATTTGGATTTCCTTATTAATGATGTTGAGCATTTTTCCATGTTCTTATTGCAGTCCCTATTCTCTGTTCAGATCTTTTGCCCCCTCCCTTTTATTGTTGGTCTCTTTATTATCAAGTTATAAGAAATCTTTATATGTCCTATTCAGGTTGTTTGTCAGATCCATGTTTTGCAAATATATTTGCTCAGTTTGTGGCTTATCTTTTCATTTTTCTAACAATTAAATCTACTTTATGAACTTGTTCTTAAACAGATTGTTTTTATTGTTGTATACAATAAATTTTTACATACCCCAAGGTCACAAAAATATTTCCTTATGATTTTTTTCTAGTTTTATAAATTTTTGCATATGGCGTGAGGTATGGGTTGAGTTTCACTTTTTTGCATTTTACAATTACTCCAGCTTGTTTTGTTGAAAAGATAATCTGTTTTCCAGTCGGTTGCCTTTGCACCTTTGTAAATATTTATTTAGCTGTGGGGGCTATTTCTAGATTCTCTATTCTGTTATTCTGTGTCTTTTTGCTAAGTAATACCACATTTATCCTGGAGTATTATAGTTTTATGGCTAGTCTGGAAATCAGGTAGTGTAAATCTTCCAACTTTGTTCTTGTTTCTCAAAACGATTTTGACTATTCTAATTCTTTTGACTTTCCATATATGTTTTAGGATCAGCGTGTCAATTTCTACAAAAACTCTGTTGGAATTTTGATTGGGATTACATTGAGTCAATAAATCAGTTCGGGGAGAATTGATTGACATGGTTTATTTCTTTAAATTATCTTTGATTTTTATGTGTGGGTGATGCTGTTAATTTAGGTACTAATTCATTTTACTGAGCACCCTTACTAATTCTAATGTTTTTAGTCAATCTTTTAAAGTTTTATTGATTGGTAATTGTATTATATGCAAATCATTTTACCTGTTTTTCTGTAGTTTTATCTTATTTCGTATCTTATTGAGTTAATGATCGATTTCTTCACATTTTGACCTTTTCTCCCAAACAGAAATTATAGAGATATTAATCTTGTTTTTATAGATTGTATTTTTGTTAAAACCTAATAGCAGTCAGATAATTGATAACTAGAGTAATGACTTAAAGAAAAATGCAAAGTCAAAAAGAAGAGTAACTCTTCTATGAGGCAAGTTGGAATCTTCATATTACAGATGAGGTTTTAGTTCTACTAATGTTTTCTCAAGTATGTGCTTTGAGATCTGTTTAATTTCTTCATTAAAGTGGTTCTGTAGATTTATTTATTTATTTATTTTGGAACATTTGTTAAACAGAGTTTTACAGTTTTTCTTTTTTTTTTTTTTAACTTCGATACTTTTCAAACCCTAAAATGCTAACAAATTGAGTTAATTTCTAAGAGGGAATATAGTATGCAACATTTTCCAAATCTAAGCAGAGAATTTTCTTTTCTAAGGAAGAGCATATAGTCAATGAAAAATACTTTGTGAAAGACTGTGCTCTAAAAGTGCAGCTTATGGTTCAGAACCAATGATGGGTAAAACTGCTAGCACTTAAGCACAAATTGAGGCCATAGCACAGGTAGAATTGTATTCATCACTGCTTTGCACTTGCAGTTTTCTTTTTTACTGAAGTATAATTAATATACAGTGTTGTGGGGCACCTGGGTGGCTCAGTTGGTTGAGCGACTGCCTTGGGCTCAGGTCATGATCCTAGACTTCCAGGATAGAGTCCCGCATCAGGCTCCCAGCTCCTTGGGGAGTCTGCTTCTCTCTCTGGCCTTCTCCTCTCTCATGCTCTCTCTCACTCATTCTCTCTCAAATAAATAAAATTAAAAAATATATATACAGTGTTGTACTGGTTTCCGGTGTACAACATGGATTTTATAATTCTGTACATTACTTAGTGCTTACCACAATATGTGTAGTTACCATGCAACATTACTACAGTATTATTGACTATATTCCCTATGCTGTACCTTTAATCTCCATGACCTATTTTATAACTGGAAATTTGTACCTCTTAATCCCCTTTATCAGTTCTACTCATCCTCTACCCATCTCCCTTCTGGCAGCCACAAGTTTGTTCTTTGTATTTAAGAGTGTTTTTTTTTTCTTTGTTCATTTTGTTTTTTAGATTCCAAATATAAATTAAATCATATGATATTTATCTTTGACTTATTTCACTTGGCATAATACCCCTTCTGCCCATTCACGTTGTTGCAAATGGCAAGATCTTGTTCATTTTTATGGCCCAGTAATATTCTATTGTATGTGTGTGTGCATGTGTATATACATACATACATACATTCATATTTATCTATATACACCATATCTTCTTTATCCTTTCATTTATTAATGAGCACTTGGGTTGTTTCCATATCTTGGCTATTGTAAATAATGCTGCAGTAAACATAGGAGTGTGCATGTTTTTGAATTAGTGTTTTCATTTTCTTTGGGTAAATACCCAGTAGTGGAGTTACTGAATCACATGGTATTTCTATTTTTAATTTTTTGAGGAACCTCCATACTGTGTTCCACAGTGGTTGTACCAGTTTACATTCCCATCAACAGTGCACACAGATTCCTCTTTCTCTACATCTTCATCTACACTTTTTTCTTTTTTATGCTAGCCATTCTGACCGATGTGAGGTGATATTTCACTGAGTTTTGATTTGCATTTCCGTAATGATTAGTGATGTTGAGTATTTTTTCACGTGCCTGTTGGCCGTCAGTGTCGTCTTTGGAAAAATGTTTATTTAGGTCCTCTGCCCATTTTTAAAATTGGATTGCTTGATTTTTTTTTTTTTTTTTTTTTTTTTGGTGTTGAGTTGTAGGAGTTTTTTGTATACTTTGGATATTAGCCCCTTAGCAGATATATCATTTGCAATTATCTTCTCCCATTCACTGGATTGCCTTTTTGTTTTGTTGATGGTTTCCTTTGTTGTGCAAAAGCTTTTTATTTTATTTTTGTGTAGTTTCAATAGTTATTTTTTTTTTTTAAAGGTTTTATTTATTTATTTATTTGACAGAGATCACAAGCAAGCAGAGAGGGAGGCAGAGAGAGAGGAAGGAAAGCAGGCTCCCTGCCGAGCAGAGATCCCGACGTGGGGCTCAATCCCAGGACCCTGAGACCCTGACCCGAGCGAAGGCAGAGGCTTTAACTCACCGAGCCACCCAGGCACCCCTCAATAGTTATTTTTTATATTTTTACAGATTTTATTTATTTGAGAGAGAGCACAAGCAGGGGGAGGGCCAGAGGGAGAGGGAACAGCAGACTCTTCCACTGAGTGTGGAGCCCAATGGAGAGCTTGATCCCAGGACCCTGAAATCATGACCTGAGCCCAAGTCGGATGCTTAACCTATTGATTGAAAAACCTATGATTTTTTAAAATGTATTTTTCATTTTGGTTTGCTAATATTTAATTGAGGATTTTTGCATCTATGCACACCTATTGGCCTGCAGGTTTTGTTTTTTTTTTTGTTTGTTTGTTTGTTTTTTTTGGGTAGTGTGTTTGGTTTTGATGTTAGGGTAATGTTGGTCTTGTGGAAGTTATCCTTTCTCACTTTTTAGAAGAGTTTGGTTTGGTAGAATTCATATGTGAAACCATCTGGTCCTAGACATTTGCTCAGACTTTTTTGATTGCTGATTCAATTTTGTTGCTAGTAGGTTTGTTCAGATTTTCTTTTTTTCCCCCCTTATTCAGTTTTTGAAAATTGTATATTTCTAGGAATTTATCCATTTCTTCTAGATCGTGCAATTTGTTGGCATATACTTTTTCATAGTATTCACTTATAATTCTTTGCATTTCTATGGTGTCAGTTATTTCTCTTCATTTCGGATTTTGTCTTCTTGGTTTTATTAATCTTTTTAAAATTTTATGTGTGTGTGTATCTATATATCCATCTATACACATAATTTCCTTCCTTCTATTGGGTTAGGCTTTTACTTTTTCTGTAAAGTTAGTTCGTTTGAGATTTTTTGTTTTGTTTTGTTGAAGTAGTTCTGTATTGCTATAAACTTTCTTAGAACTGCTTCTGCTCTGTCCCAATGATTTTGGATTGTGTGTTTCCCTTTTTATTTGTGTCCATGTGTTTTTTGATGTCCTCTTTGATTTATTGGTTAACTCACTCATTGCTTAGTAGCATGTTGTTTAGCCTCCATGCATTTGTGTTCTTTCCAGATTTTTAAAATTTCTGATTTCATATCGTGTGGTTGGAAAAGGTGTGTGACATTTCAGTCTTCTTAACTCCACTTTCTCTTCCACATTTTATGTATATGACCTCATATCTTTGTGTCTCTTGAGTAATTTATTGAGACTTATTTTGTGGCCTAACATGTGATCTGTCCTGGAGAATGGTCCTTGTGGACTTGAAAATAATGTATATTTTTGGATGGAATATTCTGTATGTATGTTTGGTCTATTGTGTTTTTCAAATCTACTGTTCCCTTGTTTTTGTGTCTGAGTGATCTATCCACTGATATAAGTACATGTTAAAATTCCCTATTACTTTATTGCTGTCAAATTTCTCCCTTTATGTCCATTAGTGTTTGCTTTATCAATCTAGATGCTCCAATGTTGGGTGCTTAGGTATTTATACTTGTTACATTCTTTTGTTGGACTGATCCCTCTACTATGTAGTGTATTTCTTTGTCTTGATACAGTCTTTATTTTAAAATCTATTGTGTCTGATATAATTATTACTGCCCCAGTTTTTTTTTTTAAATTTCCATTTGCATGGTTTATGTTTTTCCTTTTTTTTTTTTTTTTTTTTACTTTTAGCCTGTATGAGTCTTTAGGTCTGAAAGAAGTCTCTGGTAGGCAGTATGTAGGTGGGTCTTGTTGTTGTTTTTAAAATCTGTTCAGTTAACAAATATTTTATAGTTGGAGCATTTAGTCCATTTACATTTAATTTTCGATAGCTATGCATTTATTACCATTTTAATTGTTTTCTGGTTGTTCTTGTAGTTTCTCTTTTCTTTCTCTCTTGCCTTATGTTTGATGGTTTTGTTTGTATCTATAGGTTTGTGTTTTTTTTTTTTTAATCTATAGGTTTTTTACATTATGGTAATGCTCATGTATATTTGTATTAAGGTGTTGGTCACTTGAGTTTGAACACATTCTAAAACTGCTACATTTTTACCTCCCCCTCCACATTTGATGTATATGACTGCATATTTTACATGTTTTTATGTAGTGTCTCTCGACTAATTTTATAGACATAATTCACTTTACTACCTTTGTATTTTAACCTCCATACTGGCTTTATAAGTGATAGATCTACTACCTTTACTATGCGTTTGCTTTTATAATACACTTCAAGTCCCTTTAACATTTCTTGTAAGGCTGATTTAGTGGTGATGAGTTCCTTTAACTTTTTTCTGTCTGGGAAGCTCTTTATCTGTCTTTTGGTCTGCATAGTTTCTGCTGAAAAATCAAGTGATAGTCTTACAGGGTTTCTCTTATATGTAGCTTTTGCTGCTTTTAAAAATCTCTCTTTATCATTACTTTTTGCCATTTTAATTATTATGTGTTTTGGTGTGGAACTTCTGGAGTTAATCTTGTTTTAGGGGCTTTCTGTACTTCCTAGATTTGGATGTCCAATTCCTTCCCCCCGATTAGGAAATTTTTAGCTATTTCTTCAAACATATTTTCTGTCCTTCTCTCTAACTTCTTTTTTAAGGGATTTTTATAATATAAATGTTATTACACTTAATAGTGTCACTGAGTTCCCTTAATGTATTCTCAGTTTTTATTACTATGTTTTTTTCTTTCTGCTGTTCAACTTAGTTGCTTTCCATTATCCTGTCTTCCACATTGCTGATCCATTCTTCTGCATCCTCTATTCTGTGGATTCCCTTTAGTGCATTTTTTCACTGCTTGAATTCTTGAGCTCTGTGGATTCTTGATTATCCATCTCTTTAAGTTCTTATTGAGTTCTTCCACTCTTTTCTCAGGTGCAGTGAATATCTATGATCATTACTTTGAATTGTCAGGCATTTTGCTTATCTCCATTTCATTTAATTCATTTTCTGTCCTTTTGTCCTGTTCTTTCATTTAGGACACATTCTCCTGTCTCCTCATTTCGCCTAACTCTTGTGTTTGTTACTATGTATTAGAGAAGCTGGCTCCATTCTCCTGGTCTTGAAAGTAGTGGCCTTATGTACAGCAGGTCCTGTGGTGCCCTGTCGCTCAATCCCATTTAGTCATTAGAACCAGGCACTCCAGTTGTGTCTTCTGTGTGGACTGCATGCACCCTGCTCTTGTGGCTGAGACATGTTTGTTTTCAACCCAGTTAGCTGCAATGACCTGATCTGCCTGCTGTGGGTGCACCTGTCAGCGTTTTGTCCCTGTGCTATTAGGAGGCTTTACTGAGGCCACCGCAAGCTTTAGGTGGGTGGGGCCAGTAGCCAGACTAGGTGTTTGCAGTTAACCTCCCTGCCACAGTTGCAGGTGCATTGAATGGAAGGGCTTGCCCCCTGTGCAACCAGCTAAGAGACTCAGCTATACAAGAACCGCAAGCATGCTGGTGTGTGGGGTTATCTTCCCCTCTCCTCAGGACAGTCATCACTTGGCAGTGGTGGTCTCTGTGGAGACTGCTTGCAGGGTTTGGTAGAGCTGGAGCTGCTTTGGAGGGAAGTCAGCCAAGGCAGGCAGGTTAGATGGGTGGGTCCTTAGCAGAATGCAGGGGCCAGGCATGTTGTACTAGCAAGATAGATACTGTTAGTTCTGGCTTTCCAGGTTGAGGAAAGGAAACAACAAAATGCCAGCATTTTGTTCCTGGAGAAATTTCCTGAAGATCCCTGTCCTGCCCACACAGGTTCTGAGATTACTAAATAAATCTGCTTCATGTATATCCATGCACTTTCAGACTGCTGCTTCTGTGTTGTATCTCTGGCCCAGTTCATTATCCTGGCTCTTAAAGGGCAGGGACTAGGTTTCCTGTCAACCTTGGCCCTCCCTGGTATTAAGCCCAGTGAGGTTAAAAGTACCTGGAGTTAAGTCCTGCTTATTTAAAAAGCTCCTGAAGTTAAGCCCCACTTGTTTTCAAAGCCAGATGTTTGTTATGGAGACTCATCCTCCCAATGTGGGTCTCCATTGCCTGGTGTGGTGTCTGATTTTCTGGCTTCTCTGTGCTTGGGGTGTCCCTCCAGTTTGTGTTTAGTCTTTTTGGAGTTTCTGCCTCTCCTGCCTTTTCAGTGTGGCCTCCTCTCTCTGTGTAATGTGGAAGGTCTTTTCTGCTAGTCTTCAGGTCATTTTCAGAGCCAGTTGCATCTATGTAGTGGTTATCTTGTTATGTGCGTGTCTGTGGGATGAAGGGAACTCACGGTCCTCTTCTGGATCTCTGGATCTTTCCTGAACTCCCCTGCCACTCTCTCTTTTTTTTTTTTTTTGAAAGCCAATTTTGTTTAAGAATATCCTTAATGAAACAGTAAATATTATTAATTTTATTTAATCTTTACCTTTGAGTATATTCTTTTAATATTCTGTGTGAAGAAATAAGAAGTACTCATGAAAGTTTGGCCTCATACCAAAGTATGATGTTGTCTTGAATAAAAGCACTTATAGAGATATTTGGGTTGAAAGTTAAAGTACTCACTTTTAAAGTTTACAGTTTTTACTGAAAAGAACAACAAGTAATCATTTCCCAGATGTGGATATTTGCAGATATTTTTTCAAAAATGAATGGAGTGACCCTATCACTTCATGGAAAATTGACATTGATGGCCAAAGATAAAATTTGAGCTTCTGAGCAAAAATTTGGATTTTGGAAAACTGTCCTCTCTCTGCCCCCAACTGGTAGACAGTTCCTAAGACAAAGACTTTTCTCATTTTATCAGTAGAGATATTAGTAAATGTAATTTTAAAATATTGTATAGTAAAACATCAACATTTGGGAGATCAGTATAACTTAGTGAAAGTAGTGATTTTACAAATGACCAGTACATGGTATTACAAAGCCATGTAGAGATAAAAATTACATTCAGAGGGTAAAGTGGAGCAAGTAAGAAAGATTCATTGATATGGTACATTGCAACTTTCCAGAAACTCCTACTTGTTTAGTTTTGGTGTAGTATCAAAGAATAAACACAATTATCAGAAAAAATACTAAAAATAGCTTTCCTTTTACAACTGTTAATCAGTTTGAGGTTAGCTTTTCTTTATGTACTTCAATCAAAATTACATATCCCAATAGAAAAGAGAATCCAGATGTCTTTGTAGTGAACCAGTCATTAGATTTGCAGACCTATAAAACAGTACCATTCTTCTAAGATGTTTTTATTTTTGAAGTTATTTTTCATAAAAATGTGCTGTTACTTTGAGTTTATTGGTAATAATTTTTAAATGAATTTTAAAATGTTTTAATTCTTAATATGGTGAATATTGATATAATTCACATAAAAACCTCTGTATTTAAGAATAGGAAATTCTGAGACTAAAATATTTGACAACTATGAGCAAAGATAACCTTTGACAGTGTCATCAGGAAGAAATAAGATTTTGTATTTTCACTTTATGAAAATATCCATACTCCCCTCAAATGTCTGAAATTATGAATCTTAAAAAACTAGATAAAATAGGCATATTTGGAGATTATACATTAACTTTGTGCCTATAATACCCTGGGAGAATGGTTCCTGGTAGATGTGTGGACAACATTCATTTAATTCATCATTAAGATGGTAATAATTATGGAGTACTTGCTTTGCTCTAGCACCATGTTAGATGAAGGGAATTCAGTAGTGAGAAAGATGTGTCCCTATGTTCACGGACTTTTCATTCTAGTGGGGAAAATAAAAATACCAGATTAGGATAAGTACTGAGCAGGAAATTTAGGGTACTGAGAACAGGAGTAACAGTTATATAGGAAGGAATCCGGAAGTCCTAAGGAAGAGACATTTAAGCTGTGACTTGATGGTAAGAGGCCAGGCATGAAAAGAGCATTCCAGGCAAGAGTATTCACAAACACACATAACCACAAAGAGAATTCTATGGTATTTTACAGAATGAATGCAAAGATCTTTTAAAAATATTAACTGTTTATAATTTAATTCTCAAAATAATCCTATACTATACATGTAGGGTAGTTGTAATTAATAAAGATGTCCAGTTAGAGAGCTTGACAATAGTTTTTATCATGCTAAAATATCCTGTATTAATTGTTCATAGTACTATACATTTAATTCTATATCTAAAACATAATGATTATAAAATGTATTGAAGCAGATTATATTACAAAAGAATAAAGTTGCTAAATCATAAAATGTACATATAATGCATTTGCCTTCATAGTTTTATTTATTTTCAAAGATTTTATTTATTTATTTGACAGAGATCACACGTAGGCAGAGGCAGGCAGAGAGGGAGAGAGGAGGAAGAATGTCCCCGCTGAGCAGAGAGCCTGATACAGGGCTCGATCCCAGGACCCTGGGATCATGACCTGAGCCGAAGGCAGAGGCTTTAACCCACTGAGCCACCCAGGTGCCCCTTAACTTCATAGTTTTAAAAAATGACCAGGAAAATGTATTTTTTTTTTAATTTTGTTTTTGGGTGATGAAGAGTTGCCTTTAAGTAAGGTATCTTATGTAATAATATTTACCTTAAGTACAATGCTAATAGCAAGCTTCTAGGAACTTTTGGATGAATTTCATAAACAGAAATGTACTTACTTGTACTGACTTCTCATTTCTGCCATTACAAAATACTTGATTTGTATGGGACTAATGTCAAGGACAAATAGAATTCAGAGTAGACAAGTATAAAGAGTGTTTGTGAACTAGATCTCCTCCACATTTCCTTACTACATCCCTACCAGGAACCTTCCATGTTCATGCTTTTAGTCTCTTTTTTTGCTCTGCTTTGAGTAGCAGCTAACACCTTTTTTGCTCATCCTTGGAGTCACAGGTGAGTCCTGAGTCTGCCTCCCTTCCCTGGGCAGAGGAAACTGGGGACCTTGATTCCAGAGAGGCCCAGCTCATGGCCACCTGAGAAATAGAAAGAAAAACTATTTTCTGTTCTTGTTGTTTGTGTCCTGTGAATCAGTGTGATGTTTTATAACTATTCGGGTGCTGAGAAATAGTGTAAGTGGCATTTGATGTTTTGTGCTATAACAATAGATCTACAATTACTGACATGAAAATTATAAAATCTGTCAGCAAAAAAAAAAAAAAAATCAGATTATTAACATAGGTTCCTTTTTTTCTATAATATAACATATAATGTATTAATGACTTGGGCAGCTGTGCTTCAGATCCCTAAGGTGTCTTTGAATTTAGTTATTATAATTCAGGTAACTTTCAGGTTTCTTATGGAGGGGGGTGTTTTTGTTGTTTTTGTTCCTCCAGAAGGCATGGCATTTTTAATCAGTTCTCCAGGGAAAGCTTGACTGAACGTTCCAAACTTTGGTGGTTCAATGTTGCTAAATAAAATCTTCCAGTAATTAATTTTGGGGAGAAAGGTAACTTTCCTTCTGGATCTACTAGTTGTCTTTGTCTTTGGGAGTTTACATTGAAGGAGTACAAATAATTAGCAAAACTCTGAAAGATTACTCTTATTTTAGCTTTCCAGGAGATTGTGGGCATGGCAGCACCATATATGCCGATAAGGAGTATTGATATGATTAATAATAATACATATAATACATAGTTCAAAAGAAAGATTAAGCTTCTTAAACAATTTGTTTTCACTTTCCAAAGGGGCCTATGATAAATGCTTTTCTAAATATGAATATCCTTTTGTCAAGTGATTTTATTTAGGGTTTGACAATTTGCATTATCATATCATGATTTTGGGGCTGTTCAGTTGTAATTTTGTTTTAAAGAACAAAGGCCAAGTAACAGATATGTGATTAAACAAAATGAGAATTTGAGTTTTCTTTTGTTTGTCTTTATGGCAAATTGATTTGGTCTCTACTCTTGGGGCAAATCATGAAAACCAGAACTGTAACTTCCTCCATTCTAAAATTTGTCAAAAAAAGCTTTTTGCTTTATTTTCCTTACATTTAATTACTTAAATAATATTATAAAAGAGCAAAACATTACAAAATATTACAAAACATTCAAAATATGAAAGACCACCCCCCCAAACTTTTGTGGGCATCCTTTCAGCTTCTTCATTTACATGTATAAGTACATAAGTATTCTATTATCTATATAAATGTGTATGAATTTTAAAACCATATAAAATGACTTTTTCCAAAAATTTTTAAAAAATGACTTTTTATTTATTTTTTTAATTTTTTTAAAAAAGATTTTATTTATTTATTTGACAGACAGAGATCAGATGTAGGCAGAGAGGCAGGCAGAGAGAGAGAGAGAAAGGAGGAAACAGGCTCTCCCCTGAGCAGAGAGCCCGATGCGGGGCTCGATCCCAGGACCCTGAGATCATGACCCGACCTGAAGGCAGAGGCTTTAACCCACTGAGCTAAAAAAACAATCTGCAAGCTGCTTTTTTCACTTAGGGGCCTCTTTTTAACTGTTGCATAGTTTATGTGTACCATATTTAATTTGACCAAACCTTATATCTGTTTCTATATACATATAAGACTTTTTTTTAAAGATAGGAATGGGTCTAGTATCTTTTCTGCCCTGATAGTCCTATTATTCACAATTATAGTCTGAACTGCCTGAAGTCCATAGATTTATTTACTTGATTCCTGGCTTTTTGTGACTCTATCACTGTCCCATGTTCAAATCTTTTTCCCTTACCAACAGTGTTCATTATTGGCATCTTAAAAAATTGTGGCCCACATTTGTCTCAGTTTTTTGTATGCTAGGTTTATAAGGAGTCTTACTTTACTTTGATGTGGCTTGTGGGGCAGATGGTGCAAATCCAGTGATTCATATTATAAATCCAAGTGGTAATTTAATGGTATATGAAGTGAATTTAATCAGGGTTCACAAGCATATGCTACAGTATCAAGTTGAAATCCTATTCTTTTGGTAAGGAAACTTCTGTGAAACCTATTTGAAAAGTTTATTACGTCTTACTTAGATTTTTAAAAATATGTATGGCTTAAAAATTATGGCAATGGTAAGGTATTTAAGAAATGGTTCCAGAAAAAGAAAGAAGAAAAACTGCTAGGAACAGTAGGGTTTTTTTTTCATTAAAGAACCTAAGTGTGTTCTCTAATGAACATTTACTACAGAGGAAGGAAAAACTTAAAGAAATGGCTAATTGGCAGGAGAATGAGGATCAAACAATAGTAATTAGAGGCGCCTGGGTGGCTCAGTGGATTAAGCCGCTGCCTTCGGCTCGGGTCATGATCTCAGGGTCCTGGGATCGAGCCCCGCATCGGGCTCTCTGCTCCGCGGGGAGCCTGCTTCCTCCTCTCTCTCTGCCTACCTCTCTGCCTACTTGTGATCTCTCTCTGTCAAATAAATAAATAAAAAAAAATCTTTAAAAAAAAATAGTAATTAGCAGGAAATAAAAGGGACAAAACTTTGTTACAGAGGCAGTCGTTAGGACCTCATTAGAAATATCTCGGTGTGGGCGGGGGGCTGGCTGGCTTAGTAGGTGGAGCGTGCACTCTTGATCTTGGGGTTGTGAGTTCGAGCCCCATGTTGGGTATAGAGATTACTCAATAATGTGTGTGTGTGTGTGTAGTTTAACAGAAGTTTATTTCTCATTCCCATAAAGTTTCATTCCCATAGGACTGTGGGACTCTCCAGCTGTGCTCTCCATGTAGGGGGCTCAGCATTCCAAACTACTTTGAGTTTCTGGCCCCCTTTTCTGTGTGGGCTTCCATGACTGAGGCAGGAAAAGTACTAGAGTCTTGCAACAACAAATAAAGCTGTAAGCCCAGAAAATTAAATCTTAAAAAAATTTTTTTGAGGATAGCCTCAGAGCACACTAGTTTTCTTCTTTGAACCCTGATTATGCTGTAAGTAAAAAAGTTATTTTAGAAGTTGATAAGGCAAAGAACAGTTAATACTTAATCTGAAAAAGTTTTTTTTTGACTTACAAAAATTAAATTTAGCAGTAAAAACACTTACTATCCTTCATTCGTTGAAACAAAAAGAATTGAGAGTATGGTTTTTGGTTAGAGAACTTAATATGAGAGCGGACTAGTCTACAGTCACAGGCCTGTGCTTAGATTAGGCCAAGGGAGCTTTCCAGTGCTTTGGGAAGCTTTGTAGGTATATTTAGAGGACTGATTGAAATAATAGTTTTAGTTGAATGGTATTTGTGCATGGCTAATTCTGTTTAAATTGTGTTATATATGTGTGTGTGTGTGTGTACATTTTTCAGTGAATAGAAGAAATTTCAAACATACACAAACGTAGAGAGACTATAACAAACCACCATGTCCCTATTCACTTGGCTTTAGTATTTTTCAACTATGGCCAATCTTGTTTTATTTGTACCTTCATCTACTTTGTTCCCTCACCCTCAGATTATTTTAAAGCAAATCACAAGCATAATTTTATTCACAAATACTTTATCTCTAAAAGGAACTCTGAAATTGTGATCATAATACCATTACTGTATCTCCAAAATTAGTGGTAATTCTTAGTATAATCAAACATCCAGTTTTTTAAATTAGCATTTTTGTTTGAATAAGAATCAAAATAAATTGATACATCATAATTGATGTCTGTTAAATCTCCCTTTTCTTGAAATTAAAAAAAATATTTTAGTGTTTTAATTTGAATTAACTTTAGATTTACAGTGGCAAAAATAGTATAGCTCCCCTACTTGTTAACATCTGGCATAATTATAGTACAATGATCAGAACTAAGAAATTAACATCAGTACAATATTATTAACTACTTAGTATATTCAGTCTCACCAGTTCTTATGCTAATGTTCTTTTTCTGTTCCAGGGTCTAATCCAATGTTCTACACTGCATGTGGTTGTCATGTTGCCATTGTTTCTTCTGATCTGTGACAGTTCTTTAGTCTTTGCTTTCATGACATTAAAACATTTGAAAACTACTGGTTAGTTATTTGGTGAAGAGTCCCTTAGTTGCAGTTTGATGTTTTCTTATGATTGCATTGAGGTTGTACATTAGAGAAATATTATGGAGATGACATACCCTTCTCAGTGCAGCATTATCAGGGGTTCCATGCTGTCAATATCATTTATTACTGGTGATGTTAACCTCGATCATGTTAAGGTGGTGTCTTAGTGGTTTCTCACTGTAAGGTTATTTTTCCTTTATTTGTTCTTAGATTGAGGTTGTTTTGTAGTTTTTTTTTGTAGCCTGGATTTTGCTGATTACATTCCCATAGTGATGTTTAACATGTGATTACGTAAACTGGGTTAGATATATAGGGTTCTTAGATACAGGTTGATTTTTGGTATAAGTGATAAGTATTGGGGAGTACTCCTGTCTGGTTGTTTCTCTTCTTAGGTTATCCTTTTAGTTTTATTAATTTCCAAAGCTGGCCAAAACAAACAAAAACTACAGTTCACTTTTTGGGGGGATTATTAATTAACATACAATATATTATTTGTTTCAGGGGTACAGGTCTGTGATCCATCAATCTTACACAATTCATAGCACTCACCATAGCATATAACCTCCCCAGTGTCCATCACCAGGCCGCCCTATCTCTCCTACCCCCTCCCCTCCAGCAACCCTTAGTTTGTTTCCTGAGACTAAGAGTCTTTTATAGTTTGTCTCCCTCTCTGGTTTCTTCTTGTTTCATTTTCCCCTCCCTTCCCCTATGATCCTGTTTTGTTTCTCAAATTCCTCATATTAGTGAGGTCATATGATAATTGTCTTTCTCTGATTGACTTATTTCAGTTAGCATAATACCCTCTATCGATCCACCATTTGTTGTTGCAAATGGCAAAATTTCGGGTTTTTGATGACTGCATAGTATTCCATTGTATATGTGTGTATCATATATATATATATGATGTCCTATATATGTCACATATATATATATATGATGTCCTATATATGTCACATATATATATGACATTTTCTTTATCCATTCATCTGTTGATGGACATCTAGGCCCTTTCCATAGTTTGGCTATTGTGGACATTGCTGCTATAAACATTGGGGAGCATGTGCCCCTTTAGATCACTACATTTGTATCTTTAGGGTAAATACCCTGTAGTGCAATTGCTGGGTTGTAGGGTAGCTCTATTTTCAGCTCTTTGAGGAATGTTCATTCTGTTTTCCAGAGTGGCTGCACCAGCTTGCATTCCCACCAACAGTGTAGGAGGGTTCCCCTTTCTCCATATCCTCGCCAGCATCTGGCGAGGTATTGACAAGTAAGAGACTTGTAAGAGTCTTACTTGTAAGAGACAAGTAAGACAAGACTGACAAGTAAGCATTTCCTTACTTGTAAATTTTAGCCATTCTGACTGGTGTGAGGTGGTATCTCACCGTGGTTTTGATTTGTATTTCCCCGATGCAGAGTGAAGTTGAGTACTTTTTCATGTGTCTATTGGCCATTTGGATGTCTTCTGCCCATTTCTTGATTGGATTATTTGTTCTTTGGGTGTTGACTTTGATAAGTTCTTTATAGATTTTGGATACTAACCCTTTATCTGATATGTCAGTTGCAAATATCTTCTCCCATTCTGTTGTCTTTGGTTTTGTTGACTGTTTCTTTGCTGTGCAAAAGCTTTTGATCATGATGAAGTCCCAATAGTTCATTTTTGTCCTTGCTTCCCTTGGCTTTGGTGATGTTTCTAGGAAGAAGTTGCTGCAGTTGAGGTCCAAGAGGTTGCTGCCTATGTTCTCCTCAAGGAATTTGATGGATTCCTGTCTCACATTGAGGTCTTCATTTTGAGTTTATTTTTGTGTGTGGTGTAAGAAAGTGGTCTAGCTTCATTCTTCTGCATGTGGCTGTCCAATTTTCCCAATACCATTTGTTGAAGAGACATTTTTTTCTGTTGGATATTCTTTCCTGCTTTGTTGAAGATTAGTTGACCATACAGTTGAGGCCCATTTCTGGGTTCTCTATTCTGTTCCATTGATCTATGTGTCTATTTTTGTGTCAGTACCATACTGTTTTGATGATGACAGCTTTGTAATAGAGCTTGAAGTCTGGAATTGTGATGCCACCAGCTTTGGTTTTCTTTTTCAACATTCCTCTGGCTATTTGGGGTCTTTTCTGCTCCCATGCAAATTTTAGGATTATTTGTTCCATTTCTTTGAAGAAGTTGGTGGTATTTTGATAGGGATTGCATTAAATATGTAGATTGCTTTAGGTAGCATAGACATTTTTGCAATATTTGTTCTTCCAATCCATGCACATGGAATGTTTCTCCATTTCTTTGTGTCTTCCTCAGTTTCTTTCAGGAGTACTTTATAGTTTTCTGAGTACAGATTCTTTGCCTCTTTGGTTAGATTTATTCCTAGATATCCGGTTTTGGGTGAAGTTTTAAATGGGATTGATTCCTAATTTCTCTTTCTTCTGTCTCGTTGGTGTATAGAAATACAACTGATTTCTGTGTACTGATTTTATAACCCTACACTTTACTGAATTCGTGTATGAGTTCTAGCAGTTTTGGGGTGGAGTCTTTTGGGTTTTCCACAAGTATCATATCATCTGCAAAGAGTGAGTGTATTAGCTGTTGTGAGTAAGCTGTTATGAACAGAGGTGTGAAAGCATCTGAGTTCCTGCTTTTATTTATTTTGGGTATATACCTATGAGTGGAATTGCTGGGTCATCTGGTAATTCTTTCACCTTGTGAGGAACTGCCAAATTGTTTTCCACAGTGGCTATACCATTTCATATTCTCATCAGCATTCCCCAAGGGTTCCATTTTCTTCAGATTCTTGCCAACACAACAGGGCTTTGATTTGCATTTCCCAATGATATTGAATATCTTCTAATGTGTTTGTTGACCATATGTATATCATCATTAGAGAAATGTCTACTTAAGTCTTTGTCCATTTTTAAATAGGGTTGTTGTCTTTTTGTTGAAATGTAGGAGTTCTTTTTATATAAGTCTGAGTTTTTTCATCAGATAAATAGATTGTGAATATTTTTTCCCATTCTGTAGTTTGTTTTTTCACTTTCTTAATAATGTTTTCTGCTACATAGAAACTTTTGATGAAGCCCAGTTTATTCTTTTATTGCTTATGTTTTGGGGTCATATATCAGAATGTGTTGCCAAATTCAGGGTCAAGAAGATTTACCTGTTTTCTAAGAGTTTTATGATTTTATCTCTTATATTTAGGTCTGAAATTTCATGGATTTTTGTGTTAAGTTTTGTTTATTATGGGAGGTGGGGATCCTGTTTTCCCAGAAGTATCTCTTGAAGAGACTATTCTTTCCCCCACTGAGTGAACTTGACACCCTTGTGGAAAAACAATTGGTGATATATGGATGGTTTATTTCTGGACTCTTAGTTTTATTCTGTTGGTCTGTATGTTTATATTTTGATTATTTAATGTCTTTGCCAGTTTTGAAGTTGTATGCTGTGAGTGCTCCAAATTTGTTCTGCTTTTTCAAGGATGTTTTGGCTCTTCAGAGCCTCTTACCTTTCCATGTGAATCTGAGAATGAATTTTCCCATTTCTACAAATGAATACTTTTTTAAAATCCACTTTTTGGATTCTATTTTGGACATTTGTCCATGCTAATAGGGATTTAGTTAATTTACCTGTTAATGGATTATAAAGTAGTATCTGAAATTCTAGTCCAAGATGGCAACATAGAAGATTTTACGTCCAACACTCACACACCAAATCCGTAACTATTGTTAGAGCAGTTCCTCCTGAAAAAAAGCTGACAGGTGGCTGAACAGCTTCTTCACAAAAAAAAGATAGATATACCATGTTTCTGTTTCTTTTGTTGTTCCCTACGTGGTAACATATGGAACCCGAACCACTGCAAACTATAGTGGGGAGGGATATCAGCATATCAGCAGATATGTTTGCTCTAGACCAAAGAAAAAAAGCTGTGGTTTAAAAGGGCAACTAGAATGTAAAGGAACCAGCTCTAGAGCCCTGCCAAACAGCAGGAGAGCTGTTGGTAAGCACCAGGCTTTGTGTTCCTCCTCCATCTTGGAAGTACAGCTGGGAGAAGAGGCTGGGTGCCTTGACAGGCCTACTGCCTCAGAGAGCCCCAGGACATCTAGTGCATACCACCACCAGATACCTTGGGGCACAGTAAAAAAGGCTGCCATTTAAAAAGAGCAACTACAGAAAAACAGAACTGGAGGCATCACAATTCCAGACTTCAAATTTTATTACAAAGTGGGAATAATTAAAATTGTATAGTATTGGCATAAAAATAGACCTATAGATCAATGGGACAAAACAGAAAACTCAGAAATAAACATGATTATGTAGTCAATTAATCTGTAACAAAGGAGGAAAGAATATACAGTGGGAAAAAGACAGTCTCTTCAACAAATGGTACTGGGAAAACTGGACAGCCACATGCAAAAGAATGAAAATTAGACCACTTTTTTTCTTCTATATGCAAAAATAAACTCTAAGGGCCTAAATGTAAGACTTGAAACCATAAATATCCTAGAGGAGAGGATAGGCAGTAATTTCTCTGACATTGGCTATAGCAACATCTTCTTAGGTATGTCTCCTGAGGCAAAGGAAATAAAAGCAAAAATAAACTATTGGCACTACAGCTAAATAAGAAGCTTCTGCACCATGAAGGATACAACCAACCACATGAAAAGACAACGTACTGAATGAGAGAAGATATTTGCAAATGACCTATCAGATAAAGGGCTAGTATCTAAAATATATAAAGGACTTAACAAACTCAACACCCCAAAAAACAATCCAGTTAAAAAATGGGCAGAAGACATGCAGATGGCTGACAGACACATGAAAAGATGCCCAGTATCACTCACCATCAGGGAAATGCAAATCAGAACACAATGAGATATCACCTCATACCTATCAGAATGGCTAAAACCAAACCTCAGGAAACAAGTGTTGTCAAGGATGTGGAGAAAAAGGAACTTTCATGCACTGTTGGTAGGAATGCAAGCTGGTGCAGCTACTGTGGAAAACAGTATGGAATATCCTCAAAAAGTTCAAAATAGATTCTATAATCCAGTAATCCAGTAATGTTGCAATAAACTATGGAAGGAGGCCAAGTGTCCACTGATGTACAAATGGATAAAGAAAGTATGGTATGTATATACAGTGGACTATAGCTGAGCCATAAAAAATGGAATCTTGCCATTTACAACAACATGGGTAGAGCTAGAGAAAATAGTACTATGTGAAATAAGTCAGAGAAAGACAAATACCATATGATTTTACTCATGGGGGGTGAGGGAGAAGAGAGACACCAAGAAACAGACTAAGAGAACAAACTGATGGTTACTAGAGGGGAAGTGGGTGGGAGAATGGGTGAAATAGGTGATGAGGATTAAGGAATGCAGTATCATGATCTAAACAAAACAAAAACCAAAGAACAACTACAGTATAAAGGATCTAAATAAGAAGGGAAAATCTGCCAAACAAGAAGAGAGCTGTTGAAATTCTGTCTGGGTAGGAGGGGCTGGTAAGAGCCTTGCTTTACATTTCCCCTCCACCTTGATAGCATGGACAGGAAAAGGATATGGGTGTGCTAGCTGACCTATCACCCCAGTGAGCCCTGGGACCCTAGGCCACACCAGCCCCAGCGATCCCACCAAGGCAGGCTCAGAGCAACATAAACCTGGACTCCCATGGTCAGCACTTACTGCAGTTCCAGCCATCATCAAAGGTGACACTGGTACAAAGCACCCTGGAACACTCTAGACCCACACCATTCTGGCTCCAGATGGCTTTGCTAGGGCCCTCTTACCTCAGACTGCTCTGGAACCTCCTATCTTAAGTGTACTGAGCACCCTGGGACTCTCAGCACCTGCCCCACTAGGGCACCTTCTGCATTGAGTGTCTGAGGACACCCCACTTTTCTTTCACTTTGGCTGTCCTGCCAGGGTGCCTTCTGAACAGATAGATTTCGGACCCCCCAGCCCATGCCAGCCATAGCTCCAGGCAGCCAACCCAGCACACATAACTTCTACTGGGGATGACCATATAAAAGACCATTCCTTCAAGTTTAGAGAATTCTAATTCATAGAAAGAAATACCAAATGTCAAAGTGAGACAGAGGAATATAATCCAAATGAAACGGAGATAAGCAATATGTGTGATAGAATTTAAAGTAATGATCATGAAGATGCTTACTGGACTGGAGAGAACTCAGAAAATAGAAAACAGAACCCATCAGAGTTGAAGAATACAGTGACTGAAACAAGAAATACACTAGAGGGAATCAACAGTAGATTAGTGGATGCAGGGGAACTGATCAGTGATCTAGAAGACAAGGTCATGGAAAGCACCCAAGCTGAACAGCAAAAAGAGTTTAAAAAATGAGAGGCTAAAAGATGTCTTGAACAATATCAAATGCACATTTACATTATAGAGGTCCCAGAAGGTGAAGAGAGAGCGGAAGGAAATAGGCATCTTGGTCAAGGAATCACACAGAGTTCCAAACAAGATGAACCCAAGGAGGTCCACATCACTTGACACATAGTAATTGAAATCTCAAACTTTAGAGATAAATAGAAAATTTTAAAGCAGCAACAGAGGGAAACAGCAGCAACTTTGAATGTGTCTTATTACTCCCTTTTGGCCTGTAAAGAGCTGAAAAATATTCTTGGTTGTAGAGTTTTTTTTTTCCTATTTGGCAAAGAGTGATAGAGTTTCCCAAAGAAAAGTTAAACTAAACCAAGCATACAAGAAATTAGTTAAAGGGACTTCTTTAAGTGGAAAAGAAAAGGCCCTAACTGGAAGTAGGGAAATATGAATAAAAAGATGTATAATATGCCAACATTTATATGAACTGTGGAAGTGGGACTTAAAAAGTTCCTTTAGAATGTTTTCAAACCCAAGTGGCCACCATTTTAATATAACTTGGAATGTTACATATAAGCCTCATGTTAATCACAAACTGAAAACTTAAAGTAGGTACACCAAAAAATAAAGAGAAGCCAAGCATAACGTTACAGAGTCACCAATCACAAGGGAAAGGAAGAAATGAACAGAGAACTACAAAAGCAACTGGAAAACAGTTTAACAAAATGACAAAAACATACCTATCAATCATTACTTCAAATGTAAATGGTTTATATGCTCCAATCAAAAGACATTAGATGACTAAATGGATAAAAAAAACAAAGACCCATCTATATGCTGTCTACAAGAGACTCACTTTAGAGCTGAAGACACACATAGACTGAAAGTGGAAGAATGGAAAAAGATACTCCATTTAAAAGGGAGGGAAAAAAAAAAAAACAAAACTGGGGAAGCAATACTCACATCAGACAAAATAGACTTTAAAACAAAGACAGTAACGAGACAAAGAAAGGCACCACATAATGATAGAGGGATCATCCAGCAAGAGGATATAGCCGTTATAAATAGCTATACACCCAACAGATAGAAAGGAAGAAATTGGGAGTAATACATTAATAGTAAGGGACTTTAATGTCCCACTTACATCAATGGGTAGATTATTCAGGCAGAAAATTAATAAGGCAACAGCAGCTTTACATTTTTTTAAGACCAGATGGACTTACATATGTAACATTCCATCCGAAACAACAGAATATACATTCTCTTCAAGTGCACATGGCAATTCTCCAGGATAGATCACATGTTAGGCCACAAAACAAGTGTCAGTAAATTTAAGATTGAAATCCTATCATCCATCTTTTGTGACCACAAGGGAATGAAATCAGAAATCAGTCACAAGGAAAAGATGGAGAAAACACAAACACATGGAGGCTAAACAACATGCTACTGAACGGGCAATGAGTCAACAAAGAAATCAAGTGGAAATGAACAAAACAAAACATGGAGACAAATGAAAATGAAAACATAACAGCCCAAAATATTTGTGATGCAGTGAAAGCAATTTCAGAAGAAACTTACAGTGGTACAGGCCTACCTCAAGAAATAAGATAAATCTCCAACAACCTAAGCTTACACCTGCAGGAGCTAGCTAGAAAAAGAACACACAAAGCCAAACCTAGTAGAAGGAAAGAAATAATAAAGATCAGAACAGAAATAAATGAAACGGAGATGAAAACAACAATGGAAAAGATCAATGAAACCAAAAGCTGGCTCTTTGAAGAGATGAAGTATCTGAATAAACCTTAGTGTATTTGTCCTTCCTCCTACTGAAAAGTACCATGAGATCGCTTCCAATTTTTGCTTTGACAAGTAATACCAAGCTTCTTGTGCTACTCATTCACATGTTTGAAAGTCTCTTTAGGGCCATAGGTCTCAACCTGGGTCAGTTTTGCCTGCCAGGGAACATTTGGCAATGTTTGCAGACATTTTTGATTGTTAAGATTATCAAGCGTTCCTCAGGGAGGTATGCTCCTGGCATCTAATGGATAGAGACAAGAGATACTGCTAAAACATCCTACCATGTAAGAACAGACTCCCATCCACCCCACCACAAAGTATTATCCAAATTATCCAATTTGTTAATAGTGGGAAGGTTGAGAAACCCTGCTGTGGGGCATGTACTTTGAGGTGGGATTGCTAAAGCTTGGGGTACTTGCAACTCTTTTCTAGTTATTTTATGAAACAGATTTCTGTAAAACAAATATTTTCAATACAGGTAAAGGTTTGGAATGTCTTGAATTAAAGTTTCTTTGGTGATAATGGCAACCCAGCAGTTATAAGCAATTTAATTAAACCAGATGGAGTTAGTGGCATTATATAGAGTTAACTGCTATATTTACTTACATAGAGGGTGCATATAATCTTTTAACTTCATGAACTAAAACACATGGTTGCCTTTTGTCTGATGAAAGATTGACTGTACAGGAGAGTCTGCTTCAAAAAAGTATCCCTTGTGTAACACAATAGTAGTTGGAATATTGACTCAAGATGCTGATTGAATAAGAGAAAAATGACAGCATGAAGAATGTAGAATTTTTTCCTGCCAGAAATTATTATTAAATATAGAAGGGGTAAAGGTTTGAAAAGTTCTCTCTAGTGTGATTTAAATTAATGCTTTAATTGTAAGCAAGGGAATTAATCATGAATTTTGCAACCCATTTTTAAGTCTCTAAGACCCTTCCACCCCCATAAAAACCCAAGGAAAGCTACAGCCCCAGAACTATCTGCAAGGCTTGTGTGCATACAATTTAGCACATGACTGTTGGGTGGTTTATGCATGTTCTTTGAGTCTGTTCATGGGTTACACCCAGCCCACAGATTTCTAGGTTAAAAACTTTGCTAAAAAGGTTTATTTGAAATTGTCAGTGAGTAGTAAAGACACAACTATATTGTTTGTATCTTCAGTGATGGAGAGAAATAGGTGACTTGGAATTAGAATTTTTCAAGTCCTCTAACAATAAATGGATGAGTACTTAATTTTATATATATATATATATATATATATATATATATATATATGACTTTTTTTTTTGTCTTTTTATTAGGTGTATGCAGCAGTGCTATGGCAACAGACTAATGAAAACAGACAAAATTCAACAGAAAAAGTATGTTTTGGAGCTGCCCTACCAGAAGAAAAACTTAATGACTTTCGTGATGAACAAATTGGACAGTTGCAGGAGCTGATGCAAGAAGCAACTAAACCCAATAAACAATTCAGTATGACTGAATCCAGGAAACCAAAATGTTAGATTATACAATAAAGCTTAACAAGTATTTTAAGTTGCACTACTGGTTAATTATCCCAAAGATATAGATGTAGTGAAAAGAAGGGCCATCTGTACCCCAATGTTCATAGCAGCAATGGCCACAGTCACCAAACTGTGGAAAGAACCAAGTTGCCCTTCCACGGACAAATGGATAAAGAAGATATGGTCCATATATACAATGGAGTATTATGCCTCCATCAGAAAGGATGAATACCCAACTTTTGTATCAACATGGACGGGACTGGAAGAGATTATACTGAGTGAAATAAGTCAAGCAGAGAAAGTAAATCATCATATGGTTTCACTTACTTATGGAGCATAAGGAATAACGTGGAGGGTAATGGGGGATGGAGAGAAATGAGTTGGGGAAAATCAGAGGGGGAGACCAAACCATGAGAGACTGGACTCTGAGAAACAAACTGAGGATTTTGGAAAGGAAGGGAATGGGGGCTTGGATGAGCCTCGTGGGGGGTATTAAGGAGGGCATGTGTTAAATGAACACTGGGTGTAGTGCATATACAATGAATCTTGGAACACTGAAAAAAAAATTAAAGAAAAAATATTTTAATTTCAGAACCCCTTATTTTAACTCCCATGGTTTTTTACACTTTATTTCTTAAGCTTTTAGGCTTTGAGAATGCCTGGTATTAATGAAATGTTTTATTTGGGGATGTTATTAATGCTGTCTGTAATATGTAGATCAATATGAGTAGTAGACAAGACTTCATATTATTGAAGTAACACTACTTGCTGGATAGGATTCGATTTTTGGACTAAACAAGAAAGTGACTCTTTCTTGGAAAAGTTGTGGAATTTTGCCAGAAGTTGTTTTAGATATAAATTTAATGCTGTTCTTGTTCAAGCATTATTAGCCTCATGGTTTTAGCTTCAACAGGTAAGTATATTGTGATAATAACAGATGTGGAATTCCAACAGGTTGTTATTTACATGCATTGTCAACCTGAAAGTTTCATCATTTCTGCTTTAATAATGTATGATTATTTTTGTAAACAGCCCTTCTCCCTGATTGTTCAGATACAATGAAAGATTAAAAAGCTTTAAGATTCAGTATCATACATTGTCTAACCCATCATATAAATGATAGTGTAATGTATTTACAGTGTTTATCGATAACAGATGACCCATTAAATTATATAGAGGTATAAAACACTTTCATAAAATTTTTTGTTGATTATAAACAAAAAAGTCAAGTGGTAATCCCATGCACATCCTAAAATGTTTAATTTTTAAAAATTACTAAAATGACTTGTAACTTCATGTATGTATGTCTACTTTGAGATTCTGAAGTGATCATTTTTTAGATGCTATTGCATTTATTCAGATCTTCAAAAATTGATCCATATTTACTCTCTTGCCATATTGGGCTTATTCTCTGTGAACGGCTGCCAGACTCCTCACCCCTTTTTAGCAGTCCTCATTGAGTCTACAGCCCCCAATGTAAATTGATATAACCACTGTGGAAAAGAGTATGGAGGTTCCTCAGAAAATCAAAAATAGAAATACCATATGATCTAGTAATTGCACTACTGGGTATTTACCCAAGAATTTGAAAACACTAATTCAAAAGGATGTATGCACCCCTGTGTGTACTGCAGCATTATTTACAATAGGCAAGGTATGGGTCCTAAGTGTCCATCGATAGGTGAATGAATAAAGAAGACACAGTGTGTGTATATGTATATATAAAATGAAATATTACTCAGCCATAAAAAAAGAATGAGATCTTGTCATTTGCAACAAAGTGAATGGACCTAGAGGGTATTATTCTAAGTAAGTCAGACAGAGAAGGACGAATGGCATATGATTTCACTTATATGTGGAACTAAAACACAAAACAAATGAACAAACAAGCAAAAATTGAAACAGTCTCATAAATACTGAGAACTGTTAGTTGCCAAAGGGGAGTGGGATGGGGAATGCAAAATAAATGAAGGGGATTGAGAGGCATCAACTTTCGATTATAAAATAAGTCATGGTGCTGAAAAATACAGTATAGAGAATGACAGTACTCTAAAATAGTCTATAATATTGTAATAACTTTGTGTAGTGACAGAGGGTAACTACACTTACTGTTGTGAACACTGTGTAATGTATGTAATTGTTGAATTACTATGTTGTTCACTTGAAACCAGTGTAATAATATATATACATCAACTATATACTTCAGTTAGAAAAAGTAAAGTGTAGGTTATATAAGAAGAGAATAAAGGTATTTTAAGTATAAATGAGATTTCTAATGTTTAACTCATTTTTATATAACAACGATTTTAGTGGTTACATGTTATATAGAATTTTTGAATGTAAAACCAACCACTAAAATGATTGTTTTATAGAAATGAGTAACTTTCAAGCTAGTAATTGAGGAAAAATGAGGTAGAAAAAATTTTATAAAATAAGGAAAGTAAAAAAAAACAGAATGAGGAACAGAAAAAATTTGAGATTATAGAATAAATAAAATATGTTAGTAACACATCAAATATGTGGACTAAGTTATCCAGCCGGAGGCAGAATAAACTGATTGACAAAACCTTTTATATGTGCTTATATACATACCTACATCATAAAATAAAGTTTGAAAGTAAAATTTTGGTGAAAGTTATACCAATGAAAAGTAATCTGATATAGATATATTTATATCTGAAAACAACTGTAAAGCCAGAAACAGCATGAAAGAAAGGAAACTTCACATAATGAAAGGTTCGATTCACTGAGAGGGTAATTTTTAAATTGGTATACCTGGAAGTAAATGATTAAACAGCCCCATATTTTAGGTAGTTAACACAGTTGTAAATCACCAATGAATCAATCAAGAAATACTAATGGATCCTAAAATATAAGTGGAAATGAACACTGGTGAAATACTCTGTAAAATTTATGGGCTATAGCTAAAACAGTAGCTGAAGGAAATTCATAGCTTTGAATGTGTCTAGCAAAAAGAAAGACTGAATATTAATGAGAAGCAGCTATCTTAATAAATTAGAAAAACAGCACAAAATAATCACAAAGGAAATAAAGATTAGAGCAGAAAGTAATAAAAAAATAAAGTTTATTCTTTGAAAAAGACTTTTTTTCAGTGACAAATCTCTGGTAAAGTTGGATAAGAAAAAAAAGTATCAGGAGGGAAAAGAGGACATAACCATTTCTTTTCTGACATTTAATAGATATACTATGAACAACTCAAAGCCAGAAAATTTGCAGCATAGAAGAGCTGATTTTTAGAAATTATATAGCTTAGCAAAGTAGAAAAAAAAAAAAAGTTCCATAGCTCTTCCATTTAATTTATCAATATTAATAGAAAGAAAATTTGAGGCTTAAACAACTTCTTTGGTGAGTACAGCTAAATATTCGAGAACTTAAGTTTTTCCAGAGAATAGAAAAAGAGGGATACTTCTTCCTAACTCATTTTGTGAGACGGTCAAATATCTGATACCAAATAATGGTATCAGTAAGGAAAATAACAGGCCAATTTCACTTATGATATAGACGCATAATTCTAAGTATTAGTAAAACAAATACAGTAAAAGATGACTCATCATGACTTGGTCACGTTTATGTTAGAAATCCAAGGTTGTTTTCACATTAGAAAATCAATTACTATGATCCACCACATAATCAAATTAAAGATTTAATTGTGATCTCATTAGAGCTATAAAAAGCATTTGCTAAGCATTCAACATCTATTCATGATAAAAACGTTCCTAGCAAACTAGATATAAAGGGCACTTCAATCTAATTAAAGGGTTTCTATCAAACATCTGCAACAAACATAATGAATCCTTGAAAGCTTTCTCTTTGGGATTGGGGAAAAGACAAGAATGTCTGTCATCACTGCCTTTCAAATCAAAACTAAGTCTGAAATAATTTTAATGTATATGTTGAACATCCCCAAGAATCTACAAATTATTAGAATAAGAAATTTAACAAGTTTGTTAGATGCAAAAATTGCTGTATAAAAATCAGTTGCATTTCTTTAAGTTTTTTTTTTTTTTTTAAAGATTTTACTTATTTGTCAGCGAAAGAGAGAGTGCGCATAAGCAAGTAGAGCAGCAGGCAGAGAGAGAAGCAGGCTACCTGCCTGGATCACAGGACCCTGGGATCATGATCTGAGCTGAAGGCAGCAGCTCAACTGAGCCACTCAGGCGTCCCTAAATATCAATTGCATTTTTATATAAATAGCACCAATGTGAAATTTATAAAAATAATAAACAGAAAGCAATTTCACAAAAGGTATTCAAAACTGGAGAAAATTTTGAAATTCTACTTAAAGACACTAAAGAAAACTGAAAATGTGCTATTCTTTTGTTCACTTTGTTATATTTGTATATAGTTCTGATTGCCAGGTGCTCAGATAACAAGGGACAACGTAAAATTCTTTAAAGCGTCCTTATACCTAAGGCTAAATCTTGAATATATTATTGAATTCATTCATATCCTGAGGGCTAGCAGATCAGCATCTGCACATTTGGCATGCTTCATTTTTTTGGATTTAGTTTCTCATTGCAGATTTGTCAGTGTCCAGTAAATTTTGTTTTAACTTGTATGAAGTTTATGAATAAAGAAACATTGAAAAATTAAAACCATTAAAAAAAGGAACATTAAAGTATTACTCCATGCCCAAGGAGTGGGAGATTTAGACTTGTAAATATAATTATTCCCGAATGCTTTATAGTTTCTGAGTAATCTTCATCAAAATTCCAAATGGTTTTTTAATTAAAAAGCACACTTTAAGATTTATATCAAAGTGGAAAGGACCAAAAATAGCCAATAGACTAAGAAGAATAATGTAATAGAACTTTCTCTGCCTGCCAGATATTGAAATACATTATAACTAGGTATGAAGAGAGTGCAACATTTTATTATATGGAGACTTAGTTTATGGCAATGGTGATACCATCCCACAGGGCAGAAGGGACTGCTTTTCAACAAATGGTTCTGGGAAATTTAGGTATTTTTATGGAAAAAAAAAATTCTTGGGTACCTAGAATTGGTTGTAGATTTTTTTTTTTTTTTAATATTTTATTTATTTGACAGACAGAGATCACAAGCAAGCAGAGAGGCAGGCAGAGAGAGAGGGAGCAGGCTTCCTGCTGAGCAGAGAGCCCGATGCGGGGCTCGATCCCAGGACCCTGAGATCATGACCTGAGCCGGAGGCAGAGGCTTTAACCCACTGAGCCACCCAGGTGCCCCTGGTTGTAGATTTCTTAAAGATCAAAAGGTAGAAGGGAAAATTATGACACTTTAAGAAAACAATATAGAGAGTATCTTCAAAATATTGAGGTAGGAATGGATTTTTTTTTTTTAAATAGGCTTCACATCCATCATTGAGCCCTTATGCGGGGCTTGAACTCACATCCCTGAGATCAAGACCTGAGCCAAGATCAAGAGTCAGATGCTTTATCCACTGAGCCACCCAGATCCCCCAGGGGAGTTTTTTGTTTTTTTGTTTTTTTAGTGCAAAAGTGGGTGAGAGAGAGAGTGCAAGCAGGGGTGGGAGTGGAGGGGCAAAGGGAGAAGGAGAGAGAGAATCTCAAGCAGGCTCCACATCCAACACGGAGCCCAATGCAGGCTTGATCCCACCACTCTGAGATCATGACCTGAGCTGAAATCAAGAGTCAGATGCTTAACCAACTGAGCCATCCATGTGCCCTGGGAGAGGATTTTTTAAAGACACAATCAGCTCTAGCTGTAAAGGAAAAAAGTGAACATATCTAAACACATTAGCAAGTTATTTTTTCCATCGAGAGCAATAAGCAGTGCAAACGCATGCCTCAGATTATGAAGAGGTAGTTGTATCACATCAATAATGCTCAAAGAAGTAATACAACATCTAAAGAACTATATATCAATAAGAAAGATGTAAGATCCAAAACAAAATGGAGGAAAACCTTGAACAAGAGATTCACAAATAAGGAAATTCAGATGGTCAGTAACCAAAAGTCTTTGTTTCATTTGTAACAGAGAAATGCAAGTATAAATCACAATGAGGTTGTATTACACAACTTTCAAATTGCCTAAAATAAGGAAACTGACAATAACATCTCATTGAGAATGATAGAAAGTAATGGAAACTCTCCTGTCTTGCTAATGAGAGTGTTAATTAGCAGAACTTCTTTTAGAAAACAGTTTGACAGTCTCTAACAAACTTGAAGATGTTTAACTGTCTAAACACTACTGCATTATGATGTGGTGGTTGAGTTCAGACTCGGTTGCCAACTCCATGGATTTGAATCCCATCTTTTTATCTCTATGACCTTGAGTATGTGACTTCATATATAAGATTTTTTTCTCTCTTACTTCCAATTCCTGTCCCAGGAACTAAGTTTTGCCCTCATGGGATTTTTTGGTGAAGATTAAATGAGCTCATCTATGTGAAATACTCATAACAGTATCCAGAGCATAATAAATACTATAAAGAGTTTTCTATCATTGTTATTGCCATCATTATTATCAATATTACCTTACAACCCACAAAATCACTCTGACATGTACATGAGACAATCTTGTGCATTTGTAGAAGATTAGGATACTATACAAGAATGCTCATAGAAGAATGATTGTAGCAGCCCCAAGCCAGAACCGATCCTAATGTCCCTGAACAGACTGGATAAAAAGTTATGGTACATAGTCAGCAATGAAACAGAATGAACTACAGCCTCTCCTAACTACAATACTGATGGAAAGAAAGAAGTCCTATCTAAGCATACACAGTATGAATCCATTGGTACAAAGTTCAGAACCAGAAAAAGTGAAACAATAGTGTAAGGGATGCAGATAATTAGTCGTAAAACTATCAAGAAAAGCAAGAAAATAACAGTCACAAAAATTGGGAGGATGGTTACTTCTAAGGGAGCAAACAAAACTAGGGCTGAGAATGATACATGGGGCTTTTTAGGGTTCCTGGGTGATGGTGTTTTATATTTTAAAGGTTTCCATGAATGTTTACCATTATTCTTGGCCTCTCCTCTCCCAACATACGGCAGACTGGACCTTGTTTAAAAAAAGGAGCATTGTAGTATCGAGTACGATATTGGATTAAAAACAAAACATTGTTAAATACATTGTTGGCAAAAAAAAAACCAAAAAAAACAAAAAACAGGTACCCGTACTCAATATTCAATAAAGTAGGAAAACAATGGCTCAGTGGGTTAAGCCGCTGCCTTCGGCTCAGGTCATGATCTCAGGGTCCTGGGATTGAGTCCCGCATCGGGCTCTCTGCTCGGCAGGGAGCCTGCTTCCTCCTCTCTCTCTGCCTGCCTCTCTGCCTGCTTGTGATCTTTCTCTGTCAAATAAATAAATAAAATCTTTAAAAAAAAAAAAAAAGAATCAACTACAGATTTTCTTTAATTTAATATAATTAGCTCCCCCTTTTTTGGTGTAATCCACCTGTCTACAGTTTTGATTTATTCATAGCATTTCATGAATGTGTTCAGTATGTACTGCAGGAATGCACTGGCTTGAGAAGGAAAAGAAAGATAAGGGTTAGTTTTCTGTTTACTCTTGTTGCTCTTTTTTTTTTTTTTTTTTTTTAAATAAAGCTCTTTACTTTCTAGCCCTTGGCACTATTTTATGTTGATGTGTTTCAAGTGAACTTGGTTTTGCAGTGAATGGCAGGTGAGGTTTATATGAGACCTGACAGACAAAAGACTCTTAGGACCTTTATAATGTCAATTAGATTCATATAAAGCTATTTAATCTGAAGAGGCAGATAAGTTTATCTGGTCTAACCGCTTTTTTCACCTTTTCATTTTTAGAATTTATTTGGTCAAGAAATGCATCTTCACTTTCAAAGATTAGTGAATTTGAAACACAAATTTGCTTGTTTCAACTAGTTTTGTGGTCTGAATATCTCTAACTGATAGAAACGTAGAAATGCTGGGCTCAAGCAGCAATTATTATGGGCTTCAATAAATGGGTGATTTCTATACAAGCTCTAAGACTCTGTGCTATTTTAGCAAAGAAATAATGGAGTTCAATGCTAAATACCTGACATAGTACACCCTTTTCAGGGTTTCAAAACATCTCAGTGCAGAAGCTGATAGAAGCTGAATGTTAAATAATTGTTGCTAAGCAACTTTAAAATAATAACTATCTGCAGAGGAGCGGCCTATCTAGTGAATGCCGCCACTCACATGAGATGACTGAAAAGAGAATCAAGCACCAGGATAAGAAGAGTAAAATTGTAAATTTAAAATGTGTATCACAATGAACTTGTAAGACAAGATCACTCAAAAACAATGGGATTTTTATTTTTGTAAAGATTTTGTTTATTTGGCAGAGAGAGAGAGAGAGAAAAAAAAAAGCTGGGAGAGTGGGAGGGAAAGGGAGGGAGAGGGAGAAGCAGGTTCCCAACCTAGCAGGGAGCCCAACGTGAGGCTCCTCTCCAGGACCCTGCCATTGTGACCTGAGCCGAAGGCAGATGTTCAACCAACTGAGCCACCCCGGTGCCCTAGCAATGTGATTTTTCAATGATTAAAAGAAAACATTATGGTAAAAACATTTGAATGAACTAGATTTGAATTAGTTGACCCTTTACACCAACTATTCTAATGTTAAGGAGATGTGGAGATGTGACTTGGATCTCAAAGCTTTATGAAATGTTCTACCTTCTAGAGACAGGCATCTCACATTGTTTAACTGATGTCCCCATCTGTCTTCCTAGAGAATGCAAGTTCCATAAGGGCAGGAATTTTGTCTTTTTGTTGCGGTTTCGCCAGTATGCACAACAGTGCCAACCACACCACAAGCACTCAATAAATACTTTTTCAATAAAATAATGATATCAAAAATAGCGCATGGGTCAAGATCAATTCTAGAAACAGAAATCACCATTAATTTGAATATAGAAGGTTTAATATAAAAAAGTATTAGCTATAATAGAGAAGCAACTAAGAAGATCTAGGGAGAACTCTAAAGGATGCACTATGCAAGGAAGGACTGCGTTGGAATGGGGTTCCCTCCCCAAGGCTGAGATTCAGAGCTCGCTGGAAAAGATGCAGTTGCAGCCTGTGGGTCAGCAGAGATGGTGGTTGTTTTTCCCAGGCTAGAGGTGGTCTGTCTTTGCTGGGCAAACAGGAAACTGGCAGGTGGGTTTGCAGAGGGAGCTGGGGTAGTTGGATCCTGCTCATCGCAGGGCAGTGTGCATCCGGGGGTACGCGGTGTACGTTTCTGGAGGACCTGGTGCAAGAACTTTGGGAGCGCGGGCAGGCTGAGGCAGGCAGCAGGCACAGAGAGAGTCAGGTGCTGGGAGGCCTGGGAGGGCCATGTGAAGTGTTCACCAGGCCAGGCCAGGCTACAAGCTTGACAAGAGACTAAATCCTGGGTGTGCAGCCGGGGCAGAGCACCCCTGGATATCCCAGACCTGTGCCGCTGACCCCCCTGCGGCGGGAGCCAGAAGCAAAGATGGCAGCACACTGTCATCAGGAGAAAAATCCCCCTTCCTGCAGTAACCCTCCATTGACAAAGCTCAGTACTGTGCTCACTGCAAAGGAGGATTTAAGTCCGCATTAGCACAGAGCTGGTGACGCAGGACGACTTCGGAAAAGAGAGGCAATAAACTGGCATCCGGCACATCCAGCTAACAGAGATGCTCATTTTATGCCAGCCGGGCTTCAGATGGAGCCTCTCACTTAAACATCAACTCTCTCATGATTTGGGTTGCTGTTATTTTCTGTTTTATAGATGAATAATCTGGAATTTAGAGGAGTGAAATAACCAGCTAGAGCTGAGATAGCTGGTAAGTACCAGAGCTAAGATCAACATTTAGGAGTTTGCTAGCGCCTGTGCCTTTCACCACCGCATTGTCACACTTCCTCCCCAAGGCAAATGGGATTGAATTGGTAAAAGTGATAGACAGGCCCGCTGCTGGGTCAGCACTTATGGGTCATGTCCTCATCAAGTGACACATCAGACACTTGCTTTCCGGTGGCCTTACCCTCCCAGAGGGTCTCAGGTTCTCAGTGTGCTATTAAGCAACCCCTACATCAATTCCTGCAATCAATGCCCTACGCTGGGCACCTGGTGGTCAGACCAACACACAGGGCAGTCCCCACTGGAGTCCCTTATGCAGGGATACACGGATGGCGTGTCAGGAAACACTACATGACACCTCTCTCAAGAGTGGGAGACTGTGTAGTAAGTTTCCCAAGGTTCTGACGTCACACAAATGGCCTCTAAAACATAACAGAGCCCTTAGTATCTTTCACATTCAGGAATGGAGAGAAATACACCTGTTCACTCTGAGAACCACACGAAACACCCAACCATTTTTGTTCTTAGGATTTTAGCCTTAGATCTCTTCATCCCATTCTCTCCCCGGGTAGTCCGTCAACTCCTTTGGCTCTCGGTACCATGTATTTTGATAATCCCAAAATCTCTGTCTCCAATCACATCTCCTCCTCTTGGTCTCCAGATCTCCGAGTCCAGCCACCCCCCAGATGTCCTAAACGCCGAAGCCCACAGTTCAAAACCAAATTCATTTCATCCCCTTAAACTTGATTACCCCTCAGTGTTTGGGCTTCTTTTCTGTGAATTGAATTGCTTACCCAGCTGTCATCACCAGAGATTGTCAACCTTGATAGTTTCCTTTTCCGTCACTTCCAAAAGAATTCATTTCCTTCCCTCCTTCCCTACTTTATCCAATCCAGCCCCAAGTCCTGATGGTCCTAACTACTCCTACTTCGTTTTTGTTTTGTTTTGTTTTTTAAATCAACACTTTCATTTCTTCAGCTCAAGGCATTTTCTCTTCTGGATTTTCCTTCTTAAATGCCTCCAGGACTGCCCCCTGGAATGTATTCTCCAGAATGCAGCCGGGGTACTTTTTCTCATTCCAAATCTCATTGTTACTTTCTTGATTTAAAAACCCTGCAGTGCCATTTTATTGAGACTAAGTCCAAACTTTTTTTTTTTTTAAGATTTTATTTATTTATTTGACAGAGAGAGAGAGATCACAAGTAGGCAGAGAGGCAGGCAGAGAGAGAGGAGGAAGCAGGCTCCCCGTGGAGCAGAGAGCCTGATGCGGGGCTCGATCCCAGGACCCTGAGATCATGACCTGAGCTGAAGGCAGCGGCTTAATCCACTGAGCCACCCAGGCGCCCCTAAGTCTAAACTTCTTAACGGTTGTTCTAAATGCTTTATGATCCAGTCTGTGTGGATTTTTTGGGTATAAGTTGGGGGTTAGTCGGGCACAGAAACCACACCACAGTCACTGCCCCTGGGAGAACCGAATATAAAGAACTATTAACTCGTTACTGAAGAACTGACAAAGCCAAAAGAGAACGCTGGGAGGGCGCAGAAGCAGGGATGCAAGAAAGGGCTCTTCCTCTGTGGGAGGGCTGGAGGAATGAGGGAAGAAGGGGCAGTGACTCAACTTGAGAAGCTTAGAGGTGCTTCCCCGAGCTGCTCCAGCTCCCCCATACCCCATGCAGACAGGGCAGTGGGCAGCGGGTCTGGTGGCTCTGAGATGAAGGAGATGAGGAGATTAGTTTGCAGCTGGTGGAGAAGGGGCTGCTGCTTCCTGAGGGGAGAAGTGAGGCCAGGGTGACACTCACAGACGAGAGTAAGTAAGGAGCAAATGGTACGTATCAGGACGGAGCCACCCCTCCCCACTCTGGTCTGGTTTACCCGGCATCCCCTATTAGCAGAACCTAACAAAGCCTTTTGGCAGAGCAGACATGTGATTTGTAGAGTCCTGGCCCCAACATCTCAAAGCAGGTAGAGAGGGCTGGGTTCAAAGCTAACCAAGAATGACTTAATAACAGGCTGGATCTGTCCCTTCGGCTGGTCAGCGCGCACACATGTCCTTTCTGTGCCTACGGGTCTTCCAAATAACGACAGAAACAAGTCTGTGTTTTCTTCTAGCAAGGTAACCATCCTTTGCACAAAGACGTTCTCATCCTTTTTTCAAAACGAGGAACCCAGAGACTCAATAAATACGTCTACCTTCATTAGTAACCCTACCATTTATCTCTGGGCTATAATACCTGTGCCTGAAATTCACTCACAGTTCCATTTGAGTATTTAATTGCCTAAAGGCTAAATCATAACCTAAAAAAAATTGAATAAAATAAAAAAGGGTAGGATATAAGGGAAAAATAAATTTGTACTTACAAATATACAAACATATACCCATTCATCTAATCAGCAAAGAAGAAAAAACTGATAGCCATTAGTCATTGTTTCTACAACTAGTCACAGGGCCATTGTTTATATTTATACCTCCTTCTTCCTCTGCCCATCCCACGTTTCCTTTGCTGACAGCCAGAACTTCAGCAGGTCAGGTATTTTAATTGGTGAAGGTTCGAAATCTTCATTCGTAACAGGTCTGATTCTTCAGCGGACCTGCCTTTTTTTGGGCAGAGAGATCCCTAGATTCCACAAGTTGTTCTCCCTGTTTCAGACCAATTTCCTTCTAGTAATCAGGGATAATGCTCTCAACCAGCAGATCAAGTCCCCCTTCGCTTACTGAATCAGTAGCCCGAGGGACTCTCGATGGTCAGGTGGTAGTCTCTGTTTCTAATTCAGTAGAACCGTCCTTGAGACTCTTGATGGAAACATTTCCGCTTTCTAAACCAGCAAAGCTCAGAGGTGTAGGGGCAGAAAGCAGAAATTCTGCATGTGGAGTATGAATGATGAGGGAACCACATGCAGTTCCGTATGTTGATTCCTGGACCCGTGTATTCTAACTGTGGGAGAGGCTGTTTTACTGACTGGTTGCTGATTCAAAATATGAACTGGAGCCTGTAAAATAGAATCCTGTCCTTTCAGGATATCATCTCCCAACTGGCACCCTAACTGTCTTCGGTAAGCTGCTTCCCCACTTTCCTGGGCAAACTGCTGCTAGGTGACGGCTACTGGAAAACTAGCGAACCCCCTTGGCATGAGCCCAACGTATGCCTTCTTTGCTCTGGAATGAGTTCCCTGATTAGACGTGATCTTTGCGTAATGCTATGATGATGAATGAAGCATTTCAGAGGTTCACAAATTGTGGTGCTGGCAGGGCATTATAAATAGGAGTGGTCCGTTCATAGCCAGAATCAGGTCTATTTGATGAGGATAAATTCCTGCCTCCTCCATATAATCCGTGTAATTCATCCCTGAGGAATACTGGCATAGCAGGTCTCAGTCTCGGATGCTGGCAGGTTAGGCACTCAACAACAGTGGAAGTCAGGTCAGATTTGGTGAGGAGTCAGTGTGTAGGGAGCCCACTGACAGCCTCCATTCCTGCCACCTCAGCCAATTTGTACAGGGTCCCACTGAGTAAGCACTGGGATGACTGGGAAGAGATTGGCATCTACACGACTCATCACCACACCTGATTACTGAGAACCTTCTCTGCAACAGATGTTTTTTGATGACCGATAACATGGCATACAAATATTTTCACACCCCGTGCCCCTTCTGAAAGTTTCATCCTCATACTTCTTCTCCAGACCTCACTGGAGGGTCTTTTTCAATACTGTTCTTTCCAAGTCCTTGATCATAGAGATCAACTGTTAACAAATGCCCATAAATCCACGTAGATACACAGGTCTTTTGGTGCAAAGTGAACAATCAAATAAACTGCCACTGTTTCCTTTACGGCTACCCTTCACTGCCAGCCCTGAGAAGGACTGTAATGCTGCTGCCATCCACCTCTGGTTGCTGCTAGAATATCACGTGGAGACACCTGTAAACCAGGCCTGAGTTCATCTGTCTTTGATCAACATCATAGGAATTCCCATGCAGACTTAAGTATGGACTGGAGGAAAGGGGTGACACAACCCAAGTGGGCACCAAAGAAGTCTGATCCATCCGCTCGTGGAAGCTGCTGACAGGTTGCTATCGGATACACTCAGCACCCAGGTTTCACTGGTAGCTCAGATCGCAGGGTTCCCTGATAACTCGTGGTTAGGCATTCAGTCTTTATCATTACCTTGTAGCAAGCCAAACCCATTTCTCAAAAGGAGACCTTTCTGCGGAAGAGGGCACGGGTCTGCTTCAAACCCCCCTAGTTCAATGCTGTTTCTTCTTTCATGGCTTCCCAGAGCCTGCCACCTCACCCCAGCTTGTCACAGACATTTTTTGTTTCATCGGATCTGCAGAGTCAGAAGGCCCAAGAGCAGGTGCATTGCAGCGCTGACTTGCTGAAGAACCTCGCAAAGCAACCTTGTTGCTTTGGACCTCGCTCAGAAGTGGCAATTGTATGGGTTACCTGGGAAGGGTGGAAACCTCACCCCAGCCTTTCCCCTTCTAGCTCGGACTTTCTGGTGAAGACTGTGAACGTCGTGCAGACTCTTTAGTGTGGCAGGCTGGCTTTCTCAATGCTACGACTTTACACGCAATGCTCCGTTGCTCTGGCAAGCCTTCCTACACCTTTCCTGGCCCTTCCTTGCCATTTTGGCCTCAGCTGGGCGGGGGGGGGGGGGGGGGGGGGGTAAATGCTGAGAGACTGCAGGGCACTCTTCCTGTCCCCTCAAGCCCAGGTTAGGTGTCCCTATTTTGTGTTCTCACCGTCCACTTGGCTTATCACATTGTGTTGGAATTGCTCGTTAAATCGTCTATATCAGTGTTTCTGAACCCATTTTTAATAGCCACCTCAAAAGAACCATTCTAGATATCTTTATCTAATCCCTATACCCCCCATAAAGTTTTTTTTAAAATATTTTATTTATTTGACAGAGAGAAATCACAACTAGGCAGAGAGAGAGGAGGAAGCAGGCTCCCCGCGGAGCAGAGAGCCTGATGTGGGGCTTGATCCCAGGACCCTGAGATCATGACCTGAGCCGAAGGCAGAGGCTTTAACCCACTGAGCCACCCAGGCGCCCCCCCGCCAATAAAGTTTTAACGCCACATACATAGTCATATCTGTTCATGTGCTGCAGGTATAGCTGTGCCTTCTACACTTTAAAACAGTTTTTCACCCTCACAAGAGCCAATGTTCACCTCAGTTCTAGGCGATATTACCTCTCCCCTCCCCCATCCTCCTTCTAGAGAATGCCTGGTCTATGGCACCAGCCCCCACCAAGGCGAAAGCTGTGTCTTGTTCTTTTCTGAATTACCAGAGCCTGGCATGGTACTTGGTATGTAGCAAAGACTCAGTACTTTGTAACGATGACGATACAACCTACAAGGGACATCAAAGATCTGAGATCAAAGCAGAGTGGTATTCCTACTGTCTTTCGCCTTTGATTCACTCTTATAGAATTTGCTGGGCTATGATTTTTTTCTACTTTATTATAATTTTTAAATATCTTTTCTTCCCAAGTTGTAATTTTCTTGAAGGCCAGCACCATTCCTCATCCGTTCATTTACTCTTTCTAGAAAGATGGCGCATGGTGTTTTGCACAAGAAGACAGTCAATGACTAGTTATTCAAGTGTTGGAAATAAACTAAGAAATTTAAGTCCTGTCTGAAAGCAACAGTTGCTTTCAGTTAAGCCCTCAGGAATGGGTCAAGAAAGAGGGTGGGGGTTGATTTCCCTAAACAGATTCCAGGACCATGAGAGAATTTTCTACAAACTGCTGCCTATTCAATTTCTTCTTCCTCTGTACTCCCTTCGCTTTTCTCTTCTGTGTTTTTCTGTATGTCAGTCTCCCAGATCGACCGGAAATTCCCCTCACCAAGGACTATTTTTTGCTCCATCTTGTGTTGCCTGCCCCTCCCACGCTATCAGACATTAAAGGAAACAGCAGAAGCATATCCATATGTGTGAATTCGCCCTTTGCCTCTGACTGGCTGTCATCTTTGCCCAATTATTTGACTTCCTAAGGTCTCTATTTTATCGTACGATAAATGAGAGTAGTAACATTTACTACCTCAAAGGAGTGAAAGTCTCCTTTCTAAGGTGGAGTGTGCACTCATACCCCCTCTGGGTGTCTGGCCCATGCCAGATGAGGGTAACAGAGGTGCCTTTGGTAATACAGAGAGAAGGACAACTATTCTGTTAGCCAAATAGTGCAATAGATTATATGAAAAGGGGGTCATTCTTAGAATGCAAAGAGTTTATCTTGGAGTACTTTATCTTCAAACTGACTCATAAGGGCTGACTTCTTCCTTTCAGGCTGATCCCTGTACATCAGCATCTCTGGATTCTGCACCAGCCCTTTTCCTTATGTTCAGATTTTTCTCTCCTTCTGCCATGTTATTCTTCTCTCTTCAAGCAAGCAGGTCCACTCACTCACTCACTCACAGTTTTCCCAGCTACTCTGGGCCAGAACTGGTCCACATCCACATCTGCAAAGGAGGCAGGGACACATAGCCTTGTAGCCCCCAGGAGCAGAGGGGTTCTATTAGTGAGGAAAAATGGGAGGCAATTATGTGTCTCTGCTGTGTATGTGAATGATTTCATTCGGATACATGTAAGCGCTCAGGTGTACTTGGTAATTCGTTATTATTGGGTACTTAATGCTTATTAAATGAACGTACGGATGGAAAAATTCCCATATCCACAAGAGGAAGAATGACACCGACCCTGTATTATTCTCATTTCACAGCACATAGCCTGTGCCTGTGTATCTATAGTCGCCCAACGCGAGCCCTATGTTCTGAGACATACAGGAGGCAACAGCCTTAAACCTTTTGCTCTTCTTGCCTGTCTCCATTTGAGAACAGTGGAGCAACAGCGGCACTCAAGATTTAGGACGCTGTTTAAGTCTCTTTTCCGTATGTTCTCAAGGAGCACCTTCTTTCTGCCTTGTTCATGTAACCATCTCTCTTTCAGCAAGTAAGGCCATGCACTGGCAGTTCCCTTGCCATTCCTACTTCCTCTCTGCTTTGTTCACCTGGTTCCCTCCCCACTTAGAAAGTTGTCTCCCTCCCTATTCACCCCCCCACCCCAAATGATGCCTCTTCGTTTTTAGAGACTTGCAGCTTCAGGGTCCCTACCTTCCCTGGACCAACCATTCCTCCGTCTCTTTATCCACCTTCCGCCCTGATCTCTAACTTCCTCCCTGGATTCCTCGAATGCTGCCAAAATGCATCATAATAGGCTTGATTTTCTTCCTGTATGTTAGCTTCCTGTGAGCAAGAATCATGTCTTTCTCATTCTTTTTCCCTTTGCAGTTTTTACAATGTCCCAATACCCATTAGATGATCCATAAACATATTTTGGTCAATTGCGCCATTGACCATGGTGAAGCCTGGGCCTTGCTGCTGTGATGGGTGAAGGTTGATGAGGGTCAGAGGGAGACATCTTCACCTTGGCAAGGTGGATGAGATCCCCTGTTGCACTGGGTCTCCTGCCTCCTCTGTTGTGTGAGCAAAGCAGGCTCTTGGTGAAGCTTCTTGTTCCAAAACTTCTTTCCCCTTGGCTGTTCCATATTTCTAAGGCCAGACAGGCCTAATTATCCTAAATTTTCATGGTAACAGGGACCCAAGCAGAGTTAACCACAGGCCCAGCTTCCCTTCCTCTCTGAGTGGTGATATCTCACTGACTGAAAGACTTGGGTCAGTGGTCAAGGAATTCTAAACATATCATAGGCAGCTTTGTGGGGCTTCTGAATTTTAGGCAAAAGGCTACAAAAACAAATCTTGCCCCTCAGAGCCCACAGGTAGGATAGGTCTATCTCTGATCAGGGTTTTACACAGAAGCCAACTGAAGTAAAATGCTCAGAACAATCCCTTCAATGCGAAAGACGAGAAACCCCTAACTCCACTGATCAAGATTCCTGAGAGCAGAAAAAGAATCCATTCTACATGGTGAAAAGATGCTTATCGAAATGGTTTGGTTAGGCCATATAACCGACCCATTCAGGAGCAGGGTCTGAAAATGCATCCCACCGTCTCTTACTTATTTTGGAAAAATCCCTGGTGCCATCGTTAGCGCCCTCCCGCACCCTCTGATGTAAAGTCTGGGCCGTAGAAAGACAGGGACATTGCCTCAGAAAAGCCAGATACTTCTGCCGCTGTGCCTCCTAGAAGCTTTGATGGCCTTGCATGTGTCCACATCACCTGGTGCTCATGTCTGCCTACAGCAAGCACGTTGGTGGTTCCACTTGGTGCGACCTCAGTGCAAGATCACGAGTTGGGTTTCCACCCTGGATGATCATTCAGACCTTCAAGGTGCAACAGGCTTACCCAGGACCATGTTTACTTATCTTTAAGAAAGAAGCCAGAAGAGAGGGCATCAAGGGCAAGAGCATCAGAGAGAGCTTGGCTGCAGCTCTTGATGTCCCCAGTCTCCTGCACTGCTTATGTTCTGGCCACAGGAAAGGAGAAGATGCTGCATGAACATGGATCATGTCAGCACAGGGAAGCCGCCGAGTTCAGAATCCCTGAACTTAGACACTTTGCTAATCACCTGGCACCCCAGAGGTCATATGCCAAGCTCCCGCTCTTTCTTACAGCCACAGTCCATCCATAAATGACAAGTTATACAGCAAAGAATCTCGGATAACGACCTACAACATACTTAGGAGTACTTTTGGTGCTCTCGACGGACCACAACGGATATGTCAAGCAGTTTGACCATAAGACCTAGTTGTGCCCAAACAAGTCTGCGGCTGAGGAAGATTTATAGTCCAGCTGTTAATTCTTTCTTTTCACCAGGTCACGTGTGGAATCCTGATGAAAGGGACTGTGGGAAATAGCTTTTCTATCATCTGTGGCCTAGGGAGCCAAACGAGAAAAAAGTTGGGGCAGACGTATTAACAGAGCACAGTAGGGCCTGCTGCCCAACTGGCTAATGGCCTGATAGGCCTCTAAGCCATCTGCCCTAAGCTGTGACTTTGGACAAATCACATCATCACTGGGGCACCTGGGTAGCTCCCCTGGTTAACTATCTGCTTCTGGATTTTGGCTCAGGTCATGATCTTAAGAGCTGTCCTGGGATCCAAGTCTGTGTCAGGCTCCCCACTGAGCAGGGAGTCTGCTCGTCTCCCTCTTCCTCTGCCCTTCCCCCTGCTCTTGTGCACGTGCTCTTTTGCTCTCTTAAATGAATCTTAAAAAAAAAAAAAAATCCACATACTCACTTGGGTTTTCGTCTTCTTTACTGCCACAAGAGACTTTCGGACCGTATTGCTTTAGCAATTAGTCTTGCTGTAGCATTATACAATCTCATAATCTGGGACGAGTCTATTCTGGATTCACTGAGCTTTAGCATCACAGAGGACACATAAATAGATAGGCTCTGCGTTAATGCCTTCAAATGAAAAATCCATCCCACGTCAGAACCTCTGCTCTTATGCATCATCATGCTATTTTTAGATTTTCAAAGTATTTTTCCTGCTCTTATGCTAATGGGACTTGTTGAATAGTCAATTGGCTTTAGTTCACATTCATAATATTCAATTTTATAAGGTTAGCATCTGTAAGGATGTTTTTAATTATTTTGGACACATTCGATTTCTGGGAAAAATCATTTTTGTAAAGAAAGTAGCACTGCGTGCTATTGTGTATGGATTTTACACACATAAAATATTGTGTCGGCTGGTATTCATCAGCTTATGAGGTGCAAATAAAACCACCTCAGTGGGACCTAACATCCGAGTACAGAGAAGTGCCAGTTTGTTACCTGCTAAGTCAAAACCCCTAAAGGAACTATTACCTGGGGACCTCTCTATCTGACTTGGCTTTCCTCTCAGATTTGTTTAAATCCTTGCCAGACGAATGGTAAAGCTCTATGCACTTCATTACCTCTTTAGAATGATCTGAACTTCAGAAAGACATTGAAAGGGCATAATGATTTACAGAAGCAGAATTGAGAGAGGTTCTATGATTAAATTCATTTAGAAACGAAAGATCCTCTGACAAATGATATTCACCTCACTGCAGTCGTCACCAAAACACCCCCCCCCCCCAAGTTGGTGAAGTGTACTTTTACAACCTTAATGAATTGAGGTCTTATTGGGTCAAGTCATTTAGTCCCGATTAGAGGGATAACTAAGAAGAGATTAAAAACGTCAACCTCATTTGGCCATTTCTTTAGCATGTTTCTCAGGGGCAGTTTATCTTCTGCCTCTAAGGGTAGGATTGATTTTGGAAAAGAGGCAGATGCAGCAAATCCTGGGGATGCCTAGTCTGACGGTATGCACGGACTCTACAAAGAGACAATGATAAATTGACAGATTCCCGCGCGGCTGAGACACAGTTCTGTCGAGGAGTCAGACACACGGTTGACAAAGCATGTGGAGAGTTTGGGTTCCAGTTCTTGCTTTTGCAGTTCTCCATGTGCCACCCTAATTCCCAGCCCTCTCAGGTTTGATACCAATACAGGTTATAGGTCTTGAATTATTTACTTCTCAATATGACCCTGCCAGCTCTTTTGGCTTTTCCCTCTTAGTTTTATAACGATGTGATGTTAGAAGAGGTCAGCACATGCTTTTACCTGAAAAAGTCTGAGAGCCGTTATTGGCAGGGAGATGGGAGGCCGGAAGAGGCATGTGAAACCTTAGCAACCTCTGGGGAAAACAATTACAAAAATCGTCCCTTCATGGTCAATCTCTGTGACATAAAAACAAATCACCAAACCTTCCAGAGGTCCACAGGTCTATTCCTGTTACACTCAGAGAGAGCCCAGAGGTCGGATGCAATGGCCTTATCAAGCCTGGGACCGAGCAAATATTTCTTATTTTATGATTTTGGCTTTAAAAATGTTGTCACAAAAATTCGAATACAGAAAAGATGGCAAGCATGTCAGCGTGTAATGTCTTGCTTCTAATGAATGAAGGGAAGGACTGAAAAAGGATGTTTGAGGATTGAAGCACATAAAAGAGTGGGGCGAGTTGCAGCAAATAAAGGCAGCAAAACAAAGTTGGGGAAAGACTTCCAAGCACAGCAGTAAAAAAGACGACGTTGTGCCCCAGAAGATGATGGTGCTGAGGAAGGATTCACAAGAATAGCCTTCCTTCATTAAGTAATTCATGTTTAAGGACTGTCCTGAAGTTTACCTTGGTGATAGGAGAAAGACAGGGGTAAAAATTAGTAGAGAGACTTATTTTTCTATTATATAAGAAAGAAAAATGGACAAAATCTTTCGTTTGTCCACTATGGAATTACAGTGAAAATAGGGACAGTAACTCAAGAGAGTGGGTCCATTTGGGAAGAAACACTAGACAGGTCCTAGCAAAAGATGAAACACTTGGTCTCTGAGGTGATATTTGAGCAGGGAGAAATATCTTAGAGGTAGGGTTGCCAGATTTAGTAGCAAAACAACATATAGAGCAATAGCAAACACGGGACAGTTAAATTTCATTTTCATGGAAAAAAAAGAGTTCTGTGTATGTCGTATTTTTAGTTAACCCCAAAGAACATACTAAATGAATCCAACGAATACATATAACTTGAATTTTACTGGGTATGTTGTATTTTATACCAGAGAAAGCCAGGACAGCTCCTAGGAGAGTGTGGAGGCAGAACTGGAGGGTTATAGGAAGACCTGGACACTGATACTATTTTTGACAAGGAGGGGAGCGGCAGCTAGAGGAAGGTAAGAGGAGAAGCCAGAATTGGGTGCCTTTGGAAAATGCAAGATTTCCTGCAATCCTGTCCTCCTTTACGGTAGCTGTCCCACCTGGCTGGAGGCAAAAAGGACAAAGCTTCAGGAGAAAGGAGATCTATATGAAGCATCTCAAACTAAAATAGTAATTGGGACCGGCCAGTCAATAAATACATTATCAAACTAAATTATTACTCTCATCCACTTTTCTGGAAACATGAAGCACAACAGAGCTCACATGATGATAAATGGCAGATGCTGGGGGACAGAAGGATCTGGTGAGGGCAATGGTGATCTCCACGTAGTAAGTCTTGTCTGAAGGTGACGGTTTCAAAATACATAGAATGTACCACCCAAGGAGAAAGCCTAATGCAGACTACTGACTTTTACTTAACAATAGTCAATATTGGCTTCTGAGTTGTAACAAATGTACCACACTAATGCAAAATATTAATAATGGGGGGGAACCAGGTGTGTGAGGAGAGGATATATATGGGACTCTTTACTTTTTTGTGAAATTACTCTGTTAACTGAAAAACTGTTCTAAAATGTGGAGTATATTAATTTCAAAAATTGATTATTATGCTGGAGATCACCTGGAGCTTCTTGGAAATGCAGGATCACAGGCGCCTATGGAAGCATGATGAATCGGAATCTGCATTTTAGGAAGCTCTTTGTGGGATCTCCATGCCTGTTCAGTTGAAGAAGCACTAACTAGCACAGCCATCAGGAACTTGGGTTACCATGTCTGATGGACTTGGTTTTCACTTCCATCTATCCTATCTTTTTTTCTAATGAGGCCCCTGTGGGCAAGTTACTGAACATCTTCAAACCTCATGATTTTTTTTTTTTTTTAAATTTCTGACATAGGGCAGTGAGAATACCTAGCTCAAAGAGTTATTAAGAGGAAGAAATGAGGTAGTGCTTACAAAGCTCCTGGCATGGTGCTTGCAAGTAAAAAGTAGTCAGTAAAGGTTAAGAGTTGCTTATTCCTTACAATGGTTGGAATGGTAGCCAACACCCAGGAAGAATTCAAATTTCTTAGAGTTTTGTCTTCTTAACTTCCAAGATACCTTTTTTTTCTACGGAAGGAAGGAGGGAAGGGAGAAGAATAAAGAAGAAAGAAATGTCTCATTCCTTAAAGGACTATGCATGCTAAAGTCACTCCTCAGATAGCAGGATTGTTCCGTTCTATTTGTGGAAATAATTGGCACTGTTCTCTTGGAACTCTGCATGAAACCCAAATGAATCAATCTGCTAGACTGACACGACATAAATGAACTCATTTAGTTCTCATTTAGTCCAAGTGACTCGTTAGCTACTCATCCTGACTTTCCTGCTCCATGGAAGGAAACACAAGAGTCCCCTTCAGTCCTATTAGCAGCCGAAGTCCCATTGTGTCTCAGCTCTGGATCCGGTAACCTGGCACTGTCTCTTTGAGATCCGGTTTTTTCTGGAAGATAGGTAAGGCTAAAATGGTTTCCTTAAGGTAGACAGTTTAGGAAGACTTATTCTTCCTAGACAATAGTCTTCCTAAAGAAAGGTCTTTGTATTAATCAATCCTTTTCATTTCCTGTGTTTCTGATGCTTTGATGTCTTGCAGCCTTGTTGACCTGGAGAGTCTGTCCCTTTTAGGGAAGGCAGGTTCCTATAGACAGTAGAGGAAATAAACCCAGGAGCATGCCTGTCACATGCCAGCTGACCAACCCAGAGCCTGCCCTTACCCTGTCTCCTCTCTCTGGACCCTTGGCCACCTGCCCTCCTCATCCCAGGGCCAGGTACCAGAGGACCAGGGGCTGTCCCTACACCATGGAGCCCACTGAAGTTACTCAAACCACCGATCCTAAGTCTGCTTCCTTGGCTTTGCTTGTTTCTTCCCCTAGTCAGCACCACAAAGGCCCTTGCCCCTGTTTCTCTCCTGCTCCCTCAGCCTCTTTACCAACGTTGGTTGTTCAGCACGTGGCCTATGTGGCATAGTGTGGCCTCTGCTCTCGAGATGTGTAAGACACTCTGTATCTGGTGGCATCCACCTCCTGATCTGTGGGCTTCACCAGACCTGCATAATAATGCCTATGTTTTATTTATTTTTTAAAAGATTTTATTTATTTGACAGAGATCACAAGTAGGCAGAGAGCCAGGCAGAGAGAGAGAGAGAGAGGAGGAAGCAGGCTCCCTGCTGAGCAGAGAGCCCAAAGCAGGGCACTATCCCAGGACCCTGGGAACATGACCTGAGCCAAAGGCAGAGGCTTTAACCCACTGAACCACCCAGGTGCCCCAATGCCTACATTTTAAAACAGGGTTTTGAGATGTGTTTTACAGAGGACTCTATTTGACAACAGAGCAGTCGGTTTTGAGCATACAAATGGACACCTTAGGCTAAGTGCCCATAGTATCAAAAGTCAAAGGATATACAGTTTGTTGTCATGGATAGATTCCTGCGGATCTGAGTACAGAGAATTATTCAACTCCCCATGCCAGTTAAAATAGGATGATGTGATCCTTTCCTAAAACTGTTTGTTCTGTTTCAAAAGTTTGTTCTTCCCATTTCTATCGAATTCCTACCTGTGCCTCAGATCCAGACTCAAAACCACCTTCCCACTGTAGTTCCCATAGCCATAGTTTGCTCTCTGTTTGGTCCTTCTGTCTATCGCATTCCATGTATCTCCCTGGTTCGTGCTGGTGGTTGGTGGGTCTGCCTCACCTGGCCCTGCTCCCCTGGAATTAGGAGTTCCTGGAAAGTGAGGGTCATGCCATTCATCTCCGAATTCCTGGCACTCAGCGGAGCGAGATGGTAGCCAACACCTAAGTCATGGTTTTTGACTGTAGCAGTGAGCAGGAGAGCTAGGCTCGGTGCGCTGGTGTGCTAGGGCTGCTGTCAGGAGGTTCTTCCAATGGCAGAGATGTATTCTCTGCTCTGGAGACTAGAAGTCTGGCATCAAGGTGTCACTAGGACCCCGCTTGCTCCAAAACCTCTAGGGAAAAAGCCATTCTTGCCTCTTGCAGCTTCTGGTAGCCCCAAGCATTCCTTGTCTGTGACAGCAAAACTCCATCCCTGTGTCAATGTCCACATGGCCATCTTCCTTCTGTGTCTGTGGCCAAATTTCCCTCTTGATAGAAGGACACCAGTCATGTTGGATTAAGCAGCCACCCTACTTCAGTATGACCTCATCTGAAGTGATTACATCTGCTGCAAGCGCATTCCTAAATAAGGTCACATTCTGAGGACTAGGGGTAAAGACTTCAACGTATCTTTTGTGGGGGACACAATTCAACCCCTAACAAACAGTAAGGATCTTACGGGAAGTCCCACAGAAGGTGTGGTCTGTCCTTCTGTGCCATCTTTTTATAGGAGAATTCGGGCTGAGAATTAAGATCACATATGACTTTAATAAATAGCTAGAAATTGAATGTTAGAGAAACAAAGTGGGAAAACTATAGCTGGAAATTCATTCTCTCAAATGATATAAAAATACCTCTGACCTAGAACTCTAATATTCACTAAATGAATGAAAATTAATGAACAGACGTCTTTATAATTGTCAGTGGAATGAAATACCATTTACTCTTTACACAGGTCTGATCCAGATATTAGAATAATAAATAGTCACTGTTATTCCATGTTAACTAAAATTTGCTGGACAAATTACTAAAATGTTGGCAGCTTGCATTCTATAACTTCAGTAAATAACAAGAGAAAAGTGGGATAATTAATTCTTGAGGACATTTTGGGAATATAATGAAAAGGGTGGTAAGATTTTGAAAGCGTAAGATGTCAGCAGCGTTGGTATTGGCACTGATGGCAGAAGGCATCCCCTGGGGGGACATCACTACCTTTGACATTTAGCCATTGGCAGCCTTGCCCTGGGTAGGAGCAATGTGGGTGAGTGGGGGCATCGTGCAGACCCTGCTGCGGGGATCCCAGCAGTGGTAGAGAACAACACCATGCTAAGCTTCACCATGCTAAGCTTGGACAGCTGAGGAAGAAAATGGCAGGTTCCGGTAGGTAGCAAAGAGACCTTGACATGACACATAGCAGAAGCTCCCGCCAGGTCCCAGGATCCTTGGGGAAGAATTAGAGCAGCCATTCTGTAATTCTGGCAGAGCATGGTGAGGCAGAGCTGGACAGCTGTGGCGTGGTGACGTTCGCGGCGACATTTTTTTACCTCCAGACTTGCCTGACTTTAAGCGCCCGATTCTACAAAGGGATAAAGATCAACCAGAAGGTCTGAGGGAGCAAGAAAGTGAACCTTGTGAGGGCAAGAGACAGAGGTGATATAAGGGAGGAAGACGGACTGAGAAACGGAAGGAGAAGCCCCCAGCGAGATCAAAATGTCCTCCTGATTCATCAGGGATGATCTGAACAACAGGGTAGAGAGTCCCAGGGATGGTCTGGAGAAAGGATGAGGCTCGGAAGATGTCTGGAGACTTTCTAAGAAGCATGTCAAACAGAGGGAAAGATAAACTTTTTTTCCCAGAAGATGGGAAGGACGTGGGGAATATTGAGGTGGATTTGAGAGGGTAGAATGGTGGGAAAGGGGTAAGAGTGTGGAGGCAGCTGGTGTGTGGTGATGAGATGCCTAGGGAAGGTTGCAAGGATGTGTCAGGAGGGCCGCTGACATTCTGTCCTAAATGTCCTAGTATGCCAGAGGCGAGGCTGTTGTGTACAGTTGTTCAGGTGGGGCACTTCCAAGGGAAGCTGGCTGGGAGACGTGTGGAGTTTAGACTCCACCAAGCTGTGGGTCCCACCTAAGACGGCACCCCCTTTGGATGAAGCAGGAAAGCTTTGTAAATTTCACAAAGCACCGTCTGGACTGGTGACCTGACAAATAGCACCTTCTTTGGTCATTTCTGACTCCTGGGCCTCTAATGTATTATCTTCTGTTTACCTCCTGTTTGGAAATAATCGTTCGTTCTGTAAAGTCTGGGGCCTGTGTTAGTTTTCCCAGTCAGCTCTGACAGAAGTCATCAAGATGAACCTGAGAAAGCTTTATGCTGCACTGCCCCTTCTGTTTCTGCTCAATACCTTCCTCGCCTTCATATCCAGGCCTTGCTTTCTGCACGGACCAGAACCTTTGTGGCAACATGTCTGTTCGGGGCTCAGTCGTTCATCCTTCTCAACAAGCTCTCAGTAACATTCACTCCCAGGTCGCGCACAAGCTTCTCTGGGAGGGAATGGCATGAAGACTTTCTCAGGCTAAAGCTTTCTCTTTTGAGTCTTGAAACCATTTGGATATTTGTAAAACTATCAACGGTCTCTCCATGAAAGGGCAAAAAATTACATCAATGTTTTCAGTAGTTTCCGGATTCTGTAAAACTCCTTCCTTGTCCAGCTCCACAGACCATTTGAAGGAGTTGTAGACTCTTGTATGTTGTGTATTGTGATTATTTCCTCTTTTGTAGAATTCAGGGTCAAGTGCAAAACAAAACCTTGAAATAACTGAATGTCTATGGTACCCAGAAGCATCTGCGTTTGCCACGACTGTTCAGAGAATCTTGTACTATACTTTTGCTCAAGTCTATCTCCTGGTCTCCAGCTTCATTCCCTGCATTCAGGCCTTAATAATTTCTAACCTGATTCATTTATTCCATGTTCCACTCTGACTTCCAGAGTGACTGTTGTAAAATAAAACTCAGGTGCCATTCCCTTGCTTAAAGCCATTCAAGGACACCCCAGCAGCTTATAGCTAGTATGCGATCAGACCCCGTGACCACTAATCCTTCATAGATCACAGTGTAAAGCTCCCATGAATAAAATTTGGTTTTGCTCCAACTGAGACAATATGATCAGAGAGAATGGGAGCTGAGAGCATCATGTGATCCCACATAGATCGGGGTGAATCTTGCTCGGACACTAACAACAACCCAGGACGAAAGAGCAGTCCTTGTTTCCCAGAGCTGCGGTACCCTCGTCTCAGAAGCCTGGAAGAAATCTCCAGAGTGAGGACAGAAAACAATTCTATCCCAAGACCACACAGTGCTGATGGATGGCCAGAATTAGACTCCGGTTGTTCTACTATGGTTTTCTGTCCAAATCTCTACAAATTAGGGTTCTCAACTCTCACAATCTTCTGTAATTTTAAGATGTATGAAAAAGGGAAAAATGGGTTTTCTGGAATGTGAAATGAGGCTTATAATTTTTTCCTCCTAACTTTGCTGAAATACATAGAATAGATTAACATCCTGAACCTGAGGATTATTTGGGGGGTGATTGGAGGAAGCATGGTGCGGGGCGGCGCAGGAAGGTGGGGAAGGAAAGAGAACCGTGAACAGGCGTGTTGTTATGGTGTTATTGCTGTGAGCAAGGGGGCTCCGTCTGCCAGGGGCTTCTGGAAGAAGGTATAAAAACAAGTAAGCAAACAAACAAACAAAAATAACAAAACAAAACTCTGAGAATTGTCTCGCTGGGGGGCTGAAGAAGCAGGACTATCTTCTATAAGCTTCCTTCATTGTTTGAGGGGTATCCTGGCTCCCTTAGGCACTTTTGCCTTCTCCCTTGTGCAACCTGAAGAATATATGTATATATTTTTTACCACCAGGAAGAGCCCTCAGAAGACAAAAAAGATGTTGAGTTTGAGGGAGATGTCTGATGGTGACTTCCCAAATCACCTGAGGGGACAGGGGCCAACCAGTTGGCTATAAACAGCTCAAGATTGATCACTTTAAAATGTAGCTTACTTTACAAGTATGGGTTTTGAATAATTACGGTACTTCATTTAGTAGTAGGTGGCATGCAGACACACAGACACACAGACACACAGTACTGAATATCTTTTTATACTTTAACCTGATGTTCTGGCATGTTATTTTCCATTCAGTTCTCTACTGGGGACTGAAAAATGATAGAAAATCATTGGTTTAAAGACTGGCGACCAAGCCGCTAGCATGACATTCCAGTCCCTAATGATCGAGGCACCTGTATATCCGCAGCCTTATGTGCCTTATGGCCCAGCATGACAAAATCCTGTGTCGTTTCATGTTCCAAGGCCTTTTAACATGCAGTTACTCTCCCTACACTGTTACGTACGGACTGCATCATTCAAAGCCCCATTCATCTTCTCTTCTGTGCAGGCTTCCCTGGCTGTCCACCTCCCAACATTCCTTTCCTGCTTGGTTGCACCCCTCCACCTCGCATGCACGTCTTTCTGCATGTATCTCCTCCTTCTCTCACTATTAATTGACATATGTGTCCCCCGCCAGACTGCATCATTGTCTGTGTTTTATATAAAGGTAAAGCCCCATTGTCTCCCACAAAGTTGACCCATGATAGAAACTTACTGATTATTGTTTAACTAAATCGAACTGTATTTCCCAAATCCCTGTAAGGAGCTCCATGGCTGCAGAGCTGGGGGGTGGGTACATTCATTCAGGCTTCAAAGACTAGGGTCAAAAGAAATAACAAAGGCAAGCACATTTTTCTTTGCCATTGTGGTAAAGAGTTGGAATTTTATTCTAAAAGGAAAGCCATTGAAGGGATTGAAACGAGTCACGTGACCCAATTTGCATGTTAAATCTATCACTTGGATATGCTTTCATTTGGATACTAAAGAAAGCATTGTTCATGGGTACTGAACCATTTCTGCCACAAGCATTATGCAAAAACAAGTCCACATCATTGAAATCGTCAAGGATGATTAGAAAGAGAAATTTAAATGTGGCAAGTCAGACAAAGAAATTACCCTGCCACCTTCCAATTCTCCCATACATGAATTTTCTATTGGGAATATAACCTTCCTACAGAAATATCTCAGCTAGAACATAGAAGTAGGTCTTTTAAGCCTCTGGCAGAAAACCCGATGGCAGGTCCCAAGGTAAAAACTATACAGTGTCCTAATGATAATCTTGGGGGAAGTTTAAAAAATGGGAAGTTTAAAAAATGGGCAGGCTGTGTGTGTGTGTGTGTGTGTGTGTGTGTGTGTGTGTGTGTGTGTGATCATCAGGCCCTCTGGCTGGGTCTACCAACAGACTGGCTGCCTGATCCAGGCATCCCATCCCCGGGAAGGGGAACCTCTACGGTGTTTCCGAAGCCAGACAGAACCTTTGGATCTTCCATGCCTAAAGTCACCTGTCTTATATTCCCTGCTCTGTGACCATCTCTGAGAGGACATCTCTCTTGACCCCTTGTTCACTAGCATTTACCTGGGCTTAGACATTTCTATTGCAATGTCTGGAACCACGGCATGGACTGGTAACCTGATAACCATTCTTCAAGGAACACTGAACACAGTTCAGCTTTAAATATACTTTACTACATGATTCATGTAGAAATGTCCCCTTAACTTTAGGTGCTCTGGTGGCGTTCTGAAAGCAACAGATGGAGAGGATTAGGAGTCAGTCAGATCTGCTGCTGCAGTATTGGTCATCCCTGATATCTCTGACTCCAGTCTTGTCATTTACAACATGAGGATAATAATGCCTACCATACAGGGCTGGGAGAAAGTTTAGAGTTGGTGTATATACTGTGCCTGGCACGTAATAGCTACTAAACTAATAATAGTATTTATTACTTTTATACTTATATTACTTCTACTGATTCTACCTTTCCATGGGATTCATAACTTTCTGACCATGAGGAATTAAGAGTTGCAGTCTCATTTTTCTTTTTGATATTTTTATTCTGTCATCTCCATGGTGATGTGTCTTGTCTTTTCTCACAAAAGAAGTCATTCCTCCCCAAAGGAGAGGTCAGAACTCAATTTCCAGCTTCCTTTGCAGCTAACTTATATCGGATTGGGATGCTAGAAATGAGACTTCCATTTTTAAAATTTTAAAAAATTAATTAACTTATTTATTTTGCGAGTGACAAGAACACCTGGGGTGGTGATTCCTAGGGTTTTGAAGGTTGAGTTTCTGAGGCAGAAGTAGCCCTAGTGAGAGCTACTGGTGGTTGCAGTAAAATCAAGTTAGTAAAACTTCATGAGGTGACCTGGGGCTTTGTTCCTTAGCCTTAAGAATCCTTCACCCACTATCCTGTACCAAGGTAATAGAGGATGTTACCCTTTCTGCTTTATCTAGCCAGAGTAGGTTCTATGATTTTGGGGTTATTTGTTTTCAAATAAACTTTGTATTTGGAGTAATTTTAGACTTACAGAGAATTTGCAAAACAAGCTGCAAAGTTAGGAAACAATATACAAAATCACCCTCGCTTCTTACACCAGCTTGTTATGCCCAAGTTTTCATGTCCAAGAGACCACCGAGGAGCCAACACTGATGCAATCACATGAGCGTTTATTTGACAAGCTTAAGCTTGGGCCCAAGTACACCCAACACAGTGGAATAGGGACTTGGACCCCGAACTGGATTACAGTCAGTTTTTAAAGGCAGAGTAGGGGTGGATTCAGCAGTAGGTGACTGGGCCACGACTGCTGGCTCTATGTTCCTGGTTTTTCTGACATGATTTATTACAGCGTTAAGTATCCTATTCCTATTGGTCTTTGGTAAGGTGTGTTGTTTTTGAAACCTTTGGTCAGCCTTTCTTGAACCAGGGGTAAATGATTGGGTGGGTGAGGACAAAGTGGATGTTCAGAAGGGCTATCAGGGTAAAGAAGACTGCAGGATATTGGAGGCCTGGTTATTATCAAGCCAAGGCCGTTTCTCCCTCTAATGAGACACTAACATGAAGACAATTGGGAGTTTCCTGGTGGAATGTCACATTCCTCCTCTCAAACATCCTTGTCAGTGAGTTTTAGGTTTAGAAGAAATTTAACTTTATTTACATTTCCCTTCTGCCTCAGCCTCCTTCAGTTTTATGGAGGGGAGGGTGATGTTAGGGCTTGGGGAACTGAGTTACTTGTCTCTGGAAGTTGGGCTATTGATAAGATAGCTTCTTTGTTGTAAATCAGTAGGACATTTGTAGACTGAGGGAGACTCCTGTCTTGCAGGATTGTGATCTCTGCAAGTTAACCACTTGTTTTTCTTTTAGGGCAGCCAGGGGTGCCTGAGGAATGTCACACATACTACTGAGGGGAGTGGGTGGAGAGGGGGTGCAATGTGCCAGCTTTTGCTTTGTCCTCAGCCAGCCTTCTGCTCCCTCATCAAGCTGCAAGTTCGGAGGTCCCCAAGACCATGATCAATTACGATGATTCACTAGAAGGACTCATAAAACTCACTGAAATCTGTCATACTCTTAGCTAGAGTTCATTTCAGAAGAAGGAAACAGATTAAAATCAGCCAAGGGAAGAGACTCATAGAGCAAAGTCCAGCAAAGTTCGAAAAAGGGAGCTTCCCTTGGTCCTCTCCTCAACTCTCCTACTGCATTAACTTTCCGGACAACAGTGTATGAATTGCTCACCAAGGAAGCTCACCCAAGCTGGGGTATCCAGAAGTTTTATTGAACACACAGACCTGGCTGGCTGTCCACATGGCTAATCTTACTCTCCAGCTCATGGGAAGGCTGAGCTAATACCGTGTGGCCAAAAGTCCCTATTCTTTTATCTTATTTTATTTAAATTCAATTAATTAACACATAGTATATCATTAGTTTCAGATGTAGAGTTCAGTTATTCATCAGAGTTGCATATAATACTTGGTGCTCGTTGCATCACATGCCCTCCTTAATGTCCATCACCCAGTTACCCCATCTCCCTGCCCACCTCCCTTCCAGCAACCCTGTTTGTTTCATAGTCTCTTATGCTTTGTCTCTGCTTTTGTCTTATTTTTCCTTCCCTTCCCCTATGATCCTCTATTTTGTTTCTTAAATTCCACATATGAGTGAAGTCATTTGATAATTGTCTTTCTCTGACTGACTTATTTCACTTAGCATAATGCCCTCTAGTTCCACTCATATCTTTGCAAGTGGTAAGATTTCATTTATCTGATGGCTGAGTACTATTCCATTGTGTACATATACCACTTCTTCTTCAGCTATTCATCTGTTGATGGACATCTGGGCTCTTTCCATAGAAGTCCCTATCTAAATCACATTGTTAGACTATCTTTGTGTACCAAAGCCCACAGGTAGACAAAGACACCTGTTACCTAGGACGTTCTCCAGGCCTCTTTGGTCTAGGTCAAATTCCTCACAACACATAATTCTAAATACAAATGTAGATCTGTTTCACATCAGTTTTGACATGAAGCCACTCTTTGCGTGTCGTAGCTACCAGTTAAGGATCTTACATATTCCAGGCCATTTACAAGCATTATTTCCAATTACTGCAGTGATATTTGTTCAGGCACTAGGATATTTTATAGAGGAGGATACTGGGAGAGAAGAAGTATAAATATGCCCAAAGTCACCAGGATAGTTATCACAGAGTCACATTTCAGAACCAGCCCTGATGCCAAAGTCAATCTTCTTTGCATTCGGTCACATGGACTCCCATAAGGTGCTGGTTTTACCATGTGATGGAAACATTTGCCCTGGGCTCTGCCAAGTATAGACAAGACTGATGTCTATATACTGCCTACTCCAATGAACTCTGATTAGACATGCACCTTTTCTGGATCAGTCTTTATATTTGTATTACTCACATGCATATGAATTTTTTTGAAAAATAAATGGTAGTTGAATGTTAATACAAATAGCATGCGTATATTGCCAAGTTCTTATCTCTGTAATTTTTGCTATAAATTTTTAAAAATATATACTTTAAAAGGATTTTATTTATTTTTGAGAGAGAGAGAGAGAGTGATGGAGCATGCACAAGCAGGGGGAGCAGCAGACGGAAAGAGAAAAGCAGGTCCCCCAACACAGGGTTCAATCTCAGGACCCTAGGATCATGACCCGAGCTGAAGACAGACATTTAACTGACTGAGCCACCTCTTAAGCTTATTTGAATCTCATTCTTTGTTTCTTCATAAACCTGTTAAGTGCTCACTGCTAGTATTCCAAACATTTCATGTTCATCTCTTGCAAATAATTAAATTTCTCACCTTCTTAATGTGCTTGCTTGGGGTCTGTAAAAGTTCAGAGTTCACTTTTAATTCTAAAAAATTAGAACCAGAACCAGAAGCTCAATCTGAGCTCTTCCCTCAAAGGTGTAGCATACTCTTACTGGTGAGGAAGTAGGGCTCTAGGAGTTCCAGGGTTAGGTGGGTTAATTAGTAAGTTTAAGCATGGGTCACCACAGGAGCTGGTAGTAGGATGAAACTAATACCAGGTCAGACAAAAAGAACTATAGCGTCTTAACAATGAAAAGAGAGTTAAATAAACCTAAGCCAGGAAGGCTGACATTTCCAAGGAGAAAGTCTACATGTGCACACTTCCAAGGAGACAGGTAAACCTATCCATCTTCCACTACTTGTCTTCTGTCAATCTGGTGTCCTCAGGAATATCAAAATGCAACAGATCTTGAACTTTCCTGAGCAAATAAATGCCCTCAGACTGATTCTCTCCCTTCCTCTCCGTCCTTCAGAACTTCATATTGATTCTGGTTCAGATTTAACAGGTGTAACAAAGTAGAAATGAAAAGTGAGATTGACAAAAGAACCATTTCCCAATAAAGATGTCTTCCTATATAACTTAATTCCGAACCTCCTGAAGTATAAAAGAAATATATCCCCAGGGCAAAAATGAGAAGTTTACTCTAAAGGAATTAAATAAATCTTCCAGGAAAAGGCAAAGTCTTAGAGTTTGTGTTTTAATATACCATAGTTTCATCAAACTTCCCCAATTTAATGGGCTCCCCACACAAGAGTGGTTATATTAATATCAGCAAAAGTGAGGCACTGTGGCATCGTGACAAGTACAGTTATGAAAATGATTTAACAATGATGGATTGTATACACTCAATAATAAAGAAGCAGAACATATAAAGCAACCATTATTAGATATGCAAGAACAAGCTGAGGAAAGCACAACAGTGAGAGATTTTAATGTATTTTTTTTTCCAGAATAAAATAGCTCTACCAGATAAAAATAAGAAGGGATGTAGAAAATTCTAAAAGTTTTGTTTAATATATAGGCATAGGATTTTTAATCTGGTAGAGCACAGTTTTTTTGGTACGATAAAATTTGCATTTGACCATAAAGAAGTCCTTAACGACGTTTTTTCATAAAATTGAGAGTTCTACAGACTGTATGCTTTGATCCTTATAGGATGAGATTAGAAATTTTAAAAAGGATAAATAACAAGAACTTACTTAAAATTAAAGAAAAATCCTTTAAATACTTCTTGAATGAAAAATGACCTTAAAACTGAAATTACAAGGTATTCAGTGAAAAGGAGAACATCTCATACTCAAACCAATGGGACTCAGCTAAAGCAGTTTAGAGAAAAAATCTGCAGCTTGAAATACCTTTAGTATTAAAAAACAAAATACCAAAATAAAGGAATTTTGTATCCATCTTAGAAAAATAAAAAATGGGGGCGCCTGGGTGGCTCAGTGGGTTAAGCCGCTGCCTTTGGCTCAGGTCATGATCTCAGGGTCCTGGGATCAAGTCCCACATCGGGCTCTCTGCTCAGCAGGGATCCTGCTTCCCTCTCTCTCTTTGCCTCCCTCTCTGCCTACTTGTGATCTCTCTCTGTCAAATAAATAAATAAAATCTTTAAAAAAAAAAAAAAAGAAAAAGAAAAATAAAAAATGGCAGTAAAGTAATTCTAAGAATGTAAAAAATGGTCACAAGAAAAAAAGCTGACAATCTCAAGAATAGAACACGAAGAATGGAAAATAAATATAAAAACTGTTTTTCAAAAAAAATTTAAATAGATAATATTCTCAAGAATCTAATAGGGAAAAAATGGCACAGAGAAAACAAAATTATACACGTTTATAAATAAATAAATCCATCTTCCACTACTTGTCTTCTGTCAATCTGGTGTCCTCAGGAATATCAAAATGCAACAGATCTTGAACTTTCCTGAGCAAATAAATGCAAATGAACTGGTTTTTTAAGAAGATAAAATTGACAAAGCTTTAGCTAAACTAACCAAGGTATAAAGAGAATAATCAAAACCAGAAATGAAAGATGAAACGTAACTGATACCACAGAAGCACACAAGATCCCAAGAGCCTATGAACAATTATGTACCAACAAACTGGATAACCTAGAAGGAATGGGTAAATTCCTAGAAGCACATAGCTAAGACTGAATCATAAAGAAATAGAAACCTGAACAGACCAATAACAGGTAAGGAGTTTGAATCAGTAATAAAAACCTCCCAAAAAGAAAAGTCCAGGACCAGATGGCTTCATGAGTGTATTTTACCAAACACTTAAAGAATTAACACCAATCCCTAAACGCTTCCAAACTTACTGCGGGAGGCCAGCATGACTCTCATGCCAATGGCAGATAAGGACACTTTGAAAAAAGAAAGTTACAAACCTTTATTGTAATTTGGTCTGGGGTTTTTTGTGTGTGTATATGAATATAGATGCAAAAATTCTCTACAAAATACCAGCAAACTGAATTCAACAGCACATTTAAAGTATCATAAAGTATTCATAAAGTACTCAAGTGGAATTTGTTCTTGAAGTGGAAAAATGGTTCAATACACGTAATCAATAAACATGATATACCACATTAGCAGAATGAAAGATAAAAATTAAATAATCATCTCAATAGATGCAGGAAAAGCATTTGACAAAACTATTGCTTTAGGAGCGCCTGGGTGGCTCAGTGGGTTAAAGCCTCTGCCTTCAGCTCAGGTCATGATCCCAGGGTCCTTGGATCGAGCCTCACATCGGGCTCTCTGCTCAGCAGGGAGCCTGCTTCTCCTCTCTCTCTGCCTGCCTCTCTGCCTACTTGTGATCTCTCTCTGTCAAATAAATAAATAAAATCTTAAAAAAAAAAAAAACCCAGCTTTTAGTATCGCTGATATTCTCTATGGTCTTTCTATTTCATTTATTGCTGCACTGATCTTTATGATTGCCTTAATTATGATAATTTTGGGCATAGGTTTTCTTTTTCTAGTTCCTTGAGGTGTAAAGTTAAGTTGCATATTTAAGATCTTTTTTCTTTTTCTTTGCATAGGGTTCTATCACTATAAACTTCTCTCTTAAAACTGGTATTGCTACTTCTCTTAAGTTTCAGTATGTTATGTTTTTATTTTTGTTTGCCTCAAGATACTTTTTGATTCCCCTTTTACTTTAATTCATTGGTTGTTCAGGAGTGTGTTGTTTCCTTTCCATATATTTATGAATTTTCTAGTTTTTCATCTGTTCTTGACTTCCAGTTTCGTATCACTGTGTTCAGAAAAGGTACTTGGTATAATTTTAATCTTTGTAAACGTATTAAGAGTCGTGACATAGCATATGATCTATACTGGAGAACGTTTTGTGTATGGGAAGAACGTGTATGTTGCTGCTGTTAGATGGAATGTTCTGTGTATGTCTTTTAGGTCGATTTGGTCTACAGTGCTATTCAAACCTGCTGTTTCCTTACCGATGATCTACCTATTGTTGAAAGCTAGGTATTGATGTCCTCCACTATTATTGTATTGTTATCTATGTCTCATAATATTTGCTTTACACGCTTAGGTATTTCAATGTTGGGTGCATATGTATTTACTATTACTACATCTTCTTGATGATCTGACCTATTTATCATTATAATCGTAAGCTTCTCTGTCTCTGGCGACTGATTCTGACTACACACCTATTTTGTCTGATGTAAGTATAGCTGGCCCTGCTTTCTGTGGTTACCATTTGCAGGGGTCTTCCTCCTTGTCGGGTTCGACTGTGGTTTTGCAACCTCGTACCTGGATGCCACAGCTCCGACAAGAACACATTTTGTCTGTGGACGGCTACCACGTCATTGTTGCTGGGAGGGTGGCCTCTTCTGCCGTCACGTGGATGTCACCCCCACCAAATTAATTTGTTAGTGTCCTAGAGTGATACATTTAAGGTTCTTTCTTTCTTTTCCTCCCTCTCTTTTTTCTTCCTTTTTTCCTTTCTTTCTCCTTTTAAGTTTTTCCAGGAGCACCTGGGTGGCTCAGTCAGTTAAGCATCTGAGTCTTGATTCCAGCTCAGGTCCTGAGATTGAGCCCCGTGGGGAGTCTGCGTCTCTCTCTTTCCCTCTGCCTGCCTCTCTCTGTTTGTATATGATCTCTCTCTAATTAAATAAATCTTCTAAAAAACTTAAAAAAATGTTTTTCAAAATTTTTTACAAAATCCTAAGGGGAGAGTAATCGATTTTTATCCATAAAAATTGCACAATAGCAAATGCCATCAATCAGAAGAAATGAAGATAATAACTATCAAAAATTGGGAGAGGCATGGGGAGGTTTGGGGGATAATGTAAGCAACATAAGTTCCCATCTTTCATAGTTAGGAGACAATAAATAATGCCTATAATCATAAAAGCAAAAAAAAAAAAAAAGGCAGGGGGGTCTTGAACATGTAATTTATATCCATTAGAAAAGGTAAAAATCAGAGGACTGGTCCAAGATGGCAATGTAGGAGACCTTGAACTCACCTCCTCCAGGGACACAACAAATCTATACTTATCTATGGAATGATTTGTCCTGAAGAAAAACTGAGGGCTCACTGAGCAGCTACTGCACAACAAATGGAGAAGTACATAGAGAATGGCAAGAGAGATGAAGACATGGTAATGAAGAGAACCCCCACTCCTGATGTTGCACGCTGCAGTGGGGTGGGCGGGGGCAGGAGAAAAGGGATAGCACTGAAGCACTGAGGGACTGGGGGTAGAATCACCTGCCCTAGGGCACACAGAAAGTCATGGTTTAAGGAACCCCTGGAGTGTAAAGGAACCAGCCCTGGAACCCTGGCAGACTGCAAGGGTTGGAACTTCCTGGTTGGAAGCACTGTGATTGCCACAGTTTATATTCCCCTCCACCTTCCTAACATAGACAGGAGCAGAGTTTTGGGAAGCCCTAAGCGCATACCAGCTCTGGATGCCTATAAAAAACAGTTAGTATATAAAAGATCCAGTCCTAGAATTGCACCAAATGTCAGGAAAGCTGCCGGAATTCTCTCCAGGTTGGGGGGTTGGTGAACACCATGGTTTACATTCCATCTCTGCCTTGACAGGGTGGGTGGGAGCAGGGTCTGGATACCCTAGCTGGCCCACCTCCCCAGTGAGCCCTTGGCTCCTGGCCCATACCAACCTTGGCTATCTGACCAAAGCAGCCCCAGTGGGTGCATACTGGGACACCCTTGGTCAGCTCTCACTACACTTCCAGCTACCACACCACGCTGACACTGGCCAAAGCAGCCCCAGAAGCTCCAGGTCCAACTTCAGCTTTAGACAGATTGCGAGGGCACCTCCCATGCAAAGTACTCCAGAACTCCGAGCTCATACCAATTCTGGCTCTAGCCACCCCACCAGGGTGTCCCCTGTGTGAAGAACCTCAGGAGTGCCTGGCCCATGTCTACCTCAGTTCCAACCACCTTACCAGGGTACCCTCTCTGAGGAACACCCCAGGAAATGCTGGCTTATGCCCACTTCAGCTGCCCTACCAGGGTGACTGAATGGATAAGGAAAACAAGACCCATCTATATGTTGCCTATAAAAGATTCACTTTAGACCTAAAGATACATATAGACTGAAAGTGAAAGGATGAAAAAAAAGGATATTCTATGCAAATGGAAGCAAAAAAAAAATCTATATAGCAATAATTATATCAGCCAAATAAACTTTAAAACAAAGACTGTAACAAGAGACAAGGAAGGAAACATTGGTTCTGAATGAATGATAATTTAGGTCAGATGGACTTATACATGGAACACTTCATCCAACAGCAGCAGAACACATTTGTTTTCAGTGTGCATAGAACATTCTCCAGAATAGATAGTGTGTTAGGCCACAAAACAAGTCTCAACAAATGTTTTTATTTACTTTTTAAAATAATTTATTTATTTATTTACTTGAGACAGAGACAGAGCGAGAGAGAGCAAGCGGGTGTAGGGGCAGAGGGAGAGGGACAAGCAGACCCCATGCTGAGCACAGAGCCCAACAAGGGGCTTGATCCCAAAACCCCAAGATCATGACCTGAGCCAAAACCCAGAGTCCGATGCTTAATCAACTGAGCCACAAAGTGCTCAACAAATATTCTTATATTGAAAACATATTGTGCAACTTTTCTGACCACAATGGTATGAGATTAGAAATCAAATATAAGAAAAAAAGTGGAAAACTCCCCACCCCCACATGTGGAAACTAAACAACATGCTACAAAATAATGAATTTGTTAACCACGAAATCAAAGAAAAAATAGAAAACACATGGAAACAAATGAAAATGAAAATATAATAGTCCAAAATCTTTGGAACACAGCAAAAGCAAAATTCTCTGAGAGAGAATTTATACAATACACGCCTATCTCAAGAAATAAGAAAAATGTCAAACAATTTAACGTTACAACTAAAGGAGCCAGAAAAAGAAAAACAAAGCCCAAGGTTAATAGAAGGAAGTAATAAAGGTTAGAACAGAAATAGAGACTAAAAAACCCCAAAACAAAACAGTGAAACCAAGAGTTGGTTCTTTGAAAACTGATTAACCTTTAGCCAGACTCAACAATAAAAAAGAAGTAACAACCTATAGCATAGAAAAATAAAGGATTATAAGACACTACTATAAAAAATGATATGCCATTAAAATGGACAACTCAAAAGAAAGGGATAAATTTCTAAAAGCATACATTTTCTCCCCAAACTGATCAAGACATAGAAAATCTAAATGGACCAATTAGTAGTAACAAAACTAACCAGTAATCAAAAACTCCCAACAAACTAAGGTCCAGGACCAGAGGTTTCAGAGGTGAATTCTGCCAAAGATTTAAAGAACTTATACCTATTCTCCTCAAACTATTCCAGAAAATAGGAGAGGAAGGAAAGCTTCTGAATATATTTTTTGAGACCGGTGTTACCATAATATCAAAACCAAATAAAGACCCTATGGAAAGAGAAAACTTAGGGTGCCTGGGTGGCTCAGTGGTTTAAAGCCGCTGCCTCCGGCTCAGGTCATGATCTCAGGGTCCTGGAATCAAGTCCCACATAGGGCTCTCTGCTCAGCAGGGAGCCTGCTTCCCTCCCTCTCTCTCTGCCTGCCTCTCTGTCTACTTGTGATCTCTGTCAAAAGAAAAAACTACAGACTAATATCCCTGATGAACATATATGTAAAATTTCTCAACAAAATAACAGCAAACAAGTTTTGACAATACATTAAGAAGATCATTCACCACAATCAAGCAGGATTTATTCAAGGATGCAAAGAAGGTTCAATATTCCCAAATCAATCATTGTGATACACAAAAGGAAGAGAGGATAAAAATCATATGATTATCTCAATAGATGTAGAAAAAGCATTTGATAAAATTCAACCTCCATTCATGATAAAAACTTTCTACAAAATGGGTTTGTAGGAAATATGCCTCAACATAATATACACCATATATGAAAAAGCTACAGTTAACCTCATACTCAATGATGAAAAACTAAGAGATTTTCCTCTAAAATCAAGCACAAGACAAGGATATCCATTCTTACCACTTTTATTCAATATAATACTGGAAGTCTTAGCCACGGCAATCAGATAAGAAGTAAAGGGCATCCAAATTGCTAAGAGAGAATTTGAACTGTCACTGTTCACTGACATGATATTATACATAGAAAACCCTAAGACTCCACCAAAACTATTAGAATAAATGAATTCAGTAAAATTATAGGATATGAAATACCCAGAAATGAGTTGTATTTCTACACATTCATAATGAAATAACAGAAAGAGAAATTAAGAACACAATCACTTTTACGATTACACCAAAAAGAACAAAATACACAGGAATGAACTTAACTAAGGAGGTGAACAACCGGTAGTGTGAAAACTATAAAACACTGGTGAAAGAAATTAAAGATTATAACAACAAATGGAAAAATATCCCGTGCCCCTGGATTAGAAGAGTATTGTTAAAAATGTCCAAAACTACCCAAAGCAATCTATAGGCTTAATGCAATCCCTAACAAAATACCAACAGCATTTTTCACAGGACTGGAACAAATATTACTAAAATTTGCATGGAACCACAGAAGACTCTGAACAGCCAAGGCAATCTTGAGAAAGAAGAACAAAGTGGAAATACCACAGTATCAGGTTTCAAGATATCCTGTGAATTTGTTGTAATCAAAACAGTAGGGTACTGTCTCAAAAATGGACACACAGATCAATGGAAAAGAACAGAGGTCCCTCAAATAAATCCACACTTACATGTTCAATTAACCTATGAAAAAGGAGGCAAGAATATACGATGGGGAAAAGACGGTCTTTTCAGTAGATGATGCTGGAAAAACTGGACAGCTACATGCAAAAGAACAAAACTGGACACACAAAAATAAAATAAAAATGGATTAAAGACCTGAAATACCTGAAACTATAATACTCCTAGAGGAAAACACAGGCGGTGATCCCTTTGATTCAGCTTTAGCAACATATTTGTGGCTATGTCCTCTCAGGCAAGGGAAACAAAAACAAAACGAAACCACTAAAGCCACATTAAAGTAAGTGAAGGAAACAATCAACAAAACAAAATAACTTACCGAATGGGAGAAAATATATTAGTACATGATATATCTGATAAGAGGTTAATATCCAAAATATATAAATTACACAGACAACTCAACACCAATAAAACAAAAATAATCTGAATTAAAAATGAACAGAGTATCTGAAGAGACATTTTTCCAAGGAAGACATACAGATGGCCAACAGACAAATGGAAAGATGACCAGTGTCACTCATCATCGGGTAAAAGCAACTCAAAACCAGTCAGAGTGACTAGAATCGAAAAGAAGAAATAACAAGTGTTGGGAGGATGTGGAGAAAAAAGAACCATTGTGCACTGTTGTTGGGACTGTAAATTGGCATAGCCTCTGCGGAAAACAGTATGGAGTTTCCTCAAAAAATTAGAAAGTAGAATTACTATACTATTCTATTACTGGGGATTTACCCTAAGAAAACAAAAATACTAATTTGAAAAGATATATATATATATAGATATCTATCCCTATGCTTATTGAAGTGTTATTTATAATAACTAAATTATGGAAGCAACCCAAATGCCCATTAATATATGTACAGTGGACTATTACTCAGACATTAAAAAGAGAGAGAGAGAGAGAGAAAGAGATCTTTCCATTTTCAATAACATGGATGGACCTACAGGGTAATATGCAGAGTTAAATGAGTCAGATGGAGAAAGACAAATACCATCCCATCCCATTCATATGTGGAATCTAAAAAACAAAACAAATGAATAAAAAAAAAAAAGACAAAATTAGAAACAGACCCATAAATACAGAGACATGATGGTTGGCAGAGGGAAAGGGGTGGAGGGATGGGCAAGATGGGTGTGAAGGGGAGTGGGACACACAGACTTCCAGTTATGGAATAAATACATTGTGGTGATAAAAGGTACAGGTTAGAGAAAATAGTCAATAGTAATGTAATAACATTTTATGATGCCAGATGGTAGCTACACTTGCGGTGAGCGTAGCAGAACACAGAGACTTGTTGGCTCACTATTCTGTAAACCTAAGACTAATATAACATTGTGTGTCAACTATCTGCAATAAAAAAAATTCTTATGAGGGGCGCCTGGGTGGCTCAGTGGATTAAGCCGCTGCCTTCGGCTCAGGTCATGATCTCAGGGTCCTGGGATCGAGCCCCGCATCGGGCTCTCTGCTCTGCAGGGAGCCTGCTTCCTCCTCTCTCTCTGCCTGCCTCTCTGCCTACTTGTGATCTCTCTCTCTCTGTCAAATAAATAAAATCTTTTAAAAAAAATTCTTATGAAAGTGGGTCTTAATATAAGATTACAATTACAAAAAATTACACTAATATAGGGGAGGTGATGGGTATGTTCATGTTTCCAACATGATTTCATGTTGGGAAACCAATATGATGATGGTTTCATGATGGCTTATGTTCGGAGGTGATGGGTATGTTCATGGCTTTCATGGTTTCATGGGTGTACATTTACCTTCAAATTCATCAAGTTGTATACAATATAGATGCACAGTTTTTAAAAAAAAAAGATTTATTTATTTATTCATGAGGGGCAGAGAGCAAGAGAGGCAGAGGGAGAAGCAGGCTCCCCACTGAGCAGGGAGCCCAATGTGGAACTCGATCCCAGGACCTGGTAATCATGACCTGAACCGAAGGCAGATGCTTAACCACCTGAGCCACTCAGCTGTTCTATATGTACAGTTTTTACATGCCAGTTGTACCTCAATAAAGTGGTTTAAAAACAAAATAGTAAATAAAATTATTAAAAAAGGTAAAATCAGAAATAATTAAAAGAAGTCATCACTGTTATATAGAACTGGTGTTGGGTGGCTAGGATAGGCATTCATTCTCTCAAACTCTTGAGTTTTCTGTATTATTCCATTCTCTTAACCATTAAAATCATTTGTGTTACCGGTTACCAGCCAGTTAACCTTGAACAAGATTACTTACGTCTCAAAGTTCCATCCCCCTCATCTATAAGCGGGATAAGAAACAATAGCTGCCCTCTCCTAGGGTTGATGTGAAAATTGTATGTGAATTGTTGACCATGATGTTTCTGATAAAATAAGTGCTCAAAGCCTGTGGCTGCTATTTTTATGATTGTACTTTAAAAGTTCTAATTTTATTCTCCTTTTTAGGGCCCAGTGCTTCTACACTGTCCTCTGCTCTCAGGGAGCTAAGAGCACTGCCTTAGAGGTCATATTTCATCATCATCACTAAATGTGAACAGTAAAGGTGTAGATTTCCGAGCAGACACGCAGCAGTCCTCCAGTTGTATCTGGAGACCTACTCTGCCTGCTTCCAACAAGGTGAGGATACCTCTCACCTTTTGTCAGAAATGCTGGAGATAGATGGTACATGTGATCGTTGATATATGGTCAAAAGAAGTAAAGCTTGACTTGGAAAATTGTCCACTGTGTGTAATGTGAAAAGGGAATTTTTAGAACGGTATGGATAGTATGAGTTTTCACTGAAAACAGACACACAAAAACTCATTAACCCTGCTAATTTTGTTATAGACCTTCATATGGCTAAATAATTACAAGGACTAGATGGTATTTTTATTATTAGGCAGTAAAGAACTCAAGTTTATTTCCTATGAAATGTAGTTTTTGTACCAATTAAGCACTAATGAAAATCAATCTGTGAAAGGAACTATGATTCATTTCAAGACTACATTCATTTTCAAGACGAAGCCCCTTGTTTCTGTATTTATACTTGTGAGCTTGCTTGTTTATTTCACAGAGCAAGGCAAAGAGATTTCCTACCGGAAATATTAGCACGCACATTGCAATGAAACAACGGTTGAAATATTCTGAAATGTTACTGCAGGGACCCCATACGAACTTCCCTCCCGCCTGAATTTATGGGAAAATTTTTCTAGACTTCAAAGTGCTTGAAAGCTGTGCTTCCACGCAGGGACCTGGAGCTTCTGAGTAGCTCCCAGGCAATAGGAGATCATGTTCAAATAAAGGGCAAGAGGAGAGAAGGGAATAATGCATCAAAAAGAATACAGTGAACTAAAATTCAGAGGCTGAGACTATAGGAGCTTCTCAGCAAGTGCAAGGGTCCTGTCAGGAGGCAGGGGGAAAAGCTTGTCAGACTCCAGGAGGGCCGTGACCGTCACTGTTTCCAGGCTGCACTTATTTTCTCATGAAGAACCAGCACCCACCCCACTCCTTCTGCCAGTAAGAATGCAAATGGGAGTACCTCACTGTCGTGTGGAAGGTGAATGGGAGTTAAAAAGAAAGATTAGTAGAGGGGGGAAGCCCATGGAAAAGAGTAATGGAGGTAGATGCCATCTCTCTGGAGTATGGGGATTAAAGCATTTAAAGGCTCCTGGATTTTTCTACATATCGCTGTCCAGTTTTCCCAGCACCATTTATTGAAGAGACTGTCTTTTTTCCATTGAATATTTTTTCCTGTTTTGTCGAAGATTATTTGACCATAGAGTTGAGGGTCCATATCTGGGCTCTCCACTCTGTTCCACTGGTCTATGTGTCTGTTTTTATGCCAGTACCACACTGTCTTGGTGATCACAGCTTTAGTAAAGCTTGAAATCAGGTAATGTGATGCCGCCAGTTTTGTTTTTGTTTTTCAACATTTCCTTAGCAATTCGGGGTCTCTTCTGATTCCATACAAATTTTAGGATTATTTGCTCTAGCTCTTTGAAAAATACCGGTGGAATTTTGATCGGAATGGCATTAAAAGTATAGATTGCTCTAGGCAGTACAGACATTTTAACAATGTTTATTCTTCCAATCCAAGAGCATGGAACAGTCTTCCATCTTTTTGTGTCTTCTTCAATTTCTTTCATGAGTGTTCTGTAGTTCCTCGAGTACAGGTCCTTTACCTCTTTGGTTAGGTTTATTCCCAGGTATGTTATGGTTCTTGGTGCTATAGTAAATGGAATCGATTCTCTAATTTCCCTTTCTGTATTTTCGTTGTTAGTGTGTAAGAAAGCCACTGATTTCTGTACATTGACTTTGTATCCTGCCATGTTACTGAATTGCTGTATGAGTTCTAGTAGTTTGGGGGTGGAGTCTTTGGGGTTTTCCATATAAAGAATCATGTCATCTGCAAAGAGAGAGAGTTTGACTTCTTCCTTGCCAATTTGGATACCTTTTATTTCTCTTTGTTGTCTGATTGCCATTGCTAGAACTTCTAATACTATGTTGAACAAGAGTGGTGAGAGTGGGCATCCTTGTCGTGTTCCTGATCTCAACGGGAAGGCTGCAAGCTTTCTCCCATTGAGGATGATATTTGCTGTGGGTCTAACTGGACAGCGATATGTAGAAGAATGAAACTCGACCATTCTCTTACACCGTACACAAAGATAAACTCGAAATGGATAAAAGACCTCAACGTGAGACAGGAATCTATCAGAATCCTAGAGGAGAACATAGGCAGTAACCTCTTCGATATCAGCCACAGCAACTTCTTTCAAGATATGTCTCCAAAGGCCAAGGAAACAAAAGCGAAAATGAACTTTTGGGACTTCATCAAGATCAAAAGCTTCTGCACAGCAAAGGAAACAGTCAACAAAACAAAAAGGCAACCCAAGGAATGGGAGAAGATATTTGCAAATGACAGTACAGACAAAAGGTTGATATCCAGGATCTATAAAGAACTTCTCAAACTCAACACACACAAAACAGATAATCATATCAAAAAATGGGCAGAAGATATGAACAGACACTTCTCCAACGAAGACATACAAATGGCTATCAGACACATGAAAAAATGTTCATCATCACTAGCCATCAGGGAGATTCAAATTAAAACAACATTGAGATACCACCTGACACCAGTTAGAATGGCCAAAATTAGCAAGACAGGAAACAACGTGTGTTGGAGAGGATGTGGAGAAAAGGGAACCCTCTTACACTGTTGGTGGGAATGCAAGTTAGTGCAGCCACTTTGGAGAACAGTGTGGAGATTCCTGAAGAAATTAAGAATAGAGCTTCCCTATGACCCTGCAATTGCACTGCTGGGTATTTACCCCAAAGATACAGATGTAGTAAAAAGAAGGGCCATCTGTACCCCAATGTTTATTGCAGCAATGGCTACGGTCGCCAAACTGTGGAAAGAACCAAGATGCCCTTCAACAGACGAATGGATAAGGAAGATGTGGTCCATATACACAATGGAGTATTATGCCTCCATCAGAAAGGATGAATACCCAACTTTTGTAGCAACATGGACGGGACTGGAAGAGATTATGCTGAGCGAAATAGGTCAAGCAGAGAGAGTCAAGTATCATATGGTCTCACTTATTTGTGGAGCATAACAAATAACATGGAGGACATGGGGAGATGGAGAGGAGAGGGAGTTGAGGGAAACTGGAAGGGGAGATGAACCATGAGAGACTATGGACTCTGAAAAACAACCAGAGGGTTTTGAAGGGGCGGGGAGGGGGAGGTTGAGGAACCAGGTGGTGGGTAATAGGGAGGGCACGTACTGCATGGAGCACTGGGTGTGATGCCAAAACAATGAACACTGTTATGCTGTAAATAAACAAATAAAAAAAAAATAAAGGCTCCTGGAGGTGACCTAGGATTGGTAATTGCTAGGACATGAGGGTGTCCCCTCAAGAGGGTCTCTTTAATAATTAGCAAGGGAAAAAAGGATTAGTAAGGTAAATGAATGAGGGCTTCTTCCTCAAGAAGGCGGGAGAGGCACCATTTGTGTCGGCAAACATGCTTTAGTAAGATGCCATTTCCCAGAAGCGATACCGCACTTGGCCTGCAGCCGAGAGCGTTCTTCTAGAAGGCTAAAATTTTACTTTACAAGGCAGTGGTATTACCTCCCCAAATCGTTCTCAAAATACTCAAAACTCTTCATTGAAGTTTGCAGTACTTTTGAATCCTTTCATAAAAGTTTTACCAAAGTACTGAAGAAAATGGTCTGACTGCAAGAAGACAAGGCAGTTCCTCTGAAAGTTTTCATTCTGATCAGTCATTTTCTTAGCCTAATTTGTTTTGTTTGTTTGTTTGCTTTTTGTTTTCTTTAAGTCAAACCTTTTTGAGGGAGATAGCTGTAGATTCACTTGTAGGTAGAAGAAACAATACATAAAGAACCCATATGCCCTTCACTCTGCTTCCCTGCAGCTGTGATGCTTTGGGAAACTACAGAAGGGTATCAGGAGAAGCAACATGGGGGGGTAGGGGGATAGGAGAAGAATAAATGAAACAAGATGGGATTGGGAGGGAGACAAACCATAAATGACTCTTAATCTCACAAAACAAACTGGGGGTTGCTGGGGGGAGGTGGGATTGGGAGAGGGGGAGCAGGCTATGGACATTGGGGAGGGGAGGCAAACCATAAGAGACTATGGACTCTGAAAAACAACCTGAGGGTTTTGAAGGGTCAGGGGTGGGAGGTTGGGGCAACCTGAGGGTTTTGAAGGGTCAGGGGTGGGAGGTTGGGGGAACAGGTGGTGGGTAATGGGGAGGGCATGTTTTGCATGGAGCACTGGGTGTTGTGCAAAAAGAATGAATACTGTTACGCTGAAAAAATAAATAAAATGAAAAAAAATAAAATATATATAAAAAAAAAGAAGGGTATCAGGACAGACATGGATACAGTCACGATACACAACAATCTCATCGCCACGGGCTCTCTCATGTTGCCCTTTCATGGTGTACCCACTTTCCTCTCAACTCACTTCCTCTTTGACACCTGGAAACCACTAATCTGTTGCCATTTTGGCAATACTGTATAAATGGAATCCTATACTATGTTACCTTTTAGGACCAGCTTTGCTACTTAGCATAACTCTCTGTAGATTCATCCAGATTCCTGTGGGACTAGCTCTTTCCTTCTTGTCACTGAGTCTTATTGTGCTTAACCAGCCATGGAAGGATATCTGGGTAGTTTCCAGTTTGGGTCTATTACAAATAACTATGCTACAAATGTGTGTACAGATTTTTGTGTGAACCTATTTTCATTTCTCCAGGATCAATGCCCAAATGCCAATGTTAGATCATATGATTGTAGCATTTTCAATTTTTAAGAAACTCTTCGCTGTTTTCTAGACTGGCTGTGCCCTTTTACATCTCCAAGAACCCTGAGTATGTGCTCCAGTTTCTCTGCGTCCTCACCCTATTTTGGGATTGTCTGCATTTCTTATTTTAGTCATTCTGAGAGTTAGGTAGTGACACCTCATTGTGGCTTTAATTTGCCTTTCCTCGATGGCTAATAAAGGTGAATATCTTTCCCTGTGCTCTTATTTATTCATTTATTTTTGCCAGCCATATATCCTCTTCAGGAAAATGTGTGTTTATATCTTTTGCTTATTATCTAATTAGATTGTTTTATTTTACTGGTGAGTTTGAAAGTTCTTCTGTAGTCCTTGAGAGAGAAGTGGCTTGTGAACATTTTCTCTCACTCTGTAGCTTAACCTCTCATGGTCTCCACAGGGTATTTCACAAAGCAAACACTTTAAATTTAGATGAAGTCTAACTTACCCACTTTCCCTTTTATGGACTGTGCCTTTTCTGTCAAGCCTAAGAACTCTGCCTCGCCCTAGGTCCCAAGATTTTCTGTGTTTTTTTCCCCTAAATGTTTTGTAACTTTAAATTTTATATTTGAGTCTATAATCCATTTTGAATTAATTTTTTATAAGGTATGAGACTTAGGTGAAGGCACCTTTTCCACCCTATGTTTGTACAGTTCTCCAACATTATGTATACAAAATGTTATCTTTTACTGAACCGCCGTTGTTCTTGAGCATCTCTCTTTGTATAGCAGATATTATATGTACATAACTATCACAATCTACTAATGTAATCACTTCATCAATTGAAGTGAAATACAAAAACTTACCTCCTTTAAACTTCTATGTCCCCTCACCTGTTTTAATGTAATTGTCTTAAATATTTCCATTACTTTCATTTAGAACCACATCAGATAGTAGTATACTTTTTGCTTCCATCATCAAACATAATTCAGAAACTTCTAGAGAAGGAAGAAACTTATTGTATTTATGCATGTTACCATGTTCTTTCTTCCTTCTTAATGTTATAACATTCCTTCTGGCTTTCTCCTTAGAGGAGTTCTTTTTTTAAATTATGTCCAGTTAGCCAACATACAGTACATCATTAGTTTTTGATGTAGTGTTCAAGATTCATTATTTGCGTATCACACCCAGTGTTCATCACCACATGGGCCCTCATTAATGCCTATCACCCTCAGAGCCTCTCATGGTTTATCTCCCTCTCTGATTTCTTCCCATTTAGTTTCCCCTCCCTTCCCCTGTGGTCCTCCATGCTGTTCTTTACATTCCACCTATGAGTGAAACCTTATAATAATTGTCTTTCTCTGATTGACTTATTTCACTTAGTATAATCCCCTCCAGTTCCAGCCATGTTGATATGAATGGTGGGTATTCATCCTTTCTGATGGCTGAGTAATATTCCATTGTATTTATGAACCACATAATCTCTATCCATTCATCTGTTGAAGGACATCTCAGCTCCTCGCATAGTTTGGCTATTGTGGACATTGCAGCTATGAACGTTAGAGTGCATGTGCCCCTTCTTTTCACTACATCTGTGTCTTCCAGATAAATACTTAGTAGTACAATTGCTGGGTCATAGAGTAGCTCTATTTGTAACTTCTTGAGAAACCTCCATGCTATGTTCCAGAGTAGTTGTACCAGCTTACATTCCCACCAACCGTGTAGGAGGGTTCCCCTTTCTCCACATCCTTGCCAACAGAATTTCTTTTTTTTTTAAATGTAATTTTTTTATTTTTATTTTTTTTTATAAACATATAATGTATTTTTATCCCCAGGGGTACAAGTCTATGAATCGCCAGGTTTACACACTTTACAGCACTCACCATAGCACATACCCTCCCCAATGTCCATAACCCCACCCCCCTTTCCCTCCCCCCCTCCCCCCAGCAACCCTCTTTGTTTTGTGAGATTAAGAGTCACTTATGGTTTGTCTTCCTCCCAATCCCATCTTGTTTCATTTATTCTTTTACTACCCTCCAACCCCCCCATGTTGCATCTCCACGTCCTCATATCAGGGAGATCATATGAGAGTTGTCTTTCTCTGACTGACTTATTTCACTAAGCATGATACCCTCTAGTTCCATCCACATCATCACAAATGGCAAGATTTCATTTCTTTTGATGGCTGCATAGTATTCCATTGTGTATATATACCACATCTTCTTTATTCATTCATCAGTTGATGGACATCTAGGTTCTTTCCATAGTTTGGCTATTGTAGACATTGCTGCTATAAACATTCGGGTGCACGTGCCCCTTTGGATCACTATGTTTGTATCTTCAGGGTAAATACTCAGTAGTGCAATTGCTGGGTAATAGGGTAGTTCTATTTTCAACTTTTTTTTTTAAAGATTTTATTTATTTATTTTTTGAAAGAGACAGAGATAACCAGTAGGCAGAGAGGCAGGCAGAGAGAGAAGGAAGCAGGCTCCCTGCTGAGCAGAGAGCCTGATGCGGGGCTTGATCCCAGGACCCTGGGATCATGACCTGAGCTGAAGGCAGAGGCTTTAACCCACTGAGCCACCCAGGCTCCCCTATTTTCAACTTTTTGAGGAACCTCCATGCTGTTTTCCAGAGTGGTTGCACCAGCTTGCATTCCCACCAACAGTGTAGGAGGGTTCCCCTTTGTCCGCATCCTCGCCGGCAGCTGTCATTTCCTGACTTGTTAATTTTAGCTATTCTGACTGGTGTGAGATGATATCTCATTGTGGTTTTGATTTGTATTTCCCTGATGCTGAGTGATGTGGAGCACTTCTTCATGTGTCTGTTGGCCATCTGGATGTCTTCTTTGCAGAAATGTCTGTTCATATCCTCCGCCCACTTCTTGATTGGATTTTTTGTTCTGTGGGTGTTGAGTTTGCTAAGTTCTTTATAGATTTTGGACACTAGCCCTTTATCTGATATGTCATTTGCAAATATCTTCTCCCATTCTGTCAGTTGTCTTTTGGTTTTGTCAACTGTTTCCTTTGCTGTGCAAAAGCTTTTGATCTTGATGAAATCCCAATAGTTCATTTTTGCCCTTGCTTCCCTTGCCTTTGGCGATGTTCCTAGGAAGAAGTTATTGTGACTGAGGTCGAAGAGGTTGCTGCCTGTGTTCTCCTCAAAGATTTTGATGGATTCCTTTCTCACATCGAGGTCCTTCATCCATTTGGAGTCTATTTTCATGTGTGGTGTAAGGAAGTGGTCCAATTTCATTTTTCTGCATGTGGCTGTCCAATTTTCCCAATACCACTTATTGAAAAGGCTTTCTTTTTCCATTGGACATTCGTTCCTGCTTTGTCGAAGATTAGTTGACCATAGACTTGAGGATCTATTTCTGGGCCCTCTATTCTGTTCCATTGATCTATGTGTCTGTTTTTGTTCCAGTACCATACTGTCTTGATGATGACAGCTTTGTAATAGAGCTTGAAGTCCGGAATTGTGATGCCACCAACTTTGGCTTTCTTTTTCAATATTCCTTTGGCTATTCGAGGTCTTTTCTGGTTCCATATAAATTTTGGGATTATTTGTTCCATTTCTTTGAAAAAAATGGGTGAGATTTTGATAGGGATTGCATTAAATGTGTAGATTGCTTTAGGTAGCATAGACATTTTCACAATATTTATTCTTCCAATCCAGGAGCATGGAACATTTTCCCATTTCTTTGTGTCTTCCTCAATTTCTTTCATGAGTACTTTATAGTTTTCTGAGTATAGATTCTTAGCCTCTTTGGTTAGGTTTATGCCTAGGTATCTTATAGTTTTGGGTGCAATTGTAAATGGGATTGACTCCTTAATTTCTCTTTTTTCTGTCTTGTTGCTGGTGTAGAGAAATGCAACTAATTTCTGTGCATTGATTTTATATCCTGGCACTTTATTGAATTCCTGTACAAGTTCTAGCAGTTTTGGAGTGGAGTCTTTTGTGTTTTCCACATATAGTATCATTTCATCTGCGAAGAGTGATAGTTTGACTTCTTTGCCAATTTAGATGCCTTTAATTTCTTTTTGCCAACAGAATTTCTTTTAGCCATTCCCCATTCAGCATTTGTTGGTACAGATGGAGGTAGGGTCATGGTTTTTTTTCTGCGGTGTTTAGCAGAAACAGAACAGTTATCATCAACAAGCTTTCTGTCTTGATGATTGTTCCTTTATTTGTTCTTTGGCTAGAGAGAGCAGACTTTCTTTGGAGCTTTTTGGTCTGTGCCCATTGGCTTCTTCAGCTCCACGTCTGGCATATAGGAAGTAAAAAGAAAACCCAAGTGACTCATCACCATGTTGTTCCTTGGGTCCTATATTCTCTAGTGGTCTGTTGTCTTTCTTCTACCTTTTAGTGTCTTCTTATGTTTGTTTTATATATAGTTCCTGGGGTTTTTTGTTGTATTAATAGGGAAAAAGAGGGCAAGTATAATCAAACTCCTTCTTTTGGAAGTGAAAATGGCTTGAGTTTTGAAATTGATTAGTTCCATCATTGGTTGGCTAGAGAGATAGGTCATCTGAATAAGGACTCAACAAAGCACTAAAACTCCTTCTGTTGACTTGGTACCTAAAAGGCTTACCTGCATTAATCTAGAACTCTCAAACCAATCTAGTCTTGCATTCTCTCTTTTCAAATCTAAGTCATGCTTTCCAGAAAGCTTCAAATTTGTTCTGTAAATGGAAAGTATCTTGAGGCCAAGGGCAATTTTTTATTTCCTTGGTTATTGCAAATTTTTTTAATAGAAATAGGTTGAAAGAGATCCAAGGATAAGGTGACTATGTACGATTTTAATAATGAAAGTGTGACTAAGACTAAATAGCACATAAATTCTAGGCTAGAGTATTTCCACAGGGCATCATATCATACCTCAAATTTTCACAAAATCCTATGCACTAAGTAACAATCTCATTTTGTACATAAGGACTTCAAGATTCCGAGAGATTACATAACTTATAAAAGGTAAGATGACCATCAATTGATCCCAGGACCAAAAATTTGATGCTTTTTATATCCTACAAGCTTAAGCTATAGAAAGGACAAAGAGTGGCCAGACACAAAGGAAATTCTGGCAGGATTGGTGGGATTTGTTTACTGCTTTGATTTGGGATTTAATGAAAGAGAAGGAACTGAACAAGACTTTTGGGTTTACAGCAGAAAACAGTGACTGCCCTTAGCAGCAAGAGATTCAGTTGCAGTCATCAGGGCTTAGAGAATCATAAGTGTGCCAGAAGAGTGGAATCTAGCTTAGGTCTCCAGAAATAAATCCCAGACTCCATGCTTGACCAATTAGGGCACTTACCACCTCATCACTGGGAATATTGAGTTCAAAGACACTCCCTCATATAGACTAGCACTGCTGCTTCAACTGTGGTTGAACCCAGTGGCTGGCTGTTGCAAGCACCACAATTCCTGGTCAATACTCAAGAAGTTGCTGAATGGATGTGGAAGTGTGGCTGCAACACCTCATCCCTCTAAACCCTTGATTTGAAAAGTAATACAGCCCCAAAGGCAGCCCCTTTCAGACTTGTGTGTACCTCCAATTGGCAGAACATAATTGGTAGTTTGACCCATGGCTGCAGACAAACCTGAGAAATAAAGTTATAATTTTCTAACCTTAAGATTAAATTATTGTTATTTTTTTCAAAGCACCCGAGAAGGTAAGTTGAAGGAGAATGAACAGGTCAAACCATAATATGCTTTAGAGATCACTAACCTCCAGGATGGAGGAGATGATGGTACCCTTTACTGAAATCAGAAACATAGTAAGAATTTTGTAAGGGTTGATAATGAACTCAATATTTGAATTTTTAGTGTGACAAGCAAGAGAGAAGTTAATCAGAGATGAAGACTTCCAGGATGGAGATTTAGACTGGGAGACGTCGGCAGGCTAAGAGAATCTGAAACCACACTTGTGGCTGAGACTGACCAGGGTTAGGATACAAGCCAGAGGAAAACAGCAGTACTGGGTGTCTTAGTCTTGAGAAAAATTAGTTCCTGGGCAGGAATTGGGTAACCACGGTCTACTTTCAGTCCAGAAGCCAAAGAAAATTCCTTTAAAAAAGTAACATGCCTTTTATCAGAAAACTGGTGAGGCAACAAATGTTAGAAAGATACAGTAAGAGGTTCAAAGTGAGTCTTCTGTGAATATAGTTTATTATGATAGAGCCATTCTATTAAAGAAGGTAGTGTTACACTTGGTGATTCCTATCTTAATTTAAAATGTCAAAAATCAAAATAAGATATATACATAGTATCAAGTTAAATGATACATATTTCTGAAGATGAAAAGCAAGAGTTTTTCTCTGTATCCATCTCCATCCAGGGCCCACTGTGTGAATCCAGATAGAAGTGGCTTAAACAATTGGCATTTAATTAACATATTTACAAATAATTTGAAGTAGTGCAGAAAGCTAAATTTTCTAAGACCTTGCTTGCCTGAAAATGCCTTTATTCACTCTCACACTTTGCTATAACGTCGGTTTGTCCCCTCAGAATGCATTGTTATTACTTCAGAGAATTGTCATGAGGATTTAGCTCTGTAGACTAATTTCTGAGAGGCTTCCATCCAGAGGGCTGACTGATATGACACAAAGATGTCTATGACTGTCTAAAGTTGTAACTGTTTCCTATTATCTCTGGTTGGACTTATTAATAGCAAAAGTTATAAAGACCATCTGGGTATAAAGGCAGGAAGCTGTTCTTATAAATATGCTGAACTCTCACTTCTCTGAAAATCTCCTGTCTTCATTTGCCAGTGGCCAGCTGGAGCGGCCCAAAGGAATCACAGAGAACATATCAAGAGACAGACTTTTCTGCCTTTATCCTTATAAAATAAACATCATCATCACTTCTTAGTTTACAATGACATTGTTTCTTCTGCTCATCAAAAAAGGATGGTCAAGCTTTTGGCATAGTCCAAAGCCTTGTTTTTAAGACAACAATGACAATGTGATTCTCATTCTTTGATTTCTTTCTTCTAAAAGCTTCTATATCATCATCTATCTTTGGCATTCTGACATTCATGAAGGTGCATGTAGGCTTTACAAAAATTATTATTTATGGAACTTGGCACTCTGTGGGTCTCCTCTATGGCCAGGAAGGTGTCTTCTGTGATTTTTATATGTGTGTATTTATATGTGTGTATATATATATATACACACACACATATATAATATATGTTATATATTATATATATATTACGTTAATACACTTAGCCCACATTCTTCCACTCTATTTTCTCTCTTCACTTTTCCTAAGGCCATTATTAGTCAAATGGTAAACCATCTCATTTTGTCTTTTATATATCTTTTCTCTTAGCTCGTATTTTCTGTATCTTTATCTTCTTGCTCTGTGTTTGGGAGAGATCTCAGATTCTATAGTCTTACTTATTGATTTTTTTTCTAAATAAGGCAATTGTCTTAAACTTTAATAGTTCTTCCTTCCTCTGTAATCAGTTTTTTTTCCTTAGTATCTTATTCTTATTTTAAGGATAAAATGTTTCCTCAAGTTTCTTTGACTTTTTGAGTTTTTTTTCCCCTTAAGTTCGCTTTTGTTTCTGTAATTTTCTATTACATACTGAGTAAATAGTTTAGGTTTTTAATTTAATGCAGGGAGACTTTGTCTGCTGTTCCCTAAATTTGTTTAGGTAACTACCCCAGATTGGTGGTATTTGTATATACTCATAATGGAGTTGTAGAAAGACAAATTTAAAACAATCCCATTTATAACAAAAAGAAAAAAAAACCTAGGAATAAACTTAACCAAAGAAAGACCTGTACTCCAAAAACTATAAAACACTAATGAAATAGGGGCGCCTGGGTGGCTCAGTTGGTTAAGCCTCTGCCTTTGGCTCAGGTCATGATCTCAGGGTCCTGGGATGGAGACTCACATCAGGCTCTCTGCTCAGCAGGAAACCTGCTAACTCCCCTCTCTCTGCCTGCCTCCCTGCCTACTTGTGATCTCTGTGTTGAATAAATAAAAATCTTAAAAAAAAAAACAACTAATGAAATAAATTGAAGAGGACACAAAGAAATGGGAAGATATTTCATATTCACAGAATGGAAGAATTAATATTGTTAAAATGTCCATCATACCCTAAGCAATCAATAGATTCAATGCAATCCCTATCAAAATACCAATAGTGTTTTTCATGTGACTATAACAAATAATCCTAAAACTTGTATAGAACCATAGAAGACCTCACATAGTCAAAGCAATCTTGAAAAAGAACAAAACTGGAGGTATCACAATGCAGGATTTCAAGATATACTACAAATCTGTAGTAATCCCAACAATATGGTACTGACACAAAAATAGACACAGTGATCAATGGAACAGAATAGAATCTCCAGATATAAATTCATGATTATATGGCCAATTAATCTATCACAAAAGAGACAAGATTATACAATGGGAAAAGACAGTCTCTTCAACAATGGTGCTGAGAAAACTGGACAGCTTAATGTAAAAGAATGAAATTAAACCATTTTTTAACATCATACACAAAAATAAACAAAAAATAAAGACCGAAATGTGAGACTTGAAACCATAAAAAATAGTAGAAGGGAGCATAGGCAGTAACATCTCTGACATCCCTTGTAGTCACATTTTTCTATGTATGTCTCTGGAGGCAAGAGAAATAAAAGTAAAAATGAACTACATCAAACTATTGTAGTCCCAAACTATTGGGACTACATCAAAATAAAAAATTTGTACATCAAAGGAAACCATCAACAAAATAAAAAACAACCCAATGAATGGGAGAAGAGGTTTTCAAATGATATGTCCTAAAAGGGGTAAATATCCAAAATATATAAAGATACAACTCAACACTGAAAAACAATCTGATTAAAACATGGACAGAGAACCTGAAGAGACATTATTCCAAAAGACATCTAGAAGGCCAACAGACAAATGAAAATTGTTGGATATTACTCATCATCAGGGAAATGCAAATCAAAAGCATAATGGGATACCTTACACTAGTTAGAATGGCTAAAACCCAAAATAACAAGGAGTGTTGGCAAGACTATGGAGAAGAAACCCTCACGCACTATTGGTGAGAATAGTGAAATTGGTACAGCTGCTATGGAAAACAGTATGGAGGCTCCTTAAAAAGTTAAAAATAAGAAGTACCATATGATCCCCAAATCCCACTATTGGAATACGAAAACGCTGATCTGAAATGACATATGCACCCTTTTTTTTTTTTTTTGACATATGCACCCTTAAGTTTATTGCAGCATTATTTATAACAGCCAAGATATGGAAGCAACCCAAGCATCCACCAATAGATGAATGAATAAGGAAGAAGTGGACATATTCACAATGGAATGTTAAACGACCATGACAAAGGATATGATCGTGTCTTTTGAGGAAACATGCATGGACCTAGAGGGTATTAAGCTAAGTGAAAGAAGTCAGAGAATAAGAAATACTATGTTATTACATCTATATGTGGAATCTTAAAAAAAAAAAAAGAAAACAAAAAGCAGAATCAGCCGTATAAATACAGAGAGCTGATGGTTGCCAGAGGGGAGAGGGGTGGGGGCGGGGTTGAGCAAAATGGGTGAAGGGTAGAGGGACACAAAGGCCTCCAGTAATGAAAGGAGTCATAGGAATAAAAGGCAGAACACAAGGAATATAGTCATTGATATTGTAATAGGGATGTAATAGGACAGATGGGGTTACACTTGTGAACAGAGCATAATGTATAAATAATGTATGAACTTGTCAAATTACAAAGTTGTACACTTGAAACAAATGTAAGACTATGTTTCAACTACACTAAAAAAAAAAAAATCCTCACGTGCTAACTTGGCTGTGAAGTTTTCCTGATGACTCCTAGCAAATATGCTTTCTCCTTTTATGAATCCCCAGACTATTTGTTATATAACTCTGCCATGAGCCTTGCCACGCTCCACCTAACAGAATTTTGCATGGATGGGTTGAAATTTGGGCAAGTGATGGAGAGCCTTCCATAGAAGGAGAATCATAGGCTTAGACTGGAAATTCAGACGCTCATTCCTTTCTTCAAGAAATTATTTTGATTAATTTTGGCGTTTTAGAGGGATTAATAAATACTCTGTCTTTTATCACCTCAATTCAGAACCAACTGAGAAGTAGACACACAGGAATAAGAAAATGATTGAAATTGTTTATTACTGAGGAAAACTGAACTAAGGAATGCAACTTAGTTACGTGACAGCTAACATCCTTTGCCCCTGAGATAGACACAGTTTTGCCTCTGAGTTGCTGGCACACGTGGACATGGGTTGACCTCCCTCTGGGGCGGCAGGGGTCGGGGGGTGGGGGAAGCAGGGGGCAGAGCCATCCTTCTGAATTATTATATGATGATGAAAAACACACGTATCCCAAAGGAAGGCTGGCTTCTAAAGAAAAGATGGAAGCTTCTGGGACAGATGTTCCCATTTGGTCTTCCAAGCTGACCAATTAGATACATCACTCTCCTTATCTAGACCAGAAGAAGTGATGGAGAGGGGCCAGGAAAATTCCTCCACTGGGTCACAAGAGGAAAGAGAGAGATCTACTCTCAAGTCCACACACAACAATTAAGTATCAGTGAAACACACTCCTCTGTTCTTTCTTCTCTTTTGCATTCTAAAATGTTTTTGGTACACGACATGGTAGCAACCTGGCCAACTGAGGGTATGATGTTATTAAGACTTAATTTTTTTGCCCGTAAGGAGTTTATGATTTTTAACAGATAAAATTGAAAAAGACAGATATAACAAACAGAGCTAGTTCTTAGAAATTTCCCGAACAATTGTGCGAGTAATCAATTGATTGCCTCTCAGATCTAAATTTTACACTTCATTTTCTGCTTTGTAACAATATTTCTCCCTTGCCAGTTGAGAGGATGTCAAACTTTGTCAGAAGAGAGTCCCAGAGGGACAGTGGAGAAGAAAGAATTTTTCTCTTCTGGCAGCAGGGTGCTCCTCGGAGAAGTTTCCTAGAGTAGAGACTTTACTACAGCTCCAGGCTCTGGCAGCAGCCGATGGTCAGCAGCATATGGAAGTCCCCTGTGGACATCTTCCCCTAGCATCTCCCTGGGAGGCTTTAGAGCTGAGCACTACGAGCCTGGCAATTCCCTGTGAAAGGCTTTCCCCACATGCCCTCAGAAAACAGCTCCTGGGGCACCTGGGAGGCCTAGTCCATTGAGCATTTGCCTTTAGGTTGGGTCATGGTCCCAGGGTTCTGGGATCAAGCTCCGCATCAAGCTCCCTGCTCGGTGGGGGACCTGCTTCTCTCTCTCCCCGCTCATGCTCTGTCTCAAAAAATAATCAAAATCTTTAAAAGGAAAGAAAAGAAAAGAAAAAATGGCCTTAGGGGACTTCTCTGCCATCCAGTGAACGTTGACTATGCTCTCAGCAATGAAGTCTGGATCTCTGTGGGGACCTCTTCCAGATCTGTCTTTCCCTTGGGTCTGTATCTTGACCCCAGGGACAGCAGTTACCCTAGTAAAATGTTCTTTCTCTTTACTCTTTACTAGCCAGTCCTCTGTTTTCTTCAGTCCCCTGTTATAGTTAATAATTCTTTATAGTTAAGACTCTATATTAAACTTTGTCTCTTCAAATTACTCTGTGGTTTCTATATCTGGATTAGACCCTGACTGATATAACTATTAAATAGTAATTTGAGTGGTATGCTTCAGAGCATGATAATTATGAAGAACATCACCTTTTAATATTTGACAAGCAGGTCATTTTTCCACAATTATTTCTGAACCCCGAGAAAGATAATTGAAAGCAATCTTTTCCATATGTATTATATGTTAAGCCATTTAAGTCTAAGAAAATGAAGCATCTCGCTCAATTCTCAAAAGGTTTTGAGTAAGAGATGGAAATATGATTTGATAATGTCACCAATTTTCAAATGCTTCACTAAAAGAGTTTCTGAAAGATGCTAAATCTATGTCATTAAAACCAGTGACAGGGATTCAATTTTAATCCGCCTGAAAAGCTAAAAATGGCTTCCCTCAAATGCTTACTCTCACCTTGAGAATCTCTGCATGATTGTGGCTAAAAACTTCAGCAAAATCAGGACTAGGCCAGTCATAATGGAGACTCTCCAGAATATCCACATGCTATTGGGTTAAAAAGTCTGATGGGGGCCTGGGTCACTTTCTTGGTGGTTGATGTTTCCTGAAATTTTGTTCCATTCTCAGTAAATTTGATTCTAAAAAAGCTTAGAATGATCAGGTATGATTTTATGGATATGCCCTCAATCACTATTATAAATTCCAGAAAAAGGACGCATATTTAAAAACATTACTTTTGTTGAGAGACAAAGTCAACCAAGACCATAACTTGATGTCATCCTTGTGAGTGGTAGCAAGTCCAGAGGTCTGCAGTGTAGTCCTCACCCCAGAACAAACAGGGAGAGGACCTCTGGCTGGTTATTTGAATCTCCCCAGGCCTCATTTACATACACATGTAAAGTGAGGGACGAATTGAACACACACTTGCTAGTGTTAAAGTTCTATGACGAAAGTGAAGAACTTCTTCACAGGCTTCCCATTTAGATTCTCTTCTTTCTACTCCTATTTTCTCATGAATCTTTGAGTCTCTCACAGTTTTCAAACCTGTGGCCAACACCACACACTAAAAGGTCACTAATGGGCTGCTGGCCAAGTGGGTGACCTGACCCTCTTTTCCCCTGGTTCTTCGGGTTCTTCTGACTATAGTAATCCCCTCACTTCATGTCTGATTCCATGCAGCTTGTTACTTGCAGACATGTAACTTCTGCCTCATCATCACTCACCACTTTACTTTTTCTTAGTTGACACACCATGTTAATTAGTTTCAGGTGTACAACAGTGATCTGAGAATATATCCTTCACTTTCCATGGGCATAGTCCCATCTCCCCAAATCCAAGTCCAGCATCTTTTTTCTTTCATGCTATGGAACAGATTGCTATCTACATAGGATGAAGTTTATGTAATTTTTAAAAAACAAGATTTGAGAGAGTGAGCAAGCACATGGGGTAGGGGCCAAGAGAGGAGGAGAGAAACTCAAGCAGACTCCTCACCGAGCATAGAGCCTGACACAGGGCTCCATCTCAGGACCCTGAGATCACAACCTGAACGAAAACCAAGAGTCAGAAGCTTAACCAAGTGTGCCATCCAGGTTCCCCTGGCATGTACTTTATATGTTGATTGCTATATAGCCCTTTTATTAAAGATGGACAAAAGACCAAACCAAACCAAAACAAAAAACCCTCAAAGCCAATCTTTCTGAGAGGCATTTCCCTAAGAAAAGTAGAATTAAAAAAAAAAAGACTAGCAAAAGTTTTTTTTACCAATGATTTGTTTTTGCTTTAATTCTGAAAAATTTGAAAAATATAGAACTGAATGTAGGAAAAAGAAACCCTACTCTTCCCTGCTGTTCCCAAATATGTTAACAGTTTAGGGCACAATCTCAGAATCTTTTGATGGACAGACATTTTTGGTGTATCCTGCAACATGGGAAAAAAAATACTCAGGTACATTTCAGTGCCAGGAAGATAAAGACAACAGGCTTACCACCCATTAATACACACAGACTCCAGGGCAAAGAGGTACGAAGTAGATATTCTTTGTTTCCCAAGCTGTTCCTCATAATGGACTTTGGAAGGCCCTCCCCATTCCTCTCCTTCCTTCAGGTGCTCCACTGTCTTTCCCAGCCTGAGACAGCCTCTACCATCCTGAGATAGTCCCAAGGCTCTGAGCCTGGCTTCTGGCTTGGAAGGGCCCTGGGAATGAGGTATAGGTATTTTTAATTCTTTGTTAAGAAATGGCTACTTCATCAAGATCAAAAGTTTCTGCACAGCAAAGGAAACAGTCAACAAAACAAAAAGGCAACCCAAGGAATGGGAGAAGATATTTGCAAATGACAGTACAGACAAAAGGTTGATATCCAGGATCTATAAAGAACTTCTCAAACTCAACACACACAAAACAGATAATCATATCGAAAAATGGGCAGAAGATATGAACAGACACTTCTCCAACGAAGACATACAAATGGCTATCAGACACATGAAAAAATGTTCATCATCACTAGCCATCAGGGAGATTCAAATTAAAACAATATTGAGATACCACCTGACACCATCTAGAATGGCCAAAATTAGCAAGACAGGAAACAACGTGTGTTGGAGAGGATGTGGAGAAAGGGGAACCCTCTTATACTGTTGGTGGGATTGCAAGTTAGTGCAGCCACTTTGGAGAACAGTGTGGAGATTCCTGAAGAAATTAAGAATAGAGCTTCCCTATGACCCTGCAATTGCACTGCTGGGTATTTACCCCAAAGATACAGATGTAGTGAAAAGAAGGGCCATCTGTACCCCAATGTTTATTGCAGCAATGGCCACGGTCGCCAAACTGTGGAAAGAACCAAGATGCCCTTCAACGGATGAATGGATAAGGAAGATGTGGTCCATATACACAATGGAGTATTATGCCTCCATCAGAAAGATGAATACCCAACTTTTGTAGCAACATGGACAGGACTGGAAGAAATTATGCTGAGCGAAATAAGTCAAGCAGAGAGAGTCAAGTATCATATGGTCTCACTTATTTGTGGAGCATAACAAATAACATGGAGGACATGGGGAGATGGAGAGGAGAGGGAGTTGAGGGAAACTGGAAGGGGAGATGAACCATGAGAGACTATGGACTCTGAAAAACAACCAGAGGGTTTTGAAGGGGCGGGGGGCGGGGGGCGGGGGTGTGGGAGGTTGAGGAACCAGGTGGTGGGTAATAGGGAGGGCACATACTGCATGAAGCACTGGGTGTGATGCCAAAACAATGAACACTGTTATGCTGTAAATAAACAAATAGAGGAATTAAAAAAAAAAAAAAGAAATGGCTACTACACACACCTTTCGCTTCTTGATGTTAACCATTTTTCGTAGCATAAATTTCAAGTGTCATCCTAAAAAGTTTTTTTCTTGCTTTACCAAAGATCCTCTCTTTATCAAGTAAGAAGGAGGAAGAAAAATAGGAGGTGAAGAGAGGGAAAGCTCTACCTATCATCTATTGTAATACCGAACATACGATTCTGCAACAGTTCACTATTGTGCAATACAGATCCATATGTATAAATCCATACATTTACATACACCTAGATGTATAAACATATTAGCATACATGAAATTATTCTGAACACATATAGTAAACATTGTTCTACAGTTTAATTTTTCACTTAATATTCCTGCATAGTTACATTTTTCCAAGCCAAAATACACAGAATGACTTCATTCTTTCTAAAAGCTAGTGTATAGTATCTTATTCAATTAATTCCCTAATCATGCGTACTTAGCTTATTTTTTACATTTGCTCTGACATGAAATGCTGCAATGTGTTTTCCAGAATAGATATGTATTACTGCACATTTGTGTAAATGTTTTTTAGGATAAGTATCTAGAAGGAGAATTGTTGGTCGAAATGATATGCATACTAAAACTTTGAGTTGATACTGCCCACCTGCCTGAAAACATGGTTGTACCAATTCATTCCCTCCTCAGTAGCTTGTGAGAACATTGTCTTATCATGATCTTACCAATTTAGGATATTTTCTTTTCTTTTTAAACTCCTAATCGTTTAAGCTTCAAAAATTGTAGTTATACCAGAACTTGAATTAAAATTTTACTTTTCTAGCTTTCATGGAAGCAAACTCTGCTATATTTTCTTTTCCTTTCTTTTCTTTTCTTTTTTAAAGTTTATTTATTTAAGTGATCTCTACACCCAATATGGGGCTTGAACTCACAACCCTGAGATCAAGAGCTGTATGCTTGCCATCTGAGCCAGCCAGGTGCCCCTCAGCTATATTTTCATTAAAAACATTAAATATTATAAAAATACATAAAATCATGGAAATGGGGGCACAGGTTACGTTTCCTTCCGCTGCAGGTTGTGACATGGCTCAGCCCAGCCTTGAGAGGCTGTGCAACCATCCAGCCTTGCATGAGTTGGAAATTGTTAAAAACAACAACAACACAACTTATGAGTAACTCATTTATCTCACAGCTTATCACCTGTAAGTATTTAAGTGACAGATTTATACATGTCTGCAATAATATCACTCCACAGACGTTATTATAACAGACTAGTTAAGTGTGGCTACTAGGTAGCAATTTCAAAGCTGAGGACAATTTCTGAAGTTGTATGACTCCCAGGAAATATGCCTTAGGTAAAAAAAAAAAAAAATTGTGCAGAGTGTCACACATGCCACTACTTGTATTAAAAATGTGTAGCTGTTTGAATTTGAATGTCTGTCCTCCCCTCCCCCTATTCTGTGCTGAAGCTGTAACCGTAGTGGGGCTGCTCGCCTGCTCCAGACGGGGTCTCTGAGGTTGGGCTGGAGATTAAGTGAGGTCAGAAGGGTGGGGCCCTGTCCTGATACACTAGTGTCTTTCTAAGGGACTCCAGGGAACTCCTCTGCTCTCCCTTCCACCCCCCCCCTCTGCAGGTGCAATGAGGAAAGGCCATGTGAGGACACAGTAAGAAGGAACCGGCAGTCTACAGGGAAGGAGGAAGCAGGAACTCAGCAGAAACCAACCCTGCCAGAACCCTGATCTCAGCTTCCAGCCTCCAGAACTGAGAACATTTATTTCTGTTGCTCAAGCCACCCAGCCTGCGGTGTGTTATGGTAGACTAACACAACAGCTGTTTTCATAACTACGTTTATATATGCAGACTGTTTCTAGAATTTTCAAGAACTGGGCAGGAGCAGCAGGGAGGGAACTGTGTGCCATAGATCCTTGGGTACCTGCTCATTTTTGTACACTTCATTGAGGGTTTCACATGTTTACAAGTTCTGATATTCTTCCTTTTGAAACAGAGCCTAATTCTCCTCCCCTTGAATGTGGGCTGGATGTGGGGGAGGGGCTCCTATTGGACAGAATGTGGAGGAAGCCATGGTGCCAGACTGCTGGGGGGAGGTCATGACAGACATGTGGCACCCATCTCCAGAGACACAAAGCAGTTCCAGCAGTCCACAGAGAGGCCCATACAGTGAGGAACAGAGGCCACCTGCCAGCAGCTCCCTCTCTCATCCCCCTCACCAAGATGTCAGGAGGAATCAGCTTCTCCCAACCTGGTCTAGCCTTCAGACAAGGAAGCCTGGGCTGACAGCAAGACTGAGTCCTCATGAGCCAGGACCACCCAACTCAGTTACTCCCAAATTCTTACCAACGAGAACTGTGAGATAATGGATATTTATTCTTTTGTCACTAAGTGGTGGGGTAATTTCTTAAGGATGCAATATTCATAAATACATTGTCTAGGCATTATCCATTAAATGTCCTAAATAATTTCTTCCAGCCATTAAGAAACTCCTAGAATTATAAAAAGCAGTTAAGGTAACCAAGCTCTTAGCATGACCATGTCCAGGTGGGGCAGGTTTCAGGGCAAGGTTTGATGTTGTGTGCATTCAAACATGAAAGCTATTTCCAGAAACATAGCAAGTCCTAGGTCATGCTGTAGATTTCCTTGGGAGGCATCCCGAGAGAAAGGGCTGTTCTAGGCACTGGCAGGAGCCAGGATAGAAGGAGGCAGTACAACCAGACACCACAGGGGCTGAGTAGAGTCAGTTTAACTAATTATTCTTTCTTTTTTTTTTTAAATGTGCAGTTAGCCAGCATATAGTACATCATTAGTTTGTGATGTAGAGTTCAATGATTCATTAGTTGCGTATAACACCCAGGGCTCATCAAAACACGTGCCCTTCTTAATCATTTCTAAACTTGCTTTTGATGTGGGACATGGAGTCCAGCATCAGCCACCAGTCCATGGCCCACATTAGCCCCACAGTGGCCAGGACAACCCACATGCCTACCAGGGGAATCCAGTTTTTGGCTAGCTGGCAGTAGCATGGGCACAAGAATGTGCACAGCCTTGTGACCTGTACTGCAACTCCTTCGGGATATTTTCAATGTTTTGTAAAAATATTCACCAATGTGAAATAAAAAGTATTCAAATTGGCAAGGAAGAAGTCAAACTCTTTCTTCTCACATGACATGATACTCTATATGGAAAACCCAAAAGACTCTACCCCCAAACTACTAGAACTCATACAGCAATTCAGTAATGTGGTAGGATACAAAAATCAATGTACAGAAATCAGTTGCTTTTTTATACACTAACAATGAAAAAATAGAAAGGAAAATTAGAGAATCGATTTCATTTACTATAGCACCAAGAACCATAAGATACCTGGGAATAAACCTAACCAAAGAGGTAGAGGATCTGTACTCGAAGAACTACAGAACACTCATGGAAGAAATTGAAGACGACAAAAAGATGGAAGACCGTTCCATGCTCATGGATCAGAAGAATAAACATTGTTTAAATGTCTATACTGCCCAGAGCCATCTATACTTTCAATGCCATCCCGATCAAAATTCCACCAGCATTTTTCGAAGAGCTGGAACAAACAATCCTAAAATTTGTATGGAACCAGAAGAGACCCTGAATTGCAAAAGGAAATGTTGAAAAAGAAAAACAAAACTGGGGGCACCACGTTGCCTAATTTCAAGCTTTGCTACAAAGCCGTGATCACCAAGACAGCCGGGTACTGGCACAAAAACAGACATAAAGACCAGTGGAACAGAGTAGAGAGTCCAGATATGGACCCTCAACTCTATGGTCAAATAATCTTTGACAAAACAGGAAAAAATATACAGTGGAAAAAGACAGTCTCTTCAATAAATGGTGCTGGGAAAATTGGACAGCTATGTGTAGAAGAATGGAACTGGACCATTCTCTTATACCATACACAAAGATAAACTCAAAATGGATAATAAACCTCAACGTGAGGCAGGAATCTATCAAAATCCTAGAGGAGAACACAGGCAGTAACCTCTTCGACATCAGCCACAGCAATTCTTTCAAGACATGTCTCCAAAGGCAAAGGAAACCAAAGCTAAAATGAACTTCTGGGACTTCATCAAGATCAAAAGCTTCTGCACAGCAAAGGAAACAGTCAACAAAACAAAGAGACAACCCACAGAATGGGAGAAGATATTCGCAAATGACACTACAGACAAAGGGCTGATATCCAAGATCTATAAAGAACTCCTCGGGGTGCCTGGGTGGCTCAGTGGGTTAAAGCCTCTGCCTTTGGCTCAGGTCATGATCTCAGGGTCCTGGGATCGAGCCCCGCATCGGGCTCTCTGCTCCGCGGGGATCCTGCTTCCTCCTCTCTCTCTGCCTGCCTCTCTGCCTAGTTGTGATTTCTCTCTGTCAAATAAATAAAATAAAAAAAAAAAAAGAACTCCTCAAACTCAACACATACAAAACAGATAATCACTTTGAAAAATGGGCAGAAGACATGAGCAGACACTTCTCCAATGAAGACATACAAATAGCTAACAGACACATGAAAAATGGTAAGACAGGATTTTTTTTTCTTATATATAAAAATGTCCATGCCTACATTCTTTAAACTCTGTGATGGTTTTGAACTACCTGGAAATTATTTTGGAGAAAGATGTGAGGTAGAAATTTTTTTTCCTGATCAGCTACTATTTACCATACCATTTAAAAAATAATCTGTCTTTTCCTCACCACATTGACCTGGATGCTTTCATTTATAACTTCTTGGTAAAAAATGCATGAATCATTTTTATAAGTTCACATACTTGTCCCCAGCTCTCTCCTCACCAGTCTTCTAGAAAATCTATGGTTCCTAAGCTTGAGGACAGTCTGTAGACTTAGTCTTTTGTAAGCCAAGTGTTCTTTCTGGAACCTGACTCGATAAAGATAAAAGAGACACTGGGTATCAGAGGCAGCTGGAAATTCAGGATAGTTATAAAACTTAATATTAGAAAAATTTATATTTGTACATTATGCAGGTTAGAAATATGATACATTATGCCATGAGAAAACACCCCTGCATAATCATTTTTCTAAAACTTACATATATTCTCATTTGGCAAGAAAGCTATTTTCAGTTTGAAATATTTGGAGTGCCAATACGTTAACCATTTATTAAATTAATAATTAATAGTATTATAATGATTGCCATTTCAATTACTTAGGTACAGAAACCAAAATTGTCCTTTCTGAAATAAAAATGGGGCACAGTATAGGTTGCTCAGTCTACAAAGTCACTGCATAATTAATTTTTTTCATATATTCTGGAATACTATTTTGTAAATAGTATTTTGCCTGGAACATTGAAATTTTTAATGAGAAAATTTTGTTTTCATTCTACATTAATTTACCTTATCCTTTTGTCATTATTAAACATTATGCATTTCATTATGTCATGTTAGTCACCATACAGTACATCTTAATTTTTTTTTCATTGTTTGTGTATAACACCCAGTGCTCCATGCAATACATACCCTCCTTCATACCCATCACTGGGCCAACCCATCCCCCCATCCTCCTCTCCTGATTATTTCCCATAGTCCATAGTCTCTCATGGTTCTTCTCCTCTGATTCCCCCCCACCCTTCATTTTTTCCTTCCTTCTCCTAATGTCCTCCATGCTATTTCTTATGTTCCACTCATAAGTGAAACCACATGATAACTGTCTTTCTCTGCTTGACTTACTTTACTTAGTGTAATCCCCTCCAGTTCCATACCTGTTGACGCAAATGGTGGATATTCATACTTTCTGATAGCTGTTTTAAAAACCTCTGTGATACAATTTGAAATTCTGATAATTACCTGAACAAATCTAAGGATAGGAACAACAAAATAAGAACATAAAGAAAGTGGAAGAGCTTCAGGTACAATAGTATATAGTGATATTTGGAATAGAGTTATTCTTTGGTTGGAAACAACCATAATCTCCATGGTTATCTCATTGAAAAATGGCAACTACCTCTTACAGATACACTGAGATATTTACTGAAGCTCAACATATGGTTTTAACTCTTCCTGTATCTTTTATCTTTCTGAGTTTGCTACCACCATTCATTCTCAGTTCCTCTAATCCAGACCTGATGTCAGATCCCACCAATTGTATTATTCAGAATCTTTCCTGTTCACCCACTTTCCCCCCTTTCTGATTGACTTCAAATTCATGGCCAGCCTCATCTAATCTCAGAAATAGCTTCTCAGCTTTTCCCTTGCCTCTCAATTTGCCTCTTTCCAGCCCTCTCCAAAGCCAACAGATTTGGTGTGTTTTAAATTCTAAAGTGCTAATTGATCATCTACCCTCCTACTTAAAAATTCTTCTGTGGCTCCCCAAGGATCTCAATATAAAATCCAAACTTTTCTGCAAGACAAATAAAGCACATTTCTGGGAGCTGTAGGATGGAGCACCATACTCCAGGGGACCTAAGAGGAATATTGTCCACCTGTACATCCAGTAATGAGGCAGGTAGACCTTGGTATGGGCTGAACAACCAGTAGAATCAGTAAGTTTTAAATCTCTTTGTCTTGCCTAATGCTCTAGCTAGAACTTCTGGTACTGTATCGAGTAAGAGTTGTCAGAGTAAACACTCTTGTCTTATTCATGATCTTAGAGAAAAAGCTTTCAATTTTTACTGTTGCACGTGACACAATGATCTATATAGAAGATGCTACAGACAACCAAAAAACCTGTTGAAACAACAGGTGAAGTTGCAGAGTATAAAATCAACATATGGAAATCAGTTGTCTTTCTATACAGTAACAAAACATCTGAAAAAGAAAAGAGAAAACTGACTCATTTACAATAGCATCAAAATAGTAAACATTTAGGAACATAACCAAGGAAGTGAAAGATCTATACAATAAAAGCCACAAGACCTGATGAAGAAAACAAGGATGACACAAAAATAGAAAGGTATCCCATGTTCATGAATTTGAAGAATACTGTTATACTACCTAAGTCCATCTATGGATTCAACATAATCCCTATGAGAATTCCAATGACACTATTCACAGAAAAGAAAAAAACAATCCTAAAATGTGTATGGAACCACAAAAGACTCCTAATAGTCAAGGTAATCATGAGGGGGAAAAATAACAAAGTCAGAGGTGTCACATTTCCTGGCTTTAAGCTTATACTACAAAACTTTATTAATTAAATTTTATTTAATCAATTTAGTTTTTATTAATTTAATAATCTAATTTAATGTTTTATTAATTAAAATTGATTTTATGGTACTAGCATAAAAATAGATACACAGACCAATGGAACAGAATACAGAAATATTTGCCAACTGATATTTGACAAGGGAGCCAAAAACACTCAATGGGTGGAAAGTAGTCTCTTCTGCAAATGGTCCCAGGAAAACTAGATGTAGAAAAACATGTAGAAAAACACGACTGGACCTCTTTCTTACATCACTCACAAAGACTAACTCAAAATGAATTAAAGATGAAACGTTAAAACCTGATACCCTAAAACTCCCAGAAAAAAACATAGGGAAGAATTTCTTTGAGATTGGTCTTGGCAATAAATTTTTACATGTAATATCAAAAGCACAAGCAACAGAAGCAGAAATCAACAAATGTGACCATATCAAACTAAAAAGCTTCTGCACAGCAAAAGAAACAACCAAAAAACAAAATAGGCAACCTATGGAATGGGAGAAAATATTTGCAACCATCTATCAGATAAAGCATTAATGTTGAAGATGCATAAAGAATTCAGAGTTCGATAACAAAAATCAACAATCTTATTTTTAAAAAATGGGCAGAGGAACTAAATAGACATTTTTCTAGAACTCATACAAATGGCTAAGAGGTACATAAAAAGACACTCAAAATCATTAATCATCAGACATGCAAATGAAGCCCACCATGAGCTATTACCTCACACCTGTTAGAATGGCTATCACCAAGATGATAAAAGGTATTAGGTGGGAGTGAGGATGTGGAGAAAAGTGAAGCACTGTGCACTGTTGCTGGGACTATGAACTGGCGCAGCCACTATGAAAACAGTATGGGAGGTTCTCAGAAAATTAAATAGAGGACTACCATATGATCCATCAATTCCACTTCTGGGCTTATATCCACAGGAAATGAAAATAGGATCTTGAAGAAATATCTATAGTCCCATGTTCCTTGTAGCATATACACAACAGCCAAGATACGGAAACAACTTAAATGTCTGTCAATGGGTGAATGGATAAAGATGACGCAGGATATATATATCTGTATATAGACAAATATATTTCAGTCATGAGAAAGAAGAAAGTCCTGGCATTTGTGACAACATGGGTGGACCTTGAGGGCATTATGCTAAGTGACATCAGTAAGAAAAAGAAATACTGTATGATATCACTTACATGTGAAATCTAAGAAAGTTAAACTCATTAAAACAGAGTGGAAATGACGGTTATTAGGGGTAAGAGGGTGGGAGAATTGGGGAGATTTTGGTAAGTGTACAAACTTGCAATGAGTAGGTAAGTCCCGGTTATCTAATGCCTAGCATAATGATTATGGTCAATACTACTATATTATAAAATTTAAAGTTTCTAAGAGACCAGATCTTAATTGATCCTACCACAGAAATTATATTATGTGACATAATAAAGGTGTTAACTGATGCTACAGTGATAATCATGTTACAATATATAAAGATGTCAAATGAACACATTGTAAGACAAACTTACACAATGTTATATGTCAATTCTATCTCAAAAATAAATTAAAAAAAAAGCAGCATCAACAACAGAAAACGGACATTTTCTCTCAACACTAATCGTGACCTGGGGAGGAGAAAGACAGGGATTTTTTTCCCTCAATTTTTGTTTTGCCCTAATACTAACACATAATCTTCATAAAAGATTAAAAAGGTTCAGAAATCTATGTTATAGACAGTAATATGAACCAAAACAGATTTCCTTCAGAATTTTTGCAGGCTTTGCTCTATTGTTATTTAGTTTCCATTTTTTTGCTTGTTGAGAAGTCTGAGATCATTTTGATTTCTGATCCTTTGTTGAATAGTGAGGATAATGATGTTTAAAAGCAAAGGATGAAGATTTCTGAAGGTAATTTACAGAGTTTCAAGCTTGTATTGAACAATGGTAGTATTAAGTGATCCCTTTGAACAAAAGTGAGTTTCAAAGTGATTTCTTTGAAAGAAACAACACTCATTGGAGTGTTGGATGGATAAACCATGATTCAGTGTATTTCCTCCTCTCCCTTCAACATCGTTAGGTCCACTGATGATTTCCTGAGCTACAATAACAAGAAAATATGAAGAAGAAGGTTTGGAGCCATGCTGTGACATTTATCAGAAGCTTGAAAAGAACTGAATTTGTGAACTAAGACCTACAAATGTATTTCTGATTTTTTACAAATGTGCTTTTTTATCATCTCCTGCACATATGATTACATTTTTCAAGCCCAGATCAAATGCTACATATTTGCTTATTTTTCAGATAGCACCTACTAAGTGCCAAAGGATCTTCCTGATACAGATGATCTAACAGAAAATAAGATATAAGTGCTCTCCATCCTCACAGAACTTCCTTTATCTGAATTTCTCTAATGGCACCATTATTACACATTTGTCATTTGTGAACATTTCATTCCACTAGATGGTGACTTGTTTGATGCTAGCTTTATTTTTACCATTTCTTGTTCTTTCCCTATGGCACTTATCTCAGTGCTTAACAGTTACAAATGGTCAATCAGTGCATGTTGAATCAATGAATGAATGACTTCCCAGCATGCTTTGTTAGAGTAATCCAACTATCTTCTCTCCTACTAAATTGGTAGAGACAAACTTAATAATTATGTCCTGGCGTCATATTAAGAAGTTGGCACTAAAGAAACCATTAAAATGGAACGACATTACAAGATTAACATTAAAATTCTTTCCTTGGAATTCTAGAATACACTTTATGGCTTAATATTAGTGAATTTTGTTAGTGCAAAAAGGTTATAAATGCAGAATAATGTATTTATCCAAAAGGTTTAATATCTATTTAGAATAAATTATCACGACCAGGTAAAATATCATTTTAGAATATTGCTGTAGAGAAAGTTCTTAAAATGCTCTAAATTTATCTTTATAATTGATGATGTCTAGATGAGGGAAAGCTTTAAAATCATGTCCTACTTTGATCTATTTCACAAAGTGTTTTTCATCTTTTGTGGTAACAAAGTGTAAAGGTAAGCATTTTGAAGAATTGAAAGTTATGTCCTCAAACTTAGGGCACTAAGGAAAATTACAGAAAATCTGCTGATACTGGGCCTTACCCAGGTACATTCTCTTCCACGAAGTTATTAAAGAAGTTTATTCTCCTTTCTTCAGCCTTCTTTTGTTCAATATATCTTACCCAATAACTGTATTTTCATCTTTTGTATCCAAAACTATATTATTTTTGGATAAAATATTTTAGTTAATGTATCAGGAGTGAGATCTTGAAAATAAACTTTCAGTCACCCAGCAGGTCCCTCTCATTGGTTTCCTGTAGTGGGTATTTAGTTGAACTCTTAAGCTGAACTCAAGTGTTGTGAAATTTCTAAGGGATGGGGCCAAGAGAAGAGGCATTGTTGTAGCTTCATGATTTTCTAGAATTTGAAGGTAGTATCAGTCTATTATCTATGCTAAAGACACACTGCTCCTCACATGCTTAACTACCTCACTCTTTTTTCCTGGATTTGAGGTGTTCATGTTAGAACAAGACAATTACCAGGTCATGGATACCACTTAGCTGCCAATTTGCCAGATCTTATCTGAAGGGAAAGCTGAGGCTGTTGGAGCTGCAAAAGGCTTTATTTGATTTTTCCATTAGGAAATGCACCAAATACAGAAAGACTTAGGAAATTCCTCCATGTCACCTGATACAGTCTGCCACCAGATATGCCAGTCCTGGTAAGCCCTCTGCTTCTCAGGATTCATTCATGATTTTGCCCACCATTTTATTAAGGGTTCCTGCAAATTCAGGAAAGCTGAAACTGGACTTGGATAAACCATGGCTGTCCTTTTCTGAGAGCTTCATCTAATAAACAATTCCCTCTCCTTTTTCAGCTAGGTTTGAACTTGCTACTCAGCTTCACAAAACAAAATAATCTAAAAGCTATGCTGTATTTGCTGCTTGTAAACAAGCATGGGCTTCTTTTGGCTTTTAACAGAAGACCAAAGCAGAAAAAAAAGGAGCTCCCTGGAAAGAACTGTGAAGGGTCTGAGATTTTACCCTACTTGCAAGCTAACAAGTTTGCCTGATCCAATTTCACCAATGCTAGCAGAAGACATGAGACTCTTGAATCAGAGACAAAGGACAGTTTATTACTCACAATAGCAGTAGCCATCAGCTATCAGCATTTTCCTCAGTTCGTTTTAAGAGATTCAATTCCATCAAGATACGCAAAGAAGAGCAAATGGCAGAAGCCCATATAGTAGGTTGTGTTATAGGAGAAGAACCTTGAGATTAAGAGACCTGCATCTTTATTAATTAACAGTAAGCATGTCTGAAATTTGTTTCAGGGGGAAGCACTATTTCTATATTCTAAGGCTTTATGCTATTGAAAGATCCTCTAATAGATAAGTCTAGAATACAAAACAATGAGTATTTTTGTGGCACAATGTGCAGAAACATAACTGACCTGCAGAAGACTTTGGACATTCCTATAGCTCACATGCTGATCTAAATGTTCCTCCTTCCCTCCCCTTCTCCTTTCCCAGCTAATTTCATCACATTCTTAATTCATAGATTCAAAATCTTCTCTTACCCTTCTGATAAGAGATTTTCTTCTCCCTATAAGTTTTTGTTTCCTCCAAGTTAGCTTTTTTTCATGTATTATTTTGTACTATTTAAGGTCTTTATCCTCCATGCTGAGAACTCTCCTTGGCTGTGTACTTATATTAAGAAGAGGAGAATAAATAGTGTACTGAAAGCTTTGAACACATGGGTAGCACTTGTTGACTGGGTTTAACTGGTAGGTGATTTCATTGAGCCATCTAGAAGGAACACTTGAAGTCAATTTCTTCCAACCCTCTGCTTAGATGATAAAAAACTAGCTTTCAGGGTTTTGGGAATCCAATGGTGGAAGCACCATGGGATTCTTAGCATTTGTGTATACCATAACAGTCTCCTTGTTTAAGTGAAGTACTTCTCAAATCACACTTCTCTAATTCCAAATAAGATTGAGAATGCTTCCTTGTATTTCATGGCAGTGGGTTCATGTTTTTTTGCCCATTTTCCTATCATGTTGTTTGCCTTTTTCTTTTTAGAAGTATGTGTTCCTGTTTCTAATCTTATGCCATTTGCATGTGTGATGAGTATTTCCCCCCAGATTATAGGTTTTCTTGTCCTTACCAAGTTTCTGCCTCTGTTGAGAATTTTCTTCTTTTCTTTCCTGACTCCTAGCTTTTTGTCATGTGGTCTTTGTTCCAATACTCCACCAGTGTGAGTCAAAGCCAAAGCCTAGTCCTCAGCATTATCCCTATCCCCTCTGCTTTTCCTAGGTTCTGTGTTCCTGGAGGTCAACATGGTGTCCTTCCTTTTTGGTTCCCGTTTCCAGAGGATTTTTAAAAACTGTCTTCCACATTTTTCCAGGGACTTAAAAGAGCATTTTATCCATTTTATCTTGCATTTTTGGATGTTTTATAGTCAGAGTGCAAAATAATCCCTAGTCTATCTTGTTGTCAGAAATATAAGTCTGCACTGAATTTATTTTTATTTTTCTAAACATTCTACCCAGGTTGGTTGGATTTTTATAGAAATATATTTTTTGGCCAGGATTTTGAAATATAAAATTGAGTTTATCCACTGGGTTTTGTAGAATTTTTAAAATGTGTAGACAGAGGAATGCCTTAACTATTTTTATGCCTAATTTTAAGAGAATCTACACATCTTTTTAGTATGGTTGAGTTAATTAAATCTAGATCTTTAATGTTTTAATTACTGGGTAATCTTGATAAAGGTGGTCAGTAAAATTAGTTTTAAGCAAAAATACTTTTTTTTTTTACAATACTCTATCCAATGTTTTCTATGACAAATGTTCTTAGCCTGGTGGTTATAAATTGACTGTCATTGGAAATATTAAACTTTTTTTTTTTAAAGATTTTATTTATTTATTTGACAGAGAGAGATCACAAGTAGGCAGAGAGGCAGGCAGAGAGAGAGAGAGAGAGAGAGAGAGAGAGAGAAGCAGGCTCCCTGCTGAGCAGAGAGCCCGATGCGGGACTCGATCCCAGGACCCTGAGATCATGACCTGAGCCGAAGGCAGCGGCTTAACCCACTGAGCCACCCAGGTGCCCCTGTCATTGGAAATATTAAAACAAACCTTTTCATATTGTGGAGAAGCACTTTCCTTTTCCAAGAAAACAGCCCAAGATAGAAACTCAAATTTTACTTAATGTTTATGGCAATTGGTATGTACAGGTTTCTAACCTTTTCCTTACCTAACAAGATGCAGTAACAGCCTGGTATGTCTTCTCAAAGCCCTATGTCACATTTTTCATTTTTTCAAAAGATTCCCCATTAAAGCTCCTTGCACAGTAGTTTTATTTTCTATCCATGACTGGTTTAAAGAATTTTAGGCTTAGAATTACATATTTCCATAAGAGAAATAGGGACATTAAACATTTTTCGAAAGGAACTCCTTTCTGACAGAAGCAGCCCACACAAGTTAAGGCAACTTAACAGTAAAACTGTTAAGGTAGAAATAAGCCTGAATGATAAAAGCTCTGAAAAATTACAAGATCAATATAATCATTTATACGTATATTTATGTATAAATTATTACGTATAAACGAATTTAGACATTCATCTCAGTGAGTTATTAAAAGCAAAGGAGAATGCCATCATAATTCCAAAACAAGTACGATGGCATTTTAATGTCATAAATAATTTTTCTCTAAAACTGGAGAAATTTACCCCCAACAATGGTCCCCAAGTTCCTTCAGTTGCCTACAACTGATCTAAGGCATAAGGGCACACATATGTTTAGTGTGTTCTTCCACTGCCATACACGTAACACAGTGCTTGGTGCAAATCATGGAAATTCACTGCAGTGGGCTGAAGGATAGAAAAGACATACTATTTTGTGATTCAAAAATCTTCATCCTGTGAAGAAGATGTGGTATATACATATATACACAATGGACTATTACTCGGCCACAAAAAAGAAGGGAATCTTGCTATTTGTAACAATATGGATATACCTAGAGAGTATAATGCTAAACAAAGTCAGTCAGCCATAGAAAGACAATAAGGATATGATTTCAGTCATGAATTTAAGATACAAAATGAATAAAGGAAAAAAAAAGAGATAAAAAAACACCTGTTAAATACAGAGAACAAATTAGGGGTTGCCAGAGGGGAGATGGGTGAGTGGATAAGGGGATAAAGAGTACACTTTTCTTGATGTGCACTGAGAAATGAATGGAATTGTTAAGTAATTATATTGTGCATCTGAAACTAGTGTAACACCATATGTTAATTACACTTCAATAAAAAATTGTGTCCCGTTGAGGCAACGACAGAAGCAAATGAAATAAAATAGACTAGTGGGTGGTTCTTCAATATTACTGTGCAGAAGAGTCATCTACCACGTATACAAAGCAGATTTCTGGGCCCCTGCCACCAGAGATTCAGGAGATTTAGTTGAAGTTCTTGAAATATGCAGTTTTGAAAATGCTCCAGGTAATTCATTTTGAGGAACACGACAGTCGGAGCTTATAGCCAGGTACTCAGTAAAGGTTATGTCAGGCCAAATATCTGCCTGGGAAGACTTCAAGGAAGAGGTGAGGTGGCTCCTGAAACATGATGTGGTTTTTATGTCTGGAAAGGAGAGAGGAGTCTTTCATGTGAAAAAGGTCATGAGGCGAGGCCTGCAGGTGAGAATAGAAAGGGTTCAGAGGAGAGACTGTCCTAAGGCACAGTGGCCTGGGTAGGATGTACTGAAAAGACTGGAAAGATCAATGTTCAATCAATACTTGTTGGATCTAACTCTTGGATTCTAGGTAAAATTTCCAGCTACCACAAAGAGATAAGATTTGAAGAAGGAAAGCAATTGGGCCTGAATAACCTCAGTGCTGAAAGCTTCATCATCCGGAGGTTCAAAGGACGAAGTGAAATTTTTTCTTCTCCATCCCAGTCTCTATTAAAAACCATAATCTCTCTCCTTGTCCCTGTGCCTTGTTTATGGAAGTGTGTACTTCTTCTATTGCTGTAACTTGTGGGTTCTTTTAGTCTTATTAGACTCTTAGATTATTAGTCTTACCAGATTCCAGATTTTTGAGGGAGGGTCCTTAACATATTCACATTTCTGGTTTTGTTTTGTTTTTTTTTCCAGTACCGGATTGTATAATGCCATGCACATAAGCGGTGTTCAAAACATCTGTTTAAAGAATCAATGGATGATGATGTTACTATATTGATGAGTATAATGTTATGTGCCAGAATTTGCATATAGGTACTTTGTATACAACATTGCACTTAGTTTTTGTAAGTCAAGTACAAGTGAGACATTGTCATTCACATGTTGCAGGAAAGGACACTGAAGCTTGGAAAATCAAGCATATGTCCATTTTCACATAGCTACTGGAGGACAGAGGTAGAAATAGATGTAGGACTAAAATTTTGACTCAAAAGATGTACTCCATCACTGCTAGATAAAACAAGAATGAAAGAGTGAATGTATGGAGAGTGTAAGACTAAGTAATTAATCATAAGTGGGTGAGAATAAATGAGATTTTAATCACATATGATGTACAATCTGCTTATTCTAGAAGTGGAAGGAAAGTAAGCAAGGGATACTACAGTTCTGAGCTCTGTGGGAGAGGGTAGAGTCTGTTGGCAAGGGGAGCATAGACTCTACAGTTAGAAGCTGGAGTGCAGGTTGGGGCCTGCTGGACATTTTATACCTGAGTTGATGGGGTGGGGGGACCCAACTGTTGACAAACAGTATTGTGGGACAAGGTAAAAAGAGGGGGAAAAACAAAACAAAACCAAGTCCTTAATAAGAGTTGGTCTAGGGTAAACAAGCTCCCAAAAGACTGGAGGAAAAAAAAAAAAAAAACTCAGACTAAAACAAAACCCACCAATGCCCAGGTTCCATGCCCAGGTCCCATCTGCTGAAATTCTGATTATATTGGTCTTGGGTGAATCCCCAACCTTGTTAAATATTACATTTAAATATGCAGCCAGGGTTAGAAATCACTGTCCTAGGATTTTATTTCATTTCGTAAACACTAGGGTTTGATGTCACTGATTTCACAGTTCTGCCTTCCACAGTTGTCCTTCACAGTAAGAAATGATCACTCTGAGGTTACTGGTCTCCTACTATTGAATAAACAATATGATTACCACCAAGGTACTGCTTTGTTCTCATTAGATGGGAGCCATCTCCTTCTGAGCAAGTCCTGCATCCTAAGTGGTTTTGCTTCTGGGGCCAAAGTATGCAGTCACTGTCATCAGACTGGCATAACAAAATTAATGAAAATGTAATTAAGCAAGTTTCCCTCAGCTGTGCCATTTGAAGCACCCTTTATAATTTTTTAAGATAATAGGAAGATAACAAATTAAGAAAATGATTTGTTAAATAGCAGTTTTGCTTTTTCAATTAAACTCAAATTATATCTCTAATGAAGTGGATCATTAGTGATGATTTCAAATTATAAATCAATACTTGAGGGATAAAACATGGACTTTTAAATTGGAGATCTATCTGACTTTACAGTGGTAGATGGATAACTTTGGGAAGGACAGGTGACTTGTAGAAGCCTGAGTTTCCTTATTTATAAGATGAGGATCATCTAGGCAATGGTGTGCTGGTAAATGCCTAATAATGGGTTCCAGGGAAGGAAGGCTCATTTGTGGCATTTGCCAATTTCTAATATGTAAATACTCCTATCATATTTTCAAGTTACCAGCGGAACTGGGTCACAAATTTCCTGGAAATTTAACAATGGGATCTCATGAATAACACTGAGATAAAGATAAAATAACACTAAGCTATTTTATCTTGAAAAAGTTATCTTGAAAAAGATAAAATGAGGTCATATGTAAAAATATCTAGCTCTGTGCTTGGCTCCAACTTTCTCAATATATAGTGTTTCCTAATTTTAAAGTTTATGAAAATTTCAAATGTTATTGAAGATATAATAATTGCTAGCCATTGGAAAAACAAGATTATTTTACTAATGGCCAAAAAAGGTTGTACTGTTTTGTTAACCTGAGCCTGAAATACATTTATGTCCTTCCAAGCTGTGCTAGTCCTCGACTAGCTAGGCGTCTCTCATTAGGAGTCCTGGAAAAATCTACATTTGCATATTTGAGAATTATTGGATCTGTATGAAGATTTGACTCCCATGTATTTATTAAGCACATTTTGAGTGTTCAGCGCTATGCGATATATATATATATTTTGGATTCTGTTAGTAACTTCTTTAAAAGGCAAGATTTGAGAATTTCAGAGTCTTCTATTGTCTTTAACATCTTCCCACTCTTCTCAATGACCTTCGCTCCATTCTTTTTTTTTTTTTTTAAGATTTTATTTATTTATTTGACAGAGAGAGAGATCACAAGCAGGCAGAGAGGCAGGCAGAGAGAGAGGAGGAAGCAGGCTCCCCGCGGAGCAGAGAGCCCGATGCGGGGCTCGATCCCAGGACCCTGAGACCACGACCCGAGCCGAAGGCAGCGGCTTAATCCACTGAGCCACCCAGGTGCCCCCCTTCGCTCCATTCTTGGAAGATAGGGCCTTGTCTTCTCCCTACTTTCCATACAGTCACTCCTTCTAAGTCTTGTTTCCCATCCAGGGACACCACTAGAAAATAATGGTCATATCTGAGCTGAGAGGATGAGGATGGGAGAGCTTCATGGGAAGCCAGATGATGGCCAGTATCCCAGAGAAAGCCAAAGTTGTATATTATCCTGAGTTTGGCAAAGCAATAGCACCAGTGAAGGTCATTCAAAGCTCTTCCCTGTCAAGGTACCCAAGTTCCTCCCTATTTCCTGAGTCCTAAGCACAGGGTGGCATAGTCATCCCCTTTACTTTCTTCCTTGTGTTGGTCTCTTACTTTGGGTTTATATTTTATGTGTTTTTACACATAATCTGCATCAGATGTGGCTGTTATCAAGGCCCTGTCTGCAGCTCCAATAATAACACTAACTTGCATTCATCAAGTGCTTACTATAAACCAGGCATTGCTCGGATTCAACTCACTTAGGTGATTCTGAAAATAAACCTGTGTGGTATTAATTCTGCTTTCCAGATGAGGAAACTGAGGCCTTGCTTTAAATCCCTTGTTTGGGGTCAAATAAATTCCAAGAGGCAGGAGTGGGATTTAAACAACGGTGAGCTGGTCGGGGGCTTCTTTCTTAAAGGACATGCTGTGAGGTCAGGCAGAGTTCTGAGCAAGGCCAGACCTGCCATATAAAGGGGACAGGGAATGTAGTCCTCCCATGGGGAGAGGTGTCAGGGAAGGGTCAGGAGACAGGCAGAGGTGGACCTGTTTATGTCACAGGACAGAAGGCAGAGTACAACAGTGAACCAAAACCTGTGCAGTTGTCTCTCCATTGCTATCCATTTTAAAATAGACTTTTTAGCTGAAACACACACAGAGAAAATGTTCAAGTCCTAAGTGCCCAGCTTGATGAACTTTCTCAACAGAAACAGATTCATGTTACCAGCCCCCAGATTAAAAAAAAAAAAAAAAAATGGTGAGCCTGGTAGTGGGTATTGTGGAGGGCACATATTGCACGGAGCACTGGGTGGGGTGCCTAAACAATGAATCTTGGAACACTGGAAAAATAAAATAAAAAAAAATAGATGATAACCAGTACACCATTAGCCCCCTTAAACTCCTTTTCATTCATCTTCCTTAAAGGCAGCCCTCAATCTGACGTTTCTCACTAGAGTTTCTTCTGGTTTTCAACTTGACATAAATGGAATCATATACATTGATTCTTCCTGGTCTGGCTTACATTTCTCAGCGCTTTGTTTCTGAGATTCATCCTTGTTGTTTATACAGCACTAGTGAATTTATTCCCATTACGGTGTGTACTGCACTATGCTTAAACATATCCTGATTTACTTGGCAGCTCTATTGCGTTTTGGGCCACTATGAATTGTGCTAAGAACTTTCCTGTACATATATTTGGTGCCCACATTCATGCCATTGGCTGTATTCAGAGCAGTGGGAATGCTGGGCCATCCGATATACAGATGTTTGGCTTCAGTAGATAATGCCAACAATTTTCAAAAGTGGCTCTACAGAGTTATACTGCCACCGGCACTAGACGAGAGTTCCAGGTGGTGTACGGTGGCTTTAATTCTTTTGTCATTCTGTTGGGTATGTTTTGGTATTTCATGGTGGTATTAGTTTGGACTTCCCTCAGAAGTAAGGGCATTGAGTCCCATTAGTTTTTGGCCATTTGCATATCCACCTGTGGGAAGTGGCTCTTGAAGCTTTTGTCCATTTAATTGAATTTTCCTTTCCTATTGATTTGCAGGAATTTTAAACATGGATCTCAGTCTATTTTGCAAGAATGTGTAATATATCTGTATCTATATCTATATCTACATAGATAGATAGATATATCCAAATACACTTTCTTTATATCCAAAGCTAAGAATAGTACTTAATACTTTGTTAGCTGTTGAAAAAGCAGCTACTTCTTATTTAGCAATTTGGTCCCAGACTTGCCTCTTTCACTGATGTGGCAGTCCTGTACTAATGGTGACATGATCCTTATTCTAGTAAAGGGCTTGCTTTTCCTCCCTCCCTTCCCTTTTGCCCCTCCCCCTCTACCCCTACCTCCCTCTATTCCTTCTTTCATCCCCACTTGTTCTTCCTTCCCACAACAGTTTATATTTATGCAATAACTTCATACTGAGTCTCATTTAGAGAGTTTTTTTTCTCAGTCCCTACTTCACAACCTCTTCTCAGAGAACACTGTATAAACAGCTTGGACTCAAGTTTATGTAAATAACCATATTGGAATTACCTTATGATGCTGCTTTCTGGGCACTATTTTTCATGAGAGTCATTTAAAACTACTTTTAAAATCCATTTGAGAGATACAAACTGCCAAATATGTGTTCACTGCAGAATTTCAAATGAATTATGTAATATAAAAACACCTACAAAATACAGAGTAACAAATAATGCTGCCCTTTCTATGTAGGGGGGTGGTTAGTAAAACACACGTGATATGTCAACGTTTAGAGCTGCACAAAAGATAAATGCTTTCATTACAAAACCATTCTCTGGATTACAAAGGAATCTGCAATAATTCACATAACGCTCCTTTGCACCTCTATGTTCTTTTTGCTCATTCTCTTTCATTTGTTTTCTTATATAGTAAGCTTCCCAACTATGCTTAAAACATAATTTTATTTACAGAAAATGCTTTGTACATCAACTTTATAGCAAAGCACTGCATCAAACAGTATCTCTCTGTAGAGAGAGAACACTTCTCAGACATCCCTGGGAGGGAGTTTCCTTTAAGTGGTTTTTCTCAGTTGTGGCAAACAGATTTCCACTGATCACTCCATAATGCCAACTCTGGTGTCATACGATGTTGGCAAAATGGCAGAGGGTGGTCAAGCAAGCCAAACAATTCTGCTGTCCCTTCTAAGACTGAATTCATGTATTTTTTTTTTTTTTAAGATTTTATTTATTTATTTGACAGAGAGAGATCACAAGTAGATAGAGAGGCAGGCAGAGAGAGAGAGAGGGAAGCAGGCTCCCTGCTGAGCAGAGAGCCCGATGTGGGACTCAATCCCAGGATCCCGAGATCATGACCCGAGCCGAAGGCAGCGTAATGGGGGGGGGGGAATGAAGTACATTTGAAAAGAAAACTATGGTTTAATGCTCAATTCACTTGTAGAAATGGCCTGAGGTAAAAGCTGAAGCTATCTTCCTAATTTTAAACCTCACATTATGGTAGAGAACACAGAAGGAATACAGAGCCACTTGGATTACTGAATGCCAGTGAGAATATGCAATTCATTTGGTGAGTTTTGCTCCATAGGAGAACAGAGAAATGGTATGGTAGGTGGAGGGGAATATGGAGTCAAGAAATGATTATTTAAAAAAAAAAGATTTATTTATTTTAGAGAGGCAGCGGGATGGGCAGTAGGAGAGGGAGAGAATCCTCAAACAGACTCCCCACTGAATGCAGAGCGCAATGCGGGGCTGAATCCCATGACCCTGAGATCATGACCTGAGCCAAAACCAAGAGGCAAATGTTTAGCTGACTGAGCCACCTGGATGCCCCAAGAAATGACTGTTCTAAGATGGAAGGGAGAACAGCATATTTGTGTTGATGGGAATGATCTGGTAAAGAGGGAGAATTTGATGATGCAGAAGAGAGAGGAAGGCGGATGTCAAGTCACATCCTCAAATGGTGAGAGGAGATGGAATCCTCTGTGCCGGGGAGCAGCTGGACTTACATAAGGGCACAGAACATGTGCTGTCTAAGGAATGAATGACTTGTCACATAAGGATTTATTTTCAGTTTCATATTTAGTATTAAATAGGACCTCAACGTGGTCCAGTGAATAAAAGCAGAGACTTGGAGACCCTGAAATGTCTCGTCCATTATATTCCTTGGGCTGTCTTTGATATAATTTATGCATCTGTCAAGTAGGCCTAATAACAGCACCTCCCTCATAGGGTTGTTGACACTATTAAACTGGCAAAATATGTGAGTTGCCTTGCAAAGTGCCTGGTACACAGATAGGGAGCCCAGATGGTAACGGCTAGTATTAACACTATGGTAGTCCTGGAGCAGCAGCCCCGGGCCCCCAGAGCTGGGACTCCAGAGAGAGTGCCTCGCAAAGCCCACGCATAGCCTGAGAACAGCAGAGTTCTCTCTCCCTTCTTTGGCAGTTCTCGCTGCCTGTGGAGCAGAATGCACATTCTTTGTGCCAACATCACAGGCATGTACTTCCCTCAAAATTCTGAAGGAGAGGGTCAGGGGAGTGATTTCTCCTCCTTTTGGAGCCTTCCCCAGAGTGGAGCAGATTTCCCAGACTGAGGTAAACTGCCAGAGATCCAACGGGGTAAAAAGGGGCAGGAAGGGGAAGGAGATTTACTCTGCTACAGAGACAAGCAAGACTGTCCTGAGCATGTGCTCAATGCACAGTTTCTACCTGTCCCAAGGAAACTGAAAGCCCATGCAAAGCATGGTGTAAACTTGAAAGTTAATTAACAATATTAACAGAGAGAGGCTACATTTTAGTCTGTTAGTATAATTAAGTAAATATTTACAATTTGCCAAAGTGTATGTATTAGCCTGTCGATCAATATTCCTCGTCAATGGTTGTTAGAGACTTTATTTTGACAGACTATGTGTAGTAACACCCAAAACACTAATTGAACTGTGACTAACACTTCATTGCTGATAATTTTGGTTGCTTTATGGGCAATATTAGGAAAAAACCCAAGTTATGTAGTTCTAAGTCTGCATTGAGGAAGTTAATAAGTATGTATTCCGGGAAAATACCAATGATAAAAAGGAACCCAGGGTAAGATAGCCAGAGGGAAGAGAAAACTGTGGCCTTTCTTGATTTGAAAACCAAAACAGCACATGTAGAAGTCACTGAGAATGAAAAGACCTCACAAAATTTCCATGACAACATCCCAAGGGCTATAGTTCTGTGATATAATTAAGAGTATGTTAAACATATATGGTCGGCTATAATCACAAGAAATGTATCATTTCTGGCTTGATACTAACTGTAGTGCCCGCCAGCCGACAATAATGTCCCTTAATTCAGTAACCGTGAATAGTGCCTTGCAAATTGGAAATATTCCCCAATACTTAAGTTTCATGTCTTAAATTTATCAGAGGGTCCTCTTAAGTCAACATCTTCACACAGTTAATGTCATAACCAAATCCTAGGATTCTCTTCAACTAATTAACTTTTTAATATTTAACTTATAGTTATGAATTTTTTATTATCCTTTTCCAGGTTTGGTCTTTAGCTATGGTAAAACTGTGCTGATTCTTTTCTATGCTCACTATCATATGATGACATGGAAAGAAAATATCTAAAGATAATTTTCAAAGCTGAAGAACTTTTACTTACTAATAAGTATTACATGTTTGGTATTTGTCAAAGTATCAGAGGCTGGCCAATTCTTGAAGGATCAAGGGAATAGCCATAACCTACAATGTGGCATTGTTGATGGGCTTCTAATGTTCTCCCCACTTAGTTCCTGCATTGGCTCCTAGACGACATCAAGATGTGGCGTGACATTGTCAGATCTCCTTCTAGACTCAATGAATAAACATGTATTATCTGTGCAGAGTCAGAGGTTTTCATGTATGTTCTTTAGTCCTCTTCACCACCGCATAATCTCAGTATAATTATCTCCATTTTAGTGAGTTAACAACTGAAGACACAGGCTCAGAGAATCTAAGTGAATGGCTTGCCCACAAAACTGGCAAAACTTGGGTATACACCACAATTTTCTCACAGATCCAGTGTTCACAGTGTTCAGTCATTTTAGTAACAAGATTTACTTTCCATTCTTGGGGGATAGTACCTGCCAATGCTTCATATTTCTTATCCTACTTTTGGCTGGCTGGCTGGCTTGCTTGCTTCCTTCCTTCCTAACCCCCTCCCTCCTTCCTTCCATTCAATAAATACACTGAGCACCTACTAGGTTCTAGGCACTCTCCTATCCACTATGGATACACTGATAACTAAGAAAGACATGGTTCTTGCCCTCATGGTGTGTCTGTTCTAGTGAGGATCAGATACCAAACTGGGAAATGCCACATGAGATGAGTCTCTCCAAGACCTTGGAGGAGGGAGTGAGATTCTATAATGGTGGGATACCTGGCTCAGGTCATCTTTGAGATGCAATTGAAAGGCTTACATAATGACTCCATCTTGTAGTGGTACCACATTTGCAGAAATATCAGCTTGGCTTCTACAAATCACTGAAAATTAAAGTTTTAATTTTAATTTAATACAGCTTATTGACAAAATGCCAGAGAAGGATTTTCTACAGGTCATATGAGTAAGTTTTACTAAGCACATACTATGTATGATATATAGCATTCTTAGGTAGAAATGACTACTGACCCTGTTTTATAAATAAGAACACTGAGCCACAAGGAGATTAAATAATCACCAAAGGTCACATAGCTAGTAAGTAATGGAATTTGGATATAAACCCAAAGGGTTTAACCCTTAACCACTATGTTGTACCCTTAACCACTATGTTGTATTACCTCTTAGAAAGCAACATTTCTTAAAAATCTCTTCTTTTCTTTTCTCCCTCTACCCTTTGCAACCCCAAATTATTCCCCAAACATACCCACCTTGTTTTCCCAACTTTCATCTACTTTTTCCAGTTTAGGCTTTTAAAGGAGAGCAATTTATTGTCTTCGGCTTTTTTCTCTCCTGTCAACCAACCCATTACTTCTGTTGCCACAGAAAGTGAGGATCTATAGAAAGAGTCCCTGCCTTAGAAGGTGTGTATGTGTGTGCGTGTGTGTGTGCGTGCATATATGTGAATTGTGTGTGGCCAAATGTGTTCTCCTCTGAACGTAAAGAAGAGGACATTTTGGTCTTTTCACTGGCAAATGCTTCATAATTTCATCTTATTGATCACTGACAGAGAAGATCTGGAATTATTAGCCAGGCCAGGAGTGAGAGGACTGAACCATCAGAGGAAAAGCACGTTTCAAGGACCTGAGGGCAGAGCACAGAGCAAGGGAGGAATTAAAATCTCCCCAGTGTGGCAGGCACAGGGGAGTCAGAAAGGTAAGCAATAGCCAGATTGTGAAGACCCTTACAAGCTTTGGAGTTGGTATTAGACTATCTCTTCTGCACATGGAATGGAGAATCCAGCTAAGAGACTATTGCAGAAATTAAACCCTGAGTGATAGTGGGGAGCAAGGGAGGCAACATTTAGGTAACTAGAAAGAATGCGTGACTGATTGGATATAGGTTATGTGGGTGAGTGAGGAGTTGAGGATGACTCTTCAATGAAAGTCTACAGGAGAGGGGGAAGCCCATTGATAAGACATGGGAGAACAGCAGTGGGAATTGTTTTTCTTGGGTGTGTATGCTGTTTGCATTGAATCAGTTTAGCTTAGTTGGAATTACATTTGTCAGACTCCACTTCCCTGGAGTTCTAAATTTGAGACCCCAAGAGCTACTCTGCTTGAGATTTGGAAAGCAGAAGTGAAGCACTGGCCATTCTTTTAATGCTGGAAGATCGATGTGGGAGCACCAGTGGCTATTTCAGCTCACTAACGTTGTGACTTATCTACAGGTATCCCTTTTTAGCAGGGGTGCAGCTGCCGTGTTTGCCTCAGCTGCTGATCATGCTTTCGCCTGACTCCTGGATGAGGTGTGCGGGTGGCTCCATTAATGCAGGGTGCCAATTTCTGCTATAGGACACTTGCACTGTGCAAGCTGGAGTCTTGGAAGCAATGAGAGACCAGTGTGGGTTCAATTTATTCTTGGTGGGTTCCAGCTCATCTTTGGGTATTTCAGTTTCCCTCGCTCTCCCCTCCTTCATATCCATCTTTTCTTCCTGCTGACCTCAGTCTCAGTGCAAAAACAACAGCTTCACACAGATGGCTTAACCAGTTCCCACAACTGCATCTACTGGGGTCACTATGATTAATACCTTATTATCTGTTACGTCTAGTGGTTCTGTGTCTCTGATTGAACCCTGATTGATACACAGTGTTAGAGGAAAATCTGTTTAGTTTGTTCCATACTGAAATTTGAAGGGACAATGAGATAGCCAAAGAGATGCTCAAAAGGGAGCTGGATATTCAGGTCTGGGAATCAAAGATGATAGGAATTCAGAAATCATTATCATATAAATGGAGGCTGTGGTAAATCAATATTTTATCTGTTCTTTATCTCCGACTCCCGGCAAAGAGCTTCAAAAACCCTTGGGATTTCTTAAATGATGGGCTCTCTAACCATGTGACTCATGGTTCGCCTCTAGATGGCTTCAGGACTGAGGCTGGTCACCAGAAAGACCAACCACACAATTACAGTTCAAACTTTGGGCTAGTCCAACATCCAAAGAGGGGAGAAGGGCGGGGGACTGAGTTTTAATCACATGGTCAATGATTTAATCAATTATCCCTACATAATGAAAACTAATGAAAGTCCCAATAAGAACTCTGGACACCAAAGCCTAGTGGCACTTCCTGGTTGGTGAACACACTGATGTCCCAGGAGGGTGACACACCCTGAATCCATCGGGAAAGGGCATGGAAGCTCTGCATCCAATACTCTTCCAGAACTTTCCTTATGTGTATCCTTTTTAATGAAACTGTGATTTTAAATGTTGTGTTTCCCCAAGCTTTCAGAGGATTCTAGCAAATTGTCAATACTGAGGGGGAACCCTGAACTTGGTATCCAAGCCAGTCAAAAGTACAGGGGGCCTGGGGTCACCTAAAACATGATGCTGACATCTGAAGTAAGAGCAGTCTTATGGGGAACAATGACCTTCAACCTGTGGTGTGCACCTCTGGGTAGTCAGGGTCACAATGGAGTTGTAGTAAACCCTATCAGGGTGGAAATGGAACAGAGGCCATGGACATGACTGCTGTAATGAGAAAACATTCAGGAAGACTACTCAAACCCACAGGACTGGATAACCTTCTCTGTGAAAAGCTGTGGTTCTTCCTTGCTAACTCTGAGGCTCATCTGGAAGGGCCTGGGGTGGGAGAAGTCAGCACCGCAACAGTCTGCTGCCTTGGTAGATTTTCTGCAGGCTGGGTGCCTTCTGTGGTATAACTCCAACACTGTACTTATTTTGGTCCCTGCTTTGCAGGTGCTTCATTTCTATTTGTGAAGGTGCATAAACTGCAGATTATTTATTTACTTTTCATTTTGTTCTTCCACATCCAGTTTGCTCCTGGCATGAATAGCCTGCCCTCTACACTTGGCAGGGGAGGGGGAGTGGATTGTGGGAATGTGGCAGATGACAGATCCGTTGGTGGGGGCCATGAATCATATTACTTACTAAAATTCCGCCTCACAAAATAGCTTTTCTGAGCAAATGTAGAATGCATTTTCTCAGTTAATTAAGCCAAATGCATAGTGAACAGTTTGTAGGCTTTCCTGGAGTCATCTGGGGCTTGTGCTCAGCCCTTGAATCTGGGGAAGTTATCCATGAATAATTCAGTATCTTGGAATGTTACCTGAGAACTAAGACTCTGGGCTACTAATTAGCACCCAGAGCCAAGAAGTTTTTCATGTTCTTCTTGTTATTTTCATAAAAGCATAATCCTGCAAGACAATTTCCCTGAGGAATAAACACCTTTAGCCACATTTGATGATATTCCATGTGGGCTTTTGGATGTAAGTGGCTGAGAAGCAAGAGCTATTTAGATGTGAAATGGACTACAACATGGAAAATTTAAAGAAGTATCTATGTGGGAATGTTAGGCATGCTGAAAGATTTTGGCAGTCAGAAGAGAGACTAATCCCATAGGTTAAAGGAGAGGCTCATGGATGAGTCTTACTCTCTTGTCAGTGAATGTTTAATGAATAAATGAAAAAAATACTAATCTGAACTTTTTCCTTAACAGAGGTTACTGCACATCCTAGTGTTTGGTTGATCTTACGTTGGGTGCCCTGCAACATCTGTGATGGGACAGTTTAACAAAGAATGTGGCAGCACCAGGATTGATTTAAGTGTCTCAACTTTTGGCCAAAGATAGGGTTTACATTGTGATTAAGTCAAAGTTATGGGAGAATGATACTTCTCAAGAGAATAGACAATGTTGGAGTTTCTTTGGAAAATGCAGCTTTCAAACTACATCCAGGAGCATACAGACTCCCTCAAGGAGATGGGATTACATGCATACTTGTGGTCTTACAGATGACCATGATTGATTACAAGCTGGCCCACCAAGAGAAGAGCTGGGTCAACTCAAACTTATTCCTACCCCTGGAAAAGGAGCTCAAGGAACTTCTGGTTCCAAGTCTGGAGCAGAACTCTTGCTTATTGGCAGATCCAGAAGCTTCCAGAGAGGAATGCTTTGAGGGTGTACAAGAGAACCTCTTGGTCAAAATATATACCTTCCATATCAACTTTCATAGCATCTAGAATTCCACCATTATGAATCAACCTCTATTAGATCTGAAGACAGTTTTGTGGTTCTAAGGAGTATCTGAGGAGTATTTTGTGCCCAGAGCAGATAATACATGAAGTAATATTTTATGGGAAGTGTCTGTCCTTAACAGCTAGCTCTTAGGAAAATTACAGAAATTGATTATTGGCTAAGTGCCTAGAAGGAGGAAAGGAAGAGAAAGAGGTAGCTGAAGAAAATCAAGGGAAAAAAATCATCCTAATATAAGAAAACTTAACTCCCAAAGGAGAAGTTCTGTACCTGGCATTGGGTATAGGCATATGAATAGTCCAAAGTGCCCTATTGGGAATGCAGGCCCTTTCTGCTGAAATTATTTGATAAGTGACATAGCCTTTTGTCAAATTTTGCTTTGGGGCAGGTCTTTAAGATCTTTAGATCAGGACCAATGGGTAACAAGGGCATACGTACTCTGTCACATATGGGATGAGTCTTTAGGTAGATATTTCAGTTTACAGAAAGGCAATGAAAGCTAAGAGGACAAGTTAGCGCTCAGTAAAGTAGGAAGGTGGAATTAAAGCACTCCCCAGTATATGTGAGGTTTGCACCTTGCATAATAGTTGTTTACCTCTAAGAGGCACATGGAACTGCCAGAGGCATCTGTGTATATTTTGTATTTATTCCCCCAAAGATACATATCTTTGTCTCTGAACTAAAAAAAGACTATTCCCTGTGAGATGGGGAAGGCATAGTTGGAAATTGGGCTCTTGGGGATGGAAGGGCCAACAATGTTAGTGAGTTCTTTAAGGGGCAGGGACTGCCATCCCTCTTCTCCTTGTAGGTAGGGAGTCAGGGAAAGGGGACATACCAGAGGATAAGTAGAGAATTCTCTGCAGGGTGATGGATTTTGCCTAAAGAGGAAATTATTTTGTAATTCTACTCCTTCTACCTCAATCAACAGCCACACCATTTTTTCTTGAGTCAAATGTGAAATTTAAAAGCAATGATTTTTTTGTTGATTACTGGTATTTGAGTAGGCTATAGGTAAAAAAATCTTTCCCCCCATTTCAGAAGCAATTTTGACCTTTATAATTACAAGCAACACTTATTTATGCTTGAAAATACTGATAAGTACCCAGGGAATAAAGATCACGCATACTCCCATCACACAGTATCTTGATATTTTAAACTTTTTTGTATACATTCTTTAAAGAGTAATGCAATTATGCTGCATATCCTATTTTGGGATTTGTTCCTTTCACTTAATTTATCATGCACTGTATATTTTACCACATCATTAAATATTTTTCTAAGTAATGTTTAACAACTGCATAGCATTTTAACACATGCACATATCAGTATTTATTTAACTCTTCCCCTACTGGATAGTTAGATTTCCCTTTTATAGCAATGTGACATTTGCACTAATTTAAAATAGGTATACAAACTGCATATGCATTTTAAAACAAATTTTTAATCTCTTCTTCCTAAGACTTTAACCCATGAAACATTTAAAACGTCTCCTGTCTGTTGTCTGGGCAGAGGACAGAAACCTTCCTTGGTTGTCTTACAAATTCAAGAGGGATTCCCAGACAGTGTTCAGGAAGGAGATGGGGCGAGTGGGGCGAGTGGGGAGGGTGGGAAGTGGAGATGATTCTCATTAGCAGTTTGCCATGAAATTGAATTTTAGGCCACAAATATTTAGAAGGCAAAGTTAGGAGTTTGAATTTCAAGGTTTGTGTGTGCTTGACAAGAGGGACAGAGTTGATAGCAAATATGAGTTATTTAGGACAAAATTAACTAGCACGCTGAGGTTGAAAGTGAGTTGAATAAATCCTATTTTTGTTTCCAGCTTTACAGAGATATAACTGACATATAACCTATATAAATTTAAGGTGTGTGATGTAATGTCTTGATACACAAATACATTGCAAAATGTTTACCACAATACTAGTTAGTACATTTCTTCATCTCACATAATTATCATTTTGTTGTTATTGTTAGAGTGAGAACATTAAAACTCTACTCCCCTAGCAATTTGCAAATACAGAAATACCTATTGCTACCTAGAGTCACCATGTGCAAGATAGATGCCCAGAATTTATTCATCTCATAACAAAAGTCTGTACCATTTGACCAACCTCTCCCCACTTCCCCTGACCCTGTAGCTCCTGGCAACCATCATTATACTCTGTTTTTATGAGTTTGACTTTTTAGTTATTTGTGTCCCCACTGTTTGAGGGCATTATCCTTGTCTTACTCATTGTTGTTCTTCTGCCTGGCACAGAGCCTGCCTTAGGTGCTCAGCAAATAGTTTTGGTAACGTAAGATAAAGCATTTGGACTCTATATATTTCCTTCCCTTTTAATTTCCTTCTGTTTCTGTGTTTCTTATCAATTACTCAGGATTAGAAGATTTAATTTAGTTTGAGTCTTTGCACTCTTAGGAAAAAAGCTACAAGAACAAAAGTCAATTAAATATGTAACATTAGGTGGATGTACTGTGTTAAACATCAACTATGACCAGTAATAAAATATAAATTTTACTTAAGTTAAATCTCAACAGATCTAAGGCTGATTATTTTCCTGTGGATTATTCTAATTGTGGACATATCCACATATCTAGGTTTATAGAAGAATTGAAGGTAGGAATTCTAGCATGTATACAGTTAATTCTTGTGTTAGGTGAAAAGAATGCCCTGGTATGACTATGCTTTTTTATCTATGGGGAAATTTGCTGTTAGATTTAATTGAATTTGTTACCTTGCAGTACTTGAAGCCCAAGGGAAATTTCATTTGTTTTATAAATCAGAGAAATAGGATTTTATATAAATCCCAAGTGACCTGATAAACACACAATATAATTCATATCTAATTCATATGCTTAACTCAATAACTTTTATGAAATACTTACTAGATGTGAAACTTACTACAAGGCAGTGGGGGACCCAAAATGAGGAAAGATGGCTCCTGCCCTCTGGAAACAGAGTTTAGTATATACTCTTGTGTGTAAGTCATTATCTAAAATACAGTTCTTAAATACAGAGAACAAACTGATGGCTGCCAGAGGAGGTGGAGAGATAGGCAAAATGGGTGAAGGGGAGGGGGAGATACAGATTTTCAGTTATGGAATGATTAAGTCTCAGGGACTATAACAGCGTTGGATGGTGACAGGTGGTAGCTACACTTGCAGTGAGCACCGCAGAACATAGACTTGTCAAATCACTATCCTGCACACCTGAAAGTAATGTAACACTTGTGTCAACTTTAAATCATAATTTAACAGATGATTCATTTATTTGTTTTTAGAGAGGGGCAGAGAAAGAGAGAGAGAATCCTGAAGCAGACTCCTCGCTGAGTGCAGAGCCTGATGCAGGGTTTGATCCCAGGATCCTGAGATCAGGACCTGTGCCAAAACCAAGAGTCAGAAGCTTAACCACCTGAGCCACACTGATGCCCCAGATGTGTCAACTTTAATATATAAAAAAAAAAAGAAATTACAGGTCTTGATGGAAAGGATCATGTAGTATATTCCTGCCCAAAACGTATACGTCACAGATGGAGAAACTGAAACGCTGAGTGGAGAAACGTCATGGAGGCGCAGGCTGGATCAGAATGGCAGGTGCCTCTGAGATAGGATGATTCTTCCTGCTTTGACCACTACATAGCCATCTGTCCATAGCCTTTCTGTCCATAGCCAACTCTCCTCTATCATAGCCTTTCTTCCAGCCTCCCATCACACCTCCAACAGGTAGAGAAAGGTGTGGAGCAAAGGAACCACTCACTTCTTTGGAGGTGCAGAGATGCGCTCAGGAATTCAGAGAAGGAATGGAGACCACACATTTAAACTTATCTGGGGTCGCAGATACCTTTGAGAATCTAATGAAAACTTTTGGAGCCTCTCCTCAAAAAACTGAAATATGTTCATGTAGACATACCTCACTAGCAATTTCCAGGCCTCCTGAGTCCCACTGAAGCTAAGAGCTGAATCCGCTCTTTTTTAACACTGACTTGCTCTCAAACTCCTGAAAGCAGGTAAAGGGGCTCGGGAAATGCAAATCTGAGTGCTCATGCTTGAGTCTTAGAAAACTAAGACATAAAAAGTAATGGCTTCCTATCTCTAGCTCAATGTAGAAACAGTGATTTTTAAATAGAGAGGGTTGAAAATTTTAATTATTATGACACTTAGAATTCTAAAATAGTAACAAAACCTCTGAGAATCTAATATAAAATATGTATTTTGCTGCTGATAGACTTTTTAAAATATAATAACTTTTCATATACTAAATAGATTCAGGAATTTATAGGGATAATGGAAAACAGTATGAAATGATCTGTATTTTGAAAATACTTATTTGTAATAACATAGAGGAAACACTGTTCTATTTTTTTACCCTCACATTATTCCTACTTGCTTTTCTCAATCATCCTTCCTTTTTTTTTTTTTTAAGATTTTATTTATTTGACAGACAGAAATCACAAGTAGGCAGAGAGGCAGGCAGAGAGAAGGGAAGGGAAGCAGGCTCCCTGCCTCCCTTAATCCCAGGACTCTGGGATCATGACCTGAGCCAAAGGCAAAGGCTTTAACCCACTGAGCTACCCAGGAGCCCTCATCCTTCCTTTTCTTTTCCACATTTGAGCTCAGGTTGTTATAGGAAAGACTAAAGATTTATTAGCTACCAAATAGAAATAACTTTTCAAATGCCAAGCAAAGATCATGAGAAAAAAAAAAATCCCCCAACTAAATGGTAGTTTGGAAATGTGATCTTCTAGAAAATATCAAAGACCTTTAAGAAAATATGCTGATTATTTTGGCTCAAATGTGATTTGTTGTTAAATGTATATAGCTACAAACCTAACTCAGGTATGCTCTATGTAAACATTTCTTCCATAGCCAGAGTCTAGCAGGCAGAAATAGACCTCTTCTTTCTTCCTTTCTTTTTTTTCCTTCTTCCTTCCTTTTTCTTTCTCTTTCTTTCTTTCTTTCCTCCCTTTCTTTCTTTCTTTCTTTCTTTCTTTCTTTCTTTCTTTCTTTCTTTCTTTCCTCCCTTTCTTTCTTTCTTTCTTTCTTAGATTTATTTATTTGTGAGAGAGAAGTTGCACGCCTGTGGCAGGGATGGAGCGGGGGAGTGCAAAGGAAAAGAGTCTCAGGCAGACTCCCCACTGAGTGGGACCCACGGAGTGCTGAGGCTTGCTTTCAGGACCCTGAGATTGTGACCTGAGCCAAAATCAACAGTCAGATGCTTAACCCGCTGGGCCACCCAGGCCGCCCCTCACATTGATTTTCTGATTTTCTTCTCCTTACCTCCCACAAACCAAGGTTCTGAACACAGGGGATCACCGAGGAACAAGTTTGAAACTCCCTGACATTCAAGATCCTATACAGAGATACCCTCAAAGAAAATTGCTAAGAACATAGTTCACTATACAGAGCAAATATATCTGGTGGAATAGTATCCCTTAGCAGTACTTTCACAGAGGTCCAGTCTCTACATAATAATTCATCCTGCATGATGCAATCACTTAGCAAACTGTACTGAGGCCAGGGCTATTCCCAAGTGCACAGGTGCTTGAGGCGCCCACAGTAATTATAGGAGATGTCCCAAAGGACTGCTGGGAATTATAAGGTTGTGAGGATCAGCTATTAGCCTGGCTCACCAGAGACAACAAAGATGTGGCAGAAAACTGCTAATTTTCCCTTAGTGCTCAGTCTTCCCCTTTTCCCTTTTAAAAATATACTCCTATTGGGGCACCTGGGTGGCTCAGTGGGTTAAAGCCTCTGCCTTCGGCTCAGGTCATGATCCCAGGGTCCTGGGATCGAGCCCACATCGGGCTCTCTGCTCCGTGGGGAGCCTGCTTCCTCCTCTCTCTCTGCCTGCCTCTCTGCCCCGTTGTGATTTCTCTCTGTCAAATAAATAAAATAAAAAAATAAAAATAAAAATATACTCCTGTAGCACTGGACACACAGTCATGTAAGTAGAGACTATTTCCCAGGTTTCTTTGCTTTGGGTGTGGCTCCCAGGATCTGAGAGAAATTGTTGTCATCAAATATGTTAAATTTGTAAATGCAGGTTAAAATATCTAAAGCATCTAATTCCATTGGTTTGTAATTGGGACTAGTCAATTAAAAACTTCTGAAAATTGTTTTTAAACTTTGCCAGATTTGTAATATAATAAGGTTTATAAAGAACTTAAAATTGTAAGAAACTAGGTTTTGAATGTATTTATTTTATTATTAAATTTAGTATTAAATTACTGATTAAAAATGTAATTTGTGTTAAGGGCTACAAGGTTGTGTTTGGGAGATGCTACACTGTTAACAATGGAGATTTTTCAGGTAGGCATGAAAAATGAGATGTGACCTTCCAATAGGTCTGAATCACTGGCTAATTCACTGATGCCCACACTTTCACATACTCTATTTGTCAAATCCACAGGCAGATGACAGCTACCTAAGACAGATAATAACAAATTGTTCTCCACAAAAACAATCGAAGCTATACACAGCATCAATTGACTCATCTTTTCTTTGTTCCTGGAGAACAAGTGGGAGCCTTTCAGTTCAGAGATCACAGCAGCAGGTCTCTAGGTCTTTAATAATTTTAGACTGATCATAGATACCACATTCTCTGATTGACCTTTAGCAAAGAGGGAGAACAAATGAATGATAATGATTATGGTTGGCAGTTAACAGGACAGCTGTAGCTATTGCTTTTCTCATATACATGAGACAAAATGTTGATCAAAATGTGCAAATTAAATCATGATGGGATGAAAGAATTTCTTAATGTCATGTGGTCTTCTTTGGGCCTTGAGCTAGTGGATTAGTCTACTCTGATACTGAACATTTAACTAAATTCTTGGAAATTTCTTTTTTTCTCCTAATATCCTACAATTTAGGTAGAGTTTCCACCAGTCTTCCAGAATATCAAAGCAATCTGAGTCCGTGGAGTTTGATTCTGAGTGTCTGGTGTGGTGGTGATAAGACGGGATGTGCTGAAACCCGTCTGGTGAAGAGTGCTGCCTTGGGAACCAGAAATGAACTTGAGTCCTAGATTTTCCACTTACTAATTGGGTCAGTTTGTCAAGTCATTTCACAATTTGAGCCTGGATTTCCTCATTTGGAAGAGGTTTTGTAAGAATCAGGTGACTTGATATATAGGCATGGGTTTGCAAACTGAAGAGTGCCATCTAAATATAAGGAATTGTACAGGCTGTGGTTTATTGAACAAAGTCTAGAAATATAATCCATAAGTGGAAGTTTTTAATGGATTATAGTATATATATTTAGATGTGCCCTTCTAAAGGGGACTTGTAATAGGACAAAAAGAAATGGAAGTTGAATTAAAAAATTTTTTTTTAAGTCTAGACTGATCAGGTTGCTGGGACTGGAAAAGTTTTGAAATGTTCAACCACCTGTTCATATAAACATAAGGCATTTTTAAAAGATTTTATTTATTTATTTGACAGAGATCACAAGTATGCAGAGAGGCAGGCAGAGAGAGAGAGGAGGAAGCAGGCTCCCCGCCGAGCAGACAGTCCGATGTGGGGCTCGATCCCAGGACCCTGGGATCATGACCTGAGCTGAAAGTGCCACCCAGGCGCCCCCATCAGAATACATCTTATCTCTGGATTCTCAGTTTCAGCACAATGAATCTTCAGTTTTGTAATTGTTTGACAATTGATGTAAATTCTGAGTAGTGAGGAACATAGAAGAAAACGTTCTTGTGATTTCTTTTTCTTTGAGCATGAAACACTGGGTAATGTCCAACATATGTAAACATAGAACGTGATCATCTGCCCCCACCATCCCCATACATACACATGCACTACCTATACTATGAATGACTTAGGTGGAATAAACTTGCCCTTGAGCAGGAGTGCTATAAAAATTCTACAGTATAGAGAAAAGGTACAATTTGCTTTAGTTAGTCACTAAGACTTGCTAAGCAATGTTAGTATTAGTGACTAAACAGTTATGTGTGATTGCATATACCAAGAGCTTGAGTTTGCTTTTTAAGCCAAGGATGCTGACCAGAGTCATTCTGACACTAGCCCACATGGGCACTGTGGATGGGCATTGATAGAAGAAATAAAAAGGATGTGCTAACTCACAGTTATGTGCAAGAGAACCTTCTGGAAATTCCAGAAAGGAAACCTAAACTTTGCTGGTATCTTCATAACATTTAAAGAGTTCATTGTTCCAGTCATTTGGGAGAAAAAATTATAAGTGCTTGCAGGATGATATGAATCTACAGTAGCTAAAGAGACGATTTTTTTTTTCCTGTCTCAAATCTTTTCAATTTGGAGGTAATGGGAAAGACCCCAACCGCACTGAAGGGAAAGCAGGTAAAAATCAGTACACGTGCAGGCAACACTGTCTTGGGCTGAGCCCCGGAGAGCTGCAGTCCTTTGCTTTCTGAAAGGAAGGCTAAATGCAACTTTATTAATCTTACTTAGTAGGAAATTGGATGAGATAAAAACCTGAGGCTTTGCAGAGTCCCAGGGTGGGATTTCCCCAAACACTGCTTAACAAGGTCTACAGCAAAGCAAAGACTCTTATTCCAGCCAGGCAGGGCCTGAGGGTCCATGAGCAAAACTCCAGCACAAAGAACAGCATGGATTTGGAAACCCTACAAATTTGCTAGCCTGCCATAAAGTCTCTTAACTGAAGAAAATTTATTTCACCTTAACTTACCTTTCAAAAAATGCATGTTCTTTCTTTGCAGAAAAACACCCAATATTTTTACGTTTTAGACCTGGTTTTCTTCAACATAATGTGCTATTTATCTCTCTTATATAAACGACAGTAGGTTTCAGACGGGACTACTTTCTTCTTAATTACATTATTTCTAATGCCAGTATTTATGACAAATATCCATCTCCCTTAGACAAATAATTCAACTGTTTTTGTTCTGAATAAATTATGAGGTTTTGGTTTCTGATGTTTTCTGTCTTCAAAAGGTTGTAATCCACAGATTCTCATCTATTTCAAGATGAAGTAGCTAACATGACAATGTGTTAAACAGTGAAGGGAAATCATCTTAAGATTTAAAATTTAATGCAAATAAATCTTACAGGATACCACATTGTTCAAATCAAATGCTGATACGGGATAAGGATACTTGATAACTAGTGCACCCAACTACCATCCTTGCTATCCTTATGTGAATAACCTATAAATGTCTATAAGATATGTCAAATCTCGGGGCACCTGGGTGGCTCAGTGGGTTAAAGCCTCTGCCTTCAGCTCAGGTCATGATCTCAGGGTCCTGGGATTGAGCCCCGCATCGGGCTCTCTGCTCAGCAGGGAGCCTGCTTCCTCCTCCTCTCTCTCTGCCTGCCTCTCTGCCTACTTGTGATCTTTGTCTGTCAAATAAATAAATAAAATCTTTTAAAAAAAAAGATATGTCAAATCTCTTTTAGTTACAAGGATTAGAAAAATCGACTTTTGTTTGTTTAGCCATTATTCCATTGGACTTTGGAGATAAAAATATTAAGAATTTCAAGATGGTGCCCTTAGAGAGTTAAACCACAAAGGCAGGGGTTTTGTAAATTGACGAGTAATGGGTGGTAATGTGGTTGAGGAGAAAAATGTCTTGGTCTGAGAGGTGGAAACCTAGGGTCCCGTTTCCATTCTGATACCAATTACTAGCGTGGTATTGGAGAAGCCTCTTTAATTGCTTTCTTACTGAGAAACCAAGTCTTTTGCACCAGACCAACTTTTCACATAACGCAACAAGGGACTGCCTCTGAAGTAATTTAAGCCTTTGCTCTTAAAGAGACAGAAGACTTGGGGGCACTTGGGTGGCTCTGTTGGTTAAGCATCTACCTTCGTCTCAGGTCATGATGCCTGGGTCCTAGGATTGAGTTAACGCATTGGGCTCCCTGCTCAGCAGGGAGTCTGCTTCTCCCTCTGCCTACTGCTCTCCCTGCGTGTGTGCACACTCTCTGACAAATAAATAAAATCTTTTAAAAAAGAGGCAGAAGACTTGATGCAACCTAAAAGCAATAGTTTTCAATCACATCAAATGGCATACTTAAAAAAAAAAAGTTCTTAGTCTTTGGTCTCACCCACCATGTTAAAGTCAAACACACACATACACAGACATATGTGCACACAAACACACACAATTGTAATGTATTCAAACAAATTCTAAATTAAACACGTTCAGATGATTCATGGACTCTGAAGCTCATGCAGGTCTACCCAAATTCAATATGATACTTAACACCCTATTTATCAGATTTGAGACCAGAAATTTTGATAGATCATCTGCAAGCTTTAACTCTTCCCTTTCAGAAATGTAAACATGTCTGAAGAGTGAGCAACACATGCAAACTTAAAAACTCGGGGCGCCTGGGTGGCTCAGTGGTTTAAGCCACTGCCTTCGGCTCAGGTCATGACCTCAGGGTCCTGGGATCGAGTCCCGCATCGGGCTCTCTGCTCAGCAGGGAGCCTGCTTCCCTCTCACTCTCTCTGCCTGCCTCTTTGCCTACTTGTGATCTCTCTCTGTCAAATAAAATTTAAAAAAAAAACAAAACAAAAAAAAAAAACTTAAAAACTCAAAAAAATGACCAGCTTTAAATGAGAAATAAATCTTGGTCTTGTAAAAGCCTACCTTGGCAGTCCACTGCCAGGTGTTAATGGCCTGCAAGAAGGCTCAAGTGACACAATGTCAAGCATAACGAACTCTCAGCACTGTGGAAAACATGCCCTTGCAAGCGATCATGGATCTCACTCTCCCGCTTCTACCCAGGAGGCCATCACCTCCCTCCTGACTTTGGATTAGCCTCTGGAAAGCAATGATGGTATGACACCAACTTCAGAGGCAGTGATGTGGGAAGGAGGGAAATGGAAGAGGAGTTCCCAGCAGTCAAGGAAGAGTAGGCAGAGGGACAAGTACTCGGTGATGTTATTTAAGGGCCTCCTTGCCAGCTGATGGGGTTATCTGGGGGATCCCCTGCCAGGCAGAAACTAGAGCAAGGACTTGGAGCCAGTTAGAGCCCATGAACACCAGCTTATTTCCTGAGTCAGGAGGGATTCCAGAAGAAACACATGCCAGTGCAGGATGGTTTGAAAACTAAATTTTAGTCTACATCTCTATGTGGAAGTTTATTGACCTTTTTCATTTGAATTCACTAACCTTGGATATATCTAGGTGTCTTCCTGAAATATCTAGTCACAAAAAGGGTTTATTTTCACAGGTTAAATTCTCATCTCAAAATAATTTCCATAATTTCTTTCTGGCTTTAGGTGGTATTCCAAAGACCATCATGGTTTGTGTCAGATTGAATTTATTTTTCTTGCTTCATAAATCTGTAACCTTATCAAGCATGGTGAGGTTTTTTTCCCTTCCCACTCACTTTATGGATCTCAGACCCCAAACTTCAGATATTATCTTCAAATATGTAATAGAAATAATATTGGGCTTAGTTTTTTTTCTTCCCTGTCAGATTTGAGGGCAATTTTCCAGTTACCTAAACAAACAAAGAAGAAAATAAAACTGTCACCACCAACAGAAAACCTTTCACAAGAAACTAACTCGCAAATATTGAAGGATAGTGCAGGATTTAAAGAATCCTTTTTCTTTTAAAAAATGTAACACAAAAGACGTTTTCATTTTAATACAGACAACTCAAAAATACATTGAAATAAAGATGCTCCAAGAAAATTACAGACCAATATCCCTGATAAACATAGATGCAAAAAAATCCTCAACAAACTATTAGCAAAAACTTAATAATATATTAACAAGATCATACACCACAATCAAACGAGATTTATTCCAATGATGCAAGGATAGTTCAATGTTCATAAATTCATCAATGTTATACTACATTAAAAAAATGAAGGGTAAAAATCATTGATTATCTCAATAAATGCAGAAAAGACATTTGACAAAATTCCACATCCATTTAGGATAAAGACTCTCAACAAAGTGGGTATAAAGGGAACATAGCTCAACATAATAAAGGCCCTATATGACAAGACGACAGCTAACATCATACTTTATGATGAAAGGCTGAAAACTTTTAAGATCAGAAACAAGATAAGGGTGCTTACTCTAGTCACTTTTATTCAACATAGTACTAGAAGTCCTAGACAGAACATTCGAGAAAAAGAAAAAAAAAAAAAAGAAGTTATGGGGCATCCAAATTGAAAGGAAGAAGTAAAACTGTCACTATTTATAGATGAAATTATATATAGAAAACCCTAAAGGCTCCACAAAAAACCTATTAGAAATAATAAGAGAACAAATCACCACCTTATACTAGGCATGTGGGGTGGAGGACCACCATGCCCTAGGCCTGTGGGGTGAGTGTCTTTATGATGATCACCTGTGACCAACAAAGAATAATCACCCTAAAAAGGAAGTAAGCCATTGAACGTGTTATCAATAGAGATGTTAAAAGGATTTAAGTTCCCTGGTTAGCTTTCCATAAAAGACCAACCCTAAAGGCCTTCATTGGCAACCCTGTCAGGACCCCTCTCACTCTTAAGAGCTTTTTTGTATCTTCACTTAATAAACTTCTATCACTTTACTCATAAAAAAGAAAAAAGAAAAAAAAAAAGACCTAATAAGAAAATTCAGTAAAGTTGCAGGAAACAAAATCGATATATAAAAATGTGTTGCACTGTACAGTAACAACAAACTATTAGGAAGGGAAATTAAGAAAACAACCCCAGTTACAACTGCAATGGAAGGAATAAAATACCTAGGAATAAATTTAACCAAGGGAGTGAAAGACCTATATATTAAAAACTATAGCATGTTAACAAAGTAAATTGAAAACACAAATAAATGGAAGATATTCTGTGTTCATATATTGGAATAATTAATACTGTTGAAATGTTCACATTCCCCAAAACAATCCATAGTTTCAGTGCAGTTTCTATCAAAACTCCAAAGACACTTTTTTAATAGAAAAATTTTAAAAATTTTATAGAACCACCACAGACCCCAAACAGCCAAAACAATCTTGAGAATGAACAGAATTGGAGACATCACACTTCCTGATTTCAAACTATATTAGTTACAGTAACCAAAACTGTATGATTTTGGCATAAAAAATAGACACATGCATTGACAGAACAAAACAGAGTCCAGAAATAAACCAATGAATAGATGGTCAATTAATTTAGAGCCAAAAAGCCACAAATATACAATGGAGAATGAACGGTCTTTTAAATAAATGGTGTTGGGAAAACTGGACAGCCATATGCAAAAGAATGAAATTGAACACTATCTTACACCATACACAAAAATTAACTCAAAATTCATTAAAGACTTGAATTTAAGACCTGAAACCACAAAACTCCTAGAAGAAACTATAGGTGGTAAGCTCTTTGACATAGGTCTTGGGGGTACTTTGGATCAAAAGTAAAAAAAGCAAAACAAACCAGTGGGACAACATCAAACTGGACAACCTCGGCACAGTAGATGAAACAATGAACAGAACAAAAAAGGCAACCTACTGAATGGAAGAAAATATGTGTTAATCATGTATCTGATAAGGGGTTAATATCCAAAATAAATAAAGAACTCCTGGTGGCCTACATCATAATTCAAAGTACTCTAGAGGGGGTGTGTGTGTGTGTGTGTGTGTGTGTGTGTGTGTTTTGCTCCATTTCTTTCCCTAGTTTCCTTTGTAAAAGATGCTTGTAGGAAGTATGACTGACAAGTCACACTTTTTTCAATCTTCATCTCATCCTTCATTTGGCCTGTAACATAGATATGATGTTGAGCTTCAGCAGCCACCTGTTATCATGAGTGGCCTTAAAGAGTTCATACTGTCGGAGATACAGGGAACCTATGATCATGTGAGTTTGGGATCAGCAGTATCTGTATCAAACTGCCTATCTCTGCTATTATTCTGGGTTTTTGTTTTGTTTTTTTTGTTTTTGTTTTTGTTTCTTACTGCATTTTTCCAATGTTTAACTCACTTTCAAGTTTTCCATCATATGAAGCCAAACTTAATCCAAATATACCATGCTGTCTTCTATTTCTTTTCTTTTCCTTTTCCTTTTTTCTTTGTTGGATTAAGGCTGTTATTTTAATTGTGGAGTGATGCATTTTCTTCTCCGTAATTATTTTTGACGTTGTATACCCTATATCTATCTTTTTAAAAAATATTTTATTTATTTATTTGACAGAGAGAGAGGTCACAAGTAGGCAGAGAAGCAGGCAGAGAGAGAGGGAGAAACAGGCTCCCCACTGAGCAGAGAGCCCGATGCGGGGCTCTATCCCAGGACCCTGAGATCATGACCTGAGCCGAAGGCAGAGGCTTAAACCACTGAGCCACTCAGGTGCCCCTATCTTTTTTTTAAAAGATTTTATTTATTTGACAGAGAGAGAGAGAGAGAGCACAAGTAGGCAGAGAGGCAGGCAGAGAGAGAGAGGGGGAAGCAGGCTCCCCTCTGAGCAAAGAGCCCGATGCGGGGCTTGATCCTAGGACTGAGATCAGGACATGAGCTGAAGGCAGAGGCCTAACCCACTGAGCCACCCAGATGCCCAACCCTATATCTAAACTTAAGGGCCCAACACTAATATTTTGAAGCACATGTTGAAGCTATGTTTTTAATCTTCCAGTTGAGAATGAATTCTTGTCCTTATCTTTTCACTGAACCAGTCAAGAACCTAAACATTTGCTTGCTCCCCACCTCACGCAGTTTGTGCCCCATATTAACATCATTTATCACTTTTAATTGTTTTACACCTCTTTATTGAGGTATGATTGGCTTGTAAAATGCTGGACATATATAATACACACAACTCAGACTGGGGATATATGTACTTTTTAAGTTTTAAGTTTAAGCTCATATTTTAAGTTCTTGAATATTATTCATATTCTCCCAGTGTAACTAAGAGGTATTATTTTAAACATATTTTATCATATTCTAAGGGGTATATAATAGGAAGATTGGTAAATACATTTGCTCAGCCTACCTGCTTGATCTAATCTATACATAATCACATAATAAAATATTAAGAATGTATTACTCATATGTGGAATTTAAGAAACAACAGGCAAAGAAAAAAATAAGAGGGAAACCAAGAAAGAGACTTGTAACTACAGAGAACAAACTGATGGTTACCAGTGGAGGGGGGCAGGGAGCTAAGGGAAACAAGTGATAAGCTCAGGGTGTTGTATTTAAGTGTTGAATCACTAAATTCTACTGAAACTGAAACTAATATAACACTGTATGTTAACTAACTGGAATTGAAATAAAAACTGAAAAAAAGGGATGCCTGGGTGGCTCAGTCGGTTACGCATCTGCTTTTGGCTCAGGTCATGATGCCAGGGTCCTGGGATCGAGCCCCTCATCGGTCTTCCTGCTCTTTGGGGAGTCTGCTTCTCCCTCTGCCCCTCCCACTCTCTCTGTCAAATAAAAACATAAAATCTTTGAAAAAAATGCTAAAAAAAGTGCATTAAGTAAGGGAGAGGGATAAGACCACATCTCAAAAAAGAAAAAGTTGCTCCCAATCTTTTCTTATTCAACTCATCAAAACTTCTTCAGCAGTTGTGCACATGTATGAACCTTCAACTATTCATCACTGTAAAAGCTCCATGGCCAAGAAATCCATGTGAAGATTTCTTCCACCTCAGAAAATATGGAAGAGGTTATTGTGATTGCCTAAGACTTAAAGTATTTTAAGGTCACACATACTATAAACACAGTGAACAAAGGAAACCATTGCTTAATAGTGGCCTATAATCAATTCCCATTAAAGAATTCAATTCCAATTAAAGAATTAAATCCCAATTTTTCTCTTTGTTATAAATCTCTATTTTATGATTTGTGTTTCCTTTAACATACCTATATTAGGGGCACCTGGGTGTACCTCAGTGGGTACATCCTACTCTTGATTTTGCCTCAGGTCATGATCTTCAGGGTTGTGAGATGGAGCCCCATGTTGGGCTCTGTGCTCAGCAGGGAGTCTGCTTGAGATTTTCTCCCTCTGCCCCTCCCCCTGCTCATGTACTCTAAAATAACTAAATCAATCTTAAAAAAATAATATACCTGTATCCAATAAATTATTAAAATAAAGGGTAGTTTGCAGAGACTCTGCAATCTGTAAATACACAGATGGAATAATTTAGCATAAGAAAGCAAGGCAAATATATACCCATACACTCACCATACCAAGTCCATGTTAATCAAGTTCAACCAGTATAAACATCAAAGGTAACAGGGCTTACAACTCACAAAAGTTGTTATTTTAAATCAATATTGTATGTATACGGCACAGAAAGCATGATCAAGCCATAAGATAAACTACCAAAGGGAACAAATCAATTAAACATAATTACAAACATACATATAAATGTCATCTCAAAAAAGAAAAAAAGAACTTGTAGTATGCCAGGAAATAGCTTCCCAAAGATAGAAATAGAACTGAATATTATGACAAAAAATTTCAGAGTTTAAACATGTAAGGAGTGGCTCCCTGAAATATAAAAATTGACATCGGGACCATTCTATGGATTTTGTCTGAGGTGGGCACCCTGAAATGGAGAAGATGCCAGGGACAGGATCATTTCTGTGTAATGAGTGTTAAGAGTGAATGGAGAGGAAACAAAGAAGTTCTTAGACCTAAAGGTGAAAGTTATATATGCATGTCCTTCCATATACAATTAGGTACATTTTGCTTTTCTATTTAATTAGTGCCAGCCATAGGGCTCCAAGCAGGTTCTGGTGTGTCAAAATTAATTATAGCATCTTGAGGGCAGTAATTGTGCTATATTCATGCCTGCACACAGTAGATGCCAAATGTTTGATATTCAGGAAAGGAGATAAGAAGAACAACAGACTGACTGTGATTTACTCAGGGTCAGTCTAGTATGATTAATTATTCAAATTAGCTAATAAATATTAGCCATCTTTAAGAAAAAAATAGTTCACTTTTAAATCCAATTTTAGAAGTGGGGAAGAATAGGTTTAATGATTGCATTTATAATTTGTTCCCGTGATGGTGGTATGAGAAGAAAGTATAAATTCTTTCTTGTGTGTATACATACCTGTTTTCATGTTAGTATACTATCAAGGCCAAAATTTGGTTTAAAATGAGGCTTTGGTGGAAATCTAATTTCACTCCAAATACTTGCCACTAACCTGGCTGTTGTGTTTGCTGCACTGGAAAAACCCCTGAGGAGTAAACTAGGAAATAATATTTCATTCCTTATTCATAGCAGGGCTGTGCTTGAAGACTATCTTCCCTGTAAGAGCTTTTCCTTATTTTAAAAGTAGGATAAATGAGACAAAAAGGGGGAAATAAACTAGAAGATAAAATTCTACAAGGAAAATAGATAAAACAGTAAACGTAAACTGCTATAGTCAAATTCATCAAGCCAATAACCCAAAACCAAAACAAACCCACAAACTCAAGGGGTAGATGAAAATCCAAATGGCTGGAAGTAGTGGATACATCCCTAATGCAAGTACCAAGGACAGGACAGGGAAATCTTACAGGACATGTTTTGAGACAGAAGTTCTCAAAGATTAAGAGCCCCTGAACCCTCTTTATAGCATTGGCCCTTTGATGATCTGAATTCCTCAAAAGCATGCATATGTTTATCCTGCTTGTACATTTAGGGAGCCCCTGATTCTCCCAAAGCTCATCTGTGAACAGGCAAAGGCCCTGCACCTTGCTTTTTAGCAAATTGCCCCACTCCACTTTCCTCTACTCTGTAGCAGACTGATTGGGGGTGTCTCTGGTGCACCTCTCCCCAAGTGGTACCAGGAGGTATCTGGCACTTCTCAGTAAATCCTTTGCTTTATTTCATCTCTGCTTACAATGTAGGGGGAAGACAACAACAGAATATCACAAATATGATAAATTCATGAAATAAACACAACCCCAACCCCCCAAGTTCACGGATAACATTTCCTGGGTGGGGAAAAATGCTGCCACTGCCACAGCTTTCTGTGGCCACACCAGCATTACTGTGAAGGGCCTGATTGGTTTCAGGGGTTCACTAAAGTTGATACAAATTACATTTGGTCTCAGGGGGACAAATTTGGAATGTGGTTCTTTCATATTTATCTTACACTTGCAAGCTGCTACAGGTTGCATTCCCAGGGAAGTGGATGCTAAGAGGAGTTTTTAGTGGGCAGGCCATTCATTAGGGAATTTTTTAAGATCAACACCTGTGGATAGTAGAGAAGGCAGCAGATGTGGGCCTGGGAGAAGTGGCATGGTGAGGCAGGCCTGAAGAGAGCCTCTGCTGACTCCACAGATGGATCTGAAGCTAAGATGGCCTGTCAGAGTTGGCTTGTTTTGAGGTGAAATGGCTGTGTCTCTATGTGCCTCCCTCCACCCAGTCATTGGATACGGACTACCCCAGGAAGTATTGGACTCTGGGCCAGGTGACACCCTGCAGTTACAGTAATCCTTCAAGTGATGGGCTGACATCACTCTCAGCAGCTGGTGCCACCATCTTTTTCGGAAGGTATTCTGGGTGGGGCATCTCCATATCTATCACACAAGCCAGTCCACTTCAAATAAGCTTCAGGTGATGTAAACTTAACTGGCTTTCAACAGAGCCCATTTCAGAAAAGTATCTACTGTCAGAACTGATTCACTCAAATAATATTCACTAAATGCCTATGCTATGTCAGGCAATGCTTCAGGTTCTGAAGGTATGATGGTGATAAAAATCTCTACCTTCATTCTAGGGAGGGATTTAGGTAATAAAAAGGCAATCCAATAAATAACATATATAGGCATACTTCATTTTACTGCACCTTTGCTTTGCTGTTTTGCAGATATTGCATTTTTTACAGATTCAAGGTTTGTGGTAACCCTGAGTTGAGCAGCTGTATTGACACTATTTGCCAACCACATTTGATCACTTGTGTCTCTGTCACATTTTGGTAATTCTTGCAGCATCTCAAAAGTTTTTCATTATTACTCTATTTGTTACAGTGATCTGATTAGTAATCTTTGGTGTTAGTATTGTAATTGTTTTGGGGCACCATGAACTGTGTGTCCATAAGATAGCAAACTTCATCAAAAAATGTGTTTTGACTGTTCCACTATCTGGCTATTCCCATCTCTCCGCTTTTCCTCAGGCTTCCCTAGTCTTGGAGACAACAATATGGAAATTAGGCCAATTCATAACCCTACAAGATCCTCTGAGTGTTCAAATGAAAACAAGAGTCACACATCTCTCAATTTAAGTCAAAAGCTAGAGATGATTAAGGTTAGGAAGGAAGGCAGGTTTAAAGTCAAGATATGCCAAAAGCTAGGCCTCTAACACCAAATAGCCCAGTTGTGAATGCAAAGGGAAAGATTAAGAAGGAAATTAAAAGTACTTCTCCAGTGAACTCACGAATAAGAAAATGAAATAGTTTTATTGCTAATACGGAGAATCCTTATTGTTATATTATTACATTATTGCTAATACGGAGAAGATCAACCACCCACAACGTTCCCTTAAGTCAAAGCCTAATCCAGAACAAGGCCCTAACTCTTTTCAGTTATATGAAGGCTGAGAGAGAGATGAAGATACTACAGAAAAAAGTTTAAAGTTGGCACAGTTTGGTTCATGTGGTTTAAGGAAATAAGTCCTCTCCACAGCATAAAGATGTAAGGCGAAGCAACAAGTGTTGATGTCGAAGATGCAGCAAGTTTAGATCATCTAGCTAAGTGAATTAATGAAGGTGGCTACACTAAGCAGATTTGGAAGAAGATGTTATCTAGGGCTTTCATAGTTAGAGAGGAGAAGTCATGGCCTGGCTTCGAAAGACAAGTTGACTCTCTTATTAGGGGCTAATGCAGCTGGTGACTAAGTTGAAGCCAATGATCATTCACTCTTCCGAAAATCTTGTGGCCTTTAAAAATAGTGCTAAATTTACTCTTCCTATGATCTAGAAAGGAAAAAACAAAGCCTGGGTGTTGACATATATGTTTACAACATGATTTAATGAATATTTTAAGACATCTGTTGGTACATGCTCAGAAAAAAATAAAAACAATTCTTTTCAAAAATATTATGCTCATTGACAACACACCTGGTTATCCAAAAGCTCGGATGGAGATGAATGAGATTAATGTTATTTTCATGCCCGCTAACACAACATCCATTCTGTAGCCCATAGATCAAGGAGTTAGTATGACTTTCACATCTTATTATTCAAGAAGTAACATTTTATAAGGCTATGGCTGCTGTAGATAGTTATTTCTTTGATGGATCTGAGCAAAGTAAACCAAAAACCTTCTGGAAAGGATTTACTATTCTAGATGTTATGAACATTATGATTCATGGGAAGAGGTGAAAATATCAACATGAACCGGAGTTTAGAAGAAGTTGATTCTAACGCTCAAGGATGACTTTGAGGGGCTCCAGACTTCAGTGAAGGAAATAACTACAGATATGGTAGAAATAGCAACTAAACTAGAATTAGAAATGGATCCTGAAGATGCAGTCGAATTGCTCCCATCTCATGATAAAACTTGAACTTATGAGGAGTTGCTTCTTATGGATGAAAAAAGAAGGTAGGTTTTTTGAGATGGAATCTTCTGGTGAAGACACTATGAAAACTGTTGAAATCACAGCAAAGATTTTAGAACCTTATGTAAACTTAGCTGATAAAGCAGCAGCAGAATTTGAAGGGACTGACTCTAATTTCTGAAAGTTCTACTGCGGGCAAAAGGCCATCAAACAGCATCACATGCTGCAGAGAAATTATTTGTGAAAAGAGTCCATCACGGTGGCAAACTTCACTGTTGTCTTATTTTAAGAAATCGCCACAGCCACTCCATCCCTTAGCAACCATCACCCTGATCAATCAGCAGCCATCAACATTGAGGCAAGACTCTACACAAGCAAAAGATTATGACTCACTGAAAACTCAGATGATGGCAGACATTTTTTAGCCATAAAATGTTTTTAAATTAAAGTATGTATTTTTTAGACATGGTATTGCCTTATTGTATTTATACTTATTATATTTATATTATACCTATTAATAGACCAGAGTATAGTGTAAACATAACTTTCATATGCATTGGGGAAACCAAAAATTTAATTTGACTAGGTTTATTGCTATACTCACCTTATTGCAGTGGTCTGGATCTGATCCTTCAATATCACCAAGGTATGTCTATAATGTTAGACAATGGCAAAAAGATTTGAAGAAGAAGTGGGTTGAGAGGATAGAAATGACTGAGTAGGGAGAGGGAGGTACTAGCTTAGATTGTGGTCAAGGATGTCCTCTCTAACTAGGTGACATTTCAGTAAAGACTTAATAGGCAAGGGAAAAGGGTATGACATCTTGAGGGTAAGAATAGTGGAGGCAGAAGAAAGGAGGTGTCAAGACCTTCAGCAGGACCAAGCTTTGCATTTTTACAGTGCAAGGCTAGTATGGGTGGATCAGAGTGAGTGAGGGGAAAGGATAGTGACAGGGAACCAGTATCTATAGGGCCAGAGGCCCTGAAAAGGGGTCTGGATTCTATGTGAAGTACAATGGAAAATTCCTGAAGAGCTTTCAAGAGGAGAGAGACCTGATCTACTTCACATTCTAAAGGTGTTGGCTCTGAGAGAATGGGCTAAGAGAAAAGAGACCACAGATCCAAAACTTAAAAAAAAAAAAATTCTGGTAAAACGTATGTAACGTAAAATTTGCCATTTTAATACTTGTTGAATATAAAATTGCATGACATAATTAATTAAAACTCAATAATCCTCTTAGCAGAGCTCATTGTCCTTCTTACAATATATTTTCCACACAGACGGGAATGTTGAGGTGTCCCAAAGACCAAAACTGGAGTCTGGCCTGTAGGAGATGCTCAGTGACTATTTGTTGAATGTGAAGTTGAATGAATGTATGCAGACACGGTCCACATGTGGCACTGTAGGAAACCTCAGCATAACTAGTGACAAATGATCATGGGTCATGTGGTCAGAGCGAGGGTACCAGTGTCAGCCAATACATTAACGTGTCCGAGGTAGTTTCTTTCTCATTATTTTAGAATAAAAGGAACTATTTTTGAAACTTCTAATACTTTCTTCCTATATCCCAAAGGATCGTCTTATATGTCCTTCTTGGAAACTAGTGATTTCTGACTCCAGGGAAAAATTATTATTTATTGAATCCCCTTTGCAGGCGGGGAACTCCGTTTTTCTCTGTTTCTAAGTGTTTACCTCAGGGAAATGTTGACTTAGCTTAATCTCTTATTACAAGGTACAAATTTTGTGAAATACAACCACTTAATTATTGATTGATTTTAATGACTTTAAGGAAGGCAGAGTATCTCATTAAACATGACTAAATGATTATCTTTGACAACGGAGCTGAAAACACACCATTGCTCAGTCAATAAATTAATTGCTTGCCTCTGCTGGTATTCAAAGAGACAAAGATTGAATTTCTATTTAAGCTAAAAATGCTTATAGGCCTGCTGGTGGGTAGCATACCAAGACATTCTGCATGGGTTGTGAGATGCTTGTTAACGACCCCTGCTCAAGGGAACTTCTGGCATTCTCTCCCATGTTCTCTCACCTGCTGCTGTTTTTATTTGGCTGTGACCCACAACAAAGTACTTTTCAGGACCTATTACAGCCATTGCCTCAATTATGACTCAGATGTGATCTGCAGTAACAAAACGCAAGTGCAAACGTTTTGCTGGATGCATTTCAGCACGAATTTCTAGATTCTTCTTTCAAGGAAACAGTAGAAACTCCAAATCCTTGATACTACTTGTAACAGGTGTAAATCATATTTTGTCCTTTTGCTAAATCATATATTTGATATGAATTTTCAAGTGACTCGGTCCTGGGAAAACAGGTGGCCTATCTGTGTAAGCCCATTGCTTCTAGATTTGATTCTCTACACAGAGAACGCAAAGGTCTCCTAATTCTGTGGTTGGTGTGTGAACAGAAAAGCATTAGGTTTGGTTTCTAGACATAGAAGTCACCGCAGTAGACATAGAAGTCACCGCAGTAGCCTGCTATGTGAAATCCGGGCAAATGAGGGGACTTCTGAGTTCCAGTTTCCTCAGTGGTTAAGTTAATATAATCACACTAGAATACTGGGAGAACTCATTAGTCTTTGATCCTTTTGAGAAAAAAAGACTCTTCCAATGCAAAGGGAGGCAACTTACTTATTTGAGAGACAGGGAGCGTGAGCATGAGAGCGAGTGAGCACCAGCGGGAGGGAGGAGAGGCAGAGGGAGAGGGAGAAGCAGATTCAGCAGGAAGCCAGGTAAGGGGCTCCATCCCAGGACCCTGAGATCATGACAGGAGCCCAAAGCAGATGCTTAAATAACTGAGCCACCGTAACGCTCCAAGGGAGACTCTTTTAAAGAGAGAAGAAATAAATATGAGGTACTTCGATGCAGGATTTAATAATTAATTTTTGCCTTTTCTTTTCCAAAAATGTTTTAGGTATACAATGTCATTTGACCTTCATAAAAGTTACGTGAGTTAAGAGGAGCAAAGACTATTACTCAAAGTTTGTAAATAAAGACACTGAAGCTCAGAGAAGTTAAAAGATGAACACAGTGAGCTCGGTTAAGGTAGACTGAGATCCTGGGCTGGGATTATGTAGCTGCTAATTATCATTCAGCTGCTAGCTGAAGGTCTCCTTGCAGAAACTTCTACTGCCTTGGGCCAGATCACTCAAGCCAAACCTCAGTTACCTCAATTCAGAAAAATGAGACCACGTTTTCTCTGTCAGGCACAAGAATGTTGTAAAACTATAGCTCCAGGGTATGAGGCTCCGATCATGGCCCTGGGCTATAAACTGTAAATTTCATTTGTGATGGGACAGCATCTAGTTTTGTCACCTCCTAGAGAGGATTTGGGGGAGTTGGCGGTGAAGGGACTGTATAATGACCACGGGAACAGTCAGGCCGCTAAATGAACAGCTAGAGTTTACTGGAATCAGCTCATGTTTGTTGGTGTCAATTACAGATCCCTGATAGGGGGCTAATTCCATCTTTCATACCTGTTTCATGGACAAGGAGCCAGACATACAAAGCTTTTTATTATTCCATCAGTCTTTCTCTCATGGAACTGCAGACCTTAAAGACTATTGATAAACATTCAACCTAAATACAGAGAAAGAGTTAATCTTACAGGCTTTACTATAAGATTTGCGGATATTTAAGTAGGGACTTATTCATGCCTGGTACTGTGCCAAGGAGCTCATTGCCTGTCTTTTCTGGTTGACCCATCACAAACCCCATTTTACAGGTGAGAAAACTGATGAACAAAAGATGTAATTTGTCCCAGCTCCCCCAGCTCCTCTGTGGCATATGGGAGTTCCCACTTGAGTCCATTTGATGTCAGTCTTGGTTCTTTCTTACTTACTAGGTTATACTAAGACCTTGTTGGTCAGGAATTGTGCCATGCACTGAGAGTAGAGTGAGCACAGGCATGAGCCCACCTTCTGGGTACAGTCAACTTTATTTCTATAATTTACTGTTCATTCATCCAGTGTGTACTAAGCAACTACTGTGTGCAGATCCTTTTCCAGGTGCTAGACAGACAACTATGGGTATGTACAGATGGTCCCTTAAGAAACCTAAGTTTCTGAGAAAGGTGGCCAAAGGAACCAGCAACAACCCAGTGTAATGTGTGCACCACCTGAGGCATGAGCAAAATCCTATGGGGACACAAAGGCATGGGTAATTCTCCCTGGAGAATATTTGTGACCCATCTGAAAGGACTGATGGATAGGACAGGGGGTTTAATTTCGAGAGGCTCCTCTCTCCAATGTTTTACTGTTTTTCTCTAACATTCTTCTTTCTATCCCATTCTCTTTCCCATTTATGTTCTCCTAATATGGTGAGACCATAGGAACTCAACTTTCACCACCAGCTGAGCTAGGACTCAAATAAGCCACAAGAGCAGGCAGTGTGACTTTAACAGCAGAAGACTTGACCACCCATGCTGAACAAGGTCTCATTCATGACCTTCTCGTCATCAAGAAAGACTTCAGCCCAACCAAACTGGGATGAAGTTTTAGATAATAAAGATGCCACAGCCTCAAAAGAGAAAACAGAACACTTCATTGTATCTTGCTCCAAGTTTCCAACAATTTCTTCTGGGTTTCTGTTCAGCCATCTAGCTCCACAAAAAACCCCCACTCTGTTTATAGCTACTTCTTTCCTTTGGCTTCCATTCCTGGTAGCACGCTCAACGCGTGGGTCTTCTTTAACTTACACTTATTTTAAAGAAGTTCTATTTCACAAACCAGTGAAAACTTTAGGATTATCCAGCTCACTCCCACATGCTAAAAAGTACATTAAAAAAAAAAATCTTAAGAAATCTCTCAGATGTATAATCTTCAAATTTGGCCTTTAATGGAGTGAGATTATAATGTGTTTGCTCCAGGGAAAAGTAAACTCTGTTTTCATCTTTGGCAGCAGGGGAAAAAATGATGTTGAGTGTTACAATGGAATGTATAATTTTTTTCTCCCCACAGATACATTCTGCAAATGAGATAAATATTTTAAATGTCTGAAAGGATTGATAAATGATAGCCTAGGCTTATTTTGTGAATAATTTTATGGTCTACATTATATTTTAGGGAAAAAATTTAAAAATCACCTCCGTGATATGACTCTGTTGTATCAACACTTCATTTCTCAGAAACCAGACAGAATTTCCTGTTTGTGCTATCCATTCTTAAGACCTGTACATATCTAGAGCAATGATATTATGAAGAAAGGTTAGAAATTACTCATTCCAGTTAAGAAATTTTGCTCCATTAAGCCTGGGGAAGAATGCAACTATCGTTAAAATTAAATAAACTTTGACAATGTACCTGTGGTTTTGAGTTTGCTTTTCTGAAAAGAACGTAATGCTGGCTAAGCTAAGACAGCCTGAAGCAAGGACTTGAAATCCAACTTTGACACATGAACCCCAACATGTCTGAGCCATGCAGCTTTCCCAGGCATGGTACCACAACTCCTTATAATGCCTATCTAATTTATGATGATTTCACAGAGACAACTGGTAGTAGCCCTCAAGGCACATATAATTAAGTATTGCTACAATGGAAAAAAATCAACTATTTCTTTAGAACCAAACACTTGGACAGGTGCCTGGGTGGCTTGGTTGGTTAATCTGCCAACTCTTGGTTTCAACTCAGGTCATGATCTCAGGGTGGTGGAATCGAGCCCCACACTGGGCTCCATGCTCAGTGGGAAGTCTGCTTAAGGATTCTCTCTCTCTCTCTCTCGCGCTCTCCCTTTGCCCTTTCCCCTGCTCTTGCAAATGAAGAAGTCTCTAAAACCAAACAGATGGAACAAATTTCCAACACCCATCAAACAGATGCATAGCCAAGCTGTGTTGTGCTTACTCAAAACCACCTCTGTGTTGTTGAAAGTGATGCTCTGAAATTCATCTTCCATTGGATTTGAAATCATTGGGTCACTTATCTTCCCTGGATTGAAAGCTTTTTATTTCATAACACCTGAGATGTTTTCTATTGAAAAGGCAAAAACAAAAAACAAAACAAAACAAACAAAACAAAAAAACCCAAAAAACCATAATAAACCTATAATAGTTTATTTTTCTATTGACCTTAAAATTTCTAACTGTAAGAGGGACTTAGAGCATGCACCTTAAATATGGTGGAATCATGGAAGGAAGGAGGGAAGGACGCTTACTGGAAATTGCACAAGAATGTTTTGGTTCTTTATACGTACTTGTCTTAGGTGCTTATTGGAACTTTACAACTCTTGCATTTCCAGATGACTGGATTCAGTTCTTGGCAAAGATGTTTTAGGCATGGTCACAAAAACAACAGGGACAAAGGGAAATGAGAAAAATATCTCCGGATTTATGAAGCTAAACTTGTAAGTTTTGTTTTCTTTGGAGAAAATGAATCCTCTTGGTGAGTTAACCCAGTACTAACTTTCTTGAGGTAGGTGAAAATTTCCACATCTGGCAGCTGAAATAGGCAATTACCACTAGAGATAACATTTTAAAACTATACAAATGATAAATTACTATCTGAATGCTCTAAGTTGTTCAGAGATCTTTGAAGCAAAACTACTGTGTGATTAATAGCCTTACTTCTAATCGATTTGGGATGGTGGAGTCTGTGATATTTTAGGATGATAAAAATCAGGAAATGGGCTTTCCTCAGTTTTTTAACTCTTCTCTTCCTCCCAACTCCATCCTTTAGCTGAGAGTGGGGTAGGAGGTGGGTACACTTGCCTGGTCAATTAAGATGTGTGTGTTTTCCCACTATAAAATTCATGTTTTTCATGAATTGATGGAAATTCATGGAAACCTTTTCCAAGGTTTGGGTTCCAAGTTACTTCTTTCTCTTCTAAGAAATCTGCTCTGGAGTCTGGGGCTGACACATGCCCCCTTTCTCGTAATGAGTTGGCAGGGTGGCCTTTTTTATTTTTTTTATTTGTATTTATTTGAGAGAGAGAGCACGCTCAAGTGAGCACTGAGCAAGGGGAGGAGCAGGGAGAGAGGGAAACAAAGTCCTAAGATTCTCTGCTGAGCTCAGAGCCCAACCGGGACTCATCTCATGACCCTGAGATCATGACCTGAGCTGAAACCAGGAGTCTGATGTTTAACTGACAATGTCGCCCAGGCACACCCCCACCCCCCACCCCCAGGAAAGAAGCCTTTAAAAGTTTTCTGGCATGGGCAAGAACTGGGAGTTACTTATATTTACTATTTGTCTACAGTTGCATTCAGGGTAGATTTAGCTGCAGGACTCCTGAATACCCGTTAGAACCTTGCACTGCTCTGGCCAACTCAGCCTTAATGTGAGTATAATATATTATTCATTTTTATCAAGTTCTTTCTTACAGGTCTTTATTATCTTCCACTTTTCAAAAACAATAAAAAGGAATTTCAATTTCATCCTGAAAACCAATTTTTTTTCCCTCCATGAATAGTCCTTTATGGTTGAATAGCATCAGAAACCAATAGTTTCTGCTTTCCTTTCTTCCACTTAGATGATTTATATATCATGGAGAATAGAGGGTAGAGCCTTTCCCCATCCCAGCCCACCCCACTTTGTGATAAAGACATCAACACAACTAGAAATAAAACCTGCCTGAGCTTCAGAGTCTTAGTTTAACAGACTTCTCTGGGAGTTAGAAGTCATTTTCTTCTGATATGTTTTATTTAATGGCAAAACTAATGGTAAACTGAAATTCATTACATATTCATGAAAACTAACTTGTGCTTAAAGAAAATTTTAATGGGAAAAATCCTGAAACTCGAACTTTAAAAATGATAGCTGGGATATAATCATTCCTTAGCAATTGCTTGATATCAGAAATTTTATTTTGATATCCGAACATGTCATTCCCTCACTAATGCCCAATCTTTCTTAGAAAATGAAAATTTCCAGGTTGTTGAAAGCCTCTAGTATAATCAATCCAAGCTCTGTAACTTATTGATGTGTCAGAAGGATGGAAAAAATGCTATGAATGAGACAAAAGTTTGAAATTTCTTTAAGAGATGGATGTTTCCTTAGTTAGAGTTAGTATATGATGACATCTATAAGTATGAAAGATTTCCACTTAGTTGCAGTGAAGTAAACGTTTCCAGATTGATGGAGAACAGATGGCTATGGACTAGAAACCAGTGAAAGAAAAGAAATTCAAACTCAGGCACAACAGTAAATGAAGGACTTAACAGTTTCATCAAGGGTCAGGGAAATGTGTGGGTGTATCAAACTGTAGACCCAGGAATGGCTCACAACAGATGGACGGCCAGGCAGATCCCTTAACTCTGCTGTGGCTGTCCTGACGGATGGTCCAACTGTCAGAGGGATACAGTACTGTCAACAGCAAGCTAATGCCTCACCAGGAGCTAAGAGGAAGTAGTACAAGAGGCACCATCCCTGGCAACCCTGGTATTAGGGAGATGTAGCATTCTAATTCCTTACTTTTCAAATCTAGGCTCCATATTGGAAATGAGCAGCATTCCCTTTAGAAACACATCCCAGGGGTTGGTTTCCTAGAGGACCTAAATCACATGGGGGTTCTGTTAACCAGTCTATGACCATAACAACATGGGGGAGGAAAGAAGAGCAGTCAAAAGTACAGCGTCTCAGAAATGCACTCAGTAGGCAGAACAGTAGCTGTAAATCCAGCATGTGAGTCTTGTGAATCAATTTCATTATTTTCAATTCAGGCTCTGTTTGCAGTTCCCCTTTTGCTTTTGTTTTGGCCTACAGGATGAGTTGGCAGGAGGAATGACAGGGAGGGGAACTTGAATGAGGAGCAGTTATCAACAGGGTTCTCTACCTCTCCTCCATTTAAGTGCTTACTAAGATCTAAATTTGATGACACTCTATTATTTGATTTGTACAATATCCTAGAAAGTAAAACAGACTTCAGAGAGGTTAAGAAACTTGCTGAGGGTCATACTGCTGTTTAGTCATGGAGCATGATGTAAGCAGTTTAAATAGTAGAGATACCAACTTCCCTGACGTGTCCTGCCCAGGAAGATGGTAACTCAGGGTCTCTGCCTTGAGGGCTCACATGTACGTAATAGCTCTTCCAGATGCATGTGTCATTATAATTTTAGAGGTAATCCTGCCCAAGCCTTTTATAAACCAAAAGACTAAGGCTTGTCTCCATTTTTGCTACCTTCTCACATTTTAGAAAACTTTTTCTACTTAGCAGAGTCTATTCTTTGTAGTGATGGAGAAGACAAAGTATATAAAGAAAGACCTTTTATGGAGTTATTGTTAGTGTTCCATAAATTGATTTATTTGTATTCTTCTTTTTGCTTCTATTATGCCAAAGTAAGGGGTACTTCCTCTTACAGATTATAATGGTTACAGATTATAATGAGGATAGAGAAGGGAGTGTGTTTCCTTTTTGTTGTTTGTTTAATAGCTGAAAAGAGAAGTTTTGAGAAAGAAATAAGGACAAACACTCTTTCAGAAATCCAAGTTCTTTTCAACTTGTGAAAGTACTCAGCTAATGAATATTTAGTTTATTATCACAATTGCTAGCACAAAGAATTTGAGGCAAATATTTTACAAATAAAGAAGGCAGAAGATGGTGGAGTAAGAGAGAGGACTTGGAATTCACCGTGTCCGATGTTTACAACTAGACATCACCCACATCCAGGTTAATAAACTATAGAGCAGTCTGAAGACTGACAGAACAAACTCCACAACTAAATATAGAGAAAAAGCAGCATCTGAAAGGTGAGGAAGGTCAGAAAGGCAGAGGGAGGCTGCCCACAGAAGGAAGCTGTGCACATGGAGAAGGGAGAGTAATGGCCCCCAAACAGAGAGCTCACATGGGAAAGACGAATCCCCATAATGTTAGGCTTTAAAAACCAAAGTGGCTGACTTCTGTGAGTTTGTAGAACCAGTGGAACTTGGAGCCTGGAGCTGTAAATGTCAACTGACTCACCCCTGGGTGACCCAGGAGGGCCAAGAGGGAGCTGAATTGCTTCCCCTAAACAGACAGCACTGTTTATAGAGAGACAACATAGAAATAACAGTTTATACTACACAGGGGGAAAACAGGAGACACATTTATTAATACTGATTTCAGAGGGTGTGAGGAACTGCTCTGAAAATGAGGGAGCTGGTGGGTGTCGGTTTCCTCCTCACCCCCAGCATAAATACAGAGCCACCTGTGGGAGTGGGGCTGCACAGACATTTTCTACCTAACCTTCTAGCAGTGTGCCATGCCCATGAGTTCTCTTGAGGATCTACCTAATCCAAGCATCTTAGCCTTGGCCCTGGGCCCAGCACAAATTTTGCTAACACTGCCACCCGCTCCCATGTTCCCCAGTGGGTAGACTCCTCAGAGCTGACCTGCCTGGGTCCCATTAACACCATAGAGAGCAAGCACAGCATATAACAGGCAGAGTCAGTACAGATGACTTCATTGAAAGGAAAAGGGACTCAGACACAACGTCATGGCACAAACTACACACACTCTCCTGAAATATCAGGTTCTGGTGAACAGGGGGCATTGCACTGCTGGGGGAAACTCTTTTGCATAAAGTTACGAGTTTTAAGAGCAGAAGACACAGATAACATGGAGAGGCTGATAAAATGAGGAGACAGAAATTTATTCCAAATGAAAGAACAGTACAAGTCCACAACTTTGAGAGAATTAAGTGAAACAGATGTAAGTATCATGCCTGATAGAGAATTTAAAACCATGATCATAAAGATACTCACTGGACTTGAGAAAACAGTCGGAAACCTGAGTGACACTCTTAACACAGAGATACAGAATAACAGAGCAAAGTTAAAGGGCTCAGTACATGAGAAACACGTTGATGGAATGAACAGCAGGATGGAAAAAGCAAAGGAACAAACTAGCAACCTAGAAGACAGAGTAATAGAAAGTAATCGAGCTGAACAAAAGAACAAAAATAATTATGTAAGATGAGAATAGATTTATGGAAATCAATGATACCATCAAACATAAAAACATCCATATTACAGGAGTCCCAGAAGAATAAGAGAAAAAAGGAACAGAAAACGTTTTTAAAAATAATAACTGAAAACTTCCCTAATCTGGGGCAGGAAACAGATCCAGATCCAGCACACAGAGAACTTTCATGAAAATCAAAAGCAATACACACTAAGACATATTGTAATTAAATTGGCAAAATATAGTGATAAGAAATTTCAAAAGCAGCAAGACAAAACAAGTCAGTAACTTACAAGGAAAACCCATAAGGATGGCAGGATATTTTAACAGAAACTTTGCAAGCCAGAAATAAGTGGCATGATATATTCAAAGTGCTGAATGGGAAAAATCTGCATCCAAGGACATTCTATCCATCAAGGCTATTATTCAGAATAGAAGGAGATAACAGAGCTTCCCAGACTAAAAAATCTAAAGTTCATGACCAGTAAACCAGCTAGTCAAGAATTATTAAAGGGGACTCTTGAGTGGAAAAGAGAAACCAAAAGTGACATATAAACGTAGGAAACACTAAAGTAGTAAAAATAAATATTTCTGTTAAGAGTCAGTCAAGGAACTCACAAAAAAAGTAAATAAAATATAACAACATATACCTTAAGCAGAGAAAAAGAACAGGTTCAAACTTAAATGACCATCAACTTAATATAGGCTGGAATATGCAGAAGAGGTTATATATAAACCTAATGGTAACCATATATCAAGAAACTAATAAATATGCACAGAATAAAGAGAAATCCAAATATATTACTAAAGAAAATCAGCAAACTGTAAAAGAAGGAACAGAAAGGATCAAAGAAAATCTTTAGAAACAACCAGAAAACAAGTAATAAAATGGCTATAAATACCCTATTTATAGGCAATATATACCTTATTTGATAAATACCATCTATCAATTGTTACTTTTAATGTAAAGAGACTAAATGTTCCAATCCAAAAACACAGAGTGACAAAATGGGTAAAAAACCAAGACCCATATAGGCTGTGTGTTATTTATGAGACTCATTTTAGACATAAAGATACCTACAGACTGAAAGTGAGGGGATGGAGGAACATCATGCAAGTGGATGTCAAATGAAAGCCAGAGTAGCAATACCTTTATCAGATAAAATAGACTTTAAAACAAAGACTGCAACAAGATACAAAGAAGGACACTATAAATGAAGAGTACAATCCCACAAGAAGATATTACAGTAAATATTTATGCACCCAACAGAGGGGCACCAAATACATAATACATTTAATAGTAAGCATAAAGGAACTAATAGATAATAATGTTATAATAGTAGGGGACTTTAATACCCCACTTACATCAATGGACAGATCTAAACAGAAAATCTACAAGGAAAAAATGGCTTTGAATGACACACTGAAACAGATGGATTTAATGGATCTATTCAGAACATTTCATGTTAAAGCAGCAAAATACACACTGTTAAGGTGTACATGGAGCGTTCTTCAGAATAGATCACACACTAGCCCACAAAACAAGGATCAACACATTCAAGAAGACTGAAATCATACCATGCATATTTTCTGACCACAACACTTTGAAACTAGAAGTCAACCCCATGAAAAAATCTGGGAAGAACATGAATACATGGAGGCTAAACAACATGCCATTGACACTGAGTGGGTGAATCAGGAACTAAAAGAAGAAATAATAAAGTACACAAAAACAAATGAAAATGAAAACATAATGATCCCAAACCTCTGGGCCTCAGCAAAAGTGGTCATAAAAGGGAAGTACAGAGCAATACAGGCCTACCTCAAGAAGCAAGAAAAATCTCAAACAACATAAACTTACATCTGAAGGAACTAGAAAAAGTACAAACAAAACCTAATATCAGCAGAAGGAACGAAATAATAAAGATTAGAGCATAAATATATGATATAGGAACTAAAAAAATAGTGTAGATCGATGAACCTAAGAGCAGGTTCTTTGGGAGACAAAAAATCAGTAAAATTCGTAAACTTATAGCTAGATTAATCAAGAACACAAGAGAAGGGACTCAAATAAATTAAATCACAAATGACAGAGGAGAAATAAGAACCAACACCACAGGAATACAATCATAAGAGAGTATTAGGAAAAACTACTTGCCAATAAACTGGACAATCTGGAAGAAATGGATAAATTCCCAGAAACATATAAACTACCAAAACCGAAAAAGGAAGAAACAGAAAAGTTGAACAGATAGGTAACTAGCAAAGGAATTGAACCATTAAACAAAAAATTCCCCTGGCTGGCTCAGCTGGCTGCTCTCGATCTCAAGGCTGTGAGTATAGGCCACACTGGGTGTGGAGCCTACTTTAAGAAAAGAAAAAAGGCTGAAAACAAGCCCCCAGAACTCCCAGAAAATAAAAGTCTAGGATCAGATGGCTTCATAGGCAAATTCTACCAAACATTTAAAGATGAGTTAATACCTGTTCTTCTCAAACTGTTCAAAAAATAAATAAATACAAATAAAAATAAAAATTAAAAAGGAAGGAAAACCTCCAAACTCATTCTATGAGTCCAGCATTATCCTGATACCAAAACCAGATAAAGACACCACAAAATAAGAACTACAGGCCAATATATTTGGTGAACATAAATGCAAAACTCCTCAGTAAAACGCTAGCAAACCAAATCCAACAATACATTTAAAAAATCATTCACCATGATCAACTAGGAGTAATTCCTGGGTTGCAAATGTGGTTTAGTATTCAGAAACCAATCAGTGTGATACATCACATCAATAAGATAAAGGATAAGAACTGTATGGTCATTTTAACAGATGCTGAAAAAAGCATTTGACAAAATACAACATCCATCCACGATCAAATCCTCAACAAAGTAGCTTTAGAGGGAACATACCTCAACATAATAAAGACCATGCATGCAAAAACCTACAGCTAACATCATCCTTCCTGGGGAAAAATTCTGTTTTTCTGAAGTTTTTTCCCCCAAGATCAAGACAAGGCTGCCCACTCTCACCGTTTTTATTCAACATGGGAATGGAAGAAGTAGCAACAGCAATCCTACAATAAAAAGAAATAAAAGGCATCCAAATTGATAAGAATTAAGTCAAACTTTTACTATTTGCAGATGACATGATACTATAAATAAAGCCTTAAAGTTTCCACCAAAAAACTACTAGAACTGATAAATGAATCCAGTCAATCACAGCATACAAAATTAATGTACAGAAATCTGTTGCATTTCTACATACCAATAGTGAAAAAGAAATAAAAAAAACCACATTTACAATTGTACCCAAAATAATAAGATACCTAGGAATAAACCTAACCAAAAAAGTGAAAGACCTGTACTCTGAAAACTATATAACACTGATGAAAGAAATTAAAGATGACACAAAGAAATGGAAAGAATTCCATCTCATGGGTTTGAAGAAAAAAATACTGTTAAAATGTCTATCCTAGGGGCGCCTGGGTGGCTCAGTGGATTAAGCCGCTGCCTTTGGCTCAGGTCATGATCTCAGGGTCCTGGGATCGAGCCCCGCATCAGGCTCTCTGCTCCACAGGGAGCCTGCTTCCTCCTCTCTCTCTGCCTGCCTCTCTGCCTGCTTGTGATCTCTCTCTCCGTCAAATAAATAAATAAAATCTTTAAAAAAAAAAAAATGTCTATCCTACCCAAAGCAATATACACATTCAAAGCAACCCCTATCGAAAGACCAATAGCATTTTTCACAGTAGTAGAACAAATAATCCTATAATTGGTATGGAACCACAAAATGAATAGCCAAAGCAATCTTGAAAAAGAAATGCAAAGCTGGAGGTATCGTAGTTCCAGATTTCCAGTTATATTATAACCTGTAGCTATCAAAACAGTATGGTACTGGCACAAAAATAGATAAATCAGTAGGACGGAATAGAAAATCCAGAATTAAACCCACAATTATTTGGTCAATTAATCTTCGACAAAGCAGGAATGAATATTCAATGGGAAAAGGTCTCTGCAACAAATGGTATTGAGCAAACTGGACAGTATATGCAAGGGAAGGAAAGTGAACCACTTCCTTACACCACACACAAAAACTCAAAATGGTTTGACAAACTAAATGTGAGACCTGAAACCATAAAAATCCTAGAAGAGAACCCAAGCAGCAGCTTCTTGGATATTGGCCACAGCAACTTCTTGCTAGATATGGCTCCTGAGCCAAGGGAAACAAAAGCAAACATGAACAGTTGGGACTTCATCAAAATTAAAAGCTTCTGCACAGCAAAGGAAACAATCAACAAAACTAAAAGGCAACTACAGAATGGGGAAAGATATTTGCAAATGACATATCTGGCAAAGGGTTAGTATCCAAAATATAGAAAAAATTTATATAACTCAACACCAAAAAAAGAAATAATCCAATTAAAAAATGGGTAGAAGATATGAACAGACATTTAACCCAAGAAGACAGATAGATGGCCAAGAGACACCTGAAAAGATGCTCATCACTTACTAGAGAAATACAAGTCAAAACTACAATGAGATACCACCTGACATCTGTCAGAATGGCTAAAATCAACACCACAAAAAACAATAGGTATTGGTGAAGATGTGAAGAAAAGGGAACTACACACCATTGGTGGGAATGCAAACTGGTGCAGTCACTCTGGAGAGCAATATAGAGGTTTCTCAAAAAGTTAAAAAGCTTTATGATCCAGCAATCACACTACTGGGCATTTACCTAAAGAATAAAGAACACTAATTCAAAGGAATACAAACACTCCTGTTTATTGCAGCATTATTTATAATAGCCAAGATATGGAAACAGCCCAAGTGTCCAGTAATTGATGAATAAAGTGATACACACACAAACACACACACACACACACACACACACAATGGATTTTTCAGCTCCTGAAAAGAATGAACTCTTGCCATTTGTAACAACATGGATGGAATTAGAGTATAATGCTAACTGAAGTAAGTCAGATAAAAACAAATACCATATGATTTCACTCATATGTGAAATTCAGACAACAAAACAAACAAGTGAAGGGGGAAAGATAAGAGACACAAATCAAGAAACAGACTCTTAATTACAGAGAACTGATGGTTACCAGAGGGGAGGTGGGTGGGGGATGGGGGAAATAGATGATGAAGATTAAAGCGTGTATTTCTCATGATGAGTACAGGGCGATAAACGGAATTTTTGAATCACTATATTGTATGCCTAAAACTAATAGAGCACTGTCTGTTAACTGGAATTAAAATGAAAACTTTAAAAAATGGCAAATGATTTTTTCCCATAACTAGTAAATCAGTATTCTAAGACTGTTCCACGCAATCATATTGAACATGGGAAGCAGAAACAAATGGATGCATTTATAGATGGAAAGCACTAACAAAACTTTTGGATTTAATTGGAAAAATAAAATCATCTTATCCTCTAAGGGTTAAGTCTTAAGTCATTTTGCATACGCATGTATGATGGATTTCAAAATATTAAACTATAAAATGTTAAAGATTTTAAAATAAGTTACAATTTTTATAAACACTTTCACCCTAATGTAAATTAGTTTTTTTAAGATTATTTTTCACCTAAGTTATATGTCCTTAAAAATAACCTTTAATGATTTTAAAGTATCTTAATTTTTAAAAAATACATGCCTATTCAAGCATGTCCAGTGAAGTTTATTTTTTAATACCAAGTGAAATTTAAATGGTAAAAGCTTTTATCCAGTTGACAAAGTTGACTCACTTTTTAAAAAAAATATGATTTATTTAGACTTATTTACTTATTTATTTGAGAGAGAGAGACAGAGAGAGAGAGAGAGTGCACAAGTTGGAGGGGAAGAGGGAGAGAGAGAATCTGAAGCAGATTCTACCCCGAGTGCAGAACCGGATGCTGGGGGCTTGATCTCCTGACCCTGAGATCACAACCTGAGCCTACACCAAGAGTCAGATGCTTAACCAACTGCACCATCCAGGCACCCCAAGATGATTCACTTCTTACCATGGATTCTTGACAATGGAATTATAAAACGTAGATTATTTCCTATGCTCAGAGAAAAGATCCCCAAAGTAACTATTTCACATAAATGTTTACATTTTTTAAGATTGTACTTATTTATTTGAGTGACTTGGGTGTGTGAGAGCATGAGCAAGGGGAGAGAGAGAGAGGAGAAGGAGGGGCAGACTCCCCGTTGAGCAGAGAGCCTGACAGAGGGCTCAATCCCAGGACCCCAGGGTTCACGACCTGAGCCAAAGGCACCTGTTTAACTAACTGAGCTACACAGGCACCCCAACGTTTATTATTATTTAAAGAAGGTAGGGGAGGGAGGAAAAAAAGATAACTATGAATACCTAATCCACTATATTAAAAGAAAAAATTTCCCAAATTTGTTTTATCTTCCCATGCCAAGTTAGACTTTTAGATATTTAAGTGCAAAGTTTTAATTGAGTTAAAAATGAACAAGGTATGAATTCATGGCAAAGTTTTAAATACAAATCCTTAACCCAGAATTTGTAAGTTGTCCAATGCACACTAGCTGAATTGAGAGCAAGCAAACCTTTCTAAGCTATATTGTCCTTTTCTGTGCTCTCCAGTCTATATATAGACTGGTACCCAAAAGAATGACTCTGTCTTATTTGCAAATGGACTTTGTGAGTAAGACAAGAAACACCTTTCAAGGTAACACTTCATAAGCCTCAATGGGAGGACAATGACCTTTGACTACCACTGGGATGTAGACACTGGTTTCCTTTGGTTTATCCCATGAGAGGACCAAGCTGTGTTAGGAGAGGACTTTCATCTCATTCACTAAGCCACAAAAAGACCCTAAAAGTATTTCTTGCCTATCTTGACACTTTCCTCACCAACCCAGGCTCCGACCAAAGAAGCTATCAAGATGTAGATTGTTCCAAACTCTCTCAGTTGGGAGCAACTTGGTTTCCCAAGAGGCATTTAGCAAAGTCTGGAGGAAAACTAAGGAGGTTGCTCCTGGTGTCTAGGGATGGAAGCCAAGGACACCAATACTTATCTTAACAAAGCACAGGCTGGCCCCCAACAACAAAAATTGTTGACTAGTGACACTGCAAGTGTCACTAGTGCAGAGGTTGGAGAAGCCTTAAAGCAAACCAAATGGAGGGGAAAAAGTTAACAGAAGACCTCGTCACCTCAAATGCCCCAAGGACAATAAATTTAAGGCAAATTCCAACAGTCCAGTCAAACACAATGGACTCTCCTCCCTGCCTTGTCAGATGACTCCTTGGAAGGATATTGAGCACTTACTATTGTGATAACCTCTTTTAATGGCCTCATATCTCTCAGAGAAACAGCCCAACTGTGGGTACAATTTAAAAAATGCATTTGCAATTTTCTTGTAAATGACTTCAGCACCACGCCCTACAGAGGAATCCTGGTGTGAGAGGGTTTTAAAAAGCAGTTGCTGCTTTAAGAGAAACCACCACACCAAAAACAATGTCTTATTTTGCTACCACGACTTGACAATGATTTCTTTTACTCTGAGGCTGAATATTTTCTCTAAAACATTCAAAGCACAGACCATAATTTATAAGTATGAAATATCTCTGCCAGCTCTCAAGTTCAGCTTCTGAAATTGCTTTGTTTTAAATATTTTTTATTGTGGCCTTTCACACCAAATGAGATAGGAGTGGCCCACTGATGATCTCGAAGCTGATGATAACCTTGATTCTGTCATGCAGACAGGTAAAGAAAGTATTATTCCCATATGGGCATTTGTCCAAATGATTTCTTCAGCTTTAATTTTTAAGTGGTAAACACAGAGTATGGACGATTTATCAGAAAGCATTCTAACAATGCAGAAATACATAGCATAAAAAGTGAAAAATCACCCCCAATCACATTCTTTGCCACATACACAGTATATTAGGTGGTTTGACAGGCTTATAATTTTTCATTTTAAAAAGGTTTTTGAAGAGGAAATATACGGAAATCTTTCAAAATTCACAAGTTATCTAAGGGTGTATTGGAAAAACTATGTCTCCTCCCTACCCTGTTTCCAGCAAGTCAGTTCCCCTTCCTAGGGGCAATTTCTATTATCATTCTGTATATTTGTATACATGTATACATTCTGTATATTTGTATACATTCTGTATATTTGTATATATGTATTCTTCCTGTAATAGTTCATGCTTCTATGGATATGTGTGTGTTTAATTTAAGCTACCATTCATTGTTCACTTGATGTCTAAAGTGCCAAGAAGTTTACATGATCCTGTTTGTTCTCCATATCAATTCTGAGAGTTAGAAAATAAGTATTTAAGAAACATGATATTATAGAATATATAAAATTTTATAGCTCAAAAATGGTTACATATCAGTAAGTTATATGGTTGGTTCTAACGTAAGTGGGAGATTTCTATTTTCTAAAGGAAGAATAGAGAGTCTTCTATCTACAGAACATCTTAAACAGCATAGCTGAGATGGCAAGAAAGCAAAGGAAATCCCCAGAGGGGCAAGTACAAATTGGGAAATGAAATCAGCACTAAATCCTTGAGGGCTAGAGGTAGTTCATAAGAGACTGAGGGATGAAGCCTTGGGACCCATAAACAAAATGGAGGGCTCAAAGGAAATGGAATTGAAACTGGTCAAAAACCAGATCTTCGAATAACTAGATCCTCAGTAAAAGGGAAATTTAGGACAAAAAACATCTTTCTTTTAGCACACATAGGCGATAAAATAACTTATCTTTCTCTTGCCCTTAGCTCCACATAGAGAAAAGGGCTTCCCTGAGAATTGACTCCCTGGAGCATTTTTTTACCCCTGGAGTTTGAGATTCAAATCCAGGCTTCCTGACAAGAATGAGAAATTCCAACTAAGAAAGTGGTATAAAACAGCTTTAGTCTGGCAAAACGTCTGAGTGGTCTGACAGAAGAAAACACAAAATCACTTTAGAGAGAAACTCTTCAACCCAGATCAGAAAATAGTCCCACAGGTAAAGAAAGCCCCACTTTCCACAAAATAAGAACACAAGAAAATAAGACGCTATGGAAAAAATACGTAAAACAAATAGAACTTCAAATGGACTTGAAATACATGATCACTGTTCTCAACGGGAATTTAAAGAGCGGACTAGACACCACTGACTAGAAAATCCTGGAAATCAAAGATGTTGCTGAGGAAAGGTAAAGAGGGAAAATACAAGAGTATAAGGCAAATGGAGGATAGAAAGAGAAGGTTCATTATGTGCTTAAAATAAATTTTAGATTGTGTCAATATTTAAAGAAATAATGACCGAGAATTTCCAGAATTAATGAAAGACAAGAATCTTCATGCTCAGAAAAATAGGAGTCCCAAGTAGGATAGAAACCTACATGTATTACAGTGAAATTGCTAAAAATCAAAGACAAAGATCTTACAAATAGAAATTTTCTTAAAAGTTCTGTAATTTGGTGGAGTAGCCAGAGTAACTCCTGAATTATTCTCAGCCTACATGGAATTCCCTATTTACTCTATTTATTTACTCTATTCCAAACCCAGCTTTTAGTTTTTATTCTTTTTAAACTCTAAACATATTATTCATTCACTCAAATGTTTATTGAACAACAACTGTGTGCAAGGCAGTAGCTCTAGGATAAAAACAGAAGAAACCTTCCATAAAATAAAAGAATGAGAAAGAGGACTCCTATTATTTAGATACAAACACTGATACAGCCCAGGGGTCCGCATGGTTTCTGCCTGGTCATGCACGGACTTCGATTGTTAAACACACTGTAGCTTCTTCCTGAAATCATCTCCTGAACTCTTCTACACCCAGCCTAACAAATCATATTTTTGGCAGAAATGGGGAGGTGGTGGATATTAAGGTGGATGAACATTTGACTTTCTAGCTCAGTGAGATGTGCTTTAATGATTTAGTTTCTTTTGGTTGAAAATGGTTTCTCTCCTCTTCCACGTTTATGTCACATTGTCAGGAACCCCTAGGTTATTCTAGTCCTACCTTCTCCTCCTGTTTTGGCCTTGGTAGTGTCAAAACAAAACAAGCAAAAAAAAAAAAAAAATAGATTTACCGGAGACTTCAGTAAAGAACCATATAATTTGTCTCTGAGCCACATTCAACTTAGTCTAAAAACAGTGATTCTACCTATCTTTCATAACATGCATCAGGTAAAAATTACCCTGAATTTGTATAGGTATACATGTTTTTAAACTTTCATGTGTATCTTAAAATTCAAATATGTCTATATATACACATTTGTAAAAATTAACAGTTTAATAAAATATACTTAAATTAGGCTTTATAAAGTGGGGTATGGACCAAAATTTATAATTTTACAGTGTAAGGAGGCAGTGAAAATTAGACGATGACAACAAAAAATATTAAACTAATCAGTTCCTTTGTAAAAGCCAAACCAGTCACCTAGAAGTAAATTATTGTTTTTAATTTATGTTTATAAACTATTTTATTGTGAATACATCACAGAGAGTAAAGGTATGTAACTGTATAAATAAAATAAAAATCTTAACAACCTTATGTTCATCATTCAGCTTAAGAAAGAAAACATTACCAATATTTAAGTCCACTGAGCATCCCTTTGTGGTAGCATGCCATATTCTCCTCTCTAGAGGGGCTCACTATCCTGGATTTTGTGATAATATTTCTGTTCTTTCTTTTCTTTTCTTTTTTTTTTTTTTTTTTAAAGATTTTATTTATTTATTTGAGACAGAGAGAGAGAGACAGCACAAGCAGGGAGGAGGCTCAGAGGGAGAAGCAGACTCTTTGCTGAGCAGGTCCAGGGCTTGATCCCAGGACCCTGAGATCATGACCTGAGCTGAAGGCAGATGCTTAAATGACTGAGCCACCCAGGCGCCCTAATCTCTCCATTCTTTTTTTTTGTATTTTAATCATACATGTGTCCATGAATACTAGATTTGCTTATTTTTGAACTTTATATGAATAGAACTACATTTCTGTATTATTCTGCTGTTTGCTAGTTGAACTCAAAATTGTTTGTTTTCCAGAAATTAATTTCTGTCAGTCTATATGGCTGTAGTTCATTTTTACTACATCACGATATTTCACTGTATGATTATATTACAATTTATTCTTTCAGTGGACAATTGAGCTCTTTCTAGGATTTGCTGATATTATGAACAATGCTACCACGGACACTCTTGGACCTATTTTCTGGGACACACATGAAGAGATCTGGAGAATTACTCAGGTAGGGGATATGGGCATATTCAATTAGACTGGTAAATAAATTGTTCCTCAGTTTATACACCCATCAGCTTTGGGATTTTCTATAGTTCAGTGTCCTTCTCCTCACTTGGTATTGTCAGACTCCCGCCCCGCCCCCATTCTGGGGGCTGTGAAATATTATGTCATTATTTAAATGTTCACTGGTAGTAACAAGGTAAAAATATTTTGGCGATTTGGGTAATTCTGTAACTTGTATATCCCTTTGTATTATCTATGTCATCGTGGATAATTATTTCCTTTCGTTCCTATTCTAATGCCATTTTTCCCTTATCACCTTAAGAGCTCCAGGGCATTATTGAACTCTAGTGATGATAGTGAGTGTGCTTATACTATTACCTACTTTAGAGGTAATGTTTTCAGCATTTCACTGCTAAATATGTATTATCTTTCCACATACATTAATGAATTTGACCCATAGCTTTTCTTTTTCTCTTTGTGGTTTTGGTATAAAGTTATACCCTAAAACCAGTAGTGGATTATATCCTTTTAAAATATTCTTCTAAGGAGTTTACATAAAATCTGATCTTTTCTTTGAATTGGAGAAAGCATGTTGAATACAAGTAGAACTGTCCTATAAAACCATCTTTCGGGGGGAAAATGATTAGAAATTTAATTTCTTCAATGGCTGTACACTATTTATATTTCTTATTGTTGAATCTGTTTTAGTAATTTGACCACTTCACACGTTTACAAATCTTTTGGTGCTCTCTGCTTGATTTCTGCAGCATCTGTAGTTTCATCTACCTGTTTCTCTTCCCAAATTCTTTTTCTGTGTCTTTTTAGTTTCCTTGTCAGCTTGTTGATTTTTTTTTTTAATTTTTACCCTGCTTGCTCTAGTCAATCTTTTTTATTTCACTATTTTTTACCTTTATTAATTATGCTCATCTAATTTGTTTAGATTTACTCTATTTTTTCTTTTTATAACTTCTCAAGGTTAGACGTTTAGCTCCTGAATGTCTTCTTCATACAAGTACCCAAAGCTCTTGAACTCTTTTCTCTTAGCTCCAAAATCACCTTTCTATACTTTGCTGTGTATCCCTGGGACTCTTCAAATAACGTTTCCATTCAATGAGGGGACCCCCTGTGTATTCCAACAGCTGCTAAAGGGAGACAAGAAGACTGGAGGAAGGAGAAGGAACCTGCTACTTCTCTTTTTGCTTCCTGTTCCTGCTAAGAGCAGTCCAGCAATGTTTCTTCACTTTGACAGCGGCATTTCCGGTTCCGGTTTGCCAATTTACTACAGCGCAGTAGTCAGCCACACTCTCTCCACAGACACCAGCACCAGCTGACTGGCCCCAGTCTCGCATCTGCAGGGCTACTTTCTCTGTACCCCTAAAACACAGCACTAGCTTGGTAGCTCTCTCTCATCAGAGCCCTGGGTCCTTCCTAGCTCTGCAGTCTCCAAACTGTTAGATTCCAGAAACCGTAACCTCTTCCTTCTTTTCCCTCAGCGCTAGGAGCAGCAGATGCTACAGTACAGTAGCAGATACTGCACTTATCTCTGTTACCTCACTGGTCCCCCTTCGCTTCTTCAGCAGTAGTGTCCAAAGGCTATAACTAGCAGCACTGAATAATCGATGCAAAAACGGGGTATTCAGTGTCAGATGTGGTTATCATGGCACACACTGGTAAAGATGCTGCTTTCCCAGCCGTCCAGACAATGTGGAAAAGCTATTTCTCTATCTAGGTTTGGTCATTTAAATGAAGCTGGTAATCCTGGAAAAACCTGTCTTAGTTGTGTGTGTGTGTGTGTGTGTCGTTTTTAAATGAACACCACACAAATTATGTGTATGGTTTCTATGTAAATTTGTGACATAAAATATTTAAAATGTTACAATATTCTGGCCAATGTTTTATTTATGTTCAATAAACATAAATATTTAATGTAGTAAAATAACAACATTTTAGGCCTGAATATATTCATATTATGGCATGAAAGGTTAAGTTTTTCTCTGAAGAATATTTAGAGAGAGAATAGGAATGAGTGAAAAAGTACCTTAACAAACCTGATAGCTATTTCTCATCACATTAACATTAGTTCTTTTATGTTCTAATAAAGGACAGTAAGATAATTTGCCATTTTTAAAAATTTCATTTGGCCTTTGTTTTGCAATTTAATCTATTGAATTCTTCCAACTTAATTCATTGGGCAACTATCTTTAAAAAATGTTTTACGGGGCGCCTGGGTGGCTCTCAGGTCATGATCCCAGGGTCCTGGGATCGAGCCCCGCGTCGAGCTCTCTGCTCGGCAGGGAGCCTGCTTCCTCCTCTCTCTCTGCCTGCCTCTCTGTCTACTTGTAATTTCTGTCTTTCAAATAAATAAATAAAATCTTAAAAAAAATGTTTTACTAGCTGAATTATTTTCACCTTCTTTAATAATGTACTGTGAGTGGTATCTGAAGGCTGAGTTAGGAATACCTCCAATGCCAAACCCCTCGTATGTAAGAAAAAAAAATTGGTTGCAAGTGTCAATAGAAATGATGTGTGAAATGACAAACTATTCAGTTGCAACACTGTGGAAATGGAAACTATATAATTGAAGAAAACTCTGCTCTTTCACACATCTCTCACATTTTTGAGCTTGTCAGGAAAAGCTGCATTTTCTGAAGATATAGTGGATTTATGTAGTTTTTCAAAATAAAATGAACTTGGCTAGCACTTTGGAGAGAGCTATGTCTAGGGTCATGTCTGAGAAAAAAATTAAAAATCAGAATGTCCATCCAAAAGACTGATTACTAGTAATGAGACTGAATCAGTAATCAGTAAAAAACTCCCAAGAAATAGTAAATCCAAGACTAGATGGCTTCATTGGTGGATTCTATCAAACATTCAAAGAATTAATACCAATTCTTTTCAAATTCTTCCCAAAATAGAAGAGGCAGGTATTCTTCCAGACTCATATTCTGAGGCCAACATTACCCTAATACCAAAACCAGATGAAGATGCCAAAAGAAAAGTACAGGTCAGTGTCTATGATGAACACAGATGCAAAAGTCCTCAAAAAAATTATTACCAAACCAGTAGTGTGTGTAATAGTTATTCTTAAACTTCAGTATTTAGTATTCTTAAACTTTAGTGATTGCCCATATATATATATATATATATATATATATATATATATAGTTGGGGCCAATAGTATGTGTAATAGTTATTCTTTTTATTTTATTTTTTTCAGTTTTCTGAAATTCATTGTTTATGCACCATACCCAGTGCTCCATGCAATACACACGGGCCAAAATAATAATATAAATAAATAAATAAATAAGCAATCACATATGCCTTAATTGAAGTAACCCAGGAAAGTCTCCTTAGCAATTGTCCAGAGCTCCTCTGTATACTGGAAAACACTGGGGCCTCTTCTCTTTTAAAATATTCCAGAATCCAAACTCTTGTACTAGTGCAGACTGATCTCCCCCCAGATCTGTCACTGAAATGTACTCCAGCTTCACATGATCACTGCCAAGCTGCTTACATCATAACCCTCTAACAGTCAAAAGACATTATAGCCTAAAAATTTTGATGGTACAATTGGATTCAAGGAGATTATGAGGAAAGGAAAGGAAACAGGCTGCAACCCTAGGAGGCCTGGAAAGAAAACAAGGATCGAATATGATAGGGACTCGGTTACCTAACAAGGAGAGGCTTGGTCATAAGGGACAGGTCTGGAGTCCAGTTACAGGAACAGAGTTAAGGACAGGTTGGCAAAGAGTCACTTGATTTAGAGCCTCTGCATACCTCTGAGTTGACACATAAGCCAAAGTGACATGAAACCTTAACACATTTGAGAAGAATAGGAGGAAGAATCTCTTTACTGTTTGATTTTGACTTTCCACAAGTGGATGGCTTATTTAGTACTGTATCCCTTCCCTTGTTAATAAAATAATCCTTATGTCTGAAAAAAGAAAATTACCAAACCAAATTCAACAATACCTTAAAAGGATCATCCACAATAATCAAGCAGAATTTAGTGTATGGATGAGAGGATGGTTTAAAACCCACAAATCAAAGTAATCCATCACATTAACAAAATGAAGGATAAAAATCATATCATCTCAACAGATGTACAAAAAGCAGTTAACAATATTCAATATCCGGGGCGCCTGGGTGGCTCAGTGGTTTAAGCTACTGCCTTCAGCTCAGGTCATGATCTCAGGGTCCTGGGATCGAGTCCCGCATCGGGCTCTCTGCTTGGCGGGGAGCCTGCTTCCTCCTCTCTCTCTCTCTGCCTGCCTCTCTCCCTACTTGTGATCTCTATCTGTCAAATAAATAAATAAAAATCTTAAAAAAAAAAACAATATTCAATATCCATTCTTGACAAAAACTCTCAATCAAGTAGGTATAGAGGGAATATGCCTCAACATAACGAAGGCCACATACAACAAATCCACAGCTAACATCATATTCAACATTGAAAAGCTGAAAACTTTTCCTCTGAGAAAAAGACAAGGATGCCCACCCTCACCACTTTTACTCAACATAGTACTCAAAGTCCTAGCCATACCAATTAACCAAGTCAAAGAACTAAAAGCCAAACAAGTTGGGAAAGAAGTAAAACTGTCAGTGTTCGCAGATAACATGATAATATATACAAAAAACCTTTAAGACACTATAAAAAAACTATCAGAATAAAGAAATTCAGTCAAGTTGCAGGATACAAAAATCAATGTACAATATTGCATTGTTTCTATCCACTAATATTGAACTATCAGAAAAAATTTTAAAAACAACCCCATTTATATCATATTACATCAAAAAGAATAAAAAACTTAGTAACTTTAACCAAGGGGGTGAAAGTTCTGTACACTGAAAACTGTAAGACATTAATTAAAGAAATTGAAGATGACGCAAATAAACTGAAAGATATTTTGTGCCTGGGGATTAGAAGAATGTTGTTAAAATATCCGTATTACCCAACGCAATCTACAGAATCGAGGTGATCCCTATCAAAATTCCAATGGCATTTTTCACAGAACTAGAATAATCCTAAAACGTGTATGCTACTGTAAAAGACCTTGAATAAACAAACCAATCTCGAGAAAGAAGAACAAAGCTGGAGGCATCACATTCCCTGACCCTGAACTTTATTACTGCTAATAATTAAACTAGTACCATACTGACATAAAAACAGAGATATAGATCAATGGAACAGAATAGAGAACGCAGAAAAACCCAAGCATATGTGGTCAATTTACAACAAAAGAAGTCACGGATACACGAGGGGGCAAGAACAGTCCCTTCAATAAACAGCGTTGGAAAAATTGGACAGGAACATGCAAAAGAGGGAAACTGGACCACTTTCTCCATCATACACAAAAATTAACTCAAAATGGATGAAAAACTTCGATGTAATACTTGAAACCTGAAGCCATAAAGAAAACAGGGGCGGGTAAGCTCCTTGACATAGGTCTTGGCAATGATCTTTTGAATCTGACACCAAAAACAAAAGCAACAAAAGCAAAAATATACAAGTGGGATCACAAACTAAAAAAGCTTCTGCACAGCAGAAGAAACCAGGAACTAAAGGAAAAGGCAATCAACTGAATGGGAGAAAAATTTGCAGATCATTTATCTCCTAAGGTGCTAATGTTCAAAACATATAAAGAAAACATACAACCCAACAGCTAGAAAAACGAAGCAAAAAAACCAAAAAAGCTGATTGAAAAATGGGAGGAAGATGTGAATAGACATTTTCCCAAAGACGACATACAGATATCCCACAGGTGCATGACAAGATGCTCTACAATAGTCATCTGGCAAATGCAAATTACAACCACAATGAGATACTACCTCACATCTCTTAGGATGGCTATTATTGAAAGATAAGAAAAAACAAGCGTTGGCAAGGATGTGGAGTAAAAGGAAACCTTATGCAGTGTTGGTGGGTATGAAAACTGGCACAGCCACTGTAGGAAACAAGATGGAGGTTCCTGAAAAAATTGAAAAATACCAGATGATCCAGCAATTCCACTTCTGCATATCTACCAGAAGAAAAGGAAAACGCATGCACACTCATGTTCACTGCAACATTATTTACAATGGCCAAGATATGGAAACAACCTAAGTGTCCACTGATTGATGAATGGATAAATTGTAATATATATAATATATGCAATAGAATATTCAGCCGTAAGAAAGAAAGCCTGCCATTTGCAACAACATGGATGGACCTTGATGATGTTATGCAAAGTAAAATAAGTCAGAAAAGGACGACTACTATATACTTTTCTTATATGTAGAATCTAAAACAGAAAAAAACTCATACATACTGAGAAGAGATTGGTGGTTGCCAGATACAGGGGTAGGAAAAATGAGTGAAGCAGGTATTTTTGTTTTTACTATAAATAATTTTTTTAAAAAAGTCTTTTTCTGACACAGAGGCACTCTCAACAGGAGATTTAATAAGCTTTCTTCACAACCATATAGGAGATTACCTCATCCTGTATATTTCCTTCTAATTATAATTTCCTTCATTTTTCAAGTCTAGGAGAAAACTTCCCTATTTCCTACCTGATGGCAAACACTACCCAAAACTGGTTGAAGCTTGGATAGCTAGTAAGGTACATAATGAAGCCCAACCTTCCCAGTACTGTAGTGACACATAATATTTTCTGGTGAAGGTAATATGAAAGCAATGTAGAACTCCAGTATTTGTTCTGTGATCACTGTGGTGTGCCTGGATTTTAAAAATTCAAACTGAGACACATAGCTGGAAACATGCATACATCCACACACCATCACAGCCTTGCTTGTAGTTTTATTATATATATATATTTTTTTTCCATAAGTAGGTTTAGTATGAGTAATGGGGAGGAGAAATAATATATATATATGTGTGTGTGTGTATATATATATATATGTGTATATATATATATATATATATATATATATATATTCCATAAGTAGATTTAGTATTAGTATTTAGTAGATTAGTATGAGTAACGGGGAGGAGAAATAATATATATATATATATTCCATAAGTAGATTTAGTATGAGTAATGCGGAGGAGAAATAACTCCTCTATGCAATCCTTTGAACACATAGCTCTATTTGATCCATGTAATGAAGTAATTATGAAGGAGTTTATTTTGTATTTTAAAAGTAGGATCTATGAGGACAAGGAAGAAAATGTTACTCTGTATCAACAAGAAAATAAAGCTTCAAAGACATAAACAGCATATGCACAGGGGTAAGCTGTGGGTGTCTGTGGGAAAGCAGAACAGATTTATGTTAATGCGCTATCTCCAGGCAAAAGCCTTCATTCCATCATAAGAAACTAGTGCGAACTTTTATTACATTAGAAGCCCTGTTTATCAAAACAAACACACACAAATAAATATCCTATTTCTAAAATGTACATGTTTCCAGATATTTCAACTAACTCACAATGGCTTAGTCACAACTCCTGCTAACAGAAATTCCAATCATTTTACACCCTGATTTTCTGGGTTATTTTGCCAGGAGCTTAGCATGAAAAAAAATATGTATTTAAATAATCATATGTAGAGTATATAGAGCTTTAATGTTTAGTTTAAAAATTTTTTTTTATTGTTCCCCATAATGAAACCTTTGTATCTCATTTTTTTGTTGTGTTGCTTTTTACTACAAATTCGTAGATTCACATGAAAAGCCTTAAAACCCACCTGTGATCTTGAATTTATATCTAGATTCTTGCTTGTAAAACTTGGCCCAAGTTATACTGGTATCAACAAGAGGCTTTAGGAGAAATCCTTCAACTGGGATCGTATGCACACTGAAAAAAGATGTCGCTAGAAATCAAGTTTAACTTTTTTTCTGAGGTTTACGCCTATGGTCTTGGCTGTCCTAAACATTAACATTTACCTACTGATTCATGACATGCAAGCAGAAGTTGGAGGGCAACCCATTTTGAACGAAGAAGCTATAGAGGGCATTGGTTCAGGAGACCCCTTAAAGCCCCTAAAATGAGCCTAAACATACCTCCGGACATTCACTGAACCACCATGGGCTCTTTTTCTGCCACTTGTGAATGGCAAATGGGTTTAGCAATTGTGGCTTTATCTGTTTAGAAAGTCATGAACAAAAATATTTGGCATCTTTCCCAGAAGAAAATGTTTGCATGATGCAACAAATGAGCATATAATGCTGGCAAAATTCCTGGGAGAGTTAGTTCTGTCTGAGCATTATGTTGTCTGTGTGTCGTGGGATCCGTTTCCAGCATGCCCTGCTAAATGAGGTTTGGCACAGACTGTTCTCTCACAGCTTCGCAGTTTCACTCCGGGGAAGTAGGCTGCCACTTCCTCCCTTCCAATCCCAGTCTCCCAGTCCAGAGCTCCTCAGAGACTTGAAAAAAAGAAAACCTACAGAGAGCTCAATTCAATGGGGATGCCTAAAATTGTTCAAAGTTATTTTTAATAAAAAATAAAGGGGAAGTAGAAGAGGCCTTTAATATCTCTCAGTTTCTATAAGTTTATGCCTATTTTCAAAGGGCCTAAATTCTCTGCAGAGAAGGAAGTCAACAAGGTTTTTGTTACGTGTTTCAAGCAAGGATGTCAACTTTCGCTGGGAATACTCAACTTCTTGAAGTATTTAATTCACCTTATCTCTACAGTGCCTAGAGCTGTGCTTTGCTCAATAAGCACTTGGAGGTAGGGTGAAGAACAGGGCTGAAGGGTGCAATGCTGTTTCCCTTCATCCATAGAGTGAAAACCTCTATGTGAGGCATCATCTTCAACCCGAAAGCAAGGCAGAAAAGCTTTTCTACCCTATTAAGGTAAGAGGAAGGTAGTTCTCTGAGTCCTGGAGAAATGTAGAAGGGTATTTATTAATTATTAAAACAAAAATTTTTTAATTATTTAAAATTATTTATTAATAACAATTTATTTATAATTATTTAAAATTAATTATTAAAATAAAAAAATAAAAAATTAAATTTATTAATTTCCAAGAGACCGACTAAGGTCCTTTTTTTTTTTTTTTCAAGTATTTTTTATTTATTTATTTGACAGATAGAGATCACGAGTAGGCAGAGAGGCAGGCAGAGAGAGAGAGAGAGAGGGAGGAGGAAGCAGGCTCCCCGCGGAGCAGAGAGCCTGATGTGGGGCTCGATCCCAGGACTCTGAGATCATGACCTGAGCCGAAGGCAGAGGCTTTAACCCACTGAGCCACCCAGGTGCCCCTAAGGTCCTTTCTTTTAACAAGTAAATTGTTCTGAGATTCCACAATTCAAATGACTGTCAGAGCATGGCCAGCAGGTTTCAAAGAATGCAGATGTATTTAACTTTTAGTCTCAGAGAAAACAAAAATAGATCAAACAGGAGACTTTTACCGCTAATTCTATTGTAAAATTCTATTGTAAAATAGTAACTTGACAACAAAGAAAAATGATCCTCTAGCTGGCCTCACCTTATTGAAAGAATGGAGGGATTTATTCATCCTCTTGAGGTAATGAATAGGTGTAAAGAATACATCCTAACAAAGGGAAAGGGCCCAGGTGCTATTTAAATGCTGACAAGCATGCAGCCTCTAAGGGCAGGAAGTGAACAACCTCTCTGCTCATGATGGACAAATAAACAGTTGCATATCAATAAATTTCACCTAATTGGATCTCCTCTTTATTGTAATAGGAAGCAGGGGTTATTAGAACTAGTATTTCTTTACTCACACAGTATCTACAGACTGCAGAGAACTGGAGAAGAGCTCAACAGCGAAAACCACACTCCCTGGACAAGAGCACTCTTCGCTGGTATTTGCGATCACGAAAACAGATGTGTAATTAGGACACTCACACAATGGAACACAACCAACAATGACACACTCATCAGAGGAGAAAATGCATTAAGTGGATTGTGGGAGACTGCCACCAATGTTCTGCCTACTTTGAACTCGTCTGAAATATTGGACAGTCCCTGAACTTGTGTTTTTATTTCTAAAGTTCAGATGATAGGATTTGCGCAGTAGAGATGCGAGATCCAAACTTTACTTTGATTGTATCCCTGCTGCTAAGTCTGCTGCTAAGTTTTGGTTGTGACACAGAATTAAGTTCACAATTAAGTGTCAGATTCTCCCTCACATTCCCAGAAAAAAAAAAATACATATATGTATATATAAAATATAATAATATAATGTATATATAGATATACAGTCACTCATCCAGTTGTTCTACTTGTAGAAGGGGATGGGGCCAAAGCCTATGACCAGCTGAGTGCAGATGCTTCACTTTGGGAGTATATGCTTCCTGTTAGGGACACCCACGTTTTTGCTTTGAACCTACCCCTTACCTCCAAACTAGTTCTCTAGTTTCTAGATTGTGCTCATGCTGATCTGGGTACAGTCCTGTTTTCACCTTTTCCATAAAACTTTCTCTTCCCCAGCAATGCTCTCAAAAGCATGCATATTTCAAGAACGGATTTGGCACTCTCAAGGCATTTCTTACTGCCTTCCATCACAGAGAACTACACACATGTATTAGCTTTAAGCCCACTGAGGACAAGTCTTTGTTTTCTGAAAATCCTAAAATCCTTACTACCTAGTCAGTCTCTTAAACATGAAAGAACAGAATCAGTGTTGGATAAATACTCAGGCATTTCACTTTACAAAACATTCTCCAAAGTAATTTAGATTTCATTTAAAATACATTATAGTAAACAGAACACACATTCTTCTCAAGTGCAGGGGGGTTATACTCTATGACAGATCACATGTTAGGCCATAAAACAAGTCTCAATAAATGTAAGAAGACAGACATACTAGGAAGTCTTCTTACTGCCTGTAAGTAGACTTAAAAGAAGACAGGCCAGTCCTCTTTTCTAACTGCAACTTTATGAAACCAGGAATCAACTACAGGAAGTAAAGTAGGAAAAACACTAGCAAATGGAGACGAAGCAACACGTTACTCTCCAACCAAATGGCCAATACAGAAATCAAAGAGGAAATTATAAAGTATCTTAAGACAAATAAGAATGAAAATACAATGTTTCAAAATTTATGGGATGCAGCAAAAGCAGTTAGTTTTAAGAGGGAAGTATATAGTGACACAGATCTACCTCAAAAATTAAGAAACATTTCAAATAAACAATTTAACCTCACACCCAAAGGAACTAGAGAAAAGAACAAACCCCAAAGTTAGTAGAAGGAAAGTTGGTTCTTTTATTATTATTTTTTTAAAGTAATTTTAAAAAGTACCCTAACAAGAGGCTCAAACTCACAACCCTGAGATCAAGAGTTACATGCTCTACTGACTGAGCCAGCCAGGTACCCCCCACACTGGTCCTTTAAAAAAATACACACTTTTAGAAAAACTATCAAGAAAAAAAGACAGATGGCCCCAATGAAATCAGAAATGAAAGAGAAGTTGCAATCAATACTACAGAAATACAAAGGACCATAAAGACTACTATGAACAATTATACACCAACGAATTGGAGCACCTAGAAGAAATGGATAAAATCTTAGAAATATACAATCTGCCAAGACTAAATAAATCAGAAATAAAAAGAAAATCTAAACACACCAATTAGTAGTAATAAGTTGAATCAGTAATCAAAAAAATTAAAAGTCAAAAAGAAAGAAAACGCTTAACAGGCTTATACCAAAGGCTTCACAGATGAATTCTACCAAACATTTAAAGAATAATTACTACCTATTTTTCTCAAGCTATTCCAAAAAGTTTAAGAGGAAGTAATGCTTCCAAGCTCATTCCACAAGGCCAACATTATCCTGATCCTAAAACCAGACAAAAACACTACCAAAAAAAAAAGTTACAGGCCAATATCCCTGATGAGCATAGATGCAAACATCTTCAACAAAATATTAGCAAATCCAGTTAAAAATACATTAAATGGATCATGTTCCACGACCAAGTGGGATTCATTTCAAGGACACAAGTGTGGTTCAGTATTTGCAATCAATCAGAAAGATAAACCACATTACCAAATGAAGGGTAAAAATCATATGATTACCTCCAACGGACACAAAGAAAGATTTGACCAAATGCAACATCGTCAATGATTGAAAACAAAACAAAACAAAACACCTCAACAGAGGGAATGAGGGAATGTACCTCAACATGAAAAGGGCCATATATGCCAAACCCACAGGTAACATCACACAGTGAAAAGTTGAAAAGTTTTCCTTTAAGATTAGGAACAAGACAAGGACACCCTCCTTTGTCACTTTAGTTCAACACAGTATTGGAAGTTCTACCACAGTAATTAGATAAGAAGTAAAAGGCACCTGCATTGGAAGAAGTGGAACTGTCATTATTCACAGATGACGTGACACTGTATATAGAAAATCCTAAAGTCTCCATCCCAGATCTAGTAGAATAAAGGAGTTTGGTGAAGTGGCAGGATACATCATTGACATACAGAAAGCTGTTGCATTCTTATTTTCTTTCTTTTAAGAACCTGCTATCAGAAAGAGAAATAAATAAAACAATCTCACTTCTAATTGCATCCAAAAGAATTAAAGACTTAAGAGTAGATTTAACCAAAGAGGTGAGAGACCTGTACTCTGAAAACCATAAGATGTTGATGAAAGAAACTGAAGATGATATAAATAGGACACAAGAAAAGATATACTGTGTTCATGGATTGGAAGAATGTTGTTAAAATGTCCATACCACCCAAAGCAATCTACAAATTTAATGAAACGCCTACCAAAATACTAATAGCATTTTTCATAGAACTAGAACAAAGAATCCTAAAATTGTGAAACCACAGAAGACTCTGAACAGCCAAAGCAATATTTGGAAAGAAGAACAAAACTGAAGGTATGATGCTTCTAGATTTCAAGCTATACTGCAAGGTATAGTAATCGAAGCAGCACAACATGGACACAAAAACAGACACAGATCAGTGGAACACAATCCAAAGCCCTGAAATAAACAGATGCTTATACTATCGATTAATCTACACCAAAGGAGGAAAGATATATAATGGGGGAAAAGACAGTCTCTTCAATAAATGGTTTTGGAGAAACTGGAAAGCTACATGTAAAAGAATGAAAATAGACCACTTACACCATATTAAAAAAAATAAATTCAACTGGGGCGCCTGGGTGGCTCAGTGGGTTAAAGCCTCTGCCTTCGGTTCAGGTCACGATCCCAGAGCCCTGGGATCGAGCCCCACATCGGGCTCTCTGCTCCGCAGGGAGCCTGCTTCCTCCTCTCTCCCTCTGCCTACTTGTGATCTCTGTCTGTCAAATAAATAAATAAAATCTTTAAAAAAAAAATTCAAGATGGATTAAAGGCTTAAATATAGAACCTGAAACTACAAATCTTCTTGATAAAAAACATAGGCAGTAAGTTCTTTGACATTGATCTCAGCGATGTTTTGTTGCATCTGTCTCCTCAGGCAAGGAAAACAAAAACAAAAATAAACAAATGGGACTACATCCAACTAAAAAAAGCATTTGCCTAGTGAAGGAAACCATCGATCAAGTGAAAAGGCAAGCTACTGAATGGGCTAAGATATTTGTAAGTCATGTATGTGATTAGAGTTAACATCCAAAATATCCAAGAAATTCCTAAGATTCGATATCAACAAAACAATTAAAAAATGGACCTGAATAGACATTTTCCAAAGATGACAGACAGATGACCAATAGGCACATGAAAAGGTGCTTAACATCCCTAAGCATAAGGGAAATGCAAACGAAAGTCACAACGATAGATCACCTTATTCGGGTTAGCAGGCTATTATCAAAAAGACAAGGAGCGGAGGAGGACAGAGGGCGGTGGCCCAGTACTGCAGGGAGAGCCCGAGGTGGCATTGGTGCCCAGCAGCTGCCAGTAGCCACACGAGTTCCCCGGGATCCAGCCCCTGCATGTGTGTGTGGCCCGTGGTGCAGGTGGTGCTGTGGGAGTAAGGCGCAGCCTCAACCATTTCGGGCAGGTGGCATCACAGGCGAGGTGCTCACCAAAGAGCTGGACCGGTGCATGGAATGGCTGAAGAGTGCCCGCAGCTGTCAGAGTCCAGGTCAAGAGCCTCTTCAAGAAGGCTAAAGAAACCCTGTCAACAGAATGCTACGTACAAGAGGTTCAATGTCCAGTCACCGTCTGTGGAGATGGGCAGGGACAATTTCACAATCTCAAGGAACTGTAGAGAATTGGTGGCAAATTGCCAGATACAAGCGACTTGCTGACACATAACATAGGGCATGCAGGATGTTCAGCAGCACCCCTGGCCTCGGCCCCCTAGATGCCAGGAGATACTTCTATGACTCCCATTGGGACAAAAAAATGCCTCCACATAGTCACCAGTGTCCCTGGGGAGAAAATTCCATTTCCTCGTGATTTCCAGATCAGCAGCAATGATATCAATCATGAGCCTTTTTAAAATACAAATTTTCAAGTCCACCTTGACCTGATGAACCGGAATCTCAGGGATGGTACCCAGGAACCTTCCACTTAACAAGCTCTCTAGATGGTTTTCATGTGCATTTTAGTTTGAAATCCACAGAGGCCTGGTCCCAGTGATGTAGGCCAGAGCTTGGACTTCTGCATTTTCATCAAGTGCTACAGGAGATCCTGATACTGACCAGAGTTTAAGAGCGACTAGAGCAGAGGTTACTACATTTGTTTGTATATTAGAATAACCTAGGGGGTCAGGAGGTGAGGCAGAGATTTTTGAAAATCTGAAAGCTCAGGTCACAGGCCAGATGGATTAAATCAGTCTTGGGGGCAGGGACACAGACCTCAGATTTGAAACTCAAGTATTCGCTGCTCATTAGAATCATCTGGGGGAGCTTTTGAAACTACTTGTGACTGGTCCATTTTCCTTAAATTGAACCACAACTCAAGTATCGGGGTTTTTTCCCTCTCCCGATACAATGTGTCAGATGATTCTAATGTGCATCCAGGACTAAGAACTACTGCTCCAAGTCTGCATAAATATTGAGAGGCAGAATGAAGTCATTAGGGATGCAGACCTTAGATTCCAACTGCTTGGGTCTGAATCCCAGGGTGACCTCTTCCTGTTTGATCTTGGGCAAGTTACTTGACCACATTAAGCTCCGGTTTCCTCTTCTGTCAAATGGGGAAGATGATAATGACACTTCCCGAGGGCCCTGTTGTAGGGATTAAATGAAATGACCCGTTCATAGTACTCATGTGGCATCACTGGAACAAAAGAAGCACTCAGCAAAATTTCTAATAATTTCTTAAAGCAAACTCTTAGGATGAGATTAAACATTAAGAGACAGATCTCTTTAGAGTTAGATATTTATAGGCAAATATGGCATTCTTACTCTAAGCAAGACAAACCTGCTGGTATCAGAGTTATGTTTCTAGGAAATGGGGTTTGGCTAAAAATTCTGGAAGCTGTAGATTTCAAAAATGCTATTTTAATATTGCCAATCATCCGGTAGCCATAAATAGAAGGCATGAGATGAAAGCACCTTTGTACTTGTACTGCCTTTCATGGATTTGCAAAGCAACTGACCACGGCCTTTCTCAGGGAGACTCTTTGAGGGTGTGTGATTGATGTAAGGTGCACATTCCCTAAAGCACCCCCATAAACTTCCTAGGGCACACGCCTAGTTCCCTCTGTCCTCCCACCAGCCGTTCCTTGCCTCTTTCGAGTTTCTCCCATTTTCATGAACTTTTGGATGCAAAGGACAAGGTTGACATTTTGGCAGAGAATCATGACATTCACAGAAGTGTCTCTCCATGGTAAATATAGCTCAGTAGAATCAGCATGTCCTAAGATATTTACAGATCTTGATGATCTTCTTCACTGTCTGCACAGAAAGTTTTACAGGTCTTAACAACTAATTGAAAATCAGAATTTACTTATACAATACCCATAAAAATAGGTTGATGTACGTGTGCAGGTCCTAAACATCAAACTCAAGTAAAATCAAGGCAAGTTCTGATAAGATTCTGTGTCACCTTATAATTCTATTTTGGCTTGCTATTATTTTCAACAGATTCTGCATCAGAGAACTTTAAGTCTATGTGTCAGCAAAGCACAGTAGAGTCTGACAGAAGGAGGTATGAATCCTGATCCACAACTTGCTGTTTATGTGTCCTTTGGTGAAGTTCATCTCTCAGGACTGTAGTTTTCTTATCATTTTCCTGATAGAGTTATTATGAGTATCAAATGAGATAAAGAGAAGATAACTCTGATGTCACTGTCCCCTCATCAACAAATCTATGTTCGAGACACAAACAATAGCAGGTATAGACAAGGAGCCATCACAATGTTTCGAATTCTGGAGAGTGTTTTCTGCATTTAAGCACTGAGGGAAAAGGAGTCTCCATGCGCCCAGTGAATCATCAAAGGATATAAAAATAATGACGAATATTGATTTTTTTTATTGGACAGATTTTGTGTCTCAAACATTAAATCAAGTCAAATTCGCTACTACCCTTTGCTTCTGAGAAATATCAAGTCCCTCTCCAGGTGATAGAATTGAAATACCCCTAACCATGGCAAATGCCTATGAACACACTTGAACTCCAGAGGGCTCATCAGGCCAGCTGTGAGAGTCATTTCCATGGTGTCATGGTGCTTTGCTGAGTGTTTCTGTTAACTCAATGTTCAAAGCAACAAATCCGGTTTTTAGTGTTTAAGAATGACATGGTGGGCGTAATGTTTGCTGTAAGCTCTTGGATATTTGTTATAACTGCAATAGACACTTCTGAGAGGTAGTTCAAAACTTGAGCCTGTGCTAGGTTAAAAGAGATTGGAGTCTTGGTCCGAAGTGTGTGGTCTTCGGACCAGCAGCTCCAGTAACACCTGGGAATTTTAGAAATTCCTGTGGAGTAGAGCCTAATGATCTCTCTTTCAATAAGTTGTCTACATCATTCCGATGTTCATTTAAGTTTGAAAACCACTGCTCTAATGCAATGCTTCCTAAATCTTGCTGTTCATCACTAATAATCACCTAGAAAGCTTGTTTAAAAACAATCCAAGTGGTGATCTCATGCCAACCCTCCAGATTCTGACTCAATTTGTTTTGGGACTAGGGAATACACATATTAGAAAGATGCCTCCAGATGATTCCATTGATTATCTGGGTTTGGAAACCACTTTATAAGTTATTAGGTTTCAGGGGCTCACACTGAGGAGGGGAGAGAAAGAAAGGGGGAGGATGGGAGAGAAATAGCAAGGACAGGAAGAACAGGAGCGGGGGAAAAGGGGAGAGAGGATTAAATAGTTTTTCTTTAAGTCCAAATATACTATCACTGACATATCTATAGTTAATATCATTTTCAGAAGTAGGCTTAAAGAACTTACATTAATGGCAAGGTGTTTAAATAAGGCCGAGGTTTAAAATTGCACATTTTCCTCTAGTTTTTGACTGAGATTTGACTCAGTCAAATTTACTACAAGATTTGACTGCATTATCCTTTTCTAACACACTTAAAATGTTCACCTTGGAGTCAGACCCTTTTACGACTTTTCCTAAGCCAAAAAAAAAAAAAAAAATTCCTGCTAACAATTTGTCCTCAATATTCTGGCCACTGCAAAATTTTGTCCATCTCAAACACTGGAATGTGGAGCTCTGTGGAGCTAACTGAAAGCAGAGCTCTTCCAGCTCCTTCAGCTGGAATCATCTGCAGTTTTTCTCTGACTCTCCCATATCCTATCTTCTTGTGTGCCTGAATAAGAAAACTTCTGTTATACAAAATATCTTTAAATGACAGCACCAAGAACTTTGGGATATATTTTCAAATATCATAAAGGGAAAAACATTATGCTCCACACTTAAGGAGAAGCGTCACCTTTCCAAAAGTAATTTTAGCCCTGACACCTGATTATGAAAAAAGGCCCTTTTCCAACTCTCTAGACCAGAGAAGTGGCAAATGCGGACCCATCACCTATTTTTGTACAACCTATGCACTAAGAAAGGTTTTTACATTTTTAAATGGTTGAAAAAAATCAAAGGAATCATTTTGTGACAGGTAAAAATAATGATATTCAAATGTCAGTGCCCAAAATAAAATGCAAACGATGTCAGAACCTAGCCACATTCATTCTTTTATTGTTTTTGGCTTTTGTTCTACAAAGTACAAAGGCAGTACTGAGTACTACTATAGTATTGTAGTAGGATACTACTAGTATGCTACAAAGACTACAGGGGCCATAAAACCCATAAACTGAAAATATGTCCTTAGTGGCCCTAAAAAAAAATGCTGACTCCTCTTATAGACTCTGAGCTCCTGGAGGGAAGAGGTCGTCTGCTATTCATCCTTGACACTGGTCTCTGACCTTAAGTATTTAAGTTAATGTTTTTCATTTTATAGGCACAGATTTTACAATATACCTTCCTTCTGAAATGGCTTATTCCTTATTAAGCTTATTATATTTTAAACATCATTTAGAATAGGAACTTTAACAAGGATATAAAATAGAGATTTCCATGGTGTGACCCACCTATGACATAGAGGAAAAATATGGTGAAGGAAGCCAAGGCTTATGGCTTAATGAGAAACGGAACTCACTTTTCTCTAGGGTCATTTTCTGCTCTAAAACAAGGACACTGTCTTCTCTAGGAACTTTTTTTTTGGTCATCACTGAATCTGAATCGTGATAGCTTTTTCTGTACAAAGCCAAAAAGATTTTTAACTCTAACTTTCGGCTATTGTATCTCATTTTTCCCTTCCATAGGAAATTCTTATTTTCTCCTGCAAAGAATCCAATGAGAACATAATTATCAATCATGTTTCAGAGTATTGACATCTAAATTACATTGAAAATGGAGAGGGGGGTGAAGATGAGAGGATGAATCAGTCTTAGAAAAAAGAAGTAAAGCCAGAGATCTAAAATCACATGAGAAGTAAGATCAAGAAATAAAAGAAAACCAAGAGCAGATTACAAGATGGTAGCCAAGCAAAGTCTAAAACAGATTTTCCTAACAAATTCAGCTTCCAGTGACAAATAGTTTTCTCACCTTTTTTTTCCTTAGAGAGAGAAAGAGTGAAGTCAAGAAATAGATTTTTAAAAAGATTTTTATTTATTTATTTGACAGAGAGAGACAGAACATGAGCAGGGGGGAGAGGCAGAGGGAGAGGGAGAGGTAGACTCCCCGATGAGCAGGAAGCACAGATGTGGGGCTCGAGTCCAGGACCTGGAGATCATGACCTGAGCCAAAGGCGAATGCTTAACAGAGCCACCCAGGCACCCTCTTTTCTGACCTTATTATGGAAAATAAGTGCTGGAAGTACAGAGTTCATTGTTACTGTTGATTTCAGGTCAGCTCTCATAAATATCTGTACATTTTTCATTGCTAATATTATTGACATCTTCAAACAGTTGCATGATGAACTCTCAAGTACACAGAACATGCTAGTTCTTTTGCATACAAAGTTACTGAAGAGTGCACTAGTTTTATAGGCAGAATCACATTTTTGCACTATTTTTTGAGTAAATGCCCTATGTTTTATGAAAGTGAAGAAATCCTCTACTACAATCTCAAATTACATGTCACAATCCCAAGAATTACATACCAGAGAATAACTAACTATTTACACCTCTACCAGCTTGCATTTCTTTAAATATAGGCATTCACATAGTTACTGATCTTACTGTTAGTGGCAGGGTAAATGACCATATGCAAAAACATGTAGGAACTTGGGTTAGGCTCCAAATTGAACAAGTAGCAGGTTAAATGTCCACATTTGTGGTCTGGGATAAATCCTTCGTGGCCTGCCTCCCAAATAACTTTTAGCTAGGGGTAAAGCAGCAACAATGGTTAAAGGAAAATACCACTTTCATCATTGAAAATAACAGCTAAAATTCGCTGAGTGCTTAAAGTATAAAGCACTATTCAATCCACTAGCATCTGTGGCAGATGGTAGTAGTCTAAACAAGTCGAAAGAGGCAGGGAAGATGTTGCATACCCTAGGCTAGCTCTTTTTCCTCATAGTACTCAGTCAACTGGGGTGGGGGCCTGAGCAGAGATGGTCTCCAGAATAAGCCCACAGTGTCTCTAATGTCTATGTTCTCATAGCAAAGGCTAGCAGCATGGCAAAACAGGGGCAAATATTTCTCTGGGTTCTGTGCATTGTTCTCTTTTGAGGCATGAAAACCTCGCACGATGAATTGGTTAACATTGTGGAGGCAAAGAAGTATCAATTTATGAATTCTCAGGGAAGACTGGGCAGCCAGGTGACATAAATGACAGATTCTCGTGTACCGTTTTGTACCTCCTCCCCTAGCCCTTACACACCACAGTTCCAACTTTAAAGCAATGGAAAACAAAACAAAAAAGAAAATTCAGAATTGGGACTTGAGCAATCATGAAAATAGAAAAGGCTAGTTTTAGAGTCCAGAAAAGCTGAGAAGTCTTTGTTTTGTTGTTTGAGGCAAATCTCCTGAGAGGAGAGAAACATAACAACCCCTATATGTACCTATTGCTTAAACAATAAAAAAACTAAACTCATCCTTTGGTATATCCCATGATGACTGATAAAAAGTGAAGTCTTACATTAATTTTAAAAAATTTCTTGGGGGGTTTGAAATTTAATGCATATGAAATATACAATATGGGTTACTGTCTTGCTTTATAAATGATGGAAGGAGACAGGTTAGAAGGAAACAGATGTTATAAAATTTTCATTCTTTACCTTTTATTTATGGAGAATTTGAAAGACCTCTCTGAGCCAAAATTGGTAAGACCTTTAATACTCCCCAAAAATGGTTTAATACTTGCTTTTGACGAAAATAATACCATGCCTTCATCATGATATTTGCTAGGAAGTTTCTATACTTTGTAATACCTCAGAGAAAATCTTATATTAATTCTAAATAGTGTTTTTTTAAATAATAGAATAATGGAATAATGGAATTGCTTTGAAGTAAGCTTCAAATAATCCAAAATAATGGATTGCTTTGAAGTCCAAATAATGGAATAATCCTGAAGGATTTTTTAGACTAATTTTCCTCATGTTTGCCTACGTTGCTGGAAATTCACCAGGAGAAGTAAATCATTACAGTCAGAACCCATGTTGAATATCTTTAGACATCAGTAGCCAGATGACATTCCTTGATTAGACTAAAGCCCAGTGGAAGGACAGAACAACATTAAAAGTCCTTGGCTTGTCTACAGCTATCAATTTCTGACTTCTGCTGTCTTCTTTTAACCACGGTCTATTTTAAAATATTCAATATGTGAGCAATTGCCCCACGACTAAAGGTCATATATTCATGACAGATATTTTGAATAAAGGAGCTTGTAAATATAATTTACATCCAGTGTTTCTGGGAATTAAATAAGTGGTACCTGAAAGTGTGAACTGATACCAATTAGTTCCTTTTTTTATGAAGGAGAGATCTAATCACTGCAGAGTAGAAACTGTGATAGATCCAAAATACCTCTGGAAGACCAAACAAATCTATGAAATCAAGACAATTTAAAAAAAAACAACAAACCAAAATGGGAGCATGTGGGTGGCTCAGTGGGTTAAAGCCTCTGCCTTCAGTTTAGGTCATGATCCCAGGGTCCTGGGATTGAGCCCTACATCATCAGGCTCTCTGCTCAGCGGGGAGCCTGCTTCCTCCCCATGCCCCACCTGCCTCTCTGCCTACTTGTGATCTCTGTCAAATAAATAAATAAAACCTTTAAAAAATAAAAAAATAAAACCCCAAAATGTAAAAACTAAAAATGATGTTCCAAGTATTTGTGAAGTTGTATTTGCTAATATTAGTAGTATAACTCCCACTTGAAGATTACAGGCTTTGGCATTTTGTGATTTTATGCAGCCTCATTAAACACAGGACAGTGTGATAGCTTGAATGTACAATGTGGATTCAAGAGTGTGTGGGTCCCAGTATTCTTGCAGTTCAGAACGTTCAAAAACCGCTATTATTCATTAACCTTTCAGTCTGTACCACAGCACTATGGAGGAGGCAAGAAGTTTCACTAACCAGATAGAAAGATTCGAGTGAAAGTTAATGATTTTACCAAGGTCACAGAGCGTAAGGATTGGGCCATTACCAGTCAAATCATATTCATACTTGATTTTATCCCCAAACACTCCTTTTGTATTGTAAGAAAAGCATTGTACCTGCTTAAAAGTCTCTTCTCAAGCTCAAATTTTATGATTCCACATTTCAGTTTTCTTGTGTCTATAATGGAGCTAACATTGTATGTACTTACTGAGTATAGAGGTAAGCTAATCTACTCCAAATGCTCACCTATGTAGCAGGAGTTTTGAGAAAGAAATGAAGATGCCTCCAGGGCTAACTGACCTCAATTTGCATTAAGGTGGGATGAAACTCAAGAGCCTGGAAGGGTGGGGGAAATTTTTCAGAACTAAATATTCAGGTTACTGGGAAAAAGTGGAGACCTCATCTCCTGAAGCCTAGAGGGGTCTTTCCATGTTGAGAGTGTTAAGGACTTGCAATAGGTGAATAAAATAGGTGGGTAAAGAAGAACATCCTGTAGGGGCTTGTACCAAATTTGGAGGTTGGGATAGAAATGGAAAATTTCATAAGTAAAAACATCTAAACTGATGAAAATTCTACCATGTATGTTTAATCACATTTATATGCCCGTAATAAATAAGAAAGTCTAGACCCATAGTTTGGATGCTAAAAACAAAACAAAAACAAACAAACAAAACCCCAATCCTCCATTTCTCCTTCCCTTGCTCCCTTTCAGTTTCCTTCTATTCTTCTTTTAATATTGGATGAGGAGAGTCCTTCCCCCAACCTACGTTAATAGTTATTGGAAAAGAGTTAGCACCAAATTATTTGGGAGCATGTCTTGAGACAGTTATGCGGCAGTCACAAACTTTCAAACCAGAGAGCTGTCCTAAACAAGAGGAAGGTTGTGCTCAGAGTGAAGGAAACAACTTGAGCTACAAGCCACATTGTACTAGTGATGATTGCTTTGAAGTCCAAGCCACAGAAAACTTGAGAAATGAAAGAGCTTAAGTACATTGGAGTTTATCTATCTCATTCAGCTAAAACCCAGAAGAACCAATCTAGAGCTGGAATACCAGGCTAAGTGTCCTCAGGGAGCAAGGACCCTCTATCTGCCCCTTATTCTCTGGTGTATTGTTTATTGCTGTGCAACAGTGTTACCACAGACTTGACAGCTTAGAACCACCACCCTTGGCATCTTACAGTTTCTGTGGGTCAGGAGTCTCGGGTTGATTTAGCTGGATCCTCTGCAAGACAGGAATCAAGATGCTATCTGGGGCTACATTCTCATCTGAAAGTTTGACTGGGGGAAGGACCTCTTCCAAGCTTACATAACTGTTGGCAATATTCAGTTCCTTGTGGAGCATTAGACTGAGGGCTTCAATTTTTTGCTAGTTGCTTTCATCTGGTTATTGGTCCAAGGCTTCCTCTAGTTCTTTGCCCCAAATGGCCAGTTGCTTCTTCAAAGCCAGCAAGAGTGAATTTCTCAGAAAGTTGTTCCAATCTTATGTCACATAATCACAGGAGTGGCAGCCTATCACCTTTTCTGTATTCTATTGGTTAGAGGCAAGTCACAGATTTTTCCCACACTCAAGGGGAAGGGTATGAACATCAAGAAGTGGGAATCATGGGAGCCACTTTAAAATCTGTCTACTGAACCTAGCATGAGCATAAGATGGCTATCAGACTTCAAGACATCCTGTCTGTTCCAGGCAAGAAGAAGGAGAAAGGGGAAATATGGCCCCAGGAGATTTCCTCTTACATCTTGGTCAGAATTGTGTTGCACAGCCACACCATCTCAAAGACTGGCCAGGACCTCTAGTATTTAGCTTCTCCATCTTCCACAATAGAGGTGGCCAGGGGAGTTTTTTAATGGTAACTAAATACAAGATCAGCCACTTTTTCCCCAAGGTGGCAAAGGAAGGCTAGAATGGTTTGGGTGATGAGCTACAGATTTTGAACAGGAAGGTAAAGATTGATGTTACTGGGGTTTAGTGACTTCCCAAACGAAGGCTATAAGACCATTACCACAGTTATGAGATAACCATAGTTGTGATGGAATGATTTTCCTACCTCTTAGGCAGATATGGCCCAGGGAAATAGGGAGGGTATAGATATATGTATATAATGTGATTACAAAACAAGTTTCCACAGCACAAAACCGAGCAACCTCTAATTTTCTACTCAAAATTAGTAGTACAAATGGACATTTGTTGTACTTGTACTGTATCAACCTTACTTTTTGCAAATCTAGCAAGAGCAGATTCTAGCCTTTTTTGGTCTGAAAACTTGAAAATTTTTGTTAAAAAAAGTGTCACAAAAATAGAAAAGTTAAATATTTTCAAAATTTTTCATAATCATTTCTTTATGTGAACTTTGTTCTTATATGCATGACCTTCACATTTCACTTTAAAACTAATTACTTAATCTTTAGAATGTTCAGTTTAAATGAACAGCATTGAAAAAAATCAACACTCACTCTGCTTTATGCTAGACAGAAATTAACTTAGCTGGAAGTTTTCACCAATGTAGTAGAACCACCTCAAGACAAAGTATCCTGGGAGATAAATATTTGGTCATCATTAAAGAGAATAAAATTATCTTATTTTGTGTTCCTTGGATGTGAAAATTGTTACACAAAGACTAGACTTAACATTGCCTGCAATATTTTTCCTCTTCACTGCACAGTTTGTTATTTCTTGATGGAATCAAGTCACACTCTAGCCGTATCAAAGTACTTTATGAAAAACTAGGATATTCTGTCAGCTTGAGAGATGAGTAGCAACACAAAAGACTCTTATAATTCAGTTCCCTGGCTTATCTTTATTAACTTTTCCAGAAAGAGCGTAACAATTTTACATGAAGCTCTTTTGCTTTTCACTCTATTGAAATATTTCTAGTTTATCATTATTCAGGCCATTAGACTGGAATATATTTATACATTCTCTTTATCTAGCACCTTTCCTATGAAAATTCAATGCTGATTAAAACCTATTGCTGAGTGCTCGCTTCGGCAGCACATATACTAAAAATTGGAACGATACAGAGAAGATTAGCATGGCCCCTGCGCAAGGATGACACACAAATTCATGAAGCGTTCCATATTTTTCCTGGGTGGCTCAGTGGGTTAAGCCTCTGCCTTTGGCTCGGGTCGTGGTCTCAGAGTCCTGGGATCGAGCCCCACATCAGGCTCTCTGCTCAGCAGGGAGCCTGCTTCCCCCACTCCCCATGTCTGCCTCTCTGCCTACTTGTGATCTCTGTCTGTCAAATAAATAAATAAAATCTTTAAAAAAAAAAAAACAAAAACAAAACCTATTGCTGATGCTCTGGACAGCACCCAGACAGTGTTACCCTGGAGCATTGGATCTGTTTGATCTGGTAACAGCTTTCTCCCCTACAGAAACAATAAAACTTTGAAGTAAAGACTAAGACTACCCACAACGAGAACATAAGGAACTGTAAAATAAAAGGAGAGGATGACTTATTCCTGATACCCTTTGGGGATTTTAGAGTTGAAGGCACAGATACACTTACGTATGTGGAGTTCACGTTTTGTATAATATTTAGTTGACAATAGATTTCAACTGCATACCTTGACGGCTTTTCTCAACACCTAATTCTTGAAATTAGCAGATCAAAAGGTTTCGGGGTAAGCTGAAATGTGCTCTGTTACTGATCATCAGTGTTCAGTTGGACCCTGATGGACTGTGTTCCTCTAGGTCCTATAGGGACTGTGTTTAGAAGGACTAAAAATCACATCTCAGGGCCAAGATGAGGATATTTCAGCTAGTTTAGAAAACATTTTAGGAAGTGATAGCATCTCTTGGATAACTTTCTTCTTTAAGAGTGTTGTGGGTACAGCCCCCTGTCTGGGCAGCTCTTCTGGTGACTGGTATTTTAGTAGGCTCCTCCTATCCTTATACATCTTATACGAACAATGACTTATTACAGTTTGTGCTTTAATAAAGTACTGCAAGTTTAGTGGCTTAAAACAACACAAATTTATCATCTACAGTTCTTTATGTCAGAAATCTGATATGGACCTTACTGAGTTAAAAATCAAGGTGTCAGCCAGGCTGTATGTATCAATCTGGAGACTCTAGGGGCAAACTCATTTCTTTGCCTTCCCAATTTCAGAGCCTACCCACATCCCTTGAATCATGGGCCCTTCATTTCATTTTCAAAGCCAGCATCAGTAGGTCAAGTCCAAGTCCTGCTCACATAGCATCCCTCGGACTCCCTTTCACTGTCATGGGCCCTCTGATTACATTGATCCCAACTGGATAATTCAGGATCATCCCCTTCCCCACATTTTAGAACCAGCTGATCAGCAATCTTCATTCCCCTCTGCCATGTAAGGTAGGATTCACCGGTTCTGGGAATTAGAATGTGAACATCTTTCAGGGCCATTATTCTGCGTACTATAGTTCCTAAATAGTATATGAATACAGAAGTGGTTTTAATCAGCCAGTCACACTGAGGAGCAAAATCTCCGCAGGGATGCACTGATGAAGTGTCAACTTAACTTTGTCAGCCAGCTCCACCTGTATAGAGGGTTCAGAGTATGGATGTCACCCAACTGTCCTTCTCTCTTTTTACCCCTTTCGAATTAGTATAGGAGAGAGCTCCCCTCATAGTAACTGTGTTGTGTCTTAAGTGTTGTTGAGAATGCCTATTAGTTCACATAACAAAAGACTAGGAACAGTTAACCAAAATGATAGCTTTTCTTTCTTGGTGCTCAGAATACATTTCCTAACCTCTTTCAAAGTTGGGCATGGTCATGTGACTAGACTTTGTATTCCTTTATATTTTCTCTTTTCCTTCTCTTCTGGCTAGATGAAGTATCCAGTGGCAAGCTCTAAGACTTTAGGGTAAAGCTAAACTAGCTAGGAGGAGTCTAGCTCTCCAAATATCTACATGGAGAAGATACCTCTGTTGGCCCATGTTGGACTGTGATGTGAGCAAGAAATCCTCCTTTAGTATTTTAAACCATTGGGATTTTCTTGGTTGATTATAATAGCTGACATGACTTATTTTAATACACATGGGTCTTGGTTATCATAATAACTTGACATCAAAAGCACTCAGATGGGGCGTCTGGGTGGCTCAGTGGATTAAAGCCTCTGCCTTCGGCTCAGGTCATGATCCCAGGGTCGGGGGATTGAGCCCTGCGTCGGGCTCTCTGCTCGGCGGGGAGCCTGCTTCCTCCTCTCTCTCTCTGCCTGCCTCTCTGCCTACTTACGATCTCTGTCAAATAAATAAATAAAATCTTTTTTTTTTTTTAAAGCACTCAGAACACCAGATCTATATAAATATTACAAAACAATGAATGCAGTATTTTTTCATCCTTAGATTATTTCTGGGTATTTTATAAAGAAATCTTTAAAATATGTTATTCAAAATACTTTGTTAGCATGATATCTATAAACAGAAGATATTTTATATAGTTACACTGTTATTTAGGACATTGATATAAATCTATTCACACTTCCTTTAAATTTAAATACACAAATACTCCTTTTGAAGGAGTTTAGCATATTATATTGTAATGACATTCAGCCTCACTCCAAAATGCAACTAATTTAGATCATTTCAGAGAAAATGACAACTGTTCTCTTGTTACAAAGAGCATAAATGATTTATAATTTTTACTGACTAAATTTAATCGCTGATGTTAATAATACCTCTTACATGGATAACACTTTGCTTCAGTATACTTAATGCCTATTATTACAAATGCTCAAAACATTCCTGTGAGCCAGGCAGGAGATAATGTTTAGTGTGTGTGTGTGTGTGTGTGTGTATGTGTGTCTATGCACACATGCCCACACACATGTGAGCACATGTGCTATTTCTGGCTGTCCAATATCTATAAACAGATGAAAGGCAAGTCTTTTCAGGGCAGGTGTTTCCTCACAAGCCCTGTAGAAACTGCACAGGAATAAGAGTAAAACAAAGGTCTAAGGACAGAGATTTTTCACACTGATGGGGCTGAAGTGAGAGATTAGCAGTAAGTACAAGTGTCTGGGGGGCAGCAGAGTCTAGGGCATGACCACCAGTGTCCTGTCGGGATGCTACTAGAATCAGAGATGATCTTGGCCATGCCTTGCTTCCCTCAGTTCCTATAGTTGTTAAGGACTTCTCACGTATTTTCAGGAATTCTGTGGGCTACCCAATATTCTTAAGCATGCTATCTTTCCTTTAAGTTGGCGTGGGACATTTTTTATTTTTGACAACTAAAACCTTCACTGCCACAAAATGTTTAAAATTATCTTTGGACTAACAATTTTGTTGAAAGAGAAGGCTAATGCCAAAAGAAGGGGAATCTCTAGCATTAAAATCTGCTCAAGGTATCAGAGTAGCAGAGGTGGCTTTACAGGCATGAGCCCCAGCTTTTGATATTCCATCTACCCAGCAGGACTTCTGGTGTAAAGCTCTGTTGCTCTGTAAAGCACAAGGTGTTTAATTCCTAATCATTCTTTAAACCTCAGTTGACCTGTCCCTTAACTGGTAATTCTTTGAAGGCTTCCTTCTCTGTCTTCGGAGATGGGTCTACACTGTCTGGCTCCCACAGCAGGCCTTGCATACACCTTATTGCACTTACTGTTCAGACCTTCCATAGACTGGGAGCACCCTTGAATGGGAGGATTACTTTAGTATTTGTTCGTATCCACAAGCCTGGAACCAGGCTTGGAACATTGTAGGCACTCAGTGAATGTCTCCTGAGTGAATTATCCAGACTAATGCCTTTACCATGTTCAGAGCAATGCAGTACAAGTTTTTGGATTTCTATTTCCTCACAGCTGGTTTCTACCATTCCTGAGTTGAAAACTCCACGGTGCACCATTGCTTCATATTCTTTTTTTTCTCAGCCTGGATTGGCCCTACATTCTTTTACAAATGTCAATGTTAGTATCATCATAAGGGCAGGGATGGAATTTAGGATGTTGGGATCATAGGAAAACTTAGGGATCAATGATAAATTGATAACTTTTAGAAAACTGAATCTAATAATCTTGATTCCTATGTTTGTTAGAACCCACATCTGCAATCACAAATCTGGTGTCTAATTTCCAGCCCAGTTCCCTTGCTGGAATGACCTTGCTCTTTTCCCATGAAGTCATGTGTGCAGTTGCCAGTAGGATGTTTGGCTTGTCCCAGAATGCAAAAGGCAGTGACTAATATTTGCTGTTTTCTTACTAAATTACAGGCATGATACTAGACATTCAATACATTTTATGTCTACTTTTTCAATAACCCATTAGAAGTAGGTTTTATTACCTATATTCTACAGATAAGGAATCTTATAACTCTGATGGGGAACTTCCTCAAGGATATAGAACTGAGGCTCAAACTCAAACCTCTGTGACTCTGAAGACATGGCACAACTACATTATTACACACACAGAATCCTTCCTAACATGGAGGAAGTTTCAAAAGGTATCGAAGTTTTTCTGCTCTCTACTTACTACGTCCTATATTTGGGAGGCTGAATCCTGCTTTTCCTCAACAACATGCTCCCTTTTCTAGTCCTTTGCAGGAGGTCCTTCAAACTCTTTTAGCACTCACCACCTCCTGGAAGGTTTCCCAGGTACCATTCAGGCTTTCACCATGTTCCTGTGCATTCCATACACATTGGGAGGAACATTAGGTAAATGCATGGACTCTATCCTCATACTTCAGGCAATACTCTGTGCAAAGCACCTCAGAAAAATATTACCATTATTGCTTAATATTCTTCAGGGAAGGGCTTCCTTAAGTTAATACAACATATTCATAGCTATTAAGGATAACAAATTACAAATTAGAACTGGAAGTGATCTTGGGGATCATAGTCTATTCTTTGCCTGGTACAGATAAGAAAACAAATCTAGAGAAGTGAAGATGGTTTGTGCAGGGTCACTGTTACACCTAAATTTAGCAAGTGGTTCAGGTTCATTTTCTCTTACCATCACTGGAAGATGGGGAAATCACCAATGGTCAGTCCTGCCATATCCCTTCACAGGAGTAAGGGCAAGTAAAATTCTTAGGCCAAACAGTTTTTATCTCTCTCTTTCTCTTTCCACCCACCCCCCCTTTTCCTACTTCTAGTCATGTCTTATTCCCCCCAAATGATTTTAGGTACCTGCCAAATAGTCACTGTTTCTCCAGGTTTTCCCTCAAAGCAGATATTGCTCAGAAGATATGCTTTGACCCCATTCATATTTGGGACAAAATTCCTCGTTAGTAGTAAAACTATGGATGTCTTTCCAGAGTGTCCTCTGGGATGTAAATATCCCTCAGAAAGTCTTGACCATAGTGGAAGGTTGGTTGGAGATAAGTTTTCTTCATATTTTCCACCTGGCATTTATGTAGCATCTTGTTCTCTTTTAGATGGTCTCAGTGTTCCTTGTGGGGGATTTGGGGAGAGTCTTAGGGAGTCTACTCTAAGGTTTTTATACATATTTTTCCAGATATGGATGCAAAAAAAAATTTGAGAGCTCCTTGTAGTGTCAACAAAAATCAGTCAGATGAGCTTTTTTGTGTGTGTGGTTTCTAAAAACTGAATTCCGAATTCCACATTCTTCAAAATATGGATGTGACAGATAATTTAAGTGTTCTTACACAAATGGGATGCTCAATAAATTCTTTTAATGTCAGAGGTCCTGAGGACTGGCCACTAAAGATACAAATCATTCAGCCTACATATGAAGCTGATGTCCTCATTTCAAGAATACAGAAAGTGAAGCTTGCCGAAGTTAAGTAACTTGGCGAGGTCACACACTGGTGGGATGTGAATGGAGTTGCATCTGGTTGTCACACCTCGTCCACAATCTGCCTCTGCTATTGAACATTTTAGATGACTGGAACTTCTAATATTTGGTCAGTTATTGGCCTAGAGCAGCTTTGGATTTCTGATAGCAAACACCTGCTAAGTAACTGACCTTTTTCTTTTCTCCCCAAACTGAAATGATATCCTGCAAGAAATGGCATTAAATGTAGACAAAGACCCCTCCAAGTTCTGGTAAAAACAAAACAAAACAAAACAACAACAACAGCAAACCAGGACTCCCACATTGAAAGCTATTTAACTTAGGGCTCTTGTGGTTTGAGAGTGAACTATTTCTTCAGAGAAATCCTTTCTTGATCTGCCATGACAATGATGTCCTAAATTTGATATCTTCTTCTTTCTGGAAGTCTATTACATCCTGAAATGGGGTAAAATGGGATGTGGAGTTGGAAGGGGAGGCACTGTTCTAGGTAACATTTACTGACTTTTCACATCATTTTATTGTTTTTGAAAGGATGAAATGTATTCAGAAGATCATTGCTCTCTCCTCATAAGACAGCCTGTATTCCCAAAAAGGAAATACTTAAAAATGGATTAGGAAAATTATTTCTCATTTTCTAATTTTTTAATAACCTGAATCTCAAAAAGTTGCCTTTGGGTACAGTTTTGCTACAACTAAAGCCATCTGAGGATTTAGTCCTCCTGATAGAAAAATGGGTATTCCTTTTTGTCCAAGCAGTTCCTGTGAAAGTTAAGAATGGTAAAGAGGAAAAAAATAAAAAGATTTGGAAAATCTCCTATGACTGCTCAAAGAAACCATTTATAAGAGGTGACAATAACATGAGAACTCTGTATGGGCAGGTTAGTTGCAGAATACTTTGGGCCACCATGAAAGAATTGGACAAATGCATTTGAAACTTATTTCACCTGTCATAATGAGAAACACATTGTCAGAGTCCACATAATTGATCTATATGAGTAGAAGAGATCATTTCATTAATTCCCAACCTGCATAGCTAAGTACATGAAGATCCCATGAGTGTACGATATCCAGAACGGTGACAAAGAATACAAAGACGATATAATGCAAATAGTTTACTAAACCAAATAAAGAATTTATATTTTACCCAATCCTTATGTAAAGTTCTTCTGTGCTTTAAGATTTAAAATTCTTTGTGACTATTGAGATTTTTTTTTAGTATATTCTAACTCATCTTGCCACAGACACATGTATTATTCAGCACATGCATGCTGTGAGTCAAGCATGCTCACTGTGAGGAATACCAATAGATGTTGAGTTTCAGAGAAAATAAGAAAAAGTTGGTGGAGTTAAAAAAAAAAGTTTGTTCTTTAAATTCCATTGGTGAACCATCCAATGATTCTTGAATCTTACTTAAGATGACTGTATTTCTTTTTATTTATTTATTTGATAGAGACACAGCGAGAGAGGGAACACAAGCCGGGGGAGTGGGAGAGGAAGAAGCAGGCTTCCTGCTGAGCAGGGAGCCCGATGTGGGGCTCTATCCCAGGACCTTGGATCATGACCTGAGCCAAAGGTAAATGCTTAATGACTGAGCCACTCAGGTGCCCCAACTGTATTTCTTTATAAATGCACAAGGATTCAGCATGGATAGAAAGTGTTTAAAAAATATGCCTTCTCAGCTTTGCAAGGATCCTGAACAAACAGCAGAGGCAACCATAGTCTTGCAAAAACACAGTCCCATGAATCCAAAGTTGGGATAATAGTGTATTTTAGGTTATTTCACCCCAGAATGGAGTCTGCTTCCTCATACCTGACAGCTGCTGGCCTCCCCACTCCAAGTAGCCCTATCTATAGAACAGCTAGAAGACAAATGCACCCCACTGGGAAGCTTGCCAACAGCATAGTGACAAGCCCAGTGGGGCTTTGTAAGAGTCCCATAAGGCTTTTAAAATATATGAAGTGTAACCATCAGAGCCGCAGATTTTTCTCACCAGTTACTTTCCATTCTCAAAGATTGGATGTGAAAGTCTCCTCTGTAAAAAATAACCAGACGTGGTAACCACAGCGCTAAGATAGTAATGTAACTGAAATAAGGGGGTGGGAGATAATCTAGATTCTGATGAAATGAAGCCAGCATGTCTGAATACTACAAGTTCTTATAATCCTCTAATTTAAACCCTTGTTTCCTACTACCATGGAAATATCTTCAAGAGTCCAAATACAAAAATGTCTGTGACGTGGCCCTTCCCATAATGAAACCTATCCAGGGAGAGAGACATGTTATAAATGATATATTATAAATTCAGGGATATATGCTCTCTCCAAACGGCAGCATATATAAATGCTATAATCCATGTTTTGGTGTGTCTGCAGCAGTTTTAAATGAATATACAATTATAATAAAGGTTGGCTTGCCATTTCATTACTTTTTGGAGTTAAATACACATAGTTCACACAAAACCAGAATGTTTCTTTAATTTAACTTTGGGATTGTAAGTCAATCATGCTATCATTTTCCTCTTTGGGAAGTGAGCTCAGAATTTTAATATCTTTAGTTAGAAACATGGCTTAACCCACAGACAGAATTTTGAGGATGGTATCTAACACCCAACACAGGATCACCATTACCCTGACCAGTCAAATGAAGAATACAATGAACAAAGTTTTGGAAATAGGAGAAAGCTATAAGGATTTAGTCAATTTTGCACAAGGCCATAAAACCATGAAGCTACTCATTAATCACTTCTCAAGTTCTATTCAACAGCTAGATCTCGGTATTTCTCTGAACACCAAATTGCCAAGGAATCATTCTAACTATGCTGGTATAGGGTATGGGCTGACTAAGGATTAGTGGGGAAGTTCCTGACTTTTAAGGCTCTGCCTGAAATCCTTAGCAGAGAAAGCAAGTTGAAAAGAAGGAAGAAGAGCAGATCAATTCCCGCTCTCTAGGGCCAGGATTTAGGGGACTGCTGTGATTCTTGAGTACTAATTGTTGGGGCAGAAGATATTCCAACCTAAGTAGTGAGTGGCTCTGATAATATCATCCTAGACACTCTATGTTGTTCCAGAAACAGTGGAAATAACCCATTTTACTTTAATTCTTGTAAAAAAAAAAAAATCAAAGAGTCATAGACAGACACATAAAAGCCTTAATTTCAGAAAATGTTTTTCATATGGAAAATTATTTGCTGATGTCTAACAGTCAACAATTCTCTAGGATAAGAATGCCAACAGTGAGTTAGGAACCAGTGTGAGCTCCAAAGTACTTTCAGATTTCAAGTGTTCTTTGTTTGTTAGAGGCTGGCAGGCTTTATTTTCTCTTTTTCCAACAGCTGCTCCCTACGGATTCCACATCTGTTTCTCTGGTATGCCCTTTAAAAGAGTTGCTACTTCTTCCAACTGAAACTAGATTTTAATGAATGTTACAGGAACAAATCACATGCCTAATGAGAGTGCTACTTTTCCCAGGTAAGCTGACAACACAACTTTTAATGAGCATAATCAGAGAGGAGATGCCAATTCTATCTTCAGAAAGGCAGATCAGATCACTAGGAGATGACAATTGTTATCTAGCCATCTTCCGAACAAAGTGACAAGGAGGCCACGTGCACCAGGCGGTACCTTGAAGAGAAGAGAGGCTGCTAATTGCCACCCACTATTCACTCAAGGACGTATGACTAACAGACTCAAATGACAATCAATGAGACAGTTGGTGAGGAGGAAGATTCCAAAGACAGCTTGCCCACCAAATGAGACTGACGGGTGAACAAAGACGTTGACTCTGAGCAGAAGCAAAACAAGCACATTCAGGTGATTCAAAGCAAGTTTTTTTAAATTCAATGTTTGGAGGTTAAAAACACCTTCCATCCTAGCTGAATAGACAGGACTAGCCTTTGCATATGTCTAGAAATGGAAACCTTATTTTTTCAAAATATGATTCTATAAAATACACACAAATTGAATGAAACATCAATGAGTTCATTTTAAATGAACTGAGTTCATGTTAAATGTTGAGTTCATGTTAAAATACTTTTCATGACTCTTGACTCCTTCATGTTTCTGTTCCTTACAATGTATGTGCACCTCTAAGTTTGTTTTATTTATTTCTAACTAGTTTTGCAGTTTATAGAAGGACATTTGTTGAAACTTTCATTAATTCACTGGGAGACCTCGATCAATTCACTTTGCTTCCTTCTCTGTAATGGCAATAATTGGAGGAGACCAACCCTGAAGTAGCAACTCTATCTGTCATTCAGTGTTACCCAGTGGGGAAGACTTTTGTGTGTTAGATGTGCCCCCAATTCCTCCTGGGGCCTCAAGGCCATGGAAGAGGCAGGAAGACCTGATGAATATGAACAATATTGAGAGGAAAAGACAGGATATGGATAAGGGACAGCAGGGGGTCTGACATATGTTGGTGTCCCTGTCACCATCACATTAGACCTATGCCCCATTAGAATCAGGCTTATCTTACATTTCTACCAAAGCTAAGATGAAATTTTTTTTTATTATTGCACCGGAGACTTGGAATCAGAGCCACAGAGAAGTAGAATAGCTTAGAAGTATCTCATTAGGGTAGATTCAAAATGTCTTGGCACACACGACTGAGAAAATGAAGATTCTTCCATCTTGACAAAACTCAACCCTAAAATGTGTAAACAGAAGCCATAATCAGGATTAGACTGGTGGCAAATCTTGTTCTTTAAAGGGATTTTTAAAAAGGAGATGAGGGATGGCTGTGTGGCTCAGTCAATTAAGCTTCCAACTCTTGATTTTAGCTCAGGACATGATCTCAGGGTCACGAGATCGAGTCCCCACATCAGGACCCACCCTCAGTAGAGTTCACTTGAGATTCTCTCTCTCCTGCTTTCTGTTTCTCTCAAATAAATGGATAAATAATATCTTCAAAAAAATTTTTTTTACAAAATGAGAGGAGTTCATTATTTAAATACATGAGTAAGATTGTATTTTCATTGTAGAAAAGTTAGGAAATAAAATAAATATTAAAACGATGTAATGAAGAGCTCAGGTTCTGGATTATAAAATACTTCTGTCTGGAAAATCAGCACCAATGCTTTATAGCTGTGTGATCCTGGTCAAGTTACCTACTCTCCCTAAATACCACTTCCCTTGCCTGTAAAGAAAATATAAAATCTGTATTAGAGAAATGTTGTGAGGACTAAATTTAATAATATAATTAAGGCAATTATAAGTTCCTGGCAAATAGTAAGTAACCCATTGAAGGGAACTGTTTTTCTTAGTATTGTATTATTATTCATCATTATACTCAGTGATAACTTTGGCTCAGCCACCTTTGCTAATGTCATCATAAATTATTTCAAAGTTCCCAAGGTTCTGGCATTTATAAGACTTCTGTACACATAGGTTATTTTCTGTTATTCTTGCCATTGGAATAGCAAGTGAGATTAATTTTTTTCCCCGATCCTTTGAAAGGCAGAAATAAATGCTATACTATTTGGCAGGAGAAAGTACTATATCTCAGGGAACATTAGTCTGGTACTGCCAACTGGGTACATTGATATAATGAGTAAAGACAATTCATCAAGCAGGATGGGAGAATTTATTGAATGCCTACCACACCATAACCTCACTTGTTTTAACATAGTGTTCACATACAAAATCTCAACTGATCTGATAATACTTCTCTTATTTCCAAACTCTTCCAAAGGCTCTACACTGTATGCTGAAAAAACTTTTGACTTTGAGGTCAGATGGTCAAGGCCCTAACTAACATTTTCTTCCTTTTATAGTCCTTAGGTTTTAGTCAAAATGATCAATTTCTGAGTTCTTCAAATGTTGCAGACTCTCTCATATCCCTGCTAATATTCTTCCCATTTCTTGGAATATGTTTTCCTGGCCCTCCACCTTAAAGATAAAACCTAGCCAGGGCTCCAACTCCAATAATCCTCTTTTACACTTCCCTACTCTGCATTTGTTAACCAGTCTGAACTCTTTTATTTTTAATCCTTAAAGATTTTATTTGAGGTAGTAAGTGCACGAGAGAGAGTGAACAGGAGCAGGGACAGAGGGAGAGGGAGAAGCAGACTCCCTGCCGGGCAGGGAGACCAGTGCAGGGCTCACCTGAGCTGAAAGCAGTCGCTTAACTGACTGAGCCACCCCAGCACTCTCCAAGTCTGAATTCTTATGGAATTCATTATTTTCTACTTCTTTTATAGTTTTTGTTTTCTGTATTTATTTCTCTTATGGATTATAAATAAGGTACCTAGGGCAGAGACCCTGTCTGGTAATGTCTGCATCTCTTGGATCATATCACTTATCAAAGGAAAAGCCCTAAACATGCATACTGAATTGATTCTACTTGATACTCTTAGTAAGTTTGCCAACTCAGCCAGGAGGGCATTACTAACCTCGCTTTAACAGATGAGAAAACTAAGGCTTAAAAGTGTAAAAGGAGATGTGCCCTAAGCTCCATTAGCTGGTAAAGTAGACTATCCACAATCTTTAGGTTCCTAATGTAGAGGTTATTTTATGACACTAGCTGGTATTTTAGCTCTATACTGTGATAAGACAGGTAGAGGTACTGAATGAGTATAAGCACTGATCCCTAAGTTACTTACTGCTTACCCAAGAACAAAGGACTGAGCACAAAATAGTGCTTAGGAAGGAGCTGGCCTTACCTTATCCCAGCAAATCACAACAGAATTCAAAGGGAATTGGACAAAGTCAGTGCAACATTGCTGCTTCTATATGTCACAGAATTGTCTTCTATAGAGATTTTAAAGTAATGTTTATTTAGGTCTTCGTTTATTTTTGCCTTGTCTCCTCAAGGAGAAAGCTCTTGAGGGCAAGGACCGTGTTTTATACATATGCACATCCAAAAGGCTTGTAATAGATAATCTGCACATATTCCATGCCTTGCCTTTATGCAATGATGTGTATTTCTAGGAAAAACAATTTTATAGGATAAAAATTCAATGAAAGTAAACTCATGTCAGTATGCTAGAACAGAAGGCAAATATCCTTATTGGCTATGATAAAAAGAAAGGAGGGCGCCTGGGTGGCTCAGCGGGTTAAAGCCTCTGCCTTCAGCTCAGGTCATGATCCCAGGGTCCTGGGATCGAGCCCCGCATCGGGCTCTCTGCTTGGCTGGGAGCCTGCTTCCTCCTCTCTCTCTCTCTGCCTGCCTCTCTGCCTACTTGTAATCTCTATCTGTCAAATAAATAAATCTTAAAAAAAAAAATAAAAAAAAAATAAAATAAAAAGAAAGGAAACCACACACTGAAATGAATTAGTAAAGAAATCCTACACCTATCTCACATATTGGGAGGGTACATTTTAATATGCTAGTATCAGGAAATTTTGCTCATTCACACATCCGTCACAAGTGAGTTTTGTCTAGAGGACCAGGAAAAGACAAAGTGTGATACCCCTTATCTTCTACCAAGGATTCCTCACCACCAGCACCGACTTCATAAGCACATGACCTGTTCAGTCACCTGTGTTTAGAAGGACCCCCTGCTTGGCTCAATACTCTGGTGTCACCATCTTGAATTTCTTAATTTTTGAACAAGGGACCCTGAATTTCCATTTTGCACCAGGTTTTGAAATGAGGCCAGTCCTGTTCATTACCCTTCCAAGGTAAATTGCCTTACAATTTAAGTTCACTGTCAAACTGGCCAAAGAGGGGTGGTGGGGGAAATATCTTGTTCTTTCTCTATGCTCAGCTACAAGAAACCCTCTTCTATAGAGGAAAAAAAGACCACAGAACTATCAAAGGCCAACAGCCTCTCTGGACGTGGATGTCTGGGGAGTCCAGAAGGAATCCTATAACCGGGAGTACTGGAATTCACAAATCTGGGTTTCCTGTAATGTTTTAGAAAGCATTCATGACCAAATACAGTAAAAGATAAGCACTTAAGTGTTGTGGAAACCTTCTCGTTATTTCTACACTGGCAGAATCTTATTAGTGTGATGTCTGGCTTTAGATCTTTATTTTGAAAAATGAGAAGCTTTAAAGGAAAGAGACAGAACTAATGAAAAGAGTAGGAAATGGAATCCATTAAAAATGTTAAAGGTCTTGTATTAAATTTTCAAGAGAAGTCTGAAGTCCAGAGCTTCCACTGAGTGCGTGAAGAACTGGCATTTCAACATTATTTTTCCAGTTTTGCAAAAGGGATCTTCTCTGATAGGATGGACCTGAGATGATGGGAACTTTCAATGCACTGTATGACAAGAACCTGGTCTGACTTCAGGTCAGGAGAGGCAAAGCCCTTAGAAAGAAAGCCCAATAGGAGCTTCTGGACTGGAAAAGGGTGATGATCAGTATGTCATGATTGAAAAATAGAGATCAGATGCCAACTTGGAATAAACATTTCAAAACTGTTTTAATTAGTTGGTGAGAAGAAAATTGATAGATTCAGTGAGGTTTGCCAAAGGAGGAAAAAAGTGACAAATGAGAACAACAGAGGGAAAGAGAAGCAGTAGGAATTAGTTATTAACACTCAATTGATGACTAAAAAGTGGGCTGAAACTTCTTGATTCTGAGACAGATAGTGAAAGTGCTCAAACATTCTAAAAGTCTTTCTCTTTCCTTTAGATGCCCCCTTGCTTTACAACTATCTTTCATTTTCGCCATGTACCTTTCTCCAAAAACTGCTTTCCCTATTCTACCAGAAAATTGATGAGTTAGTCTCCTAGTAGCAGTATGTGGTTTGCTAGCCAAATCCGGGGCAACAAAAACACACCCCCTTTTCAGACAAAACTCCAAGGAGAAAAGACAGACTCAATCAATCCTCCCTTCTGGTATGTGCTTTGTTTAAATTAAAGAGATTTAGATAATCATCTTACAAAGATAGCTTCTCCTTTCCAGCAGATTTAGGATGAGAGGCCGGAAGGAAGATAGTGGGGAGGGAGAGAGAGAATTAGAGCTGGAGGAAGAAAGAGAGACACCATAATGTATAAAATGTTAATTTAATTCCATAAGCCAATTTACAGCTATATTAAATATTGTTTTTATGAGGAAATGAATGATCATGCTCAATTTGGGTCTCTTTGCTTTCCTTCTCTCAACCACATTAACTTACCCTTTCCTTTATGGAAAAAGTTGTAATCAAGGATAACAGTAAATGCGTATGATCAAGACATTCTTTTGAATGTTAGGCTTCTTAATTATGTGGGGAAAAGATACAGAGGGAATGACCTCTGAGAGGAATAAAAGACAGGAAATGGATGGTGACGGAATGATAGCATAAAACTAAGTAATGCTTAAAATGGCAAATGCAGGATGCAGAATGAATAAAAAAAATGAACAGGAAATAATACAATAGTATAATTATGAGAAGGAATAGTGATTATTTAGGATGAAACACTGGAGAATAAGAAAAAGGTATATCCTTGGACTTGTATTATATAAAGATAGTTCTGTTACTGGATGTATAAATATAAAAAACACAAGTTTTAAAAGCATAAGAAACATCATGAATCTTGATCAATAGTTTACTAATTTGATTTAATGGAACTGAATAAGTCATACAGCAACTCTCATCTTTGTGTTCCAAACCCAGTGGCAGTTAAGAAATTTCTAGTAATGAAATTCTCAATGGGTATTTGCAGGCATTTTCCATCCATTTGATATAATTTGAATCCAAGGCACAACTAAGAATAGAAATCAAACAAGGAGATTAAAGGTAAGCAGCTTTTATTCTCTGCTGCTCTAATGTAGTTTAGAAATGTGTCATTGACGGCACTAAAGATGAAAAGTAAGTGCATACAGGAAGCATAAATTTTTAAGAATTCAACCCTCAGCTATTTATCTACATGAAGTGATATTCACAGGATTTTCCCCTGAACAAATGCTGTGACACATGTTCAACAGGTGTTCAGAGATATTTCCTATGTATTGTTATATGGAATACTCTAAATTGTCTCCTATAGGTTCCTGTGTGTGTGTGTGTGTGTGTGTGTGTGTCTGTGTATCTATCTTGACTATGTTAACCACAAAGCATAGTAACAAAATACAACTATTTTGACATTTACAGTTTTGGGACCTCTGAGCTCACAAAGTTTTCTCCAGTTTCCATGTCAGGACAGCCCCTCTTCCTATTCTTTTTAGGTACTGTACTTCGCACCTCACAGATTTAGATACATGCCCCAGATGGGAACTGTCATTTTCTTACATGATTCCACTTCCCCAGCGAAGGGCTGGGAACTAGACTCTACTTAGTCTACTCATTGCAGTGTCCAATAATCTACCTATACACTCCGCCTCTGTCCTTCCATAGTGAGTGTTTCAGAAAGGACGTAAAAGCCAAGTTAACTGAGTAGGTTTCCTTCCTAGGTTTTTGGACCTTGAGTTAGGGGGAGGTAGCTCTCTTCTCTCTGGTCCCAATACTGTAAGTGTGTAATCCTAGAGCTGCTGGAAGTCATGACTTGCTGATCCCTGTAGAGATGCTATTCTGAGGCATGAAGCAAACATTTAAGAAAAGGAATTCCTCAAGAAGTTAAACAGAATTACCATATGATCTAGCAATTCTATTCCTCTGTATATACTCAAAAGAGGTCAAAATAGGGACTCAGATACATGTACGTCAATAGGCACAGCACACCAGTGTTCACAGTATCATTAGTCATGTCAGCCAAAAGATGGAAACACCCAGTGTCCACCAAGAGATGAATGGATAAACAAAATGTTGTGTATACCTATAATGGATTATTATTCAGCCTTAAAAGGAATGAAGCTCTGATACATGCTACAACATGAATGAACCTCAAAAACCTTATAGTTTTTAAGCCAGACCCAAAAGAATAAATATTTTATGGTTCTGCCTGTATGAGGTACCTGGAATAGGTAAGTTTATAGAGATAGGAAGTTGAATAGTGATTACCATGGATGGGGGAAGGGAGGAATGGGCATTTGTTAATGGGTACAGGTTTTCTGTTTAAGGTGAGGAAAAAGAGCTGTAAGTGGTTAGTTGTAATGGTTGAACAATGTTTTATAAATTTAATACCACTGAATTGAAGGCTTAAAATGATAAAATTTATGTTTTATATATATATATATATATTTTACGACACCAAAAAAAAAAGATGAGAGAGAAATTATAAATCAAAGTTAATTCCACCGCTGCTTTTTCAGTTTGTTTGTTTTTTTAAATATTTTATTTATTTATTTGACAGAGAGAGGTCACAAGTAGGCAGAGAGGCAGGCAGAGAGAGAGGGAGAAACAGGCTCCCCACTGACCAGAGAGCCCGATGCGGGGCTCGATCCCAGGACCCTGAGATCATGACCTGAGCTGAAGGCAGAGGCTTAAACCACTGAGCCACCCAGGCGCCCCACTGCTTTTTCAGTTTTAGAAGTTGCCAAATGTTTTCTACCTAGGCAGGTGAAATTTAAAGCACTTGAAAGCTAAAGTTCTAACATAACCCGAAAGAAAATCTTCCCATAATTTATATGGACTCAAGTCCAAAGACAACTCTGTGTGTATCTCAAATGGAGGTTTTCATCAATCTGGAACTTATTTCTCTACTTGCAGATGAATTTGAAGGCAGAGACTATTTCCCTTTCTTTGACATAGGACAATGCTCTAATGCTCCACATAAAACAAGTTTTCCATGCAACACAAAGGACTAGTTAGTTACAAGTTCCCTAACTTCACATACTCAATACATGAATACATAGATAAGAGTATATAAATTTTTTGGTGATTTCTCAACATCTGCCTTGGTTTTTGTACAGTCTCCCACTTAAAATACTAGTCTGAGTTGTTGGCTCCAAATGTGCCAGGGTACGCCTTTGGTCTGTTAGCTACTCTTGGCTATTATTAATTCAACATATTACAAGGCCACTAACTCACTGAATGAAAGGCTGACATTTTCTTCACCCATCACTTCCATCTATTGTATCACATCTTTTCAAGAGTTCTAAATATTAGCAGAAGCTGGCATCATTTACAATTTTAACTGCATTGTTGTTATGTCCTTGAAATTAGCACTTCCATCTCGCAGGTAATAGAATATAATTAATTTAAGGTATATGACTAGGTGAGGACTTGACAGAAAAAAAAAAGTTACTGAAACACATTTTTCTTTGCCTGCCCTGGGATGAAGAGCATCAGTTTTCAAACCTGCTGATCTTTCAAGCTGTTAAGCATTTAGAAGATAAGTATATTTTAAATTGATATATAATGGATGACCCATAATTCTATTTTTAAATAATTGAGTAGTGTTTATTTGGTTCATGTACACATTTGCAAAACCTTTGTAGTCTTACAAACTAACCAAGATAGTTTGTTCAGAACTCTGTTGTCAGTGGTGCTTTGGAAATAAGTTAGGTTTTAGCTCTCAGTTCAATAGAGCATGCCACCTCTGAGCACACTTGTCAAGGCTTTGGGGGGTGGCTATTTTTTGTTACAATCTCTGACACAGAAAAGGAAAAGGCTTGTATACCAAACCAGAATCACAACAAAGTTCTCAGTCATAGCAAGATGGCTGTAGCACACTGGTTTTCCAACAAATCAACACACTCCTTTATTTTCCACCCAAGGTGGTATTGGTAGTATGTTTCCCAAGGTCATGTAAATTTTTTTTAATCTTTACAAAAAATGTTTAATTATGGAAAATGTCAAACAGGCACAAAAAGTGGAGAGAATGGTATAACGAATCCCCTATATACCCATGACTTGACAACTATCAACACTTTGCCAGCAATGTCTATGGGAATCTTTGAAAGATAGGATACAGATACTTCTAGGAGTTTAACTAGAGTCTAGTGGTTCTTTTGATTCAGCTAAATTTTTAGTTTCTACCAAAATTAGTTAGCTCTAGGATACATCTATGAAACATAATATCTGAAATATACCAAAATATAAAATACACATAATTCTATCTGTAAAGATCTATTTCCTCTATTTTAATCATATATCATCAATAATATCTCCTTGATCAAGCCTTTTTTTTCTTCCTTAAAGTTTTGTTTTGTTGGATCAAGGGATTTTAAACAAACTACCTCATGGAAAAGACTTCCAGGAAAGACAGCAGAGTAGGAGAATCCTAAGCTCATCTGGTCGCATGGGTACACCTAGATCAGTGTAAATAACCCAGAAAATGACCCAAAAACTGCCAGAACAGACTCCCTACAACTAGATGTAAAGTAGAGACCACATCAAAGACTGTAGGAAGGGTAGGGACATGGTTGGGAACCAAACTGACTTGTGGGACTGCCCATTGGAGGGAGGGATGCCTCAGGTGTGGAGAGGGAAGAGGAGACCTCACAATAGGCATGAGGGATCCATGCTGGGAAGATGAATCCCCCTAAAATTTGGCTTTGAAAACCAGAGGGGCTTAACTCCATGAGTTCTTACCATCGATAGGGCTTAGCACTTGGAACTTTAAAAATAAGCAGCCATGGCTCTCAAAGAGCCAAAGGATGTAGAAAACTGAGTCCCACCCTTAAAGACACCACACAACAAGAAACTCCACTGAGATACAATACAGAAGCAATCATTTGAAAAATGCTGGGGGTACACAAGATTTCTTTACTAATCTCAGAGCATGTGCTGGAGGAGCAGAGATCTTTGGGAGACTTCTACAACAAAAGAATCAACAGGCACCATTTCCCTCCCCTACCCCCAGGCTACATACAAGAACACCGAAGGAACAAATGCAGTGCAATACTCTCTACCTAGTTTATTAACAGCACATCCCCTCCATCTGGCCTTGGCCGTTTTCTCATGCTGCTGCTGTTCCCCTCCACAACAGACCCCCAGATGGACCTTGATGGATGTGTGTCCCATTCCTCTATTCTCCTGTGAACCTGCCTCATCCAACATAACTTTGGCAGGAGTCCATACGAAGTGGTATCACATTCCTGGCATTGTGCAAGCAGTCCCAAATGGGGCCAGGGCCACTACAAAGGGACTCCTCTCCTAGGGAGAGGGGATGATAACCACACACCCTAAGTCTAACTGCAGCCCCAGCAGTGGACTGGGGGAAGACATTTTGTCTACCAGTGAAAGCCTCTCAGGGGACAATACAGGAGCATACCCTGCAGTTTGGTGCTACCATAGCTCTGGCAAATGCCTTGTCTGAATCATTCAAGCCAAGATGGCCCAAGATAGACCCACTAACACCACAGGGCCAAACACTGCCTATAGCAGGCAAAGAGCCACGGTAGATGACTGGACTGAGGGACAAAGTGGCTCAGTAACAATAGTAAGGCACATGCAACACACATAAGAGACACCCCTGAAGTGTCAGTTTCTGATGAACAGTGGACATTGCATTGCAGGACACAGGACCTCTTCTTCACAAGGCTACTACTTGTAAGAGCAAGAGATGTAGCTAACTTCTTCGCCACATAGAAACAGACACAGAGAATTAGAAAAAACAAGGAGATAGAGGAATATATCCCAAAGGGAAGAATAGGACACAGCAAAGAGAGCTAAATCACAGCAAGAGAGCTAAATGAAACAGACATCAGTAATATGTCTGATAAAGAATTTAAATAATTTAAAGTAATGGTATTAAGGATACTCACTGAACTTGAGAAAAAAAGTGGAGGACATCAGTGAGACCCTTAAGAAGTAAAAAAATGACATGTTGAAGATGAACTCAATAAAATTAAAAATACAATAGAGAGAATAAATACTATGCTACAGGAAGCAGAGGAAATTAAAAATATAATAGAGGGAATAAATAGTATGCTACAGGAAGCAGAGGAAGTATCAGTGACCTGGAGGATAGAGTAACAAGACTAAATCAAGCTGAACAGGTAATTGACAAACATACTACATAATTAGAATAGACTGAGAGAACTCAGCAACACCATCAAGTGTCATAACATTAACACAAAGAGAACCCAAAACAAATTTAATGAAGGAAATAATGAAGATTAGAGCAGAAATAAACAAAATAGAAATTAAAAAGACCATACATCAATGAAACCAGGAGCTGGTTCTCTGGAAAGATCAAAATTGATAAACTTTTAGCTAGACTCATCAAAAAATTAAAAAAAATCCACAAACACCCCCTGCAAAACAACAATGACAATAGAAGAAGACTCAAATGAAAGGAGAAAAAAAAATAACTGACACCACAGAGATATAAAGGAATATGAGATTATGGAAAATTATATGCCAACAAATCAGACAACAAAGGAGAAATAAATTCCTAGAAACACATAACCTCCCAAAACAGAATTAATAAGAAACAGAAAATTTAAACAGATCAATTACCAGCAAGAAATTAAATAATCATAAAAATCCCAAAAAACAGAAGTCCAAGGCCTGACATCTTCACAGGTGAATTCTACAAAACATTTAAAGAAGAATTAACATTTATTCTCAAACTAGTCCCCAAAAAAAGAAAAGGAAGGAGAATTTAATTCATTCTATGAAGCCAGCATTATCCTGATACCAAAACCAGAAAAAGACACCACAGAGGAGGAGAACTAGAGGCCAAAATCTCTGATGAACACAGATGCAAAAATTCTCAAAATATTAGCAAACCAAATCCAGCAATACATTAAAAAAAAAAAAGTAATTTACCGAAGTCAAGTGGGACTTATCCCTGGGATACAAGGATGGTTCAATGTTTGCAAGTCAATCTATAAGTGTGATACATCAATAAGGGAAAAAATAAGAACCATATGACCATCTCAATAGATACAGAAAAACCATTTGACAAAGTGCAACATCCATTCATGATTTAAAAAAAAAAATAAACACCTCAACATAATAAAGGCCATATATGAAAAACACACAGCTAACACCATACTCAATGGTAAAAAAAATAGAACATTTCTGCTAAGGTCAGGAACAAGACAGGGATGTCCACTGTCACTGCTTCTATTCAACATAGTACTGGAAGGCCTAGTCACAGCCATCAGACAAGAGAAAGGAGTAAAAGGCATCCAAATTGGTAAGGAAGAAGCAACATTTTCATTATACGCAGATGATAGGACACTACATATAGAAAACTCAGAAGAGTCTGCCAAAAAACTTCTAGAACTGATAAATGAATTCATTAAGATCATGGGATACAAACACCAAAGTACAGAAATCTATTGCATTGTATATACTAATAATGAGGCACAAGAAAGAAATTAAGGAAGCAATTCCATGTATAATTGCACCAAAAATAACATACCTAGGAATAAATTTAACCGAAGATGTGAAAGGCCTGTACTCTGAAAACTATAAGATACTGGTGATAGATATTGAAGACAATACAAACAGTGGAAAGAGATCCCATGCTCATAGATTGAAAAAATATTGTTAAAATGTCCATACTACCCAAGCAATCGACACACCTAGTGCGAGTCCCACTAGATACCAACAAGGTTTCTCATAGAACTCAAAAAGACAATCCAAAAATTTGTATGGAACCACAGAAGACCTCAAATAGCCAAAGAAATCCTTAAAAGGAAAAACAAACCTAGATTTATCACCATTCCATATTTCAAGTCCTACTATAAAGCTGTGGTAATCAAAACAGTACGATATTGGCACAAAAAGAGGCACATCGATCAATGGAAAAGAATAGAAAGCCCAGAAATAAACCTGTATTTATAAGGTCAATTAATTTTTGACAAAGGAAGAAGGAACATACAATGAGAAAAGCCTCTTCAACAAACAGTGTTGCAAGAAATGGACAGTGAAAGAATGAAGCTAGATTTACACTGTATACAAGAATGAACTCAAAATAGATTCAGGACCAAAATGTGAGATCTGAAACTATAAATTTCCTGAAGAGAGCAAAGGCAGTGATTTTTTTTTGACATCAGCCATCGCAACTTTTTTCTAGAGAAGTCTCCTGAGGCAAGGGAAATAAAAGCAAAAATAAACATTGGGACTACATCAAAATAAAAAGCTTCTGCAGAGCAAGGGGAACAATCAACAAAACTAAAGACCATCTACTGAATGGGAGAAGATATTTGCTAATGGACAATTCCAATGAAGGGTTAGTATCCAAAGTACATAAAGAACTGATACAATTCTACACCAAAAGGTAATACAGTTAAAAATGGCAGAAGCCAAGATATGGAAGCAGTGCAAGGGTCCACTGATGAATGGATAAAGAGGTGGAATATATATACAGTGGAATATTACTCGGTCGCAAATATTACCAGTCACCATTTTCAGTGACACAGATGGAGTCAGAATATAATGCTAAAGTCAGATAAAGACAATTATCATATGATTTCATTCCTCTGTGGAATTTAAGAAACAAAAGCAAAGGGGAAAAACAAAAGACACGAAGCAAGAAACAGATTCTTAATTATAGAGAACTGATGGTTAGCAGATGGAGATAGCAACAGACAGGGCTGATGGCATAACTATGTATATATTTAATGCCCCTGAACTATACACTTAAAAATGGTTAAAATAATAAATTTTTTATATAGATCTTGCCACAATAAAAAAGGTAGTTTTTCTAAATAAATCAAATTTTGACTTTAAAATGTATGAACTTTAGACTCAGCAACTCCACTTTGAAGAATTTAGCCTGAAGAAATAGAGTGTTAAATAATCAAAGAAACAAAGGGTGTTTTTGATGTGACATAATGGTGACAATGAAATTTCTAGGGATTATTACACAAACTATAGTTTATATTTTCAGCAGATTTTGTACAGCCATTAACATCATAATAGTAAAAAATCAGGATATTTTGTTAGGGGAAAATTTAGGTGAAAAAGAAAGAACACATATACTGTGTTGCCCCTAAAATTAGCCCTTCCATTCTTCAACATAAGAAATTTAAAAGTAATTTTTAAAAATTTTCAACACACACATTAAAAACTGAGTAGTTCATCAAGGTGTGATCTGGGGTTATCTTTGGAATGATTAATGACCTTTTCCCTCCTCTAAATTTTCTACTGTGATCATCTAAAACCTCAGGAAAAAAGTGACAATATATTTTAACAACTTCTCCGTTAGACTTAATTTCCCATTTTCAAGCCTAAGCATGACCACAGTCAATGTATAGACTAACAGGTGCTCCTTTCAGAGAACAAGACTCCAGCTCCAAGCCCAGCCTCCACTTCCCCTACCCCAGTTCCCCCCTGTTGGAAATTTTCATGTTATTACTGTCCTTGTTTATCTCTTTCACCAAACGGTGAGGTCCTCCAAAAGCAGGGAATAAATTGCAGGAATCTTCCTGTTCCTTCTAGGTACCTCAGCATTGGACTTGGTACATGGGGTAGGCAATTAATAAGTGAGTGTCAAATAAATATAGTACATGTGTCTTCCCTAAAAAGGCTCAAGCTAGCAGGAGGAAATTTTAGTGTATGTTTCCTCCTAGGACATTTTTTCCCCTGGCCTTCCACATACCAATCTGTTTACCAAGTTGTAAAGAGTAGGAAAGGGAAGGAAGGTGAGCACCTAGATAGCAAATCAGCAAAACTTTATTTTAGGAACTTGATAGGGGTGAACAGAGGAGGGAGCAGAGGGGAGAATGTGTATACAGATTGTGTTTTGGGAACAACAGCACCCACCTGTTAGTGTCTGATGCTTGCTCAAATATTCTTGCTCTTACCATTTAGATGATCAGTGCTCATTAGGAGAGTTTAATTGGTACATCAGTGTGTAAAGGACACACAGTTATTTTGCTTCTGCATGGTGGTAAAAATCCAAATAATTTACGACACCATTAAGTAAAGTAGTAACACTGACTGACCTCAGTGCACCAAGCAGTGCTCTCAGCGCTCCAAAGTAGGATCACTTAATTCCTACAATGACTCTGAGTACTATTATCTTCATCTTACAGTTAAAAAAAGATACCAAGAGTGGAGGTCACTTTTCCAGATCATGAAGAGCTCATCAACAAGAGAACTAGATTTTAAACCCAGAGAATCTGTCCCTAGAGCCCAAGTTTTTAAATTACTAAGCTTCTCTGTGAGAGATGATCCACCATTGTCAATGGCAGATTCAGGAGGGCCACACAGGCAATTACTGCCAAATTGTACAGACTTAGCTGCCTTCTACTGGTCTCTTCCAACTGTAGTCAGACCCTTAAGTATGTCCTGGACCTAATAGTTTGAAGTTATGTTCAAAATGTACTTCCAGGACATGAAAACTCTGTAGCTGATTTATAATGCTTCTTGCTGGGTTCACTTGCCTTGACTATAACTCTTGGCACCATCTGGAACCTCTAGAGATTTTTCTGCTCAAATATATCCTACTAGGAGTAAACAAGGCTCAAATTTCCAGTTTGTTGGCATTATTTCAGGTCAATGTGGGCATGCAAAGAGTAGAGGGAAGGAAGCAGGCCAGTATGCTTGGTTGAGCTAAGAAAACTTTCCTGTCAAATGGGTTCAATGGATTAATCCAAATTCATCTGTCCCCTCTCAAACCTTTGCTCTGATAGGGTTGGTTTATAAAGATGGATTTCTAGAAGATGTACAGATACGCCACATAGAAGCAGAGTATAAGCAAATACAAAGTAATGAATATTTCAACACATGCTCAACTGCATTAATAATCAAGAAATGGGGAGGCAAACAATAGGATGTTTTATAATTATGACTGCTGACATTTAATAAGATTGATGTACATACTCTCAAATATTGCTATTGAGACTTACATTGTCATAAACTCTTTGGAGAATAATTTTGCAATGCCAGTCAAAATTTAAAATGTTAGGTCAGGGGCGCCGGAGTGGCTCAGTGAGTTAAAGCCTCTGCTTTCAGCTCAGGCCATGATCCCAGGGTCCTGGAATCAGGCCCCACATCGGGCTCTCTGCTCAGCGAGGGGCCTGCTTCCCCCTCTCTCTCTGCCTGTCTCTCTGCCTACTTGTGATCTCTGCTGCCAAATAAATAAATAAAGTCTTAAAAAAATAATAAAATAAAATGTTAAGTCACTTTGACCTGGCAATTTTATCTCCAGAAATTTATTCTGGAACACTGAAAAAAAATTTAAAAAATAAATAAAAATAAAAAAAAAATAAAAACATACATAAGTTTTGAAAACTTGAAAAAAAAAAAAAAAAAAGAAATTTATTCCTAAAACAAAAAGCTCAAGTAAGTGATAGATGTTCTTTCAGGCATAAAGACACAAAGATTTGTTATGACATGAAATTTGTAATAGTTAAAAATTGTAAATCATTTAACTGGCTTTCCATAGAAACATTATATAAATAAGCCATTATTTATTCAAATACAATGTTGCCTTCAGAAGATAAGGCGATTGACATATAGACAGAATGATGCACAGGACATGTACTGTCATGAAATATTTTTTTTTCATGTTCAATTATTTTATTTTAATCCAGTGGCTCTTTTTAAAAATTTTTATTAACATATGATGTATTATTTGCCCCAGGGTACAGGTCTGTAAATCATCAGGCTTACACACTTCACAGCACTCACCATAGCACACACCCTCCCCAATGTCCATAACCCCACCATCCTCTCCATATACCCCACCCCCAGCAGCCCTCAGTTTGTAATTTTTTTTTTTTTTAGATTTTAGTTATTTGACAGAGAGAGAGAGAGATCACAAGTAGGCAGAGAGGCAGGCAGAGAGAAAGGCGGAAGCAGGCTCCCCGCTGAGCAGAGAGCCTGAAGCGGGGCTCGAACCCAGGATCCCAGGACCCTGAGATCATGACCTGAGCCGAAGGCAGAGGCTTAACCCACTGAGCCACCCAGGTGCCCCTCAGTTTGTATCTTTTACAACATTGTTCATGTAACATATCTATATAAATATCATGTAAAAAGTTGAAACAAAATTCTAAGTTTTGTGGCTTAAAAATAACAATATTAGCAATTTTATAAAATTGTCATGGTTAGGTTTAGCAAGATTTTTGAATAGGTTTTTTTTTTGCATTCCAGAAATGGCTATTTTATGGGCTTTTTTCATTTTTATTTTATTAAATTATTTTATTAAGAGGATTTTAATGGGGCGCCTGGGTGGCTCAGTGGTTTAAGCCGCTGCCTTCGGCTCAGGTCATGATCTCAGGGTCCTGGGATCGAGTCCCACATCGTGCTCTCTGCTCAGCAGGGAGCCTGCTTCCCTCTCACTCTCTCTGCCTGCCTTTCTGCCTACTTATGATCTCTCTCTGCCAAATAAATAAATAAAATCTTTAAAAAAAAAAAAGAGGATTTTAATGGGTCTTGCTTTATGCACTCAACAATAAGCGTTTCTTGAAATCCTGCTACTTGCTAAGCACAATTCTAGACTCTGAAGGTTCAGCAGTGGGAGAAAAAAGGGGCAGGAAGAATTTCCTTCCTTCATAGAAACTCCTTTAAAAAGGCAAAACAAACATGCTGTTAGGACCCTGGGCATAATCTGGAAGTAGAAAATTGACAGAAGTGAAAACCCTGTGTATAATAATGTAAGAAGGTGTACGTGGGAAAAGTATTTGTGGATCATGTTGCTTGTTTCCTTTTCAGTAAGTATGGCAGAGTTTGCTATACTACTTCCTTCCCCACCACCCTCCACCAAAACACAGACTACAATTCTTGGGCTCCCTTACCATTAGAGTTAGATTGGGGATGTGTGGCCAGTAGGGGCCAGTGAAGTGTGACGGAATGCAAAAGCAGTCCCTCTGGGCAAAGGCAGGTTAAGAGCCTGAGTGTCTCTCTGCTGTCTCTGTCCTCCCTGTCATGGACAGTTTGGCAGGCATGTGTTCTGACAATATAGCTATAAGATGAAGAAAGGCTGTCAAACATTGATCTGGGAAACAACTACTAGGGGGAGGAGGAAGGGTTCTGCCAATTATCACAGTGTAGTAAAATTTAAACTTTACTGTTCTTAAGATTATTTGACCCTGGAACACTGAGACGGGGAGGGGGAGAAGAGGAATCAAGAATGCAATGCTGGGAGAGGACCCTGTTACAAAATTCACATCTTCTCAGACTCTGGGAGAAACTACATTTAGAATAAGTTTATTTTGTTTTGTTCTGTTTTTAGAGAGAAGATGCATATGAAGGGGGTGAGGGAGAGAGTATCTTAAGCAGACTCCGCACTGAGCTGGGAGCCCGTCACGAGGCTCTTTCTCATGACCCTGAACTGAGATCATGACCTGAGCAACACCAAGAGTCCGGCACTTAACTGTGCCACCCAGATATTCCTAGAATAGAGTTTTAAAGGTCTTTTCTTCCTATAATGTAATCTCTGAACTGTCCCAAAACTTTCCAAAGCTCTGTCACATAGGACACCCTTGTGACACTCGTAGAATGGGGAATTAGAAGCTAGAATTGGGCAGAGAAGTGTGGTCTTCCCTGTCCTACTCCTAACATCACAATGGCAATAACCACCTCAGGCAAAAGAAAGTGTAGGTCCTTAGTCCCAGACGGTGCCTGGGAGGCCTGCGAATGGAGGGCCAAACCCAACTGCAGTATAAATTTTCAGAGCTGGTGCAAGTAGAAAAATAGGGCTCAGTGAGGACAGGAAAGGAACTTTAGAGAAGTGCCAAGAGGAAACCAACTCCCACCATTAAGTGTGGATAGCTGGGTAGTTAGAGAGTATAGGTTGTCAGGAAAGATCCATATCAGTTTGAGAAATGAGATTATGCAGCAGGATGGATTTCGTGTTTTTGCTTTTTCTACTTCCATAATTTTTAACAAGAATGAAGAAATTCATCTAGTTTTATTAAGTATAAATAGGAGAATAGTGAGGCATGTACGATGCAAATTACTAAGTAGTTAAGTAGATTAGCCGTTAACTTGGAATGAACCTGCAATTAAGATTTCCCACCATAAATTTGTCAATCAATCACACTATATCCTTTGCACATAGTATGAATGCACTGCAGAGTTTAATTTGGAAAACTAGGAGTAATTTCAGAGATGATTGCAGGTTGCCCAATTTTATAAGCTGTCACTTGCCATTGTTGAAGGGCCAGGTTTCTGATTCAACATTTTGAGAGCTCTGGGGTAAAATGTACTTTTAAAGTGTTTATTAAAATATTGAAGTTGGGATAGTACTGGACCAAGACAATTTATATTCTTTAGGAAGCTTTACTTAAAACATTCTCAAAGACTCCTTAATGTACTTATATTGGGTTATCCAGCATCTATCCTTTGCTTTGTAGCTTAGCCTAGTGTCTGGTAGAGACTGTTGCCTAGCGACTGAGCGCTGGAATGAACACCAGACTGAGACTAGAGATGTGTTTGGACTCTGAATCCAGACCCACCGCTCAAGTCATTTCACCTTTACTTACAATTCCACACCTGTGAAATAGCAGGTGAGGAGATGGTTACTGAATGGTTTTTTGAAGATTTCTTCTGGCTTGGTTTTACAATTCTGTGAGCCAGGGAAACATTATGTAGTAGAGAGATAAGCTGGGTAAGACTCACAGGACAAAAAGACTACAGGGGTACTTTTTTTTTTTTTTTTAAACGATTTCCCTTTTTATCAGTCAAGATTTTCAGTTGTTAACAACACAATTTACACTGGCTGACTTATTAGCAACAGAATTTATTGAAGGATGTTAGGTATCTCAGTGTACTTAAGAGAGCCTATAGAACAGGTATAGATGTCATTTGACAAGGAACCACACAGCCAGAAGGAATATTGCAGGATATGTGTGTGTGTGTGTGTGTGTGTGTGTGTGTGTGCATATCTATATCTATTTCTGTAGATCTCTAGATCTCTGTATCTATCTCCATAGATCTATATCTGTATCTCTAGAGATCTCTATCTCTATCTATCTATTGTAGGATAATTACAGTAAAACCCCACTCCCTCCTAATGCTACCTGCCACTACATGCTAACCATGCCTGGTGCTGGACACCACAATCCCCAGAACAGATGCCTCCACACTTGCCAAATGATAGATCTCTCTGGGCTCAGGCACCTCCTCATGTGCCTTTTCTGCATCTAAGCCTCCTGCCAGTCCCTCTAATTACAGGAACCTAGGGTGCAGATTTATTTTTTTATTTAAATTCAATTAACGAACTTATGATACATCATTAATTTCAGATGTAGTGTTCAATCATTTATCAGTAGCGTATAACACTCAGTACCCTCCTTAATGCTTGTCACCCGATTACCCCACCCACCCCCTCTCCAGCAACCCTCTATTTGTTTCTTATGGTATAGGTCACACGATGAGAGATCCTGGGAAGTTTTACTTTTAATGTTTCCTTGGAAAGACCGGTAACATGTTTCTCCTAACTAATCTAAGGAAGTTAGTACTCTACATTGACACTCAGAATTCTAAAATATCAAGGAAGTTACCCAAAGTTACATGTCTAGAAGTGGAAGAAGAACTGGAACTTGAACCTAAAGTTGTATCCAAGTACAGCACTCTTTCAACCTGTCTAGATTGTGGCACAGTTTGGATAACTAGCCTCATCACGCGCGTGCGCACACACACATACATACACACACACCCTAGCTGTTCATTTGCATACAGCTTATTTTTCTTTCTCTTGACCTCTGTTTTGGTTCCCAGCTTAAGTCCTGAGGCAGGAAACATAGGTTTTGGGGATGTGCACACATTAATTGTCTTATTTGCTGATACTAAAATTGGCAATATCCTTGCTCTAATGGAACTTAATGAGAACATAATTATATAACAAAAATCACAATGAATCCACACCCATTTATGGTCTGGACTACACACTCCTAGCTTCTGAAATAGTGAATGCATCATATCTTGGGCAGCCTAGAATCAAAGCCTATTTTTCCTGGAAGTGAAGCTATTAAGTAGCTATAATTCAAATATTGCTCCTTATTAAAAAATTATGGTATATTCTTAGCACATTTAATGAATGAGATTTGTATTTTAGGTACCAGCAATGCAGAGTTGCTAATTCATTCATTTTAATATTTAGTAATGAATAACTCACATTTTTGCAATCCAAGTTACAGAAGAGTAAAGAAAATAAGAATGAAAACAATGAAATTGACTAGGGATAAGGATGTTTTTAACCTTTTCAGAAAGGAGAATACTAGAAAAAACAAGTGAGACCCATGTAAAGGTACTTCTAGGCTGCTACTCAGGGCAAGTCAACGGAACCAAGATAGATGGCCTTGTAGTCATGGGTTTGGCCGCGCTTTCTCAAATACCTTTTCTAGTATTTTCAGACAATTCAACCCAGTTTATGCCGTGAAGTAAGGAGTCGGTCTGTGTGGGGGTGGTCAGCAAACCCCAGATCGCTAAATTACAGCTAATCACACCCTGAAACAGCTTCCCTCCCTGAAGAGGAAGACAACAACTTAGGTCATCATGATCTGGAATTTGCTTTGTGAATTTGAGGCATAATCCAGAGATTGTTTCAAGGTTTTAAGTAAAGAAGACTTTGAGGAGAAAGACCTTTAGCCATATAACCATTAAGCTAAAACTAGAAAGATCTTCTTGAATATAGGCATTTGTCTTCAACTTTTATATATAGTAGCAGATGAATATGGGCACCAAATTCCACTTTTCTTTCCTCATCATTTGCTTGTCACAGGACTTGGCATTCAGTGGATACATACTCATATCCAAATCCTGAGGTAGAAGCACTAGGGCACCATTTCTTTAGTTACAGAATGCCAAGTTTTCTTTCAGACTATGGAAGGAATTCTCAAACTTGTGTACACCTGAAGCCTCATGGAAACAGACTACTGAGCCCTACCCCGAGCTTCCAATTAGGCAGCTCTGGGGTGTGGCCAGAGGATTCGCATGTCTAACAAGTTCCCAGTTGATGTTGACAGACTGGCCTGGATAGCACATTTGAGAACCATGAGATTTTAGTGTTGCTTTAGAGTTAAGTAAATGTTCCTTTGCAATTATATCACTTGAGTTTTCCTAGGAAGTGAACACTTCTTCATATGCAGAACACTTAATGATAACAGCGACAAGTTATTGAGTTACATACAGCACAGATTCTGAATTATGGATTGTCAATCAGTTTATAGCTTCATTCAGACCAATGCCTTACTCTGTATGGACCAGAACCTGCAAAGGTTCTTATTGACCAAGGGGAAGTCACCAACTCTTTATGGCCCAGAACCTGTAAAGGTTCTTACTGATCAAGGGGAAGTCACCAAGAAGAAAATAATGCAGAAGTTTCTACTCTGGAGTTAGAAAAGCTGTTTGCAAATTCCAGTTCTACTTATGAACTTCATCTATTCTGGGCAAATGACCTGTACCACATCTTCTGTGAAACTTTTGTCTCCTTATTACCAAACTAGGGTATGCCATCTGTCTTGAAGATCATATCCCAAGACTGTTAGAAAATTCTGAAGACATAGGAGAACCTTTGGTTCTTCTTTTCCACAGCTCCATCCAGTGCTCTTGTGCTCTTGGAACACAAGATGCCCTCGACATTCAGCATTGTAAGTGTCCCCAGGTGGCTCTGAGAACTTCTGGGATCTTTGTTCTGAAGATTCTCCTTCTTCAAGTTCATAGATGTTTTCTGTTGCCTAGTTTCCCAATATCCAAATGAGAGGAGCACCAGAACTGTGCATAGCCCACATAGCAAACAGGGAAAAGCTAGAAGGCAAAGTCTTTAATGATTAGACCACAGTAACAAGAAAAACATTAGAAAAGCACCGAGGCAAAATGGGAAGAAGAATCCCTTGGATATCTGGAACAGGAGAAGAGAAAACAAACGGCATCAGACCAGCTATTATTCATCATAAGATTCTAGAAGAAAACTGAGGGAACAAAGAACAAAACAAACTGGTAGAGTTCCTTCAAATGGGTTCTCAGATCATCTTATCCAAACCCTGTATCCTCCTTTGAGAACCCTTCTAACACTGTCCCTAACTCATAAATGAAGAAAATCAGATTACAAAAGGTTTATGTCAAGATGAACCAAGACCCCTATCTAGAGACTCTACACCCTATGTTTTCCCATGATGCCACACTGCCACAATGTTGTAGGACAGGACTTTCCTGTGGGACCACTGTCATGCTCTTATTTTATGACATAAACCAAAACAGGGAGTAGGGGAGGCACACGTGCTCTGCACATAAAAGGGACCCAGAACTTTCTCACCAAGACACAGTGTGGATACTGGGTGGCAACTAAGTGTTCATGGAATCAACAAATCCGATTCCATAACTCTTGGGTTCTAATTGGGTTTAATCCAGTTCATGGCTGCTCTTTCTCTTTGGCTAGATTTCTCATCCTGGGTCTACTGGCTTTCTATTCTCCACTGGTGAACTGTAGAAGTAGGCTGGGTGAGGGGTGAGGATTGTTGTCCTCATAATCCCACCTTCCCTTCTTTTAAGTTGTCTCCTCCAAGGGATACTTGGGTACTAGTGCTGTCATTTGACGCAAGTCATTTAACCTCTCTGAAATCTAGTTGCCTTAGCTCTAAAAGGACAGTGGAATAGAGGATTTCCAAGGACCCTTTAGACTTGATTTCTGAACACTGAGGAGCCTGACTGGAATAATCTGTGGAACATTTTATGTCCCATCACTTAAATTTGGGGTTCCATAAACCCAAGCACTCATGTGAGAATCATTTGGTCTCATTTCCTGATTAATGACCACTACCCCTCTTTTTGACTGAATTCTAACAAAAGCTAAATTTTATCGAGTATTCACTATGTGCCAGTTACATATTTTTCACTAAATTTATATGGTGCTCACCACTGTTCTATAGGATTTGTGCTTATCATGCCTGTTTTATTGGTAAGGAAGCAAGAATGAAAATCTGTTAAATAACTTGCTGAGGGCCAGAGGTAGTAAGTAATGAGGCCAGGATTAGAAGCCAGGAAGTATGGTTACAGAGCCTGTGCTCTGAAATCTCTGTCTTTTTTGCCTCAGAATGATTCAACCTCATTATTAGATGCCTGTTCAGAGCTTCAAAGTTAAGAACAGTAGATAACTCTAGCCTTCTTATTTTAAAAACAGCACACTGAATGATCCCAAATTCACTTACGTTATCGTGTCCCTCATACAGCGTCCTAGAGTGATATACAATTCAGTTTAGATCCTGAACACCGGTAGAGAACTTCTATTTGCAAAGGTATATGCGGGAGAGAAACTAGGGCCTATGGGGCATCGGGTTGCAGTGAATAATATTCCCTTTCACATCCAGAGCCATTCTTTGTCCCAGGAAAGGAAGAAATGTGCAGCATTTCCACTATCATCGGTCGCTTTGACAGCCTTCCTAGAAATACTGCAGATTGAGTTCAGTTGGTCATTTCCTCCTTAACCTCCCTTCCCAGATGCAGTAGTGTTCCTTCAGACAGCCAGACACTGCCCATCCAGGATCTTCCAGCTGCTTCACCAATTACAAGGCTTCAGAATGAGAAAAATAAAACCTTACTGAAGAAAGATAGTCAAGAAATAGCTGGCCAAACTGGGACTGTTTCCTCTACTCCTGGTAAGAGAACCCAGGGATTGTCTGCTTTTTCCAGAGAGAAGTAAAGAATGCTGGATTCATGTTTGAGAAGGTCTGAAAAAAGGATTAGTTCTGTATTCCACATACATTCTTGGCTATGAATGCTTTTTAAGATGCCATTGACAGTCTGGAGGGAGTCCTAGATTAGCTCAGGTTTTCAGTCTTCTCCCAAGTAATTACTTCCCACGTAGTAGAAAAAAGTTTCAAGATCAAATGCTTCAAGTATTTGTGAAGAGAATCTAATGAGCACAGATAGACTAAAGAGTAGGTTGAGCTACTAGGAATACTTTAACCCAGGAGAAGCTGGACCCATGAGAAACCCATCACATAACCTGCTATGTTGTCCCCCAGGATTGTGATTTGTCAAAGGTTAGAGGTCTCTGAGAGCAGGAGCTCATTTTGTAAACAATTTTGTCATCTTTCTGTTTCCACTCCAAGTGTTAGGGCTGGATTAGAACACAAGATACCCCTCTTCCTAAAACATAAGATCAATAGTAGCAGAAAGATATTCATGGAACCATGTCTGAGCAGAGATAAAACAAGGGTGCTCTTCCCATTTTTCATCCTGTTTTCAAGTAATCAGACCCACATTTCTTCTTTTATTACATATTCTTCTGCTCAGATTGGGAAGGACGGGAAAGAAATCAGTAGCACCTTGATTTGGCCAAAAGAGCGCCCCCCCCCCCCACCCACACACACACCGTTCTGACTTCCTCTGGTAACACTGATCAAATTACTAATTACACAATTAAGACCAAAAAGCATACAATTTTTCCCCTTGGGGAGAGCCGATGTCCCAGAAACAGAACAATTCTTCATAGGTGAGTGGGATAAAGACAATGAAAGTATTTCAAGTAGGGAAGAGGAAATTACTCTATGTTGACATCAAATAATATTCAATAATTGTAACCAGACAGCAGTAAGCAAAAAAGCAGTTCAGATAAAAGAGGAGTTGGAGGTAAGTGCACGAGCAGTAACAACCTCTTGAGGTGTTCCTAGGTAATCTAGATCTCTAGGCCCTCCCTGGAGACACTGATTAAGAAGGTTGGGGCATCTCTGATTTAAAAATAGAAAAAAACCCAACCTCCTGGAAGTGTGATTCACCCTTCTATTAGTCAACTACCTCTTTAAGTCCCTGGAGTAGGACAATTCTTAGTCTGAAAGGTAATTAAGGTAGTAACTGGTTCTCAGCCTCTCACACAGCCTGAGAAGTAGCCCACAGACCAGCACTAGCTGTCGAGACCTGGACTGAAAGGGCATTCAAGTCGTTACATACACTTTTTCTTTGTTTTCATACGACACACTGTGGCTACATTTACTTGGAAGTGTCCTATCTTTTCGAAAGAGTAGAATGGGTCATGGTCTCCAAATGGTTTCTCTTTATATTACCTATATGTGTATTACCTAGTGAATAGCCCTACTTTTCCACTTGTCACTCAAGTCTTTTTGGACTAAACTCCTAATCCTCTGTCTTACCACTAAGTCCCATTGCTTGTAACTCCATAGGGCTCACCTGTAGCTTTAGTCCCAAAAGCTGTGCCCTTGTTCAAGTTCTCATGGTTTGCTGTCTGGATTAACACAATCATCTCCTCAATGGATCTTCCTACCTCTTGGTTTACTTCCCTCTAGTCCATTCTCCATAAATTTCATCATTCCATTTTCCCTGATTAGAATGCCCTTATAACTCTTCATTGTCTCCAGAGTCAAATCCAATCTTAGCACACAAAAGTTAATTTGGTCTCTAGTGTTTAATTTAAAACCTAGGTATTAAGGAGAAAGGTGAGCTAGATTAGATTTTGGTACACTGGACTACACTAGCTACCAATGTTTATTGCTCTATCAGGACTGATACATCTTCCAAAGCTAAATTTTTATGCTGTTGCCAATTTTTGTTTGTTAAAAATGAACATAATTCTATACCCTCTTCTCATGCCTGTGGATTGGGCTCAGTCTGATGTTGGTGATTTTATACTGTTTTAGACCCTGACTTCATCTGAATATAGCTGGTGTCCAGAATTTTCACAGCCCTTTAAACTACATTAAACTGTTGAACCTTAAAAAACATGGGGGCTGAAGACACTAACCCCTACATTGTCCAAAATCTGGGTCTATATTCAGATTCCCCCAAAACTTAATAGCCTAAATGTTGACTGCAAGCCTTTGTGATAACAATTAACACACATTTTGTATGTTGTACAACATACTGTACTCTTATAAAAATGTAAGCTGAAGAAAATGTTAAGAAAATCATAAGGAACAGAAAATACATTCACAGTATTATACTGATAAGAAAAAAAAAAATCACATATAAGTGAACCAGCATAGTTCAAATCCATGTTGTTCAAGGGTGAACTACTAATAAAAATTGCTAAGACCCAGATCTAAACTTGCTGGCCAAAGACAGAAAGGTTAGCGAAACTTCACCATCCTATTTTTCTTGTTCAGAGGCGTTTTCTCCCCATTACATGATAAAATTCACCTTGATTACAAAACCATTACCTTTGGTAGAGTCCTTTTTATCTCTTTCTTATTCAACAGGTCCCTGTAGTAGGGAGGTAATAAACAGTCTCTTTCAATAGAAATGCAGATCTCTTCCAATAAGAGATGAACCAGAAGTGTCCATTAGGAACTTAAGACAGTAGGGTCAACAGACTACTTGGGAAGCAAGCTGGAAGAAGAATCTGGAAACCATGCTCGTGTAGATGAGCGTGAATTCCCCTATTTAATTCCCATTAGAAAAGCTTGCAGGGCAAGTCAAAATTTACCTTTCCATGCCAAGCCTCTCAAGTAAGTTCCAAACGTAATGTCTTCGCAGTGAACATAGATATATTGATTCTGTCCATTTTCCAGGATTACCACCCTTCTACCATCCAAATGTGGTTTTATAGATCATGGACCTAAAAACTTCTGGAATTGTTATGTTCTTAATCTTTTTTGATCATGGGTCCCATCGAAAAATCTGAAAAAGTCTATGATTTTCTCTAAAATATACGTGCAAACAAAATTTTGTGTAATTTGCCCATCAATTTCAGTATATCTGTAACTTTGACCCGCTAAACTGTCCTATGTAAAGACTCCTCTTACAGAATACCTTTACCCAATGAAACCCTAGGAGAAAAACCTCAGTGAACAAAAAGTTAAGTTTTATTAATCTTTTTTACTTAAACCAGCACCTAAATCAGTGAGTCACCATTGACTTTCATAAGTACCTTGACTTTGCATAACCTATTTATGATGTTTCCAGAAACAAAGATCCTGGTCTGTAGATTTTTTTTTTTTGTACAAAGTTTCTGGCTTAAGAGTTGTACTGCTATTTAGATGCCTTCCAGCACATGTTTCTAGATAAGAAACGTGGTGTCTTTCATCAGATGGCTCCAGAGTTGAATGCCCATCATTCTTCCAATGAAGATGTGGGGTGGGGAATGGAAGAGGCTGATAGACCTGGAAGAACATTTTCAAACTTTAGGTCCTTTGAACTGGGAGGTTTGTAGCAGAGTCTGAATCTCAGTGGTAGAGGTTCAGAAAATTGCTTCCATCCATTTACTCAAAAGATGCCAGACCCTAAGAAATCAGACATTCTAAACACAGACTAGTATATCACAGAATGCTAGAAATCTATCAGTCAAGCAGGTGAGAATGCTGTGTCCTCTTCCCACAAGACAGTCAACTTAAGAAACCAAATGGAAAGGAAGTTGCATGAGAAACACAACAAAGGAAAGATGATGGATGGGCCAGAATGCTCCCATCTGCCTATGCTCTCTCCCCCACCAATGGAATATGGCTTCGAGGGAGAAGCAAGCCAGGGAAACTTTTTATGTATGACAATTTTTAGGTTTTTTAATGTTTTCCCTATAAAGTACAAACACATAAAAGAACACTATCGATGATATACCCATCATCTCTTCACTCTAATGCACCATTACTATTACATATCAAATTGTAATGGTGTAATAAATAGTATCTTTAATTTTTTCTTATATATACTTGTATGCCAGATAGATATCAGCTCTATTTTCATCGTCGTCTCTAAACTCCTAGTAAATCAAGAACCTACTGGCCTATCCAGATTAAAAAATATTAATAGGATCGTCGGGTACAGTTGACAGAGGGGGTGGAGTAGAACTGCTTTTAAACTCCATATTCTTGCTATAAAGTCAAACTAGATTCTGGTCAAGCCTCTGGTTCTAAATCAGTTTGCATAAAATACAGATGTAAACATGTTCAATACTAGGGAAGGAATCAGCAAATTGCAGCACATAAAAATTCTCTAAGACAGATGTCTCAGTCTCAACAAACAAATGGCAAATTAGAAAAGAAAAAAAAGGAGAAAGATAAATGAAAAGCAACTTAAGGGGTATATCAACCAAGTGCGATAATCAGATCTTGTTTCAAATACATTAGGTTTTATGTAAGGCTCATTATCCACAAAGCAAAAAATAAAAAATAAAAAAAAAATAGAACAGAAGCATATAAGGTAAAGGGGAAACAGAGCATACCACAAAGCGGGGGGGGGGGGGGCGGACAGTGACCAATTTACAGAGGTAGGCAGAAACAGGGGGGAAGAAAACAACAACAATGGAAATCCAAGACAAGCAGTAAGCAATTAAGATGGCATTAGTAATCCTCACGTATCAGTAACTCTAATATAAATGGATAGAACTTACCAAAAGGCATAAAGCAACTGAATGGCAAGACGAAAAACTGTATGCTGAAAGAAGGTCCTGAAATGAAGGCGTCAGTTCATCAAGAATTGATAACAGTCATAAATGTATACACATCCAACACTGGAGCATGGAAGCATATATCAGGCAAACACTAACAGATCTGAAGGAAACCATGGACAGTAGTAGGCGACATCAATACCTTATTTTTAGCAACAAATATAGCATCCAGAAAAAAAACAGTAAAAAACCAGTTGAACCATAGACTTCAACCATAGACCAAATGGATCCATAAGACATTTCCAGAGTAGCCCATTAGAAGCTGAATACATGTTCATATCAAGTACACATGAAACATTCTCAAATATACTTTAAAACATTCTCCTGCACAATGTGGAGTCAAACATAGTATATAGTATATGATTCCACTTATAAAATTCAAAGTCAAGATAGTGGTTACCTTTGGGTGGGATGGTCACTGGAGTGGGGCGGTGTTTCTCAGGTGCTGGTCATCTTCTGCTTTTTCATTGGTGTCCTAGTTACATAGAGACATTCATGAGGATTCATCAAGCCATAAACTTAAGATTTGAACATCTGTTATACAAAAAAGTAGTATTTATGAGACCATATGAACATTGATATTAAGGGATATTAAGGAATTGCTGGAGGTTTTCTTTGTTGATATTGGGGTGGTGTCAAGAAGTCTTGTATTTTAAAAACTCATACGGAAATATTTATTATGAAATGTGATGCTTGAGATTTACTTTAAAAAGTGAGGGTGGAAGGTGGGGAGAGTTTAGATTGGCTGTACATTCATTGTTGAAGCCAAGTCATGGTTACATGGGGGTATATCAATCTATTCTCTCATATGTATTTGAAAATTTTCTAACAAAAGTAATTGTAGAATCCTTTTGATCACCTCTCATTGTCCAATTCTCTCTCTCTGCATAGTCTTGGGGCTTTCATTGTTCACCATATTCCCACTTTATGGACTAGACAACTTCACTGCCTTTCTGCAATGCAGTACACTGTATGCTCTTAATCTGAGCACCAACTCATTCTGCAGGCCCCCTTGAGGGCTTAGCCTCCAACAGTTATAAAAAACAATCAATCAACAGGGATGGACCTTTTCCAGAAAGGAAAGTCCTATTCTAACTGCTAAGAAAAAAAATACTTTCCATATTATTCATCCACTCATTTATTCCTTTGTTCATTCTCCTCTTTCTCCCCCTCCTTCCACAAATATGCATGTATAGGTAGGATTTGTAAGATACTCTTGTCTTCCAACTAGAAAGGTTTTTTGAGAAGTACTGTTCATAGCATCAGAAACATAGTTAAGTTTCCCCCAGTGTGGACTTCTACTGACCACTCATCTAAACCATTTCAGGAAGATTCTTCACAAATTTTTACATCAGAAAATGATCGGTTGCTGTTTCCTGTTCTCAGTGTGCATCTTTTTGCAGTCTTTAATCCCCTCACATACTGGCTGTATTTTTTTGAAATTTCCTGAGAAATTATGGATTTTTCGGGAGAAAGGGAAAGAAAGCACTTAAGAAGAGCCCATGGAGTAACTGGGAATCTCTAGTAAGAGCTGGTCACATAGGAGCACCAACAAGCAAGTCCAAGACCAAATGGAATGGAGGTAAAACAAATGAGATTTTACTGGTTTTCTAGGAATGGCAGTGGTACAATAATTTACTTAGAATTGGTCTCAAAGCATACATTCTCAGCTTAGAAAAAAAGCACAGAAGTTGAGTTTGATTTAGGAATTAATAAACAGATGTGATTTGGGGAAAATTAAAACATTTTATCAACCTTTATGAAATTCTGGACTCTGGTTGTATGAACATAAACTACAAGGCACTTTATCACCTCAGTTTAGGATTTCCTGTCCCAGTGTCACCTGACAGCTGCTCACTCAGCGGGGAGCATTCAGTTCTATTCCTGTCCATGGGAGGTGCATACCCCCCCTCCACCACGCATACTGCTGCTTCCCCACCTTACAGATCACCTTCATTTATGGAGACTCTAGGCCTTTCCGAGCGAACATCAACACAGCCATCTGTTCGCACTGCCTTGAGCCCTTTCTCCTGCTAGGACTGCACCCTTCTCGTCTCCCACCATCACCCCCCAGAACTACAAAAAACCTTTCTAATGTTCAAACAAAGTATCAGTTTAGGGGACTACAAAATTCTTTGGAGAAATTCATCCCCTTTTACAGAATCTGGATAGAAATCATTGAGAAGCAGGAAAATCCTCCAAGGAGTTCAGGATAGGAATGGATCAACAAGGACAATCCTCCGATTCTTGTGTGTTCTTATACATAGTACTATTCATAGTCAAGCTTTCATGCTAAGGAGCTGGTATCTGGGAATAATCCCCGTTTCAGACCAATATAAAGCAGCACAGATTTGAAAGACCTCTGATGCCACATTCCTGTCACGAGGAGTCAAACAGACTCCCATTTGAAGGTGAAGAAGTTCTCCTCTGATGGTCATCAATGGTGCTTTGGGACAATCTGAGTTTTCACATCCAGACAAGGAGGTAACAGGCTTAGAGGGACACTTTTAAGGGGCCTGGGACAAGAGTAAGGGCTCAGGGCATGGCCACAAAATGGGTGTGATCAGCCCACACAGTTCTGTGTAGTTCCTGAGGAGAGAGGTGGACATGCTGGTTTCGAGAAACAGACAGGATAGGCAGGCAGGGTAGGGGCAGTATTCAGAACACGGGCTCTGGTCAGATTGCCAGAATCTGCCCACCAACAACAGTGCCAGTGGAGTCAGCTTCTGCAAGGATTCAGTGAATTAGTATGTATGAGCTCTTAGAACAGGGTCTCCTGCATCATAGTCAGCATAAAGGTCAGCTATTTTGAATTGAAGATAAACATACCCAGGAAGAATAATGATCCTGGTGTACTGCTTATAGACTCCATCATATGTGGAATTTAAGAAACAATACAGAGCATCACAGGGGAAGGAAGGGAAAAATAAAGACAAAAATCAGACAGGGAGACCTTAGGAGACTCTTAATCATAGGAAACAAGCTGTTGCTGGAGGGGAAGGGCGTGGGGGATGGGGTAACTGGGTGATGGGCATTAAGGAGGGCACTTGTTGTGATGAGCACTGGGTGCTACATGCAACTGATGAACTACTGAATTCTACATCTGAAACTGATACACTATATGTTACATGATATGTATCATCATGTATGTTACATGATATGTTACTATATGTATCATGAAACATGATACACTATATGTTAAGTAATTGAATTTAAAGAAGTTTAAAGGAAAAAAAAAGGAAGATTCCAAGAAAGCATGGTAGAGTCACACCTTCAATTTGCAGCTCAGAAATCAATTTAATGGAGCATAAAGAGAAAGTCTCAAATGTCCAGAGGAAGAGTTGCTGGCATAATAGAAAGAGCACCAGATGTGGAGCAAAGAGGTCTGGGTTTAAGTCCTAGGTCACTGCCAGCTCTGTGACCTCAAATCAAGCAACTCTTCCCTTTGGGCTTGTAAGGAGAATTGATATTTATCGTTGCTTCTAGTTTAAAACTACGATTTGATTCCAAATAGTGCTTATATCCCTCTTAGAATAGGCACCTAGTTAGGCTTTAACAGGACTCCTGGAGGCCAGCAAAGGGGGAGTCATAGCCTGTCATCAGGGAAGTTAGCTGCCCACCTGGGCAGCATTCCACAAACATTTATAACCATCTTTCTGAAATCATGATCAAGCCAGACAGGTCTGAGACAAAGAAGGCTGAGACCCTGACCAAGTGAGGGAGAAAAGGCATGAAATCCTTCTCCCCCCCAAAATCTCCTCCCCAAATAATAAATAATCCACACTTTTATTAACAACTGTCCATAAAAGAGACTCAAACCCCAGGGGAGACCCCTCTCCCATCTCATGGATGGCTCACTCTTTAATCAACTCTTCATAAAAAAAGAATTCAAGGATGGACCAGACAGTGGTTGAGGGATGCAAGGAGACTAAGCATCTTCCCTAACTTCTTTTGGGACAACTGGGCCAAGACCCCAGGGCCTGTGCTCTCCCCAGTCTACCCAGCACCATCACTTCTTTGATGAGGTGCACATCTAGGAGGAAGAAGGAAGTGTCACTTTGGGCCCCTGTGCCCTCTATCTAATAATTCATCTTATTTAAGTCATCTAGACTCATTTACCGAATCTTAAGAACATTGACCCAAAAGTTCAAGAACCCCCCAAAAGATAAACTGACACCAAGAATTTGACAAGTATTTCTAAGATACCAGATCTTTGACACAAGACACACACACACACACACACACACAATTTAGAGACCTGGCCACAGTGCTGACAAGTTTTCCTTGTTCCAGACATCACACATCTCCAGACACCTGGCCAGGGTTTGGCCAGTAGGCTGTGGCCATACAGAAGCACTCAGTTCTCTTTGAGGACCAAAGCCGCTGACGCTGGCTTTGTAAGCACCATATTGTCATCTGCTAAACTAAAGCCCAACCACTAACAGGAGTTAAATTACTTACTCCAACAGCAGGGATGGCAGATCTAAGAAAAGATTTAAGCTGCTGAGCTAAGTTTCATACAAAATATGCCTTCAAGAATAACTCCTAAAGGGCATTTATAACCATCTTTCTGAAATCATTAAAAAAAAAAGAAAGAAAGAAAGAAAGAAAACCCACCCTGACACAGGTGGATATTTTCTCCAGCTAATTTCCTGAGAGGCAGTGCTCATTATCAATTCAAAGTTTAAACTGATGCACTCACCAGGAAGGAAAAAAGAAATTCCATAGACATTATTATGCAAATTCAGCCTTAATGCTCTGCAGTTTTAAGAAATGTTCAGTTGTATATAACTGTCTCGGCATGTCCACATAAGACACAGATTTATAGAACAGGACTGACTTATGAAAAAAAAATCATGCAAGCCAATCATATTTTCCAAGTACTGCAAATGAAGACTGAGATTTATAAAAGCTGACAATATTCAAAAAACAAAACCTGAGTATGTATGACATACTTCAGGTTCTCACACACATTTCAAGGAAAATAGCTTAGAAAATCCCAAACCCTCTTTTCACGAAGGTTTCACATTCCTGGTAAGGGAAACCCAAACCATTTCAACAGAATCTGGGTGGTATTTACATAGCACTATGTATTACAAAGACAGCAAAGAGAAGTAAGGCCAAGATTCTGCCACTGAAGCAGGAAAGAGAAAGACAAGGGAAATACAAAGTGGAAAACAATACTGCATTCTAAGAGAGAAAATTTGGGGTGGATAAAAGGTTTTGTGGGAAAAGGTGCTGTTTCAACTTTGTTTGGAGAGATAGGGTTAAGAAAGCAAACACATGAAGGGCAGGAGGTGGTTTCAGTGCCTGGCAAAAGTGAGAGCCTGGAGGTAGGGGAATATCATCCCATTTGGCTCCAGGGTAGGGACAAGACGGCCCAAGATCGGGACTGGAGGTATTTTGCAGAGCACTGGCTCATGGATCGTTTGACCTTTATTCATTCTGCAGACACTGTTCTTTCAGGACTTTATGTCAGTTAGGAATTGAACCATCTGTATATTAACCCAGATTGAACACTGGAAGAAGGACCAGAAAAAAAGGAACTGAAGATGTGCAGAGAGAGGGGACTGGTGGAGACAGGTAACGGAGGAGTAAGGAGAAAGTGGGATCCGTGGACTGGAATAGGGATTCTTGTAAGGAAGACCAAGACCGTTTCCTCATAGCAGGGACTGGCAGACTTTTTGGTCAGAGGCTGAATAGTAAATATTTTTAGACTTTTCAAGTCATACATTCCTTGTCCCAACTACTCAATTCTGCCATTATATTGCTAAAACGGCAATATATAAATAAACATCTACCAAAAAATCGGAGGCAGACCAGATTTGTTTAGCCCATGGGCCCTTCCCCCACCCCAAAGGATCAGTGAGGAAGAATACTGCAATAGTATTTGGTAGAGATAAAAGAAATTAATGGCTCTGACTTTTTCAGTCAGGTAAGAGGGTAGGGTATCGGTTAAGGAATACAAGTGGGAGACAAGAAAATAGGTCTTAGAACCATCATCACGGGGCCAGCTAGGGATCAAACACTGAAAAAAGCAGCTTGAATTCTTAAATGGAGCCAGTCAACACTACTGGAACTAGGATAAGAGAAAATCTATTAAAAAACAACAACAATAAAAACAAGAAAAACCCAACCAACCTGGGAGTTGGCTAGTTCTCAAAAGTTCTTTGTGTTACATAACCTAAATGCAAAGACTAAGTCATGATTTCAGTACACTGACAAATTTACTATTCTGAAGTCCAAAAAGAAGGGATTTCTGATTTCTCTTTCCAAGTCCCATTCTACAACCCACAACCCCACAAAGCGCGGCGCTGTATTTATGAGACAAGCAATCAAGCACTGGCCGGGACCCAAAGAAGAAATGATGAGGTAAGTGGATAAACTAATGAATATTTCTCAGCCTTCAAGTTACCAGCAGTAAGCGCCAAGGTTGTCAAAGAAATGCAATTCCCTAGTTTCTCTCTCTAGTCTTCGATGCAGAGATCTCCAAGGCAGAGGAAACACAGAATGCTATCTCCCCAAGAGTAACTCCAAAGTTTCGAAAGATACCGGACATCAAGTTTTCCAGTAGCATGAGGAAATTGAGAAGAGCAAGCCGCAGACTCTCTGATTTCAAAAGATGACTTCTTTTTAAACATGGCTTGGGCTCCTCGCATTTCCTATCAGGACCCAAAGCTGGTTCCAGGCTTCCCACATGCTGTGAGGAAGAGTGTCACATGCCAGTCAAACCTCGCCTAAGGGGAAGAAAGATTGGCAGGCCCCGGTGGATACACTTCCATTTCCTTTTAATGATACCCTGGAGAAATGGACACAGCTTTCAGGCATCTTGATCAGGGAAGCAGATAAAAGTATCACACTGAGCTGGAGAATCACCACAGCTGGAAAGACAAGAATAGTTGCCATCTATTTGAACTTGCTAATTTGCCTAAATCTGACAGAGCAAGGCTTGTCATTGAGAATGCTTTGGCACTGTCAGTCTCGCCCTGGGAGGATTTCCGTCATTCTGCCTTTTGTCCCTGTTGACTAAGAGCAGTGTAGGATACCGCTCTTCTACGTTTGTCCCCTCAGATCATCTGTTTACCGAGTATTAATGCAGTTCTTGACTCCATGGTCAGAAAGTGGGGTTTGCACTCTTCCGTGGTAATGGCGGTTGTAGGAATCGTTTCAGAGTCAACTCTGCATGGAGAGCTGTGGAAAAATCCAAGCTCAGGACCCCAGAATTGTTCAAAGTTATGACACCACACATTTTGTTTCTCACTGTCATGAATGGGGTACTTCAAGCTTAAGGCCTGGGCATGTCCATCTCAAGGGAAGCCCAGGAACCATGATAAATAGCCCAAGACAGGAAAGTATCAGAAGCTTATGCATTGGGGCTGGAAATCTATTTTCAAGATTAAATGCACAAGGTTGCCAGCAAGCAACACTTCCTTGCTGTCTGGCTGTTGTCATTCCTGACCTCACTTCTCTTATTCGCTGGTTGAGGCCCTGTAGAAGATAGAACAACACTGTTGCTGCTTGCTTAACTTTAAGACTATGGAACACTTAGGAGAAGTTAGACTCCCTGTCTTTCCTGAACCCTAAGGGAACAATTGTCCCAGTTTTACAGAGAGAATTCTAACGTAGGAAAACTGGAGCGCTTGCCCGAGATCCCATAGCTGGGGTGGGTGAAAATTCAAGGCCAGGTGTGTCCGGTCCTAACCCTGTGTTCTTATCCAGACACAGGCCAATGGACCCTGAAGAGCTACACAAAGACTCTGGATTTTCTTCCCAGGAAAGGAAAGGCCAGTGTGTGCACCCCCAGAGACCAGCCAGAGACCCCAGCATCGCCGCAGTAGAGAAGGCAGGGGTCATGAAGAAGTGTTATAACACTCATAATTTTTATTATTTCATTTAAATTCAATTAGCCAACAGAGTGCGTCATTAGCTTCAGATGTGGCAACATTTCTGACTCAATAAGCATTAGCTCGTTCTCGGTTAAAACAATAGTTTGCATCTGAGCAGTATACACTGGGAAAAGTACTTGTCCTTTGCACGTTGCTTTCACATACAAACTCATTGGCTCCGCAGAGCAGCCTTAGGAAGATGAAGCCCTCCAACACACACACACACACACACACACACACACGTGGATTGTACCTGAAATTTGAAAAGACAACAGAAAACAAGGAAACAAACACATAACGAAAATTGAATCCGGATCATTTATCAGAGCAACAATGTAGGAGAAGAAAATAAGTCTCTCAATGCATACCATTACATAAGCCTGTTACTCTCCTGCTTCAGGTTAGGGCACAAAGGAGAAGCAGCAGCAAAGGGGTGGGGGGGAGGGCAAAAAGGGGAGAGACTTGAAGCCTGTTAGCTCCAGAGGAGACAAAGCTTTCAGAGCAACTATCCTGAAACGGAAGGCATTTTCTCCATTGCTTTCTGTATTATTTTTAAATAAACTTGGTCTGAAGGGCTGGGGGAGGACTTTTGACAATCTGAGCTGTCAGTCCCTGCGTCGACAGTTGCTATTTTTTCCTATCGCTCTTTCATTCCTTCCCCGCGTCTCATTGCATCTCGTAGGTGAAGGAGCGGCATGCTTCCGCCCCTGCAGCGCGGCTGCTCCCTCCTCGCCCTGGAGCTCCCGGCAAGCAACTCCTGGATCAGCGGGAGGAAACTACAAGTCCGGCTAAGAGAGAGGCCAGGGCCAGAGTTTCACGTGACATAAGTCGTGGTAGACTGCAGTCCAAGGAACACGATGTTTGAATACAGATAATTACTGCAGGCATCCGCAAACAAAACTCAGAATCAAACAGGGTGGGAGCTCTTTGCTACCTGGGTTTCGAGAATAACCAGGAGCACCTGCCTTGTGGGCTTCATTTTTTTTTTCTTCTTAAGAGAGGATCTAGATCAGCGTAATAACAAACAGTGACATACCAGGTTCTACCCTATCATTACTAAAGTCACTAAGTTTCAAAACATTTTAGTAAGGATCTAAAATGGAATGATACCGTGCACACAAAAGAACTTATCAACCTGTCAAAGGTTTTCAATGATCTAGCTTCAGTAAAATGCAGCGTATTCTGAAGTGTGATAAGCCTAGGTTTTGGGTTTTTTTTTCCATTTAACCTGAAATTCCCTTTTTAAAACTATCTGCCCACACTATATAATCCATGTAAAGCCATGATAGGGGTGTCATTTTCTGTTAAGTCTTCGAGTAAACAGCTTTGGAAGATGCTTCAGATCAAAATATCAATAACTTTACTGTAGCTTTCTTCAGCTTTTCACGGCACTCATCCTGACGCTCCCCTTACAAACCAAATCTCCAGCTAGACAAATCCAGTTCCTTGCTGTGAACACTCCAACATCTATCAAGTGGGTAAGCCCTCCCACACTCCCCTTTCTGAGTTAATCCTGACAGATAAGACTTGCAAGTAAAAACATCCAAACATGGACTTCCTCTCATCCCTGTAGTTTGAAGGCATGCACCCCCAGCTGAGAAACTTCACCACAAATTTTAGATTCTTTTTAGGATTTTTGTATCATTTATTGCATTCTTGAAGATTTGCAGGTAAAGCTGCACTCCACTTGGAAGTTCGCATGTGTCTCATGTAACTAACTTTTAAGCATTTACTGATTACTAAAAATGTGCTCAGGATAGTTAAACAAAACTGGAATTGTACTAAAATGGTTACACAACGGTTATCATAAGCTCAACTTTAAGTATCACAGGAGAAAAAACACTCAAAACCACCTTACCTTGTTTGCTTGCTGACCAAGTGGGAGGAAGATAAACTCATGTCTGAACTCAGAGATTTTATACAGCAGTGGGTTTGGCCTGAGGACCTGCAAATAAGCATCAGCTGGGAACACGTAGAAATGCAAATGCTCAAACACCCCCAGCTGAGTCAGGCCCCCTGGCGGTGGGGTGGTGCCAAGCAACCCGCTTCATAAGCCCTCTGGATGAATGTGATACCTGCACCCATTCGAAACCTCTGGTATAATAGTGATGGATTGAAACTGAAGTTAAGCAGAAACATTTACCACTTAAAACTTGTACCATTTGATGACTTTCAAAACAACACCAACTTTTTCAATGAAATTTTTAATTTTAGAACAGTTTCACATTTACATATTGCGAAGATGGTACAAATTTCCCATACACCCCATCCCGTTTCCCCTATTAAGATCGTGCATTAGTATAGAACCATTGTTGTAATTAACAAACCTATTCTGACACATTATCAATTAACGACAGCCTCTACTTTATCCAGAGCTCCTTAGATTTTGTCTCATGTCTTTTTGTTTTATGATCCCATCTAGATACCAAATTGCATTTAATCATCATGTCTGCTTAAGCCTCTCTTGGTTGTGATAGTTTCTCCAACTTTCCTTGTTTTCAATGGACTTCACTATTTTGAGAAGTACTAGTTAAGCAGTTGTAGAATTCCCCTCAATTAGGATTTGTCTTATGTTTTACTCATGATGAGATTAGGGTTGCACATCTGGGGGAGAGAGAGCACAGAGTTAAAGTGACATTCTCATCTTACTGTATCAACAGTACAAACTATCAACATGACCTATGATTGATGTTACCTTTGATCACCTGGCTGAGGTAGTGTTTGTCCGTTTTGCCACCATAAAGTTATTCTTTTTGCCCCCTTTCAGTACTGTTTTCTTTAGAAGTAAATAACTATGGGAGTTATTCAGAGGGAAGGTGTGTGTCATCCACCTGAAGGTAGAGCATCTACATAAATCAGCATCAGAGTTTCACACCTGAAAAATAAGTAAAACCAATTTTCATATTTGAGATGTTTCTAGAAGGAATTAGAAGCACAAACTGGGTGAATAATCAACATTAAAAAATAAAACCCTGGGGCGCCTGGGTGGCTCAGTGGATTAAGCCGCTGCCTTCGGCTCAGGTCATGATCTCAGGGTCCTGGGATCGAGCCCCGCATCGGGCTCTCTGCTCCGTGGGGAGCCTGCTTCCTCCTCTCTCTCTGCCTGCCTCTCTGCCTACTTGTGATCTCTCTCTCTGTCAAATAAATAAATAAATAAAATCTTTAAAAAAAAAATAAAACCCTATAATGACTCAGGAGATGTAGCTGCCAACGGAGGTAAAAATATGGATGAACAATGGCAGATGGATGCAGAAAAATCACAACCTTATCCTTGGCTGGTGGCATTAGGAATGGTAACTACAAATGTCTCTGCTGTGATTTTTATGCCTTTTACCTCCAGGTTATCTTTCCAGTCTGTGATATTCCACGTGTAATTCCCAACCTTGGCTGCTCATCGATTACCTGGGGGGTTTTGTGGGTGAAGCTTGTGTATTGACATTTAAAAAGCAACCCAGGTGACCCCAGTGTGCAACTGGGGTCAGAAAACCCACTGCTTTCAGCGTGGTCATCCTCCTCAGGTGATAGCTGTGAACTCATGAACAGAGTGGGGAGCCGGAGGATGCGAGTAGAGGGCAAAGCATGAGTTTTCGGAGCACATGCATGTGCTGCTAAGATAGCACAGTGGGGGTGGGAATTAACTCCAGCAGACTATGAAATTCTCAGGAGAGAGATCATCTGGAGGAAAGCAAACAAGAAAAAGCAAGTGGTGTTCAGAGATGCATAAGGCATGGCCCTACCGTCGAAGGTCTCACCGAATGCCGTGAATCCTGAGAAAAGGAACAGGGATGTCAATGGTGGTAGTTAGTTGGGGTAGAGCCAATGTTTACTGAGTTTTTGGTTTAGGCCAGGGCTAAATTCTGTTCTCTTCTATTTGAAAACCTAATGAAACAGGCACCATTACTACCAATTTACAGATGAGGTACACTGCCCAAGGTCTAAGTGGCCAAAGATGGGTCTCCAAACCTGGCAATTCACCTCCAGAGCCTTTGTTCCAACCATTTTCTCCTCCCTTTCTTACCTGTATGCCACATCTGCGGGAACACAAAAGAAGAAGTGATTCAGTCCAGGAATGTTAAGGGAAGGCTCTCAAGAAAGGGGTTATAGAAACTAAGTAGAAGAGAGGAAGTTTAATCTGGAGTTGGTGTGAAGAAGTTTGGTTGGGGGGCAGATGAAACAAAGACCCCCTTACTTCAGTTGTTCATTGCCAGGATCCACGCTTGAGGTAGGAGAGTTGGAAGCAGTCTAAGATAGTGGTTGGGAATGTTCACAAATTTAATAAAGGCATATAGGATGAGGAAGAAACCAATCCCTGGTACCAAATGCTAGGTATCTCCCATCATCTTCTCTCCACTCTTCTTTGCCCTGCTCTTTGTGCAAGGAAGTCTGTCTGGCCAACATGGAATCCCGACCACTGGTTTCTGAGGAGTTCAGCCCACTGTGGAGCCGGAGCAAGAAATCAAAGGGAGACAGAAGAGTGGTGTCAGGGCCTTCTTTTCCCCAGCCCCCTTCTGATGTTTGCTTAGGTCTGACTATCTCCTCAAATGAAGGACACTGCTCCCCTCCTGGTGGCCATCTCTACATGACTCTAGCCTTCTAGTTCCTTTCAGTTTCTTAGGCCTTTGGCTAGTGGTGAGAGATTTACTATCCCTAGCCCAGAGTTCCTTGTGCACACCTTTAAAATAGTTTCTTTGTAAATAAGCCCTCATCTGCTTCCTGTAGAGATCCCGACGAACACGTAGTAGTAAGTGCACATTCACTGCTATTCTGTCTGTTCCCTTTGGCAGTGGTGGTGCTTCGAGATGTTCTTCCACAACCCACGTGGAAAACATAATTAATGACCACATGTATCTGTGGAGCTGACCTTCAGTTTCCATGTCTCCATGGTAAAAGGACATAACTAAGTAGCCCTAAAAGTAACTCCCTGTGCAATCTTCTCATTCCAGTTCTGATTCCTGTATACCTACAGATAAATAGTAATAATGTAAAACCACTCTAAGTAGGCAGTATTCTGTTCCTTTGCTTAAATACATTTTCTCTCTTTTTGAGATAATGACTTAATGTTGTACCTTACTGTTCTCTGTCATTCACTAATATCCTTCTGGTCTTATACATTTTTTGGTAAATCTTTTGCCCAAACCCTTAGAGTATAGAAATGCTTAGTTCATATGATTAACAATGTCATTAGTTTATAAAGAATCAATTAAAAATATTTTTTAAAAAACCCTAACATTTATTGAATATGATGTGTGAACACCGTAATTTCATGCTCTTTTAAATCCTTAAAGGAGATGACGGTGTAGATAATGTTAACTCCATTTGCAGGTAGAGGGAAAGAGGCTACATGAGAACAGTTGACACACTGGGGTTCCCATAAGAAGTGGGTGGACACCTACACCAGGCTCCAGGTGAGCACATTATATGTATCTTTATCCACATATCAACCTCTGCTTTGCTCATTTCTATTCTTCCTTCTCTCTTTTCATCTTTTTTCTCCTCTTTGCTTCCCATCTACCTCCTCCCTCATCTCTTCCTCCTAACCCATAAACACGAATATCTCTCCGAATACTTGCTATGTCCAGGGCCATGTTCTGGTAGCTGGGGACAGAGAAAGTTTAAAGATAGGACTTTGATGGGCACATATTCTAGGTGGACTATAGATCACGGGTACTTGACTTTTTATCACTTATAATTATCTTTTTAAAAAGAAACATAGGTAAACATGCTAAGCAAAAGAAGCCAGAAACAAAAGACCACATATATATGATTTCTTTTACATAAAATTTCCAGAATAGGAAAATCCATAGAGACAGAGAATCTATTATTTTTGCCAAAGGTGGTTGTGATTGAGGGTGGGGATAGGGAGTGACTGTGAATGGGTATGTGTTTTTTCTCAGGGGTGATGAAATGTTCTGAAATTAGATGGTGGTGATGGGGGCACAACCTTGGGAATATGCTCAAACCCACTCAATTGTACACCTTGAAAGGGTGGATTTTATGATAGGTAAATTATGTCAATAAAGCAATTATTAATTTTTTTGAAAAGGAAAGCATAGGCAGCACATACTGTGTACCCACAAAAGACGTATAAGCAAGGGGTGGTAGGGGGTTCAGAAGACAGGGCAATGCCCTTGTTGCAGTGGTGGGCAAATGTTTCTTGCAGGAAGTTGAATTTGAGATTAACTTTCAAAGAGGGAAGGTTTGCAGAGAGAAGAGGTGATAGTGTCCTTCACAGTAACCTACTTAAGAGCTATAGGCTTGCAGTGAAGTTCCTTGAGAAATTTCAGTGAAACTTTCAGAGCTTCCTTCTTTTTCTCTTATTTTCTCGAATCAAGTCAGTAAGGATAAAGGGATGATAGGTGGAGCTCCTACTTGGAAATGAAAGGCTAGGAATTTGTGAAAGGAGAGAATGTGCCCTTAAATCTCTAAGAATCTAAGAATAGAGTAAGAATGGACCCATAGTGAAAATAAACTACCTACTATGATATTTTATGTATATATATATATATATATATATGTATATATATATACACACACACACACAAACACATTCATATACATATACATACATATGAATGAAAAGTCCCAAAAATTTAGTTTGGGCTTTAACACAAATATAATATAGATTTTTCTCCCAGAATGCAAAAGGTCTTTTTGATAAATTGTATGTGTAAGTTTGACATTGTTCGAATAATAAATCCCTTGCCTCTTTTATTTTTGACACAGAGAGAGAAAGAGAAGCATTCCCAACGGAAGTGATTTTCCACGCTGTCTGGAGCTAACCAAGTGGATTTAGACAAAGGCCTCTTTGGTAAGAGATATAGACACTTTAATTAAACAAGCTTGTAGGTAGGAGAGTGAGACATCTCTGTAATTGCTCTGTATGGACAATGCAAAGTCTGGCAGCATTTAACATATCCTATTCTGTTATACCTGATGAGAGGTTTCAGTTTTAGGATGTAAATGAGAATGTGGCACATATCACTACTAATGGGTCTGATATCTTGGGCAAAGGTTGCTTTTCTAATCATTATTTTCCTGGGCTGCTTCTAAAGCTGTTGAATTTTTCCAGTTATGCAAAATTCCCTTTGCTATTAAATAATTTAGAGGGGGAAAAAAAAAACCCTCAGCGAAGTCACAGGGATACCCAAATCTACATCAGACCTGATGTGTATATAAAATGTGTTCTGTAACTATATAGATTGATATAAAAATCCCACTTGTTTCCTTGTTGTCTCGATTCAATACATTGTCCCTAGCATGATAACACAACTGTGTAATTCCGGGATTAATATCTCTGTCTCTGCCACTAAAATGTAACAACTGCAAGCCTAGGGCTTTCCCCAGTTTGCTTGCCATTACACCCTGACGTGATAACTGACAGTCAGTATTCAATAAATATGTGTTAAGTGAATAATGAGAATCCGATGAGAAGGTGATCACATGCAATAAATAGTAAAGGTCTTTAAATACTTCCGCAATGTAAACTAATGATCTGTGATGAAACTAGTGAGAGGGAACTCTTAATGATTTGCTGTGTGATGCTCATCCAGCCACGTCCCCCTACTTTTGCCTCTTCCCTTCCCATTTCTTCCCCTTCAGGGAAGGCAAGATAAAACACTTGGTGTTGGGTCTTGCTGGAGAGAAAGAATTCCCAGAGTTTGGTTGCTTAAACTGTCAATTCTAGGTGAACACAGTAACATTCTTAGAAAGGAGTTAATGGCTAAGATGCTTGTCACCGATTCCAATGTGTGCAGGGTTTCCCCTACACATCCAAGGAATTCTCCGACACCAGCTGCGTGTCCTGTAATTCAACTCAGTTCTGACACCCTCTCCCTGGAGATGGCATCAGATCCCGCAGGTGAAGGTCTCAGTCCCACAACACTGCCCCATCTCAGATGCCATGTGCCTGTCCATCTTGTCACCTGCACTTCTTACTTCTGGCCAGCTGGATGAGGTCCCCAGGACTCCCTTCTTAGATTTGGTTCATTCGCAAGAACTCAGGAAACCAGTTTATTTACCAGGTTATGGTTTATAACAATGTAAATATTATTACAAATATGTGTAAAAGTTCCAATATTATCAAGGATACAAACCATCCGTCAGATGAAGAGATGTAAAAGCTGAAGTCCTGAATGAAGCAGCTTGCATCTCAGTAGAGTCTGGCTCGTGGAGGTGTTCTGGTGCCCCGACATGGGGGCTCTCTGGACTCTCTTCTTCTGGGTTTCTATGGAGGTTTCATTATGTAGGCATGATTGGTTAAATCATTGTCAATTGGCAACTCATTTAACCTCCAGCCCCTCCATTCCCCTGAGGTCAGAGGGCTGGGACTGAAAATTTCATCCCTCAGATTACAAGGTTTTCCTGGCAACCAACCCCTCTGCTGAAGGGGTGTCCCAAACCCACCTCATTAACATAACAAAAGTAACTCTCATTACTTGGAAAACGCCAAGGGTTTTAGGAGCTATATGCCAAGAAAAGTGGGTGAAGAACAAATCTATATTTATTATAAATTGCAATATCACAATGGCCCATGACTGCCAATAGATAGTAATATAAATAAGAAAGAAGAAGGTGCAGTGGAGTTCCAAAATTCTTCAGGGGCCAAGGCTCAGAGCATTTGTTTTATTTTTTTTTAAAGATTTTATTTATTTATTTGAGAGAGAGTGAGCACAAGCAGGGGAAGGGGCAGAGGGATAAACAGACTCCCCACTGAGCACGGATGGAGCCCCACAAGGAGCTTGATCTCAGGACCCTGAGATCATGACCTGAGGCAAAGGCAGGGGCTTAATGGACTGAGCCACCCAGGTGCTCCAGGGCAGTTGTTTTAAATTCATGATTTGATTTCTCTGGCATCATATTATCAGGTAATTTTAGACACATTCCCAGTAAACTGAAGTTGAGAACAGTGCACAAGAAAACTAAAAGAATAAATTAAATCGATGTAATGAATTCTGATGCCTACTTACCAGTTTTAAACTAATAGCTTGAGATTTCAAATAGCAAGAGCCCCATGATTTATTTTTTTTCCCACTTGAGTCCCTTGCCCAATGAAACAAACTAAAAACATTTTTAGAGTTTGTCTCCTTTAGCATTTCGTTTTTAAATGATTTCCAGAAGTATAAGATACTGAACATTCACTTGAAACTGATTATTTCCAATGAATCATGACATTATGGAAAAACATGGAAGCAATAAAACATTTTAGATGATGATTCATGTCCATAGGATTTATGGAAATCTAGCCTCTCTGATTACCCAACACAAGTGATAGGTGTGAATTTTTGATATGAATACAGCCCCAGAGAGCAGTGATTTATTAGGCTACAAGACTTGTGCCAATTATTTGTGAGTATATATGAGTAAAATCAAGTTAGGCATTGTTTTTCTAGTCCCAATCGACAAACTCTGCTCAGCTGCTTTAGGCATATAGAACAGAGTAAAAATCAAATAAAAAACAGTGTGGCTTGTGCTGCTCTGGGGAGAAACCAGAATTTTTGCTGGTTTATAAAATGTAATTCTGAATGTAAAGTAGAATAATAAGAAAGAGCATAGATAAGATGTTAGCTGAATGGACTCTCGGAGGTGGTCAGTTCAACTCATCTCACACTTGAGAAAATTGGCTCTGAGTCTGACCTCTTTGGAGCAATGCAACTTCATTAACACAACAAGGAAGGGAAAAGCAACAGTTGCTCATCTAAGCCAAATATGAACATAATAAATATTGAGGAAATTAAAGCTTTCGCTCTTAAATATGTAAGTCCTAGAAAATGGTTTATTCACTGCAAGTTACACTGATACGTTTAATTGTGATACAAAGCAAAAGTTGCATGCTTTTTTTCGGCCATTAAAATGAGCTTTTATTACCTGAGCAGGTTGGTGCTGTGGACAGAATAAAAGCACCCTACAGATGTTTACATCCTGAAGCCAGAACCTGTGATGATAATGCCTTACAAGGTAGAAAGAACTTTGCAAATGCTGAGGATCTGGAGATGAGGAGGTTATCCTGGATCTAATTATATGTGTGGGCCCACTGTAATCACAAGAATCCTTCTAAGAGGGAAGCGAGAGGGCGAATGTCAGAAGAGAAGATCTGACAACAGTAGCAGAGATGAGAGAAAGAGAGAGAGAGAGCAAAGACAGATATTTGAACATGTTAAGCAAGCTTAGGAATGAAGGTGTCCTCTAGAGACCAGAAAAGGCGAGGAATGATATTTTGATGCCTCATTTTTATAAGAATCGGGTTGTGTAGGGGCACCTGGGTGGCTCAGATGGTTAAGCGTCTGCCTTCAGCTCAGTTCATGATCTCCAGGTCCTGGGATCAAGTCCCACATCAGCTCCCTGCTCAGCGGGGAGTCTGCTTCTCTCTCTCTCTTTCTCTCTCTCTTCCTCTGTCCCTCCCCACTGCCATTCTCTCTCTCTCTCAAATATCTCACTGGATTTTAGAGAAGGTCAAATTTCCAAAGTCTCCAAGTAAAGATTTGAAGTACAATGTCTTTTGAGAGGGAGGGCAAGGACCAAATCCAAGGAGAGAGAGACCCTCTTTAGCAAAGGGACAGATAATAAACAGCTTGGAGTGTTGTTTGAAGGATTAACGATGACACACATAAACACATAGTACAGTGCATTATATACGAGTTGCTCCAAACAGAGTATAAGGTAGTGACATGCAAACCTCACTAAACAAAAGGCCATTCTAAGGGGCATCTGGGTGGCTCAAGTCAGTTAAGCATCTGACTCTTGGTTTCAGCTCAGGTCATGATCTCACGGTTGTGATATCCAGCTCCACATTGAGCCTTGAGTGGAGCCCACATTGGACCCTGCGCTCAGCATGGAGTTTCTTGGGATTCTCTCTTTCCCTCTCCCTTTCTCCTCCCTCTCCCCCTGCCTGTGTGTGCGTGCGCTCTCTCTCTCTCTCAAATAAATAAATAAAATAAAATTTAGAAAGGCCAATTTGAATCCAAGATCTTGGACATCTATCCAAGACAAGCAAGCCAAATAATGGCTAGAGTCCATAAAAGTACACAAAGCCTGGAGAGTCCAATGGTGGGACTAGGGATTTCCCCCACTGAGAGGTGAAATGCACAAGAGAAAATCTGTGCCTTGAGGTACTTGCAGTGCCAGTCAGAACAGGGAAACTGATGTGGTGGTCAGGACCAAGGCTGACCTGATGCTTCTCCGGTAAACAATTGGTCGAGACTCATCAAATTGCCTCTTCCTAAGACCTAAGAGCTAAGGGTAGGCTAGAACTCCAATAGGCATTTAAGTGTCATAAACTTCCACAGTTAGAGAAAATCTTGAGCTCGTACCCAAGAAGATAGAGATATGCCAACGAAACACTGCTCCAAATACACAGCTATCCATGATAATTCTGCTGCTTATTATTTCTAAAATTTAGACAGACTCTCCCATACTTATGTATGGTATGTTGCCCTGTTTCTCCAGCAACAGGGCCTTCTATAAATTCTCTTCTCAAAACACTGACACGGGAGCCTCTGGGACCTGCTGCAGAGGCACCATATCTCCCAGTGGGCTTCTCCTTACTTTCCCCTCTCCCCAAAACACTAATATTATTATTAGAAAAAAATACAAAGTTATTTTTTTAGAAAGTTTTTTTTTTTTAAGATTTTATTTATTTATTTGACAGACAGAGATCTCAAGGAGGCAGAGAGGCAGGCAGAGAGAGAGAGAGGAGGAAGCAGGCTCCCTGCTCAGCAGAGAACCCGATGCGGAGCTCGATCCCAGGACCCTGGGATCATGACCTGAGCCGAAGGCAGAGGCTTTAACCCACTGAGCCACCCAGGCGCCCCCAAAGTTGATTTTTTAAAAGAACTTATTTATTTATTTGATAAGGAGTGTGAGAGAGAGAGAAACAGACAGAGAGCACAAGTAGGAGGAGCAGCAGAGGGAGAGAGAGCTGGATGAGGAGGGCTCGTATAGGAGGGCTCAATAAAAATTGATTTTATTATTATTTTTCAAAAGATTTTATTTATTCATTTGACAGAGAGAGAGAGATCACAAGTAGGCAGAGAGGCAAGCAGAGGGGGAGGGAGAAGCAGGCTCCCTGCTGAGCAGAGAGCCCGATGTGGGGCTCAATCCCAGGACCCTGAGATCATGACCTGAGCCAAAGGCAGAGGCTTAACCCACTGAGCCACCCAGCCGCCCCTACAAAATTGAAAATTGATTTTAAGTGTAAACTTTTGCCAACTCAAATGGCCAAAATAAAAGAAGTATCTCTTTTTAATCATCATAAAATCAACTCACAATTGTTAAGAGCTTCTTCTATACAAACCACTTCCTATCCATTCATTCAACAAATATTTATTGAGCTGTTCTGGAAGGGATGCTACTTCACAACAGTGACTGGATTGCTGCTCTTACAGAATGCTGTCTTCTACTGAGCAGCAGATAATGGGGAATAGAATAAATACATAAACAAGATGAATTTCGATTCTGATAAATACCATGAAGCAAATAAAGCAAGTGAAATTACAGTGCTCCACTTAGATGCTGTCATCAGGGAAGGTTCCCCTTAGATTTAGATTATGAGCTGAGATCTGAATTATGTAGTGACGGGTCAAGTCTGAGGGACAGCTACTTACTGAATGTCTGTGCCTCACCCCCACTCATAGTTGAAACCTAATCCCTAATGTGATGGTATTTGGAGACGGAACATTTGCAAGGTGATGAGGTCATGGGGCAAGGCCCTCATGAATGCGATTCGTGCCCTCACCAACGAGACCCCATGATGATCCTCCAACATGTGAGGAAGCAGCAAGAAACCAGCCCAGCCATCTATGAACAAGTGAGCTCCCATCAAACTCTGAATCTACCATTACCTTGATCTTGGACTTTCCAGACTCCAGAACAATGAGAATGAATATCTGTGATTACAAAGACACCTGCTCTATGGTAATTTATTTTATGGCATTTTTGTTATAGCTGCTTGATGTACTAACACAAGGACCAAAGTTTAAGACAAAGGGAAATGCTGGTGCGGAGGCCCTAAGAAGGGGATACCTCGCATGCTCCAGGAACAGGGGAGGGCTGATGAGAACAAGGAAAGGTTAGATAAGAGGCAAGGGCCGTGGCAAAGAGCTTGGCGTGGATTTTCAGAGCAGGAGTCGTCGCTGGCAGTTTCTAAACAAGGCACTGAGCTGATTCCCATTTCCAAACTATCATTCAGGCTGCTTTATGGCAACTTACAGGGGGGCAAGAGTAGAAACAAGGACACCCGTGAAGCTGGGGCGTACATAGATCAGGCCAAATGTCACCGAGCCTAGATTAGGGCAGTGTTGGGGAAGCTGAAGAGAAGCAGGAGGGATAAAATGAGGGCACTCCTGGCTAAGATACAAGAGCTATGGGGAGACGTTGGATCGCTATGGACGTAGAGTTGACAGACTACATCCCAAGCTGACTAGGGAGTAGGAACGACAGAATGATCCAGGGTGACTTCCTGGCTTCTAGCTTGTTGAACAACGTAATGGATAGGGTGCTGTTTCTTTCACATTATAGATGAGATAATAGGGCTTTAAGGAGATTATTCAAAGGCACAGAGGTAGATAGGGAACTGTGCAGTGAGACAAAGCCCAGGGATATGTGCTCCAGAGCCTGCCCTCTAACCACCATGGCGCTGGCTCACCATTGCTACATGTGTCTTAGTCTTATACATTCCGGCAGTGAAAATTCTTCATACTTGTAGTCCATAAGCTTTCCAGAAAGGACAAGATAACCTGGGAATTCTAACAAAAAAGTCTGTGACTCTTTCTCTTATGAATAATTCCCAGCAGTTTTGGGCTACAACACTGGTGATATTAATGCCAGGTGCCTCCTGGCCATCTCTTTCTCTACATAATAGAGATAACACTGGCCAAACTTACTATTTCCTGATTCTTTATCAAAGAATGCCAGAAAAATACAGTGAAAGGAGAATGAAAAATCTAAGCATCTGCTTTGTTATTAAGTTGAAGTGCTGGCTTTCCTTGAGGACTATCTTATTTCCATGGAGGCCAATGCTTTTTTCTAATGTGATTCTCACCCTGGAACTTTCCCCTTGCAGGATATTAAACACAACACACCTGTCCCTCTGTGATAACAGGAGTAGGTAAGAGGCTCAATCAATCATACCTTCCCGGCACTGTGCTGAGGGAGAATCCCGTGTTCAGAGTTACTGGTAGGCTGCTCTAAAGATTACTGACATTTATGTGGGACAGGAAGAGATGGTTTTCTTGCTCATTGAGACCCAAAGTCTCGACTTGCAGCTCTGAAGGGATTCTATGTGACCTCATGAGCTGCTGCCAGCAGTTACTTTCACTGGGGTGTGGGGGTGGCATTTGGCATAAGAACACTTTGAAGAACAAGAGAAAGTTAAGAGCACAATTAATAAACTACATTACCTTTTTAAAACAGGGCCTATTTTTACATTTATTCCTGAGTTGCGACAAGTTTCTCATTTGAGAAGTTGCTGTTTTCACTGATGAAAGCCTAAAATCCAACTACCTGCTCCTTCTGGGGATAGATTTCCTGTATTCTCCTTGGCAACCAAAGCTGCCTTTGAGTTAAGAGTGGTAAGCAGGAGCTACAAAAAAGAGCGACACTTATGTGTTCTTGGTACGAAGGTGACTCTAGGGATCGGGGAAGTTGGTAGTTGTTAGTCCATTCAGACTCTCACTTCCAGCAAATTCTAGGGATGCTGAACTTTAGCTCTTTATCCAATTTGTAAAGGTTTGCACTGAACACAGAGAGTTTGGCAGGGCTCCCCTGTAAAGGAGCTTTGCACCTGATTTGTAGCCTAACACTTCCAAGTTTACTTTTGATTCTATTTGGACTGGTGAATCCCGATCTTTTTGCAAAGAAAGTAAGTCCCATAAGTCTGGGGCAGTTTTCTGGCTCTGGACAGATAGCTTCACCATCCTGCCCTGGAGCCACCCAGGGGATATAGATACTGAAATCGAACTTAACTTTATGGTAGGTGCTATAGATTTGGTCTTTTGTAGTGAAAATAGCTTCTTTCATTTCCTTCTCTTACTTCTCTGTAAGTTTTAGAGACTCTCTGGTGAAAGATAATTACATTTCTTAATTTCTTTTATTTTAAATTTATAGCGAAGACTTCAAAGAGATTGATGTCCCTAAAATGGGTCTTCCCAGCTGTGCAGTCTGTGGGGCTCTTGTCCTGCCAGTGTGCTCTGCCCAGGATGAGGCAGAACAGAGGGAGACGCCGTATGGAGCTAATGTTAGAGCAGCTTGTTGCAACCAGGGCTGTGTTGCTGTGGTTTCTCTCAAAAGGCAGCAAGTGCACAGTAACAGCTGGGTGTGGAGGTAAGAAACACAAGGGATTCAGTTGAGATATGTAGGGAGGGTGAGGAGGAGAAGCTGCGCTGAAGACTCTCGAGACAGACACCATGACTGTGACAAGAGTGGGGCCATGAACGTGGAAAGGCAAATATCTCATGAACGAACCATCTGTCCTGGAAATCCTTCCAACATGGTTGAGAGGGTTATATTTTGAAAACAAAATATTTTCTCTTGGTCCTTTCTCTGTAAGGTCTTGGCATATATCCCTACAGATATAGTGACAGAAATATCATCAAAGAGGCTAAGCCATGGCCATCTCCATCAGAGCTGGTGGCAAAGGAAGGGGGGCATCATGGCAGCAGGGGCATCTGGCTAAAAGGAGGAACAACATGGGTCGTGCTTGCAACATGGATGAGATCGTCCTGTGTGGGCTTAGTGGGGAAGATGATAATTGTGGTTGGGTTAAGTACAGAATTTCCAGTGTAAGAAAGCTGAACATGCATTATGTCATTTGAAAACTGGTTAATTTGGGGTAATGACACTAAGAGGTCTACAGTCTGGTGTAGATGAAGGTGATATGTGGCTTGAAGGTGATATGTGGCCTTGACTCCTAAACTGGGGATTGGGGAAAATCTCCATGACAAAAGGTGACCCAGTAAGGGTGCCTTATGTAAATGTCCCCAAGGCTGGCTTTCTAAAGTCAGTTGCATTGATCAAAATGCTGAAAATATTGTTTTCCACCTAGAAAAGCCAACTGGAATGTGGACTTAAGGTCTGACTTCCAAACTTCTTGTCCAATATTTGTTGATACTAATCATCGAATCTCTCCTGATCACCTCACTGACGGCAATTCATAGGAAAAAGAGAGAGAGTGAGATACAATCTGTGTAGGCCTTGATTTACGTTTAACCACAAGCCACACAAAACTGTCTCAAAACAGGTTTCTCCTAATTCTTCATTTGCAAAATTCAAGAAAAGTGGAATGAGAGTAGTCAGTAAATGACTTCATTCATTGCATGTTACATAAACTTTTTTTTTTTTTCCTCATCTGTTGGTCCAAATAGGCAAGCATCTTAAATTTAAATTTAAATCTTAAAGGCATAGAGCAGTCCCAGAGCCATGAGAAAGATGACAGACTTAAAAAGGATGGCTCTAAGCTCCTACAGCCTCTGGCAAAGCACCTGGCTCTGGGTTTGGGTGTGTGGGATGCTCAATCACCTGATCAGCGCACAGAAAAATCTGACCCACCATCTAATCAGAACTTGTTGCATGCTGGGTGAATAATCAGCAAATAATCAGTGGTGAGCATTCATCCATTTGCATGTATTTATGTAATTGGCACTGTGCTAAACTCGGGTTCCAGTGGTGACCAGGACATAGTCCTTGCTTTCAAGGAGCCCCCGGTTATTTAAGGAGACAGTCTAAATGGGCCATAATGATACACTGTTCAAAGTATTACATAGGGAGGTGATTCTCCATTCTTTTTCTTTCTGAAAGCATGAAAAATTTGACACGCTCCTGTAAGTGTTTAGGATGTGTGCAAGGCTGGTACGGGAAACAGGAAAACATACAGAAAGGGTAAGCAGAGGGTGTTCTGGTGGCACAAGGAGTCCCTAGCACTGCATTCTGTGGTCAGGAAAAGCTCCCAGAGAAAGAAATCCCCAAACTGAGACCTAAAGCAGCTAGTGAGAATGAATAACCCCAGCTATCTTGGGGAAAGTGCATAAAGGCAGGACTAAAATAAAGAAGACTAGAGCAGAAGACGTGAACTTCGCTTCCTGGTGGGAGGGAAAACAGAAGGTCTCTGGACTTGAAAATACCAGGCACAGCTCACAGCAAGAATATCATAAATAAACAGAGATTAAGTGAAACTTTCCCTCTCCCACTTAAGGTATTTTGATGTCTTGTCAGTGCCTCCACTGATTGAACTTAACAGGAATTTAACAGCCACCCAGGGATCCTAGATGATGTGGTCCGTAACTATCAGCCCCTAGGTCATTGAGAGGGTAGAGGATGGCTCTGGAGAGGCACATGAAAAATAACCACACAGCCTTCGATTAGTTTTTAAGTATTAACCCTTGAAAATGAGCAGAGGGTCAAGGCCATAAAGCAAACAGAAAACAACTATCATTAATATCCTCTGAGTGATCACAGAATGTGTTTCAGCCCAAGAATATACTTAAAAATGCTGAAAAAGGAAAATGCAGAGAAGAAAAAAGATGTTTGGAAGTAAAAATAGAATAGCAACAGTGAAAATCTTACAGGATTAGTTTTAATTTTGGTCTGGAGACCAGTAAAAATGTTGATTTTTGTGTCTAGGTTGATGTGGAGCAAAACCTCCAGCACCGGGGCGCCTGGGTGGCTCAGTGGGTTAAAGCCTCTGCCTTCGACTCGGGTCATGATCCCAGGGTCCTGGGATCGAGCCCCATGTCGGGCTCTCTGCTCCGCAGGGAGCCTGCTTCCTCCTCTCTCTCTGCCTGCCTCTCTGCCTGGTTGTGATTTCTCTCTGTCAAATGAATAAAATATTAAAACAAAACAAAACAAAACCTCCAGCACACAGAACACACTAGACTTAGAATGTGGGAGGCAGAAGGGTCATAAGAACATAATCCCCATTAAAAAAATGTTGGGCAAGGGGCGCCTGGGTGGCTCAGGGGGTTGAGCCACTGCCTTTGGCTCAGGTCATGATCTCAGGGTCCTTGGATCGAGTCCCGCATCGGGCTCTCTGCTTGGTGGGGAGCATGCTTCTCTCTCTCTCTGCCTGCCTCTCTGCCTACTTGTGATCTCTCTGTGACAAATAAATAAATAAAAATATTTTAAAAAAAATGTTGGGCAAGAACATTGGATTAATTCAAATCGTGCAACTGAAGGACCGAAGTAATTTTATCTTGTTCTTCAAATCTAACCTTACTTTGTGATTGGGTAACATGCATTTTTGTGCTGTACAGGTTTTGTTGCTTATTTAATTTGGCTCTAAAGTCTTTTAGAGGGAGGTTTAGGGAGGTTTCTAGAGCAGAGGGCTAGGGTATGCATTCCCTCTAGTTTCAACATCTTTGAGAATGTCCTGAAGCTGGGGTAGAAGGAAAGAAAGGATTTTCTTTGCCCAAGGACTTCATGAACTTCCTGGGGGAGACAATGACTGAACAAGTTGAGTTTCCTGACCCCTGAAGCAATATCCCTCAACAACTGGAGTGGGAGAGGTAAGCCATTCACTTCCTCATTGGAGTATAAGCTAACAAAGTTGAGTGAAACAGCTATCTTCACTCAGATTTTCTCTTTATTTGGCCATAAGGAACATACGGCAATTTTTTTTTTTTTTTTAAGGAAATCGAGTTAAACAAATGCACTGATCAAGAGAAGAAGACAAACCGCAGACTGGATAAAAATATGTGCAAAAGGCATATCTGATAATGAACTGTTATCCAAAACACAAAAACAATTCTCTTAAAATTCGACAGTAAGAAAACAACCCACTTAAAAAGACTTTCAATGGACTCCTCACCAAGATGGTGAACAAGGATATGACACAACACTTCACAACCCATGTCATCAGGGAAATGCTGATGCCCTGGGATATGCTACACTCCTAGTAGAATGGCCAAAATCCAGAAACACAGGCAATACCAAATGCTGACATAGGTGTGGAGCAACATGAACTCTCCTTCACTGCTGGTGCAAATGAAAAGTAACACAGCAACTTTGGAAACTTGGCAGTTTCTTACAAAACAAACACATCGATCCTCCCCAAAAGAGCTGTATCTCTTAGAAGTCTACCAGATATCTAAGACACAGGATTGCTCTGCTGTGTAGCCTTGAAAGAGCCTATAACATGAACTGTGGGAAAATCATTCTTGCATACTCTCAGCATGGAAATGATTGACATTGAATAGGAGAGCACTTATGACTGCCATAGTGGAAGAGAGCCGGAGGGGTTTTCACAGGGGAACCCATCACCAAGCGTCCCCCAGCATTAAGGTCATACAGACCAAAGGGAGGGAGAGAACATGCCGATGCCTTTGGTTGAAAAAAGAGGTAAACTAGAAGGGCTGCCCCATTTAGTGTGCTGGTCACTCATGCACAAGGCCATCCAGCCAAGGGAATTAGAGCAGGGGGGAGATCCAGCTTCCTGGAGAAAGGGCTCCTTTTCCTAATTTGCACAAAGATTCTTAACGCGATGGGGCACTAAGTTTCATGATCTTTCACAAGAACCTTTTAATCAGAAGTAAGGGTTCTGGGGGCTGCTGTTCCAGTCATTTCACTTGTGGGAAGAGACCAAACCCTAAACCAGAGATTTGAGGTTTGATGTCTGTTACTATTCCTCTAGTGTAAGTGACTGAGGAGGCCTGGGGAAATGTAGGTCACATCCATTAGATGTTAATTTTGTTAGAAGTCTTTATTTATACTTTTATAAAAGGACTTTAATATATACAGAACTTAGGCTTCTTCTTTTTTTTTTTTTTAGTGAGAAGTTAATTTAAGATGACTTTCTAGATGTGAATGTACATTTTAATTTCCCACCCTTTGTCCCCTCCCCACCTTTTATTTAAGACTACCATGACATTAACTGTATGTGGGAAGTTATTCAATCTGCCTTCAAAGAGCTTTCATAATTTGGTTTTGAAGTGTGGAACAGTACACTTTATTTTAAACGTTCAGAACACTGTGTAGCTCTAGATGAAAAAAAAGATTTTTTTTTAAAGCAAAGGTACTAAATACAGCGATTTATTTCCAATGGCATTACGTGCTACCTATTCAGATTGTTTCTCAGAACACACACACATTAAATGTTACATGTTAATCAGACCCCTGTTCAATATGAAAATGATTAGGGCATAAACATTTCATAATAGAAAGTTATGATTGAATGATATCTTCTGACTTGCTCTGTGGAACAGATAATCAAGTTGTCTTTCAAAGACTGAACTTGCAGTGAATGTTTTACTTGGGAAATAAATGAAATTGATGATATATTCTAAGCAAAAAAGAAAAGAAGAAGAAGAAAAGAAAAAAAGAGAAAGAAAAAGAAAGAAAAACCATACTATAATTACTTTCAATCTCCTCATAAAATGTTTTTCCACTAGCAGAGATTCTCAAAATTGTTAGAAAATACAAAAGGATGAGAGCAAGAGTGCATTAATCAGGAATTAGAAGTGGAGGAGACCTCTCATGTTGATCTACCCTCTCCTCACCAAGACATGCCTGATGCACGCAACTCAGTCCAACTTAAAGGGACCTAAGTGAGAGTCTCCACTGCTTCCCTCAAGGTAATCCTGCACTGAATTCTTCACTGAGTGTCACTAGACAATGGAGGCTCCAAGTGAGACGTCCAAATAATCCTTCTCTAAAACTGGCAGTCTTCAAAATACCTCTTTGGTCTGAAAATCATTTTGAACCAATTCCTTTTGCAAAGCTGAGCTGTCTCCTCTATTTACCTTCTTCCATGGCCCTCTCTGTTACTAGACCCAAATAAGTATCTGCTTATGCCAAGCACTATGGGGCAACATGTGCAGTCCAATGGCAAGATTAAAGTTGCATATACTAAAGTTCTGCTCTCCCCACCTCAACATATGCATGCCTTCCCTTTTTCCAAAAGATAAGCTACACAACAGACCAGTCAGGACGCCATCTTCTCTTTGCCTTTTAGCCCCTCACTCCTTTGCCATTCTGTAACTCATTGCTAACCTCCCCAAAACTTATTCACTGAATGCTTTGGGAACACATTCTCAGTCCCTTAAAAGTTTTCTAAAAAATTTTCTTTTTTGCATTAAACAGATTGTTTCTCATTCTTTGGTCATTTTTAATCCCATATCCATGATGTTTGCTGTATCCTCATGACATCACTGTTAAAATGATACTCATTCTCAGTTTGAGCTGAGGCAGAAATAGTCCCATTTTAACAAATGGAATAAATCAATAAAGCCAAGTAGTAAGGTGCTAAAACATGGCAGAATATTTTGAAATTAGTTCATTCAACCTTAGTCCTTACATTCTTCGAGGGTTTAAATGGGTTGACCAAATGGGCCAAGAGATCATTTTTCCTCCCCTCCCTTAGCCTCACTTAGAGGGAAGGGGGTGGGGAAGGAGAGATGAAAGATGTAGCACAAACTGGGGTTTAGAATAAATTGGAGACAGCCAGAAGAGGAATGTTTCTTTGATTAAAGAAGCTGCAGTCACATCTTCCTTCATGAGGGGAATTTTGGGAAATTCTTGAAAATAGCTTCCTCTGAAAACATCCCTCACTGGGGATCTGCCATATTCACGGGTACTATTGCCAGATATGACCCACCCTTCCCAGAAAATCAAAGAGGAGTCAAAGGCAGCCTGGTGTGGGACAGGAAGAGGAGAAGGAAATAAGTCAATGTTAGAAGAAGTTTATCCTTATCCCCACCCTGTTGCAGACTGTCCAGACTGACGCAGCACCAAGATGACAGAGGAGAACGCTTTCCCTTTGAAGCAAATTTAGAGTTGTGGTAATTAAACTGTGTGGCCCTTTTACTTATTGAACTGGTATTGCTCTTTGGACTCTAATGAACAGAGAGTCTTTGTAATATGTAACAGTATCCAGAACAAGTTATGGATTTGACAAAGGGCAGAAAGATTACAGATCAGATATAAAAGAACTTGTGGGCTGGGAGCAGCAGAGAAAAGTGTTGGTTCTTCTTTCACTTTATGAGATCTTTTTCTTCCCACCCAGCACACCGTTTGCATTTGTGATGGCTTTCTGAGACCTTTTAAGCTTGGTTTCCAGGGCTCGACATGTGCACAAGGTCATCAAATCACCAATAACAGAAAAGAGAGTCAAATATTCCATGGTCAAAACCGCTCAGGAGGGGCACCTGGGGGGCTCAGTGGGTTAAAGCCTCTGCTTTCGGCTCAGGTCATGGTCCCAGGGTCCTGGGATCATGCCCCACATCTGGCTCTCTGCTCAGCAGGGAGCTGCTTCCTCCTCTCTCTCTGCCTGCCTCTCTGCCTACTTGTGATCTCTATCTATCAAATAAATGAATAAAATCTAAAAAAAAAAAAAACACTCAGGAGGCATAAGAACACTCTGTTGGTCATATTTAAAGATTCAGAATTCTGCATAGACTCTTATCCATGAACATAAATTTATGTTTTTTTTCTTAAACAAATTATTTTTTAATCAGGTTTTTATTTTTTAATATGACTTAGATACAGTAAAACTCACCCTTTTTAGGGGCATAATTTTGGGTATTTTGATAAACGTACCTATGCATGTACCTATTACCACAATCAAGATATAGAATATTTTTATCACCCCCAGAACTTTGCCTGTGCCTCTTTGCAGTCAATCCCTTCTCTTACCACCAATTCCTGGCAACCACTGATCTGACTTCCTTCCAAGTCATTTTTCCTTTCTCATAATATCATACAAATTAAATAATGCAGTGTGTAGTCTTCCCTACCTGGCTTCTTTTACCTAATAAAAGTTTTGAGACTCATCCATTTTATGTGTATCAATAGTTTCTTCCTTTTTATTATTGCCTAACATTCCGATATATAGATATATCACATTTTCTTTATCCATTCATCTGGTAGATAGATATTTGGATTTTATTCCAGCTTTTGACAATTATGAATAAAGCATTTTAATTTAAAATTTAAAAAATATCTTTAGCTTTGTCTTGAGCAGTAGGTTTAAGGCATTAATTACATGTGTACTAATTTGCATATATAGCCATTAATATAAACATATAACTATTCATATGAAGCCACCTGTCTTTGTATTCTTTAAAGACATTCATCTCAGAAAGGCTAGTGCTTTTTAAACCATGTCTTAGGAAACAATGTTATAACTGAATTCTTTCTCCCCAGCTCCAATGTGTTCCCAGCTTCCACGGCAGGTTTATTAAAGGTGGCAGTTCCTTCTCCTGCACACCATGAGGCAAGAGGTCATACCAGTCTTTTCCTAGCTCTCAGTGCTTCTTCAAGAGAGTTTTTCTCCCAACTCCCTGTGATAAACCTACAGGCTGTAAAGCTCATTTCTTTATGCAACAGACACTGAGGTAAAGGAATTCAAATTCTCATTGGAGGAGATGGTTGCCTATATGTAAAAATAAGGTCTGACATATTTGAGAAAAAAACTATTTTTATTTTTTAAAAAGAGAAAATATATTTGAAATACTAATGAACCAGTATCACCCTAAGTAGAATTCATTTTAAAATTTGTGCCTATAATTCAGTTTCATCCTCTTTATTTTTCTTCTGTTAATGTCTTATTGGGAATTACCTCTAAAAACTATGGGCAACTATCAAAAATCCCAGTAGGAGAAGTATCTGAGGAAAGTGGTTTCTTTAGAGCTTGTTGACCAAAATCAAGTATAAGCTATTTGCATTCAATTTCTAAACTATTAGAAGTTTGTCCCCATTTCATCCAAATGCAAGAAATTATTCCGTTTAAGTGGGAAATTTTACTGTTTCTTGAGAATCAATATTTATCTTTCAGATGAAAAGCATATGAGAGCTAGAGCAATAATGGATGGCTAGAAGTGGATATGCAGCTAAGGCTGAATGAGAATCCTGTTGGATCTGCCCATACATGTTGAGAGGTCCTAATAAGACTCACTGGACATAGCAATTGTGATGTGACCAGCTCTCCTTTATTCTCATGGTTCTTTGTGGGGCAATTTTGCTATTATTTCTTGCAGTCACTGTTAAGGGCTGAATTCCATCTTTTCCAAAATTTATATGTGGAATTCCTAACCTCCAGTATCTCAGGATGTGACCATATTTAGAAACATGGCCTTTAAAGATATGTATAAGTTAAAATGAGACCATTAGTTACCCAACTAAAAAAGGAGAGTTGCAGACGAATATTCCTGGTGAATGTGGATGCAAAAATTCTCAACAAGATACTAGCTAATTGGATCCAACAGTACAGTGAAAGGATTATTCACCACGCCAAGTGGGATTTATTCCTGGCCTACAGGGGTCGTTCAACATCTGCAAATCAATCAACGTGATACATTACATTAATAAAAGAAAGGATAAGGACCACGGTGATCGTCTCAACAGATACATAAAAAGTACTGACAAAATACAGTATCCTTTCTTGATAAAACCCCTCAAAAATGTGGGAATAGAGGGAACATACCTCAATATAATAAAGGCCATATATAAAGGACCCACATCAATTATCATCCTCAGTGGGGGAAAAGATCAGGAACATGACAGGGATGTCTACTCTCACCACTGTTGTTCAACACAGTACTAGAAGTCCTAGCCTCAGCAATCAGATGACAACAACAACAACAACAAAAAAGCATCCAAATTGGTAAAGAAGAGTCAAATTTTCACTCTTGGCTGATGACATGATACTCTATGTAGAAAACCCAAAAGACTCCACCAAAAAATTGCTAGAACTGATACAGGAATTCAGCAAAGTCACAGGATATAAAATCAACACACAGAAGTCTGTTGCATTTCTATATACAAATAATGAAGTAGCAGAAAGAGAAATCAAGGAATAAACCCTGTTTATAATTGCACCAAAACCCATAAGATACCTAGGAGTAAACTTAACCAAAGAGGTAAAGGATCTGTATTCTGAAAACTATAGAACACTTATGAAAGAAATTGAGGAAGACACAAAAAAAGTGGAAAAACATTCCATGCTTATGGAAAGGAAGAACAAATATTGTTAAAATGTCTGTGTCACCCTACATATTCAAGCAATCCCTATCAAAATACCATCAACATTTTTCACAGAGCTGGAACAAACAATTCTAAAATTTGTATGGAACCAGAAAAGACCCTGAATAGCCAAAGTTATATTGAAAAAGAAAACCATATCTGGAGGCATCACAATTCTGGACTTCAAGCTCTATTACAAAGCTATAATCGTCAAGACAGTATGGTACTGGCCCAAAAATAGACACAAAGATCAATGAGGCAGAATAGAAAACCCAGAAATGGAACCTTCACGGTCAACTAATTGTGGACAAAGCAGGAAAGAATATCCAATGGAAAAAAGACAGTCTTTTCCACAAATGATGTTGGGAAAATTGGACATGCAGAAAAATGAAACTGGATCACTTTCTTACTTCATATACAAAAATAAATTCAAAAGAGAAGAAAGGAATCCATCACAATCCCAGAGGAGGACACAGGCAGCAATCCCTTTGACTTCAGCCACAGGAACTTCTTTCTTGTCTCCAGAGACAAGAGAAGCAAAAGCAAAAATGAACTATTGGGATTTCATCAGGATAAAAAGCTTCTGCATAGCAAAGGAAACAATCAACAAAACTAAAAGACAACCAATGGAATGGGAGAGATATTTGCAAATACCTTATAAGATAAAGGGCTAGTATCCAAAACTTATGAAGAACTTCTCAAACTCAACACCCAAAAAATAAAAATAAATCATTGAAAAAATGGGCAGAAGACATGAAACATTTCTTCAAAGAAGATTAAAATGGCTAACAGGTACATGAAAAAATGCTCAGCACCACTCATCGGGGAAATACAGTTCAAAATCACAATGAGATACCACCTTACACCTGTCAGAATGACTAAAATCAACAACACAGGAAACAACAGATATGGCAAGGATGTGGAGAAAGGGGAACACTTTTACACTGTTGGTGGAAATGCAAACTGGTGTAGCCACTCTGAAAAACAGTATGAAGTTTCCTCAAAAAGGTAAGACTAGAACTACCCTATGACCCAGCAATTGCACTACTAGGTATTTATCCAAAGGATACAAAAATAGTGATTTGAAGGGGCACATGCATCCCAAAGTTTATAGCAACAATGTCCAAAATAGCCAAAATATGGAAAGAGTCCAGATGTCCATTGACGGATAAATGGAAAAAGAAAACATGGTATGTATATTTACATATATACATATATGTAAATGTGTGTGTGTGTGTGTGTGTGTGGGCATATTACTCAGCTATTAAAATGAATGAAATCTTGCCATTTGCAATGATGTGGATGGAACTAGAGGTATTATGCTAAACAAAATAAATCAGTCAGAGAAAGAAAAATACCATATGATTTCACTTATATGTGGAATTTAAGAAACAAAACTGATGAATGTAGGGTAAGGGAAGGAAAAATAAAATAGGGTAAAAAAGAGAGAGAAGCAAATTATAAGAGACTCTTAAGTATAGGAAACTGAGGGTTGCTGGAAGAGTGGGAGTAGATGGATGGAGTAACTGGGTGATGGGCATTAAGGAGGGCATTTGATGTAATGAGCATCAGATGTGATAAGCAACTGATGAATCACTAAATTCTACCCCTGAAACTAGTAATACACTATATTTTAACAAACTTGAATTTAAATAAGATCTAAAAATAAAATAAAAAATAAAATGAGGCCATTAGAGTGGGTCTAATCCAATTTGACTCATGTCCTAACAAGAAGAGGAGACTTGGACTCACAAAGAGATACCAAGTACACTTACGTACAGAGGAAAGATCATGTGAAGACAGTGAAAAGATGGGCATCTGGAAGCCAAGGAGAAACCTGACAACACCCTGACTTGAACTTCTAGACTCCGGAGCTATGAGAAAATAAATCTTTACTGCTTAAGCCACCCAGTCTGTGGTACTGTTATGACAAGTTGGTATGGCAAGCTGATACAGTCATCATATGGATTCTTATGCATATTACAGAGAATTAGAAGAGATTTATAGAAAAATAGTTAGTGGAGGGAATCCTGTCGATTTAGTTTATCCCTTCATCTCTTGTAAGAAGAAATAAATCAGGCTGCCTGAGGATGCCACTGAATGCTTCCAGTGAAATCTGTGTGTAGACCTCACTGAACGCACAGGACCTGCCTTCCAAAGCTTGCTTCCTGGATATACAAAAGCACTGCTCGGACTCACTAAAGTCAACAACTACCACTCACTATGTCCAATTAATATGTAACTGAATGGCAAAGACAGAAGATCTTTAACTATATCTCTAAAGTCTTTGGCTTCATTTATATTAAGCTGAAAGGAAAAGTAGCACAAGCAATATTTTATATGCAGATTCCTAATGAATATATTACCCTTCATCACATTACCGACATCCTTAGGCTTCACCCTCTCCTTTGAAAGAGAAAAAATTGGAAATGAACAACTTACCTACTTTGTTGGTATTGAAGAGGCAAATGTGATATCCTAGACTTTGGTTATATAAACATAACAGACTTTTAGCAAAGAGCAGAGGGAATTGAAGCAAGAAAAAAATGTGCTTGGCCATAAACTCTGAAACTTAACAGAGTTTTAAAATAAATTCATCATTAACAAGCTCTGAATAATTTGCAGGAAATGAAAGAATAATATCCAGGAAAATAGGTGGGAAGAAAAAGCAATAACACAGAGAGGAAGGGTCTTTATAATTATCAGCTGAAAACAGTCAAGCAAATAAGGTATGGCTCGGGAGAACAAGCATCCTCTAGATTCCACATGATCAATTTATAAGTGAAATCTGGAAATACACGTTATACGTTGGGGAGTGTCTATGCAGTTGACCCTTGAACAACATAGGGGTTATGGGCACTGATCCCCACTAGGTACAGTCAAAAATCTGTTTATGACTTTGACTCCCCCAAACCTAACTACTAATGGTCTATTGGCTGGAAGCCTTACCAAAAACATAAACAGTTGATTAACACATATTTGGTATTAACACATATTTGGTATGTTACATGTAGTATATATTATATATTTTTTAAAGATTTTATTTATTTATTTGACAGAGAGAGATCACAAGTAGGCAGAGAGGCAGGTAGAGAGAGAGAGAGGGAAGCAGGCTCCCTGCTGAGCAGAGAGCCCGATGCAGGGCTCCATCCCAGGACCCTGAGATCATGACCTGAGTCGAAGGCAGAGGTTTAACCCACTGAGCCACCCAGGTGCCCCTATATATTATATTTTTGCAATAAAGTAAGCTGGGGAAAAGAAAGTGTTTTTATGAAAATCATAAGGAAGAGGTTCCTGGGTGGCTCAGTTGGTTAAGTGTCAAATTCTTGATTTCGGCTCAGGTCATGATGCCAGGGCCATGAGATTGAGCCCCAGATCAGGCTCCATACCCTGTGAAGGGCTCTGTGCTCAGTATGGAGTCTGCTTGAGATTATTTCTCCCTCCCTCTTCCTCCGCTTCCACTCCTCCCCCTGCTCACACTCTCTTTCTCTCAGGTAAATAAATAAATAAATAAATAAATATCTTAAAAAAGTAAAGAAAATCATAAGGAAGAAAAAATACATTTATGGTACTATGCTGTAAGAAATCTGCACATAAGTGGACCCAAGCAGTTCAAACTTGTGTTAAGAGTCAGCTATACTTATTTTTATTTATCTATCTCCCTTTTTTTATCCATATTCCATGCTTTCTTCCTTCTAGTTTATAGATTTCCTAAAGAAAGGTTATTTCTGACAAAGCAGAACATTTTATTCAATGTCTGCTTGACTTCTTAAGAAATTCGCTTCTCAAGGTAAACCATAAGGGTGACTACTGATTCAGGTGTAATGTTACAAAACTAAACCTGTCTGGTTAGGTGGAGTTAATGGAAACTTGGGGAGGAGAAAGTAGAAATGGTCAAGTTATCATAAATGAAGTTTGTAATAAGGAAGAGAATACAAGGTTGGTTCAAACTTTAGGATGGCAGATTTCAAAACATTAAAAGAAATAAGAACTTCAAAGAAACGCAGTTTTAACTACACAATGGTGAAAAACTCCAGTAAGATAGCAAAGGAGATCATTAAAAAAAAAGTTGACATAAAAGCACGTAATGAGAGACTTTAACATGCGTCACTCATACACTCATAAATCAAGTAGATGAAAATCAAGCACATGGAAGAACTGAATCACATCAGCTTCCCATCATAAATAAATATGGAACTGTACTACTGAATGGCAGTGAGTATACATAATCTTCAAGCATATGGAACATTTACAAAAACTGATCTCAGAAATGAAGTCTTGATAAACTTTAAAGAGTTAATATACAGAATGCTTTCCCCGACCTTAATGCTGCAAATTAGAAACCTAAGATCGTAAAGATTACTCTTATGAAGATCAAAAGAAGTTTAAAACATACAGTCAAACAAACAAAAAAGAGAGAAGGTGAGGAAGATCTTCAAGGAGAGATTTGATAATAGCTTCCCTGGGGGGAAATGAGAGAAGTCCCTGATTATCATGTGATGAATTATGACTGTGGACAGGATAGCTTGGTATTGCAAAGATGTTGATTCACTTCATTTCTGGAACATGTACCACGGGCTGGAGTTTAGAATGCAGAGTATACAAAGAACTTCTATTAATAACACCAAAAAAGACAACTCCCTAAAAAAATAAGCAGAAAATATGAATAGGTAAGTCAGAGAAGATAAAATACAAATGGCCAATAAACATTTAAAAGAAAATCAGTTTCACTAGTAATCAGAAAATTTCAAATTATAACAATTAAAGTTTTTTTTTAATCCTCTTAAACAACAAACATCTGATGAAATCAAATTTTGGAAAGGATGTGAGGAAGTGGATACACATCCATTGGTGCAGTCCCTCCCATGGGCAATTTGGCAGGATCAGTTACAACCTGACGACGCGTCGTCCCTAACCCGGTCATACAACAAAAAGGGCAATGACATCAGTAGTGATGGCTCACAGGCCCAGAGCACACGCTATTCTAGATCCTTTTTGTATGTTAGTTTATCTGATTCCAACAACAACCTGGGAGCGTAAGAACAATTGTTATTCTCATTTTATGGATGGGAAAACTGAGGTGCAGAGAGATGAACACCTTAGCCAAGGTCACACAGCTGACAGGTGTCACAACCAGGACTTGATTTGCAATTGTTTGGCTCCCAAATCTTTGCCTTTAATTAGACCCACCATGTTGCCTCTCTGGAACAATTACTAGTTTGTGTGCACACGATTATGTGCACCAGAATATTTTTCAGCCATATTTAGAATGAGAAAAATCTGAAGCAAAATAATGCCCCCTGTATGGTATTAGATAAATAAAATAGGTCAGAATAATATTTTTGCTTAAAGATGAATTAGTACATATAACAATGTAGATAGATCTAAAAAAAATTATGGCACAATAAAAACAGGTTTTAGTATGATACTATTTATATGTAAAATTTGATAACATAATTTTCCATGAATACATATATGAATCTATCAATAAGAGATTCAAAAAAGATTAAAACCAAGTTGGATTAGAAGTGAAATTGATAGTCAACATAATTTTATTTGCAGTGTGTGGATTTCTCTCTTTGGAAAAAAAAAACAAGGAAAATTCATATATCACATAATGTAATTTAAAAACTATTAACACAAAAATGGTGAAAATCAAATAGTTTAAGTGCTTAGAATAATTTATCTTATGTGGTTGATAGATAGGTGATTACTTTATTCTGTAATTTTCAAGTTTCCCAATGCAAAAAAGAAATACAAACCAATAAGAATAAAGAGAAAGAGGAAGAAATAAAGGAAAGGATGCAAGAGGAGAGCAGTGCCAAAAAATGAAGGGGTTTCTGATGAGCTCATATTTTTGAACCTCACACATACATATGAGTGAGCATATGCTGGAGGAATACAAAAGGAGAATGATATACACTTCCTAGACTTTGAAAAATCGACAGCAAGAATAAACATGGAATGGTATTAAACACATACGTAAAAATAAATTAGTCTGATTACTTTGCTTGCTTTTTAACTTTTGTTTGTGCGTGCAAGAGAGTATCTGTGTGTGTTTTCTACTTTGAAGAAAGATCAAAGAAGGAATATGGTCTGTGATCCCATTTGGTATAAGGTCACAGAAAATGGAAATAAAATCAAGCATTGGAAATCCCATTAAATGTGTATAAGAAAACAAATATGGAAGGCATAATTAACGTGTCATGTGCCACGAGTAAAATTTACAAAGATCTTAACAAAGTGAAAACTAACAAGATACTATTTATCAAAGAAAAATCATTCTCTTTGTTATGTGGGTGAATGGGTAGTGGGGGAGGCACGTTTTTGTGCTCTATGGAAGATAGAAGGAAACATGTTTAGTCACTGCCAGGGATGATATTAGAAATACTTAACCACTGGTATGGCACTAGCACCAACCAATCCGAGTGGAAGCAAACCATCCTTACGTTCATCTCTGCCACGGTCCCCACCCTCATGAAATTGGTGATGTAGGAGGGAGAATAATAAACACACAAGGTGTGAAGGGCTGGCTGCGTGTGCATGTGTGCACGCACACGTGCGTGTGCAAGTGCACTTGTGTGCTCACACTACGAAGGTATAAGTGGGGGTATGGAGGAGGGAGCCTCAAACAATGGACGAAATATCATGGAATGGAGATGGAGAGAAGGACATTCCAGTAAGCAGGGGCAGCCTAAAAAATGTGTGAAGGCAAGAAGTGATGGGGCTTCTGAATAAACAGTCTCCTGAATAAACAGTCCAAGGTGGTTACAACAGGTGCATAAAGAATATACATCAGGACTTTGCCTAGAGCTGGAAAAATCTACATGACAAGCAAATGTGTTTGAATTTAATTCTTTAGGTAACAGTGAGTTATTAAAGGCTTCTTGACGAAGGGAGCAACTTGATTGGAATAATCATGGAGGTGAAACCGTTCCATCTTGAGCTCTTCTCTGCATCTGTTCTTTTGGTGGGCAGAATAGTGGCTCCTAAAGATGCCATCGCCCTTGTCCCTGGCAGCTGTAAATATGTTACCTTCACATGGAAAAGGGATTCTGCCATTGTGGCTAAGGTTATAAACCCTCAGAAGAGGAGATAATCCTGGATTGACCACGCAAGCCCAGTGTAATCACAGGAGTCCTTAAAAGTGGAGACCTTTCCTAGCTGTGCTCAGAGAATGACTTGAGAAGGATCAGAGAGGGGCGACTTGGGAAAGACTCCACCTTTGTTGCTCCCTTTGAAAACAGAGGAAGCTGGGCTCTGAGCCAAGGAATGCGGTGGCCTCTATAGCTTAGAGCAGCCCTCCGATGGCATGAAAATGGGTAGCTCAGTCCTAGAGCTGCAAGAAAATAAATTTTGCCAACAACTGCAATGAGCAAGAAACAGATTCTTTCCTAGAGCTTTTTGAAAGGAATGCAGCGCTAGGCAAACTGATTTTAGCCTGGTGAAACCTGTGATGACTTCTGATAGACAAAACTGTATGATAAATTTATGTACAAAGTTTGCAGTAATTTATTATGGGAGCTACAGAAAACTAATGCACCTCTCTTTCAGGCACATGGGTTCTCTCTCAGTTTTTCCAATGCATCAGTCCCCACCAGTACTAGAGTCCTGCTCTCGCATCTAAGTGGTCCTGACCCATTCAACACCATGCCTTTGCCTGGAAAACATCGCCAGCTCCCTGCTTTAAAATGCCCCTTTCTTAAGTCAGTTGGAGAAAGACAACTATCATATGATCTCCCTGATATGAGGACATGGAGAAGCAACATGGGGGGTTAGGGGAATAGGAGAAGAATAAATGAAACAAGATGGGATTGGGAGGGAGACAAACCATAAATGACTCTTAATCTCACAAAACAAACTGGGGGTTGCTGGGGGGAGGTGGGATTGGGAGAGGGGGAGGGGGCTATGGACATTGGGGAGGGTATGTGCTATCGTGAGTGCTGTGAAGTGTGTAAACCTGGCGATTCACAGACCTGTACCCCTGGGGAAAAAAATACATTATATGTTTATTAAAAAAAAAAAAATTTGGAAGGGGAGGCGAACCATAAGAGACTATGGACTCTGAAAAACAACCTGAGGGTTTTGAAGGGTCAGGGGTGGGAGGTTGGGGGAACAGGTGGTGGGTAATGGGGAGGGCACGTTTTGCATGGAGCACTGGATGTTGTGCAAAAACAATGAATACTCTTACGCTGAAAAAATAAATAAAATGAAAAAAAAATGCCCCTTTCTAAGAAAGACCTTCATTCAATCTAAATTGATTCCCACCATGTCTGCATTCCCTATGGAATCCCAATGTCTTAAAGAGTATTTGGCTTATAGCAGATGTTAGTAAATATTTGCTTAAGAAAGTAGGATTTAAAAACAAAAGAAAAGAAAATAGAAAGTAGACTTCATCAGTAATGGCACACTTCCAAATATTGATTTGATCACATAATGTCCACAAGATCTCTTCTCTGTAAAGGAACTCTTCTGCCTTTGTAGCTAATGTATTCTGTGTGGCAATAATTTAAGACCCTGTGAATATCCTCTCCCCGACAACCTTTGAATCATTTGCTTTGGAAGTCATTAATGATCTTTGCTTATGTCCATTATTTTATTGTTGGATGAACAAATGTAATGTTTTAATTCTGTCCTTCTATTTCTATTAATTGCTATTCTTCCATATATCCATTTATATGGATATATACACATATATATAAAGTTATATACATGTATACATAAAAATATATATTTATATATTACATATATAAAAGTATATATATTTATATACAAATTATATATATAATAAATTTATACATATATATAAAATTTCCCTCCTGGATGTGATATGATCCACTTTTGCCATTATCTTTCTGGTGCTTAGTTGTCTCCAATTTGGCCTGAGCAGTTCCCCTGAAGCCAGCTGCTGTGTCGTTTCCATAAGACTACCTTAGACTTGCCTCCTGACTTAAACTTTTCTAAACTTATTTTGTACTTTGTCTGCCCCAGACCCAGTATTAGGGAAACTAAAAGGAAGCAAACAAACAAACAAATAAATAAAATGACAATTTATTCATAGAAGGGAGTTTACTACAAAAGCACAAAATGTTTTTGCTCTTACAGCGAGTTTAATTATATAACATAAGCTTGAGGAAAATGGGCTTAAAATTCTCAGTCAAATGAGAATGACGTTTTACTCAAACATCAGAAAATTGGCTCAAAAACAGATGGATAGTCTGGTGAAACTCTTGCTCCCCAAAGTATCATAAAAACTTGAACGTTCCCTCAAATACTTACTTGAAAATCAGTTTTGATTGGTGCTTCTCAAACTTGAGTGAAGATCAGAATGACCCGGAAGGTTTGTCAAAACTGGGTTTGCTGAGCTTCTGATCTGGTAAGGACTAGGGTAGGGCCTGATAATTTGCATTTCTAACAAATTCTCAGGTGGTGCTGATGATGCTGTTCTGGGAACCTTACTCTGAAAACCCTACAGAAGTTTTCCCATTTGATTCTATTGCCTGTCCTGGGTATGTTTTTAAATCTTTAGAATATAGCTCTCTGAATGGAATTCAGTGATATACAGATTAAAACAGACACCCCAATATATCTCGGGCCACATACTTCCCTAGATAATTACATATGGGTAAGAAGGGAGGCAGAGCCGGGGATGGGCGGTGGTTTGGGGGCAAGAAGGCTGGGTTTGTTCATCTGTTGGCCATGAGAGGGAGTGCTGGTCAAGTTTGTGCTGGAGCCTGAGAGGTGTGCGTTGGCTCTAGGGATGTAAATTATTCTGTGTATATCTAGGATTGTGTATTTCTAGGACTGCAAATTTTTCTTTTTAAGTGATCTTCACTCTCAGCAACATAAATGTGTTGTAAAAGCTTCTATATTTTATTTTTTACGGTTCATTTACTTATTTGAGAGAGAGAGAGCAAGCGAGCAAGTGAGTGCAAGGTGGGAGAGGAACAGAGGGAAAGGGAGAAAGAGAATCCTCAGACTCCCCTCTGAGCGAAGAGACCAACGTGAGGCTCCATCCCAGGACTCTGAGATCATGACCTGAGCCAAAGTCAAGAATCAGACTCTCTACTGACTGAGCCATCCAGATGCCCCCAAAGCTTATATATATATATATATATATATATATATATATAAATAAAAAACAGTAACAACAACAACTCTCTGACTCCACTTACACTCTGTTTCTCCATTCCCCTTTATAGTTAATGGCAGGAAAGATTTGACTTTTCGTGTCTTCACTAGCAGGAGTTGCTTCCCCTTCTCTATGATCCTTGCTCCCTATCACCTCCGAATTGCTAAATCTATGGTTTTTCATCAGTTCTCATTTGATTCAGTCTCCCAGGAGTGTTCGATGCAATTCATACCCTCAACTGGTTTTCCTTTATGCTTGATCTGCTCTTTTTCTCTCTTCTCCTTTTGGGGATCCTTCTGTCCCAGCTGCTCCCAAACATTCCAGTTTCAGATCTGGAATCTCTTCTTTATGGATATGAGCTCCTAGGCTTTAAAGATCAATACCATATCATAGCATAAATATCATTGGCTTGTTCCTCATCCTGCCCACAATCCACCTATTATTTAAAATCTGATATACTTAGCCTTTCTGCAGAATGCACCTTAATTTTTGATTAACCTTCTACATTCTGCAGTCCTGTATTTACATGATTGTAAAACCTTGCATTCCTCTCTCCTGACTTCTCTTTAAAAACTCAATACCAGAGTATTGTTTTACTTATGTCTCTTAATTTCCTTCCTTCACAAGTGGCCCTGTGACTAAATACTTTAATTTATCCACGTGCCCAAACTAATTTTCTGTAATTACTCCCAGTGCTTCTCATTGCTCATTTTATTCTCTGAATCTCATTGAGATGAACTGTCTATAAAAGACAACATAATTGTATATGGAGTAGAGATAATTTTGAAATACGAAGCAAATGACAATAAAAGGATCCTTCTAGCAATAAAAAGATGACTTCTTTTTATAATACAATAATGATATAATAAAATATATAATATTTTAATATTATATAATTTCATTTAATTATTTATTATTATTTAATAATAATTATATTTAATAATAAAATATATAATATAATAAAAAGACTATTTCTGTGTGTGCACATATATGTGTGTATATATAAATATATATGTGTATATATACATATCTTAGAAAGCCAGAACAGTCAATGCACTCTTCATTTAGAAAGATTTTTATCCTGGGGCGCCTGGGTAGCTCAGTGAGTTAAGCCTCTGCCTTCGGCTCAGGTCATGATCTCAGGGTCCTGGGATCGAGCCCCACATCGGGCTCTCTGCTTAGCAGGGAATCTGCTTCCCCCTCTCTCTCTGCCTCTCTGCCTACTTGTGGTCTCTGTCTGTCAAATAAATAAATAAAATCTTTAAAAAAAAAAAAAGAAAGAAAGATTTTTATCCCGAAATTTGAGAGCCTGGGGTTGATGATTTAAAATTTAATTCAATATGCCTCTTTATAAACATTCATCTTTTTAACATAAAACTGAGCATGCAAACTTGTCTGTGACCCATGGGTAAACATCAATGTATATTTGAATGTTCACCAGTGTGAGAGTTATTTTAAATCACACTCACAGAAGTTCCTAGGCCTTCTAGTTTGACTGAGGCTCTAGATAAATTTTTTGAAATCGAATCCAGGTTTGTAGTGTTGCCCCACAAACTGGTCTACGGTAAAAATCTGTACTTCAAATCAACAGTGTAAGATCTAGATTTGATTCCATTGCTGTCTTCAGGATTTCTTACGTGAAACCAGAAATATTTACCTCATATCCTTTGGTCAGTATACAACAAACAAGGGTTTCCCTGTTTTCTTTTCTTACCTTAGATACTGGGACCAATACCTGGTCTCTGAGAAAGGAGGCAAGTGGTAGGCAAAGTGGGTACGAGACGTATGGCCAAGTGGTTTCCAGAAACTGACAAGGAGAAGGCAGTGGGATAAAGGAAGAAGAACACAGGATTTTACAATAGAGGAGGGCTGGATTTCAGTCTCATCTCTGTCCCTTACTCGTTGGGCTACTTTGGAGATTTTATTTAACTTTGAACTTCACCTGAAAAATAAAAAAAGTAAGATAAGTCTCATATGGTATGTAAAATGGAATGAAAAATTATATAGAGGTACTTTCTGAAGGGTTATATCTATGCATCTATATCAAGCCATCCACCATCTACCTAACCTTCTAGAAACATCCCACTTTTACCCACTTCTCACAGTACAGAGTGAACTCTTAGGTTTTGTGCACACTTCCATATACTGTAGATATAAAGGTAAATCACAGATAACCAAAAACCAACTTTAATCCTTTATAACACTTCCTATGTACATTTTATCATTGCATTTTCCACATGATCCTGATGGAACAGCTGAGGCTCAGAGGATTTAACTAACTGATTAATGTCCCCAAACTGCTCCTTTCAGTGCTGTGTGACTGTGTTTTTCCTGAATTGCATGGATTTCACCTAGTGTGTAGGTCTTTAAGATTCTTTTTCTCTTCCTATTCTACTTTCAGAAAGACTTTGTCAAATATTCCAGCAAAACAGGACTTTCAGGAGCGGAATGCTGACACTGAGACAAGATAACATGATTCTAATCAATTTACTTATTAAAAAATATAAAATAGACTCATATCGAATGTGTAAAAGGAATAAATCATTCTGCCAACATATTTAATTTAAGTGGAAAATATTTGCTTTGCTGACTGGCTGATTAATCACATCAAATAATTACAACATTAAAATAATAATTTGTCAAAAAAAGGTGGCAGCCCTCAAACAGAATAATCCATTGCCTCTCATTAATACAACTAGTTTTATTGAGAGGGTGCTGAAATTTGCTATTTATATTAATTTATGTTTATCTGAGACTGTAGTTAGCTTGGCGTGCATTTTAAATCACTGCTTTTAAATATTTCACATAAATCCTATATATTTTTGGCCTCCTAGCCTATGACTACCCAATGTGGTTAGACTCTTCCTTTTATGTGCAAAATTTCATGGCTGGAACTATCATTATCTTCCTGGCAGAAATTAGCCCCCTTAAATGGTCACCTGACTCACTGATTTCCAGAAGTTCCCAAGACAATGCCCTGAATGGAAGGCAGCCCTCTTGCTGCCAAGCCACCTCCTCTGGGGAAGATGACCTTTGTGTTAGGAACTCACTCTGGGCCCATCTGCCTTCCCCTGATCCCCAGTGAGAATGTCAGCCCCTCTGCATCCCACATACAATTGAGACTAAACCTTACTGTTAAGAAATTCCTGAAAGCTCAGAGACCAGAGAAACAACTTAGACTGCTGCTAGAAGTCTTTATTCTAAGAGACCATGAGTGCCCCTGCTAGTTTCCTGGCAGCCTCTGGGCAGTGCGGCTGTCAGCTCCCTTCTTGCCAATAGGAGACATACCTAAGCCCAACCATCTTCTCTGCAGAGACAAACAAAAAGTCTTGTTCCTAAGGCTCATCTTATTTTTTGTCCTAAAGTGAATGACACTGGGAAGATCCATTCCCTGCAAGGGAAAATATCCCAACCCATGTCTAATGCAAAGTGTCATGGCCTGTTGCACAGTTTCCAAATTGTGACTCATTCAACCTTATATAGAGGGGACACCAACAGTCTAGTAGTATTGGTGGTGCTATGCCAACACAGTCCCACCCTTTTCCCCGTGTTTTCTGCAGCAAAAATTAAAGAGAAGGTAAGAACTGTCTACCTGGTGGGGCACCTGGGTGGTTCTGTTGGTTGAGCCTCCAACTCTTAGTTTTGGCTCAGGTCATGATCTCAGGGTGGTGAGATCAGCCCCGAGATGGGCTCTGTGCTCAGTGTGGAGTCTGCTTCTCTCCCTCTACCCCCTGCCCTGCTTGCATGCACATACACAGAAGCAAGGGCATTTTCTCTCAAATAAATCTTAAGAAAAAAAAAAAAAGAATTGTCTACCTGGCTACTAAGGTAGAGTCTCAGATTCTGGGAGAAAATACTTGCACAAAACTCAGTCACATCTTACAAGAACACCCACTGTATTTCAGACTCAGGTCAATTTCTGATTCTATAGGGGCTCATTTTTACTATTAAATCAACTTCATTACTAAACAGAATATTGAATGCCAGCATCTACTCTTAGGCCAATTCCCAAGAACAGTGGGTAGGTACTGTTTTATGTCTGCATGATAAGAAAAGCTTAATTCTCCAATTGTGAATTCCAGTATCTGCTCTGGAATATCTAAATATCCTGTACTCTTGTAAAGGGCAGTTTTCTTCAGATCTCTTAAGATGTAATTTATGTTTAGGTAGACATCTTACTTCAGTCATAGTTTCAATGCTGCTACTGTATGTGGGTTGACCAGTCTATGCAATAGCTACTTAAAATCAGATGGAAACCCTTTTAGGCTATCAAGAAAAAAAAATTAACTTAAGGCCACATGGGTCAGCTTTTTAAATAGAGAGAAATATCAACTATTCTTTTCATAGGTTAAAGTAGGAGGGGAGAACACATAACTTTATCAGATATAAACAAGAGACTCCAGGTCTCTGTGGTGGTTAAAGACAAGAAGGCAATGAGAAATAAAGGGAAAATAAGGAGTGAGAGAAAGATAACTTGTAGTGATATTATTAAGTAGAGACTAAGGCACAAGGCAGAAGTAAGACAGACCCACACCACACCTATGTTAGAACGCATGTCCAAGGCTCCCGCAGGAGTAAAATGATATGGGGAGAAGGAAATATGGAGATTAAGAAAAACGTACAAGTGATCATGGATAATATGATGGAGATCCTGTTTTCTAGTATGTGCCCACTAAAATCTTAAAGTAATGTTTGCTTTTTTTTTTTTCAACTATGGGCACAAACACAGTTAGCTGTATGAATTTAAATGACAATTGATATGATTCCACATTGCCTCACCAGTACTCATTCCGCTAAAAAAAAATTTCTTTGAAACCAAAATTGTGTTTCTAAATCCATATTTTAGGCCTTTATCTGCCTCAGTAAAAGCTGATAACGTTTTTTACAATATCCTACAAGGGAAATTACTCTTTTCTCCAGAGAGATCATCTACTTATTTTGGGAAACCAAATTAGGTGTTCTACAGCCACTTTAACATTTTTAGCACAGAGCCCTATAGCTGAACATTCTCTAAACTTCAACTTTCTCTCTCAAAGTAGTTCTGCACTTAACCCATTGAAACATAACAAGCTTTGGAATCTGACAAAGTCAGATTTGAAATCTGGCTCTGTCACTTCCTAGAAAGGAGCATTTAGCACATATATTTAACCCAAGATTCGTTTTTTGTTTTGGCTTGGTGTTGCTCTTACTTTGTCAATGGGACTGATGCAAAGATGATGTGAGATAATGTATCTAAAATACCTAGCCTCGCTGTGGCAGCTGTCTTTATTAAGGTCCTTATCCTCTGCCTCCCACATATATGCCATTTAGTATATGAGGCCCTTTAAAAAGCACATTCTCACTGAAGGCTAAAGAAAGGGCTCCTCACTCTATTACAGTAACAGTAACTGACACTTGCAACAAACCCTGTTTTAAGTGCTTTACATATGCAGCTCATTTAATTCTCACAGCCCACTAGGAGGCAGGCATTATCATGGCCCTTGTTTCGGAGATGATGAGATCCCAGGCAAGATGTTGACCAACTTGCTAGACCCTGTACTGCAGCAAGGAATTCTAACTCAGCTGTTTGGGTTCAGAAGCCATGCTCTGATTTGCAAGCGCAACGCCCAAGATCTAGTCCAGAGAGTTGCTAACCTCAGCGCACTCTTGAAAAATAAAGTTAGAAAAGTTACAAAATTCATTTCCTACAACTTTGCCTCAATTCAATACCAAATATTTGTATGGCCTCTGGTTCTATGTGGGGCCGTGTCTGAAGAAACAGTTTTAACTAGAGGAAGGCTCTAATTTAATTAGAGGAAGGGCTTACCTTCATCCTTCGAAGTGTTTGGAGAAGTGTAGGAGGTTCTGTTAGGGGACAATATTCTGTAACCCAAAGAAATCATATAGTCTCTACACCTAGGATTTTGAGCAAACATGTACATGAAAGTAGCTCTGGATGTTAAACAAGGCTGCAGCAAATGACGACCAAAGATAATTTTCATCCTCATTCCTTCATCTGCTCAACTTTTCACATATTTCTCATTTATTCATTCAACAAATATGTAATGGCTGCCTGTGTTAGTGTTGATGTCATGAACTGGTGAGAGGTCTCAACTCTGATGGAACTTGCAGTCTAACTGGAAGAGACAGACAGTAATCGAACATTTGTGTCTAGGTTATATGTTGATATTTCTCCCTTTTTAAAAAATACTGTCTATTCACTCCCCAATCCTACCTCCTTTATCATGGTATCAGGAAGGCTGATTTTCTTCTCCCCAGCCATGACAAAGCAGAAACCAAGACTGGAAGAAATCCCTGACTGACCAGCTGGATGAAGATCCTTAGATGCTCTTCCTAGAAACCAGAGAAGTCTGAGCCTGGGGAATGGAGAAGGAGAATGCTCAGTAGCTGCTCAGATGAGCAAGGGTAGAGAGAAACTTGCAGTGGGAAGGGGAAGGGAAACCTTTGGTTATGAGACCTACACAGCATGGAAGAGCAATCAAAGAGGATATGTAAGTCCTTGTAAAGCCCTCATGTACATACAGCCCTATATGCCTGGTACATAGTAGGTGTGCAATAATAATTAACTAGTATAACTCTTGTTCTCGTTATCATTTTACTATTTTGATTACGACCTGCCCCTTTAGCTCCAGGAGTCCTGTGCAAGAAGCCATTCTCCACAGCTGACCTTTGACTCCTCCACCTCTCCCAATTGTATCACTCTCCCAACTTCCCCACCCCACTGCTCTCCGGGGTGCTCACTCCTCTCACCTTCTAAGATAGCCTGCTAAGTCCTAGCCAAGTGCAGTTTATCTCCTGTCTTTGGTTCAGTAAGGCCCTCAATGGTCTCATTTGTCCTGCTGTCAACAGACCTTCGATCTCTTCTCATCATATGGATGATCTATGCTCAATTCTATGAAAAAGCAGGTAATATATCTTCAGTCAGGCATAAAAAGGCCTATTTTAATATTGTGTCTACATGAATTTAAATCTACTTGTATCAGTTGAACTTAGAGTCAGCACAAAACCCATTACAAGGGTAAGGATTGCTTGTCATAAAGGTCTGAACTGTATAGGTAAAACCCAGAGTAAAAACTGACATTAATAAGAGTTGCATTTCTCCTTTGTGATAGTGCTTACAGCTCTTTGCTGAGTTGTGTAGGGGAGCACCCTGCAAAACCCAGGAGAAAATGATTGAATACCTTTGATTATTAAGCAGATATTATGGGCTGAATTGTGTTCCCCACACCCAATTGGTATGTTGAAGCCCTAACTCTTATTACCTCAGAATGTGATGGCAATTATAGAGCCTATAAAGCATTGATTAGATTTAAAAGAGGCCATTTTAGGGTAGGTTCTAATCCAATCTGACTTATATTGTTAGGGAAAGACAAAATCTGAATACACGAAGATACCCCAGATACATGCATGCACAGAGAAAAGGCCATGTGAGGACACAGCAAGGAGACAGCCATCTGCAAGACAAGGAGAGAAGCCTCAGAAGAACTCAAATCCACTGATACCTTGATTTTCTAATTCAAGCCCCCAACACTGGAAGAAAATCAAGTTTTGTCTTATAAGCCACCCAGTCAGTGGTATTTTTTTTTTTTTAATATTTATTTGACAGAGAGAAATCACAACTAGGCAGAGAGGCAGGCAGAGAGAGAGGAGAAAGCAGGCTCCCTGCGGAGCAGAGAGCCTGACGTGGGGCTCGATCCCAGGACCCTGGGATCATGACCTGAGCCGAAGGCAGAGGCTTATAACCCACCGAGCCACCCAGGCACCCCCAGTCAGTGGTATTTTGTTATGGCAGCCCTAGCAAACTAATAACAGTGCGTTAGGCAGCAAATCTGTTCACAGTGTTAATAGGATCCACTGTTCTCAGGTATTAACATATTAACAGAAATTTCTGAAAAAGGAAGCATGATAGAGTAAAACTGAAGTGAATTTTGGCAGACCAGCTCTCAAAAGATGGGTCTTCCAATTTTCAATTTTGGGTCAGAGGGTAATTTATTTAAGTTTCATAAACCTCACTTCCCACATCTTTAAATGGGCATCACAGTTCACAGGGTAGTTGCAGGGATTAAGTAAGATATGAAAGTGCTCAGAACACTGTTCTACATCTTATTAGGTACTCAATTAATGATGTCTTCTATCTTTTTCTTAGGGAGAAGAAGCTTAGGTATATGTCAGCTAGATAATATCTGAGCCACGGGTGACGTTATCCAGACGGATTCTGTAGATCAACTATACACTTGAAATCAATTCACTGTATTCTACTTCAACAGCTTGATAGCTATTGGAGTTGAAAAAAGTCTTTTCTCCAAAAGTTATAAAAGGCAAAATGTTCAAAGTTGGGAAAACATGTAATGTATCAAAGATGGTTCCAGTTTTCCTGAGTCATTGAAGGGACAGATACATATCTCTCCTTATTTGTGCTGGGCATTCTTCCAAATTGCATTAGCACTCTATCTCAACCACTCTGAAGCTAATGCACATCCCTGATGCATTGTTTTTTGAGTCAATCATACAGCTCTTTACCATGAGCCAATCAACTGGCTCATCCTTTTTATTTAACTTCTGTCATGATCTATGGTGGGCAATATGTTATAAACCCACCAATTACTGTGGTCTTCATTTAAAATACAAATTCCTTTTTCTTCCAATTTATGGAAAAATTGAGAAAAATACTTAAGTGCAATGGCTCTTTGGATTTAAACTTAGTGTACTTTGGGCTTGGAGAAAGTACCTGTCAGGAAATCATTACTGTGCTGAGGTTTGACTCACACATCTATTTCTGTACTAATCTCCCATCAAAGAACAAAATAGTCTTATCTTTATAGTGCCAATCAGCCTACCCCCCAAATCCATTAGTCAAGTATCATTTTCCACTTAGATCTTTATATGGGATTTCCTGTCACCACCACATGATAGAACCCTGAATTACTTGTCTAGAAGTACATGTCTATATATCATTGCTTTACATCACTTTGATTACTGGTGGAAAACTGATCTTCAAGAAAAAAGAACTTCACCACAAACACATGACTAGAAGAAAACTATTTTAGTTACATATTAAAGAATACGTATTTTTTTGAAGTTCTGTGTCTCACCTTCTCAGTTTATCACAAGTCTAGAAAAAGCTTTAATAATAACTTTAATTATGCCAGTAAATAATGGCTTTAATGGAAGCCAGTAAATATAAGAAATACCCCTTGTCTTTCCAAGTTCTAACTGGCTGAAATAATGATTATTTAAACATCTGAAATTTTACCTGTATAAATGAATGGCTCTGGACTTAAGAATTCTTCTGAGTGTCCTTAACTGAACTTGCCAGGGAAGTGGTAAGTTGCAAGAGCAAACTGGAGCTTCACCAAGAGTAGCTCTTCCAGGGGCCCTGGGAGGCTCGGTCAGGTAAGCCTCTGCCTTCAGCTCAGGTCATGAGCTCAGGGTCCTGGGATGGGATCAAGCCCCCGGCCCGGCTCCCTGCTCAGAGGGGAGCCTGTTTTTCCCACTGCCTCTGTGTTCTCTACCTTTGTCTCTCAAATGAATAAAATCTTTAAAAACAAAAAACAAAAAACAGGAGTAGCTCTTCCATCTCAGATGCTGATAAGAAGTAAAAATGCAATAGGACAGGATCACTTGTTTCAGAGATGACCACCAGGGTGTTCACTGACCCAGAAGAGTGAAATATGCAGTATCCTGAGGACACAATAGAGTTGTAACTGAAAGACACTTTGACTAGCTAACTAAGTGATCCTTTCAAAAATGCAAAGAACAAACTATTCAAACAACATCAGAGTTGGGTGAGTTTCCCTTAGGTGTACTCTTTACAAAAGAAGACTGGCAAGTAAAGCAAATGAAGTTTGGACAAGCTGGGGGAAGAGGATCCAACCTTAGAGGATTGGGAAAACATCCTCAAACCCCAAGCTCCTACTCATTGTATGTTCTCTGTGAATACTAGTGGTGTTTGTCCAGACCTATGATGCCTACCTCAAGGAGTAAAGTTCATAAATGAAGAAATTGTACATTAGAATACAAACATATCAACACAGTAAAATGGACAATCCCATTCATAGGCATGGATAATATCTTTTTGTATATAAAGCCATTCATTTTCATTCTTCCTATCAACCTTTGTCCATTTGAAGTTTTATATCTCTGAAGTTTACGTCCTCAGAGCAAGAGAAATTTTGGAGAGAGACAGAGAATGGATTTGCTACATTCCTTTACAACCTCCCTTAGCTTATCAAGGTCCAGCACTCAGCTCATAAAATTCACCCAGCCCAGTGTGGAGAAAATATTCCTTTCACCTCTAGGACATAAAATTTGCTTTTCAGCGATAAAAAATAAATAGGACTTGCAGTGAGAGAGCAAGACTATTTTTTTTCTATTCCTAAGAGACTGAGAGAAGTTAGAAAAAGAAGATGAGCTGAGAAGAGATAAGGTACAATAAGATAAGATGAGGAAATGACTAGACACTGTCCTCAGAAGTGAGGAAAAACTGAGGACAGGGGGGACCTGCTCGTTGGGCTCCCCCTGTGGGATTGAAGGATGAGTCTGTTAACCAGGAACAGATCACATCAACGTAAACCAGGTGGTACAGTGTAGTTTGAAACCAGGACATTTGGCTTTTTTACCCAACTCATGGTTTGTGGCAGGGATGGGACGTAGAAACTCCTGCAGCCCCAGAGGGGAAGCAATGGCAGTGGAGTTGACAGCTGCTATGGTCTGTTGACAGCAGAATGAAGGGAAATCTACAACACCAGGGAGAGCTAGAGTGGGGCTGAGTGAGCAAGGAAGGGTGTGAGAGAGAGCACCACTACTGAGTTATGACAGTCACAGACACCAACTGCAAGTGTGAGCAGGACCAGCACTTGCCAGGTAGACAGATGACATTATACCAGAACCCCAAGATGCCAGAGGACATTACCCCCAAGGACCGAAACTCTTCCCTTCTACCACGAGGTCGCAGTGCTGTACACACTTGCCTTTACCCAAGTACTACTTGGAAAGAAGCTGGAAACAGAAAATAAAAATCTGAATCTATTGTTTTTTTCTTAGTGAAACTGAGTATATCTTAAGTTAACGGTTTAAATTATGTAAAGATATATGACTATATTGGTTTGCCCAGGCTGCCAGGACAAAACACCATATATTATCTGGTTTTAGGAACAGAAATTAATTTCTCACAATTCCAGAGGCTGGTTAGTCCAAGATCGAGGTTCTGGCTTATTTGGTTCCTGATGAGAGTTCTCTTCCGGGCTTGTAGAAGTTGTCTTGTCACTGGGTGGTCACATGGCGTAGAAAGAGAGTGGTGGTATCTCTTCGGCTTCTCAGAAGGTTACCAGCACTAGTAGAGCAGGGCCCCACCCCTAGGACCTCACTGAACTTTTATCACCTTTTCACAGGTTCTATCTCCAAATATAGTCACTCTGGGGCTTAGAGTCTCAACACATGAATTTTGAGGGAGGCAATTCAGTCCATGTCAAGGACTAAATATTTGTCTTCTTCCTTCTATCCAGAGGACTGAAGTTCATGAGGAAAGTAAATTATAGACAAAATAAAGAAGTGACATCTTCTCTGTATTTCAACATAAAAACAAAATTGTGAGTAAATGTGCTCTGTCTCTTTGTGAGTATCCACAAACACATGAACACAAACATAATAATGAAGTAACAAGATGTTGCCTAAAGATAGGGCAGGCCTGGGTCATAGTGGCTGGTGACAGCCTTACTCCAAAAAACCAGAAACTGCCCTGGGCTTTACTGCAGTTCATTTTCTGAATCCTCTTATGCTTTCCAAGTATCAGCTCTGCCCTTCCTATGCTCCTTGTATGTGTATTATACATATCTTAATAGAGTCAATTGACCAAACAATTTTACCAAATGAGTTTTATATTATAGAAGTGTATTTGCATCCCAAGAAATTAATTACTCAGGATTTTCTGAATTTAAGGTTAAGAATAAAACCTGCGATTACTGCATGACACAATAATGACAGGAAAAAAAAAAAAAGATCCCTCTGTTTTGGACGAAATATACATGGCCCACAATTCAATTCCCACTCTCATGTTCCCTTTGAAGAAATCCTAGCTTACCCAAAATGTTTTGGCAAAATTGGTCTATAAATAAATCATTGCTGTCTGTATCAGGAAAAATAAAACCCAAAGGCATTATCAGCATAGTTTTGTTTTCTCCTCATGACATTGTGGAAGATGGAAGGGAACACTTATGGGTATCATGAGAAAGCAGGAGTCAGAAATCAGATTTATTGTCATCCCTACAGATGGAAAGCTTTGGGCTTCTTTTAAAAAAATAAAAATATTCACTCTAGATTATTTGCTGCATTGGTGAGAATAAATTTGAAAGTACCATCTTCTGAAGTTTAGTAATATTTAGAGTTTTTTCCTTCAATATCGTCCCAAGCATCATAATGTATTTCTCAACAAAGATCCCTACGCCTTTCAAGAAGGCTCCATGTCATACAGAGATACGTGGAAATGAGTACTAAGAGACTTGTGTTCAAAGTCACCTTCCTACTACTTGTAGGTTAAGTTTGCTAAGTTTGTAGGTTATGTTTGCTAAGCCTCCTCAGTTGTGAAATGTCCCATCTACCTCAACAGGATTCTCTGAGGCTCCAGGGGAAAAACGAGAACTCAGACGCAAAGATAGATACCAAACAGGTATCTTGTTTATAGTAGACTTTCAAAAGATTTTTTTAAGTATAAGAACATACATAGATTGGACTGAATATGTTTAAGATTTTCTCCATCCCTGCACCAACAGCCTTCAAAAAGATCATTCCTTTTAGTTTCACCTGCATTTGTACATCAAAGCATAAAATAAGTCATTCAGAAGGTGTGAAAAATGTGGCCTAGATTGGAAGAAAGAGAAAGGAAAATAAATAATCCGTTCAGAGGCAATGACACTTGGAGCATGCTTTCCTTGTCTCTGGGTTAGTCTTAAGTATTCTAAGAAGCTTGACTGAACTTAACAGTCTTATGTAATTATGTTTTATTTGGCTCACTCCAATTGCCATTTTGGTAGACTTCTTGTTCAACAGCTGCTCATCTAATCCAGAAACAAGCCAAAACTCAAGGAAGAGCCATTTCCCTTATTTTTTTTTTCTCCTGTGCTACTGACAATTGATTTACATTTTCAAAATATTTCATGTGCAGAAAAATTTAGAACGTTCAATAAAACCAGCTGCAAAAGACTGAAAGTCAGCTGAAAGCCGTATCAAGGCACAAAAGATTTGTTTTGCTTGGAATAGTCACCTATGGCTATTACTTTTTCACTGATTTGATCCTCAATGTTCCTTCTGTAAGTAAATGTGACATTCTGAGTAGAGCCACTGAATTTCTCCTAGGATTAGTGCCCCTGAAAATACTATCACTCTACAGATTTAGGCAAGCTTTGAGTTATTGCTTTCCCATAGGAATATTGGATATACCAGCCTACATAAGAATAGAATCTTGCCCACTTGATTTCCAACTCAATTCTGCTAAAGATTACAGTAGAGCGTAAGCATGGCAGGATTCCTACTCTGGAGTCCCTAGGATAGAAACTATTATGTGTATGACAGCATTGTATAAGTCCAGGGGCACCAATTATATTCTTTTTTATTCTTATATTTATGTGCTATTCTTATAGTAGGTCTATAATTGTACATTTTTCTAGGAAGAGAGTCCATAGCTTCCATCAGACTTCTAAAACTGTCCCTGACCCTCCCAGACTTAAGGATATTCATCAGGTTTCAATAAATACAATAGAAAGTGTTTTTCTTTTCTTTTCTTTTTAAAATTTTTTTATTAACATATAATGTACTATTAGCCCCAGGGGTACAGGTCTGTGAATTGCCAGGTTTACACACTTCATAGCACTCACCATAGCACATACCTTCCCCAATGTCCATAACCCAACCACTCTCTCAAGAGTGTTTTTCATCTTTGTATCTGATTTCTATTTTTTCTCCGTGATGCAAAATAGCCAATCCTGCAAAGTGGCTTCTTTGTATTTAAGTTAAAAGTTTTGATTTGTAGTTAACTGATGATTATTCAGAGGCAAATTATCCATGTGCTTTATTTGTCAGTCTTCTTATTATATTTCTTGCTATCTTCTCTGATTATAAGCTTGTCCTTCAGAGGGTATACAGAAGACCAATGATGTAAATTTATTATTCATTCTGCTAAAAAGTTGGATGAAGACATATCAATGTAATCTATTGATTTTCAATGGGAAACTATTCTATTATTTGATATTTTCAGCTATTCTTGTCATTCGATCTCCTTTAGCCCTGATAATTAGAAGTCAACCTTTCCTGAAAGACAGAATTTATTTATTTATTTTAAAGATTTTATTTATTTATTTGACAGAGAGAGATCACAAGTAGGCAGAGAGGCAGGCAGAGAGAGAGGGGGAAGCAGGCTCCCCGCTGAGCAGAGAGCCCAATGCAGGGCTGGATCCCAGGACCCTGAGATCATGACCTGAGCTGAAGGCAGAAGCTTTAACTCACTGAGCCACCCAGGCGCCCCAAGACAGATATTTATTAACCCACACAAGGCAAGTCTTTTTCTCCAGCTATCCAGTAAGGTCATCTTTCAAAAACTTTTTGGAAGAGAAACCACTAGGTACCAGATGTACAGAAGTGGTTGGTGGTGACATTCCATGATATTAAGTACTAAAGCAAACAGGTTGTATGTATGTGTGGTTGGAGTGGGTATCAGAAGACATGAAATATTCAACCTAGAGATCAAGCAACCAAGAGTTATTCTACAGTAACATGAGTACTGAGTGGCCTTTTCTTCATGTTCTGACAAAAGAAAGAGAACTTGCTTACTCACACCAAATAAATGCAGCCTGGAATCTGCATGCAGTCCCAGTTTCTGCCATAGCAATTTAAAAGAGAATCTTGCTGCTCAAGCAGAAGGAATTCAATCACCTGGTGGAGATAATGAAAGAGCTTTATATTTTTAATCAGATAGTGACAGATAACTGTAATATTCTCCTGCAGCAATAGCTGTGGGCATGAGAAATAGGGGGAAAATGGAAGAGTTTTTCAGGAGGATATGAAATAAGTAAGTGTTCAAGACTTGGGAACTGCAAAACAACAGCAACTGATACTTTAAAAGCTTGGTTTCACTTCTGCAGCCTATAATAAAGTTCAGTCTTACTGTCTGTTGGGTAGCTGACAGAATATGAGCATTCGTGATTGTTCTCCAATGTTAATAATTGTCCTTGTCTACTAGATTTCCTGCCAGTTACCCCGACCAGGTAGTATTATAAGTGGCTCAAGGAGCAAAATCCTAAAACTACATTACTATTTTATTTTATATTCTAGCCTGTGTATAATTGTCATATAATTGTGTTGCTGGGCTATAGATGAAATCTGTATTTCTTGCTTTGTAGAACATGCAGCACAATGTGCACAATCTTGTGATGGCTGTTCCGAATGAAGAAAAAAACCAGGAATTATGAATCTTTGCCAATTGCAAAAGCTGCTCTGTATGTCTCTGAGGACAAGTAAACCAGAATGGCTACGTTCAAAATAAAGAAACAATTCTATTTTACAAACATTTATAGAATTTTCAGTCTCTGCATAGCACAGTGCAAGGTGCTAGGAGTCCTGATAGATGTATTACTGTTCTTAAAAAGATTATTGTGAGCCAACAAAGAACAAAACAATTTTTTAGAAGAGATAAATAGAGAGAGGGAATTTAGTCCAAAGGGATTAATCCAACAAATACAAACAAAAACATGAACCTGTTAAGGAATTTTGAATTAAAGTAAAAACGGAAAGTAGCAGGGCTAGTTCAAAGAAGACAACTATTGAGCTAGAATTTGTAGCCTTACAAGACAGAATGTTATACCAACTATAGGGTGTAAACAAACAACTTCTATTTATAAAGCACTTAAATTAAAATCATAAAGTACTACTACAACTACAGTCCAGAGTATTTCTCTAACAGCTCAGTTGGCCCAAGGACATAGATTAAGTACAGGGTGGAAATTTTGTACATGGCATCCCCTAACATCTAAGTGAAATTAAGAATTATATTATTGGGGGCGCCTGGGTGGCTCAGTGGGTTAAGCCGCTGCCTTCGGCTCAAGTCATGATCTCGGGGTCCTGGGATCGAGTCCCGCATCGGGCTCTCTGCTCAGCAGGGAGCCTGCTTCCCTCTCTCTCTCTCTCTGCCTGCCTCTCTGTCTACTTGTGATCTCTCTCTGTCAAATAAATAAATAAATAAAATCTAAAATAAAAATTAAAAAAAAAAAAGAATTATATTATTGGGCTTACTGGAGATGGCTATCCCAAGAGTGCATGCTTACTACAACTCTGAAATAGTTAATATCCAATCATAAGATGCTAACACTACTCTCAAGTTTGAGGTCTCCTTCCTTTCATTGTTAAAAGATACGTAAGGAAGGACTTTAGTGTGCTTCTGAGAAGAAACATGTTGTAGTATCACGTTTAAAAAATTAGAAGTTTGTCTGAGAATCACTTAATTTAAGTTTCAGATGCACATATGCAATTCCCCATTCTTTCCTATAAATATTTTAGAATCTGGACGACACCTTGAGATACTTCATAGGCTGTCCTCATGGAGTTATAAAGACAGAGTCAATCTAGTGATATAAGATATAGCCTGTAGAGTGTGGTTTGAGGAGCTAGCCTGTTCCAAATACCTCCCTTCTTGGGACACATGAGAGAATATCACTTATTCTCTTAGGGAGATCTCATAAAATAACACATAAATGTTTTGTTTTTTTTTTAGATTTTATTTATTTATTTATTTGACAGACAGAGATCACAAGTAGACAGAGAGGCAGGCAGAGAGAGAGAGGGAAGCAGACTCCCTGCTAAGCAGAGAGCCCGATATGGGGCTCGATCCCAGAACCCTGGGATCATGACCTGAGCCGAAGGCAGAGGCTTTAACCTGCTGAGCCACCCAGGCGCCCCTAACACATAAATGTTTTGATCAGCAGTAGGACTGGGTAGTGATGATAGCAAGATGGCAGAATAAAAAGCACTGGAAGTCTTAGCCAGGGCAATTAGACAAGAAAAAGGCAAAAAAGTCATCCAAATTGGACAGAAAAAATTAAAGCGATTCTTTTCACCAATACATAATCTTTAAAAGCCTAGAGCTAATAAAAAAAACTCAGTAAAGGGGCGCCTGGGTGGCTCAGTGTGTTAAAGCCTCTGCCTTCGGCTCAGGTCATGATCCCAGGGTCCTGGGGTTCTCTGCTTAGCAGGGAGCCTGCTCCCCGCCCCCCCCCCACCTCCCTCTCTGCCTACTTGTGATCTTTGTCAAATAAATAAATAAAATCCTTTTAAAAAAAACTCAGTAAAGTTGCAGAATATAAAATCAAAATACAAAAATCAGTTACATTTCTATACAATAGCAACAAAAAATGCTAGAAGGAAGTTAAGAAATCAATGCCATTAATAATAGTATTTAAAAGAACAAAATACTTAGGAATTAACCTAACCAAGGAGGCAAAGATCTGCACACTGAATACTATAAAACATTGATGAAAAAAAAATTAAAGACACAAATAAATGGGAAGACATACCATGTTCATGAACTAGACGTGATATTGTTAAAATGCTTACATTACCCAAAGTCATCTAATTAGTCAATGCAATCCTTATCAAAATCTCAATTGCATTTTTTATCAGAATAGATGAAACAATCCCAAAATACACATGGAACCAAGAAGACACCAATTAGTCAAAAGAATCTTGAGATAGAAAAACAAAGTCAGAGGCATCACACTTTCTGACTTTAAACTATATCAACAGGCTATAGTAATCATAACAGTATGGAATCGGTATGAAGACAGACATATTAATCAGTGGAATGAAGAGAGAAACCAGAAATAAGTCTACGTTACTAAGTCATCTGATCTTCGGCAAGGATACCAAGAATACACAATGGGGAAAAGATAATCTCTTCAATAAACAGTATTGGGAAAATTGGATATCTACATGCCAAAAGATGAAACTGGACTCTCACCTTACACCAACACAAAAATCAACTCAAAATGGACTTAAACATAAAATCTGAAACTATAAAACTCCCAGAAGGAAACGGGAAACTTCATGATATTTTCTTGACAATAATTTCTTAGAAATGTCATAAAAAACACAGACAACACTAATAAATATAGACAAATTAAGCTTTACCAAACTAAAAAGCTTCTGCACAGCAGAGGAAACAACAGAGTGAAAAAGCAATCTATAGAACGGAAAATATTTACAGACCATATAAAACTCCTGAAATGTGAATATCCAAAATATATTAGGAAGTCCTACAACTCAATACCAAAAACAAAACAAGACAAAAACAAATAACTCAATTAAAAATGGGCAAAGACTTAAATGGATATTTCCCTCAAAGAAGACATGAAATGTGTAACATGTACATGAAAAAATACTCAACATCACTTATCAAAAGAAGAACGCAAATCAAAACTACAATGAGATATCACCTCACATCTGTCAGAATGGCCATTATCAGGAAAACCAAACCAAACCAAACCAAACCAAAATTGGAAAATAAAAAGAGTTGGCATAGTTGTGGAGAAAATGGAATTCTTGTGCATTGTTGGTAGGAATGCAAAATGACATGGCTACTATGTAAAACAGTATGAAGTTTCCTCAAAAAATTAAAACTCAAACTACCATATAATCCAATAATCCTACTTCTGAGTGTTGATCCAAAAGAAATGAAATAAGGATCCCATATTTATTGCATTATTCCTAATAACCAAGAGATGGAAACAACCTAAATGTTCATGAATAGATGAATAGATAAAAAAAAGTGTGGTATATACATATGAAGCGTTATTATTCAACAGTAAAAAAAAAAGCAATTCTGTCATAGAGTACAACATGGATGAACCTTGAGGACATTAATCTAAGGGAACTAAGTCACACATAGAAGGACACATATTGCATGATTCTACTGATATGAGGTATCTAAAGCAGTCAAACACATTGAAGCAGAAAGTAGAATGTTTTTTTGCCAGGGGCTAGGAGAAAGGAGAAATGAGGGGTTCATTGGGTATAAATGTTCAATGGGTATAAATTTTGTGCCATGCACCTTAAAGTTTTAAAGCTATGCTCTATAACACTATGCTTATAGCTCACAATGCTATACTTTACACTTAAAATTTTGTTAGAAGGGTAGATCCCATGTGTTTTTTAAAAGCACAGTTTAAAAAAAAAAGAAGTAGGATGAGGATTACACTCCAGACTAAGCACTTAGAAAGAAAAGAACAGAACAGGTAGATGGTTCTGAAAAGAGATAGGGGTGTGTGTGTGTGTGTGTGTGTGTGTATGTGTGTGTGTTGAGTGTAAGGAACCTCAGGGAACAGGGAGTCACTTCCCTTTAATTATCTAAAATCTACCAATGCCTGATTAAGTCCTGGGCACCTACAGCCTCCTAAACCAGAAGCTTCTCCCCGCTCCATATTGCTCCTTGAAAAGACAGGGCTTTGATTTCTGTTTACCATTTTGCTTTCTAATATTCCTATCCAGAACACCAGCCCTTCCAGGAATGAATGGCAGGGAGGAAAGAGCAGGAAATTTTGAAACAATGCCAGTTAAAACCTTGGCTCTGGCACTTTCCAAATGCGTGGACTTGTGTTAATTACTTAACTTGTTTGGCACACAGGATTCTCCATTCAGGAAATGGGATAGAAACAACCATGCACATAGCTTCATGTGGGTTATATGAAATAAGTTAGATATAAATACCCAATTTTTAGAGTTGGAAATAATCTCAAAATCACCTCACCCAATGTCTTTCAAACATTTTTTTTTTTTACTTGCTATTTCCAAAAAGAATTTTTTAAAAATTCTGTACTCTCATTCATTTGAAGTTGGCATCTAACATTTTTCGAGTTTAACTAGTTAAGCTTTTAGGTTAAATAATCACAAAGTTAAGCTTTTTGTCATAGTGTAAATACTGGCATTTAAAAATAAAATCATTAAATCACACTTCTAGGAATCTAAATACTAATTCATTCTAATACCTATCATTGTCTATTTAAATATATGTGAATAACATGAACAACAGACAAAAAAGTGGTAGTGGAGGGGAGTGACAATTTTAAATTAAAAGAAACCTAAGGAGCAATATATTGGATGCTAGCTTAAACAAGGAAAAAAAAATCACTGCTATAGAAGGTATTTCTCAGACAACTAGGGAATATTTGAATATATACTGTATCTTAGATGCTATTATGGGAAATTGTTAGTTTTCCAATTTTCTTAGATATGACAATGGTATTGTCCATGCTAAAGTACTTAAAAGTAAAATGTCTGCAACAGACGAATGGATAAAGAAGATATGGTCCATATATACAATGGAGTATTATGCCTCCATCAGAAAGGATGAATACCCAAATTTTATATCAACATGGATAGGACTGGAAGAGATTATGCTGAGTGAAATAAGTCGAGCAGAGAGAGTCAATTTTCATATGATTTCACTTACTTATGGAGCATAAGGAATAACAGGGAGGACATTGGGAGAAGGAGAGAAGGGAGTTGGGGGAAGTTGGAGGGGGAAATGAACCATGAAAGACTGTGGACTCTGAGAAACAAACTGAGGGTTTTGAAGGGGAGAGGGGAGGGGGTTTGGGTGAACCTTCTGGTGGGTATTATGGAGGGCACATATTGCATGGAGCACTGGGTGTGGTGCATAAACAATGAATCTTGGAACACTGAAAAAAAATTTAAAAAAAAATGAGAAAAAAAAGTCTGCAGCTTACTTTTAAATGGTGCAGATGAAAAAATGTACACACACACAGCAAAAAGCAAGTGCGGCACAATTTTAACAATTGGTGGATTTATTTAAGGGGCTCTATGTACTATTTTTTCATTCTTTCTAGACATTTGGAAATTTATAAATTATGAAATTGGGATAATTTATTTAAAAAGCATGAGCAAGCATTATATTAGGCTGGGAAATTGTATGCTAAACTTGTTTTTCTTCTGACACTTGTGTTTCTATTTCATTTCTCCACAGAAATTTTTCTTAAAGATTATACTTTCATGATTTAAAATATCTAATTAACCACTTGTTATATTTCTCTCCAAAACATGTTTATAAAGATTTTTCTTTTACCCCCCAATCTCAAAATATTAAAATAAGCTTCCAGATTCAGTTATCACTAAAATGATATAACAGATCAAAACAAAATGAAGTAAAATTTAATGAGGTAGATAAGACTCCATTTTTCCAATTAGCTCCTATGTCCAAGGGTGAATATTTTTATAGTTACAATGATACAGATTTCAGTACCAACTATTTCTATTGTTGTTTTTATAAATAACAAATCTTGTTCACATTTGTTGGTAATTGAGAATGGAAAAGTTTTGTTACAGCAATGTTATTTAAGTAAATGAATTCCTTTTGAGTTGAATACTAAAAATCACAAAAAGATCCACCCTACAAAAACAATTTAATCCTATCCTTCTTCACCTTAATTGAAAGAAAAGAATTAGAAGCCACCTGACTTTCAAAAGGATCTTATTGCTTTGTGATTTGAGTCATCTTTTCTCTCAGTTTCTGGGAAGATTACCAAGGAAACATTGCTAAGATGTATGAACTGTTTATTAATTATACAGTTTTAAAAAATTAGAGGCATGCCGGTCTTCCTGGTCAAGGCAGTTAGCCAAATCAGACTTAAATTTTCTCAGAAAAAATTTGGCTTTACTATATGCTTAAAGGAATTATATAAAATCTACTAAGAAATAAATTATAAAAGTATTTATTTTGGTTATCTATTACACATATGAAACTACCTCAAAACTTAATGGCTTAAATTAACAATAGTTTATTATTTTCCATGATTCTGGTGTTAATCAGGTGGTTCTTTTGCTTCACATGAGGCCGTGGATGGCTAAAAAGACCAAAATGACCTCACCTCCATGACAGGCAGTTTGTACTGCTTACAGGCTGGGAGCTCAGACATGGTTGTTGGCAAGGGGCCTCAGTTCTTAATGTGGGCTTCTCTATGTATCTACTTGAGCATCTAATACAAAAGCTGTTCCTAGAAGGAAGCTTCAGGAAAATAAGGCCCAGTGTGCAAGCATTTATTAAGCCTTGTAGCATATTTACTAAGGTTTCAGTGGCTAAAACTAGTCACTAAAAACTAAGCAACACTAAAAGCCATCATTAAAACCAACGGCCAAGCCTCAAGTCAACATGGAAGGGGACTATAAAACAGTGATAATAATGGCAGGTACTGAAGGCTTACTGGAGGCTACCAAAGAAACAATGTTTCATAGCATCTTTTTTTTTTTTTTTTAAAGATTTTATTTATTTATTTGACAGAGAGAGAGATTACAAGTAGGCAGAGAGGCAGACAGAGAGAGAGGAGGAAGCAGGCTCCCTGCGGAGCAGAAAGCCCGATGCGGGGCTCGATCCCAGGACCCTGAGATCATGACCTGAGCCGAAGGCAGCAGCTTAATCCACTGAGCCACCCAGGCGCCCCTCATAGCATCTTTTAAGATAGAAAATGTAGTCAAGAAAATTGAAACGGACATGGAAATAATATCCTTTCAACACCTTAATTAATTTTGGAAAATTCTCAGCTATTATTATTATAGATATTTCTTGCATTCCTTTCTCTTCCTCTCCTTCTGATATTTCCATTACCCATATATCACATCTTATATCATTGTCCCACAGTTTGGATATTTCCTGCTGCTTTTTGCACTTTTTCCTCTTTGATCTCCAGTTTTGTAAATATCTATTTTGATATCCTCAAACTCAGAGGTTCCTTCTTCAGCCATCTCTAGTCTACTGATAAGCCCTCAAAGATATTCCTCTTTTCTGATACGGTGGATTTGATCTCCTGCGTTTCTTTTCGGTTCTTAGAGTTCCCATCTCTCCACTTACCTTGCCCCTCTGTTCTTACATGTTGTCTACTTTATCCATTAGAGCTCTTAGCATATTAATCAGAGTTGTTTTAAACTCCTGGTCTGATCATTCCAATATCCCTGCCATATCTATTTCTAATGATTGTGGCATCTCCTCAAATTGTTGTGTTGTGTTTTTTTTGTTTGTTTTTGTTTTTTTTTTGCTTTTGGTATGCCTTGAAAAATTTTTTGATCGCTGAACATAATATACTGGGTAAATGAACTGAGGTAGATTGGCCTTTGGTATGACGTTCTATGTTTCTCTGGCTAGGGATCAGACTATACTTTACTGTTTGTTATACTTGTGGAGTCACAGGCTTAAATGTCCTTTGGTCTCTGTTTTTGATTGTTTGTTTGTTTCCCTTGTTGTCTTTTTGTGTCCCCAGAGATTCCTTAAGTAGGATCTGAGGCTGACAGTTCTTTTAGCTACAGTCCTCTTGTCACACAGGTGTTCTGTTGATGTGGTAGTAAGGTTTGGGGGTGGGAAAGCCCTCTACAGTTCCATGATTAGATGTTGTCTTGTAATGAGGCTGAGTGAGACATTTTACTTCCATCAGATTGATTAGGCTTTGGTAAAACCCCACTTACATTCTGGTGAAACAATTTCCTTTGATGGTAGACCTTGTTAAGAAGAATCTAGAATTCTGGATGTATTTTAAAAATGTATTTCCCTTCCTCCTGCTAGATATTCACTGTGAGAACCTAGTAGGATTCCTAGGGGTGAAACTAAGAGTAGTGTAGGACCTTCCTAATACTGGGCCCCCTCAGAACTTTTAACTCTGAAGCTAGTCCACACCAAGCCCCCAGAAATTCATCAATTACAGATTAAAATGTTCCTGCCAATACTAGCTTCAACAGACAGCTTCTGTTTCCCTTTAAGCTGTGATTCTATGTCTCAGCCTGTTTGTCCAGTTTCGGGGGCAATGGTTTGTCATAGATGGATGTAAGAAGAGTTGTTGGTATTTATTTGCTTTTCTTATTTTAAAAACTTTTAAGCTGTTTATGTGATGAACTCGAAAATGAAGTCCTTGAAATAATACCCTAAATTTTTCATTTTGGTCATTTCAATGCAGATACTATATAGCTAAAATTAGTTAGTATAAAGCAAGAAGTATGGTAAAAGTTATAGTTTTTCTTCAGTAAATATGTGTGCATGAATTCGGCTTTTGGAAATAATTCAAAACTCCATTAATTTTTTAGACACAATTTTTTTAACAAAAAAGTGAAATACTTATTACTAAAAACTAATCAGTTCTACAAGTATTGTGTATTACCAGGAAATAGAAAATATTAAACATTTTATAAGGTAATATAAGAGGATTGACTGTAATTGGTGTAAAGATTTTATGATATGGTTTGATAATATAGGTTTCAAGTACTTCATTGAATAATTCACAGTAGAGCTAAAAGAAATTACTTGGAATTTATATCTGTGGTTTTGTCTAATATAGTTTGAAAAATCTAATAATCTATTTAACATTACAGTTGCAATTAAAGGAATAGGATCGTAAATCCCCAGAACTTGTGCTGTCTGAAGCTGCTTTTCTTTTTAGCTCTTAAAACAAAATATGAATATAGAGAAAAGTTGAAATAAAACCTTTTGCATTTAAATACAAGATGAGGTGACATGAAAATTTTTTAAAAATTCATTTATAGAATTTTATATGTCTTACCAGTGGCTTCCTTAATTTATCCTCATGAGACACTGTCAAAGCACTGCATTCTCTGACAGTGGTTAGTGGATGGCAGAGGTCAGATTATTAAATAAGCTTGTCATTGCTCTCTTTGCCTATATTCTATGACATATTTGATCTCAGAACTATCCAACAAGGACCAAAGCACCCCAATTTTAACACTATTTGTCATTATTATCACAAAAACTATAAAGCCAGCAAAACCAGGATGTCCCATAATATGTTTATAATTCAATAAAAAAGACTTACCCCAAAAATCGTATTCCAAAGTTCTTTTGTTTGAGGCCCTGGGTGTCTTTACATCCCAAGGTAATATGTTAATAGTAAGATTTAGAATAAATAAGACTATGCCTTTTTTTACAGAGAGAAAATCAATTGTGCAATAGAATTGGAAAAGTACAATCTACATGAAGCTGGGAAAGTGTATGAGCAGGAGGTGAAGATAAGTAACTTCCTTAAAACTACAGAGCTCATCTACCCCTTAAAATGTCTCTATATACCTTCAGAGGTATGCATACACTAATTTGATGACCACTAATGTAGGCCAAATTCCACATTTTTAAAATAGAGAGTCAGAAGTTCATAGAATTTAAATGATTTGCCTAGCACTATACAACTACTTTGTGGCAGGATTGAGAGTAGAACTTGTATTTCCTGTCTCCCAACCAGTGTTCTTCCCAACACATTCTGTTATTCTCACTTTATCTATGATAGGACTAGGACCAATGTCCAAATAATTTAAGGGTCTTAATCAAGATGTCTCTGTAATCTTGGGCAGAATCAGAGTTAGGTAAAGCATATACATGTAGATTCTTCATTCAATGAATTTGCTAAATTACATATTTAACATTTTGTTAAAATATCAGTACATTTGGAAGGGGTAACATCTTGACTTGTTAGTCACATATCTCAATAAGGTAGGTTTCCATATGAGACACAAAATAAAAGGAAAGAGAAAGTGCCCCTGGAGCAGAGTCCAATTAATACAGCAGAAAACCACTATGCATGATGTGTGATAAGAGAGAGATGGGGAATTATCTGCACCACAATGCAAGAGTGAGGTTTTGAGAGAGAAAAGATTTTGAGGATTCTAACAACTTGGTTCTTCGTAATATGGGCAGAGCTGGTAAGCCTTAGAAGTTAGTTTATGCCATGATTACTGAGGGACGAAGAATGCTTAATGACTTAGGACATTTCTCATTTAAGAAGAATGAAAGGCTTGATTAGCAAATGAGGAGGAAGATACATAAGTTGTAAATAAGGCTTAAGATATGGGTCCAAGGCCTAACATCCTCTTCCCTTCCCTTCTGGAATAGGCTTCAATGGAGGACGCAAAGAAAGGAAAACAGGTAAGTTTGAGTGGAGTCTCAGGACAAAAGTACAGCTAGGAGATGACAAGCCCAAGAAGAAGTCATTTTTCCAACTTGGATTATAGGTAGTAGAGAAGCAATGGTCAAAAATGGTATCTGGCCAGATAGGACTGAAAGATGTCTCAAAGAATCTTACAAACCCCACCAAGGTGGAGAGAAAACAGCCACGAATTCCAGAATCCTGCAAAAGAAAGAGTCCAAAAAGGCAGAAAGGAGGCTGTAGACAAGAAGACAGCTTGCAGTTGGGTCTCACATAAACCTGATTAAATGGAGTCACTGGGGACTGGGGGCATCAGCCATAAATACTGTCATGCAACAATGTGGATCAGACAAGAAACCACTAATAGAGGCCAGCAGAGTAGAAGACTGCTGGACAATTGACTTACCCACGATGCCTGAATGATAAATTAGACTCCTTTTCTTCCCCCACTGTCTTCATTAACTTAAATTATTCCCAGGAGAAGGTAAGGATAGGAGAAATATCCAGATTTTCAGCTGGGCATTTATTCAAAAGAAACTGAGTTTGAAGCGGTAATAATTGGATTACATTAAATTGTCAAGATCTCATGATGGGATTATTACCCTTGTAATAAGAGGTAGAGACACCTTCCACCATGCAAAGATGCAGAAGAGAGTTCTCACCAGAAACCAAATCAGCTAATACCTTGATCTTGGACTTCCCCATCTTCAGAACTATGAGAAATAAATGTTTTTGTTTGAGCGGTCTGGTCTATGGTATTTCATTATAACAGCCTGAGCAGACTCACATTCTGTGTTTATAACATTTGTGACTTTGGAAAATCCATACTCTTATAGAGATACACTACAAAACTACCCACAAAAAACTGCTTTACCTGATTCCTTTGGCTAGATTTATATTCTCATTATTTCTTATCACTAATATTTCATTAGTGATTAGTGATAACTTTCATTAATTATTAAACAAATATGTTTAAGGTCAGAGTACACATTGATCTAATAAACTCTCTTTCATTTTTCCTAAATGAATCAGTCCAAATTAGAGCTTGCCACAGGATAACAGTTATACATTTGAATTTCAAAGCATGTGAAAAGAGAAAAAATACTTTCTATAATAAATGCTCTCAGAGTTGGGCTAATTTTATTTTTTATAGACTTATAAAATACTAGCAACAATTAGATTTTATATCTCCAATATGCCTATCAATTCAGAATTTTCCTAGCAAATGTGCCATTAATTAATAGCTCAAGGAAACCACACTATTTATAAATGATACATATACAGCACACGATTTTGTGGTTCAGAACACAGACTCTTCTTGGTGGAGTCACATCTTAGGGTGATCCTGGACAAATCACTATTTAATCCCTTATGCCTCAGTTTTCTCAACTTTAAAATGAGAATAACAAAGGGTAGTTATAAAGATTAAATGAGATAGGATATGCATGTAAGGATTAAATGAAACATGATACACATAAAATTGTTTAATCAGTACCTGACTCTTAATAAATGCTCTTGAAATGTCTATTTTTATTCTATTCTTGAATTGTATCTACACAGAAAAGTTATTGGAATGCATGACAGTCATTTGTGTTATCAATCAAATAAAACTCCTAACACAGGGCAGTCCTTCCCTTCCTAATGACTGGGTGGGGCCACATTTCTATCTCTAGCAAATGAACTAGTCAATGAATTAGAGTATTTATGGGGCAATATGAAATTCCTCTTTCTCTTTTGCCATGGCAACTAGGAGTGTTTGGTATGGTAGACCCTCGAGGACTGGAGGGGTTAAAGTGGGCAGAACCTCCCTGCTGCCCTGAGATACATCTGTTGTATGAGAAAAAGACGGACCTTTGTCATTTTAAGCCACTGGCATCTGGGGGGAGTTTGTTACACAGCACAACTTTTTTTTATCCTGAGTAATATAGAAAACAGCCAATTATCTGGATATTTAACTTAAATAATATTCTCTCTTCAAGTGAGTGACATCCTCAGGAATACCCACAGTATGGATAATATCAGTAAAGAATACTTGGAAGAATGCTGACTAGATCAGTCAGTGTTTCCCTAAATGGCTGCCTTGTCTCATCCTTTCCTTTGGTGTCTGAAATTTCATCCCAATGATATTTGGGGAATTAATCTGATGTTGTCCCCTTAAATTTGGCATGAAACCCTAGGAAAAGTAATATATAAATCATTAAAATCTTTGCACATCCAAGGGCATGTGTGTATCCAATCCTTTTCTAGTAAGAATCAGGTCAGCATTAAGAGTTATGTTGGAAGATAAACGTGGAAGGTCTTTCTGATACATAATTCAAAAAGGAATTATGTGTATGGGAGAAATTATAGAGGCTGTATAATTATGGAAATAATTATCAAGATTCATCTCTACTTCAGATCAAGCCGAACCCAGGCAATTGCAAGAAATACTTTAAGTACAGCCTCAGTGACCTGCTCAAAGCCACTTAAGTCATTCCAAAGTTCATGTCTGACTCCCATATCAGGATTTTATACACTATACCCTGCTGTTACTTTGCCAGTTTTAAGGCAAGGGACCAAGAATTGCTGAAGAAGAGGAGGCAACAAAGCAGACACCCAGGGGCATCTGTGTGGCTCAGTCAGCTGAGTGTCTGACTCTTGATTTTGGCTCAGGTCATGATCTCCGGGTCGTGAGATGGAGCCCCATGTTGGGCTCTGTGCTCAACATGGAGTTTGCTTGAGTTTCTCTCCCTCTGACCTCTGTCGCCCCGCATTTGGATTCTCTAAAGAATCCAAATTTTCTCTTTCTCGCTCTCAAAATAAAAAAGTAAATCTTAAAAGAAAAAACAAACAAACAAACTCAGACACACAGAAAAGAAAAGAAATGAGTACCAGAGAATTAGGGACTGAATCCCTTCCACTGTCATTCCTACCAGTGGGTTATACCAGTAATCCACCTACCTACCTACCTTTCTTTCTCTCTCTCTCTCTCTCTCTTTCTTTCTGTCTCTCTCTCTCTTTCTTTCTTTCTTTCCTTCTTTTGAGTGTGCTTACGTTTGTTTCTTTACTTTTACCAGGAGGGTCTTAAATGCTTGATGCCTAGCTATTTGAAGTTGGGCAATTTACTTAATATCTTTGTGCCTTAAATGTCTTCTTCGTAAATTATAATGAGTTAGTGTTAAAATTAAATAAGATACCAAACGCCAAGTGCTTACTTAGCCTATGGCAAACACCATGTACATAATAATTGTTAACCACTATCATTATTATCACTGTCTCATTTTCAGCTCCAATGGAGTCTTTTTGCCAGGGTACCCCCAAAACATGGTTTGTATTATATAACGAAAATTAGTCATGGAAGATTTTCCACATCCTCAAAAAGGGCAAAGCACCGTGCTTCTTACAATTACATTAAAAATGACAAGGTAACATATAAGTTGCTCACCTAAACAGTTGCTAGATTTTTAGATATTCCACCTAGTTAACCTCAAACTCCCCTGAAAATTTAATATTGGACTCAAGCTGGGCCCAATGCAAAGGAATAACTTAGCATGTTTTCAATGAGTTTAGAAAAGGTGAATTGTTTTTTGCCAATTTATTTTTTTACTCCAAGGCAAGAAAGTTTCTATATCTCTTTGACTAAGGACTTTAGGACCACATAGCAGAAGCCATTTATCTGGATTATCAGAGGGTCATATTTCATGAGCTGTCATTTCCTTTAGGGAAGCCATAAGAACAGCTATTTTAGGGGCACCTGGGTGGCTCAGTGGGTTAAAGCCTCTGCCTTCAGCTCAGGTCATGATTCCAGGGTTCTGGGATTGAGCCCCGCATCAGGCTCTCTGCTTGGCAGGGAGCCTGCTTCCCTCTCTCTCTGTCTCTACCTGCCTCTCTGCCTACTTATGACCTCCGTCTGTCAAATAAATAAATAAATAATCCTTTAAAAAAAATTTAAAAAAAGATAAGAATACAGAAATAAGGGAGCATAAACACCAAGATTTTTCTTCTTTTTTGATGGAAATTACAGGATATACAATTAATCAGATTCCCTTTGTAAGGCATAAACCTGTAGCAGCTGTACAAAGAGTGAGTACACACACATCTGTACATCTTAACTATCAGTAATTGAAAAAACAAACTTTGGTAGGGGCGCCTGGGTGGCTCAGTCAGTTCAGCATCTGACTCTTGATTTCAGCTCAGGTCATGATTTCAGGTCGTGAGATCGAACCCCGTTGTCAGGCCCAGGCGTGGCACCTTCTTAAGATTCTCTTTCTCCCTCTTTCTGCTCATCCTCCCACTCATGTGCATGTGTATGCACTCTCCCCTCCAAAACAAACAAACAAACAAACAAACTTTGGTAAACTCTGTAAAAGAAAGATTGAATTATAGTTCTCTTCTTTCTGAAGAAAATATTATAGTCGTAGTCCTTAGACAAGGTGACTAAAAATGTTGGAGGAGTTCCACCAAGATGGTGGATGAGTGGGGGACTCCATTTCAACCATTCCCTTGAATTTAGCTAGAAATCTACCAAGCCACTCTGAACACCCACGAAATCAGCCTGAGATGTAAGATTATATACTTCTGGATCTCTACAACGGCAGAGGATCATCAGTTGAGAGGTACAACAGAGAGAATTGGGATTGCACAGAAAGATATTGGAGGACAAACAGAAAGGGGAGGGGAGCCACCAGAAGCGAGCCACTGGAAAGTAATACACCAATGTGAAAGTGCCCTGCTCTTGGGGACCAGTGATAGCTTGGAGACCAGTGGCTGCAAGACAGGAAGAGACTGATAACAGTGCTCAAACAGAACAAAGGGGTTTAAGGGATTATTGCTGGGACTGGGCTGCTGCAGGTGCAGACTAAGCCCATAGTCCCGGGAACAGCCACAGCAGCTGCCTGTGCCTGAGAGGATCTGGTGCAGACTTGAGTCAGCAATCCCTGGGGCTGGCAGTTACTACCACCACCACTGCCTCGGCGAGAGGACCTGACTTGCACTGGAGCCCATGGTCCCGGGAACAGCAGCCACCAGGGCTGGGCTCCCCTGAACCAGTATTATTCATGGTTTTGGTGGCATAGAGGTGCAGAGACAAGCAGGGAGTTCGGTGGACCATTGAGAGGGTCACTGACAGAAGGGGTACACACTGCTTGTGGGAGGCCATGGTATTCAACAGGGATTGCAGATGGAGAGTCTGTGTGTTCTGGATGATTCAGAGAGGAGCAGACTATGTCTTCTCTCTGAGGTAGAGGTCGGGGTGTGGACAGTTTACTATGTGTGGACAGTTTGCTATGACCCTCTGAAAAGGTGCGAAAAACTGTCAGAGAACAAAAGCCTGAAAAACCCAGCCCCTTAATAGGGGGCAGGGCAACTCTGCCCAAATAGGACTGACTGAAAAACAATATGGCAGGCCCTGCCCCCAGAAGATAAGTTGAAAGAACAAGAGACCAACAATCACAAGGTCCTCATAAAACTGTCAAACCCCAACATCAGTGGAAAACAATATATTAAGTTCCTGGTATTACCTCACAGCCTATATATTTCTTAGATACAACTTTTCTCTCTTTCTTTTATTTTTTATTTTTATTTTTATTTTTTTAAGATTTTATTTATTTATTTGACAGACAGAGATCACAAGTAGGCAGAGAGGCAGGCAAAGAGAGAGAGGAGGAAGCAGGCTGTCCTCAGAGCAGAGAGTCTGATGCGGGGCTTGATCCCAGGACACTGGGATCATGACCTGAGCCGAAGGCAGAGGCTTTAACCCACTGAGCCACCCAGGCGCCCCTCTCTCTTTCTTTTAAATTCGTTCCTCATGATTCTTTTTTTTTTTTTTAACCTACTTGTCATTTCAGCTAGATGTTTAATACAACATATTCCATAATAACTTTTTAACTTGAACTTTTTCATACATAACTTTTTTATTTTTCTTTTAGATAGATAGATAGATAGAAGCTTCAATGTAGTCCTTTTTTCCCTATTCAATACTATATATATATATACCAGTTTTAATTTCCCAGTATCTCTGGGAAGTTGAGTTCTCTAACAAAGAAAATAAGATACACCCCAGAAGAACTGAAACACCCTTTCTCCCCAACATCGAGGGATTATAACTACCTTCCCACCACCTTCCACCCATTTTTATTTTGGGTTCCTTTTTTTGTTATTGTTGGTCTTTTGGTTGGTTGGTTTTGTTTTTGTACTTTATAAATCTTACTCTTAGGGCTCATTTTGGCTGTTTTTGTTTTGTTTTGTTTCGTTTTAAAGATTTTATTTATTATTTATTTGATGGAGAGATCACCAGTAGGCAGAGAGGCAGGCAGAGAAAGAGAGAGAGGGAAGCAGGCTTCCTGCCAAGCAGAGAGCCCGATCTGGGGCTCGATCCCAGGACCCTGAGATCATGACCTGAGCTGAAGGCAGAGGCTTAACCCACTGAGCCACCCAGGTGCCCCTGTTTTGTTTTGTTTTATTTTCTCTTTGGCAGTGACTTCCAATTGCTCCAAACCTTCCAGGGTGCACCTTGCCTGGATAGTGGTTGATATTTTTGGCTGTACATCCCCTCAACCACAAGTCAACAGAATGACAAGGAGGTGGAACTTCCAATAAAGAAAAGACTCAGAGACAATGGCCTCTCCAGCAGATCTAATGGATATGAATCTAAGCAAGATGCCAGAAATAGACTTCAGTTAGCAGTTATGAAGACAATATTCAGGTGAAGAAAACTATTGTTTGCAACATAGATTCATTAAGGGCAGAAGTGAGAGCAGATCTGGCAGAACTTAAAAATGCTATCAATGAGATACAATCTAATCTAGACACTCTAACAGTTAAGGCAAATGAGGCAGAAGGATAAATTAGTGATCCTGAAGACAAACTGATAGAAAAGAAGGAGCAGGAGGAGGCCTGGAACAAATGGCTTAAATCCATGGAAATAGAATTAAAGAAATAAATGACACCATGAAATGTTCCAATGTCAGAATTATTGGGATTCCTGAGCGGGCTAAGAGAGAGAGAGGACTAGAAGATATATTTGACCAAATCATTGTCAAGAACTTCCCTAATCTGGGGAATGAAACAAGAAATCATGTCCTAGAGGCAGAGAAGACAGCCCCAAAAGATTAATGAGGGTAGACCAATGCCCATGCATGTAATAGTAAAACTCACAAATCTTAGAACCAAGGAAGCCATTTTAAGGGCAGTTAGGGAGAAGAGATTCCTTACATACAGAGGGAGGAACATCAGAATAATGTCAGACCTGTCCACAGAGACTTGGCAAGCCAGAAAGTGCTGGCAGGACATATTCAGGGTACTAAAAGAGAGGAATATGCAGCCAAGAATTCTTTTACTGGCAATGCTCTCATTCAGAATAGATAGAGAGATAAGAAGCTTCTAGGACCAGCAGAGACTGAAAGATTATATGACCATTAAGCCGGCCCTGCAAGAAATATTATGGGGGGATGTCCTATAAAAGGAGAAAGACCCCAAGAGTGATACAGAGCAGAAATATACAAAGACAATCCATAGAAACAAGGACTTCACAAGCAACATGATGACAATAAAATCTCATCTGTCAATAATTACTCTCAGTGTGAGTGGCCTAAATGCTCCCACAAAATGGCACAGGGTTGTAGATTGGATAGAAAGACAGGATTTATCCATATGCTGTCTATAGAGACTCATTTTGAACTTAAAGATACATCCAGACTGAAAGTGAAGGGATGGAGAACCAACTTTCATGCCAATGGACCTCAAAAGAAAGCTGGGGTAGCAATTCTTATATCAGATAAGTTAGATTTTAAGCTAAAGACTGTAATTAGAGATACAGAAGGATACTACATCTATTCAACAAGAAGATCTAACAATTGTAAATATCTATGCTTCCAACATGGGAGCAGCCAACTACACAAGCCAACTGTTAACCAATGTAAAGAGACATAATGATAACAATACATTAATAGTAGTGGACCTTAACACTCCACTCTCAGCAACAGACAGATCAACTAAGCAGAAAATCAACAAAGAAACAAGAGCTTTGAATGAAACACTGGATCAGATGGACCTCATAGATATATACAGAACATTCCACTGTAAAACAACAGAATACTCATTCTTCTCAAGTGGGCATGGAACTTTCTCCAGAATAGACTACATACTGGGTCACAGATCAGGTCTCAACTGATACCAAAAGATTGAGATTATTCCCTGCATATTCTCAGACCACAGTGCTTTGAAACTGGAACTCAATCACAAGAAAAAGTTTGGAATTCAAACACTAGAAAGCTAAAGACCATTCTGCTCAAGAATGTTTGGGTCATTCAGGAAATCAAAGAACTTACTCAATTCATGGAAACCAATGAGAATAAAGACACATCGATCCAAAACCTATGGGATATGACAAAGGCAGTTCTAAGGGGGAAATATAGAGCCATCAAAGCCTCACTCAAAATAGAAAAATCCTGAATACACAAATTACCTTTACACCTTAAAGATCTGGAAAATCAACAACAAATTAAACCTAAGCCATGCAATAGAATGGACATAATTAAGATTAGAGCAGATATTTGTGAATCAGAAACCAGAAATACAGTAGATCGTCTAATGAAACTAGAAGCTGGTTCTTTGAAAGAATTAATAAGATCGATAAACCACTGGCCAGACTTACCCAAAAGAAAAGAGAAAGGACCCAAATTAATAAAATTATGCACGAGATGGGAGATAGCACATCTAACACCAAGGGAATAAACATAATTATCAGAAATTATTATCAACAGCTATGTGACAATAAATTAAGCAACCTGGAAGAAATGGATGCATTCCTGGAAACCTATAAACTACGAAGACTGAAACAGCAAGGAATTGACAACCTGAATAAACCCATAACCAGTAACAAAACTGGAGCAGTTACTTCAAAAACCTCCCAAGAAACAAGAGTCCAGGGCCTGATGGATCCCTTGGGGAATTCTACCAAACATTCGAAGAATAAATAACACTTATTCTCCTGAAGCTGTTTCAAAAAATAGAAACAGAAGGAAAACTTCCAGACTCCTTCTATGAGGCCAACATTACCTTTATCCCCAAACCAGGCAAAGACTCCATCAAAAAGGAGAATTTCAGACAAATAGCCCTGATGAAAAAGGATGCCAAAATATTCAACAAGATCCTAGCTGATAGGATCCAACAGGACAATTAAAAGGATTATCCATTAGGACTGGGTGGGATTTATCCCTGGGATGCAAGAGTGGTTTAACATTCACAAATCAATCAATGTGATAGAACACATAAATAAGAGAAGAGACAAGGACCATATGGTCTTCTCAATTGATGTAGGAAAAGCATTTGACAAAATACAGCATCCTTTCCTGGTTAAAACTCTTCAGAGTATAGGGATAGAGGGAATATTCCTCAACCTCATAAAATCCATCTATGAAAAATGCACAGCAAATATCTTTCTCAAGGATGAGAGCCTTCCCACTGAGATCAGGAACATGACAAGGATGCCCACTCTCGCCACTATTGCTCAACATAGTACTAGAAGTCCTAGCAACAGCAATCACACAACAAAAAGAAATAAAAGGTATTCAAATTGACAAAGAAAAAGTCAAACTCTCTTTCTTTGCAGATGACATGATACTTTATATGGAAAACCCAAACGTCTCCATCCCCAAATTACTAGAACTCATATGGCAATTCAATAACGTGGCAGGATACAAAATAATGCACAGAAAACAGTTGCTTTCTTATACACTAATAATGAAACTATAGAAAGAGAAATTAGAGACTTAATTCCATATACAATAGCACCAAAAACCATAAGATACCTTGGAAAAACCTAACCAAAGAGGTAAAAGATCATACTCTAGGAACTACATAACGTTCATGAAAGAAATTGAAGAAGACATAAAAAGATGGAAAAACATTCCATGCTCATGGATCCATAGAATAAATATTGTTAAAATGTCTATGCTACCCAGAGCAATCTGTACTTTCAATGCCATCTCAATCAAAATACCAATGGCATTTTTCAAAATGTTGGAACAAACCATCTTAAAATTTGTATGGAATCAGAAAAGACCCTGAATCACCAAGGAAATGTTGAAAAAGAAAAACAAAGCTGGAGACATCACGTTGTCTGATTTCAAGCTATATGACAAAGCTGTGATCATAAAGATAGCATGGTACAGGCACAAAAACAGACACACAGACCAATGGAACAGAATAGAGAGCCCAGATATGGACTCTCAGCTCTATGGTCAACTAATCTTTGACAAAGCAGGAAAAAATATCCAGTGGAAAAAAGAGAGTCTCTTCAATAAATGGTGCTGGGAAAATCGGACAGCTATATACAGAGGAATGAAACTTGACCATTCTCTTACACCGTACACAAAGATAAACTCAAAATGGATAAAAGACCTCAATTTAAGACAGGAATCCATCAAAATCCTAGAGGAGAACATAGGCAATTATCTCTTTGACATCGGCCACAGCAAATTCTTTCAAAACATGTCTCCAAAGGCAAGGGAAACAAAAGCAAAAATGAACTTTTGGGATTTCATCAAGATCAAAAGCTTCTGTACAGCAAAGGAAACAGTCAACAAAACAAAGAGGCAACCCACAGAATGGGAGAAGATATTTACAAATGACACAACAGACAAAGGGCTGATATCCAAGACTGATACAGAACTTCTCAAACTCAACACCCAAAAAACAAATAATCAAAATGAGCAGAAGATGGGGCGCCTGGGTGGCTCAGTGGGTTAAAGCCTCTGCCTTCAGCTCAGGTCATGATCCCAGGGTCCTGGGATCGAGCCCCGCATCGGGTTCTCTGCTCAGCGGGGAGCCTGCTTCCTCCTCTCTCTCTCTCTCTGCCTGCCTCTCTGCCTACTTGAAATCTCTGTCTGTCAAATAAATAAATAAAATCTTAAAAAAAAAAAAATGAGCAGAAGACATGATCAGACACTTCTCCAAAGACATTCAAATGGCTAATAGACACATGAAAAAGTGTTCATTATCATTAGCCATCAGGGAAATTCAAATCAAAACCATACTGAGATACCATCTTACACCAGTTAGAATGGCAAAAATTGACAAGGCAAGAAACAACAAATGTTGGAGAAGTTGTGGAGAAAGGGGAACCCTCTTACACTGTTGGCGGGAATGCGATTTGGTACAGCCACTTCAGAAAACAGTGTGGATTTCCTCAAAAAAATTTAACATAGAGTTACCCTATTACCCAGCAATTGCACAACTGGGTATTTACCCCAAAGATACAGATGTAGTGAAAAGAAGGGCCATATGCACCCTAATGTTCACAGCAGCAATGGCCACAAATTGCCAAACTATGGAAAGAGCCACGATGCCCTTCAACAGATGAATGGATAAAGAAGATGTGGTCCATATATTCAATGGAATATAACATAGCCATCAGAAATAATGAATACCCAAATTTTGCAGCAGCATGCATCAGACTAGAGGAGATTACGCTAAGTGAAATAAGTCAAAGAGAGAAAGTCAATTTTCATAGGGTTTCACTTATTTGTGGAACATAAAGTATAGCATGAAGGACATTAGGAGAAAGAAGGGAAAAATGAAGGGGGAAAAATCAGAGTTGGAGATGAACCATGAGAGACTATGGATGTCAGGAAAGAAACTGAGGGTCTTAGAGGGTAGAGGTAGGGAGCGATGGGTGAGCCTGGTGATGGGTATTAAGGAGGGCATGGATTGCATGGAGCACTAGGTGTTATATGCAAACAATGAATCATGGAACACTACACCAAAAACTAATGATGTACTGTATGGTGACTAACATACACAATAAAAAAATATTAGATATTGTATGATAAAAAAATGTTGGGGCATTATAGATCAGGAAGGTATTATTTGGGGGGTTTTGCTCCATTGTTTTTGTTGTGACATTTGTCAGGTTTTTATTTTTATTTATTTGTTTTTAAATATTTTATTTATTTATTTGACAGACAAAGAGAGATCACAAATCGGGCAGAAAGAGAGAGGGGAAGCAGGCTCCCCGCTGAGCAGAGAGTCCGATGCAGACCTTGATCCCAGGACCCTGAGACCATGACCTGAGCCGAAGGCAGAGGCTTAACCCACTGAACCATTCAGGCGCCCCTGTCAGTTTTTTAAAATTTATATTTTGTTATGATTTCTTTTCTCATTCTAAATATTTATGTTTGTGTCTAACTTTGTATGATTTTTCTTAAAGAGAATGTCTGAAATCATGTAAGTTTCAGGTCTCACAATGCCTAAGTCAGCCCCTGAATAGAAGGCAAAGCACAAGTTAAAAGACTTCATTTCTTCAGTTCTCGTTTGGGCCTGTCTGCTACTCTGTGCCTGGTGAAAACGTGTAATTAATGCCTTCTTCTTTCAAATGTGTTGCTGTTGAAGAAAATTAAATTAATAAAATTAAATCAAAAGGAGCGTCTAGGGCTCCTGTTAGAATTGGAAACTAATTACTGATCTTGAAAAAGACCACAAGAGTCTTTGTGCATGTGTATTATTTAGTGCAAAGGGTAATTTTTAAGAAAACAAATCATGTAAAGATGTGGATAGGTAAATATATATTTGTGATTACTTGTGGGTTCTGTTTTGAAACCAATAATTAGTTTCAATTTCATGTTCAAAATAATGAATGGCAATGCAATGTGCTGGAAATGTAATTGGCCTAGTCCTGCAAAACACAGTGGAAGGACAGGCAACGCATTCTCTTGGTTCTGATCAGACACATTTGTATTTTTATCAGTTTACCCTTCAGGTCCCTACAACTGAGAGAGTAACTTTTAAGAAATGTAAAATAAGAAGACACCTGCATGTAGGACCTAGAGGAACCAAATCATTAATTCAATTTTTATTCTAGAAAACATAAGTCATTATCATTTACTTGACAGCAATACCCGCAATGCATGAGATAATATTTTCACACTGAACTGACACAAGTTCAAGCCAGAAAGATGACATCTAATGGCTTATTTAGATTATCACCAAGTAGGCACCATCTGTTCTGAATATTACTAAAACAGAAAGGGTTTTTTTTTCTTTTTTTACTGAAGTATAATTAACATACATTGTTATATTAGTTTCAGTAGGACAACATATTGATTTGACAATTCTGTCCATTACTCAGTGCTCACTATGGTAAGTCTAGTCACCATCTGTCACCAAACAACATTATTACAATATTATTGACTATATTCCTCATGCTCCCTGTACTTTTCATCTCCATGACTTATTTATTTTACAATGGGAAGTTGTATCTCTTAATCCCTTTTATCTATTTTGCCCATTCCCGGATCTACTTCCCCTCTGGCAACCACAAGTTTGTTCTCTGTAATTTTAACAGTCTGCTTTTTCTTTCTTTGCTTTGTTTTTCAGATTCTACATAGAAGTGAAATCACATGGTATTTGTCTTCCTCTGTCTTACCTCACTTACATAATACCCTCTAGGTCTATCCATGATATCACAAATGGCAAGAACTCATTCTCTTTTCTATGAGTAATATTCCATTACATATATATAGATACAGATATAGATATAGATATAGATATTGATATATCACATCCTCTTTATCCATCCACTGATGGATATTTGTGTTGCTTCTGTATCTTGGCTATTGTAAATAATGCTTTAAAAACATAGGGATGCATAAATCTTCTCAAATTAGCACTTCTTTTTTTCTTTGGGTAAATACCCAGTACTGGAATTACTGGATCATATGGCATTGTTATTGCTATTTTTAAGGAAAGCTTCATACTGTATTCCACAGTGGTTGCACCAATTTACATTCCCATCAACAGTGCACAAGAATTCCCTTTTCTCCACACCTTCTCTCATATGTTATTTCTTCCTATTTTGATACCAGCCATTCTGACTAGTGTAAAAATAATAAAAATTGTGGTTTTGATTTGCATTTCCCTGATGATTAGTGATAGTGAGCACTTTTTCATATGTCTGTTGGCCATCTGCATATCTTTTTTTGGGAAATGGCTAATCAGGTCCCCTGTCCATTTTTTTTAAATTGGATAATTTGGGTTTTATTGTTGAGTTGTATAAGTTCTTTATACACTTTGAATATTAAACTTTATCTGTTATATCATTTGAAAATATCATCTCCCATTCACTACGTTACCCTTGTGTTTGTTGATGGTTCCCTTTTCTGTGCAAAAACTTTTAATTTTAATATAACTCCCAATAGTTTATTTTCTTTTGTTCCTTTGCCTCAGAAGATACATCCATAAATATGTTGTTAAGGGTAATATCCAGTTTCTTTTAGGAGTTTTATGGTTTCAGTCTCACATTTAGATTTTTAATGCATTTTGGTGTTACTTTTGTAAATGGTGTAAGAAAGTGGTCCAGTTTCATTCTTTTGAATGTAGCTGTCCAGTTTTACCCACAGCATTTATTGAAAAAAAATCCTTTCTCCATTGTATAGTCTTACCTTCTCTATAGGTTGACTAACCATATAGGTGTAGGTTTACCTCTGGGCTCTCTCTCCTGTTCCATTGATCTATAATGTCTATTTTTGTGCAAGTACATACTGTTTTGTTTACTATAACTTTGTAATATATTATAAAATCTGGGATTGTGATACTTCTGGTTTTGTTTTAATTTCTTAAGACTGTTTTAGCTATTTGAGGGTTTTGTTGTTGTTGTTTTTTCCCTACAAATTTTAGGATAATTTTTCCTAGTTGTGTGAAAAATGCTATTAGTATTTTGACAGGGATTGCATTGACTCTATGCATTACTTTGAATAGTATCAACATTTTAACAATATTAGTTCTTTTAATCCATGAGCATGGTGCACTCTCCCATTTGTGTCATTTCCAATTTCTAGTAAGGGTTCTTTTGAAGCCCCAGGGATAAAAAAAATAACTAAGTCATTCATTAAGACACATTTGGTGTTTTGCTTATGCTGTATTCCTGGACACTACCTGTAGGTATTCAATAAAGAGAGCTTATCATGTGGCTGTACCAGAACACTGAAGTACATTATAGATTATGTAAATGATACCCCTATAATCGTGTTGTGTTCAACATGTAACCAAATTTGGTGGCTCTGAAAATCATTTGTTGTATAAATGCATGAAATGAGTAAATGAATGAATGAAATATGGTGGGAGACTTCCCTTTGTTTCCCTTGTTCTAGGCACTAAAGATAGGCAGAGGAATAAGACAGTCCCTCAATTTAAAACACTCCTCAATTAACAAGGAAAGATTGTTCAAATAGACCATAATAAATGCTACACCTACTAATATAGAGATATGAAAAATTCAAAGTAGTATTTAAATCTCCTTAAGGAGGCTGAGAATCTTCCCAGAGGCAGTGACATTTGAGTTGGATAAAGAATTCTGCTAAGCAAAATAGGAAAGGAAAGGCATTCATAGGAAAAAAAAAAAAAAAAGGAGGATGAGGAGGAAGTGGAGGAGGTGGGGGAAAAGAAAAAGAACAACCTGATTCAAAACCTGTAGTGGTGAAAATATGGATAGACTGGGAACCAGTGTACCTTAAGTGCGGTGTGACTGAGGTGTAGACATTATCAGAAGTGGCAGGAGATACAGCTAGAAAGGTTGGCTCTGCAATTTAAAGGGACTATAATCTTATTGATTTCTGAATTCTCCAAAGCACCGAATACAATGCCTAACTTCTAATTAGTGCTCAGATCCTTAGTAGGATGTATGAATACATGCAAAATCTGAGCAGTCTTATTCACCCTGGCTCAACACTGTTATAGTCAGTAATAACCTTAAATCTTCATCTAATATTAGTGAATTGCTTTTTATAATGCTCAAAAAATAATTTCCCCATAGTTATCTTAAAATACAAACATCTTGGATTTGTATGTTAGTAAACCTAATTTGCTGGAAGAATTTGTCACTCCTAAATTAATATTCTATACTCATTGAAACTATAGCTAATTTTATAATACCCCCCTTGCAAGAATTTTTATTGGATCTCTTCTTGGATAATGTCTAAAAATGAATGTGTCTCTGTGGTTCAACATCTTGTTACAACATAAAAAAAAACCTCTCAGATTCTTTTTGATGCCCAAGTCATGCTGAATAGTTCATTAATATGGTATTAATTTGTATACATCTCATATTAAAACTCAAATTCAGTGAGAAACTTTGGTAGTAAAATGTGAAGTGTACAAAAGAAAAAACAGGAATTTGTCTAAGTTGAAACTAAATAAAAAGAAAGAAAAGAAAAAAAAAAGCAACTGTAAGATGAATCACACCATGAGCAGCCCCATCTGTGGAGTACACTCCTTCCCTGCTGGCTGAGCCTGGAACTCTCCACCCCCATCCAGCGATACCATAGAGCTGAAAGTACTAACCAATAGGGAAGATCCCAGGACACTCTTCATCTATGTGGGCTAGAGATTCCCCTCCCCAATTTAGGGTAGCCTGGAATGGGGAAACTGGCAGAGATCAGTGGGAATCCCAGTGGCATGAGTTAAACTAAAATGGCACTCACTGCAAAGTCTCTGAAAATAAGATTGTCATTGGAACCACAGTCCACAAATATATGATAGGATCTGCATGATAAATCTAAATAGGAAACTGCCTGACAAAATTTTAAATAGTGTCCAGGGTCTCCTGACATAATAGCTAAAATTTCCTGGATATAATAAAACCTCTTCCATTATACCATGAACCAAAAAAAATCACAACCTGAATATGAAAAGTCAATCAACTGACTTCAACATTAAAATGAATTTGATATTCAAAGTACCCATAAGAATTTTAAAACAACAGTTATAAAAATGATTTAATAAGCAATTACAAATTCTCTGGAAATAAATGAATGTATGGAAAGTCTCAGGAAAGAAATGAAAATTTTTTTTAAAAAAGAACAAAATTATAGAACCAAAAAGTACCCTAACAGAAAATTTTAAAATCCTCTCTGGATAGTTTTAATAGTAAAGATAACAGAAGATAGAATTGGTGAATATGAAGAAAAATCAATACATTTTACCCAATCCAAACAACAGAAAGAAAATAGACCCAATAAAGAAAGAAAGAAAGAAAGAAAGAAAGAAAAAGAAAGAAAGAAAAAGAAAGAATCAAGACTTAAGAACCTATGAGATAACAATGAAAGATCCAACATTCATATCATTGGAGTCTTAGAAGAATAAGAGAAAATAAGGGGGGCCAAGAGAGTATTCAATTAAATAATAGGTGAAATTTTCCAAATTTGGTTAAAATTAAAGATTTAAAAAACTGAACAAACCCCAAATAGGAAAAACATAAAGAAATCTATAGCAAGACATATGAAAATTAAACTTCTGAAAACTGAAGATTAAAAAAAAAGCTTTGAAATAACCAGAGAGAAATGGTCTATTACTTATATGAAATACAAGTTCAAATGACAGTGGATTTATAATCTGAAAATTTAGCAGCTGGACAGAAATGTTATATCTTTCAAGTGTTAAAAGGAAATAACTGTCAACTATGAATTCGATACCCATCAGGACTATCATTTAGGATTAAAGTGAAATAAAATTCATAGTTACAACATTCTCCCATACCTAACAACCGACAGAACTACCAGAGAGAAAATCCACAGGATATAGAAAGAACTTAACAACATAATCAACTAATGGGATGCAAATGACATATATAGAATACTCCACCCAATAAGCAAAATAGGCTTTTTTAAAAAAGCATTCATAAACTATTTCCCATGATAGACCATTTCTTGGGCCATAAAACAAACCTCAACAGATTTCAAATAATTGAAGTTGTACATGTATGCTCTCTGACAAAAGTAAAATCAAGCTAGAAATCAATAATAGAAAGCTGACAGAAGAATATTTAAACACTTAGACTGTAAACAAAATACTCCTAAATAATTCCTATGTCAAAGAAGTCTGGAAGAAAATAAAAATATACATATAATTAAATGAATATGAAAATACAACATATCAAAATATATGGGAACATCTAAAGTGTACTCAGAGGAAATGTCATAGTACTAAATGTACAATTTAGAAAAGAGGGAAGATCTAAAATAAAAATCTAAATTACTACTTAAAACCTAGGAAAAAAACTAGAAAAAATTAAATCCAAAGCAAGCAGATGGAAGGAAATAATAAGAGAGGTTATCAATGAACTTGAAAACAAGAAACAATAGGACAAATTTAATTTATAACTAAAAAGCTCCTGAGAAGAAATCTCTAGGGCCAGATGGTTTCAATGGAGAATTCTCTCAAACATTTAAAGAATTAAGATGAATTTTGCATCATGTCTTCCAGAAAATAAAAGAAGAGGTTATACTCCCCAACTCATTTTATGAGGTCAGCATTGCTCCACCACCAAAAGCACAAAAAGACAATAGAAAAAAGAAGACTAAAAAAACCAATATCTCTCATAAACTTAGAAGCCAAAGTCCTCAACAAGATATTAGCAAATCAAATCCAATAATATGTAAGAATTATACACCATGACAAACTGGAAATTATTCTAGGTATGTAAGTTTAGTTCAACATTTGAAAATCACTCAGTGTAAACTAGTATAGCAAGCAGATAGAGGGAAAAAATTATGATCATATTGATTGACAGGAAAAGCATGTAACAGAATCTGATACCCATTTATGATAAAAACTGTTAGCAAGTTAGAAACAGGAACATTTCAACTGGATATAGAGCAACTATAAAAATTTTACAGCACATAATATTTAACAGTGAGCAGCTAAATGGTTCTCTAACATTAGGAATAAGGCAAGGATGTCCACTCTTACCATTCCCGTTCAAAAAAATATTGAATATTCTGGCAACTGAAATAAAGCAGAAAAGGAAATTAAAGGTATGTATATTGGGAAGAAACAAATAAAACTGCCCTTATTTGCAGGCAAAATGATTCTCTGTGTAGAATTGTAAGGAATCTACCAAAATCTCCTAAAATTAAGAAACGAGATCAGGATTTTTCAGGATACATGATCAACACAGAAAAATCAGTAGCATTTCTATATACTAAAAAAATCATGTGGAAGCCCATATTCCATTTACAACAACCAAAAAAGTGAAATATTTATATAGGTATGAACTTAAAACATGTACATAATCTCTATGACAAAAAAATTACAAAATGGCAACTCAAGAAAAAAACAAAGTACATCTAAATAAGTGGAGAGGCATGCTGTATTCATAACTTGCAAGACTCAACATAGTAATGATGTTTATTTTCCCCAAATTGATCTATAGGTTTAAAGCAATTCCCACCAAAATCCCAGCAAGATTTCTTTTATAGAAATAGATAGGCCTATTATAAAATTTATTTGAAAGGAACAGACCCTATAACAGTTAAAGCACTATTAAAAAAATAACAAAGTGAGAAGAATCATTGTACCTGATGTGAAGATTCATTATATAGCTGTGGAAATTAAGAGTGTGTAGTGATGGCAGAGAAATGGAGAGATAGATCAGTGGAATAGAATAGAGAACTCAGAGATAGATGCACATGAATATGTCTGACTGATTTTTTGCAAAATTGCAAAAACAATTCAATAGACAAAGAATAGCCTTTTCAACAAATGATGCTGAAACAATTGGATATCCATAGGCAAATATGTAAATAAATAAACAAAACAAAAATAAAAATAAAAACAAACAAAACCCCAAACCCAAACCAAAAGAAAAACAACAAAAACATTGGCTTAAACATCACATCTGATATGAAAATTAACTCAGAATGGATGGTGGTCTTAAATATAAATGTGAAACTATAGGAAAAAACACAGAAGATAATCTTTGGGACATAAGACTAGAAAACGACTGGATCAAGAAAGAATTAAGTCCGATGCCAAAAGCATAGTGCACAAAAGGAAAAAGCTATAAATTGGATTCCATCAAAACTTACAACTTTTGTTCTGCAAAATACTCTGGGAGGTGGATATAAAGACAAGATCCAGACTGGCAGAAAATATTTGCCAATCATATATCTGACAAAGGACTATTACCTAGAATACATAAAGAACTCTCCAAACTCAGCAGTAAAACAAACAAAACAAATTCAATAAAAATGATAAAATATTATGAATAGACATTTCTCCCCAAAGGATATAAAGATAGCAAATAAGCACAAGAAAATATGTACAATATCATTAGCTTTAGGGAAATTAAATTAAAACCACAATGAGATATCACTACATGCCTACTGGAATGGCTAGTAAAATTGATGACAACATTAAATGTCAGTGAAGATGCAGACAAACTGGATTACTAGTGCATTATTTGTGGGAATGTAAAATGGTACACTTTCTGGAAAAGGGTTTACAGTTTCTTTTAAAACTAAACATGCCACTACTATATGGCCCAGCAATTGCATTCCTGGACATTGATCCCAAAGGAAGGAAAACATGTTCACAAAAAACCACACGTACAAATGTTCATAGCAGATATTCATAAATTCCAGAAACTGAAAACAACCCAGATGCCCTTCAATAGACAAACAGTTAAATGGACTGTGGTACATTCATACTTTGAAGTTAAGTATTCAGAAATAAAAAGAAATAAACTACTGATACATGTACAACTTTGGTTGAATTTTGAGGCAATGATGCTGAGTAGAAAAAGTGAATCCCCAAATATCAGAATTTTATGATTTTATTTATATACTTTTTGATCTGTTTATGTAACATTCTTGAAGTGGCAAGGCTGTACAGATAAGGAACAGATTGGTGGTTGCCAAGGGTTAGTGGCAGAGATGGAGTTGGGGGTAGGGAGGGAGGTGTGTGTCTACAAAAGGGCAACGGGATGGATCCTCGTAGTGATGGAACTGTTATCTTCACTGTGCCAATAGCAATGCCCTGGTTGTGATATTGTATGAAAGTTTTGCAAGATGTTGCCATTGGGGGGAATTAAGCAAAGGATACAACAGGATCTCGATGTATTATTTCTTACAACTGCGTATCTATAATGATTTCAAAATAAAAAATTTAGTTAGACAATTACAGACAACAATAAACTGTTAGGGGATGATAAAGGTAAAGACTGAACTAAATGACCTTTCTGTATATTTCCAAATTTTTACCAATCATTTTCTCCACTTTTAATGATGCCTAAAGTGGTCGCCTTGTATCTTCTCCAAGAAATGACTTGCTCCCCCATTTCCTGTGTCACCTCTGACCTATGACCTACACTGGGCAGAAGCTGGTACAGACACTGAATAGCTCTATGGTCTTGGCTCACTTTTCCTCCCTGGGTCTCTGAATCAGTTATAATATAAGAGAGTGTAGAGACCTCTAGGGAGCCTTTTGGCTTCAAAATTCTAGAATTCCAATCTATTTATTCATTTATTTATTTTATTATTATGTTCAATGAGCCAACAGATAGTACATCATTAGTTTTTGATGTAGTGTTCAACAATTCATTAGTTGCATATAACACCCATTTTATTTTATTTTTTTTTTATTTAGCTTCTGCAACCAATAGAAGTGAAAAAAAAAGTCAAATTCCAAGGCCTTTAACACCCTTCCCACATTAACTCCATCTCTGCTAACTTGTTTGATTCCCAGTAGGCTCTTCCACTTTAGACCAGGAAAAGCCAAATCCATTTTCCAAAGACTATCTGCCTAAAGATTGATATCAGCATAACTGTGCGTAGTGAAACCTGAAACCTGAGTTTGAAAAAGAAGGTGAAAGCAAACCATGGTCTTCACACCACATGAAGTGGCCCCTGGAGGCGCACATTCCTCGTTAGTATATATGTGGGGTCACTTCTTACACAGATTTTCACTGTGGGAACAAAATAGTCTCAGCTGAGATCGCAGATGGATGACAATCACGTGTATGCAGCTGGATAGAGGGAAAATGTTATTTCATTACTACCTGTTGTGCTTCCTGTTCCCACAGTCAGCATGCCTGGCTTCTACGTTGCTGGCTTCTTTGAAAATATGTATTAAATTGTTTCAGAAAACCAGGCAGCAGATGCTCTGTGTCTGCAGGGAATGAGGAAGAGCAAGATGGTCCCGGATTGAAATTGATTGTTACCACGAGTCAAATTCCTGTTATGATAGAGGTGAACTGGGCACAGCTCCAGAAGGCCAGTGAAGGATGTTGACAGGGAATAGAGAACTTGGAACAAAAAAAAAACAAATAAAGAAAAGGGGGAAAAAAGAGAAAAGATAGATAAACCCTGAATGACTCACATTGCCTCAATAGAATTTCATGTTTAAGTGATATGATGCTCCCAAACTTCTTACTGCCCGTGCTGTCTTTATTATTTTGCCAGGAGTCTCAAGATTTAGAAGACTATTTTTTCAATGAAATAAATTGCGTTGATTAGATAACAATACTTTCATTCTCCATTTTGAATTAGATAAGAATATATTAATTGCAAGGCCTTTCTGGTCAGAATGACTGTGAAGAGGTAAAGCTGATTAAATTCATATCAAAAGGAAAGAAATGTGTTACCTTATTTACCTCTGTAGTTTTATCATAGGTATATACAAAATGTTTATGTTTTCTTCTAAATAATGAAATTAATACGAAGACCAAGGGATAAGAAACATGGGTTTTAGAAATGTTCTTTTGGCACAGGAAACTCACAGTAACAACGTTGCAGCTCTCAAGCTACCTAAAATGCCCAGTTCAGAGCTTTGGGCACAAGGTGATTAATATGAGCACAGCTGGAGTGCTGGAAATACTTCAGATGTTAGTTCAAATCCCAGACTCACTATTTGCTTCTTGTATTATCAAGTGGCTTATCCTCTATAAGTCTTAATTTCCTAGTCACAAAACTGGGGCAGCTATATCTTTGTCTTATAATAGATACTCAAGAGCTTATAGCTCAGCCTACTGTTGGATGATCAGGGTATGATCATGGGTATGAACAACAATGGGTATGAACAACAAATGATAGCCCCAAACCAATATACATAAGTGGGGCTAGTCAAGCATCTTTTCTAAAGTTATTTTTACATTTATTCTCCCTTTATTTCCATCTGATTCTGGTTTTCCTTCCCTGAAGCAGGGATAGAAGCTGGGGCATAAAGGAAAGGACAGATACTAAAGACAGGCAACACTTTGAATGAAAAGCCAGTGAATGAAAAGCTATCCACATAAGTCTCAGCTGCTCATGATACTTTGAGATATCATGCTCTCTTATTCTTCATTTTTTAAGTTGAATTTCTCAGTTTTTTGCCAGTTTCTCACTGTAGCACTTAAGGATAGTTCCCAACCTTTTCCTTTTTACCAGAATTCTGATTTAGTGCAGGGCAATCAAGAGCCCAGTTAACACCACCTCCCTCCTCAACATGCTTACAGATTGAGCCAGAACTCATAGTAAAGTCTTGAGGTTTAATTTGAATTGTGCATGTAGAACTTGCAGGCAACTCTTTCCTACAGTACTCAGTTGTGACCAATGAGATTTAAGAAAGTAACTATTAGGTGGACCTAAGAGAAAAGCTTTTCTCCCCATTTAAAAAGGGATAGGTTGAGCTAGTGTATATATATTTTTCATTTCAGCATTCCTGCACACTTTTACTGACTGAAACATAGTCACAATGCCTAGAGATGGAGCAGCCATCTTCTGGCCAAGGAAACAAAGACTACACATCAAGGACGGGAGAGTAGGGAGCAGATTATATGCCCCCGATGTAATCCTATTTGATATTTTTGTTTAACTTGATTCCAAGTCTCCTTATCAAGTAGATGGCTCTATCTTAGCAGCTTCATAAGTCATAGAAGCACCCAGGCACAGGAACAATGTTCCAAGCATGGTAGACTAGACCAGAGGACTAAAGAAATTTCCAGATCTGTCTTATAAAGCTCTTGTTTATAATGTCATGATCACTGCTTAAACTGCATGCATTAGTCTCTCCACAGAATTCATACTTTACTATTCGCCTATTACCTTTTCTTCTATATTCAAGTTCAAATATATTTACCCTATATATTACCCTCGATTTTCTATATTCAAGCACTTAATGCCATATGAACAGCTACTAAATTACTTTCTTCGCATCTTGGCTATAATCTACAAAGCTGCAAACACAGAACAGTAATCTGTCCCTTGTGATGCCATATGTTCCAAGGAAGACAAATCTCTTTAGGATCATTGGGTAAGATTTGCCTATAACTAAACACCTGATACTAAACCTCAAGACTTTACTATCATTTTCTGGTTCAACACCATTAGTAGACTATGCACTGTTAATGAGAAACTACTGTCTACATTGCCAACAGTAGCTTTTTTTTTTAAGATTAATTAATTAGTTAATTAATTAATTTGAAAAAGTGAGTGGGTGAGAGAGCATTGTTGGGGGGAGGATCAGAGGGACAAGCAGAGTCCCTGATGAGTGAGGAGCAGGACTCCAGGCTCCATCTCAGGACCCTGAGATCATGACCCAAGTCAGTCGCTTAACCCACTGGACCACCCAGGCACCCCACACTAGCTTTTTCTATGGATTTTTGCTTTTTAGTTATAAAAAGCTCAAAATGCCTTAACAGTGCAAAAATTCAGGGAGTTGCTGATCTTGATTTGTCCCCATGTGTCTAAGTTTGGGTTCTCACACAAACAGGGCCTGAGGCAAGCGTATGGGTACAGGTATTTGGGAGCAGTGATACAAGAAAGCAACTATGAGGGGCCCAGAAGATTGAGTTAGAGAGTGAGAAGGCAGAAGCCCTCAGTGGGTGTGGGATTGGGTAGTTACCACTCTAACACTCTGAGGAACCATCCCTCTGAAGGACAGGATGCTGGGCATTTAAGCACAGTTTGGGGGGATACTTCGAGAAGCACAAAACCTCCTTATGTGTAGGCCATGTCTACTTGTGAGCTGAGGGTATCTCCAGGGGATAATGAGGCACACACAAACAAGAGTATGACGTCCTGAGGTAGAATGATTCTTGGTGCCCAGGAACTTGTCTACAGCTGCTGCAGTTGGATTCGAAGCCAGTACAGCCTGGGGCACTGAGTCTCTGCTTGTGTATTTTCCAAACATAATCCAAATAGATAAGATGCTTTCAGTGGTGATGGTATCTAGAAATTATTGGCAGGAAATAATAAAAATTTCAAAAGTCCCAAGACATTTGAAAAGAATTTTAATTAAAATTAATGAAATTCCATTATGGAAAATTTTACAGCTCTTTTGGAACTGCTTTATATTAATAGAGTGCATTGAAAATTCACACTACCTATGAGCTAGATCTATTAAATTTGAGGTTAATTTTCCCTTTCATTTTAGGTGTTTTACACAAAGCTTCCCTTTTCCCCTTCCCTCATCTTTGTTGTTGACTCAGCATTTTTATTATTATTTATTTATTTACTTTTAAGTAAGCTCTACACCCAAAATGGTGCTTCAGTTCATGACCCCAAGATCAATGGTCAGATGCTCTACTGAATGAGCAAGCCAAGCACCTCCTTGAATTACCTTGTCCACAATTTTTTAAGGGCTTATAATGACCAGTATTTTATTTTGAATCATAGCCTTCTTTGGAATGAACTCTTGCTTGGCCCAAATTTAGACAAGATTGTCCAAAATGGGGCCACCTGAACTTAGGTCTATTTATAGATGTGTGGGAGGCAGAAAGCTAAGGAGTCCTTCCAGAAAGAACTTATCTTCACATGTAAGTAAGAAGCCTGTGCTGAGGGCTCAATGAATGCCTTAGCCTGAATTCTCTCAAGATTAGAGCCTGAAGTACAAGGTCAGGTCAGAAAATAAGAGGGTGCATAAAAAGGTGGGAAGGGTGCCTGTGTGTCTCAGCCGGTTAAGCATTGGACTCTTGATTTTGCCTCATGTCATGAACTCAGGAGCTAGAGATATAGCCCTGTGGCAGGCTCCGTGCTGGGCGTGGGGCATGCTTAGGATTCTCTCTCTCTCTCTCTGCCAGCCACTCCCCACCCTTCTGCTCATACTATGTCTTTCTCTTAAAAAAAAAAAGGAAGGAAGGAAGAAAGAAAAAAAGAAAGACAGAAAAAAGGGAAGCGATAGAATGAGATGATCTGCATACATCTGTGGATAGATAGATAATAGATCTGTTTGCATCTGTCAGAAACCAACACAAGTTTCTTTGTCCAGCTCTTCCAGAAGACGAAGGCCTAGGTCAGCCAGTCAGCACTTGACAGCTCAACACCAGTTAACCACCCTGGCTCAAGGCTTCCCTTTGCTCCATACGGAAGGTAACCCTGCTTTAAGCAATCAGTATGGCTGTTCCTGCTCACTTTGGTCTATAAAAATGTCATGCCTGTACAGCTCTTCAAAGAGCCCATTCTCGAGACTGCTTTCATTTCAGATAAGCCCAACCTTGCATAAAGTTAGAACTGTTACATCAAAGTCAACTGGATGAGTAAATATCTGGGGAAGATTTTTTTAAATGCTCATGAGTTCAAATTTCAATCATGGAGCCCATAAACCCTGGTGTATCTATATTGATATCAATATATCATAAAGCATATATATATTTATATCTACATCATCCTGGGGCTTATGGACCAAATGATTACAAAATTATTTATATATGTAAAATCTGTGATATATATATCTTATGATTATCTTATCTTATAATTACAATTCTCTCACAATTGTCATAATTATAATTTAGGATATCCTATATCTTGTATTTATAATATATAATCTTATAATTAATGACATACAGCTCTTAAATTTTATATACATGATTTCAGTCATACTTTACATATATCACAATTATATATATATTTATATTTGTATATGTCTATTTCTTTAACTATTTCCATCGGCCTTTATTTCTGATTGAAATGTTTCTTCTCCCTAATGTGAACTTTAATGTACTTGCTCCTAGGTGAGCTCTGTTAATTTCTATATTTTCTCAGGCAACATAGCTTCAAAATTCAGCTCTTCCAGACTGCCCTCACGCTCTCTTCTACTGGTGCTGATGCTTGACTGGAGCTTTACTGAATGCCTCTGCGTGGCTTCCGCCCATTTTGTGCCAGCCTCCCATGACCCCTTCTGAGCTGACCTGTCTGCCCCAATGAGGCCAGCTGACTTGTCTGCCCAACCTCCTCTTTTCAGTCACTTCCTCAGAGTGCTATAAAAGCACCCTGACTCCAGCAAATTCTCTCTGCCCCCAGGTTACATCCATGGCCAATTTGGGGGGCATGTGAGAATCTGGCTGCTCTTCTGCCTCCTTCTGGGGGCACCAGAGGACTGCAGGGCATCACTTCGTCTAGCAGAGCATCTACGAATTAGATATGACTTTGTAAGTTCTGTTCCACTCTTTATCATTTGTGGGCAGAAGGGTTGCTGAGGAAACCTCAGCCAGGACAGGAACTGTTTACAGATGAAGCAGGAGACTGAGAGGAATTGCACGTCCCAGGAAAGGTCATGGGGACATGGGCAATGGGGAGGTTCCTTCCCAGTTACTGGCTTGCTTCCCCACCCACCTGCCATTAACACCTTTGCCCATGTTGTTTTAGGTAAATATTTTAGAGACAATAAAAGCTGTTGCACTTAAAAGAAAAATCTTCTGGTGGGTTGCAGTTTGAAAGCAGAACAGAACAAAACAGCAATATGGTAGTTTTAAATCATTTGGCAAGAGATTGGATAAGCATTTGGGTTGATTCCAGGAAGCATGTCTTCGTGTCCAAAAGACTGATTAACTGCCAGTGACTAGGAGTGAATTGATTCAGTTTAGTCCAGGGCTTCCAAAGGCCTTCTGACAGGTGAAGAATAAAAAGCTGCTACCCTATTCCAGACCAGGCTTCTGGCAGGGCTCCTGACTATAGAAGGAAGTCTTCCTTTTCAGGTTTTACTGATGATCATGATATACAAACTCCATGATATTCTGGATGACAGAATACCAAGTAAAATTCCCTTTTCAATATCTCACAGTGTCTTAGTCCATTCTGGCTGCTATAACAAAATACCACAGACAAGGTAACTTATAAAAAGCAGAAACTGACTTCTCCCAGTTTGGGAGGTTAGAAGTCTAAGGTCATAGCACTGCCAGCGCTGTCAGTGTCTGGTGAGAACCGTTTCCTTACTGATGGCTGCCTTTTCACTGTAAACACACTAGGCAAAATGGGTAAAAGCTCTCTGGAGTCTCTTTTATAAGGGCATTAATTCCATTCAAGGACTCTGTCCTCATGACATAACCATTTCCCAAAGGCCTCAGTACCTAATACATCATCTTGGGGGTTAGGATTTCAACATATGATTTGGATGGGACACCAACACTCAGACCATAGCACATGGCAAGTTTAAGTGAGAAAGTGACCAGTGGTAGCAGGATCACCTTTAGCCTCTTTTGGGTAGAGAGAACAAACTGCACGGGGCATGAGGGCAGCATTGTGAGTGTTCTGCAGGAGTTTCTAACAGAGGAGAGACTTTTGAGGTAAATGCCCAAACTACACACTGATCTAAAGGCAACGCTAAATCCTGCTTCATAAACTCTATCACCGCATTGACATATTGGGTATAATCTGCTTAAAATCACTTCAGCAGAGACAGCATGATACATCTGTGAATAAGATAATTATGTAAGTGTGGAAAGTTGGTTCATCATTGAAGAGTTCTAATCACAGACAGACATATGAGAGGTGGTTCACAAGCCTTTGAAACGCTCCCAACAGAAATCCTAACCCAACTACCATCAGTGCTTCAATTACTGTGATCTGGGTCTTCACTATCAAGTTTATAAATCAGTGTAAATGTAAGAATGAGTATTTCATCGGTGCAATGAATTTGTTTACAATATGTGGGTTGGTTTAAAAATACTATACTGATACAGTATTCTCCATCGCATGAAGGAAGAATAAGAAACTGAACAGTCTACTAGTCTTCTACCTCAAGAGTAATTCTTTAGGTCAGGAATTCCATTTTTGTCCCATATCAACCCCTTAATGAAATGTTGTGTTGCCTGAGCCAATCAAAAGTATGCTTGATCTGTCTTTTTTCTAAGAGGGATAGAGTAAGCGTGGGAGTATGTGAGCTGGGGAGAGGGGCAGAAGGAGAGGGAGAGAGAATCTTAAACAAGCTCCACACTCAGTGCAGAGTCCTACATGGCCTTCGATCTCACAATCCTGAGATCATGACCTGAGCCAAAATTAAAAGTCAGACGCTAACCATCTGAACCACCCCGGAGCCTCTGCACTTGAGATGTCTTAAGACATCACCACTTTACAATGGAGTGAACCTCTCAGCCAAGATACTTAATGAAGTACTTAGAAGGACATGGATCAGAAATTAACAGAGCTTACAGAAAAGGATGATTTATGCTCTAAGGCCCATTATTACCCTCACTGACAGTAACAAAATTTGGTCTAGAACTTGCTTTCATTGTAACGTGGGTGGAGAGACCTACAGTCATTAACAACTTCTACTTAGTAGAGGGTACCTACATTTATAAACAAACACAGAAACACATGTTGGGACAACTGTGAATAGTGAAAATACATGATTTGGTTCATTTCAAAGTACATGTCTTCATCTCAAAAACAATCGCAGAACACAATGCCCCATGCTAAATTTTAGGTTGTCCCCAAATTGTGCAATTTTCCCCTTGATGCCTGATTTTGTACAAATTTCTGAAAGCTACCTTTGGTAGCAGCAAATGCCTTACAAATTTGCAAACCCAAACTCACCTTAGTATAACAATTGATTATAACAATTATATTTTATATTATATATTTTATAATATATTATATGTTTTATAATATACTATATATTATATATTTTATATTATAACAATGATTAAGCCAAAAATTATAGAAGAAATTAACAGTGAAGATGATCCAGTTCTTTCAGCAAAGTTCAAGTTCTCTTTAAAGCAAAGACTATGGATCACCTTTTTGAAGACCTTTACATCATTTTTATCTTACAAACAGATTAACATGACATGGATTTTCCCCATATCAGGTGATGATTTGAAAACCTAATTAAATCCATATTTTAAGTATTATTGATTTTTCTCATTAGATTTTTCTCCCGTCCAAGTACTAACCAGGCCTGACCCTTCCAAACTTCCAGGATCAGACAAAACCTGGTGCGTTCAGGGTGGTGTGGCCATAGACTTACTAGATTTCCTCACAGAGACAAAAGAATTGATGATTTAGTTATTTTTCCATGACATGAGGTTAAAGAGAATCAAAGTTGATTTAGAAACTACAAGAACAGGGGCGCCTGGGTGGCTCAGTGGTTTAAGTCGCTGCCTTCGGCTCAGGTCATGATCTCAGGGTCCTGGGATCGAGTCCCACATCGGGCTCTCTGCTCGGTGGGGAGCCTGCTTCCCTCTCACTCTCTCTGCCTGCCTCTCTGCCTACTTATGATCTCTCTCTGTCAAATAAATACATAAAATCTTTAAAAAAAAAAAAAAGAAACTGCAAGAATAGAAGGGAGATGGGCTATGTCTGTGCTTATTCTTATACTGTAAGAGCTGCTTAAATTGTATGTATTTGTTTCAAAATTGCTAACCTGATTATATTGTGCTGCAATGTGTATAAAGAAAATGGTCAAAGAAGACAATCAGCAAATGTTTGATGTATCATCTGGAGCTCCTTCTTTAGGACCGGCCTGTGATAAAGGATGGACTACAGTTTGTTTTGGGGTGGCTTTCCAATTTCCCTTTAGGTAGACTGTAATTGTGTTCTGCCACTGTTTTTGAGATGAGGACATGTGCTTTGAAATGAGCCAAATCATGAATTTTCACTATTCACAGTTATCCCAACATGTGTTTCCGTAAGGGCAGGGTGACAGATTCTGTCACCGCTATTTTGAGTGCTAGAGGACTATTCATTGAAATCAGTAAACTGATAGAAATATATTCTGATAGAAATATTATATTCACCTTAACACAATATCCTGAGGGTTGTATCTTATAATTCTCTGAGTAATTTAAGTGGGTTTCAAGCTTTCAGGCTTACTAACTTTACTTTGAAAGTAGTAATATCTATCCATATTGACATCAGATTGGAAAGATGCATTTAGCAAACTCTTACTGGTTAACTACTATGTTCAAGGGGCATTGTTGAATGCTCAAAGTGCAAGTGGTCAAAATGGCACCAGACTACAATTAAATACTTACAACTAATAGAAAGCATAGCAAAGAGAAGGACGAATACAGGCATGTGTGGGAAAAGTAACTCTGTCTAGAATGTTTTCTGCACTTTCCTGAACCTAATGTGCGGGTGGATCTTAATTATGGCTGCTCAGGAGAACTACCTGTGAAGTGTGTGTCACAGCGCTGAGGGTCACCTCTTCCCCACCCAGAGTGACCTAATCAGCAAAATCAGAATGTCAGAGGAGTCAGAGTAGCCTCCCACATATATAAAAATCGCTACAGGTAGTCATGATTTGTGATGGCTGTTGAGAAACACTGGTTCAGCCAAGCGGCTGGGAAAGGGATCTTAATTTCCCTTTACCCCTCCCTTCTCCAGAGGCTTCATTACCAAGTTCAGTGTAAGCAAGGTGGAAGAGCTACTTACCAAACCACCCTTCACCCTTAGAAGATTGAGCAGATTTCCCAAGTTCAAGTCTCCCCCAAATGCTAATGATCATGACAGTCAAGAAGAGGAGAAAATGAGAATTTGGACGACAGCACAAGCCGCTCAGAGGCATCTGATTAAAGGACAAATGTTGCAACATCAGATGTTACTTTGCTTTTGCTCTGTCTCTGACGACAATAGGCTCTCTAGCTACTCCCACGGTGTACATTGCAGGAGGCGACATACTTTCTATGATTTACATTCAAATCCTTTAGAACATTTCTTCCACTGCCTATTCCCATTCTGGGAACTAGTCTTCCCAAATTATACTTTCTTGAGATTAACTGATACTTTGTGTCTTATTTCCCATTATTTGTAATGAATAGACACTCCAAGTATTTACTTATATTGAATCTTCAGAGGGAAACACACCTGACCTAATTCCTAAGTTCCCTTACTAGAGGACATTTGCTTTGCAAAGCATCAGGTCATAAGGGTCCTCTTGCACCACAGTTCTTCCTGAGTCTCACACATCATTAGCACTGTGTTCTCAGTCCTGTGGGTGCAGTTTCAAAGTTGTCATTAGAGCCTGTGCTTCTAAATACATAATAAAAGCTGCCTTTGTCATTATGTTTTTCATGTGTTCTTGCTTTGTCTTTCAAAGTAGGTATTTAAGCGGATTGTCTGCTAACTCACTGTTCTGCAAATTCAAGAAGGGACTATATCCATGTAAATTTTTACTTATTAAAGACCCTGAAGTTGAATTGTTCCGGCCTACTGATGTTTAATTACTACTGGTTTGCAAGTAAGCAAGGAAAAAGGAATCATTTTCTGAAATTGCTACTTAAAAGCACAGAATTTTCAGCTTTTTTCACAGGCATTAAAGTTGCTGCATGAATCCTATCATTTCCAAGAAACTTTTTTTTTTTTTAAGTACAGCTGATTTATTCTGTACCCACGTAAAATAAAATTTCCCAGTATTGTGCTATTTTTTAGTACATTCTCACAAGTCAGGAAAACTTGGCTGTAGAATGATCTCTAAAATCTCTTAGTGGGTCATTCTGAAAAGGTTCTTTCAAGGAAATAATTCCATTATGGTCTCTGTGACTTAGTTCCTTGTGTGGTTAATTATAAACAATGTAGCATAAATCAAGGCTTAGATAGATTTATGATACTTTTTTTTCTTTGGGATTTTTCAAAGGCAATTTATTGCCTCACTTGGGGCCTCTACCTGTAAGTTTACCTTAGAAAAAAAGATCACATCACAGCATATATCTGGAAAGGATTTTCTGTAACCCAATGAGTTGTTGACTCAAGCATTTTGTTTCATTTTTCTCCTTAGTTCGAAGTATTGCTTATTCGTTAAGTATTCTAACCTACTATATTATATGAACTTACAAAGTGGCTTTCTATGTATATAATTCCAATTAGTTTGATCTCAAATAAATGAAAATTGGGGACCAAAAAAAGATATAATAAACTACAACTTATTCATTCAGATAGAGATTAAAAAATAAACTAAATGATCCAAAAGTAGTTTCATGAAATGGTCTTGCTCTGGTGAAACATTATTTATATTATAAGGAATAGACCCCACCTGTACCAGCCTTTACCGCCCCCCCCCCCCCCAAAAAAAAGAGAGAGAGAAAGGAGAGGAGATTTAATTTTAATAGAAGGGTTAAAAAGTATCTCAATTCCTTGTGCAGTTAAGTGTCAGAGTTAACAAAAACAACTTCAAGCTCAAAAAGTGAAAAGGAGGGGCACCTGGGTGGCTCAGTCCTTAAGCATCGGCCTTTGGCTCAGGTCATAATCCCAGAGTCCTTGAATGGAGCGCCCCCATCAGGCGCCCTGTTCAGCGGGAAGCCTGCTTCCTCCCTCTCCCCTAAAGCCTGCTTCTCCTTCTCCCACTCCCCTACTCTTCCCTCTCTTGCTGTCTCTCTCTGTCAAATATATAAATAAAATCTTAAAAAAAAAAGAAAGAAAGAAAGTGAACAGGAAGCTCCATCTCGGATGTGGCATGGCCTCTCTACTTTATCTCTATTCCTCTGCAGACTGACTTTTTTTTTTTTTAAAGATTTTATTTTTTTATTTGACAGACAGAGATCACAAGTAGGCAGAGAGGCAGGCAGAGAGAGAGAGAGGAGAAAGCAGGCTTCCTGCTAAGCAGAGAGCTGGATGCGGGGCTGGATCCCACCCTGGGATCAGCCAAAGGCAGAGGCTTTAACCCACTAAGCCACCCAGGCTCCCCCAGACTGACTTTTTTAATGTCCACTATAGACACGGCTACTTCAGTACTTTCATGTTATTTTTTCAATTCCACAACTGAAGGAAATGGATTAGAATCTAATTCCTAACTCTCTGGAGAAAGCATCTGATTGGCTAGGTTTGTTTCATGTGTCCTTGGGTGTCCTGAGGTCCAATGAGCAATGGCCAGTGCTTAGGAGGTGGCCAGGAGTTGGACTTTCTAGCTCGGCCAGAGGCATAGTTGTACTGGAAAGAAATATACACAGGACAGGCAATGTGACCAATATAAATGATTCATCAAAAGAAGATGCCAGAAAGGCATGCTATGGACAAAGGGCAAGAGGGGATGGTGATTACAACGTATGTAACACCTACAAACAATGATAATAAAAATAACAGTAAGAAAGAAGAGAAGAGTATTACTTTCTTTTTTAAAAAAATATTTTTTTTATTTATTTGAGAGAGAATGAGAGAGTTGGAGAAGAAGGATTAGCAGACTCTGTGCTGAGCCTGATGCGGGGCCTGACCCCACAACACTGAGATCATGACCTGAGCCAAAATCAAGAGTCAGATGCTTAATGGACTAAGCCACCCAGGTGACCCCAGAAGAGCATTACTTTCTTAATCCCAATTAACTTCTACCATAATAATTTATTTTAAATAAAAATAAAACCAATTTCTTCCTATGTTAGTTGACTCAGGGATTTATAAATATCAATCTAGTAAGGATATAATTGTGTTTATTTACATTTCAATTCTGAGTTAGAATTTGGGGCATGAGGTGAGTGGTGGTACAGATGTGTATATGGAAAAATACATAAAATAGCCCTTGTTTGCAAAATGCTTAGTTTTACTGGGGAAGTAAAAGTTTCCAAGGTGAAACAAGTATAGAAAAACACATTTTTAAGTTACCTATATCATATATTATCTATATTAGTTGATAGAAACTGTAAGATCTATATGAAAATTAAAGAGATAATAGCCTTCTGCTTATATTAATGGAAAGCCAGAAAATTCAGACCAGCACTCAAACAGATGACATTTTTAAAAAATGAACACAATTCTTAAAAAATACATGTTGTCATCATAAAAATGCAGATATACTGAAGAATTCTCAGGCCAAGATTTAAGAGAAAATGAGAAAACACAGACATAAGCATTTGGAACTGCTTTCCAGGAACATCTGTTGATTCCAAAAGAGGCTGCTTCATCAGACTTACTTAGCTTGGCATACAGAAGAAAAAGCAGTGTCTCCAACAACTGGAGAACCTCTACAACCCTGTGTTTGGGTTGGGACCCCAAATGACTTAATCATAGAAGGAAGAACCAGAGGTAAACTGTCCCCTAATAGACTACAACCCAACATCAAGTGATCAAATTTGATAAAATTCTGAAGTTGGATTAAGGTAATACCAGGCAAGAGATTACCCTGACCACAGGTGACAGCAGAAACCAACAAAAATACTTTTTTGATTGGAAGTTAACATTAGCTAGGCCTCAAATTATTTCTATAAGAAGTTTTTCCAAGTGTCTGGAACACAATCAGTGATTAGCAGGCGATGATAATGCAATCAGTGACAACACAGAGACAGAAAAATGTGTATGGACCAACAGAAATAATAGTGAGACCCTCTGAGGCTGGTTCATGTATGTGAGCTAATGAACACAGAATTTAAATAGACTTTAAAATAAAAACATTGGTTATATTCATCAAGATAATGATGTGATTGAAAATTTCAACAGAAAACTGGAACACACATACACAAAAATGACATACTTGAAAAGGAACAAAATAGAAATTTTAGAGCTAAAGATTCTAACAATTAAAATCAAGAACTCAGTAGATGAGTATAATCACTGATTAGGTACAGCTAAAAAGAATCTATGAACTGGGGAGGTAGATCAAGAGACACTATGCAGAGTGAAAACAGAGAGATAAATGAATTTACATGCCAAAGAGGGGGTAAGAGACATGGATAATACAAACATGCATTTATTTCCTTTCTCAGAAGAAGAGAGAACACAGCAGAAGCAATATTTAAAAAAATAACAGCTGTGAATTTTCCAAAACGGATGAAAGACATCATCCACAGATTTAAGAAGTCCAAGCATGAAAAATACAGAAATCCACACCTAACATATCATAGCAAAATTTCAGACAACCAAATTTAAAGAGACAATCTTAAAAGAAGCCAGAGATTAATTAAGATCTGACTTCTTACCTGAAAAAAAAAATACATATATAGTGATATTTTCAATGGACTGAAAGAAAATAATTGATTTCTATGCTACTGAAAGTATTGTTCAGATTTAAGCTGAAGTGATATCTATCCTCATGCTAAAAAAGAATTAGCGCATTCATCACCAGTGAAACTACAAAGGAAATAATAAATAATACTCTCCACACAGAAGGACATGATCCTAGGTAAATCTTACAAACACAGGATAAAGTGAAAACTAATGAAAATTGTAAATATGTGGGTAAACTAAATTAAAATTAGCCACATAAAACTGTTATAATACTCTATTATGGGGTTTAATACACGTGTGCACACATGCACGTGCACGCACACACACACGTACACACACACACACACACACACCTGTTCTGGAATGATCTGTAAGCCTGAACCTGGCTCACTGGTTATCCTTACAAACAATGTACTAAAAAGAGATGGCAGGAGTGTTTTTATTTTGAAGCTTATGAAGTTTGTTAATAAAATGCTTCCTTCCCCACCCCCACTTTACCCACCCTTCCACAAGAAACAGAAGGAAGGTGTCCAAAGCAGTCAAAGCTGTGACTGACATGTCTCACTACTCCGAATCCATGTAGGAACCTAACATCCAGGGAAATAGGGCTAGAACCTCCAGCTTGCTTCACCGGGCAGCAGGGAGGAAGCTACAGTGAGAGAGTGGCTGGTCGGAACCTCTGACTCTATCTTGAATCATGAACCCCCAGTCATGCAGTGACCACCCTGGTTGGTCAGGACACAACTCTCACACAAATAAGAGTCTTAAAAAAGCACCAGGAAGAAAGAATATAGCATTGTTTTTAGCAAATATAAATGGACATATAAATGATTCTCTGGAAGCATTTATGAACTTAGAAGAGAAAATATACATATGTACATAAATATGTACATAAGTTGAGAAAACTTTGTTTACAGATCACCAAAACAAGATTGGTTTTTAAGTCCTATTTTATGTGGCTCAAGCAAAACATAAATTCTCCATGTCGTAATACGCTTATCATAAAACCACAAAGTAGTCCATTTGCAAAGGAACAATGGTTGAAACTGGGCTTCTGCTACTTTCTTCTCTCAAAAACCTCATTTTTCAAAATAAGTTACTACAATCGCTGAAATCGTGAAAACATAAATAGAAAAATACAAACACATATTTGAACCTACAGCTCTTAACCATCTTTCCGATTCATTCCTCTTCCTTTTAAAAATTGGATTAAGGCAATCATTTTCAAAGGGACATGATGGGGAATACCAAAAGTTACAAAGAATATTGTGATTGTTTAATTGGAGTTTATAGATGCTGAATACTAAATTATAGATGACGCAATGAGCATAACTTTTCAGAAATATTTCACTATAATTTTGGCCTAATTCATGCTTCCACATGAATTAATTCACATGTTTTCACATAAACAGTCTAATAATATCAAAATAGATTGTGTTTTTAAATTTGCCAAATGCCTGTGTGGATAACCCATGTAGATAAATTTTGTTGAATTCTAGATAATAAGTAGAGAAAGCACCTTTTATCTAAGAAATATCGTTATAGAAAAACTGAGGATGGGATGCCGGGGTGGCTCAGTCGGTTAAGTATCTACCTTTGGCTCAGGTCATGATCCCAGTGTCCTCAGATCAAGTCTTCCTCTGCTTGCCACTCCCTCTGCTTCAGCTTACTCTCTCTCTCTCTGTCAAATAAACAAAATCTTTTAAAAAAAGAAAAACTGAGGAGACAAAGGGGCTAATAGTACATAAAATGCCCTATTTCAGTGAACACTACATTTTTGTAAAGAATATTAGGGTTTAAAATAATGATAATTCTTTTCCCCTGGGGAAATATTTATTGAAATATTTAATATTTTATGAAGAAGAACACAAAAATGTGGTTGCTGAAGAGAACCAATAAAAACAATTTCATTTTCCAAATACTGAATATTAGATTCCTCTTGATCATCCATAGACTTCATCATCACTGAGAAAACAGGATTAGGCACTTTGAAACAAAGACTTCCTTACGCAGAGTTCTCAATGACAGGGACAATGTTAGAGATTGCAGAAAAGCTCTCATCATATATAACATGTCTCAATTTAAAATTCCAGCACTGACATATTGTAGCCATGACAGCAAAGAAGCCCTTTCTCCAGTTGTACAATAAAGAGATAGCATGATATCCATTGAAAAGATTAAGTAATGAAACAGGACACATTTCTGTCACTTCTACATCCGCCTGCTGTGCAAGTACATAAAGAGGGAAAGAAGATGTCAGGCTGAACAGCATTTTCCAATCTGGAAGCTTTTAGGAAAATTACAGGGCACTGAAGAATTACAGTTCACATTAGAACTGATTGGTGTCATAGTCAAAAAGGGGATAGATTTCTTGTCCTTTTGCAATAGGAATTTGTCTTTCATGAGCAAAGATAATCACCTCCTGTATTCACAAAACTAAAGGTACAGCTAATCAAAGAAATCACCCACTGAAGTAAAGCCTTTGTGGGTTCTTGATTTAGTATGAAATTGATTCTGATTTTCATAAATGACAAGCAGCTTTGACTGTGTTGTCAGCATCAGCACAAGTAATAATGTTTCTGGACCACGGTTGTTCCAACATTCTGTCCCGGAAAGATATCTGGCTCCTGTTAATATTGAGAGAAGTTCTGATTCAAAATAAACTAAATATTTTTATTTTCCAGAGTAGCATCATTAGGATGATCACATTAAGCAAGACTGACTTCTCATCCTTCCTAGTCAAGGAAGAAATGTTTGATAAGGGCAGCTGCTTTACTTGGAATCACTGATCATGATTCTTAGCACTGTTTCTTTCTGAATTTTAGCTTAGAGCTAACAGAGAACAGCAAACACAGAACTGTGTTATTCAGCAAAGAAGGGAGAAGAAAAAGTTGGCAGTTTAATGATTTAACAATACCTAAATCAATTGTTTACTGAGCACAAGAGGTTTTAGCAGTGCGAAATCATTTAAGGCTGGAGGAAATCCAACCAAACTAGAGAAGGCATATTTATACCTAATAAATAAAAATCTGACCAAGCTAGAGAAGGCATATTTACACCTAATAAATAAAAATACTGGCATACTTGTCAAGCTGTCCTGCCTAAATTTTATGAAAATGCTAAATGATAAGTACATAAACCTATAGGGATTCTTGGACCTGAACAGTGAATTCTCTATTATACTTGGTAAAGGAAGAAAAAGAAATCATAGAGAAGTCAAAGTCACAGTTAGAACAAGTCAGAAAGCTGTACAAAATGTATTTGAATGATTAAATTAAATTCCAATTAATATTAGAAATACAGTTATCATTCTAAAGATATCCTCACAAAGAGTAAAACTAAAATGACTAAAGCAAGTCTACACAAATTACTCGATGGAAAATGGTCAAATTATAGCAACTGAGAAATCTGTTTTCAGATGTACTGGCCTAATTTTATTTTGCTTTTTTTTTTTTTTTTCCTTAAAGATTTTATTTATTTATTTATTTTTGACAGACAGAGATCACAAGTAGGCAGAGAGGAAGGCAGAGAGAGAGAAAAGGAAGCAGGCTCCCTGCTAAGCAGAGAGCCCAATGTGGTGCTCAATCCCAGGACCCTGGGATCATGATCTGAGCCGAAGGCAGAGAGGCTTTAACCCACTGAGCCACCCAGGCACCCTTATTTTGCTTGTTTTAATAGGAGGAAGGTAAAACTGTTCTATGCAATTAGGAATATTGCAAAAAGACCGCAGTGGATCTGTCTTGGTGAGAAACAAAATTGTGTTAACATGGAGCAATTCAAGAGACCTTAATAAAGGGACTATTTACAGAGGTGTGTGCAGAGTTCATAAAAACACTAAGGGATGTTGAAGTACCCAGAGGAAGCTGAGCAGGAAGCTATTACTATCGCAACCTGGAAATAGGAAGTAAATAATGTTACTAGAGCCCAATAAGAGCTGGAGTCGAGGAGGAGAGGTTGCCCAATAGAAGAAGCAATGGGTTTGAACGTCCAGAGCCACTGCCAGAACCCTGAAACAAAGCAAGGAAGACGTGGTAAAGACATACTTCTATCTCGTCTTCCTTTTTCATTCCAGCGTGCTGTCAATGGCTTTCACTGGCCAAGTTCAACAGGTTTATGGAGCTAACAAAGGAATCTGGGCAATGCTGGCCCTAAAAGTCAACTATGCAGGGCAGTAAGTAGGGAATAGAGGCATAGAGAATGAGTGAAGAAAGCAAATGTGCAATAACCAGTATACAGTGTATGTCTATTGGTTGTTATGGTTCATAACATGAGTTGCAAACTAATGAGTAGGTATTTTTGTTATTTGTAGTAATTTTAATTTTTCCTATCACTGATCTTTTGAGGCTATAGTTAACTCTTTTTCTACTGTTGGAATAATTTATGTCCAATCTTTTTACTATTATAAGCAATATTGCAGTAAACATTCATTACTGAGAGTTAACAGTTACATGAAAGATGTTTTTAAAATAACATTGATTGAGGTTTATATACGTATAATAAAAATATCACATTTTAAGTGTACAGGTTGGTGACATTTGACAACCGTTTACAACCTTATAAACACCATACCAACCAAGATATAGAACATTTACATCTCCCCCCCACAAAATGATTCCTCATATCCCTTTGTTGTCAACTTGCCTCAACCATTACTTACTCCTAGCAAGAGTTGATCTGATTTTTATCAATACTAGACTTGCCTATTCCATAAGTTCATAAAATGGCATGGTTAGCCAAATATCTGTGAAACACAGTCTTGTTGCATGTTAGTAGAATTCTGTTAAATTATTTTTGTGTCTTCATCAGCAATCAGTGTATATGTGTAGTTCTATTTTTTGTACTCTGTATTCTGTCCCATTGACTTATATATCTATTATAAGACATACGGTTCAATACTCTGATAATCATAGTTTCATAGTAAGTCTAAAATCAGTTAATATAATTCCTCCCACCTTGTTTTCTTTTTTAAAAAATTACATTGGCTATCCTCAGTCATTTGCATATCTATGTAATTTTTAGAATTAACTTGTTGATTTCTTAAAAAAAGCTTACTGAAATTTTTATTAGGTTTGCATTGTATTCATAGATAAATGTGGGAAGAATATATATCTTAATCTTACTGACCTTGCTTCTTTTTTTGTGGATATCTTCATTGATTCATAGTAACTATACATTTCCAAAAATTCACGGTATATTAATAATGTTTTTAAACAAAATTATTTCTCAAACTGCTTACTCTGTACTATCTCTTGATAAGGGACAGTGATTATGATGGAAATTTTATGGCCAATGGGTTTATGGTAACAAAAAATTTAAAATTTACAACAAAAAATTTAAATGCCAAAAGACAAATGACAAACTAAGAAAAACATATGCAATGCCTCTCACAGAAAAAATTAATATTCTTAAAAATAAAGAGCTCTTAAAAACTGAAAAGAAAAAACAATGGAAATACAGGCTAGAGAAATGAACAAAGATTGCACAAAAGACACAAACGGCTGTTAAGAATAAGAGAAGATTTTCAAATTTGTTCATAATAAGAAACACAAATTAAAACTGCAGTTAAATCTTTTTCTCACTTATCAGTTTGATAAAAATTCACATTTGGCAAATATTTTGTTAGCAACACTGTGAAAGAATGACACTCTTGAATTGCTAATTGGGGTTGTAAACTAATTGAATAGAATTACAGAATAGTAATTCTATTACAGAATATAATATTCTGTAATATTACGGAATATAACTATTACAGAATAGTAATATTCAGAATAACTATTGCAGAATAGAATTTAACAATATGTAGCAAAATTATATGTGCATTTACCTTCTTAGCAATATTAACTACTTCTAGGAATCTCTCCTAAAGATGTATGACAAAAAGACAAAAATATGTATACAAAAAATACAATGACACATTAGGCTATCTATTCTTTGAAATAGTATTTATAAGAAAGTAAGACAAAAACCAACCCAAACGTCAATCCAATGGAGTTGGCTAAATGAACTATAGTACATACATTGGGTAGAGTGCTATGGAACTGTACAAGGAATTGAGACTATGTTTATAGATGTCCTAGGAAGAATTTCCAGAAAGTACAGCTAAGTAAAAAAGCAAAATGGGGGAAATATATAATAGTGTATTATACTACTATTTATGAAAGAAAGGGAGAGGAACACACGCATTTGTTTTTACATACATTTTAAACTGAAAGGTAATAAAAAATCATTACTTCTAAGGAGTGGGATGAAATGTGGTAGAGAGGACAGGGTAGAATAGATGTCTATAGAAATAGATGTCTATAGAAATAGACATTTCTCTGGGAGTCAGGTGTTCTGCAATACATGCAGCTTCTTATTCCAACTAAGCGTGGAATCACTCATCTAAGACTTAGTTCTTAAAGAAGGAACCACAGCATAGGACAAAAGTCATGCACTTTAGAATTAGTGACACCAGGGTTAGGATATTAGCTTTTCCTCCAACTACCAGTGGGAGTTTGGACAAGTTACTTAATTTCTCTGAGCTTCAGATTTTTCATGTAAAAAATGGAGATAAAATTAGTACCTACCACATAGATTGTGCAAAGGATTAAATCAAACAAAGTTACTTTACAAAGAAACACTTCTCAATGGGAATATTAGTGCCCATAGTCATGGTCAGTTTGGAGATATGGCTAGAAATATCTTGAAGTATGTGAACAATTTAATTAATGAAACTTTTTTTTAGTATATTTGTTTTTTTCTGAAAAGAGTATCACTACTGTAGTCAATTGTTCTTTCTTCTTTTTTTTTTTAAGATTTTATTTATTTATTTGACAGACTGATATCACAAGTAGGGAGAGAGGCAGGCAGAGAGAGAGAGAGGAGGAAGCAGGCTCCCTGCCAAGCAGAGAGCCCGATGCGGGGCTCAATCCCAGGACCCTGGGATCATGACCTGAGCGAAAGGCAGAGGCTTTAACCCACTGAGCCACCCAGGCGCCCCTCAATTGTTCTTTCTTGAGTAGAAGGGAAAGCATTGCAGGTAAGTCCATTGGGACTATGAGCCCACGGCCACAAGTGTGTCAGGTCTATGCACACAAGTATGCATACTTGTGTTCAATACAGAGAAAAATGATAAGAACAGGTGTTTCACAGGCTAGAAGTCAGCAATAAAGAACTGGGAATGCTGGATACCGGATAGCCATCAGAATGGGTCTGTGGATATGCTGTGATTACCTCAGGATTCTACCCTAATCATGATAGTCCCCAAAGAAAATGGAAATTCAGTGAAGAAGGAGGGAGAAACATAAGGCTTTAAGGGTTGTCATAAAAACAATTAAACCATATAAGTAACTGTCATGTAATTAGCAAATCGTCTTTCTGTGTGACCTAGGGTAATGTCTCAAGTTTTTCCTCTATCCTATTGTTTTTATTCCTCTCAAAAACATGAAAATGAGGAAGCTGGATTAGAAGTTTCATAACATCTCTCTCAGCTCTGCTTCTCCTGAGCTGATTATGTAATAACCCCAAAATTAAAAAATCCCATCTAGCACAGTCCTTAGAATGAAAGAGGAGCAGACAATTCTTAAAAGATAAAGTCATTCCCAAACCAGGCAAAGACCCTACCAAAAAGGAGAATTTCAGACCAATATCACTGATGAATATGGATGCAAAGATTCTCAACAAGATCCTAGCAAACAGGATCCAGCAGCACATTCAAAAGATTATCCACCATGACCAGGTGGGATTCATCCCTGGGTTGCAAGGTTGGTTCAACATTCGCAAATCAATCAATGTGATAGAACAAATCAATTAAGAGAGAAGAACCACATAGTCCTCTCAATTAATGCAGAAAAAGCATTTGACAAAATCCAGCATCTGTTCCTGATGAAAATGCTTCAAAGTATAGGGATAGAGGGAACATTCCTGAACTTCATAAAATCTATCTATGAAAGACCCACAGCAAATATCATCCTCAATGGGAAAAAGCTTGCAGTCTTCCCGTTGAGATCAGGAACACGACAAGGATGCCCACTCTCACCACTCTTGTTCAACATAGTATTAGAAGTCCTAGCAATGGCAATCAGACAACAAAGAGAAATAAAAGGTATCCAAACTGGCAAGGAAGAAGTCAAACTCTCTTCTCAGAAGACATGATTCTTTATATAGAAAACCCCAAAGACGCCACCCCCAAACTACTAGAACTCATACAGCAATTCAGTAACGTGGCAGGATACAAAGTCAATGTACAGAAATCAGTGGCTTTCTTATACACTAACAATGAAAATACAGAAAGGGAAATTAGAGAATCGATTCCATTTACTATAGCACCAAGAACCATAACATACCTGGGAATAAACCTAACCAAAGAGGTAAAGGACCTGTACTCGAGGAACTACAGAACACTCATGAAAGAAATTGAAGAAGACACAAAAAGATGGAAGACTGTTCCATGCTCTTGGATTGGAAGAATAAACATTGTTAAAATGTCTATACTGCCTAGAGCAATCTATACTTTTAATGCCATTCCGATCAAAATTCCACCGATATTTTTCAAAGAGCTGGAGCAAATAATCTTAAAATTTGTATGAAGCCAGAAGAGACCCCGAATTGCTAGGGAAATGTTGAAAAACAAAAACAAAACTGGCGGCATCACGTTACCCGATTTCAAGCTTTACTACAAAGCTGTGATCACCAAGACAGCGTGGTACTGGCATAAAAACAGACACATAGACCAGTGGAACAGAGTGGAGAGCCCAGATATGGACCCTCAACTCTATGGTCAAATAATCTTCGACAAAACAGGAAAAAATATCCAATGGAAAAAAGACAGTCTCTTCAATAAATGGTGCTGGGAAAACTGGACAGCGATATGTAGAAGAATGAAACTCGACCATTCTCTTACACCGTACACAAAGATAAACTCGAAATGGATAAAAGACCTCAACGTGAGACAGGAATCTATCAGAATCCTAGAGGAGAACATAGGCAGTAACCTCTTCGATATCAGCCACAGCAACTTCTTTCAAGATATGTCTCCAAAGGCCAAGGAAACAAAAGCGAAAATGAACTTTTGGGACTTCATCAAGATCAAAAGCTTCTGCACAGCAAAGGAAACAGTCAACAAAACAAAAAGGCAACCCACGGAATGGGAGAAGATATTTGCAAATGACAGTACAGACAAAAGGTTGATATCCAGGATCTATAAAGAACTTCTCAAACTCAACACACACAAAACAGATAATCATATCAAAAAATGGGCAGAAGATATGAACAGACACTTCTCCAACGAAGACATACAAATGGCTATCAGACACATGAAAAAATGTTCATCATCACTAGCCATCAGGGAGATTCAAATTAAAACCACATTGAGATACCACCTGACACCAGTTAGAATGGCCAAAATTAGCAAGACAGGAAACAACGTGTGTTGGAGAGGATGTGGAGAAAGGGGAACCCTCTTACACTGTTGGTGGGAATGCAAGTTAGTGCAGCCACTTTGGAGAACAGTGTGGAGATTCCTGAAGAAATTAAGAACAGAGCTTCCCTATGACCCTGCAATTGCACTGCTGGGTATTTACCCCAAAGATACAGATGTAGTGAGTACCCCAATGTTTATTGCAGCAATGGCTACGGTCGCCAAACTGTGGAAAGAACCAAGATGCCCTTCAACGGATGAATGGATAAGGAAGATGTGGTCCATATACACAATGGAGTATTATGCCTCCATCAGAAAGGATGAATACCCAACTTTTGTAGCAACATGGACGGGACTGGAAGAGATTATGCTGAGCGAAATAAGTCAAGCAGAGAGAGTCAAGTATCATATGGTCTCACTAATTTGTGGAGCATAACAAATAACATGGAGGACATGGGGAGATGGAGAGGAGAGGGAGTTGAGGGAAACTGGAAGGGGAGATGAACCATGAGAGACTATGGACTCTGAAAAACAACCTGAGGGTTTTGAAGAGGCCGGGGGGGGGGGGGGGGGGGTGGTTGAGAAACCAGGTGGTGGGAGGGCACGTACTGCATGGAGCACTGGGTGTGATGCCAAAACAATGAACACTGTTATGCTGTAAATAAACAAATAATAATAATAAAAAAAAATAAAGTCATTCCCTTGGCATGTAGAAGTGAGCCTGTGTCAGTGGATTAAGCCGCTGCCTTCGGCTCAGGTCATGATCTCAGGGTTCTGGGATCGAGCCCCGCATCGGGCTCTCTGCTCTGCAGGGAGCCTGCTTCCTCCTCTCTCTCTGCCTGCCTCTCTGCCTACTTGTGATCTCTCTGTCAAATAAATAAATAAAATCTTTAAAAAAAAAAAGAGAGAGAAGTGAGCCTGTGTGATTTGCCATCAGGAGTGAAGTCCCGTGAGTTCAATTGTTATCTAAATTTTTTTGTGAAGAATTATCATTCATGTTTTTGACATGTATAATTAATTTTTCTTAGCCTTTAAATTTGATATCATTGGGGTTTTGCTGCGTTTTTACCTGAACAAGAGTCAACTGGTTGTCTTTTCACAGAATCACATAGAGATAAGTAGAAGTACTTAATGTAAGCACTTAATATTCCTTCCTAAAAAGAAACACAATTTCTCAGTGGTAGCATTACACATCACCAATTATCAACTTTGTTTTAGGATAAAAGGATGGAGGACATTAAAGAATTTTTTGTGCTAGTTTCACTTAAAAATTTTATAATTGTTTTAGTCATTCAAGTTCCAATCTACTTAGTACTGGTTAGATTTTTTTTTTTTTTAGATTTTTTATTTTTTCAGCGTAACAGTATTCATTGCTTTTGCACAACACCCAGTGCTCCATGCAAAACGTGCCCTCCCTATTATCCACCACCTGTTCCCCCAACCTCCCACCCCTGACCCTTCAAAACCCTCAGGTTGTTTTTCAGAGTCCATAGTCTCTTATGGTTCGCCTCCCCTTCCAATTTTTTTTTTTTTATAAACATATAATGTATTTTTATCCCCAGGGATACAGGTCTGTGAATCGCCAGGTCTACACACTTCACAGCACTCACAATAGCACATACCCTCCCCAATGTCCATAACCCCCTCCCCCTCTCCCAACCCCACCTCCCCCCAGCAACCCCCAGTTTGTTTTGTGAGATTAAGAGTCATTTATGGTTTGTCTCCCTCCCAATCCCATCTTGTTTCATTTATTCTTCTCCTATCCCCCTAACCCCCCATGTTGCTTCTCCATGTCCTCATATCAGGGAGATCATATGATAGTTGGTTAGATTTTTTAAAGATTTTTAAAGGCATTTTTCCTTTAAAAATCTACAATAGTGCTTTAAAGAAATATAGGCAAAAGAACTCCAATGAAATCAGCTCTGCAATATGCCATATAGGTCAATCATTCTTAAAGGCTGGGTTCAAATGTCAATACCTTGATTTTCAAATGACTAGGATATTCTGTTCTCTGTACAGGAAGCAGGAGTCTAACTGCCACAGGAGTTGGCTAAAAAATAATCTACATTTACCCAGGTGCAGGGGAGTGCCTCACAGACCTATGACTCAGGGTGGAGGAGTTTTTGGAAGGAGCTCTCTACTGCTAGGGGATCTCTACCCACACCAATCACCTCAAACTCACTGGCCCCTCACATCTCTGATATGTTTCCACTCATTCCAGAGTTCTACTTGCCAAATTAAGTCCCTGGAAAGGTAGTTGTGTTGTAACTTCTCCCACATCATTCTCCTTAGAATACCTCCTGCAATTTTACAAAGCAAACTGAACCATGGTTCATATTGCCTCCTTTTTAAGACTTGTGATATTTCTAAGAAGGCACAGTTCAGGAATTAAGCATATTAAATATAATTACTTTACAGGTGTCCTTTGATAAAGCAAATAATTTACTTATGTAATCCACAAAACACCTCTCTATTCTAGTTTAAGGTATTATTCTATTAGTGCTTAAAATATAAGGATTTTGTGGGAAATTATTCGGCTTTTACTGACAAAATTCTCTATATTCAATTGAATCAGTTGTCCACACTGGCTGGGTGTTTTGTTTTGTTTTGTTTTGTTTCCTTCTGCATATGTAACATGTTTCTTGGGCTTGTAAAATTGATATATGTGTATAGGAGAATATCTGAAAACTATGGAAAAGAACAAGTAATAAAAAGTGCTTATAATCCCTCTGCCCAGGGATAGTAAATTTTGACATTTCGGTATATCTCTTACTTTAATTGCCTATCATTCTACGAGGTTTCACATACATTCTTTAGAGCAATCATGGTTTCCAAAACCTCCCTTGTCAGCTCTCCAATTTATATCAGGAGACCAGTACATTTTCCTTGGCTGAAGTGGACTGAGGAGTTGAAGCATCATGAGTGAGACGAAAGAGAAATATAGAGCTCAGAATCTCTGCTTCAGGGGTGCCTGGGTGGCTCAGTGGGTTAAAGCCTCTGCCTTCGGCTCAGGTCATGATCCCAGGGTCCTGGGATCCAGCCCTGCATCAGGTCTCTTCGCTCAGCAGGGAGCCTGCTTCCCCCCCCCCCCCCCCCCCCCCCCCCCGCCTTTCTCTGTCTGCCTCTCTGCCTACTTGTGATCTCTCTCTGTCAAATAAATAATCTTTAAAAAAAAAGAATCTCTGCTTCAGGTATGAACTTATTACAGCAAGGAATTAACTTGCCCCTTCAAAGTCGTTCCCAGAAGCCTCTCCTTCCATGATCTCATTATTACCCGATTCCTAACTTAAAGAAGAGAACTATGAGAGTTAACTATTAATACCATTGTCACAGTCAGCACAATTCTTTTTTGTCTTGCATTTGGATAAAATGCCACCTCCCATTTTATTTTGTGGTACCAGGCTAACCCTTCTTTACTTGCCCTGATTCTGAGCCCTCTGGGTATCCTCTCCTTGCCACTCAAATCTTCTCCTACCCTAGTGCCTACTTATGTCAGCCTCGGGCAGCCCAGGAGACATGAAATAATATGGACTGGTGCTTGTCAAAAGAATAATTGAATACAAAATATTCTCAAGAGGGAGACTAATCTGAACTATGGGAAAATCTATAGATCTTTAAAGTGTAACCCTAACATAGTTATACACACAGTAAAATGCCATCTATGAGATCCTGCTAAAACCATTTGAATAAGCAGAACAACGTGTATTTGGTATAATTATAGCCTATGTAAATAAAAGGTATATCAATGGAACACATGTGTTCAAGAGGAATTAAAAATCAAGCTGTATAAGAAATAATATGGTAAATTTTACCATATTAAGTAAACTTATCTCGGTTGTCTTTCCTTTCAAACTTGATGAGTCACCCAGTGATTTGTTGTCAGTGAGCTTCCCATCATTTGAAAAACTGGAGTACTGGATGAATTTTCAACTGCCAATGGGCATAGATGTCAACAATTGCCAATGAGATCATGACAAATATTTAGTAGTCTGTCAAAAAATAGAAAAATATGAGCCAATATTTTGTAACTGGTTGTAATTTGCAAAAAAAAAAAAAAAAAAAAAAAAAAAAAACCATGAACCAGTGTTTTGTATTTTTGAGTAAGTTTTTTAAATAAAAGTTTGGCATAAGACTATCTTATTTTAAGAACTCAGTTTAATAGAAGGTGATAGTGATTATTTGATGCTTTTATCTTATGATAGCAACAAATCAAAAATTTGCCAATCCTATGTCAGTCTCTCATTTTTATGTCATTTTTTTCAGAAAATTTCCTGGTCTATAAATCCCAAAGTCTGGAAACCACTGGACTATCTGACTTCTATAATTTCCCTGAATTCTCGCAGTATATCACTGCATATATCCAGATATTAAATGTAATATGGATATTATTTTAATTTTTCTGTAAAACCCAACACTATTAAAGTAGGCTTAACATTCCTTACAAGTTGTATGCTAAATGGCCAACAGGGATCTATGAAAGGTGCTCAAAATAACTAATTATCAGGGAAATGCAAATTAAAATCAGGGAGATATCACTGAGATCTGTTAGGATGGCTTTCATCAAAATGATAAGAGATAAGTGCTTACAAGGATGTGGAGAACAGGGAACCCTTATGTTATCCATAGAATGAACAATGTGCAGCACTATAGAAAACAGTATGGAGGACCCTAAAGAAATTAAAAATAGAACTACCATATGGCCCATAAATCCTACTTGTGGGTATACATCCAAAAGAAATGCAATTACTATCTCTAAGAGATATATGCCTCCATGTTCATTGCAGCATTATTCTTAATAGCTGAGATACAAAAACAATCTGGTTGTACATCAATGGATGAATGGATATAGATGTCACACAGACACACAATATTATTCAGCCAGGAGGAAGAAAGAAATCCTGCAATTTGCAACAACATGAATGTACCTAAAGGACATTATGCTAAATGAAGTAGGTAAGACAGGGAAAGATACATGCTGTATGATCTCACTTATATGTAGAATCTAAAAATTTTAAAAAGTCAGGCTCATAGAAACAGGAGAATAGAATTTTAGTTATCAGGGGTTGGGGTGGGAGGAAAATATGCTGGTCAAAGAGTATAAGCCTTTAGTTGTAAGATGACTAAGTTCTGGGGATCTAATGTGCAGCTTTGTGACCATAGTAAATAAGTGTTGTATACTTGAAATTTGCTAGGAGAGTAAATCTTAAGCATTCTTACCACACATACACAAACGATAACTATGTGAGGTGATAGATACCTTAATTAACTTGATTGTGATAATCCTTTCACAAAGTATATCAAATCAACACATTGTATACTTTAAATATATGTGATTATTTTATTTGTCAATTAGACCTTAATAAAGCTGGAAAAATAAAGCTGTTTTCTTCCATAGTAGTCAAAATTTTTGTCCTGTAATCTGTTTATCCCACTATTTTGTTTAAGAGACTAACTGGATTAAAACTGTATTTTTAACTAGTTTGTTAACTTTTTTTTTTTAACTTCAGAGACCACATCTCTGAAATGTTAATACATCCACTGAAATAAGAGGCTGCAACATACATTATTTTATTTAACCTTATGCTATGAGCTGAGCATTATCACATTTCAGAAGACAGGGCTTAGAAAGGTTAAATTATTTCTGAACTTCACTGTGGCTTCCCTCAGATGATTCTCACGCTTCTGTCACACACATATAAGATTCTATTAATTTAAACATTTTTTTATCCATTCCGTTGTGTTTAAGTTTTACATAGTGGATTCAAATTATAATACAGAGGAATTATGTCAATGTTTCATGAAATACTCATTAAAATTATCTTTTGTTTCTATTTATATATTGTTTTCATTTGTTTTTGAGTACTCTTTGAATACAAAATTGGGCTTTCCCTTGTGGCTCACATCAATAAAATATTTCAATAAAGTGTATTTCAGGACAATTAAAATTATCATAAAGCAATGCATCTTCTGACTCATAAGCAATATGAACTTAAAGAACTTACTCTTTCTCTTAGTAGCTTTTGAATACCAAAATATTACAAATAACTATAATTTGTAAATATTAAAAATAACTATATATATATAGTTATTACAAATAACTATAACATTTTAGCCCATTAACTTTGGTGTATTTTTATAGTCTAATAACCTAAATTAAGCTCTTTTCACGTTGGTGAAATACAGTTTTTATTTTCTTTATGAAATTATCTATTTCTCCAATTGCATAATCATCTCCTCCAGAAGCCTACTAAGGGTTTCTTTCCATCCTAATACTCTTTCCAACTCTTCCAACACCTCTTCCTGCTATTCTACATCCAAAATACATCCCAGATAATCCTTTCTCTTCCATCTGACGCAGGAATAGCATCACTCACCCATTAATGCACAATCATCAATACACAATCTTCCTTACTGGTTTCCCCCATTTCAAGGCAATTCTTCACACTGAACCTAGAGTGATCTTATTGTGATATGTGTATTGTGATCCTGTCTTTCCTCTGTTTAAATATCTACTGTGGTTTCCCACCATGCTCTTCACCAAGCTTAAGGCCTCAAGCCTTCATGCAATAGCTCCTCTTCCTACTTCCAACTCTTCTGTTCTCCTCCTTTCCTTTTCCTCTAAACTTCAACCCACTGGGCTTTTGGCTTCTCCACCCCACCAAGGTCATTCCTGACTCAACACCTTTGTCCATGCTGTTTCCTCTGTCTGGAAAGCTTTTCCTTTGCATCTTTATACTGCACTCGCTTTTTCTCATCATTCAGAGCTCAGCTTCCTCAGAAAGTTTTTATTAGAAACATCCCCACCTTGTCCCTCTGTATAAAACCATGCTTTATTTTCTTATAACATTTCCTTTATCACTGCCTGCAATTATTTCGCTTCTTGATCTGTTTACTGGCTTCTTAATGGTTCCCGCCGCCCGTGCCCCCCCTCACCAAGAGAATGAAAGTTCCATGAAAGCAGGTCCTTGTCTGCCTTATTAACCATTTTTTTTTTCCTCAGTGCCTAAAATAGTCAGAGCCTTATTATGACTATCATGGGCCTGAGGCACTTTTGTCTTCCTGGGCTTCTTTTCTCCATACATACACACACAAATATATATATATATAAAATATATAAAATATTATAAATTATATATATATATAAATATATATATATATTATATATATTATATATATATTATATATATATAATATATATATAATATATATATTATATATAATATATATATATAATATATAATATATATTATATATAAATATATAAAATATTATAAATTATATATTATAAAATATATATATTATATATATAATTATATATAATTATAAAATATATATATTATAAAATATATAAAATATTATAAAATATATATTTATATATATATGTATAAAAATTAGAGGTAAAAGACCTGTGCTCCAAAAATATAAAATACTGATATTTATAAATATAAATATAAAATATAAATACTGATATAAAATATAAAATACTGATAAAATATAAAATACTGATGAGAGAAACTGAAGACAATACAAACAACTGGAAAGATATTCCATGCTCATGGGTTGGAAGAGCCAATATTGCTAAAATATCCATACTACCCAAAGAAATCTACACATTCAATGCAATCCCTATTAAAGTACCAATGACATATTTCACAAAATTAGAACAAATAATCCTAAAATTTGTATAGAATGACTGAAGACCCCAGATGGCCAAAGTAATCTTAAAAGAGAACAAAGCTGAAGGTATCACAATCCCAGAATGAAAGATATCCTAACAAGCTGTAGTAATAAAAATTGTATGTCAGCGGCACAAATGTAGACACATAGGTCAAGGAAACAGGATAGAGAGTCCAAAAATAAACTCACACTTATATGGTAATTAGTCTATGACACAGGATGCGATCATATACAATGGGGAAAAGGCAGCCTCTTCAACAAATGGTGTTGGCAAAAACTGGACATTTACAAGTAAAAGAATGAAACTGGACCGCTTTCTTAACACCACATACAAAAATAAACTCAAAATGGATTAGAGATTTAAATGTGAAAACATAAAATTCCTAGAAAAAAACACAGTAATTTCCTTGACATCAGCCTCAGAAACATTTTTTCTACCTATGCTTCCTCAAGCAAGGGAAACGAAAGCAAAATTAAACTATTGGGACCTCACCAAAATAAAAAGCCTTTGCACAGCAAAGGAAACCATCAACAGAACAAAAAGGTGACCTACTGAATGGAAGAAGATATTTGCAAATGATCTATGGATAAGGGGTTAATAATAAAAAATATAAAGAACTTATTACAACTCAACACCAAAAAAAAAAAAAAAAAAAAAAGGAATTCAATTCAAAATGGGCAGATGATATGAACAGACATTTTTCCCAAAGAAGACATATAGGTGGCCAACAGATACATGAAAAGAAGCAGCAGCTTCTACTAATCAAGGAGAAATGCAAGTTAAAACCACAGTGAGATATCGTCTATATATAGATAATGGAATATTACTCCACCCTAAAAAAGAATAAAATCTTGCCATTTGCAACAATGTGTATGATCCTAGAGGGTATAATGCTAAGTGAAATATGTCAGCCAGAGAAAGACAAATACCACATGATTTCACTCATATGTGGAATTTAAGAAACAAATCAACAAAGAAAAAAGAGACAAAAAGACTCTGAAGTACAGTGAAAAAACTGGTTTCCAGAGAGGAGGTGTGTGTGGGAGATGGGTAAAATAGATAAAGGTAATTAATAATACACTTGTCTTGATGAGCAATGAGAAATATATAGAATTGTAGAATTATTATATTTTATACCTGAGACTAATATTATAATGTATGTTAATCATACTTGAATAAAAAAATAAAAATTTGAAACAAAAAGAATGAAATTGGCATGAGACAGATTAACAGGAAAAAATAAAATTTAATTATATACGTGGAAGGAGTTCAAATTAACATGAGATTCCAAAGATAATCGGACAAAATAAGATATAAATGCCCTCCTAAACTAAGGAGAAGAGTGTAAAGGTCTGGAACTTCAAAGGAAAGTAAAGCAATTCACAAAAAGGTGAAAAAGGGTAAATGTTTGGTAAATAAATGTTTGCTGGGCCTTGCCTGTATGGGACATAGAAAGGACTTCAATCAAACAGATCTTGCCAGCTCTCGCCTGTCTACCATGTTCATATTCTATGATTTTCATATTATATGACAGGTGTATGGTGATGGTTCCCTTCCTGGAATAGGTCTTCTAATTCCTTTAGGCAATTAGAGAGAAGAAAAAAAGAAGATTCCTGAGCCTTCTGTTTCTCAAAAATAATCAGCCTAAAATAATCCACATGCCAAAGAGATATATTTTGAGGTGGTAAATAAAAAATATTAAAAATTATAATTTATGACTGCATTGGTATTAAGACAAATATATTAATAGCATATGTAAAAACTTTTTTTTAACCTAAAATTTTCCTCCTCTGATTAGAAAGAAATTAAAACTCATTTGTAAGCCCCGGGCACTCTATTTCTTAATGGAGAAGTCATCCTGAGAACAGTGTCCTGGGAAGGAGAGCTGCTCAAGTACTGAGTGGATTAAATCGATGGCATGGAATCTAGGACAGTTGGATCCTGCCTCACTTCCACTTAACTGGTTAATAATCATCGTAAGCCCCGTATTTATAAACCAAGAGGGTAAAATCAGTTGTGTTTCCTTTTGTTTTCTCAACTTCTCTGAAACTCAATGACAATTATGGTCTGTGCGGTAACATTTCACCTTTTATTACGCACATCCACTATATTTTATTGCTTTTGTGATTGTTTGAAGTGTTAGTCTTACCTCTGTAACTAGATCATAGAGTCCTTCAGGGCTGGGATTTTATTGTACTCTTCCTTATAATTTTCCAAAAGTCCATGGTACAGCATATGTGATTAACATTTCCTGGTTATTTGTCGGATTGCACTTTCAGGTTATTAAATACATAAAAAGCATAGAAAAGGATAAAATTAATCAATACATAGTTACATAGTTCAGCACTGGATCAAGAGAGAAATGGCTTGAAAGGAGATAGCGGGTATTGGAAGCAAGACTCCTAAGTCTTTTTCAAGTTAGGTCTTATAGGAAATGGCCCCATTTGCGCACTTGGCTGAATGAATAAGGCTGCCAGAGGTGACTCAGACCCAAGCACCTATGCAGGAGATGAATGTCTCCATGCAACTGTACCATTTTTATGCTGTTGGGGAGGAAAAATAATTTCCCCTGCTACCATCTAGGATTTTGACTGAGATCCCTCCATAATAGAAGACAGATTAATAGGAGAAAAAGACACAAGTTTAGTAACATACATACCTCCTGTATACATGGGAGAGACTTAGAAAAAAACTTAGTAACTCTTAAATGGCCCAACCTACCATTGACACCTATAAGGAAAATCTCCATTTCCAGGGGTGCCCCCCTCTCTTGGACCAGGAAAAGAAGAATGACTACATTTCTAGAAATTCTTATCAGTGGAGAAAGCAGCTGACTTAAATTTGTATAACTACTTAACTCTTGTTACCTGTGCTTTGCCTGATAACTGACTCCCCACCCTTCATGTCAACTTCTTTTGTCTTTAGCTGGAAATGGTAGTGGAGGTAGTAGCGTATCTTGAAGTGGCGAATTCTGCTCCCCTGAAGTGGCATAATTACTGGAAAGCCTTTTCTGAGATCTGTGGTAATTGCTGATGTAGAATTATTAACTAATCTCCAGTGATATACCAGAGATGTCTCCTATGGATTGGGGGTGTGCCAGACCATCGTTAAATAGAGCCATTGTTAAAGATTAAATTACATAAAATTATAAATAAATTGTATTAAAAACAAAGGTAATAAATTCTCAAAACCTCACATTTCACCATTGTACTACTGTACACTCCTTTCTTTCTTTCTTTGTCTTTCTTTCCTTTTCTTATATAGGCTGGGAACCCAGTGTAGAGTTTGAACTTATGACCCTGAGATTGAGACCTGAACTAAAATCAAGAGTCAGACATTTAACCAACTGAGCCCAGGCACCCTAATTTCTTATATTTTACTGTTAACTATGTTTTTGAAGTTATTTATGCCTATTATATGTGTATGATGGAAACAATATAATGGTATGCTACTACTCAGACCCTCCCAACTCTGTCCTCAGTAATGTCAAATTGGTAGCCTGAAATTGGCCGTTACCTCATGGAAATCAGAAAATGCTGAAAATCGGGGCTTTTTCTTTCCACAGAAAGAAAAGAGCTGTGTGTGAAGTATCTATCACCATTTCCTTATCCCTCCCGTTTTACACTGAAGGTGTTCAGAACAAGTCTCCCCAAAATGTAGACCATTTTAAGCTGAAGCCAATCAAGACCCAGCAGACTCAGGAATAACTTTTACCTCTCCTTGAAACTACCTAAAAGAATTTAGATAGAGGCCTGGCACAGAAAGAAAGCGATTACCAAGAGATAACATTTTTATCTGAATGACCTATCTGTATAACAGGACAAAAATATAATTACCATACATCCTCTCTCCTTATCGTCCTGTGAATCATCCTCCTCCCCTTTAAAACCCCAAGCCCCTTTCCCATTCCGTAATTCAAGATGGCATACAAGCCTCAACTGCCTGGCTTGTCCTTGGGTCTCATATTCTTATGGGTCACCCATACATACATAATTAAATTTGTTTGGTCTTGTTAATATTTTATGTTAATTTGATTAGTAGACCAGCCAAAGAACTAGGAAGGTACAGTTAAAATTGTTTCCTCCCCAATGCATGCGCACATGTGCACACAAGCACATATACCCACAACAGGTCTAGATCGAGGATATTCTGAGGAGCTATTCAAACTGGTAGTCAACAAAAAATGTTAGTAAATGTTGTAGGCTCTAAGACACTGGAGGGATCCTCTGGGACAATGAGCAGAGGTGAAGAAAGCACCTTCAAATCAACCTTCAATTTGGCTACATTCCACTGCTGACATATGTCTGATTCCTACCCTCCAATTCTCTACACCTCCAGCTAAAACTGTTGTGTTATTCCTAGGTCCTTGGAACCCCATTTGGTGACTAATCTGGTGAACTAATTTATACTTAGTGGTTAACAGTGCTTCAACATATTACTTCTCCTAAACACGTTTTCATATCCATAAGACTCTTCATGCCCTACGTCCTATGAACCAGTGAGAAGAAGCTTATTTAACTCCATATAAACCATATAGTGTTTTGTCTATTGATTTCAAAATATCTAAAAGTTTTGAAATTTTGTCATAATGTCAACAATACAAAGGGGTGATTGCTTACCCACAGTGAAATGGGGCAGTGAGGAGGAGCTATAAAGTAGTAGACCCGCACATGAGGATGGGTTTTGCCACTAGCAGTTCATCACATGGGCTAGCATAATACTTACCCTCTTTAGTTGTTATCCACACCCTTATTTCATAGTTAAGAAAGCCAAGACTCCCAGGAATCAAGTGACTTGCTGAAGATCACAAGATGCTAATCCTAAATTATTACTGCATTGTAACAATTCACTTTATAATTTAGTGGCATAAAACAATCATGTTATTGTATGGACTTGGTATTTGAGAAAGGTTCAGTTGGGTCATTGTCTCTTAGGATCTTTTATAAGGCTGTGGTTAGATAGCAGCTAAATTGAAACACGTAAGGGCTAGAGCAGCTGAAAGCTGGTCTCCTTTTCTCTCTCAAGATACACTGATATCAAGGTATCTGTTTATCGCTCTTTTCTGGATGGAACCATGGAGATTGTGGAAGAGAAGAGAAAGAAGATTCCTGCTTTGCCAGAAACCTTTAAGGAAAAGCAAAGGAATTTCACAAAGTTGCATATAAAGCATCAAGAGAAAGAAGTTTGCCCAAAAGATGCTTCAAAAGGAGGAAGCTTACTGATGAAAAAGCTAAGCATTGTCACAAGGAAGGTCTACAGAACTGAAATTCGAATGGTTAGGTTAGCAAGAAAAGCTGGCAACTTCTATTTACCTGTGGAACCCAGACTGGATTGGTCATCAGAATAAGGTATCAATGGCATGAGCCCAAAAGTTTCAAAGGTACTACAGCTTCTTCGGCTTTGCCAAATATTCCATAGCACTTTGTTAAGCTCAACAGGCTTCAGTTAACAAGCTAAGGATTATGGTACAATGTATTTAGCACAGGGGGTACCCAAACCTGAAACCAGTGAATAAATTGATCTACAAGGGTGGTTATGGCAAAATCAACAAGAAGCAAACTACCTGACAGACAACACACTGATTGCTCGACCTCTTGGTAAATATGGCAGCATCTGCAGGGAGGTGGGTCTGATTCAGGTCTATACTGTTGGAAAACATTTCAAAGAGGCAAACAACTTCTGACTACCCTTCAAATTATCTTCTCCAAGATGGGGAAGGAAGATGATGACCTCCCATTTTGTGCAAGGTAGAGATGCTGGCAAGGGAGAAGTTCAGATCAATAGGCTTATCAGAAGGACAAACTAAGGTATCTGCCATGATTATTTTTGTCATCTGGTCAGTTAATAGATGACTACTTTCAAGTTGAAAAAAAAAAAAGTCTATCTATTTATCTATCCACCTCACCCACTTACATACCTATCTAGAGAGAGTGAGTCTCAGAGCTTTTCCCTGTGAGCTAGTTTGGGCTTCCTCATAGCATGGCAGCATCAGCACACTTGGATTGCTTTACACAGTGACTCAGATCTTCAACACAAGTGTCCTGCAAGCAAGGGGAGCTACATCACCTGTTCTGACCTAGCTTTTGAGTCACACAGTGTATTTCTATCACATTCATGGTTTCAAGAAATTCACAATCTACCCATTTTCAACTAGAGGATAATTCAATTATACCTCTTGATGTGAAAATGGGAAGGTTCTAGAAGGTCAGGTGGGATGACAGATACTGTGTGGCCATTCTTGAAAACTATCTGACATAAGTGGTTACGTGACCAATCCAGAATTCTCAGTGTGGGCTGTTTTGTGTCAAACTCTGCTCACCCAGCCACACTATATACCATTATCAAGGCTCCACGTGTGTGTTCGTGTAGTGATTGTCCAAGGAAGCAGGTTTCTCAGAAAAGAGTAAATGAGGGGAAAAGAAGTGCACAGAGGGGTCAAACCACCTTGCTCACCAGCCCCCACTGCATGCCTTGGTTTGGGGGGACCCCACATCCATGCCTCCTCCCCTGGCTCCAAGGGGCAACGCCTGTCCCTGCCCGCCACATAGAGGTGGGGTATGGAGCCCTTGGCCTCCACCCCATGGGAAGCTGCAGTACTTGGGGCAGATCCAGCACATCCTTCACTGAAGGTTCCAGAAGGATGAGAGCACTGGTACTAGCATGCTGTGGTGTTTGGCATGCAGGTGCACTATAGCCTAAGAGATGAATTTCCTCTGCTGATAACAACACATATATTCTGAACGAGTGTTTTGGAGGAGTTGCAGTGGTTTATCAAGGGCTTTACAAATGCTGAGGAACTGTCTCCTAAGGGAGTGAAAATCTGGGAAGTCAATGCCTCCTGAGACTTCTTGGACAACCTGGGATTTTCCAACAGAGAAAAGGGGATTTAGGTCCAATTTATGGCTCTCAGTGGAGAAGGCATTTTGGGGCAGAATACAAATGAGAATTCAGATTATTCAGGTTAAGGAGTAGACTAACTGCAAAAGATGTTTCACACAGTTGAAATCAAACTCAAGGACAGAAGAATTATCTTGTGTGGTTGGAATCCAAAAGCACTTCCTTTTATGGCCCTATCTCCCTGCCATGCCCTTTTCCAGATCTCCATGGTGAGTGGTGAGCTGTCCTGCCAGCTGTACTGGAGGGAAGGAGACATGGTTTTGGCTGTGCCCTTCAACTTGGCCCTCCACACCTGGCTCACGATATGATCACACACATCACAGTCCTGAAGCCAGGTGACTTCATACATATTTTGAAGATACACATATTTACCTGAATTATGTTGAACCTCTAAAAATGAAGCTTCAGTGAGAAACGCCTTTCCTGAAGCTCAGAATCCTTCAAAAAGGTGAGACCATCCATGACTTCAAGGCTGAAGACTTTCAGATCAGAGGGTACAATCTTCACCCAACTATTAAAATGGAAATGGGGGCACCTGGGTGGCTCAGTGGGTTAAAGCCTCTGCCTTCGGCTCAGGTCATGATCCCAGGGTCCTGGGATGGAGCCCCACATCAGACTCTCTGCTCTGCAGGGAGCCTGCTTCCTCCTCTCTCTCTGCCTGCCTCTCTGCCTAGTTGTGATTTTTCTCTGTCAAATAAATAAAATATAAAAAAATAAAATAAAATGGAAATGGATGTCTCAAGTGCCTTTAAAGGAGGTGTTCCAAGGAGATGCAGTCTTTAAGGGTTAATGTCCAGGGAAAGTTCATTTGCCCTAAAGGAAGAAAGGATTAGGTAAAAATTCTATTTGGTGACCGACAGTTGTTGTTAAATTTTAAGGATGTTTCCTCTGGCAAACATAACCTTGAGTTCTCTTAGTAACAAAAGGCCCTGAGTTTGGCTAGCTTACCAAGGACATGTGAAAATGCTGAGATTGGGAATAAAGTCAGAGAATGAAAGTTTATATACTCTTAAAAACATATGCATGCATTTCAATCCCATATTTTTATGAAGGCCGGTGAATTTCTAGAATTACATATAAACCGCTCCCCTAAATTTGAGCAAGCTGATTAACACCAGTTATAATAACTACAGTTGTGTTTATAAACATTTAAAGTCGTACATTTTCTGAAACGGTAAAAAAAAAAAATAAATAAAATAAACATTTAAAGTTATGTTTGCTTTATATATTGCTATAATAAAAGAATGTTTTGCAAAAAAAAAAGTCTAAATGATTCACAAGGGTTAGTTATTAGAATTAAATTTTAATTACTCTTCCCTAAAGAACTGGTAAAAACTTGATCTAATATGAAAAAGATAATATTTATTTCTGTTTCTTTTATGGATTTCTCTGCTGTGGGTCTTCAGCTGTCTTACCTAAAGCTATTCTGTGCTGGGATCTTGTTTTCCTCATATTGATGATTTCATTGTTGCAAGAAAATGCTTAGTTTTTCCAATGCATGTGTTCAAGGTTCACCTTCAGTTCTGCAAAGAAGGCGTGTCTTCCCTGGACAACACTTTGCAAAATCCTTACTACTAACATTTATTAATGGTGAATTTAACCCTTCTCTATTTGTTTGTCTGTCCAATTTGGTTCCCTATGTCTGTATCTATGACCTGGTTCAACACTGTTGTTCTTCCTCTTTGCAAAGGGGAGGTTTTATAGTATGTGCCTTTATTGGGTAAAGTAACTTCCTGTTGGGAACCTAACTGAACAAGAACCCTACTTAGCAAAAACTAAGATGTCATGTCACCTCCTATTAATACTGCTCACACCCTGCCAGCACACACACATCATGCTCTATAGCTAAATGGCAGTTTATAACTTCTTACCTAAAGATATGAGACACAGAAAGCTGGTACCTCGTCTTAGAACATTTAGAATACCAAGTGAGGTACTGGAAGAAAAACTTAGATAGAGGAGCAAGGCCCAAGAATGAGTCTTTATTTAGCACATCTTAGGATCCAGGTATGGCTCTAAGCACATTCCATATATTAACTAGCTTATTATCTAAGCACATTCCATATATTAACTAACTTAAATCTCACAACAGCCCTTTGAGGCAGGTTCTATTTTTGTTCTTATTTTGTATATGAGTAAACTGAGGCAAACAGAGGGCAAGTGAATTCCCAGACTCCCACAGCTACTAAGTGACAGAACCTGGCTTACACAATACACAGTGCTCACAACACACTCTCCCCAGTCTCCATCACCCAGCCACTCCATGCCTCCCACCCACCTCCACTCCAGCAACTCTCAGTTTGTTTCATGAGATTAAGAGTCTCTTATGGTTTGTCTCTCTCTCTGGTTTCTTCTTGTTTCATTTTTTCCTCTCTTCCTTTACGATCCTCTGCCTTGTTTCTCAAATTCCAAATATCAGTGAGATCACATGATAATTGTCTTTCTCTGATTGACTTATTTTGCCCAACATAATACCCTCTAGTTCCATCCAAGTCATTGCAAATGGTAAGATTTCCTTTTTGATGGCTGCATAATATTCCATTGTGCATATATGCCTCGTCTTCTTTTTTTTTTTTTAATTTCATTTATTTATTTGACAGAGAGAGATCACAAGTAGATAGAGAGGCAGGCAGAGAGAAAGAGAGAGAGAGGGAAGCAGGCTCCCTGCTGAGCAGAGAGCCCGATGCGGGACTCGATCCCAGGACCCTGAGATCATGACCCGAGCCGAAGGCAGCGGCTTAACCCACTGAGCCACCCAGGCGTCCCAATGCCACGAATTCTTTATCCATTCATCTGTTGATGGACATCTAGACTCTTTCCATAGTTGGGCTATTGTGGACATTGCTGCTATGAACATTGGGGTGCAGGTGCCCCTTTGGATCACTATATTTTTATCTTTGGGGTAAATACCCAGTAGTGCAGTTGCTGGATCATAGTGTAGCTCTGTTTTCAACTTTTTGAGGAACCTCCATACTGTTTTCCAGAGTGGCTGTGCAAGCTTTTATTCCCACTGACAGTGGAGGAGGGTTCCCCCATCCCTGAAAAAAAAAGGATTTTAAAGATGCTTAATTTACCACATTCCTGCTGGCCCTGGGAAGAATCATTAATACAAAAAAAAAAAAAAATGTAGATTGATGGGTAACAATAAGCTTGCTGTTTTAATGTGTTTTTCTTTTTTTTTTTAAGATTTTATTTATTTATTTGACAGAGAGAGATCACAAGTAGGCAGAGAGGTAGGCAGAGAGAGAGAGGAGGAAGCAGGCTCCCTGCCCAGCAGAGAGCCCAATGCGGGACTTGATCCCAGGACCCTGAGATCACGACCTGAGCTGAAGGCAGAGGCTTAAACCACTGAGCCACCCAGGCACCTTTAATGTGTTTTTCTTGACACTGATTAATTCCTTTATTTGTCAAAAACATATTTCTTGAACACCTGTTGGTCTTAGGATATATCTGTAGGCAAAATAGGTAAGGAATGATATGTCAGTTTCTAATTCTAGTCTAGTATTTTTATTGGAAATACCATTGTGGCAGCTTGTGGAAGGCAAACCAATGAGAGAGGGGAAAGATTTGAGGAGGGGAGGACAGGTTTAAACACTATCTTAATGGAATGAATAAGATAAATAAATAAGGGCACAATGAGGTGCATAGAATATAAAGTATCACAAGCTCCATGAGTTACTTAGATCTTTAGTTCTGGTGGAATTTCCTTAGGAGGGAGATAGCATCAAAGTCCCCAACCCAAGGAGTTACATTTGATGAGAACTTTGTAGGAAGAAGCAGAGATTTTCAAAGCTCATCTTCACACTTGCTTCTCTTCCAAATTCTCAAGACTGTGGCCATCAGGTTGTCATGTTGTATCACTCCAAACTGAGGTAGCATTTCAAGCAGGAGTGACGTGGTTCTGACGAGAGATGTTGATTTGGGTTCGGGTAGCACAAGAATAAAACTGAGACAGCTCTGTCTCATGGCCCCCCACAGGGTGGGAGGGGATGGTCATCCATCATCCCATTTCTGGCTACAGTGTAAGCATCATACAGCCAGATGGTTTGTTCTAGAGTATGGCTGTCACACAATTAAGTGCTACTTGAGTTATATGGTAACACAATTGATTATTGTCATTGTAGAGAGTGGACAGTGGTGAAACCAATCATAGTCTGTTTCCAGAGGCCATTCATGTTTTAAGAAAAAAAACTAGCTTGCCAAACAGAAGATGTTCTTATTCCAAGATCATGCTTGCTGGAGATATATATATATCTATCTTAATATATATCTCTTAATATATCTTATATATATTATATAATATATATATTATATATCATAATATATAATTACATATATAATACTTTATATATACATAATATATAATTACATCATGTATATCATAATATATAATTACATTATATATTTTATATTATATAATATATAATTATATATATATATTTTTTTTTTAGTTCAATCCCTGGTGCAACATAAAGGCTCAATAAATATGCACCACTTTTGTAATATTAAAAAAAAAAAGAGTGAAAGAGTCTAAGATAGGTCAGTTACCAGAATAGAGACACTGGTAGGTAAGAAGAGGGGCCACAGTGCATAAAATGACATTAGCGTTCAAAGGTCACCCCAGTCTCACTCACAGTGAATAGGACCCAATGCCTTTACCACTGGAACAGCACAGAAGGGGAAAAGAGATAAAGACTGTGAGATTAGGTACTTAGAACAAAATGAGCCTGAGTTTTGAATCTCAATTCCACCCCTGTTGGCCTGGGTCAGTTCATTTCTGTGGGCCAAGTTTATCATCTAAAAAAACGTAGGTAAAAATAACTATAATTGTTAGAGTACAGAAAGTAATTTTGTGTAACTGCTTTCAGGACTACTGTGTCTGGCAATAATTGGAACATAATCGGCATTTCTTTCTTATTTCTCCTCTACTTTTCCTCTGTCTTCTTTTAGGATAGATCTAAGAAATGGGCTACAATTGAGCCTGTGGTTGGGGATTAACAGGCTCGGGTATAAGACATTGGGCAGGCAGAACAGGGGCTGACATATTCAGCTAATCCAGAAGGGTAGATGGGAAGACACTACGAATGACAGCAGCTAAAAGTGGCAGGTAAACAGTACACAAACATTTTTTAACAGATATGACTGCAAAATCATATAAAGACATGTGTAAGGATGATCATTGTGGCATTGATTTTAATAGAGTACTTACAAACTGGAAACATTTTATACATGTCATAAGGACCCTGATTAAAAAATTATAATGTATCCACATGATGGAATGATATGTATCGTTTAAAAAGAAGGTCAAACTGTAGATGCTAACTGAAGTATCTCTAAGATATGTTGTTAAATGAACAAGCAAGCTGCCAACAGAATGTGGTTTGACTGAATTTGAGTGTTTGTATGTATTGTGTGTTTATGTAAGAATATATATGATGGGGTATATACATGGATAATTAGCAGGTAATGGGGCTGGATTTTGTGGAATGGAGTAGAAATGAAGGATGTACAGAGAGGAAGATTTTTTACTTAAACTCCCTCAATCTATTACTTGATTAAAAAAAATTAAGCATGTATTTCTTTTGCAATAAAAATAAAATAAATTTAAAATGTTCCTTAAAACTACTTAGCAGAGTGGGGCGCCTGGGTAGCTCACTGGGTTAAAGCCTCTGCCTTCGGCTCAGGTCATGATCCCAGGGTCCTGGGATCAAGCCCCACATTGGGCTCTCTGCCCAGCAGGGAGCCTGCTTCCTCTCCTCTCTCTCTGCCTGCCTCTCGGCCTACTTGTGATCTCTGTCTGTCAAATAAATAAATAAAATCTTTAAAAAAAAAAACTACTTAGAAGAGAGAGGGGGAACAATTAAAAATAGCCCCATGATAGCAAGTGATGGTTAAGAAATTTCTGTGGGGCGTTTTCTGCTCACTTGCAGCAGAGGGTCTCTAGGATATGTTCATGCTGAACACAGGCAGAATATAGGATAATGAAAATCATGTACGTGACCTGAAAGAATCCACGGGTAGGATGTTTAAAGAAAATGTCTAGAGGTTTGCTCATACTCATTTTATTGGTTCAGTCCTGGTTGCTCATTAGAATCATCTGGGAAGTTTTAAAAATCTACCAAAACTTACTGGCAGAGATGCTGATTTAATTGTTCTACGGAGGGGCCAAGGGTATGTTTTAAAAGAATCCAGGCAATTTTTGTGTAGCCAGGGTAGAAAACCACTCTTCTAACACTGCTTATTACTATCAGGATAACCAACACACAATCCTTGACTATCTACTGCCCACCAGGTTCTGTGCTAGGCATGAACTATACAAATATGAAGTGATTAAAAAACACTTGGAAATGGGCTAAGGAACTGAATGGACATTTTTCTAAGGAAGACATACCGATGGCCAACAGACACATGAAAAGACGCTCTTCATCACTAATGATCAGAGAAGTGCTGATCAAACTACAATGAGCTTTCCCCAGACATCTGTTAGAATGGCTAGTTCAAAAAGGTAAGAGATACCCACTGAGTATTTGACAAGATATGGAGAAAAGAGATCCCTTGTGTACTGTTGGTTGGAATTAGTGCAGCCTCTACAGAAAACATTTTGGAGGTTTCTAAAAGAAAAAAAGGAAGGAAGGAAGGAAGGAAGGAAGGAAGGAAGAAAACTACCGTATGATTCAGCAGTTCCATTTTTGGGTATATATCCAAAGGAAATGAAATTACTATCTCAAATCTGCACTCTCATGTTTATTTCCAGCATTATTCATAACAGCCAATATATGAAAACAACCTAAGTATCTACTGATGGAAGAATAAAGAAAGAAAATATGGTGTAAATATACAACTAAATATTTTCAGCCATGATAGAGAAGGAAATCCTGCTATTTGCGACAACATAGATAGACTTTGACAGTATTATGCTAAGCGAAGTAAGTCAAAAACAAATACAGTGTGATTTCACTTACATATGGAATCTAAAAACTTAATTCATAGAAGCAGAGCGTGGTTAACCAGGGTGTGACGGGTGGGGAAAATGGAGAGATGCTGGTCAAAGAATATAAATGTTCAATTATAAGATGAATAGGCTCTGGGGATCTAACGTACAGCATGATGATTGCAGTTAACAATATTGTACTGCATACTTAAAAGTTGCTAAGAGAGTAAATCTTAAATGTTCTCACCACATAGGCGCACAAAATGATAATTACGTGACATAACTGAAGGTGTTAACTAATGCCATGGTGGTAATCATTTTGTCATGTATGTGTATTAAATCAACACGTTGTATACCTTAAACTTACATAATGTTATATGTCAATCATATCTCAATAAAGCTGGATAAAAATCAATCATTCAATCAATTGAAGGACCCCCCCGCCAAATATTTAACTGACAAGGATATTTGGATTTGATACATCTTAGTGTTTCTGTAACTGTGCAATTTGTGGATGACAAGTAGAAAATAATTCTAAAATAAGGAGTAGCATATAAAATAATATGTTCTATTTTTAATAGTAGGTAACTGAATAAAGTAGGTTCAGAGGTATGTGTACCAATTTAAAAAGAAACCACCTTGTATACGATAATAAGTATCCCAAGAACTTGCCTAGTACCTGAGCCATTTTACTCCAAGTGCGGTCCATGCGCCAGCAACATTATCACTATCATTGGGAGCTTGTTTGAAATGCAGAAGCTCCAGCTTCAGGCAAACCTACCAAATCAGAATCACCATCAAACAAAATCTCCAGGTGGTTCACAGGCACATTTAAGTTGAGAAGCATTGTGTTAGTTCTTTGAAGATTTTAAAATATTTTAGAGCTCCTTGACCAAATCCTATTTTATGGACATTAACTACAGATTTGTCTATCCTGAAATTGAATGGTTTGCTTTATGGAGAATCAGAAATGGTGTACATCCCAACCACTTCTAAAACAACAATGACATTAATAGGTTGACTTTTTTTAAAGCAGCTACTACGTTCTGGGCATAATAGATACTTTATACAGTTTTCATAAAAACTCTAAAGAGGTAGGTATTATTTTTCCCCATTTATTGATGAATCAATTGAGATTCAGAAAGATTAAAGTCTCACAGCTGATAAATGGTAAAACTAAAATTGAAATTTAAAACTGATTTAACAACTCAGTTATCTCACTATACTCCACTAGCTTTCAATGTTGATCATAATTGTGATGCCATAGCAGAGTATTTACTACACTTCCAAAAAATTATTAGAAGTTACTTTTAAATTATTTCAAAAAATTATTTAAGTGATCTCTAATTAGTTTAAAGTTATAGGCATTGCAGGACTATACAATAAAAAGGGGAGAAGGTTAGATCATAACCCATGAATTGGCCAGTCACATATTATATTTTATTTCACACACACACACGCACAATATTACTTTGCATAGTAATTTGATCTATCAGTGTGTTCAGAAACCTTGCAGTGAAAATATTCAGGACCTGAAATGCAGCCAAGAGGAACATTTTGTTCAAATTACAATTAAACATTAATAAAAATAGATTTCTATAAAAACAAGGATGGAGCTTTTCAATACAGAAAATGTGCAAATGTATATAGACTAGCTTCTAAGTGGATCTTATCTTTCCTGAAAAAATGCCAAAGTAGAAAATCAGTCTGAGATGAAAAAGGTCTTGTCATCATCTATCATAAGAAGATGACATTTAATCCATTTCCTTACTTTGAAGACTGATTAAATTTCAGATGGAATTCAGTTAATAAATGCATATTAGCACAATACATCCCCAAGGCATATCTCTCATAGTAACAAAGCTTCTCCTCACTGATCTGTTGTTAGTCCCTACCTTAGACTTAGGACTTGAACAACTTTTGTGGCAAACAGCTGTTGTTCTAGCCAGGAAAATTCAGTCTTTTCTTATTGCTACTAAAAAAAAAAAGCAATAAAAGGAAGAGGACTCATTGGCCGTAGAAGTTATATATTTTCAGCATGGTTGGACCTATCTGGATATACATATGTATATGTCCAGTCATGCTAAACATATTCAAAACAGGGAACTGTACCAAGGTGATATGAAGAATTTAATTCAACATGAGCCCTTTAAAGCCTCTCTTACACTCTGCTTCTGTGGTTCATGGTGAATGTTGAAGGACTGATTGAATTTGGCATTGTATTCAACCAGTCACCACATCTTTTAAGTTCTGTGTGTGGCTGAGAGGGCAAATTAATTAAAAACTGAATAAGAAAAAATGTAAAAATAATAAATAGATCTATCTGACAAGGGAGATTAAAAAAAAAAAAGGCCAAATGTGTGACAATTCCCACTGACTAGTAAGACCATTACTCATCTAAGTATATAAGCTGTCAAAATTTCATCCAATATTAACAATCCCATATAAACAAACACGGTAACTTAAATTTCAAACATCTGTGAAACACCTGATTTTCTGTTTTAGAAAAGAGGGTGAAATTAATGAATAACTGATGTGGGTATTCAGGGGAAATACAATTAAAAACAAATCTACAAACCGAGAAAATATTTCCATGATGTAGAGAAAGAAAACAGTTTTATTACTGAATATGCATTAAACCAGAAAGTGATACCCATCACAAACAATCCTCTAAGTGACTGCAATAATGGAAAGAAATCTCATCCTTCTGTATAAAGTCAAGCAGATACAACCAATTGTATGCATGTTCTCAGGATAATCAACAGTTCTCAAGTGAGAGGACGTGAGGGCACCATTGGTCACACAGAGTACATCCTAATTTTACCTACTAATTTTACCTACTAATCTGTGTTAGTTTATTGGCTTTATCCAGAAGAACAAACTCATACATTCATGACAGGAGGTAGTTTTGCAACTAGGAGTAAGGGGCCACCAAAGTGAGGCTCCTACAGTCTCCCCTAGAACTGGGAGATAGGGATATTATCTCCCTTGGTGTTTACATTTCAAAGAGATGACACCAAGGTCTTTTGACTTTGTTCTGTCATAAAGCCAAGAAAAGACCTAGTTTTCAAAAAGATTTATATACATGTCAAAAGATTTATATACATTTCAAAAAGAGAAAGTATGTATGATGACAGGTTAAAACATTTTTTAAGTTTTTATTTCAATTCCAGTTAGTTAGCATACAGTGTTGTATTTATTTCAGGTGTACGATAGAGTGATTCAACAATTCAGTATATTACTCAGTGCTCATTCCACTCACCCCTCCCCTCCCCTCTGGTAATCATCAGTTTGTTCTCTATAGTTAAGAGTCTGTTTTATGGTTTGCCTCTCTCTTTTGCTTTCCCTTTGTTCATTTGTTTCTTAAATTCCACATAAGTGAAGTCATATGGTATTTGTCTTTCTCTGACTTCTTTCACTTAACACTATACTCTCTAGATCCATCCATGTTGTTGCAAATGGTAAGATTTCATTCTTCTTATGGCTGAATAATATTCCATTATATATCTAGATAGGGAGATAGATAGATACATACCACTTCTTTATCCGTTCATCAAACCATGGACACTTTGGATACTTCCATAATTTGGCTATTGTAAATAATGCTGCTCTAAACATTGGGGTGAACATATCCCTTTGAATTAGTATTTTTGTATTCTTTAGGTAAATCTGGTATGAGATTACTGGATCATAAGGTAGTTCTGTTTTAACTTTTTGAGGAAACTCCATACTGTTTTCCACAGTGGCTACACTAGTTTGCATACCCATCAACAGTGTACCTATGTTCCTTTTGTTCCCCATCTTCATCAACAACTGTCATTTCTTGTGTCATTGATGTTAGCCATTCTGACAGGTGTGAAGTGATAGCTCACTATGGTTTTGATTTCCGTGATGATCCGTGATGATGAACATCTTTTCACGTGTCTGTTGACCATCTGGACGTCTTCTTTGGAGAAATGTCTGCTCGTGTCTTCTGCCCATTTCTTAAATTGGTTTATTTGTGTTTTGGGTGTTGATTTTTTGAAAGTTCTTTATAGGGCGCCTGGGTGGCTCAGTGGGTTAAAGCCTCTGCCTTCGGCTCAGGTCATGATCTCAGGGTCCTGGGATCGAGCTCCGCATCGGGCTCTCTGCTCGGCAAGCAGCCTGCTTTCCTTCCTCTCTCTCTGCCTGCCTCTCTTCCTACTTGTGATCTTTCTCGGTCGAATAAATAAGTAAAATCTTAAAAAAAAAAAAAGTTCTTTATATATTTTGGACATTAGGCCTTTATCAGGTAGGTCATTAGCAAATATCTTCTCTCATTCAGTAATTCTCATTCAGCCCATTAATTTTGTTGACTATTTCCTTTGCTGTGAAGAAGTTTTTATTTTGTTATATTCCCAAATAGTTTATTTTTGCTTTTCTTTCCCTTGCCTCAGGAGACATATTTAGAAAAAACATGCTATGGCTGACATCACAGAGGATATTGCCTTTGTTCTTTTCTAGGATTTTTGTGGTATCAGGTCTTGGATTTGGGTCTTTAGTCCATTTTGGACTTATTTTTGTGTATGGTAGAAGAAAGCGGTCCAATTTCTTTTTTTGCATGTTGCTATCCAGTATTCTCAACATCATTTGTTGAAGATGCTGTTCTTTTCCCATTGAATATTCTTTCCTACTTTGTTGAGGATTAATCTGCCATATACTTATAGGTTCATTTCTAGGTTTTCTATTCTGTTCCATTGATCTATATGCTTATTTTCAGTACCATACTGTTTTGATTACTACAGATATGTAACATAGCTTGAAGTCTGAAACTGTGATGCCTCCAGCTTTGCTTTTCTTTTTCAAGATTGCTTGGGCTATTCAGAGTCTTTTGTGGTTCCATACAAATATATTAATTGTTTCTTCTAGTTCTGTGAAAAATGCTGTTGGTATTTTGATAGGGATTGCATTCAACATAGATCGCCTTGTATAGTATAAACATTTTAACAATACTTGTTCTTCCAATCCACAAGCATGGAATATCTTTCCATTTCTTTGTGTCATCTTCCATTTCTTTCATCAATGTTTTATAGTTTTCAGAGTACAGGTCTTTTACTTTTTGATAGGTTTGCCCCGAGGTTTCTTATTATTTTTGCCGCAGTTGTAAATGGGATTGTTTTCCCAATTTTTCCTTCTGCTGCTTCATTGTTGATGTATAGAAATGCAACAGATTTGTGTATATTGATGCTATACCCTACGACTTTACTGAAGTCATTCAATTATCATAGTTTTTTGGTGGACTCCTTCAGGTTTTCTATATATAGTACCATGTCATCTGCAGAGTGGAAGTTTTATTTCTTCCTTACAGATCTGGATGCCTTTTCTTTTTGTGTCTGATTGCTGTGGCTAGGATTTTCAGTACTACACTGAATAAAAGTCGTAATAGTGGACATCTTGTCTTGTTCCTGACCTTAGGGGAAAGTTCTCAGTTTTTCCCCATTAAGGATGATATTAGTTGTGGGTGTTTTATATGTGGCCTTTATTATGATGAAGCATGTTCCCTCTAAACTTACCTTGTTGAGGATTTTGGTCATGAATTGGTGTTATACTTTGTCAAATGCTTTTTCTGCACCTATTGAAATGATCATATAGCTCTTATCCTTCCTCTTATTGATGTGATATATCACACTGATTGACTTTGAACCATCCTTGTATCCCGGGGACAAATCCCACTTGATTCTGGTGAATGATTTTTTAAAAAATATATTGTTGAATTTGGTTTGCAGTATTTTACTGCAGATTTTTGCATCTATGTTCATTAAGGATAATGGTCTATAGTTCTCATTCTTAGTGGTGTCTTTATCCAGTTTGGGTATCAGAATAATGCTGGACTCACAGAATGAATTTGGAAGTTCTCCTACCTTTTCTATTTTTTAAAATGGTTTGAGAAGAATAGTTATTAACTCGTCTTTAAATGTTTGGTAGAAATCACCTGTGAAGCCATCTGGTCCTGGACTTTTGTTTATTGGGAGTTTTTGATTACTGATTTTAATTTCTTTGCTCGTTATCATTCTGTTGAAATTTTCTATATTCCTGTTTCAGTTTTCGTAGGGTATATATTTCTAGGAATTTACCCATTTCTACTTGGTGGTCCAATTTGTTGGCATATAGTTTTTCATAATATTCTCTTATAATTGTTTGTATTTCTGGGGTGTTGGTTGTTACTTCTCCTCTCTCATTTGTGATTTTATTTGGGTCCTTCCCCTTTTTTACAAGTTTTCTGAAGTATTTCTAAAGTAAATGCTCTGAGAAAATGAGGAAGTCTCATCCCTTGTTTTCATCTAAAAGAATAAAGTCTCTTGCTTTTAATTTGTGTTTGTCCTTATAGGTAGCATAACATACACAGAAAGTCCACCTTTCCCAGCTGCCAAAAGGAACAGTAAGGACACCTGATGAGGAGATGAACAGCCTCTGTGAGGCCAAAGCAAATCTCTGGCTTCGTAAGTTGGATCAAATCACTTAGATTTTCTGGGCCTTAACTTTCTGCACATAAAGTGAAGAAGATATTAATTCTGACCTCATAGGTCTGCCACAGAGATTAAATTAAATATAAAACATTAAATGCACATGAAGTGCTTCATAAACCATAAGGCCCTATACTGGTAAGCAGTTGCCGTTTATGTGTGCCCCCAGCAAGCCTAGGTCTGTGTCCTCGCAAAACCCTCTGGTTATTTCCTGTTGTACAAAATCCCACTACCAGAGACTTATTTTTTATCCCCTGAAAATGCAGATGCTCTCAGACAACTAACACATTAGTATCACGTTCAAATCAATGAGAGTGTGTTTACCCTCTATAAGCTCCAGAGAGCAGGCTATGTGGAGTTCAAAGCCACAATGGGCTGCTGGGTCTTTTAGCAGGAGAGAGGAATGGGGAGTTGTGTCAAAAATATCACAAGGACTGTAGTCCTCCCCCAAAGGGCCTATAGAAAAATGATTGGGAGTTAAAAACTTCCATCATTCTGGCAGGTTATTTCCTCTTCTGAGGGGAAGACCCAGGAATACACATTTCAAAACATTCCCGTTGTTCAAATTGTCTCTATCCAAATTATGAAGTTTTCTATTTCCATTGTTTCTGAATCCTGAAATTAGAGTTCATTAAGAGTGGTGTAATTATAATATCATGTATGAAAGGGAACCAAAAGATTATCCAATGCTCAGGAAAGGATGTTGTTGCTGTTTTATTTGGCTTGAGAAGAACATATATAGTTTTCACAGATGTGTGGCTTTAATAAGAGTCTGTTTCTCAGAAAAGCTAAGAAATTACTCTAGGCACCACAGTGTGACTTTCCTTTTAAAAACCCTGAATACACCCCATAAAAGTAAAGCATTAGCCTAGAGCTGAAAAGCTCAAAGAAGGTAAATTTAGAGCAAGGTGTTTCTGGCATAGGGCTCTATTCCAAAACACACCAGGAGGTTTGCCAACATGTGGAAAACTTGTCATATGGAAACAGAGGGAAGTATTCAATGACATAGTAATCCAATTTTTATATGTTCTATTAGATAAGGGGCTATGGGAATCAAGTTTTACAAATATAACTTATTGCATCATTCTATCTAACATGGAGCATACTACATGCACACGTGTGCTCACACATACTAATACCCAAGGTAGAAAAGAGAAAAGTGTAAATAGTCCTGATCGGTAACCACTACAAAGAGATACGTGTGGTTGAACTTTAAAATAATAAGCCAACAATAGCTGACATTTATAAATTTTTTTTTTTAATTTATTTGACAGAGAGAGAGATCACAAGTAGACAGAGAGGCAGGCAGAGAGAGAGAGAGGGAAGCAGGCTTGCCACTGAGCAGAAAGCCCGATGCGGGACTCGATCCCAGGACCCTGAGATCATGACCTGAGCCGAAGGCAGCGGCTTAACCCACTGAGCCACCCAGGCGCCCATAGCTGACATTTATAGATGTCTAAAGGATCAGGCACTATTCCATGGGCTTTGCATATATTAATTCATTTAGTCCTTACAGCAATCCTCTGAAGTGAGTATTATTATAACTCCATTTTAAAGAGAAGGAAGTGAAACAGAAAGGTCAAGTACTTTCCTGAGTTTGCACAGCCAGTTAGGGTAGAGTTGAGACTCCTACTCAGGCAGTCTGGCTGCAGAGTCCAGGGTTCTTTAGCACAACAATGCATTTCTTCTCAGAAATCTTACAAACAGACATTTTTGTGCTAGTACTTACGTTCTAATTCACATCTTCATTTTCTGTCCTAGGTGGTTCAGAGCATAACCCTCTTCGGTTCCACACACAGCCTGTTCACTCAGTAAAATTATACATCCAATCAGTAAGTTGCTTTATCTGCATAGTAGGATATAAGACAATTTCATTTTTTTAGTTACCAAACTAAAGTTATTAATTTACTCTAATATAGTTTTTGTAATTTCATTTTAATGTGCTTTTGATACTGACAAAATATCACCAAACTTCTTTAAATAAATTGACTAGATTAACAATTTAGGCTGAAGGCAATTATTTACCTTTTATCAAAGTAGCTCATTCCTAAATGATGCTAAGAACAAGCAATAATTAAAACTGCAGTGATTTCAGCATCATTGATGTGCTTATTTTAAATTTTTTATATTAAATAATATCACTGAGTAAACATGTATCTTACAATTTATTCCACTCTGACTTTTGATCCCCTGTTCTATTCCTGGGTCAATATAATACTGGCTCAAATTTAAAGGGGAAAAACGAGGTGCCTGGGTGTCTCAGTCAGCTAAGGGTCTGCCTTTAGCTCAGGTCATGACCCTGGGGTCCTGCCTGAGCCCTGCATGAGGCTCTCTACTTGGCGGGGAGCCTGCTTCTCCCTTTCCCCTGTCTTGCTCATGCTCTCTCTTGCTGCTCTCCCCACTCCTTTTAAATAAGTAAATGAAATCTTTTTTAAAAATTCAAAAAAAAAAAAAAAGGAGAAAAAATATTTACTCTTCTGAATGGAGATTTAAAAATCTCCCTTCTGGGGCGCCTGGGTGGCTCAGCGGGTTAAAGCCTCTGCCTTCAGCTCGGGTCATGATCCCAGGGTCCTGGGATCGAGCCCCACATCGGGCTCTCTGCTTAGCGGGGAGCCTGCTTCCTCCTCTCTCTCTCTCTGCCTGCCTCTCTGCCTACTTGTGACCTCTATCTGTCAAATAAATAAATCTTTAAAAAAAAAAAAAAATCTCCCTTCTTTTATTTTTTTGTAAGTAGGTTCCATGCTGGTCTTGAACCCAACTCCTTAAGATTAAGACCTGGGGCACCTGGGTGGCTCAGTAGGTTAAGCCGCTGCCTTTGGCTTAGGTCATGATCTTGGGGTGCTGGCATTAAGTCCCGCATTGGGCTCCCTGCTCAGCAGGGAGCCTGCTTCCCTCTCTCTCTCTCTCTCTCTCTCTGCCTGCCTCTCTATCTACTTGTGATCTCTCTCTGTAAAATAAATAAATAAAATCTTTAAAAAAAAAAAAAAAAAAGATTAAGACCTGAGCTGAGATCAAGAGTCAGACACTTAACGGACTATGCCACCCAGGTGCCCCTGTAAATCTCCATTTTGTAATACTCAACGATCATTCATGGTTAAAAATAATAAGTAAGTCAGGAATATAAGGCATTACCTTTAGTCAGGTAAGAAGTATTTACTATTTAAGTCAGGAGCTAAACAAGGATGTCTGCTACTGTCACTCCTCAGGGTTGTTCTGAAGGCCCAAGGCAATGAACAGGAAAAGAAAAACTAATGAGAGAAATAATCCTGGGAAAGAAAAAGACAAAAATCATCACCTTCAAATAATATGATTTTCTTCCTATACAGTCCAAGACTGGCAATTTCCCTATTTTTCATCATTGTCCTGGTAGTGTTGTTTCTAATTTCTTAGAGATTTCCTCAATTTTATCTTCCATCATTGTTTTAATTTCCAGGAGCTTTTCTTCTTCTCTAATGTTCCCCCCTTTTGCCCTTACCCTACTTCTTTTAAAAACTCAATCTCCTCTCATATCTTTGTCAATATTAGAACAGTTTGGGGTTTTTCCAATAATTTTTTATGTTCCTTGGATTTTTCTATTTCCTATGAATTTCCTTCTCCCTTGCCCTTCCCCCTTCGCTCTGGGCCTGTGTTTTTCATTCTAAAGACTCATCTCAAATGCCTGGTGATCTTGATGGATCCATTCATATTTAAAAATCACAATGGAAAGCTCTTGGGTGGGGGCAGAGTTTGCGGACTTCTGCACTTTACTGCAGGCCAACCAAACAAGAAACTCACCATTTTTCTGGGTCACCCACAAGTCACTGAAGATCTTTCTCTTGGGCTCATTTCTTTCTCACATCTTCTATTTAAGTATTAATTTGACTTGTAGAGATACTAATGCCAAGCAGGAAAGAAGAAATAATGCATTCTTCATTCAATACGCAGATCTTCACTCAATGATCTCTTTTCTGGATGTGCCCCCAACCCCGTCTTCAGCTGTGCCCAGTTGCCCTGAGACCATATCCTGCCTGGTTCAACTTCTCTATAGAGTAGAAGAATCCGGCTGCACAAGGTGAGAGACTTTTATATACTTCATCTCCCCAAATTTTCTTGACATCTCTTATTTATTATGTTATCCTTTCCATTGTAATCATATCCCGGTTTAAGAAAGGAGTGGAGACAAATCCCTTTGTCACTCTGCCATGTTTAACCAACAATCCATGCTTGAGTATGAGTTCAAGGAGCCAATTTCCAGCTTTATCCTACAGCAATTCCTCCATATGAATGGGTTATGAGTTTTGGAATACCAGAAGCTCAAACCCACATTACTGTGAGGTAGCCAAGAATGAAAGATGTAGCACCTAATAGTGTTAAATTCTGAGACATCATTGCAGCCATTGCAGAAACTCTAGCAAAGTTATCAACAGGAGCAGTAATAAGCCTGCTCTGGGAAACAGGCCAAAAGAGGGAATTTCAAGGCCAGGTGTTCTTGAATCTCTGCACCTCAATTAAAGCTCTTTAATTTACCCTTATTTCACTGAATTGCAGATTCTTGCCCTAAAGATTAGAAACCAGACAGGATCATCCTACAGAGAAGGACGAGAAATCCAAAGCTTTTCTCTAAATCTATTATAATAACGGGTCAGTTTGATGACACCCAAAGCCCTATGCTTAGTTTATGTGTTTTGGATAGAAGTAAAAATCTTAAAACTTTAAGGATTTTTAAATAGAGGCCCAGAGATTACCCTAACTCTAGTCAATCACAACTAGATGAAAGGGACAGCTTTAACTATGAGAGAACACAGAGGAGAAAGTAGTTGGGGTTACCAACTTTGGGGGTAGCACAAAGCTTACAAGTCAATCACAGAAAATCAAAAACACTCCCTCTGGTCATTTTCACCTTCCTTGAATGTGTTATTGGAATTATATGGTCGTTAGCTTCCACCGTAGAAGTGGCTGGGACCCAGACAATTATTCCTAGATCTCTAGAAGTAAAGTAAGGAGGATTCAGATAATATATAGTTGCACTAAATCAATATTTGTTGGCAGTACATCTAAAATCAAGCTTCCCAGTAGACGAAATTCAGACTGCAAAGAAAAGACTAACTGCTACCCAGAAAACCCTTCAAAGTTCTGTACATAATTCAATATGATATTTTATAACAAAACAGAAGTCACTGCAGGGTTCCTTAAATATCAAAATACTCCAGAGTAAATAATAAAGAATTCAAAGTATAAAGCCTGAAGCAAATAGGATTTTACAGTAATCATCTATTTCACAGGAGTGAATAAGACACCCCTGAAGCTCCTTCTGTGGGGAGTTAGGAAAGAAAAAGGAAACTGTCCTTTAGTCAGTAAGACAGGACAGAGTAAAACATACCATCAGCAACAGAAAACACCCACAATTGACAGAAACATAAGGCTTACACAAATAAACATTAATCAACACTACATGTTAATCCTATGTGTGAGAAGTATTAAGGAAGATGGTGAGCGCTTCTGTATGATGAAATGTTTGCCTTTGGCCTCCATTGTTAAGATCTGAAAATGAGAGCTTTCCTGTCTTGTATCCCCCTTCCACTAACAGGTGGTCAACCTACACATAATTCCTTAAGATTAATTCGATCTCAACTGTGGCATATTGTCCTCTTGAGTTACTTTTCTCTTTTTCCTGTTCCTGACAGTAAACTGAGGCTTATCTAGTATTCAGACTGCTACATGATTGCTCCATAGGCCACTGAAAGTCCTGGAAGAATCTCTGGTTATTACGAACATTGTTGTCTTAGCTGGATGGGTAATAGCAGCAGCCACACAAACCAATTTTAAATGGAATATATAGATATTATCCTGTCAAAAGTCAACAAAGGGGGCGCCTGGGTGGCTCAGTGGTTTGGGCTGCTGCCTTCGGCTCAGGTCATGATCTCAGGGTCCTGGGATCGAGTCCCGCATGAGTCCCGCATTGGGCTCTCTGCTCGGCAGGGAGCCTGCTTCCCTCTCACTCTCTCTGCCTGCCTCTCTGCCTACTTGTATCTCTCTCTGTCAAATAAATAAATAAAATCTTTAAAAAAAAAAGTCAACAAAGATACACTGATGTTATTTACCTGTGGAAGAAGGCCATCTTTTTACCTCATTCATTTTCAGCTTAATGTAACCTGGAAAAACCTAATGTGGTGCTTAATAAATAAGATGGGAAGTAGGACTTTCATTAGAAAACAAAACAGAAAGATAGAAAGCAGGATATATTTCTCTCTGAAATTCTGTTGAAGAAACATTGTAGCCAATGCCTACTATTCTTTTAGATCTGCTTGGTGATATTGCTATCATTTTTCTGATTTATTTTCATATAGTAACAGACATAAATCTGACTTTCATAACAGTTCGTCTTGCTAATAAATGAAACATCTCTCTTCTTTCTCTTTCTTGCACTCTAAGAGGAGGGGAGTTTCTTCCCAAATTATATGATAATGATAGCTTAAATGAGTTTCCCCCTCAAGCAGACCCTGAGCCAACAATTTGGCTACAAGTGATTTATTCAGGACATGCTATTCAAAGAGACAGTGAGAAAGACAGTGAGGAGGAGGATTGGAAAGGAGAGCAAGTCAAGCAAAGGTTATGTTACAGGGAGGAAGTCCTAGGCCTGGCCTGATCCTGAGGGTAGATCATAAGCAGAAATTACACCTCCCTGTTTCTTAGTCTGGAATCAGACAGGTGAGCTTTTGTACTCCATCACCCAGTTGTTGGTTGCTGGTGCCCAGAAGGATGGGGAGGGACACCTCTAGGTTCCTTCACCTCTCTGTTCTGACTCCATGAGCAATCCTGTGAAGGTATAGGAGTGGATTGTTAGCAGGGTCAAACTGGAAAGCTGGACCTCTAGGCAGAGAACTGTGTATCTTCTGGAAAGGGTATTCATGCCATATTATTTTAACCTGGAACAGAAATTTTCTCTTCTTACATTACTATTTATGATCTATATCCTATTCATAATGTCCTTTTGAGGACCCCTACTTTTGAGATCTGCCCCTTGATAGTCTCTAAACTCTAAGTCTTTCTCTTACGCTGCATCATCTCTGATTCTGCAACATAAAGGATTTTTATCATTAGCCTGTGTCAAGGGACACCAGCCAAGACATTCCCTAATCTGAGGGTGAGGGGCCAGTTGGGCCACCTGAGAATGAAAGCTCTTTAGATGCTTTACTTGAAGTAGGACTGAGAGGGAAGAAGATGACTGGAGATGTGTCCATGGTCTTCAAGCTAGCCCAGGGCCAGAAGCACCTAACCTGTGTATTGCTGAGCATGGAGAGAATCCAGATAGCTTCACAAAGCTCTCAGAGAGACTTCTCTGCCTGACTCCCAGAGTGCTAGCTTAGGGCCCATGTGGGTTCAGGGTTGGTAGGGAAGATAGGACAGAAGGAAGAGTGAGTCTTCCTCCCTAATTACCAGGAACCATAATTCCATCAGGAATGGAAAAGATCCAAGGATGCTGGCCTCTGGGGCACAGTTTGATATTTAATGTCCATATTTCATTCTTTGTTTTTTAAAATGAGTCAAATAATAAGAACCAAATTATATATTTACTTCACTTCAACTAAGTAGAAAAGTCTTCCCACCCTGCTTTTATTTCCCTTATAAAAATCTTTCAAGAAAAGGTAATGATTATTGTTTTATTATGTGTTTATAAAATCTAGGAAAAACTTACAAATGAAGATAACACTTAAGAATGATGAATTATTTAGTAGATCTTTGCTTGAACTCTGAAATCTGATCAAAGAGAAACTTCTGATACTTATTCTATTAATTATGAATGGCAAAACTTCATGCTTTCTGCTAAGAGTATTAAATGTCACAAATCAGCCCAATTCCCCTTGATCTTTTTCCTCTACGTGGTGGTGGGTAGGGAAACTCTCCCTACTCTGAGTTCAGCTCATGCACCTCACAACACTGGTTAAGGTGACGCTCATCTCACCTGGTAAAGGGCTGGCCCAAATTCTTCCCAGCCTTCAGGCCAGTTGAATTGCACCTCTTTGAAGCACACCTCCCAGGTTTTTCCCATTGAAATTAATATTTCCCTCCAATGATTCTTTGGCATCTCTATGATCTCACCTTTATACTCTAATCGGTGTAGTTAGCTGTTTTCCCAACTATCACAATAGATTTTAAATTCCTGTTCATTTTGGCATTTCCATTGCACCCAGAGAAAGGCTTTACATATAGATCTTAATAGATGTTAAGTTGAACTTGCTTATTGCAAAGAATATTTTGGGGGCACCTGGGTAATCAGGCAGTTGAGCATCCAACTCTTGATCTCAACTCAGATCTTGATCCCAGGGTCATGAGTTCAAGCCCCACATTGGGGTCCATGCTGGAGACTACTTAAAAAATAATAATAGGGGCACCTGGGTGGCCCAGTGGGTTAAGCCTCTGCCTTCAGCTCAGGTCCTGGTCTTGGGGTCCTGGGATCAAGCCTGTATTGGGCTCTCTGCTCAGCGGGGAGCCTGCTTTCCCCTCTCTCTGCCTGCCTCTCTGCCTACTTGTGATCTCTCTCTCTGTCAAACAGATAAATAAAATCTTTTAAAATAATAGTAATAAATATAAATAAATATTTTGAGTGTACAACGTGCTGGAAAAATGTGTATAAAAAGATGAAAACAATAGTTCTTGAGCTTCTGGTCAAGGTTTAAAGATGACCATTTAAAAAAATTGCAACAGGTTTTTATTTTTTTTTTTAATATTTTATTTATTTGACAGAGAGAAATCACAACTAGGCAGAGAGGCAGGCAGAGAGAGAAGGGGAAGAAGGCTCCCCGTGGAGCAGAGAGCCCAACGTGGGGCTCAATCCCAGGACCCCGGGACCATGACCTGAGCCGAAGGCAGAGGCCCCAACCCACTGAGCCACCCAGGCACCCCGCAACAGGTTTTATTATACTATACGCGACTATGAAAAAACTATAAAAAGAATTGAGTACAAAGTGCCACGGAGTATCACAACTGCCTACAAGAAGGGTAGAAGGCATCCTCTCCACTAAATATAAGGAAGATGAGGTTGATGGACGTCACATGGTGCCATGGTGGGTCAGGACTTGAACAGTGTTCATCAGGCTCCTAGACCAACACTCTTTCTACTCATGGTGGGAATTCGACCTTAGGCAAGGAATGGAAGGCTTCCTCTTGGATGAGAGTACATAACATGGCCCAAGACTCAGTTTGCCCAGCATGTGTATAGGAAAACAAGAACCCAGTTTCTGGATGTAGTCAAGCTTAACCTCAAATGTGGCCAGAGTAACCAGTCCTAAAAGATCCCATGAAAGAAATACATGGACATGAGATCCCACTAATATTGATTACTATGAGTTCCTGTTAATGCGATTCTCTTTTTTAAAAAGGGCAAATGCTCGTATTATTTTAAGATACTAAGCTAATTTGTACTCAGTTATTCTAAGATAGCGTTTTTGCTCTAGTGGAAGAACCATGATGTTGATGAAAATCCTAGGTAGTGGGGCCCTGGGTGGCTCAGTGGGTTAAGCCTCTGCCTTCGGCTCAGGTCATGATCCCAGGGTCCTGGGATCGAGCCCCGTATCAGGCTCTCTACTCAGCGGGGAGCCAGCTTCCTCCTTTCTCTCTGCCTGTCTCTCTGCCTACTTGTGATCTGTCTGTCAAATAAATAAATAAAATTTTTTAAAAAGGAAAAAGAAAAAAAAGTTTGTTTCAAGATTTATGTGAGCAATTAAAAGCCCTGAGAGACTAACAAAATACAGGTCCTAAATATATTAAGGGAAGCAAATATGGAATATTTGGGAAAGCAGAAATATATGGGTAACTTTTAGGACTTCACAGTGAAGAAGAGCAAAGTAAATTATATTCTAAGTAGAAAAATTACACAAAAACTAAGACTCTTCCTCCAAACATCAGGGTGGAGAAAAGTGAGTAGGGGGAGAAAAATAACTACATAGGAAAAGATGAGTTTGTTCACCATCACTGAGTAGTTTTCCATGAATTCACCTTCAGTAAATGAAGTCGGACTGCTACAGAGCTCATGGCATCAAAGGACCAGTGTTATTCCCTTCATAACTCTTTCCATGGTGTTTCATTCTACAAACCTTAAGAGGGCTCTTCTTCCTGTTTAAATGGCAGATTATGATTTGGTACCTCTCCCGTGGCAACTTAAGAGAAAAGAGCTGTTACACACTACAGACTCACACAAGCACTGATCTATCTCAACCTCCTTGTGAGTCTGAAGAATTAGTCACTGTGGATCTTCATTACAACACAGCTAATGAGTAAATAAAATCAAGAGGGAAAAGGGTAATTTGGTTAAATATGCACTAGGGATGGAAAAACAGACAGGAACATTAATCCTACTTACAGGGTTTGGCTCAAATCAAGTCACATCTTGACTAGTTATCAGCTGCTATTAAACATAATCATCACAGTTTTCACTATAAAACCCTTCAGCTTGGTAAGATGCTGGGAAAACCAGGATATAAGTGTATTTAGGTACCAGCACCAGTTTTCAGTAAAATTCACAGTAAAGGAAAGTCCATTATAGGTTTCTCCATAGGCCTTTGTCTAAATGGAAAATCAACCACCATAATCAACAAAGATGGGTTGATCCTATTGCAACTTCAAAGCTTTTAGTGGGTGTTCTTTAGCAACTTCCTCCTGCTTGGTCTAAAGTCAAAGGTCATGTTCTGAGGGCAGGTGTGTTCAGCAAGAAAAGAGCTGTGTGACATGCTCTGTATAGAAAATTCTCAGCAGCATGAAATTCAATGTTTTATAACCCTGAAGTGCAATGAATGCATTCTAGGCAGTGAAGGAACAGTTTATCAGCAATTTCTTTAATAAATATTAGCCTCGTAAAAATTTGAGAATACCAAACCAAATCAACACATACTTTTTCTTTTAAAAATGATTCATTTATATATTTGAAAGAGAGAGGTGCACTAGCAGGGGGAAAGGCAGAGAGAAACAGAAGGAATCTCAAGCAGATTCCCTACTGAGCATGGAGCCAACCCTGGGGCTCAATTCCAAGTCCATGAGATCATGACCTAAGCCAAAATCAAGAGTTAGATGCTCAACTGAGACTCCCAGGCACCCCTCAACACATACTTTTCAAATTCTTCTGTAAAAGACATAAACATCAGCTGTCTGCTGGGTTGGACCCAGGAGGAGCTGGCAGCCATGTAGGAAAAGGCAAAATAGAAACGTTGGCATGTGTCTTCAAAGCACTGCATTTCTATGCTCTCTTTTCTCCTCAAACCTCTGATCTCATTTCCATCTTCCTTACTCTCAGCAGATGATCTTGCCTCTAAATTCACAGAGAAAAGAGAAGCCATTAAATAACCCTTACCTTCCTATGAATAAAGAAAAAAATCTTTCAAATCTACCTGCATCTGTGTCTATCCTCCCTTTTTCCTCTTTCATACTGGCAAAAATGTCCTTCTCCTCTCAAAGGCCCTTTGCTCTCTGTGTTCTCTGGACCTTCCCTTCTCAGCAACCTGTCTAGTGATTCCCTCATGTCTACTCATTTTCAAAGTGAGTTTATCTACTCCCATGACTTCAGTACATTTGTGTCTATGCATGACTTTTCTGAAGTCCTAGATTACTTTTTTGACAGCTCTACTTCAATGAACCACTGAACAGGAGCTAAATGTGTGAACTCTACATGAATACCACTGACTTACTGGTGTTTCCAACCTCAGCAACCACAGCCCTCCATTCAGTTGCTCAACCCAATTACCTGGAGAACTTGGTCACACTTCCTTGGTTCTTGCCTCCATGTCTAATAAATCACCAAGTTCCAAAATATGACTCAGATTTACTCTCTCTGATTCCACTAGCATCACCACAGAACCATCCACAACCACTGCTCACTTGGATACTGCAATGGCTTCCTAACTCATCTCCTGCATTCATTTCTGCTCGTGCCCTGCAATCCATTCTCCATATAGTAGCGTCTCTCTCCTTTTTTAGATACAAAACAAAACAGATGCCACCATTCCTCATCTCAAACCTGCTCAGTGGTTTTTCACTGCTCATGGAGCTGGCATAAGGCACATGGTTCTGCTGAGCTGTATCCATGCACCATTCCAGTCTCTTTTTGATTCCCTCCCAGTTCCCTCAGTGGCTTTCTTTGATCTTTGAATAGGCCTGGTTACTCCCATCAAGCACCAAAGAGAAAAACTCACCCTTACTGTTAACCTAACTCCTATTCCCCTTTAAGATCCAAGTTCAAATGTCTCTTCATCAGACAAAAATACTCCCCAATCCTCATTTCTCCACTCTACTCACCCACTTTAAGTTAGATTCTACTCTTGGAATGCATTCAACTTTTTATTCCTTGTGGTCACCATAATTACATTGTCATTTTTGTTCATGACTATTTCTCCTGTATTTATTAGTGCATTGTCTGGCAAAAAGTAGATGCTCACTAAATGTCTGAATTATGACATGAATGCATGTTATGAATGAAAAGCATTATGTTCCTAAGTACCATTTTTATAAATTTTTTCCTTTGCCTTTTGTTTTCTTTTTTGAGAGAGAGAGTGCATATGTGCCCTGGTAAAAGGGGGGCATCAAGGGGGAGAGAAGGAGAATCTTAAACAGGCTCCAACCTTAGCACAGAGCTTGATGCAGGGCTTGATCTCATGACCCTGAGATCACGACCTGAACTGAAATCAAGAGTTGGACGCTTAACAGACTGAGCCACCTAGGCACCCCCATTTTTATAAATTTTATTATCAAGTAGGAATTCACTCAAAAAACCCTCAAATAGTGATTTGAAATAGGAGTAAAGCATATGTGTGTGTATATAAATACACATACATATATATACACACAAATAAAGAATATATGTATATGTACATATGTGTATATATCTGTATATACATATGTGTACATTATATATGTTATATATATTATTTTATATACATATATGATGTATAATGTATAATATATGTGTGTGTATATCCGCATCCATCCTATTCTTATTAAGAACCATTCCTTTTATTAAACCCATGCCAAGTTGCATCAGAAATTAGTGGTGTGAGCAGCAAAGTGAAGTTCTGCATTTCCTGGTACAGATAGAGAGCTTAGGGCTTCCTATCAGGTGATAAACGTACTGGGAATTTCCCTTACTCAGTAACTAAATGCCTGCATTGTGTGCCAGTCCATATGAGATAGCGAACAATGCCCTGTATGGTTCTGGGAAGCTGCTTTTTCTTCCTGTGATCAGCCTTTTGATCAATCAAAAATAAAGACAGTCTCTATCACACACTTTCCTGCCTTAAAGAGTAGAAAGAACATTGGTGGATTTCTCTAATTCATCATAGCAATTTATCTCAGTGTGTAGACCCCAGACGACCTGCCTCAAAATAACAAGTAAAGCAGGTATAAAAGAAAGTTCTCACATTCCTCCAAACATCTATGGGTGTTTGTGGAATCTTAACAAATTTGCAAGTGATTCTATGCCTTTAGAAATTTGAGAGTAAGCGACCTAGAGATTGTCAGTCCCTGCAGAAAGGGATATACAAATTTTTATTTCAGCTGAACAACTTCTCAGTTCAGTTTCTTTTGACCCATCTTTTGACCCATTAAAACAAAATCATTTAAGAACCATAGAGGACACACCTACAGCAAACACATCTCCAAAGGCAAGGGAAAAAAAGCAAAAATGAACTATTAGAATTTCATTAGGACAAAAAGCTTTTGCACAGCAAAGGAAACAGTCAAAAAAACTGAAAGCAACCTATGGAATGGGAGAAGATATTCACAAATGTCTTATATAAGGGGCTTGTATCCATAAAGAACTTAATCAAACTCAACACCCCAAAAAACAAAAACTCTAGTCAAAAAATGGGCAGAGGATATGAACAGATGTTTTTCCAAAGAAGACATACGAATGGCTGACAGACATATGAAAAAATCTTCAACATCACTCATTATTAGGGAAATAAAAATCAAAACCACAATGAGATACCACCTCATACCAGTCAGAATGGTTAAAACTATCAACTCTGGAAATAAGAGATATTGACAAGGATGTGGAGAAAGGGGAACCATCTTACACTGTTGGTGGGAATGCAAACTGGTACAGCCACTCTGGACAACAGTATGGAGGTTCCTCAAGAAGTTAAAAATAGAGCTACCCTACAATCCAGCAATTGAACTTCTAGCTATTTATCCAAAAGATACATAGTGAAGGGGCACCTGCACCCCAAGGTTTATAGCAGCAATATCCACAAAGGCCAAAATATGGAAAGAGTCCAGATATCCATCAACAGATGAACGGATAAAAAAGATGTGGTATACACACAAACATACACACAAGGAATATTACTCAGCCATCAAAAAGAATGAAACCTTGCTATTTGCAACAATGCGGATAGAACTGGACGGTATTAAGTTGAGCGACATAAGTCAGTCAGAGAAAGACAAATACCATACGATTTCACTCCTATGTGGAACATAAGAAACAAAACAGATGAACATAGGGGAAGGGAAGGAAAAAAAATAAGATTAAAACAGAGAGGGAGACAAGCTATGAGAAACTCTTAACTACAGGAAACAAACTGAAGGTTGCTGGAGGAGAGGTGGGTAGGGCTATGGGGTAATTGGGTGATGGGCATTAAGGAGGGCATGTGATGTGATGAGCACTGGGTGTTACATGCAACTGATGAATCACTAAATTCTACTCCTAGAACTAATAATATAGTATATGCTAACTAATTAGAATTTAAATAAATTTTTAAAAGAACCTCAGAAGTATAAAAGGCAGCTTACTCTAGGTTACAATTTGGGTTTTTTAGAAAGAAAAATATAACATTTTCCACCTGCCATGTTAGACCTAATCCCATTAATGAGAGTATTGAGATGAAAGACAGGGAGCAGCTGGGACATGGGGCTGACCACTACCTAGAGAAGGAAATATGGTGGTAGGGCACGAAGGAAGTGTAGCTCAGCAGGCAGGATAGAGAACCCTTCAGAAAGGATAAAACCTAAAGCAACAGGAAGTGATACAGAAGAATCTATGGTCCCAAGAAATAGAAAAGCTTAGTGACAGGAAATGGCAAGCAGGAACTATTTGGAGATGCAGATAGAAAAAACAGGCAGAGAGGGGCACCTGCATGGCTCAGTCTGTAATCTGCCTGCTCTTGATTTAGACTCCCGTCATGATCCCAGGATCCTGGTATCCAGCCCGTGGGTGGGCTCACACTCAGCAGTGAGTCTGCTTGAGGATTCTCCCTCTCCCTCTGTCCCCCTGTCCTCAAAGGTGCATGCAAGCTCTCTCTCAATAAAATAAATAAATCTTTTTAAAAAAGAATGAAAGAAAAATGGGCAGGGAGTCAATGCAGAAGGACATGGTGTCACATTATATTTATAAGAGAATCTACTACTGGCCCTTTATCTCAAGCAGCCCTCAAGAACACCTGACCAGAAGCATATAAAAGTTCTGCCTAAGGAGCTAACCTACATGAATTTTGTAGAGTAGCAAGCTAATCAACTTACACAAAATGCGTGAGTTCATCAGCTGAGTTGTAGATTGTCACAAGGTGGTTTATTGACAGCTTAAGTAAACATTTATTTACCTATAATAAACATAGTTACAGACTGTGCAAGCACATTCAGTATCTTATAACAAATAAGTTTATAAGATTTGTATTTATAACAAGCTTCATGGTTAAAGGTTACATTCTTATGGGATTAAACATTAATGAATCAACATTAAAGAGAAGAAATAATTCATGATAATCAGAAACAGACCATGAATAGACTTAAACTTGAATAAGACCTTACCCATCTTTCTCCTAAGATGCTCTTTGTTGATGTACTTTAGAGGTCACTGGGACATACACGTCATACCTGTCTGTTCCTTATTTCACTAAAAGTAGTAATAACCATATGTGCTTCCTGCAAAGGTCTCTCTTCAAATACTGTTGTGACTCACAGTTGTTTTTTCTTTGTTTTTAACCAAGCCTGAATCTCAGTTTTAGGCTCAGAATGCACTCACTAATATGCACTCAGCCTTTAAGAGGACTAACAAGACCAAAGCAAGGCCCCCCATTCTTGAATTACATAGGCTCACTAGGCAAGAGGCTGAGCTCACAGGGGCAAGACAGGAAATGTAGTAGGAAATTGCTGTAAGAGGCATACAAAAAGCAAAACCACAACCCAAAGAAAAGACAAGGCTCTACACACCAGAGCTAGAATCAAAGGTAACAGTAGTGCTATGAAAAGAATTTAAGGCTGAGCCCTGAGTGTTAAACTAGAACTTAATCCCTCCCAATGTCAAGACTAGTCACTGACATGGAGACAAGGATTAATCTTAACAAAAATCAAGCAGATCCTAGCACTGTTCATCTACCTTTCAACATCTTAACCAAAGGTGGTAGGAATTAAAATATAAAATTTTAATAAATTGAGTATGTATGTCATATATATATGCACACAAACACTCAGGCACACATTTCAGGTGACAATGACCAACTGCGTGCGATAGATCCTCATCGTGCCCAGTCCGTCTCAGCCAGTACTGATCACCCATTAATCATATACGTAATGCCCAATAAAAGCCAAGCCAAGGACACTAAAAGGAATTGCCTAAGTCCCTCACTTTCCATTCAAAATTGTGCTTTGTTGCTGATACCTTTTAAGTTATATAGTTTTCAACACTGAAACTGACCTCTGGACTTACAGTCTGACCTAATTCTCTGACTTTGACCTGTCATTCTGCCATCTCCTCACACTTCTTTCAGATAAGACACCTGACCCTTTGAAATGTAATCATTTGGTTAGGCAGGCTCTAGCCTTCCACAAAGGAGATTCAGAAAGAAGAGGAGAAGAGACACAGAAAGGAATAGATACAAGATAATGGACTCAAACGGAACCTAAGACCAAGCAGGAGGGAACAGCCAGAGACATACCATAACTTCATATACCAAGAGTCTAGACAATGCCATGAGTCCATAACAGGGCTAGCATTCAACATCAGTGAAATATAGAGGCACCAAATGTTCTGATAAAAGGATGGACCAGGAAATCACACCATCAGTTGGAAGAACAGGTATGAGAGAAGTAAAACAAAACAAAACAAAACAAACCATATAAAATGGATGCTTTCCACACGTTAGCTGTATAGCAGCCATCTGCTAGCTCTTCTGGCTGCCTAGTACCATCCTATGGAATTTGCTTTGGGGAATTCATCCCTCTCTCATTCTTAATCTTGTCATTTTGGTGGGATTAGCCTTACCCCAATTTCCATGGATGAAACCAGATTGGTTTAATCCAATTACCATATCTCATCTTCCTGATTATACTGATTAACTCAGGGATGTGCGTTTAACAAAATCAAAGTAAGAGTCAAATATCTAGATGCTGGGACTTCTGGAAAACAGAAACAGTCGAGAAGAAACCCTTCTTTGGACTCTGGACAACCTGGCCTGTGAAGTATGAGGACAGGTGGTCTGAAGCTGATGAGGCTTTCCCACCCCCTCACTCCTATAGGGCAAGATCCTGGAAGAGCGAGGAGCCAATCATGTGTAGCTGGTAGGTGAAGGCAAGACCACAGAGAGGAGCACAGAGAGAGCTAGACAAAATAGGCTCTGGTGATGTCATTTGAATCTCTGACTCAAAAGTGCCCAAAGCCAGCATCACCAATGAACTCTACAGTTACGTAACCCAGTAAATTCCCCATTTGGCTTAAGCCAATTTGAGTTGAGTTTTTCTGTTTTCTGTAACTGAAGCATCTTTGATGGATACAGCCAGAATCTTCTATTATTGAACAATTCCTATGTCAGAGGCACTGGGCTAAATGCTGTGCAATAGACATGTGGCAGTCCTTCTGGGTTTATCCTTAGTAGTGAAGGAGACAGCACCCAAACACCCCAGTAAAATGAAGTATGGGTTGTAGACAGTTCTAGGAAAGGAAAGGACTGAGTGACACCATGAAGAATAATGGCTGGATGAGAAATTACTGGATCAGGAAGAGAGAAAGTGTTTCTCAGCCTGGTCCTTCGCTTGGGTTTGCCAGGTGAATGTGGGGAAAGCATACCAGACAGAAGGCATGTTTTCCCTCCTCCTAACAACGCTACCTCCTTTAGGTACGGTAAAAACTTGTCACAGAGGTAAAGTCTGATCTAAATGATGAAAGTTATATCATACCAGCAAGCTGTAGTATTTCCCAGTGTTAATGTCACCCCTCCCAGCAACACCACCATTAGAACCAGTTAGGCAACATACTTCAGGAAATGGTTTATTCCTATTACCGCCACATCAGTGAAAGATCCTGCAGTTTTGAAATTATGTCTCAGACCCATAATTTCTTGTTCAACTGCTGGCTTCCTGATTTGCATATGACTTTTCTAGTTATAACATCACTATCAGAAGGAGAGGGGAATAACCCAGGAGAGCAGAACCGGACATTCCAACAAAACTCTATGCAACTTGGGTTGAACAGCAGATGTAATCCTGTCTCGTCGCACTGTGGTAGTTGCTAAAATGTCAATATTCTATATAGTCTCCTCTTCCTCGTTTTAGTGAATTTTTTCCAGTGTTCCCCATGAGTTCTGTGAACACAGCCTACATTTCCCTTTTCCAATAGGTCTGTACTTCTGGCCTACACTTCTCAATAGATGGCATATGTGAAGGCCTCAGGGTAAGACATAGCTGGGTTTCTGGAACATGGAAAGGTCAGTATGTCCAGTGGCTGATGCAGCTGGAGACACTGGCACGTGCTAGACACCGTCCAGTCTTAGAGGCACACTTAGGACTCTGCATCTTACCCTGATGCCAATAGGATGCCAGAGAAGTTTGCTGAACAGGAATGAGGCCCTGCTATGGGGGCACCTGGGTGGCTCAGTCAATTAAAGCATCCGACTCTCGATTTCAGCTCAGGTGATGATCTCAGGGAGGGCATCCATCTCCCCGCTTAGCCAGGGGTCTGCTGAAAAGTTTTGCTTTCCCTCTACCCTTCCCCCTGCTCCTTCTCTCTCAAATAAATAAATCTTAAAAAAAATTAATAAAAATCACTGATAGTTTTTTTTTTGCTTGTTTTGTTTTGTTTTTTGGTCAAATCACAAAGCAGTCAGGACGCTTGTTCCTGTGATTTCTCCAAGAGATGGGGAACAGGCTGTACACAGCAAAGTGAGCAGGACAAGAACCAGAAACCATAAGCTACTTCCTACAGTTCCAAAAAGTTGAAAAGTGGAGCAAACACTTTATTTTTTTACGCGGAAAAAGTCATTGTCTGGGCGTTATGGGGCCATGGCCACAAAAGACTCAAGTTTCGGGCGCAGGTTTACAATCATTGGCTTTGATCTCTCCATTCCTGGTACCTGCCCTGTGGGGAAGGAAGAAGGGCAAGTGTACAAATCTGAACATCTCCACACACACTTCTTGAAGAAAAGATCAGGCAGGTGTCAATTTCCAGGGGTAGGATACTTCTGGACCTTAGGAAGTTAAATTGAATCCAAGCATTATTTTCTAAATGTCATTTCTCGTTGTCCAGTCCATTTTACTGCTCTAGGCACAGATCATTTTTAATAATGAGTAATATGCAGGGTAAAGGACAATTATAGTCCAGAGGTCTTACAAATCAAAGGAATTACACAGATAAAATCCCTGAAGCGAGTCCATGAATCCATAAGTTATGAAATTCAATTTGCTTAAAATGTCACCAATTCATCATCTCCAGTTTTGGAGTTTAGGAGCTAAGTCACAGCAGCTCTAGAGAGCAGAATTCTGATCCCAGGCATCACTTTACCCAGCCTGCTATTCTGAGACCTTTTCCCTCCAAATCTAGGTTTCACTGTTCTTTAAAGTTCCCTAGGTGCTGCGTAAATGCATTAGTAACAAGGCAACAATTCCCCCCAAACAAAGCCTTGTTTGAAGTGCCACAGACTCCCGCTGCTTCAAAGTCTTAAACCGATTTGACTTAATTTCTGGGGCATAAAACAGAAGGAAGCAGACTCTACTTTTTTACTGACCGAGCAGCCCTTTTCAAGGAGCCTAATGTATCCAACCACAGCCCTTCAGTGCCACGTATTTCCATTATAGTACTTTTGAAATAACACTGTGATGGCCCACAGAGCCATTAAAATGCCCCCTTTTGAAGCAGGTTACTGAAATCCATTACTGTAATGTGTTTTTCCCTACCACCCTCCCGGTATAAATTGCTATCCCTTGGGCCAGAATTTAAGATTATTGCATGCACACACAAATAATGCATTAAAAATTCTGACTTAATTAATGAATTAATCTTCCTTTTTAAAGGAAAAGCATTAATGCTACATGTTTTTTAAAATGACATGAAACAATGTTATGTGTTACAAAACATAACCAATGACAATACATTAGATTTTAGAAGTATTTTCCTATTTCCTAGAACAGGGTATCTGAAAACCCAGCCAGGGCTAGAACCCTTTTTTGTTTGTTTGTTTGTTTGTTTTCTCCACTGGTCCATAGCCTAACAGGATGCCAACAAGAATCTCATCATCAGGGAAACTGTATCCCTATTTTGTGTCCTAATGGTTACTTCCCCATTTTAGGAAGACGCGCCTCATTAATTGCTTGATGTAGACCTACAGAGTACATCCTAGGGGGTGGGTGGGTGGGTGTGGGGTGTGTGTGTGTGTGTGTGTGTGTGTGTGTGTGTGTGTGTTTTAAAGATATTTATTTGACAGAGAGAGAGAGTGTGCACAGAGAGTGGCAGAGGGTTGGACATGGGCTGCGCTTGATCCCAGGACCCTGAGATTAAGACCTGAGCTGAAGGCAGATGCTTAACTGACTAAGCCACCTAGGCACCCCCTAGGATCTGTGTTTCTTAAGCACATGTCAAATGTTTCCTTTATTCCACTTCCATACTATCTCCTGCCTAGGATAACAGATCACCTCTAGACAAACCAAGAGCCCTCCAGTCAATGTTTTGGGATGAATCCTAAAAAAATCCCATGAAATTAGGGCTTCTAATTGTTTCTCTCAAAATATACAATAGTCATAATTATAAATCACAATCCTAAATCAACTTCAACTTCTAAGGTTGCCCAACAAATGATCCTGTGTCAGAAATTTTGGGATTTTAACTTTTTAATTAAATGACAATGTGATTCAGGATACTGAGTCCCTGGAGAAGCAAGAAGGGGAAAGAATTCTGGAGAGGCTCACAAGGGGTTTCAAAGATAATGATTAATGTACTATTTCTTAAACTGGGTAGCGGGTACCTGGATATTCACTGTATGACTAATCTTAATTTATAAATAATATTTTATATCTATTCAATATTTTATAAAACCAGTTTTGAGCACAAAGCAAAGTGCATGGAAATAATCCCTGTTCCAGTTTCCAAACTTGAATTGTTATAGTCTAATTGAAACAAATCAAAGATCAGTAAAATTTGACAAGTTTACTGATACTTTTGCAAGAACCCTATTGGAATAATGTTGTCTCTGAAAAGACTTATCCCAAGTTGATTTAAGGTAGAATTCTAATAATACCATCATACCTCCTATGAACATTAGAAGGAAAAAAAATTGTGTAAAAAATCTCACTTTGAGGCTCAGTGGGTTAAAGCCTCTGTCTTCTGTTCAGGTCATGATCCCAGAGTCCTGGGATCAAGTCCTGCATCGGGTTCCCTGCTCAGTGGAGAACCTGTTTCTTCCTGCCTCTCTGCCTACTTGTGATCTGTCTGTCAAAGAAGTAAATAAAATCTTTAAAAAAAATCTCACTTCAGAAACAACCACCCGCCATTGACCCCACACAGCAAAAATTTGTTTATTTTACACCTTTCCAGTTGTGACCTTGTACTCCTTTATTGCAAATGTGGAGACAAATACACAGTCTCTGCCTTTAGAGAATTTACGGTTTTGCTGGATAGGAAAGACTGACAAACAACTCAGCTCACGCAAGATAACATTAAAGAAGTGCTGAATAGGGGTGAAAACCACAGGCAATGGAGTTGCCCGAGGCCTCTCTTGGCAAACAGAGCCATGATTAATTCACACTGGTCTAGGGTCAGCCCCTCACCCTTGCAGCTCCAGAATTTGATTTTATCAATGCCCTGGAGCTGATCAGATTCAGAGACATGAGTCATACTCACCAACTCCCAAAAGTCAAAAGAATATAAATCAAAATGCCAATTTATAAATTTGCAATAAGAATTATCACTGCTAGGAAGAACAGATGTTCTTCATGCCAACCAGCACACATCTCTCCCTGTGCACAATCTAAATGGCAAGCCCTATGCTTGGGAAACAAGTTTGGGATCCAAGAAGTCAGAAAAGTCAGCTAGTAATATAATTATGTTTTTAAAAAGTGTTACTTTGGTAACTTGGCATGTCCAGCCACACAAAAGGGCCATGCATCAAGAAGACTGCCCATACCTGTAGTCCTAACAAGAGACTTTCTCCTCTAGACTGGACCAGGATAAACACAGTCAAAGTCTGCTTTCCTGCCCCTCCTTTTTGTGTGATTCTTGTGTTCTAAAGTTGTGATCTTTTTTTGGTTATGTGAGAAATATTAATCAGGTTAGAGTCAAATATTCTAGTGGGGAACTCCTCAACATCTTTGCATAGCTGTACTCTCTCCCAAAATTTAGTTTATGAGGTAATTCTCAAAATGCTCTTTGAGATGGCTCATGAGAATGGCTGGCTGTAGGGTCCACGCAGAGCTACCACAGGAGATGGGACCGGCTATGGAAATCTGGGGCAGATAACAAGTTCCTTCAGTATCTTGAGTACTATTCTAAAGAATGGCAAGCCATTGAAGAGTTTCAGGAAGGGCAATGCGTTTTTCACCCTAAAATGAAACAATCTTTACAAATTCCTTTGGGGGGTGCCTGGGTGGTGCAGCTGGCTAAGTGTCGGACTCTTGGTTTTGGCTCAGGGTTGTGAGATGGAGCCCTGCATCTGGCTCCATGCTTAGCATAGAGTCTGCTTAAGATTCTCTCTGCCCCTCCCTGCTGTGCACACAGGGGTGCTCTCTCTCTGTCCCTCTCTCTCTCAGATAAATAAATATATCTCGTTTTTAAAAATTCCATTTGAAAACCATTTTATGGGAAAATATTTCATAAGGCTTGTGACATTTCAGGTGTACTTCATTCAAGGTGTACATCATTTAAAAAGAACAAGCTCAAAGGATATCATTTCTTCTCAAGGAAGAGCTAATACACAGAAAACACAACCAAATTATTTTAAACACCACTTAGAATATTAATGCATCTCTTAGATTTGTTTAATTTAGGTCTGATGACTAAACTTTAGTTTTTGGACCAAAGCTGTCCAGTAGATCTATAACACAATCCATCTACATAATTCAAAATTTTCTAGGAGTCCCATTAAGAAGTGCCAAAAGTAATGTGAAATTATTTTTAACTGTAAATCATATTTAATCCAATGTATCCAAAATATTATTTACACATATAATCCATACAAAAATTTGCGAATGAGATTTTTTTCATATCAAGTTTTTGAAAGTCAATGAACATTTTATGCTTCTAAAACATTTCAGTTCAGACTAGCCATATTTAAGTGTTCAGTTGCTACATATAACTAATGGTTATGATATTGGATAACATAGCTCTAAGCTATCTACTGTCAATCCCAGGGTGCCTCACTGGGCATTAGGTTGAGTTTTAAAGAGACTTAAGATTGTTTATGGCTAGAGAACTGAGAACTGAGGGGTTGGGGCACCTGGGTGGCTTTGTCAGTTAAGTATCTGCCTTCAGCTCAGGTCATGATCCCAGGGTGTGGGGATGGAACCCCCACATCAGGCTCCTTGCTTGGTGGGGAACCTGCTTCTCCCTCTCCCTCCACCTGTTGCTCCCCCTACTTGTGCTCTCTCTCTTGCTACCTCTTTCTCTGTCAAATGAATAAATAAAATCTTTTTAAAAATTCCTTAAAAAAAAAGAACTGAGGGGTTTTAACTTTGAATACAGCATATTATACAGTATTTACTATTTCAGGAAGAGAGAAGGAGAAAAGAACATGAGAACTGCTTTGAGTGGCTAACTGGTTCACTTGTAGCTAATTAGGAAAGCCAGACCTCTAGAAATTATTTTTCCCTTTGGAAGAGGTTTGAAAACATAAAGGACTTTGTTCTTTGGATTTTCATAACTCCACTTGGGACATCCACGTTCAAAGGGTAACCTCTGCATGTTGAATTAGCCCCAAACTGCTAACTGAAAAATGCCCACTGCAAAAAAGAATCCACTCTTCCATTATCTTCCTAACAACCTGACTGCATGTGTATCCTGATACAGATGGGCCACTCAAATAAAATATATCTCTGCTAATAACCCTTATTCTGGGAAAGACCCCGATTTCGATTCTTCTATGTAGTTAAGGGAAGGGCAAAAGTTTCCCTTGAGACCGTGGGGTCTCAACTGCCTTCAGCTCAGAATAATCTGAAGTGGTCCATCTTGGGGCAGCTTTCCCTTGGTGCCTAGAAAGGAGAGAAGAGTTAGGGTGAAAGATGACTTACCTCATTGTTTCTCTATCTGGATCATCATCAGTGAGTAGGCAATGAGGTGCCACCAACATCGGTTATCTATGGAGATGGACGGTCTTTAAAAATCACCTTCCCATCCTTTGATGAACGGATTTAGATAAATGTTCTGAAATCATACAGGACACATGGTTGGGAGGCATTCAGGCAGGAGAGAAAGGAAGGGAAGGATAAAGAATTTATTTTTTCTCCTCATTCACTGACTCTATGGGGAGGAAAAACACTTTTCCCCTCTGCCTTTTTAGATTCTTGGCTTGAGACCCCACCCCCTGCAATTAAGAGATAGATGAACAAGAAAAAACAAACAGCTTTTCAATAACAAGTTAGTTCAATAACTTGTATACCTCCTACATACATGGGAGAAACCCAGGAAAACTGAGTAACTCCAAAATGGCTCAAGCTACCACTTTAAATAACATCTCCAAGACAGAAGAAAGATGTGGAGGGGCAGGGAGGGCATAGTATGGAAAAGCAGGATACACAGGGTAAGGTTGTTGTGCAGATTAAAGTCATTACCTTCCTCATTGAGCAGAGTTTTTAGGGATTTAGTCAGCCTTCTCTTCCTGATACAGAAGAGGAGACACCTCTACAAAGGGAGATTTCCCTTATAAGTGTAAACATGCCTTACAAAAGGGTTAACTTCTACTTGGTTTTTAGGGCTTTTCCTGTTTCTTCATTTTTTTAAAAAAATAACAAGTTCAAGAGAATCCTTATCACAAAGGGGCATATTTTGGGGTGATAATTCTGCTCCCCTTCAACTCCTTCTCCTTTACTTCTCAAAACTCTCTTCCTTAATCCTTCCCCTTTGTTGCCTCCCACCCAGCCCCACTTCATGGTCTTTGGGATTCCCCCTTCCTACTGAATTTTCTGGTTCACAGTCACCTTAAGGCTTGATAATTTCATACACTTTGGACCCCCCAGATGTCACTGTTTTTTTGTTTTGTTTTGTTTTTTGCCTTTTTTTTTTTTTTTTCCTCTTCTGCTTGCTCACCACCACTCTTTCTTGGTGTCTACTGGCTCTCCTTGGGTGACAGAAAGGAGAGAACTCTGGCCATATCGATGTGATGATGGAGTGGAGTGGGGGGATGTTCCATTCTAGACTTGGGCTAGTTTTATGCCAATGGAGCACTAAAGGCAACAAAATTTACCATTACAAGACTGAATTATCTCTCCCATATCTCCAAATGGTGCACATGAGAAATATATCCTCTTCCTATTAACATATTTGACTCTAGTTCTTGCAAAGTAAAGGACTTCTCTTATTGTGCTAAGAGTAGTCACTGCTTTGCTGCCCTGAATTATATAACAGGTCTATGCATTTTTCTTTCAATCCACCTTGCCAAGTGACTTCTCTAATAGCTAGGTTTCTCCCCTTTCGTTGGAGATTTTCAGTTCACCATGCTACACTTCAAAAAAACAAAATAAAGAAGACGGAGAAGGAAGAAAGAAAAAGGAAAAAAAACTTTTTACTTGAGATAATTTTAATGTAGATCTGATCCTATAATTAAGAGAGGCCTAACTAGAATAATCTGTATTAAAATTCCCTCATTTTTCTTCCTTCTAGGAAATATCCATTACAGACATATTATTGGCTTTCAAAGCCACATAATAAAGTAACACAAGAGTCAAATAAGATCTTTTGAAATTTTTATAGGTACAGAGTCATGGCCAAATAAAGGACAGTAATACTTGATTTATCCAATATTATGTAGAATTAGTTTTCCAGGTAGCTGTCACTTACCCTGAACCAATAAAACCTTGCTTTTTTTTTTAAGAATTTGATCTTTTTTCATTTTGTTTAAAGTTTTTATTTATTTATTTCACACAGAGAGAGATCACAAGTAGGCAGAGAGGCAGGCAGAGAGAGAGGAGGAAGCAGCCTCCCTGCTGAGAAGAGAGACTGATGTGGGGCTCAATCCCAGGACCCTGAGACATGACTTGAGCTGCAGGCAGAGGCTTAAGCCATTGAGCCATCCAGGTGCCCCAAAACCTTGCTTTTTAAACCAAAATCTATATCAAGCTCTAATCTTTCCAGCCCCCAAGGGGCTGGAAAAGTGAACACGTTGGATGTTTTCGCAGCCTTGAGTCTGACTTTTTCAAGTGCTTCTGTGCCCTACTCACTGTCAAGCTATTATGTACCGCATCTTGTGGCCATCAAAACTCTTGTTTTTACAAATACATACTTTTGCCACCCAACATACATCTCGTAGCCTCTCATTTGTGCTATGTGACAGAGCCCTACACCCAAATTGTTTGGAGTTCTGTATGAATTAACAGAACTAGTCTTTGAGATTGAGGGACTCACCTGTGAATAAACCACATGAGCTTGGGGAATGTGAACTTTTTCTCATATCAGAACTTTGTGGCACTACTTTGGCCTATAAGGATTTTTTGCTTTGTTTTTAGTCTTTTCTAGATAGTGAAAATTACTACATATAGATCTTAAATAAATAGAATGTTGCTATTATTATTCAGCAAAAATGACCTTTCTCATTTTACTCTATCTAAAGATGCTAAGTCTGTCACCGATTTGAAACTGCCAGAAATACTTTGGGGATATCTGGGGGGCGGGGTGGGATATAGGTATTAATGAGGCTGAGTCATTCACATTTCTGAATGATATATCCTAACAAGGAAAAAGAAAGCTGTTAAACATAAACACGTAGTTCAAGTAGTTTGTTCTAGTTAATTTATATAATGGACTACACATTTTCTTACATAATAAAGAGAGCAGAATGGGGATAGCAACATTTGATGACCAAAGATATTTTATTGGAAACATCAGTTCTAATGACACAGGTTAGTTAAAAGAGGATCAGGGTGTGGGGATGGCTGTGTATTGGCATCACATGTCTTGGAGGCTGTAGGAAAACGTTAAAATAAATCCCTTCCAACAGTTGACCTATTATTTATATAGTTTTCCTTAGGGGTATTTGCTCATTCTGCTTTTTGTTATCAGTTATTTTGCTTCAGACAAATCAAGGTCGTTATGCAACATATAACAAGCCTGTATATTCCTGAGGTGCCATGGAAGGTAGAGTGAATCCTGTTGCTAGATACAAACTAAAGTTAAACAAAGTCTACTTTTTGGGGCACCTGGGCTGGTTCAGTTGGTAGAGCATTTGACTCTTGATTTCAGGGTCATGAGTTTGAGCCCCACTTTGGGTACAGAGATTAAACAAACAAACAAACAAACAAACGAAACCCCCAAGGTCTACTTTTATGTACCAATTTAAGAAAGAGCAGGATGTAAGAAAGAGAGAGAAGTTAATCACACTACCAAAATAAACTCTCTAATATATACACAGTGGGTTGAGAGAATCTAATTACATCGGTGTCCCCAAATTTTATCAGCTAAATACACACATTAAGAAAACCTTAAAAAAACTTCTTTTCTAATGAAAACAGTAAAACATGATTATTAAAACATTCACAAAAGAAAAATTTTAGAAAAAAATAAAGATATATTTATTATTTTATACCACCAAGTATTCTATCACAAAATATGGATTTCCAAAGTGAGATGCTACAATTGGTGAACAGAAGAACAGAACATGTCAAATTATGTTTATTAATGTTACATACAGACACATTTCAGCATTTGGTTTACTTAACTATAGATCATTAAAAGAAGTCAATTTTTAGTTAAGGCAACTGATTTGGGGTGAGGGTGGAGGGGGCTGTAACAGATTCTATTTTCCAAAAATTATTGCCATAATAGATCCCTGTTTTCAAATCCTCTCAACTAGCCTTGCTGCTTTCTCATCAAAAAGTAAAACCTATTTCTCATCACTTTAAAACTGACTGAACCAATGTTTTTTCTATCAGAAAATAGAATTTTGTGGAAATGACAGGTAGAACTTACTTCTTAAGTCAAGATAGAAAATGTGGTACAGCTCTGGCCTGGTTTATGCTCTTGAGACTCTCATCCTGAAAAGAGCCACCATGTTGTAAGGATGTTTAAGCTACAAAGAGAAGCTACGTGAAGGTGTCTTGTCTGGAACTTGAGTATCAACCATGAGTGTGAACAAATCTGCAGATGATTCCATCCCCCAACTAGTCAGTCCCCCTCAGACTTTGATTCTTCCAGCTCAGTCAGCAGGTTTTGTAGAGACAAAGCACCTTGCTGTGCCCTGCCCAAATTCCTGATCCATAGACCCCATGAGCCTAATAAGTGATTGTTACATGCTATTAAGTTTTGAGGTACTTTGTTATACAACAGTAGGTAATCAGAACAGAAAGACAGAAGAGAAAACCAAATCTTTGCATCATAAGTAAGGCTGAATTTTCTTACAAATAATCAGGATCCCAATATATTCACATTTTTTTCCTCCATATTAAATTAAAATTTCTTAACCTCCGATTGTCAGATGGGCAAGAAGTACAGGATCTATCTTATGGAATGCCCTACTCCCTTGGTTTTCTAAACCATGTTTGTCTAAAATTAACTAAATTCCAAAACTATGAGGACAGTGTTGGTGTCTCATACATTTCCTGATGCTTTCTTACTGCCAAGTCCTATTGCTGTCACATCTAGAGGCCTGTTCCCCGTGATGTCGCAATAGCTCAACTCTCAGAAAGCAGACAGAAGCTTTAAGAGGGACTAATATGCAGATAACTCCATGCCCCCAGGGCCACAGCAAAACAGAGAGCCCCATGGAATTTTCCAGAGTTGCACAGTCCCATATATCACCATTCCTCCCCAAGACTCCTGCTACCCTAGAGGTTCTGGATCCTGATTACTTCAGGATTTGTGTGTCACATACAGAACTATATATGCTACCACTAGTCCTAGGAATCCATTCAGAGATTGGGTTTCTTTTTTTCAGTCCTTGAAATGGAAGGGTTTACTCCCTTCCCCATACAGACAGTGGAGGTCTGAACTTCTGAATGCTAGTTGGACTGCCTTCCGTAGCCCCATACCCTCTGCCACTTTCCCTTTTTCTCACTCTTGACTACAAAAAACGAGTACTTCCCTTAGTCAACAGACAGCTTCAAGAATCCCAGATCCTCACAATAAAGTAGCAATTTATGCCATTTACAAGTTTCAAAGTCACAATTATTTTAAAGTTTTTATTACTCAAATACAGAAAAATCAAACCCTGTACTAGTGTTAAATCAGTAATCCAAAGTGTGAGTAAGCATTGCTATAAAATTCAAGACACCTAAATTGAATTTTATAATAAGCAAAAGGATGATAGGAAGAAGAAAGGCATTTTCTGCTCAAAGAAATTTATTTTTTTAAGTTTTTATTTATTTATTTTGATTGAGAGAGAGAGAGCAAGTGGGAGAAGGGGCAAAAGGAGAGGACCTCAAGCAGATGTCCTACTGAGCAGAAGCCCCATTAAGGGCTCCATCTCAGGACCTTGAGATCATGATCTGAGCTGAAACCAAGAGTAGACCCCTCAACTGACTGAGCCACCCAGGTGCCTCTTTATAAGTTATTTTAAATTTCGAAAACAAAAACAAAAAAACAAAAAAAATCCACACATGCATGCACACAATTCATTCCTCCTATTGAATCTCAATTAAAATTTTAGGACTTTTTGAAGCACATTTTGTTTTCAAGCTCTCCTGACAAAATGAGATCAAGTAAGTTATAAAATAACCTTATGGCACTTCAGTTTATATCTTTTTTATTTTATTTTTCCCAAGTGAATTTTAGATTTTTTTGAATCTAAACATGTAAGTTTGGAAGTTGGGAAATAAATAGCTACCTCTGGAGCAGATATTTTGAAATTATTGCCTTAAAAAGAAATTTCTCAAACTCAGTTGGGTAAGAGTAACAAATATCTAAGGCAAATCATCATGCCTACATAGGCATGCAATTTTGGAAGTGACTCATGGGGCACACTATTGTTGCTCACAATAAAATGACCTACATGGGGACATTATTAAGGCATTTCTATCTCTGTTGTAGTCACAAAGGCTTGGACAGTTTTCCAGAACCAAATCATCCATTTCATAGTGAGAATTCTAGAAACTTTATCAAATACTGGACAAAGGCTAACCCAAAGCACATTCAAAGATGTTTCTTGACAAAAGTTCCTATTTCTATTTGCTGGGTCCTCTGCAGCTTAATTCTGGAAGTGGGATTGTTTATGGGATCAAAAACATCGGTATTCTTCTTAACCTCCAAAACAGAACATCCATGGGTCTTTTGATTTATGTCATGTTATGGAAAAAGTGGAGGTTGGGTCCTTCTCAAGGGTGAACAGGCCATAAGCTGTAAACATTTATCAATTCTATCATCTTAAATGTTTGGCTACTAACTAAAAATACTCAGCTAAGGAAAATCATTTTGGTACTTGTGAGCTCTATGCTTGGATTAACTTTTACTGTCAATGAGATGTATAAATTTCCACTTTGAGTGAATCATAGTTTTGACTTTTGGCAAGAATACTTAGAAGAAACAGGAAGGAAGTTCTCAGTAAAGTTGACAAATAACATAACCATGGTGTTATTTAGTCATTGTGCATAATACCATAATGGAAACATAGAAGGTAGAGTGCTCCCCAGGGATGGGGTCCTCCTCCCCTCCTCCATCATTAGGTCTCCCATGTACTAAAAAAATAGAGGTTAGGGGCACCTGGGTGGCTCAGTGGGTTAAGCCTCTGCCTTCGGCTCAGGTCATGGTCCCAGGGTCCTGGGATCGAGCCCCACATCGGACTCTCTGCTCAGCGGGAAGCCTGCTTCCTCCTCTCTCTCTCTCTGCCTGCCTCTCCAACTACTTGAGATCTCTGTCAAATAAATAAAATTAAAAAAAAAAATAAAAAAAATTAAAAAATAGAGGTTAAACACTATTCCAGTTAATATAATTGGTTATCAACTAGGAAACCAAAAAGTAAACAGCCTGGTTGCTCTTTTGAAGATGAAGCAGAAATAATCCTCTAACTTAATAAACCAGGCACATTCTATTAGAACTCAGCAATCATTAAGCTCCATGCACAGGCAGTTCTAGAAATGGCACATAACAGAGACAGCGTAGGTCACAGAAGGGCCTGCATTAAAAATAGAAGAACTACACTTTTCCACTGTGACTCCGATTAATTATTAGCAAATAAAAATAAAATCACACCACAGAGTCCCACATAAACAAAAGACAGTCCATGGCCTTTCTCCAACATTAGCCTTTCTATTTGGAAGTGGAGATAAGATCAGAAATATACACAATGGGACGGTCCTCAGCAAGAGTATGACCAAAAAAATAAAAAAGAAAAAAGAATTGGTCTGCTCCAAATCATGAAATACCGCAAGTAACCGAAAAAATATTGTTTCAGTTCTATTTAGCCCCAATGCCCCCAAAAGGAATTTAAAAACAAAATGGAAGTTCCTTCACTTTCCTGGCTCTCCTCAGCTCTTTGGTAACCAGACAATAGCCAGTGGACTTTCTTCTGATGTTTAAAAGTCAACTTGGGATAAAGTATAGGCTGCTTTAAGATAAGCTTCCCATCTCCTTGTCATCACACCATATTAAAACCTTAATCTTTTAAAACAATTTATCAGTGATTGTTTGAATAGTACAACCTATATATAGCTCTGTTTCTACCTTCCTTTTCCCCCCCTACATGCGGTAGTGTCATATCCTTAAATATTTTAATAAAATGGGTCACTGTTTGCTCTCTAGTTTTGCACGTCTGTCCAGCCAACGTCTTGCATATACGCTCTGTGTCGGATGTGCTGTGTGTGGCAGACAAATTAGGCACAGAAACTTACAGGCAAGCGAGAGAGGCAGACATACATCTTGGATAATTTTAATATGATGTGGAAAAGACTGAATGGGTTGTCTGAGTGCCTCAAAGAAATGTAGAAGAGACATTTGGCCTGGTCTGGCATTCAAAGACTCTCTGTATTTCACAAACGTTAGATTAAATCTTGAAGGGAGAGTAAAAGGGGAAAGATATTCTGAGCAGTGGGGAAAATACATGAAATTGTGGTGATGATTATTGGAATCCATCAACATCTGCTAAACATGAAAATATCACTTTTAAGTAAATTGAGAAATATATGAAGGGACAGAAGATATATAGTGTGTTTTCATCACTATATATACACTTGTCCTAATCAAACTGTATTGCCAGTTAAGAACCAAACCTCAAAGTTCAGAGATGCTAGGGGACTAACTCACAGTCATTTAGCCAGACTTCAAAAAGGAATCTACTATATGACAAAACCCCACCAGTCCCTCACCTGTGAAATGGGACAGAGGGGAGGATCCTGGGGTGCTTGGTTTTCCACAAGCGTGGTTGAGGGCTGGAGAGTCAAAGGAGAAGAGACGGAAGAAGCAAGTACAAAGGGTCTTGTATGGTATGCTAAGGGATTCAAATTTAATTTAGAGCCATTTTTTTTAAAGCAGAAGAGAAAAATGGTGAGACAGTTAGAGAAATCATTATCCCCTTAATGTGGAAGATTTCCATCTATTATCAAACGTGTCTGTAGCACACACTCTGGTTGTGCTGGGCCCTGAACATCCTTGTGAGGCTCAGCATGCCTTTAGAAGGAGTTCTAGTGCTTCTTCTTAGTGCTAAGAAGATCCTTTGGAACTACAGTTAATGATACTGTAACAGTGTCCTGTGGTAACAGCTGGTAGTTATGCTTGAGGTCAGGACAGCATAACACAGAGAGAACACCTGATATTAATAAAACATTGTGTGTCAGCTATACTCAAATAAAAATATTTTTAATTAAATCAAGTTAAAAAATAAAAACAAGCAGAAGAAATAAAAGAAGTCAGGTTTGAAGACTGCAACATTTTTGCAGCTTCAATCTGAAAAGCTGCATGATTTTCTCCAGCAACTGATTCACCTCCCTACATTTGGGAATTGAGAAGGTAAATAATAGGTTAGATCCAGGTTTAGGTTCTATTAGGTCAGATGATGGAAAAAGAGAAAGGTAAGGGAGCTGCAAAGATTTTTTGAGGGTGCAGGTGGGTGGCGGATAAGGTATTAAACTATGGGCTTAGATCTGGCTAGGTTGGTAAGGGCAGGAGATTGATTAGAAGGAGATCAAAGGCTGAAAGGACTAGAAGACAGCTGGAAGTCAAAGCAGGTGAGATAGGAACATAGGTATGAGTGCACTGGAAGGACAAGCTGACTACAGAGTGTTATACTGGAGTTAAAGATTGTTGAAATAGAGAAGGTTGGTATTGACCCATTTCATGATATATTTGTGGGTGTGGGAACTAAAGAAGACTGGAAGGAAAGATCATTGAGGTGAAGAAGTCAAGGAACTGTGAGATGTCTGGCAAATGTTGACCATATTTTTGTAGGGAAGAGACTCAATCTTGAGAGCCTCATTTCACAAACAGAGGAAAGTACTTCCAAGAATATATCTGTATTCATTCATTCCTTTTCTCTATTTCTCCCTTCTCTCCTCCCCCATTTCTGTTTTCCCCATCTCCACTTCTTCCTATCACTATATTAGGACTGAAATATATAACTCTGGTCACCGGTAACTAAATCAGTTATTTTGTCAGCAAGCCACTAAGTAATTATTCAAGGACTTGGAAAGTACCCAAATAGTACCAAGTAGTTTGAGAGAAAGAAGAAATAAAATAAATTCTCTCTTCCTTCAAGGAGATAGCGCTGTAGCTAGGCTGGTACATCGCATATACATCTAACAAATCCTGGATAGGAATAAATTTTGTATAAAACTAAGCACTCTGTGAGAAAGACAATAATGACATTTGTAACAGTTATGTGTGGTTTCACTGAGAGGAGGGTGATTCAGTTTGGGATTTGAACTATCTAAGGAGTGAAGCAGCAAGGAAAGGAGACTAAGATATCCAACATCTTTATTTTAATTTTTTTCTTTTGCTCCCAACATTTCCCTTTATTACAGTGTCCTTTCTCTCTACTGAAAGGATATTATAATCATGGAAGGCTCTCAGTCTGACCACAGTCATATCATTAGGGTCTATTATCCCCGTGTTCCTTTCAGCCATAACCAGAAAGAAACAAGCTTTCATGTGGTTACTTGAGGTAGAAAGTCAACTTAGTAAATTCAAACAGTACAAATTACTGCTTATGTAGCTTTTAAATATTAACTCTAGGGTTGCCTAGGTGGCTCAGTTGGTTAAGCATCTTCATTTCAGCTCAGATCATGATCTCAGTGTAGTGAGATCAAGCCCCACATTGGGCTCTGCACTGGGAGTAGAGCCTACTTAGGATTTTCTCTCTCCTTCTCCCTCTGCCCCTCCCTACTGGTGTGTTCTCTCTAAAAAAACCAAAACAAAAACGAAAAACTATATATATATATATATATATATATATATATATATATAAAATCAACTTTAAATTGTTTGGCATGAAATGCCAACATTCATACAGATTTTATAGTCCTTCAGCTTTTCCATGAAAGTCATACATATCATGTTATTGACCTACAGTAGATTTTTTTTTCTGTTAGTACAAATATAAAAACTATTGAATGGACTCTCATTATTTGAGGGATATTAAAAAGCATAATTTCTAATCTCATTACTTGCTATTAAATCTTTCCTAATTTTATGCTTTCTCTGAAAGACTGTTCTTGAAGAATTGTCCTTGAGAAACACAATATATATTAGCTCATCTTTGTAATGAAGCAACTTATTCTTCATTACAAAGAATTTTGGGGTTAGGATTTGTTCTAGGAAAAGACAAAGCATTCAGATACATGGTCAGATGTATTATTTCCATCCGGTAAATTATGACAGATCAATGTGCACATTAGAAATAAGACAAAAGTATGCTAACAAGCCAAATATATAAGCTGTTTAATTTTCTCACAAATACTGCCTGAAATGAAAAGTTGTCTTTTCAAGATCTGTTAGGAAAATAATATATGGATTAAATTTTACTAGATGGCTTTTAAGGATTTTAAGGGGAAAGACATTGTCTCATTTATCTTTTTATTGTTACTACCTGGCTTAAAATAGGTATTCAATAAATGACAAATAGAATGAATAATTTTCTAGTTTCTATTTCTATTTCTTCTATTTCCCAAAGTGATATTGCACAACACTAATTCAAAGAAATTTTAAGTGTTAGAAGGAAATACTATTAGGGGTGTTCAATTTTTATAATGCTGGATTTTTAAAAACGTGATACATTTTTTTTTCCCATTCAATTTCTTAAATCCATAAACTGCAAGAAGGAAGCAAATACTAAAATTTCTCAAATTTGGCTACAGGACATTATTTCCCCTCACAGGGTAATTACTATGGGCAAATGTCTTTGGGATCTTCTGGGGCAATTCAGCCAAGACAAGGATAAAAAGTTTATTTGAGAGATGATTCCAGAATGCAGCAGTGGAGGATTAGAGTGGGTTGGGGAAGAGAAGGGAACCAGTGAAAAGTAAATTACCAAATGTGTTTTCCACCTGGGAATTGGGCTTAATCCTGATAGTGAACTCTAGAAAGCTATATATGTCATACCTCAGTTATGCCAACTGTGGGGCTAGGGTTACTTATCCACCAGTTCCCAATAGTCATTGGTTGAAGACCTCTTCCGGGGGATTTTAACGGCCCCAGAACTTCTGGTCTTCCCTGCCTACGGGCTGAGCTCGTACCAAAGGTCAAAGAAACCTTCAGGTCAGAGTTGTTCATGCTTATATGAGAAGCCAAAAGGTCAGCATGCACAGGAGAAGTACTCAGGATACATCAGGGTTCTGACAGCATCTGCTGCAGGAAAACTCTTAGACGACATTATTTATGAGCCCTACTGAAATCACACAATATTCACATAAAAAGGTACTGATTGCCTATCAACTCTCTACTTCTTAAAGGAGTGAAGTCACGTATAGTTAAAATCTAAAATAAACTTTAGAATTGACATATACAATAATTTTAAATTCTTCCTACTTAACACTTCTCTCCTTTTAAAGAATATCACAAATTAACACCATACACATATTTAAGTTTCATTATTTTTTATCTGTTTAACCAACATCGCAATGAAGAAATTAACATGGCAAATATTAATGAGATAAAAGATAAATAAACAAGACTAACTTATGATATTCTTTTCTTGTACTATTTTTCTCTGTTTTAGAATTAAGGTTCTAGCCTTGTAAAACGATTTGGTGAGTCACCCCACTTTTGCTATTCCTTGTTGTTGCAGAAGAGAGGAATTATCAATTTCTTGAATATATAAGTATAAATAAAACCTATAAAACTTTCTAAATCGCTATTTGCTTTGGAAAGATATATATTTTAACTCTTCATTTAATTTATTTAATGATTATAGGTCTAATCTGAATCACTTCTTTTAGGGTCAGTTTTGTTCAGGCAGATTTTGCTCAAAAGAAGATCATTTTGTGTAAGTTTTCAAATGTATTTGCATAAAGTTTTCCATTGTATTCTTTTGTTATTTTCCAGTCTTAGCTGTATTTGACTTTTTACCTTTTTCATTTCTAATAATGTTTATTAGAATCTTCTTTAGTCTTAATTTTCCCAGTTTTGATCATTATTTATTCTTTCAAAGAACTAACTTTTTGTTATGTTTCTTGGCTTTATGTTGCTCTCAGTTGTCTTTTTGTTGTCATTGTCTTATTAAATCTTAGTTTTTGTTTTAATTTTTTTGGACCTTAATATAACTACATTAACCTTTTCTAGTAATTGCATGCTTGGTTTATCCTTTCTCATTCTCCAAAAACAAAAACGAAAAACTCTTTGATCTTCTATTTTGGGATTTTTCTATATGTTTTTGTTTGATTCTGCTTTATTATCATTTGCCTTTTTGTTTGTTTATTTTCATTTCCAAATTTCTTCTAGATTGATCAAGTCTTTATCCCATCCCTCTCTACTGGTTAATGTTATAGATTCAGTTTTTTTTTTTTTAGTAAATATTCTTAAAATTCTTCATGTAAAATTGCTTAGAGTCTAAATTTTATCAGTATCTTTACTCGCAATCAAAAGCATTTAAGGACCTTAGAGCTTTAATTTAGATCATCTCCTTGCCTGCAGTATTATTATTGTTCAATATTTTGTTCTACCCTGTTCTGACATTCCAATCATTAGTCATTATTATTGCTAATTTATTCAATCAGTGCTTGTTTTACTTATATAGATACCGATTTATATTCTTAATATTCCTTCTTGCATTTTAATCCTTCCTTTAGAGATTTTATTTCCATTTTCTTCCTTAGTTTTGCCATTAGTAAGAGTATACAACTGATACAAGCTTCTTTTTGTTTTGTCTGTATTCCATAATATTTTAGTTTGACATTTTATATAGAATTTTAGATTAATATTTATTAATCTTTCAACAAATATTTGAAAGAATATTCAATGGGAAAAGACCATCTTTTCAACAAATGGTGCTGGGAAAACTGGACAGCAACATGCCAACAAAAGAAACTAAACCACTTTCTTATACCATTCACCAAAATAAATTCAAAATGGTCTAAAGACCGAAACGTGAGACCCAAAAGCATAAAAATGCTAGAGGCAAACACAGTAATCTCTTCCATATTGCCATAGCAACTTCTTTCCAGGTTTGTCTCCTAAGGCAAACGAAACAAAAGCAAAAATAAACTACTGGGAGTCAATTATCATATGGTTTCACTTACTTGTGGAGCATAAAGAATAACACAGAGGACATTGGGAGATGGAGAGGAGAATGGCCATGAAGGGAAGAGGCAGAACTTAATGTGGACAGTTGACCTCCAAATATGTGAATTCAGTTTCCACATGTCAACTCATCAACTCCCAATGGTAATCAGTGCAGAAATGGGACTGCTGAAGAACAGAGAATCACCAATATTACTGTAAAACCAAATTTAAATGTTTAACATTTTAGTACCTGAATAACTTTGTTAAAGAGAAGTGCTCAACAGTATTTTGAAGAGACTCTATTGCACCCCTCACCCTGAGTTAATTGTAAGGCCAGAAATTCTTTTTTTTTTTTTAAGATTTTATTTATTTATTTGACAGACAAAGGTCACAAGTAGGCAGAGAGGCAGGCAGAGAGAGAGAGAGAGGGGAAAGCAAGCTCCCTGCTGAGCAGAAAGCCCGATGCAGGACTCGATCCCAGGACCCTGGGATCATGACCTGAGCTGAAGGCAGAGGCTTTAACCCACTGAGCCACCCAGGTGCCCCTTATGCCAGAAATTCTAATTCTATTCAACAATCTCTTGCATCGTCTTCGATGTGGGGAATATCTAGGCAGTGTTTCATTATTGTGTGCCCAATTGCCACCCCCCAAAACTAGAGAATTTTAAGCATAGACTGTATTTCATCTTTCAAGATTATACACATTTATAATAATTATAATATCTATAGACATTTTTCTGCTCTTATATCAGTTGAAAACTACAGCTCATGAGCAAGTGGAGAGAACTGCAAACAGCAGGAGCAAATGTTACTGAATGACCTACAAACAGCTGTACCAGAATGTAGAGAGCAGAATAGAGTCTCATTTGTAATGTCTGAAATTGAGTTTTCTCTTTAAGGGACAAAGCGATTTAATTCTCAAAAATATTGAAATTTTATTATGTCAGAAAAAAACCTCTGTTTTAACAGGTTCATTGAATTTTATTTCTTCATTTTTTTTGTACTCACTTTTCCATTTGTGGGTGGAATTTATTACGGTTACCAGTTTTATACTGAATGAGACAAAATCTCTAAGATCTATTTCAATAAAATTTTGAATTCCTTGTCATTTACACTAAAATGTATATACTTTTCCTATTAAAGCCATGTTTTATTATTTAAATCCTCAGTCTTTCCTCCTTTCTCACCCTGGGGTACTGTTACTTTAGTTTCTGAAATAAAACCAATGGACCCATAAACATAGGCTGTGGGTAATGTGGATACCCCATGCAAATAATAAAATAAGAGTTCAAATTTGCCTTTGAGCTTCTCTAGTGACTAAAAATAAACAAATAAACAAACAAACTACTGGGACTTCGTCAAAATAAAAAACTTCTGCACAGTTAAGGAAACCACCAACAAAACTAAAAGGCAACCTACAGAATGGGAGAAGATAGTCACAAATGACATATCTCATAAGGGGTTAGTATCCAAAATATATAAAGAACTTATGAAACTCAACACTCTAAAAACAAATAATCCAAATAAAAAATGGGCAGAAGACATGAATGAACATTTTTGCAAAGACATACAATGGCCAACACACACATGAAAGTATGTTCATCATCACTGATCATCATGGAAATGCACATCAAAACTATAATGTACATCATCTCATACCTGTCAGAATGGCTAAAATCAACAACACAAGAAATGACAGGTGTTGGTGAAGATGTGGAGAAAGAAGAACCTTGTACACTGTTAATGGGAATGCAAACTAGTACAGTCACTCTGGGAAATGGTATAAAGTTTCCTCAAAAAGTTAAAAATAGAACTAACCCATGATCCAGCAATTGCATACTAGGTATTTACCCAAAGAATACAAAAGTATTAATTCAAAGGGATACATGCACCACTAGGTTTATAACAGCATTATCTACAACAGCCAAACTATGGAAGCTGCCCAATGTCCATCAGTAGATGAATGGATAAAGATGTGATATATATATATCCAATAGAATATTTTTCAGCCACAACAAGGAATGAAATCTTGCCATTTGCAACAACATAGATGGAGCTAGAGTGTATAATACCAATGGAAGAAAGTTGGAGAAACACAAATACCACATGATTTGCTTCATATGTGGAATTTAAGAAACAACATATGAGCAAAGGGGGAAAAAAAGAGGAAAACCAAGAAACAGATTCTTTTTTTCTTTTTTTTAAGATTTTTTATTTATTTGACAGAGAGAGATCACAAGTAGATAGGCAGGCAGAGAGAGAGAGAGGGAAGCAGGCCCCTGCTGAGCAGAGAGCCCGATGGGGGACTCGATCCCAGGACCCCGAGATCATGACCTGAGCCGAAGGCAGCGGCTTAACCCACTGAGCCACCCAGGCGCCCCAAGAAACAGATTCTTAACATAAAGAACAAATTGATGGTTACCAGAGGGGAAGGGAGTAGGGATGGGTTAAATGGGTGATGGAGATTAAGGAATACACTTGTGATGAGCACCATGTGTTGTGTGGAAGTGCTGAATCACTATATGGTACACCTGAAACTAATATTACACTGTATGTTAGTTGGAATTTAAATAAAAACTTTTTAAAAAGTAAAAAAAGTTTCCATTAATATCAGAGAGGGAAGAAGATACTTGCTGCACAATCTCTATTCAACATTTTTCTGGTTTAGTATCATAAGAAATAAAATATTTAAGAATTAGAAAGAAAGAGGGGCACCTGGATGGTTTAGTCAGTTAAGCATCTGCCTTCAGCTCAGGTCATGATCCCAGGGTCCTGGGATTGAGCCCCGCATGGGGGCTCCCAGCTTAGTGGGAAGCTGCTTCTCCCTCTCCCATTCCCCCTACTTGTGTTCCCTCTCTCACTGTGTCTCTGTCAAATAAATAAAATAAAATCTTTAAAAGAATCAGAAAGAAAGAGATCAAATTTTATTATTCATAAATGGCATGAATATTTATGTAAGTATGTAATAAAATTTATAAGAATAAGTATTAGAAAAAATTTTAAAGTTCTGAACAAATCATGGACCTAGGTGTAAAAATTAAACTTTAAAATTTTAGAAGATTGGAGAATATATTAATGACCTAAGAATAGAGATAATTTTCTAGAACAAAACACCATGAACCCAAACCATAAAGGAAAAGATTGTGAGTATTTAGGCTGCAGTGAAATTTTAAACTTCTTTACAAGAAAAATATCATAAACAAAGAGATAAGCCACATCGTGATTTTCATAATCTTGTAATTGATAACAATCAGAATATATAAAGAATATCTACAAAGCAATAAGTAAAAATGTAATAAGCAACCCCAGACAAAATGAGCAAAGATTATGAACCAGCAATTCACCAAAGATGAAACCAAATGACCAATAAATGTGTTGGTGACAATTCTTCCCTTCCCTGCCGTAGTTATGTGCCTATCCCATAGTCTCACAAGGGAGGAGTATTCCCCACTTGTTTTGGATGTCAGATTCAGCTAAGGGCTTTGCTTTGGTCAAAGGGACATAAGCAGAGTGTCCCAAGCAAAAGCTGAAATGCTTTGACTAATGGATTTTGCACTCCAGTGCTCCTGACTTTGGTACAAGAAGAGAATCACTAGCTGGCTCACTGGCCCAAGGAGGATAAGAGATACATGGAACAGATGGGGAGCCACAGACCTAGTCCTGAAGCAGAGCCATACCAGGTGGCCTGCAGACCCACAGCAATAAATGACTGCCTCTGAGTTTTGGCTTGGTTGGTTGCCCAATATTGTTTCAGCAATAGCCAATGGATAAATATCTATATCTACATCTATATCTATATCTCTATCTATCTATCTATATACATAGAGAGATAATCAACTTTACAGTTAATATGGGAAATAGAGATGAAAGAAACTCCAGTGAAGAACCATGATCTAGCCATCAGATTAGCATTATGTAATACTGCTGTTAGAATTACGTAATACTGCTGTACAGTGCTGTGGAGAGTCATTTGACAATATTGCGTAATGTTGAAACATTACAACTTCTAAATATAGAGACAACAAATCTATGCATTTGTGCACGAGAAGACACATACCAAAAATATTTATTACTAAAGCATGGCTTATGATAGCCCTTTTTTAAAAATCTAAATATCCCTCAACAGGAAAATGGATAAATACGTTGCAATATATTTATAGTATGAATAAACCATAGTTATGTACTTCAGCATTAAGAAAATCTGAAAAACAGTGCTGTGAAATGTGCAAACCTAGCAATTCACAGACCTGTACCCGTGGGGATAAAAATACATTATATGTTTATTTAAAAATTTAAAAATTAATTTTAAAAAATCTCAAAAATAATGGTAGGCAATAAAAAGCTCCAGAAGAATATAAAAAGTACGATTCTACTTAGATACTGTTCTAACCCATGTCAAACAACCATATATTATACAGAGAAGTAGTATCTATGCATCTTCACATAACAATAGCAAATTTCGAAGTCAGTATGAGAAATATTATAGTATAAATTATACAAGGGGCTTTATTGAATCTGGCTGTTTCTTCAAAAAAAATAAAGGAAGTCTAACAAAAAGGGTAAGATTTACAAAACTGGGTGGTGGATACATAAGTGTGGGTCAGGTTATTCTCTGGGCTTTTCACTGTGGCTTAACATTTCGTAACTTAAAAGAAAGAGCTTTGAATTACGAGGTAAAAATCTTTTCTCTAACACCAGCTCTGCCATTAACAGGCTACATGACCCTTGGCAAAACGTAAAGCCTCCCTGGACCTTTGTTTTCTCATCTGCAAAATAAATGTGTTGAACTAAGAGACCTCTGAATTTCCTTGCACCATTAAAATTGCAGATTACATTAATTTTTCAAACCTTGAATTAACTGCCTATTTTGATCCATTACTCTGGGCAGAATTCACAATAACTATTCGGACATGCAAAACCATCAATAGAGTCCTGTGACCTCAGACAATTAGCTCGGTTTAAGAAATACGGCCTGAACTGTGGGAGGAACAGGGCCTCATTCCAAGATTGTGAAGTCTCTGAAAGTAAGAATGTCCTAAAAGGTCTTCGTGAAGGTCTTCGTGACTAGGAAACTGTTCACGTTGCTCTAAAAGTCAAAGAACCACAAAAATAAAGCAAATAACAAAAGTTATCCTACAGAAGAGAATGAGAGCAACATCCTTATGAACGTTTTATGGAAAGCTGTATATATCCTTAACAGGACGCAACCCACGGCCCAATCTTCTACTCCACCGTGACACAACTGATGGACAACTGTGATGATTCAAAAAATGTGACAGGCGGGGGTTGGCAAAGTACAGAGCTAAATTGGTGTCATTTTTCCACTGTAGAAACAGAGAAAAGTTTCACTCTCGATAAACAGGACACATTAAACCTAAGGACTAAACTGAAGTTTCCTAATAGATTTGTGAATTCAATAGCAACGAAGTACCATTCTTTCTTCCCTCTACGTGCATTCTGTGTTAATTCTTTGGTTTCAAATTATTGGGAGAAAACAGAGTTCTTTGGCTACCAAATGTATTATGCCTAACAGTTTCCATATATAGTATATGAACAACAAAGCTTTTTTGACGAACATCTTGGCTTTCTGACCTTCTGAAATACAGCACTGACATTCCAAAATGTGTATTATGCTTTTAATTTCCTGCAAATTTGGCTACGAAACCAAGGAGACTGGATTTTTTTAAATTAACTTTCAGTGGTTTCCTGGAGACAACCATCTGCAAACACCTAACCATGGGCACTTGACGAAAACAGCATAGCATGCGGTATCCATGTAATAAGATGTTCTTATGATTAATAAATACGTTTTATAAGAGATGCCAGACTTAAATTCTTATTATTCAAAAAGAGCATCATTTACCCTCCTCTTGGTCACGGTAGCTGAAAAATCTTGAGGGTATTTGATGATTGGCCCCCTCCCTGTGCCTTTGAGAGTTGAAGCTCCTTCTGCTTTAAGAGATCTGACCCATTAAGATCAACAGAGAGCGGGGCGCCTGGGTGGCTCAGTGGTTTAAGCCGCTACCTTCGGCTCAGGTCATGATCTCAGGGTCCTGGGATCGAGTCCCGCATCGGGCTCTCTGCTCGGCAGGGAGCCTGCTTCCCTCTCACTCTCTCTGCCTGCCTCTCTGCTTACTTGTGATCTCTCTCTGTCAAATAAATAAATAAAATCTTTAAAAAAAAAAAAAATCAACAGAGAGCTTTACTTATGTGAGGAACACCATGTGGTGAGGACACTGTGCTCTTCCCTTCACAGCAGCACCATTCTATTCCAGAAAGCATGTCCGTAGTGAGCACTGCAAATACATAGGATCCTACAGCACCTGACAAGAATGGGAAGGGAGGGAAAGAATAAACAGCTGATGTACCCCCATTTCCTCCATTTGGTAACAATCATTTATCATGGTGCAATAGCACTCTGTCTCTCAAAGCTTTTTGAAACTTCCCATCCTCTGTCACATGCCCCCTCACAGTGGAGCACTGAAGACCTTCAAACCACAGCCATGGAGCTGACCTTTCTCATGCCCAAGTTTGTTTTTATCGAGGGAATGCCTTCGGTCCATATTTGTAACCAGAACATTTATCCTCTTCTAACATGTAAGTGCTCACTGAGTATCTGAATTGTGTTACAGAAGAGATGAAGTTAATAGTTATGAAAGATAAAGCGTTAAATCTTTCCTCCTGTTGCCACCTACCCCTCTCAGCAGACCCGGAACCTCCATTCCCTCCAATGACTATTATACTTCCTGAAGAAGGAAGACACAGCTCAAAAAAGAGACTTCTACTCTACCTGTTGGAAGTGAGTATAAAAACCTCAGGAGAGAAACCAAAAATAGAAATACAAGCCTAAGAGTCATCTACCTGGAGATCATCACTGAAGCTCTAAGAGAAGAAAAGCATTCCTTTCACTCGGTTTCCATAAAGGATTATATCCATGGCTGTGCTGGTTCATGGGACTGAAGGATGCTTCAGTTAGCGGTTCATGTTCAGGTCAAGGAATATTCTATCAAAACAAAAACCAGAACATGTGACTGGTGCCTGCCTTCGAATGGATACTAATGCATTGCTCAATTTCTTCCACCAAGTGTCTGTCAGAAATAAAAGCTAAGGGACACTGGATGGCTCAGTCAGTTAAGCATCTGCCTTCAGCTCAGGTCATGATCCCAGGGTCCTGGGATAGGGTCTGGCATCAGGCTCTCTGCTGAGCAGGGAGCCTGCTTCTCCCCCTGCCTGCCTCTCCCCTTGCTTGGGCTTGTATGCACTCTCTCTCTCTGATAAATAAATAAATAAAATCTTTTAAAAAAGAAAAGAAAAGAAATAAAAGCTAAACCCATTTTACAGACTTGGGCCGAGAGAGTGCACTTCCGTGCTAGAGTACGACTAGAAGAAGTGTCAGCCTGTTTTGGCTCAATGAGGGTCAGGGAGTCCTATGCCTGCTGCCTGATTCACTCAGTGGTGGTTGACTTAGTGCCTTGTGTACAGAAGATGCCAAAAAGAATGATGAATCTGAAGTATATTTGGTCTTCAGAGTCATCTCATGAATTTTAAAAGTGTATTTCAATGGTAAATAAGATAAATTATCTTCAGAGTTTTATTCTCAAACACTATTAATATAGGACAAACAACAATGCTAGAATGTGTTAGGAAGAGGTCTTTTATACCAAACATAGTCTTTTTTTCCATACTACTTGAAAGCTTGACCAAAGAAAGGTTGTTTGGGTTAATAATAATTCTGCTATACTGGGTTTTTAAAAAGAACATTCTAATTCTCTTAACCCTCATCAGAAATGTCTCTCTCTGCCCAATAGGTCACATTGTATTTACACATGTGAAATATTCATCACAATATTGGATCTGTGAACATAAATATTAATGAAGTAATACAGAAACAATTTTATTGATTTAAAGTTATCTTCCCTTCTGAGGATATATTCAGGACTATCATTATGCCTCTTTAAATGACTACCATCATGACTGACACCACAAAGCAGAATTCTAAATTTTGAAAACATGTCTATACCCAAAGCAACTGACTGTGAATGAAGTTATCAGCATCTGACTTAGAGCAAGTACATTTGCGGCCTTGTTTTGTCACTCCATTAGACTTTACGTTATTTTTTTAACACTCCCCTATTGCCTCCTGCTATACAAAGGCAGCTACCGGGGCGCCTGGGTGGCTCAGTGGGTTAAAGCCTCTGCTTTCGGCTCAGGTCATGATCCCAGGGTCCTGGGATTGAGCCCCGCATCGAGCCCCGCATCGGGCTCTCCACTCAGCAGGGAGCCTGCTTCCCCCCCTCTCTCTGCCTGCCTCTCTGCCTGTTTGTCATCTCTGTCAAATAAATAAATAAAATCTTAAAAAAATAATAATACATTAAAAACAAAGGCAGCTATCTCCCAAATGTGTTCAACTTCACAGTTATGTTGTAATTTTGTCTTAGAAAAAAAAAAAGAGATGCAAATAAAACATAGGGAAAGAAATCCTGGTTTTGTATATAATATTTATATAATCGGTTAGAAGTGAAAATAAATATGAATTATAAAAAACTAAATACAAGCACAAATCCTTAGTCTTATTAACAAGCATCGCGATCTGGAGCAAGTTATCTAATTTGTTTTCTCACCTGTAAAACGAGGACAATTCATGAAAAGTCACTGTATTAAAAGATTCTTAGTTGTAAAGAAAAAAACAAAAACAAAACACCAAACCCTAAAAACAGAAGCCAACTCCAGCTAGTTGAAGCAGAAAAGAAAAAATAGTTTGATATTTTTAAGTGACTACATGAGCTATAAGAAAACCAGAACAACCAGCACAGAGGCCCTCTAGTCAGAATCAGGGCCCTGCGTCAGACTGGAGAGCAGCCCGGGGCCCCACGGCCATTCCCACTGCTCCGCAGCACCATGCTTGCACTCACAACATCAGAATCGCTCGCTGGGCATGGGAAGTGGTCATTGGAGACTCTGTCACTGCTACCTCTGAGAAACCGGGAATATCTCCTGTCATCCAAACCAGAAAGGATATTGTCGAATCTCTTCTTCTAGCACAGCTAGCTTCAAAGACCAGCAGGAGTGCACCCCACTGGCCACCCCTGAGTCACCTATCTGTACCTGGCTACAGTGAAGTGGGGGAAATGAGTTTCTGCTTTCCACAAGGAGAGGCCTGCTCATTGAGTTGCAATGACTCTAAACTTAAAAAGGATGTAAAGAAAAAAAGACAGAGAGAGGAGAGAGAGAGAGAAAAGGCAAAAAGAATGGAAAATATCCATCACAGTCCATTCCTTTGGGTGTCTCAACTTTTCATACATTCCTCCTCCTTGTATAGAAACTTTTAAGCAATCAGCTCTAAGTCAGGATCTCTGGGATAAGTTTATTCCTCCTTTACTTTACAGTCTCATAACAAAGAAGATATAAACTGTGATTACAAAAATTTCCATCACCATAACGCTCTATAAAATCATAGGGCATCAGAGAAAAGCATGTATCGTTAAATACATATATTTTACACATCAGTCCATTTTTTTCTCTGAGTCCCAAAACTATAGGTGATACTTATGATTTTTCTTTTATAATGTACATTGCACATTTTTGTTCCTAAGCCAGTAACACAGCTTGCTGTTGTCTTCATCTGAGGAGAGGACAGCAAACCATCCCCAAGAGATCTGAGTCCTGCCTGAATGAAGCTATGCCAGCCAGCCATCACCATTTACCACTGTACACGGGAGGACTTCAAGGCACACCATAGGATGCTTGGTTACACCCATTCTCTGTCCTTTCCCCTCTGCCTTCAGTGATTAATGGCAACCCGATTTCCCTTGGGTAATCCAAACCAATTAGCCCTGCTATAATATAATATATAGTTTGTCTATTAGTACACTAGCAGGAAAGGTAAGTGTTGTGTTGGTTTTTTCAAAGTAAAGAAACCACAGTTGAAGCAACAGCTTCAAAGAGCATCATTATCTAATTAAGTGTATAATAATCTACTCACACTCTTAAAATCCACGAGTCCTCTGCTAGGCCCAATAGGTGAACTGAATGGCAATATGGTGGAATAATTGCTTGGTCAGCTGCAAGTTATCGATGAGGGCACTCATGTCTGCAGTCAAGTTGCTTTACTATTGTGGTATGTGTTCTAGGGACTTTTGCTTATCCTTTCCTACAATGTTAGCTCTCACCCCGTAGATCAATAAACCACTATGGGTATTCTGCTAATTGCTGAATATTTCTATTCCAGCTCTGGATTCTGAACCTGGGAAATTAACCAACAGGTAGGTTTATGGACTCACTGGACCCATGTGAGAGCCAAAATGTCATTGATTACCCATGCTCCAATAGCCACTACTGAAGAGCCACCGTGGTAGAGAACAGCCACTACAAAGCCCTTGAAGGATCCCGCAAGGACATATTTTCAAAGCCTTGGTGTATGGCAAAGGAGTCATAGTTAAGGGGTATCTGAGCAGCATGTACACAAGCATTCCTATCCCCAAAGCTTTTGCATGCCTTTCCCTACAGTCCATGGAGGATGTTCTGGCATCTCATTTTATTTAATGGGTGAAACTGTTGGATCTACCTTTCAATCAAACAGCCAAGCAGGTTTTTAAGGCCACATGTGCTGCTGAAGTTAATATACCAACACCAGAGTTTCTAGTTGGTACATGCATGTCAATACATTCAAGGCTAGACCAACATAGTATTCTTTCCACATTGGCCTACCAAAGTTAGGATTCATTTCCATACATATTATTTAAATGTTTCAGCCAATACAAATTTTCAAAATCTTGCAACTTGATGTTTATGGTGCTCCTCTTGGATCATCTTTTGCACCTGCCTCCTTGGAACATGTTTATATTCAAATTCTGCTACAGGTTTACAAACTCAGAGATAGGGAAGATGAGTTGAATACAATCTGCATTTCTCTAGAAGACCTAAGAATTCTTTTTTTTTTTTTTTTAAGATTTTATTTATTTATTTGACAGAGAGAGATCACAAGTAGACAGAGAGGCAGGCAGAGAGAGAGAGAGGGAAGCAGGCTCGCTGCTGAGCAGAGAGCCCGATGCGGGACTCGATCCCAGGACCCTGAGATCATGACCTGAGCCAAAGACAGCGGCTTAACCCACTGAGCCACCCAGGCGCCCCAAGACCTAAGAATTCTTTATGGATTCTTCAAGTAAGGGAAAGCTAACTTCCTCGGACAAGAGAAAAAGGATATTTCTCCCAGGAAGAGAGGCTCAGGAGAATTTGAAATAAGCCCAGATGTCCTCATTTCAATCTTCCAGGTTCCACTCTTTCACAGTTAATGCGCCAACTTAAAATGCAGTATCTTATGAAGCTATGAACGCCATTCGTGTTGTGATTCAGCCATCTGCAGGATCTAGACCATGTGGTACATGAGAAAGATTTCTTTCAAGGCAGTCAAGAAAGCTTTTTTTCTCTATCCAAGACTTAACCTAAAATATAAGGCACCAATCTCATCATTTTCTTTGTCTAAGTTCTTCAGCATACTTGGAAGCAACAAACTCACTCATCAATCTTACACTCTTTGTTCCTACTAGAATTCTCTGTTGCAGCAACTACCTGTCACCCTTCCTTATCTTCTGTCAAGAGTTGGCTCCAGGTGAACAGAGGTTGATCACTTAAGTACCTATCTGGCCACATTAGGTTATGGACGACCAGACCCCATTAATCACTGACAATGAAGCTATTAATGCCTTTAAATCCACTCAGAGCCAAGAACCAATTCCAGATTCCTATGAAATTCTTAGTCAGTGAAGCAGAACCATGATAAGGGGTGTAGCAGTTTTAAAATAGGAATCATGGCTTACATGGAGAGACACTAGGAAAAATGAAGTTCTGGAAAGGGGAATTTAGAGGATGAGAGAGTCACTAATAGCTTGAGTGCAAAGTACTGGCATGGAAGAAAAGCCAAAGATGAGGGCCGGGGGACTCTATGGAACCTCATGTGTCCAGACCCAGAAGGACTTGACAGGCAGGAACTGTGAAGAGATCTGTGAAGTCCATAGCCACTGCGGTGCTGGAGTTTGGAATGATGTCTGTGGCATGCCCCACGACTTGTGCAGAGCTCTGTGTCAGCTGTGATATCTGCGGAAACCAACTGCACTGACCCAGCTGTGGCATCTCATCACCTTACAACCTTCAAGGAATAATCAGTTCTACTCATCCCCTCATCCAAAACTTTTCCACATTTTTCTCATCGGTAAACTTGAATTCAGAAGTTAGAAGGGACTGGTGACATTGGTGCCAAACTGGCAACAACCAATCCAGCACAACAGGGAAAAAATGCTGTCTCAACAGTGGTCCTGGGAGAATTTGTAATCACAAGCCAAGCATTACATGCATCTTTTCCTAAATTTACGCTACTGATACTGACTACAAGTCTTCTAGTTGGAAATCTGATTTAATGTTATCTTGAAGTAATAACATTCAGAGAACTCAATACAAGCAGACACAAATTCTCTCCAAACTCAAGCTATAATTCTTCATGACACATCAGCCTCCTGTATTGGCCAGACAAGTGAGATAACCGAAGATATTCTGAGCACCACTGTTCCTCCATCTTTCAAGTCTTTAAGGCACAATAGTTTCTATAGTTCTCCATAGAGATGTGCTATTCCTTTAGGTTTCTATTTCTGGAGTAAGGGGAAACTCTAATAATTTCCACTTGGCCCCTAATATTCTGCATACTCCACAGACCACTGTGCAGGTCTGAGAATTCTGCTTGTTGCTGAAAAAGAAAATGGGGCTCTACTCAAGGTCCCAGACTTTCTTGGTGTACAGCATCCTGGTTGGCAGAGTAATTTTTATAATGTCTTTAGACCAAAAGAAATACCCAACAGTTCTGTGGATTAAGTAGTTAAGTTTAAACAATTTAATAAATATTTAGGCCCTCACAAATTAGTAGCTGTTTGGAAAAATATATATATTTTGTTGAAAGAAAAATTAATTTTACTTTATTCTTGAATAGACAAACCATTTACTAATGGGAAATATGCATCTATGGGGCACCGTGCCAGCTCTCAAATCTTGGAATCAGGTTAGGAAATGCCAGTCTCATTTCCTTTTTCACATGGTACTTGCTTTTTACCACTGCCAAATATCCAGCTTGGCAAATATATTACATTTTCAAAGAATATAGCCCAAACTAATCAAACTGTGAACTACTCTGAGCTAGTAGTGGTCCTGTTGTCTAACAGATGTCACGTATCACAGCATTTCCCTCAAAAATTTAAAACATCCTGCCACACCCTTGCTTATGCTTGGAACAAAGGTTAGGAACTATAGGTATTAACTTAAATAGGCAAGTCTCACGGGTGTAAACACAACTCCATCTTATTTTCTCTCACTGATTCATTTGAAATTGACTTTCTGGAGAAATTTTACCCCATTACTAGAGTTTACTAGGATTCAGACACCATTCTAAGCATGTTACAAATATTAACTGAGTCAATCTTCATAATTCAAGGTAGTAGTGACTCTTGTTCCCAATTTACAGAGGATGAAACTGGATTGAGGAGCAGTTAGGTGGCCCAAGATCAACAAAACTCCCAAGTGGCCAATATGGGATTCAATCCCGGGTAGTCATTTGGTTCCAAAGTCTAACACCTTTTTTTTTTTTTTTTAAAGATTTTATTTGAGAGAGAGTAAGTGAGTGAGAACATGAGCCAGGGTATGGGCAGAGAAGCAGAATCCCCCACTCGGTAGGGAGCCTGACATGGGACTTGATCCCAGGATCCTGGGATCATGACCTGAGTCAAAGACAAACGCTTAACCAACTGGGCCAGCCAGGTGTCCCCCAGAGTTTTAAAAGTCATTAAAAGTGACTTTTAATCACTACATCATGAAGCCCCTTGAATGTGAAGTCACTCCATCTACCCCCATTAAACAGGAAGAGCAAAGCCAACACCACACTGGGCACTGAAAGCCCTGGGATATGCAGAGGCGGCAATATCTACTGACACACAAGCAGAATGAAATTTTCTTTGGCACTTTTCCTTTCATCACTACCTTCTGACTGGGAGAACCTAAGTTCAATAGTCAAATCCCTGTACTCTAGTGAAATGGAGGAAGGGAGAAAGATTTCTCTTTCTATAGTGGGAGGTGGAGGCTCATTGGAGTTAGAATTCATGAAATATAAGAAGAGCACAAATGTCCAGAAAGAATGGCAAAAGTCTTCCATACAGCACATAACACTGTCTTGCATGTATGTAGAGATACACATGAAATACTAGCAGTAATGGTGATCCCCAGTAGTTAAATTAAGCAGGAAAGCAGGAAAAGTGTGTTCTAAAGCAGTACCTAGATCTTACTCTGATGAATCTACATTTATTTATGCCCTTAACTTCACAAAATGGGTCTACTGTCCATATTTTTACTAACACATAGAAATACGTGTGTTTCATTAACATTCACCAATCCACCAAGCCAATACTGTCATAGACAAAAAAAGAAAAAAGATAAAAATACATCAACCCACATGCCTTTTGAACAAGAAAAAAGGATTTTCTCTCTTTCCCATGGTGATTCCATCTCCTCCACGCTTCTCAGAGTCTCAGAATGTTGGTCTAAATTTAGGTTTAAATGACTTCCCAGGGCGCAATGTATTACATTCCAAAATATTATCCACATGTTCATGTTCTCTTCAAATCTATATTAATAGAAATAGGCTCCAAATTAAAGTTTTTAGACAAAGGAGGAAACTTTACGTTTTAACCCATCTTTGCAATTGGTGACTAAAGGAGTAGGGAAAAATCACACTCCACAAGAAATAACACAAAAAACAAAATGTTTAGATGTGTTTACCAGTAAATATATGCACACTAGAGAAAGAGAGAAACCCAAAACACAAAAATGGGAAAATTCTTGTTTTATTGTAAGGCTTCATAAAGAATGCTACTGAATCAGACCAAAAGTACAACCAACTTGATACTCTGTCTCAAAAGGAGCAGCAACGGTTCCCTCTAGGACACGGTCAATTTGCCGTACCCAGTTGAATTTTACAGACCTTATATTAAAAAGCAGGTAGTATATTATCTATAAGAAAATGTTTTCATACCCATAAAAATCACCAATTAATTTAAAACTCAAGGGATTATCAAAACACTAAAACAGGACTCTCAAGTCACTGAGAGCATCATGTGACTCAAGAAACAACACTTGGATGCCCTGAGAACATCCCCATTACTGCCTATCGGTCTGTCTCCTCTTAGGAGGAGAACTGTTAGGGAACAGCCTAAATAATTTCAGGGGAGCACTTAAAGAGGCAAGAAGTACATTCACTTTCTGTCTTCCTTGGGGAACAGCTCTATACATAGCTGCTTCCCACCTCCCAGACACACTGCTCGTGTAGAAATGATGACCTCAGCAGAACAGGATATGCCACCGATTCTTTTCACATCTTGCTTCTCACCACTCTCTTCCATCTCCAGCCTCCCCTTCTCCTAACTTCATCCCACATGACACCCTTGACCTACTCAGATCCTTCCTCCTAGGTTCCACCCTAGATCCTGACTCACCTGCTCCCTTGTCAGTTCCTCTAGAAACACTCTACCCCTCTCTTTCTGTCTTTATTTTTTTTTTTAGGATTTTATTTATTTATCTGAGAGAGAGAGAGAGTGAGAGAGAGCACACGCTTGTGCACTAGCTAGACGGAGAGGCAAAGGGAAAGTGACAAGCAGACTCCCTACTGAACAAGGAGCCCTATGTGGGGTTCAATTCCAAGCCCCTGCGATCATGACCTGTGCCGAAATCAAGAGTCAGACCCTCAACCAACTGAACCACCAAGGTGCACCCCCCAACTTTGTTTTTAGAACTGCTCCCTTTGGGCCTTGCTCTCTGCTCTTCTAGAACAGTGGATAAAATAATACATTAATGAGAGATTTATTTGTCGCAAATAATGCTCTGGTAAATTACTTCTCTAGGATAGCTGCATCTGAAAAGGAAATGCCTAAATTTCTATATGGTCTTCCTTTATTCCTCAGGGTGAACTTTTTCCATCCAGAGAGGTCTAGCATTCCAGAAAACTTGGAAATGGGAGAGATTTAAAAAAAAAAAAAAAAAGAAAGTTAGCAAAGCTCTGTAGTTGAAAGGCAATGAATATAACTTGATGTTTGAAATAATCTAGGGTTGGGGGAGAGCCTTTGATTCACTTATCCATTAATTCATGTAACCTTCTCTTCACACATTCAACAAGTATTTATTGAACGCCTTCTATGTGCCAGGTCCTGGAAATACTGGCTGAATAAAGCAAACAGAGTTGACAGGGTATATATTTTTCATTGCATAGTAGGGTTTTGCTTTTGCTCCAAGAGAGACTATGGAGAGATAATATATTTTGGTCTTGTCCTTAGATGGCAGAATACGGCATTTATTTCTTGACGAACCCCTCAGGGATGTTAATTGGACTTTGTGTCACTACGAATGTGACAAATTGATGTAATAGAGTATACTGCCATTAATTATAACTTGCCTCTCTCATAAATATTTCAGAAACCATTCTTTAGTGGAAAAAGGAGAAAAAAGGAACAGAATTTTGGAAAACAAAATTTTTTAAACTAAAAGATGTATAAAAGGACTCATTTCCTATTCGGTCTCAAGCAAATCATTCACACGAATGCCAATGGTGACAAAGAATTACCAAACTCTGTTCTCTGTCTCTAAGGATTTTATATTTTAAATGTTAGGTTTCAAAATAAGTGGAAACCTGAGGAAGTCTTTTAAAAGTCCTAAACAAGCAAAAACAAGAATATGCTTTACAAATACTCAGGTTGTCATGTCACCCTTCACCTACTACTTTCCGCCACACTTCCTCTCAAACTGATTTTCAATCTCAGACTCCTCTTTTAGGTTTTATTGAGAGTTTATTGCCATAAAATTCAATGAACCTAATCCCCAGATCATTCTATCTACTAAGTGAAGCTTAAAATCTAAAGCCAGATAGTGCTCATTCATGCTTCTTTAATCAGAAATTCCAGCAGTGAAAACAACTGCAGTATCTGTATAAACAGTCACTCCTAGCTTTAGTTGGTTTCCAGTCATCTATCCAACCAGTTTTCATAGCCATAACATGGTACTTTGTCATCCATTACATAGGTTTCCCCTCTCCCCACCTCTCCATCTTTTCCCATGTTTCTCTCAACATTTAGAGAGAGCTACCCCTCCCGCTCCACACATCCCATATCACCTCTTCCTTAAAGGTCTAACTCAAACACTTCTCCCTTGGACCCAGGGTCTGAGGCCTGGTCAGTTTAACAATGGTTCCTCTTTGAATTCCAAGAGCATTTTTGTACTCCACATTTTGATCCTTGGCCAAATATTGACAGCCTCTGTTTTTTGAAGACCAGCAACTGTTTTAATCAGTTGCTAAAATGTTATAGCACAGAAACACTTCACCCAACCCATGCCTAAGTTTTAGAAGGAAAGTGAGTCCCCAACCTGTTAAAACACAACAGGAAATACAGAACTGAAAAGGTGAAGGGTCCACTATTCTCCCTTGTTCATCCTCCCTTGTTCAGTATCATCTGTCCTTGTTCTAAGCAGGATCTAACTTAATTATTGAATTATTCAAACTAAACTCGCCCTCAGAAATTTTGAAATAAACAAAACTTGCCTGCAGTACATCTCACCTTTCCTTTTTCACCCGGACTTTAAGTTACTTTTTCTTCCCAGTGATGTCAAAGTAGAACAAATATCTGCTGTCAAAATCAGGGAAACTAATTCACTCTCCTGAATGTAGCCTTGAGCCAAGGATCAGGAGAGATCCCCCTTCTCTTGGCCAGAACCCAAGTTAATTAGCAATTTTTTTTCTGGAAAATGGTGAATAAATGTTCATATCGTCATTGCAGTGACCTCAGGAAGAATATTTCCAATAAAATCACTATTTCTTATTGAGGGTAGCATTAAATAATAATAATAGATAAGATTATTTAAACCTTTGCATATGATAGCTCATTTAATCCTCTTGACCCTTTAATGCAAATCATGCTTTCAATTTCTGTCCACCCTAGCCCCACACAACCCCAGGCTGTTCACAGCACAACAACGAGAGTGACTTTTTAATATCCTAAGTGAGACTGTCACTGCTCTGTTTAAAACCCTTAGTGGTACTTAGTCTCCCTGCTAATGAAAGCCAAAATGTTTACAATGGCCTTCAAGATCCTCCAGGTTCGGGCCCTCCCTTCTCTGACTTCATTTCCTACTACTTTTTGTTTCCCCGCTCCACTCCAACCATCTGTGCCTTTGGGCCCATCTTCAAACACAGCAGGCACCTCTCCCTCCTGGGTCCTTGCTTTATTGCATAGGCTCCAGTGACCTCTTCCCAAAGAGACCATCCTTTTGAAATTGCAACAGTGCTGGAGAGGATGTAGAGAAAGGGAAACCCTCTTACACTGTTGGTGGGAATGCAAGCTGATGCAGCCACTTTGGAAAACAGTGTAGGGATTCCTTAAGAAATTAAAAATAGAGCTACCCTATGACCCTGCAATTGCACTACTGGGTATTTACCCCAAAGATACAGGTGTAGTGAAAAGAAGGGCCCTCTGTACCCCAATGTTCATAGCAGCAATGGTCACAGCTGCCAAACTGTGAAAAGAACCAATGCCCTTTAACAGACAAATGGATAAGGAAGATATGGTCCATATACACTATGGAGTACTATGCCTCCATCAGAAAGGATGAATACCCAACTTTTGTATCAACATGGAAGGGACTAGAAGAGATTATGCTGAGTGAAACAAGTCAAGTGGAGAGAGCGAATTATCATATGGTTTCATTTACTTGTGGAGCATAAGGAATAACATGGAGGACATTAGGAGAAGGAAAGGAAAAGTGAACTGGGGGAAATCAGAGGGGGAGATGAACCATGAGATACTGTGGATTCTGAGAAACAAACTGAGGATTTTGGAGGGGAGAAGGGAGTGGGAGGTTGTGTAATTCTGGTGGTGGGTATTAAGGAGGGCACGTACTGCATGGAGCTCTGGGTGGTGCATAAACAATGAATCTTAGAACACTGAAAAAATTAAATTAAATTTTAAAAATATAAAATTTAAAAAATAAAAAAATAAAAAGAAATTGAAACACCCATTTCTACCCCCACAGTATTTCCTGTTCCCTTAATTCTCCTTGATTTTTTTACCCTAATAGTTATCAACATCTTAGACACTACATTAATTTTTTTGTTTGTAGGCTTGCTCCTTTATTGGGTTTTGTTTATTGTTTTGTCCCCCTCACTCTGGAATTTAAGCTCTGCCAGGATCAGTGTTTTTGTGTTTTGTTCCCTTGAACTCCTAATGTTAGAACAGTGCCTGGAACATAGTAGACACTAAGTAAATATTCACTGAATGACTGTATGGAAGAAAATGACATACAGAGAGGTTAAAAATTTTGTTTAAGGACACACAGCTGAAAGAAGTGGGAATTAAACCATCTCTGCCTAATCTACCTCTAAATAATAGAGGAGTATCTAAGGCTGAGTTCCTCAGAAGCAGACCCTGACACCAAGATGTATAATCAAGTGTTATATTAGGGAAATATTCCCAGGAGGAACCCATAAGGAAGTGAGGGAACTGGCAGGAAAGAGAAGGGAGTCAAGAAGGTGTGATGTCAGGCAGTCCTGAAGAGTATAGTTTCTGCCTGGTCCCACAGGGGACCTCTGGAATATAAGTCACACCTTGACTCAGAGGAGTCCTAGGAGACTCAAAGCAAGGATCTGAGTTAATGGCCTGTCACTAGGCAGTTATTGGTCAGGGGCTGGGAGATGGGAGAAGGTGTACGGTCTGAATCGCTTCCTTCCAATTCTCTGCGCATAAAGGCAAAGAAGTTGTTCCAATAGCCTGGTTACAGTTAGGGCTTAGAGTAAGATTATTGTCTTACACCACGGAAGCCTTTGGAGTGGAGGGAGAGCACTAACATGTGTACTACTGTGTTCTTTCCAGGACTCTCCTACTGCCTAAAATCATGCCAAACTCCATGTCATGGCCTAAGACTCCACATAATTTGGCCTCTGTTGACAATGCAATCCACATCTTGTACCACTATTCCTTTGCTTCCTATGAATTAGCAGCTAAGCACAGGACCGTTGCACCTGCTACCTTTTCTAGAACATTCTTCATTTAACTCTTCACACACAGTTTCCTTTCGACTTTTCACAGGCCAGCCTGAATACCCTCAAGGAAATGTTACTTGAGCACTGAATCATCCCAAAACTTTTTATTTCCTAAAACAAAACAAAACATCTTATCACAATTTGTAATCATTTTTGTTTCTTTAGTTTATCTGTATTCATATTGTTTTCCCACTAAAATACAAGCCCCATCAAGATAATGGCAATGTCTGTTTGTCCACTTGTAATATCCCTAGCACCTGGCCGTTACAGGAACTCAAATTATCCCTTGAGTGAAAAGAAACACAGAGAGAAATCACTAAGCATGCAAAATCACAGCTGCATCTACCTACCCAAATCTGTTTGGGTAGATCTTCAAAAGCTTAAATTAGTTATCCAAATTACAAATATGCCTGGAAAGTTAAGGACGTACTAGTTTGGTTAGTACTGCAACTTCTAAACTAGATAATTTTAGCACAGATAGACCCAGCCACTCTTCACCCTCAGAGAAGTCACCAATTTACACTACATAAGACTAGAGGCTAAGATGGAGGACGAACAATACAAAGGCTTCATTAGCCCATAATTTTGCTACATTAGTTAAAATTACCCAGGGACTTCAAGCAAAAGCCGCCCAGAAAAAGTACAGAAACTGCCCCCTACTCTGTAGTCTCCATTAACTTTCCCCTTTCTCTCTTTTGTGAATTAGAAGATAGTGCACCAAATGGAAAGTAGAAGGAACAGTTTTATCTTTTCTTGTCTCGACCATGGAATAAAAGCCACTTTCCTCTCCCAAATAAAAGGAAATAGTCATTTCTTATCTCGAAAATTCTGCTTCGACACACACAAACTTTACAACAGACACAAACAGGAACACAGAATATCAATTTTTAAGAACTCTCTGAGGTCAAAACAAACTTCCAGCGTGTTTTGATTATAGAAACTTCAAAGACTTATTAATGTGCTGATTTGCCACCAAGGACAAAAGCTTCCCACCTATGTAGGCTACAAACATTTGCAATTTCTGAATTTTAAATATTTCTGGTAAGAATGATCTTCACAATTTCTTTGGAAGGAACCTGTATTATTTAATAACATGACTAAGAAAAAAATAATAACATGACTAAGAATTCTTACTTGTACCTAAATTTAAATTTTTCTCTTGTTAATCCTAATAATAAACTGCACATGTTAACCAGGCTTCCATCATTTATCTATATACACACAATAAAACTAGAACAGGATTAAATTAGACCCTTTTTCAAGGCCAAACTCAACTAGCATCTCTTCTAGGTAAAATTTCCCATTCCCACACTCTAAGTAATCCATGGATACCCTTCTTAAAATTTCAAAAATTACTCCCCCTGTGCCTTCTGGTACTTACCTCGTTGTGCCATCCATGTTCCTGATTATTTAAGAGAATCAACCCCCTGCCCTCCCCTGTTTGGGGTTTGGATATAAGCAGCGCTCTGTGGCTACAGGACCCAGCCTCCCCGACCCACCAGCAACAAGTGCAGGTATGAATCTTTCCGTGAGCGGCGTAAGGAACGTAATTTTCTTTAACTTAACTTAAGCTCTGTTTCAATTCCTCATTCCACCTGATTCAGAAGTGATCTAATCAATTCCAGGTTTTCTCAATCAATTCGGGGTTCTCCGCCTCCCCCTTCAGAACACGACTGCTCTGCATCTATGCTGAAGGAGGGTGGGGAGGGTTGTCAGTAGTCGTAACCGCACTCCCCCACTCCTCCCCCTCCCACCCCATATTCTAAGAAATAATTCAACTCATCTGCATTCTATTCCAGGGGCTAATCCTGCTAGTGCAAGCTGAGCTCCGCCCTCCAACTCAGCAGCCCCCACCCTCCTCACCACACCTCCAGATATGGCGGCCCTCAGGGTTGTTGAGAGTCTCTCCTGGCTCTCTGAAGTCAAAGTGGCATTGTCCTAGGCATTTTGGTATCATCATTTTAAAAAATGACAACCTTGCTCCTCTTATGCATACTTAGACATACACTATCTTTCCAAGCCCATATATACTAAAAACAACACCAACGAAAACAAAGAAACAAAAACAAAAAACAGGTGTGGGGGGATTTAAAGGAATATAACTAGAAAATGTTTTCTACAGCATTTCTTTTTCAGTACTAACTTTTGACATCTGTTTATCAAAGTCATACATGCAGTCACGCTAGTCCCCAGCCCTAGCTGCTTCTGCCACCAGACTCAACCTCTGGCTGTTTGTTCCCATTCTCCCATAGTTCTCCGGCCAAGATATTCCAGGAGCTCCTTATCCACTTCTGACATTTCCCATGAACTTCACTATTAACCTCATTCCACAGGACCTACCACCCACCCTGCCTTCTCTCACAGTTCCAGTTTGCAAGTCTTTCTCTTATCTTTATTGCCTACTGACACGACCTGGACCGTACACAACGTTGTTTACTTGCCATTTAGTATGTTAAACTGTTGGCTTTCTAGTCTCCCAGCTCTGCCCCACCCAACCTTCACTGCCTTCTGTCCAATGACAGAAGCTTAACTGAGTATGAGAAAACTGATAGCATGGATGCTGCTCTGTAACCATCATCTGGTCTTCCGTGTTCTGTCAATACATTGTTCTAGAAGGTACAAAATCCAAGAGTTTATACTATTATAACTAGATACATAGTTTTCCAAGGCAGAACAATCCTTAAGATAACATTTCTGGTTCTTTTCTGTTTATCCTAGAGTTGACTTGCTTTGTTGTTTGCTCTTTTTTTTTTTTTTAAGAAAAATATCTTCATTTAAAAAAAATATCCATTTCGAGTTTATCTTTGTGTATGGTGTAAGAGAATGGTCCAGTTTCATTCTTCTACACATAGTTGTCCAATTTTCCCAGCACCATTTATTGAAGAGACTCTTTTTTTCACTGTATATTCTTTCCTGCTTTGTTGAAGATTATTTGACCATAGAGTTGAGGGTCTATATCTGGGCTCTCTACTCTGTTCCACTGGTCTATGTGTCTCTTTTTGTGCCAGTCCCATGCTGTCTTGGTGATCACAGTTTTGTAGTAAAGCTTGAAATCAGGCAACCTGATAACCAGTTTTGTTCTTCTTTTTCAACATGAGGCAAGAATCTACGAAAATCCTAGAGGAGAACATAGGCAGTAACCTCTTAAGACATCGGCCACAGCAACTTCTTTCAAGATATGTCTCCAAAGGCAAAGGAAACAAAAGCGAAAATTAACTTTTGGGACTTCATCAAGATCAAAAGCTTCTGCACAGCAAAGGAAACAGTCAACAAAAGCAAAGAGGCAACCCACAGAATGGGAGAAGATGTTTGCAAATGACACTACAGACAAAGGGCTGATAGTCAAGATCTATAAAAGAACTCCTCAAACTCACAAAACAGATAATCACATCAAAAAATGGGCAGGGGCGCCTGGGTGGCTCAGTGGATTAAGCCGCTGCCTTCGGCTCAGGTCATGATCTCAGGGTCCTGGGATCGAGCCCCGCATCAGGCTCTCTGCTCCACAGGGAGCCTGCTTCCTCCTCTCTCTCTGCCTGCTTGTGATCTCTCTCTCCGTCAAATAAATAAATAAAATCTTTAAAAAAAAAAAAAAAAAATGGGCAGAAGACATGAACAGACACTTGTCCAAAGAAGATCTACAAAAGGCTGGCAGACACATGAAAAATTGTTCATCATCATTAGCCATCAGGGAGATTCAAATCAAAACCACATTGAGATACCACCCTACACCAGTTAGAATGGCCAAAATTAGCAAGACAGTAAACAACAAGTGTTGGAGAGGATGTGGAGAAAGGGGAACCCTCTTAACTCTTGGTGAGAATGCAAGTTGGTGCAGCCACTTTGGAAAACAGTGTGGAGATCCCTTAAGAAATTAAAAATAGAGCTACCCTATGACCCTGGAATTGCACTACTGGGTATTTATCCCAAAGATACAGATGTACCCCATCTGTACCCCAATATTCATAGCAGCAATGGCCACAGTCACCAAACTGTGGAAAGAACCAAGATGCCCTTCAATGGACAAATGGATAAAGAAGATATATGGTCAATATATACAATGGAGTATTATGCCTCCATCAGAAAGGATGAATACCCAACTTTTGTATCAACATGGACAGGACTGGAAGAGATTATGCTTAGTGAAATAAGTCAAGTAGAGAGAGTCAATTATCATATAGCTTCACTTACTTGTGGAACGTAAGGAATAACATGAAAGACATTGGGAGATGGAGAGAAGTGAGGTGGGGGAAATCAGAGGGGGAGACAAACCATGAGAAACTGTGGACTCTGAAAAAGAAACTGAGGGTTTTGGAGAGGTGGGGGGTGGGAGATTGGGTGAGCCTGGTGGTGGGTATTACGGAGGACATGTATTGTAGGGAGCACTGGGTGTGGTACATAACAAATGAATTTTGGAACACTGAAAAAATTTAAATCAAATTAAATTTTAAAATAAATAACTGGGGGGGGGAGAAGAAAAATATCTTCATTTGTCATGTGAGATTCTCAGTGTCCTTGAAGATTTTTTTCTTTCACAAGAAAGACTATTCACACACTTATTTTGGATTTTAATGTTACTAACTTTGCAAACTTTTGGCAAAGAGTGTTAGTTTTTTGGGTTTGGAGGTTTTTTGTTTTTTGTTGTTGTTTTTCCCTTTCAATCTTATTGAGGTATGTACTTAGCCCTATATAAGTTTAAGGGGTACAGCATAAGGGCTTGCTTTTGAGTGTTGCTTTTTAATCACCAAAGCCCAGGAGGTTAGAATTCCATGCCACTTTCCTCTCTGGTATCTGCCTATCTGAACTGGGGATAAGTGGAGGGGACTGCTGATCCTGGGCCATGCAGAAGATCTGCTAACCATGTTTCTATTAGTCATGCTCCAGGCTGAGAACAAGAGTACATGCTCTCGACTTTGAGACTGAGAAGTATCAGTTGGGCTAAAACCCCCACTATGAATGTGAAGATGAAGAGATGGGCAAGTGTTAAGAAAAAGAAAACAGAGATCATTATTCAACAACATATCCCTGCCTCATTACATACAGAGTCAGGACATACCAGTAAGGAAGGCAGTAAATACAGTCAATGTCTTAAACAGCCAAAGATTGCTTATATCTATTCTCTCCAGTTTTTCAGCTGGACAGCAAGAGCTTAAAAGTCAAACAAGAATCACCAACTAGACTCTGCTCACCTAGTCCATCTCCTCCACTTCCTCTGCAACCACATCTGACAAACCCAATCAGGATAAGACTGAGAAATTCAATAAGCCAAAACTGAAGGCAGAAATCCAAGAGTCAAGTTCACCATCTTCCAAGGGAGCAGTTGAACTAGATAAGTGAACACAGGAATCCAAGAGACACATGTGGCCAATACACACTGAACATTCCACAAGGGTTGTCTACTTTTAGCTGGTTCACTTTGTTAAGATGCAAAGAGGTTGGGTCAGATTTTAAAGGATGGGGCCGCTCCTTTCCACATCAAAGAATCAAAAACTACTGACAAGGCAGGCCCATCTCTTCCAGGCAGGTCTGGCTGGCAGGGTAGGAAGTACTTGAATGTTGGTTTAGCAGGAGCTGGGTGGGACCACAGTGAATTTCAAGTAGAAACCAAGCTGGTCCAAGGTGTCCTGCAGCCTATAAAATGCAATTTAATCCGACTACCATTTGTTGTTGGTTCAAATGATTTTAATTATTGAAATGCTTTTTTTTTTCAATTTTAAAGATTTTATTTATTTATCCCAGGGAGAGAGATCACAAGCAGTGGGGAGGGGTAGAGGGAGAAGCAGACATCCCAGGGAGGAGGGAGCCCAATGCGGGATTAAATCCCAGGACCCTGGACTTATGATCTGAGCCAACAGCAGACAGTTAACTGATTTGAGCCACCCAGAAACCCTGGAATGCTTTATTTTTAAATATGCAACTAAAACAGGGATAAAAGTTTAAAACATGAATGGGTGCCTGGGTGACTCAGTCAGTTAAGCATCTGCCTTCCACTCAGGTCATGATCTCAGGATCCTGGGATCAAGCTCAGGTCCTCCACTCAGTACAAAGTCAGCTTGTCCCTCTGACCCTCCCCCCGCTCATGCTCACTCTCTCTCCCCCCCTCTCTCAAATAAATAAATAAGATCTTTTTCAAAAGAGTATGAAGAAAAAGCCAACTCGGCTTCACATCTGTGCATCACTACTTCACGCTTCAGCATTCCTCAAAGGATTGATATTGATGCAAAGATAAATCATTATTGATAAGATTACAGAACAGGTTCCACCATGGTTCCAGAGTCTGAGAAGGCGGTGCCTTATAAATGAATAAAAGGATTCTAGATGGAGCCTATCTCCCTAACCCACTGTCTTTGTGAACTTAGGTCAAATTAATCTCTCAAAGCCTCAGTTGCCTTGTCAACAAGACACAGATAATGACAGTATTCATGTCACAGAGGTACTGCAATAATTAAATGAAATAAAGCACTTAACACAAATCTGGCATTTGGTAAGCACGCAGTAAAAAATCACTATCATCATTCTCACTATTCTTTATATTCTTACATGGTCCAGCCTCCCTGGGCTGTCGCCTTTAAATTCCGGTGTGCTTAAAGTGAATGATGCCTTAATTATATTATCTAAACTCATGAAGGTTGTGTTTATAAAATACAGACTAGTGCTGTAGGCTTAGATATGGAATAAGAAAAATAAAGATACACCAATTGTATTTACACAAAGTGAGTGTTGAGTAAGCTGATTGCATTTATATGTACAGAGCTATCTGCTCCCTGGAAATATTATTCATAACAAGACACATCTCTCAGTGAAGTATTATGTTTCCCTTAGAACACCTGAAAACTATATTTAGAGTGCATAATAATTGTATAATCATATTTGTAATTTACTGTCTACAATCTCCCAGGCACTACACTACGTGTTTTCCAAAACTTATGATGTAAGCATATTAAACACACACGCATACACACACAGACAATCCTGTATTAAATTATATGCTCCAAATCAAACAGCTAGATTATGATAAAAACCAGACTATAAGGCAGGTCCATCTTACTGTAATATCTATGTTTCATTTCATTATCTATGTTCTTATAAACTCTAATTGAGTCTAAGTATATGTGTATTAGTCACCTCTGAATCTCAAAATTTTAAAATAGCTATGCATCACAGGGCTTAAAGTAATAAAACCCCATTAAACTAGAACGGATGGAGTAATTTAAATGATTTTTCTTTGTAGGTTTAGCACATACTTAAGAAACATTGGTAGAGCAAAGTTAAAGTGAATCTGCTACTGTAACAAATTTTTAAAAATAAAAAATTACTGGACTTCCATCCCCTCCATGAAATCTTCTACTAATTGATAAAGTACCCTACAAAGATGAATCCAAAATGAAGTAAGTGGAAAAGGGACAGAGAATAAACTTTTAAATGTCTCTCTGAATCCCTAGTTACTGATAATGCTATTTGCTAATTTTGGAAGAATCAATTCCAAATCTCTTGAATTCAGTTGGCTAGAAGAGAGGAAGGGAAATTATTGGGCCTCAGCTTAAATTACTTCCTTATAATTAAAAATTCATTTATCCATAATTCTATTGATTCTTGTGGCTAATAAAGACATAGATTAATAAGTTATTATTTTATACACAATTGTTAATCCAGGTAATTGCATCCAGAATAACTCTATTACTGGGACAGCTTTATGACAGATTTTTACGTGTCACTAACAATGATTCATGGCCTATATAAAGCAGGCAAAGTGCAGGCTGCAGGCCTTTTTACTTTCTGTTTATAGAGTGAGCATCTAGGCTGAAATACCAGACTTCTCCATGGCTGATGCATTACTAGCTTCAGGTTTTCCTTAAACTCCGAAGATGATCGCAACCAAATAGTGCTAACGATTTCCTTTCAATCCTGTTAAAGATTATGGAAACCACTGTCCAAGTTTAGTGACGTCTCCCAGGCTTTCTTCCAGATTATGAATCAGATCTCCTAATATTCAAGGTCTTGGGCAAAACTCCTTCCCACGAATAACTTGACCACCTCCTTGCCCTTCAATTCAACTTTTTCCTGAAGTGTTCACCAGTTACTTTACCAGGGTATCTTGAAATACCATCCTTTGAATATTCCTTGCTCCTGGTTCCTTTCAGACGTATCTACTAAAAACATCATGGAGCTGGACTCGGATTTCACAATTAATCAATCAATTAATTAGGCTTATAAATGGTTCTCAAACATCAGAACTATCAGTGTAAATAGGGACCCATGATTTTAGAACAATTAAGCATCTCGGGAGTCTTCCGGTGAAACAGATCTGATCATGAAATTTCATTACTAAAGGCATGCTCTATTACAGAATTCATGTCTATATATAAATTTATAATATATGTTAATATACAATGTATTTTATCTCTACTTGTAATATAGATAATATACATTAGGACATTTAGCTATACATGTATTTCTTATTGTTTTAAAGATTGGATGTTTCTGTACTTTTTAATAAGAAAATCATCTCTAAGCAGATATAGTTTGTATGGCTTTGACCAGAAATTCTCCATCGTTTTTCTTCTATCAGTTACTTTATTTTAACTTTGATATAACTGTTCAGTAAGGGAAGTGTCTTTCTGAACTTCCACTTTATTCTCCTCAGGTAAATGCATTGTCACAACAATTGAAGACAAAATAAAGACTTAAGGACTATTGTCTGATCTCACCCATGAGACTAGATTAAATCACAGACATGGTACACAAGACAGTTATATACGAAGGGTATTTTCAGTGAAAGATAAATTAGGAAAGAGGCTGCTTAAAAGATCTCAGAAAAGTCACTAAGCAAAAGGAATATGATTTTAAAAAATGGAAGTGGGAACTAGTACTGTTTATTCATTTGTTCAGCTAACATTTATTACCTACTATGATCAGGTATTATTTTAGGAACTGATTATAAAGTGAAGAACAAAAGAACAAAAAGTATAGAACAAAACTGATGTGTTCCCTTAAGAAATTTATATCTCAATTAAAGATACAGTTACAGGCAAACAATACATAAACACAACTTTGTGGTGGGTGTAATGGCATCATAAACTTGGTACAATAATAGAAATTTAGGAGATAACCTGCTTAGAAATGGGGATGAGGATAGCCTGATATTTGAGAATTGTACAAAGAGAAAAGAGCAGCTAAGCAAAGTGCAGGAAGATGAATACTTTAGCCTGGAGGTCAACAAACATTTTGTAATGGGACAAAGAGTAAATATTTCATGTTTTGAGGGCCATTTGTTCTCTTGCAACTACTCAACTCTGCCATTGACAATACCTAAACAAATGGGCATGGTTGTGTTCCAATAAAACTTTATCGACAAAAACACGTGGGACAGATTTGCCTGATGGGCTATAATTTGCCAACTCCTGCTCTAGTCACACATATGACCTGGGCAAAGACAGAAGAGGTATTTCTGTGCTGTGTTCAAGGAATTTATAGGACATTGGTATAGCTAAAATAGAATAACTGGGAGAAAAGTGGCATGAAATGAGCTTGAAGGAGTAAGCAGGGCCCAGGTCATGCACGGCTTTGGAGGCCAGGGTAAAAAGACTTTGGATTTTATTTAAACAACTTACAGTTTTGGGGCGCCTGGGTGGCTCAGTGGATTAAGCCGCTGCCTTCAGCTCGGGTCATGATCTCAGGGTCCTGGGATCGAGTCCCGCATCAGGCTCTCTGCTCAGCGGGGAGCCTGCTTCCCTCTCTCTCTCTGCCTGCCTCTCTGTCTACTTGTGATCTCTCTCTGTCAAATAAATAAATAAAATCTTTAAAAAAAAAAAAAAACAACTTACAGTTTTAAGCAGGGTGATGACATAGTGCTCTTTGTATTTTAAAAGCTCGTTATAATTCCTGTATGGAGAATGGACTGGAAGATCAGGTCATGATCCCAGGGTCCTGAAATTGAATCCCGCATCTGGCTCCTTGCTAATGGGGAGCCTGCATCTCTCTCTGCCTTCTGCTTCCCCTGCCTGTGCTCTCTCTCTCTGACAGACAAATAAATAAAATCTCTAACAGTGAGGATCCTAGCTGATGGATTGTACTGGGGTGGGGACACGATGATTAAAGAGAGGGGAAAATTAAGTTTGATGTTCAAGTTTTAGGTTATGGCTCTTGGATTGACCATAGGCAGTCAAGCCGAGCTAAATTATGTTTCAAAAGGAAGACTAGAGAGAGAAAGGTGTTGCAAGATAAGCTTAAGCCATATTAGGGAGTATCTTAAGTAATGAGCTAGAGATCACATTTGTCTTAATAAAAATAGAAAGTTACTAAAGAATTTTGAAGAACAGAATAACATAGTGGTGCACTATAAGCTGCGTTGCTTTGGACAAAGTAGAGACATAGGTGTTTCAGAAGTTGGGGAAAATTGTCAATAAATTTTTGAAGTCATATAGAAAGAGGTAATAAAGGGTCAGTCCAGAGTTATATTAGTATTAGAAATAGAAGAAATGGAAAAAAAAAAAAAAGGTTGGAAATGTAAACTCAATGGGTCTTTTGATTAGAGATATATATTTATTTATTTATATTTAAATAAATATAGCCTATATATATGTAATTTGAGACTGTTTATTGTAAATAAATAATATAAACAATATAAAATACTCTTGAACATTAAAACATAAAAATAAGAGCCACATTTTTAAGGGAAATGTTGAGTAATTAGGCTAGACTGGAAGTTAGTACAACTGAGTCCAAAGATTAACTCTAAATTTTCTGACAGCCATAATAAGTAGAATGAAAAAAATGGAAAGAGGTGAAAAGGCTGGATTACATAGTTTCCAACTGATATAAAGAGACATATCAGTTTTCTGGGGGAGATACACTGAATATATAAGTATAAAATCATACCTTGAATTATAAAATATATCTCCCAGGCTTTTATGTAAGGAACAATTAAAGACTGATAGAAGCTGTGCCATAATAGCTATTTAATAAATATATATATTCTTTGTAAGCAATTTTTCATAACAAAACCTTAAATCTTGCATCCAGATACCTAATTAAGTTTGAGGACATTATTATACTGTACACCTGTCATGGTATTTTCTACAGAATGTAGGAGGAATGGAATTCAAATGATGAGTTTCACAGTGACTTGATTTGATTAAAAATTAAAGCTTGGAAAATACAAAGAGATGGTTAGCAGTTCCCTCAGACATCCCCACTCAAACACGAAGTACCTTAGTGACATCAACTCGACAGCAGTACAGACAATATGGTGGGTAAGAGTTAGTGGCATGGACTGTGGAACCAGACAGCCTGAGTTCAAAACCCATTTACCAGAGACATTAATGGAAGCAGTGTCATCAGAGTGACTATTGATACCAAATGGTAAGGTGTTCACAGGACTGGAAAAGTTCCAGTACAGATTGTACTTTCAGCTGGCAAAGAGTTCAAAGTCCACTGTCTGCTACATTAACTATTAAACTACTGCCTAGGGGAAGAAATGAATAAGGTATGGCTCCACAAATGGATTTCTCAGTTTGACTTTGAAAAATATACTTCCCTTTTCAGGGTGTCCGATGAATCTAAATGTGAATACTTTCATTATGAATCAGTCCAAAACAATTTATCTCTTGATTCTGAACAAGTGTTTCCATGATGTGTTACAAACTTACCATTCTGCTAAGACAATTGAGCTGGATGAACCCAATTTTAACTGAATTTTTGACCTTTCAGGATCGAGGTTAGTCAAACTGGTATTTGATTAGGAGTATTTTCAGGAGTCTGGTTTGTTATTTTAAGAGTGCAGAGTCATGTTGAATAAAGAGATTATCTTCAGTCTTTTGGCAAGTGTATTCAATGTGAATTTCTTAATTGCACCCAGAGGCAATGGAAGGAAAACACATTTATTAAATATTTTTAAAGACTGTTATCTTGACTATATGTGAGTAGTTCAAAAAACCACCATCTCCTAATCTTTTGATTCTAGAACCACCAGGGACTAGGAGTTTATTTAGCTGAAAAACAACAGCTGTGACTTCTGCACTTCTTCCAGAACAAGCTTTTTTTGCCAGTAGAATTTGCTGATATTTAGACTGAACAAAGGGTTGATGTCAGTTGACTTCATCTTGTTTTAGCCCTTCCAATCCCTGCCCCCCTCCAACATTTGCTATCTTGATTCTTGGCTTCCCCATGCACATCCAATGAATATTCTTAACTTTCTGCCTCTGCTGGAGGTGTTCTCTTTCTAGACAAAGCTTTCCCTACCCACCCTCTCCAATCTGAGAAAATTTCACTCTATGTCTCATAATAAAGTGTTCACTCCTCTGTTACAGCCTCTATTATATACCCTTCCTTCCTTTCTTGAGCCCTGTTGGGGCAAAAACTGTGACTCTTTCATCTCTGTGTTCCCAGCATTGTGTTTGTTTGGTGAAGAGCAAACACTAAATAAATGTTTATTGAATTAATTCTCCTTATGACACAAAAAGAAGGTTGGAGGCTTGAAATGATGTGTCTTTTTTCCAGCAGCATGCCTACTTTTGACTTCATTATACCAGGAACTAAGATTAGTGTCCCATACGGAGTGGCTTTCCGCACAAAGGGACAGCAACACAAAGACTAAGCTAAAACAAGGAGCATCATGAAATATAGAAGTCAACAATAGAATCAGACAGAGAGGACTATGGTTCCCTGGTGAAACCACGATATATTAGCTGGTCTGAAGTAGAACTGCTTAAAATCCCTTCTATCTTACCTCAGATGGTGCAGAACCTTGTAACCCTACATTTGCCTCTACAGTGGTGTCTCTTCTCATTCAGTGGCCAATGCTTAATAACTCAGAGCCTGGTAACTATAGACTGGAAGGATTCTAAAGAGTGATTGATATGAGTGTTCTCAAATAAAAATATTTGACTAAAATTAATAAAGCAATTTAGAACTCGCAGGAGGCAATATGAAAAGAGAAGTGATCATAACAGCAAGATTTCCCAGGTAAATAAAATGTAGAAGGTAAGCGAATGCTCAGGGAGAAGGGAAGGGACTTTCCCTGCAGACAACAGATTCTTCCAATGTAACACCTGCAGGAACAGCTGTGTTTCAGAGGATTTTCCAAAGTACTGGAGTCTGGGGCAACAAAACAGTAAAGAACTGACACATCCACTGGGTGTAAGACGATAACAACTCCACAAACGCTAGTTAGATAGTATGAACACGTACTATTCTAGACTTACTCTAACACCTACAAAATAAAGTGAGAATTGTTAATTCCGGGAAAAGAAATAAAAATCCACCATCAGCAATCAAACAAACCAAGAGTCACAATTTAATTATTGTATTATCTTCAAGAATCTGTATCCAGTGAAAGAAACTGAAAATTCTGGAGCCAATCAGAGCCACACAGTCCCCTTCCTTCTCACCTCACCAGTATCTCCCCAGGGTTGGTAAAATGACAAAATTTTGAGAATTCTCAATGATGTAATGCATGGAGAAAGGAAAACTGAGTTAGCGGATCATTATTTTCTTCCAAAATGTGTGGCACTCAAGTGGCTGAGAGACATTGAAGCCAAGAAAGAGAACAGAGTTGACTCTTCAAGAGGAGTGCTGGGAGGTTATTGTGTCACACGGAGATCGTCCAGGAGGGTTCCTCACAAAAGAGGAACAGACCCTCCAACCAGGGAACTGATGTGGAATAAGACATTACACAAAGTCTCAGGGGAAAGAGCCATCTAGGTGTTCAGACTGCACTCCACCTTACCCAAGCTCACCATCCTTTGCCGTTCCCTCAGACTAAGAAAAGTGAGCAAAGCAAAAAATCCTAGTCCTCAGCAGAAGAGATATCTGCAATAGTAGAGGAACAGAGTTAAGAAGTCACCCCATTTTCACTTTGTCTCCCCAGAGCCACCCAAACAATATCAAAAGGGAGAGAATGCCCCAGAAACTGCAAATACATTATACACTATATTAGGATTCTCTAGAGAAACAGAACCAATAGGAGGCAGGGGCTGGGATGGGGTATATGCTCGTGTGGAGGAGAGGAGAAAGAGAGAGAGAGATTAATTTTAAAGAATCAATTAAGGATTTTAAGGAATTAGCTCACATAATTGTGGGGGTTGGCAAATCTGAAATCTGCAGGGTAGCCTGGCAGGCTGGAAATACAGTAAGAAATTGATGTCTTGAGTCCAAAGGCAAGCTAGAGGCAAGAATTCCTGCCTCCTTGGGGGTCTCGGGCTTTTTCTTTTAAAACCATCAACTGCTTGGATGAAGCCCACCCATGTAATGGAGACTGTACTGGTTATACCCAAGGCTTACAGATTTAAATATTAATCACACCTAAAAATACCTTCATGGCAACATCTGAAGTGGTGTTTGATCAAACAACTGGGCAACATAGCCTGGCAAAGTTGAAACATAAAATTAACTATTACTAAACACACATACACACACACACACACAGCCACCTAGAATAATACTACTAGTTAACATTCACTGCATGTGTGTTGGACACTGGTCTTTACAGCTGACATGTATTTACTCATTTACTTCCTACATCAACCTTATGAGTTAAGCACTATTTATTATCCTATTTGACAGACTAGAAAATTGAAGGAGTGTGCTTAGGTTAACTTGTCCAAGGCCACATGGCTAGCAAGGGGGCTAAGCCAGCATTAAAATTGGTAGCATTCACTCGAAACTCATGCATTGTCACTGAACTAGAAGAAAACATAACTCAGGAGACAAAAGGATATTCCCTCAATTACTTTATACTACGAACATCTTAATAAGAACTTGAATACAATAAAATAAGAGCATACCCATAAAATAATAAAGCCATCAAATGACATGAAAAAGGAAACTACTAGTCCCTAAGAAGAAACTGGAGTCTCTGCAATGTAATTATGGAAACAGTAAGTAAATTAGAAACAGCAAGTACAGAGTAGACAAAAATGAACTACTGGCACAAAGAAGAAAGGGTTAAGATAATCTAAGTGAATGCAGATGAAAAGGGCAAAGAATTAAAGCAATTTGGAGGAACATTAAAGGCATGAAATATTATTCATATTATAATATTATATAAATATATATCAGGATGCAAAGAAAAAAAACCCATAATATTCTTAAGTGGAATCTCCACTTCAACAATATATTCAAAGAGATAATAGAATTTCCCTAAGATGAAGAAAGAGAATAATCTGCAAAACAAAAGCAGTTCACGACACCCCAAGAAAATTAGATGTAAGATCATCAACAAGACATATCCTAATTGAACTATTGAATGTCAAGTATAAAGAAAAGAATCCCTCAGATATTCAAGCAAAAAAGCAAAATACACACAAGTAAGGGGAAAAACTGCCCTATCTCAGAAATCTCCATAACATCAAATTCCACAAGACAATGGTGCACTGTCCACAAAATCCTGGGAAAATAAAATGCAATTTTAAAATATTGTAATGAATCAAGACGTCGTTCGAGCTTAGAAGCCCCTGCCAGACATTCACTGCACGAAAGAACTCAGGGAATGCAGTATGTTTGATTTCTTCCTGAGAGAAAAAATGTGTTTGACAATGATATCCAGCCAATAAGAGATGATTAAAAATAAACTCGAGAATGGCAAAGGTAGGTTAAAAGGCTGGTGGTGAACAATGAATTTGCTTAAGTATAGAATGAACAGTAGACACTAATGAAAGCATGGTAGTAAAACCAAATGTGCATGTTATAAACCTCAATAATGTTCAAATAATTGTATAACTACAAAAAATGGGAGGTAGCAAGGAAGGGGAAATGGGAGGAAGGTTATTATCCTCATCTTTCAAAACAGAGAATAAATAGACATTGTCTAAATATCTGTTGTTTTAAATGTTATATGCTAGCCTCTAATGTTTATTCCTAAAATTTGTTCTTTAACAATAGGTACTTTTATAGAAAAAATATCTTGTGGTGAAGAAGTACTTTTCACTTTTCTTTTTACTTTTACTGAAGTCAAATAAAATACAAATAAATTAACTTTCATTAAAAATACTTCCAAGGGTCTCATCCTATTTTCATAATTTTTATTTTTCTGCTATTGCTCTATTCTTCTAACAATATAATATGCACAGAAAGATTTTCCACAATGATGTTCATTTAATGCTCGGGGTGGCAATTTCTAAGTTCAGAGTAATTTTTTTAAAAATACATTATTGAACCTTTCTTCATTGCTTTATTTCTTATAAAGAATATGTCTTATTTTACATAAACAAGCAGGTGACTTTTTTCCCCTTAAAAATTGTGAGCAGCATATGAAGATGTCAACAATGGTTCATTTTGGATTATGATAAAATGGATGATTATAATTTTTCTTCATACTTTCTTGCAAGTTTTTAATGTACAAACATAAACATTAACTACTTACTTTTTCACCATTCTACTTCCCATACATATCTATTTTATTTATATGTATATTTTCACAAATCTGATATTCTGGGAATTAAAACGAAGAGCATAGATATCCCAAATAAAACAAAGAAGAAAAATATCTGAAACCCTGTAATGCTCAAGGAGAATGTGTGTCAGTAAGTGCATGACCTTACTAGGAACACTAAGGTAGCAGTTAATGAATGACATAGAAAAAGTGGGAAATGAATTATTTCACTAATTGTTTATCTCATTATTGTTTGCTATTCAATCCTATAAAAGAGCCAACAAAAAAGAAATTGTGAAATAGCTGAGTTTATTATTACCTCATACAGCACATCAGCAACCAAGAAACAAACAAAAATTAATCTTAATGCTCCACTTTAGGTACAGAGTTTTACAACCTGGAGAAGGATATAAATACATATTGGCTTATATTAAAAGAACACAATAACAATAATAACAGAAGGATTAAGCTAAGAACCTAAAAAACAAAAGTGACTAGAGAGAAGAAAAGAGAGGGACAGGGAATGACGCTACATCCTTGGAATACATTATGTTTTGAATGTTTTGCATTTGGCACTCTAGTTTACATGATGTTAAAGTTAAATTAAATATAAAAATCAATCCCTAAAACTCAAGAGCAAAATGAGCAAATGAACCATGTGTATAAAATTTGGTAGTGTAACCAAACAGAGAAAAAAATTTAAGTGACTTAAAACACAGTAAGTTGACTGATGAGACCTAATATGGTACATCCTAAAGACAAAAAAAAAAAAAAATTGCAAATAGAATCTCTTAATCTGTTTCTAATAACTGTGTTGTTAATTATGTTGGCATTGTGTATTGAGATAAAGCAAATGAGTAATCATGTTGATGTCACCAGGAACTGGGATTTTTTGGCATGGAAGAAAAGGAGCAAAATAGAAGGACAGGTACAAGGTGAAGATCATACTGTGTCCTGATTTGAATAGAAAGTGTCAGTATACATTCATTCACAATTTTATACACACCCACACACTCATACACATTTTCAGCTCTATTCATTGGAAAGGTCTTGAAACAATGAAGAGCTCAGTGGCAATATGCACCCACAATGCCCAGATTATAATCTCTAATTATCATTTCTAATTCAAAAGAAACAAAATCTCCTAAAATGCAAATTGCAGGTCTGAGACAGAACATATACAACTTAAACCTGAAATATCTTGTCAGACCAAAAAACAAGAGAGTCATTAAAGCCCATTTAAGTCATATAAAAAATTTCAGGAACCAATTTGAAAAGTCACCTGAACAAACTGAGCAACAATTAGAAAGCTTCCTTCTATCCTTCTCTGAGGAGTAAAATACTTCAAATGTAATTCAATCTATGAGGTCATAAAAATCCTAAATTTGGGGAGAGGAGCCCATATTTGAATGTGCTAACTTACAAATCATTATTTTAAAAATTGGTAAAGGGAGGTAATCAAGCAGTTATCCTATCTTTCCTAAATTGACTATGTTTTGGAGTAACTAAACAGCTGTTGAGAAAAAAGTTTCTCTTTATATGGAAGAAATAGTCTAGCTAATAAATAAAGAATAAATGACAAAATCAGACTAACATTATTTTGAAAGTCCTAATGAATTAGTGTATCCAGAAAATGATCATCAATATCTGCTAACATCTCAAAAGGAGAGACAACCAGATATCATGCACTTCATAACAACTTATGGTCTTGTCAGAAAAACCGAACCTACATGGGATCAAGCTTCTAGGTACAACTCTCAATTAACAGGGAAGAAGACAGAAGGAAAAGGTAAAGAAACCATTAGGAGGCAATCAGCAGACTCTAGAATGTAGTACACTTTATTGATCAGTTTTATCCATAAACTTCAGGGGCAGGGAGGAGAGAGAGGGAAGAACTGTGGATTAGGGAACATCTAAGAAATATATGAACCTGGCTGTCTCCGTTGTTAAGTGACCGACTCTTGGTTTGGGCTCAGGTCATGATCTCAGCTTCTGAGATCAAGCCCCACGTGGGGCTCTGCGCTCAGCATGGAATCTACTTCAGATTCTCTCTCCCTCTCCTGACTGCTCACTCTCTCATTCTCTCCCTTCACCTCAAAAAAATAAAATCTAAAAAGGAGGAGGAGGAGAAGAAGAAGAGGAGGAGGAGGAGGAAGAAGAGGAGGAGGAGGAGGAAAAAGGAGGAGAAGAAGAAGAAAAGAAAAATATGCATCAGTGAAGTGTATGGACTTCATTACAATTCTGATTTCAACTATTAAACTCTGTGATGGAGGGGTTTATGAAACAACGAGGAGTATTTGAACATGAACAGGATAGCTAATATTGTAAGGACTTATTTTATGTCGTTTTTAGGTTTAATAATGGCATGGTTCTGTTTTTATTTTTTAAAATCCTTTCCATTTATATAGACGACAAAAATATTTACAGTTGAAGTGATATCTAGGATTTGCTTCAAAATAATCTGAGTGGAGGGTAAATAAGGAGGGTAAAACTTGCACATTGTTTCAAGTGAATGAGCCTCTCTACTTTTGTATTGAATTTTCCACATAAAAAGTCAGAAAAACAAAAAAGGAATGCCTCACCTTGTAAGACTGGGCCTAAATAAATGAGATAGAGATGGAGGCATTTCAAAATTCAGGATTATTTAAGAAACAACAGGTATTAGGCAAAAATTTACTAGTTTAACTGAATTGTAAAAAAAAAAAACACTTTTTTCCTTTATGCAGTATGCTAAAAACATCAGAATTAATTGAAAAATATAGTACTTACTTAGTAAAGAGAAGAAAACAACTGCACTCAAGATAAGTCATCTAATTCATTTAGAGATGAAAGAAATGTGTCTGCAAGGTGAAACCATGGGCTCATGGAAAGCTCTGATTCTGTACAGATGCTATTTGTCTAATAGTTTCATATTGTCAATGACCGTCCAGGTAGCATCTTCACTATACTTATTTTCATTGACAGGAGAAATCTATGAATGATCTGTAGAGTCCTTTATGACAGCCAGGAAGGATCCTGTACACTGTCTTGCCAGTTTCTTAGTCTTCAGGGAGAAAGGGTACGAGAGAAGCCAAAACGTCCTCTTCCAACCCCTGCTCCTGGAATGGAGAAGGAAGAGGATTTTGCTAGCTTGCAACAAAAGATACCCTAGAATGGCACTGATATAAAAGTTCTACGTGTATTGCCACGTTTAAATTCTCCTTCCTCCAAAATGTAAAATAAATCTGCTTCCACCATCTGAAATGCTATAGAACTGAAAATCCTTTCTCAATTCGGAGAAACGCCAAGCATTGTAGTTGATTTGGGAGAACGATCCTCTGCTCATAGAAGATACTGTATCTCAAAAACACTTAAAGACACTCTGCAGATGAAATAGAAAGGGAGAGAAAAGCACCCCCCTTTTGAAAATGATCTTCTTAGCATGATTATCGACGACAATATCTTAATACCTTAAGTCATTTGGCCATCCTTAAAAGTGCAACTTATCCTGACGTCTCAAGGGACGAAAAAGTTGCGGAAGTCCGAGGAATGAGTCACTTTGTTCAATTTTGATGAGTAATTTCAGGTGTCATGGAACCGCGTTCCGAAGAAGGAGAGGGGAGGGGGCGTCAGATCAGCAGACGGAAGAAGACTGGACGCTCGGGATTGGATGGAGAGATCTTGATTTTCCTAAAATTGCGTCATTTCAAACCCAATTGGGTCCAGATGTTTTGGGCACCGACGGGTTACCGTCTCCGAAACTCAATCAGACGCAAGCGAAAGGAGAAGAGGCGGTTAATTAAATATTGAGCAGAAAGTCGCGTGGGGAGCGTGTCACGTGGTTCTTGAGACTCGTCGAGCCTTGGATAAATACCGCGCCGCACCGAGCCGGCAAAAGAGAGCGCCGCAACTGCTTCCTCCACCGCCGCGGCCACCTCGAGTACTGAGCGCCCCGCGTGCGCTCAGAGCTGCCGGAGGAACCCTGCGGGCCTGCCCGCCGCAGTAAGTGCCTGCACGGGGCATCTCTCCGAGGTGCCGGCTGGCCGCTGGGGCGAGGGACAGTGGGAGGACAGCGGAGGGACACTGGGGAGACGGATATCCCAAATGCCAGTGTCCCTCTTTGTTTCCCACCTGCAGAGCCTCCCAGCTTGAATGTGTAGACTGCTGGGTTGGAGGCTGAGGGAGTTGGGATCCAGGGAGAAGGGGCTTTGAGAAGCTTGGGGGCATGATTCTCTTTCCTAAAGGGTACAAGGTATGCTTTAGGCTTGTTATCCCTTAGGCTTTTTATCTTGGTTCAATCAGCCCCGACTTGCGTTGTGCGACCAAAAATAATGCTGCCCCACCTCTTGGATAGCCATCCCCAATGTCTCTTCCCCGTTCTTCCCAGAAATCCAGCATGAAAATCCTCGTGGCCTTGGCCGTCTTTTTTCTCGTTTCCACTCAACTGTTTGCCGAAGAAATCGGAACCAGCGATGATCTGAATTATTGGTCCGACTGGTCGGACAGCGACCAGATCAAGGTAAGACCCAGCCCGCGCCGTTCTTCCAGGCCCTGGGCGCTGTCACTTCCCTAGGATAGCGTTCTAGTTAGCCTGTCAGGTACCGCGACCGCGACCAGAGGCGGTGGAGGAGCGCGGGGTGGGGGGTGGGGTTGGGGGGTGCGGATGTAAAGGAACGCCATTCCCTGGGTCCCCTCACGAGGTTTTGTGCCCACGATCCAAGTTTCCTCCCGGGGGCTGCACCGTCGGGTCTCGGAAACTCCCTGGAGGAATGATGCCCTCCCTGATGAGCCCGGGGTCCCACAAGGCTGGAAATCTCACAAGGTTTCATCCCGGGGTAAGGTGGATTTCGGAGACTCCAGTCTAGTTGCAAGGACCGGGCATTTGGAAACGCTGGGCAGGGGCAGAAGGGGGTGCGCCGAACGCTGGTAGAAGCTGGGGCAAAGGGCAAGCTGCTGGCGTCTTCGAGGGGCGAGGTGGGTGGGAAGCTAACTTCTGCCTTGACTTTTATTTTACTCCTTTACAAGGCTCTCAGGCTATTGGCCCAAGGGAGCGCGCCTCGAGGGAACAGTGTAAGTGGCGCGGTTCAGGTCCCTAGTAAAGCATTCCTTCCCCACTCCTGACACACAGCTGTGTGCATTTAGGGCGGCGAGGCGTCTCCAAAGCCCGCGCCAGAATCGGAGAAAGTCAGGTGGCGGCGCGGCAGAGCAGTGGGTGGGGGGCGGGGGTCTCCAGGCTCTGCAAAGAGCGGAGAGCGCGCAGGGCTGGGGGACGCAGCGTCTCCCGCTAACCCGCGAAAGCGGGACCCGGGGACACGAGTTTTGCTGGGAGGGGTGGAAATTCCAGGGCTGGGACCCCACTCAGCCCTCGCGTTGGGAAACCCGGCTTTTCTCCCGCCTCCCTGCCAGGCCGGTTTTCCGGCCCTGGCGCCTCCACCACCCGCCTCCGAGCTTCGCCCAGGGCTGGCGCCGCGTGCTGGTGGCCTACAGGCCCGTCTGTCTGTGCGTCTGTCCCCCAGGAGGAGCTGCCGGAGCCCTTTGAGCATCTTCTGCAGAGAATCGCCCGGAGACCCAAGCCTCAGCAGTTCTTCGGATTAATGGGCAAACGGGATGCTGGTGAGATGGGCAGCCATCCCTCCCTCTCTGTCTCTGAGCAACCTGCCCAGTGTCCTCGTTCACTGCTTCTCAGAGCGCCCTGTCTCTTTTGCTCTTTGAGTAGAAATTTCCATCCTAAAATGGATATACCCCCACGGAGCGACTCTGGCCCTCACCCCACTAACAAACGCACAAGCCGGCTGAGGGAGGGTGAACTGTTCTGTGCCAGCCCCATACAATTAGAGTGACCCCGTCAAGAGCAGGAAGCAACCTTAGCTGAGTGCTCCCTTGATGCAAGATCCAAACTGACAAAGGGGAAGGCATGGGGCCTCCAGGGAGTAGTACTCAGAGTGGTCTAAGCGCCTGCAGAAATCCATTTTAGACCTTTGGGGTTAGGTTAGATTTAGATTAGATTTAGCTCCCTACTGTCTCATGATAGAAATACTCAATTTCCTTGAATTCATCACACCATCAATGGAAAGTGTAAACAGTTAATACCAATTCATCTTTTGTCAGATTCCTCAATTGAAAAACAAGTGGCCCTGTTAAAGGCTCTTTATGGTAAACATTTCTATAAATCTTTATTTTACTATTGTGAATGCACATGTAGGAAAAGTGAAGAAAGTCTTTTATGGGCTGAAATACAGATTCTTGATAATGCCTCTTTAGTAGAAATAAAGATTTGTATCCCTCTCTCCTGGGGGTCCAGCTTGGAGATGTGTTTCTTAAAAGAAAACAGGTGGTGTGGCCAAACAGTTATTATGTTAGGCCTCAGGGGTCTCATAGTCCTGGGTTTGAATCTGTGGCCCATAGAAAGCACTTTAAAATATTCCTTTTGGTTGCTATTTTGTTTTTATCATTAATAATTTGGTTAGCATTTATGGTTCTGCTATATTCCTCAGGATAGCACATGAATGGGAAATGTTACATGTGTTAAAAATCAACTTATTTTATAATTCTCTTCTGAAAATATAATACAGCATCTTTAAAATAAATCTATTGCCCTTGCTAACTTTCTCTTTCCTTCTTCTAGGACATGGCCAGATCTCTCATAAAAGTAAGTTTCAAATTATTTTGACATTTACCAAATGCAAATTAGATTGAATTTCATTTTATATCTTCTTTTCCGTTGTAACTTAGGACTTAATATTTTTAATTAAGGCAGTATAAGAATGGAGGAAACTCATATTAATCACGTCCGGAGCACTTTTTTTAAAACTCTGTTTCTTAGGCCTAGATACTTAAAAAATGATGCATTATGTTAAAAATCCTTTAATTCCTAGCTAAACCGTTGCTGAATTCCTGACCCACAGAAACTGTGAAATAATAAATATTTGTTGTTGTTTTAGCTGTGAAAGAAAGCCAGAAGAAATCCTTTAACTCCTATAAATTGTTAGTTTTAGATAAGAATTTCAGTCCAGGGGTAAAAATCTAACCAGAGATTCCTCTCCTTTTTCACCCCTCATCCTCTCCTACCCCCCACCACTTCCACTGGAAAAAAAAAAACAAAAACAAGCATTTTTAGACATCTCTTAACATTTCAGTATGCCAGATCTCATAACAGTATCTAAGGTAATCCAGCAGCCAATTAAGAAGATTAAGTAAATGAGTACAGAATCCATAATAGAGGTAAAGATAGATAGAAATGCAGTTTTTTTGATCCCATCATTGAATGGGGACCCTCAATCTATTAAAGTACAATGAAACACTTCTTGGGGCAGTAGAGATGGCAGAGTTATGGCACTTGACGTTCATTAGATCCCAGTGTCCCAGTTAATGGAACTCAAATTGATGGGAAGTCCCATGAGTCCATCTCAACCATATGCATTTACCCCAGGGTCCACCCACAACTCCACTTAGATTTTGGTCCACTGGCTGGCAAAGAAGGTCACATTAAAACAGCAGTCCAATTCTCAAATAATACGGTATAAAGCAAGAGACCTTTCCCCACTAGAGTTGAAATAGTAACCTTTCTCATAAGGCTTCATCTTTGAAAATATATAAATCTTATTTATATTTATGTTCTAAAGATTTGACTTCCAAGGAAATTATATATAGCTAACTTCTATGTAATGAAAATAAATACACTCTATTAATGTCTAAACTAACACACCTTTCTGGTATTATTAAAAATGCAGTAAAATTAAAATAGTGACCTATTAGAAGTTTATAATCATCAGGTGCACAGATCTGACTTAACTAAGGTTCAGTTCCTGAGAAATACAACATAGTACACGAAGACACACACTGGATATTTCTGTCACCCAACTGTGAAAGTGACTCCCTAAAAACCAAAACTAGTGTAAATAGCAGCAATATTTAAGGCATTGTATATAAACAGGTAAAATGTAATAAACTCTACTTGCTAATATTTAGATATAAAATTAAGAAAAGTGCTTTCATTGTATTGTTTTAATGTCAAATGTAAGACTTATTAGAAATCTTCATTTCTTCAGGCTCACCAAAACTTGAAATGGTTATGTATTTATTATGTAGGCATATATTCGAAAGCTTGCTTTTCTTCGGTACTAGTTATAACAGTTTATTTCCTCAAAGACATACATATTAAAATACCCCTAAATGTATTTTTCCAGGGCATAAAACAGATTCCTTTGTTGGACTAATGGGCAAAAGAGCTTTAAATTCTGGTATGTATAAAACCATGACTGAAAATAGACAGTATCTTAAATATCTTATTTTCTTTCTAAGGCATAGTTTTTAAAGTACTAAAAAGGAATGATAAACTTAAAATGAGTACTTACGGTGAAAAAAAAATCTAATTGCAGTAAACAAATCCAAGAATGAATTTGTAACTGATAAAGCTAATCTCACTCAGGATGCACCTTTCTTTCTCAAAACACCAGCCCTACCAGTGTCTGCCTGTTTAATCATTACCTAACCTGAATCCTTGGGCTAGTCTAGTACTTTTTCCCTTGTATTTGTTACATAAGCACACTGAACTTTCCAGAACTAAGCAGGGAGGGATATGTGGGAAATAAGACCAATTTTCACTTACTACCAAGATCATTCGAAAAGCTTATATGACATTATGTCTGGCAGTCTCCCAGCACAAAAGTAAACAAATAAAACTAATATATGCATTTATACTTTATGAAGTTATAAAAGTTCAAACTCGAAACATCTGATGGATGTCTGAGAGTATGGCAATAACCCAGTGCACGCCAGTGCTTTCAGAAAGGAACAGGATCAAGTCATCCTGGGGGACTGTGATCAGTTCTGGCTGTAAACCCCCACGGAGAAGGGGGGGGCACAATCCTCATAACCCATCTTAATCTTCAACAAGTCCTTCCCTTGGCTTAAAGCCTGCCTATTTCCTTTCCTCTCTGTAGTTCCCATCTTCTGTGTAAAAATGCCATATACCTATAACTGAAAACCCATTCATCATACCATTTTCAAGGTTAAATAACCCCTATATCATTTTCACAGAGACTGATTTTTTCTGTAAAGCACATTCAGGCCTTTATAGCAATTAGCTTGGGTTCCTCAGGAAAGCTATTCAAACTCTATTTTACCTTTAGTGAAAAAAGAATTATAATATTACTCCAAGTAACTAATTAGAAAGTAACCAGCTGCCTTATCCATTTAGGGTATTTCAAGTTCCTAGAAAATCTGTAACTAAGAAGTGCTGGCTTAATTATCTGTTAAATTCATGCAAAAAATGATGTATCCTATCATTGTCCCTCTACGTTCCAAATTTAGACACTACGTTTGTATTTCTTTTTCAGTAACTTGGGGGCTGCTCAAGTATAAAAATTTTTTCTCAAGTTTAAATTTTAAAGAAGTTACCAGTGTGTCTTATGAAAAACTTTAAATTATTTTATTAATATGTATAATCCTCCAGCTTTTGGAAATGGAATGTAAATTTAAACACACTGGTTTTACTTGTAGCAGAAGGGTACAACTAGCCCTTCTATAACTGTGGTTTTCTTGATAATCATGTTAGTCATCAACTTTTTATTTCCAGAACTGATACAGGTTTCAGAACATGGCTAACTTTACAAGTAATATAGATATTGTGCAATTTATACAGATTAAATACCATTAATGTGTGCCAAGTAATCATGTAGTTCTGAATAGAATCACTATAATGAATCGGGATCAGTTTATGACACAATCTTCACTCCTCCATTTTAAGAAAATATAAAAGGAAAAAAATGGGCAAACATTGGGTCAAAGATCTTTTCATAGGATCAACTCAGGCAATGTAACGATTGTGTCCTGCAGCCATCCGGTTTAACTTTTTGTGGTCACAGGCCCCTTTGACAGTCTGAGAAATCTAGAAACCTGCTTCGTAGAGAAACCCTCATTGGTTTATAAACACAAAAACGTACGTACAGTTTCAGATGGTTCAGGGACCAGATAACCAAACTCTGCAAAACTTGTCAGAACTGAGCTTGTGCTAGTCGTCCTCCTCCTGATACAAACAGAACAGGATGAGAATTGGACTGTTTCCCTTCTTGAGAACTGCCCGGTTTGGGGCTCAGGCTGTTCAACCGCGGAAGTGCATACGTGATTGACGTAAAGCATTCAGTTTGTCGTGAACCCGGTGTTGGATGCTAACGGGGCCTCTGCTCACGACGGGAAAGGGACAGTGATCACCCTACAGCCCTCACCTACCTCCTCTCTCAGCAGATCGTTCTCACTGAGAAAATTGTTTAGAGAGACGTCTAAGATTCCTACATACTTTCCACAGTGCTTTCTACTGTTTCTGTTAAATTCAGTATTTTATACAGGATATATGAATTTTTAAAAGCAGCATCGTTTTGCTAAAATGTAAATCTAAGTATATAAATTAACTAAAATGATGAGTAATATACTTAAGTATTCTGATCACAGTAGTCTGATCCTTACCCTTTTGTGGTTACATACCTCTTCAAAATTGCATATAGCATTATAATATAATATAGTATAATTTTTGGCTTTTTTAAACATTCCAGACAGTCAAAGCACTTAAATTACTTGTAGCTATATGTTTTTTTTTTTTTTTTTTTTTTTTTAAATATTTATTTGATAGAGAGAGATATCACAAGTAGGCAGAGAGGCAGGCAGAGAGGCAGGCAGAGAGAGAGGGAAGAAGCAGGCTCCCCGCTGAGCAGAGAGCCCGATGCGGGGCTCGATCCCAGGACCCTGGGATCATGACCTGAGCCGAAGGCAGAGGCTTTAACCTACTGAGCCACCCAGGCGCCCCACTTGTAGCTATATGTTAAGTGCTTTTAGAGGCAGTGATTAATCTTTCACTGGCCATTAGGGTGCTGGGAGCTAAGTTAAACTGTCGTATGTGGATGGCACAATTGCCCTACCTACTGAAAATGAAGTTGTTTTTAGCGTCAATGACAATCCATCATTGCAAGGTATCCCCAAGATAGGAGGAGACCCCTACACCATTTGGGACTCCTATAATAGGAACCAGCCAACTCTTTCTGTAAAGAGCCAGATAACAAATATTTTGGATTTTGTGAGCCATGCCATCTCTCTACGTAGCCATAGACAATACATAAATGAATGGGTATGGCCACATTCCAATAAAACGTTATTTTCAAGAAAAGGTGGTGGGCTGGATTTGGCCCATGGTCTGTAGTCTATTGACTCTGTCCTAGAATAAAAGCCTCACATTTTGCCTTCATCCTACTATTATTAGTACTCCTATACTTCAGGCATTATCCTTTCTATAAATCACCATGGGGGCGAGGGGGACGAGTCTGCCACTGCTTAAGAAAATTATGAAAAATTAACACTGCAGTAGATTGTGGAACTATGCTTTGGGGGGCCCCAAGTATCTGGCAGGTGGCCTCAGTATCCAAGGATTCTGTGGTTAGACCACTTCCAGTCAGGACAGAGACAGGCAGGACTGGAGGGTTTGCAAAGAAAACTCTTAGAAATACTTCAGTGGAGGTGGGAAGAGTCATTCGCGAGTTTTTAATAAATTACAGTGTGTCCTGAAGCTTATTTAACTCTCTCAGTGAGTCCTCTTAAGAACCCCTCTGCCTTCTCTTTGTTCTCAGTGGCTTATGACAGGAGCGCGATGCAGAATTATGAACGAAGACGCAAATAAACCACCTCATGTAATTTATTGAGCCTCATGTGGGTCAGTGGCCAATGAAAGGTAACATGACACCTGAACCATGAGGAATAATTATTTATTTAATAATCATTGTTTTGAGTGGAAAACTCAAAAAAAACTTTATTTTTCATATTGTGCCAATACGTGCTGTGAAAGTATGTTATAATTCTAATATGACCCCCTCAGACGTAGACATCAGTGGTCATTTCTCAACAAAGCACAGTGTTCAGTGAAACAAAAATATGCTCCTCAAAGAAAGAAATCATCTTCGTTTCCTGGAAGCAGTCGCGTCAGCCACAGCTGAAAGAGAGGAACCTCACACAGAGGGTTGTGCTTCCTCTGTTTTCCTGGTGGAAATGTGCTAAGATTTGGTATCAGAGGGTATCCCTGCAGCATGTGTCACGTGTTGTGACTTATATACAGATGTTCTACAAGTTTTCACGTGATTCTATGGTCTTCATTTCATTGTATAATGTGTTGTGATAGTTAACATTTTAAATAAAAGAAAAAATACCTTGAGAATTGGGTGTTACTCTTTCATTAATATTTCTGTCACACCAACACATGTTCTTTTAGTAGATGAAATATGTTCGAAGCTGTTTTGGCTGCTTAACAGTGAAACATAGAGCTACGAAATTTCTCTTCTTAAGGTAAATGACTACAGTGGAATCTCAGTTCCTCTCTCTCTCCACACACACACACACACACACACACACACACACACACACACACACTTTTGGGTCAGTCATTTTGCATGAGATCCTTCATGAGGAAAACAATTACATTTTGGAATCCCAAGAATAGAGGGTAAGTTCTGCGGATGCATGCCCAAGATTCCCTTTTACAAATAGAATAATAATCTGTCTTAGAGATGCATTCCCCTGGTTATTTTCTTGTTGGGTAAAACATCAGCGCACTACAATTGAAGCCCTGATTGGAGCCCAGGTATGAATGCACCTGTGTGTGATTCACATTAGATTTAAGATACCAAACTCTCACAAAAAATGATGCAGAAAGATGGGGCCTGATTGATAATAGGGCATCACCCCTATAATGAAGACAAGAGCGCCTTTCTAGCATTTCTAAGGAGGCCCGTGAATTGTTAACACCCATTAGGCTCCCCAGCTGAAGCATGTGCTTCAGGAATAAATACAGAACAATCAGGGGGAGGCTTTCATTTATTTGTTTAATGAGAAAGATTGATAAGTATCCTTGGAAATGTTTTGGGGTTACATAGAGGGTGTGGAACACTGACAGTGGTACAAAGGCTCAGGACAAACATTGTTTGGAGAACTAAAACTCCATGACCTTAGCCTGGATTGGTGATTATTGTTGATCTATAGTTTGATCAATATGTTGATCAATGGTTGAAACCACTGTGGGACAGAATTGCTAAAGCATATTTTAAGCTTTATATTTTTAAATAAAAAGTTTAAAAAAAAATCTAACCGGTGTACGTGGCTGGTGTAGTTGGAGGACTGTCTCTTAGTCTTAGGGTTGTGAGTTTGAGCCCCACAGTGGGTGTAAAGATGACTTAAAAATAAACCTTAAAGAATAAAACCTCTAACAATCTCATTTCCTTATTATACAATACATTGAAATATTACAAATTATAAATGATAAGCAAAATGGAGAAAGAGTTATCTAGAGCTCCACTCTCTAATAGTAATGCTTAATACTCTATTTAAGAATAATAATAATTGCAATATATCAACTATATAATTTAATAAACCAGGATCAGAAGTTCTAATGTGAGTATGTGAGAGGAGTCAGTACAGAAAGAGATTATTGGGGGAAATAGCAGAACAAATTAATATCTAACAATAAGATTGATTAAGCAAACTGGCCTACTGATACAATTGAATATTTTGCCATCATTTAAAGTAGCATTATGTGTTTAGTGACATACAACAACATGTATAGTATATCGTTAGGCAAGTATATCGTTAGGCACAAAGCTATATTCCTACAGTATACATACATATATATTTCTGCATAGATGTTATAACAAGAAGAAACAATGTAATGGATGAGTGTGGAGTTCAGAGTCGACTTGCATGCATTCGAATCCTGCCTCCATCACTTGAATGGCCCTGTGATGAAGGGCAAGTCCCTTAACTTCTTTCTGCCTTATTATCCTCATCCATAAAGTGGATTAATGATAGTATTCACCACGGCCTACGCTACCATGGAGGAGATCCACTACGGAACCTAGCTGAGGGTTGCGGACCATGATACCTGTAAAGCTTGGGGCTCAGTCCCCAGCACACAGCAAGTACTCAGTGAACGTTCCCTTCGCCATTGCCAGCTACTCTCCCAAACGCCAGTGAGAAAATCGGCACTGTTTTTTAGCAACTGGAATCTTTTTTTTTTTTTTAAGATTTTATTTATTTATTTGAGAGAGAGAGAGAGAGAGAGAGAGATCACAACTAGGCAGAGAGGCAGGCAGAGAGAGAGAGAGAAGGAATCAGTCTCCCCGCTGAACAGAGAGTCCGATGCGGGGCTCGATCCCAGGATCCTGGGATCATGACCTGAGCCGAAGGCAGAGGCTTTAACCCACTGAGCCACCCAGGCACCCCAGCAACTGGAATCTTTTTTAATAGGCACACTGAAGAAACAGCAGCATGGGGTGGTTTTTATATAGTTGCTACACAAATTAAATCTAGGCTTGTATGACAAACGGTTATGTTCTGCGCCGGGCGCTGCCGCGTTATAAAGTCCCCGCGGTCCCTTCTGTCTCGGAGATTTTATAAATCTCTGCCTCTGCCGCAGGAGCTCACAGTGCTGCATAACACCCACTCTCCCCCATCAGTGAGACTTCATTCATGCCTGCTTGCCCTGCAGCCCAGAAACGCAGCGACAGCGTCAATAAGGAGAGGGAGAGGAACTCCTATTGACGAGTGTGCTCAGGAAATATTTACTCTTACTTCCCCCTCTGTAGCATGGTTCCTTCAACAAAAATAAGCTTTCTTCGCCTTTATTCTTGCTTGAGTATTTTATTCTGTTATGAAACAGCAAAAGATGAATCTATATATTTAAGTTACCTAAATACTTGCTATCGCTTTGGCTTTTTGTCTCTTTTCTGGTTTTGCTTTGGTTGGGTCAGGGATGAGGGCAAAAACAAATGACACTGAGTAATTTGAAGAGAATTGAATAAAGGGACGAATTACAAAGATGTAGGCAGGTTGTACAGAAGCCAGCAATGGAAGGTGGGGCTCCAGCCTGGCTCCCCTGGGAGCTACTGCCACCCCAGGCCTGGAGGCCCAAGAGGAGGAAGAGAGGGTCTCTGTGTGCAGAGGACCACCTGGCAGCTGTAGTCTTCAGTAGGAAGACAGAACCAACACAGGGTAGTCAGGTATGTCAGGGGGTAGGGGGTGGTTGGAAAGGCCAGGGAATAAATATTTCACTCTCTCTCACCTCCTACTGGGCAAACCCAATTGCAAACAGAGGGCTTGGAGCCCTTGATGCTGTCCACACCAGTAAACGGCATAGACAGGCACCAGAGCAGGTGGGGAAGCTGCTGGGTGCATTTGGAGGTAGAAAAGGAAGATGTCTGGGTGCCTGGGTGGCTCAGTTGGTTAAGTGTCTCTCTTCATCTCAGATCATGATCTTGAAATCCTAGGATGGAGCCTGTGTCTGGCTCCCACTTCAGCAAGGAGTCTGCTTCTCCCTCTCCCTCTGCCACCTCACCTCCACTCTTGCTCTCTCTGTCTCTCAAATAAATAAATAAAACCTTAAAAAAGAAGAAGAAGAAAGGAACAGGAAGATGGTCAATGGATTATGTATGCCATCATTTTGAATCAAGACTATGACTCTGAAATTCAAATAAGAAAATTATAAAATAAAAACAAGACTTCCCCTGGACACTCTGTTCTATTGCCCTGGAATATAGATTCATATGGACCCATCCAAACACACACACAAAAGAACATTTTAATTTGAGCACATGCTGAAATCTCCTCTTTTAATACCAAGTCATTATGATTTGTTATTTTTTAAAAGAAATTAGTAAGTACACTGGGATTTGTGAAAAACAGAGTAAGGACTTTTGGTGGATCAGAGTCTGTGCAGATCCTTAAGAAAGAAAGCACACAGAGAACCACAGTGGTAAGCCATGGCCCCAAGGAATCACAAAGGCTGCAGGAAAAGGTGCCAACCCCAGAATAGGGAACCGACAGCTGCAGAACACAGACTTCTCATCAGCAACCCTGGGTGCTCTGAGGTAAGGGAACAAAATCTAAAAATTCTTAAGGAAATAAATATTTAGCCAAACTATCCTTTAACAATAAGCATGAATTTGTGAAAGAAGAAAAACCAACCAAATCCTGTTAACTTAAGCCTTTATTAAAATCATCACAACAGAACAACTCAAGAAAGCTATTCTACTGGAGCCTCAAGAATTGCTATGTTAAATTGATGAAGGTCAAAGATTTGCTATGTTCTGAGAATTAGTCACTGTTCAGATTCTCGGAAAGTCTGGGGAACTTAGGCTGCATTAGTCAGGGGATAGGATTCAGGGCTTGCACGAGTGAAGCTAAAGCTTTAGCAGCTCTTAGTTTGGGTTTAATAGAAGTGGTGAGGAGGAAGAGGTGAGGACCAGATCTTGCTAAAGTCAGTAGAATAAATTCAGCCATTCAGCTTCTTTTAAGAATTAAGGACATTCTCAAACATATAGGACCCCAGAAAATTTACCATCCTCATTCTTTGAACGAATACAGCAAGAATTACTGTAGGATATTATTTCAGCAAGGAGAAAAATAAGTCTGGGAGAGGATAATGAGTAAGAAACATGACAACAAAGTAATCATTTGAAACACTGCTGAACTGAAATTAGTGTGGGTTAAACCATCTGGAAATGAAACTCCTTAAGATGTCAACATGCGAGTTAGTTTGGGGGAAAAGGAGAGTGTAAAAGGAAATAAATGCATGTTAAATTTCTTGTCTTGTTGAAATGAAGGGTAGAACATAGATGTATTTGACTCTAGACTTTTGAAAAAGAAAACAGAAGTTTCTTATATGAGCTAAAAATGTGCACAAGCTGAAAAAAAAGAATCAATGAATGTACAACTATCAAAACAAAAGAGGGGAAATTTTGCAAAACAAAATCTAACTAAAAGAGGCAAGAAAGCCTTAAAAATTTTTTTTAGCGGAGTGCCTGGGTGGCTCCATCTGTTAAGTGACCAACTCTTGGTTTCAGCTCAGCATGGTCTCGGGGTCCTGGGATCGAGCCCCGCATCCGGTTCAGTGCTCAGCCAGGAGTCTACTTGAGTCTCCCTCTGCCTCTGCCTGGTTCCCCGGCTTGTGCCCACATACACACACGCTCACTCTCCCTCTCTGTCTAGAATGGGTATAAATCTTTTTAAAAAATGTTTAAAACAAAGGTGCCTTGGTGGCTCAGTGGGTTAAAGCTTCTGCCTTCCCCTTAGGTCATGATCTCAGGGTCCTGGGATCAAGCCCCATTGGGCTCTCTGCTTAGTGGGAAGCCTGCTTCCCCCTCTCTCTCTGCCTGCCTCTCTGCCTACTTGTGATCTCTGTCTGTCAAATAAATAAATAAAATCTTAAAAAAAATGTTTAAAACATTTTTTAGCAAATAAAAAACCAGAAAAAACTATGGTAATAATAAGTCAAAACTTATTCATATTTATGATAAATGTGAGCAGTTTTATGAGACTTCTAAAGACAAAGACTATCAAGTTGGTAAAAAAAAAAAAAAGATCATGCTGAGTGAAATAAGTCAAGCAGAGAAAGTCAATTATATGGTTTCACTTACTTGTGGAGCATAAGGAATAACATGGAGGACATTCGGAGAAGGAAAGGAAAAGTGAAGAGAAGGAAATTGGAGGGGGGGATGAAATATGAGAGACTGTGGACTCTGAGAAACAAACTGAGGGTTTAGAGGGGGGAGGGGATGGGTGAGCCTGGTGTTGGGCATCAAGAAGGGCACGGATTGCATGGAGCACTTCGTATTATATGTAAACAAGGAATCTTGGAACACTACATCAAAAACTAATGATGCATTGTGTGGTGACTAACATAACACAATTAAAAAAAAATCCAGCAATTATTATTTACGAGAATCAAACCTGAAAAAAAAATGTAGAATTGTTGAAAGTAAAGAGATACTAAAAATAACCTGCAAAAGTATTAACACAATGATTTCAAAGCAATATTACCAACAGACAAAAGAGATTTCAAGGTGAAAATTCCTAGGGGATCAAGAAGGATACTTAATACTGATAAAAGGAGTAATCCAATATAACAATGGTGAACCTTTATAAATATGAGCTATGTTCAAAATACATACAGCAAAAGCTAACAGAAATATTTAAAAGTATTAAAAAGGTACACATCTTTAATAATCATAACAGACATCACAGTCTTTTGGTAAACAACAGATTAGTCAAAAAGTAAACAAGGGTAAGGAGAATTCAATAACATAATTAGGAGTCTTCCTCAAATAGGCCTAAAGAATTAAGACAAGTAGACACACATAATTATGAATCTTCATAAAATGGACATACTTTTAAAAAATTCATGTGGGAATTAGAAAATTGAGCAACATGACACAACTGAACTCAAAAAAAACCTAAAATATCCTTCTCATATAAGCCATAATCACATATGACACTGCCATAAGCATAAAAAAATCAACATGTTGCCAGAAAATCCATATGGCAGGAAAGTTTGAGAGAGACTCACTCCCAAATAATTCTTGGGATAAAGGAAAAAATAAAGAGACAGCTTACAAAATACTTTGAACTGAATAACCACGTGGGTCACGGGTTTCCAAGACTATCCCTACATTTGAAGATCTGCTAGGAAGATTCACAGGACTCAGCAGACAGCTGCACCCATGGCTAAGATTTACTACAACAATCTCAAAAAGATACACTGTGGGTCAAAAGGGAAAAAGATATAGGTGGTGTCAGGAGGAATCTATGTGTGGGTTTTCTTATGCTTGCTCTCCCCCATGAGGGGTCACAGATAGTACACTCTTCTCCCAGTAACAAAAATGCAGCAATATGTGTGGGATGTATATATGACCTCTGTATCAAAACCTGGATATGGAACCAGAGAAATTCTCAGGAAGAAATTTATAGCCATAAGTGAATTTTCCCTCAAATAAAAGGGGATGAAATTTAATGAAAAAGATTTCACCAAAAGACAAAAGAACAAGGTGGTGGGTATTAGGGAGGGCACTTGTTGCATGGAGCACTGGGTGTGATGCAAAAACAATGAATACTGTCACGCTGAAAAGAAATAAAAAAAAAAAAGAAAAAGAAAAAAAGACACTGAAAAGAATAACAAAATAAGTCCAATGAAAGCAGAATGAAGGAATAAGATTAAGCCAGATATTAATAAGACAAAGACAATAAGAACAAACACAAAATAATAGGTTTGATCAATACCATATAACCTAGTTCTTCAAAAGAAAAAAAATTTTAAGATTAAAACTTTGGAAATCTACAATTAAAAAAGAAACAGAAGATAAAGCTTGACGTTGACAGGAAAGCAACAGTGGGTACACAGGCGTTTGAAAATTTTTAAGATAATACTGTATAAAATTCTGTACCAATGAACACAAAAATATCCACGAAAGGATATTTTTGGATATTACAAATTATAAATATTGAAATTCATTAAAATAAACCAGTAACTGCAAAAGAATTTATAACTAAACTCATTAACTGCCCACCCCCACACACACTGATACTCAAAAGACTGTAGTGTATCAACAAAATATCAACTAAGTAGAATATCAACTAAAACTCCAGGAATAAAAGAGTGAAATTTTTCATCTTTTACAAACTGTTTCAAAACTAGGAAAACAGGTCAGGTTAATGATTCAACACAATTAACAAGTTTAGTCTAATCTTTAAAGAAATGACTCAACTTATTCAGTAATACCAACCTAATTCTATAGACTCCCCCCTAAAACTCTTAGAACTAACAAATGAGTTCAGTGAAGTTGCAGGATACAAAATCAACATACACGAATCAGTTCTGTTTGTATACACTAACAATGAAGTATCTAAAAAGAGAAATTAAAAAATAACCCCATTTATAATAGCATGAAAAACAATGAACTATTTAGGAAGAAATTTAACCAAGCAGGTGAACAATCTGTACAAGAAAAACTAATAAGACATCAATGAAAGAAATTGAAGAAGACACCAATAAATGGAAAGATATTCCATGCTCATGGATTAGAAAAATTAATATTTTTAAGATGTCCATACTACCCAAGGTGATCTAATAGATTCAAGGAAATCCTTATCAAAATTCTAATGGTATTTTTAACAGAAATTTAAAAAATCCTAAAATTTGTGTGAAACCACAAAAACTCCAGAAGATCCAAAACAATCTGGAGAAAGAAAAACAAAGCTGGAGGCATCATACTTCCTGACTCTTATAACTATCTTACAAAGTTATAGTAATCAAAACAGTATGATAGTGGGACGAAAACAGACACACAGACCTATGGAAGTGAATAATGAGCCCAGAAATAAATCCACACATATGCAGTCAACTAATATTTGACAAGGAAGCTAAGAATACTCAATAAGGAAACAATACTTCCTTCAATAAATTGTGCTGGGAAAATTGGATAGTCACATGCGAAAGAAAGATTGGATCCCTGTCTTACATAGCTCGTAAAATTACTTGTAATGTATTAAAGATTTAAATATAAAACCCGATATTGGAAAACTCCTAGAAGAAAACATGGGGAAAAGTCTCCTTGGTATTGGTCTTGGCAATGATTTTTTTTGGATATGATACCAAAAGCACAAGGAACAAAAGCAAAAATCAACACATGGAACTACATCAAACTAAAACGTGTCTGCATAGCAAAAGAAACAATAAAATGAAAAAGCGACTTACAGAATGGGAGAAAATATTTGCAAGTCATACATCTCATAAGGGGTTAATATTCAAAATATATAAGTAACTCATTCAGAAAATAGAAAAAAAAAGTGATTTAAAAATGAACAGAGGACCTAAATAGACATTTTACAAAAATAAGGCATACAAAGGGCTAAGAGGGACACAAAAAGATGTTCAACATCGCTAACCATCGGGGAAATGTAAATCAAAACCACAATGAGAAACCACCACTCACCTATTGGAATGGCTATCATCAAAAAGACAAGAGACAGCAAGTATTGGCCAAGATGTAAAGAAAAGGAAATGCTGTGTACTGTTGATAGATATGTAAATTGGTGCAACCACTCTGGAAAACAGCTGGAAGTGCCTCAAAAAAGTAAAAGGTGAACTATCGAATGATCCAGCAATCGCACTTCTGGGTCTACACCCAAAGGGAATAAAATCAGGATCTCAAAAAGATATTTGCACTTCTGTGTTCATTGCAGCATTATTCAGAGTAGCCAAGATATGGAAACAACCTGAGGTTCATTTACAGAAGAATGGATGAAGAAAATGTGATATGCATATAAACAATGGACTATTGTTCATCCGTCAGATGCGGACACCAAATCAGCTGGCACTCTGATCTTGGACTTCCCAGCCTCCAGAACTGTGAGAAATAAAATTTCGTTGTTTGATCCAATCTGTGGAATTCTGTTAATAGCAGCCTGAACAGGCCACGACCATGGGGATCACAAATATCCAGAATGCTGGAGTCTTTAAAGGACAGCATTCAGCTCCTTGACAGATACATTTGAAAATTAAAGAAATTAGAGAGGTATTTGTAGATGAAAGAGCCTTAAGAGTCACATCAACCAGTTGGATCTTATAGACAGAAATAGACTTTAAAAAAATTATGAAACAATCACAGAAGTTTGAACCATGGATATTTGATGACAATAAAAAATTATAATTAATATTTAGATGTGATCATTATATTCAGTCATGGTTAAACAATATGTGAATCACAGTCCTCAACCTCTAGAGGTGCACAGCTAGTGGGGGGGGGGCGGGGGGGTTGGGGGGGCGGGGGGGTTGGGGGGGATACACAGGCAGAACAATGATTGAAATGCAAGAAGGCAATCACAGTGAGAAGTGAAAAGTATCCTAGGAATACAGAAAGGGTATCACCTGGGAGGTTTGAGAGAGGTGAGTCTTTTTTTTTTTTAATTTTTTTATTTATTTCTTATTTTTTTATAAACATATAATGTATTTTTATCCCCAGGGGTACAGGTCTGTGAATCGTCAGGTTTACACACTTCACAGCACGAGAGAGGTGAGTCTTAAAAAAAAAAACAGAAAGTGGGGCGCCTGGGTGGCTCAGTGGGTTAAAGCCTCTGCCTTCGGCTCAGGTCATGATCCCAGGGTCCTGGGATCGAGCCCCACATCAGGATCTCTGCTCAGCAGGGGGTCTGCTCCCCCCCCACCCCCTCTCTGCCTACTTGTGATCTCTGTCTGTCAAATAAATAAATAAATAATCTTTAAAAAAACAAAAACAAAAACAGGAAGTTTGCCAGGGGAATTTGGGAAGAAGAGAGCCTGGGGAAGCCGGGAGGAAGAGAGTTTGGAAGCAAGGAATAAATGTGAACAGAGACAAGTGATGTGGGAAACAAAGGCAAAAGAAAAACTTAAATTTCCTTACAACTTCCAGTCCATTGACAAGTCCTTGAAAGAGGCAGAGTGACATTCCTCTAGGAACTCAGCTGCTTCAAAATATAATACTTTGCTAAGGGCAAAAAGCATCTTAGCTTAACATTATCACAACTCCCCAGGATCCTGTGAGTCTATTATCTCTGCCCTCCCCCACCAAGATGCATGTGGGCAATCATTCCCTGAGCATATGGCCCACCGGTATACATCTAAAGGGTCTCATGACTAGGGTTTTACTAGACAGTAATAAATGACTGTTTCTTAACAACAGCTAGTCCCCCTCAAGGTCCTGGAAGCCTTGCTTCCAAAATTCCTTAGAAACTTCCACTATCCCCAACACACTCCCAACTTGAAAGTATATAAAGTCACCGTCATAACCCCAGAGTGCTCTTTCTGTCCGCAGGTCCTATCCCTGTGCTTTAACAAGACCACCTTTTTGCACCGAAGACGTCTCAAGAATTCTTTCTTGGCCATCGGCTCTGAGCCCCACCACTCCAAACCACACCACAAGTCAGTGTAAAAGAACAGGATGTACTCCAAGGAGGGCAAATATTAGAGTCTGATCACAGCACAGAACAAGTGGGAAGAGACAAGTCTGGAGAGACAGGCTCACATGAGCTCACAGAGGATCTTCTTGCTTCCATACTAGCGCTAATGGAATATCTGATTAATTTTTAATTATTTTCAGTGGTAGAGAAATGTCACCAAAGAGTTACAAGTAGCTTTCTCTTTCTAGAGATGAAGAGTTCAGTGCAGCTTGGGAGAAAATTTGCTTTTTTTTGTTTGTTTGTTTTGTTTTGTTTTTTTAAGAGAAGACAGGTCCCTGGTTCCTTTTTTTTTTTTTTTTTTAAGAATTTATGTATTTATTCATGAGAGATGGAGAGAGGCAGAGGCGGAGGGAGAAACAAGCTCCCTGTGGGGCAGGGAGCCCAATGTGATACTTGATCCCAGGACCCCGGGATCATGACCGATCCGAAGGCAGACGCTTAACCGGCTGAGCCACCCAGGCACCCAAAGATTTGCTTCGTTTCATAAATAAAACCAAATGGGTCATTTATCACCAAAATATTAAGGAAGCACCAGACTTGGACAAAGTCATGTGAAAGAATACTGTTATCAAAGAAAAAGCTTCTTAGACTGTTTGAGTTTTCCAAGGGAAATCAGGAACCAACCACCGTATTAAGAAAAACGACTGCATCTCTGCCTACTTGTGATCTCTTTCTCTGTGTCAAATTAAAAAAAAAAAAATCTATTAAAAAAAAGAAAAACTAATGCAGCGGCTTAACTCTCAACACCATACAAATACAACAGGAGTTGAGGTTTTTGTGGACTTTTGATACAATCTGTCTTTGAGAAAACTTCACAAGCATGTCATCGAATATTTACATCTACTGTTTCAATATTTGAGCCACTAATAATTTTCAATAAGCATTGTTTTGACAAGTTCGGCAATCTATGTAAGTGATCTTTTGAAACACTTGAAATAATAAATAAATAAGGTGACTCTGGGGGTATAGTAAATGAGATCGTGCTTTATCTTTTTCTTGGTAATCAGAGGCATGGGAAGGGTAAGTTTGGTTAAAAAAGTGTATATATATGTAGTCTTTAGACATTTTCTTAACCTTTAAATATAACTGCTAACACTTTAATAACAGGAAATTGACTTCTTTTCCTCTCTCCCTCATCCCTCCCTTTTTTCTTTCCATTTCTTAAGCTGAGTAGATCTGCTTTTATACCACAGCTATGAAGTCACCACTAACACATATTTAGATGTTTCAAACTAAGAAGCTGTGTTCTAATAAGGCAGATTAAATACACCTTTAGCAGAACTATGTCCTTTCAGGGTTAGCTTTTTTTTTTTTTTTTTTTTTTTTTTTTTCCCCTAGAATTTCTCCACGACTCTGACAGCCCTGGGCCTGGAAAGTACCACCTGCTCTTGAAACCTATGTGAATTCTTCTCATCAGATGCTTGTTCACAGGAAGTTCCTATGTTTGTGTCTTCACCTTGACTGCAAAGACTAAGAAAAGGAACTGGCCTGTTGTGGGCATAACGCAAACTGGCTTGTTCTCCCACCTGTCTCATCATTTACAAAACAAACCAGACTTGGGAGAACAGATGGCTGCCTGTCATGCTCTTCTGAGCCATGGAATCTTTGGGTTGGAGTAGGAGATTTGTCCGCCATCTCCCTCTCCTGAATTTCTCTCTAAAAAAATGGGTATTTCGTTGACAATCTTTCTAGGACAACAAGGAAGAGTAAACTGTAGAAAGAGGAAGAAAGAATTTTCTGCTACTGAAGCAGAAAATCAAAAGCACTCTGAAGATAGTCCTCGGTAGGACTGGTTTGCATCTCACCATGGGACTAGGCAGAAACTCAGCATCTGGTTTGGGACCTGACGGTAGTCCGTTCTATAGTTTCTAAAGCTACTGTCTGATTATATGTCAGTACCACAATGTCAGCAGTTTTGCACACATTAGAACCTAGTATGACTATACTCTGAATGGTTTGTCCCTTGGAGCAAAGCTGGGGTGGCATCATACTGTGTTTTCTGTTTGCAGGAGAACCCAGACTGAAACACTACCCGTACTATCACTTATACTTAATGGTAGACTAAAGGTATTTTTTTAACATTCCAAGTTTAAAAAAAAAAAAAGTGTGTCTTGCACAGACCCTTTCTCAAATATCTTAGTGGTCATGCTTGATAAAAAAGAGTTAACAGAAACGGAGTGTCTGGGTGGCTCAGTTGGTTAAGCCTCCAGCTCTTGATTTCAGCTCAGGTCATAATCGTAGGGTCCTAAGATCGAGCCCCACATCAGGCTCTGGGCTCAGCTTGGAGTCTGCTTGTCCCTCTCCCTCTGATCCTTCCCCTGCTCTCTCTCTCTCTCTTTCTCTCTTTCTCAAAGGAAGAAAGAAAGAAATAAGGAAGGAAAGGAGGGAAGAATTTTTTTGGAAAATATTTTGTAAAAAAGAGAGAGGTAACAAAAAACAATAAGAAATATGAAAAACAAGCTTAGGACACAGCAAAGAGGTAAAAGAGATTTCCCAGTGAATTGCAAAGGTAGGTCTCTGGGTGGGAGCCATGACTAAAAAGAAAGAGCTTCTCTCTGGGTTGGAGAAGTGTTAGTCAACAACGCAGACTATGATGCAAGTTGTCATCCCCCAGACCCCTGCTACCAATGTAAACACAAGGAATTCTTTTAAACATCTTTCAAACATAAGGACAGAACATTCAGGAAAACTGGCCCAAGTACTTTCTCTTCCAAGTCATGATGTCTCATTGGGCCAAGGGCAGTTTCTGCTTTGACATATTCCTGAGATGTGGGGTTAGGCTTCAGTGAGCTGCAGAGCAAAAGCAGAGATCAGCCCATCCCCCTGACCATATTTCTTCCTACTTTCTGGGTCTATCCCAATGTTCTGCCAAATTTCTTAATGTTTCCAGGACTAATTCACAGATTTGCCTATGGGTTTTCTAGAAATAGTAATATAAACCCCAAGGGAAGCTGAGACCTGCCCCTGACCCAAAAACTGTGCTTGGCTTACCTTCTCCTGGAGCCTTCATCTAACCTGGGCAATTTTCCCCCTTTCCTTGCACACTTGCATTCATTCTTGGTACTGAGTTAAAGAGAGAGAGAGAGAGAGAGAGAGAGAAACTAAAATGAAGCAACATATTAGAGATACATAAGTAAGTAGCAAAACTATAATGAAGAACAAGGAAATGATTCACACAAAGACAGAATAGTGGTCTCTTTTGCTGGGGGAGGGATGGAGGGGCACACAGAGCATTTCTAAAGTACTGAGCATATTCTATTTTGTAACGGGTGGGGGTAAATTGCTTTTTGTTTTATAATTATTCTTCAAACCATATGTATATGCATTACGTATGCTTTTGTATATATGCTACATCTGATCATTTCATACACACACACAAACACACACACACACACACACACAGAGAGAGAGAGAAAGAGAGACAAAGTTGTTAAAAAGTTACTGAATTCAAGACAAATCTCTATGGCTTCATCATCGGAAACTCTTCCACCAGACACACCAGTCTTGCAAATTAATAGCAGAGTGATGTGACCAATGCTTGTCTTCCCCTTCTAATGAGCAACCTGTCCTTCAAAAGAAGAATGAAGCAAATGTGTGTGAGTAGGTTGAGAGCTCTAAGTCCATTTCACGAGTATTGGCTAACAGCTCACAAATTCCTAGGCAAACCCATAAAATTAAAATAAAATCTCTTCCTTTTGCCCCATGTCCTTGAAACAGAAAAAACTGTTTATATTAACAGTCAAATGAAATACCAGGGCACCTGTGTGGCTCAGTCAGTTAAGCACCCCACTCTTAATTTTGGGTCAGGTCATAATCTCAGGGTCATGAAATGGGGCTCTTTGCTGTGCCTGCTTGATATTCTCTCTCCCTCTCTCTGCCCCTCCCCTACTCATTTTCTCTCTTTCTCTCTCTTTCAAAAAAAAAAAAAAAGAGTTAAATGAAATCTCTTCATGACCAAAATGATTTATAGTAAAATAGCTCAGGTTTGTAAGAAAGAAAAGAAGTCATCTCTTGGGGAACACTGAGGTGGCTCAGTTGGTTAAGCATCTGCCTTCAGCTCAGGTCATGATCTTGGGGTGCTGGTATCAAGCACTATTTAGTCAGGTTTCCTGCTCGGGGGAATCTGCTTGACCCTCCCCCTGCTCCTTCTCTCTCTCTCTCTCTCTCAAATAAATAAATAAATAAAATCTTTAAAAAAAAAAAGAAGTCAGTTGTTGGGACAAAAGGTATAGGAAGAAGTTAAAAGGTAAAGAAAGAGAAAAACAAACCTGACTAAAAGTGATAGCACCTCATACATTTCCAGCAGACATCCTTTCTCCTCCTGCAAACTTCATGTGTGCTAATCTGAATTCTTTGAAAGATTTACCTTTACAATTGCTTTCCTCCAAGCTGGTTTAGACACATGCAAAAAATTATTTTCTAAAATAAAAATAGAGATATAATTTCTAATCATTGCTTTATTGAATCATTATTTGGAATAAAGAAGTATTTAAGGAAGTTAAAAAAAAACTTCCTCTACTGATATTTGTAAAATGGTATTCCTTCATAATACACATTAACAGCCTCTTATAAGTAGGTGTGAAGTCTGTTAGGTAAATACATCATTCTGCATTTGCAGTACCCCCTCCCCATCTCAATTCTGATTCAACTATGTTGGGCTATAAATATATATTCTATAATTCCAAAGAAATATTTTTTTATTTTTTTTTAATTCCACTCCAGTGTTGACATCCAAGTATTTTATGTGACTCCCACACTTCATGATGGAAGTTGGGTTTGTGTTGTAACATTTCAGAAAGGTAAAAATTAAGTTACATTACTTGGGCATTAGAAAGTTTGATTCATTCACTCGCTCATTTATTCACTCACTTTTCCCTTCATTCATTCATGCCATGTCAATTGTCTTTTGGTTGTAAAACCTTGGGATAAGTGAATTAGACAATGGCACTGACATCAAAGCACCCATTATCTTGTAGGAGGTTGAGATAAGCTCAAATGACTAAACTATAGCAATTGCCATAGAGAAATACAGATAAAGTGTGGTTAAATGTGATGGCAGACGCCATCTTGCTTTGGCTCTCCTGTAATCCCTTGCACCTCAAATGGTGCTGGCTGACTAAGTGCTCGAGTTCACTGAATGGGGGAGGGGGAAGGAAGGAACAGAACAGACAGTGGCATAGCATATAGTCTTCAGTGATAGAAAGATCTGGCTATGGGGAGACAAAAAAGGTAGATTTCGATTACCAAGGTCACCCTGGTGAGTCTTACTTTGATTGCTCTACTTCAGTTCTTTTCCAGTCAAGCAGAAGAGCCTCAGTGTGGCCCAAAGCCTCCCTTTCCACACTGTCCTCTCACAGACACCTGAAAAGTCATCCATGAACATAATGGCAAGTGAAGTTGGAAAGTTGAACTATGGTCCATTCACCAAATGAGCGCTGTCCTTTCAAAGGAGTCACCTAGGTTTAGGCACTTAGGTCCACGATATCAACATTATTCAATATACAAACTATCATTCAGTTGCCATCATAATCTGTATCAGTGCTTTTTAATATTCACAATGGTTACATTTGCATCCTTTTAAGAGTGGCTTTGATATTTGGGAGCCCTGATAGTTCCTCCACTTAAATGTACAAATAGATCATTCAGTAACGTGATTCTTGAATATCTTAAAGAGAAACCACAATTACAGAATGTTTGTTCTGCTTGATGACAAAACATGTAAAGGGAAGAGGAGACTTGTTACCTGCTTACACTATTATCTCATTCAAGCAAATCTTCAACTATCCACTATAAGGTAAAGATGTTTTTTTTTTTTCAGCAACAAACATTGATTTTTACTTTAATAATTTGGTTTTTAAATTTTATTTTATTATCATAAGAACACTTAACATAAGATCTACCCTCTTACCAAAACTAAGTGTACAATTATTGTTGATTACAGGTACGATGTTGTACAGCAGATCTCTAGGGCTTATTCCTCTTGTTTAACTGAAACTTTATGCCCATTGGTTAGTAACTCATTTTTTCCTCCCTCCAGCTCCTGGCAACCACCACCATTCTACTCTTTGATTCTACAAATTTGACTAGTTTTTATTTTTATTTTTTAAAAGATTTTGTTTATTTATTTGACAGAGATCACAAGTAGGCAGAGAGGCAGGCAGAGAGGGAGGGAGAAACAGGCTCCCCGCTGAGCAGAGAGCCCAATTTGGGGCTCGATCCCATGAGATCCCATCTCGATCCCATGAGATCATGACCTAAGCTGAAGGCAGAGGCTTAACCCATGAGCCACCTAGGTGCCCCTATTTTTATTTTTTATTGTTAAGTTAGTCACCATACTTGGAACACTACATCAAAAACTAATGATGTACTGTATGTTAACTAGTTTTTAAAAAGATTTTATTTATTTATCTTGGGCAGGGGGGACAGAGCCAGAGGTTGAGAGAGAATCTCAAGTAAATTCCATGTGGACTAGGGCTCGATCTCACCACCCTGAGATCATGACCAGATCATGACAAAAAAGCAAGAGTCGGATGCCTAAACAACTGAGTAACCCAGGTGCCCCTAAATTTGACTATTTTAAACATCTCTTGTAAGTGAAATCATGGAGTATTTGTCTTTCTGTGACTGGCTTATTTCACTTACTGTACTTATCCTCAAGCTTCCTCCATGTTGTAGCATATTACAGGATTTTCTTCTTTTGTAAAGCTTGACAGTAATCCATTGTGTGAATATACCACATTTTCTTTATCCATTTGTCTGTTGACAAACATTTAAGTTGTTTCCACATCTTAGTTCCTGAGAACAGTTCTGTAATGAACCTAGGAGCACTTATATCTCTTTGAGAGTCTGACTTCAATTCTTTTGGATAAATACCCAGCAATGGGATTCCTGAACCTATGGCAGTTCTATTTTTAATTTTTTGAGGATCTCGATACTTTTTTCAATAGTACTACACCATTTTGCATTCTGACCAACAGTGTGCAAAGATTAGTAATGTTGTATTTCTAAAAAGCTCAGTGGAACTGAAGCACTAACCCAACCATTGGAACCTCTGACTTGCCAGCAATTCAATCAAGAGCTTGAAGTAAGATCAGACTAACAACTCAAAAATCTTACTATTTTAAAGAGTTATAACAAACAAGCACATCAGGAGGACTAGAATTTTTTATTAATAGAAAACATGCAGGTGCTTCTGAACCATAGAAGATGTCCTTGGGCATCTGGGTGGCTCCGTGGGTTAAGCCTCTGCCTTTGGCTCAGGTCATGATCTCAGGGTCTTGGGATGGAGTCCCACATCGGGCTCTCTGCTCAGTGGGGAGCCTGCTTCCTCCTCTCTCTCCATCTGCCTCTCTGCCTACTTGTGATCTGTCTCTGTCAAATAAATAAATAAAATCTTAAAAAAAGAAAAAAAAGAAAAGAAAAGAAAATTTCCTTGCAGGACATCTGGGTGGTTCTCTCAGTTAGGTGTCCAGCTGTTGGTTTCAGCTCAGGTCATGATATCGGGGTCATGGGCTTGAGCCCCATGTCAGGCTCCGTGCTCATTGCAGAATCTGCCTGAGATTCTCTCTCCTTATCCCTCTCCCTTTGCCCCTCCCCCTGCTGTCTCTCTAAAATACATACATACATACATACAAAAAATCTTAGGAGAAAGAAAGAAAAAGAAAATATCCTTGCAAAATCTCACAGAGTGGATGAGCCCCTCCAATATAATGCCCACCAGTAACATATGCCATGGAACAAACAAAGGAACACTATTTTTTAAAAGTGTAAGATGGCTCAGAAAGGAATTTATCTGTACTTCTGGATGGTTAGTATACTTTCCCTTGAATCAACAACACGATATATTATTAATGCAGTGTCATAGATTAGAAAATATATGCCAATGTCTTTCCCTTAAGTTCCAGGATAAACTATTTTATCCATGCCCTCTTTCTATGTTAACTATAGATTTCTTCCATTATTCAGGAATAGTCAAAGAAACTCTGTGCTCTTTACCATTGACCCAGAAAATAAATCAACCTGTGGAACATCTCAAATTTTGGTAGTTTAAAGAAAATACTTTCAGAACGTTCTAAGAACTACCGATAGTGTAAAGAATATTTAAAAAGCCTTTGTTGTTTATTTGTAAATGTAACTCTCATTTTCCCTTTACTTTGTATCTTAGATTGTCAAGGTTTTCCTCAAAGTTACCATAATAATGTATGAGATATGTCATGTCCCCTCACTCTTCCAAGATGTTATATGAATTTCTTACAGGTTTGAGGATACCATTTTCTTGATCTTAATAGAAGAAACTAAGGAAGAAAAATTTCCAGTCAAATATTTGTCCAAATATTTTAAAAACTAGTGAAACTTTAAAAAATGATGTTTTGGATGAAAGGCAAACAAAAATACAGACTGTTAACTATAGAGAACATGGTTACTGGAGGGGTGGTGGGTGGGGGATGGGGGAAACAGGTGGCAAGGATGAAGGAGGGCACTTGTGATGAGCACCAGGTGATGTATGGAAGTGCTGAATCATTATATTTTACGCCCGAAACCAATATTTCACAGTATGTTAACTATACTGGAATTTAAATTAAAACTTTAAAAAGGAAAAAACCTTAAATGTTCTTTCAATTAGTCATTTATATAATAATGATAAATAATTACCACTCATTTTTAAATAAACTGGAACTATTTTCTTGTGTGATTCATATTATAAATCATGAAGACAAGTGGAATGATATATTTCAGTGGTTCTCAAAAACAAGTACATCATGAGACCATGATGTACGGCATTCAGAAAACATCCCAGCCAACAGGAACCCAGATAAAGGGCTGCTACACAGGGCATGCCGGAAATTATAAATAGTGTCCAATAATGCTATCCTCGCACTCAACAATGTATGCAGGAAGGTAGGTAAATCAAAGTGATGCTATTTCTTTGTACCTTAACTTTTCTCCTTTTTAAGTTTCAAGACCTTAGCATTTTAACTACTATTAATAGCAATTTGCTGTGACTCGCCTCACGTCTGCTCGAGACGCACCAATATTTTATTGTAGTTGCTAAGATTGTTCTCTGTCATTTGTTAGTTCCTTCAGTTGAGCACCTTTCTTGTGCCACAGAGTTATTGAATGTCCACTAGGCTTCAGGCTCTGTGATGGGCACCGGCCTTTTATAGAGACGAACAAGGAGTCCCTGAACTCGGTCTGTCTCTTACTGATCATCCACTAAATGCCTGTGAAGGTTGAATTGCTGTTCTATGCTAGATTTCTACAAATGACAAATTATTAAGTGTTCTTTATCTTAATTCAAGATTCACTGCAATTTTTAAAATTACTGAACATCTTCCCTATTTTACTTAATATGCATTTACTGAACACTTATAAAGAGGATGGTAGAAAATCTTAAGTTTTAAGAAGATGGATCAGAGATGAAGCCAAAGCTTTTGGTAAAGACGGCATTTTGCATGTACAGTGTGTTCCCCCACCCCTCTCCAAAACTTACTGAAATTAAGGGAAGGGAGGATATTCTAAGTATAACTATAATATTCTAACTTACCTTCCTAACCAATAAAAATTAAAAAATGAACCATATAGCTCCTCAATAAAATGAATTGAGACAAACACTGAACTATCAAATAAAAGAAACGTGTTTTATTCAATTTCTAGCTATTAGAATACCAGAGAGCCTCAAATCATCTAGCCTCAAACCATCTTAAAATATTTTTAAGAGGAAAATGGTTAAATAAGCTTTTACATTAATGAAAGATGCTGTGAGAAATTAAGACAAGTCTTGTGAGGCTGGTAACAAAGTAGGAACTCCAGCCTGGGAAATAAGTTTGCAGCCCAGTGGCCCAGAGCACTCTAGTGGTTCTCAAAGTGTGGCTCCTGGACCAACAGCAGCATCATCACCTGAGAAGATGTTAGAAATGCAAATTCCTAAGCCCCTTCCTAAACCTACTAAATCAGTAACTCTGGGAGTTAGTTCAGCATCAATGTTTAAACAGAACTACAGTGATTCTGAAATTATAGCATACCTCACAATCCTTTAAAGGGCTTGTTAATTTCTTCAGTACTCTGGGCATCAGCTGCATTGTTAGACATTCAGAATCTAATGCGCATCCACGAACTACTGGATTGGAACCTGTAGTTTAACAAGATACACAGGGGCCTTGTGTATCTTTGAGGGGGGTAGGAGGGATGGGGTGGCTGGGGATGGACAGTGGGGAGGTATGTGTTATGGTGAGCACTATGAATTGAATAAGACTGATGAATCACAGACCTGTACCCCTGAAACAAATAATACATGATGTGTTAATTTAAAAAACTGAGGGATCTACACCACTGTTTTGCAGACTTCTTTAACCCACAGAAAATTTTTCTTTGTGACACTGCAATAGGGTCAGGCCCAGGAGAGGTGAGTAAAGTGCTCAGGGTGGAAAATTTTAGGAGGTAGTCACTATCAGAGTCCACTGCACTTGAATGAATGTGTGAATTGGACTATGGAATATATGTACTTTTGTTTGTCTACCTTATCATTTTTTAATTTTTTATTTAAATTCAATTTAGTTAACATATATTATTAGTTTTGGGGTAGAATTTAGTGATTCATCAGTTGCATATAACACTCAGTGCTCATTACTTCAAATGCCTTCCCTGATGCCCATCGCCTTGTTACTTCATCACCCACCAACCTCCCTTCCAGCAACCCTCCGTTTGTTTTCTTTTCTTTTTTTTTTTTAAGATTTTATTTATTTATTTGACAGACAAAGATCACAAGGAGCCAGAGAGGCAGGCAGAGAGAGAGGAAGAAGCAGGCTCCCTGCTGAGCAGAAAGCCCGATGTAGGGCTCAATCCCAGGACTCTGGGATCATGACCTGAGCGAAAGGCAGAGGCTTTAATCCACTGAGACGCCCAGGCGCCCCCTCAGTTTGTTTTCTATAGTTAAGAGTCTCTCAGGGGCGCCTAGGTGGCTCAGTGGGTTAAGCCTCTGCCTTCGGCTCAGGTCTAGGGATCTCAGGGTCCTGGGATCAAGCCCTGCATTGGGCTCTCTGCTCAGCAGGGAGCCTGCTTCCTCCTCTCTCTCTCTGCCTGCCTCTCTGCCTCCTTGTGATCTCTGTCAAATAAATAAATAAAATCTAAAAAAAAAAAAGTCTCTCATGGTTTGTCTTCCTCTCTCTTTTCATCTTGTTTTAATTTTCCTTCCCTTCCCCTACATTCATCTGTTTTGTTTCTTAAATTCCACGTATGAGTGAAATCAGATGGTATTTGTCTTTCTCTGGCTGACTTATTTCATTTAGCATAATACCCTCTAGTTCCATGTTTGTCTGCATTATTAATAAATCCACAATAAACCTGAGTTATTTCTAAATAATTTATAAAAGAAAAAAATTTCCTCTTAGTCTCCAAGAATAAGAAAGGGAATATGTGAAACAAATACTAAGACTCTTCTTAAGATGGTTACATTAATAGAAGCCCCAAATCACAGTGTGATAGGCCTAGGGATATTATGATATAGGATTTTAATCAGGAAATTTTATTCATTTATAGGAAACCTGGAATCGCTGAGTGCAATGAAGGATCAGTATCCATTAAGTTGTAGCACAAAACCAGTTTATTGAAAGTCAGGAAGCCTGGCTTCCACACAATACAATAACCATGGCGTCGTTATTCTTTCTTGGCACTGAGTTGGTATGAGGAGCATCTCACAAGTTTTTGTGCCTGTGGCAGTGGCAGAAGAGGCTTACCCTGAAAATAAATTGCACAGTCTGCCATGAAGCAGAGACAATGTATCCTGAAAGGATCAACTGATCTGTTTTTGTTTTCTTGTTTTGTATGGTTTGCCCTTGTTTGCTTTGTTTTAAATAAAATAAGGTGAGGTTGATTCTGCTGAAGATGACAGACCTAAAAATAAGACACACTTATCTTTTAAAATAGCTTATATTAATAAATCCCTCAACTAGGGCTAAGCCATCTGTAACAAGGCTTTCATGTTTGCTCAGCACGTGGAACCCAAAGGTTTCCACGAGTGCCCCAGGGGTGTAGCATAGTGACCCAGAAGAAGGAACAGAAAGATAAAACTATATTTTTCCCAAGCACTATGGCATTATTTCCAGGAATTGCACTTCCTCCTTCTCCCACAATACTGCAAACAGATGATGGAATTATTCTTCTAGCAATAACTTTCATTTTTGCCAGTCATAGGTAGAAGTAGCCAGAAGGGAATTATAGAAGTGTTTGAACTTGAGAAACCAGATAAGAGCTCTTCTAATGGCTTCATTTATGGCGAAGGAAGCTGACATCCAGAGAAGTCACGCCACCCCTTCAGCGACAACAATGCGATGAGGAGAAAGTCTTCTTCCTCTCAGTCTTCAAGATAATTATTTGGTTAGTTATAGGAACATGATTTACTGGCTTTTTCTTAAATTTGGGTTAGAATCTGCCTTAGTTGCTATTGCCATACCACAAACAACCACAAACTTGGTGGCTTAAAACCACTCCTGAGGGTATTAAGTGCTCACAGAGCTGTAGGTCAGAAGTCCATACACAACATGGGGGAGGGGTCCTCGCTCAGGCTCTCACAACTGCAATAAAGGTCTTGACCAGCTACATCTTTACCTGGAGCTCCTGCGGTTGTAGCAGAATTCAGATCCATGAGGTTCCAGCACTGAAGTCCCCAATTCCTTGCCGATCATCCTCTGGCCTCAGCTCCAGGAAGCTGCCTGTACTCCTTCCCATGTGCTTACTTAATGCTCAAAGCCTACAATGAAGAATCTTTCTCCTGTTCGATCCCCCTCCCATTTCAACTTCGCCAGACTTTGAACACCTGTCTCTAGGAAAAGCCCCATTCCTTTTTTTTTTTTAAGATTTTATTTATTTATTTTTGAGAGGGCGGGGGGGGGATGGGTGCACACGCATGAGTGGGAGAGGGGCAGGGAGAGAATCTCAAGCAGACTCCCTGCTGAGCACAGAGATGGAGGTGGCCCTGGGTCCTGAGTCCCTGATATCATGACCTGAGCTGAAATCAAGAGTTGGATGCTTAACCGACTGAGCCACCTACCAGCCTTGGAGTGTGTGCAAGCACTATTCCTTCTAAGGCCTCTCCTGGTTAAGTCAGGTCAGACAGAATAATCTCCCTTTTTCAAAGCCATGTAGCATCACCTAATCATGAGATTGATAACCCACCATATTTACGGGTCTTTCCCACACTCAAAGGTTGGAGATCATCCTAGAGCACTGCCTCCCATAGAACCCTTGCGGTTTCGCCATACGGGCCTGCCCTAGTATTGGCCCAGCTGTGAGCTCCGCTGAGCAGAACACCACAAAGACAGAGGGGGCAATTCATGCCTTATGCCGCATTTCTGAAAGGCAGCGCGACTGAGATTGTGGCCATGGAGATTAACGAGCTACAGAAGTTCTTGTTCACTCACCAAATCTAAAAAAATAAAATTAAATTAAAATTCTGGAGGCTTACAGCCTTATGTAGAGAGTGTATCCAATCTAAATAACATGAGATTATTAGGGGGAAACAGAAACACTTAAAATTTCTGTTTTGAGATGCTATATATCAACTCTTCAGAATTACGCTCAGTTCTGATTCTCCCTTTTATCATGAAAATAAAAGTAATAACAAATAATGGTTTTGCATATTGGAAGGATGAATGCTCCATCTATGATGACCATAGGCCTCTTTTTTGAGCTCAGTCAAAGATGCACTCATTATAAAGACCGAAATAAATTGCACGCTGCTGGCGGATGTCCTATCTGACCATTTCCATGGCTATGGCCATTTCAGATCTTCTCTTTTTTTCTGGACCCCACCTTAGCCCCTCAGCAGTGCCCCAAGGTCCATTTGGTATGCCTTGTAGTTTTTTCTTAATAACTAGACATGATGTACTGATTAAAGGAAAAGTGCTGAAAAGAAACTGTTAGCAATGTGCTGGTGAGCTGTGGGGGAAGGGAAGTATTCTATGGTCCCATGATTCCGTCTCAGTCTTAATGAGCCTGAGCTTCTTGGCTATGAACTTCAAAAGACTTCCTCCATTTTTTCTTCCCCCCTTGGATGGTACAGGATGGCTAACGTGGGCTAGGGTTGCCTATTTCCCTTTCCCCAGGCTTTGGTAATATTCTGGTAAATTAGGCTATGGTTAACTAGTTTCCCCTGTGGGCAGGCTTTGTTGAAAAGAACAGGGTGCTTTCGTGGATTTCAAAATGGCACCTTTTCCCCCTCTTGCAGCTAGAAGCACTAGAGATTTTCCTCTGTTATTTACCTTGGGAACGTGGTCAGACTCCTGAAGCTAAATCTCATAATACTGTGGAGGTCCCCTGTGATGAGGTCCCCCTGGAATGTTTACCTCTCAGACCCATCTACACGGAACCTCCATCAATTCCTCAGTTCCAGTGCTGGTTTTCCTTCCCCAGCACTGGTTCCTGCTCTGGTTTCCACTCAGGACTCCATCAGGTAAGGTGTGATGCCCTGTATTTGCGTCTCCAATCTTGGAGACATAGCCAGTGTCAGGAACAAAGTTGCTCTTCCTAAAATACTTTAGGTATGATATGTTACACACACATACACACACACACCCCAAAATTTTTACTTATAGCATGGACTTTTTAAAAATTTTTAATTTTTTGAGAAAGAGCAAGCATGAATGGGGGGAGGGGTAGAGGGAGAGGGAGAAGCAGGCTCCTCTCCGAGAAGGGAATCCAGGCCGGGGTCGATCCCAGAACACCTGCATCATGACCTGAGCTGAAGGCAGACGCTTAGCCAACTAAGCCACCCAGGTGCCACAACGTTGACATTTTAAAGAAGTAACTGCCACTCGCTTAAATAAAAATCAGATATACAACTGTGTTTTCAGTTTGGATTTCTGATGCCAGCTGTGATCTTTCCTACACTCTTCCCGTGTCCATCTACCGAACTCTGTTCCAATTAAGGATCTGGTACCAGCAATAAGGCTTTAGTTTGAATTTAAATTATGTGTCCTATTCTCCCAGGGTAACTTCACTTTAAACCTTAAATCCAAAAGTACAATGAATGGATTGTCCACTGTTGTAGACGCTTATAGTATCAAGCAGCAGGTGTGGAAAGAGAGCTGGAGAACAATCCAGATAGACCTGAAACCATAGAATATTTGCACCGTATGAAACTAGCCCTTCATAAACTTGGCTTTTTGTACTCCAATTTACATTTAAAACACAGAAAAACTCATACTTTGGTTAAAGTTTCCAGTGACTCATATTTCTAAATACATTGTTTTATTTACAGGTTGTCCTTTCCTCTTTCATTCCAAAATGCAGGGCTTCCCCAACATCTTTTTTTTTTTTTTTAAGATTTTTTATTTATTTATTTGAGAGAGAGAGATCACAAGTAGGCAAAGAGGCAGGCAGAGAGAGAGAGAGGGAAGCAGGCTCCCCGCTGAGCAGAGAGCCCGATGTGGGACTCGATCCCAGGACCCTGAGATCATGACCTGAGCCGAAGGCAGCGGCTTAACCCACTGAGCCACCCAGGCGCCCCTTCCCCAACATCTTAATCTTCCATCAAATATCAGAAACATTGCCTAATATAATTAATTATATATTAAAATGATTTTGTTAAACTGAAATGCTTCCTCAATGGCTGATTCTTATTACCACCTGTTTACATAGCTCCATCCAAAGGAACATGTTATTGAAATGGAAGAGGGATATTATTATGGTGTTTGGCTTACAGCAGGCAAACACCTAAAAGCTTCTCCAACAAAATGCAGGATCGATACTTAAGATGACAGCCCGTATTTGGAATATGCTATAAAACGCTTCTCTTAAATTACATTATGTAGGTGGGGTGCTATAAAAAGAATGTTTTTCTTTTTGTACAACGAGCATTGCACAATGTACAATGTTACATTATTTTGAATTTTTAAAAAGCCTTTTTTTTTAAGAAAAAGCCTTCAGATACTAAGTATTTCTTGTCTCAACCAAGTGATTAAGTTTATCCTTAATTACAAATTACAATCTCAAAGTCTGAGGCTGTTTCACATAAAAAAACAAAAATAGAAGCCACTCCCCTTAGAAAATGAAACAATCAAGGTAAATTTGGATCACTATGAGTGGTTTTATCTAAATAGTACTAATATTTGGTTTCGTCCTGGTGCCAAAACCATGTAGACAAATCAGTCAATAAATGCTTATTTAACTATACAAGATGCAAGATTTTCTGTTCTTTTCCATGTGGTATAGAGATGCCAGTTCTCTGTTCCTAATACTTAAGTAGAAGAGACAAAATAAAGACCTCAAAGACGAAAGGGGGCAGTTCATGCCTAATGCCAAACAAGTAGGAACTGACCCCACAAAAGCTCAAGGAAGAAAGATCCCATAGGAAGTGTTTATTGAATGAACTAATCCACATTATTTAATTTCCATTAAATGCAATGCTTACTAACATTTTCAAGTTAGCTGTTTTAGGGGAGGGATTTTTTATTAAACAAAGAATTTTTTTTTTTAAGATTTTATTTAAGGGCATCTGGATGGCTCAGTCGATTAAGATTTTATTTATTTATGTGAGAGAGAGAGAACATGAGGGGAGGGGTAGAGAAAGAGAGGGAGAAGCAGACTCTGCACTGAGCAGGGAGCCCAACTCCACTCGATCCTAGGACCTGAGATCATGAACTGAGCTGAAGGCAAATGCTTAACCAACTGAGCTACCCAGGCCCCCCTTAAAGGAATAATGTTTGCCTGTACCTCAGATGTTTTCTGGAAGACACTTTCAAAAATTCATGGCAGCATATTCATATTGCTGATTTATTTTTGTGGGAATAGATGAACCCCATGAAAGCAATACCCTCATGTCTCAATATAAAATGTGACAGCGGCAAATATCCTGTGACTTAAGGTTTGCATTTTATTGTTTCGTTTTTATCTCATTTCTTCATGGTAATGAGCATTATTTTTCTATTTTTCATTTCTTAGCCTTCTCCCAGCTCCCTTAAAAATGTTTATGACATAGCATCATTAGAGTAACACATTAATTCACAAATATTTTGAGCAACCAACAAGTATCAAGTTCTCTGCCATTACTTATAGTAAAATAATAAATAAAACTGAGCAACCCCCCCCCCAGAAACCCACACCCTAACGGAGAGCAATACAGTAAGATAAATCTCACATTCTGTGTGAGAACAAGGTGCCATGAAAGCAAATAAAAGAGACATCCAACTCAATCTAGTACAATCTCATTGCCTGATTCTGAAAGTTCTCCCATAATGCTTTTTTAAATTCATGCAACCCCAGAACCTCTGGCAACCGCTGATCTTTTCACTATATCCAGTTTGGTCTTTTCCAGGATGACGTATGGTTGGAATCACAAAGTATGTAGCCTTCTCAGACTGGCTTCTTTCACTTAGCAAAATGCATTTAAGATTCCTCCATGTCTTTTTTGGTGACTTAATAACCTATTTCTTTTTATTGTTAAATAATATTCTCTTGTCTGGAGGTACTGCAGTTTGATAATCCATTCACCTATTGAAGGACATCTTGGTTGCTTCCAGGTTTGGGCCATGATGAAAAAAGCTGCTATAAATATTTGTGTGCAAGTTTTTGTTTGGACATAAGTTTCTAACTCATTTGGATAAACTCCAAGGAGCTCTATTGCTAGATCATGTGATAAGTGCATACTTAGTTTGGCAACAAACTGTCAACTGTCTCCCAAAGTGGCTATATCATTTTGCATTCCCATCAGCAGTGCAGGAACGCTCCTGTCACTCTTCATCTTCACAAGCATTTGGTGTTGTCAGTATTTTGGATTTTTACTGTTTTAATAGGTGTGTAGTGGTATCTCGTTGTTTTAAGTTTAATCACATTTCTGCTTCAGAAGAAGTAACTGCATTCTCTGACAACAAGATTTGCCTACCCCTTCACCATAGAATTTTTGAAAGAGTTTTAAAGCTCTCTCATAGAATTTATATGGGAAAGCAAAAGGCAAATAATAATAATAACCAAAATAATTTTATATAATAAAAGCAAGCTTTTGGAGGAAAAACCTATATGTATAACTTGATGCCTTCTTTTGCTGAAGTACTATCCAAACTAACTAAATTACTTCTATATCAAAAATACCTCCAATATCAAGATTTATTATAATGCTATAGTAATTAATCTATTGTGATATTGATATGAGGATAAATATGTATACAAAGAGCCCAAAATGCAGATACTGAGAATATACTAGTCATATCTAGAAGTTGACTCTGCATATTAGTGGGAAAAGGATGGGCTCTTAAAATTTGTTGGTACAACTTGTTATTCATATAAAATATGTTCATTGGTTCTTCATAGTATACACAGCAATAAATTCCAAATGGATTGAGGACCAATGTAATGTTTGAAATTAAAATTTTAAAACTTTGGAAGATAATTTAAAAGAATATCTTTATGATCCCGAGGAAGTAAAAGATATATTACACAAGGTTTAAAAAAAAGCAACACAATTCAAAAGGAAAGATAAATAAATTCATCTACATTAAAAATGTCTGTTTATTGAAGACCTCATAAATTAAAAGACAAACCACTGATCACTATGCACATAACTAAAAGAGTGTTAGTAACTAGAACAAATAAATAACTCCTACAAGTTAACAAGAATCACACCCACACCCCCAGCAATGACCTTGGAAAACTTTAGATGTACAAATTCTATGGTCTAGAATTTCAATTCTTAGGCATTTACCTTAGAAAAACTCATGCATATCCATCAGCAGAAGGATGAATAAAGAATTATGGAATATTTAGTCAGCAGAATACTATACAATAATTAAAATGGCTTAATCTCAAAAACACAATGTTGAGAAAATGTTGGGAAGTTTTTGAATGTTGAGAAAGTACACACCCTTTTATTAAAATTTTTAAATATGCAAAATGATAGTATATATTGTACATAAATACCTGTGTATGTCACAGCCATAGAACAACATTACTCATAATGATAAACATGAAATTTGAGACAGCCCTTTGCTTACCTCTGGAGATGGGCCTCCACAGTGTGTATTGTGTTCTTTCTTAAGCAGAGTAAGGAATATACAGGTTAGCCTCTTAATCCCCTTTTGTACATCCAAAATATTTCTAATTAATTTAATTGAAGGTTAAGAATCTAGCGGCACCTGGGTGGCTCAGTGGGTTAAAGCCTCTGCCTTCGGCTCAGGTCATGATCTCAGGGTCCTGGGATCGAGCCCCGCATTGGGCTCTCTGCTCAGCAGGGAGCCTGCTTCCCTTCTCTCTCTCTGCCTGCCTCTGCCTCCTTGTGATCTCTCTCTGTCCAAAAAAAAAAAAAGAATCTATTGGGGGAGGAAGGGGGAATACTTAAGATAGAATGCTGTGTGTGCAGGGCAGGGCTCTGAGGGAAAGATTCTTCTTTAAGAACTTAGATAAGGTGGGGTGCCTGGGTGGCTCAGTCGGTTAAGCGTCAGACTCTCGATTTCAGCTCCGGTTGTGATCTCAGGATTGTGAGATGAAGCTGAGTCAGGCTAAGTGCTGGGCATGGAGATTCTCTCTTTCCCTCTCTCTCTGACCCCCCCCCCAAAAAAACAAAACAAAAACATAGATAAAGTCCTTACAGTGTACATGTCACACTCAGTGTGGAAGCCTTCAGCTGTGACCATGCTCCTGCCTTCCCTTGCAGCATTGACCCTCCTGACCTAGAGCCTCTCTCCTCCTTCCTGGCATTTGCCCTTGGGTACCACCAGCCCCAGTAAGCACTGCCCCCTAGCTCTACTCAGCCACTTTCACACCACAGCTTCTCCACATATCTCTGCAAAAGAGGCCCCACACACCCCCAAACTGGCTATTCCCACATTTCTCTGGTATACCTCAATTTCATGGAATGTGGCAGAAGCCATTTTTTAAGGACATTTCTGAAACGATCAGTGACATGGCATTAATAAAACATCCATCCCAGCACGGGCATTACTGACTGTTCTCATTACTGAACCTCAGGTGGTATCTGCAGAGTGACTGGCTTTCTTGAATACTCCTTGTTTCTGTACACAGCTGGCTCTCGTACTTGATATTCTGCTTAAATACCTACAATTCTGTGTTTAATGGTTAAGTGCAAAAATTCTCCAAGTTTTATTGCCACCACTGGAACGATTTTCCTGTCCTTTCTGTGCTCAATACCCAGAGCTGAAATAGCATTTGGTAAAATGATACCACACTATATCATCTTTAAGAAGTTTTTTGCTGCAAAACACTCCTCCATGTCTGCCAAAGGATGTTTTAGTTGTTGAAAACATCTGAATTCCCTGGAAATTGGCAAGGATGTCTCAGGGAAATTTTTGGTCCTAGTTACTCAAACAAGGGATATGTCACACCCAATGGGCACTGAGAAAGAGAAGGTAACCCCCAAATGCAGAACAATTTAAAATACAACAGGGAATGGTTAATGGAGAAAAAATGAAAATGAAGCTCAATAAAGAACCCAATCAAAGGATTGGAATCCCCCCAAGGTTAAGGTCACTACCAAGTGACCTTACACTTTTTGGTACATCGCCAGACCCAAGCCCAACCTCACACCCAATGTCCTTTTCTGTTCCTCTTCTCATTCCCAGCTTCCTGCTGAATGAATTACCACAGTTGGGTCCTGGCCTCGCTCTTGCTGAGCATTTATTAACTACCCAGAGTCTGTCCTTCCCTTTCATGCCACCATCAAACCCATCTGTTCTGTGTCCCATCCACAAGGGTTCATTCTGTTTTCTCAATGGAAACTTGTCTTCTCTAAAGGTACCATGAGAAAGGTTGGTTCCCCATCGCACGTTCATGGACGTGTCCCCGAGCTCTAATCCAGACAAATGAATCCCTGAGGGTGAAATTTTACACTCCATAAGAGGCATTTAGGGGAGACATTTGGGGGCTAAAGGGGTTTCTTCAGTTTCCCGACATCACAAGCCCTGTGTAACTGAGAACTCCATCTGCCCCTGCAGCTATGTAGTAGGTCGACTTGCAGGGATGGACAGAAGCCTACTTTGTCTTCTTTTCTTTTTTGTGGTTGTCACCCCAAGAAAACCTGGATTGTGCCACGCTACAGGACAAGATAGAACATGTAAATAGAGTTGGTCTCCACACTCTGCCTTTAACTCAGGTCCCAGACTCTGAGCTCTCATTGGAGCCCACACCGTGCTGTGGTCTGCTGCTTGGCTTGCTGTTTGAGACTTTGAAACTTTGGGTCTGGTGTTCTGTGTTCCATCTCAAGCCTGGTTCAGCCCCCCCCCCCCCGCCCCCCGCCACGTCCATATCATATGTAGGTGTTCCTGGTACTTATCCAATCCCATTCAGGTCTGACCCTGAGACTTCCCCCATGTCAACCTATCTAGCTGGTGCTTCCCGGTGGCCCTCCTGAACCCCCATCTGAAGCCCTGACAGTGGATCTCAGCTCCAACTTCAGTTCTGTCTCTGATCTAGTGCTCAAGATGAGCAAGGCCAACCCTAGACATGAGTGCAAAAAATGTTTACCTGCACAGTGATTATGTGTGTGATACCATTTGAGGGGCCATTGTATAGGAAGATGGTGAGGAACCCACACCCTAGAGTTGGACCACTTGGGTTTGATTTCCCCCTCCATTATCAATATATTAACTGTTTGACACTGGGAAACTTTCTTAACCTCTCCAAGTTTTCCTTTGTGGGAATGGCCATGGCACTTACCTCCTAAGATAAAAGTTAAAATTAAACATAACCTACAAAGACTGTCTGGTGGTCAGTGTATTAGCTAATGCTGTCATTATCACTACAATCAAGTGTTAGAGGGCCTGTGCTTCTACTCTTAGAGATTAACCTTTATCAGCCCCTCCTCAGACCCTTTATACTGATTCAAAGTAGGTTTTTGGTGACAGCCAGAGAACTTTATTCTTGAGAGGAGGCAGTGAGTACAAGGAAAGGGTAGGAGGTGGTGGGAAAATTTGAAGAAAACGGTATAGATGGGGAAAGAAGCACAAGAGATGAATTTTGCTAATTTGTAGCTGTGCCTGGGCAGACCCTCTGACCAAAGTGTGTGTCTCCTACTAGGGAAGAGAGGGGAGCTTGTGTGTTGGTGAGGTTACTATCATGATACTTCTGTGTCGAGTAACTCCAGGAGGTCCCTTCATAGGGGAGATGCGCTATGGGTGCTGTTAAGCAGAGCACACTGTAAAGAGTGCCCCCTGGAGTTGTGTGACACAATGGCGCTGACCTGAAATGTTTGCCGCACCCCTCAACATCCTTTACACACCACCCCACTCCCCTCCAAAGGAAGAATGAGTGATGTAAGCCAATTGTTCTCACCTGGAGTGATTTGACTCCCAGGGTACATGTGGTTGTCACAACTGGGCAGGGGAGGGGTTGCTACTGGCATCTCATGGGTGGAGTCCTAAGATGTAACTGAACATCTGACAATGCATAGGACAACCCCCATGGCAAAGTATCTGTCCCCAAATGTCAATAGGGCCAGGCTTGAGAAATCTTTTCTTTTTTTTAATTTAAATTCAACTAATTAACATATAACGTATTATTGGTTTCAGAGGTTGAGGTCAGTGATTCATCAGTCTTATATAATACCCAGTGCTCATTACATTATGTGCCCTCCTTAATGCTCATCACCCGGTTACCCGTCTCCCCACTCCTTTCCCCTCCAGTAACACTCAGCTTGTTTCCTATGATTAAGAGTCTTTATGGTTTGTCTCTGTCTCTGATTTCATCTTGTTTTATTTTTCCTTCCTTTCCCCAGTGCTCTTCTGTTTTGGAGAAACCCTGTTCTAAGTTAATCATAGTAGTTGTTTCTCCTTGCCAGTGTTGAGTTCAGGGACCCAAACCTTCTTAAAGTGAAAAATGCTTGGTATTGCAGAGGTGGAAAGTGAACAAGAGTAGAAATACACGTGTTGGTTGAAGTGGTGAGGATCCAAGACTCCACAGATGAAATGACCTTAAGATTATTAATTAGCTCCATCCCCATTTCTCCCTTTAGGAATTCACCAGAAACTAAATTTTATATCCATTCACCTGGGTCTATATTTGTTGTCTTTCTATATTTTATAAAGTATATTTTATTTCTAGAAAAACATCCATACTCAGCTCCCTATAAAAAAACACCCCTCTTTCTAAAGCCTACATATACATAATCTTGGGATATGTTTGGTTGTCTCTCTGTCTCCTGGCTTTCCTGGGACTTGCCCCTCATCAAGAACTCATCCCTAGAGCGCTTGGGTGGTTCTGTGGTTTAAGCCTCTGCCTTTGGCTCAGGTCATGATCCCAGGGTCCTGGGATAGAGCCCCACATCGGGCTCTCTGCTCAGCAGGGAGCCTGCTTCCCCCCACCCCCACCTGCCTCTCTGCCTACTTGTGATCTCTCTCTCTGTTAAATAAATAAATAAAATCTTTAAAAAAAAAAAACAACAAAAAAAAAACCAACTCATCCCTACCCTCTTCTAAGCACTGTCCTAGGCCATAGCCTCTCAAAGAAGATTCTCCATCTTCATCACCCGTTTATTCCTCATACCTAAAAGAGTTCTTGGTACACAATACACACTCCATAAAGGTTCGTTGAAGGATTGAATGGGTGAACATATAGATGAATATAATCTGGAATTTTGTTCCCCCTTTATTTTGCTGTTTTGCTCCTAAGAATTACTGGACATCTTCATTTTTATACATCTACTGGTACCTGATATCAAGTGTGACTTCAATGGATCCATTTCACATTTTTTCCTAGGACATTTTCATCTGTCCCCTCAGATTTTTATTTAACATGCTTGTTAGTGAGTCTCTTAGCATCATCTTCTTCCTGAGCCTCACAAAATCCACAGAAGCCCTTGCCAGCCTCTCTTCCATCCTCTTCATGCTGAAGCTTGTTTTCTCCCTTCTCACAGTGTTGGGCCTGCTCCTGCTGCCTGGGAAGGAAGAGCCTGTCCCCGGGCTGCTCCAGCCCCAGCAGATCTTTTACCTGCAGTGACTTCAGACAAGTCTCCCCATCTCTGGTGGCTGCATCTGGACCTTCCAACCACCATAGCCTCTGGGCTGGATCTCCCCACAAATCCCAGGAATCCCTTCTGTCTGGTTTATATCTTGAATGATTTCCTCCATCCTGTCTTGAAACCCTTCATCCTTTCTAATAAGAGGAGAGAAAGATGCTCCTCTCTGCACATGCAATTATTTTTCCTATTTTGGATTCTATTGCAATCCTACAGAAGAGAATAATATCCTGTGTTAGCACCACCCTCTATCTCCTCAAATAGTCTGTGAATAGTATTGTTTGGAACCAGGTTTATTGCTTAAGTTGAGAGCTCATTTTTAAAATTTTTAAAATTTTTTAATTAACATATAATGTATTATTAGTCCCAGGGGTACAGATCTGTGAATCGCCAGGTTTACACACTTCACAGCACTCATCATAGCACATACCCTCCCCAATGTACATAATCCCACCACCCTCTCTCTAACCCCCTCCCCCCAGCCACCCTCAGTTTGTTTTGTGACATTAAGAGTCTCTTATGGTTTGTCTCCCTCCCGATCCCATCTTGTTTCATTTATTCCTTTCCTACCCCCCAACCCCCCCACGTTTCATCTCCACTTCTTCATATCAGGGCGATCATATGATAGTTCTCTTTCTCCGATTGACTTATTTCGCTAAGCATAATACCCTCTAGTTCCATCCATGTTGTTGTAAATGGCAAGATTTCATTTCTTTTGATGGCTGCATAGTATTCCATTGTATATATATACCACATCTTCTTTATCCATTCATCTGTTGATGGACATCTAGACTCTTTCCATAGTTTGGCTATTGTGGACATTGCTGCTATCAGCATTCAGGTGCATGTGCCCCTTCATATCATTACGTTTGTATCTTTAGGGTAAATACCCAGTAGTGTGATTTCTGGGTCATAGGGTAGCTCTATTTTCAACTTTTTGAGGAACCTCCATGCTGTTTTCCAGAGTGGCTGCACCAGCTTGCATTCCCACCAATAGTGTACGAGGGTTCCCCTTTCTCCGCATCCTCCTCGCCAGCATCTGTCCTTTCCTGACTTGTTAATTCTAGCCATTCTGACTGGTGTGAGGTGATATCTCATTGTGGTTTTGATTTGTATTTCCCTGATGCAGAGTGATATGGAGCACTTTTTCATGTGTCTGTTGGCCATCTGGATGTCTTCTTTGCAGAAATGTCTGTTCATGTCTTCTGCCCATTTCTTGATTGGATTGTTTGTTCTGTAGGTGTTGAGTTTGATAAGCTCTTTATAGATTTTGGATACTAGCCCTTTGTCTGATATGTCGTTTGCAAATATCTTCTCCCATTGAGAGCTCATTTTAAAACTGCTTAATCAGGGGTGCCTGGGTGGCTCGGTGTGTTAAAGCCTCTGCCTTCAGCTCAGGTCATGATCCCAGGGTCCTGGGATTGAGCCCCGCATCGGGCTCTCTGCTCAGCAGGGAGCCTGCTTCCCCCCCCCCCCGCCCCGCCTGCCTCCCTGCCTACTTGTGATCTCTGCCTGTCAAATAAATAAATAAAATCTTTAAAAAAAAATAAAATAAAATAAAACTGCTTAATCAGGTTGGGTTAATAAATACATATTTTATTTTCACTTTCCTTGACCACACTAGGTGCTAAGAGATTTGGCCAATCAAAAATAATGCACATAAATGTTGAAGTTAAGGAAAACTTAATACAGTGCATGATGTTACAAGTAACTATTGAAGGGGCACCTGGGTGGCTCAGTTAGTTAAGCATCTGCCTTTGGCTCAGGTCATGATCCCAGGATCCTGGGATCAGCCTTGCATGGGGCTCCCTGCTCAGCGGGAGAGAAAGTCTACTTCTCTCTCTCTCTCTGCCCCTTCCCCCAACTCATGCACACTTAGGTTCTCTCTCTCTCAAATAAATAAATAAAATATTTTTTTAAAAAAGGAAGTAAATAGAGAAAATGACCCCAAGTCGAAGAAATACTGACTTGTGCTCTGTACATCAGTTATGAATGCGATTTCTAAGTGTCTGTGTCTTTGTAAAAACAGTGACTTGTTCCTTATTTTCCCTCATCTAAGGAGTCGGAGATGGTTTTGCTCTGATAGAAGCACAGGACACACATGGTATAATAAGGAGTCTGACTCCTTATTTTTAGGTTTGCTGACAAGTTTTAAGCTTCTTTCCCGAGTGTCTCACATCTGGGCACACTCAGAAGAAATCCCGGATGCTCCTTCCTTTGGCTCTCTGAAAAGTTGAACTCCAGAAGTTCATGCCTATGTGGAGGAAAATTCACCACAGCCCCGCCCTCCAACCACTATAAAAACCCCAAGTCGATCTTTTTTCTTGGCTTCCTCAAGCCCTGCTCTCCCCAGAGAGTGTCATCATATAATTAATAAATCTGTTACAGCCAATATGTGTGTGTGTCATCATCAGTCTTGACATCAAAACTAAATTTTACGTGGAGCTCATTTTGCTTCTGCAGAGGACTAACAACACATAGTACATTGGAATAAAAGAGACATATTACCAAGGAGTAGGGCCTTCTGCAGTGGTAGGGCAAAGGGAGGTCACTGTTGGTGGCAGAAATTCTCGCACAAAGTGATCTAGTAAAGCTAGAGAAGATATAACGTATTCAATGTATCCCTGCTCTCCTCCCAGCCCTGACACTATGAAATTAACAAATGTCTGCTCTGGATGTTGATGACCATCCCGACTCTGGCTGGTTTGAATGGAAAAAAATCAAAAAGAAGCAAAATGTGTCTGCTCCTCATTGCTGCTACATAAAAGTAGAAGTGTGCATAGTTGGGACACATATACTACAGGTGGGATCATTCTGTCAAAGCAGAAAATTTTTCATGCCACCTGTAGTCTGAGGTTGTTCTCCCCTCAAAAAAACTTCACAAAAAGTATCCATCTCTAAATGAAAGTAGGACATTGCTTGACTGTAATGCCTCATCCAGTTGGTAGGTTTAATGAGATGAGTACCACAGGCCAGCAATCAACCTTATCAGATTAAAATCCAATTTGCCAACTGAGACAGAAGTGTTCATCAATTTGGTAAACATGTGGAAGAGAAAAATTATGTTTGTCATGCTGAAATATATAGGACACTGCATTTGATAAATGGGAAAAAATGTTGTCAATATTTTTCTCTGAATTAAAGGAAAAACTTTAAAATAACACATTCCAGGGGCACCTTGGTGGCCCAGTGGGTTAAGTCTCTGTCTTTAGCTCAGGTCATAATCTCAGGGTCCCTGCATTGGGCTCTCTGCTCAGCAGGGTGCCTGCTTCCCCCCCCCCCTCTGCTTGCATCTCTGCCTACTTGTGATCTCTGTTAAATAAATAAATAAAATCTCAAAATAAAATAAAATATTTCATTCCCCCACTAAAATACTTCACAATCAGTGTATGAGCTAATGTGCTAAGAGGACAGAAGCAACGTTTTCCCTTCCCTTCTTTCTTTATCATGTTTTATTATTCTTATTTCCTCTACATCTTAGAAGTCAAGAATGGAATAAATAGCCGGAAGGATGGAACTTCAGGGAATTATTCCTGTCTGTGCTTTGTAATTTCGCAAGCCATTCTACGTCTGGTATTCATTTCCTGCTAGTGGTTGAATGGATGTCTTTAATGTCTCTTTACAGATGAGAGCCCAGGAGACAGGTAGGCAAAACCTTTAGCACTGATTACCATCAGCCAGCGGTTACACAGCGTCATTTATGATAGTTGACAAGAGACAGACCACAGGAGGCTGGGGTGGGTCAGTCCAGAAAATGTTAGACTTCCTGCCAAGTTGCAACTTGCCTTCTGGGACAGAAAGGCTTATAAGAGCAGAGATGGGACTATTTGAGTAGTTTTTTAAAACTTACCTTAATAACCAGTAGTAGTATGTTTTATTCACTCCAGGACTAATATGCTACTTAGGACACAGTAGGGGTGCCTGGGCAGCTACTTCGGTTAAGCAGTTAAGCATCTGCCTTTGGCTCAGGTCATAATCTCACCGTCCTGGGATCCAGCCTCATGTCAGGCTTCCTGCTCACCATAGAGTCTGCTTCTTTCCCTTTCCCTCTGCTGCTCCCCCTGCTTGTGCTCTCTCTCTGTCTCTCCCACAAATAAATCAAGTCTTTTAAAAAAATGAATGAATAGCGTTAGAATCATTGGGTATTTTTGCTGACCGCCAAAGCTTTTTTTATCTTATTTCATCTTAACATACACTGATGAATAAATATTGAGATAGCTAAGTCATTCTAATTGAAAAATTAGTATGGCCATCGTGATCTGAATTATGATAAAGGAACAATGCTTGCTGAAAAACTGTTAAGAACATTTGCATATATTTCCCTGAATACTCGGGAAAGAGTTTTTTAAGCTACATTCTCAGTCTGGGAGGTACTTGGTCAGGGGTTTTTCTTATCTTTAAGTTTATTAGATATTGCCAATTTTCTCCCAAAGTGAAGGTCTGTCCAAATTTCCTCAATCTGAGTAAAAGGTTTTCATCAATCCGTATCTTTACCAGCACTGGACTTATCACGCTCTTTAAATTTTTGTAGTGTGTTAGATAGAGTTTTGGTGGGTTTTTTTGCATTTTTGTTGATATGTAGTGAGGCGGAGTATCTTTTAATGTTTTATTGGTTTCTCAAGTTTAATCTTCTGCTCCTCTGTAAATTATCTCATACCTTTCTCATTTTTCAATAGAGTTTTTTAATCTTCTTCCTATTGATTTGTAAAGTCCTTTTACATCCTGAATACCAACCCTCTGTTGGTTGTACATACTGGAATTATATTCAATAGGTTGTCTTTTCCACTTTCTTCAAAAGCTTTTGATGCAGTGTTTATTTTAATATAATTCAATCCATTGATCCTTTCTTTCTTAATCACAGCAGCACTGTTTGTAATAATGGGAGAAATCAAAACAACTTAATACATCACCAGGAAACTGGAAAAACGAACAAATAAATTCAGATACATTCAAACAAGGAAATGCTATGCAACAGGAAAAGAATTGGAGGTACACACCTCAGCATAGATGGATCTCACAAATAAAACACTGACTGAGAAAAACAGGTTGAAGACAATAAGCAATATAAATATATATAAGCTTTAAAAATTTTTAAATGAACATGAGGCCTAAAGAAATACATAAGAATACAAATTCCTGAATCAGGTTTACCATTTAGTTCTTGTATATTTTTCTACTTTTATCTTTGAAATTATAAGTTACTGAATGCATAAGTATCTATGTCTTTCTTCATTGAGCCAGGTCAGTCATCTCAGGAAGCCATGTTGAAGAAACACACGGTGTTCATTGCCAATGCTCAGGGAAAGACGATCACCAATGCTGTCATTTTTATAGACATTAAATGATTGATCCCAGATACTGCAGATAATCAAGTTAGAACAAACCCCACAACATGATTTTTGGTGTCAAGTGTGCAATTAACATAGATTTAATCACTCAACTCTCCAGTAAGACAAGCAGGCCAAAAAATATAGGAGTATAAGGAGATTAAAAACTATTTATTTAAAGTTTCATTTGAACAAAATTAATGGAATTGCAGGGGATTACTTTGGCAAGCTGGCACATCATGCAGAGCTTTAATGACTCCCAGTGCCAGGGCACAAACACTTCTAGAAACATCACTGATCTTAGCATTATCAGAGAGCCAAATGCCACTGCCCCTACATATGGCTTAAAGAAAATAGTTGTTGTCAAATGAAATGTGTTAATTTCTGACACAGGAGGTGGTGTTTTTTGATGTATTAATCCTCCCTTTTGAAGAATTAATTCTTCATTTCTAGTCTTCAGCTAGGGAGGAAGGACATCTGCTTGGGTGAAGAAAAGTTCCTTAACCAAAGGTCAACCTTTTCAATATCAAGGTCAAGGGAAACATAAGGACATTAGTAGGAACAAGAAGACTATCTGATGCTTCTCTAATGCTCACGAACACTTTAAACACCTACTCTTTCAGCACCCTAGGCAACATTTAGATTAATTTCATCTACATCTACTTTACATATATCCATTTTTTAAAAGATTTTATTGATTTATTTGACAGAAAGAGAAAGAATACAAGCAGGGGGAGCAGCAGAGGAAAAGGAAGAAGCAGGCTCCCCACTAAGCAAGGAACCTGACATGGAGCTCAATCCCAGGACCCCAGGCTCATGACCTGAGCTAAGGTAGACACTTAACTGACTGAGCCACCCAGGCACCCCATATATATCCATTTTGATAACTAAATACCAGCTCTGTTGTAGTTTGCTGGACCATGTGGCAAAAACCGTTCATGAAATTGAATGAAAACAAGCTACAGGTCAATGACCATTTTGGTCACTGGCTCTGCGCATATCCCCAAGACTCAGAAGCTCCTTCAGGACTTCCTCAGAAGTAAGAATTTAAGGTGGACTTTACACACAAATGAGGCTATTACTTATGGTAGAAGTCCAGGCGACCATCGTAGTTGAAGAAAAATCTGGCTATGTCTAGGGTTTGGGGGTCAATGTAGCCCTTGTTGTTCTCTGGTATTTTAACTGCTGATCTCACCATACTGTAAAGTGACAAACTGTCTTTATATTTAATGATCAGCCTGGTATGCTCATTCAGGTCTATGAAGCTGAATGGGCAATAACCAAGAATAACCATATGCCAGGCAAGTTTGAGCTCACAGATGCATCTCAGATTGAAGACACATCTGATATGGGTCTCTTCAGCCTCTTCAATATGTCACTACATACAAGAATATATAAGAAGAGGCCAAGATTATGACAAAGGCCATTGTATCAAGGAAGACATTGAGCAGATAACCCAGAAAGATGAATGAAGAGACAAGTTGTTCCCCCAAGAACTTCTTCAAATCCTTGTATTCATCATGAAGACCAACATAGAAGTTGAAGAACATCAAGGCAAGATCAATAATGATAACAAATAGACAATTCCTGACTAGGGTCACAAAAACAGTCAATTAGCTAGGCAAGAATCATATTACTGAGAAGGAAAAATATGTGCATAAAAAGAAGAGATAGAAATGATCTGAAACCCCATCATTCTCAACTATATCAGAATGTCAGCAGCGTACAAAGAGGAGTGTCTGGAAGCATCCTTAGGGCAGAACTCTTCATCTACATGATGATTATAGATTCCAATCTTTCCTGCAAATTCTTAGGTTATGCTTATTATCCTAAGCTAAATATTAATAGTGCTACCTTCACTTTAAGGGAGTCCCAGTTTGAAGGATAACTTATATGGTAACTCCTCATTTTGACCCACCATTGAAGAGGCCAGTCAGAGCAGAGAACAAAAAGAATATTCTACATAATCACAAAATCTGTAGCATTCACATTTGTGACAAGAAATCCTATGAAAGTTTTTTAAAAATCCTATATGTACTTCCGTATAACTAACTTAATGGGCATTATGAATGCTTGATTGTGGGGAAACAGAAAAAATGAATACATTGCTCTTGATGGTTCTGAAAACAAGTAGAAAACATAATTTATATATTGAAGAGTAATGCTAAATGGGCAACATCTAAAGTAGAAATATTGTATAACAAATGTTTCATAAGGAACCAAAAAACAACTAAATGAAATACAGCACAATGCTAAAAGCAGTTGTCCTTGGAGTAGAGGATTAGAAGTGATTGCTTGCTTTCTTCCTCGTATTTTCTGTAGTTCCCAATTGTTTTACAGTAAGCACATATTGCTCTTATAATCAGAAAAAGACTTATTTAAATGTTCAGGGAAACTCACAAAAAAGCAAGGCATAGCTGCAGAATACAAGATAAAAGACTGACAGTAAAAAGATGAGCAAAGAGACATTAGGAGAATGTAAACCACAACTTGATTGAGACACCTGACAATGCAGAATTAAGGCCACAAAGCATTAAACAAGACAAAGAAGGGCAAGTTTTTATGCTGAAGGCCACATCTACAAAAAGCCATAATATGTCTGTGTATGCAATTAACAGAACAGCAACCTTAAACTCAAAAGCCACAAGGAGAAGCAAGAATAAACTAAAACTTAATAATAATGTTATTTCCCAAGTTTACCAGAGAACACTCCTAAAAATTGACCATGTATTAACTCCCAAAGAAAATTTCATGAAGTCTCTTGAAGTAAAAATAATCAAAAATATTATTTAATCATGGTGCAATGAACCAGAAGTTCATAACAAAGTTTTTAAAGATCCTTCTGCATGGAAATTAAAAAATTCAATATGACACAATTCTTGGATCAAGGTAGAAAAACAAACTGAAATTGCAGAAATCTTAAGAAAGACTGATGAGAGTACCATATATCAAAATCTGTAGGGTGCAATGAAAGCAGTGATAGAAGGAAATGGATAACAACAAATATTGATAAAATGAAATAATGAAAATTAATGTAATAGCCAACTCAAAAAAAATTTTAAAAAAAGAACCCCCACAAAAAAATCAGAAAGACTAAATTAACAAAAGTACAAATTAATGTCGGTAAAAAGAACACTTAAAATAGAGAAAAGGTTATTTGAAAAGATCAAATAAGTTGACAAACCACTAGCTAACCTCACCAAGAAAAAGGGGAAATTTCAAGATCTTCAAGATATATACCCAAAATAAGAAATTTCAAGGTGGAAGTAACCATCAAAACAGGGAAAATTAAAAATCCTAGGAGATTACTTCACAATTGCATGCCAATGAACTAACACTTTGAAAACCTTGAAGAAATTGATAATTTTCCTGGAAAATTTGATTTCCCAGCAAATTTTTTTAACCCCAGCAAATTTTTTTAAAAATGTGTTTAAATATATCACTTCTCTAGAAGAAATAACAAAAACAAAACAAAAACAAAAACAAAACCCAAAGAACTATCCCCATCCCATGAAAGCACAAGTCATCATAAGGAAAATCTACCAGCCTTCAAAAGGGATAATATCAATCAATTTTAAATGTGCTAACATATAGATAAAGAAGAAAAGAAAACTTCTAAATTTTTTTTACTGAACTGAGAAAAACATTCATGCCAAAACCTGATGAAGGTTATACACATACACATACAAGAAATCATGGACTCCTCCCTCTTAGAGCATTGCAAAAACCTTAAATCAAATATTAGCAAACAAAATCCAACAGCAACTTTTACAAGCATGTCATAATGAATTAGAGTTTATTTAAGAAATTAAAGGAAATATTATTATTGGAAGATCTATTTTATATAAAATTATATGAAGGGATCAAGGGAGAAAAGACACTTGATCTTCTCAATGAATACTAAAATTTATTCAACAAAAAGCTAAAACCCTTTCTAATAAAACTTAATAAAATATACAGTGAAACATACTTCCCGAACATGAATTCATGTTTCATATGTATGTCCCAGTGCATATACCCTGGTGAATATACCTTGAGAAGAAGGGAATGAAATGTCATTTTATAAATAATGAAATTTGAATATGGATGAGATATCAGGTAGTATTAGGAAGTTATTGTTAATTACCTTTGTTCTAATAACAGTGTTGTGGTGATCTAGGAGAATATCTAAGAAGATGCATACTGACGTATTTAGGGAGTGAGGTGTCATGATTTTTAAACTTAGTTCCAAATTACTCAACAGAAAAAAAAAGTATGTGTGAAAAAGGCTAACAATTATTGAGTTTGGGTGGAGGACATAGAGATGTTCATTGCACTATTCTTTCAACTTTTCTGTTTGAAATTCTTCTAGTAAAATGTTGAAGATTAGATGAAATTTATTAAAATAGTACTAACAGTACCTTTGCAATGTACTTTTCTCTCTAACTACTTTTGTTATACTCTTTCCCGTTTCAAGGATCAGAGATCCACTCAAGCTGCCTGGAGAAAACGATTTGCAGGGATGCAGTTGAACTGGATCTAAGATTCGAATCCAACACTCATGGGCACTCAACTGGCTCTAAGAACTTTTGCCCTGTCTGTGGCCCTGGGAGGGTCCACCTCATAGCTCTCTGTAGGTCTCCTGTCTCCTTTGTGTTTCTACTGCCCTCTCAACTCTCCACCGACGGACTTCCTTCATTATCTTGACTTTCAGGTTATCACATCTAGTAAAGTTCCATCATCCTCACTCCTAGAAATCTACCTCAAAGGCATGCTGGCTAAAATACAAAATGGTATCTATACAAGGCTATCCATTGTGTGATCACCCGTACTAGGACAAAGCTTTTCAGTTTTATTTGTTTTCACAACGAACCCCCTTCAAAATGAGACCAGTCTCTACATTCTGATGCAGAGTAATCTCCAGGCTACTTTGTAAAGTGAGAAAAGCTATGTACAGTATACTAATTATGGTGTGCTGCCTTTTGGGGTAAGAAAAAAAGGCACACATAAATATACACGAATGTACATATTTATTTCTATTTTCATAAAGAAACGATGGTAGGATAAATGAAAAATTGATAAAAACACTCCCCTGCAGTGGAAGAAAAGGGAGAAGAGGATGTCAGAGAGGGAAAAAAGGATGTCAGAGAGGGAAGCAAGCTTCCTGACATGTAACTTATTCTCTAGTTTTCCAGGCTTGCTGGAGCCTGGGTTGTGAATTTCAGAGTGGCATCTATTGGCCAAGCAGGATAGAGGAGTCAGTCTGGATTCTGGATTCAAGGAAAGGAAAGAGCTTCCATCTCTCTGTAGACAGTGTGGCAAAGAGCAGGTGGCCAATTTTAGTCTGCCATTATGTCTCAAAAAGTGGGACAACCTGACATGTGTTTCATAAGGTGATGTGTTAAAAAGTACGCAACAGTAGCAATATAGCAATCTTGTCTTAAAAACTAAATCCAAGCCTCTCATTCCCAGACATCTTTAAGAAAATTGGAGAAACTTGAATATGGACTGGGTATTAGATGAGATGAAAGGTGACAGAATGTGCCACACCAAAATATGACTGTAGGAGTTTAGGACATGCCACCCAATGTATGCTGCATTGGTATATTGATTATTTTGAAATGTAGACCTTAAAAATTGGCAAATACCAGGAAGAGCTCTCTCTGAACTCCCCTTATTTGCCTCAGTACAGATCTTCCAAAAGGAACTCAAATGTCACATATATAGTCTTGGGAGTTTCATCAGGTAGAGAGGATCAACTCTTTTCATAGGAGAGGAGACTGGAAGTCCATACTGGATTCTGACAAACAGTTACAAACTATACCCCTCATCTATTTTTCCAAGGACCCATTTGTCTTTCCTAAAATCCTTTTACTCTTTCCCTTTTCCCAATTAAGGTGGTGTTGAAGTCTGAATTCTATGCCACCTAGGGGAATTAATCATCTTTCCCTGGATCTTTCCCATGTAAATATGAAGTAAACATGTTCATAAATTTCCATTTGTTTTTCTCTTGTTAATCTGTCTTTCATTACACGGGTCCCAACTAAGAACTCACAGGGGTAGTGGGAAAATTATTTTCCTCCCTTACACTATTAACTCTGTAAAATGTAAAAAAAAAAAAAAGAGAGAGAGAGAGAGAGAGATTCCTTATCTATTAAAGATGTGTAATGGAGTATTTAGAGGTGAAATAACATGACATCTGAAATTTGTTATACAAATGTAAGAGAAAGAAGTGGGAGATGAGTGAGAAACAGTGAAGAAAATGTTGAACCCCTCCCTTTTTCTGGGCATTTTTCAGTTACCACCAACTGGCCTTTTGGAGTTACTTGGTTCAGAATCCCTGAGTTAGTAAATATAGTTAACTCTACCAAGCTGCTGGCCACTGTCTGAAGCCTATGGCTTCCTTATCTGTGGGTTTACTCCCCACTCAGTCTGCTTCAAAAAAGTGGGGAGGAATGGGATATAAGGTCAAAAAAACCTGGTCACCTGGGCCTGTGTGGCATTTCCTTAGCGTGGAAGCGGCTGGGAGGGGAGAAGTAGACCCACTACTTATCATCTTCCTGAAGGTGGGAGAAACTGATCTCTGAATAGGATCAGGTTTGCATGCTCCAGTTCAATTTCAAAAACAACAATAACGTGTTTTTGACTCACTAACTTGGCATGAACCCCACATCTATTTGGCTATCATCTCCTTTGACTGCTCATTGCTCAGGAGTGAATGGGGATCAGGAATTACCCTCATACCGTTATAGCAGAGGCAAGCGGTAGAGTGACTTACCCAAGGCACAGAGAAGTTGGCTCTAGAGGAAATAAGTGAATTGTACTTTTGAAAATCAACTAGACTGCATCTTCAGAAGATTGTGTTGCATTAGAAGCAATTTTCAAGGTAACTCATGATTACTCTTAAGTACCAACCACCACCACCCTTTTTAAAATTTCTTTTAAGATTTTCTATGGAAGATCAGCATTGCCAACACAGGTGGGGGCTGGAATAGTAAGAAATGGGTTGGAGAGTCAGAGAATGTCCTGTTTATGAAAGGCCTAAAGAAAAAAGAGTTTAGAATTCATGGGTTTGCTACTGTGGTGACCAAGACGGTGAAGTTCTTAAAAGAATGGGACAAGGTAAAAAGAGAAAGGCTGATGAAAGCTGGGGTACCAGCTAGGAATTTCAGTAGTAAACACCTCATCTACAAAAAGCAGCAGTGGAAAGGTCGAGAATTCAGAATATCTGAAAGCTATGCCAGACTGAGGAATTATTTATTTTGGTGACCCCAGAGTTAGGGGATAGAGGAGAATAAAAAGTCAAAGATGACCTGAAAAGCATTTGACTAAAATATAATGCTACCCCAGACAGTTACAGAATAAAATAGGAACCCCAGTGGAGTAAAGGCAGTCACTCAACCAGCCTCTAATTAGTAAGAGTTGGGTAAAAACATATCTTAAAGGCAGTAACTCTGTACCAATTGCATAGGTGTACAAAATGCTCCAATTCCTTTATTAACGTCTATTGAATTGTGAGAAAGGTGGAATTCAGGAAATTTACACAACTTTCACTATTTTGAGAAGCTAACTCTGGGTCCAGAAATTTAATCTTGAAATTAATTTATTTTTACCACAGTTATACACCAGGTGGGCTGGGAGTTTAACATATCTGTAAATTTTATTTAATCATTCTTGCATTTCCTTCACACCACTGATTCTAAAAGTTTTACTGGCAGTCTAATAATCTTGGCCATGGGAAAGTAAGTAAAATTTCCTTTAAATTATATTTATTGTGAAATGTTTTAATTACCACGGTTAAAATTCAACTGGCAATGAGACTCATTCCCAGGTTTGAATGCAAATTTGACAGTCGAGTGATTACCTCAGTTGATGCTATGACTTGCAGAGAAAACAGAAACCTAATTGCATCTGGAAACCAATGTATTATATCCCAGTGACAGGATCTTCAAACAGTGATAATCCGAACAAATTATAGGCTATTTCCCAAGAGAAACGGCTCCAAAGGTGCACCTAGCTCTCTAATTTTGTAAACACACGTATCTCACTTCAATTTGACCATCACCTAAAAGGTAACTCCTTGAAATTGAGAATGGATCTCTTGTTATCAGCTTTCAATCTTGGCTACATATTGAAATCACACAGAGAACTTAAAAAAAAAAAAAAGGCATTGATACTTACAAGAATTTTAGGTGCTCCGCAGGTGATTCTAATGGGCAAACAAGGTTGAGAATGTCTATTCTTAAGGATTCTTTGAAAGATTAAATTTCTTTTTATTTTTTCACAATTTCCTAAAGTTAGGAAAGCCTTATTAGAATATACCACCAGTACGGGGAAAGAGGAATGAGGGAATGAGGAAAAAATGATGGAGGGAATCAAATAAACAAGAAAACAATATAAAAACACAAAAAAGTAGTTTTTCTAGAAAGTAGGGGATCTCGATAGGGAGAAAATTATTTAAGCTCCTTTTAAATGGACAGAGCCAATACCAAAGACTACTCTGTATCAGAAATGTTGATTCTAAAGGAAGATGAAATTGTTCAGCATATTAGGTAAAAATCTCTTTCCCTTTGGCAAAAAAGCTATTTCCTATTGGCTTTCTTATTATTTGATTGGCTGGCCCATAGTTTTGATTTTCTTAAAATGAGTATTTTGCTGATTTCCAGCCTTGACTTCTACTTTTACTGTGATCTTCCATGTTCCTTTACTTTACTCATTAGGCAACAAAATACAGAGGTTTGTTTCAAGTGGAAATTTGAGACTACCCTGGAGGATAACAGAACCACTAAATAAAAGAGCCTGGGCACCTATATCATCACAGGAAAAGCTGCCCATCAAACATACTTTGGACTATGAAAAAGATAAAGTATATACTATGTTAAGCATCTGAGATTGGGGTTTGTTTGTTACAGCAGCTAGCTTTACTTGACAATGTACAAAGTGAGTATCCAAATCCAAAGATTCCCATTCTGTACAGTTATTTGCCAAAAAAAAAAACTGTTTTAAATTTTAAAACAGACCAGAAAAAAATCCTTAATGAATTTAAAAGAGTTCAAAACATGCAAAATGATTTCTGACCAGAATGGAATTAAATTAAGAAATCAACAACAGAAAGAAATCTGGAAAATGCCCAAATATTTAAAAACTGAAATACATCTAAGAAACTCATGGACTGAAGAAGAAGTCAAAAGGGAAATATGTGTTTTGAACAGAATGAAAATAAAACCACATTTCAAAATTTGTAGAATGATGTTACAGCAGTACTTAGGGAGATGTATAAAACATTATATTATAGTTATTTCATTAGTAAATCTGTATCTCATCTCTTCAATTCTGTTCCTCTCTTGCTCATTATTTCCTCCCTGCCCATGTGAAGATGGAAACTATGATTTTTATCTTCTTTGTCTTACCACTAACTACCATAATTTACCCACCAAATAAGCATGTATTGAGAGACTACTGTTGGCCTATAATGCTGGTTTAAGAGTAAGGCTTGATAAATAGTTCCGAATCAATAATGAGAAAGTTTTGGCTTGGAGAGAGAAACAAAGGAAATGAAGAAAATCAGCAGCTCCTCTGTCCAGATTGCTTTGTCAAATAAGAACATTTCATATTCAGGTTCATCCACTTCATAATCTCTTTTTTTCCACTCACAATCTTGATGCTCATTTTCCTCTCTTTTAAAAGAAGTCATAGAATTACAAATCTAATGTCATTGCGTTTAATGCACAGATCTCTGGTATCTATAAAAAGAGCTTATCTCCTCCAAGTACGTCCAGTAAGACTATCCAATGTCTGTGCATTTTCATGAAAGTACAATGCTTTGGATTTATCTTTCTAACCTGATGTGTAATTCTGATGAAAATAAGAATATACCGGCACTGAGTTTGTCTTGAAGTCCTTCCTGCTCAAATGGTCTGTCTCATAACTGGAGTAGTTTGTGGCAAAGCAGAGCTATCTTCACTCAGTTCCTTCAGCCCATATTTGGGCATATCCCCAAAAGTTCCATTTTCATCCCTTTGTAATGTGTTAGAAAATAACATGTCTGGGTACCTCACTTTAAACTTGTTTGTGTTTCCATCTTCTACTAACTCTCCATATTCAGACTCCGTGAGTGTACCCACTTGAAAGGAACACTTCTCTTGAAATGCCCTCTATTAACCCCTTCGCAGGTAAAGCAGTGCCCCATAACCCTGAAAGTATGAGTCTCGTCACATTCCCACCCCTTTATGATAGACATCTACCTTTTGAGTGGACAGGCACATGATTCCCACTCAATTCCCTGGACTGTTTCAGCCAACTCTTCCCAGATTTCTTTAGCTCCATTATATCTTCCTCATGACTTTAAAACTGCACATCTCATCCAAGAGCTCCTGTAAGAGGAAGGTGGTGTTTGTAGTTTGAGTCCCATAGCTTTTCTCTTGATTCCTTCCATTTGGATGGCACCGTTGTCTGCATTCCAGAACGTACCTTGCCAATGTCTTCAAGGAACAATCACCCATGACCGCTACATCCTGTTTTGGAGCTAAAACTTAAAGCACAAAATTTATCATAACGTATATTTTGGAATCTCATTTTCTAAGATGCATTACTTCAGTGTGGCCACAATAACAATCCCTGCTCTTAAACTTTTTTTTAATCACTATTTAATGTTTCTCATATATCAGTTTAATAACCTTTTTGTGTTCTGCATCTGGTTGCCTAATATTTTAAATGACATCATGTTAAGCATATAAATTGAGCTCTCTCCTTCCAAGGTACTATGTGAATCTTACTAATTTTTATCAGAACACAATAAACCTTGCCATTAAGATAGCACTTTAGATAGAAGCTGGGTAGAACCAACCCTTTGAATTCAGAATAACAATTTAATAATCACTGCTATCTGCAGGCAACAACAACAACAAGAAACTGGCTTCTACCAACTTGCTTGATCAAAGGCAATTTCAAATGAATAAAATAATTATATTTCCAGGGAACAATGCATTCATAGATAAAAACAGACTTGGCTATTTCCTGCTCTCCGTATTTACATTGGAATGAACAGCACCCAGAGCAAACAGAAGAATAATATTGAGCAAAAACAGTTCCATTGGCAATCCTGAGGTCACAATCTTTACTTGAGAATGTAGAATGGAAAGCAAGACAAGGATAGGGATAGGTGTGTCCCCCAATAGGATTCTTTTGGAACAGTACTACTCTCAGTTGACAAATCCATTTCATTTATTTCAACTTCTTCTGCTGAATATCTGTCTGGTGCCCACACTCAACTCAAGCCTACATTACCTATTATGAGGGCAGGAAATTGATGCATTCCAATTATTTGTTTGCATTGTTTTCTCCATACTGGAGAAAATGTTGGAGAAATATTTGGAGAAAATATTACCATATCAATAGAAAATATGTTTTGGTATAATGTTTTCAAGAAAATACATTTTTCAAGAGCTATCCTTGGGTGGTAGTTTAATCTGGTATTTCCAGATGAGAGCCTCTTTTGGCATTCAGAGAAAGAAAGAGAGGTACAATGTATCTCTTGTAGAGACAGCATATCTTGTCTTTCTTTGCAAACTCATACCTAGAATGGGGCCTGGCGCATAGAGTTTGTATTAAGAGTGTACCAAGTCAATCAGAAATATAAAGTGAATAATTAACAAAGGACCATGAAAACAGTCACTAAAATATTTATTGCTTATTGGAGCTGGAATTAAGGATTTTTCATCTTTTTGATTATCTTTATTTTCTGGGTTTATTCAATGAATATGTATTACTTTTGTACTTTAAAAAAAAGTGTAGGAAGTCATAGGGAAAGCCTTAATTTCATTAGAAATTTTTAGATCTTAAAGGGGAAGTTTATTACACATGCTGTAGGAATTTTGCCTTTATTTATCATGATCAGCTGTTTCTTGGCCATAATCTGAACTAATATAAGTGCTTATTCACCTGCTGGGGAAAAAAGTGTTTCCCTACCCTCCTCTGATATTTCAGAAAACAATAAGGCTCTGAATCATCCCCCCTCATAGGAAGCAAGAACAGGGTAACTGGGGAGAAGAGCCCTTGGGAACACGGAAGAGAACAAGATTCTAGTGCCCGTTGTGTTGTAACTCTGAAGTGGGGGAAGTGTTACAGAAACAATGTTAGGCTCTTGGATTTTTATGTTTGCAGCGGTTCTTGTTTGAAGTAGTATGTATCTTACGTCAACTGACCTCAATTTTATAGTTATAGTTTGAGGGACAGTTTAATTGCTTTCGTGAAGTTTTAACATTGGTCTCCATTTCAGTCAATTTCCCTGTCTGGAAACAATCAATGATCATCCATGACTAACCAGCAAGAGTCCCACCTAGTGACAGCTCATTTAATATGCATATGGCTCTAGAGCACTGGAGAGAACCAAGAAAGAACCCTGCAGAGATAATATTGCTGGGATTGGGCTGGCCAGTACACTGATTGTGAAAACTCCCTCCTACCTAGGATTTTAGATTCCAGAAACGTGACAGTTCCTGTCAGCTCAGGAAACATAGAATCCTGAATCGCTACTATAGCTACCGTATGTTACCAAATATGAAGTTCTTCTGGAAGATGTGATATAGATACATCATCGAATATTACTCAGCCATAAAAAGGAATGAAATCTTGCCATGTGAGACAACATGGATGGATCTAGAGGCTTAGTAAAGTAAGCCAGAGAAATACAAATTCCATATGAATTCACATGTGGAATCTAAAAAACAATACAAATTAACAAAAAAAAAACCCACAAAAAACAAGAGGAAGTGGATACATAAATATGGAAAACAAACTAGTGGTGGCCAGAGGAGAGGAGGTGCGGGAGGGGTGGGTGAAATAGGTGAAGGAGATCAGGGGGTACAAACTTCCAGTTATAAAATAAATAAGTCACAGGGATGAAAAGCACAGCATAGGGAATATAGTCAATAATATTTTAAGTTTGTATGGTGACAAATGGTAACTAAGTGTGGGGAGCTTTTCATAATGTATATAACTGTGGAATCACTGTTGTACACCTGAAACTAATATAATATTGTATGTCATACTTCTATTAAAAATTAAAATAATTTTAAAAATTAAATGTTCTTTGGAGATGACCATTGATCTTTCATGACACCTTTTTTTTTTTTTTTTTTTTGAGAGAGAGAGAGAGGGAGAGGAACAGAGGGAGAGGGAGAGAGAGAGAATCTTGAAGCAGGCTCCATGCCAGACCGGAGTCCAGGCAGGGCTCCACCTCACAATCCCCAATATCATGAGCTGAGCCAAAATCAAGAGTCTGCTGCTTAACCAACTGAGCCACCTAGGCATCCCCATCACGTTTTTTGGTACAACCCAGCCCAAAGCACTGGTTTCAGGGAGCCACTGTCCTCTCATTCACTTATACAATCATTTCATGAACATCTATTGAGCGCCTCTAATTCCCAGGAACTAGAATTAAACACTGAAAATGTAAAGATGATCGAGGTACATTCCGAGTTTAGGAGTTCATAATCTGTCATGCGACCCTGCACTGGATAATCTGTGGTCCCCTTTAAGGTTTGCTCTCAAAAATCCCCTTCTCAGGGATTGGAGCTTCCTGTAGAACGAAGTTGCTGGAGATTTGGGAACAGAAAGAGGAGCCGTATACTGTAGAGGCAACTGCTGCCAGACTCAGGAGCAGAAGAGGGATTCAGAGAGGCTTCCTGCTGAGCTCTTGGAGACCACCTGGGTCACTGTGGTGCCCAGAGCACAGGAGAGTGCTTCTCGGAGTGCGGCATCTTCCTGTTGAGTTTCTGAGAGTCGCCCTCACTGTGACCTCCTGCCAGGTCTTCAGAATTGGCCTCCCTCCCCCCGGGGTTCCCCCACCTTCATGACTTCTCAGCTCTTCCAGTAGTCAAAGAAGCCCCTCATTCCTGTAGCAAATCCTGTAAGCCCAGAAAACATGGAGTGGTTTCTCTTTTCCTGACCGAGCCTTGATTGATTTAGTCACACAGTGGGCTAATCCTGTAATGACTCTGGAATATAGGAGGTGTTGATGAGAACGGAGTAGTAGAAAAGCATCCCAGCTTTAGAAGGACCAGGGAAGGCTTCCCAGAGAAAGTGGCATCGAGATAAGTCCTAAAGGTGAAAAGAAATTATACAGTTTCAAGGAAGACAGAGAGACTAAAGTATTTAGTGGGGAAAAAACAGGTTTTGGAAAGACTAGCTAACTAAAATAACCATGTTTAAAGGAAAGACAACAACACAAGACTGTAAGTTACCAGGTTTGCAATTAATATGTTGACCGAGAATACAATGGCAGTGTTCTCTCATGACTATCATTCCTGCAAAGCTCATGACAGATTTGCAGATATCAATGTGACAAAGTATAGCAATGCCGTTGGTACTTCATCTACCGTATCCCCTGAAATCAGATGGGTCCACAAAACTCCCCAGCTGCTGGGAAAGCTAGCTGCTAACAGCTCACAGCTGCAGTTTTTCCAGAGAATTACCTCCAGCTGATGGGAGCTCACTCACCTGAAGTGCCTGGAAGGTTTTGCCTTCCTTGAAGGGCATCAGGAGCCCGGGGCTGACCAATACAGGCAGACCAAAGCCTGGCCCCCTTGCAGAAAGGTGGGATAACTTTGTGGTGCCATGCACTTTCCCCATGGGAACAAGCTGAAAATAGACATTAGGAGAAATTTCACCTTTGCTTAGCTTTCTTCTTGTTCTATCCTCTGCTCTCCTCAATTCCTGGTATGTGCCAGAACTGTAGAAGTTTGGAACTACTTAAGCATGAAAGACAAGGCATGTGCTAGCTAGCCTAATCATGCCAAAACTTTTGGCAGACTGTGCAAAGGGAATTTGGACTTTATCTACTAAAGTATGATCTTAAAATGTTTGATTGTGAGACCATCAGTAAAGAAATTGAGAGCATGCTATATGGATGTGTTTGTTAGTGTACCAATATGCCAAACATTTTGTAAATGATGAACACAAATTTTAAAGAGATAAAATTTTTTAAAGATTTTTATTTATTTATTTGACAGACAGAGATCACAAGTAGGCAGAGAGGCAGGCAGAGAGAGAGGAAGGGAAGCAGACTCCCTGCTGAGCAGAGAGCCCGATTTAAGGCTCAATCCCAGGACCCCAGGATCATGACCCGAGCTAAAGGAAGAGGCTTTAACCCACTGAGCCACCCAGGTGCCCCAAGACAATTTTTAAATAGAAGTTCTATTTTTCTTGTACTCCAATAGATCAACTTGCACATCACTTTAGGTGGCATGCTCTGCTTTGGGCCCCATGGGGGCAGAGAGGAGGGTTGGCCAACTTTGCATTTCACACCTGTGATCCCATTAAGCTTCTCCTCTCTAGGTGATGTGTAAGTCTTTGCAGGAATGCGTCTCTAACACCTGCTCTTGAAGAAGGGGGAAGCAGAGGTTAAAGGACTACTCTGTTTCCTTTTCTGATGGGCATCTTGCCCAAGAAACACACACAGAGTCAAGCATATCTTTACCAGAATTTCCAGTGAGAAAACAGAAACAGTAGGGATGTAGGAGATGGGGATGGAAAAATCAATGTCCCTGCCTCTCACCTCCCCAAAACGCGCATACACACACACGCTCTCTAGCTTTTTCATCCTTTCCCCCTTAAGAAAGCACTGACTTCACTGCCTAAATCTCCTGGCTGTGACCATGGTGTCACCCCCTAGACCACTGACAAACACCGTCTGCATTTTCTTTCTGCCCCGTGTTTCCCTTTTCTCCCCGCCACTTCCAGGTCTTCCTCCCAATACCTCCATTTTGCTAGACTGCTACTCTTTTGGCAAAAAGTAAGCAAGTCTCAAAACTTCTCTTGGGTCATATCCGTTCTTCCAGTCTTCTCTGTTGCCTCTATCCCAGCCATCCTCACTCTTCTGCTCCATGTTGCCACGAAGCAGAGGAGTGGGGGAGATTTTGAACCTGCGAGGGAGCCGAGAAGAGATCATTCGGCCAGTCCTATTCCCATTTTTGTCCGCTTTTGTTTTTCTCTAGTTATCCCCTAGAGTCTGGAAAAGAAAGCCTCAGACATCTCTCACAAACGTGAATCCCCTCTCCCTAGTGCCGCAGGGTACAAGGAGGAAATGGTCATCTCCACAAATAGCAGCACTTTGACCTCGTTAAAACATATGGAACTGGGATGACAGTCTAAGATGGAGTCCCTCATACACCTAAATGATCAAAAGCTGTACATCAAACAAATACAACTCTGGAATATAATATGTTCTATCTGCCTACCTAGACAAATACACCGCCATAAGGTCAAAATTGAAACACGGACTGACTTGTATGTCCCGGAAGTTGTTCTGGTCGTAGGTGGTGGTGTTAGGGTCTTTCTTGCACCTTACAAAGCCCGCTTTCTTCCATCAGCCTGATGGTGGTATATGTCTTGCCTGTTGCTGCTTCCTGATTCTGTGACTGTTATTTTAGCAAAGTCTGTTCGTATGGATTTCTCTCAACCTCAACTCTCTGTCTCTGGTGATAAGAATATTTTGTTCCTCCTGGCATAGAAAGAGTCTCTTTCACATGGGAGTTTTATCTCCTGCTTTCAGAAAGAAAAAGGGAAGGTCATTATGTTTTAAAACGTGCTATTTTTTTGAGGGTATTTAGCTCAAAACAATCTTTATGTTAAAATGGCATATTTGGGGGTGGCCTGTTCTGGTCCCCTTCTTTCCCTCCCTTTGAAACTTCTCCCAAGGAGTCTCCCAGTTCAGAAGCTGAGCTCATGGATTGTTACGTGTCTCACTGAGCTGGTCTCTTAGTCCTGAGAAGAGGTCCGTTCAGTCAAAGAGCTGTGTCTGATTTCAGAAGGCCCGTCTAAATCAGGCCTGGGTATGGTGTGAGTAATCAGGCATTTTATGAGGAGTATTTCTATGGAAACAAAAGAAAAGCAAACGTTCATGATTAGAAGAAACTAACAGCTCAGTTTTGATTTCAGAGGGCCATCCGTCAAGGTTTTTAGATCTTGGGTTGAAAACTTCTTTAGACTGTAAGACAAGGACAGGCAGTGGCAATCTGATGAATTTTCTTTGGTTTGCAGGGTGAATGTTTCTGGGAATGGCGTTGGGTACTCTGATGAACTTTCTGAGTGGTTTAGGTGCCAGAAGGGGTAGAGGTTGTCCTATACAATCTGTTGTGGGGATTTCTTTGACGTTCCTATCCTGTCACTCAGTCTCAGTTGGCCCAACTTCAGAAAAAAGGCAGTCATACTTCTCAGTGATGTCAAGTCTGGAGGATAAGAGGAAAACTGGAAATGTTACCTACTGACAAAATGCACAAATGGCAGGAGACAGTTTCCAAAGAGGAAAAAAAAGTTCAAAGTCCGTGACCATGACACTGTTCAACAAACCACAAGGCTATGCTATAGTTTTCATTGAAACGTAGGATTTGTGCCCTGTGATCACTCCCGGTTTTATGAAAGATAATCTAAATAAAACTAATCTGTTTGCAAAATAAGTCCAGTCTCCTTAACGTTCTTCTGATGATTTATGTAAGTGAAGCAACAATAGTGATGTGTCTGTCCTATATGCTCCTTTTAAGTCTGCTTTACTGGAACTTTTTGTGAGGCATCTCAGATTGGGCTTTTTAAAGCCTTTTGAGGCTAAGAAACTACAGGAACATGCTACCAGCCTTCACTTTCATTACCTACAGATTGGGGTGAGTCCTTCTTTAGGTTTGCAAAAGGTATTTTGAGCTTCCTGAGCCTGCGAGGCGGTAGCCTTTACAAACCCTTGAAACTGAGAATCCAGTAAGCCCAGTACCAGGCCAGTAGTCCAAGAGTGTTTTGTAAGCATTGACCCCATAACCTCAAAAGCCGTTTCTTAATCTGGTCCTATCTGATTGTGTGCACATTGTTTTCACCTATGACATTCCAGTCAGAGCCTTGGTAATATAACTGATGCTTCCAATTGTGTCCTGTTACAAGGGGAACAGATTTTATTTAACGTATGCAAATTTTTATATTTCCATGAAAATAAAAATATTCAATAAGGGCTTCTGAATTCAAGAGGAACCAGCTAGGGAGAAAAATAAATGTTTCATTTTTGTTTACAAAGGTGTTGTCTACTAAATTGTTGGAAGTTACAGTTAGCTTAAGTGAAAAGGAGAAGAAAAAAAAGGTTTCCTTGAATCTGGAACACAAAACACTAAAGAACCCATAGTGTTTCAAACAAAAAAACCAGTAGAAGGTATCAGCATCCTCATCAGTTCACTTAGTCCCATGTAATCTCTCTCTCTTTTTTTTTTTTTTTTTTAATTTGACAGAGAACAAAAGCAGGGGAGCGGCAGGCAGAAGGAGAGGGAGAAGCAGACACACTGAGCAGGGAGTTGCATCCCAGGGCTCAATCCCAGGACCCTGGAATCACGATCTGAGCCAAAGGCAGACTCTTAATGACGAATCCACCCAGTGCATCCCCCTCACCCCCCCCCCCACCCCTGCCCATAATCAACTCTTGCTCTGCTTGATCTTGGGTTAGCTTTCTGAATTCTTCGGTTTCTTTATTAGAATCCTTGAAATTCTCAATCAGTTCACCGGGGTGATTTTGAAGTTATCAGGAACCTGGACACTGTAATAATTGTCAGAGACCTTTCTACATATTTCTTTTAAGGTGGAGCGCTTTTTGCCTATGGTTGATGGCAAAAGCCTTCAGAAAAGCATCAGAGTAAACCAGAAGTTTTTGAATTTCAAGACTCATAAATAGACATGGTTAAAGATCTGGTGAGGGTTCATTATAATGCCATTGACAAAGAAATTTGGTTATTTTTTTGGCATACAACATTCCCAGATAATAACTGGAATCATGCCTTATTACTCAGTATAAAGACTTTGACATATTTCTGTGAATTTGGATGTAATTCAATTTGCATACAATATAATTTCTTTTTTATTATTTCTTTTTTTTATTTATTTATAACAGAGACAGAGATCACAAGTAGGCAGAGAGGCAGGTGGGGGGGCGGTGTGGGGGGAGATGAGGGGGGTGAGAAGGCTCCCCGCTGAGTAGAGAGCCTGATGCAGGGCTCCATCCCAGGACCAAGAGATCATGACCCTAGCCAAAGGCAGAGGCTTAACCCACTGAGCCACCCAGGCGCCCCTAATTTCTGAAAACTTTATATTGGTAACAAACGCCCACACAAATATAATCTAAAGATTTAACATTACTTCTTATTTGACAATGTTTCTCATGTATTTGAACATATTAAATAAACCTACTTAGTTTAAATCTCTCTTCTTTTTTACAAAGTCAGAGAACACATTCTTCTAGGATTTTCCAGGGACCCTCTGGGCAATCTCAAAGTTAGTTTAAAGTCAAAAATAGTTTACTAATTTGAATTGGGAAGTTTGTCGAAAAAGTCAAAAGACTGAACGCTTAATCAAATAAGATTACAGATCACTGTGAAACAATTGTTAGCTATCTATGGAACAAAGTGATAATAGAAGATCTCAAAGGTAAGTATTGAAGATTACATTATTGTAAAGAAAACCTTAGCTCTTTCAATATTGAGAAGACTCTGTTGTCTCAAATTATCAGACCCAATAAAGACAACATGAAGCACAGGAAATTATTTTGATAAAACACAGACTCTGTGTTTCCTAGGCAGATTATTCAACAGCAAAACAACTGTTTTTTACAACCTAGGAAAACTTTGTGTTTTTTTTTTTAACTAAGAAAGGAAATTAAATTCTAGTGTTGTGTAGACAGAGAACTGATATTGAAGCTCATTTTTTGAAAACCCTTTTAATAAATTTATTAAATTTTAGTCCGCTTGACCACACAAAACTCTCTTCTCTCTCTTTCTTTTTATATCCAGTTAGATATTTTGTCCTTTATTTTCCTTTTAAAAAATTTTTAAACAACCTTTAACTATCCTTAACTAAAACAAAATGACTCGACTCTTCCCTAGCAAAACAGATTCTTTACCCCTCCTATTTTCCCTTACCACAAACACATCACATTTTTCTTGAAACTTTATATATGGTTTCTTTCCTCTACCTTCATTATTCTTGGTAGTTTTATTTACATATATTTATTAGAATTCCCTAATTTCCGGTGAAAACCAGGAATTAAGTAGTTGTGAACTGTTTCTCATCTATCAGCATTCTGTAGTAGATTACCGAATTTATGAATAAGCCATTCTTAATTTCTAGAGGTATGTGCTTCCTCACAGTATAATTTTTCAATGTGGTGAAAAACATGTTTACTGATAGAAATATCTTTTCTCTCTCAAGTAAGAAGCCAAAGGTAGGTAAACTATACATTTAACAATTAATATTTCAGCATTTTATCTTATTTGGAAATGATCTAGATAGTGTATATCCATCATTTATTTAATTTAGTATAATTGTAAGATTTCAAGTTACCAAAAATATTTCAGAAAATATTTTTATCTAAACATATTGTAAAAATACAATTATTATTGAAAAGTTCATTTATAAACTTTATCCTACCTAAATTTCTTTAATTTACTTGTTTATAACTATTTGCTTGATTTACTCATGAAAATTTCAGGAGACATTAAAGCTGGTCATGGTCTCCTGCGTGTTCTCAGTGAATTTGTCAAAACTTTTGGGTGAGGGGTATGGGGAGCTATTAGGGTTTATGTAGATTTCAAGCTTGCTTGAGTGTCTTTGGCATTTCTTAATTTTTTTAAATGGGTCTCATAGATGTTAATAAGATATTTGCTTAGGATGAAAGCTAACATTTCTTTTAGATAGAAAAGTCAAAGTCTTCAAAGGTATACCTATTTTTTTGTTGTTTTTTTTTTTTTTTAAGAGAGCCAAACCCAGGTTAATGCTTGTGATGAAATCGCACTGGCAAGTGGGTTTGTTTTTTTTTTTTAAAGATTTTATTTATTTATTTGACAGAGATCACAAGTAGGCAGAGAAGCAGGCTCCCTGCCAAGCAGAGAGCCCGATGCGGGGCTCGATCCCAGGACCCTGAGATCATGACCTGAGCTGAAGGCAGAGGCTTTAACCACTGAGCCACCCAGGCGCCCGGTATACCTATTTCTTAATATTTGTTGTTAGTCTGATCTCTGCCACCTGCCCTTGCCAAGGGAATCTTAAACCAGCCAAGGCATTCTCTTGTATCTTTTTCTTTTTCTCCCCCTTTTTCAATCTGATTTTCTCATAGGTGTTAATAGGATATTTGCTTCGGATGAAAGCTAACATTTTAGATAGAAAAGGCAAAGTCTTCAAAGGTATACCTATTTCTTTTCTTTCTTTCTTTTTTTTAAGAAAAAGATTTATTTATTTATTTTAGAGAAAGAGCAAGAGAGAGGAGTAGAGGGGCAGGGGACAGAGGGACAGAGGAGGCAGGAAGCAGAGAGGCAAAGGGGCAAAGGGACAGAGGGAGAGAAAGTCTTAAGCAAACTCCATGCTGAGCGCAAAGCCAGACACAGGGCTTGATATCACAACACTGAGGTCACAGCCCTGAGCTCATGACCTGAGCTGAAACTAAGAGTCAGATGCTCAACAGACAGTGCCACCCAGACACCCCAGAGGTTTATCTATTTCAATGTGATTCCAAAGCAATAAGCCTTTCTATGACTTAACTATGGACACAAGAGACTTCCTTATAAAAGAGGCAAAGCTATAGCCCCATCCAAGATCCAGAGTTATTCCTAAACAATAGCTTAAGAAAGTAAAGACCTTCATTGTCACAGACAGCAAGAATAGTTCATGTTTGTGAAAACTTCTCTCTGGTTCTCCCATGAACATGGTGGTCCAGTCACAGACCTGCTCGACTATGATACTGGTAGGCAATACTAGGATGAGACTTTGTAAGAACTAACAAGGCAACTAAGGTGGAGATGACAAAGGCCCCTTATGGACCAAGACCCCTTTAGTAAGACAAACTCCCCTGAGAACTAGCATGGTCTGGCAAAGAGAATTCCACTTGTCATTTTGTGTTCAGGGTGCCCCGCCAGCTAACTAACCACCTGATACAAGTCCAATAACCCGTGCACCCCAGCTGTGGAAACCAGAGAGAACATTCTCGTTAGTAACAAAGTCATGCTCCATGGACATTTCAATTCTGGTATCAATTCCCTTGTGAGGGCCTTCTCCCCATACAACCAAGCAATTCTCTAAATCTTTGTAGACACTGACCAACTGTCCCACAAATGTAACTCAATTCTGACACTTTCCACCTGAAGATGGCATCAGATCCCACAGATTAGGATCTCTGTTCCACAAGACTGCCCCCCCCACTTCAGATGCCTGTGCCAAATTCAGTTTGTTCACCTGTAGTCTGACTGATCAGCTATAAATCAGACCCCATGACCCCCTCCTTGAGTTTGATGAACTTGCCAGAATGGCTCACAGAACCAAAGAAACTTGTTTTCTAGATTATCAGTTTATTACAGAGGATAGAAAGGATATGAATCAATAGCTAGTTGAAGAAACACATAAGGCAGGGTCCCAAACTCAGATGCCTCTATCCCCATGGAGTTTGGGGCATAACATATGGATGCATTCTGGTTCACCAACCCAGAAACTGTCTGAACTCTGTCTTCTTGGATTTTTATAGAGGCATCATTACATAAGCACAATTGATGAAGTCAGTGACCTTTGGCAATTGATCCAACCTCCAGCCTGTTCCCCTCCCTTGGTGTGGGAGGAGGGTGGGACTGAAAGTTCTAATCCTCTCGTCACTTGCTTGGTGCCCTGGTAGCCAGCCCCCATCTTTAGGTGTTTTCTAAACCTCCCCTCAGTCCCATAAACTCAGGTGTGCTTGAAAGGAGTTTGTTATAACCATCAAGACACATTTATGGCTCTTCCTAGGAAATCTCAAGAGGAAAACATACAAATTTAATCTTACTTGTACATAGCGGTTTCCACAAGAAAATGAAAGACCCAAAAACCAGAAGGCGCAAGTGTTTATATGTACGAGGTTGAGCAAAGAGTAGTTAGAGATTGTGAAAAAGGAATAAATGCCCTGGGGAGCCTAAAGGAAGATAAGAGTTATTTTGACAAAGTCTGTTTGTACCTATTTTTCTCAACCTCAGCTCTATGTCTCTCCTGATAAGAATGTTTTTCTCTTCTGAATATATATAAGGAGGGCAGCTTTTACCTTGGAGTATCCTCTCCTGCTTTCAGGAAGTAAAAGGAAAGGTCAGTGTGATCCTCTTGCATCTGCTCTTTTTCAAGTTACGTTTAGCTCAAAATAATCCCTTTGCCAGCAATGACCTATTTTGAAGGGTGTTGTGTTCTGTCACCCCTCAGTAGCCCCGCATCTGTCACAAGGTCTTAAATACAGACTGTTGAAGGCCTAACTGAATGAATGAGTAAAATAAAACTACAAAAAAAAAAATTCCTTCTTGTAATTAACAACGTGCTGGACTTCAGATCAAGAAAAGTAGTCAGAAGGTCGCCGATCTTTGTGTTATTTCATATAGGTTAATGTATGGATTAATTTATACTGATTAACGTAGTCCATGGGACATGTTTTGTTTGGCTCGAAATTATTAAACGTTTTAATCAACATTTAAAAATCAAGGGATTTTTCTCCCATTTTATTGAGATATACATGACACGTAACACTATATTTACAGTTGTACAATTGTAATTGTGCACTATACGATGAAGTACAACTGTATATTGTATTTACAGTGCGTAACATAATAGCTTGCTGTACGTATATATTGTGAAGTGGTTACCTCAGTAAGATGCGGCAACATTCCTCATTTCATGTAAGAAAAAAGTTCAGATTTACTCTCTTAGCAACTTTCAAAATACAATATGCTATTATTAATTATAGTCACCCAGCTACTACACATTATATCCCTGGCACTTAATCAGCTTATAACTGGAAGTTTGTACCATTTGACCATCTTCATTCATTCTTCCCACACACCCCTATCTCTTGCCTTTGGCAACCACCCATCTATTCTTCTAAGAATTTGATTTTTATTAGATTCCACATATAAATGAAATCATACAGTGTTTATTATTTTTGTCTTGTTTCACCTAGCATAATGCCTTCCAGGTCCTTCTATGTTTCCAAAAAAAATGATAGGATTTCCTTATTTCCTGTGGATGAATAATATTCATATATATATATACCCCCCACAATTTCTTTTGCATTTATCCGTTGATAGACAGGTTGTTTCCACACCATGGTTATTGTAAATAATGCTGCAGTGACCATGGGAATGTAGACACCTGTTCCAGATAGGGATTTCGTTTCTATTTTACATATAACCAAAATTGCTGGATCGTGGTTGTTCTACTTTTAATTTTTTTATAAACTTCCACCATGTTTTCCATAGTGGTTCCAACAGTTTACATTCCCACCAACAGAGCACCCAAGAGTTTCTTTTTCTCTGTATCCTTATCGACACTTATTATCTCATCTTTTGATGATAGCCATGCTAACAGATGTGAGTTGGTAACTTGTTATATTCTTGATTTGCATTTCCTTGATGATCAGTGATGGTTGACACTTTTTCAAGTATTGTTGACCGTCTGTCTATCTTCTTTGGAACTCTGTCTATTCAGATCCTCTGCCCAATTTTTAACCAGATCGTTTGCTACGGAGTTGTATGAATTCTATATATAGTTTAGATATTAACCCCTTATCAGGCAAATGATTTCCAAATACTTTTCCCATTATGCAGATTGTCTTTTCATTTTATTAATAGTTTCCTTTGCTATGCAGAAGCTTTCTAGTTTGATGTAGTCCCTCTTGTTTGTTTTGGGGTTTTTTTTGCCTGTGCTTTGGGGGTCTTATCCAAGAAATCATTGCCAAGATCAATGTCAAGAATTTTCTCTCTTGTTTTTTCCTAGGAGTTTTATGGTTTCGCGTCTTACAGTGAAGTCTTTGATCCATTTCAAATTGAATTTTAGGAGTTGGATAAAACAGTGGTCCAGCTTCATTTTCATTCTTTTGTATGTGGATATCCAGTTTTCTCAGCACCTTTTATTGAAGAGACTATCTATCCTTTACTCATTTTTTCTTGGCTTTCTTGTTAAAACTTAGCTAATTATATATGCATAGGTTTATGTGTAGTCTCTATGCATGTTTTTATGCCAGTACCTTACTCTTTCGATTACATTCCCTTGTAATACAATTTGAAATCATGAAGCATGATGAGTCCAGCCTTGTTCTTCTTTCTCAAGATCACAGTGGCCATCCAGGGTATTCTGTAAGTCCAAAAGAAATTTAGGAAAGTTTTCTCTATTTCTGTGAAAACTACCATTGGGATTTTAATTGGGATTGCATTGGATTTGTAGACCACTTTGGGTAGTACGGATATTTTTTAAGAACGTAGGATATGTTTTCATTCATGTGTCTTCCTCAGTGTCTTTCATCAGTGTCTTATAGTGTTCTGTGTGCAGGTCATTTACCTCCTTATTTAAATTTATTCCCAAGTACTTCCTTGTTTTTAACGTGATTGTAAGTGGGATTGCTTTCTTAATTATTCTTTTAGATTGTTTTTAGCATATGGAAATGGAACTGATTTCTGTATGTTGACTTTATAGACTGCAATTTTACTGAATTTATTCTAACAGTTTTATTGTGAAGTCTTTAGGGTTTTATGTGTATAAACATGGTATCTGTGGGGACTATTTTATTTTTTTTTCTTCCTGATATAGATGCTTTTATTTCTTTTTCTTGCCTAAGTGCCACAACTACGATTTTCAGTACTATGGTGAATAGAAATGGTGAGCGTGAGCATCTTTGTCTTATTCCTAATCCAGAGGAAAAGATTTTCGCATTTCATTATTGCACATGATGTTAGCTGTGTGCTTGTTGTATGTGGCCTTTAATGCTGAGGGACATGACTTCTTACTCAATTTGCTGAGTGTTTTTATCATAAAATTGTATTTGATCAGATACTTTTTTGCGTTTATTGTGATGCTCATATGGCTTTTATCCTTCACTTTCTAATGTGGTCGCAACCACATTGATTGATGTGAGGATGTTGAATTTTCCTTGCATCCCAGGGATAATTTCCACTTAATCATGGTGAATGACCATCTTAATATGTTGAATGCAGTTCACTAATACTTTTTGAGAACTTTTGCATCTGTGTTCCTTAGGGAAATTGGCCAGTAATTATCTTTTCTTGTAGCATCCTTATCTGGTTTTAGTATCAGGGTAATGCTGGCCTTGTAAAGTGAGTTTGGGCGTGTTTCTTTCTCTTCAATTTTTTGGAAGAGTTTGAAATGGATTGGTGCTAATAATTCTTTAAATGTTTGGTAAAATTTACCACTAAGACCATTTAGGCCTGGGCTTTTCTTTGTTGGGAAGTTTTGATTGCTAATTCAATCTCCTTACTAGTAATTCGTTCAAACTTAATATTTCTTCATGGTACAGTCTCGATAGGTTGTGTGTTCCCAAGAAGTTACCCACCTCTTTATTCTAGGGTATCCAGTTTGAAAGTGTGTAACTATTCACAGTAGTGTCTCATAATCAGTGGCTGCTCTGATAATGATGGAACAAAGCCGCAGCCTGGGGTTTGAGCAGAAAGCAAAGGGGCAGCTGTTGTGGTCCTGTATGTGTCACTCTGTACAGGTCACTCTGTATGGTGAGTGAGGTGCTGTGGCTTCTCACTCCTGGAGACGGGGGCAAGGCAGCAACTGGGGCTCCGAAGGGCAGGTCTCAGAGCAGGGGCAGCTCTAGCCTTTTTGGAGTTGGAGGGGGGTTCTGAGGCAGCTCTGTCAACTGGAATTAACCATGGCAAAGACTCTGGGAGACCTTTGTAACTCAGTGATGAAGCTTGCTGGGGTTCTCCTGCTCTCCTCTTTCCAGTGGGATAAAATTCTTCTGAATTTGTCCTTCCTGGTGTCAAGGGGCTCTTGACTGTGACAAAAGTAATAGGTTTCCTATACTCTTCTATACAGCCACTCTTTAGTTTTTTGTGTTTTTTTTTTTAATCTCTGCAGGATTTTGCTGCTACTTTGGAGTCCAAAGCTTTCCCTGAATTATTTTCTTTGGTTTACTCTGTGTGTGTGTGTGTGTGTGTGTGTGTGTGTGTGTGTAAGGGAAGACAATCACTGGAACCTCTTAGCCATCCATCTTCCTGATGGCATCTCCTTGTTTTTAACTACTGACAATTTAATTATAATGTGTCTTGATGTGGGTCTTTTTCAGTTCATCTTATTGGAAACTCTCAGGGCTTCCTGGATCTGGATGTCTGTTTCTTTCCCCAAGTTGGAAGAGTTTTCGGACACTATTTTTTCGAATAAACTTTCTGCCCCTTTCTATCTCCTCTCCTTTTGGGAACCCTATAATATGAATATCAGTCCACTTAATGGTGTCCCGAGCTCTTTCCACTCCTTTTCATCCTTTTTACTCCTCTGATTTTTATAAACACTACTGCTCTGTCTTTCAGTTTGCTAATCCTTTCTCCCATTTCATCTAGGCGATTACTGAACCCCTCTATTAACTTTTCCACTTTACTTATTGTACGCTTCAGCTCTGTGATTTCTCTTTGGTACTTAATATTTTTTCTCTCTGGTGAGATAGAAAATTCTCACTTCATGCATTGTTCTCCTCACCTCAGTATCTTTATGACCATTATTTTGAACCATGTATTAGTTAAGGTCTGTTTCTGGGGATCTTATTTCCCATTTCTTCATTTTCTTAGCTCTTTGTGCTGATTTCTATGCGTTAGAGCATTTCTGTCTGGGTTTTGACACAGGTTCTACTAGTAGGCAACTTGGTGAATCTTGTCTACCCCTAGATTGAGCTCTTGGTTGTCTTTCAAACCTTTGTGATTGTCTAAATAGCCTTCTTTGTTCTTAATGTCCCAGCAGTTGAGGGAGTGCTAAAAAGGGGAGGATCTCAGTCTGTGCCTAGACCTAGGCAGATTAGAAGTTGGGCCCTCAGGCAGTGGCCTAAATGAAATAAGATGGGATTGGGAGGGAGACAAACCATAAATGACTCTTAATCTCTCAAAACAAACTGGGGGTTGCTGGGGGGAGGTGGGGTTGGGAGAGGGGGAGGGTGTTATGGACATTGGGGAGGGTATGTGCTATCGTGAGTGCTGTGAAGTGTGTAAACCTGGCGATTCACAGACCTGTACCCCTGGGGATAAAAATACATTATATGTTTATTAAAAAAAAAAAATTTGGAAGGGGAGGCGAACCATAAGAGACTATGGACTCTGAAAAACAACCTGAGGGTTTTGAAGGGTCAGGGGTGGGAGGTTGGGGGAACAGGTGGTGGGTAATAGGGAGGGCACGTACTGCATGGAGCACTGGTTGTTGTGCAAAAACAATGAATACTGTTACGCTGAAAAAAAATAAGTAAAATGAAAAAAAAAAGAATTCTAAAGCGAAAAAAAATACAGAAATACCTATTTAAGGATTAAAATAAATAAATCATTCCAAAATTCATAGTAAAAAAAATAATAATAATCAAATAGACCTCTTTCAGGGGAAGACTGGGAAAGGTTAGCTTCTGTCTAATGCCTCTGCCTGGAGGGAGGTTAGACAGCTGGGTTGAGACGTTTCTTTGTTTGTGACAGTCCCTCTGAATCTGTGCATATAAACCATCCTGGCCATCAGAACCAGGCAATCAAAGGGTCCGCCATCCGGATAACAGGCAAAAGCCAGGGCACCATAGGTACACACGAGCTCTTCCCAAGGAGATGCTGGTGGTCTGGAGCAGAGCACAGGGAGAACAAGGAGATGGCCTCCCCCATTGCCCATCCTCTAGATACGTGCTAAATGAGGAGCCTGACCCTCAGGCTGCAGCTTTTTAAAGATATGCAAATATATCTCTAGTAGGACAAGACTGAGAGACAAGTGTTGTGTCTGCTTTTTCTGTGCTGAGCACTCTGGAGATAGCCTTGATGAGCCTTAATGAGCCATTTCAAAACTGCTTCTTCAGTTGCTCTAATCTTGTGGGTCTCATGGACACAAGCCCCACTGACTTCCAGAGTTGGTGTTTTGGGGGGCCCATCCCTCAGGTGGAAGTCTGAAAAATTTAGGGCCTAGATGTGGGGCCCAAAGCCTCTACCTCTCAGGAAGAAACTGAGTTGTGAGTTCCCTCCCAATTGTATATCACTGTGCTGGGTGGGGCTTATGATGATAGCCTGGGGCAGCTTTTCCAACCCTTTTCCATTGGGGGGTTCCCCCCCCTTGTTTAAGTGGCAGGTAGGAGTCTCTCAGCTAGATTTCTTTCAGAGGGAATTGTTTCTTGTGTAGTAGTAAACTTGGTAGACCTGAGTTCTGGAGCCTTCTATGTCACCATCTAAGGTCAAAACTGCCAACATCAAGAGATTTAAAAATCTAAATTGCTGGTGCTCTCACCGAAGAGAACAGCAATATTGCCCATAGCATGGAAAGGTTGGGTGTAAGTGGCAGCTGATGAGGGAACAGAAAGCTGGCTGTGGACAAAGCAAAAGCTGACACCCTCCAGCCTTCCCCCACCCCCACTCCTGGTTGGGACAACTGTGACATTCTTTAGGAATCTTCCACCCATCTTAATGTTAATACCTTGCTAGAGGGCAACACGACCTTGGCAATGGCAAGGCCTCTGGTATCTGGTATCTTGTAGGTGTCCTTTAGCATATGAAAGTTCTATTGAAACCTCCCTTTTCCTGACCTCCCCCACCCCCATCCTACAGAACCTGCTACATCTCACAACCCCGGGCAGCAACTCTTCCTGCCCCCGGGTCCTGTCCTCTTGCTTTAATAAACCACCATTTTGCACCAAAGATGTCTCAAGAATTCTTTCTCGGTTGTTGACTCCAGACCTCACCCCACCGAACCTCGTGTGTATTCTAGAATTTCATCAGCAGCTGTGTTTGTACACGGGCCTGGTCTTTCTTTGCTATTGGGCACAGCAGTCCAGTCCCAGGCCAGGCTGACTTCACCATTAACACCTGCCTGGCTCCTCTTAGCTATTTTTTCACTCGTATTGAGCTAAAACTGACATACAACATTGTACAACTTTGTGTAAGTTTAGCCATGACATGTATTCGTTTCATCATGACTTGACATACATATATTTAAAGTGATTGTCTTGACAGGGTTAGTCGACATCCATCACCTTATACAGTTACAAAGAAAAGAAGTCTTTGTGGTGAACGCTTAGAGGTTCTACTTAGGAACTTTCCCTCTCAGCTACTGTGTAATTTTGGTGGTGGTGTAGGACCTATCGCATGGCACAGTATGACAAAGATGTTTACAAGGTTGTTACCTGGGGGCTGTGGTTTTAATCTAGTCTCACAAAACAGTGTTAAACCACAAATATGTACACACAACGAACATAGAACTCAGAGTTAAAACGGACCAAAAAATTCCTCCCAAAATCTTGTGGGAGATTATTTGGCTGAATATTATTCTTGCTCCACCTTGTGGCCATTTGAGAGACACACAACCCAGTCTGCCCTGGTGCCAAGTAAAACAGAATGAGGCTTCATTGAGTGATAACGTGACAGGATTGAGATAATGTTATGTTTGGCGTGTTTTAGCAAAGATCCCAAACCAGTAGTTCATAAAATTTGATCTGATCACTTGATGCATAGCGTCAGAAACCCTGCCACTTTACCCAATTATGAATCGCTCTTTTTTTCCTTCTTTTTTTAAAAAAAATTATCGAGAAAGAGAGAGGGTGGGCAAGGGCGAGCATGCATGCATGCGTGGGGTGGGGGGGCAGCAGGAGAGGGAGACAGAGAATCTCAAACAGACTCCATGCTGCATGCAGACATGGGGCTCGATCTCATGACCCTGAGATCATGACTGAGCCGAAATCAAGAGTCAGACACCCAATCAACTGAGCCACCCAGGCGCCCTGAAACATTCTTCTCTACTGTGTTTTCTTCTCACCCCCTGAAACAGACAAGCACAGATTCAGAGTTCCTCCATAACTTTCCACTTTCAAAACCCCTGCTCCAGAATTTCTAATATTCTCACTAAAACCTCTACTAGAGAACTCAACCTCAAAGTATAAATTTAGAGAACAGAAGTTCTTACTTATGTTTCCAAGACCTCGCAAAGTCACTTCCTACATGGCATAGCGGTATTGTATGAGGGCTCAGCAAGTTTTTGTCGCCTTGCTAATCGAGAACTCTTCTGTGGTATTCATTATAATCAACAGATTATTCCACTGGGCACAAGGTGATCTCTCTTTCAAGGTCTAGGCTGTCTGTACATTCCATTTTTTTTGGTCCATAAAATGGGGATGACAGCAGTGGGTACCTCTCAGGATTATTGTAGAGACCTTGTGTGGTCTTAGATCAGTGTTAGGCTGACTGCCATCAGGACATAGTGTTCAGTACAAGGTTCTGTCTTTGGGCTGGCTTAAAATACACGGAGAGACTCAGGTCTCGCTGCCCCGGGCAGTTGTGAAAATGACAGTTCCCGTGTAAACTGCCTATATTCAAAAGGCAAATAAAAACAGATTGCGGTTGTCCGCATTCCTTCTTCCCTCTCACTGTATAAAAGAGCTTTCCTTCTAAGGACATATTTTTTACAAGGTGGCTCAAAGGAGGGAGGTGAAATTTTCAGAAAAATAAATATATAAGCTCCTACTGGCCTGTACAACAGTCATATGCTGTTAGCAAGTTACAACTGTTCACTAATTAACTATAACAAACTGTTGAGCTCCCTGCTGGGATTTATTTTATGAAGTCAACATGTTATCTCTTCAACCTGGTGTAAAACAATTTGTCCCCACCACTACGTTGAAGAAATTCATTACATTGCCTGGAGGGAAAAATCAGTGTGTTGTGACTGCCACCTTGTGGTTTTATGTATCATATTAGTCCTCAGAAATCGAATAAGTACTTTCTACTGTAACAACCAGTCTCTAAAATACACCAACAAGCTGAGTGTAGATTTTTCTAACATTATTAAAAATTCTCCAAGTTGCTCAAAGGACTCTGAACTAATTTCTTGGCATCCTTTTACTGCCTTGCTAGTGCTAAAATCAGGTAAGAGTTCACATAAGATCTAAGTCATATTAGCTCTCAATCCCATAAGATTTCAATTACACAAGAGATGTATGCTTATGTGTGTTCACCAAACATTTTTAAAATTAAAAAAATTCTCATGTGTAAATTAGATGTGCTAAATAACTTATGAACTATTCATGAAATGGAGCATATAATCCCATTAAGAACTGGAGAAAAATTTTGGAGGATTTTTTTCCATGCAAATAATTCTATAATCTTTCAAAAGGTAACACAGAGTAGGGATTAACTACAACCCTGGAACCTGGGATCAAATATGCCACTTTGATTATTAGTTATGTGAACTTGGGTATATGACAGAATAGCTGAGTATCATTTACTCGTCTGCAAAGGTAGATCGGCTCGAGTACATAACTCGGCTGTTGTGAAGATTGACTGTAGCTTTTTGAGCAGTATGGGTCAGACTCGGGAAGGGTGGTCAATGTTCTGGGTAGCCACCATTACAATGGCATGAGTCAAATTGGTTGTTTTGCTGGCGATTAGCCTTCCCCCTTCAAGGTATATGTGTAGATGTGGATGTAGGAAAGGAAGCGAGCTGAATACTCGGTGTCTGGGGTGGATTTGGGGAGTCATTAGCACCGCTCTCCTTTCTGGTACGCCTACCTTTGAAGTCAGGTGTGGCCACATGACTTGCTTCAACACCGAACACATAAGAAAAGGTAATATGCCACTTCAGGGTGGACGTTCCGAGTTCTGGTACATGATTGATCATTTTCCCTATTCCCTGCCTTGCTGGTCATGGTAGCATGTGTCACCATGATGCTCCTTCAGCCTGGGTCCCAAAGATTATACCCCCCTTCAATGATGAGCAGAGCCCCACAGACAGTTTGGGCAAGTGGCAATGCACTGAAAATTTGGAATCTTATCATCATCTAATTTATCCCACTTTAGAAAATACTTAGCTTCCTGTGGTCTCCCAACAGCTAAGCTTGCTTTCAAGCTGAGAGGGGTCCTTCCCCTCAGTCTACTACTTCACAGCAGAGACCCGGGCTGTGGTTGCATCCTGGCAGCCAGCAAAAGACACCACAAAGGCTCTGGAGCCAATCTGTCCATGACTTGGAGCTCCACCACTTAGCAATTAGCTGAATGACTGAGCAGTTGATTCAACCTGTATAAAATAGGGGTACTGGGGTATACCTGTTCCAGTTACTGAACCTGTGTAAGAAATGGTGTCACACCTCCATTTATTACACTGAAGGAATTATGAATTGGGAATTGGACATAGCATGCAGGGATGGTTTATCCCATGTCTGAGGCCTCAGCTGAAGACTCAGAGGAGGTGCTGGGAGTTTACTCACACATCTGGTAATTGATGTTGGCAGTTGACGGAGACCTCGGTGGGTGCCGTCAGCCCTGACTCTCACACGGGGCCTCTCCCGTGGCCTGGGGCTTCCTTATAACATGCATCAAGAGAGAGAGAGAGCCTAAGCCAAATCACCTTTTGTGACCCTGCGTCAGAAGTCACAGCATCACTTCTACTGCATTCAGCTGGTCAAGGCCATCTTGAAATCCTGCCCAGGCCCAAGAAGGGAACTAGACTGCCTCCTCGGAGGAGTAGCTAGAGTCTGGAAGAGTTCGCGGGACCAGAAATATTGTGGCGGCCATTTTCAGAAAACAGAATCTGCCACATTTCCTCAGAGGGTGGTAAACTCACTGAGTTAGCACAACATACTCAGAACAGTTGGTAGTTATGTGCTTGGTGTTCATGACTGATCCACTGTACAGGTCTAGAATCCTATGGAACCACCTTTCTGCGGCCAGCTTTTCCCTCTCCTGGGGACACAAGCAGAGCATCTGTTCTCTCAGACTCCAGACCAGACTCTGGCAACTCCAAGCCGGGAGGACTGAAGGAGCATGCTCTGCCTCCACGGCCTCGAGACCTTCCCTCAACAGTCTGACACCAGTCAGCTCAGGCTGAGAGCTCCCTTTCATCATTCCCCTGTAGAGGATTTAAGAAGCTTTGCAGCCTGTTTAACCAAGATCACAGACTTGCCTAAGTACAACTGTGCCTTTACAGCAAGAGATCTGTGAGAAGATGTTGGAACTGTTGGGGAAGCAGTGGTAGATCTTGGGTGGCTTCTCTTTTTCTATGCAATCTCTCATGTCCCAAGTACCGGTCTCAGTATGTATGAAGGCAAGTGAAACAGACCTCTGAAGGGGTACATCAGCCCCAAGGGGACCTGTGTGAAACTGAAATGGCAAATGGGAGCGAAAAAACTTGTAGTTTCTGGTGAGGGACTGGGTTATCTGCTGCTCGCAGTGCTGTGTGGATTAGAAAGTACGTGTGTTCTTAGCCCTGCGTCACCGGTATCAGGGTAGGCCAGACAAACAGGCTTGGCCGGTACCTTAGTTGAGTCATGCGCGGATGCCCCAGAGGTTGCCATTTCTTCCAACCTTCTATAATTTTTGTCGTGAAAGAGAAGATTATACCACATGCCAAGAACCTTTACTGAAGCTTGTGCACCTGTTTGACATCCAACGAGTTGCTGTAGTTAGGGGTGACCTGCAGGACTGAATTAACGCCTAGGATGGCTAACTCTCCTGTTAGGTGGTGTTGTGTACGCCGGCTCTCACTTACACAAGTTAAAACTCTAGGGACTAACTCTCCTGTTAGGTGGTGTTGTGTACGCCGGCTCTCACTTACACAAGTTAAAACTCTAGGGACCAAATCCCGACACTCAAAAACTAGCGGTTCATGGTTTACGGCACTCCTTGCTCCTGCACTATGCTGCCGAGTCACTATCCCCTCGTTTCCTTTGCACCCGTGGTGGGCTGTGCCTAGGCCAGGGATAGGTTTGCCTGGAGCCCAGTTGTGCCAGGTGTGAGCACTCAGAGCACCTGCAAATACAGGATTGTCACTGAGTCACCCAGTGTTAACTCAGGACATTTCCTCAGCTTTCCAGAGATGTTTGAAGATTATGAGTGAGGGCCTGTTGCCTCAGATAGTCCCCATCTTCCAACTTCCCAGCTCAACTCCGGGCCTGCTCGCTCTTCCCATCAAGCAGTTTAAGATTTTATTAATTAGAGAGTGTATGTACAAGCAGGGGGAGCGGCAGGCAGAGGGAGACGCAGGGTCCCCACTGAACAAGGAGCCCCACTTGGGACTCGATCTCAGGACCCTGGGATCACGACCTGAGCCAAAGGCAGATGTTTAACCGACTGAGCCACTGCGTGCCATACTTACGTCTTCAAAAGTTGATACTAAATGGGATCCATCTTTATAACATTTCAAAATGTTAGCCCTGAACAACCAATGAGCATTCAACTGAGAATCTCCTGCTCATTCAGTGAATGTTTCCTTGTTACACTCTTTCTCGCTTAGGTTTAGAATGCTTTCCCCTTTCATCACAAATGCTTGGTTTGAGTCGTTTCTCTACAACAGGGCTCTACAAATTAGGGCCCACAGGCCATATCCAGGCCACTGCCTGAGCTTACAAACTGATTGGAACACAGCCATCCCCGCTTGTTTGCCTATTGGCTCTGGATTTTACACTCCAGTCGTGGAGTCGAGCAGTTCCAACAGATGTCTGCAAAGCCTGCAAATCCTACTGCCCCTTGAGAGTCCGTTGACCCTGACCTAGAACAGTAGTTGCAGAAGAGGTGTTGGCTCCACAGAAAACAGAAAGAATTGCTATTTTATAAAATAGAGCTGTCATGGCCGCCTATGATGGGGATGGATGGCCTCGGCACGGCAGAGGCCCTCTGGCCAGCTGCTGCGAATACAGAAAGGCCGGAGGGAGGCCGGGAGAAGGCCACACTAACAGGAGGCTGGGATGGGAAGGGAGCTGTGTTGGCACAGGGCCCAAGTCTTCTAAAGCAGCCTGAGAACAGCTGCGAGCGCCTGCAAACATCAGCCAGCTCCCCCCTTCCCCAGGCTCACTCTCTACCTTACTGGTAAACAATAAAAGCTGCTCAGTTTCTAGTTACTTTTCTGAAGGGGCTGTGTGAGCAGAAGTAACTACAGCAATGGTTCTGATTTAAGACTTTATTTTTTTCATGCCCAACGAGCCTGAGTGGTTGATGCTTGCCACTCCCTTTCCTGCCCCGGAGCCCCCAACCCTTCACAAGAGGAGCGTGTCCTTGCAGGGCTGAGTGCAGAGGGCACCTAGGCTTTGGCAGCTGCCTTGTAATGGGCCAGAGTGCGGGCCGAAGGGTCAGTGGCGTTGATCCACCTCGGCATCCAGTAATGGGTCAGCCAGTCGGCCCGGCCGGGGTAGTGGCGCTCAAAGATCTGACGGTAGTAATAGCCTTCTTTGGTTTTAGGAGTGTTGAAGGGAAATTTTTGGGCTGCCGCTGCCATCATTGCATCATCAACCTGGAAGAGCACAAAAACAAAATGGTTTTTAGATGGCATAGAAACCCTTATATTGAACATGGCTCCATGGCAACAACCAAAGATACGAAAAGGCACGACTGTAATTGCTCAAGAGACCCTTTGAATCACCCTTCACTTAGAAAATGCTAAAATACCAGAATATACACAGCTACAGTGACTTTTAAAGAACATTTTTGTGAATGTCTATAACAGAGGGTAGCTCTGAGTTTTATTCTTTCACGCCTATTAATGTCTGACCCCTAGCAGGTACGCAATGATGTGGTAAATGAAGGTCAGTGATAATGGTTAAGTCTCTTGCTCTTTCAATTCTAGACGTTACTACATAATCCTTCATGCTATCTAAATCTTATGAAATTCTTACAAAAGCATTGTTTACTGAGAATTTCTCCAACACACACATTTAAACTGAACACAAAATGAACAGCGATTACAATTCTATTTCCACATTGTCTTCTTCCAGACAATATTTTTAAAGACATTATACCTGGTGTTCAATATAGTCTTGTAAAATCCTAAACCAGGAATTCTTAACTGAGGTTATTCCATCACTGAAGGCTTCTTTTGGCCGCCAGAGAATGTCCTTAGGTATCAGATTGGAGTCCTCAAAGGTCTCTCTCAGGAGATGTTTTTCTATCCCATTCTGACATGAAAACAAAGGAATGTCAGTAAAAGTTCTGAATATATTTGATATCAATGGACAGTTTTTTATCTTGGACTGATTCACCTACCTTAGGAATCCTCATATCTGGTGGCAGAGACAAGTAATAGGAAGAAAATCGATGATCCAGGAAAGGGACTCTCAATTCAAGGCTTAAAGGAAAAAAGAAAATCTAAATCAAAATGGAGAGTTAATGCCTGTCCGTTCAGATTGTCCTTGAGAGTTTCTTGGCAATTCGATCAGCCTCTAAGTAATGTTAAGACGGTAAAGTCATTTTTGCAGTCTTCCTGATTATCCTACACTACTGCATGAACGCAAAAATCTTCATTCAAAACGGGATGCTTACTACCTAGGGAGTGAGGCCAACTGACAATAATTTGATTTTCCCTTCTACAAACAACTAAGTGCACATCTCAAAAAGCAGAATAAAGCAAGAATCATGAGTGACCAGATCATTGAGAATGTACTTTTCCTATACCTTTCTGTCTCAACATCTTTTATAGGTGAGCCCATCTCTCATCTTACTAAAAACTGTAAGAATTCAAAATTGTTGACTACTAAATAACTAGTTTACATACAACATTCAATATAAACCACTGATCTATAGTGTTTCATCAAAGGCTGCATTATGTTTCCTGAATCCCGGTGACTCTGGTTAAGACAAATGGATATGATAATAACCATGGATTCAGTTCATTCCCCACACCGTATTTTATTATTTCCCAACCTCAGTGTGATTTGGTAGAAGCAACTAAGACATTTGATGTCAGTTTTCTATCATGTACAGTACAAGTCTTGAATTCTCCAACATGACTAGCAAAAAAGCGACAACTTTAGTCATCCAGAAATGGTCTCGTAGAAACCTATTGGAATCCAATCAGCCCTCTTGGATCTTCACCGCCCTGTGACCACACAGCATCCAACAGGCACTCAACACTTGTTTCACGGGGGTGTGTGATTTTTACTTCTCTTAAAAAGGCTTAGAAAGAGCTGCATCTGCCTTCCCTCTCCATTCGGATGGCAGCGGAGTGGGGCTGTGTTTAAAGGCAGAAAGTCTGTCTAAACCTACAGTCCCCTCATCAGAACCACAGTAACACTCTAAATGAGAAGAGCTTCATTTTCTCTAAAAAGTTCTACTTTGCAACATATAACCAACTGAAAGAAATAATCAGCCACCGAGCTGTTTGATTTTTGAGGCTATCTTTACGACTGCTTCTTGGCTACTGAGTTACCCGTGGGCAGCAGTGGTGCGGTCTGCCCGGAGCACATCGAACAAGTAGAGTTCCTTCAGAAGCCTCTCACTCTCCTCCTCGGCTTTTTCAGGAGAAGGAGCCTGTTTGACAAACAAGCAGGTGAAGTTACAAATACACCAACAGCTTGGCTTTGTGCACACGGAACAGCCTGTGTTTCTCTCTCTTTCCCACATTTCTGCTCTAAGCACGGTAAGACAAAAAGCTACAAGGTCCCTGCTTGCTACACCAGGCCTCCCTTCACACCAAACGGTTGGTGTCAGGCAATTAAACAGACACTGTGGGCAATAACCATACTGCCGCACGATAGCAAGAAATATCAGAACCGTGATTCTCATGCTCAACCAGTCCTGAAGAATGCAGATTATCTGACTCCAGGAAGACCTCTTTCTTCCCTGACAAAGCAGACAGGATCTGGTTTCTTCATCTACATCACAAGACACTCAAGTGTTAGGGTACAGTGACAAGAGAGGACAGCAAGCAGTCAAACAGTTCACTTTCCCTAGCCTCGCACCAATTTCACTCCATTTCAGAATGCTTACCTTGTGGAAATATATGTAACCCTGCGTCAGCTCATCTGAGCCTTCCCCGGAGAAGATCACCACGCTATCTGTGTTCTTCCGAATGTACTTGGAAACTAAGTACATACCTTGGAAGAGAGAGAGAAATTGTTCACATCAGCGTTAACTCTCCACCAAAATTGCTCTGTTTGGCTTATGGAAGCTACTGAGTTTTACTTAGAGTAAACTCTGTATTTATAAACCGGCTTCTAAAATAACGACTTTTTATCTATAAGCCATTTTAATGTACCTAATGTAGAAGTTGTACTGTTGCCATGAAATAGCCCAAAACCATTCTAGAATTATTTGCATTTATTCTTAAGTACTTTGTTTTAAACTATTGTTTGAAATAATCTTTTAACCCTTATACCTTTTTTTTTTTTAGTATTAAAAATGTTTTTGAGGGGCGCCTGGGTGGCTCAGTTGGTTAAGCGACTGCCTTCAGCTTGGGTCATATGATCCTGGAGTCCTGGGATCGGGTCCTGCATTGGGCTCCCTGCTCAGTGGTAAGTCCCCTTTGCCCTCTGACCTCTCCCCTCTCATGCTCTCTCTCTCTCATTCTCACTCTCAACTAAATAAAATCTTTAGAAAAAAAAAATTTTTTAATGTCCTAAAATACCTTACCTACTGAAGCACGAACGGTTGTAATATCGTAAGTTTCCAAGGAAAATATGACTTCATCCAAGACCTGGATGCCTTCCTCAGAATTAAAGAGGACTTCATGGTGTTCACTCCCAATGTGATTTGCCACCTGATTATTTAAGAAACATCCATATACTTGTGACTTAAAAGAACTGCCTTTGAGAAGGAAACATGACAGTAGTTCACAACATAGTAAGTTAACAAGAGTGAAAAACAAACCAGGCAAAATAAGAGGCAATGATTCTCCAGGCCACCGCATACAAGGTTCCCCAGTCAGGTTTCCTGGCCTCCTCCAGTCTCTGCCACGACTCAACTAAGAGGCAGACAGCCCATCAGCTCTTCCCACTCCAACACGTCCACCTAACTGTCCAGAGTACTGTACAGTTAGTGTGCCCCTACACCCCTAAGAGACCCCCCTCCTTTCTCTCTAGCCTGACAGGGCCCCACTATAACCTTGGCCCTCACTGGCCCTCCAGTAAAGTTTTTTTTTTTTTTTTTTAATTTATTTATTTGACAGAGAGAGATCACAAGTAGACAGAGAGGCAGGCAGAGAGAGAGAGGGAAGCAGGCTCCCTGCTGAGCAGAGAACCCGATGCGGGACTCGATCCCAGGACCCTGAGATCATGACCTGAGCCGAAGGCAGTGGCTTAACCCACTGAGCCACCCAGGTGCCCCTCCAGTAAAGTTTTATATTACATTCAGGATATTATTCCTAAAGGAAATGCCACCCCCCCCTTTCTTTTTTCTTTGGCTATTTTGGATTCTTTCAGCATTGATCAGCTTGCTTTGAGACTGCATTCTAGCTCTTTCTCTTCCATTCTACATAAGCTCTTCCAGACTAGTAAAAAGGTCTCCTGAACACTGAATATATATGTACAAGGTCCCCTCTGCCCATAATGCTAACACACGGTGCTTTATTAAAAACAAAACAAAAAACAGCTAACATTTACAGGGTACTTACTACATGCTGCGTTCTATCCTATGCATTTTAGACAAATTACATCATTTTCACCACAAAACTATCCCACAGTAGATACTATTACTTCCATTATGCAAATGAGGAATTACATGGTGGAAGTAGGATTTGCAACCAGTGGTCAGGCTCCAAAGCATGCAGTCTTAACCACTATACCATGCCCTTATGTTCAAGAAGAATTATTATCGTTGGGTTTTTATGAGGCCTGTGAGGGCCTTGGTAGAATGATCTAGAGGACAGCGTGCAACACTGCTGTTATTCAACAGGCATTTCATTCCATTTTAATATATTTAAATTTAAAATAATTACCTGAGTCAATACAGGAACATAAGCACAGAATCATTAATTATGGGCCTGATTGTTATGCTAATATGTCTGTCTGAATTACATAATGGGCAGAGATGGTGTCTTACCTTCCTAGCAGCCAGTAAATCAGTACTGTCTTCCATGCCAATTGCAAATGTCTGGAGAGGGTACTGAACGTGGGCCTCTTTTAGCTGCTTTAACAGGGTGGCAGCAACCAAACTGGAATCTAAGCCCCCTGTGAGCGAGACCGGAAGTACACGGGTTACCTGCCTTGCGTAAGAGGAGCAGGTAGGATTTACAATCCTGTGAAGCCCCAAGATGAGAGTTTTGCCATTTAAAATCCCCAAGTTTTAAAAACTGAAAATCAACTTTAGTCAAAGAAAACAATCTAATATATATAACCTGAGATAATGGTTACAGTATTTGAATTGGTTAAAAAGAAATCACTAGACACGATTCTGAAGAATGTTTATTAGCTTGCTCATCCCAGTAATGGGATGTAAGCAGATGTTGCTGTATTAGTATGAATATTAAATGCGACTTACGGAAAACATTTTCATCCTCTAATGGAGAGAAAGATTAAATCCTCAATATTCCATCGTCAAAACCTCAGGGATGGCTACAAATCATTTACTTAAATACGCATTCAGTATAGTTAGGCGTTTTAACAGCCTTCACCTGATAAAAGGCAGCCAATCCTTCGGTCTGTCATCAAGCGTTTCTTAATGGCATTGTCGAAAAGGATCCGCAGGTTGTTCTTCACAGTTTCTATCTCAAAACCTACAATCACATAAAGTAAGTAAACGGTTCCAGAAAACCTTGGGCTGGATTATTTACTGAAATGAGGTACACACTCATGTATCTATCATGGGGACATGTGCTCAAATGGGGACTTTGCCAAAGCCCAGTGTGCCACATCCACATTAAATAGGAAATAGCTCTTCACACGTGACCCGCTCTGTGACAGGAAAGTATCATTTCCGCTGGGCTTTTGCTCTAGTACCTGGGAACAGTTTCTCCACGTTGTCGTAGAGGGCATGCAGAGGCTCGTCTCTACAGTGATGGTATTTGACCATTTCCACGGAGGCAACTTTGCCATTGGGCTTTAAATCCAAAACTTCATAGTGTCCTGGGAGAAAAGGCTCCACTTTTAAAAAAGGAGTTGTGGAGTGCTTCAGGTTAACAAGGCCTACAAATTCCAAAAGAGAATTTTACTCACGCTACAATTCATACTAACTCCCACAGGTAACTTACTGTCCTCTAAATTCTCATTTCCCTTTTTCGTATAAACACATGTCCATTGTATCAGCAAAACGGGAAAATTAACCCAATGCTACTCTCTACTTACAACAGAGGTCACAGTGGTACAGAGATGTTGAGCAAGGCTACACTGATTTCTAGTATTTCAGAGCAATAGGAAAATCTCCAATGTTCCCTTTCTTCTCCCTAGCTGAAACTTCAGATCAAGAAAATCTATTTTCTTTTTTTTTTTTTTAAAGATTTTATTTATTTATTTGACAGAGAGAGATCACAAGTAGACAGAGAGGCAGGGAGAGAGAGAGAAGCAGGCTCCCCGCTGAGCAGAGAGCCCGATGTGGGACTCGATCCCAGGACCCTGAGATCATGACCTGAGCCGAAGGCAGCGGCTTAACCCACTGAGCCACCCAGGCGCCCAAGAAAATCTATTTTCTATAATAAATTAAGTATAAAAACAAAAGATACACTAAGCAAGGAGAGGGACTTGAAATTATTCATTTTACGACACCCTGGTCGTCATTTCTTTGAGGTATTTTAAGAAAACAGCTGTGGTTCCTCGACCTTTGACAAGCAAATAAATCCAGTATGAGGTACTTTAAAGTTGGACATTAAGTCAGGCACCTACCCCTTTACTAGTTACTATATACTGTGTATTAACAGTATAATCTAAATTTCCTCAATAAGTTTTCACAGTGAGTAACCAAATTGACACCACCACGATCTTTGATACAAAATCGATGTTCGGTTGTAAATAGGAACAGCCTATCAAATGCTCATTATGATTTACAATTTGAGTGTGTCAGCCCAGTAATCTGTCATACTAAATTCAAAGACCAGACTGGACCCAGATCCCATCACCAGCCAGCAGACTGCAACAGAGCCATACAACCCCTATGGGGGGGGGGGGTGAGGAGTTAATTAAAAAGCTTTAACCAGGGAATACCATGAACAGATTAGTTTTAGATACATTATTCTAAAAGCACTGACAAATAGTCACTTGGAAACCTCTGGACTGCCCACCACGGGATTTGCAAATATGATCTAGAGGGAAACATAAAACCAGAGCAATAATGAAAACCTACAGAAAAATTCTCTAATTACCTTTAGCTTCTGAACACACAGCCAAAAATCCATCTTCTGTCATGGCTTTAAACAAAGGCCTGACTCCGTAAGTATCTCTGCCCAGGAACACTTTCTTAGTGGCAGTATCCAGCAAAATGAATGCAAACACCCCATCCAACATACTAACTGTTTGCTCAATTCCTCCTTTGTCATATAGATGAAGGATTATCTCACCATCCACTTTGGTCTGGTATTCAAATTCAAAATGTTGTTGCAGCTTTGAAAAACAGTAGCAAAATCACCATGTTAGAATCTGTGTGCATTCACAAATAGTTTTTCACTGCAAAGTTGGTTCAGTATTTCTACGTTCCAGAAGCATGCACTTCAGTGATTTAGAAGAATCATGGCATTATCAAAATATAACTCGTTTGAAGTCACAATTCTGCAAATTCTTTGTAACATAAAGCTACTTCTCACTGAGAGACAAAATGAAAGGGGCACATTAGTAGCCCACATGCCCCAAAGGCACAGCAAAGTGATAGTCACAATCACACCAAGCGCACAGGGAGAGGGTTTGATTACATGACACCCGGACCCTGTGGCTCTCCACCACCACTGCAAACCGTGAGGGTCTTCACCTTGGAGTTGCTCTTTCTGTGAACTTACTCCTATTTTTGGCTGACAGTGGAGAGAGAAGAGGTTCACATTAACAAAATGAGGTGGAAATCCTGGGTACGTTTCGGTATTTACTTTTTCATTTATTTATTTATTTATTTAAAAGATTTTATTTATTTATTTGAGAGAGAGACAGTGAGAAAGAGCATGAGAGAGGAGAAGGTCAGAGGAAGCAGCAGACTCCCCGTGGAGCAGGGAGCCCGATGTGGGACTCGATCCCAGGACTCTGGGATCATGACCCGAGCTGAAGGCAGTCACCTAACCAACTGAGCCACCCAGGCACCCCACGTTTTGATATTTAAAACATATTTCTAAAATTCATAAAGTCAATCTATGTTTGTCTACATATGACCTATAAACATGCTTCACAATTACACACACTCTAGGATTTGTGAAACTGTCTCTGGGCGCTCACAGAATGACCCCCAAAATGGGCTTTGGCTGCCTCCAGGGACTACAGAGCCACTTCCTGTTGCCCTCCCCCTTCTCTGAGAGACTCTCAGGGGAGACCCTGGCACTAGCAGGTGGGGCTTGGAAAGCAGTCTTCTGCGGACCTTTCTGGGCTTAGGCATCTCAAGGATGAGTATACCCTAACGTGGTCGGTGATTTTGGTGAGCAATGGCTTCCCGAATCTATCCCACCACTGCCACCAAGTCAGCATTGCTCCTGAGCTAAACCCTGCAGGGAAGTTATTGCTTAATGACTCCCAGGTACCGCTTTCCACTCTCCTGAAACGACTCGGGTAAAAGCTGCATGGAGATAAAAGCCCCCTTTCTCTTGTCCCCCATACAGATTATCACACCACCCTCCGACTTGCTGTTTGCAAACCCCTGGTGCTCCCCGCAGAGACTCCTCCCTGCCCCAGCCTCAACTCAGTCTTCCTCTCTTTCATTTATTCTTCCTCCATGCCCAGCACATCTCCAGCTGTCTTTTATTAGCAAGAGTAAATTGTCTTTTTGTTATAAATAAATAAATAAATGGAGGGGCTTCGGAGTTTCCATTGCAGCAGACTTCACATAAACTGAAAATGACCATCCTCCTCTTTCATCAAATTTCTGGCTGCTCACGCTGCATACACTTAGATGACTGGTAGAAGTAATGGAATGTCTAGGCTTTTGAAAATACAACATATTTGATGAATTTAGAATAAAAATACTTTTGAAATACCATTTTCTAACTTCTAAATAAAATATGTAAAAGCAGAAATGTTGTTCCAGTTAAACAAGGTATTTCCTATGTCATTTAAGGTGAAAGGTTAATAGTGCCATAACCCAACCCAGCATTCTCATGTATATGGTACTAACTTGGCATAGTAAAAAAAAAATTTTTTTTTTTTTTTTTTTTTTTTTTTTTTAGTAAGAAAGAAGTCTTAACTGTTCCTTCCTGCACTCTCACTGGTGTGAAATCCGTTCTTACTTTTCCTGTTCATCATTTCAAGAACCTAGAAAAATGATGCCTGTGTATAATACGCTCTTAAGAAATGTATGAAAGGAATCTGCTGAGTTAACTATAAAAACTACTCTAATGAGAAACCTATTAAGAATAGAGTATTCTGGGCACCTGGATGGCTCAGTTGGTTAAGTAACTATCTTCAGCTCAGGTCATGATCCTGGGGTCCCGGGACCAAGTACCACATTGGGCTCCCTGCTCAGTGGGGAGTCTGCTTCTCCCTCTAACCCTCCCACATCTTGTGCTCTCTCTCTCTCTCATTCTCCCTCTCAAATAAATAAATAAAATCTTAAAAAAAAAAGTGTAGATTATTCCTATAAGCAGACAACAATGGCAAAAGCCATTGTCCAGAGATAAAAACATCCAAAGGGTGACTAGAATGTAAATCCTTATCTGTGAATGATTGACATGACATAACAAGACTCAAAAAAATACCAAGAAACAGTGTGAATGATGTCTGGCTTCAAACAAAACAAAGCAACTATAAAGATGTTTTTGGCAGAGGTGTTTGGGTGGCTCAGTGGGTTAAGCATCTAGACTCTTGATTTCGGTTTAGGTTGTGATGTCAGGGTTGTGAGATCAAGCCTCATGTGGGGTTCCTTGCTGGGCAAGGAATCTGCTTAAGATTCTCTCTCTCCCTCTGCCTCTGCCCTTCCTCCATTCTCCCTCGCCAAAAAAATAAAAAATTTTAAAAAAGATATTCTTGGCCAACTCGCAGTAATTTAATATGAACTGAGTATTAAATGATATTGTTGATTCTTAGGTTTAACAGTATTGGTGTTAGATAGAGGAATGCCCTAATTTTGAAGAGATAAGTGCTTATATATTTAGGAGTAAAGTATCACAATACCTGTAGCATACTAACATGATTCAGCCAAAAAATTAATGCCTAGGTGTATATACAGAAAGAGAAAAATAAGTCAAATAGGGCAAAACATTAATAGTTATACAATCTAGGTTCTCACTTTTGGGGTTTTTTGTTTTTAATACATGTTTGAAATTCTCAAAAATAAAAGCTGGGGAGGAGGGTGACAAACAAAAAATTACTTGGAAATTTTAGATTTAAAAGATGTATGAAACACTAGCCAAATAATTCCAGATTGGAAAGCTCTTAGCCAATGTGGCTTCCTGGGGTCAGAATTTCCCCCCTCTTACCACTCTCATCCTGAGTAAGCTTTCCCCAGATTAGAAAGCTGTTCCAATTTTAATGCTGCTAGAAAATCACTTCCCTCACTGTTTCCTCTGGCCACCCTTCTGTCTCACCATTCTGTTTAGGTGCAGTATGCAGACGTAATAAATATCGTTAAGGGGGACACCTGGATGGCTAAGTCAGTTAAGTGCCTGTCTTCGGCTCAAGTCATGATCCCAGGGTCCTGGGATCGAGTCCCACATTGGGCTCCCTGCTCAGCGGGGAGCCTGCTTCCTCCTCTGCGTGCTGCTCTACCTACTTGTGCGCGCACGCTCTCTCTCTCTCTCTGGCAAATAAATAAATAATTTTAAATAAATAAATATCATTAAGGGCAGCCTCATATAAAAGCTACAAGGAGGATGACCTCTCAACTACTGAACTCTACACCTGCCCTAAAATCCTCCCGTTTCACAGCTCTTAGAATGATATTCTAACTCCTTACCAAGTCCTGCTTGATCAGGTCCTGTCCACCCTGCCAACACCACCTTGCCCGCCTTACCCCTTGTTCACATCTGACAATCCCAGGGCTGCTTCCTTCCTCAGACTTCTGTACGTGCTATTCCCTCTGCATGAGAAGTTCCTCCCAGCCCCCCTAGTTGGTGCATCAGGTATCAGTTCAGGTGGCAGTTCCTCCAGAGGTCTTCTCTGATCACTGGATCTCCCCTATCATCCATATTTTCAGAATATCAATCACAGGTACAGGGATTTTTCTTCTTTGCTTTTTTAAAGGAATAAGCTCCTTCAGAGTGCAGAACTACCTCTCATACCTACTATTGTATCCCCAGCATCAAACACAGGCTCTGATTAATACTCAAATTCATAACAGGAAAAAAAAAGTGCTGAGAGTTAAAGAACTATAATCCTCATTTGTGTGTGTGTGTCCAACTCATTTGACTTCTTGGGTCTCAGTGCGTCATCTTTATAATTGGAGCAAATGAGATAATGAACATGGAAATTGTTGGAGAAGTAAAAAGCTTTACATGAAGTACATAAAAATTATAACCAACTAGCTCTGAGGTTTAATCACATCCAGATACCTTCTGGTTTTGTTTTATTTACCTTCTTGTGGTTGTAGATTTCACCGTTGTAACAGAGCCACAGATAAGGATATTTCTTTACTCGAATTGGCTGCATTCCAAACAGCTGGTCAACCACTGCCAACCGATGAAATCCAAAGCAGCAGTTGGTGTATCCATTAACATTCTCAAAACGAAATGCATCTGGACCCCTGTGTGCAATCTTCATAGCACTCAGGCACTGCACAGAAAGGCAGTCATCACTGCCAAAGAGGGCCCAAATCCCACACATGGTGCAATGGGGCTATGGGCTTTCTGTGGAGAAAAGAGCAGGCCAGTTAAATATTCAATACCCAGTCCAAGTCTGTATTAAATCTTGATTCCAAAAACTGGTATAAACCACTTCAAAGACTGACATTTAAACTATCTCGTCTACAGCAATTTTCCATTAGGTTGGCAGGCACAGAGGAGTTGAGAATGATTTAATTTACATACAAGTATTCAGAAAAGACTCATGATCTTTCCATCCAGTAATAGCAGTCTGGCACCCCGTCAATGACTGCATCTCTCTCACCTTGGGATTTGGCCAGCTAGAGCTTGGGGGAGCCAGGCCACACTCAAAGTTTACTTCCAAAGGACAGATACCTATGCAGGCTGGTTCCAACCTAGTGAGAGATCCCCGTCCCACTCTCTCCATCTCAGAACCTCAGAAGCCCTCAAAAATCCAAGAGACTCCCCAAATTACTAATACAGTCCCCTCTCGGGTCTCTTTGACAATTAAACATCCTTTCTTTACCTATACCAAATGCACATCGAGTCTAGCAGGTAAAAAAAGATCATACATATTGCTCAAGTGTTATATTAAGATATACAACCATTATAAGCATTTCACAACTTCTTGCTTACCTCTAAGTGATTTACTCAAACGTGATGAAAGAAATTCTAAAGAGAAAAAAGAAAGGCATGTTGTCTGATATCAGGTATCTTGGCTGTATAACAAAAAACATTTTAAGTTGACAGAAATACGTAATGTTCACCATCCCAATGTCCTAAACGACACAAATGTTCTCAAATATTTGTCTTAAAGTTGTCTTGGTTCATAGGAAAGCAAAGCAGATAGGACATAAACACCAACATCTCTGAAAAACAACTTGGCAATCCCTATAGGCCAAGAAGCAAACGATTCCTACGGATGTTTCCTTGAAATTTCATATTCGCAACTGTGAAATAAAGGGCCATTTTATTTGGCTGCTACCAGCTCAAAACAGTTGTTTTACCAAAATATCTCACACTTAGAAACTTATTTGGTTATCTTTACTGCAAATTTGCAGCAAACCTAATTTGGGACAAAAATTCTCGAGAAAATATATACATATATTCAAGTTACATCAGTCACTTTGGGCAATCCTCTCAGGGCGTTTGCATCCAAATGAACCAAATGGTTCCAAATGAACCAAAGCTTTGTTTAGCTTTCTAATGAGACCACATCAAACTAACAAAAATTAATAGTGACTCAAACAACTTGGAAATGTCCTATGCAGTCCCTTCCATGCACTTTGCCAAATAGGCTCTAATAAGATATTTGAGAAATTCACTTAGATTTAAGTGAGATGACTACTGATAAGCCATGTATCTTTTCCTCTATACCAGTTAAAAATGGGCTGAGAAATTGTTTTGAAAATCACAAGAGGTCCATTAGTGAATCATTTACCAGTCTTCCTAATGCCACTTAGCGAATCCCATTATTAAGCTTGCATTAGGAACACACACTAAGCACTCAAAGAGAGGGGAAAGAAGGGAAACACACATTAGTGAAGCACACTTAACTTTCCCAGCAGGAAAAAGCACATTAAAACTACCACCTATTTTTGTTGGACTTGGGCTTACTTGCAAAGGTCCTACTTGCAATGCTTTTTCCTACTGCTATTACCTGTTCCCTGTAATTTTCTGCACTTTCTCATAAACTTTTAGAACAGTGCCGTCCAGAAATGTAAGCTAATATGGAACTGTAAAAATGCCAGTAGGCCCATTAAAAAAGTCAAGAGAAAAAGGGAAGGGAACTTTAAATATATTTTAACACAATGCACCAAAAAAGGTATTTCAACATAATCAGTATAAAAAATTATTGACAAGATACTTTACATTGCCTTTATTAAGTCGTCAACATCTGGTGTGTTTTACACTTACACACCTTAATTCAGACGAGTCAGCATTTCAAGTTCTCGATAGTTACATGTGGACTTAATTGGACAGTGCTGTTTCCGTGCATATGATTTCCATGCTGCTTACCAACTAAAAACTTCACCATATTGTTTTATTTTACGTTAAGGTATCAGCAACCAACTCCTGCACAAGTTCAAGACTTAAGTTACTTTTAATCAATCTTACAGTAATGTGGTCAATCAATGAAAAAAAGAGTTATGAGTGCTTTCAAATTGTTAAGTCAAGGCACCCAGGACAATGGCCCATGAAGGAGTAATGTAGGCCAAGGGCCAGCAGAAAACTGTCTTTTTCTTCAAAATAGTAACATTAATCTGAAACCAGCCCCACAGAATAGATACCATTGAGAAAGAAATGTTAGTTCTTTTGCTTTTTTCCATACCGCTCTGCCCGACGCCGTGAGCAGATCTCTCCTAGGTGGGGTTGGTTCATCAAGTCACTTGTTGAGTCTTGCGGTCTGGGGTAGGGGGACGGGGAAAGGAGAGGGGAGCCAAAAGGTGTGGGAAGCCAGAGGTGAGGGGCTAACTGCGAACTCTTGGGCTTTGACGGACAGCTGGGAGACCCGGACCAAGAGACTGCACGAAACTCCAACTGCGCTCCAGCCACGTGCACCCTCTGGCGGGTCCACTGCAGAGCGCCCCGACTGCGAAAATTTCCACAGGCTTCCACGCAATATAATTTTAAGAACTGTAAGAATTTATAGGGGCCAAAGTGGGCCGCAGCCCGGCCTCCCCTCCGTCTTTCAGTTGATCGCTCCCTCGGAAGACCTAGACCCTAGTCTTTCCTCCCAGCTAGCTCCCAGGTGCGCAACAATCAGCCCCGCCCCCTTTACCGGCTGGAGCCGCAGCGCGGGCTGCCGCCAGCATCCGCTTCTGCCCTCCGGTATGCAAGCGAGGCCGCAGCGTCACCTCCTCCTCTCTCTTTCCCTCCCCCTTCCCCTCCAGGGGCAGCCCCGAAGCAGGCTGGGAGGGCGCTGCGACGGGCGGTAGAGCCTGGCTTACCTGGGCTCAGTCGGCGAGAACAGCGGGGAGATGCCAGGTAGGGGCTGCAGATGGCGGGCGGGGCGGCGGGCTTCCTGTGACTTTATACGGGCCTCGCTCCTGTAATGCTTGCGGGAAGTTTCATCATGTCTGTGAGGACCAACCAGCGCACAGGGGCGTGGCCCACAATGCCAGACCTTGGCTGGGCGGAGGAGGAGCGGGGACCAAGGAGGAACTGCGTCCTTCCAGCTCCTTAAAGTGTTAGTGCACCTGCTGAAGGACAGCCTCAGAGGTCCAGCCAGGTGCCCCATGGACACCTAGGACCTGGACCTTACCTGCCGTCCTGACAATTAGGGGGTCTTCTGCACTTGGTTCGTTCTTTGGGAAATCATCACTAAATTGATTGCAGCAGATCTCCCTCATATCGCTAATTACAAAGTTTTCAAGCATCCAGGTATCCGCCGCTTTTCTAAAGTTCATGGTATGCCACCTTGCTTTTACAAAAGACCCACATTAGTACCTGTTTTTGCTATCTGAAAGAAATCCAAAGAGGAGTTTTTGCTTTGGGGGAAAAGGCGAGAAGCGAAAATAGCGTTCAGCATTTAGTTTGCAGCCAGCCGGAACAGAGGCACCGTGGATGGAACAGCAAGGAGGGCACCGCGGCATTCCTTCCCCAGAACTACACTCAGCGTCAAGGGGCCATAGCCTTGAACAACGGCTATGAGCATCCGTGCTTTATCTGTTTATTTTGTGCATTCATTAGCAGGATGTGTCCTTAGGTATCAGAAAGGCTTAAGAGAGGTTATTTTGGGGTCTGAGAAAACTCAAATTTTCCATGTAAATTTATGATAACTGCTTCTTCATTTTATGTCATTTCAGCCTATCAGATGTCTCATAGGAACGCTCCACTTTGAGATAACAGGGAAACCTGTACTTTAGTTTCTCCTTAACTACTAAGAGAGTATCTGATACATAGATGTGGATAAGGAAATATCTGTTCTATTAATAAATAAGGGGGCAGACGGGAAGAGCTGGAAGGACATCTTTTTATTAACTACTACGTAGATTTCACTGTCTTCTACCTCAGACCTAAGTTCTCCTTCCTCTGGACAGACAGCTCAGTGTATATGTATTTTGTGTTGGGTCATCATTAGACTTGTGATGTGGTTATATTCTCCTTCTACTGGATTGCCACCTTCCTGGTTGTGCTCACTTCACCTTTGAGTATCATCATCAGCTCAATGGATACCACTAGGTAGATTCTCAAACCTGTATTTGGTTCAATTTGATTCCTCCTCCTATTTTGTCATTGATAAATGTCACTTTCTGGAAAGGATGGAATTCCAGTCTGAATTTACCACTAACTTCTTCTATGACCATAGGCATTTCCTATAACCTCTCTGGGTTTCCATCTTTGACAGGAAGTTAGAGATTACCGGGGTTGTTCCAGCCCTGAAATTCTAAACACTAAAGTGATGAGCATTCTTTAGAGCTATAGCACCCAAGAAGGAAATTTTTTTCATTCCACACAACATCAATCTGTCTTTTTGAAACTCAAAATAACTTTGCAATCTGGATCTTTTTACATTACACCAGTTAGAAATATGCAAATTCACCCACCTGATACTTGGAGATCTAGGATGTGAAATTGGGTTTGCCGGGATCCACAAGACTTGCTCTTCTAATCATATTCTGCCTGTGGATGAGATTAACAAGAAGAGCTGGGTCATACCAGAGACACTGTGTCAAACCAGGGACACTGACAGAAGGGCAAGGAGCTGACATAGCCTCTCTTATTTTTGCTAAACATGAATGACTTATATTCAGGATTAAATACACTTTTTCCACAATTCATTCCCACTCCTATATTGGCTCATTACCTTTTCTCCTTTTTATTTTCTGCACTGAGAGTTTGAAAGGGAAAACTCTATTTTAAAGGCATCGTTGAACTGGTACCAGTATTGCCCTCAGATTTATTATGCAGTACAGGGAAAGACTTGTCCTCAGAAACTGTTTTTTTTTTTTGTTTTTTTTTTTTTTTTAGTGTAAGTTTTTATTTTAATTCCAGTTAGCTAACATACAGTGTTATTTCAGGTGTGTAATATAGTAATTCAACACTTCCCTACATCACCCTATGCTCATCATGACCAGTGTACTCCTTAATCCCTAACATCTACTTACTCCATCTCCCACCCACTTCCCCTCTGGTAACCATCAAATTATTCTTTGGCTCAGTGATGGGTATTAAGGAAGGCAAGTATTGCATGGAGCACTGGGTGTATAAATAAATAATGAATCTTGGAACACTACATCAAAAACTAATGATGGTGACTAACTAATATAAACTAATATGGTGACTAACATAACATAATAAAAATAATAATTTTTTAAAAAAGAATTTCTTTCTTGCTTTGTCTCTCCATCTCTCTCATTTTTTCCCTTGCTTTTAAAATTCCACATATAAGTGAAATCACATGGTATTTGTCTTTCTCTCTCACTTAGCATAATACTCTCTAACTCCATCCATGTCATTGCAAATGGCAAGATGTCATTCTTTTTCATGGCTGAATAGTATTCCATTGTACACATACCACATCTTCCTTATCCATTCATCAGTCTATGGACAGTTGGGCTGCTTCCATATCTTGGCTATTATGAATAATGCTTCTTTAGACATAGGAGTGTATGTATCCCTTTGAGTTCTTGTATTCTTTGGGTGAATACTCAGTAGCATGATTGCTAGATCATAGAGTAGTTCTATTTTTAACTTGTTGAGGAATGTCCATACCATTATCCACAGTAGCTGTACCAGTTTGCCAACTCACCAATAGTGTATGAGTGTTCCTTTTTCTCCATATCCTTGCCAACACCTGTTATTTCTTGTGTTGTTGATTTTAGCCATTCTGACAGGTGTGAAGTGGTATCTCATTGTGGTTTTGATTTGCATTTCTCTGATGATAAGTGATGATGAATACCTTTCCATGTCTTTTGGTCATCTGGATGTTCTCTTTGGAGAAACATCTGTTAATCTCTTCTGCCCATTTTTAATTAGATTATTTGGTTTTTGGGTGTTGAGTTGTATAAGTTCTTTACATATCTTGGGTACTAACCCCTTTAATGGATACATCATTTGCAGATATCTTCTCTCATTCCATAGGTTGCCCTTGGTTTATTGCTTCCTTCACTGTGCAGAAGCTTTTCATTTTTATGAAGTCCCAATAGTTTATTTTTGCTTTTGTTTCCCTTGCTTCAGGAGACCTATCTTGAAAGAAGTTGCTATGGCCTATGTCGAAGAAATTACTACTGGTGTTCTCTTCTAGGATTTTTATGATTTCACATCTCATATTTAGGTCTTTAATCCATTTTGATTTTATTTTTGTGTATGGTATAAGAAAGTGGTCCAGTTTCTTTCTTTTGCATGCTACTGTCCAGTTTTCCTAACACCTTTTGTTGAAAAGACTGTACTTTTCCCATTGGATATTTTGTTTTGTTGAAGATTAATTGACCATATAGTTTAAGTTTATTTCTGGATTTTCTGTTCTATTCTATTGATCGATGTGTCTATGTTTGTGCCAATACCATACTGTTTTGACTACTACAACCTTGAAATAAAACTTGAAGTCCAGAATTGTGATGCCTTAAGTTTGTCTTTTCTTTTTCAAGATTGGTTTTGCTCTTTGGGATATTTTAGGGTTCCATATAAATTTTAAGATTGAGGGGCACCTGGGTGTCTCAGTCAGCTAAGCGGCTGCCTTCAGCTGTGGTCATGATTCCAGGGTCCTGGGATCAAGCCCCGCATTGGGCTCCCTGCTCGGTGGGGAGCCTGCTTCTCCCTCTCCCTCTGCCTGCAGCTCTCCCTGCTTGTGCTCACTCTCTCTCTCCATCAAATAAATAAATAAAATCTTAAAAAACATTTTTAAGATTGTTTTCGTTCTGTGAAAAATGCTGTTGGTATTTTGATAGGGATTGCATTAAATGTGTAGATTGCTTTGGGTAGCATAGACATTTTAACAACATTTGTTCTTCCGAACCATGAGCATGGAATATCTTCCCATTTTTTTGTGTGTCATCTTTTCTTTCTTTCATCAATGTTTTATAGTTTTCTTAGTACAGGTATTTCACTTCTTTGGTTAGGTTTAGTCCTAGGTATCTTATTATTTTAGTCCTAGGTATCAATTATAAATGGGATGGCCTTGGAGACCAATTTCTAAGGCCTAAAATTTCTTTATAAAATATAAACCAAGTTGATACACAAAGCCAAAATATACTATTGGTTTCTAAATATTTTGAAGTACAAGATTCCTTTTAGAATCATAGAAAAGTTTCTCTTGACCTGACCCCACAAGATCACATGTTTTTAGTATTCCTTTGATAGAGAAAATGTAGCACCGTAATTAAAAACAAAACAAAAGAAAAACAAAAACCCAACAAGATATCAAGACTTCATACCACTTTTAAATAAATTTGTGTTTTATTAGACACATCAGCACCAAAATAAACTGATAAATCATAAAGTGTGTAAGACATACTGAGATCAGACTATAGTCAATGCTCGTAGAGTACAATGAGCATTCGATATCTCCCTACAATAACTCCCAGCTAGTTTACAGACTGCCTACAATATAATTTCACACAGAGCACGTACAGAACACTTAGTAGTTGACAGGCAAGAGCAAGATGGTAGATGATTAAGTTCTAAGGTTCTTTACTTCCCTAAAGTTTTTAGCAAATTGTGATTTTGCTTATCTAGCACTGATCTACCTAACAGGTCTGAAACCTGAAAACAACCTGGGAAAGGAAGTCTTCTATTTACATTTCACAAACATAAAACTAAGAATCCGAGAACTTGAAGGATTTAGCCAAACAGTCTGGATTAAATCACCAAGAACTGTATTTTTATATACAGAGCCAATTCCCTTTACCACCCTGTCTGTAATGGAAGACAGATAGTTGATATGTTATCTAGTGTTGTTGGCTGTTCTATCTTCTACTCATACATCCAGAGCCACTCCATCCTTTCCCACTTCACTTTGTGTCCTGGCTCCCTTACCCGCCTCTTCTCATGGAAGTGTTCAAAGGGAGATATAGAGGGCAGAAGGGAGAATTCTCAGGCTAGTTCTTCCCCTGACTTCTTTACTACAAAATTCCTCTCCTAAAGCCCATAGCTTCTGCCACTGGCCTCCATACCACCCTCTCCTCAGATTCCAGTAACTCTTACTTCCTCTTCCCCCTCAGGCCTATCTCTAGGGTACCAAACCACCTTGATTTACTTTTATCCTGCCCACACTTCTGTAATTACTATCAACTGGAGTGTGACATTTGCTTCCTATCAGAACCCTACCCAATACACTGATCTAGGATATAATGGAGGGTGCTGTGGATTTAACTAGAGAAGAAAAGGATTCATATCCTCTCAATTATTGGACACAAATGAGAACTAAATTATGTTGGCCTTTTTTCCCACATCTTACCCACACCTGTATTGAAACCTCACTCTCAAAGTAGCCTGGAAGCATTTAACATTTTTTGACCTAAGTCACTGAGGAATCAAATAAAACCCTCCTCTGTCAAGTAAAAAACTTTAGGCTAGCTCTCCATCCCAAAAGTTTAACTGACAACACAAGATTGCACTTGTTCAGTCATGAGAGCATTAATTAATTAATTAAATTCTTTTAAAGAACTACTAAATTCTGCCTACTTGTGATCTCTGTCTGTCAAATAAATAAATAACATCTTTTAAAAAAGGGGGGGGGCACCTGGGTGGCTCAGTGGGTTAAAGCCTCTGCCTTCCGCTCGGGTCAAGATCCCAGGGTTCTGGGATCGAGCCCCACATCGGGATCTCTGCTCGGTGGGGAGCCTGCTTCCTCCTCCCTCTCTCTGCCTACCTCTCTGCCTAGTTGTGATCTCTGTCTGTCATATAAATAAATAAATAAATAAAATCTTTTAAAAAATAAAAGAACTACTAAATTGATTTTTCTCAATGGGTTTGTTTTTGGTTATTTTGTAGATTGATCCATTTACTAGAATTAAAAAAATATGTAGTAATAAGACAACCACATAATGGTAGCTCTCCTTTGGTATTCATAGATTGAAAAAATGTACATAATAATAAAAAAGCTTCATCAATATTAAAACACAAGGTTGCATTATATTCAACCCAATATACCTTTGGTAAAGTGTTTGTTGAAGAGTTTGTCATGTCTATTGTCAACAGAAAATGCTATAAAACCATTCAGATTTGCCAACCCCTATACTAACTCCAAAGCTACCCAGGAGCCGATGACTCACACGTTAGGTAACACTGAATTAGAGTTTCAACTATTTTACAAGCCCCATCCCATCTCACCTTCCAAAACAGAAAATGCTTCTGGAGCAGGCCACATGGTTAGCACTTCCCTAAACAACAGAAGAATTATTAACAATAGAGCCACCTTTAGATCACAGTAACCAGAGCCGTTGAACTTTCCACTAGACATGACCTTGCCCACTCAGGGAGGAATTTAGGACGACACTACGGGTGAGCTCTCAAGGTACAGCATGGAGTCAGAGGGAGACAAAAATGTAGCTGGAGCCTCCGTTTGATCTCTTGCCCTGTCTTGTAAATGTTAGCCATGGGCCTTCTCAGCAGCCTATGATTCTATTTCTCTGCTGTTTGACCTATTTTTTTCTTTTATGATTTCTTTAAATCGTTTGTTGAAATGCAATTTGGAATAGGACCTCTGATCTTTACTTCTATATCCTCTACTTTTCCTCTAATTTCACAGAATTCCCCTGACACCTTCATTTAAATCTGCAGATTAAATAGTAATATGGAAAATTTTGAAAATTCCAATTTCCAGAAAAATTTGTCTATCATAATACTATTTGTCACTCTAGGATATGTTACTTAGCCTCAGGACCAGGAAAAAAAGGGAATATTAATATGGGTTTTGTGCATATGTGTTTTGTAGAACCACAGATTTCGTAAAACTGGGAATTATCTACTCTTTCAACAAAACATTTATATAGTCCCAATACAAGAAGACTGGTATATAAAAAGGAATAAGTAAACACTGGCAAAGCTGGAAAAAATGAGAGCCTCTCCTCTGAAAGAGTGAAAACTTCCTGAGAAGTCCCACTGATTTAGAATCAGAATAATAATTGACTTAAAGAATAGAGTGCACTGAACATAGAAAACACCACTCAGAGTTGACCTTGAACAGCAGATGACATGTGACCAGAGGCTGATACTTAAGGTAATAATATTAACAGTCATTTACTGAGTATCTCCTAGTTGCGATGCATTTCATATAACTTTCTACTCTGTACACTAACCATGGAGAATAATTATTCTTCTTTTGACAGGTGAAAAAGTGGCTCAAGAATATAAAGTAAGATACCCAACACCAAACAGTGTTGCCTCAAACCTGGCATGATGACTTGAGAACTTCCATGCCAGCCCCAGAAGTTGCTCAGCAAGCCAACCAGGTAGAGGGAGCCCTTCCAAGAAATGGCAGTAAGATATGAAAGGTCCCAGTGTGTCCCTAAGGCCAGCTAGAGAAAGTACAGTTGACCCTTGAGCAACACTGGTTTGAACAATGTAGACTCACTTACACACAGATTTTTTTTCTTTACAATATAATACTGTAAATATATTTTCTCTTCCTTACGGTTTCATTGACGTTTTCTTTTCTTGAGCTTACTTTATCTTAAGAATACAGTATATGACACATATAACATGCAAAATATGTGTTAATTGACGATCTTTGCTATTGGTAAGGTCAATAGTAGGCTATTAGTAGGTAAGTTTTGGTGGAGTTAAAAGTCATACCAAATTTTCCACTGTGTGGGACAGTCAATGATGCTCCTAAGGCCCATGTTGATTAATAGTCAACAATACACAGAATGAGTGGAAAAAGTCAATGAAGGGGAAAACATTCCATTTTAAGAGAGCAAGAGTAAATGGAGCAGTGCAGCCACAGGAAATGAGCAGAAAGTAAGCATTGAGAGGAAAAAGATGACTCCTACTTTTAGGACAGGAGGCAGAAATAATGGTGTTGTGGTATAGGTAAGCCTAAAGGAAAAGGAAAGAGAAGCAAAGAGAAAATAAACAAGACAAATTAAGTATATCCATGATGATACATAAGCACTAGGGAAAAGAAAAGAAATTGGGGGGATTACAATTCTTAGAAGAATTTGTACTTATAGGCCTCTGTTTCCTCTAAGAAACAGAAGGAAGGCATAGTGTCTGTGGTACTGAAATGGATGTGGTGACGGTGAACTTTGAAAAAACAGCCAAATATCAACAAAAGTTGTTGAGGGGAAAAAAAAGAAGGTTGGGCAAGATGGAGGTCCAGCACAGAAGGACACCATAAACATGAATGTGACTGGGGCAATAAGGGAGGGCATATTCTCCAACTACATGGGGCAATCCAAGATTTGGGGTCAAGGCATGGAGAGGAATGACTCTAGGCTCTGGGTTGGGCAGCGCATGTATAGAACACAGATAAGCGGGCATGGGCATGTGTACCCTATGTGCCTGGGTGGGGACAGCCCTTTCAGTAAACTCTGTTATTGTTCACAAATATTCAGTGCCCCTACCTGGGGAGCATTATACCATTTCTAGCCCACTGATAAGGTTTAGCCATGTGACTTGCTATTGCCAGTGAAATGTGATCAGAAGTAACAGAAACTTAAGAGCCATCATTATGGTTCATCACGTCCTTTTTCCCCTCTGCCAGGAGTCTGGCAGTGTTCCACAGGCAGGCAACTCTGCCAAACCCAGAAAAAACATGTGGAGAAGGACCACAGCCTACCCATGACCCACATGTAGTTTTCTGGTTAGAAGTGTCTGCAATTTGGAGGTCATTTGTGACTGCAGCATAACCCAGTCTAACCTGACAAGCAAAGCTTGAATGTTTTAACTTGGAAGGGAAAGTAATAAAGTCAGAAATTAGTTCATTTATAAAAGACTAACAGGGGCTAAATGATTAAAGATTTGATTGTATTCTAGGGAAGTCTGGGAGTAGAAGAAATAGATTAACTGGATATTTTTATGGAAAAGAAATGTATAATTTTAAAGTGTAAAATAAAATAGTGAATGCAAGATTGCCTGTCCCAGGTTCCTGAGCACAACAGTCATTAAGGAAACAAAGGTTCTCCCCAAACAGAATTCCCCTGTGCTTTACCAGGCTAGGTCCTGTCTAGTCAAGATGTTTATTTATTGGATTAGAAACCAGCAGCCCTGGAATAAAAGCCCCTCACCGCCCCCCCCTCCGCCCCACCAAACAGAGTCAAACAGCAAGTCCTGAAGCTAGACCAAAACATCCACCCTTCTCCCAACATCTCTCCTACTGCATTGCACCCCAGACCACTAAGGTCCTTGTTCTTAAACAGATAAAGGCGAATAGGGTTTTTAGCTGCCAAAAGTTGGACTTGTGGGTTGAAACCAGATTTACCCCTTTTCCTTCTTGTGGAATTTATGCATATTGAGGTCATTAGGACAGAAACTCATAGTTTAATTTTTTTGCCAAACTAACAATGTATACAGAGCACCTACTGTATTTGGGGACATGGAGCTTACACTCACAATACAGAGAAACAGGGAAAATCAACAAGATACCTCAGTCCAAAACATAGGTGAGGGTAAATAATTACTACGGAGAACAAGAGAGCAGAGAAGGAAGAACATCCTACTGCAGCCGTGTTGTTGCATTATATCACATCACTCTATAACCTCAGTCTTCTATTTGGTTTTCCAATTTAGTAAAATATTCTGAGCATGTCTCCAGGATGAAGCTGAACCAGAGTTCATGTTTATTAGTTGAAGTTCCCCTGAAGAGAGTCGTCCAGTATTCCCTGAGCCTTGTCAGATCTGCTCAACTCTCCCACCACATTCGGTCATTACCACTCTAAACAATGCCCACCAAAGGGAAAAGAGCTTGCTGGGTTCCAGCCATGAGCACAGTTTCATAGCAGCTGAAGACTCATTACACTCTTACTCCAATTTTGGCCACCACGGAAGGACCCAACCTAACACTACAAAGCAAGATCTTTAACACCATAGTGGAGACCAGTGGTTCCCAGGAGGATGCAGGTGCAAATGCCATTCGCTACTGCATATATAGCCCAGAATGCTGACAACAATAATTATTAGCTATCGAGGCTGTTCTTATGGCCTGGAAGCAAGACAACTGAGAAACACCTGATAAAAGCTACACTGAGACCATCCAGACCAATTGTAGCAGATCTAGAAATTACAGTTGTAGATGCTGTTCACTGAGGACATTTTGGGTCACCTTTTTAAAGTGACTTATTTTTATCTACTGCTAAGTATCCAGGCAAACACTGTGGCTTGGAAGTTGGACTCCAAGCGCAGCCCCCTACCCTCAGGAGTTGTGTCAGACTGAGCATATCTTAGCCATCAGGCCCCAGCACTGACAGAAAAATGCATCTTCCCAGGGCATCTTGTTGTAATCCACATTATCCATGGAAACAGAGATAAGGAAGGTTGAGAAGGGATAATCAGGGCAGGTAAATAATAGCCTCAAATCCAGGCTTACCTAGGAGGTCATCTCTGTCCATTTGTGTTTCTGAACATAGTATGCAAAGGACTTGGTGTAGTGGGTTGAATGGTAGCGCTCAAAATATCTGCCTAAATCCAAGAACCTTGGGAAAGGGTCTTTGCAGATGTAAATTAAGATCTCAACACAAGATCATCCTGGATCATCCAGGTGGGCCTTAAATTCAATGACAGGTGTTCTTAAAAAAGATAGGTGGGGAGAAACAGACGAGAATGCCATGGGAATACAAAAGCTGAGATGGCAGTTATACAGCTACAACCCAAGGAACACCCAAAGACACCAGAAGATGGAAGGGGCAAGGAAGGATTCTCACCTAGAGACCTGAAGGGGTTCGGTCTTGCCAACACCCTGATGTCAGATTTCTGGCCTCCAGAACCACAAGAGTAAGTTTCTGTTATTTTAAAGCATCCAATTTGAGGTAATATATCAGCCCTAGGAAATTAATACACTTGGCAACTCTCTTTAGCTTGACCCTACTCTTGATGTCTACCTCTAAGACAAGAAGCAGCCCAGGTAGCAACACCATTCTTAATCCTAAATTCCTCTGTAAGTATCTTGGCCTCTACTTCAGATGTGCTCCCTACCACATTCAAACTAAGGCATCTCCCTGCACCTCTGCTCACCCCACAACTACCCAAGTTTGGAGCAAAGTGCTGGATCATGAAAGAGACTGTCCATCCTCATGAACGACTCAACCAATTAGTCTCCAATCTTCCATTCTAACACATGCTCCAACTTGGCAAGACACCATTCACAACGGTCAATGCAATTACCCTCCCATCTAGTGCCCAGACACATGCAGACAAGGTGAATCAGCAGGTGCCCTTCTGATGCACCCCCTACAGACTCCGCGGTTATTCCACCGCTCACTCTCCATAGAAGTGGCATACAGCAAATTGCTCTTTTCTCCCTACACAATAGCCATTTCCCTAAAAATTACCACTTTCTCCCTCTAACTTTTCTCAGCTCGTCATTCCTTTTAACACACATCAGAGCCAAGCCCAACACCTGGCACATAGAAGACATGCAGTAAATACTTGCTGATTGAATGGGAGCCAGATAGCTTAGGAACATCCAGAAAGATATTCTAGAAACTAACTCGGGCATGAAGGAATGCTTTTAAGACTTTCCCACTGGCACTACTGCTGCAGCTGGCCTCCTAGCACCCTGGACAACTCTCTTTAGCTTGACCTTACTCTTGATGCCTGTCACCTACTGATGATGAAAGCCTGCTTTGGACTCTTCCCATTGGGCACACAGGTATATATTAAAGCTTGCTTCCAGAGAATCCTTCCTGTCAAATAAAGAGGAGTCTATGAGGTGAACAAGCAAAATTTAAGTATAGCCCCTACCTTCTGGCTAGCCTTCAACACCTTTTCTTCTTCCTCCATTTGGCCTCACTGGTTACAGACCTTAGTTTCAAATCTCAGAACACTTGGCTTTGAACTAATGTTTGAACCAGCTTCTCCACCTAATGTTGCTTTCACTAGCTCTCATGCTATTCTTTGGGAGAGACAATCAGAGTAATGTAACCATACAGATCAAATATAGAATCTCAGCAACATCGCCTTCAAGCTATGTGACCTTGAGCAAATCCCCCCTGATTCTTAGATCTTTCACCTGCCAAACAGAAAAACGGTATGAAATTTGTAGTTTGGTTGGGAGGTTTAAAAATGCTGAGAGGGTCAGAGAACTAGCAGAATAGCTGAAACACAATAAAAGTTCAAAACACGTCAGCTATTGTTATTATTGGACCTACCTCGATATTCGTATTGCATATTACAGAAAGCAAGTTTTGCAAAGGCTGGGCACCCTTGCCCACTATTCTATACCTGGAGAGATGAACAGGACACCTAAGCTATCCCCAGGTGTCTCTACGATTCTACCTCACTAGACCAGGGATGGCAATAACCAAAACCATAAGAGAAGTTTGAAAAAACTAGTTTGAAACATAGTTTGAAAAATAACTGGGGCACCTGGGTGGTACAGTCAGTTAAGTGCCTCTTGATTTGGGCTCAGGTCATGATCTCAGGGTCATGAGATCAAGCCCCATGTCAGGCTCCACACTTGGGTGGGGTGGGGACCCTGCTTGGGATTCTCTTTCTCCCTCTCCCCACTTGTGCATGAGTTCTCTGTCTGTCTGTCTGTCTGTCTCTCTCTCTCAAATAAATAAATCTTTAAAAAAAAAAGAAAAATGAACCTTCTTAGCTTTTCACTGTATCTATTAGAAATGTAACTTTCTAGTTTTTTATATCAGTAAATGTTGCTCAAATGTTTTGCAAAAATAACACGAGTTGTACAACATTGTGAATGTACTAAATGGCACTGAACTGTACACTTTAAAATGGTGAATTTATGTTTTGTGAATTTTACTTAAACAAAAATTTTTTAAAAATATGCAGAAACTGCTGTTGTCTTTAAAATCAGAATGTTGACTTGAGGATCATTTTTACAAACACAGATTCTGATTCTGTAGGTCAAGGTGAAGCATGGTTATCAACACCTTTTTAAAAACCCCCTTAGTAATCCAGAGGATCCAGGGTTAAGAACCACTGATTAATAACTTAAAATATCTTAAATTAGGCAAAGGAGATGAATAGAGTAGAAATTGCACTTTTTACAAAAAGACAGTTATCTGGTTAATGTGACTCTGGGGACATTCTTTTCTTTTTATAATTTCTATTACTGGGATTACAATAAAGTTTGAAGAATGCATTTACCCATCTAAACCACACTTCCCTATGGATCTTCATTCATTTTGCTTTTAGGAAGAACTATCTGCTTGAGATGTTAGAGCAACCAAAACGTAGGGGCAAGCTTGGGAGCCATGAGGGGAGGAAAAAGAATCCCCATGGTACCTCCTGGATTCTCTTCATCTAGTTCCATTCAAAGAGGTCCCAAAGCACAGCCCAGTATCCCATGGTGTCCTGACGGGGGAAGGGGGAGAGCATGGAATGTGAACTTTCTGAGTTTCTTCAGCTCATCAGAATGCTTTGAGATCTGGAAGAGAGAGGGGTACAGATGTACAGCAAGGGTGCTGCAGGCAGTTCTCAGCTTTCCTCAACCTTCCCTCCGACCTCCCCCAAGTCATTCCCTGCCCCCCTCCATGACTGCATGTCTGACCTGTGAACACAGACTGGACGTTAGAAAGCACCAGCTGCTACCAGGAAAATTCTACCTTGGACGAGAGGCTACAGGGGATTAGATAAGGAGAAGGGATGGTAAATGGAGAAAAATATTAAAGCTATATCTGTGAGCCAGCCAGTAAGAAAAAAGGGACTCTAAATTTAAAAACAAAAAAAAAAAAACATAAACAACTGACTGGCCTCTATTTCTCAGATTGGAGAAAGGAACCCCATCCTCGCTATTCAGTAGTTGCCCAACTTGCTATTATGTAGGAGAAGGTGTTCTTGTATTTATTTATATTTCTTTTCAGGATAAAATCACTACCTGGTATGACAGTCCTTTTCCACATTTTATTTCTCCCTCATCCTTTAATTGTAAACTCTGACTTTTCAGATCAACTCGAATACCACCTGGCAGACTTGCTCCTGCGTAAATACTTACCGAATTATAAAATAGTGAGTTGGGATGGAATAAATGAGAAGACTGGAATGTTCTCTTTTCACTGTAACAGATTTGATGAAGCTTTCCTTGTGGTGCACAGGAAAACTACATCACATTCTTACATTGTACATTCTTACGCTTCATGTAATAATAGAAGTGTCTCCTGCTTCTCTTAGTACTGACGTCCCAGCCTCATGAAGCTGAGTTGAGGCAGGAGTCTGGTACCAAGATGTGAGCTCCTAGTAGCCCCATTAAACCATGTTAACAATGCAAGGTTAGGAAACTAGAATATTGATGTCTACTCCCAGATATAGAAATAGTTCATGATGTGTCTCTTGGCAATTCACATAATCCTCTTGGACTTCCAGATTGTAAAGAAAAAAAAAATGGTTCTGAACTACATAAACTTTCTGGTCCCTTCTAGTCTTAGAGCTCTAATTGTTAAAACTAAATGGATGTGAGCTATTTAGGGCATTCTAGTGTAGGAAAAAGTAACACTTATTGATCTTAACTCCCAAGAACCCTCACATTTACATTGTAAATAGGATTTCTCCTCCATTTGAACACAACCGAGAATCAGAGATTAAGACAGGACTTCTTATGATCACACAGTTATCCAGGAACATATCCCAAATGGATAGGAACCTCAATTCCATTCTCTGCCACTCCACATGGCCTCTAATCTGGGAGACTGATCTCTACAAGAGGATAGTCATTTTTATTTCAGGACACAACAAGTCCAGGTTATACAACATTAAAAATATAGTATATTATTAAGTATAATCTTTTTTCCAGGCTTCCTTACTTGCATTTTTTTTAAAATTTTTATTTCTTTGACAGAGAGAAATCACAACTAGGCAGAGAGGCAGGCAGAGAGAGAGGAGGAAGCAGGCTCCCTGCCAAGCAGAGAGCCCGATGCGGGGCTCGATCCCAGGACCCTGGGACCATGACCTGAGCTGAAGGCAGAGGCTTTAACCCACTGAGCCACCCAGGCGCCCCCTTACTTGCATTTTTTAAGTTGGAAGCTAACAGAGGACCAGACAAATGTTCTTATCATTCTAACTGAGCTATTAAGAACACAGAATTCATCCCATTCCTGTTTCAAAAAGACACTGGTGTCAGTATCTCCCATCTCCTCCCATCCCCCATATACATCTCTACTCTGTCACTCAAACATGACTCAAATTTATTGTGTAAAATTACTGTCCCCTAGGTGCAGGATCCACAGCCAGAGAACAGCTCTGGCTAGGAATATTAATTAAAACAAGAGCTTTTACATGGAAATAGCCTAGTTGGCAGGTAGTTAGGAATAAGAATGTCATTTTTCATGTCAAAAACTGCAGTCGCACATGACAATAGTTGTACATTTAGTTTCCCATAGAGAAAAATAAATGATCAGCCACTTAAATGTAGTAAAGGTTCTGAAACCCATTTCATTTTCTGCAACATAACAGCATCTATGTTTATCTTAAAATATAATTCTTCACACATGTTCATGATATCTCTGATAGGCAAGGCGGACAAGGCCAATTACAGAGTGAGAATATAAGGAGAATGGAAATGACAGTGGAGGTGACAAGGGCTATGAGAGGTTTTTAAGTGGAATGGAATGAGTATATTGAGTTTTTTTTTCCAAAAACCAACCTTGCTGGCTGTGAAAAGGACCAGCCACAGTGCGAGCCCAGTAATAGGAGGTCAATTAGAAAGCAGAAGAGAAGGTCAGCAGCCTGGGGTACAGAAGCACCTCTGCAGTGATCTAGAGAGGATGATGAGGCACACGGACATGAGGGAGAGGGAAAATGCTAAACATCACAGTCTTGGGAAATGGGCTGAAGGAGAAACCATGATAAGAAAGACTATCAGAGGAGGAATATTAAATAGAGACATTTGGAGAGTAGGAAAGGGGTTGGAAGGAGGGGCACAGAATACTGAGTTTAGCACAATATCTCTTAAGATAGAAATACCTGAGCTACATCTGTTAGGTAGTTGGACGGATACACCAAAGAGAACTGAGAATTTTAAAAGACAATAAAACACAGTAGTTACAACATCAGCTTTAGAGACAAATAGACAAAGGGTTTGGTCAAAGCTCTGCCATTATTCATTCTGTGAGATTGGACAAGATTTAGAGACTTTCTGAGCAAAAACTTCCTCATTTGGAAATGAGGATAGTAATAATCAAATGACATTTGATGTGGACTGAATTAGACAAAGCAGATATATAAGTGAGCAAAGTGCCTGGCGTATAGTAGTAATTGCTCCATAAATGTTACATGCTATTACTATTACATAGGTTATTGAACCATGAAAAAAGGTAGGAATTGAAGTCAGAGGTTTGGAGCTGATAATCCTGGAAGTATATGAGGGAAGATAATTAAAGGCAGGGCCTTAGGAATGCCAATTCTGGAGGGTCAGGCATAGCAGGAGCAGGCAAAAACTGACTGAGAAGGTGCAGTAGAGGAAAGGAGAATCACGAGAGTATTGTGGCCTGGAAACCAACGGGAGTAGGCAACAAGTAGGGGGATGGATCAGAATCATTGTATTAAGCAGTTATGGAGCAGAAAATTAACCATTAGATCTGTTAATGAGGATGATTTTGTTGACCTGAACAAAGAGTACTGTGATGAAATAAAGAATAGAGGCAGTACATAGAGACGGCATTCAGCTTTCCTACAAGATTTTTATTCAGTAAGAAAAAGGAGGGACAGAGGCATCTATAAATGTAATTAATTAATTTTATAGATGTCGCTCCAGTGCTCCAAAGGTATGAAACTCTGATTTCAGGTTCAAGTCAGACATTGGGATTCACAATATATTGGGCAGCATTTGTTAAGTTTAAAACAATGGTTTTGAAGTCAGGTCTATGATCTAGTTCCAGATCTTTCAAGCTGTGATTTGAACAAGATACACAAATTTTTTTGATCCACATGCCAAACAACAATATTAATTTTAAGATTGTTGTAAGAATTAAATAAGGTAAAATATTTTAAAAAATAAACACAGTTCCCACATATAATAATACCCCTGCCCCCAAATGGTATATTTTGAAAGTTGTAGGAGTATTTGGAGAACAGAATCAATCATCCTGAAAAAGCAAAAGAGGTAGGAACTAAAGGCCAGGCCTTGTAGTACCAACATTTTAGGAGTAAGAAGAAAATGATTTAAGCAAATACACTACAGAAGTATAGGTAGGGGCGCCTGGGTGTCTCAGTTGGCTAAGCATCTGCCTTCACCTCAGGTCATGATCCCAGGGTCCTGGGATCAAGACCCACATTGGGCTCCCTGCTCAGCAGAGAGCCTGCTTCTTCCTCTCCCTCTGCCTGCTACTCCCCCTGCTTGTACTTTCTGTCAAATAAATAAAATCTTTTTTTTTTAAGATTTTATTTTTTATTTGTCAGAGAGAGAGAGGGGGAGAGAGGGATCACAGGCAGACAGAGTGGCAGGCAGAGTCAGAGGGAGAAGCAGGATCCCCGCCGAGCAAGGAGCCCGATGTGGGACTCAATCCCAGGACACTGGGATCATGACCTGAGCCGAAGGCAGCTGCTTAACCAACTGAGCCACCCAGGCGTCCCAAATAAATAAAATCTTTTAAAAAAAAAAAAAGGCATAGGTAAACAGCCATAGAAAATTCACAAAGGTTGGTGAACTAGAAGCAATGCAGGCAATTGTTTCATAGTCATGGGATGGATCAATAGCATTCATAAAAAAGACTGGAACTATAATTATATCATCGGACTAGACAATGAGGAATTCACTGGGGATGGCACATGAAGTTGATCTCCAAATAGTTATATGACCAGCTATTGGTTTTCATTTCTGGTTGATTCAGGTCTTCTCCAAGGACCACCATATCACACCTCTGAAATATTGTTGTTTTTGAGACAAGTGGATTTTCATGCTTTGGTGGTAAGAGAACCTAATGGGACAGAGAGCCTGTAACTTCATCAAGCTAATAAAAAAAGATCTAATATATTATTTTATGTCTTCTTGTACACATGACAGAATATGACCTAAAGATAGTTTTCATTATAACCCAGCCCAAATTTTCCTAGCAACTACATTTTATATCAAGAATTAATTAAGGACTTTCAGGGAAGATGGCAGAGTAGGAGAATCCTAAGCTCACCTTGTCCCATGTATACAAGTAGATAACACATCAGTGTAAATAATTCAGAAAATAACCAGAAGACTGATAGAACAGACTCTCCACAGTTAAATGTAGAGAAGAGGTCACATCAAAGAGAATAGGAAGGGCGGGGACATGGTTGGGAGCTATTAACAGACCCACAGGATGGTCTGTGGAAGGAAGGATGTACAGACAGAGAATGGGGAAAGGAACAGATACCCCAAATATGAAGAACTCACACAGAGAAGACAAACCATTATAACATTTGGTTTTGAAAATAAGAGGGGCCAAATTTTGCAAGTTCTTATAATCAGAGGGGTTTAACACCTGGAATTTTAAAAATCAATGAGCTTGGCTCTGGGAGAGTCAAGAGGGCAGAGTTTCTACCTTTAAAGAGACAGCACAACAAATAGTCCCACAGAGATATAGCATAGAAACAGCAGTTGAAAAATGCCTGAAGTTTACAGGAGGGAGATCTGCTTACTAATCTCAGAGCATGTGATGGCATGCATCCTTGGGAAACTACTCTAGGCACAGTAAAGCTGGTAGGCACCATTTCCCTTCCCTGTCCTCCAACCTAAACACACAAACACCTTTGGGAACCAGCGCAAAGCCAAAACTCACTACCTAGCTTGCTAACACCACTCACTCTGCTTCTGTGTACTTTTCTACAGATACACCCCAACCAACCCAGCCTACTTTGGTCTAAGAAGGACAAGCATGGACCTCCCTGGCACCATGCACCTAGCTCCAGCATTCTAGGGCGCAGGACCTGCACCCCCTCCATTATGCATTTAGCTAGAGCCCATCCAAAGTTGTACCATAAGCCTGGCAGTGTGCATGTCACAACAGAGACTAGCACCACTTCAAAGTGACTCATACCCTAGGGAAATGGGGAGATAACCACACACACCAGCAGTGGGCTGGGGAAAGACATCTGGTTTGACTACAAGCCCCACCCACCCACCAACAAAATCTTCTTAGGGCACAACACAGGGAAAGTGCCCTGCAGCTTGGCAGTACTTCGTCTCTGAAAAATGCCTGGTCTGACTCAACTCAAACTCAAAAACCCTCTAGGTTTCTTAGAATGGCCCACTAACAACACAGGGACCAAATCCTGCCCACAATAGGCAAAGAGAACCACTGTAGATGACTGGGCTAAAGGCAGAAGCAGCTCAGCCACAATAGTAGGCTATACACAACACACAAAGGATACACCCATGAAGCACCAGGTTCTGGTGAACAAGAGACACTGCACTGCAGAGCACTACAGGACCTCTTTTTAAGGCCACTACTTTCAAGAGCAGGGGATGTAGCTGACTTTCCCAACACACAGAAATATATAGAGAGAGTTAGACAAAATGAGGAGACAGAAGAATAGGTCCTAAATGAAAGAACAGGACAAAAACGTAGCAAGAGACCTAAGGGAATTTCTCTCTAATAAATCATATTATTTAACTCTATCTCTAAAATATTAGAGAATTTAAAGTAATCATCATAAAGATACTGACTGGACTTGAGAAAAGAGTGGAGGACCTCAGTGAGACTCTCAACAAAGATAGAAAACATAAAAAAAGAACCAATCAGAGATGAAGAACTCGATAACAAAGTAAAAATACATGAGAGGGAATAAATAGCAGACTAGAGCAATAAGAAGAAGGGATCAGTGACCCAGAGGAATGAATATGGAAAGCAATCAAAATGAACAGGATAGAGAGAAAAAAAAAATGAACATAGGCTTGGGAACTCAGCGCCACCATCAAGGATAATAAAATTCACATTATGGAGATTTAGAAGAGACAGAAAAGAGGGCAGAAAATTTATTTGAGGAAATAATAGCTAAAAACTGTCTTGGGTTTCTAAAAACTCTGGGGAAAGAAACAGAAATCCAAGTCCAGGAGGCACAGAGAGCATCCAACGAAATCAACCCAAGAAGGTCCACAGCAAGACACATAGTAATTAAAATGGCAAAAAAGTACTGATAAAGAGAGAATTTTAAAAGCGTCAAGAGAGAAGAAAACATTTACATACAGGGGAAACAGGGAAATTTCATAAGGCTATAAGCTGATTTTTCAGCAGAAACTTTGTAGGCCAAAGGCAATCACATGATATATTCAAAGTGCTGAAAGAAAAGAAAAGAAAAAAAAAACCTGTAACCAAGGATACACTATTCAATAAGGCTATCATTCAAAATAGAAAAAAGAGATAAAGCATTTCCCAGACAAACAAAAGTTAAAGGAATTCATCACCACTAAATGAGACTTACAGGAAATGTTAAAAGGGACTCTCTGAGTGGAAAGGAAAGACCATAAGCAGGAGTAAGAAAAGTAGGAAGCATAATTGCAGTAAAATTAAGTATATCTATAAAAATCAGTCAAGAGAGTTACAAAATAAAACAATCTAACATAGACAGCATATACCTAAAATGTGAAAGGGAGAGAAAAATAGGTTCAGAGCATGGGAACTTAAGTGACCATCAACTTAATATAGACCATTATATGCAAAAAATGTTATATAAACACCTAATGGTAACCACAAATCTAAAACCAGTAATAGATATGCAAATGAAAACAGAAAGGAATCCAAGTAGATGACTAAAGAAAGCCAGCAAACCATGAGAGAAGAGAGCTAGAGAAGAAAGGAACAGAGAACTACAAAAAGAACCATAAAATAAGTAGATCAATAAGTACATAGCTATTGATAATTATTTTGCATGAAAAGGACTAAATGGTTCAATCAAAAGACATTGGGTGACTGAATGGATAAAAAAGCAAGCTGCCTATCCTGCCTACAAGAGACTCAGTTCAGACCTAAACATACTTGCAGATAGAAAGGGAAAGAATGAGAGAGCATTTGTCATGCAAATGGAGTGAAAAGAAAGCCAGGATAGCAATACCAATATCAGACATAACAGACTTTAAAACAAACATTGTAAGAGACCAAAAAGGATGCAACATAAACATAAAGGGAACGATCTAATGAGAAGTAGTAACATTAGTAAAAATTCATGCACCCAACATGGGCACACAAAAATATACAAAATAGCTAATAACAAACATAAAGGAAGTAATCAATTGTAATACTATCATGTAAGGGACTTTAATACCCCACTTACATCAATGGGTAGATCCACCCTAACAGAAAATCAACAAGGAAATAGTGGCTTTGAATGACACATTGGACCAGATGGATCTAACATATATTTAGAATGTCCTAGCCTAAAAGAGCAGAATGCACAATTTTTTAAGTGCACATGGAACATTCTTCAGAATAGATCACATATTAGGCCACAAATCAAGTCTCAACAAATTAAAAAAGATCAAAGTCATACCAAGCATCTTTTTCTGACCACAATGCTAGGAAACTAGAAATCAACCACAAGAAAAAATCTGGAAAGAATGCAAATGCATGAAAGTTCAATAACATGCTGCTAAACAAGGAATGGGTCAATTGACAAATCAAAGAGGAAATTAAAAAATACATGGATACAGTGAAAATGAAAGCACAATGGTCCAAAACCTTTGAGACGCAGCATAAACTGTTCCAAGAGAAAAATTTAGAGCAATACAGGCCAACTTCAGGAAGCAAGAAAAAGCTAACCTTACAGCTAAAGGAGATAGAAAAAGAACAATAAGCAAAAACCAAAACCAGTAAAAGAAAGGAAATAAGATTAGAGTAGAAATAAGTGAAATGGAAACTAAAAAAAAAAAAAAAAACCAATAGCACAGATCAAGGACACCAGGAGCTGGCTCTTTGAAAAGATCAACAAAATTGATAATCCTTTAGCCAGACTCATCCAAAAAAAGAGGACTCCAATAAACAAATCAGAAATGCAATAGGAAAAATAAAAACTGACACCACAAAAATATAAAGAATTATAAAAGATTGTGAAAAAAGATTGTGAAAAAATATATACCCACAAAATGGATAACCTAGAAGAAATGGATAAATTCCTAGAAACATATCAACTCCCAAAACTGAATCCAAAAGAAATAGAAAACTTGAATAGATGATTACTAGCAATGACAATGCATCAGTAATTAAAAAACTCCCAACAAACAAAATTCCATGACTAGATGACTTCAAAGGTAAACTCTACCAAACATTTAAAGAGGAGTTAATACCTCTTCTTCTCAAACTATCCCAAAAAAATAGAAGAGGAAAGAAAACTTCCAAATTCATTCTATGAGGCATTCATTACCCTGATACCAAAACAAAACAAAAGAGAGGGAGAGAGAGAGAAAGAGATATCTGGTGATGAATATCTCTGATGAACACAGATGCAAAAGTTCTCAACAAATACTAGCAAACTGAATCCAACAATATATTAACAGAATTATTCAAAAACAGTAAAAAATATTTCAAAAAAACCCAAAAAAGGTGAAGTGTGCCTGGCTTGCTCAGTTGTAGAACATGTGACTCTTGACCTTGCAATTGTGAGTTCGAGCCCCACATTGGGTGTAGTGATTACTTAAAAATAAAAACTTTCGAATACATAACTTACCACAGTCAAGTGGGATTTGTTTCTGGTTGCAAGGGTGATTCAATATTCACATATTAAATAATGTGAAACTTCACATCAATAAGATGAAGGATAAAAATGATATGCTCATTTCAATAGATGCAGAAAACTAAATTGAAAAAGTACAATATCCATTCATGATAAAAATCCTCAAAAAAGCAGGTTTAGAGGGAATATACATCAGCCAAAATAATAAAGGTCATATACGTAAAACCCACAGTTAACATCATGCTCAATGGTGAGAAACTGACAGCTTTTGCCCTAAGATTAGGGACAAGACAATGATGTCCAACAAATTATTGTAAGTCCTATCCACAGCAGTCAGACAACAAAAAGAAGTAAAAGGCATACAAATGAGTAAGGAAAAGGTAAAACTTTCACTGTTTGCAGATAGCATGATCTTACATATAAAAAACCTGTTGACTCCACCAAAAAAACTCTAAGAATTGATGAATACAGTAAGGTCACAGGGTACAAAATCAATATACAGAAATATCTTGCATTTCTACACACTAAAAATGAAATAGCAGAAAGAAAAATTAAGAAAAAAATTCCAAAAAAAGGAGAAAGAAAAAAAATTCCACTTAAAATTGCACCAAAAATAATAAAAATACCTAGGAATAAACCTAACCAAGAAAATGAAAGGCCTGTACTCTGAGAATTATAAAACATTAAGAACAGAAATTGAAGATGACACAAATAGACAGATATTCCATGTTCGTGAATTGAGAGAACAATTATTAAAATGTTGATACTACCCAAAGCAATCTGAAGATCCAATACAACCCCTATCAAATTCCCACAGCATTTTTCCCGGAAAAGAACAAATAAGCCCAAAATGTGTATGAAACTATGAAAGACCCAAATAGCCAAAACAATCTTGACAAAGAAGAACAAAACTAGAGGAATCAAAATACCAGATTTCCAGTTATACTACAAAGCTATAGTAATCCAAACAGCATGGTACTGGCACAAAAACAGACATACAGATCAAGGGAACAGGAGAAAGAACCCAGAAATAAGCCCACCAATGGTAAATTAATCTACAACAGAGAAGACAAGAATATGTGATGGGAAATAGACAAACTCTTCAATCAGTGGTATTGGGAAAACTGGACAGCTATATATAAAAGAATGAAGCTGGACCAATTTCTTATACCATATGCAAAAATAAACTCAAAATGAATTAAGAACCTAAATATGAGACCTGAAACCATAGAAAATTCTAGAAGAGACCACAGGCAGTAACTTCTTTGGCATTGGGCATAGCAACATTTTTCTAGATATGTCTCATAAGGCAAGGGGAACAAAATAATAAATAACTACTGGGACTACATCAAAATAAAAAAATTCTGTACAGTAAAGGAAACAACCAACCAAACTAAAAGACAACCTACTGAATGGGAGAAGAGATTTGGAAATGACATATCTAATAAAGGGTTAATATCTAAAATGTATAAAGAACTGATACAACTTAACAGCAAATCATTATCGTCCAATTAAAAAATGTGCAGAAGATATGAACTGAAGTCATTCAGATGGCCAACAGACATATGAAAGGATGCTCAACATCACTTCTTCTTTTGCAAATCAAAAGTACAATGAGATGCCACCTCACACCTGTCAGAATGGCTAAAATTGACAACACACATGAAAAAGCAAGCAAGGATGTGAAGAAAAAGGAGCCCTCATGTATCATTGGTGGGAATGTAAACTGGTATAGCCACCATGAAAACAGTATGGAAGTTCCTTAAAAAATTACAAATGGAATTACCATAGGATCCAGTAATTCCACTACTGGGTATTTACCCACAGGAAATTAAAACACTAATCTGAAAATACATATGCACCCCTACGTTTATTGCAGCATTTTTTACAATAGCCAATATATGGAAGCAACTGAGGTATTCATTGGTAGATGAATGGAAAAAGATTATATTTATATCTATATCCACACACACACACACACACACACACACACACACACACACACACGGGGGGGGATATTACTCAGTCATAAAAAAGGAATGAAGTCTGGCCATTTGCAACAATATGGATGGATCTAGAGGGTATAATGCAAGTGAAATAAGTCAGTCAGAAAAAAACAAATTCCACTCATACGTGGAACTAAAGTAACAAAGGAAATGAACAAAAAAGAGAGAGCGAGAGAAAGAAAGAGAGACAAACCAAGAAACAGACTCTTAACTAGAGTAACTTGAGAGGTCAAACTGATGGTTACCGTGGGGGAGGTGGGTGGGGAATGGGTGAAATAGGTAAAATGGATGAAGGGGATTAAGAGTACAACTTGTCATGAACACAGAGTAATGTATGGAATTGTCAAATCACTATATTGTATATACTATATTGTACACCTGGAACTAACGTAATAATGCATATTAACTGTACTGGAATTTTTTTTAAAGATGAAAAGTTTGGGGTGCCTGGGTAGCTCCTTCATTGGGTGTCTGCCATCGGCTCAGGTCATGATCCTGGATCCTGGGATCGAACTCCGCATCGGGTTCCCTGCTTGGTGGGAAGCCTGCTTCTCCCTCTCCCACTCCTCCTGCTTGTGTTCCCTCTCTCACTATGTGTCTCTCTCTCAAATAAGTAGAAAAAAATCTTAAAAAAGAAAGAAAGAAAGAAAGAAACTCTTTTTAGAAAATAAAGATGAAAAAATTTGAAGAAATAAAATCTGTAGTTTCATGTAACTTTTTTTTTTAATGAATTAACTAAGGACAGTTTATTAGGGTGATTCTCCGCCTTTGGCTGGTTATACTCTCTTTTTCTGCGGTGGAATTTTGATAAGCAAAAAGTCATACTGTAAATCTTGAGTCTGAGTCTCATTTTACACAATAATTTGGTGTAGCCTTATTTGGCTGTGAGACAGAAAGACATGGGGCTTGGCTGAGTGAAGTACAGGGGAGAGACAGTGTGAGCTCAGTTTAGGACTTCCTTATGTCTTACTCCAGGTTCTTTAAATTCCCTTTGCAGGTCCCTCACCAATATCATGCGTAAGCTCTACTCCTGAGGTGTTTACTGTTAAAAAAGACTTTGTTTCCCAGGGAGGATTGTAAACTTAATCTACTTAGTTACTCCTCCTGTTTATTTTATCTTTCTTATGGGCTTCTTAAAATCCTCATTGGGGCCCCTGGGTGGCTCAGTCAGTTAAGTGTCTGACTCTTGTTTTCACCTCAGGTCATGCTCTCAGGGTCGTGAGACTGAGCTCCATGTTGGACCTTATTTATTGATGTGCTCTGTCTAGTTCAGTTTTCCATCAGTCTTCTTCAATCCAAGGCTTAAGAAGGCTATTCCACCCTTGCTAGGTACATGTTAAATCATTATTATCCTTGGTCTACAGCAGCAATTCTCAAAATGCAGTCTTTCAAGAGATTCTCTCAAAATTTTATGAGGTCAAAATTATTTCCATAATTACTAAGCATCTGACTCTTCTCTCTCATTCTCTTTTGAGTGTATAGAGTATGAAAAAACCACTGATACTATTTCAGATTCTGTATTACAATCAACCTTTAAAGAACTACCACTTGCCCAGTTTGGTGTAGTGTCAAAAAAGAAAATCCACAATTATCCGAAGAAGCTACTGAAATATTTCCCCATGGGACTAGATTCTTTTCAGATACTTATTCGAAACAACACATCACAACAGACTGAAAAAAGAAACATATGTGAGACTCCAGCTATCTTCTAAGCCAGAAATGAAAGAGATCTTCAAAATATGTAAAGAAAAGCTCTCCTGTTATTAATGTTGAAAGGGAAATATTTTTCATAAAAATTATTACATTTGTTATTTTTTAACATTTCTTTCTTTTTTTTTTAAGATTTTATTTATTTATTTGACAGAGAGAGACAGTAAGAGAGGGAACACAAGCAGGAGAGTGGGAGAGAGAGAAGCAGGCTTCTTGCTGAGCAGAGAGTCTGGTGCGGGGCTTCATCCCAGGACCCTGAGATCATGACCTGAGCTGAAGGCAGAGGCTTAACTCAATGAGCCACCCAGGTGCCCCAAGAATTTGTTTTTTTTTTTAAATATTTTATTTATTTATTTGACAGAGAGAGAGGTCACAAGTAGGCAGAGAGGCAGGCAGAGAGAGAGGGAGAAACAGGCTCCCCACTGAGCAGAGAGCCCGATGTGGGGCTCGATCCCAAGACCCCAAGATCATGACCTGAGCCGAAGGCAGAGGCTTAAACCACTGAGCCACCCAGGCGCCCTAAGAATTTGTTATTTTTAAGTGAATCAATGAAAAAGCAATTTTAAATTTCTCAGTTCTAATTTCTTATACTTTAAATATTGATAGACATGATTTACATAAACAAAAGCTCTCCGAGGTCCTCAAGGATTTTTTTTTTTTTACATGTGGCCTAATAAGAAGAGGAGGAGGAAGAGATTTAAGAATTGGTGATCTATAGAATTTGGTTTTTGTTTTTAATGAAGGTCCTATCACACACAGGACAAACAAAAAGAGAAAGGAGATTAGTAGTAGGGCTGGTGGTGATGGGGGCATGGAGGAATGGGGGAGAAGTGGTGGTTAAAGGTGGTGCCTGAAGGGTACAGCTTTTCTTTTTGTGGTGATGAAAGTATTCTAAAATTGATTATAGTGGTGGTTGTTTCCAACTCCATGAATACAAAAAAACTATGGAATTCGGCACCTAGGTGGATCAGTCCTTAAGCCTCTGTCTTCAGCTCAGGTCATGATCCCAGAGTCCTGAAATCAAGCCCCGCATAGGGCTCCCTGCTCGTTGGGAAGCCTGCTTCTCCCTCTCCCACTCCCCCTGCTTGTATTCCTGCTCTCAGAGATGTTTCTCTCTCTGTCAAAAAATAAATAAATAAGATCTTAAAAAAAAAAAAGCACCAAACCTATAAATTATTTTTCAATAATGCCATTATCAAGAAAAATGAAGATGTAGTACTGGAGATTATGCGAAAATACAGCTTCTTGTCGTGGCTCCTGTGACCGTGATATTCCTCCCTGACCCCACTCCCAGAAACTGTAAAAACACATAGCATCTTTAGCCTAGAGGGCAGAAAGAATATATCCTGTGGCATCCCCATGAGACTGAGTGAAGACCTCAAGAAAATGTCTATGCTCCTCAGGGAGACTTAGGACAAGTAACGTGAGGACTTGGGTATGCACTGGTAAACCACCTGGCCAGTACTCCTGCAGAAGGACCTTTCTTCTCTGCCTCATCGCAACGCACACCCTCAATGGTCTCTGGAAGTGCCACTTGGTAGTCAAGACCCTTAGACAGATTCAAAAATATACAGCCATGTATGTCCGGACTACAAACTACAAAGTGGGGGGAAAAAAACCCAGTTTGCATAATAAACAGAACTTCTTGTCTTATATCCTAAACGATAAAATCACAAGGTTTTCTTGGACTACAGCTCTCAGGAAGAAACACTGATTCTTTCATGGAGTGTTTATGTTTTTACTTCCCTAGACAAATACTGTGAATCATTTTTAAATCTTAAACATTTTATGGGATAGATAGCATAACTTCGTCTGTTTATAGGCAGTCTCCTTTAAAATGCCGCCTTCAAGTTTGTCAACTTGGGACAACAAGCTCTGCCCTCTATCCATCCTCCCTCTACCCCATTCCCCCATATCACAAAATCCAGTTGTGTCATGGCCAGGATTCCCACTTACAGTTGTACATGTTACGACAGACACTAGACTTAAGGTGGAAAGGAAGAAAATGAAATCTAAGCATGTTGGAAGATGGGAAGATGGGGGGAAGCTAACGAAGTCTCAAATAGTTGGGTGAGTTGAGGTAGTACATTAGAGGGTGCTTGGCACATCATAATCATTATAGATTTATGGAGATTTTATGAATTTGCATAGATTTACATATGTGAAATTATAACAACTTTCTGGCATATGGCAATTTACTAGGTCATTGTTATGTAATGAGGAAAAGGAGACGGGTTGGGGGGGTGGGGGGCTCCATCTCTCCTAAATTGCTCTCAGCCTTCCCTCTGCTCCTTCCTGCTTGTCCTGATACTTCACTGCTGTGGGGGATATTGTCTCCTTTCTGCAAGGATGGACCAGATCTCCAAATGCGACAGGGCTTCTGTCACAGCTGTCAGGCTAACTCTACCCTAAACTATAGGCTGAGAAGGAAAACGTTCTGAGGAAGAAAACAACAGTTGGCAGGAAGGACAAGGGGAGGGGAGAAAAGCCTGCCATTGTGGTTTTTTGTTGTTGTTGTTTATTATTATTATTTTTTATTTGTTTATTTTCAGCTTAAGTGTTCATTGTTTTTGCACCACACCCAGTGCTCCATGCAGTACGTGCCCTCCCTATTACCCACCACCTGGTTCCTCAACCTCCCACCCCCCCCCACCCCACCCCCCCAGCCCCTTCAAAACCCTCTGGTTGTTTTTCAGAGTGCATAGTCTCTCATGGTTCATCTCCCCTTCCAGTTTCCCTCAACTCCCTCTCATTGTGTTTTTGAGCCAAACTGTCAGGACACAAATGAAAATCAGAATCCTAAAAATTGAGGGCTGATCCAGATCTTATTTCCAAATATCTGCCTCACCCACGACTTAGTGGTTGCCTGGTGTGCGGCTCTACGAAACAGAGAGCTTTTGCATTTCTCTCTCTTTGGGAAGTAATTATAAATTCTTCTTCTTATTTAACTTCCAGTCTTATTCCCCATACCCCATAACTGTTAATTGTTTGGCTCACTTCTTTTCCACAGATGATATCAAACACAATACCTGAAAGAGACATTTTGCTCCAGATGTATTTGTTGAATTAATGATGGGTGAGAACAGTTGGAATTGCTCTTCGGCAGGTGTCCCAAAGCTGTCCTTTTGATCACCAGGCAAATCCCTCCTTCCTCTGTGTTCCCAAGCTCTTCTCTCCATCACAGTTATCATTCCATCATAAATATTTATTATTCAGTTGTGTTGATGTCTAATACCTGATCGTACTCTAGACCAAAAGAATTTTAAAATTCTGAATTTAAAACTCAACAGGAAGTCCAGGCATGAGTAAGTTTTAAGACAATTCATGGGTGATTCTAGTGTGCAGGCACTGTTACAGTTTTCTAGGAGCCATTTCAGATAGAGGAAATATTTTTATCCATCACTGTACCTAGAAGCACCAGCCCAGTGCCCAGAATTAAGAAGGTCCTCACTTCTTTGTTCCATTCAATCCAGTTACTACCTAATTAGCATTTGATTGAAGATCAGTTTACCATCACTAGGGATGGACAATACTAGGCTAGAAGAGGACTCCTCAGTCTATTCCCTTTATACAACAATTTCATGATGTGGTCAACAAATCTCACATGGCCTCTTAGTATTTTCATATTTATGAAATAAGGGGCTAGACCAAGTAAGTGTTAAGTATCCCCAGCCTTAGAGTTTTACACACTAACTAGATATGAGCTATTTTGGTATGTGGTACCACAGAAAGAGAAATCAAGGGGGAGCGGGCTATGGACATTGGGGAGGGGAGGCGAACCATAAGAGACTATGGACTCTGAAAAACAACCTGAGGGTTTTGAAGGGTCAGGGGTGGGAGGTTGGGGGAACAGGTGGTGGGTGATGGGGAGGGCACGTTTTGCATGGAGCACTGGGTGTTGTGCAAAAAGAATGAATACTGTTACGCTGAAAAAATTAATAAAAAGGGAAAAAAAAAAAAGATTTAGTATTCTTTACAAGTTCAACCCTATCTTATTTAAACTCCCAGTAACCTTACAAAGTAGGCTTTGTTCCTATATCGAAGATAAGGAAACTGAAGTATAATATTTGGTGACTTTGTACCCAAGTTTTAACCCAAACATGTCCAACTCACGAACCCAATCTCCTCCCTCATCACACAGAGCCATGGTATGAGAGAAATGACCTATGTAAGCCCAGTGCTCTGGTGATGCTATCAAATGAATGAATAGTGGCTACACTGATGGAAAACAACGTCCATTCTCTGCTTTCAAGATAGGACACAACTGAAGACCAAACCACATTGGATACAGTATTATAACTAAATATCACTTTTTTCATTTTTATTTCATTGCCATTTCTATATTCAATATATATATCCTATATTCAATATATATATATTGAAATCTACCGTTAAGCTTTAAAAGTTCTTTCTAATAATGTATGAAGAATAAAAAAATTAAATCTTTCCCCACTTGGGAAAGATCTTAGGGCTAGTAACTCTATGGACACCTAGGTTCACTCCCCCCCCCAAATCATTCCATTATTCAGTCCAGGAATGACTTTGGCTATGGGGTCTATAACCTTGAAACTAAAATGGTTACTTATGTTCATTAAAGTTTTTAAGCTCTAAAATCCCGAAGAAAGGGTTTTAGTAAGTAAAGATCAATCAAAAAACCAATCAGCAGATCTTAGCCTTTTTCACTTATGAGACACTCCTAAATATTAAAAAAAAAAAAAGGAAGTATCCCTTCTGAAAGGAGTTGTACTTTTAACATCTTACTGAGAAATTCACAGTGATGAAAATCCACAATATTTTTAGCAATATTTTGAAATTATTTTGTATCTTGTTTCTTATATAATATGTACATACACCTGAAAAAGCAATCATTCACATACACGTGAGAAAAATCAGATCAGAAAATATAGATGGGGTCATTTGTGAATGACCTTGGATGAATGCTATGGAGAATGGTAGGCAACCAAGCCTGAAGAAGCCAAGAGAGGTTTTTAAGCAAAGTGACAGGATCAGATTGATTAAAAATGTCTGTTAACTGTGCAGGACAAATGGATTGTGGAAAGACCAGCCCAGGAAATCAATTAGGAGGCAGGAAATGTCAGCAACATAGATGCTATGACATCTGTGAACTAAATGCTGCTAAACATGAAGAAAATTTGACAGAGGATAATGGAGATTCCAGGATGTTTCCAGATTTGGAGACTATATAGACGATCAAATCATGAAACAAAATAAGGAATACAAAAAGAAGAAGTGTTTTGCGTGGTTGGGTTTGGGTAGGGGAAGTTGCAGGGTGAAACTGGAATGAATGGGAATTTTGGAAGACATTAGACCCCAGTTGTTAATGATTATAGTTTAGGATTCCCATGGGTCTGAAAAACCAAGTTCTACCAATTGCTGACTATGTAAACTTGGACAAAATCTTTAACTATAATGAATTTGTTCGCTCATTTAAAAATAGGGATAGTGATAATATATCACAATATGAATAAAATGATATAACATATACTTAACGCTTAGAGATGTGCTGGTGGGTAATGATCTCATGATCAACGGTAAGTGCAATTACTATTATGTAGATTTTCAAACCATCAGAAATGTTTGGGAGTTGAAGCCATGCAAGTTACATAAGAGAAACAATTTTCCACCCCGAGATATAGGAAAGAAAAAAAAATCAGGGCAGGATTCTATGGATGTCAAGACAAATGACAGGGAAAAGTTAGAGAACTAGGAGAGGCTGGTGAACCGAAGCCAACAAGGTAGAGTTCTAACAAGCAAGGGAAAAGCTGAATATCATTTCAATTTTCAATGAGTGTTAGAAAAGGATTAAAAAAAAAAAAATCAACCCTGGATTTGTCCCCTTCCAGGTGAAGGCAGTCATTATCTCTCAGATTTACCCTATAGTATATGTATATTCTTGACCTAAATGAACACATCCTGGCTCCACCCAGAGAGTATTAGTTATAATAATTAAAATTTTTTAAAATGTTGATATAGTTGGTATATAGGTCTACTAAGTCAATGCTTCTTAGCCATTCCAGTTTATGGATTACTTTACTAACATCACAAAACTATATGGATGCTTTCCAGGTATACATCATAGTAACTATTCTCTTGGTAACCTTTGCTGAGAATATATGTGAAAAAATGACTTCAGAAACACTTCAAAATACTACAACAAAAACTTATAATGTACTATATGCTGGCTAACTAAACATAATTCCAAAAAAAAAAAAAAAGAAAAGAAAAGAAACACTTCAAAGTAAATTCCTATTTTATCAGTCACAAAGGTACACAATAGTTTTTCGGAGATTCTTCAGTCTACAAACAATACTACAAGAGCATTAACTCTGCAAGTACATGGAGCTGGATTCCCAGCTTAGGTCTAAGTCCTAGACACCGGGCCACACTATGGCTCTCATGGGTCCTGAACACTTTTGCCTTTGTGGATCCTTTCCTCTCTAAAACATTAGGATGTATATTTTATAATTGTATTAGTATACAGAAAAATATATTATCATATGTTAAAATATTATCTTTGATCTAAAGGTTCATTTTTTCCCTTCTGATTTTAAAAGAAATGAAAATGTTTCCGTTGTGGGTCCTCAGCACTTTCCCTAATAGAGAAGCCAGTGATGATGCCTTCAGTGATGTAAGAACCTTCAGTGTCCTGTATATAGCAAGTACTCATTAATTGTTCGGTTGTTTGTCAGTAACTCAAATGACAGTCCTATTTTTCTCCCAGTGTCAATCCATGGTCTAAAAAGGCATCTTTTTTCAGTCTTTGAAATGCAGGTTTGAGAGTCATTCCCCACCCTGCCAGTCGTCTCCCACGATTCCTAGGTGTACTGATGGTTTCCACACCATAATTCAACAGGATGAAAAACCAGGATGGGAAATTCAAGAAGAGAATTTCTAACTTCCAGAGAAAGTATTATATGTTCATTTGCCATCCTCTGAGACCAGTTAGTACTACACCCCTTGGTCTCACATGCATCCTGTCTAAATTCATAGCGAACTATTGACACAGCCCATCCATAGATGCATTTTTGACTTTAAGAGAAATCTCTCTCTAGAAGTAGTGGGAAGGAGAGCTGGAATGTGAACTGCCGAGATGCAGGAGACCGGAGAGGAGCAGAAGATGATGAAGCAGCTGTGGAGATGCCCAGACATTGGCAGGGCAAGCTCTGCAAGACGTGGTACAAACCTGATCAGAGGGACGGGTGGGAAGCGATCAGCCTGGGATGGTTCCTGAGCACCAGTTAGCTATGTGTAGCCACTTACAGCCTTCAGCTTCAAATTCACCCCAAGCCGGCTCTGCGAAATGAATGTGGTCCCTTTAAATACTTTTCCTTTGCCAGCTGGCACAGTGTTAAGGTTTGTCAGTAGAGGGCACAGGAGGAAAGGGTTTTGCTTCCCGGTTCTTGTGACGTGTGTGTGTCTTTTTCCAGCACCTGCTCCTGTGTCACGCAGTTTCCCTGTGGCTGGCGGCCAGCAGCTTCCCCAGCCACCCCACTCAGAAGATTTGGCAGCAGAATGCCTACAGTGAGACACCTCCCTGAGAACAGCTCTTCTTGGCCCCTTGGAGGGCTGATTTCTGGCAAGTTCCACCAGCACTGCACCACAGTGACTTCTCTGCCATTGAGTGAACTGGGTTTGCCCCCTCTGACAAAGTCTGGGTCTCGCGCTGGAAGGGCTGGGCTTTCCTTGTGCACTCTGCCTCAGCCTGGGGGCAGTGGTTGCTTCTGATATCTGCTCTCCTAGATTCACAGCAATTTTTTTTTTTTTTTAAGATTTTATTTATTCACAAGTAGGCAGAGAGGCAGGCAGAGAGAGAGGAGGAAGCAGGCTCCCTGCAGAGCAGAGAGCCCAATGCAGGGCTCAATCCTAGGACCCTGAGATCATGACCTGAGCCGAAGGCAGCGGCTTAATCCACTGAGCCACCCAGGCTCCCCAAAACAGCAATTCTTTTTTCTTCTTCCAAGCCTACCTCTCAATACATCGATCCCCTTTTATAGTTAATAGTTTTTATGTTCAACTTCTCCATCATTCCACTCTTTCCTGACTCAGGCTAGGTTGATATACTTCGTTTCATACGAATTCATAAAGATTGTGATATTATTAATAAGTAGGAAAAAAAGAAGAGGAAAAGTTTGAAAGGAAAATATTTTGCTGTTTTGTACATGTTAAAGTAAGTCTCTTGACAAACATTCAGGAAATAGAGAAGAACAGGCTTTTATGTTATTTGGTGTTTTCCAAAATATATATGTCCTAACACTACCCACTGAGATATCTATTGGGATGTAGAACTAACTTGGCACTCAGACAGGTATATATATATATATATATATATATATATATATATATATATATATATTTTAAATTTCCACAGATGGTTCTCGTGTGCAATTGCAATATTTGACTGTATAGGGACTGATTAAGAAAATGGTTCTTATAGTTAATTTAATCTGGGTTTGAATCTCAGTTTTGGGGATGCCTGGGTGGCTCAGTCAGTTAAGTGTCTGCCTTCAGCTCAGGTCATGATTCCAGAGTCCCAGGATTGAGCCCCTCATTGGGCTCTCTGCTCAGCATGGAGTCTGCTTCTTTCTCTGCTTCTTTCCCCTTGTGTGTGTCTCTCTCAAATAAAATCTTTTAAAAAATAAATAAATCCCAGCTTTGCTTTTTTTATTAGCAGTGACTGAACAACAATGAGCCTCTTCTGCAAAATGTGGCTAATAATATTTAGCTATTTAAATTTTAAGGATTAAATTCGATAACATGTATTTAGCATAGTTTTGGCACATTATAATATTTCAGTAAATGATAGGAGTGATTATTCTTTTAATATATCCAGAATTGATTTTATTTTTGTACATTCCACTTACCCACACCTCCACACCTGATATACCATACATTATGTCCTTATTCTACAATTCACCTCTCTAGAAAGTAAACTCCAAGAAAGTGGGGAATTTGTTCTAATCATAGTCGCTTTAGGACCAATGTAGGTATTCTGCAAGTATTAGTTGTGTCAATAAATGATGCAAATGTGAGCAAGACCAGAAACAGTTGCCCTGAAAGAGCAAGAGGGAAGTGAATTTACAACAGAGCCAATATTTGAAAAGTAGGAGGAAGATGAGCAATGACATTGTAGGGGAAGAAAAACCGTTTTCTCTACTCTCTTAGTTTCTTTTAATAAGATCTGTGAATTAAACTGATAAAGAACAGATTAACAGAAGGCATACAACTTCTGTCTGATGTTATTTTTACACGAACACATAAAAAATAAGTGGAGACCAGAAGAGGCATTTAGACCTGGGCCCTTGTATTCCATTTTAACAAAGGGTGATAAATTGTGTAGTTTTAACTATGTGGGGAGAACTAATGCAAGATAAGGGTTACTTAGTAAAGTTTTGTTTATTCAGACTTTACCTCCAGTGGTGAAGGCTATTGTTCCCTTCTTGGTATGAGAGAGGGAAACACCTTCATAAAGGGATATTTATGCCTGCTTTCACGCAGATGGAGGGAAGATAAAGAGCTCTCCGGCTTCCGCTCTTTCTCAGTTGTCTTCAGCTCAAAATATTTCTTATGCCAACATAACATATTCTGATCCCTTTCAACATTAAGAAGGACAAATCAGAGAGGCAAGAAGAGAATCAGAGGAGGGTAGAGCAAGAAGCCAGTGAAATAATGTGAGAGAATAACCAGGGGGCTGTAATGAAAGTAAAGGCGGTACACCTCTGGGGTTCTGAGAGCCTGACTAGTAAAATCACTATGTAATTCTAACAAGCACAACATTGTCAAAACTAAGAAAAAGAAAAGATTTCACTCTAGCTCACTGATGGTCCAAAGGCATCCATAGGATGAAATGGTGCACATGGGAACCATGAATCTGCTCAAAGAAACAAAATTTACTTGTACAGCATAATCCTAGACCTCTGAGGATTCGGAGTGACTCAAGCCTCAATCCCAACCAACTCAGGTGTCCAAACCCTCTGAATATCAATGTCATAAAGATAGTTATCTCCAAGTGTGATCAGTTGAAACCGTGAACTATTAAAATAAGTTCTTAAGTCATCAAGTTTATTGTTCGAAAAACTGGCTCAAAAATAACTTTTATAATTTGGTTTCTTGTGTACTTTTACTACTAGGAAAGCATTCTTGTCCAAGAATAGAAATATTTTTAGATTTTAAAAGCAGTATGTTGGATTCTGGTTTAACTCAGGGCATTGTGAGTTTGGTCACTGTGAGTCTATCTATCTAGATCTGACCACTTCCGGGACACTTGGAGAACTTCACTTGTGGATGGAAAAGCTAAGCTTCAAAGCCCAGTCCAAGATGACTTTAGGAAATAAAACATCCTCATGAGATCACCTGATGGTCATCCTGCCCACCTGCCTAGTCATCTCCCCTCTATTTTGCTATATTAAAGCAAAATTAGGTTTTTTCCTTTAGCGGGAAAAAGACAATAAAGCATATCATAGAAGTGGTACAGACTGAGAAAGTTAATGCAGCATGCAAATTATTTTCTTCCTGAAAGTTCATGGGGCAAGAACAGGAAAGACACAAGTGGTAGCCTATTGTGAGGTTATAGTCAAAGGCAGACTTCGAGGAAGGACCATGAAGAAAGTGAGATTTGCTCATTATAAGGCAGAGGGGACAAATGCAACAATTACCCACATGATGAATAAATAAGATGAAAATTATAATCCAGTATTCAGAAGCAGGGGCTGATCTCCAAGAAGACAGCCCTCTGTTCCTTTAGAATAGGAAAGAAGGGGTAAGAACAAGTGCAGTTATAAATAAGTCTACAGAAGAATAGAAGTTGGAAGAGTCCGTACTTCAAGGACTCCATTTTTTTCTAAGAAATAGTCTAAGAGTGAGAGGGTTGGGGGAAGAGCTTGCAGATATTGGTGAAAGTTTGGAATAACCAAGAAAGCAAATGGGAAAGAAGAGGACTAGAAACAAGAGGTCACACAAAGGCTGGAAACTATTTTTAGTGGTGCAACTACCTGGCAGCCAGGATCAGAAGTGAAGACAGCAGATGACTGGTTAATACAAATTAGTTTGGTCCAAACTGCAGCAAAGATAGAAGGATGAAAAGCCAAGGAGAGCTTTTGTTGAGAGAGTCATTAATGTTATGGAATTTAGGTTTGGAGCTGAGAAGGGAAATATGTAAATCATAAGCATATTTGCAAAGAAGGAAAAATGGAGGGGCAAAAAAGTATACAAATTTAAAAACTAGCAAGATGAGGGGTGATAAAGCAAGGAAAGTGTATAAAAAAGGAAGATGAAGGTGGAAGTATGGATTAGAACATTAAAAGGATCTATAGAGCCAATCCTAGGGTCTCATATGAGTCAATTAAACTTCTTAGAAGGTGGAATAGTAGGAGGATCCTAAGATCACCTCATCCCATGGGTACACATATACAACACCCACATCAGAAATGACTCAAAAAGTCTGGCATTACAGACTCCCCCACAGCTAAACGCAGAGAAGAGGCCACATTGAAAAGGACAGGAAGGGAGATACAATCAGGAAACCAACTGACCCATGAGACTATCTGTGGGAGGGAGGCACACTATAGGGAGGGAGAAGAAAAAGGACAGATCCCACACCAGGCACCCTAAGCATGGGGGCCCTGCATGGGAAACCCAACAACATTTGGCTTTGAAAGGTACAGGGGCTTAACTTTACAAGTTCTTACTATCAAGGGTGTTTAACACCTGGAACTTTAAAACTCAGCAGGGTTGGCTCTAGTAGAGCCTGAAGGTGATAGAAAACTGAGTCCCCACCTTTAAAGGCACAACATAACAAACAGTCCCACTGAGATACAGAGTAGAAGCAGCAGTTTGAAAAATGCCTGGGGTATATGGGAAACAAATGCAGTTACATACAAGGGAAACCCCCTAAGACAATAAGCTTATTTTTCAGCAGAAAATTTGCAGGCCAGAAGTGGCATGATATATTTAAAGTGCTGAAAGGGAAAAATCCACAACCAAGAATACGTTATCCAACAAGGCTATCATTCAAAATAGAAAGAGATAGGATTTCCCAGACCAAAAAAGTTAAAGGAATTCATTACCACTAAACCAGCCATACAAGAAATGTTAAAAGGGACCCTCTGAATGGAAAGGAAAAACCATAACCAAGAGTAAGAAAAGAGGAAGTGCAAAACAGTAAAATTAAGCATATCTATAAAATCAGTGAAGAGATTCACAAAATAAAAGGATCTAAAGTATGATATCATACACCTGAAACATAGACGTGAGAGGACTAAAAAATTAGTGCTTTTAGAATAGGTGCAAACTTAAGCAACCATCAGCTTAATATAGACTGCTTTATGCATGTTATATGTAAGACTAATGATAATCTAAAATTTAAAAAATGGTAAAAGATATGCAAATAATAAAGAGAAAGGAATCCGAGTGTTCACTGAAGAAAGTCAGCAAACCATGAGAGAGCAGGAGAAGAAAGGAATAGAGAAGAACTACAAAAATGATAAAACAAGTAACTAAATAACAATATGTATATACCTATCAATAATTACTTTGAATGTAAATGGACTAAAAGATCCAATCAAAAGACACATGGTGACTGAATAGATGAAAAAAAAAGCAAGACCCTTCCATATGCTGTCTAGAAGAGAATTGTTTCAGACATAAAGACACATGCAGTTTGGAAGTGAAAGGATGAAGAAGAATTTATCATGCAAAAGGATGTGAAAAGAAAGCCAGAGTAACAATACCTATATCAGGCAAAATCGACTTTAAAACAAAGACTGTAATAAGAGACAAAGAAGGACACTACATAATCATACAGGGAACTATGTAACAAGAAGATATAGCAATTATAAACCCTAATGTACCCAACATAGGAGCACCAAAAAACATAAAGCAGTTTTTAACAAACATAAAGGAAGTAATCAATTGTAATACTATCACGTAGGGGACTTTAACACCCCACTTACATCAATGGGTAGATCATCCAAACTGAAAATCAACAAAGTAACAGTGGCTTTGAATGACACATTGGACCAGATGAATCTAACAGATATATTCAGAACACTGTATCCTAAAACAGCAGAATGCACAATTTTTTCAAGGGCATGTGGAACATTCTCCGGAAAAGATCACATATTAGGCCCCAGATCAAATCTCAACGAATTAAAAAAGATTGAAGTGATACCATGCATCTTTTTCTGACCACAGAGCTATGAAACTAGAAATCAACTACAAAAAAAAAAAAAAAATTTCTTTTTTTAAAGAACACAACTATATGGAGATTCAATAAAATCCTACTAAATAAGAAATGGGTCAACCAACAAATCAAGGAGAAAAAATTGTTTTAAAAATGCATAGAGGCAATGAAAACACAACAGTCCAAAATCTTTGGGATGCAGTAAAAACTGTTCTAACAGGGAATTTTATAGCAATACAGACCTACCTCAACAAGCATGGGAAATGGGGCGCCTGGCTGGATCAGTTGTTAAGTGTCTGCCTTTGGCTCAGGTCATGATCTCAGGGTCGTGGGATCGAGCCCTGCCCTGCATCTGGCTCCCCGATCAGCGGGAAGCCTGCTTCTCCCTCTCCCACTCCCCGTGCTTGTGTTCCCTCTCTTGCTGTGTCTTCTTTCAAATAAATAAATAATTAAAAATCTTAAAAAAAAAAAAAAAGAAGCATAGAAAATCTCATAAACAACCTAACCTTACACCTCAAGGGTCTAGAAAAAGAACAATAAACAAGCTCAAAATCAGCAGAAGGAAGGAAATAATAAAGATTAGAGTAGAAATAAATGTAATAGAAAATAAAAAACAATGGAACAGATCAAGAAACCAAGAGCTGATTCTTTGCAAAGATCAACAAAATTGAAAAACCTTTAGTGTGACTCATTAAAAAAAAAAGGAAGAAAAGAAAAGAGGACTCCAATAAACAAAATCAGAAATGAAAGGGGAGAAATAACAACTGATACCACAGAAATATAAACAATTATAAGAATACTGTGAAAAATTATATGTCAATATTGAACAACCTAGAAAAAATGGATAAATTCCTAGAAACATATAATCTCCCAAAACTGAATCAGGAACAAGTAGAAAATTTGAACATACTGATTACCAGCAATGACCAATGTGTCAGTAGACAAAAAACTCCCAACAAACAAAATTCTAGGACCAGTTGGCTTCACAAGTGAATACTATTAAACATTTAAAGAAGAATAATACCTTGTCTTCTTAGACTATTCCAAAAAATAGAAGAGGGGGGGAAACTTCCAAATTCATTCTATAAGGCCCACATTACCCTCATACCAAGACCAGATAAAGACAGTACAAAAAAGACACTAGAGGCTGATATCTCTGATGAACTTAGATGCAAAAATCCTCAACAATATACTAGCCAACCAAATCCAATAACTGCGTGTTGGCTCAGTCAGTTAAGCATCTGCCTTCAGCTGAGGTCATTCCCAGCGTTCTGGGAATCAAGCCTGGAATCAGCCTCTCTGCTCAGTGGGGAGCCAACTTCTCCCTTTCCCTCTCCCTCTGCCTCTGCCACCACTCTCCCTGCTTGTGCGCTCTTGCTCTCTCTCTATCAAATAAATAAAATAAAATAATAAAATAAAGTCATAAAGAAAAGCACCTCATTCACCTCAATGAAGTGGGATTTATTTATTCCTGCAATGCAAGCATGATTCAATATTTGCAAATCAGTCAACATGATACATCATGTCAATAAAAGGATAAACAACATATGATCATTTCAATAGATGTAGAAAAAGCATTTGACAAAGTACAACATCCATTCATGATAAAACTCTCAACAAAGTAAGTTTAGAGGGAACATATCTCAATGTAATAAAGGCTATATATGAAAAACCCACAGCTAACATCATATTCAATGGAGGAAAAACTTTCCCCCTAGCATCAAGAACAAGGATGTCCACACTCACCAATTTCATTCAACATAGTACTGGAAGTCCTAGTCACAGCAATCAGACAACAAAAAGATAGAAAAGACACCCAAATTGGTAAGGAAGAAGTAAAATTTCCACTATTTGCAGATGACATGATACCATATATAGAAAACCCTAAAGACTCCACCAAGAAACTGCTAGAACTGATGAATGAATTCGGTAAGGTCATAGGATGCAAAACCAATGTACAGAAATCCATCACATTTCCATAAACTAATAATAAAGCAAAAGGAAGAGAAATTAAGAAAGTAATCCCATTTATAATTGCACCAAAAATAATTTTAAAAACCTAGGAATAACTTAACCAAGAAGATGAAAGACCTGTACTCTGAAAACTTTAAAACACTGATGAAAGAAATTGAAGATGACACAAATAAATAGAAAGATACTGGATAATCATTGATTGGAAGAACAAATATTATTAAAATGTCTATACTACCCAAAGCAATCTACAGATTTAATACAATCCATATCAAAATACCAACAGCCTTTTTCACAGAATTAGAATAAATAATCGTAAAATTTGTATGGAACCACGAAAGACTCCAAGTAGTCAAAAATCTTGAAAACAAAGCTGGAGGTATTATAATTCCAGAGATCCAGTTATAATACAAAGCTGTAGTAATCAAAACTGTATGGTACTGGCATAAAAATCGACAGAGATCAATAGAACAGAACAGAAAGCCCACAAAAAAACCCCAATTATTTGGCCAATTAATCTTCAACAAAAGAGGCAAGAATATGGAATGGAAAAGATATCTCTTAAATGGTGTTGGAAAAATTGGATAGTCACATGTAGAAGAATGAAACTGGACCACTTTCTTAAACCATGCACAAAAATAAATTCAAAATGAATCAAAGACATAAATGTAAGACGGGAATCCATCAAAATCCTAGAGTAGAACATGGGCAGCAACCTCTTTGACCTGGGCTGCAGCAACTTCTTGCTAGACACATCTCCAAAGGCACAGGAAACAAAAGCCAAAATGAACTATTGGGACTTCATCAGAATAAAAAGCTTTTGTACAGCAAAGGAAACAATCGACAAAACTAAAAGGGAACCTGCAGAATGGGAGAAGATCTTTGCAAAGGACACATCAGATAAAGGACTAGTGTCCAAAAATCTATAAAGAACTTATCAAACTCAACACTCAAAAAACAAAAAACAAACAAAAGAACAGTCAAGAAATGGGCAGAAGACATGAACAGACATTTCTCCAAAGACATACAAATAGCTAACAGACCCACAAAAAATGCTCAGTATCACTCGGCATCAGGGAAATACAAATCAAAACCACAATGAGAAAAACAAAAACAAAAAACAAAAACAACACAATGAGATACCACATCACACTGGTCAAAATGGCTAAAATTAACAACTCAGGAAACAACAGATAATGGTGAGGAACCCTCTTACACCGTTGTGGGGAATGCAGCCACTGTGCAAAACAGTGTGGAGATTCCTCAAAAAATTAAAAATAGAACTACCCTACAATCCATTATTCATACTACTAGGTATTTACCCCCCAAATACAAAAACACTCATTTCACTCATTTGAAAGGATATATGCACCCCTATGTTTATTGCAGCATTATTTATAATATCCAAATTATAGAGACAGCTCAAGTGTCCATCAATAGATGAACGGATAAAGAAGGTGTGAGATACACACACACACACACACAAAATGGAATATTACAATGGAATGGAATACAATGGAATATTAAGCAGCCATAAAAAAGAATAAAGTCCTGATGTTTACAATGACATGGATGAAAATAGAGAGTATAGTGCTAAGCAAAATAAGTCAGAGAAGGAAAAATACCACATGATTTCACCCCTGTGTGGAATTAAGAAACAAAACAAGGGACACCTGGGTGGCTCAGTTGGTTAAGCAGCTGCCTTCGGCTCAGATCATGATCCCAGCGTCCTGGGATCGAGTCCCACATCAGGCTCCTTGCTCAGCGGGGAACCTGCTTCTCCCTCTGACTCTGCCTGCCACTCTGTCTGCCTGTGATCCCTCTCTCTCTCTCTCTCTGACAAATAAAAAAAAAAAGAAAGAAAGAAACAAAACAAATGAACAAAGGAAACAAAATGAGACAGACCAAGAAAGACTCATCACTACAGAGAACGAACTGGGGGTTACCAGAGGGGACGTGGGTTGGGGATGGGTGAATTAGGTGATGGGAATTAAGAGTATACTTATCACGATGAACACTGTGTCATGTACAGAATTTTTGAATCACTATGTTGTACACCTGAAATGAACATAGTAATGTTAACTATACTGGAATTAAATGGTTTTTTAAAAAGAATTTTACTTATAAAAAATCAATAAACTAGAGACTGAGAGAAAGAAACAATCGAGATGGGCATGTTAAGCTAGGTACATGAGTCAGGCTGTCTGTAAAGACATGCAGCTCTGAATCATAGAGGAAGTTTGGCCGCTGGTTTCTCACCTCCACAGACACTAAGGAGGGGTTGCCTTTTTCTACCATTTGGTGACTGCCTGGTTTAATCTTCTGCAAATGCCAGTATCTTTTTTATTTGTTTCTATCTCTTTTGAGGATATTCAGTCATTCAACAACTACTTATTCAGCTTCACCACGTGTCAAGAACTGTTCTGAGCCCCGGGACACAATGAACAAAACAGATGAAAATCTCCGCTCATTGGAGCTAACACGCTAATGAGGAAATTATCACCTATTGTGGTAATTACTCCTCTTACCTCACCACCAGCCCCCTTGTTTGTTAACGCTTTGGCTTCTTTTCCTCTGGCCAAATCAAACCAGTATCTGGTAAAGATTGGTTCCTCAAACATTTGTTGAACTGATAAATGGTGACTCCAAAGGAATGGTTACAAGCATAGAGCACTTTCAGTATGTATATAATGGATTTAGTGAAGCTTTCCCCTTGGTCCATAGGCAAAATTAACACCTCCCTCCCTCTGTAGTCTCAAACTTTTATTTCGGTTGCTAGCCCAGCCCAACTGCAGGAATATTTGATTTAGTTTATACCTCTGTCTCCATCAGATTAGAAATATCTTCTAATAAAGAAACTAACTGAAGTACCACTGGATTCACCAGCACGAAGACTCAAAAATTCTTTCAGTTCACTTCAATGTTGATTTTCCTTCTATTTCGTTGCCAGGATAATCTCTCTATCCACAGAGTAGAGACTACAGCTAGGAAATTAGGGCAGACCCTGAGCTCAAGCTTCAAGCAACTCATGTTCCCATCTGAGGTTTCCATGTTGCCAACCTTTGAGTCCTAATTAATAAATACACTGTTAAGATTCCTTTTAGCCCTAAAATTCTAAGCACTGAATAGATGTGAGCTAACAAAATATGGCACTCTTAAGTAGGAAAAATACTGTTTGTTAATCTTCAAGAGAACACATTTATGTAAATCCTATCTGATCTCTTTTTAGGTATTTAATCCTTTTAAAAATTATTTTTAGTGGGACTTGAGGTTCAAAGGTACAACCTGTCCAAGGTCAAAGGGTTGCTCACTCTTTATCCAACATTTGAACCCCAATCTATTTGACTCCAAGACCAATGTTTTGCCCCTGTAGTAGGAAACATATTTATAGAAACCCAGTTTCATCATCCCTTCTTTTTTATAACAGGACACAATAGAAGAATTGTCATATGGTAACAGTATGAAATTATCACTATAATATTATCCTAAGTATTTTTTCCTGACTCCTGCCCCATCCACTTATTGGAAGTTATATGTGCTAGAGACATTTTAAAATTCTTTAAATTGTGCTATTGAGAATGAACACAGTTCCTACTCATCAAGGACATTTGAGCGAGCATTATATCCTTCCCCACCTAATGCCTCCACAAACTCCCTCATAAACCCAAATTATGTTGTAAAACAATCTGCCTTTGGCCACAAGATTTGCAGCCATGGAGCAACGGTAGCTGAGGAAATTCTCTAGGCTCTGAAAGGAAAAGCAGCTCTTGGGACCCTTGCCTTGGGAGCAGACATATAAGAAGTCATTACTCTGAAACTGCCAATGCTATAGACATTTCGTGTTGAGGGCACGTGAAGTAGAGCTGCCCAAGGAGCCCCCAGATATGGTTGTCCCAACCTATTTGAGTCTTCCTAGTGAGTGCCACACATGGGAGTACAAGAACCTTCAGAGGATTTCAGCCCCAGCCCTCAAGCTGCCCCAGGCAACACCCCAGAGAGCAGGCACCAGCAATGCACACATTGCAGATTTGAGATTAAACGCAATACAAAACCAGTAAATCCTTGGCACGGTTTGTTACGTAGCCATGCTCATTAATACTCCTGCCTCCAAACAGACACGGCTGCACCATATCCAAAGAATTTTTTTCTAGAATATAATCACCTGAGGCACCTTCATTGCAAAGATATTCCCAGGCATCCAAAGTTCTTCTGCTCTAATCTTGATTCCTGAATACTTTGGGGACCCATTCACTGCCCCTTAGTGGTCAACCAGCCACACTTAACTCCAGAATCTCTCCTACCCGGTCCTCTTCAGAAGCCATTACCACAACATGTGCATGAGAGGTATTTGCTATCCTTAAGGTCTAACCAACCACCTCATCTCCACTACTCAACCTCAGTGGGTATTCCAGTTTTGGAGGACAGTTCAAACATGCTCTTATCAAAGCACCCAATAGTCCAGACAGATTTTCTACTACTGTACCTCCAAAATCAAGTATCACTGGTTCACCTAATCAGGCTTCATTGTCTTTTCAGGGGAAAACATTGTTTTGCCCCCATGCAGACCTCTTGCTTACACCAACATTGGTGACCACTTGATCCATCCTCTACCAATCTCCTAGATCCCCATTCCTCCAGGACCTGTTGTCACTCAGCCAATTTAGGGACAAAACGTCTCATGTCCCTACTTGCCTTCACTGCCAAAATTTAGAACAAGCAACTTATGCATGTTTCCACTTCATTGTTCATTCCCTCTTTACCTCTTAAAGTGGAAGACAGTTCAAAGGGCACAGCTAGGCAGAGAGAGGTGAGGCTTAGGCTAAGTGCCTGGACAGCCACCCAAACACCGCTTCAGGGAATGTGTTATTTCTTGAAGCCCTCACAATCTGAAAGTTAGATCTTTGCTTATGCATCCAAACATCGTATCTTTCCAGAACAGGGTTGATAGGGATCCACAGTTAGGGTCGTGGTGATTCAACTAATTCTGATATGTAAACTGGAATTCTAATAGCATAATTGATAGTAAGAAATTATACCTGCTTTGTGAACCAGAATGCTTGTGCCCACAAGATTTACTATTGCTTTTTCTCTCAATTAGCAACAGGAGTCAGTAAAATAAGATAAAATCAGAGAGGGAGACAAACCATAAGAAACTTTTTTTTTTTAAGATTTTATTTATTTATTTGAAAGAGAGAGAAAGAGAACATGAGCAGGGGGTATGGGGCAGAGGGAGAAGCAGACTCCTCAATGAGCAGGGAGCCTATGTGGGACTTGATCCCAGGACCCTAAGATCATGACCTGAGCCCAAGGCAGACTCTTAACCAACTAAGCCACCCAGGCGTGTGCCTCCCATGAGAGACTCTTAACTCTAGGAACCAAACTGTTGGTTGCTGGAGGGGAGGAGGGTGAAGGATGGGGTAATTGGGTGATGGGCATTAAGGAGAACATGTGATTTAACCAGCACTGCGTGTTATATGCAACAGATGAATCACTGAGCTCTCCATTAGAAACTAATGCTACACTATATGTTAACTAATTGAATTTAAATAAAGTTTAGAAAGAAAAAAAAGGAGTCAAATTTTTATATCTTTTTCATCAATCCTAAAATACCCTTTTCCCCCCAAATTCAACCTCTCCAAAACCAGAATGCTTCTTACAATTGACCATGTTTTGCAGACACTGTCCGCCAGGTGGCAGTCATGACACAGTGATTTAAAACTTTCTGTTGATCAGGTAGTTCCTCAAAACGTGATACATAAAATTACCATATAGCCCAACAATTCCACTTCTAGGTATATACTCAAGAGGCTTGAAAACACAACATGTGTTCACACAATAACTTGTACATGAACGTGCACAGCAGCATTATTCATACTAGTCAAAAAAGTGAAAACCGCCAAATTCAACTAGTCATCAACTAATGCATGAAACAACACATTGTGGTACATCTATGCAATGAAATAGTATTCAGTCATAAAAAGGAATGAAGTACAGATTCATGCTACAACATAGATGAAAAGTAAAAACATTATGCTAAATGAAAGAAGCCAGACACAAAAGATATAAATTGTATGATCACATTTACTCATGTATATGAAAGGTCCAGAATAGATAAATCCATAGGCCATAGAAAAGTAGGTTAGTGGTTACCATGAGTTGAGAAAAGTGGATAATGGGAAGACACTGCTAATGGTATTAGGATTTTTCATTGGGATGATGAAGATATTCTGGAATTACATGGTGATTGTGGCATGATGTTATGCATATACAAAAACTCTACAAGGGTAGTATCATATGTGAATTATATCATAATAAAAAAGGGGGAGGAGTTAACAAAAAGTCACAAAACCTATGTCAAAAATGGGAAAATACAAGATTAAGAAAGTGTCATCATCAATGTGTCTGAGATTTGATAAGAAACCATGTTGGCCAAGAGCTTCAAGGCCACAGAATGAGATGGATATGTAAGTGACCAATGGCTTCAAGTTATCACAGGTGAAGGTATTCATCTGCTGCCATTTCCACAGCAGGGGCTGGCAATCTATGGCCCCTGAGCCAAATCTGACCCCCACCTATTTTTGTATAGCCTACAAGTTAAGGCTGGTTCTTGTTTTTAGACATTTGAAAAATAACCAGAGAAGATTAATGTTAATTATAAGTCAAAATTGCATGAAATTCAAATTTGTGTCCCAAAACAGAGTTTTGCTAGAACACAGCCTTACCCATTTTGTAGTGCAATAGCTGCAGCAGGGGGCATACGGTCCACAAAGCCCAAGATATTATTCTAGAAAAGTCTGCCCTCCGCTGATCTAAACTACTATTTTACAGAAGGCCTTGGATTACTGGTAATAACAGTACTCTGGGTTGAGAGCAATGCAGGTCCAATACATCTTACATGTTTTCCGACTGGTATTTCTCTGGTGACTATTCCAGCTTCTTCTAAATACATTAGCCCCATAAGTTGGGCTACAAGGACATTTTCCCTTCCTATTCAATTAAGATCACATGGGAGATAAACCATGAGAGACTGTGGACTCAGAAACAAACTGAGGGTTTTAGAGGAGAGGGGGTTAGGGAGTTGGGTGAGCCTTGTGGTGGGTATTGTGGAGGGGACGTATTACATGAAGCACTGGGTGTGGTGCATAAACAATGAATGCTGGAACACTGAAAAGAAATAAAATAAAATAAAATGGAAAAAAAAATCACATTGTTTCTATGTTTCCTGTTGATTTTAATATTTAAACTCTTAGAGATCTAAGGTGCCTTTCTGCTGCCTATGTGTGCCATCTTTTCTCTAAGGACAGCAGGTAGCAGACAGAGCCAATGCCCTCTCATATCCCTCAGACCTTTGGGTGGGCCCCACACAACTGCCAACTGCTAGCATCTGCCTGTTGGTGCCTGAGAACTTTTATTTCAAAAACACAATAGGCCTCTCTCCCTAGGCTTCTGGCAGGTGGAAAGTGCAGAGGAATTAACACCCCTGGGAATAATCCTCAAGTGGTAACTCTAACAAGCTGGCATATACATACCATCTCATCCCTTGGGCATGTATTTTGCATCATTTCCAAGAATGCAGAATTTCCCTAATCCTTATGGGATTAAGCCCTGGTCTCCCACTGTGATAGCTCACTTGATATTACTTTTGATTAGTTGCTGTTTCTTCCCCATTTCACTTCTCTACTTCTTATCAATGTTTCCCACAATTCCCAGATAACCTGCCTGTACTACAATCCTTGGGTTAGTTTCTACTTCTAAGAGAATCCAGATTAATCCAGTTAATCCGGGTGAACTTTCCAACTAAAATCATCTTTCCTGCAGCCCTTGCATGCTCATCACATGGCCGGGGGCGGGGAGTGGTGTTGTACTTAGACTAACAAAAAGAATCCCCAGAAGTGTCAAATCTTTCAACAAGGTCCAAGATGGGTACTGACTAGAAGAAGGTTCGCTCTCTTCCCAAGACGGTTTACGAACATACCGTTGCCTAAGATTACAACCAAGCTTTCACTAGGTCCCTACTCAGGCCATCAGGAGAATAATTTCCTGCTATCTGAAGCTCTAGCTCCTACTGTCTCAGTTTAGATCCATACGTACAGCTGCCTAATAAACATCTTCTGGTTGTAATCAACCTACATATATATTGTATGTGTGTGTTTGTGTATGTGTATACACACATACACAAACACACACACACACAGACAGGAAGAGAGTATATGTAAAATCCAATTCAATTATCTATATCCTCCCCAATTCCAACCCTGTCCCCCCAACAAATAAATTCACAAAAGCCTCTTTCTTGGATATTCCTTATTCCCTTCATGATCTCATCCTCCAACACAGTTTCCAAGTTAAGAAATACTCTTGACCATGTCCCTTCTGGTATGCCCCAGATCCAGTCAGTTTCCCAGTCTCCGGTGCTGGGGCCAGAGGGATCTCTGCCTCACTGTGGCTTCTGAGATCATCTTCTGCCTTCTAATTGACCTTCTGCTATCGGTCTTTCTACATGCCGTTTGGCACTCCACACTGCTGCCAGAATTATCCTTCAGAAAAGCCATCAATTGAATTCTCCCACTTTGCTCTGAAACCTCTCTGACTCCATTTTGTGTGCAAAATAATTTTCAATCTTTTGTAGGTCTCTCAAGGCCCTTAACAATTGGTCCAGCTCCCTCTAACTTAGCTATTTTTCACACACATATGAGTGATTACTTTTCAGATGGATATAGATGTTGCCGAGATGAAGAAAATATAAACTCATTTCAAAGCTTTACTGAACTCCTACTGCTCTTACTCATGTATTTTTCAATCAACGGCCTACAAAAAGAGTACAGCTATTATCACGTGGAGTTGCAATTTTCTGATGTTAAAAAAGTGATTCTCATATTTTAAACATTGGGAGTGACCTGGATTTATATTTTTTAAGTTTTCATCCAACTTTCAGCACACACTAAGAAACTTTTTATGTCAGGTCATTCCAGTGATGGAGACTTTGAGAACAATGGTATGTCTGTGCTGAAAACTCAGCTTGGTTTTGGGTTAGTGTGTGCCCATGTGTATATAGTGTAGGTGGTGGTGGTGGTGAGAAGGAAATTAGCCCAGCAGCTTATATAAATAGGGCAGGACGTTCTATCTTTTTGACAATAATTCAATTAAAACAACTCTGGTTTCTTTGTTAGGCTTCAATAAGAGAAGTGGAGAAAATTCATCTCAATTATAGCTCAGTTTTTAACAATTTAGTCTTCCTTAATATCCTGTAAGAAAAAGGGAAGATATAAACAGTCTTCCATGTATTGAAACCACTAGTTCTTCAGGCAGCATTACTGGATACCACCTTGTATCAGACAGTATCCCATAACAGACTCAGAATGTGGTAACCGGAGGAAGTGAACACTGCATTCCAAAATATTTGGGGTCAAATCCTGGGAACATTCTTGAGTAACTCTGTGGATTTGAACAAACCACTCTGAGTCTCAATTTCTTTATCTATGATGTGATTAACACATACATTGTATGACTCTGTGAGGAATTTATAAGAAATTATGTTGTTCTTGTGGGTATTAATATATTTTATTCTTTCCCTATTACCATTACTAAAATTCCCATGAATACCTCATATATTTAAGGCCTTAAATTCAGTGTCTGAGCTTATTTAGATCACTTTACTTACTTTTCAGATATGGAAACCAAAAGAGGTTATGTAAGTGCCTCTCATTATATCATGAACTAGTGATATTTATAATAACCCTAAAAGCAAATAGGAGGGGGAAAATCATCAATATGAACAGGAGTAAAAAAACACAAACAAAATTCACAAATGTGCATCCAGAAAGGGATTTTCTCCAAAACTACTTGATGGTAAAAACCAGAAATGAAAAAAGCAAATCCCAATGACACCCCCCATCCTCCGCTCCTACTTACTACTGGGAGACAATTTTCCATAGGTCTCTCATGTTTTGCTTATCAAGCAGAGGCACAGACTGCCTTTGTACTCTACAACTTTTTCAAGAACTTTTGTATCATGAACAGTCTTGGGAGATGTAGCATCTCCTTCCAGAGCAAAGGTTTTGCTTACTGCCTATTACAAAAGCTGGAGGTTCCCTAAGCTCAGGGTTCCTTTCTAAAGCCACTAACTCACTCCACATGCAGCTGTCACCTAGCCCTCTTTACATTGCCCCGTGGGAGTATGGGTTCAGGGAACCATTACAGGAAAGCCAATAGTTTGGCTAGTGCTATTATTGTAATTCAATTCTTTGTCTCTGACCCAGAGTCTCTCTTCTTCTAGTAGCATTCGTGAAACTGTCGGGCTACTTGTTAATTTGCAAGTAAGGGGGAAAATCCCAGATCTTCCACAGTTCTTGACATTTGCTAAGTATTATTTGCTAAGTATTAAAGCTGTCTTTAAGTCCTTGAAGCAGAAACTTTATATAACAAGCTCTCCTGATGGTTTCATGCAGACCACTAGCAATAAATATAGATTCAGAAATAGCAGTAATAACCACTTATTTAGTGTATGCCCCGTTACCCTCCCTCCCCTCCCTGGATCTCTTCCAAAAGCTCTGTGCACTAATACCCCAGCTTTTGAGCACTTGGCTGCTAACTGCTCTCACCTGAGACCTTCAGAGGCTGAACTTGAGCACTGGAGCTACCTTGCCTGTACAGAGTACAGGAAGTGGCAGGGATTTGACATTTCTGCCTGGGAAACTTAATGACTGACTGAAATGGAAAGAGCAGAGCCCTGTTCCTTTTCCTCAAGGCAAAACTCTGGAGAAATAATTTACATTTCATAACTTCCTATGGGACCAGGCTAAGGCTGGGCCTTGCCCTGAAATGGTACCTTCGACCTGGCCACTTTTCCTTTCCTGTCCTGTTTCCCCACTATCTTACTGGTTTCTCTTTGGAACAGATCTTTAATAAATACATGACAAATGGTTGGCTTGGAGCTTCTTCTAGGAGAAGCTTCTTCTAGGAGAGCCTGACTAACCAAAGATAACCAGTGATTCTGAAGCTGGGTTGTATATTCAATTCAAGTGGAGGAACTTTTCTAAAATTATGATAGTGTCCCAGCCTAGGACAATTAAATCAGAATCCTAGCCAATGGGGCCAAGGCATGTATTCTCATCCCCAGGTGATTCAAATGTTCCACTCTGATTTAGGTCATTTGAGCGCCACCATCTTCAGTAGTTTAATTTCACCATTTGCTATATTCCCAGCACTCAAACAGGCCCAGCAGAAATCCTAGCTAGGCTACTGTCCAGCCCAGGAAATCTTCCATTCTGATATCTTGGCAGCAACATGACCCAGCTTAGGCAGCAGCAGAATCCTTTCTCTGGGCAATCTTGAGATGGGAAGAGCCTAGGGGAAGTCATATACAACTAGAAGCAAGAGCAGACCACCTCCCCACTACCCTGAAAAGACCACCACTGTTGATGTATAGCTCCAAATACAGTTTATAGGGACACCTGGTGACACCACATCCATAATGAGTCTCACTCAACAGCACTCCTTGACCTCTACCTCTTAGTCTAAGGGCCTTGTAATGGTTATATTTAATGTGTCAACTTGGCTAGGCCCCAATATCTAGTTGTTTGGTCAAATACTGATCTAGATGTTGCTCTGAATTTTGTAGATGTGATTAATTTCTAAAATCAGCTGACTTAAGTAAAGCAGACTACATTTGATAATGTGAATGGGCCTCATCTCACTAATCGAAGGCCTTAAAAGAAAAAACTGAGGTTTCCTGGAGAAGAGTTCTGCCCCAAGAAGTGTAGCATAGATATCCTACCTGAGTTTCCAGTATGCTAACTGCCCTAGATTTCAGACTTGTCAGCTCCATATAATCACAAGTTAATTCCTTAGAGTAAATCTCTTAACTCTCTCTCACTCTCTGGAGAACCCTGACTGATACAGGTATAATCACCACTCCCAGTCTCAAGGGTCCCTGGAAAACATGGAAAATGTGATTTGGCTTTCATTTTAGCCAATACCTAAGCCACACTCAACTAATTGAATTCGACCTAGCCAGCCTCTTAACCTTCCACCTTCAGCTGCCAGGTATAGCTCCCTAATCATCTGTCCACCCAGTGCCCAAATGCAGCCAGGTGTTCTGCATACTCTTTTTAGACAGGTAGGCAATTACATGACTTGGCCACCTAATCAGCCCCCATGCCTAGAGCCAATCACCACTTTCCATCACATACAACACTGTATCCCCAAACTACAATTTCCCCTTTACCATCTCCCAGGTCCCCATTCCTTCTGGAACCACTGTCACAATCCAACGCTTAGCATACTTCCTGGCTCAGTAAAAACCTAATGAAGGAAATATGATCACTTAGCAAGCTCTGAAACAACAAGAGGGCTTTTGAGAAATCTGATGGGCCAAGGAAAGTTGGAAAGTCCATCTACCCCTTCCCAAAGTGGTAGACCCAGTGTCATCTCAACTGAATGTTATACTGTCAGAGTCAACTTTCTTCACCTGAGTGTACGCATTAGTGTGTAGGTCAAGATATTACCGTTTCTACCAAGGAGGGTGGGTCTTAAATGGAAGCAGGTAAATGGCCAAGGACAGCCATATCTTATCTTAGTAATCATCCTGTTCTCTTCCCGTCCCCCTGTTCCAGCCTCCTCAGTGCCAGCCATTTCTTTGACCTATGAACTCAAGCACCCTGGATTTTATCCCATTTTTGGCCAGTGCTCTCCACCCAGTTCCATGTTCTCCAAGTTGCAATTTTGAGAATCTGGATTTTAGAATCAGAGATATTCATTTTTGGAATCCCAGCATTACTACTTACAAACTAGATGACATTAGGTCTCAGCTCCTTAACCTGCCAAACGAAAACCACATAACAACCTTCCACAACTCTTGTGAGCTTTGGATGGAACCAGAGAATTGAGGAGATCTAACCATACATTTGGTACATAGTTTTTAAATGTCAGCTACTATCATTTGAGTGAAAGTTAATATTTGACATCCAGTCATCACCACAATTATTTAAAGAAAAAAAATAGATCCTACGCCTGGGCCAAAATACCTTATCCATCCCTTCAGACATGAGAATCTGAGCAGAACACTTCCAAACTACTCCCATAAGTTCCCCACATACTGAAGGGAGATATCAAGAGCTGTTAAAAATCTCTGTATTTTGAAACTGTAATTTTCTTCGTCATTTGCCATCTTTAAGTGTAACCTTTTTTATATGTGAAAGGAGTTGGTTTGTTAGCTTTCCATCATTGTAGCTCACAAAAACTTCTCAAGGAAAACTCTACACAACTGAATTAACTCCTGTGCTTCTCAGCGCTAACTGCACCTCAAAAGAAACATCTGGACAGCTTTACAAAACGTGCTCAGACTTGCTTTCCAACCAAGAGAGCTCTACTTCTGTGGGTCTGTTTGTGGCCTGGATCATCCCATATTTTCAAAGCCCCCTTGAAGAGTCTGCTCACCAACCAGGGCTGAGCACTAATGACCTACTTGGATTACAAATAAGTCAAAATTGTACAGAAATGTGATGCAAAAATAGAAGCAGACTAGTGCCAAGGAGGCTGTGGGCAGCCCTTGGCTGTTTCGGCCTTCTTCCTGCCCCCTTCCTCTATGTTCTGTTTGGCCATATCTGAGTAGACCAGAAGTCCCCTCCTTTCTGTGGGGGTCCCCAGGGCTCCACATGGGTGGAGCCTCTGCTGCTGCTAGGGAGATACTACCTCAGACCAGAAGCCCAGGAAATGGGGGGTGGGGAGGGCAGTGACAGGGCAGAAGGCAGAGTGTGTGGAGTGGAAAAAAGGACAGGAGCTGGGAGAGGGCAAGGACTAGCTGTATCCATGTCCCTGGCTGTCATGACCCAATACCAGAGAACAATGAGCCCCATCCCAGTTATACAGGGTTTTGCTGGTTTGCTGCAGTGTAAATAATGCTGCTTCTGCTTTTGTTTATAGCTCTTCTAGTGAAAATCATCACCTAGCGTTGGTTTTGTTTTTCTCTGCATCTTATTCTTGTCCCCACTCTGTGCACATTATTTGGTAGGTTAGTGCTCTTCCTAGTCTCAGATCTAGTATCATGACATGGGTAGTTGCCGGACACAGATTTGTGTTGAATTAATGAATGGTGAGCTGGTAGGCTGCCCTCCCCACACACAGTGTCACAGATTTTGGACACCAATTCTATTTTGTTCCAGACAAAATGCATGCTTCCTTCCTCTGAGTCCACAGCACTTGACAGTTCACTTAAAATCATTCCAACCTAACCTGCCATAAAGATCTTGAGTTACATCCGTGTTTCCACCAGGCTGTGAGCACCTCAGACGGAGCAAATGCTTTATCCCACCAGCTTCCAACACAGCACTGAGCAGGCTCTTGAATGTTTGCTACCTGCAAACCAGTTTTCTATCTCAGTATTACTTGTCTAGTGTCTAATTTCTTCATCACCAAGAATGAAATTAATGCTAAAAAGGAAAAAAACACAGGGAGGGGTCTTGCTCTTATGACTCCTTTTTAACGTAGCTGCGGATAACCTAAGACCTCTGGGTTTCTTTATCTATAACCCAAGTGGACTAAATCAGCTCTCCGGACCCTTCTAGTCAGAGATTGAAGCACAAAACGTAAAGAAGTTGGAAGCATGAGGTGGTAGAAAAGCAAAGGAACCTGTATAAATTCCCCGCAGATCAAACTTGATTTCACATAAACCTCACCGCAACTCTGAAGTGTGGATTTTATTCCCATATGAAGAAAGAAAGAAAGAAAACAAAAAGGAGTCTCAGAGCTTTGATTTGTTGAAGGTCAGATAGTATGCCTAGGATTCGAACCCAAATGTTTGAACCCTCAGGCCATCCTCTCTAACCTTCATCACTGCTTCTCCAGTGGGAGACCGGCCACACAAGACAGTGTGCTGGAGGACCCCCCTAAAATACCAGTGGCTTCTTTAAATGAAAAGAGTTTTCATCTCCCCTGCTACCACAGGACATAAAGACAGAGTCTCATAGCATGACATTACAATTTTATTCAATGATGTATTTTCCCTGCCTCTACCTTTATTCCCTGATTGGAGTCCATTAAGAGACCTAAGGGCATTTTAAAAATGCCTGAATTTTTCTCAGTTGCCTGAATTGAGGAAAAAAAAGTAAAATCTTTCCCTGCTTTTTTTGGTCTTAGGGCCAATATTGCTTCACCATCCTACCACACCATCCTCCCCTGCCCTCTCTGCAAATATACATTAAAAAACAAGTTCATTTGTCCAGGTACAACTTTGAACCCATACCCCTCTAACAGCTTTGGCTAAGAAAGTTACTTGCAATAATTAAGCCCCCAAACCCAGAAAAAAATATTTCATGAAAATGTGATCTAGTCAATTCCCAATATTTACATTATAAGAATCCTTTTCCTACCAAACATAAAATCACAACCCTACATAATAGTTGTTTTTCAGTACCCATTGATTGAGAAAATGTGATAAAAAGTCAAAATGAATTCAAGTTTTGAAATGTTTGTATATTCTGTACCTCTACAGCATCTATACCTATTTTGAAAAATAATCACTTGTGTGTATGGGGAAAATAGCTGACTGCAGGATAGGCTAGGCCAATTGTCAAGGGCCTTTGGGAGGGGGCACACCAAGGAGATTGAAATTTATTCTGTAGGCAAAAGGACATCAAAAGAGGTTTTCAAGCAAACTGACAGGACTGGATTGATTTTTTTTTTTCCCCAGAAGGTAATTTTGGCAGCAGTGTACAGAGCCAATTGTGAAATGGAAAGAACAGTGGCAGGAGTCCAAGAAGGATGTAGAAGGGGATGTCAGGAGCCACAGAGGCACAGAGATACCTCTGAGCCCAACGTTGGAGGACACAGTGAGCAATCCGAGGGGAGCCGCATGGGAGATGGAGGGCCCAAAGAGGTATCCTACTTTGGAAACTTCTGGAGACTGTTACCTTGAAAAGAATGGGAATGCCAGGGGAGGTTTTTGTGTTTTGGATGAGGTTGGAGTGGTGGAATGGTTGGTGAGACTGATGATACGGACATGAATTTATATATATTAAGTTTGAAATGATAGGGTATATTCAGGTGATATCTCTCTAGCATGCCATTGGATATTTAACTCTGATAATGAGGAGATCAGAGCTGGATCCTTGGTCAACACTAAACCTCAGTTGTTATGACAATAGCTTACAAGTTAGACAGGTCTTGGTTCAAATCCACTTATTAACTGGCTCAAGCAAAATTCCTCAACTTTACCAAGCCTCAGTTTCCCCATTTAAAAATGGAGATTCTTAATACCCACCTTAAGGGTTTCTTACAAAAGATTATAGGATTTTTTTAAAAAGATTTATTTACTTATTTTTGAGAGCATGCGAGCGAGCAAGCAAGCAAGATGTGGAGAGTAGCAGAGGGAGAGAGAGAATCTTAAGCAGACTCCCCACTGAGTGTGGAGCCCAACTCAGGGCTCAATCCCGAGATCCTGAAATCATGACCTGAGCCAAAATCAAAAGTTGGAAGCTTAAGCAACTGAGCCACCCAGGTACCCTTATAGGTTTTTGTTTTTTTTTTTTTTTTAAAGTTAAAGATTATATATATATTAATAAAATGCAAGGCATGTGGTTGTTATTCAAAAAATACCAGGTACTTTTATACAGACGCAAACAAACTGTATTGGTCCCAGTCCCTGAGATAGTGGAACTTCTCATTCTCAAAGAGCAAAAGAAAAAAAAATAAAAGGTGGTGCCCTGGGGATGCAATGTTAGAAAAGAACTAAAAGAAAGGCAGGCAAAAAAGGCAGAGAAGGAAAGAAATCCATCAGAAAAAAAGAGGGTGATCTGGCAGTCATAGGAGGAAGGAGCTTTAAGGAGCAAAAGGTGGGTCAGATTCCTGAGGATGGGGCCTCCACATTAATCTTGACTTGGTAAGGGAGTCACAATGCCCAAAGAGTGATGTGAGATTTGGGATGGGAACATATGAGCAGATTTCAATAAAGCTGGGAACCTTGAACCCTGAAGGTCTGCTGATCCTTCTTTGCCAACAGAAGCAGCCCTTCACCTCTGTCTGAAGAACGTAGTCTTCCCCAGCCTGAAGAACCTATCATGTCATCTCCTAAAGTAATTGCCTTGCAGGAAACCATCGGTCTTACTCAGGAGCTACCCTCATGCCTCTCATTACTTCTATACCTATAACCAGATTCAAGTCCCAGTGGGCCCCGGAGGGAAGCTATAAAGCATGACTCCTAAGGAGGGCAACACACACACACACACACACAAGATTTGTCCATTTATATTGACAGAACCCTAGTAAGGTGCATGAGAATTGATCCTAAGTTGTACTGGATCAGAGAAGAAGACACATAATGTTGGACCCTCTGAAATCAGTTGATCTTAGTTGCACTAAGCAGGGTTTCTGGAATCAGTGTGTTGGCTCTCCAGTCTGTGAATGGCTTTGAAAGTCTGGTTGATTGGTTACTAAACCCTGGAGTTAAAGACACTTTGCACTAAATGGATTTGAAGTTTCATAACCCTCTCAGTATACTGATGAAAGGATCCCAAGGCTTAGGGAAAATGATATGCTTAAGTAGATTATGTAATACTCTCCATGTTCCTCAGAATGGTCCAGAGGATACACTTTTTACTAAGGCTTTGAGAAATACATTGGGGAAAGAAGGCTAGCATCTGTAAAGAGCTCTGTGGTGGCTGTTGTCTAAAGATTAGAAATAAGAGGAAGAAATGCTGCCAACAACCAGGGGTCCATGATTCCGATGGGAATGATGAGATCATGGGGTAGTAGGAATCACTTGGCAGCATTCAATCACAAAAGATGAAGAAGATGTTGTAAGCATAATGGGCAACACGGCTGAAAGGCAACACAAAAGTCAAACCCATAGAGACCTTTGACATTCAATAGCTGATCATGATGTCCCTAGGATTGAAATAAATGATCACCCTACTAATATCTCACTCTATTAGTATAAGCAGTGTGGTCTTTTCACCACTAGACCTATTTAACAATAAAGAATTGTGGACCCTCAGCCAATTGCCAGATTTAAGCCACTTCAAAGATGCAAAGCCCCTTGAATGAAAGGACAACAGATTCTTCTTGAAGTACATTCCTACTAGAAAACCAAAAATCTACAGTCTAAGTCTTCCTCGCAGCCCTGGTTGAGTGGCCTTCAACGTGGAGCAATCTTACCCTCCAGAGAATAATTATTTATGTCTGAAGACATTTTGCTTGGCCACAACTGGGAAAGTCTTTCTGACATCTAATGAGCAGAGGCCAGGGAATGCTCCTAAACATCCTAAAATGTATAGAATAGTCCCCCACGACAGAGAATTATGTGACCTAAAGTATCAAGAGTGTTACAGTTGAGAAACCCTGGTTTTCCCCAAAGAACTGTAACCATTGAGTTTCAACAAGCAGAAAGTGGGTCAGCCTCATAATTTGCAGTGATTTGAGAGGACCGAAACTAAACATTATGCTTGGATTCAACATACATAATAAATCTGGGTAGTCACAACACAGACTGAAGATTGATGTGAGAACAGTATTCAGACACTCCTAGAGCTCTGAAAGCTTAATTATCCAAAGTATTACATAATCGCAAGAGAGAGAGGGTGATCTGGATCAAACATAGAAAGACTATAATTAACCATATTAACAGGTTTTTAAGAATGTTGTTTAAACTAAAAATGCCAAGCAATCCTCTCTCTTTCACTTACCAAATCCAATTCCATCAGCAACTGCACTCCAAAAATCAGTCCAAATGGGACTCTTCCTGTCTCTTCTACTTCTTTTCGCCGCCCCCCCCCATTCTAGATGACGCCACCATGATGCCTCTCCTGGAAAGCCTCTTTAGCAACCTTTCTACTTCCTCCCTGGTTCCTGGAAAATCTATTCTTGAAATGCTGCTGCCAGGTGACCTTGAAACGTGGATTACTTGCAATGTTCCCGTGAAGTCCAGAGTCCAGGGAGGATGTGGGCCATCCCGTATGAAATGAAACTGGGATCTTTTTCCTGTCTTGAAGGGAAGCCCAAAGGTATGAGTAAAAACAACACTGATCCAGTTTTGCTCTGCTTGACAGAGCACATATGGAAGATCTCCCTGCTTCCATGCCTGATCCTGCACCATTTACACACACACACACACACACACACACACACACACACACACTCACACACTCACAGACTATCCTTCCAGCCGCAGAGCGATCCATTCAAACCATAAATCAGGTCATTCAGCATCAAACACACTCCCCCAAGAGCCTGCTGGAACAAGAGCCTAATCTAAGTTGTCCTGAGTGGGGCCTGAGGGTCTTAAGAGCTTTTAATCTCTCCAGGTGATTCTAATGTGTGGCCATTGTGAGAACCACTAGTTTACAGCTGTGCTTCTCCAAACTCTAATGTGCACACAAATCACGTGGGAGTCTTGTGAACTTCGCTTTCTGACCCCCTAGGGCTGGGGTGGGGCCCGAGATGCTGCGTTTCTAACAAGCTCCCAGCTGGTGCTGATGCTGCCTTCTGAGGATCCGGCTCTGCGTGGTCAGAGCCTAGGAGGGTAAATCATTGCGCCCCTCTATCCAACTGCCTTGCTCATAACTACCTGCAATTGTATTTTTTCACCCTCTACCAGTCCTCTGGTTTCCCAGCCTCCCGGACCCACTAATAACTCCGTAGTCAGCCTGCTCAGAACTTCCCAACAAAGACCTTCAGGACAGACTTTTGTGGACAAAAGAATGATAGAATGATGGCGCCCACTAAGAAGAGGCCCAGAATATTTGAATGGGAAAACACTGTATTTTCCCCCAAGGCACAGTAGGGCTTTCATTCAGGTAACATTAAGCAAAACTCAGGCCTGCCATGTCCTATTGGAAAATAGATCTTCAGTGACAAGTTACAACCTAATCATAGTACCCTCCTCTCTCTAATGTGTATGTAGAGCAGTGTTTAACTTTTTAGTAATTATCACCTCCCTAGGAAAATTATTAGACTTTTTTCCCTAATCACCACCCCTTCCCCCATGAAATGTTAATACCACAACTCCTTCCCTTGTCAAATAGCAGTAAGAAAGAAAACACCCCCAGGGCTATCATGAGAGTTGGGGCAATTAACACCCAGCAGAGAGCCTGGCTACCATTCACGGCCTCCCCAGTGATAGACTGACTTGCAAAGATGGTTGCCTTGGTGATGTTGCCTGAGGAATAGGTGGCTTCCCTGGGACGGAAATGGCTTTCAGTCTCCTTTTTTTATTTCAGGATTCAATGGTGACCAAGTTGTATCATATTACAGTACAAACTTAATCACTAAGGGATTACTATTACTTTTTCCTGACTTTAATTTCTTTCCAAATTAGATCCTACCATCAGTGCCAAAGACCTCTTGAGATTCTACCACATAAGAAAAAAATTCTTTAAAATATTTAGTATTTCAACAAATAATTAAAAAATCAGTATTTCATAAGTAAATAATTTTTGGCCATTTTCATCATTTAACCTTATATCTTGAAAAGGAGAAAGTAATGACTTATGATCTTCCTATTAAATCAGTACATAAAAGAAAGTTTAAATTGAAATTCTAAATCAGAAGTGAATTTGGTATTATTACAGTTCTCAACCCTGACTGATCCTCAAAATCACCTATAAAAGAACTTAGAAAGGAAGATGGGTGCTTCAGTTGACTAAGTGTCAGACTCTTGGTTTTGGTTCAGGTCATGATCTCACTGGCCTTGGGGAGCTCTGTGCTCAGCAGGGAGTCTGCTTGAAGATTCTCTCCCTCTGCCCCACCCCAACTTGTGCATATACTCTCTTCTCTCTTTCTCTGTCAAATAAATAAATCTTTTAAAAAAAAAGTTCTAAAAAAAAAAAAATTTTTAAAAATTTAAAAAAAAGTTCTTTGGGGCCATAGCAAATGTGCTGCTAAGAACATCTTACACTAGGCTTTTGGGGCATATATATATATATATATATATATAGAGAGAGAGAGAGAGAGAGAGACATATATATATATTTCTATGGAGTATATAGATCACAGAATAGAGTTGCTAATCATAGGATATGCATGTGATCAGCCTTTGTATACTCTCAAAGAGCTTCCCAAAGCAGTTATACAAATTAGCAGTCACATCAACTGTGTCTGAGAATCCCTTTTATCCCATACCTTCACCATCACTTGGGATTCTGTCCTTTCTATTTCAACCATTTCAGTGATTGTTTTAATTTGCATATCCTGAAACACCAATGAAGTTGAACATACATTTATTGGTCATTTGCATACTTTCTTTCTATAATACTTTTGTCAAAGTATTTTTTATTTGAGTTGCTTTTTTTTAACTTATTAATATGTTCTATATATGTATTATATTCAAGGTACAAGTTCTTTGTTCTATATATATATGTATACATATACATATATAGAGGGAGAATATTTTTCTTTATATCTCATGCTATTAGTGCTTTTGTTGAACAAAAGTTCTTAACTTAATATATCCCAAATCTCAGTTGTTAACCATCTAGATGCCCATCAATAGTAAAGTGGATAAAGAAATTATGATTTGCAGAATGAAATACTATATAGGAATTAGAATGGACAAATCACAACTCTCTGCAATAATATGGATGAATCTCCTATGACATTGAGGGAAAGAAGCTAGACTCAAGAGTATATGTTGTTTTAATTCTGGTTGGTTGGTTTGTTTGTTTAATTCCCCAAACTGCTACGGGGTTCCAAGATCTGGAGTAAGAAAGGAGCCCTTTAGGTGATCCTAATGCAGGCTGGAGTGGCTCCCAAGCTCTAGCAAGTGGTCTTCCTTTTGGGGAGAGCACCTGTGAAGTACCTCCTGAGGGTCTTGGAGAGCAACTGAATGTAGGAAGATAGAGAAGCAGTAAAAGACAAAGATATTTCTAGTCTGGGAGATTGGATTGGTTAGACCATGAAACCAAACAAGGAAAACAAGGAGAGGAGAGATTTCAGTCTGTTCCTATGTGTTTGTAGGGGTCACAGAAGGAAAGGAGTAGGTGAGAAGTTTGGTTTCATGCCTATTTTCAGGTGTGCAAGAGACATGCTTGTGCTTTTGGCAAGGAGGCTCCAAGTACAGATCTGGAAATGTGAGTCAGACCTGGAGGTCCAGACGGCAGTAAGCACTGGCCTGGCTTTCAGTCCTAGCCCTGCCACTTCTAATTCTTTGAGCTTGGGCAAGTCTTAACACCTTCCTGAAACTTCACTCCTTCATCTGACAATGAGAAGAGTCATACCTGCCCCCACTGAGTTCAGGGTAAAATTAAATGAGATAATCTGTTTAACTCAATTAGCAAAAATCCCTGGCTTATCGAAATGGCTGGTGCTGCTATGTTACAGATTTGGGAGAGGCAGAATAGAGCTGGGAAATGCAGAGGACGGCGTGGATCTGATGACCCAGCTGGTACAGAAAAACACGGCGGAGCCTGGGGGCGCCGGGGCTGGGAGGGCCATGTGGGAGCAGACAGAGACAGATGAGAAGGCACCCATTGAGAGGCAGGAAGGGGCTCAGGAGACAGTGGATGGAGGGGACAGACAGACAACCGCACGTGTGCCACGATGGGAATGGAGATTCAGCCATTTTATTTGGCACTGAGAAAGTCAGCAGTGACCTGGAAAACAGCAACCTCCGTGGAGGGGGCCGGGAAAGGCAGAACCCCCCCAGCAGCATCAGGCAATCCTTAAATGCTCTAAGTTTGTTCATTATCTCTCTCTGACAAAGAAATAAAATAAAATCTTTTTAAAAATGGGAAGAGCCTAATTAACAGCATTAATACACATGATGGAGTAAGTTTACCCAGATCGAAAAAAAGTGTAGGCATCATCCTTGGTTCCTTTCTTTTCTTTTCTTCACATCTCACATCTAAGTCATCAGTTACTTCTGTTGGACCTATCACCAAAATAATTCTGGAATCCATCCACTTCTCTGCTCTACTGTTGCCGACCTAGGTCAGCCTACCCTTCCCTCCCTCCCAGGCAACTACAATGACTGTAACTGGTCTCCCTGCTACCTCTCCCACCTCTCCAGATTGCCTCCCCATCCTGTCCTCTGCCCAGCAGCCCCAGAGATCTCTTCCCATGTAAATCAATCACAGTAATCTCCTGCTCCAAACCGCCCAGGAGAGGCTTCTCACCACCCTTAGCCAACAATCCAAACTACTTACTTCCACGGGCAAAGGCTTGCTAAGTTGTCCCTGCTCTCCCACTGACCCCACACTGCCCAAAATGGTAGCCTACCCACTAGCCACAGGTGGCTATTGAGCATTTGAAATGCCAGTGAGAGTTATTAAATACATACATTAAAATATTTATATTTATATTCATGGAACCACATGTGGCTGGTGTGATTGAAGAGCTGAATTTTAGATTTTATTTAATTAATATAACGTGAATAGCACATGTGGCTAGTGGGTACCATAGTGTATAGCACAGAGGCAGAACATTTATGTTATAGAAAGTTCCACTGGGCAGTATTGCTCTGGCCTGATCTCGCACCATGTTCCCCCTTGCTTACTTGACTTTAGCATCACTGGCCAACCTGTGGTTCCTCACCCGCATCAAGCTCCTTTCCCCTGAGCATTTTAGCAGATTGTTCTCTCTATCTAGACTTTGTGGCCCATTGATCTTCACGTGACAGCCTTGTGTCAGCTTCACTGTGAACCTCCTCAGAAAGGCCTTCCCTTTCCATCCAAATGAAAGCCTTCCTATTGTGTCAGCTTCAAAGCATTTCTGGCTAGATAAAAATATTTTCTATATGGATTATTTTCCCAAGGGCAGGGACTTTGACACTCCAAAATTGGAGAGGCAGAATTTCTACTTCTCAGGAACAAGAGAGCAGAAAGTGAGCACAGGTGCTTTCCTTGGAAGAAGAAAAATGCATCCAATATATGCCTCATGATTTCTAAGTTCTTTTGAAAAATAAGAGGCAAGGTCATCTGCCGAATGTGGGCCTCCTGGGGATGGAGCAATTTGAGAATCCAGGAAATCTGGTGAGGAATTGCTGAAAAGGACTTGACTAGCTACAACCAAGGGGACAGTGAGTGTCACTGAAGATCCAGAAGAAGGTGGAAGTTATAAGCAGTTTGTCGTACCATCTATAGTACAATTTTTCTCCAAAAGAGGAACAGCCCAGATGTGCTTATCACATTTAATCCTTATAACAACCTCTGAGATAAGTGCTAGTGTATCTCCACTTTACAGGTCATTAAACTAAAACACAGGGAAGTTAAGTAACCTACCAAAGACCATGAAATTAGTAAGTAGCATAGCTACAACTTGAGCCCTAGCATTCAGAATCCAGAGCCAGAACTTTTAGCCACATGGCCATACTGCCTCCCTCCTTATTAGAGTCACACTGACTAGGTATTTCATGAAAAATGTAAAATGTCCACTGCAGGGCTCTGAGACTTCCCATTCCTTCCAAAATGGCAAACCAGGCATAAGAAACAGGATGGCGTAGAGAACTTAACATTTGCATACATTTACATAAGCCAAAACTTGTGCACACTAACAATGCACATTATGCTAGAATGCATTCATAGGGGCACCTGGGTGGCTCAGTCGGTTAAGCAGCTGCCTTCGACTCAGGTCATGATCCCAGGGTCCTGGGATGAAGCCCCACATCAGGCTCCCTGCCCAGCGGAGACCCTGCTTCTCCCTCTCCCTCTACCTGCCTCTCTGCCTACTTGTGCTCTCTCTCTGTCCAATAAATAAATAAAATCTTTAAAAAAATGCATACACAAAGATATTACATACTTTAGCATAGTTATGTATGGGAGAATTCAAGATAAGAAGGAAACTGAACAATAAAACAAGAGAAGGGCCTTGCTCAGATGGGTAGTGGCCATGCACCATGAACAGAGAAGTGAAACTCAGCACTCTGCTCCTGAGATCAGGTAGTCCTAGGACTCAATTCTTCATCTGTGATGACCAGAGGCTTTCCTCCTCCCCACAGACCTCTCCCCCCATTCTATCCTCATGGGGCTTGGGGTAAAGTAGGAAAGATTTCAGTGCTATGGAACTGCTAATACATATGGATTTGTTTTTAACCCTTCCAAGCTTTTGTCACTCAAAAAAAAAGAATACTTAGCAATTTTAGGTGAGGCACAAAGTAGGCCTTCAAATCAAAAGCCTATAAATATTAATGTCATATACTTTGGTGGTTTTCATCCTTCGAAATGACTCTCAAATATCCTTCCATATATTAGGACTCCGCAGCTCTGCAGCAGAGCCCAGGAATCTGGAACGTGTGTGAGTCTTTTCAAAGCAAGCCCCAGAAGACTGTCATGAGCAGCCAGTCTTGCAAAGAATCGTACTGCCACTCAGTGAGTGCCAGTTTTCTAGCCAGATGTAGAAGAGAGGAACATTCCAAGCATGGAGAAGGATGATAGAGTATGGAAAGTTCTGGTGGGTTCAGGAAAAAGGCAGCTGTGGGAGCTGGGGTTTGTGGAGGTCAGTGGCAGAAGCTGCTGCAATGGGGTCTGACTCAAGCGTCTCTAAGAAGCAAAGCTGGGGGCCCTGCCCCTTGCTCTGGAGACAGCAAGGCTTGGCATGGGTGACTGAGCAGGAGGAGACCTGATCGGGTGTGCTGGTTGTTAGCATAACCAGTAGCCACGAGGAGTGGACTGCAGGGCAGTGGGATTGGTGTGGATGCGAAGTAAAAAGGGAAGAAGGAAGGCAGCAGTGTGGGCCTTCTGCCCAAGAGATGAGGTAGGTTAAGGATGATTCTGATGTTTCCATCACCAGAGACTGAGTGGAAAGTGGCACGAATAACATTAGGTACACAGATAAAATCGGGAAAAACCAGGCAGCTGAACCACCCTAGAAATAAATCCTCTTCCTCTGTGGAGTCATGCAAACAAAGAATGTTTATGTTTAAACTACTGCGTTCATTTAATCCTGACTCTACCCCGAGGGTGGATGCCTGGGAGGAATTAACTCTTGCAGCTTATTTATTCTAAACGCTGTGCAGAAGCAGTTCCCTTACTTGGTATCTTATGTTTGATAATCTAATTTAGCCTTCTGGCTCCGTAGGCCTGTCTGGCCTCCCTGTATTTACTTAGCAAATCTGCCACCTCTTTAAGCCTTAAATCAGTCTGGCAAATATCACTGACCTACCAGATGATACTGTTTGTCATGTTTTAAGCAGCTACGTCCCTTTATGTTTTAGTACCTTTTCCCTCCTGCCCCAATCATTCTCTTCTCAACTGCCTGGATAGACTCTTTCTTTACCTCTCTCCTTCACCCTAGCTGCATGATTAGAAAAACAACAGTTATATTTCTTGTATAAACACCCTAGCTGCATGATTAGAAAAACAACAGTTATATTTCTTGTATAAAGTAGTGTTCTAATAAGCATGCTACAGTTCAGCTCAGAATGCTCCACAGCGGCGGCTGAGGGAATCCCACTGAGAGGCTGTGCCGTAATCCCTCGAGGAAGACGCAGTGAGGACCTGCATGAGGAGGGCTCAGGAAAATGGGAAAAGGGGAAGAGGCCAAAGAAGTCACAGGGACACTGCAAATAAATTTGTTGAGGGGAGAGAAAAAAAGATATGTAAAAGATTAAGGATCGTGATTCAAGAAAGAGGGTGTGATGAAGCAAAAGATGAAAAAATAACCGCGGGGGTGGGGGGGCTGGGTGGCTCAGTCGGTTAAGCATCTGTCTTCATTTCAGGTTATAATCCCCAGGATCCTGGGATGGAGTCCAGAGTCCTGCGTTGCATCAGGCTCCCTGCTTAGTGGGGAGTCTGCTTCTCCCTCTGTCCCTCCCTCTCACTTGTGCATGTTCTCAAATAGATAGATAGATCAATAGATAAATGCCACTGGGAGCAGAGATGTAGGTAAAGCAGATATTCCCCACCCCACCCCCCAGACTGTAGTGCAGTAGAATCAGGCAACACCTCAAAAACTTGGAAAGATTGAAAAAAGAAACAACCTCTTAACAGTAGTCATTCAGCCTATGTTAACTTCTGTAAAGAACTGCCCCTTCTGTAGGGACACACACCAGACTCCAGCTAAGCTGCCCTTGCTCTTCCATTTATTTTTTTTATTTTTTAAAGATTTTATTTATTTATTTGACAGAGATCACAAGTAGGCAGAGAGGCAGGCAGAGAGAGAGAGAGGAGGAAGCAGGCTCCCTGCTGAGCAGAGAGCCCGATGCGGGGCTTGATCCCAGGACCCTGAGATCATGACCTGAGCTGAAGGCAGAGGCTTAACCCACTGAGCCACCCAGGTGCCCTGCTCTTCTATTTAGAATCCCAAACCACCTGCCCCCCACACCCCCGCTGAAACATCGACCTCCTCGTTTCTTGCCCCCATGATGGTTTCCAAAGACCACCTGTCTTCCTTTCACACCCTCAGACTTGTTCATAAGTGAACTTCTCTTCAACTTTTTCAGAATACAATATCCTGCTAACTCCTTTTTGGGGAGTTTATCATATGCTGAGCAAAGCACCAAGTACCTTACAGAACTTCTCTTATTTAATGAACACTACTTAGGGAGACAGGCTGTTGAACAAGATGGGACCATATCTGTGGGTTAGTTTATGGCCACCCACAGAGAGGGCTCTGAACAGTCACGGAGTCTGGGTGTTTCACTTAGTAAACAATGTGTAAGAACCTTGTCAGAGAACTAAGTTCCCAGCCTTCAGAGCAGGTGACCTTGGTGATAAATATAAGAAAAATAAGTCTTCTAAGTATCAGGATCTGAATCTTTCAGGAGTATAGTCACAGATTTGGCTATTATGACCAGTTGATAGGAAAAGGTGAGTCCCCTGAAGGAAGTTATGATTTAATGATCAAATAAGAAGGAAAATGATAAGGCCACCAGGAAGAGGACAGGGCTTTTAAAAAATGCTCCAAGGGCAACTGGGTGGCTCAGTCGTTAAGTTCCTGCCTTGGGCTCAGGTCACGATCCCAGCACCGTGGGATCGAGCCCCGCATCAGGCTCCTTGCTCAGCAGGAAGCATATTCTCCCTTTCTCTCTGCCCCTTCTCCTCAACTCATGCTCTCTTTCTCTCTCACATAAATAAATAGTCTTTTAAAAAAAACAACTAAACCAAGAAAGTGCTCCAGGTGATCACAATGGTGTGAGTTTAGAGGCCAGTTCATTGCTTTCCTGTAGCTCACCTTATATATCTCCCAAATGACAACAACACAAACCAACAGAGTGTTAATTTACATTATATGCATAAAACAGAAAGCCTGGAATATACCAATGGAAGCAGGAAAATGAAACCAACAAGTGTTAATGTCATTAGGGTTGACGCCAGACTCACAGAACTTTGTCCAAATATAGCATTATTTTCTGCCACATTTTATTTAAAAGATTTTAGTTGATGCGTCCATTTCCCCATCTAGGTTATGGACACTCACAGGCATATACTGCTTTCTAGATAATCTTTGCATCTCTAGCAACTGACAGTGTACTCGGCACAGAAAAGACTTCTAAAACATATTTGATAAATGAATGCGGTTGGTTTTCTTGACAAAACGATAATAAATGAATTTCTCAGCTAGAAAAAAATTTGTTCCAAGAATCATAACCATAGAGACTTCAAGAAATCAGAGTCTGTACACTGTGTTCCTGTCTCTTTAAACAGAACAGGCCCACCCAAATATCCTTCTACATTTGGCCTGTAAGATCCAGTTGCAGAAAAAATTACTCCAGGAAATGCACTCCTCACTCATACACATATCCACTATTGCGGCTGCCATGCTCTGGCTTTCCAGACTCGGGGTCAGACCTCCGACTTTGATAAATGGCTGCTCTGGGCTCCTTCAGGTTTGGCGACACCGAGTGTCCCCCCTCCGGTTTGTAAACTCTCTGCTTCCCACCTGGCTCTTGCCCTTACTTGCTCCCCAATGATTATGATTTTATTAGGCTCCAGAGATACCCTCAGGATAATCAAATCAACCCTCAGAGTGCTAAGGAAAAATAGCAGTGAATATACCATGAAATGAATTAATAGAGACACCTGTTGTCACTGGGGTAAATGACACTCTTCAGTGGTTCTGTCTTGGCTGTTCCTGGCAATCACTTGGGGGAAATCTACAACTATTGACTCCTCTTTCCCACTCCCATGGATTTTGATGTGATTGGTTTGTGGTGAGGTCTGGGCATCAGGACTTTTTAAAGGCTCCAGGCGATTCCTTTGTAAAGTTTTCAAATCATTGCTATAGGTTGAAAAACAAACTGGTAACATTTTTTCCTCCACATTGCAGAGAACAGACATTGCTAAATGAAAATGAAACAGTTTCTTAGCTTTGTATCCTATTCTCTTGTCTGAGTATACCATAACATCTATACAAGTATTCCTAGATTAATGTAGTTTGGCTTAGATGGCATATTTAAAATTACCCTGCAAGTAAAATGAGATAAGTTGGGCGGACAGCTTTCAGATTTCTTAAAACAAACAAACAAACAAACAATCAAACAAAAAAACTCCAAAATGTCAATACCGTAAGGATTGATTCTTCTGTAAAGTGAGAACTAGGGTGGAATGTTTTCCCCACTCCCTATCTTAACACGGAAAGCTGTCAGTCCTTTCAGGATGTGGGTCAATATCCCCCGACCTCACAAAATTAAGAAGAATTGGCATGCTCTCACTGGACCCTCTCCCACCTGCAGGTCACATGCCCGGGCTCTGGCTATTTTTAGAGATGCTGGTCTGGAGAGTCACGGGTCTTAGCTCTTAACTGAGGGGACAAAAGCCAGCTTTTGGGTCTGACTCATGCCTAAGATAAGCAAAGGGAGCCCAGGGGCATGCAGGTCTCCTTCGCTGTTGTTCTTTAAACACCTGATGGGAATGTGTCCCTTCCAGATGTAGCTGAGGAACCGGCCAATTGTCTCTGCTCCCCAGGCTGCAGGGATAGGGGTAGAGTGTCGCCCTGGGGGCTGGCATCTTGGATCTTAACCTCTGTGGGCCGTGTGTTCCTCTTAGATAGCAGAGCCGGCTCATATTTGGTACCAAAAGCAAAGCTACAATTTCTGTGAGAAAAAAGGGGGGAGCATTTATTAGTTTAAACTGAGTTGTTCACAATGCCATGAAAATTATACTATGTTAAATAAGCCACACACAGAGTATTTGTCTTCTTTTATTATGTCCATTATTAGAGCTCTCTTGGGACACTCCTTAGAATCCCCCACCTGGGGAGTCCAGGTCTGAGGCTCGTCTCAGGACAGAGCTGGGAGGAGAGCAGTCACTAACTGTTTCAACTTGCACCATCCCTAACAGACATCCCAAAGGGGTCCTGCCACAGCCCAGTTCTCATGGCCCCCAGGGGTTGCACTGTCATTTAGGAAGATTACTAGCTCTTCAGCAAGGACACATTTGGACAGATGTTGTAACCACCTGTCTACTTGCTGGTGGAAGAGAGAGGGGATAGGACATCCGTTATTGGCTGGAGCTACAAGTTGAACAGAATGGGACAGGCAAAAAGAAGCCAGCAGGGGATGACTGGATGTTCTCCACTGACAGGACAGTCCAAAAGCCAGAGACAGCCCCCAGCGGGGCTCGCGTGGATTATGGAGAGGGTGAGCATAAATGGCCGACTCCCCAGTATCTTGAACCGCAGGCACCAGCCTGCCTTGTCTGTGGAGTCAGAGACAGACAGGTCTCCTTGGCAACCAAGGCACTTGCTCAGCAGGGCTCTGGGGCAGGCGTCTGCAAGCCTGGAAGGAGTGCTACTGCTCCTGCCTTTCCAGACGTGTGTCGTCCCTTCATCGCTGTTATCGACTGCCTTCAGGTCACTCTCTGTCATTGAGGAAAATCCGCCCCCACTCCAAAGCCTGAGAGATTTCAAGCCCTGTGAAGACAGCCGGGGAGCAGTTTCACTTCACAAATCCTGAATCTCCCTGGCTGCATTGCACCTCAGCACCCCCACCCCCACCCCATGCGAAGAGCCCATCCTGGGTCTTACCATCCTAAAAATGCCCCAACACAGAAATTCTACACTCCAGCCTTCCACGTGCAGATCCTCACCTACCCTCTCCACTTTCTCTGCCTCATCCCTGCCCATACTTGTTTCTCCAAACTCTCGAATTCCTTCCTGGCAGGCTAGGTGCACCCTCTCCGCCTCTCCTCTCCAGGACTTGGCTCCTTTGTTCCGAATTACCAGCTCCTGGCAAAACCACACCAGTGACCTGTGCCACCAGCTGCCTTCTCTGAAGCTGACCTCTGAGTCTGCTGCGGTATTCGCATAAGGGCACTCAGTGACTACAGAATCCTGTGCTTTGCCCCTCAGCTGAGCCCTGAGCACTGTTTATCAGCCTTTCTAGCTGTGTTTGACAAACTTCTTCATCCCGTCTTCTCAATGGCTCTCGGGTAATTGCTTCACTTCCTACTTTATTCACAAAACGGGCAGCAGCAGCAACAGCACAATCCGCGTCCTACTTTGTTTCATGCGTACAACCTTCAGACTGTTTCTCCAACTCCACCCGGGGCTCGGTGGGCAAGCCCCCCCCCCCCACCACTCCCCAAACCACCCAGGGAGGGCTTGGTCCACATGCGCCCTCTGGAAGTGGCATCACTGGTCTTCCTCCCGTTTTCCTTGACTTTCCACATCTGCTTCTCCACGGGCCCCTCCTCTTGTGTCTGCAGCCCTGCTCAGGTTCCTCTCAACCTGATGTTCCACCTTTGACCCAGCAGGCCCCCTGTGGAGCTTGGTAGGCGAGGGCCCACAAGAAGCCTGTGTTGGTGAATAAAATTCCATTGGGATATCGTGTGCTCATTTGTTTATATATTGTCTACAGATGCTTTTGCTCTGCAGAGTGCAAACAGCAGAGTGGTTGAGTGGTTGTGAGAGAGATCATATGGCCCACGAAGCAAAAAATATCTGCTCCATGTCCCTTTACAGAAAAAATTCTCTGTTCCTCTATGCTCACCACCCACTTCCCTCCTCCCCACTCCTCCACCCACCGCCACTGTGATCTTATTTCTGTGCCTTATCATCTTCTTAATCTTTCCTTACTCAAGTCATTCAGATGATTCATAATTTCCTAATCCAAAGGCAGGGGAGATGTTCTCATTTTTTTTTTTTTTTAAGATTTCACGTATGTATGTATGTATATATTGGGGGGGGGGAGGAGCCAAGGGAGAGGGACAAGGGCTGAGCCCTTCATGAGGCCCGATCCCTGGACTGAGATCATGACCCCAGCCAAATCCAACAGTCAGAGGCCTAACTGGCTGAGCCACCCAGGTGCCCCAGATTTTCTCATTCTTTATTCATTCCTCTGGCACACTGGACATTTGTCTGTCGCACCCTCCTTGAAATTCTGTAGAAAGACCCCAAACTCAAATGTCCAGAGGAGCCAGGCAGATCCTGTCAATAAACGAAACAGGCCACATTGAGATATGAGTACGGGGGGACGTGGAGAGCTTGTCCCCATAGCAAAAAGGCATCTCCAGGCACTCCTATAGATCCCATATACCCGGCTTTTCCAATGCGTCAAGGGAGGCTAGAAATGCAGGTTTTATGTGACCTCTCTCAACTCTAGAATGTTGGCAACTGTTTTAAAAAATATTATGAACCCTGATGAGTGATACAAGACAAAATTTTTGACCAACCTACCCTATAGGCTGTGGATTACTCCTCTTGGATTCCAAGTCCATGATGGAATTTCCCCAGTTCTCTTGGAAAATCTCTGATTTTTGCTGCTAGAGGTTCTCTGTAAGACAAACCACTTCTGCCTTCCCAGGTGTTCATCCCCAGCCCACAGGTTTTTTATTTGCTACACAGTCACTCTAGGCAAAATCCCAAATTCATATCTCACTCTCTCACCTGTGCCCTTGCTTCTTACTCTTATTTCCAGTACCTGCTGGATCGTACCTGATCGTACCACCTGCAAATCCATGGACACTTCAACATCCATATCAGCCCTCCACCATCCTTAACCCCTATCCCTACCCTCTGCCAAGACAACAGCTATTTAAGACTCAGGATCACTCACCCATGAAAATGCCCTTCTTTCTATCTTTCTATAGAACGATTGGGGTCCCTTTCTTTATGTCTTTTTTTCTAAAAGATTTTATTTATTTATTTGACAGAGAAAGAGAGATCACAAGTAGGCAGAGAGACAGGCAGAGAGAGAGGGGGAAGCAGGCTCCCTGCTGAGCAGAAAGCCTGATGTGGGGCTCGATCCCAGGACCCTGAGATCATGACCTGAGCCGAAGGCAGAGGCTTAACCCACTGAGCCACCCAGGCGCCCCTCTTTATGTCTTTATAATATTTGATAACTATACTTTCTACAAAATATTATAATTATTTGTCTTTGTGTCTCTCTTAGCCCCCTAGAGTATGGGCTTTCAGTGGGCAGGGACTGTGTCTCATTAATCTCTATATTTCTACCTTTTAACAGAGTGCAGACATATAATAATTTCCTAATAAAGGTTTGGCAAATTAATAAGAGAAAGATGCACTAAAAATTAAACTGCCAAGTTTTCCATGTATACAGAACACTCTTACTAGTGTTATGTTTATTTTATGGTATCTTCAGTACATAAGCAGCATTAATGTTAAGATTTTAGTATTTATCAGGAGAAGATGTAATTTTCCCTTATGATTGTTCAAAGCATTTGTTTCCATGTTACAGTAAAAATTTATTATGTCCATCAATAAAAAATAGTAAAGTTTAATAAATGGAAGTCAATGAATAAAGTAGGATTTGCCAAATAAATATATCATTAAGCAAACCATAGTAAGGACACATATCTTTTCATACATGTGAGATTTACTGGGAGAATTTACTCCTGTACAGAACAGAAAAAGTAGTGCTGTTGTTTTTTTAAAGATTTTATTTATTTATTTGACAGAGATCACAACTAGGCAGAGAGGCAGGCAGAGAGAGAGGAAGGGAAGCAGGCTCCCTGCTGAGCAGAGAGCCCGATGCAGGGCTCGATCCCAGGACCCTGAGACCATGACCTGAGCTGAAGGCAGAGGCTTTAACCCACTGAGCCACCCAGGCGCCCCAAAAGTAGTGTTTTGATCTTCAAATCTTGTCGTGTGGAATGATAGTTGACAATGAAACAGGTTTCTTTCAAGCAAATGGAGGCAGTGATTCCAGCTTTCCGGAGGCACTTCCAATGCCCTACCATGTATTTGGTTTTGTGGCATACTTTTAAGAATCCTATGAGCTTTATCTTTGGGGGGGCGGGGTTCTGGGGGCACAGCAGGGTGAAAATGCTGAAGTAACATTTTTTATTTTTGTCCATGGTTAATTGCCTGGAACTCTCCATCATTATTACCACTTGCAGATTAAACAATAAGGTATAGTTCTCTTTTTGTACCAATAGGTGGCAGTATTGCTTTGGAACAAACAATAACTTTTTTTTTTTTTAAGACTTCTATACCTGTTTTTTCTTTATTTCATTCCTAGACTCTAGGCCTCAGAACGCCTGATACGAGTAACAATAGAATAAATAAGACACAAACATGATATCTGAAGAAAACTGAAGAAGGTTTACCAATATCATCCCTTCATTTATTGTCTTGCTTTTGAAGGAAACGCCCACTAATTTCTCTCCCCACAGGAAGGCTTCTTTCTTATCAGATAAACCTAGAGTGACGATTAAGGCAGAAAAAATAGGTTCCATGTTGAAAGTGGTAAATTTGCTTCTCTTGAGAACCTCCAGATTCACTAGTTCTACTAATTCTACTAATCTACTCCCCAGCCTGGCAAGAGTCTACTCCGAGGGGCACCTGGGTGGCTCAGTGGGTTAAGCCTCTGCCTTCAGCTCAAGTCATGATATCAGGGTCCTGGGATTGAGCCCCACATCAGGTTCTCTGCTCAGCGGGGAGCCTGCTTCCCCCTCTCTCTCTCTGCCTGCCTCTCTGCCTACTTGTGATCTTTGTCAAATAAATAAATAAAATCCTTAAAAAAGAAAAAAGAATCTACTCCGAATATGTATTCACACAAGTCTCTTTCTTACATTGATAGCATAGCACTGGAGTCAGGCTGACCAATTTGCTGATTATCTCTTAATTATTTTTAAATTTATACATATATATGTGCCCATGTAACCATCACACTGATTAAGATTAGAATATTTCCAACATCTCAGAAGGCTCTCTATGCCCTCTTAATTTTTATAACTGGGAAAACACTTTATTTCTCAAACAGTGTGCTTAAAACAAAAGCAAACAAACAACAAACTCATGAGGCAGAAAAATTGGGGAGAGGCATGACCCTGCTTTATACATCAGGTCAGGGTCTCTGTGTAGCCTTGAATGGGAACTCTGCCATAGATGCTTTTGCGGGGATGTGCTCAATGTAAGGCTGGGATAGAATGTACCAAGTTACAGTGAGGATGTGGAGCAACTGGAACTCTTGTGCATTATCTTGTTTGATAAACAGGTACAATCACTTAGGACAACTGTTTGGTAGTATCTACATATGCGTACCCTATGGCCCAAAATTCTACTCCTGCATACATATGCAACAAACATACATTCACAAAAGACATCTACTAGAGTGTTCCAAGAGCAAATGGCCATGGATGCATAACCAGATTGTGGTATATTCACACAATGTAACATATAGCCACAATGAATAAGTCATCCACAAATACATAGAATGATATGAATGAATCTCACAAATGTATCAGTGGAAGGAATCTAGATACAAAAAGTGCATACATTATGATTCCACTTTTATGAAGTTCAAGATTAGTGTATCCTTTGAAGTGTGGATTGTAGTTACCCTTGGGTAGGAGCAGTGATGGGAGAAAGATTTCTGGGGTGCTGGTAACGTTCTGAATCTTGGTCACACAAGTGTATTCAGCTTGTGAAACTTCTTCAACCTGTACACTTACACTTAGGTAAGTATGTTAAGTATGGAACAAAGTATATAAACTTCAATTAATGTTTAAAAAATTAAACTCTAGCCAAGTATAGATAAAAGTCACTTCACTTCTACATGAAATGACAGATGAAGGAAATCCCATTTCCATTAGACCCTCAAAGATGGGCAAGCCCTCCTACGTAGATATAGAGAATGGCCATTCTATAAAAAAGCAATCTAAAAAACTGGGATGGCATAAGCAAAAGCATAGAATGTGAAAAGAGTAAGGAACGTTTAGAAAATGACAAAATGTCCCTCCCAGCAGCACGTCAAGAAGACTTGCCATAAAATAAATCAAAGTCTGTAAATACAAAACTTGTCTTCAGGGCCAAAGAGTGTGCATAGAAACCAAATAAGGAACATAAGATACAAATAGTCTCCATGGCCAGATCACCTGCAAACTCTGAAGGAAAAAAAATCTATTGTTTTTTCAACATATTAATTTATAAACAACAAAGTTTCCTTCACTAGTTTCTCAGCACTCCCGAGTTTTACTACTTTCAGTAGTTTGATGGTGGTCTTGATAACCACAGAAACTTGTAGTAATATCTATAATATCTAAAGTGATAAACCACCAGGGATCACCCCAGAAAATAATCGCAGCCCAATTTTGTTTTTGTGTACCACATGTTGTGACCACACATGCTGTGACTCTCCCTTGCCATACAAGCAACCAGGAAAACACACCCTGCTTTTTGGCAAGAAATTAGAAATTGGGTATTGCATCATTGGATTTACCTATATAGGCTCAAATTGTAAAATGTTTGAAGAAAATGTAAAAGAGCAAAAGAGAATCATCTGGACACTGTCCAAGGTTCAAAAGGAAATAGGGAAACTTAAGTAGTTCATATCCTGTACAGCTTCTAAGCAAAACACACCAAATGGTGTTTTTGCATTAAGTGCAGCCTGTTAAAAATGCAAATATTGGCAGTGACACACATGCCAGGCAGTGGAAAATGTGAGGCACAAATATTTGTACTGAATTTTCAGTGCCAGGACCCAATCCTGGTGAAAAGGAAGAATGAAAACCAGCTGTTGCCTCTTGGAATAGGAGGGGCAGCAGTGAGTAGGTCAAGTGAAATGAAGTGAAGGAAGGATGTTGAGTTTGAGAGATTCTTTATAGATTTTGGATACTAACCCGTTATCAGGTACGTCAATTGCAAATATCTTCTCCCATTCTCTAGGCTGCCTTTTAGTTTTATTGATTGTTTCTTTTGCTGTACAGAAGATTTTTATCTTCATAAAAGTCCCAATACTTCATTTTTGCTTTTGTTTCCCTTGCTACATCCAAAAAACAAATAATCCAGTTAAAAAGTGGGCAGAAAACATGAATAGCCACTTCTCCAAAGAAGAAATCTAGGTGGCTAACAGACACATGAAAAGTTGCTCAGTATCACTCATCTTCAGAGATATACAAGTCAACATCATGAGATACCAACTTATACCCCTCAGAATGACTAAAATTAACAACACAGGAAATAACAGATGTTGAAAAGGATGGGAAGAAAGGGGAGCTCTCTTGTACTGTTGGTGGGAATGCAAACTGGTGCAGCCATTCTGGAAAACAGTATGGACATTCCTCAAAAAGTTAAAAATAAAACTACCCTACAATCTAGCAATTGCACTACTGGTTATTTACCCAAAGGCTGCAAAAATACAGATTCGAAGGGGTGCATGCACCCCGATGTTTATAGCAGCACTATCAACAAGAGCCAAACTATGGAAAGAGCCCAGATGTCCATTGACTGATAAATAGATAAAGAAGATGTTGTATATATACATGATGGAATATTACTCAGCCATCAAAAAGAATGAACTCTTGCCATTTGCAATGATCTGGATGGGGCTAGAGTATATTATTGCAAGTGAAATAAGTCAGTCAGAGAAAGACAAATACCATATGATTTCACTCATATGTGGAACTTAAGAAACAAAATAGATGAACTTACAGGAGGGGAGATAAGAAGGGGGGAACAAATCATAAGAGACTGTTAGAGAACAAAAAGAGGGTTGACAGAGGAAGGTGGGTGAGGGATTGACTACATGGATGATGGGTATTAAGCAGAGCACTCGTCATGTGAGCACTGGCTATTGTATGTAAGTGATGAACCAATTAATTCCATTCCTGAAACAAAGATTGCACTGTATGTTAGCTAATTCAAATTTAAATTAAAAATTTGAAGGAAAAAAGGGGGGCAGGAAGGGAATTGCTCATTTTAGGACAAAGGTCTTAGCTGAAGATCAGAATATTAGAAGCTTAAAAATACTGATCCTCAGCCCCTATCTCAGACTAAATTTGTCTAGGGAGGGTCCCAGATATAGAGATTCTCCAGGTGATCCTAAGGATTAGCAAAGTTTATCAACCTTGCAAAAGCATAAAGGCAGTAGAGTCAGACCTGTGGGAAAAGTTCAGGTTGTATTACTTCCCTGATGGAACTAATTCTGCTACTCACTCACCCCATCCCTTTCTACCATGCCCCACTTCACCTCACCCCACCCACACTCACCTTACAACCACCAACTGGGTTTTGACCTCTGTCAAGTTAGGTCCCTGGAAGTTTCATCTTTCCCTCCCTAACCCATCATAACTTTCTCAATCAATCAATTAATCACCAAGTTCTGTCTTTTTCTGCTTCTTAATTCTCAAATCTACCCTTTCTTCCCCATCTCTATAGTTTCTACTTTATTCTGGACACTTGTTCAACAAATAACTATGAGTGCCTACTACTCTTTAGGTGAGGGTATGTATACTGTTTGGGTGAATAAAACAGCCATAGACCCTGCCCTGAAAGGCTTACAGACCGTAACCAAGTAAGTGAAAAAATTAATTTAAGATTACAAATGCAAGTACTGAGGAAAAAACAAGCCAGGTGTGGTGAAGGAGACTAGGGAAGGTAGAGGGAATCCCTGGACAGGGAGGGCAGGACGGACTTCTAGGAAAATCATCTAACTTCCTTCTAAACTCTCAGCATCCTAAATAATCCCCAGCAACCACTAGAGTGATTTTTGTAAAAGTCCAGAGACTTTAATAACACTCACAGCCTCTTGGAGACCTAGCTCCCTGCTGCCAACCCAGGCTCAAATGCCCATGGGGCTCTAATTTCTTCAGGCCACCGGCGGCTGCTAGTGCCATCTTTCTTTCTTTTAATTTTATCTTATTACATTCTCTTTGTCATCATACAGCATATCATTAGTTTTTGATGTAGTGTCCCATGATTCATTGTTTGCATATAACACCTAGTGCTCCTTGCAATACATGACCTCCTTAATGCCCATCACTGGGCTAACCCATCCCCCCCCCCCCCCGAAACCCTCAGTTTGTTTCCCAGAGTCCATAGTCTCTCATGGTTTGTCTCCCCCTCTGATTCCCTCCCCCCCTTCATTTTTCCCTTCTTCTCCTAATGTCCTCCATGCTATTCCTTATGTTCCACAGATAAGTGAAACCATATGATAAATGTCTTTCTATGCTTGACTTATTTCACTTAGCATAGTCTCCTCCAGTTCCAGCCATGTTGAAGCAAATGGTGGGTATTGATCCTTTCTGATGGCTGAGTAATACTTCACTGTATATATGAACCACATCTTCTAGTGCCATCTTTCAAAGCCAGCATATATACATTGCCCTGCCTCCAATGCCCTTTTCATGTGTTCCATCTGGCATATTCCTAGTTGCCTTCCAGAACACATCTTATGTTGCCTTCTACGAGAAGCCCCATTGGACTCTCCCTTTTAGCTGGTCCTGGTAGGTCTTGGAGGAAAACATGGTGACTGACTGTCCCAGTTTGCTCATAAGTTCTAAAGCCAGGGTTTAAAAACAACTTTTATCAACAAAATCCATATTTCTTTCACTTAATGAGCTCACAATTTCCTCCACACTGTTTTTAAAGTCGTTGATACTATCTACATTGCATAGCTACTTAATACATGTTCACATTACAAAACTTTGAAAAATACAGAAAAATGAAAAGAAAAAAGCCACTCAAATGCCGTCTCTAACCACAATCGCTATTAACCTCAAGTTGGTCTTCTTCCAGACATTGTCCCACACAAAACCATCGTATACAAACGTATACATTTCTATTTTTTTTAAAATATTTTATTTATTTATTTGACAGAGAGAGGTCACAAGTAGGCAGAGAGGCAGGCAGAGAGAGAGGGAGAAACAGGCTCCCCACTGAGCAGAGAGCCCGATGTGGGGCTCGATCCCAGGACCCCGAGACCATGACCTGAGCCGAAGGCAGAGGCCCAAACCACTGAGCCACCCAGGCGCCCATTTCTACAAACGTATACATTTCTGTCACCAGGCTTACAGGTATATGTGTGCAGACATTGTTCTCTCCTATACAGTTTCAAGGTTATGACCACAGTTTTCTTTTTACTTTAAACTTGTTCAGAATTCAAAATCTGGGGTTCATAAACAGTTGTGCTGGTTGGTTGTTTTGTTTTTGTTTTTGCTTGTTTTTTTACACTTCAACACTTGCTTTAACAGGACATGCTACTTTTGGACCATGTGCTCTATTCCTTTATTACATCCTTGGTTTTTCGAGCCCTCTGTGATGAACCAATCCAAACCACTGCAGTCTTGTTCTGAGTAATTCCTCTCTGGGTTCCTCCATCCTTCTGCTCCAGAACACGCTGGATGTCCTGCAGCCTGATGCCCAGCAATCATCCTGCCCCCCACCCTTTCTTAGCTCTCTGTCTCTCATGGGTGAAATCCATCCTCAAGTAACTTTATTTTTTTTTAAAAGATTTTACTTATTTATTTGACAGATAGAAATCACAAGTAAGCAGAGAGGTAGGCAGAGAGAGAGAGGAGGAAGCAGGCTCCCTGCTGAGCAGAGAGCCCAATGTGGTGCTCCATCCCAGGATCTCCATCCTGGGATCAGGACCTGAGCCGAAGGCAGAGGCTTTAACCCACTGAGCCACCCAGGTGCCCCTCAAGTAACTTTTTTAAAAAGTTTAAAAGGTAATTTGGAGAAAAAAATTCTAATCCTTAAAGATTTGAAAATGTCCCCTTCCCCTCTCCACCCCCATTTCATTCATAGTTTGACTGAGCACAGCAATCTAAATCTAAAGCTATTTTCCCCAGAATTTTGTTTTCCTTAGCATCTCATGAAGCTGATAAGAAGTTTGATGCAATTAATGGTAATTGTCCTTTGTAAATTTTCTGCTTTCCCTCTTACTCTCTTGGATTTTAGGGTGTGAGAATTGTGTTTATGTATGTAATTGATGGGTAAAAGGAAATGTATATTTTACTGAGTCAGACAGAATAATGCTCCCACCCTCTCAAAGATGTCCATGCCCTAATCCTCAGAACTTATGAATATCTTCTCTTGCATAGCAAAAGGGATTTGGCAGACATGATTAAGGTTACCGTCCTAGAGCTGGAGAGATTATTCTGGAATATCTGAGGGGGACCAACCTAATCACATCAGTCCTCAAAGGCAGAGTGCCTTTTCTGACTAGGTCAGAGCCGGGACAGGATGAGGAAGAGATGTGAAGTGGGAGAGAGACTTGAGCTTGGTCACTGCTGGCTTTGAAGGTGGAGGAAGGGGACCATGAGCCAAAGTTTGCAGGTGGACTCTAGGATCTGGATCTGCCCTCAGCTGACAGCCAACAAGAAAATGAGGAACTCAGATTAAACATCTGCAAGCAACTAAATCTGCCAACAAGGGGAATAAACTAGAAACAGATTGTTCCTGAGAGCTTCCAGAAAGGGACACAGCCCTGATGAGGCCTCGATTTTAATCCAGTGAGACCCATACTAGAGCTTAAGTTAACAAATGTGTGTGTATGTTTTAAATATGTATTGTTTAAATCCAGTGAAGTTTGTGGTAATTTGTTACAGCAGCAACAGAAAACCAATACATTTCTATTTTGATAAATGGTGCCAAAACTTCATCCTGAAAAGCTGGATTTATTTATACATACACCAGTAGTTGTTGAACAAACTTTATCAAAACCTTCGCTAACATGGCTTATTTTTAATATCTTATTTTTTCTAAGCTGATCCTGAAAAACATTTCATTTTTGTTTTCATTTGTAGTCCTCTACTGTTTTAAACAAAGGTGGGCATCTTTTATATATTTGTTAAACATGTTTTGTTTTGTCTGAAATTATACTCTTTTTTTTAGCCTTAGATTTCTAGCATTTCAGATTGTTTTGACTATGTGTTTGGGGTACCTGGGTGGCTCAGTGGGTTAAGCCTTTGCCTTCGGCTTAGGTCATGATCTCAGGGTCCTGGGATTGAGTCCGCTTTGGGTGCTCTGCTCAGCAGGGAGCCTGCTCCCCCACCTCTGCCTCTCCGCCTACTGTGATCTCTCTCTGTCAAATAAATGAGTAAATTCTTTAAAAAATGTATCCTGTTAGGTGTTTGTTACATACTTTTAATTTAATAATTTGTATCTCTTTTTTGCTCTAGAAGCTACATTGCATTTTAAACCATTTGCAGAAACTGCTAGCTGCCCAACTCAAGGAGTCCTGGTCTTGATCTGATCATATTGATGCTGAGACTGAAGGACTACATGTCTTAGCTTTTCTTGCAACCAGGTTTGACAAAAGTGATAAAAGCAAAATTATGGGAAACCTGCTTAAAGATAGTTGCCACAGCTTGGAAGACCTTTTCTTTCTTTTGCTTTCTTTCTTTCTTTCCTTCCTTCTTTACTTCCATCTTTCCTTCCTTCCTTTTTTTCTACTTTCTCCTTTTTAACTTTTTAAGTATTTAAGTATTGTGTCTATAAATGACTCTAAAATGGTTTAGCAAGAAATAAAATGTGTACATATATATAGGTCTACCTATCTGTTAAGAAAGGGAGAAAGGGATAAAGTAAATATGTTAAAATGTCAATATTACAGGAACCTAGGCATAGTGTATATAGAAATTCTTTGCACTTCTCCAACTCTTCTATAAATCTAAAATTATGCCAAAATTAGAATAGAATTGTGCCAAAATAAGAAAAAAACTAAAAAAAAAAAAGAGAGAGAGAGAGAAAAAGAAAAAACTAAAAAAAAAAAAAAAAAGAGCGAGAACATGGCAATACAAAGACTCTCTGGGAGCTCCATGTACACAGGCTAGTTGATGGTAGGCTTCAGTTGAGTTCACACAGGCATGTGACTCTGGGAACCCTTAAATGCCAGAATAAGAAGGCATTTACCCCAGGGTTGTTTTCTGTAGTCATCTGCTCTAGTTTTTTGTGGGCAATTTCTCAGGATTATTTAAACCTTCCAATTTTCGTCCTGGCCTAAATGGCTGTCTGCAAATCCTTTCAGTCCAATGTCTTGGTCCCACCCCCTATTACATCTGCTGTGTTAAAGTTCTAGGGCCTGTCTGGGGCTCTACCAGACAGTCAGATCTATAGGTGTTCTCGGCTATGGTTTCCTCTACTCTGCTTCATCAAACAACACTCACTAATCTCTTTCATTTTCCAGATATTTGTTGAAATCTTTAATTTGTTGAAAGTTTTGTCTACCCCTAAGCCCTCTCATTCCTTTCATTTGTGTTACTTTTGTTTTCATTTTTTTATATATTTTTATTCTTTTTTAAAAAATATTTTATTTATTTACTTGACAGCGATCACAAGGAGACAGAGAGGCAGGCAGAGAGAGAGGGGGAAGCACGATCCCCCATGACCTTGGGATCATGACCCAAGCTGAAGGCAGAGGCTTTAACCCACTGAACCACCCAGGTGCCCCTATATATTTTTATTCTTGAGCATGTACTTCATCAACCATACTAAACCAGAATTCTTTAGACAATTTAATGTTAGTTTTAATCTATAACTTATTACTCAAGGAACACATCCTTTTGTGTGTGTGTGTGTGTGTGTATCTGACAATCCATCAAGCTTTTCAATATTCCATGTTATCGTAAGCTTTCTCAGATCACTATAGGTCATATTGATATTTTAGACCTTCATACTTTTGGTTATACTATTTATTTGGTCACTGGGTAGTTATATTATTTAATTATTTCATGTGTATTGTCTTTAACAGCTTCACTCCATTGATTTGGGCTCATCAAGGCCAACCTCAGTTTCTTTCTTTCTTCATACTTTATCTGAATTAATGATATGCCCAGAAGATTGGGGTAGCAGAGCACATCACATACTACCTCTCCTTTCAATCCATAGGTTGATTAGAGCCCTTGAATTGGTGTGGCTTGACTAGAACAGACACCTATACTAATCAGATCCCCTCCATTATGAGTTCAAATTGCAAAATACAGAGACGGCTGCTGGTCAGGGATGGGCACTAAAACAGCAGTCATGTCAGCTTAGTGACTGAGGTAGACATTTGCAAACAAATGACACTGATCTTCAGAGAGATGAAAATGTTATAAGTGTGGAAAAGAAGCTGCAATTGTGTGAGAAAAAGAATTTATCTTGCTTCTGAACAGCTCTCTAGTTTGTGTGATGCCCAATCACACAGAATTCCCTGAAATATCTATAGCATTCAAACAAAAGTTCCTTAATAATGAAGCTAATTTGTGTGGGTATCTATTCCTTGCAACCAAAAAATAAAAAGCCTTAGCTTTATTATATTCATTCCCTGGTTCTTGTTTTTGAAAACATAAAGAACTATTTGTTAACAAAGCTACTCATACAAATTAACACCTATATCAAATGGTACACAAATTAAAATGTCGTAAGAATTAGGAGGGTTTGTTTTTAAATCCTCCGATAAAATGTGGGATCTTTTCTCCTAATCCTTGACTCTTTTTAGTTAATTTAATCTAATCCCACCACTAGAGCAAAAAATTTTTCAGGCTGAATTCAGTTTTGTTGTTTCAAGAGTCAAGGACTAGGCATGAATTTTCCATTGTGAACTCTCCTATAAGATTTCCTGCCAACAACACATTAAGGAAACCTAATGCTTCCTCTGCTCCCTTTATTTGTCCTTCATCTTTCTCCAGAAGGAGTAAGAAAAAAACTCAATGACTTCAATATGTTTCCACATTTGCTACTGTGAAATTATGTCTTACTCTAGCACTATTCTCTCTATGCATCTTGTCCTTTGAAGATACAATTTCTTCTTGTTTTTATAACAAATGGATCAGATATATCATGGGTTTTGGAGAATGAATGCACAGAGTTATAAGAATATTCAGCAAGAATAAAATTATTTAAACACACTTAAACAAATTCTACTTTTAAAAGAGTTGTAAAAGAGTTCTACATTATACCAGTTAGAATGGTAAAAATCGGCAAGGCAAAAAACAACGAATGATCGAGAAGTTGTGGGAAAAGGTAAGCACTCTTACACTGTTTGTGGGAATGCAAATTGGTATTACCACTTCAGAACACGGTCTGTAGTTTCCTCAAAAACTTAAAAATAGAGCTATCCTATGACCCAGCAATTGCACTACTGGGAATTTACCCCAAAGATACAGATGTAGTGAAAAGAAGGGCCATATGCACTCCAATGTTCATAGCAGCAATGTCCACAATAGCCAAAATGTGAAAAGAGCCAAGATGCCCTTCAACAGACAAATGAATAAAGAAGATGTGGTCCATATATGCAATGTAATATTACTCAGCCATCAGAGAGGATGAATACCCAACTTTTGCATCAACATGGATGGGGCTGGAGGAGATTATGCTGAGTGAAATAAGTCAGAGAAAGTCAATTAATATATGGTTTCACTTATTTGTGGGACATAAGGAATAGCATGGAGGACATTGGGAGAAGGAAGGGAAAAATGAAGGGGGGAGAAATCGGAGTGGTAAATGAACCATGAGAGACTATTGACTCCAGGAAAAAAAACTGAAGGTTTTAGAAGGGAGGGAGGTGGGGGGATGGATGAGCCTATTGATGGGTATTAAGGAGGGTGTGGATTGCGTGGAGCACTGAGTGTTATACACAAACAATGAATCATGGAAAACTACATCAAAACTAATGATGTACTGTATGGTGACTAACATAACACAATTTTTTTAAAAAAGGAGTTCTACAATAGTCTTCTCAAGTGAGTTCCCGAATTCAGGGAACGCGTTCTTTAATTTCTTCTACATTCCCTCAAAAAAAAAAAAAAAAAGATTCAGAACTATGTAACTTTCAGCTATCCAATTAATGTAGTTGAAGCAAATCATTTCAATTACCAGAAGCAAATTTTATTAAACTTTAGTGCCAAGTTTTAAAATGAAAATACATTTAAAACAAAGTTAGGAAATGACATTAAAATGTTTAAATTGCAAAAGTCAGCAGTTAAGAGTAATATTCCAAAATAAGCACTGCCCATCTTCTGTGAATAAGCAGTTTATTTTGGCAAATGTAGAAGTTTGTCTTGGGTGGACTCATAATGATCCATGCCATTGCTGTTCTCTTCCAGACCAGTTAGAGGTTTACTTCTTATTCAGCTATCCGATTGCTTAGAGCTAAAACAAATATGTTTCATATCATCTTCAAACAACACTTTTTCCAATTTAAAACAGTTTGTTCATAAAAGAAAATTCTGAAAAAGTGTAACAAAATCTGAAAAATAAATTATCCAAAGTTTCACCACCCAAACAGATCCACTCTTAATATCTTCTTCTAGTCACTTTCTACTCATAGACCATAGAAATACGTTAATTGCTTTTTGCATAGGATAATAAGCTAATCTGTATGACATGGTGAGGAATTTATGACCTAAATTGTAATGTACCATTTATTCATGTACCATGAATTCTCCCAGATTTACTTTTGTAAAAAGGTCAAAGTTGCCCTGCTGGAAGGAATGGTTTGCAGCCAAAGACAGTATGTTCAGGTACATGAGTGTTGAAGGAGAAGGAAGCTTTCAAAAACATTGCTTCTCAAACTTCATGGTGCATAGGAATCTTCTGTTGTTCTTGTTAAAATGTAGAGACAGCATTTTTAACAAGCTCCCAGGTGATGCAGGAGCTGCTAGTCCATGAACACACTTTTAGTAGCAAAATCCTAATATAACTTGAACATAAGAGAATTTGATGGAAGAAAATTTTTGCCTTCACACATCCATCTACCATTAAGCCACTGCCACATTTCTGACCCATTTCTGGGAAGACATGGGACTATTTCTCAAACTTGGAAAGTTTGCCACAGGCTGAGGGTGGAGTAAGGACTTATTTATTGCAAAACAAGTGAAAATATTGGGCAATTATATTGAGTCTCTCCTCTGCAAAGGAAGTGTTGCAGAATTCACAATGTATCTGCTCATCTCTTCTACTTTGGTAGCGGTATCTATGACATCTGGGCACAGGGTTTCCTAGAATGAAGGCTACTTTTCCCAGCCTCCATTGAAGCTGAATGTGGTCATGTTACCAACTTTCCAGCAATGGGATCTAAGTAGCAGTATATGTGCAAGCCATGTTTTGGGGATGGCAATTAAGTTATTTTATTTGTCCTAGTTAGGTTAAGCTACAACCCAGGTGCAGTCAGCTAAAAGTTTAACTGGAAGTGTATACCCCAGAGGTTGTCCCTGATGTTCCAGTCAAAAACCCCATAGCCTACAAGTGACTAAGTGTTTCTGTTGTCAATATCTGGAACAACACCAGACTTGCTGCTTATGTTCTCAGTGAATTTCAGAAATAGGTTTTAAGGGTGAGACATTAGCAGTCTACTAACTAGTATAATGAATGCTAGAGAGGAACTCTCATTGGTTAATTTAAAGATATGTAAGATATACTATAGACTAAACTCTTACAGACACTTCCCACCCTTGCATGAATAGAGTAAAAGAATCCCGTGAGGTTTGCAGCCGGGACCTTTAGGAATGGTGCCCGAGGTTTGATCTCTAATGATCCTGGGTCAATTTTTAGGCTACCTCATGTCAACTACATAGATAACAGATTCCTGCTCTGGAGTGTTGTCATGCCTGCCTTGATTGAAGTTTTCACTCTAGGTAAGACTGGATATTGGAGAAGATTGGAATTGAGACTTCACTGAATTGAAACACTGGATACTATGTTCTTATGGTTGCTCATAAATAAATGTTTTGTTAATAAATATTTGCTCTTGTGGCAGAATTTGTTCTGAGACTTGTTTATCACTTGGTGGCAAGGTTGGGGAAGTGCTTTGAATCTACTGTTATCTAACAAAAAGACCCTAAGGACTGTGCGGGATCTGGTTGGCTGGTGTCAGCTCACAGTAAAGAGAAAGAGGGATAGAAGGAACTGGATTTTCATGGAAATCCATGGAGCAAACATAGAGCTCTGGACTTCTCTCCTCCAGATGTGTTTTCATGTCAGAGAGAAATAACTGTCCCAAGTTATGTCAAACATTATCACCTTACATTTTCTGTTACTCACAGCAGAGCCTATCCTGATACTCCTGGAAGCCCCAGTCACCAACCAAGGGAAAACCATTCCATGGAGAGTTTTTATGATTCCACCTCTCCTCAGTCTTATTCTCTTCTGTATTTAGGATTCTCTTCTACCACCACCCTCCTCCTCCCTCTACTTTCTGATACTTTGGACTCCCCTTCAATCCTTTCTAAATAGAAATAACTACTCTCCCAAGGAAGACTCATCTGTGATATTGCTGCCCTGGTCCCCACCAAGGGTTGATCACTCACCCTGATTATTTCAAGGAAAAGAAGTTGCTAACCTAACTATTTTCCAATGACAGGTATATCGGAAGTGAGGCATTTTATCTTTAGATTTCATATCTTAGCATATATGATTTTAAAAATAAAAATGATCAATTGTTCAGGATCAAATATAATTCAAAGCTCATATAATGCTATGGAACATCTCGCCATTTTTCATCTATTTTCTTTATCTCATCCTTTACATTCATTTCACAGATTTTTTTTTTAAAGCAGTTTTTCGGGGCACCTGGGTGGCTCAGTGGGTTAAAGGCTCTGCCTTTGGCTTGGGACATGATCCCAGGGTCCTGGGATCGAGCCCTGCATCAGGTTCTCTGCCCAGCGGGGAGCCTGCTTCCCTTCCTCTCTCTCTGCCTGCCTCTCTGCCTACTTGTGATCTGTCAAATAAATAAATAAATCTTTTTAAAAAAAAGGGCAGTTTTTCAAGATTACAAATGCCTCAAGACTATATAACATTCATGATTATATACATGGCCTTGACAGTTAGAATGTCTTTCAAGCTTATTATCATTCTTTATCCTTCTCCTCACGCTTCCCTTCCCATTTCTTCAATAACATAGAAAATGGAACTAAATAAAGGGCTTTGTGCTCCTCACACCTCTCTTTTTGTACAGCAGAGTACCATAATTTGGATTTGGGGAGATTTCCTCTTCAGGCAAAGTGTGGTCCATGATGAAAGTGGTAGTCTGGGTGCCTAGGTGGCTCAGTTGGTTAAGCCTCTGTGGCTCAGGTCATGATCCCAGGGTCCTGTAATTGAGCCCGCCTCTGGTTCCCTGCTCAGCAAATCTGTTTCTCCTTCTCCTTCCACCCCTCCCTCTGCTTGTGTTTGTACATGCACATATGCATGTGCTCTCTTTTTCTCATTCTCAAATAAATACATACAATCTTAAAAAAAAAGAGAGAAGAGAGAAGAAAGAAGAGGAAGAAGGAAGTGGATGAAATGATCTAGCATATGCTCTAGAGTCAGTCTAAGTTCAAATCCTGGCACAAGCTATGTGTCCTTAGGCAGGTAACTTACTCTGTGCCTTAGTTTGCTCATTTAAGAAAATGGAAATAATAATAAATCCTCCCTCCCAAGATTGTTGTAAGAATCACACAACACAATCAACGTAAAGAGCTTAGTGTAGTGCTTGACGTGCAGTAAACTTGTAATAGCATTCATTTATTCAACAGGGAATTACTTGCTGTGTGCTATAAGCAAAGTACTGCCTATTGAAAGTACAAAGTGCAGCGAATTGAAAGCTGAGGCAGAGTGGGTTCCTTCCCTTAAGAAACTTACAGTTTTATTGGAGAAATAAGACAGCAAAGTAGATTACCGCCATAGAAATGGATATATGTCAAGATATTCCAAAAAATTATTTATTGCACTATCTTAAAGATAGTTGCAAACTCTCTGTTATTCCTGATGTAGAGTCTAGTTCCTTCCCTTTGAATTTAGGTTGGCCTTTGTAACTTACTTAACTAACAATGCAACAGAAGTGATACTGCAGGCCTTTCACCCAGGTCGGCTTTAGAACACTTTCACTCCGAGGGAAGCCAGCCTTCACACAAGAATGATGATTCTGTGGAAGCCCAAGATATCCATCTAGTCAATCTGCATAGACAGAGTGCGAGGTCTGGCTGTTTTATCCATCCCAGCCCAGAATCAAACATGAATGAATCGGCTGTCCTGGCAACATGCTGGCAGCCCCAGGAAATGTGATGTGGAGAAGAACCGAGAACCCAGGTAAAAGCCACAACTGAGTCTGAAGATCTATGGTCCTGGGTCAAGCCATCCCAAACAACTAACTACATAGGACTTTAGATAAGCCATGCAAACCATTCTTGCCACAGATTACTTATTTCAAAAGGGTTTATGAGAGACAGCTGTCTTTCTTATGTCTCTCTATGTGCTGGAATAAAGAAAATACTAGTGCAGAAAAGAGCAGAGCAGTCCCGAGACTGCTAGCCTTAGGAAGGTTTTCTGGAAAAACTGGCCCCGGGCTGGCATCTGGGAGCTTGACTGCTAAATGGTTCCCTACATTGGTATAAAACTTTTCCCATAGGACCAGGGTGGCTCTCTGTGGCTAGACAGCTTCTACAAACAGTATGGCTTGTGTTGAGCACCTGCTTTCCTTCTAGAAGTCTGCAGTTAGGGGTACGTGGTGAGCAAAGAATGCTTCTTTGACCACCCTTGATAAAAACCTTGAGCACTGCTTGTGAGCTGTCCTGGGAGACAACACTTTGCATGTGTTATCACTGCTCATTGCTGAAGGAATTAAGCCACCCCACTGTAAGAAGACTCTTCAAACCTTGAACCAACTTCACCCTATGCACCTTTTGGATTTTTTTATTTTGTTCTGTATGTTCTCATGGTAGTAAATCTTAACCATGAGTACAGACAGATGCTGAGTTCTGTGAGACCCTTTCTATCAAATCAGTGGACCGAGGGGGTGACCTTGGGGACCCCCAATACAGAGCGTTTTAAAAAATATGTGAGATGGAGCCCGGATGAAGAGTAACGCCATTACTGCCGGAGCCGCGGAGAGCACTGGCGGGCGGTGACTGGACACCGGACCGGCTGCGCCATGAGAGTCCTCTCCCGCCTGCTTCTGCTGCTCTTGCTCGTATTCCCCGCTACGGTCGTGCTCCGCAGTGGCCCTGGAGGCTCATTAGCTGCAGCTCAGGATCTTACAGAAGATGAAGAAACGGTGGAAGATTCAATAATTGAAGATGAAGATGATGAAGCAGAGGTGGAAGAAGATGAACCCACAGATTTGGCTGAAGATAAAGAGGAAGAAGATGTATCTGGTGAACCTGAAGCTTCACCAAGTGCAGATACAACTATCCTATTTGTGAAAGGAGAAGATTTTCCAGCAAATAACATTGTGAAGTTCCTAGTAGGCTTTACAAACAAGGGTACAGAAGATTTTATCGTTGAATCCTTAGATGCCTCATTCCGTTATCCTCAAGACTACCAGTTTTATATCCAGAATTTCACAGCTCTTCCTCTGAACACTGTAGTGCCACCCCAGAGACAGGCAACTTTTGAATACTCCTTCATTCCTGCAGAGCCCATGGGTGGACGACCCTTTGGTCTAGTCATCAATCTGAACTACAAAGATTTGAATGGCAATGTATTCCAAGATACTGTCTTCAATCAAACAGTTACAATTATTGAAAGAGAGGATGGGTTAGATGGAGAAACAATCTTTATGTATATGTTCCTTGCTGGTCTTGGGCTCTTGGTTGTTGTTGGCCTTCATCAACTCCTGGAATCTAGAAAGCGCAAGAGGCCCATACAGAAGGTGGAGATGGGTACATCAAGTCAGAATGATGTTGACATGAGTTGGATTCCTCAGGAAACTTTGAATCAGATCAATAAAGCTTCATCAAGAAGGTTGCCCAGGAAACGGGCACAGAAGAGATCAGTGGGATCTGATGAGTAAATGTTCCTTTGTGCAACAATTCAATCTTTACTTAACCTGCCCTAATGTTTTTCGGCCTGATGGGAATTAGTGCAGAGAAGCCATATCACCATAGAAGGCAACTACTACTTATGTGTGGACTGAGCAATCAGAGTCTGTGGCGATAATATTACTGAAAATGCACTGCATTCATTTTTCTAAAGTAACAAATTTGGTTTTTTTTAAGCCATTAAAATCTATGTGTGTGCGTGTGTATGTATGTGAGCAGTTGGTGTTACCAGAATCATTGTTGAACTACCTGAAGCCTGCCTTTAGAATACTAAATATAATGCTGTTGTGTCTCTTTTTGACATTTTCTGGTACTTCCCCCTGCCAAAACTCAATGAATATTTGTCCAATATGATTGTAAATGTCCTGCCTTAGATTGTTTTAAAGAAAACAGTTTGTTTCTCTTCTAGAATTTTTCAAATCCAGTTGATGGAGCAATTAGCATTTTGTTATTGTTGCTGTTTTACAACTAGTATTCTAAAGGCACAAACAGGAGTAGCTGCTTTTTAGCAATAGAATTGTTTTGGTATTTTGCTGCTGTTTACCATAATGCGCACCTTCAGAAAACTTCCCAAATGAGTCCAAGGAATTTGGGGATTTCTAGCAACAAAATTGTGAAGCATGAGAATTCTGCTGATTTTGATATATAAAACGCACCCCTTTTTCTTTTTTTACTTTTTTTCTTTCTTTCTTTTTTTTTTTTTTTTAAGAAAATGGTACATTTGTGGGACCTGAGTTGTGTTATCCATTGTTGTTTTCTTTCTGACCCACTTAGGTATTTTTGTTTTTTCAAGAGATCATATTTTTCCCTTAATTAGGAGTATCTTGCTTGGAAAAAATTGCCTTGGTCTATAGACGAAGCAAAAAGTCAGTTTATAGGGGCAGAGATACATTACAAGTAATACTAATCTGTAAAAAAAAAAAAAATGAATTGGATATTTTTTTAAGTAGTTAACCAGTTGGTTTCTATCTAATATTTTTGGGTAATTTGTTCAGAAAACTTTTTTTTAATAAATCTGAAGAATTCCAAAATTTTAAGCACTTAAGATCTCAGTACCAAAATTAGATTGGACTTTGTAAAATCCTATTAGAGTCACTCTTGTCCTAGGTAGTAAATGAAGTTTGGCATTATTGTCAGACTGGATAAAGAGTAAAGTAAAATAGTGTGAACAGATAAGAGGCTTTTCCCCTCTGTCTTTAAGCCATATTCTCCCACATATATTTTGTAAAGAAATGGTAAATGAAATTCTAGTGGCTGTTTAATTCCTGATCTGTCTTTAATACAATGGATTTACCCCTCCTGCCCTCTTTATAATCCCCACCCATTCCCACACGAAACAACAGCAAAACAAGGCACACAAACAAAAAAATCTTACCAAGTTCTTTAAGTATTTAAACATCTGAGCCAAAGCCTATGACAATAGAATAGAAGTTATTGTTGTATAGTTGTTAATCACTTCGCAAGTAGGGGCTAAGGTGTCAAATTCTCTATATTGGCATTGCTGAACTATAAACTTTCTATATCTGTAAAAAAAAAAAAATATATGTGAGATGGGGCAACTGGGTGGCTCAGCGAGGTAAGCCTCTGCCTTCGGTTCAGGTCGTGATCTCAGGGTCCTGGGATCAAGCCCCGCATCGGGCTCTCTGCTCAGCAGGGAGCCTGCTTCTCCCTCTCTCTCTGCCTGCTGCTCTGCCTACTTGTGATCTCTCTCTCTGTCCAATAAATAAATAAAATCTTTAAAAAATATGTGAGAAATACTGGAAAGTTCTTCAACTTTCTTTCCTTAAAAGGTGGTATCCCTCCTAACTTTCTCATGTTCTCCCTTATATCCCGCCTCCCCAGAATATGCATATTGAACTTCCTTCCCATCTAAATCCAAAGTTCCATGTGGACATAAACACCCTGTTGGTTTTTCAGGCCTAGAGCAGCTGTGTAACTGCTAGCGCGCATACATATAGAACAAGGGTTGCCTGTATTTTGTTCATTATCCTACCGTGTTTGCCTTGTGTGCGTATAGTATAGGAGCTTTTACCTCATTGGGCTAAAGGTATCGCTGAAGTTCTTTTTACAGTATTTACTCTAAGACTAAACTGGTGATAAAAAGTATTTTCTTTGCAACTGTATAGCAGGACTTTATAAACTTACGGCCAGTCACAAAAGAACTGGCACTACAACGTTGGCAAGTACCTAGATCTCTCTCATAAAATCCATTGCAGCATATCCGGCTATGCAGCATATCCGTCTCACATTGTGTAATATGCATGACTTTTTTTCAGATGGTTTTCCTGAAAAATTTTATGATTTTACTTGGACAGGGCTGAATATCATTTCTTTAATCTCAGAGAATGATAAGATCTGAGGTACTACGACAAGCAAAGTCCTTGGATTTGGCTCTAGAAATCCACTGAGCACACTATATTTTAAGAATTCACACAATAAGCCAGCAAACTGAATATTATGTGCTAAGCACTTAAAGTCATACTGTAGAGAATTCACACAATAAGCCAGCAAACTGAGTATTATGTGCTAAGCACTTAAAGTCATACTGTAGACCCAGGACTGAGATTAGGAGACAAAGTCTTAACCCAACCTATGTTCTAAAGACACGATTTTGGTAAATAATTTATCACTACTGGATCTCTCACATCAGCTGTACAATGAGAGCATTCACACGAACCATTATTTCAAACTCAAACATTCTATGACTCAATGATAATATGAAGGGTGGGAAGATAAGTGCCAAATAAGACAGTGCAAGTTTATTTTGTGGGAGGGAGAGGTTCCTGGGGATAGAGTAAAAAAATTTAACAGAGTAAGAAAAGAAAGAGAGGGGTACTCATTTCACAGGAGGAGCTTGGGTAAAGGTATACAGGCAGAAAATTTTCAATATAAAATAACAATGACAATAATGGCCAACAATTATTTGGTTAAGGTATGATACATCATCTTATTTAACTTCCATAACAACCCTAGGTATGGTTATTATTCCTGTTTTACAAAAGAGAAAACCAAAGCATAGAAGATTCAGAATTTTCACGAGTGATAGAACCCAGATATGAAGGAATCTGACACTCTAGAGAATAGTCCTAATTGCTACTATGGCAGTCACGTGTGAAAGTCAGCAATAAAACTCTCCTCCAAAGCATTGTAGTTTAGATACAATTGACTGGAAGACTAGCATGAGCAGAAAATAACAGGCCATCATCAAGAAGAATCATGATAGTTATTTTTCATGGAGTGCTATTTGTGTGCTTTTCATTTATGAGCTCTAACCTCTGCAGATTTTTTAAAATTTTTGTTTTAAATTACCATTTTACAGTTAAGAAATTTGGGTCCCCCAAGTTCAACTCGTGATAGGTCAAGAGCTGTTAGGTGGGAGAGTTGGAATCCAACCCTGAGTTTGTCTGACCACAGAGACCCTACGTATTCTACTATGCCATGCTAGATTCTTGGCAAGAAAAAGAAAACTATTTGCACATATTCAAAACAGCTGTATTCTACTGTATGCTTTTACTTACATGAAATTCTAGAACAGGGAAAAGTAATCATAGAGACAGAAAGCAGATCAGTGGTTGCTTGGGGCAAGGAGAATGAGGAGACTGACTGCAAACAAATGTAAGGGAAGTGTTTTTGGATGATGGAAAAGTTTTATATATTGATTACAGTGTTGATCACATTTGCACCATATTTGTCCAGGCTCATTGAACTGTATTCTTAAAACAGATGCAGTTTATTATAGGCAAATTATACTTAAATAAAGTTGATTTTTAAAAAAATCCAACTGAGGGATGCCTGGTGGCCTTGTTAAGTGTCTGCCTTTGGCTCAGGTCATGATTTCAGGGTCCTGGGTTTGAGCCCAACCTCTGGCTCCCTGCTCAGCGGGGTATCTGTTTCTCCCATGCCCTTTGATCCTCCTCCCCACTTGTGCTTGCTTGCTCTCTCTCTCTGTGTCTCAAATAAAAAAATAAAAATAAAAATCCAACTGAATCCAGTATTTGGTCCTTTAGACATAAGCTTGGACTATTGGCATTATGTGTCTTTTAATATGTATGGATCATCATTGTGGATATGAAATACTAGCTCTTAGCAGTAATTCTGAACTCTTCTGTGTATTGCCATGGCTGAGAAGCTCAAAATCACATTTCTCTGACTCTTTCACAGCTAATGTTCAGATTGTGAGTTAAATACACTCAAGAGACTTGAAAGGAAGGAGTGAGACCAGGGCCACCTGCCTGCTCTGTTATTTGTTGCTACTGGCAAGTAAGGTCATGCAGACATTGAGTTTTTTGGCAACCACATTCCAAACATCCAGTGTCTAGCTTCATGAGGATTAGAAGCCAATGGCTGCAAGAGTGACAAGTGTTTTCATGATCCTCAGACTGCAACTATACAGTGTCCACAAGATTCAAAACTTCCCCCAAAGATGCTGGACTTCGGATCCTTACGACTATGGCAGGGGCAAGAGCTCCCCTGGGAAATCAGATGAATAATTACCTCCTGGGAGTTATTTCTGGCATTTCAGTTTAGAAACTGTTCCTCCAGCTCTCCAGTGATTTTGTAAGCACCTAACTACCTGTATTAAATTTCTTTCTACTGATCGCTGGAATGGTTTCTGTTTCCCCAGAACTCTACACTTGACATTGCTAGGAAAGATGGTGTGGGTTTCTTGGTCAGAATGGCAACTAAAATAATTAGCAGCAGCAGCAGCAGCAGCAGCAGCAGCAGCAGCAGCAGCAGCAGCAGCAGCAGCAGCAGAGTAATAGCAACTTTTTCTGAGTACTCACTTTCTCCCACATGAACTCACTAAGGTCCCTGTAAAGAACAGTTTTATTCTTTCCTCCCTCCTACTCAAACTCTGTGGGTAGATTCGTCCACTCCTTACTATTTCAGTCACTCTCAGATCATAAAAATCCTCCAGTTCATTGCAGTCCTCCAGATCAACTCATTTCAGTCCTTAAAATGTCCAGTCCAGGGCCATGTAACCCAATACTCTCATCTAGGTTAAAGTTTATTTATGCCCTCAGCTTGAGCTTCCTTTAGGCTGGAAAGTCTGTCATATTTGAGGAAGAGAACACAGTTGGTTTCTGCTCCTTTTCTCCATAAAGTACTTCTGTTTCCCTTCTCTTCCCTGTGTCCCCTCACCCACTAGGCTGCTCCAGGATCTTCTGAGGTTGGAATGTGGTTGGGAAGAGGTACAACTAGTCTCTAAAAAAGTCTCTAAACTGGTCTGGATACACTCTGGCATGTGAGCCCCCTGGCTATGGCAGATGTTCAGTGCTGATACGTCTCTGCTGGCTGCCAACAGGGCTTCCTCAGAGAAATCCCACGGCAGCCTTGAGCCTCCAGCTCGCATCTTTCCAGACTGTACAGTCAGGCATCTGCCTCATCTCTGTATAGGAAGGTATACTCCAATGTCTTTTTGCTGAGGTCCATTTTGGCACAAAGCCTTCTTGGGCAGTCTTTCCAAAATGACTCCCAGCTAGCTCCATCCTGCCAGCCCACTAGGCATATGAGAAAATTTCCCACTTCCTTACTCTGTTGCCAGTGAGGGAGCATCTGGGTCTATGTGGCCAGCAGGCACGCAGCTACACCCGTGGTCTTCCACATTTAATTTCTCAGAGCACAAGTCAAACATCAGCTCCTACTTCCCTTGAGCTCTGAAGACTTCTTGTCACCTGACTTGAGGTGAGAGGAAAGCACTCCTCTCCCCTCTCACATGAGGAGGAGGATATCAACTCTCTAAAAATAATTTCTTTTTGGCCTTGTCAGCCTCGGCTCCTTTGTCAGTAGAAGATGGGTGATTGTGTACGCCAGCTCAAGCAGTCTCATAGTCTGTGAGCATGTCTTACATCAGTGGTCTGGCAGCTCGTTATAGAATGTGGAGGCACTTTTTAATTGTTTACTTTGTTTTTGGTCTTGAAGCCATGAAATTTCATGTTTATGGCCAATACCAAGACGGAATGTTGTTGAATTATTCCAACAACCCTAAAAGGTAATGAATGACTAATGCTCCCATTTTAGAGACAGAGAAACTGAGGTTCAAAGAGCAGAAAATGAGATTTCAACACAAATGAGTATGACTTTAAGGCATTTGGTGTTAAACATTATGATTATATGTTTGACAATGCGAATGCTAATGACTGCTATGGGTTGAATTATGTTGCCCAAAACTCATATATTGAAGTCTTAAGGTCTGGTGCCTCGGAATGTGACCTTATTTGGGTATAGGGTTCTTGCCGAAGTAATTCATTAAAATGAGGTCATATTGGAGTAGGGTAGGCCTCTACTCCAATCTGACTGATGTCTATATAAAAAGGGGAAAGTCTGGACACAGACATGCACACAGGGAGAAAACCATGTAACCATGAGGCAAGCTACCACAAGCCAAGGGATTGCCAGGAGCTAGGAGAGAGTTCTAGAACAATCCTTCTCTGGTGAGTTCTGAGGGACCATGGCCCTGCTAATACCTTGATCATGGACTGTGAGTCTCCAGGCTTTGAAACAATAAATTTCTGTTTTTCAAGCCATTCAGTTTGTGGTACTTTGTTATGGCAGTCCTAGAAAACTCATAAAACAACCGTGTGACAGCCACGGAAGTAATGAAATTTTAGCTGAAATAAGTATTGCGTGAGAGAACCAAGCTGCTAGGAGAAGAGAAGGTATTGGAGGAGCCAGAGTAGGGCCAGCTATTTGTTCATGTTGGATGACAGAAAATTGGGCTGGTCATTAAGAGCCTTTGAATAGGTTATTAGGTAGAAAGCTTCCAAACAAATTTCACTTCCCTAAGAACAGGAAAGGATTACAATATTCACCTTGAAAAACTTTAAGAAAACAAAGCTCAAGCCAGGATTTTGCACAATTGGTTGGAAAAGCCTGAAGAAATTTGAAAATGGGCCAGCAGGAAGTTATACCTGTATCTGAATATACAGAATGAGGAATAAGTGAAGGGACAACACAGTAGCAGCTTATATTTCATATTTCATGCACTGATGGCTTTGAGAATAGGATTACTAAAGATACTAGAATATCTTAATAAAATTTGCTTAGACATTAATGGGACCTCAAAACATATAAACAGTTATAAAGATTTGCCAAATTACAATTTGTGCAGAATGTGGAGACACATCTGCATGTCCTAAGCAACATACACACACACACACACACACACACACACACACACACGCATGCAATATTGTTTTAGAGATTTTAGGTTTTAGATTTTAATTTTCAAAAATGTTGGTCCAAGTAGCATAGGTATATAATTAAATATTAATTAAAATTAATAAATATTTAAAGATTAATAAAAATCTCCAAAATAATAATAAATATCTCAAAATATTAATAAAAAAAATCTCAAAATTTCAATGGCTTGTCACAATAAAGTTTTTTTTCCTACTACCACCACAGTCCAGTGTGGCTCAGGTGGCCCTCCTGAAGCTTGTGGCTCTGCCATCTGGAATGCATGGCCTACACTGAGGGGAAGGGAGAGATAGGAAAGGCACACTGGTTCCAAATTGTCTTAGTCCCGAAGAGACACATCACTTCTGCCCAGAAGTGTTCAGTTGGTCAGAAGAAGTCACATGGTCCAACCTAACTGCAAATGAGGCTAGGTAACACAGGAGAATACTTGGAATATTTAGGGAACAATAACTATCTCTGCCACAAAATTATACAGGGAATAAATGTATAAAAAGGTGCTAACCCCAAAAGTGAGATGTTTGTTAGATGATAAATCCAATGAGAATCTGATCTCATTCATCTTAATGAGCGGCACTCCAATGCCTTCCTATCTATATGCAAATTACTACTCCCTGGTAATTTGACTGTTCAAATTTAGTGCTGCTCAAGGGCCCCGTTACTTCTGTAGTTCCCAGAGGGCTTCCTCACATGTGACCCCTTCCCCCCAAGCTAAATCGCTTCATGTATAAAACAAAAGGAAGGGCATTTGGGAGGGGGCAGTCTGTGAAAGGGAGACAGCAGTGAGAGTCCCAGGACTTAGAAGAGATGTAAAAAGATTGAGGAGAAGGTCTAAGCAGAGGGAGGGAGGCCGAGTCAGATGGCAGCCGGCTGGAGGCCTAGAGCAAAAAGGTGTCTAGTGTACATGCCCCGCGTCAGGACAGTGATACCTAATTTTCAAGTTTAAATTATTTTCAATTCTTTCCTGAGCTGTCAGCCTAAATAATACTAAAAGACTGCTATCCCAGAAAAGGAGCCTGGTCTTGGATTAAGGAGGCTTGGAATAACTACAGAGACCTTCGTCCCACATGCAAATCCATGATCTGGACCCACATATTACACAAATTCACTTTTTAGACCATGTGCCCCAGGTTTTCTTCTCAAGAAATACTGTCACTGTGGAAATCATCTCTGTAGGAAAATGGAAAAGAAAGGATTTTTCTGGGCAGGGGTAAGGCCCCACAGAGAGCAGATGACAGCACAGATTTGAAAGTGGGTCCAGGCGGCCTATTTTCATAGCATTTGCCAGCAGTGTTCAGCAGGGAAAAAAAAAAAAAAAAAAGAAGCTTTCTATATTTGCATTGTATTATATTTGCATAAGTAAACCCTAGAGGGATACCAAAAAAGCTAATAAGATAGCTACTTGGGGTGGGAAATGGGGGGAAATAGACAGACAAGTGCAGGGGTAGGAGTGAGAATTTTCACTAGGCACCCTTCTATCTAATCTGATTTTTAAACCATGGGAATATATTATCTATTCAAAACTGTAAACACAAGCAGAGCGGGAAAAGTCTTCCAACCACCAAAGCCTTGTGTTCAAGCTGCTTTGGGAGAACAAAAGACTTGAAGCAAAATCAAGAGTAAAGCAGTGTAAAGTAGCCACCAGAAGAATGAGACTGTGAGCACGAGCAGGAAATGGGAGGGAGAGGTAACCAAGGGAGAAAAGAGCCCCTGATTTTATTCTCATTCTTTTTGAAAAATTTTTAAATTTTTTTATAAACATATAAAGTATTATTAGCCCCAGGGGTACTGGTCTGTGAATCTCCAGCTTTACATACTTCACAGCACTCACCATATCACGTACCCTCCCCAATGTCTATAATCCCACTACACTCTCCCTACCCCCTCTCCCCCCGGCCACCCTCAGTTTGTTTTGTGACATTAAGAGTCTCTTATGGTTTGTCTCCCTCCAGATCCCATCTTGTTTCATTTATTATTTTCCTACCCCCCAAATCCCCCACGTTACATCTCCACTTCCTCATATCAGGGAGATCATATGAGAGTTGTCTTTCTCTGATTGACTTATTTCACTAAGCATAATACCCTCTAGTTCCATCTACATCATCGCAAATGGCAAGATTGCATTTCTTTTGATGGCTGCATAGTATTCCATTGTATATATATACCACTTCTTCTTTATCCATTCATCTGTTGATGGACATCTAGGTTCTTTCCATAGTTTGGCTATTGTACTTCTCATTCTTTAAAGCTCCCGAGATCTTTGGGGGGAAAACCAGAAGAGGAGGAGGGTGATGGTGGGCTCTCTGTACAGTGCAGAATGCAAGGTAAATATTTTGTCATTTTGAATACAAGATGAAAGGGTGGCCCGAGAAGGGGAGGATGTGGGGACATCCAGGTGGTAGACATTTGGATTATTCTAGCATGACATTCAAGGCTCTTGACGATTTGACCTGATTCTTTCACTTCTTTACTGGAACACTTTTCTCATTAAGGACCAGTCCAGGCTAAGTGTTAAGTGTTTTATTCATCCAGTGATGAATAAAAAATTAAGAAGCTCATAGTTGGGTTGCTAAAAACTGACTTTAAAACAACCAGGTGTTACTTGTGTTCTTCTAGGAAAGTGTACAGTTTCAGTGGGGCCACAAGTGAGGAGTGAGGAGTCACAAGTGAGGAGTGGATAACTGTGCCTGGAGGACACCAGGTCATGAGGCTTCATGGTCAAGGAAAACCTTGAGTGAAGTCCTGGCGGGTGAATGGATATGCTGGGAGGTGGGGGAGGTGAGGAGGGCACTCCTGACACAGCCGTCTGTGCATAAGCTCAGACCGGTGACACAAGATGGGGTTGGGCTGTGCAAGCAACTCCATGTGGCAAAAAGATAAATGAAGAGGGTTCTAAGAGCTGCAGCTGGAGAAGCAGGCAGAGAGGTTTTGTATGCCATCGGCTTTTATCCTATAGACAGCCAAGTGTTATTAGGGTGAGCCAAAGATCTCATAGTCATCTGATAACACTGGCTTCAGTCGTGAGAACTGACTGGATCCATCGGAAGGATATGAGGCTGGAAGCTGGTGAGATGCAGAAGCAACCACTTCCATAGAAACAGGGAAACTGGAGAAAGCCTGAAATGAAGCATTTACCTTCCCCCTGATATCCTGCAGTGATTGTGCTCCCTGGGAGGCCTTGAACAAGTTCCTTAATGTCTCTGCAGTTTAGTTTTCTCATCTGCCAAATTACCTGCCATACAGAGTTACCGTGCAGGTTAAATAAAACAAAGCAATGTATGTGAAGTACCAGGCACATAGAAAGTACTTGATGATGGGTAAAAACGATTCTTCCCTAATACACCATTAGCCCAGGACTTCGGTACTCTCACTTCTAGGAAGCCATGCTGCACTGTGGGAATTTCAATTACCTATGGCTGCATAGTAATAAATTATCACAAAACATAGTGGCTTCAAACAACCACCACGATCTGTTGGTCTTATTGGGGCTCCCTCATAAGGCTGCACTTAGCTAGTGGCTCAGCTACACTAGGAGGCCGAAGGAGGTGGCTTTACCCACAAGCCTGGGGCCTTGGCAGAAACGACTGGCAGGCTGGGACTTAACTTTCTCCACATGGTCTTTCATTATTCCATTATGTAACCCAAGCTTTATACATGGTGGCTGACTTCCAAGACAGTGAAAACAGAAGCTGCAAGCCCTCTGCAGGCATTTGATGCTGTGAAACAAACCATCCCCAAACAACCCCAACCATTAATTTTATTTATTTGCTTATGATTCTGCAACTTGGGCAGACTGGCAACTCAACTCTGTTCCACACAGCATTGGCTGGGGCAGCTCAACGTAAAGCCACAGGATCCAGGGTGCCAGGCTTCACTCGCATGACTGACACCCAGCTGAGGTGACTGAAATAGCAGCAGACTGGCTGGGCTTCTCTCTCCACTCCCCACCTCATCATTCAGTAATCCAGCCTCAGCTGCCTTACATGGAAGCCACATCCCGAGAGGGCAATAAGGGCATCTGCAAGGCCCTCTAAGGTCAGGTACAACATCATCTTCACCACATCCTACTGGTCAAAGCTAGTCACACGGGTCTAGTCCAAATTCAAGGTAAAGGAAATAGACTCCATCTCTCAATGCGAGGATTGGAAAAATAACCTTGCAAAAAGGTGAGTGGGATGGGAGTGGGTAGCTGGCTATCCATCAGAAAGCACTGGTGTGGGAGGGAGATCCTCATTCTGCCCCTCAGTAACTATCTTCTCTCGAATTTAGTAAACTTAGATTGACCATCCAGTATCTGAATTGTCTTTTTAAATATGGGGTATCCCCCCTTGTGAGCACCATCTTTTATGATCCACCACTAGATGTGAACACATTAAGGAAAAGATTCTATGGTAACCATTTCTCTACGTTCAGAATTTTGCATGATGCCCGGCACTGAGTAACAATACAGTGCTCAGTAAGTATGTGTACTAAACTAATACATAAACAAGTAATAAATAAATAAATAAATAAGCACCAGTATTAACTCTTCACTGGGTACTTCTCACACACCAAGAACTGTTCTAAACACGTCACACGTATTGACGACTCATTTAAATATTAAAACCATAGGAGGTAGGCACTATCATTCCCTGTTTCAAATAAGGATTCCAAGGCACAAAAGGCTGCGGAGTTCACCCAAGACTACACAGCTAATATGCGGTGGCTCTGGATCTGGACCCACTTGACCTGGCTCTAGTGCCTGCTTTGAATCACCACGCTTTGCCGCCTTTGTCAAAGTGTAAACAATTGCAATGAAGATAGGATCGAAAACTGAAGAAACAGTGGACTTGGAAAGGGATAATTACACAAGGCATGAATCATTCTAGAAGCACTATAGCATGCTGGTGAAGCGTATAGAGTCTTGAGTCAGATAGGTATTGACTTCAAGTACAGTAATCCACCGAGTACTACTCTATTACTTTGGATGGGATACTCGCCAAGTCTCAGTTTTCTCATCTGAAAATTAAGTCTAAGAATAATACCTAACTCAGAGGACTGTGTTGAGGCTCCAGAGAGAGAGCAGGTGCAGTCCTCACTTCAGTGTCTGTACGTAAATATTCCCACAGACCGGCAACATGGAAATGACAAACATAATTCAGGATGAAAACGGGAGGGGAGAGGTTATGAACCTTTTTAGGTTTTTCTCTTCCCCTTTCAAAGGTCTAACCCACACCAAGAGATTCTGGCATATGGTAATTTTTGAATAACCTTTGAAGATCCTGGCATATAGAAATTTTTGTTAAGTGACGACCAGAGCTATCAGTGGTCTCTAAGGCAATGAAAAAAAGAAAAAAAATTAGGGTTAGATGCAGGTACATGTACACTCTCTCCCAAAAAAGTTTCTTTTAACTTGTACTTAATACAAGGAAATGTTTTCCCTTTCCTTGGGAATTAAAAGTCTTCATTAGAAAGTTAAGAGGGGCACCTGGGTGGCTCAGTTGGTTGAGCATTCAACTATTGATTTTGTCTCAGGTCATGATCTCTGGGTGGTAAGACTGAGACTCCTGAGGGGCTCCATGCTGAGTGTGGAGCCTGCTTAAGATTCTATCTTTCCCTCTCCCTCTGCCAACCCCCATCTAAAAAAAAAAAAAGAAAAAGAAAAAAGAAAAGAAAGTCAAGTGAAGTTGGAACATTAAAAATGTCATTTTTAAAATCCAGAATGCTATGTTGACCTTTTGGTAGAGGTAGAGTCTATCGATAAAAGTTTTTAAAGGGCTATATAAGCAGAAAGAAAAGGCTAGGTAAAATAGTAAAGCATTATAAATCTCAAGTCAAGGGGACTACCCAACAGAGCAAAACACAGAAAATGATTGATCTCTATAAGAAAGAAAACTCTAGCATGCTAAAAAGCTAATGCCAGTTTTCAAATTAAGTTTCAAGAACACTATAAAGAAAATCAATATGTAAACACAAAGTGATGAAAGGTTTGGAGCCTATTGACACAGGTTTTATTAAAAGGAGATCACACTAGCTAAGTTGAATAAGTCTGTGATTTGATAAATGAAGAAAGAAAAGTCATGGACATGGTCACTGGGGTTGTCTAAATAATTTTTTTTGGCACATCAATGAAGCCTTTATTAGAAAATTAGCAGACAACTGCTATAGAAATAGAAAATGACGCATCTTAAATTTCTTTTTTTTTTTTAAAGATTTTATTTATTTATTTGACAGAGAGAGATACAAGTAGGCAGAGAGGCAGGCAGAGAGAGTGTGAGGGAAGCAGGCTCCCTGCCGAGCAGAGAGCCCGATGTGGGACTCGATCCCAGGACCCTGAGATCATGACCTGAGCCGAAGGCAGCGGCTTAAACCACTGAGCCACCCAGGCGCCCCGCATCTTAAATTTCATTGGCAAAGATGACAGTAGAGAATCCTCCTGTCCTCAGGCAAGGGAGAGTCAGTGGGAGTAAGAATCTGAGTGACAATAGTGATGGTGGGGAGGAGGTGGGTGGGAACTTCTGAGCCTACTCCCTCCTTGCTTCCACCACACCTAACAACCACCAAAATGGGTTTGTTTTTCATGCAGAAACGATCTCTTTTTTGCTTCAAATTATAAATACAAGTTGAAGTAGATGATTATAAAACTGCAATAGATCTTTCATAAGAAGACTTTCATAAAAGAATTGGCTCTGTAAGGCTCTGGAAGATGAGAGACTCTACAAGGTATGCAGTGTTCCTTTCTTACTTAGCCTGTTCATTATGTAGCTCCATAGACTATAAATGATCCAGCATAAGCATTTTTTGGGAAAGAGGCAGAAAAGGCAATATTTACTTTAGGTATAAAAGCCTAAGAGTATTTTAGAAAGAGAAGATAAAAATAATATACAAGGCTGCTTGACTTCTTTCATGGACTAAAACAATGGGATTCATTCAATCATTTATGCAGCAAATATTTGTCAAATACACAGTATGTGCCAGGCACTGTTCTAGAAACTGGAGAGACAGCAATAAAGAAGATAAATTTCTGCTCTCTTGGGCTTGCGTTCTAATGGTAAAACAGACAATAACAAAAAGACATATAAAAAGTGATTGGGGGGGGCGCCTGGGTGGCTCAGTGGATTAAGCCGCTGCCTTCGGCTCAGGTCATGATCTCAGGGTCCCGGGATCGAGCCCCGCATCGGGCTCTCTGCTCCGCAGGGAGCCTGCTTCCTCCTCTCTCTCTGCCTGCCTCTCTGCCTACTTGTGATCTCTGTGTCAAATAAATAAAATAAAAATCTTAAAAAAAAAAAAAGTGATTGGGGTGCCTGGCTGGCTCAGTCAGAAGAGCATGTGACTCTTGATCTTGGGGTCATGAGTTTGAGCCCCATGTTGGGTGTAGATGTACTAAAAAATATAAATAAACTTAAAAATAATGTTTTAAGTGATCGAGTTCTATGAAGAAACATAATTCAGGGTAAAAACAGGAGGGGAGAGGTTATGAACCCTTTTAGGTTTTGTCCTTCTCCCTTCAAAGGTCTAACCCCACACCAAGAGATTCTGGCATATGATAATTTTTGAATAACCTTTGAAGATCCTGGCATATTGAAATCTTTGTTAAATGACTATCAGAGCTATCAGTGGTCTCTGGTGAGCACAAGTCTCCAGGGTATTTGCTGGTGAGCATGCTAGATTCACATGGGAGGAGCCCCATGACAGGTCACAGGGACCAGGGAGATTGAAGAACTACAAAGGAAACATAAACCATGGGGTCTTTTTCATGCAGTTCCTGCCTGATGAAGATATCTTTCTACGTCCAAAAATGACCCCAAGAACGCAGGGCTGGGCAGGCTTCTCATCTGGCCACCACATGAAACAATACTCATTCACAGAAATTCCTTTCATTGTGCACAAATCCTGACACTTCCTGGGCCTCGACTCATTCCCAGGATACCCCACCTGCTCTCCTTTAGACCCTAAGGCACAAAAGATTTATGTCCCTAAAAAGAAAATTATACTACCTTTGAGAAGGACCCAGAACTGAGAAAAGCTGGTTTATCCTCCCTGAGAAGTAAAAGGGTCCAAAATTTAGAAGCTTTCAAGGACAGTGTTTCTTTTACTCTCTCCCAACACTGAGCGTGAGTGTGAATACAAGTGTCTCTGAGGGACTATGTGTGCATACTTATTGATCCTCTCCTTCAGTCTCGTGTTCTCCCTTCTGTAGTGGGCTACTAAATTGCTAATCCTATTATTTGAACACTGGGGGAAGCTGAAACGATACTAGAAGTCATAGTGACATAATTGAATCAGGCTTTTTCATATAAACAATAATGAGAGAAGATTTGGGATTTGACCAAGGGTTTAAGGAATGATCAGGAAGACCAACTGTTTAATCAATTAAAAATTATAGAGCTATGTCATAGAAGTGTATCTACCTAAATAGAGGCTTTTAGTAATAAATCTAATATGTTGGTTTCTTGAAAGTTTGCATTAGTTAAAGGCTACAATATAAATGGCTCTTTACCAGTTGAAGACTCAATTATGTTTATTTTTTAAAATAGATACTATTATTAAAATGTTCATTGCACTAAAACACATTTTTAATTGATGTTTCTTTTGAAAGAAATATGGAGACAGAAGTACCACATTTATTATTATTAAAGAGAAAACTCAGGCCCAAAATGGTGTCACTTAGGTTAAGGCCCCAAGTCAGTAACTGGGGCTTAAAACCTAATCTAATTGCAATTTCAACCTCTCTCAGAAAGATGAGTCTTAACCAGGTCAGTCAGGAATTTTCGGATGAGCACCAATGAGGTAATCTGTCTGGACTTTCTCTATTCCCTCAAAGGAACATGAGGTCATCTGCATAATAAGATCTCTTGTCTTTCCCCCTAAGGGAAGGTGATCTTGTCCGAAACAATCCTTTCCTTATTTTGCTTATAACTTTCTTGCTTTACCCTCCTTCCTAGGAAAACCTTCCATTTTGTCCAACACCCCTGAGAGCCCCTCTACTTGCTAGATAGGTTGCTGCCTGATTCATGAATCTTTTTAAAAAGCCAATTATATCTTCAAATTTACTCAGTTGAATTTTTTTTTAACATTATAAAGGGCAAAATGAGTTTACTGAATTGTTACACTCAGCAAAGGTGGAACTTGGCCAACCAAGAAACAAGGCCATTTCCATGTTCAGGAACCAATACAACTTAATTAAAGGTAATCGAACAAGCTAATGGTTATGTTAAGTAATAAATAAATCAGAAAGTGAGTCAAGGTCAAGTACATAGAAACAAATGGCTCCAAGAAAAGCAATTGCCTAAGGAGGAATATAAAATGAGGTAACAGGCTCACCTACGTAATAGCGATATATTAGCTAGAAATGATCATCTCTGCTATTAAAATACCACAGTAAAACAAATCATTTTTATTCCTATCTCTGTTGCACCTTTGAACTGCAATAGTGAAAGAGAAAGAAGGATGCAAAGGTGTAAATCTAAACTCATACAAATAGGTGGAAACTAAAATTTGAAGATATCTACTTTATACGAGGCATATCCATTATCCTATTTCAACCTCCTCAAAACTCCTCAAAAAAAAAAAAAAAAAAAAAAGAGAGAGAGAGAGAGAGAGAGATTGGGCATTAATTTATCCACTTTACACATACTAAAATTGTCTCACAGAGAGGTCTTGTAATGGATCTAAGTAATAAAACTAGCAATCAATCAATCAATAAAACTAGCAAGTAGTGGTACTGGAATTTGAACCCAGATCTGCCTACTTCCAAAACCCTTGTTTATCCTGCTCCATAAACCCAGCCTCTTTTCCAATCCCAATTAAATAGGTCCTGGTAAGTGAGATGTAAGCACAGGTTCTGGGAGCCTGGGTGTGGAATGGAACAGGACTGAACTTTGGGCCTCAGAGCCAAGAGCCAAAGATACCAAATAATAAAAACATCAATGATAATGATAATATATATCAGACACTGAGACAGAATAAAGAGCCAAGAAGACAGCCAGAAAGTCTATCAGAAAGATACCAACCAGAAAGATACCAACTGGGTTCTTGTTGGACACTCATCCTTTCAAAACAACTCATGGGGAAAAAAAGGAATCTTTAAGACTCAGAGGTGTGAGATGCTATAGAAGGGAAAGCCACCATCACCTGCAAGATTAGAAAGTGACAAAACTCAAATAACCACAGGAAGCCAGGGGCAGGGGAGCACTGGCACCTTCACATCTCTCAGATGGAACAATGGTAGTAGTGAGAAGAATACCAACCACAGCAGGAGCAACAGCACCTCATGGAATAGAGAGAAGTGAGGCCCAAGTGGGTGTTGCAGATCCTTTCTACCCATTGTACTGGGCAATACAGGCACAGTGTCCAGGCCTAGAAGCATTTCAAGGGCCTAAAAAATGGTTTTATGCCTGAAGAAGAAAAGAAAGTATGGTGCCCACAATACAAAAGAAGAAAAAAATGGAAAAATTGGAATTAACAAATATTGAATTAAATATCTAAAGGTAATATCAAGTCAAGCAGTCAATTGCTGTTAAACCTTCACTTGGTTATATGAGAATAACTTTGATGAGAAATGGCTTCCCTTGAATATGTCTGATATGACACGGAGTGGAACCAACAAAGGAAGAGGGGCTGAGTGCCGTTCCACTCCCAGCCTCCAAGATGTCAGCTGGGTTGCCCTCTATAGCTTCTCCAGACTTCTTCAGCCCCTAGCTATAAACAGGAGGCTTCTTTCTTCCTCAGAACCACATCTAATTATGGCATCTCCGTAAGAGGCCTGATAAAAATGGCCAAACATATTTAATTCCAGTTTATCACTCACAGCCACTTTCCCAACCGCATATGATTCTCTCTACTTCTTGATTCCTCTCTTTTTCCCAACCCTAGGAAAAATCCCATCTGATGACACTGACTCCAGGTTTCAGGGGGACCTCAGGAAGTGTAACTAATCAGCTTCGCAAGTTTAAGATTTATGTCAACTAAATATAAAAAGAGAACATAAATTAAGAACCAAAGTTAAACTATTTATAAATGATATTGCATGAACTGAAATCATGTACTACTCAGGAATAGAAAACATAAGATAAACATTAGAACTGATCCATTATAAGATCCATTTAAAAATATTTATTTTCCTGTGTTTTGTTCTATATTTGATAATGAAAGATGACCATGATATGATTGATATATCAGATATGACATGAAAAAGACTATAAAACAATATGACCATATGATTCTCATTTTGTTTTAAACACAATGTGTGTTTGTTCAAAGAATGAAAAAGTCTAAAAAAGTGAAGATAAAAATGTAACTCATAAGAGTTTTGTTTGGGTGATAGGATTATAAGTGAAGTTTTAAAAAAATTTTTCTATAATAAACATATTGTTGCTGGAAAAGTTAATGAAAGGAAAAGTTATGACTTAGTCTTCAAGAAACATTTTACTATGGGATACAGAGAACAGGATTAGTTTATTTTGGGGGGAAAATGAATGATGCTATTTAAAAGTTTATACCTTGTCAGCAAATGAGTTTTTAAAGAGAAATTCAATAAGCTTCAGAAAACTCTGGATCCCTTTCGTGGCTCACCCATTGGCTATTTGTGCATCTTGGGCAAATCACTCTGAGAGTTTACTCATCTTGATCTAAAATTTCCCCAGAACTGGGACTCCTGGGTGGCTTAGTCACTTAGGCTTCTGCCTTCAGCTTAGGTCATGATCCCAGGGTCCTGGGATCGTGTCCCGCGTGACCAGGCTCCATGCTCAGCAGAGAGCCTACTTCTCCACTTCTGCCTGCCACTCTGGCTGCTTGTGCGCACTTGCACGCACGTTCTCTCTCTCTCTCTCACACACACACATAAATAAATAAATAAAATTTAAAAAATTTCCCCAGAACTAACATTCCCTGACTTCACATTGCTACTGTTAACTACTAATAGGGATAGCTTTTTCCTTTTCCCTGCCAGGTAAGAATTTGAAGAATAAATTCGCAAATTTATTCTTCAAATGTGTCCATACATCTAGCCACTTGTTCAACTAATTTATTGGCAAATTATTATGCTCCTGGAACTTAGCTGGAGCATCTTATATTACTTGATTGCCTGAATCTTGTTTTCTAGGTAGATTTTTCAGGGAAAAAATATTCCATGAGTCCTTGCATGTTCACAACTGCTTTGTTTTTCTGTAGTTTATACTTAAAAGCACTGTTTCATGTTTTCTTTTCTTGAGTCTCTTAAATATGTTGCTCTATTATCTTATGCTGTGGATAAATCTGATGAAAATGTAATTTTATTTTTTCTTCAGAAGTAACTTTCTGTTTATGCCCGATGTACAAAAAGTTCTTGCTTTACCATCCAGTTTTACTAGATGATATCTTAGTGTTTACAATTCTGAGTTTATTTGCCAAGGTTAATGGGGTGATCTTTCAAAACAGAAGTTCCAATTCACTTAAAGAAAGATTTTCCAATTTTCCTAAAGAAAATCTTCTTGCACTATGGATTTTTTAATTTGTTTTGGTCTATTGCTTTCATCTTCTTCCTCCAAGCATAATATAAATTATGCTTATGTTGGATCTTCTTTTCCTGTCTTCCAAAGCTCTCATGCTCTCATTTTTCTCTTGAATTATTTCTCTCTCCTTTTCTCACTTTCTCTTTCTTTCTTTCTTTCTTTCTTTCTTTTTCTTACTTTTTCTCCTTTATAAACTGTATTTCCCAATTTCTATTTCTGACAATGGTGGACTAGATTGTCTTAGGACAATATGAAGGGATTTGAAGAATCCTCACTCGGGCAGTGAGGATATATGGGGAAAAACAAAGGATCCGGAAAAACAAAGGAATCTGAGAAGAGTAACTGAAAAGATGAGAATTTGAGCAAAACTTTTCATAGGTTCAAGGTGTATGGAGAAAATTAGAGTTCAGAGTCATGCAGGAAAGAGAGGAATCTATAAATTTCAGTTAGGACGAAAAAGTGACACACCTGTAAATAGGCCAGCCCTTACATGATTTGAGCCCATTTCGGAATCTTACCAATCCCTAACTGATATTTAGCCACCTCATTTCTGTTTCCTAATTATAATGTATGCTGTTCTTTCATACTTTTTACTTATTGTTACCTTAATTTCTTTTGGATAATTCTGTTATTTAGTTTTCATCTGATTTTTGTTGTATATTTTCTAGAACACATTAATTATCCAGTTTCATTATGTGGTCCATTTTTTAAAATAGTAGTATATTTAGTAACTTGACAATATTCTTTTCTGTTGCTCATGTATAAACAAATCCAAGTGTTCCATATCTTTGGAAAAATGATTCCCTTGTAGGGAATTGAGATGCACTATGGTAGCTTTCCTACCTCCACTGCTTGAGAGCTTTCTCCTGCACTGTTTACAAAGACTATAGATAAAGATACAAATAGAGATATAAATAGCCTCTTCATACAGTCATCCCCAATTTCTGAGATCTGCCATCTTTGGAATCCTACCTTCCCCCAAAGTGTTTGATCCTTTTCTCCCCTTTGCCCTAAGAGTTCCTATCCTGCTCAATTTGAATTCTCTTCACAGTATTTTCCTTAGGATAGGAATTTTATTAGATATTTCTGAGTTCTTTGAGCATTTGAGCCACAACAATACCTTCTGATCTCTCCATAGTGCTTGAGTGTATAGCTGGGCTCTTCTCATTCCACTCACCCATAACTGGAGCCCGAAGTCTTCTCCTTTTCACTGTTATTCTCACAATATTCAATTTGCTGAGAATTCCATTCCAGGAAGGACTCTCTCTCCTTTGGAGTATATCTTGGCAATCACTGTAGTTTTCCCTCACTATCTGAAAGTAGAATGTTCTTATGAAAGCTTTCACAAGCCAAAATGTCATGAAGTGAAGAACTAATTGTGATAACTTATATGAAAAACATTTTAGAGTTCCCAGCACACCCCCCCCCCACACCAAATAACCTCTCTTAAGCTTTTCTGATACCTAAGGACACATCTTGCTAATGAATGCACAAAATAAATTGAGATAAAGCACAGATGCTCATGGATAGAATTCAAAGCTATGGCAGCTGGATGCTGAGATGCTAAGTGTAGTTCCCAGGGAAGGAGCTTCAGGGTGCCACTGTCACTGCTCTGGGTGCTCACTTCATCTATAAACACTGAACACTATTTTTGCTTTTTACCTTTCTTCATAAAAATAAAATTGTTCTTTGGACTTCTTTTAGATTGCAAAATAGGTACCAATGTAGGTCTTTTGCACAAAATGGCCTAACATGAACTTTCTAAAATCAGAGGAAATCTGTATTCCAGTGTTCACAGAACCATTAAAACTCTGTTTCTCTCCCCTCCACTACCTCTGCATAGCTGGTAAGCCTAGACATGTCCTGTATTGTTTGTGGTTTGGGTAAGGCAAACCATAATCTGAAATGGTATTCTGAGGTCCATGGGGGATGTTTTCTTAGTTGAGGATGTTGTGATGTTAGTTTTTTTCATTGAGGATGTTGTGAATAGAAGTTTTCTTTTGCTATTTTAATTGTTTAGTATGTTTTTAGGAAGAGGAATTGGAGAAATTTAAAAATTACACATCATGAACTTGCCTTGACCTGAAGTCAACATGGACTTATTTTTAAATCATGATACTATCAAGCAAGGCAACATAATCACTGATTCTTCATTATTGCACTGTCTTGACTGGCTTCTAAGATGATAGTTACTTCTGAAGTACTTTCTGTTCAACTTTGTTTAGTGTTTATTAGCTTCCCTAAAATTATTCTTTGGAAATACAATCAGCCTCTATCTCAGAGTTGTCCACATTCTAATATTGCTTTCATTTTCATCACCAACTTCTCTTCAAATTATGGCTTCCGTCATTAGCTAGCCTCAGATCATACACATACATTCTGAACAGTTTATTGAATCAATGATATTCTTTTTTCCTTTAAAATCAGACTTCATTTCAGAACTTCCTTATGCTCCAATTGCTGTATTTTCCTCCTAGGCATGTTTCAAATTGTTCTTTATATTTCAAGAACTTCAGTCAGAATGCCTCCTTTAATGTTCAGAGGACTTAGCAAATCAAAAATGGTTTCCTCAAGTTAATATTATATTAACTTTGCAGTAATTCCTTCCAAATGAAAATTGGCACATTCAAGTCCATTACCCTCACACTGCTAGAACTGACATATTTCTCTGATGAATAGAAGAAAATTACTATATCTTTCTGCATTTTGTAGACTCTCTCTACTCTTCAGAACTTGTTAAAATGTCCCTTCCTTTTGTCTAAAGAAATGAAATTAAATGGTGAATAGGAGTGGGGAGAGTGGCCTCAAGTCTCCAATGATCTACTGCAGGGGTCTGTACTTTACTTTGTTTGATTTAATTCAATCAATACTCCAACCTTCCATGAATACCTCCTATGTGCTAAGTTTTGTGTTGAATAGAAAAGATATGTAAGAAATTATATTCCAAGAGAGGCCTAGAGTAAGATGTGGGTAGAATCTTTATCTATACCTCCTAATAGGTGGCTTGAGTTAGCTATTTGATCTCTCTGAGCCCCAATTTCTTTATCTCAGTGTAAATCCTACATGATACAGCTGTTGTGAAAATTTAACATGTACATAACATTTTATATTATACATACTTTATATATTACACACACACATATATTTGTATGTATGTGTACATATATAATTTTTATAGCAGCTGTATCATGTCAGAATTTTATACATAGGTATGTTTGTGGTCAGCAGTGCTCAATAAATGTTTGTTCCTTTTGGATGATGTTATAATCTACTAACAATTTGATAATGTTTCTTCTCCTTTTACCTCTCCAACCACACAAAATGACTACTATACAGCCTATTGATTTTCTTAACAAAATGAATTAAAATTGATTATGTTCTATGATGTTTTAAGATTCCTCCTATATCAAATTGTGTGACGTTTGTGAAATGTATTGCAATGACTGGCAGGGTTCTTGATCTAAGGTCATATACTCCTAAGGGGTTCAGGGAGTTTTTGAACATCCTGAAATTGCACACAAATCAATTATGTCCATGACTTAGGCATTTTTGGAAGGAGGCCGTTCATTGTTACCACCAGATTTTTAATGGGACTGAGAAACAAACAAACTAAAAGCCAAGAATCATGAGGGTGTTATAAAATCAGAGTATACATTGTATACTTCAGAAGTCAGACACTATCTATGCAATTTCCTTTTTATAATACTTAGCACAGAGCCAGAAAGAGCAAAAAACTTAATCTTTTCTTTCAATGAAAGTAATAATGACATCCTTTTCTCTACTAGGAGGAGCAGATATTAAAAAAATATAAAAACAAGAACTGAAAAATAAAAGGAACAGATTGAAAGGAGTCAATCACAGTCAAACACTAAGGGCAGTGAGAGAACAGGAAGCAAAGAAAAAGAAGAGAAAAACAACCCCTGCCACCTTACCTTCCCCCATCCCCAAAACACATGCAAATGAAAAAAGAAGGTGATGGAAAGGGGGAGGAGGAGGAAAGAAGTAGATGGAAAGAGAAGTAGAAATGCAAAGCAGTTGAGAGAGTAAGGAAGAAAGTGATCTTTCTGTTAGACTGTGGTTAAGTTTGTTCCCTTCCTGACTGGATCCTCCTGCACCAATACTGCCCTCGAGGCAAATGCTCCCCAGAGATTCAATAGAAAAAGAAGTTTCACGGATTGAATAAAGGTACATAAAATTCTAATTTTAGTTCAATCTGATCATAATGCCTTTTGTAAGTCACTGTTTTACCTGAATTTTCCTTATCTGCAACATCTAGATAATGTCAGTAAACTAGAAAAAGTTCCTGTCTCCATGTGAGCTGTATCACAAAAATTCATTTTAAGGTGATCTAATTTGAAGAATGCACTTTTCTATAGAAATAGTGTTAAAACATTATCATAACAGTTCACAAAAACGTATTTAACATATAATGGAAGAAAAAGGAATTGGCCTTTCAGGCATCAGCTGGATAAATGAGTACAACATCTCTCCTCATTTCCTTTCTCACACACTTTAGGGAGCTTTATACTCACCAATGTTGCTAAGTTGGAGGATATGTCTGCACTTAAAAGATAAAAGGCAGAAATACTATAAAAGGCCACTGACACAAGAGAAGCAAAACTAGCTGAATTTCCTGATGCTTATTCCTTCCGTCAACTCCTTTTTTGCCCCACATGTGTGTCTTGTGTGTCTTTCTTGCCCCCATTATCTTTGTGTGTATGGGGGGGGGCATGTAGAAAGCATATTACTTTCTTTTTTTTTTTAATTCAATTAGCCATCATAAGTACATCATCAGGCATCAGTGGTATGTAGTGTTCAATGATTCATTAGTTGCATATAACACCTAGGGCTCATCACATCACATGCCCTCCTTAATGCCAATCACCCAGTTACCCCATCCCCCCTACCACCTTCCCTTCCACAACCCTCAATTTTTCTGGAGTCCAGAGTTTCTCATGGTTTGTCTCCCTTTCTGATTTCTTCCCATTCAGTTCCCCCCCCCCCCCACTTACCCTATGATCCTCTGAGCTATTTCTTATATTCCATAAATGAGTGAAACCAAATGATACCCTCCAGTTCCATCCACATCAATGTAAATGGTAGGTATTCATCCTTTCTGATGGCTGAGTACTATTCCATTGTATATATGAACCACATCTTCTTTATCCATTTATCTATTGAAGGACATGTTGGCTCTTTCCACAGTTTGGCTATTGTGGACATTGCTGCTATGAACATTTGGGTGCAGGTACCCCTTTGTTTCACTACATCTGTGAATGGGATAAATATGCAATAGTGCAACCACTGGGTCACAGGATAGCTCTATTTTTAACTTCTTGAGGAACACCCATACTGTTTTCCAGAGTGGCGTGCCAGCTTGCATTCTCACTAACAGTGTAGGAGTGTTCCCCTTTCCCCACATCCTTGCCAACATCTGTTGATTCCTCCCTTCTTACTTTCAGCCATTGACTGGTGTGAGGTGATATCTCATTGTAGTTTTGATTTGTATTTCCCTGATGACAAGTGATGTGGAGAATATTTTCATGTGTCTGTTAGCCATCTGTGTGTCTTCTTTGGAGAAATATCTGTTCATGTCTTCTGCCCATTTCTTGACTGGACTATTTGTTTTTTTGGATGCTAAGTTTGATAAGTTCCTTATAGAGCTTGGATGCCAGCCCTTTATCTGATATGTCATTTGCAAATATCTACTACTATTCTGGTGGGTTGCCTTTTAGTTTTGTTGACTATTTCCCTTGATGTGCAGAAGTTTTTATCTTGATGAAGTCCCAATTGTTCATTTTTGCTTTTGTTTCCCTTGCCTTTAGAGATTTTTTTTTAAGATTTTATTTATTTATTTGACAGACAGAGATCACAAGTAGGCAGAGAGACAGGCAGAGAGAGAGAGAGAGGAGGAAGCAGGCTCCCTGCCAAGCAGAGAGCCTGATGTGGGGCTCAATCCCAGAACCCTGGAATCAGGACCTAAGCCAAAGGCAAAGGCTTTATCCCACTGAGCCACCCAGGTGCCCCTAGAGATGTGTCTTGCAAGAAGTTGCTGCAGCTGAGGTCGAAGAGGTTGCAGCTTGTGTTAGGATTTTGATGGATTACTGTCTCACATTTAGGTCTTTCATTCATTTTGAGTCTATTTTTGTGTATTATGTAAGAAAATGATCCAGTTTCATTCTTCTGCATGTGGCTGTGCAATTTCCCCAGCACCATTTATTGAAGTGACTGTCTTTTTTCTATTAGATATTCTTTCCTGTTTTGTTGAAGATTAGTTGACCATAGAGTTGAGGATCCATTTCTGAGCTCCCTATTCTGTTCCATTGACCTATGTGTCTGTCTGTGCGCTAATACCATGCTGTCTTGATGATCACAGCTTTGTAATATAACTTGAAGTCTGGCATTCTGATGTCCCAGCTTTGGTTTTCTTTTTCAATATTCCCCTGGTTATTCAGGATCTTTCCTGGTTCCATACAAATTTTAGGGTTGTTTGTTCCAGTTCTGTGAAAAATGTCAATGGTAATTTTTTTAAAAAAGATTTTACTTATTCATTTGATAGAGAGAAAGAGTACAAGCAAGGGGAAAGACATAGGAAGAAGGAGAAGCAGACCTCCCCACTGAAGTGGGAGCCTGATATGGGGCTCAATCCCAGGACCTGGAGGTCACAACCTGAGCTGAAGACAGACACTTAACCATCTGAGCCACCCAGGCACCCTGGTTATTTTGATAGGGATTGCACTGAATGTGTAGATTACTCTGGGTAGCATAGACATTTTAACATTGTTTAATTTTCCAAGCCATGAGCATGGAATGTTTTTCCATCTCTTTGTGTCTTCCTCAATTTCTTTCATTAGTGTTCTGTAGTTTTTAGAGTACAGATCCTTTACCTCTTTGGTTAGGCTTATTCCTAGGTATCTTATGCTTTTGGTACAATTTTTGTAAATAGGATCGATGCCTTAATTTTTCTTTCTTCAGTCATATAGAAATGCAACTGATTTCTGTGCATTGATTTTTTATACTGCCACATTGCTGAAATGTATGAGTTCTAGCAATTTTGGGGTGGAGTCTATTGGGTTTCCCGCATAAAGTATCATGTCACCTGTGAAGAGTGAGACTTTGACTTCTTCACCAATTTGAATGTCTTTTATTTCTTTCTGTTGTCTGAATGCGAAGGCTAGGACTTCCAGTACTACGTCGAACAACAGTGGTGAGAGTGGGCATCCCTGTTGTGTCCCTGACCTTAAGGAAAAAGCTCTGTTTTTCCCCCATTGAGAGTGATATTCATTGTGGGTTTTTCATAGATGCTTTTTATGATATTGAGGTAGGTTCCCTCTAGCCCTATACTTTGAGGAGTTTTAATCAAGAAAGTTTGCTGCATTTTGTCAAATGCTTTTTCTGCATCAATTGAAAGGATCACATCTTTCTTGTCTTTTCTTTTACTAATGTGATCTATCACATCGGTTGATTTGCAAATGTTGAACCACCCTTGCATCCCAGGAATAAATCCCACTTGGTTGTGGTGAATAACCCTTTTAATGTACTGTTGGATCCTAATGGCTAGTATCTTGGTGAGTATTTTGGTATCCCTGTTCGTCAGGGATATTGGTCTGTAATTCTCACTTTTGATGGGGTCTTTGTCTGGTTTTGGGATCAAGATAATGCTGGCCTCATAGAACAAGTTTGGAAGTTTTCCTTCCATTTCTATTTTTTGAAACAGCTTCGGTAGACTAGGTATCAGTTCTTCTTTTAATGTTTGGTAGAATTCTCCTGGGAAGCCATTTGGCCCTGGACTCTTGTTTTTTTGGGAGGTTTTTGATTACTGCTTTAATTTCCTTTCTGGTTATTGGTCTGTTCAGACTTTCTATTTCTTCTTGTTTCAGTTTTGGTAGTTTATAAGTATCCAGGAATATAGCCATTTCTTCCACATTGCCTAATTTGTTGGCATATACTTGCTCATAATATGTTCTTAAAATTGTATTCCCTTGGTGTTGGTCATGATCTCTCCTCTTTCATTCATGATCTTATTAATTCAAGCCCTTTCTCTTTTCTTTTGGATAAGTCTGGCTAGAGGTTTATCAATCTTATTAATTCTTTCAAAGAAACAGCTTCTAGTTTCGTTTATCTGTTCTACTGTTCTTCCAGTCTATTTCATTGATTTCTGCTCCAATCTTTATTATTTCTCTTCTCCTGCTTGGTTTAGGCTTTTTTTTTTTTTTTTTTTTTTTTTTTTTTTGCTGTTCTTTCTCCAGCTCCTTTAGGTGTAAGGTTAGCTTGTGTATTTGAAATTTTTCTAACTTTTTGAGAGAGGCTTGTACTGTAATGTACTTTGCTCTTAGGACTGCCTTTGCTGTATCCCAAAGGTTTTGAACAGATGTGTTTTCATTCTCATTAGTTTCCATGCATTTTCAAAATTCTTCTTTAATTTCCTTGTGGATCCATTCATTCTTTAGCAGGATGCTCTTTAACCTCCAAATATTTGAGTTCCTTCCAAATGTCCTCTTGTGATTAAGTTCAAGTTACAGAGGCACAAACCACTGTTGTCTGAAAATTTGCAGGGAATAATCTCAAACTTTTGGTATTGGTTGAGACCTGATTTGTGACCCAGTCTGTGATCTGTACTGGAGAAAGTTCCATGTGCACTCGAAAAGAATGAGTATTCTGTTGTTTTAGGGTGGAATGTTCTATATATATCTGTGAAGTCTATCTGATCCAGTGTGTCATTCAAAACCCTTGTTTCTTTGTTGATCTTCTGCTTAGATGATCTGTCCATTGCTGTGAGTAGGGTATTTAAGTCCCCTACTATTAATGTCTTATTATCAATGTGTTTCTTTACTTTGGTTATTAATTGGTTTGTGTAATTGGCTGCTTCTATGTTGGGGGCATAAATATTTACAATTGTTATATCTTCTTCGACAGATCCTTTAAGTATGATATAGTGTCCCTCCTCATCTCTTACTACAGTCTTTGGTTTAAAATCTAATTTGTTTGACATGAGGATTGCTACCCCAGCTTTCTTTTGAAGTCTATTAGCATGGTAAATGGATCTCCACCCCCTCACTTCCAGTCTGGTGGTGTCTTTAGGTCTAAAATGAGTCTCTTGTACACAGCATATGGATGGGTGTTACTTTTTTATCCAATCTGATACCCTGTGCCGTTTGATTGGGGCATTTAGCCCATTTACATTCAGACAAACTATCAAAAAAATATGAATTTAGTGCCATTGTATTGCCTGTAAAGTCCCTGTTTTGGTAGATTGTCTCTGTTTCTTTCTGGTCTATGTTATTCTCAGGGGTCTCTCTTTGCTTACAGGATCCCTCTTAATATTTCTTGCAGGGCTGGGTTGGTGATCACATATTCATTCTGCTTTTGTCTGTCCTGGAAGCTCCTTATCTCTCCTTTCATTCTGAATGACAACCTTGCTGGATAAAGTATTCTTGGATGCATGTTCTTCTCATTTAGTACCTTGAATACATCATGCCAGCCCTTTCTGGCCTGCCAGGTTTCTGTGGGTAGTCTAATGTTAGTCTGATATTCCTCCCTCTATAGGTAAGTAGCTACTTGTCTTGAGCTGCTTTTAGGGATTTTCTCTTTTTCTCTAAAATTTGCAAGTTTCACTCTTTTATGTCAGGGGGTTGATCTATTTTTATTGATTTTAGGAGGGGTTCTCTCTGCCTCTTGGACAGGAAAGCTTGTTTCCTTCCCCAGATTAGGGAAGTTCTCTGCTATGATTTTCTCAAATATACTTTCTGGCCTTCTCTCTCTTTCCACTCTCAGGCACCTCAATAATTCTGACATTGGTATGTTTCATGGCATCATTAATTTCTCAAAGTCTTTCTTTATGGGCTATTGTTTTTCTCTTTTCCTCAACTTCCTTCCTATCAGCATGTCTTCTAGATTACTTAATCTCTCTTCTGCTTCATTCACCCTAGCTGTTAGAGCATCCAATTTAGACTGCATCTCAGTTACATAGCATTTTTAAGGTCAGCCTGATTAGATCTCATTTCTGCACTAAGAGATTCTCTAGTGTCTTTTATGCTTTTTCAAACGCAGCGATTGACTTTATAATTGTTATCCTGAATTCCATTTCTGACATTTTACTTATATCCATATCAATTAGATCTGTGGCAGAGAACATTACTTCTTCTTCTTTCTTTTGTTGTTAATTCCTCCTTCTAGTCATTTTGCCCAAAGAAGAATGAATGAATGAGAGAGCAGAATCAAAATACCAATCACAAGCAAAATACACACAAGACAAATCCAAAGTGGGCAGAAACCAAAACAGAGAAGCAAACAAAAACAAAACAAAACAAACCATCATGGGGGGAGTGGAGAGAATATAACCTCACATGGTTGACAAAGCAGAGTGATCCACTTGTTCCTGAGTGAATTTTCATCTGTTAGAAGATACTGAATAACAAAATTGCAAAGAAAGAAAAACTTATACATATACACAAATAAAACTGAGTAGAGGAAAAAAAAGGCCAAGAATGAAGCATATGTCTATAAAATGTAGATGTAAAAAATAAAAGTGAAAAAGCAACTTAAAAACAAAGGGTTGATAAAATAAGAAAATAGTTGAAAAGGAAAAAAAAAAGAAGTGGAAAATTTTAGACTGAAAGTTAAATGAATCATGAGAAAAACCTCAAGTTCTATATATTATTTCCTCCTAGTGCTGGAGTTTTACAGTCTTTCAGGCTCCATAAACTACTTGCACACCTGTTCTGCCAGTTGGTCTTCCGGGGGAGGGGTCTGCCGTGCTGCTTCTCAGGTGTCTTTGCCTTGGCAGAGTTGCACTGCCCCTTGCCAGGGGGCTGGGCTCAGCGTGGCTTTTGTTCCCTGAAGACTTTCCATGCTTCTTTAGAGGATCAAAATTAAAATGGCTGAGCCCCAATCACCAGCCCCAGAGCCAAAAGATTGTGATCCTCCCTCTTCAGTAAACCCTCTGGGACAGTCTTTAGTTTTCTGTGTGCCAAATTTTGCAGACTCCTGCAGTGTGGGCCCACAGTAATCCTTCCTGGAGGATTCCAAGGGTCTTGACTTACTGCCCTTTGTAGTGCCCTGAGGCTGAGAGCAGTTGTGGCCTTGTGTATGTACCTGTTCCACAGTTCCTGGGGGACAGCTGAGTGTCTTTTATGGGGCTGCCACCCTTAGAGCTGTTGCCTGGTTGTGGGCACACCCATTCTGCCCTTCCTGGGCAATGACAGATGGTCTACACATTCCTGTCCTTTTTAGTGTTCCCAGGCAGAGAATAGTCTCCTGATGGGCCTGACTGGTCTTTATGGTGACCTGAATGGAGAGTCACCTCCTGGGCTCAATAACCATAATCAGTTTCCTTGCTCCATTGTTTTGACACGCTACTCTTAGGCATCCTGGTTAGTTCTGATTCCTGAGATCCTGAGAACACACTGACCCACCTCGAGTTCTGCCCTTTTCATCCCCTGAGCTCCTTTTAGACAGGGAAGTCCCTCACTGGAGCAGATTTCCAAGGGTTCTGATTTTGTTCTCTGGGGCTATATCCTTTTCCAAAAGCCAGGGCTATATCCTTCTCCATTTCCCACTCCGTTTATCTTCCAATTTTCCCCCTCATATTCATGTCTCTACAATTCCTTACCTTGCAAAAAGTAGTCATTTTTCTACTTATAGAGTTCCAGATATTTTTTTCTTACATCTCAGGCTTAATTCATGGGTGTTCAGAATGGTATGATAGTTATTAGGGACTAGATGAAACAAGGGTCCTTATGGTACTGCCATTTTGCCTCTGACCCTGCCCCCACTATCTTTCCATATTTTATATTGGGCACAAATTCTATTCCCTCATAAAACTGGAGTTCTGATTCTCCTGAACTCTAGAAGTTTCTATTGCTTCTGTATACCACCTTTACCTTTCATTTAGATCTGCTGAGCTTCAACTATAAAGTGTTACCTCCCTACTCAGTCTCTGCCTTCCACCCTAAACCCTTAGCCCCTGACATTTTCTTCCATCATTTATATCCTTGACAAAAGTTCAGTGTATAAGGGGGGAGGTAATGTTACCTTGATTGACATTGTTCTAGTACTTACATTAGATGGTTGAAGTAGTGTGAAGTAGCGTAGGGAGAGAGACAAAATGCTACCCTATTTCCTATGAGAAAGGAGGTCAGACTCTTCTTCTTAGGCAGAAAGTAAAAAGATGGCTGTAGAGACAGACATTTAGAAAGGGAGGAAAATAAAGAAGGTCTTATGTGTCCACTAGCCTGGATCAACTCAGCAAGAGAAGACAAATCCAACTCAAAGTAGAGGTAAGGCTTGACTCTAACTTGGTTCTAGAGGATAGGCATATGTATGCAACTCATTCCAGAGACAAAAGATAAAATGGGCGGGACAGGGAGGATGGGGGGCATGTGCCCAAGGATGTGTCTGAAGATGTGAGGTTGAAGCAGGAACTGTATTAGAGAAACTAGTCCCTGGGAGAACCCTATTAACAGATGACAGAGGGAAAGCTAAATTCTTCCCTTCTGTTTGGGCAGAACTGCTTCTGTGTTTTAGTAAATATACTAATCAGCAGAAGGAATTAGTATTGAGAGAAAAATAATGAGCCATAATATATAATCAATTTAAATAGGGTTTAAGCAACTGTAAGCTAGAGCTAAATACTGGAAAGTCACTTCCATATTCATAATACTTTAATCACTACTGATTGCTTCTATACTGACAGGTATTTTGTACACACAATGGTATAACAGATTGATAGTCTGAATTATTTGCCAGAAGACTATTAGTCAAGAAGACTTAGAACTAAAGTTCTGTTGATATACAGACACCCTCAACAGAGAGAGCTTCAAATCCCAGAAACAGTTGCTTCTATTTTTGGAGGGTCATCCTAGTCCATAGATTCTTGAGGCTCTAACTGCTGAGAAAAGATTTAGAAGTCATTTATTTCAGCTCCTTTCCTTTAGAGATAGTTGCCCCATGGATGAAGATCATTTATGCACATTTCAGTATAGGGATCTTTATAGTGAATATCTTTGTTTGTCAATTAGTATTTGCTACTAGGGGACTAAAAATGTGGCAATAAATTGAAATATTTGTTGAAAAGATACTTTCTCTTAAAATTTTTAGCCAATCCACTTATGTCATTATTATACTTGTTTATAAAAATAGCTACCATTATATCACATGACCTCTTTAATTCCCATCACCCAGTTAGCTATGGATGTTATATTCAACAAATGAATCATTTAACATTGTATCAAAAACTAATGATGTACTATATCTTGGCTAATTGAATTTAAATTTAAAATATTAAGGAAAAATACATAGCTACCATATATCAAATATTTGAATGTGGTAGGCCCTTTGCAAATATCCCCTCATTTAACCAACACAATCAATCTAAAAGATGGGCATCATTACTTCTCTTTTATAGGTAAGAACCATGAGACTCAAAAAGCAGCTAGTGACAGGGCAAGGATTAGAACATATTTTGTCTAATATCTACTACTCTATCAGGTTGTATCACCATGGAAACATTTGAAAAATATACCTGAAAAAACAGGAAAACAGTCTCTAGTATGTAATCTTTCAAGTGTCCTTAAAATATGTGTGCAAGTGAATATTTTATTGAGGTTTACCCAAAGGCAAATATGGTCATAAAGAGGGCTGACACACTGTAAGTATTTTAAAATTCTACCTCTGATTAAATGTGAAAAATTTAAAAACCGGTAATTATCTAAATCAACATTGAACAGCAGAGTGAAATGACTTGGGCTCATTTGTGGAAAGAGAACAAGACTGACAGGTTGCACTGGGTCTATTTGTCATCATCTCTCACATGGAACACTGGTGTTGATGTATGAAGAAGTAGCTCTATGTAGGCAGAAGTCACGCAAAATTATATTACCTATTGATATATGTAAAAAAGAGCTTGGATTTTGACAGGGTTGAGAAATAGCTCTCCTCTTGTTTTAGGTTTTGTCACAGGTGAAGTTCCCCAGAAAACATACTCTAAAACAGAGATCAGCATGCATAAAGGTTATTAGGAAGTGCTTTTGAGGTCAACACCTGTGAAAGAGAAGAGGAGGAAGCAGGATTGTACAGAGGAAGAAATGAGCTATGTGTAGTTTTTCTATGGAGAACTCTGATGTTGGAACGGCCCTAGAGAATACCATAGTTTGAAGTTGGAGGCTGAGTTTCTATACCCTTATGTTGATCAGTCATTGCATGTGGGTGCCCTGAAAGGAGGCATTACCTTGAGTTAAGACAGGTGTTTGTACCTGAGGCAGTTCCCAGAGAGGGCTGACAGCTGTGGGTTGTCTGTTTCCAGCACTCCCAAAAACTAGGGGAACAATCTTTCAGTCCTGAAGGGGGGATCAGAGCAATGCATCACAGCGTCCACCTCAGGTTTGCTGCCTTTGATCACGTGTACAGTATTATTTTTTATTATTTCAGATGCCTCAGGTGAATCATCATAAAATGTCCCAAGAGTGCCCAAGCCTAGTGAAGATTAATATCTGTCAATTTATATCCTTTAGATCCTGAGACCCTCAATTGAAGGTAAAAATGGTGTCTAGCGATAGAACTTAAAGAGTCAGGCTTATATTTTTCTGTGGGCAAGACAAGAAATCACAGAAGTCAATGAGAGAAAATGGTCAGATAACTGAAACACAGAAGGCATGTTAGGAAGTAGTTCAGACCAGGTTGTGCCCACCCACCTGTGTGAGAGGTTGTGATCCTTGTACAAGCAAGCCTGGGACTGAATCAAGCTCTTTTGTGGGCTGAATTTAGCCCAAATGCTGTAGTTTGCTGACCTTTGATTTTTAAAATTAGCATTAAAAACGCAGGTCCAGGAATCTGTTTGGTTTCATCTGCATTTAGTACTGTAAGATTTCTATCTGTGTGACCTTGGGCAATATCCCAAAGCCCTCTGTCTCAATATCCATACCTGTTAAGTGGGTGTAATAATAGTACTGGCCTTACAATTATACAGGGTTGTTAAGAGTAGGAGACAGTCCCAGCTAAACAACCAGCAGGTAGTCTGGCACTTACAGGTATTCAGTAAGCAACTTTTGGAATTGTTATTGTTGTCATATTTGTTATTATACTGAGTTAATTGAGTATTTGCTACCAAAGCCACTACTAGCCTAAATTTTGGAGGCAAAAAAATAAGAGAATCATTTAAATGAGTTGTTAAAGTTGTAAAGCAATAATCAAGGGAAAGGCTTTATCCAGATTCTTTATACTACTCCTGCAACTTTCCTGTAAAATTTGAAATTATGTCAAAATAAAAATTGAAAGTTAAGAAAAACAAAGCTCTCTGACTTACTTTGCTGGGATTATTTGGGAGAAAAGCACGTTCTGGAATTCTTTACTATTTCTGCAGTTTGGTTTTATGTATTTATACTCTTTAATTTATCCCTCAATTTTTGTGAAAACATCACTCTATTTCAGCCATGGTATGAGAATAAGAAAAAGAGTTTGTGTCCATATCTGGATTACAGAGAAAAGGGGAACATATCCAATGAGGTGCAGATAAAATGTAAGAAAGGGAAATTAAAGTGAGCAATCTTCAAGAATGAGGTGAAACTGCAGGAAGAAAGACTCCAGAAAGGCATATACTGCTATATATTTTTTTCTCTTTTCCCTCCTGGAGAGATTTATTTCCTGAAGAAGATGAATGTTTATAAGCATCTACTGTGTGCCAGGCACAGTACTACGTGCCTTCATGTGTTATATCACCAAAAATGATCCTGTTTGGAAAAATATTATTGCCATTTTTACAATGAGAAAAACTGAGGCTCAGAGAGAATAGTTAGGTTTCCCAAGATCACATAGTATGTGAGGGAGCTGGGGAAAGAGTGTAGCATGGGTTTAGGATCAGAAACAATTGAGTTAATTGTCCAACAGCAAGTGAATGGATACACAAACTGTGGTATATCCTTAAAATGGAACATTACTCAGCAATAACAAGAATGAATTTTGATGAACAAAATAACATGGTTTAATTTCAACATAATTATACTGAGTGAAAAAAAAGCCGGATTAAAAAAAAGCACACATTGTGTGATTCCATTTATAGAACACTAGAAAATGCAAACTAATCTATAGTGACAGAAATCAGGTCAGTGGTTGCTTAGATATGGGAAGGGGTGGGGAGTGGCAGGAGAAAACTTTGGATGGGGAGCGACAGATATTTTCAGTATCTTGATTGTGGTTGTGTTTACATATGTCAAAATATCATATCATACATCTTACATACATCTTATTGCATGTCAATTATACCTTAATAAAGCATTAAAAAAAAAGACTGGAGTAGAATCCCTTTACTGTTTACATGGGCTTAATCTCTGAGACTAGTTTCTTTATTAGTTGGTAATGCCTCCTCAGAGAGTTAATGTGAAGATGAAGATAACTCAGTGAGGGAAGTGTTTAATATTGTGCCTAATACAATAGTAACGAAGCAGCAGCAAGTTATTTAAGTCCTAGACTCTGAGTTCTTCCTTCTGAGAGCTTTTCCCATTTCAGTTAATAATGCTAGTCATTGTTATTTTTATTTATAGCTATAATTCAAGCACATCAATCTTAATACAAAGCACAAGATCTTTCCACTAAACCACACCAAACTATGACAAATTTTATGATTTGAGTTCAGGGACATCATCTCCTGATGGGGAACCAGGCCAGAATCTTCTGCAAAAAAAACTGTTTTGTCTTAGAGCCAATAGTTTGTCCAAAAAAATCAGTCCCAGATTTTTTTAGTTCCTTTTTATAATTCTATTTCTTTATTGATATTCTAATTTTGTTCACACATCATTTTCCTCATTTCCTTTAGTTCTTTGTCCATTTTTTTTTTCTATTGGTTCTTGGAGCATATTTAAGACAGTTGTTTTAAGATCTGTCTAGTAACTTCAATGTCTGCACTCCCTCACAGTTTCATTCCTTTGAATGAGCTATTCTTTCTTGTTTCTTTGTATGTCTTGTAATTTTTGTTTGTTTGTTTGAACTGACATTTGACTATTACAACTTAACTGGAAGTCAGAATCTTCCTGTTTCATAGGGTTCACTATTTTTTCATTGTTGAAGGCTGCAGCAATCTGTTGATTTAATGCCTTTCCCAAATTATGATTACAGACTGTATTCCTTGTCACATGTGGTCACTGAAGTCTCTGTTCCTCAGCTTGTATTTAGCAAGGGCTGTTGACAAAAATATCCTTGAATGCTAGGAACCTCCCAGTCCTTGCAAATTCGCTCTGAGCCAGGGCCCTCCTTCAACTTGCCAGCTTTCACTGTACCAAGAGATGAGCCTGAGATGAAAGCATAGGGTCTTCTTGAGTGTTTGAGTATGTGTCTTGCCTGGAGTATGCATATGGCTTTCTAAATTCCCCATTTACATAACTGTTTTTGAATGTCTTAACTTCCCAAAGAAACTCTACCCAACTTTTGTCTTGGGCAGTCTGTTGTACATTTCAGCCATAATACCTGCCTCAGGGTTTGAGGATTGTTAATTCAGCTTGCAGAATTTTCAAGCTTTTTCACCTGAGTTCTGAGTTAGGGCAGACATCTTGCATCAGAGGCTGCCCCCATATTAGTCTGCTTGGGATGCCATATCAAAATATCACAGCCTGTATGGCTTAGACACCAGAAATTTATTTCTCACAGCTCTGGAGGATAGAAAGTCCAAAATCAAGGCACCAACCAATTCACTTTCAGATGAGGATTCTTCCTGGTTTGCAGACAGCTGCCTTCTTACTGTGTCCTCACATGATAGAATGAGCTTTGGTGTCTATTCTCATATGGGAACTACCTCTACTAGATGAGAGTCTTATCTGTATGGCCTCATTTAACTTTTATCACCTCTTTAGAAGCCCTACAATTACACTGGGGGTTAAGGCCTGAACATATGAATTTTGGGAGACACAATTATCTATAGCACCCCCAGACAGATTAGAACAGAGATCACAGTAATCTCTGAAAAAGGTTAGTTTGCTCCCTTCAGAAACAGGGAAACAACAGCACAGTGGGAAAACTGGCAGCTGCAATTTTGGATTGCTACACTTTAAGACTCTGCCTCTTTATAACTTTAGTGGCCTTACGGCCACTGCCTTAAGACAGGTGCCCCTTTAGACTACTGACATTGTAAGACTATCCCCATTCAGGGAAAAGGGTACGGAAAGACAAGTAAAATGACCACAAATACTTTGTACTGTTTTGAGGTGCCTTTTTCTTGGTTTAGTGTTCAGTTAGTTGCTATAAAATTTGAACTGTTTTCTAGAGTTCTCACAAGATTGGTTCTGTTTCTGCTTGTTTTTTGATGTTTCTGTGGGAGAATGAGATCTTGAAACTTCCTACTCTTGCCATTATGCTCCTCTTATTCAAAAGACTGTAATTTTTGCATGTTTTTCATAAGCCTTATGTTACTCTTCAGACCAAAGCTTTCACAATGCCTTTTACTTCTTATAAATGAAAAGAACTATTTAGATCTCCCTTAAATGATATTTATTAGAAATGTGTTTTAAAGAATGGAAAAATTAGCCATTTAAGCTAACAACAAACAAAGTGTAACTTAATAGGAGAACACAGTGTAGGGACCCATAGAACCCAAGAGCAGGCAGGTCACTTGCAGTATGGGACCATAGAAAATCTGTGCAAAGCCAGAAAGTGACTCCCTTCCCTTTTTTCTCTCTGGGAGTACCACAGCTTGCGGACACTACTCTTCTCAACCAGTGTGCTTCATTTCTCTTTCTCTCTACAGAGTAGATTCCCCTTCCCCTTATCTTGGCCTTACATATCTGGGTTACAAGCCCATGTTTGGGTTATAGTTCCAGTGTTCAACAGAAAGAAACTAAGACTTCTCTCCCCATTCCAAATTCCCAGAACAGGGAATCTGATTGAGTTCTCTGGGGATCAAACTCTATCCAATCAGCTATGACCCAAAAGTGGGAAGTATCCTCATATGAACAGTACTCTGGAGACTCAACCTGTAGATGAGAACTGGAGGAAAAGTGATGAAGAGGGTGCTTCTCAATGGATTATGGCCAGAAACCCAAATAAGTATCTACCACAATCCATTTTTAGATATGCATACAATTAAATACAATAAAAGGAGTGAGAAAAAAAAGATGTCACAATATGCAGCTAAGATTTGTAAGTCAGTTCTATAGAACAAAAGAGTAGCACACACATTTATAATTTACTGCTTAGGGATTTTAAACTAAAGCTAGGTTCACCTATTCTATTTAAAACAAACACTTTCTGCTCTTGTTGAGCCATGAGGGAAAACAATTAAGGAATATTTTGATTCATATTCCAGGAAACTAGAGAAACTCAGGGTAAGTAATCCCAGAGAGCCCAATCTCATAAGTTGAGAATCTTTCTCTAGATGACACATGGTCCTCAGTGCAACCATGTCAGTCTCTGCTTTCAAGCTAATATGTTGTGAGTCATGCTGAGTCCTCTTCCCTTGAGGTTAAAAGTATTTCTTAAACTTTCTTTTTTTTTTTTTCTTATCTTCTCCTCTCCTCCCTTCTCTACCTTTTTCCCCTTCACATATCAGTAAACTTAGAAAATAACATTAGCATTTTCAACTGTCTCAGAATCTTGGTAGATTTTGTGAAGATGCAGCTGCAAGGAATAAAAACTCTTTGGAAATGCCCTTTTAGTTTCTGTAGGATGAAAAAACTTTATCTTGGCAGGTATTTTCAATATGGAATGAGAAGCCCTGCTGAAAAGCACGTCATCACCAGAAAAGAATGCTCTGTCCTTTTTTATCTAGAGTTTTTCTTTTTCCTATTCAAGTAAGTAAAGATGGTAGGAAGTAGGGGTCATCTACAATGACAAATATCTGATGTTTAGTTAAGTCAGTAGTTTCAACTGATATGGAGTCATACTGGATATCAGAAAGCAAGAAAGAACAATACAGGGGCTCCTGGGTGGCTCAGTGGATTAAGCCGCTGCCTTCGGCTCGGGTCATGATCTCAGGGTCCTGGGATCGAGTCCCGCGTCGGGCTCTCTGCTCAGCGGGGAGCCTGCTTCCCTCTCTCTCTCTCTGCCTGCCTCTCTGCCTACTTGTGATCTCTCTCTGTCAAATAAATAATAAAAATAAAATCTTTAAAAAAAAAAAAAAAAGAAAGAAAGAACAATACAATAAAACCAGGGAATTTGGATAATTCTCCACTACCTAATCAGGGCTTGAATCCTACACCAAGGCTCTATCTTGCTCATCCTCACCTATTTACCTCTGGGGTCATCCATACCACCAAACTGTGCATTGTCAATAATTGCATAATCTCTGGTATTCCACTATGTAAAGACTTCCCTCTGTGCCCAAGTCTTCCTCTCTGAAAGAGAAAGACATATATTCTATCACCTATTTTCTTGCTGTTGGGTGCAATTTTGCTTTAGGATAAACTCTTAGGCTCAGACCAAATTATTGGTTAAATGTATGTTTATTACTAAGTATACTTAACTACCACTGTTACCACAAAGAGGGGCACACACCCAACTGCAATTACAAATTAATTCATGGAAAGGAAAAGGAGGCAGTCATAATTATGTATTCTTTTTAAAGTGCAATAAATTTTCAACAGGCTAATAAAATAAGATCTGACATATCATAACCTACTATCCTGCCATACTCTTAAATCTTAACTGCTCACTATGAATGATGCTAATATTTTACGAAGGTACACAGTAAAATCAGTAATAAGTTATCACCTCTTGAAAGAAAATGCTTCATGGTGTACACACCTAAAATATTTAACACTTAATTGCTTAAAAATAAAATAGATCTCATGAGCCTAATGTAATTAAAAGAATGTTCATACTTTTCAATTACACTATCACATATAATCTTATTAGCCACCTTTTGAGGCAGGTTGGGATTATTTTCCCCAATTTACAGATAGGGAAATTGAGATTTTAAAGGTTTAAATAACTTGCTATGGGCCACTCATCAGTGACAAAACAGGGAGCACTATCCAGGTCTCAAGGTTCCACTGCTGTATTCACTATATGTTTCCTCCAGAATTGTCAGTGTTCAGATCTCAAAAGAGTCACAATTGATTTCTCTATGATCACATCAGAAAACCCTTATATAATACAGGTGTCAGGGAGCAAAGATAATTCCAGCACTTTATGCTACCCTTTAAAGTGAAAAAATATATATTCTACTTCACTTACTTGTTTGTTAATTCAAACAAGAACTCATTAAACACCTACATATGTACCAGCCATTGTGCTAGGCTCTATTATACCCAGCTGTGTTAATTATCTTTGCTGCATGACCAATTATCCCAAAATTTAAACATAAAACAGCAAACATGTATTCTCTTACAGTTTCTGTGGACCAGGAATTTGGGAGTAGCTTAACGGGATGGTTCTGGCTCAGGATCTCTCCTAAAGTCAAGAAAGATGTTGATGAGGGAGGTAGTCATCTGAAGGCTTGACTAGGACTGGAGCTTCTGCTTCCAAGTTCACTCACATGCTGTCAAGAATCTCTGGTTCCTGACTGGCTGTCGGTGGCAAGTCTTAATTACTCATAATGTGGGCCTCTCTATAAAGTTGTCTGAGAGCCCTTATGACTTGAAAACCATCTTTTCCCAGCAAGCAGTCCCAGAGAGAGAAGAAGAAGAAGAAAAAACTAGCAGAGGTTTTCTTTTTTCTTTTTTGGCATATGTTTTATAATCTCCTCTAAGAAGTCACACAAGTCATTTATACATCCTATTCATGAGAACAAGTCACTAAACACAGCCCAAACTCAAGGCAAGAGGAATTAAGCCCCATTGCCACCGACTAAAGGAAAAAGCATCAAAGAACTTGTGGACATATTTTAAAACCATTATATCAGTGAATATAATTTAATTTATAGAATTTAATCTAATTATTATAAAATGATTTGTTAATCTCATTGTAACATTTGGGTATTTAAAGGGAAACTAAATGTATTAGAGAGTGTTTTTTTGTGTGTGGTTGTTGCTTATTTGTTACCATTTTGTGTCCCCATTTTTATTTCACCCTATTAAAAAATTCTATATACAATGCTGAATAAATGCTGACTTGTCCTATCCTGTTGTATCATTAGGAATTGCATTCACTGCTTATAACAGAAAACCAAATAACAAAACCTTAAATAGGAGGGATTTATTTTCCCTTATATAACAACAAACCCAGAAATGGGTGGTCTAAATCTAGTAAGTTGGCCCTCTAAAGCAATCACAAAGCCTGGCACCTCTGGCTTCCTACACTGTTAATACTTCCTACACTGTTATTATGGCTGAAATATGGCTGTTCCACCTCCAGCATTGTGTCACTGTTCTAGGTGAGGAGAAAAAAAAAAATGGATATAGGCCCAATGGCTAAAAGGACATTTCTTCCATAAAGCTTTGAGCCTCTCCTAGCAATATCCATTTTCATTTTATTGATCGGTCACACAGCCAGTCATGGCTTACAGAAATCTGGAGAAGTAAATATTTTTAATTAGACACACTGTAACCCTGAAAAAAAATCAGAGTTCTGCTGGTAAGGAAGAAAGGATTTCTGCTTAAACAACTAGCAGTGTCGGCCACCCTGCTCCAAAGAGCCTCAACACTGCTCCAACAAGCTTTGACACACGTTACTGACAAAAGTACTGCTCAAGATTTATCTGTTTCAAATGGGAGGATCTAGTCATTTTGCGTACCGTATATAAAGGATATTTTTCAAAGTAACCACAACTTTCTTTTTTCTAGTTGATAAATTGAATTGGCTGACATTAATGTCACTTGTAAGAATCTGTCCAAGTAGATAATTATACAGTTGTGCAAAGGTATGTGCATAAGGTTGCACATCATAGAGTTGTTTATTATATTAAAAATTTGGGAAAAAAAACCAAACAGCAAAAGAATACTAGTTAAATGATGGTACATTCATTTATCTTTTAAAAATGATGTTAATCATGACATATTGTTCAGTGAGAAGAGAACTATATACATAATAAAATCCAGTTATGAAATATTGTATTTATGTCTTTATGTTTTTTTTATTCTTTATATCTGGAAGAACGTAACACACACTTTAAAAAACGATTACCTGTGGATTATGGGATTTGGTTTTTTTTTTAATTTGTTTGAATAACTATGTACTGTTTTCATGAAGATAAAAGTGATTTTCGGATACCCAAAATGATGGGAGGGACTTACTTGATCTGGTTTTGTTCATATCAATAGTGTTTTCTGCCAGTAATTATGTGAGACCCGCTATGGCTGAACTTATAATTGGAAGGGTTTCTTATTTTTGCTCAATGGAAAAAGCAAAGTTATTCCTTATTCATTAAAAATTTCAATAAAATTAAAATCAGGTAAGGAATCTTGCATTTTTGTTTGTTTGGGTTTCTATCTGGAACACTGTGATTTCTGGAAGGGGCTCCTTTTGCTGTTTTGCAGTGGTTGTGGAAATTAATTATACACAGTTAACTATACACAAATTGGAGAAGAAAGAAGAGGATACAGGTAAGAATGTAAGGGAGAGAAGTCTGGAGGCATCTGCCATGAAAAGAGCACTAACCTGAACATCAGGATACTTGCACTTCTAGCTTGGGCCCATCAGCTTATCTTTCTGACCTCAGTTTTCTCATCTGAAAAAATAAAAGGTTTAAGTAAGAATCACTAGATGTGCTTAAACTCTTTTGGAAGATTGTCTTGGATCTATTAACGGCATATCATGGCAAACTATTAGAGCTGAAGCTAAACAAAGGAAAAAAAACAACAATAACGTACATATATTGTTCATTATCTCACCCAGGCATGTTAAGTAACTTGCCAACGTTGCACAGGAAATAGGTGGAGGAACCAAGATGCCAGCCAGAGCCCATGCTCCTAAAGGTTATGCTGAAGGGCACTACAGAACTGACAGAAACGGGCTTAAAAAAAAAAAAAAAAAAAAAAAAAGGCAGGAGGATCGTTTTCTCACCTTCAAGCTAAGGCCTTGTGGATGATGTTAAAGCCAAGAACTTATCCCCACCTCCAGGCTCTGTGGGGTTGCCTCAATGGCTCACAGGCTCCTCCCTCTATCCAAAAAACGCTTTCTGATTCAAAGTCCTTTAGCCAACTAAAAGGAAGATGAGTTTTGGAAAGCCCTAAGGAAGCTCTTCCTGTTATTGCCTAACAGAAGCGAAGTAATGACAGGCGAAACCACGTGTGATACAGAAGGCTTTGTGGTACCACTGTTTTCAACCCTTTGAGGTTCACGTATCTGGTTACCCAGTACCCGTTTGCATACCTCATATTGCTGTATTTCCTTTCATTAAGGCCAGAGAGATACTGACTACAGAGAGTACGGGATGGGTAGGAGAGTGGGGGACAGGAGAAAAAAGAACAGGAAGCAGGCTAGAGGCCAAAAGACTTCAGCAGGCTTAGAGCCTATCTCTCACACAGAGGTCCTCAGGTACCTCTAGCCTCAGTCTCTGTAGTTTCACTGCTTTAGCTTCTCTCAAGGTCCGGAAGCTAATGCAAAACCCTACAGCACAACCAGGAAGGAGAACGCCGACAGCGAGAAGCCGCAAGTGGGCTGCGACTACTGCTGATAAAAGACCCGACTTCCCAGACCCCTTCGCAGAAGGGCGGGGCGTGAGCTTGGTGGCCAATCCCCACGTCCGCACGTCGCCATAGCCCCGCCCCACCCTGCTCCCTCTCGCTCCGCCCTTCCCTGGGGCTGGTGCGGCGGCGGCGACGTCAGCGCTAGGAGACCCCTGGGTGGCGGCTGCGCCGTCGGCGGGCCGCGGCCTGGACGCGCTGCGGGGAGGAGCGGAGCTAGCGAGCAAACGGGCGGGCGGGGGGTGGGGGGGAGGGAGCGAGAGCTGGGACCGCCTCAGCCGCCGCCGCCGCCGCCTGGGAATGATCTGGGCGGCAGCGGGCGGCCCCAGCTAGCGGCCGCGAGCCACTTCTGCGGGTACCGGGAGGAGCTAAGGTTGGCGGTCTCGAGTCGTCCCCTCTCCGCCCCCCCGGAGGGGCGAGAGGGAGCCACGGCTGATGTCAGGTACGGCCGGCGGAGGCGCCCTAAGGCTGCGGGTCCAGGGTCTGCGCCCCCCTCGTCCTCATTGCTCGGAATGTGTGTTGGGGGAGCCTAGAGGGTGGAACCAAACCCGGGCGCCGCCAAACAGGTGTCTCGGGGTCGCTGCCGGGGTTGGGGACTTGCGGGCTCCTGAGGGAGGCGTGGGGGCACTCCTGCTCCCGGCGCCCCTGTGAACTGCCGTTGGGGCCGTCTGTCCATCGGGCCGCTATTTGTTGCCGAGTAGCCTCCTCTTCGTGGCGGGTTCTTCCTTTCTGCCCGCGGGTGCCCCTCTCCTCTTCGCTCTCTGCCCGCCGTCGGGCGACGGCAGTGAGGCGCGGGCTGTGCAGAGTCGTGGCCCGACCGCCCAGAGGTGCTGCCCGCCCGGCCTCCCCGCCCCCTTGCCGTGTGACTTGTGGGTCAGGCGAGATCAAGGGTGCAGGTGTGGGCGCCTTCCGCGAGAAACGCCGGGCTGCGGGGGAACCGGAGTGCCGGGCGAGTGGGCGTCTTTCACAAGTGCCGGGGGACTTCCTTGGGGCTTTCTTGGATCATCAGGTTTGTCTGTGGCTGGATTTTTTTTTTTTTTTTTTTTAATTTCACTGCCTCTGGCAGAATAAGCGAGCCAGGTGTGTTTGACTCACTTGCTGCGTGGAGGAGGAAAAGAGTTTTTTCTCCTCTCCCAACCCCATGCCCCCCCACCGCGAGTGTGATGTGAGTAGTAGGTACTGACAAGTTGGCCATACAGCTTTGAATTTGGAGAAATTGTATACTCAAGAAGAACGCAGTTCGGAAATGGCGATTTATTCTTCCCTAGCTCTTACTCTTACTTTTTAAAATAATAAACAAGAAAGCACCACATGCTCTGCAAAAGTTGATTGGCTTTATAATCTAGTTCCCTAAATTTGTTATAGATATTGTAGTGTATCTTTTTAACGCTTTTCAGATTGGAAACGATTATGCTAACCATGGATTGACTTCATTATGAATTAAAAAGTTGTAAAGGCAGAACTTTAACGCATTAAAGTGAATAACTAGGCCAATGTGATTGGGACAGAAATATGTTCATTTAGTAAAAGTTAGGCACAGAATATATATATAGCTTGGCCTGGGTGCCAGGAAAAAGCGTTGTACATGATTTCAACTTGCTTGATTTTGGTGTAGGTTTAGACAGTGGGAACCTGAATTTTTAGGAGATACTTAGACAGCTTTCCATACCCTTAGCAGGTAAGTGTCAAGTGAACCTTATGCACATGATGCTTTGTGTTCTAAGTATTTTATATAGTAAACTATACTATTATTTTCTACTAGCCTTAGTATATATTGATGTGCACTTTAAGTGCATATGAAGTTTCAAGTTACCAAATAGTTAACTCTTGTCGCCATATGTTAAGTAAAACAGTGATTTAGTAAGGAAAGTATGACTCATTTAAAATTCTTCATAGGAAAAGAGTATGGTTTTTCAGTACTCGTGGAGAACTATTAAATATCTCTCTTAAATTTGCCTTGATTTGTGTTTTTATCTATCTTTTTATTTAGGCTTCAGCATTTTAAAAATATTTTGTGGTTACTACCCATTGAAGGATAGATATGGTTTTTCTTAAATATGCTTTTTTTGGCTTAGGTTATACTAGTCTGTATTTCTGAGGAAATGTAATATCCAGAAATTCTTAGAATTTTGACACAAATTTATTTAGTAGTACATACAATGGGTTAATTTTCACCCGGTCATAGAAATAAAAACTGTCATTTAGATATATGCAGTTTACTATTTGTAAATTGATTTGTGCCAAGATAAAAATTGCATCTTACAGCTTATAAACCTTGTACACCGTGGTAATTTAAAATAGGGACTCTGATGAAATTATTGATTGGAATTCTTGTGACATTGCAGCTGTAAGCAAACCAAATGGAAAGGGGAGAACTTGATGAAATTAATTTCAGATTCATTTAAAATTTTAAGCTTCCCAATACAACCATGTTACTTTTAGAAGATCTGTTGAAATTTGAAGAAAGACACTACTGTACAAACTAACAAGATGGAAAGAAAAGTACAAAAATGTTTTTACCCAAATTTTTTAGGATTAAGGTAATTACTTTAAAAGAAGGAAGAAAGAGAAAGGAGAATTGTTCTCTAAAAGAGAAGATAGCATTTTATCTTAAATATAAATGTATATCTAATGTGTACTTAAATTTTCACTTTGCAACTAATTCAAATAGCCAAGGGGGAAATATATACAAAAATGTATATAATGTATGAAAATGAGAAGTGTCCCTTGAAGAAAAAAAAACAATAAATTGATATTTGTGAAATAGGGAAGCATGTAAGAAGATAGGAGAAACCAAAAAAAAAAAAACCTGAATAAACTATCTAAAACCTGTAGTATGAGCTGCCTTGCACATTGAAGGCAGAGAGAGGCAAATTAAGTTGGGAGAGCTTCTGAAATGGGAATCAGGTTTACAACTAAAGCTGCATATTAAAACATTTAAACTGGTGGAAATTAGATAATAGGCAGAATTTGAAATTATGTATGGCTTGGTGTAGTCATTTGCATTCTTGGTCCTTCTATTGGTTTCCTAGTGCTGCCATAACAAAGTGTAGCAAACTGGGTAATTTAAAACAACAGAAGTTTATCATCTCAGTTCTGGAGGCTGGAATTCTGAAATCAAGGTGTTGGCAGGGCTTTGGTCACTAGGTTCTAGGGGAGAATCTGTTCGTGTCTCTTAGCTTCTCGTGTCACTGGCAGTCCTTGATATTCCTTGACTTGGAGCTTTTATTCCAGTCTGCTTCTTTGTCTCGTCATATGGCATTCTCCCTTTTTTTATAAGGATGCCAGTCATATTGGATTAGGGTCCACCCTGATGACTTCATCTTAACTTAATTATATCTGCGAAGACCCTATTTAAATAAGATCCCATTTCTAGCTACTGGGGTTAGGACTTCAACCTCAGTCTTTTGGCAAGGGATACAGCTTAAGGGATAATTTTTAGCACATATAGCAGGCCAAATCAGGATGTGTGATAGGAACAAAGAAGGGGTCATCTAAATTTATTTGTCATTACTTACCTTAGTGCTTACTCAGAATCAGGTTGCAGAGAGAAAGCAAACAGGCACACAAAAATCTCTGTCCTGGAGAAGCTTATGTTCTAAAGCGTTGGTTCTCAAAATGTTGTCCCTGGATATGTAGCATCAGCGTCATGTGGGAACTTGTTAGCAATCCAAGCCTCTTGATTCAGAAACTGTTTTAACAAAACTTTTAAGTGATTCTGATGCAGACTTGGGTTTGAGAACCAATGAACAAGATGGAGAAGAGAGACAATAAACAAGATGAAGAAGTAAAATAGGTAATATATTAGATGTTAATAGGTAGTAAGAATAGGGTGGGTAAGAATAGGGTGACCAGAGAAATAAAGGCCTGAAGAAGAAGTTGGGGAGTAAGCCATGTGAGTATGTAGGTGAGTTGTATTCCCAACAGAGAAGAGCAGATGCACAGATGCTCATCCTTGAGGAACAGCAAGGAATCCAGAGAACACAACAAGGGAAACAGTAATAGGTTCAGTTTATGAAACTTAGTTGTTCCTTTTGACCTATAAAAAACAAATACTAGGAGAAGAGATCAGAAAAAGAAGAGTTGGGATAGGATTGCAGACCATTGAGGTTCATCTTAAGGTTTTTGCTTTGTTTCTGAGGTTGCAAAGACATTGGAAGATTTTGAGCATATGAGTGATACAATCTTTTTTAAAAAGATCACTGGTGAAATGGGCAAAAATGGATTGAAGAAAGAAGGATGCAAAGGGAAGAGTTGATTAGGAGTCAGTTAAAGTAGTTGAGGGAGGGAGAGGAGAAGGGAGAAAAGAAGGTGACTTGGACTAGGATGGTAACAATGGAGAGGTTAGAAGAGAGGAATGAGATCAAAAGTATATGAAATGATAGTGAAAAATAAGGTTACCCCATTGCCTGCCTCAAAGAGGTTTACAATTAATCTGTATATATTCTTCCTGAGATATTTTATGTACATATGATAAACTGGGTATTAACAGTTTAGTAGAGTGCTTCTTAACTGGAGCTGATTTTGACCCTCAGGGGACATTTGGCAGTGTCTAGAGACATTTTTGGTTGTCACAGTCGGGGAATACTGTTGGCATCTAGTAAGTGGAGGCCGCAAATGCTACTAAGCGTCTTATGGTGAATAGGACAGCCAATCACAAGAGACAATCATCCAGCTCAAGAGGTCATTGGCTTAATGGGAGTTACAGAGGTTGAGGCATAGATGGTGGAGAAAAGATAGTGTTATATAGACAAAGAACACAGTAGGAATAGAAGAGCCTCAGCATTGGGATGTTTAGTGAACAGATTAAATATTACAGTTGCTTAGGTGAGAGAGGGTCTGAAATAGTGGAAATGGGGGTGGAGGGGGCGGTTAAAAAAATTTAGGAAATAAAATTGGCCGGATTTGGTGATTGGATATGGGGTGAGGGTAAGGGGAGTGGGGAATGTTAAAAAATTAGAGAAACTCTATTTTCTAGTTTAGATAAACAGATGGCTTCTATTAAAATAGGAAGCCATTGGTGAATAATTTAGGTGATTGCCAGTAATTTTAGTTAAGATGAGCAGGTAGGAAGGGAATTAAGGGAGGAAGGTAAGGAGTCACTTTTGGGCATGTTGAATTTAAGATGCCTATGGTCAAGATAGAAATGTTTAATGTGGGGCGCCTGGGTGGCTCAGTGGGTTAAAGCCTCTGCCTTCGGCTCAGGTCATGATCCCAGGGTCCTGGGATCTGAGCCCCGCGGGCTCTCCGCTTAGCAGGGAGCCTGCTTCCTCCTCTCTCTCTGCCTGCCTCTCTGCCTACTTGAGATCTCTGTCTGTCAAATAAGTAAATAAAATCTTTAAAAAAAAAAAAAAAGAAAGAAAAAAAAGAAATGTTTAATGTGTATGTGAGTCAAACTTGGAGAAGTCTGAAAAGGATCAAGAGATCCTCTTGTGTAAAAAGTGTGGGGATTTTAGTGCAGTTTTTTTTTTTAGATTATCTCTATAGATGAAGTAGCCTACCTTAATTTTTGTCAAAAAAAAGTAATAGAAGTTACTTAATAAAAACATTAAAACATTAAAAGGTTATAAAATGAAAAAAAAAGCCCTTCTTGCTTATGCTACCTAGTCGTAGTTCTCAGTAGATAACAAAATTTATTAAATAACAAAATTTATTTTATATAATAAATTTATATTTATTATATAAATTTAATAATAAAATTTATTTTGTTAAATATCTTTACATACACCTTTCCGGAATTATATATACAGAATCATTTAAGAAGCCAAATGTGATTATTCTATACAGACTCTAGTACTTTGTCTTAAAAAATAAATCTTTCATCTTACACAGTTTTCATGAATGAAGTTGTGTTATGGAAGAAAATAAATGAAAAGGTAAAGTGGAGACTGAGAGACTAAGACTAAGAGATAAAGCAACATCTCTTTGATATAAAGTAAAAGATGCAAATACACAAAGAAATGTGAAAGAAAACAGTCTTTTCTGTATATACATATTTCTGTATCTACGGTTTCAGTTTCAGTTTTTTAATTTGTTTTCTTTACATTTTTCTGATTTAAAACGTAGCCGCTATATCTTACTAGCAAAAAAGTCATAACTGCCAAATATGCAAAGATTTTTCCTTATTAGCACATATAGATCATTGTTTGGACGGCTGCAGAGTATTCTGTGTTATAGATGTACCATGTTTGTTGATTTAACCAGTTCCTTATCAGCAGACAAACATCTATGGCAATGGCTGCCATAAATATCTTTGCAGACTTATGTGTTTGTGTCCGTAGGAGAAATTTCTGATGATGAAATGATGGGTCAGGTCATAGTCATTTAAAATTTTAAAATATATTGCCAAATTGCCCTTCCAAAAGACAGTAAATGTGTGCATTGTGAGAAAGGATGCATGAGTGCCAGTTTTCTCTCCCATGTCATGACAGTGTAATTAAACATTTTTTGCTAGTGTGATAGGTTAAAAATAGTATTTCTGCATTTGAATTACTTTAGGGTAAATGAAATCTGAACATCCTTGACCATTGTATTTTCTTCTTCTGCAAATCCTTTATTTTCTTTATATGTTTTTATGTTAGATTGATCCTTTATCTTTTTCATTATGATACTTTTTGGCATTTTTTGCTGTACAGATTTTTTTTTAACATTTTATACAGAAACATCTCTGAACCAGCAATTTCACTGCCAGAAGTTTAACCAATGAGTAATCTCATACAATTTTCCTATAGTCATGTCATCTGAGTTTTGAAAAGATGTCAGTTTGTGTTATGAAAAGGTAAAAAGATATTTTCTTCTAGTTTTGTTATAATTTCATTTTTTTTAATATTGAAATCTTAGAAACATTTGGAATTTGAAAGGGAAAGGTAAGAATCCAGCTGGCTGATTTTTATCTTTTTCCCAAAAGATTATTTCAGTTTCATTACTTGAATAAACCATCTTTTTCTTGATTTGAAATGCTATGTATATTATGTATTACATTTCTGTATGTACTTGTTTTTTTTTTAATAGACTCTTTATTTCAGTCTGGTAAAGACCACCAGGGCTATATATCTTTAGGCTGACAAAGGTTAATTAACTTGCTGCTACGAGGGAGACCACACACCAGACCAAACTGCCAGCATTTTACTAAATAAAGAAAGGACAGTGTTATTATAGGATTTTGAAGAAGGGTGGAGTTTAGACAAAATTTAAATGAAGCAATATTTGATAGGTTTGAAGTATAGCAAGGCTGTGTGTCAAGGGGCTAATTAACATCAGGCCTGGGCTGAGAAGCAAGCTCAAAGTCCTGTTACCTGAGACTACACAGTTAAGATAAATGTGGAATGTTGTGTCTGGGAAACCCTATCTGAAACTCTGATTTGGAAATTAAGACTGCTGATATTTGATGAATGATCCATCATCCATATAAGAATGGGATGTTCCAGTCTCACTGATAGACTTTCAGATCGCTTAGTTCTGATGGCACGGTTGTAGAGAAAAAAAGTTTCTCAGCATTATGTCTGTAGTATTAATTAAAAGAATTTAAAAAAATTTTTTTAACTGATTCATAGGTAAATTGATATGTCTGTTTGGCCTGAATGTCGAATTGTTCTACCTATATACCACTGTTCATTGTAAGTAATATATTTTAATCTCAAGTAGCCTTAATCTGCCCTCCAACCTGCAATGCTCTTTTAAGGAATTTCCAGTTATAGTCATAATTATTTTCTAAACAACATTATGAATAACTTTTTACTACATTACTTGATTTTTAAAAATCTTATATTTTAAGCGGATCCATTAGGCTTAGTCGACCCCAACACACTTTTTCAGAATTTCCCAGGTATACTCACATACTTCTCTTTTTTTTTTTTTTTTTTAAGATTTTATTTATTTGACAGATAGAGATCATAAGTAGGGAGAGAGGCAGGCAGAGAGAGAGAGAGGAGGAAGCAGGCTCCCTGCCAAGCAGAGAGCCCGACGCAGGGCTCGATCCCAGGACCCTGGGATCATGACCTGAGCAAAAGGCAGAGGCTTTAACCCACTGAGCCACCCAGGCGCCCCACATACTTCTCTTTTATAAATCTTTTTATTTTTATTTTTTTTATTATTTTTTTTTAAATTTATTTATTTGACAGAGAGAGAGATCACAAGTAGGCAGAGAGGCAGGCAGAGAGAGAGGAGGAAGCAGGCTCCCTGCAGAGCAGAGAGCCCGGTGCGGGGTTCGATCCCAGGATCCTGAGATCATGACCTGAGCCGAAGGCAGCGGTTTTTTCCACCCAGGCGCCCCTCTTTTATAAATCTTTTAAACGCTTTTACTGAGTTATTTGACTTTTTAAAATCTTATTGTGTTTAAAAATCAATAAAAAATAAAAATCTTATATTTTAGTTTGGATGATGTTACATATTTAGACTAATTTGGAGAAAATCAACATTGTTATTCTTTTTTTCCAATTTTTTATTGTAAAATACATATAAGATTTACCATTTTAATCATTTTAAGTGTACATTTCAGTGATATTAAATACATTTATATTGTTGTGCACCTATTACCACCATCTATCTCCAGAACTCTTCATCTTGCAAAACTGAAACTCTATACACATTAAACAGTAATTTCCCATACCTCTCTGGCAACCACCATTCTCTGTCACTATGATTTTAACTGGGTGTCTCCTATCTCAGGCAACCACCAGTGTCTGGCAACCACCATTCTACTTTCTGTTTCTATGGTTTTAACTGAGTGTCTCTTGTAAGTGGAATTATATAGTATTTGTCTTTTTGTGATTGGCTTATTTCATTTAGCATGATTCAGAGTTCATCCATGTTACAGCACACGTCAAAATTTCCTTTCTTTAAAGGCTGAGTAATATTCCATTGTATGCACGTAACACATTTTGCTTATCCATTCATCCATTGGTGGACACTTGGATTAATTCCACATTTTAGCTATTGTGAATAATGCTGCTATAAACATGGGTATACAGATACCTCTTTGAGACCCTGCTTCCAGTTCTTTTGGTCATATACCCAGAAGTGGAAGTAGGATCCTATGGTAACTCTAAATTTTTAATTTTTTTGTGAACTACCATACTACTTTCCACAGTGACTTTACATTTTACATTTCTGTACATTTTACATTAAAGTGCACAAGTGTTTGCATTTCTCCACATCCTTGCCAACACTTACTATTTTGATAGTGGCCATCCTAATAGATGTGATGTGGTACCTCATTATAGATTTGATTAGCATTTCCCTGAGTATCAGTGATGTTGAGCATCTTTTCATTTTCAACATGCTCATAATTTATCAGCCAGTTGTATATCTTGTTTGGAGAAATATCTTTTCAAGTCCTTCACCCATTTTATTGGTTTTGTTGTTAAGTTTTAGGAGGTCTCTATATATTCTGGACATTAATCCCCTATCAGATAGATGACTTGCAAATATTTCTTCCATTCTGTAGGAAGCCTTTTTATTTTGTTGATAGTGTCTTTTGATATATAAAATTTTAAAATTTTCATGAAGTCCAGTTTAACTAATTTTCTTTTGTTGCTTGTGCCTTTGATGTCCTATCAAAGAAATCATTCCCAATTCCAGTATCAGGAAGTTTTTGTCTCTTGTTTTCTTCTAAGAGTTTTATAGTTTTATATTTAGTTCTTATATTTAGGTCTTTGATCTATTCTGAGTTGATTTCTGTATATGATGTTAGATAAGGGTCCAGTTTCATTCTTTAGTGTGTGGATATCCTGTTGTCCCAGCACTATTATCAAAAGATTGTCCTCTGCTTATTGAATGCATGTGGCCTATTTGTTGAAAATATTTTGACCATAAATGCATGGGTTTATTTCTGAGCTCTCTCTTCTGTTCCATTGGCCTATATGTCTGTCTTTATCCCAGTGCCACTGTTTTGATTACTGTAGCCTTTGTAGTAAGTTTTAAAATTAGGAACTGTGAGTCCTCTGGTTTTATTCCCTTAACATTCCATATGAATTTTATGATGGATATTTCTATTTCTTCAGAAAACATCACTAGATTTTGATAGAAGTTGGGTGAAGTTTATAGATAACTTTGGGCAGTAGTAATATCTTAATAATATTCTTCCAATCCATGAACATGGGATGTCTTTCCATTTATTTATGTCTTCTTTAATTTCTGTTGAGGGTGCAAAAAATGTTTATGTTCTCAGGGAATAGTAACAAGGTATTTTCACTTTTGATTTTTGAAGCTGAAATTGTGTGAATATTTTTCAAACTATTTTTTTAAGATTTTATTTATTTATTTGACAGGCAGAGATCACAAGTAGGCAGAGAGGCAGGCAGAGAGGAGTGGGGGGAAGCAGCCTCCCTGCCAAGCAGAGAGCCTGATGCAGGGCTCAATCCCAGGACCCTAGGATCATGACCTGAGCTGAAGGCAGAGGCTTAACCCACTGAGCCACACAGGCGCCCCTATTTTTCAAACTATTGTGTCATCTTAGTAAATTAGTAATAGAAAATGCTTTTAGTCTCTCTGTCTCAATTAATATGTATTTGTATTATAGTTCATATGAGTTGAATACACACCAAAGGAAATTATATATATATTATATAGTTCATATCTATTTTATGTTTTGGAGTTAAAAGTGTAAAAGCTTCAAATGATGGAACCATATATGATTTTTTATTTAGTATATTAGGTGTATTAGGTGGTATAAATATAGATCTCTGCTTGCAAAACTCATTTTAACTGAATGTTCTTTGCAGATAAGGGAGTATGAGAAGTAAGAAAGCCGTAAGGTAAAGTAGAGCCAGTCTTGTGTACCAAATAAGCAGTATGATCTTGATCCTTGGATAGTTCACCTTTGTCCAAAATTCTAGAGTGGAAATAATTTTTCTTCAGAATTTTGAAGGATTTTATCTATTGCCTCTAGCTTTTAGTGTTGCTGTTTAAAAGTCTAAAACTACTTAATCCTTGGGGCAGCTAGGTGATTTAGTCAGTTAAGCATCTGCCTTAGGCTCAGGTCATGATCTCAAGGTCCTGGGATCAACCCAGTGATGGGCTCCCTGCTCAGCAAGGAGTCTTCTTCTTCCTCTTCCTCTGCCCCTCCCCCTCTGTTCATGCTCTGTCTCTTGCTTTCTCTCTCTCTCAAGTAAATAATTTTTAAAAAATTAAAATTTAAAAAAAAAAGACCATTTAATTCTTATCTCTTTGCCTCATTCTCTTTTTCTGCAAGCTTGCAGAATGGATTCTTTCACCAAAATTACCTGATACCACATCTTTGTGGGTCTGTTTTTGTTCAGAATATTAGCTATCATTGGATCCTTTCAATCTGGAAATGTCCTTGAAATATTTGATTGTTGGTTTCCTCCCCTCTTTTTTATCTGTACCTGTAAACTGATCTTTAGTTATCAATTTTCTCTCTTATTTTCCATCACCTTATCTTTTTGTTTTGTTTGCTTTGAGGGTGATTTCCTTAACTTTATCCTATGGCTGTTCTATTCAGGTTTTTTATTTTCTTATAGTTTAATTATGGAGTTCTTTTTGTCCTCATGGTTTTTTCTTAGTCTTACTCTTACTCTTTTTTCATAAATAGAATGGCATGACATTTCTTAATATCTCAGAATTCAATGATTAGGTTTTTTTTAGTTTTCATCTCAATATATCCTGTCTTCCAAGTTGCTTTAAATTTGACTTTGTTGGTTCTTTTCTTTCGTATTAGAGGCTTACCTTAAAATACCTGGTGATTCTTAAGTGGCTATTGATATTTTAGAGTAGATACTAAAAAGCTAATTAAAATTTCTGTATGCATTGTTAGGACTGTGCAGTACTGTTCACTATATGATGATTGAACTAGAATGATTGATTGCTGAACCTTTTGGGGATTCCATAGAGCAAAATAGCCAAGCGATTTTTAACTTTCTCAGTGACAGAGTTACCATAGCAGATGATATTAATACTTTGTCCAAGTTTCTGTATCTCCTTTTTGTTCACAGGCTCCTAATGTTTATTCATTCCCATTATCTTTCTCCTAAGGTTCTTTGTTGCTGGGCTGCCCTCACACTGCCAGAGCCAGTTTTGCCAATGTATAAGCTATGAGAGTGTCTGGGAAGTTTATTTCCTAAGGCCAGCCCTTAATCAATGATTAATTATAAGAATACAACTCTCAGGTGCAGCTGGCATTGCCTCCAGAACTACCCTAGGGTATGGAGCTAAAATTACCTCCCATGGAACTTTGCATGACCTCCTTTCCTTCCCTGGCCTACTTAACTGAAGTTCTTCCAGGGAAGGCTTTTTGAAATTTCTTTTTGTTTGTTTGTTTTAAGATTTATTTATTTAATTAATTTGTTTATTGCCAGAGGTGGAGAGAGAGAAAGAGCACGTGTGCCAATGAGCGCACAAGCAGGGCAAGCAGCAGATGGAGAGAGAAGCAGGTTCTCCACTGAGCAAGGAGCCTGATGTGGGACTCAATCCCAGGACCCTGGGATCATGACCTGAGCCGAGGGCAGATGATTAACTGAGGGAACCACTCAGGAGTCCCCAGGGAATACTCTCTAATAAACCACTTTTACACAAAGTCCTTATTTCATGGTTTTCTTTCTGAGGACCCAACTTAAGATAACCATTAATGTTTGGGGGTGCATTCCCTTTGGTGACGTATTATTTTGAAGTGAGAGTGGACTGATTTTTTTTTTTTTTTAATTCTGTCTGTATTTTGGGCCCTCTTTGTCAGATTGGTATCAAACTTTTACATAAAAGAAGAACTGGTTAAGTTCTACTTCCTGACTGATTAATGTGTACAGGCATACCTCAGAAATATTGCGAGTTCAGTTCCAAACCACTGCAATAAAACAAATATAATAAAGCAAGTCAGATGAATTTTTGGTTTCCCCATGCATATAAAAGTTATGTTTACTATAGTGTAGTGTGTTAAGGATGCAGTAGCATTATGTCTTTAAAAAATGTACATACCTTGGGGTGCCTGGGTGGCTCAGTGGGTTAAGCTGCTGCCTTCGGCTCAGGTCATGATCTCAGGGTCCTGGGATCGAGTCCAGCTTCGGGCTCTTTGCTCAGCAGGAGCCTGCTTCCTTCTCTCTCTCTCTCTCTGCCTGCCTCTCTGTCTATTTGTGATCTCGCTCTGTCAAATAAATAAATAAAATCTTTTAAAAATAAATAAATAATAAAAAATGTACATACCTTAATTTACCTTATTAAAATATACTTTATTGCTAAAAAAAAATGCTAACCATCATCTGAGCTTTCAGTGAGTCATAATCTTTTTGCTAGTAAAGGGTCTTGTCTTTATGTTGATAGCTGCTGACTGATCAGGGTGGTGGTTCCTGAAAGTTGGAGTGGCTGTAACAATTTCTTAAAATAAGACAACAATGAAGTTTGCCACATCTGTTTACTCTTCCTTTCATTAACGATTTCTCTGTAGCATAGATACTGTTTGATAGATTTTACCCACAGTAGAACAGTCTTTCAAAATTGAAGTCAGTCCTCTCAAACCCTACTCATGTTTTATTAACTAAGTTTATGTAAAATTCTAAACCTTGTTGCCATTTCAACAATCTTCACAGCATCTTCACCAGGAGTAGATTTCATCCCAAGAAATCACTTTCTTTGCTCATCTCTAAGAAGCAACTCCTCATCCATTCAAGTTTTTTCATAAAATTGCAGCAATTCAGTCACATCTTTAGGCTCTATTTCTAATTCTAGTTATCTTGCTGTTTCTACCATACCTGCAGTTACTTCCTCCCCTGAAGTCTTAATCCCCTTCAGAGGCGTCCATGAAGGTTAGAATCAACTTCTTCTAAACTCCTGTTCATGTTGATATTTTGACCTCTTCGCATGAATCATGAATGTTCTTAATTCCATCTAGAATATTCTCTGCAGAACGTTTTTAACCCAGCTGCCTCAGAGGATTCAGTATCTACGGCAGCTATAGCTTTACGAAATGTATTTTTTTTTTTTTTTCTTCAAGATTTTATTTCTTGGAGAGTACGCGTGTGCACAAGTAGTGGGGAGGAGCAGAGGGAGAGGGAGAAGCTGATTCCCCACTCAGGAGGGAGCCCGATGTGGGGCTGCATCCCAGGACCCCAGGATTATGACCTGAGTCAAAGGCGCTTAACTAAGACTTGAAAGTTGAAAATTACTCCTTGATCTATGGGCTGCAGAATGGATGTTGTGTTAGGAGATATGAAAACAACTTTAATCTTTTTGTCCATCTCTGTTAGAGTTCTGGGGTAACCAGTTGCACTGTCAATGAGCAGTAGTATTTTGAAAGGAATCTTTTTTTCTGAGCAGCTTTTCTCAACAATAGGCTTAAAACATTAAATAAACAATGTTGTAAACAGATATGATGTCATCCAGGCTTTGTTGTTCCCTTTCCAGAGCACAGGCAAACTAGATGCAGCATAATTATTAAGGGTTATAACATTTTCAGAATGGTAAATGAGCAGTGGCTTCAAGTTAAAGTTACCAGCTGTATTAGCCCCTAACGAGAAAGTCAGCCTGTCCTTTGAAGCTGGGCATTGACTTCTCCCATCTAGTTCTCAGAGTCCTAAATGGCATCTTTTCCCAGCAGTGGGCTCTTTCATCTACATTGAAAATCTATTGTTTAGTGAAGCCGCTTTCAGTAATTATTCTTATATGGATTTCTCTGGATAACTTGGAGTTTCTACGTCAGCACTTGCTGCTTCACTTTACATTGTGGTCTTATGGAGAAGGCTTCTTTCCCTTAGACCTCATGAACCAAATTTTGCTAGCTTCAAACTTTTCTTGTATACTCCCTTACCTCTCTCAACCTTCACTGAATGGAAGAGTTAGGACCTTGCTTTAGATTAGGCTTTGGCTTAAGAGAATATTGTGGGTGGTTTGATATTCTATCTGAACTCTCCAAATTAGCAATATCAAAATCAGCTATTTTGGTTTCTTATTATTTGTGAGTTGTCTGGGGTAACACTTTTTTTTTTTTAAGATTTTATTTATTTATTTGACAGAGAGAGATCACAAGTAGACAGAGAGGCAGGCAGAGAGAGAGAGAAGGAAGCAGGCTCCCCGCTGAGCAGAGAGCCCGATGCGGGACTTGATCCCAGGACCCCGAGATCACGACCTGAGCCGAAGGCAGCGGCTTAACCCACTGAGCCACCCAGGCACCCCTGGGGTAACACTTTTAGTTTCTTATAAGAACTTTGCATTCACAACTTGGCTGTTTGGCACAAGAAGCCTAGTTTTTGGCCTGTCTTGGCTTTCAAACATGCTTTCCTCTCTAAGCTTAATCATTTCTAGCTTTTCATTTAAAGTGAGAGACATGTGATTCTTCCTTTCACTTGAACATGAAGAGCCCATTGTAGAGTTACTGATTAGCTTAATTTCAATATTCTTATGTCTCAGGGAATAGGGAGGTCTTAGGAGAGGGAGAAAGAGGAATGGCCGATCGGTGGAGCAGACAGAACACACACAACATTTATTGATTAAGTTTGCCATCTTATATGTATGCAGTTTGTGACATCCCAAACGATTACAATAGTAGCACCAAAGATCAGCAATTAGAGTCCACTATAAAAAAAATATAACAATGAAGAAGTTTGAAATATCCTGAGAACTGCCAAAATGTGACACAGAGAAATTAAGTGACATGGTGTTGGAAAAGTAGTGCCGATAGACTTACTGGACAAAGAGTTACTACAGACTTTCAATTTGTAAAAACCACCACCACCACCACAACAAAAACCAGTATCTGCAAAGCACAGTAAAGGAAAGCACAGTGAAAATAAAGTATGCCTATATAAAAATTATGTTTTTTGAAAGATTTAAGTATTTTATCCAAGAAAAGCCTAGACCTTTTTGAAGTCTGGCTCTTTGACAACATTCTTTAGTTCCTTTGTTGTTATTTATTCATTTAGTTTTTATACCTTGAGTCAGCTTTGATAATTTGATTTTTTAGAGAAATGTGTTTCATTTAGGTTTTTGTGTTTAATAGCTATTATATAAAATGTTCTTTTGGATTACTTTTAATTTTATCTGTGAATGTGGATATAGTTTAAATCCAAATCGGAACAAACCAACTGTAAAAAGACATTTGTGAACTAATTGAGGCAATTTGATTATAGAAGACAGGGAAATTTGATTACACTCTTGGATTGGATGAGTCCAAAGAATTATTGTTAATTTTTTTAGGCACTGATAATTCTGTTAGACATTTGATTATGGCTTTTTGTTTCATTAATCTTATCTATTTTTCTATTTTGAATTTTATTGATTTCTGTTATTTCATTATGCTTGCTTTAGGCTTATTTTGCCCTTTTTCTTGATTTTTGAAGTGGGAATTTGAGTTGATTAGAGACTTTTTCTCTTTTCTTTTTTTTTTTTTTTTTTTTTTTTTTTTTTTTAAAGATTTTATTTATTTATTTGACAGAGAGAGATACAGGTAGGCAGAGAGGCAGGCAGAGAGAGTGAGAGGGAAGCAGGCTCCCTGCCGAGCAGAGAGCCCGATGCGGGACTCGATCCCAGGACCCCGAGATCATGACCTGAGCCGAAGGCAGCGGCTTAAACCACTGAGCCACCCAGGCGCCCCTTGATTAGAGACTTTTTCTCTTTTCTAATGTAAGCTTTTAGTGCTGTAAATTTTCCTGAGAACTGCTTTAGTTGTGTCCCTCTCTTTTTAACTCTTTCATCACTTTTTTGTGTCCCTGTATAATTAACAACACCATAAATTCCACGAGGGTAGGGAAAGATATTTTAGCTTTTCCCAGTGTTTAGCACAGTGCCATATAATTGTAATGAATTTTGAACTTTAAAACTTGCATATAGTATCTCAGCAGCTTAGCTCAATAATCTGGAGCTGTAAAGAAACAAAATTAGTGCGAATATTCTCGAAGAGAATATTGCAAATAAAATTTTATTTTATATAATAGAGTTTTATTTAGCTTAGAAATGTATTGAAAATGAGATATGGATTAAGTTTTTAGGAATGAGCCTTTTTAATATAAAGAAACATTTGAATTATTATTAGGAAGAGTACTGTAGGAGAGCAGAGGCATGAAAATTTTGTCTGAAAACAGTTCTGATCTCTCCGCATTCTTTTCACAGTCTTTCTTGGAGCCCATGGGCTTTTCATTTTTTTTAATCTTCTTTACATCTCAAGATTTGTCAATAGAGCAAAACCATTTTTTTTTCCTTGAATCTGCTCGTAACAATGTCTTCTTATCTTCCATTTAAAGGTAATTTTAGAAAGAAAGGGCAAAGGATGTTGAAAGTTGATGGGTTACTATACATGCAAGTGTGATATAACAGGAAAAAAAACCTATATACTAAGTGAAATGTGAGTTAGAATCCCAGCTTACCTGTTGGCTGTGTGGTTCAAGTCAGTTTAATTTCTCTGAAACTCAGCTTCCTCATTTATAATATGGAGATACTACTATCAGGTTTTACAGTTGTGAGGATCAGAGAAAGCAGAAGTTTTAAACATAATGCCTCATATAGTATATTTGTAAGCATTTATATGCTATATCACTATATAAAATTCACTCAATTTTGTAAGGAAAGTATTAGGGAAAAAACCATCAAAAATCACTTTAATGTGGTTTGAAATACATGTTGAATATGTAAATGTAGTGAATGAATAGTATAATACAGAAAAAATTTCGAATAGTAGACTGACATCTTTGGCAGGAGTACCAAAATTTAAAAACAACAAAAAACGAACACCAAAAGCCTCAGATTTTAGAGACTTTTATTGTGAATTCCATTGACTCCCTAAAAGCCTAAAAATTGGAGGAAGGGATGATCTCATGTAAAGGGTATTAAAGTCTTATTCAGAGGATATTAGTGACTAGTGGCTTGAGTAAAAACGAAGCATAAAAGAAGTGGAACATTTATCTATAAGGATAAAAGATCAATCTGCTCTCAGACTTTTCTGGCACCCATGTGAGAGGACCATGGATCAATATTTACAGAGTTTATACTTGGTCAAGTTGTGCTTCATGTATAAAGACAGTAGTAGACAGTCTCAAGCCTGCAAGAATTTAGAATATAGCACCAATGAGCACAATTACAAAAATTACTTGCTGAAATTCAGCCAAAAACATGACATTAATGAAGAACTCACATATAAAGGAGCTGTAATGAAAGGACTATTAATGAACTTAGAATCCAATTTAATACATGCTCAAGATTAAGCAGTCATGGAAATTACAGTATAATTTATAGAATATAAACTATGCAAAATTTACAGAATAAAAATATTTCACAAAAATTGAGTGGGGGAGAGTATATATGTTCTGATTTCTACATTTCCCATAACAAGAAATTAATAGGAACTATCTAAAATTTTAAAAGGTAGTTTTAAAAAAGGGCCTACTATTGCTATATATTTTCATAGTCTTGTCTTTTGAAAGATCATTTAGAAGAGAGGAGTCGTATTATAAATGTTTAACTGACTTTCAAAATTCATTTGGATTTATTTCTTTTCCCTTTTTTCCTATACATTCAAGTAAATCTAACTTAATATGTTAAATCTTTAAAATAGCATGACTAACATTCATTCTGAAAAACTATACATGCAAGTGTATATGTAAAATGGTTAAGAATCTGACTTCTTGAATATTGCTAGTGTGACCCTGGGAAGGTTACTTACCTTTCTGTGAGTTTGCCTGTAAAATGAGATTGACAGTCCCACATTTATTGTTTACAGTTAACTCACATAAAGCTCTGGATATAGGGCTCAACTGGTAGCCACAGTTATCTCTCCTTCCATCTCTTTTATTTATAAAGATGTTATTCATATCTATAATAATGCTACTTAATGATAATTGTTTCTGAGTGGTGGGATTTGGGGTGATTTTTATCTTTTTCACATTGTTCTATATTGCTTGATTCCTTTTTTACAATGAACACAAAGCTGTCCCTTAAAAAATAAAGTAAAAAATACAAATTTTAGTTGTCCCAGTACTTTCTTTGCAACTGAAATCTCAATTGTGGAGCCTGAAAATCTTTTTATTTTTTATTTTTTACTTATTTATTTTTTTGAAAATCTTTATTTTTAAAATGCTCCTCAAATTCTGATTTTATATTGGGTTTGGAAAACAGTTAATATTGAGACCTTTCCTCCACTTAATTTTAATTAATATATTAGAAGCCCCCAGAATGTGCCACTTAGTCATACAGTTCTCCAATCTGATCTACTTCAGCGCTCTTGTTAAGAATCTGAAGAGTTGAGGATGCTGATTTTTGCCAAAACTCAGAGTAAGATTTGGGGTGCATTGTACCCATATGAGATGGCTGTTTTATACCAGGAACAAGAAAGAAATCAGAGTAAACGGAAATTTAGTCATAAGGCAAAAGTCTTTGAAATTGGAAGGCGATGAGGTAAAAGCAATAGGGATGAGCCAGCACATGTTGGTTGATAATGCTCTGGAGGAGGAGGGTGAGGGGATGGTAGCCATCCAACAGCATCACAAGATATTTCTTAACTAAAAACAAGTTGTTTAAACATCAGGAAGTCAGTTTTCTTTCACTCACCCCGGAACAGGTGTGTTGCTAAAAAAGTGCCACCTCAGCTAAGAAAACCATAAAATGTCACTGGTTTCCTACAAACACTAAAGCCTCCAGGCTGCAGAAGTAGACTTGTTCTGAAACTCAGTGTCTTAGAAAATGGTGGGGTAACAGTTTAGTTTTCATAGTTAGCGGAGCTGGATCACCACTTACTTGATAGTCACTGTCTTGTAGTCCTTCCCCTTCTCAGTCATCATGCTTTCTGTGACTGGTGCTTTCTCCTCTAATACCAGGAGTAGTAGAGTCTGTAGCAGTGGAGAATTCATTTGGACTGTGCCCTTCCGAGACTGTGAAGTGATTGTATCTGTTACTAAGGTGAGGAAAGTCACAGCAAGAAGAAAATACAATACAAAAAGAAAATAAGTGTGCTAGAAGGCAGACTGTCAGAATCAGAAGATGTGGGAAATTGCAATGTGGCTCCTAGATGATATCTCAGTTTAAGTGTCTGCTAATATTACCTTAATAGCTTCCCTTCAGGTTTTATTGCTTCAGTCTTATTCTGCTAATCTTTTTACATTTACCATAAGAAAACTGGTGTTATGTTAGCTTTCATTCACTTCTCTTGGCTTCATATTTGCAATTTATGGGATTTTCAAATTATCTCTATTGTGGGTAAATTCTTAATAATATAAATTGTTATTTTAAAGAATTCCAGATACTCGAATAGTTCTTTTCAGCTCTTTTTTCTTATATAATGATTCAATATTTCTATTACCTATTAATTATCTATTATTATCTATTTCTATTATCATCACAATAAGTGTACTCTTTATATCCTTTATCTGTTTCACCCATCCCCCACTGACCTCCTTCTGCCAGCCACCAATTCTCTGTATTTAAGACTCTGTTTCTTGTCTCTTTTTCCTTTGTTTGCTTGTTTTGTTTCTTAAGTTACACATATGGGTGAAACCATATGGTATTTGTCTTTCTCTGAGTTATTTCATTTAGCATTATAACCTCTAGATCTACAGATCTACCCATGTTTTTGGAAAGGTCTCATTCTTTTTTATGGCTGAGTAATATTCCTCTGTGTGTGTGTGTGTGTGTGTGTGTGTGTGTGTGTGTGTGTGTGTGTGTGTGTGCCTCCCACATCTTTATCGATTCAGGCACGGATGGATACTTGGGTTGCTTTCATATCTTGGCTGTTGTAAATAATGCTGCAATGTACATAGGGGTGCACATATCTTTTAGTATTAGTGTTTTTTATTTTCTTCAGATAAATATCCAGTAGTGGAATTACTGGATCATACAGTAATTCTAGTTTTAATTCCTTGAGGACCTTCCATACTGTTTTCCACCGTGGCTGCACCAACAGGTTCCTTTTTGTCCATATCCTCGCTGACATTTGTTACTTATTTCTTGCCTTTTTGATTCTGGTCATTCTAACAGGGGTGAGGTGATATCTCATTGTGGTTTTGACTTGTACTTCCCTGATGATTAATGATGTTTAGCATCTTATTGTGTATCTGTGGACTATTTATATGTCTTCTTTGGAAAAATATCTCTTTAGGTCCTCTGCCCATTTTTAACCAGTTTATATGGGGTTTTTTGATGTGGAGTTGTACAAGTTATTTCTGTATTTCAGATATTAAAAACTATCAGATTACATCATTTGCAGATGATCTTCAGGGTCTTTAGAGTTTCAAAAGAATCACTTAAACCAGGAAGAATATTTTCCCTGCGAATACAGATTACACCTTTTGGGTGTAAGGATTTCACTAAAAACCAATCTAAATGGGGAAAAGATGACACAGCAAAGGAGAATTTGAGACCCCCTGTCAGGGAAAATAGCAACAAGACTGGGTAATCTTATTTCTGCTTTTCCTTTGGGTAATTTTATAGAGGAGTTCAGTGGGACATATATGCTCTTCACCCTTGAAGGCCCACCCTTCTGAACCTTAGAATTTAAGTTAAGATAGAGCAAAGGAAGTAAGTAAACAAGTGCCCGCCAGTTCCATGTGGGTAATTTACATCTCCCATATCACTGAGCAACTTTGCTCACACTCGCTTTCCTTTACTTCAGCTTCCCCCTGGGATCATCCTTCTCAAACTTGAAGAGAGGGCCTGAGATCTGAGATACAAGATGAGCATGGTGTAGTTCCATGGCATGACAATTTTACTTATAGATTTGAGGATAAATACATTTTCGTTAAATAGACATATATTAAATATGTATTTAAAGAGATAAAGTGAAAGGTCACATGATGGTATTTTTTATATAAAATGTTTTACTCTAGCAAATATTAATACAAAAAAGTATGTAAATAAAAAATATTTAGTTTGGTGAATGTCAGGAAAGTAAATTATGTTAAACCACTAATTTATTCTGATAATTGCTTACTTCCTTTTTTCCATCCTTTTGCTCCTAACTTTCTAATATGTTTAATGTGTGTCTCCTAAGCAACATGTAGTTGGGTTTATTTTTTTCTTTAGTCTGGCTGGCAATCTTTATCTTTAATTAGCGTTTTCAGTCTTTTACATTAACGTTATTATATTTACATTAAAATCAATCATATTACTATTTGTTTTCTGTTTATTTCATCTATTCTTTATCCACTGCTCTTTTTTCCTTATCGTGTTTTTGATTATCTTACTAATTTTTCTGTTTTAGTTATACATTTGTTTACTGGTTTATTTTAATGATTATACTAGCAATCACATTATACATCATTAGTCTTTTAAAGTCTAGCATTAGTACTTTCACCACATCTGGACAACAAAATGATTTTAGAACACAAACTCTTTGTGTCCTCCTCACAATTTTTGTACCCCTTATGTCATTTGTTTTAATGATAATAGTAATAATACTTTGTGAGATATTATGTCATACATATTAATTTATATGTAATATATACCATGTAATATAAAATAAAAGGTAAATTTAAGTATTTGACAGCAAAAAAGAAAAAGAACATAGCAAGCAGTCTTGGGTTCACAAAGGATTCTGGTGGGAAATTTTTTTTTTTACCTATTTACCCATGCCCCAATCGTAACAATGATTTTCTAACTTACTACTCATCTCTTTTATTGAACTGTCCACAGGGTGTGTTTTAGTGGCAACTAAAAGGATGAAAGTTTTAAATACTCTCAGAAATGTTCTTTCATATGGAAGGAAGTAAATTTCCCATATGGCTAAAAGTAATCAACTTTTTGTGTGTGTGTTTTTTGTGTTTTTTTTTTAAGTTATCAAGTTTTTTACTCATGATATGTATATTGCTTTCTAATTTATAACATCCTGCTAATTTTTTTTCTTACAGAAATACACTTTCGGGAAATGGCCTCTAAATCTTGGCTGAATTTTTTAACCTTCCTTTGTGGATCAGCAATTGGATTTGTTTTATGTTCTCAGCTATTTAGTATTTTGTTGGGAGAACAGGGTGATACCCAGCCTAATATTCTTCATAATGATCCTCATGCTAGGCACGCAGATGATAATGGACAAAATCATCTAGAAGGACAGATGAACTTCAATGCAGATTCTAGCCAACATAAAGGTATGGTTCACTTTATTAACAAGTAAACAGAAATAGTATTTTTCAGTCTGTGTAAATGTTATGAGAATCGCAAAAAGCTATTTATGTGAATTTTGTTATACACAATATTTTTTTATTAAAATGAGCTTAATTCCCAATATTTAATGACCTTGCTTGGTTTGTCTCAGGAAGGAAATTGCTAACACCCAGATTTATTTAGGGAATAAGATATTAATTTTGAATTTATTTTTAAATAGAGAGAGTTCAGAAAATATAATTTGGGGGAGGGCAAAACTTTTCAGATTAGATTTTTAAAAATTATTTATTTAGTCTGATTTTATTTTCATGGTTTATGTGTTTTTAGTGTTTTTGCTATTGTTTTGGTCTTAGTTTTTCCTTAGTCTTGTTCTAGAGAAACTCAAGAGTTATATATAAGTCCCAATTTATATATAATTTTTCAACTGATTTTTCTATTAATAACTAATATAACTAATCTTTTCACCTTTTAAGAGGCATAAAAAACTAAGGAGGTAGAAACTAAGGCTGTGTTATAATGACTTCATTTTCTTTTACCTTATACCTGTTACCTACCTCTATAGCTGATGTTCTCAATTGTGTCCTCTAGGAGCCAACATTTAAAACATTGGTTTTCTCCAAGTTTCTGTCCCTTGGCTATTTCATTGTATGTGTGATATCATCAATTCCCATAATTTTGGTTTCATCTCTTCTTTATTGTCTTTATCTTAGCCCAGTTCCAAACGTTGTAAAAAAAAAAACATTAAAGTAATTCAAAGATTTCTGCAAATGTGATTTATTTGATGATAAAGTATATAGCAGCTTGGAAACAATTGGAATTCTGGGTTACAGAATTGCTTCTTTTATCTTTTGGTAGTAAATTACTTCTTTCTGACCTCTCAAGAAGAGGCTGAGGGATGAAGTGTACCACATACATCCTAATTGAGTGGTATGAACTAGCAAGCATGTGCATACTATTACAGATTATGTCATGTTATGTTTAAGTGTTTATATAACAGATCCAGTTCTAAGTAGGTGCTCTGTATTCTTATCAAGAGCAGCTTGATCACTGGGCACTTGCTCTGTAGCCTTGCTCTGGATTGTTAAAGGGCTGGTTGGCACATGCTTCTCTGCTAGTAGGCTGTGTCAGGTCAGTATAAGCACATATATTAGTCACCTACTTGTCAGGCTTGATGGTCCACATCTGTTTAAGCTGGAGACTGTGAAGTCATGGTAGGTGTTTTCCTTCATTTACCAATCAATCCCATTTATCGTAAGTTTCAGCATTCTGCTTCTTTACCATTTTTCAGATTTCCTCTCTCAGTTCATTTCCCCTACTTGAGGCCTTCAGTTATACCCACGTACTGGCATTTTACCAAACTTCACCATACCTTTAGTCCTTTCTTATTGTGAGCATCTGTTCATTTAAAGAACTCTATTTTCTGCATCATCTCTATTTTCCCTGATTTTGCATTATCTCCCTTTCTCTGTTCCAGCCAAGTTCCCATTCCACACTCTGTAGGATTTATCAGCCACTGCTTTCTTTTTCTGCAGCACATTGAACCCTTTTACATACCTCTGTTACAGTGTCTCTCTTAGTGTGTGTCAAGTGCTGGTTTGTGTGCCAAGGTCCACTCTAAGACTGAGTTCTTCTGTAGCAGGACATATGCTGTACTCACCTTTGCATCTTTTGTGCCAGCATATGCCTACAACAAGGTAATTAATCAATGAATAATTACAAAATGAGAAACAATATTTACCAGATCCCAGCAGTGGGGAGAAGATTGTCTTGTTCAAAGTGAAACATTGAGAATTCCTGCATCTACCATTTTTCCTATGCATCCAATATTTAGTTTATCTGTAGCCAAAAGATTGGGCTCCTGAAGTATTTGAAATGTGAATGTTCTCTGTCTGAAGGGTGATTCTGTTTTTGAATTGTGAATTATTGATTTTTCAGGGGGATGTGAGAATATTTTTGAAAATTCCATGCCCAAACCTCACCCAACCTTGTAATAGCTATTAGTGGACTAGAAATTTATGTCTCCAGTTGTTAATTTTTCACAGGACAAAGCTTTTGTGACTTACTGGTTGACCTTAACTTTCAGGATTTGCTTCCTCAGGATTGTGCCTAGAACATTACTATAAAAAGTGTGGTTTTGCAGACTTATGCTGGTCCACAGCTACATAGGTATTGAAATTGGGACTACACAGTTAGAAACTTTCAGGGTAATTTAACAGAGTAATTTTGCCTAAATCAAAAAATAAGAATTAGGATTTGTATTTTATATTTCTTTTATTAATTTTTCTAGTAATTCATTTTTACCATATTTATAAAAAGTATAGGTCTCTAACTATTGAAAATAAAAATTGATCCTTCACCAAGCAGTGGTGGATCTAGGATCTTAAAATTGCACTCTTCCTTTAAACCAGTGGTACTCAGTATATGATCCTGGTCTGACAGTCTGAATTGTTTATTACCAGTGTGCACCCAGATAAGGAGATTGCACCAGGATGTAACTCATTTAAGCTCACCGCTTAGTTAAGTGGACTTTCTTGGAAATATAGCAAGACTTACTAGTGAAAGAAGTAATATGGTGTTTTATATTCTGCCATGGCTCCCTATTTCTTTATTGAGTAGTACTTGAAAAACACTGCTCTAGACAGTCTTGGAAATATTACTGTTATCTGTTCTGTTCTGTTTCTGACTGATGGATTTGCATTTTGGAATGAAATATGTTACTATCAAAAGTAACCTCAACTCTGCATTAACTTCTCTTCTTCAAACTGGGGTCATCATGAAAGCCTTTTTTAAAATTCTTTTTTTTTTTTTTTTAAGATTTTATTTATTTATTTGACAGACAGAGATCACAAGTAGGCAGAGAGGCAGGGAGAGAGAGGAAGGGAAGCAGGCTGCCTGCCAAGCAGAGAACCCGACACGGGGCTCAATCCCAGGACCCTGGGACCATGACCTGAGCTGAAGGCAGAGGCTTAACTTACTGAGCCACCCAGGCACCCCATGAAAGCCTTTTTTAAAGCCACCTTAGGGTGCTTGTGTAAATTCCTAACAGTGAACTCTGGTAGAGTCCAAAATGAACTGTTTTTTCAGCAGCATTTCTTTCCTGTCCTTCAGAAGTTTATTTAGAGCTGCAAGAAATTCCTGTCAATGTTCTGTTGAGAACGCTTTGACACTTTCTTTGTAGAATGAAGTGAAAAGCAGAGACTAAGACCGTGCTTTATATGTATACCAATCTCCAATCTCCAAGACAACTTGTTAAAATGCAGATTCAAATCGAGTAGGTCTGAGGTAGGGCCTGAGATGCCGCATTTCCAACAAGCTCCCAAGTGATGTTGATCCTGTTTGGTCAACCACAGTTCAAATAGTAAGATTTTAAGTCATAGTGGCAATTTTTTTTACTGCAATGGATAAGACTGACATGAAACCAGTAAATCAGAATGTTAGTTCATGTTAGGTTGAGTTTTTGCTTTCTTTCAGCTAAATCACTAATGGTAGAAAGGTAAATCGAAGGGGGGTTTTGAAATTGTTGAAGAAAATTTTTCATAATATAATTTATTTGAATTTTACATCTATGCAAATATAACTCTAAAAATTTTTTGTTTAATAGATGAGAACACAGACATCGCTGAAAACCTCTATCAGAAGGTTAAAATTCTTTGCTGGGTTATGACAGGGCCTCAAAATCTAGAGAAAAAGGCCAAACACGTCAAAGCTACATGGGCCCAGCGTTGTAATAAAGTATTGTTTATGAGTTCAGAAGAAGATAAAGACTTCCCTGCGGTGGGATTAAAAACCAGAGAAGGCAGAGACCAACTATACTGGAAAACAATTAAAGCTTTTCAGTATGTTCATGATCATTATTTAGAAGACGCTGATTGGTTTATGAAAGCAGATGATGATACATATGTCATCCTGGAAAATTTGAGATGGCTTCTCTCAAAATATAACCCTGAAGAACCCATTTACTTTGGGAGAAGATTTAAGCCCTATGTAAAGCAGGGCTACATGAGTGGAGGAGCTGGATATGTTCTGAGCAAAGAAGCCTTGAGGAGATTTGTTGATGCATTTAAAACAGACAAATGTACACACAGTTCCTCCATCGAAGACTTAGCATTGGGCAGATGCATGGAAATTATAAATGTAGAAGCAGGAGATTCCAGAGATACCATTGGAAAAGAAACTTTTCATCCCTTTGTACCAGAACACCACTTAATCAGGGGTTATCTACCTAGAACCTTTTGGTACTGGAATTATAACTATTATCCTCCTGTAGAGGTAAGTTTAGAAATTTTATTACTGTATAAATACTTAGACTGGCTTTTGTTTACTTAAAAACTAACAAATAATGCTTCTTGAGCATCGATAACTAAGAATCGTCTTTACTCCTTTTATATAGAGTGGTGATGTGTAACAAAATAGATGAGAACATGAGTGTCAGCAGTAGTAATTCAGTAAATATTGCTACTATTACCTACTGTTTATTGCCTGTGTCGGGCACTAAAAATACAGCTGTAAATATGGCCAAGCTCCAGTTCTTGTGAACCTTATAATAGTATATTATGAACCTTACATTCTGGATATAGAGCCATACAGTAAACAGGTAGACTAGTAAAGATAAAATATGATTTTAGGTTGTGATAAGTGCCCTAAAGTAAAATAAGGCCAAGTGAGGAGATAGAGAATGAGTGGAGTGGGGTACCCCAGTTTGGGTGATTAAGGAAGATGTCTCTAAGAGGTGAAGGCTGAGTGAGGTTAGAGAGCAGGCTGTGTGAAGAGTCTTCTGGGCTTCAGGAATGATGTGTGAAAAGACTTTGAGGTTTAGAATTTTAGGCTTCTAGAATTCAAGTCTTCACCTACTTAATAGTTAATTGAGCTTGGACAGAATTTGCCCAATTTCTGAGCCTGATTTGCCTGATTTGTAAAATAGATCTGATCTACCTGTTTGATTCAGTTGTAATTAGAGTATAGTACAGTGCCTTTCACACTGTAAGCATGTAAGAAGCCTTAGCTCTAATTTGATACCATAGCCTTCATTCCTGAGGATTTTATCTAAAATAAAATTATTTTATTAGATTCCTCAGCTAAATATTTAAGAAGAATTAGTATCTTGTACCGACCAACTAGCTTTACCATATATTAATCTTTTTTATTTGTTTTTTGGGTTTTTTTTTAATTTATCTATTTGACAGAGATCACAGGTAGGCAGAGAGGCAGGCAGAGAGAGGGGGAAGCAAGCTTCCTGCTGAGCAGAGAGCCTATGTGGGGCTCGATCCCAGGACCCCAGAATCATGACCTAAGCCAAAGGCAGGTGCTTTAACCCACTGAGCCACCCAGGCGCCCCTACCATATATTAATCTTTAGCCATATTTGCTTCCTTTTTTAAAAGGAAAAGGTATAGATACAATTGAGGCCTGTGCACCCTCCCCAACCAAGTTTTCTTATGTCCTTCCTCAGTGTTAACCACTATCATGAATTTAATATTTGTCATTACCATGTATGTTTGTATCTTTTTTCCTACATGTTTGTGTATCCATAAATAACATATAGTATTGTTCTGTAGGTTTTTAAATAAATGGACTTATTCCATACATATCCTTGAACATTTGCCCTTTTAATACATTAAAATTTATCCACATTAATATATGTATATGTTTCATTAATTTAGGCTCCTGTATAATCTAACATGAGCATCTGTAATTTATCAATTCACCTACTGATACACATTTAGTAGGTTGTTTCCAGTTCATCACTGTTATGAGCATTGCAGCAGTGAATGACTGACTGAAGGACGTCAGGAGTCATGAAACCTAGCTTTTAGATTCAGATCTATTATTGATTAATAATGCATGTAGGCAAGTCATTAGTACACTATGCCTTCTTTTTTCTGGCCCTAACATACAAATAATACACTCATGCTAGCATTCTCATCTTCATAAGCCAGTGTTTGCAAATCATTATCTAGGGCAGTGGTTCTCAACTGTGGGCTTTTTGCCTCCTAGAGGACATTTGGCAAAATCTGGAGACATTTTTGGTTGTTAACTGAGAGACTGACATTGGGTGGAGGTTGCTGCTGGCATCTTAGTGGATAGAAATCCTCAAGATTGTAAACCCACTAGATGCTAAACATCTCAAAATGCACAGGACGGCTTCCCACAATAAAGAATTATCTGGCCTAAAATGTCAGTAACACTGAGGTTAAGAAACATTGACCTAGAACTTTTCACCCAATCTTTAGACACTCAGCTTTAAAAGGAAATGTTGAAGCACATCACAACTGCTTCTGATATCAATCACTGGTATGTTCTTGGTACTTACTCAGACACAATAATTCCTTACAGTAATTCTGCATTTAATAGATGACAAAACTGAGGCTCAGAAAATTCAAGTAATTTGTCCTGATAAATATTCTAGGCAGTTTTACAAACCATGCTGATTATAAACTCTTGGTGATTTCTATCATGGGTTCCCTTCCCCTCCATGATTAATGTGATATGTGTCCCAAAGGGTTGGGGGTTGAACTGAGGGATGTTACAATAAATGTTCTGCTTGGGATAAAATTCCACTTTAATAAATAAACAGTTTAAAGTTCAGTTCTATGTAATGAGTCTGTTTGAAACCTTATACTAGGATTTTATTGCTCTTGTGGATGCAACAATTTCCTAGACGGTAAAACAGATGTATTCGTAAGTCTACTTTGTGATAGTCTATTTTTGTTTTGTTCTTATGAGGTACTACTCTGAAATTTTTTTAAATGATTTTATTTATTTATTAGACTGTACAAGCTGAGGGGGGGCACCAGAGGGAGAGGGAGAAGCAGACTCCCCACTGAGCAGGGAGTATAGTGTGGGGCTCGATTCTAGAACTCGGGTTATGGCCAGAGCCAAAAGCAGAATAACGGACTGAGCTACCCAGGCACCCCTGAATTTCTTTTTTTATGTAAACTTTTCTTAGTATAATTTGACCATTCCTAGATTACTTGACCCCTTCCCTTCTTAATGCTGTACGTTTCCCATATAAAAATATATCTAAACTTAAGAACATTACAAATACATATAACAAAGATACCTAAATGCATGTAAGATTTTAATGAGAGTATCTGCTACAGACAGTAATAGCAAAGGGACATCATAATTGTCACTATTTTATAACCAGTAAAATACCCTTCTTTCCTTTAAGAGTGCTACTACCCACAGTTCCCACCTACAGATAGGGTGTACCTAATAGTATACTTTATATGAACAAAATAAATATTTCTGTGATACATCAAATTGTGGTGGTTTTTAAAATGGTTGCAAGATTTATGTTCTTTCTATAAAAATTTATTCAGTTATATTGAAGACAATAAAATAGATTTGGAAGAACCAAAATTGACCCAGCTTCCTAATATTGCTGCTTCTCTCCCAGGAGGGTTCGATACAAACACATGTGAAATCCAACTTCTATTATTACTCATCCATCATTTAATAAATTTTCTTCTCCATAAGTGAGTTACTATTTTCAGAGTTATCCTAAGTCTCCTACATACACTTTTGCTCTGTAGTGATCACTGAAAACACAGTGTAGAAAATGTTTATTTTAGCAAGTCAATGTGTGAGATATACAGCTGATCAGAGAATTATGTTCTTAAGTTGGGTTTAGAACTTAATCTTCATGCATTTCCCTTTACACACCGCCTTCTCACTTCCCTAAAAGTGATTTATTCCCTAGGACTAAAAGTCTTCCCTAGGAATAGACTTTTCACCAGAGAATTTGTAATCAGTCTTAATACAGAGGATTTAAAATAGTGTGTATGTTTGTTATAGTCTATATGTAATAGTGTTTATACAAACACATGCATCCATATGTACAGATATATACACATATATACACACACATCTACACATATATACATGTGCCCCTATATGTGAAATTGCCTTGTTTGTAGGTCAGAAATGATCAAATAGGATTTCTTCTGTTTTTCAATTCTGATTACATTAACTATAACCCATCTGAAACTTACTGATACATGGTCAAAATTGAGAGCTCCAGATTTTTCCAAATTGTTAACTGATCTTTCCAATACCATTTTTTTTTTTTTAAGATTTTCATTTATTTATTTGACAGACAGAGATCACAAGCAGGCAGAGAGGCAGGCAGAGAGAGGAAGGGAAGCAGGCTTCCCGCTGAGCAGAGAGCCCGACACGGGGCTTGATCCCAGGACCCCAGGACCATGACCCGAGCTGAAGGCAGAGGCTTTCACCCACTGGGCCACCCAGGCACCCCTTTCTAGTACCATTTTTTAACTAAATCTTATTTTCAGTAGTGATTTAAAATAATCTCCTTTATCATATACTGTAGCGTTACTCACAGTAGGGTTGGTATCTGGTATTTCAGTTCTGTTCCATCATCCTATTTGGTTTTGCCTCAGCACCATAATGTCTTGAACCCTGTAGCTTTACTGAATTTTGAAATTATTACTCTAAGAGTGTATATTCCTCTACTTTATATCTCTTTTTTTCAAATTGTTTTGGTAACACTAATGTCTTTATGTTTATGTATTTATCCATTTAGGGACAATAGATATCTTTGCCTGGGATTTTTAAATTTTATTTTAGGTCCCTTAGTAAAGCTTTATAGTTTTCTCCAGATTTTATTTCTTCTTAAGTATCTATGTTTTTAATATTTTGTTGCTATTTTACTTGGGCTTTTTTTTAAAGCTTTTTAACTGGTATATATGAAAGCTGTTGTTTCTTAAAAGCATCTTTAAAATCTGCCTCTATTCCTGGATACTCTATATCTGATGATTTTTTATTTGACTTTCTTGAGTTTAGGTAGTAGCCATTATTATATGCAAAGAGCTATTTTGTTTCTAATAGTTATAGCTGTTTTCTTTTTATTGCTTATAAATCTTAATAACAGTATCCTGGTCATCTAGTAAAAAAACAGTAATGCTATAGAGTGAAACATAATGTAGTAAATCTTATTAAAAATATTATTACAGTATTTCAGGGTCATATGAAGTTGCTTTCAGAGAGGATCAGCAATTTAAAATTCACAGCTATTGGTCTAGTCTTTTAGTTTAACATGTACTGCCCAGTATAGTAGCCACTAGCTAGGTACAACTATTGAGTACTTGAAATATGGCTAGAACAAATTGAGATGTGCTGTTAGTATAAAATTCATTCCTGATTTTAAGAACTTACCACAAATAAAAAGAATGGTTTCATTAATAATTTTTAAAATATTGATTGCATATTAAAAAAGAATAATATGGACTTATTCATTTGAAATATATTCAAATTAATTCCTTTTTTTTTTTTTTTAACTTTTTAAATGTGGCTCCTAGATTTTAAATGGCATCATGTGGCTCACATGTATCTATTGGATGGAGCTGGTTGGATGATCACAAGTTGACTTATCATTTTACTTTTCAGATTTGTTCCTATCCTTACATTGCCAAAGGTGCTAAGAAGTAGGCACCAAATAATTTTCCAGTGCCTACACAGTTATCCAGAAACCCCAGATATCTGGTGTTTGTTTCAAAGGAAAGTTCAGAGAGAAGGCCAGAGAAGATGCAGTGGGTAATTCCCTGATAATTTTTACCACATTGTAAGCTACTTATTTCTAGACATGAATTATTAAATGTTCAGTATGAATCTTCTCTGGGACCTTGTCAGAATATCTTTCTTCTTGGGTCCTTGCAAAAATACGTGATAGAGTCTGAAGTTTTGTTGGAGTCACCTGGGTGAAACATTCTCTAAATACCAAAATAACCTTATAATTGTTTAGTTCTGGGCCAGTTTTGTGTTTTCTTCTTCTTCTTCTTTTTTTTAATGTTCTTGCTTTTTTTTGTTGTGTTTTTTTTTATTATCTTGTTTTTGTCTTTTAAAACCTATCCTCATACCAGCTCTGTTAGGAATCTGAGAATTATATTTCTGGACAAATGTTTAACTCTGACTTACTTACTGAGGACCACCTAAATGTGATTATTTTGTCAATAATAATGTCGGCATTTATTGAGCATTTACTGTAGGCCACGCTGGTTCCAAGCATTTTATATACATTATCTCCTTTAAGTAACCATCTTTTGCAGATGGGGAAATAAAAGCTTATAGAGGTTAAGTAACTTGCCAAAGATCATACACTACTAGTATGTAGAATTTGACCCTAGTCGACAAACTTTGGATTCAAACTTAGAGTTGACTCAGCACTTCCTCTCTTAAGTACTATATTGTTTGGGTTGATGTGTAGATGAAGTATTTGGTTGCACATAATGGGCAAGAATTTTGTAGTCATTGAATGCTTCAAAGTTGTCTTTCTGAGGTTGAGCCAAGCAAAAAGTTAGAGTGAGAGCATAGGAAGTTTAAAAGCAAAACTCAGAAATAGAGCATCATTCTTTGTATAGCCACCCCTTTCATTTGAAGAAGTCTCAAGAATGTTTTCGGTGAAAACATTATAGACTATGAGAGAATATGATTTCAGGTAGATATATTTTAGCAGTTTTCATGTTTAAATCATGAAGAACTCTACAAACTCTTGGTTTCTTCCACAAGTCTAATAAATAGGTGCCTCTGCTTTACCTTGCCAACTTTGGTGCTTGGAATCTGTTAAAATTAATGTTTCCTTTATCAGTATGTGAGTATTGTGTGTTAACTATGTACTGTTTCTTAATGATGCCTGTTTCTGCTACTTTTTTAGGGTCCTGGTTGCTGTTCTGATCTTGCAGTTTCTTTTCACTATGTTGATCCTACAACTATGTATGAGTTAGAATACCTCGTTTATCATCTTCGTCCATATGGTTATTTATACAGATATCAACCTGCCTTACCTGAAAATATACGAAAAGAAGTAAGTCGAGATTACAAAAATGAAGATCCAAAAGTAAAATGAGAACCCTTGAAAGAAAAACACAAATGAAGAGGTAAAATGTTTAGCATTGCACTGAAGAACTTCTACATTTCTGATACAGAACACTGGAATCCCAGTGAGGAATTCTTTCTAAGTGAACATTCCATATTAGAAATCTTTCATATGAATGACTGTAAACTGAAGCTTTAAGTGAGCTGTGAAGTCTGTTAAAATGTGTTTTGATACAGTAATATATATATGTAATATATATATATTATATATATAATATATATATATATATGAAAAACTTGTGTTTTTAAAATGGTGGCCAGATAGAGGGACTAGAAACGAGATTTTTGTTTTCTGTTCTTGAACACATTTATTATTTTCACTGAGAAACTGGGACACTTAAATTTTCTAAAACTATACTGCACATATTAATAACACACATGATGCTAAATAGATCTGCCTTAAAGAAAATTTTAGGAGGAAATAGTGTTGCTTAATGTTATTCATAAACTCAAGACATGAGTTTATATTTGTAGTATGATATAAATGAACCAAACCCTTCCCCCACACACACACTCACACATGCAGTTTTTGTCTAATGGAAATTTCCTATGACTGTAATTGGCAGTATTTCTTCCAGACAAGGTAAAGTAAGAATGGCACTTGTCCTAAAGTGCATTAATAAAACCACATTTTGAAATTATATGGGCCTTGACTGTATTATATACTTGGTTCTAATTAGTAATTAATGTTTTACTGAGTCCCTGTCGTCTCTTTTCTAAATATGTTTATCCGTGAATACAGTTTTAATATTAGTATTTATTTACTCAAAGCATTAATTGCATTCTATAAACATGCATTTTAAAATATTTTGTTCCCAAATTTACCCATTGTTAATTGTGGGTAACCAATATTGGAGATGCCTTTCTTAGATCAGTGCCACTCTCAGGAATTACTGTCATTTTAAGTTGATTATTTAAAACTCTTTCCAACTACATAATTCTAGTTCCTTTTGTTATCATCCTGTTGAGAGATGAGAATTTGTTTGTGCCTTTCATAACTTGTTTAAAGCAAAGTTTAGACATTCATTTTTAGGCTCTGAGGTGGCTATTAGTTGCACTGGCAAATTAATTTGAATGTACAGCTTTCACCAGAGTTGATTAAAAATACTAGAGAAACAGAGTGCTTAAACAAAGTGAAGTATGCCAGATTTTAAAAGACCAAAATACTTAATTCATGAATATCAGCCTGAATTTTGATGCTGACTTACTATTTTGGGGTGGTTTTTTGTTTGGTTGGTTGTTGGTTGGTTGGTTTTGCCAGTAGATAATTCTAACAGAGCAGAACACCCAATTCAACACTGTCATCAAAAATATGTTCGTAAATATTTCATTCTGATTTTCGTGACCTAGTTAAAGAATTTCTGGAAGGAAAGAAAATTTTAAGCTTTGTTGTCTTTAGTAGTATTATCTGAGTGTGTCAGAAAAGAATATTTTGCAGACTTTCTATAAGATTACCTTAAATGTTACAAATGATTTACATTTTTTATGTTTATAATTATGCTAATTTTACATGGCTATCATGCCATTGAATCTGCTGCTTGGCTGAAGAGTTTATATTTATTGTGCCAAAACATGTCAAAATTATTATCTCTTTGGATGGTATATATTGAGAGGATGTTCTTGGTGACGATTAGTAGTAATTACGGATTACTCTGTCCTGTCCACACATTGAAAAGTCCCACCAGTTTTTAACTTAAATTGTCTTTTGTTGTTTTCATGACACTGTTACCTGCCAGAATTTCAAGGCATTCATTCTTTTCTTTGAACAACTCTTCATCGTGGTGTGAATATGAATTTATTTGCAGTCCATATATGCTACTTTCTAAAAACCTTAAAATTTACTCATAGGAAATTAACATTTTGATGAATCCTGGGGTCTGGAGTCAGACTGCCTGGGTTAAAATTCTTGATCTATCACTTACTAAGTTTTGTAACCTTGAGCAATTTACTTAATCTCCCTGTGCCTCGATTATCTCATCTATAAGTTAGGGATGGTAATACTAAATCTACCTCACAGGATTTTTATGAGGATTAAATGAATGAATATATGTACAACTTTTAGAATACTTATCTGGCCCAGATTACGGAGCAATAAGTGTAAGGTTTTATAGAATGTAAATATTTGTTCTAAGTGAATGAAAATATCTGCTTTATTCAATTAGATGTTGAAGGAAATATTTCATACATTTCTTATAAGTAATAGCTAATTTTTATCTAATGCTTACTGTATGCCATATGGTGTGCTTTAGATATTCTATGTACATTAGTGTTAATCTTCACAAATTGGGTATTCTTCCTATATTGTAGATGAGAAAACTGAGGCTCGGAGAACTAAAGTAATTTTTTCACTGTCATAGAGCAAGTAAGTAACAGAGCCAGGATTTATGCTCCAAGTCTGTGTGTTCTTTGTACCATGTCAGCCTTGAGGTTAGTCATTTAGCACTATTTCTTTCCATTTTTACTTACTAACATGTGTAATATGATACATCAGTCAGTAACAGACAAATTAACCAGCCAGATTGTCATAGTGGCTCTCAAATTGTCATTCTTCTATACTTGCCCGGGAGCTTGTTAAAATGCGGATTTCAAGACTCTGGTCCCAGAAATTCTGATTCTAGCATGGGGCTCAGTACTGTGCTTTCTTACTAGATTGCCTAGGTCAGTGGTTCTCAATGTGTTGTCCCCAACTAGCAGTATTTGCATCATCTGGGAACTTGAAACTGGGGGAACTTGAACTTCTCTGGGGCCCCCACCCCAGACCTCCTGGGGAGTCAGAAACTCTAAGAGGAGAAGCTAGCAGCTGTGTTTAAACCCGCCCTCCAGGTGAGTGGGTCCTATTCATTCTAGTTTGGGAACCAAGACTTGAGTGATTCTGATGCAAATAATCCTTGGATTGTGCTGAAGATTTATTGCTCCTTAAGTAGGGTATCTTTCAAAGATTTAGATGAAGCATGTTTTAAATCTGTGTCATCCAAGATCATACTATATTAAATGTGAGAGACTTTAAAGATAACTTAAAGGGTCCATGGATCATTCATTTTTTGACGAAATTCTGTAGCTTCTTCAGATTGACTAATACCAGGGCCCACAATAACGTATGTCATTCTCCAAGTTTAGTAATTCACAGTTGGGGCAGGAAGAGTTTATTAAGTACTAGTAAATACATAATAATTCATTAAAAGCATAACTAAATGAGTGTCCTCACTTGTTAGTGAAAAAAAAAATTCCAATTGTAAGCAAAAAACTTTAAATGGGGGTCGCAAAATACTACTTTATAATATGCAGATGTTTTTCTGCTAATTCGTGCTATGAAAATTTCATCACTTTCAAGAATCAGTTGACTGTCCTATATGACCTAGTACAGCAAAAAATTCTCCAGGTATTCAGTAGAGCACATATAAGCAGATTTCATGATGATCACTTACCATCTTTTAAATTACCATCTTTGTCATTTGGATAAATGATTTTAGTGTGGTCTCAAAACACAAGGCTTTTGCTATCTTTATGTTTCCCAGTAACAGTATACTTATATTTCAAATGGGAAGTTCATAGGTGATACAAAGCAGATTTTTGTCCCAGAGTTCAATTATTTGTTTTATCTTAAATTTCAGAGGAATTTTTGTTACTATAAGATGATTCAAAATAAAGTACTGACCAGTTTTTAATATTTTTTGAAATACGGTAGTTGTATTTGAGCATTAAATTTGTTAACTGATAATTTTCATAGATGTTTCTTGAGTATTAATTTTTCACTTCCTTGAGCCTATTGAACTATAGTATTTCCGGATTGAGACTTGAAAAAAAAATGCCTCACTTTATTGATTAGATCAAGTCTGTCCTTTTGTTCCTCATTTAAATTTTCAGTTCATTAGAGTATTTAGTCTTTGACAATTTCTTCTTTGTATTTGTTGCCCTCTATTTTCTTTATGACTAATTTCCATTTCTTAACTACTTTAATGCTGCCTTTGCAATGTTAATTTGGCTGTAATTAGTGATTAGAATTTGTATCACTTACTAATAATTTTATACCTATTATAACTTTAGATTTCCCTAGGAGATTGGAAGAAAAAAAATCTAAGAATAATGCCTGCTGGCTCTCAGGATACTTGCCCTAGTTAAAAGTCTACAGTTTTAAACTAGTTCTATATATACAATTACTAAATGAACTAAAGTTATTTGGATTCCATTCCCTCAACCCCTTCTTCTCAAAAACAAACCAAAAAACTCATTTGCCTCATTTCTCTACTGTAGGCCTAACAGAAACATTCTTAAGGAAGCTGGGGGACAACCTGTTGTGTATTTTATGCTAAATGTAACCTCTTGTTGATTTAAAAATATGACTTACATTTATATATTGGAGTTGAAATAGAGTTTTAATACAGATTAGAGCAAAAACTTCACAAATTCTCCCTAGAGAAATCAACTCTAAAACTAGTTTCAGAAGTGAACAGTGCTCTGTTTCAACCCCTTTTACCTCTAGTTTTTATCAGTTCATTTTAAATAACTTTGCAGGGCCCTACCAATTAATAATCCATATAAAGTATATATTAGAGGGAAACTAATCTTACTGCTAAGCAGTGTGTTATATCACACAGTGAATATTTGTGTTTTGGAATTTTGAAATTATGTAAGGTTATAGTATTATGAATGGTTGAAAAATGCGTGGTGACTTGCTTATTTTAAGTGATCCACCAATAAGTCAGAAAAAATGTATTTTTAAATATGTTTTTTAAAGTGCCTTTTGAACATTTTTAAACAATGGATTTAAACAACCGCATAAAATAAATTACCATGTTTAAAGCTGTTTTATCTGATTATTTTTAACTGTTGTAAGAGTTGTGGGAAATACTAAAGGAGTAGTTTTGGGATTACTTTACCAAAAATACTAATTTAAATTATTTTCTCATCAAAGTTACTCAATTTGAATAGGCTTGAGTAATTTTTACAGCAGTGTATATTATTTGTCTTTAAAGCAGCAAAATATTCTACCTCTGATTTAGAATAATCTTAAAAAAATTAGGTCATCCAGGTAAGTGTATGTATGTGTATATGGGTGGGGGGAGATGCTTTTCTATTTCTTGGTATATTTTGATCTATCATGTACACTGGAGTTCATTTATTCAACTAATTATTCAACTAATATTCAAATAATGCCTAGCATCTACTAGAAATATAAAGCAATACCTATAGGATCTCTGTTCTCATAGAGCTTTAACTCTGTAGCTAGACAGTAAACAAGTTAATAGATGAATGAACAAGATCTCAGAGAATGGTGTTAGGAAAAGAAAACAAGGATTCGATAGAGCAATTTTCTGTGTAGAGTGTCAAGGAAGACCCCTGAGGAGGTAGTATTTGAACTGAGACCTGATGGCAGACATTTTGTGTACTTCAGAAGTTATTTATGAGATTCTTTGCCCCTATTATGTAAAAAATAATAATAATAATTTTCCACCTTTGCTTAATTATGCTCTGGCATATGTACAGACTCAGTGAAATGCAATTTATAGGCCATAAACTTTGTGGTTTTAGGTATATTTCATCGAGAGCTCAGGTCTACCTATTGATAATAGATTGGTCTGGTGCTTTTAAGATATGAATAAAAATTGACCTTCCTCTTCCTTAAGCAGATGATTCCAGATGTTCATAAGTTGTTTGAGTCTAACCTGTCTACCTCAATTTTCATTTCACCAATTTTACATGTCACCCAGTATGTTCCTTATTAGTTCATATGTACATGTATGCATGTATATGTATATATACACACATATATACACACTGTCGTTTGGATTCACCAGTTTTAGAAGCGTTGAGGAAATGAATGCCACTTCATATTGTTTTAGTAGTAGAGTTGTACAATTTAATATATTCAGATAGCCCCATGTTTTCCAATGAATTGTATTTAGTTGCACTGCGAATTGATAAATCATTTGAGAAGAGACTGATTTACCTAAATACATATAGATATACTAGTACTTATGTTAAGTTTTCCAAAAGTGTAATCCTGGAAAGAATACAGAATTATTGCTTAATTTATTTTCTTACTAAAGGGCTCTACCTCAAACATATTTTACTTCAGCTCTAATAATACTGACGATATAGATTATCCAAATAGAAATTCCTATAGTGTTTAAGACAGAACATTTAAGAACTAAAGTTTAGCAACATCGACATTCTCCAGATAAATCTATCAGTATTAGTAAAATATGGAAGTAAACAGTTTTGTCATGAGTTTGTTACTCATTATTGAATTTATTGCTATCTAGAACTTTAAATGTGTTAGTTCTTAAAGCCATATTTGTGTTGCATCATTTTTTCTGCCTAAAGAACTACCAGGTGGGGGGTGCCTGGGTGGCTCAGTCATTAAGCGTCTGCATTCGGCTCGGGTCATGATCCCAGGGTCCTGAGATCTAGCCCCACATCAGGCTCCCTGCTCAGCAGGAAGCCTGCTTCTCCCTCTCCCACTCTCTCTTTTTGTGTTCCCTCTCCCGCTGTGTCTCTGTCAAATAAATAAAATCTTAAAAAAAGAGAAAGAGAGAGAACCACCAGGTGTTTGTACTAGTGCTTCTCATTCTGTTATTGATAGCTTTTTTGTCAAAAGGACTGAAAATTTGTGCGGGGCATTTCTACTCTTTCTGTCTTACTATATTGCCCCTGTATCGTGCAGTTGAGTATAGTCACTTTTCTCCCAATAATGAAATACTCATTGTCTTTTTTATGAAATTCAGCCCTAGAACTTAAGCTATTTGGGTTTTCTAATGAATGTCTAATGACAGGTTAACAGTACTTGGTCATTTGTAGAATTGCTAGATGTGATGTGCCATTATAAAACTAATTTGAGTGGCAATGTCTTAGTCTTAACAAGTCATAGGTTTTGACTTTTGTCAGCTTCAAATCTTTTTTCATAGAACTCACTCTAAACCACATTGTCTTTCCTCTTTCTGTTTCTAGAATACCAGAATTATACTCTTGGTAGCATTTAGGTTGAATTTCCCTTTCTTTTCAGTTTGTTGTTAGACTGTCGAGAGTTGGTGATAAAATCCAGAAAGTGTTTGAAAGAGAATAATGATTCAGTCCTTCCTTTAGTTCTATACAAGATTGTCTTCCATGTATTTGTACTGTTCAGTGCTGTGTGTTTCAGAGATACAGGAATAGGAATAGGAATAATAGTTGGATTTTTCTTTAATCAAAATACTAAACCTTAATTTTTCATGCTATTTAGGTATATAAAAAGTAATTTTATTCAACAAAGTCATTTTATTCTCCGAGGTGAAGGTAGCTATGTGCTTAGAATAATAAGACATAAAAATGATTTATTATTTTTAAAAAGTAATTTTTACAGGGATGGCTGGGTGGCTCAATCAGTTATGCCTCTGACTCTTGGTTTGGGCTTAGGTTATGATCTCAGGGTTGTGGGATCGAGTGTCGCCTTGACTCCCTGCTCAGCTGGGATTCTGCTTGAGATTCTCACCCTCTCCCTCTGCTCCTCCCCTCACTCATGCACCTCTCTCTCAAATAAATAAATCTTTTTAAAAAAAGTTTTAAAAATAATTTTTTACTGACCTAGTTGCCTGGTTACAGAAGCAGAAAAGAAAAGGGAAATAATTGAATCACCTGTATTTTCTTAATGATCCTAAATTAGACATGTAGCTAGCTATCTGAAATCCTAAAGTAATCATGCTCTTTGGTGTTTTTTCTCATCTGAAAGTTTCAATATTTACCAGGTTAGACCTTCATTTTATGTTTTATTGTCTTTAGACCCTCTCAGACTACTAAATCTTCAGATTTACCAAATGGAAAACTGGTGTTCAGAAGTCAAATGACTCAAACAAATGAAGCAGAACTGAGTGGTGAGGTTGAACTTGAATCTGAAGTTTGAAAACATGTCAAGATCCAGTCTTCTTTATAATATACTGACTTAGAAGGCAGAAAGACAAAAAACTGCTGGGTGCACATAGTTTTAATTAAGATCACCAATGACTTCATTTAGGGCTAATCCGTTACCTCATAATGTAAAATAGTGCTTATTAAAGAAGATTAATAGAATTTTTGCTGTATATTAAATAGCAGAAATTTGTCTTACTAATTCAGTAATCATTTCAAATCCTAAACTTACAGTGTATTTTCTAAATTTACTCTTTGGTAACTCTAGATAACTACATAGAATTACTTAAAACTCACTTGTCAGGGTACCTTTAAAAGGGTTTTCTTTTTTCCCGTTTACATCTAAAACTTTTTATGTAAAATTACCCAAACTTCCTGTTACTACTAAAACTGAAATAAATGAAGCAAGAGAAATAGAAGCTGTGAAAATGTGAAGCAGGCACTTTACCCAAAAGCACAGTTATTTACATCAGTGAGATTATTTTTTTAAAGAAGTTAGAGTAGGTTTGTTTCCTTTGACACCTGTTTTCTCCAGACACCACCTTATATGACAGGATGGTAGTGGTTTCCTCCCTAAGTTATTGTTCTTCTTAAACTTAAGAATTTAACATGACATATGTTAAAATTAGAAGTTGTCTTGTTTACTACTACTTTCACCTCTCCCACAGGTAATTTTTCCTAAGATTCAACCATGCTCTGTACACAAAAGGTCAGCAAATAGTTGATTTATTTCATTGACTTAAATATATCAGAATCCCACCCAGAATCCCAGGGTGTGGTAATACAGACATCAAATCTCTTATTACCCTAATTTTAAACCAGTTGGTATACACCCTTTTTCATATGAGAAATAATGACAGAAACAATCTGACAAGTAATAATGAAACTTCTAGAGCTAAGGGTGATTGCAGTTAAATCTTCGCTGTTCCTGACACTTTAGAGCTATCTTCTAGGAATGCTCACCCTCCCCTGTTAACAAAACAGGGAACAAAACTCCTTCTTCAGGGACCTCACTCTTCATTTAGTTCAACAGTTTGGATAGAAAAGGGAGCTGTACCTTGAGGCAACACGAGTATTTGAATGACGCTGTTTCCTACCACAGGAAAAGGTTAGTAATTTTGATTCACAGCTCTTTTCTGCTTCAGTATTTTAGCCTTGAGTACAGGTAATTAAAGAGTAATTTTATTTTACTTATGTATTGTGATCCCAGAACTTCCTTCCCACTGAATAAAATTTAGCTCTCTGCTAAACATGTAAGATGGGTGAAGGTTACCATTAGACAAGTGGGAACAGATCAGCCCTCTGCTCTGTACCACCAGTGAGGATTTTGGCACACTTCCCACTTTTGACTCTCAACAGAAGAAACAAAGCCTTCAGTAATGAGAGGAGGATTGTGCTATCAATCACTGTCAAGGGAGGACTGGCCTGGTACAGGGAAGCTTGAGCCAGGCTTCTGTCTTGAGAGAAGCAGTGGTGTGTAGTTAAGCCCTTTACCTAGCCCTTTTCCAAGTCTCTCAGTAGCCCTTCCTTCATTTTCTTTCTCTTCAAGTCCAATTCTTGGATTCCTAGGAATGACTATTTTTACCCCCAGGTACTGTGCTGGCCCTAGGGTTGCAGAGAGGAAAAGATACAGTCTTGCCATGGGGAAATTCAGTGTTTAGGGAACACTCCTCTAACTTAACTGTAACAGAACTGATGACAGTCTTCAAATATATCAAACCAAAATCGACAGTGAAGGCTAAGGGCTTAAGGAGCAAAACTCAGACAACAGATGCCCGTTTACTGAGATAAAGCCCTGCCAGGGGCACTATCCAGGGCAAAGAAAGTTGCCTTTTGGAGGCTTTTTATGAGATTAGAATATGAGAAAGGTCTCCCAGTAACTTCTGTAGTGAAAGGTTTTGTTGGTAGTACTTGCTCACTATTAAGCCCATCTACTGAGTTTTTGGTTTCATTTATCAAATATTTCAGTTCTAGAATTTCCATTTGGTTATACTGTATAATTTCAAGGTCTCTGCAAATGTTCCCAGTCTTATTTCTTTATGTCTTAAATATAGTAAGCATAGATGTTATAGAATCTGTCTTCTACCCCCATTATCTGGACTACCACCACCACCACTGTGGCTCTATTTCTGTCAGTCACTTCTTTTGGAATTCAGTTATATTTTCTTCTTATTTTTTTAGTGCCATCTTTGGCAGAAACATCACACTTCTTTGTAGTCTTTGGAATAGGACAGATGAATCTGTGTCTCACTTTGCAGAAACCATAAAAATCTATGCTATCCCGAAGTCTTCCAGTGGCAATAGAGTTTGTGTAACTGTCAACCCAAGAACCCCACTCACCTGCTGACTGGCCTCCTACTGAAGTGAAGAAGTTACACGGAGAGGTCAGCCAATGATTGCCCTCAGAGAACAAAACGAGAGAGGAGCCCACTCTGATTCCTGTGATGTATAATATCCACCTTGTACTGATTAGGATTCAACCTAATCAAATCTCTTCATTTTAGACAATCAAGGATGAGCAAAACCCGCATGGTCTTAAAAGGATAAACTTGTGTTTAATTCCGTAATGGTCATACTTCAGTGAGGGCTCCATGAACTTATTGTAGAGAACAAGCACTAAGGCAGTAGCTTGCATTTTTTTGAGGATTTTTGAGTCTTAGAAGCAAGCCAGGCACTGTATGCTTAGCTGACCTAAATTCATGAAAAGCCAGATTTGGAGAAACTTCCAAGTTTTCATCTAGATAGTAAAAGCTAAGGGTTGGGCCCTGTGCACTTCTGAACAGATACTATCTCAGCTCTAAAGGATTTTCTAAAGTTAAGTAGAAGTCTGCAAGTTCTCAAATTTTAAAGTCAAGTCTTAAAACACAGAATAAGCTCCAGGTCTGGGCTTTTCTTGCTGGAGTTAGAACCTTGATGTTGTATCTCTAAGAACACCCTCAAACAGTTAATGGGCTGAGACACCCTCACACCAACAAATTAATAGTAGTGTAACATATTGCACTTGGGGAATAAGCGCAGACACTTTGACTATACTAACTTTGATTTTGTATGTTAAAGCCACATGCCTAATAGCATTTCTGTCTGATAGCAGAGTAGGTTGGAATTAACTGCTATTCTCCAACTCATCTGTTCACCATCCTGGTCTTGATCTTAGAGTAGGGAGATAAATTGAGAGCAAAAAGTGAAGTTACTAGTTCAATTTTATGAGCATTATATTAAGTAACATCCAAGAGACAATCTTACATGAAGAGATGTTAAGAATAAAAACAGATTTGGGGAAAGGTTGAATTGCATATTTAGTTGAAAATTAAATGAAATTTTAGATTCACAGAGAGCAAGAATTATGTCTCATTTATCCTTGTATCTTCCACAGAGATTTGCAGAGAGTAGGTCATTCATAAATATTTGTTCAACTGAGAGGATCTCAGACTTTCATTACTTAAGCCTTATATCGTAGCATGTCGGTTTGCCTTGGTCACAATCCAAGGGCTTTGGGCTAGATTTATCTTTGAAGACTTCTCTAGCCCTAAAGCTAATCATTCTATTATGCCAGTTTTTCTTGCATTTCAGTGTGCTCAGGAATCACCTAGTGTGCTAGTTCTAGCACAGAATCCTAGACCAAGTAGGTCAGGAGTTGGGCCCGGGAATCTGAATTTTCAAAATCATTCTGGATAATTCTAATGCAAGCAATGTAACGCCTCACTTTAGAAGCTTTGAATTATGCTGTATACTCTCTTGTTCCCAGTGTTTGCTTAAAATGTAGCAATTTATTGTTATCACTCTAAAGAATGTAATATTTTAACCTAGGGTGATTCCCTCTAAAAATGTACGTTTTCTATTTTTAAATATCTTTGAAGCCGAATTTTTAACCCAGGATGAATAGTGCAGGAAACTAGAATCTTTCCCACACCTTTTATCCAGAGATAGCCACCTCGATTTCCCACCACACTTAACACTTTGTGCCCTCACTCTTTAAGGTTGGGTTAAGAAGTGCTCTTTTCAAATCCCCCCAATTTCCACAAAAACCAAAGACATCAGAAGACCTAGAAAATGCTTATAGAAGTGTCTACTTTGGGGCATGAAATAGACATTTATATACATGAATCTGACCTATGTCTTAACATCCAGACTGATTCTACCTTATGCTATTCTTAGGCAACTATCTACTCTCTCTAGGGACGTTTTCAAATACTAGCTCAGCATCAGTGTCAGTTCCAGCCAAATTAACTCTTTAAAAGATGTGACTCAAAGTCAGTGGGTCAGGGCTCTTGCTGCTCTCCAGAAGAGCCCATCCTTCTCCTAAGGAGTAGCAGCCCTTCCAGCAAGGCTGCCTCTCAAGGCCATGTTCCCACCTCTCATTGCAGACCACTCTGCAGAACAATTAAGAGATGAATTTTGGGAGAATAATTTCCTTGAGTCATTTTTCAAAAGATGATGGAACGTTCTTAAATGTTGTTAATTTGGACTTTGAAATGACTCCGTTATTTTGTAAGTACCATATCCTGGTTAGCTAACTATGGCTGACAGTCCACCCTTTGTCTTGACTGCACCCAAATCGTGTCTAGTGCATCAGAGAAGGAAATAAATTTGATGCACTTATTGCCTCTGAATTTTTTTACTTTTTTGCCATTAGCTTTTATAACTCTTTTCAGCAGATGAAATTGAGACTTGAAAAGAGGAAAATTAAAGCCCTTGATGAAATTTAAAAATCCAGTAAATTTCTTTTCTGGTCATATTTTAAACTGCTAGATCTTTGCTCATTCATTCTTTCTCAAGCTAAACACCAGAACACATGCATACACCCTACACAGGCATAAAGACAGACACATCCTCAAGGTTGATGGGACTTGTGAGATTCTTCTGGTGGCTTGAAATGAACATGCAGGAAAGTGGTTGGGAAGTGACTGTGGAATTCATGCCTCTGGGGAGATAGAGGGAACAGCTTTGTGCTGAGGCAGGCGTTGAACTGTAAGGCGGCCCTAACAGAGGCCTATGTCAGTATCAGGGAAACTCTGGAACAGGGATTGCGCTTCTTTCTTGTTCTACTTGGGGCAAGGCTGCCTGGCCTTCGTATACCAATATCTAGCTGTCACTGGATGAGAACTGCCCAGGGAGGAGGCATGACCTTGCACAAGGTAGCTCTCAAGCCAAGGGTGATTCCCTAAAAGAAACTTGGCTGAGAGCCATCAGTTGCCAGCCCTCCCAGCAGCTGGGGAATGGGTGCCTCAGACTTGAAGGACTGGATCACACCCCACAGTGTCCACTCTGGAACTCCAGTAAAAATGTGGACATGAGAGCTCCCCAATGGCTTCTGCTTCAGGCCTTTATTTTTTGTTCTGTTTTGGCTTTTTAAGATCATCCAGACTTTTCCTCCTCTTTCCACTCTTTACACTTTAATTTTGAGTATTTTTAAGCTTTCCCAAGCTGAAGATTAAAAACCAAGCTAAAACAGTACTTGGCCTAAGACTCCTAAAAAATACTCTGGGTAAGTAGCAGGTGGTAGGCTTTGCTCCAAAGGAGTCATTTTCTGAATCAATTTGGGCTTCTGAAAAAAGACAATTGAGTTTAGGAGGCAGGGAAGTTGGGGGCTGCCTGTGCTGTGTGATTGGAATGGTCATGGAAAGATTGCCCAGGCCCTGCAGCTCTGAAATAGTCTCCATTTATAACTAGCTCTGAACCCTCATGGTGCTTATGATCAGCATCACTGATCTGGCATGAACTGTCTCCTCTTGTCTATCACTATGTGTCTAATTGGAATTCTCAGGCTTGACTGCCTGGAGCCTCCAACCCCTCGAGGTCAGGCCAGACTCCTGATTCTCCATGTCCATGACCAGGGCATACATGACATGTGAAGCTGACATCACTCCTGTCCCGGTTTTTGCCTAATATGGGAAATAAGTTATATCTAATCGAGCTTCAGTAAAAGACATAACAGATACACTTCGCCTGGATATTACTAATTATGGGCTGATAACAAGATTGAAAGATGGGTGAGAGCCATTGGGATGCAGGGGTGCTTGAAACAGGGAAGTAGATTGGCAGCTGTGGTAGGTAGAATTGCTAAAGTTGTTCCCCGTCCCCATTCTAAAGGCATCCCATCCTAATCCCAGAACCTGTGAGGATGATGAAGTATCACTTCCATGATTCCGTGGTCATAAACACAGTTTACATTGCAATAAAGGGATCATCCTACATTATCCAGATGTGCCCAGTGAGATCACAGAAGCCTTGACAAATGGAGAACTTTCTTCAACTGGAGCAGAAAAGGAGGGCAGAGCATGGAAGAATGTGACACGCTGTCGTTGCTCTGAAGATGGAGGGACCATGTGAGAAAAAATGGAATGGCTTCTAAAAGCAGAGAGAGAACCTCAACTGACATCCACCAAGAAAACTGGGCCTCAGTCCTACAGCTGCAAGGGACTGAATTTTGCCAACCCCCTCAATGAACTTGGAAGTGTGTTCTTTACCCAAGCCTCCAGACAGGAGCCCAGCCCAGGCAGCTCCCTAATTTTGGCCTGAGCCGCTGACCATGGGATGCAGCCTAGCCTACCAGGACTTCTAAACCACAGAACTGTGAAATAATACATTGGTGTTCTAAGCTACTAAATTTGTGGTAATTGGTTACTACAGCAGTAGAGAACTATTACAGTATCCAAGATAACAAGTCTACTCAGTATTTTGAAAAGTGCTGTTTCTCTGGGGGAAACGAGAATTTTTTTTTCCTTTTTTTTAAGATTCCACGTATAAGTGATACCATTGAACATGTTTCCTTGGCTTATTTCACTTAGCATAATGCCCTCCAGATTTATTCAGGTTGTTGCAAGTGGCAAGACATTCTTTTTTTTTAATGGAGGAATAATGTTCTTATATATATTCTCTCTCTGTGTATATTCCTATATAGAGACATTTATATATATGTGTGTGTATATATATATTCCTATATATATAATAGTTACACATACTCATACACACACACACACGCACACACACTCCACATTTTCTTTATCCATTCATCTGGTTTTGGGTTTTTTTTTGTTTTTGTTTTTTTTTTAAAGATTTATTTTTTTGACAGATAGAGATTACAAGTAGGCAGAGAGGCAGGCAGAGAGAGAGAGAGGAGGAAGCAGGCTCCCAGCCAAGCAGAGAGCCCGATGTGGGGCTTGATCCCAGGACCCTGGGATCATGACCTGAGCCGAATGTAGAGGCTTTAACCCGCTGAGCCACCCAGGTGCCCCTATCCATTCATCTGTTGACGGATGCTTCCGGTTGTTTCTATGTCTTGGCTGAGGTAAATAATGCTTCTGTGAACAGGGTGTGCAGATATCTCTTCAAAATAGTGATTTCAGTTACTTTGCATATATACCCAGAAGTGGGAATACTAGATCATATGGCAGTTTAATTTTTAACTTTCTGAAGAACTGCCATATTATTTTCCATAATAGCTGTACTATCTTACATTCTTCCTGGAAAAAAAGAGAGAGAAAAAAACCAACTATGTTAATTCCGATGATGGTGAGGTGAAGTGAGGGGATGGATGCGTTCATTATCTCACCTTCGGTAATCATTCTACAATGTATATGTATACCAAATCAGCACATTGTACACTTCAAATATATATTAGTCAATTATTCCTCGGTAAAGTTATAAATAAGTAAATATTTTAGAAAACGAAAAGAAAAAGGAAACTAGAATCTGCCTCTGAAACCAGTCTGGTGGAAGAGGGGGAGGGGTAGACTAAGATCCAAAGTTTACGTATGTGCACATATTATGTGCTGGCTTGAACTTCGACTTTATAGATGCCACCTGTTTATTTCTAATACTTATCCTATGTGGCAAATACTATTATCCTGATATTATCTCCGTGGGCTGCTCATTGGTGTTCAGAGGAATTAACTGATTTGTCCAATGAGTTCTTAGTCCAGGCTGTACCCCAGAATCACTTAATGAGCTTTAAAAAAAATCCAGATGTTCAAGGCTTACTGCTGACCCACTCAGTCAGTGCAGTCCAGGCCTCTGGCCCTTTTTAAAGTTCTTTGGATGCTTCTGATGTAACCCAGATGATGTTCGGCAACCATCCATTTAAAGTGTGGTCCATGGAATCCCTTCAGGGCAAGGGAACACACCAGCGGTGGGCTCCCGACAGCCATCCCCTTCTTCCTTTACAACAGAACCCCAGTTGTGTTCAGGTGGCAAAGTGCCTAGCCTTAAGGGATACACCACAGTCGTCTGAATTTTACCCACATTTGTTTAAATTTTACACTTTAGTCAATTTTCTCACATTTCACTTTCCCAAATACCTTCCCATCTCTTGTAGCTAGAAGCAGCCAGTAACTGTCTGACCAAAAACATCTAAGGAGACCCTGCCAGGAATGAGGAATTTCTGGGAAAGATTTTACTTCTGAAAAAAGATAAAAGTACTCACAGAGAGCTGTCTGGTACCATTCCTTGGGCATGGTAGTGAGATGATCTGCTACTGGGAGCAGCAGTCCTCTGTGGCCATGAGGTGAAAGGTCTGAGATGAAAAGCTAACATGCTGAGAAGTTAAAACAGAAAGAAAGCCCGGGACTCTCAGGATACCATTGAGTCACACCAACTCTGAAACAACTATTAGGAGACTTTTTACTATGTGAGATAGTTAGATTATGGAGTATTTTGCTATATACACTGAAAAGTATTTCTAACTACACACAGGACTAATTTAGAATACAAATCAATTTCTGGTAATGGGGCCTAGATTACTTACATTCTGCACAACCACCAATACACTGCACTGAAGTAAACACACTGATTCAGGATCACCTATCCAGAAAATGAAGCTTCTTCGAACTGGCCTGTTTTCCACTTTATTGTGCTGCAAATGGATGGAAAGAAGTCTGTATCCTTTTCTTGTTACTAAAGTCCCCACGGGAATGTTGGTATTAGTTATATCAAAAAATAAAAGTAAGGAAATAGCCTGAAGAAAACACATCTACAAGTTTTTTGTTAAAGAAGAAGTCTATAAAACCCATAGTTGCATATGAACTGGAAAGTAATGGGTGTGTGGGGAGGAGTGGTAGAAGTTGGGGGGAGGCGAGCCAGGACAGAGCTCACTTTTCACATTAATTACAAAGGACTGCTGAAGGATCATAGCTCCCAGGATCTCTGAAAATGCTCACCACAACCAGTTTATACATTTTTTTTTTAAAGAGTTTTATTTGTTTGAGAGAGAGAGCAAGAAAGAACATGAGTAAGGGGTAGGGGCAGAGGCAGAGGGAGAAGCAGATTCCCTGCTGAGTGCAGAGCCTAAAGTAAGGCTCTATCCCAGGACCCTGGGATCATGACCCAAGCTGAAGGCAGATGCTTAATTGACTGAGCCATCCAGACGCCCCTATACAACTTTTCATAAATATGTTAAGTCTGCATATTAAAGTGCCCCCCTAATAACCTAGATATATAGAAAGGCACAATCTCCTTCTCTAAAAAATCTCCCACACTTCTTTTTTTTCTTTTTAAGATTTTATTTATTTATTTGACAGAGATCACAAGTAGGCAGAGAGAGGGGGAAGCAGGCTCTCCACTGAGCAGAGGGCCCGATGTAGGGCTCTATCCCAGGACCCTGAGATCATGACCTGAGCTGAAAGCAGAGGCTTAACCCACTGAGCCATCCAGGTGCCCCAAAGCTCCCACACTTCTTATTTAGAGTGTCTTTGTATCTTCATCATGACCCCTAGAGTTGTCTCTGATATTTCAATTTGGAAATGATTTCCTGCGTAGTAAGTTGTATGTGTGCTCCTGGAGTGAGTAGCCATCTCCCTTTTGTTCCTTGTCCTATCCATAGTCTAAACATAGTAGGAGGTATTCAGCCAGTGTCAACAGCAAGATCCCAAAAGACCCAGCTGGTGACATCTTCTTAAGAACTGCTATTAAGAACTTCTTAAGAACGGCTAATCTTAAGAACTGCTATTTTGTGAGGCACCTGAACATATCATTAGATCATTCTCTCGGATGGGGCCCCAAACACAGAAAAGCAAAGCATTCTCCTAAACGTCACAGAGCTAAGAAGCTGCAGAGCCAACTATCTGAATTCATTTCTGCACCCTTTCTCCAGGTTCATTCCTCACAATGTCCAAGTCACTCTTCTTTAAAATCAATCTCAAATATATGTCCCCTGTGGAGATTACATAGAATAGCAAGGTAACTATTTACCCTCAACAAATAACATTCTGCCATTTAACAGAAAAAAACTCAATTGTGGGGTTCTCATAAAATTACAATTTAATGTCCTTGATGTAGAGGTACATAACTCTTATACATTAGATAAAGCATGATGACTAGTACATGGAAATTTAATATCCACTCACCATGGTAATACATCAAAGCACAAGCTTTTAGACCCTTTTTCTTTCATTTCACAGTCTTCCTATCCCAGTTCAGTGTTTGCAGCAAGAATCAGGATCTCATTAAATGTACAAAGTAAGTCTGGCCACTTCCTGTCTCACACTAGGCGCATCAAGGATTTTAGTCCATAGTGGCTAACAGTCAATAAAAAGACTTGCAGAAATGTCCTTAAAATGTGGATAAAATCAAGCCTGGTCAAAAGGAGCTACCACTTCTCCATCACCAGTGAGCCTAGATTTTCCTTTGAGGACATCGCTCAAAAGTCCCACTGATCAATCTGGGATCCCTTTGTTCTAGAACAAGAAGACCCCCTTCCCCAACACGTCCTTGGACCTAAGATGTAGTGAATAAATATTTGTGTGAATGCTTGTGGCTTGAATTTGTCAGAATGGCTTTCTCCCTATAGGAAGGGGCTCCTGCCCACATGGCCCCAGGAGAAACAAAGTGAACCGGGCTTGCAATAGGTTTGGCAAAACTGTCTTCAGGCACCTGCCTTGCCTAGACTAGTCCTGAGCAACTTTCTGACACTCCAACTGCCTCCTGCCACCCAGGACTTTATTACTTACTAGTTTCCTTTTCTGAAAGGTCAGTACAATGAGAAATGGCTGAAGTTGGGTTTCATCCATTATTTGAACTTCAAATTTTATTTGCAATGAGCAAGACTCTAGCTACCTGAAATCAGGAGATTAAATTATTTGTTGAATGAATAACCTTACGAAGTACTGATCATAGGCCAACAAGGCATGGAGATTGAGCCATCAGGAAGTTTACAGAGAATTAAGGGCATATAAACAGAAGAGTGACATGAGATCTGATTCTATATCAGATCAAAAGTATCCTTTTGTGTCGGGGGGCGGGGGGGGGGGGGAGAAGGATGGCTCTTTAAATCCTAACTCTCAACAAGCCTGGATCTACACTGTTGACTTAGCCAGGAAGAACACTTTGAGGCACACACAGAATAGGCTTATTCAGATGGCAGGAGACCTTACCAGCCAAAGCCCAAGAAATGCCAAGAATCTAGAAAGAGACACTGAACGTATTTCAAATAAGAGTTCCTAAGATGATGGTGTTAGTTTTTTGTTTTGTTTTTTTTATGGTGTTAGCTTTTGTTGGACAAGTATGAAAGTTTTGTTTAAATAGAAGTCAACTACATCTTGATACAGGAAAGAAGTTTAGAAGTTTACCTTGATGCCTACAAGTCTTTTCAGGTCTGCATGTCTACTCTGGGCTTTTTGGGGTGCCTGTCAGTGTTTCCAGAGATATTTATGTGTTGGTGATACTCTATTTCATAAATACTTTCTGGATAAAAATATAACTCCTTAAGTACTAGGTATGTTAAAACATAAGCCTAACTGCAAAGGAACTTACCAACCCTACACTTAAATTCCAGGATAGCATTTTGGTTAGAAGTGTGACATGAAAATCACTTAATTGATGAGGTATGATAGTTGTGTATGTTCCAACATGGCTTTCTTATGTAATTTTTTAAGTGTTTTTACCTTTTGAAGAGTTAATACATATGCATGGTGCAAAATTCTAGAGGAAAAGAAAATGCAGGAAAAATACACATCTCCCTTAACTTGCTTTGATTTTAAAAATTATGTGATGGGAAGAGGTACAGGACAGTGGAGAAAACACTCTCTTAAAAGGAGAATAAAAACAAATGGAGAGAGAATATTAAATGAGTTTTAATCCATAGTTTGGAAAAGAAATGGAAAGAAGCCATAACTCAGTCTACAGAGAAGACATTGTAGGAAAAAGTAAATAATAGATTCTATATGTTTCTTTATGTGGTTCAGTACCTAGTACTAGATGTCAGTTGCCTGCCATGTATTTGTTTACCTATGGTACAATCACTCTGCAAGTTAGGTTTAATTGTCCCAATTTACTAATGAGGTCAAGAGTAAGTCATTCTCTTGGATATGAATCCCAGCTCTGCCTCTTTCCAGCAGGGTAAGTTTAAGCTTAAGTTTATGGGAAGTTTTGAACCTCACTTTCCTCATCTATAAAATAGGAATAAGTAATATCATGAGCATGTGTGTAAGTTGCTTAGCACAGTGTCTTGGACATATGAAAACTTAATTCTTTTATCACTAAGTTGTATACTTGAACCAATCAGATCTATGCTGGAACACAGCAAATTAGAATGAACCCCACTCTAGTTTCTAGTTTCTTTTATTTTCATTCTCAAGATCTAACCCTAAGCTAAGTCATCTCAGCCCTCATCCATGTGACTGGAGTTTTATTTCTTCAGAAAATGGGGCCCAAGGATCTTACTTGCCATTGTAAGTGATTATATTATAACATTTTGCTCAGTCTCTGTGAATCATCAAATTGCAAAGACATCTACTTATATAAGAAGGAAGGAAGGAAAGAAAAAAGAGAAAGAGGGAAGGAGAGATGAAGGAAGGGAGGGAGGGAGGGAAGAAGGAAGGAAGAGAAAGAAATGAAGAAAAAGGAAAGGAATGGAATGAAATGGAGGGAGATAGAGGAAGGAAGAAGAAAAGGAAAAGAAGGAAAGGGAAGGGAAGGAAAGGAAAGGAAAGGAAAGGAAAGGAAAGGAAAGGGAGAGAGGGTGGGAGGGAGGGAACAGGAGAGGAGAAGAGAGGAGAAAGAAGGAAAGATATAGGCCCTCTATCTCCATTTCTTATCTATAAGTCCCTGATTCTATGGTGGTATGAGCCTCACATCTCCTTTATGCTCTCCATAGTCCCATGGACTATCCATTATAAGGGATTCTAGCCTTTTGTAGGGTGATGAACAACATTTTTTTTTTTCTCAATGAACTCCACTAACACATAGCCACCCAGAGAGAGGAGAAAACTTTTCTAGGATCTGTCTTCAGAGCCAGATTAAGAAGGCCAAATGGGCATCTGGCAGGGACACCAATCTGAAGGGCCACCAAAACATTTCTGGACATAATAAGATTTATAAAACCATGTTAGCCAAAACTCATCTCAGGGAGAGTATGTATATGTGTGGAATACTTTGTTAGACTGTTGAACATAAGAGCCAAGGCCTCCAGGACCATTCTGGAGTAACACTAGATGTTCATCGAGATACCAAGTATTGGTTCAGTTAACTGAATGCTTGCTGTTTTGCTCTTGGGGTGTAAAGGATTGAGACTTGAGCTGGGTACTGCTCACCAGCCTCCCACCTCCTCCACCCTTTCTCCATGCAAAACTCATCTTCACCAAAAACCACTGTTGAAAAGTAGCTGGAGATAAAATTTAAGAGGATAACCACATACTCATAGATCTTGATTTATATTTCCAATTATTACCTGGGATGTCACATATAGAACCTAAACCATGTCTTGATGTTAGGTGTTACATTTCAATCCTCTACGCTAGAGGCTATTTGTTGGAGCTCTTCCCATCCTGAAAGAGGGAGACATGCCTGATTTCACCAAGAATACAGATTGAGCCATCGCAGTAGAATTTGTTGGCCCTACATTTTGTTAATGGCCAATTCACCACTACACATAACTAAGTCAAGCACTACTCCCTGCTATTATTTAGAATATAAAAAAGCAATTGTCAGTAATAATGTGTGTGTCACATTATGATCAGTAATCAACGTGAGTTGATCCTATTATATAGAGCTGTTGGGTTGTGGCTCCATCTGTCTTGCAACATTTTGGGGTCTTTCTTGATGCATGTGTAGATAATGACATGACAGCAGCATAGATTAGTTTGCCTGAGTAGTTGGCCATTAACTGTTAATATGTTGATGGTGATTTATTCCATAGTCAAATTCCATTATCTTTGTCGGGTTTTTGTGCTATGTTATATAGACACACACACACAAAAAACAAAACCAGAAATCTCATTCATCTTTACTTGTAGACTAAAGAGGAATGGATCTGAATAACCACCATGTTACTGTGTACCTACTTCAAACATTGAAATTGAAGATTTTTTTTTTTAATGTGAGAAGATACACTTTGTTATCATGCATATACAAGGGAATGATTTGATCATAGCACAACCTTGAGGACATGTGAGTCTGTGTGACTTGAGGAGTTCTGGACACAGACAAACATCCTAATAAGTATCAAATTCATATGCCAAGGAAAAGAAGCTCTTGTAGTGGGTGAATTTCCGTGCATTAGAAATGTCGTTAAAAAGTGGTATTGAGAGGAGATGCACCAAAGAAGCTTCAGCATGTTCCATTGTCCAATGATAAGATTTGTTTTAAAATTTATGTGAATATCTGGAAGTAAGTTATAGAAAATGCAAAATCTATTCCTCCTGCTTAAAGCAGATATTAGTTGACAAGCCATGTGATAATAATGGTTGTAGTCAGCTGTTGGTATCTTTGTAGTATTTAAGGGAGAGAGTATAAATGAAATCTTCTTTTGTGTCCTGCTTCAGTTAAGCATGAAAGGAATCAATATGTTCAATCTCATCCAAGATTTCTTTTTGAACTATAAGCTAATCCTTCATGTGTGTGGATCAATCTGTACTGATAGTTCCCCTTCCTAGGCTTGGTAAACTGTCAAGCTTTTCTGCCTAGTCACAGAAAGGAGTAGCTATTTGTATAATACACTATCATGCAGTTGCTGCAAGAAATTTGTTTACCAAAACAAAAAATGCTCAGTCTTTATATAGTAACAAAATCTCCACCAGGAGATAAAAACCAAATCTTTGCATCTTCCATGATTTTTGTTAAGGAATTGGTAGCTGACACATCATCTCTTTCTGTGTAGGACGTGACTTCCAATGGTAGCATATTTATTTTGTAACACGGTAAAATTATGAAAATTAGTAATGTGTTTCTTTCTTTGTCTCTCTGAGAGGGTGGTCTTCATCCAACTGGCCTGAGTGTCCATCTAATTGAAGGAGGTGGGGAAGGGTAGGGTGCAGTGGGGTGGAGATTGGGATTTATAGTAAGAAAGAATGCAAAAAAAATTACATTATTCAGATTCTGGCATAAGAAATAAGGTTATGCAGAAAAAAATTAAAAAATTAAAAAATTAAAAATTAAAAATTAAAAAGGACTTCCAAGTCAGATTATTGCCTTGAGAGAGGATTTTCCAAATACTGTTATCTCTCCTCTTTAACATATCACCGTCTCAGCCTGTACGATCCAGTTCATAGAGTTCTGTAGGCTAGAGAAGAAACCTTTGCTAACTGACAGCAAAGCTGTCATGAAGTGGAAGGCAGCCCACCATCCCCCTTCCCAGGGGATAGTGGAAAGAGGGTAGTAGGATGGAGAAGGAAAACTAAGACAGCAAAGTACAGCTGATGTATGTCCCCCACCCCAGCTTGATGAGTGAGGAAAACTCAGAAGAGGGGGCGGGCTGAGGGATTCTTGCCCCAGCTCTTCACTTGAAACTCTGAGAGGGATTGCCTCACAGACTGCTCTGCACCAACCTGGAGAGAACCCACATCATTTAGCTGTGCAGAAGGTCAGGAGGATGTTGTGGTTTCCCCAAGAAGCCTTGATTCCCACGTGGTATATATATAATATCCTGCATTTGTGGAGACGGGGGTGGGGGGTGGGGGGGTGGAGAGAGTCTCAGTGGGGGTTGCTCTCATGGGGTTGGGTGTTCTGTAGAGAGGGTTACAGAGCAAGTCTCCAGGCCAGGAACTCAGAAGTGTTGGTAGGCCCTGAGAAACCCAAAGTGGGACTGAGTCAGTAAAAGGGAGACGAGATGAGAGAGTGGCCATGGATCCTTCAGATCAGCTCTAACCACATGAAGATCTTGGGGACTGCTCTAATCGTTCCCAACCGTCGGCATTGAAGAAGAGGCCCAGAAGAATATGAAAAAGTGAAAACTTGTGTGGGGAGCGGAGAGGAGCATGGAGATGATGCCAAATCGACTCCCATAAGAACTTTGGGGCACTCTGTGCTGTTCCATAGCCCCACAATTGAGCCACAAGTATCAACTGGGCAAAACCAACCGGGGGAATGGGTACATCACCCCAAAGACTACTGTCCCAGGATAATGAAAACCACATCCATATCCACAGAAGCCATTTTGGAGAGGATTTAGGGGGACATGCAAAGAGATCACATAGACTCTTTTTTTTTTTCTTTTTCCCCAAAGCTGAGCATTATTTAAAGGGATTGTTTCCTTTATTCATTTGAACTACGATTTCACAGAGATAAAGGCTAAAAGTTAATGATTTTCCCCTCCCAACAACCACCACCACTACTACTAGAAGTCAGGGGAAGCCCACAATATTTATGGATAAAAATAAAGGAATATGGGGTGCCTGGGTGGCTCAGTCAGTTAAGCTTCTGCCTTCAGCTCAGGTCATGATCCTGGGGTCCTGGGATGGAGCACCGCATCTGGCTCCCTGGTCAGTAGGGAGCCTGCTTCTCCCTCTGCTGCTCTCCTGCTTGTGCTTGCTCTCTCTCTCTCTGTGCCAAATAAATGATTTTTTTTTTTAAATAAAATTTAAAAAATAAATAAAAATAAAGGAACAAATCTCAGTTGTAGTAGATTTAACTTAAGTTAAATCTGCAACCCTGCTATATTTGCTTTTGAAAGCCATGAGAAATATGTGCTTATGTGCACCAAATAATACTTTAGTTGACAATTTAAAAAACAGAAGGTTTATCCTTCACCTATCATATATAGCAACAGTACTCAAACATGAAAATGAAAACAAATAATTCCTCTAAATAATGATCTAACAAGAAAATGGTGTAGCCAGAAATTATTTGCTTTCATAGGAGATTACTTGTTGGGATAAAGCATGTCAAAATGACTTTCTTTTTCTTGGACCATTTTAGAAAATGAAGAATTGACCATCACAACTAACGTGACAACATATTTGCAACAGGTGAATAACTTTTTCCATGGATATTTTTCCATTGGAGATTTTTGTAGAAAAAAGAAAAACAAGAAAAGAAGGATATCTGGGGCCATTTACGAAAAACAACCCTCAATTCCATCAATGATAATTGTCTATATAAACCATAATCTTATTGCAATATGACACAATGGATATGTTTTAGCCAAAAAAAGCTAATTTCTGGTGATATCCTACAAATGGCAAGAGCAGCAGTAGAGATTATGTGAGAGATTTTTCTACTTTTATACATCAAAAAAGGTCTTGTGTGAATCACACCATCTTAGACAAATCCATCATGATAATCACTCTGTGACCTGGAGCCTTTTTGAACACATTCTTTGTAAGTACATCCTCAGGGCATAACATCTTTGGTCTGCCCTGGAGATAGAACTATGACACACACCTGTTCTCAAACATTCCCTTCCTGGGTGGTTTCCTAGCATGTACTCTCCAGCCTATAGCGCTATAATAGCAGGTCTTACCAGAGGTGGGGTTGTGGAGATCCACTTGTTTTGTGGCATCCTAAGACATGCTTCTGTATATGTCACCTTAATAAACCATTTCTTGTCAAGCTGGACTTGACCTTTTTTTCCAACCTTACAATTCCTTCAGCCTTTGGAGGTCCTTTTGCATATACCTTCTGTTCACAGAAGTCTAGAAACTGATGATGACACCAATATAGTTATTTTTAAGTAAAAAGTCTTTATTAAAGCTATAGAAGAATATATTGTTTTTATAGGACCAAAATGTTAATGTTTTCTTATTAATTTAAGATTATAACACTAATTATATTTCATTTTATAGTTATAATTATCTAAAACGTATATCCTCTTTCAGAGGTTTGTAATACATGGTATAAGAACATAATCTGAGAGCAAAAGGGTGCCAGTCACCATCAAGTTAAAGACAGAGTTCAGTATAAAAGTACAAGTTTCCGAAGATCTGGAGCTTATGTTCCAATAGCAGCAAGTCATTGCAAAGCCCAATGCCCTGATCTAAATGTAACTGAAACTTAATGAAGACATCCACTTGCCTTTCATTTTAAACCATGTCTTATATGATTTGATACAATGTTATGTGTGTTAAGGAGCAACTTGAAAAGCTGGGCATTATGTAATTACTCTTACTGATATAAAACAAATGTAATGACAGTGTAAATAGTTAAGAGTACACCTTGAATGTAAAATCATTTCAAGTAGTCATTCTTATCACGAGCTATTAGATCTTGAAAGCTCAATGTGTCTGAGCTTTTACAGAGCTTTCCACATCTAATGTGTTAACTCAGTATTGTTTCCCCTTCCTGCCAGTGTATTTCCACTTGGCATTCCTTGTACATCCAACTGCCCAGGACAGCTCCTTTCCCTTCTTCAGTAGTAATGGGGCTCAAATGAAAATGGTGGAACCTACACCTGACACCGCAGCCTCTCTCTCTCCTTTTCTATCCCTCTTCTTCTCCAGTTATTGTAACTTCTCATGTGCCACTGGAGCAGCAGAGCCATTTTCAAGGTCTCTACCATGAGAAGATGCAGGGAGTGTGGAAAATACTCATATGTATAGTATGTTCCTAAAGCATACACTGGCTAGAGTTATGCAATTGGGAAGATTATCTGGATTCAAAGTTGGTTTTGCTGCCAAAATTTTGCATACAACCAGAGCCTGCCAGGGTTTCCTGCTTTTTCAGTACAAGGTTTTAAGTTCTTCCCCTTGAATAGTACTTTCTTGAGTGTTTTTGAGAAACCTAAGTCTGCATGGAGAAGATCTATTGCATGATAATCCTCTGGAACTTTTTTTATCCCCAGATTGATTGATTGATTGATTGATTGATTTTAGTGGTGGGGGGAGAGAGAGAGTCAGAATGGGAGGAGGGGCAGAGGGAGAGAGAGAGGGAGAGAATTCCAAGTGGACTCCCCGCTGAGAGCAGACCCTGACCTGGGGCTCTATCTCCAGACCCTGAGATCATGACCTGAGCCAAAATCAGAGTGTGATGCTTAACTGACTGGCCCAACCAGGCGTCCCCTCTAGGACTTGGAGCTCAGGGAATATACACATCCCAGCAATCACAGTCTCCAAAATTAGGTTCTCTTCTCATTGCAGCTTTTGGAGTTCGGGTGTGACCTTTCAGAAAGGAAGCTCTTAGCTGAATAAGAAACAAACATCTCCAAAAATGTGATTCACCCTGAGGGTTCCTTAAACTCTCTGTGATATATACCCAAGATGAGTTATAGAGAATTAATTACAGACTCCTGAGAATCTAAGAATGGGATGGCAGCCCATTTGGTCTGATTCCTGAATCATGCCATTGCATAGATTCATTCAACCTACCTTAGGTAAATTTGGTGTTTATTTTTTATAATGCAGCAAGTATGAACACAGGACACACTTCAAAGTGACTTTCTTTAGAAATTTGAGTATGTATGTGTTAACACTAATATGTAGTAAAAAGATTATGCCTTCTAAAATTTGGGCAACAAACTGAAAAAGTGGTATTTCTGTTCTTTGAATAAAAAGTAAATGCATTTAAAGTGTATATGTGTGTGTGTATATATATAATATATATACTATATACTTAAACGTATAGAGTATAAGTAGGAAAGAGAAACTTACTAGAAGAAAAAAATTCTATTTAAACTGTTTCAGACCTAAATTTTTTTTTAAGATTTTATTTGTTTATTTGACAGAGAGATCACAAGTAGGCAAAGAGAGAGGGAGAAGCAGGCTCCTCACTGAGCAGAGAGCCCGATGGGCTCCATCCCAGGACCATGGGATCATGACCTGAGCTGAAGGCAGATGCTTAATGACTGAGCCACCCAGGTGCCCCTTCTATTAGTTTGTTATTCAGAAATGTATTAGGTCAACTTAAGTACTATTTATTACATCAGAACTACCAACACTCTTGTTACCACATTTGGAAGAAACAACATGGATCAGATATCAGTTCTATCTTAAATAAAGTAAGTCATTTTCTTCTATTTTTAATAACTGAAATTTAAGAAAGAAATGGACCCAATGGCCATATGATCCCATAAGCAGAAGATGAACGTGTTCCAAATAGCAGTGTAGTTTCAAGGAGACCTTTAGGTTTTTATTCCAAGGGTTGGCTCAATACTTCATTACACAGAAAGTGTGTTTGATCAGGCGAGACCTTCAAATCTAAAGTCCTCTTCGGTCAAGAGAATGCTAATGACTGTCTGACAGCTTATCACAGACATTGGATTTTTTCCCTCTATCCCTGGCCAGTGTTCCCTCTGTCTGGCGGCCACTGTGGTGCAGACTGCCAGCAGGCACCATACCCACAATCTTGGGAAGAGTCTTGTTTCCAGCAAGCCTTCTTTTACTGCATCTCTATATTGCATCTTTAGTCCAGGTCACTCTAGAATTTATAGGCAAGCTAGTATGATTTTAATTTGCATTCCTTTGTTACATTGCTTTATATGACTCCTTTTCATGAATCTGTGTCTGATCTCCCCATGACGTCAAAGTAACTGGAAGGTCTGATTCTCAGAGGTCATGCCTCTGATTTAATTTATGACACTTTAGGACATGGTTTCTACCCTCTCTTGCAGATCAGGAAATGATCAAATTATTGAGTGGAGAAGAGATGGAAGAGAGTGGGAAGAGGTGAGACCTGAGACAAGTCTCAAACCTGCCTCTGATAGGAAACGTTTTCCTCTTAGATGTTATCATTTGTTAGACAACACTGCACAGAGCTCATCGTCGACCAAAACCAAGCACTTGCTTTTACCTGGGATGAAAGTATCTTGTATGCAAATAGTGATAGTTCTTATAATGACATATGATGCCTGAACAACATCATCAGATGGTAGTGACAAATTAGAGATATGACAGGGAAGTGCTTAACAAATGCCCCAACTCCAGGTGCACCGTCAAGCTTATCCAAGGAGCTCATGGCAAGGGCAGTGGCTGGGGGCTTTCACTTCCTCTCCTCCATCCCCTTTGGGGTGTCTAAGCCCAAGTCTCAGAGAGCTGGTTATTCTGTTTTTTAAAAAAAGGGCAGTGTCCACAAGAAAAGTTCCAAAAGAGCTGAGTGTTGTCTGGGGGCACCACACCTACCAGAGCCGACAAGGGTAGTGCAGCTTGCTGTGCGTGGGAAGGAGGAAGGTTCGTGTGCGGTCTCAGCACTGGCACCGGTGGTGGGCACCAGAGTGGTTAGTCTACTGGTCACTCATGACAGCTGGCAGAGAAGTGTATACACAAGAAAGCACTGAGAGGTACGCATGCAAAAGGTGAGGGCTTGTAGCAAAACAAGGGCTGAGCAGGTGGCCTGATCATGCCAGGAATTCCATCCAAATTGGAAGCAGGGAGTGGAACCTCAAGCCTCAGTTCTTGGTTAAGTCCTAAAAAATTCTGTTGCAGTCAATGCGTAGGAGGGAATGGGGCCGAGAGTGAGACCCTGAGGATGAGTAAGAATGAGAACAGCTTAGCTGACTCTGAGTGCACAGGGAGTCAAGAATGAGGGGCTTGTTATACTGTTGGCAGAGCATGGGGATGGGAAGCCAAGGACATGCAAACATGTCAAATGGTGATGACTTGTGTCAAGGTCACCGGAAGGATCAGTGCTACCAGGATGTTGACTTTTTACTCTTTAGAATGTTTATCCCCCGCCCCACCCAACTCAGAATATGAACTCCTTGACTTGTTCACTGCTGTCTCCCCAGCAACCCTGATACATAGCAGGTGTGCAATAAATATTTCTGGAATGCATGATGAATGAAACTGGCTGGTATTCCTTCTCAGTCTCATTTGTGGAGAGACGAAGAGCCAACCAGCCTACAAAACCCATTCTGGACTTAGAAGCAATATGAAGCCATGCATTCCAGTAAAAGCAGAGAATTGCTCTTGTGTTTCTTTCATTCTGTACCTTTCCCTGTCCCCAACACTCCCTTCTGCCGCCCGTGATGAGCAAAGGACTTTTTCTATCTATATTGAGTCCCAACACCAGCCCTCAACATGATGCCCCCCCCCCCAACACTATTTTACCACATGGTGGGGCATCACTCTGCTCCTCCATGCCAGGAACTTTTCTCAGCACCGCTAAGTTTGCTGGTAAGTGGAGGTGATTCTTCCCAATGCAGAAAAAGCCTAGATGAAAAGCAGAGACGTGGGCTAGAGGTAGAGGAGGTCCTTCTGGAGGACACTTTATATCTTCCTGAATTTCATTATTAAGCCATGAACCAGCCCTGTTGATTTAATGCAAAGGCTTGCTGCCCAACTATATTTAGCAACACTTCAGAATAGCACGGAGTGACTTCCTGCAGTAGTTGGCACATTGTCTGGGGATGTTGGATTCTTTACTACACCTGTACAGGTCTCTTATTCAGATCTTTACTGGGGATGTTTAGCTGCTAGCTCACAATCTCTTGGAAAATAGTGATACATAAGATAATCTGCTATAGATAGCTTTATCCAAAAAAAGAATTAGCAAACGTGGAGAATCCACATTATGTACTCTTCTGGTTTCCTGAGGTCCCTTGGTCAATGTGGAATTCTTTAAAAAGGTAAGAGACATGTTGATGCCATCACAATCAGGATTCTATTCTATCACTAAGGGCCACCAGACTAAATTTGTGAGCTAGTCCCCTCTCCCCACATCCTAGACCTCACCCAGAGCCTAACATGGGGAGAAGTTCATGGTCCTCAGCAGATTGATACTGGCCAGATTAAAGAGAGAATTCATTAATCAATATGACTGCAAGAATTTAAATAAATAATTCTTATTTCCCTCCAATCTAACAAAAGGGAAACAGCCCAATAAAAATGTGTAACTTTGATAGAATTCGTGAGTTCTCTTGAATGTTTGAAAATCAGTGATTTCATTTCCCAGACACATAGAGTATATTATGGTTTATCATAGAATTTTTTGTGTAGTTAGATACTTTAGGGCATTTTCTTTACTAACGAATTTGTTGTCCTTTTCTCCGGGCTTTCACTATAGTATTCATGAATCCTATTATTATTATTTTTTTTTTCTGAAAAGAGCATTTTAAAGAAAACAAAGGAACTAAGTCACCTCTGTGGTGAGGCTAGGGGATAGTAGTAGAAATGTAGGGGAGGAGGGACCACCAGATACAACTAGTTAGGTTTGGATTTGCTGGAGGGCTCTCTCACATGTGGATATCCTCCAATTCTGTCACCTTTGTCTTGGTAGAAGGTAGAGCAATATGCAAATGGAAAATTCTAAGATGAATGGGCTAAAGGAAGAAAAGTTACATTTGGATGTTGCTTTTTTCATTTTTTCAATGATGATCCTTTGGTGCTTTACACGGTCCCCTCCCACTTTTTCTGGAGCTGTGGTTGAGGACGTGCCCTAATTACAAGATTCTGTGCTATGGAAGCTGCTGTTTATGCCTGAACAACTGCTCAGAATATCGCTGTAATTGCATGTCTGCCTTTCTGACTTCTTCAGAAATGGGAGCATGACTTACATGTTTGGAGAAGGTTAAAAAAGGGCTTAGGGCTAAAGGAAAAATAAAAAGCACTGAAAACTTGCTAGTGTTTCACTGTAGTTCTGTCTTAAGGTTGTCTTTATCCCAGTAGCAATACTCTGAATTTACAAACTCTGTAATGTTTTAACCTTTGTGGTGCATACTACCCACCCCCCCCACCCCCCACCCCCCCCACCCCCCCCCCCGCCTCCAAACACATGAGGTGGGCTGGAGATTTTTCATTACACACAACGCAGTTAAGAAAAGAAAAGTGACTTGTCTTGCTCTCTGTTCCTGGTCTCTGTGGGAACCCTTCTGTCCCCAGGGTCCTGTCACGTCTAACACGTGGGAGGAAGACTGATGAATCCTTATCTGCAGCTTCGACCTCTCTGTAGAGCTCCTGTCCCACATATCCTCCTACTCATTGTACACAGACATCCCCCAGCTACGTTGAAATGAGTATTTGAAAACTGAGCTCATCCTCTTTATTCTGATGTTGTCCTGTATTTGTATATGAATGTACCATTGTCTCAAAACAAAAAGTCTAATGAAAAAGTAGCTGATGCAAACATTTTAATCAATTTATGTTGATTTGACTAAATATTTCCAAGGTTATTGAAGACCAACTTTCAGCACCTCTGTTTATTAACAATAGTCCCATTATTTATTGGGTACTCAGGAGCTATATGTAGACTTAACTTCCCCAGTCTCAATGTCCCCTCTCGTCTATGGGGGGAACAATAATACTTCACGGCAAAACTTCCAATTGGTGTTCTGAGACACCATGTTATCCCAAATGTAGAAATAATAAAATGTGGGGATGGTAATTTTCCCTTTACTCCTCAAGGTTCTTGGTTGAGGCCCCTGTAATAGAAAAAACAGATTAACAGAAGGAAAAAACCAATTTTAATTAAGTGCATAATTCATTTTTATTAAAATTAATTATGCAGTTAATTACATTAATTTTAAATAATTTAAAATTTTAATTAAATTAATTATGGAGTCCCACAAAGAAATGAGACTCAAAAGGCTGTGAGGCTAGAGAAAAAGTGTTTTGGGGCTTCGCAGGTGGGGAGGGCAATTCAAAGGAAGGTGAGAAGAGGAAATACTGGATAAACAACAGTTGCCCTGCATGTAGGTAAGTCTCTGGGTGAAAAAGTCCTCTCTGGTAATAGCCCTTTTCCTGATACAGACACCCTTTCTAATGTAAATTTCCCTTAACAAAAGAGTAACTTCTATTCTGCTCTCAGAGCTTCTTCTGTGTCTGCAGTTTCTCAAAATTATCAGGTCAGTATAATCCTTTTGCCAAAAAAGTAAGTTTTGAGGTAGTGCATTCTGCTACCTTTCACAAATGCATTACAAAAATGCCAAGATATTGGCTGGAGCCCCTTGGCTGCTCGCCTTTGGCTTTGGGCAACCCTACCGGCTCACCCCATTGTACTGCCACAATTACCATTTTGTATGTGTGTCATAACCTGAAAGGTCATATGTAAAAAGTCAACATAGGGTCTATGGTATTGGAGGCATTAAAATGCATGGTACTTACTATTTTGTAAATGGGTATCTTTTTCTCAAAGGAAGATAATATCTCATGCTTACTGAGCATTTGCTATGCATCAGGCACTTGATGTACGTTATCTAAACCTCACAGTGGTTTTATGGGCTCAATAGTATTATCCACAAGATATTATTAATAATATAATATTATTATAGTATAATATTATTATACTATTATATTATTAGTATTAATAGTATATTATATAGTATAATATTATACTATATATATAATAGATAATATTAATAGTATTATCCACAAGAAACAAAGCTCAGAGGTTGTCATGTCAGATCCCAAGTTCTTAACATGGAGTAACTGCCTCTTCCTGGGGAGATCCTACATTCTGCAAAGTCCAGTGCTACCAGTGAATGAGAAACTGGTCTTTATACAGCATAAGAAAGTCTGAAAACTGTGACTCGAGTTTTATGCCAGAGACCCACAAGGGCTTCATTTCTATTGTCAAATAAATACAGTGCAGATACCTATGGGAAGTAATATTCTAAATACTAGTAGTAAGGAGTCCTTGGTATGAGGTAATTTTTCCTATTTTGCAGGGAAGAAAGGTCCCTCAGCTCTGGGACCTCTATGAGGAAAGCCGGTTGGTATTTTTGCAGCCTCAGGGCAGACAGAAATAAGCCTAGTCAGGGAAGACGGAATTCAGAAAGAGGAAATGCAGTGCTCTAGTGCTACCTCACTATTCTTCCAAGCGCAGACAGATTCACTTTTTAGATAGAACGGGGCCTAGGAGATGTGAGCGCTTTATAAATATGTAGTCAGAGTAGTTATTATTTCTTTCCGTCCCTTTCAACATCCACACTGCCTGATACAGACTAACTGGCAGTTTTCTAAGACAGGACAGAGAATATTCTAGCCAACTTAACAGACAATATACCAAAGGGGATGGGGAACCCTGCACTGCCTCACAGTGATAAGAGTGAAATAAAATATAATTATCAACTTAATGATGAGGACTTTTTTTGAATTACCACACGATGTGAGCAATTTTCATCCAATTAACAGTTGTTTTGGATATAGAGTGACTAAGTCAGCAAGCTTCTGGTTTTCCTGTAGGTAGAAAACATGTTGCCATGGCAGATGTTTCAGGAGCTATCCGCAGCTCGATTTTCAATAGAGAGGTTCCTTTCCTTTGCAGGGAATTCAGTGCAATTCACTGTAACACAACAAATACTTAATGACTACCTACTATGTACAAGGCAATCTGATAAGCCTAAGAAGAGAAGCAAAAATAAGTCTCAGTACTTCCTCTCAAGAAGACAGTAAAGAGGAACAATATGTGTGCATATATTATGACAATCCATGGAAGAATAAACGAGTGAGAATGTCTGGTCCAGGTGGAAAGCTTTGTTTTGCCTTTGAGATGACCTGGAAGATAAGCAAGATTCCAAAACCTGAGATAGAGGAAAGAGTGTTCAAGAAAAGAAAATACTGCCTCTTAAAATACAAGGCATTGGATTATAACAGAGAAATTTCTTTTTCTTTTTCTTTTTCCTCTAGTCACCTTGGGTCCATTAGCTGGGGCTCTGAAAATTGGAGGGCATTAACAAGACAAAGACAAGGAATTTAAACTTATATAGCATCTTAACAAAGAACAACTACTTGGTGGAGAAGTGACCAGACAAAGGAAAGAGTTTCCAGAGTTGGCAAATCGTGGGCAGGCAAATATATGAAGAAACTAATGGAAGCTAAGGATTTTTTTCGGCAGTGTTTGTACTGATTCCTTTGGTGCCACTTCTAGGCTGTTAAGAGTTTAGATTTGTCTCCAATGATTAAGAATCATCCTTCCCTTTCTAAGAGAAAGACAGGGACAGAGAGTTGTTCTTATGTTTCCTTTTTTCCAATGGCCTTAGGCAACAATAATCCTTATGTCAAAATGGCATATTTTGGGGAGGCATGCTCTGAACCCCTCCAGGATATATTGTATTAAATAAAATATAATATTAAAATTAGCTCCATACATTTCTTTTTACTTTCTAGATGTGACCACTAGAAAATTTGAAGTTACACATATTATTTTTCTATAGGATAATGCTTGGCCAAATTATGGTATACCTTTAATATCAGACAAAGTATTTGAAAGTGTTTCTCTCCCAGCACCAGATTTTGGCAATGTGAAGTAGATACGATACTATCAGTGAGGTAGGGCACATGCTGCTGTATAATGATAACATGAAGGATGCCAAGAGTTGGAACGGGACTGGAAAAGAAGCTGCTGTATTTGTTCTGTTTCAGTAGGTGGTCTGGGGTTTTATTTGTAATAGAAGTAATGATAAAGGTGCTAATATTGCTGCTGTGACAGTAAAAGGAGAGGCAGTAACTCTCAAGAGAAACTAGAGGTAATCCAGTACCAAATTTGCTCTGTTTCAATTTTACAAAAAATACTTCATCATTGAAATTTCTGTGGGAAAAACATGTTACTACTAGTCTCTAGTCTAAATCTCTCTAGACTGTAACTTCCTTTTCCCCTTGAAATGATAGTTTTTAATGGAATTGTTGAAAACTGAAGGTTGCTTAGGGACCCAGTTACTGAGGTTTTACACCATGTGAAATTTACCCAAAGTCCTTCAGAATAGATAGTGTGATGTGTAGGTATCTGTTTAAATTAGTCTTAATCCGTATCCAAGGAGGTATTTGTTAATACCTGAAGTATTCTAATCGTAAATCCATACTTGAAAAGTGGGTAACGTGAAAGATGCTGTACTTCGGATGACATTTCTGCAAGAAGTTCAAAAATTGGTGTCTGCACCTGCACCTAAGGGGACTGAAAGGGATAGCATAAAGGTGAAGTGAGGTGCCGTGTGAGGAGCCTGGGAGCTAACACCTTGGGAAGAAACTCCTAGACTTAGAATTCTGTCCTGTATGTCTTCTTCTTCTTCTAATTCTTCTTCTTCTTCTTCTTCTTTTTTTTTTAAAGATTTATTTGAGAGAGAGAGCACAAGCTGGGTGGAGGGGCAGAGGGAGATGGGGAAGCAGACTCCCCACTGAGCAGGGAACCTGATGTGGGGCTCGATCCCAACACCCTGGGATCATGACCTGAGCTGAAGGCAGACGCTTAACCAACTGAGCCACGCAGGCGCCCTCTGAATGCCTTTTTTTAATGGAGAATTCTCTTGTCTGGCCCAATTAGAAAGTCAGCTGATCTTCAGTCAGAACATGTTCCCATTTTCCTGGTAACCAGCCTTTCAGACAAAGTGCTCTTTGGAGTTCCTAGCCAGTGAGGGAGCTAGACTTCCACTGAGCTTCCAGAGCAAGACGGATGAGTGTTCAAGAGTCAGTTTGTAATAGATATTTGCACAGATGTCCTGGTCTGAGATTTATTACCGTGAGAGGTTATGGGAACAGCGGTAGCTAAGTGACTATACATCCTGGATTGCCAGGGAGAGCCCCAGTTTACACTTACAATCCAGCCTTGATATTAATAACACCACCTTTCACTCTTAAAAGTGCCTGAATCTGAAAGATAAATTATGGTTACTCTTCTGTGGTGGCTTTAAAATATGCCCACAGATTCTTTGCTATTCCTCCCTTTAAGATGTGGAACCTAATTTCCTGCCTCTTGATCATGGGCTAGATTAGTGACTGGCTTCTAAGAAACAGCATGAGGCCAGAAGGGATGGTGTGTTGACTTTGGTGTGGAGGATAAAGGCACTTACCCCTCACTCTCTTTTGGATCAATCACTCAGGGCAAGGCTGGCTGCCATGTTGTGAGCATTTTGTAAACAAGGCATCTGAGATTCTGTAAAGCCTTGCCTAAATTCCCACGGCCCAGGCAGGTTGGTGGAGGAGTCAGCTCTCAGACTGTATCTGTCTGACTCGAAACCCACACTCTTAAAAGAACAGAAGCATGTTCTAATGCTTTGCAAAAAAAGAATCCAGAAAAATGATATAACAGAAGTTTTGGCAAAAGGCCATGAGCAAATGCAGAAAGACAGTCTGAACGAGACTGTAAACCTAAGGTTTTACACGCTGTTTTTACCACATATTTGTTCAGCATGTGTAAACATCACATGGTTCCAAAGACATGAAACATATTTCAGTGAAATCTCTCTCTCACCCCAGTTCCCAGCCACTTGCTGTCCCTTCTTTTTTTTTTTTTTTAAAGATTTTATTTATTTATTTGACAGAGATCACAAGTAGGCAGAGAGAGACAGAGACAGAGGAGGAAGCAGGCTCCCCGCCGAGCAGAGAGCCCAATGTGGGGCTTGATCCCAGGACCCTGGGATCAATGACCTGAGCTGAAGGCGGAGGCTTTAGCCCATCGAGCCACGCAGGTGCCCCCTTGCTGCCCCTTCTTAAAAGCAACCACCATTGCTGGTTTCGTGCGTATCTTTCCAAAACACTCTATGCTTGTACCATGTGTGCATATACCCTTACCACTGGCATTTTTTAATACAAATGATAGCATAGACTAGATACTGTTTGGCACTGTATTTTTTTATTTACCCAACAATGAATTGTGGATGTCATTAACTATCAGTACATTAAGAAAGCATTGTTTTTATAGCTGCATTACATTCCGGTGATCTGTGTAACAGGATGTATTGTAATGAATCCTCTTTTGATAACCAGTTTCATTATTTTCAATCCTCTCTTATTTAATTTTTTTTTTAAGTGGGCTCCAAACCCAGCCTGGAGGGCAATGCAGGGCCCAAACCCACAACCCTGAGATCAAGACCTGGGCCAAGATCAAGAGCAAGACACTCAACTGACTGAGCCACCCAGGCGCCCTCCTTCTTGTTTGAAAAACAATGCTGTGATGAATACCGGTGTCCACTTACCATTTCTAGATGCAGGTTCCCAGCACCAGAGCCCACCTCACTGCCTTGACTCGTCGAAAGATCAGCCCAAGGGCATTATAGACTAAACTACCTTACAGCTCAGAGGTAAAACTGTGATGGGAACTGAAACTTTTGTTTTCCTTTTCTATTATTCGGGAAATGGGATAAGAGCAAAAGAGCAGAATTTTTTTTTATCTTAAGTAAATGCATACGTATTTATCCTCTAACCCACCATAGCAGAAAATAGCAAGAAGATGATTTAAACTTGGCAGGCTTATCAGTTTGGGTATTCAACGTATTTTCATTTGTCTGTGCACTAAGGATATAGTGGATGCTTTCTTATATAAATGCCTTTAAGTCTTTTCTTCAAAGTCCCCCCTTCCTCCCTGTCCTCATTCCGTCCACTTACTTCCTCCTCCTCCTTTAGATGTCCAATTTTCCAGGCCCAAAAGCCAGGATTCATCCCCACTTCTGCCTTCTTTCTCACCCTGCATTGTGGTGCAATGGTCAGAAGAACTGGAAGTGACCTGCATGCTCATTCTTGGTTGCCAGGACAGTGGCCCACTAGGTCTGGAGGCTCCTTCTTGCTAGAAGAGGCTGCTCAAGGGCGCGGTCCCCTCCTCCCACCTCCCAAGCACTCCTAGCTGCTTCCCTTGAGCCCAAGGTTTCCCTCCTGTGAGGGACAACTGGCATTCCCAGGCAGGATCTCCGAACAGTAGCCTCCCTTGGTGTTATTTCCCCAGCACCTTGCAGGGGACTGCTTCTGCACATCAGCCTGATAAAAAGGAAGGGTATTTATGGGGTTCAGGACATACTACCCCAAAGCATAGCACTGTGTCATACTGACAATTTTAAACCGAAGGAGTGTGAGAAAATGGCAGAAGCAGGAAGGTAACTCTGACCTCCCTAACCCTCCTTTTCCCCCCTGAAGCCACACCAAACCCTCCTGTGGGAGGCTCCTGTCCTATACATTGAGGAAAGGGGCATCCTTATCCCAGAAGAACGAGGGACTCTAGAAGGATCCTAACAAACAGGCCTTGCTAAGTTTCTCCTTGTTCATGACACTTACCTCACTCCTCAGTCTACCATATTTCTTCATGATGGCTCACTCTTCATAAGACCTAGAATAAAAATACTCAGGTCTAGCTGTTTCTTCAGGTTTTCAGTTCCTTGTGAAGGCTCCTGTGTTACATAAAACTTATATTAAATGAATTTGTAGGCTTTTATGCCACTAATCTGTCTTTGTCAGTTGAACTTTCAGATCCAACCAGGGACCCAGAAGTACTGAGGAAAATATTTTCTTCCCATGCAGCCTCAAGGGGTGGTTCTATCATACACCCAACAGAGCACCCTGCCCACAATTCCTCCCTGTGGACTGATAGGAGAATGGAAGCCTCCTGTTCTTCCCTTGATGATCTCAGTAAAACTCCCCCTAGTAATGCCTCTTGCCTAACCCATGCTGTGTGGCATTGTGGAATTTCTCCTGAACCTTGACATGAGATAAGGGGTCACCACAAAGAGACCCATCTTGCATGACAGGTGACCAGTCCCCAAATCCTCCTTATGCCAAGTAGTTGGTTTTTGAATGAGTTGGACTTGGTATGTACAAGCAGAGCACAGTGTTTCTCCTTCTCACCTGTCCCCCTCCAACCTACCCTGTAGATCCATTCTAGGCAAGCTCTGGATGAAATCTCAGGCAAGTTCTTTCACCTTTCTGGTGACTATCACGTAATAAAAATCCACTCTGGCTGACCTAGCTGCAGGGCTGGGGAGACACAGTGAAGTTGCTGTTGCTACCCTCCTCCAACTCCCACCAAAGTGAGAAGAACAAAGAAGGATTCCTATATATGATATGTGCCTCTCAGGAGATGTTCAGAAAGAAAAGGCTCATGTAAACCTAGCAAAATGAAACTATTCTAGAATGTTTTAAACCCTTGCCAAAGATAACAGGGATGCTACCAACAGTGACTGCTCAATTTGCCTAATCACAGGTTATCAAAGCATTGTGTTCCCGCCTAAGAGTTTTCTTCACAAGTTGCTTTGGTATTTTGAGCAGAACAATTGAGTTTCAAATAAGCACATTCAACTTTGGAGAAACTACATTATTTAGCCTGGGCTCTCTTGCTTTCAAATTTGAAAAGTTTAAAAATAAAATACTTTAGGGCGCCTGGGTGGCTCAGTGGGTTAAGCCGCTGCCTTCGGCTCAGGTCATGATCTTGGGGTCCTGGGATCGAGTCCCACATCGGGCTCTCTGCTCAGCAGGGAGCCTGCTTCCCTCTCTCTCTCTCTCTCTGCCTGCCTCTCTGTCTATTGTGATCTCTCTCTGTCAAATAAATAAATAAAATCTTTAAAAAAAAATAAATAAAATACTTTACATTTTAAGTTGCCAATAAAATAGAAGTTAGAGTTACTTTTTTTTTTTAAGATTTTATTTATTTATTTGACAGATAGAGATCACAAGTAGGGAGAGAGGCAGGCAGAGAGAGAGAGAGAGAGGAGGAAGCAGGCTCCCTGCCAAGCAGAGAGCCCGATGCGGGGCTCGATCCCAGGACCCTGGGACCATGACCTGAGCTGAAGGCAGAGGCTTTAACCCACTGAGCCACCCAGGCGCCCCTACTTTTTTTTTTTTAAGATTTTATTTATTTATTTGACAGAGATCACAAGTAAGCAGACCAGCAGGCAGAGAGAGAGGGAAGCAGGCTCCCTGCTGAGCAGTGAGCCTGATGCTGGATACTGGGCTTTATCCCAGGACCCTGGGATCATGATCTGAGCTGAAGGCAGAGGCTTTAACCCACTGAGCCACCCAGGAACCCCTAGAGTTACCTTTTTAAATTAACATATAATGTATTATTTTTTCAGGGGTATAGGTCTGTGATTCATCAGTCTTACATAATTCACAGCACTCACCATAGCACATATCCTCCCCAATGTCCATCCCCAACCACCCCATGCCCCCTCCTCCACTCCAGCAAACTTCAGTTTGTTTCCTGAGACCAAGAGTCTCTTAAGGTTTTTCTCCCTCTCTGATTTCATCTTGTTTCATTTTTACCTCCCTTTCACTATGATCTTTTGTCTTGTTTCTCAGAGCAGTGAGATCATATGATAATTGTCCCTCTCTGATTGACTTATTTTGCTTAGTATAATACCCTCTAGTTCCATCCATGTTGTTGCAAATGGCAAGATTTTTTTAATGGCTGCATAATATTCCATTGTGTATATATATCACATCTTCTTTATCCATTCATCTGTTGATGGACATCTAGACTCTTTCCATAGTTTGACTATTATAGACATTGCTGCTATAAACATCAGGGTGCATATGCCCCTTCGGATCACTACATTTCTGTCTTTAGGGTAAATACCCAGTAATGCAATTGCTGGGTCATAGGGTAGCTCTATTTTCAACTTTCTGAGGAAACTCCATGCTGTTTTGCAGAGTGGTTGCACCAGCTTGCATTCCCAAGAACAGTGTAGGGGGGTTCCCCTTTCTCCACATCCTCAATGACATATGTTGTTTCCAGACTCGTTAATTTTAGCCTTTCTGACTGGTATGAGATGCTATCTCATTGTGGTTTTGATTTATATTTCCCTGATGCCGAGTGATGTGGAGCACTTTTTCATGTATCTATTGGCCATCTGGCTGTCTTCTTTGCAAAAATGTCTGTTCATGTCTTCTGCCCATTTCTTGATTGGATTATTTGTTCTTTGGGTGTTGAATTTGAGAAGTCCTTTACAGATTTTGGATACTAGCCCTTTATCTGATATGTCATTTGCAAATATCTTCTCCCATTCTGCCAGTTGTCTTTTGGTTTTGTTGACTGTTTCCTTTGCTGTGCAAAAGTTTTTGATCTTGATGAAGTCCCAATAGTTCATTTTTGTCTTTGTTTCCCTTGCCTTTGGAGGCATGTCCAGCAAGAAGTTGCTGAAGCCAAGGTCACAGAGGTTCCTGCCTGTGTTCTCTTCAAGGATTTTGATGGATTCCTGACTCACATTGAGGTCTTTCAACCATTTTGAGTCTATTTTTGTGCATGTTGTAAGGAAATGGCCCAGTTTCATTCTTCTGTATGTGGCTGTCCAATTTTCCCAACGCCATTTGTTGAAGAGACTCTCTTTTTTCCATTGGACAGTCTTTTCTGCTTTGTCAAATATTAGTTGACCATAGAGTTGAGAGTCCATTTCTGGACTCTCTATTCTGTTCCACTGGTCTGTGTGTCTGTTTTTGTGCAGTACCATACTGTCTTGATGATTACACCTTTGTAATAGAGCTTGAAGTACAGAATTGTGATGCCACCAGCTTTGCTTTTCTTTTTCAACATTCTCCTAGCTATTCAAGGTCTTTTCTAGTTCCATATAAATTTTAGGATTTTATGTTCCATTTCTTTGAAAAAAGTTGATGGTATTTTGATAGAGACTTCATTGAATGTGTGGATGGCTCTAGGTAGCATAGACATTTTCACAATATTTAGAACTTAGGTTACTTTAATTCTTTTTTCCCCCCCGAATAGGAATATGCAATGCAAGCAGTAAGTTAGATGTATTCACAAAGACATTGTCTTTAGGCTCACAGAAACTGCTGACTTTGTAGAAGGGTTTCTATTTAACTAGGGAGGGGTGCCTGGGTGGCTCAGTGGGTTAAGCCGCTGCCTTCGGCTCAGGTCATGATCTCGGGGTCCTGGGATCGAGTCCCGCATCAGGCTCTCTGCTCAGCAGGGAGCCTGCTTCCCTCTCTCTCTCTCTGCCTGCCTCTCTATCTACTTGTGATCTCTCTCTGTCAAATAAATAAATAAAATCTTTAAAAAAAGATAATAAAATGTCTATTTAACTAGGGAAATCTCCATAAGAAGATCTTTAAACATTTAAGTTGTGAAGCATAACACCCTAAGCTCATTTGCCATAGTAGTTGGCACAAAGCAGGATATATAGGGATTAAAAAAAAAAATCCTGACTCTGAGTGGCTGTTCAGGATTCCTGATTCCTTATAGGAAGTTTACCAGAAGTTGAGTTTCTCATAGTGTTAGCAAGTTCTTATCTAGTTTGTTCTCTGAAATGATAACACACAGAAAACAAAAAACAAGAAACAACAGGGGTGCCTGGGTCTCTCCATGGGTTAAGCCTCTGCCTCTTGGTTTAGGCTTAGGTCTTGATCTCAGGGTGCTGGGATTGAGCTCTGCATCTGGCTCCGTGCTCAGTGTGGAGTCTGCTTGGGATTCTCATTCTCCCTCTCCCTGCTCATGCACTCTATCTCTCTCTAAAATAAATCTTAAATAAATAAATAAAACAAATGCACTGTTTAAGAGAAACCTTAAAAAATTTATAATTTTTGTCTAGCTTCTAAAAGGTCCTAGAGATAAAGGGAGTAGGGTTTGTTCTGCTTTTGCATTTTCCTAAGAACTCAAGACTACTGCCTGATTTGGTAAGTAAACAAACAGTTTTATCAGTGTCATCAGTAGTAGAAACTACAGATTACCAAAACTAAAAGCATTACAATTCAGATGCACTCCCATTTCCTTTTTGCATGAAAGCTGTACATGATTCATATGTTAAGTGAGTGACTAAAATATGTTCCTGAAACCGTGTCACATAGTTCAGTGTATTTCAGTAATTACCATTAGATGAACCAGCCGCCCAAATCCCCTCACCCCAAGAGCATGTCCTTAGTAAAGGAAAGGCTGAAAAAGGAGACATATGTTCTTTATGTGAACGGCAAGAGCTGAGGATCCTTTAGGTTCAACCCAAATAAAGAACTTGATGCTTTCTGCTCTTTGCTGGGTTTCTCTTGACTCTTTTAATGGGAGTATCAGAGAAAATTCACAGTATTGTCACATTAGACTGTATCCATAGCCGGTCAAAACTAACCTTTTGTGTTTAGGTGTGTGTAGAGAACTCCTGTCTGTGAGTGGGTTGTTTTCTGTCATAGAGGGGGAAGGTCAATGGCCCCATGTATGAGCACTTGGCCTGTCACACAGGGATCACCCACCTCCTCTTACACAGCTCTTCCTCCTCCATGCACCTGTCCACATGGCTAATATTTATTATGAATATTTTTTACACTAGGGAACTTCTTAATCAGCCTGTCTTATTTAGATTGCATACATCATTATATTTGACCTTCTTATAACTACTGTGCGAGCAATAAGCTTCCAATTTTAAAAAAATGCCTTAAAAAAATACCATACTGAGAAGGGTGACCTATATCCTGCATTAGTGGGCATCACTTTATTTATGGGATCTTTAAAATAATTATATTTTTAATGAACTAGGGTGAATAAAGGCGTGACTAAAAACTGTCTAAAAAGGAAAAAAAAAAAAAAAGTCCAGTCCAAGGTAGTAGTGAAACTCAAAATTCTCTACCAATTTAGAACTTTCCCCTTGCCTATATCAGGCTTACTCAGAGCTGAGAAATGTGTAGTGGAGAGGGTAATTTAGCTTCCCGGAGTCTTCTGGAGTATTTGTGCTACCTCCTTCCCACAGCTTGAACACTGTGTTGAGCACCCCCTGGGTATAAAGCTCCCAGAGATTGGCAGTTGGAGGGAAGAGGCACGAAACATTTAAACTGAAAGGGCCAGCTGCAAGCTTTCGAGTTGTCCCTGGGGCATGATGAAAACTCAAGCCAACCCTATTTCACTGGCACTCCCAGGGCCTTTGGAGATCCCCCTATCACTGCTGGCTCACCTGTTTTGGAAGACAAGTAATACCTTTTCCAGGTATCTCTTTGTGAGTCCCCACTAAGTTCCAGGTTCCCAGAGGGAGGCTCATCAGTCATTGAATGACTTCCACAGCCTTCCCTCAGCTTGCCTGTTTGGATGGGGGTTCCTCTCAAAAGGACCCAATCCTGCTGCCTCCTCGTGTTCCTGGCCCACAGGACACCCTGAGTCACCCTTGCCCTGCCACACTGTTAAAGTGTAGGCTTTCGACCCCCTCTCCTCCCACAACTGTGTCCAGGCAGATCCACACCCTCCTGGCATTAGCTTCACAGGCATGTGACCCAGCACAATTCCAGTGACTCTCAACAGTCAAGGCAACAAGTTAAAGGCCTCCTAATGTGGTGTTCTCTAAGCTCCTCTTACTAGCTTAAAGTGAGTTAGAAAGCACCACCACACCCTGTTTTGAGGAACACAGTACCTCTCTGCAAGAAAATCTTCACAGGAAGCTCTTCAACCTCCCAGTGACCCTTCACCGTCACTTTTATAGCCTGGAAGTGGGGGATGGGCTAATGCTGGTAAAACTATTTCACAATCTCTTCCCTGGTGGTGTGTAGGCGATCCACTACCTTGCTTTGGAACAAAGGAGTACTTGGCGCTTATGTCTATTTTCCTCCCAAATTGGGCCCTCTGCCCTCTGTCTAGATATCAAGACAAAAAGAAGAGTCAGTTTTAACACCTTGTTACACTTTGTGTTCTCAATTCTTAGATGACACCTTTGTTACACTCTCTATGTAGTTAGTTTTTTGTTTTGTTTTGTTCATTTTACTTTTACTCAACAGCCAGAAGTTCTCTGAACAATTCCTTTTTTTTTTTTTTTTTTTTTTTAATGGAGTAAGAGTTTTGAGTGACCAGGAAGAGAAAAGCAGCACTGTGCTGTGTGCATGACTGACAAGATGTTCCTCCATTTCAGGATCTCAGAGGCTAAGAGGGAAGAGTCTGCCCTTAAACACAGAAAATGCATATTTCTTACATCTTTCTGCTTATCTCCACCCTCATTGCTCACCTTAGCTTTAGACCATTCTTTCCCACCTGTGTGGGGGATAATCCCTCCTCTTAGTAATCTGAGTGACAGTGTGTATCCCTTCCTCTGCCCTCACCCAACTGTTCCTCACATATGACTCTATTTGTTTCCTAGGGTTGCAGAAACAAATGACCACAAAGATGGTGGCTCTAAACAAAAGAACTTCATTGTCTTGTGGTCCTGGAGCCCAGAGGCCAAAATCAGGGTATCCTCAGATTTAGTTCCTTCTGGAGGCTCTGAGGAAGAAACCACCCCTTGCTTCTCTCCTAGCTGCTACTGGCTCCAGCAAGCTTTGGCATTCGGTGGCTGGTAGAGACATCATTTCAACCTCTGTCTCCATCTTCACATGGCTTTCTCTGTGAGTCTCTCTCTGAAATCTTCTTCTTGCTCTTCTGAGGACACTGGTCATTGGATTTGGGCCCACTATCTAAGTCTCTAGATAAGTCTCTAAAAACTGTATCATTTCGAGATCCTTCACCTACTTAGGTCTGCAAAGACCCTATTTCCAAATAGGGTCACATTCACAGCTACTAGGGTTAGGACTTGGATGGATCTTTTTGTGGGAGGAGAGGTGTGGAGAACCACTCAGCCACCTCCATGACAAAGTGTTTCTCCAACACAGCCTTCCTTCTCTTTACTCAGCGTTCACCAACCAACCTCCAAACAGTAAAGCTGAGAATGCTTCTGAAAGACTGAGACATACACTGGCAGACCAGTTTTATTTTTTTTCTTTCCCACAGACTGGGTGAATGAGAATGGGGAGTGGAGAACACAAAGTAGAGAAACCTCAGTCCTGGAAGGAGGAGCAGGAGACAGCACACAGAGGCCAACTCAGCGAGAGCCAATGGCCACTAGCAGCATCTCCTACTGAGGAAGCAGCAATCTATGTAGGCGGGTCCTCATCCCTGCTCTGGAAACCCCGCAGGAATAGACTCAGACACGCACACACACCACACACATATGCCGCACCCACAGAGCAGACACACACACATCCCACCCCAGTGCCCCCGCACACCACACATACCATGCCCCCCCACACACCATACCCCCCTTCTACACACACACCATACCCCCCTTCTACACACACACCATACCCCCTCCTTCTACACACACACCATACCCCCCCTTCTACACACACACCATACCCCCCTTCTACACACACACCATACCCCCTCCTTCTACACACACACCATACCCCCCCTTCTACACACACACCATACCCCCCTTCTACACACACACACCATACCCCGCCTCTTCTACACACACACCATACCCCACCTCTTCTACACATACACCATACTTTCACACATACGACAAAACCTACTGTATTGTGACCCTGGATTGGAGGTAAGGCCCTGGGACACTGACAGTATGATGGTGACAGGAAGAGAAAGCCTGGCTCCTTGGCCAGAGTGAAATTCACACCCCATGTGTTTTAATAACCACCACAAAGCCCTCCTATCTCTGGTCTCCTGGCTTCCCCACTCATTCCACACAATATCCTAAGTGATCTTCCTAAAAAATCAAATCTGACTTCAATGTCACTCTGGTTTGAACCTGTCAGAGGCTTCTCAGAGCCTCCTGAATGTCATCCTGTCAAGTTCTAACCACACAGACTCCTCACGGTTTCCCTGAATACTGCGAGTGCATGCTGTCACCACACCCCTGCACACACTGCTCCATCAGCCTGGGGTTTGCTTCCATTTCCTCCCCCCACCCCCGCACTCCCACCGAACTCCTATCTACTCATCATGAGCAGCTTTGCCCTGTAGGTGTCAAGGGAGAGGGACAATTTGGATGACCAGCACAGTATGCCCAGACAGACCATCATCCTGTGAGCTGGTCCAAGGTTCCAGGATCATGGTGTGCACCTTGCCAGGCTGGATCGCCCCTGTTCTGGGAAACCCTCCCCCTCCAAAAGCCGGTTTCCTTGCAGTTGCCACGTGCACATGTGGGCACGACACCCTGTGCCTGTTACTACCAGCCCTCCTCACGTCTTTCGGAAACTGTCTCCTCCAGGAGACTGAGGCCTCTTGAGAGCAGTCATCTGGACCTGTTTGTCCTTGTGTTCATAGCGCCTGGGACAAAGTCAGTATTTCTTAGGGTTGGATGCCTGCAAAGGGAGCAGTAACCTCCCAGCTTCTTCCTTGGTCCCCACCAAGGAAGTAGCAATGGTGCCTACATTTCCTGTGGGGCAGCACCAGGCAGAATTGGAGATGGTCCCTGTGCACTCAGCTCCTGGGACTCCAGCAGTGGAGGGTGAGTCAGCATATCGACCGTATGTGGCCTTGATCCAGCCCCAGACACCAGTGTCTACCCCCACAGCTCTGGCTGGTTGTGTCCCTTAAGATAATTACAGTGTGTTTTTTTAGAAAAAAATATTATTATAGAGATACTAATTGTTTATTATAGAAAATTAGGAAAACAGAAAAACCGGAAAGACTACTTATGTCCCTGTTTAAAATTTTGGTGTATTTGTCTCCAGATTTGGGAAGGTAATTCTGTTTTGTTTTTTTTTTTTAGGTTTGTTACTTTAGAAAGGACTATAAGACAGAGATAATGTTTTATTTATCATTTCACATCTGGTTTTTTTGATGTAATGTCTTAACATAAACATTCCAACTTGGATATAAACTGTTGGTAAGCATTTTATGGCTGATATTGAACTTTTTTGTATCTCATGTCTATGCTGTCTTTTTTTTTTTTTTAAGATTTTATTTATTTATTTATTTGACAGAGAGAGAGAGCACAAGCAGGGAGAGTGGCAGGCAGAGGGAGAGAGAGAAGCAGGCTCCCCACTGAGCAGGGAGCCAGATGTGGGGCTTGATCCCAGGGTCCTGGGATCATGACCTGAGCCAAAGGCAGCCCCTTAACCGACTGAGCCACCTAGGCACCCCCTGCACTGTCTTACTTACTTCCTGATTCCTTCCCAAGGAAAAAGGCTGATGAAAATAAAAAGTTCAGGGTGATATTTATTTCCTAGTATTTCCTGCTCAACCAGAAATTCAGGTACCAGAAATCTCCTTAGTCTCTCCGACTCTCTAGTTCTTCATTTATTAAACCCATTTCTTAATGTAGTTTTGAAGGAAGGTTAAATGAGACCATCTGCAACAGATTCCTACACATTCCTGAAGATGGTCCGCACTCAAATGGGGGAACTCTCTGTTCCTTCTCTGTAACCGGGTCAGTCCCTGGGGGACAGAGAGCATAAATACACAAGGGACATCTGTAGGGAATCTCTCATGTCACGCAGGGGCCCATGTCAAGCAATGCCACAAGAAGTTAAGGTCCTGCAGCTAGGAGACATACCCGGGACCAGCGTCAGCTGACACCCAGAGCTGCTACTGAGCAGAAGCAGAGGAGGTCTGCGGGGGCCTGAAAGCCATTAAATCCCTTTACAAAGGAGAGGATTTGGGCAGCAAACTGTCCGAGTCCTCAGACCTGACCCTTCTACATCGACCACTTAGAGAAGGCAACTGGCACGAAGGCTCCACCCCCTGGATCTCTGAACAGAAACCGAGAGCCTTCCCTGCTCTGAAGCACCGAGTGCCCAGAGTGGACCTTGACCAGACCGAGGCCTTTCCTCAGCCACGTACCCCCAGACCGACTTCGTGCGTGGTTTGCTCACTTCCTGCCCCACTCTGTTATCTTGTTTGTTGTGTGGTTTGTCTTCTCTCCTGCTCTGTGTGCTGTGAAAGATGCCAAGTTTAATTACATGGGGAGATGTCCTTGAGTTTGGGACCCTGAACCTGCTTTCTATTTGTGATTTCACTTTGCTTTATGATTGACTACAGCCGACGTTGTGGAAAGACACAGCTCCTGTGTGCGCCTTCCTACCATGTTCATGACAACCTCCAAGACCTTCCACGTCCCCTTCTTGCTGGTCAGGTCAAAACCTGCCTCAGAGCTCCCTGACTTTGCAGTCACTGCTCTGACTTCCAACTGGGACTTCTCCTCTTCTCTGGAATTTAAATTGAAATGAAAATGAATTTATCAGTCATTCACAGTTGAGAGCTTTATAAGGAAATTCTTGATACGCATCTATTCTATGATCTCTGGAACTGAGGAGTTGTTTTGCACGTAGACAACATTTTTTGGTTGGGGGTGGCAGAAATCAGGGAACGAGTGGGGTAGAGCATCATATAATCCCAGAATAAATTTCTTCCCCACCCACCCCCTTCTTTCATGGGCTCTGCTAATTGCATCTCCACTTGTGGTAAGAAAGGAGGCAGTAGACTGTTCTGTGCCAGCTGAGGGAGAGATGAAGTCAGGGGAATCCCAGGTTGAAGGTGAAAAGGGCAATTCTTGACCCAGTGATTCTGGACCCTTCCAGTCCCTGTGCCAGCTTCTTGTTTATGCGAGAGACTGATGGACGAAGTGAGCAGCCGCTAGCATATCCTAGCCTGTCTGCACGTGCTCCCTGGTAATGGCCAGGAATCCGGGAGAGAAACAGGCAGCGATAGTGCCACCCCTGTGCCTCCTGGGCTGGCCTGTTTTCTTACCACTAAAAGAATGTTCTCCCTGGACTCTTTTACCTTTGTTCTTGTAGTTTTGTGGAACAAATTGTTAAAGCAGCTATGGGAAGAAGAGGAGGTTAATAGATAGCCAGAGGGATTCTAGAGGTAAAAGTCAGGAGTGGAAGGCAGGTCTGGACACCCCTGGCCCCCCTGGGAGCAACCCTTCCCTCTCTGTGGTGGCTCCAGGCTCCTCTCTCTCCTTCTCGCTGACTTGGCTTCCACCCAGATGACTGCTGCTGGCACACGGCTTTCAGGCATCTTGGCCTGGATTCCATCTCATCACATCGTTTCACTGTGACCTCCACTACGTGCTGCTTAGTTCTATGTGTCTCTTCATTCTTAGGCCCAAGGCGAGCACTTTGATGGACCCAGTGTTTGGGGGTTGAATTGTGTTCCCCCCCACCCCTTTCAACAAAGGATATACTCAGGTCTGGCCCTGGTACCTGTGAATGTGACCTTATTTGGAAATAGGATCTTTGCAGATCCTAAGAGGACATCATACTGATTAGAGTGGGTCCTAAGGCTAATATGAGTGGTGTCCTTAAAAGAAGAAGTCATATTTGGACACAGGAGAAAAGACGCTCGAGGAGAGCCCCATGTGACAACAGAGACAGGGACCTAAGTGATGCACCTAAGAGCCAAGAAAAAGGATTTTTGGACCCAAAAACACAAGAGGCAAGGACAGAACCTTCCCTAGAGGCTTTGGAGCTTGATTTCAGACATCCAGCCTCAGAACAATAAAAGAATACGTTTCTGTTATTTTAAGCCACCCAGTTTGTGGTAAGTTGTTAAAGCAGCCCTAGGAAACTTATACATTCAGCCTGGGTTTGGGTACCTGGCCAACCTCAGGATGTGGCCATCTCAGAGGGGATATTCACTCTTTGCTTAGTCAGCCATGGCCAGAAAGTCAGAGTGATGTCATCTAATTGTGGCCACCTAAGCAGCAAGGCTGTGGACAGAGTAGTATCCTGGAGAAGGAAGCATGAGCATGGATAGGGGTTGCTGCTGTGGCCTCTCCAGTACCAACTAGATGGCTTTTAAGTGAATCTGCCTTTCTAAAGGCACACACTGCCCAGGATTGCATGCCTCCTCTGGCTATGGTCCAGCCCAAGGGTTATTTCTGTTATTGTCTTTGTTTGCCAAAGCAGTGTTTTTAATATAAATTATTTTTCCATCTGCAACTCCCAACGGAGAGTTTCTTCCAACAGAAGGTATATCGATGACTGTCTAGACCTGGTCTTGGTCCCAGGTGAGCCCAGTGGCAGTGCAACCCACTCTGGCCAGCGTTGAAGCAGAACAGTTCTAGGCCAACCTTGAAGGCATGTTTAGCTGGTACAGCCAGAGGTAGTTATTGTCTTAAGGAGAACTGAGGATCTGACCCGATAATTGAATTGTGCCAACAGTCATGTCAAGTGAGATAAAGAAAAGCAAGAAGGATTGTCCAAAGCCTAAGGGCTTGAAAGCTTGATGGGCCCAGGTGACAAGAATGAGGAAGAAAGCAATTTAAAATCAAGAGCGTGAATGATGAGCGTACGCAGGATTTTCTCTTTCCTGCTTAACCAGCGTGTAGGCCAGGGTGGATGTGGTATTTTGGCCCAGAGTAGACAGTGTAAGACTCTCTACTCTTAAAAAATGCTTTTTCTATGAAGTTAACTTTTGTTCTCGTGAATAAGCCATTTTGACATATTAGGACTCTGTATTTATGACGATTGCCCTGAATATCTGTTCAAAAAACCAGTTCTTAATTTAAGAACAATAACAGAGACTGTAAGTTACTGACAGGGTTGGATAGAGCTTAGCTTTGCCACTTATCTAGATATGATCTGCTATATATAACTTGTTTTCATGAGTGTGAAAGTTACACCTATTTACTGTAGAGATTTACAATAGAAACTTGTTTTAGAAAAGGTTTAGGGTCTGATGCCAGAAGTGATTTAGAAATGGTTCTTCCAACCAGATCTCTGCTTAGGGTGTGTCCTTGTTAGTTTTTCTTTCTTTTCACTCCCTGAAACTCTAGCTTTGCTCAAAACTTAGTATTATCCCCCACCTCCTGCCCCCGCCCTGGAAAGCACTGTTTTTACTGATGCTAGTTCCTCGACTAAGACAACTTCTAGCAAAATCTGTCAACTTATAGGAATATCTTACATTGCTCTTGCATACCTCTTATGAAGAACCTTGAGAAAGATTCCCATATGGAGTTGGAGACACTTTGACCCCACAGCCATGCTTCCTGTTCTCTGGAAAGTAGATGGCATTAGTAGACTCTGATTATTTATCTCTGGTTCTTAGGCAAGGTACAATAAGATCAGTGGGCCACCTCTTAGATGTGACTGCATTTCTGTGAAAGAGAGAAGATGTCATGCTGCAAATTTACAACATGAGAGTCCCTCTTTTTTTTTTTTAAAGATTTTATTTATTATTTGACAGAGAGAGACCACAAGTAGACAGAGAGGCAGGCAGAGAGAGAGAGAGAGAGAGAGAGGGAAACAGGCTCCCTGCTGAGCAGAGAGCCTGACGCGGGACTCCATCCCAGGACCCCGAGATCACGACCCAAGCCGAAGGCAGTGGCTCAACCCACTGAGCTACCCAGGCACCACTGAGAGTCCCTCTTTATTTAGGAATAGTCCTTGCTTACTTTTAATGTTTTCACTTAAAAACAGAAGAAAAACTGTCTATACAATGCCTCATATAAGGCAAGAGATTTTTTATCATCATGGCCCTGATGAAGGTAATAAGAAGATTACAGTATTTTTCACTCTGACCTTTTCCTCTAGTCACTTGTTTACCCCCACAGAGGCATGGCTGTAGCTGGTGGACAACTGGGATCCTTGGGATTGTGAAAATCTGTTCATCTTGAGCCATTTATATGAGCCCACATGTAGGCTCCTGCCCATCAGTGTTATGATGTTGTTACTGTGATTCGGCCTCCAGGCTCCAAAGCTGAGGGTAGGTGGTGGTGGCAGTTCTTCTTTTCCTGTATATGTTTTCCCAGTGGACCCAGGGTAGTCACCCTATCCCCTCTACAGGGTTTCGCACCCTGTGCCAGTCAACCCTAGGGATAGCTACAACTATCTCCTCTGAGGATTTCTGAGATTTTTGCCCACCTCCCAAAGAGTCTTTCTAATCAAGGTCCTTTCTCGTCTTCCATTAATGTGGTGACATCATACTCTACTGGGTTGATCAGGTAAGTGAAGGACATTCTTTGTGTGAATGGGACTACCTTTCCAGCTTTGCCCATAGGTCCTTCTCCTATCCTTCTTGTTGGTGGTAGTGTATGGAAAGAAATGGAGAAGTCAATGCTGGAAAAGCTCATATTCTAGAAATGTAGTGATTATAACCTGAAAAAGTTCAAGAGATATAGTTGGAAGATATGTTCTACACTTGTGCTATAAAATTCCAAATGATAAATTTAATATGACCAGAAAATGAGTTTATCACTCACATTTTCCTTCATACTCTGCCTGAGACTTGCATTTGTGGTCATCATTACCAAAGCATGGTAACAACCTTTGAGAGAGCTATTGGAAGAGGGTATTCAGGTATGATGGATGATGCTACATCATGAGTAATGATGCAAACATTAAATCATTGGTATCAGAGAACTGCACAGGCCAGAACAGCTATATTGTTTCAATATCGAGAGGTTTTGAAGAGTTATAGCATTGTATGAAATTGGCCAGGAATTGTGCATTTGACTGTAAAGAGCACAAAGGAATGGTTCCTGGATCTAAACAGGGAGAGATAGTACAAAGAATCTTCATGTGCACTGATTGAATAACAAATGAATGGATAAATACTTCTTTACCATTATTCCAAATCTTCATTGCTAGATTAATAATGATACCTTACATGGATCCATGAATTTTGTAAGACATTTCTCAATCAAAATGCTTATGTAGACAGAAACCTTGAAGAAAATGTTTGCCCAAGGCCTCCCACACCTTACCTTTACCGTATCTTCACTCATCATTCTTGAAAGAAGTGACACAGTTTTTTTGTAAGAATAATTCTTTGGTCTATGACCTTGATCTCATAACATCCCATTAGTCATTCTTTATCTTTTTTGTATGCTCAGTCTTTCCCTCTCCATTTACACAACTGAGTTCTCCTTTTCTGGTGTAATCCTTTCTGACTTCTATCCTAGTGAGCCACTATACCAATGTACTTTCTTTTCATCATCACCCTTATTGAAAAAATAATTCATAGCCTTTCCACCCACCTGTATTAATTTCTCATAGTCTGAGTTCTACTCCTGTTATTTCCCCCCCTTTCCCTTTTCCTTCATTAGGCTCTGTTCATGTGTTTGTGTGTTTTTGATTTATTCATAAGTAAGTCAGTATTGACCCCTCTTCTGAACTTCAGATTTGCATTTCCATCTGCCCATGAGAAAGCTCTTCCTTGATGTCTTCATGGTCATTCAAACTGGACAAACTTAAAAACGAATCTACCATGAAGCCCATATCTTACTACTCCCATCTTCCACTGTTTCCAAAATGCTACTGTGGGCTTTCCTAGTTTGATGGTGACTAGAGATATTTTTTTCCTTCCTCCCTATTCCAGAGTTCCTGAATCCTCCCCCTTTGAAAGGTTGCTAACATTTGTTTTAGCATTCATTCCCTTTGGCGTGAAAGAATGAAATTGGTTTCTCACCAGTATTTTCACTCCTAGTCTTTTGCGCCATTCTTCACCAACATTATTGATCAGTATATTGATAATAAATTAATAATTGTTTCCTCTCGCTGCATTAGAGATAATTGCAATATAGAAAAATTTCTATTGAATTCTAAGATATGTCTCAAGGATGATTCATTGGCAAGGGTGGGGGAAACCTATATTTTCCTCTATAGCTCAAAATTAACACAGAGGGTTAGAAGTTGGGGGAATTCAGGAAATCCCCAGGAGAGGAGAAACAGGCAAAGAGATGAAAATAGGAGGAAAAAGATAGGTAAAGTAAGAGGTTAATCTAGGAGTCCACAAGATCTGTCTAAGAAGAGAAAGGAGCAGAGGAAACAGAGGAAGTAACACTTAAATGAGGAGGGGCAAATGCCTCTTAGAGGTGATCTGGCCTTGGGGCCACTACTAGCAGCTCTCCAGGGTGGTGTCAGTCTTCACGTGCTGCCTAGGCAGAACACCCCTAGGTCAATTTGGTCACTTGGCAGATGTCAGTTTCTTTTTAGACCTTCTGTAGAATCAGACAACCACGTAGAGGTAGTTCAGAAGCATGAAGTCAGCCATTAAGTCAGGAACCTCACCATCAGGTAGTAAAAATTAATGAAGACAAATCTCAGACTAAAATCTGCTGGTAAAGCTATCTCTGACCAAGCAGACACAAGTTGTTCTACAGCAGCTTGCTGGGACCTGCTAGAGGCCTCTCTTTCTTTACCTTGAAGGGCACTGGACAGTAACAAACTTTGTCTTTTCATACAAGACTTCACTGTCTTGCATGACTTTACTTACAGAGTCATGCAAGTCTGAGCAATGTGACCCCGTAACATGGCAGAGTAGGAGAGCTTCTAGGGGACCCAGATGTGGTGGGGAGGTGGGGAACAGCCAGGTAGAATCAAGGCCAGTGAGTGGTGCCACAAACTATGCCCCACTCACACAGGTGTCATAGAATCCCTGAGTGTTAGTAAGTGTATCCAGTTGGGCTCCATAAAATTGAGTTTTAGAATATTTCCATCACCCTAAAAATTTCTGTCATGTTCATGGCAGTCTCTTTCTTACTCCCATCTAGTTTCTATCTCTATCATTTTGCCTTCTCTAGAAATTTCAGGTAAATGGAATCATGCACAATTTGTGTTTGGTTTTTTTACTTATCATCATGTTTTTGAGGTTCATCCATGTTGCCACAAGTATAAGCAGTCTGGTTTGTTTGTTTGTTTGTTTGTTTCATTTTTACCGCTGAGTTATTGGTATTCCATTCATGGGTATTCCACCATTTGTCTATTTATTTGCCAGATGCCAGGACTGATTCCTTCCACTTTGGGGCTATTATGAGTAATGTCATTGTCGACATTCACATACAAGTTTTTGTGTAGACATATGTTCTAATCTCCCTTCGGTCAATACCTAGAAATGGGATTACAGAGTCAAATGCTATGTCTATGTTTAACTTTTTAAGAAACTGTCAGACTATTTTCCAAAGTGGCTGTTCCCATTTACATTCCAACCAGCTCCAATTTCTCCATAATTTCACTGACACTGAGTATTGAAAGTTCTTTTTACTCTACTCTAATGGGTGTGTAGTGGTATCTCCTGATTTTAATTTGCATTACCTAATGACTAATGACATGGAGAATATTCTCATGTGCTTATTAGCCATATGGATTTTTTCTTTAGTGAAATGCCTTTTCCAATATTTTGCTCGTTTTTAAAAATAGATTGTTATTTTATTATATATATATAAAATATAAATATATATAAATATAAAATATATATATATAAATATATATATTTTTCTTTAGTGAAATGCCTTTTCCAATATTTTGCTCGTTTTTAAAAATAGATTGTTATTTTATTATAGAACTGAAAAATTCTCTTTATTAGAAGCAAGTCCTTAATCACACATATGATTTATAAATAGGTCTCCCAGTCTTGACTATCTTTTCATTCTCTTAAAGGTATCCTATGAAAACTAAGTTTTCTATTTTGATGGAATTCATTTAATCCCTTTTTTTCTTCTTTTATAGATCATGTTTTCAGTATCTAAGAAACCCTCGTCTATCCCAGGATAATGTAGGTTTTTCCCATTATTTTCCAGGAGTTCATTGGTTCTGGCTCTTACATTTAGGTCTATAATTCATATTTAGTTAATTTTTATGTATAGTGCGTGTGGTAAAGGTCTCAGGTATGGCTCTTTCTTGGTCCTGTTTGGTATTTTTTTGTATATGTATATCCCATTGTTCAGTACAGAGAGATAAAAATATTATCTTTTCAACATGGAGTTGCCATGACACCTTTGCCAATTATTAATTTACCATAAATGTGTGGCCTCATTTCTGAACTCTCTATTATATTCCTAATATGCCCATACTTTCACCAATACCACATTGCCTTGATGACTGTAGCTTTACATTGAGTTTGAAATTTGTTCCTTTTACAAAAAAAATATTTGGCTATTCTAGTGCCTTTGCATTTAAATACACAGTTTAGAATCAGCTTGTCAATTTATCAAAAAAAAAAAAAAAGAAAGATAGAAGGAAAGGAAAAAAAACTTGCTGGGATTTTGATGGAGATTGTGTTGAATGTATAGATCAATTTAAGGAGAATTGCAATCCTCATAATATGGAATCTTCTATTCCATGAGCATGATATATCTTCCCATTTATATAGATCTTATAAAGTTTTTAAATATGTTTTGTTTTCCTTAGGTCTTCCATTTCTTTTGTTAAGAACAATCTTTGGTTAAGATTCCTAACAATTTTATTCTTTTTGATGCCATTATGAGTATTCTTGTTTTCTTAATTTCATTTTCAGATTGTTGGTTACTAGTAAATAGAAATAATTGTTTTTTGTGTATGAATCTTGTAGTCCTATGACATTGCTAAGCTCACTTAATAGATCTAATGGATTTTATGAGTTCTTTGTGGCTTTCTACACAAAAGATCATGTCATCTGCAAATACCTCTTTTTTTCCAATCTGTATGCTTTTACCTTCCAATATATATGCTCTTTACATTAGTTTTCTTGCCTCCTTGCCATACATTTAGATATGTGTAGAGAGAAGACATATAGATAGAAGATATATAGATAAAAGGGATATAAATATAATTAGATGATTTATTATAAAGAATTGCTTCCCATGATTATGGAGGCTGAAAAGTCCTATGATCTGCCATCTGTAAACTGAAGACCTGGGAAAGCCACGAATGTCATTCCTGAGTCCAAAGGCCTGAAAACCAGAGGAATTGATGATGTAAATCCCAACTCCAGGGCAGGAGAAGACCTATGTCCCAGCTCAAGCAGGTAGACAAGAAATGAATGATGCCTCACTTCCTCCACTTTTTGTTCTATTCAGGCGCTCAACAGATTGGATTATGCCCACCGACCTTGGGGGGAGGGACACACAATATACTTTATTGAGTCCACCAATTCAAATGTTGATCTCTTCTGGAAAGACCCCCACAGACACACCCCAAAATAATGTTTAATTTTGACACCTTGTGACCCAGTCAAGTTGACATAAAATTAACTGCCACATGTGGTTGCAGTGGATGTCTTTGTCTTCCTAATCTTAGGGGAAAAACGTTCAACCTTTCACATCAAGAATGCTGTTAATTGTAGGTTTTTATAGAAGCCCTTTATCAGATTAAGGAGGTTTTTTTTCTATTCTTTGTGTGTTAAAAGATTTTAGTCATGAATGAGTATTGGAATTTGTCAAGTGATTTTTCCACTTCATTGTGATGATCTTGTTTTCTCTCTTTTCTTCTATCTACATAGTATATTACATTAATTGATTTTTGAGTGTTAAACCAACCTTGCATTCTGGGATACACCTCACTTATTCATAGCATATTATTTTTTATATTTTCCTTTGTTTCGTTCATATTTTATTAAAGATTTTTTCATGTGTGTTTGTGAGCCTCGTTTTCTTTTCTTGTGATACCTTTAACTTGGCTTTGGTATCAGGCTAATACTTACCTGATAACATGAATTGAGAATTGTTCTGTCCTTGCCTATTTTCTAAGAGTTTGTTGGTGTTGATATTATTTCTCCCTTAAATATTTAATAGAATTCACCAGTATAGCCCAAATGGGCCTACACGTTTCTTTGTGGAAAACATTTTTGTTAATTTAACTTTTGGGGTTTCTTTTGTTTTGTTTTGGTTTGGTTTGATTTTTTTGCTAGTTACAGGTCTATTCAGTTTTTTTTAAGATTTTATTTATTTATTTGACAGAGAAAGAGATTACAAGTAGGCAGAGAGGCAGAGGGAGAGGGGGGAAACAGGTTCCCTGCTGAGCAGAGAGCCTGATGTAGGGCTTGATCCCAAGACCCTGAGATCATGACCTGAGCTGAAGGCAGAGGTTTAATCCACTGAGCCACAGAGGTGACCCCAGATTTTGTTTCTTTTTGTGTCAGATTGGGTAATTTGTATCTTTCTGCACATTTGTCTATCTCATCTAAGATATGAGATGCTGAAAAGTTTAAAGAAGGGCAGAGCTGAACTTCTGGAGATGATTTTTTGTTGATGGTGGTGTCTAGCAGTGTTTGGACGTGCTGTATGGCCCTTCTGTTGGTGGAACATAAAATTGCTACTTTAACATTGGAGGAAGCTGAGGAAAGAGACAGTCACTAGGAGGAAACTCCTTGTGGAGCCATATGGTCTCACACTATAGGAGCAATAGACCACATACAGTTTTAAGTTTTCTTTTTGGACAGTAATTCTTTACTGTTGTCCTCCATCTTCTGTAAATTTTTTGAAACCTTCATCCTGTTTTTAGCTGTATCATGGAGAGCTAACAAAGGGGAATGAAGAAAAATGGTGAAGAACAAGAGAAGGAGAAGCAGTAACCCACAAAGGCAGAACTTACAAGATATCAAGAGGTAACCTTGGTACAGGGTACAGCAAAGGTGGCAAGCAACAGTCAGAGTATGGGGACCATGTAAGCATTCCTCAATGATTTCCAAAACTTCCTTTAGGGAGGGAAACTTGGGAGAAAAAAAAAAAAGAATAGGTTAGAGTCAGGTCCTAGTAACAAATCCAAAATTTTTTACTCATGTAACATTTTCACCCTAAGTCACCTGGAGGGCTCTAATTTCTGGGATCAAGGCTGGAAAAAAAAAAAAGGAAGAAATTTCTAGAATCTAAGGGATGAAGATTCTATGTCTTCGAGTTATGAGTACCTTAAAAAAAAAAGTGGACCTATTTTATAACCTCAGGCACGTCAAGATGGGACATATTAGTTACACACCGTCTTCCCAATAATCACTATCTATATTTCCCAGGGTGCTAGTGGAGTTAGGGTATTAGCTGTTCCTTTCAAATTAAGAGTAATCAGATAAAATCACATCACATAAAAGTGTGCTCTTTCCCAAGGTTAATAACAGCACTTTTAAAGGACACTTTAGCTCTCCTAGAGACATTGCTTATTACAAAGAAATAGATCGTTAACTAGCAGAATTTCAAACAGCAATGATGGTAGATCATGTTTTTTCTTTGGGGTGAAACTTTTGAACTCCTTAGATCACACAAATAGATGATGCTATAACTTGCTTATTCATAAAAAAGTACTGTCCTGAGCCAAGAATGGCAGCTAGTCAGGCAAGCTGAAGAGAGAATGTAAAAGAAATATTTAAACTCCACTAACTCTGCACTTAGACAATCTACCCATATCTAATTATTTCACTATTAAATGCCTGTGCATCCAACCAAAGAGAAAGCTTCAAAGTAGATACATTAGTGGTTTTAGTCACAGACCTCAGAAGTAAAGGTTATTTAAAATGGGGTCCTTCTGGGGTACCTGGGTGGCTCAGTAGGTTAAGCCTCTGCTTTTGGCTCAGGTCATGATCCCAGGGTCCTGGGATTGAGACCTATGTCGGGCTCTCTGCTCAGTGGGGAGACTTCTTCCCCCCATCTCTCTGCCTGTTTCTCTGCCTACTTGTGATCTCTCTCTGTGTATGTCAAATAAATAAAATCTTTAAAAATAAATAAATAAATGGGGTCCTTTTTACCATCTTGGTTGGAGTCTTGTTATATTTGGGTGAATTGTTATTTAATCCACCCTTTTCTTTGTTCTTATCTTCTCCATCTCCATCCCTCTCCTAACAGACTCTGTGGTCAGTGCCTCCAAAGGGGCAGGAAGAAGCATGGAAAACAGAGGCCTATGGAAGCTTGGGGACTTCTTAGGATTGTCTGAGAAGATTTTATCTGTTGAGGTGATTAGGGCTTGAGGAGTGGGAGCAAGGCCATCATAGGGAGAGAGACAGAAGCATTAAAAAGACTACAGCCTAGGAGCAGGATGGAAGTAAAGAGAAGGGCCAAGCTTGACTTTATTGCCAGGTTAGCTTCATAAGGACTCAGAAGGAAAACTAAATTAATACAGTTTTAATCCAGAGATGAGATTTCCCATAAACTTTTTGAAGGTTTATGTCAATGTACAGGTATATTCTTCTCTAGATACAAATGGAAAGCTTGAGGCTTTGGGAGTATGGTAGGGGTCTTACTATAAAAATTTCTGATAGAGGTAAGGAAAGGAAGAAGGTTACAATCAGAGAATTGTTTTCAAGACTATTGACCGGTCAACTAAAAAAAAAAGTTTCATTTTAGGTTTGGTTTTTTGGTTTTGTTTTTTTCTTTTGGAGTAGGGAGTGGCCCAGCCATACTTGACAGGAAGGATGCATGGGAGAATGGAGAGCTCCTTTCCAGAACATTACCTATGACATTTCCTGACTGCTAATGAATAGTTAATACATTTTGTTCTTGATTTCAAGCTTTCAAAAACTAAATTTCAAAATAAAAATTTACTAAAAAGATCCTCACCAGAGTGGGTAGGATTTTCTATCATCCCATCTCTATGAAAGTTCCTTTGGAACAGGAGGAAGAAGGTGCAGCATAGGAAGCCTTATCAGGAAGGGCAGTTGAGGTGGACCGATTGTCCCCGAGGCTGTCACTGGGGCACAGGGCTTCAAGAGCACGTAGCTCCTGGGGACCCAAACAGACCAGGATTGGCCAATTGCTGCTGACAGAATGCAGCAGTGGTGGTAAAACAAGAAAGGAATTTTGTTCGGTGAGGCCCACACTGGAAAGATGGTGAACTAACATCTCAAAGATTGCCTCCCGAGTGAGGAAAATACTTTGAGATTTATATAAGGAAAATATGTGACAAAGGCCAGTGGGTCCCTGCAGGTGAGTGGTGAACATCAAAGCCATCACTGTCTTGGAGTCAATCACATAGGCTCAGGGCAGTCCTTACTACTTGAGGGGGTAGTTTCTCTTCCAACCAGGTGACATTACACAGGTAGGTCCTCCAGAGCTGAGAGACAAGATAGAGAGAACCCAACTAGAAAGCCTGAGGTTAAAATGGAGGCAGGCAAAGTCCTCGTTCAAGGGTGATGTGAGGGTGTGTACGTGAGAAAGAGATCAGGCCTTCTCTGGACCTCCCAGAGCCCTGACTCTTAGAGGAGGCCCCTGACAGGGGTCTCCTTAGAAGAATTAAATGATTGTCTCCTTGAGGTCCAGCTCTAGTCATCTTTCCCTTTTATGGAAACAAAGCCAATCAGTGGTAGGCAGTAGCTATCCAGAGGAAGGGACAACCCTGCCCTGGGCAGCAGCATTCCTGTCTGCCTCCATCCAGTCACAGAGCAGAAGTCTGGGAGCAGGGTGTGGGAGAGAACAGGTCACACCCTCCTCCCTTCCCAGCCTCCACTCAGCCTGCCCCCAAGGGGGAGGGGCAGGTTGAGCAGGACACTCAAGATTTTCATTGCATAGGAGACTGAAGTTTGTTAAATGAACATGACCAAATATATAAGAACAATGAGTTTGTTTTAATGCCAGAGAAGTTGTGGATTTAAATTGAGATATTGCAAAAATAAATATATATATCTATATATATCTATAGATATATAGATATAGATATATAGATATAGATATTATATCTATATAATCTATATATCTATAGATATATAGATATAGATATAGATATATTATCTATATATATATAGATATTGCTAAGTTGGCCCAACTATGAACAGGTAGGGTGGCAGACAAGGCAAGGGGGAGGTGATCAAGAAAGTATAATTCACAGCTGTTGGAAAAATAAAAATTATATTTTGTTTATACACCTGAGAGTTGAGCTTGCTCATTAAAAATAATTATGGTGTATTAGGTTTAATTTTTTGTCCTTGGTCTGTTTTTCTACGGGCTGTTCTCTTTACCCATTAATTAATTAGTATGTATCCATTATACACTAAGGAAATTCATGTTTGGTCATAGGGTGGACAAAAGTTTTTTTCCCAGTTTGTGATTTGTGTTATACCTTTTATCCATTCTGATACCCTGTGTCTTTTGATTGGGGCATTTAGCCCATTAACATTCAGGGTAACTATTGAGAGATATGAATTTAGTGCCATTATTAGCCTGTAAGGTGACTGTTACTGTATATTATCTCTGTACCTTTCTGATCTACTACTTTTAGGCTCTCTCTTTGCTTAGAGGACCCCTTTCAATATTTCCTGTAGAGCTGGTTTGGTGTTTGCAAATTCTTTCAGTTTTTGTTTGTCCTGGAAGCTTTTTATCTCTCCTTCTATTTTCAATGATAGCCTAGCTGGATAGAGTATTCTTGGCTGCATGTTTTTCTCCTTTAGTGCTCTGAATATATCATGCCAGCTCTTTCTGGCCTGCCAGGTCTCTGTGGATAAGTCTGCTGCCAATCTAATATTTTTACCATTGTATGTTACAGACTTCTTTTCCCGGGCTGCTTTCAGGATTTTCTCTTTGTCACTAAGACTTGTAAATTTTACTATTAGGTGACGGGGTGTGGACCTATTCTTGTTGACTTTGAGGGGGGTTCTCTGCATCTCCTGGATTTTGATGCTTGTTCCCTTTGCCATATTAGGGAAATTCTCTCCAATAATTCTCTCCAATAGACCTTCTGCTCCCCTTTCTTTTTCTTCTTCTCCTGGAATCCCAATTATTCTAATGTTGTTTCATCTTATGGTGTCACTTATCTCTTGAATTCTCCCCTCGTGGTCCAGTAGCTGTTTGTCCCTCTTTTGCTTGGCTTCTTTATTCTCTGTCATTTGGTCTTCTATATCACTAATTCTTTCTTCTGCCTCATTGATCCTAGCAGTGAGAGCCTCCATTTTTTATTGCACCTCATTAATAGCTTTTTTGATTTCAACTTGGTTAGATTTTAGTTCTTTAATTTCTCCAGAAAGGGCTTTTATATCTCCAGAGAGGGTTTCTCTAATATCTTGCATGCCTTTTTCGAGCCCGGCTAGAACGTTCAGAATCGTCATTCTGAACTCTTGATCTGACATATTACCAATGTCTGTGTTGATTAGGTCCCTAGCCTTCAGTACTGCCTCTTGTTCTTTTGTTTGTGGTGATTTTTTCCGCCTTGTCATTTTGTCCAGATAAGAGGATATGAAGGATCAAATAAAATACTAAAAGGGTGGCAAAGACCCCAGAAAAATGCGCTGTAACCAAATCAGAAGAGACCCCAAATGGGGGGGGGGAGAAAGGGGATAAAAAGAGGTTCAGGAAAAAAAAAAAGAAAAAATTTAAAAAATAAAACGAAGAAAAATATAAAAAAGAAAGAAAAAATATATATATTTAGATAAACTAGTCAAAAAACGTTAAAAAAGAAAAGGGTAAAAGTTTTAAAAAATTTAGCAGAAGAAGAAAAAAGAAAGAAAAAAAATTGAAAAAAGAAAAAAAAAGTTGAATTAACCGCAAGATTAAAGAATCATGGGGAGAAAGCCATGAGTTCCATGCTTTGCTATCTCCTCCTCTGGAATTCTGCTGCTGTTTTAGGAATTGAACCTGCTTTCCTTGATAGATGAACTTCGTCCTGGCTGGATATTTTGTTGCTCTTCTGGGGGAGGGGCCTGTTGTAGTGACTCTCAAGTGTCTTTGCCCGAGGCGGAATTGCACCGCCCTTACCGGGGGCCGGACTAAGTAATCCACTCGGGTTCGCTTTTGGGAGCTTCTGTTCCCTGAACGCTTTCCGTAGAGTTCCGGAGGATGGGAATGAAGATGGCGGCCTCCTAGTCTCCAGCCCGGAGGAGCCGAGAGCCCGGGGCCCCACTCCTCAGTGCGCCCCCAGAGGACAGCACCCAGTCACTCCCGTATCCCCAGCCTCTAGCCGCGCTCCGAGCTCACAGCCCGCGACCAGTTCAAGGTAACCCCGAGGTGAGAATTCAGTCCTCAGCTCTGTCTCCGTAGCCGGCTTCTCTGTTCTAATACCTGCGAGCTCTGTGACACTCCGACACCCCTGATCCTTCTGTGACCCTGCGGGACCTGAGGCCACGCTGACCCCGCGTGGGCTTCACCCCGGTTCAGCCTCTGGAGCAATGTCCCTCAGTGGAACAGATTTTTAAAAGTCCTGATTTTGTTCTCCGTTTCTCTGCCGCTTGCCGGGAACTGGCCCCTCCCCCGCGGTCTATCTTCCCATCGTTTTAGATTCACTTCTCCGCCAGTCCTACCTTTCAGAAAGTGGTTGATTTTCTGTTTCTAGAATTGCTGTTCTTCTTCTCTTCGATCTCCCGTTGGATTTGTAGGTGTTTGCAATATTTAGATAAGCTATTGAGCTGATCTCCTGCTACCTGATGTAGTCTCAGCCTGCTCCTTCTCCGCCATCTTGACTCCTCCACCTTTGTTATACCTTTTAACAAGTTCTCTTCTTACAGTATTTTTTACATAATTATCTTGTCATTATTTTCCTTTGTAGATTCTGGGATTTGTGTCTTTCTAAGAAGAGCATTCCTCACCCTAAGATAATAGTAAAAAAAAAAAAAGAGTCATTTATTATTTCTTCTAGTACTTTCTTCTCATGTTTATAAATGCCATTTTGAGAAATGTGAACTAGGCTTTAAGAGAGAGCACTCGTTATTTCTCTGACAACAATGAATCTTTTGTGACTGTTTTTTTTCCCCTAGCACTTTTCTGCTCATGCTTGGGTATGCTTTTCACTGTGATTCAGATCCTGACTTCCTGTGGTTTATTGACCTTTCTAGAATGATGACGATCTGGCTGCTGGCTCTGCACATGCCACATCAGGCTAATTGCCACATGAAGATCGACTCCTACCCTACACATGTACCGTTCTTACAATTACCCTAAATCTCCATTCAAGAAGCAGCTTGATCAGAAGCCCAGTGGTATCCTTATCCCTTCTGCTAGAGAGAGTTTGACGTTAGGAACCCAGTCAGTTCCTAAAATTGAAGATCAGCAACAGCCTCAGTGGATTTGAACATAACCCTCTCTCAAGTTTCTTGGGCTTATACTTGGGTTATGCTTTCAATGCTACTGGAAGGATAAAGCAACACCTTTGCATTCTACTTTCCAGAATTTCCAGCACCTGCAGCTTAGGGATTATATTGTCGAAAGGCAGCAGTGCTTATTATAAGATGGGAGGAATTAGTATTAATGTAAATAGGGCACATTATATCTTTCATCAGAGGATTCCTAGGTTTTTGTCTACTTGATTCACCTGTCTTTTGGGGATTTCTGTGTAGGTTAAAGAATGATGTTCTAAAGCCCTAGATAAGTCTCCCTAAGAAAGACTCAAAAGCCATATTATGATTAGTGTCTCCTGAACCGTTTTTTTTTTTCCTAGTATAAACTCACTCACTCATTCCAGGAATCTTCATCAAGTGCCTAGGTCTTAGTGAGTTTAGGCTGTTATAACAAATTGCCAGAGCCTGGATGGCTTAAAGAATAAACATTTATTTCTCACAGTTCTAGAGAGTAGGAGTCTAAGATCAGAGTGCTAACAGGGTTGGGTTCTGAGAAAAGCCTTCTTCCTGGTTCACAGACAGCTTTCTTCTTGTATCCGTGGATGGCAGGAAGGATGAGAGACAGCTCTGGGTCTCTCCCTTTTATAGGAGCACTAATCCCACTCATGGGAGCTCCACCCTTGTAATACTGAAGATTCTACCTCCTAACCATTCATTACATTAGACATTATGGCTTCAGCATATGACCTTGGAGGGGTGGGGGACACAAATATTCCATTCATTACAACCTACTGTGTAACAAGGCACTGGGATAAAGTAGTGTTGAACAAACCCAAATTGCTACTTACACATAGCATACATTCTCATGGAAAAGAGAAGGAAAGAAGGAAAGAGAAAAAGAGAGAGAGGGAAGGAAAGAAAGAAAGAAAGAAAAGAAAGGAAGGAAGGAAGGAAAAGAAAGAGGAGAGGAGGGAGGAAGGAAGAGAAAGGAAGGCAGGGAGGGAGAAGGGAGGGAGGAAGAAAGAAAAGAAATACCAAGTAAGTAAATCAATATGTGCCATATTATTAGGTAGTGATAGATGTTATGAAAATAAAATGAGGCAAAGTAAGAGGATGAAGCATAAGAATCAGACCAGCAGGTGGAAGAAACATATCAGAGCAGAGATGCATAAACACAGAGCAGAAACATATTGGAGCAGGTGCAAACACTTTTCAGCAGGAATATGCTTGGTGTGTATAAGAAACAGCAATCAGGACAAGTGAGGCTGGAGAAGTAGTAGTGAGGGAAAGAACCAAGATACGGTTAGAGAGGATAATGAAGATCTCATAAGCCATTGGCTACTATTGAACAAAAGGGCATAACCTGATTGACATTAAGGCTGTTAAGAGGAAAACCATAGGCCCAAAACGGTGTCACTTAGGTTACGCCCCAAGTCAGTAAACCAAGACTTAATCCCAAATCTTAACTCCAGTTTCAGTTTCTCAGGAATGAAACATCTAACCAGTCAACCTGGGGATTTCCTGCTCAGCACTAGGAAGTTTCCTGCTGGACCCCTTCCATCCCCCATAGGAGGACAACCATACCTAAAACAGTGGACTCCTTGCTAATCATTTCCTTTTTCCCACTTCCTTTCCACCTTTAAACACCTCTCCCTTTCCTGCAGCTTGATGGAGCTCCCCTCTCCTTGCTAGGTGAGGTGCTGCTCGAAATATGAATCAATTAATAAAGCCAGTTAGATCTTTAAAATTTACTCAGTTGAATTTTTGTTATTTAGCAAGTCTCACTCTGGCTGCTGTGTTTAGAACAGACTACAGAGGAGGCAGGATGGAAGCAAGGTGTGTTAGTCTGGTTCTTCAGAGAAACAGAAAAAATAGAATTTATTTATTTATTTGTAATTTTCTTATTTATTCATTTATGTATTTACTAAGGACTTGGCTCACACACAGTTATGGAAGTTGAGAAGCCCCCAATCCATAGTCTCAGGCCGGAAGCCCCAAGTCCAAGTCCACGGTCAAGAGAAGACAAAAGACCTGCTCAGTGGCAGTCAGGCAGAGAGCGTGAACTCTCACTTGTTCAGACTCTTTTTTTCTATTCTGGCCTCCAGTGGATTGGATGAGGCCCACCCACACTGTGGAGAAAAATGTGCTGTATTCTGTTTATGATTTAAATATAAATCTCATCCAGAATTACTCACAGACAAACCTAGAAAAATGTTTAACCAAATACCTGGGCCCCATAGCTCAGTCAAGACGACACATAAAATTAACCATCACACAAGGAGACCAGTTGAGCAGCAATTGCATAGACCTGGCCAGAGATGATGGGATAGGATCTTGGACCAGGAATGCAGACTGAACTTGGTGAGAGTTGGTCAGATTCTGGATGGACTTTGAAGGTCTGGCATTGGGGCAAAAGTGTGACTCTGAGATTTCGGCATGCACACGTAAATGGTGTTGTTACAGAGGTGGAGAACACTGGGGAAGACATCAGTTTGGGGAGCTGAATACACAATTTGGCTTTGGGCCTATTAGTATAGAGAAGCCTACTAGCATCTAAGTGGAGATTTCAGGCCACCAGAAAGATGAGACTAGAAGGTCGAGGATAGGGTTAGAAATAAGAATCAGGGAGTCTTTGGCATATCAAGAGAATATAATCAGGGGCTGGAAGAGACCTCCAAGGAGAAGACTAGATGGAGAAGCCATCTAAGGTCTGAGCCCTGGGTGTCTCCAGTATCAGAGGTCAGGAAGGGAAAAGATCCAGCCAAGGACACCAAGAAGAAATGGCCAGTGTCAGAGGAGGAAACGTGATTTCCTGGAAACAAAGGAAAAATAGGGGCTTAACAAGGAGTGAGTGATCAAGTGTTTGAAAGGCTGCCAAGAGATTAAGTAAAACAAGGCCTGGAGGTTTTCTACTGGCTTTGGTTCCTTCCTCCACATTTCTTCCCAGGTGATAGAATTAGATTGATCCCTTCTGGCACCTAAAGCCAACTGTCCCAGTTCAGGGAGACTGCTAGTTGCCTCTTAAAGATGGTTTCCCCTTCCTTACTCACAGAACCCCAGTTTTATCCAAGGTCATAATTTGTCTACCTCATCTGAAGCTAGAAATAGACATATGGCACAGGACTAGTCAATTAAGGGTAAACAGAAGGCATGGAACGGACGTTTTTGGAGAGTCCTTTAAAGTGGACTAACTCAGCCAACATTGTTGCAGGATTTCTCATCCTTTAGTGCCTGTGATGTTTGGTCACATCTCTGGGAAGAATGAAGAGGGAGACCAGATGAAGACTGAAGGGCAGCTAAGCAAAGCTCACTGAGCGACGGTACAAAGCTCCTAAAGGGGGAGGGGACCCAAGAGGGTTGCCATTGGAGTTTCTAAGTCTAGGGGGTTCTACAGGCTTGTTGGAGGGCTGTTTTAACTCAGTCAGGTTTTTGTCCAGATGCTTATCTACCTCCCAGATAGTTGTTCACGTGGGAAAGTGTGGAAGGCTCCTTTCAGGGTCATATAGAATAACAGGATGGGATCTTTTTCTTCTTTTGCCTTTTCAGGGTACTTTCATCTTGGGGGGGCGATGGGGAGCAGGCTCAGCCCTTGCCCCTTCCTGCCTTTCTCCGACTGTGCTCCATTAGCATGAGCATCAGTTTCCCTTTGTTGCCCCCTCTCTTCCTGCCTGAAGCATTCGTATGATGGCTGGAAAGCTGGCAGCCATCCTGACAGCAAAAGGACTATGAACACATTCTGAAGAAGGTGGACAGAGGAGCTGGACAGAGCCCCAGTTTGTCTAAGGACATTATGGAGCCTCCACACCAATTTTGGACTTTTTTCCTTTTGCTTTTCTTTTTTTGAAATATATAGATGTACTGTCTTGCACTTATTTTCTGTTATTTGACAACTGAACTTAATCCAGAGTGATATGCTAGTTGCGTAGAAGTCACCTTGGCCCTCCCAGCAGAAGCAGCCTGTCACCTCCCACAGTGGAAACAACACGGGGCCAGGGGCACAGGTCATGGTTCTAGAACCATCTCTGCCAGTCTTCTATATCGGCGAGCACATGGGCAGATCACTGGAGCAATCTTCACACTTCACCTTCCTCATCTGTAAAATGGGCACGTTAGAGGAGCCAGTTCCTGCCCTCGTTTTATGACTTTGTATTTTTTAATCCAGAGTTAACTGTTTCCCATCAGTGATCTGTGCAGGTGATGCTGCTTAAAGGAACCATGAAGGCCGTCCACCTCCAGGACTCAGATTTCATCAAGGCTGTGGGAGAGAATCCACGGGCTACAAAAAATAAAATAAAATAAACTCTCACAGAGCTTCACTACAAAAGAAAGCTTAGTGTTTTTTAGTGGCTTCAAAACCAAGCCCTGATAAAGCAAGAAAAGCCAAGAGTAAAAAACTTCAGGCATAAATGAAAGCTAGGCTTTATGCACTTTAAGGGCTAGTTTGTATCACAGACTGAAAAAACCTGTGTGGAAGGGCTGGCTGGTTCACACAAGCCTGGTTTTGCTGAAGACGGCAGTAAGAACTCCTAGAGGTGCTGGCAGAAGCCCAGTGCCCCAGGGCATGGGGAGGTGCCCGGAGGTTGGCCTACATGGGAACTGGATTCATGCTCAAGACTGATGCTTCTTCAGGTCAGTGGGGCTGACTCTGGAACCCACCAGAGAGAAGAGAATGGGAGAGGGTGGCGGGGGTGGGGTGAAGGAGAAATGAGAAGCCCAGGAGCAGGAGGGGGAAAAGTGTTACCTCTTTCAAAGAGTGATTTTCAAATCCACACACAAACACTGATGGTCACAAACCTAAAGGGCCAGCCTACCGCGTGCTGATTATAAGAGTGGTGTCCATCTGGGTCGAGGTTTTGTGTGTTGTTGTTGTTTTCTTGTTGGAAATGCTTCAAAGTAATTTGAGAGAGGAAGGAACAGCCCAGGGGGGCAGAGCTGCTCAAGTCAATGTCACTGCTTACATTTGTACAACTCAGGACAGATTACAGCCTTTATCATAGTCTATCTTCATAATGACCTTGTGAGGCAGGTTGGGCAGGTTCAGGGCTATTATCTGGTCCAGTGCTGTCCTTCTTACCCTTGTGGAGGAGGAGGCCTCCAGGAGAAGTTCGAGGAGGCTACACTCTCACAGCCGGTTAACTGCTTTCGAGGGGGCCTCCCCATGATGGGGGGCCCATCAGTCTGAACTGTGGTTAGGCTGGTGCTGGGCTTTCCTGGGCTTCAGTTGGAGTCCATTCTCCACTTGCTTCAAATGTTTTCTTTGTAAACAATCATTTTGTACCGTGTTTATCAGGCTTGTTGTTAGGGCAGAAGTGGAGGTCTCTTGGGACTGTTTTGTTTGTTTCTTTTAAATCAGGCAAAGGAGAGCCACCTGACTCTGCTTCATTCCCAAGCGGGAGCAGGCGGAATGGGCAGCTCTAGACAAAGTTCTGTGACATAAATGGTAAGGAGGTGGTGACAACTTTTTGTGTTGCCCTGCCTGGAGCCATTCTCATTTGGAAAAAGGAGGACTCAGGAGGCAGTGTCTTAGCTAAAAGGTGAAAGGTGGGAATGTGATGCTAATGGAAGGATTTCAGACAATGTGATGTCAATTACATTTCAATTAAAAAAAAAAAGACAACATGGCAAGCAGATAGAAGAGACATTTTTGGGTCAGAGAGCACTTGCCACCCTCTCTCACCCAGCACGCCGGAACTGCTCCATGTGTGCTCCGAGACTGCGTGGCTGTCTGTGACCTCTGGGTAACTCGATCATCTCAGATACAAGGAAAAGGGTGTCTAGTCAAGGGTTGGGGTTGAGGGAGAGGTGAAGGAGGGATGGCCTGAGGGAATGAAGAATGAAGGGGTGATGGCTCAGAATCCCTTGAACAAAGCAGAGACATGCTGGTCCTCTTCCCATCCTGTCCCCCACCTCCTGAGAATTCTTCCATTTATCCATTCACGTACACAAATTTATCTGAGTACCGGTTATGCACAAGACCCCACACTGGGTTCTGGCGATATCGTGAGCCGACATGCAAGGCGCACACCCTCAGAAGAGATCATAGAAAGTAAACAGACTTTGTGGGAAGGTGGGCGAATGTAATACGGACTCAGTGGGGGAGGGTGAATACAGGCCAGAGATGGAGGCTGAAGGGGCCACCCAAAGAACTGATGAGAGGACTTTCCCTTGGTGGGGCAGCCTGCACAGAGGGTCTGCGACAGGGATGAATCTTGTTTGCGGGGGCCCAGGAAGGGGGTCCATGTGGCTGCAGTGCCAGGAAGTGACCAGGAAGAGTTGGGAATGGCCCAGGTAGGGGGGCAGGAGCCCAAGTCTGCTGGACTCTGTAGTGTAGGTCGAGAGAAACTGCTGAGTGATTTGTGGTGGGAGGGTAGCTCCATGTCATGTCTATGAGCCAAAATCCCAGGGGCAGCCGAGGGAGAGTGTACCCCGAACCATGCAGGTTTGAACTGCGCTGGTCCCCTTCTATGAGGATGTTTCCATAAATACAACACAGTACTGCACACATATCTTCTCTGTCTTTGGATTTTCTTTTTTTTTTTTTAATTAATTATTTTAATTAACATACAATGTATTATTTGCCCCAGGGTACAGGTCTGTGAATTGTCAGGCTTACACACTTCACAGCACTCACCATAGCACATACCCTCCCCGATGTCCATAACTCAACCACCCTCTCCCTACCCCCTTACCCCCCAACAACCCCTCAGTTTGTTTTGTGAGATTAAGAGTCTCTTATGGTTTTTCTCCCTCCCGATCCCATCTTGTTTCATTTTTTCCTTCCCTATCCCCCAAACACCCAACTCTGCCTCTCAAATTCCTCATATCAGGGAGATCATATGATAATTGTCTTCTCAGAATGACTTATTTCTTTCAGCACAGTACCCTCTAGTTCAAATGGTAAGATTTCATTTCTTTTGATGGTTGCATAGTATTCCATCGTATATATATACCACATCTTCATTATCCATTCATCTGCTGATGGACATTTAGGTGCTTTCCATAGTTGGGCTATTGTGGACATTGCTGCTATCAACATTCAGGTGCACATGCCTCTTTGGATCACTACATTTGTATCTTTAGGGTAAATACCCAGGAGTGGGATATCTGGGTCATAGGGTAGTTCTATTTTCAACTTTCTGAGGAACCTCCATGCTGTTTTCCAGAGTGGCTGCACCAGCTTGCATTCCCACCAACAGTGTAGGAGGGTTCCCCTTTCTCCGCATCCTCGCCAGCATTTGTCCTTTCCTGACTTGTTAATTTTAGTCATTCTGACTGGTATGAGATGCTATCGCATTGTGGTTTTGATTTGTATTTCCCTGATGCCAAGTGATATGGAGCACTTTTTCATGTATGTTGGCCATCTGGCTGTCTTCTTTGCAGAAATGTCTGTTCATGTCTTCTGCCCATTTCTTGATTGGATTATTTGTTCTTTGGGTATTGAGTTTGCTAAGTTCTTTCTAGATTTTAGATACTAGCCCTTTATCTGATACATCATTTGCAAATATCTTCTCCCATTCTGCCAGTTGTCTTTTGGTTTTGTTAACTGTTTCCTTTGCTGTGCAAAAGCTTTTGATCTTGATGAAGTCCCAATAATTCATTTTTGTCTTTGTTTCCCTCGCCTTTGGAGGCATGTACAGCAAGAAGTTGCTGAAGCCAAGGTCACAGAGGTTCTTGCCTGTGTTCTTCTCAAGGATTTTGATGGATTCCTGACTCACATTGAGGTCTTTCATCTATTTTGAGTCTATTTTTGTGCATGGTGTAAGGAAATGGCCCAGTTTCATTCTTCTGTATGTGGCTGTCCAATTTTCTCAACGCCATTTGTTGAAGAGACTCTCTTTTTTCCATTGGACATTCTTTCCTGCTTTGTCAAAGATTAGTTGACCATAGAGTTGAGAGTCCATTTCTGGACTCTCTATTCTGTTCCACTGGTCTGTGTGTCTGTTTTTGTGCAGTACCATACTGTCTTGATGATTACAGCTTTGTAATAGAGCTTGAAGTACAGAATTGTGATGCCACCAACTTTGGCTTTCTTTTTCAACATTCCTCTGGCTATTCGAGGTCTTTTCTGGTTCCATATAAATTTTAGGATTTTATGTTCCATTTCTTTGAAAAAAGTTGATGGTATTTTGATAAGGATTGCATTAAATGTGTGGATTGCTTTAGGTAGTATAGATATTTTCACAATATTTGTTCTTCTAATCCATGAGCATGGAAGGTTTTTCCATTTCTTTGTGTCTTTTTTCTTTCATGAGTACTTTATAGTCTTCTGAGTACCTTTGCCTCTTTGGTTAGGTTTATTCCTAGGTATCTTATGGTTTTGAGTACAATTATAAATGGGATTGATTCCTTAATTTCTCTTTCTTCTGTCTTGCTGTTGGTGTTAGAAATGCAACTGATTTCTGTGCATTGATTTTATATCCCGACACTTTATGAATTCCTATATGAATTATAGCAGTTTTGGAGTAGAGTTTTTTGGGTTTTCCACATAAGGTATCATATCATCTGCAAAGAGTGAAAGTTTGACTTCTTCTTTGCCAATTCAGATGCCTTTATTTCTTTTCGTTGTCTGATTGCTGGGGCTAGGACTTCTAGTACTATGTTGAATAGCAGTGGTGATAGTGGACATTTCTTCCGTGTCCCTGACCTTAGGGCAAAAGCTCTCAGTATACACTGTGGATTTTTCATAGATGGCGTTGATGATATTGAGGTATGTACACTCCATCCCTACACTTTGAAGAGTTTTGATCAAGAAAGGATACTGTACTTTGTCAAATGCTTTTTCAGCATCTAGTGAAAGTATCATATCGTTCTTGTTCTTTCTTTTATTAATGTATTGTATCACATTGATTGATTTGCAGATGTTGAACCAACCTTGCAGCCCAGGAATAAATCCCACTTTGTTGTGGAGAATAATTCTTTTAATGTACTATTGGATCCAATTGGCTAGTATTTTGGTGAGAACTTTTGTATCTGTGTTCATCAAGGATATTGGTCTGTAATTCTTTTTGGTGGGGGTCTTTGTCTGGTTTTGGTAATGCTGGCCTCATAAAATGAGTTTGGAAGTTTTCCTTCCATTTCTATTTTTGCAAACAGTTTCAGGAGAATAGGTATTAATTCTTCTTTAAATATTTGGTAGAATTCCCCTGGGAAGCTGTCTGGCCCTGGGCTCTTGTTGGTAGGTTTTGATAATTATTTCAATATCCTTATTGGTTATGGGTCTGTTCAGGTTGTGTATTTCTTCTCAGTTCAGTTTTGGTAGTTTATACATTTCTAGGAATGCATCCATTTCTTCCAGATTGTCAAATTTGCTGGCGTATAGTTGCTCCTAATATGTTCTTATAATTGTTTATTTTCTTTGGTGTTGGTTGTGATCTCTCCTCTTTCATTCATGATTTTATTTATTTGGGTCCTTTCTCTTTTCTTTTTGATAAGTCTGGCCAGGGGTTTATCAATCTTATTAATTCTTTCAAAGAAACAGCTCCTAGTTTCATTGATTTGTTCTATTGTTTTTTTGGTTTCTATTTCATTGATTTCTGCTCTAATCTTTATTATTTCTCTTCTCCTGCTGGGTTTAGGCTTCCTTTGCTGTTCTTTCTGCAGCTCCTTTAGGTGTAGGGTTAGGTTGTGTACTTGAGACCTTTTTTGTTTCTTGAAAAAGGCTTTTATTGCTGTATACTTTCCTCTCAGGACTGACTTTGCTGTGTCCCACAGATTTTGAACAGTTGTGTTTTCATTTTCATTTGTTTCCATGAATTTTTTCAATTCTTCTTTAATTTCCTGGTTGACCCATTCATTCTTTAGTAGGACGCTCTTTAGCCTCAATGCATTTGAGTTCTTTCCAACTTTTCTCTTGTGATTGAGTTCTAGCTTCAGAGTATTGTGGTCTGAAAATATGCAGGGAATGATCCCAGTCTTTTAGTACCAATTGAGACCTGATTTGTGACCGGCGATGTGGTCTATTCTGGAGAATGTTCCATGTGCACTAGAGAAGAATGTGTATTCTGTTGCTTTGGGATGGAATGTTCTGAATATATCTGTGATGTCCATCTAGCCCAGTGTGTCATTTAAGGCCTTTATTTCCTTGTTGAACTTTTGCTTGGATGATCTGTCCATTTCATTAGGGGGTGTTAAAGTCCCTTACTATTATTGTATTATTGTCAATGCGTTTCTTTAATTTTGTTATGAAATCATTTATATAGTTGGCTGCTCCCATGTTAGGGGCATAGATATTTAAAATTGTTAAATCTGGGGTGCCTGGGTGGCTCAGTGTGTTAAAGCCTCTGCCTTAAGCTCAAGTCATGATCTCAGGGTCCTTGGATCGAGTCCCACATCAGGCTCTCTGCTCAGTGGGGAGCCTGCTTCCTCCTCTCTCTCTCTGCCTGCCTCTCTGCCTACTTGTGATCTCTGTCTGTCAAATAAATAAATAAAATCTTTAAAAATAAAATAAAATAAAATTGTTAAATCTTCTTGTTGAACAGACCCTTTAAGTATGGTATAGTGTCTTTCCTCATTTCTTATTATAGTCTTTGACTTAAAATCTAATTTAATTTATCTGATATAAGGTTTGCCACCCCAGCTTTCTTTTGATGTCCATTAGCATGGTATATTGTTTTCCACCCCCTCACTTTAAATCTGGAGGTGTCTTTGGGTCTAAAATGAATTTCTTATAGACAGCATATAGATAAGTTTTTGTTTTTTATCCATTCTGATACCCTGTGTTTTTTGATTGGGGAATTCAGCCCATTTACATTCTGAGTAACTATTGAAAGATATGAAATTAGTGCCATTGTATTGCCTGTAAGGCGAGTGTCACTGTATATTGTCTCTGTTCCTTTCTGGTCTACTACTTTTAGGCTTTCTCTTTGCTTAGAGGACCACTTTCAATATTTCCTGTAGGGTTGGTTTGGTGTTTGTAGTCATTTTCAAAATCAAAATCAATTTGCTATCATTTTCAATGATAGCCTAGCTATCACTGATATAGTATTCTATATCACTGATATATCACCGATGTAGTATTCTTGACTGCATATTTTTCTCATTTAGTGCTCTAAATGTATCATGCCAGTTCTTTCTGGCCTGCTAGGTCTCTGGATAAGTCTGCTACCAATCTAATGTTTCTACCATTGTATGTTATAGACTTCTTGTCGTGAGATGCTTTCAGGATTTTCTCTTTGTTACTAAAACTTGTAAGTTTTACTATTAGATGACAGGGTGTGGACCTAATTTCATTGATTTTGAGGGGGCGTTCTCTGTGTTTCCTGGATTTTGATGCTTGTTCCCTTTGCTATATTAGGGAAGTTCTCTACTATAACTCACTCCAATATACCTTCTGCCCCTCTCCCTCTTTCTTCTTCTTCTGGAATCCCACTTATTCTAATATTGTTTTGTCTTATGGTATCACTTATCTCTTGAATTCTCCCCTCATGATCCAGTAGTTGTTTGTCTCTCTTTTGCTCAGCTTCTTTATTCTCCGCCATTTGGTCTTCTATTTCACTAATTCTCTCTTCTGACTCATTTATCCTAACAGTAAAAGCCTCCATTTTTTAGTGCACCTCATTAATAGCTTCTTTTATTTCAACTTGGTTAGATTTTAGTTCTTTTATTTCTCCAGAAAGAAATTTTCTTTCTCCAGAAAGGGTTTCTCTAATATCTTCCATGCCTTTTTCGAGCCTGGCTAACATATCTCTAGGAATGGTCATTCTGAACTTTAGTATTGACATATTACAAATGTCTGTATTGATTAGGTCCCTAGCCATTGGTTCTGCCTCTTGTTCTTTTTTTTGTTTGTGTAGTAAGCTTTTATCTAGATAACAATATATGTCATTTTATCTAGATAAGAATATATGAACGAGAGAATAAAATACTGAAAGGGTGACAAAGACCACAGAAAAATGTATGCTAACCAAATCAGAAGAGATCCAAAACTAGGGCAAGAAGAAAGGGGGAAAAAAGAAACACACACACACACACACACACACACACACACACACATAGATATATCTATATATATGATATATTAGATTGGTGAATAGAACCGAGCCTCCCACTTGATTTTGGGTGTATTTTGGTCTCCTGGAAGAAGCTACCTCCCAAAATTTTAAAGAAAGAAAAACATACAAATACAAAAATAAGGGTAAACAAGATGAAGGGATGGAATATAACTGTAAAGATGCAAAGTAAAAAGAAATTCTAAAAAAGGAATTGATAAATTAGTTGGAAAAAGCAAAAAAAAAGAGGAGGGAATGTGCTCAGGCTGGAGACTAGAACAAAGCCATGTGCTAGATTAGGGTATATTTTGATCTATTAGTAGAAATTGTATCCCAAAGTCTTTAAAAAAAAAAAAAAAACCCTGTATGTATACAAAAAACAAAGTTAAATACAATGAAGGGATAAAATATGACTATAACAATGAAGGTTTAAAAAGATTTTTTAAGAAAGGTATTAAGATAAACTAGTTTAAAAACATTAAAAGAGGAAAGAGGGAAAGTTAAACAAATAGAATAAGAAAAAAATAATATTAAAAAAAAATTTCACTTTGCAAGACTAAAGGTTCATGGGAAAAAAGCCATGAATTCTGTGCATTGCTCTCCCCTAGCTCTGGAGTTCTGCTGTTCTCCTTGATGGGTTAGCTTGGTCCTGGCTGGATGTTCTTGCTGATCTTCTGCAGGAGGGCCCTGTGGTGATTCTCAAATGTCTTTGCCCGAGGTGGAATTGCACCACCCTTGCCAGGGGCCAGGTTAAGTAATCTGCTTTTGCTCTTGAAGCTTTTGTTTCCTGAATGCTTTCTGTACTGCTTTGGAGGACGGGAATGAAAATGGCGGCCTCCCAATCTCTGGCCTGGAGGAGCTGAGAGCTTGAGGTCCTACTCCTCAGTGCCCTCAGACATAAGCAGTCAATCCCTCCCATCTCCCTGGTCTCCAGCCACAACTCCGAGCTCACCCAGCCTGTGACCGAGTGTTTCTATTTCTGGCACACAGCCCCATTTGGATTCTTGAAACCCAGCAGATTCCTGCTGCACTGCTCCTTCCAGAGGAGGAAGGTGAGTCTCCCTGGATCTGCCACTGGTGGGGTCCCTGCTCAAAGAGCAGTGACCTGACTGTGCCTTGGATCACAGTTTAAGGTAACCTCGATCTGGAAGCTCATTCCTCAGCTCTGTCTCTGTAGTTGGCTTCCCTGCTCTGATGCCTGGCAGCTCTGCCACACTCAGACACCCCCAATCATTCTGTGACCCTGAGGGACCAGAGACCACACTGTCCCCATGAGGGTTCCACGCCCGCTTATCCCCTGGGGCAATGTTCCTCAGTGGAGCAGACTTCTAAAATTTCTGATTTTGTGCTCCACTCCTCCACTGCTTGACAGGAGCTGGCCCCTCCCCCCACAGTCTATCTTCCTGTCACTTTGGATTCACTTCTCTGCACATCCTACCTTTCAGAAAGTGGTCAATTTTCTGTTCTTAGAATTGCTGCTCTTCTTCTCTTCTATCTCCTGTTGAGTTTGTAGGTGTTTGGAATGGTTTGATACCTATCTAGCTGAACTTCTGGGATCTGATGTCATTTCAGTCTGCTACTCCTCTGCCATCTTCCCAAAGCCTGTGCCTTCGGATTTTCTTAATAACTCTTTTCTCTACCTTACTTTATCATAAGAAATATTGTATATAATACCTGTGACACATAAAATATGGATTAATGGACTGTTTATGTTCTCCTATGGCTTCTGGTCAATAGTAAACTGTTAGTAAAGTTTCAAGGGAAACAAAAGTCAGATATAGATTTTTTTTGATGGTGCCAAGGGTCAGTGTCCCTAACCTCCACAGGGTTCAAGGGTCAAGTATATTGTGTGCTGGAGCTGGAGGGGAGGGGGTGTCCCAGGATTGTGCGACTGCAAGGAGGTCCCACTGGGCCTTCACAGGGCTGTGGTACCTGAGTGTCTGTGCTCAGGCCCGCATGCATGTTTTTCATTGCCATCTGAATACAGTCCCTGGTTCTTTTCAGTTTTGTTTGGTTTTCCTTAGTAGCTATTGTGTCTTTGGGGCTGGGGGGATCGTGGCCACATCCTCATCATTGTTTCCTGATCACCTATCAACTTCTGCAGTCATCTGTACATCTGTATTTTCCCTTCTAGTTTTGCTACCACTTGTGGTCCTGCTGCAGCAGAAACTATTCATGGACAGGGAGTGCTGGAAACGTTGCCTCAGGATTAGGGAAGTTCCACTTGGCTGGAGTGTACAGGGAAAAAAAAAATCAGGTCAGAGGGCATTTGGAGGTCATTATCAGCTGCCACATAGAACAGATGTTTCAGTGTTCTGCTGTTGAGCTGTCCTGTATCTGGTTCTTTGAGTGTTTCCAACCAAGCCAGTTTCTACCTTCCTGCTAACAACCACTACTCCAGAGTTACATGGGCAGCCATATGATCTCTTTGTCTAGTCCCATCCTGCTCTCAATCTTATCTAGTAGAATTCTAACCCTAGACTCTCTGTACCTGTTGTCCTTGATAAGGACCATTGGTGGATGGTGTTCTCAGCTTTTCACCTTTGGCTTTTCCACCTGACCCCTGACCTGGTTTGTTCTTCCACTTCTTTGCCATTCTGGAAACTCCAGGTAGCCCCATCTGTTTACCTGACCTCCCCCACCACCACCGCTCCTCCCCCTCCCTGCAAGTTCTGCACGAGAGAGGCCTGTGTGCTACCTGGTTGAATCCTCTGTCCTGCTGAAACCCTCCACCCCCCAGGAATTTGTTCACAGGCGCCCGTGTATGTCTTCTGACAAATTACACTCACAGCTGGCCCTGGTGTTCTAAAATTCCCATGGCAGGCATCCTAACTTGATCTAAGCTGTGACCTTTATCTCACACGTGTAAAAAGAATCTGTAAGAACCCATGGCTTGTGAAAGCAGCCTAATGTCTTCACCATCATTTTTCAAATACCACTAATTGCCTTATACTTTCAACTTCAACACAAAACATTACTCAGACATCTATTGAAATAGGTGAGTAGAGACTACCACCTTGGAATCACTTGCACACCCACTGTATCGTAAGTGATTAAGTTGCTGTTCTCCCTCTGGCTTTCTGATCATCTGGGTCTCAGGAGTGCTGGGATGGGAGCACATGCTGGGCTTCCTGCATACCTGCCTCCTCTCCCTCTGGATACTGTCACCTAAATTATACCAGCCGGCTCCCTCCTTGAGACTTGAAAGAGTCTAAGTCTGATGAAAAAGAAACATTTAGCCAAAGCAGGCATGACTCTCCTGCTCTCTATGAGGCTAGGAACCAAGCCATCACATGATCGATCTCTCCCCATATGTGGGGTCAGAAGGGAAGTTATGACTCTGAGAGGTTAGCTCTTTCCCATGGGATGCAAGAGGAAGCAGCAATTCCAAGGGTGTCATTCGGGGGGTTTGGCGTTTGTCTGTTTTTCTCAGAAGTGTTGAGGAACACATAAGTTCATGCCTTTATCACTGGAGGGGACCTGAGGGAAATAGGACTAGAATGGCATGGGAAATAAATAACATTTTAAAAGATCCAGATTCATTGAAGAAACCCCAGTGTCTTTTGCCAGAAGAACATGGGTATTATACATGTGTGTTGTTGAACAAATGCATTTGTATGCTAGGAGTTGTGGCATTCCCTTCTCGTTTGGGTCACTGAGGGAATGGTGACAGCATGGTGCATTGAGGCTGCATGGAAAGAACACTGGGCTGAGGTCAAGGACACCTGGGTTCTGTCTCATGAGGACAGAAGGCTGGGCTGACCTCTGTAGGAGGGGCTGCCCTGGAGGCAGACTGAGCCCCAGTGGCCAGATAGTGCCCAGAGCAATGAGCTGATCAGGGCCAATGGTGCTGCACTCACTTGAAGATTAGCCCCATTCAGGGGCCCCTGGGTGGCTTAGTCGATTCAGCATCTGCCTTCAACTTGAGTCATGGTCCTGGTGTCCTGGGATGGAGCCCCACATCAGGCTTTCTGCTCAGCGAGGAGCCTGCTTCTCCGTCTCCCTCTGCTCCTCCCCCTGCCTGTGCTCTCTTTCTCCCTCTGTATCAAATAAATAAGTAAAATCTTAAAAAAAAAAAAAAAAAGATATGTCCCATTCAGACAGAAACACTGGTAACAAGTGTGACAGATGGGACTCAATCTGGTCTGTTCCACGGAACCCCCTGTTTCTTCTAGGACATGCTTTCTCAGGGAATATCCAACCTATGTCCACACAGAGCAGGGTTTTGACCCTCATTCTATATCCTGAGGGGGTGGGGGTGGGGTGGGAAATGCTTCCAGGGCCACCCTTGCCTGTGCTCACCAACTGTGTTAATGCCCACCAGAATCTTTGAGTTCCCTACTGAGATGTATCAGTGTCCCTCCCTGATCCGGCAGGGTGTGCCTGGAGGCTAATTCCTCAGGGGTCTGGAGTTACTGCTGTTTTAGAAGAAATTGTGTTTTGCAACTTACAGGAGAGATTTAATACTTTATAGATAATAGCCAGTGGTAATTGTTAACAATATTTATAGCATCATGCATGGAAATGCGTATAAAGCCTAATAAAACTTGCCCCAGGCTCCTCTGAAGTTTACAGTCCGCTTCCAGAGCACAGAGGACTGGACAAGGGCCTTTGTGGATCTCAACTGAGATTGTGGGGAAAACAGATAAAAGTTTGATCAAGTGTGGATTTAAAATTTGGAGATACTTGGTTTGCGAGCTCCTCTCACAGCTCTTTAATTTTGCCTGAGCTTTAAGTGACACTCTATTACCAGCCCACAGGCAGTTTTGCAAGCAGCTACTCCTGTCTGACTCATATTTCTCACACGCATTTCCTATTTACCCTGTGCAGAAAAGAGGTTGAGTTTGTTATGGTAATTGGGTTGCCGAAAGTCAATTAAACCCACAGGTCTGACTCTTAGCTGATCTCGCCCTTCTGAATACCTGTAACCTAAGAAGACCCAGAGCCAGAGAGGCTGGAAATGACTGTTTCTTCACTATCAGACTCTGAGGCCTTACCGAGCTCCACAATGGCCTGCACCCTGAGCTGGGCCAGCCTTTGGGATTGGGCTGTGTGAAGGACGACTCCCACCTAACTTACCCCATTTCTAAGTGCCCTGAGGGACAACCTGGGGCAGTTCCAACAATCGAACACATTTCTTGGAGTTAGAAGAACTGGCTTTGAGTAGTAGTAAGCGTACCATATAACTGGCTAAAATAACTAGCTGAGTGACTGAGCAAATCATTTCACCTTCAGCAACTGAGTCTGGCATTTATAAAATGAAGGCTGGGGACTCAGTATCCAGTAGATGATAAACTTCTATTATGATAAGAAACATGAATTTTATATAAGCTAAGATATAAGTCTTAAGAAGAAAAGTCTAGACCTGGTTCATCTGGAACTCATATTTCTCAAATGATGAAATTAAATCAGTCTTGGAGTTAAAAATAAGGTGTTTAACTGATAGAGAAACCTTTTCAGATTTCCTTAATAATGGGTCATATACACACTCAACAAAAACCTCCGTTTTTTTTAAAAGTTAGAATAAAATTTGGTATTGGATGGAAAAGTTTACATTATACAAAAATTTCTTTAGGGTAGCACCTGATATTCCCTACTAATGACAGTTTTCTGAAATATTATTGTAATTGACTTGCTGTCTACATGTGGGCTTAAACTTACTCCTTTAGTACATAGGCTCAAGGAGAGTGCAAGATCTTTTACTTCTTTTTCAGACACAGCAACACCAAATTCAGTACTCTAAATATAGTCCACATTCAGTAAGAATTTAATTATTGACTGAATCTAGGCTGTCGGGGGGAAAAGGACATTGCTCCTTGTTTGGACATGCCTCTCTGATTAAATGCCACTTTTGCCTTTCTAGCTAATCAGTCAGTTACTAAGTGTGGTGCACATTTGACCTTCTCCCTAAGAGAAGGTCAGTGGCTGAAAATGAGACCCAGCACCATCATATTAGAAGGATTTTCATGTGTACTCCATTAAGGAGATTAAATGTCCAGGTGCCTCCCATGATTCCCCTTAGAACTTGTTCTTCCAGTCTCAACAGTTCAAGAGTAGCACCAACACATTCATTGTCACTTCCCTATGATGTTTGCAAAAGGTTCATCTTATATTAGGGTCCTTCAGAGAAACAGAACCAATAGGGGGTATATACATAGAAAGATTTATTTTTAAGAATTGGCTCACTGCAGACCTGTACCCCTGGGGATAAAAATACATTATATGTTTATAAAAAAATTAAAAAGTTTTAAAAAATTAAAAAAAAAAACATAAAAAAAAAAAAGAATTGGCTCACTGATTGTGGGGGCTGGTAAATTCAAAATTTGCAAGGTGGACCATATAGCCCAGGGAGGCGTTGCAGCTCAAGTCTGGAGGTAAATTCTTTCTTCCTCAGGTGACCTAAGTCTTTTCTCTTAAGACCTTCAACTGATTAGATGAGGCTCACCCACATTCTAGAGAGTAATGTTTCCCTTAAAGTGTATGGATTTAATTAATTAAATATTAATCACATCTTTAAAAAAAAAAGAACTTTTCACAACAACACCTAGATTGGTGTTTGACCAAATATCTGAGCTCCAAAGCCAAGCTAAACCGACACACACAAATTAACCATCACACACATGAAAGCAGAAGAAAGGATTTGGGCCCCTTGCAGTTATTTTTTAAAAGTTCACTAATTTCTTTCATTATTTAAGATAGTTCACAAATAATGAATAGTTCTTATGTTGGTGCCTTTTTTTTTTTAATTTTAGAAGGAAAAATTTTTTTCAGGTCTTTTGTTGCTTCTTTCTACTGAATCCTACTTCAAATTTTGTTCACAGCCGCCATAATTATCATACACGAGTGCTCAGGATACATGGAAGAAAAAGCGTGATTTACAACTCTCAGGAGTTATAGTCTGAGAAGAGAAGAGTGTACAGACTATTGCCAGCTAGCTACTTGCTGCTCTGAGTTACCCAAGGGTAGAAGAGGAAGGAAGAGTTTAATAAGTACATTCACATGTTGGTGGTACTCGCATATCTAAGTCCTGTTGGTCTTCTCTCATGCCTCCTCCCTGTATAATGGTTCAAAATTGGATTTCCCCTGGAGCTGAGTTTGAGGGCATGTGACCCAAAAAGTTTTGTAAACTCATTCATTTCTCATTTCTCTAGGACACATTCAACTAAATAAATTTATTCTCTCAGTAGAACTTGTTGTCTGAAGAAAGGACATTACCTTGGTGCCAGTTTCTCTTCACTACCACTTGCAACTTTAATTTTCACTCCCAACTTTATGTTAATTAAGCTCAATTTCTTTTTGATTGTGTTAAAATACACGGAACACCTTTTCAAACTATATGGTTCACTCATATTTCGCATCCACGCCAGGGACTCTTTTCATCTTGTAAATCTGAAACTCAGTCTCAAGAAATAACTCTCCAGTCTCCTTTCCCCCAGTCCCCTTCCCTATCCAGCCTCCTCCCTTCTCTCAGTCTCAGCTCCCTTCTGTCTTTAAGATTTTGACCACTCCATCATCTAAGTGGAATAAAATAATATTTCTCTTTTTGTGACTGTAATTAAACTCCAAATTTTGAAATAAGCTGTAGAAGGACATGTGGAGTCAATGAGGCCATGTCTGGGGCTAGAGGGGATGATGTACAGGCCTAGGTCACTGAGTCCGAGGCAAATTTCCTTTCCCCACAGGGGCACTGGGATTTTGATGATGCAGCTCAGAGCCAGTAGGGAGTTAAATAAGCCCAGATATTGAATGAGCCTTTATTCTCCAGGCTCTACCCAGAGCCACTGCCAACAAGGAAGTGTTCTAGAGACTGGCATGCTAGCAAACACATCCTGGAACTATGAGCACCTGAGAGTGGTTTGGGCAGGCTTCCGTTGGCCTCACTGACATCACTGGGAGGGCAGGGACAGAGAGGCTGAAGGGGCATATGGGCTCATGGATGGAGACCAGAACCTTTCAGAGATGTCAGGTCTAGACCACAGATGGCACCTTTGTTTCCCTAGCTCTGTGTTGTAGACCCCTCCAAGAGATTGAAGAAAGCTATCATCCCTTCCATTTCTCTTTTCATATTTTTCGTTGCTCCGAGGTACACATCCTATTTATGGTCTGTGGCCACAACACAAAGGTTAAGAAATTCTGCATTCTGCTCAAAGTGTGGAAGGCTCTGGGTTTTAGATGGTGCCAGACATGTCTATAATTGCTTTCTGAGGTTTTGGGGGGAAGCAAACAGAGCCAAAGCTTCTCAGTCCTCCTCGTCGTGTGCTTAAAATGCCAGTGTACTATTAGATCCTAGAACGGCTCCATATGAGAATTCCAGGGAAAATGGAATTATTAAAAGCAGAGCCTGAGGCATATAGCATTTAATAAAGCTACAGAACAGCCTCAGATTCTGCAAGTAGGGGGAAAAATGGTTAGTATAAGACTTATGCTCTGGTTTTTTCCTAAATGATTTTCACACATTCTTTACACATTATGGAATTAAATGTTGATTATTCCATTTAGATGACTTGTGCACATTAACCATCCATTTGACATGTGATTCCAGGGCCAATACATTGTGCTATTTCTGTTGTTGCATTTTTGTTTTTTGTCTACATTTTGTTATCCCAGCTCTTCAGAGGAATTGCATTAGCTCACATCATTAAAAAAAATTACTGAAATTAAGACATGTCATATTCTATACTGGGCAAATAAATGCACATTCAGTTCCATTTCTCCCCATGGGCCCATCTCAGGGGAATCATAATTAGGGAGATGCTTCAGGAGCTTTGAATCAGAACAAGGAGTCTTAGTGGGATGCAGATGTCTGCTAATGCTAGTGTATGGCAGCTTGAGACACCTGTTCACAGGGGACGGAGGTGAGTCTGGGCCCCAGACAGGACCTGGAGCAGACATATCCCTACCTCGTCTAGCGGGGTAGGCTGGGCACCACTAGGTGCAGTTTCAAGGTAAATTTAAAATACATTTGTTCTGCAAATATCTGAAGCACTGTGAACAATCTTACGCATCGAGATTCTTCAGCAGCCGCACCCAGCAGGACTAAAGGTTGCTATGTGAGTACCTCTCACTGGTCTGTGATTAATTCATCCCAAATGCTCTTGATGCTGGTGCAGGAGGGAGCAGCATCTCATTAGGCTTCAGGGAAATGGCACAGGGTTATCCTATCAGGTAGGTCTAAACTGTACGAAGGAGATAAAGATGAAGTGGGAGATACTGAGATGGGAGAAAGTAGAATGAGAAAAGGTAAGAAGGTTAGAAGCGGGAAAGGGGAGAAGAAATATTTTGTAGAAGGACCCGTTTTCGTGGGAGGTAGAAATCTCCTTTAAAAACTGCTCCAGAAATTGCGATTCCCTCCCAGCAGCTCCGGCTCCCATCAGTATGAGCTGAAGAACAAAGTACCATCCTAATCCCAGGTTGATCTAATATGAATGCCTTAGGTAAGTTGCTACTTTTCCGTGTATTTTTCAATGTATCTCAAGATAACTAAAACTTGGGAAGTGGAATGAAAGTAGAGGCATGACTGGCCATGATGGTGTCTGGCCAAACTGCCCGTTGCCTTTCTCAGCTGTGTCCCTCTTCTCTGTCTTTCTTTGCCTTGAAGTATTGGCACCCCCCTATTTAGCTGTAGGGACAACCTCCAAAGCAAACCAAACACTAACCAATGAAACACACCAAAATTGCTGGGAACATAGAATGCCAGAAAACTCATCTATAAATTTCTTTGGGTTTAGGCTTTATTGTCAAGAGACTAGGAAACTAGTAACTGTGTGCTAGATTATCCATGGTGTGATTTGGGTTTTGTCCAAACTTGCTCAATAGGTATCATGTTCTCATTTTACAGATGTAAAAACATTTCAGAGTTCAACTGTAATGAACGTTGGAATGGTTTTGCAAACCCACGTCTCTGACTTGAACTTTCCATTAATTCCTAATACCAGTTACCAAGGCGGGGGAGTAGTCTTTGAAGAATCAATTGAGGGACATACAGTGCACGTATAATATGATTCATAGGTGGACTTACTGAGTAATATGACCTAGGGTCTAATGTTACTTCACCTTCCTGTGCATACATTTCCTCATCTGTAAAATTAGGTTAAGGTAACCTCACAACAACAAATAAAGCAACGGAACAGAATATGATTCACAGGGTGGACTTACTGAGTAATATGACCTAGGGTCTAATGTTACTTCACCTTCCTGTGCATACATTTCCTCATCTGTAAAATTAGGTTAAGGTAACCTCACAACAACAAATAAAGCAACGGAACAGAATAAACAATCCTTTCACCCAGGTCTGCTCACCAGATGACAAAGGGGGCACTGCAGAAGAGATCATCACTTCATTAAATGGGGCTCAGTTAACCGGGTAGAAATATGGGGAGGAAGCTTGGTCTCTACTTTACACTATGTCTCAAAGTCAATTTCAAGTGGGTTAAAATTTTTATAATAATAGGAGAACATCTTTATTTTTTTTAAGCAAAGATTTCTTAAGCAGAACAGGAAAAGTGTTACAAACAGGATAGAAGACACTATTAAGAGAGAGAATAGGTACCCTATTCTCTACCTTCTCTACCACAGTAGAGAAGAAAAAGATTTGTGCAAAACATAAGGATGACTCCAATCAAAATACAGAACACCTAAAAGTCAATTTGAAAAAACAGATTGTTATGATAATTAAATACATTAATACAGGTTTAGAGAAGAATTTGGCTCATGATATACGTTCACTTCCTATATGCTATTATTTTTATTATGAATCTGAACAAAGGTTCAGGACTGTCCTGTTTTGCATTTCTGTCTGTTGCCAGCCTGAGAGTCTCAGGTTTTGGTTTGACCAATATGGGAACCATAGTAATAAGGCACTAGAAAAGTAAATCTATAGACTAGGATTCAAAACATATGATTCGACAACCACGGAGAGGAATATTTATTTTCCCGGTGTTTCAGTATTTACTCACTGCTTTCTATTGCCATGTGCCGATGGGAAAGGTATAAAGTGAGCGGTAATGTTATAATCTAATTCAGCTCAAGGAGTAAAGCATGCTCCCCCTCCCCCACCCCTTCCATGGGCATCACAACCATCTCACAGACCTGTCATTCCTCCAAGCCTCACAAAGCCTCCCATCTAAAAATCCTGAGTTCAGGGTCTCTCCCCTGGGTCCTCATATGCAAGGCAGTCTGAACCTCCAGAGGGACCAGAGTTTCCCCATTACTTTGTATCTGATCTCTCTTAAGGCCTTCTGGAAGGTGGGACTTTGTCCCCACATCTACCAAAGGGCTTTCAGGACTCATTCTCTCACAGTCTCGCCGTCCCCATAAGCTGTACCCCTGTTATTGGTACCTACCCTCCACCTCAAGTTGACCTAAGTGACTTTCATTTTCATGTGGAAAATCCCTACCAGTGAGCTTTGTAATGGAACTTTGCAACTCCTCTTATCAAGAAGTAGATCTCTTTCCCTGTATCTTGAATCTTGGTTGATTTTGTGACTCACTTTGGATAGTCCAATGTGGCAGAATGGAGTGCCAATTCATGACTAGGCCTCAAGAGATCTTGCAGGCTCATGCTCTGTCTTAGAACTCTGCCATCACCATGTGAGCTAGCATGCTGAGTTCTGAAACGTGGTCCAGGCACACTTCCTGGATATAGAAAACCTCCTCCTCTACCCCAGATAACAGAAAACCAACTTTCTAAACTGTGAGTAAGACCATTCTAGATCTGTCAGCCCTTAGCTGACCCCAGATGCATGAGTGGGTTTAACCAGGCCTGGCCAGAAGAACCATCCAATTCACTTATAGACCTAGAGGTGATAATAAATCCTTGTTTTAAGATACTGAGTTTTAGGGCTATTTGTTACAAAGCAGTAGCTAACTGATACAGCCTGTGTCCCCTTTCAATTGCCATCTAGTCTTTTTCCTCTGAATTCCCACCGAACTACCTTTCCTGTCTCGCTTCCTTCCCATTCTCTTCTTTAGGCACCCCAGTCTTACTTCAACCCTAACGTTCACTCTCCTGTGGATATTTTTGCCAAGATGTCCATGACTGTCTTATTGCTAAATATAGTGGATAGTTGATGTAAATCTTACCAACTTTTTAAAGGCAGTTATTATCAGTGTCTCTCCTGCTTTGTCTTTTCTGCTTAGACATCTCACTTGTGACTCTTGGGCCTCTCCTTCTGGTTATCCTCAGCAGGATTCTCTTTGATTTCCAGCTCTCAAACATTGCTGTTACTTGAGAAGTGTATCTTAGGGTTCTACACTTCCTTATAATCCTGCCTGAAGATCGCATGCACTCATTTTCTTTCACAGAACTGTTACTTCTTTTATAATTTTGTTTCTAATAAAAAAATATTTTAAAGTACATTATTTAAAAACCACATGAGAATCACCCTGCTATTTTGCTCACCAAATTTAACTACATTATAGGTGGTTAAGAAGTGGCATATTTAATATAAGAAAACTGAATTTTTTCTTGGCTTGTTGAAATTAGGTACATCTTTAATCTTGTAGATTGTTTCTATCATATCTATATGGACAGATATTTTAGCATTTTGAAAATGTTGTGACAATGTCTTCCGACCTCCATTATTTTTGTGGAGAAGTTGGTTATTAATCATATTGTTGTTCTGTATGTAATGTGACATTTTTCTCCTATTGCTTTCAAGATTTTCCTGCCATTTTTGGCTTTCATCAGTTTGACTCTGTTGTGGCTGAGTGTTTTTCTTTGTATTTATCCCAGTAGAGATTGGTTTATTGGCTAAGTTACTGTGTGTGTTTTTTGTCTTTTGAGGGTTTTTTTGGCCTAATTTGAGATTACTACTTTATCTTCAAATATAGAATATTTTCATCACCTTTAAATCTTCTTCATATCCCCTTACAGTAATTATCCCCTTTCTATTAAATTCTCTATCTCATGTGTTCCAGATCTAAAAATATTGTCCCTTTCATTCTCAGAATCTACCAAAGCTAAGGCTTATGATATTGTGAAATAAGTGTTATATGGCAAAACCACCTCCAGTGTTTTACTAACATTTCTAATTTCTGCTTAGATTTTAGCTTTGGTATCCCTCAATATCTCATTAGCAGTGTAATCTTTCAAGAAATTTCTTCTACTCTTTTAAACAATTTCATTATTTCCAGCAAGCAAATTTGTCCAACCAGAGTAGCCCTTACTATTACCAGGAATAAAATTCTCTAATTTTAGAAAGGTTCAAATATTTTTTGATTTTTTTAAAAAAGAACATATATTTACTAAGGAACTCTCCTGGAAAGACTTGGATTCTTTCTAAAATGATGAGAATCTAGAGAATAAAAAAGCTCTTCCTATCAAAGGCTGTACAATGTTGTTTGAATTGGAAAAAAACCCAAAGATTTCCCATTATAGGAAGTGGAAACTAAAGAAAGGGTACAGAAAGTACTGGAAACCTACTCAAGACTTTTAATGTGCTCATGACTATGTTATATTTTATGCCTCAGGAAATCAAACTACATCATTCAATATCCTGTAGTAATTAATTTGGGAGGCTTTACTCAAAATAAAATAATGGAAAATGCATTTATTTTGGAAACTCACTTAAGCTTTATGTAAAACAGAAGGACCAGAGGAAGGGTAGGATTTGTACTGGAAAAGAATTTTGTGAGGGACTGTCATTCATTGGGAACTAACAGTTCTAGGAAAGTGCAGATAATGAACATATCACGGAAAAACTTTCCACCTCTTTGTGCCAACACTCTACTTAAAAATCATTTGCCAGAGCCTTTTGATACTGGAAATATAAATATTATCTATAGAGCTAAATTTCAAAGCTTCATTATCTTAAAATATATGTTTTTTTTTTCCTTCATCAAACAGATAAATCAGGCACAGAGATGAATTAAGATACTTGTCTCCTGACTTCCACTTCTTACACTGTGTTGCTTTTTTCACAGTGATGGATATTTATTAAAATCAATTCTAATATTCACACTAACAGACAAGCATGTACATGGGCTTTCAATTAGAATTTGGCCACACTGGCCAGTGGAAGGAAATGGCCACTCTCCTTCTTGTTCCTGGTGGATCAGTCCCATATAAAATGCCTCTTTATAGTCTCCATTGGAATGACACATGTCCCTCTGTCAGAAAGTAAATTATTTCTTTTTCAGGTGGGTGGAGTTAGTAAGTGCAAGTTTCTAAATGCCCATAACATAGATCTTTCCTCTTCTAATGTCTATTCTAAGAAAAAAAAATTCAATTTTTATTGCTATATTTCTAAAAATAGTCTTTGTCTCTAATTGATTCCAAGAAAGGCAGTACTGCAAACTCTGACCTCTTTAGTCCCTCTTTCTTCCTTTTAGTTCCTTCTTATGCTAGCATTTCTGTGACAGCTCCCGGCCCAAACCACTGTGGAAATCCAAGTCCCCAGGTTACAGTTAGTAATCATTTTATTTGGAGGTCAAAAAAAGGGGACCATTTTTATGAGAAGTTGAGGAAGACTTCATCAGATATAATGTTTAAACTAAGTCTTATAGGATATGTAGGAGTGTGCCATGCAGAGAAGAGATAGAGGAAACAGTAGGTATGAAGGCACAAAGTCAATACTGAGAACAAACCCTACCTAGTATGCTTGAGATTATTAAGCAGAATGGCTGGGGCAGAAGGTGGGAGGGAATGATGGAAGAGCATGAAGACTGGATTGTGAAGGGAATTCAAGGTTTATAAGGTTGGACCTCATCATGTAGGTAATGGGGAGTAGTACTTTGAAAATTATCTGATTTCTATCTTAGAATATTTCTGATGATTCTATGAAGTGTTAATTGACATGGCAACTAAAAACAGTAAAGAGAACACTTAAAGATAACAGAAGTTAGCACTTAGAAAAGGGGGCAGATTTGAGAGAAATTTCTGAGGTCTGATTGGGAGGACTCGATGATTTATGGAATGTGAAAGGAAAGTAAGAATTGAAAATAAATGTGCAAGATTGGTGACATGGTGATGCTGTTAACAGAGATGGGGACAACAGGAGTAAAGTGGGGTTCTGAAGGACTTGAGTTGTCATGGGAACTATGCCAGGTCATTTATGTATTAAGTAGTATACACGGAGGTTAAGATCTCTACCCTCCTCTCAAACCCTTGGCTTCTCCCCTTAAAAATAAGGAATGGACATTGGGGAGGGGAGGCGAACCATAAGAGACTATGTACTCTGAAAAACAACCTGAGGGTTTTGAAGGGTCAGGGGTGGGAGGTTGGGGCAACCTGAGGGTTTTGAAGGGTCAGGGGTGGGAGGTTGGGGGAACAGGTGGTGGGTAATGGGGAGGGCATGTTTTGCATGGAGCACTGGGTGTTGTGCAAAAAGAATGAATACTGTTACACTGAAAAAATAAATAAAATGAAAAAAAAAATAAGGAATGTGCAGGTTGCCTGGGTGCCTCAGTCAGTTAAGCATCCTGACTCTTGATTTTGGCTTGAATCATGAACTCAAGGTTTTGAGATGGAGTGTGGCGTCAGGCTCACACTGAGCGTGGAGCCTGCGTGGGATTCTCCCTCTCACTCTTCCCCTTCCACATTCTCTTTCTCTCTCTCTCTCTCTCAAATAAAAACAGAATAGGGGAAGTAAACTTGATTGATCACAGGTCACCAAAGTAGCTACATTTACCTCTATACAAGGGCAATGTTTATTAAAATATTAAAACGCCAGGTACATAGGAATTTCTAGATGCTGGAAAGTTCTCTCTCTCACACTCAGGCTGCAGAAGGGTCATTTCCTTTATTCTCTCTTTCTCCCTACAAGACACTGTAAAAATACTTAACAGCTTTATTGAGGTGTAATTGACATACAGTAAACTTCATCTATTTAAATTATAGAATTGTATAAGTCTTATAATATGTATATACCAATTTATTTTCTGCTTTCTCTTTCATTAGTTTCCATTCTGGTCTTTATTATTTCCTTTCTTCTACTTATTTTAGGTTTAATTTATTCTTCCTTTCTATTTTCTTAAGTTGGATATTTAAGTCATTCATTTGAGATTTTTTTCTGGTGATCATTTAGTGCTATGAATTTCCCCTTAAGCACTGTTTTAGTAGCATCCCACAAATTATGATACATTGTATATTTTTTCATTCAATTCAAAACACTTTCTAATTTCCTCTTCCTTTTCTTTTTTGGCCTATGGATCTAGATGTGTTTTATGCGGTTTGGAAATATTTTGAGATATCTCAAATTTGAGATTTTTTTCAAAATATATTTTTGTTACTGGATTATAATTTATAATCATTATAATTCATTGTGATAAAAGAATGTACTTTATATGATCTGGGTTCTTTTAAGTTTAATGGCACTTATTTTATGACTCAGAAGGTGTACTCTGCCCAATATATTGTGAACCTTGAGGTTTTCCAGTGTGGCTGGTGTGAGTGACAGGCCCTGTTCCTGGCCCAGCATTAGCACCTGGCATTTCTGCCTCAGATCCTTCCATTGGTTTTGTTTCCAGCTTTAGGTAGCTTCTTCCTCTGCAGTCATTATTACCTAGCTGAATACTCAAGTGGACCCATCCATATATTTTCCAAGTTCTCACTCTGTGAACTTCTCCTCAGAATTCTAGGAGAATTCTCCTCAGAATTCTAGTCATCTTGTCCTACCTGGACTCAGCTCATTCGCTCAACCAGGGAGTCTGCCAGTTTCACTTTTGTTCATCTTCTTTGCACTGTGGCTTGGAAATGATCTTAGAACAGTAGGCTGTGGCAGTCGCATGACTCACTTCATTTTCTTTCCTGCCTATGGGGACCACTGCTCTTCCTTGACTGATTTACAGTGTTCTGCAAACTCTTGTTTCCTATATATTGTCTGGTTTTGGTTGTTGTGGGAGGAATAAGGATAAATCTGTAAATAAGGATAAAACTGTTACTTCATCTTGGTTGGAAGCAAAAGTGTCCCTCTCTTTTTCTTTCTTCTTCCAAGAAGCTGCAACAGCAGGCATGTCAGAACCTCTTCCTACAAGGAAAGAGACCCTGCCATCTCCTACACATTCACTATTCTCACTCAGGTCAGCCGGGTCAGAAGCTACAGCCTTCCATACACACACATGTGAGGACAAGCCTGGCAATAGGAATTTGTATTTGTCCACTGTTACAGTTGTAACAGTCCAAAATCTAAATAGCTGATGACAGCAAACATTTCTTTTTTGCTTACATGACATGAGGGCTGCAGTTGGCTCCAGCTCTGCTGGGCTCAGCTAGCTTTGCTTCGTCCAACTGGGTTGTCTGGACTCATTTCAGTTCTATGCATCTTGCTATTCCAGAACCCAAGGTGAAGACATGATATTTCCTTGGTGAAGGTCCAGAGCAAGAGATCCAAGGCCAAAGCATGCAACACATTTAAAGCTTTTGCTCAGTCCTGGCCTACCTCACATCTGTACACATTCCGTAGACCAAAGCAAGTCAATACCAAAATCCAAAGTTAAATGTATGGGAAAGTAGACCTACCCACAGGAAGCATGGCATTGATAAGGAAAGAAAGAATAGTTGTGAACAATTATAATCTTCCCTAGCATTGAAGACTTGCTCTCTCTTACTGTAATTACCAAGTGTCCTAGCACTTGTACTGAGCACATCATAGTATTTCACAGATTAGGTTCAATTTAGCATTTATGTGACTCTTTTCTCTCTCTTCCCCTGGAAAATAAGCATCGTAAATGCAAAGATGGTTCCTGGTACATAGAAGTAGCTGTTGAGTGAATGAATGAATGAATGATTGAATGAATGTCTTTCTCTGCTTACTTACTAGCATAAAAAATATGCTAGATGGCACTTGGTTACAAACTGTTTAGGATGAGCTAACCTAGGGCCAAATGATGCCACATGGTCCAGCCATTCTTGGCAGAGAATTCAGCCCTGGCACTTGGCTCAAAGTATAGAAAATGATGTTGAGTTTTGCTTTCCTTTGCTATTGTTCTCTATACATATTCTTGTGGGCACAGGGTGCTGCAGTTGGGAACAACAGTCCCCCCAAAATGAAAGAGAAATACAGATTAAAACAAAAGTGAGGTTCCAGTTTTAGCCATCAGATGAGTAAAAATCAAATAATGGCTAGCACTTGATGATGGCAAGGAGATGAAAAAGCAGGCACACTCATATATGTCAGAGGAATATAGATTGGCACAGTCTTGAAGGAGGGCGCTTTGACATACTTATCAAAAGTACATTCTCTTTGTCCTTATAATTTTCCTTACAATTTTGCTCTGTGAATCTATTCTATGGACATACTCACACAAAAACTAATACTGTATACAAGGATATTCAATGAGGTTTTGGTCATAATAATAAAAGATTGGGAATATTTAAAGGCTCAGCAAAGATGGATTGATTAAATAAAATGAGCAGCTGTGAAGTTCTTGAAAATAAAGTAGCTCTTTATCTACTGATATGAGATGAATTCCATAATGCTACGTGATGAAGGGGGAGAGGAAGGCAGTCAGGGAGGCAGTGAAGAAGGGGAAACTCCACAGGGAAGTAGATGGTGTTCTCAAAACGAAGCAAATGTTTGAGTGTAGCTGAATTGAACATGTAGAAGGACCTAGAGGGAAATAAGCGAAAAATGTAAACAACAGAAACGTCCTGAGGGCCTTTGAACACCATGCTGAGATGTTTGCTGTGTGTCTTGAAGAAGGTGGAGGGCCGCTAAGGCATTTGAAGGAGGAGAATGAGTCCCAGGGAGTCCGGGACTCCATAGTACTGGGTGGGCAAAGACCGGAGATGAGGGAAAGGAGGGAGGCCAGCGTGGAAGCAATGACAGACTCATGGTGAAGAGAGCAAGGAGGAAGATGTGCCACATGCATGGCCAATTGGATCTGGGGAGTATGGGAGAAGAAAGAGCTGGGATGTTTCTCAGAGGCCAGACAAGGTCACTGACTGTGTGATTGCAACATTCACAGAGACACAGAGTAGAGGGATTCCTGGTTTGTGGTGAAGGTGGAGGGTCCTAAGAAGTAAATTTAATAGACTTGGCTTCTAACTTTCTATATGGGAACAAATTTGAGTATCATTCTAACATTGGTATAGGCACAATTATAGTCCATTTTGCTGCATTTGTCACTTTTTTTGTCACTATTTTTTTTAATAGTAAAGTATGTCATATACCACAGAAAAAATCTATACAAATTCCAATACTTATTTCTTGGAAGACTAGAGAGGAGATAATCACATAAAGGCAGCAGTTGGGTTTTTGTTTTTTTCCCATCGGAGGTTTGTTTTAAACAACTGAAAATAAGTTTGAGCAACAAATATGCAGAGTAGAATCAATTTAGAAAAATTCTAACCAAGCTGCAGATACGGATAAAACCATAGCATTCTTCATTAAAATGCAGGATAGGGAAAACAGCCAAATGATCAATTTAAGGTAGCACCAACTCATATGCTAAGGAGCAAATAACTGGAAAATTCCTTCAGTTTTTAAAAATGATGTCAAGAAACTGAGTATGGAGTTTAAGGGCAAATCTGAAGGATGGTGAAAATAATAGCCTCTGGTTGGTCTATTGCAAAGAGAAAAAGGGGAAGAAGTCTTTAATTTTTCTGTCTTCGCAATCTAAAGTCCTATTTGCTATTTAGAATTCCTACAAGGTAACTCTTGTTTCTTTTTGCTTCCAAGGAAGAAGGACATTTCCCATGTTTCCTCTTGACATGATAGTCGTCTTAGGTTTGTCATATTCCACGGCGATAGAATATTTAGAATGGGGATGTGCTAGGGGTGCCCGGGTGGCTTAGGATGCTCTCTCCCTCTGCCCCCTCCCAAATAAATAAAAATGAGAATTAGAGAAGCATGATATATCAATGAGTGAAAAGTATCACTCTCTCATCCATTTTGAGGTTCAGGACCTCCTCCCATGATCAGCAAAACAAAGGATAAAGTCAGAGAGAGTGCTGTCTAGCTAAGGATCCAAGAGGCTGAATTTAAGGATCTGAGAATTCTGGGGGAAAAAATGATGATTTACATTCTCATTTTAGCTAGTTAGGAAGTCAGTAGGGATGGAGATAATATAGGACATTCTGTTTCTCCATTCTCAAATGAAAAGCTCATAGGCTATATACGTGTATCTTAAAAAGTCTTCATTTTAAATTAAGACATAAAGAAATTTTTAGTATTTTATTAAGAACTATGCTGTTCAAGAATTTTAACAACAACAAAAAAAAATACTACCAAAATGTTGAAATATGTTAGATCATTTCTGTCATTCTCATTCATTTGAAACCTCACCTTTGCTAACTGCAAGAAATGCCCTAATTAAGTTTTTGATGACTGGCAATTTTAGTCTCAGTGTTCATCCTAAACAAAAAGTAAATAATACAATGAGAGAAAAAGAGTCGCCTGTGTATGTAACCTATATGCAACCTGTAAGAGAATTTTCAAAGCTGTAATAAGTCAAAAAGAATAAAAAAGGAAAAAAATAGGAAAATGATAGAGATTGGTAATTCAAAGAAGATGGCCAATAAACATGAAGAGATGCCCAGCTTTATTTAAAGATTTTATTTATTTATTGAGAGAGGAGGGGAGGGGCAGAGGGAAAGGAGCAAATGGAGAGGCTCAGAGAGGGAGGGAGAGGGACAAGCAGACTTTGCACAAGTTGATGAGGGGCTGGATCTCAGGACCCTGAGATCATGACCCAAGCTGAAACCACGAGCGGAGTGCTTAATGACTGAGCCACCCAGGTACCCCAAGATGCTAGGCTTTATTGAGGAGGAGGCTGGGCACCCACAGGTGATTCTGCTTGGCAGTTCTGGCTGAGAAGTGAAGGGACATCTAGATTATGCCAATTTTAGGAGAAAGTCTACTGTCTGATTTGGGATTTTTAGATGTTCAACTATTTATGCCTTTTTTCTCTGCAAAACTATAATTCAATGTCTTGTTGGGAATAGCAATGAAAAGGTAGATTAATGCTCTTGGTGTGCAAGATTTTCCCCCCTCCTGTACCTTTTTGCAAAATGTCACTAAAATAAGATGTTTCAGAATATTGTGTGTGTGTTTGTGATCATCAGAATAAGAATAGTCCCAAAACATTTCACACACATATTTATGGCATTTGGGTTTTTTTTAAAATGTGGAACTGATTTGATTTCCAGAAGCATTCATTATTTTTTATCATTTTATATAAATTAATATCTTTGAAAAATTCATTTAAACTAAAGTCACATCAGACGCTGAAATTTAGGAAATTTGAAATCCTGCTTTAATCAGGCTCTCAAGATTGCCAAGGATCCTTAGAGTCTTCTAGTTTTGTGTCTCCTCAATTGCTTATATACTTTAGACAATTACCCTAAGTGCCTGAGCAGTCGTGGCTGAACATTTCTGGTAGGACAATTATCTCCTTCCGAGGCAGCCCATTCTTTAGACAACACTGACTCCCACTGATGCAACTTGACCTGGGTGTCTTCTGTGGCTTCTGTCCTAATGACTCTTACTCTGACCTTGTGGAACCTTTGAGAATGGTTGTGTTATTATCTTAAAATAGTCGATATGTCCTTTTTCATTCTAGCTGCTTTCAGTAGCTTGCCCTATTTCCATGGCTCTTTCATCATTCTGTCCTCTAATTTTGAGCATGTCCTTGAGCCTGGGATGATGGAGAAAGGTGAAAACTAGCACATCTGTATTTTTCTTTTCTTTTTTTTTTTTTTTTTTAAGAGAGAGAGAGAGCATGTGTCCAGTGGTTGGGGGCAGAGGGAGAGGGAGAGAGAATCTTAAGGTATGGAACCTGACTCAGAGCTTGATCTGACGACCCTGAGAGCCTGACCTGAACTGAAATCAAGAGTCAGGACATTTAACCAACTGAGACACCCAGACACCCATCTAATTCTCTTTTGGTATTTTTTGATCCCCTTTATCCCTAGTAGTTAATTATTTCTGTAATGACTTTTATAAAGTGAATTCTAATATTTTTTTCAAATGTATTGAGTTCTTCCTATGCACCAGGAGCTAGGAACACAGAGATAAACAAGGCCTGCATTGCTCTTAAGCTCAGAAAAACAGTAAAGGATATAGGTGCTATGGTCCATGGAATAATGACCCCAACCATGCCTTTTCCCTGATCCCCAGAACCTGTGACTATTGCTTTACATGACAAAAGGGGCTTTGTAAATGTGGTTAAGGTTAAGGACCTCGAGAAGGGGAAAATATCTTGGGTCATCCAGGGGGACCCATTCTAATCACTTGAGTCCTTAAAGCAGAGAACTTTCCCAGCTGTACTCAGAGATCCAGAGAGAGAGCAGCATGAGAAGAATTCAACCTGCTGTTGTTAGCTTTGAAAACAGAGGAAGGGGCCACCAGCCAAGGATTATGGGTAATCTCTAGAAATTGGAAAAAATAAGGAAAGAGATTCTTCCCTAGATCCTCCAGAAGAAACTCAGCCCCACTGATACCATGATTTTAGCCCATTGGGCTTCTAACCTGTGGAACTATAGGATAATACATTTGTGATGATTATGTGACCACATGTGTGGTAATCTGTAAGAGCAGCAAAAGCAAATTAATGCAGGTGCTCTAAGTGCAAGGCAGATCAGACTGCAGTCAGGAGGAAGGTCAGAATGGAGGTGTAAGTCAAGGGCTTTGGGCACTCAATATTGAGTGTAGCCCAGCTGATTAAAGATGAGCAAGGAGTGCAAAGGAGACCTGCCAATTGTCCTTGAAGTGATAGAAGTTGGTCAGTCATGAAAGGGGAGAAAGACATTTCAGGCAATGGGATAAACACCCAAGTCAACATTACAACATGTTTGCGTATCAATTTTCTAACTGGGCGAAGTTGTGAAGTGCTTGGAGAAGGAATGTAAATACTTCTGCTTCTGACAAAAGAGCAGGCTGGACATTCTAAAGGGTCTTTCTACTTTCCAACACCCATATAGTGACTAATACCTGCCTTTTGTTTTTTAATTTTATTTATTTATTTGACAGAGAGAAATCACAAGTAGGCAGAGAGGTAGGCAGAGATTGAGAGGGTGGAAGCAGGCTCCCCGCTGAGCAGAGAGGCCCATGCGGGGCTCTATCCCAGGACCCTGAGTTCATGACCTGAGTTGAAGGCAGAGGTTTAACCCATTGAGCCACCCAGGTGCCCTAATACATGCCTTTTAATGCACTGCTGAGCTTCCAGGAAATAAAGAATATACCCAAAACCCTCCATCCCACAACAAAGAAATATGTTAATGGCCATCCAGGAGCTCAGGATGGCTCAGAGCCACTTTCATGCTGAGGACAGCTAAAAAAGATGAAGGAATAAACACCACCTAAAATAACCACAGTGCTAATAGGATCGTAAGGAATTATTGCATGCAGATGGTAATCCAGAGGCATATACCCAGTACCCAGAGGAGTTTCTTCTGTCCTGGGGGAGTTTCCTACCCAACAAAGGGGCTTAAGAGGCTGAGCAGCATAAACAAGAAAAAAAGTGTGCTAACCCCAAGAGAAAAGATGGGTAAATTTGACTGCATTAAAATTGAGAACTTCTGCTCTTTCAGACAAAAAAAAAAAGGTAAGATAAAAAGACCAATCCCAAAGATAGGAGGACACAAATAATAAACAAGGAATTCAATTTCAGAAATCTATAAGGAACACCAGAAATTCAATAAGAAAAAGACAAACAATCCAATAGAAAAATCTTCTCCAGGGGTGCCTGGGTGGCTCAGTGGGTTAAGCCTCTGCCTTCGGCTCAGGTCATGATCTCAGGGTCCTGGGATCAAGCCCCACATGGGCCTCTCTGCTCAGTATGAGGTCTGCTTTCCCCTCTCTCTCTCTGCCTGACTCTCTGTCTATTTGTGATCTCTGTCTGTCAAATAAATAAATAAAATCTTAAAAAAAAAAGAAAAATCTTCTCCAAATACCAATAGACACTTCACAGAAGCCTTAGTATAGATAGTAAACAAATATGCTAAGATGCCTCCAGAGAAAGTCAGGTTAAAATAAAATACCATTTTATACCCACTATTAGCAAAATGAAGAAGTCTGACAATACTAAGTGTTGACAAGAATATCAAATAATGGAAACTCTTTTATACATCTGGTGGGACTTTGAAATGAACTGGTTTAAACAGTCTGGGAAAAAATTGGTATAATATACTAGTTTTGAATGCTTATATGCCCTGCAACCCTAAAATTCCATCTTAGGGTATATATTCTGGACAAACACTAGTATACATGCACCCAAATCTATCTAAGAGCATTTACAGCAACACTGATGGACCGGGGGGGGGGGGGGCGGGAAATTAAATAAGAAACAATTTAATCATAGACAAGGAAATGGTTAAATATGTTGTGATATAGTCACTCGAATATGATACAACTTTGAAAGTAAATGGACGTGTGAATTATAATGTAATGACACACCAAGTTGCAAAGAATTTCACGAAACAAATTTTCTAAAGTTCAAAAAAAGTTAAATGATGTAAGTTATTTAGGAATACATTTAGATATGGTAGAACACATGGATTAATGATAACATTGAATGATAATAGCAAGTTGCAGAAGACTAGAATATGACCCCATTTTTACAAAGGTCTAAAATAAGCAAAACTATGTATTGTGGAGAGCAACATAGAGATATATGTAATTTTCCATGTCAAATTATATATAAAAACCCAATAGCAAAGTGAAATGGTAAACACACAATTCAAGAAGGGTTATCCCTGGCAGTAAACAGGGAGCTAGGATTGGAAAAGTCCACACAGGAAACTTCAACAGAATTGATTGTGTTTGGTTCACTGTCACTGCGATATATTCACTGATGTTTAGTTTTATTATCATTTTGGTAACTCACAAGTATGTTGCATATATTCTTTTGTGGTACCAAATACTATCTAATAGAATCTTAATTAAGCCACACAAAATTGGTTTGTTCAGATGGCTGTTCTTCCAGCCCCCTCCTCCTTCAGTGCCCTGTTTTGTACTGTCAAACTTGAATGAGGGTCATAGGCCTGAAAGAAGAAAAAAGTGTGTTGAAGATGACATATACACAAATGCTATCTCAGCACAGCTCAGAGCTAATGATCTTTCCTGGCTCGATGTCCCATAATTGTTATAAAGTGACAGAGCCCATTCTCTGTTACACTGTTGGATTGTATTTCAATATGGTGGCTCATTCTCCGGTGGAAGTCTTGTCTTTAAAATACCCTGTTTAGGGCACCTGGGTGGCTCAGTGGGTTAAGCCTCTACCTTCAGCTCAGGTCATGATCTCAGGGTCCTGGGATTGAGCCCCGCATTGGGCTATCTGCTTGGCAGGGAGCCTGCTCCCCCCTTTCTCTCTGCCTGCCTCTCTGCCTACTTGAGATCTATCTCTCTCTCTCTGTCAAATAAATAAATAAAATATTTTTTAAAAAATACCCTGTTTAAGAGTGGATGTGGGCTTCAAGGAATGCCTGGCTATCAAGTGCCTTCTCATTCTGCCCCCTAACATTGAAAGTCTCACTTACATATTTTAAAGGAAGGGTGGAAAGAATTCCTATGTCTAAATTACAAGTTTTGTTTTTCATATGGAGTTCAAACACAACAAAGCCTTTGTTACCAAACATGTTGGAGGATCGGGGAGTAATAATTGTTAATAAATTTGAGTTAAGTAATTTTCGTTCAGATTGGTTTCTCTATCCCTTTCACAGCTAGCAGGGCAAAAATCTAACCACCCTCAGCACCTACCTCACTCCTATTCCAGTGCCTCTCATCTCCCAGAGTCACCATCGTGCTGGGATTCCTCCAAGTAGGATGTCTTTCTTATCTCGCCACCTGCTATGCACAGATATGCTCCCATCCCTTCTAATTCCCAAACTCAAATGCTTCCCTACCATCTCCTTTGCTACAGGCAGGGCTATAAGGGGGTGGGGCCTAAGGCCAGTGAGAGGGACTGGAGGTTGGCGGAGATGAGGAGGTTGGGACAGGACAAGAGTTTAATTCAACATAATGCATCAAATAAGAATTAATGGCCATCAGAACCACATCACAGGCTGTGATGTAGCTAGACCTTGTGCATTAAGATTACACATCCCCGACTCAAATCCCCCTGTTATGCCCCTTTTTAGGTGGGTAACTGTTCAGAAGTCCCTGAACTTCTCAGAACCTCAGCTTCTTTGCCGATAACAATAATTACTACCTATATCCTAGGGTAGTTATAAGGATGCAACTATGCTTATAAATTATAAGTACTCGGTATAGACTCAAATGTGGGGTTTTATTTGTATTGGGTGGATATGTTGAAATTATAGAGGTTCTTTCTAGGTTTGCTGATGGAGATGCAGCCTTGACTTATTAGGGGTTGGTTCACTTACTCATCCTTGAACGCAGATTTCTTGACATTCGTGTTCACTGTTGAATCTATTTCCTGAGCCATTACAGCCACTGAACCAAAAGCGGGCACAGGAGTTGACCTGTTTGTCATAATACCACCGAACCACGTATTCGCCACAGTTACCTGGCTTCAGGGCTTCCAAGCATCTAGGATCTAGAGTGAGAAAAGGATAGTGTGTTATTATAGGTTTCTCTTTCCCTGAAAAGATGAAAAGTGAGAGTTTCATGAAGTTTATTCCCCATGCACCCTAATGCGCCAAGTAAGAAAATGTGGTTCCAAGTTAAAACAGGTTCCCTGCTAGCTAAAATACTTCCTCCACCACCTGCCACGTCACCATTAAGTGCTCCTTTGAAAACATAAGTTTTTGATCTTCATGAAACCTTATTAAAAGTGGAGTTCTTGGGGTGCCTGAGTGACTCATTCGGTTAAGGGTCCAACTCTTGATTTCAGCTCAGGTCATGATCTCAGGGTGTGAGATGAAGCCCCGTGTTGGGCTCTATGCTCAGTGGGGAGCCAGCTTCAGATTCTCTCTCTCCCTCTCCCTCTGTCACTCTCCCCACTCTCCCTCTAAATTAAAAAAAAAAAAAATTCTTTAAAAAGAGTAGTTTCTATAGGACAACAAAAACATGAGCTTTTAATGTCTATTTATGAATAAATCTAAGAAACACTTCCACTGTAAAGAAAAATAACAAAAAGGAGAAGTACAATAATAAAGCCATTCATTAAATCCCTTTTTGTTTCGTGGTACTCCTTGTGCTTTGATTAGTATTCCTTACCGGAAGAAGTGATTCCAAGATGAAAAAAGCCACAAACACCAAATAGGTACTTGCTGCTTGAGACTTGTGTTCTGTGAGACAGTTTGTGTGCTGCAAGCTTCATTTCTCAAACAAAACAAGCCCTCTCTCCATCTCCCAGAATCGCTTCCCCAGACAGGGAGCAGATCTCAATTCCTTTATTTTCTAAAACTAACCTTCAAGCCCACTTCTCCTCTGAAGACTCCTTAGACCAAATGGGAAAGAGTAGACTTTCACTATCTCCACTCTTAAAAATAATAACTAAATAATGTATATTGTATAACTTGTCAAGCTAATCTCTGAGCTTCTTTTGGGCAAGGATCTTGTCTCTCTGGCATGTCTTTCAGACACTCTTTGTGTAATGATTAATTTCTATAGATAGTAACTCCACAGAAGATATGTTGAGGAGCAGGAATCTAGATTCTAGCTTTTTTCTCTTCCACAATCTAGAGGTCAAAAATTCAAATGTTTGTATGTGTCAAGGCCACGTGTAAGACAACAGGGAGTGGTAGGCTATGGGACATGAGAACACAAGCCTCTCTAAAGGCATTTACATTTTAAAAAACAATGAACATTATAAGAACTTTAAAATTTTTTATTGACCAAATTTGTTCTATAGCCAGTGTTTTAATTTGACATATAATAAAATGAAAAGTGTCTTTTGTCCTCCCTCTAGAGTCAAAACATGTTCCTTCTGAACGAGAGTTAAGAGCCCACCCTTTCAGGGCCTTGACATTGTAGACACACAGCAGCTGATTGGCAGGTGTCTCTTACCTTTGTGCACCAACTTTTCTGGCTGGAAGTCCAAGATGGGGCTTGGAATTCCGGTTTCCAGACCCTCTGCCCTATTCTCAGGGAGATCAGGCAATGGCCCCTTGGTGGTAGTGGCCTCAGGTGAAGGACTGGTGGTCTGGCTCTCAGCCCAGATAGGCTCTGGAGACTCGTTCTCTTTGTCCTGGGCTCCAGAGACCTATGGGGGAAAAAAAAATCACATTTTGTTTCTGGTGATATCAAGTCAGAAAAGGTAGTTTGCTTTGGGGAACATTTAAGGAAAAATTCAGCAGTGCTTCTTCTCCCCAAATCTCCAATGTTATTTCAATCAAAGCTCAGGAAATGACGCCCCTCTTCTATGTCATGCATTGCCGAGTACCCAAGTTATGGACCCTCACACTGCCTCACACCGATGCTTTTGTGCTGAGCCTTTCAGAGAGATCCACATGCAGGGCATGAGAAGTATGAGCTCAGGAGTAATCTTTTTTTCATAGTTACTGGCATGAGGAAGGGGAAATAACTATTAGCTTCTTTGACCCTTTTTTAAAAATAGCCTTTCCTTCTCCATTTATTAACACTAGAGAAATTAACAATATATTCCAAAATATCTACAACAAACTCTCAGTTGATTTTGAGCTTGGGAATGGGGGCAGCAGAGACAGCTGAAATAAAAACAGTAGCAATCACTTTTCATCTCATTCTACTATCTGGACTCCAGCAAATGTCAATGGTGCAGGATGCTTGGCTCCTAAGAAGTTCTAGAAATGTGTGTTAGCTAAGGAACAAAGGGATATAATTTCAAAAGCAAGTTTTCTGGACTCAAGTCTCCACGTTTTATCAAAATTTATGATACATAATGAGACAAGGAAAAAAAGGTATTTTGCTTCAAAAAAAAAAAAAAGGTCCTGTCAGTTATTTTTATCTACCATTGCCAGGGGCAAGGTCAATCTTTTCGGGGACCAATTAAGTTCTTTTACCTTTTTTCCCTTGGCCTCCAGCTACAGGGAATGGAATCAGTCGCTTATCTTGGTCTTGGCACAGGATGATGATTTATCCTTTCAAGACCCTCTTTTTTTTTTCCTTTTTGTTTAATTATTTAAATAGGCAAATCTGTGAACTATGTAAAGTCATTTTTGATGCCTTCTTGCCTGTAGTTCCTATCATCCTATCATCCTGTGACCAGAGCCAGCTGTCACCATGGTATTTTATGGTCCTAGTAAAATATATGGAACCATAATATATTAAATTAAAAAAATAAATAAAAACCCCAATACTACAGCATATTTTTCATTTAAAAAAAATGCACATAGGAAACAAATTGAGGTAAAACTACACTTGAATATCAACAATGATTATTTCTGGGATCTGCTAAGCTACGGTGCTTTTGATTCTCTCCACACACACACATGTGCATGCATGAGGAAGGGCTAATCAATTCTGTCACTCACGTGTGCAGATCTTTACAATGATTAAAGTACTACCAGGTAAATAAAAGTAAACATTTCTGTTGGTACTAGTCTGGTCATCAGCCTGAGAGAAAAGGCACTCAATTTAAATACAGTTCTGACTTTTCACTAGCCCCAAAACTCAACTTTTGGGACAAATGGAGGTAAAACTGGGCCACTTGGCTTTCTTCTTTCTTTGAGAATGATCTTGTGTGTACGTATATCGATTTGAATGTGAGCTTTTGTAATCATCATTGAACAAAAGAAGTTGAAGGCTAAAGGAAAGTTTTGTGAGTACTTCATTTCCTATAGGGGAATCTAAAGCTCCGAATGATTGAAGAACTTGCCCCGAATCATTGGTAAGCTAGTGGTGAAATTTGAGAAATGCCTGTTTCAAGAAAGAAATACAGTTTTTTTGGTGTTGTTTCATTTGCTTGCACATATTTTGTTAAGGAAAAAATAAGTTAAAAGCTTGACTAGGAGTAGTTTATCAAACATAAAAAAGCCAACAGCTATGAGGCTACAATTTAGGTACCCTGTCAGGTGAGAAGATTCCTTTGAGGAAGTGTACCAGACAGACAGACAATTTAGGTACCCTGTCAGGTGAGAAGATTCCTTTGAGGAAGTGTACCTTGAAGTGATTTCTTCAAGGAATTACTTTGGCCTTAAAACCATTACCTTGGGGCCCCTGAGTGGCTCAGTGGGTTAAAGCCTCTGCCTTCAGCTCAGGTCAGGATCTCAGGGTCCTGGGATTGAACCCCACATTGGCCTCCCTGCTTGGCAGGGAGCCTGCTCCCCCTCTCTCTGCCTGCCTCTCTGCCCACTTGTGATCTCTCTAAATAAAAAAATAAAACCTTAAAAAAAAATTGCCTTGTTCAAGCCTTAAGGCCTCATAAGCTATTCTTGACCTCTCGTAAGTTTAGGAGTGTGTGTTTGCTTTCTCAATCATGGCATTTGAGAATTTTGACTACTACTGCTCCCTCAGGTTTTAGCACAAGTGAAAATATTTTTTTTTTTTCATAAAGGAGAACAATTTTATCTTTTGGTTACATGAGATCTCAGATTATTTAACAAAGGTATAATTACCATGATTTGCCATTTTTATAATTTTCTTATTACAAAAACATTCATTGAAGGGAATTTAGAAAATTTGGACAAGCAACAAGAAGAAAATAAAAATCACAAGGGATCCCATCTCCCAGAAATAATCATTGTTGTTATTCAACTTCATCCATTTTACCTCAATTTGTTTCCTATGTGCATTTTTTAAAATGAAAAATATGCTGTAGTGTTGGGTTTTTATTTTTTTTTAATTTATTATATTATGGTTCCATATATTTTACTGTGACCATAAAATACCATGTAATTACATAACTATATTTAAATATACAACAACATTCATTTTAAACATTCAATTTCTTTGCTCTTTTTTTCCTGTTGGAAACCACTGTGCTGATGGCTGGACTGAGGAACACACATATTCGAGGCTTCTGTAAACATAGTCTTCTCCAGAAAAATCTTACAATTTCCACTCTCACCAGTTAAATGTCTTTTCTTAAAGGACCACTATTTATTAGCTATTTTGAATGCAAAGAGATAGTTACTAGTTTGATAGGTGAGAAACTCTTCAACGGTGGTACAAAGGCCATCCACAGTCTGTCTCCTACACACATGAACAACCTCGTGGCACCCCAGGTGATGACCTTTCATTTCTTCCTCTTTATTCTTCCTCAGGCCCTCTCCCTCTGGCCCTCAAAGTTACCATCCCCCCAGGGCAAGACTTTGCCCTGTAACCCAGTCAGTACTTATGCTCTCCTTCCAGTTAGTGCACAGCATGTCCTAAGGCTCCTCTGCTTGGCCTCCAATCATAGAGAAGTTAGCCTTTACTCTAACACTATTTGTCTATCATTTCCAGTTTCACACATGTTAACTATCACCTCCCTGATAAAAGAAGTTAAACTGTGTCACATTTTCCATTTTCATCTCTATCCTTTTTTTCCTTCCTTTCTGTCTTCTTTCTAAAAATCTTTATAGCATAAACCAGCAAATAGTAGCCACTAGATAAATTCAGACAGGGCTAGAGGGAGAGAGAAGGAAAGAGGGGGCTTTGTTTTTTTATTTTGTTTTTTTTAGTAGTTGCACAGTATGGCTGTGTCATTTATTTATTATTACTTTTTAAATACATTTTATTAACATCACAGGTCTGTGATTCAGCAGTCTTACACAATTCACAGCACTCACCACAACACATACCCGCCCCAATGTCCACCCTCCAGCCACCCCATCCCTTCCCCCCCCCCACCTCCAGCAACCCTCAGTTTATTTCCTGAGATTAAGAGTCTTGTATGGCTTGTAAGAGGGGAATTTGGATTGATTATTCCATTCCTTTAGGTTTTATGTCATCGTTTTAAAATAAAAAACTAGACCCTAACATGACTTCTGTCTCTAAAAGTGGGATCTAAGCAGTCTCAAACTTGACAGGCAGAACGCACACCACAGTCACTGCCTCTGAAGAGAAGAGAAGGGGGAGGAGGATCAGACTGAAGACACACAAACACGTACTTGAACTTTATCCCAGCGAGAGTGAGTGAACAAATGCGAATAGGATATTTCCTTTAAGAATGAGTATAGTATGACTGGACAACGCATAGAATTTTACTTGAACAGGATATTAGGAGAAAATACGGATGTACTCAAATGTTTTTGTTATTTTTCCTAATGTACTGTCATGGAGGCTTAATACCTAGTTAAAATATATGCCATTGTATTATATACAGGTTTTTTAAAGGTAATTCAGCCAAAATGGAATTATATATAGGAGAAATAATTCAATGAGGTTATTTTTAAGAGTAAAAAAATAAATGAAATGAAATGATGCTATCGACAAGAAATGAATAAACAGGAAAGCTTGTAGAAGAGTGAAATAGGACAAGAGTTTTGAGACCATATTATTAATATAGACAAGAAATGATCAGACCTCAGTCTCAGTAGAGGATGGATGAGGAGAAAAGAGTTGATGGCACGGATATAGAGATGATAAAAACAGACCAAAGACGACAATACCAACAAGTGTGGAAGATAAAATAACAATAGAACTACAGACGTGTTCCAGGTTTCTTGCCAGGTGCCTGGTGGGACTCTACCTCTACGGAAGACGGTCAGGAGAAGTTACATTGTGAACATATTTCATGTTGAATGCCTGCAAAACACTCAGAATAAGATCTGCATGATCAAAAATGTGAATCTGGGGTCCAGGAGAAAAGTCTGGACTAGGGAGGCAGATTGGAGAGTTGTTAACATAAGGAAGAGAAGAAGGCTAAGGGCCAATCTTAGAAAAGTAAAGAGTTTAATATTTAAGGAGTAAACAGAGAAAGTGAAACCCCAGAAACAAATGAGAAAGAATGCTAAGGTGGTTGGGAGGGGAACAAAGAGAAAGAAGACTCTCAAAACCAAAGAAAGGAGTGACATGGTGTTTGATGCAAAAGAGAAAATAAGGGGACAGCAATAAGGATGTGGCAATTAGGGTATTGTTGGTCATTCTTCCAGCAGAGTTTCAGTGACATATCAGAGGAAGTAGCCTGATGTTGGAGGTTTTCCCAAGTGAAGGGAACTGAGAAAGTTGAGGGGGAAGAAAGGAAAATGTGTGTGGTGTGTGTGTGTGTGTGTGTGTGTTTGACAAAGAGGCGGAGACTGCAGAGACTGGCCTATGGAATTGTTTTATTATAAAAAGATAGAGAAAGGATAGTAACAAGAGGGACATGAACTAAGAGAGGGTTAAAGGATCTTTTTAGATGGGAGAATCTGAAGCTTATTTACTAGCTATAGGGAAGGAGTCAGAAATATTGGCAGGAAAGGAAATATTGGCACGACAATGAAGCAAGGTCCGAGTTTTGGAAGAGGCAGAAGAGAATGGGCCTCAGAGCACAGGCAGGAGACTAAAAGTTACCACAACAGAACCGAGGATAGAGCCTATGGTCATATTTTAGGATGAAGGGACGCAAGGGACACATCCAGTTCCAGTATCAAGTCAGAACTTGTCCAGGGCTCTCATTTTTTAAAACCTTGCCAGCGGAACCCATTTCAGAAGTGGCCTTCTCTAGACCGATCTCGGGGTGAAGTAAGAATGAGTAAATACTGCAGGGAAAGAAAGGTGAGACATGGGAGAGCCAGCAAGAGTGAAAATAAGATAAAGACCTTGCAGCAGCAATATGATAATGACAGGAGGGGAGAAATGAGGCAGGTGGCATGGGGACCAGGGATAGGGTCTTACTAAATGAGAAGGGGGACATAGAGAGGGTGGGACGCCAGCAGTCAGCCCGCTGTGTTCGTTTCCTGTCATTTACATCAATAAGGTGTACATTTCCTCCATGGAAGTGAGCATTGGCCTACGTGTCCTGATAATAATACAGGCGAGGAGAAGATTCACAACTTCCCACTTCTTCCACCACCTTCTCCACCTGGTGCAGAGCTACCCACAGGGACCCGTCCCATACTCACTTTACTCTCCCCTTCACTGGCTTGTTGTAGAATCACTGCACAGAAATCCCACAACCTCCTTTCCACCAAGAGGAATATGTCTCTGAGGCCAATTATCTAAGTTGCTTGCAATCAAGGAACAAATTTTCATAATACAAAAAGAAGCTTTATGGAAAAGGTAGACAGGGCCTCTTTCTTTCCTATTCTTTCAACTGGAAAGAGAAATCTAGAATATTGTTATAAGAAACAAGTTCCAGTGAACAAACCACCTGTGTGCTGCCATGACTTTATTAATGTATTTAGAATGACAAAAAGTTATTTCAAGTAGGAAATTGATATGTTTATTTGCTTAATGGACCGTTAATGGATATAACCAATTAGTCTGACTAAATGGTGTTTACTTGATTCTATTGTCCCACTCCCATTTATATCTTAGAAATCTTAACCTAACTGGCTAAATCCAGAAAGAGAAGGATTTTTTTTAAAACAGTATAATTTATGCCTTTCACTGAGGAACATTTTCTCTTTTAGCCTAACATTTGGTATAGGACTCCTTGGGCCACTAAGTATTTACTGAGCATCTACGGTGTGAAAGATGAAACATATTTTAAGTCATGAGTGGGATACCAATTTAATTAGACACAGATCATGTTCTCAAGGAATTCAAATCCAGTAGGAGAGTTGAGGTATGTACATAAATTAGTAACAAGGTAGAATGTTACAAATCCCAAAGCAAGTACTACTGGTCCTGAGATTTCAGGAGAAGAACAGAGTAGAATGGATGTGCATGTTTAGCTTCCCAAGACTGGACTGAAAGAGTAATAGAGGAGGGGGTTATGAATTTAGTAGGAGTTATGAATTTAGTAGAAGTTGGGAAATCTGTCTGCTCTCTGTATTTCCCAACATACCCATGCACAGATGTTTAGTGAACCTCAAGCTCATCCACGATAAGCTAAAATGCTTAATATGTAAGTCCTTGGAGGTAGAAACCCATTGACTTAGATTTCACACAAAAGTATAAATAACTAGATTTTTCTCTAAGAACAGATTTCGTAGAAAGATGACGAAGAAGGAAGGCCAGCGCTAGATGCCATAAGGAGTGACAGAGGCAACAGAGAAAGGAAAGGGAGACACAGTAAGGGAAATAGGACTCCTAGGACTTCTGAGATGATTTGTTTTACAGTACTACCTAGGGTGGGCTTGGGGAAAAACTGAGAATTGAAAAGTTTGGAGAGATTCACTTAATGTGTTTGGAGACTATAATCATACTTCTAGATAAAGGTGTGTATGTAAGTATGTTTTTGTATTTGTGTGTCTACATTGTGGACACTCTGTCATACATATGACAGAGATAACTGTGACTATCAGTGCATATATGTTTGTTCAGACTAAAATCTGTCAGGAACACTCGCTGTTTAAAATTCAGTCTTGCCTTGGTGCTTCTGCAGAGAGAGCCGGGGTGAGAAGTTCCAGAGATGAGGGTTATCCAGGAAGCTCAAGTCTGTTGTAATCTTTGCTATCTCAGAGGCACCCGAGGAGACCTAGAGGGAGCTCAGTTTCTCTCTATGTGGCTCTTGGTGTTCTAAATCCAAACAATTTTGGATGTAGTTTTCTTATGCCCTCCCCTCCAAAGCACCTAGAATGCGCCATCTGTCATAATCTGTTAACATCGCTTGTCTCCCGGCGCTATCTAGCTTCATGTGTCATGATACCAGAGACAAGGCTTCTCCTCATGCTGTGTCATGAGCGCCATGGAGGTCCCTGGCACCCTCACTTTACCTGGTATAAACCAAACTCATTATTTTCCTTCAAAATAATGCCTCCCTGCCTCCTCTAATCTCCATCTCAGCAGATGGTGTTTCAGTTCACTCCAAATCTGAGTTAGAAACCCGGCTAGCTAACCTCTCCCTAACCTCCAACCCATCCCGTCAGGAAATCCTGTTCATTCTACCCCGGAAGTGGCTTCCAGTCCACACCTGCTTTTGACTACCCAGACTATTGCAAGACCTCACAGCTCAGCCCCAGTCTCCTGCCTTTCTCCTATTTATTCTTTGCCCTACTACAGGGTTAGGGCACAAACCTCCCACAAACCAAATATGACCATATGACCCTCGCTTTAGACACTCCTCTGCTTCCTCCCAGCTGCCGGGCCTACAGTTCGAGCCCCTTCACGCGGCCTGGGAAGCATGTATAGTTAGTCCGCAGACTGTCCGTGCAGCCGTAACGCTCACCACCCTGCCACACACACCTTAGGCTCCAGTGAGACTGAACTTTTCTTAATGCCTTGAAATGCCACCCCTTTTGGAATCCCCCTTTGCCTACATGTTCCTTCTGCTGGAAATACCCTTCTCCTTATTTTTGTCATGAGAAACTCCTACTTATTCTTAAAATTCAGCTCAATGCCACCTCTTCTGGAAAGACTTCCTCGACTCTGAAATTAATTGCAACATCTCTCGTGCTTCGTCCACCGCTCTGTTAAAGTTCTTAATAATCCTTGTGTGCATCCATCTTCCTGAGAGGCCGTGGACTTCTCCTGGACGGGGACTGTGTCCTAAGAACTACCCCCTAGTATACCAGTCAATGGTCAATACACAGTATGGAACGCACTGATTATAGGGAGAGTTCAGAGTCGAAGTGATACTTGTTGGATGGAACCTGAGTCTGCTCTTGTCTAGGAAATCTTCAGGAAGTGACGGGTCAAATAGGAGAGGGACAGAGGGATAAGTCACATAAGCAGGCAAGGACCCAGGAGCACTCCATACTCAGGAGGAAATAAACTGTGTACTTCATTGTCTGTAATTACTTTTAAATGCTCAGTGAGGACCAGGATTGGCAGACCCATGGGCCAAATCCAAGCTTTCATTTGTTTTTAGAAACAAGTTGTATCTGAATGTAGCCATGTTTGTTCAGGTAAGTGTTGGTTGTGGCTGCTTTTGTACTTCAAAGGCAGAGCTGAGTAATTGCAACAGAGATGAAATGACCTGCAAACCCCCCCACCCCCCTGCCAAAGAAAGAAGAAAGAAAGAAAATGTAGTACATGTCCCTTTCCAGAAAGAGTTTGCTGACCCATGATATAGACCATGTGGTGTGAATGTATATGTGAATTTCAATCTATAATCCAGGGCCACTCTGTTGCTCTAACTGGAATTAGTCAGTATTTAATCAAATAAAAATAATACTTTATTACCTTCTTTTGGACAGAATATCAAAATCCAGTGAGTCCTACAGTCTATTCCCTTAGGAATGGCAACCTAGGCCCAATGCCTGAGAGGTCCTGCATCCAACTACCCATCTGGAGGTTTCTCAGGGCCTTAGTCGAACTAGACAGTTAATTGAATCCTGATGCTAGAATATTATTGCTCTTGCTCATAAGGAATCTTTCATGTTCTTTCATAAAAGGACAGCACAGGAACTTCACTGAGCTTACAGAATAAGGCCATGACTCCTTGTGTGCCTGCTTGCCAGAGGATTTCCATATGCATGGTAGAGATTAGTCTAGACCTACTTGGGTTGTAACTTGGTGGGGAAGAGACCACAGCATTCCCTTCCCAGGAATTACGGGAAGTTTTCCAAGTTTCACCTGAAAGAACCTAATACTTGTTGCCCTTGACCTGAGGTCGGTGCCCAGAAGCTTGCTATGGGGACAGTCACATTCGTCTCGATGCCTTTGGGAGGTAGTTTCCTCACGCACGTGTGCTTGAGGAGCTCTGAAATGGAGCAATCTACCTTGTACCATATGCATATGCAGAGCCTCCCACCCGGTCTCCACTCTGAGCACAGGAGGTGGAAGCTAAATGAGCAAGACCATGGCTCGGAACATGGAAAGTGGCAGGTTGAGCATGTGCACACTTTGCAGAAACTTGAGAGGGTGCGAAGTAGGGAGCATCGACCCAGATGGATGAGGGGGAGTTGTGACCTAGTAGGAAAGGATCTGTAGAATGTGGCCAAGGGAGTGATTCAAACAGTGTCGTGTTAATCCATTTTAGTGTACGTGATTTGTTCGGTGGTAGCCGGGGCATACTATAAAAAATATTATTTGCAATGTTCAATAAATAATTATAAAATATGGAAATATTGAAAAGTCTCATATTTGTGCTCACTAGCCCAATACTATTTCAGAACTAGAAATGTGAAGACACAAACACCACTATTTATAGTCAGGACTTGAAAATACACTCTTCTCAGTTTGTTCTTGACAGGGCAGGCCAAGATGGTCTTTGATGTTAGACAGAATACAAATTTTAAGCTCACAAATTAAACAAGACAGCTACTTACAGACTCCGAAATCTCTTTCTGAGGCTCTGAAGTGGATTCATCAAGTTTTCCCCCTGATATCCCAAATCCAGGTTGAAGTGCCGGTGAACCCAAAACTTGAATGAGGTAGGAATCAAAATCCTCACACGTTTTTTTAAACAATTTTTTCTTCAGGGTGTCTTTTAAAAGAAAAATAGAAAAGGAGAATAGTAGGGGCAAAACCTGTTTAAAGAGATCTTCCATGTTCTTCTTAAGCATTTTCCCATCACTTGAGGTCAACTGCTCAGTGAACTAAGTTTTAAAGCGTTTTGGGGATCATCTAGAAGAGGCCATCTAAAATAATTCAATTGAATTTAATAATGTACAACAGCCTATGGAGGCAAAAGAACTACTTAAATCCTTGTTATCCAAAGTGTCCATTAACTGAACTACTCCATGGAAGGGGCAGGTCCCACCCAAGAGGAGAATAATGGGTCTTTGCCTCTGGTTCCAGAGGGAGCCAAAGGCCAACCAGTTCAAAAATATAACCCTCATTAGCTGGAATGAATTACTAACTCCTTTGGTTAAGATGATAAAGCTCTTTAATTATTAAAGTATAATGTCTCTGAAATGTGTAATATTTCTGGCCATTGCAACACGGTAACAGCCCAGTGACATAGGGTGTGTCTGATAAGTCTACCAGTCATCCTGCAGGGTGTGTTCAGCAAACGAAACCCCAGATTAGAAAGGCTTGGAGAAAAGGGAAATGGCAAGTGAGAAGGTTCTGGGTGGGGCATACTACTGTTCAGGCCAGAGGGGCTGGCAGCCAGCCTGGGTAGGCGGGGAGCAGCATGAGGGTAAGGAGAAGCTGTGCTAGGCCACGTCAGCCCCCACTCCCGGAGGGATGGACAAGGAAAGATGGAGCCAAATGGAAGCCTGCCAACACGTGAAGCATACATTTCACCTACTTCCCAAGCTCGCTGGATGTGGCCCCTGCCAGAATGAGTTCTCAGTTGCCAAAGAATTGGAATGTGTTTCACTGGGAAGCGATACTGAACACACTTCAATTACAGAGGAGTCAGTGTCTTAGAATGCCTCCCTGGGAAACATCAGCTCATATGACAGGGCAAAGTAGCAAAGGGAAGGTTAGTACTGACTGTAGATGAATATTCACAATGTGGAACTGTAAGATAAACTCCCAATGTCAACCTGTTTACTCTTCATTAGCCTCATATTTTGTAAGAGCAGCTAATAGAGAATAGAACAGAGATGGGAACAGAATAATCCCTATTACCTGTGTTTCTCCTCTCTTTAGATTACCATAACTTTTTTCCATTCATTATGTACTTCTTCTTTTTTTTTTTTTAAAGATTTATTTATTTATTTATTTATTTGACAGACAGAGTTCACAAGTAGGCAGAGAGGCAGGCAGAGAGAGAGGAGGAAGCAGGCTCCCTGCTGAGCAGAGAGCCCGATGCGGGGCTCGATCCCAGAACCCCGGGATCATGACCTGAGCCGAAGGCAGCGGCTTAACCCACTGAGCCACCCAGGCGCCCCTCATTATGTACTTCTTAATGCACTTTGATTCCATGGTTATTTTCTGCCTTGCTGCTGGCTTCCTGCACCTCTTATGCAGGTTAGGTCACTTTTTGAACTTTAACTAGGCTTAGCAATACCCTAGATCCTACACTTTCTTTTTAACCATGTCCTCAACCACAGATGGCCCGGTTAATCAGCTCCAAGGCCAACTCAGCACTTATTGCAAATGAATAAATACAAGAGATTGTACTCTTTAAACTGGATACATGCTGAACATTTTTTGCCTTCTGGAGTTTATGTGTTCAATTTAGTGTTGCCATAAGCCTCATTAGCCTCTTCCCAATTTCTATTTTTGGCCAAATAATCCAGTGAGGCAGTTCTTGGAAGAACAACATAAATTCCTTTCTGAGTCTTACCTTGCAGGGTAATGAAGTCATCAAACAGATAAACGTGCTCGCTATCTGGGTCGGTAGCGATGAGATTCATTTCTTTGTGGAACATTTCAAAGTTGGGATCATTTCTCTTCACTACCCCAATCACAAATATTTCCACATTGATGTCACTGGCTTTCTTCACCACTTCAGTCAGATTCTTTTCATCTCGGGTATCAGTCTGCCCATCAGTGATGACCAAGGCCACCTTCTTCACACCTGGCCTTGCGGCTTCAAACATGTGGTTGGCCTCGTGGAGGGCTAAGGCGGTGTAGGTGCCTTCCCCCAGGTACTGCATGTTGTCCACAGCCAGCTTGAAGTCATCCTTGTTGGAGAACTCAGTCAGACGAGCCACCTTCTCGACCTTATGGCTGTAGTTGATTATGCCGATGCGGGCCGTAGCGAGGTCCAGAGCAACCTGGTCAGACAGAGTCTTCACAAGACTTTTGATGATCTCAAAGTTCTCTGGCCCCACGCTTTCGGAGCTGTCAATCACAAACAGTAGTTCTAGAGGAGTCTCTTTGCATTTGGGTCCACACCCTGAAAGATGAATGTTGAGACAGAAACATTGCATGAATGAAAATCAGAGCGTCATAGATTGGTGTTAAATTGGTGTGAGAGGGGCAGCAAACCACCAGAGACCTGAATTGTTACCTTCCCTTTCTGGGAGTGTTAATAGCTAACAGCTACCCCCCTTCTGGTTTCTATATCTGACTTTTTAAAAAACAATATATTGCAAAAATACCCCCCCCACACACACGCACAAACCCACCAAAACACTGTAGAGGATAAAATAACAAACAACTATGTGCCAATTTCTCAGATTAGGAAAAATATATTTTTAGAAGGGTCAGCATCCCTATGTGTGCCTTCCTGAGTCCATGGCTCTCCCTGTCCCCAAAAGATAACCCTAGCCTCCATTTGCTCTTTATCCTTCCAGCATTTGTATTTAATCTGAATCTGAAAGCTAACCTTCTAGTCTTCTACATATCCTTATGTGAAAATTGATATTTGCTCATTAGAATGACCATGGGGTAAAGTGATGGATTGGAAATGGTTAATTGTGGGGAAAGGATGAGGGCCCATAACTATACAGAAGAATATACTATACAGCTGCCCCAAACTCTAGTTTGTGTGCCCAGTTGCTCACAACAATGATGAAGGTGGCTCAGTGAGGCCAGCAGTCCCTCCATACTATGACATCTCTTCAGGAGAATGAGCTCAGAATGCTGGTTAATAAACAACTTCTGTTTAAGGTTTACCATTCAAAGCAATCATTCAAGCTACCAGGAAATAAGACTTATCCAGGCTCCATGGCTTTATTGTTATCTTCATGTTGCCCAAAGGCCCTCCCTGAAAAAATCTTGAGGAAACTTTGTGCTATTTTCACCAGGCTTCCAGAACTCAGAAGCCACATCTAAACTGGCCTGTCACTGTGCAGAGTCCCAGATCGGTTCTTGAAGTCCAGAGGTCTTTTGGGGGACAAGCCAGTTCAGGGGTTCCCTGTATGGAAGAACAGTGACATATCTGCCATGGTTCTCTTATCGCCATTATTCTATTAATCTCTTGCCTTTGGGCTAATCTCTTTTTTCCCCTTTCTGCTAGCTCTATTTTAAGTCTAGCGGATTTAGCCACAAAAGCATTTAGATAGAACTATGAAGCCCAATGACCTCCTGGCTGTGTCTTCCTTTCTTTGAAATGCACTCTAGAAATTGTGCTCAAAACTCAATTCAGAAAGACTTCTTCTTTCAGGAGAAACACAGACATTATAATCACCAGCCAGGCTGGATTCAAATGCCAGTTAGGCCCCTGTGGTCATATTGCCTTTGTTGTTTTTTTCCTTCCCAAGCTCAGGTAAATGTCACTGAATACAAATGAGCTCTGTGCTCACAAAAGGCCTGGCTGCCCACAGACTCCAGGACTTGTGTCTTCACTCCTCCTAACCACCCTGGGAAGAGGACTTCTTTTCTTAAAATCAGGATTCCCACAACCCCTCTCTCCACATCTTTCAGTTTCCCATTGACTTTCCAAACGAGCTTCAGACTTTCTCATGAGCGCTCTCCCATGTATCTCTGGGTGACCGCATTTATCTCGACCAACACAGAACACAGTGGCTGTGGTATTTTGAAGCGATGGTTCTTTTCTTGACGGTCAAATCTTACCACATATTTCAAAAATAATTTTGATAATTTCTTCTCTCTGGAGGACAAAAGGAAAATGTATTATTTATATGACCGTAATATTTTTTCCTATCATTACAAAAGCTATGTCTTATTACAGTCAGGGTGGAGCCATTTGCTTTTATTCTTCGGCTGAGGAAAATAAAAGGCACAGAGGTTAAAAGGTGGCTAGAATGTATCATAACCGAAATATGTTTGAGTTATGAAATGTCAGAGCTCGGACTTCCAGGGTTCAAACTGTAGTTCCAGCATCTCTCAGCTGTGTGACCTTGGCATTAGATGATCTAATAGTATCTGTGTGTCAGGGCAGGGGTGCAGGCCAAATGAGGCTACGCACACAAAACTCTTAGGATAGGGTCCAACTCCATAAAGTACTACGTACAGAAGTGTGGGCAATACATGCCATTAGCTTAACCCACATTAACACAATTTAACCCACATGCGCTGAGCAACCAAGACAGGTACCAGGGCCAAAGGAGATTTCATTCAGGGCTGTATTCCCTCCTTTTCTCTACCTACGTCTAGTTTTGCAAGTCCCCTCCCCAGGTTCCTAATACTCTCACTTCAGCACTTCCCCGAGATGCCCCGGTGCTCCTGAATGCTCCTCCCTGGTCCTGCTGTCATCAGCTCTAGCAGAGACCCGGGGATGAGGTGGGCAGAGGAAGCCAATGTGCCAATGCCCCTGCCCTGAGCAGCCCGTTCACAAATAACCGGGATGGGACGTTGGAAAACTGAATTCTGTATTTGCCGAAGACAGGAAGCTGACCGGAATGATGAACTTAGTAGAAGCCCAGAAAAATCTCAACAGGAAGGAGGCAAAACTAAAGAAGATCTAAGAAGATAAAAGCTAGCAGTTGCAAAAGTAAAGTTTTAAAGAAAAAATATCCGTAATGATAGAATTAGGGTAAAGTGGCCGTTGCTGGTGATGTGCCTTAACAGAAGCATATACAGAAAATACTCAGGACATTTTAATTAAATTGTATTTTTTGTAAGCTGAGAAAAAGCCACTGATTCCAAGTGGCTACTTAAAGAGGACTCTCTCAGGGTGCCTGGCTTAATTGGTTAAGCGTCTGCCTTCAGCTCAGGTCATGATCCCAGGGTTATGGGATCAAGTCCCGCATTGGGCTCCTTGCTCAGTGAGGAGTTTCCTTCTTCCTCTCCCTTTGCCTCTCCTCTCTCTCTCTCTCTCTCTCATGCATCCTCTCTCTCTCTCTAATAAGTAAATAAAATCTTTTAAAAATTAAATAAAAATAAAAAGAACTCTCAAAACAATACAATTATATAAAAGGAGGAAGTCAACCCTCATCTTTTGGGGGGGAGCACCTTGTCACGTTTTCCACATTTAGAGAGGTATTTAATAAATCAGAAACTAGGATGTGTCTAGAAAGAGAAAATGTATATATTCATATATTTACATTATGTTTTTAGAAAGGAGAAAATACTAGACACCAAGTTTATGGTTATAGTTTTTCACTTAACCCTGTATCATAATGAATTTCCCATATGATTCAGTATTCTGAAAAACTTGATTACTGAAGTCAGATGCATGGCTGTTTTAAGGTTCTTGATGCAGTATTGCCAAAGTGACCTTCAGAAAGGTTGTAACTGACACCTCTAACAGCAGTGTATAAGAAAACCTCTTTTATTTTAGACACACAATGCTGGTTATTATTATTATATAATCTTTGCCATTTGATAGAACAAGATATCACATTGTTTTAAATTATACTTACGTAATTCTTAGTGAGGCTACATTTTATTTCACATGTACATTTCCAAGTTGTATCCTCTTGTGCAAATTCTTTGTATGTCCTTTGTCATTTTTTTCTGTTAAGATGTTTATCTTTCATTGACTTGTTAAGAATAATTTATATATCAAAGTTGTATTTAAATTCTTTTTAATGTGCTTTTATGGTCTAACCAGGTCTAAAACGCTTTAAGTACTCACATGTATCAATCTTTTCCTCCTCTTCTTTGCTTTTACTTGACTAAAATAGTTTTATTTTTCCCTCTCAGATTGCTCAATGACTACTTTGGCTATTTTTGCCAATGATGAAGGCATCAAATTTATACCTATCAGAAGAATCATAGTCTAGTAAGCAGTAGACAAATAAATACTTTTGTCAGGGCTATACTACTGGATCCGCGCCAAGGAACCACACTGGTCTTCTGGGAATTCCAGGTGCGGGAGCCTGAGAGTGGGGCCGTGGTCCGGGAAGGTGGATTATGAGCGGGTTGGGGAGGACAGAGCGGGAAAGGGAGGAGCATTCCAGGCAGGGCACAAAGTACACAAACACTGTGCCTTACAGTACTTGAAAAAACTTAGGACACAGGGTACGTGGCAGAGAGAATGACAGGAAATGTGGAAGACAGATGAACTTGAGAAGGTCTTTGTGTCATGTTGAAGAGTGTGAACTTTATCCTGGGTGGTGAGAAGAGGCATAGTCCCTAAGCCCAGAAGAGATCTGATCACACTTTTATTTTAAAATGATGATCATGGCAATGGAGGGGTTTGAGGTTTCTAAATAGTTCAGGGGGGAAAGTGACACCAGAAGGGAGTGGGGGCAGGGCGGGAGCTGATGAAGATCACTAGGCTCTGCTTGGGTGTCGCTGCGTCTGATGCATCGATGGGACATCCAGCTAGGGATGTCAGTAGGCAGTAAGACGTCGGGTTTGGTGCTCAAGAGAGCAGTGCGGACTGGAGGTGCACGTCAGGAAGGCCAGCCTACAGACAGCTGCGGAAATAGCGGTGGCAGATGAGATTGCCTAGAGCAGAGCTTCTCAGTCTTTGGAAACCTGTGTGTCCCTGCACCTCCACTGGTTAAACATATTCCTTCCCGTGTTTATGACATAAAGACGTTATGTTTTCATTCTCCATACATCTTTGCTATGATATTAAATTAGCCTTTTCAAACTGTACATCCCCCCTTTCGCGGCTGTCCCTGCCTCAGAGTTGGAAGACCAGGAGTAAGAAGACTGAGGGCAGAGGCTGAGAAACGCCAACATGTAAGGGACAGGTGGAGGAACAGGCTTTTGGAAGCAGTTTGGCATGAATTACTGTGACACTGAACTCTCAGTGGTATTTGCGAAAAGAGTAGTTCGCTAGTCTGGAATGAATCTACAACTGACAGCCGTTTGGAGATATATTTGACCAGGGAGAGAATGTGGGTGGGGAGAGGAAAGAGGCCTTCTAAGAACAGCATTCATGGGGGAGTAGATAGGATTTGGTCCCAGACAAGCCAACTCTGGCTACAAGGGCTCTGCTACTTGCTAGCAAGGTGACTTCAGGCGTATTGCTCAAACTTTTCTGATTTAGCATGTCTTCAATGGAAGCAGAGATTGTAGTACCTATCTCATGGAGCTATGACGTGCATTAGCATGGAGTCTTGGGCAACAGAGGGCTATGGCCTCCAGCCTGTCCTCTTCTCACGGCACCCTGTCCCTACCATTGCTACACTGCGCGAGGACTGGGCCATCATTCGTGGGGTGAACAGTCCTCACCTCTGAGCTCTGCCCAGATTCCCTGAAAACAGCTGCCCCTTGCCCACCTTCTGGGGGGACCCAAGTATGCACGCAGGCAATGTGGGGATCCTGTGTATCCAGCGTGTAGAATAGAGTAGGCATGTGCTCAGGATGCCCAGTCTCCCTGGCCCTGAGGACTCCTCACCCAGGAGAAGGGGTGAGGCAGAAGAAGCACTAAGGGTCCCCTGTGGGTGCTCTAAAACTTGATCCCTCAGGCACCCAGCAGTACTAAGTAAGGGTGGTATGAGGTGAAGGAGCCAAACACAGAACCAGTCACAGACTAGATTCTCATTGAAGGCAAATTTGCTCTTCCTTCACTCGTCCTGCCCTGCTAGTCCCTCTTCTAGAATCTAGAAAGCCTAGGTCAGCAGAATGACACCCTCATTTCTAAGATCTCTGCCTCTGGGTTAAAAATCTTTTGCTCAAGCGATAAAACCTAACTTGGCCCCAAACATCATCATACGTCATTTTGTCTGTTCTGGGTCCATATATCTAACTCCTGTCATAGCATTTATCAAATGATGGGTGAACATCCTTAGTTTGTCTTTCTTTCTAATGGGCTGTGAGATCCTTAAGTCCACAGACACAGTCTCTTAATCTCTACTGCTTCCCTGTCTGTCTCAGAGCCTGACCCAGAATATGCACCCAAAAAATGTTGGCGAACTGAGTGAACAAATCAATGGATGGAAGAAGCCAGGCCCTCTCCACACGCTGGGTAGGAGGGAGGGTATAAACCTACGGGATTTCTTCTCTGAGCATTTTACAGACACTCTCCCTGGTACTCTGGAGGAGGAATTAATGTGTATGTAGCTATTTCATATGCCACAGGCATCTGGAAGTATCTGACTTGTGGTGAGGAAGAACAAAGACGAAAAGGCAAACAGGACATAAAAAAAAGTGTGTGTTCTGTTTGTTATATGCCCAGCTCTTGTGTCTTACCTTCACTACCTGAACTCCCACCCCTTATGCCTGGATGTGCTTAGCACAGCACATAGGATCAGCATCCCCAGACCATGACCCACTGAAAAATCAAAAGGGGGAAAAGCGAGAAGGTTCCTATTGCTTCTCCACTCCAGGAAATGTAGTGCCTTCCAGCAAGAAAGGAAGAAATAGACTTTGCTATGGAAATTTTAGAACTTTCCCACCCTGTAAGGCTTTGTAGAGTCAGCTCTTTATTTGCAGTGGTGTAGGGAACATAGGGAAAAGTTTGCCGATGCCTCACAAGTTTTGTTGAATAAGCAAATTAGTACATTAATCTCCATTTTGTGATGGCTGTTCTCAGAGTCACTTCCTAAAGGAGCTAGTTCCAGGAAACAGAACCCTCTCCCCATTTGAAAATGTGGAAGATCATGTAAATTAGAAGTCATTTGTTAAACAGCTCACCTCCTTGTTACCCTGTCTACCAGGGGTCAGAGGGGAGTAGTCACACCCCACCACTGGGCTGAGTGAAGGCTGCCTGGCGTGCCTCTTCCCTCGGGTTCAGATCAATTATCTCTTGCATCTAAGTCAACGCTGGGCTTATAGCTGTGCTTTCATTATATAGCACCTGGAACTGTGTCAAAGAATTCATAGTTCTGAAGCTAAAACATGAATGTAGTAATTTTGCAAGCACCAACCCTCAATTACCCTCTAGGATGGATACTCACCGTAAGTCCTACGTCTCCCTTTGGTCCTTGTAACCCCTACTTAATGGAAGAAGAATAACAGTGAATATAGGTTGGAGCTAGTTATTGTATAAAAATTACAGTAAGACTTTAAAAAATCACTCCTTGCCTGTCTTCCTGGAGATCCGGGCTCCCCGATTTCCCCTTTATCGCCTTTCTTTCCCATAGCGCCCTGTTCTCCATGTTCTCCCTTTAGAATATAGTGAAAAGAGAAGTTCAGAATGTAAATATTGAGGCCAAAGAAGAAAAACTCTAAAATTTAGTTCATTTGCCAGTGGTTTCTTTTGAAGACCTGTGGTCCTGGTTGATACAAATATACTACAGGGAAAAAACCAGCGGGCATTATATTTACTACCCCCCCCCCCCCCGCCCGTTACCATAATCTAATTCATGACGAACCAGAGATCTCAAGGTGAGGAGACCTTGAGATATGATAAGAACAGCTCACTGCTTTCAGGAAGTTCCACTATTATAAAATTTTATAGCAGAGTTCTCTGGTGTCTTCTACATGGTATGTTGTAAGGATTCATTCCTTTAGCAGCTGGCTTTCAAGGATGAAGAAAACAAGATTTATAAAGTAAGCATGTTTCTAGTTAGGAAAGGAAATCCATAAGGATTTGCTTCTAAATGGATTTTTTCCTCCGAGAGCCATAAGGATGAATGACCTGTATGAGAGCTCTTCCAAATCTCACAAAAAGCTATTGAAAATGTAAACCCAAGCATTTTTCTAAGGTCCTAAAATAGATTACCTTCTGGCCAGGGAGGCCACGGCCTGTCATGCCCTTTGGCCCTGGAAAGCCTTGAGGTCCTTGCTCCCCCTACACAATACAAAAAAGGGGTCAGCCCATTAATTTCCCAAGATAACTCAGAAAATTCTTTGAGTCAGATATATACTTGTGGTTCCAAAACTACACTGCAGCCTTATCTAAATTTTGGGGGAAATGTATATGTCAGATGGGCTAGATGCTTTGCTAGTAAAAGTTGAACTTCTGAGTTTGGGGTAGAAGTGAAGGAGCTGATTTACAGCATTTGCCTATTTCTGTGGTATCATTACTCCCACCTTGGCCAATTTGCAAACTATGAACATTATGTCAACCAGTTCACAAATGACAACCAGCTTTTATTTCAGTTTTGATATTAATGGTGATTTTTATAATCTCCTCTACATTTTTCTATATTTTTTGATATGCTAAAAGCATGTGTTGTCTTAATAATGGAGGAAAAGAGGATATAACAGCATCTCTCCCCAATGAATGCCAAGGAGCTGTTTATATAATTACCATATACTGTTAGTTCCAGCCCTGATAATTGGTACCATGAATCTATTGATTTAGTAATTCCCTAATTCAGAAAATAAAAAATATTTTTCATTGCATTATTTTTTTTTAAAGATTTTATTTATTTATTTGACAGATAGAGATCACAAGTAGGGAGAGAGGCAGGCAGAGAGAGAGAGAGAGAGAGAGGAGGAAGCAGGCTCCCCGCCAAGCAGAGAGCCCGACGCGGGACTCGATTCCAGGACCCCGAGATCATGACCTGAGCTGAAGGCAGCAGCTTAAACCACTGAGCCACCCAGGCGCCCCCATTGCATTATTTTTAACTGCTCCCTCCTGTACCTTGACTTTTTCTCCTGCTCCCCAACCCCCCAAACCATGTTGAGCTTGAAACAGAAATAATCCCTGTTGGGTATACAAAGTCATAGTTCTGATGCTACTTAACTCGAAGTCATTGTTAGCAATAAGTCTGTGACAAAGGTTTGTGGGACCATGAGCTGCTGAGACTTCATTTGCTTACCTTGAACATCTTTCTCAAAGGGACCCTGACCACATCTACTAGATTCACTGGTATGCTTAATGAAAACCTCAGACACTGAAATGAGAATCCAGGATGGGGATTGAGGTAAAATATTCATTTTGCCATAGGCCTGCTAGGGCTTAAGAACCACTATTCCAGATGGGAGGATGGGATTTAGAAGGGAGTCTTGAGGGAGTTACAGAGGCTTGCTTAGAGACCACTGTACTTTGAGTATCAGCATTCCTCAGCCCTCCTTCCTAGCTTACTGGCTTTCAAACTTTAAAAAAAAATCAACAAAACCCTTTCTTTTTCAAAGTATTATGATGAAATATTTCAGACACATAAAATATATACTAAAAAAGGCAAACACTCACTTATATACCACCATATTTTAAAATGAAATGGTGCAGATACCCCTGAAACCCCTAAGAAGGGGAAATCTCTTTCTGAAATTGACATGCATCACTCCCCATATCTATGTTTTTATGTTTTAACTACATATATATAAAATCTAAGATCATGGACAATATTTAATAGTTTAAACTTCAAGTAAGTGATATATCTCTGCATCCAACTTGTATTTGAAATCCCAGCATTATCTATTTGAAGTAGATCTGGGTACGTATACACAGTTCTAGTTTGTCAATTTTCTCTGCTGTACAGTACGCTATTAAATAACTAGACAATAATTTATTCATGATCCTAGTGATGGACATTTAGGTTGTTTCCAGTATTTCCCAATTACAAATAATGCTTCAATGAAGACTGTTACATATCTTTGCACACTTGCATACCTCCCTAGGGGGGAACATTTTCCTTAAAACAAATCTTACACAGATGGGTACAACATAGGATGAATATAATTGGAGACTCTTGTTGAAATGAAGTGTTCAGCTCTTGCTGGACCCATACTAGCCCCTATCAGTAGGCTGACTCGGCTGAACTTTTAGGTCCTTTCCATCTCTGCCATGTTGTACTTCTAAATGGAAGGCAGGTATGGGGTGACGGTTTTGCCTCCTCAATTCGACTCAGACCAAGTTTCCTACGAAGATCAGATTGCAGAAAATTCATTTGCAGACAATCTTTTTCACCTTGGTGACTCTTGAGGCGGGCACAGTGCCATGGCATAGTGGGCCCACGGTGAGGGTTTCTGCGGCATTGTGCATGGATGTCTCAGGCCCATCTGAGGAGACTCACTGCCAAAAAAGTGGTAATGGGAGATAGGCAGGGATCACTGGTCTTACCTATTCAGTTCACAGTCAAGAGAGAACAGTTTTTTCCCACCAGGAAACACGGTGGTACAGAGAACCCCAGAACCCTGGATAGGGATTGGTGCCTGTGGAATATGCCAGAGATGGTACGTCAACCTGCAGCTTGTGCAAGCTAGAGGTTCAAGCAGGAGGATGGAGAGGAGACAAAAACCTGTTCTGTTTCCAAAGATGGCCCAGCTAACATGGGTGTGAAGAGAAATAGACAAGAATATGTGGAACACAGACCAACCCCATTATACTCGCTGAAAACCATGCTCTGAGAGTGGATATGCAGCCTCATCAAGAAAATAAAGGCTAGGGGCGCCTGGGTGGCTCAGTGGGTTAGAGCCACTGCCTTCAGCTCAGGTCATGATCCCAGGGCCCTGGGATCGAGCCCCGCGTCGGGCTCTCTGCTCATCAGAGAGCCTGCTTCCTCCTCTCTCTCTGCCTGCCTCTCTGCCTACTTGTAATCTCTGTCTGTCAAATAAATAAATAAAATCTTTAAAAAAAAAAAAAAAGAAAAGAAAAGAAAGGCTAGAGGGGTCTGTCTACATACAGACTGGGTGGTCAGCTCCCAGAGTTGTATGGAGGACGGTGGTGAGACACCTGCCTGAAAATCAGCCATTCTCTGTTCTAATCAAAAAGAAAATAAAAACCAAAAGTTATAAGAAAGGTATCCTCTTAAGAAAGATGTGTCTGTAAATGACATTTTGGCATAAATTCATTTTCTCAGGTTTTTGTTTTGTTTTGTTTACAGAGGCAAAGTAGGACATCTTTATTGGACCAGGTACCTGGTTGAAAGGCGGTGCGAGGTTGTCAGGGAGATCCTTGAGATGCCTGGGACCTGAGCTTGAGGGGTGGGGTGGTGTCAGGAGGTTTCAAAGCCAAGTGGAAGGGGATTAAAGGTTCAGGAGAGAGCACTAGCAGCGGCTGTATAACTGGCTTTGTCCCCGCCCACAGGACCCATCTGCGGGGCAAACCACAGCTGGGCCTGGGGTGTGATGGGGAATGGTCCCTGAGAACCACACCCTCAGACAAAGTGGGTCCAGAAAGAACTTGACACCTTTCTGACAATTATTCAGAATAATTATCTCTTTTACAAGCCCTGCAACGGCTAACATGGATGTCCAATAAATGTTTGTGACTAGCTTCCTTTAAGAAATTACACAATTTCCTAGCGAACTTAAAAGCTACTGCGGTTTCACTGCTATGCCCTGAGGGGAAAACCTCCAAGTAGCCACTGGGCATGTTAGGATCATCTCCAGGGTCAGGAATTTATTTGGCACCAGTTGACATTATAGACATTTTCTGTGTAATTGTTCCACACTTAGCTATTCCAGGCAGCTGTGTTTTCCTATACAAAAGCTTTTCTTTTTTTCCTTTTTAGTTGTCAGCTTCCCTTCAAAATACTTGGGAGTCTTCCTCTAACTTTCAGAGTGTGCTACCTGGCTAATAGCGAGCAAACCCCTTAATTTGGCAGAGCCGAATGCTAGCCCGTCATACTCTTCCTTACAAGTCTCAGGAAGATGAGACGCAATTATTTCAGCCTGGATCAGAAGCTGCTACAGGAAAGAACGTGTCTATCTGAAGGTATAATTAAATCCACATTTCAAGCCCAGCTTCTCCACCACTCTATCTCCCCCTTAGATCCATCCTGCTACAGATGTGATCATTTTCATTTTCCAGATAATTCAGGTACAGTAAGGAAAGAAATCAAATTCATGATTCATGATGATACAAAACTCTAAAGTGAACTTCTCCCCTCCCTTTAGGGTGTGGAAAATAGAAAAGGCTGCTTTCACTCTTAAATCCACAACAAAAAATGCCAAACAATCTAGGGAAGTCCAGCTTTTTTTTTTGAGCGCGTCACAGAGCTGTGGGGCAATCCAATTTTGAATCCAGTGATTCAAAATCTAAGGAAACAGAGGATCCTCTAAGGAGAGACACGACATCGGCACTTACATGCTGGAAACACCAATGTCACACAATCTGGAAGAATTCAGCTAAAATTCTTGATCAGTTGCTAAAGGCTGAATGTGGGCTCGTGGGAGAGGACAGGACCCCTGGAAGCTTCAGACACAGGGGATTTTATACCCACTCACAGACCCTTTGGGGACCTCACCAGTGCTCATAAGAAAGAGTGGGGACAAGGTGAGTCCCAAAGCTTCCCTAATGGTTCAGGCCCCAGGGAGGGACGCGGTGGACCCCAGCGAAAGGCACAAAGCCTCCTGTATGACAAAAATCTTAAGCTGCTAGAGAGGTATAGCGACCACTGTCACCTTTAGGGCAAAGGCAACCCATGGGAGCTGGGGAAAGGAAACAGAATAAACTTGCAGGCTGGATCCCAGACCATTAGAGATGTCCCACTACTGGGGGAGGGTCAGGAAAACTTCTTTAGCCCAGACCAGTAGAGGCCTCCTATTTGTTTGCTGGAACTCGTAACACTGTACACTTAAAAGGGTGAATTTTGCTGTATGTAAATAATCTTTGACTAAAGAATAAAATAAGTATTTTAAAAAGCACAAAGAATCAATAGAATGTTTGGCAAAATGAATAGGGTCTACAGAGTAAACAGTAGTATAGCAATGATAATTTACTGATGTTGATAATTTTATGGTGTCATGTAAGAGAATACAAATGTTGATAAATTTTGAAGGTAGGGAGTACAAGATTACTGAAGCAGGCCTTCAAATGAAAAGCAACTCGAAGAAAGAAGCCGGTGCTATATTAAGATGTTGACTTAGTGGGTAAATGGCAGAGTCAGCAAGACACGGTTACCTGCCTGAATCGTTATCTAAGTATTTGGCCTCAAATCCAGGAACCATTTTGTATTGAAAGGAATTCTTTTCTTAGGTTTCACGGACACAGCCAATTCACTTTGGAAGGAAAATGGCATTTTGCTCGTGGTGTACGGAGTACATATAATTGTCCATGTAGATGGAAGGTGCTTACCCAGAGACCCCTAGAACAATGCAATGGTCTGGCATTGGGACCTATCCCCTTCCTCCTGAATCCGTATAGTCACATTCTCCTGTTAAAACTAGCAACTGTCTTTGATGGTGTGCTCTTGTGTGAAGGACTGAGCCAGGTAATGAGAGAGCTAGACATGCTTTAAGGAAATTGCTAGAATAACCAGGGGGCAAGTATGTAAATGATAAAATCAAGGCTTTTGCAAACCTTCCCCAACTCCTCAGATTATATTTGATTTCACACTGATGCTTTCAACAATAATTCTCTCCAAAGAGAGAGTATGGACTCTCTTGATCTCGAAGGCTCTGCTGATTTTCTTCCCTCAGTTCTGTAGAAGCCAGGCAGTTTTTCCATCTCTAGCCTGAAAATCAGGAGCCTTCAGTTTCTTAAAATCCTTTCCTTTGTGGAATTGAATTCCTCTAATTTAATGTCGCATATTTGACATATTAGCCTTCTCTAACATGGCTAGAGCTGAGTAATTAATACTCGTTCAGTAAAGCAGCCCATTCAGCTGGGAGTAGAATCAACGCGTAAGGTATGTGTTAGTGGGCGAGCCTTCTGCTGGAGTGCAGCCCAGGCTCACTTGGTACCTGGCCAGGATACGGTCCTAATGGGCTGAAGTGGAACAACGTGGCTTCATTATACTTGATTTTCATTCCCATGGTGATCTAGTCCCATTGTGCCCAGTGAGAGGTGGAGAAATGGTTTACTTTTTACAGATGCAGGGACAGATTTTGAGTCTGTTCCTAAAAATGGTTTGAAACCTGCACCCTTTGTTCCTTTCCTCCTCTCCATGGCCTGTAACACAGAGTCTTTTTTAATACCTAAGAAGCATCAGCCATATATGCCAAGGTTTTTCAGAATGGCTCCAATGGAAACTTCCATGAGCTGGACCAAAATGCTGCTGACATTAATACTGAGGGCTATATTCGTTTCCCATTGCCACTGTAATGGAGGACCAAAAATTTATTGGCTTAAAACAACATAAATTTGTTCTCTTACTGTTTTGGAAATCAGAAGTACAAAATTTGTTTCACTGGACTAAAGTCAAGGTATGGGCAGGGCTGGTTTTCCCTGGAGCCTCCAAAGGGAGCATCTGTTTCTTTGAATTTTCAGCTTCTAGGAGTCACCTGTATTTGTTGGCTTGTGACCCCTTCCATCATTTTCTTCCACTCCATCCCTGTTTCCACCATAACATCACCTCTTCTATAGTCTCTTCTCCTTCTGCCCCCGCCCCCCCCCTTAGAAGGATGTTTGTGATCACCCTCAGGGCCCACCCAGGGAATTCAGGATAATGTCCCCATCTTCAAGTGTTTAATTTAATCACATCTGCAGAGTTTCTTCAGCCATAGAAGGCAATATTCATGGGCTCTGGGGTTTGGGACATGAACATCTTTGGAGGAATTATTCCATCTACCACATTGGCTTCTACCCTATACATGTAAAAACTAAGATAATTGTTTTATTTTCTGTAGTTTACCTTCATATGATTTAGTTTAGAAGTAAACTGGAAGATGTGTATATGCAATTTAGTTTATATTCTGGGGATGCTGAGGTAACATCTGAAATACCATGATCAGTGGTCCATACTTCAAAGACCTATGCTTCAACTCTTGCCATCTGAATTCGCTCCAGAAGGATGACGGGAACACCTTATCCTTGGCAACACAAGAGGTATTCGAGACCTGTCATAGCTAGAAATGTCATGCTGGTACTTCACCCCTTGCATGAAGAGGGTATAAGAGTCAGCTGTGTACCTTTAGTAGAGCACCCTAATTCTAGAACTCATTCAGAACAGGTGCCTCCTCCCCTCATCCCATAATGAAAAGTCCCTTCACTGGTCTAAAAGGTCAGTTGGTCCAATCACAAGAATATGGTTGTCTTTGTCCCAGAGAAATCATTTTAGGCAAAGCGCTTATCAATGTCCATTAAGAAAAACCCAGAACATTGGAACTTGGACCATGATTTAGTGCATGTTTTTGTGCCTTCTTGTTAATGAGTAGCTGAACATTTGGCAGACTTTGGTCTGAAATTTGCTTCAAGTAAAACAGGACACTTGAGAGCAAGCCTTCCTAGGAGGAAGCAAGTAACTCCTACCAACTTCTCATCTTCGGAGATGAGATAGTCACCAGAAAGAATCGGAAAAATCTAAATGTCTTCCTCTAGTCACCACAGTCGTGGCCAAATGTGCTCAAGTTGGGCCTATTCCCCATTCCCCCCCTCCCCAATCATTTTCCTTAAACTTTTAGTCTCTGCTTCCATTTTTTTGGCCTATATCTGCTAGCAGATGTCAACATGGTTGAACAATGAGCATGTGAAGATTTACAGATCATCTCAGCAATGGAAAAGCCACTTAACTGGACAGTGATTGCTTCCCAGACACATGGGCCTGCTGTTCTGATCTGCTGTCTGACTGCAGAATCTGGTCCTGTTTTCCAATAATAAGGTTGTTCTTAGTATAAATGTTAGAACTAAATACATTGATAGGTCACAGTGCCAAGAACATCGTGGCTTCAAGAGGCTTTGCGAGCTCAACTCAGTTGTACATGTTTACTTTTCCTGTCCAAATAGCCCTCTGCAAAGCCTGCCACGTTTCATGGCAATCTTGTGTGACCTGGGGATATGCTTGCTGCACAAAGAGTAGAGGCAAAGAGACAAGATCGCCTTTATGGCAGTTGCCTTTGCTAGAGACAGGGGACTCTGGAATGCTCCCTTGGCTGGCCACCTGCACAGTGCAGGCTCCTGGTTTCCCTCCTGCCGTTGTCAGCCTATTTTTTTTTTTTTTTTTTTTTACTTCTCCAGTGTCTCTGTCGGTGCCCTCTGTACCCTCAAGGTAGATGTCTGCCATGGTCCTTACTTTGGTTTTGGTATTATCTCCTTTAATATCGTTCCCATCCATGCATCAGGGGTGACCCTCTGAGGATAATCTCCATTTCCCTAATCCCCAGTCTCACCCCAGTCTCTATGCTCTGGGCCCAACTTTGTATCTGCTTTCCACCTGCTAGCCATTTCAGAACCAAATCCATCAAATAGGGAAATTCTAGTTAGGCAAGCCTGCTCTGCTTTCTGCCTTTTCCTCTCTGACTCATCTCCCAGCTCGCAGACTTGGGATTTTCTTTGTGTTCTGAACTTCTGTATCTTCCCCAAACACCCTCATCCCATCTGTGGGCCAGTTCTAGCCCACCAAACACATCCAAGGAGTCTTGCCTGACACACGCTCACTCCATCCACAAGTAATAGCCCCACATCAGCCCACACCTCTCGTGTGCCATACGTCACCTCACAGGTTTGGGTGTGTACATCTTTCTGTCCTGAAACTCTCAAAGTAGAGGTACTTCATCTTATTCATCTTTATACCTCCTGGGGTACCGATTTTAGGGCTCTGCTTATCAAACTGAGCAAGATGGCGTGGATGTGGGAGTTGGCCACCTTTTTGGTAGAAGTTGTCTAGACACTATGCACACTAAATTCTGTCTTGTTTAGGTTCACAACCCCCTACCCCCACCCGACACACACACAGAATAGGTGCCTTTTAGGTTAATATAAGGCCAATTCCATGAGCAGCATTTGGGGATCAATATGGAAAAGAGAGAACAAAACAGAGATGTGTGGAAGTGCTGGAAGAGATGTGGGGCAGTTGAAGGAGGCGCTTGGAAGCAAGATGGCTGACCTGGCTTCCGGAGCTGCATCCTGGCCATTTGGGCAGAGTTGCCCAGGTGTGGGGACAACAGGAGAGGCTGAGCTGTATGGCCACGGCAGCTGCTACAGCAGCAGGACTGGGGCCTTCCTGCTTCAGGGCCTCCTAGCACAGTGGACCAAGTGTTCAAATCTGCCCAGTGAAAGGATGCCATGAAGCGTATGCTTTTCCAAGTATGATTCTCTTTTCCATAAATCGGTTCATTAACACACAAGAACTGATCCAGAAGTCATGAGAAGGGCAAAGCCTCCTTTCTGCTGATTTGGTACTGGGTCCAGTTGCATAATTGTCCCCAAAGATATGCAAGTCCTAATGCCCAGAACCTGAGAATGTCATATAGGGAAAGGAAAAAAAAAAAGTTTGACCAGATGGGATTAAGTTAAGGATCTCCAGGGGGAGATAATGCTAGATTATACAGGTCCTAGGCTCTAAATGCAATCATAGATATCCTTACAGGAGGGAGGCAAAGGGAGACTTGGTAGACAGAAGAGAAGAAGGTCATGTGAGAGAAACAGAAAAGAGCAGAGTGGAGAGAAAACATGCTTGGCAGACAGAGGAAGGAGCCATGAGCCAAAGAACACAGTAGTGTGGTTCTAGACACTGGATGGGCAAGGCAATAGATTATCTCCTAGCCTCCCGGGACGCCTGGGTGGCTCAGTGGGTTAAGCTGCTGCCTTCGGCTCGGGTCATGATCCCAGGGTCCTGGGATCGAGTCCCGCATGGTCTCCTTGCTCGGCAGGGAGCCTTGCTTCTCTCTCCACCTCTGCCTGCCTGTGTGCTCTCTCTCTCTCTCCTTCTCTCTGACAAATAAATAAAATTAAAAAAAAATTTTTTTTTTTTTTATTATCTCCTAGCCTCCCTGTCAACATTTTGATTTTTGCCCCATGAGCTTCATTTTAGACCTCTGGGCTCCAGAGCTACAAATGAATACACTTGTGTTGTATTAAACCAAGAGTATGATAATTTGCTACAACAGCCACAGGAAACTAACATAGACACCAATGTTCTCATTACTTCCACTTTTAGCAGATCAGACCACAACACGTGTCATTTTGCATGAAATTACCAAAAAATAATTTGTCTCAGAAATCATTTGTATTTCAAGTGTCACAAAGTGAAAATGTTGTTAAAATGGGGGGGCCATGAGCTGTGCTCAGGGTGGTTTTGTGTTTTGCAGAAAAAGTTTGAGAAGCTGTGCTTTTCTGTAGCTTTTCTCCCTTCAGCAGATGATCAATGTTGAAAAATAATATTTCAGGACACCTGGGTGGCTCAGTTGGTTGAACACCTGCCTTTGGCTCGGGTCATGATCTCAGGGTCCTGGGATCGAGCCCCACATTGAGCTGCCTGCTCAGCAGGGAGTCTGCTTCTCTCTCTCCTTCTGACCCTCCTCCATACTTGTACTCTCTCTCTCTCAAATAAATAAAATCTTTAAAAAAGAGAAATATAACATTTCACACCAAAGGTATATATTACTTTGCTCCTGCAGTGTAGTTGGAGACTGGCAGAAGAAGATTATGAGATACTAAGGATAATGGTTCAGAATCAACAAGTCCATCCCTTCTAAATTTGCCCTGGTTCTGATTCACCTCCCCTGTGGGCTAAATTTTTAAAGATTTTTTTTTTTTTTTATTTTTATTTATTTATTTGACAGCGAGAGACAGGAGATCACAAGTAGGCAGAGAGGCAGGCAGAGAGAGAGAGAGGGAAGCAGGCTCCCCGCGGAGCAGAGAGCCCGATGTGGGACTCGATCCCAGGACCCTGAGATCATGACCTGAGCCGAAGGCAGCGGCTTAACCCACTGAGCCACCCAGGCGCCCCTGGGCTAAATTTTTATAATAGTTTAATTCATGTCTTTTCTTCAGCTTCTATCCATCTCTAACAAAGATTCTTAATTGTGGGACAAGAGAAAGAGATGCTAGCTTGCAAGGAAGAGAGTATTTCAAACTGTACAGCCCACCTCTTACCCCCACACCACTACTTAAAAGGGGAATCATGAGTACAGTTGATGATGGTTGGTGTTCTGGACATGGGAATGGTGTGGAGGCAGGGGGATGAGAAGCACTGTCCCAAGCTGTCATATACTGAAACCCTCAGCTGACCAAGTCACCCCTGTCCTTAAAAAGGGCAAGGTATATACCCGAGACAAATAAAACATGTGTCCACACAAAACTTACACATGGATGTTCGTAACAGCAGTATGAATGAAAGCCAAAAAGTAGAAACAACCATCAGTGGACAGATGGATAAACAAATGTGGTATAACTCCGCAATGGAATATTATTTGACCATACAAAGGAAGTTCTAATGCAACATGGATGGACCCCTTTTTATTTAAGTTTTTATTTAACGTCCAGTTAGTTAACCTACAGTGTAATATTAGCTTTGGGTGTAGGATTTCATGATTCAGTATTTACATACAACACCCAGTGCCCGTCACACGTGCCTCCTTCATCCCCATCGGCATGGATGACCCTTGACAACAATGCTAAGGGAGAAAATGCCAGTCAAGAAACTACATGTTGGGGGCGCCTGGGTGGCTCATGGGTTAAAGCCTCTGCCTTTCGCTCAGGTCATGATCTCAGGGTCCTGGGATCGAGCCCCTGCCAAGCAGAGAGCCTGCTTCCTCCTCTCTCTCTCTCTGCCTGCCTCTCTCCCTACTTGTGATCTCTATCTGTCAAATAAATAAATAACAAACCTTAAAAAAAAAAAAAGAATCTACATGTTGTGCGATTCTCTTTATAGGAAACGTCCTAAATTGGCAAGTCCACGGAGACAGAAAGTAGATTCATGGTTGCCAGGGTGGGTGACTATTACGGGATAAGGGGTTTCTTTTGGGGGTCCTGAAATTAGGTGGTGTTGATAGTTGCACAAACCTGTGAAAACACTAAACATTATTGACTCGTATACTTTAAACAGGTGACTAGTATGGTGTGTGAATTATATCACTGTAACACTGGGTTTTTAAAATAAACACTTTCAGGGTTTTCTATCATCAGCAATGGTTCTTAAACTTTGGTATCTATCAAAAATATCTGTAGAGCATGTGAAAAAAAGGTTTACTGATCTTCACCCTGAGAGTTACTGATTCATTAGGTCTAGGTGGGGCCCAAGAACTTGCATTTTCAAGAGCTTCCTGGGCGATGCTGCTAGAGCTGGCGGGGCCACTCTCTGGGAGTCACTGACAGGCCCCAGCTGAAGCCCTTTAGCTTAGTGCTCACAACCCTTCACAGTCTGGCCCTGCGCGTTTTTCCACTTTCATTCCTCTGTAGGCTTCCTGTCATCTTAACTTTAATCCTTAAAGATCTAGTTCCTCGTTCTCCACTGCACTCTGGCCGTCTATTAGATGCTGGGCGTCAATTCATCCTAAGATCAAGCCCAATGCCTGGCACGTAGAAAATATTCAGTCAATGTTTTTGAACCAGTGCTGGGTCCCAGACCACCCCAGTATCCTATCATCTCACATGAACAGGTAACTACCTCCTTCTAAAGCCAGTGCTACCCCCTTGTTGAAGTCCCCTGGGATAGGGACCATAAAAAGCCAAACAATACTCATGAGGTATGAACCTTAAAATTCCAAATATACCAAAATGTACAAGCCGTGATCCTTGGGTGTGTCGCCAAAGGGAAGATTCTAATTAGAGTTAACTAGCCTCAGTGTTCATGGACTTTAGAAACACCAAGTGGAGGGGCACCTACGTGGTTCCGTCCACTGGGTGTCTGCCTTCGACTCAGGTCATGTTCCCAGAGTCCTGGGATGGCGTCCCACATGGGGCTCTCTGCTCAGCAGGGAGCCTGTTTCTCCCTCTCCCTCTGCCCTTCCCCACCACTCATGCTCTCTCTCAAATAAATAAGTAAAATCTTTTCTAAAAAATAAAAAGAAACATCAAGTAGAAATGCATGGTGAGAGTCTGGTACGTACTTGACATGAATAGAAAAGTAGAGTAGGGGGGCACCTGGGTGGCTCAGTTGGTTAAGCATCTGCCTTCAGTGCAGGTCATGACCCCCAGGGTCCTGGGACTGAGCCCTGCATCAGGCTCCCTGCTCAGTGGGAGCCTGCTTCTCCCTCCTCCCTGTTGTTCCCCCTGCTTGTGCTCTCTCTCTCTCCTTCTGTCTCTCTCTCTCTCTCATCAAATGGATAAATAAAATCTTTTTTAAAAAAAAAAGTACAGTAGGCAGCCTTACACATAAGCAGAAGGTCGCAGCTCCAGCTGTCACAAGGAATGTGTCTAGACTGCCACACTTTTAGGTGTGAAGGCTGGTAAAGATGCTGTTTACTTTATATCATCACTGTATGATTCTGGGGAAAGGGAAATTTGTTCAGACTATATGTGATATGTTTAATTATATCAAAAAGAAGATACCGATGTGACATTCAACCAGGTGTGTCCTTGGGCCCAATGTATTATATTTCCTATCAGTAGGTTTGGTGACAACTGTTAATTTGTGTGGTGCATCGAAGAACAGACCAAAAGGTGAATGGGCCCCACACTTTATCCCACGGTCTCCTGCGGCCACACCAGGGATGCCCAAGTCACTGTAAGCAGAATGCCTGCTACGTTAAGACCCCTCCAGCCCAGGGCCCCAGCCACCCAGGTCCTACCATCACTCTTGCTCCCATGGAGGAATGCTGGAGGCAACACAGACATCAGAAGGCCATAATAGAAATTCTGCTTTTAAATGCTTGTGTTTGAGAAGTGAATTACAGGACTTACACCTCTGTGTCATCCTCCTAGTTTTACTACCTGTGAAAAGGATTATAGCTAGTGAGAGACAAGTGGCATTCTAGAAACTGATTTCCTCTACCAGGAATTAAAAGCACAACAAGGACTAACAACTAATCACCCTCTCAGAGAATATCTTTCACCGAAGGATTCACAACAGGTGAGCTCTTCTATGAGTCTCTTTCTGGATGGGCTATGGGGATTGAAGAAATAGTATTTAGAGACCCATAAATTCTTTGAGTAAAAGTAGGGTAAGCTTTATTTCACTTCTCATAATGTCCTGCAGGCTGATTCATGTGGCCGCATACGGCAGAATTTCCTTCTTCTGGGGAGACTGAAAAATGCTCTATTGTGTGCATATACCACATCTTCTCCATCCATTTGTGCCTCGATGGGCATTTACATCGTTCCCATATCTTGGCTACTGTGAATAGTGCCACAGTGAGCAGGGGAGTGCTGAGTGAAATAAGCTGGTCACTGCATGATTGCACAATATGAGCTGACCCAATGGTCCAAGTCACGCAGAGTAGAATGGTAGTTGCCAGGGGCGAGGACGAGGCTGAGAATGCGCTGTCCTTTGATGGACGTAAAAGTCTCAGTTATGCAAGATGAGTAAGTTCTAAAGATGGGCTGCACAACATAATGCCTACAGTTAACAATACCGTACCGTGCACACAGAAATTTGTTAAGTAGGTGGATCTCATGCTAAGTATTCTTACCACAATCAAAAATTAAAACAATAGCTGAAAATAATGAATTTTTTTTCAAAAAATGAAGGGCAAAGATATCCAAGTGTATTTTTATGTAAAATAAAGAAAATTACATTAATTTTAAAAAGATACAGTCTGCATTATTTTCTTTTTTAAAAAGTAACAAAGCCCCAACCTCCCACCCCTGACCCTTCAAAACCCTCAGGTTGTTTTTCAGAGTCCATAGTCTCTTATGGTTCACCTCCCCTCCCCAATGTCCATAGCCCCCTCCCCCTCTCCCAATCCCACCTCCCCCCAGCAACCCCCAGTTTGTTTTGTGAGATTAAGAGTCATTTATGGAGGGTTTTGAAGGGTCAGGGGTGGGAGGTTGGGGGAACAGGTGGTGGGTAATGGGGAGGGCACGTTTTGCATGGAGCACTGGGTGTTGTGCAAAAAGAATGAATACTGTTACGCTGAAAAAATAAAATGGAAAAAAAATAATAAAATAATACATCAAAAAAAAAAAAAGTAACAAAGCTTCTTGAATTTGCTACAGGGCCACTGGGAAACATATAAGAGAGGTACAAAGCTTCTATCCTTGGAGTGTCCAAGCAGAGTGTGAATGGCCAGATGCCCTCTAGAATGTTGTAGAATAGATTCTTGTTTGAGATGGGGGAGGAGTCAGTAGAAGCCTCTTCTACTTTAAAAAATCACAGGCATGCCTCTAGCACCTGCTTTCTCTTTGGCATCATGAATATTGCCCTGTTCACTACATCTTTCCCATCAGCATGCAATGTATGTACATACATACATACAATCTCTCCCATCTTTAAGAAAAACTTCCTTAGGACGCCTGAGTGGCACAGTCATTAAGTGTCCAACTCCTGGTTTCAGCTCAGGTCATCATCTCAGGGTCCTGAGATCCAGCCCCATGTGAGCAGAGTCTGCTTAGGTTTTTCTCTCTCTCTTCTTCTTCTCCTCCCCGCTCAAATAAATATTTATTTATTTTATTTGTCAGAGAGAGAAAGTGCACAAGCAGGAGGTGGGGCAGGCAGAGGGAGGGAGAGAAGCAGACACCCCACTGAACAGGGAGCCTGATGCCAGGACTCAATCCCGGGACCCTGAGATCATGAACTGAGCTGAAGGCAGATGCTTTACAGACTGAGCCACCTCAGTGCCCCTTCTCTCTCAAATAAATAAATAATTCTTTAAAAAGAAACTTCCTTAATCACACATATCACTCTACTACTCCATCTCTAGGGACATTATTTTCAAAGTCTTGCTGATGTGCTCTGTCTTCCTTTACTCTTAACCATTGTCTCATTTTTATGTTTTTTATTTGAATTCAAACTACAGAAAAATTACAATAATAATACAAAGATATCCCATATTCCCTTCACCCCAACTCATCAATTGTTAAGATTTTTTCCATGTTTTACTCTATGAGTACGGGGTGTGTGTGTGCACGCGTGCGTGTACGTACACATGGCTCTTGTCAAGGTTACTAATGACTTCCGTGTTGTCAAATCTAATGACCACTTTTCATCTCTCAAACAATCAGCAGCATTGAAACTAGATGATCATGTGCTCCTTGAGATACTTCCTCACTTGGCTTCCCGGACCCACTTCCTCTTGGTTCTCTGCCTACTACTTCTCAGTCTCCTTTGCTGTGTCCTCTTCATCATACAAACCGCCAAGGGCTCTTGGGCCCATGCCCACTCCTTGGATCTCTTTTCTTCTCTATCTCTTTACATTCACTCCCCACATGTTCCCATCCATGCTCAAGACTTCACTATCAATAGATTGTTAAACCAAATGTATATCACCTGTGTTGATGATCTCTCCTCTGAACTCTAGATTTCTATCCCCAGATAACTATCTAACAGCTCCACTAAAGATTCAGCTTCACATGTTCAAATTTAAATTTTAGATTATGTGAATTGATTTTCTCCATACTTAGTCATCCCCATTTTCTTATCGTCTCTCCCAACTCAGAAAATGGCAAGCCTATTGTTTCAGTGGCTCAGGTCAAAAATCTTAGTCATCCTTGACCCCTTTATCTTATACCCTACAACCAGGCAAGAATCCAAGCACCCCTTCCCATTTCTACCATTACCATGTTCGGCTGAACCATCACCATCCCTCACGTGCATTTTGGCGATATCTTCCTATCTCAATTCTTTGTCTTTGTACCCCCACAGTCTACTTGCCACATGCTGCTGGAAACATCCTTTTAAAACATGACTTATATCAGGTTGCTCCGCTATGCAAATATAATCTTGTTCATGACCCACCGTAGTGTGGTCATTCTGTCACTGATGCTCATTGAGTGTGCCAGGCCTGGATTCTTATTACAAATCCCTAATTAAGAATGCCCAACTCCTCCTACCCACTGCCTAAGCTTCTATCCCACTTATTTTTTTAACACTTATTTATTTATTTTAGAGAGTGCGCAAGCAGGGTGAGGGAGAGTGGGAGAGAATCATCAAGCAGTTGTCCACTGAGCATGATGCCCAAAGGGGGGCTTGATCCCAGGAACCGAGATCGTGACCCAAGCCAAAATCAAGAGTTGGTCATTTAACCGACTAAGCCACTCAGGTGCTTCCTACTCCACTTTTAAACATGGAGAATGAAATGTCATGGGCTAGGAATGCAGAGTGAAGAAGGACAAAGGACATGGCCCCAAAAAAGTGTTCTTGACAAAATAAGCAAAAACAGGTGGTAAAGAGATTCCCCCAGTGGGAGACATATTGCCCTGAGCCCTCTGTTCCTTTCATTCATACTTTAGAATCTACTACCAATACAGCTGGATAATCTGGAGAACTGTTTGTTTTCCACATTGGCTGACATTACTATGTTTTACTTCCAGGGATGCCTGGGACCTGGCTGGCTCAGTCAGTTAAGTGACTGCCTTTGGCTCAGGTCAGGATCCTGGAATCGAGTCCCCATTGGGCTCCTTGCTCAGTGGGGAGCCCGCTTCTCCCTCTACCTCTGCCTGCCACTCTGCCTACTTGTGCTCTCTCTCTCTGACAAATAAAATAAAATCTAAAAAAAAAAAAAAAAAAAGATTTATTTCCAGTGTATGATATCATCAACAAAGTAAATAGAGTTAACCCTGAGGATATTTTGCTGTTTCTTGTCAAGTCTGGTTGCAATGCCTTTATCTCATACAATGAGAAGTGGTAAATTATAAATACATTTATTCTATGGCTCAGAAGGAATGAGCTCTTTTTGGTGTGTAAGGGAAGGCTTCTGGGAGAAGTGCTACCTAATATGAACCTTGAAATGGGAATAAGAATGAGCCTCTTTCCCTGATGGTTAGTAATGTCCAGCACCTTTTCCTCTACCCGCTAGCTGTTGATATATGTTCTTTGGGAAAATGTCCATTCAGGACTTTTGCTTATTGTTTAATTCCATTATTTGTTTTTTTCTTTGCTATTGAATTGTATAAATTCTTTCTATATTTATGATATTAACCACTTATCAAAGGTATGGTTTGCAATTTTTTTTAGTTCTGTAGTATGTCCTTGCATCTTGTTGATCATTTCTTTACCTCTGAAAATCAATACATTTTCAGAGTTATTTATTATTGTTTAGTCAATGGCAATTTTTTTTACTCAGTTCTTAATTTTAATTCCAATATAGTTAACATACAGTGTTCTATTAGTTTCAGGTATACAATATAAGGATTCAGCAATTCTATACATTACTCAGTGCTTATCAGGGAAATGCGAATAAAACCACAATAAGATATCACCTCACATTGGTTAGAAAGCTATCATCAAAAAGACAAGTGATAACAAATCCTGGCAAGAAACTAGAGCAAAGGGACACCTCATCCATTGTCGGTAGGATTGCAGACTGGTACAGCCACTGTGAAAACCAGTATGGAGTTTCCTTTAAAAATTAAAAAATACAATTACATGATCCAGAAATTCCACTTCTAGGAACATATTCGTAGAACACAAAATGTCAAAGAGATATCTGCACTCCATGTTTATGGAGGCATTATTTTTAACAGGCAAGACAGAAAACCTGAATGCCCACCAACTGATAAATGAATAAGGAAGTTGTGTTATGTTCATGGGAATATTAATCAGCCATAAAAAGGAAATCCTGCCATTTGTGACAACAGTGATGGACTTGGAGGGCACTGTGCTAAGTGAAAAATTCAGAAAGAGAAAAACAAATACTGTGGGTTTTTTTTTTTTTTTTTTCATTTTATATGGAACCTTCAAAAAAAATAGAAGAAAAAAACTCATGGAAAAAGAAAGCAGATTTGTGGTTACCAGAGGCAAGGAGTAAAGGTAGGGAGAGTGAATAAATGTGGTCAAAAGGTATAAAGATCCAGCTGTAAGAGAAATAAGAATTAGGGATAAAATGTACAACATTATCACAGTTAATACTACTTTGTGATATATCTGAAAGGTGTTAAGAGAGTAAATCCTTAGCATTCTCATCACAAGGGAAAATCTTTTATGTCTTTTTCATTTACTTTGAATTTTTTATCTATATGAGATACGGATTTTAACTACGGTAATTGCGGTAATCATGTATGTAGGTAAAGTCATTATGCTGTATACTTTCAACATTAATAAAAAAAAAAAAGCATGAGCTTCTTTAAGTAGGGAGTGAAAGGGATCTCTCCAGGAAGAGAGAGAGCATACACAGAAGCACCTGGGCCAGGGTACACAGGAACTGAAAGACTTTCAGAACTGAGGGGTTGAGAAGACTTAAGATTGGATGCCCAGATTATATAGTCTTGCTAACTTATTATTACTTAGTCTTTCTAACTTTTGAAGCTATGTCTTTGGGTATACAATAAAAACTCTTTAGATTTATTTTCTTGATATATAATTATGCGAAGGTTTTTAAAATTATAGAACGGGGGTGCCTGGGTGGCTCAGTTGGTTAAATGTCTGCCTTCAGTTCAGGTCATGATCCCAGGGTCCTGGGATGGAGCCCTGCATGTGGCTCCCTGCTCAGTGGACAGTCTGCTTCTCTCTCTCTCTCTGCCCTTCCCCGTGCTTGTGCGTGCACTTGCTCTCTCTCTCTTTTTTGACCTCAAATAAAATCTTTTAAAATAGTAAAATTATAGAATCTTGATAGAAATTCTTTATAGTAAAATTATATATATAGTAAAATAGTATATATATAGTAAAATTATAGAATCTTTATAGAAAAAATTATAGATCTTTACTATGGATGAACGTTTTGTTTATTAAGAAATATATTCTAGAATGTTTTCTAATAGCCAATAGAAGACAGAACCCTCTTTTACTGGAATTTGGCAGGGAAGTCAGGTAACAAGTGGGATTTCTGTCACATCCATGACCTAAACCTCATAATTTCACCACTCAAGTTTTCAGCAGATGGTTATCATAGACTGAGGAGAAAGAAAAAAAGGGAAGGGAGAAAGTCAAAGGCAAAAATTCCACCTTTGTTTTCTCCAGAAGTGTAATGAAAACACGTCTCTAGGGTTAAGATTCCTTATATTTGCACACAGTCCAGATATAAAATACAGTTCAGCTTGGTTCAGTAGCTTAAACTCAGTTGGTAGACGTGCAGCCTGATTTACGTGTGTGGCATCAATTGTGCCAGAATGTTTCTTGTCACATGTTTCTGCTTTCAGATACAGGCAACTAGATATAAATCCTTTCCAAGGAAGTTAAATTTATGTGAACTAGATTATAAAACTCAGATTTTCAAATATCATTTGTAATTGCCTGGATTCCTAAATAGCCTCCCTAGTTCAGTCTTGGTCCTCAGACAGTCTATTCTCAGCCTACCAGTCACAGTCATTCTTTTACAAAATAAGTCAGACCAAATCACAGTGTTGGCTGGAACCCAGAAACAACTCCCCACAAGACTCTGAATAAAAGTCAAAGTCTTGGGGCACCTGGGTGGCTCAGTGGGTTAAAGTCTCTGCCTTCAGCTCAGGTCATGATCCTAGGGTCCTGGGATCGAGCCCCACATCGGGCTCTCTGTTCGGCAGGGAGCCTGCTTCCTCCTCTCTCTCTCTCTGCCTGCCTCTCTGCCTACTTGTGATCTCTCTCTGTCAAAATAAGTAAACAAATAAAGTATTAAAAAAAAAAGCCAAAGTCTTTACAAGGGCCTACCTGGCTAGATATGAATTGGCCCCACTCCAGCCCTCCTGTTGTTACCTTCCTGACCTCACCTCTAGCCACACAGGTCCTTTCACTCTTCTTTTGAACCTGCCTGGCACCTTCCCACAAGACCAGGGCCTTTGCACAAGCTTTTCTCTTTGCTTGGGATGCTCTTTCCTCAGAAATCCTCAAGAGCCTCTCCCTCACCTCCTTCAGATCTTTGTTCAAATGTTACCTTCATCCCACTTAAAACTTCATCACATCCCACTTACCCTGCTCTCCTTTTCTTTGCCATGTCAGTTTCATCTTCAAACATACTATATAACTTATTTATTGTATTTATTGGCAATAGAATGCAATTTCCATGAGCCAAGAATCTTTGTCTCTTTTGCTCATGATATACCCCAACCACCTAAAACAGAGTCTGGCATATTTAGATATGCTTAATAGATTTTTATTGAATGAACTGCGAAAATAAAATTTTGTATAACTAGCTAGGACTAAATATTGGAGTTAATATCCTTAAGTTTGAGCAGAAAGAACATCTGATTTTAAAACTTAGATGCAAAATAAAATTTGAAGAACATGTTAGTGTTACTCATCTCACAATCCTGGCAGAGAGTGTGTGTGCACTATTATTTAAGCATATGTGTAGTATATATTTTCTGTGGAGCGGGAAAACACAGCAAACGTGTTGACTTCACAAAATTACCTCAGCAAGGTATTTTAAGAGGAAAGGCCAGACTGAGGTCTCTGGAAGATTTCTTTCTAAAATTGGCATAATAATCACAGCGGGAACTACTGACTCATCAGATTTCACTTTTCAAAACCGACAGACACCAACTGGAGAATTTTCAGAAGGCCAGTATTCTAATAACTTAAAAATCTATTTTCTTCTTTGCAATGTAAGAGCTACTATTTAAAGGCATAATTGCATATGCCCAATAAATAGTTTTCCAAAAAAGCTCACTGTCCTTATATTGATTAATAGGAATTGATAATGAATGTATTAGTATTCTTGAAATGTCATCTCTGTGACTATGAGCTCATAGGAAAATCTGTCCATTTTCAAGGCTAAAACTTGCTGGTAAAAATTATTTCCTGGTAAAGTTGTGAAAATGTAACAACTGGATAGCACTGGGTCCCTTGTTTATTTCTGACTTGATTATTATCTTAAGAGGATCATGGGAGGGGTGCCTGGGTGGCTCAGTGGGTTAAGGCCTCTGCCTTCAGCTCAGATCATGATCCCAGGGTCCCGGGATTGAGCCACGCATCAGGCTCTCTGCTCAGCAGGGACCCTGCTTCCCCCTCTCTCTGCCTGCCTCTCTGCCTACTTGTGATCTCTGTCTGTCAAATAAATAAATAAAATCTTAAAAAAAAAAAAGAGGACCATGGGAAATGTAATGATATTGCCAAGATTGTGTGGTCTGGTGACAGGTAATGATGAATTAAATTTCCTCCTCTTTACCTCCTTAATGTATTAGTCAGAGTCTTTAAAGTAGAACCTAGATCAGATCAATCAAGACTTACTGAATATATACTCTGATTACCCACTAGGCAGAACCTACTGAGCATACAGAAAAACCACCAGATACAACACCTCAGCTTCCTTTGTATCAAACGAGTACTTTTTACTTTGATAGCATTCCCTGTGATCCTGCTGTACTGTAGTAATAGATAATCTGGTCACAAAGATGTATTTTCAAGAAAGCCAAATACAGAATTTCAAGTAAACTTCTGTTAGGGCAATCAAGTATACCAACCTGTAAGTATAAGGTACTCTCACTGTTAAACACTAGGATTTTAAAAAGAATTTGTCATTTCACAAGTTTAGAGTTCTCTTAATAATGGAATTTAGTAATTGTTTATTGAATTAAAATATATATAAATGAGTCACTTTGTGGGTCAACAGTATGATTACAGGTGGAACTTTACCGTCATCCACCATATAACCTTCATACGTCCATTCAACTATTTATTACTTTGTTCATTCATTAAACAAATATTTACTAAGTGCCTCCTATATGCCAGACACTCTGCTAGATGCTGGGAAATTAGACACAGATGAAAGAAACAAAGTCCCTGCTCTCAAAAAATAAATTTTTTTAACCAAAAGAAGACAGATAATAAACCAAAAAAAAAAACAAAAACCCACAAATATTTTCAGATAGTGATAGTGCTATGAAAACAATAAAAAGGGATAATGTTATAGAATGATTAATGATTAAGAATGGGAAGATGAGAGCTTCCCAGAAATGATTAAAAAAAAAAAACTAGTCCACAAAATTAAAAATTCTAACAAATTAAGATTAAGCAAGATACATAATGAAGAATCTACAACTAGATACATCGTAGTGAAACTGGATAACACCAAATAAAAAGAGAAAGCATTAGAAGTCACAGACACAGGGACAAATTATCATCAAAGGAATAGTTAGAATGACAGGTAACTTCTCAAGAGCAACAATGGGGACCAACTGATGGGAAAATCTTCCCTGCACTGAGAGGAAGTGCTGTGTACCTAGAATTCTATAGGCAGAAAAGTATCTTTTAAGAAAAGATTAAGGAAAAATAAATATAGATTTGGGGCACCTGGGGGGCTCAGTTGGTTAAGCGTCTGACTCTTGATATCGGCTCAGGTCCTGATCTCAGTGTTGTGGGATGGAGCCCTGTTTTGGGGTCTGAGCTCAGTATGGAGTCTGCTTGACATTCTCTCTCTCCCCCTACCTCTTGCCCCTCCCTACCACACCCTCTCTCTCAAATAAATAAATAAATCTTTAAATAAAGAAATCGATAAAGAAAGCAAGTTAGTTTCAGGCAAAAAGAATGGAGAGGTTGCTCTAGCGGCTCCTTAACCAAAGGAGATTCTGAAGAATCCACATCAGGCAGAAGGAGAGTGGTTTCAGTCTGAGAAGAAATAATGATAGGTTACAGGAGATGGAATTAGTGTTTGAAATTATTGTAGGAATCAGAAAAGTTAATAAGGGTATTTTCTAAGGTAAAAGTGAGTATTTTTCAAAAGCAAGTACTGAAAATGAGCGACAAAAATGAGTAGATTCCAAAAAAGTAAAGGGAGAATACAACAGTTAAAAATGAGTAAATCTTAAAAAGGGGAAGAGATTTTTAGAAAGGAACATAGATTCCCACCATTCTGATGTGAGCAGTTTTGAAGAATCGCTGATGGAAGAACTGCTCTTCAGATGAAATGAAGATTATTTGGGGCTGACTTTATTGCCTATCTGTTTGAGCCGCCAACTGTACTCTTGGCTTTGTTAGAACTTTTCCCGTCTTGAACAGGTAATCGCCTCATTTCCTGTTACATCTTATATTTAAAATGAGATAGTCCTATCTACACCTAGACAAGCAAAGTTGCTGATAATAAAAAGTCAGTATTTGTGAAGTCCTTTAGATGTTTATAAAACCATAAAGACAGTTTAACTTACATACCAGTTGGCCCTCACTGATTTGTCACAGAGATTTGCAGAAGGGAAGAGTACATCCTCCCACCCAATGAGCCAGCTGGGTGGGACTCCATCAGCCTCTGACTGTGTGCGGGGCAGCGTGGGTCATTAGAGCCTCCCAGGCAGCCACCCTGCCAGGTCAGAGCCTGCTGGAATTCCCAGTCGGAGGCCTGGCCACTGATCTCAGAAGTTCACTAAATCCAATCCCCGGCTTCTGACAGAACTGTTCTCAGGGGGAAAGAAATTCTTTGTAATCCCTCTCGCTTTTAAAAAATTTTAGATTATCAGAACAAGAAACCTCACCACCTCTGTCTTCCATCTTGAAGGGCCAACTTTTAATTTCAAGATGCAAATAAAAATTTTGAATGACATTTCTGAAAGTCTCCAACCAGTCATTTTTTTTAATTAATTTATTTTTTCAGCGTAACAGTATTCATTGTTTTTGCACAACACCCAGTGCTCCATGCAACACGTGCCCTCCCTATTACCCACCACCTGGTTCCCCCAACCTCCTACCCCCATCCCTTTAAAACCCCCAGTCCAACCAGTCATTTTCCTCCTTCGGACACCTACCCCGACTTGATTATTACACCTCACGCAATTACCTCAGAGAGGCCCATGAGGAGCCGGGGTGAGTGACATTGGATATGTTACTTAACATCTCTGTGCATAATACATGGAATATAATCTTTCTCCATAAAGATTTTATTTATTTGTTTGTTTGTTTATTTATCAGAGAGAGAGAGAAAGAGCACAAGCAGGGGGAGCAGAAGGCAGAGGGAGAGGCAGGCAGGCTTCCGGCGGAACATGACCCTCGGACCATGACCCTAGGATCATGACCTGAGCTGAATGAAGGCAGGTGCTTAACCAACTGAGCCACCCAAGCCTACTGCTCTTTCTGTAGTATTAACACTGTCACACACATAAGAGTTTGGAAGACTAAATGTCAATACCTCTTAACCTTTCTGCAGATATTTGCAACTTTGGTGTGTATTGAATCTACCCCTGACTTTTATTAGGTCTCATTTTTTTTCTCCTTAAGTCAATTTTCTTTCAACAGATCATTTCTATTTGGCCTTTGAGTGGAGGCAATTTTCTATGCAATAATAGGTCCACTCTAACCAAAAATCTAGTCAAATGGATTTTGGAAACACTTTCAAAGTGATTGGGTATAGGTAGGAGCCCCCCGGAGGCTGCCAGGTTGTGTGAGACTTCCACCACAGTACACTCACATTCTTTCAAGCTTTAGCCTTTCTGGTGAAGGGATCTCAGAAGGTGGAGAAAGTACTTGCTGCAGTTAATGGCTCTGGGAGTTCAGAGAACCACAGTTACTTTGATGCAGCCGAAACAAACAAAAAAACGTACCTAAGAAAGGACATTAACCCTAAACATGGAAGGAAGAATCTTACAAAGTTCTGGGTTGTACCCTAAATTTCTAATCAGAGAGCTTTGGAGGAAGAAGCCATTTCCTTTCTGGCTGTCCCCACGCTGGGTCCTGCAAGCTGGGCTAACTCAGCCACCACCATACCCAAGCTGAATTTCAGATGTTATTATATCCTGGATAATCACCAAAGGCTCCCACCCCTCCCTTATACTGCTGGCTCTTCTTTATTCCTCATATCAGCTCTCCATGCACCTCTGCCTCCCTCCTCTGATGGAACCATCTCTCCCAACTTTGGAACCACGGCTCTGCTACCAGCTTCCAGATGGCCCTTGTCCTCTCGCCTTGGCTTTGTCACAGACATGAATGAGCTTTCTCTGTTCCTTTCCTGGTCCCGAAAACCCCCAGCCTCCTCCAGCTCTGTGGCTGGTACTCAGTCTGTCTTCTCAAGACAAATTTCTAAATCATTCTTTGGTGCTCCTGAGGCTGCGTGAAATAAGTAAGACGATATCAAGGCTCTACGGTTTTCTTTGGAAGTTAGGATGAAAGGAATGATGAAGCTGAACCCAGTCTTTGGAAACCCGGGTAACAGTACCCCCACAGCTTCAGGACAGTGATGAAGCATTCTGGAAGTTGCCATGGAGACCACTCTTGTCTTCTGTTCACTTCTGGAAGCAGCAATATGCTTCAGAACAACAAATACTTTTAAAGTTGCCACCCTTCCTAGAAACATTAAATTATGTGTGGCATTAATGCCAGCTCTTCACCAGACCTCTGGTTCTTCTTCCTGGGCACACAGCTGGACGGCCTTTCCATGACGCTGGTTCCAGCCAGTCAGATGGAACAGAGGTAACATGTTGTCAATACCCGATCAAGACTTTGGAGAAGCAGGTGTGCCTCTTTTCATGCGCTCCCTGTCTGCCTTCTGGGTCTAAGTGGTAAAGGGGTCCAGCACAAGAAGGAAACATAAATGGAGGGTGAAATTCTCTGAAATTCTACATGAAGGAAAATTGCCCACCAAAAGGAACACCTACATTGTCCCGTTAAGTGAGCAAAAACCTCTACTGTTTTTGAGCCATTATTCATTTTGGGGTTTATTTAGTACTAAAGCCAGGCCTACACTAAGTCATGCAACCAGTATTTCATGTTCTTAGAGCATAAATCATTTGTATGCCAGGATGCTGGGCCATCATCCTGGAAAATACAAGAGGGACTAGTGGAAATGGACGGAAGCAGGAAGGAACAATAATGTGAATAATACAAACATTTACTGCATACAGAACCATGTGCCGAGCCCCGTGTTAAGGTGTTACACATACAGTCTCATTTAATTTCATTTCTTTCTCGTGACAACTTTAGGTAATAGTACTATTATTATCCCCATAACTCAGATATGAAAACTGAGGCCAGGTTATAGTACTCAGGAAGCCATGATTCAAATCTGTTGACTCCGTAGCTCCACTCTGGTTGTGTACTCCATACCGCGTATTGGGCACTTTGTACAATTCTATCTTCACAGTGTCTTGTCAAATAGTCTGTCTTATCTCCATTTTAAAGATGCAAAAGCTGAAGTTCAAGGCTTCAGCCAAGCTTACACAACTAGCAAGATTCAGTCCAAGGTCTGTGAGGCTCTAAAGCTCATTTTCTTTCCATCATGCCTTGAGATCACCATATAGAGGGGAGAGGTCATCCGGATTGAGTTTCCCTCCATTCCTGGGTTCCAGTCATTTTAGAGGTTAATCCTTTACTGTGACACCATGTGACCACTCTAATCATCACTATTTATCCACTTTGGAGATACTGGGATTTCTGCCAGATAACATTCACCAGATCCTCCCAGCATGTCACTGAGGCTACTTCTCACACTGGCGTGTCCTAAATAACCATTAGCCCATCCGCTTGCCCAGCCTGACTACAGGGAGAGTTCCTTTAGCCAGGGCTGGATTGGTCATGTTCAGGCCTAAATGTAGAACGGAAGCCAGAGGCATGGAAGCATGTTTTTTAAATAAATAAACAGTTTATGGGTAGGGAGTTATAGTAGAGCCCAATCCACAAATCTACCTCAGAAACCCCTGAAGTCAAGGAGCGCAACCAGGAATCTTATTTGTATAACCATCTTTTGATCCTCTGAGAAGATGCACCACAGCAATGTCAGGGCTGAGCAGGATACCAGACTGACTTCAACAAAGCTGGAGAGAGGGAAACCAGCCCACCCTCTCATTATATCATACCTGGCTCCTAGAAGGGCTCGTTGACAGAACAAGGAATCCCTTGAGACCCCAGCCCATTCTCCCTCCTGACTTCACATGGAGGATTCCCGGCAGATCTCTAGTCCATATTTAGCGGAATGGTCAATGTTCACAGTGGGACAGGATGGTGGCATCAAATCACCTCCTGGCCTATGCCATGAACCTGAAAGACCAAGGCCAAGGAGCCATAGTCCCATAGTCATCCATTTGATCAACAGACATCAGTAGTTGAAAGGAAGCACTGAAGTCCCTGAAGGAGCCAGAGCTTCTCTGTAGTGCAGAGCCTGTCGAGTGACAGTGGGGACTGCAGAGAAACTGCAGGAGACTGCCCTGGTGCCCAAGGAGAGTGGGCGCATCATGTCCTCTTGTTTCCCATGTATGGTCCCAGAGCTTCAGGAGAGGTGGGAAGAGAGGGTTCCCAGAAGGTCCCCCTCTTCTGCTTGGAGAATCAGGAGAATACATGGGGTCATGGGAAGAGCAGCACCCACATTCCTTGCAGTCATGCACACCCATTCCACAGATGGTAGACAGAGTGAGTCTTTTCTAATACCTGTCTGAGCATGTCATCCTTCCCTGACTTTCAGTTGCTCTTGGGATTCAGACTACACTCGTGATTTTGGCCTACTGTAAGCCCAATTTATTCTGTGTGCCTCCCCTCCATACTCTCTGAGCTCAGAGTAGGATTATCCTATAGTCTATAAATGCCATGACTAAATTCATGTCTCTTCATTCACCATTTTATATTGCATTTAGGCTATTTTCCTGACATAGACGGTGCTCAACCAGTATTGGCTGTTGGTTGGTTGGTCGGTTGATGAGTGACAGCCTGAAGACACAATATTTGAGCAGCAAAGTTAGGCAAGTGCTGGAACAAAGCACTTCTGTGATTGTAGCCCAAGCCCTTATTTTCCCCAGGGCTGGGACAGCATGAGAGACAGGGCATGGATCAGAACCCGGTGTTAAAGGTCAACAGCAACAAGGCCTTCCATCAGAGACTTAGCAACCGACATACCAATAGAAGTGTTTTACTAATTCAAATGGGTTTAGAAAGAGGTGGGAAATAGGTCAACAAATAGACATAAGAAATGACATTTCCCTCATCACTTAGACTTAAAATGACTCATAGGAACACCAACAACTAGACCTTTCAGTTCTCTCCCTTTTACAGCAGTGGTATGACCCAGGGTCAAGAAAATGAGGTGGCAGTCTTGAGTAAAATAGGTTGCCCTCTGACAAAATGCCAAGTGATCCAATATGTCTAGAGAGGTTTTATGAGACACCTTGGTCAGGGCTCCCTGCCAAGTAGGATCCGGGCACAGCCCTCAGTGGAAGAAAAGATGATCTCACTTCTGCTCGCCCTGGATATGTGACAGTTTTAATTTTGGCCCTCTCCCTGTCATGGTAGGCTTCACCCCAGAAGCTCCCTCAAGACAGACATTGAACATAGCATACCCTGGGGGCAGGGAGGATCATAAAAAGAGGATAAGTGGTAAGGAAGGAAGGGCAGCAGAGTCAGAGTTGGTGAGGATTAAGGGCACCCACGGTGCTGCTTGTGGAATAAGGAAGATTTCCCCCCGATAATAGAAAGGACAACGTGGCACTGGATTGAACAGTTATGATAAGGAACTACCAGCACGTGAGAGTTGAGCTAATGGTGAAAAGACCGGTGGCCAAGCACAGGTTCATTGCCTCCACAGACTCATGCAAAGGCATCTATAGAACGTTACCATCTTTTAACTGTAGAATTTTAAGACTAAGCATGAGAGTGATGTTGTTTACAAGGAAGCAGTTTTTTTGCTGTATTTTCCAGAGCTGGTGCATCAGCAACATGCTAACTGTCAGGCATTCCCTTGATCCTCAGCCCCACAGATGGGCAGCTGTTGTTCAGAAGACCAGCCGCGGAAGCCCTAGACTCTGTGTGGTAGAGGGAAAGATCTAACACAGATTCCGTGACTTTTGCTCTTGATTAAGCTCACTCTGTATGCAGGAACAGGTGATTTATTTTCAACACAGGATTTTTCACAATTATTATCTCAAGCTCCTACTGTCTCCTACTTCCTAAGACATTCTATTTGAAAAAGAACTGATTGTGAATGTTTCCACTTTTTAAGAGTCAATATCAATTATCTAGCAAATAAATTACTCCGTTTCAAAGCTTACGCATGGTAAAAAAAACAATAGAAGTTTATTTGGGAGAAAATAGAAGGAGAATGAACCAGTAAGAAATAAAAATTAAAAATCAATAAATCAACACAGGAAATGTAGAAGAGGATATTGTTTGAGGTTGCATAGGAGCCTCCAGATGCCATATTTTGTCTATAGAGATCTGGGCCACCCTGGCGGTCCCTTACTGCTGGATGGCCTTATGGCTGTTGAGACAGGAAGAGTGAGGAACCCAGGGAGCTGTGAATTCCAATGACACAGACACAGAGCCAGAGTTCTCACCCTGGATGTGCAGGAGAATCACCTGGGGGTTTTCACCCGTATGGAACACCCACAGTGTTCAAGCACTAGCGCTGGAGATTCAAATCCCATTTTTCTGGGTTAGGTCATCTGTATTATTCATAGTGCTCCCCAGGCGGTTCCGCTGCGAGCTAAGACTAGGAAGCCCTGAGCTAAGAATGGAAGATACCAGCCAGGAAGAGGAGAGATGGAGACAGAGACAGGGAGCGAACACACAGCTGGGCATATGTTCTCCACTCTGCTCAGAGACCAGCAAGGACGACAAACCCACTGTAAGCTCTAAATGTCTCACCAAGCAATTTAGGTAATGTCTCATGTTCGTGAAACGAATGCACTTAGAGCATTTTTACACTTCTGGATTGTGTCTCTAAGTACTGGAGGCAATTTTAACTGCTAAGCTCATATTAAATTCATTTCATAGTAGCCACGTTTGATATTATCCACACCCTCTTCTCTCATTTTCGTGAACTGAAACGTAACTCAAGCGATCACATCTACTTACTTTAATTCCTTGAGATCCATAGCCAGGGGCACCAGGAGGGCCAGGCAAGCCTTTCTGCCCGATGTCTCCCTGTTGGGAGATGAAGAGAGATTGAAGAGAAGTATGAGAAGATTTAGGAAGAAACAATGTATTACTGCTCTTGGCTTCCTTCTTACTTTGGTCAGCTCAGGACCTACATCCACATGCCTCATGAAGCTATATCATCTTATATAAAACAGTGTTTTCCCCCCAATTTTAAGCCACAGAACCCTTGCAAAAATCTTATGCATAATCCAAATTCAAGTAAAAAGGCAAGGCCGAGCTGCTTGGCCTAAGCAGAAGCATTGGTCCAGTATCCTTGTCTCCTTGGGTTCCTCTAGCTGCCCTACCACCAACCCCGAGAACACTAGGGCCGTGAAGACCGCTCACACATGATTCCGCATAGCCTCTCCTGTGTTTCTCCATTTCCACATGGAGTGCTATTCCCTGAGGTTGCAGTTAAAGATTCAGTGGATAGGAAAATAGGTCAATGAAGCAAAAGTACCTCATTTCCCAGTATGTGTTTTCTACAACATCAGTGAACTCCATGCTTCTTGAGGAAAGACTTCTGTGGTCAAATGAGACTGGAAAGTGTTCTATACCATGTGTGTGCCTCTCCTTGGAGACCCCAAGTGCATACAGGCCTACCTTGTTTCCTGGTGCTTCCCTATTTGGCTCCCCACATACTGCCTTTTTACAGACTGAAGGTTTGTGGCCACGCTGTGTCAGGCAAGTCTAGCCGTGCTATTTTTCCAATAGCATTTGCTCACTTTCTGTCCCCTTGTCACATTTTGGTAATTCTCACAATATTTCAGACTTTTTCGTTGTTATTATATTGCTTATGGTGATCTCTGATCAGTGATCTTTGATGGTACTATTGTAATTGTTTTATGGCACCACGAACTGTACCCATTTAAGATATCTAAGTTAACGACAAATGTAGTACTGTTCTGATTGTTTCACCAGCTATTCCCATATGTTCCATTGTGTTCGCCTATCTCTCTCCTTCCCCTCAGGCCTCCCTACACCCTGAGACACAATAATACTGAAATAAGACCATTTAATAACCCTACAGTGTCCTCTAAGTGTTCAAGCGGAAGGAAGAGTCACACATCTCTCACTTTAAATTAAAAGCTAGAGGGGTGCCTGGGTGGCTCAGTGGGTTAAAGCCTCTGCCTTTGGCCCGGGCCATGATCTCAGGGTCCTGGGATCGAGCCCTGCATCAGGAATCTCTGCTCAGCAGGAAGCCTGCTTCCTCCTTTCTCTCTCTGCCTCCTTGTGATCCCTGTCTGTCAAATAAATAAATAAAAATCTTTTAAAAAATTAATTAATTAATTAAAAGTGATTAAGCTTAATGAGGAAGGCATGTCAAAAGCCAAGATAGGCCCAAAGGTAGGCCTCTTGCTCTGAACATTTAGCAAAATTGTGAATGCAAAGGAAAAGTTCTTGAAGGAAATGAAAAGTGTTCCTCCAGTGAGCTCATGAAGTTTGAGGAAGCAGAACAGACTCCCTGCTGACATGGAAATCGTTCTAGTGGTCTGGGCAGATCAAACCAGCCATAACTTCTCCTTAAGACAAAGCCTAATCCAGAGCAAGGCCCCCACTCTCTTAATTTTCTGGAGGATGGAGAGGTGAGGAAGCTGCAGAAGAAGGTTGGAAGCTAGCAGAGTTTCGTTAAGGAGGAAGGAAGTCCTCTCTGTAATGTGAAAGTACAAGGTGAACGGCAGGGGCTTCTGAAGCTGCAGCAAGGTGAACGGAAGGTCAAGCTCAGAGAGTAAGTGACGGCGACTGCGCTAAACAACAGACTTTCCGTGTAGATGAAATGGCCTTGGATTGGAAGAAGATGCCGTCTAGGACTTTGATAGCTAGGAAGAGGTCAGTGGCTGTCTTCAAAGCTTCGAAGGACAGGCTGACCATCTTGTTAGGGGCTGATGCAGCTGGTGACTTAAGTTGAAGCCTGTGCCCATTTACCATTTCATAAACCCCGGGGTCCTTAAAAAGTATGCTAGGTCTACTCTGTCTATGCTTATAAATGAACAACAAAGCCTGATGATAGCACATCTGTTTACAATATCGTTTGCTGAATATTTTAAGCCCACTGTGGAGACCTGCTGCTCAGAAGATTGCTTCCAAAATATCGACAGCGCATCTAGTCGCTCAAGAGTTCTTGGTGGAGGAGGACGATGAGATTAACGTTTCCATGGCTGCTAAGCCAGAATCCATTCTGCAGCCCGTGGATCAAGGAGTAAATCTGACTTTAAAGTTCTTACTTAAGAAATACATTTTGTAAGAAATGTGAAGATTCACTGAAAGGATAACAAAGGATTTAGAATTACATACACTTAGTTGATAAAGCAGTGGCAGGGTTTGGGAGAAACGACTCCAATTTTGAAAGAAGTTTTATTCTGGGTAAAATGCTGTCAAACGCATGCCACAAAGAAATCATTTGTGAAAGGAAAAGTCAAGCAAGGTGGCAAACTTCCTTGTGGTCTTATTTTCAGAAATTGCCGCAACCACCCCGACCTCCAACAACCACACTCTTCATCAGTGAGCAGCCATCAACATGGAGGCAAGACCCTCCATCGGCAAAAAGATGACAACTTGCTGAAAGCTCGGATGATGGTTAGCATTTTTAGCAATAAAGCATTTTTAATGAAGGTATAACCATTGGGGTTTTTTAAAGACATAATGCTATTGCACCCTTAATAGACTAAAATATAATGGTAACATAACTTTTATATGCACTGCGAAATCAAAAATTCATTGGACTCTCTTTATTATGGTAGTTTTGACCTTAACCTACAATGTCTCCAAGTATGCCCACAGAAATATATTAAAGCCTCTAAGAAGTCCCACAATAGAGAGATTAGCTTAACTTTTTTTATTTGAGAAGTTTGCTAATTAACATTTGATGGAACAAGCTTTGAGAAATGCTGGATTCGTAGATGTTACTATATAAGTGAGCCTTTTTTTTCTTTCCACTACAGAAAAAAACTTTATTTTTTTCTAATTGTGAGAGGAACACCTGGTCATTGGAAAAAAAATTAAAAACAGAAATAAAGAGGACAACAACAAAGAAAAAATAGACCCTTCTTTCCACCACCCAGTGATAGCAACTACGAACATCTTGGGAGCATCTTTATCCATGTAAAGTGATCCAGAAAGTCAGGAATAAAAAGAAACCAACTGCCAAAATGAAGTTGGTGGGAAAAAAAGGTAAACTAAGAATATTGGTAATTCTGGGATCCTCAGCAAAATCTTTGATTCATAAGGCCTTTGCCCTGTCCTCTCTGATGTGGGGCTGTAATTCACTTCTGTGCATTCTGGTCACGAACATTGGTATTTGAAATTTGAATTTGTAACGAGTGGCTCATTGACGTGTTTTCCCTATGAACATGCCTGATACCTGTTCATTTTAGTTTCTGAACAAATCAAAGATGTATTTGTTGAATGCGTGAATCAAGAGTTAACACAGCTCTTCGACATCTGCGCTATTCCCACGTTGAGCTGGGGGCTGTCCTGTGCACTCTAGGATGTTTAGCAGCATCCCTGGCCCCTTCCCACTAGATGCCAGCAGCACTCCTCCCCCTGCTGTGACACCCAGAAATGATTCCAGACATCGCCAAATGTCCCCCTCGGGCAAACCAGGGAGGACAAGGTCTCCCTCATTGAAAAACACTGGATTATGAGAAGGAAAGGATGAATAACCACCAGACTGGAGACAACAAAAGAAAGGGAAACAGAAAGGAGAGCAAAGGGAGCCTGAGGAAGTTTCTCTCACTTTCCATGGGGACAGTAAATCTAGACCCTGGCCCTGCAGCCCTGACAGAGTGGACTATGCGTAATTGACACAACAGGCAGATTAGCAGGCATTCTGTTAAAGGGCCGGCTGAGGCCCCTCTGACTAGAGGGAAAATGTCCTCCTTAATGATGGCACGATGTCTAAGAAACCTGGAAATATTTTGAGCGTTTTGCAACCACTTTTTTTTTTTTAAATATTTTATTTATTTATTTGACCGACAGAGATCACAAGTAAGTAGAGAGGCAGTCAGAGAGAGAGAGGAGGAAGCAGGCTCCCCGCTGAGCAGAGAGCCCGATGTGGGGCTCGATCCCAGGACCCTGGGACCGTGACCTGAGCCGAAGGCAGAGGCTTTAACCCACTGAGCCACCCAGGCGCCCCTGCAACCACTTTCTTAAGAGACACTTTCTAATTTCTTTTGGGGAAGTAAATGGCTTTACACACTCAAACAGTCTATTTTCCTGAAAGCTACGTAATATGAGAAAATAAGACTTCTCATCAGCACTCCAGAAAAAATAAGTCAACACTAAAATAAACATGTGCTATGAAGTTAATGTTCACTCGTTTGGCACAGATGGTACCTGAACTTCACGCAGAGCACACTTAAAGACTCACCTTTGGCCCTTGAGTTCCTATGCCCCGAGGCCCAGAGGGGCCTGGGGGGCCTCTGACACCAGGCTCTCCCTGAAAAGACACAATGAATGACAAGTTACTGATCTGAAACAAACAACAAGAAAAAAACCTTTATGTTGTATAGTTTATATAGAATGTTATATTTCATGTTAAAAATATTTTGTACAAACTTTCACATATAAAAATAAATTTTAAAACCCAAATCCTTGAATTTGACTAAGATATTGAGCCCTTTTCTCGCAGATCACTTTCCTCTACTTGACAAAGGGAGTGTTATTACCTTTTGTTTTCATTTCTTATTGCCACTTAAGTAACCTTCCAGCCAACTGATATGGGTCCATTTCAAAGCAATCAAGTTAGTTAACTTTTGACAACCTCAAAGGTACTTTTTCATAACTCCCTTCCCTGGAATTTGGAGAAGTGCCGCCAGAAAGAAGAGAGGAGAATAAAAAGAAACCATTGAAAGCTGTAACCCCATCCTGAACTAGTTGCTTTTAGTGTTTTATGCAACAAAAATTATGCTACTAGGGGTCAAGGATGAGCTTTGAGATATTTCTGCCCAAGAAGCAGTTGTGGTTACAGGATAAGTTCTATACAAGCTTTGCAGATTCCCTAAAGCCTTTTAGAACAGGCAACTAGCCCAGAAGAGTGGTGGGGCCTGATTAGGGTAGCTCAGGCCCTGTGGTTGGATCTGTGTGAGATATGAACCACAGGAAGAAGTATAGAAATTAAAATCTCTTCATTAGCCACCTTCTGGGTACCCAGCACTCTGACCCGCATGTTTGTACAGGTTACTGGATGTAATTCAGTACTCATGACAACCCCGTGTTACAGCGATGACAAACTCATCTAACGTTTCTGAACCTCAGTACATTCATCAGACATACACAAAATCACACTTAGGTTTCCTGAGGATGACAGGGAAGTAAGACAAAGAATATGAGTGTCTCGATCACAATGTCTAGAGACTGTGATAGAGACACACAATCTATTGTATCATGACCACATTATACACAATATACAAATCTATTGAACTATGTGTAAACACAGTTCAATAGATTTTACCCAGAACCATTCAATGTTTTACTAGAAATAATTGTCTTCTTTGCCTGGGTCCTGTGAAGCCCACCCCAGATAAAATGGCTCCCTCTTTTGTGCCATTGTGCCTATCTAGCTAAGGAGGCACTTGGGAAATATTAATGCCTCACCCCAGCTGTGTGTTGTTGTTGTTTTAAGGATTTATTTATTTGTTTTAGAGAAAGAAAGAGAGCAGGAGTGGGAGGGGCAGAGGGAAGAGAGAATCTCAAGCAGACTCCAGGCTGAGAACAGAACCCAATGTGGGGCTCGATCCCAGAACCCTAAGATCATGACCTAAGCTGAAACCAAGAGTCAGACACTCAATGGACTAAGCCACTCAGGCCCCCCACCCCAGCTGTTTTATTAAAGAGAAAACTAAAGTAAGTCTAAAGTTGCACAGCTATTGAAAAACAGAACTAGGAGGACGTGGAGAAGGAGGAACACTCACAAGTTGCTGGTACAGCCGCTTTGGAAAACAGTTTGGCAATTCCTTAAAAAGTTCAACATCGGGTGCCTGAGTGGCTCAGTGGGTTAAAGCCTCTGCCTTTGGCTCAGGTCATGATCCTAGGGTCCTGGGATCAAGGCCCCACATCGGGCTCTCTGCTCGGCAGGGAGCCTGCTTCCCCTCCTCTCTCTCTCTGCCTGCCTCTCTGCCTACTTGTGATCTCTGTCTGTCCAATAAATAAAAATCTTTAAAAAAAAAAGTTCAACATCGATTTACCGTATATGAGTAATTTCACTCCTGTACCCAAGGGTAATGAAAACATGTCCACACAAAGACTTACATATGAATGCTCTTAGCAGAATTATTCATAATAGCTAAAAACATATTTAGCTATTTAGAAACAACCTAAATGCCTATCAACTATAAAAGGTGATATATTCTGCAATAAAAAGGAATGGACCACAGCTGCAAGCTACAACATGCACGAACCTCAAAAACATTATTCTCAGTGGAAGAAGCCTGATCTATGAGACCACGTGTTTTATTCCATTTGTATGAAATGTCCAGAAAAGGCAAATCTATAGAAACAGAAAGTAAATCCATGATTGCCTGGGACGAGGAACAGGAACTAGGACAAAATTAACTGTAAATGGGCACAAGGCATTTTACTGGGGGGATGAAAATGTTCTAAAACTGATTTATAGTAAGGCCTACAACTTGCTAAATTTCCTTTAAGAATCATTGAAACATATACTTGGTGTGTGTGAGTTCTAGGATATATAAAATATGTCTCAACAAAATTATAAAGAAAAAAAAGAAGAAGAAGAAAGAAGCCAAAGCCAGCCAGGCTTTGAAGGTAATCTCCCAAGCTCTTTGCCTGAGGTCCTGTTTCATCCATGTTCTTTTAGGAGCTAAATAGCTTCTAGATTGCAACAGTGCAAAATCATGGATTATAAGAAATGACAAAATTGTTTATCTAGCACAACAGCCCATCCTCATTTAACTTTGCTTTCTACTTATAAATCCTAAAGAGAAAACAAGGCCTTAAAAGAAAGGAAAAGATGTAAACTTCATTGCCATCTTAATGCTTCTAATCTCTAATTTCATAGTTACCTATTTCCCTTGTGCCCGCAAGCCACTTTTATGATTCTGGTCACCTGTCTCCATCTCTTCTTCATAGTCTATAGCCGCTTTTGTGACCACAGGTACTAATTATCTCCCTAACACCTCTCTCCTTCTGATTCCCAACTTTGAGTGACCCCAAGTTTCTTCCAGCTGAAATGATCACTTATCATCAAGAGCTCCAAGTAGAGAACATGACGTGTCCTGTACATACATTTCTGTTGTCTCTCCTTTCTTGAGTCTCTTTACTCAAGATATGTAGCTTCAGAGGGAGCTTAAGTTCACTGGGGGAGAGTCTCCAGTTATCCCTGACAGATTCACACACTTGCTGCATTTTGATGCCCACTAGCCAAACAGAACGCAGGTAAACATAGTTCAATTGATTCTACCGAGAACCATTTGATGTTTTACCTAAAGAAATTTTTTGCCTGGTTACTGTGAACCCCACCTCAGATACAATGGCTCCCTCTTGTGTTGCTATTCACCTTGGGCCCTCACTGGTGAGGTTGGAAGCACAGGGCCCCAACCGGATATGGCGGATATGGCACAGTGGGGAGTCCACAACCCCACCTGGAAAGCCTTCTGCTAAGAAAATTAGGATCTGTATCCGAGCAAGTCTCTAAACCTGACAACCACAGGACGTAGAAACATGTCAATGTTGGGGACTGTTATCAAAGGAACGAGACTGAGACAAAGTGAAAGTTATACAAAGCCTTATTCTATGCCAAGCATTAGAAGTCAGACTGACCTCCCAGGGCCTCCTGTGAAGAGAGTGACCCCCTCCCGATCTCACAGGCTGGTTTTATAGGGCATAACTGCAGACCCAAAGTACATGACTTCTATTGTTAAGGCGTTTACTCCCGGAATCGATACCCGGAACCATACCAGGAACTACTGGGGCATTTATTCCCGGAATGAAGTCCGTGGATGTAAACAACAATATAGCTACCTAGGCAATATGGAGTTGCTCTGGCTAAGTAGGCCCTAATAGTTAAACAGGTTTTAACATTAAATTGGCCCTAACAGTCAACACCATAGGAATAGCATCGACAAGACCCTCAAGGACAAGGAGCTTATCCACATGGAAAGCACAAGGGAAAAACAAAGGATGACTAACTGTTGCTTAAAAGAGATTTAAGAAGCATCTCGATTGAATGCAACGTGTGGACATCATTTGGATCCCAATTCAGACAAACCAACTATAACAAATTTGTAAGACAAGCTGGTAAATCTGAACCCCGGATATTTGATGATACTAAGGAATTACTAATGTTTTTTAAGTTTGCTAATGGTATTGCAGTTATGTTTTTTTATTTTTATTTATTTTTTTAAAAAGATTTTATTTATTTATTTGACAGAGAGAGAGCACAAGTAAGCAGAGCAGCAGGCAGCGGTAGAAAGAGAAGCAGGCTCTCTGCTATGCAGGAAGCCTGATGTGGGGCTGGATCCCAGGACCCTGGGATCATGACCTGAGCCGAAGGCAACCACTTAACCAACTGAGCCACCAAGGCACCCCCGCGGTTATGTTTTTTTTTAAAAGAGCTTTTATATTTGAGAGATAAATGCTAGACCTTTATATGGGAGATGTCTGGGATTTGCTTTGGAGGAATGCAGTGGAAGAAGGGGAAGAGGATGGTAGAACAGGATTGACCACACACTGATATTAGCTCAAGTGTGACGGGCAAATGGGAGTTCATTTTACTAGCCTTTCTACTTCTACATACAGTTAATAGTCTTCATAATAAAATGTTTAGAACAGTATTTTTTTTAGATCCATGAATGATATCCAATAAAAACCTCACCAGTAAAGGTGAGGAAAGGCTGCTATGATGTTCACCATTAATAAGGAGAAGAATACAAGATTTTAGAGATAGAAAGATGGGCAAAGGATGAAAGCACACAGGTGGATTCAGTATCATTAGAATTTACATATCTTTCATGCATTCTTGGTTATGTCCCAAATGTTACATACCTTTTAAAAATTTAGAATATGGAGACAGGGTAGGAGATTTTTTTATTGAGTAATATTTCTCTTAAGAAAGAATTCAGCACTCTATGATTCATGATATTTTTCTTGTGAAGATTTTAGTTAAAACTTCGTTCTCTATTAGTATCAGTCATGCAAACACACATACAGACACACACACACACACACACACACAGACACACACGCAGCCCAGGTGGGAAGCAAGTGGGAAAAATAGTTGAACTAAGTTGCGAGTGAGTGTACTTTAAGCCAGCCTTGTCCACGTTTATTAGTGATATTCATTCTCTCTCTTACTCAGTTTCCCTGACTCTCATCATGTAGGAGTGTCTGAAGGCTGAGTGCAGACCTTGTGGACTCCTTACTGCCCTTTCTGTCCTTGAACCTTGGCCAATGAACTTTGATAGCATGTTTCTCACATCATCTATGATGCTACAGTGTTTCCCTCAAATAAGCTGTCCATCTTTATCCATATAATTGTTGACATATAGCTGTGTTTTATCTATCCAAATAATTTTTTATGATCTTTTGACCTAGGTAAATAGAATCTGATATATGCTTTAAAGACTTTAAATCAAGCCTTAGCTTAACATACTCTGCAGACGTTACAGTTGGTCTGTAACATGATTTAGGGTTGTCCCTGGGTGTTTCTGTACCATACTTTTTTTTTTAAATAAAGATTTTATTTATTTGATAGACAGAGATCACAAGTAGGCAGAGAGGCAGACAGAGAGAGAGAGGGAAGCAGGCTTCCTGCTGAGCAGACAGCCCCATGCCAGGCTCGATCCCAGGACCCTGGGATCATGACTTGAGCTGAAGGCAGAGGCTTAACCCACTGAGCCACTCAGGCGCCCCATGTACCATACATTTTAATAGATGGGAATATCAAGTACTTAATGAGCTATGGGAATCCGCAGAAACAGTGTCTCCCTACTATGGTGCGGTCTTGAAGATGTATTCTGTCTTTGGTTCCTTTGGCCGTGTGTCCGTAGAAGGCCACAACACCCAGTGAGGGCCTACAAGAGGACCATGTTCCGGACTCACGTCACCATTTGATAGCACCCGGTCTGCCACAATGCAGCACCAGTGGTACCTACGAAAGACGTTCACCATGACACTTTCAGACGTGTGATTCTATTGTCAGTGGATGGCATGACAATCGCAAATAAAAGGAATTACGACAGGCACTTGCACAGCTGGACTTAGCTTCCCATGCAGGAGCTGAGAGTTACTAGAGCCTGCAGAGGGAGCCCTTACATCAGGAGATAATAAACAGCCCTGAAAGCTAATTCTGGAGTTGCCCTTTTTGACTATATCTACCAATTTTGTAAGACCACATAGCCTAAGTCCTACCCCTACCATCCACAAAGCAAACAAACAAACAAACAAAACTATTTAGATCGCCCAGAACTTCCTCTTGGCCCACAAAAGGAATTCTAGACTTGAGATATTCCTTCCCTTTTCACAGGAAATGGACAACTTTAGAACTAACTCCCTGTAGTACTTGTACATGTGAATTTAACAAATGATTCAGTGAAAGTTTTCCCTAGACCATAACCTTGCAGAGTGGTTGATTTCAACACCTTTAAAAATTATACATAATCTTATGATGGCCCTGGGAACCATTAATACTGTAAACTTCACTTTTTAATAGAAAGGAAAAGAAACCAAACGCACTATCACATTCATTCTTTTTTTCTCATTGGTAAACCTTTGCTTTGGTAACATTAAAATTACAATAATTAATAAAATAAATAATAATTAACATTTATTAAATGTATTATGTGGCAGGTACTTTTCATTCATTATCCCAACATCAGTTTACTTCATTTTATAGAAAGGAAACTGAGACATCCAGATAAGGATACATGATTTCCTAGAAACTGTGCAGCCAGCAGCAATCTAAACCCAGGTCAGAATCCAGGTCCCACCTCCCTTCTTGGTGTTGATGAGAGCTGGAGGCAAAATGCTAAAGTCTCCATAGACTTTCTTCCAGCTACTATTTAATGCAAAGACCATGGGTCTGTGGCCGTGAAAGTCCTTTTCCTCCATTCAGTTGGTCACACTCTCTCAAGGAGAGCAAAGAAAGCATCCTCATAACCACATCCCTGAGAGGACCTCACCACATGTACAGTGCCCAGCTGTCTAAGGCTAGCCTCTCCCTCTCCCCATCATTGCCACTGCTCAGTTTTGTGGTTTACCCCAATGTCTTTACTTAATCTCTTTCCAGATCTTCTACCTATACCAATTCTTATTTTCTTTCTGTATCCATACTGCAATATTCTTGACTTGGCAGAGTAAGGCACACTGTGATGACTACTATGACATCAGTGTGTTAGAATTCGTTCAAATTTTTTTTGACATTTTTAGACATTCTTCCATTAATTTCTCAGAATAAGCTTGTGAGGTGGGCATCATTATCCAGACCACAGAGGAGGAGGCTAAGTCCCAGGGAGAGTAAGTAACTTGCTGAGGTCACACAACTAGTAAGTAACAGAGGTCCTCTTAGAGCAGTGAAAAGGAAACAATCTATTATACCTTCTGGATTTTATAAGATTTAAATACAATGTTTGAGAAGATAGTGCTCTTCAAGACAAAGCAGCCCAATGAGACTGCCTTCCCCCACCCCCACCTCATGCGTAGACAGGCTCTAATCCCTGCTTCACCCTTGGTCTATGCCTGTTAGGTCCCTGTCACTCTTTGGGACGACTGTGGAAGCAGGTTACAGTTGTTCTAAAAGGGATTTCATGCTTTTCTACTAGGGGGACAATGAAAAGCAAACTGAATTCACTATGAAAAGAATGAGCTGCTAAAAAATTTTCCCAGGAATAGTACTCAAGATTCTACCAAATGATGAAACCAGGGAATGACTGAGTTTCAAAATAAGTCATAAGTCGAAGTGATGATTAACAACTGCCTCATGTTTCTTCCTTTCTGGCTTTGTATTTTATAAGATTTTATCTATTTATTTGAGAGACAAAGAATGAGAGAGAGAACATGAGAAGGGGGAGGGTCAGAGGGAGAAGGAGACTTCCCACTGAGCGGGGAGCCTGATGTAGGTAGGACTCGATCCCAGGACTCCAGGATGATGACCTGAGATGAAGGCAGTCACTTAACCAACTAAGCCACCCAAGCGCCATCATTTCTGGCTTCTAAATAAAATTAAGATCTAACTACAAAGGCTCCAGTTACTGCAAACATAAGCACCGCTCTGGAATGGATTCTGTAATGAACTTAGGCACTGGTCTGGTAACTCTGCTGTACCTGCCAGGATGGCCATGGAAATTTAGCTTTTTGTAAGCTCCTGAATAGACAACTTGATACTGAGAATGCGTATGGGTTGTTGACAGTCACTTCTCACCAACACCCTTTAATGTGAAAAGGGAGACAGGAACAGTTACCAGCCCAATTATCAGGAAGATGTGAAAATAATGAAGAAGGTGCTAGAAAATAAGCACTCAGATCATGATAACATTTGCTTTAGTGTATTTTCCCAGTGTGTTTTCAAAATATTTTAAATAATTTCCATTCTTCCAACTAATTCTCTCCTAGAGCTTTAATATTCACCCCCAAGCTTCAGCGTCTCAAAGTCCATGATAATTTAGAAACTTGCTTTAGGATGGTTGGGGGGGGGGGCGGTTGGAAGAGGAGGAGACAACAATTTGTTGATTGTTTCTTTTCTCAAAATCAACTCATCAAAGATGAACAAAAGATTCTCCTGTGTCAAGGTGCTGAGAATCTCATTGGAGAAGTAGAGAGTCTTTCTTACTTAGCTACATTGGGAATCTTGAAAATAGAAATACTGATATTGTTCCTAATGACAGAGAGAGGAGAAGGCTCTCTTGTAATGATATTCAATATAGTTTCCCACAGAGGGAGAGCTCCTCTAGTCTGAATGACTGAAAATAAAAATGTGTTGATGGGTGGCCAATGCTAGGAGGATTTATTGTGTGTCTCCAGGGCTGAAGGGAGAGGTGTTATGTATGTACTGCTGGGGAGAGAAATGCAGATACAGCAAGGAGAGATGAAAGCAGCCTTGAAGGTCACAACACAGACCAAATACGGCTCTGATTTTAAAGGACATGCATGGAACTGAATTGGGGAATAACCTTGAAAAGTCACCTAGTTAAGTTTTCCTGGTCTTGAATGTGACCTTTTCTGAAATCTAAAGGTCAAGTTGCTCGGCATTTCAACTTGATATGGCTCTGGCTCTAATTAGTCCTGGTATTGAGCTGATTATCTTGCCTGTCACAATTTTGCAGTCCCGTTATGGGAGGTGGGTTTCTCCCACTCCAACTTGTAGTCACAGATACTTAACGTCACTGTCATGAAGTCTGTATCCGAGGCCAGCCCTCCTTGTCAGAGACTGTTCAAAATGGAGTTTCTTGTCCAGTCCATGTCCACCAATGGAATTCACAAATTCCTAATGCAGCTCTGTGTGAATCGCTCCTCTGTTCTGCCATGGCCTGTTGGTGGTGTGCACATATGTGAGCCATTGCAGAGAACAGAGGGGCAATTCAAATGCTGGGAACATTTTTAGAATAATGACACTCAGTGGAATTTCACAGAGCCTTGCATTTTAATTTATGACTATGGACCAATTTTGTCAAATAAAGCATGTATTTACAATACGCAAATATTTAAAGCTTTTAAAAAATGTTTAACTCTTCTGGGTTTGGGTTTGTGCCTCTCATTAATGTTTACGTAATTTAAGTTTGGACGATGGGAAAGGTTGGCTGGCTGAAAAGGAAAAACAATCTCACTGTATGCTGAGATATCTAGAAGATAGCTTTGAAAATGAAGCATCTGCAGATCAGGGCAAGTCAGTCTCTCTGCTCTGATTTTTTCATTCATTTCATTTGCATTCATTCATCCATATTCATAGTCTCCCTCTTACACATGAACACAATATAGTATCAACACTGTTTCTCTTGTAAAGGGGCAAGGTGTTCAGCCTTTCTGCTTCCTTATCTCCTTACCTATAAAACAAGGGAGTAGTTTAAAATGCAATGAAATCCTGGAAATACTTAGGTAGTATATAATGTCTATTGACATAGTATACAATAATAATAGCCACAACCCAACATATGGTTCCGGTCTGCAGATTTTATTCCAACCACTTGATGGTGAAGAGGCCCCTTGAGGGCCCTAACAGGCAGGTTAGAGCCCCTCTCTCTGTGCTTACTGTCTTTACTGGCCCCAGCTCACCTTCTCCAAAGTTTTAGGAAAGAAATGGCTTCTTCTCTGATGAACTAGCACACTGACGGGGGTTAAAAGGGCTGAGAGAGGTACGTGGCAGGATGCACCTGTCCTTACGGAGCTCAGGAGAGCCACTCCTTGCATGTCTCTTCTAGGAGGCCGAGGGTAAACTCTCACACTCAGAGATATCAGTGGTTCAGCCCCTGGGTCACATGTACCTCTTGAGCCTTTGCAGGTGAAAATACAGGAGCAAAGAGTCAAGTGATCTTCTCAAAGGCAGGTGAGGGTCACATAATGATGGCCCCCAAATCACAAAGCATCTTTTTTGTCTGTAGGGGTTCAGTGAAAAAGTACAGGCAGTACGAAATAAGATGCTTGAGATTGCCTTCCCCATCAACAAACAAGTCTAGATCCAGGGAACTAGGCGCTAGGTGAGCGCTTCCCATTCAGCAAGAAAATAAGTTGTCAGTTTCTCTTCCAGGCATGTTTCAAAAGCAGATTTTATTTTTTTAAAAGATTTTATTTATTTATTTATTTATTTATTTATTTATTTATTTATTTGACAGACAGAGATCACAAGTAGAGAGAGAAGCAGGCAGAGAGAGAGAAAGGGAAGCAGGCTCCCTGTTGAGCAGAGAGCCCAATACGGGTCTCGATCCCAGGACCCTGAAATCATGACCTGAGCTGAAGGCAGAGACTTTAACCCACTGAGCCACCCAGGCGCCCCATCAAAAGCAGATTTTAAAACTGTATCTCCTATCTACTTAGAAATGTAGCTTTTATAAGAATTTTAGAAGTCTTTCAGAAGCCCTTGTCAAAATTCAGATGCAATTAAAGGTAACTGTATATAGCAGTACTATAACCATTGATGTCATATGGAATTCTTCCACTTGGAAAAAAGCCAGAGAGCACCACAAGCATGCAAGATGTCAGGGACTGCTTCTGATAGGTTTTGAAACATAGAAGCTTTGATTCTAATGTCTGTGTCATATGCTAAACACATGTGCCCTTAACTAAATAGCACCAAAACTAACCACAAATTGTCAACCTTAATGGTTTCCTCGTTTCAAAACACATTTGTTTTGTAAGTTAATGCACTTTAAGGCCAGAATTTTAAGGTGACTACGCAGAGTTTAAATGAAAAACATATCTGATATATATCTCTATACAATTATACACACACAGAGACACACTCCCACATACTTACAATTTCTCTGGTATTTTAAGTCAGAATGAAAGGAGGTAAATTTTGCACACATTTGAGACCACAGCTTTCACTACCATTGACACCTTTAGGTACTTTGAGGGTCTCAACTCCACTTTACCAAGCCAGAAGAACAAAGTTACTTGGAATTAAACTTTTCCAAATATCTGTCTTTCTTTACTTGTATGTGTGTGTGTGTGTGTGTGTGTGTTTCAAAAAGTTTTCTTTAGAGAAAAAGACGACATAAAGACTTTAAGGCCTCTACCAAAGACGAGAGATGATATTGAAAATTATTTAAAAGCTGGTGTTTGCTTTTAGGATTTCCTTTATTTCCAAGTTTGTGATCCAAGTTCTTTAATTCTAAGACCAGCTTGCACGATTTCCAGGATAAAACATTTTCTCAGCAGCCACAGGATGAGGTCAAAGAGAAAAAGGAAAGGCAGCTGAGAGTGGGCTGGGGGAGGAGGGAGGCAGATCCTAGCCAATATTCTCTCCTCCCCTCAGCTAGGAATGAGCTGTCCGATGCTGCCTCCCTTTAGCCTTCCCTGTGGGCCAACAGAGATAATGAGTCTCCCTTAATACACATCTATGGCAACATGTTGGTTGTTTCAAAAAGTAAAATAGGCAACAAAAAATTTTGAAGGAACAAGCTTTTTCTTGACTTCCCTCCGCCTGAAATGTACATGATAGTGAATATAGGGGACTTTCAGAGAAAACCAGTATATGAAATCATTTACTAAACATTTTCGTTTATATGTTAAATGACCTGACATAATAGAATATTCACAAGAAACAAATTTTTAAAAAATGTTTTCTATCTGTGTATAATTGCCTGCCTTTATAATCATTGCTAAATGTAAAGCAGTAACGTAATAGTATAATTTATATGTATATACTATGTATACTTATCTAAATATATAGATATTGACTATCTATATATCTATATAGATACATATCATAGATATATACTATGTATATTATCTAAAATATAATAACCTATTCAGTGGAAGTATAAATGATCATGTTTCCATTAGAATACAAACACATTCCAATATACATTTAATGTATTTAATTTAATTTGTTTAATACATTTTATTTCATGCCATATATTAAATAAGTTTCTACTTTCCTCACTAAAGGAATATTTACATAACAATTTATATAATAACAAAAGTTTTTACCCATGCTGCGCTCAGAGCAGAAAACAGCAAAGTTTACATATTGAAATGTCTTCCAATTTTTAAATTTTAACATTTGACAGATGACTATGCTTTAAGGGGAAAAAAAAAGAATACTACCATACCCAAGTATGCTTCTTTATCTCCATACCTTCAGTATGGTTTATTGACACTGTCAAGGTATTTAGAGGATTGGATTCAGTTCTGAGTCAGACCAAGCCAGACCTCAATAAAAGTATCTCATGTGTGCCCCTCTGTATAGTTTACATACAGTTTACACAGTACTTTCAGACACAGCCTCTCCCTGGGCTCTCGTGATTACACTAACAGAGACAGAGGAGTCAAGCTGTCCTTTACAGACAATATTTAGTGCCATGGGTCTCCCACCTTTCATTGTCCCAAGGAGAAGGCAAAAGGGCCCCTGCCTCACTGTACAGAAGCATCGGCAAGGTGATGTCTCTCCCACAGGCTTGGGCAGAGACCAAAAAATCAAAACAAGAAGCTGACATTGAGCAATCAGAACATCTCTCTCTAATGACCCAGAAGCACTTGAAAAACTAAGTAGATATGTTTCTACAGACATATTTTCCCTTTAGGGTAATACTGATCATTCGCTCACTTTCCATTCACTCAACATGTTATACAGCCCCTACTGGGTGGCACGGCTACTTCTGGTGCCAGGAATTTGGCAGGGATCAAGACAAAGAGCCTACCTTCAGGAACACATACACTCTGGTGGGACACACAGAACAGTAAATAAGCAAGATGGTTTGAAAAAGTGGTTTTGCTGTGGAGGACATACACAGGGGCATGTGAGAGTGATGAGTGAAGGGAGAGACAATTGTCCTTTGTTTAGGTGATCAGGCTCAGGTTAGGCGAGATTTGAGCTGTGGCCGAAAGAATGAGCCATCTTGACAGAGCCAAGACCCAGACACAAGAATGAGCTGAGATAGGGTGGGCCAGTGTAGCCCACAGAAGGCAAAAAGGAGAAGGGGGTAGGAGCTACAATCAGGTTGTGAAGGGACACATAGGCCATAGGAAGTGGTATGATCTTGTTTGAAGTGCACAGAGAATCCATCAGAGTGTTTTTTGAGAAGGAAAGTGTTATGATCTGGGTTCATGGTTTTAAAAGACAGCTCTGCCTGGCAGGTAACAGAAGGGCCGAGGTAGAAGAGGGAAGGCCCATAAAGAGGTTATTTTAATGACCCAGACAAGTGATGATGGTGGTCTTCCCTGGTGAAGCAGAAGGAGAAAAGCAGCTAGAATCAAAATATATTTTGAAAAGAGAACTGACAACATTTACCAAAAGACTAGACATGGAGGGAGAGGAAAAGGAAGGGGAAAAATGACTCAGGTCTCCTGGCTTAGGCATGAATGAGGTGGGTGGTGCCATTTATAGGTTTATAAGGTGAAAATCAAAATTAAATTAAATTTTGGGCCTTAGGTTAGAGATGTCTGTGAGAAATCCAAGAGAAGTTATATGGTGAGAAACTAGATGTGTACAACCAGAGCTTAGGGGGAAAGACGGAAATCTGAAAGGCATCAGCACATGAGTAGTGGTTAAAACCATGGGGCTGGATGAGATCACCTCAGGGAAGAGATGTCTAAAGGAGAAGGAGGGGTCTGGATGTAACTCTGCCTTTGGTACAGAAAACAAAGCATCAAAGGAACCCGAGAGTTGCTACCAGAGAAGAAGGAGAAAGTCCACAAAATTAATCCATGTTCCAATTAGTGTAAATTCCCCCAGGAAGTCCATAGGTGAAGATAAATAACTATCAATTCTTTAGATGCCACCGCTCCTCTATGATGTCTGATAAAAAAAAGTTCACCATTACCAAAGTCACTTACCTATAAAACATTTTCTTAGAAGCTACTATGTGACCTACTTTAAAATCTTACCTTTGCTCCGGTGTCTCCCACTCCACGCAAGCCCATGGGCCCAGGGGGTCCTGGTAGTCCCCGAGGTCCCTGAGATGATATAATAAGAAAGAGAGTGAGCATCCTTGTCATGTGCAGTATTTATCAAGAAGGAAGGAAGGAAGGAAGGAAGGAAGGAAGGAAGGAAGGAAGGAAGGAAGGGATGGAGAAAGGAGTGTGGGAGGGAAGAAAGAAAGAAAGAAAGAAAGAAAGGGAGGGAGGGAGGGAAAGAGGGAGGGAATGAGGGAAATTGCAGTGATGTCCACACTTACAGCCACGCCAGGATAGCCATCCCCTTTGAGTCCTGGAGCACCCACTGGTCCTTGAGGTCCTTGGGCCCCCTGCGTAAATTCAATACTGAGTGACATCACAAGACTAAATGATGAAACGTCTGGCAAAACTTAAGCACAATACCAACTCTCTATGGCAAATGTGCGCTTGATAAGTGCAAAGGAATGATTTTTAAAATTTTAGAAGGGAAGTCTACCACATATGGCAACTTGTTTTAAGTATCTCTTCATAAGTCTTACCTACTTGTGTTTGATGGGAAGCGTGGAATGAATACAGGGAATATATGTGAACCTTAAAAATCCTCTATAGGAAACATATTCATAGGAATTAAAATGACTGATCAGTGATATTTTAATTTTTAAAATTTCATTTTTTTTCTGGGGCGCCTAGGTGGCCCAGTTGGTTAAAGCCTCTGCCTTCGGCTCAGGTCATGATCCCAGGATCCTGGGATCGAGCCCCGCATCGAGCTCTCTGCTCGGCAGGGAGCCTGCTTCCTTCTCTCTCTCTGCCTGTCTCTCTGCCTACCTGTGATCTCTGTCTTTCAAATAAATAAATAAAATCTTTAAAAACAATAAAATAAAATAAAATTACATTTTTTCATATCATAAATTGTAGACAAGTATTAAAATGAGAACTTTTAATATGTATAGTGTGAGAAGAAGAGAAGGAAAGAATACGTAGCAAAATCTTCAAGTGTAAAATTTTGAATGTCAAATAAGATAATAATACACTACCTATTGTTATGTTACATCTAATTTCCTCTCCAATGGGGCCTGAATCACACAGGGAATAAATAAGCCCATATGAAAATTTAAAACAGATTATTTTTTAAAATAAGTTATAAATATATAGGACACACAGTTTATGATTCATATCTTGAGACCTAGAAAGAAGTCCTAAATATTGCTTTACATGATAACCTTTAGCATCAAAAACTATAGTAGCTACAATTGGCCTCCTATACAGAGGATTGAGAAGCATGATTACTGCCTTTTGAATAACGGAATTTTCTGAGATGTGTAACTCTCCTTCAGATGGAAATCAAAGGCTTTTTTTTTTTTTTTTTTGAGAGTGCATTTGGGGGCAAAGTGGGGAGGGTTAAAGAGGAAGGGAGGGAGAATCTCAATCAGACTCCCTGCGGAGCTCAGAGCCCAACTTGGGGCTCCATCTCATGGCCCTGAGATCATGACCTGAGCAGAAACCAAGGCTCGGTCACTTAACTGACCAAGTCACCCAGGTGCCCCAGAGATCAAAGAAATTTCTGACTAAAGTAAAATGGAGAGAGAGGAAGACCCTCCGGTTTAGAAAATATAAATCTATTACACTATATTTAAAACATGTAATTCTTTCTGTATCCCATTCTGTTCTGTTACTGTGATAGCTCTCCTAATAGCCCTTGTCAACACATATAAATTATTTTGATTTAAGGATGTTCATATTTCTAAATATTTATGGTTGGGAAGAAACTGATCATTTGCAGGCCTGTGCTTTGGAAAAAGTAGCAGAACTCTCCATGCTTTCCTTATATGCAAGGAGCTCACATTCTGATCACACTGCCAGTATTCCAAGCCAAATGCAGCCCCAAACCCAACTCCCCAAAGTTGTTCCTAGCTCTACTTCTAGGAATGAATGCCTACCAGGGGCAGGGGGGAGGTGGTGAGGAAACCTGCATACTCCTTGAGCAAAAAAAAAGTTAAGTTTATTTAGAAAACCAGGAATACGATAGCTGCTTTTTTCCTATTAAATCTGAGACTGGTTTTATGTGATGAACCTTCTTAAGAATGATCTTTAGAAAACACGAGACCACTTATAAAAACTTAATGGACGGTTTATCATCAACAAAAACACAGGATGATCCCTTCCGGTTAAGTGATGGAGAGCAAAAAAAGTTCTTTGGGAGCGGTGAATTTTGGCATATCCTTAGCCACAGCAAACTAACCAATCACATCTCAGAAGGATTTCTTGTGCTATTCCAACCATATTTCAGATTAAAGCCCTAAACATTCCATATGGACATGTCCCCAAATAAGATGCCCCTTTCTTTCTATGCTCACACAAGGAACAGGCCCACAACCAAACAAAGCAGGAACTGCTCCCTGGTGAGGTTGGAAGGAAAAGAAAGCCAGAATCAAAATTCATTTTCAGTTTTTATTCCTAAATTTCAAGACTATAACAGATTATCAGCAGCTGTTACTGTTTATCCGCTGGCACCCACGTTGGGAGCAAAAAAATGTTAAAACATTTATAGTTTACAACTAAACATTTTTTTTCCTAGAGATCCATGTCCTGCGTCCTGTAAAAATTTCAGTTAGCTTGTCACTTCTCATGTTCATAGGAAATATTGGGGGCAGGGAGAGGGGCACTGCTCTGTCTCAGATTTTTGTTTGGACTCCTCATAATATTTTTATAGGGAGAATTTTTATCACTTGGCCTTGATGGACTGGATTCAAGAAAATGTCCTGCAGAGTGATTTGAAGCGTCTCTCTCATTCACAGAAATTAAGGTAGAAATCTTAATCTGGTGTTTCATAACAGACTTTAGGGGAGGACCTAGGAGCTCCCTGAAGTCATATGTAAAACTGAATTATGTGCCAAGACTTCCATCAGACATTTAACTTTTCAAAAGCTTAAAAAGTAGTGCACTAGGGAGAATGACAGAAGGAGTATCGTTAGAGGCCAAGGGATTAGAAAACTTGTGGAGTAAGGAGTTGGAACACATCAATTAAATATATTACCAACAATGCCAATAATGATCAGTAAAAAAAAGGGGTGGGGATCTTTTAAATCTAGGCCGCACATTTAACTGGATTTTATTTTTATTGTAAAGAAAAGTATAAGTAGAGAGAAGTAGCTTTAAATCATGGAACTAGGAATACACAGATTCAGGAAGTTATCAAAATATATGAAAATTGCCATCCAAACATTCTTGACCGAGGCCATATCTATAGTTTTAGCATGAGGAAATTCGGAATTTTCTCCTTGCCTTGTACATAGCTTGGGTTGCCATGTGCCTCAGGGTCAGGGGAGTGGGATGACCATCTTGTTCTAGTTTGCCCTGGACTGGCTCTTTTTTAGCTTGAAAACCCCACATCCCAGAACCTTCTGTGTCCCTAGTAAGCCAGTAAACTGTCACTCTAGCAAGGACAACTGTTAAAGTGATTAGGAATAAGTTAAGCAGAGAGAGTCAAGTATCATATGGTTTCACTTACTTGTGGAGTATTAGGAATAACATGGAGGACATGGGGAGATGGAGAGGAGAAGTGAGTTGGGGAAAATTGGAGGGGGAGATGAACCATGAGAGACTATGGATTCTGAAAAACAATCTGAGGGTTTTGGAGGGGCAGGGGGTAGGAGGTTGGGTGAGCCTGGTGATGGGTATTATGGAGGGCTTGTATTGCATGGAGCACTGGGTGTGGTGCATAAACAATGAATTCAGGAACCCTGAAAAGAAATTTAAAAAAAATAAAAATTTTTAAAAAAGTGATTAGGAACAATGGAGGTCAGGGTCTTCCCTCCATTTTTTAATTTCACATTATATTTCAAAGAGGGCTCTAAGTTTTCTTTTCTGAAGTTTTGAAAATCCCTGATGTTAGTGCTGGATCCTTTTTATCCAGAAGAGCCAATCTGATAGAAAGAAAGCCAGTTTCAAAACCACATTAAAAACATGCTACTAATTCGATACAGTGCGGATTACGGAGCCCCTGAGCCCGTTCTCATAAACAGGGATGGGATGTGTTTGTGACATTTGGAATGTTAAATTTTGCTGTCATGCTGAGTTTTGTGTGAGCAGGGAAATGGTGCTTTGTTGCCATGGAAAATAGATATGATTACTTAAAACTGTCATCTCCTATGATTATTTGCATTTTCATTTAAAATAACTCTGAAAGATGGAAAACAAAGCAGAGAAATTTAATTCAGTAAAGCTCCCAAACATGAACTTCTTGGACAATGTTTTATGAAAGAGATACCTAGGCCATTAATATGTAAAAAGGAAGCTACAGGTCATATAATCTCTTACTTCACAGACATTATAAAAGAAGCATTTTCAAACAAATGTTTAGTCATCTAAAATCTAACCATAGGAGCTATCATCCCTCCACAGTCACAAAAAGTGGATCATCTGATGGCTTGATTTTTAAAAACAATGATAGTGTACTTTTATATTAGAGTCCATCATTGTGGAGTCAGGAGAAAAGTCGCAACTATCAATTTTCTGTGCATTAATTCCCCCTTTCCTTTCTCTCTCTTTTTTTTATATATTTTTAAAAAGATTTTATTTATTTATTTGACAGACAAAGATCACAAGTAGGCAGAGAGACAGGCAGAGAGAAAGAGGGAAGCAGGCTCCCTGCCAAGCAGGGAGCCCGATTTGGGGCTCGATCCCAGGACCCTGATATCACTACCTGAGCCTAAGGCATAGGCCCTGACCACTGAGCCACCCAGGTGCCCCTCCCTTCTCTCTTATAGAGGGGAAAAAGGAACACAAATAAAACCTACCTTTGGTCCTCGAACAGCAATTCCTGGTTCTCCTTTAAAGCCAGGCATCCCCGGTCCTCCTCTATCTCCCTGCACATTTCAAATAAAGTTCAGTTTCAGGCTTTAAATGGTGGGAGAAGCCATAATAGCATAAAACACAAAAGAGTGAGCCAATTTATAAAGGGCTTAATCTATCAGTCTCAGATCTTGAGGTAGTAACTTCTTCTAATATGTTTGAGGGGGATTTCAAATCCCAAGCAAATAAAACCTGTCAGTGAGAACTGTGACAGCTGTTTATAGAAAGGCCACTGAAATAAATGCTATCTAGACTCACATATTTAGACTATACAAATACCCAGGAAAGCTCTTAAATCTGAGTGGTTTTCTTTTCTGCCAGACTCTCTTGATTATTAATCCTACTGGATTCTTCTGAATAAGCACAATAAATTTTTACCTGTATTAGGGTCTAGAATTTGGTAGAGGTAGCTCATGGGGAAGTGACAACTTCAAGACCAGGAGAAAGAAACCTGGTTTCTAATCTTCAATTTCCTGCTAGCCTTTAGTTTGTTTACTTGTGAAATGTCAGGGTTGAACCAGATAGTATCTCAGGGTTCTTCCAAAACTAAAATTCTAGTTTACTGATATCATGAATTTTTCCCCACGCCAACTGCCAAAGATCCAAGTTATAACTCAATCAATCAATCATTCATTCATTCACTCACTCACTCCCCAAAATGCATACCTTTGGCCCAGGTGGTCCAGGGATTGATGCTCCAGGCATCCCAAAAGGGCCCATAATTCCTGGTTCACCCTTAAAAGAAAAGAGCAAAATACTCATTACATTACAAGCAAAGAAACCATATATAGGAATTATATTAGGAAAAACGTAGAAATGTATTTCCAGCATTTTAAAATATTACGACCGCTTTCGCAGACCAATGTGAAAATATTTGAACATTTTTGCTAAACCACTGCTAAAGTTTTTGATGATGAACATTTCAGGGCCTTTAATAAATGCACTTAATTAGTTTCTGAATATTAGGAAATTTTTATCCCTTGTGCATTCTTTTATTAGTTAATAAAAATTATGCAATTCATGATGCTTCCCTTTTGTATTGCATGTCAGGAAACTCAGAGGGAAATGTTTCCTCAATCACAAGTTTTCTTCAACATAAGTTCTTGGGTATACTTGGTATAAGTAAATAATGTTTCCTGTAGTTCCTTCTAACCATTTCCTTTGTTATTTTATTTTATAGCCCATGGTATATCAGTCTTCCGTTGTATCTTAGCTCATATCACTTTTTTAGAACTAGGGAGTTTATGGTAAAAACAATGGAATTTCAAATTTAAAAATATCTTTTTTTTTTTTGGTGTCTCAATACTGAGTCTCAAGAAAGACTCAAACAATATCTCTGTCCCATTTGGTTCTAGATCAGTGATCCTCAAATCATCAGAGGAGTTTGATAAAATATAGGGTCAGGTCTCAGCACCAGAGATTTTAATTCAATAGACTAGGGGCTGGGCCCAGGAATATGAGTTCTATGAGTTTTCTGATATAGGTATAATTATCTCACTTAAAGACAGTATCCAAAGCAACTGTCATTAAAAAAGGATACATACACCCTACCAGGTGTTCAAAATGACCCATTTGGGATACTAGAAGAAAATATTAGGGCTTCATTATAAATTTTTATCTCTTCTAAATTTTCAACTATTTATGTAAATTTCACAGCATATTATTATAGTTTATGAGTTAAAACTACAATTAAAGAATAAACCTATATTGGAGTGTGGTCAAATTTATTTTGACTAGTTAGGGATTTGTTATCAATCTGTTTGGAAACTACTGTTGTAGGACAGGTGTGACAAAGTGCCACCTTCAGACTGAATATGGCCCGCTGCCAGGTTTCACACAGCCTTGGGCTAAAAATGGTTTTCATATTTTGTTTTGTTTTTTAAGTAGGCTCCACACCAGCGTGAAGCTTAAACTCATGACCTCAAGATCCAGAGTCACGTACTCTACCAACTGAGCCAGCCAGGTGCCCCAATTTTCCCATTTTTAAATCATTGTTATTTAAGTGACTACATAATACCCTCAATTTGGCCCTTTGGCCACAAGGCCTGAAATATTATCTGTGCCTTTCCAAGAAATGTGCCTTCCCCTTGCTTTAGAGGCTGAACTATCCTCTGTGGTGGGAGCTGCTCACTTGGCCCCCTGTTTCCTCTGAGAGGGACTCCATCAATCAGACTCTCCGCTAATGACTCTTGCCCTGGACCACAGTCGCCTTCACAGCTGAAGCCTCCCACTGTGTTGAGCACACAACCCACAGGCTGAGCACCCCAGCCCACCGGGACTCAGCTCCTGCCACACACATACGTGCCAAAATCTTTAATTCCAAACCTATAAGGCACTGGCACATGACACAGCCAGGATTCTGGCAACAGATAACCACCCAATTCCACCCTATGGCAAAGGAATAAAACATCAACCTGTTAAAACTCTCATTAAACCAGGTTAACCAAAATTATGCTTCTAGATTTCATCTATTCTACTCTTATTTTTTTAAAGTCAACTACTTTTTAAAAATATGAAATTATAGGGCGCCTGGGTGGCTCAGTGGTTTAAGCCGCTGCCTTCGGCTCAGGTCATGATCTCAAGGTCCTGGGATCGAGTCCCATATCGGACTCTCTGCTCGGCAGGGAGCCTGCTTCCCTCTTACTCTCTCTGCCTGCCTCTCTGCCTACTTATGATCTCTCTCTGTCAAATAAATAAATAAAATCTTTAAAAAAAATATATGAAATTATATATATCGATAGTATGTAATTCTTTTAAAGACCCTATATTAAATTGTGACTATGCTTTAAAATATGGTAGTCCTTCATCAAAAAAGCTTTATTTCAAAATACAGGAAAATACTCTTTGAAGAAGAGAGTGAAATATAAGGAATAACCAACCATTGTTATTAATACTGATATAACACTTTCCTTATATAATGACATTCCTCATCTTGTGCTCCTTGAATTACCTGTAGCATGGGACACTTATTTAAGAAACGTAGATTTCTAGGACCCACCCACTTTCTAAAATCCCACTGTCTGGGCATGGCGCCAAGAATACCGATTTGTAACAAACTCTCAGGTGATACTGACAGACACTGAAGCTTAATGGCTTGTGGACGGAGGGGAGGGGGTGTGATTTGTTTTCTACCTGCTCTTATCTTGCCCGTACTTTTTTTGTACATTTGTTTGTTTCTTTAATAGTCTGGTCCTTCAACATACTCCATGTCTCCTTACAGTTAGCATCTTCCCAGAAAGCCTGAACTCTCTTAGTTTTGCAATTTCTGCTTCCTGGCACATCCAGATGACCTCAATATTCTCTTCGGCTAATTCAGGACACACACCCGATTCCCTGTCTTGCAATTTCCTTTACCTCATCCACAGCGTCTGGTCCTGGTCAGTTTATCAGGTCATAGATCCCCTACTTTCCACTGCACAATAATGATTTTTTTTTTCCCTCTCTGAATAGCTCCATGTACCAAACACTTGCTATGTGCCAGGAACAGTGCTCAGTGCTTTATTAACTCTTTCGGCCTTTACAGCCATCCTGGGAAACAGCACTGTTATTGCTTTCCATGACTGAAGTGGCTGGTCCCAAAAGGTTCCAGGTAGAACAGAAGAATCCTACTCTCTTGCATTCTGAAGCTCTGCCCTTCAGAATTCCCTGCCCACCTTGCCTCTCAGTCTGGAACCGTGTTGTTATTTCGCAAAACAAGATAGAAGAAAATCGGTACCTCGGGTACCATCCTAACTTTATCCCAACTTCTGAATATTTGGTGGCCACTTGAAAGAATGGACATACAGAAGGTCTCTATGTATCATAAATGCTTCAGTGAAGATCACATATTTTATGGGCTCTTTATTCCAGCCTGTTTAGCCCAAAATACTATGTTTTCTAAAGCCTTTTTTTCATTTGGATTTGTTGAGAAGGAACTGGGGAGTCCAATTTGTGGTGGGAAGCTAATGTTCTATTAAAACCAGATGCAATTACAATCTCCCCAAAGCATAAATGAGAATATAAGAAACATACCTTTGGCCCTTCAGGCCCTGGAAATCCCCTCTGTCCTTGATTTCCTTTGCTCCCCTTCTTTCCTTCATCACCCTGACAAAGTAATGATAAAAATACAGTTGTATGAACAAGCCCTCCTTGTTCTTACAGCAATGCTATCAGGACCATGTTCTCAACTCACACTGATTTCCAAGCCTTGTGTCCCAAGTCCAGCTCAGCTATACAGGATTTGTCAATGTTCTTGAGCAGACTGGATGACTTCAGAATTGTTCAGTCTTTACCACTTATTGAATATGATTTGATGGGTTTTTTTTTTAAGATTTTATTTATTTATTTGACAGGCAGACATCACAAGTAGGCAGAGAGGCAGGCAGAGAGAGGGGGCAAGCAGGCTCCCCGTGAGCAGAGAACACTATCAGGGGCTTGATCTCAGGACCCTGGGATGATGACCTGAGCCAAAGGCAGAGGCTTTAACCCACTGAGCCACGCAGGTGCCCTCATGGTTTTTTTGTTTGTTTGTTTGTTTGTTTGTTTTTTAAATCTAAGTTCAGTATCTCTCGTTGAGGACTTGGATTGGAATTCCCAGTTCTTTTGCAGCATTGGTTTATTAACACATGCTTCTGAGACATTCGCAGTTTCAGAGAAGACAGCTAGCTACCTGTGCTTTTTCAGCTTTAATGCTGCTTGAGTTTTAAGACATAAAAAGAGATATTTTCCAAGAGAGAGAACAAACGGGCATTTGCCAGAGGGGAGGTGGGTGGCTGGATGGGTGAACTCGGTGAAAGACATGAAGAGTACATGTATCTTGAGCACTGAGAAATGTGTCAAGTTGTTGAATCGCTATATTGTACCCCCGAAATTAATAAGACTGCGTTAATGATACTTGAATAAGAAAAAAAAATTTAATTATACATGTATAGGTTGTAAAGATGGCGACAAGTAAGGGAAGCATGAAAGAGCTAGTTATATGTTACCACCAAGAAACCCAGATTTTTCAAATCCAGCCCCATTTCTTCCTCAATAAGGAATCTAGCTTGGTCTCCCAAATGAGATCAATAATTCTATTGGTAGAAAGATGCATGGGCATTAACCTGGAGCTCAGTTAGAAACTGCCCCCTGGCTGTTCCTCAGCCTGGTTGTGTGAGCTAGTACTTCCCTGAAGGAATTTTCTTACATTCCAGCAGGGCCCTCACAGCATTACAAAACTATCCTTAATTCAGGGCTCAGCTAAAAGGTAGCATATCCAAATGTGGCTCAAGGAAGGAATAACATTTGGAGGTTTGCTGTTGAGGCCACTGAAACCTTTATGACATAAACGACTTTACTACTATTTTCAAACTTAAGCGTGCTTCAGAATCATGTGGAGGGCTTGTTAGCCCACAGATCGCTGAGCCCCACATCCACAGTTTCTGATTTAGTAGGTCTGCATTGAGTTCCAAGAATTCACATTTCTGACATGTTCCCAAGCTCATCAGCAAAAGCAGACACTCCCTCGAGAAGAAGAGGTGAACTCCTACCTACACATTGTAATTAACTCCCCAAGGTCCAAACTAATGAAGAGCAGTGACACAGGTGATAAAACAACAACAACAACAACAACACTCGAATGCTATTGTATCCTTAACTTATCGTATCATTATCATTTGCCAGCAGAAGCAAAATCTAACCACAACTCATTATTTTCCTCCATTCACTCCCACACTTAATTCACTGACCTAAATAACCCAGAAGACAACAGTAGAAACCCAATTAAAGGTAATAAAGTGCCTGCGCTGAACTGTAGCATACCTGGGCCACATAACGTCTTCCTATCACTCTTCTCCACAAGTCACAAATCCCCTCAGAGCTACCCATCCAGTGCCCTCTCTTTCCAGCGCACTCTCCTTGCTCTGCCGGTAGCATCTGACAACACCGAGTGCTTTCCTCTTGAAACCCTCTCACCTTCGTTTCCCTAACATGGTAACTATTCTGCTTATCTTCGTGCTCTTCTGAATATTTTTTTCTCCAACTACTGTACAATGTGGGATTCAAACCTCAGCTCTCTTTCCCAGAGACATCATTCATTCTTCCAGCTTCAATGATTACCTCCAAAGGGTCTGGTTTCCAAAAGTATATTCTAGAAAATATCAGTTCTCCTGAATGTTAATAGACACGCATTTCTAAAAGTATTTTTGGTGGACATAAAAAAGGTATTCTTTGTCCACGTTCACAAAGAAAACAGAGAGGGAGATCTCATGGTCTGATAAATCAATAAAAGGTTTGAAATTCTGCAAATATATTTAAATGTCAAATTCTCATATTTAAGGTTAAGGACTCAATATTTGCACAAGATGTAGACTTCTTAAGCTTTCAATGATCATTTGAATGCAATTATAAATACAACTCTAATAAGTATGCAGATTTTATTTTTACTTTGCTCATATATAATTCTGCAGAATCTGTATATGGACATTGATGACTGTACATGAAAACTGCAGGAACATCTGGTATCTTAGAGGCCGTAGGTTATGTCACTAGTGATCTATTAATGAATTTGGATATTCTCATCTTTATAAAGATCTTATTCAACCAGTATTTCTACGACGTGTAAGATAAATGTATGCCAAGTTGTGAAAATGAAACCTCCCTTTGATAAGGTGATATTTCTTATTACTGTGTGAGATACTATAAATATTTGAAGAAAATGTATGGACTTTCAAGTCTCAAGGATATATCTCAAGGCTTCTTTTCTATGTGTTTTAAAATGTCAGTCTGACCATTTATTGAGAAAACCTGTGTTGAACTCTTCCTAGTCACCGGGTCTTATGATGGATTTTATGATAGATCTTAGGAAAATAAAAATGAATAATACATATTTGCTGTCTTCTGAAAATGCACAAGCTGGAGCCATAATTTTAAGCCAAAAGTAAACATATTAGACATAGCAGGAATAACAATCAAATTTCTCCTAAACTGTCTCTTGGGCAGTCTGCTTTCCCCAACACCTTGTCAGTTCCATACCTTGGGGCCAGGATGTCCTTTTCCAGGTGGTCCTTCTGGGCCTCTCGTTCCTGGAAGACCTGCTTCTCCCTAAAGGAAATGACACTGATGTGTGAGTGAACCCTCCATGGACAGTTTGTACAAGCCCACCTGTCTCCTTTTATGGCCAGTGGATTCTCTGCTGAGCCCCTCCAGAATAATGTCTTAAAATTAATTTTGGAGTTAACCAACTTTAATAAATTCATGTCAAAATCTAGTTGAGCCCAGAGCAGCTGAAATAGGAAAAAGTCCAATTTCTCAGCCAATTTTCAAAGGATAAGCTCACTTTCCTTTGGCTCGTAATTCACATTTGATGGTTTGGTTAAAAAAAAGAGAGAGAGAGAGAGAGAAAGACCTTCAGCCTTTCCATCTGCTGTTTTTCTCTACTTATCTTGAAAAATTGAGTATTTCAAATGTCTACTCATAATACTTCAAAAAATCATTATAATTACTTCCTGAATGGATTTACAGACTCACTTTTTGGAGGGGAAAAAGTGTTTTTCTCAAGGTTTCAAAAAAGTGCTTTCTAGGAATCCCAAAGGGACTAGGTCACTGGAGAATGCCATGGTTGAAATGCCAGAGAGAAAGCAGAGAGCATGAGACACTATTCAGCCATTAAACTGGTACTCTTTCTCTCTAAAATAAGTGAAAAAGGAAACTTATAGTTGTGAGATGTTTGCTTAAAATGACTAAGTTTGTCCTGGATGGTCTAATTTGAAATCCTGTGGGACCAAGTTATCAGTGAGGTTCCACAGTTTTTACTCTAGTAACATAAAAAACAAGTGTTACCTTCTTCCCTGCAGCTCCATCCTCTCCGGGTACTCCTGGTTGTCCTGGGAGCCCTATGGAGCCTGGCTCCCCCTGGTGGGTAAGCAAAGATTTTTTTTTAATTTAATTTTTTTATAAACCTATAATGTATTTTTAGCCCCAGGGGTACAGGTCTGTGAATCGCCGGGTTTACACACTTCACAGCACTCACCATAGCACATATCCTCCCCAATGTCCATAACCCCACCACCCTCTCCAGAACCCCCTACCTCCAGTAACCCTCAGTTTGTTTTGTGAGATTAAGAGTCTCTGATGATTTGTCTCCCTCCCAATCCCATCTTGTTTCATTTATTCTTTTCCTACCCCCAAGCCCCCCACATTGCATCTCCACTTCCTCATATCAGGGAGATCATATGATAGTTGTCTTTCTCTGATTGACTTATTTTGCTAAGCATAATACCCTCTAGTTCCATCCACATCGTTGAGAATGGCAAGATTTCATTTCTTTTGATGACTGCATAGTATTCCATTGTGTGTGTATGTATATATATATATATATAGATAGATAAATAGATATATAGATATATATATCTATATATATACCACATCTTTTTATCCATTCATCTGTTGGTGGACATCTAGGTTCTTTCCATAGTTTGGCTATTGTGGACATTGCTGCTATAAACATTCAGGTGCACGTGTCCCTTTGGAGCACCACGTTTGTATCTTTAGGGTAAATACCTAAATTCAGTAGTAAATACAGTAGTGTGATTGCTGGGTCATAGGGTAGCTCTGTTTTCAACTTTTTGAGGAACCTCCATGCTGTTTTCCAGAGTGGTTGCACCAGCTTGCATTCTCACCAACAGTGTAGGAGTGTTCCCCTTTCTCCGCATCCTCGGCAGCATCTGTCATTTCCTGACTTGTTAATTTTAGCCATTCTGACTGGTGTGAGGTGGTATCTCATTGCGGTTTTGATTTGTATTTCCCTGATGCCGAGTGATGTGGAGCATTTTTTTATGTGTCTGTTGGCCATCTGGATGTCTTCTCTGCAGAAATGTCTGTCCATGTCCTCTGCCCATTTCTTGATTGGGTGTTGAGCTTTTTTTTTTTTTTTTTTAAAGATTTATTTATTTATTTATTTGACAGAGAGAGAGGTCACAAGTAGGCAGAGAGGCAGGCAGAGAGAGGGGAAGGAAGCAGGCTCCCTGCTGAGCAGAGAGCCCGATGCGGGGCTAGATCCCAGGACCCTGAGATCATGACCTGAGCCGAAGGCAGCGGCTTAACCACTGAGCCACCCAGGCGCCCCAGGGTGTTGAGCTTTTTATAGATTTTGGATACTAGCCTTTTATCTGATATGACGTTTGCAAATATCTTCCCCATTCTGTCAGTTGTCTTTTGGTTTTGTTAACTGTTTCCTTTGCTGTGCAAAAACTTTTGATCTTGATGAAGTCCCAAAAGTTCATTTTTGCTCTTGCTTCCCTTGCCTTTGGCGATGTTCCTAGGAAGAAGTTGCTGCGCTGAGGTGGAAGAGGTTGCTTCCTAAGCAAAGATTTTATTTCCCAGAAATTCATATTTATCTGTAAGTATCATATTTATTGTGATTTAAATTTATACTTATGCACCACCATTTTGAGGTACTTGCCAATGGAGTGTATCTTATGGTATTTGGACAAGCCTATTAGTGGAGAAATCTGAGTAGTAGCTAGTAGTAGTTAAACTCTTTGACCTTAGGCAAGTTACTTAATCTATTTGGATCTCAGTTTTTGATTATGTTCTTTCGGGTTGAACTGAAACCTCAAAATGGGATATTGAAGTTCTAACCCGTGGTACCTGTGACTGTGACCTCATTTGGGAAATAGGGTTTTTGTAAACATAACCAAGATGAGATGATGAGAGTAGGCTCTAATTCAACACGACTGTTGTCCTTATAAAAAGAAGCAAACAGGAGCGCTTGGGTGGGTTAAGCTAAGTGGGTTAAGCCTCTGCCTTCGACATAGGTCATGATCTTAGGGTCCTGGGATTGAGCCCTGCATCGGGCTCTCTGCTCAGCGGAGAGCCTGCTTCCCCCTCTCTCTCTGCCTGCTGCTCTGCCTACTTGTAATCTCTCTCCCTCTGTCAAATAAATCAATAAAATCTTTAAAGAAGAAGAAGCAGCAGCAGCGGCAGCAGTGGCAGCAAACATTGGGGCACCTGGGTGGCTCAGTCAGTTAAGTATCTGCCGTCAATGCCGATCATGATCCCAGAGCTCTGGGATCAACCCCAAATGGGGGAGTCTGCTTCTCCCTTTCCCTTTCCCTCTGCCTGCTGCTCCCCATAATTGTGCTTTCTCTCTCTGTTGAATAAATAAATCTTTAAAAAAAATGCATTTGTTACAAAAGAAGAAGAAGAAGCAAAAGCCATGTAAAGGCAGACACATGGAGTGGGGGACTCCACATGACGGCAGAAGAGTGGCTACAAGCCACAGAATGCCAAGCACGAGGAGCCAGCACCAGAAGCTAGGAAGAGGCAAGGAAGGATTCTTCCCTACAGGTTTTAGAGAAAACATGACTCTGCAAACATTTGATTCTCCACTTCCTCTGGAATTGTGACATAACGAATTTCTATTGTGTTGCACCACAGTATATGGTTCTTTGTTACAGCAACCCCAAGAAATTAACATAGAAGTGCAATGTCAAATCTGATACTCAGTCATGCTACTTGCTTTCAAGTTCATTTGTGTCTAAGAATATGCCCTGTAAAATGTTCAGAAATGACATGTGCTACTTTCTAACAGTGCCAGAGTATCCTTACGATATTTATTAAGACCAAAAATATTAAAGACAAGTGAAAGTCATTTCACCTAAACTCAACTAAACAAAAGAGAGAAAAACTAGTGAAGATAAAAAGAACAGTAAACCTAAAAATAAGTAGAGGGATATGGTAAAGATGAGAGCAGACAGTAATAAATTTGAAAATTGAAAATAAGAAAAGTAACAAAATTAAAGGGTAGTATCTTTAAAACATTAATAAATAAACCTCTAACAGGAATTACTAACACTAAAAGAGAAAAGTCCCAGATAAATGTTATTAAGAATTAAAGGGAAATATAAGTATATACATAGTAAAGATTTTTTTTAAATCGTAGAAAATTTCTGTGGCAATTTCAATTGGAGAACATTAATAATAATCTTTTAAGAAAAATGTGAATTACTTAAATGACATAAGGAGAAATGGGCAAGCTAAATAAACCAGAAGCATTAAAAAACTGAATCAGCAATCGAAAGTCTCTAATTTCCTCTCCTTCCAAGATCACAGGCTATGCTGGTTCTACAGGCACGCCTTACAAATTCTTTATTCTTTGAAGAACAGGTATTCCCTATCATACAAATTGTTCCAAAAAACAGTAAAAGATGGAAGTCTACCCAATTTATTTCATGAGGTTAATAAAACTTCAATTAAAGTCATACAATAGTAGGACAAGGAAACTAAATTGTAGTTCAGACTACCCATGAATGTAGGTATCATGTAAGTTCCTAGTCAAGTGGAGGAATGGGGACCAAATCGATTTCTTCCCTCACACACCTAAAAACCAAACAAAATACATGAAACAATATCTTTCAAGACACTAGATACCAAGTAATGAAGGATAATAATATCTGGGGACAGGGAAACAAATCAGATAAATACTGTAATTTCCCTAATTTACTGACTGGGTAGAGTTTCCAGGCCATGGTGCAGGGAGAGAGAACCCAGGGAAAGTTCAGAAATCTCTCCAGTTTAAGGAGACAAAGGTAGGAGTCTAGGTAAGCCAGGTATCAAAAATTCATGGACTAGATTACCTGATATGAAGAAGGTACACAGAATGGTGAAGCTCTGATGAGTATCCCCTCATGTAGTCAAGTAAATACTGTTTAGCACAGTGCAAAGAAACTACCCAATACCCAGAAAACAACCAACTGGCAACAGGCCAAAAATACTGCCTGCTTCCAGTGACAAGCAAGATAATCTCACAATTCTGAGGGTATAGGTTAGAGTTCTAAGAAATGTCTTGCTTCAGTAGTCAAGAAAAATGAAACCAAGACCAAATGCTCTTACCTAAGGAAGATTAAAAGCAAGACCAAGAGGTGCAAACTGTTTTCAAGTGACTTAAAAGAATCCAGGAACAGGGGCGCCTGGGTGGCTCAGTGGGTTAAAGCCTCTGCCTTTCACTCAGGTCATGATCCCAGGGTCCTGGGATCGAGCCCCGCATCGGGCTCTCTGCTTGGCAGGGAGCCTGCTTCCTCCTCCTCTCTCTGCCTGCCTCTCTCCCTACTTGTGATCTCTATCTGTCAAATAAATAAATAAAATCTTTAAAAAAAAAAAAAAATCCAGGAACAAAGACATGTAAAGAAATACAAAGTTATGTGTAGCAATACAAAAATGTTTAACCCCCCAAAAGGTAAAATCCACAAATTTGGCATCTTGCCAAAAATTATCAGCAATTCAATGAAACTGGAAAAAAAATTACCAAGAAAATTGCAGGTGAAAGAATTGTAGAAAAGAACCCTAAATGTTATTGTACTGCATTCATATGTTCCATATGTTCAAGAAACCAGAGGAAAGTTGAGATATATTAAATAGAGACATGAAGTTATAGAAAGATATGAATTGAACTTCTAGAGTTTAAAACTGCAAAGTATGAGATAAACCATACCCTGGATAAAATTAAAAGAAAATTAGACATCATAGCAGAATAATGAACTGAAAAAACACAGCAATAAAAACAATTTAAAATGAGACAGAGAGAAAAGAGACCAAAAAAGAATGAGCAGAATATCAGTGAAGCAGCCAAATTTAAAGAACATGGCATTGTCTGGGTGAAGGCAGAGAGTGGGAAATATTTCAAGAAACAATGGCCTAATATTTCTAAATTTGATGAAATCAATAACCCATAGATCCAAGAAAATCAATGAACCCTGAGCACAAGAAGTATGAAGAAAACAAAAGTAAGGCACATTATAATTACATGGCTTAAAACTAGTCATACAGAGAAAATCTCAAAGGTAGCCAGACAGAAACATGTAGAGAAATGAATGTGCAGATTCTAATGGATTTCTCATCAGAAACAATGCAAGTGAGAAGAAAGTGAACAACATATCAAATATACTAAAAGAAACAGGAAAAACAAAAGAAAGAGAAAAAACAAAATGAAAACAGCCATCAACCCAGAATTCCATACCCAATGAAAATACAGACAAAATAAAGAGTGTTTTGGAAACGAATTTGGCAATTTCTTGAAAAGCTAAATAGATACCTACCATATGACCCAGCCATTTCACTTCTAGGCACTTACCCCCCAAAATGAAAACTTATGTCCATACAAAGACATGTACATAATTATTCAAAATAGCTTTATAATATCCCAAAGCTGGAAACACCCAAATTTCCCTCAACATAGAAATGGATGAACAGGGGCGCCTGGGTGGCTCAGTGGGTTAAGCCGCTGCCTTCGGCTCAGGTCATGATCTCAGGGTCCTGGGATCGAGCCCCGCATCGGGCTCTCTGCTCGGCAGGGAGCCTGCTTCCCTCTCTCTCTCTCTCTCTCTGCCTGCCTCTCTATTTACTTGTGATCTCTCTCTGTCAAATAAATAAATAAAATATTTAAAAAAAAAAAAAAAGAAATGGATGAACAAATGTTCCTATAGTGGAATACTATTCAGCAATAAAAAGAACATTAACAAAGAAGCTATTCCTAAATGTTAAACATGGGCCTCAAAGTAATTTTGCTGAGTAAAAGAGAAGACAGGAGAAAAAAAGATTATTTGGCATATTATTCCATTCACATAAAATTCTAGGAAATACAAATGAATCTATAACGACATAAAGCAGACCAATAGTTACCAGAGATTGCAAAGCAGATCAATAGAAGTTAGGGAGAGATGGAAGGATGGTATTACAAAGGGACACATAATAATTTGCTGTGGGGGAGATGATGGATACTTTAATGATTTGGTTTTGGTTTTTCAAGAACATATATACACATATATGTTTTATCAAAGTGTACACTTTAGCCATGTGCTTTTATTGTATGTCAATCACATAATAAATAAAATTATTTAAAATGGATACAAAAATCCTGAATAAAAGATTAGTCGATTAAGTTGCTATCATAAAAAAGTTATATATCATGATCAGTTGGGTTTATCTCAAGAATGCCAGGAAGGTTCAACAACTAAAAATTCTGGAAATGTAATATGCCATTATGAACAGGTTAGAAGAGAAACATAAAACAATTATCTTAGTGGAGCAGAATCAGATAAAATCCAATACTCATTTATAATTAATAAGAAACTTTTGGTCCAATTGAAACAGTAGGTAATTATCTTAACCTAATAGAGGTTGTCTAGCAAAAACCTACAGCAAATGTTACACTTAAAAGTGAAATTTTAGGAGCACCTGGGTGGCTCATTTGGTTAAGCATCTGCCTTCAGCTCAGGTCATGATCTTGGGGTCCTGGGATCGAGCACCACTTCAGGCTCCCTGCTCAGCGGACAATCTACTTGTCCCTGCCCCTCCTCTCTGAATGTGCTCTCTCTCTCACTCTCTCAAGTAAATAAATAAAATATTTTTTTTTAAAAAGTGAAATTTCAGAAACACTTCCTTTGAAGTCACTTCTTTCAAGCGTTGCCCTGGAGATCCTAGCACTGTAAAATTTTTAAAAACAAATAAGAAAAAGAACTAAAAAAAGAACAGTTTTTTATTTTCATACAATACAACTATGTACACAGGGAATAAAAAAGCTAGACTTTACAAACAATTATAAATAATAAGACATATTATCAGCTACCTGAATATAAAAATCAATATACCAAAACAAAGCAAAACCCCACCATGAACAAAATACTTCCCCTAACAGACCTGCAATAGCTAATTAAAAGACGTAGAAAAAGAAGCAACTGACAATTGCAAAAAATTTCTCCAATTTAACTGAAAAACTAGAAGATCTTTGTGGATAAAATGATAAATATTTTCCTGAAAAATTGGTTTTATGCTGTGGTTTGAAAGACTCAATATTTAATCTAAAGATTCAATGCAATCCCAAGAGTATATCCCAATAGGATATTCCATCAGATTTGACAAGTCAATCGTAAAAGCAGTATGTTAGAATCAGTAGTAACCAGGAAAGAAATTGAAAGTATCTTTCCCTATTGATGATAAAACTTATTACAAATTATCATAATCAAGACAGAGAAATCATAGCACTGAAAGACAAGAATAGAAAATGGAGCCAAATAGAGAGCTCAGGCATGGATCCTCACACATGGAGAAGCTTGACCTACAACAGTGTGGCAAAGATGGACTATTCAGTAACCCGCGCAGGGACACCTGGTTGTCCATCTGGGTAAAAAAAGGTTGCTATGTTATACCAAATGCAAAAAAGAAATGCTAAGTGGACTAAAGACCTAAACATTAAAAAGCAAAAACCCCAAATTTTAAGAAGAAAATACATGAGCATCTTTATGACTTTGGAGCCAAGAAATGTTTCTAAATAATATTTTAAATTATAAAAAGTAAAAAAAGTAAAAGTGATAAAATAAATAATAAAAAGTATTTTATAAAAGTATTTTTATATATTTATATATATATATAAATATATATATATAAATATATATATAATATATATAAATATATATATATTTATATATTTATATATTTATATATATATTATATAAAAGTATTTTATAAAAATAAAAAAAATAAATAATAAAAAAAAATAAAAAAAATAATAAAAAAAAATAAAAAGTAAAAAAAGTAAAAAAAGGTTGCTATGTTATACCAAATGCAAAAAAGAAATGCTAAGTGGACTAAAGACCTAAACATTAAAAAGCAAAAACCCCAAATTTTAAGAAGAAAATACATGAGCATCTTTATGACTTTGGAGCCAAGAAATGTTTCTAAATAATATTTTAAAAGCTCAGACCATAATGGGACAGAAATACATCAGAACTTATAACTTTTGTATAGTAAAAGGTACCCTAAGTAAAAAAGATAAGCCATAGCCCAGGAGATATCTGCAACCCAAGTAACAAAGGATTAATACCCAGATATAGAAAGAACTTTTATAAGAAAGGAACACCAAACCTCAAAAAAATGAATATTGGGGCATGTGGGTGGCTCAGTGGGTTAAGCCTCCACCTTCTGCTCAGGTCATGATCCCAGGATCCTGGGATTGAGCCCCACTTCAGGCTCTCTACTCAGCAGGGAGCCTGCTTCCCCCTCTCTCTCTGCCTGTCTCTCTGCCTACTGTGATCTCGCTCTCTGTTTCAAATAAATAAATATAATCTTTTTAAAAAATGAATATTTACAGGAATTTGCAAAAGAGAAAAGCTAAAAGTCTATTAAGCATCCAAAAACTGTTCAGTTACCAGGAAATAGAAATTAAAATAATGAGATGTATTGTACATGCTGCATGTTGGCAAGAAGGTTGAGAAAGGAACATTTTCACATAGTGTTAGAAGGAGGATGGATGGGCAGAACCATTTTACCTATTGCCCACTTTGGACAGGATTTTCATGGTATCAAAATTGGAAACTTGCCCATACCCTATGATCTTCCAATTCTATTTGTAGCATCTATCACCAACTAGTGAGAGAAACTTGTAGTCTGACTTACACAAAAGGAAACTCATAGAATGTTTATGGCAGCATTGTTGGCAAAGGCAAAAAATGGGAAGCAATTTAAACATCCATCGATAGGAAACTGGATAAATTTTAAATGACTTATTTTTATACAATAGACTACCATAGAGCAATGAAAATGAATGAATTAAAGATATGTGAAGGGCACATGGGTGGCTCAGTTGGTTAAGCAACTGCCTTCAGCTCAAGTCATGATCCTAGAGTCCCAGGATCAAGTCCCGCATCAGGCTCCCTGCTCAGTGGGGAGTCTGCTTCTCCCTCTGACCCTCTCCTTTCTCATACTCTCTCTCCCTCTCTCACTTTCTCTCTCAAATAAATAAATAAAATCTTTTAAAAAAAGGTATATGAAAACAAGACATGAGGCTGAATATAAATATAAGGCAGAATGATGCATTATGTAAAGCTCAAGAACACACAAAAGCTATATGTAGCTTATGGATAAAAACATACATGGGAAAATTATAAAAACTTCAAAAGAATGATAAATACCCAAGTCATGGTAATAATTATGTCTGGTGAGGGAGCGCAGGGTCATGGGAGAGAGGAGCAGAGGCAGAGCCTCTAGCTATATCTGTAATGCTTCTTAGAAAAATAGCTAGAATGCACATGGCAAAATGTCAACATTTTATAGAGCTGGCTTGTGGAATACATGGGGGTCTTTGTATTTTCCTCTATGCTGTTGAGTATGTTTGAAATATTTCGTTTTCTAAAGTCAGAGAAGCTTACAATTGCACATCTAGTTAATGGCAAAACTGGGATTTAGGATTAGGTAGTCTAACTGCTGAGCCTTACTATCTTATGTTGTTTCTCTGAAATCGGCACACATGTGACCACATATGTGTGTGTGTACACTGCATATATGTACGATGACGTATATGTCATAGCTAGCATATTGCATGGCACATGAAAACCAATAGTGGCAGCTATTATTACTATTTATATTAGTGTTTGTCATTTATATTAGCACATTTGTAATTATGTATTTATGCACATGCAACATGTCTATTCTTCATTAACAGCCACACCTGTTAAAAGACACAGGTGAAAATAATCCTACTAATGTATTTTACTTACCTCAGTATATCTGAAATGATGTCATTTCAGTATGTAACCAATCTGCAAATGTACTCGGGATGTAGTTCACCTTCTTTGTGTCGAGCTCTGTAATCAAGTGTGTGTTTCACGCTAACCACGCATCTCACTTCACCCTTGTCACGTTCCCGGCATTCAATAACCACAAGTGGCTGGTGGCTCCAATGTTGGGCACTGCATTTCTTGAGTGATTAGTAAGACGGAAAGTATTGCAGGAAACATGCCAGTTGAGGTGAGGCGGAAAAGCAAAGTCAACAGCATGCTGAGATAGAAAATCACTGCATCGTGGGAATGGGGGAGACATACTTTAGGTTTAGGGAACAACTTTCTGAGTAGGTAGCTTTTGAGCGGAGACCTGTAACGTGAGCCCACCGCAAAACAAGACAAGGGAAGCACTGTTTGCTGAAATTCTACTGTGCTAGGTGCTCTGTTTTATAATATGCAGACAAGAATGTTCTTAAAGAATTGCTCTCTGCCAAAAGAGGGCCTTTGATACTAATAAATATAGGATAAAATCCAGTAGCAGTCCTCAAAATAAACTAAGATTTTTGGTTCTTCTTAAACAATAAGAGTTACACAGAGCATCAAACCCTTTTCTGAATAAATATTCTTCTCTGATGAAATAACAGATGACACATGCATGACCTGTATTAAATTTGGATACCAATGAAACTTTACATAATATAACATAAGTTATCTGTTTCTGATCGGTATCATCAGCTCACCTTTGGGCCTTGTACTCCAACTCCCACTGGTCCTCTAGGACCTGTAGCTCCTGTCTGGCCTACTTCTCCCTAGTGAGGAAAGAGTATTTAAAGAGTATGTCATTATAGCAGCAAAATAAAAATAACACATTCCTGCCTTAAGAGCTAAGCACTCTCTTGTATCAACAAAATAAGACAAAACCAAGCTTTATGTGCTCAATTCATATATATGTGTTCAAATATATACATAATAGATAGATGTTAATTATCGATATTAATACTCATGATATATAGTAATATAAAACATGTAAACCTATTTTAATGTATACTATTTCAGTATATGTTTGTCTATAATTCAAATATATGTATTTGCCTAACATCTTTTCAGGTGGATGGAGTTTTACCAAATTTGGAATAGATAATGGTCTGGCTTAAAATACAAGCTAGGTAGAGGCACCTGGGTGGCTCAGTCAGTTAAGAGTCTGCCTTCAACTCATGATCCCATGATCTCAGGGTCCTGGGATCGAGCCCCATGTCAGGATCCTTGTTCAGTGGGAAGACTGTTTCTCCCTCTCTCTCTGCCCCTCCCCCAACCTGTGCTTTCTCCCCCCACTTCACTCTTTCTCTCTCTCTCAAATAAATAAATAAAATCTAAAAAGTTATATATAGGCTAGGTAGCATACTCAAAAGGTGTAGGGCACCTGGAAGATAGGCAGTTATATCCCACAACAACTGAAATTGACACATGAGAAGCCAGAATGACTGCAAATCAAGAGCACTGTCATAAGCAGAGAGAAAAACCTGAGCTTCCAATGATGAGCCCAATGCAAAAACCTCAAGGACAGTAACTTTCTGCTGCTGAGCTGCTTCTTACATGGCTATCCCTAAGGAGTATGCTGGAAGGTGACTACTGTCAGAGCAATATTGATTTAACATGGTTAGTGATCATTTGAAGCAGCATTAAGGACAGTTTGTTAAATAAGAAGGGCCATGCCTCTCCCTAAGGGATAAATAACAGTGTTAATTTAGGACATAAAATGATTCCCACATTCAGAGAAGATTTTTCTTTATTTCTGACTCCATCTCTTTAATTAAATGTGTCAGGAGGTGTGCCTACTGTGGGACTGTTGGTGAGAATGGATTAGCCAGCCCACAGGTAGCTTCTACTGCGAGAAGAGGATCTCTTGAAACAAAGTAATAAAGAAAACAATAAATTAAGATTTTCTAAATAAATGCTTCTAAAAGTATAAAGAGTATATACCACATTAACTAAACCACCAGAAATATTAGTACCATTTGCATTTAGTAGAAATTTGATTTTTAAGTTCATTTCATCTGCTGCTTTCCCAATGCACTAGCTACTGACCAGGAAATAGCAACTAGACTGTAGATATATTAAACTCTACTCCCATTCAGAAATTTACCTTGGAACCAGGCGAACCTTGTCCTGGAGGTCCTTGTGGACCAGGTGGACCCATAGGACCCTGGATTCCCTTTAAAATAAAATGTTTAGAAAATAGCATTAGTGAAATTAAGAAATTTGGATAAAAGTGGTTTCAGACCCTTTAAAGTGAAAATGGAGTTCACATCCCAACGTACATTAGTCATACTCGGTATTTGTTGAGTGGCATAGCAGAGGCTGCTAGTGGAACCATAATATGCATTCTCCCCTTCTTCCGTAGTAAGAGAATTTAGCGCACCTGCGTGGCTGCCTAGAATAATGACCATGTTTCCCAGTTCCTGGTGCAGCTAGGCGTTGCCAAATAGACTGGATTCGGGCCAGTGGGATACAAATGGAAGTGATGTGTGCAATTGCTGATTCATGATAAAGGAAGATGCATGTCTTCCCCTCCCCTATTCCCCTTCTCCAGTGGCTAAAGTGAAGATGCAATGGCTATTCAGGATCATGTGGGTGAGGAAAACACCCTGAGAAGGACAGACACCCAAGAATGAAGACGGAACCTCTGAAGACCCTGTTCACCATGCCAGCTTGGAGTCCCAAATCAGACAAAATTCCTTCTCGTTAACCTATGTCACACTTTCAGTCCCATGCAGGCAAACCTATAGTCTAGCTGTCTCAATCACAATATATCAGGATATTAAATCAAAGGTTTGATCTTAGGCTTTAAGAAGCAATAGTCTGTAGACACCGAACTGAAGAATGTCCAAACACCAGATTCCCACATTGTGGGTATAAAAAGGGGAAGGAGATAGCATTAATAAGTTCTTCTTTGGAGAAGGTAATCTTATGAAGTGTTTTCTTTGAAGAAAGTGGGAGGGGTTTGGGTTGCTTCTCTCTTAACTGCATTCTAGAAAGAGCTTCAGTGAAACCACTTGTTGGCTTTATTTCTGCCTTGGTAACACAAGGGACCTGTATCTGACTCGCATCTGCGAAAGCTAAAATGGATGGTGATGGCCAAGAGAGGGCTGGGGTTGGATCAGCCCATCTATCCAAGGTTGGTCAGGGCAAAGGCCATGCAAGTTTTTTTCTGTGGACTAGATATACTCTAGGTGAGAGACAGGGTTGGCCTGGAACCGTTTGGAATCCTGTCCGAGAGGACCTGGAGGAGCAGGGGAATTCCAATAGAGAGAATCGGTATAGAATAGACCACCAGAAAAACAGAGGCTGATGGGGAGAAACGGCTGGAGGAAGAGAGTCCATCATCCATGTCCCAAGAGTGGCAGTCACAGGAGCAATGCAGGAACCCCACAAGGAAACTCACTGTCAAACGTCTGTCAACACTAGAGGATCCAAAGCCATGTGACAACAGATAAGCCAAGAAAGAACCTCTGTGGCCTCCCCCTCTACTCTCATCCTTGATTCAGCCTGACAGGGATGAGAAGCACATTCCTTCCCATGGACCGCAGGTTCTCCCTATAGGTCATACCAGATAAATGAAGATGTAAAGGAAAGTTAATATATTGATTAGATAATTTTTATTATACAATTGAAACGTGAGTTACAACTTAGAGGTGACACTCTAGCTTTTTATTTCCTAAAAGTGATAGGAAAGGTTTGTAACTCATTGGTATTTTCTTCCTGCAGGAAGAAAAAGAAAAAAACTTTCCCCACTGAAAGAATATTTAAAGAGTTGATGAGGAAAGACTAAAATTTTGTTTTGCTCACACCCCACAAGCCATGATTGTGTACATAATGGTGACAGATACGTGATTATTTTATTACAAGTGGTATCCCCTTTCTTCCAGCTGGAAGATACAACTGTTTGTTTAGTTTTTAATTATAAATATCATTTTCTCTGGTTAATGAAGATGAAGCAGTCTAAATAGTTTACTAAAGCTAAGGTTATTATGAGAAGGAATCATAATGTTATTAGAAAAAATCTTTTACAATCATCTGTAAGTAACATGATACACAACAAGGAACCAAAAAAATTCAGAGATCCATGCATATATGTTTCACACATGTAAATGTGGTTATTTGTATTTTCACTCCAATTTATAACAGAGTTGAAGTGGTCAAGCCTCCAAACATTTCATGAAAATCTGCAGGCCCTTGGGGCATATTAACAACATGTTCCTGAAAACAGGAGCTCCCCCAAAACAGATGAGTGGGGGAAATCATTTCTGTAAGAGAATTAGGAAGATCTAATAGCAACAGTAATTCAATGGGTAAACATGTCAAATTAAGGATAAGAAGAAAAAGGAATAACTATATAAACAGAGGTTACATTTAAGTAGGAATTAAATCATTTGTCTTAAAAGGGCAAACAAATTCCTTTCTTGTTCAGTGTAGTTTAGAAATGATGCATTCTATTCAATCTCCTATCCAGCAGGGGTCAGCTCCATATGGTCACGTCTACCTTAAAAATTATTTTCTCCTGGAAATTTGGAGAGAAAGAGGTAAGAAAACAAAAGAAGTCAAAGAGATTTTTTTTTTTTTTAAAGCTGAAGAACAGCAACCCCCACCAAGAACCAGCGTTAAAGGCAACAGGAAGTTGCAGGTGGGAGGTCCAGAATTTGCAGGCCATCTGGAAAGATTTGGCTTTCTTTGAACCTCATTTTCAGCCCTATAGTGGTGACTCAGCACCAGGACCACAAGACCCAGGACTGTCCAGCCACTTCCAGGATCAGAAAGTAAGCCTGGCTGAAACCAGCAAGCAAACTGCAAAGTCTGATACTGCCTGGTGCTATACTCAAATCACAATCCTTGCATAATCAAAATATCCAGCTCTTAATTATTATCTAAACAGTTATATACAGACTTATCTTGGCTTTTCCTGCATCTTAATCCTCCTAATGTATTACCACTAGGATCTCTATCAAGAGAAAGGCAATAGAAAAAGGAGAAATATCCAACTTTGCTGTTGCTTGGATTAACAACAACAACACTAATTAATTTCAAGATGGTTAGAAATAAACTCAGAGTTAATGTCAACAATGAGACTTGGAATTATCTCTCTCTCTCTCTCTCTCTCTCTTTTATCTTCTTTTCCCACTGCCCTAGATAAAGGAAGCACTATTCATTCTCTAGGCAACAGAATAATTCACACCTTAATCATAAATCTTAGTCTACTATCTTTATCTACTGTCTACTTTCTATGTAGGAGGACAGTCAGCATAAATTTGGATTTGTTCATCACTTCGATATAACGAGATTCTGTAGGTAGATAGTACTGTTACATTACCTTTATATTATTTAGATCTAACAAAATTGCCCTTTTCCAAAAGTTATGATCAGAAGATTTTGAAAGCAGTTGGAGCCATGAGTGTAGAGATATCCTCAGAGAGCTTTCCTTCTTTCTGACCAAGAGAGGCCAATTGTGGTTGATAAACCTTATCTCTGATTTGCTTCCGTTCAGTAACAGTGCCCTTTAAGTTCAATAGTTACCTCTGATTCTGGTCCTTGTTTTAAGTTTAATACTTTTTTTAGATTGGTCCATGGCTAGGGGGTGGGAAATACTACTCCCTGCCATTGGAAGAGAGTGAGATTTAATCATTCGCCAAGCCTTAAGGGGAAAAGACACAAACCAACAGATACATAAACCACTGCTCCTAAGGAAACCTAAAAATATAAAATCACTCTCAAACTCTTATCCTATTAATTAGGCATGAATGTTAAAAGTCAGGGCCCCAAGAAACACACATTTTATTTTTTTAATCTTTGGAAGTTCTAAAAAATAAAACCTCACAGAATCATCTTTTCTTTCCCTACATTCACTTTTGGTTGTATTTCCCATTGCACTTTGACTATCAAATATACTCATAGGTGTCTGCAGGACTGGCTTTCAGTGAACACCAGGACTGGGTCAGAGTGCTCTGTACCGAATGGAAAGAGAGAAAGCTCTGATTACCTGTTCCCCTTGACTTCCGATTCCAGGGATGCCCATTGGCCCCTGGGGTCCCACAGGTCCCAAATCCCCCTGTATAGAAAATAAATCAGAATTATAACAATAAACCTCGTTCTTCCATATTTTGCTAATCTTGAATTATGCTGAATTAAAATCTATCTATACCATAAAAGGGTTCAACATAAAAAGTTAGAAAGCTCTATTTCTTTACAGTTTGTAGTTCAAGTTTGCCAAAAGAGTGAATGATATTTTCACTGTGTAGTCTTAATTGGTGAATATTTGGACCAGTTTATATTTATCAATCATTTTTCTCACAAGAACCAAAAATTCCCAAATGGTTGTTATAATGACACAAACACTTCCTGTTAGGATTATAGTAGAAATATTTAAAAGTCTAATATTCATAGGGTCCAAGAAAGTCAGGATTTGGAGAGAGAAATGTGATGTGTGACTATTTTCTGAAGACCTTTTCCCCTCCACATCTTGCTAAAATACAGTTTAAAAATTAAGAAATTATCTAAGGTAAATGCAACAGAATTAAAGAATCTCACCTTTTCGTTCCATGTAAATTTGGGAAACAAAGTGAGAGTTATCGGTATAAAGAACACTATCATTCATTCATTCTTTGTGTTTTTCAACAAATAATTACGAGTGCCCATTATGTGCCAGGAAATCTTCCAAATGCTGGGGAAACAACAGTGACCTAAACAGCCAAAAATCTCTCTTCTCGCAGAGCTTACATTTTAATAGGAAAAAATCAGAAGATAGTAAACAAGATAAATAGATAAAATAAGTATTATGTTGAATAAGGATAAGTGCTAAGGAGAACAATAAACCAGGGGAAGTGGAGAAAGCTAGTTTTGCATAAATAAGCTGGACAGGGATGGCCTCCCTGAGGAGAGGGAAAGAACCAGGTAGAATCACAGAGGAAAAGCACTTTAAGCAGATCTAACATTCAGTGCGAGAACGACACCTAGCACATCTCAGAACAGCAAAGAGACAAAGAGATGCGTGTTTTAATTTTTATATTTTGAAGAAATTTTCATGCCCAACATGGGGTTTGAACTCACAGCCCTGCGATTAAGAGTCATGTGGTCTACCAACTGAGCTAACCAAGCATCCCAGACATTTAAATGTCGGTTGTATTTAGGCTCCTTCAGGATCCATGGACTTGTTCTTAAACAGCTGGACAGTAAACATTTTATTCTTGAGGGCCATACTAAGGTCTCTATCATAAGTCATGAACGCTGCTTTGGTCTAGCAAAAGCAACCACAGACAATTTCTAAATGCACAGATGTGCCTGCATTCTAAAAACACTATTTTGGGGGCCCCTGGGTGGCTCAGCGGGTTAAGCCTCTGCCTTCGGCTCAGGTCATGATCCCAGGGTTCTGGGATCAAGCCCCACGTCTGGCTTTCTGCTCAGCGGGGAGACTGCTCCCTTCCCTCCCTCCTCTGCCTGCCTCTCTGCCTACTTGTGATCTCTGTCAAATAAATAACAAAATCTTTAAAAAAATAAATAAATAATAAAAACACTATTTCTAAGATTAACAGCCAGCCCCATGGTTTGCCAATGCCTGGGCTAAATAAATGTTTTTATGAACACAACCATATCATTAGATCATACTTCACATAATATTAGAGGAGCCTGGGCGGCTCAGTCTGTTAAGCATCCGAGTCTTAATCTCAACTCGTGTCTTGATCTCAGGATCGTGAGTTTAAGCCCTGAATTGTGCTCTCCACTTAGCATGGAACCTGGGGAAAAGAGAGTGGGAGAGAGAGAAAGAAAGAAGGAAAGAAAGAAAGAAAGGAAGAGAGAGAGAGAGAAAGAAAAAAAAGAGAGAAAGAGAGAGAGAGAAAGGAAGGAAGGAAGGAAGGAAAGAAGGAAGGAACGAACGAACGAGCAAGCAAACTGATCCCATCATTAAGACATGCCCTGAAATATGCTTCTTAGTGTTTTACTTTGTGTCAACCCCCAGTCTAAATAAATATCTTAGAAGGAAATATGTGTCAATCCCCAGTCTAAATAAATATCTTAGAAGGAAAAATGTACTGGACTCAAGTTCTAGTTCAGAGCTGGATTATTCTGATTCAGAATTGGATTGTATGTCACATGGCAGGCCCTGTGCTAAGTTTTTCATGCTTTATCTCGCTCAGTCCTCACAAGAACCCTCTGAAAGTAGGCATCCCTGTCTTCCAGATGAGGTTAAGTACCTTATATCACACGACCATTAGATGACAAGGGCAAGATTCAAGTGCACTCTCTCTGACTCCAGAACCCACTCATAACCACTATTCTGCAAATATTCAATGCACACATAAGAAGGATCCTCTTTTGTGCATTATTATATACATTTAATATCTGTATCAAAGCCGCTTCTTTGTGTTTTACTAATTACATATTTTGAGAGCCCTTATCTTATCACTTGAAGTATACCAAAGTGCTTAAATCCAATATTATATAGAAAAGAATAGGAAAGGAAGAGAGAGGGAAGGGTAAGGATTTGGTGAGGGAGTAGCAAATGAAAGCCTTGTGATTACTATGTGATAATGTCCGATATTTCAATGTATTTTCTTTGCATAAGCTCCAGGTGTAAAAACTAAAACGCCATGACAATAACACTTGAAAAAGTTAATTGACTAAACTCATAAAACTATAGATCTGTTGGACTCAGTCCTCACTGCTCCAAAGGAAGAAAGAAATTCTTATGTATTTTTAGGGTATTTCTGAGCTGGAGCTGTACTGTTTGAATCAAGAACTACATTACTACTAAAATTTGTATAATTCATTATTTACCAGTATTTCTGCTATTTAAATATAGACATCTAAGAGAGACAGCTTCCAGTAAATAAAAGAAAAAAAGTAGTTCAAAATCGATATACAACACCTATAATCATGAATATAAATCATTATTCTAATATAATATAATGTGATGATATGCTTAGAGATTAACATATAAATGACTCCAAATGGATAGGAGGTCTAACAGCATCCAATCCAAACTCAACCCCTACCTTCTTAGACATGTCCCCAAATCACCTAACAAAAGCCCAAATCCTATTAAAAAAAAATCTTTCATCTTCTTACTGGGTAGTGATGGGTTCCCCATAGCATGTGGTCTCCCTCACAGCAATGAATCTATAAATCTAACTTTGTTCAACTATAGGTGGATCCCTTTTGGTGCTTGTTAGAGGGCATCAGTGCTAGCTTTCTTGAATAAGTCCTCCTATTTCAGTCCCATTTTAAGGTAATATCTTTTGAGCAAATATCTAAGGATGGACATACACGTTCTGTAATGGGGTCAAGCCAATACATTTTAAAAAACTACTTTCTTTACTAAGAAGAGGTCTGTTTTGCTATTGTTCGACTTTAAAGCTGCTTAGCTGAAGATAGTTTTACTGGAAGTCAAAAACCCAAATAAGTGAGACATTACTGTAAGTAAACATGAAGGAATATTTTCGATCATAATTCATCCTACATAATAATATACCTTGCATATACTTGATTTATAATTAACTGGATACCTTTGTGATATGGTCATTGGTCTGAATACAGTCCATAAATGTAAATTCATAAAGAACAATGGACATAAATAATTTTATTGGCATCTTTCCTATTGTATACTCTATATGCGGTACCTTGTCCCCTTTGATTGACAGGCCTTGTAATCCTTGTGGGCCAATTGGTCCTTCAGAGCCTTTTTCACCCTGAAAGCGTGTGGGAGAAATATGAGTATATTAATAAAAGTCAGGATTTAAAAAAATAGCTGAAGCATCAAAAGCATCCAAATTCACTGCTCATTACAAATGGATAATTCTAGCTGACCCAAACATTTGTAACTTGTAAAAAATATCTAGTTTTAATACTCCTAGACAGGAAAGCATCTGTCCAAACAGAATACATACATAGCATCACTAAAATTGGAAAAGAGCTCCATTCCTGAGAGAAATATCTGGAAATGGGGGACCTAACTAATCATATTGTAAAACAAACTGAATAATCCTCCATTTCCCTAATTCCCTAGATTCATCACAGAATGAAAACTTTCTCTCATATTAGCATATGAACTAATACTTGCTAATACTGAGTTACTCAATGTTTTATATCATACTTTGTAAATGTTCTTTGAAAATTTGGTTTTAAAACAATTCATAGAAAATCTTCTAGGATGTTCCCTTAAGTCACACGACCTAGGTGAATAGCTCTGGTTGTAATGTAATCTCAATGAAGTCATGACATTTTGTGCATTTGTGTGAAAAATAAACCATATAATTAATTAGGAATAGCAGTCATTTCATGAGTTTATTTAAACCTAGAGTAAAATCAGAGAACACTTGCAAGAAACCTAGGAAAATGGAAAATATACCTTTAAGTACCTCTTTATTCATAACTTATTCACTTCAGCTCTACATCGTTGGAAAGTAACCTCAAATAGCACATAGAGAAAATGCCCATTGACCCTTCCGGAATGGGGAATGAAGTATTGTGACTAATGGGTTCTTCTGATAATTACCACAGAGTATAATCACATAAGTCGACCCTAAAGTAACACTGAATATAATGGATTCTTTCTGTGACAAGATGCAGGACGGTGCAGTGCTGTGGGTTATTATGAGGGAGACTGTGTCATTATGATGCACAGTTGAACCTGTCACCAAGACTCGCCCTCAGTCTGCTTCTTAGTCTTTCACTTATTCACTTCTCATTTACTTATTTATGTTAAAAATCCTCACAGGTTATAAAGAGAAATAACCTTGGCTATTTGAATTTCCCAGGTTGTTTTGACTACACATAAACAAAAATTTATTATATGACACACACACACACACAAAAAAAAAAAACCCTCAAGAAATTATGTATTAAAAAACTTACTGAAATGTAGCACTAACTGCTGCCCTGTCTTCTGATAGTGATACTCTAGTTAGGTCAGGGCATTTATACTGTCCCCTTTATCCTACAGATTATTCCCTTTGATGATGACAAATTAAAGTTATTCAGTTAACAAGGGCCTCTTTTAAACTCCAAGCCCGTAGTCATTCACAGCTTAGTATAAATTAGGTTTTAACTAATTGATCTCCCTGTAATCGAGATTCAGGTTTCTCACAGAATCCATATTCTATATGGATCATGGCTGAAGAGGATAAGAATGAGATGATAATTTAGAGCATGAGGATGGTGGGAGAAGGCCAGATCTTAGTGACCTGACCAAACGGCTGAAGTAGAAGTTCTTAGACACTTAGAAAACAGCATGTGCCTCTCAGGGCAGTGTGTGTGTTCACATGCATGTGTGTTTGGGAGAAAGAATTTAGAAAAGAAGGGAAAAGGACCGCAAAATGTATTCTTGCTTACTCTGAAATGTTGTTGATGCTGCCCAAAGTGTCTTGGAAAATCACTTCCTGTGTGGTCTTTGGTAGATGTGGGGAACCAGCCTAGACCATAGGTCAGCAAAGTACAACCCTGACAGATACCACACTGCTCACATGGCCTAAAATATTTATCATCTGGCCCTTTACAGAACAAGTTTGCCAACCTGGTCCAGAGGAACTTGAATGCCCAGAATTATACATGGGAAGTAGGAGAAACATTTAAATCCTCAATTGCTGGGTAAAAGGTATGTTTCTCACAGCATTTTGCCCATTATGATAACAACGTAATTCCTGTTCTGTCCTCCCACCTGTATTTCTTTCTTATTATACTAATGACAATATGATTACAAACTGGTTTATTAGTTTCTTATCTGTGTTTCACAAAACAAAGCGGTGAAGAAACTTCTGGCATTGTTATGCTCCATAACTTCTCTTCTGGACATGAAGACACTACTTATCACTATGGTTTAAGGACTACAAAATAAGAGAGCTTTCTCCTTTCGTACACCATAATTATATGAGGTGAAAGTCTGCCAAATAGTTATTTATAACTGAAAATTTCACTATAGTTTCATATTAAGGGAAATATACATATTCCTTTATTTAATGGGGTGAAGATGGTCAAGAAAATACTTACTTGTGATAATTGGCTAGGACACATTTTTTTAAAGTTGGAAATCATGACCATGCAAGGCAAAGCATTTTTTTCATAGTACAGAAGGTATTGTTACCTTTGGCCCTGGAAATCCTTCTCCTGGTAAGCCCCTCTCTCCTGGTGTTCCCTCAGGACCACGAGGACCCTGTGTAGAAGAGGGAATGAGGAGCAGGAAAAGAGAGAGAAAGAGAGAATGGGGGGGGGGGGGGGTGTGAGAGAAGGGAGAAGGAAGGGAGAGAGAAGTGGTTATATTTTGGTTCACACTGGATGTGGTGATATAGTCCTACTTAAGTTATTAGTGGGAATCCTTCTAGTAAACTCCACACTGATTAGTAGAATCATAGAGTGGTGGAGAATAATATTCCCGTTGCATAGCTCATCCCACTTAATTAGCACAAGATGTTCTATTCCGGTGTCCTCAAATTAGAGGAAAATGGGAATTAAGTGATGCTTCAGAATAAGGATTAGGAGATAAATCCTCTGAGGAAAGTCTAAAAATCTAAGGCTGTGTGGTCTGGACAAGGATGCAGGGTGATTAAATAATTGAAAAGTATCAGGGGAGCTCTGTGAAGAAATCAGTGCACAGCTGCTTGAAAGCACTGAATTCTGTTTACACATCTTTAATTTCTATCCTGATACATTTGTATTCAAACTTGAATTCTTTCAAGGACTGCTGGACTCCGCTGGAGGTTTATGTGCAAATGGTAATCTTGATAGCATCATTCGGGGGCAGCACGGTTTTCGATCTCAGTGATTCAAATTAAGACGTTCAGGTAACTTGCTCAGAAGGGCACTCAGGAAGGTGACAGCTTCCCACAGAAGGAAAGAAAAAAAAAGTCTTGGGCTTTGAAGTGGACAGACAGGAAACATACTAGTTGAAAAATAAAAGACAACAGCAAGATATTCAATTGAAGTAGGAATTTTAAAAAGGCTACAAATTATCGCTCTCTTTATTCTTGGCCAGAAGGTCACAAAGCAAAATAAATAAATAAATAAATAAACAAACTAACAAGAATCTTAGCAGCACAAACTGGAGCTTTTCCTCTGAGGGATCTAAAAAGATATTTAGGGTTTGCTTGGCAGGGAAGTGAACCTAAGATGATATAAAGTCTACTGAGTTGCCCAGAAACGCCAAAGCCAGCACACAGCAGACACTATAAACGATCTGAGGCTCAATATGCAATAATCCAGGGTAATCTGAGAGGTGATTTCTCAGGAAGGCTTGTAGCAGATGTAGGATGCAACATTTGTTAATCAGTGACTGATCATAGTTTTAGATCTGTAAACAAGAAAGCTAATTGTATCCCATGTTAATTTTTTTGCCTTTCCCTAAATATTATATATTTTAAAGACAGTCTTCTTTAGTATTTATACATTACCCATTTCATAAAAACTTTAATTAAAGGAAAAAGCTGACATTTAATTCCATTTAAATTGCTATGCTGATGGGAAACGTAGCTTTTAACAACCCAAGACCTTCATCAAAGCACTAATATCCATGACAGCTTGCTCTAATGTTAGAGCGATTAACTAGCGGAAAAATAAACATAAGCAGGAAAACTAGATTGCAAACTAAAAAGACAAGTGCCTAGTTAACACCATGTAATTTAACAAAAAAAAAAACTGACAAATTATTCCTCTTTCCCAATGATAAAACGAATGAAAATAACACAATTTACATTAAATGCGAAGAAGTCTTTTTCCAGTTCACTCAATTTTTTTTTCCCATTCATTCAGCAAATGCCTAGTGAGTGCAAGGCACTGTGCTAAGTTCTAGGAATGGCAGATAGACCTGCTCCTTTGTCTCACAGAGCTTACAGTCTTTCATGGTAATTAAAAGCATATTATTATGGTGTCATATGGACCAGGGTTCAAGTCCCAGCTCTGCTGTGTGTTAGCAGCGTGATCTCCAACAAAGAATTAAATCTCTCTAAAATTCAGCATCCTCATGATAATCGTGGTAACAGTAGCACCTACCTCAAGCACAGGTGTTAATACGAGGTGTACATCAGAGAGACTTAAAGCTCTTACATACTGAACACTCAATAAATATTGGCTATCACTGTCAAAATTATTTTACTTGAATCTTTTGATTGCCAAGAATGTCCTTTCAGGGCATGTTTATGAATAGGGTAGCCTCAGAGTGAATGGTTTACGGGAGGCAATATGGCAACATGGAGAATGGGCCGCTGCACAGCATCAACACCAAACTCTCCCTCCATCCCTGCATTTGTAGAGTCGACCAGCCAAGTTGAGAAAGAAGACAATGATGGCTTGAAGGAGCTGTGTGTTTCACACTGTTGAGAACAGAGAACTAATGCTCATGAGCAATCACTTAAAGCCATTAAAAAAAAAAAAAGCAGTGAATCAAGGTTTAATTACTATTAACTGTAGGAGTAATGTCCCACATCATCGGTACATTCTCATATTTTCCAGCTGAACAGAAGGGAAGATGAGAAAGAGCAGGTACTTGGGGTGGATACTGAGGGATTCTTTTTAAAAGACAGAAATGCTTCCATAAAAAACGCATGGTGTCCTTTTCAAAAGTCGTGAGAAGCAGTCATAATTATGGCAGACTTATCTGACTACTCAGGAATGCCTCTAATTAAAAAAAACAAAAACAAAAACAAAAACCTGGGAACCACTTGAAATCATTCAAACAAACAAAAAGAACTTTCAGCAGAACTTTTTTCAGTCCCAAAGTAAGTCTTTATTTTACTTTTTTTTTTTTTAAGATTTTATTTATTTATTGGACAGAGAGCAATCACAAGTAGGCAGAGAGGCAGGCAGAGGGGGTGGGGGAAGCAAGCTCCCTGCAGAGCAGACAGCCCGATGTGGGGCTCGATCCCAGGACCCTGGGATCATGACCTGAGCCAAAGGCAGAAGCTTAACCCACTGAGCCCCCCAGGCACCCCTCTTTATGTTACTTCTAAGTAATTAAAAACTTGCAATGTCGGGTTTTTATTATGACAATTTGGTGCAAAACATTTTCATACATTACTTGCGATCTGCCCCACCTTTGTTATGATTTCAGTTCCCAATTAAACCACAGGCATCACAGTGTCACTCTGAGTTGTATAATTGTGGCTTGGAGAGTAAACAAACAAGAACTCCATGTACTGGCAGTATTGTGAAAACTCTCTAGCTACAAACAAAAAGGAGAGTAATACAAATTTTTCATTAACATGAATTTTAAAGGCATACTGGAGGCCCAAAAATAAATGAAAGAAAGAAAGAAAGAAAGAAAGTCAGTCAGTCACCTGGGGTACACATAGAAGCTGATGCTTGGGGCTGCCCTGGGTGGAAGAGTGTGGTTGTATGGTGGAAATACATCAAGAAAATCTAAGAGGGAGAACCAGGAACAAGGATTTTGGCTCACTCCATGGAAAGTAAGGAGAGATTTAAAGCTAAGATAAAGCTCATAAACCTAGGCTCTGTGCTGGGCATAGAGCCTGCTTAAGATTCTCTCCCTCTGTACCACACTACCCCAGTGCACATGCTTGCTCTCTCGCTCTCTCTCTAAAAAAGTCTATGGTCAGTGCATTATTCTTAGGATTAGGTGCCAATACAGATGATATCTCAAGCTTGTTAGCTAAGAAGACGTCTGTTAAAAGTTCAATAACGTGGGTGGCTTTGTTGGTTAAGCATCTGACTTCAGCTCAGGTTATGATCTCAGAATCCTGGGATCCAGCCCTGCATGGGCCATATCAAGCCCCACATGGGCTGCATTGGCCCCCCAGTGGGCTCAGCACTCAGCAGGGAGTCTGCTTGTCCCACCTTGTACACACGTGCTCTCTCTCTCTCTCTCAAATAAATAAATAATATCTTCTTTTTAAAAGTTCAATAACCATATATACATACATGTAGATATATGTATATATACATGTGTGTATAAAAATACACACATATGTATAATACATATGTGCTTTCTAATCAGATTTTTAAAATATTGACTTTTGAGCACTATTTATACAATCTCAATATAAATCCTTCATCAGATATGTGGTTTGCAAATACTTTTTCCTGGTCGGTAGGTTGTCTTTTCAACCTTTTAACAGAGTCATAGAACAAACATTTCCCACTTTCCAAGAGTCCAACTAATCAACTTTTTTCTTTTTTGGATCATGTTTTTCAGAATATGTCCAAGAAATACACCAAGCTGCAGGTCCCAAAGATATTCTCTTATGTTTTATTCAAAAGTTTTATAGTTTTACATTTCACATTTAAGTAATTTCACATTTATATAATATATATAATTGAATACTATTGGATATAGATATCATTTTATGTATGTATATACATTATATATATAATGTGTATATATACATAATTATATATATTATATATATGTTATATATATCTGTCAAAAATATCTCTCTCTCTCTCTCAAATTCTTTATCCACTTATCCATCAATGAACATTTAGTCTGATTCCCTATATTGGCTCTTATGAATAGCAATGAACATGGGAGTACATAAATGTTTTCAAGTTAGTGCTTTTATTTTCTTTGAATAAATACCCAAAAGTGGAATGGCTGGATCATATAGCAATTCTATTTTTAGTTTTTGAAGAACCTCCATATTGTTTTCCACAGTAGCTATACAAATTACATTTCCACCAACATGCATGAGGGGTCCCTCTTCTTCACATCCTCAACAACACTTGTTATTCTTGTATTTTTGATGATAGCCATTCTAACAGGTATGAAGTGATACCTCATTTTGATTTTGATTTGCATTTTCCTGGTAACTAATGATATTGAGCATTTTTTCATGTACCTGTTAGTCATCTGTACACCTTTGCAAAATATCTATTTGAGTCTTCTGCCCGATTTTTAATTGAATTTTGTTGTTGTTGTTGTTACTGAGTTGTATGAGTTCTTTATATAGTTTGGATATTATAAGATATATGATTTGAAAATATTTTCTTCCATTCAGTAGATTTTCTTTCTATCTTACTGAGGGTTTTCTTTGATGTGCAGAAGCTTTTCAGTTTGATGTAGTCCAAACTTGTTCATTTTTTATTTTATTCCTTTTACTTTAGGTATTTAAAACATCATTGCTAAGACCTATATCAAGGAGCTTACTGCTTAAGTTTTCTTTTAAGAATTTTATAGTTTCAGGTCTTACATTCAAGACTCAAATCTATTTTGAGTTAATTTTTGTATATGGTATAAGATAGTGGTCCAGTTTAATACCATTTATTAAAGTAAGACTCTCCTTTCCCCATTGTATATTCTTGGCTTCTTTGTTGTAAATTAATGGAAAATACATGTATGAGTTTACTTCTGGGCTCTCTATTCCATTGGTCTGTGTCTGTTTTTGTGCCAATACAATACTCTTCTGATTGCTATAGCTTTTAGTATATTTAGAAACAGGATGTAAGACGCCTCCACCTTTGTTCCTCTTTCTCAAGGTTGCTTTGGGTATTCAAGATCTTTTGTGGTTCTATACAAATTTTAAGGTTGTTTGTTCTGTTTCCATGAAAAATGCCATTGGAATTTTGATAGATTGTTTCAGGTAGTATGGACATTTTAACAATATTAATTCTTCTGATCCAATCCAGTTGTTTTTATATGTATCTCAGTGAGTAACTTACTGTTCTTTTCTGGGAGAATAATGATTACTTGAAAAGTCAAGAGCATTTCTATACTAGGATAGTCATGTTTTATTCATTTCTTCTCCAGATCTCTTTTGATAGAAGCACTTTTATTCTCTTGTGCAAAAATAGTAAACTTCACAGCTACATAGGCTAGAAGCTGCAAATAACACAGTTATTACCTGTCTACCTTCATCAGTCCTAGCTTGAGAGTATACTCATAAGCTAGGTAATGAGCAACGTCCTTATTCTCAATGATTTTCTCATGGCTCCAGGAAAGTCGGTACAAAGTATAGACTTTAGGCCTAAATCCAGTTCTCCTACCCCCCAGGAGATTTTGACACATGAGTTCTCTTTTCTTCTTGGACAAGCTGATTAATCTTGTAAGAGATTTCAGTAAGAGACAGCCAGTTGTACATATCATGTGTGTGGGGGGGTTCTATCTCAAGCGTTATGAAAAATAACACTCGGATCTGGCCCTTGCATAATTATTGTCTTTTGTTATCCCAAAAGATGCAACATGGGCTTAATTTAACCATTTATTCTAAGCACAAAGGGCACATAAGAACTATATTTGTCCTTTTTATTCCATCTAGAGTTTCTTGCCACTTACTGGCTGGCCTGGCTCTCCAACGCCAATCGGTCCTGGAGCCCCTGTTCTTCCTTCCTGACCTCTTTCCCCCTAAGAGAAAGAAATAATCAAATGAAAGTTTGAGTTTTTTAGATAAAGAATATACATAGCACAAGATACTCTGGAAATTTCAACAAAGATATATTCCAAAATAAGCTTTTCACATTCATAAAGATTAAAAAAAAACATTCTGGAGGAGGAGAAATAGCTTGAATTTAAGTGAACAAATTACTCTAAAATGCTCATCATTCCTTCTTGTGTAAGGGCAATACACCAATTTTAGCTTTCAGAAACTATTGTGTGTGTAGCAATTGGCAGGCTGGACTGCATTAGATTCCTTTGAGTTCACTGAGAGGACCAAGCTAACAAAGCTTGTGCTACTCCCTGCTCCTCTTACCACCATCCTGGATTGCCACGTCTCCTTGTCCCTACCCTGTTCCATTTTACCCCTCTTTTCAGTTCCCTTTCACCCTTGATCTCCTTCAGAATCTTTGCCCAATTGCTCTGCCTATACTACTCCACCTTCCCTGGAGTCTCAGCATGCTTATTGTTTCAACGCTATCCATGGTGATACTTGATGATACCAGAATAGCCTTTTTTGTACTGCTCTCTGTCTTAGTCCTGCACCAAAGTCTTACTGTCCCAATGGCGTAGAAAAGCCATTTAAAGTAAGCACTTACACCCTGTGACATCCTGCATGATGCACCCAGAGGACTCCAGGGGGTTGGGTGTCATAGTACTTTCTAGTTCCCTACAAACCTTTCTATCAACACCTACCTATTCAGCGTTATGTCCTTCTGGTTTCTGTCCCCTCTCTGATTCTTTAACATGAACAGGTGATATTTCTTATGTTAAGATATTTCACATCCCCATATCACTTTTGCATTTGCATTTTGCATTTAAATTTAACATTTAAATTCCATGAAAACTCAACAGAACTAGATGTACGTTGGCGAGAGGGTGGGTATTTGAAGGCAAGACAAATTTTTCATTTCCATCAAATAAAAAAAATACATTGATTATTCTTGTGGTAACTGCCCCAGTGTCCAAGCCAACCACCCAGACTGTAAATACCTTCTACAGGCAGCATCCTTGTCTCTAGAGGGCAAAGCTGAGCAGAGTTCACATCACAGCTTCCCCAACCCCTGCAATAAATTCAGTACTCATCAATGGGGAAAAATACAAGAATTGTTACCTTAATTCCTTGCTGTCCAACACCAGGAGCTCCTGGAGGACCATAAGGACCAGGGGGACCTGGTTCACCCTGGAGGAAGAAACAGTTATGCATTAGGTCAACTCAACAGTATTTGTTCAACAGCTCTTAGATGTATAGTGATGCGGTAGGAGCTCTGAGGGCAACAGTGAAATCTAGGATATTGTCACTGCCCTCAAATTGCTTACAATCCAGCTGGAAGGACAATATAGACCCAGGATTGAATTAACCACTGCACACAGTGGGCACAATATCTAGGGTCCATGAAAATGTTTCCATATTGATGTTTAAAATCAGAATAAAAAATAAAAAAAATAATGAATATGTAACAATGAATCCAGTCTGGATCAAATTTGTCTTTCTCCCAACTCAGTTGTGATATATAATTTTTAACATTGTTTTATGGAGAAAGAAGCCCACAAAAACAAAAGTTTTGGAATCCTGCAGCCCTCACTTGTTTGCTCAACAGGTCTTTATTATGTGCTTCTGACAGACACCTTTGTTTCCTACCCAATGACCATCCCCTCTCCTCTTTCTTTTCCTGCTATTAGAAACCTGAGTTGTTCACATCAATAGAAAGGTAGTCTTTACACTCAGGGCTGTAGGATGAATGATAATTGGTTCAATGCAAGTCTAGAATCTCCTTTCCTTTGCCTCTGTTTGGCCTTGTGGCTCAGTTCCAACAAATGAGATATGAGGACGTTGTTCAGTGCAAAGAGAAAGTTTTACCTCTGCCTCTTCTTTGCTAGTCAGAGATATGATAGCTATCTTGTAACCACGAGATAACAGTTTCTCAGATGACTGCCAGCCATTGAAGAGGACTAGAGGACTATGCAGAAAAACATTTTGAAGTGTCCTAGCTCCGGAAAACCTCACTGAACTTGATCAAACAAAACCCCATTGAGCTACCAACCTTCAAACCTTCTGTTTACTAAACAACAAGAATTCTTATGGTGTTAGCCACAATTAATGAAGATGTCAGTTACGAGAAGCCAGAAGCATTTTCAATTAATAGTCTGCTATGTGGCAGGCCCATCCTAGAATTCAAGCATCACAGAACTAAATGAGACGGAAGTACTCAAACTTTTACATTTCACAGGTGAGGAACCTGAGTCCCAGAGAGGTTATGTGGCCTGCCCAAACTCACACCTCATTATCACCCACAGGTACATGGCAGGTTTCTCAAATTTCCAGTCATGTGGCATGTTGATAGGGGAAAGGAGAGTGACTATTGATTACAGTTTCTTTCTTTTTTTTTTTTTTAAGATTTTTTATTTATTTATTTGGCAGAGAGAGATCACAAGTTGGCAGAGAAGCAGGCAGAGAGAGAGAGAGAGGGAAGCAGGCTCCCTGCTGAGCAGAGAGCCCAATGTGGGGCTCGATCCCAGGACCCTGAGATCATGACCTGAGCCGAAGGCAGCGGCTTAACCCACTGAGCCACCCAGGCGCCCTACAGTTTCTTTTTTTTTTTTTTTTTTTCTGTTTACCAAAATAATACACCTTCATTACAGAAAACTTGCCATATATTGAAAAACATGCACACTGAGAAAATTTTAAATTATCTGTCTATAACTACTACTAATTTCTGGTGCATTTCCTTCTAGTGTTTTATGTACACACATACCTCTAATTTATGTGAAGGAAGATTTCTGAATACTCTCTTGTTTGAGTTAATGAATCCTTCTATTTAAATTTTCATCCAACTTACAGATTTCTCTTTCTCTTCATCCTTATATTAATCAACAGTAAAATGAGATAAGAAGTTGAGACAAACCTTCTCCAGATTGAGGGGAACAAAAGAATTTTCACCAAGGTTAAAGCCTCAGTTTTCCTGGAGGCTTGTGATTTTGAAGAGGACTCTTAATAATGTCCTATTGATATGGTAGGGGCATTACTTTAAGGAAGTCTGCGGACTTTATTCAGTTGCAAAGGGGAAAGAGAAGGGTCAGAGTCAAATCAGCTCCCCAAAAGATATGCCCAGGCTCAAAATTATAACAGAGAAAACCTGTCTCAAAATCAGTTGATTATGAGTTTAGGACACCTTGGCACTTGGGGGAATTGGATCTAAGTTACCTTCAGTTCATTCTTTTAAGTATAAGTCAATCTGGTAGATAATTCAACTTGAATTTTCTTTTTAAAATTCAAAGTTGTACTTATTTGCCTATGTATGTTAAATTTTCTGGAGCAGCCAGATAGTTGCCATTCTTCATTTTCACATGTTCTTGGCCATGGACTTTCTCCACAAATAATATCAGACATAAAGATTCTCCTAAATGTGAAGCTGTTTTCTTGATCACAAAATTTAAGTGCTAGAGAATATTTAGTTTCCTAATTTAGATTCCAAATTTTCACTTCAAAGAAACTTTTCCTTATAATTTCCTGTGCCACAGTCTTGTCAGTTATATTGCGTGTGGGTGACTGTTTCCATCGCTCAAGGAACACCAAGCACTTACTCTGTGACCAGTAATGAAGTAAATATAAAGAAGTTTACAACATCACCCCTAACCTCAAAGGACTAGTTTAAGAGATAAAACACACCATTAAAATAATAATAACATAAGGCCTTAAGTTTCTTATTGTATTCATTCCCTGTCCCTTTTATATTAGTTTGGTTCTGTAATGGATCAGAGGCTTTTAAGTGTTATATTATATTATATATACATAGTATATATTTGGAGGAGAGTTTGAGTTTTTTAAGTAGTGGAAGCTCTGCCCTACTTAGTACTTTTCTGTATGCTTGATCTAAAACAAACAAGAGCACAGGTTGGTGAGAAGTTTTCCTCTAAATATGGATAAGGAACTGGTTCTTTTGTTAACTTGAAATATGTTAATCATCAAAATGAGTAGGAGAAGCAACTCTCTTGCTCTTAAGCCCATGAGCTTCCTTTACCTTTGGTCAAGCACCAATAGCCATGGAGCAATTTTTCAATACTGCTTTTTTGGAGAAGGTATAGGGATCTAAGGGTTATAGAGGGATCACTTTCCCTACCTCAGCACAGCTCAGTAGCAACATATCTTCACCTTTCAGTTATTTAAATTTCTTTCTCAAGAGCTTAGCATCTCAGCATAAGACCTATAGACCAGTATTGGCCTACAATTAATCTTTATCCCGTTCATACTTCTCCCTTCTCTTTCCTACAAAGATTCCCCAGATTATAAAGGAATTATAATATACCATCACTTGGTAAGACAGAACAGGAAGAGAAGAATAACACTCTACTCACAATGATTTTCTAGACGTTCACCAAGACCACATTGCCTATTATTCATACCCCAACCTTCACCAGTAAGTACAAACACACAGAGAGAGGTTGAATGGCCCCAGTGTTACTTGTTATTTTTCTACTTCACTTTCTTTAACCATCAGAAGCATATCCAAAGAGGACTGAGTTAAAGTGGATAGCCCTGGAGGGGGTTTGTTTCTCATGACCTCTATATGAGTGTAAGCATAGGTAGGGATATTGAGGAGGTTAGGAAAACCACCATTTCCTCAGAAATTAAGGATGCTTGTGTTTTGGGCCTTAACATTGAAGGAAGCCATTGTTTAATAAAACCTAATATTTCCAAGCATTGCCCTGACACTTTGTGTATATTATGTCACTCAGTCTTCTAATAATCTTAGGAAATGGGTTTGTTTCCTTATTTTATGATGTGGGATATAATCATCACTTTTTAATCCATTTTTCACCATGCATGGAGTCACAGGGGGAAAAATGGCTTTTTTTCCATTCAATCTAGTTGAATCCTGGCTCTATAATTTACTAACAGTTTGAGTTCTGCAAGATACCCATATGCAAAATGAGGATAATTATATCTATCTTGCAGGGCTGCTGAGAGGATGTGAGATATTGTCTATAAAACATCTAAGTCATAACTAATCACATGATAGCTGTTTAATATGTATAGATTCAATTGTTATTCACCAGACTTTCATTGAGCACCACCCTGGTACTGAGTACCCAGTTACATAATTATTGACATAAATCAGATTACACCTGCACCTTGTAGACATTTACAATCTGGCTGGAAAGACAAATCAATATAGAAGTAAATACAAGCATGTGAATTAGCTATAATAAAGATATTAAGAGAGAATATAAGACTATGAGGCACAAATGTTTAATTCTACCTTAAGGAATTGAAAATTTTCGTATAGTAGAGGAGATATTTGCTCTGAACAAAAAAAAAGTAGGAATCATATCTAATCTGGTAGAAAAGAAGAGGAACAGAAGTTCAGGAAAAGGAAAGAGTATGAGGCATAAAATGATGTGAAAAGTTCTGGGGACAATAAGCAGTTCTGTGGGCTCAAATGGACAAAAATAAGGCAACAATAGGGTCACTGTCTAAAGTAGCAATAGAAATATACAATGAGCCACATATGTAATTTTAAATTTTCTAATATCCACATTAAGGAAGTAATAACATATTTTATTTAACTCAATACATCCAAAATATTATCATTTCAGCATATAATCAATATAAAAATCTTATTAGTGATTTTATTTATCAATTAATACGTGTCTTTGAAATCCTATGTGTATTTAACAATTATAGCACATTTCCATTTAGACTAGCCAAATTTCAAGGACTCAGTAACCACATGTGGCTACTGTATTAAATAGGGTTTGAGGAGGCCGGAGGCTCAGGTCAGAACCATGGAGAGTACCAACAATTAAGTGGGGTGGGAGTGGAAGACCACAGAAATGTCTTGTGGGGAGTTGAGGAAGACAGTGGCTGAGAAAAAGAAATGGGAACTCCAAAAATAGTGTGATAGAAGGCAGGAAAGAGAATTTCAAAAGGAACTCATCATTTCCAAAGACAAACTCCTACTCTTCCCCTCACAGACCTGATCATCTTCCAGCATTCTCTGTCTCAGTGAAGAGCACAATCCATCCATGAGTCAAGCCAGAAGGAGTCATTCTTGACACCTCTCACTCCCTTACCCACCATGTGTAATGCATCGCCACCGCTTTTCCATATGTCTTCTAAATCTCTCTCAAATCCATCTACCTCTTTAATCCTCTAACATGCCTCTTTAGTCTACCTCCAAGTAAGATCACCTCTTGTTCAGACTATAACAAAGTCTTTAGTACCCTACATGCATCCGTCATAGCACACTTTAATTTATTCCTCCCATTGCTGCCAATGCAATCTTTTAATTTTAGTTTTTTAAAAATTTTTTACAAATATTTTATTTATTTATATGAGAGAGAGAGACAGAGCCTGAGCAGTGGGGAGAGGGAGAAGCAGCCTCCGCTGCTGAGCAGGGACAGAATTTACCTCTTCTTGAATAATACAGTTATGAACAATGTAATCACAATTTGGGGTCTTAACATTAGAAAGACACTTAAGCAACTTTTTTTTTTTTATTCCTGATGCAGGGCTCAATCCCTGGACCCTGAGGTCATACCTGAGCCAAAGACAGACACTTAAATGACTGAGCTACCCAGGCAACCCTTAACTTTAGTTTTATCTTTAACCCAAGTGAAACCATTCAAGGACCTTCCCTTTGCTCCTGGGGGAAAGACAGAGCTCTTTATAAGACTTGTGAGCCCCTGCATGGTGTGGTCCCATGGGCTTTCCCATCCCTTCTGTAACTAGTTGCTTCTTCACTCACTACCCTAGCAGCATTAACCTTTGTTCTGTTCCCTGTACTTGCCAGACTCCCTTCTGCCATAGGGTAATAGCACATGCTAGGTGTTCTTACCTCTCTTTTTTCCTGGTCAACCCTTGCTCATCCTTCAAATCTTATTTAAGCAGCACAGCTTCAGAGAGGGCCTCTCTGATCAGGTGAAATTCCTATCCTAGAGGTATTGATAGCACCATTTTCCTCTTTTTCTAAGTATTCATTATAATTACAACTCCCCCGAGATTTTTGGGAGGATGTCATGTGACTGCTCAGTTTTGCACTGTCAATACTTAGCTAACTGATAACATTCCCTCCACCATTCAGGCAGCAAACACTTACTGAGCGGCAGCATGGGAGCTGGTACCATGCTAGCTGCTGGAGGAAACCGGAAACAAAACAGGTCTCGGCTGAGGGGGTTGGAAATCTGGAGATGCTCCTTGGAGTTCCCTCTGATTTAGTTAGGTTTTCAATCAAAAGTAGCTATATATAAATTACATAGTGATATCAAGTACCTATTACACACAGTGTCTCCTACAAACTTACCCAAATAAAATTAAACATTTTCTTTTCAGCTGAAGGAATAACAAATTCCTAAGGTTACACTCTATGGGAAATCAGCTAGGAGAACACAACATGCCTTATTCCTGGCATCAGCTCTAACCAAAGTCAACATCTTTCCTTGCCCTTAGATAACAAATAATGAATGGTTGTCCAAGACTCTGAATTTTTTGAGGACAGAATTTACCTCTTCTTGAATAATGCAATTATGAACAATGTAATCACACTTTGGGGTCTTAACATTAGAAAGACACTTTAGCAATTTCTTTTTTTATTCCTCCCAAATAAGTGTAGCACCAACTTTAATATTTTAAGTCTTGTGACAAATATTCTCATACTTTCCAAATGGAGGAAAATAATGGATGAGCATGCTGCTTAAAATAAGATTTGAAGGATGGTTGTGGAATGATTCGAGCATGGCCAAGATACAGTCCTAGCTGGAACTAGGTGAAAATGTAATGAAAATTGTATTATTATACCAGATTTTAATAACTCAACTCATTTTCTTGATTGCTATTAGGTTAAACCACATGAAGTTGATAACATTCAACCGTGATCAACCCATAAAAATGATATTCATATGGTCAACCTATTAGGAAAGTCATACTTCACATATAACAAAATCTAAGGAAATGTGTGTCGTTGTCCCTAAAAGGAAGGACTGCTTAGCAGCCCATTAGAAGAATTTTTAAGAATCTCAGCTCTGGTGGATACTCCTTGGACTTTTATCGCAATAAAAAAGCCTTACCCTTGGAATAAACTTTATATTCCCTGTTGCGATGCTTCTGCAATTTACTTGAATTTGGGACATTCATGTGATTTTTTTTTTTAATTCTGACATCCCTCTGAAGACCCTGCAGTAACTGATTCAGTTCCACGTTAGTGCCCAGCTTGACTGGGCATGAGGGTTAGACTCAGCACCTTTACGTTAGCAGCATTTGGGGCTTCTTGATCCATCAGAGTCTTTACCTTGGTGGTCTCTGTGCACGTGCATGCACACACACAGCGGTGTACCCCTCCTGCTGAGAACCATATGCATCAGAGATTTGGGAATGAAAATCATCTGCCTTGAAGCCATTGGCTGACATCCCACATGTTCTGGCAGCCAGTTCAAGTTGTCACTATCAGTTTTCTCATGTCAAATGAGTTAATAAGCTCATTTAGAGTCCTGGTGGGCAGATGTGCATGTAGGTCAAAGCCCTTTCCACAACAACAATCGCTGGATTACTAATGATTTTTTTCCCTTTAATTAGGCCCAGGACAGAAATAGCATTTACACTTTGACATCTCCGAAGAGAAAACATTCACATAGTTTGGCAGCTTGGCTCCAATCTCCATTCAACAGATATGTATAATTAAAATTGTAAAGGGACTCTTCCCTTTACAAGGGTATCAATACTGAGCAGTCACAACCTTGTTCAAAGTTGTTAGCTGCCCGGGGAACCAGAAGGCCCATCATTGGTTTGAGACAATTGGAAAAGCTGACACGTTCAAGTACTCAGACTTAAAATGCTTTAGTGAAGCAAAAAATAGTCATTCTGTGAAGAGATCCATAACTTTCAAGTTTTTCTCTTTGATTAATTACTCTATACTAGGAATTGTTGATTCCTATGTATGTTTCACTTGGTTTGCATCCCATCAAGTTAAAAGGAATTCTATCCTATTTCAAATCATGATTTTTTTTTTTATGGTTGAAAGCGACATCTATGATGTCAGGAGATTGTTAGATTTTTGAATTGTGTGAGAGCTGAAATAAAACTACACAGCGTGCTTATTTGAGGAGAAAGTTTAAAATTCTTCATAGTTGTTCATATCTGTAGTGTTGAACTATTTCCAAACCATAACTGAAATATTGGGTACATTTAGTGAGTTGACCTTCTAAAGTTGCAAAACTAATGTTGAGTCGAATCTAGTATTTAAACAATGAACAAAACAAGAATGTATTTTTAAAACTACTAAATCTTCATTAACGATAATTCTGTTCCAGCAAAAATAGTGATGTTATAGAAAACATGAGACTCTAAGTTGTATATCTGAAACTGTAAAAATAAATAAATAATAAGTCCCAAGTCTTCTTGCCTCTCTTTAAAAAAAAGTGAAAGTATAGGGGCACCTAGGTGGCTCAGTTGGTGAAGTACCTGCCTTTGCCTCAGGCCATGATCTCAGGGTCCTGGGATTGAGCCTTGTGTTGTTGGGCTCCCTACTCAGTGAGGAATCTGTTTTTCCCTCTGCCTGCCCCTCTACCCTCTTGAGCTCTCTCTGTCTCTGTCTCTATCTCTCTCTCTAACTCAAATAAATAAATAAAACCTTTTTTAAAAAGTCGAAGTATAGGGGCGAAGTATAGGGGCTCAGTGGGTTAAAGCCTCTGCCTTCGGCTCCGGTCATGATCTCAGGGTCCTGGGATCAAGCCCCCGTGTCGGGCTCTCTGCTCAGTGGGGAGCCTGCTTCCCCCTCTCTCTCTCTCTCTGCCTGCCTCTCTGCCTACTTGTGATCTCTGTCAGTCAAAAAAAAAAAGTGGAAGTATAAGAAAACATTCGATTATTAAATGCAAGAAGGTTTTAATGGGTATGTCAACACTTTTCTGTGTCCCTTTATTATCCCAATATCTTGGGAAAACAGTCAGAATTCCTAGCTATTGTATCCTTCTCCTTTGTCACCTCCCCAAGCTCTCTTATCAAAACCGCTCCCTTAAAGATTCCCAATAATTTCAAGGTGACAAACTAAATGACTCTTTTAGGAGTTTGCCTCTTTGACTTCTCTACAGTAGGTTACTGTTGACAGGTCATTCCATTTAAATACTCATTCATTCATCCATTCGGCAAATACTTCTTTGCTGCATATAATAATTTTTTCTTTCAGATGTGACAGTGGTGCTCCCGACCCCATTGTCACTGGAATTTCTGCCTTGGATTTTGTTTTTTAAACAGTGAAGGACCTGCATTTATTTGTCCAATTCTCCTGTCAATGGTTCCTATCTGAAAGAAGGCTAGCAATGTTTAAAGGAATAATGCATAGAAACTAACAGGAAACTACCAGCTATCAAAAATATGTGCATGGGCTCTCCCAGTAGCTATTATAAAGGTTGACAACCAGCCCTCTTATTTTTATTTTTTTTCCAGCCCTCTTTTTAAAATTGACTTCTTTTCATGGGGCATTTTGAAGAAAACAGGATGTTGTGTAGAGGTGTTTACTATGTTTACAGTTTTAATTTTAGGATTTGTACATTTAGTTTTTATTTATTAAACTTCTCCAGAAGAATACCAGCTACCTGAAAAACACATACTGTGCTTGGAAACCTCAAGAAATTAGGTGAAACCTTGACAGAGTTGGAGAAGGAGGAATAGGGTTCCAAGAATCATGGTGTGGTGCAGAGCCATGGATTGGTCTAACTGATGTGCCCGCACTCCTCTTGAAACATAGATCCCATTTATTCATGGATATGAGGTCCTTTGTTCATTTTGGATGGATGGATCAATTCTTGATTCACTGGAGATTATTTACCCTCACTATATCTATTTATTAAACCGGACAAGACTGGTGCTACTACTTTGTTGGGTTGTTTGTTTGTTCATTTTTGTTGTTGTTGTTTTTGTCTGTTTGGTTGTTTTTTTGTTTTGTTTTGTTTTGTTTTTTTGGTCACCTCAGAAGCAAAAGTGAGTTAAGACAAAGTCTCATACATAAAAGGACTCTGAGTTTCTCATACTTGCTTGTAGTACAAGAAGAAAAATCTTAGGGGATAAAAGCCCTGCAGAAATATATAAATGTCCTGGAGTAAAACAATGTAAAAGGTTATGAGAAGCAAGGTAATTCATTCATTAAGATGAGTTAATACAGAATATAATATCATGGACTTTCTAATTGTTGGAGGATTAACGTGTGGTACTTTGACTTGGGAAAGCCTATCAGGGATATTTCCTAGTGCTTTTTGGCTCTAGCACTAAAGCTCTAGTACTAGAATACTCCAACATGTCAGAAGCTATTTTCTGCTCATGCTACAGTGAGCAGGCCCTCTTCCCAGGAGCACAAAGAGGGTCTTGGAAAGAGCCAATTTGCATAAGATCTGAGAAGGAAATACCCTTCCAAAATAACCTCAGAAAGACATCAAGAAATGGCAAAAATTACCTAATATGGGTTGGGCACACCCAGCATTCTACTGTGTTTACTTGTACAAAACTAATTTTGTAACTTGTTCTCTGTGATTTGAAAGCCCTACCAATCTTGAGCCATTTCTTTTCGGTATGAGAGGGCCCATTCTAGGACCAAATGGGATTGCAACTGAACCATCACAATAGCCTTGGAAGTGGGTGGTAGTGTCCTTAGGTACTCATTTTTTTCCTCAGAAAGAGCACTGTGCTCTCTCCAGAGTTACTGCATTTTCCGTTTGGTCCTAGGGATAAGGCCCTTGTGTGATTATTATGCTAATTGATTTTAGAGGCTGATGGAATGGTCTTCTTATGAGTGCCACTGCATGACCTTCTTCTATGGGGGAGGCTGAAGTGGCCTGAGAGCCACAGCATCATTCTGAGAAACATCTATGTTTTGTTTCTAGGACAACAAGGTCATTCAGGGCAAAATAGGCGCTACTTTACATGTGGAAAATATTAATGACAGAAATGATTTGTGAAACTGGGCCAGCATCACATTTTTCCTGGATTTATCACACGCTATTTCTTCCTTTTGTTCTTTGACCACCTTTCTGCAAACGCTTTGATGAAGAAAACCCAACTACTAGAGCAATAGAATAGGGCTGTAGCTCATGAGAGAAACCAGTCATAAATTCAAAGACATAGGCCCCATCTAGAAACTCTTATGGAATCTTTGCAAATGTTACAAGTCTAAAGGTTTTCTGTTCAAAAGTTTCCTAAGAAACAAAATATTTGAAAGGCACATTACTGGTTTCTTTTTCCCATGCAATTCCCATCCTTCTCTTCCTGCATTTTCAGATGAACATTATAACCAAATAGAAATGCACCTCTCAACAGACTGTTGTTTCCAGCCAGAGTACAAGAGAAAGGGGGCAGAAGCAATTTCCATACTGTCCAAAAGAAATGCATTTATCTCAGGTCAAATACTCAGGAGATGCAGCAATATTCCTAAGAAGATAAATATAATATGGTGGTTAAGAGCAGACTGGCTGGGTTTGAATCCTGGCTCTATACCTTATCAGCTATATAGATTAGAACCCATTGCTTAACCTCTCTTTCCTTGAGTAGCCTAATCTGTATCATGGGGATAAGACTAGATCATGCTTCAAAAGGTGGTATTATGTTAAGTAAGTATTTAGAACTATTTATCTATACATAGTAATTATATAATAAATGCTACTGATTATTATAGAAGTTTCAAAATAAATAATCCTCCCGTGCCCACTAGAAAATGCAGAATTACTAGGTTTTAGAGAGTTTTTGCACAATTTACAATAGCAGTTTCTTTTTTTTTTAAAGATTTTATTTATTTATTTGACAGACAAAGATCACAAGTAGGCAGAAAGGCAGGCAAAGAGAGAGTAAGAAGCAGGCTCCCTGCCGAGCAGAGAGCCCGATGCGGGGCTCGATCCCAGGACCCTGAGATCATGACCTGAGCCGAAGGCAGAGGCTTTAACCCACTGAGCCACCCAGGCGCCCCTACAATAGCAATTTCTTAAAAACATTTTATAATTAGATGGTAATGCATAAAAAGAAATGTCATTATAAACATAACATTATTTCCAGATTGAGGGAAAAAAGAATATATTAAGTCTTCAAGATGTAGAAGTACATTCTGAGACACAAGATGAAATCATTCCCTGAATTCTGACTTTTAAGATAATACACTAATAAACGTATAATTTTTTTAAAAAATTAATGATCAGGCGCCTGGGTGGCTCAGTGGTTTAAGCCTCTGCCTTCGGCTCAGGTCATGATCTTAGGGTCCTGGGATCAAGTCCCACATTGGGCTCTCTGCTCAGCAGGGAACCTGCTTCCTCCTCTCTCTCTCTGCCTGCCTCTCTGCCTATTTGTGATCTCTGTTTGTCAAATAAATAAAATCTTTAAAAAAATTAATGATCAATGCAGCATGCATCTCTGATTGACAGATCCAAAGAAAGGTAGAAATTAGTAATAGTCTTAAAGTATGTGTCAAGAGACTACTTAATTTGTGACCTTAAACCAGAAATATTACTAAAAGGAAAAAGAAAAAGCCATTCCCACTTCATTTGCTCCCAGCAAATGAAGATTTTCTGGATAAAGCCATCTTTTCAATTGACAACGAGCTTTGTGCATTCACATTTAGATGTTTTCTAGATTTGGACATCTAGATATGGACATCTTTTCAATTGACAATGAGATTTGTGCATTCACCTGGCAGTGAATTGTGTGATTAAAACCCAAGTGGTAATTTTATATTATGTATCCTTTACCACAATTTATTTGTTTTTATTTTTTCAAGATAGTATTTATTTATTTTATTTGAGAGACAGAACAGGGAGAGGGGCAGAGGAAAAGAATCCCAAGCAGACTCCAGGTTGAGCATGGAGCCCTACTGGGGCTCAATCTCATGACCCTGAGATCATGACCTGAGCTGAAACCAAGAGTCGGACACTTAACCACCTGAGACATCCTAGTGCCCCCTTAACCGCAATTTTTAAAAAAAAATTTTTAAGAAGACCTTGGAAAATTCATAAAAAGGATTCAAATACTTAGGATGATGTGAAAGCATGAAATTTTCAAGCATGAAATGTTATCACCTCAGATAATTGTAACTTCCCCTAAACACTCAACTATATTTATTCTAAGACTTAATGCACTGTTGGAATTAAAAGCTAAATTTTGCTTAAATAAGTGTATGTGGGGTGCCTGGAAGACTCAGTCGGTTAAGTGTCTGCCTTCAGCTCAGGTCATGATCCCTGGGATTGAGCATCAGATTGGGCTCTCTGCTCAGCAAGGAGTCTAATTCTCCTTCTCCCTATATGCTATCTCTCTCGCTCTCACTCTCAAATAAAATCTTAAAAATAAATAAGTTAGTAAGTAAGTTTATGTTAAAAGAAACACCTAAATAGTAATAGTATGGAACATGAATAGAAGGAAGCAAATGATGGCACCTTTTGATGGACTGCTACTAACCACCTCCCATAGCTACCTGCCCTGCTCCCAGTCCTCCACCGGAGATCTCCAAAGCTGATGAGCCCAGTTGTGCCTCTGCCTCAGGCCAGCCACATGATTTCCAGAATTCAGTTCTCATTTCCCAAAATGAAAACTTTGGGGCCAGGATGGTCTCAAACATCCCTGGTGCCTCAAACATTCTATAATTCTGTCACTGTTGCAAACTCCACCCCGATCCCTGATTTTAAACCTCTTTTTCACAAACATGAAAATTTTCATCTTAGGTAACTAAAGAATCCTAGAAGTAAGTGTTGATTGTCAAAATATTTTTTTCTTGTTTCAGAATCTTACCCACAGCCAAAGCAATTTTATAAAAACTTCTATTCAGTATTCAAGACATACATTTCTTTTCCCCAGAGAGAATTAATCATAGGCAAGGACTGGAAAAGGCAGTTTCCCCAGATGAAGCTTAAGCACACTCCCACTGAGAAGCTCATTCTATTTTAATTTGCCAATTAAAAGTGGCCTGGGAAATCACACATTGTCGTTATCTCATTAAAAATGCTATCCTTGTCACTCTCTTTCCTCTCTCTGGAAAAAGAACACTCACGTAGCCCAACTGCTCTCCACAGCTTCGATCTGACAGTCCCCTTAAAAGACTGGCTCTATCTAGTGTCCACTGGGGAGGGCACCTTCTGCTGTTCTTGCTGCCACAAATTCCACAGATCTCTGGTCACTAACAACACTATTGGATATTTACTATATCCATGAAATTTATTGAGCACTGAGAAGAGTTTAAAAGGTACTAAAAAGCTTGTTTTCAGCAAATTAATGGCCATCCTCATTAAAAAACAGAGCCTTATAACTAGATCTGTTAAACATCCCAGCCATACCATCTTTGGGTTCTATTTGGCTCTTCCTCAACCCCTTCTGCTATCTCGCCTGCTTATCTGTGGAATGACATACAAGCCTGGTACTGACGGTTGAGGATACACTCCTGTAAAGATTTCTAAAAGCTTGATTTTTGTCGGCATGACCCTGCAAATTTCCTTCTTTTATGAACTATATATTGAGTAGACATCACGTATGGGGAAAAACAGTGATTTGAACTGGTTATTTGTTACTGCTTTTCAGTTTCTAGTGAACCATAAAATGACTAAAAAGCAGGAGTAAGAAGGAAATACCTCAAAGATTCTTAATAATGGCTTGTATTTAATAAATGCACCTTTGAGTAACATAATAATAGATCAATCTATGCCACTGACTTTCTGCATGTACTTGAACCCAATTCTGTGTCTACATCTACAGGTCATTCTAGTTGCCAAAGATACATCCTCAAAGAGCCCACTACTTTCTGCTTAATAAAAACACACACCACTATAGCTCACTAGGGGAAAGGAACTCTGCCTGTCTTTAATCAAAGGGTATGATTACCTTATTGCCTTGAAATCCCTTTGGGCCTGGATCCCCTGGAGGTCCACTAATGCCCTGCTCCAAGGTGAAAACCAAGAATTAGTTCTGTATACAAAAAGCCAACCAGGAAGGAATTGTTCATTAGGGTCCCTAGAAATGCTGAAGTTAGAAGTCAGACTATAAATCTGGTTACCTTGGGGTTGCATGTCACCGGGAAGTGGAATGAGATAAAATTGCTCATGTCTTATAGGTTGTTTCTAAAATAGTACTTAAGCTCAGAGCAAACATTTATTCACAAGGTGTTTGCTTTCTGTGTTGCCAACCTTACTGGACACTATTTTCAAAAAATTTTGAATGAACACTTTAAAAAATATTTTTATAAATATTTATGTTTAATATAAATAAAAATTCAGTTTATAACTGAAAGTTGGAGTTTCTAATGACCCCGTGATAACCAGAGTTACTGCCCTGCCCCAAGACAATTCTAGGCCAAAGCAAAGGAGTTGATGGTTAACTAGATGCTGTCTAGAAAATTTGGGGTCAAGTTATAATTTTTAGTAGACTTTTTGAAATACTGCAATTAACACATACTCTCCCCCCACCAAAACTTTAGAGCAGGCCACTCCCCAGACTGGGGGTGGGGGCGGGAAAAAACCCTGATCTAAATTATTTTTCGAAATCCTTGGAATATGTTTAACTTAAATAAATGCCTTAAATAATTATTCCATGCTAGCAAGCATTAAGTACTTATAATGATGGAACAGTACAAATACTGTAATGTAGATAAAATGCATAGTTCTTCCAACTATATTACAGCAGCAAGGCAAAAATAGTTACATCCTGTTTTTAATTGCTCTGGATTTATCAGTATTCCTAGACCTAAATTTTGAAACTTTTATCCCTCTACTAAGTAAACTCATCTGCTATCTTTGGAGATATCTCCTATCTTTGGAGAGCCTGAATTGGTTATTCACAACATTAGGGCAGTGACCGCCAAACTTTCCTGCACATTGGAATCACCTGGGAATCTTTAAAACTACTGATGCCTGGCTTCAAACCCTAGACATTCTGATTGAATTATCAGAGACAGCAAAAGGGCACAGTGGGTTTTAAGAGCTTCCCTGGTGATTCTAATCCTATTATTTTAATCTAATCTAATCAGACACAGACTTACCTGAAGTCCTCTGGGTCCCTTTGGTCCATGTGGTCCTAAGGCTCCCTGTGGAATAAAATGAATGGCAAGTTGCTCTAAATATCCATCATCAAACTGCAATGATTTTAGGTGGAGGAGAAGGGAATGTGTTCTCTGTAATGGCCAATCTTCCCAGATTAACCAAACAGCAAAGCCAACAGATGCAGATGCATTGTTAACAAAATGATCCTAATTAATAAGCCAACTTGAGGTCAAGTTTCCCTTTAGTAAACTCCATGAAAACACAATTTTAGATGTAAGTCCTTCACCTGTATATTGAAAATTTGATCAGAGTAAAGAATTTATTTCTTAAGATTCTTTAGAAAGCAGTACACTTAGTGGAATATTGTTTCTTTCCAACAAGGCAAAGTCAGTTCAACTAACAGTGTAGTGAGTTTCCCCATAAGATCACTCTTCTGCCCATCTTCAAGACATGCAACTTAACAGAACAGTGTTTATACTCAATCCTCTTTTAATGGAAAGTATTTCAATATGTTCCATAACTAGGAAACCCTTTAAAATGTAGTTTTATGAGAATATAGTACAGTCTAGTTTCTCTTTTCTCACTTTTTTTTTCTTTCTCACCAAAATATAACCTGTTCATAACAGATGAACCTTAGCAATTACAGAAAAAAGCAAAGAAACAGGGGAGGAAAAATCACACAGAAGCAACTGCCATTAACATTTTAGGCCATATATGCAATGATTATGTTTCTTTAAATAATTTGATTGAAGGGCATATGCAACTTTGTGTCATTCTTCTCTGGTCTTCCACTGTATCAAAAATATTTTTCCATTTCATTAAAAACGTAATGGAATAATATTCAAGAATATGAATCTATCACACTTTACTTACTCATTTCCCTAGTATTGACATTAAAATTGTTTTAGATGATTACTATTTTAAATAATATTATAATGAACATCTTTGTATATAAGTCATGTCCCTCTTCTGATGGATTCCTAAAGATGATGTTCTGGAAGAGGATGACAGAGACAGGGACAATGAGCACTTTCAAGACTCTCTCACTCTCTCTTATGTCTCGCACCACAGATGGAAAGATAAAGCAAAACTTCCCTCCATAGAGTTTGTTCAGATTTCCAGATTTCCATTCTTACTCCCTGAGTACAGAGCGTACACCTTCACCTTACACACTCCCCATCAGTGCTGAGTATTATGTATTGTCTCCGCGTTGGTTAACTTGATGTGTGAAATAACGTTTTCATGTGTTAATTTCATTGATTTGATGGATAATATATTTGGATTTTGTTTTCATTTACTAACCATTTATATTCCTTTGCTTGTGTCTCTTCAAGTTCTTTGCATCTTGGACTTATGAACTTATATGAACTCCTCATGTCAAGGACACTATTTCCCTGACGCTAGTCATGCCCCCCCCCTTTTTTTTTCCAGATTTTTACATCTCTGACACTAAGATGTGTCTTACCATCAATTCCATCTTCTGTTTATAATTGAAAGCACTTTTTCTTTCTTTTTGGCACAGAAAATAATAGGGCATTTAACAATCCCTGACATCTTAGTCAACGAAATATGATATTAACTCTTTTTCAGCCATTTTCATTTCAAATAGTTTTCACAGTGACTGTTTCACTCTCATTTTTGTTCTTCTGTGTCCCTCCTTTTATACTTTCAAGTCCGTGTCTGTCTCCCATTTTCCATTACCCTCCGGGCAGAATCTATTCATTACTACAGTTTCATTTTGCCCAGAGATAATGACCAAGGCTGCATTTTTCAGATCCATCTGGCCTTTAACTCCATAGTACTTTAAAAGCGTTCACAAAGTCTCAAGGCTATTTAAAATGGTTAGTTACATAGGCTGGTGTCATTACCTTATTCTCTGCTTTTCACCTTTTGCCCATATTTTTTTCCCCTTGTCTCTCTCCCGTAATTAAGATACAGATATTGAAAGAGTTGAGTGTCTTGGTATCATGCTGTTCATAGTTCTTAACTATAATGAAAATTATTTTTACTCTGTACATTTTTGGATCCTTTGTCATTACATTTCAAAGTGCTCTCTGTATATTTCTGGTCCATTAAGGAACTGCTTACCATATTCAATGTTGTCTCCAGTTTAAATACTTTATTCATATTCATTTTTTAGCGAAAGGTAAATACCATTTCAATTGCTTGTGGCTTGCTGCAATTTCAAAATTTCAAACCCCTGTCTCTACCTAGTTCTGCCACATTATTTATAATTATTTCATTAAATTATCCCATAGAGTTCTTCTCTCTGTTTTGAAAAGTGCTTGCTGTTGGTGTTTACATCTGAAAAACAATTCCACTTCGACCAGATTGGAACTTGAGTTGACTTTGCAGGTTAAATTATTCTTTTCCCCATAACATTCTGTAGGTCTGGCCTCAAAGGTTAGGGGGCCACAAGGCAAGGTCTTAAAGGTCCATAGGAAAGGCATGTGGGGGCTCCCTTAGCGAAAGTTAGGTATGGCTTTGTTTTCTGCTTCACATTTTACAGATTTGAAAATGGAGCCAATGACTTTCCACCTCCAATAGTGAGAGCAAGGTAATGAATCCCAGGAATTTCCTCTTACGGAAACTAAGACCCAAAGGGATCACAGTTGTTAGCATTTTAAAAACATGTTCCTTACTTTGTCGCCTTTTATTCCTGGTTTGCCACATTGTCCACTTTCCCCCTGAAAAATAAATAAATGAAATAAATAAGAGGACATTTGCAGTCATTCGGGGTTAGGATTTTTTAAAAAGATTTCTTGTGACATAAGCACTTTGCTGGGTCATACACATGTTTATCCTCAATTGTGGGTTGTTTGGGCATTGCCCTGTGAAAAGTTTTACCCAGGAGTCATCCTTAACTCGACAGAATCAAATCCGTGACACCACCTAGTGAGGCTTAACATGGTTGAGAGGTGGATGAAATTAAAAGGACAGAAACTAAGGTTTACTGAGCATCTAACATATGCTCTTTGCGGGTGTGATTTAATTGAGCCCATATCACAGCTCAATGAGATCAGTTTACACTTTTGTTTTGGAGATGAGAAAACTTAGGCTCAACAAGATGACTTCCCTCTATTAAGCAGCTCAGACTCACAGTCCTTGTTTTTTTCCCACAACATGATACTCCATCCTGAGTACCAACTTTAGTTAGTTAGTAGTTAGTAGTAAGTTAGTAGTAAGAGCAAGGTCCTGAGACCATGCCATGGGTTGGTGAGAAAAGGAGCCATGAGGAATTAACAAGAGGGGACGGGCAGCGTGGCAAGCACCCTGTTACTTCCCATCATCTCACTCTCTAGTCCTGCCTTTCCTGGAATAGCAATGGAAAAAAGAACTAACATTTAAATTATGCTTTGCAGTTTATGATCACTGTTATTTTGCAGACCTTATCCTGGTTAAGCTGCCATCAACTGTCTGACGTGGCTATTATTAGCCCAAGTTTACAGACTGAGAATTGGTGATTCCAAAAGTTAAGTAACTTGCTCATGTAGAATGAGAATTGGGACCTCTGAATAGCAATCCATTGTATCAGACTTCTAAGACTTTGAGTAATTAGAACTAAAAGGTAGAAAAGGCAATTAGAAAAACAACTGAAGTTAGAATGTTCAACTGCTTTCATATTTTTTTTCTGAACCTCAAAGCAATTCCTTTTAAATTTTTCTTTTATTTGAGCATAACTGACACACAGGGTTACATTGGTTTCAGGTGTACATCACGGTGATTCAACTTCTCTATATATGACACAGTGCTCACCCCTGTGTAGTGACTATCTGTAACCATCCGACACTATTTCAATATCACTGACCATGTTGCCTAAAAGCAATTCTTATCTTGAAGCTCTGGCAACTCAGCTGGAGAGGTTAAATGAGTTCCTTACATGTACATGCCAGCCAGTGACTCCTAGTCTAGTGCCCTCACTACTGTCTTTCTGCCGCTGCTGTATAGTGCACAAGCCGTAAGGCACGCTACGCAAAGTCCCACCGCACCGTGACATAAGAAGCTTGGGCTCAGTGAACATCAGTGCCCTGCATCCATTAAAGGATTCACACGGTGAAAAATGAATGTCAGCTGAACAGTGTATTTAGTGATACAGTGGATTTCTATTCTGATGCAAGCTTTATCTCATCACAAAATACCAGCAAGCAGTTCACAGACCAATAACACATGGGCAGACCACTCTTGGAATAGCACTGCTCTAATGAAGGGAAATAACAATTGTAACCACCAATCAGGGGTCCAAAATCCAAAGCCTTTACATTACTGCTAATCCCCATAACAGATTATTTTAGATTAGAGAGAAAGAGAGAGAGGCAAGGGATGTTCGGAGAGATTAAATAGCTTGCCCATGACCACAGGCTTGAGTCTGTTAGATTCCCAGGTCCATGTTCATCAACCACCCTGCTATGGTCTGCAAGTTACTTTCCACTAGCCTAGGGTACTACATGGGGTGTTGCTGGCATCAGGAGCAGGAAAGAAGGAGATGCAATTCCTCGATCCAGCTATGCCTCTGTTCAAAAGCAATCTGTTCTCTTGACATATCAAACTGAGTCAATCTACCCAGGAAAACCTGAGCTTTCACTTAGAACAAGTTGAACATTTATTTCTGAATGCAAATGGAAAATCACTCTTGAAGAATCCATTAGAAAGCAATTAATTTAATAATGTTGGGTGGGAATAAAATGAGTCAAGCACCAAAATATAAAACAGAAAAGTACCATAAATACACTCAAAATTCTTTTGGCCTGGATTCACATTCCATTTGTCCAGACAGATTTGTTAGCTATAGGGTCCTGAGGACCAGCATTTGCTTTGGGGGCAGACTTCCATCAATGAAAATATTGTACTCATGTTATTTGCCTCTGCAAAGGCGTTTTCTTTTTTGGTAGGCTCAGTAATCCCTGTGGAATGGCCACAATTACACAGTTTCAGAGAGCAAGTGCTTCAGAAAGCTATGAACAGATTAGCTCTGTTTCCAGCCTCTGATTTCTGATGCTGCTGTTCCTGGTCAAATTCTGGTTTGAATGTCAATGGTTCGGGATCACTTTACTCTGACAGCTTATATTTTCCAAATGAGAACTCCACCAGTGATTCTGTAATTTCCCAGAAGGTTAAATGAGTTTTTTCATATATACAAATATACATGAGTGTGTGTGTGTGTGTGTGTGTGTGTGTGTAAATTTATATAGTATTTGTGGGTAGCTCACATTATAAATCAAGATGGGAGGGCCTGGATAATTTTCTCCAACTGTATATAGGACAATTTTACGGTCCTGAAACATTCTTGACTCTCCTGTATTAACATTTGTTCCCTGACTCTTCGTAATAGTACCTTACATTTATAGACCAAAAAAGAGTTTATAATACATTGTCACATCCATAATTCCATTTGATTCTCCAACCACCCTGTAAACTAAGGAAGCCTACATTAATCCAGTTCTATGCAGATGAAGAAACAGGCACTTAACCTGTCCAGTGACTGGGATGTATTCATTTGCCTGTATGTAGACTCCCCTCTAATATATGCAGGGCCCAGGGCAAGAGTGCAGGGGAGGCTTATATACCCTGTATTAAAACTGTTGAAAGCTATATATGAAGCTAGTAAACTACTAATGTTCTAACTTCCCTTTCAACAAATATACCTTCAAAAGGAATACAAAATGAAAGAGTTTTGATATTCTTCAGAGGTCCATGTGCAAGTAGAGCCCCATGCCCACAGCCTACAGCCCTGCCCACACTTGACTCCGCCCCACTTCTGGTTCCTTCCACCACAGGTGGGACGATGCACACGAAGGTGCCCCAGGCAGCAGTAAAACAAAGCTCCCACCAGGGCCCCCTCCAGCCTCAACAAACAACTTGCATTTTGTTTCCCCTCAGGCCCAGGAAAAAGATGGACAGAGGAAAGAAGTTTGTATCTGCCTTCAAAGCAGGCCCAGGCCATTTTGCAGGGACTTCGGAGGTCTTGGTTACCTAACGTGCGATCTAGGTTCAAGGGGGCACAAGCCTCTTGCCCTATAACTTCCTGGCTCCAATGGGGTTTCGGGCCGGAGAAGACCCAGAGCGAGATCTCTGGCCCAGGTCTGAGGTTGTAGACAGACTGAATGAGAGAGGCACACTCTGCTTTGAGATAGACAATCTGCTAACAGAGCAGTAGCATGAACCTATGAATGAGCCATTGAACACACTCAAAGGTTCTGGAGCTCCCCCTCCAGTTTCCAAACCTGTAGTTGGCAAAGAATCCTAAAATAACCTATCAGCCCATAACTTCTGTTTGTTTGTCAAATTTACACCCCTGGCCTACAAGACCCCTACCCAGCTCTACCCAGATGTCTGACTGTATGAAATAAGCAGTTCCTAATTTCTTCACCAGGATAAATCTTCTTGATTCTGTGAGAGGGGCCGGTGTCTAGGTGTTGTAGGAGGTGAGGCAGCATGAAAGAAACCCAACCATCATGTTGCTGCATCCGTGTGTATGTAGAAACTTGGAGTCTGGATATCTGTGTTGCATGCCTGTTACATTGGGGTTCTCATGTTTGCAGAGCTGAAAGAGGCTGGACCCTGATCCCAAGAATCTTAGGGGACTTTCACCCCTACAACATGTCCTGTACCTTAAGTTCTACTATTATTTTGTATTAACAGAGTTAAGAGTACATCTAGGACTTAGGGAATCCAGACTTACAAAAATAAAGGAAAACAACTTTTATTAAGTACATAAATATAGTTAGGTTTCTTTTTCTTTCTGAAATCCTGGTCTCCGTATTGGTTGTTACCAACTTACCTTCTCACCCTTGTACCCAGGAATTCCCTAGTTGAAAAAAGAAAGAAAGAGTAAAATATGTTAGAAGACATTGTTGGAGGGAGTATTTGATATTTTTCATTTACGAAGTATAACAAAGCACATTTTTAAGTCAAGGAAACTAAGACCACATACGGAAATGTTAAGCGATGTTACTTCTCTTTGAGCTTAGGGAATGTGCACTGACAAGCGAGAAGAAAAGAACCTACTTTTCCCTTAATTACATTCTATTCTCAGTTCCACATATTTTTTTCAAACCTGGTTCCTTACCCTTGGGCCCACAGCTGAAGGAGAGACTAGACACTGAAACTTGTTGCGGAAGGGACAACCCATAATGCTCCTTTCAGAACTGTTGTATTGACTTGTTGTTGTTGTTGTTGTTGTTGTTGTATTGACTTTTAAACTAGGAACCATCCCAGCTGAGAATGTTCCACAGAGGCTGTTGGAGAAATGGGCCTTGAAAACGAGCTAAGATAATGGCCTTTCCAATGTATATAAATATTTATATCCATTATGGTCCTCCTTTCAAATTTGGCCTGGAATATAGAGCATCAATGAAATAAATGGTTCCTTTATCAACGCTAATGAGACAGTGACCTTTAAGTTCCTATATTTTATCTCCCACTAACTACAGGGCCGGTGCCTCTGCTCCTCTTCTGTGTCACTCCGGGGAATCCCGCACAGCCTCCTGCATTGTGTCCCTGCCCAAGAGCCCTCTAAGTAACACGCTACTGAATATTAAGTGAACTGCAAAATTACCAACTTTCAGCAACAGCAAGCCTTTTCCAAATAGGGTTTCGTGTCTTTTTCCCACAACAATAGCTTTTAGGTATGAAAATAGAATTGTAAGATGTAGTTTAAGTGAGCTGCAGAAACCAACGGGATAAACAAGCTATTATCGCAGTTACATGTGTCAGACTAGAGAATTCTGTTTTGTATGACTTTTCTTACAAAAGACAAAAAAGGAAAACCTTGGGGAGGGAAATAACACGTCTCTCCAAATGAGCGGTCACTGAGAAAGGGGACATAAAAATAGAACTACAGGCAAAAATATTGTTACACTGTAATTTAATTCATCTTGGAAATATTTATTAGCAGAAAGGGTTTGAGTTTTCATCCTGGGCTTAAAATTAAAGGCCACATTATAGACAGCCAAATTGGGGTTCTTTATGAAGACAACTTACGTTCACAGCAACCACGAAATGCTAGACTTCCGGCTTCAGGAACCCCACCCCTGATGGCACACAACCATACTAAAATCCTGTCATTATTTTATGTTAAAGAGTTAAGACTGTATGTAGGAAGGAGACAACATAGTTTATGAATAGAAACTTTACTTTTTTTTCATGTTTTAAACATTTTAAATAAATAGAGACAAGTTTAAAACTTGAAAAAGAATATAGACTTCGGGTGCCTAGAAACCTTAATTTTTATAGCATCCTCTTCCCCCCTCCCCCGTTTTTCTTTCTGAAATCTCAATTTATTGTTTGCTGGCTATCAGCTTCCTTCCTTCCTTCCTTTCAGGACATCTTAATTACTAGTTTTAAACCATTCAAATTTAAAATATCCAAAACTGAACTCATCAGTCTGCCAAATTTTCTTCTGACTTTCCTGTTTCTATTAATGGTACCATCGTATTTCAAATCACACAGAATCAAATGTTTATAATTATCTTTTCTCTCTACCTGCTCCTTGCATTCCTCTAATCCAACCAGTTAAAATTCTCCACCAGCTTTCACTGCATTTAGTTTTAAATCCATTCTCCCTACCCGTCAGTCAGCAGGACTCTCCGTAACCCACCCCTGCCTTTCTTCATAACCTGTCTACCACCACTCTGCCAAGTCCTGGCTTTCTTTCCATTTCTCCAGGCCACTAGGCTTATTCCCACTCAAGAGTCTTTGTACCTACTGCTCTCTCGGCCTAGAACACTCTCATGACCTTGTTTTATGTTTCCAGAACATATCTCACTGACGAAATCTCATTTGTTCGCATGTTTATTGCTCCCCCTGCTAGAAGACTGTATGAAATAGGAACCGTTTTGCTCACTCCTATATCCGCAGGAGTGAAGCAGAGGACTGAGCATATAGCACGTGCTCAATAAATGTTTGCTGACGATAGGAATCAGAGTCAGTCCCCAAAGCCTTTTCATGGTTCTTACAACGGTCTCTTCTTTTCTGTTCTATCATCATTGTGCCCAATTCTGTCCAATAGAATGTGAGCCTCGTATGTAATTTAATTCCCTAATAGCCACATTAAAAAAGCAACAATGAACAGGTGGAAACAAATTTTTAACAATATATTTTACTGAGGGTCCCCCTAGGTAGTTCAGCAGGTTAAGCGTCTGACTCCTGATTTCCGCTCAGGTCACAATCTCAGAGTTGTGAGATTGAGCCCGCGTCTGGCTCTGTGCTGGGCATGGAGCCTGCTTAAGATTCCCTCTCTCCCTCTGCCCCTGCCCTCCCCCCACTCTCGCATGCATATGCGCTCTTTCTAAAATAATAATAATAATAACAACAATAGCAATAATAATATTTTTTACAGACTCCCATAGGTCTGAAATACATTTCAACATATGACCAGTATAAAAGTTATTACAGAAATATTTTACATTTTCTTTGGCACTAAGTCATCAAAATTCATTGTGTATTTTACTCCTACAGCACACCCCCATTCAGGCTAGCCGTTCAGTGAGCACATATGGCTAGAGACTTTCACAGTGTCCAGAGCAGCCTTAGCCAGGGTCCCTGTTCTTATATGGATGATAACAGAAAACCTTCTAAGTGCTCCTTTCTTCTGCTTATTCCCCCTTCAATTTCTGCTTTAGAGTCATGGCAGATTAATCTTCTGAGTACATGGCTCTTGGGTTCTGAGCTTCATCTCATATAAATCGCTCACCTAGCAGAGCAACCATGGAGCACCCACTTTGACCTTCAACTGTTTCTGGCAACACTCGTCTTCAGGCATCCCCCCTCACCGTTTTCCAACACATCGCCTTCCCCCAGGTCGCTGCTCATGGCACCCTCTAGCTGCAATGCCTGTCGCCTTCCACCCTTCTGTTCTGTCCTTGCCTGTCACGATCCTTCACTCTCCAGGAGTCATCCTATAAAATCTACCTTGGTTTCACTATCCTCTGAGTGCCCATAATAATTTGTGCATGCAATATTTATAATATTTTTACATTCTGCCTCATAACGGAGCTATTTTTTTAATTAAGGTATACTTGATACACAATCTTACCTTTGTTTCAGGTATAAACATAGTGATTCAATTTCTCTCTACATGATGTTCTGCTCGCCACAAGTGTAGCTATAATCTGTCTCCACACAGCCCTATTATGATACCATTGACTATAGTCCCTATGCTGTACCTTTTTTTCCCCAATTTTAACAGATTTTATTATACAATACTATTTTTAGAAGCACATTCAATAATATCGCCACCAGACTCATCAAAAACGTTCATGATAGCACATACAAGTTTTCAAAATTCTATTTGTTAACATATAGTGTATTATTAGCCCCAGGGGTACAGGTCTGTGAATCACCAGGTTTACACACTTCACAGCACTCACCATCGCACATACCCTCCCCGATGTCCATAACCCCATTACCCTCTCCCTTACCCTCTCCCACCGGCAACCCTCAGTTTGTTTTGTGACATTAAGAGTCTCTTATGGTTTGTCTGCTGTACATTTTATCCTAGTGACTTACTCATTCCATAACTGGATGCCTATACCTCTCACTCCCCTTCACTCATTTTGCCTACCCCCACCCACCTCCCTTCTGGCAACCAATATTGTAGCTGTTTTAAATATCTTAATCTCTCCCATAGTAAACTTTTTTGAAAAATATAAGTGTTTTGTCTTAATTTTATTTTAATAAATAATAATGCTTCATTTAGGAAATAGGAAATATTTCCTAAATGAATAGCTAACATTTCTGAATGAATTTCCATTGTTCATAAAGTTGATTAAAAACACCAAGAGAGGGGCGCTTGGGTGGCTCAGTTGGTTAAGCGACTGCCTTCAGCTCAGGTCATGATCCCAGAGTCCTGGGATTGAGTCCTGCCTCGGGCTCCCTGCTCCTTGGAGAGTCTGCTTCTCCCTCTGACTTTCTCCCCTCTCATGCTCTCTCTCACTGTCTCTCTCTCAAATAAATAAAATCTTAAAAAAAAAAAAAAAAACCACCAAGAGACCAAGAGATCAGTTTTTAAAACCTCTGGACCCAACCCCTGGGCTTTCACCAAGGGGACAGCCAGGAGGAACAATGTGACATGGCCCTTTTTTTTTTATTCACCGTGCATGCTTCCCTGCTCTTTGCTGCCTTACTGAAACTGCCCAGAAAAATGCAAAAGAAGAATTTACTGTGACTATTTCTCAGACAATCTCTAACATCTTCTAATTTTAGGAATAATAAATCAGCTAGAATGATAACTTTGGGGGGGTTCTGTAGATCCAATTTACAGAAGCATAGTTTAGATTATATAATTCTGTGCTCACAGAATTTTTAAATCATTCTTTACTGGAAAAAAAACCCACAAGACACAAAGCAAGATATTTTTCTTATTTAAGTCTCCCACAAATCTCACTTAAGCATCAGAGAACGTCCTGTGGTTGACTACCTGGTCCGTCCTCACTCCTGTTGCACAGAGCATTCTCTCCCCACATCTCCAGTTCTAAGATCCCATTTGTCTGATTGCCTGTCTGAGCCACTGAGAGCACACATACATAGAAATCTTTTTAGCACTCATGCTATAGGGGTCACAATGATCAATTACAGAATCCTAGCATCTTGGATTACTTCCTTGGGAAGAAATTCCAGTTGTATACATACCCCCGGGCCTCTTTCTCCTGGTTCCCCTTTTTGAGCATCACCCTGTGATAAACAAACAAATGAAACTCAGTCACAATTCCACGGCTTGCACAGTGACTGTTCAATAAAATGCATAATTCAGAATTCCCAAATTAACAGGTTAACCCCATGGAGAAAAAAATCTTTGGCCTTTACCATTGACATTTCACCATGCCATCTAGAGAAGAAAATAGCAGCTCAGATAGCCTTTGCCCTTTGGAGCGAAGTCGGATGCATAGGGTACATGATCCAGGTATATTTGCTCAGCTTAGGACAAGTTTTGCATCCCAGTTTAACAACACAGCCTTTGTTCTCAAATACAGCCTTCTACCCCATCGGAGCCAGCCATTTTGGCTTTCCTCCAAGGGGTTTTGGAATGTTTTCCGAAATGTTCTTAAGAGTAATTGCTTGATTTCAGCGAGACTTAGGAAAATATATTATGTGGCCCAAAACTGCAAGCTAAATAAATGAAATGTAAACATAGATTTAAAGCAGGTATTTAACAAAACAAAAAAGAAGACATGATGGCATCAGTTCGGACCTAAATAATGAGTGGGTAGGATTGTGTATGTTTGTATTGTAAGGACACCTAAGGATGCATCATATTCCTTTTCTTTGACAAGCAAGCAATTGGCTTTCATGCATCTAAAATACTTTCATGCCTCTAACTTATTCTGTTTTTCATTACCTCCCTAAGCACAGTTTCAGAGGAGAAGCTATTGGGTTAAAATTTGAATATTTGAATACTTCTTATGTAATGTCTATTTGCTTTCCATAATATTTGCACCAAGTTACCTTTGCAATGAAGAGCAAACCAGTTTCACCACCTCATTGCTCTCACTGGTTATTACTTTCATGTTATTGTTGTGTTAACTGCTACCAAAAAGTCATTTTTTTTAAAAAATCGGAAGCATACACATACACAAAAAACCCCAAACTATGTGAACTAGAAAACTGCTCCCCTCCCCATGCAAAAAACCACCCAACAACCCTGGACTACAAAGTTTCTAAAGTGTGAATAATTAGTATTGAAGGGTGCCTCATTGTCCTTATCTAAATTTCAGTAATTATCTAGTGAAATTAAATGTTTTTCTATTTCTTTATTTACTGGTTTTATTTCCTCTCTTGAAAATTGTTTGGGTCCTTTGACCAACTGATTATTAGCGGCTTGATATTTTCTTATCCATTTTATAAAGCCTTTATATACTGTATAAATTAACCCAATGTCCATTGTATTTGATGCAGCTATTTCTGTTTTCCTCTTTATTTAATTATTATTTTTCATTACATAGAATTCCACCATAAAATTTCAAATAGTTATCTCCCTCCCCTATGATTCTTTTAGTCACTCTTGAACTTGGAAGATCATCATCTGAAATATCATCTGATTTTTTAGAATTAATCTAGTTTCTTTTTATGGGTACACAAAGAAAAGATTTGGGAAAATGCCTGAAGATGGTCTGGTAGTTTTCCATAAAATGGAAATGGTCAGCTTTCCATAAAATGGATCCATAATAAACATTAAGTGTCATTGTCAATCTGATATGAACTATGTATTAGTAATTCATGGAACATTGTAGTAATTAATTTGAGCCAATGCTACCTATGTAAGTATGATTGCAATTTGTTCAGTATTCCTAGGTTTCCTAGACTTATTGACTAAAATGATCATATATTACTTAGGATTTACAAGCTAAAACAACGCAATTAGAAAATACAGGAAATAAGCATCCTGTAATCTTCACAGAAGTCATCATATTTTTGGCATTGACATATACTGAAGTGCTCTTTGTTTTCTTCATTTTTGTTCTTTAAATAAATCTAGAAAGATATACAGTTGTTTAAAAAGAAAGCTGTTTATTCATTTACCGGGTTTCCTTTTGGTCCTCGCTCACCTTTGATACCTGGGTTTCCATGCGTACCCTGAAGGCAAAGGGAAAAAAGATTATATTGAGTTCACATCCTACTGGATTTTTACACATTACAATAATTTCTGATCAGCTTCATCCCATAAAAGGAGTGAAGACTGTAAACAGACTTAACCTGCCAAGCAGAGAATCAACTGTATTCTCTCCTTTACTACACACCAGGAAGACTGCACTGTCTTGAACAGGTCAAATTCTCCAGATTTGTGCAAAAGAGGATACTGTCTTTGCCTGATATCCAAGGGATCATTTCAAAGATGAGAGAAGAGAGTGTTCCAGTCCTGTTCCAGAAAGGTGTTATGTTTTCCTACTCTCAGACCCTAGAAACTTGGCTTTTCTAAGAACTGGTTTTAGGGACACTCAGTAAATGTTAGGTTTTTTTGTTTTGTTTTGTTTTTTGTTTTTTTATTAAAGATTTTTATTTATTTGTTTGACAGACAGAGATCACAAGTAGGCAGAGAGGCAGGCAGAGAGAGCGGAAGGGAAGCAGGCTCCCCGCTGAGCAGAGAGCCCGATGCGGGGCTGGATCCCAGGACCCTGGGATCATGACCTGAGCCGAAGGCAGAAGCTTTAACCCACTGAGCCACCCAGGCGCCCCAGTAAATGCTAGTTTTATGTCTATCCCAGTTCAAACATGGTATGGTGCAGCATAGGGAATAGAGTCAATGGTATCGTAATCGCACTGCTCGGTGACAGAGGGTAGCTCCACTCAGGGGGAACACAGCATAACATATAAACTTGTATAGTCAGTATGTTGAACACCTGAAACTAATATAACTGTGTGTCCACTATACTTCGGTTTAAAAATATATATGGCAGGATGCCTGGGTGACTCAGTTGGTTAAGCAACCGAATCTTGATTTCAGCTGAGGTCATCACCTCCGGGTCCTGGGATTGAGCCCCGTGTTGGGTTCCTTATTCAGTGGGGCATCTGCTTGAGATTCTCTCTTTCCCTCAGTCCCTCCCCATGCTTGGGCTCTCCCTCTGCCTCTCTCTAGTATAAATAAATGAAATCTTAAAAAAAAAAAATGTTACGTTTGGTGTGCCCAGGTGGCTCAGTTAGTTAAGTGTTTGCCTCCAGCTCTGGTCATGATCCCAGGATCCTGGGATGGAGCTCCATATTATGCTCCCTGCTAAGCAGGGAGCCTGCTTTCCTTCTCCTGCTACCCCTCTTCCCCACTCCTGTGCTCTCTCTCTCTCTCGCAAATAAATATATAAAATCTTTAAAATATATATATTACTTTTTAGAAAGTGCTAAGCTAATCTCAAACAATACTGAGTGACTGAAATTGTCAGATTAACTCAGCAACTGTGAATTTTCTTACTGTTCATCCTAAAACACAATTGAATATCCCAAGTAAACCTTCCCGCCCAGCAATTTCTTGGTGTAAGAAATATAAACTAAGACTTTATAAGAAGGGAACGTTAAAACTTTAATTTAGCCAAAATCAGCTTCAACTGGCTGCCAGACTGTCCTGTAATGTATCTAACTTAACATTTTAGGAAAAAGAAAAAAAAGACAAAATCCCCACTTTCTAATGCCCTAATTGGTAGAATGATTTGAAAAGTATAGTCTTTGGACCTGAGTCTCAAGAGAAAATGTGGCATTGTCTAAGAAATTCACAGTACATTTCTCCCTGTGCCCAAATACAAGCATTTGTTCAAAAACTGTATCCACAATTTTTGAGAAATATATCCACTGGGCTTTTGACCTATAGGGTTTGAAACTACATAAGTAAACGAAATACTGACTAAGCAGCATGGATACCTTTGATGATATGTGTTAGAGAAATACACAGTATCTCCAGTCATGGCAATGCTGTTGCAAATACCTTCCCGGTGCATACATGGCCCCTCCCAGATGTTAGACCAGAATATAAAGGAAGCACTTCTTTTGGGATTATTTTATCAAGAGTTGAGTCCTCATAATAAATCCTGCCTTTAACCTTTAGTTGCCAAGTTCCATTTTACAGAATTCACTCTAATCCCCAAAGCTTTCTCACCAGCTTCCTCCCCGAGAGGCCGCCTGGTGTTGTTCTTGGAGACACGTGAAGACACACACACTTCCAGCGAGGAGGTCTGTGTCACTGGTTTCTAGGTGGAGTAGGCTAAAGCTTTCCCTACAGCACCGAGGGTTTGTATGATCTCTTTTCCTATATTTTCGCTCCAGCGTTGAGAAATTCTGGCCCCAATTGTCACATCAGAAGGGATGCTGGAACATCCTTTGTGAGAACAATTTCATCATTTTAAACCAAATCTGCCCTCTGTTCAGTCAGCAAAATCCCAGGCTTATTTCTAAGGACAGAGTGTATCCCTTTAGGAATAAAAGAAAGAAACAGTATTTCCCTGTTTGCTGCTGTTTGCACACGACTGCTTTGAGCTGCGCAAACCAGCCCTGGCATTTCCAAGGCAAGTAGAACAATCGTGACTAGGGTTCCTGACTTGATCCTCCATTCAAAGTGGAAGTGTACTCACAGGAGGCCCTGGGTCGCCTGGATCCCCCTTCTCACATTCACAAATCTTGTGTTCGCACTGCATGAAGAATGAAATCAATATTAACACACAACAAAATGCAGCATTTCAGATCTTATTCAGTACGTAACTAGATAGAACACTCCCTTGACAAAATTTTACCTTCAAATTACGGAGATTTTGTTCTCCCTTTTCAATTCTTCTAGGCTACCTCAGATCTAAGCTAGTCAACATTGCCATGGTTAGATAAAATAGACCTCCCATCGAAAATATATGTATGACATCTAGTTGCCAGTGAAAAAAGAAAATAACTATTTTCAGTGGATTTGGGGAACTTCTGCTTTTTTTCTTCTGTATGGCACATCAAAGCTCAATAATATATGAATATCAACTACTCCTTCAATCCTAAAGGAAAACATTGTGACACACCACATCTTATCAATTCCAGGACATATATTTGTCCTTATTTTAACATGTCTAAAATCAAGAATGAGTCTTTTTTTTGAATCAGGCCTGATCATAATGAAGTTGTTATTTTCTGCCCATGTACTTCAAAACTCACAGAATGAAATGGAAGAAAACTCCAGAGATACTCCTGGAGCACACTCAAGAAAAGCTGTAGCACCAGTGTTTTTGATGGCCAAGAAGCCAATATTGGTGGCCTGGAGAGGGGGAGGGAGGAAGGGCATCAGAGCCAAAAAGTGATTCAGAAGATTCAGACTCTGAATGCGAAGACGTTTTAGAAATGACCAATTTAGTTTGCCTAGTTGTCCCGTATATGTATTCACAGAAGTGATAGAGGGTTTAACAATCTATATCTAAATAAACCGAAAGGGACTCTTACCATAAGTATAAAATCAAGAATTGTCACTTATAAGAAGGTGCTATATCATAGTTTAATTGGCAGTATCCTTTCCTGTCTCAATGATACATAAAGTAATGTTGCATCTGACCATTCGAGGAAGCATGGTGCTCTGCAGGGTTTGGTTGTCTCCTATTATTTTATGCAATACTCCTTGTGAATTTCCTGGTGTTTAATCAGCAGCTGATCCAACAACGTTCACATGTTCCAAACTCTGTTTTAAGAAACACAAGTCCAGTATAGAAGTCCTTGGTAACCTGCTGGTCATCTATTGTGCTAAGCATCATCCAGCAGATACTGGCCAGCTTCCTCTGCTACTTGGTTTGCTTGCCACTGACAAGGAGAATGAGCTTCAAATCGATCACCAGGCAGCAGTGAGAGACTCTGAGCTGTCTCTCTTGGCCAGGGATCCTGGCCAAACCCAGGCACACCTCCCGAAGTGGAGGACCCCTATCAGGAGCTGGTGTCAGAGACATGCTTAGAACAAAGGAAGTCATATCAAAATAAGCAGAAACTACGCCTTCTGCGGGGTGCCTGGCTGACTCAGTCAGTGGAGCGTGCAGCTCTTGATCTCGGAGTTGTGAGTTAGAGCCCTGCTTGGGTGTAGAGGTCACTTAAATATAAAATCTTGAAAAAACAAAACAACTATGCTATTTGGTTATCAATGATTTCTAAAATTACTCTTTGAAATCGTATTAAAATATTTCCTACTTTTTCCAGATTTTGAAACCTGTAGTAGACATAGCAACATAAAGAAATCAGATGGCTGCCTCAGAATAGAGTGGTTCATTTTTAAAGGAATTAAGCATTTCTATGTAGACAAACCTTATCCTCTAATGTGAATTATAATGCTGATTTGATTATGCAGACTTTGAGAGTTAATTCATAGTAATCAAAGCATGTGGTGCTTACCTTCTCTTCAAATAAGATATCCTAGGAGAGAAAAAAAGAGTAAAACATTAACTCGATTTATAGTTCTGCTTCCAGCTTCTTATTAGTCTTAGTTATTCCCTATGGGATATGCAATTTCCAAGAAGGATAGCAATTCAGCTTTTTAACCTTGTAAAAGCAATAGCGCCTACCTGCCAAGCACCCAAGGAACACTCTGAGCCATATAATAAGAGACATGAAGGGCACTGACATTAAAAATTATTCTGTTTTCTAGGAATTTCATCCTGTTGCATCCTATGTTCTATCTTTCTATCTATCAGCTCTCTAAACTCCATAATTTGGCTATCAGCTTAATCAGCCATAATAAAAATTTCTTACTTTTACTTGCAAAGACTTAGCCAGGATACAAAATTGTGTTTTCTCTTCTTTTGCTTTTCCATCTCTATACATGCATGCATTTGTTTTTCAGCATTAAAACATTAATTTTAGAGTGATCATTTTATGAAATATCAATAAAGCTTTGAAGTCAATTAGGTCCAACCTCTCATCTTGCCCTAGGGAAATGAGGGTCTGCAGGGCTCTGACTTGCCCAAGGTCATACACTTGGCTGAACCACCTAACCAAGATCAAGTGCTACTTTATACTTACACAGAAATGAATTAAGCAGAATTTTTTTTTCAAAACTCCTTTAAATTAGAAACTCACAATCTGGTTTTTATCTAACATGCCAGCCTCCCTACCCTATCTCAGCTTAGTGGGGCATTTTCTGACAAGTGTCCTGAGGGCTGTGTCTGAAGCCAAACATAGGAAAGAAATTAACCTAGGCTTACAGATAGAATTATTGCGTCCATAACGTAAAACCTGTGGATCAGATTGATGCCTTATGATGGAATCCGAAGGGTTCATTTGCATATGATAAAAGTGGGAGGGAAAAGCACTAGAATATTTGTTGCAAGATACTAAGAATGAAAGTTGTAATGAGGAAGTTAAAGATAAGTCAGAATTGTACCTTAGGGAGGACCTCACATCCCTTTAGTTTTATTTTTACTTTACCTTTATTTCCATACAAACTAATAATACAGAAAGAAGATTTAACAAAATGCTTTAAGCCGTCCTTGTGATGCAATGGGAGGAAAAATTAGTCTGGGAATTAAGTGTCATCCAGGGTTTTCATCCTGTGTCCACTGTTACCTAGATGTGTGGCTTCGGGCAAGTCCCATAATCCATGAAGGTCATTTTCCACGTACATGAAAAACAAGAAAGTTTGACTATGTGGTCTCAGGAGTTGTAAAACTCTGGCTACAGAGCCTATCCACAAAATTCAGAGTCTTATCTCTGGCCCTTTTCTCCCATCCCTCCCAGCTACTCCCCACCCCAGTGATTTAAAAGTTTCAGCCAATGTAAACCCAGCAGAAAGCAGTTGAGATACTTGTATCTTTATGAACTAGCAGGTCATGGGAAGAAGTGGGAATTCAGATATACTGACAGTTTGGGTATAAAATGTCATTTACTCTCTCCAGAACATTTGGCCGTGCCTAGAAACCTGAAGATGTGTTTGCTTTACTTCTAGGCTGCTCAAGACATGTTCTTGCTCCCACCTGTTATTCTGACATTCCTTGAAGACAAGTCTTAGGGAAATTCTTGAGGATCCTGTATATTTCAGCATTCATTATTTTTAATAGTGAAAATTTGGAAATAATTTTGGAATTTGGAAATAATATCCATCAATATTAGAATGGATCAATAAATGAAATATTATTCAGTGGTTCTGGTGAATGCATTGGATCTACATATTTCAACACAAAAAATTTTCCAAAGATACTGAGTGAAAAAGCTAGTTGCAGATGGATATATAGAATATGATCCAAATTTTTAAAATATTTTAAACACATTTAGTTTCTCTAGGAGGGAGAGAGAGAGAAAGGAATTTGAAAAGAGTTCGAGAGACAATAAACAACTAATAATTCAAGTCAAATTGTAATATTTGAAAAAAACTGCTGAAATAAAAATCCAAAGTTTTGTTACCTTACAACCTTTTATAATAAACATTTTTCTATTATCCAATATCAATTTTTAAACTCATGAATTTAGCTATTTTGCCTGATGTATAATTTGATACTTTTTTCAGCCTTTCTTTTGAAAATTTAATTTCGGCTTTGCCATATTAACTCTTTAAAAACATGCGTCATGGGGCTTTAAAACATAACAACATAACTAACTAATTTTGGAACTCATTTGATTTTGTGTTTGCTGGAATTTGTATTCCTATGGAAACAAAAATGGACCCAAGACTCACAATAGATAAGATTGTTTCAAACAAAAAACAGAGCTCTATCCCTAAGGGCACTTATAGTCTATAAGCCCCGGTGACAGAAAACAGCACACAGCAAGCAGCGTGGGAAGGAGATCCCAGACTGGGTGGGGAGGTTGGTAACAAGACATTTTCTTGAAATAGGTGGGGTTTCTGGATAGTTTCCGAGAGCAGAATGCAAAGGACCAACTCATTGATGGAATGCAGTTCTATATATCAAAGTTTATGAGGGAAAAAATCGCAAAGGTCAGTGTGAGCAGGAAGACAAAGGAAGCAGTGAGGAGCGATATTTAAAAAGAATGGACAAAAAGGGCCCGGGTGGACAGAGTCAGACACCTTGGGATGAAGGGAGTGCTTTCACTTAAGCAGAGAGGCAGGTTATGTGGAGGGCAGCTGGGAGAACATGGTCAAAGGCATAGGGAAGGGCACGTTCAGTGAGGACCTAGGTGGATACCACAATCTAAATGGAAAGGACAAATAGACAAGACCTCCCCAAAGCGAAAGAAGGTGCATGTTATTAATGGAGGAAGAGTTTTATGGTGTATATGTTTAACATATACACATATATGGTGTATATGTTTAACATATACACATATATGGTGTATATGTTTAACATATACACATATATGGTGTATATGTTAAAGCAGAAGGCTAGAGTGGAACTGCCGATTTTGTGAATGAGTATGAGGTCGATGCTATGAGAAAGGGACAGAGGAAACATAAGGAAGGTGTCAAAGTCATTGGTACAATAGCAAATGGGATGAGAATAAAGAATTTAACAGGTAAGGATGACAAACTCTTTGACAAAAAGATATTTGCAGCTTAGTGTAGTAGCCACATAGCTTCCATAAAATCTCCTCTAAAAGACCACCTAACATATAGGGACATTGGGTTGAAACTGTTTCTTTGGTTTCAATAGTGTTATGGAAATCATAATAACATAGTATTAAAACATTGTCTATATCCTCTTCAGTGTGGAGTCATCAAGTCTCTCTGAGGCTATTCAGAACTGAAGTGTTTTCATGGGGTTCTTACATGATCCTTTTTCCTAGAGATGCCAAGGAGCTGGGAATGATTTCTTGATTTGTCTTGGATCCCGCAAGATCTATTCATTGCAGGCACTCATGTCCATTAAAATTCTACTAAAGTCTACTCCACAACAACAAAAAATAAACTGCTGATGCAAAAAACAGCCCAGCTGAATTCCAAAAATCATTATGCCGGGAGTAAGAAGCAACAGAAACAGAGTACACACTGCATAAGCTTATTTGTATACAGGCCTAGAATGTGTATACTAATCTGAAGTGGCCAAAATCAGATCAGGAGCTAAGAGGCCAGGGAAGGATGTCGTGCAAAGACAGAGGCATGAAGAAGTTTGCAGGTGATGGACAGGTTCCGTATCCCACCCGTGTTGGTGGGTTCATGAATGTATATGTCTATCAAAACTCAGAGAACTGCGTACCTTAAGAAGATGCAGTTTTGTCCTTAAATTATACCTAATGAACTTATTGTTAAAAGTCAACTACATAATTATTTCAAAATGAAAAGTTTAGCAATTCACCTAAAGATATACTAGAAATAGACGAGATGAGGAATTTTTCCAATGGCCTGATCAGGAATCAAGTTCTGTCTCCTACACAGAGACGATTTGAAACATTGAAACAGTATATTGTTCTCTGAAGGGCTAATAAGCCCTTTGGATGTTGAAAGTGTTTAGAAATCAGGCTCTCCTAAGAAGTGGCTTGTTCATAGAGCTTCCATCTGAACAAACAAGCTGAAATCACAGGATGCTAAGGAAGAGCAGGGTCGTGGGGACACTTGGTCATTCTCTGGTTTCCTCAGAAACGAACAAATAGTCCTGCTTCATGTGTACTGCCAAGATCCTGTGTTCTGGGTTGGGCAGGAGCTCTCTGTGAAGAGGATGTGTCGGGAAGCAGTAGGAACCTCCTCAGCCTACACCACTGGCCAAACAAGGAGCTGCCTGTCCTGTATCTTCCACAGTCAGCAACTGGCAACTCCTTATTTCAACTCCAAGGTTCTCTCCTACACATCTGGAATCTTCTGTTTTGGGTTCAGTGGTCAGGACTGCTTAAATTGCGGCATAGGCCGCGGTAGGCAGGTAACCAGGCACCCCTGCACATTTCCCTTCTATGCAAAAGTGATGTTCAGGGGATACCTGGGTGGCTCAGTCATTAAGCATCTGCCTTCAGCTCGGGTCATGATCCCAGAGTTCTGGGATCGAGGCCCGCATCGGGCTCCCTACTTGGTGTGAAGCCTGCTTCTCCCTCTCCCATTCCCCCTGCTTGTGTTCCCTCTCTAGCTGTCGCTCTCCTGTCAAATAAATAAATAAAGTCTTAAAAAAAAAAAAGAGAGAGAGGGAGAGAGAGAGAGATGCTCAGGATGAACCTTCATTCTATGTCCCCAGGGGGCTGAATTCTTCATTTCAAGCCTGGGCAGAGCTCTCCCTATCTACCCCCAATGAGGCTAAAAACAATAGAACTTTGGAAGAAAGTTGTTGCTTAAGTGTTTCAAGGCAGCTCTGGCTGAGAAAACCTTAAAACACAGTGACTATTTCCCCCTTCCAATATAACTTCACAGGATTAAGCAGGAAGACCCCAGGGCCTTTGCCTGTTCTTACATTTTCACCTCTAAAATGAGGAAAATATTACCTACATCATAAGATTGTTGTAAACATTGAATAAAATAAAATCTGTAAAGTGCTTAGAAAAATGCCCAATACACAGAGCATTCAAGTTGTGGTAACTATTATTTAGACTTTTTTAAAAAGTCAATGTCTTATGCTGAAAACAACAGTTATAATAATAACTTATTAGTTATTATCTTATAGTTTATATTGACTTGTAAGTTAAAAGAATAATGTTAGGAAAAGGATTGTGGGAAGGGACAAAAGGGCCAAAACCATCTCTAAAACAAGGCTGAGGGTTTTTTGCAGCCTATAGAAAACAGCCACATGAAATGTTCAGTCCATAAAGGGCAAATTTGCCCTGCTCTCTTCTAAGGAAAAAAAAATATTTTCTTAAAGAATCAATTTTTAACACGCAACAAATTAACCACTTTTTCTCCAAGAGTTTTCTTGAGAAACGCTGTGAAGAGGGATTTTATTTTGATGGCTTTGCCTTGTGTTTTCCCAAGCAGAAAGGAAAATATCTCACACACAGCTGATCAACAAAGAAAAGCATTGACACGACTAATCAGACCAATCAAATGGTACTCATTGATCTGCAGGGAGAAAGCATTGGGCGACTGCAAGTCGCAGGTGATTTTAATGGGTGGGCTTGCTAACACCTAAGAACAAGGACATAATAAAAAAAAATTGGAAGTCTATGAACTTTGCTTGAGTAGAATAATATAGCAGTATAAGACATCAAGTCAAAATATTTCTGCAGATGTTAAATGGGAAAAAAACCAACTTAGTACAAATATAGCAGACCACAAGTTGACCACAAATTGAATATAAGTCAGCAGTGTTCATGATCCCAGGATGTATAAACAGGAGCCTGAAGTGTACGACTGGAAAGTAATTCTTCCAAAATCCTCAGCATTGGCTAGCAATGAAGTTAGGAATGCAATTCCAGAGCATGAGCCTTGTACTTTCCCAGTTTATCTGGTTTAAACTATCAAGGAAGTGAAGAGAGACTTTGGAAAGATTCTCCTACCTATTTCCCAGGTGGATTCTTTTTCCTTCATCCTTCTGACCCAGTATCTATCCTTACGGAATTTGTAATTAAGGTATCAATATTATGATCAGGAATATATACATATAACCAATTCATTTGGTACCTACCAGGCGATCTCGAATTTTATCTACAAGGGTTGGATCACTTAACAGTGGAATGGGTTCACGGGATGAATCCCCAGATATCAAACGAAGTTTGGCTTCATTGACTACAGCAGAAAGTCCAATCGTGATAAATAATATTCCTGCAGTTCTGGCATCTTCAGAAAGACTCTGAACATCTGGATTCTTTGGATGGTCAATGCCATCGGTCATCAGCAAAGCCACCTTCACACCATCTTTACGCCCTTCTCTCTTAAGTAGCCCAGTGGCATTGGAGATGGCATAGTAAGAGAAGGTGCCTTGCCCAATGAAATTCATAGACTTGACCTTCTGTTTGAATGTCTGCAGATCCTTCCAAGAAGAAAAAGGTGGATCGATTTGGACAGAGCTGCTAAACTGAAGCGCTGCCAGTTTGATGTCGTATTTCAAGGCACCAACCGGGGTCAACTGGAAAACCTCATCACTCAAGCTAGCCACAAAATCTTTCTGTTTATCAAAGAGAATAATTTTAGAACTTTCAGAGCTGTCCACAATGAAGACAACATCTATGAAGCAAGTGGAGTCTGAAATAGAACAAAGAAGTTAGGCAAAATATTTGTTCCTCCTCATGAAATGACTTAGCATCAGGAAAGCCCTGGGGTAGTGTGATGTGTATGTGTTTGCTGTTGTTTTTTTGTTTTGGGGGGTTTTGGGGTTTGGGGTTTTTTGGTTTTGTTTTGTTTTGTTTTGACAGGAGAGGGGAGTGAAAAAGAGGCATTTTGCAGGTAGGGCTTAAGTTGTAAAGTACTAAATCTCTTTCCAAATCTATAAATTCTTTGCCTCTTGTAAAACCATGCAAGTCAGAAGCAAACAAATAAGCAAAATTCTATTTTGAATAATTTCCAATTGTTTAAAAATTCAACAAATATATACTTTCAAAATTTAATTTATTTAGAGAGAGAGAGATGTGGGGGGAAGGGGTAGAGGCAGAGGGAGAGAGAGAATCTCAAGCAGATTCCACACTGAACCTGAAGCCAGACATGGGGCTTGATCTTACAGCATGGGGCCCAGTCTCACGACCCTGAGATCATGACCTGAACCAAAATCAAGGGTCAGACACTTAACCAATTGAGTCACCCAGGCACCCCCAAAATTCAACAAATATTGGGCAAAGTTTCTAGAAGTAAATAATGCTCTGCCTGATTCTTGGGTTCTGTGTCACATTGGTGAGGTCCTATCTTGTTTTGGGTGGGTGTTTTTTTTTGTTTGTTTGTAGGTTCTTTTAAAATCAAGGGAGAAAATGACTATACACATCACATTGTAGCAATGAGGGAGAAAGAAACACAAAAGCAGAGAACTTAAGTTTGAATTCTAGCTCTTACTAGTTAATTTGCCAATGGCCTTGGATGCACCGCTTAACGTCTCTGGGCCTCAATTTCTGTGTCTATGACAGTGGCGGTCTCTGTCATTCCCGTTTTAAAAAGCTACTGTGAGTCTCAAATGAGATAATAAATGTACGAGGGCTCTGAAACACCTGATGTTTTTGTAAGTACGCTCTATAAGTATAGGGGGTACATTATTATCATAATATAGGTATATTAAAATAGGATGATACATATATGTTTATATATGTGGTTTGTTATTTACATCAACTGCTATTTGGAAAAATTCATATTAGTGTTTTAACAAGCTAAAACTAATTATTAAAAACAAAACCAAATTTTTTTTTTTTTTACCCTGGAGGTTATTTTTCCTTGCAAGTGAGTTGGACTTTGATCCTTTCTTTCTTTGTCCATACATTGTTTGACTCATAAAAGCCAGCAAAAGCAGGAGATAGAAGACAAAATTTCTGTTCCACATTATGGTAGATGGTGGAAAGTCATCTGTCTTGTAACACCTTTAATAGAAAAATCAGTTGTAAATACTTCCATAAAATACAGTGTTTGCTATTTCTAATTTTAAGCCAGCAGAATTGAAACCTGGCTTGTGACAGGAGCAAAGGATTTTCATTCATATTTACAGAAAAAATCTATATCGAGATTTTAAAAGATTCAAATCCAAGTAAATCATGGTACCACAACCAAACATTTATTAGTGAATGTTTCTATATAGTCAAAGAATTACATCCAAGTGATCTGAATTTCCCATTTTATTACGGGGAGCAGAGAGTAGGGAAAACCATTTAAAAACACTTCAGTCCTACTCTGTATGATGACAATGGCTCAAATACAGGGTCTGTTTCCACATTGTCACATTCTTCAAGGTGATATCAGATTGCTACTTGGTTGTTTCATTGTAACTAATTCCTGATAATCTCAATATTTTTACAGGATAGTAGAGAACCACCATCATTTCAGTCTTAATAATACATGCACAACTTCAGTTAGCTCAAAAGCCAAGTCAAAAATGAAATCGTCCTTCCAATTCCCATAGAACACCATTTCTTTTTTGTACTCTTACTTGGAAACTTCATCTACAACCGAGATCCAAGCTGGACTATGGCTGCATACATATCCAGTGAATCAAGAGAGTATGAGAGCAAAAATAATAGATTTGCTCAGCAACACTGTTCTTCTAGTGAAAAACTGATGGACAGAAATAAGACTTGAAATCAGGAAGCACTTCCTCTGACCATTCCTGTGAAACTATCTTTCTGGGTAGATTAACAATGAAAAATCTAATCCTGTCTTAAAATCTACAGCCATTTTCATGTCTCAATATGCCCAGCTCTACACTAAATGACTTTTAAACCCACGGGCCTCCCTGGCAAGAGAAGAATCATGTGGGGCTAGCCGAGTATACTTGAGAAGGAACAAGAAAGCTTTTTCTGAACCAATGTTCTGCATGGTTTGGAAATGCTTTCTTTCTTAAACCATACTGACTTCAAAAGTTCTGGAAAAGGAAATCACATTTTCCTTCACTTTGCCTTCAGGGAATGGGAACTGGGAAATCATGAGCATGATTTTTCCAGGCTCAAGTAGGGGGTAGAAATATATGCACAGGCAGTAAGAAAGGGAATGGATGACTGGCTCCTTTCATACATGCCAGATGGAGAAAACCAAAAAGGAATCAAATCTGTTGGGTTGAGGATGAACCAAAGGATGGCTCCACGCCGTCATCTGCTCCTCAGCTGACATCGTCTAGCAGGAAATTTATGAAGCTGACTCTGTATCAGTAGGGCCAAGCACCTCTGGGCAAGGCAAGGGCATCAAGGGCAATTGACCAATGTCAACTGTTCTTCAGACCAGGTGTGCTAAGACATGATGACACCCGGGTGTTACAAAAGAACGAGGTGTTTGCTGAGCAAATAAAATGCATCAAGGACATCCCTTCCCAAAGTAATTCCTTGTTAACCGAAGAGAATACAGAAGGACGTACACTTTTAACTCTGAAGACTAGTGTAAGAATAAGGCTATGTAGCAAAACACAGCTGCTATATAGCATTCTCGGGGTTGGGAGGTGAGGGGAGGCAGGCGGAATACCACCGTGTCCCTGATATTACATATAACCTATCTCTTCTGTTGAGCCCATACTACAAAAAGTGTCTCAGCAGTTCTGGAAATAAGACGCTGAGAATTTAATTTCATTGAAAATATGAGAGATTTTACAAGCCCCATGATCAACTCTTCAAAAATCTAAAGAAGGTGATTCTCCTGCAGGATCCTGAGCAGAAAACCACATTCCCCTCATTTGTAGGCCACATTTTGGGCTTTAGAAATGCTGTCTTTAAATAAACACTTGTTGGAGCGCCTGGGTGGCTCAGTGGGTTAAAGCCTCTGCCTTCGGTTCAGGTCATGATCCCAGCGTCCTGGGATCCAGCCCCGCATCGGGCCCTCTGCTCAGCAGGGAACCTGCTTCCCCCTCTCTCTCTGCCTGCCTCTCTGCCTGCTTGTCATCTGTCTGTCAAATAAATAAATAAAATCTTTAAAAACAAAAAACAAAACAAAACCTTTATAAGAAATTTTAAAAATAAACACTTGTCTTTCCTAAAACTAAGCACTGGCTCCTAAGGTTTTTTGGGGGGGGATATAATCATGAATGCTTACCTGAAGCTTTGTATATCCAATGTTCACTATCACACTTACTCCTTACCACTCATCAGTATGTCTCATATTTCATTACTGTTTGCGCTGGTATTTTTTATCCAGCACTCCCAAAGCAGTCTTGCTAGTCCCTTCTCTTTACTGACATTAACCAGAGCACACACTTCTACCTTTGGTTTTTTAGTGCCACTGCCTTCCAAAATCTCTCTTTTTTATTACTTTGGCATCTTAAGAGTACACCCATTTCTAACCATTTTTGCCATGTTTTATTCTGTCTCATTTTTAAAAATAATTTTTATTTTTCTCTCATTTAAATACCATATCCAAGCAAAATAGGTTTCAGGGGTGAAATACCATTAACTAAATAAAAGAAACATTAACCTGTATGTTCACTATAATTTGTATTTTATAAATGCAGAAACAATGATTATCTTTAGCCAAATGCTATACATTTGCCTTCTTTGCCTAAAATTTATTTTGGATAAATATCAGAATCAATAAATCCAAGAGACCTTATATTTTGTGATATTTCAAAAATGAATACTTTCAGCACAGTTTGCCAATTGTATCCAGAGTGTTTGCAGCTCCTTTTTTGCACAGAAAGATAAAATACCAAGAGAAGACTTTATTCAAATGGTCAAACCAGCTGAATTATAAAATATTCTGTAACTAATACTGAGTTATAAAAATATGTTCCAAGTTAAGAAAAAGAGGTCCCAAAAGGTATTAACATCATTGCAATGCTAGGTAGTAGACTGCAAATTAAAAATCAATTTTAAACTTTGAAATAAATTTTAAATGTTGACATTTTAACAATTATTTTTATTTTTCTAATAATTAATTTAAAATCATGGCAGAGGATAGAAAATTTTGATAAGCTTTCTTCACATAATAAATAGGCAAACTCCTTAGTCTTCCACAGTGCCTAGATGGTCCCATCTGATTTCAAGTGATTAAAATAAAACAGTTATGTCTTACCTTATAATGTTTGTCAAACAGGAATTAAAGACTGATTAAGCAAATGCCAACAGCAAGGACCATAGTTGGGGATGGAGTTGGCTATTTGATATTGTTCTGTTCTGTGGGAATAAAAATTGTCTTTGGTCTTGGAAGTTTTGCAATCTTTTATTCGTGTTTATTAGCCTAAGTTAAAGCAAGAGTGGTCAGGCATTTGGCCAGGGTACAAGATCTGGGTGGGATCAGTAAGTAATTTAAAGGAACAGTGTCCTCTCAGAACAAGCCTGTGTTCTCCAGACTGTTAACAAAAATCACTTGAGAAGATTTTCTACATTTTAGGCATTTAGGGACAGCCTGCTGTTTCTCATACCATGTCCTCCTTCTGTTTCTACTTTCTCTGCCCGGGGTGTGCTCTGTGTGTTATTGGTTCTGAACAGTTCTCTCAGGCAGCGTAAGTGACAACACACTCAGACCCAAAACTGGCTTTTCAGGAGAGGCAGTGGATCGACAATTATTGAAGCTGAATGAAGAGTAGAGAGACGTTCATTACAGTAGCTTTTCTACATCTGTGATTTTTGAAAATTTTCATAATACAATGTCAATATAATCTTCAGTGGAAAAGTGATCTGAATTTTGTCCTGGTTCTGCCTCTCATATGGGGACCTCAGCTTCCCATTTATGAAATGCGGGAGTAAATTTAATTAGCGGTCGACATCCATCCAAACCGAAACACAAGAGCTAGGTTTACAGTGGTCAATATTCTGAGCACTCTGTCCCAGAAAAGGTAAGTTACTCAAGTGGGTCCATTCTCTTTTTTCCTGGTTTTTACCTTGTGGTTACAACGCATTTTAAGTGCAAAACCTACTGCCAAGAAGCCACTCGACTCCTAGACAATTTACAGACAGGCTTCTCAACAAACTGCCACAGAGATAGAGAGTATCACGATGACCAGAGATGGCAATATAAATATTCACGTCCCAATAATTTCAAATCAGCTAGCTTTCTTAGAAAGGTGTTTTGAGGTTTACAGATCTGCTTATTGTAACAATAATAGCTTTCCTTTCACGAACACTTTACCAGGTTCAGGGCCCTGTGCTATGCGCTTCATACACCTTGCAGCACTTACCCCTGCCACGGAGCCACCGCTGAGGGACAGCACATGTGGAGATTTTACGCGCTGACGTGTTTTTACACGTTTATACGGTTTTACACATTTACACTTTTTTACACATTTTTACACGTTTACATGTTTTTTACACATTTGAGGATGAGGACGTTGGGGGCAGAGGTTGTCTTACCAGTGCTAGAGAATGCCCGAATGATATCTCAACTCAGATGTAGCTGACCCCAGAGCCTCACTTATACCAACTACTGCATCATTAAATTACACACCCGTGTGAATGTTCGTGTTTTCATTGTCTCTGCACCACAAAGCAGTTTTTGAAGAACTGAAAAAATTTTGTGAGGCTTTGGTAACAGAAGAAACAGGGGGCACCGTGCAGAAGGACAAATGGAATTTCCCAGGATGCAACCACAAATATACTTTAAATAGTCTGTGGATGTCAGCACGCTTGTCACTTTTATGAGATGAGACTCAGGGGACAAGGAAGTGGCATTTTTTTCAGAAGGTCGCCTCCCTTTTTTCTGGGGTAGAGAACCTACTTGCAGAATAATATACCTATAAGCAGCAAACATAACTTCTCGAGTAGATAGGGACTAAAGCCCTCTTGCTTCAGAACTGTTCTGACTGAAGTCAGGGACAGGTTGGAGTCCTGCCTGTTCATCCCTGTCCCTCCATCCCCCAAAATCAAACAGAGTAACCCGAACACAGGTTTGCTGCCTTTCATTCCCAGATGTGGCCATCAGCACTAAGTTGATTGGATAGATGACTCCAAAGAAAATCTTGTGTCCTCTCCATTTATATAAGGCAATTTGCTTTGCCCCCAGAGAAACAGGATGCCACGGGTGAAGACTGCAGTCTTAATCCTAATGGATGGTCTTGAATTAGTGTGCAGCTGGACATACACAGTCCGAATTAGAGTGCATGGAGAACAGTGATGGCTAGAAAAGTCAACTTGGAGTCCATGCCCTCTGACAGTTGTTCTGTAGCAAAGTCTTGTTTTTTTGCTTAGAGTTTTCACTAAGTCTTTATTATTGCTTATAGGGGCCCTACTTCTTTTATACACCCTCGACAATATCTACCTTAATATCTCTAATGTTTCTATTACTTGCAGTACACAGTGCTGGCTGTAGCACGGTCTTTATAGAAGAAAGAAGCACACTATTTTTCTATTATTATTGTAATGGCCTAGAGGGAGCACTCAATAGATATTTATGAATGAGTGATTATTCAAAGTAATTTTTTAGTATTCATCAATCACTTGAGAACCGTGATACATTAGGTTGCTCTCTTCCAAAGCACCGCTAGACAAGAAATCTGTTTTTCGACTTTTTCAAAAATTTTACTCTACCATAGTAGAGTCTATGTTGGCTTTATTTGTTTTGGTACCAGTGCCAAAATCTTCATTTCAATAGTGAAGGTATTTGGGGGTCTAGAGACATTTAAAAGGAATCTAAGTCTGGGATGATTTGTATATACCACAAGGTTTTATCTGCATGAGGTTATAGAAATACTAAATACTAGTATAGAAATACTAAATAATTTCTATACTATAGGAATAATACTATAAAAATACTAGCATTTAATACTAAAATGCTAGTAACATATCAGCTCGAACTTGAATGGAAGTTATACACCTGGATTAAGACCAAGGTAGAAGGCAATGTTTCACACTCCCCTCCCAATTTTGGCCTCCTTTCTCACTGCCAACCCGAGTAGAAAAGAACATTATCAACTGTGAAAGAAGTCAAAGACCTTTTTTACCCAACTTGGAAAATATCTGTCATTAAAAGTCCCCTTTGGGGCACCTGGGTGGCTCAGTGGGTTAAGCCTCTGCCTTTGGCTCAGGTCATGATCTCAGGGTCTTGGGATCAAGCCCCGCATTGGGCTCTCTACTCAGCGGGGAGCCTGCTTCCTCCACCCCCTCTGCCTGCCTCTCTGCCTGCTTGTGATCTCTCTCTCTGTGTCAAATAAATAAATAAAATCTTGAAAAAAAAGTCCCCTTACATATTTTTTCAGTACAAAATCTTAATATAGTAGATTTTTTTGAAAAGAATTTCTAACATCTTCCCCAAAGCTCCAAAGTTCTATATTTACCACCCTTCTTGGCTCCAAAAGGATGACTTGGACCTTCTCTCTCGTCATTCATCAGAAAATGAGAAGAGCGCCAAAATGGATTTGGCCCTATTTATCAACTAAGGGAAGGACTGAAAACATTCAAAGACAAGAGGGAGTGAAAATCATCATTGGTCATAAAAGGTAGGCACTGTGGCGTTGCTTCAGTCTGAAGCAGCGTGACTACAGGGCACCTCCGCTAGCCAAATTCTGATTGAGCTGATTCTTCCACTTCCCTCTACTCACTTGTGTTTCTATTGTTTACTGCCTGTCTTGCTTCATTGTTTGTCGTTTGGTCCCCAGCTTGAATAATCGTATCCCAAATGCAACACACAGTGGCCTGCACCACGGTGACAGCTCACTGTACCGATCTTAGGATCACTAAAACATTTCTTCAAAGAAATTTGAATGCTCAGACTTTTTCTATTTAAAATTATTCCTTTTAGTTAGTGGATAGGGCAGTCTTAACCTTTTCATGCAGAGTCCTCCAGAAAGGAAAGGTTGGATCTATGTGAGCCTTGACCAAACTCTTGTTTTAATAGGGAAAATATTTTCTATTTTTCATTCAGTTGAATTTACTTTCAGGTATTAGAAAGTGTTGTACTGTATTTGGGTGAATTGATTTCCCCACCAGATGGTATTTAAGCTTTTCTTATATCGGGGGCAAAGAATGGAATCTCAGAACTGAAAAAAAAAAAAAAAACTTAGACAATACTTTCATTTGATCCTTCCCATTTCGCAGATGAAAAACTAGAAGGCCAGTGTTGAGGCCCACCCAAAGGCCGGGCCGTGAGTCTCTGAGGGAATAAATTTTATCTTCGTGAGGCAGCTGGGCATCTTTCCTTAACCCTGAAGCCCCCAGAGGATTCTTGGCCTTTACATCATCTGGGCTTGTGGCACATCAAGAGAAAAAGGAGGCTGGTCTATGGCCAACAATTTATGCTTGAAAAAAATGGATTTACTTTAGGGGCAAATGGCTCAGGAAGATTATCACGGGCTAAATTCCTACACGTCAAGGGTCTCACATCTCACTGTAATGCCTGGGCCATCAAAGGCAATGCACACCAATTGCTAGAACCCTGAGTTGAAGAAATTTCTCCTCCAGGTTTGAATTGGTTTGCCTGGGTAGCTGGGGATTATTACACAGATATCTGTGGCCGATGGTGCATATTATTGATAACTGATCAAAATATAGCCGGTAATATAAGAAGATATCATCATCTGTGTGAATAAGTTTCAGAAACTCAACACCCATTTGAATGTTCTAGTCAGTCCATTTGAGATTTAATAAGAATATCCAAAAAAGGAAATTTTTAAAATAACTATCAAATTTCTGGAACTAAAATGTTTTTAAGAACATTAAGTAACTTATTATCCCACATTATATCAACCCATTACAACTCTGGTTTATACAACATTGTCCCTAATTGAGGTAAGAGAGTCATCTGCTTTTTGAGTTACATCTAAATTATATAGTTTCTCCTGGGCAATAGTTTGTTTCTTCTGCCCTTTTACAAATTCTTTACTAAAAGTGAACTATTCATGGACAAAGTTTACAGTGAAAGAGACCTGAGGTGAATTAATATTTTTTCTATCTTTTCATATCTATATGAAAAATATTTTAATAATATAAAACTCTACACAAATATAAGGTACTTATTATAATCATTATTTATTGTTTATATCCAGAACTATAGCTTCTGAAATTACATGCATACAATTTTTAATGTAAGTAATTTTTACTTAATTATATAATTTCCGTTATGTTAATTGACCAAATTCAGAAATGCCGAGTAAACAAATTAGGACTGACCCTGGGTCCTCAGGAACTATTGGTTGAAAAAGATATTTTGGCACCACCTTGTGGATCTTTGTGGAAAGACACAGTGTGAGAGCTTGTCTACTATCGTTAACAGTTTAAAATTCTTAACTGCCTATGATTCTGAACAAGTAGAAAGTAAATTTCTTTCTACAAAATTTTCTGGCTAGGGGAATAAGAGGATAAGCCAAAGGGTATGGCAAAATTACTCTTATATACGAATCAAGAAACTAACATCTGATAAAATCTCAAATGTATTTATTTAACAAGCATTATTAATGCACATATATCTCCTATTATGCGTGAGGCATTGGATAGAAAACAAATGAGGAAACAAACAAAACAAAACAAAACAAAAAAGAAAACAAATGAGATCCAGTCACTTCAGCCCAGTGAAAAAGATAAGTAAGTAAAAGACAATGGCAGACTTTACCAAAAATAATTTTTTAAGTAATCAAATGACAAACGCTAATTAATGATACCGTGCTGTTGTGTTTGGAAGAAAAGTGTAGTTACCTGAAGCTTACTTTGAAATGCATCATATGAGGGACACCTGGGTGGCTCAGCTGGTTAAGTGTCTGCCTTCAGCTTGGGTCATGGTCCTGGGGTCCTGGCATCCAGCCCTTTGTAGGGCGCCCTGCTCAGCAGGAAGCCTGCTTCTCCCTTCTCCCTGCTCATGCTCTCTTGCTATCTCTCTCTCTCTCTCTCAGATAAATAAATAAATAAAACTCCTTTTTTTTGTTTAAAAAAAAAAAAGAAAGAAACACATATATATAAAAAAAGATGGGTAAAGTCCTGGGTAGACGGATAGATATATGAGAAAACAAATATGTCAGTTATAGATCAAATGTTAGCTGTGGAATTTAGTTGGTAGGTAGTAAGTTTATAATTCTGTCAATTTTTTTGTATGTTTGAAACTTTTCATGACAAAATATTGGCAAAAAAAACCAAAAACAAAAAAACACCAGGTAATGACAATCTAGTGCGATAGTATCTGTATATGTGCTGCCGAAGCGAGCACGCGATAGTATCTGTAAAAGAGATCTGTGAAGAGGGTACCCAGTCCAGACGGTGACATGGAGGCTGGAAATGCAGGGAGCACAAGACAAGTAGGCATTCTCTGAGGCCATGTTAAAGGGTGTAGACTTTATCTTGAAAAAAAAAAAAACAAGGAGCCACTGAACAGTTTTAAGCAGAGGAGTCATGTGATCACGTTTTTATTTTAGGAAAATCACTCTGTGGCTGTGTGGAGAATTAATTGCAGAGAAGCAAGCCTGGAGACTGAGAGACCTATTAGCGAATGTAGCAAAATACCAGTGAGAGATAAGGTTCTCCTGTACCAGCAGTGGGGATGGAAAGAAGTGAACAATTCTGAAAAATACTGAGGAAGCAGATTCAAAGAGCTTAGGACCTAACTGGCCTAGGAAAGGGAAGGAAATGAAGAAGCCCAGTATCCAGCGGTTTGCTGAAGAGTATTTAACAATTGGTTCTCTGCAAGAAGGTGTGTGTGTTCACAGGTTTATATAAGTTTATTACAAATGCGCCGATAGAGTGTGTGGTATGCAATTTACAGATAAAACAACACATACAATTTTCTGTATTATAAATTCCACATAGCAAGTTGATTCTCACAGAATGTTTTCATTTATTTTTGCCAAATCCTTGTATCCTTACTCAGTCTCTGGTTGCAGTTGATACGTGACTGGAGTTCTGACAGGAATGCTGACTGATATTTCCATTTTCTTTAACAAGCAAGTATGCCCTTGTTTTCATGTCTCTATGGTACTTATGTAAGTGCATAACTTTTGGTATCTCTTTCCTCCCATAATTCACACATCCCCATAGGAGGAGGAATTGGATTTATCCTGAATGATGGGGATGAAAGTGTAATAACCATTGGTCCATGTTTCCTGTCTCAACATCCATCATCACAAAATAATATTTTTTTTTTTAAAGATTCTACTTATTTATTTGATGGAGAGAGAGATCACAAGCAGGCAGAGAGGCAGGCAGAGAGAGAGGAGGAAGCAGGCTCCCTGTGGAGCAGAGAGCCTGATGCGGGGCTCGATCCCAGGACCCTGAGATCATGACCTGAGCCGAAGGCAGCGGCTTAATCCACTGAGCCACCCAGGCGCCCCACAAAATAATATTTTAAGTCTGAGCATTTACTTAATTTATACACCATGTTATACATGCATGCTTCTCCTGACATATACCGTCATTCCCTTACAGTATTACACATGTAACATACACTATCATACCCCATATTATAAAAGTGCCTTGTTCTCAAGGCTCTTACTGCCTGACAACTGTTAGAATAATCACAATGCAGATGACTCTTCTGCAGGCCTTTAATGCACAACCCGCAGAACTGTCGGCTTCAGCCCTGTGTAACATCACACTGTTCGTGCAATTAACATTTTGGTATAAAGTTGCAAAATCCTTTTTGTAATTCATTATTACACTTTATTATTCACATTAACTTATTAACGGCTAGAAATTTCAGTTACATACAATATTTTGCTCATTCTGATTTCATGTGAATGTCATCAATCCATTGAAAACACAGGACCCCATAGGACGCATTATAAAACTTTATTTCACTTCCCACTGTCCTTTTGTTTCGATTTTTGAGGGCAGGATTTTTTTTTTTTCCACTTGGATGATATCCCAGGCAGGTGCCATGAGTCTTTGGATCAATCTTCTGCATAAAAATCACTTTTTTCACATTTAATCATAAAAACTATATGTTTCCTACCATCAAAATGTCTATTCCCATGTAGCAGCCAGGAATGTGAGCTTGAAGATTCTCCCCTCCGCAGCTGGGGCTTGCTTCAGGCTGGGATTTCCTACAGTGGGGAAAGGGCCACTCTGCCTTTTGCACACTCATGAAGAGTTGTCTGACTCTTCCAGATAGACCAGCAGGAGAGAACGACTTAAGTAAACTGCCTTGTTCTGGTTTTGGAATGAATTAAAGTGATCTCTTTCTCCATCTTGGAGCTCTCCCTCGTTCTTTGGAGACTGCGTTCCTGGGGAGCTCTCATCCCATGTTTTTTTTTAAAGCCAGCCACGTCTCTTCTCTGGCGGATGTCCAACTCCACCTTCTCTGACCCCAGCCTCTTACCAATGGAACACCACCAGGGTCTCTCAGCTCAGTCAAGTGAAGTCTGCCAGAAAATCTTCTTATTTGACTATGCTGTGCTGCCTCTCACCCTTGTGGCCCTCATCCTGTCTACAGGGCATGCCCAGACATTGTTTATCCCGACAAACCCCAGGAGTGAAGGTTTTCCCAACACATGCACCTCTCACCTCTTGACCTTCAAACAACCAGCTGGCCTTTCAAGTTTTCAGGCACGGCTCAGACAGCAAACCAACAAGTTCTCTGCCCACGTCTCTGTTCGCATTTGCACAGATCAAGCTCTTCAGGACAGCATGCCCTTAGATCTCTCCTAGGCGATTAGGAGTAAGATTCTCTAGAAATGAAGAAAGGAAAAAAAAAGACTCTCTGGAAACGAATTTCTCCAAAGAAATCCCTCTCAGATACTTCAGTTCAGAACACCCTCCAGGAGCTCTTGGGGTCTTCAGGCTACAAAGTCTGTTCCAGCTCTGCAGATGGTAGCTTCTCACTTTGGAACATGGGAATATTCATCACCTATTGTCCTGTTCCAGTCTAGTGGGGCTTTGGCCCATTGTTAGACATGGCCAGTTCTATTTTTAATCTCTTATTACTCAAACAAATATCTTATAGGAGCATGGATAAATCCTGAACGAGGAACAGAGAAATGAAAAGAGTTGTGCATGGTAGGAGTACCTGTGTTTTAAAACATTTCCTTCAATGTTGTTCTCACAATAATATTTGAAATTTTGAGTTGGAACGGAAGCATTCATATATTTGTGTAATTTTTTATTGTGCATTCCTTACTTTGATTCAACAACTAATGAGGAGAACAACGATGACTGTAACACGTATCCCAGCCTCAGGAATTCACAAACCATATAAGTATATTGCAATATAATAGGTAATAACATTATTTCAGTATATTATTGTGCATGGGTTAAGGGATCAAGTGGGAAAACATATTGGACCAGAATGAGGATATCCTCATGTTGATAACTTTCTTTTTTATATTCCAAAAGTTTTGTGCATGTTACATGGAGAGGAATATCCACCATTGTATGTAATTCATTAATCTTTAAATCATTAATATATATTTTACTTCATTTATACAATGAGTACTTTGAAAATGTGTTAATTTTAAAAGGTAGATTTCCTCAAACTCATAAACATTGTTGCAAACTGAATACTTCTTCTCAAGTTTAGAGTAGCAGATTCCTTTAAATGTTTTTCAGTTGGGGCGCCTAGGTGGCTCAGTGGGTGAAAGCCTCGGCCTTTGGCTCGGGTCATGACCCGGGAGCTGTGGGATCAAGCCCCGCATAGGGCACTCTGCTCAGCGGGGAGCCTGCTTCCCCCTCTCTCTCTGCCTGCCTCTCTGCCTACTTGTGATCTCTCTGTCAAATAAATAAATAAAATCTAAAAAAAAATGTTTTTAGATAAAATACACTCCATGGTACAATTGTAGAACTGACTGATTCAAAAGTTCCAAAAGGGTTAGACCTTAGGAAGTAAATTTGTTTCCTTATCACTTCTATCCTGATTCTAACTCTGATTCTCTTTCTGCTTCTGATTTCTTACCTCTTGAATGTCTTCCTGGGGTTGCAATTATACTTACTAACAAAGTCAGGCTTAGCTTCTCAAATAAACTGCTGATGGCCCAAGATCTTGAACATGAGAATCAAATCCATTATCCATGTGAAGATTTTGTAGTCACATATTGCACATTACTTTAGAAACTTTCCAACTTATTGACCGGGCCAATCAGATATGCTTTTGTTTTTCTGGGACCTTTGGCTCAAAATAGCACCGATACTGAATGTATCACCTTCATAGTTAGATATCTGTCTAAGTTTCAGCAATGGTTCTAGGAATCCTTTTCTCATCTTATTACCAAGAGAAGCCTGCCTTTACAATTGCTTTGGGCTTTGTCTGGTTTAGGTAATTCCAAAATTAATTTGATCCATTGAAAACATAAGTTTTCTTTCTCATTGACTGTTAAGACTTAACAGTTTTGACATCTTAACTGCAGGCTGAGGAGTTTGATTGTTGGTCTGTAGGGACCATGAACCAAGGAAGAGTCGTACCTAAGAGGGTCACTTGAGATGCGCCCTGGAAGATCAATCTGGTCACACAGAGGAGATGGTTTAGAGGGAAAAGGTAGGAACGGAGGAAACAGAGGCCAGTTGGGAGACTGCCCTGTGGGTGAGCAGTAATTAAGACCGAAACTGGGGCAATGGCTGTGGGAATGGAGAGATTAGCAGAATTTAGCCACATCGTCTGTTTCAAAAGCCCAAATGTGTTTTTTTCAAATCCCCTCCACGGAGAAGAAGAGACCAGGCAGCAAGACAGCCTGTGTTTCACTACAATTAACAGTGCTGATCTGATAGTATTTTGATGGCTGCTGATTTACTTCTTCAGCACTCATCAGAAAGGATGAGCCAAGGTTCGTAGTCAGTTCAGGCTGCTATAACAAATTACCATAGACGGCACGGCTTGTAAACAACAGACATTTATTTCTCGTAGTTCTGGAGGCTGGAAGTCTGAGATCAGGGTGCCAGCACAGTGGAGTCCTGATGAGGACCCTCTTCTGGATTTCAGAGCGCCAACTTCATTATGTCCACATGCATGGCAGGAAAGGGTTGCAAGAGCTCTCTGGGGTCCCTTTTCTGAGGACATTACTGCCACTCATGAGGGCGGAGGTCACATTCATGTGCTCTTATCACATGATAAGTTATGAGGCCCCGGCTCTTCATATCATCACATAGGATGGTAGGATTTCAACATATTAATTTGGGAGGGGGGAACACACACATTCATCCATAACACCAACTTACCCACAAATGAAAGAGACCCTGTGAAGAAGGAATGAGCAAAACAGGAAATGTTAGCATCCTAGAATGTTTCCAGTTACTGAAGCATTTAGGATGCTGCTTAAACCCTATTATTTCTGCCTTAACTCTGTAGGTACAGGATTATGATGTGTCTGTCTATCATTCCGGAATTAAGCATCCCAATTCCTCCAACTATACTCTTTAAAATAATACTCATTGGGCTTTTTTCCTCATTAAAATTTTTTTACATTTTTATTTTAGAAAACATAGAGTGTAAGGAAGAAAATAATGATCACTTTTAAACCTACCACACATAGGAAACTACTAAGAAAATATCACCATTATTCCTTCCCATCTTTGAAAAATAAGGTTAGGATTATGATTGTTTATTCCTTTTGGTACCATTTTATTCCTATAACATAAAACATGAGTGTTTCCTGTATCTTTAAATGCTTTTTTCTAAAACAGAGTTTAGCCAATAATTCTACCTGCCACCTGTTTCTAGAAACAAAGTTTTCCTGTACCACAGCCACATCCCTTTGCGTTTGTCCTATCGACGACTGGTTTTGCAATACAACAGCAGAAGGGAGGAGTGGTGATCAAGGCAGTAAAACCTGAAAGGCTGGGAATATTTACCATCTGGCCCTTCACAAAACAAGTTCGCCAACTCCTGTTTAAAAGATCATTTTTTAAAAAAATATTTTATTTATTTATTTGACAGAGAGAGATCACAAGTAGATAGAGAGGCAGGCAGAGAGAGAGAGAGAGGGAAGCAGGCTCCCTGCGGAGCAGAGAGCCCGATGCGGGACTCGATCCCAGGACCCTGAGATCATGACCTGAGCCGAAGGCAGCAGCTTAACCCAATGACCCACCCAGATGCCCTAAAAGATCATTTTAATAACACTTACAAGTACATCAAGTGGCTACCATTCGATAGTTAGAAGCACAATGCCGGGGTCATGTTGTCTGCGCTCCTAACCTCGCTCCACCACTTAAGAGGTTTCTTGGGCGGGGCGCCTGGGTGGTTCAGCAGGTTAAGCAGTTGCTTAATCCGACTTTTGATTTTGGCTCAGGTCATGATCTCAGGATTGGGAGACAGAGCCCAGCATCGGACTCCATGTTGGCTGAGGAGCCTGCTTAAGATACTCTCTCTCTGGGCCACCTGGTGACTCCGTCAGTTAAGCAGCTGTCTTTGGCTCAGGATCCTGGGATCCTGGGACTGAGGCCCCCACTGAGCTCTCTACTCAGCCTGGATTGTGCTCCTCCCCTTCCTCCATCTGCTTCCCCCCCTGCTTTGCTTGCTCTCTCTCTCTCTCTCTCTAGCAAATAAATAAAATTTTAAAAAAAGAGAGAGAGAGAGTCTCTCTCCCACTCTCTTTGCCTGTCCCCTCATTCCTCCCTATGCCCCTGCCCCACTCCCTCTCTAAAAAGAAAAAAAAAAAAAGCAAGATCTGGGCAATTTATTTTACACTTCTGTGCCTCAATTTTCTCATTTGTAAAAGAGGAAAAATAACAGTATCATCCTCATAAAATTGATGAAGACGTGAAGTCCATGATGTACCTCCCCAGTGTCCCCCTTCAGTCATGAATGGTTTAATCCTTCAGCTGCTGGGAAAGTTGTCAGCAGATGGCCTGTAGCTGGCAGCCATCTTTGGGGACTGTCTTGACAGAGAAAACTGCCCCACTCAAAGCCACTTGTTTTTCGAGGGACAGGTCACATTAGTGACCTAGCCACATCAGTGGGGTAGTATGAAGTCCTGAATCCCTTATCCCAACCCAAGACAACTCGGGAGGGCCAATCCAGTTTCAAAGTTTCTCATGGATTGGCTGAGGCCTGTGTTGGTGATGAATCACACCTCAGCTCCTCCCTCTGCCCTGTCCTGCATCTTCTTCCTTCCTCTCACTGGTGTTGATTCCAACCCTCCCTCATAAGTATCCTGCTCTCAATCTCCATCTTGAAATATGTTTCCAGGGCACCCAACCTGAGACAGTATTAAATGAGCCAATGTTGTAAAGCATCTGGCAATAGCAAATGCTATGTAATTGTTTATTATCAAACAAATAGATACTTCTGGGAGAAAGTAAAGTGGAAATACAAGATCAAGAAGAAAAATAGAATAACATAAAATTTCCTACAATTAAAGAATAGCTTAGTCACAAAAATTTTAAATGAATGATTGTAAGAAACTCTTGCTAAAGTATCTAAATTTCAAGAACTACATTTAAAGTGTGATGCAATAACTTTGTTTACAATTTGAGTATTTAAAATTATTAAAAATCATATCCTTGGAACTATGTAAATTTATTATGACAATGTTAGATGTATTCCCCCAAAATTTTATGAATAAGTATACTGATTTACAAAACTAATTTGGAAGTATGCTTGAGTACTTTTTGAAGACCACTATCTTAAGATATATCAGATCTTCTCACCTCAACCTTTGTAAAAAGATTACCTAAGCCATAAAACATTTTTCCAGGGCCCTAATTTCCCCTTGATGCTTAAAAGCAAAACTTGCTCTCATGTCCACACTGATTTTGTGCAGACTGATTTTGTGGAAATAAAGGGAGTTCGGATCAGCCAGTCAGACTCTACAGAATGTTCTAATAGAAACTAAGCTACTGCTAAAGGCAGCAGTAAATAAGAAGGAAATAGCAGTTCTTCAGCTGTTGTCCTTTATTGGTTTTAAACCACAACAAACATCATATCCTGGATCACTACAACATACGTGAAGGAACTTAGAAAGAACAATATCTTGTTAATGACACAAAAGTTTAAATTTAAAAACAAAACAAAACAAAAAACCATGAGACTGAACTATACAACTCTGGCATCCATTACAAAATGCATGTTTGATAAAGACAAGTAGTGTAACCTCAGAGCAGTGTGTTAAGTTCTTTGACACAGTTTAATCTTCTAAAAAGTAGGATACACTCTCCCACTCAGTAACTATTTTTGAATACATATCATGCAACAGGAGCTATAGGAAATCCACAGTTCTATACTAAAAGCTCGTTACTCACAAGAAAAATGCTGTCTGCCATTTTCCAGACAGGGGGAAGGGAGAAGAGGAAGTGAATGGCAAGGAGCTTCTCTTCTATGTAATCTAGGTTCACTAACAAGGAACACTGTTTAGTGCAGAAGGGGAATGGAATTTCAAGGAGACTGAGAAGTGTCACTTATTGCTCTAGGGACTCTAGAGTGCAAGGAACTTGTGATGCCATGAGAAGAATACACTTGCACAAAAGCTTAGATGAAAAAGGAAGGAGAAGAGAATATATTTACTGGAGGAGAGTGTCAAGAAAGACAATTGTTTTAGGATTCATCCAACAAATTTTTATTGAGCGCATACCTGTGCTATGCACTGTTTTAGGTTCCGGAGATTAAGTAGAGAATAAAACAGAGTCCCTGTGTATTAGAGAATAGGCCAAGGTGTAATAACAGGTCCTAATGTAGAGCAATTTTTTTAAAAGAACACAGTTTATCTTCTCTTGTGTAATGGCCCAGAAGTCTATGGTTGGTTGATCCAGGGGAGGAGGCAGTTCAGCTTTCTGAATTAGACAGGGGCTTAGACTGATGGGGCAGTTTTGTCTCCCATAATACATGGCCTCCATTTCCATGTTTCTTTTTGCCATTTTCCAGACAGCTGGTAGGAGGAAGAGGAAGTAGATGACAAGGAGCTTCTCTTTTAAGGGACAGGATCCGTTTCTGTTCATATCTCATTGCTCACACTTTTTGATATAGCCACACCTAGCTGAAAGGGAGGCCTTTCAAGGAATTGTCCTCTCTAACTGGGTCACCAAGTGCCTCGCTAACATTGAGGGGTAGAGGTATAATGGAATGAAAACTGGTGATGTGGAGCATATATTCGAGAAGGGGAAGACAATGACAGGCAAGTAAAGAGCAGTTTCGGAGAAGAGGTGGCATGAAGGCCTGAGAAGAGTAAATTCAGGGGAAAATAGGAGGATGGAGGATGAGAGAGAGCCAGCATGGCCTTCTCCTTAGAGAAGGAAAATGAGAGTGACTTGAACATACATTGAAGGTAAACAAGTAGAAACAGAGAGGTTTAAGACACACAGACCCTGCAAGGTCCCAGAAGATGAGAAACATATAGAAACATCCTCTTCCTCTGTGTCAAGTAGAAGAAAGTGAGAATGGGAATGAATGATGATGTTGGGGACAGGAAAGAGAAAATAAGAGGAGGCTCTGGGGAATTCCTACCTAATAACTTAAATTCTTTTTGAAGTAGGAAGCAATGTCATCTCCTGAGGACAGACTATGTATATGGTAGAACAGATAAGGAAGAGACTTGTATTGATCTGGAAATTTCGGGCCAGGGCCTGAACCATTGAGAAGTTGGGGAAGATAGTATATGAAGTGATGAATCTTCTGGTATCTCCCTGCAGTACAGCACTTTCTTCGGGCTCCACTTTTCCAAAGGTGGAATGAATTATGGGAACCAGAACCCTAGAATCATCTTTCTCCTTCACTCTCTTAAGTCAATCGTCAAGCTCTGTTTATTCCATCTTCTAAATATTCTCCACACACACCACCCCCCACCCCCCACTCTCCATACCAATACCAAATGGTATTGGATTACCATGACCTCTCATTGGCATACTTACCCTGCCCTTCCCTTTTCTTCCTGAAAAACTAATCACACTACCTGCCTAGTTAAAAAACCTTCCATGACTGCACCATTGCCTTTAGGAAAAAGTCCACCCAAACTCACCAGCCTCTTTTCCAAATGCCTTTCTGATAGAGCATCTTGATCACTCCCCACTTCCCCTGCTCATCCATCCATACTTCACAGCTGCCCCTCTGAGATGCAATCCCTCCTCAACCTGTCCTTGATCTTCCTCTGCCTTGGAAGGCTCTTCTCTCCCAGCCTCCTCCTCTGTTTCCTTTCCCATCTAATCCCGTATTCATCCTTCTTGGGTCAGCCTAGGGGTTCACAAGAAAGCACTCCTGACCTCCCAACACTAAGGGGGCGCCCCTCCGGTGGAGCACTGGATTAGTCCCAACAAGGCATCACTGTTTCTGCCGGTACCGCGTCTTTATTGTTCACTCCAGTGTCCCCAGTATTCCAGCAATTCCAGCGCTAGGTACACAACAGGCACTCAAGATGTGTTTGTGGAATGAGCAAAGGATGAATAAATCGTGAACCACATACCCTTGGAATTTCTACTACATCGATGGCCTGCAATAAATTGTTAATGGAAATTTAAAGTGATAGAATGAGGTAAAGCGTCTGCAGTGCCAGAGATAACGCATTTCCGACGGGCCTTGCCCGGGATACCTCCCGCAGGTGCGCGTGCCCGGGATACCTCCCGCAGGCTGCAGGGGCGGGGCCTCCGGGGGTGCCGGGGGCGCTGGGGCGGAAGGCGGGGCCTCCAGGGCAGTGGCCCCGCCCCGGGGCGGTGCTACTCCCGGGCGACCGAAAGGCGGGGCTCACGGGTGGGGAACTCCTCTTCCAAGGCCGAGACGCGTCTGCGCGTCCCGGAGGCGTGCGGTGTTGGGGTGTTGGGTCCCGGCCCGGTGGCCCAGGTTGCCGGCCCCGCCGCCGCGGTCGCCATCTTGCCCGCGTGCGGACTCCCACGGAGGGAGGGGCGGTGACCAGGCCGGAAGTGGCTGTGCGACAGCCGCGCTGCCTCTTCAGGTCAGTGAGTTGTGGCTCCGGTAGCGTCCAAGCATTCCCGACGCGGAGGGCCCTTATGCGCGGACTCGGGAGTGCGTGGGCCGCCGTAAGGGGCCCGGGGAAGCCCAGTTAAAAGGCCCGGGGGAGGGCCGACGCGAGGGCTTCCTCAGAGCGGTGGCGCGGGTATTCGCGTTGAGCGCTGCGGGATAACCGCGTCGGGCCGCGGGCCAACCGCGTCGGGCCGCGGGCCGGGCCTGCTAGGGAGCCTTGGAGCTGCGGGCCGACCCTCTCGGGGGCGCTGGGTCCGCGCTGCAGCTACACGCCGGGAGACTTCGTGCGGAACCCGGTGTACTGGCGTTGCACGGGAGGCTCACCCAGGTGTCGAGCGTGGGGGTGGTCCTCAGGTTCCTGACTTCGAGCAATAGCAAAGAGCCACGCTCTCTAGCTGTACTCTGTTAAATATTTCCTGAAGGGCCTGTCACCGAGTTAACTGTGCTTTCTGCTTTGTAGGGCCAATGCAAATTCCGTGTAAGGATGAATAAAGCCTTTCCCGTGTGCCACGAGCATTGCTAAATTGCTTAGCAAATGACTGCATTTGCAGGCCTTTTGTATAGCTATATTTTTATTTTATCTTTTGAAAAGATTTTATTTATTTGACAGAGATCACGAGACGGGGGGGGCGGGCAAGTATATCTATAATTTTAATGGAAATTTATGCAGTGGCTCTCCTTGAAGATGGTGAGGCTGAAAATTTCTTTAAAGTACTGTTGTTACTCTCATAGAAAAGTAGAAGACAACAACAAAAGGATGTGAAAGTTGAGCAGTCAGGTACCTTATATACTTAGTATTATGGATCTTCACTGCCCAGTAGCCCCGCGGGGTTGAGATGTGCTGTAAATGTAAAATACACATTGAATTTATAAGACTTGCCACCAAAGAAAAAAAAATTCTCAATATTTTTTTTTTACATCGATTACATGTGGAAAGGGTATTTTTTTTATATGTTCGGTTGAATAAAATAACATTGTTTGATTTCATCTCTTTTTCAATGTGGCGACTAGAAACTTTTAAATCATGGCTAACACAGTATTTCTGTCAGACAGTGCTGTCACAGATATTCTGGTGAAGAATACGGAATCAACATGGCTTTCCTTTGCTCAGAAGGATGGGAAGTGAACTTTGATGGGAAGTGAACTCTTGTTACACTTGAAGGTGAGGATGTAAAATGTAAGCTGTAATTATTGCAGATTTCACCCCTACTCCTCCCACTTTCCAATGTCTCCAGCATTTGAAAACATTAACTTCAGGGCTTCTTAAGGAAATCATAGTGATACCAATAGCTGTGTGATGCGAATAACTCAGTTTTTCACAACTTTGTGAGATGGAGGTAGGGTGGGTTCTTATTCTTATTTTATAGTCGTGGTGTATTAACAGATTTAGTTGAGTCTAGCCAGTGAGTGGTTGGAGGTCCTCTGACTCCAGGTTGTTTTCTTTGCTCTTCACCATTTTCTTAGTCATCTGTGTTCATGAGCCAAGATCCATCTGTATTGTGTGTTGGACTATAAAGAAAGACATTTCTTAAAAGGGGGTTTATGGATGTACCTCTCTATTCAGGGCCAGCTTTGTGTTATGCAACCTATGCCATCATATAAGGCCCAAATACAGGGGGCAGGGGGCCCTGTAGTTTCATTTTGTACTGGACCTTGCAAATCATGTAGTTGATTTTTCTGCAGTAATCTAGGATGGGAGTTGGGAGGTGTTGGATAAGAACTAAATCACCTAGTCTTCACTTTACTCTTTTATGAAATGTGAGGGGCATGCCAGTCTCTCTCCAGTTTTGTGATTCTATATGAATTACCGTAATCAGATTTTTGTGGCTGGTGATACAAATATTGTACAAACGTAATTACAATCAGGAGAAATGCTGATAGTCCTCCATTGAGAGTCATGCAAATCAAAGATTTTTTTAAACTATAGTAACACTTTATTTTTTTTATGGTGGATTTTTCCACATACCACCAATTTTCTTATAGATCATCCATGTAAAGAATGTGATAATAGGATGGAGGCCTATATCGAATGTGTGATTATTTGAGTGTTTTATCTTTTGATAAGATGATAAGATAGGCCAGATCTCCAGATACCTCCATTTAGGAGGTTTCCTCTGTGAAGACATGAGTGTGCACCCTCACTTGGCAGTATCTGTTCCTTCTTTTTGTTGTCTTAGCTATGTCCTATTGCATGAGGTGCCTCTTCTCATTCATGAATTTTTAAATTCTCTTTAAAATTGAATATCAGCATTAGAATGCAGTCTTTATTAGATTAGTGTACTAGTCTGCTTGGGCTGCCTTAATGAAAGACCACAGAGTAGGTGGCTTAAATAACAGAAATTTATTTTCTCACAGTTCTCAAGGGTTGGAAGTCCAAAATCAGGGTTCCAGTGTAGTCTGGTTCTGGTGAAAGTTCTTTTCTTGGCTTGTACATAGCTGCCTTCTCACTGGGTTCTCATGGTGAGGAGAGAACTCTATTGTCTCTTCCTCTTTTTGTAAGGGCACCATTTCTGTCAGATTAGCACTCTAACCTCATCACCTCATTTAACTCTAATCACCCCCTTAAAGGGTCTTTAATACTGTCACATTGGGGATTAGGACTTCAACATGAATTTGGGGGTACAATTTAGATTATAGCAACCAGGGGGCTTGTTTTTCTCTGTTCACTACCATGTTCTTAGCATTTAGAACAGTTTCTACCACATACACTATGCTCAGTAAATATTTACAGAATAAATGAAAGACAGGTATTAGAGTGATCCTCCGTTAGGGTGGCTCACTGTGGGCTCTTGCCCATCATTGGAACCCTGACAGTGGGTACTTCATTCTTGGCTGGAGCCATTCTCTACTAGGAAGGATAAGGCATGGAATAATGAGGAAATTGGTAAAACTTGGATAGAGCTGTGTAAGAAATGTCAGATGGAGCATTTAATAAATAATTATTAAGTATCTACTAAGTGCTTAGCCTTAGGCTGGGTACTGGAGGTATAAATGGAAAGCAAAGATACTTTTCTTGCTCTTACAGCTTTTATAATTTAGTAGAAGAGACAGGGTGTTCAAAGGAAGGAATACTGTTCACTGAGAGTACTATCTAAATAAACTGACAGACCAGGAAGGGGATAGAGGATATTTGATGTCAGCTTCAGACCATGATGGTTGAGAGATGGTCAAGCATGGCCTGGAAGGGAGGGAGGAATACTCCATTGAGAGAAAACAGCATTTGCGAAGTAGAGGTGATGGAAGGGGGCAGAGGAAGATTACATTCTAGGAACCAAAAAGAAGAACAGTGTAGCTAGAATACAGCAGGGAGGAAAATGGTGTGCCTTGATGCCAAAGCGGTTGGTAGAGACCAAAGCATTTAGGATTTTATAGGTTATATTGGATATTTGGAACTCTCTACTACGAGCACTTGGAAACCATTAGAGGGTTTTAAGTAGGCATTGTATAACCTGGCTAATTTTGCGTTTTAGAAAGGTCCCTGTATGTACAAGTTGTATTACAAAAAGATGAATTTCATAAAGGCCTGAATATACAGATGAGTAAAAGAATTGCTAAATCAACACCATAGGCTAAGCATGTTGCGTATCTTAATTTCTTACAGAATCAGTCCTCAGAGCTGTGAGACTTGGCAGCCTGAGTGGAGGAAAGAAGAGTAAATAATTGGGTTGATCTAGGCTTGGGGAAGGCAAGCTTACAACAGCAAAGAAGTGAAGAAATTGAGGGTCTAGTAGAAATGTAATAGAAATGATGATCTTGTGCATCAGACCTCTTAAGGAAGGAAATAAACCAGTGTAAGAATTCTTAGAGGTCTTTCCCAGTCAACAAAATTGTATGAGTCGGGGTTATAGTTCAGTGGTAGAGCATTTGACTGCAAAATTGTATGAGTATATTGAATTCTAGACTGATAATTCCTGACAATTCCTGACTGAAAGTTTTACAAGGACAAGAGGTAAAGCAAATATATTTGAGCTGATTTTATTTAGTGTATCTGTATTAAGAGTCTGTGCCTGGCTCTACATCTGGTATAGGGGATCAGGGGGTGAATGAATCATAGCTTCACCTTTTAAGAACTGAAAGCATGGCTGTACAGATTCTGATTGCCATGAAGATTCCAAATACTTTTTTCCTTTTTTAATCCAGACTTTAACCTCTAGCCAGAATTGGTTAGAAACAGACATTTAAATTTTTGTTAAGTAGCTTTTGCTCTTAAAATAGCATTTCTTTTAATTTTTTAAAAAAATGTATTTATTTGAGAGACAGTATGTGCATGGGCACACGTGTGAGTATGGTGAGGGGCAGAGGGAGAGAATCTCCCCGAGTGTGGAGCCTGAAGAGGGGCTTGATCTCATGACCCATGAGATCATGGCCTGAGCCAAAACCAAGAGTTAGTCACTTTAACCAAAAGAGCCACCCAGGTGCCCCAAAAGTACCATTTTTAACATAGCTATTTTTAGTTTGTGTTTAAACAACTATCATCTTTCCAAAATTCCATGTCAGTATTAATCAAAGTTCATAGAATTGAAAACTGGAAGAGCCTTGAATGATCACTTAATTCAGTTTCCCAAATGCAGTGTGTGTACTACTGGTCGTAAACAGGATGATTTTAGGTAAAACGTAATCAAGCATTTTTTAAAAATTCCAATATAAGTAACATATCAAGCATTTTAGGGGCACCTGGGTGGCTCAGTAAGTTAAGTGTCTGCCTTTGGCTCAGATCATGATCCCCGGGGTCCTGGGATGGAGCACCATGTTGGGCTCCCTGCTCAGTGGGGAGCCTGCTTCTCCCTCTCCGTCTGCCCCTCCCCACCTCTCTCTCTCTCACAAAAAAATAAAACCTTCTAAAAAACATTCTAAGCATTCTAATAGTTACACATTTATTTTAATGTGTCTTAGAAAAAATATTAAGCATACCTTACCTATGATTCATGGACTTCATGATGAAATTAAGATCAGTTTTCTGATTTTAAAAATAGTCACTTTAAATAAAAATATTGAATAAAAATAGGCGGTACATGAAGTTTGAGAAGCAGTACTCTAAACCAACTCTTCAGTTATGTAGGTGAGAAAACAAAGGACCCCTGATCACAAAGGCCCTTCTGTGGTGTATAGCTAATATGTGTCAGAGCTAGGAATAGAAGTTAACTCTGTTCAGTCCATGTTATTGTTTATTCTGCCATACAGGGCAGCTGCTTATTCTTGAAACTTGAGGAAGAGACCTGTTTTAATAGCGGCATTGTACTTTAAATCTTCATTGTCTGTTTTGGTGGCCACATGTGGCTATTTATATTAAAAATAAATGAAAAGTAAGTAAGATTTAAAATTTGTTCTAGTTACATTTCTTGTGCTTGGTTAGCCACATGTGGCTAGTAGCTACCCTACTAGACAGTACAGCCAGAAAACATTTCTATCACTGCTGAAAGTTCTATTGAATAGTTTTGGTGTAAACTGTTGCTTAAGAACATGATTCATGGGACGCCTGCGTGGCTCAGTTGGTTAAGTGTCTGTCTTCAGCTCAAATCATGATCCCAGGATCCTGGGATCGAGTCCCACATTGGGCTCCTGCTCAGCAGAGGGTCTGCTGCTCATTCTGCCTGCCACTCCTCAACTTGTGCTAGCTCTGTCTGTCAAATAAATAAATAAATAAATCTTAAAAAAAAAAAACACCAAAAAAACATGATTCATAACCCTTTAAAGTTTTACCGCCTTCAAAGAGATGATGCTTATTAATTTGCTCGCTGTACTGAAGTTCTGTTAGCTGTAAGGTTAATGAAATTACTAATAAGAGTGCAATTAAAATAATTGATAATGGGAAGTAAGGCCAAAATGTATTTCTCAGAATCTAACCACCTCATCTTATTGGGGGAAGTTCTTTTTCCCTTTTTAATCAATAAATATTGTCATGAATTTATAGCAGTTAGAAGAAATACATTGAAAGAGAGTCTCAAATAGAGGATTTCCTGATTTTCTGAATAGTTTATTCATCTTACAGTTGTATTTTGTTAAGATTTTAAAACTTTATTTTTAAACAGATTTTCAATGAATGGACCTGACTGGACTCTTTGAGCACGTCAATAAACATGAGCGGTACCAAACCTGATATATTGTGGGCACCACACCAGGTTGATAGATTTGTTGTATGTGACTCTGAACTGAGCCTTTATCATGTGGAATCTACTGTGAATTCAGAACTCAAAGCTGGATCTTTACGTTTATCTGAAGACTCTGCGGCTACATTACTATCAATAAATTCAGATACACCGTATATGAAATGTGTTGCCTGGTATCTCAATTATGATCCTGAATGTCTTCTAGCAGTTGGACAAGCAAATGGTCGAGTTGTACTTACAAGTCTTGGTCAGGATCATAACTCAAAATTCAAAGATTTGATAGGAAAAGAATTTGTTCCAAAACATGCACGACAATGTAATACCCTTGCGTGGAATCCACTGGATAGTAACTGGCTTGCTGCTGGGCTAGATAAACACAGAGCTGATTTTTCAGTGCTGATTTGGGATATTTGCAGCAAATATACTCCTGATATAGTTCCCATGGAGAAAGTGAGACTTTCAGCAGGTGAAACTGAAACAACATTATTAGTAACAAAACCTCTTTATGAATTAGGACAAAATGATGCTTGTCTCTCTCTTTGTTGGCTTCCACGAGACCAGAAACTTCTCCTTGCTGGTATGCATCGTAACTTAGCCATATTTGATCTTCGGAATACAAGCCAAAAGATGTTTGTAAATACAAAAGCTGTTCAGGGGGTGACAGTAGACCCCTACTTCCATGATCGTGTTGCTTCCTTCTATGAAGGTCAGGTTGCAATATGGGATCTAAGGAAATTTGAGAAGCCAGTTTTGACTTTGACTGAGCAACCAAAGCCCTTAACAAAAGTAGCATGGTGTCCAACTAGGACTGGTTTGCTGGCCACTTTGACAAGGGATAGTAACATTATTAGATTATATGATATGCAGCACACACCCACTCCCATTGGAGATGAAACTGAACCCACAATAATTGAAAGAAGTGTGCAACCTTGCGATAATTACATTGCTTCCTTTGCTTGGCATCCAACAAGTCAAAATAGAATGATAGTTGTAACTCCCAACCGAACAATGTCTGACTTCACTGTTTTTGAAAGGATATCTCTTGCCTGGAGCCCAATTACATCTTTAATGTGGGCTTGTGGTCGTCATTTGTATGAATGTGCAGAAGAAGAAAATGATAATTCTTTAGAAAAAGATATAGCAACAAAGATGCGCCTTCGGGCTTTATCCAGGTACGGACTTGATACGGAACAGGTGTGGAGAAACCATATTTTAGCTGGAAATGAAGACCCACAGCTCAAGTCCCTCTGGTATACCCTGCACTATATCCTTTTATTATGAATTTCATGAGAGGAATCAGGTAAAACTGTTCTTAAAGTTTGCTGAAAGATCAGTCTGAATTTTATTCTGAATGTTTTATATGCAAAAGCAAGTTACATAATGCTAAAATTGCAAAGTAAAATTATTTAAAACTGTTGAACTTGAAATACTGCTTTACAGATTGTGTAGAAGGAAGAAAAGTTTATCTGCAATAAAGTAGGACCATCTCACTTTCGCTAATACCTATTATGAATTCACTCCAAATCAAAATAAATTTAGCTTTGAAATATGTTATTATGCATCATCATTAATATTTCCTATGCATTTAAATACTTATGAAGCAGTATACAGAAGATATGGATCAGAAATCTCCAGGAAACAAAGGATCATTGGTTTATGCAGGAATTAAATCAATTGTAAAATCATCTTTGGGTAAGAAAATTCTATATTTTCTAAAGTATACTTTTTGTACTCTTATTTTTCTCCCTTTATCCCCATCATTTAATTACTTCAGAATAAATGTGCCTAAATTTTTTTTGTTGTTTTGGAAGGTTTCTGGTTAGATACTTTAGTGAATTGTTAAATGTGTATTTTATATCCAAAATTCTTTTTCAGGGGGAGTCTTGATTCATTGAAGTGATACAGTCTTTCTAATCTATTCATTTATTCACTGCTATTTTTTTTGAAGACCCACTTTGAGAGGTTTTACATTAGATGATTTACAGGATCCTGGTTGTTTGGGTTATATCACAGTATTTTGCTTTTATAAAAGCTAAATAAAATGACATAATTGAAGGAGATCTCTCTTTATTGTGCTTCCTAAATGCTTTCACTTAGCTATTTAATGGCAGGGTCTGGGTAACTATGTCATGAAGTATGACCTTATCTGAAGGAGCCTTACCTGAAAGAGTCCTTGATGATTAAATGAATGTATGAGTTAATGCAGGGTTGAAATTGACCAACTATTTAAGAATAAATATGACAAAAGAGCCAAACTTGGTTTTTTACTGAGCAGTTATTCTTAACTGTTTTTTATTGAAATGGAATTGTGCATTTTACTATAATCCTTTCCCCAACCTAGGATTCAGTATCTAGCTTTTGAAAGCAATCAAATTTGGGCCCAAGTCAAACTGCTAGAAAAGTAGTTTATATTTAGTCAAAGAGTGGCAGTTCAAGTAATAAATTCAACTTGGTCTTTAATTGGATTTTCGTAGATACTATACAAATAATACAACATGTAAAAAATACTAATTTAATAAGAATAGGTTAAGTATTTCAATTAAACTGTTAATATTTTTAAAAAATTTAAAGGACTTTCGCATTATTACCTTGTTCCACATTGCTACAGTAGACACTATTTGATAGATTTCATTTTGGTATTTTCTCACTAGCTCTCCACCAAAAAAGTAAATTTTATTATAAATAAATTTATTAGAAATAAAATACATGAGTCCAATTAGAAACTTCCATTTTTATTAATGTGAGTAAAAGGGCAGATACACTGTAATATCCCTATATATGAGTCTGCTCATGACTTTAAAATTGCCACTGCAAAAATTTAAACAATTTATAGAAATTTTAGTATTTTTGCTATATAGCAGGTCTGGCCACATTATGTTCTCAGTTATTCCGAGGTGTATTATTGTTTTTGTTGTATTTTGATATATTTTAGGGGTAAACCTACAAACTGCCTCTGAGGAAAAGCAAGAGGACAAATAGAATATATTTCTGCTGTAGTAGAGAGAAACTGAATGTTTTGACTTAAGAGTAGTCTTTACCCAGATTAAAAAACTACATTAGAAAGATTTCCTCATTGCTAGACTTTCAGCTTTTTGCTTGTTTTGGTTTTGATACTTTTGTCTCTACAGTCCCAAAGTGAAAAGTAGAGAAATAACTGTCAAAGATGGCACACGTGTCATTCAGTTTTTTATCTGGCCATACTTCTTTAATTGTCTCTCTTATGATTCAACAAATAGTCAACTCATTGAGTTATCTTGCTCACTGTATTATGTAGCACACAGTGAAATTTTAACTTTGGTGATAAATAATATATGCTGAGTGCATACTGTGTATTAGATGTCATGCTAGTTGCTTTCCCCATGTTACATTATTGAATTCTTACAATATGAGGTAAATTTATTTATTCAACCAATATTTATTATGTGCTTATTATGTGCTAAGAATTGTCCTTGGAATAATAAGGTATAACTGTCAACAATCTAAGTCTCTTCCCTCATAGAGAATGAAGAAGGTGGATATTACCCATGTTCTTGGGAGGTTTACATTCTAGTTCAGAATATGGACAAGTAACTAGGCAATTTACCATGAGGAAGAACTAACAATTATGTATAGAAGAATCCTAATCTGGGTGTAAGGATTAGAGAGGGTTGCCTGGAGGAGGTAAAAACAAAGGCAAAGAAGGTCCAGACAGGGAGCAGCATATGCAATTAACCCAGAGGAGAGGGAGCATAGCACATTTTAGTATTGCTGGAACAGAGTGTGAGAAAGGAAATGAGGGAAGAATGGAGACTAGAAAGGTAAGCAGTCGGGTAAGTAACTCAGGACTTAGAAATCATGGTAAGAATTTAGGGAGATTTATCCTGTGGCAAAGGGAAACCAAGGAAAGATTTTGAAGAGTATTGACAGAATTAGATTTGTGTTTTAGAGCTGTTGCTCTATGGTATGGTAATGGAATGGTATTGGAATGGTAATGGTATGGTATGGAATGAATTGGAGAGACTCAAACAGGGACCTCAGATAAAGCCACAGTAATTAAGGGCACCTGGGTTGCTTAGTCAGTTAAGTGTCTGCTTTCGGCTCAGGTAGTGATCTCGGGGTCCTGGGATCGAGCCCCTAGTCCCTACACTCCCCGTTCAGTGGTGAGTCTGCTTCTCCTCCTCTCTTTGCCCCTCTCCCCCTGCTTGTGCACTTGAACATCTTTCTCTGTCTCAAATGAATAAATAAAATATTTTTAAAATAAAAGCTGCAGTAATTAGGCAAGACCTGAAAGTGTTCCTATCAAGGTTAGTGGCAGAGGAGCTAGAAAAATGTGGATAATTAGAGTGTGACAAAATGTAAAGATTGAATACAGGAGATGGAGGGGAAGGAAGAGTGAAAAACAGCACACACGCATATATATAGCTTAAGAAAGTGGGTTAATACCAGTACCAGTTAATTACGTAGGGTTAACATAGGAAGAGGGTTTTTTTTTTTTCTTAAAGATTTTATTTATTTATTTGACAGAGAGAGATCACAAGTAGGCAGAGGCAAGCAGAGAGAGTGAGAGGGAAGCAGGCTCCCTGCCGAGCAGAGAGCCCGATGCGGGACTCGATCCCAGGACCCTGAGATCATGACCTGAGCCGAAGGCAGTGGCCTAAACCACTGAGCCACCCAGGCGCCCCGGAAGAGGGCTTTTAAGAAGAAAAAAAGTTTGTTTTGGTGAAAGTTGAGTTTGAGATAGTTAGGTGGAGATGTGCAGTAGGCAAGAAGTTTAGAGTAGGTTGAAGAAGTAAAGTCATCCATTTTAAATAATTCTTCCAAGAAATTTGACTAAATGAAGGAGGACAAAGGATATATAGTAAAAGCAGCAAGTGGATCTGGAGTCATAAGAAGGTTTTTGTGTTTCTTTGTTTTTGTTATTAACATAGGATTGATTTAAGCAAGCTTAAATGCTGATGTGAGGAAGCCCATACAAAGAGGTCGAGATGCAGAAAAAAGGGAGTAGTGAAGAGCAAAATTCCTAGGAATATGAAAGAATGGGATCCAGAGCACAGGTGAAAAGACTAGCATTAAATAGGAGGATGTACAGTTTCTCCATACTAGCCAGAGGGGAAGGGGAAAGGTATGCAGGTTGTATAAGGTTCAATGACGGAGGCTGAGGAGCTTCCCCCTGATGGCTCCTCTTTTTCAATGTAGTGGGTTTGCTTATTGAGAAGGACCAGGAAGGCTATTAGGGAGAAGACACTGAGAAGAGGAGCCAGAGTTGGCTTGAGAAATATGGGAGGATTGTGGGGCAATGTTGTTTTACCAGAGATAAAATAAAGGACAGTGGGCTGAGAAAATTAGGACACTGGGAAGAGAATGATTCATTTGCTGATCTTTGGGAGAGAAATGACAGAAGACTGATAGATAAAAATATGAGGGACCAAGAGATTGTGAGTTTGAAAAACTTAGAAGTGAGATTTCTGGAAGGCTATGCGGTTGTGGTAAGAAAGTGGTTCTTTTTTTTTTTTTTTTTTTTTTTTAAAGATTTTATCTATTTATTTGACAGAGAGAGATCATAAGTAGGCAGAGAGAGTGAGAGGGAAGCAGGCTCCCTGCCGAGCAGAGAGCCCGATGCGGGGCTCGATCCCAGGACCCTGAGATCATGACCTGAGCCGAAGGCAGCGGCTTAACCCACTGAGCCACCCAGGCGCCCCAAGAAAGTGGTTCTTTTGAAGGAGGACCAGTTTGGAATATGTCTATGAAAGGAGTGGATCAAATCTTGGAGGTGTGAACCACTGGAGATAAGGAAGCAAAGGAACAGAGACACTAGTTTATTGGGTGGACCAAGTATTAAAGTAAACCAGGATGAGAATGCATGCTCTAAGGGAATGTCTAGTACAATCTTGTGGAAAAGTGTTCATAATGTTGTTAGTATAGTTCTTTCCTTTTAGGATGGCAAAATATTGCATAATAAATGTTGGTCAGCCTTCCATCCAGTATGATGAAAATATTTTTATACTTCAGGGATAAATTCTTATCTAGAGAACTTGACTATTCAGAACTACTTTAATAGACCGAATAGGTGGACTTAATGTTTTTAACAACAAAATGTTCTTATATACACTGGATAATTGTACTGCTTTGTTACATGTATGTAAAAATGCAACAAATTAATATCTACAGATAGCATAGTGTCTCATTGCTTGGTGTAGTATTTGAAACCAATTTTTAAAAAAATGTTCTTTAATTTCCATATGAACTTGTTTCTCTCAAACCTGTCAATAAAATGTCAATTCTATTATTTATATGTAGTGCAATCTCAAATTTAAAGGATACAGTTTTTCACTTTAGTATTGCATAACATGCGTAGATTTTAATTTTTTTCAGAGGTAGTTAAATTCGTGTATTTTTAAATTCCCACATGTTAAAAATAATTACTATACACTTAGAAATGCACAATATCATATTGCTTATTTGATAACCCTAATTAACCTGTCATACGGTCATCAAGCTGTAAGAAGGCCTCTAGACAACCAAAATACATGACACAATATCCAGGCATTTCACTTAGGGGATAATTTTCCCCCTCTTAGTAATGAACTCTTTGGAGTCATAGGTATTGATCTTTATTCCATGACACACTTTCTGTAAAATAAAAACTCTTAAGAAACTGGAATCTTATTAAGAGGAATTGTTTGAAAATGCTACTTTTTGTTCAGCTGTTTAAAATTGTTATTTTTACCTTTTAGTGTCCTCAGCATTGAATCCAAAATTTATAGGGGAGATATGAAAATAAATACTTTATGATACATTGACAGTCTGTTCTACTTGAAATGTAATATGTACATTCTATCTAAATTTAAATTTGTTATTCAGAAAAGTAATGTTGTATTTATTTTTTAACATACATGTTTTAACTTAATCATTATTCAGAATTTTCTAATAGTTCTTAAAATTTCACTTTCATAAGCTAAAAATCATTTGTCATGACTAACTTTCCTCATGGTTGCAAACAGAGCAACTTGCTTCCTCTTTTCAAAGGGCAGGTGGTTCTCTTAAGGAAAGAAAACTTCAGAAGTCTCCTCCCGAGCCCTTGACCTAAATGGCAACAGTTTCCAACAGTAGGGTTAAAAATAAGTACTTTCAAGTGTAATTATTTAACTGTTTATTAAATTTCCAGAATTTTACAAATAACTCATCTTGAAACTTTTCATAAAGCAGTGATATATAGCTTAAAATATGTCCTAACATGAATAATATTGTAGGCCTTTGCTGTAGCCTAACATCATACAATGAAACAAGTTATTTAAAAGTGTGAAATAGGGGCTTCTGGGTGACTCAGTGGGTTAAAGCCTCTGCCTTTAGCTCAGGTCACGATCTCAGGGTCCTGGGATTGAGCCCCTCATCGGGCTCTCTGCTCAGCAGGGAGCCTGCTTCCCCCTCTTTCTCTGCCTGCCTCTCTGCCTACTTGTGATCTCTCTCTCTGTCAAATAAATAAATAAAAATCTTTAAATAAAAAAATAAATGAAAGTGTGAATTAGGTTTGGTGAGTTTAGACTTTGGTTATGTACTAATTTTACTCTACCCATATATTTAGAATAAATGGACTTTAAGAAATAATGTCTTGGGAAGCCTGGGTGGCTCAGTGGATTGCGTGGCTGCCTTTTGCTCAGGTCATGATCCTGGCGTCCTGAGATCAAGTCCCACATCCGGCTCCTTGCTCAGCAGGGAGCCTGCTTCTGCCTCTGCCTGGCATTCTGTCTGCCTGTTCTCTCTCTCTCTCTCTCTCTCGACAAATAAATAGATAAAAAATCTTAAAAAAAAGAGAAATAATGTCTTGCATTATTTATATGTGTATATTTGATTTGTAAATGACAACTATTCAATTGTTTTTTTTTTTAAAGATTTTATTTATTTTTTTGACAGACAGAGATTATAAGTAGACAGGCAGGCAGAGAGAGGAAGGGAAGCAGGCTCCCCACTGAGCAGAGAGCCCGATGTGGGGCTCGATCCCAGGACCCTGGGATCATGACCTGAGCCGGAAGCGGAGACTTTAACCTACTGAGCCACCAGGTGCCCCTTAAAAGATTTTATTTAGAGAGGGAGAGAGAGCTCATGCATGTGGGGGAGCGGTGAGCAGAGGGAGAGAAAGAAGCTTAAGTAGACTCCATGCTATGCATGGAGCCCAAACCAGGCTGGATCTCACAACCCTGAGATCGTGGCCTGAGCTGAAATCAAGAGTTGGATGCTTAACTGACTGAGCTACCTAGGTGCCCGATTCAGTTTTTAATACTTTCTCAATTTTGCTTGTGTTCATTTATTTAATACCTCGATCAGATGAGTATAGTTAAAGTCAACTTTGGGTAGTATATTAGTTTTATATTAATGCATTTATTATCATTTCCATGGTCTGGAGTCTTGGCCTACCTTCACTGGATCCTTTGCTCGGGGTCTCACATTGCTAAAATGAAAATGAGTACTCATATGGTTGTTGACAGAATCGGTTCTTTGAGTTGTGGGACAGAAGTGTCCTTGCTGCCTGTTACAGGGGCTGCCCTCGTAGAGGCTGCATGCTTCCTTGCCACATAGCCATCTCAAAACAAAGCTTTTACTTCCAGTTCAGCTGGAGACTCTCTCATTCCTCCAGACTCTTTTAAAGGTGTCACCTGGTTATGGCAGGTCCACACAGTATAATTTCCCTTTGATTAAGTAAGAGTCAATGGAATAACAACCTTAGTTGTATCTCCAAAATGCTTTCACTTGTACGATCTTGTATTATTTAGAAGCAAGTCACAGATTTCACCTGTACTCAAGGGAAGAGGATTATGAAGGGTGTGGTTACTAGAGGGCAAGAATCATGGAGCCCATTATACAATCCTACCTACCATAGACAAGTTGAATTATTTCTTTTTTTTTTTTTTGAAGATTTTATTTATTTATTTGACAGAGAGAGATCACAAGCAGGCAGAGAGGCAGGGAGAGAGAGAGAGGGAAGCAGGCTCCCTGCTGAGCAGAGAGCCCGATGTGGGGCTTGATCCCAGGACTCTGAGATCATGACCTGAGCCGAAAGCAGCGATTTAACCCACTGAGCCACCCAGGCGCCCAAGTTGAATTATTTCTTAAAACCTATTTATTATTGATCTAGTTATTTATAAAGGTATACTTACTATATTACATGTAAGTAGATAAACATAGAATTACTATAAGTTACTCCGAATAAAAGATGTTTGTAATGTTGGACATTGTTGCTGCCTAATTCATAATTTAGGTTATTCTGAAAATCCTTTTTGTTAAAATAACAACGCATAATTCTACAATGACAGTTTTGATGGTAAAACTTTGTAGAACATTTAAGAATTTGAGTTGTAATTGAGTCAAGTTTCATTTATGTTTTACCTAAATTTAGTACCATTAGGATCATCCACCTTGATTGCAATCTAATGCTGGATGAATTAGATTCCTTACACAAAGAGAATGAGAATATAATGTCTTCTGACTTAGTGAAGAGGAAGAAACCTTAAAATCATTGCCATTGTGTATTAGCTTTAGTATTTAAACTTTTGAAGTACTTTTATATTTATCTCATTTTTTCATATATATGCATACAAAGAAAAAACAGAAGATGGAGAGAGAGTGTGTTGGGTCTTAAGCACTGGGGATAACCTCTCAAATAGAAACAAGATGCTTGCCCTTTTGGAGCATATGTTCTAGCAGGAGAAGAGATAAGTCTGAAAATTAATGAAATATGGGAGCTTACATTAGATATGGAGGAAATGGTTTCACATCAGATAGTAACAAGTGGCACTCTTAGATTTGGTGGTCAGGGAGGTGCTCTGAAGCAGGGAGTCAAACTTATTGCTATCAAACATTAATCTTTCTTCCTGTAGCTCTTTTTGATACTCAAGGAACTGTTTAACTTCACAACTTGTAAAGTATGTTTTGTTTGTGGCATATTTTACGTTTATGCTGTCATAAATTTGTAGTTAAGAAGTCACATATCCAAAATACGACGTTGAGATAATCTGTGTAAAATGGACTTATTTTCTAAATATATTTCAAAAAATAATAATAAAGCAACTGATATAAAAATACTTCTCTTTTTAGGAATGGTGGAAAGCAGCAGACATAATTGGAACAGTTTGGATAAGCAAAGTGATATTCAGAATTTAAATGAAGAGAGAATCTTAGCTTTACAGCTTTGCGGGTGGATAAAGAAAGGAACGGATGTAGACGTAGGGCCATTTTTGAATTCCCTTGTGCAAGAAGGGGAGTGGGAGAGAGCTGCTGCTGTGGCATTGTTCAACTTGGATATTCGACGAGCTATCCAAATCCTGAATGAAGGGGCGTCTTCAGAAAAAGGTATTAGGTTATAGTCAAGGATAATCATAGTTCATAGAATTCTTTGAAGAGAAGACACTGATAACTTTCAAATATTTAGTCAGTATATTTGTGTAAATTCTTTTGAAAGAGAACATATAACTGTATCTATTAAAGTATTAGCCCAATAATGTGTCTAAAGACAAAATGTGTCTTCAATACCATTCTGTATTGAATCTAATATTGTATTAATATTAGATTGTATTCAATCTGTATTGAATCTAATATTACAGTGAATGTTCAAATGCATCTGTTTTAATGCTTTTTCTTTAAAAGACATTCACATTTTTTTAAAAATATATTTTCTTGAAGATAGGACTACTTCAATTTGCAAGCATTCTTATGGCAAATATTTGAGAGTATTTTTACTTCGTCTTTTGGATGGTTATTGGTTGGCTTTTAGGAAACTCTAAATGACACTTTTAGTTAGACTAATACAGAGTTTTATAAAAATCATATTTTGAGCTGCAAAAATGCTTCTACTTGAGTCTGGTGATTTAAACATAGTTTCCATTTGATATTTTTTTAAAAGAAAGAAACAGTGAAATGTAATAAGGTTTTTACTCTGACATTTTTTGCAAGAAAACACTCAGGCAAATGAATTCAATCCAGAAATTCAGGTTTGGTTTTTTTTTCTCATCAGGAATATTTCACTTAAAAATAACTAAGATGTATGTAGCTATTGATTTTTAATGCACCTAGCAAATGATTTCTTGTATTCAGAATACTTAATTCTTACTTGCTGGTTTATTTTGAAACCATTACACTTCTGTTGTACCATACAGAAAAACATGAAATTAACTGTAATGTATTTACTTGCAGTAAAAAAATTGAAAAAGCTAATGTTTTGCCCAGATGGCCTTTTTTCTTTCACTTTTGCTCTAATGTAAGTCTTCCCCACTTGAGAATATAATAAAAGATAACGTGGTGATGAAAAAAGAGTTTGATATTTAAAGCCATTTCTAATTATAATTTTGCTACGACCTGGGGACATGATACTTCCCTGTCATGTATACCTGGAAAATTCAGTGTTAGATTTGAACACCTATACTATCAGTAGGGGAAAACTATCTTTCCAGTGATTTCAATAACTTTAAGGATTAAAGAGAAGATTTCCCTGAATCCAGTGTTCCTTCCACTTGGACATAAATTGTTTTGAGCAGGAATTGGGAAGATACTGTTTTGTGGTGGTGGTGGTGGTTGTTAATCTTACAGACTTTAGTTCAATTTAATAGAATAAGCAGAGGAAGCAAGCACAAAGCAACTTGGGCCTTGTGTTTATAGAAATGAAGAACAAGGCTATTTAATAACGAAGTGGGAGATGCTGTTTTTATTTGGGAAAGAAAGAAAATGATTAGGATCCAGGAACAGAATAAGAAAACTGTTATAATAAATGTACAAAATACTAAAGAGTAAAACTTAAAAGTGAAATTAGTTTTTTCTTGAAGTGAACTTATGTTAGGAGGCTAGCCAGTCCATAGGGCTGTCAGGTTAGCACGTTATCAGTGACTATATAAACTGCTAAGAACCAATGTTTAAAAACTATTGATTTTTTTAAAAAAAACTATTAATAACAAGTATTGATAATACTTAGTTGCAAATGTGTCCAAATACAATTCTCTGGTAATGCTGATAGTTAATTTTTTCCTAGAAAAATTAGAAGTGTTAAACTATTAAAAGAATGCTGATATACTGGTTTTCAGAACATATACTTAAGTATGAGCATTATATACTTAGGAATAGGAAAACAAAATAATTTTGAAAGTTATAGCACTGGAGTACTGTATTATTTACTGCCGTTGCTTTGAAATATGTCAACATAAATGAACTTAATAAGGCTGACAGTAATTCTGGTGGTATGGCTTCACTTCTCTTCATTTAAGCCCTAAACAGTAACACTGTATAGGAACTGCCTGGAATGAGAACTTGAAAATTTAAAGATGTGCTTGTCTTGCACAGGGTTAGCAATATGGACAAAAGTTTCATAAGAATGGAAATTTTTGCTTGTGGTCCTTGCCAAATTTTCCAATCTGGATCAAAACCCTTAATTCTAGTGCGCTTATTTTTCTGTAGGTAAATGTCACCCTCTGATCTTTGTTTATGGTTTAGAACTGGAAGAGGAGGTGCTGAGCTTTTGCTCACTTTGACTAGCTGACTGTTTTTAATGTGCAGGTGATCTGAATCTCAATGTTGTGGCAATGGCTTTATCGGGATATACAGATGAGAAAAACTCCCTTTGGAGAGAAATGTGCAGCACTCTACGACTACAATTAAATAACCCATATCTGTGTGTCATGTTTGCATTTCTGACAAGTGAGACAGGATCTTATGATGGAGTATTGGTAAGCTAATTTCTGTTTGAGAAGACTCCTTTTAAGTTAGGAGTTTTTACCTAACCTTGTTAAAATTTTCAAGTGTCTGTTGCATAAAATATTGTTATATTTTTATGTATTTTGCATTAAAAGAAGGTATCTTAAGTATTTTTGAGCAGCTCTTCTTGAATGTCATTTTACAGTTAGCTGATAATAAACTTGATTTTTTAAATAGTTTGAACAATATAATTTACAGATATAAACAGCATAGGATTTATCCTTTAGCTTAAGAGCAGCTCTAGAATTCTACAACTATATAAGCATAAGTTTTATATTGAACTGTAATTTTTTAAAAGTAAATATTTGGATTTTAGTTAAGTAAACAAATACATGATCAGTTATGATCAGAATGACTATATATTTTGTCCAAGTTAGTACTTGTATTCTCAGACATGTACCAGTTTGGAAGATGTATGATCATGCTACTTACAGTGAACTATTTCATTTTTTTTTTTCATTTGGTCTTTCATTGCTTTATCTCTCCTGCTTTAACTGCCTGTAAGCACATCACCAGATAGGTTCTTTATCACAAAGTGGGGTAAGGAAGAATAAAATGAGATGTAAGTTTCAGTTACTGGGTTTTAAGCTTCAACTTAAAGTTGTAGTACTACAACTTTCTTTGCATTGTTGGAACTCTTTCTACCACTGAGAATAGCTTTCTTTCTTTTTTTTTTTTAAAGATTTTATTTATTTATTTGAGAGAGAGACAGTGAGAGAGAGCATGAGAGGGGAGAAAGTCAGAGGGAGAAGCAGACTTTCCAAGGAGCAGGGAGCCCAATGTGGGACTCGATCCCAGGACTCGGGATCATGACCTGAGCTGAAGGCAGTCACTTAACCAACTGAGCCACCCAGGCGCCCCTGAGAAGAGCTTTCTAACATGAAATTTATTTGTGTTTGCCATTATAGCACTTAATATAAAAGACACATTGCTTGAATAATGGATTTAAGTGTCAGTCCCTAAGAATTTATAAAAAATGTATTTTATTGAGATATCTTAATGAAGATTTTAATAAATGTTATTAAGTGTCCATTTTAACAATTCCTTAGTTTGTTTATTTTGTCTTTTAGTAAATGAACTATTGAACTTTCTAACCGCTTCAAATTAATATCCAAGAGTATGTTGTGTTTTTGTTTTTACTGTTAATTACTCTTTTGTTAAATGGAAGACTTTAAGTGTTGCATTTTGAAGGAATAAAATATTATTTTCAGGAAGTAGTAAAGTATGGCGAAGACTAGAAAAAGAAGTGGATTGTTCAAATTTTAAATTGATAGAGAAGTATTCTTTAAATATTAAATTTCTGCATTTTAAATTAAATGACCTACTATAAATACCCTCATTTTCTTATATCTAAATTTGGATTATTGGGTAAAGTATATCTTACCTTGAGTAGGAAGTTCATATTTTTAAACTGCCTGAGAGTGTATCTAATTATACGTTATGTAAATAATTATAATTAACATATCCTTTGTTAAAAATTGTTAAGTTGTAGTAATCTAATGAAAAGTACCCATTTGGGAAATCAGAAGTTTGAAGGTCTGAGTCCTTGCTCCAGTTTAGTTACTTCAGCTGGCTAGTTAACTTTTTTGGGTTTTAGTTTTCTGAGCTGTATTTTTACAGCTATTATTTCTAATATTTTCTATACAGCTAATATTTTCTAAGCTAATACTTATAACCCTTTCCCCATCAAAATAGTAACACCTCTGCCTGAACCTAAAGAGTTAAATCTAATTTGTACCAAACATGTTTCCTCTTAAGGGCAGAACCATATTTTGTAATTGAGAAAACATGCTAGGATATTTACTAACTGAAGTGATCTTACATTCTAAGTAGGGAGACTATATTTCATAGAATGACTTCAATGGAAATACGATCTTTTTTCCACCTTAAGACTGTAGATTACTTACCACAAAATTAATTACTTTTCTACATTTCTTAGAAATTCAAAATACTGTTTTACAATATTGAAAGGTCTACAAAAATTTAATCACAATACCTCTGAAAATTTTGTTGCAAACCACCTATATAACTGTATTTTACTGTGGCCACAAAAGTTTTGTCTATAAGGGTATATTTTAAGACTTAAACTTTCCATTTAGAGATATGTGTTGACAGTTTTTCCAAATTCTGTATTGGTATGTTCACAGTGGTATATTTACTGATAATTCACAGATTTCTTAGATTTGCTGATTAACTTAGCATCCCAGAAAAGATTTTCTCAGTTTCCTCACAATTAATTTCTGTGATGGAAGGATTTCATGACATCTAAATCTGTTGATACATAAATACATAAATCACTGCTTATATTTTAATGTTGCAGTTACATAAGACTGAACTGGAGTGTTTTTAAACTGAATTGGTCAGTATTTAAGATGTAGATTTTTACTTTGCAAGAATAACCTGAGCACTGAGTTTTTAGAGGGATACATTTAGAGGGATACATTTAGAGGGATACATCTTAGGCAACCAGTGGCTCTGCCAGTATATACACAATAATGTTACTAATACTTTTGAAAATAAAATTGTGTATTAAGTATGTAAAATAGTATGCAAGAATTTAAAACTCATAGCATCTACAAGTAATTTCTTGCTCTTCTTTTCAGTATGAAAATAAAGTTGCCGTACGTGACAGAGTGGCATTTGCTTGTAAATTCCTTAGTGATAGTCAGGTAAAAACTAATTTAATTTTGTATTTGAAGTAATTAATAGTTCCTCTTACTTGATTAAGAAACTAACTTTATGTACAAATATGTATGTGTAACATTTATATCTAAATTCTTCTTAAAAAGTAAAGTAATTGTTAGATCAAGGTACTGTAGACTTGTGTATCATAACCAGAATTATTTGTTTAAGAATCCTGACTTAATATTTTAGTTTATTTCTGTTTGTGGTGTATAGATAAAGGCATGGAACTCACGTCTTTGCAATGCTATAAAAGAATTCCTTCATTTCTTAATTCAGTAAAAGTATTGAATGCATATTCTGTGTGTATAGTGAGAAAGGAATGCCCAGGAACAACCAGTAATACAAGGTGCTAAGTGCTGTAATAATGAGGAAGTGTGGGGGAACACTGAGGACTCTTGGCTAGAGGTTGGGGTCCGATGAAGTCAGAGACCTTACCAAGAAGTGATTGTTTTTGATAATCTTCAAGTTCCCATTCATCTCAGATTTTGTGATTCTTTTAATAGCAAGAACTTTGCGAATACTGAGGGACAGTTCTCTTTAAATAATCACCCTCTATACTTATTTTATAGAATAATAAAACATAATAAATGCCTTTTTAAAAAAATTTTTAAATAATCACAGATACTGCATTGTAATTTATGATAGATACAGACTTCTTAAGAGATCTTTTCTGCAAGGGCTGTGTTTTAAAATGTTTTCTATAAAAATGAAATTATTCCTAAAGTATACATTTTGAAGCACAGAGTATATAGTGAAACAGTTTGCTTCAGAAAAATCACTTTGAATTTTCCAGTTAAATAGATATATTGAAAAGTTGACCAATGAAATGAAAGAGGCTGGAAATTTGGAAGGAATACTGCTTACAGGCCTTACTAAAGATGGAGTGGACTTAATGGAGAGTTATGTCGATAGAACTGGAGATGTCCAAACAGCAAGTTACTGCATGTTGCAGGTTAGTGCAGTGTGGCAGCAGCTTAAAGAAAAACAGTGGTTAACCATCTTCCTTCATTGAGTGGGTATGCCTTTTGCTTCCTTAGGATCTCTAGAAAGTATTTAATTTAATTTTTTTAATTTAAATTTTAGGTAATTAACATACAGTGCAATATTGTTTTCTAGGGCAGAATTCAGTGATTCATCACTTACATACGACACCCAGTGCTCATCATAACAAGTGCCCTCCTTAATACCTATCCCCCACCCACCTCCCTCCATCAACCCTCATTTCTCTACCTTTAAGAGTCTCTTACAGCTTGTTTCCCTCTCTCCTTTTTTTCTTTTCTCCATTCCCACTTGTTCATCTGTTTTCTTTCATAAATTCCCCATATAAGTGAGATCATATGGCATTTGTCTTTCTCTGGCTGACTTATTTCACTCTCTAGCTACATCCTTGTCATGGCAAGTGACACAATTTCATTCTTTCGATGGTTGAGTTAATGTTCCATTGTAAAGACCACATCTTCATTCATCAGTCGATGGACATTTGGGCTCTCTTCCATAGCTGAGCCATTGTGGAATTGCTGCTATAGACATTGGGGTGCATGTGTCCCTTTGAATCTGTATTTTTGTATTCTTTGGGTAAATACCTAGAAGTGCAATTGCTGAATCATAAGGTAGTTCTATTTTTAACTTTCAGAGGAACCTCCATACTGTTCTCCAGAGTGGTTGTATCAGTTTGTGTTCCACCAGCAGTGCAAGAGAGTTCCCCTTTCTCCTCATCCTCACTAACACCTCTGATTTCTCCTGTTAATTTTAGCCATCCTGACAAGTATGAGATGGTATTTCATTGTGGTTTTGATTTGTATTTATGTGATGCTGAGTGACGTTGAGCATCTTTTCGTGGGTCTTTTAGCCATTTGGATTTTTTTTTTTTTTTTTTTGAAAAGTGTCTATTCATGTTTTCTGCCTATTTCTTAACTGGATTATTTGTTTTTTTGGGGATCGAGTTTGTTAAGTTCTTTTTTTTTTAAATTAAGATTTTATTTATTTGACAGACAGAGATCACAGTTAGGCAGAGAGAGAGAGAAGAAGGGAAGCAGGCTCCCTGCTGAGCAGAGAGAGCCTGATGTGGGGCTTGATCCCAGCACCTTGGGATCCTGACCTGAGCCACAGGCAGAGGTTTTAACCCACTGAGCCACCGAGGTGCCCCGAGTTTGTTAAGTTCTTTGTAGATTTTGGATACCAACCTTTTATCTGATAAGGCATTTGCAAATAGCTTCTCCCATTCTGTAGGCTGCCTTTTAGTTTTGTTGATTGTTTCATTTGCTGTGCAGAAACTTTTTATCTTGATGAAGTCCCAGTGTATTTTTGGTTTTGTTTCCCTTGCCTCAGGAGACATGTCTGGTAAGAAGTTGCTGTCGCTGAGGTCAGAGGTTTCTGCCTGTGTTTTCCTTTGATGGTTTCCTGCCTTACATTTAGGTCTTTTATCCATTTTGAATTGTTTTTTGTGTATCGTATAAGAAAGTTATCCAGTTTCATTCTTTTCTATATTGCTATCCAGACACGATTTGTTAAAGAAATTGTCTTTTTCCCATTGGATATTCTTTCCCGCTTTATTGAAGATTAGTTGACCATATAATTGTGGGTTCAATTTTGGATTTTCTTTTCTGTTCCATTGATCTATGTGTCTGTTTTTGTGCCAGTACCATACTGTCTTGATGATTATCGCTTTGTAATATAGTTTGAAATCTAGAATCGTAATGCTTCCAGTTTTGTTTTTCTTTTTCAGAATTGTTTTGTCTATTAAGAGTCTTTTGTGGTTCCATACAAATTTTAGGATTGTCTGTTCTAGCTCTGTGAAAAATGTTGATGGTATTTTGATAGGGAATGCATTAAATGTGTAGATTGCTTTGGATTAGAAAGCATTTAACTTCAACCTTATCAGTTGAGCTGTAGCAGACTTCTACATTCTCTTACTGTCCATCAGCCTCCTGCACGGGTTATCCAGTTTTTCCTTTCATTTTGGGAATTGTTATTTTAAACTTATATAAAGTTCAAACAGAGCAGAGGAACCTCTCTCTAATTTGCCCAGTTCACAAAACTTTACCTTCTACAAAAGAGATTACCTTTCCCTGATCTGAACTAAGTCTCGCTTGAAGTGCAGAAAGCAAGTTATACCACAATTCTCTTCACTCTCATTTTCCCTTTTTCTGAATTGGGGTAACCAGTTCATCAATTTACTCTTAGTTCTTACTGTCCAGCAGTTAAGAAGAGATTTCTGTCAAAGGTTCCCTTCTTTATTTTTGATAGAAATATGGTGAAAATTTAGAACATTTCCCTGAGATTTCCTATAGCCTTCCAGCTAATCTTATCCTTTCATGGTATCCTTTTTCCTATCCCCTTCCTTTCAGACACTTAATAGCATGCTCTGTACTGGGTAAACGTAGTAAAATGCCCCCTCCAACCCTGCCTTCTTATGAATAAATATAGATCCTGACCTATGAGCCACAGTATAAACCTAGCAACTTACCAGGCCACTGCCCATTCTATAATAAAGTATATAATTTTTTTCTTACTGAAATGAGTTTGCATCTATTAAATCAAACTGTGGATATGTGGCTACAGAGTGCAAATAGCCTTATATTGTTTATGGAGAGAAGTCAGCTATTATAATTATTGTCTCCCTATGTAATGTTTCATTTTCCCTTCGGCTGCTTTTGATTTTCAGCAGTTTACCCTCAATGCCTAGTTGTACGTCTTTCTGCCCTGTATGTGGTTCACAGAGCTTCTTGGATCTGCAAGTCAGTGTTTTTCATTAGTTTTGCAAAGTTTGGGTGTATTATTTCTTTATATATGTATTTTCTGTTTCAATCTCATTCTCTTCTCTTTTTTGGGCTCATATTATGTATATATTAAACCATTTCATAGTGTTCATAGATATCTGAGGCTTTGTTCATTTTCTTTCCATCCTTTTTTCCTCACTTCTTCAAATTGGTTAAATGCTGTTGATTTGTTCATTGACTCTTATGTCATATGACGTTAAGTTTTTCAGCACATTCTTTTTTTTTTTTTAAGAGTTTATTTATTTATTTGACAGACAGAGATCACAGGTAGCAGAGAGTGAGAGGGAAGCAGGCTCCCTGCTGAGCAGAGAACTGGATGTGGGGCTCAATCCCAGGACCCTGAGATCATGACCTGAGCCAAAGGCAGAGAGAGGCTTTAACCCACTGAGCCACCCATGTGCCCCTCAGCACATTCTTAATTTCAGCTCTTGTATAATTTAGTGTTAGAATCTGTTTTTTTTTAATAGTTTACATTTTTCACTCCGATCCCTATGTGCACACTAATTGAGCATATGTCAATAGCTGCATTCAGGATTTTACCTGCTAACTCTAACATGGGCTATTTTAGGCTTAGTTTCTGTTGACTGCCTTTTTTCCTTGACTTTCAACTATATTTACCTGCTTGTGTCTCATAGTTTTTCATTTGAATATTGGATGTTATGTATAGTACATTATAGAGATCTGGGTTCTTTTACCTTTTTCTGAAGAATGTTGATTAATGCTTTTGGAGTTCAGTTACTTGCTGCTCACTTTGGTCTTAAAGTTTTGTTACTGTGGATCTATGGGCAGCTCAAGTTATTTCCCAAGCCTTTCCAATCTTAATCTCTGAACTGTTTTCCTCTGTAGATTTTGTTGCAGCTTAATTTTAGGTTTATTGATTTATATAGATCTAGAGAAGATTTATCAAATATGAATTGTCCAAATTCTTTCTGAGTTTATCCTTACTGCCATGGAAGGAGAAAGAGTGGGGTATGAAGATTTCTCCCTTTTTCTGTGAATTTTCTTTTTTATTTTATTTTATTTTTTAAAGATTTTATTTATTTGACAGAGATCACAAGTAGGCAGAGAGAGAGAGGAAGGGAAGCAGGCTCCCCATTGAGCAGAGAGCCCAATGCGGGGCTCAATCCCAGGACCCTGAGATCATGACCTGAGCCGAAGACAGAGGCTTTAATCCACTGAGCCACCCAGGCACCCTGAATTTTCTTTTTAAACTAGGAGTTATATTCTACTTCAGTGCTTAGTTCTGGCTAGTTGGTCATTATCAGAACTAGGAGGATGTTTACTTTTTTTTTTTTTTTTTTAAGATTTTGTTTATTTATTTGACAGAGAGAGATCACAAGTAGGCAGAGAGGCAGGCAGAGAGAGTGAGAGGGAAGCAGGCTCCCTTCAGAGCAGAGAGCCGGACGTGGGACTGGATCCCAGGACCCTGAGATCATGACCCGAGCCGAAGGCAGCGGCTTAAACCACTGAGCCACCCAGGCGCCCCGGATGTTTACTTTTTTAAGGGGTGAAATTATCAGCTATGAGTTTTCCACATGTTCTTTTAGCTGGATTTACCTCTGATAACAGAAATGAATACCTAATTAATAGGGGAAAGATAAGCTCCTTCTGTTTTGATAGAATGTCTAAAGATAGATTGTCTGTTAGCTATTACAGGTTTCTTCCCTTTTTCCGTAAGTGATATACATTAAGTTCTCTCTAACATTTTACCTTTCTGTCTGGTACCCCAAAACTGGGCTTCAGATTGATGCCCGTGGCATCATTGGGAGTTGAGACTTTCTCTACTTTCTTTATCATGTGAACTTAAGGAAGATATCTTGGACAGGGCTAAAAGCATTCTATGAAAACCCAAAGCAAGTGCAGGTGAAATGTGAAATGTCACAGCTGCCAGGGAAAATACACCTCTAGGAAGAGCCTTACTGGCAAGAAATTGAAGTTCTTATTGAGAAGAAATCTAAAGTAAGCTTAAGGTAAAGAAATTGTTGCTTTTCATTATGGCCTGGGATAGAAAAATGAAAGAAGATTTTTGGTTTGGTTTTGGGGTTGTTTTTTGCTTTTGTTTTTGTTTTAATTTTTAAAGTAATAAATATATGTTTTAATTGAGGGCAAAAGAGAGGATAAACAGGTTTAACTTTCAGATAAATATGTGTACAAAAGGAGCATCTCCATGCACAGTACATGCTAGATACAAAGGATGAGGTTCAGTATTATTTTAAATGTGATGAAGTAATTTTGGTATGCATTTGGATTAAATAGTAACCAGATTTTATGAATGCAGGGGTTTTAATTTTGGGGACAAAGTATTCACATCACTTTTTGTTGTATTCAAGTAGGAAAGTGAATTGTTTACTCTTGGGTCCTTAATTTAAATAAGGGATAGAGAATTACACTTTCCTGGCCAGGATTAATGATAATGTATATAGTACGTACTTATGTCATTAGTAGAGGCCAGCTTAAAGAAATTAAAGAAGTTTCCGTCAATTATTTTATCTTTACCCTCATTATTTTATCTTTTTATCCTCATTATTTTGTCTTTACCCTCATCAGCTTTTGGCAAAAAGGGAGCCTATTTCTTCTGTGTGACTCATACTCATATGTTACTTGGACTTGTGTGGCTTAGCCAGAAAAATTTTAGACAACTGTATTAACTCATATTTTCTTTTTTAGGGTTCTCCTTTAGATGTTCTTAAAGATGAAAGAGTTCAGTACTGGATTGAGAATTATAGAAATCTTTTAGATGCCTGGAGGTTTTGGCACAAACGAGCTGAGTTTGATATTCATAGGAGTAAGTTGGATCCCAGTTCTAAGCCTTTAGCACAGGTAAGTAAGTACATTATTTTGGGGAGAATCAAATTGTAACATATGCTTAATGTAGCTCAAAGAGAAGTGTTCACAGCATGTGATATTGGGTAAATTTAGAGCTCAATTTAATAAATTATTATTAGCTCATCCTTTTGGTTATGAGTAGCTATTAATGCTTTATTTATCCCAGACGTCACTCCATCCTTGACCATCTTGTTTTTTCGGTCCTGCCACTTCCTAACGATCAGCTCAGTGGCTTGTGCTTGAGTCTGAGCTAGAGCAAACAACAGCAGGCCTAGAGGGTCTTCGGCAAACCTAAATCAATCCTAGAGTTCTTTTCTAGTTTATTCCAAGCCCTTTCCAAATCCCAACTATTATACTGTCTTATAAATTCCATTTATATATTAAATTTTTCTGCATTATTTAGGTGTAATAAGGCAGGATTTGGCTTTTTTTCTCTATTGTCTAATTTAATATGGAAATTGTTTTACTATTTTAAAAAACATGAGCTCAGTTATCACATGAAACACAACATGAGATCACTGTATCTAAATTTGGACGTTAAATACTGAGTATATCCTCAATGTGAGCACTGGATGGTGCTGTTTTCTTGTTTTAGAAAGTTGAGGAATTAGTGATTATTTTAAAACAACCTGAGTTTTCGTAAAATAGCGTTACATGATAATATTTGTTATTAATCTGTATGTGTTTAAGAGCCCAGGAATTAATATAAAAGCAAAATGAACATTTTATATTACTATTATTCTAAAATTTTAGCTGTTTGACATTATAGGGTCCTTAACTCCTTTTTGTCTTAGGAAATGAATGCTTGCTTTATAAGAAAATTTGGTCGAGGAGATATAATCATTGAACTTTGGATCAGAACTTACACTGGGTTATTTTGTAATATTCCAATGTGAATTCTGAAGTCTTTGTTATTTCTAAAATGTTGTTATCTAATGTTTCCAAGTTTTTCTGCAGATGTCAGTGGTGTTAGAAAGGATATAACTAAACAAAGGTAACAGAGAAGAAGTACTCAATGTCACTGCTAAGTGGAAATCCTAGATGAAAGCTAGTCAAATTTAGCAGATAACAAATTATTTTATAATATAAAGTAAACCTTAAAAATTATTTAAGAATAGTTTGTTAGGATCAGACTTTGAATTTTATTTATAAAGTTTGCGTTATTCTTACTCCTCCTTTTATTCGTTGTATAGGTGTTTGTGAGTTGCAATTTTTGTGGCAAGTCGATCTCCTACAGCTGTTCAACTGTGCCTCATCAGGGCAGAGGTTTTAGTCAGTATGGTGTCAGTGGGTCACCAACAAAATCTAAAGTCACAAGTTGCCCTGGCTGTCGAAAACCCCTTCCTCGATGTGCACTTTGCCTCATTAATATGGGAACACCTGTTTCTAGCTGTCCCGGTATGACATAATTCTATAATATATTTTCTGGGCTGAAATTGTTTCTACATAACTGATTTAATGTTGTCAATAGAAGACTTACAAGGTTGGATTTATATTATTTCTAGGAATAAGCCACTTTGCTGGCTCAGAGATTTTGTATTTCCTGAATTTGTAAAAATCTATACATTAAAAGTAAAATCTGTATTCATGATATCACAAGTAACCTCACAATGATAGTCCATTTAAAGTTTGTGAAAAGATCTTAAATATGAAGTAATCCTATACTACACTATTTTCTTACCACTTTTTCTAAGAGGAGATCCCTCAGATTTTTTGTTTAAAAGTCAATGCACCCTCATTTATTAACAAATACCTTGTACGCATAAGGACCTTTTGGTTCTCAAAGCACTTTCATATCCTTTTTTTTTTTTTTTAAGATTTTATTTATTTATTTGACTGACAGAGATCACAAGTAGATAGAGAGGCAGGCAGAGAGAGAGGAAGGGAAGCAGGCTCCCTGCTGAGCAGAGAGCCCAATGAGGGGCTAGAGCCAAATGAGGGGCTCGATCCCAGGACCCCGGGATCATGACCTGAGCCGAAGGCCATCCTGAGCCATCTGAGCCATCCAGGTGCCCCCATATTCTCTTTTTTAATCTTCAAAATCTACCTGTGAATATGTAGAGAAAGTGTAAGTCTAGAAATCACATCCCTTTACTTTCAAGTTTTGGTGATGCTTTTGCTATATTTGTCAGTTATGTAGTGAATATGTGTATTTTTTTAATGGTTAGAAGTATTATGATTATTGTTTACTGCTTATGGTACATATAGAAAAAAAATTCTGAGAACAGTAGATAGTTGAATATAATGTATCCAGTGGCTAGAAATAGTTATTTATTTAACTTGAAAATTACACTGTGGCAGAAATTTTAATTGAAAACATTTAAGAATTTAGCATACTGGTATAATCAAGAACTGGATATGGTGTGAGAATGCCTATTGTATTAGTTCTAGCTCTGTGACATTCAGTCTGTAACACTGAGTTACTTTAGCCCTCGTTTATATAAGGTGTTAGAGGGAGATTCTTTTTAATTATGAAATTTTGTAATTCTGTTCTGCAGTTGGTTCATATCAATAGTTTGTTTTATATTAACATCTGTGAAGGAGGTTTGCTGGTATCATTGGATACCTGAATAATTACACCTGAATATTTGTTATATAATATATATTATACACTATAATATAATACTGTATTATGTATTATATATAATTATATAATTACACCTGAATAATTATTTTTCAAGTTTGATGCCCTTTTTTAACAAAGGCAATTTGTAATGTTTTCAAATTTATATATTAGTTTTCATTTAAATTTTAATCAAGGATTTTCATTTGTATTTTATATATTGTTATATATATTATATATATATTATATATTGTATATAATATATATATTATATATTGTTGATCACTTTTATGGTCCTGATACTAGTAAATAGAAAATAATTTGGAATAAAAATCCTCTACAGGAAAAGAACAAGACAAAATATTGCATAAATAAGTCATATATGAACTGGGGTACATAAAAATTGTTGGATTCAATACATCTTTCAGACCATAAGCCCCAGGAAGCTATAGTGGCATGAGTACTATTCTTTCTGTGCTAGATATTAACTTTTCAATCTTTTTTATTTTTGAAATAGGTTAAAAAAAAGAAAATCAGTTTTCTAAAATTTGAAGGAAAAGCAAAGCATTTCAACCTCTCTGTTATAGAGACTGTTAATGAATGAATATTCAATACTCAGGTTTATAAAGTTAACATTTTTTCATATTTGCTTCAGAAATTTGCTTCAGTAATAATTTTTTGTGTATATGAATGCTTATTAAGATAAGACTGAAATGCTGAGATAAATCAAAGATCCTTGTGAAGCTTATAGTATAAAATGAGCATGGATAAAATAAGAAATGATATGTTTAAGAAAATAAATAGTGGTCTGGAATCCCTTAACCTGCCATTCCAAAATCTCTAAAAAGATCTGAAAATCCTATGATCAAAAACAAACAAAAAACCTGTTCAGAATTGACATGAGGCTATTAAGGCCTTTGATTACAGAATGCTGCCTCAGACTTTCCTGGAATTGCCGTGTTTGCTCATTATTTCTCTAAAATCCCAAACATTCTGTATTCTGAAACATGTTTAGCTCCCTGAGGTGAATAAGGAACATTGTATAAAAAAAGTAGCAGGAAACTTGAAAGAGGGAAACATTACTTCTTTTTGAAGGATATCTGGAAAACTTCAGAAAGAAGATGCTGTTTAAGCAGGTCCTTTAAAAAAGTTTGGGAGTGAAGATTTTAGAGAAGCCTTTCTAGGTGTGGACAGGAATGAAAGGCATGAACTAGGGTAGAGATTGGTGAATGTAAGTACAGAGAGTATATGGGAACTAACAGGTGCATCTGTGTGACAAGGGCCTAGGAAAGTAAATCAAGAAATAAATTTGCTAGGAAAATTAGGGAAACAATGTATAATCTTTAAAGGATTGCTGAGCTGAGTTAATTGTGAAATACAGTTACCCTTGAATAACATGAGGGTTAGTGGCACCAACCTCTGAATAGTCAAAAATCTAGGTATAAGTCTTGACTCCTCCAAAATTTAACTACTACTAGTTTGCTGTTTACTGGAAGCCTTACTAATAACATAAACAGTTGATTAACATGTATTGTATACTTTGTGTATTTATATACTGTATTCTTATGGTAAAGTAAGCTAGGAAAAATAAAATGTTAAGAAAATCATAAGGAAAAGAAAATATATTTACAGTACCATACTGCAGAAAATCCACACGCAAGCAGATCCACACAGTTCAAACTCATTTTTCAACGGTTAGCTGTAATAAATGTATTCTTTTTTAATATATAAAATCAGAAGGTTCTGAGTTCCAAAATAAGACAGGACCTAATAGAAATAAAATGCTAGCTTGAAGCAGTTTAAAGATTGGGGTGTACAAACCCCCCTGATTCTTTGTCTGCAGTTAGAGATGTCATCCATCCATCATGGTTCATGATCCAAATGGCCAGGATTTCCATAAGCTTATTTAACTGAGGGTTGCATATTTTTATACTCAATTGTGCTTTAAAGATTGGAATTCTATTGAAAATAATGTTTATAATTATTGTTTGTAATTATTTATAAATAATTATAACTATGATGTTTGTTATAAATATTTAGCATTTTAAATCTTTGTTCGTTTTTGTTTTTTTAAAGATTTTATTTATTTATGAGAGAGAGAGGATGAGAGAGAGCATGAGAGGGGAGAGGTCAGTGGGAGAAGCAATCTCCCTGCTGAGCAGGGAGCTGGATGTGGAACTCAATCCCAGGACTCTGGGGTCATGACCTGAGCCGAAGGCAGTTGCTTAACCAACTGAGCCACCCAGGCGCCCAACAGATTTAGCATTTTATACATTATTTATTCAACAAGTATCTAACACCTATTGTTCTAAGTACCAGGAATGTTACAGTGAACCAAAAAAGACAAAAATCCCTGCCCTTATAGAGCTTAATATAAAGGAGTGATGCCTTTTTTAGAGTTAGATAATGTACTGGTTTCCTTCTTACTTGTAGTAGTAGTAGTAGTAGTAGTAGTAGCAGTAATAGTAGTAGTAGTATAGTAGTAGGTAATGACTACATGAAACCCTAGTTTCTTCAACTGTTCTATAGCACTTACCTTTGTAATTCAGTATGAATCTTTTAAAAGTTAAAACTATCTAAAATTTAAAAAATGAAAGTTAAAACTATTTAATCTTTTTTGAGTATAGTTGACACACAATGTTTCATAAGTTTGAGGTGTACATCTTAGTAATTTGACAAGTTGATACACTGTGCCTTTTTCACCACAAGTGTACCTACCATTTGTCCTATTACATCACTATTATAGTATCATTGACTGTATTCCTTATGCTCTGCTTTTTGTTACTTACTCATTCCATAATTGGAGGCCTGTATTTCCCTCTCCCCTTAACCCATTTTGCTTAACCCCCAACATCTTTCCTCTGCCAACCATCAATCACTTTGTTCTTTGTATTTATGGGTCTGATCTGCTTTTTGTCTATTTTTTTTATTCCATTTACGTATGGAATTGTATGGTATTTGTCCTTTTTAGTCTGACTAATTTCATTTAGCATGATACCCTCTAGGTCCATTCATGTTGTCTCAAATGACACGATGTCATCCTTTTTATGGCTTTGTAATATTACTTGTATATGTATACCACATTTTCCTTATCCATTTGTCTATTGATGAAGACTTAGGTTGCTTCCATGTCGTGGCTATTGTAAATAATGCTGCAATAAACATAGGGGTGCATATACCTTTTTGAGTTAGTGTTTTCATTTTCTCTGAGTAAATACCCAATATTGGAATTAATGAATCATATAGTAATTCTGTTTTTAATTTCTTGAGGAACCTTCATACTGTTTTCCACAGTGGCTGCTCTGTTTGCATTCCCCACACTTCATAAGAGTTCCTTTTTCTCCATATCCTTGCCAACACGTGTTGTTTCTTATCTTTTTGATTCTACCCATCTCACAGGGGTCAGGTGATATCTCATTATGGTTTTGACTTGTATTTTCGTGATGATTAGTGATGTATATCTTTTCGTGTGTATGTCTTTAGAAAAACATCTCAGATTCTCTGTCCATTTTTTAATAGGATTGTGTGTTTTCTTGTGTTGAGTTATGTAAGTTCTTTATATAATATTTTGGTTATTAACTCCCTATCAGATATATCATTTGCTAAAGCTCCTTGGTCTTTAAAAAGCCTTTTTCATGTGGCAGTGAGGTAGACCTTAATATTTTCAGCTTCATCAGAGAAACATAAGGAGTAAACTGTCCTGGATCCAGTCTGTTTTCCGTGTGTTAGAAGTTTAAAAAACAAAGTGAAACTCACTTAATGAGTTCTATACAATATAAAATAGTTCATCTTTAAAAGGTCTATTTTCTTTCTGTTTGTTTTCTTCCTCTTCCCTTTCATTGTGAATCATTTTTATGAAGTTTTTGTAAGAATTTCAGTGTATTTACATCTTAACCACCTATACATATTATATCTTCAATCACCCATAAATCCTTTACTATCATTAGCAAAAACAGATGGGTATTTTTAAAAAAACTGTTTGTAAGACTATCTTTGTAGTCTTAAATTATGACCAGGAATGGTCTAGGTAAAATTTTGAACACAGCATCATGTGTTAATAGGTATACAATTGCTTAATTAAACTTAATATTTTTACTTAACTCATTTTTCTATTCCTGTCCCTAATTATATATGATCTTAAAATATTTTAATTTGATCTGTTTTAGAACAAAAGAAAACATTAAGATAGCCACAATTAATAGAATGAGCATTTTTTGAGCACTAAAAGTTATGTAAATATATATGTGAAGATACACACATATAAACATGAATGTGTAATAATACATTTTTCTTTAACTTTTTGGTTAACTGTAATACAGATAGGAAAAATATATCAGGTACTATGATAAATCAAACATCAATGAAGCCTCTGTCCTGGTTAAGATAACATTGACTGTACCAGTGCCTTTTCTCATTATTCCCTGCCTACTACTACCTCTTTCCTCTTTCCCAGAGGTAATTACTGCTCTAAGTTGTGTGTTATTTGGTTCCTTGATTATCTGTATAGTTCTATCACATATTTAGTTTTGTCTGTGTTTTAAGTTTCATATGAATGAATCTTACAGAATATATCCTTTGGCTTACTTTATTTTGTTCAACATTGATTTTGGGTTCTTTTAATGATGCTGATGAATGTAGCTGTAGTTTATTCATATTTCATTAGTATTTGGTATCCCTCCCTTTTAAAAGATTTTATTTATTTATTCATTTGACAGACACGGAGAGAGGGAACACAAGCTGGGGGAGTGGGAGAGGGAGAAGCAGGCTTCCCACTGAGCAGGGAGTCCAATGTGGGACTTGATCCCAGGACCCTGGGATCGTGAACTGAGCCAAAGGCAGATGCAGATGCTTAACGACTGAGCCACTCAGGCACCCCAGTATTTGGTATTCCATTCAGGACTGTAACACGGTTTTTTCCACTCTGCTATGGTTGTGGACACTTCGGTTGTTTACAGATTTTTAATGTTACGAACAATATTGTTGTGAACATTTCTGCATATGAATCCTTTTGGCATGTATAGAAGTTTCTCTAGTGTATGTACCTAGAAGTAAAATTACTAAACAATACTGTTTGCTCATGTTTTCCTTTGGATTTTTATGTCTGTTCAAGGAGAAAGATTGGCCTATAATCTGCCTTTCTCATGTTATCTTTGTCTGCTTTTGTTATTCAAGTTATGCCAGCCTTAGGAAGTGCATTGCAGCATTTTCCCCAATGTTTTTTGGAAAAGTTTGTATAGATGAAAATTACCTGTTCCTTCAGGGTTTGGTAGAACTCAGCTATAAACTGGATGTGGTATTTTCTCTGTGGGAAGATTTTAAACTGATTGTTTTTCCAAGGTTATTAATTCAGATTGCTTCTTACTGGATTTGATAACTGAGATTTTTCCATTTTTTATTGACTATTAAAAATGTAAGGAAACTCCTGTTATCCAGTAGTTTTTCAAACTAAACTAGATCGTGGCATTAACATTGCTATTTCAGTATGATGTGTGATTTGTATTTTGATGTAGTTTTAGAAATACCTTTTAAGAAACTTTGAATAAAATATTTTGACAGTTAATGAAGATAATTTTCTTTAACCCATAGGAGGATCCAAATCAGATGAAAAAGTAGACTTGAGCAAGGATAAAAAATTAGCTCAATTTAACAACTGGTTCACATGGTGTCACAATTGCAGGCATGGTGGACATGCTGGTCATATGCTTAGTTGGTTCAGGTAATCAGTACATTTCTTCTTTAATAGGCTTGGAGTTGGAGGAGGTAGAGCAGATGGTCTTTTAAATAGTTCAGGTGTATATAGCCAAAGAATAAATTTCTTTTTTGATGTCACTTGAGTTAACAAAGGTGGTGTCACCATTTCTGTCATGAAATATCCTATGTAATCTTAAAGTATAGAATTAACACTTACATAGAAGAAATAGTTTAAATATTATGTATGGGTTAAATGTTTGAATAGCATTATTTGAAGAGAGGATATGTTTATAGTTTTGTTTTTTTACAACTAGCCTAATATTCTATCATAGTATGTAATTGAAATTAGAAATTAAATGATGGAGTATACTTATCAAACAACTGTATCAGTTATCATCTAAATATTATCAAACAACTGTATCAGTTATCATCTAAATAAACTTCTTCTATAGTAAGTAAGCACTTCATGCAATAGAGACTCAAGCCATATTTAGTTCTATTTTAAGTAGTGCTGGTGGTCCTTTACTCCTTGTTGCTATAACTTATGCCCAGTTTGTGATGTTGGTTTTAATTAAAACTCCAAGCACATCCCTGTCACTTTCCTAACTATAAATCAGGTATCTTGTTATGTATTTAAAAGGTAAAGCAATTCACTTTTCAGTAACTTTCTCCCCAATTCAGTTTGTCAGTCATTTTTTATTTAATTCTTTTCATGCTTTTTGTCTTTGGGTTTTAATTCCTGTATTTTTCCAAATACCATTTTGAACATTGCATTCTGCATAGAGATAGGTATATAGGTAAATGTATGTGTATGTATATGCTTAATTTAGATTTTTAACTGTCACTTGACCTATTTTTTTTAGGGACCATGCAGAGTGTCCCGTTTCTGCATGCACTTGTAAATGTATGCAGTTGGATACGACAGGAAATCTGGTACCTGCAGAGACTGTCCAGCCATAAAATGTTATCATCTAAAGAGAAACCTTCAAGTGTGGAGCTTTCTAATAGATGTCCTTCATAGCTCAAAAACGTACCTCAGAGCAAGTCACTCATGACTTTCCTGTAATGGGAAAATAAATCATTCTATCAAATCAGCAATTTGATGTTTGAGTGATTTTGATGTGCTTCACAGAGACAAATGCTGCTGAAGTGAACATCAGCGTGTGGGCATGAATTCTGTTCAGTAGGTTGAAAAGTTCATTTTGGAAGAGTTTTATAGGGCTTGTTGAAATTATGAACACTATGCAAGCAGAGTTTCTGGAATAACCAAGAACAGACCTTGAACCTGTATCTTCTAAGCTGAAATTGGCTATCATTTCAGTAAAATCTGTATGCCTTTTAAAGTAGAATAAAATGACCAATTTTTTACCTTTAGAATTGGAGAAGCTCTACCCCACACTGGAATAAATTTCATCAAGGTATGGTTGGTATATATTTCTTAAGGAGTCTTTTCCTTCATACACTTTCATTTCAAGATGAGAAATCTTTTGGCACAGATCATTATTGTCTTCCTGAGAAAAACCAAAATTGAGAATGTATTTTATTTTATTTTTTTTTTTTAATTTTTTTTCCCCTTTTTATTAATTTTTTCAGCGTAACAGTATTCATTCTTTTTGCACAACACCCAGTGCTCCATGCAAAACGTGCCCTCCCCATCACCCACCACCTGTTCCCCCAACCTCCCACCCCTGACCCTTCAAAACCCTCAGGTTGTTTTTCAGAGTCCATAGTCTCTTATGGTTCGCCTCCCCTCCCCAATGTCCATTGGGGAGAATGTATTTTAATACTTCTTCTTTTCTGAGGAGAAAACTATGTATCATTTCAGCAGAACATGCTATAAAATTTTCAGTTTTTCAGCCTTTTGTTTTCCAGTGTCTTCATTTGTCTTCAAAGCTTTCTCCCCATTAATTTATCATCTTACACTCATCATCTCAGAGCATCTTCCTGAAAGCCTATGCAAGATTATAGGGGACTAACCATTCAGCCGAACCTGCGTCAGTGTGTCCTACTCTCAGATTTCCTCATAGTATGGAATACTCTGTTTTCGAAGGTAACCTGGGAGCTGTTGGGGAGAACAGGGTCACTTTGGAGACAGTTGTTATGCTTTAAATGTGAGTTTCTAAAAGTAAGTATATTTGAGCCAATTCAGGAACTTTGTTTAAAAATTTTATTCTTTTCCTTTTTCACAGCTAAGTAGGAGAGAAATACAAAGGATTTGTGGTAGGCTTCTCTGCCTGACATATATAGAGTATTGAACTGAATTTCATAGTTGAAGTTGTATTTATAGATAAAATAAAAGGAAGCATAAAAATTATTGTATAGATTTTGGAGAAAGAAATATCTTAAGCTAAATAATTTTAAGAGATTTTGTGTAGCAGTTTTACTCAGTGGAATTAATATCAGTTACATTAGTTTGTGGTGTGACCTAAATGGAAAAGTGGATTCAATTTATTTTTACTCTGAGATCTGATGCAAAAAGCACTCTTTAGGGAGAACATTGTGTATCTATCTATTGCATATCTACTGTAAACATCTCACCTAGATGGCAGTCTTCTTTTAAGTTGAAAGAATTTGGAATAGTTAGAATTTTTTTTTTTTAACAAAGGTTGCTATAAAGGGGACTTTTTTCCAGTTTTCTTTTAAGTGAATCTTCCTGACTTCATTTTACTAAAATAGAACCTTTATCTTTACCTTGAAAATTGCTTCAGTTAAAGTGTTCCTTTAAAATTTTCTATGTCCTAAATATGAAAACTCAGCTTTAAATAACGTCAGACTATCATAATACATTTTCATTTCTCCTTAGCTAAAGTTTTGATAAAATTATTGAATTTATATTTATAATAGGGTTATATCTAAAATATTTATAATTTGGGAAATAATAAAAACAAAGTCTAGAATATAATCTACTTGTTTGTATTCATAAAGGGTGACATTTTTAAGATTGTTTATGCCTGTGTGTTAGCCTCCTGATATTTTCTCTGAAGCCCAAATAGTCCTATAAGATGTCTGTTTTATTTGTTTCACATTTCAGTGTATGTGGACCATGGAAATAGATTCAAATTATTTTTCCATTTCTATTACTAGTCTGATATTTGGGATTATAAACTCAAGATGTTTTACCGAAACATGTTCAACAGAAGTGTTTGATAAAAGTGTTTTTATTACTTTTTAAAAAATTGAATAAATTTGGGTTGCAGTCGCATGTCTAATTTAGAAATTATCTTTGACTCCTCTACAAATAATCCAATAAAATAATGTTATTACTTATTTTGATGACAAATTTGACATCTAAGTAACATTTTAAAGGCTCTTTTTCAGTTTAATATGCTTTCCAGAATGGTTATTCTTTAAAATGGTATATTTTAAAAGTAATTTTCCATTGTCAGTGGTATTAGAGTTAGAAGGGATAAAGTTCTGAAGGTAATTATATGGCCACATTTACTTTCAGCTACTCATTTGACTGCACATATTAAAAGTATAGGCTTTGAAATTTAAATTGTTTAAATTTAAATTTTAATTTTAAATCTTAGCCCCAGTACAGTGGCCAAGTGATCTGACCTTTGTGGGCTCCAATTTCCTCAGATGTTAAAAGGTACAGAAATACCTCAGAGGGTGGTAAGAAGTGTTAAGTGATGAAATAAACAGGAAGTACTATATCCCTATCACATAATAAGTAATGTAGTGGTTATTAGTTGTTACCTTAATCTTTGTTGGTGCTTATCTGTCTGTACTTTCTAATTGAATATCTTATAATTTAAAGGATTTACATTTGTCCAAGGAGTGAAAATTTCCTAAGAGCTTATTTTCCGAAATCTGGATAAATTATGGCTTTTTTTTTTTTTTTTTTTTGAGGTAGGACTTAACTACCTTGTTTATCCTAATTTTAGAATAATACTTACTTTTTGCTTTATGTTGAAATCCTCCAAACAACCATTTAGGAGTTTGATGTGATAGAGGAGTGAACACAAGGATTAAAATTAAATATTCAGCGCATCTGGACGGTTGAATAGTAACTCTTGAAAACTTGAGGTTTTCGTATGCATACTCAACTCTTAAATCCATTTCATTACTTTTTCTAGGAGAACATATCCAACATTATTGCTATGTAATCCTTTTTTTAAATGTCATTACACTAGCTGTTCATTTCAGTTAAAATGTTGGAGTGGTAGTAGTAATAATAGAAAGGAAGCATCCTGTGAGTTTTTTTCTCCCTTGGCATAGCTGTAAGTAAAACAACTTGGACACAAATTAGTTCTACATGTCAAACATCACTCAGAGGCATCATAGAGTTGGGAGAGATATGTTAGTTTTAGTTCAGCATCCTCACATTAAGTGCTTGTGATCCACATGGCTGTAGCAGAGATGGGGCTCCCTGTACAGCTGACCTGTCTACCCCTCTAACTTCTCCCATCACATCACCTGCTTGTTCTCCCTCTTGCCTGAAAATTTTGTAGATCTTTTGGCTGATTATAAAAAGCAGCACTTTACAAAAATATTAGTTTCTATAAAATACTAATTTTTCCAGGTATCTGGAGAGAAAGCAAGCCACCCAAAAGTTCTTAAAAGCTAATGTAAACCGAATACCAAATAACATGGATTGCCAAAACAAAGAACTGATTTCATTTGGGAATATACATGGTAAATTCATAAGTAAAATGAATATCAAGCCCAGCAGTGTTTAATAATAGTTACTGTTGGTGCTTATTGTGTGCCAAGTACCATGCGCAGTATCCCATTTGATCCCCACAGTAGCCCTGTGGGGCAGGTATGCTATTACCATTCCCATTCTGTACATGAGGCAGTCGAGGTGTAGGGACATGACATCACTGTGCTATGTTACATAGCTAGTTAATACCAGAACAAAGATTGAGCTACCAGTCATCTGACTTCACAGTCTGTACTTTAAATTACTATTTTATACTTCAGTGTACTAGTTTATGGGCTGTATATTAGAAAATCCACTATGACAAAGTAAGGTTTACTGTATTTAGTACTAATACATCAAAAGAGAAAAACTATGTTAATAGCTCACTGGATGTAAAAGGTGTTTGAATTTGTTTTTTAGATTCAGTTACTATGCAAAGGAAGTGTTCCTTCATCATCTCGCTCCTATTTCACTATCACTCTCAAACAGTTGGCATGGTGCCTAGTGCAGAAATAGTAAAATCCTTCTTATTTACGGGCAGGAATAAAACAAGGATCCTTTGTTAGCACTAGTTTTACACACAGCAATGCAGAAGAGGAAAGCAGGAGACACACCTTGCTGCTTTTCCAAGTCCTTCAAGTTTCATGTGGCAAAAATGCCATCAACAATTAAAGGCAAATAAACTGATGACGTACAACATGCATGACAAATACCCTTAACTCATAAAGAGCATTCTCAAATCCATAAAGAAAAGTCACAACCAATAGATAATATTGATCAGGAATTGTAGAGGGAAAATAAATTAAAATGGCCAATTAGAATAAATGTTAAATCGGTAACTAATGCTGATTAAAACAATAGGATACTGTTCACCTGCCTGTGTAGATTAAAGAATAATACGCATTTTCATGGATGTTGGAAAGGAGCTTGCTGAAATAACGACTTGTGAGAGTATATATCAGTACCGGAGTCCTTGAGGACTTGTGAGCAATACGTATCAAAAGCCTTAAAAAAGTTCACACCTTTTGACACAGAATATTGGGAGTATTTTCTGAGAGACAGATGAGTGCACAAAAATGCAGGTTTCTAGGAAGTAGTTCATCACAGCATTGTTTATAATGAAAACTTGGAAACCTAAATACTAGTAAATAAGAGTAAAGAAATGGTTATTTCCAGTGGAATACTAACAAACTCTTCAGAAAGTATAGATATTGTTATTGACAAAGGAAGATTCATGATGTATTAATGAATGGAGGAAAAAGCAGGTTATGTATAGCATATAAACATATTTGCATGGAACACTGGAATATTTACAAATATGTTAACAGTGGTCATCATTCAAGAGTGAGATTTTAAGTGACATCTGTATCCCCTAGTTTTTCTGTAATAATGATTAATGTACAAATAAATGGATGTGCATATCGCACATTACTGACTTTTATAAAAGTTACCCATACTGTGGTATCTTGTTATGATAATGAACAATCAAATATTGGGAATTATTCTGTGAAGTAAAAAAACTTGGTACGAGATATTAGGAAAATTAGCACTGAAATCTAGTTGGAAAGCATTTTTCTAGATTTCCTATTTTATAGTAATTATTTAGGAATAATAAGATGTGGACATTTCTCTTAATTTCTCTCATAATATTTGAAAATAGTGCATTTTGCCCTCCATTTAGCACATGGGGAAATAGACCCTTAAATTAATTCTGATTTCCCTGAGGTAGTGATACATAATAACTATTTCAGTATTTTCCCTACTAGATCTATCTCATGAGATTTCCTAACTCCTTTGTTTTGGCTCTGGGCCTGTGGCAGGAAACCTATCCTCTATGTTTAGAACTTAGTTGGTTATTGATTGTCCAATTCAGTGTAGAGTACATTTTACTCATTTCCAGTAATTTAACAAATAACCTATATTTAAGTGATAATTCTGAACCACCTGCTTGTCCATGCTTCTAACCAGCAAGAATTTGTGTGCCTCAGTGTACCAGACATTGTGAAAGGTTATGATTTCAAAGGATTGATGGACACCATAATTTGCCTTGGAGGAGCTGTATGTCTCATGAAAGAGATAGACATAAACATAGTTTTCAACAGATGCAAATCTGTTCAGGTTAATATTTATCACTGCTGGAAACTATCGTTTTAATATCTCTTACTACAAGACAGAAAAAAAAAAGTTTACTTAGTTTTCCAATTTTGGACTTTCAAAAACTGTTGTCTAATTAGAAATAATTTAATGAAGTAGAGTTTGTCTATATAACATTTTTTTAAAACATAATTTTCTTACTGATCTGTTAATAGTTCAAAGTTCTGAAATGCCTTGCTAAAAACATAACTTTAGGATTAAAGTTATAAACAGGAATAAAACAAGGATACTGTAACTGCTGTTTCCGCACATAGAAAGGAAACACACTTGGCATCTTTTCTAAGTTCTTATAGTTTGATAATGTACGTAATTTTGTGATGTTCAGAGGTAACAACAATAATAGTAATTCAGTACAATTTATGAAGAGCACGTGGCTTTGACATAATTTCAAAGCTGGAAGTTCAGATGTAGGAAACTAACTAGTTGGGCTCTTAAAATATGAAGTCATAAAGACAGGGCAGTCTGGAACATTTGAAGAAATTAATGTCTCAGAAACTTGAAAAGACATTTGTGTAAGAACTCAAGAACTCTGTTGGTCTTACATCTTTTTATTTAGACGTATATCTTTTTATTTCATTTACATATACAAACATAGCTGTGAGGTGGGGATTGCATGGGTATATATGCAAGAAAGTCTGGAGTTGGAAATAGCTAATGTCAAAAATCATGCTTATTCAGATTATATCACATTGCAGCCACATATTTTGCAGATGACAGTTTAAGAAGTTCCACTGTCAAATGTGAAACTCTCCTTTTTAGTATTGTCCTTTTTAGCAGCAAGTAATTTGATAACTATCTCATAGTAAAAATTTGAATGGTACAGAGTTCTTGTACTACATATATTATTTTCTCTATCAGTTTGGAAATTTGTTTTATGTATTAAGCAGGTACACTTAATATTTGTTAGCTAAACTAGGGATATGTATCTTTATGATAAATAAATGTTCCCCAAATAGATGAAGATGTATAATTAATGGAGCAAAATGTTCAGCAACCTGATAGGTGTGAGAAAAGTGTCTCTCTTAAACGCAATACATTTTTTCATCTTAAATCTTATCTTTCCCTCCCAGTCTTCAAAAATGGAATATAGGGTCAGTTGGGACTCTTCGAACAAATTGCCATTTTTTTTTTAAAGATGGATAGAGTTCTGAAATATGTGAAATTCCTCTTGGAAAAGTGAGCATGACTCTCTCAGCAAATGCTAAGATACTGCTGGCTTCCAGAAAAGAATACTACTCCAAGCTGGGAGCATTATTTTCCCCTGGAATGATTAGACAAATTGAAGAAAAAGAAGCTGGGGCAGATTCTTGAGGTCATTCAGTAGGACAATTCTTTTGGTAACATTATTCACCTAACTTTGTAAACAAATACTTTTTAAAGTCTAGTTTATTGAATCCTGTTATATCTGTCTTCAGAAACATATCAATTATAGAATATGTTCCTTCTGGGGAGCTGAGAAATTAAAATCATGTATCACCTTGCTGATAAAACATATGCTATGGGGGAAAAAATAGCCAAAAAGTTATTCAATAACTCTTGGTTTGCCTCTTGTGCTTATCTATTCTTTTAGAGTTCATTCCTGATGTGTGGAATTCTACAGATTTCTAAATAACTTTTCAAATATCTCATGCTAGATTTTGAGTGGTATATATTTTCTGAAGCAGAGACATCTGAGCAGAATGAAAATGAATTCTCATAGAAAAAAATTGCCAAGCATATGTGACGGAACTGTAGGGGAAAAGAGCATAACTTTAATCTTCAAAGAAGCTTAAAAATAGCTCCACTGCTATTATGCATGAGGCCTGACAATTGACATTTCTCATTTTGGCAGCATTCACCCACAGCCCTGTATCAGCAACTGAACACATTCATCTCTGGGATAAATGATTAATGAGCTGCCTATCATTTCAACTTCTTTTGTACCAAGTGGCAGAAGCTTCAGTTGATCATATTGCAGCTATCAGCATCATTATTGAAATTGATTCTGCCACTAGAAGGTTGTGCTTGGACAATCGATTAGCATTTAGATAAAGGAATTAAGTTATGGCATTAAAAATAACACAAAATCATCCCATCTGAGCCTCTCTGTCACACCTGGTAAGGTTATTTTGTTTTGTTTTGCTTTGCTTATCAGCCAGCATCATAGAATCTTAGATTGAGGAAGGAAACATGGTAGGCATCAAAATTCAGTTGTTCTTGTTTTAAGTGGAACCCACTAAGATTTCCAAACTTCTGATTCTCTTTATTAATCACTGTCACATTGTATGAAATGTAAACGAAATTGTGCAACTTGTCTGCAATGATGAGCAATGAAGTTGCCAAATTACTGACTTTAGAGAAAAAGTAAAAGGGTAGAGTTAGACAATTTTGAAAGGCCAGAATTAATCAGAAAGGAGAGAAGTTGGGGGATCTAGATTGACAAATGATACTCAGTTACAGTGAAATGAAACTTGCTTTTCAGCAAGCAGATGTGAGAAGGAGGAGGAAGAATATCATTGAGATGTCTTGGTGATGTGGGCTGCACTTTTAAAACAGATGGCAGCCAGTGAAGGTCTGCACAGGCCTTCAGAAAACTGCACTTTGGGTAAAGTGATACACCCAAAGAAAAAGAGCTTGACCCTGGACCTTCTTTTTTAGCATTTTGCTCTTGGGATTCCTTTCAAGAGGTCTTACTATCACTGAACTTAAATTAAACTCCCTCCCCATCTACATTTGTCTTCTAGCCTATGACATTCTTCTGTACAGTTTCCATATATTTTCCCATTGTTTCCTTTCTCTGCTTTCTTCTGAACTTCGTAAGAGCAACTGTTTAGTCTACCTCTAAATTAAGAACTGTCTGAACTACATTATATTGGTTTCCCAGTAAAAGTACTTGTGCGTTTTCTTCAGAGCTAGGACTGGTTATACATAGAAGCAGCCATCACAGCTTTTTCTCAGTACAGCTCCTTCTGCCCTACACTTGGTTAAACTTCTTTCTAGATTGTGGTGTGTTGGTGATGGTATTGTGAGTTTTCACTTTTTTGGTTTGTGTTTATTTTAAAAGCTAGAAAGGTTGCTTTTGAGGACTGCTAAGTAGTGGACATTTTTATCCAAAAATGATTAATGTAGATAACTGAGACTATTTGTTTTTTGTTTTGTTATTCAAGTATAGTTAATATATAGTGTTACATATTAGTTTGAGGTGTGCACTATAGTGATTGAAGAATTCTGAACATTTCTCAGTTCTCATCAAGATTAGTGTACTCTATACCCTTTATTTCTCCCATCCCCCTACCCACTTCCTGTCTGGCAACCACCAGTTTGTTCTCTGTATTTATTTATTTATTTATTTTAATTTTGTTTATCTCTTCTTTTCTTTTCCACATGAGTGAAATTGTCTCCTATTTGTCTTTCTCTGCCTGACTTATTTCATTTATTTCACTTTTATTAGTAAAAATAATACCAACTGAGTTCATCTGTGTTGCTACAAATGCAAGATTTCATTTTTTAAGACTAATATTCCATTATATACATATATAATATGTATTATTTATATATATTATATAATATTCTATTTCACATACATATATATGTATATATACATATATATATATCACCTCTTCTTCATCCACTCATCTATCAGTAAACACTCGGATTGTTTGTATATCTTTGCTATTGTAAATAATGCTGCAGTACATATTATCTTTTCAAATTAGTGTATTCATTTTCTTTGGTAAAGGCCCAGTAGTAGAATTACTAGATCATTCCATAATTCTGTTTTCATTTTTTGAGGAGCCTTTTTCCCACAATGACTGCACCAGTTTGCATTCCCACAAACAGCATATAAGGGTTTCTTTTTCTCCCCATCTTTGCTACCGCTTGTTATTCTGTGTGTTTGTGTGTGTGTGTCTGTGTGTTTTACTTTAGCCATTCTGACAGGTGTAAAGTGATGTTTTAATTTGCATTCACCTGATGATTAGTGATAGTGAGCATCTTTTTTTTTTTTCTTAAGATTATTTATTTATTTATTTGACAGAGAGAGATCTCAAGTAAGCAGAGAGAGAGGAGGAAGCAGACTCCCTGCCAAGCAGAGAGCCTGATGCAGAACTTGATCCCACAACCCTGAGATCATGACCTGAGCTGAAGGCAGAGACTTAACCCACTGAGCCACCCAGGCACCCAGTGAGCATCTTTTGATGGCCATCTGTATGTCGTCTTTGGAAAAATGTCTATTCAAGTCTTATGCCCATTTTTAATTGGCTTATTTGTTTTTTTGGTGTTGGGTTATATAAGTTACTTATGTATTTTGGATATTAACTCCTTATCAGATACATCATTTGCCAACATCTCCCATTCAGTAGGCTGCATTTTTGTTTTGTTGATGGTTTTCTTTGTGGTATAATAGCTCTTTATTTTGCTGTAGTCCCAGTAGTTTAATTTTGCTTTTGTTTCCCTTGCCAGAGGAGACCTATCTAGAAAAATGTTTCTATGGCTGATGTCAAAGAAATTACTGCTTAATGTTTTCTTCTCAGAATTTTATGCCTCACATTTAGGTCTTTAATCCACTTTGAGTTTATTTTGTGTATGGTGTAAGAAAATGGTTTGGTTTAATTCTTTTCATGTAGCTGTCCAGTTTTCCCGACACCATTTGTTGAAGAAACTGTCTTTTTTCTCTTGCATATTCTTTTTTTTTCAAGATTTTATTTATATATTTGTCAGAGAGAGAGAGTGAACACAAGCAGAGGGAGTGACAGAGGGAGAAGCAGCCTCCCTGCTAAGCAAGGAGCCCCCTATGGGACTCGATCCCAGGACCCTGGGATCATGACCTGAGCAGAAGGCAGATGCTTACCTGACTGAGCCACCAGGCATCCCTGTTGTATATTCTTACCTCCTTTGTTGTAGATTAATTGACCATAAAAGCATCAGTTTATTTCTGGATTCTATATTTTGTTCCATTGATCTATGTGTCTGTTTTTATGCCAGTACCATACTCTTTTGATTACTGTAGCTTTAAAGTAAACCGTGAAATCTGGGATTGTGATACCTCCAGCTTTGTTCTTTTTCAAGACTGCTTTGGCTATTTGGGGTCTTTTGGCTATTTGTCTTTTGTTTTTTCATACACATTTTAGGATTATTTTTTCTAGTTCTGTGAAAAATGTTGGTTTTGATAGGGATATTTTGATAGGGATTACATTAAATCTGTGGATTACTTTGAGTAGTATGGACATTTTAACAATATTAGTTCTTCCAATCTATGAATATGGAATATTGTTCCATTTGTTGTGTCATCTTCAGTGTCTTTCATCAGTGTTCTGAATTTATCTGTTAGGTCCATCTGGTCTTAATGTGTCATTCAGAGCCCTTTTTCCTGTCTGGATGATTTTCTGTCTGGATGGTCTATCTGTTGATGTAAATGAGACCTTAAAGTCCCTACTATTACTGAATTACTGTTAACTTCTTCCTTTATTATCTGTTGATAGTTGCTTTATGTGCTTGGGTTCTCCCATGTTGCATGCATAAATATTTACAATTGTTATAGCCTTTTGTTGGATTGTTCTTATTTTTTTGTAGTGTCCTCCTTTGTCTCATTACAGTCTTTGTTTTAAAGTCCATTTTATCCAATAAGAATTCCTACCCCAGCTTTCTTTTCACTTCCATCTGCATGGTAAATGTTTTCCTGTCCCTTCATTTTCATTCTGCATGTGTCTTTAAATCTGAAGTGAGCCTCTCTAGGCAGCACATAGATGGACGGAGACCTTTGTTTTGGAAAGTGGGCAGAATATGGTTAAGAGGAAGCACTGCAGTGATATGAAAAAAACAAAAACAAAACAAGCAGATGGAAACAAGAGTTCCACAAGTGGACCTTAACAGACTTACTTTAATATGTTAAAATTCTTCACTGACAAATAACTCTCTTAAGTGACTATGCGTGAACCGGTTAGGCCAAGCTGTGCCTGATCTGGTGTGAGTGAACGGACCCACCCTTCTTTAAGACCCATGACGCAAATTGCTTATCAATCACCTGCTTTCCTTCCAAACACTTTTCAGCTTAGTATTCAAGGTATTAGCTACCAACTGGTCAACATTCCTCAGTTGGCCATTTTTCATTTCACGACTGATTTGGAATGTTACTCAAACTATTTAAAATCATAAATCTTAAAAAAAAAATTAAGGGGCACCTGAGTGGCTCAGTCCATTAAGTGTCCAACTCTTGATCTCAGTTCAGGTCTTGCTCTCAGGGGTAATGAGTTCATGCCCCTCATTAAGCCCCATGCTTAATGAGTGTATTTAAATATATATATACATTACTTTTAAAATCATGAAAGGTAGACTGGAAGAAGACTACAGGGTCATTCAGGGAGGTGCTCTAACTGTAGTAAAACTGGAACTAGATCTCAGATCTCTTGAGTGAAGTCTAGTGTTTTCCTGTTTCATAGACAGATGAAATGGACCAGATGAATTCTTCCTTCTTAGTACAATGTAATTATATGAACTTCCAGTGATTTTTTTAAAGCTAATTGTTATAAATATAATGCAGGCTAATGGTAAAAGAAAATCAAAAGTTAGAACAAGTGTAATGTAGAAGTATTTATCTCAGGCCTTTGCTCTATTACACCCATTATCTATGTGCTACTTTCCAAAGTTCCGACTTTAACTTCCCAGGAGAAACTGCTTTAAAGTTCGTATACATACATAGAAATGTGTTTTACATAGACTGCATCTCTGTATGTCAGTTTTTGTCTCTCCGTCTTCGCAGGGATAAAATCTACATAAATTTTCTCTCAAGTTGCTTTTTTTTAACCTAAAAATATATCTTGCAGACTTTCATTAGCCCATGTACACCTATTTTTTTTTTCTTTAGATGAGTGGTATGTGATCATATTCATATATCCTCCCTTTGATGGAAGTTTAGGGTATTTCCATTTGTTATTTTTACAATGTCACCGTGAACATCCTTGCCAGTGTATCTTTGGATATTTGTGAGTAAGCCTATCAGTCAGATAAACTATAGAAGGGGAATTGTTGAGCTAAAAGCTATATAGTTATTGATAGTTATTCTCAACTAGCCCTTCTTTAAATATTTTCCTAGAAATCATTGGTATAGAAAATGCCTATTTTCCCCAACATCTTCAATTGCTGCCGTTAAAAAATTTCTAACTATGACCATCTGGAAGGTGGAAATCTTGAAAATATTTTAATTTATGTATGTTCAGTTTGAGTAAGGTTAAGTATAGAATTTGTTTAACTATCCGCTGTTTATAGTGCACTGCCTATTCATTTTCATGCTCAAACTTAATTATGTTTACTTCTTAAATTTTTTAAATTAATTAATTAATTAATTTGACAGAGATACAGCAAGAGAGGGAACACAAGTGGGGGGAGTAGGAGAGGGAGAGGCAGGCCCTCTGCTGAACAGGGAGCCCGATGTGGGGCTGGATCCCCGGACCCTGGGATCATGACCAAAGCCAAATGCAGACGCCCAACGATTGAGCCACCCAGGTGCCGCAATTATGTTTACTTTTGAAAAAGAAATTTTGGAAAGCCCTGAAGTGGATATAATTCCCTCCTTACTCATCTTTTCTTCTAAAACATTAAAATTACCTTTGATGCATTTCTCCATTTTTAGGATTTTAATGTTTTTCTTCCACATTGATCAGCCCCTTATGCCCCTTCACCCAAAGGAGAAAAATAATAACCTTCTTTTTCCTTTTATCTTCCTTCAATTGGGACGGTTCCAGCATTGATCACATTAAAATAGTTGTTTCGGGGACGCCTGAGTGGCTCAGTCGGTTAGTGTCTACCTTTGGCACAGGTCATGATCCCAGGGTCCTGGGACTGAGCCCTACATTGGGCTCCCTGCTCAGCGGGAAGCCTGCTTCTCTCTCTGCCTCCACCCAACCCCGCTAGGTGCACACACTCACTCTCTTCGTCTCTCTCTGTTTCTCTGACAAATAAATAAAATTTTAGAAAAAAAGGAAGCAGTTGTTTCAACCTTTGTCAAGGGATGCATTATGTAACAATAGAGATCATATTTTGAAGTCAAAAAGAGATAGTGATTTTGACTAACATCCGGTAGCTATGCAACATTACCCAAATTAGGAAATACCTCCCAGCTTTGATTTTCTGAGAGAGGGGGTGGGGGCTTACATATTAAATAAAGGGCAAACATAGCTCATAAGAAACCTTAAAAAATAGTATCTCTTGTCATTACTGCAAAGAACTTTGTAGGATGTAATATATTTTGTATCATTTATGTAGTTCAAAATAAGAAGCAATATATTCAGAGTGTTTTTCCAGGTGCAAGCCGTTGGGGTGAGGAGGACTAATATTACTGCTCAGAGTCTTTGATTGTCTTGTTTCAGAGATGATTTTTGTTTTAAGGTTGCTTAGCATATTGTACTCCCTCATCTTGTTGCCACCTAGTGTGGGTTTTTAGTATTCATCTTCTGTCTCAGTGGTTTCCACTGTAGATGAAATCATGTGTTTAGAGATAGCAGAATGTCTTGTTCCCTGTTTTGAGGATAGCTTTATAAACTCTTAGGCCAAAATGACCAAGCTTGGCTCATTTGTTTGGAATGAAACCTATTGGAAATTTTACCTCCTGTTTACGTGACGGCTAACTATTCAGGAACAAATCTCTTGTGAAGACTCTTTCATTAAACTTTTGAATAGGGAATTTATCCACATGGGTCAGATGGTTTATTTCACCCTCATCCACTATCTTTGAGTTTCCCTCATACTATTCCTACCATTGTGGAGTTAGAAATACATCAGAGAGGTAGATAAATTCTAAAAAGTATGACAGCACACTCAAGGTCTTCTCATTATCAGTGATTCTTGGTGGAGTTGTAGGGTTCTGGGAGGGAGGGCATTTCAGAATCCTAACTGAGAATCTTAAGCCATGAAATTTTAATATTTATCAAGGGAAGACTTAAAAAGACTTAAAAATATAAAAGAAATAAACTGCCATAAATGGAATAAAATGGTTCCTGGGGTTATTTCTTGGGATCTCTATTGCAGTAATCATCTGTGTGTGTGGCAACCTCCTAGAGGTTACTTACATGAAAGTGTATCCTGAAGTAGTTTATATTTGGTACCTTGTCCACTTCTTACCAAAATGCATGGGTGAAAACAAACAGTAATACTTTCATCTGTACTGAATCTGGTAGAAATGACCCTTTTCCAGATTGTAGCATATTGTCTAAAATGATAACGTGTTGTCATAGGTTATATACTGTTATACAATACCATTGTGCAATGTATATTATATGTTACCACATACCAAGCCCTATGAGTAAAACTTATTTGCATGTCTGCATTCTTCTATTTTGGAAATGAATAAGATCGTTTCTTAGTAACAAGTCTTCATAAACACTTAAAGATGTATATCTAAATTTTCTCATCAGCAATTTAAGAAGTTTTCCCTTAAACAAAACAATCTGTCTTTTTATTTTTCATGAAATCATTTCTCTATTTTAGCATACATTCCTTTTTCATTTTAAAGTCTGTAATCTTCATTATATAACCTGCAGGCTATATGAATGACGTAATCCACTCTCCCCTCTTGGAAGGGGGGATGTTTTCCTGTGCCACCATGTAATTTGCTTTGCAACAATTACTGCTTTAACCCACTGAGCCACCCAGGTGCCCCTCAACAATTATTGCTATTTGTAACCACATATAGCGATCACAGGACACATGCAAGCTAGATTTAGAATCTGTTGAAAACAGGGAAGGCAGTATGACTATTTCTAAATGTCATTGACTTCATAATTTTAACTCATAAAAATTTTTAAAGTTCAAATGCATCAATCCAAAATCATTCATTTCTGAAATGTACTTTAGATAAATCCCTCAGTGTTCTGATGTTGCAAATGGCTATCTTATTTTATTTCCCAAATCCCTGCAGTTTCGTAACCTCACTTCCAGTGAGATAATTTATCAGACAACTTATATCTAGATCCTATTTTTAAAACTATAGAAGCCAAATGTCATGTATTCCAGGCTGTTTAGGGAGTTATAAGTAATGCATATGGTGTCGTGTAATCCTTTCCAGGCTTTTGATTAAGAAATCGTCAATGTATATGTAAGTGGTGTCTTTTACCAGTTGCAGATGAATTTTACAAATGTTTCTTTGGCCTTTTTTTTTTCTTTTTTCTTTTTCCTTTTGGCCTGTTTTTCCTTTAAGTGCTGAAAGAATCAACTGTGAATCAGATTAAATAGGAAGCATTTATTTTTGTTTAAGCTTTCTTAGGTATAGGTTTTGAGCCCTATGTACTGACAATGTATATTCTCTATATTGCTTAAAATGTCATTAAATTTGTATCTCAAATAATTTTAAGTTATAAGATAAAAGCTAAAGGAAGAAAAACAACATAGAACATATTTTATTTGTCTTAGAATGTTATTTTTAAGTTTTCCTAAGAAGGGCTAAAGCAGGGTATTAGTACCAGTTTTAGCAGATTAATGTTCCTGTGATAAATGACAGTAATCAATTTTCTGACTGTCCCATTCTACCTCCCCTAGTAACTCAAGTCCACATTTGGAAAAGTCACATTGTGTAAATTTATGGTGAGAAAACAGGGAAAGGATAGAAGCCTTTGCAGCTGTCTTAAATTCTTTTTTTAGAAACAAGTGGGATAGAAATAAATGTATCTCATCCTGAACTGTTTTTGGTGACTTAATCATAACTGCTGAGAGTGAAGGAAATTGCTCAGTGGGTCAATTCCTTTAGGTCACCAGGTTCCAAAAGAAAAAGAAGCCTACAAATTCCCCTGGTTTGGAAGCAATGATTTCTTTTTTTTTTTTTTTTTTTTTTAAAGATTTTACTTATTTATTTGACACAGAGAGATCACAAGTAGGCAGAGAGGCAGGCAGAGAGAGAGAGGAGGAAGCAGGGTCCCTGTGGAGCAGAGAGCCTGATTCGGGGCTCGATCCCAGGACCCTGAGATCATGACCCGAGCCGAAGGCAGCAGCTTAATCCACTGAGCCACCCAGGTGCCCCTGGAAGCAATGATTTCTAATGCCTAGCTCCTCCCTTGGTCCTCAGTATGTTCATTTAGTCATTTCTGAGGAGATTCCAAAATGAGGCAGCCCCTGGTCTACTGTCTGCCTCTCATAAAAGGTCAAATACATGACTAAGGCATAATATGTCTGAGCCATAGGAAAGAAAGAACTGACTTGGTGGAACCCTGGTCACTTTTATAAGAATAACTTATCTCTTAAAGATGTATTTTCTCATCAAGCCCAATGTTTGCCCAATGCTTAGAGCTTCTCAAAAGCTACAGAAAAATTTTAAGATTTTTGACACGGATTTTGATTTTCTTAATAGTTTGCTAAGTTTATTTGCTACAGTTTGGCTGTAAATGGTCATATGTATTAAGTGGAGTTGAGTTAATGAAAGTAAATGTTAAGGTTTAAATAATAGTTCGTTCCTAAATATCTAAGCTAAAAATATTAAAGGACGTAGCATTTAAATCAGTAATTACTCAATAGAAAAATTTCTCCTTGCTGATTAGCTTTTAAGATTTAAAGTAACAAGATAGCAAGATCTTTCAACGAAACCTTATTCATTTAAATCTATTATTAAATAAACTGTCATAGCATTTTATGGTGAGAGATTCTTAGCCAAAATAATTGATTTATTTTCGTGGGTAGTATTTCAAACTCTTATGAAAAATGAATAGTCTCTTTAAAACAGAGGCTAATTAAGTCATGATGTCGTTTGTGGTGTTGCCAAAACTGTTGCACTTGCCGCTCATGTATTCTCCTTTCTTTCAACTTATGGCACTCACTGAGAACTATCTCATATTTTCTCAGCTTTGCATCTTAGATAATGCATTATATGAAATCCACAGAGATTGTTGTTCTTTAACTCCCCACCTACAGAATATGTGAAAGCCACTATATTTCAGTCCAGATCTTAAAAAAAAAAAAAAAAGAGGGGCGCCTGGGTGGCTCAGTGGGTTAGGGCCTCTGCCTTCGGCTCAGGTCATGATCCCAGGGTCCTGGGATCAAGCCCCGCATCGGGCTCTCTGCTTGGCGGGGAGCCTGCTTCCTCCCCTCTCTCTCTCTCTCTCTCTCTCTCTCTCTTTGCCTACTTGCAATCCCTCTCTGTCAAATAAATAAATAAAATCTTTAAAAAAAAAAGATTAGGAAATTCTATTGAACATAGTGCTCTGTTTCTGACATTTTGTGTGATGTAAAGAAGAAACAGTGGCCTGCTAATGACAGATTTAATCTTTACAGTCAAGATGAATGTATTACAGTGTAAATTGTTCATAATCTACACCTCTGGTCTTAAAGCCATCTCAAACCCTATGTTCTAGGTCAAATGGGGTCATAAAGAACATAAGTGTCTTACCTTAAACCAACATCCCAATTAAAAAGTAACTTAAAGCATATGCTTTATTATTACTCTAGATTTAGCATCATCTTTTTAAGAAGGATAACCTTTGGTGTCAGATTATTTTCTTTCAGCAACAGATCAGAATCAAATTCCATGTGAATTATATAAGGGAGGAAACCAAATTGTAGTTTCACCAAATAGAACCTACAGAATTTCGTCGCTCAACTGACCGAGCCACCCAGGGGCCCCACAATATTTTATCCTTAATCCTTATCTTCACTTGTTCATTGAACTTTGAACACTCTTTGAGACTCTGCTGGCTTGCCTTTCATGTTACTCTCTCAGTGAGTAAATATTTGAGTGCTTATTAAGTGTCAGGCATCGTTGGGTTCCTTTTCCTGACTCAGTCATTCTCCCACTGCTGTTGCATAGTGCCCAGTTCCCTGTGTCATTAGTTATATGGTTTTCTCACTTTGTATGCTGTCCTTTAATTTAGGAACAGTCCCTTACCTGAAACTCTTGGGGCCAGATGTGCTTCAGAATTCAGAATTTTGGGATTTTAGAAAAAGTCATAGGATGCATCTGCCATAGATGTTATGTAACACCCTCTCCAGAGGACAGAACCCTCTAATCAAACACACTAGTGTTTCTGCAGTGAAGCTTATGAGTATTTACAGTGAGATAAAGACTACAAGGAGCTTCATTACAATTCTTACTGGTTTTGTTGCCAAGTGAGTTTTGTCCCAAATTTAGGGAAAAGCTGTTGGGTTTCAAACCATTTTAGATTTTGAAATCGCAAATAAGGGATGGGAAGATCTCTTAAACTCTACTTTAAATATTTTAGGCAGGTTGTCTCTTAAATCTGTCTGATCCTACATTTCCAAATAACCTTCTGGACATCTTCACTGAAAGGGCCTATCAGCTACTTAAATTTTTCTTGAAGTGAACTTTTTGCTTCCTTGCCAACTGACCTTATTCTTGCCTCTTACTCTGTTCAGTTCCTAACTTCGTCACTGAGTCTTGTGGAATCCATTATAATATATTCTGAACCTCTTGCCTCCTGTTCTTTGTCACCTCACCAATTATGATTTAGGTTTTCATTAGCTCTCTCCTTGGCATCCTTGCTTCTCAAACCAGGCTGGATGGACTAATTTATTCATATGCTGTGTTGGGCATTGAGAGATACCAGTAAGGTGGGTTTTTTAGCTACAGGTTTTTCACTATAAACACCTCTCCTTAGTGGGGAAGACTAGTTAGAGGACTGGTTAAATAAGCACTTGGCACAATGGATGTTTTGCAACCATTAAAAAGGAAGAGATAGCTCTATATGTCAATTGCCAAGACATATTAAAGGAAATGCATGTTGCAGAATAGTATAGTTGAGGTCCTGTAGACATTTATATAGTCAAAGTTCTAGAGAGTTACCTACAAATCCATAGCAGTGTCTTTGGAGAGACACTGAAGCTCTACTTTTTGATTTTTGAAGTGTTTAAATATATATGCAGTAGTCGCCCCTTATCTCCTTCGTTTTCTATAGTTTCAGTCACCTATGGTCCAGAAGCAGATGATTGTCTTTTTCATATATCCTCAGGTCAATAGTAGCTCAAGGCTGTATCACAATGCCTATGTTATTCACCTCCTTTCATCTCACCACATAGGCATTTTATCATCTCACCTCATCACAAGAAGGGTGAGTACAGTATACAGCAAGATATTTTGAGAGACTACATTCATGTAACTTTTATTACAGTGTCTTGTTATAACTGTTCTAATTTATTATTAGTTATTGCTAAACTCTTACCAAGCCTACTTTATAAATTAAAACTTTATCATAGGTATGTGTGTATGTGTGTATAGGAAAAAACAGTATACTTAGGGTTTGGTACTATCTGAGGCATTTCCACTGAAGGTCTTGAAAAGTAGTCCCCATGGATAAGAGTGGGGGAGCTACTGTGTGTGTGTGTATACATATAAAATATGTATTTATACTATATAAACATATATTAATATAATCAAATGTAACATATAAACAATGTTATTTGAAAATTAAAAAGGTTATGAGCAAGTTAAGTGTGATAAAAGGTATAAAGAAAGGAATATAACATAAAGTAATTCTCCTTGCCTGTTCGGGAAGCTTAGAGAATGTTTTCCTTTCCAGACATTCCAGTCAGAGCAAAAGCAAGTTCAGTGGCACCCAGATCTTAGAGGGTCTAATGTGTTCCAGTAACAGCATATCAGTACTGGACGGATAATAGTTTCAAGGGGGAAAGTAGGATTTGGTCTGAGGTGAGATGTGGTCAGATTGTGAAGGGTAACTACTAACTGGAAATGTGGACCTCATGTAGCCAGTGGGGAACCTGAGGAGGTTCATTTTTTTAATACCTTTATTACTGTGGAGAAATTTTAGATTTACAGAAAACTTGTGAGATAGAGTTCTTTTGTATCTCCTCCCCCAGAGTGTGTCTCCCTTTATGCTCCCTTACATTATCATGGTACATTTGTCAAAACTAAGAAACCAACCCTGGTATATTACTGTTAACGCTAGACTTTACTCAGATTTAATCAGTTTTTCCTTTGTCTTTTTCTGTTCCAGGACCCAATCCAGGCTTAGTCTTCTCTGCTCTGTGAGTTTCTCTTTTCTTGTTTTTTCATGACATTGACAGCTTAGAGGAGTGATCAGTTTTTAGAATGTTCTTCAATTTGGGTGTGATATTTTCTCATGAGCTGGTGGTTAAGTGTTTTTGAAAAAATACCAGAGTGGCGAAGTACCTTTCTTATCACACTAGAGGGCACATGATCTCTGCCTGTTGTCACTGCTGATGTTAACCTTGATCGCTTCTTTAAGGTAGCATTGGCCAGCTTTCCCCACTGTCACCTTTCCGGGAGTTTTCCACTTTCCAAACTTCTCTTTTTTGTTAAGCTTATAGTGTGGTGGTTAGAACTGATGTTAAATGCAGCTGTATTGGCTAGGAAACCCAGGGACCTAGAAACTGGAAGGCCATTTACAGTAAGACTGTTGTAATAATTCAAGTGAGAGATGACAACTGTCTGAACTTGCAGGGGCAGTGGCAATGAAAAGGACTGGAGATACTCAAGCTTTTCTGGGCAATGGGATGGCTTATGGTAGCTTTAAAAGAAAAAGACCAAATCAGAACCACAATGAGGTACCACTTCACACCCAGTGGAATGGCATAATCAAAAAGTTATATTATAATAAGTGTTGGTGAGGATGTGGAGAAATTAGAATCCTAAACACTGCTGCTAGGAATGTAAGATGGTACAGCCACTTAGAAAACGTTTGGCAGTGCCTCAGAAACTTAAGCATATTTACCATTTGGTGCAGCTGTTCTACTTACATGTATATATCCAAGAGAAATAAAAAATATGTACACATAAAAACTTACACATGAATGCTCATAATAGCATAATTCATTATATCCAAATGGTGGAAACCACCCAAATTTCCAAATGATGAATGGATAAAAAGTGATATATCCATACAGTGGAATATTTGGCCATAAAAAGGTTGATGAAGCACTGATATATGCTATAAACAGATGAACCATAAAAACATGCTAAGTGAAAGAAGTCAGTCACAAAAGATCACATATAATTCTATTTCTCTGAAGTGTCCAGAATAGGCAAATCTGTAGACAGAAGGAAAGTGGTTTCTTGTGTTTAGGGGGTGGTTGTGGCGGTGGAGGGATTAGGCCATGATAGGTAAAAAGTACGGGGTTTCTTTTCGGGGTGATGAATATGTTCTAAAATTGATTGTAGAGATGGTATACAACTCTGAATATACCTAAAGGCCACTTAATTGTACAGCTGAAATATGTGAATCATATGTGTAAATTTATCCTGATTAAATTATTACCAAATCAGGGAACACATGAGAGTTTGCACACATTCAAGCTACACTTGCTGAAGCTAAAGTGCTGGTGGGATATCCAGGAGCAGATTTGAGCAGCTCAGAAGTGAGGCTGGGACTGGAGATATGGGACCATAAATAATTAGTAGAAATGACTCACTTGATGGAAAGCAAGATACCCTATTCATTTAGTCCAGTTTATTAAACACAGTAGTTCAAGGGAAGGTTTTAAGCGGGACACCTTTAACATTTTCATAGCACAGAGTTGTCGGAGGTTAACACAAGTAAGGATGGACTCTTTCTCTGGCATTCAAGACAACAGTTATTGAGACTGGCTGCTGTTCCTCCTAAACCTAAATTTCAGCTGTAACAGTATTTACTTCCCATATTTTACTTTAAGTGGCTATGGCAATGTTCCTTAAGTAATTTGGAGACTATTTTGGGATAAAAGTTGGAATTAAAGATACTATCAATTTCAAATTTGTACACCCGACATGGGGCTTGAACTTACAGCCCCAAGATCAAGAGTTGCATGCTGTAGCAACTCAACCAGCCAGGTATCCATAAAATAAATATTTTCGGTTAAATTTATAATCTAAATTTAGAATTAGTTAATTTCCTAACCGAAGAAATTAAGTCAAGCCATAAAACTTGACTAGCCATGTAAGTTACCAGTTATTCTGCTTTACTCTCTATTTTATAATTGCCACATACCAACCTGGCCCATCCCCAGCGTTACTTAGTGGTACGAAGTACAAGTAAATAGGAATGTAATACTAAGAATGACAGTTGAAAGGAAGAAAAAAAGATTAAATGATTTCATCAACTGTTCAAATGATTAGATATCACTTATTTGGCATTAGTAAATGTGGTTTCAAAATCCTGAGAAAGAGGTACTGTTATAATTTTATATGTCAACTTAGCTAAGGGAAACCCAGATAGCCAGTAAAACATTATTTCTTGGCGTGTATGTGAGGGCATTTCCAGAAGAGATTAGTGTCTGAATCAGTAGGCCCTTACCAAATAGGTGGGTATCATCCAATATGTTCATAACCCAAATAGAACAAAAAGGTAGAGGAAGAGCAAATTTGCTCTGCCAGATCTGGGATGTCCACCTCCTCCAGTCCTCAGACATTGGAGCTCCTGGTTCTTGGGCCTTCGGACTGGGATTTACACCAGTGGCCTCCCACTCTTCAGGTTTTCAACCTTGGACTGCAAGTTATATCATCTCCCCTGATTCTCAGGCCTTGGGACTCCTTGGCTTCCATAACCACTTAAGCCAATTCCTATAACAAAATCTTATACATATAGTTCTGATATATATGGTTCTTCTGGTTCTGATTCTCTGGAGAATTCTCATATAGGTTCTCACAAATTATAAAAGATAAAGGATTTTGTTTGCACTTTTAATAAATTAAAATCACTTTTTTCAGAGTGTCAAGGAAATAATTAACATAGTGTAGTTTATGAGGTAGCAAATAAATTCTTTATACATGTGGCCCAGGATTTCATTTGGTAGGTTTAAGTTCTGACCTTACACTATGAAAATTCCAAGTTTGTGTTTGAATACGTGACTAAAAGAATAAGAAATGATCAACAGTATGTCCCATTTCAGTTTTTATTAATAAAACACAAAACTAAACCCAAGGCAACTGCTTTGTTCTTACATCTGATCTGACCGTACACTGGAGAAGTGATTCTTTACGAGGAATTAACTTGCAGTATACAAACAGGTTCCATCAAAAGTGGAATACTGCAGTATCTAATAAGGTCAGGTAAATGAAACTAAAAGGAGAACAAATTAAATATTAAAAATCACAAATCTTCCCCTCAACTATCAGGGGCTTCCTGTAACAGTCTTCAATGTGTTTATCAAGATCAATCATGTTGCACAACCCCCAAAGGAAAAAACTGAGGGAACTCATGAGTAATTTTCACAGCTTCATTGTAAAGTCCAAGATCTGAAGAAAAAAAACAAAAAAAACCAAAAAAAACACATTTTATCAAACATTTAATCTACAATGGAAAGATGTAACATCATTTATTATCTAAATGCTTTCTACCTCTTTCTCTTTTATAGAGATCAACTTATTTTCACAATGTGTCTTCTAAAATAGATAGGGATCATCACAGCTATTTACCTGTAGCTCTAAAAAACAAAAGACATGGGGAATAGGCAACTATTCATTTTGATATCCATTGTATAGGCAGTTCTTGCCTGGTTTTAGGTGTTACGCATTATTTGATGCTTTTGATACATATGATAAAACAAAAAAATCTATTAACATTATTTTTGTTTGCCATGTTTTAAGTTTCTTTAATTAGTTTCCTGCATATACAAGCATTACTTAAAAGGGGGCCAAAATGTTCTCCCATTTTCCTTTGGGATCAGGTAATTCACTTACTTGAAAGATGGCAGGACTGAGACTCAAGACCAAGACATCTCAAGTTAAGAAAACCGTTTTCCTCCTACTTACATGAAACTACTTAATACAGAATGCTTTATTTACCAAAAGGATGGTTATCTTCTTTAAACTGGACATATGATGCACACATAATGGTTGCCTTGGCCGTTACTCTTCCAACTACTTCCACAATTCCAGAGATTTCTTCATCAAGCTAACACAGAGGACAAATTGTCAAATTGGTATTGTCATATTTCTAGTTGGCAACTTGGAGAATTGTTACAGTTTACTAATCTTTCATTTCATGTAACAAAATCATCTTAAAATTTACCAATGCAAAAACTGAACTATAAGTTGTTAAAAATGTTTGAGTACTTAATGTCATCATGTCAAGTCCTATTACCTTTAGCAGTACCTTCAGGTCCAAAGATCCAGTTAAATATTTAAGTTGAAGACAAAATCACTTAAGGATAATGAGAATGTCTAGGATTTCTACAAGGAGTAATTTGTTTTTAAAAAGACCCATTGAAAGGAACTTTCTATTTTCTTATCCTGTGCAGTGTATTCTGTATATATTAACCAAACAACACATGGATTTGTCTTCATTAAAAAGAAAAAAAAATTTTTTTTGGAGTACAATAAATGTAAAATGTAAAAACAAGTGATAACTAAAAGTACACTTAAACAAAATAGAATTTTAAAAATGTTAAGCTCTTGAAAAAAAAATGACCTAAAAGCTTTTTTTTAAATGTGATTTTTTTGGTCTTTTATAGGAATAGGAATTGTTACCCAGTTAAGGGATGTATTAAAAAATCATGGAGCCCAAGGGGCACCTGGGTGGCTTAGTCATTAAGCGACTGTCTTCAACTCAGGTCATGACCCCAGAGCCCTGGGATCAAGTCCCACATCAGGCTTCCTGCTATGCGGGAAGCCTGCTTCTCCCTCTCCCATTCCCCCTTGCTTCTCTTCCCCCCTCTTACTGTGTCTCTCTCTGTCAAATAAATAAAATCTTTAAAAAAAAAAAATCAAGGAGCCCAAAGAATCATTGGTTAGAAATGTAAAGAAATATATATTGTAAGAAGAGTACAAAAGTTTAATTTTTAGAGCAGGTAAGTTTTATGAGCTGGTCCTTTATATCCACTCCAAGAATCAGAAACATCAGCAAGACGAATTAACTACAAGAGTCTTAGAATTAATACTTCAACATACGGGCTCCATCAACTCAATGGTTCCATTTTTTCCTTCTCCATCTGAAAGAATAAACATTTTTCCAGTGGGATGAATCTAAAAAAGAAATACAGAATTAAAAAACAAAAACACAAACAAAACAAACCTAAAATCTCATTAAAATAAAAATATTGTAAGTCTGAAAATGAGCAGATTGACCCAAACTTTAACTTAGTCAATGCACACAAAGCAATTGTTTTTGAACAATTTGGTTCAGATTATAATCTTGTGTTAACCACATCTGGTCAAACACCTAGTTAAACTTGAATTTCAGATAAACAGTACTTTTTAGTACAAATATGTCCTGTATTTTTATTTAGTAATCTGACAACCCTGCCCTAACAACAAATTAAAGGGGGTCCATAATGTCTAAAAGTGAGATCTACTAGCACTCATGATTTAAACAGTAGGTATTCCACCAGAGGGTCTGTTTTAAAAATTAAGTTTGATGGGGACACACCTGTTTGGCTCAGTGCTGGGGCGTACCACTCTTGACCTCAGGGTTGTGAGTTTGAATCCTACCTTGGGGGTAGAGAGTATTTTTTAAAAAATAAATAATAAGCATGATGAAATAAAGAGAACTGGTTGCCAGAAGATTTGGGCTCTACTACTAAGCTGTAAAGACTGCATTCAGGTCTGGATGAAAGCTTTGCTACTTGCTGTGGCCTTCAGCAGTTAACCATACACCACTCCTACCCAGTTTCCCTAATCTGAAGTCGAGTTAACACCTACTTAACGAAGAGGACGAGTGGCTGAAATGAACTACCAAGGCTCTATAATAGTTTTTTGTTTTTTTCCCCCTCAGCTTTCCCGGCTCACTGACTCCGAAACTTTGGGGCTGCTTCTCATCAGCAGGGTGCAGACGCTGCACTCTAACACTAGCATGAGAACACAGACTGCTATGGAATCTGGAAGGAAAAACTGAAGAATGTTTATGACGAAGTGACTAACGAGAAAGTGAAGTCTAAGAAAATTGCATTAGAAACTAGAAAAACAGAGAAGTTGCCAAGTCTGGCTAAACTAAAAAATCAGGAGATAAATGTGTGAGTCAGGTCTACAATTTTCCTTTTGTAAATACAAAAAGGAACCAGAAGGGAGGACGCTAAATTTAGAACCGAGCGCACTGGAACACGTCACGATTCCGCGCCATAAAAGTGGCGCCAAAATGGGCTGGTGGCTAAAAAGTGTGCAGAACGTCTCCTCGTGTAAAACGAAGCAATTGGGAGCGCAGTGTTGCTCTAAGGCCTGTCCTCCTCCACCCCACCTTTCCACCCTGAGGCTGCGGCCCTGGTGGTCACGGGGTCCCTCCACCCGGCTACAAAGCAGGGAGCCCAGGGCAGCCACGGCGCGCACCTTTTCCAGCCTTCCTACGAAGCAGACCGGCCGGTCGATGAACTGAGCTAGCATGCTGGCGTTGACGCGCGACCTGGGCAACTCCATGACATCCACCATGGTCGCAGAACGAGACCTGCGGCGGGCAGGAAACAGAGGCCTGAAATTCTGCGCCCCGCGGCGTCTATGGGGCAGAAGATGCCGGCACCAATCAGCGGAGACCCGCTTCTCACTCCACCAATCAAAAGCTCGGAAATCTCGATCAAAATCGCGCAGTCCCAGAAATGGACAGACACCGGGAGGGCTGCTTCCGGAAGTGGGGACGGCTGCTTAGTGACGCGTGGCGTCCCGGAAGTTGCCCGGGTCCTCCGCAGAGGGGGCAGTGGGGGCGGGGCTTGGATGGGGCGGGGCGGCGGCTGCCTCCCGCGATCTCCGGGCCTCCCGGCGGGACTGGATCTCCGAAGCAGGGTATTGGGCTCCTGTGCGGTAGCGGCGAGGGACTGCGGCGCGAGCCTCAGGTACCCCTCTCGCGGGAGGCGCCGCAACCTTACTGTTTCTCTTTCTCCCCATCGACGGATGCGGAAGAAAGAGGCGGGACTCGGTTCTTGCCCTGTCGCGGCATTTTCGGTGCTGCGCACCCGCTGTTCGAGTTTTCCCACCAACCGGCTTCCCGGTTCTTCGTGGGAGGCGCGGGATTTGTGTTGCAGTCGAGGTGTCGGGTGTTTTTGACACTCGCTCTCCTGGTAACGGGAAGTGGGGTCGCCAATGATCTTTCATTCCCTTGTCAGGCTCCTGCCGCTCGGTGACAGAGGGACGGTGATTTAACCGCTCAACCTGCGTCACTTACTGTTCTGTTTTCACACCTGTTAGAAGGGTTGATCTAATTATCTCTACGACCCTTTGTAGCCCTCACAACCTGCCAAGCTAAGGAGGTGGGAGTTTTCTCACCTCTTCCGTGTTAGCGACGAATTGAAGCTTTTGGGAGTGGGTAGGGGGAAGGATCACTGAGCTAGGTGAGGAGAAGAATTTAAGTAGCTGTTAGATCCTTAGCAGGGGCGCTTCTCCCTGAGATACTTTACCTATCAAAAAACGAGGGGTTCGATGATATGAATGTTTTTTAAGATCCTAGCAGAGTTTTGCCTATGTGATTCACGGACTCGTCTTAACTTCCCAGAACTTTCCCTCATTGCTCCCCACACCCCGGGATAGGGGAGACATGGAAGATCACCAGTTCCAAGGAGATTTAGGCTGGGGGCGTGGATTCTTGAATCAGTCGCTGGCTGATGTGGTTGTGCATTTGGGGACTTCATCTGCTGGGATTGGTACTGACTTGCCAGGGATATTATGGAATGAGCGGTCATAAAAATACCTGCCAACTGCTGCGGAAATTGGAAAAACAACTTTTTATTTGGAAACTGCGTCCGTGAATTTGCCTAAAGCCCCAGAGTTGTCACCAAATTCGGGTTTTAGCTCGAGTGTCCCAATTTTATCGCATTGTTGCCTTAAGCAAAGATGATTCTTTTTGACACTTAAGGCTGCAATTTAAGATAGAAATCTGATGTTCCATAATTAAACGATAGCCTCCCTCAGTGTTTATTTAACTGAATATATTTGTCTTTTAATATCGCTATCACAAAAACAAATTTAGAGGATTTCATTGCATGTCGTTTGTTGTATACAGGAATGGTTGTACTGGTGCAAGTCAATAAAGTCTATATTTTTGTGCAAAGCCTTGACGTTTTTTGCACTTCAGGGTTGCTTTGGAAGACAAGTTGATGTGCATTATAAAGGGTAGGGTGGATGAATATCTTTAACATCGGCCCTTAATGTATCAGGTATCAGATGTAATGTCATTATTTTATTATACTTTGAAGACTACTTTTACATACCAGTGGCCTTTAAAAAAAAACCATAAAGATGAACGAGATAATTTAAAACGGCGTTTTGGATATTTTTTGTCATTTAAAATGTATTATATAATACATAGTCAAGAGAGAAGAGTATATATAGCTAATATGTATTATTTCCAGAGAAATTAAATGAACTCACAAGGGCCTCACATTCAGTTTAAGAAATGGAATTTAGCCAGTTAGTAGTTTGCACTAATTCAGTTAATCTTCCTCTCTGGAGGAGCCACAAATAAACACTATCTTGACATTTTTGTTAAGCACCCTAAGCTTTTCTATATAATCTAATCACACATGGAGGCATTCTTAAGTGGTATGTTTAATTGTGCTGGTTTTGGTCTTTATATAAACGGAATCATACCATATATATCCTCTGACTTGGGTCTTTTGCTTTTGAGATTAATCCATGTTGGCATATGTGGGTGGAGTTCATTCTTTTCACTCTGCTATTTTGCTGTGTTATTGACTGACATTTTGATTATTTACCCTTCTCTTCTACTGCATACATGGCTGCTGTGAATGTTCTTGTACCTGTTAGTTGGCACATTTGTGCAAAGGGATATCAGTAGAATTGCTGGAACATAGGTTGTGCCTCTTCTGCTCTACTAGTAAAACCAAATATGGTTGACCTTTGAACAACATAGGTTTAAACTTCATGGGTCCACTACTGTGCAGATTTTTTCAAAAAATATAGCACAGTACTATAAATGTATTTTCTCATGACTTTCTTAATATTTTCTTTTTTTCTGGCTTATGTATTGTACAAATACAACATATAATATGTATAACATAGAAAATATATGTTAATCGGTTGTTTATGGCTTCTGGGAAGGCTTGCTGTTAATAGTAGGTTATTAGTAAAGTTTTGTGGGAAGTGAAGAATTACATTTGGATTTTCAACCATGGTGGGTGGGCAGCCCCCACGTTTTTCAAAGGTCAACAGTACTGTACTCAAAGTAGTTGTACTGTCTTACTCTTTTATCAGAGGTATAAAGAATTTCAGTTGATCCACATTTTGGCAACTCTTATTAAAGTTTTTTTACCCCCTGATGGATGTAAAAAGGTTTCATGTTGTGGTCTTAATTTGCCTTCCTGATTACTGAAAGACTGAACAACTTTTCAAATATTTATTGGCCAGTTGTGTTTGTCATGGGTTTTTTTTTTCCCCCTGTCTTTTTTTCCTTTTTCTCGTTGGAAGGAGCTCTTTAAAATGGTTAAAATGTTTTTCCCTTTTGTGTAATATAGTTGAAAAGGTGAATTTAAAAATCTACTATAAGAATCTTTTCTTAAAACAAGCTCTTAAAAACATTATATATTTAAAATAATAGTTTTGCCTTTCATATTTAAAAATACTCCATCATTTAGAATTGAGTTTATATGCACGTTGTCAGGTAGGTATCCAATTTCTTTTGTTTTATTTTCATTGTACTTGTCCCAGAATCATTTATTGACTACATCACCATTTGCAACCTTCGGCATCACCTAGGTTTATATATATGTGTGAGTCTGTTCCTGGGCTCCAGGTCTGTTCCATTGGTCTGTTTGCCTGTGCCTGCACCAAGACCACTCTCTTCAGGACTGAAGTACTGAGGCCAAGTACTTTTGGCCTTATGATAATTTTTTACTTCCAGGGTACAAGTTTCTCTCTCTTGCTATGTTCTTCAGGAATAACTTTCTGATTCTTGTGACTGTCTATAAATTTAGGTTGATAAGTTCTTAAAAAACCTTGAGATTTGATCACAATTGCATCGAATCTTTGGATTGATTTCAGCAGTAACATCTTAACAACTACTCTTACTCTTCTTGGCCTGTTTTGGTCTTAACATCCTTCCAAAAAGTTTCATGATTATCTATACAAAAGTTTTGACTTTTAGATTAGATTTATTCCTAGCTACGTTGTTGTTGTTGCTAGTATAAACGGTGTCTTTTTTAAGTTAAAGATTTTTAACTGATTGTTGCTTGTACACAGAGTGCATTTGACCTTTTTTTCCCGGCTATCCTGCTAAACTTATTTCTAGTAATTTTCTATAGGATTCTTTTAGGTTTTCTAGTCATACGTGAATAATTACAGATTTGTTTCTTAACCATTCTTACATATTATTATTAGTATTATTATTTTGCCTTTTTGCCCAGTTTAGAGCTTCTAGTACCATTTGAATAAAAATAGTATTTCAGTTAAGATGGCATTTGACTGCATAAGTAAAAGTATCTTAAATACACAAAGTCTTAGCTTCACATGTTTAAAAAAGTACAGAGGCATGCAGCTCTTATATAGTCCTTGTCTGATTCTGGTGTTATTAGGGATATACTGGACTCATGAAATGAGTTATAGAGTTTCCTCTATTCTCCAGGGTTTTCTGTGAAGCTGGAATTACCTGTTTATTGACTGAATTCATGTGTGGAACACTCTGGGTCTGTACCTATTGCTTTAGGCATCTCCCACAAGTTTTTTCAGTAGATGGTTGTCATCAATTTCTAAATATTTTCTAGTTTCCAGCATATTTCTTTTCTGACTCATGGGTTGTTTTTGTTTCCAAATGTAGAGGTTTTATTTATTCAATTTTGTTGTGTTGTTAATTTCTAACATAATTGCATTATAATTAGATGGTGTGTTCTATACGATGCTAATTCTTTGAACATATATAAGATTTGCTTTAAGGCTTATCGAGGACATGTTTTGTAAATATTTAATGTGTGCTTAGAAAAAAATTGTATTTTCCAGTTGTTGGATCAAACTTGTTAATTGCAGCATTCAACTATTTTGTCTACCTTCTGTCTCATTAATGTTTCAGTAATTGAGATAATTGTGTCAGATATCTTAGAGAGAATAGCATTGGCAGTTTTTCCTTGATTCTGATGACTTGTGTGATGTATTTTTAAGGACTTGTTATTTGACACATAAAAGATTAGGATTGTGAAATAAAATGATGACATGAAAGTAGTGAGTATTTCAAATCATGCTTTTCAGCTTGATGTTAATTTTGTCAGCTACTGCTGTAGACATGACTTTTGGTTAGACTTTGTTGTATCTTTTTACCATCCTGTGCTTTACCAAGGGAAGACAAGACCCAGGGGCGTGGATGCTCATTTCTTTCTCTCTTGGGTGGCTTATCAGAGAGCTAACTTGGAAGGTCTGAGCTTTAGGGCAGAATAGGCTGATAGTAGCCTGTGGGCTCCATCGGTTGCCTTCTTCACAAGGCACTGCCTTAACCAGGAGGTGTCCATTACGACAGGCGTGCCCTAAGGTGTGGGCACTGGTGTTCAGCAGATCACCAGCATGTTGCCATTGTTATATTTTCTCCAATAAACCTTATTTGATATTCATACTGTGTGGTGCTCCTGTTTGGGTCTGTGTTGGCTTGATACCTTTCACCTTTTCTGTGTTCTCCTGTTTTAGGTGTGTCCCTTGTACAACGCATATAGCTGGAGGTTTAATTTTCCCTTTGTCCATTTATATTGGTTGTGGCTACTGATATTTTTGGATTTGTGTCTATGGTCATTTTATTTTGCTTTTTTTGTTGTCTGTTTTTTCTCCTCCCTTGCCTTCTTTTGAATTGATTTTTTTAAATTTTTTTCTTTAATTCCATTTTATTCCTTTGTATCAGTTTACATGTTGTGTATTGTTTTTTACAGTTTTTGTGGGCATCCTTTAACATGTGGATTAAACTTAAGTCTAAAGTTATTTTACTCTGTGTCAGGACAAGAACCTATATCTCCATTTACCTTTTTCCCAATTTTTTTAAAAGATGTTATTTATTTATTTGACAGAGAGAGAGAGTACAAGCAGGGGAAGCAGCAGGGAGAGGAAGCAGGCTTCCCACTGAGCAGAGAGCCCAGATGTGGGGCTCGATCCCAGGACCCAAGGATCATAGCTTAAGTCGGAAGCAGATGTTTAACCTACTGAGCCACCCAGGTGCCCCACCTTTTCCCCAATTTTTAAAAAAACATTTATTTGTTTATGTTGAGAGAGAGAGCAGGGGTAGGGACAGAGGGAGATGGAGAGAGAAACCCAAGCAGCCTCTGTGCTGAGCCCACGTGGAACCCCTGTTGGGCCTCGACTTCACAACCCAGAGATCATGACCTGAGCTAAAATCAAGAGTTGGACGCTTTAAGAGACCTGAGCCACCCAGACACCCCTCCTATCTTTATGCTGCTGTCTAGAGTTTTTGTTCTATCTTGATTTCTTGTAACTCCACAAATTTGGAATTAGCATAGCTTTATGCAGTTACTATTTGCTCAGAATTATTCACATGTTTATCACTCTCATATAATTTATTTTTACATTTCAACATTTTTTCTGGTATTATTTTTCCTCTTTTTGAGTTTTTTTTAGTGACAATCTTTGGTAACAAACTCCATTGTTTTTGTGTTTTTCTGAATTCTTTATTTCATCCTTGATTTCAAAAGATAGTTTTACCTCTCTGTGGAATAGAGTGCGAAATGGACAGTTACTTTCCTCCAAAACTACTTTGATACTATTTTACTCTTTTACTTTGATATTTTACTCTGTTTTCCTTAAAACTGTGATTATGTTGTAAGCTGTCATGTCTCTTCATCTGCTTGATCCTCAGTTTGTCTTTGGTGTCCTACATTTTTCCTTTGTAATGTATCCTGATGTGGCTTTCTCTCATTTCCTTTGCTGGCTGATATGTTATGCTTCATGAATCTGGTAATTGTGTTTATTGGCACTGGGACATTTTCAACCATCATTTCTTTGAACACTGCCTCTCTCCTAATCTAACTCCTTCTGGAACTCAGAAGTAAGAAGGATATTCTCATGTGCTGTTGACCTCTGTGTTGTAATTCATTGGTTTTGATTCTCTGTGTTGAATTCTGGACAATTTCTTTCATATCTTCTAGTTTACTAATTCTTTATGCAGTAGTGACTCATTTGCTCTAATTTCAATACTGTTATTTATTTATTTGTTTCTAGATCTCTTGTTTGGTTCTTTTTATAAATCTTAGTAGTTCTTGATATTCTTTTGTCATAGTTTTAGGTTTCCCTTTATTTTTTTCAAATAATACAGAATATAAAGTAAATTTGTTTATAATCTAGTTTTGATACCCACAGTCTTTATGGGTCTCATTCTGTATTTTTTTTTTTTATTCTGTTGACTTTTCTTTGCTGTGACTTGTTTCTTCATTTGTATTGTAATTTTTGATTATGAATTCACATGTCTTGGAAGTTTTTGGTGATTTCTTTGAGATTTAGTTTGAGGGTGCGTTTCTTCACAGAAGATTTTTGTTTCCTACTTCCCTAGGTGTTTGGCCACAGACTTTGTCCTTCTCCCTGCGGAGCATGGATCATTAAAGCCCAGACTTGTAGTCATTAGAAATTAGCGATGGCCACAGGGAAAGCATTAGCTTTTCCAACAGATTTGTTGATTCCTGTCCTTTCTGGCTTGTATAAGATTTCTTTATTCTTTTGTTGGCTTGGGCATACATTTTTTTTAAAAAGGTGTATTTATATTTAAGACATTACCACAACTACTCTTCTTCATCCTTTCACACAATCAAAAGCAAATATAAGCTGGGTTAAAGAGGGCATTCACTGGATAGAATTTCAAAAGATATAAAATGTGGCAGGGAGCATAGTAATGAATTCTGGGTCAGTTGTACTTCTTGGTCAGTCCCCTTTGTGTAATTTATGGAAATTTGAGTCAGACTTTGACATATGGTTGACAGAGCTATTGCGTTTTTGTCTTATGTTTCTTTACGTGCATTCTGATGACAAATTGGGAAGGAAGTAAAACAGCCAGCTCTCTCATTTCATCAGACATCTGAATCAAGTTTTCAGACAGATAGCAAGACTGTTTGACTAGACTTAGTAAATTGTTAGCCACTTGCCAATGGTAGTGCGGGTTTTACGCAGGACTCAGCACCATCCTTTGTACCCGCTGGCATAGGAGAGCTGGTAGAGAAGGAGGCTGAGAGCTAGCAACCAGACTGGGTACTTCCTCGAATTTGGAGAAAGTGCCTTGTCTCATTTTGTTTCTCTAGGGCCCAGCAGTGTGCCTGGCCAGTATGTGGCCTTCACAGCATCTTGGCGGAATGAATTAAAAAGTCAGCAGTTCGGGCACCTGGGTGGCTCAGTGGGTTAAAGCCTCTGCCTTTGGCTCAGGCCCTGATCTCAGGGTCCTGGGATCGAGCCCCGCATCAGGCTCCCTGCTCAGCTGGGAGCCTGCTTCTTCCTCTCTCTCTGCCTGCCTCTCTACCTCCTTGTGATCTCTGTCGGTCAAATAAATAAATAAAATCTTAAAAAAAAAAAGTCAGCAATTGAACAAATGACTGAATTTTAGCAGTTTATTTATTTATTTAGTTGTTTTTTGGTTTTTTTTTAATAGGCTCCAGGCCCATCATGGGGCTTGAACTCATGACCTGAGATCAAGTGTCACATGCTGTACAGACTGAGCCAGCCAGGCACCCCATAGCAATTTGCTTTTTGTTTAGAGAGGAAGTAAAGACTTGTGATGATACAGTTAAGTTGTTCTGAAAGTCAAAAGACCCCTTCCTTTTTGTAAGGGGGTAGGGAGAGAATAGCCCTGTATGTACCAGGCGCTGAGTTGTCACTAGATGGTGAATCTGCTGGCACCTTGATCACAAACTTTCCAGCCTCCAGAATTATGAAATATAAATCTGTTGTTTTTAAGTTAAAAAAAAAAAAGGAAAGCCAAATGATACATACTTTTATAGGCACATTTGGGAGTGATTCCTATTGGAAGTTGAATGTGATGGCTCCTGTTGTGTGTGAAATATATTTAAGTGAGCAGATAGAGCAATTTGAAGACCTGCACTGAATGTAGTAGTAGTAGTAGTAGTAGTAGTAGTAGTAGTAGTAGTGGTGGTGGTGGTGGTTGTAGTAGTTGTAGTGGTTGTTGTTCATTCTAGCTTTCCCTGTGCTGTAGAGAGTGGTAAAGAGCTGTGACCTTACACCATTCTCCCTTACAACAGCATTCTCCCACAGAGCATTATTTAAATATGTCCCAAGATATTTGTTATATGAAGAGATGCTTTTTGATAGAATTGTCTGGAGTCTTTTTCAGGGTGTTTTTTCGTTTCAGAGTAGCAACATTGAATGCAGTGGCCAGAAATTATTATTGTATTAGTAGGAATCTGTTATTTATTTATTTATTTATTTTTGTTGTTGTTGTTGTTTATTTGACACAGAGAAATCACAACTAGGCAGAGAGGCAGGCAGAGAGAGAGGAGGAAGCAGGCTCCCCGCGGAGCAGAGAACCCGATGTGGGGCTCGATCCCAGGACCCTGAGATCATGACCTGAGCCGAAGGCAGAGGCTTTAACCCACTGAGCCACCCAGGCGCCCCAGGAATCTGTTATTTAAAGCAAAACTTATATTGTTTGGGGGCAACTGGCTGGCTCAGTTGGTAGATAGAACATGTGACTCTGGATCTTGGGGGGTGAGTTCGAGCCCCACATTAGGGGTAGAGTTACTTCAAAAAATTGTTTAAAAAAAAACAAAAAAACCTTAAATGGCTTTTGGCAGCAGTTATGTAGAGTTATGTTTGTAGATTTTCTCAAACATAAAAATATATCATTGTACCATTACTTTAGAAGAGTCAGAATAACACTAAAACTTGACTCTGAATTATGTGCTTGAGCAATGAATGAGATCCAAATGATATAAATTGTAAGTGAAATTTGTTTGCAGGCTCTCAAAAGGCAGTAGCTTTATCTTCTAAACTTCTGTATCTCCCCACACTATTTAGCATCCTTTTTAGGAGAAAAAGAAAATCTATGGTTTTCATGTGTTACTGCATTTAAAAAAAAGGGAATTAAAAAACAAAACCTCTTGAAATTGAGATGTGTGCTGACTGGAATGTACCACATATTAGGGTATTATACCCATCCATGGAGGACCAGGTTACAGTGAAGAATTATCTAGCCCCAGGGGCTCCTGGGTGGCTCAGTGGGTTAAGCTTCTGCCTTTGTCTTAGGTCATGATCTCAGGGTCCTGGGATGGAGCCCCGCATCCGGCTCTCTGCTCAGCAGGGAGCCTGCTTTCCCCTGTCTCTCTGCCTGCCTCTCTGCCTGCCTCTCTGCCTACTTGTGCTCTCTCTCTTTCTGTGTGTCAAATAAATAAATAAAATATTAAAAAAAAACAACAACAACAAAAGAATCATCCAGCCCCAAATGTTAAGAGTAAAAAGCTTGAGAAACCCTGGTTTAATATAAGGGGAGATTTTACCTTCCTTTTTTTTTCTTTACTTTTTTCTATCGATTCTATTTAGTTAACGTACAATGCGATACTGGTTTCGGGAGTAGAGTTCAGTGGTTCATCTCTTAACATATAATACCCTGTGCTCATCATTACAAGTGTTCTCCTTGTTATATGAGCATCAACCAACCCACAGTGATGCCCATTCCCCACCCACCTCCCTCCATCAACCCTCAGTTTCTTGTCTGTTCTTAAGAGTCTCTTATTGTTTCCCTTATGTTCATATGTTCATCTGTTTTCTTAAATTCCACATATGAGTGAAATCATATGGTATTTGTTTTCTCCGACTGACTTATTTTGCTAGCATAATATACTCTAGCTCTACCCATGTCATTGCAAATGGCAAGATTTCATTCTTTTTGATGGGTGCATAATATTCCTTTGTATATCTATACCACATCTTCTTTATCCATTCATCAGTCAATGGACATTTGGGCTCTTTCCATAGTTTGGTATTGCTTTGAACATCAAAGTGCATGTGTCCCTTTGAATCAGTATTTTTATATTCTTTGGGTAAATACCTAGTAGTGCAGTTGCTGGATCAGATGGATGTTCTCTTTTTAACTTGTGGAGGAACCTTCATACTGCTCTCCAGAGTGGCTATAACACTTTTCACTCCACCAACAGTGCAAGAGGGTTCTCCTTTCTCCACATCCTCACCAACATCTCTTGTTTCTTGTGTTGTTAATTTTAGCCATCCTGAAAGGTATGAGATGGTATCTCATTGTGGTTTTGATCTGTATTTCCATGATCCTGAGTGATGTTGAGCATCTTTTCATGTGTCTTTTAGGTATCTGGATGTTGTTTTTAGAAAAGTGTCTATTCATGTTTTCTGCCTATTTCTTAACTGGATTGTTTGTTTTTAGGGTTTGAGTTTATAAGTTCTTTGTCGATTTTTGGATACTTTATCAGATATGTCTTTTGCACATATCTTCTCCCATTCCATAGTCTGCCTTTTAGTTTTTTTATTGTTTCCTTCCCTGTGCAGAAGCCTTTTATTTTGGTGAAGTCCCAATAGTTCATTTTTGCTTCTGTTTCCCCTGCCTCTGGCGACATGTCTAGTAAGAAGTTGCTGTCGCTGAGGTCAAAGAGGTTTTTGTCCATGCCCTTCTCTAGGATTTTGGTGGTTTCTGTCTCACATTTAGGTGTTTCATCCATTTTGAATTTATTTTTGTGTATGGTGTAAGAAAGTGGTCCAGTTTCATTCCTTTGCATGTTGCTGTCCAGTTTTCCCAGTACCATTTCTCTTTAAAGATTTTATTTATTTATTTGACACAGAGAGAGAGATCACAAGTAGGCAGAGAGGCAGGCAGAGGGGGTGGAGGAAGCAGGCTCCCCGCTGAGCAGAGAGCCCAATGCGGGGCTCGATCCCAAGACCCTGAGATCATGACCTGAGCCAAAGGCAGAGGCTTAACCCACTGAGCCACCCAGGCACCACCCTGTCAGGCACCACCCTCCCAGTATCACTTTTTGAAGAGACTGTCTTTTTTCCCATGGAATATTCTTTCCTGCTTTGTTGAAGATTAGTTGACCATATAGTTGTGGGTCCGTTTCTGGGTTTTCTGTTCTGTTCCATTGATCTATATGTCTATTTTTTACACACTTTTTAAAAAGGTTTTATTTCTTTATTTGACAGAGTGAGTGAGAGCCCACAAGAAGGGGAGCGGCCTCCCCACTGAGCAGAGAGCCCGATGTGGAGCTCGATCCCAGGACCCTGGGATCATGACCTGAGCTGAAGGCAAATGTTTAATCAACTGAGCCACCCAGGAGCCCCATCTATGCATCTCTTTTTTATGCCAGTACCATAATGTCTTGTCTTGATGGAGGCACCTTGGTGGCTCAGTGGGCCTTCGGCTCAGGTCATGATCCCAGGGTCCTGGGGTTGAGGCCTGTATTGGGCTCTTTTCTCAGTGAGGAGCCTGCTTCGCCCCCTCTCTCTGTCTGCCTCTCTACCTACTTGTGATCTCTCTCTGTCAAATAAATAAATAAAATCTTTAAAAAAAAATAATGTCTTGATGACTGCAGCTTTGCAATATAGTTTAAAGTCCAGAGTCGTGATACATCCAGCTTTGTTTTTCTTTTTCAGGGTTGCTTTGGCTATTTGGGATCTTTTATGGTTCCTTATAAATTTTAGGATTTGTTCTAGCTCTGACAAAAATGCTGTTGTGGAGATTGCAATAAATATGTAAAATGCTTTGAGTAGTATAGACATTTTAACAATATTTGTTCCTCTAATCCATGAGCATGGAACATTTTTCCATTTCTATATGTACTCTTCAATTTCTTTCTTAAATGTTCTATAGTTTGCGCATACAGATCTTTTACTTGTTTCATTAGGTTTATTCCTAGGTATTTTGTGGGTTTTGGTGCAGTTGTAAATGGGATCAGTACCTTGATTTAATTTTCTGTTGCTTCATTATTGATGTATAGAAATGCAACAAATTTCTGTATGTTGATTTTATATCCTGGAACTTTGCTGAATTCATGTATTAGTTCCAGCAATTTTTTGGTGGCGTCTTTGGGTTTTCTACATAGAGCATCATGTCTGCAAATAGTGGAAGTTTAACGTCTTCCTTGCCAATTTGGATGCCTTTTATTTCTTTTTATTGTCTGATTGCTGAGACTAAGACATCTAGTCCTGTGTTAAATAGTAATTGTGAGAGTGGATATCCATGTCTTGTTCCCAGCTGTAGAAGAAACCTCTCAGTTTTTTCCTGTTGAGAATGATCTTAGCTGTGGGTCTTTTGTATATGGCCTTTATGATGTTGAGGTATGTTCCCTCTATCCCTACTTCATTGAGGGTTTTTAATCAAGAAATGCTGTTTTGTCAGATACTTTTTCTGCATCTATTGAGAGTATCGTGTGGTTCTTATCCTTTCTTTTAATGTGGCTTATCACATTGATTGATTTGTGAATATTGAACCACCTTTCCAGCCCAGGAATACTTCCTACTTGATCATGGTGAATAATTCTTTTAATATACTGTTGGATTCAATTTGTTAGTGTCTTGTTGAGAATTTCTACATCCATGTTCATCAGGGATATTGACCTGTAATTCTCCTTTTCAGTGGGGTCTTTGTCTGGTCTTGGAATCAAGGTAATGCTGGTCTTATAGAAAGAGTTTGGAGTTTTCCATTCCTATTTTTTGAAACAATTTGAAAAGAATATGTATTAACTCTTCTTTAAATGTCTGGTGGAATTCCCCTAGGAACCTATCTGGCCCTAAACTTTTGTTTATTGGGAAATTTTTTATTACTAATTCAGTTTCTTTGCTGGTTATGAGTCTGTTTAAAATTTCTATTTCTTCCTGTTTCGGCTTTGGTGGTTTATATGTCCCTAGGAATTTGTCCATTTCTTCCAAATTGCCCAGTTTATCGGCATGTAATTTTTCTTAGTATTCTTTTATAATTGTTTGTATTTCTGTAGAGTTTGTTGTTATCTCTCCTCTTTCATTTGTGACTTTATTTGTTTGGGTCCTTTCTCTTTTCTTTTTGTTAAGTCTGGTTGGGGGTTTATCAAGTTTATTAATTCTTTTGAAGAACCAGCTTTTAGTTTCATTGATCTGTTCTACTGGGGTTTTTGTTTATTTCTTTTTTTTTTTTTTTAAGATTTTGTTTATTTATTTGACAGACAGAGATCACAAGTATGCAGAGAGGCAGGCAGAGAGAGAGAGGAGAAGCAGGCTCTCCACTGAGCAGAAAGCCCGCTGTAGGGCTCGATCCAAGGACCCCGAGATCATGACCTGAGCCAAAGGCAGAGGCTTAGCCCCCCAAGCGCCCCTGTTTGTTTGTTTCTGTATAATTTATTTCTGCTCTAATCTTATTTCCCTTCTGCTGGCTTTAGGCTTTATTTTCAGATACTTTTCTAGCTCTTGTTGGGTGAAAGGGTAGGTTGTGTATTGAGACTTTTCTTGCATTTTGAGGGAGACCTGTATTGTGGTATACTTTCATCTTAGGACTGTCTTACTGCATCCCAAAGGTTTTGGACTGTCATGTTTTCATTTTCATTTGCTTCCATGTACTTTTAAATTTCTTCTTTCATTTCTTGGTTAACCTGTTCATTCTTTAGTAGGATGTTTTTTAACTCCCATGTATTTGTGGTCTTCACAAATTATTTCTTCTGGCTGACCTCGTTTCATAGTGGTGTGGTCTGGAAACATGCATGTATGATCTCAGTCTTTCTGTACCTCTTGAGGGCTGATTTGTGACCGAGTGTGTGATCTGTTCTGAAGAGCTTTCCGTGTACAGTCAAAAAGAATGAGTATTCTGCTGCTTTAGGATGAAATGTTCTGAATGTATCTGTCAAGTCCATCTGGTCCGGTGTGTTATTCCAAGCCATGTTTCCATGTTGATTTTCTGCTTAGATGATCTGCCATGGCTGGAAGTGGGGTGTTAAAGTCCCCTACTATTATTGTATTATTATCAATGAGTTTTCTTATGTTTGTTATTAATTGTTTCATATATTTGGGTGCTCCCAAGTTGGGGGCATAAATACCTATAATTGTTGCATCTTTTGGATGATACAGTGCCCTCCTTCATCTCTTGTTGCAGTCTTTGGTCTGAAATCTAGTTAGTCTGGGGGCATCTAGATGATTTGGTTGATTAAGGATCTGAAACTTGATTTTGGCTCAGATTATGATCTCAGGGTTGTGAGATCCAGCCACACATCAGGCTCTGCTCTCAATGCAGAGTCTGCTTAAGATTCTCCCCTTCTTGTTTGTCTCTCCTACTCCCCATTATGTGTGTGTGTGTATGTGTGTGTCTCTCAGAAAATAAATAAATAAATAAATAAATAAATAAATAGGTAAGTAAAATCTAGTTTGTCTGATATAAGTACGGCTACTCTGGTTTTCTTTTAATGTCCATTAACATGATAGATGGTTTTCCATCACTTCACTTTCAATCTGGAGGTGTCTTTAGGTTCGAAAATGAGTCTCTCGTAGACAGCATATAGATTTTTTTTTAAATCCATTCTGATACCCTATGTCTTTTGATTGCAGCATTTAGTCCATTTACATTCAGAGTGATTATTGAAAGATATGAATTTAATGCTGTTGTATTACCTATAAGGTTGTTTTTGGTTTTGTTTGTTTGTGTTTGTTTTTCTCCTGGTGTTCTCTGTTCCTTGCTAGTCCTTGTTGCTTTTGGTCTTCTTTTCTCCACTCAAAGAGTCTCCTTTAATATTTCTTGCAGGGCTGGTTTAGTGGTCATGAATGCCTTTAGTTTTTGATTTGTCCTTCTGTCGTGAATGACAGCCTTGCTAGATAAAGTATTCTTGGCTAGTTATTTTTCCCATTTAGCACGTTGAGTATATCCTGCCACTGTCTTTTGGTCTGTCAAATTTCTATGGACAGATTTGCTGCAAACCTGATCTGTCTTTACCTTGTATCTTGTAATACTTTAAGGGTTCTTTTTCCTTGCTGCTTTCAGGATTCTTTGTCTATTATTTTTTAAATTTGACTGTAATATTTCTTGTTGACTGCCAGCTTTTGTTGAATTTAATGGGAGTTCTCTTTGCTTCTTAGATTTCAATGTTTCCTTCCCCAGATTAGAGAAGTTTCCAGGTATAATGTACTCAAACCTTCTGCTTCTTTTTCTTCATCTTCTGGGACTCCTATGATATGAATGCTATTATGCTTTAAGGAGTCACTGAGTTCCCTAAGTCTACATTCATGACGCAATACTTTTCTTTCCGTCTTCTTTTCAGCTTCACTATTTTCCATATTTGAATCTTCTGTATCAGTAATTCTTTCTTCTGCTTCATCCATCTCCATTGTCATGGCATCTGTTCATGTTTGCATCTGGGTTATAGCATTTTTAATTTTGGCCTGACTAGATTTTAGTTATTTTAATCTCCGCAATAAGGGATTCTCTAGTGTCTTCTGTGCTTTTCTCATGCCCAGCTAGTGTCCTTATTATTGTTGTTTTAAATTCTAGTTCAGACATCTTATATCTGTATTGATTAAACCCCTCTCTGTGATGTTTTTTCTGTTCTCTCTTTTGGGGTGATTTCCTCCCATCTTATCATTTTGTCTGGCGGTGGGGGGGGGGGGGAAGGAATCTAGATCCTAGGTATGTTTTGATCTGCTTGTTAAAAGAAGCTAGATCCAAAAAATATCTTTGTAAATTTTAAATAAATTTTTAAAAATTAAAAGCTAAAAAACACTTTAAATAATAAAATTAAAAACTTTTAATTAAAAATAATAATAAATAATAAAAATAAAAAGGAAGGTAGATCCTATTTACCCTAGAGCTGAAGTTTTGCTGCACTCTGAGCTGTAGACTAGATGCCTGCAAGGGGTTTTTCCTTGTTACCTGAAGGAGGGGACCCTTGCTTGTGATTCTCAGGTGGACTTGCAGGTAGAGATGCCCCTGCGAGGCACCAGGGGGTGGACTTGGTGTAAGTAGCTTTGGTCTCCACTAGGTGGTGCTGTTTTGCTCCCTGAAGTTTTTCAGCACTGATGGGCGGGAGTGGAAATGGCTCTCTCCTGGGATGGGGAGCTAGCACCTGCCACCCTTCAGGAAACCCTCAGAGAAGAGAACACAGTCGCCTCTCCTGTGTCCCAGGCCTCTTTGACATTCCTGTCTTCATCCTGCCTGCCTCTAAGGTGTCTGCCTGCCAGCTGTAATGGCAGTCCTGTGTTTTATCTCGGGCACAGGCTGGGTTCCAAAACTCCAAAGTTTAGAGATCCCCATGGGCAAGATCCATGCTGATCCCCTGGGGGAGGGCCTGACTGAGCTGTAGCTGCCTGAAGGTTTGTCCCAGAAATCAGAGGCACAACCACACGGTGGCTTGGAGTTTATGGCAAGGCACAGCAGAAAGCCTGCCGAGACTCGCTGCCTTCAGCCTGTGCCTGTGTTTCTATGCTAGCCAATGGGGCAGCTCAGTGGTGTCCTCTGGGTCCCTTGGCCTGGAGAGGTAACAGCACCCCATCTCCCAAATGTACTCCAAGCAGGGAAACTGCCTCTCCACATGCAACCCAGGGCATCCTCAGACCTCGCTGCCCACTCCTGGGTCTCTGCCCTTCTTCCTCACTGGAGCACTGCTAAGACCCAGGCATGACCCCAGTGATGTTGCCCACCTCTGAAACTTCACACTCTGCGCTTCCCTGTTTATAAAAACTTACGGTGGTCCACTCCTCTCCTTTTCCCGGTCATTGTTTTAGGGAAGAGTTCTTCTTGTGCAGTTCTCTGTGCGCCCATTTCCACTCTTTCTCAGTCCTCTCTCTGCAATCAAGGCTCCCTAGGATCACCCACATCTTTCTGTCCTCCAAATCAGCTCTCTGCATTTCCTACTTTTCACGATGTGGTGGTTTTTGTTTGTTGTTTTTCAGCTCTAAGTTGTGCATTTTTACTCTCTCAGTCCTCTGATTTCTTGGGTGTCCAGAATGATTTGGTATTTATATAGCTGTGTTCCATCTGTGTTCTAGGGTCTTCCTACTCCTCTGCAATCTTAATTCCTCTGAGATTTTGCCTTCCTAAATTAGTAGAATCGGGGGGAACATTATTATTATGGTGTTCTTTTTTTTTTTTTTTAAATGAATAAAGGACCGGACAGGGAAAAGCAGCCAATTCTTATCACTGCCAGGATACCAGTCTGATTCTGAAAACAATAGGGTAGCTAGCTAATTAAGAGGAAAACAGACCAACAAAAAATCCCCAAATCCAGCAACAACAATAACAGTAAAACTACATAAAACCTCCCTGATAATTCTAACAGAGTCTTTGGGGGTCATATTTATTTCCAAAGTAATGGAGGAGAGTAAAATCGCATGAGGTCCATTTTACTCTTGGTGAGATGTCTGTATGCAATGTTGTAAAAAAACGAGAAGAAGGAAGGTTCTGTTCTACAACTTTTTTGGACCAGCTTATGACTTTTCAAGATATTTCTGGCATATGCTTGAAAAGAAGCTCTGCTGGAGAAAATTCCAGAAAATTAGTAATTTCAGATTATGTAATGCTTCCAAGATAGCAGGATTTTATTATTATAGCAACAGCTAATGATTGCAAACAGCTCCTGGTGGTGTGCCTCTTACGCACTAATGAGTAGCTGGCAGTTGAGATTATCAGATGAAGCCTTTGTGCTGCTCCCCATAGCAAGTAAAGCCAACTGTTAAAAGTCACCAAGTTGGGGTGACAAACTAGAAACACCCCCCCCAACCCAGATTAATAAAAAGCCTACAACATGAAGAAAAGAATTCCAACTTGGCCCCTGTGTGAAATCTTCCCTGTGAAATTCTCTGGAGTGCCTTTACACTCTTCCAGAATCCTGTCTTGCCTGGTGCTATATAATTACGAATTTGTAGCTCAAGATCTTCCACCTTTCTAAGTATTTTAGATACTCTGTTTAGGCTAAAAATCATACCTGTTCAACTTATCAATTTGCTAAAAGCAACTATATTCGTCATGTTCGGGAAGTGAGTTTTCTTAAGTCATATCACTTCAGTTTTTAATGGCTGTTATATATGCGCATGATGTCACTTTCCAGTTAGGTGACAAGTGAAAAGGTTAAAAGTGTTACATTAAAGGACGGGCTGTCTTCAAAGTGAGGTTGCCATCACCACTTTGTACGAGTCTGGCTAGGTTGTAAAAACTGCGCTGGTGTGTTCTGAGGACATCTCTGAGCTGCTACAGACCAGGGGAAATGGAATGGAAATACCAGTTCAGGGAGAAAAAAAGAGCAATGTAAAATTTCCTACTGTTAGAAAGAACTTGTTCATGTATTTTTAAAATCGTTGATGGTGGATATTAAAATGCTCTGGTGTTTAGATTCCATTGGGGAAGTTTAAAATAATGTTATAACATTTTTAATTCCGCATTTGTATATTTATGATATGCTAGAAACTACATCCTTTATCATTTTCAGTGGATTAGTTCTAGATGTTACCTTCAAAAGTGCAAAGGGGTGCATAATGTCTCACAATCCTTTTAGGGGTTGTGTGAGCAGTGCCGTAAGATCAGTGGCTTTGAAACTTTTGCCTGCAGCCCCAACTAAGAGATACGTTTCATATCATGACCTAACACCCAAAGCAAAAGTTCATAAACCATTATTTACCATATGTGATACTCTGATATCTTTTTGCTTCTTTTCCCTTTCTTCTTTTTTTGTTTCTTATTTCATTCTATTTAAAAATGTGGTCATGACCCACTAAATTGAGTTTGCTTCTGCTAAAGGATTGGGGCCTGCAGTTTGAAAAATAGCTGTAGATCCAAGATTCAGTTCTTTATTTTTGTTTGTTTGTATGTTTGTTTCTGGAGTGTTTTGAGGGAGAGGGGCCAGTCTGAACATAAAATCAGAGAGGTGGAAATAAAAGCTGTGTTAATGCTTCCATTCAGTTAATTCGCTTTCAGACTTCCTGGGAGCTTATCTGTGACATCAGTTTAAAGGTCCTTTCCTTGCTCCCTACTTGCTCCCCTTGCTTATCCTCTCAGATACCTGTACCTTTCCTCTATTACACCAGTATCACAAACCTTTAAAAATATGACAGCTATCTGGGATGGCAAAACAGAGGGAAAACCTTTGGGTAATCCTATTTGGTAGTCCAAAAGTAATGGATAAATTTTAAAAGGGGTTAAATTAATCTCTTTCATACAAATATAAAAAAGACTACTGAACTCATTAAGGAAGGAACTTGTAAGATATTACAACTTGTTCAAAAGAGAACTCAAAGTATCACCACACATTTCTAGTCAAAGAAGGGAATGTTGCATTTACAGATGGATGCAAAACTAGTCACTATCCCACAGAGCAGTAATGAATGCATTCTACCTGATACATTTCTGTGGAGAGGAATTATTGGCATGAGTATCATTTTCTACAAGTTACCTCCTATAAAATGGTGATACAACCTAGTCAAAGATAAACAAAAGTTACCATAATCCAGATGGATAAGCTAGCAAGAAGGTCTGCTAAATTCCAAAGCTTTTCACAATTTTTCTTTATGCTGATGAGATTTAAGCTATAATGCGCATTCCTGGCCTAGGTTTAACATGCACCTGAAGGCCACATCCAGTTTGTGGAAGGTTTATTCAGTCTCTGGAGCATTTTAAAAATATTTTTAGTTTGTTGCTATCACCTAAAAACTAGATTTTTTTTCCAAAATAATTCGATTTCCACTTTGTCTTGAAAAATCAGAGTTGGTGACACTAGGCCCACATTCCTTCACGAAACTATGACTGGAAACACCAAAGGTGCCTTCTGGTTTTTTTATTTTGTTTTTTAGACAAAAAATAGAAAAATGTGAATACTACAAGAGAACTGTATAGTGAATATAAACTGGTCATGCATCCTGGTAATGATAGCTGTTAGGTTCACTGTATAGTTTTCCTTATTTTTGTTTTCTAAGTATAAACATGCTTATCCCTCAACCCCTTCACACACAAAAATAGAAATTACTTTTATAATTAGAAGGCCTGCTAGTTTGTTTTTTTTTTTAAGAAACCAGTAAATTAGGAAAACTACAGAAAGAATAAAATAGTATAAAACAAATGCAGTCAAAAGACATACTGTAAAGAATATACAGAAAAAATGTTATGGGCGCCTACGTGGCTCAGTAGGTTTAGCGAATGCCTTCTGCTCAGCTCATGATCCCAGGGTTCTGGGATTGAGTCCCTCATTGGGCTCCCTGCTCAGTGGGCAGTCTGCTTCTCCCTCTGCCGCTCCCCCTGCTTGTGCTCTCTCTTCTTTCTCTCTCTGTCATATAAAAAAAATAAAATCTTTAAGAAAAAAAGGATGTTAAAACAAATGATTAAAGAAGTATAAGTAGTGGGGCGCCTGGGTGGCTCAGTGGGTTAAAGCCTCTGCCTTCACCTCAGGTCATGATCCCAGGGTCCTGGGATCGGGCCCCGCATCGGGCTTTCTGCTCAGCAGGGAGCCTGCTTCCCTTCCTCGCTCTCTGCTTGCCTCTCTGCCTGCTTGTGATCTCTGTCTGTCAAATAAATAAATAAATCTTAAGGAAAAAACATTAAAAAAAAAAAAAAGAAGTATAAGTAGATCATATCAGCTAAAATGATCTATTAAAAAATGTTTGAGGAAAAATAAATCACTTTAGCTGGACGGTTCTCTAAGAGGACTGAGAGAGCAGGAGCAGCAGGAGGGGGCCCCAGGCTCCTAGTCCCACTCACAGGCCTTAAAATGGGCTCTTCAGACCGAGGCAGCTTTAGATGTTCAGGCGGCGTTCCACCGAGCTTTCTAGATGCTTTGGAATCAGTGGGGGGGAGGTGAGCGAACCGTAGCTTCAGCCTGGTCCCATGTGTGTTTGTTGTTGTTACTGTTCTTATTGTTGTTTTTAGCTTGGCTGTAACAGCGTCTGCAAATCTGAGTCCATGTTTCCTTAGCTCAAAACCATCAAAAGCTGCCTTTCACTGAATCAAGCCCGTACAAGCCTTGTTTTGGTGAAGGGCTCCTCCTGGCGGCTCCCTGGGTATTTGTCTCCTTCCCTCCCTCTCTGGAGGTGCGGTGGGAGACAGGCCCACACTCCCTGTTACTCCCTGTCTCACAGGAGGCTGGCTTCACGCATTCCTAGCTGATTGGCATGTGAATTTACCACCCCTGGGTTATGCTGAAGAGGTCAGTTGTTTCTGCAGTTTTGAAATGTGAAACAATATAGTCGAGTTAATATTTAAGTCCTGATAAGACCGCCAAGTATGTTTTTGAAAATAGTGAAGAAAAGGGAGTGTCCAAATCACTTTGGTGGGAATTAAGGGGATGCATTGTCATAGTATAATCTGAGATCTTAGAGATCGTGACCTCAAGCCCTGAACTTTCACATTTTCCATTTGAAATACCACGGATGTTCCTGTTTTTGGCTACCACTTATGTGCTAACAACTCCCTTTCTCTGGGGCACTAGGTCTTATTTTTCTATGCGTTTTACATATTTATATTTGGACAAGTCCTGTTTCCCTTACATTTAGCTTATTTGAAATGGAATTCATTATATTCCCTCTCTCAAAATGAACTTCCCTTTCCTTCTTTTCTAATTCATAATATCACTTTCTTCAGTCCCTCAGGCTTAAACTCTCAGTCGCCTTGTGGTAATTCCTTCCCATCTGCATTTTTGTAGAGCAGAGAGTTACTAGGTCCTGCTCCATATTTCTGCACATCCCTTCCTTTTATTCAAAGGTCGCCCATCTAATCCAATCCCTTTATGCTACAGCTCTCCAACTTCTTGACTCCCTGCTCTCAGTCAGCCTCTTCAGCATGTCATGTTAAACTTAATCTTTCTGAAACACGACTTTCCTCAAGATCCTAGACCATACAGTAACACTAAACAGAGCCTGGTCTGCAACTGTGGCTCTTCTAACATATTCTTGACTCTTCAGCCCTTTCAATAATTTGTCTCCACCTTGCTCTTGACCTTGCTTTTGCAGTGTTAATTTCTGCTGCTTATGTGCATGCCTCTGTTGAAGTTAATCCCCCCCGCTTTTTTAAAGATGTTATTTATTTATTTATTTATTTATTTGACAGGAGAGAGGGAGTACAAGCAGGGGGAGTGGGACAGAGAGAAGCAGGTTTCCCATGGAGCAGGGAGCCTGGTGCAGGGCTGGATCCCAGGACCCTGGGATCATGACCTGAGCTGAAGGCAGGCGCTTAACGACTGAGCCACCCAGGTTAATCCCTTTGCTGTTTGTTCTTAGTGACCCTTCTTAGAGCAGAGGCCCTCCTCCTTCTCCTTGCTTCGTGTCTGTTCGCTACCCAGCAGATGACTTTGAACTCAAGGCTACCTATTTGTGAAGTCCCAACAGGGCTCTTCTAATTCTCACTGACCCTTCCGGATTCCTTCGGGAGCAAATATGAAGGGGGGAGGGGAGAGCCATGCGTGTGTGTATGCATACAGGTATCCCCTGCTTTTTGAAAGTTCACATTATACTGCTTTGCTCTTAGGAAAGACTTAACCTTAGTACCTGTTGTCACTGACTGAAACAAGTCTGAGGAGGATTTTCCACTTTTATGAAAAAAAGGTGGAAAGTAAAAAGAGGGTCAGTGTTGGTTTGCAGCAAGCTATTACAGAGGCAGTGTGCAACCCCGCCAACCTCCTTTCCTGGGAACTACACTGAGCATTTCAGCATCAAGCCGCTATAGCTCGCCACTCTGCCCCAGCTTTATCTGCATTTATTTTGTGTATCTCTTAGCAAGATGTGTCCTAAGGTACCTGAAAAGCTGAAGAGAAATTATCTTGGGAGAAATTATCTTGTTCAAAAATCTTTCCATATAAATTAGTGCTAACTACTTTTTTGTTTTATGCCATTTTGGCTTACAAAATGCTTTTCTAGAAACTCTCTACATTTGGACAGCAGAGGAAACTTGTATGTTATTACTGTTAAGTGGCTGCTGTTGATCAATCACAGATGGGAATTGTGGTGTATTTGCATTTTACATTATCTAGTATATTGAAATTGAAAGAAGATAATCAAATTGAGAAAACCAGGTTGCTTTCATCCTTTTGTCATGGGTAATATTACTTAATAGGTAAGTCTTAGAATAATAGGGAAAAATAAATATATTACTCGCCCTACTCTCTGCCCTTTCAGAGCAATAAGAGCTGCGCTGCCTAGCGATGAAACTGATAACTTTTATATGCAGTTTCTGTATACCATTAAAAGTGAAGACACTGTCCTTTTATTTTTCTGTTTTGTGTGACTACACAGAGAAGAGAAGCATTTTGTCTTTTATACAAAGACTATATCTGTAACACACACACAGGGGTTTTAAGAGATTGGAGGCAATTTTCCGAATCATTGTGAACTAAACATTTTTATGACATCTAGGTTATTGTGTTAATAGCGAATTTTTAAAATAGTTTTATTGAGTTCTTACAACATACAAAAAATTTCACATATTGAAAGTGTATCGTTTGATGAGTTTTGAGTTGCATTTATGCTCCTGAAACCATCCCCACAATCACTATAATGAACATATTCATCAACCCCAAAGTTTCCTTGTGCTTTCTGTAATCCCTCCTTCCTCCACCCGCCCCCTCCTTCCCCATTGGACAACTGCTGATCTGCTTTCTGTCACTATACATTAGTTTGCATTTTCTGGAAGTTCTTATAAATGGAATCATACAATATGAACTCCTTTTTTGTCTGGCTTCTTTCACTCAGCTTAATTCTGTTGAGATTCATGCATGTTGCAGCATATTTTAGGACTTCATTCCATTTTACTGCTGAACAGTGTTATGAATATGCCACAGTGTATCCATTTATCTGGTTTTGGACATTTGGGTTGTTTCCATTTGGGGCTCTTACTCAAAAAGCTGGCTGACATTTGTGTACAAGTGTGGCATACGCTCTCAGTTCTCTTAGGTAAATACCTGAGAGAAGGTCTGGGTCCTATGGTAGATGTATGTTTATATTTTCAGGAAGCTGCCAAATTCTTACTCATAGTGGTTGTACTGTGTTACACACCCACTGCAGTATACAAGACTTCCAGTTGTTCCACGTTTTTGCCAGCACTCGGCATGTCAGGCCTTCTAAATTTTAAATATTTTATTGGTATATGGTGGTATCTTGCTGAGATTTTAGTTTGCCTTTGCCTGTTGGTTAAGGATGTTGAATATCTTTGCATGTGATTGTTTGCCACCCATATATCTTCTTTGGTGAAGTGTCTGTCATAACTTCTGCTCAGTTTTTATTGTTTTCTCATTAATGAGTTTTGAGAGTTCTTTATAGGGGTTTCTGGGTGGCTCAGTAGGTTGAGCCTCTGCCTTCAGCTCAGGTCATGATCTCAGGGTCCTGGGATCGAATTCTGCAATGGGCTCTCTGCTTGGCAGGGAGCCTGCTTCCCCCTGTCTCTCTGCCTGCCTCTCTGCCTACTTGTGATCTCTCTATCAAATAAATAAATAAATTTTTTTTAAAAAGGCTTCTTTATATTTTCTAGATGTGTTCTTTTTTTTTTTTTTTAAAGATTTTATTTATTTATTTTTGAGAGAGAGAGAGAGAGAGCATGAGCAGGGGTGAGGGGCAGAGGGAGAGAGAGAAGCAGACTCCGTGCTGAGCAGGGAACCCAATGCGAGGCTCCATCCCAGTACCTTGCCATCATGACCTGAGCTGGAGGCAAACGCTTACCCAGTAGAGCCACCCAGATGCCCCTCGGTATGCGTTCTTTAACAGATATGTGACTTGCAAGTATTTTCTCCCAGCCTGTGACTGGGGCAGGTGAATTCTTTATCCCCCATCCATACTGAGGTAACTTGAGGATTCCCATGTTTGAGAATTAGGAGACATTCATTCAGGGTTGGGTCTCAGCTCAGCCAAGCAAGAACGTTGCTACTGGCTAATAATGAATTTTTAAGAGTAAATGTTGGCATTTTTCTTGTTTATAAGTATAAAATTCACTTATTGTAGACAGTTTTTAAAATACTGAAAATTGTAAGTAAGGAAATGAGACTGGAATATGCTTAAGAACTCCAAGCAGAAGGCCAGCTGTCAAGGCCGTGTACATGAGAAGCATGAGTGCTTGGGGCTTCCCATATACTAGGCTTGGGGCAGCAGGACTATTACCAGCTTCCTCCACTTTGGGGATAGGGCTCTTAAATCACTCTTATTGTTGCTAAGGATTGTCTCAGAACTATGGTGGGCTGAGGCTGCACTTGTTCCTTCTGGATATAAGTTGGGTGCTGCATCGCAATGCTTGGTCAGTATCTGGCCTAAGCACTTAATAAATGTTGATAAAATAGAAATACAAAGTAAATGAAGTTCTTGAACGTAGATGCTGTGGAATTAGTAAATATCTTCAGAACCTAGAGCTGAGCAAGACCTGGGAAAGAAGGGATTGATAAAGACAGAATTGGAGTGAATCAAATGTATGTGACTGATATTGTGTATGTGACTGATAGTGATATGACATTAAAGTCCAACAAGTGTCCCACCTGTCAAGGACTCCTTGTCTTGGTGCTTTGTTGATGAAAAGCTTTCAGTTTGGTTGCAAAAGAACTTGGTTTAAAATTCTAGCTCAGCTGCTGAGAAGCCATATAAACTTGGACCAATACTTAATCTCCTTTACTTTGATTCTTTCACTTACACATTGTGAATCCTTAGACATACCTGGAGAGCTGGCTATGAGGTTGTAGGAGATAGAGTACATAAAGCAATTTGGTATAATGACTGATACTCTGGGAGCCCAACACATGTTGCGGGGTTGTAGTCACTCACCTCTCCTTCCTTGTTTCTAGTCTCAGGCAGGACAGCTCAGTCTAGCTTGTTGGGGTTGTGACCTACCCACACAGCTCTCTGACTGTGGGTGTGGTTCATAGAGGGGAGAGCTTACAATGTTATTACCAGCCTCACTAGGGTACATATTTGCACCACTCTGTGTGTTTTTCAGTGATAGGAAAAAAATCTCCTGGGAGAAAAATAATTACATTATATATCCTAGTGTCCAGGACATAGTCTTTTCTTGCATGGAGTGATTTCTGTAAATCTGTGTGAGTGCACTGACTTTCTTGGTGCCTTGTGGAATGACTCATTAGTGTCAGCAGCAGTATTGGCTATACAAGGGAATCCCAAGACCTGTAAAGTTGGAAACTTGTTCTCACGGAGAAGCATCTTGAAGAAGGAGTTAGGGTGGAGGCCAGATTGGTAGAGTGATGGGTGCGAGGGTGACTGGTATTTTAAACAATTTTAGAGTTCTTTCAGATGGATATTTGTAGTGAGCTATTCTTTGCTGCCATTCTGAGTTCTTTCATTCTGTCTTGACTTCTTTTCTCTTACTCCTAATCTATTTCTTCCATGTCTGGAAATTGCTTGACTAATGGAACCCAAGTTGTCCCTCTTTTCTAGTGTTTATAATGTTCTAAAGGAAGGGACTGTAATATTATTTATTGCCAAATCAGTCATACTAGCAACAAACTCATGGAGCCTGTGTATAGTTTAAATTTGATGTTTTAGGTCATGTAAAGCTTAAATCCTTCACTTAATTAAGTTATAAATTCTGTAAAAAACACTTGAATTAAAAAGAGAAACCAAGAGTCAGACATTTAACTGATTGAGCCATCCAAGTGCCTCTTGGTCTGGCTTTTATAACAACAGATTTAAATTTGGGGGGCTTGAGACTGACTTATCAGAGCCCTTTTTATAATTTCCATGTTTGTTCCATTTCTGTTTTGTGGCCAGACGTGAAAAAGTATCGGAGGAGCGCCTGCATGGCTCAGTCGGTTAAATATCTGCGTTTAACTCAGGTCATGATCCTACGTCCTGGGATCAAGCCCTGCACTGGGCTCCCAGCTCAGTAGAGAGCCTGCTTCTCCCTCTGCCTGCCGCTCTCCCTGCTTGTGCTCTCCCTCTCTGTCAAATAGATAAATAAACCTTTTAAAAAAAGTATTGGAAATTTGAATCCTTTTATTAGAAGGCTTTTCTTTACATGCTAGAACAGGAACCAGTTTTGAAAGGGCTTCTCTTTCTCTGTGTTTCACAAAGCTCCTTGATGTAGCACCCTGATGGCACATGACACAGTGAACTGAGCAAGCCATATGGCCACATCTGCCTCCAGGGAGGAAAGAACACTGCAGTCCTGTGTCCCCCTAAGCCAGAGAGCCAGTGAACAACCCTAATGATCCCGTGGTTCTCCTTTGTGGTCATCACATACAGTTCTCCTCATTGTAGGCAAAATAACTCACCCCTCCCCAAGTGCAGTCATCTAAATTGCTCCATTCAGCCACAGCATCACACTCAAAGTCCAGTGTCTCTCCATCAGGCCCAGGTGTGCCATCTCTTGGTCTGGAGGCTTCGTGAATTAAAATGACCCATGCCCTGGCCCCTCCCATGCTGGTGGAACTAGGAAACATACTGCCCGAACCACTCTCACTCAGAAAGGGAAGGAATGGGAGATATACAATAGTCATGGAATGGTAGCAATTCTGAAATGAAACTGAGCAACGAGGCTTTTGGGCGGGCCCCCACCTTGGGTTGGAGGATGCTTATTAATTATGCCCAGATTCTGCTTCCTGGGAGAGGACCCCAGTCCTTGTTCTCCATGCCCATTGGCTCCAGCGTCTTGGAGTTTCCTCCTTTTCTGGTAACTTCCTTGGCCACTAGAGAATGGGCCCTCACTAGTGTCTGAGCAGTTTTCCCTGGCAACTCTCTGTCTCTAGAGCTGTTCTAAATATCCACTAGTCATAGTCCTCCTTTAACACACACACACACACACACACACACACACACACACACACACATTTATTTCAGAACAGAGGGAGAGGGAAAGAGAGAGAGAATCTCAAGCACAGTCTAGTGAGAGCCCAGTGGAGGGCTCGATCCCATGACCCTGAGATCATGACCTGAGCCAGCTACTTAACCGACTGAGCCACCCAGCTGCTCTGGTCTTGTTTTAAAGCCAGACCTACAATTTGGCTAGACATCTCTCAGATTTGCTACATCCCTCACTGCATTCACCCCGCAGGTGCTTCTTCCCTTCTTCTGTATTTGAGGGTAGCTTTTCTCTGCTAGGCTTCAGCTGAAGACCTACCCTCTTCGTCCATTCCTGTACCATTTTATCCCAAGTAAAGGAATTGACTACATGCCACGTGGATCCATGCTGAGGTTTTAATATCAGGTATAATGGTTGTATTCTTGATTTGATGCTTACCCAAGGTTGAGTTTTAATCAACTATTGTTCCTTCAGTGGCTTTCTTCATCTTATTTCCAACTGCTTGAGGTTGAGAAGTTGGTTGCCTTTTCCAGTCTTTCAAGTCTTTAAATCTGAGCTCTATTTTTATACATTCCTGCCTGTAAGCCAACCAGTTCTCTTCTAATACCATTTCCTTCTCCCACCGGCTTCTCTTCATCTTATTCAATTATTCTTCACATCTCACCCTGTCTCTTTTCATCTTTTGCATTTGCTTTTGCATCTAATCTCATTTTTCACCAGTTCCTTCTGGGCCGTGTCTCCTTGTCCTCTATGGAGGATGCCAAACTATTTCCAGACCTTTCTTTTGGACCCGTCACTGTATCTTGTAAGTGTTTTCTTTGAGGATTTCAGAGGCTGTTCCTTTTCCTTTACTGAACAATTTTCTTGATCACATGCCTTGTGTTATTCTTCTCCAGTTGTTATTCCTTTAAAAGTAAAATCGGCCAAGTATGTTTATCAACAAATAAGCTCCATCACCATCCATTCAGGTCCACGGCTCAGGGCAGGTCAACCCCCGCAAACCTCCGTACAGTTCTCCATTTCCAGAAGGCTTTGCTCAGATTAAATCTTTATTTACCCTCCCTACTTGGTTTTCTGGTGTGGGTGGAATATATGAAATTAAAATGCGGAACACTTGCTGCCACCAAGACTTACGTTGCTTTTCTTATAGGGACTGTACTCAGAATGTGACGTATCCTCTCAGGTTCCCCTCAACTCCCTTCCCAGTTGTTTTCTAGGAGTTGTTGTCCTCCCTGAATGTATGAAGATGGGAGGAGAAAGAGAAATGTGGTGTGTGGGTGGGTGTTGGGGTACAAAATCTTACCAACACAAAGATCTGCATTGATGGGAATTTAAAGTTGCAATGGATACAGTCAGCCCGCAAGTGTCTGAATCAGGTAACTGACTATGGAGTATGTTAGAAGTGCCTTCCTTTCTTTTTTTCAGGTGGCCTCAGTTTCATGATGCTTAAACTGATGGTGGCATGACAAGAAACCTGGACAAGTTTTGTTTTGTTTTGTTTTTCCTTTCCTCAGTCCGGTGTCCGTGTTATAGTTAGCAAGATCTTTCCAGATTCTGGTGTTATCTGTTGATTTTAGTTTTATGCATATAATTTCTTGTGTTATTTCCTGCCTGTTCAGAAATTGATAGAGGTTGCATGGTTCAAAAGGCACACATGGTTGTGAACTGGAAGTCTTTGCCCCTTAATTTCTGGGTTTGTCTTCTGACACCTGGAAGGGGGCTTATGTTCTTAAGTCTGGTAATAGAATTCCTAAAAGTAATTATAGAGTTATCTCTGTTTGGCTTTTTTATATTTTCCTCTGAACTTGACATTATATAGTGTTTCTGTTTCAGATAGCTGCAATGTTTCCCTTCTTCAGAAAATCTCCAGAATCTAAAAAGCCTTCCACACCAGAGACAGAAGCAGATGGATTTGTCCTTTTAGGTGAGTCTTTCTAAGAAATAATCATAATTGGTTGAAGAATTTTTCCTTTAAAATATTACTTGGAAATTATGTGATTGATTTTTTAAATTATTTCCTTCTAATTCTAGAATTCATTTATGTATATGAAATCTATAAAAATAAAGGTCATCAATCACTTAGAATATTGTCATCAAGTCATACACTTCTTATATATTACTTCGGCTGTATCCTTCAAATTAAATGTGAAAAATCATCCCTTTTTTTTCTACATCATAAGCTGGTCAACCTTTTTAATTGTGAAAAACCAGAAGTCTTGAAGGATCCTTGGTAGATTCAAGTTCTGTTTTATAAATAACACCAAACCTTGCTTCTTAAATTAGCATCTGAAATTAAATTAGACATCCAATAAATAATTTACTGGATGAAGTATACTTTTCAAATATGTTAAGTTGTGTCTCCTATGTATTCGTTAAGACTGGTTTATTTTCTGTTACAAAATTGATACCTGCATTTATTATGATTTTGGTGGCTTAAAAAAAAACAAAAAACTTCTTTCAAACAAATACTATGCACTTTCCAAAGGGAATTCTGAAAAAAACATTTCCTTCATGTCACTGTGTCTTTCCCCCTGAGGAGGAGATTTGCAGTCTTTGTATAGTTCTTCCCAGAAATTCTTCCCCAGAGGGTGGTGAGCCAAAACCCAATGTTCCCACGTAGCAGGCATCCTCTTCCACTCTGGACTTCCTCCTGCCAAATTCAGCTCCTTCCTCGAGAAGTTGTGCATGAATTCATAGGGTATTTGCTCCCTGGTCTGTTTCTCAGGTGTCTCCCTTTCCAGATTCTAGTTTCCTATCTCTTAACAGTCTTTATCTTGGCCCAGTCAGACCAGAGTCCCCTTGCATTGGCAAACGCTCTGTATGTCTTTGAGAAGTGGAAGATGGCTCCTTGGGTTTAAGGGTCATCCTAAATTTTCAGTTTAGGCCCTCTCAGAGCCAGGGTTCCTACTGTGCCTCTTTCCCCATACTTTTAGAAGTGTAGGTGGGTAGGTCTCTGCCTCTTCAGCCCTTCTCTTTAGGATCTGGTCTCCCACAGAAAGGACACAAAGGTTTCACCCATCTGGCCCTCTTCCATTGCTAGGCCTTAATCTCTGGGAGACCAGATTAGAGTTTTTCTTGTGGCTAAATATTACCTTAGACTATCCCATCTTTTCCACAGTCAAGTTCTGGCAGGCCAGAATACACAATGCTGGCAGATGCCCTTTCCCTTCTGGCACTTTCTCTGAATCTGCCTCATATTGTCCTGGGACGGGGCAATAGGCCTGATGGTCAGAGTTCTTTTCTCTCTGCCCAGATCTCCTCCACCTGAGGTAAAATAGTGAGGCATTGTTTGACCAGGGTCGGTGGTTTTTCTGGGGAACTTTCTGATAGGTATAAACTGGGGTGCCATGCACACGCCTATTTTATCTGGCCTTTCTTACCACGTCAGGAGTTTATGCCATGGCTTCCTGGTCAGAACTGGCTCTGTCAGTCCCAACTTCTGTTCCTTGAAATCTGCCAGCATTGCTTCCCTCTTACCTCGGTAGCTTCACTACCGAACCTCAAGGATGCCTCTGGTCTCTTCTTTTGACCTTTCACAAGAAATTCATCTCTCAAAATTTGCTTCAACAAAGCCTGATGTTCCTAACTCAGTTCTGTGTTTTTCTGTAGTCTAAACACATATGTAGAGAACTTTGCTACTTTCTGTTGTTTCATGATTTGAAATCAGCATTATTATTTTTGTAATCAAATAGCCATCTAGAGGCTGTGAGAGAAGCACACAGACATCTTTGAGAGCATGTGCAATTTCTAATGCTGGGCCTCGGCAACTCTTTATACATCTTCTTCACCTCTCTGGCTCTCTGGCCTGCGCTTGGCAGCACTTTAGGGCTAAATTTTAACCACAGGCGAAAACACTCCAGCTGCTGCTCTTTCTGAAGTCTCCAGTGTCTGGTGGCTCAAAACATGTAGATGCTTCACTTTAGCCAGCTAGACCAATAGGGGCACAATTTCCAGGCGATTCTGTCTCAGTGGGTGAAGCTTATTTGCTGTGGGCCCTTTCTCTTCTAGAAAAGACTCTGGTTTAAGATGCAGTCTTTAGCTGAGCCTCCAAAGATACAGAAACTTGCAGATTTGCTAATTCATGAGGAAACTTCCAGCACTTCATGACTCTGATCTGCTCTCATGTTCCAGCTGTGCCATCTGATATACTTACGCTCTAAGGGTACATTTTCCTGAAAGCCAACGTGCTGTACTTTAAGGGCATTTTCCCAGGACCATCTCGGATGGAGTCGGGTAGGTTCTGTCCCTGCACGGTACCTCCTCCGCAGCAACGATGGTGACACTTCTGTCATCGTTCCACCACAGTGATGTAATTTGAAATGCAGCTGGTGGTACTCCCTCTTTCAGATGACCCAATCCCCACAAGTCCCATAGATGTCTGCTGAGACTTTCTCGTCCTTCTGCTTCCATGAGTGTTGATGCTTGTCTCTGTTTAGCCCTATTTCCCTCCAGGTACAAAGCTTTACCCCTTTGCCACTTTCTGTGAAAAATATTTGCATCTACCTACTGTTCTGTGAGCTTAGTTACTCTCCTGAAGTTGTGGTGGTATCAGCCAGCATCAGCATCAGCTCTCTCTTCCTGTGTCTTCTTTCTCTTCTCATCGATCACACCACCTCCCTTCTTTCTCAGGAACACCTCAGAGGCACTGCGGGGAAGCGCAGATAAGAATCCTGACTCGAGCCAGACCTGTTGGCTCAGTACCCTGGCTCTCCAGCTTGCCAGAGTCTCTGTTTTAGGGGAGGCAGAACTTCTCTCTCCTCCTAAGGTCTCTGCCTGGGCCTAGCAAATACATACACATAGGATGCGGTGACAGGAGGGAAGTATGCAGATTTTTCCATGTACATGGGAGCTCCTCCCACCCCAGGAAAACAAAGACCAAAGAAGTGGCAAAACCTATGTGCTTATATACCAGGTTGAACAAAGAGGCCCTTGTGGAAAAGTAAAGAATGTGGGGAGACTAATGGAAGATAAGAGTTATTTTAACAGGGTCTGTTTGTACAGAGTTCTCTTGGCCTCAGTTCTCCACCTCTGCTGATAGGAGTATTTCTTTCCTCCTGGCATCTTCTCTAGGGGACTTTATCTCCTGCTTTTAGGAAGGAAAGGAAAGGCCAGAGAGCCCTTCTTGCACCTGCTGTTTTTCAAGAGCCTTCGGCTCAGAGCAATCCTTATGCCAGAGTGGCATATTTTGGAATGGTGTATATGCCACCCCTCACCATTTTGGGCAAGTTATATAACCTCCGCGGGTGGGTGGGCATTTAGAAAATGAGCACAAAAATACCAACCCCATAGGGTTATGGAGAGGATTAAGTGGGTTACCATGTGTAAGGTGCTTAGAACAGCCCTGTCAGCGAAATGGTAGTATTATGTCCACGTACAGGTGAGGACTTAACTTCTCTGAGTTCCTCCAGCTAACGTGTAGCCGATCTGGAAGGAGTCCAGGCAATCTGACTTGGGAGCCTAATCCTCTTAACCACTAAGCTACCCATCTTTTTTTTTTAAATGTCATAATATCATTTTAAATTTTAAGACATGAGTGACATTTTAAGCTCTTAAAAAATGTTTTACATTGTGTTCCTTACTATTTCAAAGAGAAAGTGTTGTGTTTCTTTGGTTTCATTTTTAAATAAGAGTGTTGGTTTTTCATAAAGTTGGGCCATGATTTTGGCTACCTTAAACCTTTCGGTATGTAATATGTAATGTATAATAGTCTAAATATTTTTAACTATGTCAGACAACAGTAATCTTAATGAGGTTGAGGTTGGAAGATAGTATACATTATTTAGTTAGTAAAAAATGCACCGACAGTTAGGGACTTAATTGATTTGACTGGTAAAAGTCAAGACAGATTATTAAGCATATAATAAGCTGTCTTTAAAAATGGCTTTTAATGGGGTTACTGCTTTAAAAGTGGTAACCTGTTTTTTTAAATCTGACTTGTTCTGCTAAATTGTTCTTTTTTATCATGTGATAACATACTGACAAATGTAATACCCACTTTAGCCTCAGTGCATACTGTGTAAAATATTTGGGAAAATGCCAAATAGGTCAAATGGTAGATATGAAATGCTCTTATTAACATGCCCCATTCTTGCACACATATATTTTGGTTATCATATATCCACATAACTTTCTTTGTCCTCATGTGCAATAGATACATTGCAGGAAAATAAATGTATATAACGGGTTTTGTTGTGTTTGGAATTGATACAACTAAATAAAGACTCAGAAGCACAATTATATTCATGGCAACAACTTCTTCTTGATATGGATTCTATGGAATTTGTGAGATTATCATTGTATGTGGTCTTTATAACCTGTTTCTAAAATGGTCAGTAAATTATGTTGTGAAAGGTACGAATTATCTCTTTTTTCCCACTCCAGAGTACCTTTTACTCTAGGCAATCCTTCCTGCTTATTTAACACAAAGAGGTTTTAGGTCCCAAAGCTTCGATGGCATTGTTGAGTTGCTGAAGTCAACATCCTGCGACTTGAAACTCAGGGTTCAGGCACAGCCTAGGTACTTTGATGATAATAGGAATAGCTGGGATGTTGGTATACAATTAGCTCACTTTTGGACAGAAAGCTTTTTCCCTGTTAAGGTTTCCAAAGCTTTCAGCCTTTGTGAAATGTTGAGTGTGCTGAATAAGGATTGGAAGCCTTGTAGAAAAACATCCTTTCCCTTGTAACCAGTTCCCATTCACATAAGAAGGTAATAGCTATTCCTTCATTCAGTAATGAAGTTGAAGTAATCCTCCAGGGTACTCGTTTTACACAAAAACAAATTGCAGTTTTCATTTGCATCACTGGGTGGCGATTTTTCTTAGTTTTATACTAGTGTTTAAATCCCCAGTGAGCGGGGTACTATTTGTAATTACCAGGGTTTTCTTGTGTTATGACATGTTTAATTGTACTTTTAAGACATTATCTTTAAGTTGATTACAAATTTACTACTGTAGTGTGCAACCTCGTAGTTATTTTAAATTAAGGAAAAGGGTATCTGTTGCCTAGACGTTGGCATATAATTCCTTCCAAAACGAAGACAAAGGCATGAATTAGCTTATTATGTTATGGCAAGAAGAAGGAAAAATAAAAGCAATGAGAAAACCCCACAGAATGTAAGATGAAAAGGATTAATTTAGATTACTCTTGTTATGTTCGCTGACATGGTTGACCAGATATTGAATAGAACTTTGGACCCGCGGAATGAAATAGGGCAGGGACTGCCCTGAAGACAGAAGGGCTTAGGTTACAGTACAGCCGACGTTCATCACAGCTTTCAGAATTTGCAGGTGCTTCTTAAAGTAGGGCACGGGGACCCATAGTTCCCAATAAGCTAATTCTTTCATAAAACTGAATCGAGAATCAGAGTTTAGTAATTCAGTGGCTTGGATTTCATCATCTTTGAAGTATTGATATTGAAATATGTAACTCGGTCTCACCTTCTGTTTTCCAGTTTCGATCATAGATCAGATTTTGAAACGTAATGGCTTATTGTTTAAGATCCTCAGAATCATTCAAACCGTCTGTCCACACTCCAGTTAAACTATTCCATTTTTATATGAAAATTTTTGGTAATCTCTTTGTCTCTGTGCGCCTTTCTTTATTTAAAAGTGGAAATTTGGCTGTGTACAAGACAAATTTGCATTCTAAGAGATGAGGTACAGTAAGTCACTTTGAGTCTCTCTAGGACCAAAGGCTTTAATTAAAACAACAAAGATAAAAACTAAGCAGATTTTTAGTGTGTGCTTTCTATTTTTACTCCTTTTTCTTAGAATAGAAGTACACCAGATCTTTTTAAAAAATAGAGTTTTGCCTCTGCCTTCAGCTCAGGTCATGATCCCAGGGTCCTGGGATCGAGCCCCACATCAGGCTCTCTGCTCTGGGGGAGCCTGCTTCCTCCTCTCTCTCTCTCTGCCTGCCTCTCTGCCTAGTTGTGATTTCTCTCTGTCAAATAAATAAAATATTTTAAAAAAAAATAGAGTTTTGATGGATTATAAAAAGCGACTGACCCTATTCGTATCTCTTTACCCATGTATTGTGATATCCAGAAAAACTCAAATTGCAATTACTTTACTTGGCAATCTTTGTATTTTTACTCTGACCTTTCAATTCTAAAGCAAGTGCCAGGATTTTTCAACTAACTTCATCATGCACTTGTTTATTTTCCCACTATGGATAGAATTAACAGGACTTTCACATTCATTGGCTCCTAATTCTGGTTTACCCGTTCATCTAGTGACACTTTGGAGTTGGAAGTGTTGAGGCAAGTCTGTCCCGTGTGGGGTGTACCCCCTACCTTGTCTCCTCGACTGAGCAGGTTAGAAGGAACATCATGGGCAAAGGAGAGGTGTGGACCATACTGAGAAGCAGAACTGAGCCTGCTGTTTCATACACTTAATTGTGAATAAGTCACTCATTCATCCTGGGGCTCAGTGATGTCAGTCGGATGATCTGTCTCTTTGCCTCCCTGGTTCTAACCCTCCTGTGCATTAGAGAGCACTTTGAAAAGACACTGGTGCTGGGACCTCCAGAATCTATATATTCTGGTTAGAGAGACCTGGGGTTTGACACAGACAGGAATTTTTTTTTTTTTTTTTTCAGTGTTCTCCAGACAGTTCTAGTGTGCATGCAGAGCCCAGCACCACGGCTATTCTGTTCTCTGTAATTTAGTGATCATGCACCAGCAAACACTTTGGAAAGGACCTCATAAAAATATAGACTTAGGTTTTTCTTCTACTGTAGTTGAGCCATAAACAAATAAACAACAACAAACAAAACCACAACATTTCTAGGTTAAACACACGTCCTTTCAAACATCAGATAAAAAGCAAAAAGCTTTAAGTTTCTTAATATATTTGGAAACATAAATCTTTTTTTTTTTTTAATCAGTGGAGCGGTTGAGAAACTTTTTATTGACCTAATTACAGAAATGTGAATTCCAAGTGGCCTATAACCCTTTTCGTCTTTAGCCATAGTACCATCTATGTGACGGATTAACACCTGTAAGCTCTTCAGAAGAGCTTTCTCTTTGAATTAAAACCTTTGGACAGCCATATTTTTCCTGTAGCTATTGGGGGAGAGGGGGTCAGTGACTGGTTTACTCTGCTGCTGTTTCCTGGAGGGCACTTACTTAGGCAATATCAGTAGAGAAGCAATTTAAAGCACGTGATACCGTATTCCATAAACGAGTTTCCTCTAGTATTTTGTTGGAGGCTTTCATGATGTTTTATCTTCCACATTTGAGACTATTTAACTGAAACATTGTGATGAGTAGTTTTTATATTTGAGTTTAAAATTTTATATTTTCTTTCATTCTATTGACAAAATAAAAATGAGGATGACAAAGTAAAGTGTACACTATAAGCATGGTACTTTGTACTGGCAATTCAGGTAGGGTTGGAAGACTTAAGTGTTGGCTTTCTGGTAATCTGAATAATATGACCATATTCTTTCATACTTTAGCAGTTGTCTTACTCAGCATCTATTTTTTTCTCTTTGGATGCAACCGAAGCATGTTATGAAAGGACGGATTCTTACTAAGGGTAGCACATTAATCTTCATAAATGTGAATTTCTGAAAAACGTTATCTTCTTCCTTTACTCTGTCATCATAGAATTAGGGTGTCACCTCAGAATAGCATTATCTAATAAAATCAGCCACAAGAAAAACATCTAAAATTTGTGTGATGGAGTTTTTTCTTATTGTAGTGATCCCTAATTGAGCACTCCTGAGCAACCTCTCTGTTACGGGTGCTCTGCTCCTTGTTGAAAATGCTGCAGATTCCTGAGCCTGACCCCTACTTAGTGAAACAGAATCTTTGGAGCTCTAGCCTGATAATCAGCATTTTAAAAAAGCAACGCATAGGACTTTTCTATGACAAAAGAGACAAGAATATACAATGGGGGAAAGAAAGTCTCTTCAACAAATGGTGCTGGGGAAACTGGATGGCTACATGCAAAAGAACAAAAGAGGACCACTTTTGAACACCCTACAAAAAAATAAACTCAAAGTGGATTAAAGACCTGGGGCACCTGGGTGACTCAGTGGGTTAAAGCCTCTGCCTTCAGCTCAGGTCGTGATCTCAGGGTCCTGAGATTGAGCCCCGCATCGGGCTCTCTGCTCAGCAGGAAGCCTGCTTCCCCCTCTCTCTCTGCCTGCCTCTCTGCCTACTTGTGATCTCTGTCTGTCAAATAAATAAATAAAATCTTTTTTTTAAAAAGTAGATTAAAGACCTAAATGGAGACCTAAAACTATAAAACTCCTAGAAAAGAACATAAGTAATTTCTCTGACATCAGCTGTAGCGACTTCTTTCTAGATGTCTTCCTCAGCCAAGGGAAACAAAAGCAAAAATAAACTGTTAGGACCATGCCACAATAAAAAGATTTTGGACAACAAAGGAAACCAAAACAAGGCAACCTACTGAATGGCAGAAGATGTTTCCAAGTTGTATATCTGATAAGGGGTTACTATTCAAAATATGCAAAGAACTTAACCCAAAACCAAAAAAATCAAATAATCCAATTAAAAAACTGGGTAGAGGTCCTGAATAGACATTTTTTCAAGGAAGACATACAGATGGCCAACAGACACATGAAATGATGCTCCTACTAATAAGGGAAATGCAAATCAAATCCACAATGAGGTATCACTTTACATCTATCAGAATGGCTAAGATCAAAAAGACAAGAAATAACAAGTGTTGGCGAGAATGTGGAGGAGAAGGGAGCACTTGTGTACCGCTGGCGGGAAGGCAAATGGGGACAGCCACTGTGCGAAACGGTATGGAGATTCCTCAAAAAATTAAAAATAAAACATATGATCCAGTAATTCCACTACTGGGTATTTATCCAAAGAATAGGAAAACACTAATTCAAAGGGATATATGAACCCCTATGTTTATTGCAGCATTATTTACAATAGCCAAATTATGGAAGCAGCCTATGTCCGTCGATAAAGATGTGGGGTACACACACACATACACACTGGAATATTACTCAGCCATAAATATGAAATCTTGCAATTTGCAACACGTGGATGGATTGAGAGGGTATAAAGCCAAGTGAAATAAGTCAGAGAAAGTCAAATACTGTATGATCTCACTTGTGTGAAATTAAGGAACAAAGCAAACGAACAAAGCAAAAAGAAACAAACCAAAAATCAGACTCTTAACTCTATAGAGAACAAACTGATGGTTACCAGAGGGGAGGTGGGTCAGGGGATGGGTGAGGTAGGTGATGGAGATTAAGAGAACACTTATCTCGGGGCACCTGGGTGGCTCAGTGGGTTAAGCCTCTGCCTTCAGCTCAGGTCATGATCTCAGGGTCCTGGGATTGAGCCCCGCATCGGGCTCTCTGCTCAGCGGGGAGCCTGCTTCCCCCTCTCTCTCTGCCTGCCTCTTTGCCAACTTGTGATATCTCTCTCTGTCAAATAAATAAAAGTCCAAAAAAAAAAAAAAGAGTACACTTATCTTGATGAGCACTGAGTAATATATGGAACTGTTAACTTGCTATATTGCACACCTGAAACTAATACAACACTGTATGTCAACTATACTGAATTCTACAAAAAGATTTTCTGCTACACCGTGGTTATCAGTTAAATTATAAGCATCCTGCAATTGGTATTTTCATTAAAAAGTCATACTTTTATGATTATATGTACATACATATTTTATGTATACATATATACAGAGATATACATTAGTCATGTTTTTAATGAGAATTATATATACTAAAATGTTACATTATAAATGACTTAAAGAGCCATCGTTCTGAAATTTTTCAATATTCTAAGTCAAATAGCTCAGTTCTAAACTTAGGGATGATTTATTTTTATTTCTGGCATCGATTATTTCCTGATGTACAAAGTGAAAATATGCTTGGCAGCACCGAAGGAAAACGAACCCTTAAAATAGTTTGTTGATGGATTGGTTGAAAGAGTTTAGTAACTGTGATAACCAGCCATTGGCCCTGTTGGTCTCCCTCTGTCAGGGGTTCTTAGCCATGATGACTGGGGAGCTGAGTGGAGTGGTTTATAAACCTCCTGAGATTACAGGCAAAATTTTGTATTTGCATTTTTCTGAGGAGAAGGTTCCTTGCATTTCCTCAGATTCTCAAAGGTCTGTGACCCTAAAGAGGTTAAAGAATCACTTTTCTAGATGTTGCTATGTATCCAGATGTTTACTAGCCCCTTGGGCTGTGCAGTCTTAGGGTATTTTTATTTTAAGGTCAGAGGTAGCACAGTCATTGTCAGAGGTGTGTCACATCTCATTGGCCACTTGAACTAGCTTGGCTTCAGAAAACAGAATGACTTTTGCGCAGCTAAAAGAAAATTAAGGAATAATTACTATAATATGAGATACGTAGCTGAGGCGATATCTATAAGGAGGTTAAGTGTCTCTAAGTGTCTAGACCTACAAAAATAAAAATTAAGACAAAAATAAAAATTAAATGACATCTCAAAACAATACTATTAAACATCAGGTGTTCGATAGAATGACTTGTACCGTTAGGGACATCTCATTCATGTGTTGGCGTTTCTCTGTCTTGTCAGTGTGGTATGAGCATACGTGCATATTTTTCCAGTGGTGCATCCGGGACATGATACTGCAATTAGTTTTGCTGTTAGAAAAACTAAAAGCACTCAGATGATAATGGAGATGTACAGATCCCAAACCGTGACTGGAGAACTCTTTTACTTGTTATATTAAATATGTAATTAGCAATGATAGTTTACTCTTGGTTTGCTTGTATACGGACCTGTCACCGTTCTTGGAGTAGCTCCTCTATCATTCTTCTGTAGTGTTACATAAACTTTTATTTTTATGTTTTACCACTTGGATTGTAACCTCCTTCTAGACATCTTTTCTGCTGTGTGTCTTACGTAATAGCACACTGAGTTCCATAAAGCACATCCTCAATCTGCATGTTGGCGACAGTTTTTGAAGTGACTTCTGGATCATTTAGTCCTTGGTTAGAAAACTTGGTAATGTCTCCTATTAAGGCGTTTTTCCAGTGGAAATGGATCTTTGTTGAACTTACGTCACCTATGACCTGGACTTAAATTATACTATTTTAGTTAATTATAGTAACACAAAATGAGCAGGGATGCCTCTTCCAGATTCATTCCCTCTTCTTCCACACTTCTGAGTAAGTATTCATTTGATCTCCATGACCATGTGTTTCAGGAGAGACTGGCTTTATTCCCGGTCCTGGGAGCTCAGTTCTAGTTTGTCTTAGCCAGTCAGGGTGGCCCAGTCCACCTTGCCAGCACTTAGTTTCGGAATGGGCACCCGTGGCAATTCTGCCTGATTGGGTGTGAAGGAAGTTCGGCTGAGGGGCTCAGAGGCAGATAATGGAGAGAGAGCTGCCTCTTCCCCTGGCAGCTGTTTTCTCTGGATGAAATGCCTGATGAGGTTGTGTACAACGCGTCCACCTTTGCTGAGAGGAGGTGGCTGAAGACAGAGATAACGTGTTGAAGATGGCAGAGTAAAATGAGAAAGCAATTTGGTCCATGATGACACTGTTGAACTGATACATTTACAAGCCTGGCATCTGTCAACCTCTGGACTCCTTCCAAGGTGAGATAGTAAATTCCCTCATTAAAATTTAGATAGGCTTCTGTTCCTTGTGGCTGAAAATGTCCGGACTGATGTTTGACAGGTTTGCTTGTAACGTCCAGACTTCATGGGATATATATATATATATTTCTTCACTTGATATGTGTTATAGGAAAAGTTTATATTTATGTCCTTCCAAAACTTAATTTTTACAAAACAATGTATGGAAATAGTCTTGAGTTATGTTGCGAATGAAATGACTAGGTTGTGAGTCCCATGTAAACATTTTGAAAGATATGGCTCCTGGCATCAGAAAGGAAGCATCCCGGATGTTGCTGGTGTCTGGGAGGCTCTGTCTAACACTGCTACAAAGCAACCGATTGGTGAACAATCAAATTAACTGTTTGGTGATCAGGAAACATGTTTAACATACGAACATAATAGTTCACTACTTATGTGCAGGCATTTTGCTGTATTTTAGTTCGATTTTAAGAAATTGGTTAGTAGCTTGAGATTGATGTGCAACACGTTATAATTTTTCTCATCCAAACTGAAGGGAAATAGGATGGTCCCTGATACATTTTCTCATAAATCCGGTTTTCAGGACTGGATTACTGATGTGAAGTAGGAGACTCCTTTGCGAATCTGGACCAGCTGTTTTTTAAAGTCAGCAATCCTGTTAATGGTAACAGTCTTAAACTTAATATAGTTTTAAAGCAAGTCACCTATATGACTCACATATCTTTAGGTGTTATATATTTAGAAATGTGCCATTTCCAAAATTCCCCAATGCAATAAATGAAATCGTAATTCTTTTTTTAAACATGGAAATTTGGGAGGAAAATTGAAATGTGTATGTTTCTTTTTATCGTCCCAAATTTATAGTTCTAAAGCCACTATTTAAAGTTTAAAACCAATTGCATATTTTGTTTTTACTTGATTGCATGTCAGTCATGCTCAGTGTGTCAAATTTTAAAGAAGAGTTTTTAAGGGCAATGATAAAAAGTTCATTAATCTTTTTTATTATAAAATCAAACTGCAATTTTTTACATTCCACTTTTAAAGGGTGGGAATGCTGCAACATGTAATCACTAGGTGTTGAAGGAGATATTAGGGATAATTCTAAACAGTCTCATATGTAAATATTTCCGATTGAGAGTAATGTATTTAAAATACTTTATATAAATTCTTTTGTTTGCTAAGGAGAGAAAGGAGGGTAAGTATAGTATAGAAGCTAATTCATATAGAATATCACATTACCATATGAACCAATTATAGTAAAAGCATTCCCTTCCCTGTGAGATATAAATGCCTTTCTAGCCTGTGGGCATCATTTTATTGCCTAAGGTGGTTTAAATTTACCACCACAAAAATTCAATTATCATTTCTACCTGTTACGAAAATATGCTAATGAATCCAAATGTATTTTTAATATTCACAGTTAAGATATGCTTAAATGTTTTCCTTCCCCAAAAGAATGCATTTTCTTTCAGCTCCTGTAGGTCTCCAAGGTTACAGGACCTTGAAGGGTGTAGAGCTCAGTGTGGTACAAGCCTATATTTCTTGGGTTGAGTTCCGTGCGCACCTTCCTGGAACAGGGCAGAGGTGTTACACTGACAAAATTGAATAATAGTAGTCTTTCTATAGGAAAAAACAAGCTGATGGAATAGCCTGTTTTTGTTCTGAAATTTTCCTTAAGTTCTAGAGAGAGCCACCATTAAATTTATAAGCAGGTATTAGGCAGACAACATGAATATGAGTATGAATAAAGGAATAACTTGCAAATACACAATCATATTGACTTCTTTGGCTGCTTTGTTCTTTGAACATTTGCAGTCCAAGTCACGCTTTTATATTTTATTTGATAACCTACAAAATAAAATAAATTGCACATTAACAGCAATTTAAACAGAATAACTAAACATAAAATTTTGTCTGAACTTATAGTGTGTATGATAAAATTTAAAATATCAATATCAATATTTCACAATGTTCTGGAAAGAGCATTTTGACTTTCAGACACTACGTGACCTTCAGTGTGGGAAGAGATTACATTTCGAAGGAGAAGATGGGAGCTCTGCTGCTTATTTCTTTTCTCATCTTACACAGTTCAGATCACTTTACTGGGACACAGATTCCTCATCTGGTGAATGAGAAAGGAAATTAGATTTTTTATCTCCGAAGTTTTTGTTTGTTTTTAATAGCTTAACATTTCAGTAATACCTTTTTTTGTGCTATGTATTTAAAGAGACTGACAAATCCCTCAATTTATTCTAATCTCTGTTGGAATAAACTGGTGGTACTAAAGTATGTTCTGATACACTGAGCTCTTTCTCAAGAGGCCAAGAAATCAGTGCACCGGCCATGAAACAAATTGGGTATGAAGCTTTTCTTTTTTTGTTAAAATTTTATCTAGCTAGTAGACTCAATTTATCCCTGGCGAATCTTTTATTAAAGTACTTATGAAAACAGGGGAAATTTTTATAATAATTACCAAAACTTAAGGTTGACAGGCAGCTAAATGGCAGAATCTGGGACGCAGTCAGACAGCTGATCTGCACATGGTAGAGTATGTTGAGACCTACATTTTCAACATCGAGAACTTGACGGCTGTCCCTGTCTACCCTTGGGGTTCAGTTCTGTGAAGGAAGCAGAGTACTCTGTTCCCTATTCCTATACTGCCAGCATACAAGTCACTGTCTTTCTTTGTTCTGGAAAACAGCTGGTCTGCAGGTAAAGGAGGGATGGAGGGCAAATAAGGAGGCAGAATTTCCACCAGTCAAACAGCGTAGGCAGCCATAGAGATAACATTGGTGTTGGTAGCAGTGTTATTGAAGATTGACATTTTTTTCAGTGTCATCCTAAGGTGATAGCGATAGGAACAAAAGACAGCCCAAGAGAGAAGAGTTACATTCACTGGGTGACAGCGTAAGAGAAACATGCAAATGAATTGAGCCCTGTGTGTACCAGCCTGCCTCCGGCTGGTGGGAATTTATATTTACACAGTCTTTCTGGAAGAAGAATTGGTAGCCTGTATCAGAAGCTTTAGAAATTCTACTTTTAGTAATTTATCATGAGAACATAAACAGATGCAGCTTAAAGTATGGTATGTTTAGCATGAACCTTTAAATTTTTATTTGTTCCAGTGTAGTTAACATAGAGTATATGCTAATTTTAGGCATACAATATAGTGATTTAGTAATTCTGTACATTGCTCAGTGCTCATTCTGTTAAGTGTACTCTTCATCCCTATCACCTATGTCACCCATCTCCCTCCCCCTCCAACTGCCGGTAACTATCAGTTTGTTCTCTAGAGTAAAGAGTCGGTGTCTTGGTTTGCCTCTCTCTTTTCTTCCTTTGTTCATTTCTTTGGTTTCTAAAATCCCACATATGAGTGAAATCATATGGTATTTGTCTTTCTCTGACTGACGTATTTTGTGTAACATAATATCCTCCAGCTCCTTCCGTGTCATTGCAAATGGCAAGACTTCATTCTTTTTTATGACTGAATAATATTCCATTGTATAACATGAACCTTTTTCTTATATATATTTTATGTGACTAAAAATTTCTGGAAGAATGTTAGTTTACCAATGGACTTTATGAATTGAGGTGATTTCATTTTTCTCCTTTTTATTACTTATATTTACCCAGTTTGATTATATTTACTGTCATGAACATGTAGTACTTACATAAACCCAAAGTCAAAAGGAGCCTCGAAAAGATGTCTCTGAATCCCAGTTCTCTCACAGTATATGTAATAGTTCTCCCAAAAGCAGAAATTCCCTTTATTCTACTATTAAAATTGCATTGTGCTTCCTGTTTCCATGATGTAATTCAGTTCATTGAATGTTTATTGAGTAACTATAAATGCTGTTACAGTCTCTTAAAATATTTCTTTAAGTATGTATATATTATTTTGGTAGATTTAAGGCCAGGATATAATAATATAAGAAAAGCTTATCCTAAACTTCTCACTCATTTTTGCAGTAACTTAATAATTTACAACATTTTAAGAGGAAAATATATCTTGGAAAAAGAAATTAATCAGTTTTTTTATTTGATTTTCTCTCTCATGTTTGCCTGGATGTTGACTTATTCCCTAAATACCATCCTTTTATTTCCTAAAATCCTTCAGGTATATCAGGAGCTTCTAGTCTATTAGAAGGCATCCTTTAAACATTAAGGTCAATTTGAAGGTGAAATTTCATTGCATTTAAAAAATTGCTTATATTAACTGTATCATTTTTAATGGATTGCATAAACTTTACCCTATCTATTTTATTATAGTCTACTCAGGAACTTTAGTAACATGAATGTGGAGTTTTGTGTTCCCCTTCTTCAGTTATGTTTTAATTTCAGTTATGATTGTTTCTCTAGAATTTTAAGTTTAAACTTTTAAACACTACTCATACTGTGAAGATGTATAGTAATTTTTCGTCTGCATTTGTTTTTTGTATTGATTTAATTAATAAAGTTAAAGTCGTGTTATTTTTACATGTCAGATATTAATTTATTTATTTATTTGAGAGAGAGAGTACAAGCAGGGGAAGGGCAGAGGGAGAAGGAGAAGCAGACTCCCGCTGAGTGGGGAACCTGATGCAGGGCTCAATCCCAGGACCCTGAGATCATGAGCTGAGCTCAAGGCAGAAGCTTAACTGACTGAGCCACCCAGGCGCCCCATGTGTCAGTTATTTTTAAAAAAAAGTCTCTCTCAGGAAGAAGATATGATCTCTTTTTTTATTGCCTTTATTGCCAGTTGATCTAAAATGTCTGTTGATGGTGTGTTGGCTAAAGGCTGAATTTTTTCTCAACTGAGTCATTAAGCACTTATAGCAAATATATTAGAAATTTTTATTTTATTTATTTTAGAGAGAAAGAGGAAACAGGGGAAGGGCAGAGGGCAAGGGTCTCCAACTCCCCGCTGAGCATGGAGGCTGACTGGTGGCTGGATCCCTCAATCCTGAGATCATGACCTGAGTGGAAACCAAGAGTTGGAGCTTAACCGACTGAGGCACCCAGGGGTCCCAGAAACTTTAATTTTAAAAGAAACCAAACCTTTAGTTTTTTCCACACCTACAGAAGAGCACTCTTAAGTAGTTGGAAGTTTATCTCTGAGTGACATGTGAACCTTCTGAAGAAGGAATTGAGCATTTTCCAGTTAGAAGAAAGCACCGTTGCTCCTGAGCAGGTAAACATACAGTAGTTTGTTTATTTGTCATCAAACTTCCCCCACCACAGTCTATCTTGGACAGAATTTTCAATCTCAGCCAACTTTAGGATTGATTTATAGCAAAGAGTGGTTAAGAAAGGATGTGGAGAGAGAAGAATCTGTTAACTTTGTCCTTCTATCTTTTTCTAGACCTAATAAATTTATTTTTATTCTGATTCTGTCCATTTAATTTTTGTTACATGCTTCTCAACCATGTTCTTTCCTTGTTACTTTTAAGCATAGAATTTCCTAAATATTTAGCCTCAGCAAGACCACTCGGGCTTTTCATGCTCTTTAGTAGTAGCAGCTATAACACATTGACTTTCTGGCAGTGGAATTCTACACACAGACTCTGACCCCTTGTACCGTGTCCCTGAGTAAAGAAGCCTTGCTTCTGAGCATGTGCATCTTGACAAGGACACTCAACTCTTGTTCTTAATAGACCCAGCATTTTTTGTGTCTATGTGTTTTGGGAATTATCAGTCAGGCATCACCTGTAGGTTCTTTATTTTCCACATCTGTCTTCTCACATGATCATAAATGTTGATTATAAATTAAGCAGCATTAATCATGTTACATTTTATGGACTCATAGCTGGATTTAGTAAGGCAAGGGAATGGAAGAGAGATGGATTGTCAACCTTTCTTTATATGACGTTCTTTTAACCTATTGTATCTCCATGTATTCCTGATAAAACTGTTGTCTGTGTGATTTATTTTCTGCTCAAGCTCATATGAAACTCTTTTAGAGTTGAAGTTGATAAGAATAATTAGCTTAAAACCAAAGAACCAAATATCTGATTTGTGAATTATCGTGATAAAAATAATTTGGAAAAATTACACGGTAAATTGTTATATGTGTCTTCGTATGAAAATTGTAATTTCCTAGAAAAATATACTTTTTAGAAGATCTGAACTCCAGATTTGAGAATACAATGATATGTGGTATGAATTTGGTAAGTAAAGTTGTGGAAATTCAGATCCCATTTGATCATGAAGAAGCATATTTTAACCCCAGCTATTAACCCATGTCAACTGCCTGAAATTTATTGATTTGAAGGCTCTTCCTCATTTGTTGCCAGTAACTCTCCCTCCTAAGAACAAATGACTCACAAGCTCAAGCTAAATAAAGTAGTCTGTAAAGATTTTCTGCCTCTAGGACTGCTCAAAGTCAGCTTTGATTAGTGGGCACTGATCTTGCCAACTTGTTCACCCTTTATAACTCCAGGGGTAGGGCCTGTCAGACCCGACTCAGATGTAGACTCTCCTGTTTTTTTGTTTTGTGTTGTTTTGAAGACTGCCCTTTTCAGACATTCCATCTGCAATCTGTTAAGAACAGCATAAGACCGGTCACAGATTTATTGATTTTTCCTGGGCATTTGACTGTGGGAAATGGAACCAGCAATGACCTAAACTTAGCATGCTCAGTAAACACCCTTTCCTTGCTCCAAGTTCTAGAAGAACTTCAGCCTTATAGAAGTATGTGTTCCAAGCCGACTCTAGGAATGTTCTTGTGGTAGATCAGGTAATTACGGGCAAGGGTAAGTCAGCTTGTTTTGCACTTCTTTTTATTTTTAAAAATTCTTATTTTTTTCACTGTTAAAATCGGGACGAGCACCTGCCTCTTCCAATCAATTCTTACCTGACCCTTTGCTGGACTGAAGGGAGAGATTAAAATCTTCTACAGCACTGCTGATTGTATAGATTTTTTTTTTTTTTTGGACGGGTCCCTCACTATCTACTACTTCTGCTGTCTAGTTTTTATCTGAAAGAACTGCTTAATATTTATTGCTGTAACATCAGCATGATCGTGTTTGCCAGACAAGGTGCAATATTCAATTTGCTTATCTCTGAAAGACCTATGAATCGGATAACTTATCTGTTTCATCTTGTAGGTTTCCTTAAAGTTATCTGCTTAAAATAGATATCTTATGGGTATCCTTCAGAGACTTTTTAAAATGGCTAATGTAAAATCCAATTTGAACAATTATTGTGGCCTCTCCGTGGCAGGTCTGCTTGAACTTTTCTTCCAGAGTAGCCCAGTGATGAAGGAGCATGAATGTGCACCCCCTAAAGGCTTGGAGGTGGCACTTGACATCAAGGATTCCCACCCCCAGCCCCAGATCTGGGGATACCTTAAACTCATGTGAATTTTACACTCAGTGCACAATATAGCTGTGATTGCTTTAACATAAAATGCCTTAAATTGTGTAACATCACACAGTAAAATAGATGCTAAAAGATTTGCAGTGTTTGTCCTTTGTCATTGTGTATCTTCTCACGTGCTGCATATACCTCCTGGGTGTATTTGTCCACCAGTTTGAGAAGTGAAAATCAGAGTTTATTGGTTGTTTCAATGACTCTGTGCAATGAGACCAGAAGTGTTTTGTAGGAAAGTTTTGGTATTCCTTCAGCCCACTTTGTAAGTGCTGTTAAATGGCCTTTTCTCTTGGGCGGTTGCTGTTCCTTGGAGTGGATTCCTTATAACTCTTGCCTTCTGCTCGTTTGACTGTCAGAGCATACAGTTCTGCTTTTAATTAGAAATAGAGAGTTTCTGTGCTGCAGGTTCTTTCCAGAAAATGTGTTATCTGGATCTTTTGGTTGTCACATTCTTATCAAAATCTCAGTAACAAGCAATATTAATAGTGGGCTGCTTGAAAGATAAATAATTCATCCATTACTCAAAATAAGCCATATCCTTTTTTGGATATGGGCTGTGTGAAGATCTGTTGAAAAAATGCCCATGTATCCATAAGCCCAGTATTTCACCTACAAGTTCAGGAGACTCAGAATCCTTGTAAACCATTCATGAATTTCCAGTAAGTTGATCATTTATTCCTTAAATATTTATTGAGTACCTACTCAAATACTTATTGAGTGCTCATGGGTTAGACACCATGCTGGTGAAGGGACTTTTATTTATTGTGAATTGCTATAAGTTTCACCAAATCTTTTTTTTTCTTTTTGATGAAATTAATGAAGTAAAATATAGATAGGTCAAATTTCTATGAGAAGGTTGCAATATATAACAATTTTTTTAAGATTTTATTTATTTATTTATTTGAGAGAGAGAGACAGTGATAGAGGGAACACAAGGAGTGGGAATGGGAGAGGGAGAAGCAGGCTTCCCACCAAGCAGGGAGCCCAATGTGGGGCTCAATGCCAGGACCCTGGGATCGTGACCTGAGCCGAAGGCAGAGGCTTAACGACTGAGCTACCCAGGTGCCCCATAACAATTCATAGATTTAAAGTAACTATGGAGACTTATTTCTTTAGTGGTTTTCATAAATACCTGTGACTGCATTTCTGCCTCCCTCCCTGCCATCAGTTTCAACCAGACTGGTAGAAATTTTAAACAAGAAGTGTTTGTTGACTTTCAGTGTTTCAGAACTCAGCCTTTTCCTTAGAAGTCACTTCTTGAACCGGATTCACATGACTTCACATGGTGTTTGAAATTGAATCATTGCGGACTTTAACCTGTCTGCATATTTTTCCTTTTTGTGGTAGATCATATAACTGGAGATCCTGTTTGGGCAGTTCAGTCCAAGCTTTGCAACTATCAGGTAGCCAGGTTTTACCTGTACGTGCTACAGCTTTAGCTTCTCAGGTTCTGTTGGTAGTGACCTCTTCCCCTCCCCCCTTCTCCGGCCCTCCTCATTATTAACCGCCTCTCTTCCCGAGCAACTGTTTAATGGCGAGGTGAAAGAGAATCTTGTCTTAAACTGAACACCTCTCAAAGTGATATGCATCCCCAAAAGTAGACCCTGAATTTTTCTGCAACATGTAAATGATGAGTTTTGTGGATGTTGGTTTCCTCCAACTTGGTGGACCACTGACTTCACTGATCATGGAAATGCCAGACCTTTTTGAGGGCACAGTTTTGTGCTTTTCCTTCTTATTGGTGTAATTATTTTAAGGGAATAGAATGAGTTTTTAGGTCTCTTAGATTCTTTTTCTGATGATTTGAAAGTTAAATTATGTTTCTGCTTCCACCAACCATTCATAAAGTTGGGCCTCAAGTGAAGATTTTAATTTCCCTAGAATTTTAAAGAATTTATGAATTCATAATACAGATTTATTTTATTTTTACATTAAAATAGGAAAATCTTGAACTGTTTAAAAACAGTGGCACCAGACTGGCTGAAACAGGAGCACTGGAAATTTTCACTTTAGAAACACTTGGAATCCCTAGGGTGGTCTGTGGATGTGATGTTCCAATCTGGAAGGTCATCTTGGAAATAGATTTAGTTCTAAGTTTAGGATAGAAAGACTACTTCCTTCCTCCAGGCTTTTCACATTTTGCCCTAAAGCTGCGTTGAGGGAGGGCAGATATATTTTTTCTGTTCCACGACTTTTGTGAGGCTCTCCAATGTTAGTGCTCATATAATGCCTTACAGATATAAGGCGTTCAGTAAATATTGGAGTTGAGTGAGAGAGTGTGGATAAATTTGTACCATAAAACCTCTAAACTAGGCCCTGGGTAATAAATAGTACTATTTACCTAAGTGGAAATAAATCTTCTGCTTACTTCTAGTCAGATTATATCCAGAAAACTGTGGTTAAAGATAGGGAAAATTCTGAAGTAAAGTGAAAGTAAAAATGAAATATTTTCTTCTCATGAAGGGTGGTGATACTTTATCCACTTATTTATAAGGCTTTCAAATATTTAGAGACATTCACTGATGTAAGTAATTCCTTGGGGGGGGGACTTCGAAAGTAAAAATGAAGTATTTTCTTCTCATGAAGGGTGGTGATACTTTACCCACTTATTTATAAGGCTTTCAAATATTTAGAGACGCTCACTGATGTAAGTAATTCCTTGAGGGGGGGGACTTCCTAACCCCAAAACTTATAGTGAGAAAAAATCATATAATTCACACTTGGATCTCTGCGGAGATTTGGTTAATATTTCACTTGTGTGTCAGGCATTTACTTAGCATGTTCTGTTCCTCGTGGAGAAAACTGTGTGAGGTAGAATGGAGCCTCTTTTATCTTTTAAATACATAATAGAGCACTAAAGGAATGAATAGTATAGTTTCCTCCCTCACTGTAGAGCTTGGGGCCCTGAAAATTCTCAGAAGGATGAAGTTCTGGCCAATAACTTAAAACTTTGAGGGGAGACTAAGGTGGGGAGCCTGAATTTGGTGCTGTGCTGGGACAGTTTTTGCATTTGCTGAACAAAAGCAGTGAAGCACACTAAAGAAAATCTGCATGACATTTTACACATCTTCAGGTAGTGCTACTGGAAACTGCCCTCCTCCATCCCATTTACTATGCATTGTTTGTTAGGAAATTCCCCAGAGTTCTGTCTCCCACGCTTGTAAGTTTGTGTTGCTTTGTTGAGGATAAAGGATTTAATGAATTATTTTATCTTTAAAGTTTTATTTTAAATCAAGTAATTAACATATAGTGTATTATTCATTTCAGAGGTAGAGTTTAGTGATTCATCAGTTGCATATAACACCCAGTGCTCATTACATCATGGCCTCCCTTGATGCTCATCACCCAGCTACCCCATTCCACAATCCCCTCCCCTCCAGCAACCCTCAGTTGGTTGTCTAGAGTTGGAAGTCTCTTCTGGTTTGTCTCCCTCTCTGACGTCATCGTATTTTATTTTTCCCTCCCTTCCCCTATGGTCATCTGTTTTGTTTCTTAAATTTCACATATGAGTGAAATCATAGACTTGTCTTTCTCTGACTGACTTACGAGGATAAAGTAATTATAAAGTAGCATTTTTGGGGAGCCCTCTCCCCTCCTTCATTTAAATGTTCTGTGTCCTTCTGCTTTTCTGATTCGGAGTGGACCTTAGTCTCCTGCCTTGCAGGATCCTGCCTGATCCTGGCCTTAGAGAAGTGTGATTGGGACCATGACTATACCATGGTTAGGCACTCCCCTCCCTACCTGTGATCAGCTCTGCTTGGCCCGCTCCGTGGGTTTGCCGTTGTGGGTCTCACTGTGCTTCCTTCATGATAGATGCTCTTGCCTGTGTCTCGGATCCCTTACCTTCCGAGGATGTCAGGCTGTGTTTACTTTCTGCCATTTCTCTTTCTCTTTTCTGGCCATTTTTGCTGTTTCTTTGCTCTGGGCTCTACTTCCCTTTTCTATCTCTGACCTCTCTTTTTTACGAATTTTCACAACAAGAGGAGGTCATGAGTTGTGAAGCTGAAATTTGTTTTGACATTCAGGCAGAAAAGGTATATGGAAATACATTCACATGCAGTTGTATTTGAGGCAAGGGATCCTAAGGTAGAGGAGCGATCCCTGTATAGATGTCTCATCATCATGTTTTTCCATTCTTTCCATTACTGTGATTGAGAGCTAGATTTTATGGGATAAATTATTCGTAGCTTGGCTTTAAAAAGCCAGCATTTGATAATACTGTAGGTGCAGAAATGACAGGCCATTTCACATTTTAAAACCCTGAATCTCGGGGCGCCTGGGTGGCTCAGTGGATTAAGCCGCTGCCTTCGGCTCAGGTCATGATCTCAGGGTCCTGGGATCGAGCCCCGCATTGGGTTCTCTGCTCCGCAGCGAGCCTGCTTCCTCCTCTCTCTCTGCCTGCCTCTCTGCCTACTTGTGATCTCTCTCTCTGTCAAATAAATAAATAAAATCTTAAAAAAAAAAAAAAAAAAAACCCTGAATCTCCATTAACTCACTCTTTGAAGTTGGTAATATAATCGATATTCTTGTTCAGGGCCTGGTAGTCCTGTGCTTCCCAAACTGACTTCCAAGGAAAAATAGAAATAGTTTTAGTATAGTATTAATGTTACATATTTCATAGGTCTTATTTTTTACATATGATATTTTGTGAAGCAAGATCAAGTTCTGGGCTGGGAGGCAGGAAAGCTGGGTTTCATTCACACTCAAGTGGCTCTTACATAAAACTCAGGTATCTTTTCCCTCTAATACTCGAAACAGCTACTTCCATTTAAATTCTTATTCCTTGCATTTTTTTCTTGGTGCCTTTTAAACATTCCTTAAAATTTCCAAACAGCCCTTGAGGATGAAGATGAAAGGCATGTATTTCTTAATATTTTAGTCAAATATTTTAAAATAGTTTTTGAAGTGATTTTCTTTAAATTGGATCTTCTCTTTCCACTGACCTCTATTATAATCCCTGAAATGTGTTCCTGTGAGTAAAATTTAATCCCAGTTCAAGCTGCTCGACTGTCCTCCCTACCTGACCATGAGTACCTCGTATTCTTTCCTGTAAAACATGCTGACAGACGAGCCGAATAGTTTGTGTTGATGAAAAGTTGCTGTGCCCACCTGTACAACGTTCCTGTCCTAGCTGCAGGGGAAAAGCACTCAGTCTTTATTTCTGTTCCTTCTTTGGTCCCATTGGATATAAATTTATTATGTGTTCTTTGAAGCTGTAAGACCAGCCACAGCAGACTTTCAGGAGAATGCCATCAGCTGGCCTTCTGGTAGTGCTACCCTGAATTTACTGCCTGCTTTTAAAATTCTTCCTTGCCAAACTTTCAGTGAATAACTCTTCATGTAATTGGGCACAGCTGTAGTTTATTTTATTTGCCAAAAATAATCACTGTCGCCCACTAAAATGGCGATTAATGTCCACTCGGTGTTTGTGACTCTTTCGCTAAGGTTTTGAAAATGTGCCTGAAGTGAGGCTTCTCCAGAAAGAGTCATGTCAGTTCCCTGAATTACTGATTTACAAATCCCTGTTTTTGTGAAAGGTTGCTGTTTAAAGCAGTCTTCTACCACAATTTGGAATGAAGGATCAATTATCATTCCAATTCGTTTCACCTATAGAATTTTTAACTTTTTAATGTGAAGTACCAACTTGTTAGGACTCTAATTTTTCATTTATTAGGTAAAAAGAAACTTTGTGTGTTGTATGGATGTAACCATATACATGGCAAAAAAATAGCCCATCAATTTTAAAGATATCTTTTCTAACCTGTATTGGATTCCAGAGGTCCTCGCTTAGGTCTTAAACCGTCTGCAAATACTGGTGCTTACAGTGCAGATGATGCCAAGAATTTGTCTTAACCAATGCAGAGGCTGAAGGTGAGCCCCTGAGAGGTGTTTTTTGTTTTGGTTTGGTTTGTATTACTTACTATTTATTTGGCCAGTAAGATTTTTTTTTTTAAGATTTTATTTATTTATTTGACAGAGGTCACAAGTAGGCAGAGAGGCAGGCAGAGAAAGAGGGGGAAGCAGGCTCCCTGCTGAGCAAAGAGCCCGATGCGGGGCTCGATCCCAGGACCCTGAGGTCATGACCTGAGCCGAAAGCAGAGGCTTAACCCACTGAGCCTCCCAGCCGCCCAAGATGTTTTAATATAATTACACAAACATTCTTAGAATGGTAGCTCTCAAGGAGATACCTTCATGGGGTCCAGGAAGTCTTTCTTCTTGCAGGTGTTTATCTGTGTGACCCTGGGTTTTAATATACTCCAGCCAAACAGTGGTAACAGTGGATCACAACACCCTGAATGCAGAAGTAGATAGGAGAACCCAGCTACCCTCTCTTAATTCAAAAATTAAAAGAGATTTTTAAAAACATAAGATAATGCCTCTCTTTTCACTACATTTGTTGTGGTTTTTAATATAGCTATTTTTTGATGAAAACATGCTATTTATGTTAATATGCAAAACATAATTGTATTTCTTTCTTTATTTATTTTAAAAAAGATTTTATTTATTTGAGAGAGAGAAAGCCCAAGTTGGGGGGGTGGAATCAGAGGGAGACAGAGAAGCAGACTCCTCCCTGAGCTCCCAACATGGGGCTCAATCCTGGGACCCTCAGATCATGACCCATGCCAAAGGCAGATGCTAACTGACTGAGCCATCCAGGCACCCCCAAAACATAATTTTAGATGAATTAATATATTTTAAGTTTCTCAGTTTTGCTTTCTAATGTGGTAAAGTATCAGTAGGTATCACTGACATAAAAGCCCTTTGAGGTCCTCAGTATTTTTGAGAGTGTAAAGAGGTCTTGAGCTAGATCACAAAGTTTAAGAACTGCTACTTAGGGAATGGCTTCTGTACCAGAATGTCAGTTTAACTTACAGTTTTTAATTACAAAAATGGTCATCAGTGGAAAAAAAAACAAAACAGTGCCATGTCTTATTTGGGTAGAAGTAAAATAGTCAGGGAAGATGGAACTGATCCTGGACAGTGTTCATTATCTGAATGGAAAGAGAGGCAGCCTCACCCAGCCTGAAGGTACAGCTCCAGAAGGGGAATGACACCATGGGAACCACATAACACGGGACTGCTGACATCCTCACTGGCCTCGCTATTATTCTAAATTGGAGGGAGCGCCAGTCTTTGTTTTTTAAAACCTACGCAGTGGTGAGGAGATCTCTGCTTTGACTGGCTCCTACGGAATTGCACAGGGTAAGAAATAAGCACGTGAACTTCCAAGATGATTGTAATGTGTAAAGGAAGCACTACAGTTTCATTTTTGTCATTATTAAGATTGTGCTTTGGAAACATAACTGGCTGATGAAAAATAGAATCTTTGCTGTTTTTAATCATAATAACCACTTACATTATTAGAGTGCTTTGAAGTACTCCAATGGATGAAAGAATGAAAAGTAACTTGAAGTGTTCTAAGAAGGTACTCATTCAAGTCATGTTATAAACCTAATATAGTGACTCTGTAGGATAAAGTGAATATAATTGGATCGGGTCACATGCTTTCTGCAGTGTTCGTGTTCAGTGTGTCATCTCAAAATGCTTGATATATGTTTAATATAATCATCTGGCTCTAAGTACTGCGCTTACCTAATCCATTACTTTGGTAATCATTTGAGTGTTTCCATTATAAAGCAATAAATCATAATTCAGGCTGAAGCTATTACACATATTCAAAACCGAAAAGTGTCTGTGTTCTATAATCTATTATTAGAAATCTTCGGTGCTGTTTGGCATGGAAAAAACCTAGATAACATCACCATTCCCTAGCATAAGCTGTGAAAGTCACCAAAGTTCTCATGGAGTCTGGGTGTTGAAAAGAAAGATGATGCTGGTCGTTTCTGTGTGGTGTGTGATTTAGGGGGAAAAAACAGAAGAGATTAAGGAAAATATGTAAAATCCATGTTGGAGCAGAACCAAAGTCAAGTGAAAAAAAATGATGAAAAAAGTTTGCAAAATGAATTATTGACATAGGGTCACGGAAAGTCTAGAAGAGGTAGATGCAGTGAGGCCTATCCTGTCTGCACACCAGTCTAGCTTTGCCATTTAGGGGCCCCATGATGGGAGGAGAGATGGACAAGTTGAGGAAATGCCAGTGGGACACAGGAAGTACATGAGTTTTAGTGATTCTAGTAAGAAAAATTAAAACTAAGAATATAAGAATGCTAACAGTACGTGGAAGATTTTTGGTCTTTTATTTATTATTATTATTTTTTAAAGAAAGTTTTTTTTTAAGTTTTTTTATTTATTCATTTGAGAGAGAGAGAGAAAGAGCTCAAGAGCACAAGTAGTGGGAATTGGCAGAGGGAGGAGGAAAGCAGATGCCTTGCTGAGCGGGGAGCCCGACAAGGGGCTCCGTCCCAGAACCCCGGGATCATGACCTGAGCCTAACTGACTGAGCCACCCAGAAGCCCCAGATTTTTGGTCTTTTGAAGCACATTCCAAAGCTGCAGTTGAATTATGCCTGAAAACATTAGGTATTGTTATTTTTTAGAGTCGGAGAAAATGAAGTAGGCAAAGCCCCACACTAGGGAGTGATGCAAAGGACCCTGAGGATACGTGATCTCAACTCCTTTCGTCTTCATCACTGCTCAGAGTGGTACTGTTCTCCCCAGCTCACAGATGGGGAAGCTAATTGTGGGAGAAGTTGAATAACTCGTCCAAGACTGTACAGTTAATAAATGCCAGAGCTAGGATTCTAAACTAGATTGTCTGAGTCTGTGCTCTTAACTGATATCTTCTCCATCCCGTGTGTTGTTTCTGTTATTTTTGGATAGAACATCTTGACTTAGATTGTAAAAATAATCCAATATCGTGCAAACATTTACAGTGGTGCCTAAGATCCTAGCAGTGGCCCAGGGAGGTGACCGCAAATCTTCTGGAACTCCGGGCTTATGTGTTTGTTCCATTCCTAACGTTGAAGTCAAATCATTTTTAGTCAGTCCCGAGAAACAGTAACATGATCGTGTCAGGGCACTTATTCATTAGTATTGAGGGGTTGTTTTCTCATTAGAAGGTCATAACCATAACCATGACTGCTCTAGCATCCTTTGGATAGTAGGATGTGGGTAGTATATTTCTGCATGTTTTTGAGGAGTTGGGATTAAATAGGCAAAAAGCAGTTTCTGTGGCCCTTTGTGAGTATTGGTCTGTGCAACAAAAAGTGTATCCAGCATGGTAGTTGACCTGCCCACAATATTCATATGGAATGCATTTGGTCATCAAATTATTGTTACCTAGAAGACTTGAGAAAATACCCGTATGGGATTCAAATTAAGTTTGTAACTATAGCACTTTTTACTTTCTTTGAATGACTTCCCTGGAAATCAGAAGCCTTGTGTTCTGTTTCTAGCACCATCATCAATGTTACCTTTGAGAAACCATTTAAACAAGCTAAACGTATGTTCCATTTGGCAGTGGGAAGGCCATATGCTCTCATACTGCTTCAGTGCGATTTTGTAAAAGTGAAATTGAGTTTTGAATAGGAATATGTAAAATGATTCTATCACTTATTAAGTAGAATGCATTGTATACTTCATAAATCTAATGTAATAAAAGAACAGACGATAGTGTGGAACTTTAACAAAAAAAAAGACCTCTTTAGTTTTATAGGATCAAGAATTCAGCTTAATTTTGCCTTAAAATGATTCTTAGTGTTAAACATCTAGTGCTTTTTAAAAATCAGCCAAGATCTCTTTGGACATTTAAATTCTTTTTCTGTTCAGAAATGTCATTAACTTGAAATATAAAGATGCTTTCTCAGGAAACTGGTTTGCCTAGCCAGATCGTTTAATGTAGTTATTTTGCGATCTGAGCGGTAAAACCCAAACATTGAGGCTGCTCTCCACAATGCCTTGTTGCCCAGACAGTGATGTCATGTTTGAAGCATGTTTGGTTTGCAGAGGTCCTGCTTTTGATCCTTCAGTTGCCACTTTTTTTATGCAGCTCCTCCTGAATTACAAAGGTACTGAAAGCGATTTGCTTCATTAAGGTCTGTTGCTGACACTGTTGTATTTCATTCCTCATTCTTCCTTTCGCCTCCTTCATTAAGACCTTATTCAAATTTGGATCATGGTTCTACTGCGACATCCATGCCATTATCATCTAAATAGCAATTACATATTCAAAAACAACAGCTCCTCCTTAACTGTCTGTAACTTAACATTTTACATAGATTCAAGTGGGAATTAAGAGTAAAATGAATCTTTTCTTCTTGATTTACAACCCTCCCTTTCACCCTTGATTTACTAGTTAATGTTGAATAACTACTTCTAGACGGAGGAAGACAAAATTATTGATTGCTCAGCTTTAGTTCGTAGAGGTATATATATTATAAATTGTTTCTGTACTGAGCAGTTACCTAAGTGACAGTGACCCTGATTTAATCACCCACGTATTTGTTAGACAGCATTTACCCTTTGGGATATAATGGGACCAGGTTTAACACTCTTTTAAGAAATTAATGGTTATCTTTTACAAATCTGCAGGCTTTATAACTTGAAACATTTAGAGGAAACCTCTTAAAATGAATCGATGTATTTGTCCTTTTGTAGAACTCGAAAGTAGATGCAAATTCTAACAATATAATTAATAGACTTTTCTGTATTTTTGGCCATCTTTAAATTATATTTTATAATCAGTACATAGTAAGCTAATTTGACTGAAATGAGCAACTGTAGAGGCAAAGTATTTCAACTGATTCAGTGAGCATAACTATTAGGGCTTTCTTTGCTGTTCAATGTGGTCAAAGGAAAGATAGTGCAAAATACCAAATGCACATACGTATATTGTATAATATGAATATTAGCAATTATATTGTATAGATCTCTTATAAGAATTTCTTAGCCACCCCAAAGAGAGACAGAGGCAGACAGAAAGAGAGAGAGAGATTAGGGAGAAGAGAGGGAGAAGGAGTTAAAGGCAAGAGAAGGGAAGAGAAAGAGAGCCCTAACCTCAAAAATGTTAGTCAACTCTTCAATACCCAGTTTTTGGTGCCTTGCATAATTTCTCACATATTTCACAAACTTCTTGTCATGGTTAAAGAATTTTCTTTCCTGTTTGTCTGAAATAAACTGCCCTTTTTTTCTCTATCCATAGTCTCAAATGTATCAAAAGTATGTATGTGTGAACAATTATATAATGCTTCCAGCGTGGATTTAAGTGCAGTTAGCTTTTGTAGATGTGAACAATAGAAAGTTGTTCAGTTGTGGAGTCTTCACCTGTGAGAGTCAGGAAGACTCATCCTTGGTCATCTCACCGTCTTTTGTGACCATAAGCCCCGAAGATAAGGTGGCAAGGCCGGATGTTGGTGTTCATTTCACAAAGCACCTACTGAGGAGGGTAGAATGCTATAAAACAAAGCGGCAGGAGCTCTGGAGAGAAGGTGGACCATTGGGAGTCAGGCACTGAGCCTCCAAGGACAAAATGAGGTGTATGAGTTGAGTAGGATTGCTTAGAAATCATCTGTCCAAAGAGGGTCTGTTGATGTGTCCCTGTATTACATTTTGTAATGTTGTTTTGTGATTACTTGGGGGTAAGGTCATTAAAGTGATAGATCCTACCAGGTATTATTTGTACCCCTTGCTTATGCTGTCTAGTACCTTTGAGCTGCTGTCAGAAAAATACCACAGATCAGGTGATCCATTTTGACTAATTTTTGTATAAAGTGTTAGACCGAAGTCATGGTTGCTGCTGTTGTGTTGTTCTTCTTCTTCTCCTTTGCTACAAATGTCCAGTAACAGTGTTGCTGTTAATCAGTAGAACAAAAGGTCCAAAACGCCCCAGATGTCCATCATCAGAATAGATACATAATCTGTGGTATATTCATACAATGCAATGTCATATAAAGATGAAACAACTCGATCAGACCTAGACTCCTCAAAGGCTCGCGGGACGCTTTTCGCGGGGGACGACCCAGACGGACCGTCCCGCGGAGAATCTACCTGCCCGCACCCGGCGCTGGCGTCTCCGAGGAGTCGCATGCGTCGCCGCTGCCGCTCTTCGCCGACGTCCCGGCTATGGCTGCACGCATGTTCCGCGGCTCCCTGCGCTGGTGGGGCTGTCGCTGCGCTCTGCCTTCGCGGCCGGCCGCGAGATATTCTCATTCTGGAAGAGAAGAACGCCTAGAAACTCCTTCTGCTAAAAAATTAACAGATATAGGAATTAGAAGAATCTTTTCTTCAGAACATGACATTTTCCGGAAAAGCGTAAGGAAGTTTTTTCAAGAAGTGATTCCTTACCACGCAGAATGGGAGAAAGCTGGAGAAGTGAGTAGGGAGCTTTGGGAAAAAGCTGGAAAACAAGGACTGCTCGGTATCAATATTGCAGAGCGTCATGGTGGTGTTGGCGGGGACCTTTATTCAGCAGCTATACTTTGGGAGGAACAAGCATATTCGAATTGTACAGGCCCAGGTTTTGTGCTTCATTCAGATATTATCATGCCCTATATTGTAAACTATGGCTCAGAAGAACAAATTAAGCGTTTCATCCCGCACATGACCAGTGGGAAATGTATTGGTGCCTTAGCAATGACAGAGCCTGGGGCTGGAAGTGATTTGCAAGGAATAAGAACAAATGCCAAAAAGGATGGAAGCGACTGGATTCTCAATGGAAGCAAGGTATTCATCTCCAATGGGTGGCTGAGTGACATTGTGATTGTAGTGACAGTCACAAATCGTGACGCTGCCTCTCCTGCCCATGGCATTAGCCTTTTCCTGGTGGAAAATGGAATGAAAGGATTTATCAAGGGAAGAAAGCTACAAAAAATGGGACTAAAAGCCCAGGATACTACAGAATTATTCTTTGAAGATGTCCGGTTGCCAGCTAGTGCCCTAATTGGAGAAGAGAATAGAGGCTTCTATTACCTCATGAAAGAGCTTCCACAGGAAAGGCTAGTGATTGCTGACCTGGCAGTTTCAGCCAGTGAATTCATGTTTGAAGAAACCAGGACTTACGTTAAAGAAAGAAAAATTTTTGGGAAAACAGTTGCGCAAATGCAGACAGTACAACATAAGCTAGCAGAATTAAAAACAAAATTTGTGTAACCAGAGCTTTTGTGGACAGCTGTCTCCAGCTGCGTGAAAAGAAACGTCTGGACTCTGCCACTGCCTCCATGGCGAAATATTGGGCATCTGAGTTACAAAACCGTGTGGCTTATGACTGTGTCCAGCTCCATGGAGGTTCGGGATACATGTGGGAGTACCCGATTGCAAAAGCTTATGTGGATGCCCGAGTTCAGACAATCTATGGTGGTACCAACGAAGTAATGAAGGAGCTGATTGCAAGAGAGATCATCCATGACCCGTAGATGTCTGTCCACATCCTGGAATCCTATTACAACTAATCTGGTTTTAAATCTACTCAAGATGAAATGCAACCTGGCAAGGGAGGAAATGCTAAACATGTTTTTATATGCTCTCTCTGTAGAAAGAGAAATCAAATATGAAATTAATGCAGTAGTAAAAACTTTGAATTCAAAGATTCTAAAATTCTCCAGCACAAGGTTTAACTTTTCATTTTTTACATAGCTAAAAGGCAAACATTTTCTGCCTCTAGCAACCTTGGTTTTTGGTTCTTCCTAAAATTCTAAAAAAGCATAATTGTTTCAAATTGAGGCAGCAGCAGTTATGTTACTATTACTGTTTATAGTAATAGTAATAATAGTTACAGCACATTGACTTTGAAAAGGAAGGATGAGTATACAATGGAAATGCTTTCAACCACACTATCCTAACCCTGTTTTTAGGCAGTGGCATCATTTCTTCAAAGAAAAGCCTCTGCAGGGTCTCTGATGAATGAAGAGCTGCGTTAGTTCCTTCCTGGAAGCAGGATCTTTCTGCCTTACTGCCTTGGAACCTCTAGGACTCAAGCTGAGCATTTGCCCAGCCCCACCCAACTAGAGAATGTGGTCACTTCTCCCATTTAACACGGGATTTCAACAGATTTCATCCCAGTTTCATTCATAGGCAAACACAGACTAACTCATCATCCTTTAGTTTCAATATATTGGTATACTTTACAGGTATCAAAACAGTGACTTTTATTTTGGAACAGTGTACATTAAAAAACTAGCAAATACTTTGTGTCTTCTGTAAGCCAAACTGAAAAATATGATGGCAAATGAAACTGGCAAGATCCCTGCTAATAAGTGAATAAACAAATAAGTTGCAACAAATAAAGTAGGAAGTACATAAATAAGAACATTTCAAGTCATGATAAGTACAATAATAACAAAGTAATCATTTAAAATGAAAAAGTGCGGGAGCACTTGGCTGGCTGGCCCACTGCACAGAGCGTACAACCCTTGCTTTTGGGGCTGTGAGTTTAAGCCCCATGTTGGGTATGGAGATTACTTAAAAATAAGATCTTTAGGGGCGCCTGGGTGGCTTAGTTAAGCCTCTGCCTTCGGCTCCAGCCCTGGTCTCAGGGTCCTGGGATCGAGCCACATATGAGGCTCTCTGCTCAGTGGCAAGCCTGCTTTTCCCCTCTCTGCCTACTTGTGATCTCTCTCTCTGTCAAATCAATCAATCAATCAATCTTTAAAAAAATGAAATTTTAAAAAGTGAGTAAGATGGGAAAGTGAGACATTTGATTTTGACACTTAAAAGTAATTATTATCCAAAAACAAGCCGTGTATTATGAAACAATGAATAAAGATACTTTTAAAGGAAACAAATAGAGGTATAAACTTCGAAAACGTAAACATTTTCTTTGGTGCTGTTGGTATTAAACACTATTTTTTAATACAACCATTACAACTGGGTAGAGCAGAGGGAAAATACCTCAATGTCGTTCTTTCCTAGAATTCCGCACCTTTGATTTGCTCTTGGGTAGAAGTTTGTATGATTGCCACCTGGAGTTCTTGTTCATATGCATTAAATACTGTGCGAAATGGGTTTAAAATAAATTTCTATTAGATTACAAAAAAAAAAAAAAAGATGAAACAACTCAAGGTACATTCAGGGGTATGGATGAATCCCAGATATATGATGTTGAATGAGAAAGGCAGATTGCTCAAGAATATTGTATAAGGTGGTGGGTAATAGGGAGGGCTCGTTTTGCATGGAGCAAAAACAATGTTGTGCAAAAACAATGAATACTGTTATGCTGAAAAAAATAAATAAAATGGGAAAAAAAATCAGAAAAAAAAATAAAAAGGAAAAAAAAAGAATATTGTATATACATCGTCATTGTGATTCCATTAATATATGGTTCTAAAACTAAACTAGGGGTATAAACAAATATGGTAGCAGTATTTAAAAAGAGAATGAGGAATATGGAATTTGGAGAGAATTTACCTCTGAAGTGGGGGAAGGGAGAGTGAGATGGAGCGACTTCACGGTTAAGTAAATTCTATTTCTTGAGTCGTGGATTCATAGATTTTCACTATGTTGTCATTCAGAAGATATTTTATTTTTTAAAGATTACATTTTGTGTTTGTTGTTAGTATAAAAAATATAGTTGATTTTTGTAGCAACCATCTTTTTCTTTTAAGATTTTATTTATTTATTCATGAGAGACGGAGAGAGAGAGAGGCAGACAGAGGCAGAGGCAGAGGGAGAAGCAGGCTCCCCAAGGAGCAGGGAGCCCAATGCGGGACCTGATCCCAGGACCCTGGGATCACGACCCGAGCAGAAGACAGATGCTTAACCATCTGAGCCATCCAGGCGCCCCGAAGAACTATATACAGAATGCCAGAAACTCACAGATGAAACAGTTATTTAGAATTTTTTTTTTTAATGTAGGCTCCACACCCAGCATGCAGCCCAACGTGGGGCTCAAACTCACAACCCTGATATTGGGACCTGAGCCGAGATTGAGAATTACACGTTTAACCCACTGAGCCATCGGGGAGCTCTTTGTAGCGGCCATCTTGATAAAGGTTTTATTTCTAATAATTCATCTTTGGATTCTTCTGGATTTTCTAGGTAGATAATCATGAACACTGAATAATGATGTTTGTTTCTTTTTTTGCAGTCATTATGGCCTTTAATTCTTATTCTTATTACATTATCTAGGGTCTTGTCTAGTATGTTGAAATGTGAAAGCAAGCATCGTTTTCCATTTTCGATTGTGAAGAGAATAATCATAATGTTTGCAATGTTTAACTAGTAAGTACAGAATATACTGTTTACCAGGTTACTCCTAATTTGTTATAAATGGTTTTTTTAGTATAAATTGGCAGTGAGTGTTATTAAATGCCTTTTTTAGATTTCTTCATGAAGTAATTTTTTGCCTTTAATCCTTGATATATAAACAGCTTTGCATTCTGAAGTAAAGTCAAAGTATATTTTATTTTTGATAAAAATAAATTTCTGGATTCATTTAGCTTGTATTTGCCTTGAGTGAAATTTATAATTTTCCTTTCTTGTGCTATCTGAAAAGTTTGGTTCAGTGTTATATTAGACTCATTTTAATGAAGTGGGAAGTATTCCTTATTTTTCAAACAATTTGTTGGAAAATTTGTGTAAGATTTTATTTTAATAGAATTCACTTATAAAATTATCTGGGCCTGGTGTTTCTTTAGTAAGTAGCTTTTTATCTACTGAAGGAATTTACTAATGATTACTGACTGATCTATGGAGTCAATATGTAAGTTATAGTTTCATAAGAGATTGCTCATTTTTTAAAAAATTCATACTTTATTGCCAGAGAATTTTTAAAAATAACATCTTTCTTTTTTGATCTCTGGGATTTTTGTTGTTACGTTGTATTTCTCCCCCTAATATTGTTTACCGATTCCTTTGCTATTTGTTCGTTCATTCTTTCTGTTTGTTTTTTTGTTTTGTTTTGTGTTTTGTTTAGTCTTTTCAAAGGTGGACTTTAGAATTTATTGTTCCTGTCTGTTGTGTTTTTATATCCTATGTTGTTGTTTTTTGTTTCTCCCTCAATTTTTTCCCCTGTTTTCTTTGGGATTTATTTTCTTAGTCTCATTCTGACTTCTCAGGCTGGTGGGCTTACTTTTGGTTCATCAATTTTTAGCTTTTTAATATTCTAATATAGTCCTTAGAATGCTCTGTATTTCCCTTCAAATGCTAATTAGCAGCTTCCAATTTTAATTTGTATTCTTTCTGCTAGTTTTCAGTTTTATATATTTTTTCAATTGCTATACGTCATTGCCGAGTTATTTAAAAATGTTTTAAGATTTCTGGGGCTCCTGGGTGGCTACGTCTGTTAAGCGTCTGCCTTCAGCTCAAGTCATGATCCCAGGGTCCTGGGATGGAGCCCCGATCTGGCTTCTCTGCCCTGTGGGGAGTCTGCTTCTCTCTGTCCATCTGTCCCTCTCCCAGCTCATGTGCATGTGCTTGGTCGCTCTCTCGCTCTCTCTCTTTCTCTCAAATAAATAAAATCTTCAAAAAAATAATTTTAAGATTTCCAAGTATATGAGATGTTTTGTTTTGGTTATCTTTTTGGTGAAGATTTTTAATTTAATGCATTGTGGTCAGAGATTGTGGCCCAAATGATTATCTTTAAATATGTTGAGATTTGATTCACAACCCAACACCTGATATTTATAGAATATTTGGGGGAGGGGAGGGATAATTTTTAAGTTTTATGAAGATAAATTCTATTTTGGTGGATTTTTTATATTCCACTTACCTTTTTAGTATTTTAGAGTATGGACAGATTGGAAGAAAAATCTGCTGTTACAAAAGCTGTTTTTAACAACTCAAGCTTTATATGTAATTCTCGGGTATGGTCTATTTATTGTCTTCTATAATTCTGTCTCAAGATAAGAATTATTGGGGCACCTGGGTGGCTCAGAGGGTTAAAGCCTCTGCCTTCGGTTCAGGTCATGATCCCAGGGTCCTGGGATCGAGCCCCGCATCGGGCCCTCTCCTTGGTGGGGAGCCTGCTTCCTCCTCTCTCTCTCTCTCTGCCTGCCTCTCTGCCTACTTGTGATCTCTCTCTGTCGAATAAATAGATAAAATCTTTAAAAAAAAAAAAAGATAAGAATTATTATTACTTAAAAGTAGAGTAAATGTATTTTTTGGTCTCAGTTTTATAATCTGACATGTAGGTCATAGATCTCAAATATTTATTGTTTTTCTAAGAAAAAACCATTATTTTATTGTTATGAATGCTGTTTTGACATTGGATTTTTATTTTATGCACATGATTATTACCTTCTTGATTTATTTAATTGGATTTTAGATGACTCCATTGCTGGTTTCCAACATGTAGTTTAATATAGATATATATTTTACCTAGAATTAGTGGTGAAAGCATGTTGTTTACAACAAAGGACAAAAGGTAAATAGGTCAAAAACTTGATCTAAAATCTTTCATATTGGGGTACACCTGAGTGGCTCAGTGGGTTAAGCCTCTGCCTTTGGCTCAGGTCATGATCTCAGGGTCCTGGGATGAAGCCTTCTGGTTCTCTGCTCAGCAGGGAGCCTCCTTCCCCCTCCCACCTCCCATCCCCAACTGCCTCTCTGCTTTTTTGTGATCTCTCTCTCTGTCAAATAAATAAATAAAATCTTTTTTTTTTAATATTTTATTTATTTGACAGAGAGAAATCACAACTAGGCAGAGAGGCAGGCAGAGAGAGAGGAGGAAGCAGGCTCCCCACGGAGCAGAGAGCCCGATGTGGGGCTCGATCCCAGGACCCTGGGATCCTGACCTGAGCGGAAGGCAGAGGCCTTAACCCACTGAGCCACCCAGGCGCCCCAATAAATAAAATCTTAAAATAAAATAAAGTTTTCATATTGGGACAGAATAAGAGAAGACAGTAATATTTGAGTTAAATTGGACCCATTAAGATTTACTACTTTGGGAAGATGTTAATAGTTGGTCAGAAAGGAGATTCGCATTTACGTTAAGTTTGGGAAACACTTGGCTTAAAATGGCTAAAGATGTTTGCAAAAACTTTTTGGCCTTAAACCTATTACTATCTTGATAATATCTACCTTGGTTTACAGTACAGGCATAAAGCTCCTTTTTTCAAGGAAGATTTTGTAAAACTGAACATTCTACTGAACACACATTTATTAAGACTACTTAGGATAACTTTCACAAAATGATCATTAAGTGTTGAAAATTTCAAAAAATCCTAAGGTACAAATTTTGAGATTTTTTTTAAAGATTTTATTTATTTATTTGACAGAGAGAGAAAGTGCACAAGTAGGCAGAGCTGCAGCAGAGAGAGAGGGAGAAGCAGCCTCTCTGCATAGCAGGGAGCGCAAAGTGGGGCTCCATCCCAGGACCTTGGGATCATGACCTGAGCTGCAGGCAGCTGCTTAACCAACTGAGCCATGCAGGCGCCCCAAATTTTGAGATCTTTATTGAGGAAATCCTACATCATGAAATTAACTAATATATATTAATAGTAAGAATGCCTAATATTTCCCAGTGCTTTAAACATTTCCAAGCACAATGATATATCTTATTTCATTCAGTCTTTCAAACAGCTGTGTACTGTTGTGAGCTGGGCTTTTTGATGTTTTCTGGAATCCTCAAAGCCTCAAGTTAAATTTGTCTATTTGGTGAATATTACTAGAAATTCCATTCGGGAATTCTTCATTTTTGTTGCTGAAATTCTTTCCATCTCCATTTTTGATTCATTGGAAGTAATATATTAGCTGAAGCTTTTGTTGTTATTAAAGAAAGAATAGTAACCCATTAAATTAAAATGGAGAGGCTTTTACCTGTTTTATATTAGCATTTGTACGTTCTTCTTTGCTGCTTACAGCTTTGTGGGTAGTTAACCCACAGTTTGACTGGTAGAGTTCTGATTACCAGATTTCATTATTAATGGAAATACATTATTATCTATATCAAGATGGAAATATTGCATTTATTGTGTATCTTATTGGAAAAATAATTTTTGTTTCACTAAGTAAAAATTTCTGTTTTAAAATTCTGTGGAATCCTTGGGTGGCTAAGTTGGTTAAGTGCCTGACTCTTGGTTTCTGCTCAGGTTATGATCTTGGGGGTCCTGGGATCTAACTCCATGTAGGGCTACGCTGTCAATGCCAAGTCTGCTTTTTCTCTCCCTCCCCCTCTGCTCCTCTCACTACTCACATCCGCTCTCCTTCTTTTTCTCTCTCAAATAAATAAAAGTTAAAAAATGAAACTAGATTAAACATTAAAAATTCTGTGATTGACTCTTTTTTTTTTAATATTTTATTTATTTGACAGAGAGAAATCACAACTAGGCAGAGAGGCAGGCAGAGAGAGAGGAGAAAGCAGGCTCCCCGCGGAGCAGAGAGCCCGACGCAGGGCTCGATCCCAGAACCCTGGGATCATGACCTGAGCCGAAGGCAGAGGCTTTAACCCACTGAGCCACTCAGGTGCCCCCTGTGATTGACTCTTATCATTTAATTACATAGGTACCAATTTTTTCCCCCAAAACCATTATTTAAAAATATGATACAAATTATCCTGGAAATAAGATACATTAACAAAGGCTTGGAAAGTCAAATTTTATTTTTCTTTAATTTTCTCCAAAATACCGTTTCTTCCATTTCAGTGCCTCTTCTGTCTATTACTTTGGAAAAGAGGGGTCCCATGTTTTCCTTAAAGAATAGTATAGAAGGGAAGTCTTAATTGACTTCCACAAATTGATCAGTATTCTTCAGCTTCTCCAGGAAGTCCTAAATATTGTCAGTGTATAGGCCCTTCCCTGGTGAGCAGACATGCTTGTGCTCCTCTGGTGGAATGGTGCCCTGTCCAAGTGTCACACTCTTTGCTCTGAAACATGGGTGTTTGTTCCTGTAATAGCACAATTTAATTTTAAAAATACATGAGTATAATGAAGAAGTAATTATTTCTACAAAAACATAGTTAAATGCTTTGAAAGCAATCCATAGTTTAATTTCTAAGAAGAAAAAAAAAGATCTATCAATTTAGGTGTGGCTGAGATAACCTATAAAAAGAATCGAGGTTTCTGCATCAGACTGATTTGCAAGTATCTTTAAGTTCTCATCTGCTACAAAACAAATCAGAGATTGTATACAATGAATTGCGTGTTGGGCTTACTAAGAAAGGCTCAGAACTCTAATCAGGTGGCTTTTCTACAAATGTGAGCCTTGACCCCAAATCTTCCTTGCGTGGGAATGTTAAAGCAAGTAACAGGTGGAAAGTTGGGGAAAAGTCAGATGTTGGGGTGTTGGGCACTTGAAGGTAGAGATTGTCTTCTGATCAACCTGTTGCTCAAAAACTTACAAATGATTTGTTTTTTACTGATAATGACAGATCAGTTATGCCATGTAGTTGAGTTCTCCAAAATGATGACATAGAAAAGCAGAGCACAGGGCAGTAAAGTAAAAAATTCAAAGAGGGAGTTATAGTAGCCATAGATAGCAATGCACGTAGAACCAAAAGCTGTATTTTATGTTACAGGTAAAGTCACAAATCCTAGAACATTAGAATAATATACATTGTATATATTTTAGTGTTTTACCAAATGGACTCTCTAAATTATTTATAGAATTTCCCCCCATTAATATGTACCCTCAGCATAGAAGCACTGGAAAATAAACTTAGCTGAAATGAGTGTGCTCCCTGTACTTTAAGTTTCTTCCCATCCCTATCCTTAGGATCTTCGAGAAAGTGAACTAAAAATCGTAGTTTGCCATCAAATGTAATGTCCTTGCTGTAACCTTCGAATCAGAAGATTTTGAAATGTTTAAAGAGGATATAGGAAACAATGAGTTTTGATTTTTAATTTGGAAAACAAGTGTAGGACAGAGCTAGCAGTTGTTTAAAATAGACAGCATCAAACACTTAAAAAAATAGTAGGTATAGTGAGGGCACAGAGCAAATCTCCACTGAAGCATTTACTAAACTTTGGTGAAAACTGTGACTTGAGAATATTCTGAATTACAAATGATATTGAAGAACATAGTTCGTTGTTGTTATGTGTTTTTTATTATCTCAGACAAATGGAAGGCTTTTGTCAATTACTAAGAGACTAATGTATGGTAAACTAATAGTCACAGTTTATTGTTTGTGTGTTTTCAATGAAGTCATGGATGATATAGAAACCATACAGGTTGTGATAGAAATGACTAGATCTAAGTATGAAGAGGAGGAGGGGATAAGAGCAATCCAGTGCCAAAAATCACTGTGTCATAGTTACAGATGCCCTAGAAATAGTTGTATATTTTACTGAGTAACATCCTGAGTCAGGATTCAGTAATGCCAAAATATGGGAAGAGACAATGTCAGGAATAATTTTAGTTCTTCTAAGTAACTTCAGATTATATACTTTCCTAAACAGATAAAATTTATTTTTTTTTCTAATTAAAAGATAATGTTGAGGGGTGCCTGGGTGGCTCAGTTGGTTAAGTGACTGCCTTTGGCTCAGGTCATGATCCTGGAGTCCCGGGATCAAGTCCCACATCGGGCTCTCTGCTCAGCAGGGAGTCTGCTTCTCCCGCTGACCTTTCTTCACACATGCTCTCTCTCATTCTCTCTCTTTCTCTCTCTCAAATAAATAAAATCTTAAAAAAATAAAAAGATAATGTTGAAAGTATGCATTTTTAAATGATTTCCCATTTAACTGAATGTTTATGAAATAAAGAAATAGTTCCAATCACATTAGATAGGACAGCCTCTGCTTCATTTAATCCATCTAGTTTTCCCACTCTAGGGCTTTGACAGTATGGAGTATTGTAGGACATCTTGTGTTATATTTTGAATAAATAAATATTTAATAAGAAAATCAGTTTGTATAATAGTATGGGTCAGGAACTAGGGTAAGGATGAGAGAATAAGTTTGAAATTTGACCTTAAGAGTTTGTTTAAATCTCATCAGTGCTATGTGTGCTTAAGGATCTAACTGGATATGCAAGTAATCGTCACAGGAAAGAATGCTTAGGAAAGTTGCCTGTTCACTAAACTTTATGTTTACTGGTTATTTTAAAACATTACACAGTGCAGCTGAAAGTACAATAGATTCTATTTATCAAAGTTGTGTAGTTTTTAGTCTTTAGGGAAATCCAGTTTTTAGAATTGACACAGTGATTATTTTAGCACTGTGCTGAATAACCTATTCCAGCAGAATGTTTAACTTCGTATTTCTAAATAATAAGTTCTAAAGTTTAGATCAGATGATAATGAAAAACTGACATCATTCACTAGGGAAGGAAAAATATTGCAGAATTTTTTTAAAAAGATTTTATTTATTTATTTGACAGAGATCACAAGTAGGCAGAGAGGCAGGCGGGTGGTGGGGGGGGAAGCAGGCTCCCCGCTGAGCAGAGAGCCCTATGCGGAGCTCAATCCCAGGACCCTGGGATCATGACCTGTGCTGAAGGCAGAGGCTTTAACCCACTGAGCCACCCAGGCGCCCCAATATTGCAGAATTTAAGAGTGATTTTTTTTTTCAGATAATGCGTGTTCGCTGTAACTTGAATGTGTTATTTGTATCCCTAGTGGTATTTTGAAATATACGATGTGACTTTCTTGTAAGATACTTTATTTTACTCATACAACTATTTTAGTGTTTTAATCTTTTTATATTGTACATGATATGATATGTGTGGTGAAGGCATGGGTTGTCTATTGTTTACTATTTATGTGGCATGAATGCATTAGTAAGAAACAAGTAGAAACGCATAACCTAAAGTTTAAAATGTATACCTTCAAAATCATATTTTAAAGTTATCTTGGAGAAAAAACTACATGCATCCAACAAGTTGAAATAGATGCCTAGTAAATTATGACTATTTGGAAATAAGTATTTTACCCCTCATCATTTTTCTTCACATCCACAAAATCCCCCTTGGAGCCTCTTGTCTGATTATCTTCTATGGATTTGTGATGCTAGGATTTTCTTTCTTTTTTTGTTTTAAGAGTTCTGTTTTACCCCATTTCCTTGCATAGACATCATTTTTGACTCAAGGGCGTTGATGAAATGTACACAGTAACAGGCACCGAAAAGACTTGCCTGAGATAGGCAGAAACCTGTTCTTTCTTTCTCTTCACAGCAGCACCAGCATAAGCTTTATTTATAGATTAAGTTTAAGAGAAACCACTTTAAATTATGACTCAGTAAGTCTTATATATAGCAGGGGAAATCTATGGGTGTATTTTAAAGCCTCTAGGGTGATTTTGATCATAGTCAAATTTAGAAACCAGTGACTAAGATTAATTTCTTTAGTATTTGCTAGTATGTTTAATTCCAAGCAGGGAGAAAATGGAAATTTTTCTAAATATAAAAAGTACCTTTGGAGCTGACAGAACTTTTATTTTTTAAAAAATGTGTTTTTTTGTTTGTTTTTTTCAAGAACAGCCTTTCCTGCCTTTTTATTAATAAGAGTTAGCGATGGCTGAGGTAGCTATAAACACCTTTGGGATGGATTCAGAAGATCCCAAAGATACAGTAATAAAATAGGATTAGCAGGCTGTAGGGGAGGGTCACGAATGTGTGATTTTTGAAGTCTCTTCTGTTTGAAACTGATTTTCAGAGCCTTGAATTCGATCCAGTATATGGTATGCTACAAGTGGAAAGATTAAACCCGAGCGGTATAATTAGGGTAGGCCACGGCATCTGTGCTTGGATCGCAGCAACTGAATTTGAAACCAGCTGCAAACTGGTGACTAATCTCTCTGGCAAGCCCACATGAGAGTGTAGGACAATGAGGCCGCCTCAGCCTCATGAGCACATGTTTCTCCAACTTGCCTCCGAGCAGGTGATGGCGATGATGCAATCTGATTATACTTTTGAATGTATTCTAACCACAGTCAACAGTTGAGTCTCACAAGGGATTTCACAAAAGACTTCAAACCAACGAAATAATTTTTCACGTCGTTTCAACTGTAGACGGCCATGGAAACCAGTATCTTTTTTTTTTTTCACCTTAGTGACTAGTTCTTTGTGATACTTTATATAGTCTTAAATTTGAGAGGTTTTAATTAGTTTTTACATGTGAAACGAAGATGAGAAAAATGTGAAAAGAAAGTACTTGAACTTGGAGCTCTTACTCCGAATTGTTCACAACTGCTTATACTGATCAATTAAAATAATTAAACTGTTCAGAGTGTTGAATTCTGTGCACGCAGGAGATGGTGAGTTGGTGGGCCGGGGAGGGTTTCAGTGAAACACTAACCTTTCCGTACTCAGAGATGTGCCTCCCTAGCTATGTAACCTGTCCCAATGAGGTGATATGTAACAGTGTCTTGAACATTAAAGGTGTTTAATAAATACTCAGTTTGATGGACTTGGACGTGAGCCTTTATTTTTCGTCTTTGAAGAGAATAATAGTTTCTTGCAGTGTACTACAGAGGGTCGTGGTGAGGATGAGTAAAGCCATCTGTTTGAGAATGTGTGGCATCTTTGGGGAAAAAAATGCAATTGGACCTAAAATATAGTCACAGGTATTATTTCAAATGAGGACTTCAGAGGTAGAATGCTTAGAAACTGCCTATTAGTATTAAATTTAAATATAAAAATATATAGCTTGCAGTAAAGAACATGAACTCCTTAAGACCATTGAAATAGAATTTGCCAACTATACACCCCTGAGAAGAAGGGAAGGAAAGGAAGCGAAAAAACCCTCACCTGGTGATACTCATACTTCGTGTACGTCAAAAGCATACTTTGGATGCTTGTCAGAAGTGCGTATGCCAGGGCTTCATCCCCATCAATTCTGATTTTAAAGATGAGGTGTGAGTCTTAGGCACCTATTTTACTCATCTCCCATCATATCTCTTCCACACGGTAAATACTGATACAACCAAAATTTGAGAATTGTGACGCAGACTACTATGGTATGATACTATAGACTTTTAAGCATACTACAGTAGTATAAACTGCTAAGCTTCCTAATTTGCAAATAAAACTTTTCATTATCATCAGGACAAATAAACATTTGTCATGGTAATTATAAAAAGATATTTTGAAGAAACAAGATTATTGTGTTCAGTTGTGGTTTCATAAAAAAGCCAATATTTTTTTTCGTATATTTTTATTTAAACTTGTCACATAAACGGCATTTTACTAAAGAACTAAAGCCTTTAGTGTAGTGAACTGAATGCAGGTATGTTGTGTGTCTGGTAATCTGAATCTGTAGGAAGCTGAAGTTTGGACCCCCAGAGGAATGAGTGGTTAGTGCGTGTTACAGTTTGACTTGTTTCTCCCATAGTAGCTGTTAACCGAACGTATAGTGCTAATCATTCTGTAATATACACATATGTCAAATCAGCAGGTCGTATACCTTAAACGAAAACAATCTTTTTGGTCAGTTATATCTCAGTAAAACTAGGGGGAAAGAGCAGAAAAAAAAATTTCAGAGTTAAGGAAAAGAAAGGTGTGGAGGTACAGATTTTTATATGCCTTATTTTTTTTTTACGGATTATTTTACCCTCCTATCCTAGTAGCTGGCTAAATTTCCAATTGATGATGGTGGTTTTATTAGCCCCAGTGGTACAAGTCTGTGAACCGCCAGGTTTACACACTTCATGGCACATACACTCCCCAATGTCCATAACCCCACCACCCTCTCCTTACCCCCCTCCCCCCCAGCAACCCTCAGTTTGTTTTTGTGAGATTAAGAGTCTCACTTTTATTATTTTATTTTATTCCATTAGAGTTCACATGTTTACTTTTAAAAGTGAGAATATTGGAATGCTTTCTTTAGGTCTTTCTGTACTAATTAGGATTTGTGTGCTCCTAAGCAACAGTAATTGAGAATATTAACTATGTGAAAAACAAAAAAAGGGAATTTATTTACTAAAAAAAAAAAAGAAGAAGAAGAAGAAAGGGGCGCCTGGGTGGCTCGGTGGGTTAAAGCCTCTGCCTTCGGCTTGGGTCATGATCCCAGGGTGCTGGGATCGAGCCCCACATCAGGCTCTCTGCTCCGCAGGGAGCCTGCTTCCTCCTCTCTCTCTCTGCCTGCCTCTCTGCCTATTTGTGATCTCTCTCTCTGTCAAATAAATAAATAAATAAATCTTTAAAAAAAAAGAAGAAGAAGAAGAAAAGGAAAAAGAAAAGACCTACTAACCTCTAGTACCTATGCATGTAACCTTATATGGAAATAAAGTCTTTGCAGATGTAATCAGATTCAGATGAGGTCATATTCATTGGAGTGAACCTTCATCTAATGACGGTGTCCTCATAAGAAGAGGGAAATTTGGACACAGTGATATATGCACACGTGTGCACACACACACGCGGCCCTCTGGTGATGCAGGTTTAGAGACTGGAGTGGGGAAGCTAGAAGCAGAGAACACCAGGAATTACCAGCGACCTAGGCAATCCTAGAAGAAGCTAGAAAGAAGAAAAGAAGTATTCTCTCCTAGAGACTTCAGAAAGAACATGGCCCTGCTGACCCATGATTTCAGGCTTCAAGGCTCCAGAATTGTGAGAGAATAAATTCTGATCATTTTAATCTCCCAAATTTTTGGTACTTTTTTGTGGCAGCCCTAGGAAACTAATAAGGCATGTGAATGTCTCTTATTTGGATTTTGACCAAAACTAGATTAGAAGGAAAATATGGAAGTTTCTTTTCTCACATATTCTCTGTGTGTCTAAAGGTTCATGTGCTTTGGACCTGGCATGGTGGGCAAGGTGGAAATCGGTTTGCCATGTCGCGGAGCCGGTGTAGCTCTGTTCCCCACCGAAATGCGTGAGCATGAGCCATCCAGGGGGCTCCTGCCATTACAACCCAGTTTTTCCTTAAAAGCAGCTCATGTATTTGAGTAAGTACTAAATGGTGATTTCAGAGTTTCGTCCCATAAAGTACAGAAGAGACTTTGTCGTCAGTGGTTACCTTTCCTGGACTTTGACTGGAATGAGAACTCCCATCTCAGGGAAGATCTCTGCAAGTCAGTGAATCAACTTCTTGTGCTGCCTCTTCCTCCTCTGATCTTTTGTGACGGCCCATGAGGATTTTGGCTACTTGTCCTCTCAGTGATTTGATTGAGCTCCCCATCCAGATGTATTCCCCTCCATTGACCCAGTTTTCAACCCTTGGGACCTCCATTCTATTGTAAACTATCATGGTGAAAAGCACCAGCCTGAAGCCAGTCACACTGATCCAAGTTCAGAGATGTGTACATGTCTGGAGTTGGTGTTTTGAGCAATATTTTAGCCTTCACTGTAGGTACCACTGTTATCAGCTTTACATAGAGAGAGTGTATCAGTACCTAGGAAAATCCTGGCTCTGGTACTTCTCTAGTGGGGGATGACAAGTAAGTCATTTAATTACACTAAGTGCCGTTTTCCTCCTTTATAAAATTGGAATGATAGAGTCTATTTTAGAGGTTGATGCATCTGATTAAATGAGTGGTCATATCTCCCATATCGGAAACACTTGAGGAAGGTTATCTTTGGTTGCTAGAAGAATTGTATCAGGATTCCATCTAATGCCTCTTCACTGTTCGTTTGCATATCCATTCATATAGTCTTTCATTCATTCGTTCATTCAACAGCATTTCTAGTGGGTCTACCATATGCCAGGTACTTTGCTAGGCATTAGGAATAAGCAATGAATATGATGATGTAGTCTGGGCCTCCTGGAACTGATAGTCCAGCTGGAGAGACAGACTTTAATTATGTGATCACCTAAATAAGTGTAAAACTACAGCACTGATAAGTGCTGTGAGAGCAGATGATCATTTGTGGAAGTTCGAGGAAGACTTCCCTAAGTAATATTTGAGCTGGAATGGAAATAGGTATGAGTTAACTGCATGGAGAGAGGAGGGGAAGGGGAGGCTTCCAGGCAGAGGGAACAACAAATCATAATGGCTCTTTAGTGGGAGGGCAAATAGCCCCTGGAGGAATTGGAAAAAAGGCCTGTAAGCTGATGTGCAGGGAGCCAGGAGGGAGTGTGGAACTTGATGAGGTCAGTGAGTTGGGCAGACCTTCACACTAGACCTGGTGGGCCCTGCTAATGTCTTTGTCTTAAAAGCAATGGAAACCATTGACGATCACTGAGCTATGGGTGAGGGTGACCTGAACAAGTAGGGTTTGAAAAGACGCTCCTCCCTTTTTCCCCTTCATTGAGAGGATTCAGCTCTTTCAGATGGATGCTGCTAATTCTCACACACTTAGAACTTGGCTTCTGGGATCAGGGTTGTCAGTCTGCAGATACCACCCGGCCACCCTCATCTGTTTCTCATATACATCATTAATAAGGATGCCGTCTTCCAAGCTTCATACCACCTGCCATCTTCTACTGGCTCTAGATTGTGCCCCAGACTTCCCCGGTCCCCTCAACTTGACTCTCTCCCCTTCCCAGCTCCTGTAGTCAGTCTGAGTGACTCTGCCATCTGTGGTGATGCCCCAGCTGACACCCCACTTCAATCCCGTGTTCTCCCGAGACTTTGCCTACCAATGATTTTTAGCTTTTCTGCTCTAGCAGTTCTCTGCTTGGCCTTGCTCAACATTATATAATCACTCAGAATGAGGCTTTCCCTGGAAACGTAAATCTTAAACCCAGAAATCCTATTCTCTGAAGTCAAGTAGTCCCTCTTGGATGCCACCATTTCTGCTTGTGAAATTGACAGTCATTATTTGCTCAGTCTCTCACCACTTCCTGCCTTCTTTTCTTATCTAGCCTGGAGCTTGCGATTGGTCTTTGCAGTGCTGCTTTGAGATCGGATCTCTCAGTTATTTTGATTCCTGCCAGTTTTCAACTCTGGATAAACCCAAACTTTCCCTTTATCTGCGCCTGTCCCCAGGCTACGAAGCATTCCCAGAGAAAATCACAATTGTGCTTATACAGGCTAGAATGTACTGTTGCTTTCTAGTTATCTGAACTGTGAGCGCTCTTCTTTGCTCCTTGTTCATCAGCTGTGTCTTCACAGAGTGGATGTCAACCTTGACTGCCCTTTGGAATCACCTGGGGGAGCTCTAAAGCCCAGCAATGGCTTGGTTCCATCCCTAAAGATTCTGATGTAACAGGCCTGGAGTAAACTTCACAGGGTTAGACATCCCCAGGTGCTGAGCAGGGAGCCAGACCTGGGGCTCTCCATCTGAGGACTTTGAAATCACGACCTGAGTTGAAATCAAAAGTCAGATGCTTAACCCAACTGAGCCCCCCAGGCACCCCAATTCCTGTCCCTTTTAAGAAAATATTTATTGGTATTAGTGAACTGAGATGTCTGACTTTTGGTAAACATAAAAAAGTTGAGTCTGCTCTGAAGTTTTAATTGAGTATTTTTTTCTGAAATTTAGTTATGGTCTTTAACTGCTGTAATCAGTAAATTCTGTGAGAAGAAAGAAGTAGGGAGAATAATAAAATGAAAAAATTATTATTTTTTCAGATCTTCTTTGTTTTAGACCTTCTATTTCCAATACTTCCATGAATATACATCTGGGCTTCCTTTTTGTCAATTGCCAGTGTCCTAGTTATCTTTTGCTCCGTAACAAACTACCCAGTTTTAGTGGCATCAAACGACAATTTGTGATTATCTCTCAGAGTTCAGTGGGTTGACTGGGCATATTCTTGGTTGGGCTCTCTCATATCGTTGTGATCAGGTGTTGGCCGGAGTCACTGTCATTACAAAGCTGAACTGGGCTTGATGTCCAGAGGGGCTTATTCACATAACTGTCAGTAGATGCTAGGTCAAGTTAAGGCTGTAAAAAAGATTACCTATACATAGCCTCTCCATATCACTTGGGTTTCTCATTGAATGGTGGCTGCGTTTTAAGAGACAGTGGTCCGAGAAACAGGAAGTAGAAGCTATTAAGCCAGCTAAGACCTGGAACCAGTATAGTATCACTTCCATCATGTTCTCTTGATCAAGGAGCTTCAGGGTGTTCCCAGACTCAAGGCACAGAGAAATAAATACCAGCTCTTGATGGGGAAATGTTGCTTAGGAACACGTGTGATGGAAGATGTTTTGGCCAACTTGAAAATAAAATGTGTCCCAGCCAGTGATTATAGGTAAGGTAGAGAAAAAGGTAATTCCAGAAGGTACAAATATTCTCATCACTTAAAAAAAACAAACAAAAAAACTATTAAACTTTTTATTTGGAATAATTTTAGGTGTACAGAAAAGTTGCCAAGATACCTCAGAGCATTTTAGAAATATTTTTCATCTACATCTTACATAGCCATAGTAGATTTGTCAGAACCAAGAAATTGACATTAAGACAAAACTATTAACTAAACCACAGACTTTATCGGGATTTTACCAGTTTCTCCATAAGTGTCTTTTTTGTTGTTCTGGGATCGAATCCAGGATGCTACCTTGCATCTAACCACATTCTCTTTTAACATGTTAACCAGTCCCTCTCACTCTGATTTTTTTCTTTTCACAACCCATTAGAAAATGGCTTATGTACAAAATGCATCTTTATAATTTTTAAAATGTGTAGAATTTTTTAAAATGTGGCCTAAGTCAATTAGAGAATCAGTGATCTCTAAAATATATGTTAGCTTTTTTTGGATGCTATAAAACATTTTCTAATGAGTTGCTATTAGTCTTCTAACATGGGAAAAACAGTAACATTTCTAATAGAAATATATAACATCACAGCCATTTTGGGTGTTTTAAAAATTTCTATGTTACCTTTAAACCCTAATCTTTGTTGTATTTGTGACAGAAAAAAATTAAAAATTACTTAAATCAGTGTGAATAAGACTTTAACATTGCACTTTAAATTTATAGACTTCAACATAACCACCATTTTTTGGTGATCCAACATTCAGTCTGATTTTCCACCTCACTGAAAACATTCTCCAGCTGCTGCCGAGTGATTTCATAAATTGCATTCATGATCCTGGCTTGAAGTTCCTTTAAAGAATGTGGTCTGGATGAATACACAGCAGTTTTAACACAGTCCCATAAAATATAGTTCAGTGGGATAGGTCAAGTTTAAAGTTGCACAAGGATTTCATAAACACCCTGAGTAGATGTGCACTAAAACTTTGAATGTGTTATATGGAAAAACCTTATAAAGGATGGCAGTGTTCCAAACGTAGATTGAGTTGGTCATCTATGAAACAATTCCTACTACTGATGGCTCTTAATAGTACCACCTGCTAGTTCTTTCATAGTAAACTGTGTGAAATAACACATTCTGCAAACTGATGAACTACTTATTTATTTAATAAATCCATCAATGAAAGAAACCTCTGTCATAAGAAATGGAACCATTTATTAGACCCAAAAGGTCTTAAGCCAGAAATGTCAGGCATTTTTGTGGACAAAGACTGTTGCAATCTGGCATTGTTTTTTTTAAAACAGCAGCAAGTAACACACCATACCCAGTTGGTATATTTGTCCTTTATCTGGCAGGAAACTCCAGAATCTCTGGGTAGTCGGGTGAATGCCAAGTTAAACCTCAGAAAGACTTCAGTTGTCTTTGTGTATAGTTTTGAAGGTACTCCTAGGCTGTAAGTGTTCACTGAAGGCTGACATTTTTGGGTGTTTCACTGATACGTTTCCTTTTTCAGTTATATTTATTGGTTTAGAGAGAATGTCTTTTACCCAGCCATGACAACTGTTATCCTAGAGAACAAAGTAAACCAATATAAATTTCATATTCCTAAATTAGAATTGTGGTCCTCTCATTAGAATAGACATTGCTCATGTTTTGAAGTTAATATGATTACATGAAATGGAAGGTACACAAAAAACATAGCAATTTGTGGTAATTATGTCTACACAGGCTGGTATGTTGGCCAGACATTGTGCAGAATTAATCCCAGGGCAGTGTTTACTACTGGCCAGTCATGTCAATTTTTTTTTTTTTTTTTTTTTTTTTTTTGCTTCCAAAACGTATAATCACGCCTTTTTTGGGGGGGGGGGGGGAGGGAAGAGGAGTCCATAGTTTATTTCTTATTTTTTTTTATAAACATATAATGTATTTTTATCTCCAGGGGTACAGGTCTGTGATTTGCCAGGTTTACTCACTTCACAGCACTCACCATAGCACATACCCTCCCCAGTGTCCATAACCCCCCACCCCCTCACAACCCCACCTCCCCCCAGCAACCCCCAGTTTGTTTTATGAGATTAAGAGTCACTTATGGTTTGTCTCCCTCCCAATCCCATCTTGTTTCATTTATTCTTCTCCTATCCCCCTAACCCCCCATGTTGCATCTCCACGTCCTCATATCAGGAAGATCATATGATAGTTGTCTTTCTCCGATTAACTTATTTCACTAAGCGTGATACCCTCTAGTTCCATCCACGTTGTCACAAATGGCAAGATTTCATTTCTTTTGATGGCTGCATAGTATTCCATTGTGTATATATACCACATCTTCTTTATCCATTCATCTGTTGATGGACATCTTGGTTCTTTCCATAGTTTGGCTATTGTAGACATTGCTGCTATAAGTGCCCCTTCGGATCACTATGTTTGTATCTTTAGGGTAAATACCCAGTAGTGCAATTGTTGGGTCATAGGGTAGTTCTATTTTCAACATTTTGAGGAACCTCCATGCTGCTTTCCAGAGTGGTTGCACCAGCTTGCATTCCCACCAACAGTGTAGGAGGGTTCCCCTTTCTCCACATCCTTGCCAGCATCTCTCATTTCCTGATTTGTTAATTTTAGCCATTCTGACTGGTGTGAGGTAATATCTCATTGTGGTTTTGATTTGTATTTCCCTGATGCCGAGTGATGAGGAGCACTTTTTCATGTGTCTGTTGGCCATCTGGATGTCTTCTTTGGAGAAATGTCTGTTCATGTCCTCTGCCCGTTTCTTGATTGGATTCTTTGTTCTTTGGGTGTTGAGTTTGCTAAGTTCCTTATAGATTTTGGATACTAGCCCTTTATCTGATATGTCGTTTGCAAATATCTTCTCCCATTCTGTCAGTTGTCTTTTGGTTTTGTTAACTGTTTCCTTTGCTGTGCAAAAGCTTTTAATCTTGATGAAATCCCAATAGTTCATTTTTGCCCTTGCTTCCCTTGCCTTTGCCGATGTTCCTAGGAAGATGTTGCTGCGGCTGAGGTCGAAGAGGTTGCTGCCTGTGTTCTCCTCAAGGATTTTGATGGATTCCTTTCTCACATTGAGGTCCTTCAACCATTTTGAGCCTATTTTCGTGCCAATTTCATTTTTCTGCATGTGGCTGTCCAATTTTCCCAGCACCATTTATTGAAGAGGCTGTCTTTTTTCCATTGGATATTCGTTCCTGCGTTGTCGAAGATTAGTTGACCATAGAGTTGAGGGTCTATTTCTGGGCTCTCTATTCTGTTCCATTGATCTATGTGTCTGTTTTTGTGCCAGTACCATGCTGTCTTGATGATGACAGCTTTGTAATAGAGCTTGAAGTCCGGAATTGTGATGCCACCAACTTTGGCTTTCTTTTTCAATATTCCTTTGGCTATTCAAGGTCTTTTCTGGTTCCATATAAACTTTAGGATTATTTGTTCCATTTCTTTGAAAAAAATGGATGGTATTTTCTGAAGCTAGAACTCAATCACAAGAGGAAATTTGGAAAGAACCCAAATACATGGAGATTAAACAGCATCCTTCTAAAGAATGAATGGGTCAACCAGGAAATTAAAGAAGAATTGAAAAAATTCATGGAAACAAATGATAATGAAAACACAACGGTTCAAAATCTGTGGGACACAGCAAAGGCAGTCCTGAGAGGAAAATATATAGCGGTACAAGCCTTTCTCAAGAAACAAGAAAGTTCTCAAGTACACAACCTAACCCTACACCTAAAGGAGCTGGAGAAAGAACAAGAAAGAAACCCTAAACCCAGCAGGAGAAGAGAAATCATAAAGATCGGAGCAGAAATCAATGAAATAGAAACCAAAAAAAAAAATAGAAAAAATCAATGAAACTAGGAGCTGGTTCTTTGAAAGAATCAGTAAGATTGATAAACCCCTGGCCAGACTTATGAAAAAGAAAAGAGAAAGGACCCAAATAAACAAAATCATGAATGAAAGAGGAGAGATCACAACTAACACCAAAGAAATACAGACAATTATAAGAACACACTATGAGCAACTCTACGCCAACAAATTTGACAATCTGGAAGAAATAGATGCATTCCTAGAGACATATAAACTACCACAACTGAACCAGGAAGAAATAGAAAACCTGAACAGGCCCATAAACCAGTAAGGAGATTGAAACAGTCATCAAAAATCTCCAAACAAACAAAAGCCCAGGGCCAGACGGCTTCCCAGGGGAATTCTACCAAACATTTAAAGAAGAACTAATTCCTATTCTCCTGAAACTGTTCCAAAAAATAGAAATGGAAGGAAAACTTCCCAACTCATTTTATGAGGCCAGCATCACCGTGATCCCAAAACCAGACAAGGATCCCGCCAAAAAAGAGAACTATAGACCAATATCCTTGATGAACACAGATGCAAAAATTCTCACCAAAATACTAGCCAATAGGATTCAACAGTACATTAAAAGGATTATTCACCACGACCAAGTGGGATTTATTCCAGGGCTGCAAGGTTGGTTCAACATCCGCAAATCAATCAATGTGATACAACACATTAATAAAAGAAAGAACAAGAACCATATGATACTCTCAATAGATGCTGAAAAAGCATTTGACAAAATACAGCATCCCTTCCTGATCAAAACTCTTCAAAGTGTAGGAATAGAGGGCACATACCTCAATATTATCAAAGCCATCTATGAAAAACCCACCGCAAATATCATTCTCAATGGAGAAAAACTGAAAGCTTTTCCATTAAGGTCAGGAACACGGCCGGGATGTCCATTATCACCACTGCTATTCAACATAGTACTAGAAGTCCTAGCCTCAGCAATCAGACAACAGTCATGTCAATTTAAGTTAGATACTCTGCTAAAATACCTTATTAATTTTCAGCTTGTCACTGAACCTTTCTTTAAATGTTTATGAAAACATGTGGATTGTTCATACTTACCTATTTTATGTGCTTAACATACTCTGTATTAGTAGTGTGGAACTATCTTGAAACCAGCTACCACACACCAAAACAGATTTCCTACTTTACTGATAAAGTATGTTTCTATCATACATGGTACGAATATCTGTCTTTGGAGAAGAAAATATGAGGGCAATTTCTGGCTGTTTTAGATAATTCTGAACTTGTAATTTCCTTGCATCTTCAAAGGATCGTTATCAACTTTGTCTTTTCTTTTTTGATTATAGTTAAGAATTAGCAGTGTATGCTTTAATTATACAGTTTTGTTCTTCCCCACCTTATAAAAAAAAAGCTTTTGATCCACGTTATTATCATCAAAGTTATCATGAAGTTAATGTAGAACTATAGGCTTAATTAGAACATTCCTTTTGAGATATTGTCCTTAGTTCTGTAATCCTGGGGAGACTGTTGTTCGCTCATGGAGCCTTAGAGGTGAGTCTGCCACCGTATGAATTGGGAATGCCAGGTGAAATTAAGCCATTAGACTTATCCTTGTGTGGATGTGAATCTCCCATCAGTTGCCAGAAATTTTCTGGTTCTTGGACTGGTGATGCAGCTAACTTTTATTTATTAAGATTTTTCATTTTAACTAAGGCCTTTAGATTTGAACCCTTAAGTTCATGAATGTAGGAGGCCTAAGCTTTTGAAATTATCTTCTCTGTTTAATTAAGCTGTATTTTGGTGCTTTTACTTTTCAGAGTTAAACCTCTCTTCTTCTTTGGCTTCCACTTAAGTAAAAGAGAGAGATTTGTTATTCTTTATTATATGGACAAGTAAGGAATCATTACCATACACTTGAAGTTTTGTTGTAAATACTTAAGATCATGAGGAATATGGTTAAAAGGAAACCATTCACCACACTGTAATGAGAGTTAAGGCCTAGCCTAAAAACTTTTGTGATCTTTCATTTTCCATTCATCCCTTCAGAATGAAATAGTTACCTATCATTTCCACTGATGTGCATTATCAACTTTAATAATACATCTCTTTGTTTTTGAAGCAAAATGATATGCTAGATAACTTTATTTTTCCATTAAAAAAGCAGTGTTTTAAATCCCACATGCATTAATTAAAAATGCTTTGCAATCTCCCACAATGCTCAGGAAATGTCTAAGACCTAAGACTCTGATATTAAAAAGTGTTTTCATTCTATTTGAATTGCATTACATAGTACATATAAGATTATAAAGTGTTTTATTTATACTCCTGAAAGTATACTTAATGATCTGTTGTGAACAGGGTGGTGTTATTTTAGTGGTTTCAACCATGGAACACTTGGGTTTCATAAAAACCAATGGTGTAAAAAAATTTTCAGGAAGACATCATGTAAATTACTGTTTAATAGATAATGATTTGTCCGTGAAGAGTGATTATGCCTTAAATGAGTATTGTTGCAAGGTCATTCAAAGAGAAAAGTTGACCTTAGGTGATTGATAGCGTAACACTCTCGAGGGCACGGGTATTATAGCTAGAGATAATCCATCGTGGTATCAGACTTGAAGGAAAAATAGTATAACTTAAAGGGTTTTTTTTTTTTTTTAAGGTACAATGATGTGTGTGTGTATACACACATGTGCGTGTGCACATACTGCAGGCTTCTGCAAACTTTTCATCCAAGCCCACTCTTAGTTTGTTATACACATTTCTTGGAGAACCACTGGGAAAGATCCCATATCTTCATCTTCAGAATTAATTCCTGTAAAGGTGGTTTTGATTATTTTAATCCTAAAGTTTTAACTTCCCCAAGTCTGCTTCATTCAATTTCGGAGGGCCTGGGAACGTTCATGATAAATTCCCTCCCGTTCAGTTTGCCATAGTAGTTGTGTTCCTGAAATTTTGTGCCAATGTCAGGAATGGATCTCTCACTGTGTGTCCATGATTGGAGAATTGCTTTCCAAAATAAAATCTTTGTATCTCCTGGTAAAAGAGAAGTGGTGGTATTTATTACAAAGAGCTTTGCCATTTGGTGAGAGAGACGGTTATCTTTTGAATATTCTAGTCAAATATGCCAACTGGATTTTTGTGCTGTCCTTCCCGATGACTTCACTGCATTCTTTTGGGCTTTCCCAATTGCAATTGGGGTTTTCCGTGCTATTAGTTCAGGCTGCACTTAAGTCACTGATATAAATGAGTCCTTTCTCTCCTCAGTTCCCACTGTAAATATTATACATTCTGACTTGAGAAGCGTGGTCTTTGGAGATGTCTGCAGGTCAGATCCTCTTCTGGAGAATGATCCCTTTGGATTTTGGTAGTTCAGTTTTAAGACATCTACGTGTCTTCTTCCTACGTCCCAGCTCTTGTGCTAAGCCACTGGTCTTTAGGTCACAGCTCCATTTTTTCCTCTTTCCAGTTTGATGAAGGTAGAGTTCTGTGCCTCCTCACCTGCTGAGTTTCTACTTCTGTCTTTTTATTTGGGAGAGTTCTGTTTATTTAGATTGTATCTGTTCACTCAGTACTTTCAGATTTGGTTGGCTTTATTCATTTTATTCCAGTGTGTTCTTCAAATTATCTCATCGATGCAGGCCTTCTGCCCTGCATGATAGCCCTTATTTACTTGTCTTTGTTTCACCGAACATATTTTTCTTCATCTAATCAAGTTCCTATAAACATTTCTTTCAAACATCTTGTTCTTTAAGAAAGAGTTCTCTCTCTTTGAATCCTGAAATTGTTTCTTAATATCTTCATGTAGAGTGACAGGGCAAAATAAGTGACAGACTTGTTCCTCAGTGTGTTGAGCTGAGGGTCACTATGTCTCTCTGAACTTTGCCACAGTTCAGAAGGCAGGTGTCATCCCCTACCAATGCCTCCAACATGCCTGGACCCTGGCTTCCAAGGGGCTGCCCAAAGAGATGGTCACTTACCCTCTTCTGGCCTTAGGAAACAAACCAAAACCACTGGAGTGGCCTAAGGTCTTTGGAGCTCTGCTTTCTCCACAGACCCTCCTGCTTCTCCCGGCGTGATAGCCACCTTGCTCTACAAGGGAGATCCTTTTCTTGGTGTGGTCTGCACCCCTGACAAGCAGGTTCTGTAAAACCACATTTTGAGAATCCTGACGTCTTTTGGAGAAGGAGGAGTTAAGCTTCCAAAAATGTGTAATTTTTATATGTTCATTTAAGGGAAACCCTTATTGTCTAGTGATTCAGACATCTGGATCTGAATCTCAGCTCTGCGACTTGCCAGCTGGGACTTTGGTGAGTTAATTAACCTCTCTGGGCTTCAGTTTTCCTCAGCTCTGAAAGGAAGATGATGACATGGTCTCAGTAGGGCTGCCATGATATTTATATATGAGAATTATGTAAAATACGCAGCCAAGCCCTGGGCCCAGAATGGGTGCTCCCTCAACAGCAGTTTCTCCTTCTCTCCAGCAGAAAGCTGAGGTTTCTGCCCATGCTCACCACCGGTTCTTAAATTTGCGTTTTGTTTTGTCCGTGGCTTAATCTCCAGAGCCAATAATCTCAGTCATGTTGGAGGATCAAAAGCCTGCAGAAATACTACCACCACAGTATAAGTGAAAGACAAAACCAGTAGGAAATACTCAGTATTATTTGATTTATTTAACCTATGACAGTTTCCTTTTTTTTTAATGACGTACCAGTGGTTGTACTATTATTTTAATGTGTACACTGAGATTTATACAGTTTTAGTTACCCTTATATTTTCATTTAACAGAAGATGATTGTTTTTGCTTTGTTTATCTGCAGTTTTTTGCTAAATTGATCTCCTTGAAGCTCCTTATGTGTAGTAAGATGAGGAAGAGTGCAGAATGTGGGCAGGTTGCATAATTTTAGAGTAGCCAAATTTTATGATAAAATGCAGAAGCACCATAATATAAGGTTGGTATATTCAGTTCTTTGGGGGTTTTGTTTTTGTTTTTGTTTTTTTAGATCTTCAAGTTTATTCAGGTTTTTATTTTTTTTAATGATTTGGTGGTGCATGTGTTCTCTCAAAATAAAAAATAAAGAGAAAGAAAATACTCAGGATTAGTTCAAAAGAAGTGAATAGCTCACTATTTTTAGAGAAAGAGAGAGCACAAGCCTGCGTGCATGTGCAGGTAGGGAGGGGCAGAGGAAGACGGAGGGAACCGTCTCAGATCTCACCACCCTGAGGTCATGACTTGAGCCAAAATCAAGAGTCAGATGTTTAACTCACTGAGTCACTCTGACTCCCCTTTCTTTTTCTTGAAATCTGTTCCCTTGGTTTTGCTGTTCATCTCTTCTGCATGGTCTCAGTAAGCATCCATAGATTTGACTTCTAAAACTCATCCTCATGTTTAAGTTAGGTTTTCTTTACTGAGTGGTGCTTCATGCTTGGTAGTCTAGCCTGAATACTTCTCATGGCTAATTGGACCAAATCATGTCCTGCACATTATTTGTAGTGAATTACAGTAGGAGATCCCAGTGATAGACAGTCGACCCTCATGGCCGGGGGCTTGCTTGGCCTCTGATGCTCATTAGACTAGAGTTCACATCTGGTGTATATAACATTAATTAGCTGTTGGTTTTTGGGCAGGTCACTTACTATATACTTCAGACTCCCTATTCATAATGGGATAATTCTGTAATGGAACAATCTGCAGTGCAGTAATAATGCCTAATTTATCAGATTGTTGTAAAGGTTAAATGAGATGATACATATCAGAGGCTTAGCCCAGCACATGTATACACTAAGTCTTCAATAAACATTAGCCATTATTATGTAATGGAAGATACAATGTTATTAAAACAATCTTACTAATCACCTTAAACCAAGAAATCACATAACCCAGTTTTCATGTTATCAATTGAGACAATGTATTCTAAAACCAAGCTAATAAAAAAGTCATTTCTAATTTATACAGACTGTTAATTATTTTGAATTAATAAGAGGGCCTATAGACCATTAAACAATAGTTAGCTATTGAAAGAATTCATTTTTTTGAAGATGTTCAACATATGACCAAGGTCTAGAGTAGGCATTGGAAGGATGTGTAGTATACTTTATGAAATTTTTCCAGTATGGGATCTGACTCGCTGTACTTAAAAATGAAACAAACAAAACAGAAGCTTGTTCTCCCGTGCCCATGGTGCCAAAAAATAAATCACTGCTGTATTCATCAAGTCATAAAATTTAAATCATCTCTATTTGAGTTGGATAGCTCCAAGTAGTATTTAACGCTAACCACTAGTTCAAGCAGAATCTGGTGATAGTTAATGGACTATTGTTCAAGGTCAATTGACACTAGGTTGCTGTCTCAATATTAAAGTATTGCAAAAAATAGGGATAGAAAAAAACTTTCATTAAGCAGTGGATATAAATGAACTTTATTTCTCTAACCAGATGCATTACGGTTTATGCTGTGTTTATGCTTAATGCTATGCATTAAGAAAATTTTCTTGCTTTAGGTTTCCCAATAATTGGCTCTTTTTCTGAGCTCTCAGGGCTGTGGCTACCTAGCAACAACATATGTAGGTATTTCTTTTTTTTTTTTTTTTAATTTATTTGACCCAGAGAGAGAGAGAGAGGTCACAAGCAGGCAGAGAGGCAGGCAGAGAGGCAGGGGGAAGCAGGTTCCCTGCTGAGCAGGGAGCCCGATGTGGGGCTCGATCCCAGGACCCTGGGATCATGACCTGAGCCGAAGGCAGAGGATTAACCCACTAAGCCACCCAGGCGCCCCATATGTGGGCATTTCTTTATGCACTTCTCCTACTTTCGTATTTTTATAGGCCAGAACCCCCAGCCTGTATCCTCTCTGGAAGGCTGCTGATCCACAAAAGTGGCACCTTCTTTACCCGGGACAGTAAAGTGCCAGTGTTTTTTGTTGTTTTGTTGTTGTTTGGGGTTTTTTGTTGTTGTTGTTGTTGGTTTTTTTTATTTTTTCACATCTGCCATATTCAGTTGCCTTGACCTGGCCGCGTTTGGAATCAGCTGGTAGCTTGAAAGTGGAGCTGCTGGCTTCAGGGCCAATGTACCCAGGTGAGATAGAGTTCCCAGGTGAGACCAAGAATGGGCAAGGGATATAAAAGGGAGGGCCTAGGGAATGAAATCCTGTTGTTTGGATTCCTGAAGGAGCAGGCAGAAGATTTAGGAGAAAGGGTAAGAAACTCTTTTTACTTCTTAGCACCATTCAGGCACAATGTCTGAAGTTATAGGAGTTACAAACTTTTAAAAACAAAGTATTTCAGATGTTGCATGATTACTACCTAAGTATACCTGAAGTACCTTAGGTTATGTTCTTTTAAACGAGGAAATTAGCTTAGTTTGCTCAAACATCAGGCTTTGCATTTGACCATGGGTGAGGCCGTGTGTGCACTTGGTCATGAGCGGCATCGGCAGGCGCTGGAGGTTTAACCATGCGCTCAGTCTCTGCCCCGCTGTCATCATTTTGCTGGGCCTGCGTGAAATTCACCTCATACTGTCAGTCAGTTGCTGAACTTCAGGGGAGATTTGGCCTTTCCCCGAGTTGCTAACATCTGCCCTTTGCACGTCAGGCTCGACGAAATAAACCGGCTCTTCGTAGCAGGCACCCCTAGCTCTGGCCGTGTTTCTTTGAGGTGCTTCGTTATTTACGTGTGTGCAGTATGGTTTAACCTCAGTACCTGTGCTGTCTAAAAAGAATCAGAAATATTAGCAAAACTTACATTCTTCAAGACCCATGTTTTTCTCAAGGAGTCTGACAGGTGTTTCTAATGATACCACAGATTGAGCAAAAGCTCTAGAAATGCTGGATATTTCTGTTGGGGTCAAAAGCAGTTAGTATTTCTTGACATATATGTGTAAAAAAGTGGAACCTGAGTTTATACAACTCAAGGTATTTCATGATCTTCTGCAAAAGTATAGGAGTTTCCTGTGGCCACTTTGGGATGACAATAAATTCATAAAGGGTAGAAGAACTGACCCGGTTTGCCAGTTTATTGGTTAGAGAAGCTTCTCGAGATGTTCAGCTTCATCTGAACAAAGGGGAGGCACAGGAAGGTTAGTCAGGACTTGGCTGAAGAGAAATCTGAGTAAGCTTTGCAGTTCCTGTGTCAGGGGGGAAAATAGGAAGGCAGCTTAAATAAGTTAAGACTGTTAAGCATCTAATTACTAGGTGGTGAGCCCCTTTGTTTCCCCGTAGTAGGAGCATAATTGTTAAAAGTTCCAGAAACCCTGGAATTACCACTACTTTCAAGGCATGAGTCAAATTTGAAAATCAGAACAGTGGGCTAAAACTTTTATTGAAAACTGGTCAGTCACAAATTTTAATATGAAGGAAAAGCCTTCCATCATTTGGTATAAATGTATATATTTATGTGTGTGTATCTATATCTGTATATATATTTTTGCGTCCACCTCAAAGAATGTTTTGTAAGAATCTGTGACTACCCTTTGTGTCACCTGTCCCCTAAAAGTATCACCTAAATCCTCTTGTAGACACTTGTGCATATAACTTCACACCACTTCTTAGAAGACTGATGTTTTCTATCCACAGCTTAAAATACTTGATTTTTCCTCAGTTGTTTCCAATTTTAAGTTGGTATTGCCTTTGCTATAGAAATCTGAAGTTCTAGAATTTTGACACTTGGAGAACAAATTCAAGTAGGACATATCTTTCATAACCATTCATAACACTATCTGCTCTCATAATCTGCCTTTGGCATTACCCTTTCCATTGTGAAGGATTCATAGCCCTTTTTATGGCTTATTACCTATACCGGTCAATAGATTCCGTAATCATTTTCATTTCTTTGGACTCTACTCAGTGCCCATTATGTCTTGACATGTAGCTATGAGAATTAAAGACAGTTTGAGAGCGGAAATAAGTTGAAAATCTTCCTCAGCCAATGCCGAAATCAGGAATTCACTGTTTCTCTAAGTCCTTGTTAAACCCTGACTTTTAGGCATGATTTTTTTTTCCTGCCCTCCATTCATTTGATGGAAACATTAATTAAGTTAATAGCATGGCAGCGTCTCCCACTGCCACTGTGAGTCCCTGAGCAGTAGTGCACATTACATTAACTTCTTCAGGTTATAAAGCCCCCATTTTGCACGGTGAAGCAGTAATTTCAGGGAATAGGGCTTAATGAAGTTCCCCCAGGTGTTAAACTTAATACGAGAACTCTGAATTCCTTCTAAGTGCAAGGAAAAAAAGTAGTTTTTTGAAACAAAAATTTTAATAGTGAATTAAAACAATTAGAATGATAGTTGAGGTTCTCCATGCTTATTAAGCCAAGATTAAACTGAATAAACCTGATGCCATTGGCTTGCTGAAAAACAATTGTGAACTTTTCCATTAACTACAATTAATATGATAAGGACTGAGCAAAACCTGCATTTCTTCTTCCTCTAAAAATGGGACTATACAGTATAAGGCTTTAAGTCAGCTTACTAAAAATTCAATACATTCATAAAATGACAAAATAATTTTTCTGCTCCTAAATAAAATATTTTCGTTTTTTGATGTAGCAAAACTAACCAGTTCATGATTAGAGTTTTATTGAAGAAATCTTTCTTACCAACTGCCTCTTAAAACTTAGCATAGTGATAAAATTGTTGAAGAGTGACTGACTGAGTCCTCTCCATTGTGTAGCACGGGGCATGGCACAGAATAAGTAGTCTGCAAACGTTTGTTGACATGCCAAAGATTTACATGGTGATGGCCTCTTTCTGTGTAATACTTGCTTTTTTTTTTTTTAAGATGGATTTTTTTTTGAGAAGGAGGGAGAAAGTGAGAGAGAGAGAGTGTGTGTGTGCATGAGCAGGAAAGGGAGAGGAAAGGAGAATCCTAAGCAGACTATGCACTGAGCACAGAGACTGACACAGGGCTCGATCCAAGTACCCTGAGATCAGGACCTTAGCTGAAGCTAAGAGTTGGAAGCTAAGAGTAGACTGTGCTGCCCAGGCACCCCTAACAATTACTTTTTATAATCAACAGGTTTTTTTTTTTTACTACATTGTAATTATCTAGGTTCTACTTCTATTTAATTATCTTTCTAAAATCTTACTAGATTTAATTTAAATGTAAACGTTTGTACTAGGAAAACCTACTAAAACATGCTCATGTTTGAACTCTCCCCGTTTTAAATGATTGAAATATAATTGATGTACAATGTTAGTCTCAGATGTACAACATAGTGATTTGTCAATTCTGTGCATTACTCAGTGCTCATCACAATAACTGTAGTCACTATATGTCATAGTACATTATTACAATGTAATTGATTATATTCCCTGTGCTGTACTTTTCATCCCCATGGCTTGTTTATTTAATAACTGGAAATGCATGCCTCTTGATCCCCCTCACCTGTTTCACTCATTCCCCCTGTTTCCCACCCGTCCGGTAACCACCAGTTTGTTCTATTTAAGAGTCTGTTTTGTTCATTTGTTTTGTTTTTTTGATTGCACATATAAGTGAAATCCTATGGCATTGGTCTTTGTCTGACTACTTTCACTTAGCATAATACCGCCTAGGCCCAATTCATGTTGTTACAAATGGCAAGATTTCATTCTTCTTATGGCTGAGTGATATTCCACAGTGTGTATATGCCACATCTTCTTTATCCATTCATCTGTCGACAGACATTTGGCTTGCTTCCATATCTTGGCTATTGTAAATGCTTTCCCTTTTAGACATATTTAAAAAAATATTAAACCTATGGTTTTTTTTTTTTGTTTTTGTTTTTTTTTTTTTAAAGATTTTATTTATTTATTTGACAGACAGAGATCACAAATAGGCAGAGAGGCAGACAGAGAGAATGAGAGGGAAGCAGGCTCCCTGCTGAGCGGAGAGCCCGATGTGGGACTCGATCCCAGGACCCTGAGATCATGACCTGAGCTGAAGGCAGTGGCTTAAACCACTGAGCCATCCAGGTGCCCCAAACCTATGTTTTTGTATCTGGAAAGATAAAAAGGAAATGGTTACAGTGGTTGCTTTCAGGGCCCAGGAGTAGGTGTTGGTGGAGAAGGGGACTCTTCAGCAGTTAATATGACAAATATTTGTAAAGCACCTATTAGATGCCAGATACTATGCAGAGTGTTGGCCATGTTGGGGGACCAAGACCTTGTCCCTGTGTTCATGAGTTTTAGAACCTAATAGGAGAACCAGCATTTAACATACACATACATACACACACACACACACACACACACACACATTTATGTTTATTACAGGAATGAGTGATATGAAAGAAAAGGATGCGATGAGGCGGAATTTGTAAGAGAAAAGTAATTAAAGGGGGGGGGTGTTGTTTAGGGAGGCCTCCTCAGAGTGATATTTGAGTTGAACTGGAAGGATAAATCAGAATTAGCTAGGTAAGAGGTAAAGGAAAGTGTTCCCCAGGTAGAGGAACCAGCATGTGCAAAAGCCAAGAGGCAGTGAGGATTTGGGCTTCCTGGAGAACTGAATGAAAGAAGACCCGTGACGCTGAAGTGCAGGGAGGGAAGCAAAGAACTGGAGTGAAGGTGGTGAGCAGATGGGTCAGAGCATACAGGGCCTGGGAGTTTGAGTTTTGTTGTCAAGGACAAAGGGAAATCCTAAAAGTTTTTTAAGCAGAGGAGCAATAGTATCTGGTTTGCTTGTTTTAATTTAAAGACCTCCCTGGTTGGGGCGCCTGGGTGGCTCAGTGGGTTAAAGCCTCTGCCTTCGGCTCAGGTCATGGTCCCAGGGTCCTGGGATCGAGCCCCGCATCAGGCTCTCTCTCTGCCTGCCTCTCTGCCTACTTGTAATCTCTGTCTGTCAAATAAATAAATAAAATCTTAAAAATAAATAAACAAGTTTAGTTTAAATTTCCCTTCTTACGGACACCTTTAAAAAAAAAAAAAAAAGACCTCCCTGGTTGTTGGAGGGGATAATGAATAGGAAGTGGTCCAAAAAAATAATAATTCAGGCAAGCGAGGTTGGCGGCTTTGGCTAGGATCGTGACCACAGAAATGGGGACAAGTTGACAGGTGTAGTATGTTTTGGGGGACCTGGTGATGGATTAAATATGGGGACAAAGAGGTACCCTAGAATGAATCTCCGTGTGTACTGGCATGAGCCACAGGGTGGAGGACACAGAAGTCTAGAGAAGGAGCAGGGTTAGGGGGAAGATCAGGAGTTCAGTTTTTGGACAAAGTTACTTTTATGTAGTAGTGGAGGTTTATAGCTGACGTTGGGCTTGTAGTGTGAATTTGGGACTATTATGATGCACATGGTATTTACGTCTTTGTGAATGGATGCAATTACATAGGGAGGGCATGTTGAGAAAGAGCTGGGGACCCAGCCTTGGGGGACTCTCAAATTGAGAGCTTGAGCAGTGTCAGAGAAGCTCAGAAGAGCCTGAGAAAGCACCGTGGAGTCAAGAGGAATATTGAGGAGGATGGGTGTTGGGAAAGCTAAGATGAGAAGTATTTCAGTAAGAATTAGGCCCACCTTTTTGTATAAGTTTGTATTACTTTTATAACTTATGTGCATGCACATATATACTTTTTTCCCAGAAGATGCATCTTATTTATTGCTATTCAAAAACAAACCACCGTGTAACCAAAAATGAAGTTAACTGATGAGATGATCTTGGGCAGACTCTATTTTAGACTATTTCTTAACATACAATCACAGAAGATATGTTCGAGCACCTGTACAAAATGCATACAGAGTGGGAAATATACAGCATGTAGAATCCAAGCAGAAGGATTTTCACAAAACGTGTATCCTATTTGCCACATATTCTCATTATGTTGTCTCTGCTGGCTGGATTCATAGAACTTTTAAGACACATAAATGTGAAGGTTGAATTTAATTTCGTTTTGATTCTTGCCGTGTTTGTTCTTGTGCGCCAGAACTCGGCAGAGTAAGGATTGCCATGCCGAAGTGTTTTATTTCTCCCTCTCTGGGTAGTATAGCTGAACCAGTCAGACTGGCAGAATGTGTCTGGTATTCCCTGAGCCCTTTTGTAGTTGTAATAGCTGATGCTACTGAATTATCTTGCTAAATGATAGGCTGTTCGCTCCTGGAAGGAAGGCTGGTCTAATGGGAAGAGCATGGGCTTGGATCCAGTCCCGGCCCTAATTCTTACTCCTGCAAATTTGCACAGGCTACTTAATCTCTTCATCCTCCTGTGTGAAATGCCTATTCATAATGAATACCTACCTCACAAAAGTTTTTTGAGGATTTATTTAATAAAGTTAAGTATGTTAAATGCTTAAGAAAATATCTTTAACAAAGCGTGCCCTTAATAAGTGTATTGCTTTTTAAAAGATCTCATAAAAAATACAGTTTCTGGTATCTCCCAGCCCTCGTGTATAATGTATGTCAATAATTATTTTTGTCATTTAAGAAGATTACATTTCTTTTTTGTCACAGAAGCTGAGATTTCACAACACATGATACTGTTTACAAGTTTATTTTTCATTAAGGCATACCTGATGTCCGTGTTCTTTGCTCAGTCTCAAAGTGCCTTTTCCAAGTCACAGCTTCTTCAAAGGATTAATACTGCTAATTCATGAAGTTAACACCTATAACCAAAGTTTTCAGGTAGTGATTTTCAAGATTGTCAGTTGAAAAGTGTATATATATATATATACACACACACACACACACACACACATATATATATGTATATATATATACATATATATATGTATATATATACATATATGTGTATATATATAAAATTACAGATGTGAAATTCTGTGTTCACTTATCTAAAAGAAGCTCGATTGATGAGAAAGTTACTATTTGACATTTACATTTTTCTGGCTTCTGATATTAATGCTTTACTTTGTCTAAAATGGGACTATGGTAAATATTGACTCCTCTTTCTGTCCAAATAGACTTGCTGTAAACAAAGCCCATCAAAGTGCTGTATGTTCAAATATAATCATGTTAAAGTAATGATTCTCCGTATATTAGGGAAGAGTTATAGAGAAATATTTATTGTAAAACACATAGGTTTTACATTGTATGCACTAGGTCGTTTTTGCTTGGTCTTTGTGTGTATGTGCATTTTATATTCCTGTTGAAACTTGAAAGAGGTGCTATATATTTAAATATCTTAGTTTAGTTTGTTCACATCAGTGTGCTTTTCTGTTTGAGTATCTATCTAGAATTGGTTGGGAAGCAACATAATGAGATTTGGTCCGGCAAGTCAAAATGAAATGTATACAAATTATTCACATTCTGACAAATAAGTTGCTCTAAAGTCAAAGCAGGAGAATAAATGTAGTGTGAAATGGTACGTAAAATCCAGCCAGAGCATAATTAGCAAAGAATAGTAGAAATTCCGTTTGTTAAAACCTGAATTTTAACAGTCAGTTAATTTTCTCACAACAGGAAATAGCAAAGGAGTTAAGAAACATCATCTGTTAAAAACAGTATTAAGGCAGGTTAAAGAACCACAAATACAAAGTATATAAATTATAAAATTGAAAACAGAACGTTCAGTACTTTTTTTTTTTAAGATTTTATTTATTTATTTGACAGAGAGAGAGATCACAAGTAGGTAGAGAGGCAGGCAGAGAGAGAGGAGGAAGCAGGCTCCCTGCGGAGCAGAGAGCCCGATGCGGGGCTCAATCCCAGGACACTGAGATCATGACCTGAGCCGAAGGCAGCGGCTTAATCCACTGAGCCACCCAGGCACCCCCGTTCAGTACTTTTTGATCTTGATGGCCTTAAGAGATTTGTTGTTGTTTTACTGATTGGTTTATTTCAATAAATTTTTCAAGATTGTATTAATACTTTCCCCCATATGTGTATGGGCATATAAAATCTCTTAGATTTGGGATTTTCCTCCTTTGGACAAAGTGAATCTATTAGAGAAAAGATATACTAATAATTAAAGCTGGGAAGGTAAGTCATTTTTTTTTTCTATTCTGCACTGGTTTAAAAATTTTTTATTGGGGCAAACCATACATAACATACAGATTTCCATTTTAACCATTTTAACCGTAGAATTTAGTGACATCCATTTCATTGACAATGATGTGATATCACCACTGTGATTTCCCAAACTTCTTCATCACCCCAAACAAACTGTATTTTTTTAAAATCTTTACTGAGACATAATTCACCTGCCACCTACCATATCATTAACTTAAAGTGTACAATTCAGTGGCTTTTAATATAATCACAGAGGTGTCCAACCATCACTATAGTCAATTCTAGAACGTTTTCATCACCCCAAAAAGAAACTATACCCTTTAGCAGTCAGACTCCATTTTTCCCCAGTTTACCTCTAAAGGTTTGCCTAATCTGGACATTTCATAGCCATGAAATGATATATCTGATTGTTTGTAACTGGCTTCTTTTACTTTTATGTTCTTAAGGCTCGTCCACATTGGAACATGTATCATTATGCCATTCCTTTTTATCTCCGAATACTGTTCCATTCTCTGGCTATACCACTTTTTGTTTATCTGTTCATTAGTCAATCAACATTTGGTTTCTACTTTTTGGCTATTATGGATAATGCTTCTTTGAAATTTGCATATAGGTTTTCTGTAGACATGTTTTCATTTCTTTTGGGTATATGCCTGGGAGTGGAATTGCTGGACCCTATAGCAATTCTGTGCTTAACCATTTGAGGAGTTGCCAGAATGTTTTTGCTAAGGAACTGGCCCATTTTATAGTAACTGTGTTTGGGGGGGGGTGGGGAGGGTTCCCATTTCTCCACATCCTGACCAATTCTAATTGTTACTGTATATCTTTTCAATTTTTCTAGTCCTCCCAGTGGATGTAAAGTGGTACCCACTGATTTTGATTTACATTTACTTGATGACTAATTATATGGAGCATCTTTTCAGGTGCTTATTGGCCATTGATAGGTTTTCATTGGACATATGTCTATTCAGATCTTTTGCTCATTTTTAAGTTAAGTATTTGCTTTTATAATTGAGTTATAGAAGTTCTTTATGTATTCTAGATACAAGCCTCTTATCAAATATGTGATTTGTAGGTTTTTTTTTTCTTTTTCTATAGGTTGTCTTTTTTGAGACTTGACTGTTTTTTTCTCTAGGGTTTCTAATTACATTGTGACTTTATTTGGGGAAGTTCTGAACTGTTTATGGGATGTGCATATCAGTGTCAGAGTGAGAAAGGATACTTCCATTTCTCTGTACCCATAAAGTCTGTTTCCTCACCCTGCACTCTATGCTGTCACATTGATTCAGGAGACATTTATTTTGGTACTTGGTAATGTGCTGGACTCTGGAACCAGCTTCTGAGAGTAGGAGAGGGAACTCCTTTCTTAGAATCTGGACAGGTCAGAAAAAGTTATGTTGTCAGGAAAAGCACTGCATCTTTACAAACCAGGGAGAGTTTATTTTGTTAGATTTATGCTATAAACTTGCAAGAAGTTGAAGGAGACTTAAATATCACTGCGTATATTTTACTTCATGGTGTGTAAAAACTGGTCTAGCATGGGGATTACAACAAATGGTCTGTTTCCCCACGCTGTCCACTGTCCCTCATCAGAGCTCTCTGTTCCATCTCCTGGGCTCTGGAAGCTTATCCTGTTGGGACACTAGTTTTGTCATTGCCTCGGTGGTTTCTTCTCTCCATTTACCCAAGTCTTATCTGATTTCCAAGGCCTATCTGAAGGTACCCATGATGGTGTCTTGCTGATCACTGATGGTCTTTTCTTTCCCAAGTAAGTGTGGTGCTTTTGAACCTTCCTTGTGTTTTCACCAATAGTCCCATCTTTGAATGCTTCATTGTCCTCCTAGCTTGCATATACTAGAGTTCAAACCATTTCCTTCTTTGGGATACTCCCCACAGGGCCGAATGGAAGAAATTCGAGAAAAACAAGAGTTTCTGATCTAAGCCTACAAACTCTTGGAAAAGTGATCGAGGGAAACAGAGTCTGGGAAAACTCAAATAGTGGTGGTTTAGCAGATGCTGAGTTGATACACTTAATGAAACAAGCTGTTACGTTGAGTTAATGGTGACGAAAATATACAAATTCGGATCTAGTTTAGGCTATTTAGCATGTCCCTCCCTCCGACCCCCATGTTTTTCATGGGATCCACACTTTGAGTAGGCAGACTTGGAACTCTCATATGCTTAAAGTTTTCCATTTCATACATGTTGTCTAAATATGTGCCCGTAGTTTTTGCTTTAGCTACTGGCCTAATAAAAGCCTCTTGTGAATGCTTATCACCTTGTAAAGTAGTTACCAGAGCTACAGTAAAATTTGCCTGCAAGTGAAAAGGCTTTAACTTCCCTAGGGGGAGAATAAAAAACATATGAGACAAACAGCAGCAACTGAAATTATCTGGTGTAGAAAGTGGCAGAATGCCAGCCAAATGCTCTGTCCCTAAAATGTTCTAAACCTTTATCTCAACTCACTAAAAAGGCCACCTTGTTTAAAGAACTTCAAACACAAACTTGGAAATGTCTCATTATTTTGGTACCGTTTATACAAACAATCCCCCTTTTTATTTCTATCTTCAGGTATTAAAGCCCTAAGAGTTACAAGAATTTTTTTTAAATGTTTCTATTTCTTTTTTAAAATGGGGTGTGTGTGTGTGTGTGTGTGTGTGTGTGTGTGTGTGTAAATTGTCACTGAAAGTTGTTGCCGTGATGGTTTAGATACTTCAATATATCTAATCAGAAATGATGTTGATTATTAAGTCGGCAAAATGACCTTCGAGGGTATGGTAAGAACTGGTAATGAGAAACCTTCGTTAGCTGTTACGCCATGAGGACTTTTTTTTTTTTTTTTTTAAATAATAGAGATGGAACGGGTTGGTAAACTTTGCTATTGTTTGAGTGTTGCCATGGGAGAATAGACCATGTTACATAGAGATATTGTGAGTCTGTTCGAGGGCAGCAGACAGCTCTAGCCTTGTTTTGCTCAAAAATATTGGTATCTTTTTCAAAGTTACTTTTTTTTTAGAAAGTTCACTCAACTTTTTCCTTTATAATTCTTTAAGTTCTTAAACCCAAAGAGTCTTATTCACTGAAAACCCAATTATAGTTAAATGTTTTATTTCCTAAATAATCACTATTTTTCCTACTATTATTAATACCACTTCGTTTGCTGAATACTGTCTTAGAGAACATTTCAGAGATGATACTTTATTTTGATTCCCTCAGAAATCCCTAGAATAAGGCAGGGCAAATGCTTTTATATTGATTTAGGGATGAAGGAAGCTGAGGTTCAGACATACCAAGTGGCTTGCTAGAGGTCACAGGTAGCAGGGGATAATCTCCTATTTCTCTGCAGTGCCACTCAGAGAGCTTCAAATCGTAGGGGAAACTGGCTGGCTCAGTTAGTAGACCATGCTCTTGACCTTGGGGGTGTGAGTTTGAGCCTCATGTTGGGTGTAGAGATTACTTAAAAATAAAATCTTTTTAAAAATGCACAAAGCTTCAAATTAGGTATTGTGATACTTCACAATTATGAAACATATTTTTGACAAGAATAATAAACCTTTTCATCAAATCTGCCAGAAAGGCTGCCCTATCAGTAACTCAAAAAAAAAAAAAAAAAAAAAACAGAGCTGGAAGTTTTGGGTCCTTTCATCTCTCTGACTAAGCCCACTCAGTGAAGGTTTTGGGAAATGGAAGTCTTCATTGTTGTTTGCTGAATTACTCTATTTCTCTATATAACTGAAAATTCGGCTTTCATTATTTTCAATTTAACAGATAATTTTCCTTAAAAGGAAGAGGAAATTTCTTTATGTTCTTGGAAGAAAGTATAGTAATTAAATCTAAACCATTAAAATATTAGAGAATGTAAGAAATGCTGTTTCTGGGCCAAAATATAAGAAAATAAGGTGTAATCACCTAACAAAGTATATGTTTAATTGTATGCATTATGTTTCCTTATATATATAAATTCAATATTTTTGTTGTATTATGTATTTATGTAATAAAGTTATATAACTCCCTTAATCCAAGGTCTATTCCATGGATTAGAACATATTATAAATTCAATACCTATCCATAAATAATTATTTAGCGAAACTTTATGGAGCCAGCAATGACATTTTGAAATTGCTGCTATAAAACCAGATGACCAGTCCTGGAATTGGAATATAAATTAGTCAATCAGTCTTGTTAGAGCTGCCAGATTTATTTATTTATTTATTTGTTTGTTTGTTTTTGGGGGGGGATGGGAGCAGGAAAGGTGAACTTTATCTTTGCCTTGGATTTCTATTTACAGCAAATTATTCAACATTGTGCTGTGGTGGTACTTGATAATACAATCCTAATGCTGATTCACCCATTTACCAAATTTTATGTAATAGCTGTTGCCTTTTTATACTTGTCTAAATGCGTTACATCATGTTCTCTCTTGAGAATAGTAGTACATTTTAATATACATAAATTTAAAATTTTATATTTTTATGGAAAAATGGGGGGAAATGTAATATTGTTCACAATAATACTTTGGGATTTAGCTCTGTCATTCTAGGTCAGGCATAGTCATCAATAAGTCTAGGAACCACCAAGATTCCCACATTCCTGATGCCTCTTTTTGTCCCCTTTTATTACTGTGCTATGGACATCCCATCATATAAGATTTTCCTCTAATCTGGACTTCACTTAGATCAATGTGATTGCATTGATTTCTGTATTTGCTATTTGGATTTTTTTCCCCTTAATTCAGAAATTTCCCCTCCTAGTTCATTTAAAAGTTCCAAGCTGTAGCCTTTCCATACTTGGTGTTGGTGTTTTACAATAGATTTGAAGAAAAATTGTATGAGGGTCCAAGATAAATATTTATCACTTTTTTTGAAGTGAAAATGAATGCTGTAACAATTCCATAATACATACTATGAAGTTTAATGTGCTAAATTAATTTAAACAGTTTTGATAGTTCTTCCTTGAAGGACTCTTTTCTGGGTTTTTATAATCTCACTTAAGTGAGGATATAAGGTGGTTTAATTACTTTCCAGCAGTGCACACACTAACAGCCAACATTCCAAGTTAAAGCTATGTGTCTTCTTGGGGTTTGAACTGTTCCCACCTAATCCAAGGAAAAATATTTGAGGGACATTAGTTAATGCATTTTCCAGGAATGGGAGTGGTAAGTATTTTTTTCATGGCTTATAGAATATTTAGCAAATTGAGCCTCTAATATTTAATTTTATAGCATTCTCGGTACTAGTGGCAAAGACTTCCTCCAGAAATAGTGAGAAATTATGTGAATTCCCCTCTTGGTATGTTTAGGGGGGTAAGTCATAAATCTTCAGTCTCATATTTTTCTAAAATGAAACTGGGCATTGATATTTGCTATGATCTAATATGCAGATATAATGAAAAGATTCATAAAGTAGTATGAAGACTTTTGAAAGTTCTCACAAAAGATCATATAAATTGAGACTATGATGCAGAAAACATCTAAGATTTAATTATTCTTTTCTATGATAGTTTATCTAAGTTCTGTTAAAACCTTAATAACATTAAGTACTAATGAAAGGACCTTATGTGTCACATTTGCATTCATAAATATCCATGAAGGATCTCTTTCACCAGTGTTATTCAATCTTAGTCCAGGACAAGGTCAGACATTGATTATGTTTGACAGTCTTAACAAAAGTGAATAGGAAAGATAGATTTTCTTGTATTTAACTGCTAGAATGGTGAGGGGCAATGACCTCTAATATATAGTATAATATATGAAGAGGACTGTTAGCACAATAGAATGATAATGATCAAATGCAGCTATAACAATGACTATTTATTGAGCATCTGCTAGGTGCCAGGCCCTACAATAGCTCTTTTTGTATGTTTCATATAATGTAATTTTAGCAAACATTTCAAATTCAGAGAATATTCTACCTGTTTGCCCGAACATGGAAACTGAAGTTCCAAGAAATTAAATGAGTGGTCTAAATCTTTCCAGCTAGAGGCTGTTTTGCATACATTTGACCCCATTGGGCCAAGCTGTTTGTCAGTGTTTGGCTACCCTGTGATCAGAGACAGAGAAGGTATTGATGTATAAATTATTTATTTGGCTCGGAAATGTATGTGCTTTTAATTTTAAATTTGAATTACCTGTCTTTGGCAGTTTGGAATTTGTAACATGATGGAAGATAGTAAAACTCCACTCAAATTAGTATGAATATTTTGATTTAAGCTTCTCTGGTTACTCCCTATTTCATATTACACACAGATGCCTATTTTGCTTGTAATTGACAGCCCTGGTGTGTGTCAAATGCTGCTCTCAGTATTTATGAAAATTTATGAAAACGAATTCATTTACTGCTCACAGCATTTCTATAGAGTAGGTATTATTTTTATCCCTGTTTTACAGATAAGATAACTGAAGCACAAAGAATTTACATGACTTGCTCAAAATTAGAGGTAGAAGGTGGCTGAGTGAGGCTCTGAACCCAGTTTGGTTCCAGAGTTTGTGCTCTTAACTATCTGTATTTTTCAGATTTTACAGGACATGGTGAAAGCAATACTTGTTTGAAACTTATTGCTGAACTTACAAGTGTGTGAGGGTAAATGGAAATAATAAATAATGTCGGTAAGATATTTAGTAAGAAGTAATGACCCCCAATAATACCTTGGAATTCTCTACATTAAAAATAGAAGATGAATTTGGAAGGCAGCTTTAATGGTGTTGAAAGCCAGTTGAGACTCCTAGTTTGTAGACTTGTTTGATGTTGTGCAAGCTCTTCTTTATGGATATAACTGAGCAGGATATTGTTTCCTAAATTGTACCGCAAGTTACATTACTTCCACTAATGAAGAAGTATTGAGTTCCGTGATGACTGTTTCCCGCCCCACTTCTATGTATCATGGCTTTAGCCCATATGTTACAAATGAGAGAGATTTCTTATGGACATACGGGACAAATGAGGCTTTTAGAATTGTTATGTTAAAAGAGGGCTGATGTTTCCAAAGCTTTGGGGGGGGCGGCTGGATGCATCAATCAAAACAATGGATTGGTAAAACTGAAACTGAAGAAGTTTCTGAAAAAGAGTGAGAAGTTTTTGATTAAGATTTCAACTTGTATGCATTTCAGTTTTGGCAAAAACAAAGCTTAAGTGTTTCTAGCTGTGCAATGTGGGAATGTAAATGAGAGTTTGCTATGAGACTTTCTAGAAGTACACTCAGCCTAAATTGAATATTGATGGGGGTGGGACAGAGTGACAGACAGGTGGGGAGAAATACCCAGCTCCTCTGGGGGAGTAGGTTAAGGACCTTTGGTTTAAACTGGATCTATTCTGTTTACCTGTAATCAGAGGCAAGTTTAGCAGGAGCTAATTTACCAGGTTTAGGTATTAGGGCCCTTTCCTTACACCAGCCCCTTCCAAGGGTTTGGGAGGGCCTCTGGCTGTATATGTTCCCATGGCCATATCTTGCAAAATTTAAGAATTTTAAGATAAACTGCAATTAGTTAAGACTGCTGTCTCTTTTCTACTCTGGCCCTCCTTCCATCACATTTCCTCACATGCTGGATTGCTTTGGAGGGTTCACAGGCATTTTTTGGATGTGGCTGGAGGGAAGTTGAGCTGTCAGTACACAACTTTAACTTTAGGAGAAAGATGCTTTGGAATGTTTCAGTCAGACAACTGAGAAATCAGATTCCTAATTTTGACAAACATGAAGAGTTACTTCTTTTTTCACCTTTACCATTATTAAAGAACTGAGGAAACTCAGGTAACAGAACATAAAATTAAAACAAGGTGAGTGATGAAATAAATAGAAATTATTCTCCAAAAAATATATTGTACGAAAGAAAATCAGATTATCCCCAAAGCAATAATTCACTGAGAGGAAGAAATAACTTTTGAATAGAAGTAGTAAAATGGATTGTTTGAAAGTCTAGTTAACAAAGAGGAATGGATCCTATGAATCCCTCGGGAAAAGAGTTACGTTTCTTGAGGATTTGACCACAGAACACTAACATGGAAAAAGGTAACATAAAAACTTTATCATAATGTATGTCTACAGGGAACTTTATAGCAAATGAGTGTCTTTAATTCAAAGAATATTTAGGGATACTCACGACATGTAAACTTTGAAATGCCCTGAAATTTTTCACCTTATATATGAAAGAAACCTTATGGAAGTTTCTCCAGATTTGACAGTGGTCCTAAAAATTGACCAGAGTTGTGAAGGTTAGAAGCTATCTTAAACATATACTTCTGAACGATTTGCTTTTATATCTTCATTAGAAGAAACACCAAATTTTTCAATTTTATGTGTGGAACATTATATTACAAAACTGTCACTTGGCACATTATATAACAAATTGTCAATGTGCGTAGTCAGACATTTTAGGAAGAAAGCATTATGGAAGTGTGCCAGATGACTGATTGATAAGAGAATGGTATTTCTCTGGATTTTTGTGATGTTTGTGGTATTTTCAGTTGCTTAAAATTTAATTTAATTTAAAATTTAACTTTTGGTCCTCTTTCTACATGAATTTTCACTATCTGATGGTGTATATATAAGTTTGTGTTCTTCATCTTTTTTTTTTTTTTAAGATTTTATTTATTTATTTGACAGAGAGAGATCACAAGTAGACAGAGAGAAGCAGGATCGCTGCTGAGCAGAGAGCCCTATGCGGGACTCGATCCGAGGACTCTGAGATCATGACCAGCCGAAGGCAGTGGCTTAACCCACTGAGCCCCCCAGGCGCCCCTATGTTCTTCATCTTTAAGAGGGCTCAGTCAGTTAAGCGCCTGCTTTCAGCTCAGGTTGTGAACCCAGGGTCCTGGAATCTAGTCCCACATCAAGCTCTCTGCTCCACAGGGAGCCTGCTTCTCCCTCTCCCTCCGCCTGTCACTTTCCCTGCTTGTGCTCACTCGCGCGCTCTCTCTCTCTCTGACAAATAAAATCTTTAAAAAATGGCTCCAAAAGTGTTCAGACAGCACACTACCTGTCTGAAGTTAATAGTTTGTAATGTGAAAAGATACTATGTGGCATACATATTCTATAGTACCTAAGGTGAGGAGTAGAAGATCCCTCCTCCACTCCCATTTCAAAGCCCAAAAGAAAACTTTGAAGAAAGTTTTAACCTTTCCTGTGTGTTTTCTACAATGTTTAGATCTGTTTTGTCCAATAAAGTGGACAGTAGCCACATGTGGCTATGGAGTACTTGAAATGTGACTAAGGTACTGAATTTTTAACTTAATTTAAATTTCATTTAATTTCATTAAAGTTTAATTTAATGAATTTAAATTGAAATTTGAAACGAATACCGAATTCATTAATTAAACATATTGCTAAGTATGTTTAGGACGACTTAGGTATGTTAATTTACTTCAGCCGTGGATTTTGTGAACTCCATAATATGACATTAGTGTGCACCTTCGTGTGTGTGGTATGTATACACTTTTTTCCACAAAGGATCATACTCTGCATATACTCTTCTTCATCTTAACTTTTTAACTTAACTATATGTTTTGCACAATAACTTATAGATTTACCTCATTTATTAGCTGCGTAATATTCTTTTCTGTCTGTATGATCTTTTTTTCACATAGATGCTGGAATAATTTTTGAAATAAGAGCGAGATCACGTCACTTACTCATATGTTTAAAACCCTCCCATCGCTTCCAATCTCTCTCAGAATAAAATCCCAAGTTGTTAATATTCCTCTAAGGCCTGCCTTGTTCTGTCCCTTCACTGTTCTTCTGCTTAGTTCGGGATAGCACGTGCATCTATTCATCTGTAATGTGGAGAAGAAACATGGGTACTTTATTCTTTTAAAAAAAAAAAAAAAAACTCTGTCAGAAATGTTGCCAGTAAAGCAAAATGTCTTCATTTATCAAAGGTATAGTGTCATGTAGTGTCTCACTTATCTGACCACCAGCAGTTCCTCTTAAAGCCAAGAAATCTGATTTTTCCTCAGGAATAGCACTCACTAAAGTAAAATAAACCTCATTAACCAGAGTAAAAAATACTGCAGACACTCTGTAATCAAGAGCACATTTGAGGGTAGAAACGGTGTTACAGCAGATAGCTATAGTGCACTGTGTCTTAAGAGTTTGGTGCTTCTTTATTGCTAGATTAAATTTCAGAATTTAGAGTCTAAATTTTCCCTTTCACATCTGGTGACACTTTTTTTAATCAGTGTGCAAAAGGAGAAAAATCTGTCTGCCTTCTCTCCATGCCTCTCACTGCAGTCCAGCCTATGCCAGGCTTAAGGAAAAGCCTTTCGCGTTGGCAGGGAAACTCCAAAATGGTTTCCAAGCCTATTAAAAGTAAAGGGAGAGTTTTTGCAGAAAATCTAAGAATTTTTTTATTAATTGGAGCGGTACAAAATAAGCAACTTTTAAAATTAAACAATGAAAGTCAAAATGTGTTGGCTCTGAGTCGTACGTAATGTTGGTGTTCTGGTGCCACCGGTATACGGCGGACTCCTGTGATCTATTAAAACTTAAAATTTAGGAGTGTAGAATTGTGGAGGATTTATGATTATTGACAGCTAAAGGGGCTATGGCACAAGGTATGGTGATAGTTAGAAACACATGGACTGGCGCACATTTATCACTGAATAAATGTGTGGACGAACAAGTGAATGAACAAGGAAACTGTGCTGCTGTCATCAAGTAGCGTGCGTTCATTAGAGCATTGTGCCCTGGGAGCCGGGGACTGAAGGAGTCCGGGATGAGTGGAGCAGGGAGAAAGGAATATGAAGTGATTGCCGAGAAGCGGGGAGCTCCAAACCTGGCTGGAATGAAATAGGACCTAGGGGGTGAGGACAACTGTTGAGAAATGAAAAGAGCCATTTATGTGTGAGTCCAGGCGAGAGGCAATGCCACTTTAAAGTTATCAGAACTTTTTAGACAAAGGTTTTCCTGACCTCAGAAATGAGGGTTATGTCGCGGACTGACCAAAAGTGAGCTTGTCCATGCATTCAGAGAAGATGAGAATTAAGGTATAAGTGGATCTGGTCTGAGTATCTTTAAGACTATTTATGTAGAAAGGGACAGAAACTCCAGCTCCTCCTGGTTTAACTGAAAAGGGGCCTTTGTTGGCTCCTACCAGACAGCACATGCATTGGGCTGACTTCAGGAATACCCTGATCTGGCTTCAGATGATGGTCCAGGATGGCCTCCCTTGCTGTGGAGGGCAGATCTTCCTCTGGCAGCAGGACCGCGTAGCTGTTACCCTGCTCTGGTTGTATGTGCCAGTCGCTATTGTCTCCCACACTCTGGGAGCATCTTGATTAACGGGTTTTTAATTTTAATGTTGAATTTTACGTTTACATATGATGTTGAATTTTAAACTTTTGGTTAGTACTTTCTGCGACCTGAGCAAGCCGTCTTTGCCAACTGAAGATCAAGAAAATATTTCTTTATTTATCTTTTAGGCCCCACTGTTTTACCAGTCACATTCTGCTCAGAGTCCCATGTAGGTTTCTGGTTGATTCTACTGTGTAGCCAGAGTTGGAGGTCACTTGCCTGGATGGTGCGGAGAGTCTTCCCAGAATCCCTGGGTACCGCCACAGTGTGGGGTAACTGCTCACTCCAGAAATGACCAGTTTAACCGAACCCCTGCATGATGACCTCTTATGTGGCAAACTAATATGCAGTAAAGGTTTTTTTTAAATAGGACTTTCCCCTTTTTGGAGAGAAGATTTACTACTTGTATTAAGAGATAAATGATGTGAATGTATTTGTGGTTAGTTAGGTTTTGTTTTTTTGTTTTTTTTTTTTTAACTATCTAGAGAGGGTATCTCTTCAAAAGCAATGATCAGTTAATTATATTTTGTAGTCAAGGTATCTTTTTGGATTCTGAGACCTTGAGACTCCTCAACCTCAGGACTCTTGATCCTTTATTTTTCATGCTGTTGTACACTATGAGGTATCCAAGATGTGAGAAAATAAAATTATTCCAGATGGTGCTCCTTTTTCATTTTTTACAGTGTTTCCATCTAATCCTCTCCCACTAAAGAAAAATTCCTCTTGGAATTGCTTCTGTTATTATTTGTATTCGTTTTTAAACCTTGACAACCATGTGGACATAGTACAGGTGGTTTTGTAGGAGAGTGATCTATAAAGTTCCTGGTACTGGGCTGCAGAAGGGGAAATCCTGCAAATGCCAAAGCAAAGCTGCTTCCAAGTCATTAAACATGTTTTGGAGCCGGATGTAAATGAAGTAACTTTTTTTGAAGATGTGTTGATTTTCGGATATCTGATCACTATAATCTGGGATAGACAGCAGAGGAACACGGAGGACGTGTCGGGGTCTGGCCAGAGGCCTGGCTCCCCTCTTGCTAGCTGTGTGGCCTTGGCAAGTCCTTTAGCCTCTCTGTAATGAACGGGATAGTGATTCCCACCCTGCAGGGGCGTTGTGGGGATTGAGTGGAGCAGGCTGGTAAAGCTCCAGGCTATCAACGCCTTAACCATGGTGTGTGCTCCTTGAATCTTAGTTACGATGTTGCTGCTTCTGCCGCCGCCTTTGCAGAGGCCACGGTGGGGTCTCTGTTGTGTTCATTCCTGTCTCCTTTTTGTCCGTCCAGAGTGAAGGCTCCAGTGTTGGGAGACGCTTGTAAAAAAATCAACATGCAAAAACTCAGGGAAGGAGCTGGAGTGTAATTTATTTAAAATAATTTTTTAAGTGTTTGATTACTTGGGGTTTTTTGTTATCTTATTTTGAAAACCAGAGACTTCTTTGCTTCCTTTCTCTCATGTCATAGCCCATACCAATGTTTTTGAACCCTTCTACTTGTCGACTGTACAATTGTTTCTCTGTTTATGCAGAATTTTTATAGTGAATACTTTAAAGGCAAAAGTGGAAGAGAAGTTTTGATGGATCTCTTTTTTAAATTTTAAGATTTTATTTATTTGAGAGAGAGCCGGTCGGAGGGTGGAGAACATGAGTTGGGGAGGGAACAGCAGAGAGAGAGGGTGAAGCAGACTCCCCTGAGCAGGAAGCCTGATGTGGGTCTCAATCCCACGACTCTCAGATCATGACCTAAGCTGATGGGTGATGCTTAACCAACTGAGCCACCCAGGTGTCCCAGACTCGCTCGCTTTCTCTCTTTTTTTTTTTAACCTTGAAATACTGTTATAAAGTAATAAACCTTTCAAGCTGTAGGGCATAATACATCATGCATTGACGTGCCTACCCCAAGCCTCAGCAACAGAGCAGTATGGATGGATACCATGGAAGCTACCTGTGGACACCTCTGATCCCCCATGCAATTTTCTTATACCACATACAATGTGTAATTCCAAACTATATGTGGTTTTGTTTTGCTTATTTTATAAGTTTGTCTAAGTGCTCCCATTTTCTTTACATTCTGCTGCAAATTGCTTTCTTTACACAATGTCGTATTTGTCAGATTCATCATGTTGGTGGTAACTGTCATTCATTCATTTGAACTGTTGGCTTGTATTTCTTTGCATGATGATACCATAATTTATTATTTATGAGTGCTAGTAGACACTTGCACTCTCTCTCATAGACCATGCTGCCATCAACGTTTCTTTTTTTTTTTAATATTTTATTTACTTATTTATTTGACAGAGACGGGGAGAAAGAGAGCAGAAGCGGGGGGGGGGGGGGGCAGGAGAGGGAGAAGCAGGCTCCCTGCCAGGCAAGGAGCCTGATGTGAGACTCGATCCCAGGACTGTGGGATCATGACCTGAGCCAAAGGTAGATGTTGAACTAACTGAACTGATTCAGGTGTCCCAACCATCAACGTTTCTATACATGTTTTAGCTTATAGATCTTTATAGCTTCAGTTTTGTTTTTATACTCAAAATCAATTCTTTTTAGTCTGGTCACATTTTGTGGCCCTCATTGTTTGCATCATCATAATAAGATTGTACTACATCTTTTGTGTCCTTTCTAGCTCAAAATTACACTTTTTATATAGGTTCTTTAAACTGCATAGTGTGAATTATTGATTTTAATTAATATAATTTCACAGTCCCATTGGTATGTCTCTTCAGTTTATTCTTCAGGATATGGATTTTACTTAAGGGAAAGTTCCATTTTGAACATTTTTGAGGACAAAAATAAATGCAAGAAATTATCATTAAGCATGATGACACAAGATACTAAATTTTTTCCACCCAGTTTTCTTTCCTGGAATGTAGAGTAATTACAAATACTAATAATTTAGGATAAACATGACTTTATCCATATGTTTAAAAAACCTTGTGTACATGTAGATCAGTCCCTATACTTGTTTCCGCAAGAGTTCAGTCACATTGAGTATTTTGTGTCCCCTTTAACCTTTAATGAAATTTCATGCAGTCAAAGCATTCTACTGTTTTTCCTTTGCCTTTCTCTCTCTTTTGCTTCTGATCTAAATGAAAACCTAATGTAAGATTATGAATAGGCAATTAATGAAGAAAATTAATTTCTTCAATTAATGAAGAAAAAAGTACCAGAGCATCTGGAGCAAGGAGAGATTAAACCTGACTGAAGGTCCTGGAAAGGATTCTTGGAGGAAGAGGAATTTAAGCAGTGTCTTCAGGAATGAACACCTCAGACATCTGTGACAAGCAGGAGGCATGGGGAGCCTCCAGAGAGCCCATCGCTAACTGGACCCCAGTACCAGAGAGCCTACTCACAGTAGTACTACACAGAACAGAAGTGCTTGGTACTGTCCAAATTTCTGTTCCACAGATTTGTGAGGTATAATAAAGATCGTCCTTGGTTTAAGTCGTAAGTTTATCACCAATAGTTAACAGGAATGGCAGCAAACACCAGGGAATCCTTTTTTTTTTTTTTTTTTTCTTGGTTGGTTTTGATGCTTGCTAGACCAGTATCTATTCCTCCAAAACCTGTCCCCCAAATACACTACTGTAGAGCTTGTAGCAAGAAGACTGAGTTCAGAGAGAATTCCAGGCAGAGGAAATGACATGAACAAAGGTGGTGAAGTAGGGAGGGACAGGATATATGGAAGGTAGACTGATTCAGATGTGACTGAGAGCAGGATATCTCCTGGTGAGTAGTGACTGACTAGACCAGAAAAGAAGATTAAGGACATGGTATGAAGGGCGTTGAGTGTGAGCTTCAAGAGACTAGATGACCTAGAGCCACTGAAGGCTTTTCAGAAAGAGAAGTTGTGCTAGTGGGACTTGTCTTTGGGCAACTTCTCAGATATTTGTGGGATGGACTCAGGTGTGGAGAAATTAAGGATTTAGGTTAGAAGCTATGGTAAGATGTCATGTGAGTCTGATTTGTGGTGGCTGGATCCAGAATGAAGACAAGAAAATAGGCGACAATAGGGCTCAGTTGGTTAAGTGGTTAAGTATTCAGCTCTTAGTTTCTGCTCAGGTCATGATCTCAGGATCATAAAATCAAGCCTTAAAAGGGCTCCATGCTCAGCGCAGCGTCTGCTTGGGTTTCTCTCTTCCTCTCTGAGCCTTCCGCCTGCCCAACCCACCCCACCCCAGTTTTCTCTCTCTCTCTCTCAAATAAATCTTAAAGGAAAATAGGTGGGAAACATTTTTGACTGCGCTATCACTAACCCACTCAGTGAATTCTGGGAATTAAAAAGACGCCCTGTCTTTAAGACATCTTATTTCCATTTGTTAGAAAATTGTTGTAATATATGTATTTAATGAGAGAAAGACACTTGACTGCCATCTACTGGAAAATGAAACATACACAACTATAATGTAAATACTCCTCCCTGCAGATGTGGCACTCTTGTGCAGTACACAACCTGTACTACCATGTCTGTGACCATAATCATGTGAGTATGACTGATAGGATTTGGTAAGTGATTGCATTTGTTATAAGAGGGAAAAGGAAAAAACTTCAACTCTGGATGGTAAGGAAGTTGGTAATTAATAGAACTGGAACTTATTCTTAGGGAATATGTTCACAAAATAGGATTATGCTAAACATGGAAAATTTAAGAAGTTCCTCATTTTGTTCATTGATCCTAGTATTTTGCATTTACACAGTTAGAATTTTTTCTTTTCTTCTGGAGTCTCAGGTTTCCACTCTTTCTGACATCGGAGAATAGTGACCAATCTCTTCTCTCTTGGATTCCATACCTCCCCCATATCTTTTCCTTCTTTCCTGATCATTGCTTCTCAGTCTCCTTTGCAGGCCCTTTTTTTCTCGGGTTTTCATTCCTATACCTTTGCATACAGTGGGTGCACAATAAATGTTTGTTGCATTGAATGACATTGCCTTTGGAAGATTAGCCTCAGGTTTACCAGGAGACTGACTCATGGGTGCTAGGGTCTAAGGGTGTGCCAGAATTCAGAGAGTAGAAACCTATTCTAAATACCGTCCCTTGTTTTAGGATCCATTTTCTACACAATGGGTCACTCTTTATTGGGGAATTCCTGTACTGTTGATCTGTTCATCATTGTTCAGTGGTGGCAACACCAGGAGAACAAATTATTTATATTGGCTGTGTCATACGGGCGTGCCTAATTCAGAAAATACTTTCAAACCAAATAACGAAGCTTCCCCATCTTCTACTTTGGGAATAATGAAAAGTTCCTTTTTTTTTTTTTTTTTTCTAATCTTGACTTTGGTACAATTAGATTAGTGATGCGTTAAGATCCCATTTAAGTATTTTCATTTGAGGTTACTTGCTAACATTCTTAACCACTACCACCTCCTCCTGCCCCCCCCCCCCCAAGCCCATCCACCTCAGTTACTTTTGCTTTCATTTTTCATGGGACTTGTATATCAAGGCAAACCCAAGAACTTTGCTCTTCTGACACAACTCTGCAGACATTTATTGTGTGTCTACTTTGTGCAGCGTGCCATGGAAGATACAAAGGTTTCAGATTGCTTCTGCCCTTTAGGAGAGACTGGCTTGATGGGAGAAGTAGACACATACGTAACTGCTCCAGGGCAGGTGATGACAAGGGTCATAATATAGTGCAGACAGAGCCAGGACTCCCTGTGTAAACATCTCTCCAAGACTGAGCCACCATACATGGCCTTGCCATATTTCTTTTCTAAATTGTACATGTTTAACCAGTAATTTACCTGAGTTGGATTAGACTGTGTTTTCTTCAAAGATTCTTAAGTCAGAAACCTACTATGAAGTTTAAGATGTAGCAGAATTTAGCTAAAAATACATTGAATAACACTAATTTGATTATTTTAAATTTGATTTGGTTTTTTTAAATGCTTTTTAAGTTGGTACTATCTGAAGAAATTAGAGAAATTAGAGAAAACTAGAGTGGTATTAAGTAAACAAGGATGTAAACCAGGTGTTTTATGTTTATGTGAGCCCAGTATTTAGGAAATAAACATCCTGAAATTCTCTAGCCAAATTTTATTTTAAGATGTGTTTTGAGTACAGGAAAAAAAATTATGAACAGTACAGTAGGAAAAAAATAAATATAACCCTCATAAATACAATGAGGTAGAACGTAAATACTGAATGGATCATTGCTGTTTAATTAAGGTGCCTTTTATTTAAGTGAAACCAATGACATTTTTACAGTTACTAGAGAACTGAAAACATTTATTTGAATTTTTAAAATTTAAATGTATTCAAGATTTGAAATTTAAAGTGTTACTTTTGTTTTCTTAAAAAGGAATCCTTTCTTCTACAATACCTCAATCCCAAAGAAATGAGGGAGCAAAACTGAACCAGATATACACATTGTACAAAAATAAATGCCTCTGAAAACTCATTTTAACTTTTGTTTACAGCTAATGACAAAATTGAGAGTGTATAATTTGTGTAATGAGTGAATTCAGGTTTGCTGACTTGACATGATGACTTGCAACTTAAATTCATGCTGAAGACGAGAGGCAGCTTCATGAAGGCATATTACCTACTGCATTTAACTTAAAAATCTAAAATCAGAAATGAACAGTGTGTCAACCAATTTTGTAGGTGACAGGAAATTGGGAAGTATCTCAAAGAGCGAAATAAGAGAAGTATCACAAAGATACCAAAAAGGTTTGAAAGTATCACAAGAAATAGTAAAATAATACATCTAATAACAAGTAATCTGAAAGAGATATTCAGTGGGAGAAAATGCTTAGTAATGCTGAAAGGGTGCCAAGGTGATATCAGACAGCAAAGTAGGTATGAGGTTGCAATGGGATATGTCAGGCACAAAGAGCCGCTGCCATTTGGGGAGTCATCTTGCAAACTCATTACAGTAAAAAGAGAGGAAACTGAAATCCCTTACAAATTGACAGTATCAAGAACACATTTGTCTTATACCAACCCAAGAACTTCCAAACCAGTAGCCACTGATATTTTGAGTAATTTGGAACACAGAAATTACAGTGTATAGAATAGAGAAGGATTGACCTAATTAAAAAAAAAAAAAAAGATTTTAAAAGTAAAATGCCTTGGAGTGACTGGCTCAGTTGGTTAAGGATCTGACTCTCGATTTCAGCTCAGGTCATGATTTCAGGGTTGAGGGATCATGCCCCACTTCAGGCTCCACACCGGGTGTGGAATCTGCTTGAGATTCTCTTTCTCCTTCTGCCTCCCACCCCATGTGTGTGCACTCTCACTCTGTCTCTCTAAAATAAATAAATCTTTCTTAAAAATTGTCTCATCTTTAAGTAATAAAACAATGTGAAGTTATACAATGGATATAAATGACGTATTGAAAGACAGAATTGTTTAGATTGAACTGAAACCGAGGAAGCTGGGAGTAGTGTGAACACTTTCAGAGGCGATTCTCAGCATCTAGGCCAGTTGCACAGATTACAAAAGAGCATCTCAGGGCCGTGATGGGAGCTAGATCACTTGAAGCAGGTTTGGAGTTCATGAAGAACTTCGTTAAGTAACAGGGCCAGAATTGATTAGAAACAAGCATGTTCTAACAATGAGGTAGTATTTCTACTGTTGTCTGTACTGGTCGGATTACTCTGCCTCATTGTTTACCATCTGTGATTCACTGTTCATACTCTAGGACCATTTAGATGTCTTTGCCAGGATACCCTGCCCTTTCTCTTAGCACCCTTTTTGATCTTGGCTTCTAGAATTTCTTTGACTAGTTTAACCTCTTACCTCTGCAGCTGGCTTTCTGTTTCCTTTGAAAGCACTTCTTTCCCTATATGTACCCGCTAGTCTGTCTCAGCACTGAGCATATTTGTCTTCACCTGTCACTGCCTACTGCTAGTGACCCATCTTCACTCTAATTCTTACCATCATTAATTTTTTTAAGGACACATCAGATCAGAAGTATTGGCTTCTTATCCTTAAATTACTGAAGTTCTGTTCCTAGTCTTCCCAGCCCAAATCCAACAAATCCACAGCTTTTCACTTAGGCTGGGGAGGACAGCATCTCACTGATCAAATTCTTCTAAACCTGTCTCCTGTCTCTCACCACTTTATTCTTTCTGTCCCTTTTCTTCTGGTAGCTAAATTCTTACTCTGGTCTTGAAATCTTTCTCTCAAAATATTCCTTTTGTTTCTTGCAACAATACTCCAGTGCTTAATAATAAGTAATAATAATATTTAATAAAATGATACCATAGTCTCAGAAACATACAAAAACTCCTAATTTAGGTTAAATTTCTGTTTTGATATTTCTTTCTTAAGCTTCTATGAAGAAGGAAATGAGTTATGTTAAGCAAATTTAATAATATGTGTAGTTTAATATTAAAGCCCTAAAAGTTTAAAATTGAAAGTTGCTGGGGCACTAGGTAGCTGTCAGTTAAGCGTCCGACTCTTGATTTCAGCTCAGGTCATGATCTTAGGATCATGAGACTGAGCCCATTTCAGGATCCACGGTTAGCACGGAGTCTGCTTGTCCCTCTCCCTCTGCTCCGCCCCCCCCCCCCCCCCGGCTCAAGCACGTTCTCTCTCTCTCTCCAAAAGTAAATAAATAAAATCTTTTTTTTTTTTTTTTTAAGTAACAATTCATTGACCTAAGCAGTTTTTTCTCTCTTCTTGCACTATCAACCCTTGATTGAGTTCCACCTCTGTCAGGGCTCAAATTAGGCCTCTGCTGAGGATTATGTAGGCTTTGGCCCTAAGAAGTTCACATTCTTATAGTAGGCAATAATTGTGGTTGAGCGACTGAGAAATCATTCCGATGTTCAATAAGTATTTACTGAGCTTCTGACTCTATGCCAGGCACTGTGCCAGGGAATAGGGATACACTAGGGTAAGCACTAGTAGGGTAAGGTAAGGTCCCGTGTAAGATCATGGGCCACCTGACTTTCATCAGGTGGGGAGACAGATCATTAAACAGTTAATAAAGTGGAAAATCAAGACGTGCTGTGTACTCAGGGGCTTAATCTAATAGATGAGCAAGCAGGAACTGTAGGGCGATGGAGGATGGGGGTGACTTTGGGGCTGCATACTGCAGAGCCCAGCGTTCCTGTAGAACTGAAAGAAGGTTGATGTGAATTTACTTTCAGTTCAGCTGGGGAGTAGTGAGAGGAGAGAAGAGGCTGGTAGTTGGAGGGAGAGCTGGGATTCTTACAGGCTCATTTAATAAGCACATGTAACTATTTGCAGTTTTAGAAATCATATGTCCTACCCAAGATTTTAGAAATAATTATTGTCTCCCTGTTTAGTATCTTTGGGATGTTTTTCTGAAAACGGACTGAATTTGTAGCCAAGAAAGTATGGTGTGTGTGTGTATGTGTGTGTGTGTATATACACACACATATGAGTTATATAGTGGTAGAACAGTTCTCTTCAGTCACAGATTGTTTTAATAATGCAATAATAGTTTTTATTATGTTACGATCGGAAGATGGCAGTTAGAACCCAAATGGAGTAATTTTCTCATTTCAATAAAACTGGGGATGCCTGGGTGGCTCAGTCGGTTAAGCATCTGCCTTCAGCTCAGGTCCTGATCCCAGGGTCCTGGGATTGAGTCCCACATCAGACTCCTTGCTCAGCAGGGAGCCCACTTCTCCCTCTGCCCGCTGCTCCCCCTGCTTGTTCTCTGGCGCCCGTGCTCGTTCGCGTGCTCTCTCTCTCTCTCTGACAAATAAATAAAACCTTACAAAAAAAAAAAAACTCTGATTGTGCCATGGCCCAATAAGCAGCAAAATTTACTTGTCTGTTTTTTTTTCCCCTCCTAGACTATATATGTAGTTAAACTGAACCCACTTTTAAAAATATTTTTTACTACAAGTTACTGCTTATCGCAGGCAAACCCAGTGACCTACTATTTGTTACTTATATCTGCAGGCCAACAATTTATATTAGGAAGTAAAACTTTACTGTTCAGCATTAAAGTTCATCTGATTAATAAACTGATATTGCCTCAGGTTTCAAACTTTGTCGTGAATAAAGTAGGTCCTCGTGCAGTTGAGAAATAGTGAGCCAGCTGCAAGTCCAGAAAATACTTGCTGTTACTCACATAATAAAAGAAGCCCCAAAGCCTTATAATTTATAGATGCATAACCATTTCTTGTTGAATTTATTCTTCTAAATTGTGCAGGTGCTACTTTGGTCTAAAACATATAGCCCTCTTTAGACTATCTTGAAGAACTCCAAGATGCTTAATTTTTTTTTTTTTCCCCTCTTACATTGTGAGCTGGTTAGTGTTAAGGATAAACTCAGCACTCATTTAAAGCTCAAAGGTGTGATTGTTTTAAAACTTACCTAATATTCCTTTTTTATCATTGAAATATATATGTCATTTCCTGCAGATGTATAATTGTTCATTTATTAAAACATACTGTGGTCTTGCCATGTTCTGCACAAGTCTAGATGTTGGTGAACTGATGAATACAACAAAAGTCCCTGCCCTCATGGAAACTTATAGTCTGGGGCAAATTATATTTCGGTGGATTCTATAAGCATTCCTGCCTGTTCTGCATTCACAGAACCTCTGGCCTAATGAAATCTAGGCAACAATGTCAAGTTCTGGCTTTTCAAGTCCTTTCACCTTAAAATGATGGCAGGAGTGTATTGCTTCAGAGATGACTGTTACTGTTTATTGTGAATAGTGAACATTCCAAGAAATTAAGCTGGCAACCAAAAGTAGGATTAAACAGTTTGCATTGTTAAGCATGTTTATTTTAGGTTTCAACTCTAGGGTATTAGTAGCTAGAATTATTTCATTAATACAGCAGCATTTTCCCAGAGTTTCCTAAGAGGATAAACAATTTTCCAGGAGATCATCTGTGGCTAATATGAATTCTGCAGTAAGGTACTCAGCTCCACATCATAATAACAATTAACACCCCCCACCCGGCCCCTGCCACAATAACAGCTTCACTTCAGTGCCAAGTACTGTTTTAAGAGCTTTACATAAATTTACTAGTCTAATCCTCAAAGTAATGCTTTGAGGTAGATACTATTATTATACTTCTGTATTACATACGAAGAAGCTCAGACTAAGTAACTTGCCCAAGGTTACAAAGCTAGCAAGAAGCAAGGCCTGGATGAGATCCCCAGTGTCATCCTGTGTGCTCTAGAATAGCTTCTCCTACTGAAGTAGATGCTTCTCATTACCCTTCTCACTTTTTTGTGTTCTAATAATTTGCTTTCTCTCAGATATGTAAATATTGATTTGTTTAGCATGCACATTATACTCTGAAAGTGACCATATGGGCTTTGTTATTAGGGTTTTCCCCCCATGTTCATAACTATCCTATCTTACAAAGGTTTGTTTGTTTGTTTGTTTGTTTTAATTCTAAGCCTAGGAGGTAGGGTAACCTGGAAGTTCATTTGTTTTGCTTCCTTATGGAGTTTGCTGGCTCATTCGTTTATTAATTAATATATATGGGTTTTTTATACTTAGTACCCTGGCAGATTGATCACACTTAAAGTGAGAAGTCAGTCAAATTCATTGCATGTGGAATTTTATTTTTCTGTACCTCTGGAGAACAATGAAAACAGAGAAGCAGTCTTTGTTGTCCCCTAAAGAGAAGGAGCATGGTTTTGCCAGCCTCATGTTCAGAAAGGGATTTTCTCTTTCGTCCTTGCCGTATTTTGGGTTACTTTTCTCCCTTTGGGTTTCCTGCTGGAGCAAGTTATTTTTGCTGTTCTGACTCCACACCCTGTTCTCGAACTTGTCAGGGCTGTTTGGTCCCAGGACCACCCTCCTCTCCTGTTGTGCGTTCCTTCTGCTCCTCCTCCAAGGTCCGCTGATGGCAGCTTCTAGGATGGGGCCTGTGCTCTCCTCCCACTCTGCGAGGACTTGCTGCCTTCCGTTTGTGTGCTTCATTTTCTTTGCTGATTTGTTAACTAATTACACTCCTTGAGGATAAGTTTTTGTTTGTTCTCTTATTTCATACACTGCGAAATCCTCAGCCCCACCCAAGTGCCAGATAAATATTAGGGCTTTGATATTTGTTGAATGAATGCATATCTATATTATAGTGCTTACTTTATTGTATTTAATAGTTTGGGCATGTTTTTCTCCTTCCCCTTTTATTCATTTTTGTATTTTCCCCCAGTGTCTATAACATATTTAGTAGTCAGTGTTTCCTGAGTTAATGAATGTGCGTCTAAATCATACTTGTACTTTCTGTGGCACACCAGGTAGAGAGGACTAAAAGGCAGGGCAATAATGGATAGTACTAAAAGGCCCACCACAGCAGAAATTTTAGAACTCTGAATCAAAAACGTTAGAGCAGAAGCTTCAAATCCAGATGTCCCCTTTCATTCATCTGTCTGGAAGTTTAGCTTTTGCATGTCTGTATTGTACACATTTGGGCATAGCAGTCAGAACGAGCCCCAGATACTCCTGTGTCTGTAAGGGAAACATGGCAAGGGAAGTAGTTCTAGAACTAGGGACGGAAAATTTCATAAATCTACTTCTGTCAATTAGGGAGACTTAATTACACTAAAATCTTAAAAAAAAAAAAAAGTAAGCGCCCACCATTGTCTGTTTCTTCAGATGTAGAAAATTTTAACTATCCTATTTTAAGTTTTAAATTGAGTCACAGAAATTAGGACCTCAGGAATAATAGACAGGCTTATTACAGGGGCGCCTGGGTGGCTCAGTCCGTTAAGGTCTGCCTTTAGCTCACGTTGTCATCCTGGGGTCTTGAGATTGAGTCCTGCATCGGGCTCCCGGCTCAGTTCATGGAGCCTGTTTCTCTCTCTCCTTCTGCCTGCCACTCCCCCGCTCATGCTCTTTCTCTCTGTGTCTCTCTGAGAAATAAAGCACATTTATGCAGAGGAAGCAGCATGTCCTAAAACAGAGTTCTGCCAGCACGGCGTGTTCTAGCAGTGGTACAGCACATTTATGATGGTCAGAACATAGGGTCCAGGAGAAGCAGAGGAAAGAAATGGCCACTGGCCTTGGGGAAGCAGACCTAACTGGATGAAGGTGGGTATTGAGAACTGTTGGGGACTTAAAACCCATCAGCACCATAATCCTACTCTTTCCTGGTCTCCTGCCCACCACCTTTGCAACCAGCATTCCTCTTACGGTGCAGACTGACCCTGGTGCAGATTTATGATTTCTACCTCTAGCTCAGCACTCAGAATGACTTTCTTCTCTTTTTAAAATCTTTCTCCAACCTGTTTTTTATGAGCTGCATTTTTTATTATCTGTAGTAAGTATTCGAAACAGAAACAACTTTTCTCAGGAGCCTCAGCTCTCATGACCCCCTCATTTTAAAGTAATGACTCATTGCCCTTGTCCTTTTCCGAGGAAATAGATAGTATCTGGCATATGCTCCCTCAGCGTGCCTCCCCTTCACATCCAGACTTCTCTTCACCTTCAGCCATCCTTACAGTCTTTCTTTATGCCTCAGAGCAAAGTGTGTGTTCACTGTTCTCAGCTCCGACTCCTCCTCCACTGCTCTTGAGCTTGCCGCATGCTCTGGGACCTTCCTCTGTTGATCATTTGCTGTTTTATTTCTTCCTTATTTTAGGCTTTTTCCTTTCAGCTCATAAACATTCATAAGTCTCTCCTACCCTTGAAACTCCATTCTTTGAATTTTCTCCACGCCCCGGCCCCCCGCGCCAAGATGTCCTGTGTTTCTCCTTATTTAAACAAGGAAGGTGATCTGAATATTTAGAAAGATAATTTGGCTGAGAGACAGAGGAGGAAGTCAGGGAAGGTAGAAAGTTGAGGAGAGGTTCAGTTAGGATGGTGTTGAGTTAGAACGGTGACCATGGGGAGGAGCAGACAAGTTTGAGAGGTATGGAGGACGTAGAATTGACCTGACTTTGAATGGATATGAGATACGAGGGAGAGGGAGAAATCCCTGATGACTCCCGTGAATTGAGGGAGTGAATACAGAAAGAGGAGTAAGTTCGCTGGGGGAAAACAATGTATTCCTTTTTAGACGTGTCAAAGTGAACTGCTCTTGGGGCATCCAGTTGGTGAAATTGAGTAGGCAGTTAGAAATATGGGAAGTGTGGTCTATGGCTCAAGAAAAATGCTTGTTCTTTAGAAACAACTTTGGTAGTCAGAGGCATATTGCTATATCTTGAGTTATAGTGTTGGATGAGATCCCTTACAGGTGCAATAAGAAGAGGAAATCCTCGGGGAATTATGGAGCAGGTAGAATAAGAGGAAGCAATGAAGGAGACGAGAACAAGAGAAATAGCTAGAGGCATACGTGTGTGTGAGGTGTGTAATTTTTGTTTTGTTTTGCTTTTTAGCTCTTTGAAGACAAGGATAATTGCATCTCCCGCTTTTATGCGAAATGTGCCAAAATTGTGTAGACTCCATCAATATCTAATACATGCCATTATTGATAGAGCCTATTGAAAATGGAGTCAGCACTTTCATGAGAGCTTCCTTTGCCTTACGTCACATATTGCTGGGGTTTCTGGAAGAAATGAATTTGTCAATCTGATAGTTTGGAAAGGTAACATTCAACAGGAGACACTCAGAAAAGTTGGGTGACCCGTGTGCTTAGGGGTTGACAGTTACTGCAGCAGCACGGGATATTATTTTCAATAGCAACTCATTTGTCGATGTAGGTGACACTGATGGCTGTCTTGTGTTAGAGAGACATCATTGGTAACTTCACGCCAATAGTTTTGCCACCCAAGTGGAAGTTCTCAAATCTGAACATTTTCTTGTTTTTATCTCCTTGATGTTCAATCACATTTACATTCCGTTGCAACACTCTAGTCATGAGTCAGAATGGAAAGCTGTTCAAAAGTAGATTATATCCTGGGGCACCTGGGTGGCTCAGTGGGTTAAGCCGCTGCCTTCGGCTCAGGTCATGATCTCAGGGTCCTGGGATCGAGTCCCACATCGGGCTCTCTACTCAACAGAGAGCCTGCTTCCCTCTCTCTCTCTGCCTGCCTCTCTGCCTACTTGTGATCTCTTTCTGTCAAGTAAATAAATAAAATCTTTAAAAAAAAAAAAAAAGTAGATTATATCCTTATGTTTCTGCAAAAAATCTTGGGATTGGGGGTAGAAATTGACAGCAACCCAAGAATTCATCCGAAGCCACTAACAACTTACTGGCCTCGTTTTAGCTGGGGCCCACTCAGGGTCTCCATGGAGGTGGGGGAGGTGGCGGGCAGTGTCACAGGATCGATATAAAAGGGACCCCTGGAGGTGTGCAAAGAAAGTCTTAAAGCTTCTATTTATAGATTATTTGTCTCCCCCTTAAGAAACAGCTGTCTATTTTTGTGTGTGTTTTCTAATGTTCCCTAGAGATCGGTACATTGGTCCATGTCTGTAAGTAACTAAATTATATTGATACAAATCTAGAGGAGGCATGTTCAAATGTCTTTAAATTGTGTTTGTTTGATTGGGAATACTCTCTGGAGACCTAAAGTCTAAGTCCTAGACACTGTTTGAGCATCGTGAGTCAATCAGGAACATTTGGAAGTTTCTTACCAAAATTCTGTCAATAATTTTAGCTTCTCTCCAAGTCCAAAGTGTTTCATTTGCAAATGCAGATGAGTGTTCCTTTTCCACAGCATGGATTTTAATGGAGAGCATTCAAACGCAAGTTCAAATGCATCCATTGCCCTCTCTGGGAACACGCCACAGTCTCTCATGAACTATCTAGTGCCTCTGCACACACACGGTGTGCTCTTTACAGCCCTCATTTAGTCACAGACAGTTTAAGCTGTTAAATAGTATCTTACTTTAAAAGGTAGGCTGATGGCGTTTCTATCTTCTGGTACATCTGGTAAGTTAATAAATACAGTCTTTGCGAGTATCCTGCAGGGACCTGTTTTTACACGCATACAGGGACGTTTATGCAGAAATCAAAGGCCATGAATCAGAAGAACACAACTCTTGTTTCCAGTGTACTGGAGGCTTAAAAAAATTGGCTTTGAAAAATTGAAAGTAGTGTGGTTTGTTTTTATTGTGGAACCGATCAGGAAGAACAATTTACAGTCATTGCCATTCTTCACAGCTGAATGGAGTAGAGGAGCCTGCCTCGTGAAATGGAGCAGCTGCACCCGTTTTCTCCGGGCTCACAAAAACATTTGCTTTTTCATCGAGAACTTTGGATGGTGGGGTACAGTTTGTTTTCATGATGGAAGTGGTCAGTTGTGCCTTACCAGACAGCTGTAGTGTAATTAAGAAAAACTGTGTGAAAGTGGATTAAATATAACAGAAGAAGCCTTTTTTTTTTTTTTCTAAGGGGGGTGGTCACCTTAAATTTATTCATTTTTCTTTAATGCTTAAAAAGCAGAAATACCACTAATTCTGGTCTATAAGATTTTACTATTTCATAGTATCATTAGGAAATAGAAGATTACTGCAGAAAAAAATATTTGCTTTTGGGACAAATGCAAACTAAAAAGTAGGAGTTTTAAGATGAGTTAGCTTGTGAGAGAACTGCTTTCAAAACAATGTTTAAAAGAAGGAGCTGCACACTTATGTTTATGTTGACTTTAATGAATTCTAAAAGTTAGTGATTTCTTTTGTAGAGAAGGGTTGTTTTGAGGCTACTTTTTAGATTCACTTTGGCTCCAAGTTGAATGTTAGGAGAATTATCTGTTTTTGATGACCAGAAGCTATGAGAAATGAAAATCACATTTTTCTTGGTAAATTTTTAAATGAATTGGTCAAATAATAATGAAGTAATCTGGTGAAGTGTTGATTTGTTGTAGTTAAATGTGGAACATTAGGCTGTCAATGGGCTTTGAAAAGCATACATTTATTTTATGCAGCAGACTTTGAAATAAGAATAGAAATGCCTTAATTTGCATCATAGTCTACAGTGGGAAAGTAACTGTTACAAGGTCAGAGGAAGCTGAATTTAAAAAAATATATTATTGTGCTCACAGATAACCAAGATGCGTACCAGGCGTTCATTGTTTTTATACTGATTGCCTAACATGTTGAAAAACCAGATACTCACCCTAGGCAAAATAAAAGATTCAGGTTTGCTTTAAGAGTTTATCCTATACTAAAGATTTTGTAGGAAAGACTCTTGGATTTTATTTCAGTTAGGGAATCTGGAAAGCTGGAGGAAGGGAGGGAGGGGGCAGAGAGTTACAGCCCAAAAGCTCTACTGTTTCCAGTATCCTTATTTCCTTATCCTGGGAGTTTTCATAGGAGGAGGACTCTACAATGGGTATTTTCGAGAAGAATCCCAACCGTCACTTCCCCACTCTCTGGTGGCCCGTTCTCTCCCAATTCTTTGTGTCTTCCCTCATCAGAAGTCCTAAGAAGACTCTAAGAATCAAGCCCGACTTTATTTTTAAATTGCAAACCATGGCTGCAATCTGATAGTTGGTTTTTTGGTTTGCAAACCGAGCCTTCACGTTTACGAAACTCTTCTTCAGACTCCAGTATCTGCAGAGTCCAGGCAAAGTTACTTCAGGAAGGTGAACAAAGGAGAGTGTAGGGCAGACTGGAAAGGTAGACTAGCAGTTAAGAAACTGAGGGTAGGTTTTCAAGTAAGCATGGCAATGAAGAACAGTGAAGATAACAGTGTGGTTTAATGAAGAAATTACTGGGAATTCTAATCACTGGAATTAAAATCAAAAGATTTGGATTCAAGTCCCAGCTAGCCTAGCTTTGGGGGAAGTCATTCTCTCGGGTTCTGTTTCTTCTTGTACCCGGTGGAACTGCGTTCGTTACCTCTTCTACACACCAAACAAGTTGTGAGTCTTCAGAAAGAAAAGGGGAGAGAAAGACAGTTGTGGGCCAGTGCAATCCAATAGTGTAGTTATGGGACCAGTTGAGCCATCTGTATCTTTTCTGGAGGGGTGAAAGTGGGGAAGAATTCTTGGCAGCAAGGAAAGAGAACATAGCAAACATTAAATCTGGCTAAAATCGATTCTCTGAGTGTTCTCAGAGCTCTTTGAGAATCTTGTTATTTATCTCTGTTTGCTCCCCAACCCACCACTTCCCTCATAACACCAATTCTAAACCCTTTCACCCTCCCTAAGTCCCAGCCCAGCCCCTCCTTCCTTAGTCTTGGTACACAGACCCCTCCCTTCCTTTGCAGGGGTAACCCTTCCCCACCTACCATCTGGAAGTGTTTCTCTTCATCCATTCCCTTCTCATTTTCTGTCTCATCCTCGCAAAAGGTAAACGGTGTTCTTGACGCCTTCTCATCCTACCTCATCTCAAACTTTGCTTCACCAGTTATCTCCTTTCTTCCTCTTGTTCTTTTCATCTCTCCCTTCCTGGTTCTTCTCCATAGTCAAGTGACTCTGAGTTCAGTGTCCTATATGGTTGGTTGGTTTTCACTTCATTTCATTTCATTTCACTGAAATTTTTAAGAGTGATTTGAGTACTTCCTCTCATTCTTCATCCATGCTTTCTTTAGATCCATTTCAATCTGATTACTGTATATTTCATAATGAGACTCATGTCTTGGAAGGCACCAGTGATCTCATGGTCAAATCCAGTAACCATTACTCCGTTTGCTTCCATTGGTCTTCATGCAGAGTTCCACATGGACTTCTGTGGCCTCCCCTCTCCTAATTACAGACCTCTCCCTCTCTGGCTTCTGTGTGTCAGTATATTCCTTGTTCTCCTCACTGACTGCACTTCTCTTTTCCTTGGCCTCTAAGGGTAGATGTTCCCTAGAATGCTGTACAGAGCTCACATAATATAGAAACATTCATTCAAATTGGGTAGAGGACCTAAATATAAAATCTAAATCTATAAAACTGATAACAACATAGGGGAAAATCTTTGTGATCTTGGACAAAGATTTTTTTAAGAGCCAACACAAAAAGCATGATCCATAAAAGAAAAGAGTTGATGAATTGGATCTCATCAAAATAAACATTCTGCTTTAGAGAGGTATTGTTAAGAAGATGAAAAACTCAGATTGGGAGAAAATATTTACAAAACACTTTTCTGATAAAAGACTTGTATCCAGAACATAAAGAACTTTGAAAACTGCGTAATAAGAAACAAAGAGCCTCGTTTAAAAAAAAAAAAAAAAGTGGGGTGGACAGATATGTGAACAGATACTTGATCAAAGAAGATATATGGATGGCAAATAAGCACATGAAAAGATACCCAGCATCATTAGTTATTGGGGAAATGTAAATTAAAAAGCCACGGTGAGATACCACTATACCCACTGGAATGACTAAAATCGCAATTATTGACCATACCAAATGTTAGGAAGATGTGGAGAAATTGGAACTTGCAAATAGTATTACTGGTAGGAATGTGAAATGGTGCAGCCATTCCATTCCTAGGTTTTTACTGAAGAGAAATGAAAGAGTATGCTGTAGGGCTCCCTTTATATAAAAATCTAGAAAACCTGGTGATGGAAAGTAGAGTAGTTGCTTGGGGATGGGAGCATGGTGTAGAAGGAATGGATTGCAAAGGAGCATGAGGAAATTTGGGGGAGTCATGGATATATTCATTATGTTGATTGTGATGATGCTTTCACAAATGTATACATATGTCAAAACTGATCAAATTTGACACTTGAAAATGCGCAGTCTGTTATACATTAATTATACCACAATAAAACTATAAAAAATTCATAGAACTACACACTGAAAAGGATGAATATTACATGTAAATTATCCCTCAATAACCCTGACTTGAAAAAAAAAAAGCATATGAGAAAATGAAATATGGGGATTGAGGTTGCAAAAATAATTAAAAGCCAATCTGAAAAGATTACAGACCATATGATTCCATTTAGGTAATAGTCTCCAATGACAAAGTTATAGAGATGGAGAACAGATTGGTGGTTGGTTGCCAGGGTTTAGGGATGGTAACCATGGGGGAAAACAAGGTGAAGATTACATGGGAATTTTCAATACTATTTATGTAACTGTATAATATACAACTAATAAATCTATAATTATATCAAAATAAAAAGTTTTTTTTAACAAACCCATTAGGTATTTTTGTGTTCTCTGATGGGAAGCCATCAGTGTTTTTATATGTTAACTCTTTAGTAATGTTTATCACACAAACTTTAGAAACTGATTTTATTGAGATGATTACAACTTAATGTTGCATTGTTATAGATTGAAAACACATCAAGAATCGTTTTCCAATTGCTCGTTCCCCATCTGAACACCGAATACCTTAACTTTTTTTTTTTAATATTTTATTTATTTGACAGAGAGAAATCACAACTAGGCAGAGAGAGAGGAGGAAGCAGGCTCCCTGCAGAGCAGAGAGCCCGATGTGGGGCTCCATCCCAGGACCCTGGAATCATGACCTGAGCCGAAGGCAGAGGCTTTAACCCACTGAGCCACCCAGGCACCCCTACCTTAACTTTTTTCTCTGAGATTCTTACTTAAATTTTTCTAACTAGATAATACATACAAATGGTTCAAAATACGTAACAAAGGAAGCAATGAAAAGTCATCTCCCAAAGTTTTCTTCTACTTCACAGTTCACACTTCCTCAGAAGTAAACAAGTATTAATTTCTTGTGTATTCCTCCAGAGTTTCTTCATATGTATATAAGCAAATGCAAAATTATATTTTTTATGCTCCTCCGTGCTTTTTAAAAATTTTATTTATTTATTTGTCAGAGAAAGCGTACAAGCAGGGGGAGCAGCAGGTAGAGGGAGAACCAGACTACCCACTCAGCAAGGATCCCAGTGTGGAACTTGATCCCAGGACCCAGGAATCATGACCCGAACTGAAGGCAGATACTTAACCAACTGAGCCACCCAAGCATCCCTCTCCTCCCTGTTATTATTGAAAAGATAGTTTATTATATTGAATATTTTACATATTTCACTTAACAGTGTATCTTAAATTTTGAAGGTGATATGCAGAGCCGCTAAATTCTTTTTGACTGTTGCATAATATTCCATTATGTATTTAAATACATATATTCTATACATACATTTAGAGACAGTTACATAATACACACACACACACACACACACCTGTGTTCATGCACACATACACACATATACATAATACTTATATACTAGGTTATTTCCAGACTTCCACTTTTGTAAACAGTACTGTAGGGAATATCCTTATATGTATGTCATTTCTTACTTGAACAAATATATGTGAATACATGAAATTGCCCATACTGACTTTTTTAATCTAGAAAATATTTTATGCAGTTGAGCCTAATATGTGGAATAAGTTTCCAGATGTGTAATTATTGGAGACAAAATGTTTAGTGTCCTTCGGATTTTCTGCTTCACTACCAGATGTATATGATAACTTGGATGCCTAAAAATGGAGTGGAGACCCACTGCATCAGTGTTCTTTTCCACAGAGCTGAGGGTGAAATGCCCATGTGCACACACAGGGGTATTTCCCAAAGCCCGGTGACTTCATTCAGAGGCAGGTCTCACTCTCCCCCTGACCCAGTTTTGTCAGGCTTCCTTGCCTGTTTATGAAAGCCTTTGGTTTCTCCTTATTCACAGACCTAGACTAGAGCTCTAAGCCCTTTGTCTTTCCCCAGGGGGTATTGCCCAAAATACCTTCTTTTTTTTTTTTTTTTTAAAGATTTTATTTATTTATTTGACGGAGAGAGAGATCACAAGCAGGCAGAGAGGCAGGCAGAGAGAGAGGAGGAAGCAGGCTCCCTGTGGAGCAGAAAGCCTGATGCAGGGCTCGATCCCAGGACCCTGAGATCATGACCTGAGCCGAAGGCAGCGGCTTAATCCACTGAGCCACCCAGGCGCCCCCCAAAATACCTTCTTATCTGCTATCAGTGTGTTATCCCGCCTTGGTTCTCCCAATTAATTCAACCTTAGTATTACATTAGGTCTTATGTGTTAAATCAGATTCTCTGAAAAAGGCTGACTTGTTTGTACACCAGACATGTAGATGGAATGTACCCTTCTCCATAATGAGCCAATGGACTAGAGTCTTGGCTTCTCCAACACTGGTTGTGTATATGGGTTTGTAGGTGAGAGAGAGAGAGAAAAAAGAAAATATGGCAAAATTTAACAGTTGGTTAATAAAGGTGAAGGGTGAAAGGGAAACATTACTGAGGCCCCAGGGCCTTGAGGGTTGGGCAGGATGCCACCCTGTGGGCAAAGGATCAGATTTTCTATGGATTTAACATGTTTTAAAATAAAAAGTTGAGAGAAAGCGTATTCGCTCCTGAAATTATTTACCTTGTAATTAGTTGGTCTTCATCACCCATTATGTTCTTAGTTTTTGTTTTGCTATTTCTAGATCTGAAGACCTCTTAAGAACTCTGCCCCCAGATTTAAAAAAAATGATGATAGCAATTTATAATTATTGAGGGTTTCCTCTGATGTTGGGCATTTTATGTGGATGATCTCATTTAAGCCTCTTATCAACCTGTTATTGTCTTTATCATTTCTCAGATGAGGCCACTCACACACAGTGAGGGTAAATAACTTGCCCCAAATCACACAGCAAACATGCGGTAGAAATGCTACTTGCTGCCCAACCTGCTGTCACTGTGCTTGACCTGGTCTTTATTTTGGCGTGAAGTATTTGAAGAGATAGATTATCATCTGGCTAAAGCTCTTAGAGCAATCTCCTGGTCCAGATAATGGGATCATCTGAAGGCTTCATGAAGGATGCAAGTGGTTATACCTGGAGTGGAAAATGGACAAGCTTCTTGACAGGTTAAATTTGCAAAACTCTAGGGAAAAGGACCTGTTCTATGTGCATACAGCAGCCTTTTTTACCCCTTTTTTTGAGTTTGCTTCTGTTGTGCATACTCACCAGTCTGCTAAGAGGCGTCATTGGCTCTTTTTTGGTATATTTCCTGTACGTTTTTTTCTCTGTTGACTCCTTTCCATCAGAATTTAAACAGGTTTCCCCTTTACTCCACACACCCTCGGGCCAACCACCATCTCTTCTCCAAACCAAGCTTTCCTAATAAATGATACCACTGCGGTCTTTTTCTGTTTTCCACCAGCTCCTCTAATCCTCCCCAATCCCTGGCTTATACCCCCAACTGCCGATTTCCTTCTAGCAATTTTTCTGTGCTATTCTTTACTTCACAAAACTGAGACTACATTTCATGCACAGTTTTGTGGCATGATTTTCTTCCTGCTTTAATATTGTGGACATTTTTTCATGTCATGAATTTTTAAACCCTTCTTATTGATGAATGGCATACAGAACATAGAGAATGTATACAGAATAGCATACAGGAACAAATTTTAATTTCAATGATTTTTCATATGTCATTACCATCTAGATCAAGAAATAGAAATTACAGAATCCTAGACTATCCCCCCAACCCACCACCACTTTCTGTCATTTTACCCAACTCTCCAAAGGTATCCTGACTTCTTGAAGCATAGATTGTTTTATGTGTATGAAATGCATGTAAATGCAGTCCTACGTTGTATACATTTTGCGTCTTGCTCATTTCATTAAATGATTGTGAAATTCACCCACATTATATGCAGGTGTAGTTGATTATTCTTTGTTTTATAATATTCTATTGTGTGAACACATGAATATGTTTTCAAACATAACATTGATGGGTATATATTATTCCATTGTATAGATATGCCATAATTTATTAATTCTACTATTTTTGCCAGGTTTTTGCTATGATAAATAACCCTATAATGAACATCTCTATGTATAAATACTTAAACTAATGTCTGACCACCCCCTTAGAACATATTCTAGAAGTGCATTTACTAAGAGGATATAAGCTCTTTTAAAGTTCTTAATACATATTGTTAGATTGCTTTCTGAAAAGATTACACCAGTTTACTTTTCTGTTAACAAATCACCTGGCACATAGGTATTCAGTAAAATGTCATTGATGTGAGCTCAATGTACTGAAAGTTCTTTTATATCTTAGGATCCACTTCTGAGTTTTATGTGTCAATGATCTTTTCAGTTCATTATTGTTTCAATTAATTTAGCACAAATATTCTCCCTAATTCTTTTTTTTTTTAATCGCCTGATTGTTCTTATGTTTTAAATTTTACTGGTATAGCTTTAAAATATATTGGCCAACTTCAGGAGGAAAAAAATGAGGATTTCATTGGAATTGCCTTACTGGTATTTCTCTAAATTTATGTGGCAAGAACTGACATATGTATATAATCCCACCCACGGATGATTCCCCATTCAAGTATTTTCATTGCTCCTTCGCAAAGCTCTTATTTTCATGCTCCTTTGCAAAGTTTTATAAGTTTATTCACCTAGGACCTGGTTTTCAAAAAATTTTATTTCCACACATTTTATATTTTGCGCTATTATGAATTGGATAATTCCATTATATTTTATAATTAGTTATTTGAAAGCTATGGAGTTTTATATATTTATTTTGTATTTATCCTCCTGACTGAGCTCTTAGTAATGCTAACAGTTTTTGTTTGGATTTGGTACCATTCATGCTTTGGGGTTTGTGACCATTTAGTTTCTAAATTGGTATGAGGATAAATAGAAAAAAGTAACCTCAAAAACTATTTTTAAATAGAGTTGTAGAATTCTGAAGATTTGCAAAACCCCATTTTTTTTCATGCATTGAGGTATTCTTCCTGCCAAATCCAAACCATTTTCTCTAGCCTTATATTTTGAATGAAGAAGTCACACTTTAGTTAAACATAAAATTAATGAGATTTTTAAATGTGAAAACATCTGTCATTATGTTAGGTAAATTACTCCCATAATGAAAACCACATCATTTACTGTTTGTGTTATGCTAAATTTACTTTTTTCCATTCTCTTATTTAAAAAAAGATTTATTTATTTATTAGAGAGAGAAAGTACAAGTGGAGGGAGGAGCAGAGGGAGAGGGAGAGAATCTCAAGCAGACTCCCTGCTGAGCACGGAGCCCAACACGGGGCTGCATCTCACAACCCCGAGATCTTGAACTGAGCTGAAATCAAGAGTCAGATGCTTAACCGACTGTGCCACTAGGCACCCTCTCTCATTTTTTAAACTTCCATTTTCCTTTCTTTTCTTATCTTATCCATGTTCTCTATTTTGCTTCTCTATTTCTTTTTAGGATTATAGTAGTTTGGGAAGAAATTTTTTAATACTATCAGGAAAAAAAAAATCTTCAAAGTAAGGGAAAAACTAGAAATCTTTCAGTTCCTCTGATTTTTCTCCCCGTATTCACCTATACTTTTCTGTTCTGGATATTTCTCATGATTTTCTGTCTCCTTATACACTATTTGTCTGAATGCTTTACACGTATGTACATGTGAGATATATGTGTTTGTGTCACCTGTTTTTTGTATCACCTCAGAGGTAAGAAAATATGTCTAGGTCACATATATACATGTTATTGCATATATAATAATAAATTTTTCTTAGTTTAAACAGTTCTAAGTTTTTTTAACTTATAAATTTAACTTGTAAATTTGTTGTCTTATTACTTATTTTACTCGTTTTAAGTTGTGAGGTTTTTTGGTGGGTTTGTTTTTTGTTTTGTTTTTCTTTTTTGTTTATTTTTGTTTTGTTTTGCTTAATCTTAATAGTTTTAAGTACACAGAAACTTGAACCACAAATGTAATCAGAAAATAATACTTTAATCCAAGTTAATCCACATTGTTGACCTTCTGTGCCTACATCAGCAACAATAGCAGAATGTCTGGTACATAATCTCTTGTGTGGACACCCACATGCACAGGCCAAGTCTGATCTAGAAATGAGAATGAGATCCTCTTTTGAGATGGTAGTTTTGCTGGTTTTTAAGAAAATACTATCAAGGATCTCATTTAATCCTCATAAGAGACAGGGTGGTTGTATGGTCTTATCTCATTTGTAAAGTGAAACTAGGTCAGACCAACTACAGATAGTTGTAGCATGCTCTAAGTGGTCGGTTAGGCCACAGTGGGGGTTACTAAAATACGTATTTCCTGTGTCAAAATAAAAAGAATTCACGATCTCTATAAAGGCAGTAGAATTAGAGTATGAGAACTTAAGAATCCTGTCTTATGTAGAATAGAAATTTTATTTTTCAAAAGGCAGATGTTTCTGTAGGTCTTTACTGAGCTTTGAGGCTGGGAGGAGAGAAGGAATGGGCCACAAGGACTCCACCTTCCCCATCTCCCTTATAAAACGGGCTCAGGGGCAGGAACAGAGGACAGCAGTCAAGATTAGCTCAAAGGAAGGGGTGCCTCGGTGGCTCAGTGGGTTAAGCCTCTGCCTTTGGCCCAGGTCATGATCTCAGGGTCCTGGGATCAAGTCCTGCACCCGGCTCTCTGCCCAGCAGGAAGCCTGCTTCCCCCCCACCCCCCTGCCTACTTGTGATCTCTGTCAAATAGATAAATAAAATCTTAAAAAAAAAAAAAAAGATTAGCTCAAAGGTTGCTTCCGTGACTTAGCTACCAGGAGGTTTAAGAAAATGATCTCTTAGAAACTTTAGAGGTAAAGTGATGTGCTTTCATTAGAGAGATGTAAAACTGGTTCCAAGTCCTTAAGAGAAAATGGAAATGAAACATAAGAGCCAAAAATAATTACACCAACCACATAGTTAAAAACCAACACAAAACTGCTTCAACAGGCACCTTGTTCCATGTGGCATTTGGTTTGTTTTGCACAATGTCATAAAAGTACACAGTCAGTGTACTTCCGGTTAAGCAAAGTGAAACCAGAAATAGACTCTGTGCTCCATCTACTCTAATTCAATACACACAAAAAGGCAAAATAAATTTAAAATGATAAACGGATCCAGGTTGCCTATGATGGTATGCCATTTTGAAGGTGGATATTGTTCAGGGAGAAAATTCAGAATAAATGGTTTCCTTTTGTGATTATGTTAAGAGAGAACATGGGTCTTAAATCCATACAGAGTCTCATTTGAATACAGGCTCTATCGCTTAGGCATTTTTTGATGCTGGAAACTTTACCTCTCTTTCTCATGATTTTCTTTACCTGCTAAATAAGCAAAAGTATTCCTTCAGAAAGTTGTTGGAAAGACATTATCCCCTTTCATGAAGTTGTCACAATTTCCATGCAAAGTAGGGAAAAAAAGGCTTAAAATCTTTTAAGGAAGAGCGCCATAAAAGAAAACATACAAGACCAGCCTGGTTCCATGTTATTGAATCATCTGATTATATTTTTCAGTTAATTTCTGCCCCCCGCCCCAGAAAGAGGTTGTTCAATGATCTGAACTGTGTTAGAGTTTTTGTTGCATATGAAACATCCCTGGGTGGTTGTGCATACCACTTGGCTGTGCCGTCATTTACAAGCGAAAATGGTAAAAAGGTACAGAGAGTAAGGATTAGTTCTGTTTCTGCTGGTGGGTTAACGGAGCCACCGAGATCCCTATCTCCACCTTGACCTAGATCTCTGTCTCTTGCCTATCTTTATATTCTATCTATGTATTCTAACCTTCCTAATTATTCACTTCATTTATTTTCTGTTTCTTTTGAAATAATTTTGAACTTGGAGAAAAGCTGCAAAACAGCTTTTTGTCTTATCATTTGAGAGTAAATTAGCAACGTGATGTGTCATCACTTCTAAATACCTTCGCGTGTAGCTGCTAAAAGCAGGGGTAGCTCCTACATTAGTCATCAAAATCAAGAAATTAGCCATCAGAGCCATAGATCCCTATTTATATTTTGTTCAGATTATGTACTTTGTAGCAGAAGGATCCTGTTCAGAATTGCATATTGTCCTGTCTGTTTAGTTTCCTTTAGTCTGAAATAGTTCCTCCGTCTGTCCTGGACTTTTCAATATCTAGATATTTTTGAAGACTACAGACAAGTATGTTTGACAGATATCTCTCAGTTTGGGTTTGTCTGCTATATGTCCCTGAAATTAGATTTAGGTGGTGTATTTTTATTAGGAATATCACAGAAGCTGCATTTTCTTCTCATTGCATCTGATATGGGAGTACATAATTTCTATTTGTTACATTACTTCAGATTGTTAACTGTGATCACTTACTTAAAACCACGTCTACCAGATTTCTCTACTATAAAATTACTCATTCTCTCTTTATGATCAGTATGTGGCGGATGGTGGTTTTGGACTATGTAAAATTTTGTTTTTTATCAATCACCCACCAACTAGTTTTAGCATCTATCTATGCTTTCATGGCTGAATTAATTATTACTCTGATAGTTGCCAAATGGTGATTTTTCTAATTCCTTGGTTCCTTCTGCATTCATCAGTTGACATTCCACTGCAAGAAAAGGCTCCCTTCTTTTCTTTTTTATTTATCCACTCTTTTGTTTATGTCAGCATGGGTGCATGGATATTAAAAATTATTTTATCATTTATGGATATTTTTAATGGACTGTAATCTGTTATTACCATTATTCATTTTGATATTTAAAATGTCCCAGACTTGCCCAGAGGGAGCGCCTTAATTTTTTTTTTTTTCCAAAGATTTTACTTACCTATTTGACAGAGAGAGTGATAGAGGGCCCAAGCAAGGGGAGTGGCAGGCAGAGGGAGAAGCAGGCTCCCCACGGAGCAAGGAGCCTGATGTGGGGCTTGATGTGGGGCTCAATCCCAGGACTCTGGGATCATGACCTGAGAAGAAGGCAGATGCTTAACCAATTGAGCCATCCAGGCACCCTGAGGGGGCCCCTTCAAACCGTCCTCCTCACTCTTGGAGCACTCTCTGGCACAATGAGATAAACCAGGCCCATCTTCACCCTGCTTGTATTCCATTGCCATTGCTGCCACCACCTCCCCCACTTCTTCCCCTTCTTAGTTGGGTCGTGAAGTCCTGCCACTGCCTACTTGTTGGGACTCAATTCCTCAGGAGGGGAGAGAAGGATGAAGAAAGACATGGATGGATGGATGGATGGATAGGTTGATGGATAGCTGGGCCGGTTGACTGACTTAAAAAAAAAAAAAAGTGTTCTGCCTATAGATAATGGGAAATAAAAATACTAGCTCATCAGTCTGATAGGGAAACAGATATTTGGATAATCAGAAATGACAGATATGTCCCAAGTAATTTATTTATTTTAACCTTGGAATGTGTCTTAGTCCCTTCGAACTGCTGTAACAAAATACCAGATTGGGTAGTTTATAAACAACAGAAGTTTACTGGTCAGGATACTAAAGGCTAGAGAGTCCAAGATCAAGGCACCAGCCGGCACCGTCGCTTTCTGGTGAGGGCCCTCTCCCTGGTTCAGAGCAGGTGTCTGCTCGCCCTGTGCTCACATGGTGAAAGGGGCTAGGGACCTCTCTGGGGTCTCTTGTATAAGGCACTAACCCCATTCCTGAGGGCTCTACCATTGTGACCCAAGCACCTCCCGAAGTCCCCACATCCTAGTATCATTATCTTTGGGGGTTAGGATTTCAAACTATGAATTTTGAGGGGACACATTCAGACCACAGAACGTTTCTGCTGTCTACTGATGTTTGTATATGGGTCCATTTACTGTTTTGAGAACTCGGCCTAAACCAACCCAAGTTCTCCAGCTCTTTATCCTGCTCTTATATATGGCCTCCCTGTCTGAGAAACTTCTAAGTCCACTATTTGCTATTATCTTGGAATCAAGCTTAAGAAACCATATTCTTTATGGTTTCCTCTCCAATGTCTTTTGCCCTGTCATGCATAAGTAGACGCATGGCCTATAGACCAGATGGCACTATACAGAGAAGCATTCCATAGTTTCCTCCTCAGGAAGCCTTGGTGGGGAGCTACTTCATGCTTTTCCTCTTCAATTGGGATTGCCCGTGCTCTGGTTTCCAGGACCCGTGCCTCTCATGAGGGCTGATGTCTGGTGAAGAGAGAGAATCTGATAGTCTCAGGAGGGAGGTTTGCTTTTAGTAAGTCTGGAGGCGGATGGGGTAGGTGAGTGGGAGAAGAGAAGGAATTTGATTGAGACAAATTGATTGGAATGAAGCAACTACTCTGGGATGGCTTTGCATAACAGAGCTGGTTGGTTAATATGTTCCCTTTTCTGTCCTAGTCCTTTAAGCCTTAAAGAAAAAAGGGAAGCTCTTTGAGATTGGACCTTTTTTTTTAATGTGTTGCAATTAGGCGCATGTCCAGATGAATATTAATTTCGCTAAACCCTCCCCTAGAAGACTACTGAATTTATTTGAAATCACTGAGTCATGAAGATATAAATATATAGTGAGTATTTAATAAACAAACTCTGATTTCAAGAATATCAGATTTATGAAACTGAGCAATACTGTGGAATTAGGTAGTAATAAATTAGAAATGTAAGTTTAAAGCACATAAACCATATACAGTTTTTGTAACTTTAACATGGCAAATGGTTTTACTGTTTAACTGGTCTTGAAAAAAGTGATTTCTTCTTTACAAACTGAAAGAACGGTAGGTGTTTTTTAACATTACAACTGTTTTGAGAGACATTTTGTGCCACAAATATGTTAGTGTGTATTCTAATGTGATACTATGTTTTTGTTTTAATTTGGGGGAGAATTTTTTTTTTCTTAAAGTATTTTAAAATTTATTAAATACACATCAGTTGGAAAAACTTTAAAAAAAACAGCATTAAGTACAGTAAGATAAATAAAAATATTTTATCAGAATTCTTTTGGCATCCCAGCTACCACTTCCATTTCATGCCATTATCTCAAACTCACTGTAACTACACAGAACCCAGTAAAACCTCTTCTCTGGTTTCAAAGTCACTATTGACTCTCTATCCTTCTTGTTCTACCCTTAACAAACTGCTGGGAAGTGTTTCCAAGTATTTTACAGCTGGTCTACCTCATCCTTCCTTATTGCTGAAGTCCTGTCCAAACTTTACATTAGAGCTGTGCGTATTGATCTTTGCTTAAGCCTTTTGTTCAGCCTCTACCTTTCGCCCAGTTCTCACTGCTATGAATAAATTTCTTTCTTTTTACCAGTCATGGTGCATCCTCTTCAGCTTCCTTTATTTGTTCCATAGTTTCATCAGAAATGTATTTGTCTCAGGCTATCTGCCACTGGCCTTTTGACAGTTCCATGTTAGCCCTGATGCATGGTCAGAAAATAGCCATTATGGGGGGCCTGGGTGGCTCAGTGGGTTAAAATCTGCCTTCAACTCATGGTCTGAGGGTCATGGTCTGAGGGTCCTGGGATCGAGCCCCGCATTGGGCTCTCTGCTCAACAGGGAACCTGCTTCCCCCCAACCCCCACCTGCCTCTCTGCTACTTGTGATCTCTCTCTGTGTCAAATAAATAAATAAAATCTTAAAAAAAAAAAAGAAAAGAAAGAAAAGAAAACAGCCATTATGTAAGGGTCTGCCATGTGCATACTTGGTACCAGCCACTGTACTAGATGCCGCAAATATTGTGGCCAATAAAATAAACACATCACTGCCTTGGTGGAACAGTCTAGTGGGAACAGCAGCTAATTAAACAAGTACAATTAAATGACTGCAACTGTGTGAAGCGCTTTGGAGAAGAAGAACAACACATGGGAGCAGGGAAGGGGCATGGGTTTGGGAGGCTGAAGCTGAGGTGTGAAGACTGAATACATATTAACTGGTTGGGGTCTGGGTTGAGGAACATCTCAGGCACAGAATGGTTCTTGCTCTTCACATTTTCACTTTTTGCGCTGTAATGAAGCAGATTCTCCTACCGTTCAGCCAAGCCCACTCTTCATCGTCATGATGCTTCTTCCGTCTTAAGGGGCCTTTTGGTCTTTTGGTCTTTTGGCCATGCTGGTCTTGTGCTGTCAACCTATTTTGGAGCTCTGGAGGTCCCTGTTCCCAGTTCTTAGACTAGGATCTAGTCTAGGAGCCTGTAGCAGGCTCTTAAAGTCTGATTTGTCCTCTGCCTTCTACCCTGTTACTCTTTTTTCCTTCCATTAACTCCATCAATCACACAAGTGGGATTTTTGTCAAAAAGCATAGGCCAGCAGTGTGCGTGTTAGAGGGGATTTGTTGATATTGAATCCCTTCCCCTAAACACCTGGATTCCATTGTCCGCAACCCCCCTCCTCATCCTAGTGACATCATGATTTAAGGTGTGTGAAAAATGCCTCTTCCCTAAAGGAAGTTGAGGTATTTTGCTTTGGATCATTAAAGGATATGCATATTAACGGTGAAGTTGCGTACTCTATTATCATTTCATGTATTTAGCCAGTGCTTTATAGCTTAGATTTCTTGATTCAAGTTATTCAAAAATTTCCATTTTTATAACCAGCATTTGAGATTTATAGTATATTGATATTTACTATCACTACCACCATGTTGTTTTCTGGTAATGTAAGGACATACAAGCTTGCAGATACATGTCAACAGAAATTACCTTATTGTACTTGTACAGAGTGGCCAAAGTGTGTCTCCTGACATTGGTTCTTATTTTTTTTTTTAAAGCAATGCACTGTAACTGGGCAGCTGGTCAGACTATTTCTTATAGCCCGACTCCTTATGGAACCATAACCAGTTCTGGAGCAGAGGGACCGAAAACACACAATTTCCTTCACATGATTTTTCCTTTTTTCTTTAAATATGTGTATTTATTAAAAGAACAAGAAGATGAAATAAAGACTAATGTATATGAAAACAATTATTATAATGAAACTAAAATAAATTGTAAAATACATTATTAGCCAATAGTAGACCTGTCTTTAGCTTCCACCATTTTATTGTTCTAAAAAGAGGATGATCATCTTATTTTTAAAATGGTTTATATTTGGGAGCCTGGGTGGCTCAGTCAGTTGAGCATCTGACTCTTGATTTCAGCTCAGGTCATGATCTCACGGTCATGAGATGGAGCCCCGCATTAGTCTCCTTTCTCAGAGGGGAGTCTGTTTGACCGTCTGTCTCTCTCTCCATCCCTTCCCCCAGCTTGTGCTCTCTCTTTCTGTCACTCTCTAAAATAAATTAATCTTTTAAAAATGTTTTATAGGGGGGAGGGGGGTATGGAGAGGGTGGTGGTATTATAGACATTGGGGAGGGTATGTGCTATGGTGAGTGCTGTGAAGTGTGTAAGCCTGATGATTCATAGACCTGTACCCCTGGGGCAAATAATACATTAAAAAATTTTTTTATTAATATATAATGTTTTATAACTAATTGTGGTAAAAGAAGCATAAGCCCTGCTTTTCAAAACTCAGAGTCTAGTACCAATTGAACATCTTTCCATTCCCCCCTCCCTCCTGCCCTGGCAGCCTCCATTCTACTTTCTGTCTCTATGAATTTGATTATTCTGGACACCTCATTTAAATGGAATCAAAAAATATTTGTCTTTCTAGGACTGACTTAACTCACTTAGCATAATGTCTCCAAGGTTCACTCATGTTGTAGTATGCATCAGAATTCCCTTTTAAGGCTCAGTGATGTTCCAGTGTTTGCATGTGTCACATTTTGCTGATCTGTTCATCTGTTGATGGACACTTGGGTTGCTTCCACCTTTTGGCTCTTGTGTGTGAATGCTGTTGTTCTAAACATGGACATACAGATATTTCTTCAAGACCCTGCCAACCTTAACACAGAGATAGGGACTCTTAACTATTTAAACAATGTGGGAGGGAAGGAAAGAGGGAGGAAAAGGGGGCAGTCATTCTAAAAATTAGGCAGATGGTAATCTGCCAGCCATGTGAGGTTATCTAAGTCTGCTTCGGTGTTTTTCAAAGTGTTGTTCATGAATCAGCTGCATTAGAATCTCGTGGAATCCTTGCTAAAAGTTTTGAGGTGCTTCACCAGAGTTCACAAGACAGTGTCTTGTGAGACTCAGGAATTTGCACTCCTGGTGATTCTCACACACACTGAAATCTGAGATGTACTGACCCAGTGGCAGGGAAAGGTCTCAGAATTTTCCTCTGTTTCTGCATATGAAGGCTCTGCTCCCCGCCACTTTCAGCCCCTGCCTTCCTTTGGTGCACGATCACCCCAGGCTACCCCATGACACACTTTCTTGCCCTCTCTGTCTATATATTGTAGCCCAACTAAAAGTTTTATAAATGTAACAAAGGATGGCCAGGCCTGAGTTTGCAACCTTAAACTTTGATCTGGGCCCTTTTTTTTTAAATATTTTATTTATTTTATAAGTAGGCAGAGAGGCAGGCAGGCAGAGAGAGAGAGAAATGAGGAAGCAGGCTCTCTGCTGAGCAGAGAGCCCAATGTGGGACTTGATCCCAGGACCCTGACATCATGACCTGAGCCAAAGGCAGAGGCTTTAACCCACTGAGCCACCCTGGTGCCCCTGATCTGGGCCCTTTTTTATTCAAGGTCTTTTCTTCCTCATTATACTAAGTGGCAATTCACTGTTGCTGTCTGTCTGCTTCAGTCTGGGGCCAGTGAACAGGTTAGGACTTCCCTCGGCCTTGTGCTGTCTGGGTTTACCTGAATTCTTAAAGAGACCACTTGTCTTTTTCTTAAGTGAACATTTTAAATATTACACAGTGTATTACAGCCCTCGGGACAGTAATTTTACACATTTCTGCCGTATGACCAAATGAGAAGTGTGACATCTTCAGTAAAACCAACCAGGTTCTTCAGCATTTTGAAACCAAACTCCTTGTCTTGATTCAGTTATCAGATCGCGCCCCCTGTCATATCTGCTGTGTGTGGCTTTGCTTCTGATTGTGATCTGTGATTTGCTGGGGATTCATTTTTTTTTTTTTAAATATCAACTTTTCTTCAAGTAATGTTGATGTGTTTTCAGAAATATTCTCTTCAGATGTCTGGGTGACACAAGAGCGTGTTTAATATTTGACTGCCATTAAAAGTAATACTAATGACATACCTCTCAATCAAAATAAGTTTGTGTGCACCTTTACGCTCTAGCTGCGCTGGACTGCTCACCGTCCTGCACCATGGCGTGTGCTTTCAAGATTCTGCTTGCTCATGTGCTGTTTCCTCTGCTTGGAATGCGCTTCCCCCCTTCCCCTCCATCTGGTGAACTCCTCCTCATCCAAGGCCCAGCTCCATTGTCTCCACCTCTGTGAAGCCTGCCCCTGCATTCTCCAGGCAGAACCAGTCCCTTCTCCCATAATACCTCCCTGGTGCTTTGCCATTGTATTTGTGATTGTTTGTCTGCTTCGACTAGACTGTGAGCTCCATGAGGGCAAGGACTGTCTTTCTTTTCTTTTCTTTTTTTTTTTTTTTGTATAGGTAGTCCAAAGCCTAGCACTTGGTAGGTACTTAGTAAAATGTTTGCTTCATGTTTATTTGAGTTAATATCCACCTCATTCCAGAAGTTTATAGTGGTCATAAATATTGAATAAATTAATATACCATTAAAAAAAAAAGTAATACTAATGACATACTTTAAAAATAATGAAAGGAGCTGTGGGTGGAGTGGAGGCAAAGCTGTGGTAAGGAAGTTTGGTTTTGTCATCACTGGCCACCTTTTTCACAGAGTGCTTTATACAAATTTCTATTCCTTAAGTGATTGGGTACTCCCATAACTTTTAGGTTTTGGCTAATTTCTACAGCCAGTTTTTGTGACTGACTTTTGCTCAGTTGAAATCCCTTCTAAGGGGGCGCCTGGGTGGCTCAGTGGTTTAAGTCTCTGCCTTCGGCTCAGGTCATGATCTCGGGGTCCTGGGATCGAGCCCCGCATCGGGCTCTCTGCTCAGTGGGGAGCCTGTTTCTCCCTCTCTCTCTCTGCCTGCCTCTCTGTCTACTTGTGACCTCTCTCTCTGTCAAATAAATAAATAAATAAGAAATCCCTTCTAGGAAGATGTAAATGACGCAAGGGCGGGGGATAGGATTGTGCTAGTTCACGTGGTGCCCAGCATTATATGTGGTACATAGCAGGTGTTTAACATATATTTCTTGAATGAATGAAACTTAACTTGAAGCTGATTATATTTCATATACTGTGCTCGTTTCTGCTAGAGATTCTCTTTGCAGTTTTCTACTACACTAAACCCCTCCCCTTTTTTTTAATCAATCTAAGAACTCAGTTTCAAGTGCTTGAGAAGCTTCTGTACCTTACATCTCTGATTGGACCAACCGATGCTATGTTTGAAATACCCTTTTGATTTCATGGGATCACTTGTTTTTCTATGTTGAAAACTGCCTGGGCAGAACTCTTGACACCAACCAGTAACTTCACAAGTTTATTCTGTTGGTTGGAAAGGAGACAACACTCCCAATGGTGAGTGATGTGATGTCCATATCTCTCCCACCGAGGCTGCATTATTAGTGATAGATCGATGCCATCATTTTACCCACAAACAGGCAGCACGTTTGAGTCTGTGTTTCAGGATACCAGAAAACCTAGAAGAGTGAGCCTACTCTTTTCTCTTTACAAAGTTTGGCTTCAAGCCATACACACTGAAAATCCTTTTTGTGTCAGCGCTGTTTGTTTTTACAGAGCCTATAGAAGCTGTTGTCCGTGGAGGCTCAGAGCAGCCCTTTACGGAGCTTTCTTTCCCCAGTATTTTGGGATCCAGAGTCAGGAATGGTGAGCCAAACGTACTCTCACAGTATATAAGTTTACTCCGATTTAGGATAGATAGTAACAGAAATCCTTTGAAGAAGATTTGTACAGCGTGATGCAATAGTGTACAAAATTAATTTGGGGGGTCTTTTGTGTTTCTCGTCTTCCAGTCCAAAAGTAAGAATGCCTAGGTTTAAAGTGTTGAAGCTCATAGTGTTAAAGCTGAATGGATGTTTTTGGTTGCTTTAAGATCTTCCAGAAAAGTTATTACCCCTAGCTACAAAGTAACAAGACTCAGACCTAAAGACATCAGTGGACTCCTATGACAAGTTAATTAAGAGCAGGCCAGTAGGACTGATCAGTGGGTCTGACCTCATTTGGATTTGCTGATATTCCTACTTTCCTGAGTAAATGTGTTTTCACTGTTGATGTGCCCCTAAGCTTTTTCTTTTCTTTTTTTAACATATAATGTGTTATTTGTTTCAGGGGTACAGGTCTGTGAATCATCAGTCTTACACAATTCACAGTACTCACCATAGCACACACCTCCTCAATGTCCATCACCCAGCCACCCTATCCCTACCCCACCAACCCTCAGTTTGTTTCCTGAGATTAAGAGTCTCTTATGGTTTGTCTCCCTCCACAGCCCCTAAGATTTTAAAGGAGTAAGCAAGATTTTAGCTGTGCGATTTTAACAGCAGTCAGAAAATTAAAATCTAATATGATGCCTACCTAAAAGTTGTATTTCAATATGTATTAAAGTTAAGATCCACACTAATATAAAAAGTAGATTTTTTTTCATATTTTAACATTCATTTGTAATTCCTTTTTATAAGCCCTTGGTAAGTGTGTATATAGAACGTTCTTCTCCACATCCCTCACCACACTCCCCGCAGTCAAATCAACAGATGTCTATCAAGTAAGTGTTCACCTCATTGTCAGAATGATGCCATTGTGTTAGTTGTAGTCCATCCTTAGTGAATCTGGGTGTAATAATTTTGGGGGTACTAATATAATATAGTCTTGGTGTCATTTTAATTTGCTTTTCTTTCATCCCTAGTCAGCTTGAACCTTCTCCCATTTTTGTTTGCTAACTTCATTCCTCCCTCCATGGCTTAGCTGTTCCTCTTGGCTCATTTTCTCATGGGGTTATAACAATTGTCATCAGAATCCTGACCTGACAGCAGCGGGCTCCTGGGCAGGACATGTCTTCAGCAATTAGTACTTTTGCTTTTTGTCTCTTCTTCCTTTCTTCATTACAGTGGAAAACAGGGAGTAAAATGGATAGCATGGGAAACTGTGGAAGGGAAAACTAATCAGAACTGGAGACCCCAATGTAAAGTGTATTAAGCTGAGTTGGATAACTCAAGTTTTTGATAAGTAATGAGAAGCAGCGTGAGATTATGTAATTATTTGGCATTGTCGGCAGACTTGGACTCCAACAATAGGCCTGCCATTCTTACGTGGATAAAATAAAGCCCATCTCACAACACTGCCAAGAGCACCAAATGAGATGACATGCGAAGGCCTCTCCCGTTCTCTGTCCTTTGGGAGGGTACAGGCAACAACAGCCGGGTGACAAGGGCAGGAGGGCAGATGAAACCAGCACTGAGGATGAAACCTTTATCTTGCCCCAACTCTACCCTCTTCTTCCCCGCTGTTAGCATTTAACATGTTTTCTCATTCAGTCTTCATAGCAGCCTCATTATTCCCATTTCTCTGATGAGGAAATTGAGGCTCTGAGAAGTTAAGTACCTTGCCCAAGGTCATGGATTTGGTAAAAGATTTGGGCCGAGTTCTGTCAGATTCCAGAGCCATTCCCTTGCCACAGTGCCAGGCTGCCTTGTATAATGAGTGTGTGACTAAAGAATGAAAAGGAGTTAATGGACTGGCCATTCCACTGTTTTTTCCACTACTTCACTTGGTGAATGACTAATAAGCAAACACTCCCAGAGGGTATTTGCATTTTAAAAGAGGAGCTCATTAACCCTAATGAATCTCTAATTTGTGGAATATGTGGGGAAGATATTTCTGATCACTAAGGCTTTCTCCTGTGTCTTCAAGGTGCTGGCTCCCCTGTTCTCCTCCATGGATTATCAGCTGTTCTGGAATCAGAATTATGTGTAGAATGCAGTCTCATACTGCTAGTCTGCCCCAAATGCCATTGAGTGAATTGACAGGGAGTTGTGAAAAGATCGCTAAAAGAAAATAAGTGTAGATTAGCACCGTGGAAAATGAATGTTCGAAAGCTGAATAACAAATGGGACAATGTTGAGGGTCTTCTGAAGAATCAAGTAAGAATAATATATTTTATAATCAATTTTAACTTCAGAAACGTTCTATCAGCATTTCTCACAGTGTGTTCATAGACCTCTGGAAGATGTTTAATGAATATCAGGTGAATAAACTGCTCCATAGTAAAATATATTGTGAAAAGGGGTTTTAAAGTTTTTCTTCCTCCCTTCCTTTCTTTCCTTAGAGAGGACAGGGAGGGGCAGAAGGGGAGAGAGAGAGAGAGAGAGACAGAATCCCAAGCAGGCTCCACCAACCATGGAACCCAATGCGGGGCTCGTTCTTACCACCCTGAGATCATGACCTGAGCTAAAATCAAGAGTCTTATGCTTAAGCAACTGACCCACCCACCCAGGCACCCCTAAAGTTTCTTTACTGAAGAATTTCTCAGAGCCTTTCACATGTTTAAGTGAATTGGAAATCAACTGGAAGGAAACACATTCTGCAGATTTTTCTCATACTTTTGACCATAGACATCTTTTTTCCATGTGAACCCCTTAAAAGTAGTGTTTTGTGGACTGCATTCTGAGATATTCAGTTCTACGTACTTCTTCTGTAGGTAAAGGAAATAAAACCGTTTTCTGTATTCACAGCTTTTCATATTTAGGTGGGCTCCAGACCTGTCCATATCAGCCCATTCCCAGTCCAGTTAGACCCTAGGGCCTTCCAATAGTAACACCCCTCTTCTCCAGATAAGATCTAATCAATTAAGGGGGGAAAAAACGACCAAATAGAAACCAGATTCTCATTTTTACTGCCTATTAAGCCGGTGCTGAAGAATGTGACTTCCATCAAGGACCAAATGGGTTTCTGAATCCCAGAATTAGATTGAGCTTCATCTAGTTACAGAAAATGCTGGGCTGGGGCAGGTTTTCCAAGGTAAGAGGAGGTCCCTGTGGAGGGTCAGAGCAGACAGCCACGTGGTCCTCCCATTCTCAAGGGGAAGGGAAGAAGTAGGGACGAAACCACATGTGCAAGGCCCCCTAAATTACAAAGCCATGGATTAGGGAGTAGAGAGAGGCCTGGGGTTAATGTTAGTTAGAACTTCTCCACACTGAAGGAAGCCTAAGGAGTGAGGGCATTCCCTCAACCCCTCTCCTGCCAGAAAGTCTCCTCTGGGTAGCCCCAATAAGCATTGGGGTTCCTTTCCCATCACTGAGGATTTCTCTCCTTTCCTCTATCTCTACTGAGTTCTCATCTTCACCACCATTCCTCTCTGCCCTTGACCCAATTCACCCAGTAGATTAGGATCATAATGATACCCTAATAACCATCCCTTGCTTATTTCCTCAGATAACTCAAATATAATTCAGCTTTTTATCCTAGAAAAGGCAGAATATATATAGTCTCTAGAACAGGGATCAGAAGGGGCACCTGACTGGCTTAGTCAGTAGAGCATGCAACTCTTGATCTCAGAGTCATGAGTTTGAGCCCCACACTGGGTATAGTGATTATTTAGTAAAAAATACATATATATATATATATATATATAATATAAACAAACAAACAGGAATCTGGAAACTACAGCCTGAAACATTCATTGTTCTATGTATTGTTTGACTGTTCTCAGCCGCAAAGGTAGAATTGAGAATTTTGTGACAGAAACTGAAGGGCCCGTGAAGTCTAAAATACTAGCTATCTAGCACTATATTGGAAAAATTTACCAATCCCTACTCATAGAGGACATTTACTTCAGCTCTTTAAGTTCCAAAAGAGCTTCCTTCGTCTGTATATGTAGCCTTTATCATTTACTCTAAATAAAAACTTCATTAAAAAAAAAAAAAACATTTTAAACCAAGAAAATTGCATGGTTGTAATGTAATAGGGGTTGTTGCCTTTTGTGAAATTGTTTCTAGCCTTACAAACTTCTGGAAAAGTATCAAGGGGACTATATTTGCTTTGAAAGATGGGAAGGAAGGACAGAGGCTTGCTCTGGTCAGAAGTATTTGGCATCAGTGGAAAGGGAAGAGAACAGATAATCTGTGGGGCTTATGGAAGAAAAGAGGAGTGCAGAGAAGTTGTGTAGGTCCCGAGAGGGTTGGACCAACACAAGATCGCGCGTTCAGAGCTCCCTTTTGGATCCTCGGGCTCTTTTCACCGTTCTCTAACTCAGACTTGATTCTGCCACCTTAGCCCATATCCTTTGGAACCTTCCACCAGACCAGGGAGTCCCTAGAGATGTCAGAACACTAGGTTGTGCTCCCACTGTGACTCCCTTCTACCTGGGAGACTTGGGGCAAGTCACTGAGTGCCTCTGCCCCTGGGGGTTCTGTTCTCCTTTTTAAACAGCTGATTCGCAAGTGAGAATTTTTCACCTGTCCCGTGTACAGATCAGAGTTAATGATCATTTTGAGAACTAACGTACCTTATTGAAGTACATTTGTCACATGTGCGTTATTGTTGAAGTATCTAACTTCTGTGTGGACTATAGAAAATTGGAGAAAGTAACTGAATGTCTCATGATAAAATAATTCTTCGGTGCGAAGAAAAAAACCTTCAAAAATTATATTTGATTATGACCTGTTCTTTTTTCTTTGTGATTTGTGCAGTTTTCATTTTGTGCCTTTGTTTATAGAGAATAATCTCGCAGATGGCATTTTTCCTTGTAATCAGTTATTGTCCTATCTGAGTCATCGCCAGACATGGCATTTCAGTAAATAGTGATTCTACAATCGCTTCCAGGCAGATGTGTTGTGTGATGTCAGGAACACCAGCTGATAACCTTTCTGGTTATTCAAGCAATAGGGAGAAAAGGAGAAAGCTTCATACAGACACACAGCTTGAAGTCAGAAAATGGAAAAGTAAGCGCTGACTTGGTGTTGAACGATTTTAGCCAAGTACAGTGTGTGTGAGGCTATGGGATAGAGCAATAATCACTTGAGAAGGTAAAACTCTTTAAAGTTTTTTTTTTTTTTAAAGATTTTATTTATTTATTTGACAGAGAGAGATCACAAGTAGGCAGAGAGGCAGGCAGAGAGAGAGGAGGAAGCAGGCTCCCTGCGGAGCAGAGAGCCCGATGCGGGACTCGATCCCAGGACCCTGAGATCATGACCTGAGCCGAAGGCAGCGGCTTAACCCACTGAGCCACCCAGGTGCCCCCGAGAAGGTAAAACTCTTGAGTAAATGACCTTGTATTGTGAGCGTCTGGCAGGTGAGTCGTTAAACACGCTCTGACCTCAGGGTATAGAGACTTGCATTACCTCGGCTCCTTTGGCTGCTCTGGCCTCAGGCCGTTAGCCAAGCCAACCAAACTCCCTGGGCTTCGGTTTTACCAGCTGTAAGCTGGGGGTGATGATCTTGTCCCTCACTTTCAGAGAGAAGAGAGAGTTCTGAAAAGCGGGCTCTCCCAGATATGCCAATAAATGGTCAGTTTAAACGAGCACTTCCAAAACCAGTCAAAATAGTTTGACATGCGAGGTTACAGGAGTAGTTTGGTGTAAATTTTTCACTTGAACAGTTAGTAACTTTATTATCATATAGACCTAACCTAAGAGTTCCTGATGCTGTTACTTTGGTTTGATTTTTTTTTCCTTATAAATAATCATAAACTGCATTTAAAATGTAAGAAGTCATGCCACAATCATGGATCCCTAGAATAAATACACCCTAGTGGTACTCAATATAGTTGCCTTTTAAGTTTAACAAATACGTTTTAGAAGGACATCAACTGTATGCTAAAATGCAGCTTTTATTACATACCATTTAATATTTTAATCTCAGTTTTATGGACTAGAAAGTATAAAGAGAAGTTCGCTTATTTATTCAGCTAGTATTTATTGAACACCTATTATGTGGTAGGTCTTGCCCAATGATAAGAATGTTGTACATAGCTGAGAACAGAGCTTATAAGCCAGAAAATGCACTGATTGATGTGCTTGCATTGTGTTTTTTTAAATTTTTATACTTATTTTAGAGAGCAGGGGAGGGTCAGAGGAAGAGGGGGAGAGAGAATCTTAAGCAGGAACCACACCCGGCCAGAAGCCTGACACAGGGCTCAATCTCATACCCTGAGATCATGCCCCAAGCCAAAAAAGCACGAGTCAGACCCTTAACCAACTGAGCCACCAAGGCACCCCATTAATTCTAAATGATTTTAGAATTTAACAGGTTTAATTCCTTAGAATTTCAACTCTTCCTTGATTATCACAAATGGTATGCTGAACTTCTGTGTTTCATAAAAAAAAAAAGTTAAGCTCAGCCAGGACTTGAATACTTTGTTATCTCCAATCAGGACTTACGGCCTTCCTTATTAACAAATTCCTACCCTTTGGTGTTGGCCAAGTCATCATCCATGAATTTTGTAATCTTCCCTGTTGTGGACATTCCTAAGCTGGCTTAATTTTATGGGAAGTGTAGTTTACAAATTACTAAATCAACCTCTGATTAATTGTTTCTTTACCTACCATGTGTTAATCACAGATCATTAGTAATAGTTAATAAACTAAAATGGGCCATTAATTAATTAAATTATGCTTAAACTTACCTATGTTTGTGCCCGTCCTATGTCCTTGGAACCAGCCTGGTTACCAACTTCATTTAGTGATATAACCCACTCAGGCATCAGTCTTAGGAGTCAAAATATTAACCAAAGGCTAATTTATGAATTTGTTCATTGTTCTCCCCTTCTGTAAAGATTGTTTGACGTTTGGTTAAGTATTACATGCAAATATACATATCTACTCTGGGGCAAATCTACAGACCTACAAACACTTATAATGAGTAAGCCTTGTTTAAAAAAACTAATTTGGAGGAGAGTTATTAATATTATGAAGACTTTTAAATTGAAAATAATTTGCCTTGTCTTAAATCCTAAGCTTTCCTAGTTTACTTGAAATACGACTCGATTTACAAAATAAGAATTTTTTCAGACTAAACCTCTATTAAAGCATCTGGGTTGAGGTTGTGTGTGTGTGTGTGTGTGTGTGTATGTACATATGCTTCCTAGAACCTGTATAAAATGATCATTCTTAGAAATTAACTTACTTTGTAACAAAAAAAATAGTTGTTGCTTTTATAATGTGAAACATACAGGAACAAAGATATTTTAAATAAACAGAAGACAATTTGGCCTCAAGGGTATAGTAAAGGTTTTGTTGTGTTTTTGTTTTTTGCTTCACAGGAGATACAGCAGGTGAGAAAAGAAAGGCAGCAGAAGGTAAAACTTCAGAGGCCGAAGGCAGCCAACCTTTGGAGGTAAGTGAAACTCAGTAAGTCTTTTTAGGATGAAGCTAATAAGTCAGTATGATTATATATTCATCTAAGGATAAATAGTAACTTCCACTCTTGCTTATGTAGACAGATGCCTCGGACAAAGAAAGCAGGTGATCTGCTAAAAGTCAGGCGGCAGTAGAGGGAGTGGTTTCGTCAGGGCTAAGCTTTTACTAATGCTGGAAATGGAAACTTCCAGTTGAAAAAAGAGGAAAAGAGCACTTAAGTTAAAACGTTTCAACTATTTTTAATTGAGTGGCTCTTTTCTAATACATTGGAGTAGATAGATAATATATGAAGCTATAGAGAAGGGCTTGAAAATAACCTATTCAGAGCTGTATTCCTGTTTCCAGCATCAAAGTGTACTCCTTGACATTATTCAGTAGAAGAACTAGAACATTTGTTCTTTTCTGCATGAGAAATGATTTCTTCCTTGTGGGTGCTTCAAGATGTAATTTACATACTTCCACATACTATACAGAAACATACTAACATCATTTAATCACTAAAACAATCATTTTTAAGATTTGGGGGGAACATTAATTATTAGGGTACAAGAGATACCCATGAATTTTGGAACTTTCTCCATGGTGACACACCCCTACTTGTATTTGTCTTGTAGCACAGGGAGGGTTCCGCTGCATACAACTAGAGAGAGGTCAGGGACCTGTCCTATTTTGTTCATCACTGGAGCCCTAAAGCCTAGCGCAGAATAGGCCATTGAAAAGTTTGTTAAATGAATGGATGAATACAGTCACGATCAGTTGAGATGCATCTTATCCAGTCTCATGGTTTTAAGTTCTGTGAAGAGGCTAAGGACTCCCCAAGTACATCTCCATGAGACCTCTCCCCTGACCTCTAGACTGTACCCAACTGCCCACATGCCATTTCACAGACAAGCTTCCAGGCAGTTCAGCCTTTACGCAACCGAAGAAGACTGGTTGATTCCCAGCCCCAACGCCCTGAAGGTTCTCTCTGCTCAGGTTTTCACCATCTCTCTGTAACAGCACCACACCTTCTATACATTGTTCAGAATCAAATTGTATATAGTTGTTTAGCCTCAGGTGTCCCGGCTCCTCTCTTCCTCACATTCCACATAGAGCCTAAACCCTGTCACCGGTTCCTCTACATCTGGAATCTGACCCCCTCTCAGCACCGGCACTGGTAGAACCCTAGACTGAGTCATCACCCTCAGCCCTGTCCTTCTCCCTTCAATCCATTCTCCACACAGGAGACAGAAATATGAATCAGATCACAACACTCCTTGGCTGAAAACCTGCCTGTTGCCCACAGTAACTAGAATAAATACTCTCCCATCTCCTTTGTCCCCACACCCCAAGCCCCAACTCCACCTCCCGTTCTGCCCCTTGGTCATGTTAAGCAACTTCTCACCTCAGCCTTTGCATTTGCTCTCCCTTTGTTACTGGAGGGTCATTCAGGTCTTCTTTCAAATGTCACTTTTCATGACTGCCTTAGCTAAAGTGTTTCTTTCCCCTGGTCACTGTCACATAACCCTGTTTTATTTCTTCCCTCAAGTTTATTCTCAGATGATTCATTTGTTTACTATCTGCCTCCCTGACTAGAACAAAAACAGGCTCTCTGGGCCTAGAAAAGTGTCTGGTACGTGGGAGATGCTCAATAAATACGTGTTAGTGATAATCAGGATTTCCTGTAATGTCACCATCCGTCTGCCAAGTTAAAGACCTCAGCATGTCATTTGGACTCATTCTCCTCAATATTTTTTATCAAGTCTATCAAGTCTTATTGAGTCTACCTCACAAATATCTTCCCAGTCTGGTTCTCATTCTCCAGTTAGGTCTTCATCTGCTCACTAGACTGCTATTAGATGAGCAGTTTCTTTCCCAAATCCTTTTCTGAAAACCAGCAGCAGATTTTGTGATGTCAGGCCCCCCAAATGCCTTGAAACCTGCAGCATAAACCTTAAAACCAAAATGCTGTCCAAACGGCACCTCCTTTGTGAACTCTTTTCCCTGTGCTCCCAGCCAGAGAGAGCCCCAGTGTCCTTGTACTACTTGTGTTGTCTTTATGACTTCACCAAAGTGTGAGTTCCTGGAAGGTGGAGCCTACAGCTTCAAGAGCTAGCTTCAGCCACTAATATCCTGTCAGATGCATGTGGTGTGACAGAGATGCCCTGTCAATAATTCTGGGATGGATAAATGAACAGATAAGCAATCTTCTGCAAATGTGGTCTTGGGAGTCTCTTCATTTAATCCTATTTTTATTTTATTTTATTTTTTATTAACATATAATGTATTATTAGCCCCAGGGGTACAGGTCTGTGAATCATCAGGCTTACACACTTCACAGCACTCACCATAGCACATACCCTCCTCAATGTCCATAACCCCCCCACCCTCTCCCGACCCCCCTCCCCCCAGCAACCCCCAGTTTGTTTTGTGAGATTAAAGAGTCTCTTATGGTTTCTCTCCCTCCCAATGCCATCTTGTTTCATTTTTTTCCTTCCTTACACCCCAGGCCCCCCACGTTGCCTCTCAAATTCTTCATATCAGGGAGATCGTACGATAGTTGTCTTTCTCTGATTGACTTATTTCGCTCAGCTTAATACCCCCTAGTTTCATCCATGTCGTTGCAAATGGCATGATTTCATTTCTTTTGATGGCTGCATAGTATTCCATAGATATATATACCACATCTTCTTTATCCATTCATCTGTTGATGGACATCTAGGTTCTTTCCACAGTTTGGCTATTGTGGACGTTGCTGCTATAAACATTCCGGTGCATGTGCCCCTTCAGATTACTGCATTTGTATCTTTAGGGTAAATACCCAGTAGTGTGCTAATCCCATTTTTCCCCGTCCACTATAAACACATAGTTCTGACCCCTTTACCACTATGAAAAGAAAAAGCTTTCTTATTTCTTAGGGGATACCCATAAAAATCTATTAATTTATATTATTTTTGATACTCCTACTACATTACCAAGGAAAAGTGTAATGATTTCAGTTAGTTTAAAAAAAAAAAGCATGCCTGGGAGGCTTAGTCAGTTAAACATCGGCCTTCTACTCAGGTCATGATCCCAGGGTCCTGGGATTGAGCCCTGCACCAGGCTCCCTGCTCACTAGAGCCTGCTTCTCCCACTTCTGCTGCTGCTGCTCTCTCTCTGTCAATAAATCAGTAAAAATTTTTTTAAAAAGATAGATGTCTGATTTAGAAAGTGTAAATACTGTACCGAGCAGGAAAGATTCCCATGATTTTTTTAGTGGCTATACTAGAAATGTTGAAATATTATTTATAATGAGAATATGCTTGGTAAATTAGCTATAGAAGCAGAAATTCGCAATCTATTCATGGAAAAATTAGAAAGTGCCACAAATCACTGTAATATACGTTCCTTAAACTCCATAACTCCAAAGATAAGTGAGATTTCAGCGAAGGAAGAGGTGTCATTAGGAGGGAGAGTGTAGAGAGGCCTCAGGCAATAGGTGAGCTTCGGACCATAAAAGAATTTGTCTCACCATTACACAATTAATTCCTGTATGATAAATCCCTGTGAAATTCCGTAATGAAATCCTTCAATAAGAACATGAAAAAAAAAATTGGGGGGCAAAGAGAACATTTTAGAAATACACGGGCAAATCATGGTATGAACTGACTTTCCACACAGGAATCTGAATGATAGATGATAAAGTGTTAAGAAATGAATGTGGATTGGCCTATGCCACACTAGTTTTGATGGCGGTTAAAATATTTTAAGTAGCCTGTGATATTTGTCCTTACACTTCATAGCCCAAGTATACTTAAAACATGTGTTCCCTCTCCAAATAGAGCTCTCTCCCAACATCATAGAAATTCTAGCATCTAGACAGAATATAATGTGCAAAAAAGAGAACTGGTTTGGACATCAAATAAGTTCATTTTTACAGAGGGTGGATTACGAGATATCTTTACAGGTTTACAGATGACTATGAAAGGCAGCATATTTATTTGTATTAAGTTATCAGTGGGACTTTTTACTTTGTGAACTGAAAGTAATATGGCATTCATTTCAGAAAAACATAATTTCTCAGTGTACTTGTCTTCTTCAGTCCTCCTCCCTAAATATTTTAGGGTTACTCTCAGTGATGACTTTGAGTGGTTACTACTGTTTCTACCTTGGTGTTCCCTCTCTATTATCCCAGAGCATCCTCACCTCAAATAGGATAACTTAAGGAAATACTGAACCATCTAATCTTCAAATGTGGTTACTCTCACGTTGTGCTTCAGTCAGTTTAAAGAGCCACTGGTAATTTTTAAAAGAATTCATCATGTTTTTAGTGCGTAGAGCATGGGCCCCTCTAAGCCTGTGTTTGGGCTTACTGAAATGAAAGTCATTAGACCCTAGTACCTGGGGAAAGCGTTATAACTTGGAACTAATTCCAATTGGAGGATTATCCATCTCCTTCTGTTCCTTCTTTCTCTCTTGTTGCCTTTCTGGGTGAATTTTGGTCATGAGTCATAATGATGTTGCCGCTACTTACTGCCTTCTGCCAGTCTAGGAGCCTGTTACTTACAGCTCAGGGGAATAAACCCATAGATTCATGGGGGCCCCATTTTGAGTTTTGGCCATTATAACTCCTCTTTTCAAGGAAATAAACATTACAAGTTAGCAGGTAATTAGTCATTATTTTCAAATCATCAGTCATGACAAGTGTTTTGTATTGCGAAAAGTGGAACCATATTAGCAGCTAATTTACTGGTGGGCCTCTTTTTTGGTTTTGTAGGTATATTTCAAGAGCTATGAATATGTAAATTTCAGGTTCTTCAATTATATCCAATTTTGGCAGCTAATAGTAGATTTTAGTAGATACTTTTAGATTGTGTATTGAATTTAAATTTATTTGTACTACAAATTATTTTAAATTTTTTAAATTTTTTAAATATTTAAAAAAAAATAAAAAATTATTTTTAAATTTGCATTTAGTTTCAGTTTCCAAGACTGAGGAATATGTTTATTTAGTTTGCTTACTGGCCTAAAGATAACAAAACACAAAAACAAGCCAATAAAAATCTCCCCACAAAACCACAATTCTATTTATATATTTGTCTTGAGTGACAACTAATTCACATATGCATATGGAGACACATATAAAATAATAACTAACAGATGGTATAGCTGCAAAGTAGGATTTATAAAGATTATTATCAGCTGGTGGTATTGAGATACTACTGTGGTTATGCTGACAGAAGACATAAAAATTATTTATAATAATAAACTGTGACACTAATATCCCCCCCAACTTCTGTTAACCAAAGTAGCTTATTGCATATTTAATATAAATTTCTTAATGACGACCTAAACAAACTTACAGCCAATTTCTGCTAGGAAATTTAATAGACAGCAATTGCCAGACAGTAATTGAGGTAGCAACAACAAAATGCATGCTAAAAATTGTTAAGTGCAGAATACTAGAACCCCTGGAATGTGAAGTAAATATTTGGGGGATTTTGTTCAGCTCATTTCAGGTATATTTCTCAGTGTAGTATACTGGGGTTTTTTTAACTTACGTATTTGAAAATAGATGAATTACCTGTGGAATCCACATTTCAGTAATTTAGGAAACAAAAGATTTTTTGTTTGTTTCTTTTGAAAGGCATGGAGTGCACATATTCATGAAACATGTCCACTTTTCTTCTAATGTGTTTTTGCATTTCCCTTAAGTCTTTTAACAGAGTGGAGGAGCCTTCAGACTCTGTAGGGATTACTTTCCTTGTGTTTATTTCAGATAGTCATTAAAATGGATGAAAATATCCTTGAGCTTTGTGAATTCCATACAATAAAGACTTTGATTACCATTTCTTAGGAGGGGAATAAGATGATCTCAATAAAGACTGTGGTGCAGGGAAAAGGGAACTAGAAGGAGTGATTTTCAAGAAGAGTTTTAAAAATAGCAAACATTCCTCTACCAGGTGTCAGGATTTCGGCTTTAAGAATTTTCTAGTATAACATAGCATCTAAGTTTATTAATTTAAAGTATTGGTGTTATAAAGACGATTATGAAACTTGTTTATTCTCACAAGATAGTCATAGTCCAAATACAGCTATAATGCGTATTGATATTGAAGGCCGTTTAAATTGGTACAACCATTTTTGGAAAGCGTTTTGGCAGTAAATATCAAGAGCCATAAAGACGTTAATATATTTTGACAGTAATTCCACTTCTAGGATTCTATTCTAAGAAAATAATCTTTTCAGTCCCCAAGAAGTTCTACATGCAAAAAAAAAAAAAAAAAAAAAAAAGATGGCAGTTCATTCAAGGGACTATTTTTCCATTTTCCTAAATGCAATTTATGATTAGTTATCAATCAAATATAAAAACTCTTGGTTTCATAATTTCAGTTAAAAATATGAAGTCCAAATTGTATATACCATATTGTTGCTACGTAAAAATTGCACAGAAAAAAGATGATGCGGTCCATAAAAGCATTAAGGATGGTTGCCTTTGGGATGAGAGCCGTGTGGGTTAACTCATTCTTTCCAGTGTTCTTATTTTCCGATTTGTCTGTAATGAGTGTATCTTATATTTTAAATGTTAGTGAGGTCAGTGATGAGGAAATGATGTATTCACTCAAGGGCAGATTTTGCTTAATAGAAGAACTATTTCCTATGGAAGTAAAAACAGTGGAGTGGATTATTGAGGGTGACCCTTAGGAGATATGTTGGGATGTTTCTGCCTTGGCTCATTTAGGTATAAGATCCTTTAATGAGTTGATTACAGAGCACCACATCTGATCACGATTTGTCAAAACATCTGTCCTCTCACCTAGGGGCCTTTCCAGCAGGGAGAAGAGTGAGGTGACTTGGAGGTTATTCTTCACATCTCATTGGAAATCACACGGCCCAAACTTTTCTCATTGATCAACCTGTCAGTGTCATTGGATCAGCTATAAAGTCATATTTCCCCCCCAAAATATGTTGTGGGCTTTCAGTTTAAATGTGTAGTTGTCTAAAAGCCTTGCTTTTTTTCTTTATACTATGATGTTGAGACACTTAGTTGAACTTAATTCATTTCTCCCTTTATAATAATTAGTTGATGAGAATGTAATTTTATCAAATGAGTGTAAGGATCTTTGTTGTTTGTTGCCCCTAATATAAAACCTTTTCAAATTTCTGATTTACTGGGAAATGAAGCACAGTTGGATTATGCCATTTAAATGGTAGATTTAATTCTTTAATGTATTTTTCCTCCTTATACAAGATACCTTTTGAGAAGATTTTATAGAATGCATTTCTCTCATCTTTACTTTCATTTGAATTATTGCACAATATAGTAGGAAGTACATTTGGGGGGACTCCCCTGCTCACCGAATGTATCATCTGGGACCAGTTGCCAAGATTCTCTTCAAGTTCAGTTCTCAGTCAGTGAGATAGGTATAGGTGGGTTAGATGCGGTATCTGAGATTTTTTTTTTCTTGCCAAGAAGTCCTGACTCTTGACCTCTTTGGAAAGTGAATTGGGATTGTGCCACCAAATGCCAACCTTTATATCACTACTGTGATGGTGGTGAGGAGGCAGTGATGGACGGTACGGTGAGGATCTGCTGTGTATTGAAGACTTTAGGCATTGATTAGTCAAGTTTTTATGCTTGTTAAAAAGGAGTGGTCCAGCAGCCTGCAGAAACTACTTCCAACGTCCTTGCTCTTGCTTATAAGGTCTGTCTTGGGCCACTGGTAAAGAACAATTAAAACACTTTACTATTTCTGCAGATCTGTAAACATTTGACTTTTATATTTGACAATCAGACTAGCCTAGGTCGTTGATTACCCAAAACACTAGCAAAATGAATTAATTTGAGGCTTATCAGAGTTTGTAAAGACCTTCTCTGTAACTTCAGATTTGTATGTTTTTGTTCCCACTCCATCTTTGTCCTAATTTCATTTTCACTGGAAAAACTTATAATTGAAAGGTCATAATTCCGGTGGTTACTGGTTTCCACTGGGGTTTACTAGCACACTGAAACATAATGTTCATTCATCCCAGTCAGTAAGGCCAAACTATGTGAGGTGTAGGAGAGCTGCCCCTGTTTCCATCCAAAATGCACATATGGTGTGGGGAAGCCAGTAATGTGAGTTTTACGCAATGTTTCTGCTCATGTACACAGTCTGTTGCTCAGCACCAATTATTCCTTGCCAGAAACCCGCTAACCTGCTGCTTTTGTAGCTCTGCTTGATGAAGCTAGGTAGCTTAAAGTGACCACAATGATATTTATTTAACTTCAGCAATCTTAGTTTGTTAAAGTTACACAACTTTAACCACCTGCCTCATCTGCTGATTTATTGCAGTTGATTGCAATTAGAATCCGAGAACTGGAACCTTGTTACCGCATTGCTGGAGCTGCATTAGAGCCAATATGTGTTTATTATATATGTGTAGGTGGAGGAACCCAAATGTGGAAATACTAGCTTTTTGCTTAGCAAATCTAGTTTTCAATCTCCAAATTAGAGAATATTATTTTTAAAAGTAAATTGGATCTTCTGTTTATATTTTGGTAGTCATTTTGTTGTCATTTTTCCAGTTTTCCCACTTTTATAGTTTTAAAAACCACAAAATCAGCAGGGTGAGAGGTCCATGTTGGGAGAACAACTGTTCTCTATTTCCCATAGCCATCTTTTTTCTAATCCCCTGTTTTTTAATTAGTAACAAATGGTCCTTATTTTTTTCCTCCTTCGGTTCATGTTACAGTCGTAACTTCTTGTGACTACATACAGAGTTTAAATTAAAGCACAGCCATATTTATGTTGTCTTCACACAACTAGTTTTTTTCGTTTGTTTTTGTTGTTGTTTGGTTGGTTTTTTTGTTTGTTTTTTTTTGTTTGTTTGTTTTTGAGAGACATTTCATCTGACTCTTGCAAAGGAAAAGTAGCATGCAGATAGGTATTTGGTCTCATTGGCAGTTTCTGAATATTCCACTTTGTACCTTACTGAGGATTCTTGGTGTGACTCTGCTTATGAGGATATGAATACATAAAAAACAATTACACTGTAGTGAAGCTCAGCTAAATTTATGTTGATTTTTGCATTGCTTTCCAGACCTGGCAGGCACTGTTCCTTACATGTGTCTTTTTCTTTTTAATGAACTTCTGTGTTCTTCTACCCTGTTCAATAATTAACATTAATTTCCACCCATTCAAGGACTGTTTAATGTCCACTTTGGGGATGTCATAGCCTTAGGAACATGCCTTTCACACATTGCCTTTTAAATTAGTTGAGAAATCGTTATGGGTGTGAATTCATAAATCTTCTCTACCGCCCGTTATATAATAGAGAGTGTATGTACTAGAACCTCCTAATTTAAAAGCCAAAAGCCATAATTTTTTTTTAAAGTAATAGCAACCCATATTTTCTCTGCCTTTTTATGCCACTTGGAGAAGGAGAAAAGACTGGCATATACTCAACCTGAGAGCACAGTGATAGTAGACTGAAGTATCGTTTACATAGTAATAAAAAGTCCATAAAAACTTTCTCAGAACTTCTGAACCGAGAAGAGTGTGTGCACTGTTGCATAATCCTTTTTTTAATTTTTATTATGTTAGTCACCATAAAAATACATCATTAGTTTTTGATGCAGTGTTCCAAGATTCGTGTTTATGTGCAATACCCACTGCTCCCTGCAATACGTGACCTCCTTAATACCCACCACCAGGCTCACCCATCTCCCCATCCTCCGCCCTTCTAAAACCCTGTTTGTTTCTGAGTCCACAGTCTCTCATGGTTCATCTCCCACTCCGATTTCCCCCAATTCACATTTCCTTTCCTTCTCCTAATGTCCTCCATGTTGCATAATCCTACTTCTTAAGCTGGTTTTGGTTGGAAACTAATTGCCAGAACATGCTATTTGTTCACCTAGGTGTTTGGGGATTCATTACTAGATCCAGCCAGTCCACCAGAGTGTGTTTCTATCTCATTGGCTTAGTCCTGCACAGATTGCCTGCCCTGAATGGTTTTTCAGTTTGACTGAGTAACTCTGTGAGAAACTATTGTGTGGAATACACTCTGACATTTGTTCTGAGGGAATTACTAAGACATTGTCTACCACATGACATGGTCTCCCCCATGTCAAATCCCACTCAGGTCTTCTGGTTTCTTATTGCCTTTGTATGAATTGAAAATAGTTCGTTTCTCCTGAGGTGGTAATATTCCCTTTATCTCAGGGCCATTGTGAATTCTATACCTCATCATTTTTTCTGTTTTCCTTTGAGCAGGAGGAGGCTCAGATCTAGATGTACAGCTCAGTTTTAGTAATTATTGAGCATCCTGTAGAATATGTATTTGCATACTTCATTTTCCTCTTTTCTTTCCTCCTATATTTTTCCTGTACATGATTTTTAAATTTATTGTGACTCTTGTTAGCTGCTTCAGATTCAGTGTGGAGACAAAAGGGTTACAATTTGTACACTTGGAAGTATATTTATGTAGTACTTATATAAAGTAAGTCTCTATTTCATGTGTGCTTATTTTACTAGGTTACAAGAGATACATACAAAGTAGGTTATAAGATATATATGTGTGTATGTATACACACACATATGCAATTTTGATTTTATTTCATTCCTCCTTTTTAAAAAAAATGTGATAAAATTATACATGCGCTTTTTTCCTGTGAGAATGTATGGACATGGGGCACCTTACTTAATGCCTTTCCCATGTCTCAGGCTCACACCCTGATCTCCAGTCAGTGTGATTTCTTCAGGGTTGTTGTTGACTGGAGGACGGGGGTAAAAGGAGCCTCCTCTCCAGATCATCAACTTTGTCCAGCTGCTTTCAGGCAGAGTGTCCCTTAGGCTTCTGTAACTTGCGTGGCTCGCTCCATCAACCAGTCTTCAGCCTCTTTCTACACACACTTTTTTTTTATGCTCTGGACATACTTTTTAGATGGTTTACTAGTTGGATTTTTAGATATAAGTATGGAAGATGTAGGGAAAATGACTGCCTGATTTAGAGACACTGTCTTGAGAGTCATGATTTCTTACAGTGGTGAATCCACCGACCCCTGCAGGAGCACAAAGCGTGGCCAGAGCATGAATGCCATCACCAGACAGACTTGGAGCTCGGGTCTTGGCTTCCCCATGTATCAGCACGGTGCCTTTGATCATACTTAGCGTCTTAGATCCTCGGGTCCCCTGGCCGTAAAATGTGAATGGAATTACTTAGCTTGCAGGGTGACTGTAAGACTTAAACAGTCAATATGTAATTTTTATTTGAATGTCTATATACACAATGTCTGACATATACTGGACACTCAATAAATGTTTGTTTCTTTTTCAGTTGGAAGAAAATCATGATTAATGCCTTGAAAATCTTACTAAAGTGAGGTTGAAGGGATTAAGTCAGGAATTGTGCTCAGATGAAAGTTTTAAACACCTGAAAGGCAGCAGCTTAAATTAGGGCTTTCTTAGTCCCATGTGATGAAAAAATGTCTTGGAAGGCAGTGGAAGCATTGTTTCAGGAACGTACCTTTGTCAAGACTGATGTCCTATGAATCTTGATCTTTTCCTCATAGTTTGCAAGATGGCCAGTGTAGCTCCAACCATCATATCCAGTTTCCAGGGAGTTGAAAAAAGGAAGGATAGTGAAGGGAGAATGAAAGTACCTGTGACCAGAAACATTTCAAAACCTCTCTAGCAGAGATTTATTGGCCCTAATGTATCACATGGCTACCCCTAACAGCAATGGAGCCTGGGAACTGTTTTTCACTTGGTACTTTGCTACCCCCAGCAAAATCGGCATTCATTAATGAGGAGGAAAGGAAAGATGAATATTGGATGGACTGCAAATGTCTCTGACATAGATATGATCCTGTTTTGCCTTTAGAAGCTTCCTTTTTCTAACGGCAGACATCAGTGTGGGCGGGTGAGGGAAGTAGAGAGAAAACCCATTGGTGATAACTAGACTCTCTTTGGAGGCAGGAGGTCTTTGAGTAGTCAAAGGGGATGGGAAATAGAGAAGGATATTTCCTTTATTCTTAGCTTTTGAATCTGACAAGTTGGGCATGGTGCTAATAGGAGTTTTACATATATTATCTCACCAATTTTTACAGATGAGGTAGGCTATACTATCTATTCTATTGAGGAAGCAACCAAGTCTTAAGAATATCCATTTCCCAAGGTCACACAAGCCAGAAGTCAGACTCACACCTGAGAAACCACAAAATCTTTGCATTGCATCATATGACATTCCTATAGAACTCTCAAGAAACCTGCTATTGTTCTTAGCTTTTATTTTTCTATAATGCCTTGTACTAGTGGGGTTCGTAATAACTATATTTTGTTCTCATTTGTGTACAGAATTAAATGGAGCATCACATAAAGGATTGCTGCTCTTGGTTGCTGAAGGTTGTATAGAGGAAGCTGGGAGAGGCACAGGTGGTGCTTCCCCCTCTCATCACCACCACTCAGAGGTGGGGCCAGCTGCCTCAGTATTTCTATGTCTAGTCAGCAGCACCTGGAGACATTCTTTAGGACAAAGGGAATGTGGCAAAGCAGCAGTGACCAATCTCAGGAAGCCAGAATCCAAAATTGAAAGCTGATAGAATGATGTGACATGGAGACAGGTATCTTCTCAAGTCAGAAGCCAGGAATTACTGTTGACTTCTTCCTCCTTCGCCACTCTCAACCCAGCTGGTCACCCTGTCACTTTGCTTCCACCTCACTTACCTGCCCTTTCCGCTTCTTCTCCATTGCAGGTGCAGTTCAAGCCTAATTACTGCTCACGTTGACTGTTGTGAAGAGTTTCTAAAATGGCCTTCTGGTCCTCATTCTTACCATCATTCAGTCCATTTGCCCACAGATATGACCATGGAGCTGCCTTATTTGATGATGTTAGGGGCTCTTCAGCTGCTTCCAAGATAAAATCCAGTAACTTTGAGGGGCATGGCTGGCCCTTCATGATCTGGCCTTGCCCTGTATAAACATCCAGGCCATTCTTTGTCACCATACGGAGTTTATAAAACCATGCCGTGAACATACTCCCTTCCTCAGAGTTTATATGTGCAATTCTCTCCTTTTTCTGGAGAGCTTTCTTTATCTTTTACCCCTCGTGTTCACATGGAAAACCCCTATTCATCCTCAGACCTCTGCTCAGGTATCTTTCATTTTTGATGCCATCTTTGTCTCCCTTTGGCAAGGTCCTCTCTTCTGCTTTCTCAATCCCTTTACATGCCCATGTTCTAGCTCCTTGTATCATGACCAAAGCCATCATGAACTAGGGAATCCTGGTTGATTTAGCACTGTGTTCCTACTGCCTACCACTGTGCCTGGCATAGGTCAGCCACTCAATAAAAGCTTAATGCTGATTGTGTGCAGGAGGGAACATTTAGTTTGGACCTAAGACAGAATAACTTGTTATCCAGTTTGTTATTCTAGCCCTGAAACACCAGAACTTTGGGCACATTCCTTATTCTTTTAATGCTGGGTTACGGGAGTATATCTGTAAAATCACTCCATCTCCCTGCGTTGAACTGTTCTCACCAAGTTCTTCCATGGTTTCTCTTAGTTTTTCAGGTTATCTTTATTTATTATTATTTTTTAAAGATTTTATTTTTAAGTAATCTCTACGCCCAATACGGGGCTCAAACTCACAACCCCAAGATCAAGAGTTGCAAGCTGTTCTGACTGAGCAAGCCAGGCACCCCATCAAGTTCACTTTAATCAATCCCATTAGGCCAGGTCAGTGATGATTCTGATTCCCAAATCCTAAAGGAGCTTAGCTCTATCATGTATTAGGCCTTTCCTCAAAACTCAGTTGTGTATTCAGTGCTTTTCCTCTATATTGACTATTGTAGGCACCCATTCGTGACAGAAGACATATTTTAAATTATATTTTTAAATGCTTCACAATATTTTTCCTTTTATTTTTTAGTGATTCCTAAGTGTATCTTTTATTTAAAATTTATAATTTGAGTGTAGTTGACAAAAACAACATTGCCTTCGTTTCAGAGTGACTGGACAAGTCTGTACATTACACTGTGGTCACCACGAGTGTACCCTCCACCTGTCACCATACAACACGATTATAGCACCACTGTCTGTATTCCCTGTGTTGTACCTCTTATTCCCGTGTGACTCCTCAATATCTCTCTGTATGTGTTTTGTCCCTTTTAGCTATTTAGTGTAAGACTTTCTTGCACAAAAATTAATAAGGCAAAATAAGTACCTGATAAACATCTAAAGTTTTTCTCCAAACCATATTCTTGCTACTTCTTAAATTCTTCATTTCCAGTTTTTAATATGCCAAACATTTACATTCAATAGTTGCTTAGACTGTGCTGTATCTGACAAGGTATAGGTAATTACTGGAAGAATAGAAGATTCTTGAAAGCTGTGGTTTTCACTGTCTTACTTAACGCTGAAATCCCAGAGCCTAAAAACAATATTTATATAAAACCCGTGTCAAATAGCTGTTGAAGGAAGGAAATAAGGAAGCAATATAGCAGCATTTTAGTTACCCAGGGGCTGGGCAGTCATTGCCACAGCGAACTGGCAAGTCCAACTCAATGTACATCATACATTCGTATATCATACTTATAAACACCCTGCAGAAATCACACTTGTGCAAAAGGGCCACTGAAGCAGATCAAAGAGATGTGTACTATTTTCAGTTGGATAAACCTCCATGGGTGGACATGTTTTGTTCTGTTTTTTTTTAAATCTCTGCTTCATGCCTACTGACACTGAGAACCAAAACCAGTATTCTGTGGTTTCAGCCTAGTTGTAGTTTTGCTCTGAAAGAAAAATGGATCCAGATTCTAGCATAAATCATTTAGTCACCAAAAGATCTCTGAGTAACTTCACATTGTTATCTCTATCACTGCTGAAGTAAAACCTGATTAGCCAGCTTAATAAATTATAATTCCCTAGCTTCTTATCAAAGAGCATTTTTGAACTCTCAGACCATTTCATTTATTTCAGTAAGTATTTCTTGAACACCTGTTTTGGCCAAGGCTCTATTAATCATTGTTCTTCACATCTGAAAATCTATGGGTTATTACTCTGCTGAATGTTTGTGGTTTAAAAAAACTGTGTTACATTCTATAAGCTCATGCAAGATCATGCAAGACAGTTGACCATAACTGAAGCCCAGGATTGGAAGATAAAACTATGTCTTTCAGTGATAATCATCACTCTAGCAAATTTTAGGGCATCACAAAGTTAACCGTCAATTAACCAAATGAATCAGTTAACCATTGCTTTCCTTAACAAGTGAAGTGTCAAGGAGTTTTACTGACACAGAACGGTGGTGCCACAGGAGAGTATGAGATCTGAAAATGATATATTAGGAGAAGTATAAGGTTAAATTGTATATAAATTAAGGATAAAAGCATACTATGAGAATGTTTACTTTTTCTGATACATTCTTCTCATAAATGATTTAGGGACTATTCTGTTTGTATCTCAAAATCTTTTTAGGCGTTGTTTATAACATTTATAATTCTATTAACATTTTGGTTTTGGTTGCTGATATATTGCCTGGAATTATCAGCCAAATCAAAACCCAAACTTGAAATTAAAATCTTCTGACAACTCATGAGAAAGAAGAAAGAAATGAACTGGCATTCATTTTTTTTTAATTATGCCTTTTAAATTTCAAATGTTCAGATTTGAGGATTAAATACTGGCATCTCTCTCTGTCACTTGTTTTTCTACTAATGATCATCCCTACTTCGCCTCTTTAAAATGGTTTGTTGGGTTTCGGTTTAGCATGCAAGCCCTTAAGCTGTTTTTTGTCATTTCATAAGGGCCAAGAGCTTGTTAGCCTGGAATTTAGTGTATTTTGGTAGTCATTTGTTTTTAGTTACTCTTTTCTTGCTTTTTTGGAACTCTTTTCATGAGGAAACTCCACGATTCTTACCAATCAGTCATAAACCAATTCAGCTTTAGGAATTACATAATTTACTACTTTGGAACACTATATTATTCAAAGATGGGAATGTTTCGGGGCACCTCGGTGGCTCAGTGGGTTAAAGCCTCTGCCTTCGGCTCAGGTCATGATCCCAGGGTTCTGGGATCAAGCCCCGCATCGGGCTCTCTGCTCTGCAGACAGCCTGCTTCCTCCTCTCTCTCTCTGCCTGCCTCTCTGCCTACTTGTGATCTCTGTCTGTCAAATAAATAAATAAAATCTTAAAAAAAAAAAAAAGATGGGAATGTTTCACTGAATGTTGGGCAATGTGGCTGATAATTAGATCCTCAGTGAAAAAAATAAAACTCCTGAAATTTGTGGCAGGATCAGAAATGGGGCCAGGGAAAACAAGTAGTTTAATATATAAATACTTGTTATTAGTGAAAATTAAGCATGGCCTTCTTAGGGTTCAGTCCCTGTTTTTAGTGCTATAGTTTGTGTTTTCAGTGTGTTCATTAACACAAAGAACAAGTAACTTCACTAGTGGCTTGAGCTTTGACTCACAGGAAAACATTAGGTAGTAATTAAGAACAAGGCTTTTTTTTTTGAGAAATTTTAACTATACTGCCAAATGTGGTCACTACTTGCCATGTGTGGCTTTGAGCACTTGAAATGTGACTGCTCTGAATTCAGATGTGCTAACGTGTAATAAAAAAAAAAACAAAACTGGGTTCCAATGATTTAGTATGAAAGAAACAAAGATTGGAACTATCTCAATAATAATTTATGTTGAATACATGTTATGAGAATATTCTGGAGATACTGGGTTAAAGAGATTAAAATTAATTCCACCCTTTTCTTTTACCTTTCCTACTATGGCTGAAAATCACATACGTGGTTTGCCTTAAGTTTACCGGACAGTGCTAGCCTAATGGGTTAAAAAGATCCTTAATATTGTATAGTAGATATTAGTTAGTAGCAGCATATTTGATTCAGATTTTAACCTCTTGAAGAATCCATTTTGGGGGCAGTTTGGGAAGCCCAATTATTCTGCTCCGCGCAATGGCTGCGGGTTGAAGCATCTGTTCTTCGGACTTGCCAACCCTGTTCAGTTGACTGATAGCAATCGATACTTACACAAGGAATAAGTGCCTCTTTGTTGTCGTGGCAGCCTAAATGAACGAACTGCACCTAGTGTTTCTCTCTCTTTCACCTCTGTTCCCTTGATGGCTGTGACGTAGTTGTTAATAACTGGTTGATATTTATAGTAAGATCAATCTAAATTAATGCAGTTTTTCAAGGACCCAATTCATATATTACCATATGCCATAAATTATGATATGGTGCAAATTATCATGGCTTATCTTATTTACAACCCTTGACTAATATTTTGTCATTTATTATGTTATTACATTTTATTACTGATAATATCCATAACCAAAAATGAATTTTTCTTATTGTGCTTTCATAAGAAACCAGCCGAAGCAGAACATGAGTGTAGTAGGAGCTGGGAAACAAGCGTTTCTTAATAATCAGCCTCTCTTTTCCAGGGAGGTTTAACTGTTTCCTTTGTGGGGGGGGAAAAATCATTTAAGACTCGTTGTACTTTATTTTAAATTCTTTAATTTATGAACTGTTTGACACCACCCTAAAAGGTTTTGGGGCACTGAGATTAGTCGAATGAGGTCACATTATGTTAGGCAGAGAGGCCGTTGAATAGGCATTGACAATAATAAAACCTGTAAAGGTCATTCTGTGCAGATAAATGTAATACTTGAATTAGTCAGTCATTTACTTTCTCTAAAAAAGTAATAAGTTGATCTTGTTCCCCCAAAAAACCTCCAAGACCTGGTAGTTTTCTTTTTAATGCCTTTCATCTTGGGCAATCTTTTGTATATCATGCAAAGGACCATACAATTAGCATGAAATGAGAGAGTGCTTTTTAAATTTGATGAATAAGGGCTCTTTTTTCTCCAGCTGATATGCATGCAAGGTGGAGGTCTGTATCTCGCCAGCAGACAGACTATTTGGTATCTATCCTATGAGTAGCTCCCAGTTTATATCTGTGCCTTAATGAGGGAAAAGGTCTGGAAGTAATAAAAGTGAGCTTAAAGTACGTTAAAAATAGCACAATGCTTTAGTGTAAATGCTGCAAGATTCCCAGATTTGGACAGTTTGGCTTTCCACCTTGCTCTGGATTGCAAAGATGGCCCTGTCTTTTTTTTTGGCAGTCAATTGAGGACCTATTAGTAAGACTTCTGTGAGCACGAAAAACTTTCTTGGGTGTTGGTGGGGGTTGTCTTTTCTGTCATTTATCACGAAAGCATTCTTTGTTAAAATTTTTTTTCCAAGTGTTACCTCCTTAGAAAAGTTTTTATGCTTCTATATTCTTGTGAGCTGTTTGCTCTTTAGAAATACTTGTCTTTGAAGTCACAGTACTTATAATATGTAATGAACATTTTTCTTTCTTTAAAAAGTGTTAATATACTGCTTCATTAGGAGTGGATGCTCCTGTCCTTGCTGTTTTAAATGGCATAGTTTTTAAGAGATTCCCAGCATTGCTGAGAAAGTTTTTATAACTGGTCATTTTTGTTCACATGTTTACCTTGTGCTTCATAATTCCCTCATATGTAGCTACAGTACTTCCTATTACATAAGAGAAGCCATGAATAAGGTAAATCAGTCATGAATCAAGTAACTTTTCCCTCTTAAGGTACTACTGTAATTAGGACTGCCAGCTGTAGCAAATAAATTTCTGGATGCCCAGTTAAATTTGAATTTGAAATAAACAACAGTATTTTTTCGTGTAAGTGTATCCCATGCAATATTTGGGTCATCCTTAGACTAAATAAGTCATCTCTGTTTGACCCGGCAACCATAACCGTAACTCAGCTCCCCTATTAACTCCAAGAACTCCAGAGTTGGGTTCATTCTATGCTTGGTGGTTCTGCACAATGCTGATTGCTGATCATCCTGCAACAACCCAGTACTTAGGGACCTCACAGTATAGGTATAGTCCTTGGAAGCTCAAAGTGCTTCAAATATGTTTTCTCTTTTATCCAAATATTCAGGGGGAGATAGAAAGGGCACACTCTGTTGTCACCTTGCCTACTTTTCATTCTAAAAAAGAGAATTTTCTCTCTTGCAAAGTGATAATAAAGTTGCCTTCTTACTGGCCTCTGTTTTTGGTTCGCTTAGCAAAATCTCTAGCAGTATAATTACAGTTTAAAAAACTTGAAAAGAAGTGAATTCAGGGAGAACATGCATTTCCTGTGTGCTTTATAAAGGTGGAGGGCAGGTGAAAACTGACTCTTCCAATGGGAACAGTGCCATCCAGGTGAAAGATTTTACTCTGCTTCTCTTCCCACTTTGCCTGCCACATAACAGACGCTGAGAAGAGCCACTCAACATGCACACCCTCCCTTGTCATCTGCATTATTACTAAGGTTTCCTAGGTGATATTTCTTCCTCCAGCCTTGCTCCCTTCCAGACTGACAGCTAGCAGTGATATTTCTAAAACATATATCTTACCGTAGCACTGGCACACTTTCCCTAACTAGTTATCAGAGAAAAGTACATGCTGATTAGCATGGCATTCAATGCCCTTCCTGATCTGGGCTCTACTTAATGCCCTTTCTTTTGCTTCTTCCTTAGCACTTGATGCTACAGAAATAGCAAATATTTGGAATGCCTCAAACATGCCAGGCTTCTCCATATCTCCAGCTTTTGTGCATTTTTCCCTCTGACCGGAATGTGTATCTCCCCTTTAATCTCCCTAGTAAAATCCTGTTCATCTTTGAAAATCCTCTATAGGCATTATTTGCCCCAGGAGGCTTTCCCTGATCACCCCTCACTATCCTTAGAGTGAATTCTGCTCTTCTCCTTCAACTTCCGTATACACTCGTGGTATCACGTACGCCACAGTGTATGGCCATGCTTTATGTACGTTGCTCAGTTTTCTGAGGACAAGGCATCAGCAGCATCATTTCCAAATCTCTGGTTTCTAGCACAGAGCCTAGAAAATAACAAGCACTTGAAGACATGTTTGAGTGCCTCAAATGACCACTCACCTGCTAGACAAACTTCAAGTAAATGCAGTCCCCTCTGAACTGGTCCTTCACTTTGGCTGCTCCCTGCCACAGTCTTGTCCATTTTTTCACGGCAGTTGGTTGATAGAAAAGTGACTCAACTATCTACCAAACGACTAATCTACCAGTGCTGTTTATTAGTTAACTGGAATTTTTTCATAGGGTAAAGTACTCCCATATAGAGGAGGGGTTGTGGGGAGCCTTTATACAATAAAGAATCACAAGTTTGCCTTCAGATTCTCTATCTCCTTTTGTTTCTTGTGCTTTCTACCTCTAAGGCTACCCATCAGTGTCTTTGGGGTGGAGATGGAGTCAGGGGAGAGAGGGTGGCGGTTGGGGAGGTGCTGGACAAGGAAGAAGTGATTATTTACTGGAAGTAGCCTGACATCGCTCCTTTCCTTGACTAGTCTCCCTCCAGGAAAACTTATCTGTCTTTATGTTCTATCCCCTCAGAATCTACCCAATCGTGGACCTTAATATATTAATTCACAAGGAGATACTCAATTATATTGGTAGCTTAAAGTATAACTTTTCTCAGGCAACAGCTGCATTTTGACAGATGCTTCTAATCACTATTTCCAAAGAATGAATAATATGGCATTATATACTTTATAGTAAATATATACTTTATAATACCAAGGGGTAAATATATACTTTATAATACCAAGTGTTTGAAAACAACTGGGGATCTTTAAGTCTCCCCTCAAACAAAATTAGACAAGTGCTGCCTGTAATGTGTATATACACGAATGAGTCAGGAATTGCATTTGATGATTGTCAGTAATGGACAGTCATAAACTGGTGACTTACACAAATCAGGGCTTATTTTGTTTTTTCATCTAAAAATGTCCTGAGTTCTGTAATCAAGGGCTAGTATAATGGCTCCATGAGACCATCCCTGTCTTAAGAATTGTGTCTTTCTGCTCCACCACCTTTAATGTGTGACTTCCATACACCAGGTTGCCTCTTGATTACAAGGTGGCTGCTGCATCTCCAAGCATAGAAGGAGGGGACTGAGGCAAAACCAAGCCCCACTTGAATAGCTTTTCCAAAAGCCCAATTCAACAGCTTTCTCTTGACCACTTTTACCAGTAAGGATGGTTGAGAAATGTTGTTAGCTAGGTACCTTGTCATGATACATACCTATAATTAAGAAAGGGATGGGGCAGGGTGCCTGGGTGGCTCAGTCATTAAGCGTCTGCTTTCCGCCGTAATCCCAGAGTCTTGGGATTGAACTTCCGGCTCTCTGCTTGGCGGGAGGCCTACTTCCCTCTCTCCCACTCCCGATGCTTGTGTTTCCTCTCTTGCTGTGTACTGTGTCTGTCAAATAAATAAATAAAAAATCTTAAAAAAAAAAAGAAAGAAAGAAAAGAAAGGGGTGGAGTGCCTGGGTGGCTCAGTCAGTCAGTAAGGGTCTGCTTTTGGTTCAGGTCATGATCTCAGGGTCCTGGGATTGAGCCTAACCTTAGGCTCCCTGCTCCCTTTCCCTCTGCAACTCCCCCTGCTTGTGCTCTCTCATTTGGAAGGGAAGGGAAGGAAAGAGAGGGAAGGGGAAAAGGGAAGGGCAGGGCCCACTGATACAGAAGTAGTAGCGGAATTAGGGCAAATAATCTGTTATCTTTTATCTTTATGGGATCGTTCAAGTAAAATATATTCAGAACTAAGCTTATTTTATAATAGAATTTCCTTTAAGATGCAATTATTTTTTATTCTTTATTTTTTTTTTTTTACTTAAAAATTGTTTTTACAATTTTTTTTAAAGTAGGCTCCATGTCCAATGTCGGGCTTGAACTTACCTCCCTGCGATCAAGAGTCACATGTTCTACCTACTGAGCCAGCCAGGAGCCCCAGGTCACTTAGCTAATATGTGGCTCAAACTGGAATTCAGATGTATTAGACTCAGTCCAAGCACTTAGCTGTCAAGTCAGTGAATCACAGTTGGGAGCTACAGATCTGCCTCAGGCTTCCGGAGCCCTTCGTTCAGAGCTAACTGCAACTAGGTCAATCCCCAGGGACCCCATCCCAGCAGACCTCTGTGTATACACTCACATGCCTGCATGAGCCAGGGTTGAGGGACTGCCACTAAAGCCTTTGATCCAGAAAAGAAAGGAGATAGCCTCTGACCTGTCTCACCCTCGATCCTGCCTGCCTTCTTGCCCGTGAAGCCTTCCTGAAACCCAGTCTTCCCAGTGACCTTTGTCTTCAGCACCTGCATAACCAGTGGTACAAACCCTCATTCTTCAGGAATCACGACCAGGTTAAAAGGAATTATGACTCGAAATCATTTGACCCAGATCATCTAGGCCTTTAAAGTCCAAATCTCAAAATTTGACCTCTATTTTGTATGGGATTCGGAGGTCACTGACTAATAATAGTAAGTAGATTTTTTAAAAAGTCAGTGGTTTTTCTCCACAATACAAAGATGGAACATCATTAGAAAAGGTAAAATTTCTAATTATCTAATGACCATATAGTCATGTCACTTTCAAAGGAAACATTGTAAGTGCATTGCAGTATCTACCAAACATCTTGCTCTATCTATAGCAATTCTTAGCACTAGCACTAATGAGGACTTGGCTTTGGATATAGCAGCTAGCAGTTTTTCATAACAACAATTTTGGTGATAAGGGTAAATTATTTAGGAAGTAGATTTTTGCTGATGAAATTTTTCAATTGTCACATAATGAACAGCAGCCATCATTTTACATACTTGCCTTTAACAGGGAGTCTAATACTATCAGTAAAAAGTGGCTACAGGTTTAGGGAACAGGTGATATCTATTTGACTTCAAATTTTAAATTTATTCATTCAAATAATTTTTAAACATCTGCATTGATCATAGTTTTGCATTATCCCTGGCGACATGAGAGAGGCATACAAATATACTCAGTGAGTGCCACATCATTTAAATCTCTGGAAAAAAAAAAAAGCTCATTTTACTTTTTATAAATATAAATGAACAGAAAAGGACAGATACTGAAGTCTGAACTAGAAATATACTATGGTGGTTTCGGTCTCATATCATGGGGCTGGCTGAAGTAGCACATTCCATTTTTATTTTAAAGAAGGATATATTTAATAACCTGTTATCATTTTGAAAATCAATTCTGTATACTTTTCAGTGACAAAAAATATTTGTGACATAAAGGGATATGTTAATTTGGTTGACACTAGTCCTGATAAAACGTAAGAAAAAGATGCGGTCTCCTGGATGTCCTTGGTCAGGCAGGATTTAAGGGCTCAAGTCATGGACAACTCATCCTTTTCCTCACATTTAATTATTCACTAAGTCCTGTCAGAGAGTCTCTTGTTTGTCCTCTCCTTTACCTTTCCCATGCCAGGACCAGAGAGCAGACTCTTATCATCCCTCATCTGATTTATTACAGAGCCTCCTAAGATCCTTCTTCCTCTTGACTTTTACCTTTCTGGCCTAGTCTTGACATGGTGTCAGAATTTTGTACTTAAGGGGAAAAAACGGAAAAAGAAAGAAAAAGGTTATATTCTTGCCTCTCCCCACCACCCACCCACCTCCCCCCACAGCTCCCCCCCTCGACCAAAAATCTAGTGTCACCTGTTACTTAACAGAAATGGACAAAGCTCAGCCTGGCATTTGCCGGTGGGCCCTGAGGCTGTTGCTGGGCCCCTCTGGGACTGTGTTCTATCTCGCACTCAAAGCTAGACTCTTAATTCCAGTTCCCAGACATGCCTTCTGCTTGCCCGGCTCTCTTTGCTTGTTGGGCATTGGGTAGCATGCCCTTTCTGCAGCAGCTGCTTTGGAGCTCAGCCCTGACCTTCAAGCCCAGTCCAGGATGTAACTTGTTTTCCCTGCTTCCCCCATCGGAAGTCAGGTCTCTTGTTTTAGGCACTCCCACACTATATTGATCTTTACCTCTATAAGGCATTTTTAAGTATTTAGTTATATGGGCTAGTGTCCTTTTCTCCCCTTTTATCCTACCCCGCTCTCTCTTTCTCTCTTGCCCTTCCTTCCTTTCTAACTCACATATCTTTTTTTTTTTTCCTTTTGCTCTGGGTGCCTGGTAACTTTGGACCAATTTTGAAATAGAAAAATAAGTCTTACGGATTCTTCCTTTTAGCATGTTTTGTTTCTCTTTTCCTTGTCCCTATCTATTTTGGTGTTTTCTTTATTCCTCTATCGGATATTGCCTCAAAACCTTTGTGGAAGAGATATACTAGGGCCCAAGTAAACATAAATAAATCCACAGACCATCTGTCTAGGAAAGCAGGAACTGTGTCTTGCTCATCTTTGTGTCCTCCAGCACTGTGTCTTCACCAGATAAGTGAGATGAATCGGAGCATATTTATATCTCTGCATCTTTATACATATCTGCATAGAGAATTTCTCATCAATTTTCTGAGGTGGCTACAAGAAGATTTTTTTAATTGTAGAAAGTAAACCAGTTCTTAAAATGTATAGTATATGGTTAAAACTGAGCCCTCCTATCTCTCTCATTTCTTAAAGAAAATATTAAGGTTATGGAAATACTAATGATATGCATTTATAAGGAAGTTTATTTGTATTGAGTTTATATTTGTATTAAGTTAGATATTCCAGGCTATTGTAAATTGGGTGCTCCTGACAAGTAATCGAGTCTAAATTCACAATGGGTAGAAGTAAGGTAACATTACTTTGACTGTTCTAGTCCCTCACGGCATGTCTTTATGTCCAGCGTGTCCTCTGAAGCTCCTACAGCCAGACCATCTCTTGCAAAAATTTCTCTTACATATTGTTGAAAATTCCATTCATTGGGGATGCATTCTGTGATTCTATATACTCTTTTATTATCTGTCCTATTTGGTCATAAAATCAAACCAGGAACAGAAAGTTCTACTTGTTTGTTCCATTTTTTTAAATCGAAGCACAGTTGACACATTACATTAGTTTCAGGGGGACAGTATAGTGATTACTAAGTTATTATTAAGATTCAGTTTGTATGTTTCACTGTGCTCACCACCAGCGCAGTCACCATGTGTCCCAGACAGCACTACTGCATACAGTTCACTACTTTCCCTATGCTGTACATTTTATTCTTGTGACTTACTCAGTCCACAACTAGAGGCCTGTATTTCCCCCTCCCTCTGGCAACCGTCACTTTGTTCTCTGTGTTTTTGGACCTGTTTCTGCTTTTTGTTTTGTTTTTCAGATTCCACATGTAAGTACAATTAAGCAGTATTTGTCTTTCTCTGTCTGACTTCTTTCACGTAGCATAATACCCTCTAGGTCTGTCTGTTGGCTATATGGCAAGAGTTCATTACGTTTTATGGCTGAGTAATATTCCATTGTACATAGATACCACATCTTTATCCATTCATTGATCGTTGGATGCTTGGACTGCTTCCCTATCTTGGCTGTTGTAAATAATGTTGAAATAAACATAGAGGTGCATATATCGTTTCAAATGAGTGTTTTTGTTTTTGTTGTGTAAATACCCAGTACTAGAATTACTGGGTTATATGGTATTTCCATTTTTAATTTTTTGAGGAACCCCCATGCTGTTTTCCATAATGGCTGCACTGATTTACTTTCCCATCAATAGTTCATCTTTCTCCACATCCTTGCCAACACCTCTTTTTTATTTTTTAATATTTATTTATTTTAGAGAGAGGGAGAACAGACACACATGGGGAAAGGGTCAGAGGGAGAGAGGCATACTCCCCACCGAACATGGAGTCCAGCGTGGGACTCAATCTCAAAACCCTGAGATCATGACCTGAGCTGAAATCAAGAGTTGGGTGCTTAACTGACTGAACCACCCAGATACCCTATTTCTTGTCTTTTTTGATTAAAACTATTCTGATAGGTATAAGGTCATAATCTCATTGTGGTTTTGATTTGCATTTCCCTGATGATTAGTAATATTGTATCTTTTCATGTGTCTCTGGTCCATCTGTGTGTCTTCTTTGGAAAAATGTCTATTCAGTTCCTCCACCCAATTTTTTTTTTTAAAGTAATCTCTAAGCCTAATGTGTGGCTTGAACTCATGACCCTAGGATCAAGAGTACTATGCTCTACTAACTGACCCAGCCAGGTGCCCGCCTCCCCATTTTTTAAATCAGAGTATTTTTTTGGTATTGAGTTATAGAAGTTCTTTATATATTTTGGTTATTAATCCCTTATTGGATAGATCTTTTGCAAATATCTTCTCTCCTTCAGTAGGTTATCTTTTTGTTTCGTTGATGGTTTCCTTCACTGTGCAAAAGCTTTTTGACACTCTCCCAATAGTTTATTTTTGCTTTTGTTTCCCTTGCCTAAGGTTACATAGCTAGAAAAATATTACTGTAGTTGATGTCAAAGTAATTACTGTCTATGTTTTCCTCAAGGAGTTTTATGGTTTCAGGTTTTACTTGTAGGTCTTTAATACACTCTGGGTTTATTTTTGCATATGGTATGAAAAAGTGGTCCAGTTTCCCCAGCACCATTTATTGAAGAGACTATCTTTTCCCCATTGTATATTCTTGCCTTCTTTGTCCTAGATTAATTGGTCATATAGGTGTGTGTTTATTTCTGGGTTTTCTATTCTGTTCTATTGATCTGGGTGTCTGTTTTTGTGCCAGTATCATACTGCTTTGATTACTACAGCCTTGTAGTATTACTTGAAATCGGAGATGGAGATGCCTCCAGCCTGGTTCTTCTTTCTCAAGATTGCTTTGACTATTTGAGGTTGTCTGTGGTTCCATACAAATTTTAGGATTCTTTGTCCTGGATATGAAAAATGCTGTTGGTGTTTTGATAGGGATTACAGTGACTCTATATTTTGCCTTGGGTAGTATGGACGTTTTAACAATATTAATTCTTCTTTAATTTAACAGTATTAATTCTTCCACTGCATGGGCATGGGATTTTTTTTCCATCTGTTGGTGTCATCTTCAGTTTCTTTAATCAGTGTTTCATAGTTTTCAGAATACAGGTCTTTCACCTCCTTGGTTAAGATACGCCTAGGTAGTTTATTGCTTTGGTGCAACTATAAATGGAATTGTTTTCTTAATTTTTCTTTCTGCTACTTTGTTATTTGCATAGGAAATGCAGCGATTTCTGTGTATTAATTTTGTATCTTGCAACTTTACTAAACTCATTCATTATTTCTAACAGTTTTTGGGTGGAGTCTTTAGGGTTTTCTATGTATAGGTATCATGTCATCTGGAAGTAGTGGTAAGTTTAACCTCACCTTACTGATGTGGATGCCTTTTGTTAGCTCCATTCTTGATGCTTTCTATGTTCTTTTTAGTAAAAGAAGTCAAAGTAGTCTCTAAATCACAGGTCAGTTTTCACCATTCTGAAACTCGATTACTTAGTTCTGCCTTGGTTTTAGCCTCATTTTTACTGATTATCTGAACCAGACTCCCCATAGAACCTCCCTGGTGACCTGGGCCTATATTCAGTGCCAGGGGCTAGGAGCTCCAATTCCTTTTGTGGCTTTTTGACAATTACCTAACTTGCCTGTATTTCCTCATTGACACTGTTGAGATAATCGCCTTTTCATACCTCATAGAAGTATTGTGAGATTAATTAATGTTTGTAAAGTGTTTTCAGGATCATGATGAAAGGTATTAATTTGTAAGCATGTGGTATTATTATAATTATTAGTAGTAATAGGGATGGTTGTTTAATGCAAATTTTCATCTAAGTGTAGTGTCATATTTTCAAAGGACAACCTCTTTCTTTGTGGCCAGATGTGGATACAATTAACCCTTTACCCTTTATTTTGAAGATACAATTAGCCAATTGTGTGTGCAATTAGACGTGTATGCAGTTTTTGCCAGAAAAACTAATTACAGCCTTGGTAAAAAGTCCTTTTGAAAATGCTGGCCCTTTGAATCTTGACTGTCCCTATCTGTGTAATAAGCAATTTGTGGTGCGCGTATTTTGAGGCCACGGAGGCTCCTTGAATATTGAAGAATTGCTTTTGCGGTTACTGGAGAAAGATTTTATTTTTGTGAAGCCATAGCATTGTATTTTGCCATCAAGCCTAAAAACCCTTTCATGTAGTTCTGGTTTCAAAGGTTTTATTGATTTTTCTTAATCTTGACATTCAGCTGAAAGATTTTCCACAGACTGCATTTTGTGAAACAGGTTTTTCTTTTGTAACTTTTTTTTCTCCCTTGAAAACTCCATTTCCCTTCTGTCTCTAATCCAAACCTATCATCTCATATTCCCCCTTACTCCCTAAATAGCCAGTAAGGAACAGATTAGTACTGATCCTCTCTCTCCAGATATGGCTTTGTGAGACCATTTTACAAGGGACTTTTAATCACTATAATGTAAGTTCTATTTATACAGAAAAGTAGAAAGAATACTGAAGAGACCAGGAAGATACTGTTCTATCTGTGGCTATCCTATTATTAAGTGAAAGGGAGATATTCATGGCTTTTAATGAGAAGTTTAAAACAGCTTCTTTTAAAATGTCTACTTTTTAACACTTCTCGTCACTGATAATTCTTGAACTTGAATTTGCACCATCCTACCACCATGGGGATTCAGAGATGAGCAAAGCCCACTTGTCACCTTCTAGGAGCTTAATTAAAATGTGGATGATAAGAAAGGTGGTCAGGCCTGCAGACTGCAGTTAGTGTTGTACTAACAAAGCACGGGGGTAGGGTGTTCAGTGGACGTGAGAATCGCCCTGATCTAGGCATCAGAACCTTCTTTGAAGCTGCATTGGAGATAGGACCTAAAGGACTGGTCATCTTGTTGGTAGACAAAAGGGAAAGTTGGATAGACAAGAGGGAACGTTTTTGTGTGAGCAGAAGCACCAAACAGCCAAAACAGAGGCAGGTTCAGGGAAGAGTGATTGGTTTTGCTCGAGTTGCAGGGACCTTGTGAAGGAAGTGGTAGGAGTTAAAATTGGAGAGGTAGCTTGGGGCCACACTGGGCAGGGAGGTCCTTAAAGGGAGAAAGAAACATCTATATTTAGTTCAGCTGTCCAACTGAAACAACTCTACGGTTTTGTTAGAGTGATATGGCCAGGGCTGGGCTTTAAAATGAAGCAGGCCCTGCATGCGAGAGGAAGTGCAGTGGGCCAGACTAGAGGACACAAGATGCACTCAGGGATGTTGCCAGAATTAAGACCAGAGTCATCTCTGCGCTGTTAGCATTGGGAGGGAAAAAGGACGTTGTTAGATACATGAGGCATACAGCAGAGTTAGTATTTCTTGATATTGGCAACTGTCCCGTAGAGGTGAAGGACAGGAAGAAGCTGGGTCAAGATGCCTGGGAAGAAAGGGGAAGTACCTTTCACAGAAATCAAGATGTCAGGAGGGGGCCAGATTTAAGAGCACTAACTCTTGGGAATTGCCACACTGTGGCATGTTGACACAAACAAAGATAGCAGGATAGAAGAAGATTAATTCTAGATATCCCATGTAATGTTTCCAATAAGAATAGTAGACAAGAATTATATTTTATCTCAACAACAGCAGAATCAGCTTGCATTGCTGGGGCACCTTCATACCATGCCAAATGAAACTATAAATAGAAAGCTTGAAGAAATTAAACAAATATATATCTTGGAGCCTATTAACCTTTATACTATGAAGAACTAATTAGAGAGCTCATATATAGGCAACATGTCCAAAACACAACTCTGTGTATCTGCTTTAAAAATATTTTTAGTCACTGAAAAGTAGCTAGAATACTGGTGGCTACTTTTTCACGTTTCTATTTAAAACATTTGAAATAAAGAAGCCAGGGCAAAATAGTATTCTCATATCTAATCTCAGGAAAGTCTGTTCCCCATCTCATTCTGTCAAACACTGGTTCCTAAGGAGGTTCTATGGGTAATTTATCAAGCCATCAGCCTCAAGAATGTGGAGATCTAGCCAGGTATCCCTAAAACCCCTAGATAACCTCATATAATTCTGTCATCCATAAATTTCCTAACTTCTTTCCAGCCTTTTTACATTTTCAGGCTTCCCCATGTCATTGAACAATAAATTTCATGATTCAGGGAGATATTACCAATTATTGAGGGGGAAAAAATGTCTTCCCAGCCTTCATTGGTAAAATGAAAAGTCTGTAATCCATATGGAGGATGCTCTATGCACATAATTTCAGTTGCCTTTTTCCTCAAGTAAAGGGACATTGTAGAAAGATTCTGAGCTTTGGAATAATAACTAGCTACCTTCTGTATAAAATGCAAATAAAGAAACATTATCCTTCTGGTCGCTCAGGCTGACTCTCTGGAGCTCTGCCGACTCCTGCTCTCTCTAGTACCTCTACCAATCTACCAGCAAATTCAATTGGCTCTACCTTCAGATACATCCAAAATCCATCACTTCTTGCCCCCTTCACTGCAACCTTGGTTCAAGCAAACATTATCTCCTATCTGAATTATTGTAGAAGCTTCTTAACTCCCTCCTTCCATCCTTGTTGCTCGGCGGTCTGTTCTCAGCTACATAAAGGACATAGTGATTCTCTTCAAACATAAGGCACATGGCTTTCAAGTACAAGCCAAAGCCTTTGACCATACCTCCGGACCCTGCACAGTCTGTTCTCTGCATGGCTTCTTTTCCTACCATTACCTTCCAGCCTCACTGCCTCCGGTTGTTCAACTCCTGCCTCAGCCTTTACAGTGGTTGTCCTGGCCTGGATTACCCCTCCCACATCTCCTGCAAATGTTTGTTCGGGTATCTTCAAATCGAATTGTAACTGCCCGTGCTCCATACCTCCTTTCAGCTTTACTTTTCTCCATAGTACCTATCACCACCTGCGATGATACAATATATTTCACCTAATTTTATTATATGTCCTTCTCAGTGCTTGTAACAATGCCCAGCATAGTGGAGGTATTCAGAAAATGTTTGTTGTGAATGAAAACGCCACACTTTTAGGCACTGATTATTAAATGCAATTATATATCAGAACAACACGTATTTGTTCAATAAATGTTTCCTTCACTATTTTCCTTTCATTTCTCAAGGCAAAGCACATAGAGTTGCACACAGCATCCTGAAATCAAATGTAACAAAGTTTTTATGCAGAAAATGTATCATTATTTAACCTGTGGGACTGTAGAACCCCATACTGCACTAGTGCCTTCAGAAAGCACAGTCTTCCATTTTTCTGTTCATTCATTCAGACTTAAGCTTACCTGCAATTTACTTGCCTGTTTGAGACTATATTACTTAGAAGGAATTAGATAAATCTGACATTTACAAAAACAGTAGATCAGTCTTAGTTATGGTTTCCAGATACTTACTTATAAATTCATATAGATCAGAAAAATTTTTTTCTGGTCCAAATTTTTATCTCCGTTCCATGAATTATTTTCTAATAGCTTTTGGGGAAGAAAGTTTGTCAAAAGCTCCTCCCCCCACCATGGAATCATCTAGTAAGCACTTTTTAGTGATTATTATTTTGACTAAATAATGTTTACTGGGAAAATACTTTGTTAAGTAAAAAGTTTTTTATATGCATAATATACACATACACATTAAAGAGGTGAATTATTCAAATAATCTGTTCTTATTTGTTTTATCTACCTAATCTATTAGAGATTATTAGAAGTATATCAGGCACTCATCATCCTTTGTAATTCTGTATCTATCTGTATTTCTCTTTTTGTTTTCTTTTGTATATATTGGCCCTATTTTTTGATGTAACAGTATTTGTGACTTTGAAATTTCATTATGGGTTCTGTCTTTTATCAACAAAATAGCTCCTCTGTCTTTTTAAAAATATTTTGCTGTTACTTTTTATATGACATTATATTATAATCCTGCCTTTTTGTTTGCCTTTTTATTTTTAATCTTCGTGATTTCTGGTCATTCATTAATCCACTGATATAACACATTTTTGAACTTCTAGCAAATATAGGCATGAACAAGACAACCATGATCCTTTCTTATGAGGTTTATATTCTAGGTAGATCAATCTAAATATGACATTATATCAGTAAATATGTCAAGAGATCTATCTATATATCTACCTGTCTATATTAGTTGACCATATAGCTGTATACATCAGTAGTTAGCTCTGTCTATATACAGATCAGTAGATACAAGGATTATTATTCAGCCATAAAATAGAAGGAAATCCTGCCACTTGCGACAAAATGGATGAAACTTGAGGGCATTAATATTAAATGAAGTCAGTCAGAAAATGACAAATAAGGTATAATCTTATATGTGGAATCTAAAAAAACTGAACTCATAGGAACAAAGAATAGACTGGTGGTTGCTAGGGGTCGGGAAAATGTGGAGCTTTGGCAGAACAGAGCAATAGGGAGAAATGAATACTAAGATTTTTTTCATAGATGTCGTACCATATTGGATGCTGATATAAGGGATCTAGTAGAGAAGTGAGAAGTCCTAATGAGAAAGAAAGGGTGGTTTGGAGAACAGAGTTTTTGAGAAGTGATGCAGTGCACAAATGAATGGTGTGGTCTTCAGGACAGTTCCTCCAGGTTAATGGTGATTGTAGGAGAGTACATAGTACAGTAGGTTGTTAGATTTTTGGTGGGAAGTTGAAGATGGTCTCTAGAGATTTTGAGCCATAAATTTAAAGTGAAACTAGTCAGCATGATTCTGTGCTTTCCTCTAATCCACATCTATCTACCCAAGTGCATGCAGATTTGCAGTTGTTATAAAATTGGGTTTAACTGGGGTTGAGATTTTACTAGATGAAAACCAGGTACGAACAAACACGACAGTGGACTTGAAGGTGTATGCAGTGAGCTAGTTAAGTGATCAAACACACAATCCAAGCTGAATGGAGAAGGAAAAGACATGAGAATGTTCTGGACGTTGAAAAAATGGATTTGCCATTTTTGTGGAGTCACTTGAATTACCAGAGTGCAACTTCTAGAGTATGAGAGATAGACCATTAGAGGATGGTGGTCATTATCTGTCATGCGGGAAACAAGAGTTCTGGAGTTAGGATTTTTATTATTAATCACAAGGTTCAAGATGACTAAGGAAGTACATAGCAGTTGTGGCTCGAACAGGAGGATTGGAGGTAGGGGGGTACATGGAGCTGAAAGGCTGGAGTGTTGGGTGGGTTGTTTGTTCACGGTTTACAACCCTGGCTGCACATATTCTGAGGAGCTCTAAAAGAATATCGATGCTAACTCTACCCCAGACCAATTAAATCCAGATCTTTGTGTGTGATTTCTGGAGAATTGCTATTTTGAAGAGCTTCCCATGTGATTATAATGTGCATCCTAGATTGGCATTACTGAGAATGATCTTAAGAGACATGGTGGAGAAAAGTATGGTGAGTTGGAGTATTGGAAGGCAGGAGGGATGATTCAGAGGATCCATCTGTCCTTGAAAGCCACTTAGCTCAAGTCATTGCATACGATGTATGCCCTCAATCAATAGTAGTTTATTGTTGTTACCCTCATGATTATTTACAGTGGCAACATCAGGAGCATTATCCTGGGAAAAGCATCCAGTTCTTTTATGAATTTCTCAAAGGGTCCTTACAACGGCTAAAACCCACTAATTTTAGATATCATCATGGAGGGTTCCTAATGGGGTATGGAAAGGAAAAAACAAAACAAAACAAAACCCTAGCAACTGGCAGCATTCTTCACAGACCTTCCAGAGTAATACTTAAAACCAGGAGGAGCTCTAGGCTGCTGAGGTGGCAGTCTGCTGGCATCAGCAGCCTGCTGCCCAGGAGTTGGGGGCAACTCTCTGCCCTGAGGAGCCCAAGGATCACCTAACAGACTCATTTTCTCTTGTCAAATCTGAAGGCTAGGCAACTGCTGAGAACTTTTTAAAAGCCTTTTAGTTGTGTCTCAGCATTCCTGTGGCAGGGCTGGGAATGGGGAGCAGAGGCAGACGTTAAACATGTAACACTCTAACACTTTATGTTTTCAAATTACCTTGTCTCTTTTACATTCTTGCCTCCTCCCCCACAAAAGGAAGTGGATTAATCAGAATAAACAGTACTATTTAAAGCTAATGGATACTTGGAGACACTAAAGTGACTCTCACGGTGTGGTCTCACTAATGCACGAAATTCTACCAGGTACAAACTGCAAATGTGACCTAATCTTATTTTGGTGTTATTTCATACAAAAGCTTGTTTTCACATAGATTGACTGAATCACTGGGAAAGCTGGCAGGCGAACATCTTAGAAAAGATAATGTCAAAGAAAGAATTGGGAAATATTCCCATCTGGAACATTCCAGCTTCATTCTATTCTAGTTTGAAGAAGAATGAGATACATATCTCTTTGTATCCAACCAAATTTTAGTTGGCTATAAAGAGACCTATGCTTTATTCCCAGTCCTATCTGTCCTCCATAATAGTTCCCGTCAGCTTGTATTATAAATGAATAAAAGAGCTAATTTAAAATCCTATCATCTGATACAGGAAGGCATACACTTTTCTCCACTGCCCTATGTAAAAATAATGATGACAAGTCTGGATAATGATACTTTACAGTAAAGAATGTAATTTCTGTACAGTGTCTCCACAAGGTAAGCGAAGACAGCCAACTAAACAAAAGTTTGTTTTATAAACCAGTCATCTTTTAAATACCTTCAGCTGTGTTTCTGTCCTTATTTCACACTTGAAATTCCCAATTATTCCCTTCCTACTTGCATGATACTGAGTGACTTAGCTCTATACACTCCAGTTCTGCCTTCTTCTCAGGAGTGTTATTTATTCAAAGCAAAAGAGGTTATGGATGTGGAAACACCTTCTAAACTAGAAATTGCTGCATGTAATGTTTTTTGTCGCCATTTTCATTTTGTTGTTGCCATTGCGCTATTTCCAATCTAAGAGGTGGACCTTAGCTCATTTCGGTAAGCATCACCGAGACCTAGTTTAAACTTGGTTTAAAACTTGATTTGGCATTACCAGAACTTAAAGAACTTAAGACATTTAAAACTTTTTACTGTGATGAAAAATTTATTCGGGTTTAAAAAAAATTGTATTATATTTTCTGATAACTTGTGGGCATTTCCCTGGTGGTGTTGAGTAGAATATAGCAAGGTAAAGGAAGTTGCCTTTTTATTTTTTGGACTGCTGTTGTGTGACGGTTTCACTGAGAAAAAAAGATCACTATCTGAAGAGAGTTATTATCTGAGGGGGGACAAAAGAGTACATCTCTGACTCAATACATATCCTTCAGAATATGTATCCTTCAGAATTGGCGGCTGGAGGTCCATTTTCTGTTAGTCCCTCCTGAGAAAATTCTTTTTTTTTCCAACAAATATTTCCTAAGCACCTGTTGTATGCCAGGCATGCTTTTCAGGAATGGAGATAGAGTATAATTGTGAACAAGATAGACATGGTCCATGACTCCCCAGAGCTTTCATACTGTGGGGAATAGTTAAGCCTTAGGGCCCCTGGGTGGCTCAGTCAGTTAAGCATATGCTTTTGGCTCAGGTCATGACCCTAGGGTCCTGGGATCGAGCCCCACATCAGGCTCTTTGCTGAGCAGGGAGCCTGCTTCTCCCTTTCCTTCTGCCTGCTGCTCCCTCTGTTTGTACACTCTCTCTGTCAAATAAATAAATCTTTAAAAAAGAAAAAAGCAGAAAACCTTAAATACTCCGTCCTATGACAGTGAAGAGAAACACCGTGGGCCATAATCTGCCAGGTGGAGACTCTCGCATTTCTTATATATGATTCTGTTTAAGATGGTCCATGACATGCAGCCAGCCCTTCAAACAGCAGTCAGGATGCACATATTTAAAAAATTTTTATGTGAATCTACTTTGCAGAAACTAAAGTCTTCTTGCCACTTTAAGAAAAACACAGAATGCCATTTTAAGCCCCCTGTTTTTAAAGTTGAGCACTTGACTACAAAGTTTGTGAAAGGCCAATTGCTTTGGCATGCACATGTCTCTCTCAGGGCCCACACTTGTCTGTTCTCAAGATTCACTGCCAAGATGAACTTCTTTCTTGGCCCAATCAATTGCTCCTTGGGTGGTTCTAGGACTAAAATGATTATTAAAGACTGGCAAATTCTTCTGTGAGGAATGGTAAAACTAATTTTAAAGTGAAAGATCTTTAGAACTTAGCATTCTTTTCTTCTGATTGCTTCTAGATCTTTATGTAAACCCCTATTTCTTTTAATCAGCCGCTGCAGAGACTGACAATGGAGACTACAATTCTTGTTTTAATACACTGAAAGTAAATGAAAGTAGATCAAGTGCACTGCCTATACTTGTGGTATTTAATATCATCTAACATTTTATTGAGCCAGATATCTGAATTCAAACCCATCATGAATATGCAAGTAGGAGGCTGGAGCTAACCTAGAGAAAGGAAGACTTAGTAAAAAGCGTTGCTGTCTTTCTGTAATGGGATTCCTTACCACCTTATGGTTCACAGATAAAATCCTTTTCAACTAGAAAAAAAAGTTCTGGCTCTGGAGTTACAATTCTAGGTAACGATTCTACTTCCACAATTTCCTGAATTGACGTTGCTTGTCCCAGGCGTAGTAATGTCCATTCTATAACCCCCCAAAACCCTCTTTCTCCCCCAGCACATATACATACACAATTTTGTAAGTCTAAAACTGAGGTTTACTTACAAGAATAGACTGAGTGAGGGGCACCTGGGTGGTTCAGTCAGTTAAGCATCTGCCTTCAGCTCAGGTCATGATCCCAGGGTCCTGGCATCGAGCCCCACGTTGGGCTCCCTGCTCAGTGGGAAACCTGTTTCTTCCTCTCCCACTGTTCCCTCTCTTGATGTCTCTCTCTCTCTCGTTCTGTGTCAAATAAATAAATAAATTCTTTTAAAAATATAATAGGGTCTTTAGATCTTATAAACTAGAGGAGGAAAAAAAGAATAAACTGAGTGAGGTGCTCATTCTTGGTTTATGACAAAGTGGTCCTTTCTGACTCACCAGTGGGAAGGAATGAACACTTCCTAAATTCATAGCCTTCATCTGCCTGACAGTAAAAAGGCATGGCTAACATAGCGTTGGTGGCACTCTGGTTGCCTTTCCTCGTTCTCCTTAACAAGAGGCTGGCACAGCTTTCCCACGTATCCATCATGCAGATATGATTACTGCAGAACCTTCCTCTGAATCTCAAAGTGGAAACTGTATGATAAGAGCACACAAATTACACACAGTCTAGGTTTTTGCCTTCAGCAAGCTCCATGCCCCAATCTTACCATTTCTCCTCTCAAGGTGCTGCTCAAGGTTTGAATTTCATTTGCCATTTAGGACAGGTTGTTTTAATTTGGCTTGCCTAACTGTGCTTTTTTTAGTAACTCTTACAGTGTTTGTTAAGACTTCTTAGAGGACCCTAGGTGCATAATCCAACAGCGACTGCTGGTGTTAGTTCCTTCCCGACATCACTGTGGCCATGGCTGCCATTAATGGACATTCAGGTCAGAGGGACAATCCTTCTTTTCGTGTGTTTTCACCTCGCATGTGATTATCTGGATTTTTTCCCATTTTACTTAGATGGTAAGAATACAAGCCTGAATCATAAGTGGGTAATTTTTTTTCTTAGCTATCTACCATTCATAGGTTTCATCCCTACTCCCCCTGTGTCATGTAAAATGCTAGTGATGCAAGTAATAGGATAAACCCAAACACAGACACATCATGTGTTAAGGACCCTTTAATTTATTATTTACAGCCCATATGCTTCTAAAATCATTTTTACTTTGTGCTAAGGGCTTAATTTGTCAATGTGTTATCTTCTATGATTTATATTATAAAACACTGCAAAAGGAAAATACCCATCAAAGATGAATTTTTGGGCTTCTGTAGATGGGGACCTTCACAGTGCTGCCATTAAACCACACTGTGTGGACAATTACTTTTATTAAGCCTGATTTCTGCTGGTTTGCCTTGCTCTTATGATGGAATAATCCTGAAATATTTCACATGAATTATTGGAGAACAGACTGTATTGGCCATTGACATCTACAGCTGTACACATGTGGCTACTGAGCATTTGATGTGGGTGGTGTGAATTGAAATGTGCTCTAAGTATAAAATACACACTGGATCTCAAAGACTTAAAATGAAAAAAGAACCTAAAATATCTCATTAATAATTTTTATATTGATTATTTATTGAACTGACATTTTAGATATATTGGGTTAGATAAAATGTTAAAAATTCCAGCTGTTTCCTCTTCCTTAAGATTTTATTTATTTATTTGAGGGATAGACTGAGCAAGAGAGAGAGCACACAAGCAGAGTCAGAGAGGGACAGGGAGAAGCACATTTCCCTGCTAAGCAGGGAGCCCAACATGGGGCTCGATCCCAGGACTCTGGGGTCACGACTTGAGCTGAAGGCAGATGCTTAACTGACTGAGCCACCCAGGTGCCCCTCCTCTTCCTTTTTAACCATTGCTATTGGAAAATTTTAAACTATGTATGTGGTATTAATAATTTCTATTTAACAGGACTGATCTATAGGGTTAAAGATCTTCTAACACAGCCCCTTCATTTTAGAGTTAAGAAAACCAAATAGAATCCAGAAAACTTAAGTGACTTGCTTTCTACCACATAGTATATAAGTAGAGCAGTAAAGTTTGAGACCAGAAATTCCTCTCAAATGTTAAGACTAGTGCCCTTCTCAGTCACACCAGTTTTTTGTGACTCTGATACTTTCATTATAAGAGGAAATGTCTACCCTTCAGAATTCTTCATTCAGTCCTTTAGTTAGAGCAAAGATTCTTTGTATAGTGAAAGTAAAAATTTCTTTTAGTTTGTTTTATGAGTTTGAAATTTTAGTCACTAGCTTGTTCTTAAAATGGTGGTAGTTTTCCTTATGAAAACTCTTACAAAGAGACACTTATGGCATTGGAAATATTTTAAAAATAGATCCAGTAAACACCATACTAAAGTTTTCAATCTCACTGCACTCTTATAATACAATATGTCATAAATTTCAAATCTTTATTGGGTATTCTCAAGTCACACTGTCATGATAGCGTATAACCTGGAAATGATGCTAGGCAAAGTAAGGCCTCCTGGCTATATTTCCTTGGTAAATTGCTAGGCAACTAATCATTTTCTCTTTCTAAGCTTTAACACTATCAGTGTTGGTATTGTGAGAACAGCCTTTATTTGAGCTAAAAAATTGCCCATGTGTAGAAAAGTCATTCAGAGTTCAGTTTTTAAGAGCAGGATAGTGTTCTGCAGTCTACAAAGTGTGACCTTAGTCCAGCTATTTAATATCTCCATGTCTCATTTTCCTTGTCTATAAATTAGGGATAATACCACTTATCTGGAAGGTTGTTGTACACATTTGAATGACATATATGTAAAGCAAATATAGATGGTTTACTATTGCATAGTGTCTCATAGTATCAATTTTGTCTTAGTACAAAGAAAAAATAAATATTTAAACTATTTTTAGCCTCTTTCCACCCTCTCTTTCCCAGAAATCCTCTACTATTGAAGAAAAAGTTCTTGGTCAAGTCTGGTTGTAAGAACATCTTGTTTTCCATATAAAAATTCTTAGTCATTATCTGAGAGCTATCTCAATCCTTAACAATACTTGTAACTGGACATACTCATTATAATCATAATATCCATTAAAATATCACATTTATGAAATATAAAAATATGAGACTGTTAAAAAGCTCACCTAGTACTAGTATTAATTTTCCAATTGTGTCAAAAAGAATAAAATACCCAGGAATAAATTTAACAAAAGAAGCATCATGTTCCCTGATTTCAAACTATACTACAAAGCTACAGTAGTCAAAATAGTTTGTTATTGACTTAGAAACAGACACATAGCTCAGTGGATCACAACAGACAGCCCAGAAATAAACCCATGCATATGTGGTCAGTTAGTTTATGACAAAAGAACCAAGATAAACAGTGGGGAAGGACAGTCTCTTCAATAAATGGCATGGGGATTATGCTGAGCAAAATAAGTCAAGCAGAGAGAGTCAAGTATCATATGGTCTCACTTATTTGTGGAGCATAACAAATAACATGGAGGACATGGGGAGATGGAGAGGAGAGGGAGTTGAGGGAAACTGGAAGGGGAGATGAACCATGAGAGACTATGGACTCTGAAAAACAACCAAAGGGTTTTGAAGGGGCGGGGGGGTGGGAGGTTGAGGAACCAGGTGGTGGGTAATAGGGAGGGCACGTACTGCATGGAGCACTGGGTGTGATGCCAAAACAATGAACACTGTTATGCTGTAAACAAATAAAAAAAATAAAATTAAAAAATAAATAAATAAATGGCACAGGGAAAATGGGACAACCACATGCAAAAGAATGAAGTTCAACCACCATCTTAGACTAAAAGCAAAAAATCAACTCAAAATGGATAAAAACTTGAATGTAAGACCTGAAACCATAAAACTTCTTTTATTTTTTTAATTATGTAAGTCGCCGTACAGTACATCATTCATTTTTGACGTAGTGTTCCAAGATTCATTGTTTGTGTATAAAACCCAGTGCTCCAAGCAATACATGCCCTCCTTAATTCCCATTACCAAGCTCACCCATCCCTTTCACCTCCCTCCCTTCTAAAACCCTCAGTTTGTTTCCTGGGGTCCCTAGTCCCCACCCCGATTCCCTCCCCCTTCATTTTCCCCTTTTTCTCCTAATGACCTCCATGCTATTCTTTATGTTCCACAAATAAGTGAAACTGTATAATTGACTTTCTCTGCTTGATTTATTTCACTTAGCATAATCTCCTCCAGTCCCATCCATGTTGATGCAAAAGTCAGGTATTTATCCTTTCTGATGATTAAGTAATATTCTATTGTATATATGGATCACATCTTTTGAGGTACCACCCTACACCAGTTAGAATGCAAAAATTGACAAGGCAAGAAACAACAAATGTTGAAACCATAAAACTTCTAAAAGAAAACACAGGCAGTAAACTCCTTGACATTGGTTTTGGCAATGGCTTTTTGGGTATGACACCAAAAGCATAAGCAACAAAAGCAAAAAACCTATGATGGGACTGTATTACACAAGCTTCTGCACAGCAAAGAAAACAATCAACAAAATGAAAAGGCAAACTTATGGCATGGAAGAAAATATTTGCAAACCATATATCTGATCAGGGGTTAATAACCAAAATGTATACAGAACTCCTACAACTCAATAGTGAGCCCTCCCAAAAAATCCCATTAAAATATAGGCAGGAAAAAAATTTTAACTAAAAAATAGCCAGAAGATCTGAATAGACGTTTTTCCAAGAAGACCTACAGATTGGCAACAGATACATGAAATGTGCTCAACATCACTAATCATCAAGAAATAGCAAGTGTTGGCAAGGATGTGGAGAAAAGTGATCTCTTGTGCACTGTTGGTAGGAATGTAAAGTGGTGCAGCCACTATGGAAAACAATATGGAGGCTTCTCAAAAAAATAAAAATAGAACTACCCTATGATCCAGCAATTCTACTTCCAGGTACTTACTTGAAGGAAAAGGAAACACTAACTAGAAAAGGTAAATGCATCCCCATGTTCATTGATGATTATTTGTAGTAACAAAGACACACATACAACCTAAGTGTCCATCAATGGATGAATGCATAAAGTGTGTGTGTGTGTAAGATTCAGCCTTAAAAAAGAATGAAATTTTGCCATTTGTAAAGGGATTTGAAGGACATTATGCTAAGTGAAATAGGTCAGAGAAAGACAGATATCATGTGATCTCACTTATAATGTGGATTCTAAAAAAGAAAAAAATGAAGCTCTTTCGGTTGGCTTTTCTTTCTTTTTTTTTTTAAGATTTTATTTATTTGATATATATAGAGAGATCACAAGTAGATAGAGAGGCAAGCAGAGAGAGAGGGGGAAGCAGGCTCCCTGCTGAGCAGAGAGACCGATGCGGGGCTCGATCCCAGGACCCTGAGATCATGACCTGAGCCGAAGGCAGAGGCTTAACCCACTGAGCCACCCAGGCACCCTTCGGTTGGCTTTTCTTTTTTTTTTTTTTTTTAAGATTTTATTTATTTATTTGACAGAGAGAGATCATAAGTAGGCAGAGAGGCAGACAGAGTGAGAGGGAAGCAGGCTCCCTGCTGAGCAGAGAGCCCGATGCAGGACTCAATCCCAGGACCCTGAGATCATGACCTGAGCCGAAGGCAGCAGCTTAAACCACTGAGCCACCCAAGCGCCCTCGGTTGGCTTTTCTAAATCATGATGGAATTTTTATTACCTTTGGTTATGCTTTGGTAACTGTACCAGATACCATACCGTTGAATTGTATTTTAAAACTTGAAGTCTATTCAGAGTTTTATTATTGAAATAAAAAGTTTTCAGTAATAATTGTTCCCAGATTTCAAATATTTTAACTTGAGTTAAAATAAGTATGGCAGTTGAGTCACATAAGTTTACTTTAAAGGGTTTTCACTTTAAAAAAATATTTGATCGTATGCACAGTCAGAATTCATTTCTTGTTCCCCTTCTTGCCCACCACCCATCCCATTTCTTCTCATTGCCTGCTGTTCCTTCCTTATAACACTTCCCAGTTGTTTTCCTAGGGTCTTGTCAAATTTTCTCTGTGTCCTATAATCCTGACCAAAGCAGCCCTGTGACTGTTTATTCTGCACTCTGTCTACTGCCAAGCATTGTGCCAGACACACCATAGAGAATATATTTTTTGAATAGATGAATACAGTTGACCTTCTGATTTCTAATTCATTTCTTTCCTCTGTATTATACTGTCTTAGCCATTTTTACAATTAGGATTCACATTTTTTAACTCCAAAAATGAAGGTCACTACTTGTACCCATATGGCTGAATTTCTTAAAGCCATTTGGTTTCTTTATATGTACTTTCAAAATTCTTAAAATATTTTTAGTAGACAGTCATCTTTTGATGTTTTTGAGCCAATATGAATTAAGCCCATGAGGAATTTTTTTAACTTATTACTAAATGAGGAAAAGAATTCTTGAAAGTTTGGGATACCACTGGAACCTCATTTGAGCCAGTGATATGTTATCTGGCATATCGTTTTTTAAATGATAAATTTTAACACTTTTTTAAAGATTTTATTTATTTGACAGAGAAAGAGTATGTGGGGCTTGATCCCAGTACTCTGGAATCATGACCCAAGCTGAAGGCAGCTGCTTAACCAACTGAGCCACCCAGGCGCCGCTTAACATGTGTTAACATTAATTGACTAAATTCTTGAAGTCTCTTTCAACTAGTACTTTATTTTTCCATAGTAACTTTAACTAAAGTTAACAGACTCTGCTATGCTACTAAATGTATCAAAATACACCTTATGGTCATTCTGCATTTTATTTGCCATCTCAATATAAAAGGACATTCAATTAATGTTTTCAAAAAGAGACAATATTTTAGCAATTTTTAATGCATTCCAGTGCCTTTGGTAATGGAGTGGCAGTTACACAACTATGTGGTTTCGCTGCAGGAAGTCTCCAGTTCCTAACATCACCAGTTGGTCTGATGTCTAAAATGTTCACAGTTTGGTTAAAATGCTCAGTACCAAATGTATAACTTCCCACCAAGGAAGGTAGAGTCAAATGACACATCAGGTGGTCTCAAGATGACAATAGAGGATATGCTGAATCAAGCTCAGTGTTATTGCCATGCTTGTTAAAAGTCATTTCTCTGAGCATTGTTAAGAGAAAGGGAGGAATTTATAAATTCTTGACTGGAATAGTGCCTGGATCCATAGCACTTGGGTTTGGAAGCAGGAAATCATTATAAAAATTGTAATTAGCTCTTTTTTTATTTAGTCATCAAACTTAACAGAAAAGACAACTAGAAAGTCAGGTCTACTTTTAGAATTATTAGGTCAATTACCAGTTATTTCTGAAGGAAAGATTTTTTTGAAAGATATATGTACTGTGGAAATGCTGTCATATTTTACTACCAGCTTTATTAAAACTGCTTTCTCATTTTGCAAAGATAATGATTTCTCTTGTTATTTGAAAAGCTCTATATGTGAAATTCCATTTTTTTATTATTTTCTATTTTTTTATTTCTATTATTATTAGCCAACATATATGTGAAATTCTTATAGTACTATTAGTCTACCTGTTATTTAAGTTATGATTAGATGTTATAACACTTTAATTTCTTAGGATGATACTGAATATGGTAGACACTTAACATTCTCAAATTTCATGACAGCTGGCAAGGAAAAAGAACTAACATTTACTGAGTACTTACTGTGTTTCACGAACTATATTAAAGAGCCCTTACCAGCGTTATTTCATTCATTCATCACAACATCTTACTGAATAGGTTCATTTATTCCTGTTTTACAGATGAGAAAATGGGGGCACATAAGGATTAAGTCCCCAAGGTACAGAATATAAGGTAACTTTTCCAAGACAGTTGGGGAGCCCTTAACCTGTATTTCTATATTGTCATTTCTACATGTTCAGCATGGTTCACTGCAAAAGCATTTGTGGGGGTAAACATAGAGAAGTTCATCCAGAACAAAATTAAGGAGCATGGCCAAGAGGAAGAAAAGCCAAGGACTATGTTCCCAAAGGAAGGGTAGAGTTAATATGATTTCATTACTCAAGCCACAACATTCACATTCATTCAGCAGTATTTATTGTCTATCATGTGACAGGTACCCTGCTGCTACACATACAATTAGACAGGGACTTTGCTTCGTGGAGCTTACATTTTAGTAGGAGCAACAGACCAAAAAAACTAATCTAAAATAAAAATAGGCAAAAAGTGGGGCGCCTGGGTGGCTCAGTGGGTTAAGCCGCTGCCTTCGACTCAGGTCATGATCTCAGGGTCCTGGGATCGAGTCCCGCATCGGGCTCTCTGCTCAGCAGTGAGCCTGCTTCCCTCTCTCTCTCTCTCTGCCTGCCTCTCTGTCTACTTAAAAAAAAAAAAAAATAGGCAAAAAGATTATGATGTCAGGCCATGGTAAGTATAAGGAAGAGTATATAACCCATAGAGTTAGAGAACAAGTCCTTGGCAGGGAGAGGAGCAACTAAAACAGGGTGGACAGAGCAGGCTTCTGCATGGAAATGATATTTAAGATGAGACTTAAAGAATTATTAGCAAGATGTGCTGAGGGTGAAGCAAGGAGAGAACTGAGGAGCAAAGACAGATTATTTCACATTCAGACTGGGAAACATTAAAAAGCCTGACAAACCCCAAGTTTTGGTGGTACTATGCGGAAAGAGTCCTCACACCCTGTTTAAGTCTAAACAACTACTCTAGAGAGCAATTTGATAATATCTAGTAAATTTGAAAACAATTTTGTACGTATACTCTGGGGCAGTTATTCTTAAAAGTTTTAAAAACAATGTACCCCTTCTTACACATTTTTAAGAGGTCATAAGAACTTTCTATCATGACTTAAATTGTTGCAAAGGATGGAATTGCCCACATACTGCAAATACTGACATTTAAACATAAAACGATTACATCATTCTTTCAAATATATCCAGTGAAATTGAGATCCCATAACAATTTGGTATATGACATCACCCATTTAAAAAATACATGAACAAGTTAATAATCAGAAATTTCACATCATTCCTTTTTCTATCTGAACTCAGATTTCCATCCACTTCCCCCAAAGAATTTTATCCTTTATCTTGAAAGTCTTTTATTGATCACTCTACCTTATTTCCTGGCAACAAAAACTACTGGTATAAATTATTTTTAAAAGTATATTTACTTTGTGGGGCACCTGGGTGGCTCAGTTAAGTGTCTGCCTTTGGCTCAGGTCATGATCCCAGGGTCCTGGGATCGAGCCCCACATCAGTCTCCCTGCTTGGCAGGAAGCCTGCTTCTCCCTCTCCCATTTCCCTCCGCTTATGTTCCCTCTGGCTGTGTCTCTCTGTCAAATAAATAAAATCTTTAAATATTATATAGATATAGATGTAGATAGATATCCTTACTATGACCCTAAGGCCAAGTGTTAGAAAATGTCTTCTGAATTATTTTATTAGTATATAATCAAAACTATACATAATAAATTTATGTAATAGACTTTAAAAGTTTATTTTTTAGAAGGGCATCTCTTGGTGATATGGAACAGCTTGTTTTCTTTTAATTACTTCATGCAACTGAAGATGACTGTTACTAGAATTAAGCTAATAGTAAAAGGAAGAGAAGATAGGGCTGATTGGGGGCTTACAAAGGTGCATTAGTGTTTTTTAAGTGCATTATATCGAGTAGAATCTAATATTCCTTGCAAACTCATCTAAATATAGATAGGTTAAATGAACTTCAAAATGAATATAGATGTATGATATTTAAAAATATATGGGCAAAAGAATGAAAATATTTGAGTCTGATTAAGTGATTGAGAAAACAAAAAACACTATGACCGATGCATATTCCTTTCACTTGAAGATGTATCTTCAATCTGTTGGAAGTAATGCTGAACTTTTCAACACTCATCTACTTTTTGTCTCAACAGATTTGCCTATTCTGAATATTTTATATAAATAATACGTGTTCTTTTGTGGTTTCTTTCACTCAGCGTATTCTTTTCAAGGGTCGTCTGTGTTGAGGCACATATCAATACTTCCTTTTTACTCCTTTAATTGTTGGATAATATTCCATTATGTGAATATACCACTTTTGTTTAGCTGTTCACCAGTTGATGGACATTTGGGTTGTTTCTACCTTTTGGCTATTATGAATAATGCTGCTATAAACATTCATGTACAATTTTTTTAATACCTGTTTTTAATTTTTCTTAGTATATACTGACAAGTGATATTACTGGGTATCATAATAACTCTGTTGAGCTGTTTGAGAAACTGACCATTTTCCACATCATGTTGGTGGTGCCACATCTTACATTCTCACTAGCAGTATGTAATGGATCTAGTTTCCCCACATCCAAGCTAGCAATTGTTATTATCTGATTTTTTATTATACCCATCCTCCTGGGTACAGAGAATCTCACTGTGTGGTATCATGGTTTTGATTTGCATTTTCTTCATGACTAATGATGTCAAGCACCTTTTCATATGCCTACTGACCATTCATATATCTACTTTGGAGAAATATCTATTACCATCTTTTGCCTGTTCTGTAAATGGGTTGTCCTTTTATTGTTGAATTGTGTGGGTTTTTTTTAATATATTCTAGATGCAAGTCCCTGATTAGATATTTGATTTGCACATATTGTCTCCCATTCTGCTGATGGCATTTTCATGTTTGGCATAACATTTATTGAAGCATAGAAGTTTGTAATTCTGATATGGTCTAATCTATCTACTTTTTTTTCTTTTATTACTTGTGCTTTGATGTCATAGCTAAGAAACTATTGCCAAATGTGAGGCCATGAAGAGTTAACTCTACATTTTCTTACTTAAGAAATAAACAGTTTAGCTTATTTCAGACTTCGGTTCATTTTAAATTCATTTTGGATATAGTCTGATATAAATTTCCTTTTGTATGTGACTGTCCAGTTGTCCTAGCACCATTTGTTAAAAAGACTGTTCTTTCCTCCATTGAATGGTCTTGGCACTTTGTCAAAAATCAGTTGACCATAGACACACTGAAACAACAGCCTCACCTGTACAACTAACTCTGGAAATGACCTGAAGATTGATGGAACAGACTTTGCACAGCCAGTTATAGAGAAGAGACTGCATCAGATACATGGCTGGGAGCAACTGATATTAATACAATAATAGTAGGGGACTTTAACTCCCCATTTATGTCAATGAATACATTATCCAGAGAGAAAATAAGAGAACAGTGGCTTTGAATGACACACTAAATCAGATGGATCTAACAGATGTATACGAAACATTCCCTCCAAACACAGCAGAATACATGTTCTTTTCAAGTGCACATGGTACATTATTTAGGATAGATCACATGTCAGCCCACAAAACAAGTCAAAAAATTTAAAAGGACTGAAATCTTATCAAGCATCTCTTTTACCCACAACTGTTGAAACTAGACATGAATTATAAGAAAACTGGAAAAAAATACAAACACATGCAGGCTAAACAACATACTACTAAACAACCAGTGGATCAATGAAGAGATCAAAGAGAAAATTAAAAAAAAAAAAAAACACATGGAGACCAATGAAAATGAAAGCACAAAGATCCAAAATCTTTAGGACACAGCAAAAGCAGGTCTAAGAAGAAAGTTTATAGCAATACAGGTGTATCTCAAGAGATAAGAAAAATCTCAAGTGAACAATCTAATCTTAACAACTAAAGGAACTAGAAAAAAGAACAAACAAAACCCAAAGCTAGTAATAATAAGGGAATAATAAAGATTATCATGGAGATGTGTGAAATAGAGACTTAAATAATAGGAAAGATCAATGAAACCAAGAGATGGTTCTTTGAATAGATCCACAAAATTGATAAACCTTTAGCCAGTCTCATCAAGAAAAAAGAGAGGACTCGAATCAGAAATGAAGGAGGGAAAATAACAACTGACACCACAGAAATACATAAGATTGAGAGAATGTTATAAAAAATTATATCCCGGGCGCCTGGGTGGCTCAGCGGGTTAAAGCCTCTGCCTTCAGCTCAGGTCATGATCCCAGGATCCTGGGATCGAGCCCCGCATCGGGCTCTCTGCTTGGCTGGGAGCCTGCTTCCTCCTCTCTCTCTCTCTGCCTGCCTCTCTGCCTACTTGTAATCTCTATCTGTCAAATAAATAAATCTTTAAAAAAAAAAAAATTATATCCCAACAAATTTGACAACCTAGAAGAAATGGAGAAATTCTGAGGAACATACAATCTTCCAAAACTGAATCAGGAAGAAATAGAAAATCTGAACAAACTGATTACCGTTTCAATTTCATTACTAATAAGTAATCAAAAAAAAACTCCCAACAAAAATCCAAGACTAAATCGCTTCATAAGGGAATTTCTACCAAATATTAAAAGAAGAGTTAATAACTGTTCTTCTCAAACTATTCCAACAACTAGAAGAAGGAAAGCTTCCAAATTCATTTCTGTGAGGCCAGCATTACCTCTAATACCAAACCAGACAAAGAAACTATAAAAAAAGAAAATTACAGGCCAATATCTTTGATGAACATAAATGTGAAAATCCTCAACAAAATATTAACAAATGAAATTCAACAATATATTAAAAGGATCATCACCACAATCAAATGGAATTTATTCCACGGATGCAAGGGTGGTTTGTATTTGCAAATCAATCATTATGATACATCACATGACCAAGGGGAAGAATAAAAACCATATGATCATTTCAATAGATACAGAAAAAGCATTTGATAAAATACAACATCCACCAATGATTAAAAACTCTCAACAAAATGAGTTTATAGTAAACATACCTCAACATAAGAAAGATTATTTATGACAGACCCACAGCTAACATCATACTCAGTGGTGAAAATTGAGAGCTAAGATCAGGAACAAAGCAAGAATGTCCACTCTTACCACTTTTATTCAACATAGCACTGGAAGTCCTAGCCACGACAGTCAGCCAAGAAAAAGGGAAAAATGACATCTGAATTGGTAAGGAAGAAGTGAAATATTCAGTATTTGCAGATAACATGATACCATATGTAGAAAACCCTAAAGACTCCACCAAAACACTACTGGAACTGAGAAGTGAATTCAGTAAAGTTGCAAGATACAAAATTAATATACAAAAATCAGTTGCATTGCTATACACTAATAATGAAGTAGCAAAAAGAGAAATTAGGAAAACAATCCTATGTACAACTGTACCAAAAAGAATAAAATACCCAGAAATTTAAATGTATTGATGTAGGAACATTAGGAGGCAAGAATATACAATGGGGAATATAGTCTCTTCACTAAATGGTGCTGGGAAATCTAGACAGCTACATGCAAAGGAATGAAACTGGACTGCTTTCTTAAACCATACACAAGTATTGTGATGAGCACTGGGTGTTATACACAACTGATGAATCATTGAACACTACATCAAAAACTTATGATGTACTATATGTTGGCTAACTGAACATAATAATAATAAAATAACTCAAAATGGATTGAAGATTTAAATGTGAGACCTGAAACCATAAAACTCCTAATAGAAAGCATAGGTGATAATCTCTTTGACATCTGCCTCAACAACATATTTATGGATAGGTCTTCTCAGGCAATGGAAACAAAAGCAAAAATAAACTATAGGAACTACACCAAAATAAAAACTTTTGCACAGCAAAGGAAACCATCAACAAAACAAAAAAACAGCCTAGTGAATGGGAGAAGATATTTGCACATGATATATTTGACAAAGGGCTAAAACCAAAGTATATAAAGAACTTCTGTAACTCAACACCAAAAAGAAAGAAAAGAAAAACAAGTACTATCATTAAAAAGTGGGCAGAGGAAGGGTGTCTGGGTAGCTCAGTTGGCTAAGCATCAGACTCGTGATTTAGGCTCAGGTTGTGATCTCAGGGTCCTATTCTTATGGTGCTGAGATCGAGCTCTGCAATGGCTCTTGTGCTGGAGCCTACTCAAGATTCTCTCTCCCTCCCCCCCATCCCACGTGTATTCTTGCACTTGCGCGCGCGCTCTCTCTCTCTTTCTCACAAAAGAAAACAAAGTGGGCAGCAGAGGACCTGAATAGACATTTTTCCACAGAAGACATACAGATAGCTCACAAACACATGAAAAGATGTCCAACATCACTAATCATCAGGGAAATGCAAATCAAAACCACAATTAGCTATCACCTGACCCCTGTCAGAATGGCTAGAATCAAGAAGTCTAGAAATAACAAGTGTTGGCCAGGATGTGGAGAAAAAAGAACTCCTGTGTGCTGTTGGTGGGAATGTCAATTAGTGCAGCCATTATGGAAAACAGTACGGGGTTTCCTCAAAAAATTAATAATGGGGTTATCATATGATCCAGTATTTACACTATTGGGTATTTTACCCAAATAAAAACACTAATTTGAAAAGTTATATGCATCTCTGTGTTTACCACAGCATTATTTACAATAGCCGTCATATCGAAGCAACCTAACTGTCCATCAATAGATGAATGCATAAAGATGTTGGCTGTGTGTGTGTGTGTGAGAGAGAGAGAGAGAGAGAGAGAGAAATCTTGCCATTTTCAACAATGTGGATGAACCTAGAGGGTATTATCCTAAGTGAAATAAATCAGAAAACAAAAACAAATACAATTTCCCTTATATGTGGAATCTAAACAAAACAAAAATACTTCCGGTTATGGACATTGGGGAAGGTATGTGCTATGGTGAGTGCTGTGAAGTGTGTAAACCTAGTGATTCACAGACCTGTATCCCTGGGGCTAATAATACATTATATGTCAATTTTAAAAAATTAAAAAAAAAATACTTCCTTTCGTCTTGAACTGATTTTCATATTTAAAGTATCTTTATCACATTACTAAGAATTCTTTTTTTGTTGTTGATTTAGTTTTTACTTTAATTCTAGTTAGTTACCATATAGTGTTACAGTAGTTTCAGGTATACGAGCTAGTGATTCAACAATTCCATACATCACCCTGTGCTCATCATGACAAGTGCGCTTCTTAATCCCCATCACCCTGTTGCACCCATCCCCCCACTCCACCCTCTTCCTCTGGTAACCATCAGTTTGTTTTCTGTAGTTATAAGTCTCTTGGTTTCTCTCTGTCCCTCTCTCTCTCCCTTTCCCTTTGGTCAAAAACAGACTCTTATGTACAGAAAACACACTGGTGGTTGCCTGAGGGGAGGTGAAGAGGGGGCTGGGCAAGTAGAGATTAAGAGATGCAAATTTCCAGTTATAAAATAAAGTCATAGAGATGAAAAGTACAACACAGGGAATATAGTCAATAATATTATAATAGTAAAGATGTGACAGATGATGACTATACTTGTTGTGGTGAGCGTGGAATAATTTCGAGAATTGGTGAATCAATACGTTGTATACCTGAAATTAATATAACATTGTGTGTCAATTATACTTAAATAAAAAAATAAAAGTTAGGCACCTATAAAAGTAGTTCATCATAGACACATATGTTATTTCTGGACTTTTAATTCTATTCCATTGATATATGTCTGTCCTTATGCCATTACCACATATCTTAGTTACTGTTGCTTTGTAAGTTTTGAAATCAGAAAATGTAAGCCCTCCAACGTTGTTCTTTAATTTTAAAGATTATTTGGCAGTTCTGGGTATTTGGGAATTCCATATGAATTTTAGAACCAGCTTATCAATTTCTACAAAGAAATCAGCTGGGACTCTGATAGGAATTACATTGATTCTATATATGAATTTTTAGGATACTGCCATCTTAATAATGTCATATTCTGATTCATGAACATGGAGTTTTTTTCCATTTAGATTTTTTTTAAATGTCAACAGTGTTTTGTAGTTTTCAGAGTATAAGTTTTAAATTTATTTCTAAATATTTTACTGTTTGATGCTACTGTAAATGAACTGTTAATTTCATTTTTAGATTATGTATTGCACATGTATAGAAATACAAATATATTGATCTTGTATCCTTCAACCTTGCTGAACTTATGAGTTCTAATAGTATTTTAATGGATTTTTTTAGATTTTTTCTACATGCAGGTTCATGTCATTTACATATAGAGATAGCATCCAGATTAGAAAGAAATAAAACTACCTATTATTTATTTTAAAAATCTATCATCGATTCATTGCCTAATTGCTCTGGCTAGAACATCTAATATGTTCAACAGAAGTGGCAAAAGTGGATATCTTTGTCTTATTCCTAATCTTAGGGGGAAAGCATATGGTCTTTCATTGTGAAATATGTTTGCTTGGATTTTCTGAAAATGTCCTTCAATCAGGTTGAGAAAGTTCCCTTCCATTCCCAGTTGGGTGAGTGTTTTTACCATGAAAGTATACTCGAGGGGCGCCTGGGTGGCTCAGTGGGTTAAGCCGCTGCCTTCGGCTCAGGTCAGATCTCAGGGTCCTGGGATCGAGTCCTGCTTCGGGCTCTCTGCCTGCCTCTCTGTCTACTTGTGATCTCTCTCTCTCTCTCTGTCAAATAAATAAATAAATAAATAATAAAAATTTAAAAAAGAAAATATACTCGATTTTTTAAAAAAAATTTTTCTGGCCCAAGATGATCATATAGTTTTGTTATTCAATTGATGTGGTATTACGTTGATCAATTTTCCCTAAATTCATGTAAACCATACTAGTGGCCAATACAAAGTTCATGCTATGAAAAAGGCATAGTATTATACATATATTGTCTGTATAGGTCTCTTTTCAAAAAAAAAAAAACTAATTTGGGGGGCTATAAGAAAGGAAACTGAAGGAACAGCATAAAAAATGAGTAAATTTTTATGCGAGTGAAAGTATTTTTGTTTTCCTCTCAGTGATTACCTGCTCAGAATTTTAAATTGTTTTCAAACTTGTGATTTGCTTTACTTTTTGTAGTTGGTGATCCAGATATTTTTTATAGCTTTTTCAAGCAACCAGCATGAAATTTATATTTTGAAATGCATCACTTTAATCAATTTTTGTTTAGGTTTTAGTTCAAAGCAATTAAACAAATAGGAAGTAAAAAACAACACAGGGCCTTTTAAAAATTAACTGTAGGCTTTGAGCATGAAAGCACCACTTTCATTTGTGCTCCTCTGGGCATAAATAGTGATGATGTACTTCCCCTTTTTTTCTACATTTAAGGGTCCACCCAGAAATGTGCAACTATATTGAGGCCCGGAAATGTTCTCATTCTCTTTTCTTGTCTGTGATATAATCTCCTAACATAGTTGGTTCAAGAAGCGTGTTAAGTTGACCCAGATCATGTGTTTGAGCCTTTTAAAGGCAAAATATCTTCTCTGTTTCCTGAGAACAGATTGCAGCCCCGGTCCAGGCACCTGGTGCCTTCTTGCCATTGCTTAGCAAGTGCCAGAGGCTAGGGGATGTGGGCAGTTGAATCCAGTCCATTCTCATCACTAGACAGTGAGCCCCAGAGGGCTTGTCTCAGGAAGTGTCATCATTATGTTGTCACTTTACTTTCTTAAATTTAACTAGAATATATTTGGTTAAGGTAAAAATGTTACTTTACAAATATATTATTCAGGCATCACAACACTGCTTTTTAGGGGTCAAAAATGTGTAAATAGCCTGTAATTTCAGGATGTCTATAATCCACATAGAATTAGCATATCCAGGTGGATATAAAAATGACAACGTGCAATGTTTTCCCCCTTGTCTTTAGTTTTTGTTTAAAAAAAAAAAGTTACCTTCCACATTACATGCACTTTTCTTTGTTTTGAGAGAAAAGGAAAGTAGGATTAGTAGAAGACTTCTATAACCCTTTCCGAAGGAGAAAATCCTTTTGAAAAAATTTGAAATCTTTAGAAACAGTGCATTTACAAGGTATGAAGCGAAGTTTACGCAGATTGTCAGGTGTTCGGGGCAGCATAGAACAATGAATCAGAGTACAGTTCCAGAGTTAGACTCAATTCTTTGGGTTTCAGTGTTCCTTGTGTGTTAAATGGAGGTGAAACTGGTATGTACGTCATAAAAATTAAATGAGAGAACACAGGTAAAGAGCTTCGAGCAGTAACTGCCAAGTAAATGCCCATTTACCAGTTAGCCGATGTCTGTGGCAATAGGCATAAGTACACTGTTACAAACTTAAGACTGACTCAAAATAAAGTCGATAAAATTAGAATTAGTAATACTAACATAATTTACTAATTAGTATATATTAAAGCTCATCATCTTTATCCTTACTTCCATTCTCACAGGTAGACCATAAATTAGTTTCTTTAATGAATTCCCATCATCGACTCACCTACAAAATAGGCATGGGAGAGAAAATAGAAGCTCTCGGACTCTGGGTGTAACTTCCATACATTTAAGAACACTTTAGGAAATTATAGGCATTGGTTTTTAAACCACTTTGGCAGTTAAAGCAATAGCAATCAGGGGCGCCTGGGTGGCTCAGTGGGTTAAAACCTCTGCTTTCTGCTCAGGTCATGATCTCAGGGTCCCTCATCGCATCGGGGGCTCTCTGCCAGCAGGGAGACTGCTCCCTCCCCTCTCTGCCTACTTGTGATCTCTGTTTGTCAGGTAAATAAATAAAATCTTAAAAAAAAAAAAAAAAAGCAATAGCAATCATTTCTAGAAGGCCAAAAGAAGATCTGTACTGGGTTCTGAAAATCAACTGCCTGGAAATATCAGACTTTTGAAAACTAGTGCTCAGAACACCATGTAAATGGCTGGGTCCCAGAGAGTTAACTGCTGCGGCTGCTTCCTTCCATGAGGCCTTTCTGTTCCTAGTTCAGCCATCATGCACACCACAGTGACCTATAGTGAAGTCACTGGTTGGCCAAAAGGGAACTGGGTGAGGCTCTTCCTTCTGCTATCCCATCTTCCATTTCTATCAGCAGGTTAATTATGTTTACACTCTGACTTCTGATAACCAGTCATTTCCACCTCCAGTGAATTCCTTTTTTGTTCTACACATGCATCTCTCTCAATTTCTTTCTTTTTACCAGATTTTACTGCTTTGTCACCTTGCTACTTATGGGATTAAAATTAAAAAATCTTGACTACAACTCTCCAGACTTCCTAGATATATTTCTAATGAAAATACCTAACAGTGCACCTAGGCCAACAGTCTTGAAAAGTACTCCAGAGTACCTTGTAGATTCTCTACCGAGGTTCAGGTCCTACGACTCTATTTGGTTTCTTTTTTTTAGCACTGACAATCAAAATAATTTAAAAATGTTTAATCTGCCTTGTTGTTATTCTGATTTTTAACATTAATAATTTCCTTACATGAATTTACTGCAAATACATAGGCTTTTATCTCTATTGTGGACCCACTGGCCTGAGAAAATACATTCTAAGTTCTTAATAATTATAACAGTGGTTTTCTAGGCCATAACTTGATAGAAGATTGGCATCTACATATATAGAGAGAAAGACATATATATATATAATTTATTTTTATATATTATTTATATTATTTATTTAAATTTATATATACATATATATATGTCTCTCTATATATAAAATCTTTTTTAATCCAAAGTGTTTGTTTTTTATCATGATGAAGAGCAGCATAAGTTAGGTCTTCTTCCATGACAGAAGTCCTTTTATGGAGTATTGCCTGAGTTATATGTTTCTTCTCAAGATATATAATTATCAGTTGATATTTTGTTTCTAAAGTTATATATATTAATTTAAATGCTGTTTCTATAAGAATTTTTACTATGCAGAAGATTTGGGGTGTAAGTCTACTTGGAATTATGGTACTTTATAGCTGGATCACCTGGCCCAACTATTTCATATTTTCAGGGGAATTAATTGAAACACAGAAAGCTCAAATGACTGGTGTAAGGTCACATGGTTTAGATGGAGACTATAGTCACTGGGACTTGGCTCTGGTGCTCTAAGTCTTGCAGATTAATTTTCAACTTAAAGTACAAGTAACAGTATATATTCTGATAATTAACTTCTTTCTCCCTAAAAACTTAAGAATCCTGAAAAAGGATGTTCCTAAGAATTGAATATCTATACTAAGCAATTATTCTATTGTTTTTTCCAAAGCACTTTCCAAGCACAGTGTATATTTTCCTTTTTTTACTTTGCTGAGGCATTAAAAATTTTTTAATATTTTAACTTTAAATTTAAAAATTAAGATAGAGAATTTTAAATTTACCTGTAAATTTGGACATGATTGTGGCTTCTCAGTTTTAATTGATTCTTAGCATTATTCATTCTGTATTTTGTTGGGTAGGCTTCCCCCAAAAGCAGGTAATGACATCTTATACCCTTAAAATAACACACAAAAAGAATTACAGCACAGAGTTCCAGAGTGGGTGGAAGGTCTTAGAGATTATGGTGCTGCTTCAAACAGGATTGAAATACCATCAATTACACTCAAATTTTAATCCATAAAATATTTAAGTTGGCAAGGCTTACTTTAATTATGATTTTTAAAGCTAAGCAAAGTGTGTATTATAAAAAGGTACATACAAACTTAATATACCTTTAAAAATCACAATTCAAAATAAGCAGGAAACATATTTTATGTTTCCCCTCACTTCCGGTTCTTGCTAATTTTTCTCTATGTATATAAATACTCTGTATTCCTATATTCACTGACTCCTTTTAGAATTATTTCTGATTTCCTACTTGTTGAGTGTATTCTAGTTTAAAAATACTAACTTGTACTCTTGTTTAAAAATACTAAAAATAGCCAAAAGGTAGAAACAACCCAAATGTCTATTAACAGCTGAATGGATAAACAATATATGGTATATATTTAGCTTCAGAAAGGAGTGAAATTCTGATACATGATACAACATCCACGGTCTCCAAAAACATGCGAAGTCAAATAAGCCATTTATTTACCTCATAGAACTAGAACCACACAATGTTTATCCTGTAGTGACAGGATAAACATTGTGTGGTTCTATTTCTGTGAGGTACCTAGATAGGCAAACTGATAGAAAGTGTAATAGACAGAGGTTACCAGGGGCAGGGGAAGGGAGGAATGGAGAGTTGTTTAATCAGTACAGAGTCTCTGCTTGGGATGATAGAAAAGTTCTACAGATAGACAGTGGAAGTATCTGCACAACACTGTGAATGTACTTCATGCACTGAATTATACACTTAAAAATGGTTAAGATGATAAATCTTACAGTGTATATTTTACCACAATAAAAAAATATTATCCTGAGTTAGCCATAAAATAATAGCACTCTCCTTTGGGCTCTGAGTATATACCTTCAAGGGATCTGCCTCTTACCATTCTGAGTAGCCCCTTCATTCTCACACTGGGGTGGAGAATACACAGCTGTATTACTTTTTCCATCCACATCTATTTTGAAATACAACCCTTTTTGTGCATGAGAGCCAAGGTCAAGTGACACAGCTCTCTACTCACCATTTTAGTTTGCCAAACATCGTTTTTCTAGCGGAGTGCTGCCTTGGGTGCAGCAAGGGTGGGTAATCTGAGTGGAATTCGATTAGTCTACCTTAGTAATTTCTGTACTCCATTTGGTATGATGCATTCCCCTTCATTTCCATCTCTGTGTGATAATGTACAGTTGTGTATTCACTCCTATAGTATTTTCAAGTGTGTGGCCTATTCCACACATCATATTCAAATTACAAAGAAAATAAGGCTTTTCCTATCCAGTATTTTCCCATTTCTTAACATTTTTTTGTGTGTCCTGAGACTAAAAGGATATTTATATACAAGGTGACCATGAGATCCTACTGATAATTGTCTTTGAATTCTGGCTATGGACATGGCAATTCTATGTACATACTAAAAAGTATATATATGTGTCTTCACATAATAATGTAAACTGACAAAATACAAACTTTTCAGTGCAAATTAAGAGCAGCAGAACAGATTAGCTTTCTGTCTTCAAACAATCTTAACGTGACATAATTGCATTTTTATTATTTATAATATCTAAATGTTTGTTGCGAAAAATACGTATTATACTTAGGTTATGAATTTGTTAAATGTTCATTCCATTAAAGCACATGCCCAAAAAAACCCCAGCATGTAGCTATTACTTAATATCTTTAGACTTACTTTCTTTTTGTGTTTCCTACTACTATAGTATGCTATTTGTTCCCATTCAGTCAATATCATATACGTTAGGTCTTTTTATCTAATTATATAAAAAGAATAATCAAATGTTTCTATTTTCTTACCATCTCTAAAAATAAAGAGTATTCCATTTCCTTTCTTATTGTCTATGCAGACGGTTGAAGTGCTTTATTGTTTTACAAAATGAAAATCCTTCATTTGAGTGAAATTAATATTTCAATTAATATTGAGATGTACAAGATCATTTTTCATTATTTTCCTTTGAAATTATCTGGAAGAAACAGGATCGTGTTGCATTTCATTCTAAAGGAATTGAATAGATATTTAAAATAACTAAAGCTATATCAATGGGAAGTTAAGTAAAATCCAGTGTGACTAATAAGGGATGTCAAATTCTTCAGATCTGTGGTATACATAATAAGCTTAAAGAATTCATGTACAGAAGCCTAAGCTATTGTGTAGTGGCGGCTGTGATCAAGTGCTATAGTTTTTAAGCTGTTACATATTGCATCCAGTTTACTATATTTAATTAAGTAACAAGATGCTTAGTTGCACGGAACCTTGAACTCTATTTCTATAGTGGCACAATCTATACTTTTTTTTTTTTTTTTTTTTTTTTTCTGGTTTATTTAATTCAGCCAAAGGTTTTTTTTTTTTTTTTTTTTTTAAGATTTTATTTATTTTTTCCCTTTTTATTTATTTATTTTTTTTTCAGCGTAACAGTATTCATTCTTTTTGCACAACACCCAGTGCTCCATGCAAAACGTGCCCTCCCCATCACCCACCACCTGTTCCCCCAACCTCCCACCCCTGACCCTTCAAAACCCTCAGGTTGTTTTTCAGAGTCCATAGTCTCTTATGGTTCGCCTCCCCTCCCCAATGTCCATAGCCCGCACCCCCTCTCCCAATCCCACCTCCCCCCAGCAACCCCCAGTTTGTTTTGTGAGATTAAGAGTCATTTATGGTTTGTCTCCCTCCCAATCCCATCTTGTTTCATTTATTCTTCTCCTATCCCCCTACCCCCCCCATGTTGCTTCTCCATGTCCTCATATCAGGGAGATCATATGATAGTTGTCTTTCTCCGATTGACTTATTTCACTAAGCATGATACGCTCTAGTTCCATCCACGTCGTCGCAAATGGCAAGATTTCATTTCTTTTGATGGCTGCATAGTATTCCATTGTGTATATATACCACATCTTCTTGATCCATTCATCTGTTGATGGACATCTAGGTTCTTTCCATAGTCTGGCTATTGTAGACATTGCTGCTATAAACATTCGGGTACACGTGCCCCTTCGGATCACTATGTTTGTATCTTTAGGGTAAATACCCAGTAGTGCAATTGCTGGGTCATAGGGTAGTTCTATTTTCAACATTTTGAGGAACCTCCATGCTGTTTTCCAGAGTGGTTGCACCAGCTTGCATTCCCACCAACAGTCTATACTTTTGGACCTTCATTCTCTACTCCAGATGACACTTGTCCATAGAGAAATTGCTAAGTCCACAAAACAAACAAACAACTTCCCGTGACGACGGTCGTTACATTGAGGGAGGGAGCACTGGGTTGTACATCAGGTGACCCACAGTACACATCTCTGCCAATTAGTAGTGACGTGACCTTAAATAGTCATTAAACTTTGAGCCTCAGAAGATGAGAATTGAAACGGTGTCTTCCCTATCAAATTTAACAGGTTGTGAGGCTCAAATGAAACAAAGTGTGGGAAACTACTTCAAAAACTGTAGAAAGCACTAAACAAACATCATTTTCCCAAGATTCTAATTAAAACTTTTCTTATCCCACAGATTTAACTGAATTATGAAATTGATAAAATCATACCAGTAAGTTGTTTCATAGAGTATTATAGTATATTTAAGTTTTAAAAACCATTAGTTTCAGTTTTAATTCCAAGATCATTTAACATCTGCACGACTCTGTTTTTGTTTGTTTGGTGTGGTTAATATGCCTCTCATTTTGGTATAAATGGAGATGTGTGGGAAGTAGAAATTGGTGGAGTCATAATGTCCCAATAAAGGGCACTCCTTTTCCTCATCTGCATCCTGCTAAGAGCCAGCAGGCAGAAAAACAAATGTCCCCCTTTTGACTAATACAGCCTAGGCTGAAGGAGGCAGCTTCATGTAGTAGGGGAAATGGACTTCTGCACTCCCAGTAACCCATGTGCAGATCTGTGGGGAAAGTTGAAGTCAGCACAATGGACACTCTTAATTCAGATAACTTGTCTCCTCTGGTCCAAGTAGAGAGCAAAGAAAGAGAATTTCTCCAGGCCTCAGGACCTTAGATGGTTTAGTGTCCCTCATCTAGAAACATGGACCTATGGCCGTCGTCCACCAAGTGGGTAGCTCAGTCTACTCCCTTGGGGGAAGATTGGGGGGTATGGCAGACAGCCAAGGCGCCTAGAGAGAAATCCCTCTTTACGGAAACCAGAAAAGAAAGAGGTTTTCTCTTTAACAGAGATGAATGGAAATTAAATAAGTGGAATGTACCCAGCCATCCCCTCTCCTACTCAGATCTCGTCTCTGAGGCTTTCCCTCCCCTTGGTGCTTAGCTAGTCCTGCCGCCCTGTTGCTGGTCCTGTTCCCCACACCCCCGCCCTCAGGCATAGGCTCCACTGCAGCCCCTTCAGACTAAACCAGAAAAACTAGTTCCTGGGAGAGAAGAGCTGTAAGGCAGGTTGATGCTCTAGATTGAATGTCTCCCCCCAAAATTCATATGTTGAAACCTAATCCCCAAGGTGAGGGTATCAGGAGGTGGGGCTTTGGGGAGGTGATTAGGTCATGAGGGTAGAGCCCTCATGAATGAGATTCGTGCCCTTAGAAAAGCGGTCCCAGAGAAAGCCCTGGACTCTTCTGCCATGTGATGTTTTAGGAGAAAGAGGGCAGTCTACGAACCAGGAAGCAGGCCCTCACCAGACACCGAATCTGCCAACACCTTGATCTTGGAATTTCCAGCCTTCAGAACTGTGAGAAATAGATTTTGTTGTTTGTAAGCCACCCAATCTATAATATTTTGTTAGAGCAGCCAGAGTGGCCTAAGACAGTTGATTGGGCACAATTGGTAGTTAATAAGGTTAGCTTCTTCCTCTCTCTCTCAGTGAAAGGTGGGTCTACGATAAAAATAGTTGCCACAGTCTCACCTACATTGTAGCAGAAACTTACTGAACTTCTGTTGGGAGGCACATTTGTGAAGTTGTTCATTTGGCAAGTCAAGAACAAGGCATCTCGGGGCACCTGGGTGGCTCAGCGGGTTAAAGCCTCTGCCTTCAGCTCAGGTCATGATCCCAGGGTGCTGGGATCGAGCCCCGCATCGGACTCTCTGCTCCACAGGGAGCCTGCTTCCTCCTCTCTCTCTGCCTGCCTCTCTGCCTACTTGTAATCTCTATCTGTCAAATAAATAAATCTTTAAAAAATAAAGAAAGAAAGAAATAAAGAACAAGGCATCTCATTCATAAGGAAAGTAAACTAGTTTTAAGTTCTATCTGAATTAATACCTTCCATCGTTCATCATGTGGGAGATAATACAGTGAGCAAAATCTTGTTAGAGAAAAAAGATGTGGAAATGCAGCTTAACATAATTCCTGGCTTATTCTGAATAAATCTGAATATGAAGTTCATGAAGAAACTGAAATTATTTAGTCATTTAGTAAACATGTATCGATCACCTATTATGAGTGGCATTGCTCCGATTGCCAGGGGAATGGAAATGAAAGCTATCGTCCCTGGCTTTGAGCAGACCATGGTTTTATGAGAGTGACAGAGAATTCTAGTCTAGTATGATTTGTGCGGTGAGAGAAAGAGATGCACAAGCTGTTGTAGGAATACACGGGCAAGCACTGGGCCCAGGTTTGAGGAGTTACTTGGGAAGATCTTTCTGAAAGAGTCCTGGTGTGCATCCTGAAGGGCTAGTTGAAAAGGCAAGATGAAGGGAGAAGAAGAAGAGAGAAAGACCAATGTCCTCACTAAGGCAGAAGTAATCCAATGAGCTAAAGCTCAGAGCTTAAGGGAGAGCTTGGCGTGATGGCATAAATGATGATAGTAAATAGCTTGGTATGGATGAAGACGTTAGGGAATGGTAATATAAGAAATCAGACAGGTAAGCAAGGCCAGATCATACTTTATGTGCTATGATATGGAGTTTGTTCTTCTGTCCAAAGGCGTTGAGAAGCATTAAGCAAGGAAGAGCATGTGTGTTCGATAGGACCAGTGAGAGGGAGAATGTAATGTAGTAAGTGTAGTAAGTATAATGTGGTGTAGTAAGGCCGCATGCAGCATTCATGACACAGGCTATGGTGGCTTGCATTAAGAGAAGAGACGGTGGGATTGATGAGAAATGATGGGACTTGGGGAGACATTAAAGACCTCGAAATCAGTAGGACTCAGTCATTTACTGGATGGGGGAAGCATCCAGGGAGAGAGACGTCAAAGATAATTTAGGCATCTGTGTTTGGCAGTTATTATACAAAAAATATTAGAAGAGCATTGGGTTGGGATAGAGCTGGGCAAAACTCATCAGGTTCAGAACATGTTGAGCTCAGTATTCCAAAAGAAGAGGTATAATAGGATTTGAACATGTGGGTCAGGAGCCCTAAGTGTAAGTCTAGGTTCGAGATTGGTGTGGACATGCGTGTGTGTACACACATGTGTGCATCCACATACTTACCTACTTTCAGGGAGTAGAGGGATGGGGCAGTAGGAACCATGGATATGGATAAGCCCCGCCAAGGAATTGTGTTGAGACGAGGAAGAAAAAAGGAACAGAAATGAGACCTGGAGACTATCATTTCAGAAATAGACAAAAGAATAATCAGCCAGACAGATAGAGGCACCACTAAGTGGCACAGAAGCCAGAAAATAAAAACTCAGGGTGACCAGTCTTAAGTGCTACAAAGAAGTCATATAAGGTTAGCACTTCAGAACGTCTTCTCAGTTAAGCACAGTGTGATTCTAAGTAACCTTGGACAAAAGCAGTGTCAGCACAGGGGCAGAGAGAGAAAGCAGATTGCAGTGGGTGAGGAGTGAAACAGACAGCGAGTGTCAACAATTGTCTCAGCCTGGCTGTGAAATAAAGGAGAGAGATAATGTGGGCGTTCAGTGGGTAAGATGCCAGTGGGTGCGAAAGACCTCAGCTGAATTCCCTGTAAATGGTGAATTGACTTTATAAAAGATCAGCAATTGGGAGCTACCTCCTAACGGACGAAGCCACGTCCTTGAAGTGTAGGGACGACGGGATGGATGTGGAGCGCTGGGGAGGGGTTTGATTTGGGTGGGAAGAGAGCAACTTGCCTGTGGTGGCGGGAGGGAAGCATGGAGTGGTAGAGATACAGAGAAGTTTTTTGGGCACGGTTAAGTAGAAGAAATCCTCACCTGACGATTCCTGTTTCCTCTGTAGAGTGGGATGCTAGCCCACCGGCTGGCAGCAAGGTGATGTAGGGCGAGAGGAGTGGAGAGAGGGGTGAAATGTGTGCTGGCAAGAATGAGGGGGAAGGCCTATAGGAAAATACGAGATGCCTGGATAGCTTAAGGTCAGAGATGATGAACTTCTATAAACTAACTTTTTAAAAATATTTTTTAAAAATCACTGGAATAGCCTTTTTTATTTCCCAGACCAGTATTAAACAGGATCCCATGCTGAACATGCTGTTGCTTGCTGGTTCCTTTCCTAAAATGCTTCTCTTTCCTCTTTCCACTGCTCCCTCCCCCACTACCCCAGTTGGCTGTACAGAATATTTTCTGGCTTCAGTGAAGCCACTTTTCCAAGAATGCATGGAACAGATTACAGAAGCCAGTGCCAGCCTGCTTACTTCCCCCTCTTCACTTGCATAGGTTCAGCTGGAGTTCTGAAAAGAGGAAGTCAGGAGGAGTTGGGGGTTTATTTGTTTGTTTTTTAAAGAAAGATGGAAGATGCAGGAAGCATAAGCAGGTGGAAATACTGGGGGTGAGGGGCTAGGGAAGAAAAGGGAACAAATGCTGAAAAAATCATGAGCCAAGTTGTAAATTGAAATGACGTCAGAAATCAGAAAGGAAAGGGAACAAAGAAAATATCTGCTTTCTAACCTGGCCTCTTAGTTTGCTACCCCAGAATATGGCATCCTCAAACTGGGAGGCCAGGCCATATGGGAAACAGGCTGGCAGTGAATTCAACCTTCTTTCGTGCCTAATTTATCTGTATCAGTGGTCAGGTGTTCTGGGCTTTTGTTTGTTTCTTTGGCCTAACCCCTCGATGTAAAAATCAAGTCTGGGGTGCCTAGAAAATCTCAGAAATAAGGGGACCCCATTCAAGTGCCACAAGTGAGCGCTTGTGTTGTGCAGGTGTTACGTTCTGGGTATGGAGGACTTGCAGAAAAGCAGCAAACAAAAGCAGCAAATTTCTTCCTAGGGAAAGGGGACTACTTTTTAGGACATGTATAGGTATAAGAGACCAGTCCCCTGGCTTTTATCAGCTAGCCAGACATTTATTAGCAACTGGCCTTTTAGAAAAAATAAATAAGGAGCCTGAGTACTGCCCTTAACTGTGCTATTGCTTCTCTCACCTTCTAACCTCTTGTCCCCTGACGCTTCTGACTCAGATTTGCCCCCCAAACCACCCCCATCAAGACGCTGATGTAATGCAAGCAGATACCAGCTGAAGCCAGAATAGAATGGATAGTTATCTGGGGAGATAAAGTGACAGTGTTGCCTGTTCGGGCTATTGTTCAAAGGAACATGTCTTTTATTTATAGATGTTAGAATTTAAAGGCATAGACAGCCAGAGCTTGACATTACCTCTTCTTACTATAACTCGTTTCCTAGAAATATGCTTTAGCCTATAGCTACCTTCTTTGCATGTAAATTGAATATGTTAGATGTGTGTTTTATACCTGGTTTCATATTCTTCTAATAGGTTCTGTGACTGTTTTGGTTAAGGTTGGTTTCTAAATTTTAATGCTTCAATATTTTGCTTTTATTGGACACTATTTTATCTCTGCTTATCTGAGGCATGGGTTGCCTTAAAAAGCAGGAGGTTTAAAAAGAGGCCAAATAGAGGTGATGTTCATATTAATAAAATATTCATATTTTAGTCGGGTAGGGCTAGGAGATGAAGGCTCCAAATTGTTAGCGGGTTTGCAAAATTGGCACCCCTTAATAGATTTCATGGTGGTTTGGGGGACTTCTGTGCCAGGAAAAATGTAGTCTGTTCTCAAACCTGCATTTCCTTGCTTTCAAATACCCAGGAGTGAGGTTCGCAGGATGCCACTAACCTTCTGTTGCTCCAGGGAAGTGACTTCATTTTTCTAAGCCTTCACTGAAAAGTGTTATGTGCCTTGTATTCTTGGACTGTGTTTTCTTCTGAAGCTCTGAGAAGATTTTGCAGATTGAACCTCATGAATCTTTGCAGCCCCTCTGCAAGAAAGAGAGGAATAGTGTCTATAAGCCTTTTTGAATTATTTGAAACAAAGATCATAGAATGTGAGGAATACAAGATAAACTTAGCCAGCCCATTTTTTAAAAAGGTTAACTGATGAACAAGAAATAATCTTTATACAAACATAAAAATAGGTGATTAACTGTACACTTTGCTGGAAATTTATCTTCTCTCCCAGACTAAAAAAAAAAAAAAAAATCTGACATGGCATACTGCTATTTAAACCATGTAAGGACAAACATTACTTTGAAAAAGAAGTATTAAAGCTAGATTATACGAAGGAACTTACACTCAAGAACATTGTCGTAGCAGCCCTTCTGTCAACAGGATTAATCACAAAAATAACAAATATGCTTTATGAACGTAATATTTGAAGTAATTTTTTAAAATTTGGCTATTAACCGTAAGGTTAATTGATTCTTTTCTTTGTGCTCCATTGTGGTTAACATACTCATTCTTCTCTTTAAAGACCCATTTTATTATGCAAATGAAAAAAATTGAAAGACTGTGTGTGTAAGAGAGAGGGCTGCTTTTTGCCGGGGAACTCGTGCACCTGTTTCGGCCCTCAGCCCCCACCTCTGCTTCCACAGGCTGCCAAGCTCGGCTGCGTGATCAGAGTAGCGGGTGTGGGGTCCTTGAATTTTGACTCACATGTTCTTTGTGACTTACTCTTGTTTTGCCTTAGAATTTCCCCCCTTCCAGCTCTCAGCATGCCAGCGGCAGCTGCATCATGGCGCTCACCCTGCTGCCAAGAGGGCAGGCAGCCTCCTTGGAGACGGGGATGTTGCACTCGGGCCAACTGTTAAGAGATAGATGTTGGAGTAATACGCCCAGCACAGCTGAAATTCAGAGCCTTCTAGGAGAAGTTTGGTGAAACACTTTGCCCATGGTATTTTTAAGTTAATTTTTGGAAACTTTTTATTTTGGACAGTGTTCAAAACAAAGGTAGAAAGAATACTGTAGCGCATGCCTGTGTACCTTCTACCTCTCCATTTCCACCATGGTCAACTTAGAGACCATCTTGTTTCACTGACCCCGGTGTTTCCCTGTGGTTTATCCAGACTATTGGTAGATTCATTTCTGGGGATAAATATTTCATAAATTACAGTTGCTTTTCTGTCCTTCAGTCTAAGATCTCTCACCTTAATGATTTTTTTTCGGTCCCTTCTTGTTAATGGTAAAAGAGAGTAGAGTCTTTTTTCCTTCAAAAGTAAGCCAAGATACGCTACGTTGGCACCTGTCCTGTTTTGTAATACCGTCCCCTAAATATTCAGGGCTTTGTTCTTTCAGTTGCCCAGTCTGTCCAAAGCTGTGGTGTGTGGGGTCTTCAAATGTGGAGCACTAAAGGTCACCAGGTGGGATTCTCGGTGTTACTACAGACTAACCATGTAACCTGGGACAACTTCCTTCACCTTTGTATGCTTCCATGCCCTCTTATTTTTAACGTGGGACTGATACTACTGGTACACACCCCACAAAGCTGCCATAGGACTTAAATGAGTGAGAACATTTAAATAGCTCAGACAGAGACTGGCACAAAGGAAGGGCCCAGTATATGCCATTGCTCTGGTCCTCCTTTTCCTTCTCATGATTTTTTTTCCATCCCTCATCACTCATTTCACACACTAGAGAAGTGAAGTAATACAGCAGTTTTATAGGAGAACTTGAACAAGGAACCACATGTTTCTCTACTCCTTTATTATCCAAGAGGCAGTCGGCCATAGAGTTAAACCTTAGAAGTTGGGGGTTTCAAAAGCAAAGCAGTACGGGTAACCACCTCCTTGTTAGTGGGGAAGGTGAGATTTCAAGAATGCTTTTGTTTAAGAAAGGCGATGATTTGGCAAATGATATTGGAGAACATTCTGTACACAAGAAAGAGAAGAAAGTTCAAGCAGGGGATGCTACTAATGGATAGATCTAGGGAACATTTGTGCATGAGATCAAGAGAGAAGGCAAGATAGAAAAAAGGATAAGGGAAGATGATTTGAACCATCAATGAATATCAGAAACAAAAGAGGGGCACCTGAGTGGCTCAGTTAGGCATCTGACTCTCAATTTCAGCTTGGATCATGATCTCAGGGTCATGAGATCGAGCCCCACATGGAGCCCTGCATCAAGCTGTACACTCAGCACAGAGTCTGCTTGGGATTCTCTCTCTTCCCCTGCCCCTCCTCCCCACTTATATACTTTCTCATCTCTCTCAAATAAATAAATAGAATCTTAAAAAAGAAGAGAGAGAGAGAGATGGATGAATCCTAAACTTTACATAAAGCCAAGTGCCATTGGCCATTCCTAAAACTGTAATTTAGTCACTCACTTTAACATGTGTTAAGCATTAGTCTACTTACTTATGAACACCGTTCCGTTAATCCTCATAGCAAGCCTGTGAAATAGGTACTATTATTGATCTCATTATGCAGCCAAGAAAACTGAGATATGGGGGAGTTAAATAACTTGTCCAAGACAAAAAGCAGGAGGCCTCAGGTTTGCACCTAAGCAGTGTGGCTCCAGAATCTGTCCTGTAAACACTATTGTGCCGCTCCAAGGTAAACAAAGCCTCAGCGCGTAGGTCATCTTGAGGAAAGCAGCGATAGGTAGGTGATAGCCTCCAAAGAGGCTGGAATGGTGGCATCATTGCTCACTGATACCTGTGCTCTCATCTGACCCAGGGATCCTTAGTATTTAAGTCTCACTCAGGTTTCAGGAGGCAAGTTCTGTTCACTACACATACGGATGTTTCTAATAAGCTTTGTCATAGCAGGGTGTGATTACATTGTTCTAGCTGCAGTCCTAAGAAAGTTCTCTGGTGTTTTATTTTCACATGAAGTTAAGATAACTCTTGCTAGGGATGTGTTTGGTTACTTCAAAGTCATTTACTAAACAACTCTTTCTTGAAGGCCTCTGTTCTAGGTGCTGGGGATGCCTTGTGAAGAGAGCAGTTCCTCTCCTACAGAATCTCCATGGAGTTTTCCTTTCTAGGGCTTCTCATTAGCATAATAACAGCTGTCATTTCTCTCTACTCATGCAGCAAAAGAAAAATCTAGAGAAACCTCTCTTGACCCCACAGCGCTTTGCAGCCACTGGCCCATATATCTTTTTCCCATCTGTATCACCATGTCTAGAAACGTTGTCTGTTCTCATATTTGTCTTCACTTGCCTTCCTCCCCTCATTTTTTAAAAAAAATTTACTTATTTTAGAGGGAGTACATGTGCAAGCAGGGTGAGGGGCAGAGGGAGAGAAGCAGACTCCCCACTCAGTGTGGAGCCTGACACGGGACTCAATCCCATGACTCTGAGATCATGAGCTGAGCCCAAACGGAGTCGGAAGCCCAACTGAACAAGCCACCCAGGTGCCCCACCTCCCATCATCTTTTAAACACAGCACCAAGCAGACTTTCTCCTCGAGATGTCCCCCAGCTCCAGACTCCTATGAGATCCCCCTACTTACTAACAGCTCCACTTGGATGTCTATAAGGCACTTGGAACATCCAAAACATCTCATCTTCCTGCCACATGCACTTCTCACCGACACGCTTTTCCCATCCCTGTAAATGGAGAATGGAGACTCCATCCTTATTGCTCAAGCCAATGACTTTGGCTTCATCCTCGACTCTGCTCTTGCTCTCGCACCCCACATCCATACCATCAGCAAATCCTGCTGGCTTTCTCCTTGGTCGATCCATAATCCAACCATTCTGTCTCACCTTTAGTATCACCACCTAACCCACAGTCATTTCTCATTCCCAGCTGGTCTTCCGGCCTCCTTCCCTGGGCACAGTACCCTCCACCGTCTATAGTCAACACAGCAACCAAATAAATTCTTGTGACGGCAGTAAGAATTTATCTCCTCTACAACAATATGTTCTTCAAAAATTTTTTAAAGCTTACATCAACAACATGGATGAATCTCATACATAAAATGTTAAGTGAAAGAAGCCAGAAAAGAGTTCATACTGTATTATGACTTCACTTAAAATACAAAATAACAGCACAGACTATTAGAAACCAGGATGGTGACCGAGGGACAAGGAGCTGCTTGGGAATGAAAGAGCACCTGGTGGGCCTCTGGGAGAGCTGGTCACTTCTATTTCTTGATCCGAGTGCTGGTTGCTTACAGCTGTTCGGTTGGTTAAAATTTAGCAGGCTGTGCTCTTATGATGTACCCTATTCTGTATGCATTTTCCATTTCAGTAACAAGTTCTACAAAATTGCTGTTCTTACACAGAAAACCATTCTCCTCTAGACTTAGAAGGAATTTATCAGCACTTAAAATTATGAGCCCCATGCAGGCAAAAATCGTGTCTGCTTTCATCCATTCAGCAACAGAGTTATTGAACACTGGGCACTGATCTGGGCACTGGGGATACAGCTTTGAACATGGGAAGTGAAACTCCTTAAGCTTCCAAGAGGTGGTATCACAATAACTTATATACCATAGAACAAGGTCCTAAGGGCTATGGAGAGGAAAAGGCAGGCTCGGGAGACAGAGTTCAGGAGTGCGGGAGGTGAGGGCCAGGGACACAGTTTAAATAAGATGGTCAAGAAGGGCTTCATTGGGGGGCGCCTGGGTGGCTCAGTGGGTTAAAGCCTCTGCCTTCAGCTCAGGTCATGATCCCAGGGTTCTGGGATCGAGCCCCACATTGGGCTCTCTGCTCCTCCTCTCTCTCTGCCTGCCTCTGCCTACTTGTGGTTTCTCTCTGTCAAATAAATAAAATATTAAAAGAAAAAAAAAAAAAGGGCTTCATTGAGAAGGGTGTGAGAGAAGGAGCCCCTGGGCAGGGACTGGAAAGAAAAGGCCCAAGCCGAAGGGGGCTTGGTGTGCACAAACAATAGCAGGAGGCTGTGGGACTAGGGAGGAGAGAGCCAGGATGGACTAGCCCGGGATACCCCGGGGCCAGATCAGGAAGGGCCCTGTGGGCCCCTGTAAAGATTCCACGGTTTTATTCTGCATGAGACCGGGTTGGGGGGGTGTGGGAGTCAAGGTTTGCCTAACCGGTTTGAGATAGGTTTCAGCTCTTTGGAGCAGCAGGTCATTGGTCCTCATTTTTGTAAATGTATCCATTCTCCTGTGGTGGCTACTTAGGTCATTTCCATCCAGTTTGGGGCTTACATAGAGTGCTATGAACACCCCCCCCCCCGCCCCCGCCGTGCACATCTTTTGGTGAAGTACTACATGCAAGGTATACCAGTCTTAAAAAAAATTGAACAAGATAGATCAGTTCTTATTTGAATACCTTGGGCAATGTAACATGGTAGTTCCAGCGAAAGCAGGCAATCAGTCAGTACTTAGGTTCACATTGGAGGTCAATGTTCGACTATGTTTTAGGGCATACAAGGTGGAGGATATACATGCATACGTACAAACTATGTGAGGTAAGTCATGCTGGGTGGAGAATACAAAGAAATGTCAAATAGATTTCTTGCCCTCAAGTACCCTGGAGTCTAGTTGGGGGTAAGATATATGCATATGAAACAGCAAGGATACAAACAGGAAATGCCCAATAACATCCTAGGCATTCTGCCCCATATTCTCTGAAGCGGGCAAGGTCACTTTGGACTGTTTTGATACAAGATTTTGCAGGGAAGCTGGGCATGCTGTAGAGCTTGAAAGCATCCATCAGATTTGTGAGCCAGACTCTGTAGATGTTATCTGGGCTAGGGAAATAGCAAGAATGCCAATCTGTATTCAAGGGGGGCCATGCGTGGTCAGTGTGAGTAAGAGTAGGGTTTAAGATTCATTTCAAAGCCTACTAGACATTTAGATAGATGCAGCATTCTAATGCGGGAATATTTCTATATTCCACATTTCTTAATCATTTTGCTATATTAACGCCATGTTTACCATAACTAAACCTCAAAGTCCACGAGTTATTAAATGACTTAAATATATATGTATTTTTAGACTGGCAAAGAAAACTCATCCAGTGTGACAGTAGCAGGCCCCGAGATGGAAAATAAGGCAGGCCAGACTTTGGAAAACAACTCATTAATGGCCGAACTGCTGAACGATGTACCCTTCACCTTGGCCCCCCACGTGCTGGCCGTGCAGGGCACCATCAGTGACCTTCCAGACCACTTACTCTCCTATGACGTCAGCGAAAATTTATCACGGTTCTGGTACGATTTCAGTCTTGAAAATTCAGTGCTCTGTGATTTGTAATCTTTATGTCTGTTTGCACCATAACAGCTTTAAACAAAAGTTTGCCTGTTTTCTTTTACCTGTTTGATATTCTTTGCCATTTCCCTGCTTAAAGGTCCTCAGAAAAGCAAGGATCATAAAGCAAACATTATATTCATTACGCTGTTTTTTAGAATAAAGTATATTTGTATAGAAGTTGGGACTTAAGTTCTGCTTCCTTTCCACCAGATAATAAACATAAAAATTAGGCTATCAAGGGTTTATGAAAGGAGCAGATTCCTTCCACCGGTCTCTCAAGACAGAACACCTCAAGTTTATCTTAGGAGAACTGTGAGAAAGAGCTGTGGCACTTTTCTTAGTTACCACAACTCCAAAGTCTGTGCTTAGAATGCATGTGATTTATCTTCTCTGATTTGGAGGAAGCTTGAACTGATATTATTCCCTTTCTTCTTCCACAATGTTTATGAATGAATTCAGGAAAAAAAGAAATGTTGCTAGTTAGCTTAATTTCTTGAGTTCCTATTTAGACACCGAGGGGGAAATGTAAAACCTTTCCTGAAAAGCAGCGGTCGTGTGCTGATCCACGAATGCTGTCCCTGCTCTGGATGCTGCTTGTTTGGAGTGATACCTGTGATACATTTCAGTTGCCCCAAACCCACCGTAGCCCTTTCCCCCTTGAATGGTTCCCGTGTGCCTGCCTTTGTTTTCTGCCTCGCTGCTACTCTGGAGCGCTTGCCCTCACTGGCTTTCCAAAGAACTTCCCCTCTTTCTGCTTCAGTTGGCATTTGCTCCCCTTCCCACATATGTTCCCAGTTTATGAAGAGATCCACGTTTCCTTTCAACCTCTCTGCTTCCTAAAGAAAAACATCTCATGATGATACATATTATTGCTGATAACACCCTTATTTAGAAATTTGTTGGCCACAATACAGATGGAAATGTTTTGCTGCTAGAAAAGCTGAAATCGACTCATTTCCAATTAGAGTATAGGCAAAACACCTAACTATGACTTTTAGTTCTTGGCTATCCATTATTTATTCCAACTAAAGCAGTAAAGAACTGCCATTGGTCAGTAAATGGTAAAGGGAAGAAGCAAATTGTGATAGAGTATTTTCCGTGCCATGGAAAATTTAAATCACATTTGTTTTGATCAGGAGCAATACAGTTTATTGATTCTGTGCCTAACTGTAAGTATATTTTTCACAAAGATAGAGTGCCATAGCAAAACTAAACACTGTGCATAAAGGTATGTGAATCATTCAAGTTTTAATGTGTTGTGAATGTTTAATAAATGTAGCATTGTCTTGACAAAAATGCCATATTATTACAAAAATATGCTTCATTTACAAATAATGGTACCACATGAAGTGAATGATTATATTAAATCTTTACAGTTTTCATAAAACATCAGTCTAGGAAATGTGACCTATTACTAACACAAATGTGAACATTTTATAGCAGTTTTTGTGAAAACATCCTTCTTAATACCCATGTTAATGTACCTTGAAGCTAAATGTTATGTCATCAATTTGTCTAATATATTTGTTAAACTGTCTAAAATACATTTCATTTATATTTTGTCTACCATGTTATAAACATGCTTATATTTTCATTTGCCTAAAGTAATTGTTATATTTAAATAAATGTGAGTTAAAATAAACCAATATTTTGATTATTTTCAGATCCAGAAAAAAAGTGTTCTTTACCTTCATATTTGAATGCAAGTTATTAATTCTTTGTGAGGCAAATATTTAAGTATATAGTTGGTGCAAGATCACAAAAATATGAAATTTCCACTTATATGTTAACTTTAGGGAATAACATTGAAAATAGTTAAGATCACTAGTCCTGGTTCAATAGGACTGAAGGGATTTGGAAGAAATCACATGAATATCTAGCTCTAGAAAGATCCCCATCATCACAAAATTTAGTAAGGGCTACTGTTTATGAACTTTTTTTTTTAAGATTTTATTTATTTATTTGACAGAAATCACAAGTAGGCAGGCAGAGAGAGAGAGAGAGGAGGAAGCAGGCTTCCCGCTAAGCAGAGAGCCCGATGTGGGGCTCAATCACAGAGCCCTGGGATCATGACCTGAGCTGAAGGTAGAGGCTTTCACGCACTGAGCCACCCAGGTGCCCCTGTTCATGAACTTTTAACAAAAACATTTTAGTTTTCTTAATCCTGTACATAAATCAATGTTACTATTTTAAAACTGGAAGGAACATTAGAAATCAGCCAGCCAACTTCATTTACCCAAGATAAACTTGAAGCCTAGAGAGGTTCAATGACCTAACTCACCTGGTTTAGTGATAAACACTGAATTGAATAGTGTTCATAATTATAAAAATATAACAAAGCTGTATGCTCGGATGGAAAGAGTTCGGGCATTTGAGGCAGCCAGACTTCATAATGGCGTACTCACTCGCAAGCTGTGGGACTTTGCTCAGTTCTCTAACTTCCTTGGTGTTTTTAGTTCCCACACTTGTTAAATAGTAACAGTATGCACCTTGCAGAGCTGTGTTAAGTTTTAGATGGTGTTTGTCAGATGCCTGGCAGCATAAAGATTGACATACCATAGGTGTTCTGAGAAAGGGAGCTGCTGTAATTCTCATTACTTACCACATATGCACACTAGTCTAACAAAATGCAAAATGCATATTAACTGAACATATTAAAGAGGCATATAAAAAATAGCAACCTACGTTTATTATTGGTCTCTCCTGCCCCATTATTTTTTTCCATAGTAAATACCTAACTATAAAAAAAAAATCTCTAAAATATGTTGGTAGACTCTCTGCAATTCCTTAGTTAAGAATTCCCTACAGAGAAATACAAATCAAAACCACAGTAAGCTACCACCTCACACCAGTCAAAATGGCTAAAATTAACAAGTCAGGAAACTACAGATGTTGGTGAGGATGCGGAGAAATGGGAACCTTTCTACACTGTTGGTGGGAATGCAAGCTGGTGCAGCCACTCTGGAAGACAGTATGGAGGTTCCTCAAAAAGTTGAAAATAGAACTACGCTATGACCCAGCAATCGCACTACTGGGTATTTACCCTAAAGATAAAATGTAGTGATCCAGAGGGGCACGTGCACCCGAATGTTTATAGCAGCAATGTCCACAATAACCAAACTATGGAAAGAACCTAGATGTCCATCAACAGAGGAATGGATAAAGAGGATATGGTGTATATATGTACAATGGAGTACCACGCAGCCATCAAAAAACCCACACGAAATCTTGCCATTTGCGACGACGTGGATGGAACTCGAGGGTATTACGCTAAGTGAAATAAGTGAATCAGAGGAAGATCTCTCTGATACGAGGAATTGAGAGGCAGGGCTGAGGGTCGTGAGGGGTAGAGAGGGAAAAAAATGAAACAAGATGAGATCGGGGGAGAGACAAACCATAAGAGACTCTTAATCTCAGGGAAGAAACTGAGGGTTGCTGGTGGGGGTAGGGATAGGGTGACTGGATTTTGGACACTGGGAAGGGTATGTGTTATGGTGAGTGCTGTGAATTGTGTAAGACTGATGATTCACAGACCTGTACTGTATCCCTGGGGCAAATAATACATTATATGTTAATTTTAAAAAATTTTCCTACAGAACACTTTTCTCTTACTATCAAGCATCATGGCCATTTTCCTGAATACATGTTATCATTGGAAAAAGTACAATAGATAGAGATTGTACAAGTGCTTTTACTGAATCTTATTTTTAGCCCTGAAATATATTCAGGAAGTTGCATGTATTTTTTTTCCAGCTTTCTTTAAGGGCATTTGCATCTTTTCCTAAAAGCAGAATTAGATAATTCTGACCAACTTATTATGGTCAATTAAATTTGATTGACTAAACTTTAAAAATTGTACTACTAAGTATTAACAAAACCACATTTCTTGTTAACAGTTCTAGAAAATCATATTAGTTTGTTTTGTTAAGTAAACATTCAGTGACACCAACACTTTTCTCGCCTTTTCAAAGTAAAATGATAAATTGGAAACAGTATTAAAGAAATCTTTTCTAATATTCCCAGAATCCTGATGTGTTACAATTCTAAAGGGCAGATATGGAGTAGCAAAGAAATAATCTCATTCATGTTCTAAGACAGTGGTACATCAGACCTTACTCCCTTCCCTATCATGATAACAAATGATCACTAAATGAACATTGCCCTCAGTTACCTAGCAAAGAATGTTACTTTCAGAGATAATACATTGTCTTATTAATATGTCAGTAGTAACATTCACATGAAATATAAGTATATTGGATAGGTGGCTGAAGGATGTTTGTTACATCTTTTAAAGCCACTGAGAAATAAGGGTTTGTAGACATTATCTTTTGAGCATTTGTGTCCTATTACTAAGGGAATGACCTAAATATTATTGAAAAATCTGAAACGCTCAAAATAAGTCTGACTCCGCTGATATTACATTGGCCTGAAAGATGAAGTATTCCTATGTGTCAGGAAAATGACTCTTTACGCCGTGTGGTATGGTTTGGTGCATCGGTGTGGGTGAAAAAGAGAAACGTGTGTTGACTGATGTGTAGGAGCTCTGTTACAGTCAATGTAGCAGTATGTTAAACATCATCAAATAAACTTTTTATGTTCGGGATAGCTTTAGAATTATAATAAAGTTACAAAAACAGTGCAGCATTCTGATACACCTCCCACTTTGTGTCCCCTATTGTGAACATCTCACATTACCACATTGCATTTGCTACAACTAATGAACCAACTTCAGTACCTTTCTGTTAACTCAAGTCCACACTCTGAGTTCATGGTTTTCCCATCATGTTCTTTCTTCCCTTAGCATCCCATCCAGAAGAACATATTACACTTAGTCATCATGCTCCTTAGGCTACTTTTGGCTCTGACAGTTTGTTTTTGATGACCATGACATTTTTGTGGAGTACTAGTCAGGTATTTTGTAGAATGCCCTTCAACTGGGGCTTATGTAATGTTTTCACATGGTTAGACTATGGGTTTTCCGAGGTAAATTACAAAGATGAAGTGCCCTTGGATGAGATCAATCATACCAAGGCTATATGCTATCAATATGATACTCCTCCTGATGTTAACCTTTATCACTGGGCCAAAGTAGTATTTGCCAGATTTCTCCACTGTTATATAAATCCTTCCCCCACTTTTATACTCTGCTTTTTGGAATTAAGTGATAAATCATAGCCCACACTCAAGCAGTAGGAAATTAAGCTCTACCTCCTTAAGAGGCAAGTAGCTACATAAGTAACTATGTAGAATTCTTCCACATAAGAGATATGTTTCTTCTCTCCAGCTTATTTATTTATCATTTTCTAATTTATATTGGGACTCATGAATATTCCCTCCTTTTTTTCCAAATCTAAATCAGTGGGAGCCAAGAAATATATTTACACCTTTATAAAAGGTAATAAAAGACAATTTGACACATTTTACGTGGTGCACATGAATACCATTTGTTGTTGGACATGATAATATATTCCATAATTTCCTCAGAATTCATCTTCCTTTAGATATATTACTCTTAACTTGCCAAGACTGGACTATATGTGATAGAGTTCCCAGAGAGCTACAAGCGTCACATTGTAAGTGGAGCCCTCTTTCATACTTGGCCTTTTCCTACCTCTCTTCCCTATAATGACTGTGTCTTACACATGACATCATTCTTCAGCAAGTGGTGTAGAAACAAGATTATAGTGTAATCATTTTCCTCTCTAAAGAACCAAGATAACTCATGATACACAGAGCTCTTCTCTACAATAGATGACTTTTTTTTTAGTAATCGCAAAAACAAAGTTGCAGTTCGTAAGTTTCTAAAGAAAGAAATGTTTCATTTTCAACCTCTAAGAAGTAGTTTTAAGAAGCGGTATAAGGAAACTCAGTCTTCTTTTGGAGGGGGAGGTGCCCAAGAAACTCTTATTTTTACTTCTCTGATTAACCAGAACAGAACTGTGTGCTATAACATAAAGTTGATCTGCTCCAATTTCACTTGGGAAAAAAAAAAAAAATCAATCAAAGCAAAAAGCATCTTATTTTGTCCTTGGAAGAAACCTGAATATAGTTCTTTGTCAAGAATTTACCCAGTCCCAATTTTAACCCCTACCAAGGAAATAAATTCCTTACAATCAAAGGTAAGGCAAAGGATAATTGCATCCAGAACAACCCCGTCAGTACGCTAACTCTGAACCTGCCCCACAGACAGCTTTTTAGTTACTACCCAGGCCAGAGAGAAAGAGTCAGACAATAGACTGTTTCAGAGGTCAGTTAAGGAGACAGCCTCCCACTTAGGATTGCTGCCAGGGACGTACAATCCAGTGTCTGACATCTGGGTTCTGCAGCTGCCAAGTCTGCCCCTTGTGTGGCCACAGGTGTTAGCTATAACTCTGAGACACGTGGGGGAGAAGAAACAGGGTAATGTCAGTTTCACTGTGTGTATGTGTGTCCATGTGTACAGTTTTAATTTTATCTTTAATCTAATTTTTTTATTTTAATCTTTTCAAAGGTACATTATTTATTTTGTTTCAAAATTAATGTATTTCTGCATAATGGCAAGGAACATCTGGGAGGCTTACAAAGAAGAAGCTTTTGTTCAAGAACAAGGGCATAACAAAGCCAAGTTCTTACACCTGTAGGGTTCACCGTACACTAATATGGTATGTGTGTCATTGTTAGCTTCATTTGAATAGGCCTTCTTAGGACTGAAAAGAAAGAAAATGGATGCTAAAAAGCAAACAGGCAGTTGGTCTAAGTTAAAACCTAAATACTTATCCTCTCCCAAAAGCCACCTACCTCCACCCCGACACCTTTGTTTGGGATGTTCACGAGAATTTGTGTTTATCAATAGGTGTATAAGTACAGCCTGGGACACACTGTATCTGCTTCTCTATTTCACACTCTACCAGCCATAACCATCAGTAAACACAGCTTAAAGAGGCAACACAGGAGACTTATCTCCTATTTGGGGGGCAAATATAGAATTCCCCACCTCAAGTAAGTATTTGAGGTTCCTAACCCTGAAGATTTGGGCAGTAGTAGAAACAAAGATGATTAAGAAAAGGGAATGACACTGGCAAGAAATACAAAGAGCCAATAGTCAACAGCATTCAAAAATATAGATATGTCTATAGCCCCATAATTAAATATACACTTCCTTTTTTGCCTACTTCATAATCTGAAATAGAATTTAATGGAGGAAAAGGAATGTTCAAATTTCATCTTCTCACGGAATCTCTTCTAAGGAGAAATGCTTGAATCCTTAAGCCAACGTTTCTCTACCTGTTAAAACCAATGCACCCTACGGTTTTGTTTTATTTTTTCCCACTGTATCTCTTATATATTTTACCAGACAGGAACATTTTTGACAGGCTCTACTTTATATTTTCTATTACAAAGACAGTAGGTAAATTGAATATACTTTTTCAAAGTACAGCCCACAACCCCATTTCCCTTAAGAATCTATGCTCTCTTACTGATGTTCCATCTGACTTAGGCTTGGCACATAAATCCTCGATCAGGCTTCATTGAATGAATGAGTGAACCAATGAAATAAATCATTAAATTATCTATAAAGGAGACTTCCCAAAAGCAAAGGAATAGAATTTCAAAATTTCTGTAGCTTTTCAGGCCCCAGTAATTTCCCCAAATTATCATTGCTGTGTTTATGCAGCTGAAAATAATACCTAGTTTACCAAGCCTCTACAAATTGTGCCTTTTGTCTGTTTTGGGTATTCTCGATGTTTTTCAGGTTGTGTTTTCCTCTGCCCATAATGACTATGTATGTTCTCATGATGAGTAAGAACTGATTCTAGACAATACAGTATATTTTGGTGCTGTAGATTAACTCATTTGAGGTTTTATCTAGCTGCCAAGTTTTCCTTGTGTGCCCTTGATTATTTTTGCCTATATTTCTGCCCTGGAATTTATTAATCCTATATGACCTACCCTTGAAAAATGTCTCATCTTTCTTGTGCTTTCCTAGGCACATCTTATTTTTTCGAATGCACTTGGTTTAGATAAAGACCTTTTTCTAGGATCAGGAGCATACCTTTCCTTTAGAACTCTTCTCTATCTCTGTCTTACATTTCCTACCCAATCAGTTCTCTTCCGTCATCATATGAACATGTTTACATCCTTTCCCTCTAACTCCAGCTGTGAACTCTTTTTCCATCTATTTGGAGTCAAGTTTCTTGAGTGGTCTATTCTTGTATCTGCACTTCCTTACTTTCTGCTCACTCATTAACCCTCTGTAACCTCATTTCCCATCCTTGGTTAGAACCTCCACCGAACTGCTTCCTATGGAGCCACCCCAACCTGCCAACTGCCAGTGCCTAGTTCTTCCAGGCAGTCCCCACTATCGGTTACTTCCATTGTCCTGAAACTCTTCACCTGTGATTGCCGTGACACTTGCCTTTCTGGTTTCCCTTCCATCTCTGTGACCACTCCACCTCAGACCCGTGGGAACTGCTTTTCCTCCGTTCCACCCCTGAAATGTTGGCTCTCTTCTGTTCCCTGTCTTCTCCCCACACAGTCATATACATGTCTGTCTGCTACTGTTGACACCCAAAGTGATCTCTAGCCCGGGACTCTTAAGTTCTGCATCTGTCTACACAGTCCGTTATCAGACACCTCTCTTGATGCTTCCTCTCAGCTTCTCAAGACCAGGGTAGCTGTTGTTTGCATCTGCTCTACCCTCTTTCATAGCCCTCCTCTTCTGCATCCATTTTCTCTGAGGAATTCCTTCTTCACTCCATATGGAGTGAAGTCCTCATGGGAAACAGCACACTTGTTCCCACTCCTGGACCCCAAAGGGCCAGACACACACCCTGACCAGGTTCACTCAGCATCCCTCTTCCCGACTGATACTAATGGAAGCAGAAAGTGGCACCTCTTCTTGCTGGACAGCCCTTCTCCCCTTTGTGTTTCCAAGTCCTGGCATATCGCCTGAAGCCCTGGGCTACGGTAGCAGGAAATTGAGGAGTCTATCCATTCTTCCTTCTTATTCTGCTCCATACTCAACTGCTGATAAACTTTTGTGAATTATCATAAAGTCTTGTCTCTCCAACTTGTCTGTCCTCTCCATACCTACGGCTCCTATTCCGGTCTCTGTCGTCATCGTTTCTCCTAACTGATCTCCCTTCATCCTCGACACTATAGACAGGAAGACCTTATTAAAAAATAGATTTAAACCCCTCAGTAGCTCTCCGGTATCCTCTAGAGAACTGAAGAGCCTGAAGGCAAATAAGGGCCTTGATTGCCTCTCTAGCTTCCTCTCAAATCATGTCCCATGTGCTCTTCCCTAGTAAGCAGAACATGCCATGCCTCCTTCAGCACGCTCACATTCTGTTCTCTGTGCTTGGAATGCCATGATCTTCCCTTCTATTTTTTTTTTTTTTTCATTTTCTCACTGTTTGTTTTCCTGGTCATAAAATATTTATTAAGGTTTACTTTAGGGAATAGAGCGAATATAAAATTCAGGATAATGATATGAAGTAATTTAATTTCAATCCTTTCAAAGTCAGCCCAGCCCTCAGTGCTCTGCGATGTCAAACCACTGGTGAGACTCACTAAAAGCAGTCCGACAACTCCAGAAGAGGCTTTTCGTGAACACTTACAGCTAGAGCGTCGGAATACCTTTTAAGTGCAAAACCACACTACACTTGTGCGGCAGCAATGCATTCATGTGGTTCTCATTAGTCATCAGGAGTCACATCGCATAAAACCCCAGAAAAAACACACGATGGAGCTCACCAAATATGCTTAAAAATGAACCTGTCCTTGCAAAACACACACTGTAATGGAAGAAAGACAGTTTTTAAAGTACTGTGCACACTATTAGGAGTTGTGTGCATTCCAACAGGCCTAATCTGTGGCTAAATTATTTTACAAGGTTTCGTTCAAGTATCACCTCCTCTGGGAAACCCTTCCTTATTCCTCCTAAGCTGGATTGGATGTCCTTCCCCATTCCTTGGCGATCCTTTGTTCTCCTCTCTCAAGGTTCTAGGCCACAATATGGCATTGTTTGTCTAAGTCATAACTCTGTGAATGGATCCTAACCTGTATTTCCATGCTTAACATGATGCCTGACACGTTGTGTGTGCTTGATATAAGTCGGTTGAAGGTGCAAATCATTGAATCACCACCGATTTGAGGAAATGTAGAAGGTTCTTATCCCATCTACATTAGAATTTGCCCTCCAGTTGTGTTGGAAGCCTATAGGCAACCTTTTAGATGTTCATACTAGAATATGCCATTTCCTTAATGTTCCCAAATTTGTATGCCAAATAATTAGTTTCTTAAATTTTTTAAAAGTAGAAATGTACCTTTTGTTTGGTTAGCTGTATCAGTAACAATATAATAAAACTATTTTGTATTTATCTTAACCTTTTAGACAGTGTTGATTAACTCTTTCAATTTTGGAGGTATAAGTGACTATGACTATTATAACTTGGGTTTTATTATTTGGTTTTCTTTAATGTACACATAGAGGGAACTTTCTTCTGCCTTCTATTAAATTGGCATTGATAAATCTTAATTAAATTACATGGCTCTTTTTAAATCATGAATTTTTTTTAGAATTAAACATATAACGTAAAAATTGAATGCTTGATTTTTTTTTTTTTTTAAAGATTTTGTTTATTTATTTGACAGAGAGAGATCACAAGTAGGCAGAGAGGTAGGCAGAGAGGCAGGCAGAGAGAGAGGAGGAAGCAGGCTCCCTGCGGAGCAGAGAGCCCGATGCGGGGCTCGATCCCAGGACCCTGAGATCATGACCTGAGCCGAAGGCAGCGGCTTAATCCACTGAGCCACCCAGGCGCCCCTGAATGCTTGATGTTTTAATGCACTGTGGCATTTTGTTTCCACGTAACCTAACCTTACTGAAGGATGTGGAAACATTAACCCTTTTGATAGTGGTCCACATTCTTGAAGAATAGCTCATTTTACTTTTGAGGAAAAACAAATAATTATCTGAAGAAAGAAGACTCTCATGTTGATTTTTCATGCAAGTAAAGAAGGTTCTAAAATATTCTTTAACTGGTCCATTCATTTGGTAGCCAGTTTACTGCATGAATTCAACTTTTTTAATTTCTGTAATGAATTATAATGATTTTGTACAATATTAGTCAGTGGAGTTCCTAACCAGTGCGGTCAAATTAGTAATTGCAACCTCTAAACTTCCCCACAGAGACAAAGATGCAGATTTACATCATTTTCAAAAAACAAGGAAAGCATTAGTAGCCAGTCTCTTAAAATTTTCATTCAGTCTATAAAAAGAGAAATAAATTCCAGTTATGTTGGCTAGCCAAATTCTGCATTTCTGTTGTCTAAATAACAGCTTACAAATATTTTATAACATCAAGTAATAAAATATTTCATGAGATAAGCTTCTTAGCAGAAACCGTCTCCAGAACTAAACTCAAAAATAAGTTCTTAATCTTTATTACCTTCCTATTCTTGATTAAAACATCTTGTTAAATGAGTACCAAGGGTCAATAGTTTCTTTCCCCGTCCCAGCTGAAAAACTATCTGTGGAAACTATCTCTGCTCACTTAGGTTTACCACCCTGTAATTTTAAGTGACTCTAAGTTTCTATACTTGGCAATGTACACCCATCAGAAAGGGACTGTAGGGATAAAGCCCTTGGTAAGCAAAGCCGCTGTCTCCGGTGTATGGGTTATTTCCATTCAGGCTTCTCTAGTGTTCCTGGAGATACACTTGAGGCATTATTTCTTTTTCATGTTGATTGTGATAAGAGCCTCATTTCCCAGTGCACTCTATCACTGCCCCGCAGTGGGCAGTAAGCCACTGGGCTTACTGCTTTTGTTTTTTTTTTTTTAAAGATTTTATTTATTTATTTGACAGACAGAGATCACAAGCAAGCAGCAGAGAGGCAGGCAGAGAGACAGGAGGAAGCAGGCTCCCTGCTGAGCAGAGAGCCCGATGTGGGGCTCGATCCCAGGACCCTGGGATCATGACCTGAGCTGAAGGCAGAGGCTTTAACCCACTGCGCCACCCAGGCACCCCCTTACTGCTTTTGTTGTGCGGAGGACAGCGATGCATATCCTTCGGCCTGGTTGTGCTTTGTTACGCCTGTTAAGTACAAAATGCCAGAAATGTACCTAGTGCCTGACAAAACAGAAACCACAAAAGACAAGAGCTCTATCCTTACCACCTTTCATTCCAGAATATAAAACAGCAGGTAGCAGTAACTGTATCAGGCTGACCACCACCAAAGACAGGTTTGATTCTCATGAAATGCCTGGTGAGTCAATTTAAATGTGTTATGCCCCCCCCCCCCAAAATGGGTCCGTGATTAAAGGAGTGAGACGGGTATAAAGCGAAGGTCAAGCAAAGCTTTATTTCGTGCCAACCATCAAGAATCAAACTGACCGGCCAGGGCCACGCCTCTTACAGAGAGGGCGACCCTTCTCTGTTTCCCAGACTAGCTTTTAAGGGCAAAGGCCATGCGGTGGGGCCTGGCCACGCACAGGTGGCCAATGAGATTGTAACACACACAGGAAACTCCACAGTGATACTAGGTGACCAACTGAATTACAATTTACCCTAGTAGACATTTGAATTAGCCTATCACACCTTGGTTAGGATCGGGGCCCATATGGCTCCCAAAGGGCGGGGCCCATACTCCTTGGTAACCAGGGAGACAGTATGCAACCCCCCACTGATCGGATGTCTCCACCTGGCCTGACCCATCCTTGTATCGGGGCTTTGTCACCTGGAGCTGGTTTCCGGGACTTGTTTTTTAAGTAAATCCCCTGGGGGAAGGGGAGCAGGGACAGTTTAAGGGTTAAACAAGGTTTTTGTTTAACTTTAATGAAAGCCTCTTGCTAAATAGGTCCTTACAAAAGTCATGTACAGAGTGGACTAGGAGGGCATGTGGCGGTAACTGGAGGAACCCAAGAACATTTTTGAGAGCCAGGTTTTTGGGTTTGTTTTTTGTTTTTGTTTTGTTTTAATTAATAGGTATTCACCTTGCCTAAAGTGTGTGCTATGAAACACGTGATATTAAAAGACTGGGCGGGGTGGGAGGTGGGCCAGAAAGAGTCTACAGCACCTAGTCTCCTGAGACTAGCCTGGAAATAATGAGCTACTTAGTACTTGTGTCATTCCTGGCACCACTCTCGCTATTAAACCTCATTTCCCAAGAGTATACAGTCAGGCCAACGTCTCTACTGCATACTCAGCCCCCCACTCCACCTTCTTTCTATCGCCATGGCACTCCTCTACTAATGCTGTTTCTCTTTCTTGAACTCTTCTGTTCTGCCTATTTACATTCTACCCACCACTCAGTACAGCTCAAGGTCTAGCTCCCTCACAAACATTCCCCAAATGGGGAGTTCATGTATCATCTCAGAGCCCCAGTGACAATCTGATTTTCTCACGGGTTCGTCCACTTATTTTCTGAAGAGACTGTGGGTAGACGAGTGCATCTTGACTTTCTAAAATTGTAAGATACATCAGGGCAAGCTGCTAATTATTTTTTTTTATTATTAAACACATTTCCCACAGCTGGTACTCCATAAATACCTGACTTCCAAACATTATTCCAATCGTTGATCTTAAATGACTGACTATCCACACTTGTCACAAAGATCTGCAACACCAAACTAAGACTTGCTGTCACCACTGTCATTAGAGATTAATTATCCTTTCTTCTACTTCTTGCCTACTTGCTGTTTTCATGTGTTCTTCAGGATGCACACCCTCCCCATAGATCTTCTCCCCAAAACGTATCTCCCACCAGCTAAAAAGTTGACTTGCTACACCCCTCTTCTGTGGACAGACCCTTTAGCTCTATACCTTTCCCTATTACTTGGAGGGAGAAGTTTGTTTTTCCTACTTAGAAAATGGCACTCTTCCTGGTACCAGCCATGACCATTACTAGATGGAGCTTTTTTGTTTTGTACCTCTGTGAATGAAAACTTAGGTGCAAAGGATGAAAGTCAACAGTATTTATGAATCAGTTTAAAAAAAGTACTCAGCAGGATGGGGGACTTCATAAGGTCTGTCTCTGGTTCATTGATAATTTAGACCAGTGACATACCCCAGTCCTAGAGAAATTTTTGAAGATCATGATTGATCGCAGAACTCTTCATCATCATCAGAAATGTTTGTTAAGCACCTCCTTTTCTTCTTTGTTATTTGTAAATATATTTAATCATTTAATCATGTGTCACTTCAGCTTAGATTTGAAGCATATTATTTCTCCCTCTTGAGGGGCTTAATACATTCTGAGTGGACAGATAGAGGATGGAAGAATGGAAGGATGGATAGATAAGTGAAAATCTCCATCGTGCCTACTGACAGTGACTGACCAATGAGAGTATTGTTAGCTTTGATTTGTACAGTAGTGATCAAAGTTTTATGCCACTGCACCCACCTACTACTACATTCCTCCTTGGAACAAAAGACAGTTGACAGGGTGAATGTGATGAGAAGGCATTCAATGTAAGCAGCGATAATTTTAAGTTATATTTGCTAAATTCTTCTTAAATAGTAAGCATTGTTCTGAGTACCTTACTTTTAAATCTTTTTTTTTTTAAAGATTTTTTATTTATTTATTTGACAGAGAGAGATCACAAGTAGGCAGAGAGGCAGGCAGAGAGAGAGGGGGAAGCAGGCTCCCTGCTGAGCAGCGAGCCCGATGTGGGGCTCGATCCCAGGACCCTGGGATCATGACCTGAGCCGAAGGCAGAGGCTTTAACCCACTGAGCCACCCAGGCGCCCCTTAAATCTTATTTTACCTAGTATTTTAAAAATCTTATTTTACTCTAGTATTGCCAAGAGGTAGAAACAATTCAAATGCCCATCAACAGAGGAACAGATAGACAAAATATACCTACAATGGAATATTATTATTCAGCCATAGGAAGGAGTCAAGTTCTGATACATGTTGCAATGTAGATGAACCTTGAGAATATTATACTAAGTGAAATAAGCCAGACACAAAAGGACAAATATTGTATTATTCCACTTGTATGAAATACCTATAATAGGCAAATTCATAGAGATAGCAAGTAGGTTAGAAGTTATCAGAGACTTTGGGGGTAGAAAAGAAGAGATGGCAGTTATTTGCTTAATGAGTACAGTATTTCTATTTGGAGTAATAAAAAATTTTGGGAATAATGGTAATGGTGGCAACGGCATTGTGAATGTAATTGTTACCACTGAACTGCATCCTTAAAAATGGCAAATTTTATGTTATTTACATATTTTTTCCAAAATAAAAAATTGTGGAAAAACCCTATTATTAACCTAATTTGAAATTTGAGTACCTCAAGAATGTTTAAACAAATAGGAGTCACATATTCTAACCTAACAAGAAGTATAGGAGGAAGTATATGGCACTGATTCATTGTCTCAACAATATTTAGGCCATCCTTTCTTTAAATCTCGGCTTTCCCTAACAATTGCAACATGGCTGCTAGAACTCTACATATTGCTTTCATGTTCAAGATAGAAAGATGAAGAAGGGGATGAAAACAGTCTCATCTTTTTCTTGTATCAATAAGAAACAAAAGCTTTTCTTGTGCCCCCAATAAATTTCCACCTACATCTTACTGGGCAGAACTGTGCCTCAGGCTATCTCCAGCAACAAGGCACAGGAGGGCTGCCAAAGAAGTATCTAGCTTTCCAGACTCTACCAGGGAGGCAGCAAGAAGACGGGTTGGAAATATCTGTTAAGAAATGAATGCTATCTGGCACAATGACAAAAATGAGGAGCAGAAAGGTTAAATCAGAGTTTCTCAACCCGGCAGTTGACATTTTAGACTGGTAATTCTTTGTGGTGAGGGGCTGTCCTATGCCCGGTAGGATATTTAGCAGCATCACTGGTTTTTATCTACCAGATGCCAGTAGTTCCCCCTCCCCCCAACCCCCCACCCCAGTTGTGACCATCAGAAATGTCTCTAGACATTATCAAATATCTTGGGGGAGAGAGCACAAAATGGCCACCAACTGAGAAGTTCTGGGTTAGATGACTGGCCAAAGTCTCATTGCTGAGAGGTGGTGGGGCTGAGGTTTGATCCCAGGACATCTGAATTTAGAGCCTTTCCTATGGGCCATTCTTCTGACCACCCTACGCAATTGAGTAAATGGGCTTGTAATGAACAGAAGCAATGGATCAGATGAATTAACTTGCCACAGACTGGGTTAATGAGACACCCATGAATTCTGCGCTGACTCTCCACATGCTTTTCCTGAGCACTTGTTATTTAGCCCCAACCTTCTACAGTTTCAAAGGTAAGAGCAGGCATATGATGGAGAAGCAGGGATTAAGGAGCTGTCCCAGATGCTCTCAACAGGGCAAAGTGATTCCTAGGAAAGCAAAAATGTCTTAGGCGATTAAATGGTTTGTGGCCCTCTGAAACTCTGCCCTATCCAATAGATCTTATCTCAGTATTTAATTTCTCCATAAGGGAGTATTTAATTTTTTTTTTTTTCTCTTTGAGGAGGCATAATGGAAAAACACATTGAGAAACACTGCTGTAGGCTAAGGAACTAGGTGGAGCAAGGATTTGTTTCAGAAAAGGTGAGAAATGCTATTACCTAAAATGAGAAGGTAGGGGATATCTAGAATGTTAATGAATGGTGAGTGGATTTTAGGAATCCTGGAAGTGTTTTCATTAGATGTATCCCTTTAGCAATTGTTCCAGTCACTAGTTACCCCAATGAAATCACTTTCATGTCCCTCTATTCATGAATGTAATAAACATTTATATTTATCTCTTTTTTAATCATGACATTAGTTTCATTGGGCTATGCCTTTCCAACAAGTGAACTCCCCCTCTTCTTCAGGTCCTCGTTATTCAAGGAGGTATCTCTCTAACGTTTTCCTTAAGGAATAAAAGTGTCTAGAAATACAGTTATGGTATTAAAATTTCTTGGGATCACTAGCTAACTCTTCACACCATATAATAATATGGAAGCAAACAAGCTTAAAAGCCATAAAATTCAATAGATCTCGGTTTGATACCCTAACTTTGGGCAAATTATGAATCTCACTGAATCTTCATTTTCTTATCTATGAAATGGGCATAATGTTTACTTCATAGTGTTGAGATGAGAATAAAGGAGGTATTACATGTCAGCCACTTGGCAGAGAGCACAGCCTATAGTAAGTGGCCAGTATGTGGCAATTACTGGAATAACATTGGTAAATAAAACTTAATAGATCTTTTTTTTTCTTTCTTTCTTTCTGATAGAAAAAGGATAGCAGTACGAAAAAGGACTGGCTCAAATCAAAGTGATCCAAAAAGTTCCTCTTCAATCTGTGTTTGGCTCAGGATAGTAGGCCAGGATTGAATGGACATGTTACGAACCCAACCGTGGTTCTTGTCTAACACAAAGACAAGATGCCTAAAGTTCATCCAGGAGAAAGGCAACCGTGGGCTCTCTTCCCTTGATATTCCTTCCTAGAGCTGATGCTGTCCAATGCTTAGTAATCATCCATTTCTCAACACTCTTTTAACAAATTAGGAAGATGGTACTTATCTTTCCTATTGAGATTGTGAAGACCAAATCCATTCATTTATATCTATTCCACACAAGGCAGAAGGCAGGACAGTCCCTATCCACACAGAGTTTCCATGAGACCAATACCATACGATCTTCCTTATTTATTTCAAACCCTTTGCTTAGTGCTTAACACCTAGTAAACACTCAAAAAAATAACAATGGTTTATTTGTTGCTTTGTTATTCTCCAAAATATATAAATTTTAAAATGCACCTTAACAATGTAATGCTGACTGATGACCTTAGTGAAGGGGGTGTTCATTGTTGCTTGGGTATCTAAAGTGGGTGGTTTGGATGAACCAGCTATACTCCTGGATACACAATTCAGTTTTCTACTGATTTAGGATAATAACATGTTCGGAGAATACTTGCTTTTTAGGATGGATCGGGTAGAGGTAGAAACTACATGACTTTTGAAAGAAACTGTTGTTTGTACTTTTTAAATCTCTTATCTGAAAATTACTATTTAGTTGAGACTTCTTCCTTGAGTTACTAAAGCTATAGATGGGGTTTTGGAGAAGGGATGTGTAATTATTCTCCAAACCCTATTTTCGACACCTTTTCTAAGCTGTTAAAATATATGTGAGATATTAACATTAAGGAGATACAAGAAAATATTCCATAGCTTTATTTTATATTTATGACTTCATCTGGCTGTAAAGCAAATGGCTCATGGAATATTGTAACAGTCACTTTTATATTGAGAGTCCTAGTTTAAAATCACTATTAACAGGTACTACCAATGACTTTATTTGCCAGAAAGGCACATATTCTAGACAAATTTTGGCCTAGGGAATTGTTATTAATTCCAATACATGAAGAGTCACAGGATAATCTTACAAAATGTTCACAGCTAAGCATTGGATTTTGTCTTCTCTGACACTACCAGGTTCCTTAAACAATTCCTTCCTACACAGAAGTGACATTTGACCTGAATTGTTGCTAGTCCCAGCTATTTGATTTGGGTATCTTAGTATCTTTTAAATATATATATTTATCTCTTCTGAAACATCATTTTCCTTCAAATCAACCTAATTCACCTCTTCTCCTGTCCCCTCATAGTATTAATTTTATCATATATCAGGTTTGTTTTGTTTTGTTTTTCATTTTTGTTTTTGTTTTTGTTTTTAACCATAGGAGTGGAATTGTCTAAATAAAGGTGAAAGCACAAAAGTCATGAAGTGCTAGGGCTAAAGTTCTTCCAACACCAGTCAATCCCCCTTATGGGCCTTTCTGCATACTCCAGTCTCATTTAATAACCCAACTAGACATCCTCCATCCTTTATAGGAAAGCATTAATTTTTGGTTTCCTGGCTTTTACATGATTATGATCAATTATTTCTTTTACTTTAGAATTTCTGGTTCATTTTTTTTTTCTTTCTACCTCATCCCCTTTATTCTAAGGCAGGGTGGGTTTGGAGATGATTTATACTGAAGAAGAAAAATATACAGCCCCAAACTGAAATTCCATGGGATTTGAGATAGGATTCCTTAGATCCAGGATGATGCTCTTTGTCTAAATTTATCCATACCTTTTGATTTGTTGGATATGGTAAGGAATTCTCATATTTCTGCTACTGGCCTTTGTGATCCAGTAGAATAAACAGAGATGCTCAAAAAATGTCTCTTAAATGAATGTAATAATAAATGTTCCTTAAAGTGTGTATTTTATCCCCATATTTTACATTATTTAACATACCATACAATTTGAGTTCTGCCTAGTAGATGCCAATGCCTGGGCATTGGATCATTCTAGTTATAACTTCCAATAGGCATGGTATCAACCTAGCCAAAGAGGAATTATTATTTTCTTCTATAAAACAGAATTTTATTGTAGCACATAAGTACAAATATAAAACAAACATTCTTTTTTTTTTTTTTTTTTTTTTTTTTTCAGATTTTATTTATTTACTTGAGAAAGGGGGTTATAGGAAGGGGAGGCAGAGACCAGCTTTCCCCTGAGCAGGAAGCCCAATGTGGGACTCAATCCTGGGACTCCAAGATCATGACCTGAGCCAAAGGTAGATGCTTAACCTATTGAGCTGCCCAGGTGCCCTTAAAAGAACATTTTGTTTAATGGGGCACCTGGGTGGCTTAGTTAGTTAAGTGACCAACTCTTGATTTTGGCTCAGGTCCTGGAATCAAGCCCTGTGCCCAGCTCCCTGCTCAGCAGGGAGTCTGCTTGAGATTCTCTCTCCCTCTCCCTCTGCCCCTTCCCCCTCACACATGCACACATGCTCTAAAATAAATAAATCTTTTTAAAAAAGGAACATTCTATTTAATTAAAAATCACATAATAAAACCTACACTCTACATTTTAAACACACATTTAAAAAAATGTTACATATAGAGCTAAGGCTAAAGAAAAACAATTGACCTTTGAACAGCACAAATTTGAACTGCACAGATCCACTTAACACATGGATTTTTTTATAAATACAGTACAGTACTGTTCATGTATTTTCTCTTCCTTATGATTTTCTTAGTAACATTTCCTTGTCTCTAGATTACTTATTATAAGGATAACAGTATATAATTCATATATAAAATATGTATTAATTGACCATTTATTTTATCAGGAAGTCTTCCAGTCTATAGGCTGTTAGTCGTTAAGTTTGGGGGGAGTCAGAAATTATACATGGATTTTCAACTGTGTGGGGTTGGGCACCCCTAACACCCACAATTGTTCCAGGGTCAACTACACGTGTATCTCCGTGGAGTTAAATACCTCATGAACATCAGCTGTTCAGTCACTGTGATTCAAACTCACTATTTTCCTAGACTTCAGTAGATCCCAACTTAAGCCTTCCAGGGTTGTCCATCTGAAGTTCCTTGAGGAGGTTTCTAGAAAGCCTTACATCTCTGCCTAGAAACAAGGATCTTCACCTGCTCGTTCTTAATTTAAAAGGGAGAAGAATTTTATTTGCCATTCCAAGAATAAAGATCTATTTGCTTTCCTAAACTGCCATTTTCTCCTCTAACCTAAAACACACAGAAAGTTAAAAAAACAAGCACTGTGATACCACCAATACTAATCAAAAAGAAATTTCACGGCCACTTTTCAAATCTCCACAGCTTCCCTGTATCTACTCTGGCTTCCGTCTGCCTTATTTTTAAGATGAATCTCTTTCCTCAGAACCCCTTAAACAACAACAACAACAACTCGCTCAAACACAACATTACATAGAATTAAAGTAGAAATAGGAGATGGTTTCCATCCTTCACTGTCATTTTTATAGTGCATTTTATCTACCAGAGTTACTTAATAACTTAGTAAACTTGTCCTAAACGTAGCTCCTCGTAAGGACATTAAGAACCTGTTCTGGTGACCCCTCTAAGGAAAAGACAGCAAACCCCAGAACATTGCCTGTTTGGAAAGCCATCTAAAAGTTTAGTGCTGAGGAAGTGACACTGAGTGTTTGGCAGCTTGGAATGTGTTTATCTCGAGAGACTGCCCATGTGCAGAGTTGGCAGAAGGGGACCTGGACAGGCATCAGACGCTCCTCCAGCCACTCAGACTTAGGGGTCTTGACGGGTAGGGGAGCGGTGAGAAGAGGAAGCGGAAACTGGTTGATTCATGCTCCTCTGGCTTGCCTCTTGTCACTAGGCACAGCCCAGAGATGCGCTGGCAGGAGGATAGATCGAGAAAGACCTTTGTCCTTGCCATTCACTAACAACCAGATTTGGGGTGACAGATGCAAAATAGGCAGGACTTTAGGCAGGTTTGGAAGGATCTTAATATTCTGAAACTTATTTTTGATTAGCATGCTGGAGGTTTGAATCTTTTGGAATTTTTTAAAGAAAGAAATATGTGGATTTTCACTGATCCTATGGGTGTTTGAGGAGAGCTTCACCCCCTTCTCACAATAAAATGCTTAACTTTCATTTTAATATCTAATACTAAACACTTTTATTTCTTTTTTTTTCCTTTAAGGAAAGATCATCATTGTCTATAAGGAAATGATGGGCAATAACAAAATCTCTCAAAATCTGTTTTTACATGCTGTTAGAAAAAAATCATGTGAATTTTTTTAACTCAATCATGCTGGAAAAAATGTGTGGCTAAGGATGATGTGGAAAACTTCAACATTAAGAATAATATGCTAGGTAATCCAAAAGGGAAATTAATTTTCGCTTCGAAGGTGTTCACTAGCACAAACACTAAAATAATGAGTGAACGGGCTCTCTTGAGAAAATGCCAACTGTTGCATCTTCCCACAGGGCAGTAGGTGTAACAAGCTTCTCTCACTGCCCTAACTTCTGACTCTGTGTCAGGAGACTTAAGAAGGACATCTCTTTCAGCAATTAAAAACAATCTATTGTGTTATTATACACCAACTTCTCCCACTGTTTTTTGTTGTTTTTGTTTTAAGATTTTACTTATTTGATGGAGAGAGACACAGCAAGAGAGAGAACACATGCGGGGGGAGTGGAAGAGAGAAAAGCAGGCATTCCACTGAGCCCGGAGCCTGATACAGGGCTCAAACCCAGGACCCTGGGATCATGACCTAAGCCAAAGGCAGACACCTAATGACTGAGCCACCCAGCCACCCCAACTTCTCCCATTGTTAAGTCTCTAAGAATTAGCTGGTTTCCTTAACAAGTGAAACGGTCACTGCTATTGAAAAAGAATGATAGTAATACCACGCAACTCAGACGGCAAAGGGCTTTTGAATTCATGGTATCCTCTAGAAGCAGCAGATATGACGGAAAAGCCATTCACACCCAGATGCAGAGACCAAACCCCAAGGGGATCGCTTCGTTGGAAATTTCAGGGCAGTATTTTCCCTCTTAGGCTTTGTAGCAGTTATGAAGTATGTGTAGCATAAATAGTTTAAGTTCATCTTCCATAACGTCTCATGTTATTATATAAAAGGTAGAAACTGAAAAAGAGAAACAAAGGTCTTGAGCAATCCATTAGATGGATAATCATTTACGAAAAATCAGAAATTGACTCTGGGAAAGTCAGTTACGGAGCTGGCTTGTTGAAACCACCTACTTCCATGTGCCCTTCCTTCCAGGTTGCCTTATCTTCATGTCTCCTACCATATAAGGGGCAATACAGGCATTGCTGCTCTAAGCTCCGCACCTCCACTCTTGCCCATAAAATTCACAAATATCTTCATCTGTTAGTGTTTTTCAAGAATAGTAGCAGATGTGGACCATGCTGTGAACAATCTTAATAATACAGATTTTTTTAAAACTCACAGTCCCCCCTCCCCCAAAAAATACCTCAGCATAATTATATTCAAACTAGTGTCCCACTTTACTAAATACCTGCTTTTGGGGGCACCTAGGTGGCTGAGCCAGTTGAGGGTCTGACTCTTGATCTCAGCTCAGATCTTGATCTCACAGTTGTAAGTTCAAGCCCCACACTGGGCTTTGCTCTGGGTGTGGAGCCTACTTAAGAAATATAATAATAATTCCTGCTTTTGATAAGTGGGGCTACATGCCTGAAGTCTTCTGGGGGCGGTGCATGTTAAGGGTGGAGAGTCAAAATCTAAATGGCACAGAAGGTTAAAGGAGAAAAAATACCCCTCTAAGTACATTATTTTCTCTTGTGTTAACATAGAAATAAAAATGAAAGACACTAAGATGTTCCCCAGGGTAGGGAATCTATGAAAACTTTAAAAAAGGGATGATTTCTTACAGCCAAGTCATCCCAAAAGAACTTTAAGAAACATCTTTCTTTATCCCTGACCCTCAAATTATCTAAAATGAATTTTAGGATATTAACCCAATTGTTTTATGTTTAAAAATACTTCTCCTAACAAAACTAGTAGAAGTAGAAACTATCAGATAAGATCGCAGAAATCCCAAGGTAGCTTCTAGCAACTATTGATAACTTTGTTGGAATGCTGGTATTATCGGCCAGTCTGCTTCTACTCCTTTCCACTCAGGTTCTCTGGTAACAGGCTCCCTTAAATTGAAATAACTGCTTTAGTGATTGTCTCTAGTTTTCCCCCTTGCTCTCCCTGGACTATATTATTAATTCTATGCTATGCTAGGGACTGTTTAATGTTGAAGGATTTCCTAAGGACTGTTGTGAGCATTGTCCATAAGGAATCTCCCCTTTTTTTTCTCTTGCAGTATTTATGTAATTTATAATTTTAACCTATGAGTTAACTCAATGGAGATATTATTTAAAAGGCTACTTGTGGGGCGCCTGGGTGGCTCAGTGGGTTAAGCCTCTGCCTTCGGCTCAGTTCATGATCCTGGGGTCCTGGGATCGAGCCCTGCATCAGGCTCTCTGCTCAGCAGGGAGCCTGCTTCCTCCTTTCTCTCTGCCTGCCTCTCTGCCTACTTGTGATCTCTGTCTGTCAAATAAATAAATAAAATCTTAAAAAAAAAAAAAGCTACTTGTGATATAGTATACTATGGATTACCATAGCTAATCCAAGTCATCATAATCTTTACCAGAGATTATTGGCTCTTGTGAATAAGTGAAAACAAATGTTGTATGTGTACAATTATTTGGATCTTAAAGACCACACGTATTAGAGAACGACAAAATTAAGATTCTGTAGTTCCCTTTAAGACTCCAAAGTATCTTCCTTATAGTCAGACCTATGTATATATTTAATTGTACTTATTGTAGTTTCTATATAGCCTTGGATTTGCTGATGTATAGATGTGATTATACATGAATATATGTATCTAGACTTGGCATGCATAGACATAAAAATAAAATTACAGATCTTGTAATAATATAAACAATTATAGATAGAATTTAATGTAACATGCCTTTTGAAATTAGACCTAAAGAGCATTAGAAGGATTTATTAAAAAGACAACTGGATTAGGCATTAAACATGACTTCTAGTGCCCCACCCTCAACTTTATCACAAATTGGGTAACTCATTTAGCGTTTCTTTTATTTTTTTTAATATTTTATTTATTCATTTGACAGACAGAGATCACAAGTAGGCAGAGAGACAGACAGAAAGGGGGAAGCAGGCTCCCTGCTGAGCAGAGAGCCCCATTTGGGGCTTGATCCCAGGACCCTGGGATCATGACCGGAGCTGAAGGCAGAGGCTTAATCCACTGAGCCACCCAGGCGCCCCTCATTTAGTGTTTCTAAGCCCCAGTTTCCTTATTTGTAATTGAAAATACAAAAATAATTATAGATACCTAACGCTTTATATCATAATAGGGCGGGGCACCTGGGTGGCTCAGTGGGTTAAAGCCTCTGCCTTCGGCTCGGGTCGTGATCCCAGAGTCGTGGGATTGAGCCCCACATCAGGCTCTCCGCTCAGCGGGGAGCCTGCTTCCTCCTCTCTCTCTGCCTGCTTCTCTGCCTACTTGTGATCTCTGTCAAATAAATAAATAAAATCTTTAAAAAAATATATCACAATAGGGCACCTTGTGCTGGGAAAACAGAGGCAGAATGGTCAACACATGTGTTTTATTTACTGAACTTCACAGATTAAGAATAGGACTTCCACTTCCAGCAGCAATAGTAGACAAGACACTGCTGGAAACCAATTAGATCCTGAATACAACATTTTGGTTTGTTGCTGGACTCCCTGAAATGGGTAGAATAATCTCCAAGTCCAGTCCACCTGTCCCCCACTCCCTAAATAAAGGAACAAACTGAGTCAACACTGGAGCTTAGAGCAGTGAGCTGACAAATGTTCTGAGCAAGAAGCAGAGGAGAGAACTGTGTCACGCTGGGAAAATGCCAGAAGGATACTATAAATTGCAATTTAGATACAGAACCTGGAGTTGACAGCAAGGGAGGGGAAATGAACCTTAGATTCTGCATTAAGCCAGGACTCCCAAAGAGAGCTAATGTGACCCCAGATTGGTAGCCTTCCCAACTCCTAACAGAAACCAAACCAAATATCTATAGGAAAGCATCCTATGGTATATCCCATGAGATTCCCATAATTTATAATCAGGCAACTATTCGTTCACAATCAAAGACCACTAGACACACAAGGAGGTAAGCCATCTATGTTAGAGCTGTCAGATATAGACTAGCTGCTTACAAAGTACTTAAAGAAATACAGAATCAAAACAATAAGAAAACAACAGAAAACTTTAAAGAATGATCAGGCAGTTCTGAAAAATAACTAAATGGAACATCTAAATATAAAATATGTAAATGTTAAAGAAAAAACAAAACATGTTTAAAAGCAGCTTAGCCACAGCTGAAAAAACATTAATGAACTCAAACATAGAAATGAATAAATTAACCAGAACACAATCCAAAAAGAAAAGGACTGGGAAATATGAGAATAATTTATTTATTGAGGATGAAATGAGAAAGGCTAATATATGTCAAATCAAAGCCGCAGAAGGCAAGAATAAAGCTAGTCAAGGACTAATAATCAGCGAGAAACTTCCAGAAATGCTATACACTATTATATAATTTCAGAAAGCACAGTATTCCCAAGTAGGATAAATAAAATCAATGCCTAGATATTATGAAGTGACTTTAGAGCAGCAAGGACAAAAGTTTTGTTTTGAAAGCAGCTAGAGAGGAAAGACATGGCAAAAAGATGATCATTTCATGGACAGCAAAATGCTCAGCAGTGAAAACAGAAAACAGGAGGCAATGGAATATTAATTGTTGCTGAAGGAATTATGAACTATTCACTGTTTTAGAGTGAAATAAAGACACAGCTAAACAAAAACAGAGTTGTCATCAATAGACTCATACTAAAGGAAATTTGAATCTAAAGTTGACCTCATTAGAAAGATAGTATTCTCCGGTGATAATTCAATTAATACAGAAGTCAACAGCAAAAAGGTACTCACATCTTTGAAAAGAGATTATTCATTTATCAATTAGGAAATCATCATGAAGTTTAAATATTTAAAGCTAAATTATAATGAAGATGGGTGGCTCAGTGGATTGAGCCGCTGCCTTCAGCTCGGGTCATGATCTCAGAGTCCTGGGATCGAGCCCCGCATCGGGCTCTCTGCTCCGCGGGGTGCCTGCTTCCTCCTCTCTCTCTGCCTGCCTCTCTGCCTACTTGTGATCTCTGTCTGTCAAATAAATAAAAAAAAAAAAAAAAAAAAAAAGAACTAATATTTTTAAAGGAAATTTGTCAGCCATAATTAGAAAAGAAAGTATGAAAATGAACTAAGCCCCCATCTTAATAATTTAGAAAAGAACAAGATAAGAAATCCAAGGTAAATAAAAGGAAAATAAGAATTCCATGAAACTGAAAACTACAACAGAAAGGCAGACATGAAAGTCAGCTTTTTGAAAAGAGTTAAAAAACAGACAATCTTGGGAACCAGGGTGGCTCAGTCCACTGGGTATCTGCCTTCAGCTCAGGACATGATCCTAGAGTCCCAGGATCAAGCCCCATGTCAGGCTCCCTGCTCAGTGAGGAGTCTGCTTCTCCTCTGCCCCTTACCCCGTTCATGCTCTCTCTCTCTCAAATATATAAATAAAACCTTAAAAAAAAACAAAAACAAAAAAACACCAATCTTTTGGCAAGACTGAGGAAAAAAGAGAGCACAAATAATAGAAAGACTAAAAAGGGAATGTAAATATAGGAACAACACAGATTAAGATGAAAATAGCATGAGTATAAATTTGTCAATACATTTGAAAACCTAGACGAAATGACATAATTCTTAGGAAAATATAACTTACCAAAACTGACTTATGAATTAAAAAACTTGAATTGTTCTAAAGCTACTAAAGCAATGGAATCCATTGTTTAGAGTCTTCCTACCAGCAGAGACAAGGCTCATGTAATTTTATAGGTGAAATCACCTAGCATCCAATGTTAATTTCTGCCTCTGGGCTTGGTGGGGAGTCTGCCTGGGATTCTCTCCCTCCATTCCCCACTGCCTCTCTCCTCTACTGCTCTCTGTCTCTTTCTAATAAATAAGTAAATAAAATCTTTAAAAAAATAATTAAGACTATGATTTTGGCAGACTGTTAGAAAGATTGACAAATGGAAAGAAACAGAATGGAATAAAGAATAGACCCAGACATCTATAGATACTTGATATACAGTAGAGGTGGGACTGCAGATCCCTGGTGGTGAGACAGGGTATAAAGGATCAGGGGAGAAGGGAATTGGGAGTAACTGCTGTTAGGCATAAAGTTTCTTTTGGGACGTGATAAGAATAATCTAACATTAGAATATGGCGATGGTCACACAACTCTGTAAATATGCTGAAAGCTGTTGAACTATGTACTTTAAGAGGTGAACTTTATGGCATGTAAATTATATACCAATAATGCTATTAAAAAGTGAGCACTGTATAGTAACACAAAATAACATGGATGAATCTTTAAAAACATTAGCTTGAATGAAAGAGACTTCCAAAAGATAATAGATACTATGATATCATTTTTATATAACTCAAAAATGAGCAAAATGATATATTACTTATGGATATATACATACATGATAAAAATTATCTGAAATACGGCAAAGGAAGGATAAATGTACTTGAGAGTTGCTCCCTCAGGGGAAAATGAGGGAAATAGAAGGGAGGAGCCCACAAGCCTATAGATGCAACAGTCTTGGTGACCCTTTCAGTTACTGAGTGATTATTTTAAAGTTTTTATTTTGATTATGTATGTTGTACATATTTTATATTTGACCTTTTGAATCTACCAAATTTTATATTTACAAGATAATAAGAAAAAAATACCTTTTAAATTATTTTTTATACCCAAGTCAACTTAGAAGAACTTTAAGAAACGTTTGTTTCTACCCCGACCCTCAAAATATCTAAAATGAATTTTAGGACATTAACCCAATTGTTTTATGTTTAGAAATATTTCTCCTAAACAAAACTAATAAAATAGACATTCACATACCAACAAGAAGTAAAGGAGGAAACTCAATTGACCCCAGACTCCCCGACATTGCTCTCAAAATCAAAGACAGGGCAGCAATGTCTATAGAGTTCTGAGGAAAAGAATGTGTGACTTGAAAATTTCAACCCAATTAAATTACTCTGCTAGGATAAATGCAACAGATAGATAGTAAGCATGAAAGAATGTGAAGAAATCAAAATCCACGAAATTTTCTTGGTATAAAAAAGAGGTTAATTAAAAACTTCTGTATGATGGGGCACCTGGGTGGTATTAGTCATTTAAGTGACTGACTCTTGGTTTTGGATCAGGTCAATCTCAAGGTCCTCAGATCAAGCCATATATCAGGTTCCATGCTCAGCATGGAACTTACTTGAGACACTCTCCCTCTCCCTTGGCCCCTCCCCCCCCTTTAAAATAGATAAATCTTTTTTAAAAAACTGCTCTATGACAAAAATGGAGGCAACCAAGTAGATGAATCAAAGTAAAGAGCGCTGAAATGGAGAAGCTACGGCATGAATAGTTCTGATATTGAGCACTAAATCATTTAAAATAGCATCAAGACTAAGCAACTATTTGAATTATGGTTTCAGAACAGGAGATAAATGTTATAAACCCAAGCACTGGAAGGAATAGTACAAAAAAAAATGGAGTTAGATGTGGAAGGAAAGTAAAATGTATGTTTTCTCAAATTTCATAAGGACGTCAATAATATCATGCAAAACTGAAACATAATTTTTTAAATATATTGACTCTACCTCAATCTTTGTCACTGAGGTTACTATTGACATTTGGGGTGGGCATGTCATTGATATCAGGACTGTCCTGTGCAATGTAAGATATTTGGCATCTTTAGAGCCCAGATTCCAGAATGCCAAGATCATCTCAACTATTACGATCACTAAAAACATGTCCATGCATTTCTAAATGCACTTCAGGACTTGGCCATGCCTTGGATTAAGAAGCACTGTTCTAATCTCTTAAAGTTTTTCATACAATATTTTTCTCTTAAATTTAGAGCTATGTCAGAGAATTAAAATCTCTTGATTTAAAATTAGAAAAGGGATCATTTACCTAATAATTCATTCAATTTCATATTGGTATCCCTTTCTTCTAGTAAGTTAAAGTAAGAATAAATTTAGTACAGAATAAGCCCTACCCAATGCAACCATTTGTAAGTTAACAAAAATTACTTGTTAAAACAAGGAATGTGAAAAAATATACATACTTTGCATATTTCACTTTTGGTGCTGTGGTAAAATACAGATAACAAAACTTATCATTTTAGTCATTTTTAAATGTACTGTCCTGGGACATTAATATATTCACATTGTTGTACAGCTATCACCACTTTCTATCTCTAGAACTTTTTCATCTTCACTAACTGCATATTTTAACATAAACCACATATATGGTCATTTGCCAATCTTTTGATTTGGGGCCAAGATCCTTTCTTTGAAAGTGGTCCCCTGATTGGAATTCCCCCTGGCCATTTTTTTTGCATGAACTATACTAATAATGTACTCTCCAGGATTTCCGGTCTCAATTTTTTAAAAAATGAAACAAGAGCTGAAAGACACTTGGGAAAGAATCTGAGTGCAGAATCCCCCTAGATTCTCCTCCACATCCCAACATTTTACCATTGTGATGCTCTTACCTATCCAAATCTCTTACATCTCTTCAGTCTTCCTAACATATTTGATCCAGTCTTTATGGAAATAACAATTCATTCTTTTTTGCATTGGTATTGTGTCAGGTTTTGGGTTTTTTTAAAGATTTTATTTATTTATTTGACAGAGAGAGAGAGAGACAGCAAGAAGGTAACACAAGCAGGGGAAGTAGGGAAGGGAGAAGCAGGCTCCCCACTGAGCTGGGACCCCCCTTCTCTCCCCCGATGCGGGGCTCCATCCCAGGACCCTAGGATCATGACCTGAGCCAAAGGCAGATGCTTAAGGACTGAGCCATCCAGGCACCGTGGGATTGTATCAGTTTTTTAAAAACCTGTTATTTAAAGTTTTATTTATGTAAGCAATCTTTACACCCAAAATAGGGCTTGAACTGATGCCCCAAGATTGAGAGTAAGTGGTTCTTTGACTGAGCCAGCTGGGTGCCAGAAGTTACATGATTTTAAAAGTTTTGAGTTCAAACACAAACTTGTGGAAAGTATTCAACTAAACTGATGGGGGCGGAAGTTAGGGCTTCTAGTAAGCTGTCTGCTTGCTTTGAGCACTTTAAATGAAGGGGATATGAAATGATCTAGCAAGTTGGATATATTAAATTTAAAATATTATGTATCCTTGTGATGGTTAATTTGGTGTATCAATTTGACTGGACCATAGGGTACCCAGATGTTTGGTCAAATTCTTCTGGGTGTGTCCCTAGTGAGGGTATGTCTGGATGAAATTAACATTTTAATGGGTAGACTGAATAAAGCAGATTGCCCTCCCTAACATGGGTGGGTCTCATCCAATCAATTGAAGACATGAATAGATTAAAAAGGCTGAGAAAAGGGAAATGCCTCTTGCCTGACTGCTTTGAACTGAGACATCAGTTTTTTCCAGTCTTTAAACTTGAACTGAAAGATCAACTCTTTTTGGGTTTCCAACCTGCCAGCTTTCAGACTAAAACTATACATTGTCACCCGTGGGCTAAAAACCCACAGGGAGTATCATTCTCAATAGGAAAAAATTGAGAGCTTTCCCCCTAAGGTCAGGAACTAGACATAGATGTCCACTTTCACCACTGTTACTCAACATTTGACTGGAAATCCTAGTTTCAGTTATGAGACAACAAGAAGAAATAAAAGCTTGTTGACTGCAGATCTTGGGAATTCTCAGTTTCCATAACCACATGAGTTAAATCTTAATAATAAGTCTCTTTCTCCTTCTATACATATATAGTATATATACATCCATCCTATTGGTTCTGCTCTCTGGAGAATCCTAACTAATACCTGACAGCCAAATGTAGTGTGGATCTTGGAACAGAATGAGGGCATTAGTGGAAAAATTGGTGAATTCAATAAAGTCTTAGATTTAATTAATAGCAATATACTAATGTTGGTTTCTTTGTTGTGTTCAATGTACCATGATAACATAAGATTTAATAGTAGAGGAAACTAGATGAAGGGTTTATGAGAATACTCTGTACTGTCTTTGCAATGTTTCTGTAAATTTAAAATTATTCCAAAATAAAAACTTTCTAAAAATATCATGTACCATATTAACTCCTTTCTGAAACCATTTCTACCTACCTATCTTCTATTCATATTTATGCATTCTGTTCATCAAATGTTAGTCATCTGTACTTTGGGAAATTATTTGCTTCTTCCTTTGTAACTTTTTGTATTGCTTGGGTTTTTTAAAAACAATAATGGGCCGGGGCACGTGGGTGGCTCAGTGGGTTAAGCCTCTGCCTTCCGCTCAGGTCACAATCTCAGGATCCTGGAATCGAGCCCCGCATCGGGCTCTCTGCTCTGCGGGGAGCCTGCTTCCTCCTCTCTCTCTGCCTGCCTCTCTGGCTACTTGTGATCTCTCTCTGTCAAATAAATAAATAAAATCTTTAAAAAAAATAAAAAATAAAACAATAATGGGCAAACATATTATTTGACTAAAACAATAAAGTCATTCTTTAAAACATTTTAGTCTGTTTAACAAGGTGACTTCTAGAAATCATCCATGTTCTAAAAGCACAGTGATGTCTCATTTAGTATTAGTTTTTAGTAATATGGTTTCATCTATAACCCTCTTCTGGTGGATGCAATGATAATTTTAAGATGAGGCTCCAAGATTAATACTATACCCACAGAACTAGGAAGATGATCAGATGTCAGTGTAAGAATATGTTGTTTCTGACCCATACATAGCTTAATGGGTTATGTCTCTGGTGAGTTACTCTTGCTTTTTGCCAACTCTAAGCATCCTAAGGAAAGGGCAGACTTTTGCTTGCAGTTCTGTGGTTCTGTTCAGAGGAACAGTGAGAATAAAGAATCATCAGGGGCTGTATCTCCAAATCAAAGCAGAGGTTGCCATTGAGTAATTGGAAGGGTTAAAAGCAATTTCCTCAATGTTCTAGTACAAATAAAACTGCCTCATGCTCACTCTCTCTGTCCCCTTATTTCTCCTTTTTTATTTTTTTTTTATTTTTAAATTTATTTGACAGAGAGAGATCACAAGTAGGCGGAGAGGCAGACAGAGAGAGAGGAAGGGAAGCAGGCTCCCTGCTGAGCAGAGAGACCAATGTGGGACTCGATCCCAGGACCCTGGGATCCTGACCTGAGCCAAAGGCAGAGGCTTTAACCCACTAAGCCACTCAAGTGCCCCTATTTCTCCTTTTTTTTTTTCTGTTCTCTTCATCCTGTCTCTCATTCCTGTGACCTAGCCTCTCCCTTTTGATTTTGCCTATGAGGTACGCACTGCAGATTCTCAAGGGACACATTTCTTCTTTCTTTTTTCACTTCAAGACCCTGAATTCTCAGTAGACAAGGAGAGACCCTTCTTCGTTTCCATGTCCCCATCATCTAAGCATTGTCCTCACCCATCAATCACGGTGAGGGCTGTTGAAAGAATGACTTTGAGGCAGGAGGTGATAGAGAGTTGTATGAGCTTAGCCACCTCTGCTAACTGAACCTCTGAGGTTTTCTGGCTCTCTCTGCTCACCAAAATCCCGTCTCTCTCCTTCCCTATTGTTTCCCTTCCTCAGCTCCCTTCTCCTTGTAATATAGTTAAAGGCATATTGCCTTTATTCCACACCTTCTCCATATGCAAACTCTAAGGTCATCTCATCTTTGTGTGAGGCCAGTCTTCCATTTAATTTATGTTTCTAGAAAGTATTAATCCCTACAATGGTTTTCAAACTATCAGACATCAGAATCACTTGGGGAGCCCTTGTTAAAAACAGTCTGCAGGACTGCTGATATGCCAAAAGGTTCTCATTCAGTAAATCTGGGGTAGGACTAGAGGATTTGCATTTCTAAAATCCTAGGTGATGCCAGTAATGCTTAGTCCGGAAACCATATTTTGAGAGTCACTGGTCTATATATGACAGAAGTACTAGCTAGTTGTCTAATCCACTCTGCCAGGGAGAAAAACGAGACAGAGGCATTCATTGTCTAGAACTTCAGCATGATATAAAAATAAGAGGAACAAAATGCATGTTTTGTTTTAAACCCAAGGTATAAAGGGTTTGTGTTTTTTTTTTCTTATAATTGTCTTTCTTTAATTCAAATCATTCCATAGACTATATAAGTTAAAACTGCTAACGTGGAGAGAAGACTATTGATATTTCTATCAGAGTATATAAAAAGGTTAATTATGGTGTGCACATCTTAAAGATGTCCTTGCCATGTGAGCCATCTCCAGAAATACTTGCCATAGAACTGAAATAGAAATGATTATATGAGTAAATTATCACCCACACTCCTTGCATGCATCGTTTCATACTGCAAGTCTTTTCTCTTTTCAAGGAATAATGGTTTTACATTTTACTTTGTGATGGCACTCTAATTGCTAAATATAATAGGGGCATTATGCTACAAAGTTTAAAAGATTCCAAGTGAAAAGATAAGTCAAATATAGTAATCTCATCCAACCAATGATTCTTTAAAGTATGCTCCAACCCCCCCACCCCCCCACCCCCCGCCGGGTTATCTCCCAATTCTGAACTGTCGCACGATGATTTAAACTGAATACATGGAGGGGGGGAAAAAGCTCAAAGGGATCCTAGAATTCTCTAGCTCAGTTGCCTGCAACTATGACCTACTGGCCAAATCTGGCCCACTACCTGTTTTTGTAAATTAAAAACTTATTGGAGAACAGGCATGGCTGTGTCTCTACATGCTTTTATATGGCTGCTTTCACACTACAATCACACAGTTAAGTAGTCGCAACACAGACCATGTGGCCCAAAACCAAAAATAGTTACTTTCTTTCCCTTTACCAAAAACATTTGCTGACCCTGCTCTAGTCCAACCTACTCATTTGGCAGGTGAAAAATTTTATCCTGAGAGAGAGAGAGAGACAGAGAGGTAGCTCAGGGTTACACACTCAAACAGAAACAGGATTGCAGAATGCCAGACATGGCCCTCAGTGGCTCCTATAAGAGCTTTGGCTCCCCTAAGAGTCAAAGATGTCCTTCATGATGAGTAGAGAAGGGGACATTGGGGTAAGCTTGCATCTCATTACAATTTTCAAAGAGCCCTCCATGTGACAAACCCAAAAAGAACACTGTGACATAAGTGTGCTTTGATGTTAGTCCAAAATGTATAAATGGCATGATTTTTTTTCACCCATGTACAAAACACATTAGCAGTCTAACATTCAGGGGCTGTTTTTAATAATGAAAAGTCCTTTCTCATTAGCAGGAGAATCATTAGGATCATCTTGCCTCTCAGAAAATACAGTAACATTCTATCATGTAATATTCTACATTCCAGAACTTACAGGAGAATGTGCCTGATCATGAGAATTATTTTCTCAAGTAATTAGGTTCACCAAGTTGGCAAAAGCATAACAGTGTATGTGTTTGTGTCCCTAAGTGTTTTTTACATTATTTACACATTTATGTCTAAAACAAAATGATGTGATGATGCTTGGTGTCTGTGCTCTCCAATCTCTCTTATTTGTATGTGAAGGAAAATATATTTGTCTGTTTTGTAAATGAATCCAAAGTCTATGGTTTCAGGTAAGTGCACAGAGCTGTATAATGAACTGAAGTGTTTTCAGGATAAGGATGATTATTTTTTGTTCATTCATCAGTGTTTTACTAGGTATCTCCTCTGTGCCAGGAACCCAGAGTGCTGAGTCTGATACACAGAGTAGAGGCTCTGACTGTCTGATGGGGTAGGTCATCATCTAGAGGCACGTGGTACACTGTGTCTGCAAGTTCTGTATGAAGAGACCACTGCATGAGACATTCGAGCAGAGCCCTGAAGGGTAAGTAGAGTCCTACCTTGAAGATATGTACATTCCAGGGAAATGAAAACTCAATTTTAGTGTTGTTACCTCTCTTGGAAGACTTTCTTAACTCCTCGGTCTTATGCACATATCCCTCTTCCGTGTTTCTATAGTATACATCTATCCTAGGACTTTGCTCTCTGTCTGGCCTTTATTAGGTATTCAGTAAATGAATGAATGAAGAGTGAATGAATCAATGAGTGAGTTAATGAACATACATTAAGGCAGAAGTGTGACTCACTCTGGACTGTTTCTGGAACTGCTTATGTGGCTAGAACATAGGACCTGGGGAAGAAGGGACAAGCCTACCGGGAAGAATGCTGGAGCAGTAGGTCAGGGTAAGGTTACGGAGCACCTTGTATACCACCCTAGGAATTTGGACTATATATTTCAATGACTTCTTGTTGACACCTATTGTGTACCAATACTATATTGGGTTCTAGAGGTACAAGATATGGCCCTTGCCCCTGTGGAGCTTACTGGTTCACTGAAGCAATATCAATCATGGATACCCATGGGCCATGGATACAGACTACCTTGGTTCCAGTTTTAACTTATCCACTAACTATGTGGCTTTAATTTCTCAGTTCTTCCATTTCCTTTACTGTAAAACTAGAGAAGTAATTGAACCTACTTCTTCTTTTTTTTTTTTTTAATATTTTATTTATTTGACAGACAGAGATCACAAGCAGGCAGAGAGGGAAGCAGAGAGAGAGGAAGGGAAGCAGGCTCCCTGCCGAGCAGAGAGCCCGATGCGGGGCTCGATCCCAGGACCCTGGGATCATGACCTGAGCTGAAGGCAGAGGCTTTAACCCATTGAGCCACCCAGGCACCCCTTGAACCTACTTCTTAATTGTTGTAATAATTAAAATGAGATAATATAGGGACACCTGGGTGGCTCAGTGAGTTAAACGTCTGTCTTCCACTCAAGTCACGATCCCAGGGTCCTGGAATTGAGCCCCACATCAGGCTCCCTGCTCAGTGAGAAATCTACTTCTCCCCCACTCTCTGCTCCTCCCCCTGCTCATGCCCCCTCTCTCACTCACTCTCTCTCTCAAATAAATAAAATTTTAAAAAAATAAATAAATAAAAGGATATATATAAAACTATCTGGCACACAGGAATTAGTAAGTATCAGGCACTCTTACTATTGGGAAAACCAGACATTGAACAAAGAATATGAAGTGTACTGAAGAGCTACAGTAGGTGAGGCCCACAGTGTAATGAGAATGTAATGGTGGTTGATGGTATGGGCCATGAGGGGAGCCGACATGATCTGGAGACTCAAGGAAGGCCTGTCTAAGGAAAGAGTAGATGGAAAGATGTCCCAGGGTGAGGACCTCCTTGTGAAAGGGAAGAGACCATTGTGAGAGTGAAGTAAGAAAAATGCCGGTCTGGCTACAGCTTATGGATTGGAAGAAGTGGGGAGAGAAGAGTGGCTAGAACTGATGCCACAGAGGCAGGCAGAGGCCAGTTTATGGAGGGTCTAATGAGTCATGGTAAGACTGGGTCTTTGTCCCAAGTTAGTGGGAACTACTGAAGGGATTAAGCATGGGAGTGACAAAACCAGAATTGTTTTTAAAAGGTGAGCAAGGGCAGATATTCAAGAGAACAAGGGAATTGACTTAATTGCTGACTGAACAAAGGTGTACGAGGTCCCCCAGATCTCTGGATGGATAGTGTATCATTTACTCAGGAACAGGAGAGGAAGAGAAGACTTTCAAGGTCAAAGAGGAGAGCAATTGAGGTTGTGGTACTAGCATTGATGGAGATGGAATTCAGAATATAAGGGAACACAAGAACCTGGGCATGGATAAGATCGCCAAGGAAAGTAGATAAAGAAAGAAGACAATCAAGATGAAACTCTCGGAGAAAAATCCAGAGGAGACTGAGCAGGAGTGTACAAAGTTTTTGGTAAAAACTAGGAGATGCTGATATCACAGCAACCGAGGAAAGAGAAAAGAAGAAAAGAAAAAGGCAGATAAAGTTAACATTATCAAATGCTGTTTCATTTTTTTAAAAATAAGAACTGAAAATGGTCAACTGCATTTGGCAATTAGGATATCTCTGAATGGGACCATCGTAAAACTCTCCTGAACTCTGAATGTGCTGATTTTTGGAGATCTTATCCCCTATTATGGCAAATATTAAAATATCCCAAATTCCACATTAAATGTATCATAAATAAATTTAGGTATACAGTGTTTTCCTTATGAAATTACCACAGATTAAAAATTTCTAGTTTTGGGGCGCCTGGGTGGCTCAGTGGGTTAAGCCTCTGCCTTCAGCTCAGGTCATGATCTCAGGGTCCTGGGATTGAGCTCGGCATCGGGCTCTCTGCTCAGTGGGGAGCCTGCTTCCCCCACCCCCCGCCTGCCTCTCTGTCTACTTGTGATCTCTCTCTCTCTGTCAAATAAATAAACAAAATCTTCAAAAAAAAAAAAAATTCTAGTTTTCTTTTTTTGTATTTAAGCCAATCAATTCTTCCTGTAGATCTCAAGCACTTTGTAGATTCTTAACCAAAAGACCTAGGCTCCTAATAATGGTGACCACATTCAGGGTAGGCTATGGTGGGTGATGCAGTGAATGACAAAGTGAAGGCCAGAAGTATGAACTTCTCTTTAACAAGAATAACTGGAAAGAACAGAAAGAGAGGGAGAGAAGCAAAGAAGAGCATTAAGTCCAGGGAGGGTATGATTTATTTAAGTTAAGGGCTTTTCACACAGTTTGGAAGAAAAAAGTAACAAAACAAAAATTTTTTAAAGGTTAATAGTGCAGGAGATAGTAAGAATATTTCATCAAAATGCTCCTTCAAGGGACAGCAGATAGGAAGCAATCCAGAATATAAGCAGGATTCACCTTCTTAAAAATCCCTCTTTCTCTGAGTCCAGATGGAAGGAGAGGAGGACAGCTGGGTGGATAGATATTCACAGCCTATAGCTATTATTAATAATGAAATGTATAGATCCAGACTATCAAATATCTCCAATACTATGATTCAGTGTTGTTCTTCTAAAGATCAGCAAATGTAGGAGTGGCATGGGAAGCTTAAGATGGTTAACAACTCTGTTTCATAAATAATCCCAAAGTGCCATGATGTAGAGTGCTGGATAGATGTCTGTGGGGGTTTGGCTCTTGTTCTTTTATGAGCCAAGAAGAGGCAAGTACAGTCTGCAAGAAAAATGCCCACCTGTGTCAAGCAAATTGATTTGTCCAAGGCACCATCTGATAAATTAGTTGATTTACACCGAGAAAGCAGGAGGTATATGGAAAGTGCATTAACTCTTTGGGGCCACTGGGGCAACATTAGTAAGCCAGTGCTACAGTCCTAAATGGTTCCCTTAATGGCCCCAAAGAGTAAATGCATCCCCCAAAGAGTCTCAGCTGTTCCCAGGTGGTCATTTGTCCTCTGAGACTTGGAGTGATTACAAATGCTTTTCAGGAGCCAGGTCAATGGCCCAATTCCCAGGTAAGGCAACTGGATTTTTTTCTAGGCTACTTGACCAATTACTGACAGAGCTTAGATTAGGTATCAGTCAGCTAAAGTGGTTAGCTAATAATTAGCACTGCTGCTCTGATACCAGTAGGTATTCCAGTGACCATCAACATAGTAGATATTTGTCATTCAAAATGTAATTGTTCACAGTGAAATACTCCACATTCACTCCCATGGGGTAGGCAAGTGGTTCCAATCAGATGGAGGTGAACAGTCTTTTGCAAAAATGTTTATTTTAGTTATGGCTTTTTGTCACCAAATGATTGTCAGCTGTAAAACTCAAGCTAATAAAAGAGGTGGAAATTTTTCAAACTAGATATTGGTGGTTGCCCTCAAGTTTTGTAAGTTGTTCATCAATCAGGCTCATGAATTGAATAAATCGGATTATCTTCGGAGGTGTTGTTCAAGGAGTCACAAATCTGTCAAGAGGTGAAAGAGCCTTTGAAATCCTCAACTTAAGAGGGCTTATTTTTTTACAGATGGAAAAAAAAAAAAATGGCCTCAGAGTGGCCCAGCCAGCCTTTTGCCTTAAGCTCCTGAAGTGAGAAAGCCCAGTTACCTGAAGGCAACAGAGAAAGGAAGCCACTGGACTTCAAGTCCAGTGGCCACTTCGAGAGTGGTGGAGATAGAGAGCATTGCATATGTTCATTAGTAGAACCTGGGTTTATTATTAAAAAAGGCCACCAATTCTTTGCAAAACATACATTTAGTTACTAGGCCTTCTCCTCCTTTAAAGGAAATTATGAAGTATGTAGAAAATAGAAAAGCAAGAAAGTTGACAAAAGAAAATCGTGTAAAATTTGAGTCAAGAAAGCTCCATTCCAGGATGTATCTACCTCGAAACCTCAAAGCTTACTTGCATGGCCAAAGGCTTCTAGAAATTTCATGGCTAGATGCCCACTTGTGAAAGGGCAATTGAATCTTTTTTTTGCTAATGCTTCCTAGTATATTATGAATGAACTATTATAAAGCTTATATACAATAGCAGTGGTCTGTGTAATTTTTGCCTAAAATGGTAGTTTTTTGGTCAGGAGACCACGCATAAGGGCAGCTCAGGGTTCTCGGATTGCATAGAATAGGACATTAGTTTTGTTTTGTTTTGTCTTCAATGATCAGTTTTAGGACCAAAGTGCCAAAATAGCCCATTTTAATCAGGAGTAGCACTTCCCTGTTGATGTCCTGGCTGAGTTCAGGGAGTTTTGCAAACACAGAAAAAGCAGACTCGAATACAGGGAGAAGGGTGGCTCAGAAAGGAAATTCAGGGGCGCCTGGGTGGCTCAGTGGATTAAGCCGCTGCCTTCGGCTCGGGTCATGATCTCAGGGTCCTGGGATCGAGCCCCGCATCGGGCTCTCTGCTCCGCAGGGAGCCTGCTTCCTCCTCTCTCTCTGCCTGCCTCTCTGCCTACTTGTGATCTCTCTCTCTGTCAAATAAATAAATAAAATCTTTAAAAAAAATAAATAAATAAATAAATAAATAAATAAATAAATAAAAAAAAGAAAGGAAATTCACCTTTCTTGCCAAATAAGAAATACATGTGATTATTAATCAAAATAAATACAAGGGTCAAATCATTATAATTATATTAATCTCTTTGAGGATTTGGGACCTCTCTAATACCTATAAATTAAGAATCACTTTAGTGAGTTCATTAATAATAATCTCTTACAGTATATATGATCTTACACATCATAAACTGCTTTCACCTATTTGCTATTGTTTGATGTTCACAACAAACGTGACAGGGTCAGGGCAAATGTTACTCTCTGCATTAAACAGATGAGCAAGCTGAATCTGCAAAGGGTCCAGAGCTCTTTCCATTGACAACAGTACCTCTAAGGTCCTGTTAGCAGTCCCTCTGTGATGAACAATAACTCTTTTGCTCACCTAAAGCCTGAGCCTTCAAGTACAACTATCTTTAATATAAATGTTGACGGCCGATTTGCCCATTATGCCCCGGAAACATAAGAACTGTGCTACTGACATGTCTTTTGAAATTCAAGTAGCCTACCTCTTTCTAGCAACACAGATTGAAATAAAGAAGAGTACAGATTAAACATGTTTTCAACTGATGGTAGAAATATAAAGAGGGTCCTAATTAAGGAATTTGTTAATAACTCTTCCCACTTCCCTGGATGCCCAGCTATCAATGCCAATGACTTTTGGACTTTGGCCATAATATTTATCTATTTCTCCAAAAGCCATTTTCATTCACACGCAAGATCACCCAAGTTGCACCATGCACTTTTGCCAGCCCGGTGGAGGTTCTGAACGCCTCCAGACTGATACTCCCTAAGAATCTGAAAAATATTCTTTGTATGCCAGCTGTTGTGCTCCTTTGATCCCCCAATTTGCATATGGTACATTACTCAACAAGAGAGTTTTTCTTTCTGTTTCACCGAATGCAGGTGTGCAATCATTCTGTGAGAGCTCTTATACTCGGTCATGTAAATTAGCCCCCAGGTCCAAGATCTGAAAAACTTAGTTTTTATAAAGACAATGAAAAACTACAATTTTGTACTTAATATTTTTCTGTCCTCTGAAAGTCTTCCCGTTCACAGCCACCCCCCTACATGGCACCAGTCACTGTAGGAAGGGTTTTTTAGCTGGTATAGATTTATAGAAAAATTTTCTTCCCAGACCATAAATAAGTAACGAAATATATTTGTTCACTTGATTTCTAAAAAACCCACCAAAATTTCTTTTTAACATTTACTTCTAACATCTTCCCAGATACTTAAGAATTCTTGGACTCTCTATCTTCTCAAGAATTACTTTTATCTTCCGCAGTGTTTTTCTATAAAATGTACTTGTCTCACACCAAGAACACCAAACTGAACTACTCAGGTTAAAAAAAAAAAAGGTTTCTTCTTCCTCAGCTACATTTATGTGCACAGATGCTAACTGGAGTAAAATAAAAGGATCTATGAATGTTTAATCATTACAGAAAACCTGGGCTTATTAAAATATGGAGTATCTTTAGCCTTAATTCAGTGTTACTGTAACTAGAAGTTCTAGGAATATTTAAAAGATCAAATATTTATCTCTGTGTGCAAATCAGACCCCAACAATACTATTTTATCTTATAGTTCTTTTAAAATGTCAAAATGCATATCCCACATAAAGAAAAATGTGATTTTCAGGCAAACTAAGAATTTCACTAGTAACTCAGATTTTATTCACTATTAAATATAATTTTGAAATGACTGTTTCTCAATAAATATAAAATAAATTAAATTTCATTAGTATAAATTATTGCTTTACTCCAAATTTCCAAAATCATTAAATAAAAACACAGAGAAGGAACACAAACATTTTCCCCAAATTACTCCTTTAGCTCTTTGAACGAAGCTCTTAAGCTTCGTTCAAAGCTTGAGCCAATACTATGAAAGACAAAAAAACAAAGCAAAAACCCAACAAACAAAAAAGGAAACCTTTCTCTGCTTTTTGTTTAACTTCGTTTCCAGGTCAAATTTCAAATTTTATAATCATAATTATAATCACTAAATTTTTAAATGTTTACATTTTATAAAAAGAAGTAAGGAGCATTATAGTAGGTGCCTTTTATACTCCAAATAAGTCATAGTAGGCCTTAAATTGCTTGCAATAATTAGATCAGAAGAAAATGCATCCTTTTATATCTTATAGTATTATTGGCTAAACCCAGACTGCCAGCCTTTTGCCACTCCTTTAGGTAACTGGATGGATCATTTCTCTCTATGTTACAGAGGTAGCCTGCACTAGTAGAGTGAAGAACCCTGAGACAGGTAAACTCATACACCAACTTCAGGCTCAGACAGACTGGAGAGGGTTCTAGTCTTATAGACCTTTCCAGAAAAAGAAAATTATTTTGTGCCATAAACATAGGGATTTTGTCCAAGTTCTTTCATCTTAAGTGTGGCTTCTGGTCAGCTCTCTTTACTTTCTATTGTTCAGGTCACTGGGAGAAATAAAAGGAGTTTTGCAAAATATTTGTCCTTCCAGGAGACTGCGTTCTGGGTATGAAAATATGTAACTCCCATACCCTTTCCTAAGAGCCTGCCAGTCCTATTCCCTTACCGATGGTTACCTGCAGTTCAAGTCCCATGCTCCTTTTATGAATGGGGCTGGTTTCTTATCCACTTTAGACTGTGCCAACTTGCTTTCTTCAGCAGACTGTTGGTGCTAAATAAATGGTGTGATTTGTAGTAATAATAGTGATGATAATGAATCTTAAAACACCTAACTAATCCCGGTGAACTCTCTGTGATGTTAAGGCTGTGGAACACACGGTTGACTAACAGTGATAATGACTAAAAATGAGGTGATAAATTACTATGCAGATTGCTGGTGGCCTATAATTGTCTCAGAAGGAGGACACTTCATAACAGACCAACCCCTTTTAAATAAATATATGTGTAGCCTTATAGACATAGAGAACTGCATCGGTACTATTTTTACAATAACCTGCTCCATAAAATACAGGGAGACCAAACAACTTGGACAAACACTCCCGGGGTCAAGGGACATAGGAGGTAAGAATTAAGACTGTGTTTGCTCTTTCTTGAATGTCGCATTGTTCCTGGATCTGTAAGCATAACTTTAGAGACTCCACCAATATAAACACAAAACTACCTAGTTATGAGCCTGTGTTTACACAGTCCAGATCAAAAGCATAGACACTCAGGTTCATTTGCATTTGCTGCCAAAAATGTCCTGAGTCTTCTTTTGAATAGCAGCAGTAATTCTTATTTTGAGGCCATTTATACTCAAGACTAATTTATATTTACAAATCTCATAAGAGGCCTCGTATTTTTTACCATGTTGCCAGTACTTTCTTTTCTTTCTAGTAGCATTGTTCTTTTCTAAGGAACTGATTGTGTGGCAGATCGCAGGATCATTGCAGAAAGCACAGATGAAAAGCCTGTTATTCCAAAGGATTAAATTACAATTCCTAGTGAACCATTGCCAAGCTATTTTTTTTTCCCCAAACCCAGGAGGATTGGAAATAGGAAATGTTATGCCTTCAAAAGGGGTGGGAGTGTTTGAGTGGATGAGGAAGAATAATCATCCCAGTAAGTGTTATTAAATTCTCTCCAAGTAAAATCATGAAGCAAATAAAAGATGATGGAAAAAAAGTCTTTAAATATCCAAAAGAACTAGAAGAATAAACTGAGTTTGTAAGAAGTAATGATTATCATGGGATGGATTTTTATTGAATTATAAAGATATGTAAAGATAAGAATCCAATAGATACAGTATTTACATGTGAATACACAAAAACAATTAAGATCCCCACTTTACCACAGCATTTTCAGGAGCTCAAGGAATACGGGGGCAGAGGATCTGAGAGTTGCAAATCCCTCACTGCTTGCATATGAGATCTCTTGGGGAGGATTATAAAATATACTGGGGAAACAAAATGAAAGAGATCCTCCACTGAGGGCACTTGGAATGGGATAAATGAACACCTCCCCCCAAAATCTGACCTAAAACCAGGAGGAGAAATCAGTTCTGTTTGAGATCCTAAACATCAGGGAAGTATCACATAACCTGGGAGGAGATGGGATAAATAAATTTGGGGAAGAAAACAACATAGAGAAGAATTGTTTTGAAATTCAATTCTGAAACATATGTTAATGCATTGGAGGAAGATAAAGGAACTAGGTGCCCAATGGCTTGGAGAACTGAAGCGAGGAGAAAAGAAACTGATAATTAGCTATGCGCTGTCATTTCAACAGGGAGTCTACAAGACGCCATTGTGGTTTCTGCTAGTGTATCACCGTAAGAATCAGGAGCAAACTCCACATGAAACGCTGTAATAAAAAGTCCAAAAATATGCACTGAGGGTTTTCCATGTTTCAGGTACAATATCAAGTATGAGACTACAAGCTTAGGACCAAAAAAAAAAAAAAAAGGGTAAGATAAGATCCCTGTTCATTAAGAGTTCATAGTACTTTCAAGAAAAGACAGACATTCAAGCGGATGATCCCAGAACAACAACGGTAACAACAAATGGAACAAATACTACAGCGATATGTAGTAAGAAGGACGCTGGAGAGGTGGCTGCCTGGAGAAATCAAGAAATGCTTCGGAAAGGGAGTCATGTTTAGATTGGATCTTGAAGGAGGAGTAAGAGGTCTCCAGGAGCAAAGAAAACAGATGGAAAGAATACAGCCCATGCAGTGTGGCGGGTTGGGGTGCATGAATTGGAGAAGCCAAAAGATGAGGTTGGAGGATGGTGGGGTCAGACTGTTAAGGGTCTTCTGTACTGTGCCAAGGGGTTTGGCCTTAACCAGGGAAGTGAAAGAGAACATTACCAGCTTTAAAACAGAGGAATGACCTAATCAAATGTGTGTCTCAGAGTAGAAGCTCTGGCTGGAGACGGTAAGGCTCAAGTCCACAAGAATCAGTCAGGAGGCCACTACAATGTGGACAGATGGGAGAGGAGAGGTTGGATTCCATTTATACTATGGAGATGGGAAAAATAGACCTTCACAAGCTATTCAATGTTAGGGGTGAAGCAGAAAAGGGGAAAAGTTAACGGGGACACAGCTCTAAGATGGTGATGGCATTAATTGAGAGAATACTGCAAGAGGAATACACCATTTATGCCTGCAGCAGGATGACATGGAGGCATCCATGGGGGCAGGGGTGCTTGGCAAATCTAACGTTAATCCAAATATATATAGTGGAGGAGACTGTAACTCAGAGAATCAGCCAGAAAAATATCCTCACTCTGCCCAACTCTGCCATGTCCTTGAGCAGATTCAATAGGGCAGAAAACATTTCACTGGAATTTTACCTCATTTTTAACTATTACAAAACTACAGTTTTTAAAACAGGCATGTTCAAGTGTGTCACATGCCAAATATCTTTGGAATAGAGACCCAACGACATGCTTACTTGTCTCACCAGGTAAATGCTTGTTCAGTCCTCAGAACAAATGAAGCTCCTTCTCATTATTTTCAAATGGAAGTGTACCCTGAGATTATAAGGCAACTTAAAAAAAAAAACTATATTTTTATCATTTCCAACAGTTTACCTTTGTAATCAAGAAAATCTCGATATGCAACCACTAAGAAATTGCCAAAACAAATTGGCTGCTAAGGCTCATCTAAGATGATAATTGTCAGCTAAGCCCCTAATTTTAATTCCTGGTATTCATCAAAAACACCCTTGTTTTTCAATAAATTTCAACCAATGAAATGTTTACTAAAAATATTCTTATTTCATATATTCTGTTTTATCTATCTATACGTGTGTGTGTGTGTGTGTGTGTGTGTGTGTGTGTGTGATTCTTCATAAGACTTCTTTGGAAAGGGGTTCTAGCTCTAAGAAAGTTTCTTAAAAAACTGAATGACAAGTGTATACTTAAGCAGTGTGTCTACTGCATATAGATCTACTTTTATTTCTGAGATTGTTAAGGAAGGCTACAATTTATTGGACTCATTTAAAATTCTAAGACCATCCTTTCACTCTCTTGACACACATCCTTATTTTTCTCCCTGCTCCCCACTTCTCCCTCTGAGTTTGGTATTTATGTAAGACAAGGACAGGAACAATCTGATCTGGCAGGATAATAATCAACCAAAGTGTGTCTCTTCTGTTTTTCATTTTGCTTGATTACAACATCAAAATGCAAGAATGGGTGTACTATGTTGAAGTCTGGGTTTTGACAACACCTGTTTACTGATGCGGATTTTTGTGAATTTTCATATTTAACAATAATTGCAGCTCACTCTGTCATTTTTTACACTTTCATTGCAGAAACAGTGGCCTGCACATATCCTGACAAAATACATTCAAAGATTATGGTAGCGGCTAACATTTTCATGGAAGAATAAAAATGTACATTAATACAATTTATACTTCCTATATTAGTTTATACAATCTTATGTAAGCAAGAATCAGCTCCCTATGTCATACATAACTTTTTAATGTGCTGTTTGAACTTCATCAACAGCTTCTTGATTGGGTCTCGAGCACTAATCAGGCCCCCTCAGTACTATAGGAGGCTTAAATATCTTGCATCTATCATGAAAAGTAGGTCGGATCATAATGACTAATCACATTAGCATAATTTAAAAATGCAGAGCATGAATAGCTTCCCCTCCCAAGATTTGTAGTAAAAACTCTTACACACAATAAGGCTGCCATGATTCATTACACCATTGGCTTATTTATATTGTAACATATTTATGTGCCTAGCAGAATGAAACCATAAAACCACCATTAACAGTAGAGCAAAGAGGTTCTTTTTTTAACTGAGTTGCATGAATTTGGATGAATATATTAGAAATATATATGTCTCAAGGAAGAGAAATTGCTATCCTCTTATGTCCTCTTAGGACGCTACAAAACCTGGGCTCACTGTGCGTCTTTTTTAGTAATACACGTTTTGCACTTTTACTATGAACCAATTTCTGCCCATAAAGCCAGACAGTGAGTTGCCAGTGAAGTCACTGCACATCATGGACACACGGTACTAAGGGAAAATTTATTCTTAGGAAAAACAAAAAGAAAAATCAACCCATCTATTGAGGAAGCTACCATACTTCTAAGTAGTATGTCGCCATGCAGATGGATATAAATTCACTTACCCCCTCTCAAGACCTCAGGGTAGTTGTTTTAAGGACTGAATTGGTCTGCTAAATATGAACTACTGAGTGCCAGGCACTGAGCAAGGTGCTTTGAATTCCGCTGTGAGAAATGACACAGTCTTTGCCTCCAAAGGGCTTACCATCTGGTGGGGAAATCAGAAAAGGAAACAAACACTTAAATTACAGTATCCTGAGTGTCTGTCATGGAGGAATTCCCAGCAAGGCATCCTGGAGAGTGTAATGACAGTGTGGATACCTAGAAGCAGGCGTTCCCCAGGTGAAAGGACACAGGAGTGCAGACCAACGTATTCCAGGAAAAGGTGGAGCTGTTTACGAGCAACGTTTGAGGAACTGAGAATAGTTCATTACCAAGGAATTACTGAATATTTGTTGGCTGCACACAGCTAAACCCTAGATTACAAGAAAGAAAGTGGCAAAGGATGAAGCTAGAAGGGATTCAGGGACAGATTTATTCACTTAACAAAGATTCAGGGGTAAAGGATCTGTCAGTGCACAAGAGAGTCAAGGCATCTGCCTTCCGGGAGCAGGTAGGTTAGTGGAGGAAACAGATTTAAAAAAACAACAGCAACTAGGGGCACCTGGGTGGATCACTCGGTCAAGTCAAGTGTCTGCCTTTGCCTTGGGTCATGGTCCTGGGGTCCTGGGATCAAGCCCTGAGATGGGCTCGCTGCTAGGCAAAGAGTCTGCTTTTCCCTCTCCCTCTGCCTCTCCCGCGCTTGAGCGCATGTACTCTCTCTCAAATAAAGAAATAAAATCTTTTTTAAACATTTTTCAAAATGAAAGCAAGAATGTCAAATTGTGAGCACTGCAATGAAGCAAATAGAGTGCTGTGAGAGCATAACAGCAGGAACCAACCTTAGATGGAATTGGGGCAGCATCTCTAAGGAGGGGAGATTTGAAGAAAGAAGAAAAACCTAAGAGTTCAGATCACGAAAGGGGTTGGGATTTTATCTTGACAGTTGCCACGTTTAAAGACTGTAAGAAGGGGGATGATGCAATCAGCTTGCATTTGAGAACAATCCTCTGGCTGCTACAGAGTCTGGAGATGAGTGAGACAGGAGGTAGGGAGATCAGTCGGGTGGCTTTTCCAGTAATTTGGGTGAGAGATCATTTCCTACTGCCAGAATATCTTAGTAACAGTGGTATTAAGCAGGGATAATGTTAAAATATTTAACAATCAGTTTGACATGAGCATTTGCTCTTCGGGATGGGTGCTAGCCTCAGCACCAAGCAGGTCTGTGGGCCTGTCTTTGCGGGGCCAGGCAGGATGGGCGGGTGGATCTCATAGGTGGGGCCCGCATGACTGGGGTTTAGGCCAGTGGCCCTTTACAACCAGTATGGAAGTGTTTCATTATTTTAGCAACAGATGCAGCCTTAGCAGCCTCAGAATTAGGTATAGGAAGGCAGGGAAGGATTCAGGAGAGGATTAGGAAAGAGAAGGCTTACATTTGGGTAATGCCTGAACTGAGTAAAAGGGAGGAGTTAGGGATTAGGCTGTGGTTTCTGTTTGGGCAACTGCGTAAACTCGTTTATTTATTCAATTATACTTCTTCAGCACTTTACGTTTGGGCACCTGGGAGACCTGAAATGTCAAGTGGGCAATTGGATATGTGAAGAAGAAAGATCTGTGCTGAAGAAATAAATTGGGGGATTTTCAGCAGCAAGATGTCATTTAATCCTACAGCATGGGTAAGGTCTCTAGGGAAAGAGTAGGGAGAGAAGCAACAGAAGCCTCGATGGAGCCCTGAGCAATTCCAGCGCTTGGTTTGTGAAGAGGAGAGGAGCTTTTGGTTACTGAGCGGTAGCTGCTACCATAGGGGGAAAAACAAACAAAACAATTGTGTGAGGTTTCAGGAGCTGAGAGTGTTTCCAGGAGGAGGGAGTGGTTGGCTGTGTTGAAAGCTGTGGAAACACTGAGTAAGAACGAAAAGACTGGAGTGTCTTTGGGATTTAGCAACACAGAGACTGTTGGTGACCTTGATAAGGACAATCTCAGTGGGTGGTGAGCACAGAGGTCAGATTGCCTAGCACTGAAGGGAGATGAGAGGTGGGGAAGTGGACATGGGGAGGACAAAACAACTTCCCACTGTGATGTGGAGCTTCTTTGATTTTTTTTTTTTTTTTTTTAGGGAAGACTTGAGCAAGTTTAATTGCTAGTAGGGGAGCCAGTAACGTATTTTGATAGATTCCTGGGGTCAGCAAACTAGGGCCCCTGCTTGTTTGTAAATAAAATTATGTTGGGACACAGCCATTCCAATTCATTTATATATTGCCTAGAACTGTTTTTCTAATGTGATAGCTTAGCTTAATAGTTGCAACAGAGACCCCATGGCCCACAAAACCCAAAATATTTACTCTCTGACGCCTTACAGAAAAAGTTTGCAGCTCCCAGTTTAAGTAGGACAGGCTCTAGCCCATTTAATTTCTGCAGGAACCCAAAAAACTGCATACATATATAAATGCATACATAAATACATAAGCCAACAAATTCCCAATTCTAAAGTGCTATGAAACTGAGTAATGTACAGAATTGTTGAAACACAGTCTCGGACACCCAAAACTAATCTAATACTCTATGTTCATTACAATGGGATTTTGCAAAACAAAAGTCCTATGAAAATTCTTCCTAGTCAGTTCACCAATTTACGGACAAAAAGGCCAAGAGACTTAACTTTGCTCCTCTGCCGATAATATGTATCTGTTGTTGACTATATACACACACTTCAATTTACTACAACATACCTAGTACCTGATACTGAGCCCCAGATGAGGTGGGCGCTCAGCAAATAACTGGGTGAAGCCAGGAAGGAAAGGAACCAGGGGTTGTATTGGAAGAGCCTGGGGCAAAGGGTGGAGGCCTTTTTCTTAGATTTGGGGAGTTAGCAGAGGACCCCTAAGTAAATGCACTTCTTTTTTTTTTTTTTTTTTAAGATTTTATTTATTTGCCAGAGAGAGAGAGAAAGAGAGAGCGCGAGCGCACAGGCAGGCAGAGTGGCAGTAAAGGCAGAGGGAGAAGCAGGCTCCCCGCCGAGCAAGGAGCCCGATGTGGGACTCGATCCTAGGATGCTGGGATCATGACCTGAGCCGAATGCAGCCACCTAACCAACTGAGCTACCCAGGCGTCCCGGTAAATGCACTTCTATGGAACCATCCCACTGAGGTCCAAGGAGGCTGCAGTGAATAGCCTCTAGAATTAATCAGGATAGTCGTGGGGGGGTGGGTGGGTTGGGGAGATCTGACTGAAGCTGAAGAGCATCCTTGGTGTGAAAACAAAATCACAAAGTGGCAGTTTGTAGTTTGGCAGCAGGGAAGGGCTGTCTTGACAGTTCCTTATTTCCTGTGATGAAACAGGAGAGAGGAGCTGAATTTATGTACAGTCCAAGCCAGCTTATCCCTCAGGAGCGGGCTGTTGGACCAGGAGTTGGGCTGTTAAAAAATAGGTCAAAGCAACAAATTTTTTAAAAATGGCATTTTCTACAAACACTTTGTTCAAATGACTACAAATAAGTATTTATCAATTGACCAATCTTTTGACAGAGGAGCAAGGCCTTCACTTGGAGCCCCCGGGGTCATCATTCTTAAGTAAAGCACACCTAGAATATATTCACTGAGATTTAAAGTCAGGGTGTCTTTAAAGGAGAGCAAAAACTTATAGATCAATGAGAAGCAATCTGAGTATAGATGCCTTCTAGATTTTTTTTCCCACACTGTTACAGCTATACACATCCCTCACACTTTATGAAGATTTTAACTTGTTTTCATTGAAAGAGCTCTCTTGTCTTCATATTTCACTTCTTTATGTAGCATTTAATGAAATCACGTCATTATGATAACAAAATACAACTGTCATAAACAGATGTAGGAAACAACTGCTTCTCAGGAAACATACATTTTATATCAGACTAATCCAGTAACGTTGTTCTGTGTGTGGGACAGGATACAAAGAAAGTAGTGATTCTGATGAGCCCAGGAAAGGGAGGAAAGTTAAGAGTGTTACTCTGTCAGGGTGTTAGAAGCATGTTATGGGGCCCCAGCTGGTGCTTCTTGACTCACTGACAAGCTGCCAGCATGGCTGGGTCCCTGAATATTGACTCAGGGCAGCTGTCCCAAGTCATCACACTCTAGGGATCTTGGAGTAGTGTGTGTTGGAAAGCACGCATTAAACACTTGCTTTAGCTTCTTCTGGAATGTATGTGGAATAATAGATGACTCCTCCCAACAATGCGGCTTCCACAGAGTTACAACTGATGCAAAACGGGCCTTATATATCCCATAGCAGATTTAGCTTTGTAAGGCATTTTTAAAGTTCTCAGTATGCTGAATCTAGACAGAGACAGTAAAATCTCAGTAAGCATATTCTGGCAGCATGTCACCTGGTAACTAACAAAGAACACCCAAAATAGTAGGTAGAGATCACCGAACAATATAAAAGTAAGGAACCAAACCAGGGCTTAATGTATTACTATGAAAGGAAACTGGGGAGCCCTCTGCTTGCAGCAAGTGCATAGCCAGCTTTATAACTTATTTTATATTAAAATTAGACTGAGGGGGCGCCTGGGTGGCTCAGTGGGTTAAGCCTCTGCCTTCCGCTCAGGTCATGATCTCAAGGTCCTGGGATCAGGCCCTGCATTAGGTTCTCTGCTCGGCAGGGAGCCTGCTTCCCCCTCCCTCTCTGCCTGCCTCTCTGCCTACTTGTGATCTCTCTCTCTCTCTGTCAAATAAATAAATAAAATCTTAAAAAAAAAAAAATTAGACTGAGAAAAAATGATCCTACTCTCTATTGTCAATACTTTGGAAATATATTTCCAATAGTTTAGAAATCAGGAAGATAAGATTGCCCAATGAAACTTAACTATGAAATCAAGAATATCATTGACCAAATATAGATATGCACTATCTCAAGAAAAGAGACAATCTCTAATATGAAATCTTTTATAATGCTAAATTTTTAATATCAAGACATTAATTAATTGCAAAACTTGAAGAGGCCTAGAAGGTCCAACTGCCTTTACAACATATGTGGATATTAAGACTCAGAAAGGTTACAAGATTTGTTCAAGGACCCAAGGCCAGTTATGAGCTCATCCAGCCAAACCACCCAGGTCTCCTAGGTCCTAGTCTATTGTTTTTCTCATTGTAACACCTTCCTTCTAAATGGAATTTTCTGATTACCTGAGGTCACGCCATCCTTAGTGATCTGGTTACTATAGCTGAGTAACAAATTACCCTATAACTTAATGATGCAGAACCACTACCTGTGATGCTCATTAAGTCTATGGGTCAGATTCTGACAGGGCACTGTGGGGATGGCTTAGGACTGCAATCACCTGGAGACTCACTCACATGTCTACTGATCGATGGTGGCTATCCCTGGCCCCATGGCAGATGGTGGTGGTTCTGTGGGTTACGAACAAGTAGCCTCTCCATGTAGCCTGAGCTTCCTCAATAAATGGTGACTGGCCTCCAAGGGTGGGCATTGAGAGAGAGAGAGAAACACACAGAGGTCATATTGCCATTTATGACCCAGCTTGCAAATCCTGCGAAGAGGCTTAACCTCTTTTTTTTTTTTTAAAGATTTTATTTATTTATTTTGACAGAGAGAGATCACAAGTAGGCAGAGAGGCAGTCAGAGAGAGAGAGAGGGAAGCAGGCTCCCTGCCGAGCAGAGAGCCCGATGTGGGACTCGATCCCAGGACCCTGAGATCATGACCTGAGCCGAAGGCAGCAGCTTAAACCACTGAGCCACCCAGATGCCCGAGGCTTAACCTCTTGATGGAAGTGGCAACATCCTGGAACAGCATGTAGGACCAGAAGTATTGCTGTGGCCACTTTTGGAAATTAGAATCTGCTACAATTAGAATTAAAAGCATTATTTCTCCAGGAGAAAACTGGAGGGAGAAAAGAGGCAGCAGAAGAACAACTAACAAATCACACCTGAAGGCTGTGTGTGCCCGTTCCCATTTCTCTCCCTCTGGGGAACTTTGCAATCTGTGCTTACTGCAAATTGAACAGGAATAAAGCATTTTAACTCAACATGATTGAAGCTTTTATTTCACTTAACTGTCTAGTCTGGTGTGTTGGAAAGTATGTTTATAGGATGTATCCCTAGCATAAAAGCCTTCACAATGAGGAAAAGGGGAAAAATTGTTTTAATTGAAGAAATTATTTTTTAAAAATAGATCATGTGCTAGACTATAAAGAAAACATCAATAAATCTCCTAAAGTACAATGTGCACAGACATATTCTCTGACCACAGAACAATAAAACTACAAATTAGGACCAAACATTTAAACAAAAATTTCCCACCCACTTGGAAATTTAAAAATATACTTCTATAGATCTCTTGGGCATAAAAGGGGAAATGTGATTGCAATTACAGAATACTTAGAAAATAAGAATGAAAATACTACAAATAAAAACTCATGGGATATGGCTCCAGTTCTGCTTCAGAGGCATCTAGATCTGTAAGGAATGAATAATGACAACACTGGCATCGGCAGCAATGGTTGGCACTTCACGTGTCAGGCACTGTTCTAAGAGCATTCCATGTATCAACCCATGCAATTCACACAACAACATATAAGTAGTTATTATTGTTTCACAGAGAAGGGATCAGTGATTTGAGCAAGATCATGCAACCAGCTTCTATCATACACTAAGCAATGTTCCTGGTGTTGGGGTTACAATGGTGATGCAGACAGGCAAAGTCAATGCGCTCTTACAGGTCCTCAATACTGCTCAGCCGGAGTGGGAGTTCTCGTTCCCCACAGGGCCTCCACTGATACCTTCATGGCTATAGGGACAGAGGGGCCTCATTACTGCTGGGTGGTGGTGAAAGTCCTGGAGTGTGTGAGGCCTTATCTGACAGCACCCCATCAGGAAGGGGAGGGCTTTGCCAGTGCCAGGTAGGGATGGGAATCCAGGCTTCCTGTGTGGTCCCCCTTGGCACTGGGGGAGGAGGAGGAGGGGACAATGTGTGTCATTGTGTGTCACCTGGTGGGGATGAAAACCCCAGCTCCCTCCTTATCCTTCTCTGATGCCACCTTAGCAGGTGTTGGGGTGCCTTGGTACACCCTTCTTGAGGGCTGAAGTCTGGGTTTCCCACTAGGACTTTCCTGGCATGAGTGGGAGTAAGGCCACAATTTTTTCTGTGGCTTTTGGCTGGGGTAGAGCACTTTAGATAATTTAAAAGTTTGCTATTTTGTTAGGCTGACACTTTCCTGGTTCTTTGGCTAAACAGAGCAGGCTTTTGTTGGGGCTTTTTCTGTCTGCCTGTTGGTGTTTGTGGGCTGCCAGCTTCTTTAGCTCCAAGTCTGGGATATATGAGGCAGGCAAATAAACACAGGGAATTAACCACTGTGGACCAAAGTCCCTAGCTGGTCTACCTTCTCGCCTTTCAGAGTGTGTGTGTGTGTGTGTGTGTGTGTGTGTATGTGTGTGTGTGTGTATGTGTGTGTGTGTGTGTGTGTGTATTTCATAAATATCCAAGTGTGTGTGTGTGTGTGTGTGTGTGTGTGTGTGTGTGTGTATTTCATAAATATCCAAGGGTCTTAGTTTTACTTAGAGGAGTATGGAAAGATATATCAACTTCATCTTCCCAGAAGAGGAAAGCTCTTATTTTGTATTAAGAAGGAAAAACAAAAACAAAAACAAAAAACAAAACAAACAAAAAAAAAACTTGATGGCATGTGCCCATTCTTAGAGCAGAAGGAAAAACAAAATGACAGAGAATCACTGATAGTGATGGCTGAAGAGGAGAAGTGAGATCCTGTGTACATGTGGACTGGTGGCCTTAGATATGAATGTGGATAGTTAATCCAGTCACCAGTAGGGAAGCTGAAAATATAATACAAATGCAGGGAGTTTGGTGGGTTGGGAGGTACATGAATAAGGAAGCTCTCTAGTGTTAGCTTCCATTGCCTCAATGAAATAAGAAGGGTGGCACAGTCAATTGAGTGACTCTTGGTTGTGGCTCAGGTCATGGTCTCAGGGTCATGGAATTGAGCCCATTTTTGGCTCTGTGCTCAGCTCAGGGTCTGCTTGAATTTCTCTCTCCCTATCCCTCTGTTCTTCTTCCCACTCTGCCCTCCCACCCGCCCACATCGCATTCTTGCTGGCTCTCTCTCATATCAATCGATCAATCTTTGAAATAAAAAGGGATGTCATCAGCTGAGAGAGGGAGGTGGGATCAGGGAAGGGTGGGGTTTGCAGAGAAGTTGCTTTGAAGGATAGTAGAGTTGAACAGACTGGAGAAATACAGTAGGATTGCTGCGCACACTAAAGCCACACAAATTTAGAAGGAAACCAGTCGGTATAGTCACTTGTTTTCCTCCAGAACTAGGTTACAGAGTAGGAAGACAGATGTGGGTTTAATCAATAACTATTGCCAGATCAGATGTTAGAAGGGGAAAGAATCAAGGACAGGGTGGGTGTGGGTAAGGGAGTGATTGTGATAATGGACCATGATATAGCACAATTGTGAAAGACACTATTTTCACTGGAGTTTGCAACAGAGGGACTCTGCATAAATTCTAATCTGAATGAGGATAACCCAAGAAAATGGACAGTAAACATTTGGTAGCGACTGGATTGGAGTCCTAATGGGATTGAATAATTGTTCAAATGGGAGTAATAAATTAGAGGCACTCAAAGACAGGAGATGATGGCCATAGAGAAGATATTTGAAACTGAGATTTAGGCAATAAAGCAGATATTAGAAGTGAAAAGATCTATGGTATGAGAAAATATAGCTGAAGTGGATGGAAGACTTCTGGCAAACTAGATACCCTTAAAAACCTTCCAATTGACAACAACTAAAAATGATTAATAAAATGTAGCACTGTATTTTTAAATGCATTAATGACATAGTAATAAGGCAAGGTCAACATGAATTCAAGGCAAGGCCCTAGTAAGATGACTCAGACACTGATGCTCGCTTTTGCATTGAGGCCTTTGATAGATCAGGGGATCTTGAGTTCAAGTGTTCATAGCTTTGCAAGATATGGATGAAAGGTAACAAAGTACAGGTCCAGGCCAAAGAAGGCTAAAGGACAACATTCTACATAAAGCTCAAAAGAGTACACTAGAAATAAAATGGCCTCCATTCCAAACAACAAAGACATTTGCTCTTCTTAAAATGTGGCAATGGGTAAAGGGGAAGGAAAATCCCTGAAAGTTTATTAGTAAACCTAGCCCTTACAGGTGAATTTTGGTGCCTGATTTGCACTACCTAGATTGTATGGAAAAATGTTAAGCTGAGAATTTAGTTTACAGTGGCCCTCCTTTAGTAGTACCCATGGGCACATAGCAGAAACAAATGCAAATCCTTTTTAAATGAACTCCCTTCAATCTACACCTCCAAGAATACCCATAGAAACAGGAATCCACAGTTTAAAAAGAAAAGCAGCCTAAGTGAGACCCAACAAAAACAACAAGCAACTGTCACCCATAGCAATCAGTTATTGGAAATATCAGATGGTACAAATTTTCATACAATTTGTAATGATTAAAGAGGCAAAAACTAGGGATTTATCATTTGCAGGAGATAAGTTTTTTTTTTTAAATACATAGAAAATACAAAAGAATCAATATATAAATCAGAATTCAAATCTTTTAGCGAAATTGTGACTTGCAAAGTATTTTAAAAATGCTTTTCTATATACCAGCAACAAGCAATTAGAATACGGAATAAAAAAGATTTATAATACTATCATTTATAATACTATCAAAAACATTAAATATGTAAGAATAAGTTTAACAAAATAGGAGTAAGACCTGTATACAGAAAATCATAAAACTATTGAGAGAAATTAAAGGGAACCTAAATGCAAAGAGATCTAAATGGATAAGAAGATTTAATATTATAAAGTTGTCACTCCTTTTCAAATTGACCAACAGGTTTATTACATTTAAAATCCCAATAAGGTGTTTATTTTGGCAGGTGGGCATTGAGAAATAGATAATGGAACTTGATGAGTTGATTCTCAAGCATAGTAGAGCTAACATTGAAAATCAGTTGAGAAAGTATGGGTTTTAAGTACAGAATACTGAGACAACTGGTTATTCATACAGAAAAAAAGAGAAAAAAAAAAAGAATCTGAACCCCAACCTCACAACACATGCCAAAAAATCAATTCTAGGTAGGTGAAAGATTCAATATTAAGTAGAGCTTTAAAACCTCTTGAGGATAAAATAAGAGAATGCCCTTTATAATTAAAGGAAGGAAGAATTTCTGAAGCTAGACAGAAGAGCACAAAAAGTAAAGGAAAATATTATTAAAGAGAATTACATTAAAATTAAGAACTTCTGTTTATCAGGAGATACCATAACTAGTAAAAAGATGATCCATAAGCTGGGAAAGGCTATTTGCTTTACATACATGACAAAAGGCTAGTATCTGGACTACATAAAAACTGTAAGCCAATAAGAAAAATACAATCTAGGGCACCTGGGTGGCTCAGTGGGTTAAGCCGCTGCCTTCGGCTCAGGTCATGATCTCAGGGTCCTGGGATCGAGTTCCGCATCGGGCTCTCTGCTCAGCAGGGAGCCTGCTTCCCTCTCTCTCTCTCTGCCTGCTTCTCTGTCTACTTGTGATCTCTCTCTATCAAATAAATAAATAAAATCTTTAAAAAAAAAAAAAGAAAAATACAATCTAATTCACTTTAAATGGGAAACAGATTTGAATGGCCACATCACTGAAGAGAGAACACAACTGGTAGATGAACATATGAAAATATATTCAATTTCTTTGTAATCAGGGAAATGCAAGTTAAAACCACAGTGGTATATTATTTCAATCTCAGCAGTTGACAAAAATTTTTAAATGTACAATACCAAGAATTAGAGATGTGGAACCAATAAATTCTTATACAACTGCTGGTAGGAGAGAAAATTTATTCCAACCATTCTGAAAGATAATTTAGGATCATCTGTCAGGTTGAAATGTGTATGCCCTTTGACTCAGAAATTCCACTTTCTGCTGTTTGGCCTATAGAAACTCTAGTACACAGGTATTGAGAGATTGGTACAAAGATATTCATGCTAGCCTACTTGTAACAGCAAAAACTGGAAATAACCAAAATAGTCACCAACAGTAGAATAGATTAAAAATAATGATATATTCATATAATTGAATACTGCACAGTAATAAAAATGAATAAATTAGTTATTTGCAATAACATGAATGAATCTCAGGAACATGCTATTGAGTGGAAAAAGTAAGTCACAAAAATATCCATACAGCAAAATTCTAATTGTATGAAATTTTTTAAAATGCAAAATTATATATTATATTTTCATGTACATGTGATAAAACAAATAAAGGCAATGATGCGGAAGGAAGATAGGATCAGAGAGGGGCACACAGGGACTTAAATGTTCTAGGTCTTTTTTTTTTTTTTTTTTAAGAGAGAGAGAGAGCATAAGCCAGAGGGGTTAAATTTTGTAGAGAGAAATAGAGCATAAGCTGGAAGGGGTAGGAAAAAGGAGAGGAAGAAAGAAAATCCTAAATAGGCTCCATGCTCAGTGTGGAACGTGACATAGGGCTCAATCTCACAACCCTGAGATCATGACCTCACCCAAAATTAAGAGTCAGAGGCTTAACCAACATGAGCCACACAGGCACCCCTTAAATGGTCTATGTCTTAGAACAGGGTGTATACAAGTAAGTGAACATTGTATTGTTACTTTTTTTTATCCTTAAACATTTACTTTACAAATATTTTGTATTTATTCAATTTTTAATAAAAATAAAATTTCAAGGCTCTTTGGAATTGAGGAGGTAAAAAAGGTTTATTGCAGCATGATTTAATGCTGGAAAGTTGGGAACAGCAAAGGTCCCCAGTAAGAGTCTGGTTAAATAAATTAAGGTAAATCTCTATAACAGAATAGCACGTACCAATGAAGAAAGAAGAGTTAGAAGTGCACATAATAATAGGAGAGGTTCATTATATAGTAGATGAAAGAAGTTACAAAACAATATAGTATCTCATTTGAATAAGAAACTTAAAAATGCACATACTTAAAAATTTAGGGACTGTTTAATCAGTACACCAAAAAGTTAAAAAAGTGTTGAGATCTGGGTCTTGGCTATTCAGATTATATATGAAAGGTTTCTTTCTTAATTACTTTTTTTTAACCAGAAACATATTACTCTCATACCAAAAAAAATTTTTTAAGTCAGAGAAAGAATAACAAAGCATATCTAAGAATATCAGATAGAAGAATGTACATATAAAATATTTGGAAATGCCCTTCACAAACTATGTATGTTATTTAAAGAAAGTGACTATACTTTTCTTAGAGTTAAAAATTACATTTGAAGGTAAAAGGATTTATCTATCAAGTTTCTGGCTAAAAGACTAAATAAAGATTTAAATTCTTCCTGATTTTATTTAGAGAATTAAAACAATCCCAGTTCTCATCACACACACAAATTTTCTGTAACTAGGTTATGGTGACAGATGTTAACTAGATTTATTGTGATGGTTATTTCACAATATGTACAAATATCAAATCATTATGTTGCATACCTAAAATAATATTGTATGTCAATTTTTAGTCAATAAGAAAATAAAATGTAAAAACCTCAAAAGGAATTACAATGATTTTTAATTGAAAAAATGGTTCTAAAGTTCATCTAGAAGAAGAAATAGGTCTATTGATAATAGAATTCTGAAAATTAAGAATTAAATGGTTAGACTTGTTCTAATGATGCTAAAATGAATGATAAAGTGACAACCACTGAGCCAATATAAATGCAAATAGGAAACTCTTAAACATCTAGTAGAAAGTGCTCAAACACCTCTTTGTGCTTTTGAAAACTGATGAAGGAAATAATGGTAACAGTGATGAACTATTTAATAAACGATGCTGGCATAATGGCTAAGGAAACATGGCTAATTTTTCATCTTAAAATGAATTCTAAAGTAAATTTGACTATATATGCATTTAAAATAAATTCTAGATAAATTAATATAAAAATTTAAAGCATTATAAAGAAAGTAACACAGAAAACATGTAACAGATTCACAACATTGTAAGTCACCAAATGCAGTAACATTGGAGAACCAGTTGATAGTTTTGACTACAAACCCTGTTTTCCTTTCCTGTGCTTTCTTTGGCTTCCATGCGCACACTACCCCGATTTTTCTCCTACCACTTTGGCTACTACTTCTCCAATCCTTTTGCAGGATTATCTTCCTCTAGAGGCCATTATATGTTTGAGTTCTTCAGGGCCCATTCCTTCTCTATGCTGTCTCCCAATGTATTTGCTTTCATACCCATGACTCCAATTACAACCTTTACCCAGGTAACTCAAATTTAGCTCAACCATTTCTTACTTATCAGTATTAGTCAGGATTTCTGAAAGAAATAGGGTGGCACACTCAGAATGGGCAGTTAAGGAAATTTTAGTTAAAAAATCATTTACAAAGGGTTTGGGGAAAGTGACAAAGGATGGTGGTACAGTGTCTCAAGAAGCTATTACTGCCTTAGGCCTAAAGAAACAAGGGGATAGAAATTGTTACCTGAAGAGAGACAGAGAGAGAGAGAAGAGAAAGAAATGGGAGGAAGAGGGGCAGGAGAAGGGAGAGGCATAAAAAGGAGAGTTTGGAGGAGACAGGGCAGAAAGGGGAGGTAAGGAAAGGGGGCAGGAGAGGAAGAGAGAATGCAGGATGCAGATAATAAGGAATAAATACTCCACTTTCACTCTCTTCCTTCAATCTTTTGCCTGTACCTCCCATGCACCATACCCCATGAGAAGCTGGAGGTCGTGGGAGCCGGGTGCTCAGGTGATGTGAAATCGTAACACATTCCATACAGCTCAGTCTCTTTGGAGAAAGAGAATAGCGAAGGGTAGAGAGTGACTCTAGATGGGCAAACAGAAGACACCTACTTAATCTTCACCTTCTATTTAGCTTCTTCGCTAGGACATCCATCCCATGGGTATTTCAAATGCAATAGGTCCAAAATTGAACTCACAATCTGCCCATTCCACACCCTCGCCTCTCAAAAACCAAACTAAGAACAGCAGAAACCAAACTGGTCCTCTTTCAGTGTTTTCTAGATCATCCAGTGGTGCCAAGGTCAGGTCTGTATTCTTGTAGCCATGTAGCAATGGAGTGGAGTGGGGCAAGGACAGGAGTAAACAAATCACTCATGGGGCTATTCCACTAGTCCAGGCAGAAGTAATGATAAAACGGAATAAAAAAGTGCTGGTAATGATAGAGGGAAGTGGATGAAGTGGACACACTTTAGAGATATTTAGAAGACAAAATTCATGGGACTTGATATTGGATTGGATGTTGGAGGCAAGGGTAATACGATTGTCAAAGATGACACTTCCAGCAATTTCCTACAGATTTTAGGAAGAAGGAACAACTCTTTAACATGGACTTTTGGGCCCTACATGGTCAGCATCCCCCACCCCTCACTCTCTTAACCCCCATTCTTCATCTTCTACCAGGCTCCTGTCAAGGTGTGAGCTGTACTACATTCTTTCAATCCTTCATATTGTTTGTGCTTGTCCCTGAGCAGGAACTTTGCACCTGCTATTTCCACCGCCTATAATGTTCTTACCTAGCTACCCCATTTCTCTATCATTCATAGCTCAAGCGCAACTTCTCTGGGGAAGCTTCTCTTGACTTCCTTAAATAGATCTAATCCTATTAAAGTTCTCATATATTTTGTTTTTCCTTTTGTAGGATCTATCCATTAACAGTTCATACTCATGTGTGTGGCTTTTCACTTAATGTCTAACCTCTCAATCCTCCTCCAGAATACAAACTCCATGAGGACAGAGAATATGTCTTTATTGGCTCATTTATATAGTCTATTAGTGTTTGGCACCTTGTAGTTCACATATATACATTCTTGAATGGATGGATGAATGAGTGAATGAATGGATAAATGCAATGGAATACATCATAAAGAAAAACACTGATGGATTTAATAGACTTACATTATAATCTTCTGTACATTAAACAAGAGTAAATGATAAGTGAGAAATTAGAGACATATTGGTAATATAAAGATTGTATCTTCAGGGGCGCCTGGGTGGCTCAGTGGGTTAAAGCCTCTGCCTTCGGCTCAGGTCATGATCCCAGGGTCCTGGGATCGAGTCCCACATCGGGCTCTCTGCTCAGCAGGGAGCCTGCTTCCTCCTCTCTCTCCCTGCCTGCCTCTCTGACTAGTTGCAATCTCTGTCTATCAAATAAATAAATAAAATCTTTAAAAAAAAAAAAAGATTGTATCTTCAGTAGAGTTCTTACCACACCAAAAATAAAAGTACAATAGGCAGTGACAAAAACAAAACAAAATAATCTCATAGAATAAAAATAAAATATTTTATAAATTAAAAATAAATAGGGTTATGACCAAATAAATAAAAAGGGTTATGACAACTTCTCACTGGAAAAATCAAAACACCAAATCATACTGACCTAAATAATCAAGAAATGTATAGTTTCACGTAGCTAGAAGGACAGGATGGCTTCTCTTGAGATCATAAGATGATGCCCAGGAAATATTGAGAGCAACATGCTTTCTTGTTCACATCTTTAAGAAATACAGTCACTTTCCTGGCAATGAAATACAAGTCCTTCTTTTCAGCCTTATTGAGTCAATTTTGGACCACGCTGGATCAAACTGCTATCAGAGGAATGCCATGTTCTAATTTTGAGCCATTCACTAACTAGCAAGAGAAATTGGATTACCATGCTTGGTTTATTTTAATCAGGACCCATTCCTGCACTAGGGTCAATTCCAGAAACCACATTGCTGTTGAATCAAATACAATGTCCACTAATATTGGCCACATAACCATAGGAAATGGTAGACCTTAGGAGTGAGGAAGATACAAGAAAATAAAAACAGCAGCAAGGCATCATTGTTCGACTCCAAAATCTAAAATTTGTTTGCTTCTTAAAAAATTATTTTACTTATTGAAAATGGGTTATAAATTGACTTAACCTTTCTGGAGGGCAATTTGGCAATCTACAAAAAACATTTCAAACATAATAAATTTGGGAATGTATACGTATGGGTGGAAATAAGGAGGAAACCCAGAAATGTTCTTGTGGTTGTCACTGGCTGGTACGTTTATGGGTGCTTTTTATTTTCTTTTAAATGTTTTTCAAATATTATTTATTTATTTATTTTTTAAGATTTTATTTTTTATCCATTTGACAGAGAGAGAGATCACAAGTAGGCAGAGAGGCAGGCAGAGAGAGAGGAGGAAGCAGGTTCCCTGCAGAGCAGAGAGCCCGACGCGGGGTTCAATCCCAGGACCCTGAGACCATGACCTGAGCCGAAGGCAGCGGCTCAATCCACTGAGCCACCCAGGCGCCCCTTTTCAAATATTATTTAACAAGCCTAATTTCATTTGCTTAAACACAAAGAACAGGAAGTGACCTGTTATTTCAGAACATGGCTAACTTTCAGTCACGAATATTATCTGAAAGCTTAAGTACTAAGTAGAAAAAAGTAATTTCAGGGTTTCATTTGCTATCTTAAAAAGATGGAAAGAAAGTAGTTATGTGTTGGAATCAAAAATCTGAGTTATGGAATTCTCTGCTTCTGGAATTCCAGTTTAGTCCAACTGGTCTAGAATCCAGGGGAAAAAAAGACAAGGCATAAAAATCCTGCCAAAAGATAAGTAGTTACTACTGAACATTTAGCATAAAGCTTGTCTTTCTAACTCAACCTCTATCTAACTCAACTCCATAGGCCCTAGTGAGTAAACAGTTGAGGCCACATGACCAGATTTAGCTTGATTTAATGTCACTTTCATTGAGAAGAATAGGTTGGACATTTAAAAAAATATGAGTGGGCACCTTCAGCTCAGGATCTCAGGGTCCTGGGATCAAGCCCCACATCAGGCTCTGTGCTCAGCAGGGAGCCTGCTCGCCCCCCCCCCCCCACCTGCTTCTCTGCCTGCTTGTGATCTCTGTCAAATAAATAAATAATCTTTAAAATAAAATAAAAATTAAAAAAATATGAGCACAGGAAAACATCTGAACTCACTTTCAAGTTAAGGGTCTGAATGTCTAGGATAAAGGAATGTATGTTACTGAACTGGGATTTCCAACAGATATTTAACAAAAGGGGAAGATCTTAATTAAATCAGTTTTACTCAGTGATGATGTTCTTTCTCCAGATTTATTTTGATAATTTCCCCCATTTATTCTCAGACTATTCCCTTCTCTTCCTGCCCCTACCATCACCTCTCAGAGTAATCTTGGACAAGTCATTTAACCTCTGCTGTATCTTTTCTGAAAACAGGCCTCTGTCATAGATTTCCCTCTGTCTAAACATCTCTAAATTTCATTGAAGCGAAAGATGAGCAAAATAGCTCTATCAGTTTAGGATTGCCCTTAAGCTAATAAGAGAGAATTTACTGTATTTTACACAGTCCTTCTTTTAGAGACTTAAAAACAGATCTTCCATTTAAATAAAAAGGGAATGCGCCAGCAACAGATCCTACCCCATTAGTCCCCCAGCAGTTACAGTGAGCTAGCCATTCAGCCAGTGCCTAAACTGGCCATGAACAGACAAGTGAGGACAGCAGAAAGGCAGGAAATGGGGTTAGGTTGATTTCCATCTATTAGCAGCAGCTTAAACTGGCATGCTAGGCAGCTCTGTCTCCCATTGGCTACAGCTGCTGAGAACAGCAGGATGAGGGTTGACCTATATCTGTCGGGTGTAAGTCAAACCCTGAATCTGTAGCAAACGTCAGTGTTCCAGAACGTCAAGTTTAACTTACACCCAACCACATACAATATTTTTATCAGGAACTGTGATACACTCCATCTGCAAAGAACTTACATCTGTGGGTCTCCCCCCAACAGCCCCCCAGCCTGGCAGATTCTTTTGCTTTCTTTCTCACTGCCTCTCCCTCCTGTCATCCTCTTACCAATTTTGTCCTTCTGCTTCTGTGTCATCCTCTGGCTGAGAAGGGATGTTATGGTCACAGCTGTGCTCCTTCTAGCAATCACAGGGACACCGGCCCTTCACTGACTGCCCCAGTTTCCATCTGACCAAGGCATGCCCCTGCCTCCCCACTGCACTTGTTACCCCAGACTGCCCCTGCTTCCAGGCCTCGTGTGCCCTTCTGGGCCACCAAGAGTTTCAGAATGTGTCAGTTGCTAATACAACTGCAGCTGTGGACAGAAATACAGTATCAACAGCATTCAAAACATGGGTCCTCCAGTTCCTACCCAGTAAATGTTTACTAGATTTTGAAGGTCAATTTTTTTTTCTTTTTTCTTTTTTTTAAGAGAGAGTTTAATTATTTGGACATTTTTATTTTCCTAGCTTAGGGAATAAGCTACTTGAACTTTTCATTTATGCAACTACCATCCAAATGCGAACAAACTCCTCTCCCTTTGTCTCAGGTCTCAGTGGTGTATGCTGTCTTGAGTATCAATCAGTACGTGTAGGTATTTCTGCACACTGACGTCCCAACTCTAGACTTACCCTGGTCAGCTCTGCCTTCACACTAAAGCATCGGTACACTGCAGACTTCTATCTAGAATGCAAAAGTTGCTCTCTGATACCTATTACTTCTTCACTGAGATCCTGCAGTAACAGAAAAGAAGCCCAGGTGATGGAAAATTATTCTAGCAGCTCAGGTCCCCAAGCAATAAGCCACATCGCAGTAATTTGAGATGGAAAAGACTTATTAAGTCATCCCACTGATCCTCTGAGGGCATGTGGTGGTTTTTCCCCTCTCCAATACGCTGATCTACTTTTTAGTGCCTTTTCCAATTGTAAATGGCAAAAGTGATGGGGCTTCCACACCTCCCGGGGGACAGGGGAGCAGAGTTTATAATAGATCTCTCCATTAGGGCCTGAGACTCGCTTAGCTGCCTGAATCATCTTTGTTTTGACTTTCGTTTCCATCATTTGTCCTCCTGTCCCCTAGGACCACACTAAATAATTTCTCTCCATCCCTGCTATTTACACCCTCCAAGTACTTGGAACCGATGAGCCAGTCCCTGGTAGTTAGAGCTGGTGGTCATGCTGGGAGACTTGTCTCTTTCATCCTCCTCTGAAGGCAGTCCCTCAGGCTTATCATATTTGTTGCCCTTCAATGAACACCCACCAGTTTCTCAATAATTTGCCTCATTTCTTTGTCATTCACTCTGGTCAGGAAATTCCCCTTTGTCTCTGTTGCCACAAAATCAGATGATAGCCGGGTATTTGCTTACAGAAAACAGAGCAGATCCCTTCAGCCACTAGACATCTTCCTACCCCCAGGATACTGGAGTCATCAGTTTTTATCTTCAGCTCTTACTTTACTCCGGGTGTGGGACTATTATGTCCACAGCCTTAGGTGTGTACACAGAGATAGGAAGAGTTGATCTGTAATCCATCCAGCCAGCTTTCCAGGTGGCGTATTTAGTTAACGCCCATTAGCTGTTTAAATCCTAGCTCGCTGCCCATCTCAATTCCCAATTGGAAGAGCTTCCCTGAATAGCTCCAAGAGAATGTTAACCTCCTCCTTTCCATTAATACCCCCACAATTACTGATATAAAGGACGACATCAGCGGCATCGGACACCTTTGCTGGAGGGGGAGTTCCTTTGCTAGCAGAAAAGTGGCATAGATCCCTCTAGCTTAACCAAGTGTGAATGCAATTTCCTGGGAAACCAGGAAATCTGGGACTGGATTTGTAATGCAAGGGTCGACAGTGTTCAGCCAGTCCCCTGTCTACCTCTCCAGTTAAAGGTTAACCTCAGCGCTAAAGCACCAAATTTAATAAGGTCTTTCCTAACATGCTCAATGTTCATGTTTATGCAATCATAATACTCATCATAGAGCTTTACAAACCGTTGTCCTCCAAATACATCAACCTTTTCAATAGTCAACCACTTTGTGAAGAAGGAATTCTCGTATTTTACCAGGGAGGAAATGGAGGCTTACAGAAGCTCCACTACGCAGTTTCACAAAGAGTTAGTCAATTCTCCTTTCCATTCCCTTTTGTTCCTCCCTCTGAAGTCATTACAAAGAATGCTGCTCTCTGAGCAGTATGGGAACAGGTGCTAACTTTCTGCAGGTTCCTGAAGTCACTGAAACACTGCCCATCGCATAATGTTTTTCTGTGTGCTTAGTTGGCAAAAATACGGTAACCAGACATCACCCAGTTTGAAAGGAGTCCCATGTTTATCAGTAGGATAATTCACTTGTTATTTGATGACAGAAAGAGTATATTAAAATTTATAAGACATGGCCTGCTATCTCTTTCTAAACAATAATGTAATGTTGTTAGGCATGAGCTAAAGTGAGCTTCTCTTCAAATACCAGTTCAGACCTTAAGAGTATCTGTTTTTCCCACAAAGCTGATGAAATTAAGATAGAGAAGGAAAGAACGATATGTCAGAAAATATTAACACGATTTGAGAAAACAAAGAACCTTAATAATCCTGACATTTTTTGACTAACAGAAGAAGCAGAAATATAATTTTCTACCAGTATGTGGTAGGAGAGGCATGGCATCCTAAAACAGTGCTAATCACTAAGCAAAAAAAAAGATATTTTATTTATTGCGTCACTTATTTTCAAATAGGGCTTATCAATATATTTAATTTGGCACAAACACGATTATAGTAGGATAAAGACATCTACTGAAGGGGGTTTCAGCATTAAAGGGTTGAAGTAGCTTCCAAACAAGTCTTCAGGTCCAGCATTTTGAAAAAATCAAGATTAAGAAATTTATCTATTGAAGTGAATTGCTCCTTCCGTGGCCTGGCCAGAGAGAGCAGAAGCATACAATGCATAAAAACACGAAGAAGTTGCCATCTCTCAAGACAGAGAGCAGAATTATTCTTTTTGCATCAGTTTGTGGGCCCTTGCTGTCTTGTGTATAACTGTATATTGTTTTGGTTTAAAAAGACAAAACAAAAAAACAGTTCATCCATCTCTCCCATTTCCCAGTCCCTGCCTCCTATGACCACCAATCTGTTTTGTTTCTATGAGCTTGGTTAGTTTTGCTTCATTTTAGATTCTACATGTATGAGAGATCATGCAGTATTTGTCTTTCTTATTTCACTTATCCCTCAAGGGGTATTTCACTTGATGCCCTCAGGGACCATCCACATTACTGCAAACAGCAAGATTTCATTCTTTTTTATGGCTGAATAATATTCAAATTATATATAAACAACACAATTTCTGCATCCATCGGTGGACACGCAGGTTGTTTCCAGATTTCCAGATCTGGGCTATTGTACCTTATGCTGCAGTGAACATGGAAATGTATATATCTCTTCAAATTAGTGTTTTTTCTTTAAATAAATACCCAGAAGCAGAAGTGCTCATTATGTGATAGCTCTAATTTTTTGAGTAAGTTCCATGTGGCTTTCCACAGTGGCTACACTAGTTTCTGCTACCGCTAACAGTGCAAAAGCATTCCCTTTTCTCCACATTCTAACACTCTTATTTCTTGTCTTTTTAATAATAGCCATTCTAGCAGGTGTGAGGTGATAGCTCATTGTGGTTTTGATTTGCCTTTTCCTGATGATTAGTGAGGTTGAGCATTTTTTCATGTACCTGTTGGTTTTCTGTAGGTTGTCTCTGAAAAAAAAAAAAAAGTCTATTCAGATCTTCTGCCCATCATTAGCTGGATTTTTTTTTTTTTTTTTTTGTGCTATTGAATTGTAGGAGTTCTTTGTATATTTTGGATATTAGGTCCTTATCAGATTATAATTTGCAAATATTTATTCCTGTTCAGTAGGTTATCTTTTCATTTTGTTGATGGTTTCCTTTGCAGTACAGAAGCCTTTTTAAGTTGATGTAATCATACTTGTCTATTTTTGCTTTTGTGGCTTTTGCTTTTTGGTGTCAGATTAAAAAGAAATCATCACCAAGAACTATATCAAGGAGCTTATCACCTATGTTTTCTTCTAGGAGTTTTATGGTTTCAGGTCTTATGTTCAAGTCTTTAATTCATTTTGAGTTAATTTTTGTATATGGTGTAAGAGTGGTCCAGTTTCATTTTTTTTACATGTGGCTGTCCAGCTTTCCCAGCATCACTTATTGAAGAGACTGTCCTTTTCCTACCGTATATTCTTGGCTCCTCTGTCATGAACTAATTGACTACATATGCATGGGTTTATTTCTGGAGAATCTGTTCTGTTCTACTGAGTGATATGTCTGTTTTTACACCAATACCATACAGTTTAAATTATTCTGCTTTGTTCTTCTTTCATGATTGATTTAGCTACTTGGGGGTTTTTTTGACGTTCCATACAAATTTTAGAACTGTTTGTTCTATTTCCATAAAATACCATTGTAATTTTTATAGGGATTGCATTGAATCTATAGATTGCTTTGGGTAGCATGGATGTATTAACAATGTTAATTCTTCCAATACATGAGCATGGTATATCATTTGTGTTTTCTTTGATTTCTTTAGTCAAGATCTTATATAGTTTTGTTTTGTTTTTTTTAGATTTTATTTATTTGATAGAGAAAGGGAGAGAGAGAGAGCACAAGCAGGCAGAGTGTCAGGCAGAGGGAGAGAGAGAAGCAGGCTCCCTGCCGAGCAAGGAGCCCGACACAGGACTCGATCCCAGGACCCTGGGATCATGACCTGAGTGGAAGGCAGCCACTTAACCAACCCAGCCACCCAGGCATCCCAAGGTCTTATATAGTTTTTAGTGTACAAGTCTTTTACCTCCTTGTTAAATTTATTCATAAATATATTTTTTCTGATGCAGTTGTAAATGGGCTTGTTTCCTTAAGTTCTCTGATAGTTCACTATAGTGTGAGGAAACACAGCAAATTTTTATCTATTGATTTTTGTATCATGCAACTTCACTGAATTTGTTTATTCCAACAGTGTTTTGATGGACTTTTTAGGGTTTTATACATCCACAGTATCCTGTCATCTGCAAATAGTGATAGTTTTACTTCTTCCTTTCCAATCTGGATGCCTTTTATTTCTTTTTCTTGCCATTTAATTGTTCTGGCTAGGACTTCCAGTACTCTGTTGGATAAAAGTGGTGAGAGTGGACATCCCTGTCTTATTCCTAACCTTAGAGGAAAAGCTTTCAGCTTTTTAACACTGAGTATGAAGTTAGCTGTGGGCTTCTCATATATGGCTTTTTTTATGTTGAAGTATGATCCCCCTATACCTGTGTTGTTGAAAGTTTTATCATTAAAAAAATGTTGAATTTGTCAAATGCTTTTTTAAAAAGATTTATTTATTTGAGAGATAGAGTGTGTGGGGAGGTATCAGAGGGAATTGGAGAGAGAATCTTAAGCAGACTCTGCACTGAGCACAGAGCCTGACATGGGGCTCAATCTCAAGACCCTGAGATCATGACCTGGGCCAAAACCAAGAGTCCAACAATTAACCAACTAGGCCACCCAGTTGCCTGTCAAATTTTTTTAAACATCTAATGAGATGTTCATATCATTTTTATCCTTCATCTTGTTAATGTGGCTTATCACATTGGTTGGTTTGCAGGTGTTGAACCGTCCTTACATCCCTAGAATAAATCCCATTTGGTCATGGTGTATGATCCTTTTAATGTATTACGGAATTCAGTTTGATAATATGTTGAGGATTTTCACATCTAAGTTCATCAAAGGACATTGGCCAAAATTTTTTTTTCCTGTGGAATCCTTTTCTGGCTTTGGTATCAGGGTAATGCTGGCCTCAAAGTAAGTTTAGAAGAGTTCTTCTAACTCTCGTATTTTTTGGAAGAGATGGAAAAGAATTGGTATTAATTCCTCTTTGAATGTTTGGTAGAATCTACGAGTGAAGCCATCTGGTCCTGGACTTTTGTTTGTGGGAATTACTAACTCAATCTCCTTTCTAGTAATTGGTCTGTGTTCAGATTTTTGGTTTTGTCATGATTCAGCCTTGGTAGGTTGTACATTTCTAAGAATTTATCTATTTCTTCTAGGTTGTCCAATTTGGTGGCATAAAATTTATAGTCTCTTATGGTCCTTTGTGTTTCTGTTGCAATAGTTGCAGCATCTTAGCTTCCATTTTTCTGATTTTCTTTGAGTCCTCTTTGATTTTTTTCTTTGTGAATGACTAACATGAACTTTATGGTTGGACTAGATGGTGCCCATAACTTTCTCGGATGAAATTATTAAGCAAAAGAATCCTTAAAAATAAACCTTGAAGATCCTAGCTGTACTTTAGGGTATTCGTTGTTTAATTATAAGAAAAACCTTTACTGCTTTTTAAAAAATTACTACAAATGCAATACATTTACTGTGGCAAAGTTTAAAGATATTGATAAGGCGAAAAAATGGATAGTTTTCATTCAAAAGTAACCACTTTTAGAGGTCTTCCTACAGCCTTATCTACATCTCTATATATCTTTTTTTTTTTAAGATTTTATTTATTTATTTGACAGAGAGAAATCACAAGAGAGGCAGGCAGAGAGAGAGGAAGGGAAGCAGGCTCTCCGCTGAGCAGAGAGCCCGATGTGGGACTCGATCCCAGGACCCCGAGATCATGACCTGAGCTGAAGGCAGTGGCTTAACCCACTGAGCCACCCAGGCGCCCTACATCTCTATATATCTTTTTAAAACATTAAGTTGTTGGCTTTAATCTTTAGTAATACTAACTTCTTTGCTACTTTGTTTCCTTAAGATCTCTGAAACCCTTATGAGAGAACTATGCTGTTTTAAGATGATATAAATTGGAAGGGGAAAAAAAAGATGATCTAAGTAGGATGACAAAAATGCTTTAAAGATGTTAAAACTACATTTACTTTCTATGAGTCTTATGAAGTTCTAAATCTTTTGGAAGTACAAGACACCTTCCACAAATTTTAGATAAATATAATACCTAGAAAGTATATCATACCTACTATTCTGCTCAGTATTAGGGTATATGAAACTTTCCATGGATTCCAGTATATCAGAGATCTCCAACACAATGCAAAGAGATGGAAACTGGCGAGACCCAGCTTTAGGAGCTTAGGAAATGAGGAAGGAGAGTCCTAGAAGAGTTTAATACCAGACCTAAATCACCAATGTCTTCATAAGGCTCATTTTCCTTGCTTACTAATGTCCTCCTGACCATGCCTATCATCTTTGCTCCCAGGCACATACCTTCTCTGGAGCACTTCTTCAGCATTTTCCCACTTACTCTAAAAATAATTCATAAATACTAGCACATCTTTGGGATCCTTGGGACTCTAGACAGAGTTTTGCTTTTTAAACTGCACTGAATACTGGGGTGCCTGGGTGGCTCAACTGTTAAGCACCTGCCTTTGGTTCAGTTCATGATCCCAGGGTCCTGGGTTCGAGCCCCGCATCGAGCCCCACATCGGGCTCCCTGCTCCGTGGGATGCCTGCTTCCCCGTCTCCCACTCACCCTGCTTGTGTTCTCTCTCTCCTATGTCTCTCTCTGTCAAAGAAATAAATAAAATACTTACACTGTACTCAATACTATACTTCAAATGTAAGACACCATTCACTGTAAGTTGTATCCCTATTTGAAGTGGTGCTAAGAAGAAAGATGCTGCTAGTTAACTACAGCATGCCATTGAGTCAAAAATCTATAACTACAGCCTCTCTGAAGAGGTTAAAATGGAAAAAAGTAGTTTATAATAAATGAATTAGGGCATTTACTTAACACCTACATATTGCATAGAGAATATTCTTTCACTTAGCATGAACAGATTTTTAGCTCACACTACACATTAGGTTATGTATAGAGAAGTTTAAATTAGAATAGACATTTTTGACATTTAATTCATTTATTTATTTTTGGATTGAAGTCAAAGCAAAATGTTCATATTTTAACATTTATGCTTCTATACAGAATATTCCTTTTTCAGACTTGACTTTACAGTCTGAGTGGGAGCAGAGGCTATTCATGTGATGTTGAATCTCTTCAGCTCTTTAGAATTTGTCCTCAGAGACAACAGAATTTTAGGTTAGACCACTCTTGACTTCAGGAAGCATGCACAATTCTTTCATGTTTAAGATTCCAGTTAGTTACTTAATTCAATCTTTAAAAATTCACTAGGCTTGGAATATGCAGATTTATTTCAATTTCTGTTTATTATATCTTCTGTTTAGCCAGTTTAATTACCAGATTTTACAGTTGCAAAAAAGGAAGACTCAGGCCTCTTAACTGGTTTGTCCCTCAGCATTTAGATGGGTTCTTTCCTGTTTAGAGAAGTCTGTTCCATACAAAAGTACTATATTCTTTACACTTTAGTTTTATTGATCCGAACATGTTCTTTCAGTCGCCTGAGATATCTATTTTCGTCTTCTGAAAGGAAAATTCTTATTTCCATCACCTTTTTAACTATTGTTGGCAGATGCATCCTAGTATTCAAATCCAGTAATATAGTTTCCAATTGGGGAGAGAAAGACACACGCCCTATTTGTCCATAAGAGTAATCCGCTATTCAGAATATAACTGTAGAGCCCCTGCTTAGTTAAATATGAATTAGCTCTAAGTAAGGGAACAACTAACTTCTCATAGGCACTCATCCTTTTTCCTTAGAATTTTACCTTATTCTCATTTTCTTGCTTTAAAATAGATGATCTTTAGGGCACCTGGGTGGCTCAGTTGGTTAAGCAACTGCCTTCAGCTTGGGTCATGATCCCGGAGTCCTGGGACTGAGTCCCGCATCGGGCTCCCAGCTCTACGGGGAGTCTGCTTCTCTCTCTGATCTTCTCCCTTCTCATGTTCTCTCTCACTCTCTCTCTCTCAAATAAATAAAATCTTAAAAGTAAATAAATAAAATAGATGATCTGTAAAGCACATGATAGAAACCAAAAGAAATGTAAAAATTTTTTAAATGTGAAACTTTGATGAACATACACAAGGAAATACAGAAATTTGTGGTCTTTGGCAGAACTAGTTTACCTTGCTTTGTACTGAACAGTAATGGTATTTTGAGCTCCTTCAGGTTCCTCTCCCTCTCTCTCATTTTCCTGCCTCCTGAGGCCAAAACTAAACCTGTTAACTGGAAAACAAGCTAGATGAAGCTGGGCAAGGGATGACATGTTATCACCTAGGACAAACTTTTTCCTCTGAAAGAAGAAAAAGCCTCAATATCTGTAGGGAAAGTAGACCCCAGAAAGCATTAACCACGGTCATGGAGGGAATCATAGAAGAGACTTCTGAGAAGATGGTCAGAGAATGAGGGCTGAAGTAGTGTGTAATTGTATTTTAGAAATAATTGCATTTGACCAAAGATATCCATATTCTCCAAATAACAAAAACATTTGCATCCAAGTCATCTGGGTATTTTTGCCCCCCCTAAATAAATACTTCCGGTGATATTTACAAATAAGTCTTCAATCAGTGTGGGAGATAATTGTTTAAAATCCCACTTCTATTTTTCCGCCACTTCATAGCAGTTGTAAGTGTAGCATCTTTCACTTAAGGAGTAACTGAGGTTTTTATTCTTGATCTTGAATTGGGACATCAGACCAAGTCATATCATTTTGCTATTACTGGTTAAGGTCTCTCTAGAAATCTGACTTATACTAAAATGATTTCCCTTAGAAATGTGGGACAATTAACCATTCCAGTTTTGTCTAAGGTAGATGATTTAAATACATTTAATTTTTTTTTCAGATTTTATTTAAGAGAGAGAGAGAGAGAGAGAGAGCACTTGAGGGGGGAATGGCAGAGAGAGGGAGAAGCAGACCCCCTATGGAGCAGGGAGCCCGATGCTGGGCTCTATCCCAGTCCCCTGGGATCATGACTTGAGCTGAAGGCAGATGCTTAACCAACTAAGCAACTCTGGCATCCCTGAAATACATTTAAATAAGTTTATGCCTTTACTACAGAATGAGTGTGTTCCTTCAAAATTCACATATTGAAATCCTAACCTCCAATGTCATGTTATTGAGAAACAGAGCCTTAGGGCCTCTGGGTGGCTTAGTGGATTAAGCCTCTGCCTTTGGCTCAGTTCATGATCCAGGGTCCTGGGATCAAGCCCGGCATTGGGCTCTCCGCTCAGTGGGGAACTGCTTTCCCACTGCCTACTTGTGATTTCTCACTCTGTCAAATAAAAAAAAAAAATCTTTAAGAAAAAATAAAAGGGCCCTTACAACAGACACATGAAAAAAATGCTCAACATCACTTGGTATCAGAGAAATACAAATCAAAACCACAAAGAGACACCACCTCAAACCTGTCAGAATGGCTAAAATTAACAAGTCAGGAAACAGCAAATTTTGGCAAGGATGTGGAGAAAGGGCAACCCTCTAACACTGTTGGCAGGAACATAAGCTAGTACAGCCACTCTAGAAAACAGTATGGAGGGTCCTCAAAAAGTTAAAAATGGAGCTACCCCATGACCCAGCAATTGCACTGCTAGGTATTTACCCCGAGGTTACAAATGTTGTGATTCAAAGGGGCAAATGCACCTGAATGTTTATAGCAGCAATGTCCACGATAGCCAAACTATGAGAAGAGCCCAGATGTCCATCAACAGATAAAGAAGAGGTAGTATATATACACAATGGAATATTACTCCATCATCAAAAAGGATGAAATCTTAGCATTTGCAATGATGTTAGTGGAACTAGAGGGTATTATGCTAAGCAAAATAAGTCAGTCAGAGAAAGACAATTATCATACAGTTTCATGTCTATGTGGAATGTAAGAAACAAAACAGGATAAGAGGGGAAGAGAGGGAAAAATAAAATAAGATGAAATCAGAGAGGGAGAAAACTGTAAGAGATTCTTAACTATAGGAAACAAACAGGGTTACTGGAGGAGAGGGGGCTGTGGGGACGGGGTAACTGGGTGATGGGCATTAAGGAGAGCACGTGATGTGATGAGCATTGTTGTATGTGACTGATAAATAATTGAACTTTACATCTGAAACTAATGATACACTATGTTAATTGAATTTAAACAAAATAAGATCTGTATCAAAAAAGAAGCAAGGCCTTTGAAGGTGATTAGGTCATGAGGGTGGAGCTCTCCTAAGTATGATTAGTGCCCTTCTGATAGGGACCGCAAAAGCCCTTTCGCCCCTTCCCCTACGTGAAGACACAGTGAGAAGTTAGCTGTGTATGAACCAGGAAGCAGATCCCCACATCTTAGATTTCCCAGCCTTCAGAAGTGTGAGGAGACAATAATAAATGGAGTCGCTAGTGTTTTGTTATGGCAGTCTGAATGAAGACAGTCTCCAAGTAAATTATGATATTTGCAAAGAATTTTATATGTACTTTTTGTTTGTATTATACTGTATAGGGTACATCTAAGTTCAAAGCTATTTTTTAATTTTATTTTTAAAATATTTTATTTATTTGACAGACAGAGATCACAAGTAGGCAGAGAGGCAGGCACAGAGAGAGGAGGAAGCAGGCTCCCTGCAGAGCAGAGAGCCCGATGCGGGGCTCGATCCCAGGAGCCTGGGATCAGGGCCTGAGCGGAAGGCAGAGGCTTTAACCCACTGAGCCACCCAGGCGCCCCAGTTCAAAGGTATTTTTAATCATAAATAATCTTAAATGCAAATAAAAATGTAGTTCTAAAGTGGTAATATTTTCTTAATATTTCAATCATTTTTAGTAATATAAATATAAGCAAAATGATTAAAGAAAAATTGAATTCTATCATGGCTTCATTTCCTGTTTTCATTGCTCATTAAACCTTGGTAAGTGTGGTAAATGAAATGTACTACCTAATTACAGTGTGCCACAGATTCCTTTGGACACCACCTACATTAATTGTAAGGCTATTTTTAAAATGAAATGTATGTGTGCCGGGGGCTGATAATGAACTTCTAAGATCAGCCACCATCTTCCTCTCCAAAATTATTCTGTTCTTTAGCTTATCAGTAAAGACATAACTACCGAGATGGCTAACATTTATTCAGTACTTACTACGTCTTGGGTACACTGCTAGGAGCTTTACAAGTATTTTACTGAAATCTTTTGCGAACCTTGTGTGATTATAATCTCCATTTTACACACAGAGTACAGTGCGCTTAGATGTGTATTTTCTGTGTGCCTTCTGGGCAGAGGGTTTTAGGTAGGGGCTAAAAGAACCTGGTGGTTATAAATGATAATTTCAGCATAGTAAGAAATTGAATGAAGGGCCAATTTTATCTCCTGTGATGGGCACACTGACAATTTGCTCTCACCAATGGGCTCAATTATATTTAATAAATTGCCCTTATCCTACACATGATTGCATTCATAATACATTATTCTACTTCTAACTTTTTAAACTTTTTCAGAAAATTGTGGTGTGTGGTATGTAAACCATTCTTCCTAGTAATATATGTAAGGCCCATATATTCTGGAAAAATGTGAGACTCAGAGTTGAAAATAAAAGTCAGTTGTTTTTCCCACAGGAAACCACTGCTAATGTTTTACATATATTCTCCCATTTGTTTTTATCTATGCATATATATATATATATATTTAAATTCAATTGGAAACATACCTTATAGCTTGGTTTGGTTTTTCTAATTTTTTAAAATTTATTTGATAATATATCAAAATATTTTCTTATACCATTAAAATTTCTTCCAAATAATTCTAACCACATCACAGAATTCTGTTGTATGGTTATACTCTAATTATTGAACCAATTCCATATTGTTGGACATGTAAATAGGTGGAGAAAACTTTAAACACATCAAGTCTTATTCATGGTTTAGGTATCATCGGTTAGGTATCAGATCTTTAATGATTAAAAAATAATAACACCAATGTGCTCAGTAAAAGCCTTGAGCTAAATCTCTATTGATCTGAATTTTAATCTAAAATTACAGAGTTGAAGGCAGCATCAGAGGAACTTAGTACATTTTCCTACTTTTGGGTAGGAATATATCACTATCCTAGACACAGTTTTCTAGAAACTATTCTGAATTTAATGAGGGAAGCAAATTCCAAAACCCCTCCCAGTGTATTATTACAGAGAGTTGGTGTCAAGAGCACAAGCTTTGGAGGTAAACAGATCCTAGGACCAAATATCAGATAAAGGACTTTGATCTCTGATGTTGATTGTTACTTCCTCTCATTTTCAGTTTAAGAATTCCATTGCAGGGTTTCTGCAAGGATTCCACAAGGTAATACAGAGAGTACCCAGCAAAGTGTAGGTGTTGAACACATGCCAGTTCTTTTTATTTACCTGGTCTTTCTCAAATCTATAACATTTCCTTGCATTCTTTCTACAATGAAAAAATACCCACATAACAATATTTATGGCACTAAATATCCCTGACAACCATTACTAAATCCTCTGAACTGCTTCTCCAAACCAAACTAATTCACTTGACTTTTTCTAAAGTCTACTTTAATAATTCTTTACACGTTCAGACTCCTAAATTTTGAGACCCCAAATTAGGATATATCACCATTAGTCTGGCCAGTAATGCAGATAGTAAGAAACTCCATTATAGGGGCGCCTGGGTGGCTCAGTGGGTTAAAGCCTCTGCCTTCGGCTCAGGCCCTGATCCCAGGCTCCTGGGATCGAGCCTCGCATCGAGCCTCGCATCGAGCCTCGCATCGGGCTCTCTGTTCTGCAGGGAGCCTGCTTCCTCCTCTCTCTCTGCCTGCCTCTCTGCCTGCTTGTGATTTCTGTCAAATAAATAAAATATTTTAAAAAAAATTGCCATTTAAAAAAAAAAGAAACTCCACTATACTTTATATATTGTTACTTGCTGAATTCTTAAGAAGTTATGATGTTATTAGCCCAGGTTCCACTTACTGGCTACTACAACCACTGCTTCCCTGTGCTGTCCTTGCTTCTTGACGTGGATTCTTCATCTTGCTTAGAAGCAGTTCCTTCATTGTTTCAAGTTGGTTTCATTGTCTTGGATCTGCTTTACAAGGTCAGACTGTTTGGTTTTAATCAAATGGTCTGGTCATCCACATGTGTACTTTAGGTTCATTTTTTTTAAGTTACAGGTGAAATTTAGAGGCAAATGAGTTCATACATACCCCATAGATCAACAAGAAACCATTACATGTCAGTGTGGCATGGATTAGCCATGCACAGAAATAATGGCTACCTCTTTTGTAAGCAGGTTTCTTTTAACCTGAATCTAGTAGCACTGAAATTTTCTGCAGTCTTACATGTTCGAGTAGATTTTAGTATCTCATCTGTGTGGATGATGAGTCTGTAGGCTTTGGCTCTGAAAGCTGTAATTACCAATGTTTGAAAGACATCTCTGAGGGTGAGGATATGAAGATGATAAACCAAAACCAAGATGTATAATTACCACACCCCATCTTCCTGTCAGGAACTTTGGATGGTTAAAAGTACATTAGGACATTTAGACAGGCCCCTGTCCTATCCTCTCCTAACCTATTCAGGTTGCCCTGAATGTACGTAAGCAATCTCTCGGGCAGTAAATGACCTCTTTCACATACACTATTAGCTCAAAGGTCCTTCAAAGACCAAGGATGGAAAAGAATCATGCTTCTTTATTACTGAGTGATCATATCCCTGACAATGATTATAAAGGTGATTTTTATTGTGAAGGGAAAAAACACTGGGCCTGGAGTCAGGAGACCTCATTTGCTAGTTATGATGTACTCATATGCTAACTGTGAGCCCAGCAGCTTTCCTCAGTTTCTAAACATGCCTCGATTTTCCCATCTGTAAAATGGAAAGGATCACAGAATTGTTGCATACAAAGAGGTCATAGATATGAATCAAAATACTATGAGATTTCTATAAAACTCAGGATATAGGAGAGGAAAAAAATCAGACCATTTCATTGGAAATTTGGTCATCGGTTTCTGCTTTCATCTATGGCTAAATACTGAATATATATATATATGTATATATTCAGTATTTCTGAGCATGTTGAATGCATAGCTACAATGTGAGTAGCTAGGACTTGGAAGTGTGAGAAATGACAAGATTTCTTGTCATTGAAAATTAACAAAGCAATGAATCCTTTCAAAAGTAAAGATAGCTTAGACCTGACTCACAGTACTTGTGTTCCACCCAATTTTCTTAGATTTTCTTTAAAGAAAACTTAACAGTTCTGTAAGAACAACTCAAGTGAGACTGGCCCTTTGGTAAAAAAATGTGGGGAACTAAAGCTTCTTTCCTCAAGAACATGTTTGAGTGCCTTGTTTACTTTTGTTTTATTAAGTGATACTTAAATAAATACCTTGTTGAGTAATGGTGCAAAACTGAAATTTATTTAGGACACTGCTCCGCCCAAGGTGAGTGATTAAAGCTATGAATGTAAACTAAGTCCCCTTTGGCTCATCTACAGAACTCCATAAGTAGGACTAGAAATGAACAATTGTGTGGGGCATATGACATGGCTGGAGGGGAGAATAGGAAAGGCAGGAGAAGTCTCCCTGGAAAAATGAAGAAAAGTGTAAAGAGTGGCAGAGAAACTAATAACTGAAAATTGATTCTGACTATAGACAGCAGTATATCAAGTTGATGCAAATTAAGGTGGCATGAGATTTGCTTTAAAAAAAAAAAAAGTCTTTTCCCCGTTTAGTATATAATAATAACCACCTTATTTTAAATGTAGCCAGGAAGGGCTATGTTTGCTCATGTGATCAGGTTTCTGCACTTCCCACACCTGGGGAAGTATCAGCTAATATTGATTCAGCACTAATTTATACCTGATGGTCGGGGCAAACTAGAATAGAAGAGAACTGGTACAAATTAGTGGGGCCCTGGGGTCCTAGAAAGAGGCCTGGGGCCTGACTGTTGTATATCAATACAAATCACCTTTTCTGGGAGGGAATGGAAAAAATATTTTAAATGACCTGAATCTGGTGTGCTAAAGATTCCCTTTAAGAATTTTGGGAATGGATAAAATCAAGTTATGTTTTTAGATTGTATTAAGTTTAGTTCATTAATCCAGGAATCCAGCAAACTAGAAGCAGAACAGGCTTTAAAATCTGACTCATTATTATATTACAAATAATATTAGTCAGTCAGTTCCATTTACTAATTCCTTGATGAAATCCCTGTAATTAAAATCTCAAAACTAGTCTTACATTATAAATACCAGTGTAGTTTTTATTTTTTAAAGATTTTTATTTATTTATTTATTTGACCCAGAGAGAGAGAGGGAGAGAGAGTACAAGCAGGCAGAGGGAGAGGAAGAAGCAGACGCTCTGCTGAGCAGGGAGCCTGATGTGGGTCTCAATCCCAGGACCGTGAGATCATGAACTGAGCCAGGATTAGTCACTTAACCGACTGAGCTACCTAGGTGCCCGATTTTTTTTTTAAACCACAGAGTTAGAGACTGTTTCTTGCAAAACTGTTTTCTTTGGGTCATTTCCATGAACTGATGTCAGTTATCAACATTTCTTTGTATTTAGCTAAAAAGTGAGAAAATATTTGGGGCCTGCAATTAAATTTGGTGGACTTTTATTTATTTCTAATCTATTGTTTCCCAGATTTGCCTGATCATAATGATCATTAAAAAATATATAGTCCTAGGGGCACCTGGGTGGCTCAGTTGGTTGAGCGTCTGCCTTCGGCTTAGGTCATGATCCCAGAGTCCTGGGATCGAGCCCCACGTCAGGCTCTCTGCTCCGCAGGAAGCCTGCTTCTCCCTCTCCCACTCCCCTTGCTTTGTCTCTCCCTGTTAAATATATGTGCTGCCGAAGCGAGCACTCTCTCCCTGTTAAATAAATAAAATCTTAAAATATATATATATATATATATATATTCCTACCCTTCCTGCTCCCAGACATGCAAAATCAGACTTTTCAGGAAGGAAGGCTGAAGTCTCCATTTTTACAGCAAGGACCCCATTGATGCCTCATGATTTACATGTTTGGAAACACAGTTCTGTGTCCTTGTCCTATTCCTCAAGATGTCAGAGCTCTTCAAACCCTCATCTCACTTTTCCTCAGTGACTGTGGGCTTGTCCCCATTCCATCCCACCTAAGAAATAAGGTGCATACCTATCAACCACTGAGGCTTTCAGTAGCAGTGAATCTCTGTGGCAGCAGCCGTGGACAGCATCTACAGTCTTGGGCAGGGAGGTGATGGAATAGAGATGGAGGTATGGTTTGGAGAAGCATTTCTAGAGACCCTGACCTTCCCCTTGGTGACAAGTTGTAGACGACTTTGCTGCCTCCTGCAGTGGCCACACTCAACCTCCCTTTGTGCTACATAAAATTTTTCTTAACCTCCACTCTCCTATCTCCCAATGGGGAAAAACATTGTCCCTTTTTGTCAAATTTGTGCTCCTGATCAAATTCTCTACTGCCTCATGGAAGCTAAATCTATGAATACTCCTCCTCATCCAAATCTTGCTTTTTCATTTTTTTTTTTCTCCTTTGGGTTCTTTGGCTTATCAGCATATCAATAGACATTCTTTTTAAACTAAACCAACATATGTTTTCTTGGTCTCTGCTGAACCCCACAATCCCATTTTCATTTATGCCTTATTTTTACTGTCAAATTTCTCAAAAAGAACAGTCTACATTGGTCGTATCTACTTCTTAATCTTCTCATGAACCCAACAGTAACCTTGCTTTCACAGAGCCACATTTTATAGATACTGTCAGTTTGGAGATTACCAGTGTTGAGATCCAATGACTTTCTGTGTAGCCCTTAACCTTCTTATCCATTCAGTAGCATTTGGTATTGCTGATAACCCTATCTTTTTCAAAACTTAGTCAATTAGTGGTAATTTAATTATAAGAACAGAAATCTATTCAAGTAACTGAAACAAGGGGGACTTTAATATAAGACTGCAGAAAGCTTTCCCACAGAATGTGTAATAGGTTGGTACAAGGATTGGAATCAAGAACTGGGAAGGTATCAGTAACCAATGAAGTCTTAAATAATTATTGATCACTTCTCATATCCTAGGCACTGGCTAGGTGTTAAGTACTAAACAGAAGAGACAAGGCCCCTGACCTTAGAGACTTTACAATCTAGTTGGGGAGGCTTACTATAAGCAAGCAAACAAGCAAGTATTTACAACTTGTGATGAACATTACCAATGAAACAGACTTGCTTTATGATAGATTATTGCAGGTTATTACTGATAGGGGAGGACTCAAAAGATACTCTGAAGACATGACATTTAAACTGAACCATGAAGAATGTGAGGAAGCCACTCAGGGAAACTGAGGAATGTGAAAGATGTGGAAGGAGTGTTTCAGGTTGAAGATAACCCGTGTGAAGACCCTGTGGTAGCATTTTGGAATAAGTAAAAGGAGTCTACTGTGGCTGGAACTGAAAAGGTGAGGCAGAGAACAGAGAAAGATTAGCCTGGGCAAGGAGACTGAAGCTAGAACAGGCCAGGACTTTTAAGTAAGCAGAGAATCCATTACACAAGGCATGAGTAGGAGTAGAAAGACCAGTTGGCAACTGTAGCAGTAGCTCCGGTAAATAATGATGATAGTTTGTGGACTAATGTAGCAGCAAAGAATATGGAGAAAAGGGGATGAATTAGACATCGATTTATGAGGGACAAATGAGAGGACAAGCTGATGGGTTGGAGTTGAGGAGGAAAGGAGAGTGAGGAATCAAGAATATTGCTCAGGTCATGTTATTTAAAATAACTGGGTGGACAATAACTGGGTGGTACCATTTACTGAAGTGGGGGAAAAATACAGGTAGGACTTCTTTTTGATGGAGGGGAAAGCAGGAATAAAGAAATGAAAATTTCAGTTCTTTCAGATATTCATGGAAACTTGAAATATCAGATAGGCAATAGAATGCTGAATTTGGAGGAAATGCTGGGCTGGAGAGATTAATTTGGGAGTTGCCAGCATTTTAGAGTATTTAATATCATTGGAATGCTTGAGATCACCAAGAAGAAAGCAGAAGATAGAGCCCGAGTTTTAGAGGAGATTGGAGGGAGAAAAACTCTTGAAGGACACTGAACAAGACTGGTTAGAAAAGTAGGAGGCAGAAATACATACTTAGCAATAATTACTTTGAATGTAAATGGACTTAACACTCCAGTCAAAAGACATAGGGTGATGAATGGGTAAAAAAGCAAACCCATCTATATGCTGCCTATAGGAGACTCATTTCAGACCTAAAGACACATGCCAGGGGTGCCTGCATGGCTCAGTTGGTTGAATGGCTGAACGTTGATTTTGGCTCAGGTCAAGAGTTCTGAAATTCTCCTGGAATCGAGCCCTGCAACAAACCAACATTCCTTGGGAAGTCTGCTTGAAATTCTCTCTCTCTCCTCTCTCTGCTCCTTCCCCATTGCTCTCTTACTCTCTGAATAAATAAATACGTAAATAAAATCTTTAAAGACACATTCAGGGTGCCTGGGTGGCTCAGTGGGTTAAAGCCTCTGCCTTTCGGCTCGGGTCATGATCCCAGGGTCCTGGGATCGAACCCCACATCGGGCTCTCTGCTCAGCAGGGAGTCTGTTTCCCCTCCTCTCTCTCTGCCTGCCTCTCTGCCTACTTGTGATCTCTGTCTGTCAAATAAATAAAATCTTTAAAAAATAAAAAATAAAGACACATTCAGATTGAAAGTGAAAGGATGGAGAAACATTTATTGTGCAAATGACTGTCAGAAGAAAGCTGGGATAGCAATACTTCTATCAGACAAAATAGTCCTTAAAGATTGTAACAAGAGACAAATAAGGACACTATATAATAATAAATGGAAAAAATCCAACAAGAAAAGATATCAATTGTATATATTTATGCACCCAACACAAGAGACCCAAATACATAAAACAGTTAATAAACAAACATAAAGGAACTGATAATAATACAGTAATAGTAAGGGATTTTAACACCCCATTTACATCAATGGACTGAGCATCCAAACAGAAAATCAACAAGGAAACAGTGACTTTGAATGACACACTAGACCAGATGGATTTAACAGATATCTTCAGAACATTCCTTCCTAAAACAGCAGAATACACATTCTCTTCAAGTGCACAGAGAATGTTCTTCAGAATAGATCACATATTAAGCCACAAAACAAGTCTCAACAAATTCAAAAAGAGCTAAGTCATATCAAAAAGAGCTAAGTCATATCAAAAAGAGCTAAGTCATATCAAAAAGAGCTAAGTCATATCAAAAAGAGCTAAGTCATATCAAAAAGAGCTAAGTCATATCATGCATCTTTCCTGACCACAACACTATGAAACTACAGGTCAACCACAAGAAAAAATCTGGAAAGACCACAAATACAAGGAGGTTAAATACCATGCTACTAAACAGTGAATGGGTCAACCAAGAAGTCAGAGGAAATCAAAAAGTACATGGAGAAAAATGAAAATTAAACCACAGTGGTATAAAATCCTTGGGATACACCAACAGCAGTTCTAAGAGGGATGTTTATAGCAATACCAGCCTACCTCAGGAAACAAGAAAAATCTCAAAAGAACAATCTGATCTTACACTTAAAGGAGCTAGAAAAAGAACAAACAAAATCCCAAATCAGCAGAAGGAAGTAAATAATAAAGATTAGGGCAGAAATAAGTGATTTAATAAATAAATGATTCATTTGCTATTATAGAAACTTAAAAAAAAAACAAACAAAAAACAGTAGAACAGATCAATGACACTAGGACCTGGTTCTTTGAAAAGATCAACCAAATTGAGAAACCCCTAGCCAGACTCACCAACAAACCAAACCAACCAACCAAACGAGGGAGGACTCAAAATCATAAATACAAAAGGAGAAATAACAACAGATACCACAGAAATACAAAGAAATATTATGAAAAGTTATATGCCAAAAAATTGGACAACCTAGAAAAAAAAATGGATAAATTCTTAGAACCAAATGACCTACAAAAAGCAGGAAGAAATAGAAAACATGAACAGACATACTACCAGCAATGAAATTGTATCAGTAATCAAAAAACTTCCAACAAACAAAAGTCCAGGATCAGTTAGCTTCACAGGTGAATTCTACTGAACATTTTAAGAAGCGTTTATATCTATTCTTCTCAAACTGTTCCAAAAATCGACGAGGAAGGAAAACTTCCAAATTCCTTCTATGAAGCCAGCAATACTCTGATACCGAAACTGGATAAAGACACCACAAGAAAAGAGAACTACAGGCCCATATCTCTAAAGAATGCAAACACCCTCAACAAAATACTGGCAAACTAAATCCTATAATTTTTTAATTAACATTTAAAAACATCATTCACCATGATCAAGTGAGATTTATTACCAGAATGCAAGTGTAGTTCAATATTCACAAGTCAATCAATGTGATACATCACATCTGAACAAAAAGGAAAAAACCATAGGATCATTTCAATAAATGTAGAAAAAGCATCTGAAAGTACAACCTCCATTCATAACAAAAACCCTCAACAAAGTAGGTTTAGATAGAACATACCTCAACATAATAAAGTCTTATATGAAAAACCCACAGCTCACATCAGACTCAATGGGGAAAAACTGCGAGCTTTTCCGTAAGGTCAGGAACAAGACAAGAATGTCCACTCTCACCACTTTTATTTCAACATAATACTGGAAGTCTAGCCACAGCAATCAGACAAGAAAAAGGAATAAAAGCCTTCCCAGTTGGTAAGGAAGTAAAATTTTCACTACTTGCAGAGGACATGATACAATGTATAGAAAACTCTAAGACTCCACCAAAAAAACTACTAGAACTGATAAATGCATTCAATAAAGTCACAGGATACAAAATCAATGTAAAAAGATCCATAACATTCCTATACTCTAATAACGAAGCAGCAAAGAGATATTAAGGAATCTATCCCATTTACAATTGCACCAAAAAAAAAATAAAATACCTAGGAATAAACTTAACTAGACCAAAACTATAAAACACTGAGGAAAGAAACTGGAAATGACACAAAGAAATGGAAAGACATTGCATGCTCATGGATTGGAAGAGTATGGTTAAAAAGTCTATGCTACCGAAAGCAATCCACAGATATAATGCAATCCCCTATCAAAATACCAAGAACATATTTCACAGAACTTGAACAAATAATCCTAAAATCAGAAAAGAATCAGGAAAGACCCAAATGGCCAAAGCAATCTTAAAAAAGAAAAGCAAAGCTGGAAGAATCACAATTCCGGGCTTTAAGTTATATTACAAAGCTATAATAATCAAAACAGTATGGTACTGGCACAAAAATAGACACATGGGTCAATAGAACAGAACAGAAAGCCCAGAAACAAATCCACAATTATATGGTCAATAAAGCTTCAGTGAAAGAGGCAAGAATATGCAATGGGAAAATGCAAATTCTTCAACAAATGGTGTTGGGAAAACTGGACAACTACATGCAAAAAGATGAAACTGGACTACTTTCCTACATCATACACAAAAGTAAACTCAAAGTGGAATAAGGACCTAAATGTGAGACCTGAAACTAGAAAAATCCTAGAGGAAAGGACAGGCAGGCATTTCTCTGACATTGGCCTTAGCAACATCTTCTTAGGCATGTCTCCTGAGGCAAAGGAAACAAAAGCAAAAATAAACTTTTGGGACTACATCAAAATAAAAAGCTTCTGCACAGCAAAGGAAACAACAACACTAAAAGACAATCTACCAAATGGGAGAAGATATTTGCAAATAACATATCCCATCAAGGGTTGTATCCAAAATCTATAAAGAACTTATAAAACTCAATACCCCAAAACCAGATAATCCAAATAAAAAGTGGGCAGAAGACATGAACAGACATTTCTCCAAAGAAGACATAGAGATGGCCAACAGAAACAAGAAAAAATGCTCAACATCATCCATCATCAGGGAAATGCAAATCAAAACCACAATGAGCTATCACCTCACACCCGTCAGAATGGCTAAAATCAAAAAATCAAGAAACAAGTGATGATGATGATGTGGAGGAAAAGGAACTTTCATGCATTGCTGGTAGGAATGAAAAGATGCAGCCACTGTGGAAGACAGTATTCACGTTTCTCAAAAAAATTCATAAAAGAACTACCATATGATCCAGTAATCACATTACTGGGTATTTACCCAAAGAATATGAAAACACTAATTTGAAGGGATACATGCACTCCTATGTTTATTGCAGCATTATTTACAATAGTTAAACTATCAAAGCTGCCCAAATGTTCATTGACAGAAGAATGGATAAAGAAGGTATTTTCTGTGTGTGTGTGTGTGTGTGTGTGTGTGTTATGTGATATTATTCAGCCATTAAAAAAAGAAAAAAATCTTGCCATTTGCAACATGGATAGAGTTAGAGAGTATGATGCTGAGTGAAATAAGTCCGTCAGAGAAAGACAAATACCATATGATCTCACTCATATGTTCAACAAAACAGTTGAACACAGGACAAAAAAAGAGACAACCCAAAAAACAGACTCTTTACTACAGAGAACAAACGGATGGTTACCAGAGGGGAGGTCGGTGGTGTTGGTGGGGGGGAATCAGTGAAATAGGTGATGAGGATCAAAGAGCACACTTATCATAATGAGGGCTGATTAATGTATAGAATTGTTGGATCATTGTGCACCTGAAACTAATATACCACTGTATGTTAACTACACTGGAATTAAAGTTTTAAAAAACTAAGGAGAAAAAAGAGAAGAGAAGAGAGAGAAAGAGAAGGAAAGAAAAGTAGAAGGAAAGAAAAGTAGAAGGAAAGAAAAGTAGAAGGAAAGAAAAGTAGAAGGCAGACCAGGCAGTTGCAGTTAGACTCCAATAGAAGAGACCATTTGTCAAAAGTTGAGCCTGACCAGCCATGTTGAAAGCTGCTAAAAGTTGGATTAGGATGAGGTCCAAGGAATATTGATTGGGTTTGGCAACATGGAGGCTGTTGACAACATTGATTAGCCGTTTTCAGTGGCATGTGCGGACAGAAGCCAGATTGAAGCACATTGAACAGGAAATCAGAGTTAACTTACAGAAAATGTTCTCAAGAAGCACTGCTATGAAGGGATCAGGGAATTAGGGCTACAGATGGAAAGGGATAAAACAAGAATCTTTATTTTCCTTTATTTAAAAATGTTCCAGTGGAACTTGTTCATACATATTTGGGAATAATCAAGCATTGGATGATAAACAAAAGGGAGGGGAAGAAGGGAAGCAATTTAAATCACAAGTAGAGAAAAGGACTCTTGGTAGGAGGGGAGATAATGCATCACTTATAATAGAAGGGAAAGGGAAATTGGGCCAAATGTCAAAAGATTTATAGACTTGATGGTAGGGTTATACTGGAGTTCTGTCAGGACAGACAGGTGTGGGGATGCTTTAAGATGACTGAAAAAAAGAAGGGGGGAATAAGACATAAAATAATCATCTTGTGGAACCGAACATACTTTCGACTCCTGTTTCTCCCTCTCTCTTCCCCCTCTCACCAAACTTATCTTCAGAAACACCAAACACTCTCCATTTTATTAAAGAGGACTTCCTTTCTGCCTTCTTTTCTAGTTAATTTTGTCCTTTATTTCTACACTTTTCTCCCTTGTCAACTTAATTTGTGCCCCTGGCTTCAAATACCATGTATACGTCAATACCCCAAAATCCACTTCTCTGCTGTTCTCAACTTCGCTATCATTTAAAAACTACCTTCAAAAATTTTTTCCCTCTTTTTTCTTCTTGTATCTATATGAGATGGTCCATGTTAACCAAACTTATTATGGTAATCATGTTGAAATACATATATGTAAATCCAGTCTTTATGCTGCATACCTTAAACTTATCCCAAGCTGTGTGTCAGTTACATCTTAATAAGACAAAGAAAACACTGCCTCCACTTGAATAGCCTCTGGTTCTTTTATTTATAGCTGAATTCATAATTATCTGCTCACCAAACCTACCCGTTTTCCTGGCTGCCCTGTTTAACCCACTACTATCCTGCCAGCAGTATAATCCTAAAGCTTCGGGGTTTTGTCTGACCTACTATCAAGGTCTATCAGTTGAGAAGGTCCATCACTTTCATCGTTTCCTCCTCTCCACATCCTACATCATTCCCCTCTCATTCCATAAACTCACGTGGATTATTGTCTGCTAAATCATCTTCCAGTCTGCAGGTTAAAAACTGTCCTTACATCAGTCTTCACGAAGCACAGCTCCACTCATGTTCCCCCCACCCACTCAAGAATCTGACAACTCCTCACTGCACACACTACATAAAGTACAAGCCTTGCCTACCAAGCTCCATGGCCGATCATCAACAGATCTTTAATATATCTTTCATATCTTATTATCATGAACATATCATTCATTAACAAGCAATCAAGGTAGACTGCCCAATTGTCTGCTAACATATCTTGTGCCTTCCTAATGACAAGACTTCCTCATATTCTTCTTCCTGATGCCTTTCCTCAAAAGTGGTCTTTCCTTCCCATCACTTCCACATTATTTCATTGACATCGCTCTTCTTGAATACATGTTTCCCCATCATTTTTGCCTTGTTTTTAGGCTTAGCTTTTTGCCTCTGGTAGACCACAATTTACCAAAGAGTGAGAACAGTGTTGCCCTACAGACTATACAACAGTGTCTGACACTCTGAAGACACTTAATAAGGAACTTGAGGAGGCATGCTGCTAGCAATATGCTAGTAAGCCTTCATATAGGCCAACTAGATGTATTAGCATAGCCCTTTTCAATAGGATGCTGAGTAGCACATTGAAAATTGTGCGCTACAAAGACCTTAAAATAATAAGAAACTTCTCTCATCAAGCACTGCTGATGAATTGATTGCGCCCTAACAGTGCCTCAACTCACTCATGCAGTAAAAAGTAAAATTCAGACACATAAGACGAAATTAATCCAGGACACATTTTGATCATTCTAAAGACTCATAAAAATACAAAATAACACTATGATAATCAAACATACTCTCTTCATGGGACAACAACTGTTCTCATGCATTGTTGACACCATGTTTGGAACTAAAACAAATGGAATGCCACGGCTTGGAAAGAGAATATTTGCAGTTTCATCGGTCCCCACATCTTTAGCCTCTGAAAGTCTTGCCTTTGTACAATATAGTCTTTTAGTTAAAAGATAAAAGTCAACTTATATATCAGTTTAGGGAATGTGCCCTTGGCATCACAGTTGGCTATAGAAATTGCTGTGGAAATGAAAGCTCATCCTCATCACTATTTTGTATCCCTGTAGGAATAATTATATATTTACTCTTTTGATATTTACTCTTTAAAAATAAAATATTCCCTATTTCTATGGCTTCTTTTGAACTTCTTTTTTTTTTTTAAGATTTTATTTATTTATTTGACAGAGAGAGAGATCACAAGTAGGCAGAAAGGCAGGCAGAGAGAGAGGAGGAAGCAGGCTCCCTGCAGAGCAGAGAGCCCGATGCGGGGCTCAATCCCAGGACCCTGAGATTATGACCTGAGCCGAAGGCAGCGGCTTAATCCACTGAGCCACCCAGGCGCCCTCTTTTGAACTTCCTTTAGAAACCAAGCATAGGGAAAAAGCTCCCCGACATTCAAGGATTTTATGGATATGACACCCAAAGTACAAGAGCAAAGTAAAACCAAAACAAACAAGTGGAACTACATTAAACGGGAAAGACTTCTGCATGACAAAGGATGGGCAAAGGACCTAAACAGAGACTTCTTCCAAAAAAGATATTCACATGGTCAGCAGGGATATGAAGAGATGCTCAACATCATTAATCATCAGGGAAATGCAAATCAAAACCACAATGAGATACCACCTAACTCGTTAGAATTTCTTTTTCAGAAGAGACGAGATAACAAGTGAGGGTGAGGATGTGAGAGAAGGGAACCCATGAGCACTGTTGGTGAAAATGTAGAGTGGTATAGCCACTATGCCAAAGAGTATGGAAATTCCTCAAAAAGTTAAGTTAAAAGTAGAACTGCCATGTAAATCCCACTTTTGGATATTTTTCCAAAGAAAATGAAATGAGTATCTCAAAGAGGTTATTTGCAATCCCATGTTCATTGCAGCATTATTTACAATAGTCCGGACATGGAAACATATATAAATATAAAGTAGAGGGGCGCCTGGGTGGCTCAGTGGTTTAAGCCGCTGCCTTCGGCTCAGGTCATGATCTCAGGGTCCTGGGATTGAGTCCCGCATCGGGCTCTCTGCTCGGCAGGGAGCCTGCTTCCCTCTCACTCTCTCTGCCTGCCTCTCTGCCTACTTGTGATCTCTCTCTGTCAAATAAATAAATAAAATCTTTAAATATAAAGTAGACATAATACAATGTAATATTACTTAGTCATAAAAAAAATCCTGCCATTTGTGATTACATGGATGAAACATGAGGGCATTTTGCTAAGTGAAATAAGTCAGATGCAGAAAAACAAATACTATATATTCTCACTTATATGTGGAATTAAAAAAAAAAAAACTTACCAAACAGAACAGATCAGTGTTCACCAGGAGCAAGGGTGGGGAGAGAGGGAAATTGGTGAAGGTGGTCAAAAGATACAGATTTCCAATCATAAAATGAATAAATTCTGGAGCTATAATGTACAGTGAGGAGATTGTAATAATACTATACTGTATATTTGAGAGTTGCTAAGAAAACAGATTTTAAAAGTTCTCACCACACACACAAATGTAACTCTGTGAGGTAATGGATGTTAAATAACTTTATTGTGTTAATCACTTTGCACTATACATCTATATAGTGCAATCATTACATTGTATACCTTAAACTTACACAATCTTATGCCATTATATCTCAGGGAAATATGTCATTCTTTATCTACGGAAAAAGAAAGCAACATTTTTGTTATTTACATGAAATGTTTCTTTCTACTTAAATATAATTTTTTTCAGTTCCTTTATACAGGCCTCTTGGGAATAACTGTTCCTAACAGTGTGAGAGAACGGACTAGAAATCAGCAGATGTCATTCCCTAACTGTCCTCAAATGTCCTTCTGTCAATTTCACTTAGTTTTTTTTTTTTTTTCTGCAAATTTCAACTGCCCTTTTCACCGTCCACTTCCAACCTCTGATGAGCCTCCAATATCCACTAGGACTAATACTTTCCCTTTGCCTAAGGACCAGAATACAAGATGTGCTTTCTTTTTGAACACCAACTCCAAAACAAATATCTATACGGTTTATAGGAGCCATATGGAACACTTTTCAACTCTATGGCTATGTCTTTTCAGCAGCTCTACCTATGGTTATATTTATTTTTCTGAAAAAAAGCACAGTTTTGGTTCAACAAGCACTGGTTAAAATTTGCAACTCTTTCAACGATATTGAGCAAGTATCGCTTGTCTACCATGTACCAAGTACTGTTGTGAAGATTCAGCAGTTATAAATTTAAAAGTCTTGCTTTCATAGCTCTTATATTCTAGACAGACAGAACAAAAAATAATTACAATACATAATAGGCTGGATTGTGATAGGTTTTCTGGAAAAAAAAAAAGTAGGGTTAGAGAATAAGAAATGCCTAGGGGTACTTGCAATTTTTTTTTTTTTTTTAGATTTTATTTATTTGACAGAGAGAGAGATCACAAGTAGGCAGAGAGGCAGGCAGAAAGAGAGGAGGAAGCAGGCTCCCTGCAGAGCAGAGAGCCCGATGCGGGGCTCGATCCCAGGACCCTGAGATCATGACCTGAGCCGAAGGCAGCGGCTTAATCCACTGAGCCACCCAGGCAGGTACTTGCAATTTTAACAAGGGTTTTCAGAAAAGCTCTCGTCGTGAAGGTGGTGACATCTGAGCAAAGAACTGGTGGAAATGAGGGAGCAAGCCATGTGGGTATCTGAGGCAAGAACTTTTCAGGCAGAGGCAAGACCTAGTGCAAAGGCGCACGTAGGCTGTCACAAGCAGTAAGGAGTATTACTGTAAGCATCTGCCAGGGACAAAATTCAGGCAAGGCTTTTTTTGTTGTTGCTATAAAGAATCCACCGACAAGAGAGTTTAATCAGCTTAAGATGAACATCAGTGCAGATCTGTTTAGTGTTCTCTCTCAGCCATGACCTCATTGCTAATACTGACAGCCTGGCCTGACTCTTAGATTTGGATGAACCTTGGACGTGCAGCCTGGGAAACCTGGATGAAGTCAGAAAAGAGAGACTTGATAGCCTTGTAGGCCCAAGGCTTCTTTACCTCATTTTCTCTTCACTTGGGGCTGCATATTAATTATATGTAGCCACTGATTCCAAGTTTTAATTTAATCTAAAATATGTCCACTACTGCATATGAATAAGAAATAAATATAATAGAAGTCTACATCAAATGAGCCAATGGTGGATTTCTGTCCCAATGACAGCCAAGACATGAGGCTACTGAGGACAAACATGGTTCCCATGCCACCAAATTGTTTTCTCAATGTTGTTTTCTTCTAGTCAGAGCAACATAGGAAAGAGGTCATTACTAACATTAAGTCTCATATAGAGTGTCCCACTTAGATTCAACCAATACCCTGGACTTTTCCATCCCAGAGCTAACACAGTAGTTTAACAGTGCCCCACTAGCTGAGCAATCCATACCTCCTTCTATGGGTTTTCCAATTTGCTGAGGAGAACATTTTCTTTCTTTCTTTTCTTTTTTTTTTTTTTAGGAGAACATTTTCTTAAAGTTTGTACCCTGAGAGACCACTCCCACCATTGATAAGAATAAAACATTAATAAACACTATTAAGAACTCAACAAATGGACATCTGAAATCAGGGTTTAGTTTATTTTAGCCCACCTTTGATTTGTTTGGAGACTGAATTCCTTGCAAATGAGGATCAGTACTTATTTCACAAGAAAAAAGGTTTACGAAATGACCAAGATTTCTTTAGCAAAGAGAAGCTGATTGAATATCCACATAGGTCATGATGACTTATAAATAACTAAAAATAGGATTTTAAGATCATAGTAGTTCTCGGTGTGGGTCACTCAGATTTGCTTTAGGTGCCTGATTTAGTTGGCTATGCTAAATTGAAAGACATAGGAAGCCTTTAAAATAAGGCTAGGCATGTGGTTTTAGATCCAAATCAAATATTGATCATTATCACTGTGGCTTGGTATACATTTAGCATTGTAATTTAATGTGTTGAGGTTGTTCCATACTTATATTTAGGAGTGGCCAGAGAGGACATTTCTATAGTGAAACTATGCTGTAATCAAATCAACAACTTAGTAATTTACTGGCTTTTTAAAAAATTTCACATTTTAATCTGTCAAGGTTTTTGTTTTTGATATTCTAAGGTCGTTGCAAAGAAGCTATTTTTTTCCTCATGAAAGAATGCATTTCCTAATTAATGAAGAGTCTTTAATTTTAGATGGAAAAACTAACAATTATACCAAATTTGAAAGAGTATTTATTTTACGTATAGCTAAAATACACGTTATTGTATAAAGAAAAACGTATAGGTAGCAGGTTATCTTCACTTATAAAATTTCTTTAGAACCAATGGGACCTTATCTTACGCAGGAGATTCTTGGAATGTTGTAAATACTCTATCAGTCATGTAGTCACAGCTTTAAGCTGCGATGTGCTGCTCACAGATTCAAGTTAGTTCACCTAAGTTGGATTCTTAGCTTCCTTCTTACTAGCTAAGTTATCTCAGGCAAGACATTTAACTTTTTGTGCTTTAGCTGAGAACATAATGGGGATGATAATAATAGTATCTACCTTGAAGATTATAGTAGAGCTAAATGAGTTAGCTCTACTATAACATTCTAATTTTTTTTTAAAGATTTATTTATTTGAGAGAGACAGAAGTAGCGAGAGAGAGCATGAGCAGGGAGGAGAGGGAGAAGTAGACCCCCTCCAAGCAGAGAGCTCAATGCAGGGCTCCATCCCAGGACCCTGGGACCATGACCTGAGCCAAAGGCAGATGCTTAATGACTGAGCCACCCAGGTGCCCTTGGGGTTCACCTACTTTTTACAGAAGCTAGTATGCTCTCTGGACTCAGGGCACAAGGAAGCAGAGAGGGATGACTCATCTAAGTGAAACTAAACCCGCATATAGGGCCCAAAATCACAGGAGTTTTTCCAGTGTGGGCAGACACCAAGAGCAGACCAATCTGATAACTCACTTTCTCTCTCTTATTATCTCATGGAAATCAATGGAAAGTATCTGAGGTAGACCCTTAAATTAACTGTTCCTGCATAAGGTTTAAAACCTTGGTTTACTATGGGGTAAACTTAGGTTTTTGATAGTTACCCCAAATCTTCATATTTCTTCAGTTTCACTGCAGAATAAAAGCTAAATTTACCACAGTGGATTGTTACTTTAAGTCTGGTATTTATTTCTCCCAAGAGACCATCTGTTTCTGGGGAAAGGCAACAGGGTGTCCTCCATTAATACATCTAACTGATGGTGTAATGATGTACAATTCCTTATTAACCCTTGCAATTCGCTTACTGTCTTGAAACTAAAGATTTTATTCTCTTTTCACTGCATAACTACAAACCTAAGGACAAACTTTTATTAAAATATTGACCTGTTGTTCAATCCAGCTTCTAGACTTTGCTTTTGATGCCCTGAAATTCTTTTGATCAATTAGTCTTTTGCCACAAAAGCTCACATTACCAAAGTTAGAGGGGAAGGGGTGGATTCTTCTGGTTCTAACTCTAGAACGTCCCAATGGAACAGGTGTACTTGCAAAGTAAAGTTAGCCTTAAGCGTCGTTTATCTCAAGTTGTACAACCGGTGCAGGACGGGGGAGCCCTCGCAACTGGCTTACCCGGGTGTGCGTGTGTCTTTGGGTGTTGGGGCACGCGCAGGACACTCACGAACCCACTTTCCGAGGGCAGCCCAATCAAACTCTCGCTCTCACCTCAAAGGCTGTCAACTCTCACGCCTCTCCCAAGCGCGCAGAGCCAGTCCCCGCTTCACTCTTCCACTCCCTCACGCCCAGCCTCCAAAGTAGCATGCACCACTGTCATTGGTAAGTGCTCCTCTCACTCCTACTCCACAACCAATCACTCGAGTTCTGATGGAGAGCGGAGGAGCCAATGGGAATGCTCGTTGCGACAGCTGCCGGGTCCGAGCGCCGGGAGGCGGTGCCGGGGGCGGGGTGCGGGTGGGGAATCAGTTGCCATTTGGAGTGAGGAACTGGTGGAGGCGGCGGCGGCGGTGTTTGCGGTGGCGCGGGATCCGCGGAGAGCCAAACACATCGAGGCCCTTTCCTCCGGTCTCGATCCGCAGAAGCAGGGGTCCGGGCCCTCCCAGCAGTTGCCGGGCGATCCCGCGCGTTCAGCCCCGCGAGGCAGCGAGCGGCCCCCGAGGCTGCGTGATCCGGACTGTTGCCCCTCTCCCCTGTCAGCGCGATGCCCGGGGCGGCGGCGTCTCCGGGCTCCTTGCGGCCCCGGCCGTGACCGCCACACCGAGCCCGGCCCGGCGGTTGGGGCCGTTGGGCGTTTGTTTTCTCAGCCTTCCCCTCCCCCCTTCGCCGAGGCGGCGGGGGTGCGCGTTGGGAAGGGGGAGCCGAGAGACTCCTCCTCCTCCCCGATACCCCCGCCCCTCCCCCTTACACACTCGCACGCACTATCGCGCCGGCTCCCACACGCTCGCGCGCCTCCGGCTCTGAGCCTCCGTGTCGGCCGGCGTCGTCCCGGGCCCTCGGAGCCACCATGTCCACTGCCTCCTCCTCCAGTTCCTCTCAGACCCCTCATCCCCCGCCGCAGAGGATGCGGCGCAGCGCCGCGGGCTCCCCGCCCGCCGCCCCCTCCGCCGGCAGCGGGAACGGTGCGGGCGCCGGCGGCGTGGGTTGCGCCCCGGCTGCGGGAGCCGGCCGGCTGCTGCAGCCCATCCGCGCCACCGTGCCCTACCAGCTTCTGCGGGGCAGCCAGCACAGTCCCACGCGCCCACCCGCCGCCGCCGCCGCCTCGCTGGGCAACCTCCCGGGGCCCGGCGCGGCCCGCGGCCCCAGCCCACCCAGCCCGACGCTGCCGCCGGCCGCGGCCCCGACCGAGCAGGCGCCGCGGGCCAAGGGCCGCCCGAGACGGTCCCCCGAGAACCACCGGAGGAGCAACTCACCTGAGAGACGGAGCCCCGGCTCGCCTGTGTGCAGAGGTAGCGAGTCCAACCCTTCCGTCCTCCCGGGCTGCGTCTTCCCCGACGGTTCCCTCCGTGGAAACTTCAGCCTCTCCGGGCTTCTCTTTGCTAGTGCATTACCGAAGGTGTGAAAGTGGCTTTGGGAATCTCACCTCCCTGCGGTCGCTGCGGGGCTTGGAGGAGCGAACTGCAAAGCAACTTTTATTTGACCCACATGCCGCCCCTCAGATTTTATCTTCCATCACACGCCTGCATCGAAAGGTTTTTCAGTTTGAGCTGATTAGCTCACTCATGTGTTTGCTGTTGGTAGCGGGGGAAGGAGGAGCTGGGCGAAACACTTAAAAATACACGCACACAAACTCTGGCAGCAGATAAGGTGGTGGTTGTAAGCTACAGCCTCTTTGTGCTTTCCTACAAAGTTCCTAACGTGTCTGTGACCCCTGGAATATATATATATTTTCATTTTTGGAAGGGTGATGGCATTAGTTTTGATATAAGGATATCATAAGGATATGTTGGCTGTGTAGAGGAGACAGTTTTGGATATGCAATTGAAGTGTAGTGTTTTGGTGGTGTTTTGGGTTTTTTTGTTGTTTGGGTTTTTTTGTTTTTGGGGTCTCCCTGTTTTTTCTACTTTATATAGTCATACGTATCAGAGCAGTACTTCATTGGAAATCATTTATACCCAACTCAAGATTTTCATGGTAAATTTCTAAAGACCTATTTGTGGAGTGTGCTCACTCTTTCCTTCCATTTTTAAGTACACTTAACAGTTCAGCTGAGCTGTTAAAGGATCTCAAGTTTCTTTTTTGTTAGGTGTCAAAGGTAATGGTAAGCTAGTGGATGCTGTCGGCTTCCCTTAATGTTTTGTGTTTTGGTTTGGTTTTGTTTATGTCTGGGGACACAGTGCATGATCTAGTTGGGTCCTGGGGGAGAAAAGGAAGATTAGCCAAAACAGGGGCTTAAAGCTCATAAGGGAGAGTGGAGTAGCTAATATAATTAGATACCAGGCTAGAGCTACAGATGCTGCTGCTGCTGCTGCTGCTGCTGCTGCAGCAGCATTGTGGAGACAACTGATCATACCGAGTGGAAAACTCTCTGCTTGGAAGGGAAATACTGTGGAGCTCTGTACGTTGATGTGGTATGTGGAATTTTTTTTTTCTTTAATGGAGCTTTTTAATGAAAGACTTAGACTTGGAGAAAGTGATTATGTTATGATGGATTGCAGTTTGGGTTTTTTTTTTTTTTCTTCTTCTTCTTAATATTTCTGGCTGGTAATTAGCATGTTGCTAAGGCACTTGTTTTCAGACCACTTGATGGTGTGGCAGAGTAGGATGTAGTGCAGTGGTATGTGTACATGAGCACCAAGAAACACCTCCTGTAATCTGTATGCACCAGGAGGAATTTGCTCCCCCACTCCTCCCCCAGGTCAAGCCAGCTGCTGCAGAAACTGACATCCTCCAGCAAATCCTGAATGAATGAATGAAAACAACGTGATCGCCCTAATAATGACCACAACTGAACACACATCTTTGGCTGTTATTTTATAGAAAAGGCCACCATTTTCTAGCAGATTAATGCCATATGCAGCTCCCTTGCACATTTTCTGGAGCTATATGAAAAGAGAGGTAAAAGAACGAATAGAAGGCTGCAGTTAGCGAAATTTTTGAGTGATTTAACTTCAACAGTGCTTAGATTGAGTTTTGGGATTTTCTTTTAGGGACTAATTTAACAGCCATAAAATAACCATTTCAGACTGATTGTGTACAGAAGGTTTTGGGGGCAGAGTAAGAGTAGTTGCTGCAACAATATAATGGCCATCTAGTGCCTCCTCCCCTTTTGTTGATAAACATTAACATCTTACAACACATCATAGTACAACTTGTTTTTCTGCATCCCTTCAAAAGCCTTAATTGCTTAAGAATTACATGGTCCATCATAAAGTAGTTTTAATGAAATTCGTGATCAGGCTTAAACTGTCCCCTTTGTTGTAGTGTGGCATATCTGAGTTTAATGCAATTTTAATGTAATCATGACGAAAACATTCTCTGAGTCTGGTCGCGTAGCAGACAGATTTGCATCACCAGAGAGCTTGTATTGGGAACAGAAGGGGCTTTTCTGCTGTTTTTAACACCAGGTGTTTTGTCAGTTTCTTATATCTAAGGGATTTTGAATGAAGGCTCTTTAGCCCCCCAGTTCCCCGATTATATTACCTTTATGTTACTTCTCCACATCCCGCCTTGCTCCTCTCTACTACCCAAATTAAAACTGTGCAACTAATCTATTCTGATTAGTTAGCCATTTAAAATCCATACTGTGAACAGTTGAACAATTTTTGGAACATTATCTACTCAGTTTCTTTTGAATTCTGCAAGGTTCTGACTTCAGTGGATTTTAGCCTCCACAGGTCAAGGCTCCTGCCGCCGCCGCTGCTGCAGACACTGACATCACTATACTGCATGAATGAAAAACAACAACGTGCTCCATTTCTTGCTCTCCACCTCCTCCTTTTTCTGCACAGTCCTCTGTGTGTGTGTGTGTGTGTGTGTGTGTGTTTAAGATGGTGTTATGCTGCTTTTGAAACTACATTTAAAAATGTTAATTTAAGTAGATGGTGGTTCAAGGGATAGGTATGTAGTATAGAGGCATATTGTTTACAAAAAGCTTCAAGTGCTATGAGCATTTAGACTGGAAGGGACATAACTGAGCATTCAATATATATATATTTTTATCTGGACTGGTGGTTATGGAAGGAAATACAGAAGGCTTAAACTCTTTCTTCATGATTGTTTTACGGAGAAGGAATTATGAAACAACATGATTTCTAAACATGTTGGATCATTATTATTTCTCTCTTAAACATTCTTAATATGCGTATTTATAAGGTTAAGTCTGTAATAAAGAAACGATACTCAGATTATTTCACAAAGCTGAGGAAAAGCTGGGTTGTGTAAAGAGATGCAATCAAATTTTAATATAGTAATTTATAAAATTGAACAAGATGGCAATTAATTTTTATAGTACCAGCTTTAGATCATTTAAAAGGGTATCATAACAGAAGATGCATCTTTACCTGGACTTTTACAAATTAAAACTATCTTGTTTATGCATGTGGATCATATTTTTGTTTGTATTTTAAAAATTTCTTTTGTATTTTTGAAACTTCAAGGTTTGTTATTTATATTCATTTCTTTACTTCTGCCATTAGCAAAATGTCACCCTCCCCCTTGTTTGGTTCTGAAGGGTCTTGAAGTGGTGAATGACAAGCTGCTGAATGCATCCTCAGGCTCCCTGTGATGTGTTTGTAATAGATGTAAAATCATAAAGTATTATGCAAATAGTTATTTTTTTGTAATGGTAATACATAAAGTCTACCTTTGAGATAAATAGAACTCAAATGAGAATATAGCAGGATGTTAGTGTTAAAAATAATAATCTGTAAGCTAAAATCATGAGTAATAACCAAAAGAAAATAAAGTTGCTTCTTTCTGAAACCTCACAGCAAAACCAATGGATTTAGAAACATAACAAATGCTCACATTTTACTGTGCAGGATAAGACAGTAAGTAGCAATTGCAGATCCTGTTGTGGTTTTTGTAAAGATTGAGCATTAGGATGAATTATAAATTCTAAAAGGTATACAATCAGTTGCATTCGAGTACTCTGGATGGAGAATACTGCTTATTCTTAAGTGTGCCAAATCTAGCTAAAAAAACATGGGAGAGCTTGTAATTTATATGGCTCCTGTTATGGAAAATAACATGTGTTCATTCCTGGTTTAACGTAACATTTATTCAGGCCTATATGCTAGCAGATTACTAACTCTAGAGTGAAATTTGATTAGAGTTTTTTCATGATTATTATTGAGAGCTTTATTGTTTAATGCATTAAGAAGTTATGATTATATTTTAAAAGAAAATACAAAGCCAGCCAGCATGTAATGTTGAATGACTTCATGAAATGTGTGTCTTTGTATTTTAATCAATTGACTTGCTTTCAGTTTTTTAATCTTTTCATTAAATTTTCCTTTTTGAATTATTTTTATGCTATGCTCAGTTTGTGGAATGCAGCGTTTTTAATTACTTTTTTTCCTCCTTACTTTTTAGAAATACTCAGACATTCTCTTCATACAAAGTTACCTCTCAGGCTGGTATTTGTAGAAATTAAGCCCTTCTCATGGCCCCCTCTTTTAAAATTAAAATTTTCTTAGAGTGCTTAGAGGAACTTGTTTCAAAGCTTTCCTATACTTGAGTAAAAATAGTTAAAAGTTGTGGTTTGTTTTTTTTTCCCCCCCCTAAAACGACAGGTTTCAAATACTGGTTATGGGGAAAGGTTTTAGGCCTTTGAGATACACTAAGTATTATCAGCAGCTTTGATTATTTTAGCTTTTTCCATCAATTATGGTGCATAAAATTTAAGGTTCACTTAATAAGTGAAATTATAGAAGTTATCTGTTCTTAAACTGCTGTCTTACGTTCAAAGATTATATTCCCCTCAAATAAGGAGCATTAAGCATATTGAATATCATACACCTAAGATATATAAAAGCACCTTGCTCAGTTTAACTCTATGTATAATTTTGTGTGTATATATTGAGCTAAAAATTATTTCATTATTTACAGTACTTTTTACAGAAGGACATGTCATTCACTGCAGTGTACATTTCTTCAAGGATTTAGTGCAAATTAGGAATTATGCATTGGGAAATGCTGAAGGGTAATGACATCCTTGTGGTCTTTATTTTATTTGTGAAAATGCAAACTAAATGTGAATAAGAAAACAAATAAATGGGGTCCATGGCAATGAATAACAATGGAGATAAATGGTAATGTCCAATAAATGGCTAGTAGAAGGTTTCTCTTAAGGCTGAAATTTAAACAAATTTCTAGAAACCTGTTTTATCAAAGCTTTCACATGTCGCTAATAGTCTGCCAAAGATTATATCCTGATGGCCATGATATCCTTAGTTTTAGTTCAGTCTTTTCTCCAGTGCTTAAAATTGCTGGACACTACCACCAAGACAGGCTTTTCCCCAGCACCTGCGTCTGGGGCTGTTGCCTTTGGTCTTCAATGTCTAATTTTGTTACTAAATGATAGGAAACCAAACCACAGATGCTGTTTCTGTCCTTTATACTTGTATTTTAACAAGAGGTTGAACTTGAGACTGAGTCTTTTAACTGGGTTTGCCAAAAGTGGAGGTAAGAGAGAATACTACTCAACTGTTAATATGGAGAGCTGAAGGGACTGATGGCAGAGCCAGAGGTTACCTCTGCCCTTCCCTGGGCCCTTAAACTGACCATGATTCCACCTATCATCCAGCTGATTCCAAAACAATAAGATCTCTGCTTATTCTGCAAAACAGATTAGTAGTAATTCTGAAGAAAGTAAGGATTTTACTTGCATTATGAACAATTATAGAGAAAAATACTTCTCTAGATATTTCTGTTTAATAAGGCCATACATGGCAGATACCTTTAAGCAGAGTTGTTTACTTCAAATGAATGCTATTGAGACAAATAACAGGAGGAGGTAAGTTCATGAATACCTGAGTAACTTCCCCTATATTACGTTGTGTCTCTGGTTGTAGGTAGAAAGGAAGAAAGAATTTTAGTGCTTTTTGTAACTAGGCAATGTATATGTTCAATTATCAAGAAAGTGCATTTGAAGTGCAAATCTTCTGATTCTACATCTAGTGTTTATTCCACAAGACTCTCCCATTGCTCCTAACTCAGAAAGACTCTGATCTTGGTGACCAGCTGTGATTTCTGCGCTAAAAGAATTACTAAAGAGTAGGTTTTCTGTTTTCACAGCACTATTACACTGCTGAGATATGCTTTAACATTTTCAGAACGTCTAAACATGTAAGACACAGGATGGTGAATGTAACTGGAATAGAATATATATGGATTGGTCACATTTCTCCATTTGTTCTTAAAGAAAAGTTTAAGTGTGTGTGAGAGGGCAAGAAAGTGAGAAATCCTCCTCCTTGAGGGATCAGGGATATGAACTTGACTGTTTCTGCCCTCCTCCCATCTAGAACTTGTTCTGTCCTTGAACATAGTGAGAAGTACTTTTCTCCACGAATGTTAAAATTAGTTACACATGGTGCTAAACTAATGAATGCTTCAGGAATCACTAAGCAGAGACTGATCTTAAGTGATTGTCTCAGCAACTGGTACTAGGTTAATTCAGCCCTCCCAAGAGCTAACAAGTTAACACTGCAATTTGTGGGTTTGAACTGTGAATGTTTGTAGCTTAATGAAGTGCCACCATGGTGCACCTTAATGATGGCTCACCAAAAATAGGGATGAGTGAAAGAATCTAGTGAAACCCATTATTGTGTGGCAAAGTCAGTGTCCAAAAGTGTCTTACAGGTCGTTAGAATTAAGAAATCTACTAAACATCTGAATGTTTCATAAACTACTAGAACTCGCTGCCTAGTATTAGTAAAGATCAAATACATACCACCTACTTATTTAGCTAGTATAACCACAGGAAGAACTTTTGTGAATAGTTCATAAAGCTAATTTTAACTTTGACATCACTAAAAATTAAGTTACTGAATGAAACATTTTCTAAAGGTATCATGCACTTACTTTCTTAAGCAGAACAAACAAGATGTAAGTGAACTCTTTGTGGCTTATTTAGCTTTATAATACTTACATACGTAACAAAATAATTATTATAGATAGCATTGAATATAAGATTGAGTACTGACTGACAACTAGAGTTGCCCTGTAACTAATTCTATAAATTCGCTTTTGGGATTGTCTTTTTTTTTTTTCTTCTTTTCTTTAAAAGAGGGAGAAAGAGAATCTTTTTTTTAAAGATTTTATTTATTTATTTGAAAGAGAGAGATCACAAGTAGGCAGAGAGGCAGGCAGAGAGAGAGGAGGAAGCAGGCTCCCTGCTCAGCAGAGAGCCCGACGCGGGGCTCGATCCCAGGACCCTGAGATCATGACCTGAGCCGAAGGCAGCGGCTTAACCCACTGAGCTACCCAGGTGCCCTGAGAGAGAGAATCTTAAACAGGTTCCATGCCTAGCCTGCAGTCCAATGTAGGGCTAAGTTCCATGAACCTGAGATTAAATCAAGAGTTAGTTGTTTAACTGACTGAACCACCCAGGCGCCCCAGAATTGTCTTTTTTCTGATGAAGGTGGAATGAAGCAATGTGTGGCTATGTTATTCCTTAATAGCATAACTTAGCTCTTTTCTCCAGAATTGTCACATTAAAGGCCAAATTATTTTCTAAATGGTACTGTAAGAGTCTCAGAAACAAAGGTATACTGGAAGATAATAAATTTGGAGTTAAGAGACTTGGGTTCTATTTCCAGTTTTAACGTTTGACTTATAGCAAGTCACAGATTTTTGGCATCGTATTTTCTCTGTCTTTAAAGTGAGAGTTTGGGCGATGGGTGTCTGGGTGCCTCAGTCGTTTAAGCATCTGCCTTTGGCTCAGGTCATGATCACAGGGTCCTAGGATCGAGCCCCACATTGGGCTTTCTGCTCAGCAGGGAGCTGCCTTCTCTCTCTCTCTTTCTCTCTCTGTGTCATGAATAAATAAATAAAATCTTTAAAAAATAAAATGAGAGGTGGGGTTTTTAAGATTTTGGTTAGGTAGAGAAAAAATTCAGAAAGGAAAAGTAAGGTTATTAACTAGATAGTTTTTTTAAGTATTCTCCGCTAGCTTTACTGAGGTATGACTGAGAAATAAAAATTGTATATATTTAAAGGGTATAGTATGATGATGTTTCTATATATTCACTGTGAAATGATTACCACAGTCAAACTATTAATACATCCATCACATTTTGTTTTGGTGTATGATGAGAACATTTAAGATCTACTCTTGGCAGATTTCAAGTATACAATACAGTATTAATTAACTAGAGTCACCGTGCTATGTAGGATTCATTATTATTCACCCAGATTTTGGTCATCTTATGATTGAAAGTTTGTACCCTTGACCTGTATATTCCCATTTTTGTCACCTGCAAGACCCTGGAAACTACCTCTGTACTCTCTGCTTCTATAAATTTGACTTTTTTAGATTCTCACATGAAAGTGAGATCATACAGTGTTTTTCCATGTCTGGTTTATCTTGTTTATTTGCAGGTTCATCTGTGTTGCCAATGGCAGGATTTCCTTTTTTTTTTTTTTTTTTAATGCTGTCTAATATTTGTGTGTGTGTGTGTGTGTGTGTGTGACATTTTCTTTATCCATTCCTCCATCAATGAACATTTATGTTATTTTGTATCTTGACTATTGTGAATAATGTAATGAATGTGGGAGCGCAGATATCTCTTTAAGATACTGATTTCATTTCCTTTGGATGTATATACCCAGAAGGAGGATTGCTGGATCATATGATAGTTCTATATTCAGTGTTCTGAGGAACCTCTATACTATTTTTTTCCTCCAAGATTTTATTTAAATTCAGATTAGTTAACACATAGTGTAGTAATAGTTTTTAGGAGTAGAATCTAGTGACTCATCACTTACTTGTAACACCTAGTGCTCATCACAAGTGCCCTCTTTAATGCCCATCACCTTTCAACACACCCCCCCCCCGATTCCTCTCCCCTCCAGCAAACCTCAGTTTTCTGTCTTTTTCTCTTATGGTTTGCCTCCCTCTCTGTTTTTATTTTATTTTTCCTTCCCTTCCCTTATGTTAATCTGTTTGGTTTCCTAAATTCCACAGATGAGTGAAATCATACAGTATTTGTCTTTATCCGACTGACTGACTTCTCATAGCGTAATACACTCTTGATTCCATCTACATCATTCCAGATGGCAAGATTTCATTCTTTTCGAAGGCTCATTCTTTTGATTCTTTTTAATACTCCATTCCATTCCACACAGACACACACATACCACATCTTCTTTATCCATTCATCAGCAGATGGACGTTTGAGCTTTCCATACTATGGCTGTTGTTGATAATGCTGCTATAAACAGTGAGGTGCCTGTGCCCCGTTCAATGAGTATTTTTTCATCCTTTGGATAAATAGCTAGTGTGCAATTGCTGGGTCATAGGGTAGTTCTACTTGAAATTTTTTGAGGAACCTCCACACTTTTCCAGAGGGGCTGCACCAATTTGCATTCTCACCAACAGTGTAAGAGGGTTCTCCTTCCTCCACATCCTTGCCAACATCTGTTGTTTCCTGACTTGTTAATTTTAGCCATTCTGACAGGTGTATCTGAGGTTGTATCTCATTGTGGTTTTGATTTGTATTTTCCTGATGATGAGTGATGTTGAGCATTTTTTCATGTGTCTGTTAGACATCTGTATGTCATCTTTGGTAGATGTCTGTTTATGCCTTCTGCCCATTTCTTAACTGGATTATATTTTGGGTGTTGAGTTTTGATGACTTTTTTAGATTTTGGATACTAGCCCTTTATCAGGTATATCATTGCATACTCCCATTCCATCAGTTACCTTTTGGTTTTGTTGCAGAAGCTTTTTATCTTGATGAAGTCCCAATAGTTCATTTTGCTTTTGTTTCCCTTTTCTCTGGTGACATGTCTAGTAAGAAGTTGCTGTAGATGAGTCACAGAGGTTGCTGTCTGTGTTCTCAAAGATTTTGATGGTTTCCTATCTCACATTTAGGTCTTTCATCCATTTTGGATTTGTTTCTGTGTGTGGTGTTAGAAAGTAGTCCAGTTCCATTATTCTGCATGTGGCTGTCCAATTTTCCCAACACCATTTGTTGAAGAGACTGTCTTTTCCATTGGATATTCTTTCCTGCTTTGTCAAAGAATAGTCATGGGTCCATTTCTAGGCTCTCTATTCTGTTCTATAGATCTATGTGTCTGTTTTTGTGCCAATATCATACTGTCTTGGCGATTACAACTTTGTGATGCAGCTTGAAGTCTGGAATTGTGACGTCTCCATTTTTGGTTTTCTTTGTCAACGTTACTTTGGCTATTCAGGGTCTTTTCTAGTTCCATACAAATTTTAGAATTGTTTGTTCTAGTTCCATAAAAAATGTTGATGTTATTTTGATAGGGATTGCATTGAACTTGTAGATTGCTTTGGGTAGTATAGACCTCTTAACAATATTTGTTTTTCCAATCCATGAGCATGGAATGTTTTTCCATTTCTTTGTGTCTTCTTTGAATTCTTTAATAAGTCTTCTATTGTTTTCAGCATACAGATCTTTCACCTGTTTAGTTAGGTTTATTTTTGGTGCAATTGTAAATGGGATCAATCCTTTTTCTTTCTGCTGCTTCATTATTGGTATATGGAAATGCAACAGATTTCTGTACATTGATTTTACATCCTGCCACTTTGCTAAATTCATATATCAGTTCTAACATTTTCTTGGTGGAGTCTTTCAGGTTTTCTACATAGATATATTGTTTTCTGTTCCTACCAATTTAAATTCCCAACGATGGCATACTCTTGTTACCTTTTCTCCACATCCTTGCCAATTTTTTATGTCTTATCTTTTGATAATAGCCATTCTAGCAGGTGTGAGGTGGTATCTCATTGTGGTTTTAATTTGCATTTCCCTGATGATTAGTGGTGTTGAGCATCTTTTCATGTATCTGTTGGCTATTATATGTCTTCTTTGGAAAAATGTCTATTCAACTCTTTTGCCCATTAAAAAAAATTTTTTTTTTGCTGTTGATTTGTAAACGTTCCTTATATATTTAAGATATTAACTCCTTATCAAATGTATGGTTTACAGATATTTTCTCCTATTCCATAGCTTGCCTTTTTAATTTATTGATTTTTTTCCCCTTTGCTGTGCAGTAGCTTTTTAGTTTGATGTAGTCCAACTTATTTATTTTTGCTTTTGTTGCTTTGCTTTTGGTGTATATCCAAAATGTCATTGCTAAAACTGATATTAAGGAGATTTTCCCCTATATTTTCTCCTATGAGGCTTACAGCTTTGGGTCTTATTTTTAAAGCTTTAATCCATTTTGAGTTAATTTTTCATATGGTGTAAGAAGATCGTCCAGTTTCATTTTTGGCATGTGGATATCCAATTTTTCCAACACCATTTATTGAAGAGATTGTCCTGTGTCTTCCTGTTGTGTGTTCTTGGCACCCTTGTCAAAAATTAGTTGACCATAATACATCTTTGAGTTTGTTTCTGGGCTCTCTATTCTGTTCCATTGGTCTATGTGTCTGTTTTTATGACAGTATGATATTGGTTTGATGGTTGTTGTGTAGACTAGATAATCCTTAGTAAAATGATCATTTATTGTGCTTTTATGTCAACCACTAGTCTTCACTGAAACCTAGTGTAGAATACTTTTATAACTTCTCTTCACAGATGAGGAAATGACATCCTGACAAGTTAAGTAATTGCCCAAGGTCAGGCAGCATGCATCTGGGGCCCAGAAAGCCCATATAACTCTTTAAGTCCCAACTTCAAGTTAACTGAAAGTTGCTTTCGGAACCCAGTTCATTATGGGACAGGAAAGAATGCATAATGGGTTATCCCATTGCTTATACAGTTAAGTCATAGAGAAGCCAAAAATAGCATTAGAGGGTTGGGTGAAGAGAAAGCTAAATGGGACTAGACTCTAGGGTCCACAGAACTTAAAATAGTTCCAAATATTCCCAATGATTCAGGCCTCAGGTATGTATATAAGAATGTCCTAGCATTTCAAAACCTTAACATGCCATTAGTAAGCCTTTCTCTTGGTCCTTAAAGGATCTATCACTTTGTTAAAGCAGAATTTAGATTTCCATTTTTTTAAAAACTGCCTTTTGTTTGAATTCTCAAAATCTGGATAGAGTAAGGTCTTTTGTATTTTCTTATTTGACAGTTTAAACTTTACATGTCTAATAAAGCATCATAAGGCTCCATTCATCCCTAACATGATTCTTTACCCTTGCCCTCCTTTGGTATTTTAGCAACATTCAAAATAGTACCTTTTTATATATCACTTTCATGGCAAAACAACAAGGTGCACTATCTTCTCAATTTATAACTGCCTGGGCTCTTTCGCTTTTTCTGGATTTGCTGATGTAATCCAGAAAAGATATTCTGAGCTCAATTTAAATAGTAAATGGTGATTTTTTTGTGTGTCATTTGTACTTATTGTAAGCTCTCTTTAATAGCAAATGTGGAACATGAGTCCTTTCATAAGTAACATTAGAAATGATATTTTTATTATTGTGATATTGAAAGTGTTGTATAGAGCCTGTGTGATGGATGGAGTTTTTCATGATATTTCTTCTGTAATTAACTTTCCCAGTTAAATACATCAATTTGTAAGTTGAGTCAGTGAAGTAATATTTCTATCTTAGATGATAATAAAAACTGGCAGGGCTTAGTTGCTCAGGGTTACGTCAGGTCTAGCCATAAAAAACTTTGCTATTCTCATGTATATCTGTGAAGTGATCTTTCCATGAAGGTACAAAAAGATCAAAGTGAAATAAAGATTTGTTTATATTTGAGCTTGTAGTCTGTAAATAAAATATATTTACAATATCTTTGAGGGTTCTGTGACAGTGTCATTTTCTTCTAAACTATTTTTGGCAACAATCTGATAAATTGCTGTGAAAAGAATCAGCTGTAAGTTAAACTAAATGTCTAACATTTCCTAAATAGAGGTTGGCAAACATTGCTAAATGCAGTTTCATTAGTTTCTAGATGTGGGAGTTAGACTGTGCTCAGAAATAAGATTTTTTTTGAAAAACCTACAATATTCTGCAATATTTTGGTCAGATAGCTTAAAAAACATTTTAAAATCCTTTACATGCCAGAGTGACCCATTATTAAAAAAACAAAACAAAAAACTCTACTCAGTCACATTTGCTTACTCTTTGGCTTTTTGGTTAACATATGGCCAAAGGTTAATGTAGCTTTAATGTAATTTCCACGATAACTGTTCATTCATTCAAGAAATGTTTCAGTTACTGTACTGGTTGTTGGCAATATGTTGGTGAGTAAAACTAATGGAATTCCTCCCTTTTTTACGCAGTAAATATTGCTTGAATCCCTATTATATCTGAGGACCTGTGACCCTTACGGAATATGTATTCTAGGTACAGTTGATGTGCTCACAGTCATATTTCTCAGCAAAGTCAATTCATTTAAAATCTGCCAAGATTTTAACCCACTATTTTCTCTAAGCCTTGGGCTTCACATGTGAATTATTATGTTCCTTAAACTTAGAAAAGTTTAAGTTGAGCTTTTTGGTATTTGTTGAATACTAAATACTCTGTTTATATGTGTTTTTCTTTGGCTGGATGAAGCCTAGGAGACCTTCATTCTGTTATATTTAGGTCTAAGTTGTATCCCTACATGGATGTATAATGTTCTGCTATAGTTGGCCTAGGATTACATCATTGACACTTTCTGTTCACATATGTAAGCAAATACCCTCTCGGTATTCTGAACTTTTGGGATGTGCCTTCTTGTGTAGAAATGTAGTCATATGCAGTAATGATATGTGGTGATACCTGTACATTGGTGTCTTGTGAGACTACTGAAATGAGTACAGCTTGGTTTTGGCTTAGTATCTGCTATTATTGAGCTAGAAGAGAATGGAAAAGAAGCTTTTCATATGTTACATTACCATTAATTGATATCATGGTTGAATGCACAATAACTTATTTGTCTTTACTGTACTCAGAATTTAGTTTTCTTTTTAAACTATTCTTAAAAGTTTTTATCTTAAAGAATTATTAGCCTTAAAGCCTTTAGTATTAGTATTTGGTTATATTAATCTTTAAGATAGTTGTCCTGTTCTACTTTGTACTAAGCCAAGTGGTCAAAAAATAACATCTTTATACAGATATTCCATTTAATGAAATAAGTATTACAGTTAATCTCATGGTAAAAAAACAGATGTTAGGTGAAATGTATGTTCTGTGTCGATTTCTTTTTTTATGTTTTTTATGGATCATTGAAGAAATTCTTATAATCCCTGAATATAACCATATGATAAACCATGTAAAATTGTATGTAGGACTTTTACAGAGTAGGAAGGCATAGGAAAAATAATGAAATTATTGTTAGTATTTGCTGTGTTATTTAAAAATATTATTCCATTCTTGAATTAAGTGCCTCAAAATGTAAAAGTACATATAGAGTATAATAGCTGAATCTTCAATTAGACTCACTGTATCATTTCCATAGTTAATATAGCAATTTTAGAGGCTTTAACAGTTTACTTACGATTTTTCATCCAAACATTGTCTTAATGTTTCTGTAGTTCTGTATTCAGAGTAATTTGGGTGGGTGTGCGTGCTTCACCAAATAGCACCTTGTCATTTTTGTGTACCAGTGTGTAGCATGGTGGCTGGTGCTTAGAAGACCCTGCAGCAAACATCTGATAAATCTTTACATAGGAATTATGAGAGATTTATTTTGGATATATAAGGGTTCAAATCACTGAAGAGTGATTATTGTGACATGCAGTCTTATTGATATCTGGCAAAGATGAAAATTAATAGACTGCATTTGTGTTGCCATGTTTTTTAAAATACCTAAATGTTTAAGGAACTGATGGGTTTTATCTTCATTTGTGTCATTCAGTGGTAGTCTGTAAGGTTGGAAAAGCACTGATTTAAACCTTCACATGAAATGGGAGCTGGGTGGGACAAGGATGGATGATGTCAGGACAGTCCACATTTTGAAACATGGAGAATATATTTCTACAGAGTGAGTTTCTAAGTTACAGTTGGAGTTCTGTTAAGTGAATTTTGGCCTATTGAAGCTCCATGGAATCAGCTTCTAAAGCTGTTAAATTTAGAGAAACTAAAGTTATCATGCCCCAAATTCAGTGGGCTTTTTCAATTAAAAATTCTAAATGTTTTTATAGTCTTTCATAATGATCATGATTATACTAAGCTCCAAAAAGGAGAATGCAAATTACATATTAATTTTTGCTCGTTATAATGTAAAAAAATTTTAACTGTAGAGTGGATTTGGTGGTAGTTATTTGCTTTAGAGAATGTCTAACTTATGTGCAAGTAAAATTATTCAATTTACCAAAGTGTTATTGACACAAACTTTTTAGGAAGTCAGTTACACAAGGTTGAGGTTCATCTGAGGTTGTAAAAACATATTACTGAATAGTGTAATTTCTCATTGCTGCATAAAATGTTCTACAGACATTTAGCAGAATTAACTATACCCTAAGAAGTCGTTACAAATGAGCATGAATATTTTCCATCCCCTTTCTAGTCTGAATTTTAAAAAGTCTTAAGAAATTTGGTATTCAACTAACCCCTAAAAGGGGAAGAACTCATATGCACTGATGATTTTATGTCTCAAATTTCTTTGTAGAAAGATCTGCTTTTAAATTAGGTAGATATTCTAAGGCTTTTTCTGAAATATTTTGTCCTAATAAAACAAGTTATTCAGTTATAATTTCCTAGCATACTGTTTCTAATCAGCTTCATGGAGGATGTATTTCTTCCTTCATGAAGGACTTTCACAAAATCTTCTACCGTTGCTAATGTCAGGAAGACAAAGCATAACTAAGCATAATGATACTAAAAATATTAGTACTATGGATTATGATTTCACATATAATTGCATATTACTATAGGCTGATTTTAACTTAGTTTCTTTGTATACTTAAGGACCAGGAAATTAATTAGCCAACTAATATGTTCATTTTGAAGGTCTTTACTGTATGGGTATGGGAGTGTGTGTGTGTGTGTGTGTGTGTGTGTGTGTGTGTGTTAAAGAAGTCCCTAAAGTTCACATTCCTACACTTCTCCATTCCTACGCTTTCTCCATACAGAGTAGAGATTCATGGTCATCATTTCAGAATACTTTTAGTACTTTCAATATACTCATGGTAGTGATTTAGAGATTTGGTTTATCTCATGAAAAATGCAAGCAGTAGACCTATAACCTATAATTCTAAACATCTTCCTTGTGTATGGGGAAACTTGCTGTTTATCATGTTACAGTTATATTTCCTTCCTTGAGCATGTCTTGAACGCTGACTTCTTTGGCTAAACTGTTTACTTCAGGGTTATTTGGTAAAAAATACGTTTTTTGGTTTGGAGAAATGAGTTAGCAGTCCAAATAGAAATTCCCTTTTCTAAATCATCTAATAGTTTAGAATGCCAGCCCAGTTATATGCAGTTTAGTTTTATTAACAAATGTTTGATAATTTTCTCTGCTGAAGTTGGCTTTGGGATTTTTGAACAGACGATTATGTTGGTGTTTAAACTTAAAGTTTAAGCAAGCACTGAAAGGTGTAATTGCATTTCTACGGACCAAAGAGGGTATCCTAAGTGGGACCTGTGTATAGCAAATTAAAACAGACATTATCCTTACATTCTGCAAGTTGTCATATCCAGGTATTTTAAAAATCCTTATAACAGTCTTTGGATGTTCTGTTCATGCTCTTTATCTTCTTGTTAGTCTTGTTACCATCTGTATAAAAGGTTTTAATTTAAAGTGTATTCAACCAGTGTGCCTGGGTAGCTCAGTTGGTTAAGCATTTGCCTTTGGCTCAGGTCATGATCCCAGGGTCCTAGGATCCAGCCAGAAATCATGCTCCCTGCTCAGTGGGGAGCCTGCTTCTCCCTCTTCCACTCCCCCTGTTTGTGCTCTCTCTCTCTGTCAAATAAATAAATAAAACCTTTAAAAGAAGATAAAGTGTGGGGCGTCTGGGTGGCTCAGTGGGTAAAAGCCTCTGCCTTCGGCTCAGGTCATGATCCCAGAGTCCTGGGATCGAGCCCTGCATTAGGCTCTCTGCTCAGTGGGAGCCTGCTTTCCCCTCTCTCTCTGCCTGCTTCTCTGCCTACTTGTGATCTGTCAAATAAATAAATAAAATCGTAAAAAAAAAAGTGTCTTCAACCTATGTTTTCACAGGGTAAAATGTATCATACTCTCTTAGTTAGCATGCTTTTTTAAAAATTGGCATATTTTTCTTTGCTACTGAGAGAAAATAATTATTTTATTATTAACTTATTAACTTATTAATAACTTTTACTCTATGTAATTCCAAATTTGGGTCATGTGCTCTAGCTATATGTAATAAGATATGATTAGGAGTACAGTTATCAAGGTAAAGAATATCAAATGAGTTAAGTTTAAAAGAGATTTGGTACAGAAATGGAGCTGAGTGGTTTATTTTATTTGCTTATTGGCACTATGGAACACAACCTTGATGAAAACTCTCAGACCCAGGGCATCATTGGGTTAATAAGTTCTTACTTCCTGTCAGCATAATCATTGACTTTTTACTCCTCCCTCATTTCTCCCATCCTGCTCATCACAGTGTCTTGTCCAATCTCCTCTGAATTATGTCCTGAATCTGGTGGCTTCTTTCCATTCTTTCTATGTCTTAATTATTGTTGTACTGTTGTGGTTTCCCCTGCTAAAACCTCCCATCTCTAATTGAGTCATCATACTGCTATAAGCACAGTCTTTCCTAAAAAAGAAAAATCTAAAGTTTAAAATCCTTAGCTTGGCATAAAAGACTTAGCTCGGCACCCTGTGTTGTGTACCTCATGTTCTTTGTGAACTGACCTCACTTTTTATTGATAATGGTGTTATCCTTTTATCACACCATGCTTTGAATACGTGTTCCTTGACAGGTTAGGGTAAAACAGATTACATTAAATTAGATTAAGTTAGATTACTCTACTTATGGTGACAATTTATGATAATAATTATATTTAAAATATGAAATTATAAAATCTGGCCCAAACTACCCGCAAGGGTAATTGTAGATGCTAGTAGTACCAATTTTACTGCATCTCAGAGTTTAAAGAAAGGTAGTCCACCAGCTGTTACTACTAGAACTACTTTGAAAATTCATCTTGGAAGATCTATTCTTTTCTCATCTGATTCAACACTTTGGCAAGTGGAGTTCATTCTTATCAGTACTTCTGTCAATATGCAAAAGATACTGTGTCAAGTTTGATAGTGTGACCTTGGTGGAATGTATTTTTATATGATTTGCTATGTATCCTCACTAACTAAAGATTCTGTAGCTACTCTTTGATTACAGTTTTAAAAGACCATCTTCAAAAAAGTTCAGAAATGTTTTCAGCCAGGGTAGCCTTCTAAAAATAAGTCCATGGTCTCCCAGAGTGCTTGATAGAACAAGAAGTTTAGTGTATTTATTAAGTGGTCTTACTTCATATAAACATAGTTCTTGAATATACACCATATCAAAATTTTTTATTGAGGGGCACCTGGGTGGCTCAGTGGGTTGAGGCCTCTACCTTTGGCTCCGGTCATGGTCTCAGGGTCCTGGGATCGAGCTCTGCATTGGGCTCTCTGCTCAGCGGGGAGCCTGCTTCCTCCTCTCTCTCTGCCTGCCTCTCCGCCTACTTGTGATCTCTCTCTGTCAAATAAATAAATTAAAAATTTTTAAAAAAGTTTTTTTATTGAATGAACCTATTTTAATTACCTGTTTTTAAAATATCTGAGCATAGAAATTTTAGTCTTTTATATAGATATGGAAAATAGGATGACAATAGGACCTGAATTCGAGTTAGTCACTGTCTTGTACTTTATTCACAATGATTTTAGATGAGCCTCACATTCAGAATATTAAAAAGAAATGTGGAGCTACTCTATTTGAGGCTCTTCTAATAAGTCTTCAGTAAGGAGGTCCAGAATATATGCCAGGTGATTTCTAGTTTTTTATTTTTATTTTTTTTTAAGATTTTTATTTATTTATTTGACACAGAGAGAGAGAGATCACAAGTAGGCAGAGAAGCAGGCAGAGAGAGAGGGGGAAGCAGGCTCCCCGCTGAGAAGAGAGCCCGATGTGGGGCTCGATCCCAGGACCCTGAGATCATGACCTGAGCTGACAGCAGAGGCTTAAACCACTGAGCCATGCAGGCACCCGATTTCTAGTTTTTTAATATTTATTTCATAAAGGCCAAGGGAAGGTGGATAAATGATACCCACAAGTTCAACAAATGTTTGAGTAATTGTGTGAGGTGTTAGAGAAACCAAAAAAAAAAAGAGACAAAAACCTTAATTTTGGTGCGGTAAGAGTCTTATATTAACCATTTAAATATGAACTCAGTACAAACTAAACAGTTTAGCAAATGGTATTGGATTTTTCTTTCTCTCATTAAGTGAAAGTACAATAGCTAAAATATAGGTGGAAAGAGAGAAAGGTAAGTGGGTCATTGGACATCTCCATCAAAAATAAGTTAACTGCATTATTCATAATGTTTAGACATATATTGTTCAGTACTTGTTGTATCTCAACACTACATAGGAAAGATTCTAAAGAGTCTTCTCTTTTTTTTTTTTTTTTTTTTTTTCTTTGAGAGAGATAGTGCAGGACCAAGGGAGAGGAGAGGCAGAGGTAGAGAGAGAGGAGCTTAAACAGGCTCCACACCCCATGTTGAGTTAGCACAGAACTCAGTCTCAAGACAATGAGATCATGACCTGAGCTGTAATCAAGAGTCAGAGACTTAACTGACTGAGCCACCTAGGTCCCTGAGGATTTTAAAAATTCTAACCAGAAGTAAAGAGGGAAGGGAGAAAGGAGAAAGGGGAAAGATAAATCCAGTCGGCCCACCTTTTTTGTATAATTGGCTTTGGATGGGTTGGTTTTCCTCCCACGTTGAGATGATGAATCTTCCCAGTGTATCTGGAGATATTTAGGGTTTTGATTCCAAATGGCCCAGCTGTTCTATTCAGGTATTATTAATGATTCAACCTGTATCCAAAACTACAGCCTGGTATTTGTTCACTCAGTTCTTGGGCACTTGGGTTGAATTTTTATTTTATCATTTCAAGACAAAAATAATTCAGATCTAATATAATAAACTCTGAAATTTTGTGACTTTATTCCAGTGGTAGATCCTAGACAGTGCCACTTTGACTGAAGTACAGTTCAATCAATATCAGTAGACTATTTTTGACTAAGATTATGGTCAGCTCTGTGGCTATTTTAGAGGAATAAAATATACTGCTATTCTAAAATATTTTATGACACTTTTACCCTGCACTTAGTCATGCCACTAGTAGTTTTATATTTTCTTAAGTTGCTCTCAGTCCTTGGCAGCATTTCCTGGCAATCTTTTATGCACAATATTTGTAGAATTGTTGAGGTGGAAGGTGTTCTGTGTATGCAAACACAGAACTGGTTTTTACCACATTCTGTTTTACTCCATGGCCTCTACAAAGGTGTCATTTTGTCTCAGACATTTTCCTTCAGGATGTTTCCTGCAGCTTTTGGCCATTTCCAACTGTAATGAAGCATCCAATTTTGGATAAACTACTGCTTCACAGCTACATATTTGATTCTTTGGTGTCAATATTTAGGAAAGTAAATTCTAGAATAAACATCTGTGTTTCCATATTTCTGAAGCCTTCATTCTGTTCAGCCTATTGGTTCTGGGTTTATAGAGAAGTGTAGTTAGTTGTGTATTTGCCAGTCAATGACATGTTCACCATTGCTGGACTGGGGGACACAATGTGAGGAAAATACAGCTCATAGACTAAGTTTAATTTATTAGATTCTTTTTCATTAAGCAGATCCGTGATATCCCCACATATCCCAGTACAGATTTCCATTTATCATTTGCCTGCCATCAATAACTTTGCTTTCCTGGCAGTCCTATCTCACTGAAATTAAGCAGTTAACTCTCTTTCTAGATCTTTACTCTTGTATAGTTAACCATGAAGTTAATCAATTATTATGCCATTATAAGCTAACCTGTAGTTATTATTACCGAAGCAAATTGTTTATAGCTTAGACTTAAGTGCTTAAATCTTACCTTTGTTTGTAAGTTGTAGGTTAAAATACATTTGGATTTAGAAATCTTACAAATTTTCAGTGTAGATATCATGAGAAGAAATATTTAATGGTCTAGGAGACTGTAGTGCTTTTTGTGTCATATTCATTCTTAATTCTCTTAAGAAGTCATAATGCTGATAATTTTTTTTTCAGAATCAGAGGAACTACCGTTGTTATACAGATTTCTAAAGATTTCATTTTATATGGTAGAGTTTGTCATTTTTGTAGTAGTGATAAGACCTTGATCCCATAATGTTAGTAGTCGTAATCAATTCTTTTTTAACCTTGAAAATTATTTTAAGACTGTTCTTTTTCGACATACCCAGTAGATTGCTGTGTAGTGTGAAAAGAGCCTGGTGTTTTTGTTTTGCTTCTTTTTTTTTTTTTTTTTTTTTTTTGTCCCTTCCAGATTTATTAGTCCCTTGCAAGGAGAAGGTCTTCTTCAAGGCCTGTTTCCATCCTGTCTTATCCATATGACTGTTTCTAAACCCCTCAGTCCATTGCCTTACCATTCCATTTCTCGAGGTAAACTACTTTTTCCCATAAAAGGAACTCCTGACTATTGATCCCTTCCTGGTTCTTGGCTGCAGCCTTCCTTGGAAACTTGACTCTCTGATTGCCCTCTCTAGAGCGTAGGGATGGGCAAAAATCCTATCAGCGGAGGGACTGTGGGTGCTCTATTTCAGGTAGTTTCCCGTCTAGGTTCGCCAAGAGCTCATTTCTTTACCAGGCTACCTAGGAAGAAAGTGTACCTCTCTAAGGCTAGCCTCAATTTTTCTCAGAGTCAACACAATCAAAATACTAGAAGAATATTGAAATTTTAAATATACATGTGTCTGGTTCTAGAAGGAATTTAATAACTCACATTTGGTTTGCAGCTGTTCTGTAAATTTATAGTCTTAGATTCAAATATGCTAAGAGGATAACTAGGTGAATTTCAGATCCTCCTCTGGTCGTTATTTCATGTAGTGAAAGACTTGCCTTAGCATTGTTATGCAGTCTGCTGCTCCCTTGTCCTTTCAAAGTTACTACCTGAATGGCTCATACCTTCTAGCAGTTTTTATGTTAATTCCTCCTAAGCTGTTGGTTATGTGGAACTTCAAGAAAAACTCATGGGAACAATATTCCTCATGTTCTCCATATTTTTGTAGCAAGAATCTGTGCCTTTAATACTTGAAGGTCACTTTAGCTTTATTAAAATGTGTTCAGTGTAGGCCATTCTGGATAATTTTGTCCAGATAAATAAATAAACGTATACGTACACACATACATTCATACACACACATACTTTTATTTTAGGGTTTTTTGTTTGTTTTTGAGAGAGCGAGTAAGCGCGGGACAAGAGGGAGAGGAAGAGAGAGAATCTTGATCAGACTTCATGCAGAGCGCAGAGCCTGACATTGGGCTCAATCTCACGACCCTGAGATCATTACCTGAGCCAAAATCAAGTCAGACACTCAACTGATTGAGCCACCCAGACACCTCTATACTTTTTTTAGTTGCTTTGGTTTCCTTCAGGGACTCCTCTATTAAACATGTTGGACCATCTTGCTTAGATTACATATTAATCATTTTCTCTTGAAATCTTTTGATCTCATTTTTTTAATTATAAAATTTGTCTTGTGTTCCATGTTCTATTTCTATTTCTGTTAAGGTATTGCCCATTGTACTTTTTGTGATTTAGCCTTCATTCCTGAAATAAATTTTTCTTATGTTTCTAAGTCTTTCCTGACTTTGCTCACCTCTCTTTTTATACCTTCCTTGCCCTCAAACACATCACTTCTGATTTTTCTAATTATGAGATTTTTTGTTGCTTGTCATTTTCTATCATTTAAAAAAAAAAGATTTTTAGCTAGTTAATTAGTATAATTTTCAGCCTATATGGGTATGTCTCTCTTGCATGCTTTCATTATATATAGACCATCATTGATTCCTTGTGCTATTTTCCCTTGTGGTATGATTATGTGGGATTAGTTTGCTTCCCCCCCCCCCCCCCAATTTAAGTGAAATGATTTTTCCTGTACTTTTAAGAGGGAGATGTCATTCAGGATAGCTTTTCTAGCCTTAGAACTCTATTTTTCTCAATTATCTTTTTTTTTTAATAAAATGACTTAAAATCTCTTGCTTCTGTTATCACCTTCCTTAACTACCTTCCCCAACTTTATCTCAAGTTTCTCTTTGCTTTGCTTGTATTGTCCCTGTAATGTTCAGTTTAGATTGGACTCACAGTAATTTCTCTTTCGTGTTGGCCTCTGTATTGGAGGCAGCTTTTGTTACATTTGAGACTCGTCATTTAGTTCTAGTACTTCAGACTTTCTTCAGTTGGTGTCCTCCTGCACTCCTGTAGAACCCCCTCCCGATTTTGGCTACTGTTCTCAGATTGCATTTACCTTCTAGTGACTGGTGTTCTTTTGTTCTCAGGATCTTGGGAAGCCCACATATTTTCCTTCTGCTGCCTCTCAGACAGATGCTGAAAAACATGATGGTTAATTTCTGAATCTTTGTCCCTACTAACTTATATTTGGAGTTTTTGTGGGGCTATTTTGTGACAGTATTGTGTTGCAGATGCTATCCCTGAGTCTTTTGTTTGGCTAGTTTCATTGTTCTGTTGTCACAGGGAGCTTTAAAATCTTTTCTGCTATCAGCTTTTCCCTCCTTTTGGAATGTTTCGACATTAACTTTTATGTGAAGAACTGCCTTGGATACTGACTTACTGCTCTATGTAATGGACAGAAAATGCTACATATGTTAGCAACCTACCATAATGCTAAAATAAAAATAAGAGGTTCATATTATAAAATTAAAAGTTCCTGGACATATAGAGAGAGTGCTTCACCAGTCTTCACTATGACTTCACCAACGTTCTTTAAAGGAATATTATTTTGCCACCAGAAAAAAATGAAATAAAACATCATTAACATCTTATCTGCTATACATGTAACTTCTTTGGAGATGTTTTCCAAAGGTCAGAGCTCTATCTCCCTTTGTTACATATTCTTCCACTTCTTGTCACCAGGCTTTGTGATGATCTTAGGGAAGTTTTTTTAATAAGCCTTGATTCCAAAAGATACTCTCTTACGTTTCCTTTGAAAACAAGCTGAAGGCTTTTCTCCGAATGTCTTATTTCAACTTATGTGCCATTTGACACAAATTTGATTGAGTGAGCTATATCCCAGAGAGTTGTTCCTAAATGGCTGCATGACTACATTTTTTAAAAAATTGTTTTTCTTGACAGATCTCAGGTTACAGGCTGTGTCAGGCTTCATTTGGTCAGAAGCATGTTTGTTTCTCTTGTCAACTTCTTGATTGGTTCCTTTCCAGATTTCTGGAGGGCAGCCATATGGTCATTTCTGCATGTTCTCTAGATTGCCTCTGTGGCAGAATTCCAGGTCTGGTTGATTTGAGTTTCAGAATCTACCCACTCTAAGAGGGTTTCAATTTTTGCTCTTTAGTTTGATTTCAGATAACATGTTCAGATCTCGTGTCCTTCCTTTCTCTTATCTGAAGTTCATTTAATTTTGATGATTTTATTTTAGGTGGCCAGTGTATTTTCATATTCTTATATGTCAAGGAAGAAAGAATCATAAAGGCCATTAATAAAGTGCCTGGACTATACTGATTTTGGAAAACTGAATCTAGTAATAATTTTATTAGATAAGCAATATTAATGTTAGATTGGTTAGAGAAGTATACTAGTCTCCTTTAACAGTTTTAAATTATTTCTTATACAGTTAAAAAATTTTTAGCTAATTTATTTTAAAAATCATTCTCTGTAACTGTCAGGTAAGGAGAAAATTACTGATGTTAAAGAAAAAAATATGAGACTTGTTACAGAAGGGTAAAGCAAACTTCATTCAGGGAGACTATGATGATTGGAGTAGGGACCCTGCAATGGAGTTTTGGAGTCAGGGAGAGAGATTGGGCTCAAACTCTGAATACAACAAGGATTGGTGGGGATTTCTAGGCAAGAAGCGTGGTGAGTATTAGTGGATGAAAAATTACTATAGAGGAAGGAAACATTGGAGTAAGGAGGGATTCTGGCTAAACAGATCTCACAGGATTATCGTTAAAGGTAGACCAAGGTGATCAGCTATCATATGGGGAAGGGTAGAGGTTGAGGAACCTGATCAGATATCAAGGGTGATCAGAAATTGAGGATGGGGAATTCTTTCTAAAATTGGATAGTGCAGAGATAAACATGGAAGCCCAAAACTTAGGGCCTAGTTGAGAAGAGTTCAAAGGAGAATGACTAAAGTTTGGTCAAGGAGAAACTCTGACAGTGTAATAATTTAAAACTATAACTCTCAAGGAAGAGGTCTTATTACAGAAATACTGATGCAAACCTCTGATAACAGATATTTACCAAAATTATGGTTAACCTCAGTGAGCCAATAGGAGGAATATTTCCAGGCTGTATTTATTTATGGTTGATTGTGACCTCCACTAGATCAGGAACTATATCATTTCAAGTTGAAAAAGGCAATTTAATGCCTTCAGTCTTGGCTCAATTAATTTGTTATTTTGATTTCAGTGGTAAAGACTGAAGTTATAATATGAATGAGTTAAGTTTGACATCATGAAAAGCTCATTGATTTTCTGGTAAAGGTTGTTTAACTCGGGCGTAAATGTTTTAATCAAATTAATTATTAACATTTAACTTTACTTTGCTTATATATTCAATTTAATTTTGTTCTGGCACTTTCATTTTATAAGGGAACCTACTTAATATATTTTTTCAGACTTCCTCATATTTTTCAGGAAGTAGATTTTATTGTACTTTACTTTTATTTGCATGCAAAATACCCTGTTTGGGTGGGAAAGTCTCTGTCCAAAAGAAGCTTTATTGAACTTTGTTATTGCATCAGTCTGGTGCCTCTAAGCATTCTGCCTAGAGTGCTCTGTATTAAAATTTGAAGGTTTCTATGTCATGGCTGGCACTAAGTTTAGAAAATGACATTTTGAAGGAGATGATGAGTGTTTAAATTTATTAGATTCTAGGGGCGCCTGGGTGGCTCAGTTGGTTAAGCATCTTGATTTCAGCTCAGGTCATGATCTCAGAGTCATGAGATGGAGCCCTGGGCTCCATGCTGGGGATGGGGCCTGCTTGAGGTTATCTCACCTCTCTGCCTCTCCCTCAACCCAACACTCACACCCCCTCTATCTCTCTCTAAACAAAAACAAAAATAAAAAGCATTAGATTCTAGAAGTTTAGCTGCTAGGAGAAGATTTCAAAGAATTGGGTGATATATTTGCAGCAGGATATTTCCTTAGGTATGTGTACTCAAACTTTCAGTGTTTTAAATAGGAGTAAGTTATTTGCATAAAAGGATTTTCTTTTCTTTTTTTAAAATTTTATTTATTTATTTGACAGACAGAGATCACAAGTAGGCAGAGAGGCAGGCGAGGGGAGGGGGAAGCAGGCTTCCTGCTGTGCAGAGAGCCTGATGCTGGGCTCAATCCCAGGACCCCGGGATCATGACCTGAGCCGAAGGCAGAGGCTTTAACCCCTGGCTTTAACTGAGCCACTGAGGCCCTCCAAAGGATTTTATTTTCTAGCACCTAAAATTCCAAAGGATCTAGTACCAATCCTTCAGACATAGGTTCTTAAGCTTTAGGTAGCACTAAGAGTGACCTGAGATGCTTCCTAAAAATTCAGATCTCTTGATCCCACTACCAGAGAGTGTCACATGATTGATAAGAAATCAGGTACAGATACGAGCATATTTAACAAAAGTCTTTCACTTTGAGAAGCACTGCTTTAGGACTTCTGTGTTTCCCAACCCTTATGATGCATCTGAATCAGTCAGGTTTGGTTTAAAAAAAATATGTTGATACCTGGTTCCATCCTATAACTTCTTGATTAGGAAGAATCTCTGGGAGTGTGGGCTGGTAACTTGGATTTTGAACAAGCTGCCTGGTTCTCCTTACATAGAAAGCCACATAGGATCCCATCCTTGAGTTCCATCGCTTAGTCCACCGTTGAATCGTCTGAGGGTCTTGTGTCTTTTTATTCTAGGAACTTCCAATATCTCATTTCTAGATGAAACACTAAAAAGCTGCTTCTTTTACTTTTCAGACAGGCTCAAGTGTTAATGTTGTAGTGGCTAAAAAGCATTGCCAATTTTTTAAAGGATTTTTTAACATTGTTCTAATCAATACTAGGTAATTTAAGTCATATGCATACACACACACATGCATAATGGGACTTAATGACTGTTTTTGTTTTGAATGTTAACAAAGTTAAGTGATAAACGATTATTTTTACTAAGATAACTTAAATGATAAAAAGATTTTACACACTTCGGAAGCTTAAATTTAAGACAATATCATAGATGTATGTTTTGATACTGTTGGCTAACACTGTTAATGTGGCATTTTAAAAACTAGTTTTATGAGTTCTGAGATACAAACAGCTGGAAGATTTGAATTAGTACTTAGTTGTCTTAAGCATTCTGCTCCATTGAATGGTTTAAGATTCTTTTTTTTTTTTTTAAAGATTTTATTTATTTATTTGACAGAGAGAGAGATCACAAGTAGGCAGAGAGAGAGGAGGAAGCAGGCTCCCCGTGGAGCAGAGTGCCCGATGCGGGGCTCGATCCCGGGACCCTGAGATCATGACCTGAGCCGAAGGCAGCGGCTTAATCCACTGAGCCACCCAGGCGCCCCGAATGGTTTAAGATTCTTTACAATTGTAATCAATGATGGATATGGAATAAAGAAAGAAGCAGTTAATTCATGGTATTGTAATGGCTAAGTTTCATGGAATTATAGTTGTTACACAATGGTTGAAGAAGTAATAGCTTTTTCGAAAAGTTTTAAACAGTTATTTAAATGCTTTCTCTAAGTTTAGATGTGCTTTATGTAATAAGTATAAATGGAAAGCTTTGGCTAATAATCATTCATTGAGAGTTAAACACAGAGGATTGGTAATGCTTACGTAGATTGAATGTAGTATGAAAAAGTTGAGGTGTGTTAATAGCCCAAGAAAGAATATGAGCACTTTTTTTATTCTGCGTGGTGGTTTACATTCTGTGTGGCTACATTATGGCACTCAAAAATATTATATCATCTTTGCCACTTACGTTAGTTCCAAGGATGTGGTGGCTTGTTTCATAGCTAAAGTTCTTTAAGTTTCCAATATTCAATAACTTTTTTTTTAACTTGTGGAAGTTTTAGTTTGTTTTCCACTGTAGATTAGTTTCCTAAGGCATAAGATTTCCAAACTCACTAACCAGAAAATCTTCAGGCATTACCACTGAAGTAAAAATTGTTGGGAAAAGATAAATTAATTTAATATCGTGTTACACTGCTTCGGCAGGTTTTACCTGTTTTGAACAATGCTTAATTTGCTATTCAAATTCAGGGTTACCTAATACAGAGTTTCTTGCCTTTAAACCTTTTTTTTTTTTTTTTTAAATTATTACATTAAAGTTGAATTTCCATTTGGTTGTTAGAGAGCAAGAATTATTTTGTACAGTCCTCCATAGGTACCTCGAGGAGGCCCAGGCCTACAAACTGCTGCTGCCCTGTGGCTTTCTATTCAGGGTGGCGAAGAGGGACAGGAAAGGGCATCCTTTAGATGGATGTAATGAGGAAGACTTTTTACATATTGTGGCTATCAACAGTCGTTTTTTGGTTCTATTAAAAGGATGATAATACTGGAAATGGATGTGATTTTTTTTCCTATCTTTTTTTTTTTTAATGCTGAAGTTATTCTGTATTTTATCCTCAAATATTTAAGTAAGGGTATTAGCAACAGAACTGGTAGGTAGCATGGCAAAGACTCTTACTACTCCTTTGGTGTAGTTGGAGAGCATCATTCTTGCTGTCTGCTGAATAATTTATTTTTTTGCCTTGTTTGCCTTCTTATCCTTCATTGGTGTATGTTTGCCATACATACATTGCTTTATATTATAATTCAATTATATGTATCATATCTCCCCAACCAGTATATAAACTCCTTGAAGAGAGTCTGAAACTTATTTTCTAATTTCCCTTGGTACATGTAACTGTACTTTCTATATGGTAGATGTTTAGCAAGTTTTCTTTAGTAATAATGATACCTGTTTTCACCACTCATGAAGGTACTGTTTTCCTGATGCCTCTTTAAGTAATAATAATAAGTATTTATTTGATTTTCTTTCATACTTTATGTAAGTATAATTGAATCTTTATTTTAGCAATTTTATTAGGTTATTCAAGCTCTTATAAACTGATTCAAGATGGGATTGGGAGGGAGACAAACCATAAATGACTCTTAATCTCACAAAACAAACTGGGGGTTCCTGGGGGGAGGTGGGATTGGGAGAGGGGGAGCGGGCTATGGACATTGGGGAGGGGAGGCGAACCATAAGAGACTATGGACTCTGAAAAACAACCTGAGGGTTTTGAAGGGTCAGGGGTGGGAGGTTGGGGCAACCTGAGGGTTTTGAAGGGTCAAGGGTGGGAGGTTGGGGGAACAGGTGGTGGGTAATGGGGAGGGCATGTTTTGCATGGAGCACTGGGTGTTGTGCAAAAAGAATGAATACTGTTACGCTGAAAAAATAAATAAAATGGAAAAAAAAAATAAACTGATTCAAAAATTGTTTCTAGTAATGCTTGTTTCTAGCTCATAAGATGTCCTCTTGTTTGATCTAACTTGAATTGAGTTAATTTTGTAATAATTAGAAAAATATTGTGATTACCCAATTCAAAAATAAATACATATTCTAATAACAACTGTAATGATGAAATAAACAATTTATTGTGTTGAATATATAAGTAATGTAAAACCAGGGTTGATTTTCCTTAGTGCAGTACATTGTAAAACCTGAATTGGTAGGAGATACTATAAATGAATAAGTAAAAATTTGTGAGAGTCAGGGCTTAGAAATAAGGGAGTTAAAGACTAACTCATTGCAATGGAAGTTTGGATAATAACAGATCATCTTGTCAAAATAGAATTGCACTGTTTATGATAAACCTTTTGTTAAATCTAAGACTTAGTGATATTTGATAGATGGGGTTATTATGACTAATCATATCTTAGAAGAAACCATCCTCGCCAATTTTCAAGCCTGTTCTGAATTTTTACACTTCAGATAATTTAGAAATTAATAATACCCTGTCTTTGACATTTTCCTGGTTGTGAGCAGTGGTGAGAATCTTTATTTTATTTTTATTTTTAAAAATATTTTATTTATTTACTTGACAGAGATCACAAGTAGGCAGAGAGGCAGGCAGAGAGAGAGGAGGAAGCAGGCTCTCTGCAGAGCAGAGAGCCCAATGTGGGGCTCGATCCCGGGACCCCAGGATCCTGACCTGAGCCAAAGGCAGAGGCTTTAACCCACTGAGCCACCCAGGTGCCCTGAAAATCTTTATTTTAAAGAATATGTTTGAAATAGGAACTTTCAAGAATATTTGCTTCATATACTTCAATTTCTTGATAAAAATGATGACGGGTAGAGTGAATTTTCTAACAAGATAAGGATATTGTGTTGCCCTAACTTATTTTTTCTTTTCAAGGGAGGCCTTTTTATTTGTTTGTTTTGGTGTTGGTAATACCTGGTGCTTATTTACACATTCTTAATACAATTAAGCAGTAGGGTAATATCGTGAAACTAGGCAGAGCTAAGTGGCCAATCTGTGCATTGAGTCTAACACTCAGTTTCAGGTCCATTAAAGTGAGTGGGGGCATCTGTTGAGATACAGGGAGAAAAATTCATAATTTCTATTTTTTTATACATGTATATTTTAATTTTGCATTCCATATAATATGTGTTTGTTTTGTCTGTTTTATAATATTTAGCATATTAGTAATATAGTACATACCACATTTATAAATAAATAGCCTATTTACCAATAGGAGTACTTAGTCAAAATGGTTTGAAGACCACAGTTCTGACAAAGCAGGTAATCACAGGATACTAAGAGGAGAATATGTGATCATTTGAGAGTGATGGGCAAAGGTCCAGTGATAAAATAAATAGTAGGAGTTACTAAATACAAATTAAAATATATAGATCAAGGGGCCTATTTATATAGAGTCTTTGTTATAAAACATAAAAATGGCCCCTATAGTTTGTTTTCCAAGTTAGGAGGAGTTTTAATAGCTGTAAGTTGAGTACATACAACACTTTAATAGTTTGGAGCAATTTAAGTTGAGGCACAGGTTTTTCACATGTAATGGTTCTTTTCCTGGTTATAGCTGACCTTTATGTAGGACTTTTTTTTATTTTGTAGTGTACTGCTATAAATGTTGGCTCTTTTTTAAGGGATAATATGTTTTTGTCTTTTGTGTCCTGCTGGTAGAGGGAATATAAAGTAACTTCTAAAACTTTTAAACAAATTATTGTAAATTAGATTATGAGAGACATGTTTTCCGGAGTTACTAATATTTGTGGGTATTGCTTTTATAGCTAGGAAAAAAATTCTTGAATGAATTAATAGAAATAACTTCTACTATTAAAAACAGTTTACATAATATTAGTTTTGACAAGAAGAGAGAAGGAAAAAAACAGTGAAATACAGGACACACAGCAAGGAAGCATCACAAATAGTAAGAAAAATGTTACATGACAAGTTAAACTTTTTATAGCAATAACCTAAGTGGGGTAAATTTACTTTTACAAGAAGGCATACTATAGAGTTTTTTGTTTTGTTTTGTTTTGTTTTTCAAAAAACCTAGTTTATATACTGTATACAAGAGACACGCATAAAAGAATGATTGAAGGAAATGGAAAATTAAAGAATAGGGGTCCAGGCAAATTATTATAGAGAGCAAAAGGGGGTCATAATGTTTCATTTAAAAGAGCTTTAAAAAGTGATAACTGGAACAGATTATAATGGTGAAGTATGCAAACCATGATGATGACATCATGGATCAGTATGTATTAAATTACACAGAACTCAAATATAAATGATAAAAAATTGCAAGAAAGAGGGACATGTGGGTGGCTTAGTTGTTTGAGCATCTGGCTCTTAATTTTGCCTCAGATCATGATCTCAGGGTCCTGGGATCAAGTCCTCTGTCAGGCTCCATGCTCAGCACGGAATCTGCTTGTCTCTCTCCGTCTGCTCCTGCCCCCATGCTCGTGTGCTCTCTCTCTCCAATAAATAAATAAATTGCAGGAAAGAAAGAGAATTATTAGTTCTCAATAGTAGTTTAGAAATTTGAGAGTTCTCTTCTAAATCTGTGACAGATCCACTGGTAATTGTATTATCCCTATATTCTATATTTTTATTTCAGTTGATGTACAAGACAAAGAGCTATATATTCTGAAAACAGAAAATATATCTTCTTCATGACTCAGAGTGTTTATAAAAATCGAAAGAAAGTTCAGGTAATTGCAACGAGTAGGTAGAAATAGGTCATCCTAGGTTCTCTGCCCACGGTGAAATGAAATTAGGGTGCTGCCTTTTGTTGTCTGATAAAAAAAAAAAAAACTACTTATGTATTCTGGTTTCAGGAAGATAGTTAAAGAACAGTGTTCAGTAACAAATGTCTCTTGACTGTAATGTGCAAGGCATTTTAGTTCAATGTGAGATATAGTCCTGAATAAGATTTTGAGCCTTGAAGCTTGTAATTCAAGGGGTTTTATTATAGAAAGCACATCGGTGGTAAATTACTGGGGATGTATATATGAAAACCTCTATAATTTCTTTGTAAAGAAACTGTAGAGTTTGTTATGATCATTTTAATTTTCAGCAGAAGTACTTAGAGTTACCCAAATGGAGAGAAGTAGGCGGTTGTGGTAGATGGATTGAATGGTATAGAATGTCTGGAGACCTTGCTTCCTTTTTACCTCTGTCTTCTGTTAGCAGTTCTCTTTCATTAGACAATTCGGTTTTATCCCTCTGGGCTTCAGATTCTTCATACGTAAATGATGAAATTGAATTCAAATATAGAGTTCTTTATACATGTTATTTTTGTGTAGCTGCGAATAGATTGATCACATAAGTATTGAGCATTGACTCCTTTTCCGTATGCAGAGGCTAAACGTATGTTCTTGTTGGGGAGAAAGACAAACTTATGGTTGCATGCAAGCAGAGGTAGAGATGGAAAAAGAAAACACTGGGAAAAGTTTCACAGAGGTGGTGTGACACCGAAACTGTTCACTTTGTCAAGTGAACAAAAAAAGGAGAGTGTTCTAGGCTCAGTAAATAATAGAATGTGTAGAGGCAGAGAAGGGAGTGTTTTACACATTTGGGAAACTGCAGTTAGTTCATTTGGCACTTTGTAGTTAGCGTGGATTTATAGAGGAGTAGCAAGACATTAAACACGGAGGTCTGTGGGAGCCAAATTGTAAAAAATGCAGGCTTTACATTAAAGGCAATGATTAACCACAGAAATGTTTTTTTAAGTGGTGTTGGGAGGTAACCCTGTAAGATTTAACTGAGATGGATGCAGGGATAGCAGTTAGGAAACTGACAGTCCAGGTGAGACATGAGAGAGCCTTAATTAAGTAATGGCAGTGACAAAGATGGGTAGGTTTTAGAATAGGTCTCTACAATGGGTGGGCTTCACAGCATCTGTGACAGCCCAGGAAGGATATGCAAGATTTAACATGTAAACGTATTTTCCTTCAGAGAGGGTCTACACATTTCATCAGGTCATAGAAGGGGCTTTTAGGGTAAATACATATTCTGGGGATTGACAGGGTGACATTAGCTATAAGCTATGAAGTTTAAATCATTTTAAATTTTATGTAATTTGTCAGTGACTAATGTAATTTTTTTTCACTTTTTATAGTGGACAGGCCAAAATCTCAGCAAGTTCGAACCTCTAGTACAATAAGGCGAACCTCTTCTTTGGATACGATAACAGGACCTTATCTCACAGGACAGTGGCCACGGGATCCTCATGTTCATTATCCTTCATGCATGAAAGATAAAGCTACTCAGGTAAAATAAGCAAATCAAAACCAGTTTTATTACCCTGCAGTTCTTCTGTTTTGATCACATTAAAGAAAATGTAATTTCATTAAATTTTTCCAAATTTGAAATATATTCAACCAAAAAAGGAAGCCATTTCTTTTTTAAACTTTGTTTTTTGTCATTTGGGTTTTAAAATTATTTAAAATTTAATACATAGCACAGAAGTCTATCTTACATGGTTTTGGAGACCTAGTTTTAAGAATTGCTTAACAGAAATTAATATAATAACTAGTATCTATATGAGAAAATTATAAATAAGTTTTGGAGAAAAGTTTGCACTGTTCTTGGATATAATGTGTAAAATATTAACACATGGCTTGTCACACTTTTTCTACATGTCGAAGGTTCCCCAACCTTTTTGATTTTAGAAGTGTTTCCTTCCAAGTCAGGAAAAATCTGAAAACATCTTAATTTATGATTTCTGAGTTCTTGACCATATCTTCATAATAGTAGTCAATCAGCATTGTGAAGAATACGAAAAATGTAAGAGATGGTTATTGGTGTTAAAGAACTTGGAGCATAGTTAGGAACATAGATGCAAATTTCTGAAAATCAGTAATAGAAGATAGTATATAATTAGATGTTTGATGAATAAAACACTTCAATGTGAGAGAATCAAAAGGAATGAGAAGATTTGGGGCTTTGTGGATTAGGGAAATGGAAGGATTAGAGCTTCCTGTCTGAAGAAAAAAGGGAGAAAATTTCGGACATGACTTATGAGAATCTTTGCAATTTTTGTAATTTTCTCAGCAAGTTGAAACCATGAAATTAGCTTCTTTATCATTCCTCATATCAATTTTGTCTTTGTAATATTTTATACTTCTCCCCTACGCCCCTGGTCTTTTGCTTTTCGTTCTTCATTTTGTGAGGAAAAGGATCAGTTGATATGGTATGCAGTGGGATTCTCCGATAGAAATAACTAGCAAAACTTAGACATAGGCCTGGACACTTAGAAATGGATGCAGATAATTTAGGACCACCTTTCTGGAGTAGTTGGGTTCACACGTGTGGTAAGTGTAGACATGGAACATGAAGAAAGGTCAAGAGACCAAGGACTTAGTGTTTGGAAATGCATAGAGGGAAAGAGAAAACTAATTAATATATTCATCTGGAAGCAACAGGAAGAGGAGGGAGGGGGTTAACATTTACTGACCATGGATCATGTGCTGTGTGTTTTATATCCTGAGTTTCATTTAATTCTCATAAGAACGTTACAAGATGACACAGATGGGGAAACTGAAACTCAGGGAGGATAAGTGACTTACTCAGGATCATAAAGCTATAAAGTGTTGGAGCCAGGTTTCTGACACAAGTTAGTTTGTCAGTCATTCTGAGCTTCAGTTTTATGGTGTTTTTAGGATAAATGGAATGCTTTGCGTGCATGTATCACTTAGTAGAGTGACTGGCACTGTACTTCAAAATAAAATCTCTTTTTATTTTTTTTATTTTTTATTATTTTTTAAAGATTTTATTTATTCATTCGATAGCGATCACAAGTAGGCAGAGAAGCAGGTAGAGAGAGGGAGGAGGAAGCAGGCTCCCTGCCGAGCAGAGAACCGGTGTGGGACTCGATCCCAGGACCCTGGGATCATGACCTGAGCCGAAGGCAGAGGCTTTAACCCACTGAGCCACCCAGGCACCCCAAATCTCTTTTTAGATTTGGAAAAAATCCTACTTTTATTGAACATGTACTTTATGCAGACACCATTCAGAAAGAGAGGAGCCAGAAATAGAGCAAAACCTAAGAGAACCGATAGTCTAGCCTTAGAAGCAAGGGAAAGATGTTCTGAGGAAGAATTGGTCACACTGTCAGGTGCTAAAGAGAGATCATGGAGAAGAAGGGCTCAAGTTAGGAATTCGGGGCACATTATCTTGGAGAGTGTAATATTGATGATATGATGATGATATGATCTATGCTTCATTCATATTCCTTCAGCAAATGAGACCCAGGGAGTAAGTTCTTTCAGACCTTGGCTGCAAGGCTACTCTGTTTAGGCAAGGAATTCCTGGGTCTAGATTACCCAGGGCATAGACTGAGACAGAGGTGTGGGCTCATGGTGTGTATGTTCTTCTGGACCTATGATCTCTTTACCTATGGAAGGGGTGTGGCCAGAACAGTTGCCCCTAAAACTTGAAGTCCAGGGCAGAAGTCTGCATGGATCTCCATTTAGATACTTATTTGAGAAAAGAAATACTTATTATTTTTTATATATATATATATATATATATAAATATATAAGTGTGTGTGTGTATATATATATATATATATATATATATATATATAATACTTTAGATACTTATTTGAAAGGGAGGTAAAACATAAGCCTCATTTTACAGATGAGATACCGAGGCATGGAGAAGTTAAGTAATTTGTTGTTTATATCGCTACTAAATCAAGACATTCGAACCCAGATTTGGCTAATTCTAAAGCTTTTGCTTTTTCTCCAAATCCCCACTGCCTCTCAGAGTAACTACTAAAGCATATGACACTTAAGTGTAAGAAATGTTCTTGCCCCAAGCCTCTGTTGGTTTAATTAAAGATACAAGAGATGAACATATGAAAAAAAAAATTTTTTTTTATTGCCACATCCATTCTTCTTGGGCTAACTCTTGAGCTCTTAAGGAGGCAAGTAGAAGTTTTTGTTTATTTAGGGGAAGTCAGTGGAGGGAACGTGTATAGTCTGTTTACTACAGATATTAAATATCAAGGCTGTCTGGTTTTGATGGAGGGTGTCTCTAGTATTTTCTTCCTTTTATATTTCCATATTTCAACTACCGTAATTATTGAGGGTTAGGAATAAAATTCTTAATGTTTAATATGCTTACACATTGGGCCTTTTAGAAAGAAGTAGCATAGTGTTGTGAAAAATACCATGGACCTTGGAGATGGATTATGTGTTCAAATCAAGGCCCAGTATGAGAGAACCTACCTTCTGAGAGAACGGAAGTTTTTAATATCTTGATAGAGGTGTTTGTTATGTGGGTGAATGTATTTGTCAGAATGTATGCAAGTATACACTTTTGTATTTTACTATATAACTTAATTTTTAAAATATAGAGCAGTAAACAAATATTGAACTCTAAACAGATGTTTAGGGGTGAAGTGTACTGCTGTCTGCAGCTTGCCTTGAAATGAATCAAAAATAAGATCAATTGATGGACAGGTAGGTATATGTTGAGGCAAGTAAAGTAAAGTATTATGTATAGAATCTGTTGACATTATGAGTGCTCACTAAGGGGTTTTTTTCAGTAAAGTGGTGTGTTGGCCGTTTTTTAAATAATATATTGGGGAAATAATCATGGCCCACTAAATTAACTTTCATGTGGTCCAAACCTCACACCTTTTCTATAAATTGAAGTTAGCAATACCCAGTTTGCAGAATCATGCATTTATTCTAGAGGACTAAAAGAGAAACAGCTTCACACGTTTAAGGCCAGTGAAGACATGGATCATTGCCAGCTTATTAGAATAATCTGTATAGCTTAATAGAAATAAAAACTAAAAACCCATTTGTGTAATTTAATATTTCTCTAATACATTAGCCTTGCAGATACAACCTTTTTTTTTTTAAAGAAAAAATTATTGCCAACTCTTAAAATTGAACTTTATAGTTAAGGTTACAGTAATCAGACAGTAATATTTTCTCAGTTTTCACCATATAGTCTAAAGCTTCATCTCTGGATGGATTTGAAATTCTGAACATGAGCATGTTTTTAAATGAGAAAGTAATGCATATAGTTTTTATAAAGGGATCAAACAGTGAAAATAGCTTAGAGCAATAATAAAAGGTGTTTCTTCTGAATTCCTAGGTATAGTAGCAATGAGGGCTTTTCACAAACATATACATTCTCTCTTCATGTCACTTGGTTGGATTTTATTTCTCTGCCCACTTAAGTTTGGCCATGAAACTTACTGTGGGAAGAAGCTTTAAAGAGCTGGTGCACCAAAATAAGACAAATTATATGAAAATAGTATGAAAATCTCTGATGAATTTAGATGTAAAAAACCTCTAAAAATATTAGCGAACCTGAACCTAATTCAACACTACATTAAAAGGCTCATACACCATAATCAGTGAGATTTATTCCAGGGATACAAGGATGGTGTAACACCTGAAAATTATTCAGTGTGATATACCACATTAACAGAAGGATTAAAAGTATACAATTTTCTCAGTAGATGCAGAAAAAGCAGTGGACAGAATTCAACATTCATTTGTGATTAAAAGAGAATTTCAAGGGGCCCCTGGGTGGCTCAGTGGGTTAAAGCCTCTGCCTGGACCTTGGGATCGAGCCCCACATTGGGCAGTCTGCTCAGGGGGAGCCTGCTTCCCTTCCTCTCTCTCTTTGGCTGCCTCTCTGACTACTTGTGATCTCTGTCAAATAAATGAAATCTTAAAAAAAAAAAAAAAAAGAATTTCAAAATAATGATTATAGAGACAATGTACTTCAATACAATAAAGGCCGTCTATGCCAAGCCCATAGCTAACATCATACTCAATGGTGAAAAACTGAAAACTTCTTCTTTAACATCAGGAACAAAATAAGGATGCCTGCTCCACATACTCCACATAGTATTGGACATCTTAGCCAGAGCAGCTAGGCAAGAAAAGGAAATAAAATGCTTCCAATAGGAAAAGAAGTAGTAACACTGTCACTATTGCAGATAACATGATGTTATATATAGGAGACTCTGAAAACTCCAAAAGACTGGTAGAACTAATAAATGAATTCAATATGAAGTTGCAGAATACAGTATCAATATACAGAAATTTGTTGTTCCTTTATGCTAGTAATGTATCAGACATTTTAAGAAAATCCCATTTACAATTGCATCAAGGGAATAAAACAGGTAGAAAATAACCTAACATAATAAATTTTTTTTTAAAAAAGGAAATAATCTAACCAAGGAGGTGAAAGACCTGTACAGTGAACTATATAAGACATTGAGTAAAGAAATTGAAGAAGACACAGATAAATAGCTATTCCATGCTTATAGATTGGAAGAATTAATATTGTTAAAATGTTCATATTACCTAAAGCAGTCTACAGATTGAGTGCAATCCCTGTTGAAATTCCGGTGACATTTTTCACAGAAATAGAACAAACAATCCTAAAATTTATATTGAACCATGCAAGACCCTGAATAGCTAAAGCATCCTGAGAAAGAACAAGCTGGAGACATCACAATTCCTTACTTCAAACTATATTACAATGCTATTATAATCAAAACAGTGTGGTATTGGTGTAAAAACAGACACCTAGATCTGTGGAAGAGAACAGAGCCCAGAAATAAACCCGTGCATATATAATCAATTTACCACTAAGGAGGAAAGAATATACAATGCGGAAAGGACAAGGCCTCTCAGTAAATGATGTTGGAAAAACAGGACCACTATCATATATTACACACAAAAATTTAACTCAGACTAATGACTTAAATGTAAGACCTGAAACCATAAAAAAAATTCTAGAAGAAAACACAGCTTTTTGACATAGGTCTTAGTGACAGTTTTTTGAATTTGACTTTAAAAGTAAAGGCAATAAAGGCAAAAATAAACAAGTGGGACTACATCAGACTAAAAAGTTTCTGCATAGCAAAGGAAACCATAAACAAAATGAAAAGACATCCTACTGAACAGGAGAAAATATTTACAAATTATATCTAAAATAGCAAAGAACTCCTATAATTCAATGGCAAAGTAACAAACAATCCAGTTAAAAAATGGATAGAAGATCTGTATACACATTTTTCCAAAGAAGGCATTTAGACAACTAGAAGGAATATGAAAGGACACTCAGCATCACTAATGATAAGGAAAATACAATCAAAGCTACAATGAGATACCACCTCACACCTGTCAGACTGTTAGGAAAAAAATAAGAGATAACAAATACTGGCCAGGATGTGGAAAAAGGGAAATCCTTGTTCATTGTTGGTGGGAATATAAATTGGTGCAGCCACTATGGAAAACAGTATGGAGTTTCTTCAAAAAATTAAAAATAGAACTACCATATCATCCAGCAATTCTACTTCTGAATATTTATCCAAAGAAGACAAAACACTAAGCCAAAAACGTACATACACCCCCATGTTCTTTGGACGGTTATTTACAGTAGCCAAGATGTGGAAGCAATCTAAATGATTATCAACAGATAGATAGACAAAGAAGTTGTGCTGGTGGATACAATGGAATATTCAGCCATAAAAAAAGAATGAAAGCTTGTCATTTGCAGCAACATAAATGGACCTTGAGAGCATTATACTTCAGTGAAATAAATCAAAGACAAAGACAAATGTGATCAAATATGATCTCACATATATGTGGAATCTTAAAAAAAAGCTCACAGATACAAAGAACAGATTGATGGTTGCTGCGAGTTGGGGGACTGGGTGAAAATAAAATTATTTATAAAATAAATAATTTGTCTAGGGGGTGTCATGTACCCCATGGCAACTATAGTTACTAATCCTGTATTGCATATTTGAAAGTCGGTAAGAAAGAAAATCTTAAACGTTGTCATTACAAGAAAAAATTCCCATAACTGTGAGTGGAGATGGTGTTAGCTAGGATTATTGTGCTGATCCCTTCACAACATAGACAAATATTGAACCAAGTTTTACACCTGAAGCTAATATAATGCTATATGTCAGTTATATCTCAATAAACTTAAAGAACTGGTGCATTCACTCTGACAGGAATAGCATTAAGTATGTTCATTTTACTAATTGTTTTTCTTCTTAAATTGGAAGTGATTCGTTATGTGTGAAATGCCATTGCATCATTGAAGTGAATATGTTGTTCTGACTCATTATCTGTAAGATGGTGAATTTCTTTAATAGATTACTTAATAATTGGTCATGACTACATTTTGGAATAAATGCTATTTATGGAGTCTTTTTAAAAATATATAGTGGCAAATGAAGTGTTTGTTAATATTTATATTTGTTTCAGAATTCAGAAATGAGGTCTGAACTTTTTTCTTTTCCATAATGTAATCCTTAGATTAGTGTCATACTTGCTTCATAAAAAGATTTTGCAAGTTTCCTTTCTTTGTGCTTTGGCACAAATGGTGAAAATATCATCCCAATTATCTGTTATTTGAGTCTGAAAAGATTTTACCCATGAAGCTAACTAGACTAGTGTGTTTTCCGATTGTAACTCTTTAGTAAAGCCTCAATTTTTCCCATGGCTCTTGGTTTCTTTCTATTTTTTTTTTTTAAGATTTTATTTTTATTTGAAAGAGAGTGCTTACACATAGGGAGGAGGGGTAGAGGGAGAGGGAGAACGAGTTGTAAGCAGACTCCACAGTGAGCGCAGATCCCGAGAGAGCCCAACACGGGGCTCGATCTTAGGACCCTGATAACATGCCCAGAGTGGAAACCAAGACTTGGACATTTAACCAGTTCCACCACCCAGGCACCCCTTTGGCTTTTGGTTTCTTTTAGTTTCTGTTTCTTTTGTTCAGTATTTTCATTTGAATATAATCCATTTCATCTAGCTTTTCAAGTATTTTGCATAGTTTCACAAAATATTCTTAAATAATTATTTTAATTTCTTGTATTTCTTAGTTTTTTTTCACTTATAATATTGCATATGTATTTTGAGTGATTAAATTTATTAGGTTATATGGGTTTTTTTTTAATTAAGGTGTTGAAATTTGTTTTCCTATTTTTCATTTTCCTAGTTCATTGCTGTCTGACTTGGCTCTATCGTTGCCTTTCTTCTGCCTTCCTGGAGTGTATATATTTTTTCTCAATTCTAGAGATAAATGCTTAATTTTTGTATGTGTGGTATTTCTTGTTCAGTAATATATGTGTTTTATACCAAGACTTACTCTCTGAGCTCAGCTTTGGCTAGTATGTAATGTTTCCATTATTTGTATTTGCAAGATACTGTGTAGTTTCAGTTTTGATATGCTGTTTACTATATGAGACATTTTTGTTTTGTTTTTAATTTCTAAATGGTTAAAATTTCTGAGTAAGAATTTAATTTCTAGCTTTATTGTATTTAGAAAATAGAATTATATATCTGTGGAAACGTCAGTGAAATTTTCTTTGTGGCCTAATATAAGATCTCTTTTTTTTTTTAATGCTCTTTGGGTATTTGAAAACAAGGCATAGTCTTTACTTCTAGATACAGAATTTATTACATATTAATTCAGCCTTATTAGTTATGTTATTCAGTTTCTATATAGCCCCTTTATATCTGTTTGTTCCATCATAAGCTGGCAGTTATTGAACTAAAATTTCTGCTGATGTATGTTTCCAGTGATCATTGCTTTATATATCTTAATAATACAGATGTATAAAGATTTATGTCCATTATATCTTCCTTTTGGTTGGTATTATTTATTATTATAGATACTCTGTATCTTGATTCATATTTTTCCCCTGAATTTAACCTTTTTGTAATATAAATTAGTATTGAAAACTGTTTCATTTATTAATTTTTTCTTCCATTGGTCAAAAGCTCTGGTTCTGGAAGCAAACTGGTGTTGAATCTTGGCTCTAGCATTTTCCAGCTTTGTAATTCTGGGCAAATCCCTTTACCTCAGTGTCTCACTTTTCTCATTTGTTATTGGGATATTATTATACCTCATAGGGTTATCATAAGGGTTAAATTAAGTTAATTGTATTTGAAATGCTAGGAATAGGGACCAACACATTAAATGTCAATAAGTAATTGGTATTATTATTTATATTTGCCAGCAGAGAGAGTGGAAGATAGGTGAATGTTTGGCTAGTGGCCTTGGCACTGTAAATTCAGTTAGAAAGGGGAACTTCAAGAGGAAATTTGTTCCTCCTTTCTACCACCTCTTTCTCATGTTTTTTATTTCTTAGTTTGTTTTTGTCTTTTGTCTTTCTGTTCTAGTTAGTCTTGCTTATTGCTGGAAATAATTAGCTTTGCACCATTTATTTATTTATTTATCTATGTATCTGTTTATTTATTTGTTTTGGAATCCTCTGCCATATTTCCCTATTAGGGAAAAATGGTATGGTGAACATGGCAGTTTTTAAAAAATTTCTGATGAGCAAGTGATCTGAGAATAGCTTTTACTGTACGTAAATCTTTCCACTTTGATATCTAATCTACTCCCCTCATTTATTTTCCCTCCAAATTTGGTATCAGAGAAGACTTCACAATTTTTCTCATTTACAATCTTTCGTATTCTTTGAAGAATAAGAGATGGGATGGTTAGATCCTAAGTGAAATTCTACATATTTTGCTTTTATTTTCCAGATGATGTTTTTCTTTGGTATTTTATTTTTTAAAAATCAGTTTTCAAAATTGGAAGTAAGAAACATTTAAACATGCCCAAAACACAAAAAATAGCATTTTAATTTATTTTTCTTAATTTCATTAGGTTTGAATGTATGGAGTATTATGATCCTAACTCCATGCCAGCATCTTTCTCTAGAAATTTAGTTATCTGTTTATTTATTTTTTAAGATTTATTTTATTTTATTTATTTGAGAGAGCGAGAATGAAAGAGAGAGAGAGAGCATGAGAGGCCTCGGAGAGAGTCAGAGTGAGAAGCAAACTCCTGGCTGAGCAGGGAGCCTGATGTGGGACTTGATCCTGGGACTTCAGGATCATGACCTGAGCTAAAGGCAGTCACTTAACCGAATGAGCCACCTAGGTGCCACCAGAAATTTATTGATTGATTGACTGATTTATAGAGCTGGGGTGGTCAGAGGGAGAGGGAGAGAGAGAATCTTATGCAGGCTCCATGCCCATTGCAGAGCCCGATGGGGAGGGGGGCTCCATCTCACAACCTTGAACTGAAATCAGAGTCAGATGCTTAAATGACCAAGCCACCCAGGCACTCATTTTTATTTATTTTTAAGAATCAGATCTTGAGTAAGTACTTTGCATTTGGCTTTAGCCACAATCAATAAAGTTAGCAACTCTGAACTAAAATATATAAATTTTTTGCTATTGAAATTACATTTAAAATAATCTGTCCTTTTCCTCCCTCTGTGAAAGGAGCTTGGCTGGGGAGGAATTGAATCAAAGGAGTGGATGATATACCTCAAATAGTAATAGATATGAAAGAGAACTTTCAGTTTTACCACTCTGATCAAAAACTCATTTCCTGACCAGAAGCCATGCTTAATACAGTTGTTTGGGTTTCCTGTGTCCTCGTTAAACAAGTTTGTTTAAGAAGCAGCAGTTGATGGAACTCTTGGGGAGTGGGAGGCTTCTCTGGAAATGGAAACAAGTCTAAAGATTTGGCTGTTTTGGCCTCTGAGATTGTGTTCCAGGGACCTAAGTTATTTTTACTGGGCTGGTCCCTAACTGGCTGTTGAGTGAATGTATAAAGAGCCCTTCCTGTTGAAGATCACCTTTACTTTCTCTTTCAGCTATTAGCTAATTCAGAGACAGAGGATTGTATAATCCTAAGAGTTTTGACAGTCCACATGAAAGTAGTCATGTTCCTAACTTAGGGAGTAATATTTTTGGTTGCCAAAGGAGTATACTCAGCTGTATTGATGAAAAACTAAAACCCATGGCTAAAATATTTAATATTCATCATTTCAAACACTAATTCTAAAATTATCAGAAACTCAAAATACTACTTATTAATATTTTAAAAATATTTTATTTATTTATTTGACAGAGAGACAGCGAGCGAGGGAACACAAGCCCGGGGAGGGGCAAGGGAAGAGGGAGAAGCAGGCTCCCCGCTGAACAAGGAACCTAAGTATGCAGGGCTCCATCCCAGGACTCTGGATCATGACCCGAGTCAAAGGCAGACGCTCAATGACTGAGCCACTCAGGCGCCCCTCTACTTAATAATTTTTAATAGGTAGTAAATTCATTTCATTTAAAAGTAAAAGGTTTTTAGTGAAGAGCCTCCCCCGTACTCATATTATCCATCTACTTGGGTTTCTTCCCATTACCAGAAACATTTACCAGGTAACAGAATTAACCTTGTTTCCTTAGTCTCTTCCACCATACCTTTATCCCTAATTTAGCTGTAGGTAAAATTATGAAGTAGGTTGTATTTATTTGGAACAACCCTGTTACTCTATCATACTGACCTTTGTAGTCTGGTACCTTGGTTCTTGTCCTTTTATAGCTTCTAACCCGTCACTTTTCTGTCAAAAATCCTGTAATAGTAATAAATCATTAATATTTACTTAGAGAATGTTAGTGACATTAAGCTTTAAGAACTTAAGAATTAAGTCAATAGCTAAGGGCATAGTATGAGAAAGCAACATGCCTCTCAACTTATATAATAACTACTTTGTATAAATGAATAATTGGGATAGGATCTGGCACATTCCCAGGAAACATTAGTATGAACTGAGTGAATTAGTATAAACTGAGTGAGTTTTCATTGCTGTTGGAATTCTCATAGCTTTTAGGGAATAACACTGGTACCTATTGCAGTGAGGATTACATAAAATAATCCATGTTAAGCTTCTAGCACATATCTGGGACATGGTAGATATTGGTAAATGTTAGTTTGCTTTGTATTAGAATCTATAATATTTTACTGTCAGGAGGCTTAAATATAATGATAGTGAATTAAGTGACAGAGAAAGTCATTATTACTAATGTCAACAATTGATACGCAATTATGAGCATTAAGTCTGAATTGATAGGAGATGGCATAGGAATTATACAGATAGCTCCACTGCATGATAGGGGTCTGAAACAATAAATAGTTTCTGGTAGGTCGGGATTCACTCAGTCCTAAGTAGCTATTGTTGTCTACTGTTCAGTCTTACTAATAAGAAATGGCAGTTCAGATTGGTGTGTCCAGTTATGGGAATGTGGAGATAGATTGTTACGGAAACATCTTCTTTCCTCGTGACTTAGGTATCCTATTGATGATAGTCATGCAATCAGTTGAGCACTGTTAGTTTTTATGACTTTGGAATAGTGTGGAAATATTTTTGGATGATATCTCGTAGTCACTAATGTTGCTGATTTTCTGTCAGGCGTGAAAGATTTTTGTTTAAATATTAAAAGCTATCAAGAAACAACAAAGATAGTTTATCTCTTGGATAATTCAAATACTCCAATGTGATTGTTAAATATATTATTTAAAGTGTTAGTGTTATATTATTTTTTAAAAACTTTTGAAACCCAGCAACCAAGGTAAATTGTAATTTAAAAGATTGTAACACCAAAGAATTAATACATTCTAATGCTCTCTAAAAACTGAAAGTTAGATCTTCTCATTTGATTTTAAATCCCTTCCCAAGAGTAGTGATAGAACATGTCAGAAAGGGTATTATTGTTAGATACAAATACCAAGTAATAAATTGAAATATTGTTTATACTTTTAATTCCTCACATAACCATCCCCTTTTAGTTAAAGTGGAAACTTGTTACTTGTGGAGAGTCTATTAGTAACTCTGTTTCTATAGGAAGCCAGAGAATAGTATTTTCATTGTACACTTTATGTTATGTCTTTAATTTTTTTGTTAAATGTTCTCAACATGACTTGAGAAACCTAACTGGATAGATTATTAATGTACAGTCCCTCCTGGCCTCTTCTATTCTATTACTTGACTAGTGCCTCTATGCGATTTGAAACTTGACAAGAAAAGCGTGACAGAAAATATCAGTTATTTTTGAGAAAATGCAAATAATGCTTGAGACTTTTGGATTCAGCAATACATAGCTTTTCTTTTAATTGAAAAATGAGGCTGATTTATAATTGCCCCTTTGACTTAACTATTTTTGGAACCGTTTTATTGAGATATAATTTATATACCAAACAGTTCACCTATTAAAAGTATACAGTTCAGTGGTTCTTAATATATTAAAATTAGGGTTGTGCAACCATTGCCATAATCAATTTTAGAATATTTTCATCATTCTAAAAAGAAACCACTGTACTCATTAGCAGTCACTCACTGTTCTCCCTGAATCCTCTTTCTCTCAGCCATAGACACACACAAATCTACTTTCTGCCTCTGTAGATTTGTACATTCTGAACAGATAATATAAATGGACTCACACAATATGGGGCCTTTGGTATCTGCTTTCTTTTACTGAGTATAGTATTTCTAAGGTTCATCCATACTATACTATGTATCAGTATTTTATCCCTTTTTATTGCTAACTAATATTCCAGGGTATTTAATAAAATTTATTTCCACAGTAATGAGTTCATGTTCTGCTGTGAACATTTGTGTACACCTTTTTGTGTGGACATGTGTTTTTGTTTCTCTGGGAATTACTGGATATCATGTGTTAGCTCTGTTGTTTAACTTTTTCAGGAGAACGTTTTTATAGATATTTTTTCTCTTACATAATTAAAGTGTACCGTGAAAGTCATATCTGAACTGAATTGTAACTTCCTGTCAGTATTTTCATCAATAACTTTCCACTAATATTTCTGAGTATTTGACATTTCAATGACCTTCACTTTTCAGTTACTCTAAACAAACAGTATTCCTGCTTATCTGAAATCTCTAATTCTGTTCCCATTGCTGATGGTTGGTGATCTATGTTTAGACCCTTGGAATTTGGAGAAAACCCTAATCCCCTAGTCAGAAGAGACCAGTCTGCTAAACAATATTTAATGCAATGTATAGTGCCATTCTAACTTAGATATAATTTATGGGTAACCTGTCTTCCAAAATAGATTTGACATTTATATCAAAAGTTAGGAGGGCTTTCTCATTGTAGATATATAGCCATACTTAACAATCCTGTAGCAGAGCACTATTAATTTTTTTAAATGCTGTTTCTAATTTTGAAAACAGTAGTCACTGTAGAAAATTTAGAAAATACAAAAAAATCACAGAATAAGTTGCCTGTATTGCTAATATCCAGACATAGCTATTTTTTAACAATGTGATATATAGTATATAATTTTATATTTTGATTATTTACCCTTAAAAATCATTTTAAAAGTAGAATTCAGATGATATGACAGGTAGTGTTTTGTAATCTTTTTAATAAGTCATAGCATTTTCCCATGACACTGAATATTCCTAAGCGTGGTTTTAAGTCTTTTTTTTCCCTGATTTTTTTTCTCATTCAGCCAAAGAAAAAATTTATGGATTTACTATAGCATTATCTAGAATTCTTACTACTAGTTATAGTTTGAAATGTCTCTCTCTAGTCTTTTTCTCTTTGTGTGCATTTGCTTACTAAAGTGGGATTGTAGTCCATATAATATTTTATATTGTAAGAATGTGCCACAGTTTTTCATTTCTCTACTGATAGACATTTAATTTATTTCCAGTGCATCTCTGGGTGTACATCTCAGGTTAATTCTTGGAAATAGAATTACTATGAATATCGTGAAGGTTTTCGGCACATATTATATGATTGCTTTTTCTCAAATTAGCATTTCTTACAGAGTAAGGCAGATTATTTCATTTTATCATATGGAACACAGATGCAATGCTAGATTTCTGTGGTATTTCCTGTTTTCAGAAATTGCAACTCACCAACACCCTCCCTCCCCCCTCACCTTAAATTTAAGAAATACACCTTCTTAAGGCTTCTGAATAAGTTCCTTGGTACTAATCTGGAAAGTCACAAACCATTACTTCACAGATTATCATTCAGTTGTGTTTTGAGCATATTGAGGCCCAATTAAATTAGATAACAAATTTTATGCATTTTGCTTAAATACTCAGGCATGTTAACCCTTGCTAGGGACTACTGTTTAAGGTTCCTCAGTGATGAAAAATTTCTCCCTATCAATGTGACTTTCCACATTGCTCTAAATGATATTTCTACTAATGTATGTTAATTTCCAAACATATAATTATATGCAAATTGATATTATACTCTTAAATGGATATTAGCCTCTAAGAAAAATGAGTAGATATATGGTTAGTCTGGGACCTTGAGTGCAGAATCTATTTCTTACTCAATCTTTTAAAAAGATTTTATTTATTTATTTGACAGACAGAAGTCACAAGTAGGCAGAGAGGCAGGCAGAGAGAGTGGGGGAGGCAGGCTCCCTGCCGAGCAGAGAGCCCAATGCAGGGGCTTGATCCCAGGACCCTGGGATCATGCTGATCGGAGCCAAAGGCAGAAGCTTTAACCCACTGAGCCACCCAGGCGCCTCTATTTCTTATTCATTTTTATTTCTTTACTCTAATAGTGGTTTTCAGACTTTAGCTTGCATCACCATCATCCAGAGAGCTTGTTAGAACGTGAGTTGCTGAGCCTTATTTAGTAATTCTGGGATTGACCCTGAGAATTTGCATCTCTAACATGATCTCTGATGAGGCTGATGCTGCTCGTCCACACACCACACTACTGAAACTGGTCTAACCTAATGAGCACATAACTTGCTGTGTAGTTGAAGTGTGATAAAAATATTTGAGCATGTAAGTGCTGCTGTCACTGAATTTCTAAAGCTTTTCAGCTGAACTCTTTTCTTTTGTACATTATTTGTTAACAAGTGAAACAGCAATTTATATTTATACTTAGTTATAAAGCTATTTTTGTATACTGTTATCAGAAGAACAAAGGATAATAATAGTAGAATCATCATCTTTTTGCGCTTCTTTTAATGTTTCATCAGGATGGACTTCTCAAAATCTTTTAAGTTAAAAGTTTAAGCATTTTTTTATTAGTGGGGAAAAAAAGCAAATCTCTAAATGATATATTTATAAATAATGAAGGATTTATAATTGTCTATTTTAAAGTTTTTTATAACTTAAAAGCAGTCTACCATCATAATTATTAATTTAAATATCACTGATCATCATGTAATTTCATTTCATTTCTTGCCAGGTTGATCAGTACTTTAAGGATCATCTCTTTAGGGGTGCCTTGGCGGTTCAGTGGGTTAAAGCCTCTGCCTTCAGCTCGGGTCATGATCCTGGGATCCTTTGATGGAGCCCCTTGTCAGGCTCTCTGCTCAGCAGGGAGCCTGCTTCCTCGGAACTTTCTCTGCCTGCCTGCCTCTCTGCCTACTTGCAATCTCTGTCAAATGAATAAATAAAATCTTAAAAAAAAAAAAAAAGATCATCTCTTTAAGTACTGTAAAATAATTAGTAATCATATTTCTATTATAGATTATAAACTATATTAAATTCCAAGACCAAAGATTCATTGTACAAAAAATGGATTTTTTCAGTTTTATATCAGGGTTGCCTGGCTGGCTCAGTTGGTGGAGCATGCAACTCTTGACCTCGGATTGTGAATTCAAGCCCCACGTTGGGCATAAAGTTTACTTTAAAATAAAAAAAATTTTATCAAAAAATGAGTTTTAAATAAGATTCTAAGAATTTTTTTAAGTGATTAGTTTTTTTGGTTTTTGGGGGGATTTTAGAAGTGGCTTTGGGTTCTCATGCATATTGAAAAATTGTACTTTCTTGCTAAGAGTTAGTTTAATCTGTTTTGAAATTGATAAACCAGGAAAGCACATTTACTCTTGCTAGTTTTTGAAAAAAGATATAACAGAATTATCTAGTATTTACATCTGTTAAAGGACCATTATCCAAAATATACTAAGAACTCTTAAAGCTTAGCAGTTAAGAAAACAACCAACCTGATTAAAAAAATGGACCAATGTCCCTAACGGATACCTCACAAAGAAAGATGGCAAGCACGCATGTGAAAAGATGCTCTTCATCATTTGTCATGAGAGAAATACAAATGAAAACACACCTATTAGAATGGCCAGAAGTCAGGACAATGACAACTCAGAGAAGTAGGAACTTCCATTCATTGGTGGTGGGAATGCAATAACTGACAGCCACTTTGGAAGAGAGTTTCGTGGTTTCTTATAAAACTGAATATAACCTTTTCACACCATCCAGCATTCATGCTCCTCGGTATTTACCCAGAGGAGCTGAAAACTTCTGTCCGCACAAAAACCCATACACAGATGTTGTTAACAGTTTCATTCATAATTGCCAAACGTGGAAGCAGCCAAGATGTCCTTCGGTAGGTGAACGGATAGGTAATGTTGGTCACCCAGACAACAGTATATTGCTGAGCACTAAAAAGAAATGCACTATCAAGCTGTGAAAAGACATGGAAGATCTTAAATCTATGTTACTGAGTGAAAGAAGCCACTCTGAAAATGTGACCCTACCTACTGTATGATTCCAACTACATGGAGGAGCAAAAGTAAAGGAGAAAATAAAAAGATCAGTGGTTGCTAGGCATCAGGGATATGGGGAGGAATGAGTAAATAGAATACAGAGGATTTTTAGAGCAGTGAAAATAGCCAATCTGATACTATACTAGTGGGATATATGGCACATACACATTTGTCCACATCTATAGAATGTACACATCACCAAGAGTGAACCCTAGTGTAAACTGTGGACTCATGGTGACAGTGTTGGGTCAGTAGAGGTTCATCAGTTGTACCAAATGTACCACTCTAGTGAGAGATAGCTGTGCCTGTGGAGTGGAAATGGGATATATGGGAAATCTCTGTAACTTTTTCTCAGTTTTTCTGTGAACCTAAAACATCTCTTAAAAAATTAGCGTAATGAATGGGCGGTCCCATGCCAATAGAACTGTTTTCTGTGTATTTCACTTGTAGAAAAAGAGACCCCCATATAGGAAATGAAGAGGTAGTAGATGGACCCTGAGGGTTGAAGAGAAAGCTTCATGGGCTGGACTTTGGACAATTCTGAGAGGCAAAAACAGAAAATAGCCTTTTTCACCTATAGGTATCTTTATCATGTAGAGGGAATTATTTTTAGCCAACTACCTTTTTGTCACCAGTCTTAGAAATGGCTTTGGTTCTGCATTATTTAAGTGTACCAAAGGTTTACTTTCTCTTTGACAATTTAGGTGGAGGCAACTAGAAAGGAAGAATCCCCTAAGTGTGGTGAATGAAAAGCAAGCAATTATATATAGTACGAATCACTGAGGATTAGATTTCTTTCTAAGGTCCCTCTGGAAGATGTTGAAAGTCTACTTGTAAAATAAGTGTTGCAGGGTTATGTAAGTAAGAGAAAAAAAGTAAAGCAGGTTTTAAGAAAGTGTGTATTTGAATTTTTGAAATGCTAATTGCATTGTACGTGGAGTATAGAAAGGTATGAAATACGGTATTTCCCAAATTAATTCGACCATCAAACTCTTATATTCTTACCAACATCCAGGAGCAGGTTATAAGTAGCACAGTTCATAAAGTTCTACTCTAGATCAGTGGACAGTCTAGTTGGAAGGAATGCTTACCGATATGAAAGGAAAGATCTTTTGCTGCTTTGTGTTGTTTATGTGATTTAAATATTAAAACATTTCTCAAGTCTTCAGATTTAATAAATTATATACAAATTAGTTCGTCTTCTGTGACTTCACAAGCATGAATTTTACATAGATTTAATAAACCAAGGAGCTATCTTTTGGTTTTGCTTTGGCTGAAATAACTAGTTAAAAATCTGTGATTAAACATATAAAACACTGCTCTTCATAGAAGTTTCTGCAGCTATAGAATGTTTCACATTTGTGCTGTCTTGTATAGCAGCCAGTAGCCATGAGCCACATGTAGTTACTGAGCATTTGAAATGTGCTAGTGTGACTGAGGAGCTGAATTTTTAGTTTTATTTCATTTTCACTAATTTAAACTATTGGATGTGGCTAGTAGCTGTTATGTTAGACAATGTAGTCTGTAGAATGTATTTTGCAAACTAGAGCATTTTTCATACTACTTATTTTAAATTGATATGATTAAGATGAAATTACTTTTGGGGGAGTATTTTTTTAAGTTGATAGTGTGATGACTATAGTTAAACAATTTATATGCATGTAATTCTGCATCCACATGACTGAGAAATCTTCTAATAGTTTTACACTCTTAAAAAGCTGCCTGTTTTCCTAGCTAGATTTTAGGAGCATAACTGTTCCTTTGTAGTGAGTTTTTTATTTCTTTTGTGTAGCTAACACTGCACTCTGAAGTAATCAAATAGGTTTTCACATCAGGTTTTTATTTTAAGATTTTACTTATTTATTTGACAGAGAGACAGAGGGGGAGAGCACAAGTAAGTGAGCGCAGGCAGAGGGAGAGAGAAGCAGGCTTTTTCTGCTGAGCAGGGAGCCCAATGCAGGGCTCGATCCCAGAGCCCTGGAATCATGACCCGAGCCAAAGGCAGCCACTTAACCAACTGAGCCACCCAGGCACCCCTCACATTCAGTTTTAAGAAAAGAATGATAATATGAAGAAAAAAGGTCTTCTGTGAGAGAAGAGACCTCAGATGTAGTTGCATTTGCCATTGGCATATTAAGATAATTGTGAAAGTTTTGTGGCTGTTGATTTATCTCTAAGTTGGAGATATAGCTTATGTAAATGTCTTTTGAAATTTGAAAAAGTTAAGAGTTATACAGAATGAAAACAATTCCTGTTATAAATGTAATTATTAAGTAATTATGGAACATACCAGAAATTTCACTCATTTTCTGTGAACGTACTTTTGAGTTTTAAACATTGTGATCCTTAATCATTTGCTCTTTGACAAGAGTAATGGTTACACTTGACAGAAAAATATAAGTAATAAGGTATATAAATTCTCAAAAGTTTGACAAAGATAAGCTGTGATAGCTGAATAATTTTAGAATAGTTGATTATTAAAGATGTGACTACTTGGTAGAGGGGGTGCTAAATTTTTTCAGTGAAGTTTGACTTATTTAGGCCTGAACTTGGGAAATTTTAAGAACTTAGTTCTTTGCAGACAACTTATTTGATATAGTAATACCTCTTACCCTTGAACTTGTCAGCTGAATAAACTCTTTTGCTTCACCAAATAGCTTCGCTTTGGTATTTGAACTGGTTAACCAGTTTGTGTTTTTATTCAACTAGCATTTAATTGTTGGTTTTATTTTGTAATAGTATTACTTTTAAGGGGTGGTAATTATTTAAAAAGTTATTCACAAGCATTTTGAATTATATCAAGTGGAACTGATGGTTCTTCAGAAGAAACCATATAGCATCAACCTCAACATAAGGATTGATTTTTTTCAGGGCGCCTGGGTGGCTCAGCGGGTTGAGCCGCTGCCTTCGGCTCAGGTCATGATCTCAGGGTCCTGGGATCGAGTCCCGCATCGGGCTCTCTGCTCAGCAGGGAGCCTGCTTCCCTCTCTCTCTCTCTCTCTGCCCTGCCTGCCTCTCTATCTACTTGTGATCTCTCTCTGTCAAATAAATAAATAAAATCTTAAAAAAAAAAAAAAAAAAGGATTGATTTTTTTCAGTATGTAATAGTTGTTTTTTAAAGCTATATATATTTATTGTGCTAATCATTATCCTTTGGCTGTCTTTAGTGATTTTACTTTCTTTAATTTACATTACACTTTTCTCATATCTTAAGGATGATATTTTAAACAACTCCTAAATAGTCTTGCTATTTTAGTGTTTTATGTTACATTTGGGTATATGCAGTGTCTGTTACTGGTTGAATTATTGAACATGAAGTTTTAAGTAAAAACAATCCTCTTTTCTGACATGTAGCTCAAGTTCTTTTTTTAAAAAGATGTATTGCTTCTGATTATAGTAAGTTCATTTAGCTGACCATTTTTCTTTGTCATTTTTATAATTTTATATTTTCATTTAAAGATGCTGGATGTTTTTCAAAAAAGAATACGATTGCTAACACTCTTTCCTGAATATAGGAAGAACAGTACAATCAGCCCTTTCGCTAGCTAGATATTTGACATGTAGGTCATCTGTAATCCCACTGCTTCTGAGCTAGTTCTGTTAATCTCATTTCCATCTATTTTACTTAGTAGAAATGCCATTTTATATTTAGTTTGGCCGTTCTCTTTAAAAGCACCAATATGTGTATCTTCACAGTTCTCTTTGACTTGATAACTTTAAGTTATTAATGTTAAGGTCAAAAAACAAATGTTTTGAGTAACATTACTCAGAGATGTCAGAGATTGATCATATCTAATCAGAATATGACAGAATGCTTTAAATATTTCACGGGTCATGAAAATCTTAGCATTTAAGGGATTTTAGTGTTTAGTATAACCTCTTAACTGGTATGTGCTAAGATTTTGAAATATGTTTGAGTTGCTGTGAGATTAAAGAGTAGAGACAGAGTTCCTTATTTTATTATTTTTATTATTATTCTTTTAAATTAAAGACACCTAGCTGTTGGGCAGAAGAGGGAGCAGAAAAAAGGTCACATCAGCGTTCTGCATCATGGGGGAGTGCTGATCAACTAAAAGAGGTAAGTTTTTCTGTTTTCAGCCTATACCCTGTTTTAATCCTAGCAAATTATCTTACTGTTTCCGAATATAATGGTATTTTCTTTTTTGTGTGCTAACCTTACCTCTTTCAGAGTTTAAGGGTTGCTTTTCAGGTTGTTTTCAAGTCTGAGTTTACTGTATTTGTGCCCTTCATATTGTTTATAAAATATTTATTATGCAGCCATTCAACTTGACCCTTTTCAAAGTGAAGTCTGGTTGTATGTAGCAGCCTCTATATCTTGTTTCTTTTAGCCATCTTCTCTTCTTACTTAAGCTCTCTTGTTTTTGAAAAGTTTTTTTCTGCTTCTAATCGCTTTTTTGTAATATCCAACATGGTGTTGCCCTTTGAGACTCAGTAATGCAGTAGAATCCATGTTTTTTAGGAATAGTTTTTGACTCTTTCCTTTATTATCAAAACCTAAATTATGATAATCTTTATGTATACTTTGAACTATTTTCCATGATAGTGTTATTTTTTATCCATCTAAATTCTTATATAATTATTTTTATTAAATTACAGAGAATAGAGTTGAAAGGTCATCTATTTCATCTCCTGAATAAACGCTCCTTAAAAATGTGGTCGTCTAGTCGATTATCATTCTCAGGGAGAGAGGTTCATCACTTTGCAAAAGAACCAAATGAGTTCTATTGTTTTAGCTTAAGTCATTAATTTATTTTGTATATTGAACTCAAAATTATACCTCTAAGTTTGATTCTGCCTTTTGTATCAATATCAAGTAAGTCTGTTTTAAATATTTGAAAGGCTAGCAATATTTTTTTTTTTTTTTTTCAGGCTAAAGATTGACTTTTCTCTCAAATATTTTTCATATGTCATAGTTTCCATACCTTTTAGCATTACTTTCATATACTGTAGGTTATCAGTATTTCTCATATACTGTGGTGTCTGGACTGAATAGATATAATCGGTTAGCATGATTTCGCCTGTGACTACACTACATTTTTAGCAACTTCTTTATTTTATTGATGTAGGGAAATCCTCAGCTTTTCTATATACCCTGTACACAAGCACATATGCACAAAATGAGTTTTTTCCAGAAGCAATAAAAAAGAAGGGAGGGTGAATCTAATACGTCTGGTCTAAAATAGTTGCACATCTGTGCATAGAATATGAATAACAAAAAAGTGAACTTACAGTTTTATCTCAGAGGTAAATACAATCTCAAAGTTATAGCCAAGATTTGGCATAGTTAAATTTTGGACTGCAGCAACACATGATATACACTATTAAAAAAGGAATGTCTGAGGTGACTGAGTGAGATATTTGCTTACTTTCTCCACAAAGGAAACATAAAGCTAGACAAAACTGTCAAAACAGCTAATTCAGTGCTCTGGAAATCAACCAAACAAATGGAGACTTTATTCATGAAAAGCCCTGAACTCAAGGTATAAGACAACACAAATTTGTGGTGTTATCTGGTGCGACTCCTCATTCCTTCTACCTTATCCCCAGCTTTGTTGGTGTGGCATTTCAACCAAGATGGGGCAAGCCTTGAAAACTGGAATCTTTGTAGCCCTTGCTGGAGAGAGAGCACTTGATAGGAAGTGAAGTAGATTAAAATAGTAACCAGGAGGACTAGTGACTTCTCTAGTCTAAGGTTTGTTCCAGTTTGTGGCAAGTAACAGACTCATGAAGTAGCAGGATTTTATGGAGAGCTCTAGAAGATAAGATAGTCTTGGGGGATTGAAAAGCTCATGACATATCCCAGGTTGACTGGAGGCTAGAGATATGCACAGCAGAAAATGAATAAGCCACCCATGCATCACTGGTTAGTGGAAACTAGGAGATATGTTGAGAGGAGATTCAAGCAGGCCTAGTGATAAAATCTGGGGCCATCTTGTGAAAGGTTCAGACTTTGAATGCACTCTCCATTCTGCATACAAATCCCTTCCTAGGAGTGGAAGCCTTACTGGATTGAGATAATTGAATAAAATTTGTGATCAGTCTTTAGTCAAAAACTAAGGCGAACACTGGAGACCAGCTTGAAAGATCATAAAAAGAAAAATGGGGTCAGGGGGAATGGAGTAGAGACATCAGTGCAAGGGAAACAGACTTCTAGTTCATCAAGATGCTAAAACACAAACTGACAACCACCACCCTCAAGGAAAATTAAAATCAAGAGTTGCTATAACGTATTATTTAAAATGTCCAATATCTAATAAAAATAAATTTAGAGATATGCAAAGAAACAAGAAAGTACGACCTATACTTTAAAAAAAATCACTAGAAATTGTATCTAAGTGTCCCCATATGTTGGATTTAGCAGACAAAAACATTAAAGCAGCAATTGGAAGTATGTTTAAAAAAAAAAAAAAAACACAGAAAACCGTAGTTAAAGCAATAAAGTAAAGGGTGATAGTGACTCAACGAATAAGGAATTTCCACAAAGAGATAATTATTATAAAAAGAAACAAAAACTCCAGAGTTAAAAAATATAGTAACTAAGTTTACTCAATGGACTCAATAGCAGATTTGACATGGCAAAAAATAATGAGTGAATTTGAATATAGGTCAATATAATTTATACTCCTTGAAGAATAGAGAGAAAAAGATTGAAGAAAAGTCCACAGAGCCTCAAAGGCCTGTGAGAAAACCTTAAGTAGATACACATATACATAATGGGAGATCCGCGAGAGGAGTTAAAAAATATATGAAGTGATGACAGAAATCTTTCCAGATTTAATGTAAAACTATCTGTAAATTCAAGCTCCACAAACCCCAAGTTGGAAAACACAAAGAGGACCTACATAGACACATCATAGTTAAACTATTGAAAGCCAGAGTAAAAGAGAAAATCTTAAAAGCTGGAAGAACAAAAAATGACTTATTAACATATAGGGAACTGAACTAATAATTACCTTTAATGGCTGACTTCCCATCAGAAACAGTAGAGACCTTACAGCTTGACGTATTCAAAATGTAGAAAGAAAAAAAAAAAGTCAACCAAGTATTCAATATCCAGAAGAACTGGTCTTCAAATTAAAGGTGAATTATTTTCAGATAAACAAAGATTGTGAGAATTTCCTGCTGCTAGATGGTCTTATAATAAATACCAAAGGAAATTTTTCAGGCTGAAAGAAAATGACTCCAAATGTTAATTCAAATCTGTAAGAAGAACTTAAAGAGTATTGAGTATGATAAATGTTTGGGTAAATATGAAAGAGTCTGTAGATATATTTTTCTCACTTTCCACATTTAAAATACATGTATAATCATATAAAGCAATAATTATAATACTGTTATATTGGATTTATGACATATATACATGAAATGTATATATGGCAAAGTACAAAAGGGGGACAAAGAAATGGACAAGTACTAGAGTATAGTTTCTGTTCTATTGGAATTATTATTTTGAAGTAATGTGATAAATTAAGATGCAAATTATAATCCCTAGAACAGTTGTTAAGAAACTAACTCTGAAAAAATAGAAAGTAAAAAATATAGAGGAATTAAATGGTACACTATAAGTATTTATCACAAAAGAAAGCAATAAAGGAGGAACAGAGGATAGAAAAAGGTGTGACATAAATAGAAAATAATTAACAAAGTAGCAAAAGTAAATCCAACCATATATGAATTACATTAAATATGAATGGACTGAACATTCTACTTAAGAGGCAGAGACTGTCAAAACTGGAGAAAAACACAACACTCAGCTATATATTGTCTGTAAGAAGCACACCTAATGATAAGAAAGCTTAACTGACACAATAGACTTTAAGACAAGAAGTGTTACTGAAGACAGACATTTCATAATGATAAAAAGGTCAATACACCAGGAAGATATAATAATCATAAATTGTGTATACATCTAACAATGGCCCCCAAATTCATGAAGTGAAACTATGAAAGGAAAAATAAGGTTTCTACAGTAATAATTGGAGATTTCAATACCCCATTCTCAATACTTGATAGAGCAACTAACAAGACACAAAATAAGAAGATAGAAGATTTCAACATTATCAATCAACTTGACTTAATTGACATATATAGAAAATTCCACCTAGTGACTTCATTCTTTTCAAACATATGGGAAACCTTCTCTAGGTCATATAGATCATATGTTTGGCCATAAAACAAGTCTCAGTAGAGTGCAAAAGATGAAATCATGTAACAGAAATCTGACAAAGCTCCAAATAGTTGTCAATTAAAAATACAAGGGAAATTTTTAAATATTTAATGAATGAAAACAAAAAACTTAGAATTTGTGTGTGCAGATAAGGCAGTGCTTCATGGAAAATTTATACCTTTAAAAGCATATATAAGAAAAGAGAGAAAACTGTTAAATCAGTCCTAAGCTTCCAGCTTAAGAAACTGGAAAAATAAGATGAAACAAGACCAAAAGAAAGCAGAGGAAGGAATTAATAAAGCATACAGCAGAAACCAACAGAACAGAAAAATGTTAGAGAAGAATCAGTGAAACTAGAAGTTGGTTCTTTGAAAAGATCAACAAAGTTGACAAAACTTTAGCTAGATTGACCAAAAAAAAAGACATGTATTACCAAAATCAGCCATGAAAGGGGTGAAATTACTACCAACCTCACAGAATTTGAAAGTAGTATAAAGGAATATTATGATCAATTTTATGTTATCACTATAGAAACTAAAGTAAAATAGATGACTTCTTAGAAAGGCAAGTTATTAGAGACAAATTTTAAAAACTAATTTAAGAACAAATAGAAATAGACTTCTAATAAGTAAAGAAATGGATTAAGGATTAAAAATCTTCCCACAATGAAAATCCCAGGATCAAATTTGGTAAATTCTATCAAATATTCAAAGAAGTATTATTAATTCTTCACAAATGCTTTCAGAAAATAGGAAAGAAGGAAAACTTCCCACTTTACTTTGTCAGGCCAATTTAACTTCAAAGCCAGGACAAAGACATCTCAAGAAAATAAAATGGCAGATTAGTATCTCTCTTGAATGAAGAAGCAAAAAACCTTACCAGAATATTAGCAAACCAAAGCTAGCCACATATGAAAAGGATTATATACCTTGAGCAAGTTGGATTTGTTCCAGAAATGCAAGGGTGGTTTAAGATCCAAAATTCAATTAATGTAATACACTATCTTAATAAAATAAAGAACAGTACTATATAATCATCTCAGTAGAGGCAGAGAAAACATTTGCCAAACTCCTAACATCCATTCATGATAAAAATCTCTCAACAAACCAGGAAAGAAAAAAGAACTTTCTCTGCCTGATAAAGGGCATTTATGAAAAAAACAAAAACCTACAGATCACATCCTATTCTTTTTTTTTTTTTTAAAGATTTTATTTATTTATTTGACAGATCACAAGCAGACAGAGAGAGGGGGAAGCAGGCTCCCCACTGAGCAGAGAGCCCAACGCAGGGCTCAATCTCAGGACCCCAAGATCACGACCCGAGCTGAAGGCAGAGGCTTACCCACTGAGCCACCCCCGCACCCCTATTCTTTTTTTTTTTTTTTTTAAGCAGTCTCCGCACCCAACCTGGGGTTTCAACTCATTACTCTGAGATCAAGAGTTGCATGCTCTACTGACTGAGCCAGCCAAGTGCCCCATCATAATCATATTCATTCAGTTCAATGGTGAAAGCCAGAATGTTTTCTTCCTAAGATCAGGAACAAGGCAATGTCATCCACTGTCACCTTGTTACTACTTCTACTGGTATTACATAGGAGGTATTACATAGTACAGTCAGGCAAGAAAAATAAAGACATCCATATTGTGAAAGAAATGGTAAAACTTCTTAATACCCACCACCAGAGCACTGGGTGTGGTGTATAAACAATGAATCTTGGAACACTGAAAAAATAAATTAAAAAAAAACAAAAGATAAAACTACTCTTATTTACAGAAAACATGTAGAAACTATATTTAGACTGCTAGGAAATATGCAGATACACAGACAATACTAAAACTAATAAACGTGTTCTGCAAGATTGCAGGATACAAGATCAGCATACAGAAATCAGTTATATTTCTAGATCCTAGTTAGGAATAGTCCAAAAAAATAAGAAAACAATGTTTATAGTTGTGTCAAAAAGATGAAAATACTTGGGAATAAATTTAACAAAAGCAATGTAAGTTTTGTACACTAAAGACAACAAAACATTGCTGGAAAAAACTAAAAATTTAAATAAATGAAAGACTTTGTTCATGAATTGAAACACTCAATATTAAGATGGTAATTCTCCTCAAATTGATTCATTGAAATCCCTTTTAAAATGCCACATTTTTTGGTTTTGGTAGAAATTGACAAGCTAATCTTAAAATTTATGTGGAAATGCAAAGGACTTAGAGTGGTCAAAAGAATTTATTTTTGAAGATTGATTTATTTATTTTAAGGAAAGCATTGGGAGGGAGAGAGGGAGAGAAGCAGGCTCCCTGCAGAGTGCAAAGCCCAGATGCAGGGCTCAGTCTCATGAACCTGAGATCACAACCAGAGCCAAAATCAAGGGACAGATGCTCAACTGACTGAGCTACCCAGGCACCCCCAAAATATTTTTGAAAACAAATTTAGAGTATTTAAATCACACAATATCAGTATTTATTATAGATCTACATTCATAAATTCAGCAGAAGAAAGATACATGAATAAGTGGATCAGAATTGTGAATCCAGAAATAAACCTGTATATTTGTGCTAAGTTGATTTTTCACAAAGGTACTGACACAGTTCAGTAGGAAAGCACAGTGTTTCCAACAATTGGTGCTGGGATAATTATATTCTGTGTGTAAGGAAAAAACAAACAAAAAACAAGTCCTTGACTGTCACATTGAAAAAAACTAACTCAAAAGGAATCATCGTTCTAAATATAGGCTTTAAAACTATAAAACTTATAGAAGACCTTGTATTAATCAGCAAGGCATTTTTAGATTGCAACACCAAGAATAAAGCCATAAAACAAACAATAATAAATAATAACAAATTCATTAAATTGAACATTATACTTCAAAAGACACCACTAAGGGAATGAAACCACGAGAGACTGTGGACTCTGAGAAACAAACTGAGGGTTTTGGAGGAGAGGGGGTGAGGGGTTGGATGAGCCTGGTGGTGGGTATTATGGAAGACACGTATTGCATGGATCACTGGGTGTGGTGCATAGACAATGAATGTTGGAACACTGAAAAAAAAATTAAAAAAAAAAGACCAGGTTCAGACTGGAGGAAATACTAACAAATCCTATATCTGAAAGGGCTTATATCCAGAATATATAAAGAACTCATTAAGATCAATAATAGGAAGACAAGCCAACTTAAAAATGGATGAGACAATTGGATAGAAATATTTCATCAAAGATCTATGCATGGATGGCTGATGACCACATGAAAAAGTGTTCAACATCATTGGTCAATTGGCAAATGCAAATTTAAACCATAAAATACACCTACACACTCAATACAATGACTATAAAAGATCAACAGTGCCAAATATTGGCAAGGATAAAGAGAATCTGGAGTCCTCACGTGTTCTTGGGAACATAAAATGGTACAGCCACTTTGGAAAACAGTTGTCAGTTTCTTTTACAGTTAATCAGAAACTTAGCATATAACCCAGCAATTCAATTCCCTAGAAATCTATATAAGAAATGTGAGAACACCTGTCTAGATTGAGACAGATACACAAAATGTTTATAGCTGAGTCCACATATGCATGGATTGGTAAATGGAGAGACAAAATGTGGTGTATTCATGCAATAACATACTATTCAGCAACGAAAAAGTAAAAATACACTGAATATCAGCAATGCTACAGTATGAATGAATCTCAAATATGTCATACTAAGTCAAGAGTCAGCAAATTTTTTCTGTAAAAGACCAGATAGTAAACATTTTAGGGTTTGTGGACCATATACTCTCTTGCAACTGTTCGACTCTGCTGGTATAGTATGAAAGCAGCCATAGACCATATGGGATGTTCCATAAATTTTTTTTACAATAACACATGGCAGGCTGGATTTGTCCTTTAGATTATGACTTTCCAATCCCCGCTAAGTTTAAGAAGTGAGATGACTAAGACTACATATTATATTGGTCCATTTAATTTTGAAATGCCAGAAAAGGCAAATTTATAGGAGGGGGAGAAAGCCCACTTGTGGTTGCATGTGGCTAGGAGTGGGGCTGAAGGAATGCTGCAAACAGACTCAAGGCAAATTTGGGGGTGATGAAAAGTTATAAAAAGTTATAAAAGTACAATGTGATTATTGTCATACAACTCTACATAATGATTAAAACTTACTGAATTTTTACCCTTATAGTCAAGGGAATATCAATTATATCTCAGTGAAGATGAAAAAGAAAGGAATAGATTTAAAAGACTGGTGGGTTTTTTGTGGTATACCTTGAAGATACTAAGTGCCATGTGATATATAACTGAGGCTAGCAAACAATAAGAACACATTGGTAAAGACAAAAAGTGAAAAGAAGAATAGTTACAATAGATAACAGAATTGGAATTTGAGAAAATTATGAGAAGATAAAACTATTATTGAAAGCCTTATTTTTAAAAATTGCCTACTAAAATTGTGTTATTTAAAAAAATAACTTTTGACCTACTTCCTTGAAATAGGATCAAAGTCAAAAGTACCGCGTGTCCTCTCTTCCTGAGTCACATACATACTCTCCCCCCCCCACAATAATTTGAATCAGGGTTTCAGATTAAAATGTCAGTGAAAGCACCTGTATAATCTTCTCCACTTTGCTCCAAGTTTATGAGAATGTGATGTGAAAATTTTTCAAAGAAATAAGTAACTACGTTCTAGTTACATTTAAGACAAAACCCCTGCAGACCATGAGTAGACAGGAAACCCTTAGTAATGAGTGGCTATTGATGCTGTCTGGCTCACAGAAACCTGGGTCATGTGGGCCAGGGTTTTTAAGGCAAACTTAAGAGAGTATAGGTTGCTAGACATTTTAAGAATGCCAAATGCGTCTTGCAAATGGTAGGAGATTGGAACTGGGCTGTCTGCATAAAGCAGGGAAATGGGACCATGTTTCTAGGCCATAAAACTAGACCTGAAATAACTCCACCTGACACTGTTGTTGTTTTCCTGTGAGCCAAAGAGGCAGCTATGCAAAAATGGAAATGGTAACCATATGTTGTATGTGCATGTGGCATCTGGAATAGAGCTCTACCCATGTGGAACCAAAGCCCCATTCTTTCTAATTTAAGACCTGCTCCGGAGTTGTGCAACTCCAGAGGGATAGTCTGAGCCACCATGAAACAACATGGCAGGAAAGAGCTCACAAAGGATAAAACTTCCACATAAGGTGTGTTTGCAGGCAAGTATTTTAGGACATGTGTGGAAATCTGTTACCACAAGAGACAGCAGATACATCAAATGGGATCATTTACATGCAAAGAAATAGGAATAAGAACACAATCTCAAAAAAAGCATTTAAATGTAAAAATGCTTAAGAATTTCAAAGGAAAAAGTAATTGGCAATAAGCAAAGGAATAAGAAGAGGCAGAATGATAAAAGACTGATGACAAATCTTGTAAGTAACAAAAATTGATGAAATTGAAAATAACAAACTCTTTGGTAGATTAAATTCACATAACAGAAGACTGAATTAGTGAGTCAGAACTCTCAACTGAGACTTGTCAGTCTGGAAGAGCAAATCTTCTAGAATATAGAACAAAAAGATAAGGAGGTTGAAAACATGAAAGAGATGTTAAACATGGAAAACAGACCAAGTTAGGGGTTCCAGGAGGTAAGAATATTCTGTAAGCATCTTGGAAGAGAATTTTTTTTTTTTTTTAAGATTTTATTTATTTATTTGACAGAGAGAGATCACAAGTAGGCAGAGAGGCAGGCAGAGAGAGGAGGAAGCAGGCTCCCTGCGGAGCAGAGAGCCCGATGTGGGGCTCGATCCCAGGACCCTGAGATCATGACCTGAGCCGAAGGCAGCGGCTTAATCCACTGAGCCACCCAGGCGCCCCGAGAAATTTTTTTAAGGTTGAAAGTTTGCTATATTTGAAGAGCAATTGGAAAAGCCCACTAGTTTCAGAGGATAAATAGGACAAAGGAAAACTCCCTGCCTTAAGTGTAGTGTCATGGATTGTAGATGAAGGACACACACGCACACATTTCTTGCAGTAAGGAAAAAAAAGCAGGTTACCTACAGCAGAAATGGCAGATTATCAATACATTTATCAGAAATTATGATTGATACCGGTATACATGAAGTTGTGGGTTGTGTTCATGTTAAGGAAACTAAACCAAGGGAAGCATTTTCCTTTATAAAAATACTAATTTTCCTCCTCTGAGTTATGTTCCCTGGAGGGTTGTCAACCCAACTAAGCAAATATGCAAATGCACTTTTCCACTTGTTGGAAATGTGGCTCGTGCTTATAAAATACAATTTAAAGTTCATTTATAAAGCATAAGTAGAGTTTAAGGAGTCTGTAACTAAAGGGTAAGGGTTTAATTAACATGACTTTTTATGGTACTTCATTTGTATATGTTTAATAGAGTAAAAGAGAAGAAAGGGAAATCTTGAAAATAATGTCTTAGCATATATCATCAGCATTTGGTGGCACCGCATTTGTTCATGGAAGAACATCAGATAAGTAAGTCTGTATACCCAATAGTGTGTGAAGGATCTAGAATTTCAAAAGAAACAATAGGTACAATCTACTTTGTAAAGAACTTAATTACAGGGGCGCCTGGGTGGCTCAGTGGATTAAGCCGCTGCCTTCGGCTCAGGTCATGATCTCAGGGTCCTGAGATCGAGCCCTGCATCGGGCTCTCTGCTCTGCAGGGAGCCTGCTTCCTCCTCTCTCTCTGCCTGCCTCTCTGCCTACTTGTGACCTCTCTCTCTCTGTCAAATAAATAAATAAATAAATCTTTAAAAAAAAAATTTAAAAAAAAAAAAGAACTTAATTACACATTAGGAAAAACAACCAAGACCTTAAGGAATAATCACAAAGGACTTTATGTTAAATCCCAGTGTCCTTATTGAGTAAGAGAAGTTTGTCTCTTGCCCATGGTGCAAAACTAGAATCTGATCACTGTTACAACCCTATGGTCCCTTTGAGCGAGCATGCTTTCTAGTTTCTTAAAATAGTAGATTCCAGCTGCTTTTATGGTTCTAGCTACTCCCCCTGTCCTAGCTAGGGCCTTACTATGATTGGGGGACTTCCTCTCTGAAGTGATCAGGGAACCTCCCCTTCTGTTTCTTCTTCTTCTTCTTCTTCTTCTTCTTCTTCTTCTTCTTCTTCTTCTTCTTCTTCCTCTTCCTCTTCCTCTCCTTCTCCTCCTCCTCCTCCTCCTCCTCCTCCTCCTGCTCCTCCTCCTCCTCCTCTTCCTCCTCTTCTTCTTCCTCCTCCTCTTCCTCCTCTTCTTCCTCCTCTTCTTCTTCTTCCTCCTCCTCTTCCTCTTCTTTTTTTTTAAGATTTTATTTATTTATTTGACAGAGATCACAAGTAGGCAGAGAGGCAGGTGGGGTGAGAGTGCAGGGGAGAAGCAGGCTCCCTGCCAAGCAGAGAGCCTGATGTGGAACTCGATCCAGGACCCTGGGATCACAACCCGAGCCGAAGGCAGTGGCCTAACCGACTGAGCCACCCAGGTGCCCTCCCCTTCTGTTTCTTGCTTGCTTCTTTCCTCACTCTATAGCCGCTATTTCTGACTCCTCTGGAGTTAGAGCTTAGGGGAGAAAGGGGGAAGTAGGAGGAATAGAAATGTGACTTCTTGACTGGTTTATGTATAAGATGCCTTAACATCCCCTGGGCTTGACAGATTTTTAAAACTGACTTTCTTCGGTAGAGTGATTTCATGGAGTATCTGGAGATCCCTTGTTGCTATACATCTGTTCCCTACTGTTCTGTCTTTCTGGGTTTGTAATTCCCTTACTCTATCCTTAGCCTCTAGATTCATAGAAATAACATTCAGTTTCTCAGCTGCCGAGTCAGTTCACTGTTCAAGGCAGCCCTCTCATGTAGAACCAAAGACAACTCTGCACAGCTCTTCACTCAGATTTCCTAAATGGATCCTGGTAAACTCTCGTACATTTTTTCTTCTTTTCTCTTCTTCTTCTTTTTTTTTTTTTTTTTTTTTTTTTTTTTTTTTTTTTTTTGGTCTGGTTAATGTCTAGGAGTTTAGGCTGATTCTAATGCAAGAGTATATCTCTATCATCCTTGTTCAACATTTTCAGTATCTAGAGTAGAAGTCAGATACCCGTCCATCGTGTCCTCTTATCTGTAGGGAACATAAATCGAACTTTCCAAAGTTGTTTCATTGAAACTTCTTTCTAATCATTTAAGAAGTATTTCCTCTTAGGTCTTAGATTTTACTTTTTCCTACTTAAAGTGTAATAAATTAGCCTTTTACTCTTTCATGGATGCTGGCAGAAGGCATGAAATGCCTTGATTAGAGACAATGGACTTTGTTATTTCCAGCACAGCAAGTATCAAGACTATCAAGTTTGCCTTGTTTCCCCTGAATCAAGTCCCATAGGGTGATGGGGAGAGCCCAAATGGATTCAAACACATATAGTAGGTCACGTTACAGGAGAAAAATACAGAGCATGGGGGAATCTACTATTTTTATATTAAGCAGTTAGCAAACCTGCTCTTTTTCCCCGGGGGTAATAGTCCAAGAAAACATAAATAATACTGTTATATTGTTGTTTTGATTTTTTTTTTTTTAAACAGTCTCTCATTTTGATAGAAATTGAAAAAGGTGGGTTTGCCATTCTTAAGTCCTTCAGGGGAAATAAAGAAAAAGCATGGTTGCTTCATTATCTCACCAGTAAGCTTTTCTTTCATTAGTAGGATAGTTTTTCTTAGATGGAACCATCTGGAGCAGTAACTGAAATGACTAGGGATATTTCTCACATCTGATCAAACCATGATAAAAACATATTACTGATGTGGTCTTCCTTTTTTAAATAAGCAAAATAGAAGTGTCTGTATATATACCTTCTGCCCTTTTTGTTAATTTTTGGTATTAAAATTTTTTATCATAATATACCAGGGGGAAATAACTGCAACAATATTTTCTCTGGACCTAAATGACAACAGTCTGCAGAATTTTGAGTATCCCTGTGAACTCAAGGGAATTATGTGATAAACTCTTAAAAAATACAAATATTTATCCAGTAAAGTCTCTGTCTATACCCATACTAAATTGAATTAGAAAGATGTTTTAAAATCTTTTCAATATTTAAAATTTGCTCCAATAAGAATTTTTAAGGTCATACAAACTGCTTGTCAAAAAAACAGACACCGATCAGTAGGTTAGTATGTTAATGGCTTCATCAAATTTTTGTCCATCTTTATTTCAGTTTCACGTCTTGCAATATCTTCAGCATTAAGAAAGGAAGTTACTTTGCAAGTGGTTGAGATTATGAGCTAATACACAGTGACTGGTAATTACTTGCAGTTGAACATTAACATAGAATTACTTCCAGCCGCATTGGTAGGTAATAGAAAGAAGTTATAAATTAAAGGCTAGAGGACTGGGTCTGCCGCTTACTAGCTGTGTTACCTTACGTCAGTTACTTTATTTTTGAGAATGTGTCCTCATCTATAAAGTAAATATAATAATATGAGATCAAGCAGATTTATGAACTAAATGTTTTTTAAATGTTTGTCTGGTGTTATTTACATGCCTCTGTTGACAAATATGCTTTATTGGTGGCTGTAAATATAATTTTGTATTAAGACTTAACATGTATAAAAGTCCCAAAGCTAGCTGTCTCTGTGAGGATGAGTTTGTGTGTGGGAGTATCTCTGTTCCTGGGTTAGCAGGTGTGTGCGCGTCTGCACATGCAGACTAAGGCACGTCTGTGGGCATGCAAGGGTAGATGTGCACACAGGTGACCTGTGTTTGCTCTTTATGGATGTTTGTGCATGTATTGCCTGTGTTCATTTCATGGGGCTGAATGAATAACAATTAGTTTCTTAGGATTTGCCTATTGGCGCTTTAAAAAAAAACAGGAAAATAACTCAAATTATTCATATTTATAGAAAGATCATAAGAAGTTTTAGATTGTTATTTTTGATGTTAGATTAGGCACTATTGCATGTTAAATTTCTTTGAACACTGACAGGGATAAATTTGTTTTTAGACTGCAGAACCTTTGTTTTGAGACACTGATCTTTATAAACACTAAAGTTTGTCAAATATTCCTTTTGTTCATATAAAGGGGAATGACAGCTTGAAGTTCATGACTTTTAAAAATGTATGTACAGAAAAAATTCTGGGTTATTATCTTTTATAGTTGTTTCGGGGTTTTCTTTTTTGTTAGTTTAGCTGTTGTCACATTTTTCTAGAGTTTTGTTGTCTCCTGTAAGTTATTAACTTGTTTCTTTAGGCGGTACAGAATAATGGTTAGGAGAACAACTCTGGAATTCTACTTCCTAAGTTCAAATATTTGTTTCACCACTTAACTCTGTGACTTTCAGTAAGCCTTTTAACCTTCTGCCTCAGTTTTCCTTGCCTATAAAATGGGGATGATAACAGTACCTATTTCATATGCTTTTATTTAAAAATGAACAAGATAATTTACATAAAAATTTGCAGAAAAGTGGCATAGTGCCTCCTTCTTTATTTTAAAACTAGCTCTCTTCTCATTTTTTTCTTCTCCTCTCAAAGTCCCAGGACCCTGCTTCCTTTCCTACTGCTAGCTTTTAGTCGTTTTGACTTAAGATTTCTCATTTCCCTGACCTACTCTGGAGTAGAAGTCATTGTGAGAAATCTTTCTCTCCCTTTCAGTGTCTGAGGCGAAGGTACTCAACCAGTCTTTTGAGTCTGAGTTTTGTTTTATTTTGTTTTTAAACTTCAACAATAGTGGGGAAAACTAACAGGACAGAAAGAGCAAATGAATAGGGATGATGTTAATTAGGTTTACAAAAATTTACAATAAAATGTATTCCTAGTTCTCATATTTTAAGTGGGGCCAGTCTCGGATTTTTCTTCATCTAGTTTCACAAATGCTTTAGTCAGTTCTTTGTGTTTATGCTAATTCTTCTCTCTACACTTATTATTTCTTCTTTGTGACCCAGGGTCACTTATTCCCTGGCTTTTTTAAACTTTGGAGCTCATGTGCTTGAAATCCCTTTCATGTTTAAAGAGGTTCCTCTCTCCTTCCCTCTCAATATTTTTTTCGTTCAGCTTCACTGAGCTATAATTGACCTATAACTTTGTGTAGGTTTAAGGTATGGAGCGTACTGATTTGATAGATGGATATACTTACCACCATAAGCTTAGTTAACGCATCTGTCACCTCACATAATTACAGTTGTTTTGTGTGTAGTGAGAACTGTTAAGATCTATTCCCCTAGCAACTTTCAAATTGCTGTACAGTGTTGTTAACTATAGTCACCATGCTGTATGTTCTATTCTAGAACATATGCTAGTAACTGGCAGTTTGTACCCTTTGACCACTGTTGGCCATTTCCTATCCCCCATCCCATCTTTGGCGACCTGCTCTTTGTTTCTATGAATTTTTTTTTTGAGGTTCACATATAAGTGAGATCAAACTATATTTTCCATTGGCTGATTTATTTTACTTAGCAGAATACCCTCAAGGTCCATACTTAATTTTTTTTTCCCTAAGGTCACAGAGTAGCTAATGGAATATTTAGAAACACAAAGATAGATATATCTATAGTTTAACTTAAAAAATCGAGTCAGTAAAACTTAATGTTCCCTTTGTAAATGAGGTTGTGTGGGCATTTCAGCATAGTGACTGGGGTGGGTAGATGCCCTGAAGTGAGGACTTCTGTGCAACGTGATGGAATGTGGGCCTACGAGGCTGTCTCAGGCAGAGCTTCAGAGCTGTGGATGAGGTAGGATGGGTTGTGTATGTGTATGTCCCTTCCTCCCAGAGACAACTTTGTTGTCTACTTTCCACTGGTTCTAAAGTCAACTCTGCACTGGATTCAGATGGCTGTGGGCTCTTGAGCATCAAAGGAAAAAGAGAAGGGAAATTCTAGGCAAAACTATGGAAGATGAGAGCGTTGGCCATTGTTATGTAGGCCTGCTCCTCTTCCGAATGTGCTTGTAACCAGTGTTGTAACCAGCACTTTGTTCTGAAGCAAAAGAGGACTTAGGGTGTCTTGCTTTCATGTTACATAGTTCTTGACAAAATTTATAATCTGAGTATATATGATTAGAAAGATGGCCTCCCTTTTATCCTAATCTCTGCTGAATCGAAAACAGTGTAGCTATATAATATTTCAGAAATGAACAGTATTATGTGAAAACTGTAAGGTTGCATAGTTGAACTGGGTATTCCAGGCAAAGTAAGGTGCTTTTTGTTTTCAGCGTTTTGTTAAAGGCTGTTAAGAACACAAACTTTTCTGGCTTACTTTGATGTTTCTAGGCCTTAAAAAAATAGAGTGATTAGGATTGATCAGTTTTCAACTTATTTTAGTTTATTTTTGAAGATTATTTTTAAAAATGAAAAATTATAAATTGCCTTGATTAATCTCTAGGGATTATGGGCTCTTCTGTACAAGCTCTTGCCAGTTTTGAAACAACACTGAAACATCATTAGTATTCAGAAAACACTATTTTATACCTCTATCCTAATTAAATGACTTGTACAACTTGAAACCTGATTTATTTTTTATCACAGAAAATAATCTATCTTGATTTACAGTGATTACCTACTAATTTTGATTCCTGTTCTCATGAAAATTAGTGCTCTCCAGAAGAAAATTATGTCATGTCAACAGAGCAGGGAACACAAAGATTAACATAGATAATCTTATTTGTATATATTTGCAGCAACATTGTATGAGAGGTCCATTAGCTACAAAAGAGCTTTAAAAAACTGAAGGAATCTTAAAAAAAAAAAACACCTAAAAAACAGGAAAACAAGTGAAGGAATCTAAGGATCTTGATATAAAAGAAAGGACATAGGGCCACCGTTGGCTCAGGTCTTGATAAGCCACTGCGGTCGGCTCAGGTCCTAATCTGGCTTTCTGCCTCTGCCTAGCATTCTGCCTGCTTGTTCGTTCTCTCTCTCTCTCACAAATAAATAAATAAAATCTAGGAAAAAAAAAAAAAAGAAAGGGCATAAACCATTCCATTGTTTAGGTGCTTTATTTTCTTCCATGCTATTTGTCTTCTATTGGCCATATGTGAAAAATGATTTTTTTCTAGCAACCTGTATACTTTAACTCTTGAGCATTTGTAGGTTTTAGTAGCAACTGTCTATTTTGCTTCTTACTGCCATGGTTATCCAAGGTAAGTATTTAGCTAATATTAAAATACAGTGTACTTTTGCTTTAGGTCCTTGAGGAAATCAGTTTATTTTGCAGACTTTACTTTTTGTTTACACTTGGCCTAAGTAGGTAAATATAAAACTGGGCTCACTATAGGTATTCAAGGAATAACTGTTAGTTGATTAGTGTCATCTTTCCTAAAAAGAAAATAATGCCAATATTAAATAACCTCCCCAAATTCCTAATTATTCCCTTATAAAATGCCCAGGAATATTTTACTCCTGGTCTGGCTATTTAAAGCGGGTTATACATCATCTAAAATATATGAATTTTTTTGAGTTCCAGCCAGGTTGGTGTTTAGTATAAATTGTTTCTGTTTGAAATGTACCTTCTGGCAATACTTATGTTCCAGTTTTGAGCTTATATTTAATTTTGAAAAAAATTTATTCTGCCACAATAAATTCTAAGGAAGATGTCCTACAGTGCTGTGGAGGCATGATAGAATGAATCCTTTGTCTGCTAAATGTTGCCATCGTAGGCTATACACAGTTGGAGATGGGTCTGGTGGTTGCATTTCTGTAACCTCAAACACTCTGGACCAAGGACCCCCAAGTGCTGATGCATAGGGAGATGCATATACAGAACCACAAAAATCGGTCTGGGACAGGCACAGGGTTCTGTATTGGTCAGGACTTAGAGTTTGGGGGGGGGGTTGTTGTTCTGTTTTTAGTTTTTAGTTTTAGTTTCCTGGGTGATTCCAAGAGACTTTGTGTGGGGACCATTGCTCCAAAACAAAAGTGGGCACAGTTTTCAATTCAGCAGACCCTTAATCACATGCCAGGCACTGCACCATTTGATTGCATTTGTGATCTTGGTTTTTTTATTATTATTATTATTTTTTCATCATGATAACTATACTCTAATTCCCATCCCCTCTTTTCCCCATCCCCTGCCCTCCTCCCAGACTCCTTTAAGAGTCTGTTTCTTGGTTTGTCTTTCTTTTTTTCCTTTGTTTCTTTTGTTTCTTAAATTCCACATATGAGTGAGATCATATGGTATTTGTCGTTCTCTGACTGACTTATTTCGCTCAGCAGTATATTCTGTAGCTCCATCCATTTTGTTGCAGATGGCAAGATTTCATTCTTTTCTATGGCTGAATAATGTTCCAGTGTGCTTGTATACCACATCTTCTTTATCCATTCATCTCTCAGCAGACCCTTGGGCTGCTCCATAGTTTCGCTATTGTAGCTACTGCTACTATAAACATAGGGTGCATATATCCCTTTGAATTGTTGTTGTATATTTTTTTGGTAAATATGCAGTAGTTTAATGAATTCCAAGCCATATTGCAATAATGACTTTTCTTTTAAACCTGGGAGTATTAACGTTCAGTTGAGGAGAATACACTCTAAGTCATATTTATTTTTAGAAGTTGTAATTATAGCCAGTGTCCATTAACAGATGAATGGATAAAGTAGATGTAGTGTATATCTGTGTATATATATCTGTATACATATCTCCACTGTAATGTTATTCAGCCGTGAGAAAGAAGGATATCCTGCCATTTATAACAACAAGAATCAACCTTGAAGGCATTAGGCTAAGTGAAATAAGTGAGGCAGAGAAAGACAAATATTGGGGCGCCTGGGTGGCTCAGTGGGTTAAGCCTCTGCCTTCGGCTCGGGTCATGATCTCAGGGTCCTGGGATCGAGCCCCGCGTCGGGCTCTCTGCTTGGCGGGGAGCCTGCTTCCCCCTCTCTCTCTCTGCCTGCCTCTCTGCCCACTTCTGATCTCTCTCTGTCAAATAAATAAATAAAAATCTTTGGGGAAGAAAAAAAGTTTAAAACAAAAAAGAAAGACAAATATTGTGTCATATCACTTATATGTGGGTTCAAGAAATGTTGAACTCATAGAAACAGTAGAGTGGTAGGGCACCTGGATGGCCCAGTGGGTTCAAGCCTCCGCCTTCCACTCACGTCATAATCCCAGGGCCCTGGGATGGAGCCCCGCATAGGGCTCTCTGCTCAGCAGGGAGCCTGCTTCTCCCCCTCACCCCCCACCTCTCTGCCTACTTGTGATCTCTGTCTGTCAAATAAAGAAAATCTTAAAAAGAAAGAAAGAAAGAAACAGTAGAGTGGTGATAGCTACCAGAAGCTAGAGGGTAGAGGAAATTGGGGTTGTTCAAAAGATACACACTTCCATGGAAGTTATAAGATCTATAAGGTCTAGGGATCTAATGTATAGCATTTTGATTATACTTAATAATATGGTATTGTATATTTAAAAGCTGCTAAAAGAGTAAATCTCGACTGTTCTCACAATAAAAGAAACAGTAATTATGAGGTGGGGTAGAGGTATTAACTAATGCTATGGTGGCATCGTTTTGCAAATAGACAGGTATCAGATCAACATGTTCGATACCTTTAAACTTCCACAAAACTGTATGTCAAAATTATATCTCAGTAGAGCTAGAAAGTAAAATAAACGTTGAGTGACTATGAGGAATATATAGTAAGATATTCAATGCTAGTAAGTTGCTAATGCTAAATACTTTGATTTTCCTCACTACCAAAAGATTTACAATTTTGAAGTGTTTAATAATAAGGTAGGTGCATTTTGTTTATATAAGAAGGGAACTTGGAAACTAGTGTGGTCTCTGTATTAATATTGGCTTCGACTTTCAATTGGCATGTGAAATACTGGTTTTTTGCTTTATAAAAAGTGTTTAAAGAAGAAGATATTCTTGGTGTACAAAGGTACAATCTGAAATAATGTGGAGAAATTTAGTCTATATCTTTACCAGAACACTATTTAAATTGTACAAGTGAAGCATTTATAGCCTATTCTGGCAATAAATTTAGTTGACATATTAGTTTCAGTTGGACAACATAGTGATTCAACATTTATATGCATTATGAAATGATTACCACCACAAGTCTGTCACCAAGCATAGTTATTACGATATTATTAACTGTATTCCCTATGCTGTACTTTACATCCCTGTGACTTACTTATTGTATAACTGGAAGTCTGTAACTCTTATTTTCAATAGTTTTAATCCTAGGAACTTGGAAGAGTAAATCTTCGCAGTGAAATATTATCTCTTCTTGAAACCTATGAGGAAGAAATGATTTATTAGTATCCAAAAATTAAAATAAGAAGTATTTAAAAACTGGTATTCACTTTTGTTCTCATCTTATTTCTCCTCCCCTCTCCCCAAAACAGATTGCCAAACTGAGGCAGCAACTACAACGTAGTAAACAGAGTAGTCGGCACAGTAAGGAGAAAGATCGTCAGTCACCTCTTCATGGCAACCATATAACAATCAATCACACTCAGGTAGGCTAATTTCTTGTCCACATTTGAAAAATTCCTTTTAAAGGGTTCATTTTAAAGGGGAAATCCATTATTTTAGGATTAAAAAATTAATAATATAAATCCCTAGCCCTACTAAACTGTTGCATGAAGTTTTTTTGCCCCTCCATATATACAGTTTTCTTTTAATAATAGACATAACAGAGTGTAGTCGACTCAAGGATGACTGAAACTAAAATCCTAGCTTGTTCACTTATTATGAACTATGGGCGTTATCTCATTTAATCTTCCCAATAGTACGTTAAGCCATCTATATCTCTTTATATATATTTACCCCTAGTTTATGTAGGAAGATACTGAGGATTAGAGGTCTGCTGAGGGTCTCCCCCCACCCCATCCTCCCAGGAACGTGTACTTCCAATAGAATAAGTTTGGGAAATGCTGTTCTAGACCAGATTCACTCAAAATATTGTTATCAATTTTAGTAAATCAAATACAGTAGTATAGAAAAAGAAACCCAAGTAGTGAATCAAAGCAGATCTAATCAGGGTGTTTCAGAAACACAAGGATGATTCAGCATTAAGAAAGGTGTTAGTTTTATTAATTGCATCAGAAGGTCAAAGTAGATGCTGAACAACACTTGATTAAAAACTCAGTATTCCTATGTGACAAAATCTTAGTAACTAAAAATAGACACTTCTATTGCAAGTGTAGTGAGATCCTAACAATAAAATATTGGAAGCATTTCTGTTAAAATAAAAATCAAGTCATAGGGGCGCCTGGGTGGCTCAGTGGTTTAAGCCGCTGCCTTCAGCTCAGGTCATGATCTCAGGGTCCTGGGATCGAGTCCCGCATCGGGCTCTCTGCTCGGCAGGGAGCCTGCTTCCCTCTCACTCTCTCTGCCTGCCTCTGTGCCTACTTGTGATCTCTCTCTGTCAAATAAAGAAATAAAATCTTTAAAAAAAAAAAAAATCAAGTCATAGATGCCCGAAATTATTGATATTATTTGCTGGTGGTTTAGAAGCTCTGGGCAGAGCAGTAAGAAAAAGAAATAGTTTTCGTTATCTGTATATGATATGATTATATTTAGAAAATCAAAGTGAATGAACTAAACCATTGAAACCAACAGGAGAGCTAATACCAAGTGTTGGTGAGGATGTGGACCGACTAGAACAGACATATATTGCTAATGGGAACACAAAATGGTACCACCACTTTGGAAAACAGTTTGGCATTTTTCTTAAAAAGTTAAATACTCATATACTGATCATAGAGCCCCCAAATTCCACTCTTTGTTATCTAGCTGCAAGAAATAAAAACATACGTCCATACTAAGACTTTGACATCAGTGTTCATGAAGGCATTATTTATAAGAGTCAGAAAATGGCAATAAGTATTAACTGGTGAATGGGTAAAACATTTCATAACATCCATGCAGTACCGCTCAATAGTAGAAAGGAAGGAACTGCCGATACAAGAACATGGTTGAATCTCAAACATCATGCTAAGTGAAAGAAGTCAGAAGCAGAAGACTACATACTGTATGATTTGTTATGTTAAAATCTGGAAAAGACAATATTATAGAGACAAAGTAAGATTTCTTTTCTTAATCTGGTAGAAATAATATATTATTTTTACTCTGTTTATTTCAAGTGCCTTTTCTATAAAAGCCCAATGCATTATAGATGATCTATTGACTTTGTGACTTAACAAAAAAGACTTAGGCAAATGTTCTTCATTTACATTGAATTTTTGACATTGTGGTTATGTGTAAAAATAATTATCTGCCAGACATACTGAAATATTCAAAGTAGGTGAAGGATGAAGTCTAGAATGTGCCTTAAAATAATCAAGAACAAGGGCACCTGGGTGGCTCAGTGTGTTAAAGCCTGTGCCTTCGGCTCAGGTTATGATCCCAGGGTCCTGGGATTGAGCCCTGCATCGGGCTCTCTGCTCTGCAGGGAGCCTGCTTCCTCCTCTCTCTCTGCCTACTTGTGATCTCTGTCTGTCAAATAAATAAATAAAATCTTTAATAAAAAGTAAAATAATCAAGAATGAAGAAAAATGGATATTTAGATGAAGCAAGATTGGCAGATGTTGGTAATTTTTGAAGCTGGATGATGTGCATCTGAGGGGTCATTATGGTATGGCATTTAATTATGCTTATGATTATAATTTTTCATAACAGAAAGAAAAAACTGAGAACATAGTGAGATGATTAGATAAAATATAAACTTAAAAATCGGTAGTTTTCTCTTATGTGAATGAAGGTAAACCACTGTACTCCCTACATAGAATACTTCTGACACCAAATGTGTGGGAGGTTTTCCCATACCATTTGCCAAGTCTCCAGATACTAACTGAGTGTCTTATAATTCAATTATATCACTAAATACTTGGAGTTGGCACAGACCCCACAGTTTAAGGGCTCAGTCCCACAAGACTGCTCACCCCCCCTTAAGATGCCAGTGACAAGTCCCAGATTGTCATCTATACTTCTGACCATCTGGCTATAAGGAAGGAATTCCCAACAACCACTTTAGGTTCAATAATTTGCTAGAATGGCTCACAGAACTCAGGAAATCACTTATGTGTACTGCTTTACTGTAAGGGATATAATAAAGGATGCAGACAAAACAGTTCGTTAAAGAGGGTACATAGGGCAAGGTCTGAAGAGGTCCCAAGTTCAGGGGCTTCTACCTCCATGGAGCTGGGGTGTGCCACCCTTTTGGCATGTGGATATGTGTTCACCCACCTGGAAGTTCTCTGAACCCATAGTTTAGAGACTTTTGTGAAGGTTTGATCACGTCACATGATCCATTATTAACTCCATCTCCAGTCCCTCTGTCCTCGCTAGAGGATGATGTGTGGGCCAGGAAGTTCCAAGCTTAAAATCAAGCTTGAGCTTTCTGTTGACTAGCTCCTATCCTGAAGCTACCCAGGAGCCTGTCAAGAGTCACTTCATTAGAAAAGAAGACTCTTATTTCTATCACCCAGGAAATTCCAAGGCATTTAGGAGTTCTGTGTCCTGTCCCAGGGTCAGAAACCAAATATTGGAATCAAAGATGCCCCTAGCATACTTATCACTCAGGAAATTACAAGAATTTTAGGAAATGTGTGTCAAGAACCAGGACAGACACCAAATGTATGTTACTTGTTTGGTTACAATTCTCAATAACATGTTAGTATATATAAGAAAAATATACAATGCCTAGAATTTGACATGAAAGAAATATGCAAATCATAAGACTTTATTGAGTATATGGGGTGCCTAGGTGACTCAGTCATTAAGCCTCTGCCTTTGGCTCAGGTTATGACCCGAGGGTCCTGGATTGAGCCCAGCATCCGGCTCCCTGCTTGGCGGGAAGCCTGCTTCTCCCTCCCCCACTCCCCCTGCTTGTATTCCCTCTCTTGCTGTGTTTCTCTCTGTCAAATAAATAAACAAATAAAATCTTAAAAAAAAAAAAAAAGACTTTATCGAGTATATGAAATAGAAAACCAAGACCTAAATGAGAAATCTCAACACATTTATGCATGGGAAGAGAAGACTCAATGTTTTTCAAATAGCAGTTTACCTGAAACTAATGTGCAGGTTGAGTTCCAAAGGAAATTCAAAAGGATTTGTTTTGTTACTTGAAAAGTTGTTCTCAAAGGTCATATGGAGGGCGCCTGGGTGGCTCAGTGGGTTAAGCCGCTGCCTTCGGCTCAGGTCATGATCTCAGGGTCTTGGGATCGAGTCCCGCATCGGGCTCTCTGCTCAACAGGGAGCCTGCTTCCCTCTCTCTCTCTCTGCCTGCCTCTCTGCCTACTTGTGATCTCTCTCTGTCAAATAAATAAGTAAAATCTTAAAAAAAAAAAAAGGTCATATGGAAAACTGATACCAATTAATAGAAAATTTGGAAAGGCTTTTCCTATAAGATACCAACATGTATTATAGAATAGCAATTAAAGTGAAGCTCTGTATAGGGATTATCTGTTAAGAAGGAAGTGAAATCAGAACCAAATCAAATATAGAAATCCATAAGGAAATCAAATATAGAATCATAAATGTTGGCAGTTTGAATACTGGGTGGCAAAAAACATACCACCTCACACCATACACAAAAATAAATCATGATAGGTTAAATATTAAATATGAAAAGCCATAAAAGTACTGAAAGATATCTGGTACTAAAGTAGCACATGTGTGACAAAGAGTTACAACTTCAATATGAAAACCTCTCGTGCATCAGTAACAAAGGACATTAGCAAGCAGTGGTTCACAGATGGCAGAAGCACAGCGCTGAATATAGGAAATATCATTCATGTGTTAATCAGTGATTAGCGGTCCACCTCATTGTGAATTATACATATCAACTTTAATCATTCAGAGTAAGAGACCATGTATTATTTTTATTTTTACCTTGTTCATCTTTGTTTTTCATACTTCCTTTCTGTGATAGAAGTTCCTGGAGCATCGAAAGGCTTGCCTTGCTCTTAACTCCGGAGAACAAACAGATGGTTACCAGAGGGGAGGTGTGTGGGGGGTTGGCTGCAACAGGTGATGGGGATGAGGAGTACACTTACCATGATGAGCATTTTGGTACCCCCTGTGACAGCTGCGAGAGGTGGTTAATTCTTGAGAACTCCTCCAAAAGACTTTTGAAAAAACAACCTTACAGTTGCTAAGTGAATGTTACTGAACTGAACATGATATGTTGTTGCCACACTATTTAATAATCCATAAGGTTTTCTTAAATGGTTGACAAAGTGGAAATGAAAAATACTAGAAGGTAATTGTAATAGTGAAGGAAACGAATCTTCTAAACACACACACAGAGCTGTCCAGTAAAGCCACATGATACACATAACTGATGTGATTTCATCTATGCTTTTTCAGTAAAAATAGCAAAGGGAAAAATAAAACAGCGCAGAAGAGTCCGTCTGCTCTCCTACCGAAATAGTGTATACTTATACCATTATATCTCTATACTTCAACGTAAAGGATTATTTGATTGTAGCCTTTTTACCTTCCTTTAGGATCTGAATTTCTGTATGTGAATCTGAATTTATAAATTGTATTTGAAATGTTGAAATAACTCTCCTTACTTGAGTTGCCATTTCCAGATTTACCATGCTTTTCAGTTCTTGATTTCTTGGGGTTTTTTGACCACAAGTAATTTGACACTACCTTATCTTATGTTTTGTAGGCTGCTGGATCAAGATCAGTCCCTATGCCGCTGTCAAATATAGCAGTGCCAAAATCTTCTGTTTCACGTGTGCCCTGCAATGTAGAAGGGATAAGTCCTGAATTAGAAAAGGTATTCATTAAAGAAAATAATGGGAAGGAGGAAGTGTCCAAGGTAAGGTTCCGTAGGATGTTGGAATCCTTCTTTTTTCCTTGAATATTCAGAACTGTCTTTAAAGTCCTTTTTTTGGTAACAGCTTTGTTAGCTATAATTCATGTACCATGCAATTTACCCATGTAAAATGTACAACTCAGTGGTCTGTTTTTTTTTTAGTATATTCCCAGTTGTGCAACCATCACCACAATCAATTTTACAGCATTTTCATCACCCCAGAAAGAAACTCTGTATCTTTTAGCAATCATCCCTCATTTCCTTCCAGTGCCCCCAGCTGTAGGCAGCTACTAATCTCCTTTCTTGATCTACAGCTTTGCCATTTCTAGACTTTTCACATAAATGGAATCATGCAATACATGGCCTTTTGTAACTGACTGTTTTCATTTAGCATAATGTTTTTAAGGTTCAGCCATGTTGTAAGACTTATCAGTACTTCATTCCTTTTTACCGTCAAATACTCAGTTGTGTGGATTTTGTTTAGCTAGTCATCAATTGGGGAACATGATCTTGTTCCCACTTTTTGGCTATCATGAATAATGCTGCTATGAAATTCATATACAAGATTTCATGTGAACATGTTTTCATTTCTCTTGAGTATATACCTAGTTGTGGAATGGGTGGTTTGGTAGCTGTTTGTTTAACCTTTTGAGAAACTGCCAGACTCTTTTCCAGAGTGTCTGCACTACACCATTTACTTGAATGAAGATTCCAGTTTCTCCATCTTCACCCATACTTGTATTTCTGCCATTTTAATTGTAGCCATCCTAGTGGGTGTGGATGTGGGCGTCTTCTCAGGTTGTGGCTCTGAGTTTCCTGAAATCTAATAATATTAAGCATCTTTTATGTGCTATTGGCCATTTGTATCTCTTCTTTGGAAATTAGATCATTTGCCCTATTTTAAAACTGGATTATCTGTCTTTCTATTGTTGAATTATAGAAATTCTTTATGAAGTTTATTCTCTAGATAAAAGTTTTTATTAGGTGTATGATTTGAAAATCTCTCCCATTCTGTGGGTTGTCTTTCATTCTTTACTCTTGATGGTGTCCTTTGAAACAAATACTTTGTCAGTTTTGACAAAGTTTGATATATTGTTTTTCTTCGTTTTTTTAAAAGATTTTATTTATTTATTTGAAAGAGCAAGTGTGCACAGGCAGGGGAGGGGCTAAGGGAGAGGGAGAAGCGGACTCCCCGCTGAGCAGGGAGCCCTATGTGGGCTGCATCCAAGGACCTGGAGATCATGATCTGAGCCAAAGGCAGAGGCTTAACCGGCTGAGCCAGCCAGGACCCCTATTGTTTTTCTTTTGTTGTTTGTATATTTGATGTCATATTTAAGAAACCATTGCCTAATCTAGGGTCACAATGATACTTGTGTTTTCTTCTAAGAGTTTTTTAGTTTAACCTCCCTTTATGGTTAGGTCATTGAGCCATTTTGGATTTTACAAAAATGCTTTATAAATTACCTCTGTCCCAGAAAAGAAATCTGGACACTACTGTGTGTGAACCTGTATTTGACCACATCTTAAATGTGTACTCAACAAAAGAAAACATCAAATAGCCTTTGACTTAACCACCCCTCTGATTTTTTTTTTTTTTAACCAAAATAATTATTTATGTCAAATGTGTATCTTTCCTTTAAGTAATGTGCAGGTTTTAAAACTGATTTAATTTCAAAATCTAAACAGTTCAATTTTATATATTTTTTCAATTTTATATTTATAAAATTAAAAAGTAAGATTTCCTTTCAACTCTCTGTATTGCCTAGCAGATATGAGCATTGTGAGGAGTATCTTGTATATCTTTCCCCATATGTGTGTGTATTCTAATATCTAGTGAATCATTGTATGAATGTACCATAACTTAGAAGTCCCCTGTTGATGGGCATTCGCATTGTTTTCAGTTTTTGTCATCACAAGCAGTGCTACATGTAGAAAACACTTAATCTTAAAGACAATTTTCTGGCAGTGAAATTGCTGGGTCAGAGCATTTGTACGTTTTAAATTTTGATGAATATTGCTAAAATTATCCTCCCCAAAAGTTGTTCATATCTTTATGGCTGCAGCAGTACGGAGAGTCCGCTGTGACAGAAACTCTGATGCCATGTAATCAGCATGACATCAGAAGCAGTAAACTGTCGGTCCTTTATTTGTAAGGACACTGGAATAATGAGCTCTAAGGTCTTTTTGGGTCCAAAATATGGGTTTCTGTGCTTATAGTTTCATTTCCGTTTCTTATTTTTACCACTCAGAATAGTGCTTTAGAAGAACGAAGTCAAATTAGGAGTAGTCCTACATAGGTGGATACCAAAATAGTAGAATTGTTTTAAGTTATATTAACATCCTTTATGGAATAGTAATAGAATCAATCTCCTTTTTGGAAACTTTGGGTAATCCGTAGAGGAAATGGAAAACATGGTTCTGTTCTGATGTCTAAAAAATTAAAATAAAGAATGACCAGAAAAATCTATACCTGCGAGAATGCAGTTTTACTTTTCTTACTAGCGAGTCAGAGTAACTTCTTGCAGTTTGATCACTTCGTTCAGCGCATGTTTGTTGGATGTCTGCCATGTGCCAGACACTATGGTAGGTGTTGGGGACAGTGTTGGAAAAAGCCCCTCCCCGGAGGTGTATTACAGAAGGGCTAATCTATAGATGCATACTGAAAGTTATGGAATTGGTAAAACAGCTTATCCTTAGGAGTTGGAAGTAAATTTTTGTTTTGGTGGAGACAATGTGTAGAAATCAGGACACAAGACTGGTGTCTTTAATCTCTGAAAAATCATCTGTGGTGAGATGGTTGTGGAAAGTGAAAACCAAGGCCCTGCTGTGTGCCTCTGTAGACATCACACATGTGATGGTTGTTTCTCTTCCAGCCCTTGGAGATCCCGGACGGTCGAAGAGCCCCACTCCCTGCTCACTACCGGAGCAGCAGCACTCGCAGCATCGACACTCAAACCCCCTCTGTGCAGGAGCGCAGCAGTAGCTGTAGCAGCCATTCGCCCTGTGTCTCCCCTTTTTGTCCCCCCGAGTCCCAGGATGGGAGCCCTTGCTCAACAGAAGATTTACTCTATGATCGTGATAAAGGTGAGAAGGAAATCATCCACTTAGATAGAGGGTTCGTTGTAGGGCCTTGCTCATTATACTTTCTTTGTCTTAGACCATTACATCCCTTTATTTTCTTTTGTGGAATGGTGGGTTTGTGAAGGATTGGTCAATCTAGGTTCGTTCATTGGTTTCCCGTACCCCCTTCTTTGTGACTCTCACAAACATCTTCCATAAATGTGTCAGAGAAGCACAGCGCATGGTTCTAACAGCTGATGAAAGCTCTCAAATAGAGTGCATACAGCTTTACATCCTAGAACACACAGGGTTTTCCTTGGTATTGTCCGAGCTAATGATGATTATGGTGGAGTTTATACTGCACATGCCTAAAGGTCAATTTTATAATCAGATTGACTGAGGAGGAAGTAATTTCTAGATAATCGGTTGGAAGGATGATATATTTTTAACAAAGTAGGTAAAGTTTGATAAGTACCTACCAGATGTCAGAGGTTGTTATGGTATGTAAAAGAATTATTAACTAAAACCGATAAGAGGGTGGCACCTCTGGGACTTTTGTTACTTTTCGGCCTCAGCTGTCTCCCTTGACTCTCCTGTCCCTGTGTCAGGCACCTGGCCACCACTTACTCGCTTTCTGTTTCTGGCCCCCTTGGACCCAGACCCAGATGGCAGCAAAGATTGCCCAGCTTCCCCCTCCCTAGTTACTTCCAAAGAAACACTGAACTTAGCACACATTTACTGCTTCTCACCACAGAGAAATCCACCATAGGCCAGAATTTTAAAACTTAAAAAGGTAAAAGTTATAGAATTTTACAGGATTTTTGTGGCCCTTGTCCTGATTTGACCGTCATTCCCCTTCATTTTTTTTTTTATTTGGAGGTATTATTACATTTAAACTGCCAGATTTTGAGTGCTTAGCCCAGTGAATTTTTACATATGTATGCACTCATGAAACTACTACCTAGATGAAGATACAGAACATTTTTAGCATCCCAGAAGGTTCCCTCGGGCCCCCTTCCCCTCTCCATCTGGAAGTAACCACTGTTCTGATTTCCATCGCCATAATTTAATTTTTCCATGTACTGTATTTTACAGAAATGGAATGGTGCATGTGTATTCTTGTGTCTGGCTTCTTTCACTCATCATTATGCCTAACTCTCTGCTGAGATGTTAAATAGCAGTTACTTTGGACTTTGGCTTCTGCTTTTCTTTCTGTGGTTGGATCTCCGTAGCTCTCTACTTGCTTTTCACCCTTTCATGATTGACAAGCCTTGTGCCCTTCTGACGGCATACCGTAGGCATCTCTTTGCTTCAAGTGGGAAGTCTTGATATTTCATAGAATGTCAGGCGAGGGAACTTTGATTTCACTGAGGCATCATCCTACTGGCACAAACACCTTTAGTCATTTCCTCATAACATAAACTCTGGATGTTTCACAGTTAAACAAGAAAACACTTTGCTTCTAATAGGATTATGAAGGTAATTGGAAATATTTAGAGAATAGTAATTTGTTTTAGGCTACATGAGTGGTAAGTGGCAAGAGAGGTCTGTCTTGATTCCAAAACCTGTATTCTGTGTTTGTTATATCTGTAGAAAGGATAAGTGCAGTCCAGGTTGACCACTCTTGGTGATTTTTTAGTCCATGTATTTGGGGAAAATAAAAATAGCAGTAATAATAAGGCTAGGCAATTAATTTCTGGAGTTTTGTTTTCTTTCTAAGTTTAATATTGTGCATAATTGAGAGACACTGAACCAAAAATGAAGTGTATTAGGAAGATGATGAGTGAGTTCTACTCTGGTTAACTGTTTGAGAGATTGCGTTCAGGACATCTATGTGCTGATACTCAGTGAGGCAGATAAATACATGGTTTCTGCATTTCAGAAAAGGTACTCACTTAGATCCAAGTTTAGAACAGTCTATGTTTTTACATAGAACATATGCAAGTTTAAGGAGTACAGTAATGATTTGATACATGTATATATATTTGCAAAATGTTTACCACAATAAAGTTAGTTACCATATCCTTCACCTCACATAATTACCATTTTGTTGTTGTTGCTATGGTGAGAACATTAAAGTTTTACTCTCGTAGCAGCTTTGAAGTATGCAATACAGTGTTATTAACTGTAGTCACCATGCTGTACCTTAGATCCCCAGAGCTTATTCATCTTATAACTGAAAGTTTGTACTCTTTGACTGTCGTCTTCCTAGATTCTTGGTTCCTGGCAACCACTGTTCTACTCTCTATGTCTGTAAGTTTTATGTTTTTAAGATTCCACATATAAGTAAGATCATACAGTGTTTTTCTCTGACTTATTTCACTTACCATAATGCCCTGACGGGCCTGTTCCTCTTGTTTGTTTGTTGTTTTTTTTTAATGTAAAATGAGAACATTGTTCCAGATCATCTCTATGACCCAACTTTTTTTTTTTTTTTTTTTTTTATTTATTTGACAGAGAGAGATCACAAGTAGACAGAGAGGCAGGCAGAGAGGCAGGCAGAGAGAGAGGAGGAAGCAGGCTCCCTGCTGAGCAGAGAACCCGATGCGGGACTCGATCCCAGGACCCTGAGATCATGACCTGAGCCGAAGGCAGCGGCTTAGCCCACTGAGCCACCCAGGTGCCCCGCCAACAATTTTTTCCTAATCAAAAAAATAATTCTTGGTAAAGTGGGAGGGTGATAATATCTACCTCAATATCATTATTGGAGTTAATGAGATATTGTAGCAAAGTGCTTATTAGCACACCATTGGTCCATAGTAAACAATAAATTGTGTTGGGTGTGGCTAATTGTAACTTTTTAAAAATCTGCGTAAAAGTTATGGAGCTTTCAATCATTTTAGACATTTTTCTCTATACTACAGGACTATTTCAGCTTGGGAATTAAGACACTAAATTTTTAACATATTGACCATATTTAGCTTTGAGCATTACTTTGTGATTGAGATTAAGATGATGTTACTGTTCCCTGGAAAAATAGGTGACCATATATTACAATGTGCACTTTCTAGTTCTTAAATAAACCAAGTCCCCTCTTTGTGAAGAAAAAATTAAAATAACATCTATCTCTCTTATATATGCATGTATGTCTATACATACACACACTTATGGCCTTTAGGATCAGGAATGGAGGTTTATGTATTCAACTGAGTTTATCCTCCCAGTTTAAGAAACATTTGTTGAACATGGACTATATGTCAGGAACTCCACTAGAGAATGGAGGAGAAATAGAAATGAATAAGATGTGAAATCTGTTTTTAAGGAATTTATGGTCTAATATGGAATAATAGTAACATAAACAAATAATACATCATTATACAAGTATGTTCAGAATACCAGAGGTACTAAGGAGTGACTTTACCCACTTTACCAAGAATTATTTTTTTGGTTAGGAAAAAATTGTTGGGTCATAGAGATGATCTGGACCAATGTTCTCATTTTACATTAAAAAAAAACCCACAATATGGTCAACTTAAACATATATAGTTTCTGAAACCTACATATGTTATGTGATTTAAACTATAGAGATAGTCTCTGACTCGTTATTTCTCTATGTACAGACCGAATTTTGTGTTTTTTTAAAGATACTCATTCTTATAATTTGCATTTTCCAGTAGAGGAAAAAATGGAAGCTATACATTTTGAATAGGTTTGTATTATTAACTATGAAGATAGAATTGATACTGTGATTTTGTAGTCAACTTGAATATACTTGGAGTACCTACATATTCTGCAGTTCCTGTGAAGAAACTTCGTCCGTGATAGAATAGCTGGTTCAGACATTGTTAGGCCCTGGATACGCGTGCTCAAGAGGGGAGGGAGTGGCCGTTGTGAATATGTGTTCTCGTGAGGGATGTGCTAGTGAGCTGATTTGTTTTCTAATACTCATCTGTGATAGACTTAACCTTTTTGTGATTTTGCTAACACTATTTCTTCCTACTCCTAACATGCAATCTTTTCCATGAGCCATGTATAATTTGAGACCTATAAAGTAATTTCAATTGATTAGTATATTGTTTTTTTCCTTTGGCTATTTCAGTTGCAGTGCCAGGACAAAAACACTCTGACTATTGAGAAAGGTCCAGCCATTAAGAGACTGTTTTCAGGTTTGGGATTTCTTTTTCCTTTTTTTGCTAGGTTTTTCCAGTGACCTAAAGACTGAAGACAGGCTGGTTACATGTATAAGTTGTCAGGCTAACAAATGTAGTACCCACGACAGTTCTACAGTGTGGTCTGTATGGAGAATTCAGGATCCAGAATAAGAGTTCTCTTCTTGACATCCTCAGAATATACCCTAAGAGTTAGCCTAAATTTTTTTACATTATCATGGCCAAAATGCAAGGCAGAAAAATAGTCACTTATGTAATACAAATGGCAGCGTCAGAATTTTCTTTTAGCAGCTCTGCCAGTTCTCCTGATGGTGGCCAGAGTGGAGCTGGACGAGCCACAAGCTTGAGACGTGAACCTGCCACTTAGAGTTGATTTTTGGCGCAGTTCACTTAGGCAGTTGTTCTACAGTTCTGCAGTTTTGCAAGATATTGTGGAAACACTGATCATTCTAATCATGAAGTCAACTGAACCATTCTCCTCAGGCCAGCTACTAACAGTCATATTCCAAGAGTCCATAAATTGAGTACTTGGAACTTAAACTGCATTTTCCCACAAGAACAACGTATATTATGTGGATGGAGTTTCCCAAGGCCAATGCATATAAGCCTATTTACCTCATACTGTGATTAACTCATAAATATTAATATTCCTAAACTTCAGTTGTTAGGACTGAGTATCCCTTGGTTGTAGGGGAGAAAGAAATAAAGTATTACCTTGTCTTTTCTGGGTCCAGGGCTGCACCTACTCAGACTTTGGAAAGAGACTCTTTTTGACATCATCTTATTCCTTTCTACTTACATTTTAACTCTATTTGCATTTATCTCTAGGGCTCATATATCTCTAGGGCTCTTCTTTGACCTTTGCCCTTAACAGACTTTAACCCTCATAATCAGTTGAGACTTTGTAGTACATTTTTTTGTGTTTTATATTGTGAAAATGAATACGCCGTACATACTGCTTTTAGCCACTACATCTTAAAATCACTGCTTTTGAGCCTGAGTCTGTTTTCTCTATCAAAAAAGCCTCATGTAGTTCTAGGATGCCTTATTATCCTAGAAGAACCTCTTGGTGGTAAAGTCAGAGTATAGAGATAAAACACTGCAGTATTCTGTGGGTTAATGAAGACCTCTTCTAGAATCCTGTCCCTAACATCATCTCCCTTTTTCTCTCTTTCAAGATAACATGTAAAATCACTTATATTCCCATGTCTGACAGCGCATAAGAAGCGTCCAGGAAATGCTTATTTCCCCTCTTTAGGAAAATGTTCACAGTTGCACTGAGGGCAGATGCTGTGCTGGCACTCTGTGGATGATGAGCTATTATTTATAATTCAAAACTAATAAGTATGCATCTCAGTTCTAGTAGGTACAACCCAAAGTCCAGAATAGAAGCAAACACATTGATTAACATGCCTGCATATATATTTCACTTAATCTCCTATTATCTATTCACCAGAATATAAGCTCTAGCTGGAACAGGTAACTTGATTTTGCTCCTTGCTTTCTCCTCAGTTGAATAGAGTAGTCCCTAGCACGGAGTACTGCCTAGTGGAAATTCTTTTGGGTATTCCTTTAGGACATTTCTTTATGGTGTGTCCATTTTTTTTTCTAAGATTTTATTTATTTATTTGACACACAGAGAGATCACAAGTAGGCAGAGAGGCAGACAGAGAGGGAAGAGAAATTCCCTATTGAACTGCTGTGAACTTTACTAAAATCTATCTCATCTTCCACTCTGATCAGGACAGGGGAGAATACCCTATTTTGGGTAGGAGGATAGGACAGGACAGGAGATACCCTATTTTGGGTATCAGCTAGGCTACAGAAAAAGGGGATCTATTTCATTTTTTTCTCCCTGTTATCTTTTGTGTTTCTTTAAGAATATCAACACATAGAGGCCATTCCTTACACCTTGTCTCCTTGCGGAGACCAAGCAGATCCAATGAAGCTGTTACCTGAGCTATAAGATTTTAATTAAAAGCATGGACCATTAGACGGAAGGAATGTGATCAATCATCTGTTCCCCTCCTCATATCTCCAGTGAGGGCACTAAGTTGAGCTAGATCGAAACGTAGTAAGACAGAGAGCCTAATGGTAATGAACTCCAACTCGGGTGTAGCCGGGTTGAATCCCTGCTCTGCCACTTACCAAATCATGTGTCCTTGGGTGAGTTACTCAACCTCTCTGTATCTCAGTTTCTTACCTATAAATTAGGGATAATGATGGTACCTGCCTCATAGGATTGTTGCAGTGATCACATGTGCTCAGGTGATTTTACTTTTGTCATCTCCTATAATATTACCACAATCCTCTGAGTAGGGGACAGTGTTGTTATTTTAAGAAAGGGGAATCTGAGGGTATAGAAAATGAAGTAACTTTCCTAAATTCTTTGAAGTCCAACAGTGATCTTCTGTAGGAACCTCCTGCGACTACTGGCTACCCTTGCAGGAGGAATAGCCTTATGCAGGCATTCAGCTGTGAGAGGTCCTGGTGTGTGAAGGACAGTCAGAAACTGTGTGGTTAGAACACAGGGGTGAAGGGTGGGGAGCAGAAAGCAGTGAGAGGAGAGAGGTTGAAAGGTCACTGTTTCATAAGGGACCTTGTAGGCCTTGTGAACAGAAATGACCAAGCCAGATCTTTGTTAGCTAAAAGACATGACCAGCTTTATCTTTAAAGGCCACACACAGGTGGAACTACGGAAGTGGAAACAGCAGAAGGACAAGATAAGGTGCTATTTAGTCTAGTCCTGTAGTCTCCAGACTTATTTATCACGTGTCCTTTCAGCAATGTTTAATCTGTTCATATATTTCTAAGTTATGTATGTATTTAATTCAGTCCACAAACTAAATATGTACTAGCGAAGCAAACTTTCTTATTCCTAAAGACAGAAAGTAAGCATATGTAAGTGTTCTAATATTCCTGCAAGTCAGCAGATTGTTTTGTGCCCTGCGTTGGGAAACCACAGGTGCAGGGCAGAACGAGACTGGGGGCTGCAGAGGACTTGAGGACAGGGACTGAAGAGGAGTCAGCAGCGCCTGGTGGCTGGCTGATCGATGGATGAGATACAGGAGGGGAAAGTCCAGGTTCTAACAGAGTTCTAGTTTGGGAGATGTAGAAGGTGATTACCACCATTAATTAGGCACTGAGTATCAAAGAAGGAATAGGCTTTAAGGAGAAAATAGTCATAAGTCTAAGATTCTTTGTTGGTTTCTGCCCAAAGACATTATAATACCATTTTTCTTTAGCAAGAATGGGGGGTGGGGCAGAGTAAATACTGAGTTTTACCTAATACAGTAAGACAACATTTAAAGCATTTTGCTTTGCCTTCTATTTTGCACATAGTTAAGTGCTCAGTAAATATTTAAGTGAGCATTTACAAATTACAGTGAAATTTTTATTATAAGTGTTTATTTTTCCCCCGTTAGCATACTTTAGGAGCAGTTTAATATGAACAGTGTATTTTAGCTTTTTGAAAACTGACATCCTGGAAATATTTGCATTTAAAAAGTTCAAAAGTATAAAAACTAAGATTGTATCAGAATGATTTTCCTAAGAATCTCAATTACTTTTTTTTTTTTTTAAAGAATTTATTTATTTATTTGAGAGAAAAACAGTGAGAGAGAGCATGAGAGGCAAGAAGGTCAGGGGGAGGGGCACCTGGGTGGCTCAGTGGATTAGGCCGCTGCCTTCGGCTCAGGTCACGATCCCAGGACCCTGAGATCGAGCCCCGCATCGGGCTCTCTGCTCCGCAGGGAGCCTGCTTCCTCCTCTCTCGCTGCCTGCCTCTCTGCCTACTTGTGATCTCTCTCTCTGTCAAATAAATAAATAAAATCTTAAAAAAAAAAAAAAAAAAGAAGAAGGTCAGGGGGAGAAGGAGACTGCCCATGGAGCTGGGAGCCCGATGCGGGACTTGATCCCGGGACTCCGGGACCGTGACCTGAGCGGAAGGCAGTCGCTTAACCAACTGAGCCACCCATGTGCCCAGAATCTCAATTACTTTTATTTTTTAAAGATTTTTTATTTATTTGAGAGGGGAGAGGTCAGAGCTGGGAGCCCGATGGGGACTCCATCCCAGGAGTCCGGGATCATGACCTGAGCTGAAGGCAGTTGTTTAACCAAATGAGCCACCCAGGTCACCCTTTTTTCTTCTTTTTTTAAAGATATTTTAGACAATCTTAATTACATCTAAAGCTATAAAATATTCTGTATAATCTGAAATTTATTTTCAGTGTAACTATTGTGATTTATATTTAAAAGAGGCAGGATTTTAGTCTATAAATTGGTTTGAGGACTGTGTTCAATAAAGTATTTTGCTTTCATTTTTAACTGCCATGTCAGATAGGCAAATTCAGCATGACCAGTTAGCATATCCACAACTCTAGGTCCCATTTTGAGGTAATAATAAGGCCTGTTCTGCATATCAAGATTGTTTGTGGAAGAAAGTTTGCACTCACTTGTGAGTACACAAAAATAAAGGAGCAGCAGTGATCTCTGTGCTTAATTTACAAATTGTTAATTCAGTAAATACTTAGGGACAGTAAGTGATTAAAACACCTCCCCCCATATGACAAATATTTGATTAATGGAACCAAACATTTGGAATGTAAGTGAAGCCCAGTATTCAAAACACAATCTTACTTGAAGCAGAGTTCAAAAATGTAAGGACCTCACCTCCTCTATTGAATGCTGGTCTAAGGGAGATACTAGCTACAGCTGATGTCTTGTTTTATTAAAATTTTGTAACCTTCTCTTAAAGGTTGACTTTGAAATTTTAGAGACACCTTAGAGACTACTTGTAAAAGCCAAATTTTCTCCTTACTTGTTTCCAGTTTGGTCTTGGAGTTAACCGAACGCATTTTCAATACAATTGGCAATAACAACAGGTTCCAAAATTTGTTGCCAAGGAATGCTATACAGTTTTGTGTTCTCTCCTGATTACATTAGGCTGCCAAACCACACTACAGCTGATAATTTCATTTCCTGAAGCAAAAGAAGAAATTTTAATACTAGAGTGGTAATTATTTAGGTCCTATTTTTAGTCAGTCATACTTCTAATCTAACTCTATTGGCTACCTTTTCATGATGCTTCTCATCTGTCATTGAGTGTAGTTCTGGTGGAACTCTACTCTCACTTACCAGGCTCTTAACTCCACTGTGAATAAGAAGGACATTTTCCTGGTTAGATCTTTGTAGAAGAATCTAGAGTCTGCTTTAGACATTGATTCGAATTTCAGGATAATAGATTTATATATGCTAGAGGATGACATTATGAACTGGCAGAATCTATGCTAGGCAGTCTCAACTGGGGAAACTGGTACTCCACATGTTACCCTGCCTCCCTGTCAGACACCAAATCTTACCTTTATACACCTGAATAGAAGTAGAATGCGTGGATCTTTTAAAAATAACTTTGTTCCTCTCTTCTGCTGAGAAAAAGTAAAATAGGTGCTTAATTTCTGAATGGTTCGCCATTTTAAATTTGCAAACTAGAAACAACATGTGCTTTCTACTGTTAAAGTCATATTTATAGAGCGTTCACTAAGTTTCAGGCATCATCTTGTTTCTTTTATACATGTTTTTCACAGCTGTCGTATCAGTAGTTCCATTTTGTAAATCAAAAAAGGGATCAGACTTTTCCTACGTCATGGTATCAGGCCTGGTAGAAGTCAGGCAAGGCAGCCAGATTCCAAACCAGTGTTTTGACCTTTTCATGATTGGCTTTCAACTTTGGCTCTGTGTTAAAAGCATCTGGGGGTTTTACTAAAAAAAGTGGAGGTGGGGAGCACATGCTGGGGAGGAACCCCAGACTAATTAAATCAGAATATCTTAGGGATGAGGTCTGGACAGTGATATTTATTGGTATTTTTGAAACCTCTCCTAATGAGTCTAATGTGAAACCAGAGTTGAGAACTGCTGCTCTATAATTGCATAGCTTGTTCTAGTACTAATTTCGCTTAATTTGATAAAGTGATCTGATAGTAAGAGACATCTAAAGACTTCGGGCTAGAATAGAACCATTGCAAAGATTTTACATACCTACCTGCAGAATGACTTAACTGAATAATATGATTTTTTATGCTGAAATTGTGGACCGTATTTAATATACCAGAAATAATGAAGGCCATCTATAAGGAGAAATTCAGAAAACTATAAAAGTACATGTAGTTTAAAAAATACTGTTTCTGTGTGGAATTCCATTGTCTAAAACATCTCTAATTTTTTCAAGTTTTAACTCCTTATCCTGAGTTTAAAAATATTTGATAAGCTACTTGTATTTTAATGGTAAATATGGTACACATGTATAAGTATTATCTATTATAACAGCCAATAAAATATTTCCATACTCCTGATTTTCAGAGTTGGGTGATTCTTTAAAAAGATAGCTAAGACTGTTATAAATACAGACAGAATCATATTTGTTACATTTCATTTTATTAATTGACATTGGCTATGATGTTGTAAGAATATAAAGTAACATTTAATGTGGACTAAATGTCTAGTTATTCCCTACTAAGAGATAACAGAATGTGAGAATTTATCATGCTTGTGAACAAGAGGGATTGAATTAAGATTACTGTGAGACTTTTCATCTTGAAGTTCCTGAGCAGATATGCTTACCTCATATTTATGTTCTGTTACTGAGCTCTTCATTAAATTCAACACAGAGTTTTGAATGAGTCTGTTAAAGACTCCAAGTCTGAAATGGATAGAATAGTTGTTCATGTGAGTTGTTTCTATTTATTTATTTATTTATTTATTTATTATTCACTTTAGAGAGAAGGAGTGTGGGGGAGGGACAGGGAGAGTCTTAAGCAGACTCTGTACTGAGCATGGAGCCCAGTGCAGGGCTCGATATCACAACCTGAGCTGAAACCAAGAGTTGTACCACCCAGGTACCCCCATGAGTGAGGTTGTTTTTAAATCATGCCACTTTGTAAACCAAAAAATACCTTGTTAGGACCCTTAAAAATGCCACAGGATTTTAGTTAGTAGTGGTAATTCCTTTAGTTTTCTAGAAGTTCAGAAAGGCGTTTGTGTTCAAAATTATACAACTAGTGACAGAGCTGAAACCACAGACAAGGTGTCTCCATTGTGTCTGCCTCTTTGCCCTCTACCAGACTGCATACTTACCTGAGGAAAAAGCTCGAGATTGAACAAATCTGTTGGTTTCAATTTTTTTCCCAAGCTTTGTCTTTCCAGACCACCAAACATTCAAATAAATGTTACATATATATATTCTCAACAACAAAACCCAACTTAAAAAAATATTTTTTTATTAACATATAATGTATTATTAGCCTCAGGGGTACAGGTCTGTGAATCACCAGGTTTACACAATTCACAGCACTCATCATAGCACATACCTTCCCCAATGTCCATAACCCCTCTCTCTACACCCCTCCCCCTGGCCTCCCTCAGTTTGTTTTGTGACATTAAGAGTCTCTTTTGAAAACCCAACTTTTTTCATTGAAGAGGCAAAGAGATATAATAGTACTGAATACTATCTTTCTAAGATAGCAGTATATTTATTTTTTAACATTAAACAGCACCCCACCCCCCAAAAAAGAACAAGAATGTTTAAGTGCGTAAAATTTTGCCTCTGAAATTAGAAAAAATTTAGGAAGAAACACTTTGATTTATTGTAGATGTTAATAAGAAGACAGTCAGTTTTGTAGACTGTCCAACTCACATCTAGCTTTCAGTTCTGGGAGAGTCCCTTAAAGCCATTACTGAAGTCAGGAGAGAAATCCTGCAGTCAGCTCGGTGATGTAGTACAGAAGTAGAGCCCAGGAAACTGCAGCTGCGGCCAAGATGACTTTTCTGACATGCTGATGGGGAGAGTCCTTGACCACTGACACAGTCACCCTCCCGCCGAAAGCCCAAAAAGGCTTGTCACAGCTGTCAAGCCCACGACTACAGGCCAGTTGTGCCCTTCCCGGGGACTGCCGTCACCAACAGGAAGCTCCACAGAGCGTCACACGTCTTCTCTCCTTTGCCTTGCATTGCCTCTATGGGCCTTGTTGCTGCTTGGACGGGAAAGTGGGGTCAGGCTTTATTACACCGAGCGCAAGGCCTTGTTCTCACCACTTTCTGACTGTGGACCAGTCTTTTCCATCTGGCCTCACTCAAGTAGAGAGCAGCAAACTCAGACTCTAGCCAGGTTAGTGATATTGTGCATCCACCTACGAGAGAAAATTATATTTTCCCTGCTGCCTCGCATTTGTTTAAGTAATGTAAGATGAATGTTAAAAAATTTTAAGAAAATCCTTAAATCTGAATGGCACGTGAAGAAACCAAACTTAATTCTAAGACCCAGTTCCTTCCAAAGGTCTGTAGGAACATCTGTAACAGAGAAACTGCAGTTTTTTAGGTTTCCCAGTGGTGTGGCCTTGTTATTTTGTAGATAATGATTTCCCAGAGTTATTGCCGTATTTAAACCTAAGCACGCATCTCCATTCCCAAGACTAACATAGATGCTCTTTGAATCATTCACCAAATACACTAAGTGTGCCTCTAGAGTCTACTTTCTAAGCATGTATTATGGTTCATTAATGATGATAAAAAACATCCCTATTATTCAGATTCTGAATATTGTGCTGTGTTCTTTAGCCTAAACTAAAGCCACTCATCAAAATTGTGACAAACATAATTATGGTGCCAATGCCATCTTTCAGAAATATACATAAAAATAATACATCTCAATAGATTGTGTGCTTAGTATTTTAGCAGTGGGGATTGGTTTGCATTAAGTCAGAATTTGTTTAAATGGGACTATTATATTTATACAGGTATGTTACTGACTTTACAACTTGGCATCTTACAAAGATAATGACACATTTTGGTGGATTTGAATTTCCAAAATCCTTTGCCAGGTAGGAAAGGGAGAAATTACATATAGGTTTTATGGCTTTTCATGAATAGACCATTTTCTTTTTTTGGTCAAAAATGTGAAGAAAACATATTAGGTAGAGATGCTTTTAGATTTCTCATGCTTCTAGTTGCAAAAATACAAACTGCTGGAAAAAGTCTTTTATATAAGACCTTTTAAAGGAGAAATTCTGAGCAAATTCTGTTTTCATAGTGGGTTAAGGGAAAAAGACATTATGTGCTGTAAACCTGTTTTTTCCCTGCATACATTTATTTATTCGTGGTTTTTAATAAAAGTAATGCTTCTGTTAGGAACTTTTGTAATGAAGATTATTCCACATACTAAAATTTTTAATTAAATCGGTTGGACAGTGAGAAAACAGAGGACTCTGTATTATAATCTCTTATAATTCTCTTGCATGATTTATACATATTACCCCATTCATTTACATTTTGAAATACATACCGCTGCATTTGTTTTCCAGATTATAGCTCTACTTTATTCAAAATGCAATTTCTGGACCAAAATAACACCCTTTTACATTCCGTGGTATGGCAGATTACTGTTGCATCGAAGCTGGTATTTCTAAGAAATGTACTACATGAGGTTGTTAGTAATAGCTTTGCAATAAAGGAAGTTCTGTGGTGGAAGCAGAGGGGCCATAACAGATAAACTGGGCAAAAGGCTGCTTGTTTGGAAATCAAACTTAATTTAAAAGAGCTTTCAATCACTAGTTAATATAACTGCTTTAAATTTACAGACAGTGGGAGTAGCTCACCGTTACCCAAGTACGCTTCATCTCCCAAACCAAACAACAGCTACATGTTCAAACGGGAGCCCCCAGAGGGATGTGAGCGAGTGAAGGTCTTTGAGGAAATGGCGTAAGTAATGTCTTTTCTATCAGCTGGGATCTGCAAAGCTGTAAAGCTTTTTACTGAGACCAGTTGATTACAGATGAATCAACTACTCCATCCAGCTGATAATGCGTTTTAAAACCAAATTATGAAAAGAGAATTGAATAGACAGAAGGAATCTTAGTGGAGAATTGGAGTCTATGTGTTGGAAATACATAAGCTAATACAAAGAAGCTTGGAAACTCATCCCTACAACCTAAAAGATCTATTTTTTAATAGAATTATTAAATTCTACGAATTTATCCTTTCCCAAGCTCTATTAATTTGGATGGCTAACAAGAAGGTGTTTAGCGGCAAAGTTAGTATCTAAGATGGCTGGCCTTATGACAGGATCCCACAAGCCAGAAGGAAACTAACTTGTCTCCCTGTAGACACATCTAGCATGTGTATTTGTTTAATGTAGACTTCTCATCCACAGATTTTTTTTCTTTTTGAAATTTCATAATTAGAAATTAAAGGAAAAGAGGTTCATGCTGTAAATACTTGGCAGAATCGCTCAGAAAAAAAAAAAAAAGACTGTGTGAGACTGTGTGGCTGTTGGACTCACTCATCCCTTTGTCGCAGTACAGGTGCCTGGGGGAGGCCGCTGTACTCTTGCAACCTGGAAGGGGACAGAGACCGGTCTTGCAGGAGTTGATGGCTTAGTTCCTGGGAATGGGAAGGGAGGAAAGGCTTGAGGACTCTGCTCTGTTGGGCTGACTGACTCTTTGAGAAATTCCTGAAACTTTTTTTTCCCTGATTTGTTAGTAGAAGTATGTATAGTGATGCAGAAAAAGGAGAAAATGCTTAAAACCAAATATATGATTAGGTAATCCCTCTCCCATTATACTTTTCCTTAGCAGAAATGGTCATTCTAACCTGGCATAATCCTCAACTATAATGTAGGAGGTTTTTCCATCTTCCTAAATGATTGAAAGCCAACTAATGATCTCGGAAAAAAATTGCCCAGTCCTTTTGAAATCATTTTGTCTCAGATATCACTTGGTGCTGTGTACATCCGTAGTCTGCCAGCTGACTTGTGCTATGGAAGATGTTTACCCTTCTGTGTACACTTAACTCATTCCCCGCCATTCACATTGTAGCTGTCGTAGAGAACTCCAGCTAATTGAGAAAGCTTGGAAGCTTTTAGTGATTGTAAATGTCATTTTCTTTTACGGTTTTAGGTCTCGTCAGCCTATCTCAGCCCCTCTCTTTTCATGTCCTGACAAAAACAAGGTTAATTTCATCCCAACCGGATCAGCTTTCTGTCCTGTAAAACTTCTAGGCCCTCTCTTACCTGCCTCCGACCTGATGCTCAAGAACTCTCCTAACTCAGGCCAGAGCTCAGCCCTGGCCACTCTGACAGTCGAGCAGCTCTCCTCCCGGGTTTCCTTTACGTCTCTTTCCGACGACACCAGCTCGGTGGGCACCATGGAGGCCTCCGTCCAACAGCCATCCCAGCAGCAGCAGCAGCTCCTGCAGGACCTGCAGGGCGAGGAGCACATCTCTGCTCAGAACTATGTGATCATCTAAAACCAAGGGGGAGCTGGCCTCTACCCTACCTTCATGGATTAGGAACTAGACCTCAAGACAGCTTATCTGCATGGAGTGACAAACTTTCAGAACAGCACCACCACCAACAGAATACTTCTCAGCATCATAAAGTATCTCTTAATACTGATCTTGGCAGGGACGGAACTCCTATTCAGCAGTTTTTGTGGAAAGCAGGACTGCTTGCAAAATGTGTGTGTCATTCAGCGTTTTAAGTGGAGACTATGCATTTCATAGTATGTTTGACAGATTAGTACTGTGTCCTGTGTTTTGTTCCAAATTCTTCAGTATAAATAAGCTCTATATCAAAAAGTTGCCTGTCTAAATAGAAAATGTCTTGCTGTGTTTTGTCCTATGGAAAATACTGTACTTCAGGATTATGTTTACAATTGATCCAGGTGTTTGTTTCTAACTTCTATAATACATACAATGCAAAAAAAATAAATAAATGGCCACAACAGTTGCACAGTGCCCACCCTATGGCCTAGCTTCAGGTACTTCAGTTGCTGAAGTCTAAACTCAGGTAACTTGGAATGTATATCATATTGGGATATTAAATATTTCACAGCTAAAAAGCTAAAGAGGGAACATCACTCTTTTGCCTTTCCTTATTTTATGCATTTCTCTTTCCTCATTACATTCCACATTCTTAGAATAAGAAGTGCATTCAACCCTAGGAGAACAATAATCCTGGACATGGGTGAACATGAGGAGAACCAGCAAATCTGTGGTGTCTGACATCACTTTTGTCATGCGGTTACAAGTAAAACACAACTGTTGAATTCACTGTTTCGACATGTGTACATGTGGCTTTTTTTTTTTTTTAACAAATTCAGGTGTTGCTCAGTTCCTGACTGTTACAATGTTGCAAATGAAGTGTCTCCGGTACCAGGCTGTACATAAACATTCCAATTGTGTGTGATGGAATTTAACAAGAAAGTCTAGGTTTAACTGCAAAACAAGTGAACTCTCACAGGGGATGGGTGAGGTTTTTTGTTTATATTGGCCATCAAAGTCACAAAGTGCTGTTGTTTTAGCTAAAGGCGTATTAAGGTTCAGTTTCTCTCTCGGAAGTTCTTTAACTTGAGGGTTTACAAATGTCACACTTTGGGTTATTGTTCTCCAGCAGTTGAGGTGCATGAGTTGCATTCATGTGGAGAGAGAATGTGTGGGTCTCAGAAGCAGTGCAGCACAGAAAGCAGGTTGTTTGGTGACTTAGAAAAGCAGTAGTTTGCAGCTGTCTCTTCAAGCCTCTCCTCACAGTATCGTGGAAGGTTCTGTTAGTATTTCAAATGTGCAAAGGAAAGCAAAAACCCAAGTAAATCACCTTGAACTTGCAGACTCAACCTGAATTCTCAACGAAGTTGTGTGATGAGAGTCCTAGATAATCCCAGTTGGTCAGTGGAAGAGCCCAACTCTCAGACTTTGTTTTCTGCAGCACAAAGAGAGTCTCCAAAAGCAAAGGGAAGTTTTTGTATTTTTATTCCATTGCTTTTAGTTCAGTAAAGCATAGAGTTGTTTCATCTGTACCTACAGTATATGGCACCGTTTTCTTAAGAATTAGGGGAATAAGGTGCTTACAGTCACAGGAACGTTTCAGTTCCCTTCAGTCATTCCTCGGGGTTTCTTTGTTTTATTTTCTAAGGAGGTTGAAGAAGGAGGAGGTGATAGAGAAGAAAGCAACACCATTGATTTTTTTTTAAGAAATTATATATATATATATATGTATATGTTTGCGTGTGTATGTATTCTGTGTATTATTTTGTCATGATCCCAATTATCTTCTTTCCACCAAAGTTTGCAGTAATATTCTCTCCTGAAGGTGCATTCTGGCTCCTTTAAATTAGTCAGTGTTATATTGTAGGAGACTGTCATGGAAAAGGACTCAGTTTACTTTTGCCATTTTCACAGGGGAACCTTTTAAAACAATCTCTTCAGCAGCAGACACCTTTAACCCTAATAATCTCAGGCCTTGATGAAAATACTATATTTTGTAGATTATGGTTAAAGGGAGAAAATTATTAGTTCTGTAAGATAAATATGAGCTCCATTAACTTCTGATATCTGGTTTCGCATTACATAATGTGTTGATCTTACGCTCTGCTTTTGTCCAAATATGATGCAATAGTGTATCAATATCAATTTCTGAAAGATGGACTGAATGGTTTTTTGGTGATGAAATCTGATGTACAATATTTATAGTGACATGTGCTTTTATTTTCTCATGAGAAACTAAATATTAATTGTGTTGTACATTTGTTCTTAGCATATATTAAAGTTTTGAACCAAATGTGTTAAAGCGTATGCTTTGCCACGTAAACTTCCCAGAAGTTGTTGAGCTCAAATGTATCCTACATCCAGCTGTAGAAATTTGTCAGAAATTGTTTAAATTTTGTATATAGTTGTACTGTTTAATTCTAGCCACTGCGCTGAACAGTATTGGAGTTACCATACAATATGGCTTTACACAAGGAAATGTGTGGCTTTTGTTTTGTATTTTTTCGGTATAGAAGTTCCTGTGTCTTATTTAAATAAAGTTATTAGTAAAACTGGAATAGTTCACATATATCTTTGGAAAGACTGGGTTGTTAGCATCTTACCTTGACAGAGAGGGACTCAGATCAGGTTGATGGCGACGGTATCCAGTGCTCACTGAATTCCTGACCTGCATCTCTGCAGAGTCCACTGGAGGGACTCTGACTGGAGCGGATTTCCACAACCGGATGTCTTCTGGACAGGTCATTTGCATACTTTCCATCACAAAGTAAAAAGCTGGATGACTAAAGCTCTGAGTCTTTGTACTGGTCTCCCAGCTGTGAGCACCTTAAAGAGAGAAAACACTGTCCCCACATCTTTATTTTATACCCAGGAATTATTTATGGAAATAATTTGTTTAAATTCAGTGACATCACCTCAAAGGAAGTGTGGGGTATTCCCTGCAAAGGAAACTGGCAAAATTTTTAATTTTTTACTCTTCATTTAGCTTTAGATTGGGATAAGAGGGAGAAAACCTTAACAGAACAAAGGAGTGTTGATGTTATGCCCAGCTATCCAAATAGGGTCATAATAGGCCCCATTTTGGTCTCAGGCCACCGCCTCAGAGCAAAAACAAACCTCTCTGAGAAATAATTTACTAGCAGAGTGTTCCTTTCTGAAGCACATCTCATCAAAGAGGTTGTTAAGATTTTACCTTTAAGATTAACTTAAAAATAACATGACTGTGCTTTGGGCTGAAAAAAAAGTAAAACGTAATTTTTTTTAATGGTGAGATTTATCAACCACCTTCTTTTTTTTTTTTTTTAATTAATATATAATGTATTGTTAACCCCAGTGGTACAGGTCTGAATCGCCAGGTTTACACACTTCGCAGCACTCACCATAGCACATACCCTCCCCAATGTCCATAACCCAACCACCCTCGCCCTACCTCCCAACCCCCAGCAATCCTCAGTTTTATCAACCATCTTCTTGAGGATGATACATAATTTAGGCAGGAAACTGTCTTAGGTTAGAAGTTCCATTGCAGGTGACTGTGAAAGAAAAGTGGAATTCTCAGCTCTGTCTAGGCTTGACTCGGTCATACAAGCTTAAACAGCCCTGAGGAACAAGTTAATAGTTGCAAAATTAAACCTAAGGAACTAAAACCAAAACAAAACAAAAACCTAAAGAACATGGAGGGGGGAAATAGGTCCTAAGAATATAGATGCTTAGCCTTGTGTTAGCTAAAACTAATCACTTGAAGTTTGTGAATAGTGCAAAATTAACTGTTTGCCCCCACCCCTTCCAACTCTGAAGGCCACATGTTCCCAGCAGCTCCTCCCTTCTACCCCATCTGTGGGACCCACAAGTCTTTGTGTGTGTGAAGAAGGGTCCTTTAATTCACACCTTGAGTCACACCTGGAACGCTATCATCTAGCACCCCAGTTCTGATCTAGCCCCCCAGTTCTGGTTTTCTAGAGGACATCTCCTCTCAGACTTCTTGTCTCATCTCCGCTTCATTGATTAAATGGAATGAAGACACTGTCTTGTCCCATGTTGTACTAAATCAGCTCTTTTCCTTTATATTCCAATTCTTCCTTTTTCCCAGAGGACAGTTGGAATCCCATGTCCTGAAGTTTTTTTCCACCTGAACCTCTCATATTTGCCCTTCTGTCTTCCTATTATTGCACTGTTAAATTTCAAGCTGCAGATCAGACAGCTATGTCTTGTGGACGAATTTCTTTTGAAATGGTATTCCAATGGCAAGGAAACAAAATCATTTAGTATGCTAGACTTCCAATAACCTCTATAGCTGTAGACCAGGGGTCAACCAACTCCTGCTTGTGGTCAAATCTGCCCCATGCCTTTTTTTGTAAATAAAATCTTACTTGAACAAAGCCACACTCAGTCATGTATAAACTATGGCTATTTTGCAATAGAGACAGTCTGGCCCACAATGCCTAAAATAATGTTTTACTATCTGGTCCTTTACAGAAAAAAATGTGTTGACCTTTGCCGGAGACCAAAGAGTAAACTAGGTATAGACAACTTGTATCATAACATGGTGGTTTTTTAAATATGCCCACAAATTCTTTGATACTCCCCTCAGAGAGACAGAGCTTCATTTTCCTCCCCTTGAAGTGTGGGCTGGACTTAGGAATGGAGTGTGGCAGTGATGGCTGTCACTTCCAAGATCAGGTTGTAAAAAGGCGTGTACTCTCGTGGATCACTTGCTGTGGGAGAAGCGCTGCTGTGAGGACACTGAGGAAGTCTGTGGGGAGGGGCCCACATGGCAAGGAGCTTTGGCTGCCAACTAACGAGGAACTGAGGGCCCCTGCCAGCAGCCATGTGGGTGAGCTTGGAAGCAGACCCTTCAGCCCCAGCTGAGCCTTGAGATGTCTGCAACCCCAGCCAGCAGCTTGGCTGCAGCCTCGTGAGAGACCTTGCGCCAGACCTGCTAAACCACGCCTGGGTTCCTGAAACTCCGAAACCCTGTGAGATCAGCCGTTTGTTGTTTGAAGGTACTGAATTTGGGGGTAATTTGTTACATAAGGTTAGATAAATAATACAACACAGCGGTGCTCTGTGCGCCTCTTCCCCAACGACGTAGACCCATTACTGCCACCAAGATCTCACCTGGGGCCTTCTTATGCCATACTGTCCCCTTGGTCCAGAAAGTGAGGCTTGCCCTTTTAAAATAAATACTTCTTGAAAAAAGCCCTGTGGGGAAACGCCTGGGTGGCTCAGTCAGTTAAGCGTCTGACTTTGGCTCAGGTCATGATCCAAGGGGCCTGGGATTCAGTACCAGGTCAGGCTCCTTGCTGGGCAGGGATCCTGTTTCTCCCTCTGCCTGCCTCTCCCCTTGCTTGTGCACACGCATGCTCTCGCTCTCTCTCTGACAAATTCTTTTTTTTTTTTTTTTTTAGATTTTATTTATTTATTTGACAGAGAGAGAGAGATCACAGAGACAGGCAGAGAGGGGGAAGCAGGCTCCTCGATGAGCAGAGAGCCCGATGCGGGGCTCGATCCCAGGACCCCGAGATCATGACCTGAGCCGAAGGCAGAGGCTCAACCCATTGAGCCACCCAGGAGACACCCCACCCCACTCTGACAAATTCTTAAAAAAAAAAAAAAAAACCAACAACAACAAACAAAAAACTGTGATGGACAAGGTTGAAGATAAAGCTTCCTCATACAGGATTTTGTTATTTGAACAACTCACAATGGTACATATACTGTATACGCCTAAGAGTTACCTTGTCTAATATTAAACTGTCTTATCAAAGACAATGGGGAGAGAAATTAAATCCTCGTAGAAAACCATTCCCTGTGGAGAATGATCCAAGAAGAGGTGGGAGGTGATCAGTTTTCAAAGCTGGAAAAAAAGAAAAAGCATAATCTCAAGAAAATGAGAAGTATTTCCACCTTGACCATCTTAGCTTTTTTCCTTAATGGGACGCTGGTGACACATTGGTTCTAAAACTGCCTATTCCATTTCACTGGCCTTTGTATCTCTCAAAGAGATATACAGTTGTTTCAAAGGTTCCAGATCAGTTTGGTGATGGACCCTCCCATTTAAAACAGCCATTTTCTTAGCACTAAGAATTTGAATAATTAGATCACTTTTCCTACAAACGATTTTCTGATAAGGAATGGGTTCCATTTCACACTATAAATTCTACTCAAGTCTTGGCACCAGTTTTAAGCAAGACTTTGATGACATTCCTTTGGCCAGAATTGGGTAAGGTTCTGTAGGCAATGGATGTTATTTCAAACCACTGTCTGGAAGCAGGCGGGATAAAAGGTAGATGTAGGGCTCCACAGGACCTGCCAAATGGGGAGGAGGCTTCTTGCAGGAAAGGCAAACCATATCTCAGGTTTTCTCTTCCACTTTGTAAAGGAAAAGGGTTACACTCAAGGGACAAAAGTTAAGAAAGGACAAGGCTCATGTGCAGCAATAAACAGCCTGCCATTTTCCATATGGACTGAAATCAAGGCAAACGGGCTAATCTTAACTCACTCTTAATCTGCCCATTTGATTACAGACAAAAGCCTGGTGTGATCTCCCCTGCCTCCCTTCCCTGTGACCACCTTGGGAGCTACTGTATGGAGAAGCGATTCCTTTTCCGATCCCTGACCCTTCCTCCCTATCACTCCCCTCAGCCCATGACCTCTGCAGCTGGTCCTGCAGGAGGATAATCAGAGGGGAAGGGGACAACCGGGGAAGAAGGACTGAAGATAGTTACACTTGGGAAATAGGGCCTGTGGGACGGGGGAAGAGACTGTGAGGTGAGCTTTCACTAAATATTCATGTCCTTTTGAAATACCTAGTTTTTTTTCTGCCAACGAGTCTGTATTTCTGTTGTCACATTTCATAAAAGAAGAAAAGGAAGCAATCTGACCTCCTTGCTGCAGGATTGCTAGCAATCCTCTTCCCTGTGCCCACACCACCTTCTCATCAACCATCCGTCAGTCATCCAGTCTGCAACAGCAAGTGGATGGGACTGAGCTGACTGCTTTTCATCACCCCTAGTATAAAGACAAGGTGAAATTCCAGGGAAGTGATCCACATGAAAATAAATGTTTAACCTCACTAGTAAAATGATGCAAATTAAAACAAGGATATGTTGACTTTAAACTGGCAGAGTAAAAAGAAGGATGATAGTCAGTGCTAGGGGGGTGAAAGGGATAGGGTTACTCTCACATCCCCTCGTAGAAGAATAAATCGGTACATCCTTTCTGAACAAGAATGTGGTAGCACTTATACCAAGGAACAAAAAGCAGGTCACAAACCCTGTGTAATCTCTTGGCTTTGTAAAAATACATATATGTGTGAGGGAAAAAAAAAAACCCAAACATGAAGAATGTACAAAAATTAATAGTGGTTATGCTTGGGTTGTGGATACTTTGCCTTAACATTTGCATTTCTGTTTTCCTAAGTTTTCTCAGAAACCTTATAATTTGATAAAATGCATGTTAAAATCCATTTATCAAGGGAGGGGGGAAAAAGTAGAGAGAAAATGAAGGATATGGCAGCAAAAGATAGAGCTTTAATGGAAATGAACAGAAGATCTCTTAAAGTCAAGGTGGCTGGAGAGAAGGCCTGGAAGAATAAACTTGGGTTCAGTGGAAGGATCCAAAGGTACATATAATTTCGTGCCTTTCCATGTCTCAACGCCCTCATACTCCCGTATACAGGATTAAATTATTTAAGCCTAGAATGGCATTTGGGGAAAATGTGGAGTAGTTCAGAGGACAGAACGTTCTCTGGAGTGTGGCCCATACTACCAGCACTCCACTCAGTTGAGATGGATTTATGAAGTGGGCACCAGAGAGTACAGAAAACTGTCCTGTCATTTATCCTTCTTGAATTGCCTCATCTAGAAAACTACAGAAACCTGGGCTCAGTGTGTTAAAGCCTCTGCCTTTGGCTCAGGTCATGATCCCAGGGTCCTGGGATCAAGCCCTGCATGAGGCTCTCTGCTCAGCAGGGAGCCTGCTTCCTCCTCTCTCTCTGCCTGCCTCTCTGCCTACTTGTGACCTCTGTCTGTCAAATAAATAAACAAAATCTTAAAAAAAAAAAAAAAAAAAAGGAAAGAAAGAAAAGAAAAGAAAACTATAGAAACCTGAAAATGGCCAGGAGATTTTTTCTTGAACATGATCCATATTTCTCAATACACTCTTTATGGAGAGTTGTTTAGTCTTATTTTACAAAGATTACCTGAAATGTATGCACGTGACATGGGCGTCCACCAGGATTTGTATTAGAGAAGATTGGGGATCAAGGCCCTAGAGAAGCTGCAGTGTAGAATCTGGTTCCTCCCATTCATCTTTGAATCTGTAGCCGACATAAGACAGTGGGGGCAGGAAGCAACTTCGGGATTCAGATATTAACTTTTTTCCTCCTTCTTGGTGCATTTCTCCCCCTTACTCACCAAACTGAGTCTCAGCACGTTGCCATTTGTGATTTCAGTCATCTGGCAGGCCACACCTGTTCCTGCATGTTGGAAGCCAGAGATAGTGTGGCATAAGGGAATATGGTCCAGGTCTGGGCATCAGACAAGAATGAGCCAGGGAGTCCTTATTTGTAAAATAGCGATAATTCTCAGTTGGCCTTTGCCGTAATCAAAGAACCCAGACTGGGGTTCCTAAACAGCAGAAATTTCTCACAGTTCTGGAGACAGGAAGTCCCAGATCAAGGTCCTAGTCCAATTTCTAGGAAAGCCTTTCTGGCTTGCAGACAGTACCTTACATGGCCTTTCCCCATCCCTTCTTCTGACACTACCATCGTATTGGATAAGGCCCCACCCTTAGGACCTCATTTTACCTTCATTACCTCCTAAGGCCCTAGCTCCAAATACATTGAATCTTTGGGGTTCACAACATTTGAACCAACAGCTTCAACATCTGAATCTTTGGGGAGACACAATTCAGTACAGGGCAAATACCTACCTCCCATTAAGGAAATGCAAATTAAAACCACAATGAGATGATATCCCTTTGTACCCACCAGGATGGTTATAATCAAAAAGACAGGTAGTTACAAGTGTTGTTGGGCATATGGAGAAATCGCAGCTCTCACGAACTGCTGATGGTCCTGCAAAATAGTGCAGCCGCTGTGGGAAACAGCCTCACTGTTCCTCGAAAGGTTAAGCATATGACCCAGCCATTCCACTTCTAGGTAGAGACCCAGACAGTAAGAACATATGTTACACAAAGACACATAAACACATGGTCACAGCAGCATCATATTTAATAGCCAAAAAAAAAAAAAATGGAAAGAATTCTAATGTCCAAAAATTTAATGACTGGATAAATGTGTTAGAGCCATGCAATTGAATATTAGTCAGCGATAAAGAGGAATGAAATACTGACACATGCTACAGCACGGATGAGCCTGAAAAAACGTACCGAGGGCAAGAAGCCAGTTACCCAAGACCATACTTGTGATTCCAGTCATATGGAATGTCTGCTATAGGCAAATCCATAAAGGCAGAAAGTGAATTAGTGGTCACCAGGGTCTGGGGTAGGCTGGAACGGGGAGTCATGGCTAGTGCTAGCACAGCGTGTCTTTTGGGGGTAGCGAAAAGTGTTCTGGAATTGGATAATGGTGATGGTTGCAGAACCTTGAGAATATACCAAAAATCATGGAGTTGTCTACCTTAAAAGGATAAAGTTGATGGTATGTGAATTTTAATTCCAAAAATAGAACCCAGCATGCCAAAAAATCCTACTCTTGCAGGGTAATTAAGAGGATGAACGGTACTTAGGTGCACAGAGAACAGTGCCCGACATAAAGCATCCCATGCGTAATAGCTGTTTTTATTTTCCATAGTCCACATAGGGTCAGAAAGTGTGAAGGTGTAAAGCCATACACGTGGTTCCACAAGCCTAAAAATCTCTCTCTGATGTCCTCAAGGACATTCACTGCACACGCCTACTTCTTCCTCTCCTGTTCACTGTCATTTGCCTCTCTCCTTGCCTTCCGCAGGCGGGTCAGTCAGGTACCCACCACCCCCGCTGCCACGTAAAAAGCCCGAGTGTGCACCTCCCACCTTGTTCTCCCCCAGACCTCCACGTCTCCCCTGCTCACTGGGCCTTTGCTCCCAGCTCTCTTTACCTGCCCACACCCAGAAGGCAAGGTCCAAAGAACAGGACACTTGAGGCTTCAGCCTGGGCCCACTCCTGTCTTTTCCAGATGCTTTGTCTGTAACCACAGACCTGGTTTATAGGGCAGAAAAACCAGCCTGTTTGGTTCTGGGTGTCTCTCACCCCAGACTCACCATGGAAGCCCAAGATAAAGCAGCAAGGGTTCCCCTGGGGCTGGTCCTGAGGGCAGGTAACAGATGGGCTACAGAAGGCAGGTAGCAAGACCTCGGAGTTGGGTGCAGTCAGGATTTGTTCTCTCCCTGCTAGCTTCTTCCTTTCCAGCTGGAGTCCAAGTCACAGCTCACCTAGGATGGCAGCTCCTATTGGCAGGATAAAAATACCCTCAGTTTGGGGGTGCCTGGGTGGCTCAGTGGGTTAAAGCCTCTGCCTTCAGCTCAGGTCATGATCTCAGGGTCCTGGGATAGAGCCCCGCATCGGGCTCTCCGCTCTGCAGGGAGCCTGCTTCCTCCTCTCTCTCTGCCTGCCTCTCTGCCTAGTTGTGATTTCTCTCTGTCAAATAAATAAAATATTAAGGAAAAAAAAAATACCCTCAGTTTGACTGCGGAGGCCCACACCGGGCCAATTCCGCCATTTAGGGCAAGGAGAGAGGAAACAGTCCAGGATGGTTGTGACTTTCCTGTGGGGAAGGGTGGCCAGAGGAGGCTCCTGCTCACAGGCACGTGCACAAGGCAGGCTTTTAGAGCTCAGGGGAGGTTCCAGTCACATCGGTGCCCTCGGCGTCAGCGTGAAACCTGGAATCAGCATGATTCTGACTCCTCGTGTTCATCAACCCACTCTGAGAATGTATGGAAGCTCCACACCATTTCCTCGGGGGGCGGGGGGGGGAAATCCACAGAGGTGCATTTTCACACACAAAAAATAACATATCTCAGAGGATGTACAGAACTCTTGACACCGAGATGTCCATAAATCCCTAGACCGGAATAGAATCTACGACAAGGATGGAAGAGTTTATAAATCAGCCATCGGAACAGCAATGAACGGAAGCAAGGGTGTAGATCCGTCCAGTGCTGTGTCCTGAGAATGCTTTCTGCTTCTGCCGGGGACAGGAAGACAGCAGACGATGCTCTAAATGTAGTAAGGATCCTTGGGGAACCCTAGGTCAGGTCCAGAAATACCAGCAAGGAGACACCTCAGACCAAAATCAATGAGAGCTCCCTGGGAAGTGACTGAAAAAGGAAGCCCCAGAGCGGATGCATAATCTGGCCTCTACTGATGAGGCATTTCTAAAATCAATTGCCTCCTTCTTGGATGCCAGAAGGGTCTGGATGCAGGCCCCTGTCAGGTTTCAGAGATTTCCTGAGCACTTTTCTTCAGCTCTGTGCTAGGGCACATTAGAGAAAAGTCACTCAGACAATGGCAAAGGCCAGCAGTTATCCACTGAGATCTTTCCCTGGGGGTGTATTCCAGAAGTGGGAGAAGGGGCGTTGCATTGTGTTGGATGGACCGCTGAAGTGCTCTAAGAATGTCAGGCGGTAGGAATAGAGAGGAAAGGAAGACATTGGCCAAGAGCCTGTGGAGCCTAGAGTTCAAGTGAAGTTAATCCTGTTCTCCAGGGTAGCCCTGGTTCGAGGAATATGGCCAAGGGCTTAAGCACCCTACAGTAAGCATCTGGGCATGTTGAGAACAGTAGGGCCCTGAGGTCAGTTTTCTACAAATTAATGATCAGAAGGCAGGACACAGGTATTGTATTAAGACCAGAAGTTCTATTTTCAGAGGAAAACACAAAGAGTTAAAATTGACTCAAGAAGGTTAGGTGAGCAGCTGCCAAGCAGAGATGTCGGGCTGATGAAGCAACCTGGGCTGTTTCTGTGGTCTGGCCTCTACTGGCCATCTCCCCTCCTCCTCCGTGTGTTTGTCTACACTCCACCTCTGCTGTTGCTGGCTCGGTTTCTGATGACTCAGAAGGCTCCTATCACCTTGCCGTGACTATGCATGGCTTCTGCTCATTTTGGTATCGATGCTTCTGTAACTGACAAATTGTTTCTTATCATCACCAGTTCACACTCAAAGGCAGGAGAAGCTGATACACTCTGGCTTGTCTCTAGGTGAAAAGATCTTGTGCCAGGCCTCCCGCACTGGACTTCCTGTGCTAGTCAGCTGAAACCAGGAGTGCCTGGGGCTGAGATCGTGACTTACCAGCTAAGACCGCGTCCCTCGTAGCGGAATGGGAGCCAGACTGTTTGGAAGGGGGATGTGCGTGTCACTGACGCTTGAACGCCATGCTTTGTTAGTACACGCACACAGAACTGCCCTCATCTCCCGTAAGGCAGAACTGCTAGTATTACCAGACCTTTGTCTACCAAAAAGAAAACAAAAACAGCCCACCAAAAAACCCCCTCCTTTAACACACATATATCGCTCCTTTCTTTTGAACAAACTACACTTTGTTTAAGGTTTTCAAAGTCAGCTGTAAAGACCAAGAAAGGGCCTTTTTAAGGCAGAAATCTCAGTACTCGTGAAATATTCCGTCTGTGCTCTCCCATCTCCCAGGCCGTGAGGCATGGCAGTGGGGCATGTGGCTACTTCTGGCCAGTGGGCCGTGGAAGGAAGAGAAGTATGCTTCCTCTGGATGAAGCAGAGCACAGCCAACATACGACGACGCCACCACTCTACCTTTCCTTGCTGTAGTGACCGAGCAGAGCAGCTCAGGTGAGGCTGGTGAGGCTTCATCACATGCGTCCCGGGGGGCCTCGTCGGGCAGAGCCCCATTGACCCACACTGGAAATAGAGCATAAGTGGGGAAGGAAGGACATTTCCTGGTCATAAGCCACTGAGACTTTCCAGTGATGGCTACTGAAGCATAGACTGGCCTATCCTGACTTACCCGCATACGGATCATGGAGACCTCCCAAGAGGACACTGCGAATGGAGTGATCTTCTGTGGACCTTCCGGCTGAGCAAACTCCCAACTCTGCAAACCCACTGAGTCTCTCTGCTTCCCTTTTTATCTCAGAGGCTCAAAGGCCATGCAGAGTAGCACCACTTTGGGAAAGATCCAGAATCCAATTTCTTTCCTTCCTTTGTCTCTTTAAAACCATACTTATTGGGGATTGATTTACCTACGTAAAATTCATGGTGTTTGGTGTAGGGTTCCAGAGATTTTTTTTTTTTAATATTTTATTTATTTATTTGACAGAGAGAGAGGTCACAAGTAGGCAGAGAGGCAGGCAGAGAGAGAGGGAGAAACAGGCTCCCCACTGAGCAGAGAGCCTGATGTGGGGCTCGATCCCAGGACCCTGAGATCATGACCTGAGCCGAAGGCAGCGGCTTAACCCACTGAGCCACCCAGGCACCCGGGTTCCAGAGATTTTGATAAATGCACACAGTCGTGTAGCCACCAGTATAATTTACAGAAGAGCTCTTTTCCTTCTGCCTCTTTGGAGGGGGTCCAGCCCTCCCCCAGCCTCAACTTCTTGGCCACCACTGATCTGAGGCCCATCCTTAGAGGTTTACCTTTTCCAAAACGACATACAAATGGAACCACACAGGATATAGCTTTTAAAACAAACAAACAAACAAACAAACAAACAAAAACATTTTATTTTGGAATACTTTCAGATTGACAGAAAAGTTGCAAAGATAGTACAAAGTTCCTTACCCAGCTTCTGCTAATGTTAACATCTTAAACAGCTATAGTATTTTGACATAGTAGGCAAAATTAGGAAATAAACATTAGGACAATACTATTAATGAAACTATAGACTTTATTGGGATTTCACCCATTTTTCCACTGATGTTCTTTTTCTGTTCCAGGATCCACCACAGCATTTGGTTGTCTTGCCTCCTTAATTTCCTCCCATCTGTGGTGGTTTCTCAGTCTTTTCTTGTTTTTCACAACCTTGACACTTTTGAGGTACATTGGCCAGGTATTTTGTAGAATGTTGCTCAATTTGAGTTTGTTTGATATTTCTCTTATGACTAGACTGAGTTAGGAGTTTTGGGAAAGAATACTAGCAGAGTTGAAGATCCCTACTCATTGTATCATCTCAGGGGTACATGAGAGTGGCAGGAATACTCAGGTGGTTGTATCAATCAGTAGTCGCTTTGTGGTCACCACTAAACACTACCTCACTAGACGCATGTGCCACAGCTTCTCATTTACCAGGGGAAGCATATGTGAGTTTCTGGTTTTTGGAGATTATGAGTAAAGCTGCTACTAGCATTCGCATCTAGGTTTATTTTTTAGAAATATATATATTTTGTTTGTTTGTTTTTTGCATCTAGGGTGAATTCTTAGGCATGGAATGGCCGGATTGTATGGTTAAGTGTGTTTAAACTTATGTGAAACTGTGGAACTTTTCCAAAGCAGCTGTTCTGTTCTGCTTTCCCATCAACAGGGTGTAAAGAGTTCCAATTTGCTCTGCATCCCAGTTTCTTTCGTTCAGTGCTCTGGTAAGTGGTTCAGTGGACAGAGAACCTACTTCATTTCTCCTGGTTCTCCACACAGAATTCTGTCCAACTTTATGGAAAAATCAGGGGCAACTCATTCATTAGACGTTCTAGCCCCTTCCTACTGGAGTTCCTCCATTTCCGTGATGCTTAGGAATGAGTTCATAAGGGATGGGGACAGAAGATGGGGCTTGGAGAGAGCAGCTTCCCACTCCCTACTTCAGTATCATTTACCAGACAAGTGACCTTCTGTGACAGGATGCCCATCCTTCTGTGCTGCACACCCCACATCTCTGGGGGTATCAACTCAGTCCCTGTGATGACTCCATTAGAGGCACTGCTACTAGAGACGAAGAAGAACAGAAGCGCAGAGAGGGTTTGTGACTTAAGCTAGTGGAGCCTCAACTTGGGAGACTTGGCCACAGATTTCTCCAGCTTCAGAAGCCTAACTCTTCGCAAGTACCCTACACTACTGCCCTGGAGTGCATCCCCCAAGAGTGTGTTTAATAACTGGCAAACAAAGAGAGAGAGACAGACAGACAGAGCTGGGAGGAGAGAAAAGATGTGGGCTCTTAAAAAAGAGTTTTGTGAACCATGAGAGACTGTGGACTCAGAGAAACAAAAGGAGGATTTTAGAGGGAAGGGGGTGGGGGGACGGGTGAGCCTGGTGGTGGGTATTAAGGAGGGCACCTACCGCATGCAGCACTGGTAATTGCTCTGGGAACTGTACTTAAACAGTGAATCATGGAACACTGCATCAAAAACTAGGGATGTATTTTTATGGTGACTAACATAACACAATAAAAATATTTTAAAAAGGAAAAAAAGAAGAGTTTGGTGTGTCTTGGAATTCCTTTCTTCAGCTCTCCGTTTCTAGCAAACCCCTTGAAGTAAAAGAAACCGTGGCTCAGCTGTTAGGCAATGAGGGTTCTAATCCGGTTTCCCACAAATTTATAGTTTTTTAAAATACCTCTCTCAGTTTTCTTATCTGGATATCAGCAGGTTGGATGCAAACAGCTCTGTGGTCCCTTCTGACTTCCTGGTTATCAGCTATAGAAGAACTACACACAAAGCCTTCAAGTCCCAGGGCTGCGGGTGGCCTCCAAGGGGGCTTCTGGAAACATTCCGGTTCTTTCAGCCTCCTGGCCCCACAACCCCTCTAGAAACAATATACAAGTGTGTCCTCAAGGTCATTCCAGTGGAAACTCGAGTGGATCACCTGGCATTTTCCTGCCCAAGGATCCATCTATCCCTCTGATAGAGATAGCAGCCCACCTTCCCCTAGAGGAATCATCCTTTCTCCATCCCCAGTCCTTGAGGGTCAGGTTCCAGGGACAGGCCTATGAAAAGCTGGGAAAACAGCCTATTTCCCACCCCGACCCACCTTGATTCCAGGGGCTGACTTAAGACTGGACACAGGATTTAAGGCAGGCTCAGCTTCAAGACTTTGGCTGGAGATTCCGGTACCCATGTTGCCTCCTTATGAGAAGTCTGTAACACAGAGGGAATCAAAGGGGAAGCCTAAGAGACCACTACCTGTGCCCCTAGATCCAGCTGTGCCTGAAGCATACACCTAGACCCTTCAGTTAACAGAGCAAATAAATCCATCCTCATTTGTTGTTGTTTAAATGTCTTTAAGTTAAATTGGGGTTAATTATTTTTTATATTTTTTTGAGAAACCTCTCTTAGGGTTCCAGAATCCTAGTTATTTATTTAAAAAGGAGGAGGAAGAGGAAGAAGAGAGTAGTAGAAGTTGTAGTTGTAGTTGTAATAGTAAACTCTAAAAGCCCCATGAAAGACAAGGTCTAATGTGCTGTTGGGAAACACACGGGATGATTGCCGCCACTCCCTGCCCTATCCCCAGCACAAACATCACTCATTTATCAGCATCCTTCTCCGTGCAGAATTCTTGGCAGCCTCTGCCAATCACTGAAGTTGGCTCCAAGTTGAAGTCTATTTTTCAACAAAGCTGAAGAGACCTGCACACTGCACTGTGTGTGGTGCCAACCAGAGGACCGGAGATGGTTTGAATCAAAGGACTAACTGCCGTGGCCTGTCTGGAGGACACTAGTTAATCACAAAGACACGCTTTGGAATATTGGCAAAATCAATAGTGCCAATAGTTAGACCCCAAGCCATTGCCAGGGTCAGCCCCTCAGGAGGGATCACTCAGCAGTGGAGTCTGAGAGAGGCAAGCATGAAGCTCAGTTAGCTGGCTCCCGGAGCTGAGGCATGGGCAGAAGACATCTTGACCCTAATGGTGAGGCAGCCTCCCATGGAAGCTCAGGGTCCTCTGCCCTGCCCCACATTCCATGTCACACTGGCTATGACATGATGGTGAGCCCCCTCTACATGCCCACTGGCAACCCAGGGCTCTCGGAGCTGCCAACTCTGAGCAGACCATGTTTTCTTGGGCATAAGCCTCCAACAAAAAGTTCTAAGTTGGTGCCTTTCTAATTCTGAAGCTGACGGATGCTTTTCTCACTCTCGCACAACTCAAAATTAACCTGACATTTCTAAAATTATGTTTTGAAGGCAATGAATCTATAAAGTGCACCAGAGCCCATGCCAGCTGGGAGAAAAAGAAAGGAGGAAAGAGAAATGTTTCTGGCTCTCTCCCTTAAATTTGAATATTCTTTATATATTGGCTGGGGCAGCGGGAGAAGGGAATGGAGACTTGCAGACCACCTAAAAGGGCAGGGAAGTTTTCAAGGAGCAGGTGCTCTCTGAATTTCCCTGAGCGTTCCATGCAATTGTGGTGCAGACCTACCTGGAGACAAGGGATGAAAATGAGGGAGTAGTGAGACTGGGTGTGAAGGGGGTGGGGCACCTTTGTCTTCTTCCTGCCACAGAGGTCCTTCTACAGGAGGCTGGGGAGGGAACCCGAGGTGGGCCCCCAAGGAAGCCCCGTGGCTGTGCAGCACACAGGCTGCTTAAAAGAGAATAAGCCAGCAGCTGCTTCTCCTTAATAAACTAGAGAGGTGGCCGAGAGGCCTTTGTGCGAGCCAGGATCAAAACACGCCTATCAAGAGGGATCAAGAGCCTGGCCAAGTGGATTGCAGATGGGAATGGGAATTGAATTTTTTTTTTAACAAAAATGTAAAGAAAATTCAGAGAGAAAGTGCCTCCATGTGCAGTATTCTCCTTTTACTTGTAGCAAAGCCTGTTCAACTACCATGATCCTCCACTCCCCTTCACCCACAGACCAACTTTAAAATGCCACCTGTTAGTATTTCAAGTGATCCATTCAACAGAGAAGGATTCCACAGCCCTTTGCCCCTCCAACCCCCCACCCCACCAAGCCCCTCCCTGTGCCTCCAGCCCGGATGGAGCCAGTCCACCCCTCCTGCTTCGCTGCTTCGTCTCTTTCCTGCCGCTGCTGTGGGCTTCCACGCCCGTAAGCAAATGTGACCCAGGAGGATATGATGAATCCTTACTCCTCATTCCACACAGGGCAGCTCCATTCAGCTCATGAGTCCAGTGCTTGTCAGGTGACTCCAGGGCGGTTATCACTAGGGAGACACAGAAGATTTGGGGAAACAACAACCCTGTGCTCTGGGGCTGCAACACCTTGTGGTAAAGGCAGATCCATACGCATATGCCTCCCAGGCCGGGCAGAGCACCAAACATGTGCCAACCATGAGACAGACAAGGGCAGGAAGGAGAGATGAGGGGCGGGTCCTTGAAGGAAAACTGCAGGTTACACTTGAAGGAGGTGGGACGTGAGGAGCTCCTGAGGGGCAAGTCAGGGTGTGATGGCAGCTGAGGCTGGAAAGAAGGGGCCATCTTGGGTGGAGTGTGCAGTAAACGCATACGCCAGGAAGGGAGACCTGTGTGTGTGGGGGGTGGGGTGGGTGGGTGAGGGCCCCAGGGCTGTATCCTGATATGCTCAAAGACGACAAGTGGCAGGCTAAGGAGTCATTAAGTGAGATTTTTACAAACAGACTCTGTAGAATTTGGGCTGGCCAGGAAGGGAGCCGACCTACACCAGCCACATAACACACTGAGTCCCAGCCCCAGCTCGCCTTCAGGTCTCTTCCTGCATGGAGGAGGAGGAGGAGGAGAATGCTTTTCAGTCCCCCAAGGCTGTCTTGCAGAGGACGGTGGCACCTGCAGGGGCCAGGTCCTTCCATGAAGGCACACCACAGAGAGCAGAGAAGCCGCATCCCTGTGTTGGGGGAAGTAGCCACAGGAGACCCTTTCAGAGCTGGAGACTGAAGCTTGCAAGAGTGCAGCAGAGAGCTTCCTGGCCCAGCGGGGCATGTAGGACCAATTCTTGCTAATCATCAACCCCGCCCCCACTCAGGGCCCCATGGGTGGAGTGTCTGAACTGCTTACATGCCCCCACGCAGAACTTGCTCCCATCTCTGCCTGAGCCGACAAGAGTCCATGCCTTCCTCTCCTTACTGTATGTGGGCGATGCACGGGATCATGTCAATAGCTTCACGCAGATGGGACTAGTCCTTGTCCTCTTCCTCCCTCTCCAGTCCCCACGCTCATGGCACCTCCCCCACTGAATCCCCACAACAGACTATTAACTTGCCTTCGCATGTCAAATATCTCTGCCATTTAATTAAAAAAACAAAACAAAACAATTACTATCACAAGGGACTCCAGAAATACATGCTTTTGAATTCCAGCCACGGAGAGACAAATGGAGACACTGGCGTCTGCAGCTGTTCTGCTTTCCACAGACAGGTTCGTGCAGTGGAGACCAGCGCAGGTCCCCTGCCCACGTGAGAACACACAGCCCACCCGGCAAGGGCTGGGGAAGAGTGTCTTTGGTTGGCCGGGTCTTCACCCGGAGCTCACTGGAAGGTGGCTCGGCAGGAAGAGAGAGTCTTCCTGCAGCCCCCTCTAAGGGGGCAGAGGCAGGGGATACACAAGGAGGCATTTAAGGTCTGTTAGCCTCCCGCTGCCTCTGAGGCTACAGGACTCATTGTTTAAACCTAAGACAGAGCAGGTTCATGATTTGAACTTGGATCTCCCAGTATCCCAGTGACACATCAGCAGCCATGATGCAGGTGTTGGCAGGAGAGCAGGCAGCCTGGGAACTGTTCCTGGGCAATCCTGTATTGTTAGATCCACATAGAGAATACACTCACCCCTTTATACCAAATAAGAGTAAATAATTATACCAATATAAACAGGGCCTCTGACCCTCTCATTTTATTAAAATGGCACGTAAATATTAAAACAGCATACTGATCACTTCATATGTCTGCGTGCCCCCAGGTGTGTGGCTGAGGAGTGGCACGTGGGCTCCCTCCATGAGGCTGCAGACTCATGCATTGAGCAATTCGTGTTCTTTATCAGTTTTCCCCACAGCGTCAGGATTTGATAATGGGTCGAGGTCAGCAAAGAGGCTGAACCAGGCAGTCAGGTCTGAGGCAGCTTTCGCAGGCTCTGGAGAGAGAAGAGAAAACATGAATGCAGGTCGCTTCCAAAGGCCCACCTCTGTCTTGTGGCCTGCAGGTGGGTCCAGGCTCCTGTTGGGAAGGGAGGGTGCTATGTGGCTCAGTCAGACAAATCCCGCTATGCTCTGCCTCTAAAACTAGTTAGGGAATTCCAGATCTCCCTGTGGGTTGGCTGAGAAATGTTTCTGAACCACGGCCTAGAGCTCAGTGAAGAACGTGCCCAGTGCTAACCCACACCTGTACCCTGTGCCAGCGGATGGCACCGCCCACCAAGCCACCCCGAACCTCAGACCACACTGCTTCAACATAAGCAGGAAATACTACTGTGATTTCAGAAATCAGACTGAATGGCTGAGGAAGCAAGGTGCCTTCCAGTGTCCACCAGAGGAGTCTTTTCAGATCTGCTGGGTCAAGGGAAACACTGTGGCCACTCTTCTCAGGCTTCAAAGCAGGCCAAGAGGAGGGTTGGCATCTAGGCCTGGCTGCTCCTTTTTTCCAGGGTCATTGCCTTCTTCCACCCTCTCCTGTTAGAGGAGGGAGGCCTCTGACATGCCCCCTTCTCCCGCTGGGCCCTAAATTGCCCCCACATCCCCTCCATTTCTCCCTCATGGATACTCCCCTCAGCTGCTCTTTCTCTGAACCCCCTGACCTAAATTCCCCAATGCCACAATTAGAGAATCAAATTCTTTTCCAGATGAGAATATTTCCAAATGAGTGCCTGATGCAAGTGACTTCTACATACGCTGGGGGCTCTTCTCTACATAAATCATTCCACATGAGGATCGGAGTTCATTGGCTTGGATGACCCAGGCTGTTTTCCCTTCCCCAACAGGTGGGAGTATCAAAAGCATGAAGAAAATGTCTGACAGGTTATCCTCGCTGAGAGCAGTTAGGAATGTGCTTCCATCTGGCTTAAAGAGTCTTGGAAAATGTTGGTGGGACACCCTGCTAAGAGGTTATGCCAGAGTAATGGGAGAGTGGTGGTGGGATTATTCCACATCAACAGGCCTTTGGTCTTTTCGTGCAATCGGCACTGAAATGGTAAGATAATGTGCCAATCATGGTATACTTCCGATTCTCATCTTTTTTTAAAAATATAATCTCATAGATTACTTTATCATAATATAATCGATACATCTATTATAGACATATAATTACTGCAAACAAGGCTAGTTGGTAACATGCAAGTTATTATTGTTTAACATTAACTAAATTCCATGTGCAATTAGCCTGCAGAACACTTGGCTTTATTTGATATGATAGGGACTTAAGAGATCTCAATACAGTTTGGTTGGGTTGTAGAGTGGCAACAATTTTTTTTAAAAAAGGGAATAACTCATCTTAGTCATGTAGGAGGCCATACAGGAAACTATGGGGCAAAACTGATTTAAAGAAGATGAGCCTATTTCTAGTCTTGATAGGGAATTTAGGATATCTTAAAGATGTCTCCAGCAAAGATATGCTATACCTTCCCCTTCCCCCTAATTTCTCAAAGTTCTAGGGCAGAGATCGCTATGGCCTTGCTAGGAGAGTTAGGTGACTGTACTTTGGGGGCAGCCCTCACCTAGACCTTCATTGCTGGAGTTTGGGAAACCAGGTACAACTGCACAGTACCTATAAGAACATCACGGGAATGCTTCCGGATAACAAAGACACCTCCTGTTACTTCCTGTGATCAACACAGGGAAAGCGGATGATGACCAAAGGAAGAGAGAGGCAGCTGCAAATACAGAGATCTTCAGTTGAGCCCATGTTCTTTTTGGGGGCCTATCTCAAGAAAGAACAGCCCCATGAGCTTGAAAGGCCCTCCTTGGGCGCCTGGGTGGCTCAGTGGGTTAAAGCCTCTGCCTTGGGCTCAGGTCGTGATCCTGGGGTCCTGGGATCAAGCCCCGCATCCAGGTCTCTGCTCAGCAGGGAGCCTGCTTCCTCCTCTCTCTCTGCTTGCCGTTCTGCCTACTTGTGATCTCTGTCAAATAAATAAGTAAAATCTTAAAAAAAAAAAAGAAAGAAAAGAAAGGCCCTCCTTTGACAACTAAGGACAGCTGCTCTTTTTGAGGAACACTAATTAAATGCCTCTTTTGGTGGTGGCAATGGTATTTTCAGTTAAAGATAGCAAACCTCAGTGGCCTTTCCTACCTTGCTGCATCACCTCATTTCGGGCAGCACCCAGTCATGTGGAGATGGGTATTTGATGCCTCCTCATTTGGTTTGATAAAGGGAATTTTGAATTAAGACACTGTAGCCAGAAGAAGTCAGAATGTAATTCCCAGGATTATGCAAAACTCTCCACCCTTGTAGCCCCTGATTTGCACCCTCAGGAGCTCAAACAGAAATTAGTATAGAAAGACAGAAAATAGTGTTAGGCCAGTTGAGGCAGCTGTCATCTCCAGGGGATAAAACACTGTATTACCTTTCATTGCAGGGCTGTTGTCATTTGGACTGCTTGCCTGTGGTGCTGGCCATGGAGTAGGAGGAGGACTGACACTGCTCTCTGACCAGCCTAATGTTCAAAACCAGAGGTGGTTAGGTCTAGGGAAGAGCAGGCACACTGCCCCACCAGTTGCTGGGTGCACACATGGTCTCACTCACAGCGGCCTCCAAAGAAAGGGAAAAGGGTGGTGTGACAAGGCCCTTCTGCCACGATCCTCGTACCTGGGTAGGTTTTAGGGGACAGTAGGTATGTGTACTCATGCCCAATTCATAAGTATGGAAAATTAGGGAAAATACTGGATTTTGAAAAAGAAATTTTTGTGTGTGTGTGAAATTGCTAAGGTTAAGACATTTTTTTGTATGCCCATTTTTCTTCTCAAATAACATTATGTCATGGTCACACCAAAGATTATACATAACATTCCAAGGAAATTAAGTGCTTTGCCTTTCTGTCATAAATGGAGAAAGCTTTAAAAAGTGACCACCAGTAAATGTAGCAATATAACTAATAAACTGTGGGTCTTCTCTACTTCATTATGATCCATTATGATCATTTATTTTCTATACAGCTAATTCAAATTGAGAAGTTTAGTTAATACACCGAAATAAGTGGTAGTCTAGTCCAAATATGTGAGGGGAAAGAAAGCCCCCTTTAACATGATGCTGTACCTTACAGTGGCATTTAGCCTGGGAAACCCAACATTCCCTAACATCCCTGTGCTCTGCCCACCCCTCTTTTTTTTTTTTTTTTTAAAGATTTTATTTATTTATTTGACAGAGAGAGAGATCACAAGTAGGCAGAGAGGCAGGCAGAGAGAGAGGAATAAGCAGGCTCCCTGCGGAGCAGAGAGCCCGATGCGGGGCTCGATCCCAGGACCCTGAGATCATGACCTGAGCCGAAGGCAGCGGCTTAATCCACTGAGCCACCCAGGCGCCCTCTGCCCGCCCCTCTTGTGCACGTGGCATTTTGCATTCAGCAGTCCTGCTTTGGGGGAGGCAAGCCTCATTTCCCAAGGCCTTCACTATGTGCGCTAGATGTTTGGGCCTGGCTTACATTTAATTTAGAACTTTACCAAATACTTTGCAGGTCTGCTTTAATTCTTGGTGTGGAAGTTCTCTCTTCTCAGTGAGACTAGGAATTATTTCTTCAATGTCCTCCAAAATACCTGATGCAGTATAGGAAAGCTGTTACGGACTAAGTCCTTTCTTGATTCTCACTGTGAAACACAGACCATCAGACGATGCACCATTGTTGGGTCCAGCATTGTGAAAACTGTATCCTTTTACTGGGATGCTCTGGTTATAGCATCTTCTTCAGAAAAGGTTTTGTCTCTGCTAAGGCCCTCATGAGACAACATGTTTGGATCTCACAGTTCAGCTGGGGCGGTGAAAGCAATTTCTGAAGCAAGAAAGTCACGGGGTATATGCCAAAAAAAAAAAAAAAAAAAAGACAGAATTTCATGCTACTTATTTCCCCTGCCATTATTCTAAGATGCCTCATAGTGGACTTACCTAACGAATCTTACTATATTTACTAGTTTGCATTTTTGTGTCCCCTCCTAGAGTTGTGAGCCTCCTGAAGGCAGGAACCACATATTTTTCATCTGTACATCCTTTACGGCACCATCTGGCACATGATGGCTGTTGGATTAGGATAGACTCTTGGAGAATATTCTTAAGCCACGAGAAGTACACTTCTGAAGCATTATTGTAAGAGATGGCAAAACGATGCTTGGCACCGTAGATGCTACAATACTCACTGGTTGAGTTATTTAATTTTGGGCAAGTGGCATGCAAACTTCTCTATGAAGACTAACAAGGGACAAAGGAAACAGGAGGCCTGAGCTCTATCTACTGAATCTAAAACAATGTGAACATAGAGAGGAGTTTTAAGAGTATTACTATTCATTGGAAAGGTACTTGAATATGTCGTTAACGTAATTCATAAACATTCAAAAGCACCAGATTCTGAAGGAGCTTTCTGGGATAATGGAAATGTTCTAACACTGGACTACAGTGATTATTGCACAATATAAATTTACCAGAAATCCTTGCATCACTCTTTTACAATGGCTGGTTTTTATGGTATGTAAATTACAGTTCAAAGAAGCAGTTTATTTGTAAAACTGACCAGTATTCAATAGAATCCAGGAGTAACATAACTTCTCTAGTTCCTAGATAACTGGCCCAGGAGCATTACTTCTCAGCACAAATCACACAAAACAGTGGTAAATGTGGGAAGTTAGAGCCGGGGATCCACTGTATGCCAAATAAAGCTGGAAGAGGTAGAATGTAACTGAGCAAATTTTACCCCTTTTCCCTACAAACCTGTCCCCAACACCAAATGCACTCAAGACCCACAGAACCTTTCTACCAAGCCCTGCAAACCTGGCCTCAACCTCTTACAGCACTGGCTCCTAAAGTGTGGTTCCCACACCAGCAGCATGGGCACCACCTGTGAGCTGGCTAGAAATGCAAGTTCCCAGGGCCAACTCTGACCCAGTGCATCAGAATTCCTAGGGGGCGAGCCCAGAAAACTGTTTCAACAACCCCCCAGTGACTGCTATGCATGTGCAAGTTTGGGAAGCACTGTCATAGGAGGCCTCCAAGGAGGCTGCAAGGGTCACCATGCCCATCAGGATCAGGTCATCTTGGCTGAGGCCAGAGCCAGACAAAGCAGAGGCCCTCTTAGGAAACAGAGGGGTCGGTCTCAAAAACCCACCTCCTCAGGTCCTGCGGTTTTAAGCTCTTCAGTCCCATGAAGCTCTCTGAGTTCAAGGAGGCCCACACTTCCAGAGAGAATCTCAACTGACTCAGAGCAAAGCCAAATGACAGGTACAGAAGTCAACCCCTCCCTGATCTCTGGATGCTATTTGATATGGTGGGAACTCAACGAGATAATTCTTCCCACTTCAAAAATATGCACAACATTCATTTTTTTAAATGGTTGCAGAGAACGTTTGAAAAGCAAGGTAGGTTCAAAGCATTGTATTTTTCATAGTATAAAATGGAACACATTCCTAAAGTAGGCAGAAATAAATCCACATGTCAAAATGGAGCTTCCCTCACTTTACGTAATGGGCATGTTCCCGAAAGCTTATAAATAAATAAGCTGTCTGTAATCAAGCCATATTTTAAAAGTACCAGAAATATAAATCACATTTCAAGCCCATCACTTCAAGGATTATAATGGCATATTTCTTTATAAAAACAATAAATGGCTTCTAATTGGATTCATTTGTTAACTACAGATGATTTACTTTAATTGCTTGCCTAAACACTCATGAACCGTACAAGCAACATCTCGAATCTACAGATTTGAGGGCTTCTCTACAGCAAAGGACATGAAGAAAGAGTCTGAAGACATGCCCTCGTTGGGGACTAAGATGACGGGGACAGCATCCCTCAGAATTTTCACAAAGACACAGGGGATTATTATTCCTTTGCCCCATAGTAAGAGGCAGAAACCACAGTGAGTTTGCCAAGTCACATTGTTTCCTCAGAACAGCTATTAAGGGTAAGTCCAACAACGTATGCGCATGAGGGGAGAACGGGGTATGGCTGGGACACCAGCTAAGAGAAAAAGAAAGAAAAGAAAACACTAAGCTCAGCTACCGTGTCATGCTCACTCATATCACTTTGGGAATTATTTAGGGGAGGCGTGCAATGAGAGTAATTATGGATGGAATGCCAAGCCAGATTTCAAATGTCTTGGCTTCTGTCAGGAAAAAATGCTATTTAAAGAAAACTTAGTGTAGCTAATATTCCTGTAATTGCCATCAACTGTTCTCTAGTTGGTGTTAGTTGGCTGAGGCGTTTTTTGACATGAAGGTGTGGCTAGGAAGATGTCTCGCCATCTTAGAGTCATTGTGTCAGGAGAGGGTGGTGAAGGGTGAGGGCTGCAGAGCCAGCACGGAGAGCTCTGTGAACAAAATGATGATCCTAGCTCACAGATGCTCTGATATGTCAACTGTATTTCCCATTGCAGGAAACACATATAAAATTTTATTGGAGCAATCCTGCCCCCCTTACTTACATAAGGGAAAACGTAAATCGGCCAGAAATAACACTGGCCTGCTAGAGCAGCAAGAGAAGCCAAGAAAACACCATCCAGAGGAGCACTTTACCATTAAGGTAATTTCACTAGCTGGGAGAGCAAAAGCCTGGACTGGGTTGATGATCACAGACTGGGAGGCACTGAGGTAGGGTTGGCAGTGAAGGGGAAAGTGGGAACACCACAGTCATGGTAGCCAAGCGCCACCCTGCCATCCACATTTCCCCCTTCTGGCCCCCAGTTTCCATATCTGCAAAGGGTGGATAAAAGTTTCTGCCTCATTAGTTGTTGTATGAATAAAGTGGGATCTACTAGGTGAAACCAGGGAGTACAGAGGCTAGAGAGCAGGCCACCAATAAATCCAAGCTGAATTGGAAGTTTAGTACAGCTCAGCAGACATGAGGAGAAACCCCCTGAGATTAGTTTAAGATTGCTTTCTTTTCATCTAGTGATTCAGTGTCTATTGTTCTTTCTCTCTCTTCCATCCATCCATCCATCCATCCATGCATCCACCCATCCAGTCTTTTTTTTTTTTTTTTAAACATCTATTCCAGGCCCTCAGCCATGTTCTGGAAATACGATAGTGAGCAACACAAACATGGGCCTGGCCCATGACAACCAAAAGCAAGAGACAGAAAATTACACCGATCTTACAATGATGTGAGAGAAGAGCAATGAGTAAGTACTGGCCGTAAAGGGAATGGAGGCAGAAACACCTAACCTGGACTGCTGGTGGGGGTAGTGGGGAGAGGGAGTCAAGGAAGGCTCTCTGGATGAAATGACATTGAAGCTGAGAACCTGAGGGATGAGAACTTAACCGGGAAAGCAAGCATCATGGGTGTGAGGTGGGAGACATGCTCTAAGGGGGAGAGAGAGCATGTGCCAGACACATTCAAGTTCGATATGGCTAGAGTCCAGCTCACTGACAGAATACATGGGTCTCCGGCAAAACAAGGTTATTAAGTCATGCTAAGTAAAGGTGTGGGTAGTGTAGGCAGCAATGGGACTGGGGTCATGTTCTAAAGGACCTTGTAAGCCAAGCTGAGGAGTTTAGAACTTATGCAAATGGTGGATATAAAACTGCAACAACCTGGCAAGTTGCAAGACCTCTGTGGGATTTCCTGACTTCCTCACCTATAAAATGAGGGTGGAGCAGATAGATGGTCATCAAGTCTCCTTCCATGGATTAATGGAGGCACTTAAATTCTGCACATACCCAAGACCTGCAGATGCTCCTCCATAAGCCGCTTCTCTAATGGAACAAAACTTCTGTTGGCTCATGCCGAGAGTGCCTACCCTGTGTTGAAACTTTACCCCCTGCAGTCTTCTTCTCATCGTCTGAGTTCCAGGAATATCAGTTCTCTGGAACCAGGTTAAGCCAGGAATGGCAAGAGGTGAGCTTAGTTTGAGGAAAGGTGAATTTGAGATAATGCAAAGCTTGACATTACATTAGCCTTGAATAGAAACCCACCCAGATGGTAATAGCACCTAGGCATGGGGCGCCTGGGTGGCTCAGTGGGTTGAGCCGCTGCCTTCGGCTCGGGTCATGATCTCAGGGTCCTGGGATCAAGTCCCGCATCGGGCTCTCTGCTCAGCAGCGAGCCTGCTTCCCTCTCTCTCTCTCTGCCTGCCTCTCTACTTGTGATCTCTCTCTGTCAAATAAATAAATAAAATCTTTAAAAAAAAAAAATAGCACCTAGGCATGGTGTAAAACAAAAGAATAGCCAGAAGGAACGCAGGGCTGTATGTTTGTGAGAATGTGGAACAAGACTCCTAACTTCGGTTTGCAGAATCCTAAATTAAAAGATGTCCTGGTGCATTTATTTTGAGCAGATGGTAGTCTTTTCAGTATCAGCGTCTATTTCTAAATTAAATTTGGGGTATTGGTGGAGAATGGAGAAGAATCTCAAATAAGGCTTATCAGCCTTACCTTGTCTCCACCTTGGGCAACCCCTCTGGTCAGCTCTCTTTCTAGTCATATTGAGAGGCCTCCAGAAGGTACAATTTTCTCATCACTGTATGACACAGGAAACCCCTGCCCTTATCATGCTGGTAATTTCAGAAACTCTTAGAGATCCTACATAAAATCAATTCCTCTTTTAAATGTCCAGCCCACCTTGATCCTAAATGTAAGTTGCTTTGTTTTGTTCTCCTAGAACCTGAAGTTGGGGTGGGGGGGGGAATATAATTGTTATGTTACTAAATCTCCCCTTCCATTCTATTCTCGCAGAGCACAGGGGAGTAGAGGGAGGAGAATGGACAAAGAAAGGAGGGAGGGCAGCAGAAGAAAAATGGGGAGATAAAGATGAGAGGAGATAGAAGAGGTGAAGGAGAAGTGAGGAGGGGAGAAGGGGAGAGAAATGTAGCCTGTGGAAGAGCAGAGGTTGCTGTAGCTGGAGCCTAGGAGGTTCCCCTCAGTTCTCTTGACACTCTGACCTTGAAGATGCAGCCCCACCTGGACCTCACAGAGAACTAGGACAATGGTAGATGAGACTGAGCAGGAATGCACTACAGGGAAGGTGTGGGCGGCTGCTAGCACAGGCAAAGAGTCTATAGATCATCTTGATTTCAAATATTCTATTCTGGAACATCATCCAGTTTTTGTGGTCGACAGGGACCCTGCCTCCCCACATTCACATTTCTCCTCCATGGCAACCACTTGTCCTTGGTCTCTGTGTGTGTCCAGGACACCCAGGGCCAGGCTAATGTAAGCATGAGTCCTGCTCCTCTGGGAGCATCCAAGGAGAGGCCTGAAGGACCCACTGAGGAAACACGTTTACCGTCAGAGACTTGGTACAGAGAGGCAACTGCATAGAATGGTGAAAAGGCACAGACTTCAGAGTCACATGTCTCGGGTTCACAGTCTGCCTCCTACCAGATGTATGATCTCAGGCAAATTACCTAGCTCCTCTGTTCCTCAGTTTCCCGGGCCCTAAGAAGGAAATGATGATAGTTCCTGCCTGGGAAGGGTGTGGTGAGGATTAAGTAAGTTAACTCTCTGCCACTGTTTGTTCCACTAAACTAACATGCCAGCGAGCCTTTCTACTCCATGCTGTGTTTGAATACTTATTTGTTTCCACTGTTTATTTGATTTGGGTTTTGAGATGATCTGGATAATCAGGGGAAGCAGTTTCAGTACGAGGTGTCAGAAGGTTAACAGTTAGATGCTTTTGCAATTCATGTTAGATGGACTTTATCTAGACCATGGAAGTAATAAAAAAAAGTCTAGAGCCAATACTCATCTTTTCTTTTTTTTTTTAGGTGGGTGGGGAAAGTCCTGGCAAAAGCACAGAACGCGGTTGTAACTGGGTAACATGATCGGTCATCGAAGCAGGGTGCCTGTTTTTATTTGTACCACATCTGTTTCGAAGGTTCCCTGCCATCAGAGCAGCATCAGGGCTGGAATTGTGGGATCATCTGTTGGGAATCCATAGGTGTGGCAGAAGCTAAATGGGCTTCCTCTTTCAAACACTTTTTTTTCCCCCTGTCATTTTGAGTTCCATAGACATTCAATTTGTGGCTGTTGGTATGCAAAGGAAACACAATAATCAGAGGATATAAAACAACTCCTTTTACACTGGTCTTCATAGAATACCAGCAGAAAAAAGGAAACTTTTAGCAGCCAGAATAATCCTTTTAAGTGGTAAATCAGATCATGTCCATCGGCAGTCCACTGTGATGGTTCCCAATTTTGCTTGGGCCCCCCAAAAGGCCCAGGTTCTTCCAAAGGCCAGGAGGCCCTGTATGGCCAAGCCTCTGCCTCCCTGCCTCACTCCAGGCACAGAGCTCTTCCTGCAGGCACTTGACCACACCAGGCACTGATGAGTATTTTGTTCCCTCTGTCCCCATCTCCGCATGGCCAATTCTCTCACCTCCTGCGAGTCAGCTCAGATCTCATCTTCTCAATAAGAATCCTATTTAGTTCTACAGCCTGACCAGCCTTGCCATCCGCCCAACATTATCTCCTGGTACTATTTTTCCTTTTCTCCATAATACCGATCAATTTCTAACCTAGTCTGTGATTTTTCTTTACAATGTGTATTGCTCATCACCTCCTCTTCATTAGAACATGAGTTCCAGGAAGGCAGAAGCCTTTTCTGTTATATTCTCAGATGACTCTCCAGTGCCTGGGACCCAGAAGGACCTGATAAACCTCTGTTGAATCGAGGAGAAACAAAAGGCAACCCTTGGTCTACCAGTACAAGAATGCCTCTTTCTACAGCCAGCTTCTATTTCTCACAGTCAGAACACCTCCCTCCTTAGCCCTAAGCATACTCCAGGGCTATTTCCTTGGATCTGGGACAAGGTTAAATGGCGAAGTCCACCACCACGGCTCCTGTCGTAACTTTCAGGGGCCTCTCATAACATGGGCCCTGAGCTGAGATATCACTGCCTCCTCAGGAAGAGGGTGTGGAACTCTGACTTCTCAGCAGTCAGTGGGGGCCACCCACAAGTGAGTGACACTCGGCCACCCCAGCTAAGGGAGAGCACTGCCATCGCCATTTCTGTGGGTCTTCATAGCTGGGGGCATGAGTGGGGTTCATCCTGTTGCACAGCTGGAGAGTCTCCAGCAGCCCCAAGATCTGAGTAGTGGATCCTGGCTCTGGGCTTCCAACTCTCCCACAGCTTGTCAGCACCTCCACCACAGGTGGGTGGGGCTGAAACTCCAGTCACTGGCAGCATTGCTCCTCTGGAGCTCCGTGGGAGAGATGGCGAAACCCAGGGGTGAGACTCAGGGTGAAGTATTTTTGGACTCCATTTATCCCTCCTATCTCTAACTCTAAATAAATGATATGGCTACAAAATGGGACTCACAGACGACAATAAAAGGAATGGGGTACTATATTAAAAAAAAGAGGGAAAACTTTTTTTTTTTTTTTTTTTGGTCTTGGTCTTGCCCACCAACTCTTGCTGTGTCCATGATCTCATCTCCAAAGACCTGAGGTTTTTTTTTAATAGCTCATAATTACTTAATCATTCCAACTCTGCTGTTTGTTCTCAGCTTTAAGTGCCAGATAAACACTTATTAAGGAGATAGCCTAAATTCACGGAAAAACCAGAACAATTTGAGAATTTCCTAATAGTGATGCCTGTCTTACAATTAAGGTGACATGAAAGAAGGAACAAAAAGTGTTGAAATACTAGAAAATATTTTTCTCCCCAAGATCTGTTTAGAAACTCAAAATTTCTATTTCAATCTGAGTTTGAGTTCTGCACTCTAAATCAATGTGTTCCCCGGGCTGATAGTTCTCAGCCAGGATGCCTTTCACCCTGACCAGTGTTGCTGGCCACAGATGATCGGTGTGGCAACTGTTATTTCTGTGGTGGCCCACCAGCAAGGGGGCTGTTGGGCCACGTGTTTCAGACACAACAGGAACAGCTCAGCTGAGAGCATCCTCAGGGCAGGGGTGGGCCAGGAAGGACAGACAGCAAGAAGCAAGATAAAATTCAATGTGAGAAGAGTTAAGAAGCCCAATGGGATGTTACTTGGCACCCAGAAAAATGGCATGACTATAGCAATGTGGAGAACTGTTCAGACAGGAATGGCCAAGCCAATAAGGTCATGACTGTGAAGACAATCTGATTCTCTGAAGTATGCCGGGCAAAAGTTGACATTCAGAGCAAGACAGTAAGAATGAGGGCCACCTCTCTAAACTTTTATTTTAAAAAAATGTGAACATGAGGAGAAAATGATGAGAAGGAAGAGATCTTAAACCCTATAACATATTTTAAAGGTGGAATATGATTCTGAGATTTCAACTAAAAAGTCACTGGATATAAAAGAAAAATACAAAGATGAAAAAACAGCAACAAAAAGACACTAGATATGAAATAAAAATCAGAAAACATTAAAAAAAGACAAAGAAGGAAGAAAGAGGTCTTTGAATTAAAAATAAAGAACGAACAAACCAAAAAAAAACCCCCCAAAAGCCCCTATTTCAATCCCCATGGTACATACCTTGTAGTGAGGCCTGTAAGTCTTTCATGTTTTGGTCTAAAAGCTGCGAAGGAAGGAATCCTGAGCCCATCTGGGGCCGGGGGTCTGGCTCTCCTGGGGCCACACTGGGCGCTGGCTCCTTCAGCCGGTCGTCTTCAAACACAGCAGCCCACTCCTTGCTGAACTCACCCTCGTCCAGGGAGGAAGCATTGAAGATCTCACTCAACAGCAACAGGTCATCTTTGTCAGCACCGTCAGGTTCTGGGGTCCCTGCCATTGGGCCCAGGCAAGCTGATCAAAGTAACAGAGCACAAAACACCTCACCACCCAGGGCCAAAGCCCTTGGGAGTAAATGCAGTGAGGGCTGGGATGGGACAGACTGAGTGATGGCTAGATTGAAGAACAAGTTTATCAAGCTATAAATTATTCTCATTATAGCTTCTCTTAAGAAATTTCGGAATTCAATTTCTAGTCCCATGGTCCCTCACTTGTGTTCCTCCAAAGCAAGTTCTGTTTCTGAGCACCATTAGAATTCTACTGAAACAGTTTCCACCAAAACTCGAGGGTTTTGTTTTTTTCTTAATGTAAAAGCAAATTTATTACCAAAACATTTTTCAAACAGGAAGAAAAGCCAGGATTGAAGGCATGTGAGAGATTTTAGTTCCTTGTTTGCATAGCTTCCTGAATCTTCTCACACAATAAGCCCTAAATCCACAGCCAAAACACCATGTGGGCGTCTGCCCTATCATCCAGGATGGGGTGACGACCCTTGCCACACGCTGGGCAGGAGTGGAGGATGTCAGGACATCCATCGATGACCAAAGAAGGCCGCTGGCTTCCCTTCTCCTTTGCTGCAACTGACTGCAACCCAACCACAAGTCCTTGCCAAAGCAAAGGAAAGGTGGGTCTGGTGTGCTTGAGGGCAGCAGTGAAAGAATGACAGGAAAACAGGGCAAACATAGGATCTGCCAGAGACACAGCTCTGGAATGAGTTCAAGACCAGAGGGGAGGGCCTGAGACCATTCTTGCTGTGGGACTATAGCAAGACCCTTAGCTCTTCCCGGCCTCTGTTTTTTCACCTGTAAATTATAATATGAATAACGCCCACCTTAAAGCATTGTCAGGAAGACCAAAAGAAATACACTTTAAAATCTCATTGCTTATCCACAGGAGAGACTTTAAAGAAGAGATCCATTCTTACAATATGAACACTGACAAAATACTGAACAGGGAACGCAAGTAGAATGGGAGCATTGCTAACCAGAAAAACTACAAGACTTTCATTGGGTTTTCCACCTATTTTGAACACTAAGGATGGATGGTCTTATTAACTGTGGTTTTGCTATAGTATCTAATTGCCACAGGGAAACTGCAAACATTGCCGGAAGTCACAAAGAGAAGGAATAATCATGATTTATATTTTCTCTGTGCTACATTGCAATTCTGATACTGTCATATTAAGTGAAATTAACAAGTTTTCCTCAAATATATGAGGTAATTAGTAAGTGACATCTTTTTTTTTTTTTTAAAGGAATACAGCTTATCTGTCAGCTTTACCGAATCTATTTTCAACCACACTTAATACAATGGTGTTCTGATAGAGAGGATTTTTGATGTGCTAGGCAGACTAGCTCTATATCCAGGAAGGGAGGAGTCCAGACACTCTCCTATCACTATGGTTTAAAAATAGCAGCAAAATATCACCTCAATTGGACAACTGTCTAACTTAAGTATTCTTATTGTTTGTGTTATCACAGAAATTTGCACTGAAATGTAGCCTGTAAGGTGGGGTGGTAAGTAGATGAGGGAAATGGCATTTTAGTAAACAGGCTGTGAGACAGTTCTGCAGTAGGAGGGTGGGCAGCCAGGACCCACCTTGGCTTGTGAGCGGTGGAAGGGCAGGTGGGCAGAAGGACAGCCCATGTATGTGAATGCAGGCAGGAAGCTTGGCTGTGTCCCTCAACACGCAGCTGGCTATGCAACCCCCTCCTTCTCTCTCTGAACCTCTCTCAGTATCACTCCCTTTACACATATTAACTTCACAAATCTCTGTACTTTCTGCTTTCAGTTGGGACTGGAATACCCAAACCTTTTCTCATGGTTTACTTTCTGGCCTGACTGAATCCAGATGATTGCCGAATCAAACCTGTTTTATTGGCGCCAATTCCAATCAAAGAGTAGATTCTAGAGGAAGAGATGACTTTAGATGAGCACTTCCCGAAGTTACTTCACAGCCCTGTGCTCAGTCAAACCCTGAGAGAGGCTTCCCTGCTTTCATCAAGATGTCAGTCCAGGGAAGATCATGACTAACATCAGCAACAATAAGTAATAAACTTTGAGCTTTCCAAAAACAACCAGAAACTGCAAAAGCTCTTTGTTTTTACTGTTTAGGTCACGTGGGAGGGTATAGAGTGGACTTCCATGGGTTTCATTAACTTAGCATCCCTTCCCTCCTCCTCTTCAGTTTTCCCTTTTGGGAAACACCTTCTCCACAGGATCCTGGTGAGACACCATGTACAGTGCCCCAACACCCCACCTAGGCTGGCCAGCATCCCCCATTTCTCAGGCCCTGGTGAATGGCTCAGTGATGGGCACATGCCAGAGGCTTCCCAGAGTTTGGTACATGGAAGGTGGAATGAGGAGGGTCTCTCATTCAGATTCCAAGTTCTAAAGATGCAGTTTTGAGGCTCCTGGGGAGCCAAACATAGGGCAAACCAGCACCAAGAGTTGGAAAGAGAATCTTGACAACACTGCGTAAGCCCCAGACCCAGCCTCGCTTGAAGTCAATTCCTCACTGTATGTCTGGAGTTTCAGGGACCAATTCCCAATATGATCTTTTCTTTTTAATTTGAAAGGTCAACTACTTAGAGAAGGGTTTCTGTTATTTTCAACCAAAAGATTCCTGAGTAATATTGTATCCTGTCAAACTCAACTTTACTGACAAAAATTATAAAAGGACCCTTGGTGAGGATGATACTGTCCAGAGCTAGTTCCGAATATTTAGTCAGAGGTTGACCACTGAATTTGGCCTATCAATGTCCTGGTTATTTAACTGTTCAAGTGGGCTACACAGTGGACATTTTTTCTAAGAGAACTTATCACTTCCCTAAAAGCACTGAAACTGGCACTGACTTGAACCAGAAAATAGGGAAAGCCCAATTATTGCCCTGATAATTAAGATGCTTGAAATTACTATACATAACTTGTAAGAAAAACTTAATTACAAGTAGAAAACGACAGGTTTAGGTCTGTAACCAGACATGTCAAGACTTGAAAAATAACACTAGTCAGTTGGCTCTTAAGAATCAAGCTATCATTTTCTTTGGGAATAATTCAACTCAACTGTGAGAAAACAGGACACACACAGAGAGAATAAGTTCTTTGAGTGAAGCTCCAGGAAGGGCAGCACAGGTGGAGTCAGGGCTTCTCCCCAGGGAGCTGAGCAAGTATTGCTCCTGGGTTACGGTGCCCCATCTTTCAAGGGTGAACCAGGGTTCCTGGAGCTCTCAGGTGCCAAACCCACAGATACCATTCCAAGTCCCCTTCATGCTCTTGCAGGATCCTGAGTCTCCATGTTCACACTCATATCAGGTAACACAACTCCTGACGTTATTACAGAAACAGAGGCCAACAACAAACTCTAGCTCTCACCTCCCAGCCTTCAGCTCTATGACACTGACCCTTCATGCATTCCTTCCTTCTTTTTAACATAGTCCATTCTATGCTCTCCCCTCCTGCTGGGAGCCTGCTCTGCTCCCACCGGCATCCAGCTCCAGCGTCTGTAGCCTCTCTCTCTCCAAGGCTTCCTCTCTGGACCTCAGAAGATGTGTGCACATCCCATCTTCCCATCTTGTGATTCCTGTCTCCTCTGGCACCCTATCCCACCCCCAACATTGCCCCTCTGGTTGCTTCTCCTTCTATAGCCACACACTTCGCTTTGTCAATCGTTCTTGTTTCAGCAGCCTGTCGTCAAACTCCTGCCCCTGCTTCACACTTAAGTGGCCCTCCTGAAGGATACCAGTGAGATCCTCGTGGCCGATTCCAACTCTTCTCTGCCCTCAACCCCTGTGGCAATCTGCCCTGTTGCCCACTCTGGAAATGCTGTCATCTCCTGGGGGCTCCATGAAATGGCTCTTTTGGATGTCCTTCCATCTCCTTGACAATACTGTCCCTGCTGCCTCTTCCTACTCTAGTTACCCTGAAGTTTCCTCCTAAACCACATCTCCCTTTCCTATATTGTCTACAGAACATCTTACCTATTCTCACGTTTCCAGTCTCACCAGGGAACATTCTCAAATCTCCGTCTCCAACTCCATGTTTCTTTGAACTCTGATGACAAACTCCTGACTTGAAGGTCCTTTGGGGCTTGCCCACTGGCAAGCCTACTGGCACTCCATAAAAGGCTCCCTCTCGCTGTATACCTTTGCTCAGTTTAGCTGTGAGATTATTACTTCTTACTCAAAAACCTTCAAAGGCTCCCTCTGTAACACTCCTTACAGTGGTGTTCAGAACGTCTACAGTCCAGCTCTAATGCAGCCCTGCTAGCAACTCCTTCAGGAAAGCCTACGATTCAGCAAAACCCCACCACATCTGTCATTTCTCAATCTCACTTTCCTGCCTTCCTGTCTGGGAACCTGCTGTTTTCTCCCAGTGAGATGCCTAGAGAGAAGAATCACACTTCACTGAAAGGGATCTTGGAAATTACCACCTGTAAGTCACTTTGCCAATGGGGAAAAAGACACCCAAGCTAGATGGCCTGCCCAAGGTCATATAATTTATGAGTTACATATTATTTGGCTGGGGACCCCTGGCTCATAGGTCAAGATGTTTTCTCAGTGCAGTTAAAGATATACAGAGCCTGTTAAAGATGTCATGTATAAGTGAATATTCAAGCTTTTGTAAAGTTTTGAGGATTTCTAAGGTCAGATGGTTCCACTGCCAGCCAGGCAAAGCTCTTGGCTGCACGCAGCATGGCAGAATGGCTGAGATGGTAGACCCACTCGGCATGTGTGCCTCACACTGCACAAGGGTTCAAAAATAAAAATCCCATGCCCCTGGGAAAATATTCCCCAGGAAAATGGATTCTGAGGCAATGCACTCTGATTCTGACCCAGTGAGCTTTCAGAGTGAAAACTGACATACAGAGGAAGCTCTCTTAAGTTCAGACAGAGGGTGGGCGACAGAAAGTAAATGCAGGGAACTGGGGACAGCCCACTCAGGTTATATTCTTGAAATCATACTGAGTTTCATGACCTCAGCATGAATTAGGAACACAGAAGATGGAAACATAGCTACATAGACCAAAAATGAGAGCACAGGAAAACAATGAGATAAATGTCACAGAAGGTGCCTTCATCTGTGTGTGAAACAGGAAGACTGTTTCTCTGGTTTTCTCTCTGGTCCCCACTCTCAGCATTATGACTAATGTAAAGGCTGCACACTTGCAATACACATGAAAAACCCCAACAACCAACACAGCCCTCACACCTCCCAACAGAGAGTATGGGAGAGAAAGATGAGGTGGGAAACCACCGTACAAAAATGTCTAACGAGAAAAGTATTCATCCTTTTAAAAGGCTCTGGTAACAAATTGTACTGGTGTGGAATCCAAGAATACTACTTCTAAAAACTCCCTTTTGGTGAAAAAAGACACAGCTAATAATAATAACAGATGGGGGGGGAAATCCATCTCTACCCACTCTCTGGGATATACACAAACACACACCGTCCAAAAAAATGAAAACGAAAATCCCAACAGTGCTAGATCCTGAGGAGACATTCAAAAAATATTTCTTAATGATCCCCAGCCCTGGTCCTCCATTTCAGCATAGGAGCTTAACAAGCAAGCAATTTACTGAGAAACTTAACACCTGAGGCAGGAGTAAATCGATATACAATACTCCGTGGTGATCAAGTAAAGTAACCAAAGTAAAGAGTCTTTGGTTTTAAAAGTGCACCATTATTTTATGAAAGGACCAAAACAAGATTTCATCCTCCAATGCTGAGAGAGACAGGGAGAAGGGAAAGTTGATGAGAAAAGATAACAAGCTTAGTCTTTGCCTCACTACATGTGAGGAAGCAATGAGATCCCTAGTCAGCTCTATACAGAGAACAGCAAGAGATAGTCCCAAACATCTTGGGAAACGAGGCATGGGGACTTAAGCTTATATTACTATTAAGGGCTAAAGATCTGCACCCAGACCTAAGTGAGCTATTGAATGACTTTCTTTGTTGTTCTGATTATTGACCAGAATTTAGAATCACAAGTTTGAAAGTAGTAACCAAAGAAATGGCAGAAGACGATACATTTTAATTATAATGTGTACACTTACAATTCTTAAAAATTTCAGTTAACCTTGTCCTAGAAAAGGATCTTTTGGATAAATCCAAGTAATGAGATTTAGAGTTCATCTAACTCTCTCTACTTCATACCACCACTTTCGGTTCAGTTACCTTTCTGCTAGTCCAGTTTTGAGGAACACAAAAACTTCTACATGTTACAACTAGTTCATGAGTTGAGGTTGGGATTGTCATATGTGGTCACAAGGCAATTTTAGGGCCACTTTCAAGTTATTGGAAAATGTCACTCAGGTGTGTTTTTTTTGTTTTGTTTTGTTTTTTTACTTAAAAATTTTTTATCAACTGGCCAAATATTGGTTTTATATTTATGTTATCTATTTAGTAGGAGAAAACACATTTCATTATGACACTGAATCAGAGTGATTTTCTGCACAACAGCTCCTGGAGAATTGTCTCCTTGTTGTTATAAGCAGTTTGCTTTTTGATAACATTGTGCCACAGCTTGGCCATTACTTGTCTAACAGAATTACCAGTGGGAATGAACTGGCCCCCAAGCAGCAGGGTGCTAGAGCTTATAGCCCCCAAGTCCTATAAAGGCAGCCATCCCTGGATTAAGCTCTTTTTATTTCTTGATTGTTTAATGTCTTGCATATTATAATCAGTGCTTTAATTCAGGATTTGGGCCTTCTGGCAGTTTTCTGAAGGGCACATTTTGAAGTCAACTAATTATTGTGTGCTCTTTTCTTCAGTCGCTGCAAGTTCTGTGCTCTGACAGAGTATTTCTGTACTTGTGGTCACGTTAATCTTTAAGCTGATGCTGCCCGAGGGGTTGCCAATGCAGAAGAGTCAGATAGTGACAAAGCACCGCTCATGCCTCAAGAAGGGCTTTATGGGTTGGCAGTGATAAAGGGAAACGAGAGATTACATCACACTGCATTTAACTGAGACAGTCTGTAAATCAACTTTTCTGCCTGAAAACAAGTAAACATTCTGGAGAATACATTCACCTCTCTATTGTTAGAATTCCGTGAGTGCTCAAAAAAAGGGTATGAGCCTCTATTCTGTGAAACAGAGACTGTTAACTATAAACCAATGAGATATAAAAGTTCTAAATAGGTGGAAAGGTATCAGTCTTATTCCAGTGTACCCATGGCTCATGCTCTAGAGGAAGTTTATGAAAGTAAGCATGTATCACAGGAAGTAGCATTTCTGATTTAATTCTGCGAAGAGATGCACAGCTACTGCGGGAGTTTTTGTTGTACCTTTACTACCCAAGTTGAAAAAGTCAAAATCCAAAAGCAAGAACCCAAAAGCAAGAAGGGGGAAACATGAGAATACAGACTCATATTTCCTTGTGCCGTACATAAAGAAATGCCAGGAGGATAGAATGGGGATGAGAATACTGGACTAGAGAAGAGCGGAGAGCAGAAATGGGAGACAGAATTTTCTGTTGCCTACTGTTTTATTATCGTTATCATGTACCAATGTGAATATACCTAATTCAAAAATTATTTATTAAAATAATGAAATTAAATAGGAGTTAATAAAAGCAAAGAACAAATTACTTAAACAAGAGGTTGGCAAAAGGAGAAATAACTATCTTCCTACCAAAACAAGCTGAAATAGACATATAATTACAAAGAACCAGCTAAATGTGGAGATTTGCTAAAACTAGATGGTGGGCCCCTACTGAGTGTTATATTACTGACTGTAGCCCACCTGTGCAAGACTGAAATATTCCCCCCCCCCCCCAAAAAAAAGAACAACAATGTGTAAGAAATTTTCCTTTAATTCATCAAAATAATTGATCCTTATAGCCAAGGGGGAAACATTTTTATGAAAATGGGGGCCAGGGCACCTGGGTGGCTCAGTGGGTTAAAGCCTCTGCCATCGGCTCGGGTTATGATCCCAGAGTCCTGGGATTGAGCCACGCATCAGGCACTCGGCTCAGCGGGGAGCCTACTTCCCTTCCTCTCTCTCTGCCTGCCTCTCTGCCTACTTGTGATCTCTGTCTGCCAAAAAAAAATAATAAATAAAATCTTAAAAAAAAAAAAAAAAAGAAAATGGGGGCCAGGTAGTGAAGGTCTGCTTTTAACTATTCGATTTTACTTTCATAATCTGATGTGAATGCAATATTTATAAATAAGTAGTCATTGTGACAAAAATACACAGGGACATTCATAAGATATTGTACAGTGTATTGCCTGCAGTGAGAAATAAGTAAGGAAAGCAGGTTTCTTCCCTCAAGTCGATAATCCTAAACCCTGGAAACCTAATGCAAGAGCTCTACTGCCTTTCCAATTTTGAAAAAACTTTAACCAATGCCTTCTGTTTGCCAGACTTTAATCCTCTCACACTTTGGGGATTAAACCCCAATCAAGCTCAAACTGAGTAGAGAAAATTGTCTGCCCTAGTTAACTGGGGCCTACAGGATGATCTTGCCCCATTTCCAGTCCTATGAGAAACCTGTAAAACCAGGGCAGGCTGTGAACCAGCCACCTAGGACAGAGGGTGCACTAGAGTTTGTCTCAGAATCTCAGGGGTATTTTGGACTCATGCTAAATCATCAGAAGCTAACACTTGGTAGGACAGAAAGCAACACTTCTACCAGGCTGAATGCACTCAAATTCCTGGGGTCACTTAAGACAATGAGTGACTCATCGAGATCCATGCGTCTGGATTCTCTTTTTTTTGGGGTGGGGTAGTTATTTACTAAGTGATTTTAGGTCTGTTGAACTTGGGTGGGTGCCCTAGCCAGGCAAACTCTTCCTCTGTTTAACTAAGTCTCAGTGTAGATGCAGCACAATGTTTCTACTGCTACTATCTCAACTGATTCCCATCTCAAAAGTGTCCTTGTGTCAGAGGCCACAAGAGACCCTCCATATACATGATCTCCAATTCTGACAACAATCCAGCAAGACGGTTGCTGTTGGTTCCCATGTTATACTGAGAGCAATGGAGGCTGAAGGAGTTCAAGCATGAAGCAAATTACTTAAAGCCATACAGATAGTTTTATAGTAGAACTTACAGTCAAGTCCAGGTCTGATTCCACGAACCATGTTTTTTCTACTACAGCATATGACTTTTGATGTCATAACTTTTAGCTTTAGGAGTTTGAACATTATGTAATTAAACTAAGGATGACAAATCATGTACTAACTTATATATACTAACAAATACCTACTAACTTGTGCTTGAGCATATTTAAAGTCATTTATAAAGACAAATGACAGTCACCTAAAAACAATTTGCTTGGGAATGCAAAGCTATTCAAAATATAAACATTACATTTTCCTAATAAAAATGGTATTAAAAATTAAATTATAACACTAAAGGAATGTATAAATCTTACCATCTTCCTCGGGTTTCATGTCTAATAGTTCATCTACAGGTCCAATAGAAGAGGGGAAAGAAAACAAAATTATGAGTCAGTTTCATTTTGTAAGGAGTTTGTCAAATTTATTAAAATTGAGTCATTTTCCTTAATCTAGATTACCTGAGCATGCATTATGTGTAGAGCTTTTGTCTAAGGCAGATAAAACGCTTTTTCCATCTTCAGCTGTAAATAGAACACATGCATTTGGTTATCACCAATTCAGAATGGGGTGTGTGTTCATATGCTCTCGCAGTGTAAGGTAAACACACAGCTCCTCACACAGAAGCAGGGGTCCTGAGATTACATTCTGCTCAAGCTGTTGGCTCTCAAGGAGTTCTGAGTTAACAACCTCAGATCTTTGATTTGTTTGGTAGAAAACTATATGGCACCGACCTTACAATTCTCCTTTCATGGACAATCGTGTGATTTAAGTAACTGACTACTGATGGTGCTACAAACCTCAGCCATTTGGGGCCTGGCCAAAATAAAAAGGGCAGATCACTGAGTGAAAGTAATCAGTCTGTAAATGCTACATACAGCATAATTCCCACTATACAGAATTCTGGAAAAGGCAAAACTATGTTAACAGTAAAAAGATCGGTGGTTGCTCAGTGTTTGGAGGAAGGGAGAGATCAATAAGGAGACACAGAGGACTTTTATGACAGTGAAATTATTCTGTATTATACTCTAGTGATGAATACATGTCATTATACATTTGTCAAAACCCATAAAACGTGTAGCACCAAGAGTGCACCCTAATGTAAACTGTGAGTGGCAATGATAGGTCAGTGTTGGTTCATCGATTATAAGAAATGTATTACCCTGGTGGGGGATGTTGATAATGCATATGTAGAGATAGGGGATATAAGGAGATCTCTGTACCTTCTGCCCAATTTTCTGTAAACTAAAAACCACCTCTAAGTAATCAAGTATGTGTCTGTGTATGTGTGTGTGTGTGTGTGTGTATACAACACAATACAACAGTCCTAGAACTTGGTTTGCTTGGGGCGGCTCAGTCAGTTAAGTATCTGCCTTTGGCGCAGATCATGATCCTGGGGTTCTAAGATCTAGCCCTGCGTCGGGCTCCCTGCTCATTGGGGTGTCTGCTTCTCCCTCTCCCTTTCACCCTTCCCCCTTACTCATGTTCTCTTTCTTTCTTCTAGATGAATAAAACAATAAAAAAAAAAAAAACAACCTCAGGTTTGCACACACGTACATTAGACTTTCTGCAGGTCACAAAATAAAAGACAGATGACACTTCATTATGGTGGATTCCATTCTATGTATACCTAAAGCAAGGTGATCAACATTTGCAATCTCAAAATATTATGCAAATACCACAAACAAGGAAACACACTACACAAAGAAAGAAAAAACTTGATTCTTTTGTATAAAGACATATTTTATATTGACATGTAACTTGAGCAAACAAATATAATAAACTGGAGTTTACATTTTCCCTCAAAACTATAATACTTCTAGATTCCCACAACATAATTCATGCTGTCGACACCCAAAAGATAGTGAGGCTGGAGGTGGGGATCAATACACTCAGAGAGCTCTTATATGGCCAACATCAGGTTGGCTTCATTTTCTGTCTTCTTCTGCCACTTGCTCCCTGTCTCATGCTCTAGAACAGTGTCCTTCTGACTTTCTCCTGGTCCTCCTTGGCTCATAGTCTTTGCCCAGGCTGTTAATTTTACTTTGATAGCTCCCGCAACAGCACTTGACTTAGCTAGACCTGTGAGCCCCTTAAACAGGTGGGGTCTCCCTATTGCACATGCCCAGGACCCTCGCAGCTCTAATCAAAGTCAGAGTTGCCCAATTACTTGTGCAAATTATTAGATTTCCACCTGCTTCCTGTTCTGTGAACACCATCATGGGAAGGGTCTGAATACATCTGGCATACTACTGGGTGCCCAGAGCCTACTGCTGTGCCTGCCACACAGGCAGCACTCAACACGTATCTATGGAACAGGGGCCCCTGGGTGGCTCAGCTGGTTAAGTGTCCAGCTTTCAGTTTTGGCTCAGGTCATAGTCTCTTGTGAGACCAAGCCCTGCATTGGCTTTGTGCTCAGTGAAGGTCTGCCTGAGATTCTCTCTTTCCCTCTCCCTCTGCCCCTCCCCCTGCTCATGTGTGCTCGCTCTCTCTCAAATAAAATTTTGAAATCAGTATCTATTGAACAAATGAGCAAATATGTGAGTAAGTGAGGGTGTACATGCATGAAATGATGACATGAAGGCAAGTCAAAGAGGCAGATAGGGGAGAGGTTTTTGCTTTCTTTTGAAAAGTAGATGAGAGAGAAGCAAATGAAGCGGTAAAGTGGAAGAATAAAGTAGGTGAAGCAAATTGTTGGGAAAGTAGGAGGAAAGACAGAAGGAAGGTAGAGGGTGGAGGAAAAGAATAGAAGAGAAAGGAAGTCCCAGGGTCTGCTTTGCCTCCTATTATCTCCTGGAAGGGCTGCCACAGCGAAGGATGGAGTGAGGCAGAGGCGGATATGCCCCCCGGAGGGCCAGGCTGAGCAGAGGGCTGGGGTAATTTCAGTTCTCTCCGTACTACCTATAAAGCTTTCCCTTGCACCCCTGAGGATTCAAGTCCCAGTGAAAAGCTCAGCATTATATCACCTTAGTCCCACCACGTTTTACTGGACCCTCTATTCCATTACGAGAACAACCAGTGAAAGAACTGGCTGTCATGGCCGGAGCCAGGAATAGCCGACAAACCTTTCACGGCACGTCCCATCATCTCCTAACGCTCTGATCGCCTTCCCAACCGTCGGGGGGTCAGCACACCCAAGGGAGCTGATGTTACTCATGACGGAGCAGACCCAGGAATCGCCAGCAAGAGCCGTGTCTGAGCTCTCCCCATCTGTTCTCAACAAAGACCAACCCCCACCCCACAACACACTGGAGACCGACTCACCCAATCTGATCATGTAATCTTATTAAAACTATCATTACAGCCCAAATGGCAGTTAGAACTAGTAATGGCAATAGCAGAAGTGTTATCATCTGTTGTAAAAGAAATCGCTCTCTGTTCATTCTCCATTTTGGATGCTCCTCTGACAGGCTGCTGCTGAAGTGACTAATGGTGCTATTTTCTGGCTCACAATATAAAACCTTCTCCGAATAACACGATATCGTCAGCATCATTGATATTTGAAAATTCAAAACCGAAATGGTAAAAAAAAAAAAGAAAAAGAAAAAGAAAAAAAGCAAATTAATATAGAATTTTTTCAATTGGAAAAGAAGAAAGGCCGAGGAGGAATCTGCCAAAAAAGAAAACGAATTGGTTGCTGAGCAGTAGCATTTCAGAAGCAATTCTAAATAAAAATCAATACTTACTCTTAAAACTAGAAGACTCCTTGTGCTGGTTTTCATCCTCTAATGAAATTAACCTTAAAATTAGAAAGAAAAAAAAAGAGTTTAGTAATCTAGTTTTGAAAATTTTGTATTTGTGATACAGCCAGATATTCTGTATAATACAACAATATAACTGCACTTTAATACATGCACACACACATAAACACAGAGTCATTTACATGCTATTCATTTTTTTTTAGATTATTTATTTATTTATTTGACAGACACATCACAAGTAGGCAGAGAGGCAGGCAGAGAGAGAGGAGGAAGCAGGCTTCCTGCTGAGCAGAGAGCCCGATGTGGGGCTCCATCCCAGGACCTGAGATCATGACCTGAGCCGAAGGCAGAGGCTTAACCCACTGAGCCACCCAGGTGCCCCCATGCTATTCATATTTTTAAGAAGAAATACATTTGCTGGCTTTTTCCTCTCCTAAGGCTGATTAGAAGCACCTTAATAACTGAGTTTGGTTTCATCATCAGTCACATAGTCTGTAAATATCTAAATGAGCAGATAGTGTAACTAAGATACTGTACAGTTGTCGCTTTTAAAAACGTAATTAAAAAATTGATGGGCAAATGGGTGTTTATTCTGATTCTGGCTGTATAAGAGAGGAAACCTCAGGAGGTTAGTGAAATTACCTAAGGCTGAAAAGCAGGATCAGTCTCGAATCCAGAAAACTGTCGCCTACTGAACTCTCACCATAGTGATTAATACCACACAGAGATACATCACCACCCTGAGACTCAGCTGGTACCTTCGAACCTCCCTCTAAAGCACCTTTACCTACTGTTTTTGGAAAACAAAACAAAACAAAACAAAAAAAAACCCCTACTTGTCAAATTTCTATTTTATATATATTTTTTTAAGATTTTTTTTTTTTATTTATTTGACAGACAGAAATCCCAAGTAGGCAGGGAGACAGTCAGAGAGAGAGGAGGAAGCAGGCTCTCCGCGGAGCAGAGAGCCCGATGCGGGGCTCGATCCCAGAACCCTGGGATCATGACCTGAGCCGAAAGCAGAGGCTTTAACCCACTGAGCCACCCAGGCGCCCCTCTATTTTGTATTTAAATTAGTTATTAGATTACACTTTTTGAGCTTTTATTTTTTTAATTAATTATTTATTTAAAAGATTTTATTTACCTGACAGAGATCACAAGTAGGCAGAGAGGCAGGCAGAGGGAAAGGGGGAAGCAGGCTCCCTGCTGAGCAGACAGCCCCATGTGGGGCTCAATCCCAGGACCCTGGGATTATGACCTGAGCTGAAGGCAGAGGCTTAACCCACTGAGCCACCCAGGTGCCCCACTTTTTGAGCTTTTAAAAATAAAGTACTAAAATAATGGAGAAACCTGAAACTAAGGAAAACTAATCAAGACAGTCTTGGGTGTCTCCTTTCTAAGTAAAAGTTAATACTTTATTTTGATTACAGTGACATATATGGTGAAAGGAGGGTACCAGCACTCATTCTAGGTCCTGCCTCTTACTGCATCAGGGGCTTGGGCAGCCCCTTAACTTCTTCTGAGCCTCACTGCCATCATTTAAACAATGAGGAAATGCTGGCATTAATTACACAAAGGGCTGTTGTGAGAATGAGTAGAGATAACATATAATAAAGCACCTGACACTGCACTTAATACACAGTAGGTGCTCACTAAAGGGTACTAATAAGCATTACTATTATACCAGGAATACATTAAATTGCTTCCCCCCAAAATAGTCAACTGTATTAGTTTCAGATCATTCTATAGCTGTTCTCACAGTGAAAACTTGTCTTTGTTTTATATTAAAGGAATTTTCTAGTATTTGCTTTAAAATTAAAAAGGCTTGAGGTGCCTGGGTGGCTCAGTTGGTTAAGACTCAATCTGTCTCTTGATTTCAATGTGGGTCATGATCTCAGGATTTCATGCATCGAGCTCCATGCTCAGTGGGGAGTCTGCTTGAGATTTTCTCTCTCTCACTCTCTCTCTGCCCCTCCCTTCACTAAAAAGTTAAATAAATAAATAAACAAATAAAATTAAAAAGGCTAATACTGGGTGCAAACACTTCTATGGGACCAAAATACATATTTGAAACTTTAGAAACACAGTTAAAATAAAAGCCAGGTGTTTTTTTTTTTTTTAAAGATTTTATTTATTTATTTGACGGAGATCACAGGTAGGCAGAGAAGCAGGCAAGGAAGAGGAGGAAGCAGGCTCCCCACCGAGCAGAGAGCCCAATGCGGGGCTCAATCCCAGGACACTGGGATCATAACCCGAGCTGAAGGCAGAGGCTTTAACCTACTGAACCACCTAGATGCCCCAATACAAACCAGTCTGACCGCACAATTATCATCTAAATTTTTTTGTTTGGAGAAAGAATCCCAGATGGGGGGAAGGCAATCCACTTTCCTAGGTCAGCCAGTTCAAGACTAACCCTATTCCTGCAAGCCCTGATATCTCAACAGAAAAGATTCATGCTGAAACCTCCTTGCTGAACGAGGTCAGGACACATCATGCACCACAGATGTTGAGAAATTTGTCTCAGTATGTAAAAGTGGCAAGAAATGGAGATGGAGCAGTCACTTCCTGCACTCAAAACTGCTCTCTGCTTCACAGAGGAAAAAACAGAAGGTCTGAACAGTAAGGAAACAAAATGTCAGAACCCAACACTTTTGTATGATGACACCTTAGTACTCAGTATCTCAAGAGGCAATCTCATAGGTTATTCCCTTCTCTGAGAGAAAAGTCAGGGGATTTCTTATCTGGGACAGGATTTTGTAAATGATGGTAACAAAAGGACCAGATTGGGTCCAGAAGCTTAAGAGAGCAGAAAGCTGGGGCTGAGGCCACTAGATGGAGAGCCAGAGAGCATTGGAGATGTGTGCCCTTTCTTGTCCCAGTCAACTCTTCACAAGTGTGCTCCTAAAATCTCAGAAACGGTCTCCTATTGGGATGAGTCCTGGCCAAGCAGGAATATGTGCTGGACAAGTCTGGGCTTCATCTTAATATATCAACCCAGAGAAGTGAGAAATAAAGCAATTTGCTTGTGTTTGAGACCCCAGCAGATTTGGTCAGTGAGGACTGTGCTGCTCTTGACTGTGGAAATTAAGATTTTGCCTAGAGAAGCAGCCGGGACTTACTGCCTGGGTTCCTCCACGGTGGCCTCTGCACTTTCCGGCTGGGTGATCTTCTTCCTTTCTTCTTTCTCAATCAGTTTTTTCATAGGGTCTTGTAAGCTCTTGATCATAATAATGAAAAGGAAAAAAAGAAAAAGAAAGATCAATTAAAAAAACTCAATTGCCTCTGGTCCAGAAACCAAACCTTGAAGTCAAGGTTAGGGGAGGTTATCTTGAGCCTATCAAGTAGAGAGAAAAGAAATTTTAAATGTTCTCAGACCTGTCCAAGAAGTACTAGCCTATAAAGGAGAATTGTTTTGCCACTAGATTTATGCTTTCCGCTTCGTGGTAAGTTATTCAGAAGAAGGCCTTTTGGCTATTGCTAACTTTATTTTCCATCTTCAACATGTAGCAAGATAAACATTCTGTTCTGCTTACAGCCCACACACTGACAGAGTAGAAGCTTTTCTCCCCCAAAGATGAGACAATTTCATTTTATTTTTAATTTTGTTTGCGATTTTATAATCTAAAAACAGCTTTTGAAAAAATAAGAGAAAACAACACCCTTTTTTAAGGAAAAAAAAAAAAACCCAAAAGAGTGGCTTAACATATTGTGACAAGTTAACTCCCACGAGTGGACACAGCAGGTGCATCCAGATCTTGTAGATTAAAAATGGGTGGGAATCTGTTTCTGGAACACAATTTCTTGGAGTTACTGTTCTCAAGTTTTATTAAATATTTAAGGAAAGACTTTAAAAATCCAGTGCCTAAAAACCGCACACCAGTGGCAAAGCCTGAAAAAGCAAAACATTTCCATTATAACTGAATAATGAGTTATAAAAAGAGACCTCTACTTGTGGTCCTAATTAAGTCACAAACCTACAAATTACACAAGAAACATCTCAAGACACTCAAACTGCTTATAATCGTAGAACCTTTAAAATCTTTCCTTTGGGCCTTCCTGTCTCATTCTCTTTCCCCTTCCCCATCTTTCTCTTTAGTGTGACCCACACACAGAAGGTGACAAGCACATTTCCTACACCAACTCTGACAGATTTGTGATGTCTAGATGCAGGCTGGATGGAGATAATTTGGAGACAGAGTCTTTGCAGAACAGGGCTAGGATGGATGGCAGTGCCTGTTATGGATGCCAGGTGGACTCTGCTGTTATGCTTTGTCTCACTTCCTATACAGAATAATTTCCCTGTAACACACAAGTAATCATGTTACCGTTTTTCTCGAGAACCCATAGTAGTTCCTTATTTTTTTCTACTTCTAGTCTAAACCTGTTCATTCTGCTTCTTTACTCAAAAAAGTTCTACCTATGTGTCCACCCTCAAAATTGTGATCAGTCTTTGCAAAGCTCAGATCCATTACTGATATCTTCCTTATTCACTAAGCACACCAAATTCAAGAAAGTCCTTCCGTCTTCAAAGTGCATTTACAGTCTTATTCACATTTGATTATATCTATTCTGAATTATGTTTTGCTTCTTAAAAGATATTTTTCACATTAGAAAAATAAGAGAACCACATGTAGAATGCTTGGAAAATTAAAAAGGAAAAAACTATTCATAATTTGATTTCTCCCCCCAAATTAGTTATTATTTACATATATTTCCTTTCTGGTTTTTCATACTCATACTACTTACATATAATTGGAATCATTGCATATAGATGTCTTCTTAAGCAATATAAGATGTGTTGGTATTTCATAATTATAAGGACCTATTTAGCCAGAACGCTTCCATCCATCCATTAAACAAAAACTTTGTTTCACCCTTAAACTGTCCCTGCTCCCCTTCCCCCAGGGGACTTACTTAAAAACAAGTCCCAGAAACCAGCCCCAGGTAACAAAGCCGAGATACAAGGGTGGGTCAGGCCAGGTGGAGACATCCAATCAGTGGGGGGTTGCATACTGTCTCCCTGGTTACCAAGGAGTATGGGCCCCACCCTTTGGGAGCCTTTTGGGCGCCAATTCTAACCAAGGTGATAGGCTAGTTCAAATATCTACTATAGGGTGAATTGTAATTCAATTGGTCACTTATGTGTGACCTAACATGACTGTGGAGTTTCCTGTGTGTGTTACCATCTCATTGGCCACCTGTGCGTGGCCAGGCATGACCACATGGCCTTTGCCCTTAAAAGTTAGTCTGTGAAACAGAAAATGGTCGCCCTCTCTTGTAAGAGGTGCGGCCCCGAACGTTTGGTTTGATTCTTGATGCTTGGAGTGAAATAAAGCTTTGCTTGACCTTCATTTTATATCAGTCTTGCTCCTTTAATCACAGACCCATTATTGGGGGGCATATCAATAATAAAAAACATTCCTCATCAGAGTAGAGAATATAAAAAAGATTTTATATATCATAAACATTCAATATTGAATTAAATATACATTCATTTACCATTTTTCTAATATAGGGCCAAGGTTTTTTCACTGAATATATGTGCTATGATTGGAGTTCTGAAGCTTTTTCTTGCATAAAGGACATCTCAAAAGCATTGCCATCATTGGTAATGACTATTTCTGGACATTTAGATTAGTATACTCAGTTGACAAATAGTTTGAGAGCATTTACCAGGAGCCAGGTGCTGTTTTGGGTGCTGGAGATACCATAGTGAACAAGATAGACAGAACTACTAGTTACCGATGAGTCTAGGCAGGGAATTAACATGGGGGATGCAAAGTGACTGGGTCACTACTTCAGTTAGCAAGAACATCCTCTCTTGGAAGTGACATTTCAGCTGAAGTCAGGTGACATGCTGGAGCCATCCGTGTGCAGCTCAGGGAGAAATGGAGGCCTGAGGACAAAGGCCTAAAGGAAGGAATAGCTTGACTTGGTCGAGGAACAAAATGAATCCACTGGGATTATAATGTAGTGGGTAAGAGTACAAGTCTTAGTAGATCAAGATACAGAGGTCAGCAGGGGTCACACAGGGACAACATTTCTTTACTCACATTCATCAATATTTAACATTATGCCCCACTGCCTTCATCATATTATTTTGCCCTTTACATCTCTCCAACACATGACCACTAAATGGGACCCATAATTTTCAGCTGGAGGGGGGAATGTGGTAAAGGACAGTACTGGAACAAACAAGGCAGCTGGAATATGGACTGTAGTCTAGATGTTCTTCTTTTTTAAAATCATATGCCCCAAAGCTTCTGGTAAAAGCTGGGCATGTGTGTATGTGTATTTTGGAAATACACAAAGGAGAAGTTCAACAGATGTCAAAGACTTACTCTTTTCAATAGATCTGCCAATCACAGCATTTTATTCTCTCTCTCTCTCACACACACACACACACACACACACACACACACACCTTCCAGCAGCTTTTTTTTCCCCAAAGAGTGGTCCAACCCTGGTCAAAGTGAAGCCGAGAATATTTTCGGCCGAGGTTCTGATGGCCCCAAGATGCACTTTTCAATTCTGTGACGCTTTGTCCAGGCCTCCTGGTTTGCTCAATTATCTTCTCATTGCATTTCCTTTTTCTCAGTCAGCACTAGGCAGGGCCTGGACATGTCTGCTTCGGCTGGCTGTGTCTAGCTGCCACAGGGCTTGCTTAAGCTCCTGAGATGCCCTTGACAGCTCCATGGTTATCATCCCTTCTGTCTCCAGCCTGACCTCCCCTCATAACCACACTCCAGCAGCTCTCAGACAATCCCTTTGTAATGTAAACCACTCCTTCCTCCTTTTCAACCCCTTCCCTGTTGGGCCATTAGCAGGGACTCAATTGTTGGCTGCCTGTCACCACAATCACAGTTAAGTCACTATTGTGCTTCACCAACAGAATGGCTACAGTTCCAATTGCTACTTTATTATTAATAATTCCTGTTACATTTTCTCCTCTCTGCCTGCTATTACCATTGTCCCTATAACAATCTGGCTATTGCTACTCAAGAGAGGTGCTAAATATGTTCTTGTTGATTGATAAATTAATGTACCTAGGGTTAAACTTTAAGGTTAAAAATTATAGCTCTTTAGCCAGGAAGTCAAAGTCTCAGGGGAAAAATAGGAAAAGGCTTAAAGAACCACAAGCAAAATGAATCCTGAGCACCAGTGCTTATTTATGAAAGGTAGAATTCTGAGCTAAGGGGAATCTTATGTGGGGAATCTATCATTAGCTTTATTGAGATACAATTTGTGTACCATAGAATTCACCCATCTAAAGTATATGATTCAGTGGTTTTTGGTATAGACACAGAGTTGTAGAACCATCACCACAGTCAATTTTAGGACATTTTCAAGGGGCATCTTTTGAAGCAAGAAAGAGTTTTAGATCAAACTGAATACTCCTCTATTCAGTAAGGGGGAAAAAAACCCTCAACAATATATATTCAATTTGTTTCTTACAAAGATGGTAAATGATACAGATAATAAACTTAGAGGCACTTAGAATCACCACAGAGGACAAATCATGTCTGCTTTCCTCTTTCAACAAGAGTTCCTGGGTGTGACTGTCTGATACAGGATATTCTACATGGTGAACCAGTGCTTTCTCCAAAGTTTGGTGGAAACGTTCAAGTGGGGGCCATGGTGGAGGTGAATTCTTCACAGTATTTTAAAGTCCACAACTCAGCTGAGAACACTTAACCCTACAGCATCCGTCAAAGGCAGGGGTGACAGCATTTTCTGTGTGACATGAACACCTGCTCAGGCAAAACGAACCTAAGAGGCCCGGCTGATTGCACAGACTGGACAGGCATCAGATGCAACGATTTTGAATCAGTGGCTGATGGCAGCCACTGATTCAAATCCACGTCCAGAAACGAAATGTCAAAATACTCTGTTTCTAAATCCCAGACCCACCAGGTTCTTCATTAAAACTGCTTGTGAAAATCACTACATATTAGCAGCAATACAGCATCATACAAGACTGAAAGGTTTTGAACAGAGGAAAGAATGTCTTTAGACTAAGTAACCTTTCTCTGTTTAAGGCTGCACTGACATGCTAATAGTTTCCATCAATGCTTAAATGGTTTCAGGAAGCACACACACAATATATAAGATCAGCGTGACAGAGGAAATGCGCAGACGGAGCTTGCAAAAGTGTCTTAGAAAGGAAACAGCTTAATATAATAATGGGAGTTACTACTTCCTGTATTAGGAAAATAAAAGCAACAGCAACATTCATCTGAATGAAAGCAAAACTACTCAGCAAAACAAATTTCACAGACAAAAGGCTGGCGGCCAACCCTAATACAATGACCTAAGTTTAAGTTTAGCCTTGACAATCGAGTAACATTTTTTCTAATCTTTAGTTACGACACTTAATTTTCTTAGGCTACTTTCCATTAATTATGCTGTATGCATATGAAGGTGCCAAATGATTGTCTATAAAAGAAAACAGAAGTGCTGAAAATAGTGAGGCATGGTTAAAAGATGGTGAAGTCAGTTGGGTGTGTGTATGTTTGTGTTTATATAATTGGTAGCACATGAGGAATAAAAGCAGAGGCCGTGATGATGTGTTTGACACACACTATTCATGGCCCTTTAGCATGTCCCCAGCCTCCCCACCCACACAGTTATGAATCTGTAAAGATACTATACAAGGAGCATTGCTAATCTAGGACCAGAAGGTACTCTTGAATTATACTGTAGAACAAAAGGTAAGAACAGAGAAAAATAAACACAATCATAAATAAGATATATTATCTTGTTCTTTAAAATACGATGGAAAATTATTACTGGGAAGGCGTCATGGTGTCTTGGAAAGAGATGCACTAGGAAAATAGATCAAGTAGTGCTGTGACATGGAAGAGGTTCTTCACCCCTTGGGGGCTTTTGTTCACCCTTCAGAACAATGGAGTTAGTGACAAGTATACCTTCCTTGGAACGCTGAGGATTAACGGAGATAATGTTTCTGCACAGTATCAAGTTCATAGTGAGCAATCAAACTGTGCTTTCTTATCAACAATTTTTAAAGGCCTAAAAGGAATTAGATGTCTTTAAGGTCTCCTCTTGTGTTAAGTGCTGCACTCCATGTTTACACATCTCACAGTTCCTGGTTTCCTGATACGAAATGGAGACTCAGGCGAAGTAACTTGCTTAAGGTCATTCAACCATGAAGAGGCAGAAGCAATATTTGATTCCAGGTCTTCAAAATTCTACAATTAGTTAAGAAATAGTATCGAATAGCTGAGCCAAGAACTGAACTCCTTCATATGAGGTGCCCAAGGAGATGAAGGAGACTCTATTCCAAACTCTAAAAGAAGGGTCCTAGGTTCCTAGGTATCTGAGGGACTGACATACAGACAATGGTTTTCACGTATGTGCAAACCATTGAAATGAAAGTTTACAACTGGACTTTTTTAAAGGTGGCACTTGTGCCTTCTCCCGCCCTCCTTGCCTCACATCTGGAAGCAACCCCTAGAAGAAATGACATGTGGCAGAGTGGGAAAGGCATGAGCACCCCTGTTCCCAGATTATCACATGCTGGGCATGGGGTCTTGGGCAGATGACTAGACCTTTCTGAGCTTCGGTTTCTTCATTTGAAATATGGTGTGGGGGGGTTACCCAAGTAGACCCGACTTCTCAAGGTTATTTGAGGGTAAAATACATGTACTTTCTATATGTTAGTGCTGAACCTAACAGTATTATTAATTATAATATCCAACCTTGGCACATTAGAGTCATGCATACCATGACAAATTCTCTGAGACGTTACTTCACCTCACGTTTAGCAGAGTCTCTGGCATTAAGTCACTACCCACATAATGATAATATTTTTCCTTTCCCCTTGAGTAAAAGTAATGGAATGAGAAGAAGTGGAGGATGGAGAGGAACCTTACCGTTACAAGGAGAGCCTGAGCTCCCAGCTGCCTGGAAGAACCAAGGCCAGTCATCACCAGGGATGGACGAATTGATGATCAGCCACATTCTGGCTCGTCCCCCTCAGACTTCAGTGGTGGCCATGGTCATGGTCAGCTCCCCCTACCCCCTCCTCTCCCATAGACTTGGATGCATCTCAATTTTGCAATGATCTGGCCTGGAGCAGCTTAAGGGAAAAAAACATTCTGCTAAACGCTGTGTAAAGTAATGACACTGAGAGAAAACTTGAAAGTCTACAAGGATATTCTGGATGCTCGCCATGAATAATTGCCATGTTGGGACTGGCAACTAAAATAGCATTGCAGAGATATTTACCCAATTTTCATAAAAACTATTATGGCTTTATTTTCAAAGCAAGTAACTACAGAGCCGTGTGGCTTGTCGGTAAATGTTCAAGTGATTAACTGAGAAATGTGGAGGTGGGTGGAAGAAGGCTGTTAAGCATACAAATCGGAGAAAAACAAAATTTAGAGAAGGATGTTTTTGAATTGTGAAAACTAAAAGCATTTTGGTCTCCAGAATGATGTTCCTTATAACAGGGCTAAGTCCTAGACCCCAAGAGAGAGGAGAGGGAACATTGGCACATCTGTTTCAATGGTTATTTTTGAACATGCCCAGAGTTAGGTTTTCAAATTCTGGTTTCCTTAGTTAAAATCCTGGCACAGGGCAAAAGCCAGTTGCAAAGCCAAAGTGCATTTTTTAAGAATTAGCCCTGTTGCAGGGTGGGAAGCCTCCCTGCCTTTCTTGCTTGCAGGCCTGCCCTGACCTCTTCTATCCTTGGGAGAATTCTCTCCGCCCAGACCTGGGCCTGCAAGGCCAAAGCACAGTTTCGAAAATAGGGCTGCCAGAGCATCTGTGGCCGTCAGGAAGAGAATAGGTTATCCTGAGCAAGGTCTGTGACAGCTATCCCACTGCCATTCACAGCCTTGCCTATGAAATTCACTGCAAAACCAATCATCCAGGGTGAAAACAGTAAGTAAGAAAGTAACTTATACTAGGCTACAGAACCTGGCAACCTCAACAAAACCCTCTGTTTGTATCGACACTGCCAATGGCTGTCTTCTGGATCCACTACAGAATCCTTGATAAATCCGTCCCTCTGTGGGGCCACTGTGGGACTACTGGTGCCACCAGCACCGCCACAGAGCTGGCAAGTGATGAGTCAAAGTTTAAGCCACGTCTGGCTGTCTGCAGGGCTTGTGACCATAGGTACTTTGCTTTATGTTGTATCTAGAGTCAAACACCTACCTATTTTTCCTGCTAAAAATACTGGAATGGGGGCACATCACAGAAATCCATTTTACTACTGGCTGTTTTCATTATATACAGGCGCTCTGATCTCTTTTAAAAAAACACAGGAGGGGGCACCTGGGTGGCTCAGTGGGTTAAGCCGCTGCCTTTGGCTCGGGTCATGATCTCAGGGTCCTGGGATCGAGTCCCACATCGGGCTCTCTGCTCAGCAGCGAGCCTGCTTCCCTCTCTCTCTCTCTCTGCCTGCCTCTCTGTCTACTTGTGATCTCTCTCTGTCAAATAAATAAATAAAAATCTTAAAAAAAAAAAAAATACAGGAGGACGTGCCTTCCCCTCAAGCAGCTCCCAATGGGTGTGTCCATTTCTTCAAAGGGCCCCCAGGGCTCACTTCTCAATATAGACAAGTAACTCAACCCACATAATGGGGAGAAAAGACCACTGATACAAACAGAGCTTTAGATTTTTCAGGGAAAAGCTAACTCCACTCCGGAGGGGGTTTTTTCCTTTTGCTTTTGCTTTTTTGTTTTTATTTTGCTTTCTCTGAAGCCTGTTTTGGATCTCTGGGGAAGTGTGTAAATAAACGGCATCACAGAAGGATGAGGTAAACATGACCACATCTGAGGGCTGGTAATTTAAGACAGGGCACTGTTTTCCTCCAGACAGCATTTCATTTAGCTTTCTAAAAAAATGCTTTAAACTCATAGTCTAAATTACTTTCACTAAAAAAGTGACAGTACTTTTGAGATATGGCTAGAAATATTCCATTCCAATCTCCATGACTATTTCTATCATGTGAAAGTCATTCTCGGATGATCTGGAATCAGTCTAAAATTAACATATTAATAATAACACATGCAAAATACCTATGTTTAGTAGCATTTTAATGAAACTAAATATTTACTGTTTGAAAATATGAGATTAGAACATTGCTTCTTTTATTAGGAAACACTTAAAAAGATGGTCCTCTCCACTTTAAATTTGAGCTTTGCTGCATCCAGATAAAAAAATTGTAATATTAAAAAAATTTGTATTATTAAATTTCAATGCTAAATTTCCCATAAAGGTAAGATGCTACAAAAATCTATTAATCATAAAACTTAAATGATGAAGGATTATGTCAATAAAGGTACAATTTACAGAACTACATCAAGCCTGAGTAAAAAAGCAATAGCAGTCACAAAAACATTATCACAAAATATTCGCAAAATGCCAACATAGTCACTTGGGTATTTTTCAAGTTGTAAGAGGTGGAGACTCAATCCATTTTTACAATAAAATTATTTTGGGAAAGAATGACACATTTTCTAGAGAAAGCTTCATTAGAAATAAAACTTCAAACTTCTGGGGCATGAGTTATACCCCTGTAATTCTGCAGCAAAAGACTCTTCCCTCCAAACAGGATGCATCTAGTGTTTAACACATTAATTATCATCCTTCATCAAGCATAAAACTAACAGTCAGGAAATCCAGCTGCAGTGGCACAATTACCAACACTCAGAATACACCCTGTAGCAAAGAAAACAAATGGGTTGCTTTTCATTAACAGAGCTTGGCCAGCTTCCCCAAAGACAATGTTTTCTTTCCAGCCAGAGTCCCAGAAGCATTTTGGGGACTATTTGCTTAGGTAAATCCAGAGAACAAATAAACTGTGAAAATATATAAATTTCAAAATATCCATTGTCAATATATATATAGTGCCATTCAGAAGAAAATGACATATATTGAAAATGACTCAATCAAATCAAAATCTTTTAAAAACAAGGCATGTTTAAAAACATAGTAGTGCAAAATGTTGCTAAGTCATTTAATATCTTCATGCTTGATGATGATAGATAAAATATTAGTGGTTTTCATTTTCATGTTTCATGACACACAATATGTAATATTACACAATATGTAATATGTCTGTGTGTATGCAATAATGAGCTGTGTGATCACAGGATTCTATTATATAGGTTTAGGTCCATATAAAGAAAATAATTAGTGACTAGCTTGTGATTCTAATATAACATCATTGAAAAGCCTAGATAACTAGCATTCTAGAAAAGTAATAACAGCCTAGTTTAGTTGGTTGATTACTGGACATTTAACATTCTTAATATTACTGTAATTATATTACACTTTAACAGATATATTATTTTTACTGAGTTTATATTACAATTAAACCATAAACTGTTATTCAAAGCATAATTTAAGGAAGACTCTGGGGATGTAAAAGGCAATGGATAGTCATGTGCCCAAAATATTTGTAATTATGTCCTGAAACACTGCCATCAAACTTTCACTAACTGCTCTGCCCAGAAATCCTCTAACATAATCAGCTTGATCCTCTCTGCACGATAAATATCATGGCAACAATTAAAGAGCCATATTTTCCTCGGCACAGGAGGCCAGGGAGACACATAAGGATTCTTCCATGCTTGTGGCACAACTTCAATTTCATACTGTACTTTACATGTAATTAACTCAAACCTGAACTTCTTTTAAATTGTATTTGCAGAAGGTGTCATTCCATCTTCCCCCTAGCTGATTTGAGTTACGTACAGTTGTCTTTCAAAAGACAAACTTTGAAATTGTATTTATTATAAAATAAAATCTGATGCACATACCCACCCTAAAACTTAAAACTCTTTGCCTTATCAAAGAGTGACGGGACTCTGTTCAGGTCTGTATAAGATGTGAAGAGTGTAAGTCTTTTTACATCATTTTAATCAACCTGGCTTGGTCAGGATAGCTGCTTCCTAAGGTGCTGAAAGTGGTACTAAATTATGGGGAAGGAACACAGTCCCACCAACAAAGGTAATATTGCTGATGGGAAAAGGCTTTGTGTTCACTGGATACAGAACATTTGGCTTGACAAAGGAGGATATGTAAGAAAGAAAAAGTCCCTCCCTTCAAGTGCTTACAGTCCAGCTGACAGCAAAAACGGGGCACATTCTGAATCTGGTTACCATGCAGCATGTCAGCGAGTGCCAATAAATGAGCAAATGACCAGCTGACGGGAGGATTATGAAGAACAAACCTCACTGGCCAGATGTCCTGTCTGGAGTTAGGGCAGGTGCGTCTCAAGGTGAGTGAACTATTTTGGGTTCCTCTTGGGACTTTCATTTAAAGGGCCAGGGTCTTAAAACTTCTGTCTTAGTAGTTTATAGATGCAGTGACATTATAAACATCTCAAAATCAGAGAGATGTTTTAAAGCAAGCAAACAAACATACAAAAAAAAGCAAACCCCAAAACCCAAAACCAAACAAAACCTTTTTAATGCTTTCTCAAGCAAGGTGATGATTTATTTACAAATTGTCTGAAAAATTAGAAGGAAGGTAATTTCAAAGTGATCTTTAACAAGTTCTTTCCTGGTCTTTTCCCCCCAAAGATATGACCTAGCAACAAAGTACTTAGCTTTCTCTCATTCTCAAAATCCTTTTGGAAACCAAGTCACAGTCTTCGTGACATGCATTCTCCCTCAGCAATGAAAATGATTCCACATTCAGTTGCAATCCTGAGAATTAGATATTTTGCATAGATCCCCTTTGAGCTGAGAAATCACTGAGTTTACTTTTCAACTGGAAAATATTCCTGTAGTCTTATGGAAAAAATCTAATTCTGCATTAGATGATACTCACAGAATAAAATGACAGTTGTCAGAAGTAACAGAGGAAAGGAAAATACCTTTTCCAAGTGAACATATGTGAATTTAATAATTAAAAAGTAATAGAGTATATTAGACTTGTACAATCTTCCTTTTAACAGCATCATATAAGTCATTTAAAGATTTTTAAAAAAATTTATTTATTTGAGAGAGAGAGAGAGATCACAAGTAGTCAGAGAGGCAGGCAGGGGTGGGGGGTGGGGGATGGGGGCTGAAGCAGGCTTCCTGCTGAGCAGAGAGCCCAATACAAGTCATTTAAAGAAGCAGGACCAGTTCCCACAATTCACCTTCCAGTAATATGTACCCCAAGGTTCCAGCTGTGTTTTTGTATTGCTGTGATGAATACTGATGCAGTAAAAGACTATACTGGGGGCAGGGCTCCTTTGACATTGGGAATCTGTTGCAATAATGATGATTGCTGCCATGGACACTCTTTGTGATGTAAACAAAACATTACTTTTCATAAGATTTTCTAATGGCCTCTTTAGCTTTCATACCTTTAGCGTAGTGAATTCATATGGTTGGTAACCTTTGAAGCTCTCGTGGATGGCTGCCATAGTATGAGAAGTTTTCTCCCAAAAATGAAGCAGAGTGGTCTGTAAGGAAAGACAGTACAGTTATTAATGTTTTGAACACCCAGTTCTAAGCCACAGGCCCTGGAGAAGGGTGCCCATCTGTGCCTTTTGAGGCCCTCCCAAATAGGATTCCAGCTCATCTCTGCAACCTTGTTTTCCATTACGTCTCTCTTTATACCTTGTATTTCAGCCAAACTAAATGCTTCCCAGTTCCCCCAGTACTGCCTCCCATGGCTAATAATGCTCCACCATTTTGGGACATTGTTCTGTTTTTTTTTTGTACTTGTCCCATGTGATTCATCCCCCAAAACCTAGGGATCATGATCAATCTACTTTTGTGATCCCTCCACTGATTCAATTTGTCCCTCTTCAAACCCTCACTGGATTGTGTAGAAATTACTTCACTTAGCACACATACCTGCTTTTTCCTTAAAATAGAGAAACAATATAGTCAGACTGTATATCCCTACCTCTGATTTTCTTTTGAAACTTTAAATTCCTTGAGGACAGGGAATTTGGTCTCATTAATTTTTACATTCCCTACAACACCCAGGATCTAGCCTCCCATACTCAGTTGGTACCCAATAGCCCTGTTGTTGGATATGAGAACTATCCTAAAGGAAGTCAAGCTAGAAGGAGACAAAAATTAATAGTTCCTTGAATTATGACAACCTCATGAGTAAGTGATGGTGCCACGGGAAATAGAGGCCACACATGGAGTTAATTCAGAGGAGGCTTTCTGAAGGATGTGATACTCAGACTGATACATCAAACAAAGGGGACTATGGAAAGGTACAATGGAAGGGAAAGGCACTCAGGCAGACGGAACCACCTAAGTAAGTGCAGGAAAGTGAGAAAGTGCAGTGTGCGCACAGGAGAGAGCTAATAGTCAGTTTGAGCACACTGTAGGTCTACTAGAAGGGAGAAGTGTGGAAGTAAATAGGGAGCAAGACATGCAGAACTTCATAATGCCCAAACCATACTTTTAGCTCCAACACCATCTTTCTGTCCCCTTAAACCTTGTAATATTCTTCGTTTGTTGTAACCAACATTACTTTTTTTTTTTTTTTTTACCTGGTACGTTGCTAGCATATGAGACAACAGATTGCATCGGCTTGCTCCAAGAAGATCCACTTTCTGACATACATCCATCTTCAATTTGTCAAAGCTTTTTTTGGCAAGGCGTACTTGTGTTTGTACCTATGAAAGTAAAAGGGGACTTTTGAGCCACTTAGACTCGTAAGTGATTAAAATTTGCCAGAGGGAAGACCCATAGTGGGCTTCTCTCTCTCATACAAGAAAACACCTTTGAAAATTCCAGGCAAATGAGAGGATCCTACAACATCCGTTCTTTACCACCAAAGGACTTCAACAACAGCTCTGCAAATGATGATATTACGGCAGATTTGCCATCCTATTTTTGTCAGTTGAAAGTTAAAATTCCTTTCTTCTCAGAGCATTCACTAAGTGACCGCAGTGGGCAGAAGTCTGGAAACATGCACGGTGGCAAGGGAATAACCTTCACCCTGTTGTTGTTTCCCTATATTTCTTTGAAGCTGACTTCCCGTATATTCTTCAAATAGCTTCACTAATGCTAGCATGTTACATAACACGGTACATTTGTTAAAAATAAGAAAGCAACACTGACACAATCCTATTATCTAAACAACAGACTTTTATTCAGATTTGACAAGCTTTTCCACTGATGTCTTTTCTGTTCCAAGATCCAACCGAGGATACCACATAAGAGAACAGTAACACAGCCTAAAAAGCTGGTAAACTTTCAACTTTTTATTACTGAGTATGTACATAAGCAATTCTCCCCCCATCTCTCAGCCATGCAATAGTTCAAAATGGAGTGAGGTCAGTAAAAGATTCAAAAATGTTAATTCTATACATTATTTGATAATTAAATGGAAGATTTTCAGGGGCGCCTGGGTGGCCCAGTCGGTTAAGCCTTGGACTCTTGATTCCATTTCAGGTCATGGTCTCAGGGTTGTGGGATCGAGCCCCTCATTGAGCTCCATGTTCAGTACAGACTGCTTGTCCCTCTCCCTTCCCTCCTCCCCTCCCCCCATCATGCTTGTGCATGCTCTCTCTAAAATAAATACATCTTTTAAAAATAGGTTTTAAAAATAATATAGTTACATTAAAAAGGGTAAAGTCACAATTTCTCCGTCCTCCAATCTGAAGCATCACCACACTGTATTTTAGCCAGGAAAGCCAGTCAAATACCATTTACCTCAGATAATTCATTCAGTTGCAACCTGGGAGTAGTGTCGATTCATTAGTGAGAGTTCTTTACCAGGAGGCAAGGATGATGTCTACCTCGATCACCATTGCATGATCGGCACCTGGTGACCTGGTACAGAGCAGGTGCCGAATACATATTTGGTGATGGAATGAAGAAATTTTCCAGGCCATTTCAAAAGGTAAAATGCCTAAGTACCATTTTAAGTATAACCTTTAAAGTTGTTTTAGAAATGATTTTATTTTTGTAATAAAAATAAACATGAAGATTATTTGATATAAAAGTTTTTATATTTGATATAAAACTGATACTACTACTAATATTCACAGTTTACAAGATTATGGGGCATTATATAATCATAGTGACAAATGATACAATTATTACCATTTGTAACAATTTAACAATTGAAGCAATTTAACAATAGATACAATTCACAATTAATATAATTGATACAACTGAATAATTAATATAATTCACTCACCACATGCCAGCCATTCTCTTTTAGCCTCTGTTATTACCATCGCTGACTGCTGAGGGTAAGAGGATTTATGTGTGGAAGTAACTAATGAGCAAGGCTGCCATTCCAGAGTAGCCTGCCTAACTCCAAAGCCATACTATTCTGGCTCTCAAACAACTTACACTGGTCACTGGAAAATCAAGAAGCTCAAAACTATGATTCTACACAGAAACCCAATTCTATAGAATTGGAAAACAATGAGCCAATGCATTTAACACCATTTTGATAGGATTAATATCCTATATGAATAAGGTCTTATATCTGTAGCTATATAAAACATTTCCTTAGAATTCCTCTGAATTTCTGGTCTACGCGGCCAGGAAAACCAGAGCATAGAAGCCATCTAGGTGCTCCTAAACTGACTATACCATAAACTTAAATAAATCCCAGAGCTCAACCATTTCCCACTGCAAAGTGGAGAAACTAGAGGCAAAGATGCTTGGGAGCACAGACTATAAAATGAATTTAGAATTAGTTAAAAGTAGTGATTTTCTATCTTCCTTTGAGAGGACTAAGGAGACGCAAAAAAGAAGACCCAAGGTCCAGCTTTGTGCAGTGGCAGTACTGTAGCCAATGAGGTTTATCCGAGGCATGGTTATTGCTAATTGAAAACCCAAGTTCGAGAGGGAAGACGTGGGAGAATGTGAAGAAAAAATGTCTCAAAGCATTTGAGATCCTCACTGCAAGCCCCCACTGGTTCACCAGTTGCTCAAGCCAGGAAGACTTCCTCAGCTGGGATCCTGAGAGGCATCTGCCTCCACCCTTTTCTTCTGAAGGGAAAGATGAATATGGGTATGAACTTTCACATATGCATTCATTCAGCACATTTTTGGTGAACACCTATTATAGTATCACGAGTACTGTTAGGCACTGGGGACTCTATAAAGGAATAAGTCTTGGGTCAGTAAATAAATTAACTAATAATGAATGAATGAATGAATGAATGAATAAAGCAAAAGGTCAGTACATACTTATGCATGAATGCACTTAGGAATAAAGACCCCCTAGTCTTCTAGACAGACAGATTAGCAACAATGGGAAAAATATAATAAAACTAAGACTGCAGAACAGAGGTAGTACAGAGAAGGGATTGATTAAAGCTGGGAGTGGTGTAGGGCATGAGGGTAGGTTGATGTCATTAAAGCCCCTAATACTGGCCTCCCAGTATCCCCACACTTTGCCCTTTAACTTTGTAGGTCCTCCCACTGTGCTGACTCGGGGTTTGGCAAGTGACTTGCTTTGGCCAGTGAGATGTTAACAAATGTGATGAAACTGGAAGCTTGGGAAAAAAGTTAGCATGTTTCCACTTTCTTGCTCCTATGAGATGGTCATGAGAATATGCCCAGGCCATCCTGAGAATATGCCTGGGCTGGCCAGCTGGAGGGCTATGAGAGTCTTGTGCATGCAAGAGACACAAGGAGGGGAGCCCAGTTGTCCCAACAGATTAGCCTTTGGCCAGCTGACCCACAGACATGTGAGGGAGGCCACCCATAATGAGCAGAAGCCCTTCCTACCCCATAGCTGACCACATACTCAGGAGTGAGCCTAGCAGAAACCAGAATTGCCCTGTTAACCCACAGACTTGTGAGTGATAAGAAATGCTTATTGTCTTAAGATACTGAATGTTAAGATGGGATCAGGAGGGAGACAAACCATAAGAGACTCTTAATCTCACGAAACAAACTGAGGGTTGCTGAGTTGGGGGGGTAGGGATAGGGTGGTTGGGTTATGGACATTGGGGAGGGTATGTGCTATGGTGAGTGCTGTGAAATGTGTAAGCCTGATGATTCATAGACCTGTACCCCTGGAGCAAATAATACATTATATGTTAATAAAAAAAAGATACTGAATATTAAGAGTTATTTCACAGCATTATTGTGGCCACAGATAACTGATATAAATGATAAATGGGTGAACAATAAAGGCTTCTGAGATGGGGGTGAATATATGAGGATGAATAGGAGTAAAAACAATAAATACAAGATACCCAAAAGACTGGCCTGCTAATGGGGAGGCTCGAGATCTTCTATTTAAATGTGAATTAATTTGGGGGGCTGTGGATTTTGTTTTTTCCTTTACGTAGATATTCTTTCATCCTATAAGAAAACTTACTTCAGTTGCCTATAACATAAAGCTCATGAATTAATATACTTTGAAATGTGCCTTATTTTGTTTAAATTTTGTAAAGTAATTTTAGAAAGCTAGAAGAAGACTTCAACACTTGACCCAATAAGTTCTGAAAGGCCATATGTTTTGTGTGTCAACAATGATTATTAAAATACTTAATGCACTGCTGAGTTTCCAAATGTTGAGTCCTTTCCCTGCCAAACTAGGAGGATGTTACACTGTTGGGCATTTTGAATATGGTAAAGTTCATTTAATATTTTGTGCTCCATGTCTACTTTCTAAAACACATTTCCAGTCTGCAGCCTGAGGACAAAGCACTGAGGACACAGTCAATCATAGGCCACCATCAACAGTCTAATTTCATATGCCTCCAGATACACTTAAGTAAAAATGTTTTGATTATTATTCTTTCAATCCCAGATAAATTATATTCAATTACATAAACATCTTGGGGAACTCCTGTGGTTTTCAAGGTTCTTTAAAAATATCTTCAAATAAATGTACTCTTTGTCTATTTCTTAGTTTTATTTGTTGCCCCACCTTTCTCCTCTTATTCTCTAAGCTCTAGGAAATGATTACGCATATTAAACTCCCTTTAGTGTGAGTCCTGCCTTCCCCAGGCTGCAGAAATTAAATTTACCAGAGAAGGGAGCAATGTCTTCAGTGCCAAAACTACAAGGTATTTCTCTGTACTTATTTCTCCTAACCTGAAATTCTACCTCTTAGCCCCAACTTGAACTACGTATGGTGAACTCAAAGCTATTTATCCTCTTATTTCAATCTGACTGCCCCATCCGTTGGGAAAGGTCTTCATAATACTCCACAACCAAAAAATCTGAGAGTGGTTTTTAAATTTGTGTGTGTGTGTGTTTTCTTTCATTAAAAAAAAATAACAAAGCAAAACTATAATCCTACTTTTACATTTTCTTCCAGGAAATGGTTCTGCCTCCCACCATCCATCCATTCAATCATTTAGCAAATATTCACCAAGTACCTTCTTAATGCTGGTAGTAGTGAGTAAAACAGAGGTGCTCTCTGCCCTCATGAAGCTGACAGTCCAGTGGGGGTTCTCACATCAGTGAGGGCATAATATCAAACTGAATGAAGGAAAGCCATACTGCCCCACAAGAATGATTTACTAAGGTATCTGACGAAGAGAACATTCTCCAAGAAAGCAGTGCTCAAATTCTATTCAGGACTGAACATGATTAACTATGCAAGAATATGCCAGCAGAGAAAGGAGTATATGCAAAGGCCCTGGGGTGAGGGCAATTAGGCAGGTCCCTGAAAGCAGTGTAGCAGAAGGATGGTAAGAAATGAGACAAGAGAGGTGGGCTGGGGCACGTCCTAGAGCAGATTCCTTAGAATTTTATTTTTATCCTAAAAGTGGCAGAAAGGCAATGGAGGCCTTTAAGCATGGGAGAGACAGAATTTTATTTTCAGTTTAAAAAGTCCACTCATTATAGTATGAAGATGGATTGGAGGAAGGAGATGAGTGAAGATGAGGATGGGGAAGAAGGATGAGGAGAAGGGGAGAGATGACGGTGACTTTAGACTTGGGTAGTGGTACTGATATACAGAAAAAAAAGTGCTCTGATTCCAGAGATAATTAGGGGGTAAAAAAGGCAGGACCTAGTGAGGGATGAGATGTGGAGGGTGTGGAGGATGACTCCTGTGGATCTAACCACTCCAAATCCAGTATCATCATCTAACTTGCTTTTCCACCAGATGTTTCTACTCATATCAACTTCTCACAGACACCTCACACCACATCAAAATTCTTGGTTTCTTGCCCAACCAGCTCTTAATACTCCTCCCTCATTAAAACGGATTTGTTCACCATATTTTCCTCTGAGGCAGTGATCCTACATCCAGAGAAAATTTTTAAGATCAGAGAATATACCAATTATTTCTTTTGGCTTTTAGTTATAAGATGCCACAAGAGAAAGTCTAGCCCATCTGAAGTCGCTTGGAGAAGAAAATGTCAGATATTTGGCTTCATTAAAAGATCTTTTTTTCTGGCCAATGAACCAAGACCTCTTGAGGGTAAGAGAACCAAACACCTTCCTGAATCACTTTACTGTATCACTTGATTGCATCATACACTTAACCATTGGTGAGAGGAGCAATTTTGACACTGTATTATGCATGGAAGTATGTGTAAGAGACTGTGTGCATCATGCATGTGTGTAGGCAGCCAACTGTTGACTTAGGAGCAATCTGTTTTTTGGTCTTCCCTCAACAAAATCCTCCCTCCGTTTTGAAAAAATATTCCTTCCCTTTATTCTAATCATGTGGTTTAAATGGGAGCTGGTATATTCTTTTATAGGGCATTTCTCCACTCCCACTGACTGGCCCAGGGAAGGCCATCTTAACCCAAGTTGAGTCAATCATAACGCATCATGGTTGCCTGATTCAGGGAAAGGGCGTCTGATTCTAGCTGGATGAATCAGAGCCCTTTTTAAAGGATTTTTGAACTTGGAACAAGAGTTTCATATCAATGGAATAATACAATTTAGTCTAGTCTTTTTGTGGCTGGATTATTTCACTCAGCATAATCCCTTTGAGATCAGTGTTGTTGCATATGTTAGCATTGTGTTCTTTCTTATTTCTGACTTAGTATTTAATTGCATGGATACAGTGTAATTTGTATATTCATTTGGGTTTGGCTATTTTGAATAAAGTTGCTGTAAACATTTGAGCATAAGTCTTTGTATGGACATGTTTTTCATTTCTCTTGGGCAAATATCTAGGAGTAGGAATGTTAGGTCTTTTAGTAACTGTGTATTTAATTTTATAAAAAATTGCCAAACTGTTTTCCAAAGTAACTATCATTTTGCATTCCCGCCAATAATGAATCCAAGTTCCATTTGTTCCACATCCTCATTAACACTTGGTATTTTCAGTCTTTTAAGTTCTAGCCATTCTAATGAATGTAGTCATAGTCATTATGATTTTAATTTGCATTTCTCTAATGACTAAAGATGCTGAAATTCTTTTTTTTATGTCTTATTTGCCACTTGCATATCTTTAGTAATGTACTTATTCAAATCTTTCCACTTCTTTAAAAATTAGGTTTGCCTTTTTATTACTGAGTTATGAGTTCCTCATGTTCTAAATATAAATCCATTATCGGGCATAAACTCAAAAATATTTTCTTTAAATCTTTAACTTGCTTTTCACTTTTTCTTTCTTTTTTGTCTTCTCAAAATTTTTTTAAATTTGTTTTTATTGAAGTGTAATAGATACACAATAACCTATTAGTTTGAGGTGTACATCAGAGTGATTCAATATTTTTGGACATTACAAACTGATTCCTACAATAACCCTTTCATTAGCTTAATGGTGCCTTTTGAAGAGAAAAGTTTTAAATTTTGATTATATCTAATTGGTTCTATATTTTCCGGTTTTTGTGTCTTATCAAACCATTCCCTAACATCATAAAGATATTTTTCCTGTGCTTTTTCTCCTGGAAATTTAATATTTTTAGCTATTACATTTGGTTCTATGATCCAGTTCAAGTTAACCTCTGTAGACGGTGTGAGGCAGGGATATTGGTTCATTTTGTTTTCCCCAGAAGTGGATATCCAGTTGTTTCAGGACCATTTATTGAAAAATTATCCAATTGTCCATTACATTGTCTCTACATTTTTGGCAAAAATCAACAAGCCTTTATTAAAGTGTGGATCCATTTCCGGGCTTCTTCTTGTATTATTTGATCTATATGTCTATCCTTATACCAACACCACACGGTCTTGATTACTGTAGTTTTATAATGAGTCTTTAAGTCAAGTAGTATAAACCCAATGACATTTTCGTTTTTTCTTTTTGTTTCGGTTGTTCCGAGTTCTTCATATTTCTATACACATCTTTGCAACAGCTTCTCCATTTCTTCAAAAAAGCCATCACGCTATTGATAGGATTACACTGAAGCTACAGATTTACTTGGAATTGACATATTAACAATATCTTTAGACTGAGGAAATGGTTTATCTTTCTGTTTACTGAGTCTTTTAAAATTCTCCTAGCATTTTGTTTGGTTGATGTTAGTGCACAGGCCTTGACATTTTATTAAATTTATTGTAAAATATTTCATATTTTTGATGCTATAAAAACATAAATTTAGAGTTCCAACTGCTCACTAAAAATATAATTAATTTTTGGGCACCTGGGTGGCTCAGTGGGTTAAAGCCTCTGCCTTTGGCTCGGGTCATGATCCCAGGGTCCTGGGATCAAGCCCCACATGGGGCTCTCTGCTCCGTGTGGAGCCTGCTTCCTCCTCTCTCTCTGCCTGCCTCTCTGCATGCTTGTGATCTCTGTCTGTCAAATAAATAAATAAAATCTTTTAAAAATATATATATAATTAATTTTTATAACCTAATCTTATATTCTATGATCTTTTTAAATTCAATTATTAGTTTTAAAAGCTTTTTTTTTTTTTGGAGGTTTCTTAGGATATCGTCTCTAGATAGATAGATGGATTGATTGATGGAATTATGGATCTGTGTAATATATCACGTTATTTAAGATTATAGGCAGTTTTCCTTCTTCCTTTCCAATTTATATGTCTTTATTTAATTTTCTTGCCTTATTGTACAGTTTTGATAATGTTGAAAAGAAGCTGGTGTGAGCAAACATACTCGCCTTGCTCCTAATCTTGGGTTGGGGTTGGGGGGAGGGTTTAGTCTTTCATATTTAAGTATGATATTAGCTGTACATTTTTCATACATGCCCAATGACAGATTGAAGATGTTCTCTTCTAATTTTAGTTTGTTGAAAATTTTTATAAGAAATAGATATTGGATTTTATCAAACGCTTTTTCTAGTCCCACTGTAATCATCACATAGTGTGGTTTTGGTCTTTTCACATAGCAGATTATGTTTACTGATTTTAAATTGATCTCCATTCCTTGGATTACCATATTTCGTCAAGATTATACTACTTTCTGGTAAACGTCCTTGTTCTGAAGCCAATTTTGTCAAAATTAATATAGCCATTTCAGAATTCTTTTGATTAGGATTTGCAGGTGATATATTAATCTTTTTACTTAAAAAAAAATCTTTTTTACTCTTAATGTGTCTGTATCTTTATATTCAAAGTGAGTCCTTTGGGTGCCTGGATGGCTCAGTGGGTTAAAGCCTCTGCCTTCGGCTCAGGTCATGATCTCAGGGTCCTGGGACTGAGTCCTGCATCGGGCTCTCTGCTCAGCAGGGAGCCTGTTTCCTTCTCTCTCTCTCTGCCTGCCTCTCTGCCTACTTGTGATCTGTCAAATAAATAAAATCTTAAAAAAAAAAAGAGTCCTGAGACTAGACCTAGCGTAGTTTTGTTTTTTTTAAATCTAATATGTAACTCATTTTTATCCATTTTATCTAATAGAGCATGATATGAGACTTACAAATTATTATAAATAAGACAAAATGGTGTTAGTCTGGTGTTCAAGTGAATCCATTCAGCTTCAGAACAATTCCAATTTTTTCTAAGTCCTTAAATCCATTTATAGTGTAATCAGATCTAAATCTGATGAAGAATCAGAGTGAAATTTACTATAGTGTATTTTTGAGTTTTTAGTATTCTCTTTTACAAATAGGATTTCTTTCTTATTGTGTAATTTCTGCCATCTCTGATTTCCCAAAGCTTACTAGCAGTATTTCTAGACTTGGATACATAATTTCTTTCTGTGACATAATCCATCTAAGTGTACTTAAATACATTTAATACGTATTAGCCACTTTTATAGACCGAGCTTCAGGTTTTCCTTAAGAGTGACTTTCTATCCTTTCCAGTTTTAATACCACTTCCCTAATGGCAATGAAAAATACAATAGAAGTTTAGTAGTTCTACTTTCTTTGCCTTCATCATTAACATTAGACTATCCAAAAATATATTTTCTAGTTCTGTCCACAGTAAAGGTCAAAAGTGATGGCTAAATTAGAAGTAATGAGGATCCTTAGCACCCAGACTATGGTCTCTAACTACTATGTCTCTCTCTCTCTTTTTTAAGATTTTATTTATTTGACAGAGACAGAAAAAGAGAGAGAGAGAGAGAGCACAAGCAGGGGGAGCAGCAGGCAGAGGGAAAGAAGAAGCAGGTTCCCTGCAAAGCAGGGAGCTTGATGAGGCACTCAATCCCAGGACCCTGGGATCATGACCTGAGCCAAAGGAAGACACTTCACCAATTAAGCCACCCAGGTGCCCCTACCATGTCTCTCTTAAAAGGGATCCTTGTCAAAATGGCTGATTCTAGGGATAGTGCAGGATATATAAGATGATCCTGAAATATTTTGTTGTATAAGAAAGCAAGTTAGACCACTACCAGGATTATGCCAAAAGGACCCAAGAGTCAACCTGAAGAGGCTCTCACTAGCCAAAGTTAAGACAATTTGAATATCAATAAAGTGTTATAGGCAACAGTAAAGACCCATCAAACATATTCAAGTCTATGAATTCATAATGATACTTAAAAAGAAGGAAATGAACAAACTAACTGAAAACCAAAAGACCTCATTGGGCACCTGTTGAAAATGCCAAGTGAACCAACTCAGTATTTTGACAAAGGACCAAACATTTATACTGACTTCCCTGTCCATATGTGCTGTAGCAGGATGACCTGAGAGTTGATGAGGGAAAAGTTACTCATTATTGAGCCATTCAAATTTATTAACAGAGAAGGAATATGTAATTTATTAAGCCATCTGTTCCTAATACTAGGCCTATTGCCAAACTCACAGCAGTACTGTTGTTACTAAAATGTTTCATAAACCTCAAAGCATTCCAGATTTTAGCTCTACTTGGTGCCATTCTTGCTTCTTGAATTCCTTCTCTTCTCTCAAGAAATGTTATTGAGCACCTATAGTTCTAGGTACTGCAGAGAAACAGGAATAAAGCAACATCTCTGTTTTCATAATGGTTACATTCTAGTGGGTGAAGAGGAACAATAAACAGCTAAAGTAAATCTATTTTTTTTAGATGACGAAAATAAAGCAGCATAGGAAAGACAGATTTGCAGGGTTTGGGAGGAATGGTGGAGGATTCTGTTTAATGTGGAATGGTCTCGTAAAAGCTTTCTGAAAAGGTGATCTTAGAACAGAGACCTACGGGAAGCAAATCATGCAGATAGCAGGGAGAAAAGCCCTCCGAGCAGAAAGAATGAAGAGTGGAAAAGCCCTGAGGCTGGACCATGCTTGGCTTATTCAAGGAACTATAATCATTGTCTTCAGTTACGCACTTTTCACATCTGGTTCATGCCCTATTAAAATGTAAGTTTATTAACAAATAGATAAAATGATGTTCTTGATCAACTGGCGGGTGATTTTGAAAGTTCTGTATTTTAAAAATCAACATATGATAGTATGAATAGTTTTAATAATTATGTTTTTATACTTTCTGGAGAAAACTCATTTTATGTGCATTTTTTCCTTTATGCTTTCGTAATGAATCTAGTCCACTGGAATTGAATGATATTTAGATGTAAATATAAAGTTCATACATTCCTACTACTCCACTACATACACAAACATATACACATGGATGCACACACATAGTAGTTTGCGATTTTCCCTCAAGACAGCAAAAAAAAAAAAAACAACAAAAAACAAAAAACCAAACCAGAAAAACTTACACTCTATAGTGCAGGAAACAAACACTTTCACACTTAACAGCATCATTCTAACACTACACTTCAGAGAATTACCTCTAAATACCAGGAGAAAGATAGTGAAGAGAGAGAGAGAGAGTGATTTTCGAATAAGTCCAGAGAAAGAGGCATGTTCCACTGATATGAGGAAATAGAGGGACAAGGTAGTTAAACATGGTGTTGGAGAAAGCACTTCCACAGTCTGGAAGACAAAAGAAGGAAGAGATCAACTCCTGGTCTTGCCAGACTCAGCACCACAGCTAATGAACCAGGTGGGGCAGAAGAGGCTAGAGAAAATGTGTGGGGTGTGGTGGCAAACTGGGGAAGGGAATGGAATGGGTTGTTCAAACTTTTCGACCTATTTCAAGGAGGGTGGGGGAGTAGGTCGATTTGAGAGAAAGGCAAGTTGCAGTCAAAGAAACAAGAAAAAGGAGAGGAAAAGAAAGAAGAATTTATACAGGCTTAATGCTGTGGCTATGATGGCGACTTGCCAGGATTTTGCCAAAAACAAGGAAAACATGTGTCATTTTACTTCACTTCCTCCTAAACAAGCATTTTGAACTTTAACAATTTAGCAATAAAAAATACACAATGTGAATTCTGAGGGTTTTCCAGCTATGTCACTGCTGAATTTATAGACTGAATTGAATCTTTCAGCTAGCATTCCCTTTAGATGAATGAAAACTGTTTATTTAAGACAAGAGTTTTGGATCCATCTGTGTAATCAGGACAAGGCACACATACAGCTGACATAATCTCAATTCATTTACACAAGCACGGTAGGCAACCTTCATTCAGATGCTCATTTTCAGATACTAATAGAAATCACTCCAAATTTCTTCCCTACTCTGTACTTTAGAAGTTCAGGTTTATAACATGTTCTGATCATGAGTGGAAAAGTCAACTAGGAGAGTGGAACATACCAAAGAAAGTGTCAGGGTAATGTTTTAGGAATGTATAAAATATTGCAGCAGATGAATACCTTAAGATAATGAGTTCAATGATGATTCAGAGGAAGTGGGGGTCCATCCCACAGTCCACTCTCTTTTGAGTTTCCAGGTAAGAGAGTTTTAACTCTCCTTTATTACACTTAAATTGTGTGTTCCACACTGGGGTGAGGAGAGGGGAAAAGTGCACGCTCTTAGAGGGCAGTGTTTTTTAAACAACTGTTTCATACCACAGTTCTTCAAGGTAGGTAAATTACCCACCTTGGAAGAGAAGAGAAAACGGAGGTACAACACAATTTGCCTAAAACCAACCAGCAGGTAAGTAGAAAGGCCAGCACCTGGCCTGAGTTGGATGCTCTCTCCTCGTGGGTGACATACAAACTCTGCACCCATACTCTGCACCCATACCCTGCAGCCTGCCTTTGACCCATCCCACATCACCTCCCAGGCACCATATGTTCTAGGCCTACTGAGTTTTCCTTCTCCAGTCGTACCATGCCAAACCTCCTTCCACACTTCTGCACAATTCCTTTGCCTGGAAAGCCCTCCCCTCACGGTCCACATGCTAACTCTTACTCAACCTTTTCAACTTCTGCCCAAATGTTTTCTCCTCTGAGAAACTTTTCCTGTAAGGCTCCTCAGCTAAGTTAGCAGTTTTTCCTCTTTGCAGTCAGTCTCTTTGCAAACACCCTTATGTCAGAGAACTGTGGTGTGTGCTACCTGTTCCCAAGTACGCCCAGTTACCCTCTGGACTGTTCAGCTTCAGAAGGGTGAAAGCTACTCACTATTTAATTTCATGTGGCTATGGCTATATGCCTCCAGGTAGCCAGTATTCAAAACACTGAATGTAGAGAGGATACCAGGAGTGAACAAATCAGACCCTACTTTCCTACTACCTAACAGTGCTCTTCAAGAAAGCACAGCATGCTGTTTGCTGAATTACTGTTAGACTTACACAGACACTATCCTTCGTCCTCACCAGTACCGCACCACTTCCTGAATAGGTGAACTACATACATGCACGTACTCGCAATTGATTTCTGAAATACTCCTAAACCATAATTCTGTTTCTATTTCACAGAGAAGGAAACTGGGTTTCAGAGCCATTAGGTAACTTACCCAAGCCAACCTGACCAGCAGGGGAGGGCAGGATGTGAAAGTCCATGTTCATTTCACTCAATTACTTTGCTTTCCCAATTGTAACAAATCTCAAACCCACCCAGCAGCCGTACTTTACCCAAAATGGAGGTGTTGGCACTTCCTCTATTGGGCTTTCTCTTCGTGACCTGTCACTCATTACATTAAAACGTTCCAATATGTTAAAAGTTTATGATCCTGGCTTCTTATTTTAAAAGTCAAACCATTACTCATAATAACAATATATCTACTGATGTAGCATCAAAGAGTAAAAGGTCATCTGTTTTCAAGCCCTTTGTTGAAACACAGTTAAAATTATTCATAACCATGTAGTTTATAATATGTAGATACATTCCAGATTAATTTAGCTAGCTATCACACTGTCCCAACATCCTTAATGTTTGCTCAGCTGGTGGTTTTTTTTTTTTTTTTTTTCCCTGCTTTCTGTTTTTAACTTAAGAAAGCAATGCTGTCATCAGAAAATGTAACTGACTGGTTTCGCTTCCTCTTTCAGGTCATTAGTGGAAGTATTAACTCAGGTCATAAGACTGAGCCCAGGGTACCCACTTTATCAATTTCTTATCTGAGAAGCACAAATTTCAGGATAGCAAAAGGCTACAATACTGTCCTTTTTATTCACTGGTATTTTCTTGTACTTTATTGTGGCTTAAAAAATACGCCATTATTCCTTTTCTTTTTGTTCTTTTTTGAACACTTATTCATGTTTATGCACCATGTGAAAGGCTGGGTAATTTGCTTGTCTCTTGGCTGCCCAAGATACACCTGTTTATCCTTTATATTACAATATATTTTTATTATGCTTACTGATTGATGGTCATTCACTGTAAATAATCATAACTCACAAACACAAATCAACTGATAAATTAACACGTGAACTGATTGGCTAAAAATGATCTTGTTTGAAGTGTTGTATTTATTTACTCAGCAGTGGGTCCTGAATAGAGCAAAAGAGAAAAGTTCAGGCCTCTCTCTTTATGGATACATTTTGCTATCCTTGACTTCCAAAGTGTGGTGGGATCTGGATATTCAAGAATATCTAAAAAGACTGAAGCATGAACAATGTCTTCCCTGGCTCCCCAGAACACTGAGGTCGAATCCAGACTCTGTAACCTGCACACACTCCCCCCATGATCTGGCCCTGGACCACTTCACATTCATTTTTGGCATCCCTCTGCCTCTCTTTCATTCTTTTCTCCCAGTGCAATCTCCCAAATCATAAAGGGGTTCCATCTTCTTCCTTTGCACATGTTATTTCCATTGATATCGTATTTCTCCTCCTTTGTTGTCCCTTCAAAACTCAGCTTGTGGGGTGCCTGGGTGGCTCAGTAAATTAAAGCGTCTGCCTTCGTCTCAGGTCATGATCTCAGGGTCTTGGGATCGAGCCCTGTGTCAGACTCTCTGCTCTGCAAGGAGCCTGCTTCCTACTCTCTCTCTCTGCCTGCCTCTCTGCCTACTTGTGATCTCTGTCAAATAAAAAAAAACAACAACAAAAAACTCAGCTTGTATTACCGCTTCCAGGAAGCACACTTCAATCCCCAAGTCTGACTTTAGATGCTCCTCCTCTGGATCCCTACATCACTTTGTTACACACCTCTATTATCTCATACTTATCACGTTGCACAGTCATTGTTACTTTATTATTATTATTTCTTTTGAGAGAGAGTGAGCACAAAGCGGGCAGAGGGAGAGGGAGAGAGAGAATATCACAGGCTCCATGCAAATGCAGAGCCCACTGCAGGTCTCAACACAGGGCTCAATCTCACGACTCTGAAATCATGATCTGAGCTGAAATCAAGAGTCAGATGCTTAACCAACTGAGCTACCCAGGAGCTCCTAGTCACTGTTACTTTAATTGACTGTCTTCTATTAAATTCTCCAGGGCGCTTGTGGCACGGGCCATAGCTTATTCATCATCCCAATATTGACAGTGAGAGCTAAAAATGCTAGTTTTTTACCTGGTGCCTAGGAATACACACCATCACTTCGGATCCATAGCTTCTATTTTTATAGTTTACTTTTATAGATGGACATTCTGTCACTTGGTATCTTTTTTTTTTAGAAGACACACAGTAATTGTATGCCAATAAGGAAGCTGTTCCAACTCCTCGGTTTCCCATTAGTCTAAATCTTTAAAACATTTTTCTGTGTACAGATTCAACATATTTCTGTAACATTTCTGTGCTCCTTCCTGCTGGAAATCAATTCATTCCAATTTTCTCTGTAACTGCTGTTCTGGAAAATGTGGGTTCTGTGTTCTTTGTACACACCCAATCCATTAACGTTTTGTGTCAGTGATAATTCCTTTTGTCATTATAGGCCTGAGAACATTTCAAATTTTCAGTATGATGACCAAGTGCTGTTGTGACTGAGGCTGTGCTATCTACCAAAATCCATTTGCCCTTCTGTATTTTCCAGACTCCCTTGAAAATAGGTGTGGCCATGAGACAAAGTTCTTTCCAATGGAATGTGAGCAGGAGTAACATACACCATTTCCAGGCTTGGCCTATAAAGCCTTTCTACACATGTTCCTGCATGCTCTGTTTCCTTTCAGGATAACTGGGATGTCCACATCGAGGGAACACTGGGAAGCATGTTTTAAAGATTACAAAGCTGTTGTCAGTCTAGGTCTCTGAATAATTTCTTGGAAGAGAGCCATTTCATCAACCTGGACACCTGCCCAGGACTATTTGGTGAGCAAAAACAACAAAACAAAACAACACTTCTGTAGGTTTAAGCCATGGGATTATGGAATTTTGGGTGCCTCCCTGTAACACAACCTAACCTAAGACTATTCTACCTAATATAGGGATTAAGAAGAGTTAAATGACAAGATGCTAGACATAATGTTGAAAGTAGGTTCAAGTCTAACACTTCCACAGATAATTGTCAGCTATCCAAAGATTTGATATTTCCATTATGATTTTTTAAAATTTTTTAGTTTTTTTTTAACATATAATGTATTATTAACCCCAGGGGTACAGGTCTGTGAATCGCCAGGTTTACACACTTCACAGCACTCACCATAGCACATACCCTCCCCAATGTCCATACCCCCACCACCCTCCCACCCCATTATGATTTTGATCTCCAACAAGAAAGTTATTAATAATATCAGGTGATTAATATGGTGTTCAAAAATTCACTTTAATGCTATTGAATTTTAAAAGAAATGCTGTACAGCAAGAGTGGAGAAGATAAGTGTGGTGGGTGAATCTGAAAAGAGTGAAGTGGGTGAAAAACTCTTTGGATTTTTTTGTTGTGGTTGTTGTTTGTTTTTAAACCATTAGAACAGAGAAGTCCTAGATAACTCTCTGGTGAACTTCTGTTCTTAGCCCAAGTTCCCTACACTTCCAAATACTATTTATACTTTTCTTGGAAAAGGAGAAAGTCATTTTTTATATTTTTGCATAGAAGAGATCTCTTGATATTTGGGGCTAGAAGATATATGCTTGAAATGTTGACATAATCAGAAAGTTGAAGATGTAAACAAACAAGACACCATTAGTACAACAGTCCTATTCTTCTTAAAGTGCTTCTAAATAATTATACCACTAAAACTCATTTTAGTCTGTGTCTTTTTTCATATATGCTCTGTACCTCTATTCCTCCCTTTCTCTCCTCACTAGCTGTTTTGTATTTTTTTACTGTTCTGTTAAGGTACAGCTTATATTAAAGTACATTAAAGTACAGCTCAATATGCCTTAAAATATGTTTATACTGTATACCTAGCCACTACCTGGATCAATATATAGAATATTTTCAGCATTCCAGTAGACTCCTTTGTGTTCCACTCCATCAATATCTCCTCAAAAATAGAACCACTATTCTATATATTCTGACCTCGATCACCCTTGATTCATTTTGCTTGATTTTGAACTTCATATCAATGAAATTATATGCTACATATTCTGTGATGTCTGGTTTCTTTCACTCAACACCATATTCACAAGGTTCATCCATATTACTGCCCTATATTAACAGTTAATTATTTTTCATTGTTGTATAGCATCCTATTGGATTAATTTATCCATGCTATTGTTGATGGATATCTGGTTAGTTCTGACTTTGGGGCTATTAAAAGTAATGCCATTATGAATATTTTTGTACATGCGTTTTACATGAACACTCATTTCCTTGGATATATCCCTAGAAGTATTTTTAGTAGATAATGCCAAACAGTTTTCCACAGTAGTTCTTTCAGTTTTTACTCCCACCAGCAACATATAATAGTTTTAGATGTTCCATACCTCACAAACATTTATGATTGTCAGTCTTACTTAATTTTAACCATTTTGGTTTGGTTTTAATTATCATTCCCTTACAGCTAATAAAAACCTTTGCATATTCATATTGACAATTTTGAGATCTTTTGTCAAGTGTCTTTTCATATATTTTCCCCATTTTTTAACTAGGTGGTCAGTATTTTTCTTTTGTAGGACTTTTTTAGATGTTCTGAATTCAAGTTCCTTATTGAATATATATACAGCAAACGTCTTCCACTATAATTTTTCTTTATCTTTCCTTGGTATTCTTTTAATGAACAGACTTTCTTGATTTTGATAAGGTACAATTGATTATTTTCTTTTATGGTTAGTGTTTTTTGTGTCCTGTTTAAGAATTCTTTGTCCCAAGGTCATTCAGATACTCACCTATGTTTTGTTCTGAAAGATTTATTGTTTTACCTTTGGACTTCAAGTTTATGATCTATCTCTCATTAATTTTTGTGTATAGTATGAAATAAAGGTCAAGTTTATTTTTTTCTATATGGATATCCAATTGACTCAGCATCATTTATTAAAAACACTATTATTTCTTCCAATGAATCACAGTAATGCTTTTCACACAAACAAGGTAACTCTGTGTTTTTGTGTTTGTTTATGGACTACTAGTCTGTTCCATTGGTCTACCAGATTATTCATTAGTCAGTTCCACACTACCTTAATTACTATAGTTTCCTAGTAAGTCTTAATATCCAGGAATGTAAGTCTTCCACTTTGTTCTTGTTTTTTAATGATAACCTTGGGTATTCCATGTCCTTTGGAAATATAAGATCATAATTATCCTGTGAATTTCCCATTGGGACTGGGATTGATATTGCAATTAACTTACAGATCAATTTGGAGAGTACTGACATCTTAACAAAATGGAATCTTCTAATCCATAAACATGGTATATCACTCCTTAGGTCTGCTTTAATTTTTCTAAGAAATTTTTTGTAGTTTTGGTATAGATGTCTTGGATGTCTTTGGTTAGATGTATTCTTAAGTACCTGTCATTTTCAGTTTTTAAGTGTGGCTAAGAAAATAAGCCAATGCTTAATTTAAAAACGTGAGACATGACTAGTATTTGCATCATCTTCCTTAAAAGATAAAAGCAACACAACCCACAAACAAAATAAATATATACTATAGATACAATGAAAACTATCTAGAAGATTATCTGAATCGTAAAGTCTTCTTACTAAGAGTTGAACATACCTGAGCATGTATGATTACTGAAACAATGTTCTTTGAACCTATTTCTCTATTATGTAATTAAAGTTATAACTAGTTATTTTCATAGCTTATGGTAGAAAAACAATGTTCCAGTTAATTTCATTTCTTTGTATCCTTCTCTCCGTCACCCCTTTGTGGGCTGGAAAAACTCCTGCCCTTCCCTTTCCCTTTTGCTAGGCTACTAACTAAGCACTCACACTCTTCAGCTTAAAACTTATTATCTCTGAAAAGCCTATACTGATCCACAGGACAGAATTAACCATTTGTACTATGTGCCTCAACAAAATGCTTTAGACCCTTTATCCTAGCACTAGACTTTTGATGGCTTGATTAATGTGTGTCTCCCCTACTACACTATGAGTTCTAAGAAAGCAGGGGCAGTGATGGCCTTATTCACAATTTTATCTCCAGAGCCTTGCACAGCATCCAGCACATTTTAATTACTCAATAAATACTTGATGGATTTACTATGAAATTTGAGCAGAGCAGAAGAAGGGATTCTTTTCTTTTCCCCCATGAAAATCAGAGTCGATAGAGATCAACCACTGGGCTGTCCCAAAGTGGAATCAATTAAAAGGATGTCCATTATCTCTGGAATCCTGGTGGTTGTCTTAAGGGTGCTGTGCTATATTTCTTACTAATTTTTATTGTTGATAAAAAATAAAGAAAAATGAATTAAAAGATTATTTTTGAATGAAGACCATTCTTCTAGAATGGCCATCAGATCTAACCTTCAGGATTTACCCTATTTTTGAAAATGTTTCATTTTTAAAAATTTTATTTTTGTATGATATATTACAGCTTTCTATTTCACTTTTGTGTTACATAGTTCTTTTGGAAAGGAAACCCACTGTCACCCCAATGTATATGAGAATCACCACATGAGGAAATTAGATGCTTATAGGTGGGATATTCCTGAACTTGCTGCCTCCATCACCAGCGCTGTCAGAAAACAGCTCCCCACTAATCACACTGGATGTGCAGGGTCTTGCAATGACATTTCCCTAATTTTTCTCTGCATAATTGGAGATCAGACTAGACCCTCTAACCACAACTTTCTTAAAGACTTGAGAATAATAAAGGTGAAACAGAGATAAGAGAAGAAACTGACTTACAAGACTGAGTTTGCATTTTTCAGCTCTTTGTCTCCTATGGGGGAAGGAGGAGATCAGCTTAGCAACCATCAAGCAGAGACTGACCAGAATTTCCCTACATTTCTAAAAATCTTTATCTGTGAAAGTGAAGGCTGTATCTTCCCCAAATCTTTGTTCCTGTAAAGGTTATTTTTACTCCTATGTCATCTGTGGTCCTGGGCCTACAGCTTGAACAGTGCAGCCGTAGCAGAAGCCAATCTCATCCAATAAGACATAGGCACACACTGATGGTGTCAGTGTTGGGGGGTGGGGTGTGTAGAGGGTGGCAGTTTGGGTACAATTTCATGTCATCAGTCAACAAGCAGTTACTAAAACTTCTAGCAGTGTGGCGGAGTGGAGAGGGCATCCAGTCCAGGGCTAGAAGGCCTGAGTTCTAGGCATGGATCAGCAACTTCTTAGCTTTGTTATACTGAGCAAGTTATTTAACTTCTCTGAGAAGTTATAAAATAAGCATGAAAAGAAAATAAGCATGAGAGAAACAGGAGAGAGAATGTATATCAGAAGCTTTTTAAAAATTTGTGATGCTTGGGGTGACTGGATGGCTCAGTCGTTAAGCATTTGCCTTTGACTCAGGTCATGATCCCAGGTTCCTGGGATTGAGCTCCAAGTCAAGCTCCCTGCTCCACGGGAAGCTTGCTCTCCCTCTCCCACTCTCCTTGCTTGTGTTCCCTCTCTTGCCGTGTCTCTCTCTGTCAAAAAATATAAAATAAAATAAAATCTTTGAAAAAATTGTAAGGCTTAAGGCTATTATTAGGAGTTACATGCAAGGTCCTGTGGTTAGCACAATTATGCCTCCATGAAAGGGTGTTTGTGAGGGTAAAACGAGATATAAAGAGTTTTAAATGATGCATAAGGCATGAGCCCCATGCAAGGAAATTTCAAATGGCTGGGAAAATACAATATGAGCAAGCAGGGTAAGTACACTGCCTCCACTCCAGTTGTACCTTTTATCAATAAGATGCAGCATGCTCAACAGTGAAAAGGCTCTGCTCTTTACTCTGAAATACTAGCTGAATTCATATCATGGTTTGCTTTGTTATGAGGTGGTACAGAGCAGAAATTTGCTTTAATCATGATCCTTGGAGAATATATCACAAAATCACAAGATAGCTTTCTTCACAGGCTGCTTACAAATAATTCCTTCAGAATACATGTTCGTTTGGAAAAATAATTCATACATACCTAAAAATCTACTGTGGGTTAAAAACCTGTTGTGTGTTAAACATATACCCTGGAGTACAGAGAAGATAAAGTGACCTCAGAGAGGGAGGGGAAAGATCTATAAACCATCTTTAACATTACTTAGAACTAATCATTTTTAAGATACAGAAGAAAATGAAAAAGATAAATGAAAAGAGTTCTATCTTTTGGTTAAAAAATTTTTAAACAATACTATGAGACAGATTAAGGTGTTATTTAAAATAAAACTCAAATTTAACCCTGGCCTTTTAAGAATAACGGAATAGATGAATGTGCCTAGTGTATCAAGTACGGAGCAGACTTACAGAACTTTAAATCCAATGATCTATCATCTGTCCATTTACTCACTGACAAAGACTGTGCTTATATAGTGGTTCTCAAAAGGTACTTCCTGGACCAGCAACATCAACATCACCTGGGAGCTTGTTAGAAGTGTAATTCTCAGGCCCCACCCCAGCCTACTAAGTCAGAAAGAGGATGGGACTCAGCACAAGTTTTAACAAGCCCCCTAGGTGATTTCAGTGCATGCTAAGGTCTGAGAACCAGTGTCCTGGAGTGAAAAGGTTAAGAGAATGCTCTTTGAAGTCAGAGAAATTTGGGTTCAAATATTTGCACCCAGATGTACTATCTCTATGACCTGGAACAAGTCATTTAACCCAAGCCTTAGTTTCCAAATTAGTAAACAGAGACACTGCACTTTTCAGGGCAACTGTTAGGATTAAATAAAGAAATATATTTTGACATGGTCTATAATGTCTATACACTGTACCCCAGTGCTTAGTGCCTAATAAGCACTCAGTAATTGATGTCTGTTATTTTTCCAGGCATGGAAGATCCTCTGTTCTGTGCTGCAAGAAACACTGTGTTCATCAGACTTGGTTTCTTTCTTTAGGGACCTCAGTCTGGAAGAGGAGCTACGCTAGCATATAAATAATCACTATACAAAGTAAAAAGTGTTAGATGGCATGAGAGTGGTGTATAAAGTGCCCTGAGAAATCGGAAGAGTGGAAGAAGCAACATATGAGTGGTTTTTTTTTGTTTGTTTTTGTTTTTAAAGAGGAAGTTTTTGGATAAGCACAGATGAAGAGAAGGACATTCCAGATGAAAGGAAAAGGGCAGGGAATCGTGGGATACACAATTTGGCCAAAGGGGTAACAGAAGGGTGACCATATAATTTATTGTCCACACAGGGGCACTTTGCAAGTGAAAGGAGCATCATTAACAGTTAAGTCAGGACAACAGATTTAAAGGGGACTGTGCATGTGGTCACCCTGGAGGACAGGCTGTTGGGAATGAGTACTAAAAAGGGGGCAGAGAGTAGGATGGATTGTGCACAGCAACCCTAATGACAGGCTGAGGGCTCTGTTTTTTAAGTCATGGGAGTTACTACAGGTCCTGAGCAGAGAAGTGACCTCACTTGGGGTGGTAGGTACTAGAGAATATTAGTTTGGCAGCACTATATAGATTGTTACAAAAATAGGGAGGAGGGAATAGGTACGAGGGAGATTTCCAGAAATGATGAGATTTTGAAACCAAGTAAATGTTGTCAGACAAGGAGAGGGAAAAGTCGAATCTGGAGTTAGTATTTTAAGCCCATGTCAACAAAAACAAGGAAGTCAGGAGAAAAGGGAGGGAGGAAGTATCATGAATTCACTTTCAGATACAGATGTGTTCAGTTTGACGGGCTCTGTTCCGTCAACACGTGACTGGCTTCTAAAGTGCCACTGAGGGGGAATACGACAACTAGTTAGAATTGAGTTCTTACTTCACTAATGTTCTCTCCATCTCTCAAGACAAGCCATTCAATATCTTGATATAGCTATTCTAGGCTCTTTATTTCTTATTTAATGAACACTTAAAATTGGGCAACAGTGAATGTTTCCACTGTGCTTAGCATGGATCACCCTCTGTTCTAAGTATTTTACAAATATACCGATTTACTCTTCATAAGAACCTCATGAGATAATATGATTAATATTTTGTAAAGATCTTATTTGAGAGAGAGAGAATAGGCATGCACAAGTGGGGGAAAAGGCAGAGGAGGACAGAGAAGCAGTCTCCTCCTGAGCAGGGAGCTCGATGCTGGCTTGATCCTAGGACCCTGGGATCATGACCCGAGCTATAGGTAGATGCTTAACCGACTGAGCCACCCAGGTGCCACTATATGATAAATATTATCATTTCCATTGTTCAGATGAAGACAGCGAGGCACAGAGAAGTTGAGAGTCCTGCCCAGGATTATAATACTATAAAGTGGTGGATCTCTAAACTGAACCAAGGAACATCTGGTTGTAGAGACTGGATTCCTTACCGTGACACCAGGAGGTTCCTTGTACTACAGACAGCCTAAAGGAACCTGATGGAATTGGGATTGGAAACTATTATCTAAAACTTTCCTGGTGTGCTTTTGAGGTAATATTTCTAGTTATAATTATCAAACTACTTTCACACATGTGAAATAGAATACTTAATTTTTATAGTACTTTTGAGGAATACACATATAAAAAATTATTTTAAAAACACTGTCACAATTTCTTGACATACAATGACATATTTATTTGCTTTAAGTCTCATCATTTCTACTCCAGAAATCTCTCATCTATTCCCTTCTTTCCACTCTTGTAGCAGCAACTGAACTTCCCCAACACCACTCTTTTCCATAGTCACTTGGGAACCTTCATAATGGCAAAATTTCATACTGTCAGATACCAAGTCACAGTCAAGCTTCAGACGTGAACCACTATGTTATATCACCTTCCAAATAAAAGATGACCTTTCAGAAACACCTTTATTGCTACTATTTTTAATGGTAAGTGTGGTAGCCTGGCAGGCAGTTTTGGTGAAAGTTTAGGGATTACAAATAAAGGTGAGAAATTGGTGGCTAGACCTTTAAAAAAATTTGGGGGGCAGTGAGGAATTTTTTTTTTTTTTTTTTTAATCTGGAAATACCAGTTGTTGGCAATCCAAGAGAGGTAAGAGCAGGGGAGGCCCAGGAAGAGGAAAGGAGAGTCTTTTACACTGTGGATCACAGTGCAGGAAAGAAGGCAGCATTCAGGGCAGCACTCACGGGAAAGAAGCTATAGTTTTGGCAGGAACATCCACTGCATTCCATCCCTCAGTGACACAAGAAGAGGGCAAGATTCCCCCCAGAGAGTCCAAGGGACTAAGTTGAATTGTTAGAATAGCAGACGCAGAGCCATGCTTCCTAGTGAACCAATCTTGGTACTGGAGAATAGGGGAGAATGAAAAGAAACCAAGACAGGAGCAAATGAGGGAGGTATCCTCTCTCTGAGGAAGCCTTCATCTGACTGAGATACCACACTCCTGAACTTTGACCATACCCGGTGCTCACCTCAATCACAGCACCTGCTTAAGTTATAAGCATTTGCTTACATATTTTCCTCCACCACAAATCACGGAGCCCCTGGAAAACTGGGGTCTGTATTATTTGACTATATCCCCAACACTTAGCCCAGAGTATTACACAAGGCAGATGTCCTGAGTAAAATGCCTGTGAATGAACGAATGAATAAATGAACAAATGAATGAATGAAAGAAGAATGAATGAGATGAGGTAGAGCTTTGATTAACTGGAGTTATTATACCGGGAGGGAGCTTATAACTCATTTAGTCCAGTCCTACTGTTTGACAGATGATGAGAGACCCATAAAGGTTAATGGCCCCACAGGAGTGGCGGGGGGCAGTTAGTGCTAGAGTTGGACTGGGAACCCAGAACACACGGGCCATCCTTTCTCATCCTCACCCTGCTAGGAGCATGAAGACAGCTCCCACAATCATTCTAATGTTTGTTGGCTGGTTGTTGGGAATGCAGAATACATTTTCCCATGGAGACAGGTTTTTTCTTCCTTTTTTTTTTTTTTAAATGGTGGTTCGGTTCCCAGGCCAGGCCACAAAAGCCTATTTACCCCATAGCTGAGCTCAACTATAAAACCAGCGGTAGCTCTGAGGCCTCACTGAACCCCTAGCTCAGAGCTGGCAGTCTGGGGGGCAGGTGGGCAGCTGGCTCTGCAGGGGGGAGGGCAGAGCTCCCTTGAGCAGACCAGGAGTGTGGGGCGGGGGCTGGGCAGGGGGGCTGGGCAGGGGGCCCGGGCAGCAGCTGCAGGAGGCTAGGCAGCCTCTGAATGCCTTGGTGGTTCTTAAGTGGATTGTTTGTAAGTTGGGAACTGTCTGTACTTAGAAAGGCGGATTTCAAGAGGTAGGGGATCCTATTTCACTTGAAGGCCCACGGTAATGAGGGTTCTTTATTCGTAATGAAGTAGCCACTAATTGGAGGGACGGGCTCAGGAGGCCTGTTGGAATTTTGTACTCCTGGACCAGAACTGAGTAATATTATGCAGTAGCCTGGCAACCCCTTACTTCTGCATAAAATTCATATAAAAATCTACCATGAAGTGCCTGTCTGACATTCACTGTGTTTATTATTAATAATGATAATAACAGAGTGGCTTATACACAGCCCTAAGCTGAGAAAGTGAATGAATTCTCAGTTTCATCAAAATTTTTTTTTCCTCAGCCAGATTAGGAACATTTGGAAAGTCCTTACTTTCAGAGTGGGCTGAAAGCTTTCATATTTACCCTGAGGAGACATGGCTCCAGTTCTTAAGGGCTCATCCAAGAGATGATCTCTTTCCTTCCTCCATCTCCTCAGAGGCAGAAATATTCCATAAACTCATAAATGTTGTAAAACCAAATGTACAAAAAAGGCCCAAGTGTACCAAAAAATTATAGTAGGTGAATCAATTATAACAAAGTAATACAGTTAGTCTTTCTGGACTTAATGAAATATGGTCAACTACTCTGGAATGTTCTGGTGCCCCCTGGAGGATTCTAAAAACCTAATAGAACAGGTTTATTTAGTACCTTTCTTTAGATGTCAGAAACAATGTGTTTCTTCTTCAAAGCTCAAATCAACTTAACCTGACTCAATCATATGCAGAGGCAAAGAGCAGGAACTAAATCTAACACTTAAAATGTTTTACCCACCGTAAATTTATTGTTAGAATGAAAGTTTTTGGATCACTGACAGAATCTATTTTTGGTTTATAAAGTTTATAAACCCAGCAGTGCAAAGTTCGCAGTTACATGCACAATCTCTCAGTTTTTCTGGGCTGATTGTTTAATGAACAAGGAAGTTTGCTTCTGTAAACCTCGCTTTGTCTTGCACAGACATTCTGGGAAGTTAAACATTTAGCTTCTAAAATTTTACTGCCCTGACATTCCTCAGAGACATGACTCCAGTATGATGATGACTAAATGGCCATCAGAATTGTTTATTCCGTAGTCACAGAACAGTTAGCAGCTGTGAGGAACAATTGTTTGACCAGCAAACTCCAATCCTAATAAACTTCAATAATGTAATAGGATTATAGTTTTCCATATGCCCTGCCCCTCATGACCCCTCCCCCCCCAATTTATATGAGAATGACTGAAATCACCTTCTTGGTGCATAACATGACTGATATCATTCCAGTCTTAGATCACCACATCTAAAAGACACAGACCAAGTTTCACTAAATTTGTAAAGACTCATATTAGTATATTATTGTAACTATTATAACTATTATTGTAACAATTATTATTGTAATTATTGTTATTATTGTAACTATTGTATATTATAACTTATTATTTAACTATTGTAACTACTGCTACATTGTTGCAACTATTCTTATAATAGTTACAATATATATAACATTATATGTAGAATTAATATAAACTTCAACTGCTGCCAAGTTTTTGTCAGTGCCAATCCATCATATACTGAATGCTGAATTTCTTAACTTGGATACCATTATTATTACAAAAGAGCATAAATTAAAGTTTAAACCATGAAGTTATCAAACATAACTTCAGACTTTGAGAAAAGGTGTAAGAATTCTTCATATTCCTGGATACCCTTCACCCAGATTCCCAAAGTTTCAACATTTACTACTTTTGTCTTTTCTTTTTCTAAATATGCACAAACATTTATTTTCTTCCTGATTTTTATTTATTTATTTATTTATTTGAGAGCGAAAATGCACAAGTGAGTGAGCAGGGGGAGGAGCAAATGGGGAGAATCTTCAAGTAGATTCTCTTTGTGGAGCAGGGCTCCACAAAGTAGGGCTCAAATCTCATGACCCATGAGATCATGACCTAAGCTGAAACCAAGTGCTGGATGCTAACCCCTGAGCCACTCTGGTGCCTCTTTTCTGATCTTTTTAAAAGTAAGTTGTGGATATGATGCTGCTTTATTCTTAAACATTTCAATGTATATTTCCTAAAAACAAAGAATCTTTTTACAACTGTAGAAAATTAATATTGAAATATTATCTAACCTATAAATCCTTACTGAGATGTTATCAATTGTCTCAATAACACCTTTTATAGCAAAAGAAATTCTAAAAGCATGCATTGCATTTAGTTGTTGTGATTTTTTCAGTCTCCTTTAATCTGGGACAGTTCCTGGGTTTTTGTACAGGCCGGATATTTTACAGAATGTTCACATCTTGTCCTCATGATTAGGTTAATGTTGGGTGCCTCTGGCAGCATATGGAAAAAGTGATTCTGGCTTTTTCTCTGTGCAACATATTAGGAAGCACACACTGTTGCTTAGTCCCATTAGTAGCAATGTTAACTTTAATCTTTTGGTGAAGGTGTTTGCTAGGTTTCTTCACTTACAGGTACTATTTTACCCTTTGTAAATAAAAAGTAGCTAAATAAAAAGATATATGGATATATCTGAGAAAATGTAAATAACCTATTTCTTCTCAAACTTTTAATTATTTTCAGCATTCATGTATAATTCTTGCCTGTATCACTTATTTTTATGAAGGCTTATAAGAGGTGATTTTCAAATTCCCCTGTCCTACGTTCATTAGTGGACTCTGTACTGAAGTTTTCCCTTCTCCCTTATTTTTTTGTTTACTTTGTTTATATCAGTGTAGCCCATGGCTCCTTACTTTATTCAGTAGTATTAAATTTACTATCATTATTTACTTACATTAGGAGTTTATTTTAATGATTACATTATCCCAGGTTTCATCAATGGAATCCCTTCAAGCTGGCTCCTGTGTTGTTTGACATGTTATTATCATTCTTTAAGCACTTTCTTACTTTTTGGCATAACGAGCTGTTTCAATTCTTTCCCTGCCCTAATCTTGAATTCAAGCACTTCTCCATGGGCCCTAATTCCTTTCAGTGGGTGGAGTCTACAGAAACAAAGATCTTGGCAGTTTTCTTCAAGACCCTCTTAGAGGACAGTGCTGGGAAATGCTTATACATACACATAAACAAATGTGTGCATATGTATTCACACACACAAAACACAAATACATACATCTATGTACATTTATACCATTTACATATATATGCATACAAGTGCATACGTGAGTACATGTGTGTGTATGTGTGTAGTAGAACCCGTGAATTTACACCTCTATCTCCAATGTAATCCAGTACTGTAGGGTTCATTCTATTTCTTCCTTTTACCATAATTGCAACTTCTTTCTCCTAAAGTTCAAAACCTGACTTGCATTATCCACAATTTATTTGTTCAATCCAAGAACATAAAAAAAAAAAAAAAATGGTTCTACAGAAAGGAAGGTCTACTAATAAGAGTTCAGTATTCCTTCAGAGTTATTTTCATTTTTAGCCTGAGAGCGTATAGTCATAGTACTACTGCCTTCCAAAGCTTTTTGGGTTCACTGCCTCCCTGCCTGGGTCACCATCTTCTTAGGGTTATATTACTTATTTGAAACATAATTTGTTTTCATTTGTTTGTATCCAATTCCCCTCCACTAAAGCTGTATCAGTTGCATCCCCACCAGCTATCTCTGGGAGTTATCATTTCCGGCTCCGTAGCGCAATGGATAGCGCATTGGACTTCTAGAGATCATATGTTATGCTTTTAAAATTTTCTAGTAAAACAGGTGAATAATGGTATCTTAAAGTGGTTTTAATTTGCAACTCTTTTGTTATGAGTGAGATTAAATACTTTTTTCATATGTTAAAGGCCATTTTTATACCTTCCTATAAATTATCTGTACATGTCTTTTTCCACTATTCTATGATTTTTTTTTACCTTATTCCAATTGATTTAAAAAAGTTCATATATTAGTGGTACTAACCCTTTATCTGCAATATATGTTGCAAACAATTTTCTGTTTTTTAGTTACCATTGGACTTTGTGCTGTTTTGCTGTATAGAAGTTTTTATTTTTACTTAATTGGATTTTTCAATCATTTCTTTAATTACATCTGGATTTTGAGACATAATTTGAAATTATTTGTGTATACCCAAATTAAAGAGAAACTTGCATAGTTTCATTTTTTACTTTAGAGCCCTAATTTATTTGAAATTTATTCTTGTGCATGGTGTGAGATATGGAACTAATTTTATCTTTGCCAAACGGCTATTCAGTTGTCCCAGTATCATTTGTTAAGAAGTTCATTTTTGCACCAGTGATTTGAGATACTATCTTTGTCATAATGCTAAAGTCCCATATGTACTTGGGTTTATTTTATTCTTATTTTCTATTCTATTCCACTGGTCGGTCTGCCCATTCATGTGCCAGTACCACACTTTTTAAAAAGAAACTTTAGTAAACACGTCTGGTAGGCTAGTTCTGTGCCCCCTCCTTGTAGCATTTCGTTTTTAGTATTTGCTTGGCTATTCTTACATGTTTATTTTTCCCATATGAAATTTACTACCAACTTAGTATTTCCACTGGGTTGTTTTAAATGATAAATTAACTTGTGGATAATTGAAATCTTTATTATATGAGTATTCTTATCCAAAATTAAAGGGTAGCCTCTGTTTGGTCAAGTCTACTTTCATGTCTTTCAGGGATGTTTTACAATTCTCCTTACAACAATTTTATAATATTTCATGTTACATTTATTCTTAAGTATTTCATCTCCTTTGTTATTATGAAAAGAGTTTTCCTTATCTTTGTATGTCTTTTATAGCCTCCTGCTACTTTACTCATTATTTGCCTTGATTTTACCATTGAGTCTTTAGAGCTCTCTAAGTCCATGAGGATATCACCTACAAATAGAGATAGTTTTACTTCTTCCCCAATTTTATGCCTCTAATTGGTTTATCTTGTCTACTTACATTGGCTAATACCTCTAGTCCAATATTGAATGTTAGGGAGATAATGGGTAATCTCGTTTTGCTTAGTAGTATTTACTAATGTTTCTCTATTAAGCTGGCTTTGAGACTAAGCTACATTTTATATTTGACCATGTATCTATATATTTTCAGAAAATATTCATCAACTGGGACAATGGTTCAGTTGGTTAAGTGTCTGCCTTTGGCTCAGGTCATGGTCTCAGGGTCCTGGGATCAATTCCCACATCGAGCTCTTTGCTTGGCAGGGAGCCTACTTCTCCCTCTGCCTGCCACTCTCCCTGCTTGTATACTCTCTCTCTCTCTCTGACAAATAAGTAAATAAAATCTTAAAAAAAAAAAAAAAGAAGAAAATATCCATCAATTCCTTTTCTTTGAGTAACTTTATCAGAGATGAGTGATGAGTATTATAAAAGGCTTTTGGAATCTATGAAGATAATAACATTATTTTCTTCTTCAGATTAATAAGATATATGAAATTACTGGATTTTCTCATATTGAGCCATCCTTGCATCGGTGAGATAAATCCCATCTGGTCATGGAGTATTATTTTCTTCATGTAGTATCAGGTTTTATTCTCTAATATTTTACTTAGAAAATTTACACCAATAATCAAAAGTGATACTGGTCTATAATTTTTGGTACTAATTCCATCAGGTTTAGGTATGGATATATAGTTGCCTAATAAAAACAATTCAGGAAATTTCCTTCACTCATAATACTGTTGAACAACTTATGGAGCACTGGGACTTCTTTGGTCTTTGAAGGTGTGGCAGGATTTCCCTGTATAACATTATGGGTCTGGTGCTTTTCTTGTGAGGTAGTTCCTGGATAACTTTCTCAATTTTTTCCAAGGAATTTTTCTGTGTCAGTTTTCCATTCTTAATGAGATGAACTTGGATGAACTATTTTCCTTGGAAATTATAGATTTTATTTAGGTTTTCAAACTTACAAAGATCTACAATTAGATTTTTATATTTCCAAATTATTCTGATTCAATAGTTGTTTCCCTTGTCATTTGTTTGTGTACTTTTCCCCTTTTTCCCTGAGTTAGCTAATTAATTCATTCATTATACTTACTATTTTTTGTTTTCTCCCTCATTTTATATGTTATCTTTATTCTTTCTTTTTGTTTTATTCTGGCTTATTTATTATTCTTTTTCTAGAAATTAAAGTTGAAGTTTTAATTCATTTAGTGCTATATTTAATTTTTATTAAGTCTTTAAGACTCTGAATATTTCTTTGATCATTGCTTTATATATATTCCTGATTCTAGTATGTGTTATTTTTCATTATTATTTTTTAAGAAATTCTCTAATTTCAATTTATATAGGATCATTTTTTAGTGAATCCTTCATGTGCACTTAAAAAGAAGGTATATTTCCTATTATCTGGGTATAAAGATGATATATACCCCTAATAATTATGCTGTCTAGATCTTCAATATCTTTAGTTATTTTTCATCTATGTGACTCATTTTACATTGAGAGTAGTGCATTAAATTCTTCTATTAGTAGGTGTTTCTGCGTCTCTCTCACATCTCTTGTACTTTTTGCTTTATGAAAGTTGCTATGGTATAATGTAGGCATAGTATCCATAAATGTTCTATTATCTTCATTTTAAATTGTGGATTTTAGCACTGAAAAGTATTTTTGTCATCTTTAATGCTTTTAAAACTCCTATTTCTCTGGTGTCAATATTGCTACATCTGTTTTTTATTATTTCCATTTGCTTGGTCCATCTTTGTTTATTCCTTTATTTTTAGCCTTTCGTAATTTTATTTTGGATACATCCTATAGTTGAATCTTGCGTGTTGAGTCCGCTGAAAATTTCTCCTTTTAGAAGAAGGAGTTAATTCCTATGCACTGCTGGTGGGAATGCAAGCTGTTGTAGCCTCTCTGAAAAACAGTATGGAGGTTCCTCAAAAAGTTAAAATAGAACTACCCTACCACCCAGCAATTGCACTACTTGGTATTTACCTCAAAGATACAAATGTAGTGATCCGAAGGGACATGTGCACCCCAATGCTTATGACAGCAATGTCCAGAATAGCCAAACTATGGAAAAAGCCTATATAGGCCATCAACAGATGAATGGATAAAGAAGGTGTGGTACACACACACACAAACACACAGGAATATTATGTAGCCATCAAAAAAGAAATCTTGCCATTTGCAGTGATGTGGACAGAACTATTATGCTAAGTGAAATAAGTCAATCAGAGAAAGACAATTATCATATGATCTCACTGATATGAGGAATTTGAGAAACAAGACAGAGGATTATAGGGGAAGAGAGGGAAAAAATGAAACAAGATGAAACCAGAGAGGGAGAAAAACTATAACAGACTCTTAATCTCAGGAAACAAACTGAGGGTTGGTGGAGTGGAGGGGGTGGAAGGGAAGGGGTGGCCTGGTGATGGACATTAGGGAGGGTATGTGCTATGGAGAGTGCTGTGAATTGTGTAAGACTGATGGATCACAGACCTGTACCCCTGAAACAAATAATACATTATAAGTTAAAAAATAAATAAATACATAAATAAAATAAAAATAAAAGTAGGGGCTAAGCCCATTTACATTTATTGATAAGACTGACATATTTGGGTCTCAACTCTGTCATATTTTGGCTCATAATCAGTATGAAAATTATGTTACATTTTATGCTTTATTTTTTCTATTGTATATTAGTTCTTTAGTTTAATTTTTTTTAGCTTAGTGAAACTACTCTACATGATACTGTAATGGTATATCCATGATATTATACATTTGTTAAAACCCACAGAATCAGTAACACAAAGAGTGAACCCTAATGTAAACTACAGACTTTGGTTGGTAATGCATCTAGGGTGGCTCACCAAATATGGCAAATGTACCACACTGATATGGTATACTGATGGTGGGGAAGTGTGTGTGTGGTAGAGGGAGGAGGCATGTGGGACCACTCTGTACTTTGGGCTCAATTTTGCTATGAACCTATAGTAGGGGTACCTATGAGAAGGGTGGAAAAAATAGAGATGATAAAGAAGGAGGAAGAATGATACAAACTAGTTTCAGATTCTTTAAAAAATTATGTCTACTATTTTACAACCATAGTAAAAAAGAATGAGTAGGAGGAACAGAAGGAGGAGCTAAGACAACGGAGTCTTCCTATTCAGACTGAGCATAAACCAACACTATCAAAATTTGTGACTGAAGGGGTGCCTGGGTGGCTCAGTGGGTTAAAGCCTCTGCTTTCAGCTCTGGTCATGATCCCAGGGTCCTGGGATCAAGCCCCGCATCGGGTTTTCTGCTCAGCAGGGAGCTTCCTTCCTTCTCTCTCTCTCTGCCTGCTCCTCTGCCTGCTTGTGATCTCTGTCTGTCAAATAAATAAATAAAATCTTTTAAAAAAATTTTTTTTGTGACTGAAGACCATGATCAGCTGACTGGCTGACTGACTGGCATTTCCACCGAAAACCTGGAAAGCTGTGCCTACTTGGGGGATGATGGCAAGTAAATTCCAATACGGTCTTTTGCTACATTGGACTCTGGAAAACATTCCTTTATAGTCAAATGAAGTATTTACATATGGTTTTAAGTTGTTCCAAATAATGGATCATCAGGTGTTGGCAAAGAGTAAGCCCAAATAACAAAGGCATTTGCACCACTGTCCAGGCTTCTTGAGCAAACCTGGTCCCTACCTTGTCGGTCCAGAAATGAGAAGCTGTACTCTTTCAGGAACTAATATTCAGAGAGCAACTCACAATGCTACCTCTCTCATTTCTTTCTTCTTCTGTTTTTTTGCTAATAAAATCAATTAACTGTATACTAGAAAGAAAGCATCACTGTGTTTCATGATGTCATTGGACATTTTGTGGAAAATGTCATGAAAGAAAACCAACTTTTCTTGCCCCTACCTGACAAGGTTTCATCTTTGTCATTAGCGACAAGGCATTAATGAGTCAATGAAACACAGCTTTTCAATAATGCCATACTTCTTATTAGAACTTTTCCTTTTTGGTTACTTGTGTGAAATCCAAGCTCAGCAAATATACATTTATAAACCCCACCCACCATCCCCGCCCACCACTGGAGGATTGTTTACTGTTAACATTTATAAAGTTATTCTGAGTTAATACAAAAATATTTTCATCTCAAATCTTACATTACCCTGCAATCTCTTTGGAGTTACTAATCCCTATGTGTGAACAGGCAATTATAGAGCACACAATGATAACAATCCATGCAAATTCAATAATACATGAAGCAACAATTCCAGAGTCTAATCACCATTAGCTGAGATAGACCACCTCTATCTTTAAGGCATGGATGCACCTTGAAGAATGAATATTTAGAAAGTAACTAGATTTCTATGAAAATCATGCAAATTAATTTCAGTATCATATACCACTATACTTCATATTTATAAAATATTTGTGGACCAATGTTTTTTGCCCTCTTAAACTACCAAATTGCCCATAGTCTATTTAAGGGACTCTGGGGAACACATGTTCTTTGGGAATTAAGCTAAAAACCAGCCTGTGTGGTTCATCAGTAGGGCCTCAGGCTGTAAGCACAAGAGGTAGGCAGAATTCAAAACAATGACCAGAAAGAAGCCACAGAATTTAAGAATAGAAGCAAAGGTGGATTTATATACGAAACTAAGAAAGCTTGAGTTTTATGGCCCCTTCTAAGACCTTGTACTTAATTTTGTGTTTTTTTTCCTAAAGAGAGTTCCAAACATGTAATCCTAAGCTTGTAAAACTTGTATCTGCCCTGAATAGAAGGTCCTTAGAAATCATGAAGATGGACTGTCTGATTTTACAGATGAAGAAACTGAGACCCTGAAAGGAAAACGTGCTGAGGTCAAAATGTGGATGTTTATTATGAATTAGAAGTCAGACTTCCCAGGATGCCTGGGTGGCTCAGATGGTAAGCGTCTGCCTTTGGTTTAGGTCATGATTCCAGGGTCGTGGGATCAAGTCCCACATAGGGCTCCTTGTTTAGCAGGGAGTCTCCCTCTGCCATGCTCTCAATCTCTCTGACAAATAAATAAATAAAATCTTAAAAAAAAAAAGTCAGACTTCCCTTGTGTTCCCTGTAGGAAAGACTGCATTGTACTACTTGATTATCCTGCAATCACTGCCCTTGGCAGGCCCACAGGCTTCTTCTGAGGCCATGTGCCCCACCCACAGCCTCTACTAAAGGAGCAGCCCTCGCCTATTCCCTGAGGAGTAGCTTTGTAGTTTATCCTGTGACCCTGTCCCTCACCCCCACCTCCATTCCGTCAACACAGCTGATTAGACCCTGGGTTGTCACCTGACCCAAGGGAGTCATTCCATCTGGGTCAATGACCTGTGAGGTCATCTGGTATAAAAGAGCTCTGCTCAAACACAAAAGACATTGATGAACTAGCCCAATCAAATTCTCTCTCCTGGAAATGTGAACTGGGGAACATGGAAAGAAATAATTAAGCAGTGGCGAACTAAGTAAGACACCAACTCAGAGAACGGCCATGCATTCAACTAGGAAACTGAGTTCTGTCTGCTGAGGAAGAGATGAGATTAGCCAGTGTTCAAACCCTGAGGTACCCTCTAGCTCTAGAATCTCTGAGGTCTAGTTGCATTGTTCTCCCTGAAAGCCTGGCATGGTAGCTCCAATAGCTGTCTCATTTCCAAGTTCCTCTGTATTCCTATCCCCATGACTACCACTCTTCAGACAGCGTTCTGTCCTTACCTAAAGTACCTATCAGCAAGAACTCAACTCCATGTTTTTGAAAGCCTTGATAGCAAAAAGAAGGGAAACAACCTTGAAAGTAAGGTCTGATTTCATCTTTGAGGAGACATTTCTTCTTTGTTTTCAGGAAAAGAACTTTAATAGGTCTTTGATTATACAGAAGCAAAGCAAGAACATATTCTGGAAAGGAGGCAAAAGTGAGAGAGAAGGTGGAACCACAAAACCTTGCCTTATAAAGTACACAACTTATAAAGTATAAAAAAGTAACAATTTTTTTCAGTTGTTTAGAAAGCTGGATATTTATTTGGATTTCAGTAATTGGCAAAATTCAGTCTTCTTGGAGGCAAAAGTACCTCTCCCAATTATGGACAAATTCAAGAAAGGGCCTCACCTAGAAACTGCAGGAATTTCACACTGTGGATGCTGTCTGCTAACGTGAGCACCATTATCAACCATGTCTGGCTTCAGCTTTCCTGGAGAAACAGCAGAGCTATCTGTTCCGCGGCTCCCCAGCTGGCAAGCCCCTGCAGTGAATTCCTAGTGCCTGAACTGCCTCTCTAAGGCTGGTCCCTTGTAGACCAGGAAGACTTTCATCTTCTCTGTGAACCTTACTTCAGGACAAGACAGAGCCACTGGCACTCCTGGGTGACAGAGTGAAGCTGTCTCCTGTGACATGGGGACCTGCTGAGTATGGAGGAGAGTCACCCTCCAGAAGTGGACTCTGAAAGTACTCAGCTAATGAAATACTGAAAGATTTGAGGATTCTTGCATCTGCACTGTGATTTTCTTCCATTATAGGATGATAAGGGATGTGCCGCGGAAAGCGGCCTGGCAGACTGGGGGCTGACAGCTGACTGAGGACACAAGTAATAGTCACAAGAGAAATGAGAAACACAGCACTCTTGAGGGATTGTTGAGTGCCTGAACAGGGTCTCCTGAGAATGTCCTCTATCTCTAGAAAAAATAGGAAAGGGCTTGGAACATGATTATTTGATTGTTACAGTGAAGCATAACCTCTGTATTCTGGAAGTGAGTGGGACACCCAGAATTCATTAATTTCAAAGAACCTCATTAGCACAGTAAGTAATTATAATTACCATCTCTTGTCACCTACAGAAACAAAGGAAGAACTTTAGGTGTGAATAAATACATGTATATATAAAGGGTTCTAGGTACTTTTGCCATAATCATCTTTGCCATAGACATCTTTGCTGTAAACATTTTTGCTAAAATCTTGTTCATTGCACAGCTAATTGGCTATAGGTGATTTGCCACAAAAGATAAAAAATAACTGGCTGACAGTTTGATTTACCTCTCCATTGATGCAGTACTCCCATTTTTGTATTATATAAATCTCAGTCCTCATGATGGTCTGTAAAGCGGAGCAGAGTTTTGAACCCACATTTCCCACAAACTTTGGAATGTCTATCAATGGGCATATGACAAGATGCCAAGAAGAGTGGTGTAAAAGGCTTTCACAACACAATACAAAGCACACATCCTAGTATTTGGAAACTGATACCTCTTTTAATGAAGGAAGAGATTTTAGAAAAAAAAAAAAGTGAGATGCTGAGTGAGGAGGCAAATCAATAAACAAACAAACAAACAAAATATATATATAATACTATGAATAAAAGACTGAAGGTAAGTGCTTAGGCACAATCCACAAAATAAAATCAGACATTTGTGCAGTATTGCCATGAATCTACACTATACATTTTGAATGTATTCAAATATCTTGTTTCGGGGCGCCTGGGTGGCTCAGTGGGTTAAGCCTCTGCCTTTGGCTCAGGTCATGATCCTAGGGTCCTGGGATCAAGCCCCACATCAGGCTCTCTGCTCAGCAGGGAGCCTGCTTCCTCCTCTCTCTTTCCGCCTGCCTCTCTGCCTACTTGTGATCTCGGTCAAATAAATAAATAAAATCTTTAAAAAAAATCTTGTTTCATGATGAAATCTTTTTATTATTCATTTTCATGTTTCATTATGTCTTATTAAAGAATATCCTTTTAAGTAATATATATAAAGATTAATATTTATGGTAAAGATGTCTACTGCCAAGATGCTTAGAGCAAACATGCCTAGAACCTTTTATATATACATTTTCATTATGCCCCTCTTTTATTTTTCATGATTTTATCTTTTATGGCAAAATTGCCTTGTGGCCAGTTAGTTATGTGGTGAAAATGTTTGTGGCTAAAATGCCTGTAGCAGAGATGATGTCTATGGCAAAGACACTTACAGTGAACATATCAGACACATAAATAAAGATTAAGTATCTGCCTAAATTTTATTACTTTTTTTTTTTAAAGATTTTATTTATTTGTCAGAGAGAGGCTGAGGCAGAGAAAGAGAAGCTGGCTCCCCGCTGAGCAAGGAGACGGATGGGGTTCTCGATCCCAGGACCCTAGGATCATGACCCGAGCCAAAGGTAGTGGCTTAACCCTCTGAGCCACTCAGGTGTCCCTTTACTATTGTTTTAAATAAGCATCAGATAACTGATTCAAACAGAATAAATAAGAAAGTCAGTTAATTCAATGGTTCTTGGACGTTCTTTCCAATTTCCTGTTTGGCCATTCTTAGCATGCTGGCTTTAACGTTAGTTGGCACCCTTCGTGCTCCCAAGAAGGCTGAGGCAATTCCAAGGGTCACATCCAGACGTGATAATATCCAGATAAGTACAGAAGTGATCTTTTTCTGAGTGTCCTTCTCAGGAGCAAGGACACTTTTCCCAGTAGACTCCTAGCTACCTAACTGACATCCTTTTACCTCTCACAAGCCTGAATGTGGTTACCGATATACATTCTAGAACTAGTTAGTGACAGAGAGGATGGAATAATCAAGATTGTCTTAGACGGATGGGTTCTCTAACTTGTACGTAGACCAGAGTTGCCTGGAGGCTCTTACTAAAGTACCTAAAACACAGGTTGCTGAATCCCACTCCCCCAATTTCTGGTTCAATAGGTGTAAGGTGGGGCTCAAGAATTTGCATTTCTAACAAGTTCCTAGGTGATGCTAATGCAGCTGGTTGGGTATCACACCTGGAGAACTACCATCTTAGACTAAGCAATGGGGTAGTTGGAGCAGTCACCAAAAATGTCTGCTGTAAGATGTAACTTTATCAGGAGAGGACTGTTCTGGAATGACATATCTCTATGAATTTTCTTTTTGAAATTTAAAGTTTCTGTAAGTTGTGCCTGTGACAAATAATACTAATTGTGGTATACCGCAAGCCAAAATATGGAAGTAGAATACAAGCTAATGGCCTAGGGCAGAAAATGTGGTTTGAGTAAATGTCACCCATTGTCACAAACATCCACCCATCCTGCCCTATGCACTGTGCTACTCCACACCCCTTCCTCTGCATACTTCTATTCTCTGTTTCAAGGCCGAGGCAGTTTCAACCGCCTACCTGCTGAAGTGGTATTGACCTCAGCCCTGTCTCTTGGCAGAGGAGACAATACGAGTGTAAAAAACAGCTCATTGTTTAAAGGAAACTAAGCCAAGCAGCTTGATGTTTTTGCAGCATAAAATATGAGGCTGGAAGTGGTGTAAGGTAAGGCCCTAGATTTGGACAAGAGCAAAACCACAGAGGGCTTTGTGGGATGTTGAGGAGCTTGAACTCAATCCTGTGGCCTTAGCAGCCACTGTGCAGAGACATCATGTGGTTAGATTTTGGTTTCATTTAGATCACACTGGTTGTGTGGAAGGCCGACTTGAAACAGGGAAGCCCACAGACACTGGTAGTCCAGACAAGTGTCACAAGGCCTGAAGGAGAGCTGGGATAGTAGGCTTACAGAAGATGGAGATCTGGGAAATATTCAGAAGGTCAAAATTTACAAATCTGATTATCTGTTAGATGTAGAAGGTACAAGAAAGTAAGGTATCCAGATATTTCTGAAGTTTTTACTTTCAGTGAGAATAAAGAAGCAAGCTGTTATGGGTGAGAGGATGGGTGGCAATACAGGGACACAGGGGGATGAAATCAGTTTTTGATGCCCTGTATTTAAAGTGCTGGTCCCTCTGTCCATGAAAGTCAGGCATATTTGGGTAGGTTTGAGGAAGAGGCTACACTAGCGAAAAAGAGAGATTTCGGAGTCAACCATAGTTAAATCAGGAACATGAATAGATCAAAAGGAAAAGCATGAAAGTTACAAAGGCTTTTAGCTAAGGATGGGGCCCTGGGAAAGTACAATATTAATATGGCAGGCAAAGGAGGAGGTGGCAGTCAAAGACAGCAAAGGTAGGAAGAAGACTAGGGTATAGATTATCAGGTTCAAGGTCACAGAGTTTGAAGCAGGAGGGAGTGGTCAACATCATAAATATTGTACAGAAGAGGTTCCTTAAGATAAAGCTTGGGGGTGGGGGGAACAACTTGACAGCATTTGGACTTTGGGAAGGCATAAACATTCCAGGGAGTATCTGGGCATCTGAGCTGAACTATAATGGAGACTTTTTTTTTTTTTTTTTTTAAATTTTGATGAGAAGGTCATGGAAAGAAAGCAGGTAGTACTCACTGAGGTGGAGGCAAGGTTACCAGCTCAGAGTGAGAGTAAAGGATTAAGTTGAGAGGGGTTATGAAGGTTTGGGATTAGTCAGGAGAGGTAACTGTTCTTTAGGTGTTCTCAGAGGGTTGACCCTGTCTGCACCTGAGGTTCTTTCATTTTGCAGAGCTTTTGCAACCACAAATTCAGCAAATGATATATTTTTAAAGGGACATGCCAATGGATGTCAGGAAATATATCTTTGAAAAATTCCTAAAGGAACAGAGAGGTATACATGGCAGAATGTATTTTGTAAAAATGGCCACAGCAGTATTTCCAAGCCCACATGGGAGGGACTTTGTAACTAACTGCCTTAATGAATAGAATGCAGAAAGGATGCTGTGTGACTTCCAAGGCAAAAGGCAATGCAGCTTCCAACTTGTTCTTTATGTGAGGATGCTACCATGCTGTGAGGAAGCCAAACTGCTCACATGTCTGGTGGCTGATGCTGGGTGTTGGCTAGGTTCTAAGGGCAAGCATCCCCCCCAAAAAGGAGCCAGTCTGAAGCTGTATTGTCCTTTGCTTTGGAAGTCACAAGGGTCATTTCTGTGCCCTGTCTGAATTCCTGACCCACAGAATCTGTGAGCATGATAAATGGCTGTTTCATGCTACTAAGTTTTGGAGTAATTTACTCAGCCATAGTAACTGAAACAGCATCCAAATATCCATTCAAGTGAACATGAATATTAGGGAGAAACAAGATATGTCTGTATCCCAGATACAGTCACAAGACGTATTGGAGGTTACTATTCTGATCCCTCTTGAATGCAAGACAATATTTTTACACACTTCCCAACTTCAGCTTAAGTGTACCCTAAATGTCTATTCTAAGCCATAACTTTATCGCTAAAGTAGCCTTTATTTAAAACACTTTATGAACTCTGAAGGTTTTGTTTTTTGTTTCTGTTTTTATTTTGCTATTTTTGTATTCATGGTAATTGGTATTTTATTCTATCTAAGTAGGTTTCCAGTGTTCTAGTCTATTTTCAAAAATAATTTATTGAGTCTCTATACTACCTTTTCCTATCCTTGGGCATTAAATTAGACATACCCATACAGGTCTTATTTTTAAAATAAGCCTTACTAATATGTCAAAATAACAGAGCTGAAATATTTTTCAGATCATTAAAGAGCAAAATAATTAAAATCATCTTAGTAATTTCCAAGAAATGGCTAAGCAACTCTGAGAAAGCACATGTACATAAAACTGTATTTTAAAACACTGACCATGGTTTTTACTTAATTTCTATCTTAATATTTTGGAGCTTACATGCAGAAAATTGAGATAATCATATGTTTTAATTTTGGGTACATTATTTTCTACTTTAGACTGAGTACACTGTCAGTTAAAGGAAAATACCCAAGGTATTTTTTATACTACTGACTAAATACTAAATAGATCAGCATAATTTCTCCTCCTTTACAATGACCTTGACTTCCCCAGAAACCTCCTACCTCCAAAATCACCCATTAAATAGCATACTCTCTGATTATAGCTCCTTATCCTTGGGACTCACTTTCTCAGGAATCCCCAGTGTTGTAGCCAGAGCTTCATTCTCATTGATCCTTCAGATCTACTGATCTCCTGCCTCATTTTCCTCCTCATATTATACGAGCATCATCTCTTTGGCTCCTATCACAGCATTTCTCGTTTCTACTCATGTCATAACTGCCCAAAAAACTCTAGGATGGATGGATTGAATCACCCACCTTCTCATGTCTGTGCCTGCAGTAACTTGCATGGTGCTGAAGAAAAGTCACCCATGGACAGAGTGCAGTTATCCTATAACTGCATGAGTGCCAATATTAGAATCTCATATGGCGCCTGTGTGTGAATTAAAATAAGCTGTCCCTTCCTCAAAACACTTCTCTGTTGGAAAGTGTTCTGGTTCTGTAAGAACAAGATACTTTATTGCCCTCTGCCACTAACCTGTCATAAAACATATACAAATCTATGCTTATGATGTGAACAGCACCCCTCTTAGGTATGTCAAGCTTGTGCAACACACAACCGGCACAGCTGTACACATTGGCCCTAATGACTACCTTCAACTAGGGCCTCAAGCCACTAAATGTTCCTTTAGTCAAATATGTCATGCTTTGTCCTATTTTCTTAAACCCAACTCTTCCCCCCCCCTTTATTCTCAGGGGATGTCTATTTCTGATCCTTCAAGGAAAAAAACTGTAGCCATCGTATGAGAATTCCCTAATTTTCCTACCACCAGATCCACAATCTTTCCACCATTTCTTCATTGCCTGCTCGCTCCCCTCACCCTCCCGTTCTTTCCTCTTTCTATTAAAGACTACTCTCTTTGTGTGGGCTCTGGATTCCAATCCTTCTAGTCTTCTACACGAGGACCCACTAGCACCATGATAGCCCTTTCTCTTCATTAACTTTGTACTCTGTCTCCCTCCCATTTCCCATCTGCAGTCAAACATGCTTTAGTGTCTCCTATCAGGAAAAGTCAGGCTCAGGCTTCTGTCCTCCATGTACTCTACTTCCCATTCAAGCTTCTCAAAAAGAGATGTTCCCACATCCATATATCCTTTTCCTCATATCTCCCCATTTTTCTTTCCACATATGCACATTTATTCAGTAATTCTGTAAAATGGATTTGTCTAATGTTAAATCCAGAAAGACCTTTTATTCGTATTCATACTTTACATAACAGTGGGGAAATTCAGAGTTGACAGATTGTTCCTTTGAAATAACTTTTTTTTTTTTTTTGGTTGCCATGACACCAAATAATCTTGCTTTCTCTTCATTTCATTGGTTTCTCCCATACCTAACCCTTAAATACTGAAATTCTGGTCCTTTCTGTCTTTGTATTCCAAACCCTCTCCTAGGGGATCTCATCTTTTCTCATGCATTATCAGTTACAGATACCAACAAATCCTAAATGTAAATATTTTATCTAGTCCTCTTTGTGGAGCTCCAAAATGAAAAATACAAACCCACTTGGGAGTATCTCCTACTCAACTCCTACATAATGTACTGGAAGAATGAATTAGTGTTCTTCCGCTCCAATTTGCCTTTCATCCTGTCTTCCATGGCTCAGTAGATGCTACCTCTCTCCACTATGCCAGATACCTGGGGCCCATCCTCAACTCTTCTTTCTCTCCCCATTGGCAAGCCTTCACCAATTTCCGTACATGTTAATCCCAAAGCAGATCTCAGGTGCCTCAACCTTCCTTCACACTGATTACTGCTACTCTTGTCCAAGCCACCATCATTAGTCACCTTGATGCTACATTAATATTTCCCCACAATCCATGCCTGTCCTCCACTCCCTTCCTCACCCATTTCTTAGTGTACATCCAAAAATGACAGAATAACCATTTAAAAACACAAGTCTGATCATTTCACTCCTTTTCTTAATAGCTTTTCAGTATACCTGGACCTAAATTCTAAGACCTTTACCCATTATACAAAGTCCTCCATGACCCAGCTCTTGCCCTTCGCTGACTCTGCTCCCACAAGCTGGGTCTCTTTCCTCCCAGCCGTTTCCCACCCCAGGACTTTCACATATTCTGTAACTTCCACACAGAGCTCACCCTTGAAACTTTGCTGACATCGTTGCATCCTTAAGCTCTAAGCTAAAATCGGTGACCAAACACAGAACTCTGCTTTTCCTGTCTAAACGAGCTTCCAGTCACACACTTCCAGAGCACAGTATAATTTTCTTTTGAGTTATGTTTTCCTCAGTATGAAATATTTATTGTATGTCTATCTCTATCTCCCTATTAGTTCCATGAGGGCAGAGATCGTGCCTGTTCTGCTGAGCACTGTATCCCTGGTGCTGTGCCTGGTAGGGGCGCAAAACATGTGTTAAATGAGTGAATGCTAACACTTAATGGCACCTGTGAACTTAGTACTGCTCTTCTTCTTCCATTATTTCAATGGGTTGAAAACTATATTAATGGCAGTTTGTTAAGAATAAGGTAGCTGGGGTGCCTGGGTGGCTCAGTGGGTTAAAGCCTCTGCCTTCAGCTCAGGTCATGATCCCAGGGTCCTGGGATCAAGCCCCACATCGGGCTCTCTGCTCAGCAGGGAGCCTGCTTCCTCCTCTCTCTCCCTGCCTGCCTCTCTGACTAGTTGCAATCTCTATCAAATAAATAAATAAAAATTAAAAAAAAAAAGAATAAGGTAGCTAGCTTGTCCAATTTATATAAAATAGCACCTAGTAATGAGATGGTCAGATAGCCAGGAAATGCCTTGGGGAATGCTACATGTTGGTATCTACACACATATCTATCACTTATATTCATAGAGGATTTGTTTTCCTTAAATTTTGTCTCCCATTAAGCTGTGTGCCCTCAAGTTTGCCTAACAACATGTGTGCTCAATGGGAGGAAACTGACACATGTTTGGAGAATGAGTTACACCAAGCTGAGGATGGAAACTGCCAAAGCACCAGAAGCAGAGCACAGAGAAACCCCAGGATTGTTTTGGAAAAATGAAGAAAATGCAGGAAACAGGCCAAATGCCATGGGATACAGAGGTGCTGACTGGTGAGGAGAGTTGCTGGATTAAAACATCTACTACAAACATAGCTCCCTGCTTCCAACTATGGTTTAATCATGTAAAGACAGGCAGGCAAAATGCTGGAAGCAGCTGCATTGCGGATTCTCAGGGTGCATGTGTGTTCTCACACTCCCGCGCTTGTGCACCCTCATTCTCTAGCGCTCACGCGCTCTCTCTCTCTCACACACACACTTCTCCAAAACCTGGTACTGCCTCTAGGCGTCCCATATAAAGGTGGTCATCATAATTCCTTTTTGTCTTGTTCTCTTTCCACCAAATAAGCAGAGCCTTAGAATCCAGAAGTAACTGTAAGCTTCTTTCCTGCTATTTCCCAGGCAGAAAGCCTGACTGGTAAAAGCAGTCTCATAACCAGCTCTCAAACAAGTCATGCTCTGGCTGAAAGGGGCACTCCATCTGCAGTCAGCCAGGAAAGTGTCTGTGCCAGTTCTATCCGGTTCTCCAACGTGACCATGTGTAAATCACATTCTGGGAGCCTCTACTTTGCTCCTTATGATGTCGCTGTCATGGCACAGGAACTATGACTTATAAAATGAAAGATGAAAAAAATGGAACATTCTGAGTGTGAGTAGTTATTATTAGAGATTCCCTCCTCTGCATTGTGAATTTTAATTTGAGTAGAAATACATTTAGTTTAAAGTGGCAAGTTCACCCAATTTAGGTGGGACTTCATGTCCCCTCCTGAAGTTCTAAAGGGACAGGAATCTAAGGAAATGCCATACATGGACCATAGCATTCATTTGAATACCAAGCAAACAAGCAGTCTCTCTTAAAGGTGTATGTCTTATCCACCCAACCAAACTGTAAAATTGAGGAGGGAACTATTTTATATATCTGTTTTATTTTCCATGGTATCCAACACAGCAGGCACATTCAATAACTGATCACTGAGGGAAGATCAAAGCATGGAAAAGAAGCCTAGAGTTTCTGTGGACAGTCGATTTATCTTTGAAGTGAATGCTCTTTTTGCAAATGTAAATTTGCTCCTAAATCAAAGCAAAATGGTTAAAAAAAAAAAACAAAAAAAGAAACAAAACAAAACCCACAAATATTGCCATAGAGAAGGCGAATACTTAGGTGCTCGCTTCGGCAGCACATATACTAAAATTGAGAAGGCGAACACTTAGGAATTCACATCTCCTTTTTAAAAATCCAATTCTCTCCTTGATCAACATTCCCATTAACTTTCCAAGCTTCTGTCCCTCACCGAAGGATCAATCTGCCTCTCTGGGAACCTCTTTCTTTTTTCTTTTCTTTTTTTTTTTTAAGATTTTATTTATTTGACAGATAGAGATCATAAGTAGACGGAGAGGCAGACAGAGAGAGAGGAGGAAGCAGGCTCCCCGCTGAGCAGAGAGCCCTAGGTGGGGCTCCATCCCAAGACTCTGGGATCATGACTCAGCTGAAAGGCAGAGGCTTTAACCCAGCGAGCCACCAAGGCGCCCCTGGGAACCTCTTTCTAGGAGACTCAGGGAAGCCAGAATCCTGACCCGTGCTTTAAGGAAAAACTCTGCCTTTACAGAAGGCACAATATAAGATGCAAAAAGGACAAGGCAGATCTTTCTTATTCACTTTGCAGGAAGACGACGAGGAACAGCAATGTTGTAAACAAGAATCGTTCTCTAAGTGACAAGGGATTCTCAATTAATGCACAAACAGGCATATAAAAATGTAAATATAAAAGAAACAAATATAAAAGAAACAAGGTTTCTGACTGAAGCAGAGGGGAAAAAATAATAAAAGGTACCAAAGGAAGTAAAAAAGTATAGTCTTAAAGTTCCTCAAAAGGTATATGAGGTCTCTACCTAGAGGAAGCTTGCACAGTTCATTAGTAAGATAGAAACAACAGTCAGGTAAGGTTGATAGCATACTTCCCTCTTTGGTTAAAAGCAAAAGTCTTCCCAGATCCCTTCACCAGATGCAACTGTCATGTGGACAGATACACACATCTGAAGCGGACACAAGATCATCCACTGGCTCCTGCATCTAAAACATCCAAATGAGTCTACCTCCTACGGCTATAAAATCTATAGAAAACAGAGGATGTTTTTAGCTCCCTTAGGACTCTCCCCACATTAATAGTTATTCCTTTAGTATCTCTACTGCCAAATAGTGCTGCAACCTGTTCTGCTGATAACATGGTCCAATTAAACTGGAGTGTGGGCCAGCACTGGATGGACAAAATGGGCAAGGTCACAGGGAAATGGTTAACAGATAAGCATAGTAGATCTCTGAGCAGAGATGCAGCATGACAAGACCATCAAGACCATTAGAGAAGGTAGTATTTCATATGAGTCTGTATATGGTGGTGGCGGGGCGGGGGGGGAGAAGACCATGAAAGGGGCAAGAAAGACAGGGGGGGTCATATCTGTTAGAGGCCTTTTATTTAAGCCCCAGGTGATAAAAATCCAAGACTGGTGTCACTGCATGAGACTCAAGAGGAAGGGACCAGGACAAGGGGTATTCTGAAGGAAGTCTCAGTGGGCTATATGATGGCTGACTGGATAAATGGGGTGAAGATAAGGAATGTGTCAGGTTTGAGTCTGGAGTCTCAAGACTGGTAGGGCCATCAACAAAGCCAGGTAAATTGTAAGAACAAAAGGCTTATCTGAGGAGGAGACTGAACATGGGGAGAGGACAGTATCATGTCAAGTGGATTGCAGATTGTGAAGAGACTAGTGTTTCCTATGGGGTCCCATTATCTTAAGTCAAAAATTAGGCTTAGCAGATGAGATCCAGTGATCAATACCGAGAACATAGTTGTACCTGTGACGATGTACTAGGTCACTTACAGAGTTTGAGGATAGTGAAAGACAGAGGCTAGACAGAGGATCTGATGACGATTTTTGAGGGATGCCTTCTAGTCAGCTTGAGAAAGAAAAGGAGCCTGTTGGTGAAATGAAAGGACGGAGAAAGGAAATTTTCCAGAAGAAGCAGAATAGTGAATAGCTGAGAAATCACTTCCTCCCGACTCCCAGGACTTTGGGAATAGCTCATGGCACTGGTGTTATGCAGGTGTCTGCCTCTCTTCCAGCATGGAGGGAAACACTAAAGGCAGAATGTCATCTGCCTCATTACCTGACTGGGAGTTTGCAAGGGGATTGCCTCTCAAGCCTGTCTTGGCTCCAAACAGGATCAGCTGCTTCCAAGTAGAGCAGTGCAGCTGATGATGGAGGGCATAATTTAGCTCCCCAGGATCTCCTTGGGCTCTTGGGTATGGAGAGGAAGAAATCCAGAAGATTTCACCTGACCTGCAGAAGGAAGTGGAAGGTGGCTGAGGGTGCAGGTGGTGAACTTGATAGGGAGGGGCCCCGGGCTGAAGGCCAATTTGGAATCTAAGGTAGTCTGAGTTGTGTTAGGGTGATTTGTCAAGGGAAGGTGGCTGATGCTCCGAGAACACTACCAGAGCCAAGGAAGAGACAGGGCTTATCCTAGCCATAGGCTTCAGGGACATACCATGCAAGCACAGACTGGCTATATTGCAACAAAGACAAGGAAAAGAGCCAGGGGATTTAGGGTGGTTTCAAGAACACCATCCTCCCTGCCCAATTCTAGGATGTAGTCAGCCCAAAGCCCTCCTGGGGCGGAGAAGTAGGATGGAATTGTGAAAGAGCATTCCAAAGAGACTAAAACTAGTGCTAGTAGGAAGACACATTTTGAGTAGATTCAGTATTTAAACTGAAACAAGGGAGAATATTTACCCTCCTTTAACTGATAAATCTTTAAGTCCCCACCATGCATTCTCATAAAGAAAACACTTCTGGTCTAGAAAATAAGGACTTATGTATGTAGAGGTGACCTGAGTAAATTTACAACCCCTTCCCATCTGGTCCACGTTCTGTGTGATGATAAGAACATTATTTAACCTCTTCAAGCTTCAAAATCCTCATCTGTCAAGAGGGGATAATGATATCTATCCTTTGCAGAATTTTAATGAGCTTATTTATGTAAAATCCTGGCACAAGAGAAATATTTAGTAATGTGTTTACTAATTCTGTTATCATTTCTACTATTACATTCAACTTCAAAGTCTTATTTGTCTTACTCAAGAATGGCTGACATTTGTCAAGAAATGCCAAAGTACTATATTCTTGGCATTCTTCATTTATGATTTCACAGCCTCTCATCTATCCCCGCAAGAACAGAAATGTCATTCTGCAACAAATGAGCAGTACTGCTTTCATACTATCCCTGACTCTTCCTCAACCTTGGTACTCACTACAGAAAGTATCTCAAAGCCAGGACATTATTTCTTTTGAATAATGTTAGCCATAACAAGCCACAGAGTACAATGACGGCAGTTTTGCAGGACTGGTGGTGAAGCCTTCTCAGTCTTAGACTGATCTAGTCCTAAGTGAATGGACCAGTGATAGGCAGTAGACAAACCACAGGAACCAGAAAGGATGCAGGGGAGCGGGGGGTGGGATTTATTTGTAATGCTGCAGTCATTTTTAACATGCGTATCAGGATATATGCATGTTAGTGCCAGATTGCCTGGAAAATTTCCCGTGTTGAACATGTATAGATTAATTCTCAGAATTGTTTGTTGTGCACCCACAAAGCAGCATGATCTTGAGTAATCAGTTCTAGATATTAACCAACCTGAGGCTCCATTCTAGCTTTTTCAAGTTTTCTGAGTCAGCATGGAAAACACTAAGGAGCGTTTTGTGGAAACAGGAAAAAAGATTTAATTAGCAAGATTAATACAGATTGTAGATGAGCAAAGTAAGTATATTTGAGTGTCTGTGGTATAGGCTCTAGGGTTTAAGAAAACATATATGGTGATTACCAAAAAGCACAATAATGATTAATATAGTAGGACCCCCAGGAGAATCAAGTGGCTTCATTTAACTGGCTTTTCCATCTAATTCAAGTCTACTCTATTTTTTAAAACTTGAAGAATGAGATATCTTTGTCCATTAAACACCTGTCCTTTTGAATGTCTATCTTATTAGAGAAAAATTGCTTTTTGATGGATTAGTCATCATTGTAAGCATCAGCTATCCCACAGTGGTGCTCTGGGAAAATATGTCTTAAGATGTGGTCAAGGGATTCCCCAGCAAGGGAATTGCCTCAGGAGCTCGCTGAAAATCAGATGTCAGCAGTCTATCCTAGGACTCCTAAATCAGGATCCTCAGGTGGAATCCAGGATTTTCAATGTCCAACTTGCTTCTTAGACAATTCTCATACTCAGCACAGACCATAGAGGCCCTAATTCAAGGTTGGTTCTATGTGTGTCTTTCAGGGGAAACATCACGGAGGTGTGCTCTTTATCTGTCCCTATTTCCTGTAGGGCTTCTGTCTGTTCCTTTCTTCTCAGGAGTCAAAGTCTTTCTATAGTGTCCTGGCTTTAAACCTACAAGCCAATATGCATAGGACCCTTGGACAGAGTGTTGGCCTTTATGATGTCTACTTTCCATTCATGAGCCTTATACCATTTGTTCAGATGTGGGGCTCTGAGCTTGAGGTACACTGCTACAGGACTCGGGTACCTGACCCCAAGGAACCCATGCTGAACACCAGCCATTCCACCTCAAAAGGGCACTCGGAGAGCAAGGGAGAAGAAAAGTGCAAAATGCTGAATGTAGAAATGTGACTAGATGTTCAGAAGACAGACTGATGAACTGGCCTAGAGAGAAGAAAGAAAAAGTCCCAGTACTCTTGAAGAGTACTAGTAAAATGGGCCTTTGAGGTCAGAGAAAATGAGAACAGAAGGTGTGGAATGTTCTGGAAGATTGTGGCTGGGTCTCTTCCACCACAAAAAAAAAAACCATTTTCTCCCACAGCAACTTCACTAAACATAGGGATCCATTTATTGGATTAGGTAGATCTTGGGGCAGAAATGGTAGGAGGAGCATTGAGTTTGGATTCAGAGGACTCAGGTTCAAATCCTGATTCATGTATGTGGCTGTGGGCAAGTCAGTCAGACTTTGCCTTTTCAGTCTTAGCTGTGAAACAGGATGAAGAATTCATGCCCTGGCTGACTGCTGTGTAGCTTTAATGAAGTGATAAATATGAAACAGCTTTTTAAACTGAGGAGCATTTTACAAATATTTAATCAGAAATATTCTGCATTGTGTACATATTTAAGTAGCTGCTACATCTATCTATATGGCAGAATGCTAAGAAAAACCCTCGGCTGGGAAAAAATTCAAATATGTTAATTATCTCATATAAATAAACCGATCATATTGTTCAGCATAGAACTTAAATATCTGCTGTGCTTTTGTACTAGAAAAAGATATCTTTAAAATGAGCAGTATTTTGACTTTTGCACAACTCATGTTTAACATTCTATGAAAATATGTTCTTCATTTCTCAGTCAGAGGAGAGGTGAAAAAGTTGATCAAATCTTCATTTTGTTTTCAAAACCCTCTTTCCTAACATCAATTTCTTAGTATCTATTTTCCTTACATGATTTATTTGCTGAAACTGCAGGATGGTGGGAGAAATGGGGACAGGACAGGAGAAGAGAGAGGCAAGTAGGTCAATACTGAAAACAAGAGGTTTGCCCCAAACCTAAAATACACTAAAGATAGGAAAGAGCGAGGCTAACTTTGGAAACCATTGTCTGGCTCACATCACTACTTTTAGCTATTGCTTTTAAAGTGGAAAGATGTGCAAAAATTAAAAAAAAAAAAAAAAAAAGGCCAAGCTAGTTCTTTCAGCAAAGAATTAAAATTAAAAGCAGACGGAGACCCAGATAATAAGTACTAATAAAAGCTTAGCTGACATAGCTTCAATTTACAAATCATTGGCTTTTCCTGGCAGGGCTTGGGGAAGGAGGGTAAGAAAGCATTGCCTACACTGTCTGGATGAGGAAGATATGGAAATCTTTAAAATTAAAGATGTTTTCAACTTTTTAAAACACTGATTTATGATGATCATGATAAAATCTTGGTGGAATCCGAGTACAGTCTCCAGTCTCTGGGAGCCCTGGTAGCTACGAAGCCCTTATGCCTTCCCAGTCATATATGATTTTGACATGTACACTTGGTTAGGATGCCCCCAATCCACAATGTGTGCACAGAAAGACGTGTGGTTTAGAATCTGCGTGTATTTCAGTTTCTTTTGAGACTTGAGCATTAGGAGGCCCTGGTAAGAGCATTAAAAATAAACTAGTAAAAAATAAAAACTAGGAAGCTAAAGCAGATAGAGATCAATTTAGGACAAGGGATATTACTTCTCCAGAAATTTTAATGACAAAATTGGTGCTCAGAGGCACATAAGTATGCTTCGTTTTATCTGTAAAACCTGGAAGGTGACCTATAAAAAGGAACTGATGAAACTGCTAGATTTAGAGAAAAGGGTTGAGAGAAATACCGTAGTGCCAGCAAGATGTCGTCTGAGTATATTAATGAGCATGAGTGAGAGTTAGATGTGGACAGTGAACATAGAACACATCATTCAAGCCAGCAGAAAACCTCCAACTTGAGAGACCAAATACCAGCCTATACGAGGCTCCAACCCAACTCCAAGGACCTAATGTGGAGTCCAAACCCTGGAGACGGTTCCCTTTGAAACAGCTCCCAGCTCCCCCTTTCTTTTTTGGGAAAGGATTTTTCTCTACATTCTCACTGATGCATATCAGAGAACTTTTTCCTTCTGGGATGCAATTGAGAAGAGATGGGAAAATCTGTCTGTTTACTTTCTCACCTTTCCCCCAAACCCTTCAGGATAAGCATAACTCCGCTCTTAGAACAGTAAAGGCCTTCAAAAGAAACATTCTTCTCTTTCTGATTTCAGTGGGTTTCCCTCAGGCATTTGTCTTTGATCCTTCTTCTCTTCAGTGACATAACCACCTCACATGGCTCTTCCCCGAAGATGGTTCTTGAAAATGACTTCATCCTCCAAACTCCTCATTCAGCTGCTCATGTGACATCACTTTCGAAACCTGGTTTCTCATCTGTTTTCATTAACTTAAGAGTTTTCTATCTGTATTCTTTCCTTCTATCAAATCTTACCTCTTCTCACTCAAATATCATTAATTTTCATTATTTTTATACATGTAATTGGAAAGATAATACATGCATAGGACACAAGCTTTAAAAGCACAAAAAGGGCATACAGTACAACTCCAACCTCATTCTCATCCCCCGCCTCCCATCCCCCAACCTAGTCCCCTGCCAAAGCAGCAATCACTATTGCCAGGTTCTCGTGTATCTTTTTCCCCCTAAGACAAAAAGAAGTGAAAGGGAACAAGGCCCTAAATGTAATAAATTTTACTCTATTAGCTTCTTTTCAGCTTCCCCGTCTATTTGATAAATTTATTTATTTCCCATGCATTAATCTATGGGCTTTTCATATGGCCCTTCTTCCCTATATGTGGGTTATTTTCCAAGTCTCTCAGCCTGGACCGCTCTCAGAACATGAACTAATACCCATGAACTATGTTTGCTTATAAGAATGCAGAGTCCTACCTCTGAAGGCCTGGGGGAGAAGGGGTCGCTATTTAAAAGAACAAAGCAGGAAAAAAAAACCCATCCCTCAATTTGTTTATGTAATTAATCTATCTTGAGAAGTATCCCTTATTCCAATGTCAGCAGTCACCAGAAGAACCACGGTAAGGAATCAGCATCTAAATGACAATGGTTGTCTCAGAATCACAGCTGGGGAGTGAATTTAAATAGATGGATGGACAGATAGATGGGTAGTTGGATAGAAAGAGCCAATCAACTGTGAAGTGTTACCAAGCCCTAAAATCATATTTCATTTGATGGGAACAACAGAAGCCTGATTAATGCATGTGGGAATCTCATGTCAAAGTTATACCAATGGCCTTTCAAGGGCCTGCTTCTTCTTAGGACTCCCTGAGTCCATGTGAAATTGGCCAGTGTAAGATTTTAGGACTCCCATATATGAATTTCATTCATCCTGTGTAATGATTAAATGTGGGGTAACTGTTGAATAAGAAACAGAATTTTTTCCCTTGGGATATTTCTATTATACCTGGGACTGTCCTGAAAATGTTACGCTAGAAGAGGAAGCACATACACGTTAAAGTTGCTTTTTGTTCAAGGTTTTCTGTTCACTAAAAACTCACTACAGGAGGCAAAGTGAAGTCACCGTGAGACATGAGAGTTGAAACTGGTGGAGAAACTGCACGCTTTAGTGAAGAGAGCTACCATGGACCAGGGCATACGCTGGATAACATGTGGGCCTCCGTGGCTAATCACCCTCTGAGATTACTATTATGTCAGTTTTCTGAAGATCAAGTATAATCATCAAATGTCGTCGTCTTTTTTTTTTTTTTAAACCTCAGAACTGTGAATGGAAATACTAGTTTTCTATGAACTCATTCTTGTGATAGTTCAAACACTAAGTACAGATGGGCTTAGGACTTGGATGCAAGAAGATTCTGAGTTTTACTGAGCGACAGGAGAACCTATAAAACCCTAACAGTCTGTGACTCCATCACATAGCCAGTATTACTTGGATAAATTTTGTTAGAAACACTTTGTTGGGGGGGCTGTTCTCAAAAAATAATCCAATAATTTAAAAGTACCACTCAAAACCTTTCAATATCCCCTGGTGACAAAACAACACAGAACACATGTTTTTCCCAAAGCAATTGTGATTTAGCAGTTTTCTTTCTGAAATACTAATTCTCCATAGCCAATTAAAAATTCCAGTCTGGGGGCACCTGGGTGGCTTAGTGTGGTTAAAGCCTCTGCCTTCGGCTCAGGTCATGATTCCAGAGTCCTGGGATCGAGCCCCGCATTGGGCTCTCTGCTCAGTGGAGAGCCTGCTTCCTCCTCTCTCTCTCTCTGCCTGCCTCTCTGCCTACTGTGATCTCTGTCTGTCAAATAAATAAATAAAATCTTTTAAAAAAAATCCAGTCTGATGTAAAAGTGACAATTCAGACAATCATCAAATCATACCCCCCCACTCCGCCACTGAAAAATCTGGTTATAAAGAAGAGTGTATCTGAAGGAAATTATTTTTAACTCTGATAAAAGTAACTTACAGTACTGTAAAGTTATTGGCATTCAGGAGATAGTAGATATACTGCCTCTGTTTGAAATTAAATAAAATCGCACTCTATTTTGTGTACCTAAGTAAAACCACCATTTTATAAAATAAGAATAATAGCATAGTGGGATGAATCCTTAAAGCATAAACATTCAAAACCAAAGTGCTTAGCTAACCCATGAGGGCACAACTGTCTTCTTTTATACTAAATTCTTGAAGATGGTAAGAATTGCAACCAGTTTGCCAAGACAGAATAAGAGGACTAGCTGAAAGAGGGTATTTGAGCTGTTAACCAAAAGGAAGAGGGTAATCTGGAGGGGTAGACAGATAGGGCAGACTTGGAGACGGAAATTAGAGAAACAGTAACTAGTATATCATACTACTTGAATACAGTGATTTTCCATTTAAGCATAATCTAAAATGACACCTTCTTTAGAAGCTACCAAAAGGAGACAGAGGCAGATGGAACAGTCTGCGGTTGGGCTGGGGGGAAGGGAGGGAGGGGGTCATGGGCACCAGCCACTCCTCTGACCCTGCAGCCAAAAGCACAATATGGTGAAACATGGAAATAATAAATCCATCTAAGACATTCTAGCTGCGAACGCACCAAGAAGCCCTTGTTATAAAATGGGCTCATTATATGGCAGCATTTTTGATCTGGAACCTGATGGTTCCACTCAGTAAAATCTCATGTTTTGTATATTATCATCCACGAAATTCTAGAAACCAGGTTTGCATATGTCATCCAATACATATAAGTCTTAGGAAGAAAAGCCAGACAATTTGGCAAAAGGAAAACTATCTTGGACGGGATCAGTTCACACTTCGGTAACACACTTTTGTCCAGAGTCTACTCTGAAACTTGAGAGTTAAGTAAGCTTTTCCCTCAAACAACTGGAGAAGTGCCATATGCAAAGATTTGATACCTCTCTCAAGAGAGAAATAGTTCTCTCCACTCCCCCATGGAAAAAATCTATTTTAAACCAAAACATTTGCTTTTATGGTATTATACAGATTTTTAAAATATAGCAATATTTACTATTCTAACAGAAATTAGATAATATAAATTATGAATTAGTATGTGTACACAATATCTTCTAGGATGATAAAATCAAATGACTCCTTACTTGCATAGCATAAGTGTTGTTTTTATTCAATGGCAGGATTAAGTATCATTCAGTAATACAAACATTTATAAGATGCCTATTATGGTTTGTTCATTATGGATTCGGGGTTCAAAGGAAGGTCTTACAGAGTTATTTGCACACCCATGTTCATAAGTAGCACATTCACACTAGCCAAGTGGTGGAAGTACCCTAAATGTGTCTGTTGGTGAATGAATAAATAAAATGTGGTGGTATAAGCATACAATTATTATTATTATTCCTTGAAAAGGAAGGACATCCTGCCATATGAGACAACATGGATGAAGCTTGAAGACATTATGCTAAGTGAAGACATTATATAGTCACAAAAAGACAAATACTGCATGACTCCACATATATTAGGTTGCTAAAGTAGTCAAATTCATAAAAGCAGAGAGTAGAATAATAGTTACCAGAGGCTGAGTAGAGGGAAATGGGGAGTGGATTTTAATGGGTATACAGTTTCAGTTTTGCAAGATGAAAAAGTGTAGGAGATCTGTTGTACAAGAATGTGCATATACTTAATACTACTAAACTGGATACTTTAAAATGGCTAGATGGCAAATTCTATTGTATACGTTTTATCAGAATGAAACATTTTTAAATTCTTAAAACTTCCTCACTTTAGCACACACTAGAGGTACCTATAAATCAGAGGCCAGCAAACTCTTTTCTGTAAAGGGGCAGAAAGTAAATATTTTGGCTTTGCAGAGCACAGTCTCTGTTGTAACTACACAACTCCCCACGGTATCATGGAGACAGACAAAGATAATACATAAGTGAATGCATGTGGTCATGTTACAATAAAAATGTCACTTACCAAAACAAGTGGCTGGCCCATGGGCATTAGGTTTCTAACCCTTGCAAAAGTATTATTTAAATAAAAGATAATTAGGGGGCACCTGGGTGGCTCAGTGGGTTAAGCCTCTGCTTTCGTCTTGGGTCATGATCTCAGGGTCCTGGGATGGAGACTTGCATCGGGCTCTCTGCTCGGTGGGGAGCCTGTTCCCCCTCCCCCTTCTGCCTGCCTTTCTGCCTACTTGTGATCTGTCAAATAAATAAAATCTTTAAAAAAAAAAAGATAATTAGAATCATTTTGTAAAAACATCACTCTCCTCTACCCAAGAATTATGAGTGAAGTATTTTTCTTTCCCAGATTCCGAGATTACATCAATAGCAACAGGATCAAGCAGACTCAACAAGACCAGTACTTAGCTGTAGAAGGAGGAAAACCCTACAGTGGTGACAAAGGAAAGGTTAGTGCTGTTCCAGTGTCTACTCTTCTCTACAGATAAGCTTAAGAATTCCAGAGTTTAACAATTTAGAGAAAGAATATTAAGGATATTATAACTGGAAAAGAGCTTGGTGACCAGCTAGTACCTATTTCTCCTTTAGTGAATGAGAAAATTGCCATAGGCTCACTAGACCTATCCCAGCTGTCACAGCTGGTGTAGGTAGGGCTGGGGACAAAGGGTAGAACCATCCCAACCCAGAAGTCATGCTCCTTTCGGTTTCCAAACAGGAGCAGTAGCCTGCTGGTCACCAGGTCTGCAAGTTACCTGTTTCATGCCTGCTCTTCCAAATGGTCTTGACTTAAACCTAAAACTAACTTTTGCCATTCACTGAGTCCAAGGGGGAAATCAATAAAGACACATAGACCCCCCAAATCCTCATCTCATGAAATTCAAAAGTGAAAGCAAGGATATAATTATTTGTTCCCTTCCCACTTGTGCCATATGGGAATGGCATGTTTTTCCTATAGCATTTTGGTAAAGAAACAGCCACCCCGCGGGAGGGTTAACAACCTGCTTTGATCTTCTTGGCGATCACAAAAAAGATAGGCTCCCTAGTTAAATGACCAAAACAAACAACAAGCACACCAAAAAAACCAGGAAATGAAGATGGAGGGTCATGAAACAGATAGGTTCAAGAGTATGTTAGCTTTACAAAAGGAATTTTTACTCATCAAAGAAGTCAAGCCAGTGTGTAGGATTTTAGCCCTAGAAGAGACAGAAAAGATAATGGGTCAAACGCCCTCCCCTTTTATGTATGAATTAAAGCAGAGCCCTGGAGTCAAGGCACTGATTAAACAGGCTCATAGGGTTGGTCTATTGTGTGGACCCAAACCTGAAATTCTCCACGCTCACTCATCACAACTCACTGGGAGGTCGCAGCCCTGCCTTTGGCACTGAACTGAAGCAGAACACCCATGCAAGCCAGAAAGCTGGATGGATAGCTCAGGCAAAAAGGAAAGGCTTTTAACACAGAATGAGGAGATGGCTGAGCAGTGATATCCTTGCATTACTTGGCGTCTCCAGCTCCCATGGGACCTGCCCTCAATTGCTAAAAGACCCCGACCTCTGACAAAGACCAATGATTTCAGCAGTAATTAATGATACTGTCAAATTAATTAACCCAAGTCTTTGTCCACAGGAAAAAAAAAGGCCTCTAACGTCAATACTGCTGTTTACTAGTCCTTGACCAAGCTCTATATACCCAAACCTTCAGTGGGACACAGGAACACCTCTGGCTAATGACCCAAATAAGGCCCCACATATTAAGCCACCACCATTTATTAACAAACCGTCTCACACTAACATATTCCTTGCTAACAGGACTTAGAGTGAATTAACAGCTCTCCGAAATCTAACACTATTTTAAATAGACACAAGCCCAAGAATACCAGTGTGTATCATTCACATTTCCTACAATACCTTTCAGATACCCTTTTGAATTCTGGTGATGAAACCCTAGACAAATGCTGTAGGATTTGATTAAGCCATTTAATAAATGGCCCTCATTAAAACGCTGGTTCCCTTGTCCTTGTCTATGAGGACTCCGACTCATAACAAATGCCCACGTATACATTTCCATATTATCTCTTTAGAGGATTCAGAACTATTTTCTTACACCTAACACAGCTTTTATTCCATTTAGAATAATTACCTTCCATCCCATTTCTGACTTTCAAGAAAAACAAGACATTTAATTGACCACAGGAGGACTCTCTCAAGGGCATGAGGCTGCAAAAGCTCTTCTGTGAGCTCACAACTTAAGCTGATGTAATCTGCTACAAGAAGCTGACTTCTATTTTTAAATCATACGCCTTTACTCTACCTTCAAAGGGCACATATATCACACGTTGTAACTGCTCGTAAAATAATTCATGGTGTCGTCTCCTGTCCACTTCCCTCCTAGGGTGAATCACACTGTCAGGAGGGGGCTTCCAACCGCTCCTACGCCATCCAGCTCTGTGCATTGAAATTCATCTATTTCCTATTATTTGGTCTTTAGGAGAATAGCTACATATGGCCACAACTCTCCAGGTGTCTTGTTTATCACGGTAATTTTGACAAGGAACAGATGACTAGCAGGGTCCTTCTTGAAGGCGGGGATCAGGCTTTTCCACCTCTTTGTATTTCCATCACCAAATACAGGCACTTAATAAATGCTTATTAGTGTTGCTGCTGAGAGATCTGTCATCAGGCCCATGTGCTTCAAAGGTGCCAGAATGAAAACAGATTATTTGCTTTGTTTAATTTTAAGTTTTTCATTCATCATTTTGGTCATGCTCACTGTGTGTTATTTAAAAAGTTTTTAGCCCTTTGAAAACATGATGAGAAAAGCAATGGTTGGAAGGGAAAGTACACTGATCTTGCTATTTATTTATACTATTCTGCTCATTTCTGAGAAGAATGAAGAGCCATGTAACTAAATGGTGCGATTACAGAGTGTGGGAGAGGGCAGAACATACCCTTCCCTGGTCTGCTTGTCCCTTTGACCAGGGGCACCCATGTCTCCCCCACGTCCTCCCAGCAGCTTGGGTCTTCCCAGTACCTTCTCCACCTTACATTCTGGGTGAGCTAGTGAGAGCACAAAGGTGATGGTGCTCCTCCCCGCCTCCACACCCTCCATCCCACCCCACCCCCCACGTGGAGATGCCTCTTCTAGTCTGGCCCTGCTTACCTGTCCAGCTGCCATAGTACAGGACCCCCATTCCCACACCTGCTCTGCCTTTTGTACTCTGGTTATAAAAACCTTTCAGGTCCTCCGAGGTGCCCTAAAGGTGCATCTAAAGGCCACTGCCCAAGCTTCTCCCTCAGCCTGGAACTCTGCTTTGCTGTCTGTTCTCCCTCCACCCAAGTCCTTCCTGCTCGTCTTTTCCTGTCTGGTTTAGCGGTGACTTCCTCAGGAAGCCCCTCCAGGTGCTCCTGTGACACTATGTGTCACCTCAGACAACGACCCATCCTACCGCATCACGGTTACTCGCTCCATCCCCAACTGATGACACATGACAGGAGGGCAGGGATCATGCCTGCTCATTTGCTACTGTATCTTTGTGCGTGTGGCCCAGCACACAGCGGGGCTTCCATATCGTTTGTTGGGAGGATGAATAAATGAATGAACGCATACTTAAGACTGTAACCATGGGATCATATCTGTGAGGATGAATTAGAATTCTATCTCCTCAGAAAGTGTGAACCCAAAGAACTGAATTTATAGCAAAATACTACTTTAGTTCCAGATTCATCAGCTGAACCGTGAAGGTGGCAGCTGGCTCTGCAGAGACTGAGATTCTCGCTCTCACAGTGACTCCTAAGGAGCCACCCACAGCCGGACCCCTCTCCCAGAGGACACAGAAATTCCTTCTGGTAACATGTTTCTGAGAGATGAATGGAGACTTTGTTCAAAATGGAATCCTGCTGGGACAAAACACTCAAGCTTGCTCACAGTTAAATTTCATGTTATAAACTCCAAGCAAACAGCAAACTCCACAATTTAAATTCATTCCAAAGAAAGCAGCAAGTCACAAATTGATAATGCTATTTCTTTTTTTTTTTTCCCTTTTTATTTATTTTTTCAGCGTAACAGTATTCATTCTTTTTGCACAACACCCAGTGCTCCATGCAAAACGTGCCCTCCCCATCACCCACCACCTGTTCCCCCAACCTCCCACCCCTGACCCTTCAAAACCCTCAGGTTGTTTTTCAGAGTCCATAGTCTCTTATGGTTCGCCTCCCCTCCCCAATGTCCATAGCCCGCTCCCCCTCCCCCAATCCCACCTCCCCCCAGCAACCCCCAGTTTGTTTTGTGAGATTAAGAGTCATTTATGGTTTGTCTCCCTCCCAATCCCATCTTGTTTCATTTATTCTTCTCCTATCCCCCTACCCCCCCATGTTGCTTCTCCATGTCCTCATATCAGGGAGATCATATGATAGTTGTCTTTCTCCGATTGACTTATTTCACTAAGCATGATACGCTCTAGTTCCATCCACGTCGTCGCAAATGGCAAGATTTCATTTAACTGCAAAACCCTAGGTCAATTCCAAAACATCACAAGGTGAGTTGTGTGGGGTCAGAATGTGGGGTCCTATTGATTGGAGAAACAATGGGTCTGGGACCTCAGACTGAATGGCTGGAATCGGAGCATGCTCTACGAATGCTAACCTGGGCCCGGTGCAAGTCGGACCCTGGGGTATGAAAGTGAAGAGATGAATCTCGTCCCTGTCCTCATCGACAGTCCTGCCTAATATAGAGGAGGATGGAGCCCTGAATATAGACTTCTTAAAAACAAATTCTTTCCCTAAATTCAAAGTACACCATGTTCAGCTATTAAATTAAATCCAGCACACAAGGGATTGTAGAGTAAGGCATCTCTCAGCTACTTCTCCATGGCGAAGGATTCCTTTAAACCATATTTTCCAAAATCAACAGATTGATGACACTAAAGAGTGGGGAATATTTCAACATTCAAACCAAATGATGAAGGGCTTGGTTTTTATTCATCATTATACAGCTAGTAACCATGCTCCGAAATAAAACCAAATAAACACAATTCTACGTGAAATTGTCCTGCCTCCCAGAATAATCATATTTTCAAATTTTTTAAAGAGTTATTTATTTTAGAGAGAGAGAGAGAGAGAGAGCATAAACAGGGTAGGGAGAGTGGAAGAGGGAGAGAATCTTCAAGCAGACTCCCGGCTGAGTGCAGAACCCAGTGACAACCTGGGGCTCCATCTCATGGCCCATGATATCTTGACCTGAACCAAAACCCAGTCGGTGGCTTAAATGACTGCCGCCCAGGTGCCCTGTATTTTTATTTTTATTATATGGTACATAAAACGTGCTCAAATAAATGTTTGTTAAATGAATAAATCAAAGGACAGATATTACAAGGAAAATGTCAATTTTAGGTCAGTCTTTTTCTCTTAAGGAAAAAATCATGCATATTTTCTAGTATTCTAACCTTCATTTCCTTGTCTGACCTTGGGCTAGTTAACATAGGTATCATTTTCTCCACCTATAAAATTAAATCTGTGTCTTGATTTTGCAAAGCTTAAAGGAGGTAGTAGATGTAAAATGATGGGCACTATTCTCTGCAGATAAGGTTTTTTGTTTTGTTTTAACTTCTCTACTCTCTCCTCCTCTAACCCACAAATAAAGTGTCAAAGACAAACCAAATTATTGGCCTGATTAGAAAGTCAGGCCAGTCTGATTAGAAAGTCAATTTCTAATGTAGCCTGGGCCTTAATTTTCTCTTTTATAAAATGAGTGAGCTTTACTTTTCAGTTCAAATTTTCCATGAATTCAGAAATCTGCCTTGTCAAGAAGTTAGATGATGCTACCACATTAAGGTTATTTATAATTAGAAATAAAATAAACTCTGATTTCATACAGAGGGACTCCAAATTACAAATGAAGTTAAGATTTGGCTTTTAAAAGTATTTGTATCAATCTAATAGTACATCAGGAATTGGTAACCCAATTCTCAAGCAACGGAAGATCCCTCCTTCCCCCCATCCCACACACTTCATCTACCACTAGTAGGGTTTCCCATTCACAATTCCACATGATGTACCTACAAAGAAGTCTAGGGATTTTAAGCAACATCACTAATTACAAATGGGTCATTTGAAATGAGAAAGATAATTGACCTAATATTATGTCAAACCTGACATTTGCTTGATTTTTTTTCTTTCACACCCTGAAATACATCCAATCAACCAAACAAAGAACTACTAAGATTGTATACAACAGTTGCTGCATTTTCATAAATACTCAGTGTATGAGTGCCACCTAGTGGTGTGATATATCCTTGTACGACCAAGTAGCCAAACGGCTGAATAGATACAAGATAATTAAAACACCTCCAGGTGAGTTCCTCCGGGGCTCACCAGTTATTTCAAGGAAATTTAAGAGCATATCACCTTCTCAGCTAACTATTCTCTTCAGACAAATTTCTGAAGAGGTCTATTGCAGATGGAACATTAGTTAATCCCACAACCAAACCCTGCCACTTCTCAACCACTTCGCAAAACAAAGGAGTATTATTCTATTAATTTTAAAATTCATTAGCAATTAAAAAAGATTTCTCCAATAACATGTCCTCACTTTCTAGTTTCATTTGATCTAATCTTGATTTTTAATTATGCATGAAAAAGCATTTTGAAGTGACAACGTTACAAAAAAGTGTACATTATATGAAAATCCGACTTCAATTAGAACCAGTTACTAAATCCCAGCAATTTCCAGCTGTCTCTTCTATCTTACCCTTAGAGAATTATAGATCACATTAATTGGTATTCTGTCACATAAAAAGACACTGGCAATGATTAATTGCATCCTTGTTGCTTTTGAGTTATGTCTTTTTCACTAGAGTGATTCAAATCACACCTCATTACCTTCCAGCAGGTACCCCTCTTGGTAACCTTCATAAAATCTCCTACCTTCCTGAACTTCTCCATTTGCTTGTAGAGGTCTGGATCAAGCTCCTGTGACACATCCTTCATCCATAATAATGCCCCTCTGTATTCAGTCCGACACTGCTCCATGCGATTCACCGTCAACCAAGTGTCTGAGATGGCTCGGTGCCGAAAAGTCTCCACTTCTTGGTGAAATCGACACAAAGGATTTCTCAAAGCCAATCTAGACAAGAGGATAAAGCCATAATCTTGAAACCAAGCAGGCCAGAAGTGTGCTTCCTTGACAGTTTACCTATCTTAAATTCATGAGCCTAGAACAGTGCCTGAAATATAAACAATGCTGCAGAAATATTTGATTGAAATGGATGAACTGATGAGTCAATCGGATTATCCATGTACTGATCCCTTAGATTACTGTTATTTAACTGGACCACTGGGAAGTATTTCCAACAGGACTGTTTGGGGTAGTCTCGTGCCTGAGCAAAGAGTGTCTGGAGTTGGAACCAACCCCGTTTTAATGGAGAAAGGTCAAGGCATAACAATTTCCCATTTCTGTTCTTGGCATCCCTGTCTCTGCTCCTCTGAAGCCTGGCCCTTTGAGGAGGGATAGACTGGTGCATGATTAGGATCTCCCCTACTAGGTCATTTTAGATTACTCTCCAAATGCTAGGGCAACCTGCTGCTTGCTCCAACAGTCATGGAGAATGGAGCACAAACAGAAGCAATTTTTAAAAAATATTTTATCTATCTATCTATCTATTTTAGAGATAGAGGGAGAGAATACGTGAACAGGGGGAGGGGCAGAGGGAGAGGTAAAGCAATTAAACAGATTCTGTGCTGAATGTGGAACCTGATGTGGAGCTCAATCTCATGATCCTGAGGACCATGACCTAAGCCAAAATCAACAGTTGGACCTTTAACTGATGAAGCCACCCAGGTGACCCAAACAGAAACATGTTTATATGGTCTAGGAAGGAAGAGAAACACTGTAGACCTACATGTTAGGCACATTCAGAGATGTTAGATGATTGATCCTTACAGAGAAACAAAACTTAAGGGTCCTACATTGGGAGATGGAGAGGAGAAGGAAGTTGAGGGAAATTGGAAGGGGAGGTGAACCATAAGAGACTATGGACTCTGAAAAACAACCTGAGGGTTTTGAAGGGGCGGGGGTGGGAGGTTGGGGGAACCAGGTGGTGGGTAATAGGGAGGGCACGTATTGCATGGAGCACTGGGTGTTGTGTAAAAACAATGAATACTGTTACGCTGAAAAAATAAATTAAAAAAAAAAAACAAAACTTAAGGGTCCTACACCATAAATGAATGTGCATTATACAAAGAGATAGATATAAAATAATTATAATGTTAGCTGTAAAATGCCATTACTTATTTAGCAAAAAATAAAGTTTGAGACATATCAAACTTTGGGTGAAATACTCATTTTGCAGGGGAGGGAAATACTGCCTCTTCCCTACCCAAAATGAGGAATGTCATAGGACTTACACTCTTAAAATACAGTTGTTTCCATGCGGTTGCAGGACATAGATTCAAAAAATGAAAATAAGATGAGTAATTACATTTTAATTTAGAGGCAAACTTAGGAAGCTGAATAGATGAGTAACGTTAGTGAGCTGAAGTCAGTGCTTGGTAGTTCCAGCAGCACTGTTAGATTCTAGATGGGGCAATAACATGTTTAAGGGGAAAAAAATCCTTTTGCTATTTTCTCCCATTTTCCTCTTTTCTGTAAAGCACTGCTTTTAAACACTCGGCATTTCTCTAAGAACAGTTTGATCATATCATCCTACCTAAGTGCTGTAGGTGGTTTTCGGACACATTATGGTGCCATAAAGTAAGCTTGTGCTTTATCACCATTGGGTTAAATTTAATACTCACCTTTCATCAAACTGAATGCACAGTTGTAGCAATGCCTATCAAATAAGTCAGTAAAACAAATGGCAGTGTGAAGGTTTATAAAACTGGGGACCTTCTATTTAAAGAGAGAAAGAGCCCTCAGCTGTCCCGCTAAGGATCCTGTTCATTTCTGGACTCCTCTTTCCCTTACCTTGGATCTTACCAATTTCCCTAAACTGGTTGAATAAGAGTCTTGTGAATAGAGTATTCTCGATTTCTTTGACTGTTGTAAAGTTAGAAACCTTTGAAGAGGTAATGACATGATGATAGATGTTAAGATCTCGAAGAAAAAAGCATATAAAATCACCTCATTTTTTTCTGTACCTTGCTTCATATAAGATTAGAAAGGTGAAAACCTGTTCCCTGCTGCTACCAGGGAGAGCATCTAGACCAAGGAAAAACAGAATAACCAGAAATATCAAGCTTCAGTGAAAGACTGGTGCACATTTTCATGGATGAAGATCTACCCAGAGGGGAAAATTAATAAGGTATGTCTACGCCAAAGACATTTTCCTTTAGTAGGAAAATGCGAAAGCGACCTAAGTAATAGAAGGGCTGAAGTTAAATGCACTGTGGCATGCCCTGAAATACTATGGTATAGATGTTTTTAAAAATGTATTCATGGGGGGCGCCTGGGTGGCTCAGCGGGTTAAAGCCTCTGCCTTCGGCTCAGGTCATGATCCCAGGGTCCTGGGATCGAGCCCCACATCGGGCTCTCTGCTTGGCTAGGAGCCTGCTTCCTCCTCTCTCTCTCTCTGCCTGCCTCTCTGTCTACTTGCCTACTTGTAATCTCTATCTGTCAAATAAATAAATCTTAAAAAAAAAAAAAATGTATTCATGGGGGGGGTGCCTGGGTGGCTCAGTTGAGCCTCTGCCTTTGGCTCAGGTCATGGTCTCAGGGTCCTAGGATCGAGCCCTGCATGGGGTTCTCTGCTCAGCAGGGAGCCTGCCCCGGCCTCCACTGGCCTCTCTGCCTACTTATGATCTCTCTCTCTGTCAAATAAATAAATAAATAAAATCTTTTAAAAAAAGTGTACGTAGATAGCAAAAGTGTTATAGTTATTTGATCAAAAAATCAATTTGCTAAATGATCAGTAAGCACTGCTATACAGAAACTGCATGACATGATGCTATTTATATTAAAATATATTTTTATTATATATATTAAGTATATATACATATATATTTGCTATATGCTATATATATTAAAAATATACTCTGGCATTTCCCAAGTTACAACCATTCAAGATCTGAAAATTGAAATTCGTGAGAGCTTTATGTCATCCTCTACTTTCTTTATGTTTAGAAGGACTGGTTGGGATGTCATGTGCTTGGTCAGCAGCTGAGTGTTGTGAAACCAGAGCCATTTTGCAGGAGGTCACCTTCCAAATTTTAAAGTTGTCCAAGCTGCATTAAATTATGGATAGGGTGCACTTTGCTAGTTTATAGTGGTGATACTTTGGAGTATCACTTGCATTGTTTTGTTAATTTCTTTTACTGTTTTTGTTAGTAACTAAAGGTTAGGTTCTATAAACTGAAGGTACCCTATGTGTTCTCTGGGAGATAATTTGGCATACAACTCTGAAAGGGTGTAACTAGAGAGACATAGGATAAAACATATGGGATCAGTAATGGTGACTCTTGTGATTTCCAGGGACTTGGCTGTTTCCCACAAACAGATATACATTTTGGCATACGAGTATGTATAAGAATTTTTCCCACTAAAATTAGTGGTAATTATACGTTTTAACATATGAGAATTGACTCCTTGAAAGACTGAGAACCAGTTATCTTGGCAAGGGTGGGGTAAGTACATATGCATAGAAAATATCTACCAAGGGGTTAAAAGTGGGTCATTTCTATCAGTAAAATTTTAATTGCTTTCTAATTTTCTTTTGATTTGTCTATTCTAATTTTCTTCAGTGAGTATTATTTTTACAAGGGAAAATGACTACAGATAAAAAGGCACAGTAGGTTGGGCCACTGCCTTCGGCTCGGGTCGTGATCCCAGGGTCCTGGGATCGAGTCCCGCGTCGGGCTCTCTGCTCAGCGGGGAGCCTGCTTCCCTCTCTCTCTCTGCCTGCCTCTCTATCTACTTGTGGTCTCTCTCTGTCAAATAAATAAATTAAAAAAAAATTATAAACAACACTTTTCTTAGGAAATAGATACAGAACTATTGGTAATGGTTTTATTCAAATACGAAAGTTGGCACTGCCCACAAAGTGGGGTCCTAATGTTATTAGGAGAACCAACACACACCAGGAATGGGACCATGGGAAACTGACACAGCCAGTCTCTTCCTGCTACTCCACAGTTCTCAGGATTTCATAGGAACGTGTGTGTAATAGGCTGATGGCCTGCTCTTGGCCCACAGGGAAGGAAAGAAGGAGAAATTACGAGAAGAAAATGTTGAGCAATTTGAGTAAGTGAAATTTTCGTAGCCTGAACATTTTTGGAAACTACCTACAATGCCTTATTTAAGTATAATCTTGCCCAATATGACTGAGTGACATTTTTGGGCTTGTTAGTTATTGGGGGAGGAGGAATAGAGGAGTGTCACTTTTCTCAGGCACAAAATGCAACTATATGCAGGGGCTCTTGCTTATTCTACACCAACCATAAAAATGAATCATGAGAGTGTTTAAAAAAAAAATGTCACTCATCTGCCACAATTTCCTTTCTCCCAGAGCTTCTCAAACTTAAATGTGCATCGAAATCATCCGGGGATCTCATTAAGATGCAGATTTGGATTCAGCAGTTGTGGGATGGGGCCTAGATTCTGCATTTCTAACAATCTTCTAGGGGATGCTGCTGATGTTGGGGGCCCAGGGTCTGAGTGGAACGGTTCAGGGCATTACGAACACCACCTCTCCAAAGCTAATTGGCCCACAGAGAGCAGAGAAGGAACCCTTCCACCTGGGTTCATTAGGCTCCTGCTTTAATCAGCTGCTGGAAGGGGACCAGACTTACTGCTATGAGCAACGCTCAAGGTCAAACATAAGCCTAGGCAGCACTCACAGTGATTGGCATATAACATGCTCCCTATAGACCAGGAGAAATGTGGGGAAAAAAAAACAAATTATTGGGAGGAAAAAAAAAATCATACATGTTATCTTAATCAGAGAGTTAAGAACAGGCTAAGAACTGAGAACAGAGCAGCTTCTCAGTCTCAGGACAGAGCCTTGTAGTAAACAACTGGAGAGTCCCCTACATCGCTGCGTGAATTCCAGATTCTCTGCTGACCTCTCCCCACCTCCCAAATGGAAGCCCCACTAAAGGCCACACACCTTTGCTGGGAAGAAAAGCAGAGAGCCTTTCCTGTTGCTTGCATCATCTTTCCTGCTCTGGTTTTATCTTGGAAGCCTTGGGATCGGAGAAATTTTCCCAGTTCGTTTTCTTCTTGAGACAAGACTGATGAAGAAAAGACCAAAAGGAGCCATGAACAATAAGCATTTTTATCACAGAGCAGAGAGACACACCCCAAGGTCCTCACTCTTTCAGAGGCCAAGATGGGATGAAATTAAATCCACGTGGCAAGCTACAAGGTAAGCTCCCCCCTCCCACCATTTAACTTTCATGCTGCCCCTCCATTTACAAAAGGAGAGATCAAATTCACTTGAGCACATCTGTCAGTGCGTTTGGTGCCCTGTAATCAGAACCAGAAAATGACCTCTGCACTGAAAAGCAAGTCAATGATGTGCTGCTTCAAGCTGAAATAAAAAAGTAGTATAACTGTGGGAATCTTTTGTGCTGCCTATGACATAGAGGCAGTCTCCTCTGCTTATTCTCTCTCTCTCACTTTTTGATCTCTGTTTTCTCAGTTACATTACATGACAATAAAGCAATTCCAATACCTTATTCATGAGGTGGGTTTTTGGCTGGAAGTGGGAGTGGGGATTAAGGGTGGGGGGTAATCAGCTTGATGTCTTCGTGGGTCTTTTTTTTTTTTTTTTTAACATAGGCATCACACCCAGCATGGAGCCCAACATGGAGCTTGAGCTCTGACCCTGAGATCAAGACCTCAGCTGAGATCAAGAGTTGGATACTTAACTGACCAAGCCTCCCAGGTACCCCATGGCTTTATGGGTTTTTTTTATTTTTTATTTATTTATTTATTTATTTATTTTTATTCGTTTATTTATTTACAGCATAACAGTGTTCATTGTTTTGGCATCACACCCAGTGCTCCATGCAGTACGTACCCTCCCTATTACCCACCACCTGGTTCCTCAACCTCCCCCGCCCCGCCCCTTCAAAACCCTCTGGTTGTTTTTCAGAGTCCATAGTCTCTCATGGTTCATCTCCCCTTCCAGTTTCCCTCAACTCCCTCTCCTCTCCATCTCCCCATGTCCTCCATGTTATTTGTTATGCTCCACTATGGGGTTTTTTTAAATGCAGAGCTGGAACAGTGAATTGGTCATGCCTAATCTTGGCCTTATTTTTAAAGACAACCTGAGACAGCACTGCTGGTGAGCTAATGCCTGGTAGGTACATGTTTTCTGCAGAGTCCTTTGGCCATAAACTTAAAACGTTACAGAAGTCTATGTATCTTCTGACAGTGCACTTCTACTGTTAGGAGTATATTCCAAGAAATTAGTAAAATGGACACAAAGCTGCATGTGGAAAGATAATCATAGCATCAATATTTATAATAGCAAAACACTCTCTCTACACTTGGGGCTGATTTATAAAAATGTGTGTCTCCAAACAATGGAACAGTGGGCTGTTCCACGGCCACTGGTCCCCAATCCACATTTACCAACAGCTGAGCAAAGAGTGACACTGAGCTTCCTAAATGCTTTCTTTTCCAAGTACAGCATTTCTAGGGACTTACTCTGAACACTATTCTTATTTCACATTTCTGTATTTATGCATTTATGTATCATGTGTCTCTAAAAATGCTTTTTAAATGCTACTAGGATTCTTGTCCCTTTTCATAAACAATCCAGAATTCCTTCAGAAAGCATCCCATTCCTGACATAACCTCTCCACTGAGAGCATTAGCCAGGAACCACAAATCCAAAGGTGAAAGTTATAATTGCTACTGCTTCCTTATTAATTTGTGACTGTAGTTCACACTAAACTTTCCAGAGGATGAGCCTTTGGAATTCATTCACCCTGAGAAATAAATGACTGCCCTCCTTTCTCTCTGTCCCTCAAGAATCAAGTTCACTAGTCAAAGCTCCAAGGCTGTGAAGTAGTTGATCCCTGTTTCTCTGGGACAGTAGCGCCCTCTCGGCATCTAATATTAGTGTTTGTGGTTGGGCCTGTGTCTGTCTATCCCATGAGACTCTAACTTTCTCAGGACAGGGACCTCATCCAACTATGGGTTCCCCAAGCTGACCATAAAATCTTTTTCAGGGTACTGTAAAGTGCTTGTAAAATTAAATTAACTATAATTTTTGCCTTATTATCCTCATATACTTTATTTTTCCCCACCACCTCCTATCCCACTTTATTTTACTTTAAATGCTTATTTGATATGTATGCCATGATTCTATGTGGATTTAAAAAAAAACTCCTATAAGAAGTTTTGTTGTTTTTTAATACCTTCTGTAACTTCTATTAACTAATATGGGAATCACTCAATTCCACAATGAGTATGTCCCTACAGAGAACAATTTCACATTTTTGTTCATAATAGCATGAGGCTACCATCACCTTTTTAAACTTGAAGTCTCAAGTCACATACAAGTGAACACATTTAGCTTAAGACTAGGAAGAAACCAATTCATGATTATAGAGTTGGTGAAAGGTACTCTTCTCTTAATAAGCCTAAGTAGGTTGAAGCATTTGAAAAATTATTTTTTGTTATTTTATGCACTTAAGGATTAAACTTGGGGTGGGAAACAGGTTTCCTTTTAACAGCTGGACTCTAGTTAATTGGCAGTGTTGCTCAGAGGGAGGTGGAATCCAGCTTGGGTTATTAAGTGATGACTGTCACTTTCCAAGAAGGGAGGTTCATTCCTTAATGTTAACTTGAAAATTCAAATACTGAAATTAATTTATAGAAGTTTAAATTCAGGGGCAGCACACATATCAGATGATTTGCCATTTCCACTTAAAAGGTCTAACTTAACTGGGACTTAAGAATTCAGACAGACACCCAAAAAAAACCCTATTCGTTTTTAGCTGCTGATTCGATTTTCAGATATATCCTAGAAAGGGAACCAAAGAACTATAAAACCAATTAGCTTGGCAGCATTAATTCACTCAGCACAGATTTATGGATGATCTAATATATACTAGGCACTATTCTTTTTTTTTTTTTTTAAGATTTTATTTATTTATTTGACAGACAGAGATCACAGGTAGGCGGAGAGGCAGGCAGAGAGAGGGGAGGAAGCAGGCTCCCTGTGGAGCAGAGAGCCCAATGCGGGGCTTGATCCCAGAACCCTGGGATCATGATCCAAGCCGAAAGCAGAGGCTTTAACCCACTGAGCCACCCAGGCGCCCCTAGGCACTATCCTTGCCACTGGGAATATAGAGATGGACAAGACACACAAAGTCCCTGCTTTTATGGAGCTTTTGTTTGTGCAACAGAAGACAGAAAAAAAATCCATAATCAAAAACACAAAACACAAAAAGAAAAATACCAGATAGAGTAATAAGAGAAGGGGAGTAAGGGAAGCTGCTGAGTGGGCTGAGTGGTCAGGAAAAGCCGCTCTGAGCAAGTGACCATTAAGCTGGTCTCTGAATGGCAAGAAGGGGCCACTTATGAGATGATTAGGCCAGTGACATTCCAGACAGAGGAAACAATGTGTGCAAAAGGCCTCAGGTGACATGGTAGGTAAGGGCAAAAGTGGCTGGACACATGAGCTGGGCCAGATCATGTAGGAATTTATAGACTATGGTATGAAAGTCTGGATCTCACCTTGAGTTCTACTGGAAGGTTTACAGCAGAGAAGGAACATGATCCAATGTACATTTTTTAAAAAGATCTTCTTTACTTATTTGGCAGAGAGAGAGACAGAGATCACAAGTAGGCAGAGAGGCAGGAAGAGAGAGAGTGGGAAGCAGGCTCTCTGCTGAGCAGAAAGCCTAATGCGGGGCTCGATCCCAGGATCCTGAGATCATGACCTGAGCCAAAGGCAGAGGCTTAACCCACTGAGCCACGCAGGTGCCCCCCCAATGTACATTTTTAAAGCTGCTTATTCTGCAATAATTTTAAGCTTACAGAAAAACTGTAAATAGAATACAGAGACAGAGTTCCTGTATACCCTTCTTCAGCTTCCCCTAACATTAGCATCTTACATAACCATGGTCCAATTATCAAAACTAGGAGATTAACATTGGTATAGTACTCTTAAACATAACCTTATTTGAATTTTATCAGTTTTCTCACTAATGCCGCTTTTCTTCTAAGATCGAATCCAGGATCTGATGTTAAGTTGTCAAAATTCCTTGTCTCCTTCGATCTGTGACAGTTTCTCAATCTATCTTGACTTTCATGACCTTCATACCTTTTAAGAGTACTGGTTGGGTATTGTGCAGAATGTCCCTCAATTGGGGTTTTTCTTATTTCTTACAATTAGACTACGGTTACATATTTTGGGGAAGGGAACCACAGAGGTGAAGTGGCCTCTTATTGCATGATATCAGGACCACATGATACCAACACACATTATCACTAGTGATGTCAGTCTCGATCACTTGATTGAGGTCTGTCTACTGAGTTACTCCATGGTAAAACTATGATTTCTTCCTTTTGTAATTATTAAAAATCTTGGAGAGAAATGCATGACGCTATGCCAATACCCAGTTTCTCCTTAAACTTTTGCTCACTGGCCGTGTCATCTTCCCGTGAACCTTGCGTGCCACAGATCTCACTGTGGTATTTGCCTAATGGAGATTTTATGATTTCCTCATTCTTTCGATATTTATTAACCAGAATTATTTTATAAGAAAGAGTTTCTTCTCTCCTGTTTGTCTATTTCCACACTGACTTAATGGATGCTTACTTTACTTTATGGGTTATAATCTGATACTATTGTTATTTATTTTGTTGCTTAACTTGTCCTAGTTTAGATCATTGGGAGCTCTTTGTGGTGTAGACAGTGGGCTGGGGGTGGCAGGGAGATCATTTAGGAAGCTGATACAGCAAATCAAGTAGAAGAGTGATGGTAGTGACAGTAGACATGGAGAGAGAATGGAGGCTCTGAGAGCTATTTAGGAGACAAAATGGACCAGCATTTAAGACTGACTAGATGTGCGACAGAGAAATGGTGGGGGATATGTGTCATGTGTCTTAATTTCCTCAGAACTCAAGACTGTAGTGTTACAGCCCTGGAGAAGTCTTAGCTCCAACACTCAGTAATCAGTAACATAGAAAGCTTACGAAATTCTGCCCTCAAGCCCTAGGGCTTTGTACTTCCCCCACAATAGTCTTAACAAAGACTAATGAAGGAAGATTACCAATTATTACTTTGTGATTATTGGAAAGAGGTCTAACAGCAGTCAGAAACAGGAAAACTTATGTTCTAGTCTCAGAAATACAGAAATTATACTATTAAATCATCTATAAAAGGAAATTTTAAAACATAGTAACACACAATTTGGTATCTCAGTAAATTTAGTAAATTTAGGCAAAATCTTGTTCCCCAATAACCCAATCTTCAACTTAAAAAAAGCTCATGAAGAAGAGCTGCCAACAAAATACAGTTAATAAATTACCTGTATGTGCTTTCTCTCTCCATTTTAAGAGGAACAAAACTGGATATGAAAGCCAGGGCAATCAAATAAAAACAACCCAAAATTTTAGAAAATCCACACATTAAACTGAGAAGACTTCTCTATAATTAGGAAAATAAATTGCATGTACTTACCCACAGGAAGCCCAATATAAAGTTCTTGTTACAGTAACTTGCATTTAATGATAACAGCCCATGTAAAGGATTTCTGATAAAATTATTAGAGATCCTCTTTCCCACCAATTAAAGAGAAAAGATAGGCACTCTTAAATAGTAATTTCCTTATCTTACTTCCTAAACATATAAAATGATACATTAAGGCAAAATATCCTGTTTCTTACTGTTTATTTGATCAATATTCATACTTAGGGCATACTTACAACATATTCTCTTTTGATAGAGTACGATTGCTTTAGACAAGTCCAAACAGGTTCTCTGAATTGAGTGAAATAGCTATAATAAAAATACAAACAAAATGCTAAGTTAAAACAGCAGTGAAATAAAAATTATTATCTGAACATAACCACAGTGTTTGATTTGCCCAATAACAATAAGATCATGAGCCCAAGTATGCTTGGTATTATATGGTGTACGGTGCAGGAACTGTGACCAAAGTCTTTAAATACGTTCCTATTAATCCATATATACTGGAATTGATCATTTCTCTGATGTAAATTAAGATCTGCAGAACACTTACTTCTTCCAGATTATTGAAATAATAGCTGAAAAACAGAAATCCTGAATGAAGGGCCCAATTAGAAGACTTGGTAAACCAGAAACCCAATATTCATTCATAATTTATTTCTTTTACCATTTTGCTGTCTTTTTTAAACATGTAGGATCCCTCAATTAAGAATCATGTTTAAAACATGACATTTGCTACTTTGTGATCCTAATGCATTTTATGGCATGCTTAAACAATTCTATAGGGATTGTTATCCCTATAGAACTGGGTGGCTCAGTTATTAAGTGTCTGCCTTTGGCTCAGGTCATGATGCTGGGGTCCTGGGATCGAGTCCCACATCGTGTTCCATGCTCAGCGGGGAGCCTGTTTCTCCCTCTCTCACCCCCATGCTTGTGTTCCCTCCCTCTCTGTATCTGTCAAATAAATATAAAATCTTAATTTTTTTTTTAATTTTAAAACAACTCTATAAAGAGCAAACAAAAATCAATCAGTTGAGTGTTCCATTTAGAAGACATCTGGTAAAATGAAGTTTAGCTAGCAGCCCTAATCACTCCTTATTTTCTCAATGATTTCTTAAGAAACACAGAGAAGACACCTAATATAATGCCAAGACTATAACAGAAGAAAGTAAGGGAAAAGCAGGTGGGCTAGACTGAGGAGAATTAAACTAGATTTTAACTAACGGTGGTCCTGGTCTTTGCTTCAAAACCCAGACAAGCTCAGGAGAAGATCAAACACCTACTTCACACTTTCTCCGCCTTCTGTCCACGAGCCTAGAGACCACAGCTGGTATCAGTTAGAAAACCTGGCAGACATTCTGCCTCTGAAGAGCCACCTAATGAGGCAGAGTAAGGCTTTCCTTCCTCTCCCTCTCTCTCTTTTAGCTTATGGCAACCATGGTGATGTAATAGTTGTGCCTTGGTATTATGAAGCACTTCTCTATTTGAGTTAAAACAGATGATCTGCTTCATAATAAATATGATCAATTATCTAAAAAATATATGCACACATATATACTTAAAATATTAAAAACCATCCCCAGAAATGCTTAATACGATAAAACTTGGTCAGTAAAAATATAAATTTTGCTAAATCTCATTTCTTTACTCTGTATCCCCTACAGAAACAAACAAATAAAAAACCTTTACCATAAAACAAAACAGAAAATCAGCAGTTTGAATATCTTCCTTAGCAAAATGTTTATATCAGGATTCTGGCTCAACAAACCACCAACACATAGTAATTCCTGAAGACAGGAGCGAGGGAGTTCAACAATTATGTTCAGGAGTTGTTCTATTGGGCACCTGGGTGGCTCAGTTGGTTAAGCAACCACCTTTGGCTCAGGTCATGATCCTGGAGTCCCAGGATCAAGTATCCCATTGGGCTCCCTGCTCAGCGGGGAATCTGCTTCTTCTTCTAACCTTCCCTCCCTCATGCTCTCTCTCTCTCTCTCTCAAATAAATAAAGAAAATCTTTTTTTTTTTTTTTTTTTTTAAAGAGCTGTTCTGTTGTCACTGTTCTTTTTTAAAAACCGAGGGGTAAATGAAAGGCAATAACATGCACACCTCTGGAATGTTCTGTTCTGCAGGTTTGTAACTGCATACACTCTAGCAACTACACCCAAACTAAGAAACCACAGACCAGCGACTCCCAAAAGACCCCTCCTAAAAGACGTGCCTGTCATCACTGGTTAGCTTTGTCTCTTCTTGCCCTTAAGAGCTGTTTTTGAGAAAATGATTTTATTAACAAGTTTTGACATAGAGTTAAATCAGTGCAATGTTTCTATATTAACTTCCCAACAGATTATAGTAGAATCTGACCATCATAACTTGGCACAGAAACTTGCCCTGTGCTAGCAAAACAAAAGCTCGTTTTGCTAGCCTTTTGTGGGTGACTTAGGGTAAGAACACATCAAAATGGTTTGCATGTCACTTACATTTGTCCTCTGTATAAACATCAACACGAGTTTAAACATTTCTGTGACAGAAACCTCATTCATGTAACATACTGAGTTACAGCTAAGTGCTTTAGATGTTATGTGCCTAGGACAGTGGCTACTTTGATTAAAGTACAGTTGGCTCAGTAAAAATGCTGCAAGAGCCCAAGTATAAGTAAAAATTACTGTATTGTGTGTAATGAAGTAATAATTATGTGTTAAATTCCTTTCTGAATAATGCCTATATTTGCTACGCTGTTAAAAAGGAAAAAAATAAAGGTATGAGACATGAAAAGCATATGCACCATATAATCATTTCAACTATATGAAGAACACTAAAATCAGAACAGATGCCTCCTGGTGCCACGCTTCTCCCATGTAGCCATCTCCATTAGGACATCCCTATGAAGCCTAGCTTTAATGTGAACAATTCCATTGACAGGGGAAAGCGTTGGGAATGAATATTAACTGCACTAATTTGTACACTGATTCAGTTACTATTTACTGAATGGGCACTGTACTGTGTATCTGGTTGAGGGTACCATGGTGAGTAAGGCTGATATGGATCTCTCAGTGGAAGGGGAGCAGATAAACACATAAACATGTGAGATAATTCCATGAGAGATACATACTATGAATAGGGGCCCTGGGTCTTGTTCTCCCCTCGGATGCAGAGACTGAATTATCCTTCATCCAAATGACAGACCTTTCTATGCCGTCAACAGCTAATATAGCTCCCCTTAAACCTCTCTGTTCCAGTGTAACCATGGTTTCTACCATCCTGGCCACCCTTCTCAGAAAAGTTTTTTGAAACCCTGAGCTTTTTAATCACATAAAATATTTAAGTTCATTAATCGTAGCTGATGTTAAGCTTAGAGATCACTTTGAATTCTTATCAGGTCATGTAACACAGTATTTCTCGTGGAAGCGATGAGTATGCTTTTTAAAGTTTAATCTAAATTGTTGGCAGAATGTCCTGCAAGACAAGGGATTAGTGGGCCTTTTACCAGTTATGCTAGTATTTGGGAATCAACCAGACAGGAATTCAGCTTTCTGTATTATTAACCAGTCTAACTAAATATCTGCTTAACTAATTATTTCTAGAATTTTCCAGGGTTCAATACCAAGGTTATTAGACTCTACTTTCCAGGATCTTGTGCTATCATCCTTTCCTCTTTTTTTAACGTAAGCATTTGCTTGACCCTAGTGTTGCATTAATCTTTGGTTGCATTAATTTTTTTCAACAAACAACAAACATTTATTGAGAGTTTACCACATGCAATGCATTAAAGTGCTTAAAAAACAAATTAACTCAGGCATGCTGGTGGTTACACAAGAATTTGCAGGTTTTTTAAAAAAACATGCTGGGATTGAATTTAACTCATCTTAGATTTTCTCCTCAAGAACCAGTTGTCTGCTGCATGTTTTCAAATATAAAGCACACCTACACTTGTCCAGGTTTGCGCACTCTAGGACTGTGACCCTAGTGAGGGGGCTGCGCTGAGACTGACAGCACGAACAGCTCACCTCCAGCTTGGCATCCAGGTCCGCATCGGAGGCAACGACATGCTCATCTTCCTTCTTCCCTGTGGCTTTAATAAAGGCCTGCTTCGTTTCCCAATACTTCTGCTGCATCTTATTTACTACTGACTTATCTTGAGTATATCGATCCGGTAAGTCCCAAGGATAACTGCTAAAAAACACATTTGAAGAGGTATTTTATTCATGACTTTCATAAAGACAAAGCTATTTTAGTGTGAACAAAGCTATCTCAACATTGTATCACACAACATTCATAAACAAAGATATTCTTCTGTGTTATTATTACACCAAAAAGTTAACCAATGCTAACGTACTCTGAAACCTTAAAAGTTAGTGAGGAAACCAAGCAGCTTTCGCAGGAAATGAAGAAACTAAACCTTGAAGAGTTCATCAGTTTGGACATACTCCCTTTCCAAATAGAGAAAGTGAGGCCCAACCAGGCAGGGTGTTTGGCTCATGCAGCCTGTGAGGAGGTGATAAAGCCAGACACTAGCATTCCCTCCACTCCAGCATTATGGCCAACAGTGAAGTGACAACAGAAAAGTAGAGGTAAGGGGGTAAAAGAAAGTACTTTGAAATCTGTCCTAGAGGTACCTAAAACAGTCAAACTCAGAATCAGAGAGTGGAAGATTGGTTACCAGAGGCTGGATGGGGTGAGAGGAAAATGGGAAACTCCTAATGAAGGGTGTCTAAGGTTTCAGTGATGCACAATGAGTAAATTCTAGAGACCTGCTGGAGGACACTGCACCTGCAGTTAATACTGCAGTAGACACTTACAGAGCAGAGCTCATGTTAAATAGTCTTACCATAGTCAAAAGAAATTAAAAAAAATTTTTTTTGAGAAATGGTACTGATTTCTGATATTAAGACCTTAAATTCTTAGGGGCGCCTGGGTGGCTCAGTGGGTTAAAGCCTCTGCCTTCAGCTCGGGTCATGATCCCAGGGTCCTGGGATCGAGCCCCGCATCGGGCTCTCTACTCCGCGGGGAGACTGCTTCCTCCTCTCTCTCTGCCTGCCTCTCTGCCTAGTTGTGATTTCTCTCTGTCAAATTAATAAAATATTAAAAAAAAAAGACCTTAAATTCTTAAACCTAAGTGTTTAAAATACAGATAGGAAGAAGCCATTCTTCAGGAAGACATACTACAGATCAAATTAAAAATTTGATTAATTAAAAATTAAAAAGTATGTAAGGAAGACGGGGCACCTGGGTGGCTCAGTTGATTAAACATCTGCCTTCAGCTCAGGTCATGATCCTGGGGTCCTGAGGTGGAACCCCGTATTGGGCTCCCTGCTCAGCAGGGAGCCTGCTACTCCCTTTTTTTCTCCCTCTGCCTCTGCATATGCTCTCTATCAAATAAATAAATAATCGCTTAAAAAAAGTATGTAAGAAAGAAATTAGAAAAAAATTGAGAATGCAATAGAATTCTGTAAAAGACCAGAACATCTCGGATATTGACAGAAATGTCGCCATTAGTGCTACCTGCCCCTCTCATATAGTTTACACCCTCCTCTGGTCTAGAGTTCCTGTCTTTTTCTTTCTTTTTTTTTAAGATTTTATTTATTTATTTGAGATAAAGAGGGAGAGAGAGAACATGAGCAGGGGGAGGGGCAGAGGAAGAAGCAGACTCCTGGCTGAGCAGGGAGCCTAACGTGGGTCTTGATCCCAGGACCCTGAGGTCATGACCAGAGCCGAAGGCAGACGCTTAACCTACAAAGCCACCCAAGTGTCCCTAAAGTTCCTGTTTCATTTATCTACACAGGACCCCTGGTTTCTCTTCACTGCAGACATGTACCTTCTTCCACTCCACACTATCACCACTCAAAATGTGCCAGATCTGAGTCTAAAACACAAACTGCTTTATACCACTATGTAAAAATGCCTCTACCTTGAAACTTGATGATTTACACTCTCCTCCCAGACAACATTTACAATTTTCAACCTACACATTAATTCTTAAAAAGTCAGAAGGAGTTGCAAATAACTTCTTTATAAAGGTTATCATTACAGAAGTAAGATTCAGGGGACTTTCATAGTTTCTGCATTTTAAAAAAAAACTTTTATGTGTATTAACTTGTCAAATCACTGTGTTATACATCTGGAACCAATGTAACATTGTGTATCTGCTATCCTTTAACTACAGAAGTTTTACTATGCGCTCACCTCAGAGAAAATAAGTGGAAAAAACATGTAACTTTTATGTAAAAGAGAGAATCTCTCTACATAATATGTGCATGAAAAGACTGGAAGGATATACCCTCCAAAACTGGTTATTTCAAGGAAACAGAATTTTTAGAAGTGGGGAATAGGGTGGGCTTCTTTGTATTGTATCTTTTATTTACTGATTTTTGGTGAGAGGTCATGGATGAAAAAAAATTCCATTTTGAAAAAAACAAAAAAAAGCAACAAAAAGCAAAGGGACTTCAGAGACCTGGTGGACACCCCTCACCTTTGTCATTTAATAGATGAGGTATCTTAGGTTTCAAAAGCTTACGAATTCTGCCGGAAGTCTCACAGGATTAAAATCCAGCCCTCTTAATCCCAGTCCAGCGTTCATTTCAATGTTCTCTACAGCCCTTGCATTTCAGCAGCAAGCAATGAAGTGGCACAGTAAGTAAGAGAATGACTTTGGGGAAGGGACCATTTCTTGGGGCACTCCCGTTTCTCTTAAGTGGGTGACTGCCTACTTCCCTGGCCTACTGCCAGGATATGACAGCCATTTAGAGGGTCACAGGATGGAGGCACCCCTTTGTCTTAATGAGGCAAGATGGAATAATTATGAAAAGAGTATGACAACTGTGAGTTAGAGGGCCGTCAAATGGGGATACTCAGGGAAACTAAATCCCTCAGCCATTTACTAATTATCTTTTAAAATTCATTACGTTTTAAGACATGCAAAAATTCTCTTAAATATTACAGAGGTCTTGGGTCTGATTACTTCTTTGCTGAGAGGACAGATTAAAAGTATATTCCTTATTATAATTAACCGTACACTTGAAACATGAAAATATACATCACATTTTTTCATGCTATGGATTAGAGATAAAGCATGACAAAGATCTGATTGCCTGGTGGGTCATGGGTTCAAAAGCGTTCAAAAACACTACGTGAGGCAGATCCGGAACCTATAAGTTTAACATGCCACTGACATGTGCTACAGGCATGTAAGTGACAGTGCTGAACATTGCCATGATCACCACACTTCACTTAGCAGCAGCACCTTCCAACTATGGTTGCCTCCCTAGTGTTCAGTTAAAGTCACATTAATGAGTCTGAGTCTGTGTTCACTCACTATTTTAAAGCTGCTGTACATCTAGTTCCCTGATAACACTAATAAGTTGTAAATAAAATAGTGCTAAAAAATATCGGCTTATTAGATTTGAAAAACTGGTAGTAAGAAAATCCATTGGATTCTCAGGAGAAAAGCTATATATAAATTAATTTGAGAATATATATTATAAAAGAACTTATATTTGGTTATTTGGTTTCCATATTTCATTTAGAAGGGATGTTGAACTTGACTAAACCCCATATTGGATAGGGGTTAACAGATTATTTACTTCTGATGTGACTCTTGATTTTTCTAGTCAACAAGTATTTATTGAGCAATATTATGTGCTTTCCTCTCCCACTAGCCTCTCCCACTTTAGAAAAGACAACACATTACTTACCATTTGTGTCCTGACATGTTTTCTTCTTCTTCTTTTTCTACTGTTGATGATTTGGGGAGAAGGGGCAGGGAAAAAGCATGAGAGGGTAAGTTATATTATGACCTGAAATAAAACAAATATGTTTAACAGTTAACACACTATATTATATGTTAATTTGACATATAAAATGTTTCAATCTGAGCCATTTCTAGTTGTGTTTTAGGAGCCAAACACTATTACACAGTATCACTGTACCCTGGTGTCGAGAATAATTTAACACTGGAAGAAATATCCAAATGAGGTGTAAGAAGTAAACAGGTAGAATGAATGAGAATAATAGATTGCAGAAGACTACATAAAATATGAGATCACAAAATGCAAACTACTACTATATATTGCTAAAGCATTCAAATATCACATAGTAAAGGTATAAAAATTGCCTAGGAATTTACTACTGCAGAAAGGGATGGGGGATATGATTCGAGAGTGGTACACAGGGGCTTCAACTGGACTCATAATGTTCTCTTTGTTAAGCTTGGTGGTGAGTAGACTGCATCTGTCTGCCTCTTTACAGATTCGAAATATTTTATAAATGTGCTCACTCTGGCAACATATATACTAAAATTGGAACAATGCAGAGAAGATTAGCACAAGAAAGTCCAAACCAGGAAATCCCACCCATCCAACTGTCCACCCAAGGGAAATGGAAGAAATACAAAGGACCACGTGTTAACTGTAGAGTTGGCGGGGGTGGAGGGGGGCAGCTGTGGGGGTACAGACTTGCTGGTGCTTCTTATCTGTTTTGGGTTCCAGGAAGGGGAACAAAATGGGTTCTTGGTGATTAAGACTGCATCCTGTGTTTGGCCTTTGGCCATGCTGCTGCCTGACTGCATGTTCCCTCCCAGGGACTGACCCTCAGCCCACGCTGCCCTTGGTAAGTGGGCTCTGGCACAGAATAGTGTACTTGCTGAGGTTCCTTATCAGTGACCAGGAAGGAAACTGGGAATTACCACAACGCGTTCAGTATATAAGGGTACTGGCCTAACAATAGGTAATTCCTTGTCCTAATCCCTTCCTGACACCCAGGAAAATTGCTTTCAATTTTTTATTTTTAACTTTTTTTTTTTTTGAAATAAAGTCCTTAGCCAGAAAAGAAAACAAAATAAGTATTTCACAACAATATTTCTAAAAAATGAGCCAGTGAGCCAGCACACTGAAATCAAAACATACACACAATACGAAAGGCTAAAACAAGATATTAGGAAGGGTTAAAAGGAGGAAAATGTGATTATTTCTGTTTTTTACCAGCCTAGCATTGTATTTTCACCTCCTCAGTAAACATGGGAGTAACTCTGTGCCATTGTCTTTCACTCCCTTTGCCCTACTCAGGAAAGCTAGTCAGCATTACTGGTAGAGCAAACCAACCCAAACATACTTGCCTACCAGTTTTTGTAGAGACTGGAGAGCTTGCTGCCTAAAGGAAAGGCCTCTGGCCAGACACAGAATGCTGGTTGCCAGAGTGAAAGCTCAGCACACAGAGTGAATGCTTCTGCCTATTCCACAAAATCAATCCAGTTGTTCTTCCTCTACCCCAGAAAGGGTCCTGGCAATCAGTACCCCTCAAATGACCAAAGATTTCTTAGAGTTTTATTTTTGCCATTTTTAAAATGTTAGAAAGCTTTTGGGGCGCCTCGGTGGCTCAGTGGGTTAAAGCCTCTGCCTTTGGCTCAGGTCATGATCCCATGATCCCAGGGTCCTGGGGTCGAGCCCCGCATCGGGTTCTCTGCTCAGCAGGGAGCCTGCTTCCTCCTCTCTCTCTCTGCCTGCCTCTCTGCCTACTTGAAATCTGTCAAATAAATAAATAAAATCTTTAAAAAAATGTTAAAAAGCTTTTTAAAAAATGCTTTAAGGGAACTAAATGAAAGAGCTAAAACTCTAGGTCTCAGATGTGGGGACAGGAGGGAGGAAGGAAGATATTTTCCCGGGGTGTCCGCATGCCTCTGAAATGAGGACAGCCAGTCATCAGCATCTCTTTGCCTCCCAGAGAGCTTCCACGTTTGCAGACAAGTTGCCTTGGGAATGACATTCTTGATGAGTAAGCTGTGCCCTCTACTCCGTACATCATAGAGAGACCGCCAGCTTCTAGTTTTCTCAACACCCACACAGCTTCCCTGCAAGCACACACTTTACTTAGCTCAAAGCTTCTAACAAAATTTTGTAGGAAAAATATTGTTCAAGGAAACAAATTATATTCTTTCCTTGAGTCCAAATTCACCATGATCTATTAGTATAGTTGATACTTTCTGAATAATTTCTAGTTGTGGTAAAAACCACATAAATATATCCTTTAATAATGAGTAAGTGTACCTTACGGAATTGTTAACTATATGCACATTGTCATATAACAGATCTCCAGAACTTTTTCAGCTTGCACGGATGAAACTCTGTATCCATCGAATAACTCATTTCCTCTACCCCCTAACCTCTGGCAACCATCATTCTTCTGGTTTCTGTGAGTTTGACTATTTTGGATACTTCATAAGTGAAATTATGCAGCATTTATCTTTATTATGATTGGTTTATTTTACTTAGCATAATGTTGTCAAAGTTCTATAACCTATGATAGGTTTTCCTTCTTTTTAAAGGTAGGATAATATTCTATTTTATATATAAAGCATATTTTCTTTATCCAGCCACTGATAGACATTTAGCTTGCTTCCACAACATGGTTATGAATAATGTTGCAATGAACATGGGTGTACAAATATCTCTTGAGATCCAGGGTTTTTTTATTACGTATATACCTAGAAGTAAGATCACTGGATCATAGGGTAGTTCTAGTTTTGATTTTTTGAGGAACCTCCATATTTTTTTCCACAGTAACTGCACCATTTTAAAATCCCACTAACAGAGTTCCAAGGGTTTCATTTTTTCCACATTCTCCCCAGCACTTGTTATTTTTCTTCTATTTCTTCCTGTTCTTGTTCTTTTTTTTTTTTTTTTTTTGAAAGTATCCATCCTAACTCACAGTGTCAAAATCGCTCCTTAAAAAAAAATCATTATGGGACGCCTGGGTGGCTCAGGCTCAGTGGGTTAAGCCTCTGCCTTCGGCTTGGGTCATGATCTCAGGGTCCTGGGATCGAGCCCCACATTGGGCTCTCTGCTCAGCAGGGAGCCTGCTTCCCCCTCTCTCTGCCTGCCTCTCTGCTTGCTTGTGATCTCTGTCAAATAAATAAAACCTTAAAAAAAATCATTAAAATTCTCATTTATTCACTCACTTCAGTTCATCGGTTTGGTTGCACTGGGCATGCACTGAGCATCTAGTTAATATACCAGGTGCTGTCTAGCCTCAAGTAACTTATAGTCTAAATCAGCTCTGTCCAACAGAAATACACTATGAGCTACCTATGTAATTTAAAATTATTAAATGGCAATGTTATACAGTGAAAAGAAATACTAAAAAATTGTAAAATATTTTATTTAACCCAATATCTAAAATGTTATTTCAACATATAATAAAAAAAATTAGTAATGTTTTATTTTGCATTCATGTTTTTGCACTAAGTCTAAAATCTGGTGTATATTTTATGCTTACAGAACATCTCAATTGAGATTAGCCACATTAAGTGCTCAATGGCCACGTGTGGTTAGTGGCTAGAGTATTGGACAATGCAGGTTAAGCAGGAATATAAACCTAATTTTTGGATCTAAGAGACTGTTGATACTTGCAATGGACATATAAAAAAGATCTTTGTGACTCCTCAAATTTGTCAAATCTGTTGTTAGAAAAGTCACTTCCCCTATAAAATACAATAAAATCTATAATTAGCTAATACTTCAATTCATTGATCAGCAAAGAAGGCTATTGTCTCCACTTCTGCCACAACACACTTAGGAAATAAGCCCCACATGAATGCTATCATGTCTCGAGCGTTTTAATAGCACAGAGAAGACTTCCTAAAGTTCTGTTAGTGGCCACATTACTTTGGGAGATAAGCAAAGAAGAGCAAGCCTCAAGCTGCTTATGGACTTGCCATGGCATGAGTGCCATGAAAGAAAAAAAAATACAGTTAAATTCAGCACAATGTGGGGCGCCTGGGTGGCTCAGTGGGCTAAGCCTCTGCCTTTGGCTCAGGTCATGATTTCAGGGTCCTGGGATCGAGTCCCGCATCGGGCTCTCTGCTCAGCATGAAGCCTGCTTCCCTCTCTCTCTCTGCCTGCCTCTCAGCCTACTTGTGATCTCTGTCAAATAAATAAATAAAATCTTAAAAAAATATTCAGCACAACGTGACCCCATGAATATCTGTGTTTCACTCAATTCTGTCTCTCCAAGGAAGACAAAGCAGATGAGCCAATAAGAATTAAGATCTTCTCAAAGAAGTAGGGTCCCAAGAGTTAACAGATCAATAGAAAGCAAGTCTGGAGTGCCTGGCTAGCTCAATTGGTAGAGCATGTGACTCTTGATCTTGGGGTCATGAGTCCAAGCCCCACGTTGGGTGCAGAACTTATTTTAAAACACACACACACACACACACACACTCCTAATTTTGCTGTAACAAAACTGAGGGTAAGGGGATTAGTAAGTAAGTAAGTTAGTAAGAAGTGGTTAGTAAGAAGTGGCCTCTGTGTCTAAAACAAGTACTAGAGGGGAAAGATGTCTGCTCAGAGGTGGAAATGCTGCTGAAGCTAGCACCTTCTGAAGTGACACAAAGACTACCTATTCTTCCTAGACTTTGCCAGGCTGCACCTTGAAGGGGTCACAGTACACTGACCTTATCCACCAAGGCTAGGTATTAGGGAGCACATCTGTTCTCAGCCACACCCATGTGGCTGAGAGGCCATTGTCTTGGGAGGAGAACTGGAGGAATAGGGATGAGGGGTACTTCATTCAGCATTTGTACTGGGGTTCCGTGAAATAATTACGCTTATTTTTCTTCTTTGCTTTTCTTACAGCTTGCTATGCTGTATCTTCAATTTTATCCACCCCTGTGGACAGACTATGGCTTGTTTTTCATTTCCTATAGCCACTGAAAAAACCATTTAGAACACACTAGATGGTCAATATATAAGCCAAAAACTTTTTCTAAATACTCTGAGGTTCCCAAAATGCTAAAGCAAGTCTGATTTAAACAAAGTTTGATACTTTGCTGCAAAGAAGAAGAGTTGGTCTGTCCTCAGATGCCTTAAACCTTGATACTAGATTCTCCTCCTTGGAAATATGACATGGGGAAGTATTTTCATTCCACATACGCTGGCTTCAGCTGCACTGAACATTTGTTTTGGCCCAGAACCCTTTTCTATGAGCTTACGGAGTTAGCTGATGCTACCTCCAATTACGTATTAATTATGCAAAGAATTTAAAATTCTTGAGCCAACCCTTACTCAGAGTAAAGGTAAGATAGTTACATTTACTGTATCAGTACTCTCAATCCACAAAAATATTTCAATAAACTTTCTCTTGAATCACATTTTCCAAGTCTGTTGTGTATCTTGTGCAGTTTTAGATCTCAAATTCATTACCTTTCCAACTTTAGCAGATTTTTCTCTTCCATCAGTGAGCAGTTTCTCTATTAGATGGAGTACTACCTAAAACTGAGTCCAGAATCCCTTTTCCCTGTATCTGCACTGAACATATGGTGGATTCTCTTGAATTGCAGATCTGAGCCACTGCCAAATTTGTCATTTTTCTAACTTATTCAAAATTCCTATTTTCCAACTAAAAATTGTCACTATCTTAAAGCTCTTCAGCACTGCTCTGCATACCAGCATTTAGCTTTCTTTGCGAAGTGTGTCATTTCCCCCCCATAAGAAACACACTTTTCAAGTGATATGGGTGCAAAGTGGTACATTTGGATCATTCCAGAGTAAAATCACTCATTCCCAAACACCGGCTTGATAGCGCCACCCATCACTGAACAAATGCAAATCTGTTCACATCCCAACATTCCTGAAGCTGAGATGTGTCCTATAATTGATAACTTTATTAACTGTCTGGCAGTCGCTTTTGTTTCTTCACAGAACATAAAATGGTAAAAGGTCTCGTGAACAATGGTTTCTTACTTTTGATGACATAAAGAATCATTATTTAAAATTAAACCTCAGTGAAAATACATCACTACATGCTACAAACTTTTGGGGCTCTGAAGTCAGGGAATGGCAGGTGTTTTCTGTGATGTGGAATGAGTGCCATGACACAAGAAGGAGCCCAGGCTGGAGGAAAAGAGAGGGGAAGATACAGAGTTGCCTCTTTTGTGGCCTCTCGGGTGAGTTTCTAAGAATCAGTAGAGGCTGGCCAGCTGAAGGGTAAGAGTGGGGGCAGCGAAGGGGGGCTGTGAGCTGGCTGCTGGTAATTATTCCAGACAGATTGAAAGAATGAAACGTTCTTGCACAGTGGAACTACATGGAGTGTGCATGCCACCAACCATAAGCAGTTATACATTCCTAAAACTTAAAGAGGAGATGTGACTGAGGAGACGTAAGGACCAATCTCTGAAGCCACCTTCTGTCCCTTTCAGCATTTAGATATATTCTGTAGTCCCTAGAGGGTAGACACTTAATGCTGTTTATTTCACATTTGCTGAGCACCTTCTATGTCCTCTTTTTGTCAGAGAGTTTATCTTTGGTTGTCCACAGCAAATGTTGGAAGCCTGTGGCATATCTCCTGAATTTAGCTTCCAGTTACACAATCTGAAGTACATAATTTCCTGCCAATTCCATCTTACCATTTTTTCAGAGATTAACTTCATCTAGAAATATTACCAGGGTCCAATATCCTGTTTTGTCTTTGGGTTTATTTCTCTGGTGCAGTCTTAGAACTAGGGTAAGTCATAAAATTTAGGGCCTAGAGGGAGTTGAGAAACAATCGAATAAAGCCCCTTTCTTACGAAACATATAGCATTATCAGATCACTATGTTACACATCTGAAAATAATAACACTACAACAATTACACTTCAAAAAAATTGAAACAGATTATGAAAGAAATAAAAAATAAAATAAGTTAAATAACACAGGGACCTGTGATCCAGGGAGGTGACTAACGGGTCTGAGAGAACAAAGCCAAGTAGCTTCAGAGCCAGGGCATCAATGCAGGCTCCTGATGGCTTGCCTAGTGAACAGAAAAAATACAAATCTGTCAGAGGTTCTAGGTACTGAGTTAAAAAAATAACTTAATGTTTGTACATTTCTTTTGCTCCAAATCATTTTTCATCTTTTTTCCCCTATAGGTTTATCTTTGGTCACTTTCTCTTAAGTCAATAATGATTTTTATGAGTTCCCATGAAGAGAAGGAAGTGTGTTTTAGTATGAATGTTAAAATAGTTTTAGTAGAAATGGTGAAAAACAGTTCCTCCACATGTAATTAACTATGTGTGTGTGTGTCTGTGTATTAAAACTATATATATAATTTTTAAAAATATATATTTTTTAATTCTTCAAATTATATAGTTGAAAAATTCCTACAAATGGTGGGAAGTTGAAGTAGTCTTCCATCCTTTCAAAAGCTAAGTATTGGTTAAAGTAATATCATTTTGGGGCACCTGGCTGGCTCGGTCAGCAAATCATGCAACTCTTGATCTCAGGGTTGTGAGTCTGAGCCCCACACTCAGTGTAGATTATTTAATAAAAAAAATTTAAAAAGTAATGTGATTTTAACTAGCGTTTATGGGTGTTTCCCCTATCTCTCAGATATCAAATAGCTTTTCTATTTAGATTTTGAAAAAGTTTGGATTACTCAAGCATTCCATGTAACTTTATTTTTTATTTATTTTTTTAAATTATTTTTTAATATTTTATTTGACAGACAGAGATCACAAGTAGGCAGAAAGGCAGGCAGAGAGAGAGAGAGGGAGAGGAGGAAGCAGGCTCCCCGCGGAGCAGAGAGCCCAATGTGGGACTCGATCCCAGGACCCTGAGATCATGACCTGAGCCGAAGGCAGAGGCTTAACCACTGAGCCATCCAGGCACCCTCCATGTAACTTTATATGGATTTTATTTCTAGCTGAGTTTTGTTTCTCCTGCAAGCGACCAAATGATTTTTGACATTTCATAAATTTCACAAGTAAAACACAATCATATCCCTCAATTTTGTGAGTCAGCGTATCTTATAAGAGGAAAACAGAATTTTAACTTTACTCAAGTCAATTACAAGATGAGTTTTTGTTTAAACCCTAGATGCACAAATCATTGTTTAAAATTTGCATTTTCTGTTAATGAATTGGAGTCTTAAGAAATTTTTATATGATCATTTCATTTACATTTCAGAACAACCCAGGTATTACATATAGGCATTAGTTAAGGTTAATGCTTCCCTAAACCTATTAAAATCACATTCCTAAACTAAGTGTTTTTAATATCAATATAACTTATCTCCCAATACAAAATAAAAGCCAGCAAACCCATGATTATGTTACAGTCTTGTGCCTCCTCCATGTCACTTCTCCGTTTGGCCTTACTTTGTTTGCCTGTGAAACGGTAGACCAGGCTAGTTGACATTTAGGATGCCCTCGGTCACAAAAACTGTAAAGCCAATTTTTATTAATTTTAGAGACATTTATATCTAAGAGAAAGCTTTGACATAATGAACCCATCTTCCTTTTTAAAGATGAGGAATCTGGGGTTCTAAAAATGAACTACTTGTCCAAGAGCAGATTAAAGATCAGGTTCTCGACAAGGAAAGCTGGATTGAAACACTAATATTCAATTAGCAACCTGGTACTCCCCTGGGCCTCTCCTATCTCAAGAGGAAAATATTTCTCAAAGGAAAATATTCAACACAGCATTTCATATTCCAACAATGGGGAAAAAATGTCAAGATATTCTCTAAAAAGGTTATCATCCTCACCATTAATACTAGTTAAAAATATTACGTCCCCAGAAAAACAAACTAAAAACAAAATAAAGAGTAAAAAATTCAAATGGCTCAGAAGGGGCATGGATTAGGCCTTACTCTTCTTTCTCTTAAAGCCCTGCTTGCAAAGGACAATTGACGGTGAATTTTGTGCTACAACAAAAATCATAGCAGCAATAACAAAGAGACTGGCATTTGAAAACAAAACACCTCAAAGAAATCCACAAGAGCAAATAACATAAAATGGATTAAAATACTGAGAATAGAAAAGATAATAAATAGGTTGTCTTTGCTAAAGAAAAGATTAAAAAAAAATAAACCGTGCTTATAAATTATATTCACCTTTGTTTGTATTTAGGTTGGTTTATATAATTTTCAAATGTCAATTCAAATTTAGTATATGGGTTTTAATCTCAAGTACTTATGGTGGCTTTTCTCTAAAACCTTGACTTCAAAAGAGGAAGAAGGAACACCCTAGTCAGACAACGGTCCTAATCACTTGTAAAGAAATACTACACACCCCTCAACTGCCAGCACAGAACATTATTAAATGATAGGAATAAAGGTTTTCCTTAAGTTATATTTCAGAACTGCATTTTATAATTGGAAAGATCTTACTAATCTTAAAATTTTTTTATGGACGAAAAATCTGAAATAAGTTAACTTTATCATCTAACATCATGTTGTCCAAATACAATATTCCCTAGCCATTTTTGGCTATTGAGCACTTGAAATCTGGTTAGTCTGAATTTAGATAGGCTTTTAGCATATACTGGATTTTGAAGACTTTGTATACTCTCCACAAAAGTAAAACATCTCATTGATATATCTACATTTTAGATTTATATTTTATATTTATAAAAAGCATATGTATATCAACATATTTGTTTATATTCCTATTTTTGATATATCACTATATTATATATAAACACATATTTATACATTCTATTTTCTATTTATATATTTGCTTTTGTATTTTACATTAAAATAATATTTTGGATGTGTTGGGTTAAATAAAATATATTATCTAATGTTACTTATTCCCTTTTAGGTTTTTAAATGTGCCTACTAGTATGCTTTAAATTACATATGTGCCTGCCATTTTATTTTCACTGACAGTCTTGGTCTAAGGCATTAAGCAAATCAGCAAAGAGCTAGAAATTAATTTTATAACTCAGGTCACCAATATTCTGCACAAATTAAATACCATTAAATAGTTCTCCCCAGAATCTCTGATAATTATTCTGTCAGAAATGTCATTACAAAAATAAAATTCCATATACATACATATATATGTATATATACAAAGACTGTATATGTGTGTATAGATATATATACAGACACAAGTTTATAGTTTTTTAAAATTACCTGCATAATGATTAAATCCACATTTTCATTATAAGCTGCTTTAAGAAGGTCCAAATCTATGTGCAAAATGCACCAGTAGCTTATGATTAATGGAAATAAGAAGTTAATAAACTATTATAAGACTATAAAAAAAAAACCCCACCAAAAGTAAAAAGATGAAGACTATGTGTCTCTTTCTACATATATATATATAGATTTACACACACAGAGACACATATATACACACAAAGTATATACACATATTTACAAATGAAATCCAGTATATATAATTACATATAATTATATCTATTTGTGTATGAAGTATATGTGATTCACACACAAATACATGAATGGTTAATAGTATTACGGGTACAATGGAAGTGCATGAACATATAAAATTATACATAAGCACAATGTCAACAATCAGAATAATTAGGGAGACACTAATCTTTATAAGATTCTTTCTTTAACATTAAATTTGTAAGTTGAAGCACATTATAGAGATGATCAAGTAATTTCTTTTGCTTCCACAGGATCATTCAGAGCCAGGAGAGAATTTATAGATCATTTAGTCCAATTTCCTCTTTCCACAGGGAAAGAACTGAGACCCAGGACTGAAGAAAATGTCACAAGGCACAGAGTCAGCCTTTTTCATCAGTATTAAATTACTGAAATATACACATACCAATAGGTAGTTATAAAATATCTATATTCTGCACAGGTCCTGTAAACAAACCACCACAACTCCTTTCTCTGGAAAAGGCATATAGTCAAGGGCTTTGCTTGGTAAAGTTGTAGCAACTAACTCATGTTTGAGTTTGGGCTGGCTTAGCAAGGGATGAAGACAGCTTGGCAGGGAAAGTAGAAGCAAGAAGGGGACCTTAAAATAAAAGTCAAGCAGCAAAGGGAAGCAGACAGAAAGAAAATTCGATATTGTCATGTACTCCAACTAACAGAGCCACGCTTGCCTACACTGGGTCATCTAGTTGGTACTATTTGAGTACTAGTAAAAGACCTATTTCCCAGATGCTCTTCACTCTCTCAGGGAAAAGCTTATAGGATTAAATAGCAGCAACACCAAGAGTAAATAAGGCAGAAGACTTTTTTTTTTTTTTGATGGGGATCAGAAAAGACAGCGCAATGGGCATATACCTGGCAGGGCAGGTAGAATAACCAGAAAGTAATCCAAAGGGGTACAGGTCCAAGTCAGGAGTGCAGGGAAGAGAAAAGCAGGAAGCAGAAAGGAGGGAGTGGTTTGGCACCAGTGCAAAGTGTACCTACTTCACAATGATGCCCATGCTGCCTATGGCAACACTGAAGAGAGAGCATTAGATACAAGGACACTAATCCTGGCCTTCGGGGAGCAGTAGGTGGAAGCAAACTCCCCAGGACGATGACCAGTCTTCCTCCTCATTCACTGCAGGGAATCAAGGCTCCTGGCATTGTGCTAGGCACCTTGAGTGGAACAGCTTCCACTCTTCATGCACCATTGCTGACTTCTTTGGAACGATCCAGCACCATGACTATAATTACTGCTGTTCCTTTATTTTTGTCTGGAAGGGACAGGTCTCATCCCTTTCCCCCTTCTCATTCTGCTGGGATGGCTGAAGACAGAATCAGTTAGCACTGTTGACAAGAGTGTTCCAGAAAACAATATGGAAACTAAAGAGTTTGTATGACAGCTTCACTCTACAGCCTTTATAGTGCTTGCTGGAGCACTTTGTCTAGGAATACTCCCTCTGAGTGTCCTGATGTGCCATGCTAGAGAGGCCATACAGAGCCATTTCAGCAATAGTCAACAACCAGCAGTCTTTGCTGTACCTGCCCAATCATTTGCTCTTCAAGTTAATCAACCTCCCTCTCTGCCCTCAGCCCATGTTCTTCCACCTCTTTCTTCCCTCCAGTTACCAACTCTTCCTTCTCTTCACTGAGTTCTTCAAAGCCCATACAGTCCGGTTCCCTTCTCCACCATGCCAGAGAAAGGTTTTCCCTATGAACCCTACTCAAGTCCCCATCTTGTTTGACCTTTGACTAAGCTCCCCTTCCTTAACTCCTCAGCAAACACTCTGCACTTTTGAAACTTTTCTCATTTCGTTGTTAGCTCCTCTTTCTCTGTGCCTACACTCACATATCAGTGATCTACAAGGTTCGGACCTTGGTTGTCTTCTTTTGCACTTCACTTGCCTCTCTAGGTGACTGAATTCCCTCTGTTGCTTCAACCAACAGCTGTGTGCCAATGGGGCCCACAATTAAACAGCTCTCCAGAGATCACAGTAGGGAGATGGAAATACAGATCCGGGGCTCTGGAGGAGTGTTTAAATTCCCATCTCTTTATTGTAATCTTCACCTGGATGTCCCACAGGCATTTCAGATTCAGCACCTCTAGAATGGAACCTGTCTCTTTCCATCTGCATCCCCAAATCATTTTTCCCCCTCAGTGGCTCCTATGTTAGTCACCAGCACAAAATCCACTGAATGGTCCTAACTGGAAACTTGACTTCTCTCTCATCTTTTTACAGCCAGTCTCCAAGTTCTCTCCATTCTACCTCCTAAAGAGCTATTAAATACATCTTCTCTTTTCTATGCTGACAGCCAGGACTTAGTCTAGGCCTTCAGAGACAACACTATGCCTAGATCTGCCCACTCCAATCTTTCATATCATGGCCTGAACTATTACCATAATAGGCAGATCTAATCATGCTGCCCTCCCACTCCAAATGTTTTAATTGCATTCTCTTGCCCACTAGAGAAGTTCCAAACTTCTTGGCAAAAAACCCAAATGCAAAATTCAAAATTTTACAATACTGCACACAGAACTATTCCTTCTGGACATTTCAGAATGCTAGAGCTTTCCTGAATATGCTATGCCAAGGCTCTGCAAAGTTTCCTTTCCCTCAAATGCCCTCCCTCCTTTGTCTAATTGGCCAACTTACAGCTTACTTCAAGCCTCTCCTCAAATGTCACCACCTCAGTGAGGACTTTCCTAATGGAACACCTAACCTCTACACCCAGGGACCTCCCACTCCTGTTCTCAACTACAGTCCTTAACTGCCTCATTCAGGTGGTCCCCTGCACTCCCATTGCTTTCCTGCATTGAGCTAATTACATCTGTATCTCCTGCACTACGCTGCAAGTCCCTTGAGGGCAGGGACCCTAACTGGTTCATCTTTGGCTCCTTATACCAACAAAGCACAGTACCTGAAACACAGTAGGCCTTTAGTAAATATGTTCTGGACAAAAGGCAGTAATGATGTGCTATCATTCACTGAGTACTTTACAGGTGTGAAGCATGTGTCCATTACCTCATGTGTGGACACAGCCACCACAAAAGGGATACCACCCCATTTTGGAAGCGAGAAAAAAAAAAAAGTTTGGAAAGGTTAAGTGATTTGCCCAAGGTCAACAACTGGTAATTTTAGGTCTGCTTTTGTCTCCTGAGCTCCTGTTTTTAACCACTCCACTCTACTCCTGAATGAAAGAGATTGGATAATGGACTCCGTTTCTATAAACTGTTTCTAAGAAACAGTCTCTCCTAGTCCCAGGCTCAGGTGCTGTGGCAATTTAGTACTAATCCTAAATCCATTACCAACATGGTTCTTGTGCACAACAAAACTTTGATAATGATGGAATTCTGGTAGCTATCAGGGTTCCCAGCTATAAGGAGAGGGAGCACAATTTGTTACAGTTATCTCCTTGGTCTCTGGCTTAGGATGTACTTCTCCAGAAATAGGCAGAGAAGGCTAGATTTCTCCCAAGTACCATTAGGTTTCTGACATTGGTGTCCATGCCCTATTCTGGGAACGGAGAAGTGCGTGTGAGAGATCATGATGGTGGCGAGTAATGGAATGGATTTTAATGTGTGCTCTGGGGAAGTAGATGCAACGCTCTGTAAATCTCTCCTTGTAAAAATACTCTCACCATCAGAATGACAGGACCTTTCCATTCCCAAATCTAGACTCTCAGGGTTAACAATATACCATAACCTATGCGTTCAGTGATCCAATCCGGAACACATGTACCTCGTGCTTCCCACCCCACAGTACTGAACTGCATTCAGTTATCCTTTCTCAGGCATCCTCTTCTAATTCTATATATTTTCTGTTAAATGTATTCTAAAACTGACCTCTTTAATTTTCTCTAATTCTAATCACTTTTTACATCAGTCTTTTGTTTTCTAATACCCCCACCATCTCCACAACTATCCAACACATAACTGCAACCCATCTTGTGCTTGCCTTAATGAGTACATTTAATTCTCTTAACTCAAAGATGACCAAACTTTCCTTAGGTTACTCAGCTAATAAGGACATACATGTATGTTGGGCTCCAGACATGAGGACTGTTTGCCAGTATTTTCTTCATAACCTGGATACTGTGCTAGGAACACTCTCTCTGTACTCTCAACCCTTTTTCACCTGCCAAATTCCTATTGGTTTTTTAAATTAATTAATTTTTTTAAATTAATTAATTTTTAAATATTAAATAATAATGTATTATTTGTTTCAGGGTCTTTTAAGGCTTATCTCAGAGGTCACCTCCTTCATGAATCTTCTCAGGTTTTCTGTTTGCACTCTATCATCTGTGTGCAGTGCCTTGGTCCTGGGTTTCATCCCCTCCTTGCTTTCACTGAAATGTAATTGTCAGCAACCTCTTTCGCCTCCCTTATTAGGCTTCAGATTCCTCCACAGCAGGGCAGGGTGTGGGTCTTGTCTTGGAATTCCTAGCATTAGCGCAGTACATAACACATAGCAAACACCAAACAAATGCTTGCTGAGTACTGTGCAATGACCCCACTTCTCTGCTTGGACCCAAAGCCTAGTGAGTGATGTCGTCTGACTTAGTAGGAAAGATTTCTCATCAGGAGCAATGCCATTTTCTCAGTTTTTCATGAACTCATTATCTCACAGGTTTATACTGAGACAAGTAGTTGCTATTAGTTGAGGAATTACCACTTCTCAGATGCTGAGATGTATGCTTTGTGCACATTATGCTTATCCCGAGAATACTGCCAAGTTGACATCAACCTCATGTTATGGATCAAGCTCAAAATCAGTTACCCGAAGTAACTGGCCTGCAGTCATAGAGAAGAAAGTCATTGTTTTGTTTTAAAAGCATTATAAAATCCCCTATTATGTATAGTCATCCCTGTCCTGGAAAGATTGACTAGTATTTGAAATTGCTTACACACACACACACACACACACACACACAGAGTACATTAATTTAGATGCTGGAGTAGTGAAATCCTGGTTTACTAGCATTTATAGAAGTACAAGACAGTTCTACCATATGTATTATCTAGAGTAATTATGCCTGTATTAATTTTTTTAAAGCAGGGATTATAATACCTACTTACTTCAAAGGGGGTTGATTATTAAAAAAAAAAAAAAATCGTGTTTACCAAAATGCTTTGTTAAAGAAGTGGGCAGAGTCCCACCTCAGAGCACTATCCTGGATAGAGTTTAGTGTTGTGTTTCTCAGACTGGTGGCATCACAGTCACCTGAGGTGTTAAGAACAGATGAGGGAAGCCAGGCTGGAAGTCCACATTTAACAAGTTCCCAAATGATTCTACTACACATAGAACTTTGATAAATGCCAGGTTAGGACAATGCTTCTCAAGCTTTAATATACATATGACTCACTTGCAGATCTTGTTAAAATGCAGATTTGAATTCGGGGGGGGGGGGGGCAGGTGAGGGCAGGTTGAAGTACTGCATGTCTAACAAGCTCCCAGGGGAAGCCAATGTTGCTGGTCTATGGATCACATCTGAGTGGCAGGGGGGCTGGAAGATCTACCCCATTGGAACAAATTAGCTTTGCTTTTTTCTTGGACCACAGATTGAATCTCCCAGCCTCGGAGTATTCCAGAAAGCCCAAGATCTTAGTATTGCTATAAAACACTTGAACTACTCAAAACCAAATTGGAACACATTCCCTATTTTTTTCAGCAGTAGCATCCTTTTCAGATACAGACAGCACATATGTTTAGCATGTAAAGAATTTACTGCCATTACTTGAGTTCCATTTACTGTGCAAAGCATTAAAATCTATTTTTTTCTAATGCCGACTACAACCCGACAAGGTGGATATTCTTGCTCTATAGATAAAAAAAAAAAAAAAGGAGGACACAGAGAGCATAAATTACTTGTTCAAAGTCACGTGGCTAGCTAGGTGTTGCAGCTAGGGTTCCAATTCTGTTCTTTCGGGATCCAAAGCCTATATGTGCCCTCTATACGTCCTCTGCAATGCTAGGTGCAATTTTGGTACACAATGTGATAGCTTAGGGAAAAAATATTTTCTCCTGAATCAGTCTTCGAGTTCAAGGACTTGCTAAGGCAGATTCTAGATGGAGGTGAGGATGGGGATAAGGTTAATTAGTAATCTGTAATGCCTCATGAACAAAAACATCCAGATAGCATCTTTGTCTATGGTTCCCGTAAATCTGATAATACAAATGGAATAAAAGGGACATCTGTGACCAGGGCACTGATCCTAAATGTTGCCACCTACCCTCAGGCTTTTAGCCATGGAACTCAACCACTAAAAAGGAAAAGTTCTTTCTGATCCTTGTGGTCTATCAACTTTCCCACCTTCTCTTACATGAGGTTTCTGTAATTCTAAATTTTACACACTCAAATTCAGTTACCATACTTCCCTGCCTCTAATAAAATTGCCTGCACCTGAAAAAAAAAAGGTATTGTTTAGTCAAATACATTGAAAGTGCGGCAGTTCTGAAGATTTTCTTTTGCCCAACAAAATTTTCTGTATCTGTCACAAGGTTGACATGGAGAGAAATGCATGATGGTAAAGATGCTCACGGAAATCAACCAGATACCCAAGTGTACCAAATGGAGGAAAGAGAGCTATGAAATAAGCCGTCTAGGCATTTACCATCTAGTGCCTTTACCATTTAATGATTCATGGATGGAGTATCCAGTCAGTTTTTTTAACCTCCAGTTGCTTAACTGTTATTTTCTAGATACTCATCTTTAACAATAGAATTGTCTACCTATATTACACAAAATGGTACAATTAGAAACCCACATCTCCAGTAACTAAATACATACATAGCAGTTAAAACCAAACAGTGATGTTTGAACTATTAAGGATTATAAACTGATTTTGCCCCTATGGTATTCTCTACACAGGATATTTCAAGAATAAAGAATGAAACCTAAAAGGAAACTGGTTTGAAAGCCCACTTAAAAGTATTTTTAGACTGTATATGTGATTTAAATAGATAGTAAGAAAGAGAGTCTGGAGCATTGTTCTCAAACTAATAAGCATTTCCTATTTCACTCCTTAACCCCAGGAACAGATCTCAGAAAATCTAAACTAAAGGCCCAGAGAAACCAATTCGAGATTTTTCTGGAGAGACTTTACTGAAATGTTTGTACATGAACATGTTTGCAATGAGTCATAATTTATAGGCCCTTAATGGCCAGCTCCTTATGTGCCTTTCTTCCTACATTCAATATCATTCTCAAGCCAGCTAGTGATATATTTTCCAGGCCCTAATAATTTTTATGAAGTTACCAGATCTCAGTCTCTAAGGCTGCTACCCAGCACCTTTTTTCGTGCTTTCTTTTAATGCTATCTTAACAGAAGAGAACCTGATTCTTTTTCTAAATTGTAAATCTCCCCAACCAGGCAGTTAATACGTTTTCCCAGCAAAAGGGAACAGTACTTTTAACACACCAAAGAGAAGATGAGGGGTCTTGGGGACACTCCAAGTTAAAAAAAACAAAACACAGAAAACAAAAAAACACAGTGGGAAAGTGTGGAAGTGGAGGGGGCCTCTGGGCAAAGGCAGACATAATAACAGGATATGTTCGTTTCTAAAGGAAGCAGGAGCTGCAATAGTCCGAGGGCAGGAAAGGCGGAGTCAGCAGCACCCTAAGGAAACGAGTCAAGGTTTGCAGGGACCTGGCCCGCTTAGGGACTCCTGCTCCAGTCGGGTCCAAGGCTGGTGAGCACCTCGCCTGCGGGAGACCAAGCGCAGGCCTCCTGGCACTAGTGGCTATAAAGAGACACCCATCTGCTCCCTGTCACCTCCGCCAAAGATGGGCAATGGGGCGAAGAGAAAAGGCAAACACACTAGGCGCCGCGGCAGGTGAACTTGTCAACAAGTCAGTCTCCGCCCAGAAGGGACCTCGGGGTCCCGGGGCCGGAACAGCTGAGAAGACGAGGCGCGGCGTGGGTGGAATGGGCTGTTGTGGGTGGGGGTGCCGCGGGCGCCGGGGCAAGAGATGCGGCGGGCGCCCGGAACGCTTCCCTCCGGCTCCCCCGGGGCTGACGCACGCTCTCATGGCGCGCGCATCCTCCAGACCTGCCCAGGCCCGAGGGAGGAGGCGGGGGAAGGGAAGGGGCCGTGGCGGTTCCCTCACGGGAACCAGGGACCGGAGAAAGCGCCCCGCCTGTCACCCTCCGCCCGCGGAGGGCACAGTTGGCGGCCCCAGGCTGGCGCCCCGACCGCCGCGGCTGCCGGGCGTCTCCCGCTGCAGCCTGCAGCCCGCCCGGCGCGCCCCCGCCCCGACCCCGGAGGGCAGGTACCTCGGAGCCCCGGCCCTCACAGGAGCCTCCTGGCAGCGGGTCGAAGCGTCCCTCCAGCTCCCTCATCCGACGTCAGCGTCAGCAGAAGGCGAGGGAAGGGGGCGGGGGGAGCTCAGGAACCGGCCCTTCCTGCGGCGGTCGCCGCCAGCCGGAATAGCAGCCGGCAGAGCCCGTGCGCGCCGCAGCGCAGCGCAGCGGCCAGGGGGGAGCGGGCGGCCTCTCCCCGCAGCAAACGCCCGCGGCCGGGGCGCCGCCGCCTCCCCTCCCTTCCTCTCTCCTCAGGAGACGCCCGGCGGGGCGACCCCTCCCAGCAGGACCCGGGCACCCGGAGGAGCGAGGGAGCGAAGGCCTCACCTTTTGGGGGGCGGGTCCGGGATGGGGGGAGTGAGCCTCCCTCTCTCTCCTCCCTGGGGACTTTCCTCGACCCCCATCCCCTGGGGTATCTCCCGCTTCGATCTGCAGCCCTGGGTGACCCCGCCCCTGCTCTCCCGCAGGTGTTCCACGTGTCCATAGCGTTTGCGTCACAATGACCTGGCCGACAGGTGGGAGCCGGAGCGAGCGCTCCAGGGTTCCCTCTGTGTTGTGCGTGGTGCGTCGTCCTCGCTTCCAAGTGAGATTTCTGAGGCTTTAGGAGACAGGAGACTTCATGACTTCAGTGCTAAAAGTTACAGAGGCCTGTATCTGGAAATCAACTTTGGGCTTAAAGGAAAAAGGCTGTGTGAAAAAAACAAAAACAACAACTGTGTAGGTATAGTATATATATTTTTATTCCCAGTCATATATCTTTTAATCTCAAATTATTGCCGCTTATAGTAATTTTATCTTACCATCAAGAAAAAAACCAGACTCGTGCTTTTATTATTTTTTTAAGATGTTATTTATTTATTTATTTGACAGAGATCACAAGCAGGCAGAGAAAGAGGAGGAAGCAGGCTTCCCGCTGAGCAGAGAGCCCATTGCGGGGTTGATCCCAGAACCCTAGGATCATGACTTGACCCAAAGGCAGAGGCTTTAACTCGCTGAGCCACCCAGATGCCCCCAGACTCTTGCTTTTAGAGCACCTTATGGTAATCACACAAAGAAAAGGTGTTGGAACAGGTGCTTCCTAAAATTATCTATGCTAAAAAGCAATCCTAGTGTGCTATGACTCAATCCCTGAACATGTTATATGTTTATAAATAAGTTCATAGATCAGTCACTGGTTGAAACAATTTAAGGATGGAATGAAAGATGGTTATTGAGCAATGATGCAAACAAATCTGAAATCCACAGCTAACATGAATGGGATGCTTGCTATGTGCCAGGCATATGCTGTATACTTCACATTTAATTCTTACTGTAACCCAGTGCTGGAGGTAAAGTTATTATCCCTATTTAACAGATGAAGACACTGCCCAGAGTGCCTCTAAGGCATTTAGCTCATAGGAGGGTTCATTCTAGGGTTATCTGAATCACGAGAGGTTTAGCTTAATCTCAAGATGGATAGGAAAAAAATATAGATGTTACTGACATTTTATTTATTTATTTATTTTTACGATTTTATTTATTTATTTGACAGAGAGAGATCACAAGTAGATAGGCAGGCAGAGAGAGAGGGGGAAGCAGGCTTCCTGCTGAGCAGAGAGCTCAATGTGGGGTTCAATCCCAGGACCCTGAGACCATGACCTGAGCCGAAGGCAGTGGCTTAACCCACTGAGCCACCCAGGCGCCCTCTTTATTTATTTATTTGAGAGAGAGACACAGAGAGAGAGAGAGCATGAGAGGGGAGGTCAGAGGGAGAAGCAGACTCCCCATGGAGCCGGGAGCCTGATGTGGGACTCAATCCCAGGACCCCCGGGATCATGACCTGAGCCGAAGGCAGTTGCTCAACCAAATGAGGCACCCAGGCGCCCCTGTTACTGACATTTTAATAGAAAGTTTGTAGATGGTACAGCTCCAGAAATTTATATAACCTTAAAAGTTGACATTACTTTGGGGGTATATTCTTTGGGGATTTTGTTTGTCATAGACGGATTTGAGCCTTAGTATGGCACAAAATATAAAGCTGAGCAGACATCAAGTCCTTAATAAATGTTTACAAATAAACATATAATGAATTAATATGGTCTACAAAAGAGAAATTTGTTGAAAAGCTGAGATTCAAGACAAAGTTTGGAAGAGAAAAACATTGCTCCTATATATTTGGCTTTTATAAGAAGCATTCAAAGTTAAAATGAGCAACAAAGACTTCTTTTCAAAAGAAAGACAATTAAAATATTTTGTTTTAAAATACTTGATTCCATGAATCATTAATGTGTAAAAAATATATTATTGGGATTTAAAAAGTAAAATTATTTTTTAATGGAATGAAGTGCTACTTTTTTTTTTAAGATTTTATTTATTTATTTGACAGAGAGAGAGATCACAAGTGGGCAGAGAGGCAGGCAGAGAGAGAAGGGGAAGCGGGCTCCCCGCTGAGCAGAGAGCCCCATGCGGGGCCCGATCCCAGGACCCTGAGACCATGACCTGAGCCGAAGGCAGAGGCTTAACCCACTGAGCCACCCAGGCGCCCCTGAAGTGCTACTTTTAACATAGTGGTCCTCCATGAATGCTGAGCAAATGTATCAATCAGTTGTTTGAAACTCGGAAAAATAGGTCACAAAATTTCCTGACTCTGTAATGTTCTCCTTTCCACCAGTAGTGATTTACTAGTTACATGAAAATGTGCTAAGAACCCTATTTGTCAAAGGCTGGCTTTGTGGAAGATACTTAAATTCGTTACAAGAGAGCCAGTAGAATGGCAGGTTGATGGTGTGTTCACAGTATCTCCTCAAAATGCAGATAATTGGAACACAAGCACTAGGGAAAATGAGAAAGAAAACTGATTTATGTCATTAATTACTCAGGTTCCTTTTACTTTTCTAAAGGCCAAGGTGAAAACTTGAGCCACAAGTCAAACAATCTATCATAGACGCTGAAAGTGACTTTGAAGACAATGTTTAAAAGTGAAGATATGTAATACAATCCCTATCTGGTCAACATGGCACTGAAATTCCTTGGGCTCCCAGAGAGTTTAAGATAAATCTTTAAATGACTTTTTATCATTATTAGTTTGTCCTAACATTAGAATATTTCAGAAAGGAAATAATAAACTCATGCTCATTCTACATCACACAATGAAGGTTTTTCCTTCCCATTTGAAAAATTGCTTCATCTACAAACTTCTGTTTTTCTGGATATCAAATTGTTTCCTACAGAGCACCTACAGGGTGTTGATAACCTGAAACAATTTCTTTTTAAAAATATTTTATTATGGGTGCCTGGATGACTCAGTGGGTTAAGCCGCTGCCTTCAGCTCAGGTCATGATCTCAGGGTCCTGGGATCGAGTCCCACATCGGGCTCTCTGCTCAGCGGAGAGCCTGCTTCCCTTCCTCTCTGCCTGCCTCTCTTGTGATTTCTCTCTGTCAAATAAATAAATAAAATCTTTTTAAAAATATATTTTATTTATTAGAGGGAGAGAGAGAAACAGACTCCCTGCTGAACAGAGAACCTAATCCGGGGTTTAATCCCAGGACCTCAGGATCATGACCTGAGCTAAAGGCAGACACTTAACAGACTGAGCCACCCAGGTGCCCTGAGAACCTGAAACAATTTCTAAGAAGAGAATGGTTATTGAATGATGGGATCTGAAATTAGCGAAGTTATACAGTAATGTATATTTTCCAGAATGTAACAGGATGAGAAGAAAACTTTTCCACAGGAAAAAAAATTACATATTCAACTTAATGATTGTTTATTGAGGGGTTCCAAGGTTCAAGATGTGCTAACAAAACCACAAGAATTAGGAATTGTGTTAGGCTGTCATTAACAGAGACCCAGAATAGCAGTGGGGTAAATGAGGTAAAGGTTTTATTTTTTCTCACATTAAGGAAATTGGAAAATAGTCCAGAGCTGATATGGCTTCTGATAACTCATCAGGGTGTTGCTCTGCCCCCCTTCTCTTTCACTATTCTAAGCAAAGCAGTATTGCTTAAAGTTAAAATCCAAGCAAGGATGTAGAGAAGTAGAAACCTTCATACATTGCTGATGGGAATGTAAAATGATGCAGCAGCTTTGAAAAACAGTCTAGCAGTTCCTCAAATGATTAAGCATAGAGTTACCAGATGGCCCAGCAATTCCATCCCAAGGTATATATCCAACAGAAGTGAAGACCTACGTCCACATAAAAACTTGCACACAAATAGCTATGGAAGTATTATTCAAAATAGTCAAAAGGTGGAAACAATCCAACTGTTCATCAGTGGATGGATGAGTAAATAAAATGTATTATATCTGTATAATGGAATATTATTGGGCTGTGAAAAGGAAGGAAATAATGGTACTTACCATAACTTGGATGTACCTTGAAAATGTGCAAATTGAAAAGAGCCAGCCACTATAAGTCTGTATGTTATATGATTCCATTCTTGTAAAAGTCTAGGATAGGAAAATATATAGAGATAGAAAGCAGATTAATGATCATTTAGGGCATATATATATATATACACACACACATATATATCAATAAATTGTATTAGTTAATGTATGAACATACTTATACAAACTTGCTCTACATATAATACAATAATATATGTAATATATATACACAACATATTTAGTAGACTGTTGATATATATATCAACATATATATGTGAGATATATATATATATTTCTCTTTGAATTTCTTTTCAGTGTTCCAGAATTCATTGTTTATGCACCACACCCAGTGCTCCATGAAATACGTGCCCTCCACAATACCCACCAACCACCAGGGTCACCCAACCTCCCAACCCTCTCCCCTTGATATATATTTTTAATATGTATTTTTAGTTTTCTGAGTGCTCCTTATGCTCTTAGCCAACATGAGCAAATGAGGCATTCCTTTTGGTGAATGGGAACCATAATGCAAATGAGTGCTTTACCATTCATCCAGACCAATAATCATGGTTTCCTCCTGCTCTGAAACCCTTTTATTTTCTGATTCATCTTTGACAGCATCATATATACTTATGATATATGTTCTAGAGTAAGATGCTAAGATAGAGCTGAAGCTATTATTATTATCAATGTATTTATAAGAATATACAAATAAATCTCTTCAAAGCTCAGCTCATTAATACGACAAAAATCGTCTTTCCTGGAGTTGCTGGGAAATTGAGATTACATAATCTGTATGAATTAACTTTGAAAAAAATGATGTTTTAAAAATTACTTTTAAACTTATTTTTATTGGTGATAGAAATTTAAAGAAAGCTTAAACTAAATTTTACTGGCAAAATGAAGTCAGTTATTCCCTGTATAGTGTAATACTTAAAGAGGAATGAGATGTAACCCTCTAAGTATCTTGACCCATTTTGGTTTAATTCCTGTCATCAGTTTTGCTCTCTCAGAACAAAACAAAGCTTCTATTATACTCTCAGCAGCGGAAGTTACATCTTTAAGCAAGTTTGTGTGTGCATGTGAAAATAGAACAAATGTTTAATTAATAGCATTAACTTTTGTTAATTAAAATTAACTTCCTGGGGCGCCTGGGTGGCTCAGTGGGTTAAAGCCTCTGCCTTCGGCTCAGGTCATGATCCCAGATTCCTGGGATCGAGCCCCACATCGGGCTCTCTGCTCCCCGGGGAGCCTGCTTCCTCCTCTCTCTCTCTGCCTGCCTCTCTGCCTACTTGTGATCTCTGTCTGTCAAATAAATAAATAAAATCTTTAAAAAAAAAAATAAAAAAATAAAATTAACTTCCTTTCCCTTCAAAATTAAGGCTTCAATGAAGAGGGGAGGCTTATTTTACACTGAAGAGTAAAACCAGTATACCAGCTTAGATTTCTGGGTAAATAACACCCCACCTCTTTACCCCCAGTATCATTCATTGGAACTTCTACAAGAGAAGTGTTGGTGTTAGCATCAAAATGGGACATCTTATTCACTGTAGGTAGAAAACATTGTCTGTCATGGGCCATCTGGTATAATCCTGCTTTTGAGTAGGAACTGTGCTGGCATTTGGGCAAACCTCAGCCCAGAGTTCAGAGCTGTGCCTCTGGTCTCATATTTGAGACTGTGTCCCCTACAGCAGACATAGAGCTAATGATCCCTGAAAGGGACACTGTATGGTAAGTAACAGGACTTTACTGAAAGTTTAGGATGGAACTTTTTAGGTCTTTGGTCTTCCTCTCCCCTACTCCAGAGGGACAGTTTAAAAAAATGACTACAAACCCTGGTGCAAATAGTTAAGGTAATTTAGGTGAAGCATCAGCTCAATGTTTGGTTTAATCATGGTAAGAGGCTGAATTAGGACTACAAACCATATTTCCTAACTGCCAATCAGATGCACTTTTCCTCTTCCAATTTTAACTCTGTCACTAGCTTGCTTTGGCAGAGACCACTTATCATTTCCCAATATTTATTCTCCTTTTTCCCCATAGTAATATAAATTTCAGCTGAGTATACATTGTTACCCAGCTGAAGACTATATTTTCTAGCTTCCAAGGCTTCAGGGTATGGTCAGGTGACCAGGGTCTAGCCAATAGGATATGACTGAAGGACACATTTGTAACTTTTGGGTCATGCTTTTGAAAGAAACACACCCTCACCTTTGTCTTGCCCCTTTCCCACTGGTTGGATCACCTTTGGCCACGAAGGGGAGGGCAATATATTGGGGATGGCAAGAGACTTGCCACCTGATCTGCCATACTCCTCTGGTCCTCCTGCTTGGCTTCTTTTATGAGAAGGAAATTAACTTTAGTATTGTTTAAGCCACCATGTTTTTGGATATTATTAAAACCCGGCCTTTATTCTAATTAATTAATCTACTCCATGATGTTGGATTAGATCTTCATTTTCATGGTTCATATTCTAAAACAATGATTCTTAATCTATGGGTCACAGGGCCTCAATCGAAGGACATTTGGTGTTAATTTAAAGGCTCTTGGGATACATATCTTTAACAAGTAATGTCTGTAGACAAAACCCCTCCTTGAGAAATAAAGATAGCAATTTTTGAAATACACATGATGTGATTACAAAATAAAATTGTTAATGAATTTCTTGGAATGCAGGTGTGTTGGTAAAGAATCATTTAGCCGCATTGGGCTCTCTGCTCAGTGGGGAGCCTGCTTCCCCCTCTCTCTCTGCCTGCCTCTCTGCCTACTTGTGATCTCTGTCAAATAAATAAAATCTTTAAAAAAATAAATTAATTAAAATACATATATTGTGACAATCTTTTTTTTTCCATATTGTGACAATCTTAGCTGACTTATATTGATCTAAATACACAATCCCAGAGGGAAATAAATTTTTAAATTCCAGACAAGAAACAGCCAGAGTTGGAAAAGCAATGGAAATAAGACTAAGAAAAATAGACAGAACAGCTGAGAGACTAGAAAAGAAATGTAGTTTCTTATAGTGAATCATAAACTTGTAATGAATGGGGATTTAACAATTACTTGAATATATGAGGTAAATTACTAGAAAGAAATTCAAAATAACTGAGGTTTTTAAGCATGTCAAGATAAGTAAGAAAAAGAGCTCTGGGAGGAAAATATCTTGCATGTAAAGTCAACTCCTGGTCCTCTCTTCCCACTCAAATCTGGACAACCTCTGATCCTCCAAAGAGGTACAGAGATCCCTAAAACCACTTCTAGCTTTTCCAATGCCAACTGCCATTATGCATGTTTTTTATAACCAGCTCAAGCTTGTCACCCAGGAATAAAGTCACTTGAGAGATAAGGGAAAAAAGAGGAGCTTGCACCAATGTATGGGTTCCCCCCAGTTAGGGAGCATCCCAGCTTTACCTAAGCAATTCGCATTTGTCATGATGACAACAGCAAGGAAAAGGAAACCATGAACTTCTAGCACCCGCAGGAGTCTTAAAGGTTAATCTAGAGATTAGAAGAATTGAATATAAAATCATTAAGGAATTTTAGAATACAAACCAGTATTAGATAAACCAGTATTTTCATTTTCAAGTGTGAGAACTTGTTTTCTCCTAGTTTCAAAATTTAAATCATCCTCATTTTTGCAAATTATAAAATACTATATGCACACTGCAAAAATCCAAACATTTACTAAAGAATATAAATGAAAACCCCCACTTCCAACCACAGCCAAAAAGAGATCACTCCCTGGAGACAGCCTCTGTTAACATTTTAGTGAATATAAACATATTATAAACATAAAAGGTTTATTTAAGTAGAATCATATTTTACATAGTGTTGTGCAAGCAACTATTTTCATTTTAAAAATATCTTGACCTCATTCTCTTTAACAGCTGTCAGCATTCCAATATGTAAATGTACTAAATATATAATTTAACTAATCCTTCCTTTAGATGGACAATTCACTGTTTTCAAAGTTTAATGTTATAAAAAGTGTTCTGGTGCTCATCTTCATATGTTTACTTTCGTGCACTCAACTATTTCTTCAAGAAAAATATCCTAAAAGCAGAAATGCAGGATCACAGGTATGCACAATTAACATTTTGTATGTATTGCCAAATTTCCCTCCATAAAATTATGTAAAATTTTTGCTTCTATCCTCCATTTATAAGAGTATGTCAGTGTGTTTTTCATATTCTTATCAAGCCCAAGCATTGTTTTTCATGTCTGCCAATGTGATAGATGAAAATGTTTTAAGTTGAAAATGTGTATTGAAAAATACCTATTTTTCATTTTTTACAATTTCAGTTTCTTCTTCTATGAGTTGTTTGTCCCTGGCCTTTCAATGAGATTGTTCATAAGGACCCTTATTCAATATAAAAAAATTCCTAGACTCTCCCCAATGCAAAAGGCAGTAATACATACTGATCAAGAAAATACATGATGCAAGGTTATTATTAATTCATTAATAGAGGGACTTCTGATCAAGATGGAATAATAGAGACCAGATTTATACTTTCCCCCCAAAATGCTAAAACAGACAAAATGCCATTCAAAATATTAGATATTAGGAAAAAATATTTTTCTCCCTCCTTCCACCTAAACCCCTGGCACTTGATTTATTTTTTAACTGTCCCTATAGTTTTGTCTTTTCCAGAATGTCATACAATTGGAGTCATACTTGGCAATATGCTTTTAAAGTTCTTCCATGTCTTCTCATGCTTGATAGCAAATTTCTTTTTAACACTGATTAATATTCTACTGTGTGGATGTACCACAGTTTGCTTATCCACTCACCTATTGAAGGACATCTTGGTTGCTCTCAATTTTGGGCAATTGTGAATAAAGCTGCTATAAACATTCATACGCAGGTTTTTGTGTGGACACGTTTTCAACTCATTTGGGTAAATACCAAGAAGAGCAATTGCAGGATCGTATGGTAAGAACATGTTTAGTTTTGTAAGGAACTGCCAGACTGTCTTCCAAACTGACTGTACCATTTTGCATTCCCACTAACAATAAATGAGAATTCTGTTTGCTCCACATCTTCTCCAGTACTTGATGTTTTCAGAGTTTGGGATTTTAGCCATTCTTATAGGTGTGCAGTGGTATCTCATTGTTTTAATTTGCAATGTTAAAAATGACATATGATATTCAACCTCTTTTTAATTTTATTTATTTATTTATTTATTTATTTTTTAATTTGTTTATTTTCAGCGTAACAGTGTTCGTTGTTTTTGCACCACACCCTGTGCTCCATGCAGTACGTGCCCTCCCTATTACCCACCACCTGGTTCCTCAACCTCCCACCCCCCCACCCCGCCCCTTCAAAATCCTCTGGTTGTTTTTCAGAGTCCATAGTCTCTCATGGTTCCATCTCCCCTTCCAGTTTCCCTCAACTCCCTCTCCTCTCCATCTCCCCATGTCCACCATGTTCTTTGTTATGCTCCACAACTAAGTGAGACCATATGATACTTGACTCTCTCTGCTTGACTTATTTCACTCAGCAAAGTCTCTTCCAGTCCCGTCCATGTTGCTACAAAAGTTGGGTATTCATCCTTTCTGATGGAGGCATAATACTCCATCGTGTATATGTACCACATCTGCCTTATCCATTCATCCATTGAAGGGCATCTTGGTTCTTTCCACAGTTTGGCGACCGTGGCCATTGCTGCAATGAACATTGGGGTACAGATGGCTCTTCTTTTCACTACATCTGTATCTTTGGGGTAAATACCCAGCAGTGCAATTGCAGGGTCATAGGGAAGCGCTATTCTTAATTTCTTGAGGGATCTCCACACTGTTCTCCAAAGTGGCTGCACTAACTTGCATTCCCACCAACAGTGTAAGAGGGTTCCCCTTTCTCCACATCCTCTCCAACACACGTTGTTTCCTATCTTGCTAATTTTGGCCATTCTAACTGGTGTCAGGTGGTATCTCAATGTAGTTTTAATTTGAATCTCCCTGATGGCTAGTGATGATGAACATTTTTTCATGTGTCTGATAGCCATTTGTATGTCTTCATTGGAGAAGTGTCTGTTCATATCTTCTGCCCATTTTTTGATATGATTATCTGTTTTGTGTGTGTTGAGTTTGAGGAGTTCTTTATAGATCCTGGATATTAACCTTTTGTCTGTACTGTCATTTGCAAATATCTTCTCCCATTCCGTGGGTTGCCTCTTTGTTTTGTTGACTGTTTTCTTTGCTGTGCAGAAGCTTTTGATCTTGATGAAGTCCCAAAAGTTCATTTTCGCTTTTGTTTCCTTTGCCTTTGGAGACATATCTTGAAAGAAGTTGCTGTGGCTGATATCAAAGAGGTTACTGCCTATGTTCTCCTCTAGTATTCTGATGGATTCCTGTCTCACGTTGAGGTCTTTTATCCATTTCGAGTTTATCTTTGTGTACGGTCAACCTCTTTTTTAAATGCTTATTTGCCATCTCTATATCATCTTTGATGAGGGGTCTGTACAGAATTTTTGCCCATTTATTGAGTTATTCATATTCTTCTTGTTGAGTTTTAAGATTTCTTTATATATTTTGGATAATGATCTTTTATCAGATGCCTCCTGAAAATATTTTCTTCCAGTCTGTGACTTGTCTTCTCATTTGCTTAACTATATTTTGTAGAGCATAGTATTTAATTTTAATGAGGTCCAGTTTACCCATATTTTCGTTCATGGAGTATGCTTTTGGTGTTGTATCTAAGATTTCATTGCCATACCTAAGGTTATCTAAAATTTCTTATGTTATCCTCTAGAAATTTCATTGTTTTGTATTTTACATTTAGGTCTATGGTCCACTTTTGAGTTAATGGTTGTGAAAGATATGAGGTCTGTGTCTAGATGCATTTCTTTTTGGAATGTTGATGTCCAGTTCTAGTACCATTTGTTAAAAAGACTATCTTTTTCTCCATTGAATTGCTTTTATTTCTTTATCAAAGTTTAGATGACTATATCTGCAGGTATCTATTTTTGGGTTCCCTCTTCTGTTCCACTGATCTATTTACTTATTCTTTTTTTTTAAAGATTTTATTTATTTATTTGACAGACAGAGACCACAAGTAGGCAGAGAGGCAGGCAGAGAGAGAGGAGGAAGCAGGCTCCCCACCGAGCAGTGAGCCCGACACGGGGCTCAATCCCAGGACCCTGGGATCACAACCGGAGCCGAAGGCAGAGGCTTTAATCCACTGAGCCACCCAGGCACCCCAATATAAGTATTTTAAGTACTTATTTTTGTATGTACTTTAAGCTGAGAATTGGGTGGGTGTGGGTGTGTGATTGTGGTGGCATGGTGGGTTATGGTGGGTTGCAGTGGGGAGAGTGATGTGTAAAGGAATAGAAGACAGAACCTATACCTTAGAATTACTCTTTTTAAAAAAAAAAAAATTTATTTGTTTGACAGAGAGAAAGATCACAAGTAGGCAGAGAGGCAGGCAGAGAGAGATGGAGGGAAGCAGGCTCCCCGCTGTGAGGCTCGATCCCAGGACCCTTGGATCATGACCTGAGCCGAAGGCAGATGTCCTAACCCACTGAGCCACCCAAATGCCCAGAATTACTCTTTAAGTATGAAGTTAATTAAATTCTATTATGATAGTCTGGATTCAGTCCCAACTATAAAATCTTTCAAAGGTTACATCAAAATCAAGTGCCTGATGAAGAAATTGAACACTTTTTTCAGTCCGAATTTGCCTTGCTCAACTGCCAACACTGATTTCCACTTGCCCTATCTTGGTCACTACCCCCCACATTCACTAACCACCCCCTCACACACACACATTCATTCACACAAGAATGATCACTGTCTCCAGGTGCCAAGGCCAGACTTTCTCTGAAAGAGTTCCTCAGCTCCCAGTTCAGAGGGCCCAGTAATTCTTGGCCCTTACTTACTACCTGTTCTTAATACCACCACTGCTCCTCAATCCTTAGAGTTCTCATTAAATGTTCCCTGAAGCAATCTGAAATGAAAACTTTCTCAAGTAGGACACTAAAGACTATTGGACTTAAAACCCAGAGCCAGCTCAAGCAGTTTGCATCTTTTCATAGGAGATGCACACAGGCAATCATGTCTTTGATGGCAAGGACTCTGCCTTCTTCATTTGTGTATCCCTTAGCACATCTACCAGCATGCTCTAGATGTACTCTTAGATATTCATCATTGAATTATTCAGTGAAAATTTGTTGAATTAATGAATGAATAGTTGGTATACAACTAGACCCTTTGAGTGTGGGGCAACCAGTTATTTCTCTTGGCTTTGTTTTATTAAAGTCTCTCCATTAATTCTTAGTCATTTTTGATACCTAACTTTGACATTCAATACTAATATTTTATGATGTTGATATGGTATGATATTCTTTATTATAGTTTTTTCCACTCTTATTTTGTTCTAAAAATCATGCAAGCACTTGTGCTATAAACCGTAAATGTTTGTGTCCCCCCAAATTCATATGTTGAAGCCTAATCCTTAATGTGATGATATTTCAAGGTGAAGCCTTTGACTGATAATTCAGAGCCCTTATAAAAAAGATCTCAGAGAGCTCCCCATCCATGTGAAGACACAGAAGACAGCTGTCTACGAACCAGAAAGTGGGCTCTGACCAGACACTGAATCTGCCTTGATCTTGGACTTTGCAGCTCCGAAACTGTGAGAAATAGATCTCTTGTTTATAAGCCACCCTGTCTATGATATTCTGTGATAGCAGTCCAAACAGACTAAGACAAATCGGGAAACACACACATTGGCCAGGACCTTTCCAAATCTACAGCATCAGAAAATTCTGTGGAAGGTCTTAAGAATCTGTAATTTTAAATCCAACTTAATAATTCTTAGAGCCAGAGAATTTGGAAACCCTGCTTTACTGACAAACTCAATAAGTCTTAGTCAAGGTTAATTATTGTCTTTGATCTTTATGTTAAATTTTTTTCCATGAGCATTAACTTAACATCAAAATCCCTGAACGCCAGTCTCATTAACTACCATCTCAGTGTTTTGGGGTTAGTCCAGTGTTTCCCAAATTTGTCTGCAAATTAGATTCATGACGGGGGCAGAGGGGATGCAGAGGGCTCTTTAAAAAATGCCCAAACTCAGGTCACACCCAAGACAAATTAAATCTCATTCTCTAAGGCTGTGACACAGGCATTAGTATTTTTTGACTCATATATACTAATAAATTAGCATTTATTTCCCAACATGCATTCACATTTAGGAACCACTAGACTAATCATTAACCCTCTCTAAGCCTGTGTCTTTATGAATAAAATATAGACAATAACTCTCATTCTAAAATGTTCTTAGGAATTAATCTAATTAATGCATGTGACTATACCTTGTAAGTGATAAAACCCTGTGTAAACCTAATGCATCCTATTTTAGGTTTCAAAGGATTTTGAGTAAAGGTTGAAAAATTTACAAATAAGAATTTTTATATGTTCTATATATTTACTTTTTTTAAAATGCTTGTAATTGTGATAGCCCATTCAACAGTTTAACATGGTAGATTCAGCTTGCAAAAGAAACCAGAGTTCTGAAAACTGTCCTTACAATTTAGGTGCGTTTCCATCAGGTGGCAATAGTGTATGTATGTTTTCCTGGTTTAAAGCAGTGGTTCTTTGCTCTCATGCAAATAAAAATCTTCTTTGGCTTGGGTTTAACCAAGATTTTGATTCAGAAGTTCTGGAGTGGGACCCTAGCATCTGTAAGTTTATCAAGATCAGCATGTCATTCTGATGCCCTGTTGCTAACCATGATGAGTTTGTTATTTCTGTTTAGACCTTCTGTTCTATCTACAGATTTAGTCATAAATGTTCTACTTTTTTAATGTCAGAAATATCTCTTCATCGTGTAAAGCAGAAGATCATTTTAGAATAGTTTTAAAAAAAATTTGAATCCATATGGATACCACTCCTTATTACTACTACCATTCAGTCTCTATTATATAATCTTAAAATTTTTATTTCAAAATGTGTCTTGGCCTTTTTGATAGGTAAGCAAAACTTCCCAATGTCTGTGATTACTATTTGCCTTTTTATAAAAAGCCAGAGAGGAGCACCTTGACGGCTCAGTTGGTTAAGCTGCCAACTCTTGACTTCAGCTCAGGTCATGATCTTAGGTTCCTGGGATTGAGCCTCTTGTCAGCCTCTTCTCAGGCTCTGCCCAGAGTCTGCTTCAGGATTCTCTCTCTCCTTCTGCCCCTCCCCGTGGGTGTGCACTCTCTCTCTCTCTCTCTCTCTCAAATAAATAAATAAATCTTAAAAAGAAAAAGTCGGAGAATGTGTATTTCCCCTGCTGATCTGGAGTCTGTCTCTCCAGGGCAGCGGTTCTTAAACTTCAGTGGGCATGTGGAGTACCTGAGAGTCTCATGAACAGTGCACACTCTGTCCAGACCCAGTGAATTAACCTTTGGGTTGAGTTCCAGAATTCTGAATTTTAAGATATCTCCCTCAGTTATTATGATGCACACTAAATTTTGAGAACCATTGACTTATGGAATCAGAGGCTGAGGTAGCTTCGGTAAGGTTGAGAACACTAAGGGAGGCCTCATAGGAACCAGATGCAAAATTCTGTGAGGAATTCTGTTTCCTTCTTTCCCCTTCCCGGGCCTCATCTTAGTACAAGTCGTGGTACATGACTACGTTATTATTCAGTGACGTTAAGGAGAGGCACCAAGCATTGGTTGGTAGTGGTACATAACCTCTGGAGTTCCCCCAGGTGAAATTTGAAACTGGCCTTCATACACAGAGGGCAAGGACAGACTGAGGAAAGTGGCAGGCTACTCCAGATTGGTAGGTGACAGTTTTAATAAGCAAGGGAACTTAAACGAGGCTTGTCTTGGATGGCCGTAAGCCAGAATCTTAAGAATTTATATAGAGGATATAGAGGTTTTCACTGGATTCAGTCACATATACCACCCTGATAGGCTCAACAACACATTGCTCTCTCAAAGCTATGTCCTTGAAATGGCTCCCACAGTAGGAAAAATTTACATTTCAGGGATGGAAGGGGGTAAAGAGTTTCAGATTGCCTGGGTCCAGCTTGGGTCAATCGGTGGTCATGTCCTCTTAATGACTTCCTCCAATAATTGGTAAATTTGCAGCACTAAGTCCTATTGATTCTTGTTGCCAATCCAAGCATGGAGCCTGCCATCAGGGAAGTTACAGCAAATAATGGTTTTGTGTTGAGGAAATACTCCCTTTCTTTATCCCTGTGGGGTTTGTTTGTTTGTTTTTATTTTTGTTTTTTTGAAGGAGGTGACATAGCCCTTATTGGAAAGGTGATGTGGTAGAAAGGAGGGGTAATGCAGAGGAAAGTCCCATTTTCTCTTTAGAGTTACTGTAAGATACCTCAGATGTTCTTTCTCTATTTTCTTTTCCCTCCTCAACCTGACTTTTCCCCATCTATTGTCTTCTCCGTTGGTTTGTTGGTTGTGGTCCTCTCTTAAAGAAACACCCATCTAGAACAGATCTAGGCACCAAAAAAACAAGAACAAAAAGAAAACCTATATCTGAAATCACCCAATTCATCCCTAAATCGCACTAATAGAATATTTGATCATTTACTTGGGCTAATTATTTTTATTGTTATGTGTAATTGTATTTGACATGTGATTAGTTTCATGACTATGCTTTTATTTCCAACTGTTTGCTTTCATTTACTAGCATTTTATACATCCTAAGACTTCATCTGCCTTTGATTTCAGATAAAATGTGTATTTTCTGCAGAATAAACAGTAAATGATTTTCTACTAAAATATGTTGGATTGGTAGGAACACATGACGTGGTTGGGTCACTGAATTCAAAATATTTGTATTTTATGTCTTAAAGAAACTCATGAATTTTTAATCAATTTTTATGTTAAATCATTATTGAATAAGCATTAATCTCAGTAGAACTTGAAGCCAATGGAATCTTAAGATGACTTTAAAAAAAAGTTAGATTATAACAAAAGCATGCAAATTGGTTAATCTTTTTCCAAAACCTTTGCAGCCCTCTGTCCACTTCACATCCACTCCCTGCTCCTATAGACAAATTATATTCTTTATTATGATTTGAAAAGGACTAAACACAATGGCTAGATCAGTGCTGTTGAAGTAAGAGCTACGTCTCATCTGCATCATGTCTACCTTTGTTTAAGCAGTATTTCTTCTTGCAGATGTTATGGAAATTGCCATTTCTCCTGGAACTACCCACCTAATTCATTCTCTAGCCTGAGCCCAAGGTCATCTTTCTAAAGTACAAATTTAATTATTTCTCTCTTTAGCTTAAATTTTCTGATGGTCCCTTGTACAATGGTTACCTCTTATTCTGCCCATCCAGAACTACTTCTTTATTCATGAAAATTAAATGGGCTTCTTAAATTTAGTATTAGAGGGAGAAAGTGCCTTTTCCTTTTGGGTAGCCCCCCAAAAGCCGCCAGTTTGGAGTGGGGCCCAGCATGCAAGGGGCCTTCCAGTCAGCCCAGGCTGCAAGCATATGTATTAATTGATTTAGTGCTGCTGGAAAGGTCTGTGGCCCAGCCAGAAGCTGTATGGAGTTTGTGACAAGCACCAACAAGACCATCAGAAAGGGGACCCTTTGTGTTTGGGAAAATGCAAAGGCTTCTTCAGCAGATGACTCCTGACTTGTGGCTAGGCCCATGCAGAGACTGAATCCTTCCACCATCTGGCATGGTACCTTGATGTCTGACATGAAATGGTGTTGTCTCAGACACTTAGCCATAAAGTAAGCCATTCCCAGCAGTACCCCACCACAGGTGGATTGAGAAAGAAGAGAGCCCTGTGAGGCCAAGCCTGTGAGATGCCTGAAGACACAGGCAGGCAGTTGTAGTCCTATGTTATTTTCTTCCATAAGTCTCATGGGGAGCTTCCTTGGCCTGGTGGGTCAGAGACAGAGTAACTTGAACCTGCTGTACAGATGGTTTTGCATGATATGCTAGCACCAGACAGATGAGAGGAAGTCTGTTCTTCTGGGTGGCCTTGCCCTACAAGTGAGAGGGAATATGCTTATAATCCTTAAATTCTGAGCAAAAAATGTTATTGTTCACTTCGCTTTGAAGGAAACATTTTATTGTCTACTTTATCTGAGGTCAGGATTATACTAATTCTTAAGCTAATTATTTGGGCAAAGGTAACTTCAAAATCTGTAACAAGTAAGGCCGCTGGGATCTAGCCCTGAAAGTGGGGCTAAAGACCCCTTGTTGTGCCAGACATTTACCCTTTCATTGCTAGATTGTGGAGGGGTCAGAGAGGTCTCTGAAGGAAGGCCAGAGTGACTTGGGCAATGATGGCTTTGGACAGAGCTGGTATTTTAGGCTGAGTGAGTACATGCTGGGTCAATTTTAGTCCTGGTCTGACTAAATGTTTAAGCACTTGGAAGGATCAAGATCAGAGAACTGATAGCAATAAGGTTTTAGGGAAGGGTGAATGGACTATTCAGAATGGACCCAGAGTAAGAATATGTGTCTGTGTGAAAGCTCACTGAGAGGCATCATTGTGGAAGAGGTTCTTAATATTAGGAGTACAAAATGATTTTTCCTGTGGGAGTCAGTCATCCTCCTCCGCAAACCAGTCTGTTAGTTCATGGCATAACAGCTGTGATGGCCAGATTGGAGGTGATGTTTGGACTCAGTAACATAAATTTCCTTCCACCAAGACTGATCATATACTGTTAGCAATGGTGACTCACCATATACTTCTAGGGGACCCGGAAAGATAAATTCTTTTGAGTTGGAAATGCCCCTTCATCATGGAGGTGCAACAACTTATCATCACTGGAATAATTTTTCTGGATTTGGATTTGCTTTCCCTGCTTACATGCCTTAAAAGCATCATAGAATTCCTTACATCGTTTTTAATTGGTGAACTCACGGCCCTGCCAAACAAGGCAATAGGCTACTGACTGCCTAGTCTTATAAATACTATATAAATACCCTGTCATCCTGATAAAGCTATGCTTCGTTGGATGGATATATTGGAAACTTAACCATAACAATACCTAAGAAGTAACACCTTGTGATATTGGTATGCTAAGCTGTAAGATATAGAACAGGAATAGAACCAGTATCCAATATATTTGATATTGTTTTCACAGCTGGAATGAAATCTAGGACTCTGGGGTGAAGACATTTCTAATAAGTACATTTACTCTTTCACTTTCAGAAGTTTTGCTTTAACTCTTCAAAATTATTTCTTTAAATCTTTTCGCCTAAGTATTTCAGTACTCATTGGGAGAATGTTTCATTCAAGGGTTAAAAAAAATGTAGGTTTTGTTGAATTGGGAGCTGAGACTACCACCTGGGCACGTTGGATTCTTTGTGCAATCAGGGCAGAGATCCTTGGCAAGCTCTAGTGTTGGCTGAAAGCCAGGAGAACTTGGAACAAGCAGAGGAGGAATCTATCTCATATGTCAGCAGCAGTCTTGTGAATGCCTGCAGAATGGAAGATTGTAGCTTGCACCAGTATTTTCCTTGCTAAGTATGTATTCTCATGTTGCCTTTAAAAATGAGAATTATAATTATTTTTTCTTTTCTTGTCTCTTTCTTTTTTCTAGGGATATATAATATTATCCAGGTAATGGTTCAATTTATCATGTAGTTCATAGGCTATAGAATACCGAAATGGTATTCTGACAGAATTGAAGAGGTATGGACACAAGCCAGAGGTCTTGGGCTTGAAGGCCAACATCTCCCTTTTGTGTGCAGTGGCCGGGAATAACTGTAGTTGTTCCGCATTGCTGTTGTGTGAGATTTGGTTGAATCATGTGTTCTGAGTTGTTGGTTTTTTTTTTGTTTTGTTTTTGGATATAGGGGAAAAGTTGTGTGTGTGTGTGTGTGCATGCACACACGTGCAGTGACCATTAGGCAGCCAGAAGGTGGATTAGAGCACATGGCTTTAGGGTAGTTGTATGGTCGACAGTGAGTTTCTCCTCTCCTAGGGAGAGATTATTCCTTTCCACACAGACATAGGCTCCAGATGACGTTAGTGTAATGTGATTCTGACTACCTGGCCATGAATACTTGTCTGGGAGCTACCCACTATGTTCTGTAACCCAGTTATTAAAATCTGAAATGGAGAGACAGAGAGGTGGGAAGACATTTGATTCAAGTCACATTAGTGGCAAATTCTAGGGAGAGATCTATAAACTCTTTGAGGCCCTAGAACCTCCCCACTTCTTGTCCTTTTGAGGTTTTGTTCTTCACTCCTTCCTTAAATTTCATGAAATACTCTAGAATGCTTCACATAATCTTCCTTTTTTGGCTAAGTTAGCCAGAGTTGTTTTATGTTCCTTGAAATCAGAAAACATTAGTTAACTAATATAGATATCAAGGACAACCTATGAGTACAGTGATCCTACATGGAGGTGTTTAATTTTTTTTTAATTTTAAAAAATTTTTCATAAACATATAATGTAATATTAGCCCCAGGGGTACAGGTCTGTGAATCGCCAGGTTTACACATTTCACAGCACTCACCATAGCCCATACCCTCCCCAATGTCCATAACCCCCCCCACCCCCCTCCCCTCCAGCAACCCTCAGTTTGTATTGTGAGATTAAGAGTCTCTTATGGTTTGTCTCCCTCCCGATCCCATCTTGTTTCATTTATTCTTTTCCTACCCCCCGAACCTCCAATGTTGCATTTCTACTTGGAGGTGTTTAATTTTAATGGAAAAATCATCCAACTATCTATGAAGAAGAAAGCTACAAGAAGAAAAGACAACTTCTAAGCTAATCTCCTCCTTCATGGGGTTATACTGCTCTCTCTCTTTTCTGGGTGGGGGGGGATGGGAGAATCCTCAGTATTAATTACTGGAAAATGTATTTATTTTTCTAAAGCCAAAATTTGCATCTACAGAAGACAGGGCATGCAGAAGGATGAAAAACAACCACCTGGATTAACCAGTTCTTTATAGGGAGCCGAGTGTAGTTAGTCTAGAGAGAGAATGAGGTTGAATGGGCAGGAAATAAATATATAGTAGTTTCCCCTTATCTGTGTTTTCCCATTCCATGGTTTCAGTTCCCAAGGTCAACCGTGTGGCCTTGGAAGCAGATGATCCTCCTTCTGACATATGGTCAGAAGGTCATTAGTGCCCCAGCACTGCTGTGTCATGATGTCTGCATCATTCACCTCACTTCTTTTCGTGCAGGCCTTTTATCCTCTCATGTCATCACAGGAAGGGTGAGTACGGTACAATAAGATACAGTGAGAGAGAAAGGCCACATTCTAATAATTTTTATTACAATATATTGTTACAGTGGTTCTATTTTATTATTAGTTATTGTTATTAATCTCTTACTGTACCTAATAACATAAATTACACTTTATCATAGTAAGTATGTATAGGAAAAAACACAGCAGAGTTAGGGTTTGGTACTGTCCACAGTGTCAGGCATCCATTGGGGGTCTTGGAAGTATCCCCTGTGGATAAGGGGGCTACTGTACAGAGACCTGGAGGGATGGCAAAACAAATGGGAATACAGAAGCTGACGAAGCCCTGCAGTGCTGGCTTCCTCTTGTTTGCGCCGTTTTACTGATCTTCCTGCCACTGGGACAAAGATAGATGTGGTAGTGGATGCAGGCCATAAAGAAACTTGCTATATAAACACAATTATATATTGGTGGCTTTAAGTATATTATTCAATAATGTCACCTCTTCCTGCTTCTTTTCATTTGCTGACCTCACTGAAATCTTTTTCTTCATTGAAATCTAATACTCTGTATTATATATTAATGCAGGAGTTCTCAAACTTTAGTAACCCTAACAATTACCTAAGAGGTGTTTGTTAAAATGCAGATCCCGGGCCTGCCCCCTCGGAGATTTGAAGTTATTAGGTTTAAGGTAGGACCCAGGAAGCTCTACTTTTAATAAGAACCAGAATTTTCAAATGCATTTGGTCATTGGTTGAGTGACCATAACAATTATTTTCTAAACCAGGACACTCTAGTGCAGTGAATTGCCACCAATAATTACTCTGGAAGGACAGGTGCAAATGAGCACAATCCCAGGCAATCCATGCATGACCAGTTGTCCATCTCATTGGAGAAACACTGCTAACTGAAATTAAACTTCTATTATAACAACCCAAACATCACATTAAAACTGATTGTGGTATAAATGTCTTTGTTATATACAACAAATTTTAAGCCTTGAGAAAAAAATAGATGAAAGTCCACTTATTATTCAGATAGGGGAGTACCTGCCTGCTGTAACCTCAGAAAATTCATATAACTTTTGGTAGGCTTGTTTTGCACAATAATCTTTGAGATAGTTCAAGTAGTTTTAAATCACAAAAATTCTTTTTGTTTTCTCTTCCTCCTTCCCCTTTTATCTGTCCCTCCTTTCCCTCTCTTCCTTCCTTCCTTCCTTCACCCATTTATTAGATATTCATTGAGTAATCCAGAAGACTGAGAAAGTCAGAGGCTAGGAGAACACAACCATGGCCCTTCCTTCTATTACTCTCTACAAAACGCAGATATAGCCCCAGTCCTGGAACTGGTCTGATTTGCTACTGTTCTAGATAGGTATTGAGTCCAACATCACTAAAAATAAAACAGAACCAATAAGAAACAATGTATTTTATTTTAATGCTAGTTTAGCAATTCAACCAGACACACTTTGACCTTGAATGTTTAAAGGACTAGTTACTTCAAAGTCTTTTAAGTGATGTTACACTGTAAATATGAAATTATGTCTCTCTTGTCTGGCATGATTGTCACTGTGTTTAGGGTCACTCTTGTAGGTGAAGATAAGGTTTCACTTTGTTCTTTTCCATTTAATCTTGGGTTTGCATTTTAGGGAACACATCAACTATGTTAGAAAAGAAGCTACATACTGGAGTGAAAGAAGGCATTAACTATTTCATGTGAGTAATAGGAAATGGTATTTGCTTCAGAAGTAAACTAGCAAATTACACTCGTGGTGACATGGACAAATTAATGTACCTTTTAAGATCCCAAACTTTTGAATTATTTGCCTCATAGAAAATGAAGCCTTGCCCCAATTTTTAAAGCTAGGGGTTCTAGGGAGATTGGAAGAGGTTTATAATTTTACTTTTTCTCTCTTTTATCACAAAGAAAAGAGATTTACACAGACAGATAATATCATCATTCTTTGACTTTGTTGTTGGTATATCATCTTATAAATGGTTTTAAAGACTTGGAACAACATGAAGCACTTCGATGGAGAGACACGTATTTTTAAAATAAGTCATTTTTTTCTTTGACCTTTCATTTTTCATATACTAATTACTGTAAACACAATTTTAAAATTGTAAGTTGAAATTCTTCATTTAGATTTAGTTCTCCGTAAGGAATTCAACAAGAAGCAAATGTCAACTTTAAATAAATCTTTCTGATGCATTGGCTGTACTGTGGTGTGTATGCGTTCTATAAAATAAATGCTAATTTCAGCTTCTGTTAACCCACATTATGTCAGGAAATTTCCTAATGGTTCTTGTAGACATTTTTTCTCTCTGTAAACCTATTACTATGAAACTAGTTCCTTCCTGACTTCCCGTTATGTTCCTCTGTTATTGCATTATTGACATTTATTGTGTTGGAATAATTTCTCTTTATAAATTAATTTTCTTTTTCTTCTTAAATTTTTCCATGCTCTTGATTTTTTCAACATATATAAGCATTTTTATTATTAATACTTTTCCTTTCAAGAGGCATTCATACTTAAGTGAGTTTATTCTGTTTGCAAAATTTAATTAAAATTTCCTCCTTTCTCAAATCTGTAATTGTTCTTGGATTTTAAATTTCTATTCAAGTCAATAAGGGAGAATGTAAATATTCACACATTGGTCTAAATGATTTTCCTCTACTTTTCTATCTTTCCAGCAGCTACTTGAACACTATTATCTTACCATCTTCCAGATCCCTGAGTGTAAAACATGTTCTTCTATCTCCTGTATGTAAAGAAAGTTTTTCTATAGTTTTTTTGTATATGTACTTATATATCCCACTTTTGTGTTGTCTTCTCCATTTCCATTCATTCAGCCACACATTTACTGAGAACCTATCATGGGTCAGACATTGTGTTATGTTGTTTATTTGTATTGTTTCTTTCCAGTTGCAGTTTTTTGATTTTGTAGTTCTAATGTTGCATACAAAATGTATGGTTAAAACAAATGCTCTTACTCTACTTTAAACCTTACTCTCATATAGTTGATTGTAGTGTATTTATAGATCTAAGGACAGAACTACTGAATAAATGCACTAGTAATTCTGATAATTCTAAAACTTCCCAATGAAATCATCTATCTGTATAGTCTTATGCATGTATAAAATTTTATTGAGAGTTGCAAAAAATTTACAGAAAACTTGATGAATTTTATTGGCAATAATTTTATTTAAGATGACAAGTTAAATACAGGTGAATATAAGCTGTAACTTAATATCATTTACCATGTGCCAACTTGGTCAGATCAATAATTTTAGCAAGCATAAGAAAGATACATGAAAAATTTCTGGCAGTCATGTTAAAATTATTCCATTAACTCAAAGTTCACCTTTTGCAAATAAAGTTTTATTTCTGGACCTTTATAGATTTGTCTATGAGAAAAGAATCAGGAGAAATAGGAAATAAATTTAAAATGGGCATTCTGCTTGGATTATTTAATTAACTGGAAGCTACTGCTATTAGCTAGCTTTGTTCAGCTAGGATCAGTTAAGCAGAAGATCCTGGATAGAGCCACTAAAAACACTAGCATCCTAGAACAACTATGAGAAGAATCCTTGACTTTGGCCTCTGCTGCCTTCAGTGTCCCCATTTGCCTGACTGGACCCAGGCCTGACTAGCATTTTATGAATTGTGATATTGTGATTTCTAATAAGAAATATGTATTTGGTCTTTGTCCCCATTTCTGGTACAGAGGTCCTAAAACCATTATGGTTTCCTAAATGGTAACGATAGAGGTGTCTTTTGTTATATGAATGAGGCGACTTTTTAAAGTACCCGAGGATGGGGCTGGTTGCCCAGAAACCAACTCTGTGATTAAAGGGTTGGAACTTTCAGTCCCATCCCCAATCTCCAGGGAGGGGAAAGGGATTGAGGTTGGATCAATCATCAATGGCTAATGATTACATAAATCATTTCTGTGTAAGGAAGCCTCTATAAATATTAAAAAAAAAAAAAAAAAACCAATTGGACCATTTCCTTATACCACACACGAAAATAGACTCAAAATGGATGAAGGACCTCAATGTGAGAAAGGAATCCATCAAAATCCTTGAGGAGAACACAGGCAGCAACCTCTTCGACCTCAGCTGCAGCAACTTCTTCTTAGGAACATCTCCAAAGCCAAGGGAAGCAAGGGCAAAAATGAACTATTGGGACTTCATCAAGATCAAAAGCTTTTGCACGGTAAAGGAAACAGTTAACAAAACTGAAAGACAACTGACAGAATGGGAGAAGATATTTGCAAACGACATATCAGATAAAGGGCTAGTGTCCAAAATCTATAAAGAGCTTAGCAAACTCAACACCCAAAGAACAAATAATCCAATCAAGAAATGGGCATAGGACATGAACAGACATTTCTGCAAAGAAGGCATCCAGAAAAAGCGCTCCACATCACTTGGCATCAGGGAAATACAAATCAAAACCACGATGAGATATCACCTCACACCAGTCAGAATGGCTAAAATTAATAAGTCAGGAAATGACAGATGCTGGCAAGGATGTGGAGAAAGGGGAACCCTCCTACACTATTGGTGGGAATGCAAGCTGGTGCAACCACTCTGGAAAACAGCTTGGAGTTTCCTCAAAAAAGTTGAAAATAGAGCTACCCTATGACCTAGAAATTGCACTACTGGGCATTTACCTTATAGATACAAATGTAGTGATCCGAAGGGGCACATACTCCTGAATGTTTATAGCAGCAATGTCCACAATAGCCAAACTATGAAAAGAAGCTAGATGTCCATAAACAGATGAATGGATAAAGAAGATGTGGTATATACACAATGGAATACTATGCAGCCATCAAAAGAAATGAAATCTTGCCATTTGCGACGATGTGGATGGAACTAGAGGGTATTATGCTTAGCAAAATAAGTCAATCAGAGAAAGACAACTATCATATGATCTCAGTGAAGCAAGATGGGATCGGGAAGGAGACAAACCACAAGAGACTCTTAATGTCACAAAACAAACTGAGGGTGGCCGGCGGGGGGGAGGTAGGTAAAGGGTGGTGGGGTTATGGGCTTTGGGGAGGGTATGTGCTATGGTGAGTGCTGTGAAGTGTGTAAACCTGGCGATTCACAGACCTGTACCCCTGGGGCTAATAATACATTATATGTTTATAAAAAATAAAAAAAAAATTAAAACACATACACACACACACACACACACACACACAGTAGGGTTGGGAGAACCTCTGGGCTGGTGAACACATGAAGAATTAGGGCAGGCACTGCCTCGGAAGAGAGCTTGGAAGCTCCGTGCCCTTTCCCCTTACCTTGTGCTATGCACTTCTCCCATTTGGCCATTCCTGAGTTATATCCTTTTATAATAAGCCAGTAATCTGGTAGGTAAAATGTTTCCTGAGTTCTGTGAACCGCTCCAGCAAATGCATTGAAACCAAGGAGGGGGCTGTGGGGACCTCTGGTTTATAGGCAGTGTGATCAGAAACATAGGTCAGAGCCTGGACTTGGTGACTGGCATCGGAGCTCAAGGGGCAGGGCAACCTTGTGGAACTGAGCCCTTAACCTGTGGGATCTGATGCTATCTCCAAGGAGTATCAGAGTTGCGTTAAGTTGTAGGACATCCAGCTGGTGTGCTGAGCATTGCTTGGTGGTCAGAATTGGTCTCGGAACCAGATTAGACTCATATATATTTAAGATCCTCATTTATAGGTATTCCTGAGAAGTTAGTATATGCAGGTGCAAGGTAACTCCTCCAGTGACCTAAAAGATGAACTGGTTTGATGAGAGAGGAACTAAATGTCACAGAGAAAAGTCAATTAATGGTAGATGCTGGACCTAATAGATCAAATGGAGCTAAGAACTGAAGTCTCCATTTAGACTACTGTAAGTCTGTGTTAGAGGAGTGTCTGCTCCACTCAGCAGAGGAAGCCCAATGAGGTGGGAGGGGGAGACTGGAGGTGGGTTGTGAGTTAAAGAATGGAGGTGGTTAGCAAGACAATAGGAAAGGGGTGTGTGTTGGGGGGTGTAAGAGACAAAGACAGAGACAGAGGGAAAGAGGGAATGTTGATAGCTTATGGTAGCTAACTTGGTTTTTGCCCTTCCTGAGGGCTTGTTATTTAGCTTTCCTCCTCAGAACCTCCCATTTCCCCATTTTAATTTTCACGACTTTCATGAATTCAAGAGGCCCTAAACTCGATCATTACTTCTGACACTACATAAAGGGAAATTTAATCTGTCCTTCTTACACACCAGCCTCAACCAACAGAGAAGAGGATTCTAGCATGTTTTCTTCATGAGAGGAGAAACTGGGGAGAGAGCTTTTCTGGCTTCTAAACACTTGCTCAGTTTTCTATCCTTGAGGGTCAAATGGCTACTCTGATTGGTTAGGCTTTCTTATTGATTAAGCCCCATTTTTACTACTGCACAGTGTCTCTATGTGGAAGGCCATAGTCATATTTGGTGTGTATTTTGCTCTCTGGTCTGCTTTCTCAGTCCATGTTCTGGCATGGTAAGAGAGCTGGAGCCTTTTTCCCAATGTGAGAAATAGCCCAGCCATGTTCCCGCTGCATTCTCGTTATAGAGAATGGCAGTCTGACAGGCTCCTGGCCCATAAGCTAGCAAGGAACAAGACAGCTTAACGTAGGGCAAGGGGGAGGGTGTGTGCTTCCTTGTTAGACCTGGGACTTCTTAACCCGGGTCCTGCAGAAGGGTTTGTACTGCTCTCTTCTCTCATCACACTGTAATAACCCTCCTCTGATATCAGAAGTCAAACGGATGGCAGTTTCATGTGGAAGAAAATTACTTAGGGCTTTTGGCCTAAGCTGTGTCCTCCAATCTAGTTTTCTTAAGAGTTGTAGTGCAGAGTACCGGCTGTTTGCCAGGATTTACCAAGCTGCACTTCTCTGTTTACTGTCTGGATAGAAAATACCAAAGTAAGGGGCAGAAGAGTGGTTCCTGGGCCTCACAGTGAGCTTTCATTTTGTTATTTCAAGTCTAAATTTAAATGATATTAATAATTATTTTAGTCTTTTAAATGTTGGATCTTTTGTTTTAATAATGTAAAAAACTATCTTTAACTTTTGCCAAGCCCTTTTTATAAAGTTTATTTTATTAGTTTAATTTCTGTTAGAGGGGAAACACAACAACAACACACACACACACACAACATTACAATTAATTCTAAAATCTTGAAATAAAGAAGTGTCTAAAATTCTAGGTCAGTTTAGTCTCCTTCATTAAGCAAATATCTACAGAATCTCTGCTCTGAGCCTGGCAGAATGATGGGGAGGAAGGACGACTCGCCTGAATCATGAGCAAGGATGTGGCCTTATTTAAGCTAGACTGAAGGTTTGCAGTGCTTTATAGAATCACTTTAAGTCCCTATTGCCAGTTAAATGGGATGAAATAAAATTCTGAGCATTATTTAAACATTTGATAGTCTGTTTCAGCATGCTTATTTCCTAAAACCCAGAGAGGAGGCACAATTCAAAAGCAGCCCCAGATTCTGCTTCTGCATCCCACCTGAGGGTCTCCTCACTTTTCTGCTTGGTCAGATCTCTTGCCAATCACTGTTTCAGTGGAAAGATCCATCTTCTCTCTAGTCTACAACTCTTGTCTAAACTAGGTTTATTCATTTCTGTGGTCACTAGTGTTCCCAGGAATTTTATCTTTCAAAGAATACCTCCTTTCAGAGATTCCTTTTTCACTTGCATTTCCTACCTTTATTGTTAAAAGCATCTATAAAATTTACAGGCTATATCTTTTTTTAAAAGTTAGATAGTTTTTACCTCCTTATAAATACAGATTATAAAGTCACTTGTAGCTGAGGTTCAATCATTGTTATTTCTAATCCAATGACTAAAATCATGTTCTAGCACCCTACTAACTATTGGTACTAGCTTTCTTTGTTCCCTCCATGTGGCTACGGTTTGGTAAGAATTTGATATACATGTGAATACAAAAGTAGCTAATATGAGCAACTCATCCTCAAACAGGATTAAACAGAATGGCCCTTTGGGTTACCAGTGCTATGTTTAATGGTCTTGCACAGGAAGAATCATGACATCCATAGCTCAACATTTTGGAGATTCAAATGTAATTAGGAAAGGCCACTTCTCCCCAACTGGAGCTTAAAAACATTGACGGGCATCCTATTCTGAATTGGTCTGATATTGGAGCTTTTTTTTTCTAGGAAGTGAGAAAATACAAACATAAATATGACTGCATGTGTGTATGTCATTTTCTACTCAAATATGTTTTGTTATGAAGAGAGCTGTATATGAGAATTTTTAGATGTTTAGCCTACTAAATACTCAATATTGATCTATTTCCACTGACACTGTGAATGGATGAACTTTTATGCAGATTGACCTTGATGCGGAGTGACACAAACAGCAAGGATTTTGACTTGTTAGCACTGATTATAGAATTGTTTCTTTTATTTTTTTTTTTAAGATTTATTTATTTATGTGACAGAGAGAGAATACAAGCAGGGAAAGTCACGGAGAGGGAGAAGCGGGCTCTCCACTGAGCAGAGAGCCTGATGCAGGGCTTGATCCCAGGACCCCAGGATTATGACCTGATCTGAAGGCAGAGGCTTAATCAAATGCGCCACCCAGGCACCCCTATAAAATTTTTTCTTAATAAGGCTTCTTTCTAGTTGGACTTATTGGGATTATATCTGATGCTTGCTAAATGCTCACTAAATAGATTATTTGATGAATGTATGAATGAATGTACAAATGAAAGTAGAACGATAAAACAAATTCCATGCTTTGCCTCTGTGAATAATTTATGGAACTAGAAAATTTAGCCTCAGAGGCTGAATCTAGTAAGGACAGGGATAAGGTTTAAGCAAAGCTAGGAGAATACATCCAGGGTGGGGGTGAGGTCGTGAGAAATGTACACTGAGTAACCGAGGACTTACTCCGTACCCACATCATGCCACAAACTTCCACAGTTGCTACCCTGTTGAACTCACACAATAACCCTATAGATGAGGGATTACTAGTCTTATTTTATAAGAGAAGAGATAGGGGCTCCACAAGTTAGGTAACTACCCAAGATTACACAGCCTACAAGTGGTGGAACCCAGATTTAAACTTTTACAACCATGGCTAGTGATCATATGAAGATGGCTTTGTCTGAATTTTCAATGCTGTTCTGCTGAAACACAATGTAATCTCCCTAGCTATAAGGTGAATTCAAACATGAGAAAGAATAAAAAAGAAACATTGCATAGATTTCATTCATCAGGGAACTATATGGATTTAGAAATAACAAGTAGCCTAAAACATATGCATTCCAGACCAACTCATTTCACTTATTTATGATATGTTTATTCATTCAATAAATAATTGAGTTGGTATGCTCTAAGTACCAAGAACCCATCCTGCCCACATCTGGCCTGTGTCCTGGGTACCTTTCTTGTACCATGTTGCATTTTCTTTGGCTCTCCAAAGTGAAACTTGGTTTTCTGGTTTTATCCTTGAATCCATCCACTGACACTCAGATGATAATCTGCCTCTTGGTTTGCAGCCAGGGGTATCACAGTTAGTGAGAGAGGCTGATATAAAGGGGTATGAGGAGCCAAAGGAGGTAATGTGTCTCCATTTCTGCTGATAAGGCCCCCAAGCAAGTTTTCCTGAGGCTGTGGTAATCTGGAAAGGGCTGCCTCTTGCTTATCTACAGAATGGAGAAGGTCTGTGGCCATAATGCTAGGATAAGCTAATGAGAGCGTATTACTCAATAACAGATGCTAATCTGTCTAATCTTTGATGTTGGAAGGCCGCCTAGGAACACCAGGTGTTAGAACTCGGTTTTTCTCCTGACTTGTGCAATCACTTGCATGTGCACTAAGGGCATGAGGTAACAGGTGAATTACCTAAATCAGAGTAAAAGTTAGCCAGTTAGCAGTGAGAATAACAGAAATAATATGAGCTTTGAAATGCCAAAGTGCTAGAACATATTTGTTGCTATTTTGAGTCCTTTATGATAGCTTCAATGGAATGGTTATGTCACAATTAGTAGATATTCAAATATCACAAAGACTTTCTTATGGATGGCTGAGTGGTATAAGGTAATGCTTTTAAAAATTTAATAGGCATATGAATCCCCTGGGGACCTTGTTGAAATGCAGATTCTGATTCAGCAGGTCTGGGCTGAAGCCTGAGATTCTGCATTTTTAAAAACTCCCAGTGTTGCTGCTGCAGGTTGCTGGACCACACTTTGAGTAGCATGGATGTAAAATTGAGAGCATTATCATCCTTCAATTCGTGGGAATTTACGAACCATTGTTTATTTGTTTATTTAAAATTTTTAAAAAAGATTTTATTTAGTTGGGAGAGAGAGAGAGCATGAGAAGAAGGAGGGTCAGAGGGAGAAGCAGACTCCCTGCCGAGCAGGGAGCCCGATGCAGGACCGATTCTGGGACTCCAGGATCATGACCTGAGCCAAAGGCAGATGCTTAACCAACTGAGCCACCCAGTCACCCTAAAATTTTTTTATTTTTGAGCAATCTCCACATCCAGTGTGGAGCCCAAACTCACAACCCTGAGATCAAGTGCTGTACGCTCCATCAACTGAGCCAACCAGGTGCCCCTGAAGCATTGCTATTTATAACATTCTATTCAAAAACACATAGATATTATGTCTGTGTTGAGGATTCATGGTCTCTCATCAAATCATCTTTGTTTTTTTCTTTTCTGCCCTTTAAAATTCATTCAGTAATCATTGGGTCCCTTGAATGGAAATTTCTTCAGACCCTACGACTTTTCTACTCATGCTTAGGTAATAGATCACCCTACTGTCAGTTAAGATCACAAACCAGGCTCGATTCAATAATTAGATTTTGGAGCCCAGGATATTACCCAAGCTCTGTCCTCGATTTAAGAGGCAGACGTCCTTTGGCCCAGTCTGGTCCTATTTTCCCTGCAAGTCTTCCCTGGAAAGAGGCCCTCATTAGTCTTTTCCTATTCAGTCATGTTGGGCCTTTTGGTTTAAAGCAGATTCCTTTCTCATGGGGTACTTTTGTGAAGTCTTTCTAGGTGCTGGGGAACTCTCTCCTTCAGTTCCCCTATTGCTGGCTGACTGAGCCATTTGGAATTCTGGTGGCCGCTTGCTCCTCCTCCTTTTTGTATCCTGGGAATTTGGCTTCACCTCTAGCTTCTTTCTGCTGCCCCCCAAGGACCCTCACTGGGCCAGACCCTCATCAGCTGCCTCTGGTCCACAGGAAACACCTAGTGTCCTGTGCCCTGAAGAACTCTAGGAATGCAGATGGATCTACCTTTGATCCTCTAGATCCTCTGAGCAGAAACCAGATGGCAGGCCTGGGGTCCCCAAAGTGCAGGGATGCACCACTCTATATGGCCAACTGGACCCATCTGAATCCTCAAGAGTGGGGTGGTGGACACTGTTAACAAGGCAGCAGATGTTTTTAGAGCATTCCCTTCACAAATATTCCTTTTCCTTTCTGTTTTCAATTCTTTCATATTCTCAAAGTAGGTCAGAGGGTTCAGAAGTCATAGGATGGATTCTCAGAAATTTCCTTTGAAATTCTTTATACGGTAGTTTGACCCCTTTTATATTATTTACTTTTTTAAGTAGCCTCTACACCCAGTATGGAGCCCATTGAAGGGCTTGAACTCACAACCCTGAGATTAAGACCTGAGCTGAGATCAAGAATCCAATGCCTAACTCACTGAGCCACGCAGGCACCCCTGCCTCCTTACTTTTAAATGTCACCCTTGTTATTGTAACAGAATGTCAATGACTAAGTTTCTCAAGCACTACACACCCTGAAGTAAGGAACATTTCCTTGTTTTACAGGTGAAGATAACTGAGCCACAGAGAGATCATACATAAATTTTACTCCCAAGTTTGTTGTCTTAATCCCTAGTAAGGAATGCTGGCAGTCTGGTAGAACACTTCCAAATATTTGAAGGCAATATCATTATATAACTGAAGGAGAATGTTAAAAAGCAAGTGGTATGTCAAACCTGCAAAGAGAGATCTTTGGATAATGTTTTTGGTTCTAGGTCTTAATTATTATTGTGTTAGAAGACATTCCTGGATTGCATTTCCTAAAGTGTATTGCATGAACCACGAGGTCCATGATTCCTTCAATCAATTAACACACTGCATGCTACACTACACTACAGGAAATTCTTCCCTCTGGAAGACTTACAGTCTATTACCATTATCAATTCTAGGAACTCCTGTAGGAAATAAAAGTATATTTAACCCCACATTATTTGATATTAGATTTTTTGTATTTGACTTTTTCAGTAACACCAAAAACGTTCTTTGGAAGTTCCAAAGAATTGGCTTTGGGGAATCTTGTAATGGATCCATTGATTAAGAGATACATGAAGGTGCATCTACTCATACCATGTTCTTCTTCCTTTGGTTGTAAAGAATGTTTAGTTTATAGTCGCCTTTTGCAGTAATTTGAAAGATTTCCCTGAGCACATTTTATTTTTTTTTTATTTTTTTTTTTAAAGATTTTATTCATTTATTTATTTGACAGACAGAGATCACAAGTAGGCAGAGAGAGGAGGAAGCAGGCTCCCTGCTGAGCAGAGAGCCCGATGCGGGGCTCGATCCCAGGACCCTGAGATCATGACCTGAGCCGAAGGCAGAGGCTTAACCCACTGAGCCACCCAGGTGCCCCTCCCTGAGCACATTTTAAATCTAACTTGCAACTAAGCCTCTTTATTAAATAACAGTAAATGGGTTAACATCCATTTGCACAAAATGTGAAATTTGGTACAGTGATTGTCAACCTTGTTTACACATTAGAATCACCTGGGAAGATTTTATATATCTGATTGGGCCACACCTCAGGCCAGCTACAGCAAGCATCTCTGGGAAAAGGATCCAAATAATCATCTAGGCTCTGATTTGATCCCCACAATCCATATGATAAATAACCTAGATCCTTAGGTGAATTCAAACTCGTTCTCTGAAAAGGAGGTTAAATAGTCTACTACCAACTGATGTAGTCTGGCTGAAATAAAATGGTTAAAACATGTAAGATTTTCTCTTTTCTTAAAAAACGAAATGCATACTACTTAACACTTCCACACGGCAATTATCTAGGATATTCCTTATTGAGGTTTTATAATTTATGATCTTTGGTGTAAGCCCCCTCTCCCCATTTGCTCTCATTTGTCAATTTTATATTTCCAAACTGCACTCTACTGAAAATAACGAAATTAGATCAATATAGTTATGTTAATGAATGTAATATGCAGTTCATTTGAAAGAGAATGGCAACACATATTTTCATAAGTTCTGCATTACTCAACTCATTGACCAGAAATGTGTTAATGATATAATGCTGGTATTCTGAATGTCTGAGAGTCCTGCTGATGGCACCTTAGAGATAAAAAGCTACTTAACGTGCATGAAACTGGAATGAATGACTGCACTGAATATATTTAAATTATCTTTAATGTCCTGTTTTTAGCAGCACATTTTATTCAAACTCATTGACTATTATTCCTGGAACTTAAATAAATCAACTGTGCATTTTGTTCATCTTGGCTCACACAATTTCATGTCATTTTGTTTGAATAGTGATTTTAATTCTGTTTGCCAAAAAAAGAAAAAACAAAACCACAGAGCTATAAAACACAATACCAGAATCATGTGATTTAATAAGAACAAGCCAGGTGTAAATTCCTACTTGGGATTTTCTTCCTTCCAATCTCGGGCGCACACCTCTCCTTGCTTTCCCCTTTGGCCTTTGCTCTTATCATGTATTGTTTCTTGGTTTGAGATTTACATTTGTAGTGGGAAAACCAGTACTGATGGTTTCTATGTAGTGAGGAATTTCCAAGATATCCTTACAGTATCTTTAGGAAATAGAAATCTAGCAGATGTTTTCTCCCTGAGAACGCAGTGTAACTTGTGAGAATGGAAGGAGGGAGGAATCTACAAGAATTGCTTGTTGGAATATTTGAATGAGGGTGAGGATGCAGAAGGAGTCTTGCTGCCATGGATTTGTGTAAATGGAACACTATCTGCAATTTGTAGAGAAGCCAGAGGATTAGCAACAAAAGATATGAACACATAATCTTTATATTAATTTAAAAAATAGAGAAACTAAAGAATAAAATAATCTTGGGTACACCCATACATTGAAAAACCATTTGTAAATTTCAGAAATATGAACTGCCTTCTTAGGGACTACTGTTTAAATATCATCTGCCTAAAAAGAATACGTTACAATTGGACTTTATCAAGTTATTCGCTGTTTTTTTTCCCGTTGTGAAGATCTGTTTCAACTGACAATCCTCAAGAGTTTAGAGTTTTAAAAAAGGAAAAGGTGAGCAGACCCTCTATCCCATATCTGAGCCCGGTACACAGACGACTGTTTTGGTACCATTCTTCCTAGTTATAGTTTACTCGTCTAAAGGGCATCATCGAGCTGGTTTCATTTTTTTTTTTTTTTCTTTTTAATAAAAAATACATGGAACAGAGAAAACACTAGAAAGGAAGTTTGAAGGTTTTAGACTGAGTTCTAATTTCTCCATAAATATCTAGGAACTAACTGGTTCCCCTTGGTTTCAACTGCCCAGCTGAGAGGCCATGGAATGTCTCAGAGATCCAAAGCGATGAATTAGCCTGGAGCTAGAGCGAGCGCATTTGCTTAAACCAATGGTGACACCTGGTGGCCGAATATGCCAATGACGGCTTCCGACGCCGTCGCGCTTTCCCACGGCGGCGGGAGGCTGGTTTTTTAACACCGCCGCCTGTTTCACAAGAGAACCTTCCGAGGGCCTTATTGTTCAGATTTGGTCTCTCCGTTTTTTATATTAGGAGTTTCTTAAAAAAAAAAAAAAAAAAAGATTAAGTAGGTGAATAAACAGCATGATTTTTAGCGAATAATTTGATAATCTTTTTCTTTTTAAATGCAATACCATAAACAAAGCACTAATTCCCTCAGGCTCCAGAGCTACCTCTCTGAAGGAGGGGGTGCTGCTTCCATCACCGTTGTCTGTATTAGTGAGGGTTGTTAAAAAACAAACTGAGGCGTATTCAAAATTTTAGTTTATTTGTGCAAAAATCAATTTTGATTGATTGCCCAGGTTTTAGCCAAGACACTTAGTTAACTCCCAGGGATGCAAAGGTGTCCCTAAAGGTACAAAAGATAATATCTCAAGATCCAGAGCCACTACCAAAGATAGCCAAGGCAAAAGACCAAAACCAACCAAGAAAAATACCCAGAACTCAATTCCCCTGAGAGCTAGCAACAGTCAGTAGGACCCCAGAAGCACGTGGAGCTCGACCCACATGCCTGGCAGCTGTGTCCTGTTGCAAACCAGGTGCACCCATTCTCTCTGGCCCTATTTTTGGAGATTCTGACTTGACGGCTTGAACAGGCCAAGCTCTTAGGACACAAAATGAGGCAAACATGGTTATAGACAGGACCAACAACCAATGCCCTTGAGAGCAAATTCACAAGCCACAGTTCAAAGTTCTAATTCTGATTTATTTATTTATTTATTTATTTTTCGCCTGCCAATCTAAATTTGTTAAAGAAGGACATGAAATTTTACCTTCCTCTCCTGCTCGGGCGCCACAGAGAAGAGATGTGGGAGAGGGAGTTCTGACTCTGCGGCTTCTGCCCCTTCTTCAAGGATCCTGCCGGAAGGCTTGGGAGCCAGCGAGGTGTCCCAGCGGGTCTCGGCCTGGTCCCCGGAAACTAGAGGAAAAATAATTTTCCTTTACCTGTTACCGTGAGTGCTTGGTTGAGACCCTTTTCGCGCTACAGCACCTCCAAATGGGTAAGTGTGTCTAGGCTTAAAGTTCTCCATGTGGCCGCTGAATTTCAAGATTATCTTTGGTTAAGTTTATCCTGCTTGTTCACCCTTAAAATTTTATTCACCCGAGGCCCCACACTTGACCCGGTCCGTTTCCAGGTGGGACCCGGTCTGTCCCCGGATCCGGTCCGGTTTCCAGGTTTAGATAAATCCCGGGGTATGTCCGGGTTCCAGGTTTGATGCAGACAGACGCCGGCTGGGTTTCGGAACGAGTCTGGGAAAAGAAAGGCTGAAGTCTGAGAGCTCCGGACCCCGAAGCCGCGGGGGAAGGTGCTAGAGGGACTGAGCCACGACCTCCAGACGCTACGAGAAGGCCCCGCATTCCAGGAGCTCAACAGGTACCTCTGTCTGGTTGCTCCAGGGGCCGCTCGGGGCCTCCTTGCTCTTCCTCTGAGGACCCTAGAACTGTTGAAAAGATGAACTGAAGCGTATTACAAATTTTAAGAGTTTCTTTGAGCAAAAATTGATTCAAATCAGGCAGACCCCAATGTAGCAGGCAGAGAGGAGCTCCAAGGAGCTGCGCAAAATGAAAGGCTCTTACAGGCGGAGGGAATGGGAACAAGGATTCTGCGAGGCACACAAGCCGTTGGCTCTGGCAAGGTCACCTTTCCTTTGGGGAATGGCGGGGGCCCATGAGATTGTTTGACCGGTGCTGATCAGGTAATTCCTGATTGACTGGTCTGAAAATGCGTTTCTGGGAGAGCCTAAACTAAGTAAGTTCAATCTTGATTTGGTGACGTGGAGTTTAGCATAAACAACTCCATTTTGGTCCCGTTGTCTTGTTTTTAGCGAGGCTTAAATTTAAAATTAACTTGTTTATCCCCTTATTCTTGTGTCAACCTCTGCACGGGAGCAGCGGGGATACAGAAAGAAAACCGTACCCTTCAACTACTTAAGTTTCTGGCATAGAGCCTGAAAACACACTGGTGTGGGTTTGGGCTCCTTTTTGTAAGTAGAGACAGTGGCAGGACAAGTTTGATTTTCGTTTTGTTATTGTTTCCTGGTTTGCCTCTCATGGGGGTGAGGGCCTCTCTTCTGCCTTCTGAATCCTAGCTCTCTTCCTCCGAGAGAACTCCTAGTTTCTACACAGGAATGAATGAATGAGCAAGTGCACTTCTATGGGATGCTTTCTATTCCCTCACTCCTACCCATTTAATAGCCACAATTTACGATGTGTAGAATCTTGATATTCCCTCAGTCTGCCTAAGTCCTTCTTCAGACATCTGGTTTACTCAGAATTCTCTCCTTTCCCAGTCTGTTTCATAGTGCTCTATTTTTATCTTTTTTCATGCATTTAACATTATTTGCAATAGTCATCTTTATTAATCTGTCTATTGATGTTTTTCCCCCATGATGTAAAATGAGCAACCTAAATCTCAGCACATTTTATTTTATTTTATTTTTTTATATTTTATTTATTTGACAGAGAGAAATCACAACTAGGCAGAGAGGCAGGCAGGGAGAGAGGAGGAAGCAGGCTCCCTGCGGAGCAGAGAGCCCGATGTGGAGCTCGATCCCAGGACCCTGGGATCATGACCTGAGCCGAAGGCAGAGGCTTTTAACCCACTGAGCCACCCAGGCGCCCCAAATCTCAGCACATTTTAAAGAATATCCCTGAGGGGCGCCTGGTTGGCTCAATGGGTTAAGCCTCTACCTTTGGCTCAGGTCATGATCTCAGGATCCTGGGATGGAGCTCCACCATCAGGCTCTCTACTCAGCGGGGAGCCTGCTTCTCCCCCCTCTCTCTGTCTGCCTCTCTGCCTACTTGTGATCTCTCTCTCTCAAATAAATAAATAAAAATCTTAAAAGAAAGAATATCCCTTAAATGTGGGTCTCTACAACGTGTTCAAACTGTCTTAACTCTGGAAAGGTGAGACCCTCCCTATTCAATTCCTCCTCTTCAGTGCCTTCTTCTTTAACTACTGTCTGTATAGTTTCTGGGTTGTTTGTGGACAAGAAAGTGGATCCAAAGAGAGAATATGTGGAGAGAACCTCTCTCTCCTCTGTATTCTTACCCACTGTGGCTTATGATAGAGAAAGTAAAGTTAGAGACAGGTGTGTATTCAGTTTAGTTTCCCCAGGAACACTGCCAGGTGGTTCAAACAGAAATCTGAATTATTTATGAGACTGTAGGAAAATACCAACTTTAGGAACTCTTACCATTTTAGGCTGAAAGCATTTATAGTCTATGATTTAGCGTCGCAGTTGACCTTACTATCATTTATTCAATTGTAAAATTGAGTCAGTGAGCCTTAATTCCCCAGATATTATGGGAATGAACCAGGTTAAGTTCATTCGTTCGTTCTTTCTTTCTTTAAATTTATTTATTATTTGCGAGAGAGACAGCATGGAAAAGAAGGGGCAGAATCTCAAGAAGACTCCCCACTGAGTGCAGAGCCCAACTTGGAGCTTCATCCTATGACCCTGAGATCATCACCTGAGCAGAAACCAGGAGTCAGACGTTCAACTGACTGAGCCACCCAGGTACCCCCAGATTAAGGTTATTTTCTTAAGCATTTAGAAGTTAGAGTAAATTTGATAGACTTAACAGTGGTACTTTTAAATAATTGCTCCCTCATTTATGTTCCTCTATGTAGTCTAGGGAGAGGATGAATTTAGAGCTCAAACAATGCCATGCGGAATGGCCTGTTATTGCTTCCCACTTTCTAGGGCTTGCATGTGCCAACATCTAGTAGTGCCTGTCACATCGTAGATAATCACTATGTAACTGTTAACTGACTCCTTGGGTGAATATGATGATACCATCTTCCTGCTTAAAATCTTCTAAGGGCCTCCCATTGTACAAAGAGTAGAGTCCTCTCTTTGACCTTCAAGTACTGCTTACCTTTCTAACCTCACTCACGCAGCCCCATCTGCACTGGTGTTTTTAAAGTCTCACCTATCTGAGAACTTTTGCACACATTTTCCCTCTGCCCAGGGTACTCTTTTCCCTGTCCCATTCTCAGAAAGTCCTATTTAAGTAGATGCCCTGCTATTCTCCATTTTAGCACCTTATTTGTGCTGGTATAGCATTTATCTCAATTTTCAATAATTTAATATTTTAATGTATTTTTTAAAATCCTATTTGCTTTTGTTTCCCCAGACAGCTAGCTCAGGGCCTGCCTATGGTAGATACCACAGAGATAGCAATACAGGGATAGGGCAATGCACAAGTCATCATGAAGTAAGATTGCTATGTGCCTTTCTCAAATGGCTGGAAAAAATATTGGGTAAAACAATTTTTTTTTTTCCCCTCCAGTGTAAACCTCAGATTTTCTCTAAACTTTTGGGGTTAAGTGTTCTCTAATCTTCTAACGGGCTAACAACATTTTTCTTGGTCTGTGGGTCACATAATTCTGGTTTCCTATTTTGTAGATAATCTCTCTGCTATTATAGGCTTCACTTTATAGAAGCCAACATACTGTTACTTTGTTGTGGCAAATGTGGATAGACTAAGACAGCATGTGCTCAGGTGCTGCACTGTCATCTCTAAATCTAAGCTCCCATTGTCTCTGGCCTGGACTGTTCTTGCCCTCCTAAAGTTGCTGCTCCACATTGCAAACCAGAGGGAACTTGAAAAATAAATCAGTTCTATAGTCTGTCCTAGTTACAGTTCTGGCTCCATTATATACAGGCATGTGTGATGATATGTTGTGAAATTTCTTTGGGTCTCAGTTTCCTTATCCAAAACATAGGGATAGTAAAGCACTTATCTTATAGGCTTGTATAAATGATTAAATGAGTTCATTAGAGTAGTCTAAGTACATAGCACCATTATTTGAACTTCTAAAAAAATATGTAGGAACTAAAACTCCCATTGTTTCTCATTACACTTAAGTAAAATCCAGACTCTACCATGAGTTTCTAAGGCTCTATGTTATCGTGTTTCCTGTCTCTTTCTTCCCACTGGTTGCTTACGACTCCTCTTTGCTCACTATTCAGCCACATGGGCCTTTCTTTTGCCCTCCAGTTCTAAAACCTGCTTTTACGAAAGCCTGGTACATTCTTCTTCCAGATCTGTGTTCTGTCCTTTCCAGCTGAGGTCTCTGCTAAAACACTGCCTCTTCTGGGGCACTTGGGTGGCTGAGTGGGTTAAGCCTCTGCCTTTGGCTCAGGTCATGATCTCAGGGTCCTGGGATCGAGCCCCACATTGGGCTCGCTGCTCAACAGGTAGCCTGCTTCCCCCTCTCTCTCCGTGTACTGCTCTGCCTACTTGTGATCTCTCTCTCTCTCTCTCTGTCAAATAAATAAGTAAAATCTTAAAAAACAAACAAACACACATTGCTCCTTCTGAGAAACATTTCCTGACCACCTTATCTGTCACACACACCTAATTGTACTCTATTCCTCTATCTCTATTGTTCTTTCCTTAATAGTTGCCAAAATCTGTAATTATCTTATAAATTGGTTTATTTATCTATTTACTTTCTATCCCCCACACTCCCAAGATGTCTCCATGATATCAAGCACTTTGTCTGCCTAGTTTACCTTTGTTTTCCCTGGGTATAGAACAGTGCCTGGCATCTGGTAGGTTCTCCACCAATATCTGTTGAATAAATTGCCAGTCTTATAAGTGCACTTCTCCATTTGGTGGAATTGTTGCCATTTCCTTCTTCTTGACTAATGCATGAAATCTATGGCATAAATTTACCTTAAATTAACTGTAAGCATTTAGTGGGGATTACATGATTGAAGTCCAAGGAATTGTTTTGACCTCTCATAGTTGCATGTTTAAGGACTTTAATTTGGTATTTTTAGTGCCCTGAGTCAATTAAAGAGGTCTGTAGTGTATTTTTTTTTCCAGTCAATACCACTTTTATTAAATCATTATGTAAAAATGCTATCTCTGGTCTTCCCTGATAGATGCAATTTAAACTCCTTGGAATAGTTGAAGAAGATAAAGAAGGAAGAAAATAAGGCTGGGATGTTCTCTCAAGTCTTAGAGCCCAACATGCTTTGAGGAATTTATATTGTGATTCATGTTACATTTTATCAGTTTGGTAAGAATGGAATATAATGATAGCCCACTTAAGTGTTACACACAAAATTACGGAGGAATATGGAGGAGAGAAGCATTTCGTCCTGACTGGACAGGGCTTTGGATATAATGGTGGTGAGATTAGTTAGAATGAATGAGATAAACATAAGTCCTCCACATCAAAATCTATAGGGTAGTATGAGACAGCAATATTAGCATCATGAATGTTCTAGAAGGGCTGTCTGCTGTGAACTCTATATTTCTGGAAAAAAGTTCAATGTCTATAAGTTGTCATAATCTTCTAGGGTTTTGCTTTGGTTCTAGCACCTTAGTTCTATAGCTACACTTTGTTGGTCACTTTGGCCAGGCATCCGTCAGAAGTATTCCTAAAGCAAAGTGACTCAAAAGCTACCCAGAGCATTCTGAAGGGCTTCATAGATCAGGACATTAAGGAGATCATATAAACATAACCTCCTCCCTTTAGCTCTAGCCCATACTAAGAATATTTCCTGGTTTCATGTAATTGACCTTGATTCTTCCAGTCCTGGTTTGTATATGCTTTCCATCCATTTTTGAAACAGTAACATATTGGGTTTAGAACATTTCCTCTACTAAAACAGAGGAAAAAAAAATAAAACAGTTTGTCAGGCTTGTCAGAATGCAGAATTTCTGTCTTCTATCTTTGACTTCTGGCCCATTGCTAGAAACTTTGTGTTCCTATTTTATTTATTGTTATAATAGTTGGATTTTTAATGAAAACGGATGGAGTTCATACTCAACAAAATATGGAATTAATTCAAACAAACCTTAAGTGATGTGGTAGACAGATGATGTGGTGGTAACTCACAAATCTTCTCTACTTCCTGGTATCTATGCCTTGTGTAATTCCCTCCCTTTGAGTGTGTTGGGACTTGTCATTTGCTTCTAACCAACAGAATAAGCCAGAGATGTTGGGATGTCACTCCCATGATTAGTTACATTATATTGCAACAAACCTGGGCCAGACTTAATCAGATGAAAGCCCTTGAAACAGGGCCTGGGCCTTCTCTAGGGTGAGAGACTCTTCTGCTCGACTAGAGGAAGCAAGTTCCTACCATGTGAGCTGGTTTTGAAGAGAGTTCCCTTGTAGGGAACATACAGTCCTACAACTGCAGGGAACTAAATTCTGCCAACAACCAAGTGAGTTTGGTAGAGGACCCTGAGCTTCAGAAAGGAACATATCCAGCTAACAGCTTGATTGCAACTTTATGGAGGGAACCCAGCTAAACTGTGCTCAGGTTCCTAATTCAAGTATCAGTTCTGATCACATGCACATACAAAACAACATTATAACCTAGTTTTGTGGTGTCAAATAGGCACAGCTGGCTTGGTAATTATTACCTTTTCATTAAAGAATTGCTTGATGGTTGCCTGTGGCTGCTATATGTGGGTGGAGAAATGGTGAGTGCCCTTTCTCTTTGCCCTTGGTGGATGTCATCTCTCTGGGTCTTTAACAGAGAAGCTTTCCCACAGTTCTAGATGTAATTGAGAGCCCTAAGAAAACCATTAGAAATCCAACTGAGGATTTCCTGTGTGTCTGAAACTGAGCACAAGAAATAGCTCTATCCCAAAACCCTTCCTCTTTCCTCACCCCTGGGGTCTGGTGGAAAACTAAGCAAATGAGGCTGGCCTAACAAGAAGAAAGCATTGCAAAGAGGCAAAGGAAACCAGTCTGTTTTCACATACAAAACAACAAACTGCCATTATTTTTTTTAAAAGGTTTTATTTATTTATTTGACACAGAGAGAGGGAGATCACGAGTAGGCAGAGAGGCAGGCAGAAGCAGGCTCCCTGCTGAGCAGAGAGCCCAGTGTGGGGCTCGATCCCAGGACCCTGAGCTGATGGCAGAGGCTTAACCCACTGAGCCACCCAGGTGCCCCAAAACTGCCATTATTAAACAACTAAAGAAATTTAAATATAATCAAAGGATTATTCAGTGCACAGACCATTTGAGACAGAGGTGAGTTTTCAGAGAATGACAGAAATCCATTTAGAATTATGCAGTCCTCTTCTAAGATGTGCACATTTGACAAGCATATGCATCCTTAAAGATGGAGCCTAACCTCAGCCCATCTCTCCATTCATTCTTAGCCCCACCTTGTCTTCTATCTCAGTCTCCAGAATCTCAGAGATGGAAGGAAGCTTATCGCTTGGAAAATTCAAGGTGGAAGTCTGATGGTTTGTTTTTAGGTAGTGTCACAACATTCCTGCTTCTAATTCATCCCCTCATATTGGTGTCATCATATATTTGGGCATCAGAATGGCTGCATCAAAGCAGCTTTATCAATAGATCATACACTCAAAATAAAGAGCAGGCACATTACCTCCATACAAGACTACTTGTTATACCCTCTGCCCTTGTGAATGTGCCCCCCTGACATTCACGCTAATTAAATCGAATCGATTATGACCCAATGGTGACTTAATTCCAAGTCTAGCACATCAGCAACTGTTTGTTTATATCAGTGACCGGAGTGGGGCTACTAAGCTATACCAGTAGGTGGCACTTTTTAAACAACATAGATCAATTTAAAGTGGATTTGCTATGATAAATGACTCATCGTGGAATAACAACGTCAAGCCTATAGTTAATAATGTCCACAAAAGGAAGGGAACATGACAAGAGTAAAATATCTTGATGATTTATTAAAAATTTTCAGATGACCCAATTCAGTTAATTATTTATTTGAATGCCTACTGTGTATTAGGCTTGGGGGCGTGGTATAGCAGTGAACAAAGTGGACAAAAAATTCCCCACCTTTATGGAACTCTCACTTCTGTGAGAAGGTCAGTTGAAACACTGGAAGTTAAATATACAGTGTGTCAGAAAGCAATAAGTGCTATGAAGAAAAATAATGTAGGAAATGAGAACATTCTACTTCTAATCTGTCAGCAAATTCTGATGGTTTTGCTTTTAAAACATATTCAGAATCCAACCACTTTTGCCACGTCCACCACTCAGGCCAACCCACCAATAACATATCAAGGGGAGAATAATGCAGTAGCCTCCAGATTGGCCACTCTATTTTAATGTGGCCCCTTTCAGTTTATTGTTGATAGAGCTTCCAGTCATCCCTCTAAAAAGAAAGTTAGATAATTTATCTCCTCTAGACTCTCCAGTGGTCACTCAGAGTAAATTGTCAAGTGTTTATAATGGCCATCAAAGCCCTGAATTATGGGGTCTTTGTTTTCTTTTTATGTTCATCTCTTGCTAACATTCCCTCTCTCCAACCCTTCTGGCCTGCTTCCTGTTCCTTGAAATCTGCATCTCCTGACTCAGAGCTTTTGTTCTTGCTGTCTTTCTAGATTTCTAGACAGAAAGAATCACTCCCCCCCGCCACCCCCCTACTCCCCTGCTTTGGATATCACAGTTCTCTGGTCCTGACAGGAAATAGCCCATACAAAGTGGGTAATTTAAAGAGAGTTTTGCAGATATATGAGCAGGGTGTAGGGAAAGCACTGGGTCTAGTGCCCTAGAGAACCAGGAGTGAAGTGAGGGGACTGAGTAACCAGGATTTGGACGTGGTAAGGCTGTGTGAAAAGGGCTGCTGAGGCCTTTGATGGAAGGATGCAGCCAGCCTGTGGAGACCCCACAGGGAAGTGGGTGGAGGAATAACCACTCTGACCTCACTCTCTCTAATCTGCTGATGAAGTGGGTTCCCCATTGGAACCCACTTCAAGCCAGTGGACAAGGCGGCCTAGTTAGCTTTCTGGGTCTGGGAACAGAGTAAACAACAATATCCTTCTTCACCTTTCAGACTAGGAAGGATGAAAAGATCAATAATATGCAGTTTATCAAACAAAACAAAGTAGAACTTCTGACAAGAAGATTAAAATGGGGCACCTGGGTGGCTCAGTGGGATAAGCCTCTGCCTTCAGCTTGGGTCATGGTCTCAGGGTCCCAGAATGGAGTCCCCCATCAGGCTCTCTGCTCAGCAGGGAGCCTACTTCCCCCACCCCCCTCGCTGCCAGCTGCTCTGCCTACTTGTGATCTCTCTCTCTCTGTGTCAAATAAATATATAAAATCTTTAAAAGAAAAAGATTAAAATGGCTTCCCTCTGTGTGTGTGTGTGTGTGTATTTGCACCCCCTTCCCCTCTATCTGTTTTAATTTTCTGTGGAGGAGCCACACGTTCATTTAAGATGCATTTAGCATTCAGTAGTTCTTGCAGCAGGCTGTTTAATTCAGACATTTTCGTTCCTATATCATCATCCCCATTCGACAAGCCTGCTAGGTGCCAAGACCTATTTTAGAAGCTGTGGGGAAGATAGGTTAAGAGGCAAACTCAATCCTTATCTTGGAAGAACTTACAATGTAGTTAGGGACATAAGACCAATCTGTAATAGTGAGCAAATCAAGATGATGTATGATTATACATGTGGTAGGATGTCCAAAGACAGATGTCATTTAGGACTTGGTACAGAGGGAAGTTTTCTTGGAGGGGAGAGTGCAGGGGAGCTGTACTTTGAAGGTGGGTGGGGTAGAAAGGAAAGAATTCTAGGTGACCAGAATAAGCAAAAAAATGGTATTTGGAGTCCAGATATGTGGGGCCAGAAAAATTTTTACCCAGTAAGCAAGATGGAGCTAGACAGATAGGATCTCACATCTAGTTTAGGGAAAAAATGTCATAGGACAAGTCACTGGGGAATGAGGTAGGTTTACTTTTTCATTTGTTGCCCTAAAAAATCTGGAAGGAACATCATGGAAGAAATAAGAACAGTTCCTAGTGTTGACTTTCTTGGTTAACATAGAATCTTTAAACGTGACCTAGTGAATCTAGTAATTTTTGTTAGTTTTTCTAACTGCCGAAATGCAAGAAGGTGCTGACGTAGAATCTTGAAAAAATGGGGTTCTTGGATTTACATAAGTTAATATGATTGCAGGAATTTGATTGATTTAGACATCTTCTTGAGACCAAATAGTTATACTGACAGGTAAAATAACAATAGGAATTCATAATATCTCTACAGTCAGGGATATGAAAACAGTTGTGATGTATTTCAAAGGTATGACTTAAATGAATCTTTATAAACAATTGTAAGCATCAACATCATGTTATTTATGTAAAGTAAGTTCTCTACTTGTTTTTGTGATTTTGTGCTCTTAGGGTTTTACATTGAAATTTCAGTACCGTTATTTGGCACTTCCTTAAATTTTTTTTTTTTTTTGGCTGAATTCAAAATGCTTCTTTCTTTCATCTGTACCATTAGCTCATTTATCAAATCTATCAGGCTGTGTCTTGAAGAAGGAATAAAGATTACCAGCTGGTGGTTGACTCCGCCACAATCTTCGATAAATGCAGAGGGTAGAAAGAAAAGAACATTTGTTTAGAACCTTTTATCCACCAAGTCCTGTTATATGTGTGATCTTATTGCTACTCATAGCAACCTAGGTGGGAGGTTAATATCATCTCCATTTTAAAATTTGAGGAAACTGGAGCTCAGAGAGAGTAAATTGGCTAATGTCAGACAGCTATGAAGAAATGGAACTGGGGTTTGAACCAGGGACCATCCAGCTCTTTATCCCAAATATCACTGCCTTTATTTTAACATAATCTAACTTTGTTGAATTAATTCTTTGAAGCTCACAACACTTCTTATTAAAATCTCACAAATATTTCATAGACAATGATGCCTCTTACCTCAGGGAATACCAAAGCCGAAAAAATACAGAACTACAGGGGTGCCTGGGTGGCTCGGTTGGTTGAGCAACCAACTCTTGATTTTGGTTTAGGTGGTAATTGCAGGATTGTGAATCAAGCCCTGTGTCAGGCTCTGCTCTCAGCCTGGAGTCTGCTTAATCTCCATCCACCCCCTCAACCCCCCAACCATTGCTCTCATGAGCGCACTCTCTCTCTCAAATGAATAAATACATCTTTTTTTAAAAAAGGAACCCACAATTATACATATTTCCTACTTTCTCAGGCCCAGAAGGAATTAGGGTTAATGTCTGTTTTTTTTTTTGTTTTTTTTCAAATCACCCACAAAGTAAAAGGAAATGATGGAATACAGTAAGGAGAAATTCACCTTCTTCCATTTTTTTTTTTTTCTCAATTTCTTTCTCCTTCAGGAGCCTGAATTTGTTTTTTGGTTATGATTGATAAATTTATCAGTTTCTCTGTGTGTGTGTGTGTGTGTGTGTGTGTGTGTGTGTGTTACAAATTTTTGTTACAGGAAGGATGAGGCAGGCAAGAGATTCATCCAGTCAGTCAGTAAATCAAGTCTTTCCAGATCCTTTCATGTTTGAGTACTGAGTGCCTGGTCTGGGCTGACCATAGTGCACAGGCTCTGGAAGGTAGTAGGGAAGATCAAGATATGGCCCCTGCCCTCAAATGGAAGCTGTTTCATGCTAAGATAATGCACATGAACATCCTCAGGTTGTTCTGTGTGTGTTTGGAAACATGGTATTATAACAAATAAATAATAAAAAACAATATCAAGTGTTACTAGAGAAGAAGGAAAATAAGTGGGATGGTATAGGATGCTACAGTCTTTTTCTCTGTTTTTCTTTTTTGCTCTTTTAAACTTGTTTTTTAAATTGTGAAATACAGCAAGTAAATGAAAGAGACTAAATCATAAGCATATAGGTTAATGAATTGCTGTAAAACAGTAGTCATGCAAAAACCACCCAGGTTAAGAAATACACACAACGTACCTCTTTCTTATCAAAACCCTTTGCTGCTCTAGAGGCAATCCTTACCCTGATTTTTGTAGTTAGCAGCTCCTCACTTGATTTTTGCTTTATAGTGTTATCTATGAAGATTGCATTACAAAATACTGTGGTGGCTTATTTACTTATTTTAACCCAGTTTTGACCTTTATATAATGAAGGGACACAGTATGTACACTTTTTTTTTAAAGATTTTATTTATTTATTTGACAGACAGAGATCACAAGTAGGCAGAGGCAGACAGAGAGAGAGAGAGGGAGAAGCAGGCTCCCCACTGAGCAGAGAACCTGATGCGGGGCTTGATCCCAGGACCCTGAGATCATGACCTGAGTGGAAGGCAGAGGCTTTAACCCCCTGAGCCACCTAGGTGCTCCCACAGTATGTACTCTTATGTGTCTGTTTTCTCTCAGCAATATGTGATTGCATAGATGAGATTCATCTATGTTGATGTGCACTGTGGTTCATTATTGCTCCATAATATTCTGCTGTTGATAGGTACTTAAAAAATTTGGACTTACTATGAATCTTGATGTTATGAAATAGTCTTGTATGTGTATTTGAGCCCAGAGTACACACTTTTATTGTGTGTGTTCTGGGGATTTATCCCTAGGTCATAGGATTTGTCTTCAACTTTACTAGCAATGCTAAATTATTTTCCAGTTGTACTAATTGACACTGTCATCAGCAATATTTGACAGTTTTCACAGGTTGGCATCCTTCTAAACACTTGATATTAAATTCAAAAAATTTTAACTATTCCAGTGGCAGGTTAGTCATATCATGTTGTAGATTTCTTACATTTCCAAGGTTACACAGTGGGGTAGTATGCAACTGAACGAATTATCACAAAAACATACCCTGCTTACCACGACTTGGATCAGGAAATAGAACTTTACCCATACCACAGAATACATCCACATGCTCTTCCTAGTTAGATCTCTCTTCCCCGAAGGTATCTGCTATTCTGATTTCTGAGTCTGTGGGTTAGTTTTGCATGTTTTTGAATTTTATATAAACTGAGATATGCAGTATGCATTCTTTTTTATTTGGCTTTGCCTCAACAATATATTCGTGATATTCATCCATGTTCTTGCATTTGGCAATAATTTGTTTTCTTTATGTGTATTTCAGATTTACCCTACCTAATAACTATTTGGGTAACAATGTTTCATTATAATAGGCTTATGAAAATTTATTCCACTGTTTTTGAGTAGCTTCTTTTTATTTAGTACAATGACTTTTTCTAGTCTCCACATACTAAATGAATATGCTGTAAGGAGTGATGTTTTAACAGTATAATTTCAGATGCAGTCATCCAAATTCTCAAACAGTTGTTTCTACTGAAAGAATATCATATGGAACAAATTCTAATTGTGTGCTACATTTGCATGACCCCAAAATATGTTGCTTTGCTTGATCCACTGAGAGGCAGAAGTGGTATCTTCCATGGCTACCCACACCGCTGCATAAATGTTGTATTTCCACTTACTTTCAAGAGAGCTCATGTTTAGTCTTTATTTTCTTCTCTGTTTGCTTTACTGTGCTATTACTTTGCTTATAGGTGCAGTTTGAGTGCAAAATCCATAACCAGTACCCCCAAATTTGAATAGTTGTTATAAAAAATGGTCCAGAAAGGAGAAAAAGAATTAATACAATAAGCCTTATATCACACTACATTTTACGTGCAATTTGCTTTTAAACTATTGGTTATTATTTATATAAACTTGTTTTCATTTAATATATTTATTATATATTATATATAATATATTATTATATTTTTGTTTAATATATTTATTAAATATATATTTATTAAATATATATTTATTAAATATATAAATAATATATAAGATATATTATTAAATATATATTAAATATATATGTAAGAAAATACATATTTAATATATTTTCTATCTGTAAATATTATTTGAACCTTTATGATTGGAATAAAATATATCAGTTTTTCAAATTAACACTAATAAGAATATTTTTCTTTGAATGCTTTTGATTTAGTGCTGTAATACTATGATTTATAATAATATAATATATTATAATAAATATAATAATATTTGGTCTTCTTCCACCATTCCTGTCACCTAGGTCCTAAAGCCCTTGAACTTTCCTAAATAATGGGAGCCAGAAATGTGTCTTTTGTTATGTCAATGAGGTGACTTTTGGACCTATTCTAAGGATGGGTGCTGGTTACTAGGAGAATCAACCAGGTGATTAGAGGGTTGGAACTTTCACTCTTGTCGCTCCAACCTCTGGGGAGTGGGGAGGGGTTAGAGATTGACTTGAAGGCCAAAGGCCAATTATTTAATCCATCAGGACTATGTAATGAAGCCTCCATAAAAATCCTAAAGGATGAGGTTTGGAGAGTTTTCAGGTTGGTGAATACATGGAGATTGGGAGAGAAAAGCATGCCTGGAGAGTGCCTGGAAACTCCACACTCTTTCCCCATACCTTGTTCTATGCATCTCTTCTATCTGGAATTCAGGATAGAATTCCATCCTGAATTTTATCCTTTTATAATAATCTGGTAATCTGATAAATAAAATGTTTCTTGAGTTCTGTGAGCCACTCTAACCCAGGGAAGAGGTTGTTGGAACCTCCAATCTATACCCAGTGGGTCAGAAACATCAGTGATATAACCTGGACATGCAGCCAGTGTCTGAAGTTGATGGTAGGGGTAGGTGGGTGGGTGCAGTCTTGTAGGATTAGCCTTTAACCTGTGGAATCTGATGTGATCTCCAGATAGGTAGTATAAGAATTGAGTTGAATTGTAGAACTGGTGTCTGAGAATTGCTTGGTGGTGTGGGGAACTCCCCTCCACACACTAGAATTGGTGATCAGAGTCAATAGTGACAGTGTTCTCAGGAATGAATATTAGTCATTGAGTAAAGGATATGCATAGCCATATTTCATTATATGACTATACCACAAATTATTTACCTATTCTGTTGTTGCTGGATACTTTGGCTGCTTTCCTATTTCTGGTAATTAAGAATAATCTTTCTATAAATATCCTGTAAAAATTGTTTGGTGTATATATACTCATATTTCTGTTGGGTATAAACTTAAGAAGTGGTTTTTCTGGGTCACATGCATATGTGATACTTTAATAGATAATGCCAAAGAGTTTTCAAGACTGCTTGTGCCAAATGGCATTACCACAACTAGTATATGAGAATTATGGTTGCTCTAATCTTCCCAAACACTAGTTACTGTCAGTCTTTTAAATTTTATCCATTCTGTAGAGTAGTGATACTCCAGTGTGGTTTTAACTTGCATTTCTCTGATTATTAAACAGTTGAGCAACTTTTCATAGGTGTACTGGTCATTTGGGTATTCTGTTTTGTGAAGTATCTGAATATTTTGTCCATTTGTCTAGCATATATATTGGCTTGGAGGCATTTCTTATGCATTCAGGATATTGGTCCTTTGTTGTTGATGTTGCAAATATGTTCTCTCATTAGATGACTTGCCTTTTTACTGTTAGTGAGTCTTTTGATAAACAGAAATGGTTAATTTTATTGAATTCTTGTGTATCAGTCTTCACTCTATGGTTAGTGTTTTTTGTGTCATTAAATAAATCTTTGCCTACTTCAAGCTTACAGAATTGTTTTCTACGTTATCTTTGGGATTCTTGATTGTTTCACTTTTCACATTTAGATCTACAGTCCATCTGGAATTGATTTTTTTTTTTTTTGTACAATGTGAAGTAAGGGTCAAGTTTCATTGTTTTTCATATGGATATCCAATTGACTCAGCACCATTTTTTGAAAATATGACCCTTTCCCACTGCTCTACAGTGGCAAATTTGTCATAAATCAAGTGACCGTATATGCATGATTTTTTCTAGGCTCTTTATATCTCCATAGATCTATTTAGCTCTTATTTTTTCAGTAGCACACCTGCTTAATTTCCATATCTTTATAGTAAACCTTAACCCTCCAATATTGTTTTCTTTATGCTTTTTGTCTTGGCTGTTCTTGGTCTGTTGCATTTTATAAGAACTTGAGTGTCTGCTCTCTCTTTGTCTTTCTCTCTTTCTCTCACACACCACCCCCCCCACAGACATACTTTTGGAATTTTTGATTGGGATTGCACTGAAAATGTAGTTTAATTTGATTATATAGTTTATATTATATTTTATATAATTATTTTATATAATTATAAAATATAATTTATATATTTATATAATATATAATTTATATTATAAAATATAATTTATATAATTATATAAAATATATATTTCATAAATATTTTTATATTATATAATTTAATTATATAGTTAATTTGAATATAGTTTAATTAATAGAGTACAGCCTTTCATTTATTTGCATGTTTAATTTCTTTCAATAGTTTATTATCACTTTTTTGTGTAAAAGTTTTCTTTTCTTTTTTTTTTTTTTTAGATTTTATTTATTTATTTGACAGATAGAGATCACAAGTAGGCAGAAAGGCAGGCAGAGAGAGAGAGAGAAGGAGGAAGCAGGCTCCCTGCTGAGCAGAGAGCCCAGATGCGGGGCTCAATCCCAGGACCCTGGAATCAGGACCTGAGCTGAAGGCAGAGGCTTTAACCCACCGCTCACTAGACAAATGTTAATGGGCAAAAGCGGCCCACTGTCTCTGGGTTCTCTCTCCTTTGGCCTGGTTATTCCTCACTCTCATTAGTTTTTTGATGCTTTTAAGAATCTGTTTTAAAAATATTTCCTCCAGCATCTCCCAGTTTGTCTTCAATGGAAAGATTGTTATTGATAACTATGTCTGCTATTATTAAAAGCAGTGTTTCATTAGATGTTTTTCTAAGGCAGCCTTGGGAGAGAAAGCGTGCCGAGCCTGAAAACTAAATTATGATATTCATTTGGGTGGAGAAGGATGAGTCATGGGTGCAGGGGGCTGACTGAGCCAGGTCAGAATGACCTGCTGGCTTTGGCTGTGCTCTGGGATTGCAATGATCATGGACAAAGACAAAATTGTAGAACTCTGTGTACTGGGGACAGGTGTAAGGAATATTTCTGGGTGCACATGGAAACTTCTTTCTTATCTGTGGTAACCGTGGTAATTGGTGTTTACCCAAAGCTGCTTCTCCCCCAAACATTCATTTTTATTTTCAACTCCTAGGACTATAGTGGCACATGGGAATTAGTTCAAGGAAGTAAATTGAGTTCTAAATTGGATAGTTCAAACAAGTAGGTATGGTCATGATAGAGAAAGCCTTTTACATGTTCAGGAGATGGGGATGCCATTTTAAAAAATATATATATTTATTCATTTATTTGACAGAGAGAGAGAGAGATCACAAGCAGGCAGAGAGGCAGACAGAGAGAGAGGGGGGAGGCAGGCTCCCTGCTGAGCAGAGTACCCAATGCGGGGCTCTATCCCAGGACCCTGGGATCATGACCTGAGCTGAAGGCAGAGGCTTTAACCCACTGAGCCGCCCAGGTGCCCCGGGGATGCCATTTGTTGGGTAGGTTTATTTGTTATAAAGCATTGGCTAAGTCAGATCTGCAAATCTTGGCATATAGAAATATTTGTACTATGTAGAGGCCTTACTTGAAATGGTTTTTATTATATTGAATTTTAACTATAGTAATTCTGGACTGGCTTTTCCTTGAATAATATGTATTTCAGTGAGATTCTGTCTGAAAATTGATATAAATCCTTGAGCTTAGGAGCTTGCCCTAGCAGAGGACTGAACCCAGATGTACACTGTTACTGAGCTTTCTTGAAATGTTGTTCCTCCCTCTGCCTTACACTTTTTGCCTGTTGGAACAATATGCTATTTCATTAGGACACATTACCTCTAAAAAAAACATTGTCTTAAAAAAAAAAAAAGATGAAATCTATCCTTCACTGGTTATAGAGCTGAAGGATCAGCAATCAATTTAAATTTTCACATGAAAATGGCTGAAGGCCTCTGGGAGTCTCTAGTTCCAACATTCATCCAGCTTTAGTCGATTCAGGGACACTGGACACTGGAGAGTCAGCTTTTTCTATTTCTTTGTTCTTTAAGAGTCTGGGACTTTGTATATTCTTCATCAGCTGTTATGGAAGCATCATCTTTTTTTTTTTTTTTTTTACTATGTAAGCATTTCCCATACAGTGGTGTTTTACAGTGTTATTTGGAGGCAGCATTTTAAGAAAAACTGAATATTTTCAATAAAATTTACCTGCTATAAAGTTAGAAACAGTCTGGCTTGGGTTATACTAACCCCACATGGTAAACATATCTGGATGAACTGCCAAAAATAACTAATATTTTTTTAAAAGATTTATTTATTTATTTATTTGACAGACAGAGATCACAGGCAGGCAGAGAGGCAGGCAGAGAGGGAGGAGGAAGCAGGCTCCCCACTGAGCAGAGAGCCCGATGTGGGGCTCGATCCCAGGACCCCAGGATCATGACCTGAGCTGAAGGCAGAGGCTTTAACCTACTGAGCCACCCAGGCGCCCCCAAAATAACTAATATTTTTTATTATTATTTTATTATTAATTATTAATAATTAATATTAATTTATTATTATTATTTATTTATTATTATTTTAAAGTGAAATCCAAGCTGAAGACTGTACATCCTTTTCGGACTCTTGCCTAGAACCTACCCTTTGCATCCAAATATTAGACATAAATCATTAATCACTAGTTATCAATAGAATGTAAAGTAGTACCTCCAGAATGCAGAAAAATCCTTTTGGGCCATAAGAACAATTTTCATTCAATTAAACTGTCAAGTGTAGAAGGGGATAATAGCAACAACGATTGCAATAGCAACAACTAAAAGAGCCACAAACAAATCACCCATGCGCATAACTTGTAAAAGTATTGTCTTCCCTTCCCCCACAAAAATTAATGAAATGGACAAAACCTTGAATGAAGTTGATCTTGTGTACTGTTGCCTTAGAAAACCCCCTCTGCAAAAGAATGAATACTGTTACGCTGAAAAAAATAAATAAAATGGAAAAAAAAATAATGCATAAAATTAATAATAAAACTATGCTTGCTGAATAAAAAAAAAAAAAAAAAAGAAAACCCCCTCTGCTTTATGTGGTGGTGAATACACATAAATAATACTGGAGGCCAGAGGAAAACAGAATGCACTTATATTTCTAATTGGTTTAAAAGTGTTTAAAATGTTGGGGGCTTGAAAAGCAGCAACAATTCTACAGTTACATTTTATCCTGTTGGCTTGATATTTCAGTATATGTTGAAAAACCCTGGATGCACTCTTTGTTTGCTATTACTACTTGCAGAGTATTCCCAAATACAGGTTTTCAGCAAAGAAGACTTGATTGATGTCATCAGAAGGATGATTGTCAGATTAAAGTGACTTATATGGCAACCAAAACAATAAAAAGCATTGGCATAGCACCTTGAGAATCAAACTTTAAAGAAAATTGAATAAGGCACAAAGTGGTGGTGAAAAATCCTAAATTACAGTTTCTTTGGAATAACGCTATGTGCAATGTCAAAATACGACAGGCATTACTGTTGTGCTACATTGAGATACCTTGAGGCAGTATTTTAAGATAGCATTCCTTTTAATTGAAACCAAATTTTTAAGGTTTATATCCCCTGTATTGTATAGAGACATACTTCTTCATCACATGGTTAAATCAGCTCCATTTGGAAGGAAAGAAAAAGGAGGAAGACAAGGATTGGACATTCAGGCACTAAGTAAGGAAAATAGGGAAACAACAGCTTCAAGATTCATGTAGTACCAATAGTTATTAGGATTATAAACCATTACTTCAGACACTCAAACAACGAACTGGTATTTCCATTACTTCGCACTGTCTTCCCATTGTGATACTAGGAATGCCTGGTGAGAGGGCTGGAGAGAATGCACACTGAGGATGAAAGGCTCAGGATTTGGATGTTGCCCTATTAGGCCAGGGGGCACATGGAAGGGTTCTGAATAGAGTATAAAATGATTCCATTTGCTTTTTAGGAAGACCATTTTCTCTGCCCCATTGACAGCTGATTGGAGGAATTAAGACTAGGGGAAGGAATGTTGATTTGGGAGCCATTGTCAGAAACCAGTCTTTAAACCAGGACCGAATTGTGGCACAGAAAGGTGTGAAGATAACTCCCAGATTGTAGACTAGAGTTATGGCAATTTGCTTCACGAGGACAGGGGATGTAGGTTTGGGAAGGAAGATAATTGAGTTTGGGCTTACTGTATTTATGGTAAAGGATAATATAGAGGACAAATAGGGAATGGCATGGGTTGACATTGACCACAAAGGCAGAGGGATATTCATCCAGCTGGGCTGGTACAGTACTTTTCTGGAAGACATTCATCTCCTGTATCCAAACCCTTTCCACTCTGTGGCCCATGTCAACCTCCTCCCCCAGCACTACATTGGATGTGGATTTTATTTTATTTTAAAAGATTTTATTTATTTATTTATTTGACAGGCAGAGATCACAAGTAGATAGAGAGGCAAGCAGAGAGAGAGAGAGAGAGAGAGAAGCAGGCTCCCCGCTGAGCAGAGAACCCGATGCGGGACTTGATCCCAGGACCCCGAGATCATGACCTGAGCGGAAGGCAGAGGCTTAATCCACTGAGCCACCCAGGCGCCCTGGATGTGGATTTTAAAAGAAAAATTTCCCCTTGGAAGTTTAATGGGCTGCCAGTCACTCTCAGCCTCATGGTAAATAATTGGTAATTAACTAAGTTGATCTTAGATTTGGAGGAAATGGGAGGAACTAGTTTGGGGATATGGGGGAAACTGCAGTTAATGGATGGTGGCCACTGGGCAGCTGGGTGTATATGATGCCGCCTGAATTAGGAGCTTAGAGTGATGAAATGCAACCTTCCAGGAGGAACGTGTCTGTAGAAGGGAAGGTGTGAGAGCTCAGCTGTAACACTTTGGAGTTTTTCCTGCTCGTGCTACTGCTAATGATCTCTAGCAATTGGAGCACAATTGAAGGAACCTAACATGTATGTCTCAAGTGCTTTTAATTTTTAAAAAGGGGTTTATTTATTTATTTGAGAAAGAGAGAGTTTGTGCATTTGGTGGTGGGGAGGGGCAGAGGGAGAGGGAAAGAGTCTTAAGCAGACTTCATGCTGAGCCTGATGCATGGCTCAATCTCTGGACCCTAAGATCACCATCTGAACTAAAACCAAGAGTCAGATGCTCAACTGACTGCACCATTTAGGTGCACCATAAAGTAAATGTCATCATATCTGTGAGTCCATTTTACAGATGAAAAACCTGAGGCTTGGAGAGTTGAATAACTTGATGAATGGCAGAGCCAGATCTGTCTGCCTAAAAAGTCCATAATACTTTTTCTACTCTATCTTATTGGATCCTGAGAGGAGAGCAGGAAAAAAATTAATAGGATGATCATGGTGTTAAAGGGAAAAAATGAGTAATATTATTCTGATGTGTTAGATGAATGTAGGTACTCATGACCTACAAGATGTTCCCATGACTTCTTGTTGCAGTCCCTACATTCAAGCCTTTCCCCAGGTCTTCAGGTCTGTAAGTAGGGCACTGAAGATTGCATTTGAAATAAGCCAAATCTGAAAATCATTATTTTTCTTTCTCGAGGCATCAATTAATCACTTGTTTTAAGTTTTCCATCCTGTGGCTTTGCTTCCTAAATTATCTAACATGGTGGGAACATATTGACAGCACTGTGTTTGGAGAATATGTAGAGTAGAGGTTTATAATTTTAAATGTGCTTGAATTTCATGATCTCATTTGATTCTCAAATCAATCCTACAAGATAACTTCATTTTCCCAGTGTCAGAGTTGAGGAACTGAAAGATCAGAGAGGTTAAGTGACTTACTCAGATCTGTACAGCTAGTAAGAGTTGGTGCCAGTGCCAGAAAATCCAAGTCTTTTGGCTTATTAACAATATTCTTTCCACAGTGTCACACAGATGTGTGTGTGTGTAAATTTATACAGAGAGAGAGAAGGAGGGGGAGGGAGAATATGTATACTAGTATACTAGAGCACAGGAATACAGAATAAGATTCAATAAAAAAATCTAAGAAATAGGGAACTAACAATTTCTTTGCTTTTAAGTACATCATTATGTCTTTCAGACATCCATCCTTCTGTTCTTTTTTCAAAGATCCTTAGGCTCTTGAGAGATTTCACTGAAGTGCCCCTTGATGTAGCCATATAAACTGTCAACTGAGGGGTTGGAGAGTTAATGCCCAGAAGCCCACTGCAGTGTAGTCAAGCACTGTGCCAGTTACAAGGTTTTTTTTTTTGTTTGTTTGTTTGTTTTGTTTTGTTTTTGTTTTTTGCTGGTAATGAGCTGAGCCTGCTTGCTCCATTGTCTAAAACAAACCCGGGGAATGGTGCTATTTGATGCAAATGACAGCAACCATGAATGACATACCTCTGAGGTGACTCTGGGGCTGGGGATCCACTTTGGGACTAGTGTCACTGATTAGATTCTGAGTTTTACTTTTGAAAGCCATCATTTTTGCGCACAGAAAGCAGGCAAGACTTTAGTACCCCCTTGGATCAAGGTTCCTTCCACCTATTGGCTTTTTTCAGTAGAAGTGTCTCAATTTTCAAAGTGCAAGGCTGAATGTATACCAAGTAATGAAGCCATCAGACTTGTCCAGGGCTCTCCTATGGCTCTTCTGTACTTCTCAGGAAATATTTATGTCTGCTACTTAACCATTATCAACCAAAGATTAAGTAGTAGTTGTGTGTCTTTGGAGAGGAGCAAAGATGGCACCCAGGCATGCCTAGAAAGTTCACTTACACATTTTTCTTGCCTTTTTTTTTTTTTTTTTTTGCCTACCACTGTTGTTAATTAGTTCCTTCCAAAAATATCCATCTAAATCTGTACTAGCATCTTCATAATACAGCTTTCAAAGTACAGAGAGAATGTTGATCTTAATGTCTCTTTCCCCTTGAATGTCATGATTTAAAAAAAAAAAGCTGTTTCAGTCAAATACACAAAGCAAATTTTTTTACAAACTCTATCAAAGTATTAAATGTATAAGTAATGGCAAAATAGTTAAAACTCTGCACTTGCCGTAGATTCAGTGTCATTACTTTTGATGAATATTTTCCTTTTTAAAGAGATACTGCTAATATAAGTAAGTAGACCAAAGAGGATATTTAAAATATATTCATATATTGCCTTTTGTTAAGATCTTTAACCCTGGAAAATCATGTCCATAATCATAGCTCATTATCTTAATTAGATCTGTCCTACATTATCTTATAATTTATTCTCATTACTTCATAGGTGATCAGCTTTTTGAAAAGAATGTGAGCAGAATTTTCTGATTTTTATTGTTGATAGTGTCTGTCTTCTATTTCAAACTCTATTTAGATCTTTGGGGTGTTATAATGGTGATGCTATATTTAATTAAAAATTACATTAGGAAGATATTAATATTCATTCTGATGAATGAACATGGGAGTAACTCAAGAATTAAAATCTCTATAATGGCTAATGAGGTGAACTATGCTGGGTTGCCCATAAAAACAGAAATGAATCATATAAATGACTGAAAATCTGTTTTTTTTCTCCTATTGTTATGCTCTGTGTACATGAAGCAGATCTTTTCAGTAACAAGGTACTTTGACATTGTCCTTAAGAGTGATTCCACCAGATATTCTTGAACTACTACCTTACCCTTAAACTCCCCAACATCTTAAAGGGGATCAAGATTACATTGCCAAAAATCTATACCTTTCTTCTTCCTCTTTCCCTCACATTCAATTTGGAAACAAAAGAAATAGCTGTTTCTAACAGCGGGTCAGTTAAATGGGTATAATCTTTTGAGGTGGGAAATAAGTTACTGAACTTTTAATTTTTTGGTTTGTAGTAGAGATCCTGGAGAAAAACTACAGTTAGGAAGGCAGAATTATAGCTGTTTATGCAAAATAGGAAGGGAAAATTGCAAAATTAAGGTTATTAGCAACTGTTTATGGGGGCAGTTCTCTTAAGACCATAAACCGTTGAGGCAAATACAGATATTGTTGGGCAAGTGCTAGGACTTTCTGGGGCGGGTTGGTTCCATAGGAAGGGACAGTTGTGTGACAGCACAGATAATGAGAATTGTGGAAGTTCACTGTGAGGGAGGTCTTAGGCACTATACTTATGGGCAGAAGGTATGTCACAGCAGAACAGGACAAGGTTGGTAAGGTACACAGCTGAAAGACCAATAGCCTTCCTTGGCTACTGTTAATATTTTTCTAGATAATCTTGATGGCAAATGTGGTGGGTGAAAAAAATGAAGAACAAAGGCAAAACTTTTTCTATCTTAATCGTGTCTTTGGAAGAGAAGATAGTACAGTTGAAAGAACTCTGAGCTGAATGAAAAGTAATTTCTAGAGAAATTGTCTAGAGACAATTTCTAGAGAATTTGTCATGCCTAACAAGAAACTAATCCAACGCATAACCTCTCTGGACCTCAGACTTCTTTTCTCTGAAATTCAGAGATTGGAATAGACAGTGGTCACTAAGATCCTTCCAGCTTTAGCATTCTGGGAAACTTATGGAGAGTGCACAACCAAGTTTCTCTCACACAAACCGTATCGTGGTAAAAGCAGTAACACAGATGCAGTGGACTGATTGCCAAAATGATCCCAGTCATCTCCCTCTCTGAATTTGCTATCCTTGCAATTTATTTTGCAGATTTTCCCGTAAGAGGTGGAATCTGTATCTGTACCCTTAAATATGACCTGGCCTTTTGATTTGCTTTGACATGTCGAAGAGGTGGTGTGAATGGTGTTTCAGGTCCAATTGTTGGCTTCAGGAAGTTCTGTGCTCTTTTGTGCTGCACTCTTTCTCTGTCTCTCTCTGTCTCTTGGACCCCTGCCTTCACGATGAGGATAAGTCTGGGTTGATTCACTGGAGGGATGTGAGAAACATGGAGGAAACCTGAGGCATTCCAGCCAAGGCCGACTAGTTTAGCATGTTCCCAGATGACCTGTTACCTGACCACAGACACATGAGAGCCTAGATGAGATAAACCAAGCCCAGCCCAGGTTACCAGAACTGCCCAATCCACCTAGACTTGTGAGAAATAATAAATAGTTTTTACATTAGGTCAATAAGTTTTGGGGTGTTTTTGTATCTTAAAGGCTAACTTATGCATGAGACTTCCCTGATCTACTCTCACTCATTCACCCAAGGATTCAGTTCCTGGTAAAGTCCTTTCCTCTGGCCCTGTTTCTTGGGATCCTTAGGTAATGTTTTTTTATTTTTGTTTTTGTTTTTTAAATATTTTATTTATTTATTTGACAGAGAGAGAAAGCGAGAGAGGGAACACAAGCAGGGGGAGTGGGAGAGGGAGAAGCAGGCCTCCAGCTGAGCAGGGAGTCCGATGCAGGGCTCAATCCCAGGACCCTGGGATCAAGACCCAAGCCAAAGACAGACACTTAACAATGGAGCCACATAGGCACCCTAGGAAATGTTTTATAAGTGCTCACAAAAAGTCTGGTGATCAGCCAAATAGCATCCACAAGATCCCAACCCTATTTCTGCTGGATACTGCTGTTCAAACTGGGCAGGTTGAAGCTGCAATGGTGGCAGTCCTTCTAGCTTCTACTCCCTGGTACTCTGACTGCAACAAGAAGTGCTTGAGGTGCCAGAACTTTGCTGAGGGGAGAGTGGTGAAGTTGTCAAAATGCCTCGCTCCTCATTTTGTTATTCTCTGTTACATAGTTATCAAAGATATCTGAATATACATAAAGTCTTGAAGAGGTTTAAATTAAATAAATTTTAGGTTTTATTTATAGCCCTCTGTCTACCTAGGGAGAGAGAAAGAAATGAGTGAAATGCCCTGTTAGGCCCAGAACACTTTTCCCCATTAATGATGAAGGCTTTGCTGTTGGGGGAACTTTGTCATGCCTAACTCTTCCTTACCTAAGGATGAGTTCCTTCCTGGGAAGCTCCTATATACTCCCCTTAAACTGTAAGTTTGCCACAATATTACATGAGACATACCCAGATAGGTTCAGATCCTGGACCATTATGAAGCTGGGATATCCCACTGCAATTGTTTTGAAATTTAACCTCCTGTATCCATAGAGAGGAGCACTGGGAGCCAAGAGGTAGTTAAGTATAACCTATATACTGGCTGTTTCTCACTGCAGTGCATCTGTGTTTGCACATAATGTCTTAATATTTTCAGTTCACTCTAACCCAGAAATCTTTTCAAACCCATCTTTCTTATTCATTGACACCAAAAATTTAAAGCAGCATCAGCATAGACCTCGCTAAAAATGCTGTGGGAGAATAAGAATGGGGTTTCTGTTGCATACTGTTAGTTAATCTAATCTAGGCTATGTTATGATAATAACCCCTGAATCCTAGTGATTCTACACAAATAATGAAATATGTATTATTTCTCCCTCATGCAGAATCTGATGCCCTCTTTCATCATTTTTTTCCAGATTATTGGGATATAACTGACATATAACATTGTGTAAGTTTAAGGTATACAATATGTTAATTTGATATAATTACATATTGGAAAATGATTACCATCATAGCTAACACCTTCACCATGCCGTGTAATTACCATTTATTTTTTTATAGTGAAGACCTTTACGATTTACTCTTTTAGCAACTTTCAAGTGTGTATAGAGTACTATTAATGATAATCACTATACCACTCCTCTGTCATATAACTATAGCATTTGGATCATATGGCCTCTCCAAGGTCACTAGAGCGGGGATAGGGGGAGAACTAGAGACAGTTTCATTGAGAAGTTACATATTCTTTTTGCTTGTCTTCCACTGGCATAATCTGGTTGCATGATCCCACTTAGATAGGTGTATAGAGGCTTGGAAATACAGAGAAATACGTGAATATTAGGTGGGTACTCACAGTTTCTCCACCATCTGTTCTTCTAGTCATCAAATTTCCAATTGCTACCTTTTCACATACATAGGACAGACTCAGGGGAGACATCTAGAATTCTAGTCCGGTTATTACATCAAGCTCTGTGGAATACGTGGGCTTCTCTACCTTGTCTACCTGAAGCTCTTCTTGATCAGATGACCTATGAAATGAAAAGAAAATCATATGAACTTCCCTTCTCCACTGGATATACATTGGTAGAAGGGGGCAGGGTAACTATGGTACATATTCTAACTTGGAAAGGGGAAGAGAGGGGCCACACAGCAATGATGAAATCCCACTGGGAAGACATGGTGAAGGCTCCTCTATCCTGAGGGTGGTGAGTGTTCCTGAATTAGACTTTAGTTCTGAGTCTTGGAGTTTTTTATTCAATGTACTCCATGGCTGCAAGCTGTATCCAATGAGATGTTCTTTCTTTTTTGTTATTCTCTTCAGCCACCTCTGAAGTGGGTATTAGGGAACATGGCCTCCTTGAAAGGCACACAGTTTTCTCAGTGACCTTCTTTCTTATGGAACATGGGGACTCAAGAGTTGCAAATCTCAAAATGTTGATGGTTTTTCAGTGCAGTCTTGTAGGTTCTTTGGCAATGCAGTTCCCTCACAAACATAGTAGGCTTCTAATGTTATTTGCTTCAGGTATGTTCCATGTGCTGGTAATCACACCTGAAGTTCTTTTCTAGACAGAATTTTAAACTCTGCTTTGTTTCATTACTTCTCACTTCCATGAATTTCTCTGTCAGTTTTATGGTGGCTACCTTGTAGATGTCTGAACAGGTGGGAAATTCATATACTTAATCATATCTTTGTCCTGAGTAATTTCATCCAGGAAGGGAGTTTCATGATGATTTTGTTGTTTGGTCTTCTGAGATCCTAAGTTTTATTGTTTAGGTTCTTGAAGTTGTCACTTTTTCAGTTTGCAAGTTCAGAATTCCTAAACTGTTGCCATCCCTTTCATTTGTTTGCAAACCAGCCAGGGTTTTCCTGATCTTATTTTATCCTTGTCATCTTTTGTCAAATACAGCCAAGATTTACTTTTAACATTCTTCCCCTAAATCAGTGGGCTTAGAAGCACATGGTATACCTCCCAAATTACCACAGGAAATAATTTTACCAAATGCTTTCACACTGCTAAAATGGGTTATCATTTTCCTGGCCTCCAAAATTGGTTTCCTTTCTGTCTTCATTTTAACTGCTAAACCATTGCTGCACATTTTAGGTTTCTTTGCTATGGCCTAGATATATCACTGGTACAATTCCTGAATTTGTTGGATTAAAATATGCTAGAATATGTTAGGCTAGAATATGCTGTGGAGACAAATATCCCCACGCCAACCTAGCTGTTGGACACAGTGAAGTTTTATTTTTCCTTCATGCCAAGTCTTCAGGATCTTGTCTTGCTTTGCTATAGACCATGGTTATAAGCTACCATCACATCAGATGAGTATACATTGTGAGGAAAATGGAAAGGAAGTTCAGGATGATGTTTTACTTAGCAAACTTGGATTACATGTCAGTGTTATTGTTTAGGTACATTTATTTGTGTGGTCATTCAATGTGATTAAGAAAATTTATTGTGCTTGAATCATTGATTTCCCTACATTTTTTCAAATTTACCAGAGTGAAGATTAGCAGAAATTTTGTGCTAGTGGACATATAAAATGAAACCTCCTTTAAGTTATAATCATATTCAGATTTTTTGCAAAGGTAACTAAATGGCTGTTTCATTTTCTTCTGGTGGCTTCCTAATGGAAAACAAACACAGATGGTTTTTTTTGTTTTATAGGGTTTTTTGTTTTACAGTTTATTTGTTTTATAGTTTTAAGCAACCTTGAGAGGTACGCATGGCTGATATAACTATTATCTTTACTTAAGGATATGGAAACAGAGGCAGCTGCCACAGGCCCTGGCACATTGAGGGTCTTATTCAATGATGTTCTAGACTGGTTAGTAAGTGACGTGATCTATCCAAGTTTTCTGGTGTTCTGTTAATGCTATCTCAAAGCAGCATCAGAATGCAAGCTTATATTTCTGCTATAAATATTTTCTTTAGAGTTTTGCTGATGAATTGAAGTTTCATAACAAAAAGAAAGCAGATGGCTTTTGGGAGGGGCTTATACTTGCTCTTTGAACTGTGTTTCTGTTTTGCTTGTTTATGCAGCGTGTGCATGAAGGTTGCCAGAGTCTTAATTTCAAACTGCATCATTTAATGAAATACAATAAGGAGAATTAAGAAGAAAGGCTGCAGAGGAACATCCTGCTTATTATCTCTATAATGAGAGGACTATTTTTTCTCCCATCAGTTGCCAATGATGGGGTTTTTTTGTTTCCATTCGTTGGGGCACAATTGTGATATTCAATGAGAGGAGTGCGAAGTGCCTCTTTAAAGCCAAACATTCAATTCCTCCTAATTCACAGGGGAGAGAAAGATCAAGTTGTGCAGCTGGAAGGTGATGTTTCTTCTCAGCAGCTGTCATTGAAGAGACACGTGCAAACCATAGAAGTCATTTGTCATAAGAACCCATCCAGAATTTGCTATGCGCGTCTCTCATGCTAACGTGACATGAAATAGTGAAGCTTTCAAAATCAAGTACTGCGACTTCGTTGTGTTGACACGGGCAAAATGAAATGGGGAGCTGAGGCAATTATGTGGATAAATCAGGCCAAAAATATCCAACCATTGAGAGAAAAAGTTCCTTTAGTTCCAATTATTCAGAGTGACTGTCCATGTTCATCAGTTTATCAGGATAATGAATTTTATCCTATACTTTACTTTGTCTCTACAGATATATCTTTTGTCTATGAATTTGAATGACTTTGTGATATTTTATTTCACTGGAAATTATAATAGGAGTTGAATAAGCAAGTGCTGTGTTCAAAGATTGCTGCTGCAGCTATGATAATAGCCCAAGAGAACTTAAGCTTTCTTATTCAATAGCTAGCAGATATGGCTTTTGGAATGGGGCTAGGAAGGGAGTTATGCAATCTGTTGAGAATCAAATACTTGTAACTAATGCGTCTCTTCCATTCAGCATCCCATTATCCTAAAATATTTTGGTCTGTAGCTGATGGCTGCTTTTCTGGTCATTTAAAAACTGGTCAAATGAGGCTGAAAATTTCATCAGGATTGGTATAAATAATAGTATATTATTATATTATACACACAAATGTATTTATTCTTTTGTGTATTTTTATTATCCCTTTTTTATATGCAAAAATAAATGTTTCCAATACATGAAGGATAAGCAAGGTCAGTTTTTATGCCGGCCCATGTATTGGCATTGAGCTTCCTACCTGGAATCTTCTGGCATACTCCACTTTTAACTATCCTTCCTGGTTTTTATGCTCCCAGAGCCACCAGAATTATGGTGAGGAGGCCCAGTGCCTCCCAGGGGGCAGAGGGAGAACTTCTAAGTGACCTAGCTACTGCGTCAGGTGGTCTAGCCCTGTCAGAGTCTCTTATGTATCAGGGACAACTCTCCACTCAGAAGTTACAAATAATGAATATATTCACAGAAACAGTAGCATACTGTATAAGCAATAAATACCTAATATTGATGAACTCTTTATTTTTATCATAAAATAATAAGATGAGGAAGGACCTAGAAGAATAATTCTGTTGCTTCCAGTCACAATAGTACTGTAAAATTTTGTTTCTCAAAATGAAAACTGTGTGGTTTCTGATTAGAAAGAAAAATATTGTATAAAATTATCAGGAAAACATAAAAGAGAAAATAAAAATTACCTAGAATTCTGTTATCCAGAAATAACCACCTGTTATCAATTGTCTGTGACCCTTCCGTGAAAATTCAAATGTTAAAGCCCTAAATGTTAAAACTCCTAACTCCAGTGTAAGGGTATTTGGAGATGGGGCCTTTGGGAGGGAATAAAGGTAATACAAATGTAATCCAGTAGGACCAGAGCCCTGGTAAGAGGAGGAAGAAACACCAGAGGTCTCTCTTTCTCTGCCAGGTGAGTACATAGCAAGAAGGAGGTCCTTAGAAAGCCAGGAAGAACGCTCTCACCAGAAAACATCCTGGCACCTTCATCCAGCCTCCAGAACTGTGAAAACTTAAATTTCTCTTGTTTAAGCCTTCTGTTCTGTGGTATTATTATGGCAGCTGAAATAGACTGATGTAGACTAATATTTTATATCCTTTTATACTTTAATATTCTCTTAGACGAAAAAATATATATATATATACACTTACATACATATGAAATACATACAGATATGGCACTATGCCCAGTGGTTTAGATCAGCATTGTCAGTAGAAATATATGGCAAATTATGTACATAATTTAAAATTTTTGCCATTTGCAATAACATGGTTAGAACTAGAGGGTATTATGCCAAACAAAGTAAGTCAGTCAGAGAAAGACAAATATCATATGATTTCACTCATATGTGGAATTTAAGGAACAAAACAGATGAACATATGGGAAGAGAAGAAAAAATAAAATAAGATGAAAACAGAGAGGAAAGCAAACCATAAGAGATTCTTAACTATAGGAAACAAACTGAGGGTTGCTAGACCGGAGGTAGGTGGGGGATGGGGTAATTGGGTGATGGGCATTAAGGATGGCATTTGATGTGATGAGAATTGTTATATGCAACTGATGAATCACTAAATTTTACCCCTGAAAATAATAATACACTATATATCAACTAAATTGAATTTAAATAAAAAATTTTAAAAGATTTTAGTGGCTACCTTGAAAATTTAAGAAAATAGTAATTATTTTAATATTTTATTTAATCTAATATATTCAGAATATTATCATTTCACTTAACATTAATTAACATTAATTAATTAATTAACATTAAGTAATTAACAAGTAATCACTTAACATTATTTTTGAGGTATCTTACCTTTTTTATATTCTAAGTCCTTGAAATCTGGAGTATATTTTACACAAACAACACATTTCAGTTTCTACTGGCTACTTCAAGTGGTGGGGCCACCTTATTGGATAGAGCAGATTTAGAGCAAGGACTTTTAGTCCTGGGTTGGGTTGGACACTTTTTTTTGTCAAATGTCCTTGGGCAATTTAATTAGCCCTTTGGCCCTAAATTCCTTCTATTTCAAATGGAAGTAATAAAAATATCTGTATCAAAGGATTGCCATGATGGTTATTTGATATGATATGTAAAACATACACACGGCATGGTAAATAGCACTTGATAAATTTTGGTAAAAATTATTTTTTTAGTCTTAGAATATGAGTCCTTATTTTATAATAAATGCTGATTTGTATATTTGAAACCATTTTATCATAATATTTGTCCATAAAGTATAAATTTATAGACTCATGCCAGAAAGTGAAATGTGTTACCATCAAAGATCATGTCTTCTCATTGCAATACAGTCTGTGTGTGTATGTATGTGTGTATGTTTCTGCCCATGCTTTGGAAAAAGTTACACAGGTGAGAACATGTCACAAAAATCTTTCAGGGCTGAGATGTACCTTTACTCAACTGAATTCCAAGATATAATGGGTTGCCTTATGTTGAAAGCACAAGCAAATATTTGTATCTTTTAATTTCTTTATTGATAGACATCATATTACTTCAACCACTGCCAAATTAAATAGTCATTTCTTTTATTGACAGTCTCAGCAAAATGGCTAGGAAAATCAATTCTGAACATGAATTACAGCATTTCTTTGAATAGCAATCATTTCTGGTGTTTCTAAAATCTGCAGCATGGTAGGTTATTAATGAATTCTAGTTACACCTTTTCCTGTGCTTGTTATAATTTTTGTCAGGAGGATAATAGCAGTTTCTAGCACAATAAACTTTCCCACACTCTGTAACTTGATTTACTGACAATTCTTATCCTTGGTTCTTTTAACTAGAGGAGAAGAGGTGAAGTGGAAGGGTCAATCAAGAGACAGAAATTATCAAAAAAGTTTAAATAACTAAATCATTAAAATGTTGATATCTTCCCACATGACAAAGATATTAACAAGAAGAGGAAACAGTATAATATAAAAGCATTTTTCATGAAATGAATATAATGGAATTGGAGAAGAAGAAATTATACTAACCTACTTGTGTTCATTATAGCCTGAATATTGGCCTTTCATACATCTTCATCAGTCCTAGGTCCTGCTGTCATTTTCTGTCAAGAATAGCAAATCAATATGATGTTTTGGTGCAGACCTGAACTAGCCTAACTATGTCACCTTAAAATTAAAAGTATTACACTAGTCATTTAAAAATGTATGCAGTGGAAGCAGATACCAAAGTGATTTGATATCCACCAGCTTCCATTTGAAATTACTAGAACAGCTCTTCTTTTGAGTCATTTTACATTGTTCTCTTTTCTCACTTCCCCCACAGTTTTATCCTACTGAAATACACACACACACACGCACACATACACACACATATAATTTAAATTCAATTAGCTCACATATAGTGCATCATTAGTTTCAGATGTACTGTTCAATAATTCATCAGTTGTGTGAAATATATATATATTTGACAGTTTTTAAATTGATCATCCTATCATATTTCTCTGCTAACAAAATAGGTTTATAAATTAGAATTACTTTATTCTTAATTCTGTAAAGCTCTGTGAGTTAAAATGTTTTTATTATAACATTTTTATTAGCTAATAATTTATAAAACCAAAGTAAACATACTAAATTTTTGGTACATTAGTATTGCAAAACATAAAAGAAAAACTCATTTCTTTATGAGAAGAACTGTGATTCCATGTGTGTCTCATGGGAAGGGGAACTTAGGGTGTCTCAATGGGGAGCAATATTTCAAATTCTCCCCTGAGACAATATGCCATGAGGAGGTAGGGTATGAGTGGGAGGTATGCTTTTCTTTTGTAAAATGGGAAAAGAGCAACTGTGGAAGGAGATTGGGATGAGGAAAGGAGAACCCAGCTGATAGAACTGCAGATGTCTTCTTCATCAGATCCATTTTAGGAAAGACTGTACGGTATGTTGAAGCTGAGGATCAGATTGGTAAATTCAGTTTCTTAAAATTTCTGTGCCCATTTTCTCCTTTGGAATAATCTTGAGCCCACAGGGCTCAGCAATGCTTCTCGGAAGACCTGGATGATAACTTTCCCATAATTCTTGGTGGAACAATGATGAATGGAAAAGGTTTTAAAAAGAAAACAACCTTCAAGCTCTGTGTCATATTCCAAGTGGAAGGTCTGTTTGACAAGGAGCAAACAAGTTCAGTATGGTAACAGTGCAAAGACTCTGGGTTTGGAGGCTGTCTTTGATTTGGGGTTTTGTTACTCATTAACGAACTGCTAGTTTGGTCATTAACCACCAGTTGTGTCATTAATCCATGAATCTGGGTTAGTTTTTAGATAGATGCTATAGAATTTCTGTAAAGATTCAATGAAATCACATAGGTAAAGCACCTGAGTCATAAAACATATAGTAGGTGTTCAGTAAACATTTAAAAAATGTATAATCATGCTCAGTGTTTAATTTCAGCAAAATTCTTTAGAAAAAGGATGAGCTCAAAAATACCCCCAGACTGGTCTCAGATACACTCAAGAGGCAACCAGGTATTTACCTGCTGACTCAGGGATAGTCTCAGTTGTCATTTTTGGGGGAGAAGAGGAAGAAGGGACAATCTACTGCTGTCCCAAGAAACGCTTGGGAAATTGTTGGAATTTTCTTAGCCATCTTGGAGCACAGGATGGTTATATGTGAAAGCCACTCACGGAGAAGGCCTCTTACTCTAGACACTTAACAGCTAAATACAATGCCCAACAAACAGCTAGAAGGTCTCATTTCATCAGAGAAGAGCTCCTGCTTTGAAATGTTTTCAAAGTTTCCATGACAAAATATTCTTCCACAGTCTCTGCATCAGTGAGCTGCTTTGTATTTCTAGCACAGCTAAGCAATTAAAAGAAGATGAATAGATGTATTTCAGCATGTGTGATAACAAATGGCATACTTAAGGTGACAAGGTTTTCTGTGTTAACTGGCTTCACAGTCACTTGCAAGTTTTTGAAAAATTTTCCTTTTTATCGAGAGTTTTTCCCTGCTTAATCTCAGTTTAAAGGCTATTTTTTCTCAAAGCAAATTGGAAGAGGACTTTTCAAGTCATCTTTGATGGGACAAAATATATGTATATATTCCCTCTTGCAAAGGAGCTGCTTTTTTTTTTTTATGACAGCTCAAAATTGACTAAAGTTTTAAGCATCAAGCTGTTCTCCATTCCAAAAGATGCTCATCTTGGCTGGAATGATGAGCAGTCCACAGGAAACAGAGTTGGTCGGTTTAAATTGCTTTTCTGTGGCTTGTGTTTTTAGTTAAGGTTAGTGTAAATGAGGGAGGCTCTCTGAGGATCTTGGACTCAGGATATTTTTGGATCTAGACCATTTCCAGGAGCAGAATAAGAGAATTTAGATACCATTTGGTTGCAAATTGATGGAAAGAGAAGCAGATGGCATTAAAGCCCTTTTAATTTAATCTTCAGTTCTCATTAAGTCTCTTTTATTTTTGTTTGCTCTTTTGGAAAATTCACCTATCCTGGACTTCAGTTAAGGTCTCTCCAGTTATTTGAATTTTTGTTTATTAAATCTGATAATTACAATCACAGGGAATGCTAACCTCATTGTTTATGAACTGTTTTGTGGCTTCAGAAAATGGATAATGTGATATAAATTAATAAATGCTGACTTGGAGGAAAACAAGCCAGATCTGGCTCTGACTCTCACACTTTTGGCTCTGTGACCTTAAGCAAGTTACTTGACCTTGTTTAGCAACCAGTTGCAAATGTAAAACGAGGGGCGCCTGCGTGGCTCAGTTGGTTGGCATCATACTTTCAGATTCTGCTCAGGATCATGAGATTGAGCCCCTGTGTTGGGCTCTGCTCCCAGTGCAGAGTGTACCTGTCTCTCTCTCTCTCACTCTGTCTCTCTGTGTGCTCTCTGTCTCTCTGTCTAAAATAAATACATGAAATCTTCTTAAAAAAATCTAAAATGAGGCCCTGGGATCTATCACATTCTCTCTGGGTGGTAATATGGACTAGCAATTAAGAACCTGACTTGGCCATCAGATGGACCTAGATTTGACAGACCTCTTCTACTTCATAACTGTGAAAGTTGAGAATTTTATTTAATCTTTCTAGGCTTCCTTATTTCCTTACTTAAAAAATCATTCAAATGTTAATAATAATACCCTTGTAGGTTTGTTGTGGGGGTTGAAAGTGAGAATGTATGTGTTTGATAAAGAATAGTTCATATGATCTAAGAATGCTCTTCCTCTAAAAAAAAAATTGTGGAAAAAAAGTTTTGTACCATTGTAAGGTCATTAACAAAGACTCAAATCAGAACATTTGACTGGGACTCAGATGATCTAATCTAAATTCTTTGTTTTATAGATGGGGGGAAAAAAACAAATGAAAACCAAGTGGAGATTAAGTGACCTACTCCAAATCCCACACCAGCACCCCACACCTGACTCCATCTCTGTAACACTAAGTGCATGTGGCACATTCAACGAATATGCTGTTCACTTCAGTAATTTCCAAATATGGTGTTTCATCCCTCAGTCTAGGAACTTACCGAAAGTTCTTCCACATGGGGGAAATAGAGATATTTTTGATCACCATATTCTTTTTTCTACTTAAAATAGCAAAATTTTCATGACTAAACAAAGAATGGACAAATAAGATGGAGGGTTCAGCTTTCAGTAGAAGAGTTAAGACATTTTCCAAGACAGAGTCCTTTGTCTAGTGTAAATGTGTATGTGTCTTTCAGTAAATGAAGGAATATCTGCAGACCATAAGAGTTGTGACGAAATTTTTTATACTGAGTGTTTAAGTTTTGTGTTTTTTTTTAAAGATTTATTTGAGAGAGAGAGAGAGAGAGAGCATGTGTGCGGGGCACATGAGCAGGAGGGGCAGAGGGAGAGGGAGAGAGAGTCTCCAGCTGATTCCAAACTAAGCACGGAGCCTAATGTGGGGCTCCATCTCATAACCTTGAGATCATGACCTGAGCTGAAACCAAAAGTCAGATGCAGAACCAACTGCGCCACCCGGGAGCCCCTAAATGTTTAAATTTTATATTGCAGCTCTCACCCTCTCCATGGAAGATGTTTCCAGCCTTCTCCAACCACAGTTCCTTCAAAAATTATTTTTATTGTACTTTCGCAGAAACATTTTGTACCTTCATTCCATTTTAGACATTTCATTTCTTTCAGCTGAAACTAACTCGGGTTCCAAATGGAATAAAGGGGAAATGTGAATATTCAACCATAAAACAAATTATATTTTATGACCTGCACTTTGTGAAGTTACCTTGCTGTGTGTTCTGGCTAACTGGTGCCTTTAGACATAATGAATTTTACTGTCTTATAGACTGCTCAAAGAGGAGCGTTTCCCAGCTATTTAAAACTCTAAATTGGGAACATTAAATGACAGAATGACTTCCAGTGCTGTTAGGGCCTGCATGGCAAACACATGTTGCCATTTCACAGTTCTGTGCATGTCTTTTAAAGATATCCCTTTCACTGTTCCCCTCATGACCCACTCTTTTCTTCTATAGTGGAAAAGAACCATATGCAAAGGCATAGAGAACAAATACTGTACAGGATTTATCTACAAAACATGTTGTGGCTGGAGCTGTAATGTTTACCCATATTCTCCAATCTCCATCTGAATAAATAAAGTGGTATCATGGGATAGGCTGCTCTACAGATAACGAGTTTTAAACTCATTCATCCTGAGAAATTTCAACTGATATAGTTTGCCTATCAAATGGATTTAAAATTGTATTGTCACTACACTGCTTTCCATGGTGATTGCTTCTGCCCTGTGGTTCCATGCCTCAATAGATGGTTTGATTGTATGTATCTGCTGCTTTGTTCATACCATTCTGTTTGTAATGGTCTGTAATGTACAACCCTGCTATCAGTAATAAAGCTGAACATAACCCCTTCCCTGATTTTAACTAGGAATTTATCTGTTTCTAGTGCTATTTTCTGACAATGAATGAGGATATCCTTTCTGCTGATAACCCTTTTTTTTTCTTTTTCTTTTGTTCTTTATTTTCCTCCCTCTCCTCTCTCGTCCTTTCTCTCTCTCTCTCATCCGTGTATCTTTCACAATTTAGGTTAGATGAATATTTCTGCTGGTTTTTTGTGAAGAGAAGTTTATCAATGCATTTTTTCCTTGTTAATGGCTTTAGTAGCCCATCATTTGTTATCTGAGTGCTGGATGCCTTGAATAGACAGTAGAGTAGATGAGGCAGGCTTTCACTTGATGATCTGCCCCCAACTGTCAGAGAATAGTCTTGGATCTTTGATCGAAATCAAGGACTGTCATTTGCCTCATACTTCACTGGTTCCAGGAAGGAAGCCAGAATTATTTTCCCCTGGAAAGAGAATCAGCTGTATTTCCTTCAAAATGCCTAGATTTTGCTCTCAGGTTCAATTATCTATAAAAAGAGCTTTTATTTTTTTTTTTTTTTTTTTTTTTTTTTTTTTTTTTTTTTTTTTTTTAAGATTTTATTTATTTATTTGACAGACAGAGATCACAAGTAGGCAGAGAGGCAGGCAGAGAGAGAGAGGAAGGGAAGCAGGCTCCCCGCTGAGCAGAGAGCCCGACGCGGGGCTCGATCCCAGGACCCTGAGATCATGACCTGAGCCAAAGGCAGCGGCTTAACCCACTGAGCCACCCTGGCGCCCCTAAAAAGAGCTTTTATAGCACAGAAACTTCACTATAGAGAAATGATGTTAAGTCAAATGGAATATAAAGAAAACCATATTCCAAACTCTCTCTGATAAGTAATTTAATATTAACTGAAATCTGCAGTTGCAGAATATAAAAAAAGAAATAAAAAATAACTCTGCTGCTTTCTCAAGGGAAAGATTACTAAGCTGCCTGGGTGAAGTTGGCCCCTGTGTCCTTTCTACAAAATCACCCTCTTAACCACTCTCTCAGACTAAAATCCTTAAAACATCAATATAGGCATTACAGTTTTATTAAATCTGATGCTGTCTCAAAATGACTAGGTGTAGGACATCATTGAATTTCAAACTGACCTTGGCATGTGGAAGAAATGGGCAGCTATAAACAGGTTCAACTGGTTTAGTCTAGATAGAGGTGAGGGAAAAAAATTCAGGTACAAAAGAGCAGAAAACAGGTCAGGATATACAGGAACCACTTCATTCCAGATTCTCTTTAAATATTATCCCGTCAGCAAAAACTTCTCTGAACACCCAATTAAATACAGAACAGTTCATCACACTCTGTCCCTAATTCTGCTTTTTCATTTATTTATGTTATATATATTAAGTGTATAATACATGCTGTATATACTAAATATATTAAATGTATATTATAAATAACTATTTTAAAATACAATTATTATCTGAATTTCCTAGTAGTATATAAGCTCTCCCTCTCAGTGAAGGCAATAACTTTGCTTGGTTCACTGCTATAGATTCAGCACCTAGAATAGTACTAAATAAATATTCGTTGAAACAAAAAACAAAAAATAGAAAATGTAAGTTGATTATTATGTTACATTATGGTGGGAAGTTTTAATTGGGAGTACTGATTGCTAGTAATTATCCCAGTCACTCAGCAGTTCTTAGGCTTTTTATAAAAACCATGCTCTATTTGGTATATGATGATACCATATTAGAAATCTAGGTGGCTCAATCAGTTAGCATCCAAATCTTGGTTTCGGCTCAGGTCATGATCTGAGGGTCCTGAGATTGAGCCCTATGTAGGGCTCCACCCTTGGTGCAGAATCTCCTTGAGATTTTCTCCCTCCCCCTCTCCCCCTCTTCCTGCTAACTTGCTTGCTCTCTCTCTCTCTCTGAAATAAATAAATAAATGAAATCTTAAAGAAGAAATTTGTCACAGATCTTGAAAAGATAGATGAAAAATGCATATAGTTCAGCCTTAGGAAGAATCTCCCATGAGGTCTACTACGTTTGAAGAAGTCAAGGTGGATTATCTCTCTTAGGGAGGGAAATATAACAAGAATATGAAATTTAATAGGATTTAATGTATGTAGGACTATCTAATATTTAGTGAAAAAAGGTAGCTAACATTTCTGCAGTGCCAGGCAGCGTTTTAAGTACTTTACATTTATTAGCTATTTTAATCCTTATAACAACCTTCTGAGGTAGATTTTTTTTAGGTCCTGTTGTATAATGAAGACTTTGGCTTCCCTTTTTCCTGGTTCTTCGGAGAGAGCCTCTAAATCCTTGGAATTTCCTCAGTTTTGTTATTCATGGTAGGCCCTGATAGTTTTTGCTAATGAGACGACTCATGACAAGTTCCTATATAGTATCGGGATTGGAGGGGTGACTGCCAGAAAGACCAATATGTGATTAGAGAGTGGAGTCTTTGAGCCATGCAACATTAGCTCAACCTCCTGGGAGGGAAGGTGGGGCTTGAGATTGAATTCAGTCACATGGCCAATGATTCAGCCAATCATGTCTCCATAATGACATCCTAAGGAAAATTCTACCCATTAAAGCTTGGGTGAGCCAAGTGATGTGTCCTGAATCCACAGGGAGAAGACATGGAAGTTTGGCATTTGGTATTCTTAGAGATTGTACCCTGTGTGTCTCTTCTTTTCACTGATTCTGAGTTGTATTCTTTTGCTATAACAAAATTGTAATGGTATAGCGCTTTCTTGAGTTCTACAAGTTGTGTTACCAGATTTTTAGCCAGCTGGTCAGAAGTGGAGGTGGCTTGGGAATCCCTGAGCTTATTGACAGCGTTTGTTGTAGAACAGTCTTGTGAAAGCCTGAGCCCTTAACCTCTAGGTAGCTAGCGTCAGAATTGTATTGTAGCCCCACTTTACAGATAAAGAAATGGAGGCATGCAGAGGTCAGATAGTTAACCAGAGTCTCCCAGCTAGTAAGTGGCAGCATCAGGAATTAAATCCAGGCTATCTACCTGAAAAAAAAGTATACTTTTAATCATTATTCTATTGTTTCTCTTAATCAAAGAGATTTTTTCAGCTTTCAATAGATGTAGGATTAGAATGAATCAGTTAGAATTTTTTACTCTGTCCATCTTTGATTTTGAATTTTAGGCATCCAGAACTTGAGAAATAAATTTCTGTTGCATTAAGCCACCCTATCTGTGGTAATTTTTTACAAGAGCACTAGGAAACTAATAGTGTATGACCAAAACAGAACTCATGATCTGTCCCCCACCCCAAACCTGCTTCCCCTTTGTCTTGCTTTCTTGGCAAATGACAGCCTTATCCATCTAGTTGCTACAACCAAAATTGGAGGAGTCATCCTCGATTCTTCTTTTCCTCACCTCCCACTTCTAATCCTGTAATGGACTGACCTGATGGCTGTATCTTTAAAATAGGCTGACCTTTTCCCACTTTTCTTCAGCTCTGTTGCTACTCCTACCCTTGTCAGACCTACTGTCATCTCTGGCCTGGACTACTGTGATACCTTCTTCACCAGTTTCCCTCCTTACTTTCTTCCCCTGCCATACTTAGAATACCAGACTTCTTACCTTGGCTGACCCTACATGACCTGGCTACCCACCTGAATTCATCTCCACTTACTTTCACTCCCTGTGCTTTAGCCATGCAAATATTTAAGTTTCTCAAATAGACCAACTCCTTCCTACCCAAGAAGGCCTTTGTATCAGTTGTTTCCGCTGCCCAAAATGCATCCCTCCCCCCGACCCTGCTGTTGTTCCAAGAAGTTTCTCCTTATAAATTATAGCCCAGTTTTAGTATCACTTACTCTAAGAGACATTTTTTTCTGATCACCTGGTGTAACTGGCCTTTCTGGTACTTACTCTCTGTCACATTAGCCTGTGAAAATTCTTTGCATTGCATCTGTCATTATCTAACATTTTTCTTCTTTATTTGTCTATGTTCCCTCACTAGAATATAAGTCTGTGAGAATAGGTAGCTTGGTTGATTGGTTGGCCACTGCTTTGTTAATGCCAGAGCAGCCGTTGGCATATAAGAGGAACACAGTATATAACTATTAAATGAATAATCCAATTCTCCCCACCCCTTGTGATACCATGTAAAAAAATGACACAGATTTTTAATCATAGAGTCTTGAAGTCTTGAGCGAATCACTAAGAGAGTGGTGAACAATCATCTAACATGCTCCCTTTTCCTTTATAAGAGGGTTTTTTTTTTTTTTTTTTAATACACTTTCATTCTCTTGCTGGCTTTCCGGATTTGTTCCTGCTGTTCACATATACCAAACACCTAATTGGGATATTCACATGTCAAGGGAAAAAACCCACATATTTTTGGGAAACAAACAAACAAACAACGAGAGCTCTAAAGTTGTTCATATTGGGGGATCATTGTATAAAGTGAACGAGTAAATGTGCTGTTAAGTGGTGTCTATAAGCCATTAAGACCCATTGAGGCAGGTCTAATTTACTTATTTATTTTTAAAAGATCTTATTTATTTATTATTATTTATTTATTATTTATTATTTTATTTATATTATTATTGATATTATTTATATTATTATTTATTATTATTATATTATTTATATTTATATTATTTATATTATTTATTTATTTACAGAGAGAGAGAGTGCAAGCATGGGGAGTGCCAGGCAAAGAGAGAGGGAGAAGCAGATGCTTAATGGCTGAGCCACCCAGGCACCCCAGAGTGAAAATAATTCTTACAGTTCACTGATAGTTTTAGAAATTTTTATTGTCATTAGAAAATAGTGAAAAACAAATCAGTAAATTTCTGAAAAATAATTGCCTTTTAAAGTGACACTTATGACTGTCCTCACTCTTTCTTTTTCAAATAGGAATTTCAATTCAATATCTATTTAACTCATGATTTCAGAAGTTGAATTTTAGGTTGATATAAAAATGCATGATAAAGTCATGTAATATCTTAGCACAATATCCTAACACATTTTATCCTGTCACAAAAATGCCCTTTTTTTGTGTGTTTTTAGCTCAGAGTAACATCTTTAATTGTTTGAATCAAAAATTAAAGAATATTTGAGACACATGAAAATTATATGAAATTCATATATCAGTGTCCATAAAACATAGCTGTGCTCATACATTTAAGTGCTGTCCGTGGAGCTTTCCTATTACAGTGACAGCACTGAATAGTTGTGACAGAGACTACATAGTCCTCAAAACCTAGCTATTTATTATCTAGCTTTTTATAGAAAAGTTACTGAGCCTTGTCCTAACATATGAAAATATTTGAATAATATATATATATATTTTTAAAGATTTTATTTATTTATTTATTTATAGGCAGAGAGGCAGGCAGAGAGAGAGGGGGAAGCAGGCTTCCTGCCGAGCAGAGAGCCCCACGCGGGACTCAATCCCAGGACCCTGGGATCATGACCTGAGCCCAAGGCAGAGGCTTTAACCCACCAAGCCACCCAGGCGCCCCTTTGAATAATATTTTTATCACTGAGCTCATCTGAACCATCTAATTATAAGCAACATATGTGCTAAACTCAAGTTAGTATTTTGTAGCTAAGAACTATTGTCATTCAGTGGAAGAATAGCAACACAAACAGATATAAGACCTACCAACATCAACTATAATATTATATATCTCTGGAACCTATTAGTCAAAATGTTCTTCCCTAGACTATATGGGAGTAGGGCACTGTCTTTGTTAAAGCATCTGTATTCAGGCATACCATTCAATCAAATGTGTATTTTAAGTCCTGGTGCTGTGACACAAATATGAATGGGGAAACCCCCTGCTCTCTAGGAGCTCCTGATGAAGCAGGAAGTCTCTATTTTCATTTCTTATGCAACTTGATGAAATACTTAGGCTTGCTATTTTAGAGGTAAGGCAACAGAAATGCAGAGAGATTAGGTGATTCGTCTAACACCGTGAAACACTGGGAATTCTTGTGTTTCTTCTGGATTCAGGTTAGGATAATAGTGAAAGATAAAGATATACTTTTACAAATATCATGCTGCTGAGAAAGTGCATAGGAAAAAGGAATTACTTAAAGACAGTCCAGACCTACCAGGGTAAATCTGTCAGAAAAATACATGCCGGAATGAATTCCCAGCCCATGTTGTTTCTTTCAACATCTAACAGATTCCTGTATATGTTTCAGGTTCAACATGACTGAGGGTCAAACATAAGGGACAATGGGAGTGGGAGGGCATCATACTGGATGGAGTCCGTGCTTTAGCAAATATATTTCAATGGATCAAAGACACCATACCAACTTCCCCATTAAAAAAAAATCTCAAAATAGACTTGGTGGAGCCCTGTAAAGTGTAATAATACAAGGAAGAACAGCTTGGGTGCTGAGAGAAGCTCTGAAGTTTGACCTTTCTCAAATGTGGATGTGATGACCCACTTCCATTCCAGGTGGAGAATAAATTCAGATAAAGTTACCTACTGCCGTCTGTGGAGCCCACATGTATCCTTACAAATGAGTGTGCTGCCAGAGCTCAGAGCAGCCAGGTTTATGCATGCACTGATAGTCACTTCTCTGGGTCCAACTGGAAAGGCAAATCAAAAGAATAAAGGATTAGACGATAGACTTTGCCAGTGTTAGAAAGAAATGGCTCCTTCCTCTGGTCTCAGCTGCATATATGAAATTACAGACACAGACACACACACACATACACACGCTTTCTTTTTCTTTCCCTGAACAATTTGGGGGTTAGGTGCAGGGTTGTAGGATTCATGATACTTCGCCCTTTAGCTTGTATCTTCTAAGAAATGGACATTCTTTGATATAACCAAATATTTTCATACTCGAGACATCTAATGCTAATACCATGATTTAATATACTGCCCATATTCAGAGTTTCATAATTGTCCCAATAGTGTTTTCATAGGTTAAATTTTTTTTTTCAAAATTTAAAGTCAGGATTTAGTCAAAGATGATTCATTGCATTTATTTGTCATGCTTCTTTAGGGTCTTCCTAGAAGAGTTCCCTGGTGATTTCTTGTCATTTTTGAAAAGTCAAGATCAGTTACTTTATAGATAATCCTTTAATTGGGATTTGATTGTTTTATTATGATTCAGGTGAAAAAAACCCTTTTTTTTCCCAGGAATACTACAGACTTGATGTTGTATCCTCAGTACCTCCAATTAGGAGACACATTAAGTCATTGTGTCCTTCATTGGTGATGTAAAGTTTGATCATTTGGTTAAGGTGAAATCCATTGGGTTTTCCCACTACCAAACATACCTTTTCCCTTTGAAACTGATACACAGTCAGTGAGGTGAGACTTCACACTGTGTGAATATCCTCTTTAACAATCTTTCACCTTTGTTTTGCTGATTCTTACTTGAATCAGTTATTAATATGGTAGTTTTCCAATGATTTTCAATTCTGTTGACTATTCTCAATCATTTATTAGTAAGAATTCTTTTTTAAAAAAGTTTTTATTTATTTATTTATTTGATAGATAGAGATCACAAGTAGCAGAGAGGCAGGCAGAGAGAGAGGGGTAAGCAGGCTCCCTGCTGAGCAGAGAGCCCAATGTGGGGCTCGATCCCAGGACCCTGAGATCATGACCTGAGCTGAAGGCAGAGGCTTAACCCACTGAGCCACCCAGGTGCCCCAGTTATAATTCTTCTATAAAGAAGAGATTTTTCTTCTCCACCCTACTTAAAAATAAAACATACATACATGTAAAATGTATTTTATATATTTATGGACTGATGGATTAAAAAATTCATTATGTTATAATTGGTTTCTGCCATTCTTCATTATGATACTCAAGTTAGAATCATTTTAATTAGATCCACACTTAGTCTTGATATTAAGAATCTGAGAGTTGTGTGATTTTGAATCTAACATGGACCAGAGCTCTCTTGAGAAATGTAAGACTATAACTCTTAAGAGTTGGAAGAGATCTTAAGCATTGCCTTTTCATGGACCATAGGAATCACCTATACAATGTCTTCGGTCCCTGTGTGGAAAGCATCCGTACTCTTTGTTTTCTCTGTAATGCCCATCTTCTTCCCAATCGAGAGCCCCTATTGCATCTGATTCATCACACATCTTCTGCCATCTGGTGGTAGGTTATGGAGTCTACAAGAGGAGACCGGGCAGACACAGCCCTTTGGTATTTGGAGACCAAAGCAGAACCTGTGCTCTCCAGTAGTGTTCACATGTCAGTGGATGATGCCTAATTAGCCAGTCATTACTTTGTTGGTAAGAGTCTTTAATTTTAAATGCTTGTGAGTTTTTGAAGGAGGAAAGAAGATGGGAAATATTTACTCGTCTCTGTGTTGGGATCTGTCTCAAATGCTATCTAAGTTAAACCTCAAGAAGTTCTACAGGGTAGACACTATTATCCTCATTTTACATATCACAAAACAGAAAGGTAAATATTCTGTCAGGATTATGCAGCTTGTACGTGATAGAGCCAAAATATGAAACAAATTTAGCTGACTTTGAAGGCTGTGTTCTTTCCATTCACTACACTGATTCTTTAAAGTATGTTTATCGGTGTGTGTGTATGTGTGTGTGTGTGTGTGTGTGTGTGTGTATGTGTGTGTGAGAGAGAGAGAGAGAGAGAGAACAAGAGCTTTATGTGTAAATCACTGGAGGCCTCCCAAAATTTCAGACTGAAACTAACTGGGTTATAAACAGTATGTTAGAACACAATATTATATACACTTCTTTAGGTGAATACCGTTCTGATATCAAATTTCCTAATTTCCACAATAAATTTAAGGAAGGCAAAGGGTCAGCTGTTTAAGAGAATCTGGATTTTGTAATCTTAGATTGATCTTGTTCATGTTTGTTTCTGTCTCCTGAATATGTGATTCTAGACAAATCAGTAAATGGCCCTAAGATTTCGTTTTTCTCATATAAAAAATAATAATGTATATATAATATTTGTTCTATGGAGTTATAAACATTAAATTAAATAATATATTCAAAGTTCCTCGTTCAGGGTCTGATAAAATTTGTGCTCAATTGTTGATGATTGCCATTACTACTTATGGAGAGGAGTGAGTGAGGATCCCTTAAGGCCAGTAAATATTCCTCATATCTGAAGACATCTCTGATGCATCTTCTTAGAGATGAAGCAGTAAGTTACTCTTGTTTTTTTAAAAACATACTTAACATTTAAATTAGAGTGGTTCTTAGCCAAACAGTTCAGGACCTTAGTACCTGTTAATCAGGAGGCCATCTGTGACTGTGACATGGAGACTATTAATATTGTCCTTTCTTTTGGTGGACTTGCTGCCCATCAGAGCCCTCAGAGACCACCTGACTTGGGAAGAACAATTGTTTGAGTTCATCAAGACTTAACCTGTGACAGTTTTAAAACCTTGGAGGATAGACTTCTTTTTTGGTGACATTTGTAAGGTAGATTTTGATATTCATATCAATATTATTGAGGCAAATATATGGAGTAACATCCTCAAATATCCTTAATGTGACTTTTTTCAGCATAAAGAGGTACAGTTCTCCCTTGACTTACTGCAAATAGAAATACATGACATTTTAATTAATTTGATACATTTATGGTCTTTTTATATTTCATCATCTTGTAGAATATTTTGCTATGAATTCACTTAAAATATTTGTTATTCATTATATACCAGGAACTAAATCACTTTATAAGGTGTAAGGTATAATAAAAAGGTTAGTAAATATAAAGATATGTGTATCAAGCATTATGCCTGGTACAGGCAATATAAAAATTAGTAAGATACTGTCCTTTTCCCCAATGAACTTAAAGTCTAGATCTTCATCACAATATAATGAAATTAGTATTATTAAATATATTTAGTGAGAGATGAGGAAATAGAAGTTAAGAGAAGTTGAAATAGGGGCACCTGGATGACTCATTTGGTTAATGTCTGACTCTTGATTTCAGTTCAGGTCATGATCTCAGGTTTGTGAGATCAAGCCCCACATTGGCTCCATTGTGGGCATAGAGTATAAGAATCCCTCTCTCCCTCTCTCTCTGCTCCTACACCCCTGCTTGTTCATGCTCTCTCTGAAAAAAAAAAAAAAAAAAAAAAAAGGCGGGGCGAGAAGTTGAAATAACTCACATAAGATCATACAGAGAGTAAGAAGTACGATTGCAGATTAGCTTAATCAAATATTTTCATATTATTTTATTTCCTATTTTGGCTTTGGAATTATATCTCATTTTTTAAAGGCATTGATCTGAATAAAAATATGCATTCTTAACTTATTATAGTCTACTTAAAATCAGTATTAGACAACTTCTCATACAATGTAATAATCATACCTCTGTTTCCTCCTTTAGACTATTTCTGTCAGATATTTTATTTGTACATGTTATAAACCCTATAATATATTGCTATTAGTTTTGTTTGAATAGTAAATTCTCTTTTAAATTGATCTATAACTAAGAATAAAAGCATATATTTATCCATGTAGCTACCTTTTCTAGTAATCTCCATTCCTTTGTATAGATCCATATTTCTATTTCATATCTTTTTGTTTGGTCTGAAGGACTTCCTCTGACACTTCTTATAGTGCATCTTCTGGTGATAAATTATTTCAGTTTTTGCATGTCTCAAAGACTTTATTTTGCCTTCACTTTTGGTAAAATATTTTTGCTAGGTATAGAATTCTAGGTTGGCAGATTGTGTTTCTCTTTCAATGTTTTAAAGGTGTTGCTCCATTGTCTTCTTGCTTGCTTTGTTTGGGATGAGCAGAGAAATCTGCTCTCTTATTTAATTAATAAACTAATTAATTAATTATATGTAACATGCTCTCCTCTTCACCCTGACCCTCTGTTACTAGGCTGCTCTTAAGGTTTTCTCTTTATCACTGGTTTTGACCAATTTGATTAATGTATCTTGGTAGTTTAATTCCTATTTCGTGTTCTTAGGATTTGTTGAGCTTCTTGGATCTGTCAGTTTATGGTTTTTATCAGTTTAGAAAAAAATATGGCCCTCATTTTTTTCAAATATATTTTTGGGTCCCTCCCTTTTCCTTCAGAGATTTTTATTACATACATATTTGGCCACTTGAACCTGGCCCACAGCTCACTGACTGAGGCTTTGTTCATTTTTGTAAATTCTTTTTTTCTTTCTGAGTTTCATTTTGGATAATTTATGTTGTTACTTCTTCAAGTTTATTATTTTCTTCTTCTGAAATATCTAATCTCTTGTTATTCCTTTCCAATGCATTTCACATCCTGGGCTGTTTTCATATCCAGTTTGACTGCTCCAGACTTTTGGCTTTGGAGAATCTCCCTTTCAAATATTTCAAATAAATATTTCTTGTCTTTACTTAAAATTTTGGACATATGGAATACAGTCTTAATAATTATTTTAGTGCCCCTGTCTGTTAATTCTAATATTGGTCTCAGTCTGGGTTAGTTTCAGTTGATTGATTTACCTCCCCTTTATGGGTTATATAGTCTGGCTTCTTTTTATGCTCTTTAGATTTAGATTGGATGCCAGGAACTGTGAATTTTATTTTATTGGGTGCTGAATATTTTTATATTATTTTAAATATTCCTGTGCTTTGTTCTAGGATGCAGTTAAGTTACTCTGAAACAGCTTGAACATTTTGGGTCTTGCTTTTGTAATTTCATTATGTATAACCAGACATCAATTAGTTTAGGGATAATTAGTTATTCCTCATGTCTAATGTAATACTTTTCCAAGTACTTTATCCAATGTTCCCTGAATGATGGGTCTTTTTAGTCTGGCTGATGATAATGGGCACTGGTCCTTGGCCACTGGGTACTATTCCTTTAATTCCCTGGCCCCAGGTAATTTCCTCAAATGACTGTGCTCAGTACCTGAGGGAGACTCTCTGGAGACTTCCAAGGTTCTCTTTGTGCCCATCTTTCTTCAAATACCATTTGCATTGTTTTCCCTGGGCTCTAAGCTCCATCTCCTCAACTCAGATAGTCTGATGGGCTCGGCCTGGTTTCTCCCTCCCTGTTAGTGGCCTGGAAACTCTTAAGCCAGGAAAATGGGAGAATCATGAACCTCACCTTATTTATTTCCTGTTTCTCCAGGATCACTGTGCTTTGTTGACTGATACCCATTTTTTTTTAAACCATTGTTTCGTGTATTTCATTTCCCTCCTTTTCTTTCTTTCTTTTTTAAAAAATTAATTAATTTGACAGAGATAACAAATAGGCAGAGAGGCAGTCAGGGGGAGAGTGGGGGGGAAGCAGGCTCCTTGCTGAGCAGAGAGCCCGATGCGGGGCTCGATCCCAGGACCCTGAGATCATGACCCAAGCCGAAGGCAGAGGCTTAACCTGCTGAGCCACCCAGGTGCCCCTCCCTCCTTTTCTTATTTTAGGTTATTTTGAAATTCTATTTTAGCTGGAAGCTAAAGTCCCCTTTTTAGCATTTAAAGATGCTGTTTCATTGTCTTATGGCCACCATTGTTTCTAATGAGAAGTCAGAGTCGTCCCTAGTATTGTTCTCCTATGTACAATAAGTTTTCCCTTTTGGCTGCTCTTAAATATTTCTTTATTTTTGGTGTTCAACTGTTTTACTATCATGTGCTCAGGTATAGTCTTCTTTGTACTTATACTGTTTTTGGTTTGCTCAGCTTTTCAGATCTGTGCATTGATATTTTTCATCAAATTGGGGAAATTTCAGTTATTATTTTCTTCAAATATTTTTATGCTCAATCTCTTTCTCTCCTATTTTTGTGATACTCTAATTGCATGACCATTAAACATCTTTCTACTGACACAGAACACTAAGGTGCTGTTCTTTTTTAAAAATTAATATTTATCTTTATTCTTCAGTTAGGACTGTTTCTATTGACCCATCTTCAAACTCACTGATCCCTTTGTTTCCATTGTCCAGTTTTCACCTAAGCTCATCCAGTGAGTTTTTTATTTCACATATTTTATTTTTCAGTTCTCGAATTTCTATTTGGTTCCTTTTTAATACTTTTAATGTCTCCATTGTTATTCTCTATTCATTCTTTCTATTCCTCGTTTCCTTTAAATTTTTGAACATGTTTATAATAGTGCTTTAAGAGTACTTCTCTGATAATATCAGCACCAACATCATTCTGGGGGACTAATTTTACTGACTTTTATTTGTTTTCACTTTAGGTTGTATTTTTTTTTTCTTATTTGCATTTGTAGCAGTTTTTAAAAATGTATACTGGATATTGTGGGTGAGACATAATTTATGGACTGTGATGTTTTCTTTACAGAATTTTGAGTTTTTCTGGCTCTCAGTTAATTCATAGTGATCACTTAGATCTTATAGAATGGTGGTTCTCAACTAGGAGTAGTTTCCTCCAATTTCCTCCATTTGGCAATGTATATATAGAGAGATTTTTGGTTGTCACAACGTGGGAGTGATGATGGCATATAGTGGGTAGAGATTAAGAATGCTGCTAAACATCTTATAATTTACAAGTAAAGCATGCCACAACAAAGAACAATCTGATCCAATATTTCAGTAGTGCTGAGTATGAGAAACCCATTGTAGATGTTTTAGATATTGTTAGAAAGGATCTCTTACAGTTCCACTCCCCCCACCCCCAACCCCAGAGCATATCCTTTATTCTAGGACATAGTCCTTTCTTCTAATGTGTGCCCTTTGTGAAAACTTAACCAAGTGTCCAAAGTACTAAGTGAAATCTCTTTATTACACCCTGACTGGCTAGAAATCCAAAGTCTCCCAGCACTTTATAACTTCTGGTATCTTCATTCAGGGATCACTTCCTAGCAACTGTTCTCTGATGGACTCAGTGAGTTTCGCCCTGCTCAAGTACAGTCTAGTGCTTGGCCAAGGTTGTGAGGGGCCCCTCTATCCAGAGTTCTGGGGACCCCACTTTTTGTATCTTTCCCATCTCAAGTATCTTTCTCTTTAAATTGTAGTCTCTTAAGCAGCCCTGAATTCCAAACTTTGTCTCCTCTGACTGAGACAAGCACTTTATGTACTTCAGAAAGTGCCCTAGATAGAAATATGGGGTCAACATGAAGCTCACCCTACATGTTTCCCTTCTGTCAAGGATCACAGCCCTGTATAGTTTGTTGTCTAGTGCTTGACAGCAATTGGCTCATATATTTTATACCGTTTCACAGTTTGGAATGAGAATATTTCCAATACCAGTCATTCAATCATGGCCAGAGTTAGAGAATCCATACTAGAATTTCAATCTCAACTCTAAATCTTAAGTTTCTTTATCGTGCCTTGAGATTAACAAGATACTCTTTTAATCAGAAGTAATTCTTTGTAACAGATGAAGATAAAATTGTAGTTGTCTTCTCTAGAAAATACTAGAGAGGAACATTTCTAATAGGTCTACCTTCTTATCCCATTCCCCAAGGCCTTTTAAATGCTGGCTAATAAGAGTATATAAATGATGTCTCCTCTCTACCAATTATAGTAATAGCTATCTTACAGTGTATGCTTTCTCTTGCCAGGGACAATACATATATATATATATATATATATATATATATATGTATACATACATACATATATATATATATATATATACATACATATATATATATATATATATATATGTTTTATTTTACTTTATACTTTATGCTCACAGCAGTTCTACTTTCCCTGTTTAACTTATAAGGGAATTGAAGGAACTTGGTCAAGTTTTAGAGCTAATGAAGTGACAGCTGAAACAAAGGCTTAAGTTTGTCTGACTCTAAAGCCTTAAATGTATATCAGTCACAGCAGACTAATTGATATTCCTCACAACCCCAAAATCTCAGTTTATGAAAGTATTCTCATTCCCAACACATTCCAGTGTAGGTTGTTGGAAATGTCTGCCTCACACAGTCTTTCCCTCATGTGGCCCCATTATTCCCATGGAGACTTGGAGTTGTCTGCTCCTCTACTTCATCAGAAGACAAAAAAGAGAATATGGAGGCTCAAGCTGAAAGCTTTTCAGGCTGGTAAGTGGAGATCATCATTTGTGATCACTTTCAGTTAGGCAGAAGTCAGTTGTAGAATCCATCATGAGGCCAGGAAATATAGTCTGGCTATTCCTCAGGGAAAACGGAGACTGGGTTTTGGTGAATGACTAGCTAGTCCTACCATACCACATTAAGCCAGATTCTCCCCTAAGTTGCTTGTTGGAAAGCATTTATACACTTTGCTCTAAATGCAGTTTTTCTAATATGTGAGATGTAAGAAGCAGAACGAATGAACATAGGCGAGAAAAAGAGAGGGGCAAACCAAGAAACAGACTCTTAACTATAGAGAACAAACTGATAGTTACTGGAGACGAGGTGGGTAGGGGTGGGGACAGGGTTGAGGGTGGAGTATGGGTTAAACAGATGATGGGCAATAAGTTGGTGTTGTATGTAAGTGATGAATCACTCAATTCTATGCCTGAAACTAATATCGCACCATATGTTAAGTAGCTGGAATTTAAGGAAGAACTTGAGAAAAAAATAAAATACAATACTTGTATCTCTAAATAAATAAATAATAAACAAACAAATAAATAAATAAAGGCAATTTTTCTAGGCTGGGACTTGGTTCAGTATCACACATTATCCTTCAGATTAGTGAAAGTTAACATAATCATGTCCTGAGAAGATTAAGATCTTCTGTTCTTGTATCATGTTGTCCCTCAGAGGGGCAGTAATAATCATCCATATCCCCAGTTTTAAGCAATACATTTTTATTCTTCTTTTTTGATGTTTTAATCTATGGATGGTATCTACATTATTTTAATTAGGGCACTAACTTGCTCTCCCATCATTCCCTCCTGTCGTGCCACTTAGACCTGGGCTACTGAGGAGTCAGTGCCTTGTTTTCTTAGCCTTTTTCCTGTCCATGTATCAGGCTTTCAGAATAGTGTCTTCCCTTGAAGCTCAGAGAATATAAACACAGAATGAATGTCAGGAACTTTCTGACTGTCCTGAAAGCAGTATCAGTGATCATTAATAGACAAAAAATAATCACCATTGCCTTTCGGCCTTTTGGGTAAGATCAAGTATAGTATTTGTCCTTATCACTTTAATACCTGACGCGTCCTCTATCATAGGACAATATATTGAATGGATTTTTGGAGCAGGGAGTTGGAATAGGAGCTTGCTCTGTACACTCCATGCATCAACCTAGTGTCATTATACTTCTAGGAAAGGTGCAAACCCTGGGGGTTAAAAATCACAGGTTTGAGGGAGACACTTCCAGAAAGGGCTGTATTGGTTCCTTTGGGAAATGGTGGCAATACCTGGGACACCCAAGAGTTAACAACAACAACAACAAAGAGGCAAATCAGCAAAGTACTTTTGTCAGGTTGCTTTGCTCAGCCCACCCTTCTTTTGATTTGGATATATCTATACCATCTGTTTTGTTTGAGAAAATTCCCTGAATTTCATTCCAACTGCCCTTGCCTTAAGCCTGGACTTCTTTTGCCCTCCTAATGACAACACATTTAAAATTTCCCTGTCTTTAATATCTTTCTTCCTCATTCATCCTACAGAGGATGGCCATTGTCTTTTGAAAGTGCAGTTCACATTAGGTCTTACTCCTTTTCAGACACCTTTGTTACTAGTGACACCTCTCCATCTCTAAATCCACCTCTAAATCATGGCCCTGCCTTACATCTCTGTTTCTCTGGGTTCTTTGCTCATATACCTTCTGATCCAGTCCAGGTGGTGCCACTGGTGTTCCCAGAATCCATGCTCTTATGAATGGAGTTCCCAGTATCCAATACCTTCTCATTCTCATTTCTCCTCCTCAAAATCCTACCCAGTTTTCAGGGACCAAGTCAAAATGGATCTGTTATGAAGTCTGCACCCATGTTTCTGGTTAAATAAGTCTGTCTCCTGCTTGTGCTTGTGCAACGCTTTGTACTAGTCACAGTCTGCTTTGTGTCTCATCTTCTTAGATTGGCCACAGCTCTTAGGGACTAGTTGTTTTTGAGAGCCTTCCTGTCCACCTCCTGAAGTGCCCAGCATCATACCTTGTTTAGCAAAGATACTTAGAAATGCCTGTTGGGCAAAATTAAAAGTAGGATGTGACATCAATTGTACAAAGATCTTTTCCTTAAATTAATCTGGAAACTAAAAATACACTATTCTCAAAATGATTAGATAACATACTTGAGATAAACTACTTAGTACAACCCAAAAGTGCATTTAAATGTTCTTCTTCTTTTTTTTTTTCTTAGAAACAATTCCTTCAAATAGCTGATTTTGAGATAGATCTATAGGACATTTTAATGGTCTGCATTTTAAAAAAATAATCTTAGGTAGGCAGGAAGGTTGGAATTATCCCTATAAAATGTATTCTGATTTCCAGTTTCCAAAAGGGCATCTGAAATAATAGGTATTGCGCGTGCCTGGGATGGTGCTCTCTCGGCGGCTTCTTTAACAATATCCTAGATACAGTTTTGCATCTAGATTGGCTTTGCCCAGGAGAAGCACAGCTTTTGTTGAAAAGCACGACTGCTGGTGCGGCGGGGCAATTGGAATGGGTTGTATATGAGAGAGATCCTTCAGAGAAAATGTGTATCTTCATCAAAATTCTAACTGCGTTGAAACTGTCATTTAAAGAGTTAACATCTGTGAAGAATAAAAACTGCTATGGAGAGCTTTCAGGCAAAGCATGGGAGACTGATAAAATTATCAGTGAATTAAATTCAGACAGATGGCTTTGAAAAGGAATGAAGTACACAAACCTTATGTAGAGTATAATGACTCTCACTCTGACAGGAGCTTTGTCAACAGGGTAAGCGGGTTTTTGTTTTGTTTTTTGCTTTTTTTGTTTTTTAAATCTGGATTTTAAAGTATTTGGAAGTCAGGTTCTTCTCCTTTTCGGAAGATGTTATTTAGCACTCAAAAAACAAAAAGAGCAATAGCTTGTAAACCCACCTGGACAGCATCCGACTCTGAAGCTCTGGGTGTAGGTACACAGCACGGTAGAAGGCATATGGTAGGCATCACGTGTGCTGCTGCTTCTCACTGCCCTCACATTCACTGCCCACTTCAATAGGTCTTTGGCAGTTAAAATATTTCCACAGAACAGAGGGCAGTCATTAGCTCTGCTTACAGCAGCAGGATAGCAAGGGAAGCTTTCAGTCATTAAACACACATGTATAGAATAAAGACACAAATAGACTGATTTTTGCTTTTTAAAATTTCTATTCTTACCATTCTTTTTGGTCAAATTTTTAAAAATAGCTCTTAGAAAGAGTTAGAGTATCTAACTTAGAAAGAGTATCTCGTTTGAGACTATCATCTTCCATTTAGACAGAACTGGTGAGAAAATAATATGTTATTCCTCTCTCAGTATTTCTTTTTCCTTGTGGTTTTATTGTATTTTTGCTTATTTGGCTCCAGGGGCCCCCTCTTTTAGGTGACAGGCCCCAGCATATTCACGCTTGGATGCGGATGGCCAGGCTGCTTCTTAGCAATGGACTTTGCCTTTGTTCCAGACCAGATGTTCTGTTTCTCCCTGGTAACAGTTTGCATTGTGGTACCTTATTATACGGCGCTCTCTGAAACTGGTGCCAGGGTAGCCTCCGAATCAGCCAAGAGCAGGGCTGAATCAATGAGACAGCTGGCGGCCTCCCTAGGGAGGGAACGTTTTTACCTTTTTGATTCATGCAGTCTCCGCTAGTCCAGATCCAGGATGCCATGAATGATTTTTCTTAGCGACAGGTGAGAACAAAAAAGCTTTGTAAACCTAATTCAATAGAAGCTGGAGACTCGGTGTGCTATTGATTAAAAGGAGAAGACGATGAAGAGGAAGTGTACACACAGTCCAGTTGCATTTTACCCATAATCGACTTCTGTGCTTCTGCCTGTGTTGGAGTTGTCAGGTTTGCGGGGAGGAGAAGCTTGACAATCACGAGTATTGTGGTTATTGACCTAGGGTTAGGATTTTAATCATGTCTGTAAGATTGCATGTTATCTACAAAAACAAGAAGTTTACTCCTTTTCCATTTTTTAGCTATAAAATTCACTGATCTATTGTTAACTTCGCTAAAACTTGAGGTTACTTTAATGGGCTTGTTCACACCATCCAGGCTTTAATGTTTGGGATGTGCTGATTTATTAAGGCTATGGATTTGGGTAAAAATCATCCACATTTACACTCAAGCAAAAGATTACAACTCGGTTTGAGTTCTTGCCCTAGGTCCTACGTGTCAGCACACTTTTTGAGTGAGCAAGAACCGTAGTCCTGCACTGCCTTGTGTCCCCCTGCTCTTTAAAGCAAGGCCAGTTCTTGAGCCATTGTATTCAGAGGACCATTAGATGAGGTGGCCTAGTACATGAGAGCTCCAGTCCTGGTGTGGCTGAGAGGAAAAAAATGTGACGGTAACAAAAGCCAGGGACCCTGCAGTGTATCATCCCCATCAATCATGGCGGACATATCGGCAACATGATGGATGACGTCCAACCACTGACCTTGGTGGGTCAGCCTTTGTCACATAAGTAACAGAATAAGTCAAAGCAGTGGGTCTACCTACCATCAAATAGGAGTGATAAGCTGTGACTGCAGCAGAGGAAAAACAAACATTAGTGTGACATGTTGTCTGTATTTCTGAGTCAGCGGGAGCAGGTACCTTATTGTTTAACCATTGAATAGGATTGGATATTTCAGGAAGGGAGAAAATCGATGTTCTCAAGGTGTGCTTGTAGCATTTAAGTTTTTCTCTTAACTAAGATATTACTTAGAGAGTAGTGAGTCTGTAGGGTAGATATTTTTGTAGGCTAAAAATAGTATAAAATATAAAATATAAAAAATATTTAAAAATTATAAAAATATTATAATATTATAACATAGATTTCTTTACTTTAAACCTGAGTATTGGCTCATATACATGCAGTTTAGCATTTAGTTGATGACAGATGGTTTGGCTTGGGGATAGGGATTTCTGGTGATTTTCCCTTGGTGGTCTTAGAATTTATCTCTCAGTCTCCCAAAGCATCACAGTTATAAATGACCTATCCCAGATCCCTTCTCTGAATTTAAATATTACTTGATTGGTCATAGAAAGTAAGGAGAAATTCTTAATAATGAGCAACAGGACATGTGGAGGGCGTGGTGTCTACTGAGGGTAAAAGAAACAGAGAAAAGATGATGATCCACTTGCTTTTCCTAGGAAAGTGAGGTTGGAATAGATTGAAGCAAGATCTACCCATTTATTTTCCAGGTGGCTTTATGCCATGTTGTAAGGAATTCAGTCAATTTTATTGTTGAGAACCATATCCCTAAGCCAGTGGAATCACTGAAAATCCTGTCTCATCTCTTTTGGAATCAGTATTTAAAAAGCCAAGAGACCCAGATGTCATGTGCTTGTCTCCTTTTCAAAGTCAAAAACTCAGGTTGGCATCCTCAGGAGTCCAGTCAAGGGGAACCAGTGAGGTTGTATATTTATATTTAGGGGCCAGACTTTACATATCTCCAATCCAGTCCACTCAAGTTGGTATGCACTTTCCCCCAGACATCTTCTGTGTGCTCACCACTGTGCCAGTCATTAGTAAAGATGGTAAGGCAAACAAATGAGACATTATTTATCGTAACAGGCTTTATAAACTTTTGGAACTTCAAGGGGTGGGTACAAACTGAAAATGCATATGACATCAGGAAGGACTTAGGAAGAAAAGGAGAAATATTATATGCATACTAGCTTTATTAAGGAAAGGAAATCTAGGGGTAAGTTTCAGAGTCAACATTCCTTCTTTTGAGATTGGTATCAGGGAAGATGAACATATCTTCTCACAGATGACCTGATGACATAAGCTATTTGTCTGATCCACAAAGACATTTCTCATATTCTCCAGCTCTTGCAATTGGAATAGACACTGAGCAGCCAAAACATCTGGATCAATTGTGTTTGGCTGTGTGGACTGGTATCTAGAGAGAGAAGATGGGGCGTAAGTTCTGATGGTATTCTGGATGTGTTTCTTTCCCTTCTGGGTGAAAGCCAAAGCTGCTGCTAGACTGAAAACTGAGTTCTCTTGGTAATCTTTCTCATTCTTCTTGAATGCAGGATTTTAAAGACATTGCTCTTTGGGTCTAGTGTCATTTTGGGATCACATCATGATAATTCTGTGTGTGTATGCTGGGAGGGCAAAGTTGTAGAGCAATTACTCAGCTATGCTGAGGAAGGAAGCAATTACTAGAACACGTTTTAGCGGTGCTTGTCAGAGTAAATTTCACTCGGGCACAAGGAAAGCATTAACTTGGGCTGTGTCCCTTTTCAGAGGCTTAATTTAGTTTTTTCTTCCCTTTAATTGTGTGATTTCAGTATTTTAGCCACAATCCTTAGGCTGTAGGAACCTTTAAACAGCTCTTTATTATGAAGCAGGGCATGGGTTTTTGAAGAAGAATGAACAGGGACCTGCATAATTTATAAGAAAACTGCATGATAGACTTTTTCTTTACAAAGAACATTGGGGTTACATTGGCACAAGCCAAATACCTTTTTAACGAATAGTCAGTAATCAGCAGCAGCTACAGTAAATGCTTGGATTTTTTTCTTTCATGTGCTATGAGTCCATAAATTAAGCATCTGATTCTGATTGCTATCATGAATGTACATGCCTGCATGTACATCCCCTGCATCATCTCATGCTCAGTTTGGAGCAGGGTGAAAAATGGAGGGCAAATCTCTTTTAATATGTTGTTTCCATCCACTTTAAATGCTATAATGGAAAAAGAATGTTGACAATACACTCCACTTTCTTTTTGGATCTAGATCACAGTTTAGGTTTTAAGACAGCAATATTATGTTCTAGAATGTAAGAGCCATTAAAGTAAATTAAATTGCCAAGGTGTCTTTTTTTTTTCCTTAAGCAAAGCTTTATCTAAATCTAAATTTTAGGCTTTCAATTTGTTCATTCCTGTAAGATTTAGCACATGCTATTTTCATCATTTGGAATGTATCCTCCTTTTTTCTATTCTCTGCTTCACAATATTTCTAATTTTAACAAAACCCCAAACAAATGCTTCAGGAAATTATTCTTTTCTAATGTCATCTATAGCCAGTCCTGTTCACTTATCTCTTATTGGTTCCTTAGCTGCTCTGAAGTTAATGTAAAAGGTGGTTATTAGTGTATAACCAGATCCTTTCTTAAAGTTTAAGAATATTTTTGAAAAACCTAAACATATTTTCCAATTTCAACAATATTTGGTAGTTATGGTTGCAGGTCAAGCAACAAGTACAAATATTTTAAAAGCAGCATCAGAAAATATTATTGTAATATGGACGATAAGATAAAACACTTGAGCTTCATATGTGCCAGGTACTGTTTTAAGTCCCTCACAAGTACTAATTCGTGTACCTTTCACAATATTTCTGTAAGGTGAATACTGTGATTTTGCCGATTTTACAGAGATGGAAACTGAGGCACAAGGAGGTACAAGTAACTTGGCAAATTTGTGGAGCTAAGTGGTAGAGCCCAGGAGCTTAACACAAAACCCTGTGATTTTAACCGGAGTGTTAATGGTTCTAAAATTTTTTTCATTTTAGTAGTTGAAGTATAGAAGAAAAAAAGCCTATAGGTTAACCTTAGTAAATATATTCAGAAGTTAACTGTGGGACCCTGTTAAGTGCTTTTTAGATAACAAGAAGGAAGGAAAAACTTCATGAATGTGGGATATGTTAGTTTCCTCAAAGGCCCACTAGGTGGCAGTGCTGTGTGCTACAGCTTTGTGGCTTAATCTGCTAGGGGGCCTGGGGTTTGTACGGGTGAGTGAAAATGAGAAATACGTGTGACGTATTTATTATTCAATTGTCATAACTTAGAGAATGCCTTACTAATGGTTGTCACTTGCTGAATTTTTTTGAGCTTATGTTTTCCCTTTAACCCAGTAAATTAAGGTATTTTAGGACAGAGAATATTTTGTCGTTTCACAGCTCCTGAGGTTGAGTTTCTCATATTCAGAACATGGAAGAAGTCATTCCTACAGAGTGCAGAAGCTAACCCTTGCCATGGGAGAAACACCTTCCTGATCAAGGTATTTCTTCAGCCAAGTAAGTTTCTTACTCCATCTCACATAGCAATCTGACCCACTCAGTATTATTGAATACATGTCATACAGCATTTGGAATCCTGATTTTTACATAAGCACAATGATTTTGTGTTTAAGTGTGAAAAGTATCCACTGTGTCATTCCATCAGCTGAAGAGAGTGACTTTTGCTGCTCTCTTTTGTATTTCCATCAGCTGAAGAAAAATGGACACATTTCAGGAGAACTACTTTTCTTTAATGGATTTTTTTGGAACAAATGGGATATCTCTACTCATTTTCCAAGTGATTGCATAACATTGTTACTTAGATAAAATCTTCTCTCTCTTCCTCCTCCTACCTATCCATTTTTATTCTAATATGTTGCTTTAATCCAGGGTAGGTAACTGGTGTGGCTGGGGCCATTGCCTGTCCCTGAGGGAATTGCAGGGTAGCACTGGTGGTGTCTCCCTACCAGAAGGACAGTGTCTTTCTCTCCTTATGTTTGCTTCTCTCTTTCTCCTCACTCAGGTATTTTTTCCCTTCTTTCTTTGGATGCCACATTTTTTCTCCTTTTCTTTTCCATAAGACCCTCTATCCTTAAATCTTTAGGCCAAATCATAGGCAATATTGGCCATTTTGGTACCTGTTGGCACTAAAGCATTTGCTGATGTTGGTCTTAATTCCCTTTATATCCTAATATTTGGTGGACTGATTTTATTTCCTTTGTGTTTGAGGGAAAAAAAGGGGGAGGAGTTATTATAGAACCCAGGTACAGGATCTCTACTGCAAAGACATGGAAAATTCTAAGATATAGCCTTAAGGTCAGATAAACATTGTATGGCCCTGTATGTGGGTAGGTCGTGGCAGACGTGAGTACCTCCCCACAGGGGCCAGGAGGTTAAAGCAAGTAAGTGGCATAGACCTCACAAGTGTGGAGAAGAATGAAAGAGCATGTAGGTCATTCAGAGCAGAGCAGCTGCTGTTCAAATCCTTGGCTTCTGCCATTGACATTGTGCATGCAATCTACATGACTTTAACGTGGGGTGATGCACAGACACACACACAGACACACACACACATACGTATACATATATATACATACATACCAGGACAATAGACAATACACACACACGCACACACACACACACACACACACACACACACACACACATACACACATACATATAGTCCTGGGGAAGAAAGAAAGAAGGATAGGAAGAAGGAAAGAAAAGAAGAAAGAAAAAGAAAAGGAAAAGGTGTTTGTAGGCCCAGAGTACCATAGCAGCTTATTCGTAACTCTGAGTTCTGGAGATAGAATATTATAATTTGTTACACCTGGGAATCTTACCGTTACCACAAGTGTTCTGGCAGAAGTTTGAGCACAGTTTTCTAGATGAATGTTCATCTACTCAATTAAAACTCTGTAACTCATCGGAATGTGAAATTCTGAACTAAGACTGGAAGCAAAAAACTGACTAAGTAAACAACATCACCTCCTGTTAAAATACAAGGAGTTAATTTATAAAACGAATTGGATTGGAATCCAGCTAAACTCAAACCAGAGTTACATTCTAATTGCTCTTTTACTTTAGAAAATATCAAAGACCATGAGGTGGTATTTTTATGGTGACAGTTTTTAACAATCCATGCTGGTCTTCAATAGAAGTCTTTATTAGAGTACGGGTATTTGAAAGAATTAAGTGTAACAGGCCAACTTTATGGAGTTGACTCAGAGTGCATTAGAGAAGGAATTTATAATGGACTTTTAAATACATCCTTTATTCCATATATACTAATATCTAATAGTCTCCTAATATATGTTTTTTTAAATTTTGCTTTCTGCAATGTTGTCTGAAATACAGATTTGACAAACTGAGTTGTTTTCAATACTTTGAAGCAGTTAAGACTTGTTGCCTTTGTCTTAATAGAGATGTCTGTATAGCTGTCAGGCTGTTTATAATCATGTTGGCTTTGATGTCTATCAAGAATTGACACAGAAAGAGAAGGTTGGGAGGCCTGTTTGGCATGACACTCCCCCACAGATGCAAAGTGACTGACTAACCCGAGTGGAAGAGCATGTAGGGACAGTGTGACATGAAATAGAAGATGCGTGGTCCGAATGCCCGTGGATGTTTGGGCATTGCACTGTGAGCACTCCCTCTCAGATGTTTGTCTTTAGGGAGGGCCCGGGTTGCAGGGGCTTTTCCTATCATAACCTATGTTAAAATAACCTCAAACAGACCTGTGCGTCATTTCAGTTTTCCTCTTTGGTGAGTTTCCTCTAGCTGTTACCCAACCTCCTAATACTGAGCGGCCTGCTGAGTTTCTTGGGAGTCCTGAACACACCCAGGTCCCCTGTTCCTAGCATTCTGTCACCAAGTGTCAACCGCAGCTTAATCCACAATACCAGGGATTGTCAGAACGCTAATCCTCACCCACCGTGGGCTCCCAGTAAAATTAAATAACTCCCAAGAGCAGTGCTGAGCCCTTACACAGGAGTCTGGAGGTTGCAAGTGTTAAGGTGAGTCTCCTGTGGCAGCTGACTGGGGATCCTGAAAGCACCTGCCTTTTGTCCACAGCTGTGAGGGGCTAGGCTGTATGAGACATCCCCACTTTCCAGCTCACCACTGCTATTGGCCTTAAGCAGATGCCTCTTGGGGCGGGTGACTTTTATCTCCTTGGGCTCTGTCAGTCATGCATTCCACCTAGTGACCTTTCCTTCATGTCTCTTTACTTGGTGCCCATTTATGGGTACAAACAGTGTCTCATTATCAGTTCCCTCGCTTGTGTTTTGCCAGCCTTGTGTCAGGCTGCAGTCTGTCAGCAACCTGTCACCCGCAGTTGAAAACCAACACTCCTGATCATTTTGCCCGCACACATCTCTCTGTCTGCCAGTGGATGGAGGCTCAGTGCCACACTCAAGGTGCCATTGTGTGGCACAAAGGAAGACAGGGTTAGGAGAGGCTCTGAACTCAATCTCCTGTCAAAGATTATGTCTTTATGAGGTGTTTCACCCAGCTTTATTATTTGACTTGTAGTTTTTCCCTACATGCCTCTCACCCTTCTTGTCACTTATCCACATGCCCACCAGAGAGAACCGCGGTGACTGTGAAGTGGGATTTTAACTTGAACAACTGTAGGACTTGAAAGGTGAAGGTTGGGGGCAATACCAATGCAGTGAGTGGGAAGAATGAGCAATTGCAATTCACTTGCCACCCATACACTTCTGTGGGGAAGATCATAAACAATTGGCTTGAGAGAAATAGTCATAAGGCTCGTTTAAGGGTTTACACAAGAGAAGAACTAATCTGTTTTGTTTTAGGTAAGGCACATTGCTTCTGAAGCTGATTGGCCTTGTCATATGACTATACTTTCTTCTCTTCAGATGTTTCATTTCTCTCTCTCTTTTTTTTCTTACTAGATGTAGAAATCTACTTCCTACCTTAATGGCACTGAATTGAGTAAAGCTGCATTTCTCTGACAGTAAAAAAGTATGCAGTATAGCATGTTGCAAGCCAATATGTGTGTGATGTGCATATATTTCATTCCTGAACTTCTCTTTCTGTGAGCAATGAGTGAACACATGCACCTGCACACACACACACGCACGCACACACAGTACTCCATAACAATCGCTTTTTCATATCTGCCTAGATGGGTAATATCTTATGTAAATAAAGCTTCTAATTAATTTTTATGACCTACACAGGCTTCTGCAATTCTTTTCCTCAGCACCATTGTGTACAGAGTTAGCATAATATTAAAGTTCTTTTAATAATTTTTATTCTTTAATCTGCTATCCTGTTTCCAATCTGTAGCACTTTAAAAATCTATTTTTTGCTTTTGAAACCTTTTTTCCCCTTAAACTGGAAAATCTTATAATTAGATGGTGGGATAAAATCAGTGAAATAAAAAAGAATCTCTCAAGATTTAACTTCCTACGTGCTATCTTTGGATAGTGATTTGCAAGGTGCCTGAGAATGCATGGCCTAAGAAGTTGTTTGGACTGCAGTTTTTTTCAATAATTGAAGTAATAGTTCATGTGTGGATGCAGATTATAAAGTTCTGTAATAGTTCCCATTTGTTCATATTTTTATCCTTGCTGCCAGCATCTGCTTTATTTTCTGATTGCATTTGTAAGTATACCCTAGAAGCTGTATGAGAATTTAACCTTCTCTCTTCCAGAGGACAAGGAAATTCTAACAGATGAGGCTCTAACAGGGCCTTTTCGCATCTTCCTATTTTCCCACCAAACTGTGGCTTTTATCCTGTTTCAGTGTTATGAATCACATGGAGTAAGAACACAGTTTCATTCGTATTACCTTAGCCAGGTATGTGCACCAATAGTCATCTGCTTTTTACACTGGGAGGAATTCTCACTGCTCATTACAGAGAATTTCTTTTTAAAATTTTTGGGTAGTAGGATTTGTATTATATTTCAGTCTGGAAATGTAAGCGTTCCTATGGGTTCTTTTTGTGTGTGTGTGGAGCCAAAGCAAGTCTCTAGAAGTCGGAAGCTGTGTCTTCGCTTTGCTTTGTTATGGGTAATTTGTGGAGGTTTCTCGTTACAGATTATGCACTTGGCATCATCTTTACAGGCACGACAGACCTTTCCACTTAGTTACAGGATGCGTTTCTGAAGAGAAATTAAATCTTTTCCACTGAGAGCAGAGAGATCTTATTTTCTCCCAGCCAGAAAAGATCTAGTTAGCTTATGTTAATAACAGAATCCCCCATGTTATGGCATCACATTCTCACTGCACATCTGAAACACTGTTCACATGACTGGGTGTAATCAGGAAGTGGGTGGTATGCGTAGATAGCCCTAATTTATGTTGGGGGCAGCTTGGAGCTAGAAGCTTCAGGAAAATATGTATAAGAACCTCTCATATTTCTGTTATTTCAATTGAACAGCCTAATATGCACATTTCCCCAGAATTTGATACCATACTCTATCCCCTAAATATCCACTAAATATTCTATGTTGTAAATACATTGACTCCTTGTAATTGACCAGAAATTTTAGAAAAATTCTACACCAATTGTTAGGAGAATAGTTTAGTTAAAGCATCCAGAGGGCGAGGTTGAAGTAGGTCAAATTAGAGGCAAAGACCTCATGTGATCATCCCCACACATGTCTTAGGTTTGGTTCCCCAGCAGCAGACCTCCCCCCGCCCCAGATTAGGATTAGCGTATGAGTGATTTGCTAAAGAAATGCCCCCAGGACAAACACAAAGCAATGATGGAACCAAGGATGTGATTCCATGCTAAGATCCAGAGGAGAGTGATCTTACACTGATCTTTCCCTGTCTACCCCACAGGGAAATTCTTGAGGCAGGAAAACTGGGCTTTTCTAATCCTGCACTCCATGAGTCATTAGCTAAATACTCTGAGGGTGAAGCAAGCTGACCCAGTAGCTTGAAGGCTGTATTCCATAGAAGAATAATAGGTGTTATCCATTGGAGGTTAAGGCCTACTGCAGCCAGCAGAGGCCACAGAAACAGCCAGGGGCAAGCGGGCAGAGCATGGCACAACTGCATGCTCTAACTCCTGCGAGAGCTGATTTGGGCTTCATAATATCACTTGGATGTTTTCTCAGGGGTGAATTCTTTTCCCTTTAGTTAAACGTACTAAGATACTAGTCCATTAGCAAGAAGCTTGAATGCTAAATAGGAGAGATATTTTGGAGCCAACCTTAACCTGCTTGGAAGAGCTGATTGTGCACATTTCTTCCCGGCTCCTTGTTCAGGGATGCACTGATAACTTGTCATCAGTTATGGGAGAGATTATGGGAGTGTGAGTGTTCTCATATGGAAAGTTGAAATTGCCACAGATCAGGTCTTAATGGGGGGTGGTGGGTACGGAGGGAAGCTGTTAGTTACAGTGATTACCATCATACTACCTTGATGCCAGGCAAAAATGTTAATAGAGAAAAGATATTATTAAAAGTGAACATTTATTCTATTAACACTAAATAATGTACACATTAAATAACATTAATGTGTGTGAAAACATTCTTTTTTTTAAAAGATTTAATTTATGTATGTATTTATTTGACAGAGAGAGCACAAGTAGGCAGAGAGGCAGGCAGAGAGAAAGGGAGAAACAGGCTCCCTGCTGAGCAGAGAGCCCAATGCAGGGCTCAATCCCAGGACCCTGAGATCATGACCTGAGCTGAAGGCATAGGCTTAACCCACTGAGCCACCCAGGCGCCCCTGTGAAAACATTCTTAAGCATGAAGTGCTATATAAATATAATTCTTGAAGTCATCCATTATAAAATATGAGACATATAACATTTCTCCCCAGTACAACTAAACTGGCAAAATACTGTAAAAATAATTGTGAAAAGGTGACTCTTCAGTTGTTCTGATGTAACTGTTGCTATTATTAGGCTAGCGATCCCAGAAGAGAATTTAGTTATCACTTTCTTCTTCTTTTATTTCCTTTCCCTGAAAAGCCTGGTTAATTGCATTAGGACTCATGTCTTATATTCTGCTTCTCTCATAGGTAGATATAAAATGTTTTATTGGGAGAGGCCACCACATAAATGTGTAATACTCCATTTTCTGGTGGATGTTGTGAGGAAAATAGACTAATAAAAGGAGCCACAGCAACAACAACAACAACAAAAAAAAACAACAAGATTTTTCAGCCTGCCTGAATATTTTATTTTATTTATTTTCTTTTTTAAGATTTTATTTATTTATTTGACAGACAGAGATCACAAGTAGGCAGAGAAGCAGGCAGAGAGAGAGGAGGAAGCAGGCTCCCCACTGAAGCAGAGAGCCCAATGTGGGGCTTGATCCCAGGACCCTGGGATCATGACCTGAGCCGAAGGCAGAGGCTTTAACCCACTGAGCCACCCAGGCACCCCATCAATAAAAATGCCTGAATATTTTAAAGGAACACTCTTCAAACTTTTAAAAAACCCAGCAACATTTTTTTTTTTCTTGAAGTGCTATGTCATGACACCTTGTTTGAGGGATGGGGGGTGGGGTCACTTTAGTTCATTTAGCAGCTCCTAACATGCCATGACCAGTACCCAGGCCCAGGGAATTCAGTGAAGAAAAATGCCCTGAAAAGATTGATTCATTTATTTATTCATTTATTCAATTGTTATTATTGTTATAATTCAATTATTATTCATTTATTAAATAAATAAAATCTTTAAAAAAAAAAAGATTAATTCATATCCCCTCTCACATTCCAGAAAGTCTGTGAGTCCTATTTGATAGCTGAGATTTTTTTTTTTTAAAGATTTTATTTATTTATTTGACAGAGAGAGATCATAAGTAGGCAGAGAGGCAGGCAGAGAGGGTGAGAGGGAAGCAGGCTTCCTGCTGAGCAGAGAGCCCAATGTGGGACTCGATCCCAGGACCCTGAGATCATGACCTGAGCCGAAGGCAGCGGCTTAAACCACTGAGCCACCCAGGCGCCCCAATAGCTGAGATTTTGAAAGCTCAGGAATGGTGGAGAGAATCATGCCCTCCCTCCCTCCCAAAAGATGTTCGTATCCTAATTCCCGAAACCCGTGAAGATGTTACCCACCTAAAGGGGCCTTGCAGATAAGATTAAGCCAAGGATTTTGAGATGGGAGATTATCCTGGATCATCTGGATTGGCCTAATGTAATTACAAAGGTCCTTATAAGAGAGAGCCAAGAGGGTCAGTCAGAGAATGTGTGATGATGGAAGCAGCGGTCTGAGTGATTTGAAGGGATGATGAACCAAGGAATCAGGTAGCCTGTAGAAGCTGGAAAAGACAAGGAAGGAGATGCTCCCCCAGGGCTTCCAGAGTGAGCACAGCCTGGCCATCATCTGTTTTAGGCTACTGACCTTCATTCAGAACTGCAAGGTAATAAATTTGTGTTGTTTTAACCATTAAGCTCATGATACTTTGTTACAGCAGCTATGGGAAACAAACACACAAAGGTTCTAGGCTCTAATCTCTCCTCTGAAGGTACCCTTTAGAGCTTTTTCATAGTGCTGTTTAGTGATTCCCATGAGCTAAGCAGGGACAGTAATAAATGCAGCTCCAGAGAGGGATGCTGCATGTGACTTTTAATGAGCTTAAAAAACTTTTCTGCATTGATTCATTTATCCCAACAGATTTTTTTTTATTGTGAAGGATTTTATTCTAACTTAGCACAAAAAAGCATTAATAGTTTCTAATATATGAAGTCTTTTCAAATTTTATTATATCTTCCTGCTAACCTGATTTTTACTAGATAAGCATTTTCTATTATAAATGAATTAGGTATTCATTATAGAAAACTGGAAATAGAAGGAGAAAGAAAAAGCATCCATTTTCCCATTATCAGAGAAAGCCATTCAACATTTTTTCTTCCAATGTTTTATGCACAGTGTTTATATTTATTACACTTATTTATGTAATAATGTTTTGTGTCCTGCCATTTTCACTTAATACTATATAAATATTCACTGTATGCTTGTGAACTTATTGTAACTATAATTTTTTTCTGTTCTCCAATTTGGATTCTTGAATAAACCCAAACCCAGTGAGGGTTCTTGGATGCAAATGTAAAAAAAAAAAAAATCAACTCTGGCTAATGGAAACAGGAAATCATTGTATTGAAAGGGTATTTGGGTGACTTATGGAACTAATGGACAGACTGGAGAATCAAGGGAGATGAGATGTAGCCAAGATCATGCTGCTCAGGACAATTAGGATCATGGTCATGGGGCTCTCACTTCTGACTGCGCCATCTTTCAATGTTGCCTCCAATACACAAAGAGGCCCAAGAAGCATTGTGTCAGTCTTTGTGGTAGAAGGCTCCCTGCATAACATAGTAACCTTGGAGAGAATTTTCTGATATTGTCCTTCATAAAATTCCTTAAAGAGTCAAGTTTCTATATTTTTAAGGGATTTGTATGCCACTTACATATCAAGGGCTCTTCCTAGGATAGAAAACTTTCTAGGATAACTTCTACCTTGATTTCCAAATCATATCAAGGTATCATTCATACAAGGGACAAATATGATGTCTTGTGGAGGGATGTGGTGTTCAAAAATTTGTTGTGTACCAAATTGTGGCATGGAGCTAGAGGTTTCATAAGAATCTGAGGTGAGATAGATATTAAAAATAACTTTGTTCCTTGCCAGATTATAGCAAACTGCTTGGGTTTTTCTGCTTTTAGTGATATATAGAGAGAAAAAAGTTTTTTAAAAAAATTAAAAGTTTCATACTAGATACCCAAATCTGTGTTTATTTGCTTCAGGAAGGACAGCACATTTGGAACAGCACCTTCACATAGAGCAACCAACTGAAGTGAACATGTCACTACCTTAAATTCTCTAAGACCCTCATGTCTTCTGCACAGACTAAACTGAAAGTTAAAGGGAATTTTCCATGTATTTGTTCCACAAATATGTACTAAGTACCTACTGAGCGTCAGGTCTATTCTACATCTCTGAGATGCATAAGTAAACAAAATGGCCACATTTCCTGCCATCATGTAGCTTATATTCTCACAGGAATCACCTCATCTCCATTTTTCTGCTTTGAAGGAAGACGCTCATCCCAGAGGTTTACTATTTGGGCAGAGGGAGGGTGCCAGGAGCTTCCAGGGAGCCCTTCCTGCTCTACTGGCACCGTCTACACTTGTCTTCAACCTTGGTACCACCTTGAGGGACATTTTGAAAATTTGTGGGTACATTTTTGATTGCCACAATGATTGGTCAGTGCTACCAGATTTAGTGGATCAGGGGCAGGAATGTTAGTCACCCTGCAGTGTATAAGAGAGGATTGTCCTTCTCCTGCACAAACTGCAAATGGTACTCCTGATATTCTATAGCCTAAACTAATTACATCCTCCACAAAAATACTAATTATGTTTGGACAATTTTGATTCTCTTTGAATCTTCCAGGAGTATAAATTGGGAGTTGACTTTACTTTCTTTCTTTGAAACTTTTTAAGGCTTGCACACAATTTCTCAAAATCCCATCAGTGATGGCAGTGCTGCTTCTGTCCCTTGAGTCATCAACATGACCATATATATCAGTCTTCACTGGCAGCTGTAACATTCACAGGGATTCTATATATGGGGCATTTGTGATGACTTCATGATGACTTCATTATGCAATTGCATAATTATAATTATGCAATTCATGATGACTTCATTATGCAATTGCATAATTATAAATTAATTTCCTTTTATTTCTTCTTCATCTTACAGGTAGGCCATTCTGTTTTCTGTTTAAAAGTATGTGTGTAGATTGGTTATACTTGTGAATTTTATTCTAGGGAAGTGAAGCAGGCTTTTAAAAATATTTCCCAAGTTTTATTGACTTGAGATTCACCACGGCTTTGGTTCCACAAATCAAGGAGCCAGGAAGGGGAATTCTGTCAGTTGATGAGTTGGTAATGGTATACCCAGGATACAGGGAAATAACCCATGTTATCGCATTATTAATTGGGTTATTATACCCATGATATTTGAGGGGTTCCAACAGGACTACTGTGATGTGCTCTTTATTCAGAATTTATCTGTATATATTGGGAGACCTACATAAGCCCCTATCTAACCCGTGAACTCCAGTGGTGCTCAGGGTAGCTACGATTTGAAGTTAGCTTTAGCATATGACCCAAAGTCCCCTGTGCCACAGGTCCCCTTTGAAGGCCAGAGGGAGAGTTCACAGTAATGCTTTTGTTGAGTCCTCTTCAAGGACACCCTGCTTCCCCTTCAGTTAAGAAGCTCTTCACCCATGGGGTATTGGGATTGTTGACAGTTGTGGCTCAGGGTAGGCCTCTCTTCACCAGCCTGGAGACTTACCATTTATATGAACTAAGAAGCATTTTGGAGATCTGCTCGTATATTTTGTTGGTATTGAGTTCATGGTCAATTATTTTCTGTCAAAGAGAAAAAACTGCAAGTCAGCCACTCCAGTTTTCACCCTGAACCTCCTTTTGGTTTGTGGTAGCCTCTCTTATCTTGCAGTCAGGTAGTTCACCAGTGCCCCTGAGTCTCAGTCTTCTCAGGATCCTCCCATCCTCAGAGAACTCAGTGGTCCATTTTGTTGCATTTATCTCCCTCAGTATCCTGGCCTTAGGCAAGAACCATTTAAGCACTTTTCAGAGACACTAGCAGTGTTTTCACCACATATTTCTCAAGGCCTTGAAGGACCCAGAGGATGGGTGGTAGATGAGTTGCACATAATTAATCCATTTCATCATTGTAACCATTGAGCTCTCGGCTATCTATTTCTGTTTATAAACCAAGATTTTTTTGTGTTGGTTTTTTTTTTTTTTTTTACTTGCCATCTCAACTTCATTTAGTGTTGCCCACTGTCATGTCTAAGTTTCAGGAAAAGCCTCCAAATACCAATTAAAACAGATTGCAACTGCTTGACTTTATTTCTCAAATCTAGAATCTTTGACGAACATACTTGTGCTGAGTATACTTGTTTGAGCACCTTCAGAATTCTTTCCACAGATATTCCCCAGCCTTTTCTGACTTAAAATTGTAGAGTCCAGAAATTCTTTTGGTGTAGAATCCTTTTCTGCAAGTGTTTGACTTTGTGGTTGTATTCCCAAAACATGCTGGGATCTGACACTAGTTATAAAACTAGTGGTAACAGGAAGTGAAAGTACAGAGAACTGACTTTTTCTTGCAAAACAGCTTCTTGATATGAGGTTACTAAAGGGGCTTCACATACAGTAAGGACAGCTTCATCACCCAAGGGTAGCAGTTGAAGGTTCAAAATATTTCGAGTTCTCCAAATCTTCCCTTATGTGCTAGTCCGCTTAGGTTGCTATAACACAATACCATAGACTGAGTGGCTTAAACAATATTTCTTACAGTTCTGGGAGCTGGAAATCTAAGATCAAAAGCTAGCTGATTTGGTTCCCAAATAAGGGCTTTCTTCCTGGCTTGCAGACAGCTGCCTTCTTACTGTGTCTTTACATGGCAGAGAGACAGTGAGCCCTCTGGGCACTAATGCCATCGTGAAGACCCCCCTCTCATGAATCATCTTAATTTACCTCCATAAGGCCCCTTCTCCAAATACCATCATACTGGGGGTTAGAACATCAATATATGAGTGTTGGAGGGGAATGATTCAGTCCATAGAGCCACATATCCTCAGTATAATTTTCAAATTCCAATCACTTTCCAATTGATGTCCTAATGTTCACATATGATACATGGTGAGCATATGACTTTAAATGGTGTAATTCAGCAATTCCTAGGATAAACATTCTCAATTATTGTTGATTTCCAACTGTTACCTGGCTTTTTGGGTCAAACTTTGAATGTTCAAAATTCCAGGTGTGAGTGTCTGATTGATTGAGCCTGTGTCGTAGGTACAATGCTCTCAAGTCACGAGGTCTCGAATTCTTAACCTCTTGGGTTTTCCCCTAGATGGGAAGGATGTTCAGGTGCTGAAAACCCAATTGTTTTCTACAAAGATGTTCAGATATTTTTCTTTAATGTTCTTGCTATTTTAAATGACACTGATAAATAGCAAGGTTTTCAGTCATTTCCTAAATAGATTCTCTGAAGTAAAGTTTTGGTGGGGGGGGGTCTCAGAGGTTTTATAAAAAAAAAATTTAGGATGTATGTGGTATATATTGTCAGATTGGTTTCTAAAATTTTGTACCAATTTATTCTTACTCTAGCAATGTTTGAGTTGTTCTGTTTCACTGTGTACTTTTCCCCACTGACCTAAGACATTTTATTTTCTGTCAACAGTCCATTTTTTTCCCCCTTGAAAACATCAACTTTTTGTCTTTTAAAGAAATTTAGTGGGGTGCCTGGGTGGCTCAGTCAGTTAGGCACTTGACTCTTGATTTCAGCTCAGGTCATGATCTCAGGGTTGTGAGATTGAGCCTGGAGTTAGGCTCTGTGTTGGGCATGGAGCCTGCTTAAGATTTTCTTTCTTCTCCCCTTGCCCATTCTCCTCCTCCCCTGCCCCTGCATGATCTCTCTTTCTCTCTTTCTCTCTCTCTAAACAAAGAAAAAAATAATAAAGAAACTTAGCATTTCTCATGCCAAAAAAAAAAAAAAAAAAAAGGAGAGAGAGAGAGAAAAAGAAGAACAAAACAAAACAAAAACCCTTCTCAAGCCAAATAACGTTCATGTAAATTTACTCTTGGAAGAGCTACTCACAGCATCAGAACAATTTAGATATTTCTAGATTTTCCAGATTTAGCCAAGGTACACCCTTGCCATCCCTTTATGTGTTATTGGTGCCATTATTTTTCTTATGATTAAAAATTCTGAAGGTGCTTTGTTTTGGATTCCATGGTTTGTTGTCTCTTGGGAGGTGTCTCTCTTAGCCAATACTGGGAGTAGCTACTCCCAGTGTGACTAAGTGACTGCTCTATGTACAATGTCATGAAAGACACAGCAATGGATGGAGATGCTGATCGGGTTCAATAACAGGAAGGCTTTTCATTTCCAGATTTTTTTATAACCCTATTTTCATCAAGATTTTTGTTCCTCCATGTGTGGTGGACTTGGTCATTTCCCTAAAACCTGTGTCCAGGCTTAAACTGTCAAAGCCCTTTATAAAACCCATCAGTGAAACTCTCCAACCCAATAATACACTTTCCCCCCTAGAGTCATTCTCTATTACGCTTCTGCTTGTTCATTATGCCCTTCTCTTCTCCAACACATCTCCACCTGTCAGCTTTACTCTTTTTAGGACAGCTCCTCAGTGTTTCCAAGAAAATGAATAGAAGTTCTTTATGAAGCATATTTGGTTATATTTTTTTGTTGTTGGCTATTAACCCTTTCTTTGAAGAAATTAAACATACTTCCTACTGGGGGGACTTTCATACACGATGTGTCTGACCTACCAGAACAGTTTGTTTTGTGTACAGCATAATGATTCAATCTTTGTATATATTGTGAAATCACCACAATAAATCTAGTTAACTTGGTTACAAAATTTTTCTCTTGTGATAAAAAATTTGAAGACTTACTCTCTTAGCAACTTTCAAAGATGCAATACAGAATTATTGTCTATAGTTTCCATTGCTGTATATTACATCCTTATGACTTCTATAACTGGAGGTTTGTACCTTTGATTTTCCCTCATCCATTTTGCCCACACCCTGCCTCCCACATCTGGCAACCAAGAAATAAGTGTTGGTGAGTATATGGAGATAAGGGAACCCTTGTACACTGTTGGTGGGAATATACACTGGTGCAGCCACTTTAGAAAACAGTGTGGAGGTTCTTCCCAAAAATTAAAAAAAGAATTACTTTGATTACTGTGATCCAGTAATCCACTTCTTGGTATTTAGCTGAAGAAAACAGAATGAAATGAAAATGAAAACACTAACTTTAAAAGATATAAACATCCCCGTGGTCACTGAAACATTATTTATAATAGCCAAGACATGGAAACAACCTAGGTGTTCACCAATGGATGAATGGATAAAGAAAATGTTGACTATACAAGTGTGCCAGACTGAGAATACTGTTTGATCTTATTTTTGTCTTATTCTGTATTAAAAGTTTTTCTCAATATATAATTGAAAGCTGAAGATACTATTTTCTCAGAAATTGAGAAAATGTTTGATGGCAAGAATTTCCTGGGCAAGCTCTTTCTTTCTAAACCTGGAACTGTTATTGGAGAGATAGAAAGTTTGAATCAGAATCTCTTGGTATGAAAACAAATAATCTGTATTTTTAATAAAAATACCATATTTTTATTATGTTTTGTTTTGTCTTTAGCTATAAGTACTTCACTCTGTTTTTCACTTTTCTGGACTTATTTTCACAGCTCCACTTCATGGAAAAAATAGTTGGTTTATCGTTTTAACAAACATTTCTTCACTGAGAATTGACTTTGAATTATACACTGATACAAAGAAGAGCCAAGGTCCCTGCTTGCAAGGAGTGAACACTCAGAAGGGGAGATAGACAAGTAAACAATTGCATGCAGCTTGAGAAGGACTATTTTAGAGGAGGGCACCCAGGAGAGGTGTCAGGTCAGCCTGGAAATTAGGTGGGCGTCCCTGCAAGTAGGATCACCTGCACAGGCAAAAAGACTGAAGGTACAGTGTCTGTGGTTTCTACTTTGTATGCACATGCATGCCTTTCTTCCTGTTAATCTGACTTCAGCCATTTTCTCTCTACTATTTTCAGTTCTACTAGTTAAATCTCTTTTGTTTCTTATATCCCTCACCTTCTCCATTTACCCTCCCTCTTTATTTTTTTTAAGATTTTATTTATTTATTTGACAGACAGAGATCACAAGTAAGCAGAGAGGCAGGCAGAGAGAGAAGAGGAAGCAGGCTCCCCGCCTAGCAGAGAGCCCGATGTGGGGCTCGATCCCAGGACCCTGAGATCATGACCTGAGCTGAAGGTAGAGGCTTAACCCACTGAGCTACCCAGGCGCCCTATTTGTTGTTTTTTTATTCACTTATATTTATTTTAATTAAACATTTTTTTAGATATGGACCAGAAGTGTTTATTGCAGGAAATTGGCTAAGGTTTATTTGGGTGGCCCCAGTGGTATTGGGCTTAGCCCCCCTTCATTTTTTTAACTCAGGTGCCAGGCCACTTGTCTCCATTGGCCTTGACCTGCCAGATTTCTCATCCCAACCACTTATTCCTTCTGTCCCTATTTCCTCTTCTGCTCCTCTGTGCCTGTAGACCTTGAACAAGTAAATGGACGTGTTCCTTCAGGATCCCTCCATTCCCACACCCTGTATTGTGGGCACATCAGTGCTAAAAGGCTATTTTTGACATTGAATGAAGAGGTATGATTGGTCCAAAACATGCACAATGATTTCTTTCCAATTGGTGAACACCTAGGTTGCTTCCATGTCTTGGCTATTATAAATAATGTTTCAGTGAACATGGGGATGTTTATATATTTTCAATTTCTTTCCAATCCATACTGAAACTCAGGAGCTGGTGGTTTGCCATAGTTCTGTGTGACAACAAGTTCTCCCTAACTACAGGCTGCCTCATTTGGATGAGTGAAAGCTGAATACTGCCAGCCCTCTGGAAAGACCTTAAAGATTTTTTCATAAAGTATCTCTGGATCGAGTGTCTTGGAACACTTAAGGTAACAGTAATTTGGGTTCATTTTTGGGTCAGTTGCTATCTTCTCCAGAGTGTTCTTAGCCCAAGAACAAGTATCTGCTGATTGGCCTCTCCATCCCTTCTTTCTATTTTAGGAATCATATACATCTCAGTTTTCTTCTCATTTTCTTCTTTAAGGTGGACTTCAAGGTAGGGCAAATGTAAGATATCGAAGCACTGAATATCTGAAAGGATTTGAGCTATGGGAGGATTCACATATGGTCAGGATGGGGCCTTCAATAGTTTGCTGGAAACCCATATAGGATACCTCTCCCAAACCATCTTCTTTGCATCTTCTTAGCCATGTTTCAGTGACTGCTTCTGTGCATCATTCAGGTAGCTTCTCACAGATGTTGTCTGTTAGCACCTCACCTCAGTTGCTAACTAACATCTATCTTTCTTCCTGCTCCAAACCTTGACCTCCATGCCTGTGCATCCTGAAAGTGCCTTTGTGGAGTCATCCTTGACCACTGGAAACAGAAGACAATGGATAAAGTACGTTGGCCTCTCTTTTGTCTCTTTGGTGAACAGTTCTGACATTCCCTAAGGCTGCTCAGAAGGTTATAGCAGGATCAAGCGCAAGTCACATATAGTGATGGCAAACTGTAATGCATCTCTGTTTTATTCCCTCCTCGTTCTCTGTTTCACTCTCATTGATCCCTCACTGCTGCTCCATGAATCATATTCTGTCAAGAAACTGCCTGTGCTTAAGACTTTACATCACTCTTTGCTTTCAGGGGAAACTCAAATTGTGACATCAAGATTGGGGGGCAGAAATCCAGCCCACACTGTTCACCAAAACTTATGACCTGTTGCAGGGCTTCATCTGTCCAAGGAAGGGACAACCTTTTCCTTCACAAAAGTGTTATCTGCTTGCCAATCCCTGCACGTGGGTCTGCATCTTCCTAGAGGGAGCCTTTTCTAATTTGCCTGCTGGGGGGCGGGGGGGGGGGGTGGTGGGGCTTTAAAAATTTATAGGCTAGAATAGGCTCTCATTTCAAGTCAGATTATCAGATTAAGTGATTGGCCAAGATTCAGTTCACACTAAAAATCCAAAAGTATTTTTCAGATGTTGGGCAAGGGTTGCGGGGGTGGGGCAGAGGTGAGAAGGCAGACTGAGGTGGATAATGATTGAAAGAGATAGTGGCAGGGGTGCCTGGGTAGCTCAGTCATTAAGCATCTGCCTTCAGCTCAGATCACAATCCCAGGGTCCTGGGATCGAGCCCTCCATTGAGCTTCTGGCTCAGCGGGGAGTCTGCTTCTCCCTCTCCCACTCCCCTTGCTTGTGTTTCCTCTCTTGCTGTGTGTCTCTCTGTCAAATAAATAAATAAAACCTTTAAAAAGAAGAGAGAGATGGTGGTGATGGAGGAGGAGGGTAGGGTGGCTCATGTACTAGTGACGGACCTACTTGACATACCCAGTGATGAGCATGGCTTCATTCCCACGCATTTTTATGATTCCACATGGCCTGAGCTTTTTAATGGTTGTAAAAATGCTTCTGAGTGCTCAAATACATTGATTGACATTTTTATCATTCCTTCTCTACTAAGGCTTCCTAAATGGGTACTTAAATTATACCCCAAATTTAGGGAGTATGGAATTATGTGCATTATTTTTTTGAGGGAAGTCTATAACGTTAATAAAATTCTCAAAAGGATCCACGACTCAAGGCAGGTTAAACACCAGAGTAGATGAGGAACCTGGCCTCCTTCGTCTGAGTCTCTGTAGTCCAGACACATGTTGTATCTTATTCCACATCTGCCTGTATCCCAGCGTGCTCTGTGGCTCCTGGAACTCTGACTGATGCACTCCCACGGACCAAACATCCTTTCAGCTCTCAAGAACACCACTTCACATGAGTAAAGAGGGTAAGGTGATTCTTCCCTTTCTACTGAGTTAGTCTTCAAAAGTTTTTGTTTCTATCCTTCCAAAAAGAATTTTGAAAAATTATTTATAACCTCACATCTAAAAAATGGATATATAAAATTATTATTAATTTTTAAAAGTTGCAGGAGATGTATATTGCTGCATATTGTATATACTTGAAATATATTTGAATCAAAACTTTAGAGTTACAAGTTTAGCTCATTCAGTAGATTCAAATGTCTGACATATAATTCAATTAGCAAAGTTGGTCCTTGCGGTTGGACTTATCAGCTAGATCAAAGTTATTTTCGACAAGAAAAAATGTTAGACTTTAATTCTTGAAAAATTCAAATCAATACATTACCACATTCCTGTGATAACCTTTTTAGTTCTGAATTGGAATTCTTAGATTCGTAAGTTTATAAGAATAATTAAGGAAGCAGGTGGGAGAGAGAGACAGAGATTTGCTACAGGTTAAAGAAGATTTAGCTCTGGACATTCCTTCCTGTGCTCTCTTTGCTCTTCCTCAGAGGCATTTCAGATTTGTCTCCTGGTGTGCTTTGTAGGTGGTGTCATGTGCTAGGGCAACTGACCACAGCAAATTGAAGTATAGGGAAGAAGTGTTATCTTTTGTCAAGTGGGAGAAGGGTTGTTGTGGAGAGAAGATAAAAGGAAAATGGTCAGAAGGAAAAGCATTCTCAAGCATGTCAATTACAACATTTTTTATTTTGAAGTAATTTTAGATTTATAGCCGAGTGGCAGTAGTCCAGAGAGGTTCCATGTGCCCTTCACACTGCCTAAGAATGCTGAGCTCTCTTCCTAGCCGTGCCTGGAGCTCCAGAGTCCTGTCTCGCTCTGGCCTTCAGATCTGCTTTGAAGGGGAGAAGGCTAGAGGATTCGTAAGCCCTGCCAGGAAACTAGGGCATCCTTGTTCCCAACAGAGAATGGGTGGCTTGTGGCCTGCCGCTGTTTTTGTGTCAAGTCAGAGAGCAGATCTCCTCCTCATAGAAGCACATATTGAAGTTAACAGCCTGGATCTATTCTAAGCCAATATTTGACGTCTAGGCACCTACTGTTACCCGTTACTGCTACCGTGAGAGCAGATCACTACTCTGTAAACCAGCCACTGCCAAAAAGGGAGCAAAGGAAATGAAGGTTTGCTTTACCCGTTAGGTATATTGGGTAATACTAAATCTTTCCCTAAGCCACTTAATCTCAGAGCAAGCGTACCATTAGGGTTAATCCTTGTATAATTTCTCATTTTACTGTCACCTTCGCTTTAATTCCTGGCTTCTTATCTCTTAGAGTAAATGGTTTCTACAGGTTTATAAGCATTATTACAGTTTCTAAAAAAAGATTTTATCTTTTTATTTATTTGAGAGAGAGACAGAGCAAGAATGAAGGAAGGGACAGAAGGAGAGGGAGAATCTTAGGCAGACTCTGCTGAGTGAGCATGGAACCGAAACCAAGAGCTGGTCTCTTAAGCAACTGAACCACCAAGGCGCCTCAGCATTATTATTTCTGATGAAAATAAAGGTGTTTCTTTCTCCAAAACAACAACAAACAAATCCTGCTTCTGCTATTGTTACATCTCGCACAACCGTGTTGTATGTATCAAAACTGAGAAATTAACATTGATATTAACACTATAAATTGGTACGCATTTCACCAGTTTTTCCCTGTGTCTTCTTAAACTCCAGTCTGTGATGCTGTTTTGGTGTTTTCTTATCTTTCATGATCTTGACACTTTCGAAGCATATTTGTCAGGTGTTTTGTGGAATGTCTATAAGTTTGGGTCTGTCTGATGCTTTCTCATGGTTACACTGGGGTTATGCATTTTTAGGAAGAACATCCCAGAGATGAAATGCTTTCCTTGCATTATATCGGGGTGCATGATATCAACATGACTTAGCACAGGTGATGTTAACCTTGATCACTTGGATAAGTGGTATATGCCAGTTTCTCCCCAGAAAAGTTACTGTTTTTCCCTTTCCATTTTTATTTGACAGAATCACTAAGTATAGCTCACACTCAAGGGGAGAGAAATTAAGCTCCACTTCCTGGAGGGAGGAGCATCAGAGAATGTGGATATATGTTAAAACGACCACAGTAATTACTACATATTTTGGGAGAGATTTTTTGAGGCTATTCAACCATCCTGTTTCTCATTAAAGTTGGCCCACTAATTTTAGCATGCATCAGTGGATCTTATCCACAGCGATTATTGCTGTGGCATTCTGATGGTGATTTTCTCTTTCATTCATTTCTTCTTGGCTTCACTCAAATCCAAGCAACTATATAAGGAAAATTTGTCCTTCTCCATTTATTTATTTATTTATTTATTCAGTCATTTGTTTATGTCACAACAGAATCATGTATATTTAATTTTATTCTTTGGATGATAAACTGTTACTATTGTTTTGTATTTTTTTGCTTAATTTCTTCCAGCTAGCTAAGCAAATAAGTTTTAAGAAAGAATGTAAGTGGAAGTTGAGGACCTAAAAATGGATTTCCTTAAAGCTATCTATATCCATATATGCTATGGAAGTTCTTATGTATTGAATATTATTATAAGGCTTAAAGAAATAATGTGTCTAGTACAGTCTAAATACTTGAGAAATCAGTTTTATGAGATGCTAGAGCAGAGACTATATGTTCACAAGCTATGTTATATGCGATAGCTACCGTGGTTTAGTAGAAATAAGAGCAATGGCAGATGAAAGTTGGCAAAGAAAAATGAAGCCTGCTAACTAAATACTACGGATTAACCCCATTTGTTTGTTCATAAGATTCCTTAAAGCTAATCGAGCTCAACTCTGTAATTAATTAAGTGGCATTTCACTCCATGAATACATACTCGGAACCTTTCAGCCTCTGTTGAAGGGGCTTAGGTAGGTATTAAAATCTCTGCATCTTTGCCTGGTATCTTCATGGTTCCTCTCTTCCAAATATGTTGCATTAGCAATTTCCTGCTTCACTGCTCTTCCCTATAAAACAAGCTGTAAGGTCTTGTGGTCTTACAGCAGAGTTGAGTAATGGTACTTCCATTTCTCTTTATAAAAATCAGCCTTCTTTTTCTTGCCTGGTGCCTGCCTTAGCACAGTCATTCAGGCTTTGAGGATATTTAAATGGGAGCAAAGGAATCCAAGAAAATCACCCCATCAGCTGATGATAGCTCATCTTCCCTGTAATATCTCTTGCCCCTGCACTGTCTACACATGCCCCTGATCTACACTGTGGGAAATGTCTGAGATCAGTGGCTGAGACTGAGTAGACACACAAAGTAACTGTGGGAGCATTTTGGCTGTTCTTAACTTTCACCCTGAATACTTGGGGACTTGAGGAAAATTTTAGCCTTGAAGGTGGGTATCGTTGCCACTTTTTTCTTTTTTAAATTGTTGCAGCATTCCTCACTGAAAGAAGGCATTGCCTAAATTTCTCAGAAAGGGATAATTAAATTTTTACCTAGTGTAGAACATAGGCTGAACAGGGATCCTTTGAATGAGATTTAGATTAATGTGTTCAGTAAGTGCATGCCTTGCCTAACACCATCAAATTGACATGTGTACCCCTATATAAGTAATTTTCAACATTTTTGAATATGAAGAAATGTTTTTAACATCCCCTAATCTGTAAAATCTTCATAATAGTGTTGTATTTTAGGATCTTTTGAGAAAACACCTGAAGACAAAAGCTATTATGAATTTAGCAATGTTCTGAAATAAATTTGTATTTTTCACCATAATATATACATTCATTTGTAAAATAGTCATCTGTGTTTATATGACACATAATATTCATTCAATCTATAAATAACTCTTGGTTCACATATTGATTCTGGGATGCTTCACCATAAGCTTGGGTCAGGATCAGAACATGAGGGTCCAGCAACTACAGTTATAAACGAAAGTTGATTTATTTAACTAATATTACCAAGAGTTCTTACTTAATTAAGGATAAGCGAAACAAGATTAAGCCTTAAGGACAGAAGCATATTCTCTCAGAAGATTTACTGATAAAAACAGTGCTTTAAAATATCAAGTGACACACACACACTTTTTCAGTGTTTAATCAGAGTCCTGTCAGAGAGCCTAACTCTTTTTGGAATCACTTGATACTGGAAGTAGGGGTTTGAGTGAATTAAATTGTATTTGGTTATGGTAAGGATAAGACTCATATGGCCATTTGTAGAGTAGCAATTGCTTTGAAACAATAATATTAAAATGTGGCAGTGAAACAACTACTCTAATAATATTAGAATTAACTTAGTACAATTTCCTTTATAACAATTTAGCAAAATGTGTTGAAAACTTAAATGCTTTGGCACAGTAATTCTATCTCTTGAAGATATGAAATGAATTTCAACATTTTTTATGTTGGTAAGGAATATAAAACTTGTCTACATTTCCAACAATAGAGACATAGTTAAGCTGATAATGATCTATTGACTGAATGGAACATTAAGTTGTCATTAAAATTGTATTTACAGGGGCGCCTGGGTGGCTCAGTGGATTAAGCCGCTGCCTTCGGCTCAGGTCATGATCTCAGGGTCCTGGGATCGAGCCCCGCATCGGGCTCTCTGCTCCGTGGGGAGCCTGCTTCCTCCTCTCTCTCTGCCTGCCTCTCTGCCTACTTGTGATCTCTCTCTGTCAAATAAATAAATAAAATCTTTAAAAAAAAAAAATCCATAAAATTGTATTTACAAAGTATTCATTTGGTATAGAAATGCAAAAATGTTATTTAAGAAGAAAACAATGTACCAAACTATACATATAATAGGACTATATAAATAAAATTTCCCAGGTTTTTATAATAAGCCTGAATGTCTTTCATAATGAAAACTCAGTATGTTTGTTTATTTTCAAACTGTATGTTACAAACTAGTTTTCCCCTTTTTTATAATATTGGAAGCAATAGGTAAAGTAGAAAGGTCATTTGCTTTCTAAACAGAGTTTGGTTTGCATTCCAGTTCCAGGCTTGGTAGTTATGTGACCTTGGGCAAGTAATTTAAAAACTCTAATTTTAGTTTCCTTATTTATATATTGGATTGTCATGAAAATAAGATACAAATACATGTATGTAAAGTGTGATATAATGTAAAAAAGGAGCTATTTGGGTTAAAAATTCAGAAACTTCTATGCCTACAGGCGCAGGAGTTGAACAAATGAAGAAGAAATGGGTGGTGGATGATGGGTGGCAGGTTTCTTCTGTTGAAGAGGGAAGTTACAGGTAAACAGGGAGGGGGGAGTGGGAAGTTAGAATGACTGGATCAGAGACAGAGTCATGAGTGTGAAACCTTGTTTAACTTAAGGTAGATAAACATGGATAGATACAGAATTAACTATAGATATGTATAATCATATGTATGGATTAGCTACATACATTTATTTTTCTGGTTTTGTCTGCTGAGAGGGCATAGAAGCAGTAACACCCCAGGAGCAACACACATATTCAGAACAGAACATAGATTTTGTTTCTTACACTCTTTTCTTTCTTTTTTTTAAATTTTTTTTTAAGATTTTATTTATTTATTTGACAGAGAGAGATCATAAGTAGGCAGAGAGGCAGGCAGAGAGAGTGAGAGGGAAGCAGGCTCCCTGCTGAGCAGAGAGCCCGATGTGGCACTCGATCCCAGGACCCTGAGATCATGACCTGAGCCAAAGGCAGCGGCTTAAACCACTGAGCCACCCAGGCGCCCTCTTACACTATTTTCTAATAAAAAGGAGTCAGGGCTCTTTGGAGGGATGGCTGATTCTGGAGTCAGGACAGAGAAAAGAGAAAATAAGCCTGGACACACTGACTTCCATCTCTTCAAAGAAGGACTTAAACCCAGGTGGGAGGACGATGCAAATAAAAATGGTGGCAAGTGGATTATTTGGCTATGGAAGGGCTTGGCATCCTGTTGCTGAGAGAATCTTATCCTGGCCATGTTGGGGGAACAGTTCATGGTTGGGGAGGAGATCTGTGGGGCTGTGGTCTCTGTCTGGTTTCAGGAGGACATTATTTCCACATGGAATAAGACTGCCACTGACCAAGCAACCACAGCTTGAATCCGGGATACCCTTCAGCGAGGGCTTAACCTACTTTGCAACACCATTATGGATTACAAAACCCACACTGACAGCATCTAAATGCCAGGCTCCAAAGGCTCCTTTTTCAAAACTTCTGGAAACTGCAGGTGGCTGTGCCATGACCCTCTCCCTCCCTGGATGGCAACATCATTGAAGCTGGCATCATCGGAGTCTCTTGTTTTGTTGGCATGCTACTGGAAGATCCTTCTGTACTGGACAAGAGGAATTGGAAGAGCATTTTGTGTTTTAAGAACAGGCTGACATGCAGTGGCTACAACAGCTGAGATCACTTAATAAATGGTGCTAAACTAAAAAAAGAAAAAAAGAAGAAAAATAATGAGCCCGGAGCATTTTGTAGTGTCAGAAAGTAAGAAATGCTCAAAAGACAAAAAGATAAGACCATGTCTAAGTAACACAGGAGCCAACCTGAAAGAGTTCCCCCATGGCCAGAGCTGGAAGGGTTTGAGCAATAAAATGGGTAATAGTAATACTGGATTTTAATCTGATGAGTAAAATAAATATGAGTCCATACTGATGTAAATGATTGAATGAATAAACATATAGGAAGAAGAGACACATCTTTACAAAAGAACTTGAAATAATTTATGTGGATATTACCCCCTCCAGGATATGGAGCTCAATCGCTCTCACTCGTGAATGTGGGCTGTGCGTTAACTTGTTTTCAAAGAGTCATGTACGGAAAGGGGAGGAAAGTGTAACTTTACAGTGGAGAAATCTGACAAACACTGCCACAGCCCGGTGACCAATGTTAATATCAGTAGTCATAAGTCATGTTGATAACATGTGCCCTTGACATAATGTGATTAAAAATGACGCCTTACCTCTGTGGGTCTTTCCCAAACCATAACTACAGTCTATTTATGAGGACAACAGACAGATTTAAATAGAAGGACATTTTATAATATACCTCAAAAAATATCCTCAAAATTACCAACGTCGCCAAAAATAACTGAAGTCTGAGAAACTGTTACAGCCGAGAGGTGCCTAAGGACACATGACAACTAACTCTCACCTGGTATCCTGAATGGGATCCTGGAAGAGATAAAGGACACTAGTGGAGACGCTAGGGAACTCTGGACCAAGTGTGTTCTGTTCATAGAAATGCACCGATGTCCTTTAGTTGGCAAAGTGTACTGTAGCAATCTATCTTGGCTGCACCCTAGCAAGAGGTCACAAAGTTCCTTCTTGAACCTTCCAGTGCACAGATAGAGGAAGCCTGTTCTAGCTTTGGTCCGCTCTGAAGATTAGATTATTCACTCTTCATTCTGATTCATCCATTCAGTGAAGGCTCCCTACTAGGGCATTAAGGTGCCTTGGTAAAGAAAATGAATGTGGGGCGCCTGGGTGGCTCAGTGGGTTAAGCTGCTGCCTTCGGCTCAGGTCATGGTCTCAGGGTCCTGGGATCCAGCACCACATTGGGCTCTCTGCTCGGCGGAGAGCCTGCTTCCCTTCCTCTCTCTCTGCCTGCCTCTCTTGTGATTTCTCTCTGTCAAATAAAATCTTTAAAAAAAAAAAAAAAAGAAAAGAAAATGAATGTGGGCTCTCGTTTCCAGGGTTGACTGGAAAGTGCATCCCAGCAGTGAGCAGACATCTCTTTCGATGGAATATTTATCTAGTGATACTAGTTCTACCCGTTTTGGTGCCACAGTGTATATAGAAAATCTCTCTTGCTCAAAATAATTTTCAAATTTAGGAAAGCAATGACCATGCCTCTTCTGGGCTTCCTCCGGACAAAAATATCCTCTTTCCCTTAAATACTTCCTCAAAGACATATTTTTAGTTTCTCTTTAAATTCTGTTTGTCTTTCGGTCTTTCCATATTCTTGGGGGTTGAGTTCAGAATAATTTTAACCGCTGTTATTTACCTATTCTGCTCACTGTGTGGCATACTTTCATGGACTGTTTTTTATAAACTCCACAGTTGATATTATTACCTTGTGTTACCAATGAGAAACTGATATGGTGGTCACAGCCATTGATTCATTCAGCAAATGTTTAAGGAACTACTTTGTATCAGGCCTTCTTCAAAGGGATGGAGATAAAATGGTGAGTAAGGCAGATTATGTCCTCGCCTAATGGAGTTTATTATTCTAGAGCAGGAGTTAACAAACTATCACCCATGGGCCAAACTCAGCACCTGCTCCCTGTTTTTGTAAATAAAGTTCTATTGGAATACAGCCACACCAATTTGTTTACATATGGCTCCTTTCCCCTGTGATAGCAGAGTCGAGAAGTTGTGACTGACACTCATATGACCCACAAAGCCAAAAATATTTACTGACTGGCCCCTCAAAGAAAGTTTACTCACCCATATTCTAGAAGTTTGAGGATGTGCAGAATGGTGGTTAGGCATTGAAGGAGAGAGAGAAGAGTGAACTACAGAGTTCTGTATGCCAGATGGTGATGGATGCCCTGCAGAGCAATGAAGTGGTAAAGGGAGGCAGGGAGTGCAGCCGTGGGATATGTGGGTGTATGTGGTGTCATTTAGGATGGAGAGGGGGACTCTCTGAAATGGTGACCTGTGAGTAGAGACATGAAGTCACCCAGGGAACAAGCTGGGAACTACAAAAACCCTGAGGCTCAGGAGAGTGTCCCTGAGTTTGAGAAAAGAATCTGACGGAGGAGGTGAGGTCTGAGAGGAAGTGGGGCAGGGTCTGCATGCCCTGGGGCCATTTCACTTCCCTGGCTTTCCGGCTGGCTTGTGTGAGAAGCCAAGAGAAGACTGTGGAGTGAGGTGATAGGACCTCCAAGTGCTGCTCTGGTGGCTTCATTGAGGACAGACCGAGGAAAGGCAAAGGCAGAAGCAGTCACTAGGCTACTGCAGGGATGCAGGTGGCAAGTAGAGGTGGCTCAAACCAGTCACATAAGGATGAATGACAAAGCGGAAACAGCAACCTCAGATTTGCCTCACTGCAGAGACAATGCCTGTCAAACATGGATTTTTATCACAGAACCTGATACTTTAAGACTGAGTCATGCAAGGCAGCACTTACCTGCAAAAGATACAACTTCCTCGTGGATTTTCTATATCCTGTCAAGAGAGTTAGGTAACTCTAATAGATAATTCTGTAATAATAAGATAATTGGAGGGGCTGGTTTAATCCTGTAGACAGTGCTCATTAGCTCTTTGAGTCAGAGCAGGGACACTCTTGAACAACTAATTAAAGCTGTGGAACTTTCCAGAAACAAAAAAGGGGGGTCATATGTATAAATACACAATATTCTGCATAAATTTTTAGGGTGTTTACAATCTCTGCCTCTAGGATTTAAAACTGAGAACTGATTCTTTTGGCATTGTTTAAATCAGAGTCCTGACTTTAAAGTTGAGAATTGGAGCTTCAGCAAGAAGGGAATATGGCACCTCACTGAGCAAGTGGGGAGATATTTAGGCACATGTGAACTTTAGGACATTCTTCAAGTCACACAGAGCAAGTCACCTATAAAAGGAGTAGTTGAACCTGGATGTAACTCCTAATGTATTGAAGTGAAATGATATATTTACTATTTTCCAAACAAATTTATTCATGTTAGAAAATACTGTAAAATTTCTTTTGTCCAAAAGTCAAAACAAATGTCGCTATTGAAATATTTCGGAAAAATTGAGTACAAGGTGATGTCACAGCTCCTCTCAGGCATCAAATGCCTTCGTTACATTTCTGCTCCCATTCATATTTTGTAAACAAAGACACTGAAATTTTTAAATAGGAAATCTAGATTCCTCTCCACTCACTGACTTGGCTGAAAATGGATAGTCAAGCCTGAATGATAAACTTTCTCCTTTGTCTTTTATTAACTGACTGGAGTTGCACTGCAATGTTTGGCTGTTCCATGAGCAGACCAAGCTAGTTTATTACCCTGGTGTATATCTGGATTAGAAAGATCCAGATTGTAATTGTTTCCTTAGACAATGCTTTTTATCCCACCCAATCCTAGCACTTCTTATCTAGAAGCAAAGACATTTTTCTGGTTGTTGGATTACTTTGATAAAGAGATTTGAGAACGAGAAAACCAGAATAATAGGATATTTCCTGGAGGCACATATAGAGACTATCTCATTTCCATGTGTGTTAAGAACAAGGGGATTTTTTGCTGCTGGTGGTGGTGCTATTCTGGGACACACCTAACCTATTTGACACTTAGAGTGGATCATATATATATATATATATATATATATTTTTTTTTTAAAGATTTTATTTATTTATTTGACAGAGAGAGAGATCACAAGTAGGCAGAGAGGCAGGCAGAGAGAGAGGAGGAAGCAGGCTCCCTGCGGAGCAGAGAGCCCGATGCGGGGCTCGATCCCAGGACCCCGAGACCATGACCTGAGCGGAAGGCAGCGGCTTAATCCACTGAGCCACCCAGGCGCCCCGATCATATATATTTTTTAACACCACCTTTTCTCTGTATGAAAAAATTATTTTCAGTAATTACCATGAAATAAAATTCGATATCTGTAGCTCTCTTCCATTAGAATGGTGCATAAAGCTTTACCTTTAAGTGGCCTTGTGTCCAGCCATTAGTTTAGAATGATATCTGGTTGCCTGACACTGATCATAATATAACAAAATTCTGCCTCAAGGATGCTGCCACATTTGCCTCTAGTGAATCTATTATTCAAGGCAGTTTGGTTAGCACTGGGAAGAAGGAACCAAGACTTTGTTAAACTTATAGACTAGACTGTATGAACAGTTTGTATGTGCTCATTATTGAATATTTATTTAATATATGTCTGTCGGTGTGGCATAATTTGATCTGAGATATGCTTTCAATTTTCATTTGATAATGTGGTTGTGAGGAAGTAGATGTCACCCACCTTAACCTTTTGTGACCACTATTTCTAATAACAAGAACCGAGAGATTTCTCAACCAAGTCAGTTCATGAACATTGGGTGTTCAGTTGTTGTCCTTTGTTTCCATATTTCCTTGACTGCTTCTGTAAACCCAGTTCATATATGTGTAGGCTTCCACTCTAAAGTATCTAAAATACTCATTGAATCAATCATAAAGTGACTTACCTTTTATGAGAAAAAAGATCAACCTTATAATTGCATCAGTTTGCCAGAAAGCAAGTTAATGCAAACTTTATCAATGGGGATGAACTTCAAAGATATAAAAGACTTTCACTTCAACAACAACAAAAAGAAACCTTCAGCAATTTAGAAGTATTAAAAGAAGATTAAAAAATCTTGACTGTGGGGCGCCTGGGTGGCTCAGTGGGTTAAGCCTCTGCCTTCGGCTCAGGTCATGATCCCAGGATCCTGGGATCGAGCCCCACATCGGGCTCTCTGCTCCGCGGGGAGCCTGCTTCCTCCTCTCTCTCTGTCTGCCTCTCTGCCTAGTTGTGATTTCTCTCTGTCAAATAAATAAAATATTTAAAAAAAATCTTGACTGTAAGATTTGAAAATCAAGTTGTGAAGTCTTCCTGTTCCTTTCATTTAGGGTGTGTGAATACTTCTGTAAGAAATTGTTAGCTTGGTTGAATAGGTAACTGGGCAACAGAAATATGTGGCAAACGCTAGGTGGCGCTAGGGGACTGTAATAATTGACCACAATTAAGAGCGCTTTACAAATCACAGCATTGTCAGAATCAAGGAGAATGTGAAATTTTACATTAAAAGTGATGCAAATGATCAGATTTCTTTCTCTTCTGACTACGGCGTCACTCACTAAAAATCTAAGTGCAGTTTTGTCATGAGTGAAATAGAGTTTTTACAGTGCTTACTGGGCAATAACTTTTCAACACAAATTACATTGGAAAAACAACATCCCTTTGTTTTGAATGCTCCCATTTTCAAATTTTGTTGATCCTCAAAGTGATGGTCTTAGTTTTGATAACAGCCATAAACTCCTTATAACCCATGTTAAAATTACTTGATAGTCACCTCTCTAGTGACAGTTTCCTTATTTTGTGCAGGGTTTTTTGTTTTTTTGTTTTTCTTTTTTCTTCTTCCTTTTTTTATAATTTAAAGGGTCACTGTAAATCTCGGAGCATAGCACAGCACATGATGAAAGGTGAAGGCTGTTTCTTCACCCTCCGTTTACTCACGTTGTAAAAAAGAATGAAAAATATCTGCTACATAAGCTGATCTTTTTCATGCTTCATCTTCACTCTTCAACAGGAAAAATCTTCATAATCATTCCATTGAGGGTTATTTTTGTCCATTTTCATTGAAAGGTATGCACTTTCTGGTAGTCCGTTAAGATTTGACAAAAAAGAAAATAGTATGTAGGGTTAATTATCATTACATTTCTATTCTCTTTTTGAAAATGACAAAAGAAAGCATATACCTGGTTTTCCAATCAGCTATTTGTCTAATTTCTCCACAATACTTGGAAGGATTCTATCATTAACTGATTCTAAGACCTTAAGACACAAGTTAGAAGTAGGAAACTTGAGATTTAAAATATGAAAATACATAGTCTAAAGATAAATAGTATCTTAGTCAATTGGAAGATAATTTTTCACAAAATTAACATGTGTCTAATATAGTTCATCTTATTCTGAATTATAGAAACTAAAATCCAAAATCTCTACATTGCAGGTTCACAATTTGCTGTGAAAACAACCAAAAACCATTTAATATAAAATGAGAAAATCACTAATATACAGTAAATTTGAGTTAACTTACCTCTATTTCTTATTTGTCAAAAAAACCTTAATTTTATTTTATTAAAGATTTTATTTATTTATTTTTGAGAAAGAGACCATGAGCAGGGGAAGGGCAGAGGGGGAGAGAGAATCTGAAGCAGACTCCACATGGAGGGTGGATCACTGACGCAGGGCTCTGTCTTACCACCCTGAGATTGTGACCTACATTGAAGTCAAGAGTTGGATGCTTAAATCAACTGAGCCATCTGGTGTCCCATGTGAAAGATAATTTTAAAAATTAAAGCACTTGGGGAAAAAAATTGAAGCACTTTGGTTTTATATACAACTCCTCTGAATATCACTACATAACCTCAAGTTTGGGGACAGATGATTTTAGGTTATAAGGTACAGACTGAGGGTACTGTGGGTGGGCACTTGGGATGCTGAGTGAACTACTTAGCTGCCTTAACTAGTTAGTTCTTCTTAGAGAGTCTGCCTCTTTTATAGCATCATGTGTTTCATATAACTTTCCTTTCTTAGTTTTTTACTTACAGCCCATGACCAAAAGTAAAGCAAATAGGATTGCCAGATTTTTGTTGTTAACTTTGAAAGATTTCATCATGTTAGGGTACCTATTACTGAATTATTCACTCAGATCTCTCATGGTGCCCCGGTGACCTAAGAAGGTTAAGAAAGCTTTCAAAATTCCTAAGAGTTTCCATACTACGGAAGTAAACAGAATAGCTTTTTAAGTGTATCTGAGATGTAGGGTTTATATAGGCTCAGAAAGTACTTGCTTAATAAACTATTCTTTGTTCTTTTAAAATCAGAAATCTGAGAGGAGGGTCTTTTTTTTTTTTTTTTAGATTTTATTCATTTATTTGTCAGAGAGAGAGAGAGAGCATGCGCACAAGCTGAAGGAGCAGCAGAGGGAGAGGGAGAAGTGGACACCCCACTGAGCAGGGAGTCTGAAGTGGAGGCTGGGATTACCACCTGAGCTGAAGCCATGCTTAACGAAGACACCCGGGAGGGCGTCGGAGAAATCTGAGAGGAGGGTCTTATGGTGGAAGGAAGTACAGTCAAAAGGGGAAATGTACTCCCAGAGAATATTTTTATCTTGATTTTCAGAAACTCAAACTTGTAAATCATTTACCGTTGGAGTTATTACCGTTGGAGTCAATGATAATGCTTTGAGGTGTAAATGAACCAAAACTCAACCAAAGTTGTTTAAGAATGGTGCACTTTGTTTTGCTAATACTTTGTTAAGTTAAATGACCAAACCAAGCATGAGACTAGTAGATCTTATGTTGTTAAAGAAGAAAAGAATAAAGAACTACAGTTTCATTGAAAAACAAATTCACCAAAACCTCTATCAATTCTATTCTAAGTGAAGAGGTTGGTAAACAGCTTTGAATTAGCTTTGAGTAGTTTTATCTTTTTATCTAGCAAGCAAATATGAAGGAAATAGGAAAGGGCTGATTCTAGAGTCAGAGATTTAGGTTCCAACATCCTGGCATAACTTGGGCAGGTAAATCTCCGTTAAGACTATTTCACCATAGGGGCACCTGGGTGAGTCATTCCCTTAAGCGTCTGCTTTCAGTGCTCTCCACTCATGCTCTCTCTTGTTCTCTTTCACTCAAATAAATAAATAAATAAAGTCTTTTTTTAAAAAGACGATTCAGTGCTCGCTTCGGCAGCACATATAATAAAAAGACGATTCATCATAGTCTTATAAAAAGTATGCTAACTACATGCTATGGCTCTGGAGAGTATTAAGAAGATACTGTATAATGAATGAAATATCTGTAGTGTAAAGTCCTTTTCATCTATCCATCCATCCCTTCATCATTTATTTATCCATTCTCTCATATTAATCTTTCATTAAGTGTCCTCATGTGTGGTGATATTTTGTTTCTCATCTGATTTTCCATTGGTCCTAAAAGTGTTACTTGACGGATAGAATAAACAAAAAACTAAAAATGCTAAGCCTGATCTAAGATTTTTTTAAAAAAATCTGGAAGGTACATAAAAGTAGAATTTTTGAATCCAGTAGATAATATCATGATGTTGATGATCATGATGATCATGATGTTAGTATCATGATGTATCAAGGTCATGATATTGAGGTATAGATGATTAGCTTAAAATCTGGAGTAACTATGTATTTAAAAAAAGAGCACCAAAAGTTGACATGAGGATTCTTTCTTTGTTACTTTCTGAGAGGAGAAAAGCCCTTGGGTTGGAGGAGGAATTTCCAGACGAGGATAATATTATAGTTAAAAATGACATGTAGAAATAAATGTCGTCTTTTCAGGAAATGGTCAATAAACTGTCTTAACTAAAGCAAAAGGCCATTTAAGAAAATACTAAAAGATACATTTTGGGTAGGACCATTTCATGAAGGTTCTTCAAGATCAAAGTGAGGAGTAGAAATTTGCTTATAATCAAAATTATAATCAGAGAGGGACACTTGAGTAGGTCAGTCGGTTAAGTGTCTGCCTTCAGCTCAGATCATAGTCCCAGGACTATGCTTCCTCAGCAGGAAGCCTGCTTCTCCCTCTGCCTGCCTCTCCCCTGTTGTGCTTGCTCACTCTCTCTGACAAATAAATAAGTAAAATCTTTAAGAAAATTATAATCAGACAGAAGAACTAGAGAAAGGGGTAGAGAATGTCATTAGATAAATATTTATTAGTTCATCATGTGTTTCCAAATACTGTTTGTGCAGAATTATACAACTCATTGAAGGAGTTTTGCAGATGTAAAAGGAAATACTGATTTTCTCCATTAAGATCTTTCGAGGATGTAAACATAGTAAGTGTCATTGAGGGCAAAATATGATAAGATGCCAGTATGAGTACCGTGGTACTAGATGGTACAGAGACTCAGGTAGAAGGAAATTAAAAAGCAGTGAAAGAACATCTGGAAAGACTGGTGTATACTCACTTTGTACACACTCGTGCATTTTATATATCTTTCTTGAATTCGCTCCAGTAAGCTTCCCCATATTCACTCACTAAAACTCCTCTTGTTAAGGTCAACAAAGACTTCCTTAGTTGTAAATTTAGTTGTTAGTTCCAGTCTTTAACATGTTTTTTTTTTTTTAAGATTTTATTTATTTATTTGATATAGAGAGATCACAAGTAGACAGAGAGGCAGGCAGAGAGAGAGAGAGGGAAGCAGGCTTGCTGCTGAGCAGAGAGCCTGATGCGGGACTCGATCCCAGGACCCTGAGATCATGACCTGAGCCGAAGGCAGCGGCTTAACCCACTGAGCCACCCAGGCGCCCTGTTAGTTCCACTCTTACCTGACTATCAAGGCGTTTGGCTGAGTTGCCTCCTCCTCCTTCCAGGCTTCCTCCAACATCAGTGAGCACTCCTTCTCAGCCTGTTGGTTTTTGTTTTTTGTTTTTTTAAAATTTTATTTATTTGCCAGAGAGAAAACACATGTGTGTGCACAGGCAGGGAGAGCATGCAAAGGGAGAGGCAGTCTCCCTTCTGACCAAGGAGCCCAATTCTGGACTTGATGTGGGACTCAATCGCAGGATCCTGGGATCATGATCATGACCTGAGCTGAACTGGCTGAGTTATGCAGGCACCCCGGCCTGAATACCCTCATGGCTTATTCTGTTACCTCCTTCAGTCTTTACGCAGTTGTCATCTTCTCATGAGGCTTTGACTTTAATTGCTAGCACAGGTGGTTCAGATGTCAGTCTGTGAGATACGGTTTTTATATCCCAACCCACCACTTTTTATGGTAAGGTTTCTCAAAGTGCATTCTTCTGACAGTGTTTATCAGGATCACCTGGATGCTTGTTAAAATGCATCCTTTTCAGGATCAAGGCTTAGACTAATAAATCATAAACCTTCTAGGTGAAAATTAAGCAAACTAAGGTTTGGAAACTACTGTCTTAGGGTACCCTAGACAGTTACTAACTCTAGAATTGCTTGGGGATGGGGCAGAGGAAAGAAGGTGGCATAGAGAAGGCTATAGGTGTAGATCTAGCATTTTACCCCAGATTTAACCAGAGACACTTTACATTTCTGTTTTGCTTGTCATGCTTCTGAGTGAGAGCTCTCTTGAAGAAATAGTTGATTGGGAAAAATACACAAAAATAGTGCTGCTATGGACATGGGATGATAAAAGAAAGTATGTGTTTGTACCATCAATAATACAGCAAATATGTTATTTAAGAAATAATCTGGAGGTCGCATAAAGAATTGAGCCATACATGAGGCAAATATTTTCTGAGAATCTACTATGTGCTGGAAGTACACAGGTGAATAAGACATAGTCCCTACCATTATGGTGCTCATAGTAATGAGATTTATTGGGGAAGTAAATTACAGCCAAGGGAATCAGTTAGACGGTAACTGTCCAGATAGGAGATGAGAAGATGTGGTCTACAGTGGCAAGGAAGTGGATGCAAGGGAAATTCTAAAGGACAATTTGACAAGACAGTATGCCAGACTGGTCCAGGAGATACATACAAAAACAATGAGAGCTAATTCTAACCTTTAAAGGCTGTGCACAGAGAGAGAAAATTTGGGTACCGTTAATGAAACTAGGTTAGCTGTGAGGAGGAAGATGTGTCTGTGTTGTGGGGATGGTTATTGGGGGGTATTGGTGAGTTCATTTTTGTTTTTAAGACTTTATTTTAGAAAGAAAGAGCAGGGGGGAGGGGCAGAGGTAGAGAGAGTCCCAAGCAGTTTCCACATGGCGTCCAGTGTAGGACTCCATCTCAGGACCCTGAGATCATGACTTAAGGTGAAATCAAGAGTCAGACACTTAAACAACTGCACCACCCAGGTGCCCCATGGTGAGTTCATTCTTGAACATTGTGTGTCAGAGAGCAGTAGAACATTTGGATGAAGATGCCTACTGGGAGCTGAAGATGGTAGAGTGCAGTTTAGGCCAAAGGAAAGGGCTTGAAAGACTGAACACTGACAACCTCAGGGAAAGTTGGTAAGAATACCCAGCACCAGAAATAAGAGGAAACTGCCAAAGACATAGAAAAGAAACCCGGGAGGATGATTTTGTGGAGAATTGATATGAAAATTGAGAAAGTCCACCAAATCCAGTAAAATGGAGACTATAGGTTACCTTAGAGTCCTGTCAATGGAGGGAGGGAGACATGATTCAGGGGTGTTTAGTGAGACCTCAGACATCAAGAAGCAAGAGCCATTATCATGTCAGCAGTTTAACTGACAGGAAAAAAGTGCTAGTGTTTTTCCTTGACCAAAGGTCTCATTGTCCTACTTTCTACCAAAAAGATTCATTCAGGATCCCAGAGTCCTAAGGCCTAGTGTCCTGTTTTTCTATGGTCTTAACCCATTTACCAGGTCTAGAGTTGGTAGGGTTAGGATGGTGGTGTTCGTGTTCCTCTCTTGGACCCTCCTCTCTCCATCCTCTGCTCTCTTTCACCTGGTCCTCAGAGCAAAGGGGATAAAGCAGGATCTGATTATAATACATCTTTGGATAAGAAACTAATTAAGAGGTGAAACAACTGAAATGTGAAATAGGATCTGGGGTATACCTATGCAAGATGAAACTAAAATTTAGGGGTATCTGGGGACTTTTTGGTACCAAGGTATTCTTGGTCCTGGTAGTAAGGGAGCTAATCAGTCAAACACACATTCAGACCAGATTCTTCATTCAGCCCCTGATTCTGAGAAGACTTCAAGTGTGTTTGGGGTGAAGGAGCTTATGCCTCTGGCCAAAGCCTCCCACATTGGTCCTGTTCCTTTTACTAATTTTTCTGGGCTAATAATTGCCTCAAAACCTTCTCTAATTGTGTACTATTTATGTACTTCATAGAGGAAGACTTGTTATTCCAGAGTCTCTGATATGCTTTCTTTTAAGAGGTGTACTAGGCTATTCTCTAGGCACTGTGCTTGCCAAGTGTGGCTCAACATTCAACTTAAGCTAGTACAGAGTAAGGCAAGGGGTACAAAAGTGAAGGACAAAGTCCAGGAGAGAAGACAAACGTATACACAGCATGATGCAGTAGATTTAATAATATGTTTTAGTGTGCAAATCTCTGAGGCAAGTGGAGAAGATGGGAGGTGAGCTCTGAGCAGAGAGTTGTAGGAGATTCAGGGTTTATCTAGAGGTTTGGGTAAGAGGATTCAAAACAAAGGGAAGAAGGTGCAGTGGCCCCAAGTTGAGACATACAGTTGTGTGTTGGAAGCTCTAAAGATCTTGTAACTGACAAATGTGAAGTGTGCAGTCAAGTGGGGGCCAGGAGGCAGCAAATGAGGTTGAAGGAGTGACAGTCAGCTCAAAAGAGTCTTCTGTGCTGGGCTAAGGAATTTGACTTGATTCTGTAAACAGTGGGAGGCTGTGAAGAGATTTAAACAAGTGTATGACGATTTAGCTGTGTCATCCAGGTGGCACTGAGGAGGGCATCTGTACGGAGGTAGAAGCTGAAAGCCAGGTCAGGGGGCAGGGGTGGGGGCGGTGGTACATAGTGGCAGAGGTTAGTTAGAAGACCATTGCCATAGACCAGGTGACGATATGAGCCTCAGTCAGTAACAGGAACAGAGCAGAGGAGAGAGAATCATGTGAAAAGTTGAGAGGTGTTAGTAATTTTTATTTTTGACATGTTAGGAAAAAAACATAAGGGAATCTGATACTTTATTTTCCAGTATGGTAGTGGTGTCACTAATTAGTTAACTTTGGCTGCAAAACGAATAACCCCAACATTTTGATAGTTATACAATAAACATTTAATGCTCACTTTTGGATCTGTGAGCCTGCAAGTCAGCTTTGATGGCTGTGCTCCAGGTCACAGGTCAGGTTCCAGTCTGCCCCAAGTGGTTTTTCATTTCAGGACCCACAGTAAAGGATGCAGTTTCTACCTGGTGTGTACTATTCTCCTGGTGGCCAGAGGAACAATTTGGAAACATGCTATACCTCTTGAAGATTCTGATTAGGATTGAAAGGAATGCTAAAGAAGGATTGCTAAAGAAGGATTTCCTAGGAAGTAAGGAGATGAAGGAAAGAAGGAGGAAGGAAGGAAGAAAGAAGGAAGAGAGAAATTTTGCATATATGAGGAGGGAAACTCTCTCATTCCACTGTGAGGTCACTTAGCAAAGGGCATGAGCTTAATCCTGTTACAAGTGTCACACCTACTAACAGACTATGTAATGCGTAATGCAATGGTAATAATGTGTTCAGTTTTAGACATATTAACTCAAGGTATATCTAGAACATTTAAGTGGACAATTGGATAGTTGGGTCAAGAAAAATATTAGAGCTGAACTCTAATATTAGAGCTGAACTAGTTGGTCATTGGGTATAAGTAGTAATAAATGCAACCATGGAACAGACAGGATTGCCTGGTCAGAGTAAAAAGAGTTACTGATGGAGTCCTCAGAAGCACTAGTGTTTAATGTATACAGATAAGCATGTGGATAATCTGAGAAGGAGTGGTTAGAAGATTAGTTGAAAGATCTGGAGAGGGAATGGTGATACTGAAGCTGAAAGAGAGAGTTAGAAGCAGCAGGGAGTGGCAATGAATGGTCCAGCGACTCTCAGATTTGAAGTTAGCTTTGATGGAGAACGAAAGTGAGGAAAGAGATCTTCTTATCTACCGTGAGAGGTTTCCTTTCAAAACTAAATTGCAAACTGATGCTCCTAGAATCACTAGGCAAACCGTGGGATGAGGCAAATAAGACCCAGGGCACAGTTCTGGCATGTGCCTAATAACACTCCCTAAATCGGTAGCCATTATGATCCTGTTGAAATCTGTGGACCTTTGAGAAACTACCCCTCCGTTTAATGCAACATTTGTTGTTACACCATTTTGCTTTGAGTTTTATCCAAAGCATTTTATTATTAGAGCTAGAAGAAGCAGAAAAATATAAGATTGTGTGATTCTTATGGCATCACCCTTGAAGTTAATTATGGCAAAATTCTGTTGTAATTGTTTTCATTAATCTGAAGTTAAAAAGGGAAATTGAGGGAGTCATTGCATTCCTGTGAAAGTTTTTATTTAAAAGATGTCTAACCTAAGACATTCTTATCATTATGATATTTTGGTCGAAGCAGCCATTTGCTCCTTGCCTGTATAAATTCTGTAGTTTTCAGTTCTGTTTTTGTATTGCCAGATAGGATAAAAGCTCGAAAGACATGTGTTTCAAAGTAGCCATAGACTTCAGATTATGGAGATGAAATACGTATTTGCAGCCTCACTTTCAGCATTCAGGCAACCACAAGGCTTGAAGCCTTTGTCCTCATAATTTCTTCCACCTCTATGTGGTTCAGAGCCCCTGTGTTCTCTCTGGCTGAAAGCATAGACTGTGTTTCACTTCGTTAACAGAACATTGGTTATCCAGTTCTTTGTCTTTAATGATTCTGCTTCAGGGAACTGTCAATTAATAATCCCTGGGGGGACCACCATGAGGAATTCTTGTAATTAGATCATAATGCAAAGGTTTGCTTAGTCATGATATTTTTTTAAAAATTTTAGTTATGATTTTTGGGCGATGACCCCAATCTTCCCATCTTTTACATTCAACTGCCTTTTTAATGCCAACGTTCTTCAATTTCTCTTATTGTGCTCATTCTCTTTTTAAAGTTTGTGAGTATAATTAAAACTATCCTACCTTTGAGAACCCTCTGTTCTCAACTAGCAGAATAAATGAAATATGGATACAAAGACTGAGCATATAAATTACCTCTAAAAAAGAAAATGCCTTCTACATAAAGCTTTTTGATTCTCTTTAATTTTTTTTTATTCCAGAGCTTGATGGCTATTTTTTCTCTCTAGTCCAGTGATCTTGTTATTAAAGCATTCTTGTAAAGGTAATTTAGCACACATGCCTCATAGTTATTAACCAAGTTCTACTACATTCAAATACCAAATCACTTTGCAAATGATCCTTCCTTCCACTAGCAAAATAGCTTGGGGTGTGGAAGGGCCATGGAATTTCTTAGTTGTCCAAAGTGACATATAAAAATTTTACAAAAGTAGGGGCGCCTGGGTGGCTCAGTGGGTTAAGGCCTCTGCCTTCGGCTTGGGTCGTGATTCCAGGGTCCTGGGATCGAGCCCCGCGTCGGGCTCTCTGCTCCGCTGGGAGCCTGGTTCCTCCTCTCTCTCTGCCTGCCTCTCTGTCTGGTTGTGATTTCTCTCTGTCAAATAAATAAAATATTAAAAAAATTTTTTTTACAAAAGTAGTGGAAATGGCTATGGGTCTTTTAAACAAATACTCATAAGTCTAATAGGGATGCCATTCTGAGTGTACATTCTCATAAATCAGTGATATTAAAAACCTGTGCAAACAATTTATTTGAAAAAAGTGATATAATTAATACAATAAAGACAACCCTTGACCTAGAAAAAAGGTTATGAGGGTGGGGCACAGAAGAAATGCACAATAAGGCCTCAAACCCATAAACACACTTGCCTAAAATCTTTGCAATGCACTGAACAAAATATATTCTTTTTTGTTAATATTTTTGAAAATCATAATACAGTATACAATTGTCATTGGTGAAGTTTTTTTTAAGGCAGAGATGACTTTACATTTGTTTAATCATACAAAAATAGAATAAAGGCATTTGACACATCATCTAATCCTACTTCTTCATTATAGAGGGGAGGGTATTAAGGCCAGAGGAATCCTCAGGCATTTGCCCAAGGTCATTAGCATGCAAATATCAGGTTATACTGAGGTCAAGGCAGAAGGATAATGCATGCCTTATAAGTTTTGTGTCACTGTTAGGAAAAAATAGGTACAATGCAGTTACTATGTACAAAGTGATATAATTTGGCCTGAAGCTTAGGCAAGACCACAGCTGGGTGCTTCATAACTACCGTTTTCTGTTTTTATTTGGATTTGGGTAAAAGATGATGGTATTTATACATTTTAAGACAGGTTCATTTTAGGACAGAGTTTTGTAGAACTCAAAGTTAATCTGTTTCTTTTCCCGAGCTCCAAGATAATTCAAACTTTCAATTTCTGCCCTTTCTTTCCCCCTTAGAAAGAGAGTCATACAAGTGAACGAAACCAAACCAAACAGCTAATTAGAGTTAACTGAATTATCAGTATATCTCAGATGAATTCTAATTTTATTTTTTCTTGGTTTTAATTAAAATTGTTTAATGTCACTGTTTCCTTTTGTTAGCTCATTTTAATTCTTTTAAAAGACATATTTCTTGGAGAAGAATATATATTGCTTTATTCTATTCATTTCAGATTGGATCAGGTGGAATTAGGGAAAAAGAAGGCAGAGGATTGTTTTTTTACCATGGTTATTATAATTGATGCTGAGTTTATATGTGTATTAAGTTGCACCACATACAAAATTTAGAGTGATTTCCAAAACAATTCTTTTTCTTTTTTTAAAGACTGTATTTATTTATTTGACAGATAGAGATCATAAAACGGCAGAGAGGCAGACAGAGAGAGAGAGAGGAGGAGGAGGCTCAGCAGAGAGCCCGATGCGGGACTCGATCCCAGGACCCTGAGCCAAAGGCAGAGGCTTTTACCCACTGAGCCACCCAGGCGCCCCTCCAAAACAATTCTTAACGTAAACTTTTCAGAGCAATTTCTGAAAAAAAATTGCCACAAATACTGTACTCCTTAAGGATATGCTTTTGTCCTATCCTGGGAAGGCTGATTGCTGATGTATTCTAAGAGTGTATATTAGAGTGGGGTAACACTTGAAACAGAAGAATGTCTGAAAATCATGTCCTTGTTTTTACTTCTCTTTAAAGCAAATGATAGGGAAGAAGGAGGGGTAATGAGCCATCCTTGTCTCCCATTACCTCCTACCCCCCAATATTATGTCATTAAAATTGGAGAGGTTTAGCAGAAACAATGATAAGTTTTAGCTGGCTTAGTGCCCTTTTCTAATTGAGTACTACAGGAAATGAAAACTCTAGCAAAGGTACAAAAAATGACAATCCACTGCTCTTCCATATCTCAGGCCAAGTGTCTCATAGGATCAGTAAGAGTTGAATGTCTGGGCAGAAGGTCTCAGGTCATTACCATAAAAAGCTCTTTGGCACCCTCTGTCACAGAACAAAGTGTCAGACCAGTTCCCATTACAAGGTGCCTGTGGTGCTTTTCTTAAATAATCAGTCCCATTCAGACAGAGATTTTAAGGTCCTTGATCGTCTCTCTATTTCATAAGCAGTCATTTTTAAGGCTAAATGGCACTAGAGGCAGAATGTTTCTGAAGTAAGGTTTAGAAAAGAGAACTTGGTATATCCCAAAGCTGGCCTGATTCTTTCTCGTTTTTTCCCAAAGGTCATATTCCAAGTTTAGCCCTGACAGCGTTGTACCTGAGCATCTGGGGAGAGGCAGGCAACATTCACTCCAGCTCCACACTGCAGCCTGGAAGGGCCTGGGAGCTCCTGTATGAGTGGGGATCAATTTGAGGATGGCCTCTTGAATCCTAAAGGGTGGAGACAAAGCTTCCCTTGCTCTACTTGGACCCTTCAGCCTCAGATATGGGTGCCCCAAGGCTTTTTTTCTTTAAACTTTTTGAGAACATGAAAACCCAGGTAAATGAAGATAGCCAAGATAACAGTGCAACTATGCTGTATATAAATGTGCATTTTTCCAAAGTGCATTTTCAGAGTCCCACTTGGAAAATGTGCCTCACTGCCTTACTCTGCATATGCCCGAATGAATTCCAAGAGGTCACAGCCGCAGAGTACAACTTTTGAGATTAGAAGAGTTTGCTCTTTAAAGAGCTATTTGTAGCTGGAAGGGAAAGGGTAGGCCTCAAAGTGCCTGGCAGTATGTCCTCCAGTGGGGATCTGAATTGGAGGTCTGATTCCAGGGGAAGGTCTCAGTGGGGTTATTTCTGCCTTTGTTCCAGAAAAGGGTGGTTCTGCTGATTGTTGGTGTTTAGCAGCTTCTCCAGGGGAACTCAACCTATAGTCCTCCAGGACCTATTGTGTCTGGGCCCTCAAAGGGCCAGAAACGGTGGAGCCTGAGGTGTCCAGTAGCCACACTGGAGGAAAGGACTTCCTAAGACTCATTAACAATCACAAGATAGTATTTGGATACCATCAGCTAGGGCTCCTGAGATAATTCCAGCCCAATTCTTACAGATTATTCATGGAGTTTTCATTGTGTAGAGGGCATCATTCCAGGTCAAGCTCTGGCGAATGGCGGGCTTGGAGAAGTAACCAACGAAGTGGGGGCAAGAAAAATGCTTTCAGCCGTGCTCAGAGTTACTGAGTCTGGGCACCCTGAGGAGGTGCTGGCGGCATGGCCAGTACTAGAAGGGCCTGGTCCCGGGATCTCATCAGATAAGGACGAAGCTGGTTTGAGGGTTGTGTGCTGGAGGGAGTGAAGGGGAGAAGAAAAGGACAAGGTTTGAGAAGAATGGCGGGGTGAGGTAGAGACAGAGAAATACAGAGATGGAGAGTTGGAATTCCTGAAAGAGAAGTAGAAAGATAAAGCCGAAGAACAGGCACAGAGCACAAGAAAGAAAGGAGACAGAATGAGAAAGATACTGAGAGACAGCAAGGGAGAAATGGAGAAAAGATAGCGAGAGTCAGAGCAAAGAGCCGAGAGTGGGAGACGCTGGTTGGTAGAAGGTGTCAGAAACGAGGAGATGGCAAAGGCTCAAAGCCTTTATCCGCGTTCCCCCTCCACCCCACTCCGCTCCAACGGCCCAGCGCGGCGAGGAGTCGAACGTTCGCGCAAGGTCGCCCAGTCCTATCGGCTGTCGCGCACTTAATGGCTGGAGGTCCGCAGCGCCCCCGCATCGGGCCCCGCAGCCACAGGTCCGAGGCGCCCCCAGTCCGCTCTCGAGGCGGGCCGGGGGGCCCTGCACCCTTCTGCGCCTATTCCTGCCCTGCGCATCGCCCCACTACGCTCCCCACCACTCCTCTGTGGGTCGCAGTCCTCCTCACGCCCCCGGGGGACTGGGCCCTGCGGCCACCAGAGACACCGCAGAAGCCACCTCTCCTTGCGGGCCTGGCCCACCGAGAGCCTGGGAGCGTGATCTATTTATTCGGGGTGTTAATTAGTCTCTGAGGAATCGTTCACCCATGTGCCAATGTAATTGCCCGTGTCGGGAAGGTGGGCGGCGCAAGCGGCAGACCTACGGAGAAAGCACCACCTCGTCGGCGTCCCGAACCCCGGCGTGCTCCAGCGCGTCCCCCAGTGGCCGGGCAGGACCATGCACAGGGCCCGAGACTCCTCTCCGGAGTGGCTCCCTGGCTTTCCAATGTTGCGGTAGGCGTGCAGCTGCTCCGTGCGTCAGGAACCTCCAGGTCTTGCCACCCCACCCCTTCCTCAGAAACTCGGACCGTTAGCGCTTGTTGTCTGTTTTTTTTCTTGGAAAGGCCAGTGTTTTATCTCTCGAGTTCGAGTCCCTAGGACTTGCCCAGTCTCCTCCCCTTAAGTCATTTCTACCTTCCTTCGGCAGCCTCGGAAAGCAAGGAGCCCGGGACTGCTCGTCCCAGAGCCAGAGCTGGCGGTCCCAGTCCGTCCAGCGCATTCGCTTCTCTCCCTCCCTCTCTTACTCCCTCCCTTTCTCTTTTCCGCTCTTTTCTCCTCCGCTTCCCCCTCCCTCTCTTGCCTCTTAAGTTTCCTGCACCGTGAATCCAACTGTGCCAAGCCTAGGCTCCCACGGAACCAAGCCTGAGCGCGACCCGGGCGCTGAGACGCCGACTTCGCCGAGGCTGGACGAGGCAGCGGGACCGGTCCGCTCCCGAGCATGGAGATGAAGCACCAGGGAGGGCATGTCCGGGGCGCTGGAGACGCCAGGCCCGAGTAGCTCCTCCATGGAGCCTGCCCAGAGCGGTCCCTGCTCGCCGGTTTCGCCCCTAGTCCTGTGCGGTACGTACACTTCGCCTTTACAGTCCGGGAGAGGGTATCTTGGGGCGGAGTGGTGGGACACCGGGAAAGGGTTGGCAGGAGGGCCCCTGGTTGGGGGACAGAGTGCGCCTGGCGGGTGACCTCACAGACCCGGGCAGGCTTCCGCTCTAGAAGTTAGCGACTGACTCTACCTCTTGGCTTGAAAAAAAGAGTAGTGCCAAAGATGTGCTTGTACGCGCGTGTATTTCTGTGCAGGGGACTCGAATGGGTAAACTGAGCCCGACTTTACTGTATGCAAATTGCATTCCCTTTCCCCACCCCCACTCCACGGAACGTGTGAAGATATCCAGCACCTAATCCCGGTCAGCTCTACCTACCCCTTCCTCTTCCCGCGCCTCCCTCACCCAATCCCTCCAGCTCGCTTTCCTCTCTCTTTCTCTTTCCATCTCTCTCTGCTGGTGTGTACGTGTGTGAGCACGGCCAGGGCTGGTGAAGAACCAGCCGCCGCCTTTAAGTCCGAGCCGCCCAGCCATCAAACACTAGGACAGATCTCGCTGCCAGAGACACTTGGGCTCAGAACCAGTCCGCACGCGGTTCTTTGTGCCCCACCACCTCCTGTCTCCATCACCCGGGAATTCGCACGCGAGGAGTGCAGGGCGCAAGGAACCCCTCATCCTCCCACCCTCCTGCTTGCCTGCCTGCGGACCGCGCACTCGCTGGTTTCGGGCGCTGGATTTACTCGCTTTTCAATTTTTCCTGCGCCCCCCCCCCCCCGGGGTTTTTGGTCCACCCCTCCCCTCTACGACCCCCTTTCCTCGCTTGGTCGCCAAGCCTAACCTTGCCCGCGTGGTCATGGGATGTCTAATTTCATTTGTATCTAGGCTGCTGAGAGCGCTCCTTGCTCTGTAAAGTGGATGTCAGGTGGATCTATGTTTTTGAAGGAACAAAGACTCAGCGAAAGCACCGCCGAGGAAGTTTGAGACGCGGGAGGATGCAGGCTGCGTGCTGGTACGTGCTTCTCCTCCTGCAGCCCGCCGTCTACTTGGTAAGTCGCTGCGGACCCGGCGCCCCCGCAATCCCACCCTGGTCTCGAGGCCAGACAACCAGGGGCGCGCGGGAGGAGGGTGAGACAGCCAGTGCAGCGAGAGCAGCGTTCCTAGCGACCGTGTTGGAACAACTTTGGCAAGCTGGTCTTTGGATCCCTGCGGGATTTTCCGGGTTTCCCACCCTCATTTCTTGCTCCAGTCCCCCTATCTCCTGTACGCGATTCTGAAAAGAATCTAGGTGGCCCTAGACATCCTGAAACCGAGGAGATTGTGGGACGGGATGCTTTATGGGGAGAGATGGGTTGAATATAGAAAGGGTTGAATATACATGGAACTCTCATTAGTTAATCTACAGAGTTTAAACGAAAGGAAATGGAGGTAGAGAGTGAGGAGCACGAATCTGCCTGGGTCTCTGACTTTGAAAGTGAATCCACCCACCTAGTCCCCCAGTTTGGAGATACGACACAAAGAAGTGAAGGTAACTTTGTTCACTTGCAGGATTCACAGAGTACAAGTTTATCAGATAAGAGCATCACAAGCGATTAGATAAGAGTTAGCTCAGGGTTGCCCCGGCAAACATGCAGCTGCTCTCCTCCCTCTCCTCCCAATCTCTTCTTTCCACAAAATAACCCAACCCCAGTTCCAGGGCTGAACCCCTTACTAGGGAATGGCAGACCTTGTTGTCAGGAAAATACTAAGCAAAGTCACTGTCCGAGTCTTTCTGGAGTGGAGTTTGGGGGGGGGGGGGATCTGGAATTTGCACACTGTTGGAACTGGGGATGGAGGTGAATTGGTAGCTGTGGGCACCGCGTAGAGCCAAGACGGAGAGAGCAATTTTCTTGTGTCTGGCTTCAGGGAGGGCCAGGGACACTCGCACCCTGCTGGCGAAGTTGTGTTCAGTGCGCTGACACCCCATAGCTTATTTCTGAGCCACAAAAGCGCACGGAGGGCCCAGTGTGTTCTGGCTAGGGACGAGGAACGCTGGGCTAGGCAGCCCGAGCTCTCTAATGGGGTTGGAAGAACTGGATGGGGCGGGGGGCGGTGCCGTCCCTCAATCCCAAGGGCTTCAGAACCCACAAGCCCAGGAGCAAAAGTGTTGCCAACCCTTCAGTTGAGAGCGTTTCCCAGCTGTTGACCTGGTGCGTGTGACTGCGGGGCTGCTAGTTGTGTGAATTCTATGTTAATGAGTGTGTATGTATACGCGTGTGTGAATACGTATGTGAGGGTGTGTGCCTTTCACGGGTTTCAGCTTCAATCCAAGAACCCTCTGTGTCGCCCGTCTTTGCATCTTTATCTCCTGACTATCGCACCCGCGGACGCCAGAGGGCGCTGCGCGCCAGTGTCCTCGCCTACAGGACACCTTGGGGTAAACAGGTGAAAGCCAGGGCAGCCAATCCAAAAGAACAGGCTTTCTGACAGTCACCGAAGTCTGTGTGTTCCCCGGCTGGAACGCAGACAGAATGCAAAAATTGTCCTCAATATTTCCCATCTTCAGTCATTCTTGCCTCCCCCCGCCCCGTGTCCACTGACATTGAGAGCCCAAAGACGAAGGGCAGAAAGTTTGGCTAGAAGAAATACAGAAATTGTTTATTGAAAGAAGGGGGAGGGACCGCAAAATGAAAGCTACAGAGGAGGGATATTAACGATTCCCTTGACCGTGGAAATCCTCCTGCCCCTTTCCTCTGCATACCTTTACGCATGGCCTGAACCTCAAGACTATTTTTATGTCCTTGAAAGCACAGCTGTGCTCACACCCCGCAAAGGCTCACGGCTGTGGTGCAGTTTATTGCTTGGAGCAAGTATTTCGATAGTCTGGAAAATAATCTATCAAAAGCAGAAGTGAAATCAATACGTTGTGTTAAATTTTAAATGTGTTTGTTGGCAGTTAAACCGTTTTCCACTCATTACAGCAACAGTGCTGGATTTATTCTAATGCGCTGCGTTCTCAACAACAAGCGCATTAATTCTCCTTTAATTGTAAACTGGGAGCATTTGAAAACCATTCAGTGTGCAAATTATGCTGATTCAATTACCGTTTAGTTACAGACTTCATTACCTGAATGCCTTTTGGCAATGCGGAGAAAGGAGACAATTTTTCTAGTTTCACTCAAAACAATACGAAATGTGAACAATAAAATAGAGAAGGCGATTTAGAAGTCCATTCTTTTCTCTCTGATCTAAAGTTGTTTTGTATGTCGGGGATTAGAAACCACACGGTACCACAAAAACAAAAGGCTGGTAGCTGTGACCCAAGGTAGTATTTCCAGGGATTGTAATCCTATGGTTATTTGCCCTCAGAATTCCAAGATATTTTCCTGGAAGAGCAGGGAGCTGGTTTTTACCACGGAAATAAACTTAAAAGGGTGATCGGGCAGTCGGGACAGGTTGGTTCTAGGCAGGTAAAGAAGTGGAGAGCCTTCATTAAAACTCTAGGGCAATGAGATAGACCTGAAATGGCTGAAGCTTCTTTCTCCATCTATTTTATTAAACACCATTTACTGTGACTGAATTTATCATTTATTTATAACCGTATGTTAGAACATCCTGGATCTTTGCAAGAAACTGCAATAGATGCATGCAGTTGGCCAGGAGCTGCTTCAAGTTACACTCCAAGAAGGCAGGAGTGGCAAAACCATTATTTTATTTTTTCCTCCTTGAATTGCCATAAATCAAGATGGAGTTTAATGAGTAATTTTATGTCTATATGAGCTCACACCACAAGGTAAGTGACAGGGTGCTCTATTTATGCATTGCCTCCTAGCTGAAAGCACAGCGTATCTTTCCCTTTAAGCCTCTGGAATCCCAGTTATGTTTTCCAAGGAGTGATTGCCACATTGAGTCCAGGGGAACAAGATTTGTGTAGGTATTTCTTACACAAAAATATTCCTGCTTCTGCTTATAGAGAAATACCTCGAATGTTCCCAAATTGGGGATTTTTCTTTTTTTAAGTGAAAAACAATTCTCTATCCAGCAGGTCAATGCTCTATTCTTAAGTCACACTCTTCTGCCTGTATTTGAGTGAATGTTCTCAAAATGTTTCTTGGCCCAGGTTTCTTTGGATGCCTGCTCTATGTTGAGAATTTTGAGTGTTTTTGTGTTTATTGAGAGATGAGTCTGTTCTGTTTCAAACTGGAAGCTTATTTAGTACTGCATTAGGAAGTTAATTAGAAATGTGCCTACAAAGTAACCTTCTGAAGCATATTAGCTAGCATACTCAAAAATCACCACAGGGCTAACTCCAGCCATAAATGCAGGGAAGAAGGAAACCATTTTTAAAAAATAAAGGCAAAAAAATTTTCTGTGTATTGAATTTTGTGTATAATAGATTTAAAAGTCTCAATTTGTCAGGAGAAGAACCTACGGTGTATCAATACTTGTTTAAAAATTAAAAAAAGGCCCTGCAATCTTTATTCTCCTGTCAGTTCTGCACTGATTCCAGGATGTTTTCAGTAGGATAGAATGGGGGTAACAGGACAACAGCATTTTAACCAATTGAAACACACGCTGGATACACTAGGAAAATGTGATTTCTGGTTCTGAAGAAAGGGAGTCCTCAATTGCATTCTTTTCGGTGGCTCAAACTGAAGGATAGGCCAGGGCACACAGGGTGAGCACCTTGGAGCAGAAAGCAAAGGTGTCCTCTTGGTGGCTCACCTGTGGCCATTTTTAGAGTTGAGGACTGAATCTAATGAGTACTTCCTGGGCATGTCAACAAAAAGTTACTCAGAAATTGAGTCCAGAGAATCTGGTCAGGGGTTGAATGATGTCATTGTGATCAGTCACACATCCACAGTTCTGTTTTCATGAGAAGAGGCTCCTCACCCTCCAATTTAGGTCCCACCAGTTCTGCTAGGAATTCAAATTGCTAATGATCTAGTTACTTTTTAAACCAATATGGGTAAGAATTGAAAAACCTTGTCCTTAAAAATATTTGAGTCAGTTATTCCTTCGAATTTAGAGTGTCCTTAAAATGTGAATACTGCTCCAGTTGTTTAATAGAGACTAAAGAGTGATTAATATACATGGAATACTACCTCTGCACTACTAGAAGCCAGACTGTTTGGGTGATTTCCCTCAGCATGAAGGTGGCTGTTAAGAACTGAGAAAGGTGAGAGGGAAAAGCAGCAGGAGAGAGACCATCTGTGTCTATCCTTTGGACTAGGTATGGGCACTTCACATCTTTTGAAAATTAAGCCACTGCCCACTGAAAATAGTACAATTTGAGCTTATTCCTGAAAAGAAAAGTACATTAACTACCTGACAGTGGCTGGTCAGTGTTTTCTGTTAAGGCCAGTTCTTGGAGGTGGTACTAAAAGTTCCCCAACACCACTGCATTTCCTGATCTTTCTCCCCAAGACCAGCCTTCCTGATACAGGAGCAAAACCTGGGGTTTGAAGGAGCCTGTGCCCCAGCAGCACAGCAGGAAAACTTATCAGTCCCAAGACATATTCTAGGACTCTGTGGAAGGAAAAGTTGCTGCTATTCCAGGTATTTTACTGAAGTGTTCCAATTTTCTGTTGACCAAGAAAGCAGCTCTCCTGGTGTGTGGGAAGCACTTGGGTGGGTTGCCCTTCTGCCACACTTCAGGAGAATTATGGTAGTCTGGGGCCTTCTAGTGATAGCTTCTGGGAGAAACTGTCTTAAGTATTAGAAGGGGAGAACCAGAATCACTCCAACTTTCTCAGCTGTATTTTCTCGGAAAGCCATTAAGTTCGTGGCTCCTCTTTGTGCGAAGCTGATTTCTATTTGGCTTTGAATTGTTGACGGCTATTTCCTCTTAATATAAGTGTTGTCTGGGTGAAAAATATATCTAGTGGCAGGGAAATTGGTTGATTTTTTTGAGATAGGTGCCCAATGTCCTACTTTTCTATCTGAGGGAAAATTTTCTGCAGACTACAGAAATTGACAGCATTGTCCAGGTAATAACCACCATGGACAATATTTTCAAAAGGACATTTGAGTGATGAAAGCATTTGGATATTGCTTTTTCAAATAAGTAATTTTCTGTCTTGGCCTTCTCTGATTTTATAGGGGGTGGGGGAGAAGGGACCAGGAATTGGCAAAGGTACACCCAGTCCTGAAATATCAAGGTGCTCCTCAGCTTCAGTTGGAATTCCCGGGTCTGAAGAGCCCTAAATGGGTTTGGCTGTCGCTGCTTTGATTTTAAGAGTCAAAAGGGTATCTTGAGAATGAGGAATGACACTCTTCTTGCACTCCCCTGTCCGGATGGAAGCTCTGAAAGTGGCATGCTCTCAAGTAGCCAGTTAGGAAGTGTACATTCTTTCTGAGTTGTTTGTTTTTAAGTAAGGTGCCTAGCTTTGTTTCGATCCTGGAAAGTTCCCTTGAAGCAACCAAGTCCTTCTGGAGCTTCAGATCTCATTCTAAGACCTAAACAGTCTTCGCCATTTTAATTAATAGGGGCAGGCAGGCTCGCTGCCTGGCGAGGCGCCGGTCGGGTCCTCTGTTTATAGGAGCAGCCGGGTGGCAAGGCGGGTACGCTCTCTCGCCTAGCCCTGCAATCTCCTCGCCACTATTGCTTAGGTCCGGAGGCGTGTTTGCAGGAAGTTGCGGTCTTGATTTATCCGCTACTCAAGCTTCCGATCAGCTTTTTTTCTATGTCAGCACTAACCCCTCCCGGAGCTTGGTAAACAAGGCGCACACATTTTTTCTGCTGTCGATTGGCATGTTGACGACTCTGCTTGAAGGAATGTGACAATAAAGTGGGAAACCAGAGCTTGGCAAGCACTTAATCAAGGATAAAAAGGTTCCGCTGTAAGGATGTCTCTCAATTTATTGTGAAAGTCGAATGAATTACGTTTAATGAAAGTGCTCCCCAGATGAATATTACCAGCAATTTCCTGAGTTGGCTCTGTCAGCTCGAGATGAGGAAATGCCAACCCAGATCAGAAATGAGCGCCCATCTCAATTACTATGCAAGCTTTCCAAGAGCGGCTTTTTATTGAGATAATATATATTGGCGGCTTCTTCGTGCCCGTCCGCGCGCCTAGGAGCGCGTTTGCGCATTTTCCAAGTTTGCCGTCTGCCCTCGAGGTTTTCTGGCTGTTGCTTAAACTTCTACTGAGTACGCGGCGTTTTTGCTGCGGGCTGAAAACCTAATTACCCTCCTTACAGCTTTTTCTTGTATATTTTGTTTACTATGGAGGTGCGGGCTGGCGGGGGTGAGGTTGGGGGTGGGACCGAGAGAAACCTTTTCCTCAGGTGCCCGTCGTTACGGAAAGTTCCTTTGTCGTTTAGATGGGTGCTCTGGGTGTTGGAAAGCAAGGTGGCGCCCAGAGTCGGGTCTCTGGGATAGAGAGCACCGTGGGGGTCCCAAGAGCAGGGAGAGTGTCTCGGCTTGCCTCTCCCAACGCCGAGTAGCAAGAAGACTTTTAACGTTCCTACTTCCTTTAAATTAATATGGGTATTTTCTTCTTCAAGCCGGAAATAAGTTGGGGAGGGGGATACACAGGCCGCAGCCGGAGAGCATCACCTCATCTGCATGAGAATGGAGAGCCGAGAGGCTTTTCATTTAGTGCTTCTTTTCCCACAATAAGACAAATTGCCGCTTAAAAATACCGAGTGTTTCCTTAGAAACTGGCTCTGGGGACTTTGCGCGTTCCTGTTGAACCTGACTTCGGCCAGGCCTGGCTCATCACCCTCGTAACCCTAAAGGATTCTGACGGGAAGGATCCGAGTTAGTGACGGTGAAGGCAGCAAAGGGAGGTTGGACGCCCTCGTCCCACCAGAGGGAGGGGGCATCCTCCGGACACAGACGTCTCAGAATCCTCCTCATCCATTGATTTTAAAGGCCATTTCAAGTCGTCTTCTACAGTTAGAGGCAGGAAACTTTCTTCGACGTAGGTTTCATACCCTAGACTCGGAAACCCTGTCGTCTCACCAAAGCCGCAGAGTGTTTGGGCCCCGGGAAGTTTGCCAGCCGGAGTCGCTGCCGCCACAGCTGCGCGCTCTATTGTCTGCTTTTAGCCTCGGGTGACCTCGAGCAATCCCAACTGGTTTAAGAAAACAGAGGCACAGCTCTCTCGCGTCTAGACCCTAAGCTTTCACACCAAAGCGTAGCTTCTGGGGAACTTTTCGTCGACGCCGGCGAGCTTCTGTGCTTCTGGGGCAGCCGGCAGGAGTGCGGCAGTTCCCCCCGGCAGGAGTGCGGCAGTTCCCCGGAGGGAGGTCGCGGGCACCGAGATTGAATGGGTCGTTGGTCGGCGGCTGAGTAAGCCCGGGCGCGCGAGCGGTTCTTCAGAACCACGGACAGAGCCACAGGCTCCGCCCGGCCGCCGGCAGTCGGCACCGCAGCCCTCCTCTGTCCGGGCGGCGCCGGCTCTGTCCCTACTCCAGTAGAGCTGGCGCTTTCCGCAGACACTTCTCTACCGCCCAGTCGCGACTCTACGACCCGCCTCCTTCTCCCGGTGTTTCGGGAGCACGGAGCTCAGATCTCCAGGTCCGTAGAGTTTCCTCTGGCCAGATCGGCTCGTTTGCACCACTTCCCCCCAACCTCCGTGGCTGCGGCGTCACGTGATTACCACAGAGTTTAGGCTGAGGGGAGCTGAATTCTTGCTCCCCCACTTTCTTCTCCCCTGTCCGCATTCCTTCGCACAGTTCGTTAAGTCTGCCCCCCCCCCCCTTAAGAATCAAGTGATGTAGAACTTTTGTCTTTAACAATGTAAAAGCCCCGTTTGACACACAAGGAAAGTGAGGTACAGAGAGGGGATCAACTTTCTCCTCAGAGTAAAGCCGAGTGGGGAGCAGTGACTCATGCCTTATCTCCCACCTGCAGGGAACACGGCTGGAGCCCTGGAGACACCCTCTATGTTCAGGCGCCCTTAAAGAGCGACGCGGGTAGAGGGTGGGAAGTCGTAATTATTATGAATTTCTAAAGGAGCAGTAATTATTCACGGGGAGCAGGACAAACCAAGGCTCGGGCAAAAGAATCGATATATTTCCTATCGAAAGTGCTTGGCTCAACTTTAATGCAGACGAATTGGGATGCAGCCTCATTATTTTCCGTGTGGTTAGGCTCCGCAGCGTGGGGCCTGATGCAGCGTGGAATCTATCATCATTAGAACCAGGATGGGGTAGGGGGAAGTTTCTCCTTATTTACTTAACAAAACAGACAGACAGAAAGCCCCTAAACCCCAAACAAACCGCAAACACTCATGCACAATCACTGTCCCGCCTCTTGTTTCCTACAACCTCCTTCTCCGGCTGCTGTTGTACACTCTCCCCTGGCCTTTCTGAACCCCCTAGAGCCAACACTGTGGGCATTTAAAGTATGCGCAGTTCTTCCTTGGCGGTGGTCACACGGTTGATTTGGTCCAGAAATAAACGGAGGAGTACCCAGAGTTGGCGCTAGGGGTTCTCTGTGTCAAAGGCGAAGGTTGGCTGGGAAGTTCTGTCGGTTTCTCTCCCCTCAGTGTAAGAGGTAGTCCTTTCAGGATACCCGCTTCTGCAAATCCGTGCAGTATTAAAGAAGTAGAGGTCTGGCAGGCAGTGCTCCATCGTTCTCTGTGAGAAGCCAGTTTGGAGAAAGGCAAACCTTCAAGAAGAGAACCAATCTGGAGGTGAAGAGAAGCTGGGAATTGAATAGGAATGGAAGGGACGGTTCAGGAGCCTGGCCTCCAGGGTCTTCTAGAAGGCCTGGCTGAGACCATTCTTCCTCTTTCCAGCAAGAAGTTGGCCTTTTGCCCGAAGGCCAGCCCACTGCAGTTTTTAAAGACTGGGAATGGGTCCCGCCTTAATCCACTAAAGTCGTTACTGTGTCCAGGGTCCTGCCTAGTGAATCACACAACATTTCCCTATTTCTCCCTGATTTGTGCAGCCTGCACTCCTAGGCACATTCTCACTCTTAGAAGTTGCCTGCCGGCCCTGGTGGGCAGTTGCTGGGTTGGAAGTTGTATTCTTGTGCGGGTGTCTTCACTGTTTCCTACAATGTCATTGCTCGTAAGGTCAGCAAAGTGGTGTGTGTGTGCATGTATTGTGAGTGGTTATGTATTTTTGAGTTCTTGGCCTTCATTGGGCCCTTCTTTATAACAGATCAGTCTAGCAGAGAAGATATGGTGTGGCCCTTAAAAAAACTAACTCCACCTCCTTAATTGCATTAAAATTATCACAATTATAGTAACATCTATAACAGCATCAATGAAAACAAAAATTAAAATTATGGACTTACAAGCACTAAAGTAGAAATAATACCCTTCACATTCACTTGGATTTTCTTTTCCTCAGAGCCCAGCGTTTCATGGTATATTGTGATTACCTGAGTGTCTTTGTTTGCATGCTGTCAGAGACAGCCAGCTAACTCAATACCGGGACTGTATGATCTACTGACATCATTTCCTCCCACCATCTTCATTTTTAGAGGCTTTATAATTAAACTCTGTGAGATATATGTAACATGCATCCAGCAGAGAGCCTTTTTATTTATATTTATGTAGCATGCTGAGGAACAAAAATTAAGGAAGTGCTTATATTGAAGTAATAAGCCTGCTTTGATATTAGCAGGAATGTCCTTTTAATTTACTTTTCTCAAGTCTAAAAGACTATCTCTATAAGACCAGACCCCACAGTCATGCCTTTTTAAGGAGAGATTCCAATAAAGTGGAAGACATTTATTAGCTTGTACTACCTTAGTGGAACAAAAGGCCAGGCTAACCGCTCACTGAAAATGTACAGTTTGCTTCGCATGGCAAAATTGCAGTATAATGCAGGAAGCTGAGCAGAAAGAGCTAGCTGGAAACACCTTAAAGGCCCTACATTTTTCTGCCTCTCCCTGTCCCTAACCCATCACAAGACACAACATTTATACTTAGTGTAACATGGCCTTCCAGAGCCAACACAAAGACATCATACTGCAGATCCAGACAAATTTTAATAAAACTGAAATCACAGTCTAGAAAGAAGGAGACACAGATTTTCTTCTCCAAGATAGGTTATTACCAAGAAAAATTATGGTAGAAAGGCTTGGAGAAAATTTTCTGACTTAGAAGTCTTTCTCCTTTCCAAGTTAAACACACACACACATATACACACATAGCACGGCAAGATTAGCTATACATCTGGACATCTCTCTTTGAAGGATTCCATGGGGAATTATAGTGGGGAATTCTTTTGTTTTCTAAGTTGCTGGCCTTGAAATTTCAACTTGAGTTTGACAGTAACATTTCCTTGATAGCAATCTGGTAACTGACACTATACTGATGTCCTATTCATGTCAGTATTTTCAGTCACAGAATGAAAGCAGTTTTGGTAAAGAGAAGCTACTGTCACGACTGCTAGAATTTTAGTTATGTATGTATACAGCAACCTCTCTACCCAAACTTTAGAAAATGATTCTTCTTGTAACCTTGTAGCTGAATGTTATTAGAGGCCCACAGGTATATAAAACAGCTTATATAAAATTAATGGACTGCTTTACATTCGCAATCTCTTACTTGTGAAGTCCTTGTAAAATATCGCATCTATTTAAAATAGGAAGAATATAAAGTCACGTTTTGTGTGCAATCAATAGTTGTAAATGGTTCGGTGAAATATTTGATTGTTTTCAGTGAGTTTGACAGTGTGATGGATATTTATTGTCCCTCTTTGTGCACTGATGTGCTAATCATAAGGCTGCCCCTTCTTTTATGTACTTGACCAGTTTTGAAACTGATTGTAAGACTCCAAGTCAACACCGAAATCACAAGCAAAATTTTAGGAAAGATGCATTTATTAATTTGCCAGATTACAAGGAGATCCATGGGTCAATGTGAAGGAAAAAAAGCAAAACACCCTCCAATATCATGTTATAATTTTTTTTAAAATGATCAACAACATATTGACCCTTTTATTAGAGTTGTATATATTTAAGATGCATTTTTGAAAAAGAAAATAAGTGGAGGTTTTAAGTTAGCCTCAAACTTCATAAAAACTAGACTTTTTGAATATAGTGAAATTGTTAAAATAAATCTCTTCAAAAAAAATAAATCTCTTCAGCTACTTTCCAAAAATGTGGGCAAAGTTGAGAAAAATTGGAGGTCCTCATTCTTTTCTTCCTTTAAATGTGTATTAAAGACTACATTTTTCTTTATTCTGTCACTTGGTTTATGAATCTTAAAGACATGCCATAAGCCTCACTATGAATTTCTTTCTTCTATTTTCTTTCCTTTTTTTTTTTTTAAATTGTGTATTTTTATTTAGAGAATAAAACTTTTTTTTCCTTATCATATTGAGAATTATTATGGCCAAAAACCATAGTTACTTTTTGAAAGCCTTCCCTTTTCCCCCATTTCATTCAAAGATGACCTAGAATAGTGAGATTTTTTTTTTTTTTTGGACCTCTTTGTGAAAATGACCCTTGTACTATTGTTAACATCTCCTTTAAGTAAGAAACAGTGCCTTAATTTACCAACTGGCTATATTTATTGCTGATGCTACTAGGGCGTGATGGAAAACCCTTTAAAACATGGTTTGGATTACACAAATTCCATTATACTTTCTATTTGAGATGTTTCCAATGAAAATACTATAATTAATCCCAGGTTTGATTCTAAATCTATTTGTGGAATAGTGAGTTGTGATTTGTTCTTGGAGCAGCTATGGTGTTGGTAATAGGGCTGATGACATGATCTCTAAAATTAAAAATATAACATACCTTTACTCAAATATCTTTTTCAGTTATTTGTATATAGTTTGTTGTACCAGGGCAACATCATTTATTGTTTTACAGAATTAAATTTAGAGAAATATGCAAACCATTGCATTTGAAAGGAAGTTATTCATGCATAGTAAGTGTAGTATTTCTCTGGTCTTGATGTGAAACTTAATTGCTATTGATGTGGAGATTTTGCAGAACATGGCAGAGTTTTTGCCTCTTTCACAAGAAATACATAATTGAATGATGAGTGCCTCATGTTAGATTTTCAGCCTTATTTCTTTAGGTTTAATAAGGCAGAGTTATGAACAGCTGCACCAAAGTGCCAGCCATAATCTCTAGCCATTATCAAACTAATGCAGATTTGGCACCAGCACAGATGAGCTGAACTGCCACTTTTGGATCTGCAGCTCTTTTCTGAAATGTGGAGAGTGGAAGCATGAAAAGTGGATGATTTAGCCCAAGGTGATTAATCCTGCCTTGCATTCTTGACTGAAATCCTTTACAATTAGAATGGTTCTGATTAATGTGTGGCCAGATGTATATGCACATGTCTCAGATTGATGGATTCTAACCGTGCCCCCCCCACCCTGATTGCCCTCTCCCCCTTAACCTGCTTCTGTTCCTCGACCAAATGGTAAAGAAAACAAGAGAGGCTTTAAAGGCAAATGCATATGTGGAAAGATGGCTGATATCCTACCAAGATATACTATACTATACTGTACTATACTCTACTACACTATACTGTTACTACTAGGTGGGTAATGTCATGGCCTGTGCAAGTGTCACCATGAATTCTTGGTAGAAATAGTGGAGTTCTGAGGATAAAGCGGAGGACTTCTTGACTCCAATGAGGAGCTGGCCACAGGAGGGAGAAAACAGGCCCCCTTTCAGTCATCCCAGGATATCTTTCTCTCTCTCTCTCTCTCTGTCGCTCACTTCAGTTCTAAAGGGAAGCAACACTGAAAAAGACTTGTTAATGAAAAGAGAATGGCAGTGTGTTTTCTTGATTCTGTGACCTTGGGCCAAACTTTTAACCTGTCAGACCCTGATTTCCTTGTCTGTAATATGGGTCTAAGAATACTTTCTACTCCGTAGAGTTATTATTGAGGGTTAACTGAGTTAATGTGCTGTAAAGAGCTTTGAAAGGAGTGGTGAGCTAGTAAAGAGAAACGTTTGTTACCCGTTAGACAGAAAGGTGTCTGGGCCAGGGTCTCCTGCTCCCAGCACAGGTCTTAGATGGGTTAAATGCAAGGACTGACTCTATCCTAGGGCCATTCTGTCTTTGGTTTCCTACTTGCTTATTGCTGTATAGTTGCCTAGTGTTGCCCAGAGAGCCGTCAGTATTTAATGTGAATAGTAACCATTGTGACTAAAGCCAGAAGAAGAAGGCCATTTCCACAGCAACCAATCAAATGTTTATTGAAACGGAGACGCAAGTCTTTGACAGGTCTAAGGAGCAGATTGCCTGGTTGAGTGAGAATTCTTGTGAAGTTTTATTTTCAGGTGGCAAACAATGTGAACATTTATTAAGATCTGATTTAAAATATTGATATTTATTAGCACTAATTGCTTTTAATTACTTTTAACACTTGAAATTCTCTTAAAATTTGAACACAAGGTAGTCAAAACATCTAGCCTACTGGTTTTAAAGTCCAGGGACATTTGGCTGGAGGATATAGGCTACTTTCCTCATTTAATGTGGTAGCAACGGTAAGCTCACAGTAGTACTAGATGAAATAATTTGATAGGATGAGAATCATGGCTCCCCTCTCCTATGCTGCCCCAAATGTCTCCTGTCTGTCACCATATGCCTCCTTCCAAGGCATTGCTCTGGGTATCCCAGAGTTCCTACATAGAGACACAATTTTGTGTCTTGGATATGATATGAGAATTGGGAAAGGTATGGGATGGCTGCAGGGGATAAAATATTCTGCATTCCTATATATACCCGGAGCCAAGCACTGTGCCTGGACTTTAGCATGGATTTTCTTTTTCATTCTCACTTTATTTTCTCAATCCTATCCAGATGGCAGGTACTATTAATATCAGTAAAGTTTTGTTAATATGATTAGTGATAGGGTATTACTATGCCCATCCTAATCATATCATTAATAATACTCCATTTTAACCAGATGAGGGAATTGAGTCATTAAGAATGTGTCTTGCACAAGATGGTGATGTCCTAGGCAGTCTAATTCTTTAAATTACTGCACCATATTATGTGAGTGTGTGGGCATGTGTGCAGGTGTGCACGCATGGGCACACATAATGGAGTGGGAGGAGAATGAGCCTCATTTTAAAGTTTTTGAAAGAAATATCTGTTGCTTTCCACCTTAATGCACAGTTCTTCTTTTCCTCTCCTCTGGGTATACCTTATTTGGGCAGCTGGAGTGTACATAAAATTGCTGTGGTGTTACCATAATGCAGTAATTTTCATTAGATGTAGTTACTCTGGAAGAGCTTCCCATCAAATGGGAGATACAAGAGTAACAAATGCAGGTTTGATATTAATGGTTGTGACTTAAGCTAGTGCTAATGGCATGTGGGATACAATCTCTTTAGGATGTTTGCATCTATTGACCTGAGTGATAGGAAAAATGATCCCTGGGCCTCAGGGTAAGGTAATAACTAAGACCAGGGCATAAAGCACAACCCTCACAGTCATCTGTGAAGGGCTTTAAAATGATCCATAACATCTGTATCTCTCCTAGAAAATTATACACCTGTTTTGTGACTTACTTGCTCTGTCTGGACAGGAGGAGGTGGGGAGAGAAGGGTAGAGCTTTATTTGTAGGGTTATAACTGCATGTAGGAGGGATAAATTCCAGTTTCTCCTGTGGTATTTTTACGAGTCCTGTGTTTTGACAGTTTACCAGACATAAAACAGAGATGCAAATCCATATTCTTTTAAGAGCAAAATCTTTGTGTGATGATACAAACTAAGAAACTTCACAAAATCTGTTTAGTTTAATACCTTACTGTCAGAATAGTCCCAGACATTCAACTAGTTTAGCTTAGGCATTTTTATCATAGTCTGGATATATGATTTAAAAAATATAGTAGAAAAATGCTCACAAAATAGTCTTTAGAATTACTCATGTTGGATTTAGGAATTTTTCTATTTCTGAAGGATAAGTAGATCCAAGATATTTCTGCCCGAAGTTGAAGCCCGCTGGCATGGGATGGTGGGGGGGAGAGCCTGGTTTCATTTCAGTCTTGTGCTACATTTGACCTTGGGAGAGCTTAGTTATGCCTTGGGGCAAAAAATTAAATGTTCCATTTTGCAGCAGTATCATCTTTCACCTTTATGTGGATTTAAAAATGTAAATAAAATTGCTTTCTGTAAATGGTATACATGAAGGTCATATTCATATTCTCTGCAAGAATTCAAAATGCCATTTGACCCATCATTGGCTCAATAGATAATAATGTGTTCTATTAGTTTCTAGTAATCTACTTTTTAAGCATTTTATAGCCCAATATTTTTATGCCTAGTTCCTAGTTTGTGAAATAAGAAATCAGAAATAAACCTTTTAGCACTTCATTGTAGGTTTATTTGTAGAATACATGTTTTCAACTTTGAATTTTTAAAAATGCCACATCTTCCCAGAATACGTTTCCTTAGTTATGAAAGTGGTCTGGCTGAAAATCTACAATGAGAAAAGAGGGTACCCTTGAAAAATTTTGAGGGCTCAAGCTATTCCAGTTATAATCTGAAAAGCAGAGTGTAACCAATGGATTTAGAAAGTTAAAGTAACTGCTCTTCTCTTTGGGAAGAGGGTGTTTGAATTATTTTCATTGAAATTTGGATAATAAGACCCTAATAGATCCTTGTATTTAATTGTCATGATTTTGATCGTTAATGACTTTTGATTGCTTCTTCTGGAGGCACCTGTCAGCCGTCTCTGAAGCACAGATGGCTTTATCAGCAGCAGTAGGAGTTTCTTTTTCTTTTATTTATTTATTTATTTTATTTGACAGACAGAGATCACAAGTAGGCAGAGAGGCAGGCAGAGAGAGGAAGACAGAGAGAGGAAGGGAAGCAGGCTCCCCACTGAGCAGAGAGCCCAATGTGGGGCTCGATCCCAGGACCCTGGGATCATGACCTGAGCTGAAGGCAGAGGCTTTAACCCACTGAGCCACCCAGGCGCTCCAGGAGTTTCTTTTTCTTACTAACCTTGAGCTGAACATATTTTTTTGGGAAGATGAGCAGACCAATGTCATCCTAACTTTTTCTGTCTTTGGGAAATTACTTTGTTTATTGAATAATGAATTGAGATCACTGTTTCAAAAGCTTCTAGTTGTTTTTTTAATTGTAAAGAGTGTTGGTCCTCCTTCTAAGTATATATATAATGAATATTCAGTGATGAAGGCCATAAGACTATGATGATAGTATACCTCTGTTTGCATGGGACAGTCCTATTTTGTGCCTGTTGTTTATATCAAAAATATTTTCTCTTACTTTCAAAAAGTGTCTTGGTGTAGGTGATAAATTATATGATCATCTTACATGTAATTCAGTGTTCAAATTGATGCTCAGAAAGGTTGATTATAAATCTTTTTATGAAAGTCTTATTATTATGAAATATTATTGAATGGGCAAGAAGAGCATTTCCATCTCTTTTACACTCTCTTTCTCATGAAGCACTCAGGTTCTTCCTGAACTTGGGTAACTAGGGTATACTACCGTGATGCACTTCATGGGATAAGTCCCGTGGTATTTTATTTAAAAATATGGCAACATTTTTAATTAAATATTATGCATTACATAATCATGAGAAAAGTTGATAGAAGACTGATTAGCTGAGATCTTGCAGCGTGGTATCGGCTTGGTGAAATTGTTTTGGCCCAAGGCCTAGAAACTAAATTTTGCCAGTGCTTTTAGAGTTAACAGTCAGAAATAGACTCACTCTGACCTGGACATTCTTTTGATAATGTCCTTTTCCTGTGAGAACAATACCTGAAACACTTGTCAGAGCATACTTCTTTCAATATGGTAGCCTGGAGAGCCCAATTAGTGATCAAAACTTGGTACATATCCATATATCTATGTATCTGTTTATATCTTTATCTATTTATCTACCTGTTTACCTAGCTTTGAGGTTGTTTCACATGAGGACATGGCAGAACCCAAAGGTAGAGTAAAGGTTCTCTTTTTCTGTCTTGTGCCTTCCTATCCTTGAGAATGGTGAGCATCATCACCCTCCTTCGTTCTTTGAATCCCTGTTTTCTATGGGAACAAACTCACTACATCTTTTTGATACATTTTTTTCTCTGAATATGTTACTATCACTGATGAAACTTCAAGCAGCGGCCCCTGTTGAATATTTTTCCTATCTCCATTTTCTGTTAACTTTATTAGATTCCCCAAAGGCATTGTGTTTCTTCCTTCGTGTTCTTTATGGGCTAGAACTCTATTGACACTGTTGACCCTCTACCATCTTATACATCTCCCTTTTTTTTTTTTTTAAATTTCTTTTCAGTGTAACAGTATTCATTGTTTTTGCACCACACCCAGTGCTCCATGCAATATGTGCCCTCCCTAACTCCCTTTTTTAGGGCTCTGCAAGGCCTTGAGACTAGGATATGTGAGTATGTGATGTTGATTTAATATTTTTTTCTTTCATATGCTTACTCAGGAGTTATTCATGGTGGGTAACTTAAGCAAGTAGGTAGGCAGCTAGGCAAAGCCATTTAGCATGTGGTGGGTGGGAAACGAGAAGAAGAAAACATTTTCCATACCTCTGTTTAAATGCTTGACCTGTTTTCATAGTAGGCATCTTGTCTTGATTTTTCTGAATTTCTTGGGATTGCAGAAGTTAGTGCTGGTAAAGCATTCAAAAGAGTTGGGGGTGAGTAGGGTGAGGTGGCGATGGGGATTAATGCTAGAACCACTGCACAAATTCTCTTCTGTTTTGCAAATGCACTGCCAAAAGTTAACTGGATCCTCCTTGTAGGAAGTATCAATGTGGATTGCTCTTTCTGATAGCTCAGGAGATGAGTATGCTTCCTCCTTTGCTTTTCTGGAGAAAAATCTCTTAAGAAATTTTCCCCTAGACATCTAATTTGTGCAGGTCTCCTACAAGGACAGAGTTTAAAATGAGCTTTTAAAAATTTTTTTTTTTTTAGTTATGGTAAAAAATGCATAACATTTTACCATCTTAATCATTTTTAAGTGTACAGTTCATTATATTCATTGTTGTGCAGCCAATTTCCAGAACTCTTTACATCTTGTAGAACTGAAACTGTGTAGCCATAAACTGTCAACTCCCCATTTCCTTTTCCCTCCAGCCCCTAGCAACCAACCTTTCTACTTTTTGTCTCTATGAATTTGACTAATCTAGGTACTTCATATAAGTGGAATCATACAATATTTGTTCTTTTGTGACTGGCTTATTTCTCTTAGCAAAATGTCCTTAAGCTTTATCCATGTTGTAGCATATGTTAGAATTTCTTTCCTTTTTAATTAAAAAGATTTTTTTAATGTGGTCATATTTATTGACCTTTTTATTATTTGTTGGTTTTTGACTCCTAGAGAACTCTATCCTACACCTAGTTAATACAGGAATTCCTCCTTATTTTCTTATATACATGTGGGTTTTTTTTTTTTTTTTTATATTTAGAACCTGGAATTTATGTCTTTGTATGGTGTAAACTGTTAGTTTAATTTTATGTTTTCAAATGGCTAACCAGATATCCTAGCATCATTTATTTAATATCCTATGTTTGCATTAGTGATCTGAAATGATGCTGTTACCATATACCACAAATCCTTACATCTGTTTTTATTCCGCTGGTCTGTATGCACCAGAAACACTATGTTAATTAGAAAGACTGTTTAGCTTGATTTAATATTTGTTGGAGCCAGTCCCCTCTGATAGCTTTTTTTCCAGCTTTATTGAGATGAAATTGATATACAATATTGTATCGGTTTAAAGTGCACAATGATGATTTGATACACATCTGTATTGAGAAATATTTACCACAATAAGGTTAATTAACACATTTCTAACCTCACATAATTACCATTTTGTTGTAATTTTTGTTATGGCAAGAACATGAAAGCTGTGCTCTCAAAGTGATTTTCAAGTATACAACACAGCATTGGTAAGCCTGGTCACCATGCTATGCATACAGTCATCATGCTGGGCATTAGATCCTCAGAGCTTATTCATCTTATAACTGAAAGTTTCTACCCTTTGACCAGCATATCCCTATTTTCCCTGCCCCTCAGTTCCTGGCAACCGTCATTCTACCCTCTGTAACTGTGAGTTCAATGTTTTTATATTCCACAAATCAGTGAGATCACACAGTATTTGTTTTTCTTTGTTTCACTTATTTCACTTAGCATAGTGCCCTCAGAGTCCATCTGTGTTCCCACAGATGGCAGAATTTTCTTCCTTTTTTATGGCTGAATAATACTTAGGTTGTTCCTGTGTTCTGGCTATTTTATATTTTATTTTATTTTATTTTTTTAAAGATTTCATCTATTTATTTGACAGAGAGAGATCACAAGTAGATAGAGAGGCAGGCAGAGAGAGAGAGAGGGAAGCAGGCTCCCTGCTGAGCAGAAAGCCTGATGTGGGACTCGATCCCAGGACCCCGAGATCATGACCTGAGCCGAAGGCAGCGGCTTAACCCACTGAGCCACCCAGGCGCCCCTGTTCTGGCTATTTTAAATAATGTGTCAGTGAACATAGGAGTGCAGATATGTCTCTGGGATAGTAATTTTATCTCTTTTGGATATATACCCAGGACTGGGATTGCTGGATCACATGACAATTTTGTTTTTAAAATTTTGAGTAACCTGGGGCGCCTGGGTGGCTCAGTGGATTAAGCCACTGCCTTCGGCTCAGGTCATGGTCTCAGGGTCCTGGGATCGAGCCCCGCATCGGGCTCTCTGCTCTGCAGGGAGCCTGCTTCCTCCTCTCTCTCTGCCTGCCTCTCTGCCTACTTGTGATCTCTCTCTCTGTCAAATAAATAAATGAAATCTTTAAAAAAAATTTTTTTTGAGTAACCTTCCTCCTGTTTTTTTTTTTTAATATTTTATTCATTTACTTGACAGACAGAGATCACAAGTAGACAGAGAGGCAGGCAGAGAGAGAGGAAGGGAAGCAGGCTCCATGCTGAGCAGAGAGCCCGATGCGGGGCTCGATTCCAGGACCTTGAGATCATGACCTGAGCTGAAGGCAGAGGCCTTAACCCACCGAGCCACCCAGGCGCCCCTCTTCCTGTTTTTTGTAGAGACTGCATTAATTTACATTCCCATCAACAGTGCACAAACATTCCCTCTTTTCCATAAACTTGCCAGCATTATTTCCTTTTTAATAATGGTCATCCTAACTTTAAGGTGTGAGGTGATCTATCTCATTGTGATTTTGATTTGAGTTTCCCTAGTAATTAGTGATTTTGAGTACTTTTTATGTACTTTTGGGCTTTTTGTATGTCTTCTTTAGGAAAATGTCTATTCAAGTCCTCTGCCTATTTTTTTAATCAGACTTTTTTTTTTTTTGCTATTAAGTTGTATGAAATCCTTACCTATTTTAAATATTAACTTCTTATCAGATGCATGATTTGCAAATGTTTTTCCCATTTTATAAGTTGACTTTTCATTTTGTTGATTTTTTTTTCTTTTGCTGTGCAGCTTTTTAATTGAATGTAGTTCCATGTATGGATTTTTGCTTTTGTTGTGTGTACTTTTGGTGTCATATCCAAGAAAAAAAAAAACCCCAAACCAAAATAAAACATTGCCAAGATCAATGCTGAGGAGCAAAGAGTTAACAGTTAATACAATATGTCAGGAGTTTGGTTCCAGCCTGGAAACTAAAATGGACTAAAAGATAGAAATCATCAGGTTTCTTTCCAAAGATACTTTTTTCCCCCCTATAGAATTAGGAGGAAAGAAAGAAGGGGAGAGAGAGGAAGAAAGAGAAGGAAAGAAAAATATTTAGTATTTGCAGTTATTCTATATTTAGAAACTATCCTCATAAAAATATTGCCCTCTCAGATGAGCTGAGCAGGTGACATGCGCTTCTGCCTTCTGAGATGCTCAACATCTGAAAATGATTCTAAATATTTTAATCAGCAGAAAAGAGACCAAAGGGAAAACACCCCAAATAAACAAACAAAAAATAAACAAGCAAACAAATACCATGTGCAATCACCAAAAAATTTTATGGATATGTCGCTTTGATTTCTAAGATGTCTGTATATCCCAAATGGCATTTTGCAATGGGATTGTTCTTCTCAATAAAGTAAATGGGCAAATATGCTCTTAAGCAAAACATTTGCTTTAAGAAATGTCAGTGTTTTGGGGCGCCTGGGTGGCTCAGTGGGTTAAAGCCTCTGCCTTCAGCTCAGGTCGTGATCCCAGAGTCCTGGGATCCAGCCGCAAGTCGTCGGGCTCTCTGCTCAGCAGGGAGCCTGCTTCCTCCCCCCTCTCTCTCTCTGCCTGCCTCTCTGCCTACTTGTGATCTCTGTCTGTCAAATAAGTAAATAAAATCTTTAAAAAAAAAAAAAAAGAAACGTTAGTGTTTTATTAATTAATCCTCCTCAGCTGAGGAATTTCTGAATCATGTGTTATAATTGCTCTGAAGACTATCATGATATTGGTACTAATAAATTCCAGGAGTGAATGACTTTTTTTTTTCTTTTTAAGATTTTATTTATTTATTTGACTGACAGAGATCACAAGTAGACAGAGAGGCAGGCAGAAAGAGAGGAGGAGGAAGCAGGCTCCCTGCTAAGCAGAGAGCCCCATCCAGGGCTCGATCCCTGGACCCTGAGATCATGACCTGAGCTGAAGGCAGAGGCTTTAACCCTCTGAGCCACCCAGGCACCCTGTGAATGACTTTTCTAACATGTGCCTTATAGATGATTTTGAAAGAAAAAGTTTGAGGACAGCCTTTGGGACTTGGCAGATTGCCAGTGAACAATAAGATATAGCTGAGATAAGATATTAATTTCTATGTCTTAGGAGTTTAGAATTTAAAGGAGATGGTCACTTCTAACTACCACAGGTAAGGAATCAAGTATTTCTCCCCTGCATTGTGTGTTAAGCTTCCCTTGTTACACAATCCATCTTTTCCATACGTGGCCTCTAATGACTGGGGAAGTAATAGAATTAGGACAGAAGGGATGTAGAAAATTCTCTAATGATGGTTTTTGGCCACTAGCTCCTTTTTGTTTTTTTTTTTTTTTTTTCTTTAAAGTTCATGGTGAAGGTAAAAAGGATGAGTCCATTTTTTAAGTAATCAATGCTGGAATGCCAGCATTGAAACCAGAGTTTACATCTCCATGAAGCAATCTAACACTTTTTGTAAATCATGAATTTCTCTGTTTTTGTTATGGTACATTATGTTCCAGACAGGAAATAGAGATATGAAGAGAATGTGTAGAAGTCTTTGTTTTCTTTGGTAAATGCGAAAAACAAGGACAGTTTTTAAAAACTAGAGTCTAGAAATCTAACTTAGGCTACTGATGCTATCATTTGAGTTGCACTGCCCTGTGGAGGGAATCATGGGCCAGAAGAGGCTGGGTGTTTGTGCCATAAGTTATCCGCAGTAACCTTATTATGGTAGTCATGCCATTACTTTCTATAAGACTTCAAATGAATCAATGAATTATTCCATGAACTATATATTGTTAGTTCTTCTATATGTAAATTTTACAAAGGGAGACTAAAGCTGTGTTTGTAGAGGGCTGAAAATGAATTGGCTTAAAGATCAACTTGTGGCCACTTTAAAAGGCTAATCCTGAGACTTTCATTAGTTGGTGTAATATTCCATGCATGAAGAAAATTGATTTACTGTAGATTGTGTCTTGGTGAATAATCTCTGTCCTGTTTTCCTTTGTGGTACCATTGAAAAAAAGAAAAGAGTGGACCTTTTAATGGAAATCAGGGCTGTTCCAACTTTAGTGGAAGGGTGAAAGGTAGAGCTTTATTTCCAAGCCAGGCATTTCAGCTCACAATGAGAGCAGACTTCCCTCTTTCTGTACACCATCTGCATGTGCAGCCTTGTGGCCTGGGTTGCCATTTACTGTCCACAGAGAATGACACTTTCCAGAAAGGATCAGAATTTGAGCCTGGAATTTTAACATTCACAAGCTGTCTGTGAGCACAGGTTGGGAGAAAATTGCCTGATGCTTATCAGCGTCCACTTTTTGCCACTTCTTCCAAAAGTGTTTGGGCCAATATTTGATATCAGATGCTGTTGGAAGACACTAACCTATAAAATATTAAGTGGCTTATTACAATGCACATTGATGTGCTTGTCATTCGTTCAAACCAAATATGAGATGGTTTGTTTTTCTTTTCCCCCAAAGGCTATTTTTTTTGCCAATTGTCTATTTGCTCACCCTGATAGAAAAGTATAATTCTTTGGAATAACATGCACCATTCTTGTCAAGTCATCAGGCAATTTTTTAGATGTAACCTCTGCTCTGAAATGGGAAGGTAGGGAAACTGGGTATTGGTAAGTTATTTTATAAGTGGTGAAGCTGAGGCACAGGATAGTTAATAAATGTCTCACCTGAATATCATTTGTTGGAATTAGAACTCAAGTCTACTGACTTCCATCTTGCCAGCAAGAGAAATTGAGAGCTACAGGATTTCATACTATACCAATTTCTGTCTAGATAAGGGTAAAAGCTTAATGTATTGACTTAGGGGATCTTACCTAAAAGCACAATATTTGTAAGGGAGATAAAGAATTCTGGTTTATCCTGGTGGGAGCTGATTGCAATTCATTGGTTCCTCGCCTGGGAATAATTAATAAGGAATAATTGTTGTGATTGTTTATCATTATTTCTTGATTCTCAGGTTGCTATGGTTTGAACAATTTCATGAAATAATCTGCCCATCTCTTTAGAATTCACAGAGGCTGTGGGACCTTGAGTCTGGTCCAAGTGGCTGTGTGTGCTCAGCATGTGACAAAAATGATGAATGGAGATGCAGGTTCAAGGAAACAGAGGTCTTATTGGAATGACATCTGCTTCTCTTCTAGGCCAAACATGTCATACCAGGGATCAGTGAATCATGGTGGAAGAAGAATTCGACAGGCTTAAAAACATAACTTTTTTTCCGGTCTATTTGATTTTGAGCAGAAAAATGAACAAAAACAAAATTAATTGATTTTTCTATTTCCTATACTTATTATATCGAAATTCATAAAGCCAAATTAAATTAACTGCAAAAGCAAACAATTTTTGGCTTTATAAGACTTTTAATTTAAGCCATGATTGCCCTTTTATATCTGTTAACTTATTAAGGTTCAACTTGGTGGAAACAACATTTTGCTTTTGCTTTGTATTTTCAGATTGTTTCTTTGCCAATGATTTCTAACTCTCCATTCATACTACTCTCCCCACCACGGTCTAAATAGACTCTCCAAGTTTCAAATTAAATTAAATTGTCAAAATGGTAGGATATCATCCTAGGTAGACTTCCAAATACTGCCTCACATCTAGAATAGAGAATCTCTTAGTTTTGTAAAGATCAACTGAATATTTATGTTCAACAGGTGGGCATTTAAAAGCAGTTTGTGGGACTTTGTGGGACGGACACCTGGGAGGCTCAGTCAATTGAGTGACCAACTCTTGGTTTCTACTTGGGTTGTGATCTGGGTGGGGGGTTTATGAGATCCAGCTCTGTATTGGGTTCCTGCTCTGCATGGAGTCTGCATGTCCCTCTCCTTCCCCCTCTGAACCCTTACCTCATGAGCATGCACAAGTGTACTCTCTCTCTAAATAAATAAATTCTTAAAAATAAACCTACTTTGTGGGAGCTATGGGTGCTTTACATTTTAAAATGACGTTGAGAGGCATTTTCAAACTCTTTAGTTATGGAATAGGCATTATGTCTTGACTTTTAACTTAATTTCTTGTGGCATTAAAGAAATGTTCTTTGTTGTGCAACCATTTTACAATGGATGGGAACTAAACCAAATGAAACCTATCTCTACTTCTCTGGTCTAAGTAGTTTCATTCTCTCAGGCAGTTCCAGAGCTTCTTCCTAAATGGGGAAAGGAAAGAATCTACAGATGCAGTCTGTGACCGGTATATGCTGGATCAGAACTGGTACATTAGTGGAGAAAAAACATTTGTCAAGTTATACAGCTAAGAATCATGGTATTTGTAATACCCCTGGCCTGGAGGCCCACATTCTTAACATAGCTGAGAAACCGAGGGGCTAGTCACACGCCATATTTTTTATTGGTGGGATGCTTTTATTGCCCTAATGTTTATGGACTTAAAAAAAAAAGCTTGAAAGGAGTCTCAAAAGGCAGGTAAGCCAATTTCATTGGTCCATTAGGTCTCATAGCTACTGGCACTCTCCTCTATTCTTGATACTTAGATTTCCTCAGCATTCTCTTTGGACTGATCCTTAGTGAGGATCTACATAAAGTACTCACATATCTATCCTTTGCTTCTCAGCCCTCTGGCAAAGACTAGGTACAGGCTGTTTCTCTCCCGTTTCCACACATGTGTGTTTCTTTGAAGACTAAGGTAGGCATTTCTGTCAGCTTTGTTGCCATTAATAAAAATAATTTTAAGAAATTCTAGAACTATAAAACATTTAGAGATGATACAGACCAATTCCAGTTTGCTTCCTTACTTAAGGTCAGACAGCCCATCAAATGCCTGAGCGAGGTTCCTGGAACAGTTCTTAATGATGTCATACTAAATATCTTCATCATGTCTTTGAGACCTGTTTTATTTAAATTGGTACATTTTAAAAAATTATGAAAATAAGTGCTGGCTCACAAAAATAATAGTGGTCCTAATGAATTGATGTCTAATGAGACTGTATACAGTCTGGACGATGCTGATGTGACATGAGAAACAAAGGTGTTCCAAGGAGGCATGGGGGATCTTTTACTTTTAGGTTTATTGACTTGAGCAGTGGAGAGAAAACCAGCTGAGTAATCAAAGACATATATCCTAATTCTTATTCTCTCAGTCTTGGTGAGATTTAGAACTTAGAACTGAAATACACCCGGAGTTAATTTACACTAGCCCCTCATCTTACTGGTAAGGAAAATGAGCAGAATGATGACGTTGACTAATTCAGGAATGCACAGCTGGTTACAGGAGGAAGAAGGAATAGGATCCTGGTCTCCTGACTTCAAATCCTTTAGTCTTTCTCCTCTAGTAGGCTGCTATCAAAGTCATTCAGTTTCTGCAGATCTTCATTTTCTCGTTTGTGAAATGATGATTGTGGTATTTTTTCAGCTATTAATAATAGGGTTTTTACAAAGAGTAACCTGTGATGAGAGAGAGAGGTGGATATGTTAATAATTTAATGGGGTAGGAATTTGGTGGGGTAGGAATTATGAGTGAAGCACTGCAAACTTAGCAGGTTGAAATAATCCTGATGGAAAGGACCACTCTATGCAATGATTTAAAAAGATACTTGCTGGCATGGAAATGGAGTTTTGGGACGAGGTTAAGAGAGAACAAATGATGCCCTGCTTTTCTTCAACTAAGTTTATAAATAGATTATTATCTTAGAGGCATTCTTATCCCTAAACTTACATAAAATAACCCTATCCCATGTAATAGCTTTTTGATGCTGACCTAGTAATGATTTTTCTTTGATTTTTTTTTTTTTCAAGCAGGAAAAAGTTAACTTAGTGAACATCTTGGATCGTCTCTGTGGTCTAATAATTCAATGCTTATCTAAGAATTTTAGTATTTTGCAGGTAAAATAGCTAATGAGGACATAAAATTTTTCATTTTTTACCTGAATTCTAGATGAAATGATGTGAAAGAAGGGTGATTAATGTCATCATGTAGAGACTTTACTGGCTTTTACAAATTAAAGCCAAATACCCTTCATGAAAATTCTTGGAGATGTGACACACTGATTTATATTCCATTAATTTAACTCTATTTAGGCAGAATCGTGGACTTTTGTACTAAAACACAAAATTAATTAAATTGCCCAGTAGTATAATTACAGTTTCATCAACAGAGAAAACAACTTTGAGTGCCAGAGTTTTGAAATGTTAAACTGCATTTTCAGTTTAATTTGGGTGCCCTGCCATCTTCTTCCCTCTAGAAATATTAATGCAATTGCACGCACTATTTTCTCCTGCTTGTGACTTCAGCTTTGATTCTAGTGTGTTAGACTTGTCCACGGTAGGTCCTCAAGCCTGGAAGAAACTATGAGGTTGGGGAGACAAAAGCATCGAAATGCAATGGAAAAGGTAAGGGAAATTTAAGGGGAGAAAAAAGTGAGGATGCTTAGGGGATATAAATTCCATTATGAAGTCTGTGTGTCTGTGAAGAGAATGACAGAAAGCAATATAGAGCTAGATAGGCAATAAATATCTGTTGCATGAATGAATTCATGAATGGATGATATAGGGCAGGAGTCCCTTTGAAAATGAAAGCAGCCATGAGGTATATAAAATATGGATGCTTAGCCAGACCGAGCTATGCTATAATGACACACAAAGTTTAATAAAATAAGTGGCTTTCCTTGGGATTATGGTTCAGTTTGTGACATTTCTTTTTTTTCATATTAGGTTCTCTGTTAGTTTTGTTCACATAAGTAAATAAAAAGCCTCCTTACATGTAAAAAGAACTTAATAAATATTTTATTTACAAATATAAGAATGACATAATATATGATTTTTTTTAACCAGGATAAGTTTTTGAAGTGGAACTTTTATTAATTTTACCTGACATCTGTCATTTATCAATTTTGTATCTCTGTTCTTTTTCATTTTTATTGTACCTAATGGCCCCAGACTTCCCAAAGAAAGATGTAAGTAAAGAGGGGATCTCTTTATATCTTTTCTTGTCTATCCTGTTGTTTTATACTAAATTCCATTAAGAACCAATTTTTAAAAAACTAAGTGGTGGTATACATACAAATTTGGGTGTTTGAACCTTGGATAGTAAAATTGATTCCTCTTTGCATGACACTTTCTTTCAGAAGTAGACCTGAAGCAGGTCTGTTTCATTAGTAGTAGACTGGAACCAATGGGAGGGTTACCAGTGGGAAGGCTGACTTTTAAACCTTGCTTTGCATTGGACATGCCAGGCACTGAGCTTCCCAGATGAGTAGTAGGTTGGGGGAAATAAGTCCACAAGGTTTTTGAAAAAAAAAAAAAAAAAAAAAAATTTTTTTTTAACTTCTTCCACTCAAGTTTTTTGTCCCCTGGCATAATGGGAAGCAGAAAGTAGAACAGCATGAGTCTTGGGCCAGACATCCTTGAGTCTGAATTTCAGCACTCCTAATTATAGGCTGTCTGTCTTTGGCAAAATTACTTAACAACAGCCAAGCCTCTGTTGCCACATCTGTAAACAGGGAGATCGGAGTAACCATCTCCCAGGACTTTGTGAAGAATAAAGTATCTGGCACCAATAGGGCTTCATTACATTTCTTCATCTTTTTCCTTTCCTTTTGGCTCTTTATGTCCAAAACTTTGCAATATTAGGTATTAAAGATGACGGGTTACACTCTTGACAGAGTATCGGACTTACTAAAAATGTGGTGACTATTGCCTATTGAGAATGTTGGGAAAACACAAGGATCTGAGTGAGGGCTGCTTGGGAGAATGCCAGTGTTGTGTTGCAGAGGAGGAGGGCATTTGGAGAGTGAACCTTGTCCCCCAGCATTTGTTGCCTGAATGTTCAATTTTCAGTTTTCCATTCTCCCTCCCACATTACCTGATTAGGAAGAGATGCTAGTTTGCACAAATCCCTTTCTCACTCTCCAGTTCTCTGCCTCTTGCAGTCTCTCCCTCTCACTTCATTTATAATACCAGTTGAGCAAAAAACTAACTTTAGCTACTACCAGGTTCTATGTAAGAGGAAAAGAAAAATAGAAAAGGTAGGTGAAAAAAATTAAGGTGCCTAAAAGACAAAGGAAGGCCTTGTAGAGTCTCTGAAGAATAGCATTCATTTGAAGTAGATAGTATTATCTAGGTCACCGAATTTCCTTCAGATCCAAATGACTTTATCGTGTGCTAACTTTGAGAATGCCACACAGGTGGGTGGCTCAGTGGATTAAGCATTTGCCTTTGGCTCAGGTTATGATCCCAGGGTTCTGGGATCAAGTCTTAGATCAGGCTTCCTGCTCAGCGGGAGTCTCCTCTCTCTCTCTCTCTCAGTCTGTCAAATAAATAAATAAAATCTTTTTTAAAGAATGTCTCTCTCTCTCTCTCTCTCTCTCTCACACACACACACACACACACATGCTTTCATGTGCAAATATACCAATATTGCAAATTCTTAGAAGTGGAATTATTAGGCCAAAAGACACAAAAATTAAAATTATGCTAGATATTTCCAAATTGTCCACCCAAAGTTTTGTCTCAAATTATATCTCCACTAACAATGTACAGGTGAGCTACTTCTCATATCTGCACTGAGTTTTCGATCACTAATGCTTTTGTAGGAGAAATATAGTAACATTTTTAGTATTTGCACATATTTAATTTTGACTGAGTTCGAGCACCTTTCACATGCTTAAAGCCATTTGTATGTGTTTTTCTGTGTACTGTTCATGTCAGGGTAGTCGCTTGAACTTTTGAAACTTCACTTCCCTCATTTGTAAACTGAGGGTTCTCAGGACTGAGAATGCAAGGGGGTTTTAAATAGCACCTGACAGAAAATAGGCAATTAATACATGTTGACTGTTATTGTTGTTTTATTATTTCTGCTACTCCTTTTTCCCCCTGTTCTTTGGATCTTTAGAATTCCAGATTTACGGGGCACCTGGGTGGCTCAGTGGGTTAAAGCCTCTGCCTTCGGCTCAGGTCATGGTCCCGGGGTCCTGGGATCGGGCCCCGCGTCAGGCTCTCTGCTCCGTGGGGAGCCTGCTTCCTCCTCTCTCTCTGCCTGCCTCTCTGCCTAGTTGTGATTTCTCTCTGTCAAATAAATTAAAAAAAAATTAAAAAAAAAAAAAAAAGAATTCCAGATTTACATTTCTCTCTTTCACTTTTACTTTAAACAGTATCTTCCCAGAACCTTTTCTTCTCCTCCTTTTTGGTGCCCTGTGTAATCAGATTTGATAATTCTCAGAGCTTTTCACTCCTCCCTCTTCCTCCTCTCCCATATCTAATTAGCTGCCAGATCTCATCAATTCCACCTCAATAAACAATCCTTCTTTCTTAGCCCTTCCTAGACGTCTTCTTTATATCCACTGATAGAGCCTTACCTACAGGCCTTAACTGTGAACTCCTGCCTCTTCAATCCATCCTCCTTACTGTTTTGGTAATTTTTCTTTCTAAAAACCAAATGAGTTATTATGCATCTTCTTTGTATTATTTGATAACTGCCTGATGCCCACAGGCTAAAGTCTTCTAAGACTTTACACTTCTAAGCACTTCACAATTTCAGTCTTTTAGCCCACTCCCTTAATCTTTCCCTGGCCAGAGTCTTCCTGATATTTAACTGTTCAAATCCCTCAGTTCCCTATTCCCTGAACATTCTCAAGCTGTTCTTCCACACCTATCACTTGCTTGTGGAAGCCTGACCCATTTCTTAGGAACAATTAAAATTCTAGTCCTTTAAGTGGCTTCTTTTGTGTTTGGGGCCAGAACTAATCTCTTAAAAAGAAAACAGCACTTTACCTAAGAGGCCTTTTGAAATGACATGACTTGTTTGAAAGTAAGAGTTAAGCTGATCTGGAATAGAATCCTTGTTCCATTAAGGTGACTTGGGAAAGTTACTGAGATTCAGTTTCCTCATTTATTAAGATCCAGGATAACAAAAATGAAATGATGATTGTCAAAGAGTTTAGTAGAGTGAGAGGCACAAAGTAGATAAGTAATGCATGCACTTTGCTTTTCTTATCCTTGAAGATTATCCTTGATAGCTCCCCTGGAAGTCTACTGAGAATTCATATAGTGAGTATACTGCTCACTGGCCTGGCACCATTTGTGGCCAAGGATTCATATGCACATGCTCTGGAGGGCCTTAAAGTTAGCCTACGTAGTTTAGACTTCAAATTTTTGATGTTTTTTGAGTAAGGGAGGAATGTAATCAAAGTGTACTTTGGAAAATTGATCTGGCAGTGTGATAACAGGCCAAATGGAAGAGAAAGAGATACAGAGACCAGTTAAGAAGTGGTGGATATAGGTACTAGAACTGGAGAGTTGGGGAAAGGGAAGAAGCTCTGAGTAGGAATGGTGGCACTTATAACAGAAAGGGCTAAAGGAAAAGATATAGCATAGGAAATCCTCCCAAAGTCAACCCTTTTCTATTACATGAGAAGGTCTTGGTTTGATGAAAAAGCATGAGTAAAACCCAATTAAAATATCCAGATTATAAAATGACATCCTTACAGAAACACTTGGTTTACCTTTAGAATTTCTGATATAGTCCCATTTCATTGTGATCTCCATAAAGAATTTAGAATAATGGAATTTCCTACTTACTCCTCTCCTCAGGTGACATTGGGGATTGTGCCTCCTGGAGTATTAAGTACCATGAAAGGTCTCTCACCCTTGAAAGGCTTCCTTTTAGGTCATGGTCTAGTTCAGCCTGGGTCGAGCTGGGAAGGCTTGTATGTAGGATGCCTGCAGTGCCCCTGACAAGTAGATAGATGAGCTCTCATTTCCCGTATTGTGCTATTAGATTCTAGAGCCAGTGTAGTGCAGGATACTGGGAAAGTATTGCAAAGCAGGGGGCATTGTCACAGTCCCTTTCCAGCTGTTGGCTGTTAGCAACAACATCCATTCTGCTGCTGACACCCGGCTCTCCCCAGAGGCACTTATGCTTAGGAATTATTTAAACCACTTAAAGACAGTAGAATATTTAAAAGTCAAAATGCCTGCTTTCTAATTATTCCCTAGACCTCACTTAGCAATAGCTGGCTTCATGTCACACAATGTGACTCTCATGGGGACTTCAGCAGCCCCCTGAGCAGAAGTGAATGTGTTGGCATGCTATTAACAAAACTAGAGACTGCTCTGCCCCAAGTCTTGAAGAGGAAGGCGAGAAGTCTGTCCTCCATCCCCATTCACTCCATTCTCTAATCCAGTGGACAGGGCAATTTCAATGGGCTGTTCTTAGGTATTTAGAGGGGATCTTGAAGCTCTTTCTTGGTTTGTTTTAATTCACCCAGGTCATTTCTTGTGAAATGATCTGTGAAAAATGGGAAGTAGTGAAAAGGGGATTTGGTACTGTTGGCCTCCCTTGACCCTCCCTGACTTTCGTTAACATCTTGAAAAGTGGTGACAAAATACAAAAGAATTAATGAGTTATAGGAAATCAGGACCAGGACCATCATATTGTCAGGAAGCTTGTTGAATGGGCTTTTGAATTTGCTTTGTTAAATCTTAAAAATGGCATTAAGCAGCTAATGGGGTTGATATATTAAATACAACCCTAGTCTGTACACAAATGGACACTAGCTAATCAGTGATTTGGTACATCAATTGATATGGGAAAGAGCTCTTTTTATTAGGTCAGCAGAACCAGTGATGTATGGAGGCACTAAAGCGAGGGAACAGATTAGGCTGCTCTTTGCAATTTTAATTATGAATTTTTATGAACAGAAAAATAAAATGTAGACATCTTTGACTGGGAGAATAAAGGTGTCTGCGATGTTTGCTGGAGTTCTGATCTATTCATGTTTCATTTTTCTTTAGTCTCATATCTAGATAAAGATTCGAAGGGACATTATAAATTTACATATTCTTAGTTTTTAATATATTATTAAGGAAGATGAGGTGTGAAAAATCCCTTCATTTGATTTCCTCTGATATTTCTCATATTACCCATTTAAAAAAGAGAAAAGGAAAAGAGTTTTAGACCCAGAAAAAATTTAAGAGATACTGAGTTCTAGTCTTTTGTTCTCTAGTCCTGAAAATTCACTTTTCTTTCTGTTTGTTTCTCCTGGCGACGTGCCTGGCAGGTGGTGTAAGGTAGTGATGAGCCCAGCACCTGGTGTCATTAGGGGTGATGCAGATAATGGGCTTTGCCACTTGCTAATACTGTAACCTGGGACCCTTTCCTTTATCTTTCTAGATTATACTAGTTTCTACATCTATAAAATTGAGACAGTAATCCCCCTAGGGCTGTTTTGAGGGTGGATAATATGAGAGAAATAATGAAACATTTAGCACCTTGCCTGATATTTATTATTGAGAGAACATTTTTTATTATTTGGGTTTGAGTCCCAAACACAATCTTCCTCTTGTAGTGTACCTGTTTCTATATGGAAGTCTGACTGCTCTGAGCCTTTTCTAGTATGGCCAAGTTTAACTCAAATCTGGTTTAAAAGGTCAATGTATTTTATAGGAATATGAAAGGTATTAATAGCTAAATACTGCCAAATGAGGAATCATAGAAGCATCAGGTGATGAGGCCTCTTCTAGAATTTCCCAAGGCCATATCATGCACATTTGCATATAGTTAGCATATGATTTACAGACGCTTCCTATCTGTTCTGAGTTACTTTCAACTTAGATTTTTATTATGGCTCCCCTCAGGACACTGATTTTCTGAGTGTCCCTCATCTTGCAGAGTTTCTTATGTCTTACACCCTTTATGTTGTTAATTTTCTAAAAGCATGAGCCTGAGACAGCAGATATATAAGTTAAATGAGGTATAGAGTACAGGGCTGGCATAAACCTTTGCCAAGTCATTTTAGCCTAGATATGAAAATGTTGTATTTTCAGTCTAGCATCTTTAGATCTTGCTGGAGCATCTTGGAACTTCACTGGTATCAGGTTGTAATTAGGACCAGTTGGTTAATAGGGTGATCAGTAACAAGATAACAACAATTTCCAGTTTAGAACTTTTTGATTTAAAGTGAATACTTGTGAATAGACATTTTCTTGGAAGAAAGGAGTTACTGGATTTTTTTTTTTTTGGCCTAGAAATTTATTACCAAGCACTGCTATTTATTTTGAGGCCAATTCCCAGGTTTTTGGGCATCTCACGCTATCAGGGTTATTGATCGCACTCTATGGGGATGCCTGTAATTTGTTAGCAGTTAATTAATAAAGTTTATTGAGCATTTAGTTGGGAAATAAATTGCACAAAATAAAAAAAAGAAACTGTGATCTGTGCATACTCTATTTAAATGAAGCGGAAAAAATAAGTAAGATAAGTGTTTTGGCCCATGTTTTAATAAGCTTTCCCCAAAATTTCTAAAACAGCTATATCAGATTATAAGAAAAATGATTAACACAAATCCTTCTAGAATGTAATGTATAGGATGCTGTATGAAGTCAAACGCAGAAGTTGGCTAGAGCATTAAAAATAAAAGACAAATATGTTAGCAAATGGCTAAGAATGATCTTAACTTCTACAGTTTCTTCTGAAATGGGTATGTAGATGAGTTTAGAAAAGTTGAAAAAGATTTAAAGCCAGTTCAAAAATTTAAAGCTATGTGCTATAATCTGCATTTATTTTCATGTATTTCATTCTATGAGATTTAGTCTGTGAATAGGAAATCTGCTGGTTTTTTTTTTTGTTTTTTTTTTTTTTTTTTTGGCTTTGAACTTGTGTTGTATAACCTAAGATATGTCCCATATACCACTACTCTGTTTTTCACCATTACTCACCATGGATCAGGGAACTAGGGCATAGAATGCTTCCCAGCACCTAATGTTGTGCACTTCGAACCTCTGTTGTGCACCCTGAAGCCTCTGAGATAACACTGGCCTTAAAAAGAAAGTTCAGGGGTGCCTGGGTGGCTCAGTGGGTTAAAGAAGCCTCTGCCTTCAGCTCAGGTCATGATCCCAGGGTCCTGGGATTGAACCCCACATCGGGCTCTCTGCTCAGCGGGGAGCCTGCTTCCTCCTCTCTCTCTGCCTGTCTCTCTGCCTACAAAATGATCTCTGTCTGTCAAATAAATAAATAAAAATCTTAAAAAAAAAAAAGAAAGTTCAGAGCTTTGGGTTAACTTTCTGTTGCTTGCTATTGATCTGTTGAAGATGCATCTTTATTTGTGACCTTTCCCCTAGTAGTTATAGCATCTTGATAATTTCAGTTCTTAGATTTGAGTTAAAATTCTAATTGTGTTGGGGTGCCTGGGTGGCTCAGTCGTTAAGCATCTGCCTTCAGCTTGGATCATGATCCCAGGGTCCTGGGATTGAGCCCCGCATCGGGCTCCCTGCTTGTCAGAAAGACTGTTTCTCTCTCTCACTCCCCTGCATGTGTTCCCTTTTTCACTGTGTCTCTCTGTCAAATAAATAAATAAAATCTTTAAAAAAAGATTCTAATTGTGTTAGTGTAAAAAATTACCTGAGACAAAATTCTGGAAAGGTGGTTTCATCTAGCAAGACTTCCTTCTATTTCTGGAAAAACACGTAAGGCAATTAATCAAGTTTTAAAGAATATTCCATTTTATCCGTGGTTTTAAGACTATTTGTCTTTCATGATATTGATATAATAATCTTGTTTTTAAATAAATGCTTATATTGAAGTGCTTATTTTTTAATTCATAAATTCAAAGTTTCCTAAAAGTAAATAATGTAAGTCACAAAGTGTCTTTAAGATAGAGAAAAAAGAAATACAAAAATGTAGAAAAATCACATCAGCTTCCTTACAGTTTCATATTATACAAAGAGAAAGGTGAACACATTAACAGCTTTTTTTTTTTTTTTAAAGCATTCCTATGGATTTTTGAGATTCTGCAGTGTTTGGAATTTTAAGACTCAGACTTCTCTAGACTTGCACAATGAATTTATCTAGACTTTGAAAATGACTTCTCTTATAGTGATCCATAGACTCTCCATAATAATAGTCATATGAACATAAATATAATCTTTATATGTCAGTACATTTTTTTCATTTTATTTTATTTCTTTTCAGGGTTCCAGAATTCATTTTTTATGCACCACACCCAGTGCTCCATGCAATACGTGCCCTCCATAATACCCACCACCAGGCTCACCTACCCCCACCCTCCTCCTCTCCAAAACCCTCAGTTTGTTTCTCAGAGTCCACAGTCTCTCTTGGTTTGTCTTCCCCTCCAATTTTTCCCAACTCACTTCTCTTCTCCATCTCCCAGTGTCCTCTGCGTTATTTCTTATGCCCACAAGTAAGTGAAACCATATGATAATTGGCTCTCTCTGCTTGACTTATTTCACTCAGCATAATCTCCTCCAGTCCTATCCATGTTGATACAAAAGTTGGGTATTCATCCTTTCTGATGGAGGCACAATACTCCATTGTATATATGGACCATATCTTCTTTATCCATTTGTCTATTGAAGGGCATCTTGGTTCTTTCCACGGTTGGGTGACTGCGGCCATTGCTGCTATGAACATTGGGGTACAGATGGCCCTTCTTTTCACTGCATCAGTATCTTTGGGGTAAATACCCAGTAGTGCAATTACAGGGTCATAGGGAAGCTCTATTTTAAATTTCTTAAGGAATCTCCACACTGTTTTCCAAAGTGGCTGCTCCAATTTGCATTCCCACCAACAGTGTAAGAGGGTTCCTCTTTCTCCACATCCTTTCCAACACATATTGTTTACTGTCTTGTTAATTTTGGCCATTCTAACTGGTGTAAGGTGGTCTCTCAATGTGGTTTTGATTTTAATCTCCCTGATAGCTAATGATGATGAACATTTTTTCATGTGTCTGTTAGCCATTTGTATGTCTTCTTTGCAGAAGTGTCTATTCATGTCTTGTGCCCATTTTTAAACGTGATTATCTGTTTTGTGTGTGTTGAGTTTGAGGAGTTCTTTATAGATCTTAGATATCAGCCCTTTGTCTGTAGTGTCATTTGCAAAAATCTTCTCCCATTCCATGGGTTGCCTCTTTGTTTTGTTGACTGTTCCCTTTGCTGTGCAGAAGCTTTTGATCTTGATGAAGTCCCAAAAGTTCATTTTCGCTCTTGTTTCCTTTGCCTTTGGAGACATGTCTTGAAAGAAGTTGCTGTGGCCGATGTCAAAGAGGTTATTGCCCATGTTCTCCTCTAGGATTTTGATAGATTCCTGCCTCATATTGAGGTCTTTTATCCATCTCAAGTTTATCTTTGTGTACGGTGTAAGAGAATGTTCAAGTTTCATTCTTCTACATATAGCTGCCCAATTTTCCCAGCACCATTTATCGAAAAGACTGTCTTTTTTCACTGTATATTTTTTCCTGCTTTGTCGAAGATTATTTGACCGTAGAGTTGAGGGTCCATATCTGGAGTCTCTATACTCTGTTCCATTGGTCTGTGTGTCTGTTTTTGTGCCAGTACCATGCTGTCTTGGTGGTCGCAGCTTTGTAGTAAAGCTTGAAATCAGGCAGCGTGATGCCCCCAGTTTTGTTACTCTTTTTCAATATTTCCTTAGCAATTCAGGGTCTCTTCTGGTTCTATACAAATTTTAGGATTGTTTGTTCTAGCTCTTTGAAAATGCCAATGGAATTTTGATTGGGATGGCATTGAAAGTATAGATGGTTCTAGACAGTATAGACATTTTAACAATGTTTATTCTTCTGATCCATGAGCATGGAATGACCTTCCATCTTTTTGTGTCTTCTTAAATTTCTTTCATGAGTGTTCTGTTGTTCCTTGAGTATGCATCCTTTATCTCTTTGGTGAGGTTTATTCCCAGGTATCTTATGGTTCTTGGTACTGTAATAAATGGAATCAATTCTCCAATTTCCCTTTCTGTATTTTCATTGTTAGTGTATAAGAAAGCAACTGATTTCTGTACATTGATTTTGTATCCTGCCACATTACTTATTTGCTATATGAATTTTAATAGTTTGAGGGTGGAGTCTTTTGGTTTTTTCCATGTAAAGTATCATGTCATCTATGAAGAGAGAGAGTTTGACTTCTTCATTGCCAATTTGAATACTTTTTATTTCTCTTGTTGTCTGTCAGTACATTTTTATTGAGTACTTTTCAGGTCCGAGACACAATGCTGGGTTGATTTAGCTCTAGCTTAACAGTTGTCCATTCTGTGAGAACAATCATAGGACATACTGATACAGAAGAACAAATATGTCTCTGTGCTCTCTATTTATTTTTCTGAGTCCTCTTTCTTCCATTAGTAATTCCCCTTGCTTTTTCGTGAAACTCCTGGTTTTTTTCTTTTTCAAAGTATGGTCTCAGGAAACAATCAGTCAGATAATTTAACATCTTACACCTTATCTTAAATAAGTTACATCTTGGGGTGCCTGGGTGGCTCAGTGGATTAAGCCGCTGCCTTCGGCTCAGGTCATGATCTCAGGATCCTGGGATCGAGTCCCACATCGGGCTCTCTGCTCAGCGGGACCCTGCCTCCCTTCCTCTCTCTGCCTGCCTCTCTTGTGATTTCTCTCTGTCAAATAAATAAATAAAATCTTTAAAAAAAAAAGTTACATCTTATCTTGATAAGTTAACTACGAATAAGTAGAATAAGCTTACTATGAAGGCACTCAGATTTTTACACTTCATTCTAATTGCAGATGAAATGTACACTATGTTGAGTGTAAAATACATACCATTACTATTACTGCTAACAGTAGAAGTTGATGATATGTATAGCATTTACTTTAGGTTAGGCATTATGGTGAGCACTTTGTATATATTATATCTGCTCTATGTAGCAGTCTTTGTGATGTGTCATTATTATTGCTCTAATTGTATGCAACGAAGCTGAACTTTGTGGTGTTGGGCTTGCTCAAGTCTTTGTGGCCTGTAATTGGAAGAACTGTGATTCCATCTGAGTTCTCATGTTTCTAAAGCCCAAGCCCCTCTCACTCTACTACATGGCTTCTGAATATATCTTAATATTGAAAATATTAGACAATGTGGATTGTGTGTCTTGCCTACATAGTTAAATTGTTTGTGTTATAGAAGTCCAACTCAGGTGGAGTCAAACTGATTGAAAGTACTTTTGGGTTGAGTTTAGTTTAAGAATCTAGAGTTGACTATGGTTTACCCTACCAGGCTTACAGAAAATACTCTATTTGCAGTTTATGCTGTGCTTGCATTGCCAGATGGATGATGTAGAGACCTACAGCGAGCACTAAGATGGTTAAAATGTAGATCCAATTGTTTCATGCATGTGTAAGTGATGGTAATACATATCATCTAAGAATGAGAGGGATTTAAGGAGTTGAAATTTTTGATATGTGGTTAAGAGTGATAGACAAACATTCCTAACAAATCCTGAATCTGGCAATAATTTTCCTCTAAAGGGAAACATTTTACTTTATTCAAGACGTGCTGTTTTTGAAATTCTCAGAGAAGGCACATTTTGTTTAAAGTTGAATCATTTTTGAAATTTAGACCATTTAGGGTCAACTTCAGCTTTATTGGGATAAATGCAGAGTAAGAATAGAGATAGATCTCAGGGAGGGAAATCTGGTGCCCGGCTGGGCCAGTGGGGAAGGGTTAGCTGTACTAGAGGTTAATGAGGGAGTGGGTACAAAATGAATACCCACCTTAAAGATCCTTTTTTAGGCATTTCACAACCTTGTTTTCACACAGATTTTTGTAATAGCTCTTAATCAAGTTCTTTCTGATGTCCTGTAGTAACCACAAATATTTTGTTAAAGGTGCTACTTTTGTATGATGTTTTCAAGGCTGATGATTGTGAGCTCTGCTCCTTCCCACCAGCTGTGCCTCTCGGATGATGAAAAATGACTTTTAAAATAAAAAACAAGAAGTGACAGGATGGGTTGGATATGGGAATGGGTCTTACCAAATTCTGTGGTACCGAAAGATAACTGAAAGTTAGGGCAAGTTCAGGAAAGGAAGTAACTACCTGCAACTTCTTGGAGTTCCTTTTTGGACAGTTAGGCAGTGGGCAGATAGAAAATGATGGTTTTTGGGTTTCCAGGGGATTTATATCTGAAATTAGAGCTACTTCAGCAGGTCTGGTATTATCCAAATTGTATTTGAAAAACTTATGTGGAACTTCCAAGCTTACCATCTCAGAATTAAAGAGAACAAGAAGTGGGACATGGTCATCTTTGAATTTCACTTCTTAAGATGGGTATCAGGTCAGTGAGGCAGCACGCTATAGTTAAGATTGCATTTAGGGAATTTATAAGTAGAATGAGCCCTCTCTCTGTGAGAAAGGATTATGAGGAGTAAAACTTTTGGGTCAGGCATATCATTAACGTAAAAGATATATTCTCATAAAGCTGGTCAGATGGAAGGACAGAGGGTTGAGAAGGATGACTATTAAAATTTGGCTACTCAGGGTAGGAGTTGCTGAGTCAGGGATTGCTTTGAAAATAGATTGTAAATACAATAGGAATGACTTCTTTTAGGAACTCTTTTTGTTGCTTACTGCAGAACAGATTTTGACTTAGCATGGAACATTAGTAGGATGGATTTGTCCATGGCCTTCAACTAACTGGAGAAACCACTTTTTAACTTTTTAAATTCTCGAGCTATCTATATTCTTTTGTTCCCTAAAGAATAGATCAAGATATTTTTTTAAAAGATTTTATTTATTTATTTGACAGACAGAGATCACAAGTAGGCAGAGAGGCAGGCAGAGAGAAAGAGGGGGAAACAGGCTCCCCACTGAGCAGAGAGCCTGATGTGGGGCTTGATCCTAGGACCCTGGGGTCATGACCTGAGCCGAAGGCAGAGGCTTTAACCCACTGAGCCACCCAGGCACCCCTAGATCAAGACCTTTACAGAGGTTTCCTCTTCTCATGAAAACAAGTGCCCTATTACTCTTTCATATTTTTCATTATTAACACATTTGACAGGTGTTAGAGACTAGCATTTGTATCTTTTAAAATTTTTTATTTATTATTAGTTTTGGGGGGAGAGGGGCAGAGGGAGAGAGAGAACGAGAATTTTGAGCAGGCTCCAGGCCCAGTGAGGAGCCTGACGTGGGGCTTGATCTCACAACTCTGAGATCATGACCTGGGCTGAAATCAAAGAGTTGGACACTTAACTGACTGAGCTACCCAGGCACCTCAGACTAGAATTTTTAATTCCTCTTATTCAAAATTCCAGATCACAAAATGGTACGTAGTATATAATCTCATGATAAATGGTGCTTACCATAATGTTAACACTGACATTTTTTCCTGAGAGAGGGGTTATGGGTAATTTTTATTCATTTATTTTTTTCCTGCTGACTTACAGTGTGGCCATAAAAACTGAAAATGTAAATAGTAGTATTTTACCATGTTTGCAATGTCATAACAGTAAGGCATTTATTATGTATTCCAAAGTCGGCGTAATTATTTTTTATTTCTATTTCTGGTCATTTCTTTTTATTTCTATGGGCAATATGTCCTCTTTGTACTGAGAAGAAAGAAAAATAAGTTACTTACATATTTGTAGTCACATTGGAATTGCACTAATTTGTAATAATTGCACTTTGACTAGTATAAAAACTCAGTTTCTGTTTGACATTGTTCAAGTCATTTAAGCACTTGGGGACTGTTTCCTTGTCTGTTTATAATAAGGGACTGCATTAAATGATCTCTAAGGTCCTTCTAAAATTATGTAATTTTGTGAGTGAACGTTTTTCAAAGTACTTTCATATTCATGATTTTGTTTGATTCCCTGACTGCCCAGTGAGGGAGATAAGATCAATGCTATTTTACAAAGGAAGGCTGAATCACAGAAGGGCTGGGCACTTTGTCCAAAGTCACCCTGAATCAGTATCAGAGCCTGTGTGAAGGCTGTGGCTGTCCTTACCTGGGTCCATGTTTCTGTTACTGGGCTACCTGCCTCATTGCCTCCAGTTCTTTCACACACTCAGGCTTCTGGAAATGCTGTAGATGCCATCCTCCTGGGTGAGCACAACTGCCTGGTAGGAAAGAGACTCTGACTGGGACACCACATTTCAAGAGTGCCCCCGTGGCAGGGGAGGAGATAGAAGAAATCACCAGGCCAAGGCAGAGCAGTCGCTGATTGCAAATCATCCCTCTCAGCCTAATAATGAGTGAACTAGGTTACGGATGAAACCTGCTCATTAGCCACAGTAGACTCCCATTTGCCTAATGGAGGCATAAAGTGTGCACACAAGGATCTGGACTAAAAGACAGAAACTCGCTTTTGTTAGTTCCAGCTTTCCAACAGGCTGATAGGAGTTTAGAAAAGCCGTTACTGCTCAGATGCTGCAGTTTCCCTGTATTTCAACAACAGAGTCAATCTCACTGAGATATCACCTTATTGAACTTACATAAAAGGGTAGATTATTATTAGTACTATGTGCTGCCCTCCAATTCCAGAAGCGGAGAATGATCTGGGGACAAGAGCCACTGTTCTGGGGTGCCTGGGTGGCTCAGTGGGTTAAGCCTCTGCCTTTGGCTCAGGTCATGATCTCAGGATCCTAGGATGGAGCCCTGCATCCGGCTCTCTGCTCAGCAGGGAGCCTGCTTCCCCCTTTCTCTCTGCCTGTCTCTCTGCCTCCTTGTGCTCTCTGTCAAGTAAATAAATAAATAAATAAATAAATAAATAAAATCTTAAAAAAAAAAAGCCCCTCTTCCACTTATCATGTTTAGACATGGCATAACGGATGCTCCTTTCCATTCTTACGATAACTATACCTGGAGATTTCAGGGAATAAACTTTTGAATTAACTCTTCCATGTGAGAAAATGGTCATTGTCATGGGCTTAGAACTGTAAATGTTTTAGCTGTGTAGCTGTTCCCAACCAAGGCTTGAAAAATCATTGACTGAAGCAGGCTGTATCATCTAAGTTAGTTGTTCCAATGCCTTACACCCAGGCTATGTTATCCATCATAAATGTACAAGAAAGCCTTTTTCCCACTGCTATTGATTTTTGCATGGTGAGTATTTGTCTGCACTCTTGACAGGATGACAGTTGGCTAACATTGCTAAGCTTGAATGTCCTTTTATACCTCCTGTAGTCTAAAACTGGCATGGGGGTGGGAAGATTCAGATTAAAACCCACTTAACTAATTACTCTCTTATTGGCTTTTCCCCCATATCACTTATTACTGTACTGTACTGTAAGTTCCAACATCTTATGTCTCTCCACCAAACTTTATCCTGTTTTTTTTGGTGTTCCTTCTTATGCTTTCTGTTTCTTATGTTTTCTGTATAGATAAGGTTATATTATCATTATATTATATTATCATTTACTAGATTCTAAAGTCATTCTGAGGCAGTAGACAGTGTCTTGAGGTAGATATTAAAGCATCACACTTTTCTAGGAGAGAAGGCAAGTTGCCAAACCCCCGCAATGATAGACCTTCTATTTAGTTAACTTTTTCGTCCAATTTGACTAGTCTAGATGAATCTACCCCAAAAGAACAGACATTTTCAGTTTGGGCAGGATGTCATTTCCCGTTTATAGGCTACTCAGATTTCATTTTCCACTTGAACTGCTGTAGGTATGCTGAGCTCCCTTCAAACTACCCAGGGGCTTGATGAGTAGCTGGACTTGCCAGTGAGTGGACAGCTCATTAGCCAATCTGTGAGGGCCTGCTGTGACTATTTTGAATCAAGAAGCTGGCTTTCTAATGGTGGATGGCCAATTAACAGCAAAATGTACCCTCATGAATTTTAACTGTTGCCTTGTCAGGGGTTGAGTTTGATGTTCTTTTTCATGGTGTTTACTTGTCTTATGATAATTGGGAACATGGGAGGACTTAGTTGGAATTAAGAATCAGGTGAGCGAAGACGGTTTTAGGGGTTGTGAGGATTGTTATGAATGCTTTGCATTATTTTTTTCTTCCTCTTCAATTGGTACAAGTTTCATCGCAAGTTTCCATTAGATGCGTGTTTAGAGAGAGGATACAGAAAAAGAAGTAGCATGGCTTTCTCATTTTTATTAATTATTATTATTATATGTATTGCGCAAAATTGGAAAACAGAAAAGCCTAGGAAAGAAGAAAAGCCCGTGGCACCAGGGTCCTGGGATCGAGCTGAGCAGAGAGCCCGACGTGGGGCTCGATCCCAGGACCCTGAGATCATGACCTGAGCCGAAGGCAGAGGCTTAACCCACTGAGCCACCCAGGCGCCCCCATTATTTCGTTTTAATGGGAGTCTTTCTGCTCTATAACCAGACTATAAAGTTATACCACTTAGTTTTGGTCTAGAAGTAATTGATCATTTGGAAAGATTTGGGGTTAGGTATATGAGGGCAAATTTACACATGATTTATAATTATACAATAATTAAAGAAATCCATGATTGGAGAGCCTCTTAAAGAAATAGCAATAGCCATATTAAAAAACCAACTACACCAAAAAATAGCCTCTGTGAATTACATGAAGCTGGCTGCTTTCCTTCTCTGCTGCCCAGGGGATGGTAATCAGGACTGAATATAAGAGAAATTTTAGTGTTCAAATTGTTTCTTCTTTGGCGGGAAGCTCTTCTTTCCACTTTCAGGATCTTAATGCTAGTGTTTTCCAATGTATTTATCTTTTAACTTCTCCACCCCTTCTTTCCTTTCCTCTTTTCCCCCATTAAAGAAGGAAGACAAGGGGTGCCTGGGTGGCTCAGTGCCGCTGCCTTCGGCTCAGGTCATGATTTCAGGGTCCTGGGATCGAGTCCTGCATCGGGCTCTCTGCTCAGCAGGGAGCCTGCTTCCCTCTCCCTCTCTCTCTGCCTGCCTCTCTATCTACTTGTAATCTCTCTCTGTCGAATAGATAAATAAAATCTTTTTTAGAAAAAAAGAAGGAAGACAAGATATCACATACATAATTGTGGATTAGGGAATGTTACACAATTTGATTGAAGTGAGACTTACTCATAGTAAAATGTTATCTTAAACAGGTTTCTAGATTCTATGATCCTTATTTCAAATTGTTTCTCTTCCAGTTAATAGCCATGTCCCCCACCCCTGCCCAACCTTTCCAATTATCGCTCACCTTGTATTTTTATTTGCTTGTTTTTTAGGTCAATGGGAATGGGGGTGAGTCTGAAATGATACTAACATTATACTGTTGATCTTGAAAGTAACTTAAGTTTTTCTGTGGTAGATTTCTTAATTCTCTGTTTTAAAGATTGTGTATTCCTTTCTCCCATTATGTATGTGAGACATACATGAATGAAAGACATTCATGATGTTGGCACCTGCTCTTAGTGGTGTCAGTGAGTGTGAGAAAGCCCTGGTTGCTTTTCTGTCAGCTGATCACCCTCTTCCCTGAAGCACTAGGCCTGATTTTAAAATTGTTTTGAGTTTTATTTAAATTCTAGTTAACATACAGTGTAAAATTAGTTTCAGGTATAGAATTGTGATTTATCACTTACATAGAACAACTAATGCTCACCACAAGTGCCCTCCTTAATACTCATCACCCATTTAACCTGTCCCGCGGCCCACCTCCCCTCTTGTAACCCTGTTTGTTCTCTATAGTTGAGAGTCTGTTTTCTGGTTTGCTTCTTTCTTTTTCTGCCCCTGTATTCATATGTTTTGTTTCTTAAATTCCACATATGAGTGAAATCATATGGTATTTGTCTTTCTCTGACTGACTTATTTCACTTATCATAATATACTCTAGGTCCATTCATGTTGTTGCAAATGGCAAGATTTCATTCTTTTTTATGGATAAGTAATATTCCATTGTATATAAATACCATATCTTCTTTATCTATTCACCAGTCGTCTGTTTCCATAACTTGGTGATTATAGATAATGCTGCTGTAAACACCAGGGTTCATGTATCCCTTTGAGTTAAAAAAATTGCTATCCTCTCAGGTCTAGGTTTGTGTCTTCATGTCCCTGGCACAGATATGCTGGTGGTTCATTCTCTATAGAACTCTCTTACCCTAATTCATTTCTTTCTTTCTTTTTTTTTTTTTTTTAAGATTTTATTTATTTATTTGACAGAGATCACAAGTAGGCAGAGAGGTAGGCAGAGAGAAAGAGGGGGAAACAGGCTCCCCGCTGAGCAGAAAGCCTGATGGGCTCGATCCCAGGACCCTGAGATCATGACCTGAGCCAAAGGCAGAGGCTTTAACCTGCTGAGCCACCCAGGTGCCCCCCTAATTCATTTCTTATGTGAGATCAGACTAAATTCATTTTCTTCTCTTTCTAACAGTCTTCAAATGCTCACTCGTTTTCTTTTCCTTCAAGACTCCCTAATATTTGATATTATTCTTGATACTAGTAGTGATATTAACAATTTTAGTGTTATTTTAGTTACTTTTAAGTGACACTTTTATACTGAAGTTCCTATGATCTGACACCTTTAAATGCAACTCTGTGTATTCTTTTTTTATAATCTTAGCTATGAAGTGCGTCAACAAAAGGCATGCTTTTTGTTAATATTAAGATGCTTTCCCTTAATAAAGATAATCTGTCATTACATTTCAAATCTAACAACAGTGTAGAACTGTTTCTAGAGCTGATTGCTGGAGCAGGTTACAAATGTCTTCCCTCCTTATGGTCACCCCAGATTTACTTCAAATTGGCTGGGAATTTTAGCTAAGGGAGGATATCTAAGTTCAGATATGGTCACATTTTTAGGAAACTTGGAGTTTGTCTATATGTCAAATAATACCTCAAAATACCTTGATTGTGCCTGTGTAGTTGGGAGAGTGAGCAGATGAGGAATTAATTCCTCCTTTTCTTCTTCTTGGTTCTAAAGTGGAGACGATAGTCTGAGATACAACTCTTAGGAGGCACTCCCCTGGTAGATGACCTGGGACTGCTGAACTCCCACAGTTCTCATAAGCAATGAAAAAAGAGAACATTCTGGTCTGCTCAAAGATTGGTGTATTTCTCTACCTTGTGTTTACTTATCTTTTTTTTTCCCTTTAATAATTATGTTGCTGGGGTACAAGTGACTGATGGTTATAGGTTCTCACTTCAGCTGAATGAATATATATTTCCTTGAGTTGAGAATGACTGGGGAAACAGCAGTAATTCTCTTTCATTCTGACCTTTTTGCATAGATGCACATATTAATGTTCTTTAGGACAGAGTGAGCTATATAATTAAAAAAAAGGGATATGCAAATGCACCTAATTTTATTACATTTTTAATGGGCCTCTTAACATGATTCTACATTTAATGGTATATTAGTGCTTCAGTTAGACCAATGGATTTTTTTTTAAGTTTAAACTCTATAGCATGATGGCTTAACTTACATATATTGTGAAATGATTAACATAATAGGTTTAGTTAACATCCCTCATCTCATATAGATACAATAAAAAGAAAAAAAAATTTACTCCTTGTGATGATAACTGTTACTCTTAACATCTTTCCTATATATCATATAGCAGTGTTAGCTATTGTCCTTATGTTGTACATGACATTCCTAGTATTTATTTATCTCATAACTGAATGTTTGTACCTTTTGATCACCTTCTAATTTCCCCTCCTCCAAACCCCCACCTCTGGTAACCACAAATCTGATCTCTTTTTCTGGGTTTGGTAGTGGTTTTTTGTTGTTGTTGTTTTGTTCTGTGTTGATTCTACATTCCAGTGAGATCATACAGTATTCGTCCTTCTCTGACTTACTTCATTTATCACAATGCCTTCAAGGTCCATCTGTGTTGTTGCAAATGGTAAGATTTCCTTTTCTGTTGTTGTTGTAGTTGTTTGTTTTTTAAGATGTATTTATTTGAGAGAGAGAGAATGTTGGGAGTGAGAAGGGGTAGGGAGGGACAGAGGCAGAGGGAAAGAGAGAATCTCCAGGAGACTCCTTGTTGAGCAAGAAACCCCATGTGGGGCTCAATCCCAGGCTGCTGAGAACATGACTTGAGTCAAAATCAAGAGTCTGAAGCTTAACTGACTGAGCTACCCGGGGCCCCTTCCTTTTTTATGACTGAATAATATTCTATCATATCTATATATACATCCCATCCTTCTTTATTCATTCACTGATGGACACTTAGGTTGTTTCCATGTTTTGGGTATTGTAAATAATACTGCTATGAATGTAGGGGTGCAGATATATTTTTTTGACTTACTGTTTTTGTCTCCTTTGTATGTATTCCCAGAAATGGAATTACTAGATTATATGGTAATTCTTTTTTTTTAAAGATTTTATTTATTTATTTGACAGAGAGAGATTACAGGTAGGCAGAGAGGCAGGCAGAGAGAGAGAGAGAGAGGGAAGCAGGCTCCCTACTGAGCAGAAAGCCCAATGCGTGACTCGATCCCAGGACCCTGAGATCATAACCTGAGCCGAAGGCAGCAGCTTAACCCACTGAGCCACCCAGGCACCCTATTATATGGTAATTCTGTTTTTAATTTTTGATTTTAATTTGAATTTAATTTTTTGCATAGTGACTATATGAATTTATAATTCTGCCAGCAGTGCACAAGGGTTCCCTTTTCTCCATATCCACCCCAGTACTTGTTATTTCTTGTCTTTTTGGTGATGGCCATTCTATCAGCATGATTGATGTCTCATCGTGGTTTTAATTTACATTTCCTTGGTGATGAGTAATGTTGACATCTTTTCATGTACCTGTTGGCCATTCATGTATCTTCTTTGGAAACATGTCTATTCCATTTCTTCATCCATTTCCTAATGGTGTTATTGGTTTTTCTTTGTTTTTGGATTTGTTTTTTTTTTTTTTTTTTTGTATTGAGTTTTATGAATTCTGTATATATTCTGAATGTTAACCCATTATCAGATAATATAGACCAATGATTCTTCATAGAAATCACCTTTTGCTGCCAGAGTGTTGGTGGGGGTTTGGCTGTGTCAGAATCACGTGGAGAACTGTTTGATGTGCTGCCTTAAGGAAACATGTTTACTGAACTGAAAAATCATCACTGCCTAGTTAACCTATTGTCTGTTGTCCCATCCTGTATGTATGTTATGGGAGAAGAAGGTTGAGGATCACAGAAGTAGATTTTCTTCAAAGATTTCATTATGATTACCTATTTGATTTTCTGACTCCCCTATTAGGTTGCAAATTTGTAATGGCTTAGACTATGTCTGTTTTATTAATCAGTAATTATCTTATTAATAAATTGACCTATGCACAAATATAGTAGTTAACAAACTAGACTTATTCATTTGTTGAATGAATAAATGAATGAATGAATTTGTTGAATGAATAAATGAATGAATGAATAAATGAATGAATTGGGGAGACATTGCAGATGGAGATTTCTCTGAGGTTTCAGTTGGATTATTTAGTTTGGCATAGCTTGCATGGGCACTTGCAGAAATTTACCATTCTCCCACCCCCTCCAAAAAAGCCACCAGAAAAATATAGTTAAAAGGAATAAAAATTTTAATGTATTATTTAAAAATAAGCTAGAAATTAAGAAAATGGCTCAATACATGGGTCAATCAAAGCAAAGTAGGAAATACTTAAAAATGAGAGAATGTAACATAGGAAAGAATTAGAGACAAAATAAGAATCTGTTCAGAAATAAAGCTTAATTAGAATTAAAAACAGATCCTTCCTTAAAAGAAATATAAGGTGAGGGTGCCTGGGTGGCTCAGTGGTTTAAGCCTCTGCCTTCGGCTCAGGTCATGATCTCAGGGTCCTGGGATAGAGTCACGCATTGGGCTCTCTACTTGGCAGGGAGCCTGCTTCCTCCTCTCTCTCTCTCTGCCTGCCTCTCTGCCTACTTGTGATTTCTCTCTGTCAAATAAATAAAATCTTAAAAAAAAAAGAAATATAAGATGAAAAAGAGGAAAATTTGAATGGTCAAAAGGAAATGAAGGAAAGAAGTAAAGAAGTTTTGAGAGAAAGAAGATCCAACATAAATCTCATAGGAATTCCTGAAGAAGTGATACCAAAAGAACAGTCCAGAACAAATTGTAAAAACTACAATTCAAGAAAGTTTTCCTGAAATTCAAAAAAAGATTTGAAACTACATCCTGGAAGATGTATCTGAGACTATCAGTCTAGAACAAAGAATGCAAAGATGTATTCCAGTAAAATTTGGTGACTAAAATTGTTTGAACATCTGACAAAACAAAAGTGACTTACAAGGGAAATAAAATTAGATTATCATCACACTTTTTTTTGGACAGTAATGTTTTATACGAAGAAAATGGAGTAACATAGCTACGAATTTCAAAGAAAGGAAAATGTGGCCTGAAGATTTTTATAGGTAGAAAAACTGGCTTTCAAGTATAAAGGGCACAGACTGATTAACATACAATGACCCAAAGAGTACTGTTCCCTTCTGATTTTTCTGAGGCATGTTCTAGAGATTGAACTTCAGGCGATGAAAATAACTAGAGAGACATTGCATAAGGACTGGTGATGAGTATTAAAGGTATAGTTCCTTATAAAACTATGAGCGCTGGAAGGGAACAATTATTTATAAAATACCAGTATAAAATGTATAAAAAGGGGGCGCCTGGGTGGCTCAGTGGTTAAAGCCGCTGCCTTCGGCTCAGGTCATGATCTCAGGGTCCTGGGATCGAGTCCCGCATCGGGCTCTCTGCTCAGCAGCAAGCCTGCTTCCCTCTCTCTCTGCCTGCCTCTCTGCCTACTTGTGATCTCTCTCTGTCAAATAAGTAAATAAAAAATCTTTAAAAAAAAATAAAAAAATAAAATGTATAAAAGGTTAACAATAAGCATGGGAACACAAATACAGAAAACATATGCAAATAAACATTTGAAAACTGTTCTCATTAATTATATTGGTGGTGATAGTACTGTTATTCTGAGACACACTTCTAATAAGGGAAGAAGTGCATGAGTAATTATGTAATATTCTTTCACCCCATATGTCTTTGAGAATTACAATTTTTGGTATGGAAGAAAGAAATATAAGTGTAGTATTGAAGGAGTTGAATAAAAAGCCCTATATTCTTGAATTGCAGATATAAATATGAACTTATGAAACAGTGCATATGTATAAATATATGTGTATCCAAATGTGTATCCATTTCATATCTCTGCCTATTAGAGAGGCCCAGAAACAAAGAGCAACCCAGGGGCAAATGCACATCTAACATCCAGATTGTGGTGGCTTTGAAACAACATTTAAATAAAATTAAAAGAAATTGGGACTTGGAGAATTGGCTAATGGTAGGTCTGGGGCAAGAAATGTGAAAAGATTAACTTGGAATATCTTGTCGTACCATATCAGAAACTGCTGGGGTCATGTCAAAAGAACTCAGGAACCGACTTTAAGAGCTTCCCATTGGGACAATTTAAGCTTCAAAGGAGATAATATTTGTAGTTGAGTGAACCCCTATCAGTAAGGCTTAAAAATCACAAGTATATAATTGTGCTTAAAAAGCCTAGCCACCTTCAGAAGATCTTGGAGAACCAATTGATTTTCTTGAAAACAGACAAGCAGAGGGAAGGAATCAAACATTTTCCTGCCTTTCCAGTATGAAACACTGGGAAACCAAATAGTAGATGTGCCTTTATTTATAAACTATTTTAACTACTAAATGGAAAATAATGGATAAAATTTCATTATCACCATTTTGCAAACCTTAAGTGGACTACTAGGTTTAGGTATTAAGGTTCAACAGCTGCCAACAGAAAAAGAGATAATCAGACATTCAGTGCTTTTTTAAAAAATATTTTATTTATTTATTAGACAGAGAGAGAGGTCACAAGTAGGCAGAGAGGCAGGCAGAGAGAGAGGGAGAAACAGGCTCCCCACTGAGCACAGAGCCCGATGCAGGGCTCAATCCCAGGACCCTGAGATCATGACCTGAGCCCAAGGCAGAGACCTAAACCACTGAGCCACCCAGGCGCCCCCATTCAGTGCTTTTTGATAAAAGACCACACTAATTAGAATCTTTGCAAAGAATTGGAACCCAAACCTAATCTTGGTTCTGGATCCAGCTGCCAATTTTCAGGAAATAAATAGGGCAGAGGAACATGTTGAATTGTACCATGTCCATTAGCAATATCTGGATTGTGAGAAACTGCATGTCAAATGCCTAGATCCTTGAATAAGTAAATTGAAAAGCAAATAAAAATACAGTTAGGAAACCTGTGCATTAAAAGAGAGTTTACACATATATCAGATTTAATAAAATGGGAAGACTAAAATATGAGGTCTAGGAATGTGCACTTAAGTAATAAAGTCATAAAAAAGTGATGATGGGGCGCCTGGGTGGCTCAGTGGATTAAGCCGCCGCCTTCGGCTCAGGTCATGATCTCAGGGTCCTGGGATCGAGCCCCGCATCGGGCTCTCTGTTCCGCAGGGAGCCTGCTTCCTCCTCTCTCTCTGCCTGCCTCTCTGCCTACTTGTGATCTCTCTCTGTCAAATAAATAAATAAAAAAAAAAATCTTTAAAAAAAAAAAAGTGATGACATAGAAATTAGGATAGTGGTAACTTGGGAGGAGGACAGTTTGAGATATGGATGGTGCTCATGGATGGTGTGTTTTAGGAGGCTGGCAAAGGCCTATATTTTGATTTAAGTGGTAATTGCAGGATGTCTGTGTTGTAATAACTCATTAAACTATGTGTGTTTTTGTGGTTTTCCATATTTTGTTTTATGATTAAAAAGTTTTTATTATTTTTTGAAAAAGATTTTATTTATTTGACACAGAGATACATCGAGAGAGAGTGAGGGCAAGTGCACAAGCAGGGGGAGTGGCAGGCAGAGGGAGAGGGAGAAGCAGGTTCCCCGCTAAGCAGGGAACCCCATGTGGGACTCGATACCTGTAACCTAGAATCGTGACTTGAGCCGAGGGCTGATGCTTAACTGACTGAGTCACCCAGATGCCACAATTAAAAAGTTTTTTTTTTTTGTAAGAAAGGAAAACAAGATCGGGTGGGATTTTTATTTTCTCTCCTAAGTAAATTCTGTGATTCTTCCTTTGCTCCTCTATGTGGTCTGAGATCTTATTAATGGGTAAAGTCCAGAGACTCTTAAAGTAGAGGACAAATCCATCTTTACATGAGAGTATACCCTATGCTTTAGAGAGTTGACATGGTTCAAAACAGACAGTAATTTCCTTTAGGAATCCAGCATTTTTCTGCATTTTATTTGTCCCCAGGGAAAACACCAATTTATATGCTTGTTGTTATCAGTGAGAATTTCTAACACTGGGGTGTCAGGGAACTGGGCAGTAAATCTCAGTGGACCAAACCACTGCTGTAAGTGGCTTGCTCATGCCTTAGTACTCCCTGAATAGCCACGAACAATGACTGCAAGCTATACTTCCCAAAAGCTAAAGTTGATCTTTGTTTAATCTATCCATCCATTGTGTGAAGGTGGCCACCTGGGAATTGCAAGAAGAATAATGAGTCACCAAGACTTACACATTGTGGAAAGCAAACTCTCTCTCCCCCACAAGCAGTACTAGAAATTAAATCTTGTTTTCCTTAGTGATTCACTAAGTGTTTGCAATCATGGTCCACACATTTAGTCATTGTCAAGATGGATGTTTCTAAAGGAATTATCTTTTCGTTTTATGGTGAGATTCTTTTTATCTTCCAGACACTTCAATTACCGATAGAAACAAGACATGAAAGACTCAAGTAGTGAGGTTTCATTTTACAGTGGTGTTCAGGGATGAGGGTCCCACACGTATTGGGTTGTCGCCAATGTCTGAGGAGCCATGGCAGCCTCTTTTGTGACATTGATGAAGATTTCTGAAACTCCATTCCGGGTCTACCTTTTCAGTCAAAATATCTAAAGAAATAAAAGAAATACCCTGGGATGATTATACCAGTCAAAACTTTTTTCTCTTCTTTGCAGAACGCATGGAGAATAAGCAGCTTCATAGATAATGCCAGAGTGACCGGAGAGGGCTGAAGGCACATTTTTGCATTAGGTCATGGAGCATATATAGAGAGACATTTGCAAAGGTACAGTCTATCCAGCAGCGGTGATCACATGGGATGGAAATGTCTTGGGAGAGAAAACAGAAAACCAAAACCCCCCATAACTTCCGAAAAGACATCTGATGGCAATTGGGAAAGATTTTTTTTTAAGCTTTTTTTTTTTTTTTTAAGATTTTATTTATTTATTTGACAGAGATCACAAGTAGGCAGAGAGGCAGGCAGAGAGAGAGAGAGAGAGAGAGAGAGAGAGAGGAGGAAGCAGACTCCCTGCCAAGCAGAGAGCTCGATGCAGGGCTCCATCCTAGGACCCTGGGATCATGACTGAGCAGAAGGCAGAGGCTTAACCCATTGAGCCACCCAGGCACCCCTGGGAAAGATTTTTTAATTTGAGAGTTTAGGAGTATTGAGAAATGAAATAAGTATTATGAAATGAGACACAGAGGTCAGAGGTGAAATAGTGAGTTCATTTTCATTGCTTTTGGATTTGTTTGTAACTTAGAGACATTTTATTGGAAGAAAGTTATCATTTAGAGGAAACAATGTCATTTGTAAGCTTGAAAGAAAAATACCCTCTACCATCATAAACATGCTTTATCTTGCTCTCTAATAACTGGTTTCTGAAATGACTCCTGATGGCTTCTATTACAGGAGCCCTCGGGGGTTTTTGCAGAGACCAGACTCAGTGCTGCAGAAAGGGTGAGCAGGACCCAGTACCCTCTTTGGACAGCTTCATTTTGGCCTGGACCTAATGCACATGGAGTTCTGTTGACTTTTTTGTGGAACTCCCTGTAAGACTGGCTTGGGAGGCCCTGAGCATCTGGCCAATGTAGCAGAATCCGTGGGCTGGGACTCTGCAGAAGCTTTGGCCCAACAGAGTGAAACTGCTGAACTTCAGCTTTTTCACCAGTTTGCTTCACTTTAAAGAGCAGCCTCAGCTTGAACAGCTGGGGCTCAATTATAGGGGAGAGTGTTTCCGTGAGCTTCGCTGGCTTTCCCAAATGAGTGTGTGGAATCAGGCCCCTGTCAGCAGTGCCCAAACACAGCCATCTGACTGTGCCTCAGTGAAATGAGGGTGGTTTCATTTCCCTTTTTAAAGTCCATTTCCCACACAATCAAACCTCCTCTCGTCAGGCCCACTAACTTCTGTTTTTAGTGGAGTGCTGTTCAGGCAAGGAAGATATCTGGAAGCACTTACTTTTCATATGACTTTGGGATCTTTAGGTCCTTTCTGGACTTCCCAAGCCTAACCCGGCTGATAAGGTGGTTTAAAGGGAGAACTAGCTCAGGATTTAAGGCTTAGCATTCCAGCCTTCTTCTCTCTTCTGAACTTTTGGCATTTTTAAATCAAAGGCGATGATGACTTGACGTGCGTGGCTCCATTTCCTCCCTTCCTATGCCAAAAAGGCTGACATTGATCGTGATCATGGACTCCTTTCTGTTAACTCAGCACTCAGTCTCAGAATACTTGTTACATGTCAAATCAGTGAGTTAGCCCATGTGTCCATTCTTTTTCTTGTCTTTGATAAAAGGTGTTTGAGTGACCATGGAGTGGCCCAAGAGACTGGTAAGCTGGTCTTGCCCCCGTGTTATAAGGAATGGAGTCTTGGATAGAATGGTTAGAACTATGTTCTTGTCTCAACTCTTCCACTTACCAATTACCTGCATTTGATCTCTTTGAAACTTAGTTTTCCTTATTAGAATAATGGACTATCCACTTTAAATACTTTGCAATTTGTTGTAAATATGCAGCAATAAACAAATGGATGTGGATGCCTCTGCAAACTGCTTCGTGTGACACACATATAAGCTGATAGCAACATAATATATTGAAAATTTCTACTTCCATATTTCCTAGACTTACAGAAACTTTTAGATGCTAGGTACTTTAAGTAAATATCTGAAATTCCCAATATTAATATTGCTGTAAAAGAAGCCTTACATTGGGATTCAGCAGGTCTGGGTTTTTGTTTATATCCTGTAACTAATTATTTACAACATGTTGGGTGTTTGGGATCTACATCCATATCGGTAAAATTATGGGTTGGAAAAGATGAGTGGGTGTTAAGCATTGTTTTTAGTACCTGAGACCACATTTGCTAATAAAATCTTATGAAACCCTGATATGTAAATGGAATATATAAGAGGAGCTGTTCAAAATTGTATGGGAGTGAGGTGGCCAGAGGCCTGCCTATGTGAACTTTTGTGCACGTGTCCCAGGGGCACCCTTCTGGAACCCAGTAGTCTCCTAGAATACAGTTTGAAAAATACTAGCCCAGATGTTCTTCAAGATCCATTCAGTCTTTAATATTCTATAATTCTAACTGAGCAGGGAAGACTTATTTCTCAATACCTTGATTAACTTTTTTATTATACAAGAAATAATGAAAATTTATACCCTTCTCTATGCAAGCAAGCACAGCCAGCACCTAGAGTAAATGACATACTCCTTCCTCCCTCCCTCCCTTTCTCTCTCTCTCTTTCCTTCCTTCCCTCCTTCCTTCTCTCCTTCCTTCCTTTTCTCTCTAAAGTAGACAATAGAGGGCTTCAAAAATACCTCTTATAGTCTATGGAGCTATCTTTGGCTATGAAGTCATCTGTTTCATTAAACTTGAATCCTCCATAGTCTCTCTTCAGGTCCACAGAAATTTGCTCAGTGTCATGTATGTGCTAGGCATGAGCTAGGCATGATGCTGCCTGGGGTACCTTTGTGCTTGTGTTACAAAGGTCACTAACACACCACTCTGCCTCAAGGACCTCACACAATCAGAATTGTTTTCAAAATGTGCTCAGCAAATTACAAATGGAAATTCGTATGCTGGAACATCTCGGGATTTTATTAGGTTTTTAATGGTCGATACTACAAAATAGCTTCAGTTTTGTACCTGCATTTTTTGGTCCGCTTTATTTGCTATAGCTTGTCTTGGCCTACACCATCACGCAGGATGACGGCAATGCCTGTGACTCAGGGCTCGGTGGTGGCAGCTGTCAAGGAATAGGATTGGGGTTCGCATGTGAATTCTACAAAACATTTCTTTTTAACAAAGTGAGAAGAAATATAAGTTAGAGATTTTAAAAATACATTTTTAAAATTTTAACAATTAAAGCAAGAATGAAATGAAATTAGCCCTCCCCTTTTAAAAACTATGCACAACATAACCACCTCATAAGTTGGGTTAGGGTTATTGACCCTGAACTTCATTAAACTAAGCTTATTAAAAATGAGAAAAGCTTCCAATAAACTATCACTTTTGGGAGTAGTAGGGGAAAATGGGTACATGTAAGTTTGTTTAATTTTCTCTTTCTCCTCAATAAAAATATTGGTCTTTTTTCATCCAGGAAAAATATATAATATCATTCTGTAATAGACTTTTTTTTAAAAAGATTTTATTTATTTGACAGACAGAGAGCACACGTAGGCAGAAGCAGGCAGAGAGAGAGGAGGAGAGAGAGGAGGAAGCAGACTCCCTGCTGAGCAGAGAGCCCGATGCGGGGCTCGATCCCAGGACCCTGAGATCATGACCTGAGCCGAAGGCAGAGGCTTTAACCCACTGAGCCCCCCCAGGCTTCCCTGTAATAGACTTTTTTACCTTTAGATTATGTTCCAAATGTAATCAGATTCCAACAATGACCTTTAGCCTCTGTCATTTCATGCTATGCTTAGATGAAGAGACCATCACCTAAGCAATTTGTGAAATATGTAAACCTCTGACCAAAGGGAGAAAGACAAGGTGAGATAATCATGAGCATGAAGCACACTTGTTAAGAGACCAATCCCAAAACAGATGTCAAACCAAATTACAACTTGTCAACTCATCCTCCAGAGCATCCTGTTCATGCAGATCTCAGAAGTTTCTTTGAAAGAAACTTTTTTTTTTTAAAGATTTTATTCATTTATTTGAGAGAGAGAGAGAGAGAGAGAGAGAGAGAAAGCACAAGAGAGGGGATAGGCAAACAGAGAAGCACATTTCCCGCTAAGTAGGGAGGCGGATGTGGGACTTGGTCCAGGGACTCCAGGATCATGACCTGACCTGAAGGCAGTTGCTTAACCAACTGAGCCACCCACACGTCCTGAAAGAAACTTTCAGTTTCTCATTATGTCCCCTTGCTCCGCTGAAGGGTGACACAAAGAACTACCCTATTTTTCTCCAGGCCCCATGAAATTCAATTCTCTTTCAGGATTTAGGTGGGGGTTGGGGTGGGATCCACTAGAAATGCAGTATTTTGGTGGGGAGGGGGTATCAAAAGACTTAACTTTCCATTTGGTAAACTTTTTTTTTCTGTTTTAAATACAGTATTAAAAAAGGGAAACCCTTTTCAACTTCAGGATAATACATTTCAAAGGATTCATCAGAGAGAGTGTACAAGAGGCAATTAACTACAAATCATTTTTCTGAAGAGAACATTTTGGATTCAGGTATTGATTAGGACCCTCTGTGAAAATGGGAGGAAGCCAGGGTTGATAAGCTCAAATCAATGCCATAAAAACAAGAACAGTAACTGCCAGAACCATTTATAGGTTAAACATTATTGGTATTTATCTGGCATTGGTGCTTCATATAAAGATCAGTTTCAAACTACTTGGTTTTCCCTTTCCAAGCTGACTAGCTAGGATACAATGCTTAGAAAAAGAGTTACTATTTAGATTTTATTTTACATTTTTAAAAGATTTTTTTTATTTATTTGACAGACAGAGATCACAAGCAGGCAGAGAGGCAGGCAGAGAGAGAGGAGGAAGCAGGCTCCCTGCAGTGCAAAGAGCCCGATGTGGGACTCGATCCCAGGACTCTGGCCTCATGACCTGAGTCAAAGGCAGATACTTTAACTGACTGAGCCACACAGGCACCCTTAAATATAATTTCCTTAGATAAGCTTTTCCTGACCACCTCGTTTTCTAAATTACCTGCCCCTGGGCGCCTGGGTGACTCAGTTGGCTGAGCGACTGTTGTCAGCTCAGGTCATGATCTGGAGTCCCAGGATTGAGTCTTGCATCAGGCTCCCTGCTCAGTGGGGATTCTGCTTCACCCTTTGACCCTCCCCCTCTTAAGCTCTCTCTCTCTTTCTCTCACTCTCAAATAAATAAATAAATAAAATCTTAAAAAAAATAAATTACCTGCCCTTTATTATTTCTCATTCATAGCCCTTATGATTAAGAATTTATATTTGTTTACTTAAATGATTATTTGTTTAAGGTCTGTTTTCCCTGTCTGGATATTATGCATATGAGAACAGGGACAGTGTTTATCTTGTTTGCCATTGTATACTGAGAGCCTTGCAGAGTACCTAACATATAATAGTTGCTCAATAAATATTTCTTGAATGAAAGTACCTAGCATGTAGTGTGTGTCCCATTGATACTAGTTCCATTTTTTTTTTTCTTTTCAAAATCGTCAGCTGACTGGTGAGTAGGATGTTAGACCCATCATTGGTTAGTTTCTTTTTGTCTTTTTACTTTATGACTGCCCCCGTAAGTGGAGTGATACTTATGAATTAGTACTATATCTCTTCAATCACCGTGGAAGACTTGAGTTTTCCAAAATGTAAATCTTTTTATTTAACTTTACTTACCACCTTGTCCTGAAAGGTTTTGAGTCAGGTTGTGATCTTAGGATCATAAGATCTAGCCCTGTGTGGAATCTGAGAGTCTCTCTCTCTCCTCGTGCCTCTCTCACTCATGCTTGCTCTCTCTCTCTCACTAAAAAAATAAGTAAATAAGTAAGTAAGTAAATAAATAAATAAATAAATATTTAAAAAAGTACAAAGCACTCTCACAAGGCTAATAGGGATCATCAGTTATAGCTTGGTGGGACTACATACTTATGAGGTCCTGCGGCTTGACTACAAACCTATTTGGGGAACTTTTTACCCATCATTTTATCTTGGACAGTTCCTGTTCTTAATTTGCTTAATGTTAATAACAATGTCTAACTTTTAAGACTCATGAAGATACTGCATAGAAAGAAAGCATCAGCTTATAGTATATACTTCTGTTCTTTTCCTTCTTTTCCACCATGCTATCTTATAAAGACAGTATTACATACTAAATATTTATATACTACCATAATATGATCTATCAGTTTATAAATCATATATCAATAATCAGAGTGGGAGGATTTCTTTGCATCTCAATAGCTTTGCTTTATGTTATTTTGACTTGATGGCTAGTTTAGGGTGATTTGTCCCTTGATTTAGTTAAGCTAAGTTCCACCTTAATTCTCTGAACCTGAGTCTTGGTTCCTCCTGCACTTAAGACCTATTGCATCCTCACTGGTAAAGCCAGAGATGCACAATCTTGTCTTGAGAGGTAGGCTCCTTTTGGGTTGCCTAATAACTTGGAACTTGGAACTTGCTCCTTGGAACATCTTTCTCAAGGTAAGTTTCCGATTTGGACATTCAAATTTCGTGATTCTTCAAATAATATACTTAACTACTTTTGTATTAACAAAAAGGGCTTCTATGAATGTTACCCAGAGAGAAGTTAACCAAATCACTCTGGCAGTACTTTAGATAAAGACTAAATGAAAAAAAAAAATAAATGGAGAGAAACTAAAAGAATCCATGAACAGTGTTCGGATTAATACAGAAACTGTCCTCACATATATGTAGGCTGTTTTCCCAACACATTTAGGTCACCCGTTGCAACTTTATAACCAAACTTTCTACTTGGTACTTCATAGAAAGAGCCCTATTATTTCCTTCTCAGCTTTGTATGGGTGGTGGAAGTGGAAGTGATGATTCATTTTGTGTGGTACTACACCTCACAATCAGGGATGTCTTTGCTTCCTGGGAAGCACATCAGTTCCAACATTCGTGGTAATATTTTGACTCACACTATTTACTAGAATAAAAATCTGTGTTAAAAAATGTGAGAATTGCTGTTTTCTCTGTAAGATGTCAGTAGTTTTATAATGGCAATAAATATTTAAGGGAGGCAGGAGGCACAGTGTTTAACTTATTCTAAGGCTTGACATCCCAAGCCATATAATTTAATCACAACAGCCCCACCCTCTGGTTCTTTAATATTTTACCAAATACATTTCATGAATAAATATTAGCCAAGTACTTCTGGAGTTTGTGATTAAATATTAACAGGGTTATTTTTGCAAAATGCACAGGAACATTTCACAGGATTGTGTCTATGAATGTAAATAGGTCTACTGATATTTTGACAGAAGCTTGTGGTTTCTTTTAGTGACAACTACTTTAGATATTACTTATTATCAAAACAAAATTTTTTGGCTAACATACACCATTGGCTTTCATCCTCATCAGGCTAACTTATGATTTATCATCATCTAAAAGTGTGATTTTATCAGGGCAATGAATAATAATTTTTTTTTGTAATTTATCCTAATAAGTTTGAATGGGAATCCACTTGCTTTGGACATTTCCAGCCAGACATGATTTATCCCCATTCTTGGCTCTGAAACAGTGTGGATCTTCTTAACTGAGTCCCTGACAGATGGTTTCAGTGTTTTCAGGACTCTGTTTCCAATCATTTTGCCCATATTGCAAAATTGGCCTTGAAACAGGGTAAAGAGTTGTTATGCTGCATTAATATCCCTTCAGAATTGCTTGCTGTGAAGGGCATGAAGAAATGAAGGAAATCAAGAGAGCAATGCTTGAAAAATATGCTTCTGGAAGTTAGAAGTGTTAGTGACATATTGATGGTCCTGGATTACATCACAATCTCCATTTAATTTTGATTGTAAATCCCAGAGACACATTAAATACAATAATAAAAACACAAATATTCAGTTAATGTGGCTCATAAGCCATTCTGATGGCATCCATAATGTGGCAAGCTAGAAAGAGCTCTAGTTTAGGCTGGCTTCCTGTTTTAAATCCTGCTGATAGGTACCCCCACTGACTATTAGATGAACAGAGATTCTCATAGTACCGTTCAAGCCTTGCCACCAACTCATAATGGAAGCACTCAAATATCTACATTCATTTTCCAAGAAACATGAATTGATCACATTCAGCATGCCAAATTTTCATGTTCTTTTGCAGCTTCAGCTGACTGACTTCTTCATATAAAGTGCTGTTCTTTTCTTCTTGTCGCCTTTTAGTTTATGATCAAAATCAATGAGGACTGAAGCTTTCCACAGCCATCTATAAAATGCAATTACTGTATACAACACACAGTAAAACTCCTGTGGTGTATATGTTGAGACATAATTTATGCCACTTACCTCCAGAGAGGTATCGATCTTTTTCTGTGAATGTTTTACAAAAGGGTCTCTTGAGTGCAAGTGCAAGGAAATATGTGGCTATTGGGGTTGATCTATAATTTGATTAATAATGACCAATCTCTTGAACTTGACTCTTCACTGCACTTTTATTGTGATTTGACCTTAGCATTTTAGACTTTTTCCTTTCACCATTCTTTTCAGAAGCATAGTTATTCCTACATTTTGATGTGCTAATCTTATCTCTTGCCTTATCCATGACGTAGCTCTCATCAAGTTCAGCAACACTATAGGGGAATGAATACTAAATTTGGAATTGGAATACTAAAATTAGTTTGTCTTCTGACTCAGTCACTTAATAGTGTGTACTTTGGGCACACTGCTTACTCCCTGAGTCTCAGTTTTATCCTAAAATGGAACTAATAATCCACTTTAGGGGACATTGTTTTCTGAGGATCAAATAGGATGTTTAATTTGTTTATTCAACAAATATTTATACCAAACAGGTGTTTTGAAAGGCTTTGGGAAACATGATGATGCATAAGATAGACATGATTCTTGCCTTCATGGAGCTTAATCAACTGGTATGTAAATAAACTTGATATAGTTGAATATGTCACACATATGGAAGGTGGCATCATCATCATTATTGTTACGTTGTTGTCATGCCTGAGAGTGGAAAGCAAAATAATGCCGATGCTATTCCTGACAGTCGGTCCCATTGGTGGAGGGAGTAGTTAGAGCTAATGACATGGAAATTGTTCTGAAACTGCACAATGAGCCTTCTTAATGCTCCAAGGCTTAGCATTTACCAGTTCATCCCCTTAAGTTTGGCTGGAAGCTCTATTTATTGATTATTTCCCTGTATCCAGAGTATTCTAAGTGAAAGAGACAGAAAGAAAAAGAGGAAAAGGCCTTTCCTTTATACTCTTCTAAAATGTAATCTGTCAGAGTCAATGAGCATGGGAAGTTCATTTTCAAAGAATAAATCTTCCTGTTTTAACCACGACCTCTCAGGATCTTATCTCCGGTCACCATGTGATGGATAACCCACCATTGTCTCAATGGTCTTTGTGAGGCAGGGCAAATTTGTGATTATGGGGTTGTGGCCCTTTGAACTACAAAGTTTTAGTCATCAGTAGGGTGATATTATGGGATTTTTCTGTCTCCAAATAATGTGGGGACAATAGTTCACTTACTTGGAGGGATATCTCTTTCTGAGCCTTCTGTACCAGCCATGGAAGGAAGCATGTTTTAAATTATTTGCAACTTTAACCCTATAGCTCTGACTATTTCAACCCTGCTAAATGGAAGGTAGGGCTCAAACCCCGTAAAATGTAAAAAATAGCATCAGGTTAGTAAATGATAAATGATCAGACTGCCTTGTGCTTTGACTTTGCTTACTACTATTCCCAGAACCTTATATTCTTCTGGAATATTTGTCTGTACTATACAAGAAAAGAATATTTTGTCCTGATAGAATAAGGGAACAATTCAGGCTAATTTATCTTGAGCACAAACCTGGAGAGTAGTATAAACTTCATTGTTATATGACTACAATATATTTTCCCCCTTGACCTCGAGTAAGTGTCCAATTTTGGGATTAGAGGAAAATTAATTGCCTATTTTCTGCTCACTGAGGTCAGCAACATAATAAAATACTCATATATATGCAATCAGAAAGATTATATGGTCAAGGAAACTTTCTAGGGAGGTCAAGGTCTACTTTTTGGCTTAGGAAAAAAATTCCGGAAGAAGTCACTTCTAGTCAATGAGAGCCTCATGTGTAAATGAGCTCTCTCTCTCTTAAGTTGAGATAATTTTGTGCAAGTCTGAGGCATCAGGAATAACATGGAGATGGTGTTGGATAAGAGCCATAGAATGGGAATTTTATTTGCTAATATAAGAATGAATACAAAAGTAAAATGAAGGAAAACATAGAGAGTAGTTAGCTGATTTTTAAAACTATTTTTCTATTAGGAAGGGCCATGCTTATAAATCCTAGCTTTTTTACTGTGTTTATATCAGAGGCCATAGCTGAGAATCAGGTGGTTAGCAGGCTCACAAGAGGTACATGTTGGCACAGTTTGTTTTCTTTTCTTTTCTTAAATAAGTGTCTGATCTTTATTTTTTTATTTTATTTTTCTCAGTGTTCCAAAATTCATTGTTTATGCACCACAGGCTCACCCAACCTCCCACCCCCCTCTTCTTCAAAACCCTCAGTTTGTTTCTGAGTCCACAGTCTCTCATGGTTTGTCTCCTCCTCCGATTTCCCCCAACTCTAATGCCTTCTTGAATTTTTGTAGTAGAATAAAATATTTAGGCAGATAAGTATAATTTCTTTAGGTAGATAATTATTTCTACAAAGAGGGAAAGAACTAACATTTCTTAAATGCATAGAATGTGTTAAACTTGTGATAAGCACTTTTACTCATATTATTCAATTTTTGTCTCTTCATATCAAATTGTGGTAGTAGTAAGCGGTAAGTGATATTTTTAAAATTTTACTGCTGATGGAGCTAGGATTTAAACTTATTCATTGTGCAGCCTTATTTGACATCAGTGAGCCTCCCTTTCTTATTTGTTAAATGAAGCTAATAATATCATTTTCATAGATGCTTAATGATACAATGTGTATGAAGATCACTAATGATTTCAGAAAATGAATTCTTTAATTTTCTTTTTACTATTATCACAAGTATATTTCCTCATCAAATACCTTGACAACATAAGCAAACTGCAGTCAGTCATCTGAATGGTTTATTTTTGTGAAGTGCCAACCAGCTGGTTCTGTCTTCTTATAGAATTATCTTTAGCTTAAATGATTGAATTAACTGTTCTTGTTCTAGACAGACATGATTTCATGGGTGAACCCACATACAAGACACAACTGATTTAGAGTTTCAGCTTTTATGGACATGGGGTAATACTCCATTATGGTGAGAACATAATTCTTAGAGTCAGAAAGACTTGTTTAAATCCCAGAGCTGCATATCTCTATATCCATCTATCTACCTGCCTACCTACCATCTATCTAGAGATTGATTTACATATATATATTTATTTATTTTTAAAGATTTTGTTTATTTATTTGACAGAGATCTCAAGTAGGCAGAGAGAGACGGGCACGGGGGGTGGGGAAACAGGCTCCCTGCTGAGCAGAGAGCCCGATGTGGGGCTTGATCCCAGGACCTGAGATCATGACCTGTGCTGAAAGCAGAGGCTTAACCCACTGAGCCACCCCGGTCCTCCTTACATATATTTATTTTAAGGAATTGGTTCACATGATTGTAGGGACTTGCAAGTGTAGAATTTGTAGGGTAGGCCAGGAGGCTGAAAATTACTGCAAAAGTTAATATCTTGAGTCTTGAAGCAGTTTCAAGGCAGAATCCCTTCCTTCTCAGGAAATCATAGTTTTTCTCTTAAGGTCTTTCATTGATTGGATGAGGCCTACCCACATGATGAGGGTGATCTGCTTTGCTCAGAGTCTACTGTTTTCAATATTAGTCATCTCCAAAAACATACCTCCACAGCAACATTGAAGTTGGTGTTTGACTACACAACTGGATATTTTAGCCCAGCCAAGTTGACATGTAAAATTAAGCAGAACACCTATGATTTAATGGATGAGAAATTCCAAAGCTGGTTTTGCATAGGTCAGCTTCATAGAGAAAATGATCAAGAGCCAGTTCCACAGTTTTCTAACTTTCTTGCACCCTGAAAATATGAAAGGGCCTGGGGAGAAGGAAGAGGAGTCAAGATTTGTGAAGAGATATAATTGAAGAGAGGTATGGTGCATTGTGGATCTATACCTACCTCCTCTTACACAAGGAATGGGGATTTGTATTACTTCCTTTGCCTCAGGCTTTATGAGCGAGATTTCCATAAGTCTACTTGGAGACCCTGAAATGTGTTCCTCACAGTTGGGAGAAGACCTAGAGGATGCATGAGGGTGCTAAGGTGGCCTATGGCCGTAGCCTAGAAGTGGCTGCCATGCCATTGGTGTGTACTCGTGGAGTTTTTGGGGGCAAGATATGTGGTAGTGTTTCTGGTGAACAGCTGGAGAGAGAGTTAATGTCACGGGTCTCTCCAACAGGGCCTCTGGAAGGGACAGAGGGACCCTGTGGCAAGAACCCAGAGGGTGAACATTAGATTTGTAGGGGCTGAGGAAGGAGTAGATGGTGGCTTGTTAGAACAGAGATACAGCATGTGACTTGTAACACTGAGACTATCAGTCAGCTAAAGCACCCTCTGGAGAGTCAGGATCAGACTGCCTGGGTGAAAGTGTGTGAAGGCCTTTACAACAGCAACGGGTCATGTAAGGTCTTTCTTTACCCTTTATCTTTTCTTTTCTGCCTCTACGAAGCCCTCTCCACCAACCACAGAGGAGCTGGTATATATGGGGAATGGGAAACAGAGAAATCAGAAGCTGGTCAGTTCCCTCTTTCCTACTCTGCTGTCTGCCAGCCTGACAAAGCCTGAAGAGAAAGAGGGGAGGAATTTCAACATTAAATTAAGTTCAGAGTTTTGATTAATATCATAAACTGGACAGTCTACTTTCTGAATTGAAATTATGTTTATAATAATGTTTAAAATTTAGAGTATTTGCAATTTACAAGAACACACCTGTGAGCAGGAATTCCTTGGAACCTGCTCAGGTTTTCATGCGGATCAGTGGGAGACAGAAGAGAATTGTGTTGAGTACTTGACAAATAGTTCTCAAAGAGCAGTCCCCAGACCATTCACATTAGTGTTGTCTGGGAACATATTAGATATGCAACTCCTCCTCCCCTGCCCCTGACCCACTGACTCAGAAACTTAAGCAATCTCAAGCCCTTTAGGTGATTAGTATGCATGCTAACCCTTGGGAACACTTGTCCTACAACAATGTCTGACAATGGCACATATGCAAAAAGTCAGGTAGTGCCCTCTTACCACACTCAGATACATCTCTAATGATCACTGCCTTTCATAATAAATATAAAGAGGTAAGTAAATAACAAAAGATTTAACCTGTTTCTTTATGGCAGTAATATCATAACCGACGTTTTATCTTCTGTATGAGGTAATCATTCCTGCTCTGCTTATTTTGTAAGAATATCATATCAAATCAGCTGATATATTTGAAAATGCTTCTTCAACTATGAAGCACTGGACATATGCAAGTTACTGTTATTACAAGTAACTTATTTACATGGACATCAACTTCAGTTTGAAAGTGATATCCCTGGGGTTTGCTGAGCATTTAACTTTCATTATCACACCTGTCATCCAGATCCTATCACTAACTAATAAGGTAACAAGCAGAAGAGCCAAATCAGGAGGGAAAATTGGTCAAGTCATGGCTGCATGCTTTAATTTTAGTGAGAAAAAGTAGAGTTGATGGATTTTGTCAAGGTTGAAATTGGATATTTAGAGTAACTTAATGACAACTGATTTATCAATCCCCCTGTTTCTTTTCCCCCACTTTCAAAAATGTTTCTGTCCATCATACAGACACAGTCTTGGGTGAGGTTAATAACATTTGCAAACCAAAAGGAATTTAAGGATGTGATTGACTGTTTTTGAAATTTTCATTTGTGGAAAGTCCTTTCCATATCGAAAATTCTATCTCATTTTGATTGTTCTTATTGGAACACCCTTTTTCAGTTCTCCTGAGAGGATTAGAGCACAATGGGATTTTGCCTTTATAGATGCTGATAATTGTGTGTCATGAACCTCAGTGTTGTCGCAGTCAGTGATCACGCTATTTTGAGGAGCTGTTACATGCAAAGTCCTAGGGGAGATGCCAAATATGGTACTTTCCAATTTTCAGAGCTTATTTAGATAAAGGGCTAAGATTTGGATTCTGGGAAGGGAACTCTGTGTTATCAGTCAAAAGAGTGGTATGAACAAATAGAATCTAGGTTAAGGTTGGATAGGCAATGTAGGCACGGGTGGCTTTATTGAGAAATTGGAATTTTAGTTCTGTTAGGGGGCATATGTTTTATTTAACACTAGCGTATAATGTTTGGCAGTTGGCATTTCAGCAACTTGGATTTGGGAATATTTAGCATGAAGTAAACAGGTTCTACCTACTGTAAACCTCAGACTAGCAAGATGAGATGAAGCATAATGCTAGTGGGAACCCCCACTAAAGGTGCCTGTTAGACAGGAAGTATCTTGAAGCTGTACCAGTGGAAGATTTTTTTTTTCCAGCTCTACATCAAGCTGGAAGAGACCATTCTTAAGAAAGGGACATTAAAACCCCCTCCAATCAAGTTGAGCATAAGACTTCTCCCTGCAGCTGAGACAGCTCAGACGGAATGCTCAGGAGACCTCCAGCAGGGGCAGTCTTACACCGCCCTCCTTTCTGGGGGCACAGCAAACAGCTAGTGTTCCAAGACGGCTCTCATCAAGTGCCCGGCCAAAGACGAAGACTCATCCTAATAAGGGGCCCGATGCAAACAACAGAGAGCCCAATCCAGCTGAGTTATGCCAGCCCACAAAGGCCTGTCTGGGTTTAAAGATTAGCGAGAGTGAGGCTTGGATTCAGCTTTAAATTGCTAGCAGTTTGGTTGACAGCTGAGCTACTAAAGCAAGCAGTGCAAAGATCAGGGTACAGTGAGTGAGCAGGTACAGCACGTTCCCCAGTGCCTCTCAGGTTCTTCGCAGAGACAGATGCTCCCAAGTTCTGCAATCAGTGCTGATGTCCAGTGGGAAAATTGGTTAGAGGAACAAAAGCTGAACCCCACCCAGCCCTCAAAGGCCTATTTTAGGGGTCTTTATTCTCAGTGTGATAGTTGCACCCTTCTGAGTGTGGGCCTGGGCAGCTGGATGAGCCATGGCTTCCCACACCACCATAGACTTCAGGGGAGGAGGAAGCTGGGACCAGCAAGGAGACTCATTTTGCAGCCACATTAGTCATTGGTGATCTCTGCTTCTCTTGTGAGGAAGGACCACAGACACAAAACTCTCTCCATATCCTTACACTTTATTTTATATGCAGTCGGTGAACTGTAAAATAAAATGAATAATGTTTTTGTAAGAGTGTGAGTCCTAACATCCTGGACAAATCTTTTTTGTCATTTTCATCTATTTGTGAGTTAAAATATTGCATCTAGGCCTTGTTATGTGTAGATTTACAATGGCAAAAATTTCCTGACCAGCAGGATCAAGATTCTGGAACCCAAAGAGAGCAAAACAAGGTAAGGCTTCTTGGTGTCTGGTAGTACACAGTCTTAAAAAGATAGCAAAAAAGGGGTATCTGAGTGGCTCAGTTGGTTGAGCAACTGCCTTTGGCTCAGGTCATGATCCTGGAGTCCTGGGATTGAGTAGTGCATCGGACTCCCAGCTCTGTGGGGAGTCTGCTTCTCCCTCTGACCTTTATCCTCATACTTTCTCTCTCTCTCTCTCAAATAAATAAATACAAAATCTTACAAGAAAAAAAAAAGATAGCAAAAGATTTATTTTTCTGGAAGTATGGATGCAAGTAGTAGTCACTTTTGCATTTTAAATCTGTTTCCCTTCAACAGCATCGATTCCCATGTGTCACACAACCATAAATGGTAAGAACATTGAATCAGGTCCTTGAATTACTTACAGTTTCTCAGGAAAACTGATGTCCCATTGACTTGTGGGACCAATCCCTGATTGGGAATTTTTTGAAAGTATGTTGAGCTCCAAAGAGGCAGGATGTGACAATAAGGGCACAGGGACAACAAGGGCTTGAGTTTGAATCCCAGTCTGGCATGTCCTAGCTGTGGGACTTTGGGCAGGTTGCTGATCTCTGTGATTTAGAGATGCTACCTGCTTTATTTGACTGTTACGAGAATTAAATGAGTTGGTGTGTTTTGAATGTTTATAACATGCCTAATATATAAGTGCTTGCCATTATTATTTACAAACACAAGCCTCCTCTTTTGTGAAGGACACAGTATTGTCTAGAACAGTGTATTTTGCCTGCTGCTGTGATATGGAATTTTTGAAAGGAATTTTTTCCTCACTAAATTGTAGTGTCACTATGTATAACCATTGGAACTAGCTGGTGCATTATCCATAATCTTGATAGCAAAATCAAATTCAACATATTTTACTTTCTTAACCTCGCCTTTCACAGAATCATTTAATTTTAATGCAGACAATTTCCAGTTGGACATCTTCATTTGTCAGACATATATATGACCAAAGGTAAGTAAGTAGGTAGCAATCCCCGAGCTTGTCAGAATTCGAATACAGGTCTTTATACTCCTAGATTCAAGAAATCTCCTATAAAACATGATGTTCAAAGATAAATACTATAGATGAGGTCTCTATGACTCCAAGCTTCTGTGATCATGGGTGGTGTCTTTTTTTTTTTTTTAAAGATTTTTTTTTTTTATTTATTTGACAGAGAGATCACAAGTAAGCAGAGAGGCAGGCAGAGAGAGAGGGGGACACAGGCTCCCCACTGAGCAGAGAGCCCAATTCGGGACTCGATCCCAGGACCCTGAGATCATGACCTGAGCCAAAGGCAGTGGCTTAACCCACTGAGCCACCCAGGCGCCACCATGGGAGGTATCTTATTAAATCCTTTCATATACTTGTTTTTGAGCCAGGCTCTTCAGCGTGTGTTTTTGGTTTTTGCTTTGAGAGCTTTGGAAAATCTGCCAGCTGTCACAGACACGATTTCTGTCATCTGGCTCTTTCAAGCACTAAGGATCTGTCATTTCTAAATTTCATAATATAATGTGGCTATCAGTTCTCACCACTGAACTGAGTTGGGCTTTTCATGTGCATAGTGCAAAAATGAGAAACTGTAATTTGTTGTCGAGTAATGAAATAGCAAATAATCAGTTCTCAGAAGCTTTTAGGAGCTGTGCTATACAAGGTATGACTGTAAAACAATGAGTCTGAGTGCCTGGAAGTAGTGATTCTCACACTCACCAATGCAGTCCCTGGCATGTTTTAAAATACAGATTCCTGGCCTCATTCAAGCCTTTGGAATCAGTATATAAGGTGGATGGCTTTACTTTTTAAAAATTCCATGGTGATTCTGATGAACCACTTTCCCAAGTGGCACATTAAAATGGTCCTGAGACTCTCGAGTTATGTTTCAGATATTAGAATCAAAGCATGTGAGCACTGGCAAAGATTTAATGTAGCGTCCAGTCTAATTGTACATTTTGTAGATGAAGAAAGTAAGATTGGGAATGACATAACGGTTTTACGGTCAGAGTGGTGTAGAGGAGGAAGAGAGCTCATACACGAGGTGAGAGGTCATTAACACCTTAGAGATGAAGAAACTGAGATGCAGGAGTGTTGTGTGAAGGGCCCAGGGTCAAAGGTGGAGCAGCGAGCTGATATCTATCATTGTCTCCATCACAGGGATAAGGGAGCTGTAATAGAACATATTCAAGGGGCGCCTGGGTGGCTCAGTGGGTTAAGCCGCTGCCTTCGGCTCAGGTCATGATCTCAGGGTCCTGGGATCGAGTCCCGTATGGGGCTCTCTGCTCCGCAGGGAGCCTGCTTCCCTCTCTCTCTCTCTGCCTGCCTCTCTGCCTACTTGTGATCTCTCTGTCAAATAAATAAATAAAATCTTTAAAAAAAAATATTCAAGGTCTTTCCATGGATTGTGGACACATTGGTGGTGGAAATGGGTATTGGAGGGTAAGGCCCAAGGTGGAACCCATCAAGTTAGCCTGCATGAATCTCCTAAACTTTTCTTGAAATATTTCACATTTTAGAGAAAAAGTTAAGTTAAAATGTTATTTGAGGTTGACTCAGTCTTGGTAACAGTTGTCACAGAGTTAATATGGTAAAGGAGAAAAAGCATTTAGCTGAGAAGTGGGAGATCAGGGATCTATCTGTTCTCACATTCATCACTAATTAGCACTGTTGGATCACAGGGAGAGCATTTAACCTCTTCCCTCATCAGTATCTCTATGTCAGGAATTACAGGGATAATATCTTCCCTAAGTACTTTTAGAATCATTATGAATATAAAATTAAAAAAAAATTCCAGGAAAGTATATTGAAAAGTATAATGTATTATACATTTTTAATCTTGTGTGGGAACCATTTATTTTTTATTTTTATTTATTTATTTGTTTTTAAAGATTATTTATTTATTTACTAGAGAGAGTAAGCCCTGGTCAGGGTCAGGGAGGGGCAGAGGGAGAGGGATAAGCTCAGCAGGAAGCCTGACGTGGGGCTGGATTCCAGTACTCTGAGATCATGACCTGAGCTGAAGGCAGATGCCTAAAAAAACTGAGCCACCCAGATGCCTCAAGAAATCATTTAAATAGAAATGCCTTTTTATGAAATAGGGGGATGTTAACTCAAGTTTATCATCCAGCCAGTGCTATTAGGTCCATCAGTTAAAACACTAAAAATATATGCTTTCGCTATATATTTATTTTTAAAAGATTTTATTTATTTATTTTACAGAGAGAGATCACAAGTAGCAGAGAGGCAGGCAGAGAGAGAGGGAAGCAGGCTCCCTCCCAAGCAGAGAGCCTGATGCAGAGCTTGATCCCCTGAGATCACTACCTGAGCCAAAGGCAGAGGCCCAACCCACTGAGCCACCCAGGCGCCCCTATATATATATATATTTTTTTTTTTTAAAGATTTTATTTATTTATTTTACAGAGAGAGAGAGAGAGATCACAAGTAGGCAGAGAGGCAGGCGGAGAGAGAGAGAGGTGGAAGCAGGCTCCCCACTGAGCAGAGAGACTGATGCGGGGCTCAATCCCAGGACCTGGGACCGTGACCTGAGCCGAAGGCAGAGGCTTTAACCCACTGAGCCATGCAGGTGCCCCGATATTTGTTTTTAATAACACTTATTTAATGTAAATTTCTGGTCTTTAGTATGACAGGCAATTTGTTTTATTGTATAGGTATATTTAATGGTAGAAACTGTAAAGAAACAGAAGGAAAACAGATAGTTTCTCTTTCCCGAAGGATACCAGGTCAGAGTAGACATACATATAATGCTAGATATAAAATTATACTTATTCCTTTCTGGCCCTCATATTAAGATATAACAAACACTTTAAGAGTGTATAAGGAAGTGTTTTGCACTTAACAAATCAGATTTTATTAATCCTCTTACTTCAGTCAGGGTCCAAGGAGACAGGAACCATACAGTGGTTTGAACAATGGAAGTGAAATATAAAGCATGAAGAGCCATGGCAAGGGATTGGATTTATGAGGCATTGGCTAGTAAGAGGTAAAGAGAATTCTGAAAAGTATAGGATTAACACAGACAGGAGCAGCCACTACTCCCTGAGACTGAGCTCCCAAGGTAAAAATAAACCTGAAAGTGTGTCCTCCCCATGCCAGGATTAAGACCCAGACCTCCGTGGAGAGGGTGTGGCCATGACGCACAGGACAGTGGAGGAGATTCCAGGGTGCTTCACTGGTGGACCTGCTGGGAATGTGTCATCCGGGATGCTGGGGGAAGCTGCTCACAAGGATGTGTGGTACCTCAGAACCAGCTGCAGTAATGCTTAAGGAAGTATCGGGGGGGGGGGGGGTCAGGGGGGTGCGGGGCATGAGGTGGTGAATGATGCTGGCCACTGCACACTGTAGAAAGAGGGTACCAGAAACCTCATTCCCTATGAGAGCCTGATACTGAGAAGACCACCAACAGCAGGAGGCTGTTGAATGAGATGAGTGGGAACTGGTAAGGAAACCCCTTTCTCTTCCAGTGTCTCTCCAGGGTCCTCTCGTGTTGATGCTCAGCATTATGCCAGCTGGCAAAGGAGAACTGTTTAAAGGGCCCGTCTCAATTTGTGCAGAGGCCACAAAAACGGAATCTGGAACGTTGAGGGAATAAATGGATAACTGGAATAACTTTCAATAGTTCTGTGAGAAAGGTATTACTATTATCCCTGTTTTACAGATGAGGAATTGTAAGACACTTGCCCAAGGCAGGTCCCATGGGCAGTAAGTGGCAGAGCTAGGATTTGAATCCTTCTATTTTAGCTCTGGCACCCACTCTAAATTCGCTCTGGCACCCTGTGCAGGCTCTGTGTTGATTTCCTTACTATATGCTTTGTATCTCTACATTCTTTATATATTTCTATATCTGTTTTCTGCTTTTCATCACACTACACTAGTTTGACCCATAGTATCTCCTACCTGATTATGAACATAGCCTGCCTACCCATCTGTCTGTTGCCAGTCAGAGGTCCAGTTCATCTTGAACACCATCACCATGTTAGCTTTTGTGAAGAGCAGCCCTGGGCATACCACCACCGTCCTGAACAGTCTCCAGGGGGCTACTCAGGCACTGTCCTATTAGAGCCCAGTCCTTCAGTGCAGCCTGCCTTGCTCTCCATGCTGATACTGACTAAGCAGCTTTCCAGCTCTAACTCTTCCCGCTTCTACTAGCAGCAGTTCTCCTAGCGGAGTGACAAGTCAGTGTTCCTCCAACCTTGTTTCCTGCCCCGTTCTTTGTGTCAGGTGAACATGCTGCTGGAAGCTTTTCTGTCCAACTGCCTGAGTCCAGTCCAACCTCATCTCAGAAGCTCCTCTTTCCACAAAGCCTTACCTGTTTCCAAATAATCTTTTTCTCTTCTGAGACTCTAGAGTACTATATTTTTCTCATATTGTAGCTTTTTAGGATAGCAATGTTGTTCTTGATTTCTACCCTATTATTAGATCTCAAGTTCCTTTGAAGCAAGAACAATATTTTATTCTTTACTTTCTTTTTCTATCTGCTTATCATATCTGTCCATCCATCCATCCATCCATCCATCCATCCACTCACCTATTTACCTACCTACCTGCCTATCTAATTGATTGTATTTCCTGAAATTCAAGAGGCCGTCGATACAGGTTTCAAGCCTACTTAGATCATATTTACTTAGAGAGGATGTAGGACAGGGAAGACAGGTATGTATTACAGCATCATCATAGACTCTACAACCATTCAAATGCAGTTTCTAATATCTCTTAGTCATTGCTGGGGCATGTTTTTGGGTAAGGATTAATAGTAAATGAATGGAGAGGAAGGCATATCAGAGAAATCACTGGTTCTGGCGTCCATCAGCTCAAATACCCTGCTAGCTACAGAACTTTGAAAGGCTAAAGCACATTCCTTAGCATGGTACCCTGAACATAGTAGAAAATTAAAACTTAAACTTTGTTAAATTGTACGTTATTTTGGATTGAGTTTTTGATTTTTCTCTGTCTTGAAGGAACCACATTCTCTTTGTATCAAGAGAGTTTTGGGTCTCTGAGCCTCTGCTGGCTCTGCTTCTGTCTATATATGACTTTACCTGTTTCTAATTCCTAGCCTCATTCACACCTCCAATAACTGCTTGATCTTTGAAACTTTTCTGCTGACCTGGGCTCATTTTCGGTGCCAGCATCCTGCTTGATCCTTAAAGGCTGGCCTCAACCTCTTCTCCAGTTCTTGTTTGCTTTAATTTGTTCCACAGTAACTTAATGGCCAAAACAGCCATTGATAGGGTTCAACATTGCAGATTGAATTCTTGAACCACTCAATAGAGGTTCCTGGTGGAAGCAGTTTAGGAAAAAATAGTGTTGTCACATTTTTTTCACATCAGCACACCCTAATTGATGTATCATAGTGTATACTTATTAGATAACCTCCACAAGACTTTTTGTAAAACTTGAAGTTTTCTGTGCCCATTTGGTTTCCCCTGTGACTAACTGGAGATTTCAGTTTGCACTAAAGTTTTGTGTACATTGAACATCAGTAGCTCTTAGTTGAATAGCTGTTAATGTATGACACATTGTGTTTTATTCTCAGTTATCAGAAATCTCATTGTTTGCTGGAAAATTAACTTTGACGAGCAGGCAGGTGTCTCTGTACAAGGTCTTAACCAGGTGATCAGGCTTCTCCTTGAGAACATTTGCCTTTTTTAAGTAGTCTTGCTGCATAGAGATCACTGTTTCCAAATTTTGATGTGCATAAGAACCACTTTCTATGCAAATTAAAAATGTAGATTGCTGGGACCACAACCATCTTGATTCAGTAGATCTGGAAATGGGTCCCGGAATTTGTACTTTCACAGCATCCAGTGTGGTTCTAGTGCATGTGGTATAAAGACCATACTCTAAGGAAAACTAAGTTAGTCTCTAGAGAAGGCATTTAAGTGTTCCATCATTTTTGAGGTGTTTTCTGTGCTTAATTCCCAAGTGTCACTTAGGAATTATGATTTTCAAAAACAGTAATATTGAAGTATAATTTACATGCCATAAACTTCATCTATTTTAGTGGACAGTTCAATATTTTTAGCACTTTGCTGAGTTACACAGTTACTATGATAATTGTTATCTCTTTTTTTGCCTGGGTTGATCTTCAGCATAGCCCATTATGCTGACTGGTGATAATGTATGATACAGTTTCTTATTTGGAAGGTAGCGAAGTGTTTTAGGAGGACCAGAGAGTCAAAAGACCCAAGTTTGAAATTTGGCTCCATCACTCAGTGGCCTGAGTGGCAAGAGACATGGCTTTTCTGAGTTTGCATCTCTTCTATAAAATGGGGATAATATTAATTATTATCTCTTCTATAGACCTCTTGTGAAGATTAAATGGAGAAAGGTTTTTGGAGTATAATTTATAAGTGTATTAAATTTTTAATTAAGGAGTACCTACTTCCATTGCTCAATTACTGGTCTACGGAGCGAAGATATGTTAATGAGACACAATCTCTGCTCCCCGGAACCAGATAAGTAAATTGTAAAGTAAACAGATAAGGAAATAAATTGAACGTGGTTCTATGAGGGCATATAACAAAGAAATTTTAATTGAGTGAGGAGAGGGAAGTCTGTGCAGAAAAGTCAGGAGAGTTTTGTCCAAGGGGATAATGTCTGAGATGAGAGTTGACAGATGAACCGGCATTAACTCAGCAAGGAGATGGTGGTGCTAGCATTCGAGGCAGAAAGAATAGGGAACAATGTGGCAGAGGGTGCAGGATACATTTGTAGGATGTGAGAAAATACTGGAGGATGAAGCTCAAGGAAGAAGGTGGTCCTAGGGAGCAGGAACCAGACCTTACATGCTCTGCACCCCGTGATGGTTCGGGGCCTAATCCTTAAAGGGTGTTACGTGCATGGACAGGTGTGCATGACATGACATGATTTACATTTCAGTGCCTACTCTGGGAAGATGAATGGGGAGTGTGGGAGGGCAGAGGACACCAGAAGGTCGGTTGAAAAGCTGTTGTAACAGAGATGGTGGTCTAGGGTGGTTGTGGTAGACCTAGAACAATGCTGAGTATTTAAAAATAGACTTAGGGGATGAGATTGATTGGATTTGGTTATGGGTTATATTTGGAGGGTGTGGGGAGAGTGGCATCTAGATAACTCTTAGATTTATGACTTACATAATCGAATAGGTGGGGGTTCATTCACTAAAATGAGATACTATAAGGACAAAGAATTTGAAGGTGAAGGGGGAAATAACCAGTAAAGCACATGTAAAGCATTTAGAGCTGTGCCTGATGGCCAATGAATGGTAGCCATGATGAGGATGGTGATGATTTTAAGATACCTTCAAGGCATCCTAGTGGATACCTTGAGCTATAATGAGCCATATGAATGTTGGTTATTACTATTATTTTGGTCATAAAGCTTGACAAGTAATATATTAATTCATATTTTAACTTCTTTAACTTATACTTTAAAATCACTTATAACATTAATCTTTTCCCAGTGGCGTAAAAGCAGGATTTTACTATATTAAATAGGAGCCCATGTTTCATAATCTTCCAGGTTTATTGATTGAAGCTGAAAGCTTCAACTAGATCATTCCTCAGAGCTTCTCTAGGGAGTGTTACATTAGAAAGATAACAGCAGGCTTGTAAATTAGTACAGTTTACCAACCCACAAACATTTGTCACACTCTCCCCCACCTCACAAGAGAGCAGAAGGAAAATAAACAGCCTTTCCTCAATGCCTCCTGCTTCATGATTTGTTTGGCATAAATTGCTACCTGCCTCGTGGCAGGGCAGTTAGCTAATTTAAAGGCTGAATGAGAAAGCTCTGAAAACAGCCAGACTGTTCTATTGAAGTAGATGGCCAGTCAGTAGGGAAAAAGGGGAATAAGCGGATTAACGATGAATTCAGGAACACCCCCTGAAAAGAATCCTATGCTTTGCCAAGCTGATTTAAGAGTATCTCATATTCCTCATGCCTGGTGCCCATACCATGTTTCTGACTTCAACTCTAGACAGGTTCCAGTATATTTTTACTAAATTTTGGCTGATACATTTTTTTTTCAGTGGGACAATATTGAGAAAATTGTGACTTAACTTTTATGTTTCTATTATATCTTCAGTTATCTCTCTACCTGTGAAAATAATTACAATTAGATGAATATTTGCATATTTATAGGCATATCTCAACCCAAGAAAAAAATACAAATTTTTTGGCTAACAAACTTAGATCACTAAGGGTATGTGGAGTTGTGGTACTTTGGTGTCTCATTTAGGTTAGCATTCTGATTGCTTCATTAATTATATGGCATGGGCCATGTTGAATTCCATCTTTAAAGTTCGGTTTTCTCATCTGTAAAATAGAAATGATGGTAACATTATGTCCCTCATAGGATAATTGCCAGAATTAAATGAAGCAAATATCTGTTATAAATATCTGCAGAATGCTTTAAACAGTGCCTGCCACATAATATGAGTGTGTTATTCTGTTTGAGCTGCTATGATGATATACTTTAGGTGGCTTATAAGCAACGGGAAGTTTACTTCTCATTGTTCTAGAGGCTGGGAAGTCCAAGATCAAGGCCTGGCAGATTCCATGTCTGGGGGTAGTTTACTTCCTGGATCATAAGTGGCTGTCCTCTTTTGCGTCCTCATATGGTGGAAGAGGTGAGGGAACTCTCTGGAGTGTCTTTTGTAAGGGCACTAATCCTATTCATGAAGGCTCTACCCTTGTAACTTAATAACTTCCCAAAGATCCTACTTCCAAATATATCACATTGGGGATTAGGCTTCAACATATGAATTTTGAGGGTACACACACATTCTGTTTATTGCAATAAGCGTTCATTCTGTGAGGGCTTTACTCACTGCTGAAGACTCCCTTCTTAACATGGAGAGAGAAAGAATGTAAATAGTTTTTCACCCTTGGGTGAGCATTATGGATAGAGTATAAACCAGACCAAAAGAAATTGCCCCTCAGTTAGGAGATCTCAAATTTGCTGAGTATTTTCGAAATGTCTGAATCTTCTAAATGTCTAATGTGTAGAATATGAATTCTGGAGGGCAGAGATTCCACCTGTTTCTCTCTAGAACCCCAGTGTCCAGCCCCATGTGCTCTATTGCGTCGATCATTGTGTGTTGCATAAATGAATACAAAGTACTGTGATTTGTAGACTTTTCATGCCAGGAATGGCCAGCAATCCTGTGCGGAGGAATGAAAGATTACTGCAAACTTTTCGCTGAGAAAGAGAGAAGGCAAGGGGGTCATAGCTCAGAGACAAAGACTCTTTGTTCTTCTTTGCTCCCACCTTTATGGGTCCTTCAGTACAATCACAAATCCTTATCACTGTTTTCCAGCCTGTGGTATGTGACAAGGGGTCTGACTGGAACTGGGAGGATCAGGAAAGATAACGATGTGTTACGTGTTCTAGGAGTTATGCTAAACAGCCTAAGGGACAATGCATGCATTTCCTAGATCACAGAGTGACTGTTTGTGCTAAGAAAGCTTTGGGGAAGGCCGCTCCCCAGGGCATTCCTATAGCAGAGTTGGGTCCTGAGGCCTCCTCATTCCAAAGGTCTACGCCTTTCTCTGAGACCTTCCGTTGCCCCCAGCAGCCTCTATGTTAACATTTTAGCAAGCCAGGTATTACGGCTGATTTTGTGCTCTATATTAACCCCAACTTTTTCATTGTCCTCAAACTCCATGGAAGACACAAGTCAAGGTCTTTTAAAAGGAGAAGAATCAATCTGATGCTGTTAGTAACTTACCCACGGTCATTTGAGGAGGAGGGAACATCAGAGAAAAATGGGACTGGATTTCCTGGCAAAATAGAAAGCTGATTCTTGTAGCACAGTTTCTTGTAACACAATCCCAACAAGTGATACTTGTGAAAACAACTCCGTATTTGTGGATATTTCCTCCTTTTAAGTGATCAGATTTGCTTGAAGGAGACACAAAACACCATGAAACAAGAATTCCAACACTTTACATAATGTTGATGCCTTCATTAAATGATATTACCCATGGTGCATGACTGCTAAGTCTGCTATTTACCAGTCTGAGATGAATTATGGAACTTACATATATTAAAAAATTACAAAGTCCAAGTCATGGTCATTTAATATTGTAAGATAGAATTAATTTTGGAAGACATTTTATATAATTTGAGTAACTTACTTCTCCATTAAGAAATATATTATGGTGTCTAGAATAAACATCTAGTTTTGGAGTAGTACACTATTCTGCAAAGACAGTGTAAACTTGTGCCTTGTCATAAAGAGTAATATGATAATGTAGAGTGTCTAGTCTTTCTTCCTTTCTCTCTTCTCTCCTTTTCTGTCTCTGATGAGTAACGTCTTCATTTGCCCAGGGTCTAGAACGAGTAATAAGAATCACCCTGAAGAACGTGTTGGTGAGTCTGATTCTCCCTCTCTGTTGCATTCTTCCTCCTCTTCCTGTGTGTGGGACTTGCAAGGGAGCTACCAAGGGTCTTCTGTGGGCAGAATCTTGTGTTGTACCTGAGTGAGAGGAGAATAGTGAAGGTGGACGGGGACGTTGGCCATCCCATGTCTCCTCAGTGTGACCTGTGCTGCTTTGGATGTTTGTAAGCATGGGCTTCACTAGCACCAGTAAAATATTTCACACATGTTCCGACAAAAGCAATCCCTTTGTGTGGTGAGCAAGAGGAAGTATGGTGGACAACATTTTATCATGCAACTGAGAATTAGCAGTGATTATTTTTTCTTAAAGCATCTGCTTGATGATGGCTTTTTAAAACTTCATCAGAAAAGAGTTAATGAAAAATCCTTAGCTACAAATCTTGCACTGAAGAGTTACTTAGTTGTTTACCGTTTCAGTGTCACTAGCTCAAAGCTATTCCTAAACTTTGAGGCACTCACTGTTGACCCTGACATGCTTATGTGCCAGACACAATTCTAAATGGTGCTCCCACATACTCTGGGAAAGGTGTTTATAAAAAAGGGAATCCAACTGAGGACCAAGCAGGGCTAAAATCCAGGTGTGAAAGTAGGGCAGGGGCTGGGGAGGCAAGAAACATAAACTTGACAATTATGCCTATATCTGGCCCTGAAATGACTATTTACGTCAATGATGAATATAATTGTAGTCTTACTGATAATTCCTAAAGTGTATCACTACACACAAATACTAAGTAAAATGCTTTCACAAATGTTATTTCAAGTAATTCTTACAAACACTCTGTGAAGTAATTATTATTAACCTCATCTCACAGATGGCAAAATTGAGGCTCAGAGGGGTTGAGACATTTGTACTACAACTGGGACTTGAAGCTAGGATTTTTTTTTTTTTCAAATACTCTGCACATACAGTTCTAGCATTAATCCCGTTAAAAATAACACAGTCATAGGGAAAGATACAATATTTTGAGTTTTTGACTTTTGATGATTGAAGAAATATTGCATTTTGGTTTTGGGTGTAATAAGAGGTATGGAATAAAAGTATAGAAAACTATATAAATATTTGCTAAAATATGCAGATATATAACTTTAAAAAGCACTTACATTGCATATATTCTATGTGTATATAGTTATATATACCCACTACAAATACTTACTTAAGAAATTCTGTTGTTGAGTCAAAGTGAAGGAATAGTATAAATTTAAGGTATTTGTTACTCTTAGTTAGAGATATAGTCTCTCTCAATAAACACTTGCCTTTTGGCTCCAATTCATTTAAGTTTGAACTTCTGAACCCTTTCACTAGAAGGTTCCATTTATTTTGTCATGGGTCTTAGGAAATAAATACCTGTAGTATGTGGTACCAGTCTGATCTTTGTTTCTTTGACATTGGATCAATAAAGGAGAGGCTGCAGTAGATGTTCTCAACTCTGCAAACAAACCTTATTTTAAGTAGAGCAATAATAGCTTGGTTTTAAGTAGAACCCAAAAAGAATTAGTCTTGAATTACAATTACAGGCAAGTTTTCTGAAGAAATAATGCATTGTGTACAACATTAAAGAAGCATTCTTACCTGTAGTGATAACAGGCAAAATGAGGCATTATGAACACCTCATTTATGAATCTTTGCTATATTACCAGACTTCGTGTTGGTGACTTTCTGGGTTAATTCCTGAAGAGTTTATCTCCTTTTCTGTAGGGGCCACGAGTCTTGTGTTAGATGCTACCCACCACAAGTTTGCATTTCCTTCCTAAGTGTGGAAATTGTACTGCCTATGAATATTGTCCTGGCCTTTGAGTTCAGATTTCTTGATGCCAGTTGCCTTGGGTCCAATGGTTTCTGGCACTCTGCCCCTTCTCTCAGGTATGAGGCTACTGTATACAGTATAGACCAATCTCTCATTCAACTAGAGACCTTTAACTGTCTCCTTCATTCTGTGAAGACTGGAGATGAGTAGCCTAATAGTAGAACAAAAGGGGGAAGCTGCACATTGTACTCAAAGGATTTGGGGAAGACTTTCTATCTGCACCCTAACCCCTGGCCCTGGGGAAATGGTGGGCTCTATGCCACTGGCACCAACATAATACAGCTGATACCGGTCATTTCTGTTCCAGTGCTGAATTTGATTCTTGGCTTTAAATCTTCACACAGCAGGTTTGCAGACCCCACTGAAGATTCTGGCACAATTTCAGTCCTAGTGCAGGCAGCTTCAATAAGACATGGGCCAGGGGATTGAATTGAAGGCATATTTCCTTTTATCAAGGTTGACTGAAAGAAAGTAGCCACCAGGAGGTTCTGACAGCTCAGGACTGGGTGACCCTGCCCTGCAGCTCCGGCCTTTGGAGCCCAGCCAGGGCAGACACTAGAGATGAGACTCACTCCAGCTGCAAATGCCAGAGCTCAAGATGCATAATCCAGAGCTTGACAGCTGCCAAACTAGCCCCCCGAGTGCCCAAATGACTTGGCTCTTTTGAAGGAGATGACAGGAAGGAACCAGAGGGATTGCTATGGCTCTTCTCCAAATACAACATTAAAGAGAAGTCAAGAGAACATTCCAATTTCCTCTATGTTTAAAGAAGCACAAAGAACCATGCAATACTCTTAACCCACCGTATCATTGCAATACCTAGAGGAGGTGGTAAGTTAAATTCTGTACATTTTTATGGCTCTTTCTGGTTCTGAAAGCATTCATTCATTCGATCCGTTGACAAACATTTATTAAATGCCTACTACGTGGTGAGTAAAGAGAATATAGAAATTAAATAAAAGTATAATAACTTACTTTAAGGTAATGGTTCCCCAACTTCTTGAACACAGCCCACTTAGGAGGGGCTGAAGGCTCTGCGGCTCACCTACTCCACCCTTTTCCCCCTTTCAGTGGCAGAAAATTTGAGGTGAGTGTGATGAATTTATTTTAGAATTACTGATGTGTATGTCTCATATTTGAATCATAATTACCTAGTCTAGTAATATGAAACTATAGGATAAAATGATTTTGATGCAGAGACACATTTCTTCATGCTATAGGATAAACCAAATAACTCAAAGTAAATTTATGATGATGAAGTTAAATTAATAGTAATTTTTACTAATTGAAGCAAATACAAATACCTCCAGTTTATAATACTGACAGTGTTCTGGTAAAAAAGGGTTTTTCTTTCAAATACAAATCCTATCTATTTACTTGCATTTGTGTAGAGGAGCACCACCATTGCGTGGCAGCTGGGCAACTGAGTAGAAAACTGAATTATTCGGAAGTATATGCTTTAGAAACACTAGTTTTCATTTGCAAATGCTAAGTGTTAGAAACTCCTGGCACACTTGGTACTTTACTAGCCAGTAGCTCTTAGTGCTGCATTTAAGATGAAGGTGTACAGTATTGACCTTCATTATCCCTAAGGACCTAGAAAAAGTGTTCTTTTTGCAGGTGTACACAGTTAATTTGAAAATTGCTCAAATAAAGATGTGCATTAGAAGGTATCATGGAAGAAGGCAGGGAGAGTGCCCAACTCCCTAAATCATGGCATAGGAATTTCACAGGAGAATGGAAAAGTAAAATGAATAGGCATATCCAGATGGTCATTCTAGGTGAAGGAAAACGAATGTACAGGGATGGGAGGAATAGAATGATCTATGGGTTCTTAGTCCCTTACCTGAAATTTTGAAATCTCAGAACCTTTAAGATGTGGTTTTTCTTCACTCATTTGGCAACTTTGGACCTCAAATGATGTGAGTTTACATGTAGTTTCTATTTATTTCCCCTAGTGTTAATATTCATATAACTTACTTGCCAATGTATTAGTGTGATTATAGGGTGTGTTATCATACCCTACCAGTAGTTTTACATAGTATATGCTACATGTACTGAAATACTTTTATTAAATCTGAAAATTTCTGATTTTGAAAACATATCTGGTCCTAAAGGTTTAAGGTAAGGGATTATATATCTTTGGCTAACTCTAGATATTTCATCAGGGCTTAGGGAACAACGGACATTTGGAGGCTTGGTGGGAGATAGGATGAAAAAGGTAGGCGTCATTTGAACCCCTTGAATTTTCTTTGAGCTCACCATTAAGGATTTTACAGGAGAACTACATGTTATGTAGATTTGCCAGACTTGCCTTGCTCCATGTATTAGTTTCCTAGGGCTGCCATAACAGTACCACATACTGGGTGGCTCAAACAAAAGAAATTTGTTGTCTTACAGTTCTAGAAGCTAGACGTCTGAAATCAAGATGTCGTCAGGGTTGCTCCCTTCTAAAGGCTGTGATGGAGAATTTGTTTCAGACCTCTCCTCTTGGCTTCTAGATGGCTGTCTTCTCTTTACATAGTGTCTCTTTGCATAGTTTGCCCTCTGTGTGTCTTTGTCCAGATTTTTCTTTTTTTGTAAGGCTACCAGATTATAGCCCACTCTGATGACTTAATCTTAACAAATTATATCTGTAAAAACCTTATTTCCAAATGAAGTCACATTCTGAGACACTAAGGGTTTAAACTTCAGCATATGAATTTTGGGAGTACACAATTTAATTTACAACTCTCCACATCTTGCCTGTTCTCAGTTGCCTGTTTTCAGAAGTATTGCTTTTCTCTAATAGCTACTTGTTCTCTCCAGCATTTATTAAGCCTTTTATATTCACAAAACCTATAAGTTAACTATTATTATCTTTATTTCTAAGAATGACACAGCGAAGTCCAGTAATATATCTACGGTTACTAAGTAGCCGACTTGGGATTCAGTTTTGGGCTTTCTACCTTGATAGACAAGCTTTGGGTTTTTGCCCATATTTTGGAAACTGGTTAAACCGACAGACAAACCTGTCCCCCATACTACCTCAGGATGATGTATAAACCCTCTTTTCCTTCTTTGCTGCTTATGTCATGACTGTGGATTCCTGAAAGTTGTAGGGTATAGGTATCTGGTAGGCAGGTCCTACCATCTCTGGTGCTTCACACTGTCAGCTCTATTCCAAACAGGCAGTCTGCAAGGCTTTATGTCAAGGTTTCCAGTTCGATGCCATTCTGTTTCACCTGGCAAATGTCTACCTCTCTACATCTCCTATCCCTCTCCTAACCTCCCCTTGCTATATGTCAGTGGTTCAGCTGAGATGACTTAATGAAGATTATACTCTAAAGGAAATTTACTGTCTTATTTTCCAAATATATTGCAGTCAGTTTAATTCATATGGCCCATATGTCCTCTGTCCCACACAGAAGCAGCTGTAGACTAAGTGCCTCTTCTCTCTTTTCAAAGAACATTAGAATAAACAGAGCATTGCTGAAAAGGTGTGTGTGTGTGTGTGTGTGTGTGTGTGTGTACACACATATGCATATACAAGATGCAAGAGATAGAACAGGAGTGAGAAAGAGACAGAAAGAGATAGTTTACAAACCACTTGCCAGTGAAAATGACCTTTTTCACTAAGTTCTGATCTAGCTGGGTTGAAAATGTTTCCCAGGGGAACTGATTTTGAGTGACGCAAAAAGTTTGCATTTCTGGGCAGATGTGTCTAGGTGGGAGGTGGGATAAATAAGAGAACAATTCTGCAGAACTCCCACTGGTTTGTGTGATTCTGCTTCATCATCATAAATTAATATTTATTGAGTGATAGATCATGGAGCACATGACACTGAATGCTGTTTCAAAGGGTAATATTTTATTTCCTGCCATGGGATCCTGGAGAGTTGCTACATTTCACAGCTAAATGGTGGATACTTGAACAGTTGGCTAAAGGGACTCAGTCATCTATTGCTTATAAAATTACTTCACAGTCTTCGGAATCAAGAGAAAACTTTAATGAGTATGAATCATTTTTAGCTGATTATCACAGAGAGGAAGAGGAATATATATATAACAGTAAAAATCTAGCTTTTGGGGGGCACCTGGGTGGCTCAGTGGGTTAAAGCCTCTGCCTTCGGCTCAGGTCATGATCCCAGTGTCCTGGGATCGAGCCCCACATCGGGCTCTCTGCTCGGTGGAGAGCCTGCTTCCCTTCCTCTCTCTCTCTGCCTCTCTGCCTACTTGTGATCTCTGTCTGTCAAATAAATAAATAAAATCTTTTAAAAAAATCTAGCTTTTTTTCCTTTTTACTGAGAGTTTAAGAATAATACAACTCATGAACTCTGTATTACTTTTGGCGAGGGTGTTCTAAAGTGCTTTAGATAAGACCTAATCCATATTCAGAATCACTGCTGGGAAATGTGTTTATTGACGGTCTTATCCTCTTCCCTATTCTGCAGTTGGGAGAACTAAGACATTGGACATATTAATGATGTCATAAACCTCACATATGGAACATGGATCTGTTCACATAGGCCCCTCCAGGCCAGGACAAACTGAATAAAGAAGAAATTTCTCTTCATTGTGGGCCATGGGTTACATGCTACTCCATAGCTGTATTTCCCTCTAAATCTTACCCCTTCCCTAAGCCTCTAACCCCACCCCCACCCAGCCCACCACAAGCTCCTGTACACATATCTGGTATTCTTGCCAAGCTAGACTGTTCACAACTTTCGTAGTCATCTATTTCCTGTTGCCAAACTTCTGCTTTTATTGCTTGCTTAGCTGCATCGTATGCTATTACCAATTTCTGCTTGCTTAAATTTTGGGCATTTGTAAGGAACTCTCAAATCGCATCACTTCTCAAGGCTCTTTTAGGTACCCTCTTCTTCCTATCATTAGTAAGCTTTCCTTTTTCCCCTCTTCCACTGTTACACATCTTTTCAATCACCTATTACAACCCTCCTCTTGCCTCATTTCTCATGCTGTAGCTACTTGGGATTTGCTTACCACTGGAGGAATATCTCAGACATGGTTGTTCTCTTGGACCTTAGAACATTTGAATGATCACTCCTCAAGCCAGTCAGTCAGTGAATCAAGAACTTTGTTCACTTGTCCACTGTAAAGTAACAAAACAAACACAGATCAAAGAGCATTATAGTGAGCCTCAAAGGACTATTTAATACTGATTTTGATGATTAGGAATTAACTTGTTTTTTATGAAGTATTATTTGAAAGTCTTCAGATATTATCTGGGGCCCAGAAATATCTTGATCCCCTGAGATTCTCATCAAGTCGATCAATAAAAGTGATGGTTTTTCCTCAAGGAAAGTATTTGTGCAAGGCTAACACCTGATTGGGGGAATTGCTCTGTTACTTGTACCTTTCCATGTTCAACATGGACACATGTTCAAGTGTCCATGTGGCCAAGAGTAGGTAGAACTCTAGAGTCTTTTGAATTTATGACTTCAGTGAGAAGTAGAAGAGAGACAAACAATGACTCTCTTGTCATTTATTCCCATGCAAATGGGTTTATTTATTTATTGTCTCTGTCATGATAGCTAATATTTATTGAATTCTTTTTTTCCTTCCAAGTTTTTATTTGTATTCCGGTTAGTTAACGTACAGTGTAGTATTAGCTTCAGGTGTACAATTCAGTGATTCAGCACTTCCATATAACACCTGGTGCTCATCACAAGTGCCCTCCTTAATCCCCATCACCTATTTAAGGACACCCCCCCATCCCTGGCCCCATCCCCTCTCTGGTAACTATCAGTTTGTTCTCTGTGTTTATGAATCTGTTTCTTGGTTTTCCTCTCTCTCTCTCTCTCTCTTTTTTTCCTCTCTGTTTATTTGTTTTCTGTGAGATCATATGGCCTTTGTCTTTCTCTGACTTATTTTGCTTAGCATAATACACTCTAGCTCTATCCACATCATTGCAAATGGCAAGATTTCACTCTTTTTTATGACTGAGTAATATTACACACACACACACACACACACACACACACACACACACACACACACACACAGACACACACACCACTTCTTTTTTAACCATTTATTATCCGTCGATGGGCATTTGGGCTCTTTCCATAGCTCGACTATTGTTAGTAATGCTGCCATAAACATCAGGGTGCAAACATCTCTTCAGATCAGTATTTTTGTATCCTTTGGGTAGATACCTAGTACTGCAGCTGCTGGATCATAGGGTAGTTCTATCAAACGGGTTTATAAAGCTTTTTATCAAACAAAACCATGAATAACTGCAGAGAGATCAATACTGAGGGTTAAGAAATGTAGCAGGAAAAGAAAGAAGGCAGGTATTTTCCCATCATGAGCCCACATTTGGTCACCTTAGGGTTTTATTGTTGTTGTTGCTCTTTAGTGTTCAATCTGATAGAATTCATCACTTAATATCTAAGAAAGCCTACATCAATTAATACATTAACATTAATTGATCAACAGATTCATTCAGTCCACAAATATTTGCTGAGCACCTGTTATATGCAGGCTCTGAGAATAAAACAGTGAAGAAGACAGGGGCAGTATTTGCCCCAGCTGAGCTTGTACACGAGTGTGTGTAACAGCAGTCCAGCAGCGAGCAATAGTGGAGTGTGACCAGGCCGTTGCAGGGGAATGCCAGGGTACAGCGGAGACACGGGGACTATACCCAGATGTTAGGGCCCAAAGGAAGGGTCCTCCATAAATTGGGAACTGAAGGCTAAGTAGGAGTCAATTGGTCAGAATGAGAAGAGGATCATAAGCGGGGGAAAGGACATGTGTGGGGGGCTGGGGTGAAAGAGAACGTGGCATGTGTGACAGTCAGTGTGGCTGCAGCACGGAGGCCAGAGGGCACAATTCAGTGCTTCCCAGGTGCGAGGTTTGCTTCTGTGGGAGCCACTGTCTGGGTAGGGGAAAGAGAAGCAGAGTGTGGGGTGGTCCCTGCACAGTAGCCTTCACGTGTGCTGCTTCAGATCTGACACTGAGCTTGGAGGAGATACACAAGGACTAAAGAGCCTCTCGGATTGTTTCTTTTTAAAAAGAACATATGGCACTGGAATACTGAGACTTCCCAGAAGAGATCTCAGTCCGTATCTGTGCCTGGGCTTCTGTTTATGGGACTAGCGGAGCAGGGCTCGGGAAGGGGGAGAGGAACAATATTGATTTTTCTTATGCTCTACTAGGGACGTTTACATTGAGGCAGTTCCTGGCAATTCTTCGTGATAACAGGCACTGGGGAGCAGGCTAGGGAGGCGATTTCTGACATCTCTGAAGAACTGTTAGGAGTGAACAGAGCTACCTGGGACTGCATTTTGGTAAACAAAATTGTATCGAAAATGGGAAGTTTCACATATGTTTGATGCCCTGAAGCAGTTTTTTTCTGCCATCACAGTATTTGTCAAACACACAGATAAAAAGGAGGTAGAAATAGCGATGCTTAGGTGCTGAATTTTAGTGGTTGTATTTGTGGTACTCTGCAAGCCTAAGGTGGATCCCCCTTTCTATTTTTTTTTTTATTAAAGATTTTATTTTATTTATTTGACAGAGAGAGATCACAAGAGAGGCAGGCAGAGAGAGAGGAAGGGAAGCAGGCTCTCCGTTGAGCAGAGAGCCCAGTGTGGTGCTGGATCCCAGGACCCTGAGACCATGACCTGAGCCGAAGGCAGCGGCTTAACCCACTGAGCCACCCAGGCGCCCTGGATCCCCCTTTCTAAATCATGACACAGTACTTGGTGCAGAGTAGGTGTGCAAAAATATTATTGAATTTTTAATATATCTCTGAAGACTACAGGTCAATATGGAATTCAAGGAAAACCCCAGATTTATTTTCTTCCGTATGAAGAACAATTTATTTCCTTCTTTTGCATTATCCCTAGTACTGAGTTGGGTTCATGATGTGGAATATGTGTTGACATGTTGAAGGAGTGTAGTCCTAATTAAGAGTTGAGTAAGAAATGTCTTCATCATCAACAACACAGTTACTGTGATGTCTCACTTTTTGAAGGTGCTTTCATATATATCTGTCCTAAATCATAGCAGTTGTTAAAAAAGAGAAAAGAACATCAATGATAAAAACAGAATAATTTGTAAAGCACACCTTTATTTTCTAGCTTCATGTAGTTTTTTCTAATCCATGGAATTCAGAGCCCAACAAGTTTGTGCTTAAACCTGTTTTTCATTGGGAGGAATATGGGGCACATTCTTAAATTCTTTGTGTTTCCTCTCCCAGGTTCTCCTACCTCCTGACCATTATTTTTCTTTCAAAATGGAGGTAATACCAATTTCATAGGATTTTGTGACAATGTAGTGAGATATGTGTTTTTATGTGAGGCATGCAGCAGAAGGCTGCATGGAGGAGGTATATTTAATTTTTATTTGTCTCCTCTTTCCATTATGTTCTTCTGTGCTCGGGAGGTCCGAGCTCCTCAGTAGTGTTGCTCAGTCTCAGTAGTATTATTTATGTATTCTGAATTATTTATTATTCTGCCAGGGATAGAGGTTTACTTTTGTATACTCTTAAAGGGCAAGAATTTCAAAGTAAATTATGTCAAGAAAGTTATTTTATACAATGTATTAAATACACTCAGAAACACACTTTTTAAAATGGTGAAGCAAATGGCAGATATTAATGCTGCTCTGTTGTATATGTAGTTCCGAAGAATTACGTATTATATCTTCTGTAATTTACTCGTGCAAATTCAGAATGGCTTCACCAAGTTGCTTGATTTAGTAGCGACCTTTCCACAAGACTACAAATGCTGTTTTGTTTTTAGCAAACTAGGGGATTCCAAGGAGAAAAAGGAAAGTCTACACAAAGAAAGAGTTCTAATACGGAACAAGCACATCCACTGCCTTTTTTTTTTTTTCTACGAAATTGAATTGTCAATACCCCTGTCTTGATAAATTGTAAAACAGCATTCCTTTTCTTCTGCTTTCTTCTCTTTTTCCCTTCCATCTTTTTACTGTTCATATATGTGTGCATTATTGAAGGTCAGGTATGGGCTGAAGGTCGTTGCATAGAAAAACCAAGAAAAAGGCAAATAAAAGCTTATTGATTTTCACTGTTTGTTAACACAAATATACCATACACACACACACACACACACACACACACACGGATGTATACTTGCATATGAATTAACATGTAACTTGAAATGGAAAAGTTTGTGAGAAAATATCTAAAATACTCGATGCCACATGACCAAGTAGCCATAGATAAATGTGCTAGTGTTACTCCCCAGCTTTGTTCTTGATAACACTCAGCAGTAGTTATTTATATAAAGATATGCATAGTATACTTTCTATTATATAAAAAGGATAGGAGTGTGGACTCCAAATTTAAAGTTGAGAAATCTGGACTAAAAGAACTGCTTGACCATGGTGTCATGAGACTCTGGAATAATCTTCCAATCTTTCATGCTGACCTGGATGAGGCATTCAGAAAATCCATTGCAGTGATCCATCCTCTCCTGCCAGTAGCCAGACAACTTAAAAGAAAGGTTTTTTTGCAAGTCACTGTCTGACTTTTCCAGGCAATTCAACAGTTTCTTTTTAAGGGAAAAAAAAGTGGCATTTGTTTTCCTTCAAAGCATTTTTGTTCTATGATTGAGATGACATGGTTTTTGGACTGTTCCCTGCAGGAGGAGAAGCCAGACGGAAGGCAGCTTTCTCTCAGCTCTGGCAATTATAACAAAGTCATAAAACCCCAGGTAAATGGGAACTCTTTAAACATTTGCAGATATAAATCCGACACAGTAGGAAAGTGACCCAAAGGGAAGTGCTTATTGATCCATTTTCCCCCAAAGCTGTCAGTGACAAATGAACATCATCTAATTTAATAGGAATAGCTCGAAGCCTGCAACCTTGCAGGTACTCTCCCTGGCTTTTCTTGGGTGGCTGTTTGACTATGACCAAGAAACTTAACCTTTTCAGGTATCATTTTCTCTGTCTGTTAATGGGGATAACAGTGTCTCAACTCTGAGCCTTTCTTTCTATCTAAGGCAGTTCAGGGAAATGTGCTGTTGTGTTGTGTCATATCATAAATATATTTCTTGCCAGGTTTTGTCACTTCATTTTCTCTTTAGTAGGGTCGTGTCCATCACTGTTGATTTCATTCTGTCCTAGAGTACAAAGCAGCGAAAGGGGAAGTTTCAAAGTTGTGGCATTCACATGTAGTCAGCTGAGACAGGCCCAAGAACTTCTGATATCCATTCATTTGTCTTATAAGCTACACTTTTTCTGCAGTTAGAAAATGGGACCAAGAGCTATGGAAGAGACATAACTTGATCAGGTATAATATTTTCCCCTGTCAGCCTTCAGATTGAACCCATTAATAAATGCTTTCTAAGGCAATTCTATTATACATGAGGCACAGTTCTAGGATCTCTGGTTGAAGCCCAACGATGTGTATGAGTGCTTTGCACCGAAGGACCCCAGAGAGCTCAGGCAAACTAGCCCACTACCAAACAACCAAAGGGCAGTTTTAAACTGCCATTAGTATCACTGATGTCCCAGTCTGTTTGGGAGATATGATATAAACTCATTGTGCAAGAGAATACTAGGGCTTATCTATATCCAGATCTCTTATTCTTTTGGAACATATAGAAACATACACTTCCTAGCCTCCTTATTGATAACTGGGCTATGTGACTAGTTCTAACCAATTGCATGTTAGTGGCTGTGATGTGTGTCTCTTCTGGCTGAAACACCGAAGAACTTAAAAAAGGCCACCACCATGCTTTCTCTTCCTTTGCCATGGTATCTTTAAGGGTCAGGTGTTGAGATGAGAGCATCCCAAGATGGAGGAATTTTGGATCTCTGAGCTCCTGAATGGTGAAGAGACCCTAATAATCCTCATCAGGCTTTATGTGAGTGAAAAATAAACTTTTGAAAGGTTACACAATTCAGATGTAGGGTTTCTTATTTTTAGGCATCACACTGTAGTCTGGCCTATTCTCCCTAATGAAATAGTAAACAAAATTACAAGAATTAAGTGGCAATATAAGATAATGGCAAATAAGAATAATCACCAAATAGTACAGTCAACAAGTTTCCAGAGCACAAGGAGAGATGAGATCAGTGTATGTGGAAGTGGTTTTAAAGATATGGAAGATTTTGGGGCACCTGGGTGGCTCAGTGTTTAAGCTTTGTCTTCAGCTCAGGTCATGATCTCAGGGTCCTGGGATTGAGCCCTACATCGGGCTCTCTGCTCAACAGGGAGGCTGCTCCCCTCCGCCCAATCTGCTTCTTTGCCTACTTGTGATCTCTGTCTATCAATTAAATAAATAAGTAAATCTTAAAAAAAAATAAAGACATGGAAGATCTGGATGAGAGGAGGACAGTGGAAGGAGGAAAGATGTTCTGCGAGGGCAGTAGTAGGACGTTGTAAGCCACAACTTCCATGGCTACGTGGGAGAGCCTCAGAGTAAGACACTGATGCCTTGGGAGGGAGAAGAGAGGAAACAAAAATTCTTATCATTAAATATTAAAAGCTATTAGTGTGTATGCACATAGGTCATCACTGTTCCTAATTAAGAGTCCGTGTTTCAAAACGGGGGCTGTAATGCATTACTGGCATTCAGGATAGAGAATACCAGAGTTTATTATTTGGAAGAGAACAAGACAGGTTAAAATTGAACAAATACAATAAGGACCTCTGGGCAATAGGAGGCCATTCTTGTGAATCAATGATACTAGCTGGAGTCTAGCCCTATCCTTCCCTGTTCTGTGCTTGGGCACTTCTCTAGACGTGTGTAGTTTTGACAGTGCCAGTACACTTCCATTGCACAGAGTCTGGGCTTGTAAATCAGGTACTTCATACAGTTGAATGTAATGACCAGTTATGTCACAATGTTGCAAAAAGTCCCGTAGAAAATGGATCCAGTCTATTTTATGCAGTTAATATTATTTTATTGAGTATGCATTATTGATTTTATGGAGTAGATAATTCTTTGAGAGATATGTGCATGAATTTGTGTCAACTCTGGCACCATTCTTTTGAAAGCACAGAAGATACTGGTTAGGGTCTTAAAATTCAAGTCCACATTTTGTGATTGTTAACTGTATTCCATTGTAATTTAGATTAATTTCCTCCTAGGTTGCAGAAATCTAATTTTCCTATTTAAAGGCTGAATTGCCAGCTCAAGCTGGGTTTCCTCAGCCTGTATCTTTCATAAATGGTCAAAGCTGGACCCTCTGCTGCTTCCTACTTGTATGTCCAGGACCCACATGCATAGTCCCTCTGACAGTGAGCGTGATTATAGTAGTCTCTGAACTCAGAGGCCTGGAGGCTCTCCAGTCAGCTGGGCACTTGTGGGGCTTCCCTTTGGAAAGTGTTAGGATGTGGCACAGAATGTTGGCTCTAGGGGCAGATAGGCCTGGATTTCAATCTCAGCTCTGTCACCTGTGCAAGTCAAGATACCTCACTTGGTTGGCTTTCCCCATCTGTAAAATGGGAAGGAGTAGTTGTGAGAATTATTAAGAGATGATGTGTTTCAAGTTTGAAGATTATAGGCACTCGAAAGATCATTATCGCATGAGTGAACCTAATGGCAGAGCTAGCAAGGTGCTATTCCAGAACGTCTTATGGCTATACTGGGCCCAATTTAGTATCTGTCTCAAGCCTGTATCTTCTAGAGTCAAGGCAGGAAGCCTATTGCTCTTCTCACGTGTAGTGCATTATGATAGGTGCGCTCAGAATTCCCTGTTATCAGGAGATGTTGCTAAGTTGACCTCTGTGGTATCTGTGTCTTGAAGCTAGAGTCCTCCTAACCAAGGTAGGTTATGTGAAAATTCTTAGAGTAGTTTGTTTTTTAATCTTCGGGTAGTATGAAACGGACTGAAAGGTTTGATAAGTAAGTTTATACACTTGTCCTTAAATGAGAATTAAGTACACTTCATTCCATACTAGTATTTCTGAAACCGTCCCAGGGAATATTAATTCTCTGAGCTAGTCTAAATGTCCTGAGAAAGGAAAAAAAAAAATAGGATTCTAAGGATTAAATACATTTGGGGAACCTTGAGTTAAATAATTTTTTTTTTCTTTAGTTCAGTATTTCTCAGAGCTTTTGTATTCTGATTTGTACCTTGCATCTCTAGTAGGAGCCCAAATATAGAGTAGGCATGCAAAAAATATTTATTTCATGAATGAATAAATAAATGAATAGCTGAGTTAAACCTAGATTACTCTTCCTGAGTCGAGTTTTGAAGGCTTATTATCTTCCCTTCACCCCTCTTCTCTCATCCTTTACTTATATAGTCTTGGACCTGATTTCTTCTCCTCCCCCACTAGCCATATATTTTTGCAGGCCTGCATACCCCAGTCCCAATTCTGAGGTTGTGAGAGGAAACACCAGTGTTTCTGGTGTAGTAAAGATTCAGGACAGATATTTCCATGATTATGAGTCCTTAGATCATGGATATAATGACCCTAGTAATTCTTAGTCAATAATCTCTGGAGATTCTGACTCTTTCCCCCCTGGGATGATAAGCACCTGAAGGAGCACCCCAGGCAGGACTTGCTGACAGTGGCTAGTGTGCAGGGTCTGCTTCAGAGGCTCTACCTTCTCCTCTTACTTACACAGACTTGGCAGTTGCCTTCTGGAAATCACAGAGTGGCTTGTTGGTTTGCTCCTCTACTTTTTGCCCAAACAAGAGGCTCTTTGAGAAACTGAGCACTGCCTTTGCTTTAGAGAAAAAAATACAGAGGTATCTTGGCAGAAGCAAGGCACAGATAAATGCATCATTGTGCGTGGGTGATATGGGTCATCACAGCTTTTAATTTCTGTTCTTCTGCCAGCCAGGACCACTATGATCGTAATATCTCATCAGGAAGTTTCCTACCGTCATGTCCCAATAAAATTTCCAAAAGTGCATGGGATTTTCCTGCTACCGGAAATTCGGCTAAACCAGACCTAGTAACCCTCTCTTCTCTCATTAGTAACTGGAGAAATATGGCCATTGGGTAGGAGACGGTGAGGCCATTTAGATTGACAGCTCCTTATTCAGAAATTCTGGTTGGAGTCAAGCAAGGTGAATGGGCAGTGGATGGGGTGGAGGAGGTTCAGTGAAGCTCAGATGGTCTCTGAGCTGCCTTCAGGATTTTATCTTCAGTGCATGCAGCTGGCATTCTTGCTTCAACATCCTGTCCTTTTAGATAAAAGTAACAAGTTTCCTCACTAAAAAACAAAACAAAACAAAACAAAAACACAAAAAACCCCAGCAAATATGGCTTTGGCAAACTGACAGAGAAGACCAGTGAGGCCCACAGAGTGAGAAGGGGAGGACCTATATTATTAGTTGAGAGTGGGACTTAATCATTCATATGAGTATGGCATGAATTAGTATAGGTAGACACTTTTGAATGAAGCTTTTCTATGAGCCCCCAAGTGGACATATTTTCATGGATCCAGATTCTGGCAAGAGGAGAAATGAATTTGTTGCATTAGCCGAATCTTTGATGTGTCTTCTAAATAGCTTATTCATCCAGGATCCAACCTGAAATTGTTTGGCAGACATTTATCCCTCCGTCAGAGGACCAACTACAGTGATTAAACGTGGCAACAAAGTACACTCGCAACTTTTTAGTGAGAGAGTTAGGGGAAAGAAGGAACACGGGCTGTGGGAATTAACCGGCTGGATTTTGATCCACTGTTAATGATCCGTGCTAACTATCTATTTGTAACCGATTGCCTGGTGAAGAGTTTCCAGGGAAAGAGGCTTCCCTCTGTAGATTATTTTCTTTGCTTTAGTCTTCACTCTGTAGCTGACAGAACTCACAAGGGTGGTTCTTTGACCCAGCTCCAAAAGCACAGTAACTGGTTGCTTTGAATGAAAGAGGAGCTGTGGTGGGAAGGGGCAGTTGCATTTATAGAAAACAGAGGCTAGAGGAGGCAAGGAAACAAAAGCTGCTCCGGCAAAGGGCCCTTCCTCCCCTGAAGGGCGGGCAGGGAGGACTGTGGTGGTACCCACCACCAGCAGCACAGATTGTGTCCTTCTCCACAGTGCCTGGGCTGCCTGCTGTGGTGACAGCCCTGTAGGGAGCCGGAGTGGGCAGGAGGGCCCACGCAGCCTGGGGCTGCAGGCTGGACTTGTTTCAGGAGGATGTGGTGGGATTTAGGCATGACTTTGGATTGCAGAAACACTTCTGTTTTTCCAACAGATTGCATCCCATAAGTAAACAACACGCACAGACACACGATTCATTTTAACATGAAATCTGCACAGATGAAGTGCAAGGCATGGACCATATTGAATTGTCTTTGTTTTAAGACTCTTTGTCTGGAATGATGCCTCATTTGCATATGAAAAATATGTCCCTTTTTGCAGTGGTCTCTTCCCCCTCATTTTCTTTCAGAAAACAGTTCCAGTTTACATTTGAGAAACAAAAAGTTTTTACTTTGTTGAGGAGAATGAGTGGTTAGTGGCTGAAAGGAGAGAAGTCAAGGAAATTGCACAGACTTCTTTAATATTTTCAGTTTATCTTAAGATGAGATAATCTGTTTGCCTTATCCAGGATAGACCTTGAAAGAAGAACAAAAGCTTACAAAACAGAAGGGAGTATATTAGTTTTATTTTACTGTTACAAATTATTAGAAATTTACTTGTTTAAAACAACACCCAAATATAGATCAGAAGTTCAGTACGGAATTCTGGATTCTTTGGTGAGGGTCTCATCACACTAAAAATCTAGGTATCAGCTGGGCCTGCAGTTCTCGTCTAAGATTCAGGGTCCTTTTCCAAGTTCAGTGGTTATTAGCAGAACTTAGCTCCATGCAGCTGTAGTACTGGTCTCTCTTTCCTTGGCACATGCCTCTGTCATCATGAAGTTAACAGTGGCACATTGAGAACTTCTCAGGCTTCAAATCTCTGATTTTCCTTTCTCTCGTGTCTGACTTCCTCTTGTACCCTCAGCTAAGAGAAAGCTCTGCTTCTGAGAGCACGTGTAATCATGTAAGTCTCACACAAATAATCTGTATCCCCCTATTTTAAGGTCTAATTGAAAACTTTAATTGCGTATGCAGAGTCGCTTGGCCATATAAGGTAACATATTCATGGATTTGGCACCAGAGGGACCAAAATTATGCCTGCCACAGGGAGGGAAGAGGAGATTTAAGACAGGAGGCACATAGCATGAGTAAAGGTGTGGGCATGGTGTATATAGGAAGGTAAAAGGAAACACTGCTAGTATTTTTAGCATTCTTATAGTCATTTGTGTGATTATACTTTAGAAAGCACACTGGAGATAAGTAGACTAGTTAGCAGTTGCAGTGGGGTCTTACACTTGCCAAGACACATTCTCTTGCTATCAAGAAGGAGTTTCATCACTAGTGTAGTATAGTTAAGTGGGAACTGAAGGATCAGAAGGGCTGTGTTCAACTTTTGGCTTTGCTATTTATTAAGTTTTATTACCTTGGCTAGATTATTTAATTTTGGTAAGCCCGAGTTTTCTCATGTACATAATGAAAGTAATAATAATTTCTAGCTTAGAGGTGCTATGAGGCTGAATGAACCAGGGAATATCCTGGCATATAAGCAGTGATCAGTAAATGTTTACAATTTTTATTATTGCTTCCTTTTTTCCCTGTAGCAGAAAAATGGTTCAGAATAATTCATATCAAGTTGGGAATGGTTTGAATTTAGTTTCTATTCTCTCTCTTCTATCAGCTAGTTATGCAGTTTTCCCTTCTTTGTGTTAGTTTTGTCACGTTTAAAATGAAGGTGATGTTAATTGTGCTAATCATGTCAACAGTAAGTTGGTGATGTTAGAGCACTTCGAAATAGTCACTGTTATTTATGAAATGTATATGATGTCTAGAGGAAAACAATCCTGATTTATTTTAGCTCATTCTTTGAGTCACCCTGGACCCAATGGAAGAAGTCCAGGATATATCCTATGGGCTTATCATTCAGGAGAATGTAGAGAACGACCGAACATCATGAGGAACATGTTGGAAATGGACTTACCCTGTAGAGGGGCAGAGTCACTGGCTAGCTAAGAGGTGTGAGTTGAGAGGTATCAAACAGTCAAACTCCTTCTAAAATCTTTTCTATCAATCTGTGACAAATACCCAAATAGTAATATTAGAGACCATTTTTTCCCTTTTCTAATATGAATAGAACATTTAAACATTTGAACATTGAACAATAGAATAGAACAAAGAACATTTGAGAGAAAGCGAGAATCTGCATCCTTCTTTGGTTCTAGAACCCATTAGCCATTCGTCATGTATCCTTTCTAGGTCCCATTTGTGAATGACTAAGGTTGGTCTAGGAATACCTCTAGGTCATCTTCTTCTTTAAGATACTGTGAACTAGGCAGCTGAGACAGGGTGGATTTGCAGAATCTTAATGTATAAAAGTTGGATAACCATCCTGGCAAGCAGCACCTGTTCCAGGAGGATTATTCTGAGGGCATAGGCAGGAGAGAGGGCTGTTGTAGGGTTTCTTCAGGCAACAGAGAACACTGGCATATGGGCCCAGAATTGAGCCTGAAGGGACAGGAAGGAGGAGGTGAGTCAACAGAGGAGATGGTCTCATGGTGAAGTGAGAGGAAGGAATGCCGTGGAGCCTCTTAGACACTTTCCTGCCCTGGTGACAATCTCTGATTAGAGGGATCATCTATTCAGATATCTGGTTCATACTATAAATTTATTAGCCTGTTTCTCAGGCTGATTGAATTCTATTGGTGAAAGCCTCACTTATAATTTGGGCTAATACTACTTTATTTGTCTGAAGGTAGGGGTCAAAGTATATAGCTTTTTGAAATTCATTTAACAATGACGTGTATTTATTCTGGGATCTATGTCATTTCATTTGCCTCAAAATAAGATAAAGAATTTAATTAAGGTTTTTATGTCATAGTTTGAGAAAACTAGAATAAGGATCAGAAAATCTGATTATAGTCTGAGCTCTGACACTAAACAGAGATGTGAACTTGGGCATTCTGTAACCCATCTGGGTCTCATCAGTGATGTGGAGTTAATAATACCTGCCCTAACAGCCTATAAAGCTATGTGAAGTGCTTTGCACTTAGTAAATGCTCCATAATTATGAGATATTATTTTTCCAGTCCTGGCACAATCCCTGGAAAATTTGAAACAGTCAAAAAATATTTAATGAATAAATGAGAAAAAAAAGATGTTGTGAAGTTTAAAATAAGTCAGTGTGTGTAGTGCCATATAGGAATAAGTTATACTCTATTTGTTGAATGAAGCAATAGTTTTTTTTTTAATATATTTTTTTATTCGTTTATTTGTTTATTTACAGCATAACAGTGTTCATTGTTTTGGCATCACACCCAGTGCTCCATGCAGTACGTGCCCTCCCTATTACCCACCACCTGGTTCCTCAACCTCCCCCCCCCCCCCCGCCCCTTCAAAACCCTCTGGTTGTTTTTCAGAGTCCACAGTCTCTCATGGTTCATCTCCCCTTCCAGTTTACCTCAACTCCCTCTCCTCTCCATCTCCCCATGTCCTCCGTGTTATTTGTTATGCTCCACAAATAAGTGAGACCATATGATACTTGACTCTCTCTGCTTGACTTATTTCGCTCAGCATAATCTCTTCCAGTCCCGTCCATGTTGCTACAAAAGTTGGGTATTCATCCTTTCTGATGGAGGCATAATACTCCATTGTGTATATGGACCACATCTTCCTTATCCATTCATCCGTTGAAGGGCATCTTGGTTCTTTCCACAGTTTGGCGACCGTAGCCATTGCTGCAATAAACATTGGGGTACAGATGGCCCTTCTTTTTACTACATCTGTATCTTTGGGGTAAATACCCAGCAGTGCAATTGCAGGGTCATAGGGAAGCTCTATTCTTAATTTCTTCAGGAGTCTCCACACTGTTCTCCAAAGTGGCTGCACTAACTTGCATTCCCACCAACAGTGTAAGAGGGTTCCCCTTTCTCCACATCCTCTCCAACACACATTGTTTCCTGTCTTTGAAGCAATAGTTTTTACATATATAGCAATGTTGTAGAAAAATCCTTAAACCTTAAACACGTCTTCTAAGCTAAGGTATCTCTCCTTACCTAAGTCAGATGGATGGTATAATTGCTAGTGTTACTTTATATCAGCTCTACCTTCCCTGACCACCCTAAAATAGAACCTCTCCAGTTATTCTCTACCGTTTTTCTTGCCTTATTTTCCATCTCAGCATGTACTGTCACCTTGACAAGTCTATTTTTATTTACTGTCTGACGCCTGGTACTGAATGTGAGATCCATGAAAATGGGCCCTTTGTCTGTTTTTCTTACTATTTTTTTTAAAGACTTTATTTATTTATTTGTCAGAGAGAGAGAGAGAGAGAGACTGAGCAAGCAGGGGGAGGGGCAGACAGAGGGAGAAGCAGACTCCCTGCAGAGCAAGGACTCAGATGTGGGACTTGATCCTAGGACTCTGGGATCATGACCTGAGCGAAAGGCTTACACTTAACCAACTGAGGCACCCAAGAGTCATCTTTTCTCACCACTCTAAACTGGATTTGTAGAACAGCACACAACACATAGTTGGCACACAAGAAAGATGTTGAATTAGTATATTTTGGGGATGCTTCAGCTCTTATAATGACTTTTCTTAAACAATCAAGCCCTTTATACTCTATTGTAAAGCCTATAATGTATTACATATAGTTTAAAATTAATAGCAGTGATTTTTCTGGTGGCTTATAGTAGGTAACACTGAATGTATATGGATCTCATGACCAGGATCTGGAAACTGTCTGTAATCATTTGTCCGCTTAGTTATGGTCAGGATAATTGCTTTCCAAGTCGAGGTACCCCCAATCCTGACAGCTATAGGATTATCTAAGTTAAGAGAAGCACCAATAATTCTGCTCTGTGCCCCATAAAAAAATTAATAGCCATAAAAGTCAAATTGGCTTCCTCACTAACAAATGAACTTTACTACCCGCTTTTAGCTTGCAGACTCTTAGTAACCGATATGTAAAAAAATACCAACTAGGGAAAGATATTTTCCTGCTTTATGGGCTTTATAAAAACCATTTAATTCAATCTGGCACCCAGGCTGAATGTAAAATAGCTGCAGAGCAGTATTGATGGGACAACACATGATATAATTAAATCTATGCATCAATCCATCAAGTTTAAGATAAAAATCAATCACATGCAAACAGATACCTTTAGGCGGGAAAAAAACCAAACAGGCATTCGCTGCAGCCTTGATCTTATGTTGTACCCTGTTGGTCTCAGAGCAGTATTCTCACCTGCTGTATGATTATCCTTTAGTATTTTCCGAGGGCCTGCTTTGTACAGGGCTTTGAACAAAGTATAATAGTTTTGGAGCTTGCCTTGAGGTTTCGAAGTCAGCCATTTGTGGAAAAATAACAGAAAGTGACTTTCCCATGGAGATCAGTTGGACCAAAAAGCCTTGATCCGAGGCCAAAATCCACCTGGGGAACTTGTTAAACTTGCAGATTCTTAGGCCCCATTATAGAAGTTCTGATTATAATGATGATGGTCCCAATACCATACTTTGAAAAATAGTGTCATTTGCAGCCACGAGCCCTGAGTAGGAACCCAGGCTCTATCACTCTCAAATTCTCTGGCCTTGGGCAAGATAATGAATCTCTTTCTAAACCTCAATTTTCTCATTTGTAATTCAAGCTTATTGATGATAAAGTGTTCTGGATACATTGTCATTGACTCCTACTTTATAGGATAGCGTAGGAGTAAATGAGGCAACATGTGTAAAACATTTAGCTCAGTCTGATAAATATTGTACTATTGCTAATATCTGCAACTACAATGTACTGAGTCCTTACTGCCTGAGGGACAGAGTTCTGAATGCTTTACCCATATTTACTCTTTTAAATCTCAGGTAGATACTGCAATTATACCTATTTGTACAGTTGAGAAAACTGAGGCACATAGAGATTAAGCACCCTGTTCTAGATCACATACCGGTGAAGTGGAAGAGCAAAGATAAGATTCAGGTTCACGAGGGGCGCCTGGGTGGCTCAGTGGGTTAAAGCCTCTGCCTTCACCTCAGGTCATGATCCCAGGACTCTGGGATCAAGCCCCGCATTGGGCTTTCTGCTCAGCAGGGAGCCTGCTTCCTCCTCTCTCTCTGCCTGCCTCTCTCCCTACTTGTGATCTCTATCTGTCAAATAAATAATAAAATCTTAAAAAAAAAAAAAAAGATTCAGGTTCACGTGATGTCAGACCCCCACGTATTTTATTTGCTATTAGGACTTATTTCCAGGTGGAGCCCACCTACATTTCTTCTTCTGACTTTACACATTCTTTTCACTAAAGTTGTCTTCCTGGCTAACCTGTTGCTCTCCTACATGTTCTGACACCAATCCATTTAGTGAAGGGGAACTCACCACTAAACACATGCTAAAATAAGAATCTACCTCACTGAATTTAAAAGGTACAAATAATCTGCAATTTCAAACACATACACACACATAGCAGTAGGTGACAAATGAGAAGAACTAGTATAGTTTGGTTTCTTTGTTTTGGTCTAGGATAGTATGCATCCTCAAGATAAATCAGGAAGGAAATATTTAAAAATCGATTAGAACATTAAGTATTGTTGATGGCTAGCCTTGGCTAGTGAGATTGTGGGTGATTTCTTAACTTCTTTAGAATTTTAGCCTTTTCTGACTTTTGTACCACAATGAACTTATAATATTTTTGTACTCAGAAAAATAATGCTTTCTTCAAATAAAAAGCAAATTAATTGCAAATAGAACTTCACAGCATTAGTCTTATATTTTTTCAGGCTGCTGCTCACTCCTAGGTATGCATCCTGGTCACCTCCATAAGATACTGAGAGAAAAGCTGATCAATATTTTGGTGCCAAAGGGAAGAAAGAGGGGCTGGTGAGAGAAGGAATATTTTAAAACTCTGTGAGCTCTGTTAGAAGTATGCCTCAGTTCACTGACCTTGAAAATTAACCTAGGGTAACCAGAGGACTAAGACCCAGAATAAACAAACAGGCAAGAAAATTCATTTCTAATTTTGACCAAATGTTAACAACATGTTATGTTTCCACAATGCCAAAATGTACTAATTTAATGAAAAACAACATCAGTCAAGTCATTGGAAACACACAAAAATCAATATGGGTGTTATTTTATAGATCAAGGTATCACTTTATAGATGGAATTTCTGTCCTGTTCACATATTTGTTTAGTTACCATTTGACATAGTTAGAGGTCACACTGGATTCTGAATAGATACTGGTGCCTCAAAGAGAATAATTATGAAAATACCATGTTGTAAAAGGAAACATAATGAAAAATATAATGGTAATAGTACATTTTAGGGCCAAAAAAGAGCCATTGGAAACCTTCAACTTTCTAATAAATTGATAGCAAAGTTTTTTATTTTTTTTTTTAATTTTTGGATAGTACAGTGCAATCCATTTACTACTATGTTGAAAATCTCCAGCTATAAAGAAGCTGTACACCATATGGAACAATCCTCCACAACAATGATAATCTCCCTGACACACTGATGCATTAAGCTACTTGTAATAAGAGTTGTTTGGTAGCTAATGGGAAAGGAGGCTCTGGAACTAAGGTAGTTAATAATATTTATATAAAAGCAGTTTCTAAAATGGGGAGAAATGTTACTTTAAGTCCTTGAGAATGTGTAGGGGAAAGTCTTGTTATTTGTGCAAGCCAAGGAAGATACCCTATGATAATGGTATCTCACATTTATAAATTATAATTCCCTCAGATATTTGGTGTATTTTTAGACCTATTTTATCATTCTATTCCTGATAGGCATTTTCACTGCAGATTGACAGAGAAACTAAGGCATGATTAAGCCATTTGCTTGAAGTTATTGGTAGAGTCAAAACTGTAATACAGGCCACTACACCTATTAAATTGGGGTTTATACACTATATTTTGTATTTCTTGAAGATTTGTTATGTTGGCACAAAAATACATGTATGGAGAGTAAAAGCAAACAAACAAACACCACCAAAAAAGCCCAACACCTAGTTTGCTTTGTCTTTATAACATTTAATATGTAAACATGCCTAGATCAATGAATATAAAGTGCCGTTTCAGGAAGTTTGGGTAACTGACTACTATTTCGTTTTATCCAGGTGCTTTGATATCGCTTATGCCCAGCTGACGTGAAGATTTGGACAGACACAGAGATTCACAGCAAAGATTTCTGATCTTTGGGTGAAATAAGGGGGATGGGTGAAATAGGGGATAGGGATGAAGGAGCGCACTTGTGATGAGCACCAGGTGTTGTATGGAAGTGTTGAATCACTGTATTGTATACCCGAAACCAATATTATACTATATGTTAACTAACCGGAATTTATTTATTATTTATTTATTTTTAAAAAGATTTTATTTATTTATTTGACAGACAGAGATCACAAGTAGGCAGAGAGGCAGGCAGAGAGAAAGAGGGGGAAACAGGCTCCCCGCTGAGCAGAGAGCCTGATGTGGGGCTGGATCCCAGGACCCTGGGATCATGACCTGAGCCCGAAGGCAGAGGGTTTAACCCACTGAGCCATCCAGGTGCCCCTACTAACTGGAATTTAAATAAAAACTTAAAATATTAAAAACGGTAAGAAGAAAGAATGGTGGCTGGGCTGCATTTTCAGATAGGGTGGCAGGCAAGACTTTTGTTTTTGTTTTTGTTTTTTTTGACAAGGTAAAATTTTAATAATACATATCTGTCAATTTGTGGTTGTGTGAAAAGGCGGAGTTTTAAAAAATAGTGCATATAAAAAGATTCAGGCAATATGTTTAGCAGAATCATGTTATATATTCATCTTTTGTCTGCCTCTGGTGGAATCTTCTTTGCTCCCACATCCTATACAACTGTCCTTATACCCAGGTGATTCTGAGAACTTCTGTTTATTCTTCAGGTCTCCACTAGTACAGAAATGTTCCATACTTCCACTTCCATAATAGTAATCACATTTGTATTTAATTTCGGTCTGTCTGACTTGATTGAGTTAACAGAGTGCTAAGATCATGCTTCTCTGTTCACCTTGACATTTTCTTCCTTTTATCTCTGTAAATGTGGAGATTCAAGATAAGAACATAAGATTTGTCTTCTATTTGGGGGATTGGACTTGCATGTGTAAACCCATATAATGGTATAGAGTGTTTAATTTCCAATACTAATCACATATTGAAGGGAACAAAGATGGGTAACAGTAAGTGAATTCTCAGGTGATAAGAAAATGGGTTTAGAATATTTCTATTCTTGCACTGGGAAGATCTAGTAAGCAACGAACTTCTCTGCCATTGTCTGTTCTTTTAAAGGACCATAGCATATAACTGAAATCACCAGGAGTTGGTTGCAGCTAGTTGGTTGCAGCTGACTAGGGTTGTTAGTTGTACCTCTTGGATTAATCTGAAAAAGCACTTTAGTTCAGTTATAAACAACAGAAAGGAGGCTTTTAGGACCATTTGTAGGCTTTAAAAAGGGAGTTAACATCATCTGATTCACTTGTTCTTAAAATCATTTTGCAGGGTAGGTAGAAAATGTAGAGGGCCGGAGTGGAAGAAGGGAGACTATTTAGGAAGCTAGATTAATAGCTGAGACAAGAATAGGGGGGTTTGCCCTAGAATTGTGAAAATGGAGGAGAGAAATGGACATATTTAAGACGTATCTTGGAAATAGGATCAAGAGAATTTATTTTATAGGTTGGATACAGAGTGCGAAGGAACTAAAGGTGCTTGCTGATTTTTACTCTAAGTAATTGGCTCAGTGGAGGTGCCATTTACTGAAATGGTAAACGTAGATGGTAAGTGAGTGAAATTGAGAGTTCCATTATGGACATTTCATCTTTTGTTTTTTAAAAAGATTTTATTTATTTATTTGAGAGACAGAGCAAACGAGAGCATGAGCAGTGTGAGGGAGAGGGAGAAGGAGAAGCAGACTTCCTGCTGAGCAGGGAGCGGGACTCAGGGGCTGGATCCCTGGACCGTGGGATCATGACCTGAGCTGAAGGCAGCTGCTTAACCGACTGAGTCACCCAGGCATCCCACTAAACATATTTTTGAAGGAAGATCTGGGTATTGCCAGTCATGGCAGACAAAGATATAAGTTCAAAGGTTGTCTTGGGCAATACTGTTGGAGCAGTTCAGTTTGGATGTTAGAAGATGACACCGCAACTGGCATGAATTGAACAGGACGAAGGGCCATAGGAGAGAGGTCTCCGGGAAAGAAATGAAACTGTTAGATTTTCCAGTGTGTTTGAGCGTGAAAAATATTATTGGTGTTTGATAGACCTTTGGTAACTCTTAGAAAATATTGTGATAGTTCACGTAAATCTGAGTAAATGGGAGCAGTAACTTCAAGAAAATATGGATAGTAAAGAAAATGTCAGCCTTGTTCATTATTTAGCTGGTCGAACAATATGACACAGTCAAAATTATTGAAACACTGATTACCTGTGTACCCCCAAGTAGTAACTTCATTCTCCTGGGAAGATGGCTGAGTGGAAGGGAAGGAGTTGAGGGGTGGAAGTGAAAAACTAATTTCTCATCTAAAATGACAAGAAGTCAAAAAATAATATCTAAACTCAGTAAATTTTAAAAAAGTGATATTTATATTTGGAAACATTAAGGTAATTACAAGAAAAAATAGCTAAAGGAGTAGAAAGCTAGAGAACAGGACTGGGGAATAGGGTGTGGTGGGGAGACCACCATTTTTCTCTTAGTACTGTGTCACTTTTAAAATGTTGACGACTTTGGGGCGCCCGGGTGGCTCAGTCAGTTAAGTGTCTGCCTTCGGCTCAGGTCATGATCCCAGGGTCCTGGCATCGAGCCCCACATCAGGCTCCCTGGTGAGTGGAGAGCCTGCTCCTCCCTCTCTCTCTGCCTACTTGTACTTTCTCTATCTCTCTGTCAAATAAATAAGTAAAATCTTAAAATAAAATTGATTTAAAAAAATAGAAAAAAAAGATTATCTACACTTATCTTCACTATTTGTATCTTTCCTAAATCAGATAACTAGAAATTATCTGTAAATTTGTATAAAGCTTATCAAGCCTCTGACAGTGGTTTCAGAACTGTAACTCCCACGTACTACATAGAAGGATGTTCATAAAATGTAGTATTGGGGAATAGAATTCTTCTGACATTCAGATACAAACTTAAGGAATCATTAGAGTTGGAAATAAAGCTTATTTTGATTATATGACCACTAAACTTGTATTAATATTACCAAATTCATGTCTTCAACCAAAAATACAGGTTGCAAATTTTTTTTTAACAACTGGATGTTATGATAATACATGGTAACACTTCTTTTTTAAAAGAATTTTTGAGTAAAGCTGACTCACAATGTTACACTAGTGTACAGCATAGTGATTCAACCTCTCTGCATGTTAAGCTGTGCTCCCTACAAGTGTAGCCACCATCTGTCACCATACAGCACTATTACTATACCATGATAACTTCTCATTCTTCTTCTGTCCTTTTAGCTCATGAAGGGCAGGAACTGAGTCTTCTTCTCATCTTTAACTCTTAGACCAGAGAGTGAATATATGAATTATAGGTGTTTCCGTTAGTGACTTTAATTATATGGCATTTCTTGTTATGAATTTATGCAAGCCAATAAACCTTTATATTTTACTTGCTATAATGGTTTACTTAGTCCAAAAGGTGATTTTGATAGAATCATTTTGTTTTATATATTCCAGAAAATGTACAATCCTATTACACATTAATTACTTACTTTCCACTTCAAATACTCAAAATACGTCTCCAGTACCAGGGGGATGGTGATGGTGCTTCTTACCAGAATCTGACGAGTGGTGTTTGAAAATACTCATTAGGTTAATTCTATTAAGACCTTATTGATAACTGTGTTATAAATTCAATCTGTTATTTTCATAGTTACAGTAAGAGCTCACATTTTCATATAAGGCTTAAAAATAATATTAATGAAATCAAGTTAAATAATTTTTAGGCATCATAATATTTTTAAAGTAATCTACTTGAACTGGGACTTCCGCATCCAGTAAAAATGAAATAATAGGGTCTGTGTTGATACTTCTACTCAAAACCACCAAAGTTGGACAAAATGTGTGAAACAGCAAGTATGAAGACAATGGACGTCATAGTCTAGGCCAAAACAGTCTCAATAAATTTAAAGGTATTCAGGTCATACAAAGCATGTGCTCTGACCACAGTGGGAAATAATTAGACATCAGTGAAATATTCCATATAACAAATTAACAAATGAAATTATTTATATTACACAAGAAGTCAAATGAAAATATCTTTGGGTTTTTGGGGGAAAAACTCTCAGTCCCCACCCCTCAAGAGAAAAAACCTTGTTAAAACATACAAAAATGGCCAATATAGGAACATTGCTTTATGTATGAATTTAAACTGGCAAAATAATGTGTATACTAGAGGGAAATAAGGCTTTTCATCAAATAACCATGTGCTCTTGAGTAACATAATGAATTAGGAGACTTTGAGATCTAGAAATTTTAATGCATGGGGTAATTTTATTTTTTTCTTGAATGGCATATGTAGCCTAAAAATCAGTGAAAAACATTTTAGTCGGACAGCATTTAAATAGGATTTAAACATCTTTGATAATTTTTTTCCATGATGATTGCCCTTTGGGGGTGATAGACATTCTCAGATTGATTCTACCATACATGTATACAGCTAATTCACTTTATTATTTCTGCTCAACACCAATACTGCTATTATGGGACTCTTCATTGACTTCTAATTACATCTCATCTACTCCCACATCGGTGCCTTTACTCATTGTGAAACTCCACATGAATACCTTTCCTGGCTCTTCCCATCTTGCTTTTCTTTCCTTGTCTTTCTTTTTCATTTCTTTGCTTTTTTTGAAGATTTTATTTATTGGAGAGAGAGACAGAGAGAGCGAAAATGCACAGAAGCACAGGTGGGGAGGGATGGGAGAGAGGAGCAGAGAGAGAGGGAGGGAGAAAGCAGACTCCTCCCATAAGCAGGGAGCCTGAGGGGACCAGGGGACCTGGGGCTCCATCCCAGGCCCCTGAGATCATGACCAGAGCTGAAGGCAGATGCTTAACCAACTGAACCACCCAGGCACCACCCCACCCCCATCATGCTTTTTTTCCTTCCTTCCTTCATTTTTGTAGGTTGTATTAACATTTATTTTACTATTTTTTTTATTATGTTCAGTTTACCAACATACAGTACATCATTAGTTTTTGATGTAGTGTTCAATTATTCATCTTACTTTTCAAACACCTCCTATTTAGGCTCCCAGCTTAACCACTAGGGACTTTCCCTTCAACTATTCTGACCTACAAGGAATATTTTCCCAAAATTCCTATAGAATGTTATAAATAATCAAGACTAAAGAAGCATAGCAGACTCTCTTACTCATTGATTTTTTAATTCAATGGGTTTTAAACTATAATATGCATAGTATTCATTTGGGAGTGATTGCAAAAATGCCAGTTTGGGCAAAATTGTCAGAAATTCCAATCAACTCAGAATTAGAGATCAGGAATTTGTACTTTACTAAAGATCCCAGGATGTCCAGATGTGATGGTCTGCATATTACACTTTGGGGGAAAAAAAACACTTTAGTATATTTCAATGACTCAATCTATTTTCACTCTTAGAGATGCATATTCTAATCCTTTTATATGTTCATATCAGCAAGCAGAGTGCTAAGCCTATAATGAATGCTCAGTAACTGCTCACCAACTTATTGAAACAGCACAGTTACACATTTAATGCACGGTAGGCCCCCTTATCCCCAGTTTCACTTTCCATATTTTTAATTACCTGAGGCCACTCACCATGCAGAAGCAGATGATCCTGCTTTTCATCAGAAGGTCAATAGTAGCCTAAAACTATGTCATAATGCCTACATCACTCACCTTACTTCATCTTATCACATAAAGCATTTTATCATCTCACATCTTCCCAAGAAGAGTACAAGATATTTTGAGAGAGAGGCTACTTTCATATGACTTTTATTACAGCATATTTTTATAATTTTTCTATTTTATTAATATTGTTAATCTTTTACTATGCCTAATTTATAAATGAAACTTTATTTGGAAAAAAACCCCCACAGGGTTTGTTACGATCTGTGATTTCAGGCATCCACTGGAGGTCTTGGAACATATCTGATAAAGATAGATTACTGTATGGACTCTTATTATTTTTTTTCCAGTGGTTGCATAGTCATGTATCTTAATTTTTTTAAACTTGTGATTTGACTTCTCATTTGAATAAAAGAATTTTAGAACTATAAGGGCTTTCTAGCATTAACTTAGCTTTGTCCTCTGATTTTTCAATGAAGCAGTTCAGGGCATGGGAGATTAAATGACTTACCCAAGTTCATGCAGTTAATTAGTGAGAGAGCTACAGCTGCAGAAGCCGGGTTTCCAGGCTCTCAAGCCTAGTATTCTTGCTTCTGCACATGTTTTCTCTCACTAAGATATTGTCCCAGTGACTCTAGGTAGTAGCACAAGTGATAAGATTGAAACTCACACATTTTTCAACAATAAGTTAAGAGAAAAACTTCATGTCATTCTGGAGAACTTGTAGTAGCTGCTATGTTAGCTTATGGGGTCAGATAATTCCTTGTTCTGTGATTTATAGAAATTATAGCAGGATCCCTGGCCTCTAATCACTGGTTGCTAGTAGTACCCTTTACCCCCCTTGTAGCCCCTCCCCCAAAAGTCTCTAGACATTGCCAGACGTTCCCTAGGAAACAAAATCACTCCCAGTCGAGAACCTCTGCTTTATATAGACAAAGACACAGATTCTTGGATTCTTGGATTCTTAAATTCTTGGAAAGATTCAAAGGGTCTTCTGGGAACCTTTCAAGATGACTATTTGTGCCTTGGAAGATGCTTTGCATTTGAAGCAGTCACTATCTGAAGGCACCACATACATATATATATGTATATGTTCTACTCAAAAGGATGGTTAAGCTAAGAGTACAGTGCAGTACTATAAAGTAGCATGTATAAGGCATGCAACAATGTGATTTAGATGGATTTTTATAGCTTTCTTATTTATATAAATTTTTATTATGCTCCTTTTCATTTTATTCCTCAGTGCTACAGTGCCTGTTATTTCTTTAAGTGGAACATTATGTTATGGTTCAAAGAATGATTTTCATCATCTGTAAACCAATGTATATGTATTCTAGACATGAAGAATTTATCTTGTGGGTTTATCAAAAGTCAAGAAAAATTATGTAGACACACCCTTCGGAAAATGTACATACATATAATACTTTGTTATACGCAGTGTGTCTTGTCCCTCCCCACTTTTGTTGAATGGAGAAGCTTAGGGAAGCTTATTGGACCACTTTAGTTAAGCTTGACCTTAAGAGAATAAGGTATCTGCTCATCTTTGCTGTTGTGCTAGAGAAAACAGCATCTTTCTGCTCTCTCAGGATAGGAAATATGAGCTGAAGTTTAACAGACGAGCAACACATTATCAAACAGCTGCTAGAGAAACATCTCTTCAGTGTAAGGAGCAGTCCGAACGAAAAGAAGAGAAATATTATTTAAGGAAAATTTTATCCCAAGGAGAAGCTTGTGAAATAGAAGCAGCAAGCAGAAGTGGGAGGGGCAGAGGGTGGGGGGAAGTTAGAGTAGGGAAAGTGGTACATTGAGTTCCAGTCCTAGCTCTGTGATCTGGAGCACATTTTTATTTATCAGTTAATGATGGTGGTGGGGTAGATGATTTTATACCTACCTGTACTGTACATCTACTCTTCAAATTCCAATTATTTATATTGCTCAGGAAATATTTTTCAGCAGAAAGAAGAAAAATAATGCTAGGGAATGTTCCAAGTAATAATGTAAACTTCATCAGGAAACACTTTCCTCTTCTAGACAGTTGAACACAGGATTTTACTTAGAGGACATAAGCATATGGACACTTCATACACAATAGTTCTAATTAAAACAAAACAAAATACTAACCTCCAGATGATCTTCTTCTGTGGTTAAAACAAAATACTGTATTTGCTCTTAGCCATATTCTGCTCAATTAGGCCAATTAGTTGTTGAATATTTAAAGGAAATAATACTCAGCAATTATAGTATTGATGATTTTTATAATTAAACTATAGAAATTATAAATATCAACTGCTTAGATTCCAATTAGCTTATTACCATGCAGTAGAGAATACACACCTACATTATTGGTATCATTTTTCTTTTTTTTTTTAAGATTTTATTTATTTATTTGACAGAGAGATCACAAGTAGGCAGAGCAGCAGGCAGAGAGAGGAGGAAGCAGGCTCTCTGCTGAGGAGAGAGCCTAACGCGGGGCTCGATCCCAGGACCCTGAGATCTGACCTGGGCCGAAGGCAGAGGCTTTACCCACTGAGCCACCCAGGCGCCCCTGGTATCATTTTTCTTATTCAGTCCATGGCAACTAAGTACTGTCAGCCCTTAATACGATTACGTCAAGCTCTCATACAAGTTAGCTCTTGGCCAGAGTCTGACACAGGCAGTCAATATCTGGGCTTAATTATGTTGATGAACAAAAAAAGTCACCTTTTTGTGTGTAGGCTAAATGTTCACTGTATGTAGGGAGAACAGCTGTTACACTTTTGATTTCACCCTAAAGATTGGAACAAAAAGGTCAGAGATCTTTTGATGCAAGGTAATTAAGCTATCAATGATTATGCACACTGTGTAAGCTTGTTCTTAGATCAGTGTGTAAAGCAGAAATTTCTTTTATATATATATTATGACTGTGCACGTTGGGGTAATAATTTAGATGTGCCAGAAAGATCTACACATTAATCTTTGAAAGAATACTCAAACTCCTGGAGTTGTTTATTTCTTCCTTTACAAAATTATGTACATTAATGTCTGTTCCTCCTATTCACACCAAAGGGCAATTGAGTTCGGGAAAAAAAATTGTAAACATGGAAAAAGTAGGTTCTGTCAGATCATTATTGAAACCAGATTGGGGGAGGGGTGTCTGGGTGGCTCAGTTGGTTAAGCATCAGCCTTCTGCTCAGGTCATGATCCCAAGGTCCTGGGATGGAGCCTGTGTCCCTTGGGCTCCCTGTAGTGGGGAGCCTGATTCTCTGTCTCCCTCTACCCCTCCCACCAGCTCGCTCTCTGTCTTTTGCTCTCCAATGAATAAATAAGTAAATAAATAAATAAAAAATAATCTTAAAGGAAAACACAATGAAACAGATGGAGATGTTCTTCACTGGTGGTTGTCAGGCTTCTGGTCATATAGCTGTTGATATTCCAGCTGAATGAATTGGATTTTCTTTTTTAGAAATTTGTCACCATAGATCAAAGTGTGATCTATGGACCATTTACCTTAGAATCAGCTGAATGTTTTAAATTGTATTTTCCATGGCCTCGCAAACAGATAATTCTGTTTTCATAGGTCTGGACTAGAGCTCAGAAAATTCAGGTGATTCTGATACTCATTAAAAGCTCTCAGATCGGGACGCCTGGGTGACTCAGTTGGGTAAGTGGCTGCCTTCGGCTCAGGTCATGATCCCAGCGTCCTAGGATCGAGTCCCATATCGGGCTTCTTGCTCAGCAGGGAGACTGCTTCTCCCTCTGCCTCTGCCTACTTGTGATCTCTCTCTCTGTCTCTCTCTCTCTGACAAATAAATAAATAAAATCTTAAAAAAAAAAAAGCTCTCAGATCACTAACTTAGTAGCAGCAAGAACTCAGGGCAAACATTTTGTCTTTTGCTTGGCTACTTTTCTGCTCATTCATTTTCCAGTGACCCCTCATCTTTTTTCTGTCCTCTACCATTAATTTATTTAGGTTTCGGTAAATTGTCAACTAATGCCCACTAATGAGAACTTAAAAGTATTAGATTCTCTAGGGGACATTTCTATTTTATTTTATTTTTTTTGAAAGATTTTATTTATTTACTTGAGAGAGGGAGACAGAGAGAGAGAGAGAGAGTGTGCGCACACGCCCGCACATGGGAGGGTGTAGGGGGAGGGGAGGGGAGCAGTGGGAGAGGGAGACTCCCCACTGAGTAGGGAGCTGATGAGGGGCTTGATCCCAGGATCCTGAGATCATGACCTAAGCTGAAGGCAGATGCTTAACCGACTGAGCCACCAAGTTGCCCTGACATTTTTATTTTCATGAGAACAGTAATAATGATATTTGGCTCTATACATTTTGAACCTTGTGTCTCTTTCCTTACATACATCTGGTGCCAGAATTTTCAGAAGAAAATTTCACATTTTCATACTGTGAAATGACTTTGGCCTTGGACTTCTATGTGGCCATTCTAGATAAGTGGGCACACTGAGGAGTAAGAGTGTTCCCAGGCTCTCCTACACTGAGATATTGTTAGCAATAACTGAGGCCTACATGGAAATTACTGTAAACTACAGAAATATATCCCATTAAGGTCCAACTACATTTAACTATTCAGAACTCAGTTTTTACTTAGATGGATACTAAAATCCCTATAGTTGCTCCAAAGCCACTACTACACAAGGAGAGAAAATGAGAGACAAGGGAAATCCAAGGGGATAGAGAAAGTGACCTTAATTGATTGTAGTTTATGTATCTTCTTTTGCAAAATTTTTCAAAAATATATGATTATGAGAGCACATTGTTGTCCCCTTCTTCCAGCCCTTTCATAGGAGGGGCCCAGGCAAATAAGGGTCTATTAACTTCTCAATAAACTTACTTCTGCCTATACCTAGTTCAGTGATAGATATCCTGCAGTTATACAAAATAGATATATGATAAGTAGATGAATGAATAGAAAGGTGTGACTCTTATTCTCCCACCAGTTCAGACGAGAAATTTAGCAACATTTTTGAAGTCACATAACCTAATAAATATTAAATATTAAAAAGCAAGGTTTCTGGGGCGCCTGGGTGGCTCAGTGGGTTAAAGCCTCTGCCTTCGGCTCAGGTCATGATCCCAGGGTCCTGGGATCAAGCCCCACATCAGGCTCTCTGCTCAGCATGGAGCCTGCTTCCCTTCCTCTCTCTCTGCCTGTCTCTCTGCCTACTTGTGACCTCTCTGTGTCAAATAAACAAATAAAATCTTTAAAAAAAAAAAAAAAAAAAAAAGCAAGGTTTCTGTTCATGGACCTTGCTATATGTCTCAATGATCAATACTTCTAATACAGTCCATCCTTGCTTGGGTACCATGTTTAGCATTGCTCTGGGTTCAGGGACGAAGCTGGTAGTCTTTCCCCAAGAAAAATTCCATTTCTATAAGGTCCATTCTTTGTGAAAAAGAATACAGAAGAATGTGATGACTGCCAGGTTTTGTTTTATTTTTTTTCTAGATACCAGAACTCTCTTAGATACCAGAACTAGCCTTAGAAGACTAGTAAGTGGTTGTATAAATGCCGGGAGATGGAGAGAGATAGGGATATTGGTATCTTCTGATGGTTTTCCAGTCAGACTGTGTAATAATGCTCTGATGTTGCCTTTGATATGACAAGCACTTTCTCCAGTTCCCTGGAGTCAGTATTGTATAGGGGTTAAGAGTTTGGTTTCTGGAAGCAGAGTTCCTGGGTTCTCAGTATAGCCTGCTGCTTACCGCGTGACCTTTGGCCAGTCACTTAATCCTATTACGCCATTACATTTTCATTATCTATTAAATAGAACTGTTTTGAGGATTGAATGAATTAAGATTTGTAAGTGCTCAATAAATACTAATAATTTCTCTTGTTATACTTGATCTTGTCTTTGACACTAACTACCTCTTTTATTTGGCAAGCACGTTATATTTGTGGGCCTCACTTTTTTCATCAGTAAAAGGAATAGTTAAATTACAGTTACGATTCCTAAAATGCTATGATAGGTGTAGCCTTGGATCACTATACATCACACTTATAAAAATTATTTTGAAGTCAAAGTTGTTGTGAAACTTATTTGTTTAATAATTGAAAGATAAAAGCCCATTTTCTAGCATCTTAAAAAATAAATGAAAAAATCTAACAAGTTGTTCTCTTTCTCTTTGGATTGAAGTCTTGTTGCCTAATGAACCAAGAACCCAAACTTTGGATTTCATTACTCTTATGATTCCAGATCCCTCCAGAGTCTCTTATCAAACATGGCCTCATTAAGTGCAAAAAGCAATGCATTTCTCCATTAAATTGTGCTGAGCTAAATTGTGGCTGATACGAGCTCAAATGAAATGTAATCACTTTAAATCTGTTCTTACTGGACTGGAGTTGCACATTACAGCCGTATATAAACACATGCGAACCTACTTGGGAATCTTTATTTATCCAGGCTCTTTTCTGAGTAAGTTTATGGCTAGCAATCCTATTAATGAGGCTCTATCAGTAATAAAAACTAAATATAAAATAATTCCGTTGTGTTACCCTGTTTAGAGTAAGTTACCTCTAAAACTAGCCCTAGTTTTTTTTCCTTCCATCAAAAGTGGAAGTTTTTATAAACTGACAGTCTGTTTATGAACAGATTACAGTGTAATCTGTACTTTTTTTAACCAAGAATTTTGTAAATATATTTATAATATATTTACAATATATTATTGTAGAAAACCTTAGAAAAAAAGAAGACACATCCTTTGTAATAATAGTTGCTAACATTTGCTCCATAGTAGAAACAGTTAAGTGCTGTGTATGTATTAACGAACTCATGGAATCTGCTTTATGGAGGAGGAAATAGAAGACAGAGAGACTACAGTTTACTCAAGATGATGTATCTAGTGAGTGATAGAGCTGGCCTCATATCTAGGACATCCAGTCTGGGCTTGTGGATGTAACCACTGAACTATTATTATTTCTCAAATTTCTCCTAAATTATTAGGTTTCCTTAAGGTGGAAAGACACACTAAGCATTGAACAATAAGAATTGGAACCGTAGAATGCAAGTTTTTATCTGGTATATTTGTGTTTATTATGTTTTTCACTGAGGAGGAATACGATGTCAAATAACCCAGTTTTGAAAGAGGGGAACCAGCTAATAGGTGGTTGTAAAACTTGCCTGAGGTGATCCAGAGATGTTAGTGAGAGCAGGGATAGGAACAAGCTGCTGACTGACTGTGTTTTTTTCTCACCAGAGAATGTGTCTTTCCAATGACAGCCATCAACGGCTGTAGGGGATAGAAACAACTAGCGGACAATTAGTGATTCCAGAGGGAAGTGACAGAACATGGAATGCTTGGGGGCAAAAAGAATATTGCAGGAATCTGGCTTATGATAATAACTTCACTGGCAGCCTCAACTTAAAACAAAACTAATGTATATTTTAAAATGGCATTCCAGAAGAATCTTTCTATTCAACTCTTGAGTTCCAAACATCCATTTTATAGATTAACCCATGTTTTACATATCTAAAGTCTTTTTTCAGAGGCAAAGACCCATGGGGGATCCTACCAACTCTTCCCCAGACTTACTGGCAAGAATATGTTTCTGTATTTCCTTGATTTTGAAAGTATGCTATTTATATCAGAAACAATGAATTTTGAATAGATATATAATATGCAAAAAAAGGTAAAATACCAAAAGAGATTGGATAATAAAAATCATTTATAATTCCACTATTCAGAAACTATAAGTTAACATTTTCCCTATGCATATTTATAGTTATAACAACTTGGGATTACATGCATCTACAATTTTGAATCTGTATTTCATTTTGTATGAATATTTCTCCAGATCATTGCACATTTTTAAACTTTGGATTTGAAAACACCATTGAATGAGTGGGTAATGCATTGCATATTGTGCTTTGACTTATTCCATGTGCCTCTGTTTTTGGATAATTAGATTATTTTTAAGTGTTTGTTATTTTGAATAATATATATTTTCATACATGAATCTTTGAAAGTTTTTTTGTGTGTGTGTTGTCATCCTTAAGATAGGTATAAATTTTCAAAGACCAAAGTTTAAAATTAAGGTTAAAATAAAATCTTTAACATGTATTTAAAATTTGTTTTACAGAAATTTCTTACTAATTTTTTGACTTACCAGCCATGTAAAAGGATGTCAGTTTCGCCAAATCCTTGTTCTCATGATTTTCTATATTTAAATGCTGGGGCATTATAATTAAAAATGTCTTAGTTATATTAACTAGCCAACCATCATATCCTATCCAATTCCCATTTCTTAAATGTTTGTCATCTGTGTTTTCTCTTTTGCAACTGAATTGTCTGAGATCTAAAATATTAAATAAGTGTTTGCTATTGTATGTTATAATGAAAATGTTGGAAAATCTGACAAACTTGTTGAAAGCAAAACATACTAAATGCCAATCAAACAATTCCATTGTTGAAAATTTTTTCCTTTGCTTTTGTTAAGACTGTTTTTAGAAGAAATGTGGAAAGATTTCGTCAGAACAAATAACATGTTTATAATATAAAAGTTAGCAAGTAGGGCAGAATTATAGTTTATAATATATTTTATAATTTTGGAAGAAGGGAACAGCATTCTGTATATATGGTTATATTCCTGAGCCTTATTTACAACTCTAAGTGTGCAATCTATTCCTATTCTGCATTCTTATAATGTGTTATAAAAGCTTGGAAGAAAAGACAAATGAGCAAGGAAACAAGAGTGTACAAACATTGTCAAATGTCTTTCCCCATATCCAGCCCCTATGAGTTAAACAGTCTGATGGCTTCTTTGATCCTATTCACCAAATTAGCTTCCCATTTGTTCAAATAGATCCACAGTTTTTAAGATACGCATTTTGTTTGAACATTTCCCCCTCAATCCTCTGGTGTCTTTTTTTTTTTTAATAAATGCCATAAGTTTGCTTAGCTGCAGAATTTATCTGTACTTTTCAGAAATTAATTTGAATCTTCCCAAGTCTGACAATAATAATTCCATTTGGCTTAACTCCAGTGATCTTGGGGGAAACACACACACACACACACACACACAAGCACAAACTGTAAGGAGAATAATGATTTGTAGAAATCTGCAGGAGGCCTTGGTCCTTGGTCCAGGAGTATTACTGCTGACAATTACACAAATACTGTTCCTATGCAATTATCCCGGCAATAACCGATAGCAAGCAAAAATTATAGAGGCCTGATGTGATTTATGCCCACAGCTTTCTATGTAGCACTTTGTTTGAATCAAAATGGCTATCTTTTTTTTTTTCTTTTCTTTAAAGAAAAGAGTCAGTCAACTCCTTCGGAGAATATAATTTTCTTCCATCTAGTTTTAAATGGCATTAGCACAGCAATCAGATGTCAAGGTGAAAGATAAACATGTCTGTTCCTGGGTGCATAAATGGTAAAAATACCAGGTAATACGGGTACCAGCTCCCTACTTTTGCATTTTAAATGGCATTAACCTTGTGCAGTGTAGAGTTACGATTTCTTAAACTGTTTTCTCCCTACAATGGGCAATCAGTTCCATGATTTAAAAGTATAAAAGTATACTTTGTACTGTCAAATTTTTCTATTGGATGTAAGCACATAGAAAAAAAAATCAGTTTGTTTTGTTTTTCATTTTTGGATGATTACTGCACTGTATTTATTTCCACAGTTCCTTTAATGTCACCATTTAACTACCCTTAATTGAAAACTGCTTGTTTTACACTTTGCCCAGGAGATTACATTTCAGGTCATATGCAATACATTTTAAGCAAATCAGATTGGAGGAAAAAAATATGTACTTTTTCCGTTTTGAAGATGTAGGTGTTAATGGTCATGTGTGAGGCATGTTGAAGAGTAATCACCTGCAGGTCCCTTTAAGAGCTCTAGCAGCCATTTTAACAAAAATTAAATGCAATTGCAAAATGGAAGAGGGGAGAAAACGTGTGTACCAAATCCCCCTCAGACAGTTCCTTTCCATCAAAAATGATTAGAAGACAGTTTTAGTGAGGCCACCTTTGAAATTGTGCGGGTTCTGTTTGGCAGGAAAAAAAAAAGGCAGAACTGGACAAATCTATTTCTCTCCCTTATTGCACTGAATGGAAAATGGATTCTAGCAGACAAGTTATCTCCTTTTTTGGGGTTTAAAAAGATGACATCCCAAAGGATGAGAAATTTGGTAGCTTTTTATGTAATATTTTATATTTTTTCCTAAGGGAGATGGTGGGCATTTTTTGCTTATGTGTATTAGAAAAACAAAAACAACCTAGTGATTTTCTGTATTTAATCCTGGAACAGAAATTGCCTGATACATGGCTATTGCTAAATAAGTTGCTTCTTAGATTAAATATTACTTGGCATAGTCTTGGCATGGCCTGGGCCAATTTCATGATTATTTGGTTTATAGGGATTATACCCAGGTTCCTGTCCTAATCCAGGATTGGCTGTAAAGGGAATAGGGTAAAGGGTTACTCAGCAATCTTCCTCACCGTTCTAATTTACCATACAGCTAGCAGTCCAGTGTCAGGCTGATCTCTCCGCTCAGTATTTTCTTTGTCCTTCAGTCTTCCAAATAGGTGGGTTTAATAATCACCAGGAACCCTCAAGCTAACATGTTCAAAGAAGGGAATCAATCATCTTGAGTCATGATCATCTTTTTATTTTCATTTATTTATTTTTTGAGAGAGAGGGTTTGGGGAGAGAGGTGTGGAGGGATAAGGGAAAAAGAATCTTAAGCAGTCTCCCTGCCCAGTGAGGAACCGATCTCATGACCCTGAGATCATGGCCTGGGCCAAAATCAAGAGTTGGTCGTTTAACCTGCTGAGCCACCCAGGTGCCACTTGAATCACAATCATCTTAATCATCTGTTCTGTTTAATGGACTAGAAGGTACATGGCCCTCCCCCCCTCGGCTGAGACATATTATTAATTCCATATCATCACTTAGTTCTCTGGTTACTGTTGGGATTTCTTCTGGCACTAGGAAAACTTTACAACTATATTTCCAAACACATTTCTTAGAAGAAATTATTTAAATGTGGAATTTAGTATTGAATTTCTGGAGGTGTTCATAGCCGGGGTGCGATTTTAATCCACAAAGTCTTAAGAGATACACAAAATGGTTAGTGTGGGAGCTAAGCTTGTTAAGAGCTAAAATCTTGGTCTCCACATGGTCTGGGACCCAGGGAATTTATAAAATGAAGAAAGAAGACAAAAATAAAACAAAATAAGAAAAGGTATGTAAATGTTTGCTTACTGTCATTGTTAGGTATTTGCCTTCTGGTATTCAGGATAATACTCAGATTGCCCCAAAAATACAGTAATAGCCAAGGGCAGATCTTCATTCTAATGAGACAGATGTGATCCAAACCTGGAAACGATGCGCTTCTCAGTGGAGGAAGGATGTGGGCCATATGGTGTGAGGTCGGCTTACATCCATTAGGATGAGCCCGTTGGTGCTCTTTGCATTTTAAGCTGAGGGTGTTGTGCATATGGGTTATTCACATATTTGAATGTACGTGGGTAGGTAAGTAGCAACAGTCCCCAGCACCCTGAATTGTGATACCTATATACACTTAAAATAAAAGCACTCCTATTTTATTAGTATATGTCATATGTATTTTACTCATAGTTCCCCTCCTTTCTCATTTTCAGGAAAAGCAAATAGTATTTGGGAAGAAAAGAGGCTCGGAGGATATCTGTTCTAACATTAAAAAAATGAACAGAATGTGGCTGATCTATTTCCTGAATTCTTTAGCTTTTTCAATTTTAAATCCTCTTGTTCCCTGGGAAGCCTCTCTGCTTGAAATGGTAGAATCTGGTCACCAGAAAAATAGGGTTTATCACAATATGTGAAAGAGGATTTTAAGGATTAAGAAAGAAAGAAAGGAAAGAAAGAAAGAGAAAATACTGAGAAAGGGGCACCTGGGTGGATCCCTTGGTTAAGTCTCTTACTCTTGATTTTGGCTCAGATCATGATCTCAGGGTTGTGAGAAGCAAGCCCCACATGGTGTGAAGCCTGCTTAAGATTCTCTCACTCCTTCTCCCTTTGCCTCTCCCCCAACTAAAAAAAAAAAAAAAAAAAAAAAAAAAAAAAAAAAAAAAAAAATTAAAGTTAAAAAAAAAAAGCCCTGAGAAATAGTAAGACCTCAGCTTTTATAATTGCAGTTTAAGGTTTTTCTTGATTCCATTCGAATTCTGGGGTGGTGGGTAGATCTCATATTGGTGGGAAATTGCCATGATTTCCTGATTTACATGGGCTTTAAGTCCCTTTTGGATCAGGACTCAACTAGATGCCATTTTCTGCCGAACTTGACAGTAGGGAAAGATAGCCCTTGGATGGCAGTGTGGTAGGGCCACTACAGTTTGGCTTCATTTCTGAAAGGGTAGGTCCTCAATAAAAGGCACTGAATGAAAAGATAGCATACAACCCAGGTATGCTGCTGTCAAGAACCTGTGGTTTGCGTGGTCAGGAGTGAACACAGTCTACTGGTTGGTGAAAACCGACACACAGCTGATAGACTGAAGTCCAGTGGGAGTTATTTTCTGCTCAGCACTCCATTGGCAGCTGCATTTGTGAATCAACTAAGAGCAGCTTTTATTGATATGGTCACTACACTTTTAGTTCCCATTTTGAAGTATATCTCTTTGATGGATGTGTAAGGAATCCTCTTAGACACCTCTGACAGAAGACACCAGGCAGAAGATAGGACTAGATTTTGAGCAATCCTGATGCCACAAAAGAGATGACACAGAGTGCTGAGTAAAACACAGCAAGCCAGTTTGTAAAGAGACCAAGCATTATGTGACAGAAACACCTAAGTCACTGTTCAGGCTGCTTGTCTTTGAGTGCTGGAGAGAAGGCTTCTGTCTGAAAGGAGAAAAGAAAAACTTCCCCAAGGCCAAAGCACACCAGGTTGTAAAAAGCTCAGAGTTGTAAAAGCTCAGAGTAGAGATTTTTTGACCCCTTGTCCCGATCTCCCCAACCTCATTCCTTTGTTCCTCTTGGCAAGGACCCTCTGCTAGAATTTAAGCAGTTCCTTCACAGGTCTTGTCTATGACTTGTTCATTACTAGTTTTGAACCTTTACAAATCCATTTCTAACTTACAGAATATATTCTCTGCCTGCCATTTCTCTATCTACCTTCTGTTTTTGCTCTCCTTGAAAAATCTGGCTTAAATCTAACTCTTGGGAGGCATTTCATAACTAAGCTGGTCCTGCTTATGTATTCCCTGCTTAGCCTATTGTCTGTTCTTGGAACAAATGGACCTGATTTTGGCTTCTATAATTTGTAAACCCTGCACTGGTGTTAAATATTTGGTGACCATGTGTTTTGGTTACTTCTGTGTGTGGGCAGTCATTTTCCTCAACTATATTGTTGCTGCCTAAGGGCAAGAACATGTTGACTAATGTAGCATATTCAGTCCTTCTCCCTCCATCCAGGAAAATCCAGTGATGAGCAAACAGCAGGCACCAAACACATGTAATAGCTATAGATCCAAAATAAGAAATATATATATATATATATATATATATTTTAAGGGGTTTTATTTATTTGAGCGCGGATGGAGAGGCAGAGGGAGAGAATCTCAAGCAGACTCCTCCCACTTAGCACGGAGGCTGGACGTAGGGCTCCATTTCACAACCCTGAGGTCATGACCTGCCCCAAAATCAAGTGGGCCACCCAGGTGCACCTAAAATAAGAAATATCTTTATGATGGACATACTTAGAGAAGATGAGCTCCAGGAAAGTGGGAAAAAAGAGTGATTATATATAAAGTGCTGTGTTCTGAGTATCTCCTGTTGTGCATAGCAAACCATCCCAAAACATAGTGACTTGATACAACAATAACCTGCCATTTAGGCAGTTTCAAAGGAACTGCTTAACTCTGCTCCATGTGGAGTTAGATGGGCTCTGAAGTCTGGAGGATCTGCTTCCTAGATTTCTTCTCATCTGGTTTGCAAGTTGGCTCTGGTTGTTGGCTGAGAGTTTTGCTGGGAGTGTTGGCTGGAGGCCTTGGTTTCCTGCTGTGAGGTTACTTATGCTTCCTTACAGCATGGCAGGTGAGTTACAAGAGAGAGTGGTCCAGAAGGCAGGAAGTAAAAGCTAACAGGCCAGTTAAGGGTTACATCTGGAACAAGTACAGCCTCATTTCATCAGAAACAGATTATGCCTTTTTATGGGGGAGTGGCATGGTCACATTGTAGAAGACCATATGTAATGGGAGGAATTATTTTGACTACATTTGGAAAATACAGTCTGCCACATGTTGCTTTACTAACAAAACTGTACAAAGTCACATTGCATAAAGGGAGGAAACTGCTTGATAGTAAACTCTTCTCAAAATTAATGATGATAGTTAACATTTATTTATTTCTTACTCCCAGTCAGGCACTGGGCTGAGGGGTTTATTATACACGGTTGCTCATTTGATTCTTACAATGTATGAGTTGGACATTTGCTATTGCTCCCATTTTACAGATGAAGAAACTGAGATATAAAATGGTAACATAGTTTGCTCAGGGTTATGACTATCAAAGGCAAGATGTTAATCCAAGTGGTCTAACCTTAGAACTCACAGTCTCTTTCTCCTGTTTGGTCATTATATAAAATGAGAAGTGTAATGTAGCACAGAAATGCCATTAGTTTAGGGGTTAAGAATGTAGGTTTGGGTCCATGTGCTTCTGAGGCATTTGAAGTCTCTGTGATTTTTTACACAGCATTGGTCATATGTGTGTGTTTGTTTTTATCAGATTCCTACAAGGATATGCTTTATAAATTCTTAAATGCCAAATAAATACAAACAATGTAATTAGTCCCCTTTTTCCTAAAATAAGCTTACTTTCAAATATCTTAAAAGATCTGTGAACTCCCTTAAAACCTTCAGAAAAAGTCATGCATGGTACACTAAGGGTGTACCTGCTTTGGACCTATGATGGACTTTGTCAAGATCCCAGTGACTCTTTTGCAATCCTTGTGAATTACTGACCCTTCCCCTTTAGGGTCGCATTTCCTGGTTTGTAGAATAGGGCTAATGACCTTTAAAAGTTGGAAGGACAGAATTATACGCTGTATATAATGTACCTGGCAGTGACAGATTTTCATCTGGGGTTATTTCCTTTAAAGGTATTTTGAGTGTTGCTCTGAACTGGTGCAGTAAAAACATTTTCTTCTCAAGTAGCTGCTAACCTCTGAAGGCAGGACAAATCCCCAAAGAAATCCGTATACCAAATCGCTTACATGTGGCTACATAAATGGCTCAGTTCACATTTCAGTATTCAGTAGCATGCTAGGCTCCGTATTTTCCTCCTTGTGTAAAAGCATCCTGCAGATTTAGTGCCAAGTAAAGGAATACAGAAAATCAATCCAGGCAATTGCTTCTTTACTTTCTGATCAGTTCTTCCCAGGTTGTTCCCAGCTTTGAATGCACTTAATCTCTTCTGTGTAGACCAATCTTCACTGCCCCCGCCCCAAGCCTTGCTATAAAAGAAAGGCTCAAAGTACTTTACACATGTGTAGAAACTTGTTATTAAAATTTCTCTCCTATCTTCCCCAGTTTGCGATTTTGTTGTTAAAATCTGGGAGAGGGTTTCATTTGTAAGTTATATCTGAGCAACACTTTCATTTTTTTTTTTACATGTACACTTATTTATTTTTAAAATATTTTATTTTATTTTTTTATTTGTTTATTTACAGCATAACAGTGTTCATTGTTTTGGCATCACACCCAGTGCTCCATGCAGTACGTGCCCTCCCTATTACCCACCACCTTGTTCCTCAACCTCCCCCCCCCACCCCCCCACCCCGCCCCTTCAAAACCCTCTGGTTGTTTTTCAGAGTCCATAGTCTCTCATGGTTCATCTCCCCTTCCAGTTTCCCTCAACTCCCTCTCCTCTCCATCTCCCCATGTCCTCCATGTTATTTGTTATTAATTTTTATAATGACTTAGGTGTTTGGATGGGTTTTTTTGTTATCAGTTGTCATGAGGGAGAATTTCATCGGTGTATTTTAAGAACAAACATGAACACGTCTCTGCGGGAGCTCTTGCTAGTAATGAAGGTGCGATAGGTAATTCTTGCAGAATATATTTTCTCAAATGCCCACTTGGACATCTTTCCAGACTTGAAGTGTTAGAACAGCTGAGGTTTGAGAGAGAAGGTTAACGAAGGGTTAAAAGTGAAATAGACTTTTGATTTTGTGGGTTTTTTTTTTTTTATCTTTTTAATGTCTGGGAGAGGAGGAAACCAATAAAACTTGGTTACTATTCAGAATATTTATTGACAGTGCTTCCAGTTTGGTCTTTTTTCTTTATTCTTGGGGCCTTTTCTTACAGGTGGGTTCACTTCTTCAAAGCTTTGAAGATGGCTCCAAACTTGCCCTTGGCCCAAATCACCTAGGAACACAGCCCTTCCCTTTTATGTGACTATTACTGATACCTAATAACTTTTTCATTTCTCTTTGTTATTTTTGTATTAAGTTTCACTAGCCTACAGCAGAATTCAAATTATTTTATAGTTAGAATCGATGTCTGAACTGCCTCGTTTTCTTGCTTGCTTTCCTTTTAATTGTTTCAGCAATGCCTGCTATCCTTTTTGTTCCTTCTCTGTTTTGCTATAGTTTTTTTTTTCCTTTTTGTTATTTGTTTTGTATTGGAGGTGTAGTGAGCCACAGGAAAAAGAAAAAAAAAATGGAATATTGATTCCATCCTAATAGTTCTAGAACATCAATATAAACATAAAAAAAGTCTTCATTTGATTAAACAACATGCCTTTTCTTTCTCCTGTCACTTCCTCTGTGGCTTAAGAGATCTGTATTCAGTTTCCTTTAGATTAGCAAGCCATGCTTTTGTCTTATGTGTTTTCATTAAAATTCACAATCAGACAAACTTATTTTTGGGATCCCGAAATTTAATAAAAATACAAATGCTTTTGGGTCCCATTTTCTTCCTAATTCCACAAGACATTATAATTGCCTTATGCTGACAATATTCATGCTTTTCTCTTAGCTGAGTTCCCTAGGACTTTCAGCAGTTTAAGTTCACAGGTGCCTCAGTTTTACAGCATAGATAGAGGGCTTGGGCTGGGCCTGGTGCCCCAGCAGAACTAAGTGTGGCCCCCTATCACTTTAGGTTCATTAGTGATATTCTTCCTTCAGGATAACTCTACAGAGACATAGACTTCTGTCATAGAAATGCAAATATTTCAGTGAATACAGAATGCATGATACTACCAATCTGAGGTGGTCATGACATACTGGGCCAGTTCTCAACTTAGTTGCCAACTCTGATCCATTTGTAATGGTTGCTGGAAGCACTGGTTTTCTGAAATCACAACCCAGCTGACGAAAAATTGCCAGATTGTTGATTCCATCCATACCTCTCACAGAGGGGAAAATGGTCATGGGAGAGCCATATGTATTTGCCAGCTTTAATCTAGGCATTCATTATTTATTAAGAAAACAAAGAAGGGCTCCTTTTCATTTCATTTAGATGCCTCAGCTACAAACAGATTCTATTTGAAAAGTTAACATAACTCATTTCTGAACATCAGCGCCTACTTACATAGGTATGGTAGAGTCAGGTCTTACTAGAAAAGTAACAGCACATGTAGGAGTTTATCATTATGTAAAGATTACAAGTTGTGAAGCTCGATTTCTCAGACCCAACCTTCTCACTTTCTGAAACCAAAGGTGTGTTCCTAGGCAGTAGATCCCTCAAAGACTGCTGACATTTGGAAACCAGAGAAACGGAGCACTGACTCTCTAAAGAACACACTCGAATTCTGGAGAAGAGGTGATCTGATCTGTTTGGCTGTATTTGATGTGGAATACTGCAAGGGGAGAACATTGTGATTTGGTCACAGAGGTGCTGGAAGTTTGGAAGCAGCCGCCTATTTGGACCTGTGTTAGCCGTTGCGCCCTCCAATGGTAGGTCTTGGCAGGTCTTTATCACCCTTTCTGCACTAAGTTAAATTTCTTTTCCAAGGCAATGGGGCCCCAAGGGAATGACAAGGAAGGGCGGGGGAGCGGGGAGTCTGGGATGAGATGTCTGGTTCTATAACTTCCTTCCAGGCCATTAGTTGATCTATTAGATCAGCTTCTCTCAACCTTTGTGTGTAACTTTCCTGGCAGAGTTGTTGAATTATGTACAGCCACTTTCAGCAAGCTGCTTAGGTCAGGAAGCTTTTCTCTGGCATTTAGTTCCCAGATACTTAAACAAAACCTTAATTTGCTAAGGTTTTTAATGCTAGAAGCTTGTTCTCTTTATCTGTTTTTATTATTTCTTCCATGCATTGTTATTCATAACACATCTGGCTGCAGGTTATGGCGTTTTGGCTGTGTTTCACCATGCTACCCTCTGTTACCTCTCCTAGGGTTTAGGAAATGGTCCCCTCTGGATTGAAATATTAATGATCACAAGTACAACAGCAACCCCTCTGCTTTTCAAGTAATGCAATTCTAAGCCGAAGGGCAGCGGCACCAATTATAACTACAGGAATCCTATATTCTCTCCCAGTAGGATACACAGATGCACACACAGGGACTCAGCTGGGCTCTGATACTTGTAACTCGATGCTTCCTTGTGCTTTGGTGTTTTGAGGCTCTAAAAGAGAAAAATGATTCCAGCAAGGAGATTTGGTTAGTGAGGGAGAACCACTCACAACTGCTGAGGTAGCTGTGTGGGAAATTGCCCCTAGGTGCACGGTAGAGCCTCCTCACCTCTGCTGGTTAACACTCAGGTGCCGGCATGAGGGAAGCCTGTGTGATTCTCAATTTCTCCTCACTCCTCTGGGCTGTTTTCACTAATTAGAATAGTGTACCAGGGAATGTAGTAGTAGATTTTATTTTTGGCTAAACTGCCACCTGAGAAACAGGCTCTCTGTGCCCCGGGACATTCAGCCCAAGGGTGAAAACAAATGAGCAAAGATTATAAAATGGGTTGAGTCACAAGGTGTAGGGAGCCTGTTGGCAGAAACAGATCCACAGACAAAATCTTTTGAGGCTGGCTTTTCTGCTAGATTACTCTCTAATTTCAGGCTGACAGTCCAAAGCCTTAGACTATTAGAGGGCATAATCAGGTTTCGTAAAGGTCCACGGGTTCTTGACAGGAAGAAAGGAGAAAGAAAATGTAGAACAGGACACAGGCAAGGAAAAATGGAAGGATTTACATAAAAAGAGACTTGTGCCAAACAGTAAAACTACAGAAAAGGGTAGAATAAAAATAGTTGCCAAGAAACAAAAAGATAAAACAATCGATTATTAAGTGACCAAATGAGGGGCGCCTGGTGGCTCAGTGGGTTAAGCCTCTGCCTTCCGCTTAGGTCAGATCTCAGGGTCCTTAGATAGAGCCCGGCATCCGTGGGCTCTCCGCTCAGCAGGGAGCCTGCCACCCCCACCCCTGACTGCCCCCCCCCCGCCTCTCTGCCTACTTGTGACCTCTGTCTCTCAAATAAATAAATAAATCTTAAAAAAAAAAAAGTGACCAAATGAGAGTTACAGAAAATCGTGCTTTGCTGTGATGAAACCTGTCATGTTCTAGGCACCACTTTTAAGTGTGGAATATATATTGACCTGTGATCCTTGTAACCATCTTATGAGAAAGAGAATAGTTTTATCTGCATTTTACAGATGAGGAACTGGAAACACACAAAGTTTAAATAACTTGCTCAAGATTAACATTATATTCTTAACCATTATTCTTCAGCTTCCTCTAAGAGATGAAAACTCTTTTCTAAGAAAAGCCTGGAGCAGTTGCCCAAGTAAAGATTCGTGCTCCAAAATCAGTAGAATTTAGCCATGCAGATGAATAATGTTAACAAAACACGTTAGCAAAAGGGGGGGGACTCTATCTATTTATAGTTTTTAAAGATTGGTTAATTTCCTTAAAGGAATTAATGAAATTGCTTTCCTTTGCCTCCATAACTTTGGATTCAGCTCTGGGTACAGTGAAATGATGAGTTTTCCTTTACCTTAAGCCATCAGTTTCTTGAATGAGATTTTTTTTACAGGTACTCATCAATGACTAACATTTTTTTTTTTAAAGATTTTATTTTATTTATTTGACAGTGAGAGAGAGAGATCACAAGTAGGCAGAGAGGCAGGCAGAGAGAGAGGAGGAAGCAGGCTCCCTGCGGAGCAGAGAGCCCGATGCGGGGCTCGATCCCAGGACCCTGAGATCATGACCTGAGCCGAAGGCAGCGGCTTAATCCACTGAGCCACCCAGGCGCCCCAATGACTAACATTTTAATCTTTTGAAGCATAGTAACTGGAAACTTTAAAACTAATTTAAAAATAAAGTTGATTAAATAATATTAAGATAATATTTCACATAATTGGGAGTGTTCATGATATATAAGTAATATATCAAGCAAAAGGCCAATTTTGTTTTAAAATGTGTAAATGTATATTCATATATATATATATATATATATTTTTAAAGATTTTTATTTATTTATTTGACAGAGAGAGATCACAAGTAGGCAGAGAGGCAGGCAGAGAAGAGTGAGAGGGAAGCAGGCTCCCTGCCGAGCAGAGAGCCCGATGCGGGACTCGATCCCAGGACCCTGAGATCATGACCTGAGCCGAAGGCAGCGGCTCAAACCACTGGGCCACCCAGGCGCCCCTATATTCATATATTTTAAAAGACTTACAAGATATACGTCCATTTATCTCTGAGAATATGAAGGATTTCTAGTTTTTCTACTTACTCTTCTAAATTTCCCAGTTTAAAAAAAATGACATGTATTACCTGTATAAACAGAAAGGATATTAAAAGTGAACATAAACATAGTGCCAGCATCATGTTTTAGAAATGGCTTTGGTAGATACTTAATCAAGTTACGAATCCTAACCAACCAGCATACAGCTGTCTCTGCTTTTTATTTGAATTAAATCTTCTGACTTTATAAGAAAGAACATTGAATTCCAAATCTAAAACAGGATTAGTCAGGCTTCAAAACGGAACCAATTCTCTATCACACGTTGCAAAGAACACTGTTAGCTCCCGTTCTAAACTTTGGGTCCTTGGACCCTTTTGCTGTTTTCTTAGCCTATGGCACTCTTTAGTTAGAAAAGGAAGAGCAACATGTTGTGTAGAAAAGGGAAGAAACTCTATCTCAGGGCAGAAAATCAGCCTTATCTTGTATGGGTTATATTTAGTTGTTGGGTCTGCATTCTTGCAGCTCTTTGAGAGTACCTGCTCACTAGGAACTTGGGTACATATGCACCTAGTTAACTGCTAGAATGGACAATGGATTGGTGTATAGTATCTGGAGACCAGAAACCTGAACTTCTGAAAGGATTACATGTTCATGTTACCATTTTCACTGATGGCAGAAGAAGGGAGGAAGCAATAGGAACTAAGGTAAGGCTTTTTTTTTTTTTTTTTTTTTTTTTTTTAAATATTTTATTTATTTGACAGAGAGAAATCACAACTAGGCAGAGAGGCAGGCGCAGAGAGAGGAGGAAGCAGGCTCCCCACGGAGCAGAGAGCCCGATGCGGGGCTCGATCCCAGGACCCTGGGATCATGACCCGAGCTGAAGGCAGAGGCTTTAACCCACTGAGCCACCCAGGCGCCCCTAAGGTAAGGCTTTTAAGAGGCACTTTCTGACTGTGACCAATAAGGCATGAAAACCGTTGAGGTGTAGGATGAAGGCTGCTAAAGGGAAGGAATTTCAGAAGTAAACCTGCCTTGAGATGTTTCTGGTTGGAGGGAGGGGTTACCCTTGAAACCCCTCCCTCTTACAGATTGAGGTAAACTTCACCAACAAAAGCTTTACCTCCTTACCTGGAGTCCAAGGCTACTGTGCTCTCCTAGTGATGCACCCAGAAATTCCTCAGGAATGCCACTTATCCTGCTTAACTGGCCTGCCCAAACTCTAAGCCCTGGAGAGAACTTAGTTAAAAACTGATGGCCCATTGAAATTAAAAGAGCAAAACAAATGGCCACAAAACAAATGAGTAAGTGATGCTTCTTCGGTTCTTGAATGGCAGAGCTGCTTGCTGCCAGTCTGAGCTTGTGCAAGAGGCAGAGGAAATGTATATTTCAGTTTCATTGCATGGAACTAAGAGTCCCCCTAGCTTTCATATTGCATCCAGAGCACAAAAATTATAGATTTAGCACATGCTTTGTGGCTAACCGCTCGCTTCTTGGGCAGGAGTACCAATAACCTTGCCAAACACTTGCTCTGATGGGGCTATGCCGTCTTCCTTGTTCATTGCCTGCTTGCCATCCTGATCTCTTCTAGCAAAACAGATTTATGCCAACTGCAAAGATAATAAAAAAGTAAATACTTTTAACCAGTGTAGCAATAAATTAATTTCATGCCTTTTCTAAATGGCCCCGTTAATAAAAATAGAACTCTTCTGGTGCTGAGAATAACTGTATAGAAGATGTGATTTTGCTGGCTTTCTCCTCAGGATGTGACATTGCTCACAGCTCTTTCCAACTGCTGCCAGAAGCTGTGTCGGTCGTTGGTTGTGGGTGCTTAACAGCCATCTGGAAGGAAAGTTGGCATCACCTAGTTGAAGGCATATCTCAAATCAAGGAATTGCAGTTGCCATCTCAGTTAGTAAACACTGTAGTTTCCCTGCTGGATGGAATGCCTACTCCAAATTCCTGACAGGAAGAGAAAATCAAGAAGGAGGGACAAGGATAAGCATCACCTGAATGCTTTGCTGACAGGCAATTCATTAAGGCAGGGGTTTTTCTTTTATTCCAGAACTCAAAGCAGGTGATGTGCAGCCATTTTCATCCTTAATCTTAATAGAGCTAGTCAGTTGCTGCTATTGCTTAGAAAAAGCATGCAGGCTATTCTCTTTAGAAACCAGAGTTTGAAAGAGTTTTTGCTGGAAATAAATGAAGGACAGGAGGTATGGGCTTGTTTTGTTTTTTATTTACTTGATACTTCAGTTGCCAGTGCTGGGAGGCACGGGCGGTCATTCTATTGAATCTTCTGCTATCTGCTGGACTGTGTCCATTCTGGAAGTGGACTTTAAGAGTCCCCTTAAACTTTGGACCAGAGGTAGCAAGCCCTAGAAATAAAATAGGAAACTTCTGTTGAGAACTCTTTCCCATCTGATGACCTCTGGTTTTGGAAAATGGTACCTCAAAGCAGATGTGACCTGGTGTATTTTTTTCTGCTGATTATTCCGAGAGACCTGGAGAGTGAAGATGGATAAATTCCAGCCTACTGCCATCATGAGGAGTTCCCTTCAAAACAAGCAAAATGTGCTTTTGTTGTTACTACAATGTTTACTTCTTCTCTCTTGGGAATATTTCCCAGCAAAGACTTTGTCTTTTTTTTTTTTTAAATTGAGGAATAATTGACATATAATATGGTATCAGTTTCAGTTGTACAACATAGTGATTCAGTGATTATATACATTGTGAAATGGTCATCACAACGTGTAGTCACCAGCTGTTGAAAGAGTTTGTCTTAGATCCATCTTTTAAGGAAGCATGCAGTATAGGATCTTGGCATTTTTACAGCCAAAAACACCAAGGAGAGCATAAGACAACAGAAAAATTGAAATGTGGACTCCAGATTGGCTGCTTAAATCTAATTAAAGAACTCTGGGTTTCCCAGAAGCAAACTAAGTATTACAGAAGTGGGGGTTGGGGGGTGGGGGGTGGGGAGTGTATATGGGGTAGCCAGGTGAAGGCTATTAAGGAGGGCATGTGTTGTGGTGAGCTCTGGGTGTTATATGCAGCTAATGAATCGTTGAACACTACATCAAAAACTAATGATGTTACTATATGTTGGCTAACTGAACATAATAAAAAAAAGGGGGGCCTCATATTTCATTTTGCATTAGGCCCTGAAAATTATGTAACTAGTTCTCTCTAGCAAGAACATTATCATTCCTCAAAATCTGTTGCCAGTTAAACAGAGGAAAAAAAAAAAAAGAAGAAGAAGAAGAAGAAAGAGCTTTGGGTTCAGTTGTATGTTTAGGTGTTCCCATCACATATCTTAAGGAATAAGCTGACATCATCTCTTGGTCCACTGTTGCATTTTGCCAGAGTTCTGGGAGAAGTAACTTTGCAGTGGGTTTCCATTTCTAAGGCCATTGTCTGGTGGATTGTAGGGTCACAAGTAAATAATAAAGGACTGTTCTTTTGGTTTAGTCTTTCCCCTCAGATCTCACTGTATCTTAATTCCTCTCTTTGGATTAGGGATGGAGGAGTCCTTGTATGCCTTAAATTTTGACATTTCCCTTGAAATTTCTATTAGTTTTGACCACTCCTAAGGTGGGATGATGCCAGATAAGCCTTCTGCTGTCAAGAGAATCCAGTTGTTACTGCTTCTCCTCGTCTGCTTTGGTTTGTAAGGAAGCACAGTATTGTGTTTTCTGCGTCTCCCATAGACATCAGCAAAAAAGCTTTAATTGCTTTAGTTTTGGGGTGTACTATCTCTTCTTCTGATAAGCCAGGCACTTGTTGGTAGTTGGTGACTTCTTCTCTTCCATATCGACCTCTCTGATGGAAGATTTGCTTTTATCTTACCTCCATTAAACTTTCTCTATTAACTGTTTTTTTTGACTGATTGTCTCTGATCCCTCATACTTAAGGTGAGGCCAAGTATTATGTTTCTAACTCTAACTATGGTTTCAGCTCTCCCATCTAACTGTTGAAAGTCTTTTGGGTTTTCCAGAAAATTTCTTGACAAGCCCTATTCCATTTTTATTTTAAGTAACAGGTTCAATTACTTTTAAGTAATTAATTATTTTAAGTACAGGTTCAGTAGGTCAATTACTAGGCTTAAATTTCTTGCCTTTGATTTATGTTTCCAACTCTTATCAAATCATCTCTGGCAGGAGTCTTAGAGTAAATACTGGAGCTGGGAATTGTGGGTAGGACATTTCTCCATGGAAGAGGCTTGGGCAGGTTCTGCAATGACTCACACCTATGTACCTGATGTGCCATTTTTGGATTGGCTTGATTTCTATAGAACCACTGTGAGTCAGACATACATGGGAAGATAAAGGAGGGACAAATTTTATTGTGTTCTAAACTTGGACATTTTTATTTGTATTATGTTTTGAATGACTCTTAAGGGAAAAATGTGAAATTTTGAAACAAAATATTGAAATATTGTGATTTATACAAAATCTTTTCAAATTCTGTTGTTTTCTTTGTCTTAGGTATTCAGTGCCACTAGGTTGAAGCCTGTAAATTTCTCTGAGGTGGACTATATTTGCTATTGTCTGAGGTTACCTTTCTGCTAGTGAGGTTATGTGGAGTATGGAGTTCATTATAATAGATCTAAATATAGTTTAGTTCAAGGAGAACATATGGTCTTTTGGTGTTGCTCAGGGCATGATTTCATTGGACTAATTTCAATCCTGTACTTTTTTTGTGTGTGTAGCACTTAACAAAATTATAGTCAGTTTGGTCTGGGAGTGGCCTTCCATCATCTAATCCAGTCTTTTCATGTTTATAGGAAAGAATTTACCCAATAACAGATAATTAGTGTGGGTGGGTGTGGAAATTAGGAGCTCTGTCTGCTGAATTGCAGGCCAGGATTTTTTCTAATGTCCCATGCTATTTCCAAGGATGGATAAAACATATGGCTTTAAAATTGATACTCATCAAGAGTCTTTTAAATACAGGTGAATAGAATAGAGCAAGTTATATAGATACTAACTAGAAATATCGTGAGGATAGTAGAGACCTCTAAGACCTATAACTGGTTCTGAACCAAGATATGAGGCTTTAATTTCCTCAAATGCTTTCAACATTTAAAATTTCCCTTGTATGTTTCTTTTGGGGACCCAATTTCCTTTGCCAGTGAATAGGCAAACAGGAACTAATAATATGCTTTTATTAGCTACATTCTCCTCCCTGATATTATGAATTTTTTTATCTGATGGTCTGTGCAAATGTTTTAGATGGTAAGTTTTTACACAATGCCCGGTGTAGAAACTTATCATGAAGATCCATAAAGAAAAGGCTTTATTTTGTAGAATAGGCTCTTGAATTAATGGGGAAAATATTTAAGTTTCTCTCCACAGTATTATAACCACTTAACTACGAGTCTGTTTTTTGTGTAGATCCCCAAACTTGGTGTTTTGGTCAAATAACAGGTCATCAAATATCTCTTCCATGATGCCTAAAAGAAAGTTCACTTCCTTAGGAAAATCCTAGTTTTAACAAGATAAGTGTTTATTGAATCAGTGCCAAAATGTTCTGTGAAGAACCAAGTAGCCTGCCGGCACTTGAGGCCTATGTCAGTTATGGTTTAATTGAGGGACTTTCTGTTTGTCATGATATGAATAATAATTTCTAAGAATAGCGAACTTTATCTACCTCCAAGCTAGTAATGAATGTCATGTTTAAAATCTTTGTGTTTGTACCCTGACCCATTTACTGAGCCACCCAACAGGGGGTTGATAATAAGAATTTCAGCTTACAAATGCAAAAGGAATTATAGAATTAGCAAAAAAATGTAAAAACTCTTAACATATTGGTCCTTAAAAATAGAAACCTATGGCTTCTAAAACTATTTTGATAAAATTTGTGGAAACATAGCATGATTAATGGATTAGGCTGTCAATTCTTGAACCCACTGATGAATCTTAGTATCACAAAATTTGGGATCAACCAGACATTACGTGCATCCAGGTGGTGCCATAGAACCTATGCATCACCCCTTATGAGGATTTTTGCACAGAATAATTGAACCTGAATTTAATTAAGCCCCTTAGGCCTAGCAACCAGTTCTTCAATAAATAAATGGCACAAGAACAAAAAAGTGAGCGGGAACCAAGTGTAATGGGTAGACATTGCTAGGCTCCTAATTCAGATATATCACTGTAAGATGACTTTTTTTTTTTTTTTTTGAGATCAGAGAAAATTGAGCACAGATTTAGTATTAGATTATACTAAGGAATATTTATTAATTTAGTTAAGTGTGTTAATTTCCTTGTGGCTCTTTTAAGATATCTGCTAGAGATACATACTGGTGGATTTACCTGTGAAATGATATGATATCAGGGACTTACTTTAAAACAGTGACAAACAAAGGTGGGAAGTTGGATAAACTGAAGAATAGTGTATTACTGATAATTTTTAAAGCTGGCTGATGGATCTATGGCAGATTATTATGATCTTGTCTCTGTTTTTGTGTATGCTTCAAGTTTTTTAAAATTAAAAAGATTTACAAAATAGCCAACAAAGAGAGCTATGTTATGTCTTCATCCCAGAACGTGTGAGATTTTTTTTTTTAAGATTATTTATTTATTTATTTGACAGACAGAGATTACAAATAGGCAGAGAGACAGGCAGGGAAGCAGGCTCTCTGCCGAGCAGAAAGCCCAATGCGGAGCTCGATCCCAGGACCCTAGGATTATGACCTGAGCCGAAGGCAGAGACTTTAACCCACTGAGCCACCCAGGCACCCCCCAGAATGTGTGAGATTTTTAAAACCACAACTCAGGTTTGACTTGGTTAAAAAAAAAAAAAAAAGATATTCTTCAAGTTCTCACACTACTCAACATTGAAGACTGACAGCTTATCTCTTAGGATAGGCCTGGTTTAGGTACGACTTTGCCATATTACTGGTTGTATGTCTTTGGGCATTAATCCTTCCAAGTCATAGAGTTGGAATCTGCATTATAAAAACAATACTATCTACAGTACACGGTTGTGATGAGGTTTAAACATGAAAATGTGTGTGAAACACCTGGTATGGTATCCAGCATGCACTCAGTCCTCAATAAATGAAGCTGGGGCTATCTTTGCTTCCAATTAAGTGTCAGGTATGTGCCAGACCTATGCTAAATCTAGGGAATTTTTATGAAGAAAAACATCTAGCATCTGCGCATGAATGGTTCTTAATTTATTGGCAAAGTTAAACCCCAGGAGGTTGGTGTTTTTTAGGTATAAAAGGGGCAAATACCAGCAGTTTCATATGGTTCAACTGATGACTGAAGCGAGATATCATCAGGGAGGTAGTGGGTACAGTGGTTAAGATGACAGAGTCTTCTATCATGCTGCGCTTGAAACTTGGCTCTGGCATGAACAAATTGTGTGATCCTGAATAAGGTCACCTGTAGTGCCTTTGTTCATGGTCTGTAAAATGGGGATATGCTAGTATTCACCTTATAGGATTGTTATGAGGATTACAAATAAAACACAGATAACAGAACTTAACATAAAAAGCCCTGAGTAGTATTGTCACCAGGGCATATCCAAAGTGATGTGTGAGGACATCCAGTTATGAGAGGTGATTTTATGTTCTGAGAGGTTGATTTTAAGCAGCCTGTGGGACATAGAAGATCCATAAAAAATGGACTGAGGAAAATGAAGTTACAAGTAATCATATCAGGTGCGGGGGGTTGGTGCTGAGAGGATGAAGGAAAGTTTCACGAGGGACCCCTTGGTGGCTCAGTCAGTTAAGCAGCTGCCTTCAGCTCAGGTCATGATCCCCAGGTCCTGGGATCGAGCTCTGCATCGGGCTCCCTGCTTAGTGGAGAGTCTGTTTCTCCTACCCACTCTGCCGGCCGCTCTGCCTACTTGTGTCCTTTCTCTCTCTCTCTCTCTCTCTCTCTCTCTCTGTCAAATAAATAAAATCTTAAAAAAAAAAAAAAAGGTTGTTTCATGGAGAGAGAGTGTGACATTTGAACTTTACCAGGAAGAAGGAGACACTCAGGCAAAGAAAATGACTCTAAGGACATTTTAGGCAAAGGGCCTGGAAATAGGAAAGGCAAGTTTCAGCAACAGAAGGGAGTGGCATGGGGATTAGAGTTTAGAACATGGGTCTAGAAGACGGAGAGGGGATGCACATGAAACTCACTGGTAAATTGGGTTTGTTTATATCTTGACCGTTCAGTAGCAGAGGGAGTCACATGAATAGTGACAGTAATGTGGATGATTAGTTGCAATGAAAGGAAGACTTGGTGGGAATCTATAAAAATAACCTAGAGCCTTGCTATTCAAAGTGTGCTTCCTGGACCAGCAGCATCAGTATCCCCAAGGATCTAATGGAAATGGGAATTTTTGGGCCCCACCTCCAGAACCTGAATTTTAACAAAATATACAGGTGATTAATGAGTACATTGAAATTTGAGAAACCTGATCTGGGGACAGCTCAGAAGAGCCTGGGCTAAGGCAAGGACAGTGGGGATGTCAAGCAGAGAATAAGGACCACTAACAGATATATTTAAGAGTTGAAGCTGAGATTTGACTGATAAGGTATGGGGGTCCTGAAGAGGATGCACTGAGAATAAAGCTGTGATTCCTTATTAAAATTTCTGGATGGATGATTGGGAATGAAGAAAAGGGAAAGTGTTGGGGAACAAAGGTGAGGAAATGAATTCATTTTATGGCATGTTGATTTTAAGCAGCATGTGGGACATAGAAGATCCATAAAAAATGGACTGAGGAAAATGAAGTTACATTATGAAGAAGAAAATCTGAAGAAAATAGTTATCTTAACGTCAAGTAAGAATCCAATGATGACAAATGCTAGACATATCCTCTCTACTGTTCTTCTAGAAAAGAACAAGGGCACATTAGAATTGGTTCTCTAGTGAGCATTAAATACTCTGAAAAAATTTTGAGCTTGTAAATTCAAACATTCCCGGCTCCTCTGTTAAGTGTAAATGCATAAAAGTAAAACTGTAAGACACAACAGAGCTTGATAATTTGTATGTAATTCTCCCATATAGACGTGGCAAGAATTCAGGCTCTGGAATTTGGAGAGGTTAGGGACTCCTGGTGATTTCTTGGCAGCAATTTTAGTGGATTTTCTTTTTAGATCTTGGTTTGGAAGGATCTAGAGAACTCAGATATCTGAGTTCACTATCTGCTGAGTTTAAATGAGATGCTGCCCCAGGGGTAGGTTTGAGAGGTTATTTAGCCAGATTGTAGAATCTCTAAATATGCAATCACTCTCCCACCCAGAGTTGCCAGATTTAGCAAATAAAAATACAGAACTCCTAGTTAAATTTGAATCTCAGATAAATGCAAGCGTTTTTAATAAAATATTAGATCAAATACTGCATGGGATATACATATACTAAAAAAAAATCACTTTATCTGAAATTAAAATATAAATAGGTGATATGTATTTTATCTGTCAACTTACCCCAGTGCCCTAGTTATGACAGAGCATACACACACACATACGTGTATATATATTATATATACATATATATACACACACATCTGTATATAGCAAATACAGTGAACTCTAGCAAATATTAATGTTTAAGGGCTAAGCTGAGAATTTTTCAAGATGTTCTGTCAAAATTTATAACATTAATTCATACAAATATCTATATATCCAGTTTGGAGGAAAAAAGCAGAACAGGCTTGCCAGGAACATAATGCCATGATTCTTCTTCCTGTGCTTATGATAAAATTACTAGTTTATTTTTTTAACCCCTGCACACATTTTAGAACTTTGCCCCATAATGTTAATGTAGCATTTAGTGGAAAGACAGTCTATAATTAAGGCATAAGTTTTCAAACATAACTGCGGATGTAGAGCTGTGAGGGTAGGCTTGATGCTTGGTTTGTAAAAGAGACTCTGATGTTAAACAGGTTTGTTTTTTTTTTTTAAATATTTTATTTATTTGACAGAGAGAGAGGTCACAAGTAGGCAGAGAGATAGGCAGAGAGAGAGGGAGAAACAGGCTCCCCGCTTGAGCAGAGAGCCCGACGTGGGGCTCGATCCCAGGACCGTGAGATCATGACCTGAGCCGAAGGCAGAGGCTTAAACCTCTGAGCCACCCAGGCGCCCCAAGAGACTCTGATGTTAAACAGATGAGCTTCTATTTAACAAGACGATGTTGAAAATAAAGCTGTATTACAGGTAGCATCTGACTATATATAGAAACCTCTCTAGTTGGTCTGTTTTTAGGAGTTTTAAGACATGGATCTATGTTGGGTCTTCTTTCTCAACTAAATTCAACAAATATGTCAGAAAATGTGATTAAAAAGTAGTTGGCAGTACAGAGTATTACAGGACAAAAGAGAAATAAGGAATTAATTCCAGCAAGGGTCATTTGAGAAGGTTTCACAGAGGGTGGTAGACAAGCATCTTAACATACAGGATTTAAAAAAAAATCTTTTCAGCATGTTATTTTTTCCTAGATATTAAGGGAATATATGCATAATTTTATAGGGCAGAAAGAGGCCTTTAAAAGAAGAAAGTAATTATCCCAAAATTGAAGAGCTAGAAATACCAACATTATTTTGATATGTTTCTTTTCAGTTTTTTTCTGATTTTTTTACATAATTAAGATTATGTATGTATATGTACACAATTTTCTATCCTGTCATTCCACTTAACATATATCTTAAATATTTCATTATGTCATTAAAAACTCTCTGTTAACATTGTTTAAACAGCTAACCAATAATCCATTATATGAACAATGATTTTTAATATAATCCCCTAACTTTGGATTTTTAAGTACCTTCCACAGTCTTTTTTTTCTCTTGCTATTATGAAATACATTGTTGTACATTTAAAAATATCTATAGCTCTGATTATTTCTAAGACTTAAAAGTAGAATTATTGGGTTAAGGGTACAAAATAACATTAATGGTCTTGGCACACATCCTACCAAACTACCTTCTGAATAGATTGACCCAGTTTAGACTTGAAGAGTCAACAGAGAGGATGAAAGGGAGCACTAGAGGACAGAGGTAGAAAGTGTGGTGTGTAGTCAGAAGCAAGGAATAGTAGGGTTTGTTTGGAACAGGAGGCATGAGTAATGGATGGGTGAAATCAAGCTAAAAGGGAAGTTTAAAGCCAGATTATGGAAGATATTAAATGCCAAGCAATGGCAGTGAGCCTTCCTTTTGCAGGCAGTTGTGGGCCACAGAAGGCTTCTGAGTAAGAGAATGCCATGACTTTAGAACTTTCTTTCAGTTAATTATAGGTCATTAAATGTCTCTGAACTTTTGGATCATGCCCAAATAATATTTAAGGTCATCAGCTATCAAAATTTGAATGTCTGGAAATAAACTATTCCATTGGCTCATCATGTTTAAAGATATCATTGACATTTACCTTATTGAACATAAATTGATTTTTACACTCTTCTGTCAGGGACTGCATAAAGCACCTGGAAGGTAGAGAGTGCTAGGTCAACTCTATGTCATGGAAACCTTTTAATGTGTACTCCGCTGGCATATAGAACTGTGAGTGTTATAAAGATTTATTGAGGATTTAAGATGTTTCTAGGACCTCCTTGTTTAATGATGTGCCCTGTAACCATTCGTGGCTCAGAGCAGGACTGGCAGAGCAAAAATGCTATAAAAAAGTCAATTCAGATACATTTTGTCTATTTAAAATCAGGTGCAATGAGCTTTTTTCCTTTTTTTTTCTCTGAGTGCTCCTGTTTCTCTATGACACTGAATATTTATACGAAACATTAAAGAAACAAATTACTCAGATATCCAGATTTATTTTACATCCTGTTGGCAAAACTGGGTGATTTTATTTTCTCCCATCACACAGATGCTTTCAGGGAGTAAGTATGGACTCAGATTAATGTTGCTCAGTCTGGTCAATGGAGATTGCCTCTTCCTGAAGGAAAAAAGATGGAGTTTGCTAACTTCTTTGATATGAGTGCATGCCCACAAAAAGGAAGATGAGACACTGTCTGACTTTGGCAATCACATGATTCTTCCTTGGGTTGTCTTCCTTGTGTTGTTCTGTCACATACACTGGAGCTGGGAGAATGCAAGCTTCTAAATTTGGAATGTATTTAAACACTGAAGGTTCCGAGTTTCAAATTCAACTTGATCTTTTCAGCCTTTGGATTCTGTCTCCTGCTGTCATAACATCACTTCTCGATTCAAAGGGGAAGAAAAGAGATTCATAGCACCTCAAATAGAACTTCTCGGGCATGGCCATGCATCAAGTGTAAATGAATCAGAAAACCAAGCATTAACTTTTACTTGAAATAGATAAGACTTTAAAAAATAGGGATAAAATTGCATTGATGGTTTGAAATAGCTATTCAAGTATTTTATGGCACCTACCACCAGACATGCTTGGTTAAGAGTGTGAGGCACTCCTTCCACGTTACAGCAGTCCCTAGAGACATTTTGTTAAATCTAAAATGTAAATAGCCTCTCCCTTTTATACTATGCTTGATTCTGACATTAATGCTATATCATTTAAGTGACTAACAGAGTATTTCTGACCAGGCTTTCTAATTTTGTCATAAAAATTTGCCCAGAATGAATTTTTGCTTAAAAGGCCAACCATTTAATACATTTTTCTTTTGGCCAATTTAAAGCAAATAAATCAGGCCAGTTCTTTTTATGACACAAAGGAGGAAAATGATAAGTTTTCTTCAGACTTTTTTATTTTTAAATTTCTATAACTGAAATGTCTCTTCTTTCCTTTAAGTACAAGCTGACAGGTCATTAATCCTTAATGTGGATTTATACCTCTGGGTATTTTGGGGGAGAAAACTCATTAAAATTCTTTTGTTTTATATGTAACCATCCTAATAGAAATTTGAAGTTCATGTTTAGAATTTGTTAAAATGGGTAGAAAGCATAGAAATCCTTTTAAAAAAGAATTGAGGTACATGAAATTACTTCTATCTGTAGTCTATAGTCAATGCTGTCACTGTTCCTGAATGTCTGCTGCTAACATCTAACAGAAAGAATGTCTAAGTTCTAGATGTTCATATTTTCAGTATGAATATATATTCCATTTGCATTATCTGGGTTGGTCTTTTGCATTTAATGTAATTTTCTATAGGGCTTTCTGTATTTCTGAAAAGCACTGGATATTTTTGTCTTTAATTCTAAACAAAGGGGAGGCATTAGGCAGCCATCCTGCTTTTATTTTTAAGGAAATTGGCTTTTATTAAGTGAAGATTGGGTAGCAATGGTTTATGCATAGGCAATGGAGAGTGTTTTATTGTCACTGGTGAATCTATGCTGCATTGTACTGCCACATAATATTTTCCCCTTATTCCTTTTTCTCCCCTTCCCTCTCTCCTCTATTGGATGTTTGAAGGCCTTCTAAATGGAAAAGAACTGCCATCAACAAACTTACATTTCAAGCCTATCTAGAAAGATTTAAAAATCTATAAAACATCCCTAAGATCTAAATTGGAGATTGGGATACTCTCTTTCCTGATTATCCAAAAGAGTTTCTCTCTCTTTTTATCCTCATCATTGATGAGAATACCAGAACTATCAAGAAAGGCATTATTATGCTTTTGCTTTTTACCTTATTTTTCTTAAATAAGTGCACCAAATTCTTCCATAATCTAAGCTACATTCTTGATATGCGTTTGAAATCTTCATTTTTTTCAATACTTGCGCACACCTTGGACATCACCTATGGGTTGAACCAGTGTTGGGCACTGGAAGCATAGTAATGGACACAGTAGTCATTGTCTGTGTCCATGGGGAGGGAGTGGGAAGAATGGGAAAAACGAGAGTTCGGCACTAATCAGTTTGTTCCATGAGGAGTAAAAATTATGTGATCAGAGCTACTAAGGAGATACATAGTGCTGTAAAGTGTATGATAGGAAGAACTAATTTCCACTGAGGACTTTCAACTGAGAGAAGGCTTCCTTGAAGAAGTGACTTATAAGAAAGGGCGTGATGACTGACATTCTAGACAAGGTAGACCACAGTATAAAATGTTAAAAGAGTATTTACTATAAGGACTGAAAGGGGCTGGGGCACAGAGCATGAAGAGGGAGTTTTGTCAGGTAAAGCAGAGAGTTATATCTGGACCAACCAGATCATACATGACTCTGTAGGTCGTGTTAATTACTTTTATCCACAGGGACCACTCAAGAATAAAAAGCCATAGAAAACTTTTGAAAAGGAGAGAGACAAGACAGATCTTTGTTTTTGGAAAAATCAGTCTGGTTATTAAGGGGAATTATGGCAGTATGTGTGTTGAAACCTGTGAGGGGTCATTTTGATGGCCTCCGTGGTGGTAATGGAGTATAGAATAGGTTTAGAAGATATTGATGGATTTGGTAAGGGAGGTATCAGAGAGGGAGGTGTCCAGAATAACTACAAGGTGTCTGACTTGCTCTCTATGGGGATGGAAGTTGATCTTCAATGAAATACTGTCCTACCCTTGGGTTCATTAGATCATGAATGCCTATAGGGTTGGAGCTGTTTCTGGAGTGAGCTAATAAGCTTGAATATTAAAGTAATCAATTCTGGTCTGCAATATTCCCTTCTTATTCTGAATGGCCTTTACTGTTTCATGGTCATAATTTACAAATATTTACTCAAGTACTTAAAAATTCTTTCTAAAAACAGTGTCAAAGAAAATGCAAATAATGTTATTATTAGAACTTTGAAATGATAATTATAGTAATGCTTGTATTAGTCAAGAATGCTAAAAGCTCAAATCCCCCCTGTATTGTTTAATGCATTTGCATAACATTCATGAGAGTAGCTGAATTATGAATTTCCATAACAAGAATAATGAAAAAAAATCTACTTTTGCAGTTTCTAAGCTTCTCATCAAATTTTTTATGTAAAAGAAAAGTTCATTTATTTATACGTGGACACAAAAGTCCATTTATCTAAGCTTTACTGAGGAAGGCGTGCATAGGATTCTCAGCTATGCCAAGGATTAAGAGGAAGTAAAACTGGGTTCAGAAGCTTGAGAATTAATCCAGGGCCACATGTCCTCTCCCACTATCACTGATCCCTCTTCTGCACCTCTTTCCAAAATAAGTAGTTACAATCTTTGCTGTGGTGTTTGGGGAGTATGTGTGTGTAGTTTCATTAATTGCTTCAGTATTCCTTCTGATTTTTCCATTGCTGGCATCAGAAACTAAGTAACATCCACTCCTTGGCCTACCCTTTCATCTATTCATCTGTGATTTCATCCGTAGTTCCCATTAAACATTGAATTTAGAGCACATACTGTGCACGCAACACTGTGCCAGGGACTTTGGACAAAGTCTGTGGAAACCGCATTTGATAGCTCCCAGTGTTCCTTGCTTCTTGGTTTCTTGCCCTGTGTAGTCTCCTTCCACAGAGAACCAGGGCTTGTCTGTCAAACCAAGTGTGACAGAGGTGATGATATGCAGTTTCCAAGGCTTGCTTTTAAAGGGCATTGTATCTTCCTTCTTTTTTCCTTGGATCCCTGCACTGAGGAAAGTTCGTTGCCATGTTGGGAGGACATTGAGCAGTCAGTGCTGTGGAGGGGGACTGAGACATTTGTTCAGTACCAACTTGTCAGCCTTGTGAGTGAGCTCCCTTGGACATCTTACTGCAACAACTGCGACATTATGAGAGACCCTGAACCAGAAACACCCAGCCATGTCACTCCTAAATTCTTTACCCACAAAAACTGTGGCAGATAAATGTTTCTTATCTTAAGCCACAAAATTTTGGAGTAATTTGTTACACTGAAACAGATTCTGATACTGATCCCTACTATTACATCATGTTTCCTTGTATAGCAAGATATGGTAGTAGTCATTGAGAAGTGTTCACTTCTCAGCCATATCTTAGTTGATAATAAAGAAAGCTCAACCATAGCTTCAGCGCAGAGAGATTTAGTCACGATTTGAGACTTTTGGAATTCAAAACATACGCAGATAATAGTAATGACTTGGGTTTGTTTTTTTTTTTTAAGATTTTATTTATTTATTTGACAGACAGACATCACAAGTAGGCAGAATGGAAGCAGGCTCCTTGCTGAGCAGAGAGCCTGACTTGGGGCTCGATCCTAGGACCCTGGGATCATGACCTGAGCAGAAGGCAAAGGCTTTAACCCACTGAGCCACCCAGGTGCCCCAGTGACTTGGGTTTTTACAACAATTTATTTTTGCATTTTACAAAGTGCTTTCACACACTATATATATCTATAGCTCTCTGAAAGTAGTGAGGGTTTCAGAAGAGGATCTAGTTGCTACATTGTATTGAATATCCACTCTATGCCAGTCGGTAAGCTAGGTACTGGGATCATAGCAGAGCTCAAGGCAGACAAAGTTTCTCTGTTTTCACTGAAGAGGGCCAGAGCACTTAGATGATGATAAGAGTTATGCTTGCTGCCATGGTTTAAGTAAAGTTGCTATGAAAGCATTAAAAAAAAAAAAAAAGAAAAGGAAGCCAAAATAATATGAGGGTAAAGGAAAGCTTCTCTGAAAATGCTGTAGTTCATTTGAGACTTACAAAATTCAGGGGGTCATCCAAGGGAAACAATGTAGTAGGTGAAGGTGAGGCTAAATATTCTAGGTATGTAAAGTTCTGAGTCAGAACAGTGTGCTCTGTTTGAAAAATGGAGAGTAGGGTGCCTGGGTGGCTCAGTGGGTTAAGCCGCTGCCTTTGGCTCAGGTCATGATCTCAGGGTCCTGGGATCGAGTCCCACATCAGGCTCTCTGCTCAGCAGAGAGCCTGCTTCCCTTCCTCTCTCTCTGCCTGCCTCTCTTGTGATTTCTCTCTGTCAAATAAATTAAAAAAAAATAAAAAGAAAAAGAAAAAAAAAGAAAAATGGAGAGTAGTCAGGTATGGATGGAGTAGGACAAAGAAAAGGATAGATGGCGCTAAACCAGCTGTTCATTACTGTAGACCCTGTAGTACACATGCTTATGAGGGTTAAGGGAAGTCACTTAAGTGTAAGGTTTTATGTGACTGAACTAGAACTTGAATTTGTGTTTTCTTTCCACCTCTTTCATTTTATAGCATTTACTATTCCTTTATTACAGTATCCTTGACAGATAGACTGCAAGTAACCAAATACCTACTTTTAAAAGAGAGGAAGAAAACAAGATTCAGTGAAGGCAAGGAGAGACTTACCTAAAACTATGTTATCTGTGGTAGAGCCAGGAACTTGGATGTTGCCCTGATGCTCATGGAATTCAGGTTTTATGACTTAAAATTCAGCATGTAATTCGTTTTACCACTTGATTTCATCTGATTCACACGAATGTTTCATCTGATTGTGAGAAGCCTCTTTAGTGTCTGTTGCAGAAGATACATCTCTAGGTGGCGGTCAGAAAACCCAAAGGCTTGTCTGGTTACAGCCTGTCCTGTCAACCCCCTTTGGGGGTTTCTAGGGACTATCTAGAAGGGAGTCCGGCATTTGTCAGCTTCGAAGGCCCCTAGCTCTAGTACCTATAGAGAGTGGTAGCAAAGTCTTATAACTTTTTGTTATAATATAACTTCTGTGTCTGTCATCAGGAGCAATGAGAAGAAATAGTTGGGAAGAGTCTATGCTATTCCACAACTGCTTTGTTGAACCAAAAAAATATTAAGTGGGGGGAGACTGCTGCTTAAGGAATACAAATTAAGCTGAGTCCCTGTGGTGTGCTTCAGTGAGGAAGGGATGCGGAGGATACGGACTAGGCCTATGAACTTCTGCATAAGAGAACAGAAGGAAGGTGAAGAAGGGTGCCCGGATATTGCTAGGGAATGGATATGGGTGAAAGTTGGAGCTGACTGAATATGGAGTTTATATTCTCTGTTATTAGGAGTTTATATTTTCACTGTCCATGACACCTTAAAGATTGAAGGAACAGAGAGGGAGAGAGGAGGGTTTTACATGGCGTCTTGGATTTAACTAACATGCACTGATTTATTCCTGGCAGATAAAGATTAGGAGACTAAGGATTCTTGAATTACTGACCAGAGACTCCTTTTCTAGGCAAGGAAAAGCTATTACTCTGCTTAGAGATTAGGGGACTGAGAGTAGGAGAGGGGCTGATCCTTGGAAAATTGCAAAGCTGCCGAAGAGGCAGCAGCTGAACATATTTTCCTTTTATTTTTGAATGTTGCGATGTCTGAAGAAAAAGATATCAGTCATAGAACTGACTGGCAGTGATCCAGCCAAACCTCTGGATAACTGAGAATTCTGGTGATTGGCGTTTGAGTGAAGTTCCCTGACATCCCAGCTGAATCTGCTCCATTTAAGCAGGCTGACTTGTGCTGGTCATTTTTTTCCGTTCCTGTGGGGAGGGAGAAAAGTAGTTATGCATGCTCATGGGCCTTGTGTTGGCTTCTCAAGAAGTTAATTAAATTCCTTCCAGACCATTTAGGGAACCTCATTCCTTCATGCTTCAGCCCTTCTATCAGTGAAGTATTTTATATTATAGTGCTTGGCAGATGGAATAATTCTTATTTTCTTAACATTTTTCTTTATATTGGAGATTGTTTTTAGTTTGTTAGTGTAACCTAACCATCAGTCCATCCAGTCCTCTAGGGTTTCTGAATATATCTTCACCCCAAAGAAATGCTGACCCCTGAGCAAGAAAAGGAGTTGTGCTCAAGGACAAAATGGGAGTCCATTACATTCACCTTCTACTTCTACAGTCATAAAAATTGCTGGCCTAAAATTCTAGAATGTTCTAGGCTTATTGAAATTCTCTCTACAAGGGAGTTAGAATGGAAGAAGAGAAAAAATATTTTACATTTTTTGTCTCACATCTAATAAATAGATATTTACTAAAGACATGTATGTTTCAAGCATTGGGGGGAACAATGATAAGCGCAACATGTCTGAATCCTCATGGAGCCTAGCTTTTAGAGGGAAGCACAGATGGGAAATGTACCACTACAGTGAGTGTGATAAGACCCACAATAGGAAATTGTTGGGGGCTAGAAGACAGTGCAGTGACACTCAACTTATTTGGGAGAGAGGTTGAGAGGGGGGTCAAAAAGACTGCACATAGAAACGAATTTTAAACTAAATAATAATGAGTCAGGTGAAATGGAGCTAAAAATAGTGTTCTAAACAGTGAGAGCAGCAAGTCGAAAGTTTCAGAATAGAGACGATGGGATTGTGATACATTTAAGACTTTGGGAGAAGTTCATGTGAGTGAGGTGAAGTTTGGTGGTCATGGTGTCAGGAGAGGGTGTCACTAGGGTTGGGATGGAGCTGGTGAGAAATGGCAATGGAGAGATTAGCAGGGCCAATCCTGAAAAGCGTGAAAGGCACGCTTAAGGAACTGTTCAGGAGGCCATCTTACCCACAAGGCTATAATAAGGACTCTTGCATTGACTTCTGTATAGTCTGCCATTACCCAGATTCATTATGACTTTACAGAGTGAGTACAGAGAGCACCTGCTAAATTGCCAGGCACTGTGCAGTAGTTTCTAGGCTCTAGAATCCGTGTCTGAGTTTGAATCTTGGTCCTGCTATTTATTAGCCAAGTGATCTTGCTTTGGTCAGTGCCCAGTAGGTTATAAGCATTCAAAACGTGTTTGCAATCATATAGTTATTATCCCTATTTTACAGATGGAGAGACTGGGCCACAAAAGGTTTCAGTTGCGCATAGCACAGCACTTAGTGATGGAATTGGGGTTTGCATTACCCTGGAGAAGGATGTTGCACTTCTTTTTTTCTGGAAGAGGAGCTAGGGAGAAGGAGAGCAAGTCCTAGAGGGACCCAGAGCAACAAGCGGAATGACACTGGTTCACAGACCTTTGCCAGTAAAATCTAATGTCTCTTTTTATGTGTAAAAACATGACCTCAGACTATTTTGCAGCATAAGAAATGTTATCATTTTGCATTTTTATTGCTTTTCTATGCCAGAAATGTTAGTAGTATTCAAAGTCTGAAGAACAAGTCTATACAATGTTTTATAGATCCTTTTTTGTTGAGAAATACCAGTAATTTGTGGGAATCTCTGAAAATCATTCTATTTCTGCAACAAATGGTAACATGAGATACTTCATCTGGACTGCTTATACTTCCACAAGCCTCTTTCTTATGTTTTTATAAGGAGATGTGTGTCTCTTAAATTTATTGGTGCCTTTCTATAAGAAATCCACAGTGCTGATAGGGGCCCGTCCCTATTGGTGGTGTCCAAATGCGGCATGCTTGCTCTGCCACGTGGTGCAGAATTCACTTGGTTTTGCGTTTTCTGCTGCAAGCAACCCTTCATTAGGCATCTTGAACTGGGGCTTTCATATAGTATAGAATTGCTTATAGAGTAACTCAACTCTTTCAGTAAAACTTGAGATGCTTTCCATGAGTAATTCAGAGGGAGTCTTAAGAATGGGGAGCTCATGCTCCAGTCTTGCCACTCTTACATCTAAGTGGTCATATGTAAGAAGCCTTAAATCTCAAATCAGTTTCATGAATCTGTTTTCATTTTTACTTTCAATCTGGCAATGGGATATACTTTGGCTGAACTGTTTTATTTCAAGAAGCTTCTTTTGTGTTTTAAAAATAAAAGGATGAGTGTGCATCACATGTGTTGGAGCATTTGCAATTAGTTGGTGTTGCTCTTAAGTGATTGGGCAGGGAAGGCAGACTGCCAGCCTTGGCAATCTTTTCAGATCCTTTTTCATGCCAATTTGCAATTTGTGACAGTGCCATGTTTTTATCAGGAGGCTTTTATTGAGCTTTAGAAAAGATGACTTCTTGACCTAACTAGGTAGATACTTGGCTAGAATCATAAAGCTGATTCTTCTTCAAATACTTTTCCAGGGGATATTTGAGATAATAAGTCAGGAAGCTCAGTGTAGAATAGACATTATCCCATTACCTGTTATCATGGTGGGATTTGGAATGCAGTTGGCTGTAGAGATGAAGAAACAGTGACATAGAAAGTCAGAATGGACACCTCCTGTCTTAGTTGATTGAATAAGAATGGAACTGGTTGACTAAAGTCAAATGGAAATTTCAGTCCCAATACACTGAGGAACCTGAAACACTAAAAATGCTGATTTAAAAACACTGGAAAACTGTACTAGAACCCTGGAGGGTGAGAGAAAGAAAGATAAACTGTGGAGGGAGGCTGTGGTACGAATGGGTTTAAGAATTGATTTTTTGGCATTGACTTTTTTTTCCTTTTTACTTTTCAACCTCCTCCACCCATCTCTCCTCCCTCTCCACCCCTCCCACCACCTCACCACCTCACCTCCGGCAACCACCAATCTGTTCTCTGTATCTGTGAACACCTCAAAGTGTAGAACTATCTACACTTGGAATTCAGTTTGGATTTCAGGATTGATTCATAGAAAATTAATAGAATTCCATGTCATAAGCTCATTGCCCAATTGTATTATAGGAATGCAAATAAGGACGATGGGTTCTGTGGAGGGAAATGAGGTCCTTGAGTTCTGAGCCAGTCAGAGAAGATTCCAAGGAAGATGGAAGTTTTATTTCTGAAAGGTAGATACAAGTTACAAAGGTGGAAAGTGGATAAAGGAAGAGCATGACCCAAAATTCTAGGTGTAAGAATAACATATTAAGAGAATAATGACTATATATATATATACACATTGAGCAAAAACTTTACATACTGTAAAGTAAGTCAGAGATTTGTCTTTAGAATAAAAGTAGTGATTTTTAAATCTTTTTTTCTTCCTCCTCTTGAAGCAGCACCAAGGTCTTTCTTTGGGTTGGTTTTTCTTCCTTGCTTTTATGTATTCACACAGAAGCCATGTTTGAGATGTCTACAGCTAAGTATTTCAGTTGATTTGAGTTGAGAGTTTTAATTCCTAAGAATATGAAGGAAAAATAAAACACTGCATAATAATATAGTCCTTGGGAAAAAAGATCACTGTTGACATTAGGTAATTATTCAGGGAATTCTGTATAAATATATGAAGATGGGTGGGGATAATTGATAGAAGATAATATATAATTTTATAAATAATAGGATCATGCTTACAAGTTTTAAAATTTATTTTATTATTTTTAGAGATAATTTCAAAATGCAATTAAACATTCACATGTCAGAGAATTAAACATGGCATTTCATTGCCTAATAATATTTTAAGGAGCATGTTTCTTATAAACTTCAAAATATATGTGACATTTATTTGAGCACAGTTGTGAGATCCTTCATTTTTAATTTTCTGGGTTTGTGGGTATAATTTCAATTCTTATCCACAGTGTTGCATTTATTCAGGAGTGGATTTTTAAAGTTTTATAAATATCATATTGATTATGATATTGATTAACACTCTTAGATTCAGATAGCAAAAATGTAAGTTGAACTAATTCAGAAAAAGGAATTTACTGGAATGGCATTTGGACATCTAATGTAAAACAGGAAGGATTGGGAAAATTGGGCCCTGGGACAGGGGGATCCCTGCATATTGGCTTCCCTTGCATAGTAGACCATACATCCACATGGCTGGGAACGTAGTTGCTCAAGGCAACCAGGCCTAGTATCCCACATCCCTCCAGAGAAGGACTCTGTCATCCCTTAGCTCTCAATGGAAAGATTTTGAGGCAAGTCTGATTGGCTTGGCTTGGGTCAAGTGCCCAGTCAGTATAGAATGGAGTCACCCAGCACAAGCATGGCAGTGGGGAGTCCATTCCTGTATATCGGGCATGTTCCAGTGAATGAACTCAGCAATTACTGTTCCCTAATTGGTGTCAGATATATTTATAAAACTACACATGGCTTAAAGTATAGAGAAGGAGGGGAGGTGCAGTTAAAATGCTATTGTAAATTATAAAAGTTCAGAGCACTCAAGCACTTCATTGTTTACAGTTATAGAAATACCATTTGATAAATGTACAGTTTATTTACATGTATGCTATCATATTTCTTTTTATCCCTTTACATATTAACATTATTTAGAAATGCATGTGAAACTATCTCAATTGTCCAAGTTTGTTATTTAAGAATAAAACAGTGTATTGTTATCAGTGCAGAAAAAAAAAGATTAAAAACAAGTTTCCGGTGGAATAAAGTTTGCACACTTTCACACCTGGATAACTGACCTTTAGAAAAGAAAATTTAACTTCGAAAATGTTTCTCCTCTTCTCTGGGCTGTGGAAAGAAGGCTAGAGATGAATAATAAAAAAAAAGGGAGACTAATCTTAAAGTATAAGATGCCTAAAATAGGATCTGGGAATCAGAGAATTAGAGGTGGAGCTGAACCATCTTTGTTTGTCAGGCCTGACTACTTCTATTATATTAAGCCATAAAGGTGTAAGGTTTACGAACAGAGCTCCCAGAAATTGTAATTTTTTGTGTGGGTACAATATTGGTTCCTAAAGTGTGACTATCCACGGGGAGAAAGTAGTATTAAAATTAAGTAAAATAAACATTCGGTTCCTGTTTCACTAGTCACATTTCACACACAGAATAGCCACATGGGGCTAGAGACTATCTTATTGGTCAATGCAGGCACAGAACATTTCCGTCATGGCGGAAAGTTCTGTTGGATAGCACTGAAAGGCTCTTGGCAGTAAGCGTGAGGGGTAGTGGACCTGAGGCTTGATGCAACATCATGGCTTCATTTTTCCTTTCAAAGTTATTGGAGGTTGACCACGCTGGTGAATCTGCTTGGATTCCAACTCTACAGTCACATTCTGGGGTAGCTGAGATGTGGTATCCAGTGTCACTAGAGAGATAAATGCTGGGATGGATGTAACTGCATCCAGAGTCCTCCACTTCTTCCTTCTAGGAAAGTCTGTGCATCTCTGCAGGCTACCAGGCAAAGACTTGTATAAATCATGGTTAGCCAAACCCTAGAGCAAGTCACTCTGCTTCCAGTTAAGGCTGTACCTAAGCCATACAAAGCAGTTGATTAACCAAGCTACTTGCGGATGTTGCCTTACTTTCAAAGTATTTCCAGGATTTTGTGGTAAAATCAGACCCTTCACCTATGTCCTTTAGAAAACAAAAACAAAAACAAAAACAACTAATCTGTTTATGATAACAAGAAGATGTTTAAAAATGGAATCCATATTTTACCATTTGGAACCATTAATTCTTTGATTTGGTGTATTTATTTTAACTGAGGTGTTCCTTGCCCTTATAAATGGTTTTTCCTAGGGATATAAACCTCCTTTCATAGTAATTGACTCCAATTTTGCTGAACTGGTGAGCAATTTGGATTTGTATATTTATTTATTTTTTGGTAGACTTTGCTCTTTTTAAAAGAGTGTTAAGGAAGAATGTCACGACAATTTCACAGAAGCTCATTCTCCTACTTTCTGAGCGGTTCCTATTTTTAACTCAACATTTTTTTTTTTTTTTAAATTGCAGCAGCTTTCTGAGGCCATTAGGCTACTATTCAATTAGGTATTGCTTCTGTGTACACAATGGCACCCCAAGAGCTTTAAAGTGCTCATACCGTTTCAGAAATGTTTAATTTGCTACCAGGGAATAGCTTAGCTCAGAATAACATGAGGAAAGCAAAAAGAAGAAAGCAGCATACTATTTCTTACACCAATGGGTACTAAGGAAAAAAAGTAAGAATAGTGAAAGCTAACATTTATTGAGCTGTTACCATGAGCTAAACATTGTGTTTTATTTTCATGTGTTTTATCGTATTTGACCTTCACAAGAATGATTTGAGATGGGTAACATTATTATTCCTGTTTTGCTGATGAGAAAACCAATGTTTGGAGAGAGAATAATTTCCTCAGTGACACAGAGGTAGTGAGTGGTGGATTTAGGATTTGTATTCAGACTGTTTGATTCTAGAAACTGTATTTTTAATCACCCCTTTTCCTTAGGTGTCTAAGATGGTACTGAACACATTCTGTACTTTCCTGAATGTGTCTTTTCTCAAGCTGGGCTGGAAATGCTCTGCTCTAGTTGCCTTTTGAAGTTCTACCATACTTCAAGATCCAGATTCTTCTCATCTCCTCCAAGAAGACTTTCCGTATCTCTCCAGCCAAAATTAACATTCTTTTGCCTCTTAATCCTATAACATGTTTCCATTATTATTTTCCAAGTTGCCTTATATTGGAATTTTGCACCTACTTACTATTTGCTGGAGAGCCAGTACTTTAGCTTATGCAAGTTAATTTTCCCTTGGGGCCTAGAATAGTGTCTTGAATATAGTAGGCACTCAGAATATTTTCATTGTTAGTGATTTTGAAACTTCACTAACAACTTAATGAACATTGTTATTTTTTGAATTCCGGGTTGGGAGGAAGGGTAAAAAGGCTATTTTCTTTTTTGACAGTCTCTTCATTGCACTTCATTACAGTTTGAGGACAGATTGTCCTTAAGAGCAACCTCCAGAGTTACAAGCATTGATTCATATAATACTTGCCAGCTTTCAGTCTTCTAAGGAGCTGGGCTTGTAGTGGTGAAAGAGATAGATTGTATCACTCTGCTCTTGGAGCTTAGAATCTAATGGGAAGACAGAGGATCATAAACAAGTTGCCACCTAAGTCTATAATTATAAATGTGCTGTGAGGAAGCAGGAGATGCTAGGATGGGGTAGTTGAGGAAATGATATCGAAGGGAACATTTGATGGGTGGGGAAGGAGAGAGGAGCTCTGGCAGAGGGAAGGGTGTCATTAGCAGATGGGACATCATGGGTGAGAGTCCTAAAGTTGGAAAGAGGTTGAAAAATTGAATCACGGTCCACTCAAATGTCATGGAATAGATATTATAGCAACAGTTACTCTCTGGTGGTCAGTTTTCCATCCTGCATGTATGTCAGGCTCTTTAAGAATTACGTGGTTATAGGATAGTCCATGCCTTATTTCAATTTTTTTTAGGAGCCTTAATGGCTGATTATTAATGGGATGTCATGCCTTTTGTAGCCTTGTTTACCTTTGAAGTTGTTGGTTCAAATTATAAATCTTACAAAATAATCATCATATTTACTGTTTTTTGAATGCTTATATGCCAGGTTCTGTGTTAACCATTTTACTTATATTATTTCTTCTAATTCTCTGCAATAGGGTTCTTCTCTATAAATTTTTCTGTAAAGGGCCAGATAGTAATAATTTAGGCTTTGAAGGCCACATGGCCTCTGTTGCCTCTCATATCACATTTGTAGAATTAGCGTCATGTTATCTGTTTTCACATGCAAATCTCATAAAACACAAAAAGTTGATTTCCTTTCCTTTGTGGAACTAATTGGCCTCTAGTTCTCTAAACCATGGGGGATTCTTTAGTTTTTTATTTTCAAATTGTGGGGTCATTTAAAGGTAAATGTTAGCTCTTTTAAAACCTAAAAAATGAGTAAGTTAATGGAAAATGCTTCAGAAGATCCATAATCATTAAATAGGACCTAGATAGACAGTGTCTTGCTGTCTCTTTTTATCTCCCTCCCTGTTACCTTAAAATTTATAAAATTGTATGTGACAAAGTTGTCACAGGGATGTATTAACATCTAGAAAATGGCCGATTATTTTAACAATGAAAGTTGGCTTTGTTATTTAAGGTACTGGTTGTGGCAGACATTTTTTATAAACTGGAAGACCTAAAATATACCATACCAACGTTTTGGCAAAGTGTGTTTAAAGCAGATATACACTATCACATATCAGAGCACATATCTTTTACAAACATTTCAGCTTATAATTAGATTTTAAGATGTCAACTTAAAAATGTGTGAGTGGTTATAGTGTTCTGAAATTCTTCTGGAGAGGGTATGATAGCAACAGAATTTGAAGACCTTTGATTTAGGGAATTTGTTTTAAAGTGGTTTTCTCTGAAAGCGAGACTTTTTTTTTAATATTTTATTTATTTATTTGAGAGAGAACGAGAGAGCAGAGGGTCAGAGGGAGAAGCAGACTCCCCGCTGAGCGGGGATCCAGATGCGGGACTCGATCCTGGGACTCCAGGACCATCACCTGAGGTGCGGGCAGTTGCCCAACCAACTGAGCCACCCAGGTGCCCTGAAAGTGAGACTTCTTCAAGATCCCTAATGGTCATCTGCCTTTAGAGGCACATCTTTTTTCTGGAGCACCCCTCTCCACCCCACTTTGGCTTAATAGTAAATGTAAGCATGGGAGGATATAGAGAAAATGAGGTCATTCAAGCTACAGTAGTTTTGCAGTAAGTCTCTCACTTTGTAGTATTTGCAGGAAGAGGAAATGTTTTGATGTTTGTTCTAGATTGGAGCATGAAAGGGCTGTTTTAAAGTTTCATAAATTTCAGACATGCAGAAGTATGTCATTGTTGAAAATGGTAAACAGCTGGAGAATGTAACTGCCTTGAACAGCTGGAGAAGGGAGTTAACTTTACACCGTTTAGAAGTCTGGAAACAGAGAAAGCATATTTTCTTAACTACAGTGTTCCTCAGCAGCATGATGCATAGTCTATGTGTCTATAAAGCAGCCGTTCAAGCTTAAAAATATGTTCCTCTTTGCTTATATGAGGGACAAGGCTGTGAAAATAAATAAATAAATCAAGTAAGTAGGTTCTCACCTCAGCAGCTGATTGCCACAAAATGATAGTGAGGCCCGAGGGGAAGAGAAATGAAGTTTGTTGGGCTCCGTGGAGTCTTCTCAAGGGAGAGTTGGTAGCAAGTTATATTTCTTTGGAAGTTGACTTAACTTTACTGTGGTTCACTGAAGGAAGAGTGTACTTAATAGAGCCCTGGTGTCCCCAAAGAATCAATGCTGCTTCCAATTGGCACTCTCAAATTTAAACAAATTATTGCCTTGTGGAGGGATAGCTTTTTCATTAGGTTTTCATTGGGAATAAACTCTCTGCATTTGCTGCAGGCTGAGTATGTATTTTCATTAATTAGCAAGGCAGGAGGCAGAGAAGCCAAAAGATGAGCCAGCCTAGGTGAGACTCAAGAGTTCTTGAATCTGACTAAAAGTTACCTAGTTTGACAAATAGGAAGTTATAACTTTCATACCAGTAAGTAAAAACTGAGGGTCACTTTGGTGAATTATTTGGCCTCAATTTTTTTTTTAATCACAGCATCATCACAATCTTCTTTGGAAACACACTTTTGTCTGTAGTTTTGAAAGTTATAGTTAGTTTTCTGTGCTATAAATCAGTATAATAAATAAATGAGCATTTGATTCTAAGAATTTAGGCTTATTTCATTTTACACAACCTCAATATAAGAAAATATGAAATAAAGACAACACATACAGATTTAAAGAAGGTATGAACCAAATTTTAGAAAATTTAAAATGTGATTGGATTTACAAATAATAATTTACTCTGACCTAAGAAAAAAATGGATGTTAAAAGTCATATTTACTACAAGTTGAAAAGCGGAAAAATGGTAACCACTTGGAAATAATTTGGTGAATTTGTCCAAAATCTTATATGTGTGTATATGTGTGTGTGTGTGTGTGTGTGTGTGTATGTATATGTATGTGTGTGTATATATATATACACATATATGTTGTAGATATACATGCAGATATACATGTAGATATATGTAGATATATATCCCATATGGATTTCATACTTAAGTCTGTATTATGGAGATTCATTAAGCACTATAAATGCAAACTGGCATTTTGGTATGTGATATTGACTGAATCTGCTAGGAATTTGGAAGGTGTTTGATAAAATTCAATTTCTAATGGTGTACCTTCCCACAATTGTGAAGGTGTGACTCACTCCTATAGATTCCATAGCGTTCTGAGTGTATTTAAGCTGAGCTTAGTTTTCTTGTTTTCTGTGCTTTATTTGAGACTGTTTTTATTTTGAATTTTAAACCTTCATATCCTAATGAAAAGAGCATTAAACAAAGACCATCCTTCATCATTACTTTAATGGGTCATGTACCCATTTATGGTTCAATTTTATAATGTGTTGTCTATTCTTAAAAACTTAAAAGGACAGATAAATAGCAGAGTCAGTGTTTTTTTAAAGTACTCAGATGAATGAATTTATACATTAATATTGTATTAACATTCAAAACTCTTTTAAGAACTTAGTATATAAGTTTGAAGTTTGATATGTTTAAAGTGTGCACAGAAAGGACAAACACTGTATGTGTTCACTTACGCATTATGTATTTTTTTTAGGGGTCTTGTATTATTCTTTTGTTGTAATGATATAAAAATTAGGTAAGGTTAAGGACTAGTGAAATTGTGTTCTTTCCAAGGTATGAACAGTGAAGCTGAGATTGGGAAGTTATTTCCTGGTAAGTAAGTAAGAAAGCTCATTAGCTCATTCTGAATTATGTGGGAGAAGTTCTGTTTAGGACAAGAATGACAGTGCTGGTACAGAAATAAAACCCTAAAAATGTTGAGTATGTTTGAGAATCAAAGTTTGAAAAGATACAGAATATCACTGGAAAAAGTTAATGAGGATATTTAGGTTTTTGGGCTCTTAGAAGAACATTTCCTGCTAAAACTGCCTACAAAATCTTGCATCAACCACTGCCAGAGTGTTTCTATTAGAATAAACTTTGCCAATATTTCTTCCTTAAATCTGCTTGCACAATCCGGTCCAACTGTTATGTCTGGGTGTTCAGCATGTGTCCATTGGAGATTAAATATGAATGCCACTGAGTTCTCAATCTGAAAATTAACATTCATTAAACATTTACTATGCTTTACAGAAATCAAGCTTTCTAATCTTTACAGTAGCTCTCTAAAGTATAATATTGTCATAATCCTCATTTTATGGTTGAGATGCTAAGTTAGAGAGAGGTTAGGTAATCTGCCCAAGTCACACGGGATCTGAAATCAGGGAGCTCCAGAGCCCATGTTCCTATTAGTGTTTTATTTGAGGAGAAGCACTTGAAGAGCTCACCATCTGGAAGAAGAGAACAGGAAACATGATTTTAATATGGTAGGGTAAATGCAATCAAAGATGCAAAAATGCACAAAAGACAGGACCACTACGAAGAGAGGGGACTGATAATATTCTTTATGTGGTGCTCTTACAGAAGGAGCTTACTTACAGGGCCAGTGACATTCAGGAAAGTATTAGCTTTCCAAGTGGGCAAAGTGGGAATGGCCACTCATGGTGGAGGGAAGAGTACATGGAAATGCAGGCATTGCAATGTAATTTTGTGTAACTACAAGTAGTTCAGTAACAATAAATGTTAAATGCGGTGGGGGTGGGGAGGGGAGTATCCCAGAGATGAGAATAAAGAGATTGGTAACAACCAGAAAAGGTGGGTCTTTTCAGCCAGAATGAGGGGCTTCATTCATTAAAAGGTCAGATTCATTCATTAAAGGGTCAGATTTGTTAATGAACTTGACTGTTTACGTGGACAGATTTGTGGTGGTCAGATGGGATGGGTGGGAGGCCCATGTGGGAATCTAACCAAGGCCAATACGAGCTCTGGGATGGGCAAGTCAGTGGATGAAGGAGCATCCGTGTTAGAGAATACAAGAGCAAGAACAGGCTTGAGGGGAAGGTAGTGAGTTTGAATCACGTTTGTAGTTACTGGATGAGTCGCCTGGTAATATTTTTTATTTCTTCTTCGTCTCAAATTTCCTTTAATACACATTTGAATATACAGATACTCTAAAATTGGCTCTGAATGATCTATTTTTGTGGGGACAGATACTCGGGGACTCAGTGTTAAAAACCAAACAGCCCCTCTCTGTTCACTCATGCAGACGTCAGATTTGTCTAAAAAAGTGAGTTAATGCCTGCAGCTCTGCTCACACAGAAAAACCCGAGATATAAAAGGAGGATGGTCAGGGAGGGGTTGAGGAGGAGCTTATACTTATGAGTTATACTTGGCAACATGCCTTCCTACTCTGAAGGCTGGTTGTTCTTTAGCTGTTAATGCTGATTATACAGAAAATTGCACAACACTTCACTTTGATTTGGCCAATGAAATGCCCTTTTAGGAAACAAGTGGCGTTACCAAATTGGTCTTTTCCTGGATCAATGCAAATGTGACAGTTCTTTTGCTGCAGACAGTGGTCCTATCATTTCAGTGTAGTCAGTTAACAGAAGTGATATGAAAACCTCGAGCTCTGCTCTAGAAAGCAAATAGCCTTTGGGTGATTATTAAGCAGTTTTCTCCCGTGTTCCTTCCTTGATGGAGTTAAAGGCATTAGGATTTGAATCCTCCCCACACTCACGGTATAGAGCATATGTCATTCTCTCTGTCTTTATTGCTATTCATATTGAGGTCAATTATGAGCTGCTGTTTAATGTCACCATGAAATTGTTCAATTATTTTTTCTCAGCATCTAAGCAGCAATCCTCAAAGGGATTTAGGAGGAGTGGTATTAATACTGAGGAATTCTTAGGAAGCCAGTAGTGCTAGATGGCTCTCCTTTTGTGTTTCATCCCTTCTCAATTATGAGATCCAAAATGCCTGATAAGTTGTTAATGAATAACTCAGTATCCAATCTTCTCTTTGGTTAATATTGGGGAAAATAGACACAATTCCTTTCCTTGGTGGTAGAGTCATAATTAAAGAGAAACTGTTATCTTTGCCACTTTATCCTCCTCTTTAATAACTAAGCTCTTCTGGACCCAAAGCTTGTGTTTATTCCTAACTAGGGAACCATTAGAGTGAGTTTTCTTTTTTCCATTCTAATGTTGGAACAGAGGCAGGCGAGATTTTTTTGGCCGTGAGTCATGGAGTTATCTTTGTATAATGCCAGTGTTTATCTGTTTGCAGTTTACAAATAAAATGCCCTTGGATCTCTGTTACTATTGTCATGATTTGCAGGGAGATGCACAGAGAAATATTTTGATAAAGAAACAAGTATCAGTGCTTACCTAGAAACATCTTGTGTTTCAGTCACTTCTTTTCTCTCTGTAGCCTACTTTGGGTCTTCCGAAATTAGCCTGATTGCTTCTCATTATTTTATGCTTACTTTGGCTCTGGAATTTGGTTCTCTCTCTAGCAATACAAAACAAAGTATTTTTTGAGGCATTTCAATTTGTGTATTTATTCATCCAAACTATTATATGCAAGGTACTCTGCTAGATGTTCTTGGGCGAAGGGAGATAACTGGCTGAATCAGCCAAGGCCCCTCTTTCAAGGAGTTTGTGGTATAACGGAGGTGGTACACATGTAAACAGCTAATTGTAATATAAGGCATTAAGAACTCAATGTTATGAGAGGACAAACGAAAGACTGTGGGGGAACAGATGAAGGAACAGTTCTCGAAGAGATGACTTCATGGAAGAAGAAACATTTTGAACCAAAGCTTGAGAGTGAGAAGGATTTTTATAAGCAGTGTTGGACATTTATGCTGAGAGAATGCCGTAGCAGTCACAGATGTCATTACGGTTCATGATTTTATCTTCTTAACCATTCTCTGCCACCGCTTCTGTCCTGGTCTTTAGAATCCTTCTCTTACATATTTGTGTATCCATTTTATAGTCTCCAATTCACTTTTTTACCTCATTTTCCACCGTGCTGCTGCATGAAACTTTGTGTAAGTCACAAGTTTCATTCTGTCTCCTCTGCTTGATAAGTACAATAGTATTCCATGGCCCCCTATAAGGACTGAGATTCCTGGGTTAGCATGTGAGAGCCACTATGATCTGGTAGGTACTGGTGTCTGCCATTTCATGTCTTTTGGTGCTGTCACTCGGGATTACCTGTTTGGCAAGCATACATCTGTACCAGTTCTGTCTTTCTGACTTTAATGCCGGCCTGTCTCATCTGCCTGTCAACTACTAGGTGTAATCACTTCTAGCTCTACTAAAGTTAGTGGTCAAGACATTGTCTACTCAACTAATACTTCAGGCTAGCATGAGTGGAGCAGGCAAGCAGCACCATTATAGAGTGCGATTTAACCAACCTTATTCATATCCACATATGCCAATGATACCCTCTTGTGATAGGGATTTGTTTTTGGAGGGGGAGGGATCGTTGGTGTTAGTGTATTAGTGAATAGAATTTTCAGCTTTAGTGACTACTTATGTATCTTTTAGTCATATTATGATAATTAAGCAGATATTAGGTTAATTTTGAAGAAAGAGTTTAAGAAATGAAAGAACTGGGGCGCCTGGGTGGCTCAGTGGGTTAAAACCTCTGCCTTTGGCTCAGGTTATGATCCCGGGGTCCTGGGATTGATTATTGATTATATTGATATATAGTGATTATATTATTATAAAATAAGAAGTGAGTTATTTTAAAGGATTATTTCTGTTACTAATATTCTACAAATAAGTTTTATGGATACAGACCTTTGCTTTGTTTTGAAAGACATGTCACTCTGGGCACCTTACCAAATCTAGCAGCATTGACCTATTGAGTACTTTGGAGTACATTTTATATCAGATACAAATTTGCAATTACAGAAAATATCACTTTGAAATACTTAATGAGCAGAATCTTTTTAAAAAAGGGGGAACTATGGGCACCTGGGTGGCTCAGTGGGTTAAAGCCTCTGCCTTCAGCTCAGGTAATGATCTCAGGGTCCTGGGATCGAGCCCCGCATCGGGCTCTCTGCTCAGCAGGGAGCCTGCTTCCCCCCCCCCCCCCGCCTGCCTCTCTGCCTACTTGTGATCTCTGTCTGTCAAATAAATAAATAAAATCTTTAAAAAAAAATAAATGAAAGAACAAAGGAGAGGGGAAACAAGAAGTATCTTGTGGGGGATATTAGTAGTCGAAGAGGAGGAGGTGGCATGGTAGAGGGTGTTTTCCAACCTCCACAAATCCATTACCAAGAAAATATGTATTTATATGATCTCAGTCTTCAAGTGAGAAGTTGGAGTCATTCATTCATTTTTTTTTTCAGTAAGTAAGTACTGAAAAAAGACCAGTTGTCTGGACCTGAGCAACTTCAAGGCTCTGTCTGCTCGCAGCAGGCTGGGGGATCAGACACAGGTGTCCAAAGCAGATATGTAGATGATGTGGTGTGACCAACCCGTTCTAAGTCCTAAACTTTAGGGCACTTAACTTTCATTGAACTTTCTCTCTACTCCACTAACAATTTATGTTTAACCTTTGATTTGAGAAGAAAATTTAAATTTTGTTACATAATATAGATGGACTGCTTTGTTCTCTTCAGGAGACTCCACGCAAAGGCAAGTACTCCATTACACACACACACACACACACACACACACACACACACACACATATGTATTTGGCAAGCATACATATATATATATGCATATATATATATATATTCACACACTTTTCCTTCTTGAAGTTTATATAATGTTGCTATCATTCCTCCTCTTTGAGTGTTGGTTTTTTTTTTTTTTTGAACACTTTAAAAAGAAATATCACTTTAAAAAGTAATCAACTTCGGAGCACCTGGATGGCTCAGTCAGAAGGGTGTGCAACTCTTGAAGTCAGGGTCATGAGTTCAAGCCCCACGTTGGGTATAGAGATTGCTTAAATAAATAAGAAATTTTAAAAATATAATCAAACTTCTTTTTTAGTATATGAATTTTAATCTACTCTAGTGTTAGGTAATAGGGGAACTAGTCTAAGAAGAAGTGAAAAGAATTTTTTTTTCTAAAATCACTGGTTAATATATTAAGGAAAAAAAAAACTTAAAGTGGTTTATCAAGGGACACCTGAAATTGCCAACATTCTCCATGTCCTGTACCTGTTCTTCAGGACACTGTTGCCCAGAAATCCCCTCACTTTTTCCTTTTCTCCCCATATGGAGCACAAGTAATATTGACCAGGACTGATAAGTGATGCTGATCCTTGTCTTCATCAGTTATATTTAGATAGCCTTTTATTAAAAATGGGACCTGAACTCTTGAAAGGATATCTAGTCTCCCTGGAATATATCATGTCAGGACTTGATTCCCTAAAGCACAGGAAGTCATTGTACCCTTGTGCTTATCTATGCCTTCCTGCTTAGTGATGAGAAATGTCCTTACTTCCCAGATTTGTGATCCAACTGGTTCTCCTTCCTGTAACTCAAGGAGTCACAGTGCTATTCTAGGACCAGACTGCAGGATATTCGGGAAAGTGCCATCATTTGCTGGCTGCTGGAAATATTTGGCTTTAAATCAATTTCAGTAAAAGTCCTGACCAAAGACCAATGGCTGCATTTGGCTTAATCAATATTGAAAGTTAAATACTTACATGGTTTTAGATTTTTTTGTCTGCTCCCAACCTCTTATATTAATGTAATAATAAATAGTGTACTTATATTGATGGACATTTATATCATAAAAGTATACAACTTGTTTTAAAAATAAAAATACCACTCATGTTCATTGTAAAACACTTAGAAAATATCAGTAAACAAAAAGGTAATTAATTACCTGTTGTCATTAAAAAATACCACTTTTGTGAATATTTTGGTTTATGTTCTTTTAGTGATTTCTCTCTGTATTTAAAATAGCTTTGTAAATGGTCCACGGGTGCTTTCCAAAAATTTCTTTCTGAACCAGAGGCCTGATCACCTTACCACTCAACTCAAAAATCTTTCCTTGCCTTGGCTTGCCTATAGAACAGACTCAGGTTTCTTTGGCTTGAGTTTTAAGATACCTCATGGTTTTCTGACATCTCCCTTAAACCTTTTGATCTGTCCTCTATCTCTGTCATTTGAGTAGATACTGCTCTGGATACTTGAACCTTTCGTTTCAAATGCCCTTCCCCCATCATTATCCATCTTGCTGTGCCTATTCAATTCCTCCTTCCCTCAGAATGTCCTCAGTTAGAATTAATGCCTTGCTTCACTCAGTTGCACAGCTCATTTCTCTCTATTAAGCATGTCTCTCAGTCAGCCTTACCCTAGATCTATGTTTGCATGCTGGTTTTCTCCACTATATTGTAAATCTGGACAGAGGGGATTATCATTCTCCTAATTTCTTGCCATAACTTCTTTCATTCACTTTCTCCCACTCTCCTATAATCCAGATAAAGACAGCGGCCGCTGTGGCTCCCACGTCATGATCCTGGTGGCTGGGGTTATACTAGCACAGACTCAACAATATTTGAGTCCCATTTACCCTGTGTCATTTGCAACTTCCTAGCGTAGTGCCTAGAACATGGTAATTCCTAAGAGATATTTGTTGAACGGAATCCTTTGTTATTGACCACAAATAAGGAACATGCATGGGTGAAACACCAAAGGGCTATGACTTGTCTTTGGAACATTTTCAAAGAAAATAAACTTATTTGAAACGTATTTGAGAGTATAAAACATTTTGACTAGAAATCAGTAAGTAAATATTATTCCAGGCAGCAGTTGGTATTACAGGGTGTTCTTAGTGACCTCAATAGCCACTATCACCTTTTGAGGCATCATTCCTCTTACTGTTTTTGTTTTTTTGTTCAGCTGGCCACATCATCACCAAGATAGGATCAATAATTGTGTCATCAGCTACATTCCAGGCAGAGTACCACCCATTTACTTAAGATGACCACTCAGTTTTGCCTTAATTATTTTGGGTTTTATTGGTGCTCATTGTCATTTGCTTAGCTCTTCCACAGTTCATGGTACTTTTTCAGATTTTACCTGTTCTGGTTAGATTTATTTTCCCAAGTCTACTTTTGGATAGAAAAAGGTTTTACTTCTTTTGGTTGTTCTCCAACTGACGTTGAAAGATACATACTTTTCTTACTTTTTCTAAGAACCTAATAAGAAATAGTATAGTTTATCTTCTATCACGCTATGCATTCTCCTCAGTACCTCTCCCTTTATTTGTTAAGTTTTCTTTAAATTAAAAAAATGGCACCTGATTATGTTTTTTTCCTTATGTAGCATTCTTTCCTCATTTACTTTCTGGCAAACTAATTAGGAATAGTTAGTCTGCAGTTTTGCCTGAAAAAAATATATACATTTATATTGAAATCTGTTTTTGGTTTTGTTTTTTTTTCACTCTTTAAAATGAATGCCCCAAATTGTTGTTCTCTCTTCGGACACATGCAATGATGATAGAATGTTAGCTTCATTTCATTATTAGCAACAGTGCCTATAGGAAAAAATGAAAAAAATGTGGGTGGTTCTATCCCTTCTAAAAACTGAGCTGGCAGCTGGCTTCACTGTGAGGAGCATTTTCTTGGTCAGGATTCTGTGCTACTTAATAAATTTTGAATTTCATGTAATAAGAAATGATCTTGGATTCAGTTTTAGAAAACACTGTATTTTTTTCAATGCCTATTGATTCAGCATTCTCTATAGCCATCCCTGATGTTGCCTGTCCTTGATTTCCAGTTACCTTCTACAAGTATCTTTTGAGTGCTTACAGTGTACCCAGCCTGAAGTGGACTCTCTGGGGCGGTACAGATAGAGTATAGGTGTTGTAATTAGAGAAATGCGAAATTTTCTTCTGCATTTTTCTCTTCAGTAGCACTGTTTCTGCTTTCTTACTGTATGATACAGTAGCTTCAAAACAGATTGCTTTTCTCTCACAGATTTTGGGTTAAAATTGGTTGATGCGGAAGGGACTTTCAAACTAACAATATTGGAAAATAGAATTTTCAGTCAAAATTTGAGCTTCATTGTTTATAATTTTTCCTCTGAATTTTGGAATTTCTTCTGTCTTATCACATAATATATATACCCTCTTTGTGATTGGAATTTATACTGAATCCCTTTCTAAAACAAGGTATTATAGTCTGGTTCTAATGTGGTAGTGGACTACTGTTGACAAGAGCATAATCAAATATCCATCTTTGGATTTGTGAACAAAAATTCCTTACATATTTGTGGCTAGTCAGGATGCTGACATTCTGATGAACTGGAAGTCTGTAGCCTAAAATAAGCCTAATCCTACTTACTCGTTTCATATAAGAGATATGGGGTATGTTCAAATAATTTGCATTACATGGAAATAAAAACATACTTGTCATTTTTTACCATTTTAGATTGATCTTTAAATATCACAACACTACATATCACTGCTAATTCTCAGAATTGGATAGCATATGCCAAATTTATTTCTAAGGCTATATACTTATGCTTTAAGATTTGAAATAACATCAAGTGAGTTCATTCATCAAGTTCAGATTCATTCTTAATTACTAGATTCTGATAGGACTGTTTAAGGAATGCCTTCTCTTTGGTGTGTGGGAGATGAAAGGTGATATAAAAATGCAGTGTTGTGGGGTAGCTTCTTTGTAATTTTGGCTCAATGGAATGCCAGTTGGGGAATGGCAAAGGCTAATACTCAACAGATGGCAAAGTCCTAAAACCTATAATAATGGTTGCAGTTATTTTCATTACTGTCATTTGATGACACATACAATAGTGTGAAAAGGTTTGAACTGGGTAATCACAGTATATATCCTCAAAGGGACCAGATGCATTTCAAACAATCAAACCGGTGATGGATATTCAGGCTGAGTGCCACTTCTGCACATATTCTAGGTGCATTTATTGCTAGGAATTAGAAGCAACATTACTTGTCACAGAGAGGAGCTCCATTTCCCCTTTTAGTAATAACAAGCAACAAAAATTGACATCTGTTGTAACACAGACAGATTATTTCACATCCTTTATGATTGTGTGTCATTATCATGCATATAAATTTAGTTTGCAGATGTTCAACGTCAGAGATCAAAATACCAATTTTGCCTACAAAGGAGTTGCAATGGATACGGAAAACCTAAGCACTTTTGAAAATAGATAAGTGAAATCTTTTAGAGCAGGGACAATAAAAATCAAATGAGATTAGGAAGGAAGAGCATCAATAGGCTACAGAAGGGAATGTATGGAAGTTCCAGATGATCTTAATATTTTTATTTCCAGGCTTGTAAAAAACACCCATTCATGATTTTAATCTCCAGAAACTGTAGTTATATCTTTGTTATTTTCTTCAATGCAATGAATAAAATGAGACCATATTTTTTTTCCTTGGAAGACAGATTCTGTCATTCTGGAACATTAATGAGATCATATTTGAATATTCATAATTTTTCCTTTGTTTAATATATAAAAATAGTTCTTGTTGATTGCCTGTGTGTTGGGGGGTGGGGTAGCCGTGCTCTACAGTGATGCTATTAAACATGGCACAACAGACAAGTTTACCTTTTGAGGTGTTCAGTACTCAGTTTAGCATCACTATTTGTTCTGTGTTTATTTTACTTGTTAATCTTAAAAATATGGATGGAAGATGGAAGGGAAGATTTCTTTATAGTTTGGATACAATATAAAATATCTAAGAACACAAAAATAATTCTATTTTATTGAAAACACTTTTCCTTTTCCCTAACCTCAAAAAAACCCTAGACCACAAACAACTTCAACCAAAGCAAAGGGACCCAAGTTACTTTTTTTTTTTAACAATCTTGTGCCTGCTTCAAAGGCAGTGTTAACATGGATATACTTTGCATTAGTCTCTGGGGATTTACCACTCAATATTAAAATACTTCCTACTGTGAAATTTTTAAAACTGTCTCTTTCCTCTGCTAAGCTAACAGTATAATGGGGATCAAGAAAACAGTCTGGAACAAGCACAGCATATAATCCCTGCCAGGCATTAGAAGTGAAGGCATGGTTTTTGACCTTCTTTTTGTTCTGGGCAAAGGTATAGAACTACTGCCCTCCCACACTCTGCCTTTCAAAAGCTTGTTAAATGGGTTGGCTCTGTTACATGGTAAATTTGAAATATTTACAAAAGGTCCTTAGTTCACATCTAAGTGTATATCCTGTTAGATCAGTGAATCTGTATAAATCAAGAAGTGATACTGATGACACTTTGTGAAGAAGCTAAAGGGGCATAGAATTGTTAGGAAGCTGTGCTTAGATGATGATGACTGTATTTTCTTGGAATATTGAAAGAGATCTTTTTTTCTATTTCCTAAATATTTTTCTATCTTAAGAAGTATAACATTAAGTTTAATGATTGGTTATTTTCTGGAGCTTTTGGATATAATCTATTCTTAGTAAATTTTATAGTCGGAGGCCATACTTTTTTGAGCAGTTTTATTTGGAGCTTTGATTCTGGTTTGTTCTGGGACCAAGATGTTTAAGGATATAGTAAATATTAATAAAATTAATTCAAATACATTTGACCCTGAGCAGTGTGAAATCACTTTGGATTGTGTGAATTTCGTAACATAATTGGCCTATCCATAATTAATACAGTACTTATATGTATTATTGCTTAAATAGGTATTTAGATTTTATGTGCTCTGGATAATTCTAGCTAAATGAGTTAAAAGAACAATTTAATTAAGACCAATGAGATGCTGAAAGAATGCATTTGTTTTATACTTTGCCTAGATGGTGAATCGCTATACAGTACTCATTTACCAGTGGCAAATAAAAAAGTCAATAAATCCCTGTTTCCATCAACTAGACTAATGAACTTCATTAGTTGATCATGTTATCAGTATAATTACTACAGACTACATTTTGCCCTTGGTTATTAATGCAACAGACTTCTGTAACTTATTCTTAGGAGAACTGCCTAAGAGGACAAGAAGTCGTTTAGCTCTGGAAAAAACCTTGATTCTTGTCTTTGCAAACTCATCATTAAATCCTCCTAGAAATACTTAGAATATTCCATATACCCAGTTGCAATGGTTTTGAAACTCCACTTTGGGAATATTTTGCTAGACATCTTTGTTTTGTTATAGTTTTTATAGTTGGCTATGTCTTTACAGGATACTGTTATGGGTTGAATTTTGTTTCCCCAAAGATAGGTTGAAATTCTAAATACAAATTTCAATAATAATAATTTAATATTAAATTACTGTTTTTAATAAATTTCATTTCAATAATTTATAATTTATTTATTTATAAACCCAGTGTGCTGTATCATATGATGGACAACTACATTTGGGAGTTTGGTACAGTATTAAATCAGAGCCAGGAATATATGTGTGTGTGTGTGTTTAACCATAATTTAGGTCCAAAGATATATGTCAGGCTTTCTAGACTTTTTTATGTACACTTAATATATACTACCTATGCTAGCTAACTCAGGAAAAGCTTAGAAACTAAATATATATAAGCAACTACAAAAACTAAAAACATTATTTTTATTTTATTTTTTTTAAAGATTCCAGCTATTTATTTGACAGACAGAGATCACAAGTAGACAGAGAAGCAGGCAGAGAGAGAGGAGGAGAGAGAGCTGCTGAGCTCTCTCCTGCTGAGCAGAAAGTCCGATGTGGGGCTCGATCCCAGGACCCTGAGATCATGACCTGAGCCGAAGGCAGAGGCTTTAACCCACTGAGGCACCCAGGCGCCCCTAAAAACATTAATTTTGATGATTTTTAAATCTTTTACTCCAAAAATAGAGCAGGCATTATAAATAAGAGCTTCTTCTCTGTCCTTTGTAGCAGGAGAATATAACAATCAGGAAATCATTTAAAAGATTGACAATAGAAGGGAAAAGAAAGAGAAACACAGTCCTTAGCTAATTCGTAGAATTGACTCAAATAATAAGAAAGTGGTGTTACACAAACAATCTTGTGAGGGAGAATGAGATTGGGATCGTGACTGTGGAGTACTTTGAAAAACTCTCAGGAGGGCTTAAGGACAAAGATGTCTCTTGGTATAAAGTATGCTATTATTGACGACTTTTAGACAATTATCTTTGAACTAATATTACAAAGAAAAATCCTTACCCACCTGTGTAATCCTCCATAGTGCACCTGGATTTTAGTGGTCTCATTATTTTATGGGAGGAAAGGAATGATCTAACATGATACAATTTTAGTTTATTTATATATGATATTATATATATATATATATGTACACATATTTGCCAAGCTCTCAGAGTTATTTTTTCTATTAATTTCATTATAACAGAGATTGCAGTTTTCTGATTTTGTTGTTCTAAGGGAGAACTATCTTTGTCTTTTACTTTATACTAGGTAAAGGAGAAATGTTTTCCTAATTAAGATAAATGAGGATTATTTTTGCCATTCAGACTTCCAGATCCTCTGGTGAAGAAGATACTGCATTATTAAAATTTACTTGTTTGATTTAGAGTCACTGCTGTTAGACACGGAAAGAGTTTTAAACTTTAATTTTGATTTATTTGCTAGAGTGATAGCATTGAAGAATTCATAGCAATGTAAGTGGAAAATGGTTAACAGAAATAAATGCACTTTATAGTCTTTTTGAGACAGTTTTGGTTGCAATTTCACATTTGGCTATCAGCATTCAGAGGGACAATTCCAGTTAAGGGAAGTGGCAAATATTTCTCCTTGAACTTTCCAAAAAGAACTGAGTGTCTTTCTATGAATTGAAACACAGCTTGGTGTACATAGCCATATATAACCCAAGCGCTCTCCCATAACACAACAAGAAGGTGGAATTACCTGGGAATTTACATCTCAATGACATTTTATATACCTATCAACATTAGCCCCATTTGTTTTTATGCCATTACTGTCTATTTCCAAATCTTCATTCCCATGATTACATGGTGCTTAGCATGTTAGAAGGACTACAAGGCACTATAGCTTATGACCTCTTTTATTGAAGGGCAGGCAGCTGTCTACATGATACGACTTAATGGGTTCTGTGAGGCCCTCTCATGCAAAATCTCCCTCAGCTACCTAGCCCTAGGACTCATATTACCCTCATACTCCTTTAAATAATTCTTTAAATCATTGCATCTTCAGAGAGTGTCTTAGAACATAAATATGTTACACGGGAGGAGCAATCATTCTGTACACATTACCTGCCAGAGATCAAGCCTGTGAGGAAATGAGCATAAAACGAGAATCTTAACAGAGAAAGGAAGCAGAGTAGTTTGGGATGTGGATTGTTATTAGTAGCAATCAGGTGAAGGAATCTCAGTGGAGGTTTTGAGTCAACACGAGTCCATATGGGAAACCTAAATGCTTAGTGGGAATTTGTGAATAAAAGGGGGGAAAGAAAAGTTAAGACTGTGTTCTGTGCAGTGAATCCTTGTGGCACACTTAACAAATATATTTTTTAATAATGTTACCTAATCCATTGGTATGTTGGAACTTATAATTTTGCTGAATTTGAATCAACTTCATGGTGAAGTGATAATGGGATCCTTGGTTAGCGAGTAGATACAGCTGACCATCACTCAGCATTTGCTTCTCAGCAGGGCTTTGTTGTTTGTCACCAGTACTAATAAGTCTATAGCAACATGGTGAGTTGTTTTTAAATGGTCTCACCAGTAAAACTTCAGGCAGTCAGTTTGTGGTGTCAGGGCGTTCCCAGCACATATATAACTCTGGAAGGAAATGTGATTTCAGAATAAGCCAGATGTACTTACAACATTTCAAGATTGTGAAGTTTTTGAAGTTTTCTGTAGTAGAGAATATTGAGAATTGATTCCCCGGGAGTCAGGGTGTTACAAAGTTAAATGAGGGCGCCTGGGTGGTGGCTCAGTGGTTTAAGCCGCTGCCTTCGGCTCAGGTCATGATTTCAGGGTCCTGGGATCGAGTCCCGCATAGGGCTCTCTGCTCGGCAGGGAGCCTGCTTCCTTCTCACTCTTTCTGCCTGCCTCTCTGCCTACTTGTGATCTCTCTCTGTCAAATAAATAAATAAAATCTTAAAAAAAAAAGTTAAATGAGTATGTGCAGTTTATTTTATAGGTGCGTTCATCGTTTGAGTTTTTCTTCTCTATTTTCTCTTCCCTTCCTTCCCTTTCTCTTCTCTTTCCTTTTCTCCCTTTATTTCTTTCTTCTTTTTTTCCTTTTGAATATTTATAGTAATACAATCAAACAGTTCAGGCATGTTGGCTACAATACAGGTTTTTGTCTGTTTGTTTGTTTCATAAACCTGTGCTTCTTTCCCGTTCTCTCAAAAATATTTGTGAGGAGAGGAGATTGAGTAAGGGTTAGTAGGAGCACTAAAGAGAAATTTGACTTCCCTTGTAATTTTATAAACATTTCAGGGCTATCACCTTAGATCTATAAAATTATTGACAGCCAATTTTGCCGAGAGTGAATTAATGGGCATTTATATCTCTTGGGCTATAAGAGAACCTAATCTGTTCTGCAGCCTTACAGTGCCTCTTGCTTCCACTTCTGTTATAGTTCAAAGTGAATATTTAAAATATTCCATGTTTATGGTCTGATTTTTTGATATGAGATAACTACTTATTTTGTTAGCATTCTGTCTTCACAGTATGTCTCTTTCATTCATCAAACCCTTTTCCCTGCCTGGTACCATTAACCTTGCTTTGTAGATAAAGAGACACAGAGGTCAACAGTCTTGGCAAGTGTTTCGTCCACTCACTGCTGTTGCTGATATTAGATAAAAGTGTTGAAAAAATGCAGCTTTATTTCCTTGTTTACCTTCCATGAAAGTTAGATCTCAGTTGTGCCCTAGGGGATTATATGCTGTGGCAAAACTGCACAAACTGAGTAAACCATAATTAAGATGATCAGTGTGTTGCCAAATTACAGATATATATGTGTTTTTACCTATAGCCATATACATTTGCATCTGCCATGTATTTTTGAACATATGTTCTAGTTTTCATGCCACTACTATCCCTGTTTGTTTGAATGGTTAAGAGTACATGATCCTGGGACTTCCATAGTGTATAGGATTCGGAGGGGTTTTTTTTTTTTTTTCATCATTAGCTCTGTAACTTCTACATAGACAATTTTAATCTTGAATAGTCATGTTTTGAAGTATGTGCACATTTTTTTTCAGCCAGATAAGCTCCATTTTAAAATACTAGAAAACCTAGTAACTCAAAAGCTTTCAGACATAGTCTATTGTCCAGGGCTTTCATGGTGCATTTCAACAAAGAGAATCTCTGTGCTCACTCAATTTGCAAACATCTGGAGGAAAATAATGTGATAATTAGGAGGCAACATGGGCTCATCAAAAACAAATCATGCCAAACTAACTTAATTTCTTTCTTTGATTTCTTAACAAGCTGAGTGAGAACACAGTGGGTATTTTTATTATAGGAAGACACTTGATGCAGCTTCTGAACATTCTTAAAAGACCTAGGGAAAATGCAGTTAGGTAAACTGATTGGCTAGTGTAGGATATCTCTGTATAAAGGAGTAAGCAGTGATTATTTATCTATGGTTACACTGTTGGGTAAACTTTATTTTATTAATTGTATCTTCAGTAAATACCTTAAACTCTTGACTTTGGCTGTATACATTTTATTCCTCATAGCTTTTTTTTTTTAAGGGTAACTGACTATAATGATTTGATTTAAAAATTAACATGGGTGTGTGGGGGGGTGCCTGGGTGGCTCAGTCAGTTAAGTGTCTGTCTTTGGCTCAGGTTATGATCCCAAGGTCCTGAGACCGAGCCTTGCATCAGGCTCCATACTCAGCAAAGAGTCTGCTTCTTCTCCCTTTCTCTCTCCATCTGCCTCTCCCCCTGCTTGTGCTTATGCTATCTCTCTCTCAAATAAATAAATAAAATCTTTTTAAAAAATTTAACATTGGTAGTTTTCTTTCTAGAAAGAAATGTATACCTTGGCCAGTTTTTTTCATTGGAAAACTGTGAAAATCATGTATGCACATATATATGTAATATATATATGTATATATGTAATGTGTATAATGTATATATATACACATGCACACCACATACATAAATTATAAGCACACATATATATCCATACATATACATATATATTTATTTATACATATGCATTTATTCCATAATCTCAGTTTCCATACACAACTAATATTTTTCGGTAACTCTTCTCTCATACTTATTTCTGTCTATAATATTTATGTTTTTATGAAAGTGGAAATATGCTATACTTACACTTACTATTTTAAAACTCATTTGTTTTCACTGGATAATATACTGTTAAACATAGTTCCATATCAACAAATGTGCTTCTTCAGCATCATTTATAGTGGCTGCATAGTATTCCAGTATCCAGATGTGCTGTAATTTATTGACTGATCACTTTTTATTAGATAGATTACCTCCTTGTTGTTGTTACTATAAACCATACCAGGATAACTATACTTATAGTTACATCTTTCTATTTTAGCAAAAGATAAATGCCTAGACATTGTATTATTGGATCAAAAATATGAACGTTATAAGAACTTGATGTATGCTCCTTATTTGCCTGGCAAAAGGTCGAACCAGTTTACATTCCTGCCAGATGCTTATGAGAGGAATAGATACAGATACAGATAAATAGATATAGATAGATACATACCTATACACACAGGTATGTTAGCTTCTCTAACCATATGGACACACACACACACACACACACACACACACACACATATACATAAGCATATATTTTTTTAAGGGAAAAAGGAAAGTTTCTCCATGGGAAAACATGAAATTCACTGAGAATATTTAAATGATGAAAGTTTTCATAAATATTTTAGAAACCCCATGTTTCATTAGGTAGCTGTGATGAAAGAACTCCAATGTATAGTCTTAAATTGACTTATCTCTTATTTCTCTCTGAAGATTTATCAAAAGGAGAGGTTCATTTTTGTGGCACTTATTGTTCTTATGGAACATCTGAAATAAGAATTATTCTATGCCCCAAAGTGATATTAAATTATATTTTTCATTAATAAGTGAAACAAACCAAGTTCCTTCAAATGGTGCTAGAAATGAAAGATTCTGTTTTGTGCTTTAATACTGCAGCAAATACAATTTTTTAGATTCTACTATTAGGTGGCTCTGATTTTCCATTCTCTTCCCTTCCTCCTTTTTGCTTGTTGTGCCTCATTAAAATTTCAAATGAAACTGTGTGACACTGATTGGAATTGTTTCTGTTGGGGGAAATGTACACACTAGATGTGCAGCAGAAATTCATCTACATTTGAACCCTGCTATTTGTTTGACACAATGGAATTTCAGGAATGGGATTGCAGGAAGTAAATCTTTAATAAAATTGCTATTGAAAGTCCCTGCAGGAGGCAGTGTGCATGGCAGCTAAGCAGGAAGGCCTGAACCCTCAGCTCTGCAACTTATTGGCTGTGTAACTAACTGCTCTGAGTACATTTACTCATCTGAAAGATGTGATAATACAAACCCCTTAAGGCTGTTGAGAATTTCAGCAAGATAAAGGACCTAGGAAGTTCTCAATAAATGTTAGCTTTTACTGATGTCACTTCTTGATCCATACTTCCCTCAGATGATAGAGACTAACCTTTCCCATAGCCTTTGCAAAAAATCATCCTGTTTGCCCCAGATTATTGTATCATTTTGGAGCAACTATACCAGAATTGGTAAAGTGACTTTTTGTGTGTGTGTGAAGTAACTCAATATATTTCTCTCATTCCCTCCTTCCGCCTTACACCTCTCTTCCCCCTCTGTCATTTCCTTCTTTCCCTCTTTTTTTCCTTCCTTCCTTGCTTTTTTCCCTTTCTCCTTTCCCTTCCCTAGTATTCATTGCACACCAACCATGTTCTGTACTCTACTAGACACTGGAGAAGGGAAAACGTGAATGAGTCCTTTTGAAGGAGGTCATTGACCAGTGGAGAAAAATATTAATCAGATAACCCCACGAATAAATATAAAATTGCAAGGATGACAAGCCTATACAAATGACAGATTCATGGGTTATAAGAGCATATAAAAGATGGGAAAAACTTCCCTGAGGAAATGAAACACAGGTATAAAGTATAGGGGTTAAGTAGGTGAAGCACTAGGCCTCTAACTAGTCTCCCTATTTCTGCCATTGCCTTTTACAGTTTATATTGCTCACCCAGAGTGATCCCATGAAAATGGAAGTCAAATCACATTAAACCTCTTCTCAAATCTCTCTCATCATGACTTCCTGTTTTACTTACAATAAATCTCATAGTCCTTAGCTCCTAATAAATATGGGGATTAAGGAAGTGAGGTATTATTGGTAATTTACATTTGGGGCTTGCATAACTATGGATGAGTGTTACTCACTGAGGAGTTATAATACTCCTAGTTTCTTCTGCCCATATTGAATCATTGATTTCTGTCCACCCTATATCTTGTCTTTTATTCGGTAGTTAACAACACAAGCCGAAAAGGTAGAATGCTTGGTCATGTTTGAACTTTATGATTGGGATGTGGGTGTTTTGGGCTTTACCTTATGGTAGCGATGTGAGGTTTGAATGACGTTTGGTTTGATATTTCACTCAGCTAACTGATGGCACCTAGTTACTGACTATTCACACAGCTGGTATATGTGGCACTGATTCTCAGAGTAGAGGAGATCAAAGTAGCCATTGGATCCATCCGTTGAGAACATTAACACACTGCCAACTTGGATGTCCAGCTAATGACTAGCTGTGTAAAGGTAATTAAATATTTTTATTAACTTTCTATAAAGAGCCCAAAGCTCTTGCACATACATTTTTTCCTTGTACTCTTTATGTCCTTGTATTGACAGGAAGAGGCCAGATTAGCTGTTTTGTATTATGGAACAAAGTTTGAGGCACTGAGATATTTGTGAGGCTTACAGTTCACTGGAAAACTGGGAAAGAAGCTGGACATGGGGAGTCAGGATTTTGCTAAGGTATTGTTCCCAGAAGTGTAGTCACTGTAGCTTTTTTTTTTTTTTCATTTTGAGGGCCTCCTGAGATTATATAAAATATTTAACCCAATATCTTTATATGTTGAATCTGCATAAGAAGTCATTGAATTTTGTGTATTTTTTATGCCAAACGTACTATCCAGAATTCCAGTAATGTCTAACTACATGTGCCTCTGTTGAAATTATCTGGACCCCAATTCCTTCTCTTCTCCCACTGTGTATTTCACTGTAGGAATCTGTTACAAAGAGGAAGTTGTAAAATTCAAATCTTTTCATTTTATATCTGACTATTTTGAAACAGGAAAATTTTAGTATGAACAAGAAAGATGGGATCAATGAATTCCTGCGGCCTCGGTTGGTTATTTTTTCCCTTTGCAAAGGACATTGAGAACTCACTGAGCTTGATTTTAGGATTGTGTGTGCCCTGGTGAACATTTCTACATTTGCCCTGTGTTCGTGGCATAGTTCTGCGGCAGCATGAACTTTGGAGGAGCATAATTTCATTCTGGAAGAAGTCAGGCTCTTTGTCTAGTTAGCATGCTGTCTTGTCTCCTTGTTCCGATTGCCTTCCAGATCTTCTGTTCCCTTTACTTCTGTAATTTGCTTCTGTGCTCTTTTTAACCTTTGTCCATGCTTAAGGGATGAAGTTTTTAATTATATGACCATTGTGAACCCTTCACTAGGGTTTTGGGTAATCCTGGTTTTATGTTGTTAGTGTTTGTTTAGGCAAATGATGCTCAGTGCTCTTTCAGGTGTCTTTTAATGTGATGGGATCAATAACTCAAGCTTTATAGGTATGTATATCCTGAATAGTCCTGTTCTTCCCACAAGTGTCTGTGATGTTGGTTGTATCTGTGTTGAGCAATCTCATTGACTCCTGTGGAGTCATTTAGCTGTGAAGCAGAATCAAATAATAGTATAAATCCAGTATAAGAAAGTGTCATAGAGGTCTCCTATCTCCCAGCTTGTTTTTCAAATGGGAAACTGAGTCCCAGAAAATAGAAATAATGCCTCACCTTTGTGTAAGACTTCGTAGTTTGTGTAAAGTACATTGACGTACATTTTTTGTGCAGTTTTTTTCAGTAGTTCTATGTGGTAAGCTCGGTATGTATTATTTATCCCTATTTTACCAATGAGGACACAAAATTACAGAGAAATTGAGACTTGTCTCAATTATTTACAGCAAGTTAGGTGGTGATCTGGTCTAAAAGCCATGACATGAGACGTCACTTGATTAGGTGGCCTTTCCACAGTATTATCTGCCTCCTCGATGGATCCTCCCCAGCCACATGCTGCTGTGCTGTGCTGTGTTGAGACACAGACTCCCTCAATCCTTAGGATGACTGGGACAGCCATTGACCTCTATCTGTAAGCTGCCTTCTTCCCTCAGTGTAGCACAGGACTGCTATTATTTTCTGTACATCATGATTTCAAAAAAGCTTGGAAGCACAATTGTAGCATGTAATGAGGCTTAAGGCTTGCTTAAGTCATGGGATGAGTTTATTGGAAAATTACTAGGTATGTACAGACTGTAAGTTCTGGAAATGTTTCCGTGGTGTGCATTCACCTACCCTCTGATACCTATATCCATATTCCTCTAAGAAACCATCACTCCCCGTGTCTATGTGGTCCCTGGAAACCAACTAACAAATACCTCTGACCCAGAGTGGAGGTAGAGGCCTTAGAAGGTCTATGTGCTGTCTCTTCTTGTCGTGGTGATTTGGTCCAGAGTGGTCATAGTTTCCATTAGAGCTAACCAAGTTCCATGAGACATTCTCTGTGACTTTTGGAGAAGAGAACATTGCTACCCTTCTAGAACTGAGCCAGGTGCTGAGCTGTAGCACCATCTTGACTTCCTCTGAATCTAATACTGGAATTGAGGAGAGCTAAGGGATAAACTGAGTCCTGCTGATATAATTTGATGTTGAACTGCATTAAAAAAGTCAAAAATTAAGTCTATTCTTCAGAGTTATATAAACCAATACATTTTCCCCTTTCCTTAAAATAACTGGATTAGGAATTGGATTAGGTTCTTGTCATTTAAAGCCTGAAGAATCCTAGTACATTTCTGGTCAAGCAAAAAAGAAATAAAAAAGAAATAAAAAAGAAAGAAAGAAAGAAAGAAAAAAAATCAACACCACTTTTCCACAAATGATTCAAATTTCTGATTTGCCGTTTTAAAGGCCTGTGGAGATAAGAGAGATTTAGAAATGAATGTTCCAATTTGGTCCAATTTCTTTCAGCTTTAGTATGTTTTTCTTCTACCTTTGAAAGGGTGATTCATAACTTAGGAATAAAAACTATCACTAAATAAAGTTTTACATAATCCTTGAGTTTCCAGAAGGTGCTTTTTTCATGATCAGTTACCTAATCATGATTCTTAATTCAACAAATAATTATTGTTTTGACACTGAACTAGGCTAAGAATAAGGCATCATCCTTGCCATCAAAAATTTTGTAACTCATTTGGTAGGAAAGGCATATTATTGTTTAGAGAAAAGCAAGTATAAGTCAACATATATAACTAAATATGATATGAATGTCGCTGGGTAAGTCAAAGGAGGACAAGGTTATCATAGATTGAAAAATGGCAGTGGCCATGAAAAAGGCAGGTATGGAGTCAAATCTTTAGCATTTGGGCAGATAAAGAGGAAGATGTCTCTCCAGGAGCTGAAGCACAGCACAGGCAAGGACTCAGAGGGAGGAGAGAATGTCCAGTGAGGAAGATACTGACTCAACAGGACAGGCTGTGGCAGAGGAGTAGTATGTGGGAAAAAATAGCTTGGAAATTTCCATCTAGTATTAGTTGTGAGAACAACTTTGGAAGGAAGTGCTTTGCTTTAGGGTTTGTTTTGAGAAACATCATCACGACAACCCTTTTTTGAGTGCTTACATACACATGGTTAAACATTTCACAGGGATTCTCTCACTTAAAAATAGTACTTTTGAATTAGATATTATTTTGTCTACATCTTGTGCAAAGTTGTATGTGTTTATCAAACCGTTAGGTAGTTAAGACAGAATGAACCCAGGTCAGTCTGCTTCTGAAATTTATGCAGTTTCTCTGGTCGTGAACTTCCCTCTCCTCTCTAAGATAAGCAGAGCAGTCACGTTGCACAAGCAAGTTGATAATAGTGTTCCTCATGGTTCAGTGAGTCTTCATACTTTTGGCAAGTTTAATATTCAGAGTTACTACCTACAAATTCTAAGAAAGACTTGATTTCAAACATTTGAGGAGCCTTTTTAAACATAAAATTCATTGTTGTTTCTTCCACACTTCAAGCAAGAAAGTGAAATCTCAGAAATTAGATTCAACTAACAGTTATTGAGAACATCACAATATCTAGGGATTCAGTGTATATGTACTTGTGTAATTATTACTTCATCCCCCCCCAAAAGCTGGGAAGGTGTCATTATTCCCATTGTATAGACAGTAAGATGGAGATCAAAACTATTTAAATACCTTCCCTATAAAGGGCATGTTTTTAGTGTGGGCAGAGCTTTGACTTGAATTCAGGTCCTTTAACTTCCAGTTCTTTCCCACTACATTAGGCCAACAATCGTTGAAGGGCATATCTCTGAAATTGGGCATTTGGATTTATTACTAGTTAGTAGGAAAATTCAAAGTAGTTATTGACTATTAGTTATGATTTGACAGAGATTAAGGCTTTTCCAACATATAAATTTGGATTTCTCATTTGTCTTGTTATTTTTTTCTAGGATCAGTAAGTCAGATAACAGATATTTATTGAGTACCTATTATTATGTGAATTTATGCATCAACTTAAAAAGGCCTTTGTGTGGATCCTACACTCATGGAACTTAAAATACGGTTGAGGGACAAGGTGGAAAGTTAGATGACAGTACATAAAAGGTTAAATAGTTTGGGTGATAAGTAATCTATAAGAAAACATTAAACAACTGTTGTGGGGCAGGGCATTTAACTAATTGCCAAATGAATGATAGTACATGCATATTAAGGACTATGGGTTCAGAAGAAGAAAATAATTGTAAGCACTGGAGTGGTCTGCAGAAGAAGCTTCATGAATTATTTGAACTAGGTTTTCGAAAGTAGGACTTGGAGGTGACAATGTCCTGAAATCAGACAGAGGAAAAGTAGAGAGATAGGGAAATACACTGTGTGCTCCAGGAAGTAATTTGTCTGAAACCAAGATTTAAAAAGGGAAGGAGTTGGGATGAAACCACAGAGGTGGGTCAGGACCAGCTTGAGCAGGTCCTAAAAGGAAAATGAAAGGGCCTGGATTTTAAGATGCAGGAGGAATGGTAGTTGGGAAGGGTTGGTGCAGAAGGGTGGGAACAGGGAAGATGTTAGATTTTAGCTAAGGAATAAAAGCATAAGGAGAGCAGATTCATTTGGTATATAAAAGATTGAGAAAATTAGGTGACATAAAGGGGACCAATTAGAGAGTAACTGGAATAGGCCAAGCCTCTACAAGTTATAGGGGAAAGATGTAAAAGGTATAAAGGTATATGGTATTTCAAGGAAACAATCAGATAAATTTAGGTTCTCTGACATTTTCTTAGACAAAGTAAATTTTTATGAAAAATAAACAGGAAGGAGGGAAGTAAAAAGATCAAAGAAATAGGGTAATCAAATACAACTTCACCTTATGAACTGTGATTTAATCATAGTTTAACAAAATGAATAACAGCTGTAAAAGCCATTGGGGGGGCATCAATGAGGCTATTTTTTTCTTTATTTTTAAAAAAAGGTTTTATTGGGGCACCTGGGTGGCTCAGTGGGTTAAGCCGCTGCCTTCGGCTCAGGTCATGATCTCAGGGTCCTGGGATCGAGTCCCACATGGGGCTCTCTGCTCAGCAGGGAGCCTGCTTCCCTCTCTCTCTCTCCCTCTCTCTGCCTGCCTCTCTGCCTACTTGTGATCTCTCTGTCAAATAAATAAATAAAATCTTAAAAAAAAAAAAGGTTTTATTTATTTATTTACTTATTTATTTAAGAGAGAGAGAGGAGAACGAGAGAGAGAAAGCATGAGCAGGGGGAGGGACAGAGGGAAAGGGAGAGAATCTCAAGCAGATTCCATGATGAGTGCGGAGCATGTTTCAGCGCTTGATCTCACAACCCTGAGATCATGACCTGAGTCAAAATCAAGATGCTTAACCAGGTGAGCTATTGAGTGAGGCTATTTGAATGTGGACTGAATTTAAAGTAATATTAGTCTATTATTGTTAATTTTTAGTTGTGATAATGATAATGTACTCTAAGAGAATTGTTTTATTCTTAAGAGATGTGTGATGTGTTCTGAGAAGTCTCATGATTATCAGCCCCTTTGAGATTGTTTGGCACAATATATGTATGTGTGTGTGTGTGTGTGTGTGCATATATGTGGTATGCATATTTGTATATCTGTATTTGTGTCTATGTCTACATCTTATCTATATTTGTATTTATATCTATAACTAAACCCATACCCACACTCATCCCTATCTCTATCCCTATACCTTCATCTAGATTCAGGAATAGAAAAAGAAAATATAATGATAAAAATTATTAAGTCTGATTTGTGGGTACAGACTGTGTACCCGCTGTGTTAGTCTTTTAATTTTCTATATGATGAAGACTGTTACAATAATAATTGAGCCAGAGGGAAGAGGGAGAAATAGGTCAGGCTTTGGAGCCTAAAGCGGAAGCAGTAGGAGTAGAAAAGAACGAGCAGATGTGCAGAGATAATTGGTAACACTGGGTGATTTGTTTAACCCAGAGCATCAGAGGACTCTCTTAAGCATGAGTCTTGGCAGTAAGGCCTTGCTGAAGGGGTATCATCACATTTTGTACCGAGAAAGGAAAGTTTTCAGAGGAAGTAGGTTGGGGTGAGAATACATACGCAGTTTCAGGAGGGGCTAGTTTCAAGTGGATCTGAGCTTTCCTGCTAAACACCTGCTGGAGGAAGGTGGCCCAAGTCCTGACCCAGAGGAAATCTGGGCTAGAGATGCCACTTTGCCATTCAGCCACAGAGACTAATGACTGAAATTGTGGAATTGGATGAAAGTTTTGAGTAAAGGAGTTTTCAAAAGGAAAAGTGACAACATCCTTGAGAAATGCTCCTGTTAAGGTGGTGGAAGGAAAAAGGGGTGCCAGCAAAGCAGACTGAGCAGGCCATTTCAGACGGAAATCGCTTAGTGGCATGTGGAGAAATAGAGGAAGGACATGACAGTCAAGGGAGGCCTTTTTGAACAGATGAATGAATAGTTTTACAAAGGAGTAAGGTCATCAAAATAAAAAGATATAGAGCAGTCAAGAAAATTAGAAAGTAAAAAAAAAAGTAGTTAAAGGTTTAAAGATCATTTGTAACTCAGGCTAGAAGTTTATATAAGGATGTGCGACACTCCTTTGGGGAAGCACAGGTCAGTGTCAGGAGGAGGGGAAACTGAGTTGAAGGCTCCTTGGTGCAGCCTGGAGAAAACAAACAAAACAAACAAAACCTGGATTCGAGTCATGACTTTTAACTCATACAAGATTTTCCCGAGCTTCAATTTTTATTCCCTAAAAAAGTGGTTGTTGGGCAGGGGGGGCGGGGGGGGGGCGCCTGGGTGGCTCAGTGGGTTAAGCCTCTGCCTTCAACTCAGGTCATGATCTCAGCATCCTGAGATCGAGCCCCGCATTGGGCTCCCTGCTCAGCAGGGAGCCTGCTTCCCCCTCTCTCTCTGCCTCTCTCTGCCTACTTGTGATCTCTTTCTCTGTCAAATAAAAAAAAAAAAGTGGTTGTTGTTTGATATTTCTTCCAAAATATATTCTATAGCCTTTCTGTTAAGGAAAAAAATAGTATTTAGATAGGACTGTCCTAAGTTCTATATTATATTGTTGATTTCAAGAATCCTGTGTATCACAATTATGTTGACCATTGAGACCATACATAGAATTAGAAACATCTTACTCTCTTTTTTGCAATCTCACTGATTTATAATAAATTATTGGAATTGTTAACAAATATATCCATATAATTTTTTATATAAACAAAATGTAACTTGATTGACTAGTAAAACTGTTTTAATTTTATATTTCCAATATCAAAGTTTTTTTTTTTTTTTTTTTAAGAGTTAAGGAACTGTCATAATGGGTTGCTATGCATTAGTACCTATTTCTAGTAGGAAGTTAGTGGGAAGACCTACTCAAAACTCTGTATGTTTTCCCTGGCCCATCATTAACTTTTCTAAATCCTATTAGGTCCAAATATGCAGAAAAAATTATGCAGACAGTACCATTCTACTTAAATGACAGACCTGGAATGATACATGCCTTTCCTGGTCAATTAACTGCTGCTAGAGCTCACAGGGACTAAAAGAAATGCTGTGGAACACAGTCTCAAGTAGACTATAAAATATATGAATTACAGATTTTCTGAAGAGGATAGCATTGCCTTAGAAATCTACCAACTCCCTCCTTTTAACTCTATGGTTTCCTATTTCTCAGAACATTTACCAGAGGCTTGAATGGAAACTGGCTCATAACCAGTTTTCTTAACAAAGCTTTCAGATCTTTGTTATCACAAAAAAGAGATAAAAAGTCTAAAATCTTCCTTATGATCCAGGCATCGTCTGCTATCCAAGATCAATGTCAAACTAAAGATTTTTGGAAAGGATTTTGGCAAAGTGCAGTTGTATATTAACCCACAGTATTAGATAAGTGACATACTGAGGGATTTTAAACCATGAGTCAGAGGCCTGGGCTCTGATCTTCAGATGACTGATTTTCTCTATGACCTTCAGTTAATTGCATAATCTTTTGGTCTGTGAATCAGGTATCTTATCTGTGATATATGGACACTGTTTTTCTGTTGGTTGGTTAAGGAATCCTGTAGGAATTACAGGGTGCTGTTATTTCTCATGTTTGGGAGAGATCCATTTTTTTCTTTACATTTTGCTAACCTCTTTCTCTTTTAAGCATACCATACCAGACTGACGAGCAGAGTGTATTTACCTGATGAGGAAAGTCCGTCCTGAAAAGAGAGAAATTTGTGGGAAGGGACGTACTATTATCCACATCCACATCACCCCGGGTGTGATGCAGCACGGTGGGACGTCCATAATGGGTCACGCGTGTTTGGGTCTCTGTCTGTGTTGTAACCTACAATTTTCTTGAATTTCATGGACCATAAATATAACATTTCAAAGGAATAGACTAATTATCATGCAGTTTACTTTCTTTTTGGCAGCTGCTAATACTTGCCCTACTCCAGGTCCTTCTTTTTGCTGAGGGTAACTTGCCGTATCCTGGCTCAGTCCCCAGGACTTTTTCACGGACCTGTTGGGCTGTTATCTTTTTCTTTTAAATCACTCTTTACAATGACTGATAAAGAAGGCTTCATGAACACACTTTGCCAGTACTTTGTGGCAAACTAATATTACACTCAGGTTTGAGGCTTCAGTTCATAAAAAACTGAAGTGCTCTTTAATTATCCATTTTGCAAGTTCAAAGTGCTGCATATGACCAAGATCTGGTTCACAATGATGTCTTCTATTTTTCTTACTAGTATACTTGTCTCAGATTTTCGGTTTTAATAACGGCAAACTAGTAATTCCCCAGGTGCAATGTGGTGTTTATCAGCCCTAACCCATTATTCATACTTCCCTTATCTTTGGCATGCTTTCCCCACACTCTGCCTACTTAATTTCTATTCATTGTGTATATCTCTGCTCAGACTTTGTTTTCCCCACTATAGCTTTTCTCAACTACTCACCTTTCTCACCTGGACTATGGGTCTCTCTGCACATTTTCTTACTATCCTGTAACACTTCTCACCATATACCTCCCATCTTGTTATATTCCTATGTATGTATGTTATCTCCATTAGACAATGATCTCCTTGAGAGCATGAGTAGGATTTTCTTAATCATCGTATTCTAGTACCTTGCCCCAGTGCTTTGTACACATGTTTAGGTGAATTGGCCTGCCTGGAAGGAAGAATAAAATTGCAGATTCATGCAAATTTTCATGTACACTTAGTGTCCCAACAACTATAATTTGGGTAGCTGGGCACTTGTGTGATCTTGGGTAAGGTAACAAGGAAATGTTCATTGGATGGAATAAAGCAGGACTAGAAATCACTTGTTAATCTAGAAATAAAGGCCATATGTTGATAGGCAAGTCAATATGGGAGGGGAAAATGGTCTCAGGGGAAGATCACAGTGAAATAAGCTTCTTAATTATGGAATATACGTTCTTTAGCTAATATCTTATGTGAAACACAGAAGACTTCCAGGCCTCCAATGCTCCAAATTGCCATGGCAGCAGCACCATCATTCCTGGCTCTTTGAGTGGCAGGATTACAGGGGGGAATGGCCTGACACTAGTGGGCAGATTGCCAAGGGGCTGGGAGAGGTTACTGAAGCATTTTATTATTGACACTGAAGAAATGATTATAGATCTCGAAGCAGGAGAAACTACCATACCGTGGCAATGAGATTCATTGGTTTCCAGGGAGTTGCATTTTGACTTAAAAAAAAAGATTTTTTTAAAATGATAGTCAAATGCACTTCAATGGATTAAAAAGAATAACCATTTTAAAAGTGGAAGGATACAAGCTGCTAGAGAGTGTATTCAAATCCATGCTTCTTAGCAACCAGACCAGAATTCAGCCAGAAAAGAAAGCCAGAGCTATAATAAGAATGATAGTAGTAGTAGTAATAATAATAATAATAGCCTCTTTGGTTCTCTAGAGAATGTAAAGTCATATTAGAGAAAAAGAACCACTTTGAAATCTTTAGGTGAAAGTCATGGCATGGGAATAAGTATTTTTATAAAAAGAGAAGGACAAGAAGTGATGTCTAGACTAGATAGGTTATCTTGGATATATATAAGGATAATTGCCAATGTCAAAATGAGAGATCATGACAACTAGAACTATTGTAGTGTTTAGAAGTTTTATTATGCTTTATTATAATGGATATGATTTTTTTTTACCGCTAAATCAAAGTAAGGGAAATATAAAGGGGGAATATGTGGATGACTTGGCAACTTGAGAGTGTTTCCTCAAAAGGTTTTCACAGAGAAGTGCGTGAGAAGGTGCAAATGAACATCATTAATGTGTTACAGAGTTAATGTCATCTGTCTTCTGACAAAATTTTGTGAAATTCTACACAAGTACTTGGTTCTTAGTGATTCAATGATGTAGGGAACATTGTGGCATATATGCGTAGTTCTTTGCCAATTTAAGGTCAAAAGAATCATCATAAATAAAACAGGAAGGAGAGAAGAGAAGGGAAGGGTAGAGAAGGGAAGAGAATTAGGAAGGTAAAGAACCCAAACCCTGAAACAAATACTTTTTTTTTTTTTAAGAGGAAAATTAGTGGGAAGAATGTCATTTCTGGTAATACTGATTGGAAAAAATCACTAGTTAAACTGGAACTTTCATTTCCTCTGATTTAAATGAGGCCTTTGTGTGTATGTGTAAAGAAAGAGAAGGATGGATGTGAAAGCAGGGATCTATTCATGTGCTAGAAACGATGTATGTACATTATCTTCAGGAAGACTCAAGTACGTTCCTGAGTGATAAACATAAAAATTGATGTAATCCCAAAAAAAGAGAGAAAAAAAATGAAACAAATATTTTCTGGGTAAACAAAGAACGTAAGCTTGGAACAAGAATGTGTAAATTTAGCAGAGATTGGATGCCTTGGTTAGAACAGACTGTGGTGCAGTTGTTATCTGCTGAGGTTATTTTATGATGGCTGCATTTTCCCTCGAAGCCAGACCCCATATGGGGTGGGATGACAAAAGCCTCATATATCTCACTATCATTAGGCTAATGAGATTGGTCAAGGCCACATGCATTCTAATTCTTGGCAAAATTTAAGAAAAATCTAGTAAGCCATTCTAATAGCTTTGTGCTGTTTTGGGGAAGAAGGTGTAAAATAACTAAGCAGTGAACAAAAGCGAATCTTCAAGTGCATGAGGTTCTATTTCAGAAATACTGTTGCATTACCAAAATGATTCTTAGAAAGGTATTATTTATCCACATCATTGTAGAATTTTATGATCACAGAAAAAAATTTAATCAGATATTTATGAAAATCCAGTATGGAAACAGAAAACATGATGCAATGATTGTTTCTTAAGCATTCCTTTTATACACAAAAGTCTCTAGTTAAAAAAAAAAAGGTAAGAGTTTTAAAGATTATGATGCATGTATATTGAAAATAGGTTTGATTACTTTGGAAAGTTTATTCTTGAACTGAGGCCAACTTTTGGAAATGACAGCTAATTTATAATTGCTTAAAAAAAGTTGAATTAGAAGGAACCAGAATGAGGGCTTTCTGATACAAGGCTTATAACAACTTCTGTGCAGTTGAGGGAGATATCATTTCATTTAAAATCTTTGGATAGATTTTCATAGCTAGTTAGAAATAATGCTAATTCATTTTAACTTTGGTATGTTAAAATAATATTATAAGCTGTTATGTGGATAATTCATTGAAATTACTAAAATTGTTTTTTATATTGGTAGGTAAAAACTACATAGTACTTTCTATAAAGTAGAGGCCACTGGTGAAAAATGTTCAGATTGCTGTCCACAGGCTGAAGTTATGATACAGTGCAGAGCAACACCAGTAATAAATGAAAGTACAATCTGCAGTATATTACAAATGAGTCAATTTAAAGCCATTTGTGGGACTCTAAACATAGTTGTAGCTACACAGACAAAGTGAAGTGGAGAGTTTAGAAATTATCTGGAACATTTATCAGCTTAGGCAGTCACTGTAGATAATTTAAGTCCTACAACCCTTCTTCTCTCTGAGAATTCGGTATTCTTGGCCTGAACAACCTATATAATGGCTTTAAATTTATATATCTCTTTTCCTGATTTGGCTGTAATGTGCTAAGGAAGCCAAGATGGATGGGTTGGTGAATATTTCCTTCCTCACATTTTATCCCTAGGCCTTAGGAAAAAAACCCATGTACCACTAACTTTTCCAGAACAACTCACATTGCACGTTTTACTGATGGTAGCTGAGTAGCATCACATCGACACAGTATTATTATAATAGATTCAATTAGAGAGTGACATTATAGTGCTAGACCCTGTGTTCATTAAGAGACCTCATATGGAAAGTCATTCCTACTAAGAAATTTTCTAAAATTGTAAGGGTTGAGTTCAAAATTGTGAGGGTTGGTTCTGAACTGAATCGTTGAGGTTCAGTACTGAATGAAAAGCCCATTAAAGCATTAAAATTGTACAGTGTTTTGTAATTACTCACTATACGTGAGACATTTAATGCTGCATTTTGCACCTAGTCCTGGATGTTGTTCCAAACATAGAGCATTCCCATGAGTGTTCCAAGATTTGACCAAAGAAAACAACAACAACAAATGAATATTTTGAGGAAGATATTAACAGAACCAAAACAGAACCAGATCTTTTGGAGTGATATTTATAAAAATATTTTATAAACATAGGTAATAATATCCATTAATGTTCTCAGTAAGTTGTCATTTTACCAGCAAAAGAAATATATTCAATCTAATTAAAAATACTGGGCTAATTTTTATAAGTCTTGAATTTTCCTGTGATGTTAATGATCCAAACAAAGTCAAACTATTGAAGATCATGCATAATTTGACTTCATCTTATTGTTTGAAAGTACAAATGCAGGGATTTTTTTCCCCCCAGCATGCCACTATTAACAGAATGAGTGCTATTTCAACTTTTTTACTTTCAATTACTTTGCTTTGATTTGTTGTTTTGTAGTCATGTGTCGATGAAATTACCACTCACAAGCAATTTAATAATTTCACTCACTCTGATGTTGTTATTCACAAGTACTATCGTCAACATTTACAGGGCCATGGATTATTGGGTATTCCAGGTAGTAACTCATTTTAATTCTATTCCATTCTTTTCTAATATTTTCTTCTTAGAAGCAAGTTACACCTTTTAACACCTTGTCTTGTTGTCAAGACATGAAGCTGAGAACCTTAATTCTCATTTTAGTATTTCTTTACATTATTTTAAATGTATCTGATTAAAATGGGTATTGCATCTTTCATAGAACACATGATTTCAGTTCCCTGGTCTGACAAAAAAAACCACTGTTATGTATATGTAAGTTATAGAATATTCTTTAGTGAGCCCTGAGATACATACAATACAGACAAAGAGCTAGAAGACTTCTGTAAGCTCTGAGACGTTATAGCTTTCATTCAGGGAGCTTCCATCAGATGGCTGTGGCAAACTTGAAAATTGCCTTGTACTTCCGTTTTTCTCCAGGGCTAGTGGTTGGGGAAGAGGGATTTACTCATAATTGAAATTTTTGTGTTCTAATTCATCTCTTTGTTTAAAATAAATATATCGAATTAAGATTTTTATTTATGATTTATGATGACTAAGCAAAGAATTTTAGCTTGAAACAAGATTTAAGACATTAAAACATCTCACAGCTCATTTGATAGTATTTTCTCTATCAGGATTGCTCTTTACTTGTTTATTAATGTTCTTGATTCTGTTGTTCACCTGTTTATATATAAGTCTATATGTAACTCTGTGTCTTCAGGTCTTTGTATTTTTTTTTATCTGAAAGCTTCCCCTCTGGCTACTTTGAGGCTTTCCGGAGGTGAGTGGGCTATCAGTCACTTTAGGTGCTGGTCTGATTTTTCTCACTTATGTGCTTGGTGGTAAATCTCCTTGTTTCTGAAATGTAGCAGCTGGAACAGTGACTGGAGCATGTCATTTCTCTGTTCTTGATTCTTCATGATTCTTCTGAAGTAGGAGCATTCTTCTCAAAAAATGGTGGCTGTGTGGCTAGCTTTCTTCTTATAAGTTAACATGGTGTTAACTCACTCTCAACATGAGAAGGAGTTCCACAGTGTAGAATCGGAATTAAAAAGTAGAGCTCTGAATACTCCTAGAAATCTTTCAGTTTGTTAGATGCTTAATATACCTTTCTAGAATTTTTTGAGACATACTCTATTTTTAAAATTTTTAAAATTATGTTTAGTTAGCCAGCATAAGACATATTTTATTTAGATGATCATTCTAGTAGACCAGGCACCTAGTGATGAAAAGGAAACAAGGCAAATATATTTTAGGGAAGCTTCTTTACTTCTCTATGCAATATTACATCACTTTGGCCATAGATGTATGGCTGGTTTGTTTTCCTATTGCCATGGAGTCATGTGTCTAGTATATGGAAGACTAGTTAATGGTATTTTGCAGACATTATCAATGATGAACCATGCACTTTCGCTTGCAACCCAACAACTCACATGAACTCAGTTAATAATGATGAAGTTAATATAACCATAATATATTATTAAATAATAATAACAGGAAGTGAAAACTGCAGTCAACTCAAGACATTCCTGTTTGTGATCTATCAACAAAGCTTCCTTCCCTGTAATTGTGGGAATATGAAAGCACATCCGCATTGTATCCCAGTGCTATGTAACAATCAAATTTAATAGAATACCTAATTTCAGCCTCAGTAAGCTCTAGTACTGTGCCAACATTTGTTTATGAATTCCAAATTTTAGAAACATTTAATAAGCCATTCAAGAGGATATTTAGTACCTCTCAATAATTTGTAAAAACAGATTTCCAGCCAATTACCCATATACACTGGGGAAAGGACTTGTAATTTGTAAGGTCCATGGCTCATCATATTGGTCCTGTGTGAACTAGGAACAATGCACATACTTGACAATTACCTTTTGTTTGAACCCTTTGTTTCTTTTGTCAAGATTTATTTACTTGAGAGAGAGAGAGCTCAAGCAAGGCGGGGGGTGGTGGTGGGGAGGGAGGTAGAGTGGGGTATGGATGGGGGAGAGGGAGGGGTGGAGGAAAAGAGAGAATCAAGTTGAGCAGGGAGCTCAACTTGGGGGCTGGGTCATGGTCAGGGTCATGACCTCAGCTGAAGGCAGACACTTAACCAACTGAGCTACCAAGGTGCCCCTTGAACCCTCTTTGTGCAGATGAAAAAAAAAAATGAGGCCTGCTAATGGAAGTGGTTTGTCAGGTTGTACTAAAGATAAATATTTTTCTCTTTTTCTGGTGAAATACATAGTTGAGAATCTGAACTTTTAGGTTATATGCTGGGCCCAGTTACCTTATTTCTTAAAAGCTTTTGTTTTAGAGCATCTGTAAATAGGGATTACTCCCCATAATGAAGCCATTGTAGGACAATTCTGATTGAAAGTTGAGTTTGATGTTACACTGAAATCTCTCTCCTGGTAACTTCTGTGTATTTTTCCATTGGGGGGGGCTCAGATAAAGTTTGTTTTGTTATCTCTTGTCTAAGTGTTTCAGGCCCATGATATGGGCATACCTGCATTAATCTTTGAAGTAATAAGAATAAAAAATTTTGGAGTTAAATCTTTCTTCTACAGTTATCTGCATGATAGAAATTGTCCAGAAAGTTTATTTCCAAAGAGAGATATTTTCCTGTTACTACATAATTTGCCTTGAGATGGGAATGTCCCAGGAAAGGATAGGGTTTATGTTTATTTGCTTACCTAATGGGAAAGCAAGCTGACACAGAGAGATCATCTTTGACCCAAATCTCTGATAATTTTCTCAAGACTAAATATTTGAGAACTCCAGAATTCAGAAATTCCAACTCCTTCACCGGGCATTTTTGAAGTATTGGAATACTGAATAATTTCTATATAACTTCCTATCATGTGTAGTAATGACTCTTTTGCTCCTACCATCAATATATTTTCAGGAAGCACAAACAGTATTTTGATGATGTAGTTCTAATATTGGGAATTTGTTAAAATAGTGATCTGGGGCGCCTGGGTGGCTCAGTGGTTTAGGCCGCTGCCTTCGGCTCAGGTCATGATCTCAGGGTCCTGGGATTGAGTCCCGCATCGGGCTCTCTGCTCGGCAGGGAGCCTGCTTCCCTCTCACTCTCTCTGCCTGCCTCTCTGCCTACTTGTGATCTCTGTCAAATAAATAAATAAAATCTTAAAAAAAAATAGTGATCTGTCATCATTTTTGTCAAAAGCAGTCTAGAAGTCTTATCTGTCAGAAGCAGTCAACCAGTAGGCAGTTTTTTGAGACGTAACCTAATGTGCTGAATAAGACTTGCAAATACGACGAAAAAATGCTATATCACTGAGGTAGAGGTAAACTCAGAACCCGGGTGCTATTTGTATTTCTTCAAAGGTTATAGGAATGACAGCCATTAGCAGGCTGAAGGTACAATTCTTTAAGAACTAATACACAACAGCCTTTGCTGCCTTTTGCCCTAAAATCTCACATCACATTTTATTTAGTTAGACAGCTATTGAACTCAAAAGAACTTTGGAGTTTCTTTCAAGTTTCTTTTTCTACCTTTCTCTTTTTGGTGTTATAAATATACTGAATCTCTTGGGCACCATTTGAATTATTCTTTTAAATTCTACAAGATCTTAGTAATTGGTTTCTGGAACTTCCCCTGCTATGAAGCCCACTGTTAAATCTTAAGGGTAAAGCCATGGTCACAGAAACAAGAAAATAAGGATGTAGTAAGATAAATAATTTGGATGAAGAACAATTGCTCAATTATCTGCTGAATGTTGGAGAATGTAGCAACATTGGGTCTAAATATATTTGTAGTATTTAAATAAGCACAATAAAATATTTAAGAAAATCAACACCCTGTGGAAATCATATTTAGTTCTACTGAATTGTGTTTTTTTGGAGAAGTATTTGTCTTGTCTTTAACTAATGGAAAGATAAGAATTTTTTTTAACAACTAAAAAATTTTCCAACTGAATTTAGAATATCTATAATTGCAACTGAATAGGTTGCCTAATTGTTTCAGTTAACTGGTTGAGTTTTAAAGTGTGCATTAATTGGGGCACCTGGGTGGCTGAGTTGGTTGGGCCTCTGACTCTTGGTTTCAGCTCAGGTCATGATCTTAGGGTTGTGGGATTGGGTCCTGTGGGGGGCTACTTCAGATTCTCTCTCACCTTCTCCCTGCCCCTCCCGCTGATAGCATACACACAAGAGCTCTCTTTCTCTCTCTCAATGAATGGATAAAATCTTCAAAAAAAATTTTTTAATGAAAAATAAAATGTGTGTTAATTTTATCTCCTCCATTTTAAAGAGTATTATTCTTTGAGAAAGAGAATCTAAGGAACATGAGACTTAAAACTGCTGTTTCTTATTTAACATCCACTGAAGGTCACTTTATCCAAGGATAAGGCTTTCTTTCTCTTTTATTTTTTATTGAAGTTGGAATGCAGCCTGCATAGACTTTCTTTTTTCCTTTAAAGATACCGTTTTCTGCCTAATTGTGCCCAGCTTCATTTATACCCTGAAAAGGATTGTGTTTGAGCTTATAGACTCAAGAGACTCTTTCACTCAATAGCCAAACTCCAGCTACAACCCTTTGGGATATTTGAGTAAATGTAAGTGAAAGCTCCTTGTGTTTGTCTCTGTGTTTCTTTTAAACAAAAGTTTAACTCAGGACATTATGGGAATATTTAAAGAAATTTATCTGTACAACTGTCTTCTAGATAAGATCTGAAAAATACTTTTTGGCCTGCAAAAGTATTCATCAGTCAGCAGAATTTCCAATAGCACTTTTGATATTTTCCAGGCACCTTCTCCTCATATTAATAGGTAAAGGAACTACATCTGCCCACAGGAGATAATGACATTCCCTTGAAATTTTCCATAAAGACCTCACAGCAAAGGATTAAAAAGAAAAGGGCGAACCAAGGATAGCAAATTGATTTCACTTCCAATGGAATGCCAGTTGCAATCAGTTGGTGATTGTGGCACCAGTTACAGGCTAAGTCAGATGAAGAGAATGCATTCAATAGGACAGCATGCTATGATTGAATTATGATGTCTGCCACAGGCATGAAGAACAAGTCCTATATTTGAACATATGTTCAGTGTTGGCACATTCCACCTCTAACTTGAATCATCAGCATCAGATTTGTATAGGCCTCTCAGTAGTGACCTGTTTATTGTTCTGACCTACATCATTAATCTTCTCTTAGTTTGGGCTGCTTAGGCCCAACTGAAGACTCAGTTCATCAGATTTCTAAGGCTATTAGATCCCTACAATAAGTGAAATGTTAGAATCTGAGTAATAACTATAGGTTCAGTAAGAGTCCAGCTTTGTTCACTTAGTGCTCAAGTCCCAGAACTAGGGCTGTAGCTTTGACTTTATGAGCATAACCTTACTTTGTGTTACAGCTCTACTTGAACAGCCTGGCTTCCTCTCCATTGGAACCTTGTGTGTGGTACTCCAATACTTTTTTGAAATACTTTGGTTCACCATCTTTTTCGAGAATAGAGCCATGGCACAGACAACAGACATGTAGTCACATTTTACACAGAAACCAAGGAACTTCCAAGACCTCTGTCTCTGTGCAGCTACGATCCCTTAAAATCATGTCCTTCACATCTCAGGTCCCTCATCTTCACTGTTGCTGGGACTGACTCATTTCCTGGTCTGGTCAGTGAGGCTGGACTGTCCCTGGTTAGCCTGCTTTTGCCGCAAATTGATCTGTTGCTCTAATGGCTCCTTTTCGTTTAGATCTTATGCCTTTGTTATCTTTCAGGCTTTGAACTACTCTAGCCTTGATTAATTTGTGGATTGAACATACAGTGCCTTACATGCTCTTCAGTTTTGCTGAATTTGTTGCTAAAATAGAGATTGGTATTTCTATTGGATATCTGGTTCAAGACTGGAGAAATAAGTTATTAAACTCGGTAAATATATTAATAGGAGGGACTCTAGTGACATGATAATAAGGCAGATCAAAGAAATTTATTTTAAATGTAGTATTGGGTTAAAAATAATGCATTGAATAAAGTCAGCCCATACGTGGAATAGAAATCCCATTCTAGACTATCACAATAAGTAAGACAGACTTCTCCAAAAAATGAAAAGTCTGAGGAAGAAAATTGGAGAATTGAATATAAAAATGGATAAGGTGCAGGTGGCCATTACTTGGGGTGTGGGGGAAGGACTCCAACTTGTAGCAATGGAGTTGAAGAACCTGGAGAGGAGAATGCTGATCTAGTGAAGCAGATGGTCCAAACAAACAAGAGCTAGGAAAACAAAAGCAGAAATCTGGGAGGAGAGCCAATATCTACAATGGACTAATAAAAGCGAACAAGCATCTCGGCAACCGTGCCATACAGTTAGGAACCTGAATTGGCACTACCCACCTCATTGTCTTGGACGTATCAGAAGAGGAGAGGGATCACCCGTCTGTAAGTGCTTACATTCACTGTGGACCAGCGATCACTGGAGAGAGTTAGAATCCTCCTGGTGCCAGGAAGGCTCTACAGGCTTGCATATTGCAGTGGCTGGTGCTATTTTATTTTAAATAGATCATCAAACTGAGGAATTACTTAAGATATTACATTAAGAAGTCATAATCTACAGGGGGAACCTTTAAGAATGATGGGGAAAATGAATAAATGCCTTATTTTAGGGATCGATTTTTGTATCATATTTTTCATAAACAGTTATTTTTTGGAGAGGTTACAGACATTTTGAGAGGTTCTTAAGAGGAGACAGAAGAACACATTAAAAGCTCCCTTGCAAAAAAACAAAAACAAAAACAAAAAACTTCACTTGCTCTATCTGTATAGTGCTACACATATTAATCTAATGAATGATTATTTTTAATCTTTCAGTAGTGTGATTTTTTTTTTAAGATTTTATTTATTTACTTGACAGAAAGAGATCACAAGTAGGCAGAGAGGCAGGCAGAGAGAGAGAGGGAAGCAGGCCCCCCGCTGAGCAGAGAGCCCAATGCGGGACTTGATCCCAGGACCCTGAGATCATGACCCGAGCCGAAGGCAGCGGCTTAACCCACTGAGCCACCCTGGATCCTGTAGTTAATTCTAGGCAATAAAAATTCATAATATAGGGTGCATGGGTGGCTCAGGTGGTTAAACGACTGCCTTTGGTTCAGGTCATGATCCCAGAGTCCTGGCATGGAGTCCCGCATCGGGCTCCCTGCTCAGTGGGGAGTCTGCTTCTCCCTCTGACTTCCCCCCGTCTCATGCTCTCTCTCTCTCATTCTCTCTTAAATAAATAAATAAATAAATAAATAAATAAATAAATAAAATCTTTTAAAAAATTCTTAATATGACCATGCTTGACTGCATTATGTTTATTTACTGTTCATATTTTACAATCATAACATAAAAGTTGGGATTTTTGGAGATAGATCTGTACTTGAATTACCCACTAACTTGTTGTGTAACTTTGAACAGGTTACTTAACCTCTCTAAACCTCATCTCCAAATTGAGGAAAATAATACTTATCTCAAGAAAGTATTAAAAAGTATGACGTGAAACATGCATTGAGTATGGAGCAAGCTATCAGTAACTCATAGCTACTGATATTTTTCTTTCCGTTAGTGCTACATATATATAAAAATGATCATGTGTAATTATTAAAATATTTCATATAAACTAAAAATGAAACCTCTGTAACTAATTAATGATGGTATTAGTATTTTGAGGATTCTGACTTTGATAATACCATATTATCGAACTTTAGACCTGTCTAGACCTTGTTTAATCTTGGAAAAAAGCATAGTCTGATAACTGCATCTATATAGTCAAATGGAGATATGAGGAATCATCTGCTAAATTAGGCCTAGCGGTCAATAGACTTTCACACCTGACCCCAGACACTGTGACAAAAGATATGAGCATTTACTTTAGATAGATACTGGTAAATTGTCTTCCAAACGATTGTATCAATTTGCATTACTACCAGCAGTGCAAAAAAGAAGACTGCTGTTCTACATGCTTTTTAATTTTTGCCAGTTTTGTGGGTAAAACATCACTGTATCATTTCCTTGGCATTTTCCTAATTATTAGTTAAGTTGACCATATTTTTAATATGTTACTGGCTATTTACCTAGCTTCTATGATTGTTTGATCTTGTGCTTTGACTACTTTTCTATTGCTATTTGTGTTTTTCTCATTGATTTATAGAAACTTTTTATGTAAATATTGATTAATAATATAGATATAGCAATTCCTTATTCCTGATTTTATATGCCTTTTAATTTTTGATTATGTTGTATTTTAGTCCCTAGAAATTATTACTATTTATTTCAGTGTGTCTTTTCCTATAAGGTCTCTGGCTTTTGTATCTAAAAGAGATCGTTTAAACTCCAAATTTAAAGACAAATCTACACATTTTAACTGATTCTAAAGTTTTAAAAATGTCTAGATTTTTATCTACTATTGATTTTTTAATGTTACATTACAAAGAAGTCTAAATGAGTAATTCAACTTAGTATTTTCTGTATAAGAATATCCATTGCTCCTCATGTAATTTTGAGCAGTCCAATTTCTCCCCACTCATTTGAGTATTTCATTTATTAGTATTGTATATTTTTGTGCCCTATGCCAATAACATCTTTAAACGAATACGGCTTTATGGTGTATTTCAACGTAGTACAGCAGGTGCCTACTCTTTATTCTTTTTTTAAAATTATAATCTCATATAATTATTTTACTTATTATAAAGGTTTATTTATTATTTATTTGAGAGAGAGGGAGAGGAAGGGGGGAATAGGAGGGGCAGAGCAAGAGAGATAAACTCAAGCAGGCTCTTTGCTGAGTGAGGATCCCCTAGGGGGCTGGACCCCATGACCCTGAGATCACCACCTGAGCCAAAACTAAGAGTCAGTGCCCAATTGATTATTCTGCCCAGGTGCCAATATTTCTTACTCTTTTAGATTAAATTTAGAATCTACTTATAAAATTATATTTAAAAACCTATTTAAAGGTTTCAATTAATTAAAAAATCAATTAGTGAAGCTTTGACACTTTAATTATATGGAATCTGCCATGTAAGAAGAAAAGTCTCTTTTTTGGCCTTTAAATGCTATTAGTGAGGTTTTCTCATTTTCTTGGGGTGGATCCTTAACACTTCCAGTTGCAGCTGTTCCTAGGCATCTGATAATTTTTATTATTTGTAATATTGAGATCATTATTATCATTTAAAAATATTTGTATTTTTGTTTTTTAAAAATTTACAAAGAGCACTTTATTATATATATAATAAAGTATATATAATCATGTAATAATATATATATTATAAATAATATTATAAGTAATATATATTATTTATATATAAGTATATTTGCATATATATTATATATATATATTATGTTCAGTTAGCCAGGATATAGTACATTGTAAGTTTTTGTTTTAGTGTTCAATGATTCTTTAGTTGCATATAACACCCAGTGTTCATATGTAGAACATTAGGAATATCATTTAAAAAATTTTAAGCAATTGTACCAACTAATGCATTTAAGTATTTTTTAAAGTAATACATGTGCAAAGTTTTAACATCGAATAATAAAAATATCTGTCCTTGGATCTAGAACACTGATGTGCTGAAGACAGTTGTATGGATATCTCCACAACTTTGTTTTCAGAGATGACACATTGGTAGCTTTAATCAACCTTGGCAGGAGTATTTCCACCACAGAAATTAGGACATGCTACAAATCAGGGTTTTGGGTTTTTTCCCCCAGAGAGCATAATTTTAAACATTTACTGGCCTACCTGTGGATCAACACTACTGCACTCCAGTTCCCGCCCCTGAAACAACAATTTTTTATATTTTTAGCAGTTGCTTGGGCTCTATATGTATGTGTTTCTAAATATCACACTTTACTGTTAAGATTCTGTTGTCATTGTTCATTTGTTAGATATTGTCTTTCTATTTGTTAGATACTTACTTTCTACCCTGCATGATGAGAATTTCACTTTCTTACATGGTCCCTCTCTTTCCCACCCCATTACAGTTATATAACATTATAAGTTAATCGTTATTCAGGTACATCATTATGACTATTGCTATTGTTTTTCATATGAGCTGTATTATATTCTGCAACTTTATTTCTATTCTTATACAACATTTTTGTCCTTATTCCAGTTAATAATTGTCTTATTTTTCTCTGCCTAGTTTTTTATAAATCTTCTACACTAACAACCAAATATGTGAAACTCCTCTTAATAAAGCAAATACATTGGGTAGTTAATATTAATTTGATTTCCTTTCTCTTGGACACATTCTTTCTGGAGCCCTCTACCTCTGGTTCCATTTTGTTCTCTAGTTCTATAGTGTAGCTGCCATCTTTGGGCTTTACTTCACCATCATCTGGGAATTCCTTTTTCTTCTGTCCTCTAGGACTTCTCCTCCTTGGGCTATTCCTTTGTTTTGAAGCACTCTCAATTAGCTTCCTTTACATTTTTTTTCTGGGACTTTGCATGACTGAAAATAACTTTATTCTTGCTTCATAATTGGTTGATAGTTGAATTGAGAGTAGCATTCAATTTGGAAATCCTTTTTCCCTTGGAATTTTAAAGACATTGCTTTATCTTATAGCTTCCAATGTTGTTGTTGTTGTTTAAAGTCTGATGCCATTCTCATTTCAAATTATTTGTAGATGGTCCTTTTAATTCTCTATGGAAAAGTTTAAATATTTTTTGTTATCCTGGATATTCTTAAATAAAAATCATATAGCTCAGGTGGGCATTTTTTCTTTGATTTGGCAGATTTTTTGAGAGGGGGAGTGCATGACTGGTTCCTTCTGAGATTTATTAAGATTTTTCAGGTCGTTACTAATAATATATTGAAGAGCTTTTTTTTTTTAATGTTGTCCTTTAGTTGGCCACTTGATTGAACTTTTTTATTCTAAAGTTTTCTCTTGATATTCTTGGATAGTCTAGGTAAGCAATACTATCATCAACAGATACTAACTTTTTTCCTCTCATATTTCCATTTTATTCTTCATGTTTTCTTGTCTTATTTCTTTGGCTAGGATATCTAAACCAATGGAGAATAGTAAGTGTAGTAGCATATATCCTTTTCTTTCTTATGACTTTAATAGGAATGTTCCTAATATTTTGGTACAGAGGTGGGGGCATATATTTTTCAAGTTGAGGAAGTTGCCTTCCATTCCTAGCTTTGTATGGTATCATGTATCAGTTATAAGTATCAGGTATAAGTGTTAAGTTTTTGCTAATTTATTTTGGCATTAGATATAAGTGTTAAGTTTTTGCTAATTTATTTTGGCAATGTGTGTATGTGTGTGTGTGTATAATTGTGTGTGTGTATAATTTTGCATTCTTGAATAACTTATTTAAAGCTATGATATATTATTTTGTTAAGAAACTGTTGGATTGTGCTAATATATTTTTTAGGAATTTCCTATAAATACAAAATGGATGTTCAGAGATTTCCCTTTTCATGCTTTTCTGCTACTGTTTTGTAATCAGGTTATGGTAGCTTTAGAAGTTTTCTGGGCAGCTTTCTGTTGTTAATCTGAGAATATAACTAGTTTATTTAAATAACACTTGTATGAATTTATTGAGTTTTTTAAATATACCTAATGTTCAAATGTTATAATTATTACAAAGCATAATTGACAAAACGTGTAATTTCTGTCATATATAAAATTTACGTATCTTCATTACAAGCTTATTGACTATTACTAAAATATCTAAAATTTTATTTTGAGGTACTTTATTCTTTTTATGTAGAGGTATCTTAATTTGATTATAACTTCTGAAAGTATCTTCTAATATATCTAAGAGTGTTAACTTTGAATGCTGGGTTGATTTATAAAATTTAAACCTCTATGTGGATTATGCCTTTTATTAATATAAATATACATATTCTTTCATTTAATGTCTTGGTTTTGTACCAATATTGCATTATGCCTGAGAATAATAAAATGTGCTCAGAGAAGGCTTTCTTTGAGGTTCATAGACAACAACAGGCTGAAGTCTGCTCTTGGGTAGAGAAATTTAGTATATTTCACTTCTGGGCTTTACATACTACTAAGTTATCTCCTTGCCCATTGTGGAAGTTTGTTTTTCTCTCTGGCCTGGATATTTAGTCTAACTGCCCTCTCAGGGAAGATTCTCTTTTGTTTGGAAGGTAATTCTTAAGGTTTTATTCTGGGAAGCAAATGACAGTGTTTCTAAATGCTTTGCTTTTTGTCTTGGAGAAGGAAAGCCAATATTGGCACAGTAGGGACTGTTTGACTGATGGTCTTTTAATTAATTGTCCCCAGGATTGTCCTGCTCTTTGAATTTGCTGACTCAGCTTGCTTTCTTTGGAGCTCCTTTGGGAAGAAACATTCTCACCTTGGCAATTTCCTTTTTTTCAGGCCATTTGGGTTGACAGTTTTTTCACTCTGATTTCTCTTTGTTTGGTCCATCATTGTCTTGTCTTCTAGAAATCTTTATTTCTGGTTTGTTTATGGCATCCTTTCTTCTTGATGACTACAGTTAGTGTTGAATTATTTTCTTAGGACTTTTTTTTTCCTGCCATGTTGGAATTTATAAGAACGTTTGTGCTCAATCTGTTATCATGAGTTGATCTTGTCACGTGCTTTAAAAGACTGGGATTTTTTTAAATGAATATAAATTATCTAAAATATCTAAATATAAGAAATACTGTGATAATTACCCTTCCTCTCAAAGTGGTACTCTCAGTCCTCAATTTGTACAAGTTGTTCCCTTGCTTTTGGTAATGATTTTATACTGTATGTTTAAATCTCTAAACACTATATCTAGTTTTGCATACTTTTTGTACTTTACATGAATAGAATATCATCTTGACAGCTTATGTTTTTGATTAACATATTGTTTGAGAGATTCATCCCTGTTGATAAATATAATTCTAGTTTGTCGTTTTTGCAAATGTAGAGTATTTCACTAAATAAAGATCATGCTTATTCTCTTATTGGTGAACATTTGAGTGATTTCCAGATATTTTTTTATTAAATACAATACTGGTATGATTCTCTGACTTTTCTCCTAATGCACATGTTGCATTATCTTATAGTTTATATGGGTAGGATTAGAATGGATGGATAATGAGATACACATCTTTGATTTTGTTAGATAAAGTTTTCCTCCCAAAGGTTGTATCCATTGTATTCGCAAAAGTCCTTTATAAAAGTTGGCAGGTTCTATATCCTCAGCAACATTTTCATGTTTTTAAATTTCTGCAAATATGTTGTATATAAGATTCTATTTCATTTGGAGTTTTTTTTTATTACTAATGAGGTTGAGTATCTTTTCATATATTTATTTATTATTCCTTCCATAAAATCCTTCTTCATATCACTTGAACACTTTATTGGCTTTTTGTCTTTTTAATTTATTTGTATGATTTATTAAAATGAAATTTAGATATCAATCCTTCATTGATGATATGTCCTGAACATCACATATACCACTAATATATTCCCTCTGGTTTTTGTTCATCTTTTAATTTCTTCAGTCATTTTCTTCATGGTTTGTGTTTCTATCTTTTTATGGCCATCTTTCCATATCTTAAAATCTTAAAGCTCTTCTCTTGTATCTTCTTCTACAAGTGTCAAGATTTTATTTCTTATACTTGAGTGTTTAATCTCAACTGGAATTGAGTTTTTGGATATGTTATGAGGTAATTAGTTGATTTTCTGTTGTTGTTTTTTCCCATATGGAGATTCCAGCATCATTATTGGCCCCACTGATCAACAATTCCACCTGTTATGTATCAAAACTTACATATATTTGTAGGCCTGATTCTGTTCTATTTATTGCTTTATCATCTTTTTGCTAATCCCATGTCGTGTTAGTTACATTTTTATAATAAGTGCTAAGCTCTACAGGGGAAGTATGTCATCTCTTCTGTATATATTTTAGTATCATTTTGTCAAGTCCTCTGATGGTTCTGCAGGTATTATGATTTTGATATGCATTAAAGCAATTATTTAAAAAAAAACTGACATTTTTAAATGTAATCATCCCATGAATGTGGTCAGTTACTCTATTTTTTTTTAAATCTTCCTTTTTAAGAACTTTCAGCAAAGATATTTTTTTCTATGAAGATGATGTACCACTTTCCTTAGATGTGTTACTGGGTATTTATTAATTATTTATTTCTTATTATAAATGAACTTATTGGAGAAGCTTTTAAAAACTCATTATGCCTTAAATATAAATGCCATTGATTCTTTAACATTTATCTCATATCTAGCAATTGTGTTAAACTCATATTAATTCTTATAATTTGTCTGTATATTGTTTCAGGTTTCTCTGTTTATAATCTGCAAATCATAAACAATTCTTTTCTTCCTCTCCTATTTTGACACATTTTATTGCATTTTTTTGCATTTTCCTGGCTATGGTAATAGAAAACATCCTTTTCTTGCTTTTAAGGGAAATATAATTGTAAGTTTTGTTGTATTGTTTGTGGTCATAAGATTTTACTTACTTACTGATTTATTTGAGAGAGAGAAAGCACACAAGTGGAGGCAGGGGCAGAGATAAAAGGACAAGCAAACTCTTCCCTCAAAGGGGAGTCTGACACAGAGCTCAACCCCATTACCCTGAGATCATGACCTGAGCCAAAGTCAGATGCTTAACCGACTGAGCTACCCAGGCACCCCTTGTTTGTGGTTGTATTTTTTTGTTGTTGTTGTTAAGTTCAAAGTATCCTCTTCTATTCCTAAGTTATGAATTTTTTTTTAATCTTGGATGTCAGTTTAATTTTCTTATATGCTTTTTCTAATATATTAAGGAGATCATCTGATATTTCTTGTTAGATATGTTGATACTATGACATGCATTAATAAATTTCATACTGATAAATCAGTCTTCATATCTGGAATAATCCCAGTTTGGCCATGATATATATATGTTATTGAATTTAGTTTGTTGGCATTTTATTTGGACTCTTTTGTCTATATTCATGAGTGGGTTTGTCTATAATTATATTTTCTTGAAATTCTTTTGTCTGGTTTTAATCTCTCTAAATGATTTGGTGAGTGTCCCCTATTTTTTAGTCTCTAGTGATATATATGTAACATTGGAATTATGTGTTCCTTCAATTTTAGTATAAATTTCCTATAGGCATGGTGATTTTTTTTTTTAATATGAAGATTTTAAACCAGTGATTTCATTCCTTAATTATTCAGGTCTTTTTTTCTTTCTATATCAGTTTTAGTAAGTTACATTTCTTTTTAAGTTATTAGTTCAGTTCATCTAATTTAGCTTTAACCTGTTAATTACTTGCAGTTGTGTTTAAAATTTCCAATATGTGTGCTATCTTCTATTATGTGTAGTTATCTTCTTAATCTTATCATTGAAATCCTATCTTAATTTCCCTTTGGTCAAATTAAGCACATGACCTGTATGAAACTTTCCAAATTTGCTCTATGTCGTTTCATTGTAAATTTACATGAATTCCTCATTTACACTTGAGAAAAATGTTCCTTATTGTTGGGAGGAGACTTCTATATATTTTTATTAGATAAGATATATTAATTGCCTTGGAAACATCTGAATCTAATTCATTTTTCTTTTGTTTGCTTAGTCTATCAATTACAGAGAGAGGGACCTTTAGAAAGTCAATACTATGATGATGGATTTGCCAATTTATTGTTGTATTTCTATTAATTTTTGCTTTATATGTAATTGAGGCTGTGTTGATAAATACACATAAGCTTCAAATTAGTATGTTCTTGTCTTAGGCAAAAACATTACTTTTATGTAGTCCCTTTTAAACATCATGCTTTTTTGTCTTAAAATCTCTCATGTGATACATTTATGCTCTTTTGCTTTTGATAATATTTAATTGATTAATATTCTATTTTTCCCTTAAATGCAAAACTAGATTTTAAAAAATTAAAATTCTGGCTGTACATCTTTGTCTTTTTAACTGGAGAGTTTATTTAGTCCATTTAAATTCATTATGATTACCAATATATTTCATTTCTAGAATTTTTTAAAAATTTGAGGGGTCTTTTTATGTGCCATATGACTTTTTATACTGTGTATAAAATATTTTAAATATTATTTTCCCTTTATTTTAGACTTTACACTTGGACCGACCTATTTTGGACAGACAAAACCGCCATACCTCTCAAAACCTGTGCATGTGCATATACACACATATATGCATTCACAGACCTAAGACCAGAAAAAAAAAATTTTCCTTATTATCTCCCTTGGTGGAATTTTTTTTAAAGATTTTATTTATTTATCTAACAGAGATCACAAGTAGGCAGAGAGGCAGGCAGAGAGAGAGAGGGGGGGGGAAGCAGGCTCCCTGCCGAGCAGAGATCCCGACACGGGGTTCAATCCCAGGACCCCCAGACCATGAACGGAGCCGAAGGCAGAGGCTTCAACCCACTGAGCCACCCAGGCGTCCCTTGGTGGAATTTTAAAATTTACTTTTTCACTGTAAAACATTCTTTAGAGAGGGTTGCTTTTTTTTTTTTTTTTTCTTTCCTAGCTTTATGCATTCAGGTTTCAAGTCTACTTCAAGTGGACAATGCCTGGTTTCTTACCCTTTTGCAGACACCATTATAATAGCTGTAGGCTTAAATTACTCCTAACAATTTTTTTTTTTGTACATAAAAACCCTTTATTGAGGTTTCAGAGGGAAGAATCTATTACTTAAAACTTAATATCACAAGGGCGCCTGGGTGGCTCAGTTGCCGGGTGTCTGCCTTCGGCTCGGGCCACGATCCCGGAGTTCCGGGATCGAGCCCCACATCGGGCACCCCGCTCGGTGTGAAGCCGGCTTCTCCCTCTCCCTCTCCCACTCCCTCTCCTTGTGTTCCCTCTCTCACTGTGTCTCTCTGGCAAATAAATAAATAAACCCCCCCCCCCAAACAACTTAATATCATATAACCCCCCCCCCCCCCTTTTTTATGAATGAAAGGAGGAGGGAAAGGAGAGGGTGGAGAAAAGAAGGAAAGAAAAGTGAAAGAGGGATGGAGAGACAGAGGTAAAGGAGGAAACGCCCTCAACTACTTTTTTTTTTTAAGATTTTATTCACCTATTTGACAGAGACTTTATTAATATTTTATGAGTATTTTCCTTACATCTTTGCAGAACTAGCTATATATTTAAGACAACTTAATTTTTAAAAGTCCAACATTTTCAGTATTTGGTAATGGTGATGCTCCAAGGATATTTAATCCACCATATTTCCTGAAAGAGAAGTCCTACGTGCTCTTTTATGCTCTATCCCTTTTCTGTGCTATTCCCTGTGCAAGTCAACAGGGCTTAAATTAAGGAGAGGCTGGGAAATTGTGATGTGTGGTGAGTGAACTGGTCATTGGATGATAATACTTAGCGAAACACATCCATCTGGGAGACTGTCTTCATCAAACAGGCGCTGTGTTGCTGGTGTTTTTGGACAGCTATACAAATAGGGTGCAGTGGACCATTTTTATTTTATTTTTTTATTGAAAGAAGAAATAGATATGGTCTTTGACTGATAACAGGAAAAATTTTATCCAGTGACTTTTGTTCTCAATGCTCTATCTGTAAGATTTGAGATTAAAATGAGCTAGAAACCTCCAAGACTGCCTTTATTCTTCTTTTCCTAGTGAAATTATTAGGTGAGAATGTGACAAATTAAAAGATTATTTAGTGAAATACTAAGGTTTATTAGGTGGTTTTCATCTGCGTGGAAAGAACAGATTCAATTAAGGGAGCCTCTATGGCATGTGATTTCTACAAAATTTGAAAGGTTGTCTTGTGATCTAAAGACACAGTCTTTTTGAATGAGCATTGATCAGAAAGATAGGCAGTCTGAAATTTAATGTTGTCTTGGTCATTGGTGTAAGTCTGTTAGTTTCAAAGTTTCAATTTTTTATTCTACCAATACCTGCCTAACCTTAGTCTAAGAGGTATGAGAAAACAGTAGGGTTTCTGCAGCCCTCCTCTTTTTATGTTTAAAAATAATTGCCTGTTTATACATTACCATATGTTACCCTCTTTGCCACTTAACACATATTTCTAGTTGCCATGTGCCATGGAAATACTCTTTTCCAGCCATTATTTCAGTTTTAACAACATGTCTGTCATTATTCATTAGTGTATAAGCAATGACTAGAAAAAAGTAAAAGACAGTGCTGTGGTGACAAAGGTGAAAGTCATTAAGATGGACCAAAGCAGCAAATATTTAGCCTTAATCAGACATCATTATACTGATTAAGAGTTCAATTGTGAAGAAAATGAACAAAATTAAACTGCATGAATACAGTGTTAGAAATATATCATTGAAGACTTATCCAAAAGATGAGATTTAATTTAGGACATTGTAACTTTAAGCTGTCAAATAGAATTCCTCTGTATCTACAAGCCTCTTGGATAACTGACTTTGGGATATTTAACTGTAGTTCATCATTTTAAGTTTATATTTTCTCTTTAACACATGTTGTAACACTTGAAGAAAAATGTTTCAAAATAGTTCCAAATCAGAGTGTCATCAACTCTCTGATAATTATCAACATGTTAGAAGTGTTTTTCAGTACCACTTTCACAAATGGTTATAATGGTTAATTCATGGTTAAAATATTTATTTCATCCTCTTTTTTTTTGCATACTCTATAAATTATTGAAAATGAGAATAATTTTCTTTTGGATACTCTTTCCTACTTTGGCTCTTTCTTTCTTTCTTTTTGATATTATTTTCTGGTATAACAATCCTCACACACCCCTCCGTATTCCCTGCTCTTTTCTTCTGTCTTTTTTTTATATCCCAGGAGGATTTTTTTTGTGTGTGTGTGGTAAAAGGGACTTTTTTTAAAATTTTTATTTGTTTATTTACAGCATAACAGTGTTCATTGTTTTGGCATCACACCCAGTGCTCCATGCAGTACGTGCCCTCCCTATTACCCACCACCTGGTTCCTCAACCTCCCACCCTCCCCACCCCCCTGCCGCCCCTTCATAACCCTCTGGTTGTTTTTCAGAGTCCATAGTCTCTCATGGTTCATCTCCCCTTCCAGTTTCCCTCAACTCCCTCTCCTCTCCATCTCCCCATGTCCTCCATGTTATTTGTTATGCTCCACAAATAAGTGAGACCATATGATACTTGACTCTCTCTGCTTGACTTATTTCGCTCAGCATAATCTCTTCCAGTCCCGTCCATGTTGCTACAAAAGTTGGGTATTCGTCCTTTCTGATGGAGGCATAATACTCCATTGTGTATATGGACCACATCTTCCTTATCCATTCATCCGTTGAAGGGCATCTTGGTTCTTTCCACAGTTTGGCGACCGTAGCCATTGCTGCAATAAACATTGGGGTACAAATGGCCCTTCTTTTCACTACATCTGTATCTTTGGGGTAAATACCCAGCAGTGCAATTGCAGGGTCATAGGGAAGCTCTATTCTTAATTTCTTCAGGAATCTCCACACTGTTCTCCAAAGTGGCTGCACTAACTTGCATTCCCACCAACAGTGTAAGAGGGTTCCCCTTTCTCCACATCCTCTCCAACACACGTTGTTTCCTGTCTTGCTAAAATTTTGGCCATTCTAACTGGTGTCAGGTGGTATCTCAATGTTGTTTTAATTTGAATCTCCCTGATGGCTAGTGATGATGAACATTTTTTCATGTGTCTGATAGCCATTTGTATGTCTTCATTGGAGAAGTGTCTGTTCATATCTTCTGCCCATTTTTTGATATGATTATCTGTTTTGTGTGTGTTGAGTTTGAGAAGTTCTTTATAGATCCTGGATATCAACCTTTTGTCTGTACTGTCATTTGCAAATATCTTCTCCCATTCCGTGGGTTGCCTCTTTGTTTTGTTAACTGTTTCCTTTGCTGTGCAGAAGCTTTTGATCTTGATAAAGTCCCAAAAGTTCATTTTTGCTTTTGTTTCCTTGGCCTTTGGAGACATATCTTGAAAGAAGTTGCTGTGGCTGATATCGAAGAGGTTACTGCCTATGTTCTCCTCTAGGATTCTGATAGATTCCTGTCTCACGTTGAGGTCTTTTATCCATTTCGAGTTTATCTTTGTGTACGGTGTAAGAGAATGGTCGAGTTTCATTCTTCTACATATCGCTGTCCAGTTTTCCCAGCACCATTTATTGAAGAGACTGTCTTTTTTCCATTGAATATTTTTTCCTGTTTTGTCGAAGATTATTTGACCATAGAGTTGAGGGTCCATATCTGGGCTCTCCACTCTGTTCCACTGGTCTATGTGTCTGTTTTTATGCCAGTACCACGCTGTCTTGGTGATCACAGCTTTGTAGTAAAGCTTGAAATCGGGTAACGTGATGCCGCCAGTTTTGTTTTTGTTTTTCAACATTTCCTTAGCAATTCGGGGTCTCTTCTGGCTCCATACAAATTTTAGGATTATTTGCTCCAGCTCTTTGAAAAATATCGGTGGATTTTTATTTTTTAAAAATCCCATTTTAAGCTTTCACCAACCTCTGAAGGACCTTTTCACTTTCTGGAGCTCTTATCTTCAGTTTTCACCTTTGCTTGACCTAATCAGTCTCCCATGTAAGCATACGATGGGCCAAATGTCCTCTTAAAAATGACTTAATATTTCCACAAGCAAAAAGTTATTATAGAGCATAGAACATAAGAAAAAACTGTAATGAAATTATCTATATTTTCACTTCCCAAGAAATAATAAATGTTACATATTGATATGTACTTCTTAAATTATTTATGTGTGATATAGCCATTATTTTTTCTATCTTATATGAAAATATGAGTGGAATCATACTTCTATTATTTTAAGATCTCATTTTATTTATTCAGCATAGAGAACAATTTACATCATAGGTGTCTTTCCCTGTCAATAAATATACCTCTAGAATTTGTATTTTATATCTGCCCAAATTCAATTACATGGATGTACCAAGATTTACTCAATTAATTCCCAATTATTCGAAACTCAAGAGGGTTCTAATAACATCAGTTTATTAAACATATGGTTTGAACTTTTGCTTTGTGCCAGGCCCTAGTCTAGGCCTTGGGGTTTCATAGTAAACAAAATAGGTAAGTTTCTACCAATATGGAGCTTATTGTTAGAGAGAGCATTCAAATAGTCCCTCTTTAGGGGAACTACTCCCCCTCATGATTACATAGGTACTTTAGTTTGTTGTCTACAGATGATGCTTTTTATACAACTTAAGGGAAGAATTGGTGTACTTCTCTATTCCTGTATCCTCTACTATATAAGTAACTGTTAGGTTTCGATGCTTTTGTTTAGACACTTTGACGGTACAGAGAGATTAGTGTTCTTGTAGAAATCTAAATGCATTGCTGGAAATATTAGTATTTAGTGACTTTGGAGTCATCTCTTAATGTCACTCATTAAAAATAAATGCTCCTAACTGAACACATTTGAATATATATGAATTTACAATATATTTTTATCTGAGTTTATAGGCTGTATACATTTTAGTAGTTGTTTTGGTGGTGGAATTTTAAAAAGCTACTTTGCACTCTAGTGTTGCTCTTTGTAACATTGTTCTGTATCCTCAACCATAAAACAAAGAGTTTGACTAAATTATATCTACAGTGTTTGCCCGCTCTGGACAAGGAAGCATTGCACTATCAGAAAATAGTTCTTAATATGTTAGCTCAAATAACTTCAAATCTTTTTGGTAATGCACGTATTCATACACTCTCTCAGCTTTTGGTTGATTTTTCTTAAATATGTTATACTGTTTTTCTCAACTATAGGAATGGCAGTGTTTTCAAGTAAGTATAGTCTATACAACAACCTAAACTTAAGTTTGATTTCTCTTCTCTCAGTTCTGGTGAACATTTGCCCTCTCAAAGGCAGAAGGCAGCCCATCTACCTCCTCGAGGAATTTTCTTAACTGCTATGTCAGCTTATAAGGTGATAGATGAAATTTTCAGAAGATTTTTTATTTTATCAGAAAAATGATGTACCATTGGACTTCATTTATTTTCTTGCTTTCATTTCTTACAATATACCGGAGAATATTTCTCATTCTATACACTTTTACATGGCCAGGGTCAACTATTATTATTAGGAAAATGTAGATTAGAAGTGTTAATATTAACATTTAGTTAATAGCTAATATTAACAGTTAGCTAACCTTGTTTAGATTCAATGTGTGAAAGTTTGGCCAGTAATTAATTGGCTTTCATTGCAGTTTTGCTTTTTTGCATCTCTCTTAATGTATAAATCTATTTTCAGAGGCTGCAATGCCAGGAGATAGCAGAAATCAAAGATCTCTCTGGCCCTTAACTCTTGGCAAAGTCTTCAAGTTACTTTTGGATAGTCTCAATTTCTTCTGCCATTTCTCCTGGGAGAATTCAGAATTAGTGTTCAATTTTTTTTTCTTCTTGGCAAAAACAAACTCTATTAGATTCTTTCAAGTGAGTCACTTACCACCGATTTCATAAGGTCAGAATTCCAACTAGTATTTACATTTTTAATTGACATTCAGGAAGGACTTTTAGCCAGAGTTGAAGAGGGACAAGCACTTATAGCTCGACTGTTCTGAAAATGACCTGATTTTTAAAAGGCCAAAAATTGAATATGATTATTTTATTATTCCTAATCGAACTTAACCCTTAAAACCACATTCTACTAAAGGAACACATAATACATGTTCATTATGATATAGTATCACATTGAGGGTGCAAAGGGAAAACTCACTCCTTTGAAAATCATCCCATCTTCAGATGTTGATAGAATGATTTGTGGGGCCCATAAAACATCCCATGAGTCATGTGGCAGTTGCCACAGTTATTGTGGTCTCATCCTTGCCACTCATTTCATCTTTGCTAATCCTTCACTTCTTTGCTCAGCCACAGACTTTGTGTTTTGGGAGAGAGGATGTAGGTGTGATGCCTCTGTCTATTCCAAGTCAATTCTACGGACATCTGTGATGCTTCATTCTGTCTCTCTGAGCTGGAGTTTGGGGTATTCAGGTCGGGAACAGGAAAGAAGAGTTTGGGACAGTATCAGCTGGATGATTTTGACAAAGTCCTCCTGGGGGTAGAAGGGGGATTCAGTTAGTCTAATGATCCCAGGGGAATGAAAGGCAAAGGGAGCTATATAGAAGACCCAAGGACAATACACCATAATTATCCATATTGTTTATTGCATAATCAGAGAAATTCAGTTATCCACGAAGGCAAGACTTTCCACTGTGTCTTTATTTTTCCTTTTGGAAATTCACCAATCTCTGAATACATGAAAAAAATATAGGAGATTGTCGTATCTGACCTCTAGTTTGTGCATAGCAATTTGCTGGCCCAAATTAGATACAGATAAAATTTTATTGAATGAATGCTTTTCACCTAAATGATGTATATCATTGTCTTCAGTTTTGGTGTATGTCTTGGTTGCTTGTGCAAGGCAGATCTATCTATCTATCTATCAGTCTGTCTATGCAGGAAATGTAGCAAAATAGACTCTTTTAGTTCACTCCTGATAATGTGAGTGGTAGGAGTGATTGACAGTGAATTTTTTAAGTACTTTTTGCTTTTCTATTACAAAAACACATAGCAGGTCCTTAGTAATATTTGTAGAATAAATGAATAATCCATAAAAACTTATTTGTTTTAAACACTTAATACATGCTAGACATTGAGTAAATTACTTTATTTACATTATCTCATTTTACTTTTATTTTTCTGCAAGTGAGGTATTATAATCTCTGTTACAGTGACAAAGAAATGGACTCAAAGAAATTAAGTAACTTTACTAAGATCAGATAGTTGGTAAACAGTAGAGACAGTATTTGATTGAGGTCTGTCTGATTCACTTTCTCATTATGCTCTTAACCACTCTCCATATTGTCCATGAACTTATAGTTCTTCATTAATGGAGTTTTTATTTTGATTCTCATTCTAATTATGTATGACAGAATAAGTATTGAGTTTCTCCAGTTGGTGCCTCTTTGATTCAATAAATGTATATTGAAATGTACATGATGTTGCCTTCACTGCTATTAGAACATAAAGTTTTGGCTACTTAAAGGCAGGAGCTGTGTTTCACTCATTTCTTTTCTCATAGTGTCTACCTAATGCAGCACTTTACTTATAAAAGCATACAAACATTGAATATGCAATTCCAAATTAAAACAAAATAAAACAATACAAAAACCAGTACCATAAATTTCATAAGGTAGTATAAATACCAAATAAGCAAAATAAGCAAACAGATTATAAGCTAAAGTGAGCTATGAATTGAGAAGTGAGAGAAAGCATTGTTGGTACAAAAACTCAGGGTATTTGGATTTGATAACTTTGTTATAGATATTTTGAAAATTCCCCAGTTAGATTGTTAGATAGATAGTCCTTAACTGCTTTACAACAGTGATTTGCAGGAAATTTCCTTACATAAGAAGGGTGTGAGCATTTGTCTTGGGAACAACAAGGAAGATGAGAGTGGAACAAACCCTGTTCTATTCTCAGGCAGAGGGTGGAGGCAGGTTTGGGAAGGAAGGGGTACAGACCAGTTCCAAATGAGAGATGATGTCATGGCAGCCGAAAGGGAAGTGGATAGCAGGCTGGATTGAAAGACTCAGGTATCACTTATAATTATCAGTCTAGCAGCAAGAGACATCAGAGATAACTCCAGCATCATAAGCTTCAGAAAGTAAGTTTCTTGGCTTTAATAATAATGGGAATGTTGGGAAAGCAGTAGTTTTTGGAGAATACGAATTCAGCAAAATGAAACAATTCAAAATTAATTTCACTCTACACATCCTTTTTCAGACATATATTTGATGACTTTGGAAATACAGTATTTCTAGTAGGTATATTCCTAAATACTTTCCATGTAGTTTTGAATCAAAACAGTCCTAGGGGGCGCCTGGATGGCTTAGCGGGTTAAAGCCTCTGCCTTCAGCTCAGGTCATGATCCCAGGGTCCTGGGATCGAGCCCCGCATCAGGCTCTCTGCTTGGCTGGGAGCCTGCTTCCTCCTCTCTCTCTCTCTGCCTACTTGTAATCTCTATCTGTCGAATAAATAAATCTTAAAAAAAAAAAAAAACAGTCCTAGTACTTACGTATGTCTGCATTATCTAAGTGCCTATTTGGTGAATTCTTAATGCTATTTTTAAAAAATTATTTTTATTAACATATAATGTATTATTTGCTCCAGGGGTACAGGTCTGTGAATCATCAGGCTTACACATTTCACAGCACTCACCGTAGCACATACCCTCAGTTTGTTTTGTGAGATTAAGAATCTCTTATGGTTTGTCTTCCTCCCAGTTCCATCTTTCCTTCTGTACTCCCACAACCCCCCATCCTGCCTCTCAAATTCCTTATGTCAGAGAGATCATATAATAATTATCTTTCTCTGATTGACTTATTTTGCTCAGCATAATACTCTCTAGTTCCATCCACATCATTGCAAATGGCAAGATTTCATTTCTTTTGATGGCTCCATAGTATTCCATTGTATATATATACCACATCTTCTTTATCCATTCATCTGTTGATGGACATCTAGGTTCTTTTCCTAGTTTGGCTATTGTGGACATGCTGCTATAAATAATAGCACGTGCTCCTTCAGATCACTACATTTATATCTTTAGGGTAAATACCCAGGAGTGCAATTGCTGGGTTATAAAGATGCTCTATTTTCAACTTTTTGAGGAACCTCCAAAAAACCTCTGTTTTCCAGAGTGGCTGCACCAGTTTGCATTCCCACCAACAAAAGTGTAGGAGGGTTCCCCTTTCTCCGCATCCTCTCCAACATCTGTTGTTTCCTGACTTGTTAATTTTAGCCATTCTGACTAGTGTGAGGTGGTATCTCATTGTGGTTTTGATTTGTATTTCCTTGATGCCGAGTGATGTGGAACACTTTTTCATGTGTCTGTTGACCGTGTGGATGTCTTCCTTGCAGAAGTGTCTGTTCATGTGTTCTGCCCATTTCTTGATTGGATTATTTGTTCTTTGGGTGTTAAGTTTGATAAGTTCTTTATACATTTTGGATACCAGCCCTTTATCTGATATATCATTTGCGAGCAGCTTCTCCCATTCTGTCAGTTGTCTTTTGATTTTGTTGACCATTTCCTTTGCTGTGCAAAAGCTTTTGATCTTGATGAAGTCCCAATAGTTCATTTTTGCCCTTGATTCCCTTGCCTTTGACGATGTTGCTAGGAAGAAGTTGCTGTGGCTGAGGTGGAAGAGGTTGCTGCCCTAATGCTATGTTTTATTCATCCTTTTATATTTGGTACTTGCCATAGTGTCTAATTTATAGTAAGTGCTCAATAAGTGTTTTTTTAATGAACAGATTTACATTTAGTGTATTAGTGGTGCTGAGTACTTAAGAACTTCTTTCTTGTGTGCTGCCTAGGTGGCTCAGTCAGTTAAACGTCTGACTCTTTTTTTTTTTTAAAGATTTTATTTATTTGTTTGACAGAGAGAGATCACAAGTAGACAGAGAGGCAGGCAGAGAGAGAGGGGAAAGCAGGCTCCCTGCTGAGCAGAGAGCCTGATGCGGGACTCGATCCCAGGACCCTGAGATCATGACCTGAGCTGAAGGCAGCGGCTTAACCCACTGAGCCACCCAGGTGCCCCAACATCTGACTCTTGATTCCAGCACAGTTCATAATCTCAGGATTGGGAGATCAAGCCCTGTGTCAGGCTCCCTGTAGGGAGTCTGCCAAGATTCTCTCTCTCCATCTCCTTCTGCCCCTTCCCCCTCTCTAAAATAAATAAATCTTAAAAAAAGAAATTCTTTCTTGTGTTTTAGTTTGTTTATATCAATGTACTGATATCAGTATATCAGAATACATTATAACTGCAGCTACAATAAACCTACTGTGCTTATGAAGCAAATGGCACCAGAGAACTTTGTTTTATTCTCATAGCTGGTTATGAGCTGATTTTGAGATTTAAAAAAAGATGTGGATTAAATGTAGCCACATTCAAACATTAAAAATAAGAAAAAGCTCCTTGTCTATCTTTGTCATTCATTTGTACAATATGCAATCAAGTAAGATTAAAACTGTTGTTTGAAATCCATCCTAGTCCCTACATTGTCACTTGTTTATAACTATTTATTTATTTCCAACTCTTACTAAAGTATCTATAATTTTATAATATCATATATGGTACTGCTCTTCAGGTGCTTAAATGCTAGTATAAGAAAAATGGGCAACCAAATTAGTTTACATATGAGAAGATAATATAAATAATATATCTATAAAATAATGTGAGGAGGCAGAATAGTTTGAATTGCATGAGAATATTTTAGGATAAGGTATATTCATTTTGTACAGTCTAAAATAAATTATTGTGCAAGATTTGTATTATATCTTTAATATTTGAATACTGTGACTCATAGAAGACTAATAAAGGGAAGTTGATAGAAGAATAATTTTTTTGGCTGAAATAGAAAAGTATGAACTGGATAAACTGGATAAAATGGCAAAAAAATTGACTTCAAGTCAAGTGACAGGTGAGCTTTGTGTAGCTATGGTTTTGAGCCCTGCTTGTTAGGCTATTGGAGAAACCTGAAACTTTTAGAGGCTAATCAATCTAGCTAAAAAGGAATATCAGCAAGGTCGCCTGAGTGGCAGAGTTGGCTAAGCTGTGACTCTTCGTTTAGACTCAGGTTGTGATCTGTGTCTGGAGACTGAGCTCCATGTTGGGTTCCATGCTCTGCATTAAGCCATGCTTAGCATGGAGTCTGCTTGAGATTCTCTCTCCCTCTCCCTTTGTCCCTCCTGTTCATGCTCTCTCTTTCTCTCAAATAAATAAATCTTTATTTAAAAAAAAAAAATCACCACAGTGCTACTGACAGTAACTAAGTAGAGTATAAAAAGGAATTTAAACAGGTTTATCAATCCAGGAAACATTACTATTTAGAGAAACTTTGGGTGTCCACAGTACTGAGGGTTATTTCTTAGAATTTTTTTTTTTAATTAAAAGCTATTAAGAGAAGCCTTTAGGAGGAATGAATTAATATGAGTTAATAATAAATTCATTGATTTATTTTCTTATTCAACTCAACATTATTGTTTATTGTGAAGTTGCCTGGGGCCACACAGGAAACTATATAGTGTCAGCCATGATGCAACTCATCATCCAGTGCTAGAGATGTGTGAGTGGTTGCACAGACATGTGATTCAGACATTCTGGGATATAGAGAGAAGTGCTAGAATGGGATTGGTGGAGGGCCTTCTGGGAGCATGAACATGCAGCATAATCCTTTTTTGGGGGGAAAAAAAACAACTTAGCCTGACTTTCTTCACCTTACTTTATTTATTTATTATTTTTTTTCTTTTATTGACATATGATGTATTATTTGCTTCAGGGGTACAGGTCTGTGAATCATCAGTCTTACACAATTCCAAGCACTCACCATAGCACATACCCTCCCCAGTGCCCAACCCCCAGGAACCCCGGTTTGTTTCCTGAGATTAAGAGTCTCTTATGGTTTTTCTCCCTCCCCGATCCCATCTTGTTTCATTTTTTAAAAATTAACTTAATTTGCTTATAATAGATAATGACAGAACATATATCCAGTATCTTCTTTTGTGCCCATTTTGTGAATATGTTTTATGTAGATCTTCTCATTTTATTCCTCAAAACTACCCCACCAGATAGGCACTAATTTGTTTTGTTGTTGTTAACTAGTTTACAGAGAAAGGAGTGAGCTTTAAAAATGTTGGGTAGCTATCTGATGGTTACAAAACTAGTCAAGAGTAGAGATGGGCACAAACTAAAACTATACTTTAACTTTCTTTTTTTACTTTTTTTAAGATTTTATTTATTTATTTGACAGACAGAGATCACAAGCAGGCAGAGAGGCAGAGGAGGAAGCAGGCTCCGATGCGGGGCTCGATCCCAGAACCCTGGGATCATGACCTGAGCCAAAGGCAGAGGCCTTAACCCACTGAGCCACCCAGGTGCCCCAACTTTAACTTTCTTAAACAGACATGCAAAACATTTGAAAGGAGACAGTTAGTAGAACAGAGTGTGTGCAACTACTCAAAATTAAAAACAAACCCTCCCCCATTTGAGTCGCTATTATAAAATTACAAGGCCAAGGGGCACCTGGGTGGCTCAGTGGGTTAAAGCCCCTGCTTTCGGCTCAGGTCGTGGTCCCAGGGTCCTGGGATCGAGCCCCACATCGGGCTCTCTGCTCGACGGGGAGCCTGCTTCCTCCTCTCTCTCTCTGCCAGCCTCTCTGCCTACTTGTGATCTCTGTCAAATAAATAAATAAAATCTTTAAAAAAAAATTACAAGGCCAAACTTGTTGAACTTTTTAGATCAATAAGGCTCAAATGTAAAACTCACTTTTTGGCATCTGAAGACAAGAAATGTAAATGTAAAATGAATTGGGCAGCAGTGAAGCCACTCACTGGAACAGAAATCCTTTCAGTAATAACAACTGAAGACTTTGGCACAAGAATAATTGTAAAATATTTATGTATGAGTGAAGCAGCAGTACTAGACAAGGAAAAGATTCATAACCCTTCCTATAATAGGTTTGGAAGTAGGCAAACATTTTTTAATGCAATGTAGGAACCAGTTTTAGGTTAGTTTTGAAGGTTAAACATTCGATTTTTAGCTTTCCTATTTGTCTTCTGATGTCAAAAATTTCCAGCTTAAAAATGGTTAATTTTACAAATGAAGAGAAATTCCAATTACATGAAAATCAGAGAACATCATTTATATATCATTCCCTTATTAAAAAAAAAAGTGGCTAACACCATTATACATAGCATAGCCTTAGATGGAATGATCTTTTCCTCAGGTAATCTCTTTTGATTAAGAAGCTGCTCAGTGGCATAGAAAAGGACAGCAGAGTGATTGCTTCCTCTCCGAATCATGTCTGAATAATAAGTAGTCAAAGCAAGAATAACTTGGAATATTGAGGTGTCTTCATTTTGTAACCTCAGAACATTTCATCACTTGTTTTATCCTCACTATATAAATTTGAAACTTAGTTGTCTGCAAGTTACAGCACACAAAATGATAGTGATGGAGAGCAGCTGGGACTGAGGATGAGGTATAAAAAGACTTTTTTTTTAATCCTGAGTAATATCAAAGTAATCATCTCCTGCATCTACTGATTCTTAAATAACATTTTGGCTCATCAAGTCCAGATTTATCAAAGGAACTCAATTTAGTTGGATCTAACAACTGCCTAGAGCAATCATTAACAAAGAGGGGAGATATTAAAAAGGCACTGTAAAACAAAGAGAAAACACAGTGTAAATGGAATTAATGACTTGGTTCAACTGTACCTAAAATATGCAGTAACCACAAGAAATAACCAAATGGAGATAAAAGTTACTCAGGTGTAAGGATATTGCTAAAAGTTTTCAGTTTCCTAAATGATGAGAAACCCTAAGTCCTTAATAATATTAAAACAATCCATTGCTCATGTTTCCAAATAATGAACTACGAAGTATGACTGATACATGGAATTATGCATTCTGAAAGAGGAAAAGTTACAAGTATTTGAAACATTCCAAGTGCAAAATAATAAACAATTAATTTAAAGTTATAAGTTAGGGGCACCTGGGTGACACAGTCCGTTGGGCAGCTGACTCTTGGTTTTCAGCTCAGGTCATGGTCTCAGGGTTCTGAGATTGAGCCCCATATTGGCCTCTGCTCAGCATGGAGTCTGCTTCAGGATTCTGTCTCTTCTTCTGCCCCTCCCCCTGCTCGCTCACACATGCTTGCTTGCTCTCTTTCAAATAAATAAATTACTTTAAAAAATAGGTTGTAAATCAAATAACATATATTAAGTAAATAAAAATATAAAGACTTTTTAGGTAGCTTCCAACCAAACACTTGCTCAGGAGCTTGAAAACAACTTTATAAGTGCCTTACACTTTGGCTCATATTTCTGGTTTCAATGAATATTGAATATTTTTTGGAAATATTGTGTAGAATATGTGTGTATGTTTATTTGAATATATATGGATATATTTATATTAAGTGGAGATGCAATTTGTATCTGTTTTCTGTATTTGACTCAATACTGCTGTATAAACTTGTTACTGGCACTAAATGATGTTAATGCCTTGTGATTCCCATAAGTAAGAAAGGCAGGCAGTTGCTTGTCATTTAATTCAGTCCATAACAGAATAGTTTCCCTCAACCTTGGAGACAGGTTTGCTAAAACTTGTTCAAGAGTTCTTATTTATACCAGAATGAGAAAGTCCACTATGACAACTTCAAATGTAATTATAATTTTATTTCTTAAATGGAAATTGTGCAAAATTAAAAATTTTACCTGTGTATAGATGTATTTGTAAAGTCTGTGAAGGAAAGGTTTTTAATTCTTCAACTCTGAGTGACAAGTCAGTGTTATTGCATTGCCCTTTTGCAAATTAAAAAAAAAAGGGAAATAAAGTTACTCATCTAATGTCAGACAGAAAGTAAGTGTCAGAGTTAGGGCTGTCTGACTTCAGGTTCAATAATTTTCCCATTGAATCACAGCTAATGTTTTGAATCTTTTCAGCATTGCAGTATTTTCCTCAAGACACAATTTGTGATGTGTGTGCTACGCCAGTGCTGTTACCTAAATATTCATAAATATCTGTAATTATTAAATACCTGGAAGATGCAGCAAAAAAGCTTATACATTACTTTCCAGCTTTATTGGAGTATAATTGATAAATAAAAATTGTATATATTTAAGGCGTTGACTTGACATACATTATACATTTGATTACCATACACATCACCACCTCACATAGTTATTATTATTATTATTTTTTGGTGTGATGAGAATACTTAAGATCTACTCTCTTAATGCATATCAAGTATAAAGGACAATATTATCAAATATAACCACCATGCTGTTTAGAACTTACTCATCTTATAACTAGAATTTGTACCATTTGACCAACATCTCCCCATTTTGCCCATTCCCCAGCCCCTGGTAACCACTGTTCTACTCCTTGGTTCTGTGAATTTGACTTTTTAGATTCCACATATAAGTGAGATCATATGGCATTTGTATTTCTATGACTTATTTCATTTGGCATAGTGTCTTCAAGTTTCATCCATGTTGTCACAAATGGCGGGATTTTTTATGGCTGAATAATATTCCATTTTGTGTTTATGTCACTTTTTTTGTCCATTCATTGGTTGACAGACAGTCAGGTTATTCTTATATCCTGGCAATTATGAACAATGCCACAATGAACATAAGGGTGCAGATGTCTCTTCTGCAGATCCTAATTTCATTTCTTTTGGATGTATGTCCAGTAGTGGGATTGCTGGATCATATGGTAGTTTTATTTTTAATTTTTTGAGGAAACTCCATCCAGGTTGTACATTTTTTGATAAGTGAAGGCATTTTGAAATAATATCATTCATGTTATCCATTTTTATCTCTATGAAGATGATTGGTGGTTATAACACAGTAAATGTTAGAGAATGGAAGGAATGGGTGAAATACTATCATCTTCTATGGGTGCAATATTTCAGTGCATTGGATGGTAAAATGGCTGCCTACGAAGTTTGAAAAGATCAGAGTGTCATCCCACAGAGAGCTCTGGGCTAGAAAATCGGGACCTAGGAGTCATTTAATATATAAGGAGTTACTTAATATACCTGAGTATCAAATGTACTTAACTCGTTAAAATGAGGGGATTAGTAAAGATCAGGGTTCCCCATGGTGTCATATGGCTGATTCTTCCTTCTCGTCCTTTTGGCAGGCATGATGTATACAATTTTCCTTTTTACACCCTTTAGGAGGAACACTTAATATTTTACTCGGGGTCCTATCACTATGCCATTACAAATGGAAAGATTTCATTCTTTCTTATGGATGAATAATTATCTATATTTATAATCTATATCTATATCTATATCTATATATCTATATCTATATCTATCTCACATCTTCTTTATCCATTCATCAATTGGTGGACACTTGGCAGCTTCTGTAATTTGGCTCTTATAAATAATTCTGCTATAATCATAGGAATACATGTATCCCTTTGAATTAGTATTCTTGTATTCTTTGGGTAAATACCCAGTAGTGTGACTGCAGGATCATAAGGTAGTTTTTTAAAAATTAATTAATTTATTTATTTTAGTGAGAGAGAGAAAAGAGAGAGAGCATGAGATGGGTGAGGGACAGAAGGAGAGAGTCTTCAAGCAGACTCCCTGCTGAGTGGGGAGCCCCAGGCAGGGCTCCATCCCAGGACTCATGAGAGCATGACCTGAACTAAAACCAAGAGTCAGACGCTCAACCGACTGAGCCATCCAGGTGCCCATGGATGACTTTTTAGCTCTATTTTTAAGTTTTTGAAGAAACTCCAAACTGTTTTCCACAGTGATTATACCTGTTTGCTTTCACACCAAGAATGTTCCTTTTTCTCTGCATTCTTGCCAATACGTCTTGTGTTGTTGATTTTAGCCATTAAAATACCTGTTCTAAATTTGTTCCATGTTCCTCAATTGACAAAGTACTCCTCAAAAAATTATGTTAATCTTATATTCTAACTTATGGAAATTCTTAAAAGGTTCATTAATTACTGGGCTCACCAGCCAGAGGAGCCACAGTTAGCTTTCTCAAACCTGAGCTGAAGGAAGTCTGATCCTGTGGTACACAGAAACAACCAAGTTTCCAATGTCTGATGGTCTTGATTCTTAGATATAACTTCCCTCTCTTGAAGAGCAGCCCTCTCCTTTTTATTTCTGATTGTGTCTTTGTATCTGATCTGTTAGCCGCTCCTCATGATCCTGATTTCCTTTTAAAAGGAAATTTTTGTTACTGAATTTGGGACACCCTGTATGATGCCTTCCTTCCATCCCTAACACATCTCTTCATCTCAGTTCTCAGTATTTTCAGTGTTTCTCTTCTTTTTGTCTGCTGGAGGAAGACAAGGCTAATTCCATTCCATCTTGTCCCTCAAGGTCTTCTCTCTTTCTCATCTTCCTCTCTGCTGTCTCCTCTCACACTGTCAGTACCAAGAAAACCTCCTTTCATGGTGCCCTCTTTTCTTCTGCCTTCCATTGCTGAACTTGAGAAAAGAGTACACTTACTGCACGTACACCTAAACTACTCGCTCCCTAATCTCTTGCAATTGGTTGCTCTCACTGCCCATTTGAAATTGCTTCTCCCTTGCCTTGATGGGCATTTACTGTATTCTTTGTTTTTAAAGTGATATCTATTCATTGTAGAAACGTGAAAAGATTAAAAAAGAAAGAAAGAAAGAAAGAAAAACAACAACCCCTTTAATCATTCTCCAGAGATGGATATAGTCACAGCTAATATTTGATAACATTTCATCTTATGTGTTAACATAATTTTTTTAAGTTTTTATCTGTAGTTATATATATATATATATATATATATATGCTTATGAATGTAGGGGTGATTATAGATCTATGTCATATATGCAATCATATATTCATATATGCCTGTACACTATGATATATAGAGATATATATATATACTGTTGTGAAATTGTCTCAATATTAATAGATATTATATTACGTCTTTTGCATATTTCTGTAGCATGGAACTTTCTCAGCTCATTTGTTATTTGGAAATGCTTTTTTATTTTATTTTTTATTTTTCTTATTATGTTATATTAGTCACCATATAGTACATCATGCAATTTTAAATGGTTGTTTAGTATTTTGTGTGTACTGTAGCCTCAGGACTCAATCTTTGGTCGTTAGGCATTTAGGATTTTTTCATTATAAACAAGTACAGGAATTGCTCTTCTCAGAGTTAGCAGTGACTTCTGGCATTGAGAATGGCAGCTCCATCTTCTGAGATGGAACTTCCTTCTCTGCCTTTGATCTTTCTTTCACTCTTAACTTTTCATTCCTCTCCTTCTCCCTAAATGTAGATGGTCCTCAAGGCCGTGTCGTTGGCTCTCTTATTTCAATAGGCTCTTCTCTGGAAAATTCACCTTTCTCAAATCTACATGTTTAGTCTTGAAATCTCCACAAGTTCTATCACCTCTTTCCTTACTAAAAAATTCTACCCTAATCCAATGTTTAAAATCAAATTGGACTTACCTAAGCTCATATAAGATTGAACTTCACTAACCAAAATTCAGGACTTTATGTGACCTCCAGATTTCTTTAATTGAATTGGTCAGTGCAAAGTTTCTCATGTAAACTCATTCTCATTCATCTTTTCTACCAGGTATGTGTGCCCTTTCTTTTTCCTCTTTTCCTTTCCACTGAAATTCATCCTTCATGGTTTCAATTGAACATTACTTCTATTCACTTCACCTTTAAGATGCCTGATGTCCTCATTAAAAGTAAATAAAGTAGTCTCAGAAATGAAAGTCAGTGATAAAACAGGGTCTGATATGTAATATATCACAGTATTAGAGCACTCGAACAACTTTTGATACTTGAAGTACATGCATCATAAAAGAGTTTTCTTTTTCAACATAGGAGGATGGAGACAGGGGAGGCTTTGTTCCTGTTTCTCCAAGGATTTCTGACCTGTAGGGTTGTTTACTATGTGCACCCCTCCTGAGATTGCTTTCCGATCCTTGAGATCAATATATAGTGTGTTAGGTGAGCCCGAACTGACATAGTCTGGCTTACCTGTGATGTGCCCATCTCACTGAATCATCATCATGCTCTTTAACAAGAAATTCCTAAAAACATCAGCCTACCATGGTCTGTGGGCAAAGTCAAGTCAGGAACTCCAGGTGTGTGTCATTCTGCTCTAGTAAAGGATGTACATGTTTTAGATCCCTCATTATAACAACAAAAATATTTCCGTGGAAATGTTAAATAAATAGCACCTACTATTTATGTGTGTTGTGTTACTTAAAAAAACAGTGTGATTTCTGTGTGAAAAAGAAAAAAAAATTGGGAGAGCTATTATAGGAAAGTACTTTCATGTGGAGACGACCATATGTTTGACTAAGGATTTTATCATATTAAGCACCCAGCTGTCTTCAGCCATTGAAGGTTTCTTGGACAGATATGTGGCTGAGTATTCTGAAAGCACTTTTCTGATTGCCAATATAAAGTTTGGCTTCAGGGACTATCTCTCATATATTTGCCAGAAAGAATGAAAATACTGATGCTTTCCCTCAGTTTCAGGGAGAAAAACATTTTAGAGCATTGGAATGTGGGACTGTGGAAGGTCGTATAATTACCTCCCATTAAGGCCTTTAAAAACAGAATGGCTATTTATATTCCTGGAGTTCTTAATGAATCTCTTCTCTACAGTGAAGGAATGATTCTGTGATGTCATTCTAGGTCATTCTGGGTCTCATTTTGAATAGTTCTGATGTCTTAAATAAATTTGGTTCAGAAAAACACTCCTGTTCAGGAAATCTGGTACTGGCTCTATCATAAAGTTGTTGCGTAAATCTTAATTCTTTCACTATTTCTGAAGAGGGTGTTTAAGGATAAAGGAAATAATAAATGCTGCAAACATTCTATTGCCTCTTTAGAAAAGAACTTGAAAGAGAAATTCAAAATTGTCTTGTCCAATTGCTTTCTAATCTCTGTACAGCTCAGCTGTTGTGATGGTTGAGGCAATTAGTAAAAGAGGTTTGTATTTTAAAGAAATAAGTAAGGAACAAAGTCGGGGAAGAAACATTGTTTCATAGAGGTGACCTTGGTCTTCAACTTTATGTATGAAGATGTGACACCACCATTCTGTGCTAACTCTGTGGGTTACAACAGGGTCTTTTTTCTCTTTCCAATGTTGAGGATTTTGTTCCTTTCATGCCCCACGGTCCCCTCTGCTATCCCTTTCTGTGTTGCTTTTCCGAGCCCCACCATCAGTTCTTTCCCTTGTGTGCTATTAAGGGAAGAGGCAGGTGCCAGAGTGAAAAGTGCATGGATTTGGTAGTATCAGACTGACCTGGGTTTGTGTCTTGCTTTGCCACTGAGCATAGGGATTGCCTTTGTCAAGTTATAATTCCTCCTGTGAAACCCCTGGAATAACTTTCACCTCTCAAAGTTGGTACAAAATGAGGTGATATCTGGAAAACACCTCAGAATAGTTGCTGACACAGAATGAATGGTCAGTAATTATTAGGCATTATTCTATTTTCATATGTTGTATCAGTATATTACTGCCAATTTAAACATAATTATTTTAAGCCTGATAAAAGGGATACAAATTGGCTATTGAAAAAGAAATACATGATAAATAAAAGCAAAAGATATTTGAAAGAGACAGGCAAAAAATAAAAAAAGATTATTAATGTAGTTTCAACTGAGATATATGCTGAGATATATGTTTTAAAACAAATAAATACAATAGCATTAAGTTCTCAAATATAATTTGATGCCTCTGGTAATCAGTAAATCTTCCTGAATTGGAGGCTGCGATGGAGAAAAATATTTGGGATATGCTCTTAAAAATGCAAGTATAGGTTGAACTTGTATGTTTATTTGTAAAAGCCAAGTATCATTTCTGCCTGTGGTGTTTTCCATGTCAGGGAAGCTGTATAGCATGCGATTAAGACCATGAGTCCTGGAGCTGAGTGTATGGCTTTGTATTCCAGTTTCCTCAGTTAGTAGCTGTATTACTGTGAGAAAGCTGCCTAACTGCTTTGTACTTCATGCCTTCATGTATAAATTTGATTATAATCATTTATGCAATATAGTTTGCGTGCATGCATGATAACTAAGTTAATACATGTAAAGGGATTATAGGAGTGCTTGGCAAAAGATAAGTATTCTATATTTATTAGGAGCTATTTTTATTGTTATTATTAGTAGTAGCTATGGGATGATAGTGCTACTTGAAAATGATTATGTTTGGTAATCTTCCCAGAAACATTTTATGGCTAACATTTATTAAACATTGAATATCTTCAAAGATTAGAAAAGGCCACTATTTGCCCCTAAAATAAGGAGATTAATATTATCAGTACTTTATTCATTGACAAAGATATTATAGAGCTCTGTAGTTGGGAGAGCTCCTCCACATGACAGAGTAAGAAGATAGAGTAAGTATTGGGTTGTGCCTAAATTTAGGAAAAAAAAATTTTTTTTTCAAGGAGGTATAAATGTTTTGTGAAAACACAGATCACATCTTTATTTTGTTGTAAGATGTAACTCTGACTCCCTGGGACACACACACACACTCAGTTCAATCCTTTCTGCAAATCTGCAAGTCAGATATTAATATTTCTATTTTACAAATGGGAAAACTGGATATTAGAAAGATTTTGTGACTTGCCTAAGACAAAAACTGAGTTGGAGGGGTGGATTTCTTGATTCTTCATTGTGGTACTTTGTCTCTCTAAGTTTATATTCATTTCCTGAGAGGATTGCTGTTATTCCACCCTGTGGCTCTTTTCTATATTTTGTTATGGTCAGGAAATGTATCGTATTTGAAAAGAAAGTACATTCTTGTCAATCGATCTCTGTAAGAAACAAGGGTGTGTTCAGATGGAGAGCCACTGAAGGTCTGAGGCTTGACAAACAAAGCTTTGGAAGCAGAAAGCGAAGTAAACTCACTCTAAAGGAATTTAGGGCTCTGGGCATTCAAAAAGGTAGAAGGCCAGAGATGAGAAGCACATGAGAAACTGATCAGTAGACAAACTGGTAAAATGTGACCATAGTCACAGAGAGGTGGGATTGTAGCTGCGTTAATGAAGCAGGTTCTTGTCAATTTTAGGTGAATCATGCTGACATCCAGCAGCATGTACCAAAGAGTAAATCATGCTCTCTGGAGGCCTATCACAGAAGGGATGCAACTAATGAGATTCCATGCATCACTCTGATGAGGTATGAACCAATGCTCATCAGGAACAACTGACCTAGAAACTGATGCCAGTATTTCAAGGGGTATCTTACAGTCAAGCCTCTACCAGTATTTTCTGCTCTAGATGAAATATGTGATTTTTCTAAGCCAGCTTAGTGACAGAGCAGCCCTGACTTTTTTCCTGCCATTGCTAACAGCATTTTTTGGACATGGTGTGCTTGGGTAAGTCCTAAAATAGAACAAAGCAAAGGTAGGCTAAATCTTCCTGGTCTTGGGTGTAGGGGAGGAAATAGGAACTCTGGAGTCAGGGAGACCTAGATTCAAATTCCAGCTCTTCCATTTGGTTGCTGTAGAACTGCGTAAGTTACTTACTCTCGTGGTAAATTTTCTTCATCTCTAAAATGGCCCTGAGAGTACTTACTTCAAAATGACTAAGATGACATAGGCAATAGCCTGACATACAACATGTATTTAATAAATTTTTATTCTACCAGGCCCCTTCTAGTAAGGGACAAGAATCAATAGATAATGTGCTGTCTATATTTTCCTGATTATAACTTCCTCGTAATTCTTGCTCCCTTCTTAAAGTTTTAGATTTATTCATTCCTTCAGCCATCAGATGTTGAACATATACAGTCAGCAAGTGAGCCAGCTACTGGGATTATAGATAGAGAGTACAGCCTCTGCTTCTGTGTTGTCCACTGATCACTGAAGAACTAATGAATGACTTCAGTACAGCATGATGAGTATAGGATTCTAAGGGAGCCCCTGGGCATGTGACGGTGATGGGTCATCTGTGGAGTCTTCTGCAGTATGACCATGAGTTAGCCGGGTAAAGGAGGGTGAGGATAGGGTACGTTCCCTAAAAAGGGGATCGAATACAAAAATATGAAGGTCTGGGGGCACCTAGGTGGCTCAGTGAGTTAAGCCTCTGCCTTCAGCTCAGGTCATGATCCCGGGGTCCTGGGATCGAGCCCCACATCGGGCTCTCTGCTCAGCAGGGAGCCTGCTTCCCCCTCTCTCTCTGCCTGCCTCTCTGCCTACTTGTGATCTCTCTCTCTCTGTCAAATAAATAAAAAAATCTTTAAAAAAAAATAAGATCTTATGTAGACAACCATGGATGGGTGTCTTTCTTGTATTTTAAAGGTCACTAATAAGGTTTAAATGGCTTCCAGTAAATTAGTTAATTTAACTCTAGTCAAGGACAAGTATTTCCATCTAATATCTTTTTTGTCACTCATTGCTCCCTAGTCTTGGCTCCTTCTACTTCTGATTATCAGAAGATTTCTGTGCTGCTTGGCTGTGTAAACGAACCAAGCTCTAGGGCTAGGCCTTAATTGCAGGCACAGTCTTAGATGTTTCTCTAACCAATTTAACAATTTAGCTATTGTGGTCAGTGTTGCACTGACACAGATTTTTAACTAACATCTGTGCTAGTTAAAAAAAAAATCATGAATAAAGTTTATTGGATATTAACATTTCAAAGGAGTTGCTTCTATACTTTGCATACGGCCTTGAGAGTGTTATAGATTGAATAACCAAAAAGGATTATGACTGTCTTAAACACATGTTATCCTAAGCTTCTGTTGAGTTCTAGCACAAAAGAACTAGCTTAAAATGTTGTTTGGGTTTTGTTCAAAATATTCCATCAGAACAAAGGACAGAGTTCTGGCTCTGTACTTAAGTTGGAGTGTGTGTGCTAAGATATGTAGCAATAAGCTGAAGTCATTTTCAGAGTGATCCACCTGAGCTCCGAATCAGTCTTCACCTAGACACTTGTGATTCCTATTTTAGCTAAGAAAAAAGAAAACATGTTGGAAAAGACCGTTGGGACAAAAGGATCTTTTTGTTTGTGTATTACTGAATATAATAGTCATCTTCAAAATATTGCTTTGGCTTTCTTTTGCCTAAGTACAGGGAAATGCATGATATATAGAGGAAATTATGAATATATCATTTACATTACTAAAAAATAATTGATGGCTGGTGACTCAAGATTACAAGGGGTTGCTTATTTATCTATATAGAGCTTGGCTATGTCTATATAGTTTTCAGTGCTTCTGACATATTGGTTAGTTACTTAACTGGGTATAAGAGTATCGATTTCAATAAATCTAACACTTCATGATATGGGACTTAGAGGCCAGAAGCATACTTATATAGTTTTATACTCTGTTGTTTCAAGCCTCATTATTTATCCAAAACTGGAAAAAGCCAACCACAGTGATTATGGGGGAAAAAAGGCTTTGAACCAAAAATGTTTACTTATTACTAAGGATTAATAATAAGTAATTAATGAAATAAATAAGTAAGTAATTACTTACTTATAAGTAAAAATAAGTAAATATAAGTAAATATATTTAAATATATAAAATAAATATATAAAAAAATAAGTAAATATAAGTAAAAATAAGTAAGTACTTATTTACTTAATTAATTACTTAAGTAACTAAGTACTTAAGTAATTACTTAAATAAGTAATTAATTAAGGATTAAGGATCAATGCAGAAAAGCTAACCCTGGTGTAAATGTATGTTCTTGGGCAAATAGTGGATGTTTATATTTTGTTTATTTCAAGAGCATCATTTAACTTTTAGTCTCTGAAAGAGTGCTACAGGTTGAATATGGTATACATCTGCAGTGTCCTGATAGATTAGATTTGTCTTAACAACAGAGAGCAGTAAATTTATAGATGTACTTTATTTTTCCTAATCTGGTGTTGAGACTTAAGGAAACGAAGGGAACAATTAGGATGGGTCAATTTTTTGGAAAAAAAAAAACAAAAACCAAAAAAAAAAAAACTCCATTCGCTACATTTAACCACATTGGTGATGGCAGAATTAGGGAACAAAATTAAAACTAAAAATTTCCTAAAGTTATTATATTGTCAGAATTTTTGACTCTTGAGAGAGTAAATGTCTTAGATTCCGTTTAATATAAGGTTATCAGACTGTTAATATGGAAACTGCATAGATGTTTAAGACAAGATATTAAAAGACATTTAGAAGTACATTTAAGAAATGGCAGACTAAAGAGAAAGTGCTAGTTTGTTCCTAGGAACAGTAGATATTAGATGAATTATTTGCTAAGATATTTGCAGGGAAAAGCAGGGGACAGATGCCAGCAACAGACTTGAAGTTCCCCAGAGAGGAAAAGAGGAACTATGATAGCACAAAACCATATGATCAAGGTATTAGAATGTGAAGTCTGACAAAAGCTCCAGGCCATATGGAGCCCATCCCATAACTGTGAAATGGAAAAAGGAAGAGATAAACGTATCTCTCCATCCTTGGTTTCCAAAGAAACAAGATCTCACACTGAAAGTGCTCAAATATATTTAATTTAGAACAAGAAAATCAAAGATAATTTAGCTATGAAAACAAGATAATTTGTATTGCTAATAAAACCATGCTCTTTCCAGACAATAAATTAATTAAGGTTTATTTGAAACTTATAAAACAAATTGGTAAAGTGGACTCTCAGCCCAGTTTATTATGTCATCAGTGTGATTATAGTACCAATCAGTTGCCTAAAGAATTAGTGCAGAACAGATATAGCTTATATTAGGTTACAAAAAAAAAATCATTAGCATCAGAAAATACAAGCATCTGTATTTTATGTGGCTCTAATGAGAAACGAAGAATAAGTGGGAGAGTAAGTGGAAGTATGACGGAACTGGAGGAAATTTATTCCTATTTCAAACACTCTCTATAGAAGGTGCTTTCCTAAGTTTCTCAGATTGCTGGTACTGTTGTCCAGTAACCCTAGGAAACACAGGGCTAACCAGGTTATGGATGCACAAGAAAGTGAGGCTGGCAGTTATACCAAAGGCTCAGTAAAACCCACCACTGGCTGCTTGATCTAATTTGCCAATACTGAATTTACATCCCTTCCCCTGAGTAGAGAAACATTTCCTTTTTCCTGTATTCTGCTTAGGACCTTCAATTTTGCCTTTTGTTTCTCTGAGAAACCCTCCCATATTCCAGAATATCTCTGGGAGGGGTGCCTGGGTAGCTCAATTGGTTAAGCCTCCGCGTTCTGCTCAGGTCTTGATTCCAGGGTCCTGGGCTCAGGCCCCACACTGGGTCCCTGCTTCTTGGGGAGGCTGCTTCTCCCTATCCCGCTGGCTCTCCCTGCTTGTGCTGTCTCTCTCTCTCTCTCTCTCTCTCTCTCTCTCCCCCTCTGTCAGTAAATAATTAAATCTTAAAAAAGAAAGAAAAAACCTCAGAATATCTCTGGGAGTCTTTGGGAGTTTCTCATAAGCAGTCTCTGTTTTTCATTGTGGGTTTTTCTCCAGTTGCTAGAGGACTGCCCCCAGCTATTGCTTACTGAAGCCGGCCCTGGAGCGGCTTGCACTAGTGGGCAGCTCTGCTCACGTTCAGGGGCAGGGATGGCTCTCATTGCCATCTCATTGTTCTCATCCCACAGCTCTGGCTGAATCAGACTCTCACAGGGGCCTCCTGCTGGGTAGTGGGTCACATTGCAGTGGTTGCTGCCTTTACCGTTTGCAACTGAGTAGTGTCCCTGCTGCTTCCAAGTTTGTGGTCTGCACGTGAACTACTTGTATTAAATAATTTTCTTGTTTTGTTGTTGTCATTTTCTTTCTTTAGAGCAGCCCCACAGCAGAGTTGCTGGGACTCTAGTATTACATCTATTTCTTTCTTACAGTCCTCTCCTCTAATTTAGTTCACCTTTCTAGATTTATCTTTGCTTGACTCAACTCACTGTGATATCACAGTGTCCCCTAACACGCCTGGGTGGCTCAGTGGATTGGGCCGCTGCCTTCGGCTCGGGTCATGATCTCAGGGTCCTGGGATCGGGCCCCGCGTCGGGCTCTCTGCTCCGCGGGGAGCCTGCTTCCTCCTCTCTCTCTGCCTGCCTCTCTGCCTACTTGTGATCTCTCTCTCTGTCAAATAAAAAAAAAAAAAGAAAGAAAGAAATATTTACATTTCAGTGTATTTCACTATAATTTTTACCTTTACAGACTAGACAAATACATTTTCAAAATACCAAAGAACTAGGAATCTTTATGAAATAGAAGCTGCATTTTATTTATCAGTGTATGTCATATATTGGCCAACATTCCATCTTAAATTGTGTTGGCCAGAATTTTATCTTAATCGGTTTAATGTGTTTGAGAAACAGTTATCAGGTAAGGTAAGAGACACTTCAGTCACGGAAGAATTGTTATTAGTTAAAGTCTTATTTTCAGTTTTCTCTTTTAATTTTTGTCATAAATTAATTCTCATTTTTTTTTGCAGTGAGTCGAAAGTCCTTCGGTTAAAATAAATATGTATTCTATCAGATGCGTCAGAATTGGGTAAAGGATTGTTTCTTTGTGGACATAATCATGCTGTACTTGTTACAGTCTCTTAAGATTTAAGCTAATTCAGCTATTTGGAAATCTATTATTTTTTTCAGATATGAGATTTTTAGTCACTCATGGTATGGTTAAAATCATTAGCATGAGAAATCTTTCATTCAGTGTTATTTGTGGGTTTATCTGTGTTGTTTGTATAAAAGAAGTTACATTCAGTTCAGATATTTCATGCATTAGGTCCTATTATGGGTACTGGGGATTTGGAGATGTGTTAAACACAATAAAGGTATGCAGGTGGTGAAGGGGAGGGGAAAGGGAGAGTTTGTTTCAGATGGAGGGAATGGCATGTGCAGAGAGCATCATGAGTGGAAAATACATGGGCCGTGTGACGTCAGGTGAATGGTCAGCCCAGCTAAAGTTACAGAAATAGGGAGTTTGTTCCTCCAAATAATATAATCTAAGACTGGCGATTACATTGCACAAACCAAGTCTCATGTCTTATAGATGATTTTTTCAAATGATTCAAGAGCAAATTGTAGGTAGTCTACACAGATGCTTAAGTAAAACTCGTTTGATGACAGGGAAGCATTTTAAGACCAAACAAAAACAAAAATATGTTCTGATATTAGGAAGATAGTGTAGGTAGATTTCAAAAAGTGAAGTACTTTATCAAGAGACTTATAGTGACTGAGGAAATTGTAGAATTATCATGCAATAATCAAAGCAGGGAACTCACATAATACGAGATCATTGTAAGAGTTATTGATATGAATGTAACACCTGGAGCTGCCACTGGTAATGATGTAGCTGCAGTTGAAAATACCTGCTATCAGCATCTTTTATGAGCAAAGAAGTGCTAAAACTCCCACATAATCCATGAGGCAAATTTCTATTAATGGAACATTAGTGCTGAGAAAGGATCATGGTGATCTGAAGCTATCAGAAACCTTACGAATATTTCAGCTGGGACTGCTTTTAGAGAGTATCTATCTAGTTCCATCCCTTATTTTATAGATAAATAAACGAGGGTTCAGAGAGGTAAAGCAGGTTGCTCAAAGTCACACAGCTGGTTAGTAACAGAGATGGCTCTTATGTTTAGTGCTTGTCTTACAGTTTTTCCTCTCCCTATCCACTCCTTTATATTAGCGAACAAAACAAAACAAAACAAAACAAAACAAAACCCTCTTTCTGTACTCTCAAAACTTCAGAGTTATCCACACATTGCAAAGTACCTGGAGTTAGCACAGGCTGCACAGGCTAAGTGTTGAGTCCTATAAGACCTACCCCCGTGTCACATGCCATTCACAAGCCCCAGGTTGTCACTGGTACTTCTAATCAACAAGCTGTAAATCAAGAGTTTCCATAAGCCCCTCTTCAGCCTTGTTAATTTGCTAAAATGGTTCACAGAACTTAAGAAAAGTGCTATCATTACTATTTTTGGTTTACTAAAAGGGATACAACTCAGGAACAGCCAAGTGGAAGAGAAGTATAGGATAAGGTATAGGGAAAGGGGGTGTGCAGAGTTTCCATGCTCTCTCCTGAAATCGTCCAAATGTTCATCAACCCGGTAGCTTTCTGAATCCCTTCGTTTGGGGTTTTTGTGGAGGTTCCATTACATAGACACGATTGATTAACTCACTGGTCATTGGTGGTGGCCAGGCTTTTCCTGTCTTGGGGAGTCTGGGAGGTGCTAAAAGTTCCAATATCCTAATCATTCGGTTGGTTTCTCTGGCAACCAGCCTTCATCCTCCAAAAGTCAACTCTATAATATAGACTAAGATACTGTTGAAAAGGACTCGCTATGAATAAAAAAGACTCCTATCACCTCTATCATTCAGGAAATCCCAAGATTATGAGCAGCTCTGTGCCAGGAACCAGGGATGAAGAAAAAGTATATATTTCGTATTGTATCACATAAATAGAAGGTAGTTAGATAAATAGGTATTTGTGGGAGAATTAAGTGGCCTTTCCAAGTCACTTAGTTTCAGAGTAATAATTAATAATAATAACAATGTGATCCTTTACTTTAAGGTTTGCAATCTTTCTATCATATCACCTTTTGTGAATAAATACATATTTTTTGATCGAGGTGATAATATGATCCAGAAACACCAAATTTCAACTAGAACTGATTTGTATTTCTTTCTGTGAAAATTAAGTGACTGAGATATTTTGAGATATCACGACTAGTGATGTGAATTACTTTAGCTTCCCAGAGATCAAAGGAACCTAATATTTGTTATAATGTGTATGTATGACATATGTTTTAATATGACATTTAATAATAAAACTACTCAGGTGGAGAAAGCTCATCATGTCGGGTAGTGCTGTTGTCCTCACCACCACTGGATCAGCGGACCATGAGTATCCATGACTAGACAGTAAGATCACAGGATTCTGAGAGGAATGTGGCTTGTGAAGGGCAATTACATCAGATGAGGCATTTCAAATTTCATTATTAATGGCCATATCTAAGGATTTTAATGTCATAGTATAAAATGTATGGAAACATGCAATCTTAATTATCTTACTAGGTCAAGCAGTTTGTGAATGTTACTTCAGAGGGTTGCAGTCCTTGAGAAACATCAGTACTGTGTCAGGCTGGGTCCTAGATGGTTTGGAGACATTCCCTGCTTGGTCCACCCCACCCACTGCTGCTCAATCTCCTACTACTGGCAGGCTGGAGTATGTGCTTCATTCAGTGAAGCACCAGTATGTGCTTCATTCAGTGCAGTGAGACTGGTAGAAGCTGTGTGGCTTTTCTAGAAACCTGGAAGCTGATATCCCAACCAGGAAGAATCCTGGAGATAGTTAACAGGAGCCAGAGGGGAGAAGCAGAAGGAGGAGAGTGGGAGGGATGAATGAATAGGCCAGCAGAAGAGTCATTTGGATGAGTCCTGGGGTAAAGGTGGTGATAACCTTCAGCCATAGACTCGGGTGAGCCTCCTTCATTGAAAGGGCAGCAAGGGGAAGAGCAGGTAATGAGGATGGAGTGTGGTTGCTCAGGATCCGGGGGAGAGGCAGAGATTAGAGCCTAAGGCCTAAACCAAACACAGGGACATTAAAATCCCCTTAGATACTCGGGGTAGGCATGTGAGAATACGCAGCTCCCAGCCAGGATGGCTGGTGCAACAGGAACAAAATCGAAGTGGAGATGCACAGGTAGAAAGAAAATTTAGACTTCTCTAAGAGGTGCAGGTCTTTAGAGTAGCAATTCTCTAACCTGACTTTGCATCAGAAACTTCTTGGGATTAGGTTCCTAGGTTGGTGGTTAGGAAATACATTCTGACTTTATCGGTTTTAGTTGAGATCAGGAATCTGCGTGTGTATTTATTTATTTATTTATAAGATTTTATTTATTTATTTTGGAGAGAGAGAGTGTGAGTGTGGGGAGGGGCAGAGAGAAAGGGAGAGAGAGAATCCCAAGCAGATTCTGTATCCAGCGCAGAGCCCGACTGGGGGCTCAATCCCAGACCCTGAGATCTAGACCTGAGTCAAAGTCAAGAGTCAGACATTTAACTGACTGAGCCACCCAGGCACCCCAGAATCTGTGTTTTGAGAAAGAATCCTGTAAGACTGATATACAACTGGATTTGAGGTTACATTCCTCTGGAAATTATTTACAATACTGACAAGGTGATTCTATGTTTAAGTTTCAGTGTTTAATGAAGACTTTGGAATACTTATGAGAGATTACTTTCACTTTAGCAAATGTCGTCTGTCTACATGAGATCATAAAAATAAGAGGCAAGTCTTTTCTTTCCTACTCTTTTACTCTTACAGCATTGGAAAAAATTTTTCATTTGAAATAAACATCTGTGGGATCAACATACAGATACAAAATTGAATCATAATCTCATGCCCTGGTGCTTAATGGAAACGAGTACCCACGAACTAGACTCTGGGCAGGAGTAAATAGAAGTATTGACCAGTAGTCAGAAGAAATCATTGTAGCATTTATAAAGGATGAGTGATGCCTCTTCAGAAATGTAGCACAAAATATGCCATTTGAAGGAATGCACACAGTATTAACCTTTTTATAGTTCAAATCATTAGAATGTGTTGTTGAATATTTTCAGACATCAGAAAAGATGGATTTACCATGAGGCAGCTTGTTAGAGCAAAAGAGCTCTTGATTTCAATTCAAGGAATCTGGGCCCTACTCCTCGTTCATCTACCAACCCAGTCTCCCTGTAGAAAGGAGCGGGGCTACATGTGCAAAGCTTTCGAAGATCTAATATTCTATGATATTTGTCATTGTATTTAAAGATTCTCAGACAGAAATGGGTCAGATGACTGCAGTATTATAGCGATTGGCAGAAAAAAAAGTCCACCAATACAGCTTATATTCTTCCAGTAAGAGGCTACAACTAACAAGATCTTTTCTGGATTTGCCTTTTATATTCCCTAAATCCTTAAAGCTCTTTTAACTAGGAAAAAAATGACAACCTGTGTTTTCCTGGCTCCTTGATCTCTTTTCTTCCTATAAACCATCCTAGCTTGTCATTCATTCATTTACTTATTCATTTAACAAATGTTTATTGACATGTATTGTGTGCAGGGCACTTAGTTTGAAAAATCTACTCCAAAGGAATTTAAAGATTAGTGGAGATAATGAGAAGTATAGTGTTCCAGAAAAGAAGAAACACTATGGTAGCAAAAGATTATCCTAGGAATTCAGCTAAGAGAGCTTATTTCTGATGTGATTCATATTAATAGAGATGGCATGTGAGTGATATCCTAAAGTTCAGGTAAGGGTTTGGAAGTAGGAATTTGGTGGGGAGCAGCCTTTCAAGCAAAGCGAGATGAAAGAACTGGATCATCTATAAAGAACAGTGAATAGTTTAGCTTGGTTACCAGACGTGTGAAGGAGATCCCTGGGAAATGAGCTGAAAACATGGGCTGGATTAGTAATGCTGAAGTGGCTCTAGTGAGGCCCACAGGTTTGGCTTTTCAGGAAGCAATTTCCTACAGATCAGGCCATGTCTGGGCTTGTTAATTTCTTATTTCTGCCTTCAGGACACCTTTGCCATTAGCTGTGATCACCACGATAGTGTGTCTGTGTTTCCTCACATCCGGACTTACTTTCAAGAAGACATTTGACTGGTATCCTGGCTTTGAAACTTGGCCTTTGATATGTAGGGCTGGGATGCCAAAGGTTAGGTTCAGTCTTTCTACTTTTTTGACTGTTTTCTCTCAGGCTATACTCTGATTTTATTAATTCTTAATCTCTTCCCTTCAGTATGTCTCAAGATGGTTTGTATGTTGGAAAAAGAGACTGTTGCTCATGATGCAAAGGAAAATCTAGGCTTCCTAGAAAGAAGCGCTAGAGATCCTAGGTGTTCAGAGCTTCGTTTTTGTCTTAACTATAACAGCCTAGCACACTTAAAGATCTGTGACTGTGCGAAAAGATTGCATGTGTTTGAAGGAATTTCACATTAAAGAACAAACTAGAGCCAATCATTAATTATAGTTTAAAAACTACTTTTGTTACCGTGAGAAGAAAATTCCAAATCACTTCTTTCAATATCCAGTGTCTTCTATGCTGTTTATTATATTCCTCTGGAACCATTTTGCCTACCTCTTTGTAATCTGTTAATTTTGCCCCCTCAATGACATTTGAATCTTCATGGGAAGTATTTACTATGTTATTTAAATATCTTCCAACGAAACTAATAAGTGGGTTTGATTTGGAGTGTGGGTAATCTAGAATGTGAGTTTTAAAAGACTCAAATTCACTACGTTGCGTTGTCTAACAGCATTAAGGGTACTTGGAGCTTGTTCTGGGCAGGACTGAGGGGGGGGACTTTGTCTTCTGGTTCCTTGCCTTTTCTCTTGTCCCTTTCTTCTCTGGCCAGTAGCCCTGGGTTTTCTCTCAGGAGTAGTTTTTGCCTGTTTCCTTCAAATCCCGTGCTTTGGTAATGCTCCATTAAACTCATTCACAAAAAGGTTTAATAAACTGAAAACTCTCGGTGGGCTTCTTTTTTTTTTTTTTTTTCCCCCGGTGGGCTTCTTTTATCATGCATATTTGCTTTTAACAGCTCATATTATCGTAAGTCAAAGAAGTTATTTTTTTAATTGGGTATGTTAGAGGTAGTGAGGCATTCCTGGCTTCTTAAAGTAAATAATGTACCCTTTACCCTCTCCCATCTCAATCAAGAAGAGCCATTGTTTAATTATTTGTTTAGATGCTTCTAAAGCTCCTCGTTAGGTATTATGTTAAGTTTAGTGAATATGCCTGATATCTTATGCCTACAAGCTCCTGCTTCTAGTTTGCATTTAGAATATGTTTCATTTCTCAACTGTTTGGTGTTTTCTACTTACATCTAATGAAAATTCCGTGCTGCTGTCAAAATTCAGAAAGCACAGTTATCATTCACCGTGGTAGGTCAGGAAAATTTAAATTGGATTTGTACTCTTCAGAATCATAGTCTGTTTAGGCATAAGCAAATTACATGCAAATAATGTAGAAAATATCAGGTGTACTTGTTACACTTGGATATGACCTTTGAGAAAATAATATTTGAAAAGTGCCTGGCTGTATCGTACGATCATTGGAGAGATCTGGCAGAATAGATGGTCATCTGCACATAGAAAAACTATAAAATTTTTTATGCAGTTGATCATATGAGAATTAGATTCCTGCTCTGATAAGTAAGTAAGAAAGAGGAAAATCAAAGAAGGTGAGCCCCATGAATGTGCTAATGGCAAAGGGACAAGTGGTATTACCTGCCTTTAGCGTTTAAACTCATTTCTCTCATTCACCTGCCTTTAGTGTTAATCTTGCTAAGTCGAAGAAGAGAAGAGAATTATGGGAACAGCTTTGTGTTCGCGATACCACATGCAACTTAATTTTATGATAAACTTGAGCTTATTTATTTCATTCATGTAATTATTGTTCTTACGGCCGATAATGCTGCACTTTATCCTGGCTTACACATTATGCTAAACACATTATGCTGATTTTGCTGCCTATAAGAAGTTGTTTGAAAGAAAAAAAAGCATGGGGCGCCTGGGTGGCTCAGTGGGTTAAAGCCTTTGCCTTTGGCTCAGGTCATGATCCCAGGGTCCTGGGATCTAGCCCCACATCGGGCTCTCTGCTCAGCAGGGAGCCTGCTTCCTCCTCTTTCTGCCTTTCTCTCTGACTACTTGTGATCTCTGTCTGTCAAATAAATAAATAAAAAATCTTTAAAGAAAGAAAGAAAGGCAAGAAGTTGCACTGTTTGGCAAGGTATTCCATGAAGACAAAGTAAATCACTATCAAAATGATAAGGTTTGGGAAGTGCTAAGATCTCTCCATCTCAAAAAAGAGCCCCCCTCTTTGACTTAAAGTTATACTGTGTGCTAAAATATCCCTCACACTAGTGCTCCTTCAGGTAGATTTCATAGTATGTGAGTTATCCATCAGGGCTCAGGAGCTGAGGACACCAGACAGGCAAACTATGAGCAGGTAGGGCTTGGATGGTAGTGTGTTGGGATCATAAGGTTAGGTCTGGATTTTAGAGGATTGAGCACTGCCAGAGTGGGCCAATAGAGGTGCCAATAGAGGCATTTATGCAGCCAGGGGAAAAACAAGGAGAAAAGGACTCCAAGGAAGAGGATTGTTAGAATAGGGAGATGGGGAATCCAAATTTCATCAAATCTTTTCATATTGAGGGATATTAATTTTATATCTAGTGTTATTCATATATCCTGTTTGATTTTAACTTGTCAAAATTTGCCATGAAGACTTTTGGTTGGGAAAAATGATGTTTCAATATATGGTTCTTCTTTCTGTCAAATTTATGTCTCTGGGCATTTCTTTCCCTCAAAATGCATGGATGCAGAATCAGAGAGAAATGAGTTTAAATACTGGCATTGCTACTTGGGAATAAAGTGATCTTGGGCAGTCTTGGGCAAGTGAAATAACTGCACTGACCATTCATTTCTCCTTTGTGAAAAAGAGATAATAACCTTGATGAAATTTTTGAGGAGAAACATGGTGATATCTGTATCTCATCTGGCCAAGTGCTGGCACTTGTATCACTAACTAGTTCATTATTATGGATATAGGTACCTCTCTGCTGACATATTCTGACAGTTCTTTCTGGAAGTAAGCCAATTGTTCAGATTTAACACACATAAATGCAATTTCATTTCTCTACAACTGTGAAATCAGAATCATTGGGTTTTGTCACCTTTTCCCTCCAAAAGGTATAAATATGTGCATAGTTAACTTGATGTCAAATAAGTGGGTTTAGAGAATCTTAGTCTAACTTTTTTTATGTTAAGAAATTTAAAGATTCTGTGTTTGAAAACTTATATGGCTCTTTGTACTCATTATGAAATGTATGAAATGCACACTAGTCTTGTTTCTTCCTGGCATCTTGGACAGGGACCCTTGCTTACTTTGGCAGAGCTCTATGTGTGAAAGGGTATCTTTGAAATATAGAGCATGCTGAGCTGATAGATGCTCTGGGAACTGACATTTTCAAAATGGATAAAACTCATTATTCAGAAACTTAAAAAATAGAAATATAAACTTTTAAATTATATTAACATAATTAATAACCCCAGTAATCCTAATGATTCATTATATGTCATAAATTCCTTTGCATATCTTAGGGATAACTCAGTTTTTTCCTAAGTGTGGTCCCTCCTATTATGTATCTCAGTAAATGTGATTCTCTCTCTTTTTTTTTTTTTGCAGTTACCACAATATCCTAAGTTGATGTATTCACTCTTATTTTGCACGTCCTCCCCTCCTTAATCCAAGCCCAACTGTACATTTTTCAAATCCGAAGTTTCCCAACAGAACTGGGAAGCATAGTTAAAGGTCATAAATCATTGGTCTAGGCACAGCAGGCAAAAGGTATGATAGAAAGTATGTGCTATTTGACCTTAGTGTATTGCGTTCAAATTGGGTAAATGGATTTTTTTTTAAATTTTTTTTGAGAGAGAGGGAGAGCTGGGGGAGGGACAGAGGAAGAGAATCTTCAAGCAGACTCCCTGCTGAGCATGGAGCCTGACCTGGGGTCAATCCCGTAACCCATGAGATCATGACCTGAGCCAAAACCAAGAGTCAGATGCCCAACCGACTGAGCCAGCGGCACCCAGGCCCCCGCTGGATTTATCTTCTTTTAACTTTAAGATTTTGGCACTTATCAAGAGGCGGGTCATTCTTATAATGGAAGGAACCCATGCTAGAGAAGGGGAAATATGGGTCCTGTTCTTATCCAACTTATCACCTGACAGTCTTATGGAGAAACTAACTTGAAATTGCATATACATTTTCCTTGTTAGGACACAGCTAACAACCAAGATTTCAGTTTATTAGAATGTAATCAATAAATATTGCAAAACAGGATTATTGCTTCAGGCACATCCTTCTAAAGAAGCTGTCTGCTGTATTGCCACATTTTAAAACTCACATCAGTTAATAGTCAGGGTACCTTTTTTTCCCCTCCATTGCCTTTCTTTTTACTTCTTCTAGTGCTTTCCCCAATTAGCACATTACCTAATTCATACTGGTTACTTTTTCAAAAAGTATTTGTTGAATAAGTGTATGTTTATATATCATTGTCATTCTAACGAGCTTATTGAATCCTTCATTATCTAATCTAAGAAGGGAGGACGTAGCTTGACTAACTTGATATAGGAGGATAACCCAGAGCTTTCAGAATCAGGGGCATCCAGATTTTCATCTCTTCTATCCTGCACTAGCTAGAAAAATAAAGTAGCTTCTCTGAGCCTTAATGTTTTCTTTTTTTTTTTCCAAGTAAAATCCATGTGCTTTCTATCACATAGGATTTCTGTGTAGATGAAAAGAGAGAGAGAAAAAAAATTCTCCCCATCAGCTTCCTAGAGGAAAATACAGGGTACACTCTAATTGGAAAATGAGGGAAGAGACTATTTTACAAGGTTAAAGGCTATCTATAAGGTCTAGTGAAGCATCCTGGGGCTAGCAACAAGGGGGATGCATTGCTATACCTAGGTCTGAAGGAACGAGGAGAGTGAAGAGTTTGCAGAACCCAGAAACCGTGTTGTGCTGTAGAGGAGAGGGAACTGTGGCCTGTGATAGAGAGATGTAGCTAGACCATAGCCAGGCAGGGAGTGAGATCAGGGAATAAATATCCTGACCTCTCTTTATTCCCATCCCAACCCTCCCATTTCCCGCTAGTTCCTCTGATTTGGCCAAGGCCATTGAGAAGGAACACACTGCTAATACATTTAGTTCATACTGGTCTGCTCTGGGGAGGAGAGCAGGGGGGAAAGAAAGATCTTTCTACTCCTCTCCCCATTCTCTCTCTTTTGATCTATGGATCCATCATGAACATAGTGCTTGCTACATAACACACAGGGTAACCATATAAGTTACTGCCTAAGTTGCAATATTTTTGAGAGCAAAAGGGACAATACTATTAATAATTGCACTGGGACAACTGGCATAAAACAGATTTGTGCCAGGCAAATCAGAGCTTATTGTCACCTTACTAACAGAGCATAATAAGCCTAGGTAAATGTGAATTCCCTTCCCTTCCTTTAATGCTTTTTCAGATTCTTTCCTCCTGTAATAGAGTAATGTGGGCATTTTGAGAAAGAAGATTGGATTATTTTAATAAAGCAATCTAGACTCATCTCCCTGTGGCAGGCTTTCCAAAGTTGGTAATTATTACTGAGTCCCTTGCTAACATCTGCCAGAAGAATGAGAAGGATTTAGGTTATTCTTTAAACCTAAAACCTGATTAACTTGTTTAGTAGTTTCTCCCAGCTTAGAAACCTTGTTTGAACACTAAAGACAGTAGAGGCAGCAAAGTCTATTACTCAATAAATGGAATATACGTACTATGCACAGGGGAATTTGGTGAGCTATTTATTCTTCTCTGGCACAGTATTGCTGTCTTACTTACATCTTAAAACCAATTACTGTACATGTTGGTTGCTTTGATTTGGAAGACACCTGTGATTAATATTTTTAGAAGGAGTAACTATTGGTGATTGAACAGGAGTGGTTTTCAATGTCATTATGCATAACATAGAACAAGAAAAGGGAGAATACTAATGAATGCAGGGAATTAAGGAGATCAACAAACATTTCAGCATATGCTGATAGGTACATATAAGTTCAGATAAAAATAATTTTAGTTAAGCCAAGAAGTGTCAATGATCAAATATAATGGAGTGGATTTGGAACAAAAGAAGCTCTAATTGTGAAAATTGTGTGTGGTTTACCTCCTATATGCTGGAATTTTTGATAACATAACTGGGAAATAAACAACCTTGCTAATTCCTTATCAATAATTCACCTTTTATACTTATTTTTTTACTGCCCTGTTTGTGACAGCTATGTCAACATCAGTGACCTGATCCTTCCCTTTGAGGTTTCCTGGGGTCATGTGCAACCTGGGCTTGAACCCATCTCTGGTGCTCTTGCTCCTGGCTTACTGACTTTCTTGAAAACATTACCTTTGCCCAGCTTGGGTGAGTCCCTGTCCTCATAAGCTCTTGCATTGCTTCTTTGCCATGTATCCATATTTGAATAAGGTCTCCTCAAGGAGTGACTTATTCCTTTTTCCAGAAACTTCTTTTTAGTTAACGATTGGGAGAGTCACTTGACTGTGACACTAATGGATTGGGGTGACATCTGGCTTGCTCAGCCCTAGTGTTTTTCCACCCCATTGGAAGATACAGTATATTCCTTAAGGAAAATGACTCCTAACTTTTCAGTGAGTTTTTTTTTTCTAATTGAACAAGCATGTTATTGGTAAGCAAATGTTCAGTCTTGTCATCCCACCTGTTCTGTGCCATCAATAAAGTCTTAATTCTCTAAAGTTAAGGTGTCCTGGCCTTGCATTATACAAAGTTGTTCAATTGGGGCCACATGCAACAACCTTCTAGAGGCAGGATTTTGTATCCCACAATTGATACCATGTTATCAGAAAGCTTCCTACACCAAGGTTGGTCACAGCTTCAGTGAAGGGCCAAACCTAGATTACAGGTCTCACTAGTTTTTTGTTTTTTGTTTTTTTTAATGAAATGTTTATGCAAGGGTCTGTAGTTTCTGTGAATTTGTTCTGGAACTTTTTCAAAGTCACCCCAACAAAAGAGAACCAAGGAATTTTCACAACTTGACCACACTTTTAAAAACAAATGTAATTTTAAGAAAAAGATACTTGCTGCCAAATACATGTTTTTAGCTTGGAAAGTAGAAATTTAAAAAAATTATCCACTACAATTATCACATAAAGGTAAAGCAAAAACTCATAAATAAATCGGTTGACTAATTTATTTCTTTGGTCACCAAATGCTTTCTGAGTCCTATTACACACCAGTGTTCTTCTAGACAGAAGGAGTACAATGGCGAGTAAGATGGGCACAGTCTCTAATCTAGAGGAGTTTACATTTTTAGTAGGGGAGACAGGCAGCAAGCAACTACAAAACAAGTAAACAAATAAACCAACAGAAAGTATCAGAGCTATGTCAAGATTACTATGCTCGAGTAACAGAGTGGCTGCTCTTTAGGTTAAGGATGGCGGTTACTTTCAAATCTAGGTTTGAATAACAAGGTGCACAGCAAAGCAAAGATCTGGGGATATAACATTCCAGTAAACAGGAATAGTGAGCACACAGGCCCTGAGGCCAGAACTAGCCTGGCACATTCCAGGCACTGGAAGAAGGGCAGCTGGAGCTCGAGTGGGCAAGAAGGAGAGTATGAGACGTTGTTAGGAAGGGGCTTGCGATACCCTGTTGGTGCATGTAAGTAAGTAAGAGGAGTTCAGATTTTGTGCTAAGTCGCTATGGGATATATTGGAGGGGTTACACAGGAGAGTGACATGATCTGATGAGCATATTTTTAAAACCGTCTGGCTGCTGAGTAGAGAATTAGTCACCACAAGGAAGCAAGAGTGGAAGCCCGGAGACCACTGAAAAGTTATGTGCCACAGTGAGAGATGGCAGTGGCTTGCACTAGGTGCTGGTGACAGGGATGGAGGGAAGTAAGCGAAATGGAGAAAAGTCTTGTTTTGCCTTTAGGTATTTGCCTTTAGAATATGGCCTACATGAACATAATGGTCAGTGACTAGCATCAGAAGATTGTTTCGTTCTGATTATTAGAACAAGACTTCCTAGGAAAGAACTCAAGAGGGATTTATATGTGCCTTTGCTATACAACCTCATCTTTCCTTAGTTTTCTTGGCCTCTCATCTAGAATACTGCCACTTGAAATTTCTGGTGTAATACTGTAGGAAAATCCCCAATAGTTGCCTCTCAGTCTGCTCCTTTTGAAGGAGTGCTTTGTGTTAGCCTGACTCCCTGCATCATTTGTGTACATGTGTAGTTTATAGATTTTCATGCTGTTTAGAAAAGAGTGATGATAACCTCTCAAGCCAAGTTGAAAGAAGGATGAGTATGGAAGAAAGAGATGCTGGGGGCACAAGTTGCTTTGGAGGATGAGATGACCCATGCTGAATGAATTAGATAGAAAAGAAGGGGATTTGAACAAACCACCCTTGGACAAAGTGGTGTGCAAGTGATGTGAGGGATAAGTCACTGAAGCTCCTTACCAGTAAGCTAAGGTTTCCAACAAGCCCAGGTCAGGCATCTTGATTAAATATTTAGAAGGAGCTCTGAGAAAGAGTGATATTAAAAAAAAAAAACAAAAAGGCAAGTGAGAGGCAAGGAGAGGAAAGTTCAGAGTTGAAATGAGCTTAGCAGAGTCAAAGCAAGAAGAGGGGAAGAGTTCCATTTCCCAGTCCGCTCGGAAATAAGCAAACAAACAACAACAAGCAAAAATCAAAGCTAACCGAACAAAACCTTAGTCTCTGAACAAAAGCCCAGTTAGTACTTTTGTAGAAACACATTGGCTTTAGAATCAGGCAGGCCTGAGTTTGAATCCACATTCCTTTTTATAGTGAATCTGCACACAGGGCACTGTCTCTGAGTCTCAGTTTCCTCATTTGTAAAATGGAAATGTAATGCTAAAATCAAAGTGACCTTGGACAAAAATTTAATGAGCTGATTGTTTGAATCCAAGTCCTGGCTTTTTTTTTTTTTTTTCAAGTCCTGGCTTTTTATCTAAGTGTCTTTGGCAAGAGAGTTAACCTTTTTAATGTAGGTTTCCTTATCTGAAAAATGGGACTAATAACTATGTCACAGATTGTTGTCTAACATATTATCACTACTTTACATATTATTGTTATTGGAGTTTTCTTTGTGAAAGATTTATTTATTTATTTATTTGACAGACATCACAAGTAGGCAGAGAGGCAGGCAGAGAGAGAGGAGGAAGCAGGCTCCCTGCTGAGCAGAGAGCCTGATGTGGGGCTTGATCCCAGGACCCTGGGATCATGACCTGAGCCAAAGACAAAGGCTTTAACCCACTGAGCCACCCAGGTGCCCCTGGAGTTTTATTTTTTAAAAGCTTGTCCCAAAGCGAGCCATGGATAAATATTATTTTCTTTCTGCTATTTTCTTCCCTTCAACTCTTGTATCTCATTATCACTCTTCCTCCATCACAGAAAATCTTTTTCTTCCTGTAGTATTCAAGTTTTAGTCTTCAAATTTGCATAAATGAGTATATGCCTGCTTTAAACTATTTTTCTCCCAAGATAAATGCATGACTTCTTCCTTTCTGTTTGGAATAATTTCTAATAGTTTCCCTTTTTGCTCTCGAAAGTGTCTCAATTTGGACAACAAAATACATGGTCACCCCTCTTATGGTTTCTGTTACAAATGAAATCATTCAATATGTAATTGGAAATATATATCTTTGGAAAACTCAGTACTCTATGAAAGAAGGTGCAAGTCAAGATTAAGTTCATAAAAATGATTTCCTGAAAAAAGCATTATCTTGTTTACCAAATATGCAGTGAGTCTACCAGCAAGCCCTGATTAATGGGGACACTCATGATGCCTTGGTCACTCCTGGAACATTCTGGGGCAAACCAAATGCACTCCTATAGGTCATTTCCTCAAGCTGCAGGTTATGAAAATGCCCATGCTGTTGAAAACCATTCATGGCTCCACTCTCTCCGAAGCATAGGTGTAGGGTTGTCTCTGTGATTCAGGTGCCATTACCCGCACATGGGGGAAGTTTGAATTCTCCTTTGTCATCCATGTCATGTGAGCTTGTCAAAGAATCACAGCTTTCTTTGGGAAAATGAGTTGTATGTGTCCCAAAAGAAAATACAGAAGGATGGTGCTGGGGGCCTACTGGATGATAGTTTTTGAGATGGTGATTTCTTTTCTCAACCTGTAATACAGTGGAGCTTTTTTCTCCACTAAAATTTTAGTCTGGACCTAGCCCTAGCACCATGTCAAATTGGAGAAACCATGAAACTTTGAATCCTCAATATTTCATTCCTGCTTAAACAAGTTATAGTAATACTTGTCTATTTTCTTCAGAGGGTGATATTTGATTCATAATTTGATTATTGTACATTATACCAAGAAAAAAGGAAAATAATTCATAATGTTATGATTGACTAGTGTTTGTTAGACACTTTTTAAATTCATCTCACTCCCCTCCATATGCCAATCCATACCTCACCGTAGTGTAAATAGAAACTCATGTAAAGCAGTCACACAAACTAGCCTCTGCCTTCAGGTAGCTTGCTAACTTTTTAGAGATATGCACATGAAAAAAAGTTGAAGAAAATGAGAATGCAGTATAAAATAAGTGTTAAATTAAGTTAAAAATGAATACTTTAGGACAGGATTTGGGATTGTGTTAATTATTCAGTCTGCTTGGCAAAGAAAATCTCTGAATACATTTCTACTTTAAAACCAAGTATTAGATGGCTTAGACTTTTTAAAGTATTGAATATAATTTTGGATGTCTGGCAGAACTAGGGTATCAACTTTTATTAAAACAATTTCTTCTAAAAAAACATGAAATATTCATTGCTAATATTAAACCAAACTTCCTTTTATATTAAATCTAGAATTAGAATAGGATATTTTTAATTTTTTTAACAGTAGGTGCCTTAATTTATAATAATAATAGCTGCAATTTAAGGGCTTGGTGGGTGCTAGGTCTGTGCTGTGAACTCTCTTATGTTATCCTCCCAATCTTCTTAAAAGCCAGGTATTAGGGGCTCCTGGGTGGCTCAGTGGGTTAAGCCTCTGCCTTCATCTTGGGTCATGATCTCCGGGTCCTGGGTCCCAGCCCTGCATCGGGCTCTCTGCTCAGCGGGGAACCTGCTTCACCACCCCCCCGCCCCCACCTGCCTCTCTGCCTACTTGTGATCTCTCTCTCTGTGTCAAGTAAATTAATAAAATCTTAAAAAAACAAACAAACCAGGTATTATTATCTCTAAATCACAGATAATGAAACTGAGGTCAGTGCTTTGGCCAAAGTCACACTGTTAGATGTTGAGAGCAATAGTTTTCAATGCCAGGCTTTGTTCTTATTACATCACAGAATGCAGTTTGTGGAGCAAGGTTATTATTGTGATGTTGTTTTCTTCCTAGATGTCATTATTTTACTGGAAGTCACAGTTTACTGCTGATCTAAATGTTTGTTGAACACCTGTTTATTCTTACCAGATTATCATCATCAGACTTAACTGCTTTGCTGTTTGATGACCCTTACCTCTTAGTTTCCTTGGGGTTAGGTAGATGTGAGGCCACTTTGGCTTTCTTTGCTAAGAACTTTTGAATATGTCTTGGTCCTGGTCTTCTGGCTTGATCTAAAATACACCAAGCATTTGGTGCCATAGTTAACATTTACTGCCATTGACAGAAAGCAGCAGCACTCAAAGCTTTTCTATAAAGGAAAAAGCCCTCACAAATCTAAGATTCAGAACAATGAAAATTATCCAACATATAGGAAACTTTGCTTATCTTTCTGGTGATATTTTAAAAATAGAACATTAAAAAGGAGCCTAAATTAAAATCTCCATTCCCAACTGTTTGCTCTAATTATTCTTCATGGAGTCATTACTTTGCTTTTAATTTTTTTTTTTTTTAAAATCAGTGTACTCCTTAAAACTGGAGAGAATAGCATCATGTATCAGGGGATTTAGAATCATACTGTTTAGCAATTGCTAGAATCATGAAGTTTCACAGAACTTTTGTTTTATATTAAAAATTCATAGAAGAAGTATACTCTAAACCATTACATATTCTTATCTGTTTTCATATAAATATTGTTTTAAATTACTTTCACATAAAACTGATGTTTCAGGAAGATATGCCACATTTTTCAGTGGTTTGAGCTATTTGGCAAACAAACTCATGTTTTCTGGTGATGCATGTCCTATAGTTTGAAAATCATAAAGTCAAAAAATTTTCTTCAGAAAGATCTGTTTGGAGTACTGAGCTACTCATTAATTTATTTATTCAACAGTTTCTTTTTTCAATGTTCACTCTGATGAGTGACTGTTCAAGCATTGCATACAGACTTACCGCTAATTTCATCAAGGTCCTTGCTTTCATGGTGCCACCTTTAACATTAAATGATAATAATAAATAAATAACCTGGTAAACTAAAATCGTCACAAATTGATCAATTCCATGATTAAAATAAAGATGTGAGATGGAGTAAATGGGCATTTCTTTTTTATTTATTTTTTAAGTTTTTTTTTCCATTTTTATTTATTTGACAGAGAGAGAGATCACAAGTAGGCAGAGAGAGAGGGGGAAGCAGGCTCCTGCTGAGCAGAGGGTCCGATGTGGGGCTCAATCCCAGGACCCTGAGATCATGACCTGAGCCGAAGACAGAGGCTTAACCCACTGAGCCACCCAGACGCCCCACAAATGGGCATTTCTTTAGACCTGGTAGGTCAAGAAAGATCTCTCTGGGGGTGTGACATTTAAATGACACCTGTATGATAAGAATAAGCCAGCCATATAAATATATGTTGCACTAATTTCCAGGTGTATAATTCCATGATAGAGCAAAAGTCCTAGGGTGGGAATGAGTATGACTTGTTCTTTTATCAGAAGAAAGCCAGTGGCATAAAGAGTGAGTGAAAGAAAAGTGAATGGTGAGGGGCGCCTGGGTGGCTCAGTGGGTTAAAGCCTCTGCCTTCGGCTCAGGTCATGATCTCAGGGTCCTGGGATCGAGCCCCACATCGGGCTCTCTGCTCAGCAGGGAGCCTGCTTCCTCCTCTCTCTCTGCCTGCCTCTCTGCCTACTTGTGATCTCTGTCTGTCAAATAAATAAATAAAATCTTTAAGAAAAAAAAAAAAGTGAATGGTGAGGCAAGGCCATCAGGTTGTCAAAGCCTTTATAGACTATGATGCCCAGAGTTTGGGTTCTATTCTAAGCATGAAAGATGTCAGTGGAAAGCTTGAAAGGAGGGGTGACATGATATGTTTTATCTTTTTGAAGATCACTCTGGATGCTGTGTGGAGAAAGGATTATAGAGGGTAAGAATGGAAGCGTGAATGAGCAGTTAGGTGGGCTCAGAATGGTGCAGGTGGAGATGATAGTGGCTCAGACAGGTATAGTAGCAGCGGCTGTGATAAATTTGGGATATGTTTTAGAGGTAAAGTCAAAAGGACTTATTTATTAGATAAACAGAACATTGGGGTAAGAAGAAGATAATTGTCAGAGATTTTAGCCTGAGCAACTAGGGATAGAGGATGATGATTTGAAAGAGTGAACCAAATCTCCATTTTGGGAAATTCACCATCCAGGTGAAGTTGTCTGGACTAAGTTTGATAAGTTTTAAGACTAGCAAGAGAACTGTGTCTGGAGCATGAATCAAGAAAGACACCAGTAGAAATGAAGTCACAGAGCTTGGCTTCAGACAGGATCATTCAGGGTCTAAAGGTCATGCAGAAGAGTCTGAACTGTATTTTGAGTGTGACAGAAAGTCATTGGCGGGTTTAGCCCAAGTAAACAGTGTGATTAACATTTTTATAAAAGGATTACTCTGCCTGTTATGTAAAGAATTGATGGGGAGAGTGTGGTGCAGGGAGAAAGAGTAGAAGAGGAGGGACAAAATTACTAGAAGGCGATTGAAGCCAGGGATATGAGATACCTTGCAATGTGTGGGTGAGTTCTGCACAGTCACATGTTTTCCCACCCATGTTCCATAAGATCTTTGAACGTCCAACTAGATCACAGAGCTGAAGGATCTACTTAAAATTACAGAAACATGAATGTATATATTTACATAAGTAAATGACTTATTTACATAAGTCATTTGTGCATAGTTTTAGCCTATACTAAGTTTTTTAGTAATGGAAGTACTGTGTATATTGAAGGAAGTACTGTCCTTGTTTTGTTTAGAATTCTGCCGATAGCTGTTCACTAGTTTGGGAAATCAAGTCATTGATGGCAGTGCCTCCACAGTATTTAAGTGGCCAGTAACTCAGATCTATATCTACCTGCATTTGTGTCATCTTACTGATGGTTCTTTGTATAGGTACAAGCACTGATACCAACATCTCTTGGAGAGTAGTAGTATCCATACATTTACATATTGAAATATATCTTATGGAACACTATACTGACTTTTTGAAAAATGTGTAGGTTAAAATATTGACGAATTTTATTTCAGAGTGCTGAGCTATTGTTATATAAAGGGAACCACTAATGTGATAAATTGAGAACCACAGATCTAGGTAATGATAGATAACAGGTTTCTGGTGATGACTGATGTTAAGCTAGATAGACTCAGATCTGATAATCTCTTAGAGTAATGCAATTTTCCCAAGAACAGATAGCTTCTTGGCCACAAATACCGATTTTGAACCCAGCTCAGGCTGTTCCAAAGCCCGTATTCATTACTCATATCCATCAGTGTAAGGATTTATTTTCAAAAGTTTATTTCCTGTAGTCCTGCTCATATTCTTAGCCCGAGGAAAGTATTTTAAAACTATCCCTCTACCAGTAATAAAGTTGTTTAACTCAGCCAATTTAGTGATTAAAAGTATTAAATTTAGATGGTAAGAATAGATATAATAATTATTTGGTCTCTTATATGAAGAATAAATCCTGATTTTGGCTTTTATTTTCACTTTTAGTTGTTGGGATATCTTGTACAAAAGGCTGGGGTTTTTATCATGGTTTCTAATTTAAACTTGAAAGTAGTTTCTGTTTCTTTTTAATTATCTTCCTCTTATCACAAGCTTATCTCCTATTGGTTAGGTAAATGCTTCATGACTATTACAAATAGAAAATACGTACAGATTTTTACCTTAAGATTTTAGAACTAATATTTGTTTACTAGAAAAGCTGTTCAGTTTTTATCTCTGATTCCCCTTTTTAGAAATTCACTTGGTAAAATGTTCTTTTTTAAAAAGTGTCGATATCAACAATATTATTATTATTCTGTAGAAGAATACTGAGAAGGAATTAACTTGGCAGTAATTCTCATGTAGAAAAGTAATTTTGAACAGACATGACAGTTTTGTGAGCCATAGTTCTAGGGACTATCACCAAATTTTAATTTTAATGTAAGGATTTGCAACATTTTATAAAAATAGTTGCTAGGAATATATCACCAATATTTTGTTACTATATCAAGGGATTTTTTTGATAGGGTTTTGACAATGGGGAAATGTAAGTTAAAACACTAAATATGTCTTCTTTTGTTTGGGCCACTTTGTACTGGAAATTGACATGGATTGATTTTTAACATTTCACTTTTATTGTGAGGCGAAGAATAGCTCAGATCCACAACATCATAGGAGATTTCTTAATCTTCACATTGCACCTTGCTCTTCATGGTGATTTGTGTCTCGCTTTGTCTTATGGATAGAAAGGGAAGGTCTACTTTCTCACTGTGTCGAAGATATAAAAGAAATTAATTACACTGCCTGTGGTTACTATCTCTGCAGAATCAAATTACTTGGTTTAGGAAATATTTCATCTGTTAAAAATCCAGTGTGGACCAGAGATTCTGCGCCTCAACCAAGTAAGAGGTGCAACCTCAAGATAAATTTACTTTTCATCACTGTGGCTGTGAAAGGCAGGGCAGCCCGTGTCCAGAAGCTATCCCAGTGAGGCACCAGAGACACTGTCATCCTTTCTTTATCAAATTGAATTGTAAACCATTCCTATTTAGGATCATTTATGAGTGCTTTGAATGTTACTTAACAAGCATTATGTTGCAGAGTAGTGTTACATATTGCCAAGGAAGGAGGTTTCTATGACTCCTATTTATCCTTTGCATCAGTGTTTTTGACAAGTAACAAATGAAATTCCTCTTCTAAAATTAAATCCAGCTTCATTTCTGTCTTTCACCCATAAAGGATGAAACATTATTTTCTTCTTGGACAGTTCCTGTACTCTATCATCTTCCATTACCTTTATAAGTTCTGTCATAAATGCTTTAGTTCTTTGGCCTTGGCTTCTAACTGCCTATTATAGAGATAAGTGTCTGGGTTTGATAACATAAAATCCTCAAATGTTGCTTTACCTGCAATTAAAAAGTACTTTACAAGCAGCATTAGGGTAGGATATGGTCTTTCATTTCTCTATTGTATTTGCCTTCTGACACAATTTCGGTTCTTTACGACCCTGAAGAGCAGTGTTTTTAGAGCATTTGGGACAGTTCCCTTTACTGAGGCCCATACCTGAACACCTACCTCTGGACACCCTCATGGAGATGTCCCACAGCACCTTAAACTTGACCTGACTACTGTTCCTGCCCATGTTTTCTGTGTTGAAGAGGTTGACAAATTATGGTCCTTGGGCCAAATCTAGCCTACTGCCTGTTCTTAGATGGTCTTACAGAAAGCTAAGAATAGTTTTTCCATCTTTAATAGAAAATGAAAAAAAATATTTCATGACATGTGAAAATTAGATGAAATTCAAATTTCAGTGTCCATAAAAATGTCTTACTGGAACATAGCCACACTTACTTGTTCATGTGTTGCCTATGGCTGCTTTTGTGCTACAAAAGCAGGACTGAGTAGTTGTGATGAAGACTGTCTGGCTTTCAGAGGCTTAAAATAGCCTGAGCTATCTGGCCCTTTACAGAAAAAGTTTGCTGACTCCTACTCTATTTGAATGGAAGATTTTGCCACTCTCTATACTCTTAATCTCCCAATATCAAAACCTCAGAATTCTCTTCCAGCATTTCCTCTTTCACAAGCATCTCCTATTTGTGTAGATAAGGAACATCTCCAGACCAGGCTCCTCTCCTTTATTCTCATTTCCACAGCTTTGCACATGGGTCCTTGCCATCTATTGCCTGGACAACTGCAATAGTTCTCCTCTACCCCAGTTTCTCTCCAATCAAATTCACATTCTTTTTGAGTATTGAAGCTGCCATGTGCAAATTAATAAATGAGATCATCTCAATCCCCTGTTAAAGATGTCGTGAGGATCCTGTTTCCAACAGAATCAAGCCCAAACTCCTCAGCATTGTAGTACATCCCTTCAGGCATTGGTCCTGGCTTTTCCAGTTCTATCCCTCTGGCTGCTGTACCCTGTGCTCCCACCCTTGCATCCCCAAGTCCTGCAATGCAGTACTTCTTACTGTCCGCCTAGGCCGCCTTTCATTGACTCTCTGCCTTTGCAATGTGGCTGCCTTTTTCTTTGCTGCCCTTTTACTGCCTTCTAAATTGCAAACTGCAGTTTTTTTGAGATTCAGCTTAAAGGTCATATTTGAGAATCCTTTCCTAGAACCTTCAGGTGAAGTTTATTGTTCTCACACTGCATCTCAGCACTTGTGTAGATATCGGAGCACTTCCTCATTTTTGTATCCTTAGAACCTGGCATTTGTCACAAAGAAGATAGTGAATATTTGTTGGCTGAATAAGGGCTTATATACTTTTAAAGAGATTCTTCATTTTAATTTTTTAAAATTTTGAATTAATTTTCATTCAAAATTCTAAAATAATAAACATCAATTCTGTTAATTCTGTCTAGTCTAGAATGAAACTCTGATTTGTGGGCAATTACCCTAAAGTCTCAGATAGGCATCTATAAGCACTATAGTATTCATTATTTACATTATTTAATTTTGTGGTTTTCTTTTTCCCTTTTTTTTTTTAGGATTTATTTATTTATTTTAGAGAGAGGGGAAGATCAGGATGGGACAGAGAGGCAGAGGGAGAGGGAGAAAAAGTCTTAAGCAGGCTCCATGCTGAGCACAGAGCCTGATAGGGCGTTTGATCTCTAGACCCAGAGCTGAAACCACGAGCTCTTTGCTTAACCATGCACCACCCAGGCACCCCAAATTTTGTGGTTTTTCTAAGTTCCAACATTATTGAATCAAATGTATGAATTTATCTACTTTTTCCTTTCCAAGTAATTATTCATGATCTCAGTGTAAAATAAAACAAAAACAAAAGCAAAACCTTTTCTATTTAGATTTTTGTTATTTGTTTTATGTTGGCTTACTATTTACTGTAATTTATACTAATTGTGGAGGCAGTAGCTAAGTTTTCAAATTCAATTTTCAAGAGGAGCAGGTCATATATATATAGCTTGTGAACATGTTTCAGCTCCTCAAACTGGCCATTCTTTGGGAGAATGAGCTAAGCTCCTGATATTCTCTCATTCTCCCCTGGTACTGTCCTTGGATTCACATTACCGCTTGGCAGCAACTCTGTAGAGGGTAGACATGGAGCTTATTGAGCTATTTTACCTGTGTCCTGTAAAGACTGGTTGGATGGAAAAGAATATAAAGCCGTCTCAAAGAAGATTTTAAGATTATCTATGAGTTTCACTCATCTATTATTTTCCTGGCTCCATTTAGTATGGATAATAATAGTGAGACAAGCTTATGATTATATAGTACTCTATACTTATTCAGAGTGCTTGCATCTACATTATGCCTCCTGCCAGGAAGGCATGGGTGGTATTGTGATAGTGATTTTTTTTTAAGTGAAACTAAGGCTTGGAAAGGTGAAATTACCTGCTAAAATTCTTACAGTTCATTAGAGCTGTGGCTGAGATTAAAAGCTAGTTCCTGACCCCATGTAATTTTTCTGTGGTTTTGTTTTCTTCCTATAAAAATATATTGGTTATCAAGCTGTTGTCTCTTGGCTCTGAAGCTACCTTCCCGTACTCTGATTTGTGGTAAGGGGGCTAGGACTGCAGAGTCCTCTTTTTTACCAATGGGCTTCTTATGAGGCTCTGCCAGTAGGTTGATATTAGGAAGGTAATATTCTACCTGCTGTTCCTGTCAGCACACACTTAGCAACAATTGAGTAGAAGCTTCTTTTGGCCTTCTTAGACCAAACTTATCCATTGTATCTCCTCCAGAACTACCAGCACCAGCGGGGCAGTGCCTCTGTTCAGAGCTCTGGGTCCCAGTGCCTTCTATCAGCTTCTAGATCCTGATAGCCACAACCCCTCCCCTGTTATTCTAGCCTTAGAGGTGGTAGCTGTTCTTTGTAATTATATACATGCTACTTTAGAGTTCTTTCATGCTTTTTCAGTCCTTCCATACCTGTGAAATCAGTTTTCCGTGCTATCTGCTCTCTGTTGAAATACTTTGGTTTGGTTTTCCTGACAGCATGCTGCATGACAGCATTCTTAGTACCAGAAGTGGTCCTGGAAACACCCTCTCAAAGACGATATTTGGACATTGGCTTATTTATACCTTTGTCTTGAAAGTAGTACTGACCTCCTTGCTTATGGTATGCAATGGCACCCAATTAAGTGAACTATTACCTGTGATGAAGTATCTAGTGAAGTAAAGTATTGAGGGGATCAAATGGATACTGAATATCACTTGTATGGCAATGATAATGAGTACAGAGACTGTGGGGGTGGGATGGCTTTTTATGGCTATACTGGGAAGCCTAAAGGAAGAAAAGAACAAACCCATGTCTTTAAACCCTTGTTTCAAATCACCATTAAAGAGAACCAGGACTCTCAAAAGAGCCCTAAAAAGATTCCCTTATTTCTTTTTGCTTTAGAGTTAACCTCATTAAAAGCAAACCCAGTATTATATATAGTAGGCTTCTTATGCTTGATGTTCCTATAATTAGTTAGCTCAGGGTACTTGCCACATATGAAGATGTCCATTCTTCCCAAGAGCCATCCCAAACCTCTCCTATTGTTTCTAGACCCATCACTAGAATCAGCTTTCAGAATACTGGATGGGAACAAGTATAAAGTCTCATCCAGGATGAGATAGTTTATATTCCAGAGTAATTGTAAGATTTTGCAAATTTATATTGAATAGTTCCTTAGAGTTTTAGACTGAGAGGGGAAAACTTAAAACTGGATAAGGCTGAATTTATTGATATGTTAAACTTGGTAGAAATTCATGATGTAGTGTTTCAATTTATATAGTTGGAAGTGATTCTACAAATTTGGTTAACTGACTGAAACTTTGAGTTAATGGTAGTCTGTATTCAGTGAAGTCAAAATTCCAGAACTATTGTGGCATAGTAACAAGGAAGGAATCAAAAGGTGTATGGAAGTAGATATTTTGCAGTAGATTTTCCTTTGTGATTGTCACAGTTCATCTCTCCCTGCCGCCGCCACCAGACATGTACACTGTATTCCCAGAGAAAGTCCAAAAGATATTCCTTAATTTAGGCATTGAGAATATACTAACAGCTAGAACACCATAGAGATCATTGTCTTCTATAAGCCAGAGATCGTCATGGGAGATGCTGGCATTGAGATAGACTTCCTGAATTCACTGGGGATGTTAGAATCCTGGACGGGAAAGGCCCAAGTGGCAATGCCTTTGACAGAATTAGCGAAAGGCAACAGAGGCAAAGTGGTATTGAGTATTGTTTTTCCTGCATAGATATTTTGATTATAAATAATTATTATGGTATACATAGGAGTAGAAGATAATGGGAACCTTATTAAATGTTGTTTAACTTGTAAGAAGATAAAACTCTAGGTCTGGTGGCCAGAAACTTGACTTGAGTCACCACAAGAGAAGGTCCTGGTCTGTCACCAAGATTCCAAACTGAGCCAGTTCACAGATCTAGAGGCCAAGTCCTCCTAAAAATGAACCCTGATATATTGCCACAAGTATATGCTTAATCTTTCCCCAAGCTTTCCCCAAAAGGACCTGAAGCCCCAACCAGGACAACTATGTACTCGGGAGAGGAAAATACCCAGAATTTTTAGAGTTTATTAAATATTTTCTCTAAATGTATGCTGATTCATAGGGTCCCAAAATGATATTGCAGTCCAGCAGTCAAAGTGGAGATATGGGTCAAGTGACACAGGGATGGACTTGGGTGAAGCAAACCAGGTATTTAGGGCACAAGATTTTAGGATGTACCTGCAGGTTTATGCAAACCTGTCTGTAGTCTCAATCTGCAAGAAAAAAAAATAGTTTTAGACAAATCTTATCCCCTCAGTGGGTTCATAAAACCGCCCTGTGAGTATTGCCTTAATATCTGTGTGTATAATTGAAACACACTTATATGGAAACTATCAAGTTCCACACATTGGGCCTGACTCATGAAGTGAAGGTTGTTCTTTAAGATTTTTATCTGTCTATCTATCTATCTATCTGTCTATCTATATTTATATTTAAATATATTTATATATTTATATTTACTTGAGAGAGAGAGAAAGGGAGAGCAGAGGGAGGAACAGTGGGAAAAGAATAAGCAGACTCCACGCTGAGTTTTAAGCCTGATGGGGGGCTCGATCCCACAACCCTGAGATCACGACCCAAGCCAAAATCAGGAGTTGGCTGCTTAACTGACTAAACTACCAAGGTACCCCTGAAGTGAGGGTTATTCTGACAGAAAGGGCATGTTTAAGTTTCTGGAACCTTCCATCTCTGCCAGGATAGTGAACCTAAAGTAGTACTGCATCCCTAGAAAGACTGTAGATCAGTGCCAATATCAAAAACTTGAAATATGCAGTGGTGGTGATTTCCATTGTGTCCTCATTTAATTCACTTGGTTGGACTTTGAAGAAGATGGATGCATTTTAGGGAATTACTTTGGATTTTCTTAAATGCAATCAGCCAGTGATTCCACTTGCAGCTGTGGTTCCAGATGTGGTTTCTTTACTGAAGCAAATCAGCACGGTCCATTGGACCTGGTATACAGCTATTGATCTAAAAAGTGCTTTTTTCTGTGTAACAATTTGTGAAGATCACCAGCAGCAGTGTGCTTTTACTTAATATGATCAACGATGCAACTTTGTAATCTTGACTTAGGGTTGTGTCAACACTCCTTCTCTCTTCCTTAATTTAATTCTCAGAGACTATGGTGCTACAAAGTTTGGTTGGCTAATTTGGACTTGGGAGACAGCATATACCACATATGTACTGCTCTACCAGATTTAGGGAGTAACTCAAAATGAATCAAAAAAAGGCCCTGCAGTTAGTAGCACAACAGTGCAAAATGCTCTCCTGCTTGAGCTTAATGAGCCATCAGATCCCATAATTTTGGTTGTATCTGGAAAACAGAGATGTTTGTGGAACTTCTGACAAACCTCTGTAGGAGAATTGCAGTTATGGTTGCCAGGGTTTGGAACAAAGCAGCATCTACTTTTACAGATATCTTTCTGAAAAACAGTTCTCGCAAGATGATCAGGCCGTGGTATAGTTGGAATGCTTGATTTTGGACCATCAGATGACCATGTAAATTTAGCTTCCATCATGAGCTGGGCATTCAGTTAGGCATGAACCATTATGATTTATCATTAACAGAAATCCTAAGTTTGATGCCAGGCTTAAGCAGATACAAAAGGCATGAGCAGGTGTCTCGGACTTTTACTGCACATATTTCTACTGTATTACCCCTCCCCCCTAATTGCACAACTAAGGCCTTATGGAGCAATTTCTTATACCTATTTGAGTGCTAACGAGTGTTCAACTTGGTTGAGGTAAATTCATGATCTTCTTAGACCGGTCAGAATGTGAAGATGTTTGTGTTCTATGTGAATGTTCAACAAAGGACATCTACCAGAGAACCAGCTGTGAGTAATCATGTGGATAAGATGACCCCTATTCTGATCGTCAGTTTGCTTCCTTTTTCAGACATTCTTATTCTTTCTCAGTGGGCCTGTAGACAATGGTCAGGGCCACAGAAGTAGAGTCTATTGCTGGGCTCAACAACATGGATGTCCCCTTACCAAGACTGGTCTGATTACTGCCAGTCCTGAGTGACTAACGTGATAACTGCAAAGGTCAACATTATGTCCTCAATATGGCACCATACCTATTTGGAGAGAGGGAGCCTCATCTAAGGGCAGGTTGATTATGTTAAATATTTTAAAATTACCTAAAAATTAAGGTGTCTTAATAAGTTATTGACTCTGTTAGGTTGATTATTACTATTAAAACTAGAAACCTGCATGGATCTTTCCCCATCCCATATTTCTTATTGTTAGAAGGAACTTAACAATATGCTTTTCCATACCTTTGTGCCTCTGGAAGACCCAGCTTCTCTATTCTACCAACCAAAATATATCTAACATTTAAAATCCATCTCAAGTATCACCTCCTTTAATTTCTGACAATGTTTTATATGCCTCTGTAGCATAGTACTCCTCAGGCTGTATTGTCAGAACACATTATAAATGCAAGTTTACCTTTACTAAACTGTGTATTCAATGAGGAGTTGGCAGTCCTATACATTATTGCATATTGCCTTTTGCTTCCAATTCAATGGCTTTCATGTTAATGGTTCTCAGTACATATTCAGGGAGTGAATGGAATATGCTTCTCTTTCCATTTTTTCCCCTCTTTACCATTATATTGAGTCACAATGATGTTGGGGTCTATAGGTCAACTTAATTAATGATAGTAAAGCAGTGTGACATATAAGAGACAAGCATCGGTCTTATAATCAAAGGCCTAACTCTGGAATTTATTAGCTGTTTGACTTTGACAGACTCATTTATTTAACCTCCCTGAGCTCCAATTCCTTGTTTCCTAAAAGGAGACTACTTTTAGCTTTGTAATTCTACTGTTTCATGAGTTAAATCAAAAAAGAAATAAATTATAATACAGAATCAGTTAACTTGAAATTTTTTCTTTCATATTCTTTATTTGTACATAGTTTAAAATAATTGCTTAAATATTGCAGATAAAAGCTTTTTTGTTTTTCTCTTGAAGATGATCAATGCTTGAAACTTTTCTTGGAAAGAAAACATAAATCTTTAAATAATTTATTACGTATTTGTTTATATGAATATGCAAATTTTACATGGGATTAATTTAAAACTGAAAATATTTATAACATGCTATTACAAAGAATTTGTCCTACATTTTGACTCATATATATATAGTGACAAGAACCAAATCATAGTCCTCGAAGAATTCTTAATTCTTTTCTTCACTCAGAAAAAATCATCCGGTATGAGGAACTTAATTTATTCATTCCACTGACATGAAGAAAGATACCTGCTTCACCCTTAGCTTGTCAGGGTGTTTTAAATTTTGCCTTTGGGCCAAAGTAGATATTAAGAGATATGTGTGCCTCAATGCATGTTTTTATATGCCACCCCAAAAACTTACTTTTGCAGAATTTCACTTATTGCGCTGATGTTATAATATCAGCATACCATGAGGGATGCTATAGGAAATTAAGTTCATTATTGATAGATTGCTACCAGGAATATCCTTGACCTTCTGTATATCCTGCTATTCAACATATTGTCCATGGACCAGCACCATTGACATTACTCAAGAACTTATTAAAAACTCAGAATAACAGGCTCTAACTATAGGTATACTATCAGAATCTGCCTTTCTCAGATCCCTGGATGATTCTTGTGTACACTAAAACAGGAGAAGCACTGGACAACATCAGCCTTAATCAGTGTCCTTAATCTGAGATTTCTCATAAAATTATTTTATCATAAAATTTATTATAAAATAATAAAATTATTATGATGAGTACTCATAATCAAGAAAAACTATTTCTTCAAAGCAAGTCTTTTTGTTATAGCTGTTTTTCAAATTTTTGAACACCGTGAATGCTGTGGTTTATCCCATTTATCCCATTTCTCTCTTTGCCTTAGCCACATCTTACAGTTCCTCTTACATTTGTTGAGCACTATATGGCACACTTTTTTGAAAGTAACTTTCTTAGAAATCTTTTGCTTGTTCATTTGTATGTTGTCCACATTTTCCTTTTGCCTCGATACTTTAAATTTAGAAAATTGTTACGTGGTATATCGGATGCCTCAAGTATTTTGTGGAATGAGGTAAAGTATAAAGAAATAAAATCAACACCAGCAGCCTAAATATTTCTAGGATTTGTTATATAACTTGAGCATTGCAAGCCTAGACCACTCCCTCTTCGCCACCTACCCTTTTGAGCATCATAATTAATGTTCACTATGAAGATCTTGAAGGCACTCTGGGGGTTACAGTTCTCAGAGAAGTATTAATTATGCTCAGCACACTATACTGTACTTACTGAGCCAGAAACACGAACTAATATGTTTTATAAAGATTTTAAACAAGAGTAGAAAACCCAAAAGATTTCTGACTAAATCAGAACATTCACTTCAATTAAAACATCTCATTTCATGAGCGCACTGGTGAATATCAGTCTTTAAGTCTTTTATGGACAAATTACTTTTCTACTTTTTTAAAAAACTGGGTATATAATAATTTTCTAAGAATTCAGGAATCGTTTACATCAAACATGTACTGATAAAACAAATAGCAGGTAAATTCTGAGTTAATGTCAGGCTATATATCTTTACCAGCAGGCAGCCAAATAGTTGAACTTACAGCCTCAGGAGGCCATTGAACCAACTATGGTGGCTGAATAATTTTATGACCAGTAATACAGCTCGCACGTTATACATGCTAAGAGAGGGGTAATCAAATCTTATGCTTCAGGGCATAAATTAATCACTGCAGGGGTCAGAAAAGAATCTCCTTTGCCCTATGAACAGAACTGAATAATTAAGCAGTGGCTGTATTGATGTTTTTAAAACGGTCTTCTTAAGGATCAGCACTGGTTTTAAGAACAGTTCTGAGACTTGGTGGCGGTGTTTCAGCTCTTGATTAGAAGAGGAGGGGTGCTATAAAGTCGAGCGGTTCATTCTGGCAGACAGGCAGGTTGGGCAGCTTCCTGATACCACACTGTTCAACCTGATTTTCATTAAAAGCTTAAAGTGCCTGCTGTTAAAATGTCTCCAGGCAGCTGGGGCAAATGGGCCTCCTTGCCTATCTGGAAGTCTTGAGGTGGATTTTCATCTTTTAATCATGTCTCCTTGTGAAGTGGGGAGGGTGGTTTATTCATGTGTGAGGTTCATTCTCCTTTTTCTACAATTTCCATTTTACATTTTAAAAAGGTATATTTATCTAGGATTGGGGAATTAAACCTTGAGTTCCTTTTCAGTAAAACAGGCTCAAGGGGAAACCTGTTAATCAAATGGCATTGAAGGCCAAGCGTGATCAACTACCTAGCACATAAATCTTTTCTGGTTTGCCTGCGTGGTTATTGAATGAAGCATGTCAAACGTGGTTTTGTGATAATGCAAGGATACTGTATTCCATGGAAAATAAATTTTATTTCTTATATCCTTCTGCTACACTTCCATATTCAGTAGTTTAAAATTTAGATAAAGCAAAATAACTTTCAAGTCATATCCCAGGAGTATTCCTAGTAAAAAGAAAAGTGAAGAATGAATCATTTCTAAATAGTAACTGTCTATGAGTACGTAGATATCCAATACTCCTAGAGATAAAAGCCAAAACTTTATTGACGTACCTATTTATTGACCCCAGTAACCTTCTAGATGTTTGTATATTTGGTTTTCTTTGCCTCTTCTTTGTTTTCACTTTGAAATAAGTCACCTATTGTGTTGCTAGTCAGCATTGTGTTAGACAATATTTGTGCAAAATAGCTTGGTTTTTCATCAAAGGATTTACTGTGTCTTTCCGATGAACACTGAGGCAGGCATGGAAGTTGAAATGAAGGCTGCAACTTTTCCTTTTAGAAGCTCATAATCTGGTGTGTATGTCATAGGACATACATACTAAAAAAAAGGTAACATCATAAGCCCTGTCAGGTTAAATGTCCGATAACTGGTGTCAGCAAGGCCTACGTATGTTAGAAAAAGGGAGATTAGCTTGACCTGGCATGATTCATGGTGGGAGGCATGTTTTAAAGCGGTATGGGAGGGGGGCATTGTGTAGAAGCATGGGCGTGTACATAGGTCTGTGTGTTTGGGGACTCTTGTGCATGGTGGGGTGTATATTATTGCATAATGAACAAACACTTGAATCCAAGAAGGAGTTGAACTGAGAAAGACTGAGGATATGTTTTTTATGATAATAGGAAACAGGGTTAGGTAGATAGGAGTCTGATCCCTGAGGAACTGGAATGCCAGGCTAAGTAATATCCTACAGAAAATAGGAAATCAGTGACTTTTTTAGTATAGTTGGCCTGTTAAAAGCATATTTTGGCAAGAATAGTATGGTTATAGTATGGAAGTATAGATCAGAGCAGAGAAGGGCTGGGGTCAGGGATACTGGTTTGAATACCTTCCAGTTGTGAGACAGTTATGTTTATATTATCTGCCATTCCCTTCTGGTTTTACAACCAGAGAGTCTGGTTGATCATATTGGTTTTTGTTTTTGTATTTGTTTTTCTGAAAGCTCAAGATTGTCCTTTGCCAAAAGAGAGATGAGAGGTGGGGTTTGATTTAGCAATGTGTGCTGATGTGACGGCAGCACTGGTATAGCCTGTTAGGGACTGGATTCAAGTATCTGTATGTTTAGATGGACAGTGAACACTATTAAGTATGTGTCCCTAAATATTGTTGAATTCAGTATGCTTAATTTAAGATCAGTTTCTCTTCCAGAAAAATACTAAATATTTTTTACAAAGCTGTTTTCTTGAATTAAACATGCATTAAATATTTCATCTAGAAAATAAATCTTTGTGTCAGCAACTATCATAATCTCACCGGATTTCATACTGCCACATTTTTATGACACTTTAAGATAGCAAAGTAAATCAACTACTCAGACAAATGAGCAGTTCAAACTTCTTTGAAAAGTCAGTCAATATTGGTACAGTGCCCACTGAATGGAGAATTCTTTCCTCTGTGCCCTGGGAAGATATGAAGAATGAGATGACTAATCTGCCCTTGGAAAGACGGCAACAGAATGTGGGAAAGAGGGAAAGCACATATTAAAAGCTTACACTAAAACCTAAAAAGACCCTTCAAATAGTAACAGCTCTGAATCAAATAATCACTCTTTCCAGACACTTCACAAACATCATTGCAATTATCTCTTGTATTACCTGTGGATTATATTATTAGTATCCCTAATGTTTCAGATGAGGAGTCTATAGCTCCGAGAGTGACCATTTCATCTTGCTCACTGTCACATGGTGGCAGAGTCAGATTTGACCTTGTGGTTCTCCAACTTTTACACCAGGTCTCCTTCCAGGTTGCTATAATCAGTAATTATTCAATTACTGATTAGAAATTGCAAAAATTTCTAATTTTTGAAAAGGCAAAATGCCAAAGTATTGTTTTTTAATTCCAAATAAAGTCATTTGGGATGTTGTAGAGTCTTGACTTGAAGCCAGCTGGAGTTGTGAAAAAGAAAGTAGCTCAGAATAGATAAGAGTCTTTAAGAGAACATTTTGGATCAGGAAAATGGCTGACCTGTAATCAGAATACAATAAGGCTACAGGCATGGGATGAGAAATAGGAGTAGTCAGTTGAGGTGAGAGATAAAGGGAGGTGTATCCCCTAGCAGATTACTGGGACCTGAGTAGAAGATTTAGTGCTGGTCACATATGATGTGAGTGACATATGTATTAGATTATGGTGCCTTGTGGTGCAGAGCACTGATGGCCCCATCAGTGCTTCACATGGTGAAGACGGAGAGAAGGAACCGGTGTCTCCAGGTGTTCAAAAACCTCACATTATTCTTTAAAACTTTCCTCACAGTAATAAAGCAATGTGAGCATCAGGTGAACTTCACCTTCCTTTTTTCTATATCATACACCCCAAAACATAAGGGACATTGGCCCTTCAATGTGGGTCTGAATATAACTTTGATCTATACTTCTTTGTGTAAAAAGTACCAGAGTGAGGGTGCCTGGGTGGCTCAGTCAGTTAGGCTTTTGCCTTCAGCTCAGATCATGATCCCAGGGTCCTGGGATCCAGCCCCACATCAGGCTCTCTGCTCAGCAGGAGCCTGCTTCTCCCTCTTTTGCTGCTCCCCCTGCTTTACTCTCTCTCTGTGTGTCAAATAAATAAGTAAAACCTTAAAAAAAAAAAGTACTAGAGAAGGGAATTTAGCTAATCTAATTTTCCAAGCCTTGGACTCAGATTAGGATTAATGGATCAAGAAAAATACCAAGATTATTTCATAATCGCATGAAAAGGTCAGTTTAACAAAATTTTACTTAGAAAACTTATTACTTATTTTGTAATTAAGTACAGTAGATTTTGATCTGATTTATTGTATCGGATAGCAATAATTCAAAGGGATTCTGCCTACACACTACAGAAGGGTATATAGTAAAGAAAGTATGGTTCTGTGCTTTCCATTGCCTTTTAGCCATTCTGAGTTCCTTGAGTTTTGGAGTTAAGTGGGTGTTGAGATATATTTGTATTCTAGGCTGATGAACGGTGAAGGGTGACTGATGAAAAAAACAGGGTGGATATTAAGCTGGTATGCACCAGTGTTAAAATATTTAAATACTTTTGTATTCATTGGTAAATAACCACTGCCCTGACCACTGCCCTGAGGCATTGGCATGACTCCCCTACCCGCCCCCACCCCACTGCTGTGCTGGGCACTCTGGCCACTCTGGTCTCTGGCTCTTCCACTCCTCACCTCCGTAAGGTCCAGCATCTAAAAAGTTGACTAGCACAGCAGAAAGCCTCTAGGAAATGCCCTGTTGGCCCGGAATCCATTCTCACAACAGTTGTTACCCATTTGACATGCCAAGTAGTTGATTGCATGTGACTGAAAATGTATCTATTTCTTAAAGATTTATTTATTTGAGAGAGAGAAAGAGCAAGCACATGCACACACATGCGAGAGGTGGGGTCAGAGGAAGAGGGAGAGAGAGAATACCAAGAAGCCTCTGTGCTGACTCTGAGCCAGCCCTACCCTCTCTATCCCACAACCCTGAGATCATGACCTGAGCCAAAAGGAGTCAGACCCATGACCAACTGAGCCACCCAGGTGCACCTACCTCCTTTTTTTTTTTTTTTTAAGATGTATTTATTTATTTTAGAGAGAGAGGAAAATGTAGCCATTTCTTCTCACACTCAAGTTCTGCTCTTCCTACATCTTTCTCCCTCTCCTTTTTTCTTCCTTCATAGGCTCCTAAAGGGGCATAAAAACATGACCTAGAGGATGATGCATCCTTGCTCTTGAATTAAGGATGCCTCCACATATACTAATTTTCCATATTCTTGCCCCTTTTTTAACGCTACCACTTGTGAATAGGATTGAATAATGACAATCATCTTGCTTTTTGCAATATTCACATCTAGTTTTAAATAGTTTGAGATTAATGAATTCTAGATTTTCCTAATAAATATTAAACCATAAAATAAAAAAAATGGATTGTGTGTCTGTATACATGTATATTTGTGTATACAAAACCCCATTTAATATGTGTGTGTACACACACATACACACACGTATCTACACATTCATTTTGGCTTGATTGTTGAGAGTTTAAAAAGTCATAACTATTAATACTTAATAATATATTAATATATTCCTAGCACAATATTTCTTTAGGCGCTTCTATCATTCCTTATGATGTGGCACTGTTCTTCCTTTGCAGTTCTCCTTGAAATGCACTTGCCCTCTCTCAAAATAGAGTATTTATACAGTCATACTTAATGTGAAAAAGGGATCTTTCTTTGCACATATTATATGTAAAGCAGGATTGAACTCAGCTTTTGATTAAAGCGTAGTTGTGTGGCCTTCTAGCTCAGCTTTAATTGCATTTAAAATTCCTTTCTGCACCCGTACCGAAGATCGCAAACCAATATTAATAAAGTAGGCTTAGAGCAGTGCAGCACCTGAGCAATAGCTTCTTGACAAAAGTTATTTACCTAACTAGAGTTTCATTTCAAAGTTAACATGTCTCTGTGCTACTTGAATAAAGCACTCATCTGAAAACTCTGTTAGACATTTTAACCCAGTTTAATTTATTCCCTGAAAGTTTAATCCCCTGCTGAAAAGAGTAGTTGCAAATTTTCCAGAGTCACAATCCACTGAAGTGAAAAATGTTTAATGACATCATAGGTATTGAGCTTCAAGAGTTTAGTTAAAAATCTTCTTCAAAACGTAAAACAGGGGGCAAGAGTTAATAGGATATTTTATATAGTTATATTTCAATCCTATTCCAAATCTTTCTAAAGTCACTTGCATCTCTCTACCATTAAAGCTATATGAAATGAGTTACTTAGACATCTCCAGGGAGTAGGGGAGAAAAAACACTTAAATTTTAAACCATAAAAGCAAATTTCTTCTAAGCTTTGACATTTACGTGGCTCATTCAGTCATTTTACATTTTATAAAACTCTCTTTGTAATCACATTGACCAAACAAAGCAAATATTAGGTGCTGACCACCCACAGCATTCTACCCAACTGTGTGAGAAAGCAGTCCACAGTGAACAACACAGGACACTTTGGCACCCATGTAACATCAACCCAGACTTGATTTTGTACAGTAAATTGTGTAACAGAAGTCTGTTTATCTTTTACTGAAATATTTTTGGTCTGACTGCCAGAGAGTGAGAATAAAAACAAGGGAGGAGAGAAAATAAAATCTGAATTGACTTTGTTTTTGGCACAGTAGAAAGCATTTTGGTCCCCTTTATAGTCTCCTAAAAATCTAATTATTCACTTGGCAGTTATACCTCTACAGCACAACTGGATAGTTGTTTTAAAATATGCAAAGCACAAATTTCAGATTTAATAGGAGATAATGACCACTTTATAGCCTGTCAGGTCATGGCCTATTTGGCCCAGTTACAGAGATATTGCTTCATGGTTCAGTGCTCCAAGTGCTGATGATGGCTCCAGGCCAGCGAAGGTGTCGTTCACATAATAGAAAGTAAGGGTTTCTCTGGAACTCTAATGGGATGCTATGTAAAGAATAGATCAAAAATGTCACAGCCTGGAAAGTACAACTCTGATGGGGGCATTGGGTGGTATTTCTCTCTTCTGTAACATGAAAAAGAAAAGGAAAAAAAAAAAAAAAAAAGAAAAGAAGGACAGGAAGGAAGGAAGAAAACAAATAACACCAATCTGTGGTTTGAGTCAGGTTTCTTTGTAAAGTCATATTTTCAGTTCTAAAACTAGAATTATTAGTGTAAATCATATTATGTTTGGAGTATTACCACTTCAAAAGGATAACAGTTCTTTGGTTGCCAAATGACTTGGAAAGTCATCATTTAGGCAATTCCCATGGATAAGAGCATCTGCCTTAAGAGTTGGGATGTGAGCCCATGGCCTGGCTTGAGTCCACTCTTATACTATGCCAAGATACCTAAAATGTACAATTTTTTCCTATATGAATTTAAATTACATAAATTAAATTCTTTCATACAAAGTTAACTACATGGATCAATATAACCATCTTGAGTAAAAATAAAACAGATTAAAACAAATGTTATTAATATCTACCATTTGTTGAGAAGAAACATTCACATACATTGTCTCTAATTCTTAAAATAAAGCTGGGGCAAGGGTATTAGTATTTCTAATTTACAATGAGAAAATTGAGGTCTAAGACTCTGACTTTGACCTTGTCATTTGGCATGAAGCACCTGCTTGAGATATCTATATCTACATCTATAGATATATCTATCTACGAAGAGGTCAAGATGGCGGGGAAGTAGGAGGAGGCGCCGTTTCAACCTGTACCCTAAAGTGAGCTGATTACCTACCAAAGAACTCCAACCACCCATAAAATCAACCTGAGATCAGAATTATACACGTCTGGATCTCTACAGGAGCAGAGGACGCCAGTGGCAGATATATCTATCTATATACATACATATTCACATTATTTGTACACTTGAGCACTTGGTATGGAATGAACAGTTTGATTTGTTAGTTAGCTTTTTTTGGTGGAATGATGATTTAGATTGTACTTGAACTGGAAGTTCTATATACAGAGTTAAAGTGTGAGGTTACCCATAGTTGATCAAAGTCAGTTGGCTCATGCCTATAAAAGGAACTGAATAACCATGTTCTGATAAATAGCAATAGATAATATTACCATCTTTCTTTGGTAATAGCAGAATCTGACCCTGGGATTTGGGGTCAGAATCTGAATGTTTCTTCCTGGATGCATGGTTCTAAGGAAGTCTTTCTGCCAGGGCCCCCAGTTTCCTACAATCACCGAGTTATTGGTATCTACATCCCAGGAAGGTTTTTGGACATCAATCTACTCATATGTGAAAATTATAAACATTATGCAAATATTATGGTGATTATGTGGTGAAAATTATAAACACTCTGCAAATAATTACTTAAAAATATTTCTGATTCAAACAAAAGAATGTTATCCTTGGACTGATAGTTTAGCGAACATAGGAAATAGATGAAAAAAAACATAAAAATTGGCTTAAACAAAATGTTAAGTGAAAGAGGCCACAAAGTGGCAAAATTTAATGAGTTTATTGTCAAAAATAATAAAATAATTATATACAATGCAAATTAATTACCTGTAAAATTATATTAGTTTCAATAATTTACAAGGATATGCTTTAGCATAGTACAATATTATTCTCTCCGTACCTACTCCAAACATTGCTTCCTACCCTCTCAAATCAAGGAACACTCCTTTCCCATTATCATCTTTGTTAATCAGAAGTCTTAGAACTTTATTATAAAATGATTTTCAGTGCACATCAGACAAATTGAGGAACTTTTTACAAATTAATTAGCCTGTAGTATTTACATTTTATAAGAATGGAAAAGACTAAGAAACAGAAAGAAAGGCTGCTGAAGGGTTATGACAAGTAAGTGCAATGCATGATGCTGGACTGGGTCCTGGACTAAAAAATTAGTAAACATGTAATGGATATTGTTGGAACCATAGATGGCATATGATATTGACTATAGATAGTTATAGTAATGTATCAAGGTTAAATCTCCTGATTTTGGTAGTTGTATTATGGTTATATAAGATAATGCCACTTTTCTTAGGAACTATGTCAGACCTTTTTTTTTAATTGAGGTATAATTGACATATAGCATTATATTAGTTTTAGGTGTACAACATAATGATTTGATATTTAAATATATTGTGAAATGATTACCACAATAAGTCTAGCTAACATTTTGCACCATAGGTAGTTAAAAATTTTTTTTTCCCTTGTGATTAGAACTTTTTCCAGAACCTTTTTAAGGATAAATAGGCATAATATCTCCAGCTTACTCTGAAAATGGCTTGGGAAAAAAATCTGTATACACATATACATACATTCACGCATACATAAGAGAATGAGAGAGCAATAGAGCAAAATGATCGAATGAATTTAATTAGTGGATCTGGGTAAAGGGCATATGTATGTTTCTTAAAATTTACTGTAATTTGGAAATTATATCAAAATTTTAAAATTACAAAAATATAAAGATAAATACTATTTCTATACAGATTCAGATTAAGATGGATCATCCTCACAGTGTATCTAAAGAACCAAGATCACTTAGTAAAAGATGATCTCACTTAAGAATGCATTTCTTGACTGTTCACAGCTAATCTCTTCTTTTACACAAACACATAAATCTCACATTTTCCTTTAACATGTCAAATTATGAAATAAATATTTTGACTAAAATCAAATTAATGGTACATTCCAAATATGCTATTTAATACTGTACATATTCCAACCCCCCCTTCCTCCTAACACACACCAATTCCAACATATGATCCTCAGCAAGATTACAGCTCATGTTACTGGGTTTCCGTTAGCATTCTCTGTGGAGAGTCACTGACTCTCAAAGCGCATAACAGGAAGGAGATTAGGACCGTTATTTATGAAAGAGTAAAAAGTACTGATGTTGGTTTTCTAGAATGAGCAGATGTACAGAATGATTTGAAGTGAGTAAAATGAGTTCCCAAATTTTTGGAAATTTTTGAGATCATAGTTACTTAACAAGTGGTTGTTGATGGATTTATCAAAGAGATACTTTGACAAACTTTTGCTTCAACTTTGCCTCTTTGAAAAAAATAAGTTCTGAAAAATAGAAATTGACAAGGTATTTGCAAACAAATATAAATCTCTTTTTAGAGATGGAAGAGCAATTCCCCCTGTGTTGTAATTTGCTTAAACCTGTGACTATGGTTGCCTCCTTTGGATTCTTTCTTCCAGCAGAGCAGTCACTGCTCAGACTTAAGTCTTGGAAAGTCTGAGCATAGGTTTGTGTATATGGTCAACCGAGGGGATCCTGAGGTACAATTGCAATGCACTAGATTAGTGCCTTTTGTTTTAGGCTTGACAGATGAATCTGTATTTCCACAGTAGCCCTTCCTTTCATGAAATTAAGGAAGCTCTTTAGTAAAGATAAGCCAGTTCCTTCTTGTGAAGTTGACAGCCTGATTTCTAGAGCTTCAACAAACTCTGAAGGAGATACAAAGTACCAACTCTCAATAAAAGTGAACTTTGGAACACACACCAAAAAAGTGGACTAGATGCCAGGAAACCTTCACTACAGTTTTACCTCTGCCCCTAATAACTTTGTAAACTTTGGCTGAGTTACTTCAGCTCTGTGGGACTTTTGCTTCCTAAGTTATAAAGCATTGTCCAGAAAGGTCCCTTCAGTTTCAGATGTTTCAGGATTCTAACTTTCAACAGTCGTGGATTTTTGTGATACAAACACAAAGCAGCAGGTTATAGTGTGTTTATTCATAATCTATCAATCCTAGAGGAAAGCCAGAAATGCCTTTGAGACTCAGATTTTTAAAAAATTTTTATTTATTTTCAGTGTAACAGTATTCATTGTTTTTGCAACACACCCAGTGCTCCATGCAATACGTGCCCTCCCTATTACCCACCACCTGGTTCCCCAACCTCCCACCCACTGCCCCTTCAAAACCCTCAGGTTGTTTTTCAGAGTCCATAGTCTCTCATGGTTCATCTCCCCTTCCAATTTCCCTCAACTCCCTTCTCCTCTCCATCTCCCCATGTCCTCCATGTTCTTTGTTACGCTCCACTCCACAAATAAGTGAAACGATATGATACTTGACTCTCTCTTCTTGACTTATTTCACTCAGCATAATCTCTTCCAGTCCCGTCCATGTTGCTACAAAAGTTGGGTATTCATCCTTTCTGATGGAGGCATAATACTCCATTGTGTATATGTACCACATCTTCCTTATCCATTCTTCCGGTGAGGGGCATCTTGACCATTCTCTTACACCATACACAAAGATAAACTCGAAATGGATAAAAGACCTCAACGTGAGACAGGAATCCATCAGAATCCTAGAGGAGAACATAGGCAGTAACCTCTTCAACATCAGCCACAGCAACTTCTTCCAAGACATGTCTCCAAAGGCAAAGGAAACAAAAGCAAAAATGAACTTTTGGGACTTCATCAAGATCAAAAGCTTCTGCACAGCAAAGGAAACAGTCAACAAAACAAAAAGGCAACCCACGGAATGGGAGAAGATATTTGCAAATGACAGTACAGACAAAAGGTTGATATCCAGGATCTATAAAGAACTCCTCAAACTCAACACACACAAAACAGATAATCATATCAAAAAATGGGCAGAAGATATGAACAGACACTTCTCCAACAAAGACATACAAATGGCTATCAGACACATGAAAAAATGCTCATTATCACTAGCCATCAGGGAGACTCAAATTAAAACCACATTGAGATATCACCTTACATCAGTTAGAATGGCCAAAATTAGCAAGACAGGAAGCAACGTGTTTTGGAGAGGTTGTGGAGAAAGGGGAACCCTCTTACACTGTTGGTGGGAATGCACGTTGGTGCAGCCACTTTGGAGAACAGTGTGGAAATTCCTCAAGAAATTAAAAATAGAGCTTCCCTATGACCCTGCAATTGCACTGCTGGGTATTTACCTCAAAGATACAGATGTAGTGAAAAGAAGAGCCATCTGTACCCCAATGTTTATAGCAGCAATGGCCACAGTCGCCAACCTGTGGAAAGAGACTCAGATTTTTTAATAACAATTTAATTTGTACTGTATTGGACACTTTTAACAGTTCAATTTCGAGCCTTTGCAAACACACCCATAAAAATGGTTGCATTGCTTTGCATTTATAAAATCCACTGCATTTTCCAAGCAAATGGCATTTGTGCAAAGAAATAGCCTAACACATGCCTAGCTGTCTGTTTCAAAGTAATTATTATTTGTCAGTACAAATGTATACTTGAATAGTGCAATGAAAATGCCCCCCAGAAAATCTGGCAAGCTCTCTCATTGAAGGAATTTCTGCTTTTAGAATCCCATCAGTATTTTCTTTCATTACTATCTTTAGGATCAAAATTCCAGAAATTCAAGAAAAGAAAATCCAGAGAATGGCACTAACTTTCTTGCTGCCCAAGAGACCACAACTCATTATTTTGTTGTTTTTCTGATGTTTTTCAGACCTCCAAAATGCAGTTATGTTCATTTAGGCAATATTGTTTTTATTCATTTTTCACTTTTATTTAAATGAAAATAGAATTATTTGGATTTTTTTCTGAGACATTTCTGACTGGTTGTAATGGCCTATAGGGCCACTGACTAGTATTTTCCTAGAAAAATATCATTTTTTCCTCCTGTATCACTGTTCATGTTTATGGCATTACACAAAGCCTCTGTGAAGGCTTTCAATATAAGTATGTTTATGTCAGAAAAATGAGCTGTTTATCTGCTTATGGGCAAGCTTATTTCCAGAAGGATATTGTTATGGGTGGGTGGACACTCCATTCAAAAATGCATTTATCGGGGCATCTGGGTGGCTCAGTGGGTTAAAGGCTCTGCCTTTGGCTCAGGTCATGATCCCAGCGTCCTGGGATCAAGCCCCGCATCGGGCTCTCTGCTCAGTGGAGAGCCTGCTTCCTTTCCTCTATCTCTCTGCTGCCTCTCTGCCTACTTGTGATCTCTGTCTGTCAAATAAATGAATAAAATCTTTTAAAAAATTCATTTATTCATTCAGCCGACATTTGTAGAGCACCTACTTGAAACCTTTTATAAAATGTAGTAAAAAAAAAAAAGTTATCAATGCATTGGATGGGTCTACCATGGAGGTGACAGTTCAAAGAAAGAAAGTAAAAAGGAAAGAAAGAAAGAAAAATACAAAAGAGAGAGGGAGGGGCAGGAAGAAGGAGGGAAGGAAAGGAGAAAGGAAAGAAAGAAGGAATGAAGGAGGGGAGGGATGGATAAAGATAATAGTATTACTTTCATGAATGAACAGTACAGGGTGCCCTGAGAGGATCAAAGATTACTGTGGAATTGAAGTTTAAACTAGGCTACAGAATCAGTAGGAGTCAGCTAAGTAAATGGGGATGGATTCCAAGGATGCCAAGGATGGGCAAACAACCTGTGCAAAGGTCTTGAAGTTGGAAGAAAGAGAACATATAAAAAGAAAAAAATGTGTACAGATGTGATAATAACATTGAGGTCAAAGTAAAGAGTAGCCAAGATGAAGCTGGAGATACAGAAATAGAGTGCATTGACTTAGACTATTTCCAAATAAATAATTATAAATGCCTTATTCCTGAACACACCATCTATCAGGAATTGAAGACTCAGAAGAGCTTCTTTAGTTGGTGATGACTTCTGTAGTAGTTCCTTGAGCAAGAGTAGCTCCTTCCTGGTCTCTGCAGCTCACGGAAGAGGTGGCTTCCAGGGACTGTGTCAGTCAGCAGTGACCACAGAGTTTCCTGGTTCAACTTCTTTCAATGAGCTCTGGGACCCTTGCTGACAATTCAGCGTGACTTCAGCTTCACAAAATAGACAGCTGTCAGATGTCTTAGCTGTGCCCTCTAGCGGCTGCTGGAGTGTTACCCAGCTCTTCTGAAAAAGGATAATTAAACTACCTCTCTGATTTTGGAAATAAGTGAGTATAGGGACTTACCAGGAAAGGACATTCTACCATTACAACCTGTCCTTTCATTTATCCCATGATACCTTATATCCACAGAGTCCATGGTACTACAAACTGCTAAAATGCTGTAATAAGTCATTTTAAGTTCATTAGTCTTTTCAGTAAATGGTGTTGGGAAAACTGGACAGCTACATGCAAGAGAATAAAACTGGACCACTTTCTTACATACACCATACACAAAAATAAATTCAAAATGGACTAAAGACCTAAACATGAGACCTGAAACCATTAAAAATCCTAAAACAGAGCACAGGCAGTAATTTCTCTTCCTGGATTCTCTTGACTTTCTCTTCCTTGACTTCTGACATCAACTGCAGTGACATTTTTCCAGATATGTCTCCCGATACAAGGGAAATAAGAGCAAAAATAAACTATTGGAACTACATCAGAATAAAAAGCTTTTGCTCAGTGAAGGAAACAGTCAACACAACCAAAAGAACTAAAAGACAACCTACTGAATGGGAGAAGATAGTACTGGAAATGACATATCCAGTAAAAGGTTAGTATCCAAATATGTAAAGAACTTACACAACTCAATGCCAAAAAACCCCCAAATAAACCAATTAAAAAGTGGTTAGAAGACATAAATAGACATTTCTCCAAAGAAGAAATCCAGATGGCCAAAAGACACATGAAAGCGTGTTCAGACATCATCAGGAAAACGCAAATTAAAACTACAATGAGGTGTCGCCCCACAAGATATCACACCTGTCAGAATGGCTAAAATCAAAAACACAAGAAACAAAAGTGGATTTGGAGAAAAAGGAACCCTTGTGCTCTATTGGTGGGAATGGAAACTGGTCCAGCCACTGGGGAAGATAGTATGGAGGTTCCTCAAAAAATTAAAAATAGGGGGCGCCTGGGTGGCTCAGTGGGTTAAGCCGCTGCCTTCGGCTCAGGTCATGATCTCAGGGTCCTGGGATCGAGTCCCGCATCGGGCTCTCTGCTCAGCAGCGAGCCTGCTTCCCTCTCTCTCTGCCTGCCTCTCTGTCTACTTGTGATCTCTCTCTGTCAAATAAAAAAAAAAAAAAGAATGGAATTAAAAAAATTAAAAATAGAACTACCCTATGATCCAGTAATCGCACTATCGGGTATTTACCCCCAAAATGTAAAAATACTAATTCAAAGGGATAGATGCACCCCTATTATGTTTATTGCAGCATTATTTACAAGAGCCAAATTATGGAAGGAGCCCAAGTGTCCACTGATAGATGAATGGATACAGAAGAATACATATACAATGGAATATTATTCAGCCTTAAAAAAGAATGAAATCTTGCCATTTGCAGCAATATGGATGGAGCTAGAGAGTATAAATGCTAAATGAAATAAGTCAGTCAGAGAAAGACAAATACTGTATGATTTCACTTATGTGTGGAGTTTAAGAAACAAAACAAAGGGGAAAAAAAGGAGAGAGAGAGAGACCAGGAAACAGGCTCTTAACTATAGAGAACAGATGGTTACCAGACAGGAGGTGAATAGGGGGCTGGATGACAATAAGTGATAGGGATTAAAGAGGATACATTGTAATGAGCACCGAGTAACATATAGAATGGTTAAATCACTTTATTGTACACCTGAAACTAATATAACACTATATGTTAACTACATGGGAATTAAAATTAAAAATTTAATAAAGGGGAAAAAAGAACAATAAAAAACAGGTATCTGATGTAAGCTGGATAAAGAAGTACATTAAAGGTCAGGGGGATCTCAGAGCTCTGACTCCACACATATTTTCATCCAAACTCCTTACTGTAATGTCACTTATGGCATCCTGCCATTTTGGGGCTCTATTTGCTCAATTCCTTTCATGACCTGTCTTTTCCTGTACCATTAACTTCGGGTGAACATCCTTTTTTTATTTAGTGATGTTGTTTACTTAATTCCCTTGGTAACCATAAAAGCCAAGTCCTTTTCTTTCTGGACTCCAGGCATGCCACTATATCTGATTAACTTAAAGCCATAGCACCTAGATCCAGAGGCCATTTTTTTTTATTTGTTATGAGATATCTCTGCCTAAATATCCTTTTTCCTGAGTACTTGGCTCTTTGGTATGGGATTCTACATGCCATGGGAAGAGGGGAGAGGCATAGGGCAAGATCAAAGTGAAATCTAGCCAACAGGTGCATCTGGTTCCAAAACTTGCAGGAATGGGGTAAGAGATCTGTGAAGGATACAGTGTGTTTACCCAGTGCTAGGAATCTTATAAGAAAGAAAATCAAAGAATGGATGCTAATCTTTTGGGAGGGGCTTTAGAAAAAAAAAAACCGGGTTGGTTTAAGTGCTTTGAAGAGATGTGTGTGTGTGTGTGTGTGTGTGTGTGTGTGTGTGTGTGTGTGTGTACATAGTGGCTTATAAGTTCCCTGTGCGTGACTTGTATCTTCTTTGAGCTGTGATGAAGAGCTGTTGGGGCCTGGTGTTCTAGGTGTATGTGCTTTTACCAAATCTTGCTTTGGTCAAGGCATGATCCAAAAATATTTATTTACTCAATGTCAAAAGTTTTACATAACTCAAACTCCAGCACATCAACTTTTGATGAGATGGTGAGGGTTCATTCCCTTTGCTAGGTTTTATATCTGCTCAGAACATTGTATTTGTTCCACTTCAGGAAGGAGGAGAGTCCCAGTCCATAGGACTTTTATGGGAGTATGGAGGGACTATATTTTCAGGATATTAGCCCCCTGTCACATTTCTGGGTTGGTTGTTTGGCTTGCTGTCCACTTTGTACTTGTGAACTTCTAATCAGTGCTGCCCACACATATCCTGATATGAATGATAAAACCTAGAAGAATTTTTGTACCTATTTAGCATCTAAATGGCACAGGGATAATATTTCCCTATAACTTGTTTTCATCATTTTGTTTATATAATGTAATTTTCCTCTATCAGAAGGTTTCCAGATCAAGTTCTTAATAATCAGAGGGTAAGTGGGCATGTTGTCTCAAAAAATATCAAAGTCATTATTTCCTCAGGAGTTTGAGCTTCTCTTGGATAAGGTTACTATTATTATTACTCAGTATGTAGATATAGGTTGCTGAAAATAGGGTTGAAAGGCGAGTCAATCCTTCCTCATTTGGTCCATTCTAGATAGGCATGTGCTTTGACTTTAATAAGCTGTAAACTTTCATTACTATCCACATAATAAGCCTTTTAATGGAGAATCACTCATATTAACCTTCAATTCAGAAAGACAGACCCTGGATCTAACCAGCTATTCCTACATATGCAATCTTTCTCTTTTCCTCAAAGACATCTGGATTTACTGACAAGTTCAAATCTCTTTAAGGATAATGAAAAAAATGATGCTGAAATGACTTTATTTCAGCCCAGAAATAGTCTTTCAACGTGTTATTTTACACATTTGTTCATTATATTTACCATGTACCTAGACATCTTTATATGAGATACTCCTTATATATTTAAAATGGAAGGAATAGGGCACCTGGGTGGCTCAGTCAGTTAAGCATCTGCCTTCAGCTTAGATCATTATCCCAGGGTCCTGAGATTGGGCACCCTGCTCAGCGGGGAGTCTGCGTCTCCCGCTCATGTGCTCACACGCTTGCATTCTCTCTCTCTCAAAAATCAATAAATCAATAAAATCTTTTAAAAAATAAATCGAGGGAATATAAAATACTAATACAAGAAGCAACTTTTAAAATGCAAACCTGGGTAATCCATAATTACACTTTGAGAGAGAGTCAGAGATTGAGGGCTAAATCCAAAATCTGCTGCTTTATCACTAGTGATCCCTTAGGACCACATTTTTCTCTAATTAGATGACACCTCACTCATTGGGTTTTCATGAAAATAAAATAGATTTTATATATAGTATATACATAAAAATATGGGAAATAATATGAGTTCAAGATCTGAGAGCTATTATGCTTGGATAAGTTATGAAACCCTCAAGAAAGGGAAAACAAGGCTTTCAGAATCCTCACTGCTATTCTATTCCTGCTTCTCACTGGAGAAATTACATCTGCTCAAATGGTCCAAACAAATGGAGATGGAAATCAACATAATTATAACAGTTCTGTGGTCATCTTTAGCAATAGGTGGTGATAAATGACACGCTAATTATGTTATAATTTAGTATTGGCAAATGTGGGCAATAATTTATCTTTAACATAGTAACTTTAAGAGAAGACATTCTGACCAGACTGAACATTTCATGTCATCCTCAAAAACTAGAAACATGGTGTTCCTATCAGTTTGAAGAATCCTCAAACGGCTAAGAATTTTAGATATGTTACCCTATGAGTTCTCATCCTTTCATGGAGGATGGCTGACTTCTAACATAGGGTACTAACTGTTCCCTACATTACTGTACTGGAGACTGTTCTGAGCCATGGATAACTGAGCTCTTCACAAGATTGTATAACCAGAATCATTAGCTTTCCCTTTGGTTCCTTTTCCTGTAGGTAAGCTTATGAAAATTGTATTCAAACTGTTCTTGGTTCTGTAGAGGAAAAAAACATGCTTATGAAGAGCCACAAACTATTATTTCTGCTCCTAAGAAATGCACTTTTTCATCCTGTGAAAATATTGTCCCTTCCTTCATGCTTACTATGTAAACTTACATAAGTTCTGACACATAAGCACATTAATACTGATGAGAAATTAAGAGTAATTATTCCACTTAGCCCCACTTAACCCACTCTCTCAATCTCTGACTGGAAAGCCTATTTTCTTAGTTTCTGTGCCCTACAACCTCCCAGCACAGGGTTAAAGGAGAGGCACAGAGTTCCTTCTCTGTTTTTCCATTGTTAATGCAGCACTGTTGCTCCTGGAGCACTGCTTTGCAGCAGAAGGAAATAATGTATTTTTGATGTATTAAAACACTAACCCCTTTCCTCTAGCTTATTATATATAATACAAGCACTCCCGGTATTGTCAGCGTCAAGTGCAGACTCAAAACTTGTAAGAGAGAAATCTCTGAGGGCCACCCCCAATCTTGATTGTGACTAAAGAACAATGACCTTCACTGTTGAAATCGATGTAAGTAAGAATATAAACCACACAGGTCATATATGCTGTGGTTACTCTATGCAAGGTACTCCCTTCCCCTAGGGTACAAAATGTCATACTATGAAAGAACATCCCTCAAAGAGTTAATAGTCCTTTTAGGAAAACTTGATGAAAAAGAGCCTCACGTGCCTAGAAATATTTGCATATTTTTTTCTCTGAACTGGCTAAGAAAGGGGCTGGAAAAAGTCTTGGGCACATGTAGCCCATCTTGTGAAACTTTACAATGCCTGAAATAAAAGTCAGGTTTTTTTGAGAGAGAAAAATTAAGCAGCACAGTATAAATTAAAGGATAAATAAATAAATAAATAAATAAATTTATTATTATTATTATATTATTTTGAATATTCTACCCAGTATAAGCCTGTGGCCAATGAAGACAGTTTTTAGCATGGGCAACTTAGTGTATCCCCTATGAACTCTTTTTCTAAAAGAATCACACAAATCCATACATCAATGAAAATTAAAATCCAGCTCATGAGTGGAGGGAGTGAGGTATCTGAAGCAATAATGGCAGAAAAAGTAGTAGAATTGAGGTTTAAAACAGCTGGGGGTAACCTGGTCATGAAACAATGTAATGATTAAGGATCTGTCATGAAAGATAAGCAAAAGGTGGAAGTCTGGTCCATCCATATCATAAAATTTTATATTCTCCTTTAATAGAGATGATATCCCTAGATGTACTAAGAGGTATGCATCTCTAAGATTTTTTGTAGATAGGGAAATATATAATGTAATCATAAAATATGACACTACATATATAATATTTATATGTGAAAACTAAGATATCTAGAAGCAATATACACCAAAATTTTGACAAGTTTTACCTTTGGAGAGAGGGGTGAGATTGTAAAATAGCAGGGGTTGATGATGAAGACAGACTTTTACTTTTTACTTCATAAATTCTATAACATTTGAATGTTCTAATAAACATATATTAATGTAGAATTGCATGATTAAAATAATTTTAAAAAGTAAAGGACACAGCTTCTACAGTAACTAGGGGGTAGTTCTTTCACTTAACAGCAATGATCTGGTCAGGCTCTTTCTGAGTTTCTGTATCTCCATGTGTAAGCTAAAGATAACAATATTGACTTTGAAGTGTGTGAGTGTGGGTGTGTGTGTGTGTGTGAATGAGTGAATGTGTGCAGTTTATTAATTAATTAATTTTAGAGAGGGGGAGAGAGAGAGAGAGAGTGAGGCAGGGCTTGATCTAATGACCCTTAGATCATGTCTTGAGTCAAAATCAAGAGTTTGATGCTTAATCTACTGAGCCACCCAGGCACCCCTGTGTGTGGTTGAAATAAAATACAATGTCATACATCAAATACTAATTACAATGAAATTACAATGAATATGGTGTGCCCTTATCCAATAGCAGTTGATAGTATGCAACATATATTCAACACAGCAAATCATAAAATTGTCAAAATGAAGTAATCATAGAGCAAGACCATTTTGTTGATTAGTTATTCACTGTTGAAAGATATTGCTTAAGCATCAAGTTGTTTAAAATTTTTGGTTTAAGTATTCATACAGTTGATGAAATAAATACGTAATTTTCAAAGTAATCTTGAAATTATTTATATTGAATAGTAATAGATAGGCAGTAAAATGTGCAGGTTAGTGGAAATTAAAAGACATCTTACTGCTCTTTTATAAAAAGAGGTACACAAACATCTGAAGACACCTCTCGTTGGGTATAGTATATATGTAAAGCAGGGAAATGTTTATATACTGTCTCGTAAGGCCAGAAGCAAAATTGAGGGGGCAGTATAGTTGAGGAGTGGTTTATTTTCCAGAAGTGGTATCTTTCAAGAGTATCTTTAATGATAATGTATTGACATTATGATTGGAAATCTATTATGAAAAGACATTAGAGGAACTGATGTGAAGGAATGGCCCTAAAATATAAAGAAAAGGAACTAGATGGAAGTGTGGCAGCTCTTATGTGCTTATATTCCACCATCCAATGGGAGTCTTTTCTCCTTAGTCCCATACACACGTCCTGCCCCAGGCAATCTCTTTTCATGTTACACCCAAGCTCTGTCTTTGTTACAGTTGAAGGACATGACCCTTCTCCTTGTACCTATTTTTGGATGTTCTTAAATACATGTGTACTTTAAATCGCATACATCAAATCATGTTAAGAGTCTTTTTGATCTTCAGTGTCTCTAAAACAATGAGACAGACAACTCTCATAATTTGTGGAAATGGTATCCTTTCCTGGATACCTGCAAGCCAGCTCCTTTAGAATGGGCATGGTGGCTTTGACGTGGAAAATTATATTCAGTCAGAGAGTATATTTGGTGTTTTCGTTGGTACAGAATAAATTATTTGTAGAAAAATTTCACAGTGCTTTGCCTTTTTGGAATTGTGTTCATTAGATGTTGTCAGCTTCTTCTTTCATACTCATCTTTACGCCAAGGTCTTCACTTCTGTTATCCCTCAGATATACTGACATCAAAGAATCTTTAGGTGACTTTTAAAAAGAAACTCTTTTATTGCTTTGTAACATCAATAGTAGAAGGTGTTCTGGATATAAGGGTTTTTTTTTAATGATTTTTTTATTCAGTAGGGCTCAAAATCTTTCAATTTTATATGTATATTTATGTGTTTCAAAATTGAAAATTCTTAAGATGTAAAGCAATATGATAGAACGAGTCAGCCAGTGATTCCAAACAGCAGCTGGGAGTAGATGTATTAAGCTCGTTGCTCTTTCTCATCTTGCATCTTCTCTTCACCACTACTAAAACTAGCGTCAGTAAGGTCATTAGTAGTGGATTCACAAGTCAAGGGGCTGCTTTACAAGTGTTTATGCTATTCGACTTTTACTTGAAATTCGAATGTGCCCATACCTGCCTTTCCCCTTCCCAGCTTCTCTTTGTTTCTACAGTAATATTTTCTTTCTAATATCCTCCTTTGTCTTTACCTATCCTGGCTCCTCTTCTGCTTGTCTTCAAAGCACTGGCAAATTGTTACCAACCTTTTTCTGTATCACTGTGTCCTATCTGAACAATACAATCCTTTCATACGACAAAATCAACATCACTATCCCTCTCATTTCTCCAGACATTCAGACCAATGTTACCAACTTTCTTTGGATAGCATCACTGGAATGACTTGCAGGCACTTCAACTTCCAATTTTCCTCTGAGATTTAATTATATTTTCCAGCTAAGTTGTTACTTCTGTATTCCCTGCAGATGCCAGGAAACTCATTAATTCAACTTTTCATATTCCTGCTTAGTAAAAAATTATCAAGCTGAGTTAATCCTACCTCTGAACTCTCTCATATCCATTTTTTCTTTCTCTTTTTCTCTGCTATTGCCTTAGTGAAGTCTCATTTTACTTTCTCAAATGAAGTATCACAGTTAGTTATGTAATGAATGATTCTACTAATCATTCTTTCTTCAAAGTCTCTCCCTACCAATTCATTCTTCAGTGTCTAATCAGTGATTTATCTAGAGCCAGAATGACCTATTTAAAAGCAGAATAAATAAGCAAAAACAACACACATATATACACACACACAGACAAAAGCAAAACAGAAAACAATTTAGTGATTCCCCACTACCTATAAGTTCAAGTTCAAATGCCTTAGTAGGCACATCATATTTGACCCCAGCCCACCTTCTTCAAGTTCTACCTACTTCTTACAACTTCTCTTTTTCTTCCTTGTCAATGTTCCCTGAGGCTCAGCAGTAGGAGCTATTTTCCATTCTTATATTTAACATGTCCCTTCTTAGCTCTGGGCTTTACACAGTGTTTCTCATGCTTGAATCTCTTTTGGCCTCTTCTCTTTCTGTTGAACTCCTAAGTGTCCTTTGTCTCCTAGGTCCAAGGACTATTTCTCCTGCCACAACTTCTCTACCTTTCAACTTTCATCCTGACTACTAGAATGTTGTACATAGTGTTAGTCACATCACATTGTTATTTGCTTAATTGAGTTCCCCATTAGACTGTGAACTCCTTGAGGGCAAGAACCATGTCTTATTTAGCTTTGTGTTCCTATTATTTAACTCAGTATTAGCAGAGTCTTGCTATATAGTCATTGAACTAATAAAACAAAAGAAATCAGCATCACTTATGCTCAGTAGGTCTGGAGATTTTCCTAAGGACCCTTCTTGGTTTTTCATGATTGTTCATCTTTTAGACATGTCCTGCTTCTCTCCTAACCTAAGTGAAAGGGAAGGGAAGGGAAAGGAAAAGAGAAATAAGAATATTCAAGACCATGTTGTTGACAAATACAGCTGGAGAGATTTCTTAACAGTCCGCACCACTGGAAGGCTTTTGCATTACAAATAAATTCATTGCATCTGGTAGTTGAGCAGTTTAATGGCTGAACTTATGCTCATTCTTTGTTAACTTGAGTTTTACTACCTACTGAACTTGCCATATTTTTTGGTTGTCACAGCTGAACTTTCAAAAGTATATACTTTCTTTTTTAATTGTTTGCCCCAGGGTTTTGGTTACATAAAAGGGAGATTTTCTTATAAAAATTTTTTATTGCTTTCATATCCTGTTATTACTCATTTACAAAAAAATATTATCCATTGAGATTCGGAGGTTAAAATATTTGAGGATGTTAATAGTAATAATAATGTCAAACACTCACCACGACCCAGGTACTGCTCTTAGTGCTTTAAATGTAGTGTCCTGTTTGATTCATACAACAGCTCTATGAGGGAGGTAGGCATTCTTTTTCCTAGAAGAGAAAACTGTAAGTATAAACAAGTTGAGCCACTTGCCTACATCATATAGCTGCTGCAGATCATGGCCTAGATTGGGATTCAGGCCATCTAGCTCCAGAACTCACACTCATAATCACTACAGCTGTGGAGAGTATCATTTAGAACGAAATTTCTGTTCTATCTGAAATTCAGAGGTTTATCTGCCTGTCAGTCTTAGCATCCTTTTTGAATAGATTGGTTCTTTAACATCCTATCTCCTACTTCCACATTTTTTTTTTCCTTTCACTCCTCATGTGCTGCTGGTGGATTGCACTCTAATTCCCTTTTACTTCCTTTTTTGGGGGGAGCAATTCATTACTGCTTCATGAGCCAGTGCACGATGGATGCATTTCATTACAGCCCTTCTCCTAATCAACTGTGTTGATGCTGAGATAATAAGTACCGAAACCAAGTACATGCCTGTATTTATTTTTCTTGTCGCCCAAAGAATGAAACTATGTAATTCCAGGTAAAAATGAGAAAATAGGATATGCATTTATTTCTTGTAATTCTTGTGTACTTAGCATAAATATAGAGGTTGTGTGAAAGATAACATTTATATAATCAGGCAAGTGGAGATTTTGGATGTTTGGTCAATTAGATTTCAAGGCAAAATAGAACAAATAAATACACAAAAATAAACTCACAAGCTAAAAGATCTGTACTACTCTTATAAATTAATGTGTGCTTTAAATTTTAATACTATAGCTACTGTTATAGAAAAAGTTATTTTAAAATGCACTTCTTTCAGCGAATTAGTAGAAGAACTGCAGTTGTTTTTGCTTTTTAAATTATAATAATATAATATTAACTATGGAACTAAGGATTATACTTTTCATATTAGAGTAAAAATTGTCCCACAGAGGACTGACTTTATTATCCCACAGATGCTTTTTCCTTAAGAAAACTCATACATTTCTGTGCATCATCCTTCTCCCCAAAGGATATTTCCTTCTCAATTTTATCCCATTAAGACTTATATTATTATATACAATGGGATATTATGCAACCGTCAGAAAGGTGAATACCCAACTTTTGTATCAACATGGGCTGCACAGGAGGAGATTATGCTGAGTGAAATAAGTCAAGCAGAGTCAATTATTATATGGTTTCACTTACTCGTGGAGCATAAGGAATAACATGGAGGACATTAGGAGAAGGAAAGGAAAAATGAATTGGGGGAAATTGGAGGGAGAGATGAACCATGAGAGACTGTGGACTCCGAGAAACAAACTGAGGGTTTTGGGTGGTGAGCTGGGGGATTGAGTGGTGGGGGGTAATATGGAGGGCACTTATTGCATGGAGCACTGGTTGTGGTGCATAAATAATGAATCTTTGAACACTGAAAAAAATAAAATTAAGATGTTAAAAAGATAAAAGACTTAATATTTAGTCCTTATTTAAAAACAAATTGAATTTTGATAAGGTAACCACTTTGCTATTACTGCTCACATACTGCTTGAATGTGATCCATTTCTGGAATGTTTTGGCATGAAAGGAATTTGCAAACAGGAAACAGTTTGGGTACAGGGTGAAAAGAGGAGTGAGACCAATTCAAGACTTGAGGAGAACTGAAAGGGAAGTATGCAGCACTAAAAGAAAGGTGGGCATTAAAGAGGGCATGTGATATGATGAGCACTGGGTGTTTTAGTCAACTAATGAATCATTGAACATCATATCAAAAACTAATGATGTACTATACCTTGGCTAATTGAATTTAAATTAAAAAAAGAAAGAAAGAACGTCAGTCATTACCAAATGCAACCTTCTTTTTATTCCCTATATTTGCCCCAAGTCTGTTCATTTTGTTTGGGTGATATGTTTTAGAGTTTAGAGATCGTGTGCAGGTGGGTGATCTTTACTTCCCTTAGATGTGGCACCTCCACCACAATCCATGCATTATTTTTGCACCTCCTCGTACCCCTAGGGTCTGATTCTCCATTGGTCAGTGTTTGTCTCTCCTCTATTACCCACTGTGCACAGTGGCCTTCTAGATCTTTCTATAAAGGCATCACAGTTGCCTTGAGGATCACAGCGGTTGCAACCGGACCCAGGCTAGTGGCTTGAAATGGTGACAGAGCTTTTGTGTTAGCCTACCCAATATCATAGTCTTGGGTTTTCACAGTGTGATTATGAGATATAAATCTCTTTTCTTTCAGAGGCAGTAAGTTCATATGGGGCTAAATTTGCAGTGTTTCTTAGGCTCAGCATTACTAGGAAGAGACCAGCTTCATCTGGTAGTTTTTCCCAGGTGGGAATGGCTTCATACCACTCACATTGTCTCAATTTGAATTGGGTAGAGATAAGACTATTTGCCAGCTGGCAGTGGGAAAGCTCTTGATCCTTAGGAATTTGCGAAAAGGCAAGGTTACTAGATATAAGTGACTTTGTTCTAGGTTAGATTACTAGGGCCTCTTGCATGTGTATCCCTGGGGAAAGCCATCCCATATAGGTTGAGTACTTGGCTATGTAATCAAGAGCAAAGCTCAAAACAGACCTCCAAACCAGACCTCATTTGGTGACCTTCTTTCTCTAGTTGTCTTCACGCAGCAGCCTGGGATTTACAAAAATAGCTACATTTAATTGAACCATTTCCATGTGTCAGCTACCATTGTTATAGCACTGTTGTTACACTCACTTTGCAGAGTAGGAAACTGAGGTGGGGGTTGTTAAATGACTTGACCAAGGGCACACAGCTTGGCAATGGCAGAACTTAGCATATATTCCAGGGAGACTGGCTCTAAAGTTTATGCCCTTACTCCCTAGGGTTTGGGATAGAGTCCTTTAAACACAAGTGATGGACTAAAAGACTATTCTCAGGACAGAGTTGTACCTTAGGCCTTCATGCCTAAGTCTATAGAGGGACCTCTAGAATGCAGTTCTAATTCCTAGTAGACCTGAATTAAAAAGCTTTCCAGTAATGGCCTCTTACTTGGAGAGCAGTTGGGAAGGGGACTGGAGGGTCCAAAGGAGGCTGCTAAGTGGTAATCAGGCTCATTTCTGAGATAGGACTGGAGATGGAGGTTTATTGTGAAACTTGGCTTCTTAGTGGGCAGCATGGGACTCTCTTTGGCAGACTTACACAATAGGCAGTCAGTCTACATCTTAAAAGGTTCTTTTGTATTGGCTGATTCCTGTGGGTTCTTGGCTGTCTTCTCTACTGTCCTTGAGCCCTCCCTGTAATGATCAGAGATCGCTGCTTTAACTTTAGGCTAATGAGTGCATTGTAGATACTCATTTATCTTTTTTATTTCTTCTATACTAAGGCATAAATATAGGAACTGTGATAAGGACAACTCTTATATAATTTGGCAAATACAGATTTGGATGTTTGATCAGTCAGTTAGATTTAGGGTTCCTCCTGGTCTAGTTGGGAATCTAAATCTTCCCAAAGAGACAAGAACAGGTTCCCAGGAGGATGGTTTCTGAAGGTGACTCTCACAATCCGACCTGAAGTGACCTCTCCGTCGTTGACCATGTGTTGTTTGTTTCTCTAGATTGTCAGTTATCTCTAAGACATAGTGTATTAGATGTTTTCATTTATGTCCCTTTTCCTAGACCACATTTTAAGTCCTTAAGGTAAAAACATATGTCTTATATAGTATGTTCCATGCCAATAATAGATGATAATACACATGTTTTGATAAGTTAAAATATACTAGAGTCTCTTTGCAAAACTGACTTTTGTAATAGGACTGTGGCACAAATTACCAAAAGTTCTTAGGATGTTAGTTGATGTATTTCTGAGAACCCTACAGCTTTAAAGCTTATAGTAATGTTGAAGTAGAAAAATAACAATGATTTGCAAATTTTTTATTTTAAAAGTGTTTGGATTTTGGTGCTAAGAAATAATTACTTTGGTTTGATTTCTGTTTGAATTCAGTTTGCTTTACTCATGTTAGGTGGTCTTTTCCTTGTCAAAGTCAATGTTTTTTTTGGTTTTTTTTTTAAATTTTTATTTAAAGTCAGTGTTTTTATATAGTCTTTTATATAGTCTTTCAGTCACGTTTAGTGGTTTTTATCTACCAACACCGTCTCTCTCCCATCTTATATAAAAATAGAAGTGGTAGTTTTTCATGTTTTAATAAATAAATATTGGCCAGATGCTGAAGGTAATTTAAGTGAAGTGTCCTCATTTAATTCTGAGCCTCTGAAAAAGGGCTTGGATCTGTGTGTTGGGTGTTCTCAGATACAGAGATGTAAACACCATTTTTCTGTTCCATTTTCAGGTCACATGTGCCAATTTAACGAATGGTGGAAAGTCAGAACTTCTAAAATCAGGAAGCAGCAAATCCACACTAAAGCACATATGGACAGAAAGCAGCAAAGACTTGTCTATCAGCCGACTCCTGTCACAGACTTTTCGTGGAAAAGAAAATGATACAGATTTAGACCTGCGGTATGACACCCCAGAACCTTATTCTGAGCAAGACCTTTGGGACTGGCTGAGGAACTCCACAGACCTTCAAGAGCCTCGGCCCAGGGCCAAGCGAAGGCCCATTGTTAAGACGGGCAAGTTTAAGAAAATGTTTGGATGGGGTGATTTTCATTCCAACATCAAAACAGTGAAGCTAAACCTGTTGATAACTGGGAAAATTGTAGATCACGGCAATGGGACATTTAGTGTTTATTTCAGGCATAATTCCACTGGTCAAGGGAATGTGTCTGTCAGCTTGGTGCCCCCTACAAAAATAGTGGAATTCGACTTGGCACAACAAACCGTGATTGATGCCAAAGATTCCAAGTCCTTTAACTGTCGCATTGAATATGAAAAGGTTGACAAGGCTACGAAGAACACACTCTGCAACTATGATCCTTCAAAAACCTGTTACCAGGAGCAGACCCAAAGTCATGTATCCTGGCTCTGCTCCAAGCCCTTTAAGGTGATCTGTATTTACATTTCCTTTTATAGTACAGATTATAAACTAGTACAGAAAGTGTGCCCCGACTACAACTACCACAGCGACACACCTTACTTCCCCTCTGGATGAGGATGAACATAGGTGAGACTGAAGCCTGAGGAATTAAAGGTCAATATGATAGGGCTGTTACCTCAAAGAAGAAGGTCACATCTGTTGCCTGGAATGTGTCTACACTGCTGCTCTCGTCAACTGGCTGCAAATAATGCTAGTGGAAAACAATCTGATGTAATTTCTGCCCAGTCAGCTTCATCTCTTGGTATAGTTGTAAATCACCATAGATTTTAAAGGCACACTTGAAGACATGCTCTCATACATAGATGTACACAAACACACATTCATATACATTTCAGCTTGCATCTGTCATGATTCCTATCAAGAGGGCTTTCATTGTCTGACTCATAATGGTTTAGGATAAACTATCATCAAACAAAAGGATTAACTAGACAGTGAATGGTTTCTAACACTTGTGGTTATGGAAATCTCTTTTAAAGTCTTGAGTACATGCTCATCAGTAATCCCCATTCATGCATTCCTACTGCTTGGAGTAGCTGTACTGGTAAATACTACTGTAGGAGTATATGCTTGTTAAAATGGGAAAAAAATGTGTCTTTAGAGCTCAGTATTCTTTCTTTTATGAACACAACAAAATGTAGTAACTTTTTTCCAGCATACAGTAGGCACATTCAAGGTTATGTAAGATGGCTCTTTTTTCTATGGAGGGAAGCTGTTTTCAGTAAAGATGAGCAAACATTTGGAATTTACATGTGGGCAGACATTGAATTACAGCTTTCATCACCAGTCATTGGACTTTCTCAAAGTTGAGACCAGCTAAAGTTGCTTAAAACAAGTTCTGATCATTATATAAGAAGGAAAATGCCTGACAGACACCATGTAAGTTATAAGTGTCTGTCTTATCTTTACTACACATATTGTAACAAATTCAATATCCTAGTCTTCATTTGTATGAATGGTTTGTATTGTACATAGTTTAACCAAGTGTTATTTGAGCTGCTTATTAATATTAACTTGTACTTGTCTCTGCTTGTTATTGGTTAAAAAAGAAAAAAAAAGGATATGAGGAATCCATTTTATCAATGTAGCTGTGACCTCCATTAAAAAGACAAACTTTAATGTACAAAGCATTTATTCAGCTCAAGTATTGTTGAAAGCTAAACATATACAACATTACAGTCTGTCTGTATTTAGATATTTTATTTCTGGACAAAATGAAATGTACATAAAAATAAAATGCTTAAAGTTGAGTTTCAATATGTGCTTGTGTAAGATGGTGATTTAAGTGGTTCTGACAAGAAGAATGTGCTGGAATACAGTAGTGGTTTTGCATCTCATGTCTCTAAATTTGTACAGAACTATCTAAATTGCTATTAGTTGCTCAGTCAAAACAACTTACGAGTTTCAATCTCAAGCCTGGGAAGCGGTTGTGGCATATGGTGTCACACACATTTTTGGTTTACTGTTGCGCTAGTGATTCAAGAATACAAAAAATCAATGAGCAGAAGAGATGACTGAGGTCTCCTAAATATTATAACTGTTCTTTTGTTTTTCCTGTGTAGAGTCTTTATTTAGCAGGGAGATGGAGAGGAAGATAATTTTTTTTTTGTGGCTGATTTTCTCTGATTCTACTGTAATCACACAACAGAAAAATTACAGTAGCTGTGAAGGGCTTTGGGGTCCTACTTACCTATTACCAAATGGGATCAACTTATCTATATAGCATTGTTTATGGACAGTAAACTTTCTTTTAAAACATGATTACTGTTTGTAATTCCAGCAAGATAAACAGAAGAAGAAATATGCAAGGTAAACCATTTTTAAAGTCATAAATGGGGGACTGAGATATGAAGAGTCTCAAAGTTAACCAAAGAAGCCAAATTAAAACACTAACCCATTCTTATTTTCCCTTCGTGCTGCATAGGGATAAGTATGTTTTCATATAGAAAATAATGGAAGTACTACAGGAATACAAGGCCACAGAGTTCTAAATTGGTAACTCAGCAACTGATTAGACTAAAGGGAGCCTTCCATTGCAAATCAAAGACACATCATTCTGTTAAATGTCCATCTCTCAAAATTCTCCAATATATCTAGACAACCATTTCTATTAATGTCTTAATTAATTTGCTATGGAATTTAGAAGCTAATGTTGGAACAGACTCTCTCTGGCACAACAGGCAATAAATGCTTCAGGAGTTCCAGCTGTGGGACATATTTGCTACAGATAAATCTTGTTATTCTGGGATTTATTTATCAAAATGATCACTTAGAAGTTAGTTGTGCTTAGCAAAAAGAATAGAGGAGAGGAAAATCATTTAAAAATTTTTTTAGGATCATTTCATTGGTGGACTATAATTTGCATTACATGGTCTAATCTGTCCTTTTTTATTTTTTAATTTTAATTTAATTTTTAAATTTTATTTAAGATTTTATTTATTTGACAGAGCACAAGCAAGGGGAGCAGCAGGCAGAGAGAGGGCGAAGCAGGCTCCCCTCTGAGCAAGGAGCCCAACATGGGGCATGATCTCAGGACCCTGGGATCAAGACCTGAGCTGAAGGCAGACACTTAATCCACTGAGCCATCCAGGTGCCCCTAATCTGTCCTTTCTTAATTCAAAATTCAAGATAAGCTAAAAATATCCTTCAGGCTCCACCCATCTGCCCTGCTTTCTAACCTCCCCATGAAATGTTGCTTTTACATTTTTATAAACTTACAGACCATAGCTAACTAACATCCAATGAGTTGAATTATTTTTCTGTAGTCTTTCTTTCTTTCTTTTTTTCTTTCTTTCTTTCTTGATGTTATTTATTTGTTTGACAGAGACACAGCAAGAGAGGGGACACAGGCAGGGGGAGTGGGAGAGGGAGAAGCAGGCTTCCAGCTAAGTCCTGATGCTTTGATGCGGGGCTCCAATCCCAGGACTCCAGGATCATGACCTGAGCGGCAGGCAGATGCTTAAAGACTGAGCTACCCAGACACCCCTGTAGTTTTTCTTTAAAAGAAAAAGAAAATGTAGCAAATTTCCAACAAGAATTTCAATTTTTTAAAATCCAAACTTTCCGTACTCTTTTTTCTGGTCCTGTATACACTTATCCCAAATTGCTACACCATCAACACCTCCGTTTGTAATATAGAAAAGTCATGATGATATAGGACTGTGTGTCCAATATACTCTTCCTATTCTACACAAGGATCATGATGAATATGAAGGTTCTAAGGTTTAGATTAAAACTTTATTAGACCAACTTGTTGCTTTAACAAACTGGTTAGTTAAGTATTAATTATGCTAGAAATCTGTTACTTGGAGAAATTAAATTTTAAGTTGCCCTAAGAAAATCATCTTACCTTCTCTAGAATCTTAAATACTATTTCACACCTTTGCTAAGATACAGAAAAAAAACTGCAAGAGGGAAATAGATAGCACTTGATGCAAACATGGGTTTGTCATTACCTATTGTTCTTTACAGAAACATTTTAGAAAAATTAAAATTATTATGAAGAAATAATTATTGCAGCTTCTTGCCTCATGGAAGAAAAAAATGATACAAGTTACTGGTCTATCTACTTATGATAAAAACAATGCATTGTCATGGCATGGTTTCAGTTGGGCATTTTTGAGTCCCTGGCTCTTGTTAGAATTTCTCTGCATGAGTAGAAGGGGTATAACTGTTAATAGAATAGTTCTAAAGTTCTGGAAGTAATTATTCTGCAAGTAATTGAGATACTTGTTAAGGTTAAAACTGTGGACTGGGAATCTTCATGTTCCTACATTTCAGCAATAAACTGTAAGCCATATTTTTGCACAGAATAGATTAAAAAAAAATCATGAGAAGCCTGAGAAAGTGTTCTGTCTTTTCCCTCTTCCCCACTGTTTTACATGTAAGAAGCAGCTTAACCAATACAAACAGCTCTTTGACAAAGAATTTTGCATCTCCATCATCAACTTTGAATGTGAAGTTTTAGCCTGAAGCAAATTCAAATGGATGGTTTATAAGCCTTTGAAAAACTTGGTTGCTGTACCAGTTTCAGATATTTACTGATTTTTATTCTATTATCAATCTATTTACTTATTTATATTTATCTTTACATTTTATTAAAAATTCAAATTAGCAGATGCATTAAAAATACAAAATTTAAAAATATTAAGGTACATAAAGGTGATTACTATTTATCTAGTTTATAGGAGACAAAAATTTGAGTATCTTAAAGTCAGAATTGAACCTTAAAAAGCTGGTTGCTACAGCAGGCTTTTCTTGGTAGACATGGTAGTCACATGTCTACCAAAGACTGATTTCAGGGTTTGGGAACACAAATAAAACAATCCTTAATTTTAAGTTGATGTGTATCATTGTGTTTTATATCCAATACTATCAGAAACATTTTAAAGTAACAAATTTACAAAAAGAAGAGAATTCTCATGAGAGAATTTTAGTTTCAGTTTGTTGGTGTGAGCTAAGTCTAGTGACTAAGCCTAAAATTAGGAGACTACCAGTGTCAAGCAGCTAGCCAAGTGCCCCAAGTTTGATCAAAAGCACTTTAATATTTATGGTTCTGCATTTGCAGGAACATGCCTTTTATCATGATGGATTGGAGGATGACTGTAAAGGTTCCAGAAGTGATGGATTCAGAAGGCTTAGAGATCTTTTGTAGGTGGCTGAGTGGCTGTTGCCATTGGCGGTGCCTTTTGAACTGCCAGGTGTTGATTCCCCCCAATTTGAACTAATGAGTTAGACATGTAGCTAAAGCACTGCTCACACCATCCTCACCTGGCAGCAGTTGGCTCCCTCTTTCCTAATTCTATGTCAGGGCTCCAAAGAGACAACTAGAATTTTCCTGATCTCTGATGGTCAAATTCCTTTCCTTAAACACAGAAGTAAACTTGGCCATCGAGATTGTGACTATTTAAAAAGTTAAGCAAGAAAGTTTTGGGGATGTGTGATTGCCAAACAAGTAATTTTTCTCAAATAAAATATCTGCCATTGTTTCTGTTACTACCAAAATTCACTTTGTGAATTTTCTGAAACCCAATTTTAAAATTAATTTCTTTTTTTTTCCATTTTATTTATTTTTTCAGCGTAACAGTATTCATTCTTTTTGCACAACACCCAGTGCTCCATGCAAAACGTGCGCTCCCCATTACCCACCACCTGTTCCCCCAACCTCCCACCCCTGACCCTTCAAAACCCTCAGGTTGCCCCAACCTCCCACCCCTGACCCTTCAAAACCCTCAGGTTGTTTTTCAGAGTCCAAAGTCTCTTATGGTTCGCCTCCCCTCCCCAATGTCCATAGCCCGCTCCCCCTCTCCCAATCCCACCTCCCTCCAGCAACCCCCAGTTTGTTTTGTGAGATGTCCATCAACAGATGAATGGATAAAGAAGATGTGGTATATATACACAATGGAATACTATGCAGCCATCAAAATTAATTTCTTTTTTGCAATTTATGAAAGTTTTCAGTAGAAAGCATGGACAAGTGACATCACCCAATCAGGTTGAAAATATTTCATGGGCTTTTTTTTTTTTTTTTTTTTTAAGTTAAAGTGTAATTGGTATATAGGCTTATATAAGTTTCAGGTATACAACATAATGATTTTATATTTGAATATATTGCAAGATGATCACTACAATTAACATCCATCACCTTACATAGTTACAGAAATTTTTTTCTTGTGATAAAAACTTTGAAGATTTACTCAGCAGCATTAAAATATATGATATAGTATCATTATTATTTTTTAAAGATTTTATTTATTTATTTGATAGAGTGTGTGAGAGAGAGAAAGAGAGAGCATGAGCAGAGGGAGGAGCAGAGGGAGAGGGAGAAGTTGACTCCCTGCTGCAGGGACCCTGATGCGTACGAGGCTTGATCCTGGGACTCCAGAATCATGACTTGAGCTGAAAGCAGACGCTTAACCAACTGAGCCGCCCAGGTGCCCCTGTGATACACTATTATTATCCTTAATCACCGTGCTGTACATTATATCCCCATGACATATTAATTTTATAAGTGGAATATTTTACTTTTTTCACCCCTTTCATCCATTTTGTCTACCATCCCTTGGCCCTTTCTGGCAATCATCAATCTCTTCTCTGTATCTACGAGCCTGTTTTTTTGTTGCTGTTTTTTCTATTTTTTTTACTCCATTGTAAGGGAATGATTTAGCTAGGATAATGCCCTCCAGGTCCACTCATGTTATAAATGGCAAGATTTCTTTCTTTTTTATGGCTGCATAGCATTCCATTGCATATGAGTGTGTGTGTGTACATCTGTGCACAAAAACACACCCCACAATTTCTTTATGCGTTCATCCATTAATGGGCACTTACGTTGTTTCCGTATCTTGCCTATTATGAATAAATAATGCTGCAATGAGCATGGGGTTCATATATCTTTTTGACTTTGTCTTTATTTTCTTTGGATAGATACTTAGAAGTGGGATTACTGCATCATATGGTAGTTCTGTTTTTGATTTTTTGAGGAACTTCCATAATGTTTTCCATAGTAACTGCACTAATTTATCTTCCACCAAAAGTGTATGAGGGTTTCCTTTTTTCTGCATCCTTGCCAACACTTATTTTTTGTCTTTTTGATGATAGCCACTCTGACAGGTACGATGTAGTATCTCATTATGGTTTTGCTTTGTATTTCCCTGATGATTAGTGATGTTGAGCATCTTTTCATGTGGAAAATCATGGCCATCTGCATGTCTTCTTTGGAAAATTTTCTGTTCAGATCTTCTTCCCATTTTGTTTTAAAGGTTTTATTTATTTATTTGACACACAGAGAGAGAAATCACAAGTAGGCAGAGAGGCAGGCAGAGAGAGGGGGAAGGAGGCTCGCTGCTGAGCAGATCCCAGGACCCTGAGATCATGACCTGAGCTGAAGGCAGAGGTTTAACCCACTGAGCCACCCAGGTGCACCTTCTTCCCATTTTTTAATTAGATTTTTTGTTTTTCTATTGAGTTTCTATTGAGTTCTATTGAGCTATTGAATTGTATGAGTTCTTTGTATATTTTGGATATTAACCCATTATTAGATATATGATTTCAAACATTTTATTCCATTTACTAAATTGCCTTTTCATTCTGTTGATGATTTCCTTTCCTGCACAGAAGCTTTTTAGTTTGATGTAGTTCCACATGTTTATTTTTGCTTTTGTTGTCTTTGTTCTTTGTGTCAGATCCAAAAAGATCATCACAAGACTAATGTCAAAGAAATTTACCACCTGTATTTCCTCCTAACAGTTTTATGGTTTTAGGCTCTTACATTCAAGTCTTCAACCCATTTTCAGTTAAGTTTTGTGTATGTTGAATAGTAGTGGTCCAGTTTCATTCCTTTGCATGTAACTGTCTAGTTTCCCCAGCACCATTTATTGAAGAGACTGTATGTTCCCCATTGTATTCTTGCCTCCTTTGTTGTAAATTAATTGACCTTATGTGTATGGGTTTATTTCTGGGCTCTCTATTCTCTTCCATTACTTATGTGTCTGTCTTTTTGCTAATACTATTTTGATTATTATAGCTTTGTAATGTAGTTTGAAATCAAACTATATTTGAGTGTGATGCCTCCAGCTTTGTTCTTCCTCAAGATTGCTTTGGCTATTCAATGTATTCTGTGGTTCCACACAAATTTTAGTATTATTTTTCTAGTTCTGTGAAAAATGCTGTTTGTATTTTGATAGATATCATGTTGACCCTGTAGATTGCTTAGGGTAGTATGAAATTTTAATAACATTAATTCTTCTAATCCATGAAAACATAATGTCTTTCAATTTTTTGAGTCTTCTTCAGTTTTTTTCATCCACTGTCTTATAGTCTATAGTATACAGAATATTCATCTCCTTGGTTAAATTTATTCCTAAGTATTTTAAAAATATAATTGTACATAGCAGTTTTTAATTTCTCTTTCTGATATTTTGTTCTCAGTGTATAGAAATGCAATATGTATATATATTTGTATATTGATTTTGTATCCTTCTACTTTACTGAATTTGTTTACTAGCTCTAATGGTTTTTTTGGTGAAGTCTTTAGGGTTTTCTACATATAATATTGTCATCTGCAAATAGTGACAGTTTTACTTCTTCCTTTCCAAGCTGGATGCCTTTTATTTCTTTTTCTTGCCTAGGACCTCCAGTGTTGAATAAAATTGAGGTAAATGTTCATCCTTATCTTGATCCTGAGCTAGAGGAAATATTGAGTATTAGCTGTGGGCCTGTCACATATAGCCTTTATTGTGTTGTAGTATGTTCCCTTTATACACATTTGTTGAGAGTTTTATCATAAATGAAAGCTGAATTTTATCAAATGCTTTTTCTGCATTTATTCAGAAGGTCATATAATTTTTAATCCTTCATTTTGTTAGTGTGGTATATAATTTTGACTGATTTACAGATGTTGAAACATTCTCCCATCCCTGGAATTAAATCCCACTTGATCATAATGTGTGATCTTTTTAATATATTGTTGAATTCAGTTTGCTAATATTTGGCTGAGGATTTTACACCTATGTTCATCAAGGATACTAGCCTGTAATTTTCTTTTATCCTTGCATGGTTTTGGCATCAGGGGAATGCTAGCCTCATAAAATAAGTTTGGAAGTATTTCTTCTCTTCTAGTTTTTGAAAGAGTTGCTGAAGGATTGGTATTAGTTCTTCTTTAAATGTTTGGTAGAATTCACCAGTGAAGCCATCTGGTCCTGGACTTTTGTTTTTGGAATATTTTGGTTACTGATTCAATCCCCTACTAGTATTAATCAGCCTGATAGATTTTCTATTTCTCCATGAGTCAGTCTTTAAATATGGAAAACAAAGCATTAAAGAACCAGCAGTGTTGTAAATGAAGTCATAAAGATTATAATCACCTCCATCAAATTAATTCTTACTTGGCTTCATCTCGGGTTAGCAGCTTTATGAATCAATCAGTTTTTTGTTGGAGTTTTAGAAATTCTAACCCAGTTTCAGTGTTATGATCTTAAAGTTATCATAATCCTGTGCTTGTCAGAGTCTTTTCTAAGAATCTCCTTGAAGATAAAATACTTTGCAGGAACACCTTTGCAAAAAGATCAGAGTAAAACAATAACTATATAAATGATAAAAGACTTAAAAATGGCCATGGTTGAAGATCTGGTGTGAGCGTATTATAATGTGATTGATGAGAAGATTTGGGTATTTCTGTGACATACATTGTAAAATGATAAGTAAAATTATAACTGATAACATTATACCAGAATGCATCAGGATTTTAGGAATTTTATTTAATTTCTGAATTACTTATTTTAACTACCAAAATCTCCCATATAAATATGATCTAAGAAAGTTAAATATTACTTTTTATTTAACATTTCCCATGAAATTTAACAAATAAGCATAAAGAAATTAACATTTCTCTTTTTATAAGGACATAGAGCAACTCTTTTGAGATCTTCTAGGAAACCTCTTGAAAATCCCAAGTTCACTCAAGGGCAAAAAGACCTCATTTAGAATTGATTGGGAAAGTTTACTAAAAATGTCAAAAGATTAAAAACATTAGTTCAAATAGGATCACAGGTCACTGTGAAATAATACTTAGTTATCCATTCAAACAAAGCTTCAAAAGATCCTAAGGCAAATACAGAAAGTTACATTGTTGTAAAAAACAAACAAACAAACAAAAAAAAACAAAGAAAAATCTTTTAGCTCTTTTAATAGAGAAGACTCACTTTTTGTTTGTTTAAGTAGTCAAAAACCCGATAAAGATAACATTGAACACAGAAGTATTTTGAAAAGACACGGAATCTTTGTTTCCCAGGCAGATTACATTAAAGAAAAATCTTTGTTTATAAATTTCTTATTAAGGGCGGACCAATAATCTAAGAAAATTTTGTCCTTTTAACAGAGAGAAAACCAAATTCTAATTTTATACCATTATACTTTTGATATTAAAACTCTTTTTTAAAAAAATAAATAAATAAAATCCACTTCAATCTTAGCTTGACCACACATATTCTCTCTCAAGATTTCTTTTCCACAAACCTTCTACAACTTTTTAATGTCCATTCAACTTTTCCCCACTCCCCTTTTTCATTCTAGAACAATCATTCTATTTTAAGACAAAGTTATTTTCTTTTTTCTTCTTCCCTCCCCAGAACCTCTCATGTCCTTCATAACTTTCCTTATCCAAAACCACATTCTATTTTCCTTACCTACTTTTCATACACAGTTGTTTTCTTTTACCCTTATTATTTCTAACAGTTTTATTACATATTTTAATTCGTAACTCTTAGAATCCTTAATTCCTAGGAAGCAACTGTGGACTGGTAAATTTATAAATATATTTAATAATTTCTGAAGTATATTCTCATAATAAAATTTTCAATGTGACACAAAACATGTTCACTAATAGATCCAAATATCTTCTTTCTGTAAAAATTTTATAAAAGACAAAAGAAGATAAGCTTATATTTAAAATTTAATGTTTTTATTTGGAAATAATTTTGATAATGACTATCAAGTCAATATTATTTATTTTAACATAGTATAAATTTTTATTTTTTAAAAATTACTTGCTTTTAACAATTGTCTTTGGATCAGATATCAAATAGCTCATCTTAAGTTCTTTTGGTTGTTGACAAATTTTGTAATATAAAGATGGCATGAGCTTATTTACCTAGTAGACCCAGGTAGAAAAAGTTGTATGTTTGTATTACATTAATGTTAATAATTCTGAAGACATTCTTGTTTTTATTAAATCAACAAACTTAAACTAGATTTTATCTATCAAAATTTGTCTCAGATCATGTGAACTTGAAAAACATCTGGGTTAGTTTATACATTTCTGAGATTTTTAGAAATACTTTATATAAACTCTTATTTTCCCTAAGCCAATTAAATAGATCTCTTTACAGATTAATTTTGGCAATGCCATCTGAGGTAGAAAAACATCACATATCTGAAACATATATACATAGATACATAAACCCACAGACAGACATGGAGACCTTATAGTTTTCATTCTAAAATTTTAGCTATAATGAAACTTACTAGTTTGTTAAAAAAAATTGGATCCAAATTGTTTCTAGAAGATGAACAAAGAAGTTAAGGTTACCTGCTCAGATGGCCAAGCTTTATTACTAAAGATTTTTATTTGCATGGTGTAAAAATCCTTTTAGAGCTATTTTTGGATTCATTTCATCTTTTTAAGAAGCTTCTGGATACCAAAAGAAGGCATTGCTTTTTCTCTGAGACGTTTGACACCCTCTCTTTTCAAGGACATTAAGACAGAGTTACGTACGTTAAGGTTTCTGCACTACAATTCCCAATTATCCTAAGTTCCCTAATTTTCAAAAAGGTACAAGATACTAGTCCATAGAGGGTATATACATTGTGGAAGCAGGAATTTTTTGACAGAGGTGAAGAAAGTGTTTTAGACTAGGTAGAATCTATCTTTCCTTTAGATTCCCTAAATGTCTAAAATATGAGGTGACCTCTTCCTTAATAGCTATTCCAAAACAGCTATTCCAAATCATGTATTCTCCCCACTTTCGAACCGACCTATGGTGACTTATCAAGAAAATTCAACAAATAAAATACAGTCATGCATGATACGTTGGAGAGCTCAAAATGCAAAGAGAGCAGAGCATGGGTTTGAGACTTACCATCAAACTCCAAGGTGAACAAGAAACACTGAACTCAATGCTCTCTGTGGATACTATCACCTTTTTGCTCACTGGCCTTGGACTCATTGAAGGGTCTTCTTTGGATCCCATTTCTGATGCCTCGAACTGGCAAAAATTGAGAAATAACAGAAGTAAAAACACTGAATTACTGAAGTATTAATTAATAAGTTTATTATGTGCACACCAAAAAGAAGGCAAACCAGGAACACTTAAACCAAATGTGGAGTGAGGCTCAGGGGTATATTGTTAATAAAGCATCTTAGGTAGTGAGAAGGCAGTGACCACTTACTCTTCACAGATTGGTATTCAGATTTTCTTAAATGATAGGGAATTGGTTAATGGTACCTCATACCAATTTTGGGAAGCAGTTTAAGTTTTGCTTATGCTTTCCAGAGGTATAAGCAAGAAATGACTCAGGATAGGTTAGTCTTACAAAATAAACCAAAGTAAGCTTTGTTTGTTTGACTAAACTACTTTTGTCTGCTCAGGGAATTTTTTTAATTGATATATAGGTGATACACAATGTTACATTAGTTTCACGTGTACCACGCAGTGACCTAACTAACAAGTCTGTAGTCATGCTAGTGTAGCTATTCTTTCACCACACAATGCTATTACAATACAATATCATTGAAAATATTTCCTATGCTGTACCTTTTATCCCTGTGACTCATTCATTCCGTAACTGGAGGTCTTCAGGGACTTCTTAAGGCTGGTCTCCATTTGTTTTTGAGTTTAATAAGAAAAGAAAGAGAAAGAAAGAAAGAAAGAAGGTAAGAAAGAAAGAAAGGAAGAAGAAAGAGAGAGAGAGAGAAAGAAAGAAAGAAAAGAAAGAAGGAAAGAAAGAAAAGAAAGCAGAGGGAGGGTGTAAAGATGGCTCCCGCTGGCCTCCATCCCAGACAGCATCTCTGACTCTCAGCCCAGTGCTTTAAAATTAGCAAATGAGCCTCTCTCACATACAAACTGGGTGCTTGTCACGCACGAGGCTCGGTCTGTGCGGAGCGCCGGAGCAGGCGAGGCTGGGCACAGGCCCTTTAAGAGTCGCTCCTCGGGTCGCACAGCCTTGTGGGTCTCACAGAGGCAAGCCTCCTGGTTTTCGAAGTTAGGCATCTCGGAGGCTCCTCTCTCAGGGCAGGTCTTTAAAAGTTGGAATGCCCAACATGAGGTCCAAAACTTAGCTCCTTAGAAAGAAGCTCCAGGTTTTGCATTCCTTCCGGTTTGTGGCTCGCGAGCCCGCGTGGGCTTTCTGGTGAGACTGTGCGAGCCTCTCCTGCCCTCTTCGGTGCGGCTTCCCTCTCCTTTCCCAGTGTGGAGGAACGGCTCTGCTAGTGTGAGGGTTCTTTCAGAGGAAATTGTTCCACAGGCTGCTGTAATTCAGTGTTTGTGGGAGGAGGAGAGTTCAGGAGCTTCCTGGGTCTCCATGTGAACCGGAACCTGCCCGGGAAATTTTGCCGACAGGTAAGCAAACGTTATTTTCACTTACTGCTCCCTTCACGCGAGAGAGAAAGGGGTGCAAGTCCCTTGTAATGGCTAATAGTTATTGAACACTTGAAGATGAACCAATTACTGGGCTGAGAACTCTCTATGTGCTCCCTCATTTATGCTTCTAGTCAGGGCCCTTGTTGGAATGAGGAGTCTGACGAGTCCCAGAGACATGAATTAACTTCTCTCGTGGCTCAGCTCTTTTTTCCTTCCTTACTTCCTTTATTTCTTTTCCTTTTCCTTTTTAAAAACGCTTTATTTATTTGAGAGAAACAGCATGATCTCCAGGAGCAGGGGGAGAGGGAGAGAGAAAATCAAGCAGACTCCAAGCTGAGCCCAGAGCCCCACATAGGGCTCCATCTCACCATCCTGAGATCTACACCCGAGGTGAAACCAAGAATCAGAGGCTTAGCTGACTGCACCACCCAGGCACCCCCAAAGTGGCACAGCTCTTCAGTGATACATCTAGGAGTCTGATCCCATCTCTAGGGCTCCAGAGCCTGACTTTTGAAACTGTTAATACTAAGAGATTAATTTTTTTTTCAAATTGTAAAACAAATATATGCAAAATTAGCATATTTAATATGAACATAGGCAGAGTATATTATATGGAAAAGACATGAATAATTCATTTAATCCACTTGTTCTTCTTCAGCAAAAGCTAAAGAATGCCTCGCAATCCTGTGGCAAATTCAGTCCTGGCCCTGGCTCAGGCAGAAACCAGCTCTGCAGTGGCTTGTCATGCCAGTCTACTGTGGTAGCCAGTGTGGTTTCCTAAATCGCTTTTTGTGAAATCATTCTTGATTTGGGGCCAGAAGTGTCTTTGAGCTTGATGAGTATGAAATTTGATGGTCAGGGATGCACAGTGCTGTAATGTAATTTTGAATTACCCAGCCTCTGCATATGAATCTCATTTCAGGGAGATCCTACTGTATGTTTAGGAAAGTTTCAGCAACATGGCTTTAGGTTTTTTTTTTTTTTTTTTTTCTCAAAAATAAGTATTTTAATATGGTTTTCAGTCAACTCTTCCTTTTCATTTCTCTTTCTGCCCTTTTGCTATTATGGGCTTTGAATTAGTTTTTTTTTTTTTTTCCCACGGGAAAACAAAAACACTTGATGATATTTTCTACATAAAGTTAAGTGTATAGGAGGATTTGTAGGGATTGCTCAGTCCTCTTTTAGGACATGTTTCATTATTCCTTTGCCATATCTTACTCTTAGAACAAACACACCAACAAATTATAGCCATTTCCTTGCTTTACTTCCTCACGTTGTTTAGAGACCCAGCTTTATACACAAAACAGGAATTAGAGTAATCTTAATATTTTTGCCTGTTGTATCCCAGCTGTCTCACTATTAACAGGGATACTTATACTTGTTCCAGTTTTTTCTCTGATTCATGTTTTGCTCATGTTCAAAATTAATATATTCTTTAAGAGAAAGTACAGTATGAAGGCAAGTTATACTCCATTGGTTTGACCAGAGTCTTGTTCAAATTTTATATGTTATAAATAATTTATGAACTCTTCATTGTTATGAGCCTGATATCTACCTTTTCATTTTCCCCCAAATCTTAGGGAAAAATTGAATTTATCGTTAAAATAAAACTTGTGTTTAAATCTAAAATATGTATAATATTTTAATCTACATAAGTTATAAAAAACTAAGGGAGTAGTTGCATTTACAAATGGAGTTCTTTATTTTCTTTAGTTAGTAGATTTTTCTCTTTTCTTTCTCTGATATTTGTTAGGTATTGCTCATGCAGGATCTTTTTAGTATGTGCTTTCAAGCCTCCATACACATTTTTTTTCTTTTTTTTAAATATGTAAAGTCAGTTAGCCAACATGGAGTACCTGATTAGTTTGTGGTGTAGTGCTCAATGATGCATTAGTTGCGTATAACACCCAGTGCTCATCACATCACGTGCCCTCCTTAATACCCAGCACCAGGTTATCCCACTCCCCCTACCCCCTCCCTTCTGTAACCCTCAGTTTTGTTTCCCATAGTCAAGTGTCTCTCATGGTTTGTCTCCCTCTCTGATTTCTTCCCATTCAGTTTTCCCTCGCTTCCCCTATGATCCTTTGTGCTATTTCTTACATTCCACATACAAATAAAACCATATGATACTTGTCTTTCTCTGATTGACTTACTTCACTTAGCATAATTCCCTCCAGTTCGATCCATGTTGATGTAAATGGTAGGTATTCATCCTTTTTGATGGCTAAGTAATATTCCATTATATTTATGGACCACATCTTTATACATTCATCTGTTGAAGGATATGTCAGCTTCTTCCACAGTTTGGCTATTGTGGACATTGCTGCTGTGAACATTAGGGTGCAGTGCACATTTTTTACTTCTCTGTACTATGTGGGCTTTCCTCGACTTAGGCACTATAGCGTCCCACATTCAGGCCTCTGCTGCTTCTGCAAATTTATTTTAAAAAAATTTAGTGGAAGCTACTGGGTTTGAGCAAAAGAGTTTTTTAGTTTGTTGCTTTGTTTTCATTTGACTTGAGTTATGTATATCAAAAGGGAGGCCTTGGAACATTAGAGCACAAATTGTATGTCCTATCTAATAGAGTTTGTTGGGGAAAGTTAAGGTCATACAGAGCCAGTTCCTTCCTCACTCATGACCCCCTCCCCATTCAGAATAGGTGCTTCGTATTCACACTATGAGGAAAAGGAATTCATTATTGGAGGCAAGATTATGAATGTCAGTGTGTGTCTGGGAAAAACTCTTGTGCTCTCAGGGCTTGAGGAGAGCAGAAGGTTCTCACTTTGGGATGGAATCTGGGGAAGCAGCAAAACTTGCTTCAGAGTTGAGATGGCTGTATGGAATAGCTAGGCCATCCAGAATGGGGTATAAAAAGTGTCACGAGAACAGCAGAAAGTTTTCTCTTATATACCCAGTGTAACCATGAGGCCTTGAGGTGTAGAGGAGTATAGTATGCAGGAACAATCCACCTAGACCTGACTGTTGCAGCCCAGATGGGATGGGTGTCTCAGAGGAGGCCAGTGTGGGCTGATAGTGCATGGGAATCAGGTACCATCTCCTGCCAACACCATGGCATTATACATGCCCCATGAGTTTTATGCAACCTTGGGAACAGGTTGGGAGAACCCCTAGATAGATTGAAATTGGCCTCAATTGGCTGAGATTTTAGTGTTCTCCGTATGGTAGAATTTGGGCTTAAGATAAAAATTAGGTTATAGAAAGATAAAATTACATTTATTCCACAGATGATGATGTGACTTGAAATTAACATCTGCTAGATACTATTTCACTCATTTGATAGCATTTTTTGATATATAGTATGTAGAAAAGTCAATGTTAGTACACTGATTCTGAAACCGAGAAGTTTTCATATGGAAATACCTACCTTAAGGACAAAGGCATTTATTAAAACAAAGAGGATTTGTGACCTTTATGATGTTTTCCATCCAATATAATCCTTAACTTTATATTGGTTTAAATAATCTTTATAAATAATGTTTTTTTTATTATTAGAGGAAAATTAAAGAAACATAAAGGAGATTGGTGGAAGATAATGTTTTCAACTCACACTTTTTTAAATTTTTTATTTTACTTTACTTTTAAAAATATTTCATTTATTTTATTTGACAGAGAGTGTATGTACACAAGCTGGGAGAGCAGCAGGCAGAGAGAGACAGAGGGAGAAGCAGGTTCCCCGGTGAGCAGGGAGCCCAATGCTGGGCTCAGTCCCAGGACCCTGGGATCATGACCTCAGGCAAAGGCAGGTACTTAACCGACTGAGCCACACAGTCGCCCTTCACCTCACACCTTTAATCATTCTTTTTTCCCTCCCTTTTTCATTCACATTTTAACAGTTTATGGCTAAATGTAGAAATTGATTTCACTGACATACTAAAAGGAATAGTATGTTTAGGGTATCCTATCGGGCCCTGCCATGGGAAATGCCCTGCAGTGAGAATAGGACTGAACCTAATTCATTAGGCTTCAAGTCTAATACTCTTTTCATCACACTCCAATTATACTTTCTTCATTCTCCGTGGGAGCTCCTACTAATGTATCTGCAAAATAGTGTTTCTAGACTAGAGTCATGACTTGCAAATATGTCTCAAGAATCCCTACCTTTCCAAGGAAGTGGCTCCAGGTCCTCTGGAGTGGGACATGAAGGAGGCCAGGAGGTAGTGGTTCAGAGTCATCTGTGTAACTTTTCACACAAGCCTTCACACTTATTCTCTGACACATATTTATGGAACGCCTACTATGTATCGTGTGCAGGTAAAGGTTCTAAGAATACTGCAGTGAACAGTATAGACAGGGTCTATGCCCTGTGTATCTTGGAATCTGATGGGAGAAGAGAGCAGTCACCTAATTTATGGCTGGTGTAGTAAGTGCTATGAAGACAAAGCAGACAGAGGGTACAGAGGTTTATTGGTTTTTTAAATTTTTTTTTTATATTGCTGGTTTAGAAAAGTGGCTCTTCTATGTGACATTTGAAGGAAGTAAGGGAGCTAGTCATATAGATATTTATGGGAAGAACATTCCATGCATAGGGAAAGGCAACCATAAATACCTGAATCATGGGCTCATTTGATATTCTTTTAAGCAAGGGCAAACTAGCTAGAGTGGCTAGAGCAGAGTGAGCATTGGAGAGAGTCTTAAAAGATGAGCTAAGAAAGGAAGCAGGAGTCAATGATGTCTTATTTGTTTATTTGTTTGTTTTTTTGTGTTCAGGTAACATATAAAAACAGATGATTTATAAAAATAAACATATTTTACAACTTTTCAGTTCACTGGAATTTACAAATATGCATATATCTTCTGATCTCTATTAACTAATAAGTTTGGTCTATTTTTTATATAAATTTGATTTATTTATTTGATAGATACAGAGTAGAAGCTGGGTGAGTGATAGGTAAAGGGAGAGGGAGAAGCAGGCTCCCTGCTGAGCAGGGAGCCAGATTCAAGGCTCAATCCCAGGACACTGGGATTATGATTTGTCTAAGGCAGATGCTTAACTGACTGAACTATATGGGTGCCCCAGGTTTGCTCTATTTCTTTGGAACACATGGAAGGGAAAGAATTGATTTTATATTTTAAAATCTGTGTATCTGCTTTTAGTCCATTCTGACAGTTACTTTTGTTGTTCTTAGAAGCACTGTGAGATTTGCATAGTTTCTTTAGGTGTTGCTTTTAAAATGGGTGCAAAGAGCTCTTTCATAGAGTAGAAAACTTTATATCAGTCCATTGTTGAAAATTTGAGAGAAAAATTGCTTTTATGTAAATTGGAAGGAATAAGTAAATAGAAAAGTATAACATGTAAATCTCTTCATGTTCAATTTTAAACCCATGATGCCTAACTCCTGTTGAAGCAGACCTACATATAATCTGCAAATAAGACAGGGTTTCCAGAGCTGGGTTTTATGGAGGCTAAGAAACTCCCCAAATTATATGTGTATTCTTTTTTTGGGGGGGGAAGAGGGAGCCTATTTTTCGTCATATTTAAAAAGGAGTTTTTAAAGTAAATAAATTCAAGAACAACAATATTGGATGACAAGAAATTGTGATCTGATGGGCAGAGCCAAAGTTATCAATCAATAAAAGGAAATTTTGAAAGATGTTATGGAGGATTACTTTAAAAATGTACCTATTTTATACTTAACTTCCTGCAACTTTAAAACTAATTTTTAATGTGGCTACAAAAGAAAGACCATTTTTAATATATCTTAAATCTTTAAATAAAATTTGAACAAGTAAAAATTTTAAATTTATAAAATATTTACCTCATCCTAAAATGTCTGGAAACATAATTGAGACATACTTTAAAATCAGGTGTTGACACTAGAATTATCTGTTAATCTACAAAACTTCAAAATCTGTAAGTACTAACATTAGATCAGAGCTCAGATTTTTTAGAAATGTGCAATCAAAGCTTTGAAAACTAAGGATCACAAGATGGGAGTGCTATAATAATTCATATGGCTAGAAAAAAATGAATTATGTAGTTGGGTATGTCATTGTGCACTGGCTATTTTATTTAATCCATTTAGATATACTGTAGTGGGACAATTGACTCAAAAGTATTGTGCCTGGAGATTCAATATGTAGAATTCGTATTCATCTAAAAATTTAAATATATGTGGAGGTTGAATAGACAGTTACAGCTCTAAGGGTTGATGCTAAATTTCCTCAAGTTGTTAAAAAACAAAACAAAGCAATAACAAGTCTAATTGTTCCACTTCATTATGTGGGAATTTAAATTCTCTTAGGGTTCTCAGATAACATTTAGTGTTCTTCTGTTGCATAATAATAGTTTGGTAGTTATAACAGTTAAGTGTCTTAAATACTATATTTATCCCTAAATATATTGCTGTTAGTGATTGATCATAGGGGAAGATGTAGTTCTTTGTCAAATGAAGACCACTTCAGGAAAGATTAATTAGAATATTTCTAAATTGTGTTCCTATTTTGTCTTCTTTTTACATTGATGTGTATTTAATTTGATGATGACTAAATTTGATAGTTCCATTTCCTATCATATTCAAATGGCATAAACCTGAATTTCAAATTTATGGTACCAGTTCCTGTAGCTTATGTCTTTATTGTAAAAAAAAAATGTTGGTTGAAAACAAAATGGAAATAAAGCTATAAAGGATTCAAAGTTGTCTTTAACTCTGGTACCTATTTGGCTAAAATTTCTGAATCAGAAATTTTAGTACTTTGAATTGTTGGGTGTTCTTTTCTAGTAACATAGCAGGCACTGACAGGGTCCCACCCACCCAAGTCCCTGCTCCCCTCAGCACTGCAGCCTATATCAGTTCAACTTCCAACTGCCAGCCCCTGCATTTCTTTTCCAGAAGGCTTTCTGCCTACTGGTCCCTGCTATGCTACCTGCATAGCAGGCAAGCAGTGGCCAGCAAATAATGTTATGCGGGGACCCAGGCACAGGCTTCCAGCCATGACCAGAGGAGCCCTCAACCACTGATCTTCAGGTGGGAAAGCTTTGCTATGTGTGAGATGTACACTTGTTTGCCAAACCCCTCGGTAATAATTTGCTTAATGGAGCACATTTTACTTTATTTTTCCCCTTCCTCCCTCACTTCTTCACTCCCTCTCTGATGCCTCCTACATCACCTCCAGTACAAACTACTTTCATTCAAATCTTTGTCTCAGGAAATGCTTCTGCAAAATCCACATTAAGACAAGTGTCAATTGTAAAACTTTTATTTGATCATAATGCTTGCTCTCAATCATAAATGTAAAATTATATATGACTATAGATTTTAAAATCACATTTTTGTTGTATAATTTACACAGAACGAAGTGAAATAATTTCAGGTGTATAGTTCACTCTAAAATATTCCCTCATGCCTTTAGTCAATTCCTCACCACTTAGTCTGCCCTCTCTCACTAGACATTAGTTTTTCTTATTTTAGAATTTCATATAGAAGGAATCATACGGTGTGTATTCTTTTTGCCTGGCTTCCTTTGTTCTATGTTATGTTTTTTGAGATTCATTAATTGTGGGTTCTGTGATTCAAAGTTTTTTTTTTTTTTTAAATTTCCAAGTAGTAGTCCATTGTGTAGAGATACAAGTTGCTTGTCCATTTACCTGCTGATGGAAATTTCAGTTGGTTCCACTTTTTAGCTATTTTGAGTAAAGCTGCTTTGAACACACATGAACTACCTTTGTGTGGACCTACATTTCCATTTCTCCTGGGTAAATACCTTAGAGTAAAATTTCTGGGTTGTATGATAAAGGTGTGTTTACCTTTAAGAAAAAAGAACAAACTGGTTTACGAAGTGGTTTTGTACATTTTACATTCCCACCAATAGTCTGTAAGAGTTGCAGTTGTCCCATGTCTTCCCCAACACTAAGTAGTATCCCTTTTTAATCGTGGCAGTTCTTGTGGGTATACAACAATATCTCATTATGATTTTAATTTCAATTTACACTTCCCTCAGGATCCTTCTTGATGTTGGGTATCTTTTCAGATGCTTATTGCTACTTATTTATCTTCTTTTTGTGAAATGTTTGCTGACATTTGCCCGTTTTTAAATGTTTAGTTGTAGAAGTTATTTATCCTGAATACAAGTCTTTATCAGATATATGTACTGCAACTATCTCTCAGTCTTAGCTTGCCTTTCATTTTCTTAATAGTGTCTTTAGAAGAGCAGAATCCAGAATCATTTTATTATTTTTTTATGAATTTTGGTATCTTGCCTAAGAAATCTTTGTCTACTCTTTTTTTCTTCCAGAGATTTTAGAGTGTTAGCTTTTTGGTTTTGATCTATGATGCATTTGAACTTAGCATTTGTATGTGGTGTGAGGTAAGATGAAATATTTTTTCCGAATGAACATACAGGTTTTCTGGCACCATTTATTGAAATGACTACCTTTTCCCTGTTGCATTATTTTGATAACTTTACAAAAATTAGTTGAAAGTGTACATGGGGTCTATATTAAACATAATTTTGTTCCGTTGATCTATATATCTATATATTTTGATGTGTTTTGAATTAATTTTTTCTTATTTCAATGTATTTTCTGGGTTTCCTTGTTACTTTTTTGAACCTATGAAATATTTAGAAATATGTTGTTCAATTTCCAAATATTTATGGATTTTTCAGACATCTTTTTGTTACTGATACTTACTTTAATCCAACTGCAGTCAGAGAATATATCCTACATAATTTCAATCTCTATAGATATACTGAGATTTATTTTATGAGTCAACATATAATCTATTTTAGTGTATGATTCACATGTACTTGACAAGAATATGTGTTCTGCTATTGTTTTAGTGTTGTATAATGCCAGTTCTGTCAAATTTGTTGATACTATTTAAGTATTATGTATTATTACCAATTTTGTTTATACTTATTTCCATTGCTGATACAAGAGTATTGAAGACTGAAACTATTAATTTTGCTTTTATCTGTTTGGTCTCTCATTTCTACCATTGTTTTTGCTGCATGTATTTTGAATTTCAATTATTAGGTTCATACACATTTAGGATGCTCTGTCTTCCTGAAAAATCACAACTTTTTCATTATGAAATATCCTTCTATAGTCTTAGTAATATTCTGAAATCATAAGTGCCTTTAAAAATTAATATAGCCACTCCACCTTTCTTTTGATTAGCATTTTTGTAGTGTACTTTTTTTATCCCTTTATCATTGACTTATTGATGGCCTTATTTTTACACTGTTCCATAAAGACAGCCATAGAGTTTGTATTGTGATATGTTACTCATACTCTCCTTTAATAAACTTTTAGCCCCAGCTTTTCAGAGTGTTGTTCACAGATAGGCTCTAGGTTTCAGATCCTTCACGAATTACCTCTGCTTGAGAAGGTTACCTCATCATATCTTTTGAGAAATTATATTTCTGGCTCAAGTTGACTGATTATGGAGAAGCAAAGGCTAGTTTGAAGATTTTGGTTCCTTGTAGAATATGCTTTCTTCTCAAGCACTTTTACACATCATGTTTGTTCTGATGCTTTCATTAAATTCTGTAGGAATGAATAAGTCATGGGAATAAAAGGCACAGCATAGAGAATATAGTCAATGATAGTTTAATAGGCTTGTATGGGGACAGACGGTAGTTACATTTGTGGTGAGCACAGCATAGGACATAGAGAAGTTAAATCATTAAGTTGTATACCTGGAACTAATGTAATGTGTGTCAACTATACTAAAAAATAATACTAATAAATAAGTTAAAGCAGAATCAATTTGAAAGAAATTGAAAACTACAGTTATAGAGAACCTCTGAGTTTGTATTTGAAGAAGGTGATATAAGCAGTTTTTTCCAAATAAGGTACATGAAATATTTAATTGTGATGACCTAGATACATAATGTTATACAGTAGTATCTGAATTACTAGCATTTAAAAATGCACTTGCATTTTATTTATACCCTTATTCTGAATCAAGGGGCCATGATATATTATTTATACTAAATTTCCTCTAACAATGGCAAAGGTTTGACACAACTGAGGTTGTGTCTTGAGGATCTTTTTTCTCCCTTGAGGTGACTATTTACTCTACCATTTGCCTGTATTAGAATAGGAACCTGTAAATAGCCTTTTTTAACATTACTAGGGCATAATGTGCAAAATAAAAATCTTGAATGCTATGAAAATCAAATAAACTATTTTTTTTTAGTATTTTTTTCACCTTAAGTGTGTAAATTGCAGGGAAAGATTTTTTTTTAAGAAATACACAGATTTTCACATAAAAGTAATTAGTTTATGAAATACCACAGATTTAACTGGGAAGGTACTATAATTTTGGTATAGTATTCCATTTTTCAGCCACTGCTTAGCTTTACCCAGAATATATATATATATATATATATATATATATATATATATATATATTTAATTACATGTAAATGACTCCTCACTTTATTAGAAGTATTTGAAGAGATCATGGGGTACCTGGGTGGCTCTGTTGGTTAAGTGTGTGGGTCTTGTTTTTTGACTCAGGTCATGATTTCAGGATTGTGAGATTGAGCCCCACATAGTGCTCTGCACTGGGCATAAAGCCTGCTTAAGATTCTCTCTCTCTCTCCCTCCCTCTCCCCAACCCTGCCCTCTCTCCCTCTCAGAAAAAAAAAAAAAAAAAAAAGTATTGAAGAGTTCAAATAATAATTCAGATACCAGGCTCTTTATTGCAGTTGTATATAAAATTTTTTTTACAAATGCTTTTTATTTAATAGTAATTAAAGGTTCACAGCAAAATTGAAGGAAAAGTATAGAGAGTTCCCATGTTTCCCTGTCCCCATACATACATAACATCCCTTCTTTTTTGGAATGGTGCATTAGTTACAATTGATGAGCCTATACTGATAAATTATAATCACCCAAAGTCCCTAGTTTACATTAGGATTCACTCTTGGTGTTATACATATTATGGTTTTGGGCAAATGTTATAAAGATTTAAATCTATTATTATGGTATCATACAGAGTATTTTACTGCCTTAACAATCTATGTTCTGCTTATTTATCCATCCCACTTCTTTAATGCTTGGCAACCACTGATATTTTTACTGTCTCCATAGTTTTGCCTTTTTGCAGTTATATTTTAAAAATTTCAATTAACAAATAATTATTGAGCGTATACAAGGTTCCATGCACCTTACTATGTTTTAAAACACCAAGATGAATGTTTTTTAAGAGGTGACCCATTGTAGGGGCACCTGGGTAGCCCAGTCAGTTAAGCATCAAACTCTTCAGGTCATGAAATCATGATCTCAGTGTTGTGCGATTGAACTGCCATGTCAAGCTCTGCACTGAGGGTCAAGCCTGCTTGACGTTTACCCCCCTCCCCTCCTTCCTTGCATGCCTATGCTTGCCCTTTGTCTTTCTCTAAAAAAAGAAAAAAAAAGAGTTGACACATTGTAGAGGGGTAAAAGGAACTTATATCCTATGATTGGTACTATAATATTATATAGTATAATATAATATATATGCATAATATAAGATAAGCACTATATAATATGTAAGGTGTATTGCTTTGCTGAGGCAAAGAAATAAGATAGCATGGGAAGGCATTCTTGTGTATGTTTACCTTCCAGCAGATCCTGCAACAAGGTTTTGATTATTTATTTGGAAAGTAGAGAAATGAGATTGGGAAAGAAGGAAGCTAATCAGGGGTGCTTACAGGTGAGCAGATGTAATTATTACACACGGGACTAGAAAACAGCATAAAAATAAGCTGAACATACCCTGAAAGATATAACACTAATGGGGACCCTTAAGGCATTCATCCTTGGTTCTAGGACAATGAACAAAAGATTTTGAGGTGCTCAGACTGAAGATATTTCTATAGGGAAAAAAGTGACCTTACTGAGCTCTTTCTCTTTCTCTTTATCTCTGTATCAATATTTAGATATCTAGTGTCAGGGAACAAGAATTTTTGTCCCCAGAATCAAATAGACACAAGGCAGATTAAGAGGAGAAAATAAAATTTAATAGCTTACGTATAGGGAATCCACAAAGACATGGAAATTCCAAAGACAGTCAGGCAAAATAAGGTGTATATGTCCTCCTGAACTAAGGAGAAGGGGTTAGATATCTGGCACTTCAGAAGAAAGGAATGTAATTCATAGGACAATAAGAAGAAGAGTAGATATTTGGTAATTAGATGCTTGCCCTGCCATACAGATGGATCACTCAGATAAAATTTATCTTTAGTAATAACCCTTTTTCTGGAAAGGACTTCCAGTTGAGATTCTCCTGTATAGTTAAGGGAGAGGCAAAATTTTCTCTTGAGTTCCCAGGGTCTGGGATTGCCTTCAGTTCAAAATAATCCATATGCCAATGTGGCACATTGAGTGGGGGAGGGGGCTGTCCTGAACTTCTTACTAAATATGTAGACTTATAGATTTTTTTTTTTTAAAGAGTTTTCCTAATCAGTCCTAAGTACTTTGAAGGTTCAACTTGAAAATATTGGACTAGTGTGAAGCTGATTTTCTCTTCCAAGTGTATCTCATTTCTGGGCATGTTCTGTGCAGCAAATAAATACCTTTTATTCTTTTTAGTTTAGGATTTGATAAGAAATTGTGAGACAGATTGTTGGGGTTGATAAGATAGCCTCCTAAAATAGCATAATTTTTTTCTACTCAAATTTTATACAATTTGAGAAATTAAACAATGAATTTGGAGGTCAGAAGATCAACTCTCTTTGATAGTGACTTTCTATAAGGATATGATTTATCGTTAGAGCCAAATCCATGTGATGTTCACACCACAGAATTAGGCTGATGTATCTGGTGGTCAGGGCAGTACATTTTTCCCTATAGACAGCCTGCCCAAGAAACATTGAGTAAGCTGAGAAGAATTCCTGCTTTTAAAAGACAAAGCTGTTCTCAAATAGAAGCAGGTGGAGCTGAGCTGAATGTGCCCAGTGATTCTTCCCATTACTTGTTGGGTATACCACTCTGCTCCCAGGAGTGGAAATAGTGAGGGAGAAGAGAAAGGCTAGGAGTAGATAAATTTCTCCCTGTGGATTTGTATTGGAGTGGTGGCAGGGGAGAGCTTTTCTCTCATTTTTATAGAGATTTTATTTAAAAAAAAGGTTGGAGAGATTAGAAAGATTAGTGAATAAGTTGATCTAATATTTTCCCCATTAAAAGAAACATTTGGGGATCATTATTGTTTAGAACAAAATGAAGAAAATCATTTATTTTATAACCACTCATAATAATGATGATGTGGGGGAAATCATATATCAAAACATCTGGAGAATTTCTTATGTGTTTAAAATTTGGTTGTTACGTTTTGGACATCATCCTTGTTCTTATCAGTGAATGTAAAACAATTTTAATAATATATTTATTTATTTTTTTAAAAAAAGATTTTATTTATTTATTTGATAGACAGAGATTACAAGTGGTCAGAGAGGCAGGCAGGGAGAGAGGAGGAAGCAGGCTCCCTGCTGAGCAGAGGGCCTGATGCGGGGCTCGATCCTAGGACCCTGAGACCTTAACCTGAGCCGAAGGCAGAGGCTTTAACCCACTGAGCCACGCAGGCACCCCTTAATAACATATTTAACTGAAATTTAACTTTGCTCCAGATTAATCCTAATTTAAAAGTTTCATGATTTTTTTTATAATGTACACTACATCATCTTACAAATTATACTCTGTAGCTGCATAAGTAAAGGAAAACACTCACAGTCAAAAGGCAGCATGGTCACATTAGTTGGGGAAATATGAAGCTAAAAGTTTTCCTAAAAAGTTTCCTCACTATGATTATAGAAGTTCTTAAAATATTTAAAATTTGAATATAAATTTTGAATCATAACATTTTCAAAACTTACTTGAGTATTGTCATTTCTTTCACGGACTATTTCATGGATGAATTTTCTTTGGATCATGTTTTGGAAAATAGTGTTTTCAATTTCTAAAATTCTTTCCTGTATGTTACTTTATTTTGTTATCAGAGTTGTCTTCTCAGGTTGACCCTAATACCAGAATACGAGAGATGAGGAAATTGAGGTATTAGGTTACATCATTGGATAAAGGTTACAGGTCTCAAGAAATGTGGGTGTTGAACATAAGACTTCTGATCCCTCTTCTGTTAGTCTTTCCACTGTGGTGTTATTTCTCATTAAGTACAATGCAGAGTCCATGTACAAGGGTTAGTGCAGTCAAATGAAAAGTGAAAAGAAAAAAAAAACACCCCACAAAACTAACTTAAGCATTTTCATAATAGTATGAGGAAATTTACATTATTAAGAATAAATGTTTCTCTTACTGGATTAATGACTTAATGATTCATGAATAAAAGGTGAATTACAGTGTTTTTGTGCCAGAAGGTTTCCTTGAACCTGAATCCAGTTCATTTGTTTGTCTTCGAGATAAGGTGCTGAGGTGCCTTAATTTTCTAGAAAAATTCTGGCATGCTATGAATAGAAGAATATAACTCTTTCATAAATATTAGAAAATTTTCTCTTTCACTTGATATTTGAAGTTAAAGAGTTCATTGATACATTTTTTTCACTAACCAGTATATTAAAAATGATGCTATAAGAGGTTCTTTATTGGAGATTGTGAAGAAAATAAACATGAACCTGATCCTGATTTCTGAAAAGCTATTTCTTGTGGAACAGGAATGAGATAACTTGATAATGCACCCTCTCTCAAAGTGATTTGATAACTTTAGTGCTAAGGGCTTTACTCATAAGAGGTTCATCTTCTACTCATTTGCATGACATTTTATGTGTGAAACATCCCCTTTAGCTGAAGCTAGACTAGTGAAACATTTAGCCTGGAAGAAAGATTTTTATATCTGAACAAATTTTGTGTATCAGCTGATAGTAAAGGATTCTACTGTCTTGGGTTCTTTCCCTTTTTTTTTTTTCTTTCAATGAGTGTTTTTGCTCAGGCTTGCTATTTATTAGTAGCTGAAAATTATATGGAAATTCATGGGGATTCAGTCTTTTTCTGAGGTGATTTATGTGCAAGTAAATCCTGTAAACCATCACCCCAAAGCAAATTTATAGCTTCAAATATCTTTGTGTTTCTTATGCTCTTTAGCAGGCAGGAAGCATCTCATTTTGGATTCAGGTCTTCCAAGAGGGAGAGAAAGTAATTAATATACGGTTTTGAGGATATTTTCTTTAAGTTTGCTTCCATTATTGAAGTCTTTTTGAAGCTGGAATACAGACAATTGGGTCAGCATTTAATTCTTTATATTAATTATTTGAGGAGGACAGTTCCCACACTGACCTGCTTTGACTTGAGTCCACAATGTGTAAATATGGCCAAATTAGTTTTTGTTTGTGATATTAGAGGTAGAATTGGAAAGAAGAGGGATGTTGGGAAAGATGTTCTATATGGATTTGCTTTTTAAGCTCTTTTGGTTTTACCTAGTGCAGAGTGTTTTACCTTTTTTGAGTCTTAGATTCCTAATCTGTGAAATAGATGCAATAAAATTTACTTCTGAGGTTTATAAGGATTGAGTACATAGAGTTTATAGAGTAACCTCACATGGTGCTTTACATGAAGTGGATACTCTGTGAACACTAACTGTTCTGATTAATTTTAGTACAGGGTACCTTTTAACTTAAGAATACAAATGTAATGTCAATGACAACACAAATTAAGTTCATAGAAGCAAGCAAATAGGCTTCTGAAGGTTCTTGAGCTGAAGTCATTCATAAATAATTTTTTTTCACTACCTGTGTTTTGTGTTCATAAATGCACCTTTAGTCTAAATCAGCAGTTCTCAGGCACCTACATATTAGATTGGACAGGCGAGTTTTAAAAATTTTATAGGGATACTCAGACCCCACCTCACATCACTTAAATGAGTATCTTGAGGGTGGAACCTATGCATCAGTAGTTTTTAACAGCTTTTCAAGTGAAGTGCAGCCGTACATGAAAGCCTTTGGCCTACTGTCCACTTGGCCCCAGACTGATATTTTCACAAATTGTCTGCACTTAGACAATCTATGTAGATTAAGGATATAAGTACCATCTTAGGCTGTAATGCCTAATCCTTTCCCTAAACCTTTATTGCCTAGATTATGAGCAAGATTAGAAACTTGCACTAAAATCATGTTTAAAAGAATCTGCTTAATAGGCTGTTGGGAAGTACAAAAGTAATAAGTAGACGAGAGAATTTTCAGTTGGAGAAAGTGGTAAGTTATTGATTACTGATAAGTCCTCCATTTTACCATTATTTGAAAACAAACAAACAACCCCCAAAAAACAAACAATGACAACAACACAAAACCATGATCAACTCTTAACTGACCTCCACAAATTTTAACAGGTGAGAATGAGGAAGCTCTGGGGTTTTTATACAGCTGGCTACTTTTATTATAAACCACCTGCTTGAGGGCTGATATTGGGTTTGGTGTAAGGACACCTTAGCCAGAGTGAGAAAGGAAGAGGCATGGCCCATTATCAGATCAATTATGCATTGACTAGATGCCTGACTCGGATGGTGCAGCCTAAGTTTGCTTTGACTCTGAAATCCTGAGTTTAATCAATGTTTGTGATCCTAGATCATATTAACATCCCCTAGGCAGTCAGCAGTAGTGGTATTCATCTAGTATATCCATCTTTCTGCCCATGTTGAAGTTGTAATCTGAACATTCATAGGATTTTTGCAACAGTAATTTCAGTGTAGGTATTAAGTGGTTTTTTATTCCCATATTATTTAGATAGCTGTTATTTTATATAAAATGGGTATATCCTTGATGACTGGAAGAACACATTCTCTTTGTAGGTCCATATGCATAACAGTAAATACACACACAGACATATCTGGATGGCTTATAATGATATTATGCATCTGTCTGTTTCTAAAATACATAAAGCTGAAGTTAATATGTATCATTCCACCTTCCTCTTCTCTCTGCAATACACCATACATTGGCCACAGTATTAGTAAAGATATCTTTTTGCTATAAATTATCTACAGATTAAGAAAATCACAACTATTTGCTTTACTGGAGTCTGTCCAACAATTAATTATTTTAATCCATATTTTTTTCCAGTGAGAAATGAAGATGTTAGTGCCTAAAGGAGTAATATGTTGTCATCTGGAATAGTAGCTAGATTGATATGTGGACTATTCTGAGGGGAACGGTAAACATACACGTGAAAATGTTTTCCAAAGTTATAAAACACAGTACTCAAAAATTCTTCACTCCTGGATAATTTGAATTGACTATCTTGAACTAAAATGTATGCACATTACCCAGTTTCTTCTTCTCTTTATATTTGAGCCATTTATTTTGGCATATGACTTTATATTGTGGGACTCTTTGTTGTTTGTGCATTCTTGTCTCACCAGAATGCATGCTTCTGTGATGGCTTACTATAACCCAGTAGAACCTAGTGCAATATTGAAAATATACCTTCCAGACTAATGAACTTGGATTCAATCAAATTATACCATTCAGTGTTGCTCTAGGTAAATAGCAGTTTCCTTGCTACTAATTTCTCTAAAAAAAAGATTGTTTTCTTATTAAAATATACATTCTTGTATATAAATTATATCCTTGAGATGTTAGAAGTACTTCATACATTTTGAAGCCATACTCATTTTGCTTATTTTAATGGATTGTATTAGGCAGTATAATTTTGTCCACAAAGATCAAGATCCCCTAGTATTATTATATAAATTTTTTGAGAATAATTTTAGGAAAAAAATATTAAAAATTACTTGGAGGAAAAGTACTACATACTGTAATGAGTTTCAAAACAAAACAAAAATATATGTATAAGGAAGCATCTCTTAGTTTAGTTTTATTTTTAAAAATTAAATTCTTATTGCTTCCTTTAAAATTTTTTTTCTGACTCAATATAAGTATTTTTGCGTATTTGCTTTTTGTAGCATAAATTACTTCTCCAAATGCTCATAGTGGGGTGTTAATACATGTTAATTTTCAATAATCTTTTACTCTTTCCATTTTTGCCATCTGTCCTTCTTATAACAGAGCATAGAGAGTAGATTGGTATAAACCCTTTGAAGTACAGTTTGAAAGTCTGTACTGAAATGCTTATAAATTTTGGTTCAGAAATTCTTCACTAAATAATAATCTGGATTAAGGATTAAGGTAATAATCTGGATTCTATACAAAAATTAATGTACGGAGACTTTTTTTTTTAAAGGTTTTATTTATTTATTTGACAGAGTGAGAGAGATCACGAGTAGGCAGAGAGGCAGGCAGAGAGAGAGGGGGAAGCAGGCTCCCTGCCGAGCAGAGAGCCCCATGCAGGGCTCAATCCCAGGACCCTGAGATCATGACCTCAGCTGAAGGCAGAGCCTTAACCCACTGAGCCACCCAGGGACCCCTACAAGGACCTTTATTACATTTTTTAACATGCAAGAAGACCATGTAAAATGAAAAAGAATAAAGGTGAAATGTCTAAGAACTGTTAAATAAATTATGGTTTGTCCAAACTGTGGAATATTATATCCTTTTAAATTCATATTTTCAAAGGGTGTGTAATGGCATGAGAAAGGCATGTAGTAGAACGTTACCTGAACAACTCTGAATCGCAGGCTCTTTGTGTAATATGGTCCTGGTTATTGTAATGTGCTGTTAGCAGTGTGGTGGATGAGGCATTGTGTGTTTCAATACATTCAGAAGGAAATTATTGAGTGTTGAGAGAGATTATTGCTAACTGATAGTACTACAAGTAGTTAAGAATTTCTTCCTTATACTTTTCTATATTTTTTCCAGTTTTTCACAGTAAATACGTATAATTTTGCTATTAGAAATATGTTACAAAAGAAAACTATCCCTGTATAGCCAAGCAAAGATAAACAATGGATCCCAAAGACCACCATTTAAAAGTACAATGTTTTGTTAGTAACTGGGAAACAGCCTGCAAGGTGACTGTTGTGTAACCAAGAGAGTGATCATCCCAGTCAAACAGAGGAAGATGAAAGCTACTCAGAAGCCTCCACTGACCTCACACCAAACTCAAAGGCTTTGTGTCAGCTCTGTTATTCTCAAGTTCAGCAGCTTTGGTAGCAGGAAATATTTGGTTCAGGTCAATAAAATAAGCTGTAGTAAAGTTTTAAGCACAATAGCGTGAAAAAATAATGAAACCTTTTCAGAAGCAATTGGCAATAAGTATCACGAGCTTTAAAAATGTTCTTATTTTTAGACTTACATTCTTACTTTCTGAGGATGAGTCCTCAGGAAATAATCTTAAATATTGAACAAGGTTTAGTGAAGTGTTATTTTCAATGAAAAATATGGGAGCTAAATCTCTTCTTGGAGAATCATTAAGTAGATTATAATATATTTAATATATTTACTTAATGAACTATTATGCAGATGTTAAAATATAAGTTATGAAAATGCTTAAGATAAGTGAAAAAGTAGACTATGTCGATGAATCTATATAAAAGTTTTGACAACTTTGCATAAAGGAGCCCTCTATTGAAAAAAGAATGGAAAAAACTATACCAAAATGGTTAATGTGGTCCTATTTGAATGTAGGCTAATAGGGTAATTTTTTTCTTTTATTTTTCTCCATTCTCCAAATTTTCTTATCTATCCTTTTTAAGGCAAAATAAACTTGGCTAAAAAAAAAAGATGGTGCTAGAAATTTTTGCCTGATTTTATAATGGAATAATTCCCAAAGGAATGGGACATTTAAAGAAGGTTCTGGGGTACCTGGGTGGCTCAGTTGGTTAAGCGTCTGCCTTTGGTTCAGGTCATGATCCTGAAGCTTCAAGCTCCCTACTCAGCAGGGGGTCTACTTCTCCCTCTGACCTTCGCCCTCTCATGCTTGCTCTCTCTCATTCTTTCATTCTCTCTCAAATAAATAAAATATTAAAAAAATAAAACTAGTGATTTAAGATTGAGAGTTCTAGAGTTCTAGGGCCAAAATAGAGTTGGACTGAGAATAATTATCTAGAAGGAATTTACTCCTCTACCTGATTGGAAAAAATGGAAGTAGTTGTGGGTAAGAGATGAACTGTGAATTTAAACAGTGAAAATCCTGGTCAGAATGGACCTCATGAAAATTTTCTATTTTCTTCTAACATTAGTGATATTATTTATTTCTAAGCCAACTGGTCAGACCATATGTTTAGAAGTCTCCTAACATCATGTTGAGGATTGTCTCTCCCTGAATCACTGCAGTATACTTTAATACAATTTAAGTGAAATAAACACAGAAGGAAAATTCAGTGAAGATAGTGTGGTTTTAATTACCATTTTGTAAAAGATATTTGATATGGTTTCTATTAGGGAAATGCTGCAGAAGAGTAGTCTCTTGTGGTACTTCTGGAGAAAGGATTTACTGGTCAAATGAATTTGGAAAACCATTTCCTTCATGGAGGTTCACAATGTGTGTTGATCCAGTAAGGTCTGTAAGCTATCCAACAGTAAAGAAAACTCTAACTTTGGGGCACCTGGGTGGCTCAGTGGGTTAAAGCCTCTGCCTTTTGCTCAGGTCATGATCCCAGGGTCCTGGGATCGAGCCCCGCATCGGGCTCTCTGCTTGGCAGGGAGCCTGCTTCCTCCTCTCTCTCTCTCTCTGCCTGCCTCTCTCCCTACTTGTGATCTCTATCTGTCAAATAAATAAATAAAATCTTAAAAAAATAAAAAAAGAAAACTCTAACTTTGCTTACTCAGAAAACTGAGTAAGATAAACAATGGATCCCAAAGACCATCATTTAAAAGTACAATGTTTTGTTAGTAACTGAGAAACAGTTTATAATTATAATTCCCAGTTAGTAACTGGGAATCTAGTTTATTCAGATCTTTATCTTAATATTTTCTTGTTTTGAGAAACCTTAATTATCATCCCATGAATATACTTTGAAAATGCTACTCTAAATTGGTTTAAGTTTTATACTAAAAGGATAATTATGTTAAGAGGAGAATTTACTTGAAGTTTATGAATGGTGGATAAATCTATGTATGTTAGGCATTGACAAACTCAAAAAATTATTTTTTGAGGTCTTTGTGATTATTTTTTTCTATTGAAAGTCAAAATGATTTGAAAATAGCCAGTGCGTTCCAAGGCCATACGTGGCTGATAGCAATTTGTTGTACAAATTTGCACTGGTAGATAATCGAATTTTTATCACTCATTTCAAGCTGATTACATTCTTTGAAGATGTTCTAGTTTTTCCCGACTTTGCATCCGAAGCACACATTAGCAGGGCAATTGCTTGCAGTTTTTGTTTTCCATTCTCTAGCTTTTAATGCCATTTGAAGATCCAGAAACTTTCAAGAGGCAGCAAAGCAAGAAAGTACTATCCTGCTTGCTAAAAGAAAATAAAACCATTTTCAAGGTATGTTTATTCCTCCAATTTCATGGATGCTAAAATCCATGAATGGGCTTCATCTTCAAGGCCATCTTGAGCAGAATTACACTGCTTTGCATCTAATGTTGGATTTCTCTATTTGGGAGTCTTTTTCCTGGGAAAGCATTTCTTAATAAAGATAAGGACTAGAATTTCCCAAGATTAGCAAAACTCTGTAATGAGTTGGTTTTTAGACACCTGACAGGATATGCTAATACAAACAAAACTGCCTCTCTGAAAGAGTAACAGCATCCTATGGGCAAAATAAAGCCAGGCAAAATAAGACTGTGTCTTTTTACTTCTGCTGCTAATTAAAATGTTAGAATTATAAAGTTAATGAGTAGATTTCTTGTCCTATATAGAATTTTTTCCTTATTAAAATATCATTAACATTTAAAAACTATTTATATTTCATTTGTGCAGAGACACCGCTTGTTCTAAAGTTCAGATGAATGGCTGGATCATGAAGGACATTAATATCAATAATATATGTTGTTATATCTAAAAATAATCCAATAAAAGAAGTCAGCTTTTAGCTAAATTTTAATCCTACTAAATAGAAGGCCCAAAGTGAGTTTGTTAAAGGTATTAGCTATCAAAACCAAACAAATTAATTAAATTCATATCTATCAAACTGATATGTATATATTATGGACAAGGCATTGTAATAGATACTGGAAGGATGGAAAGCAATGTCATAGTCCCTCTTATGAAGAAGTTGCACTCAAGTAGAGGAGAAAATATAATAAATAGGCAATTAATGCCTTGCCCAGTCTTCAAGAGGAGGAAGGGAATGGCAATTTATATATGCTTCCAGAGGAAGTGAATCTGAATTGAATTTTTAAAGGTGGCTAATAGGCCTGGTGAGCTCAGTCAGTGGAACACTCCAGGTAGAGTGTGCAGTATGCATAATGGGACAGGGTGACAGGGAGTATGTTGAGTTCTGACAATGGAGATGAATTAGAACAAGGCCAGAATGTAAGGAATTGGTATGGAATGAGGCTGGAGAAGTGAGCAGGAGCCAGAGCAAAAGGAACCTTGCATACCATGTTAAAGAATTGAGATTTTATCCTGTAGGCAGTGGGGATCATTGAGAAATCTTATTCAAGGACCTCATAGGTCAAATCCTATTAGCTACATTGTTATGGTTAGGATGGATAGCATTCAGCATCCTGTGGTGGTGGTGGTACTGGTGGTGGTAGTGATGAGTGTGTGTGAGAAAGAGAGAGACTATACCACTCAGGGATGGGATTTATGGGCCTTGTCACTTGAGCAATAGTGGTGTTGGAGAATGGATATTGGGATGTGATAGGCATACTGCAATAGTATCGTCATTGTAGGTAACATTTCTTTTTGCTATTAATTCATGATTGGAGCCAAAAATCAGAGTTTTTCCTCTGCTTTGTCATCAAAATAGTGGTGATCTTGCTTGCAGTGAGGAAAGAAGGTAGATGTCTCAGTGGTGAAGATGCCTCCTTTCTGGTTCATGTCTCTCTTCCTTGATAGACTTGTTTTATTTCTTCAGTTATATCTTTTATGTCTTTCAAATTTTATTTCTCTCCTTCATATAATTTAAATTTTTCCCAGAGTGAAATATGCAGCTGATTATGAAATCAAATCTAAAGCCACCTTGTGCTGAGAGTATATCAGCATTATTAATCAAATGTTCAGACACTTTCTCTCATTTGTCCTTCATAGAGCTGTCAGATACTTTCCCTTAAAACACTTTTTCAACTTTTAATATATATGTAGAATAAAAAATATATAATATTATATATAATAATAATATATAAAATAAAATCTTTAGTGACTCTTTAGTTCATATATGATGTAATATCATTTCCTGATACATGGTGGTAATTTATTTTTATCACAAATACTGACTGGGCCCCAAGTTGTCTTAGTACTCCAGTCACATACATACATACATAAATATATACAAAGCTTCTTGAGATTCAAGGAGCAAAACTCAACTTATTTAAAAAGTAAAGAAATAACATGAATGGAGCTAGAGAGTAGTATGTTGACCGAAATAAATCAGTTAGAGAAAGACAAATACCATGTGATTTCACTCATGTGGAATTTAAGAAACAAAACAAATGAGCAAAGGGAGGGGGAAAAAAAGAGACAAACCAAGAAGCAGACTTTTCAAAAAAAATTTTTTTTAAGATTTTATTTATTTATTTGACACAGAGAGAGAGAGAGAGATCACACGTAGGCAGAGAGGCAGGCGGGGGGGGGGGGGGATGCAGGCTCCCCGCTGAGCAGGTAGCCCAATCCGGGGCTCGATCCCAGGACCCTGAGATCATGACCTGAGCAGAAGACAGAGGCTTAACCCACTGAGCCACCCAGGCACCCCAAGAAGAAGACTCTTAACTGTAGAGAACAAACTGGTGGTTACCCGGGGGGGGGGGGGAAGATGGGGGTGAGGAATGGGTGAAATAAATGATGGGGTTTAAGGAGTACACTTGTGATGAGCACCAGGTGTTGTATGGAAGTGTTGAATCACTATATTGTACCCCCGAAACTAATAGTACGTGTATTGTAACTAACTGGAGTGTAAACAAATACTTAAAAAAAAGTAAAGAAATAAAGTGAGAGGATTTTTTGGAAAGAAGTTAGACTTAGCAGTTATTGGCAGGTATTGTGAGCTATAAAAATGAGGAATTGCAAAGTCAGTCATACTGCTCTTTCTTCTCCCAGGCCTGCATGGTTTCTAAGCCCTGCTCCTCCCCTTATACCTGTTTCAATTATCCTGTGTCTAAAGACTGGCTCTGTGTAGGTGTGAATGTGAGATCCTAGTCTGGACTGGATGCAGTCTCTTCAGTCAGTTTCCCAGTAAAAATAGCTGATGTCTGTGTAACTCATTTCTGTAGTCACAGGAAAGAAATCCTAATTGGTTCATCTTGAGTCGATTATTAGCTCACTTCCATCATTTAAGGTCAGGGGACTAGATCACACAAGACCATGTCCACTCATGGGGGGAGGTGGGGAGTATAAAGCAGGATGTCTAAGAAGGGAGAATGGAAACTTTCTTCAAGAAGGGAACATGGAGCAGGAAGAAAATAATTGGCCCAGCTGAGTCTCATTCCTGAACCTGCTACTACTCTCCCACCTTTTTTCCCCCTCCCTCAGAGCATCTAACAAATTTCAACTTAACCTATGTTCTAACTCTTTAGTTTAGATGCTAATGAGCAGTGAAATGACCAAACCGTGGACATGAATAAGGAAAAGGTCTAAGGGGAAACTCATGAAGAAGATAATGAACCCTTAAATAATCCAGCATTACCTGGCGTATCTGTGACCTACTGTCTGTAGGGCAAGAAGACTCACTCTTCTTCCCAAACTGTTGGTGTGGTTACAGAGACGTGCATTTTCTTCTGCCAAAGTAGAACAAGCTGAATTAGTTCTATGAATCTTTCCTGGAAACTGCTTGGTACTTAACCTTTCCTCACCTTCTGCTAGCAACTCAGAAGTGGTTATTTGTCTTGTTTCTATTTATGCTGTTTTAGTCTCTTTTCACAAACTGAACCCTTAGTCTATTGCTTTGCTTCCTTAATAGCAAGAATATAAATGTCTGTAGCAGCAAATCATGTAAAATTTAATCCATTTAACACAATCCCTTTCATGTGGCCAAAAGCTTTCTGAAGTTTCTTCTCTTTATTACGTACGTATCTAAGGATGAGGATTTATAGGTACAGGAACATTTTCTTTTCCCTGTAGGTGATCCAGGGTTATACTTGGGGGTTGAAGGATAATGGTCTTCTGCTTATACCACTTTTAGCTTTGGGTGAAATAGCAGTAGAGGCACTGGACAGGCACTATCATTTTGATCCTGAGGTAGTGGCTCAACAGTGAAAATATACAAACTGATGTTCATTGGATTTATGCAATTGTGGTTTGACCCGTGGTTTCATTTCAGGAGCTACCTTCCCTAAATGATACCCTCTCCATTGAACAGTTGTCTGTTTTGACAGTCACAGGAAAAACAAGGAAAAATAATTTAAAAAAACCCAAAAGATCATTTATTAATTGAAATGTTTTTTCAAGCTCTTGATATCAGGTGTTCCGCAGAGGAATGTCTGAAGCACTAGAGAGTACAGAAGTAAAGCCATGTGGCTCATTCTCTTTGAACTACAGGAGTGCCATAATCTCAAGTGTTTTACATCTATATAGAAGGTAGATGACTTTCACTTGTCAGTCCATTGACCTTTTCATTTTCAGTTACTGCCTTTCCTCTTCACTCAACAACCTACCTCCATAGTCATATCTTGTCCCATAACTTCTCCATCCTAGAATTGCTAATTCAGGAATGCAACTTTCTGGCCCAAATCTCTTTCCAGTTTACTTGTTCAGTAAGTTCATTTCAGTTCTTTCCATCCCCTGCCTATTTCCCAGTTCACCAGCTTTCATCTTTCTTTACCACCCTCATACTCTGTTTAAATCCCAAGGCCTACTGCATAAAACAAAACCGAAAACAAACAGACAAAAAACTGTCTCTATTATCATAATTCCCTTTTCTCTCTCTTTTTGTTATACCTCTCTGGCAAAATCCCATTTTTGGGTGAGCCCAGCTGTCTGCTGTATTTGTACATGTGCCCAGGTAGCACAAAGATTTTAGAGAAAATACACAATAAAATAGATAGCTACTTCTATCAATTCATGACCTTTAACTTTGGGTCAACTTTTCATATTGTTCAGCAATCCTGGTTCATTTCTCTGGCCAACCCTCCCACCCTCCATATTAATATTTTGAAGTTTCTCCACTTTTCACAATTCTCTAATGTCCACCATCCCACTCCCAATTTGACTTCATTAGTATCAGCATATTATCTTACTTTCTATACATAGAGACAAAAGAGATAGGAATAGACAAAAGAGAACTAATTCCCAAACTTAATTGTTCTTCTACCCATCATCCTCTCCTCCTATACAATGGGACAGCTGGCCCTTCAAGTGCTCTTGTCTAAGTCTAAAGTAACTCCTTCTGTCTTCTCAGAAACTGTATGCTATTGCTTATTTTCTTACTCTTTTAAAATTGCTCCCAATTTCTCCTTCTCTGCTGGATTATTCTCAGTGACAGTTAAGCATGTTCAAATCACCACCATTAAAACAATAACAAAAACCCCCAAAATAACAACAACCTTTTGTGGTGCATCTTCTCAAAGGAATTGTCTATACTTATGCCCAATACTCAAGTAGTTTTGAATAAATGAAGAAATTACTTAAAAATATATGATAATTTAGCAAAATATTTTACTTTGAGGAAGATTATCCTTGCATAAAGATTTTATTTTTCTTTTTGAAAATGTTTTTATATTTAAATTTATATAGTGTATCATTAGTTTCAGAGGTGGAGTTCAGTTATTCATCTGTTGCACATAAAACCCGGTATTCATTACATCACATGCCTTCCTTAATGCCCATCACCCAGTTAGCTGTCCCCCCATCTCCCCTCCAACAAGCCTCAGTTTGGTTCCTATAGTTAAGAGTCTAGTGTGGTTTGTCTCCCTCTCTGATTTCATCTTATTTTATACATAAAGGTTTTAAAACTGCTGAATGTTTATGAATAAATTGCTGTTTATTCAGCAGTTTTAAAACCTTTATGTATAAAATAAATGGAGGTCCTATTGTACTAAATGTTGAGGATATAGAAATGTAACATGGTTTTGTCTCTTATGATAGGCTTAAAGCCTAGCGCAAAAGACTGGCAAGTAAACAACATTATCAATACAATATGAAATGCTATCTGAAGGTGTATGTCTGGGACCTAAGAAGCATGTTCATAAGTAATTGGAAATTTAAAATGGAAACACAACACAGTTTTCATTGAGGCTGGATAAAATTAGCACAAATGTATTTTTAAATTAAAGTAGAAAAGTGTTCCAAAAAATAGAAAACAAATTCCAAAGAAACTCATAGTGAAGATTCTGTCCAAAAATTTTATATAAATTCTATTTTGTGAGATCTTTTAATTTGAGTCAGAAATTGCTCAGGTATTTTATATTTTATAAAATATTTATATTTTATATTTTGAGAATATAATTGCAGGCAAAACTCTACTTTAAAAGCCTTTGCTTGGGTGCCTGGGTGTCTTGCTTGGGTCTGTGTTTGGCTCAGGACATGATCTTGGGGTCCTGGGATGAAGCCCCATGTTGGGCTCCCTTCAGGGAGTCTGCTTCTCCCTCTCCCTCTGCCTCTCCCTCTGGCTCGTGCTCTCTTGCTTGCTTGCTCTCTCAAATAAATAAATAAAATCTTTTAAAATAAATAAATAAATCCTCTGCTTGATTGTTAAATCTTTCCAATATTTATTTATTTGTTTGTTTGTTTAAGATTTTTGTTTATTTGACAGAGAGAGAGATCACAAGTAGGCAGGGAAGCAGGCTACCTGCTGAGCAGAGAGCCCAATGAGGGGCTCTATCACAGAACCCTGAGATCATGACCTGAGCCAAAGACAGAGGCTTAACTTACTGAGCCAGCGAGGCACCCCAAAATCTTTCCAATATTTAAATGCATTCTATTTTTTCAAGATACTGCTTGTTCTTCTTTCTGTAGTGAGTCCCTGGTGCTGCTTGCAGTTCATAAATTACTTTTCAGTTTACTAGCTTTGGTATACTTTAAGGTATCATACCAAATATCCCAGGAAAACAGTTAGTAACACTGAATTCAAAAACAATCTGAAGCCATTGAGATATTTATGAAATTGTATACAACATATGATATGAAAGAGTAACTATGTGGGTAAAGTCAAATATTGAAAGATAAAAGTAAAAATAATATCTTGTGGCATTTATACATGGGTATATATAGATGTATTTGTGTGTATCTAAAATAGTAATATTTAAACATTAAATGATCAATAATTGCATTAAATATAAATGGACTAAATACTATAGTTAAAATAAATATTGCCAGGCTAAATAAAAAAATTAAAATTATTTAAGTATTGCTTATAAGAGGGGTAGTTTAAATTTAAAGTCATGGAAAGGATAAAAGTAAACTATAAAAAGTACTAACCAGAAAAGGCTAATTCAGTTACCTAATATTTTAAAAAGTTGATTTTTAAGCTAAAAGACATCCTAGAGACGGACAATTTAGTACAGATACCTAATATAATAAAAAGTAGATTTTTAAACTAAGATACATTCTAGAGATAGAGGGATAATTTGGAGTAAAAGAAGGTTAATATGTCGGGAGAACATATTATTTTTATTTATATATACCTAATAAAATATATTCAAAGCATATAAAGTAAGAGAGAACCAACCAAATTCATAATTGTAGTCTGAGATTTGAATATTTCATTTAATAAATGATAGAATAAGCAGATAAAAGAAGCATGCTGAATATTTAAGAATATAATAAGCAAGTATATAATTATATTAATACAAGTTTATATAATAGACAAATTTACTCATATATCTTAGATACAAGCATATAATTATAATAAATATATACAAACATAAACAGAAAAATATGTGGGTGTGTTATATAACCAACAATTGCAAAATACACAGACCTTTCAAGTCCACCTGAAAATTTTATCAAAATTGACCCCATAGTGAATGCAAGCTGGTGCAGCCACTCTGGAAAACAGCGTGGAGGTTCCTCAAAAAGTTGAAAATAGAGCTACCCTATGACCCAGCAATCATACTACTGGGTATTTACCCTAAAGGAAAAAATGTAGTGATAACGGAGGGGCATGTGCACCTGAATAATTATAGCAACAATGTGCACAATAGCCAAACTATGGAAAGAACCTAGATGTCCATCAACATATGAATGGATAAAGAAGATGTGGTATATATATATACAATGTAATATTGTGCAGCCATCAAAAGAAATGAAATCTTGGCATATGCAATGATGTGGATGGAACTAGAGGGCATTATGCTGAGCAGAATAAATCAATCAGAAAGACAATTATCATATGATCTCTCTGATATGAGGAATTTGAGAGGGAGGGTGGGGGACTGTGGTGGGTAGGGAGGGAAAAAATGGAACAAGATGGGATCAGGAGGGAAACAAACTATAAGAGACTCTTAATCTCAGGAAACAAACTGAGGGTTGCTGGGGAGTGGGGGGGGGAGGGATAGGGTGGCTGGGTTAGGGACATTCGGGAGGGTATGTGCTATGAATTGTGTAAGACTGATGATTCACAGACCTGTACCCAGAAGTAAGTAATACATTATGTGTTAATTAAAAAAAAAATTGACCGCACAGTGCTTTATATAGCAAGCTTTAATAAATCTCTAGGAAGGGGCACCTGGGTGGCTCAGTCGGTTAAGCCGCTGCCTTTGGCTCAGGTCATGATCTCAGGGTCCTGGGATCAAGTCCCACATCAGGCTCTCTGCTCAGTGGGGAGCCTGCTTCCCTCTCTCTCTCTGCCTGCCTCTCTGCTACTTGTGATCTCTCTCTGTCAAATAAACAAATAAAATCTTAAATAAATAAATAAATAAATCTCTAGGAATTGAAATATTATAGATTATGGTTTCTGACATTGAAATTAAGCTAGAAATTAGTAATAAAGAGGGAAATAAAGATAAAAATTTTAAGTTAAACATTACTTTTCTAAAAATAGCTACTGGTTAAAGAAATAAATCATAATGAAATTTACAAAAAATTTTAATTAAAAGATCATGAAAAAAAAGCCATTTTGAAGCTTATAGAATGCAGCAAATGATGGCTAAGAGAGAAATTTATAGCCTTAAATAAATATATTAAAAACAAGAGTAAAAAATAAGTATTGATCCCAGTACATCAGAAAAAGAACAGCAAGTTAAACGTAAAAAAAAAAAGGAAGACAATAATAAAGATCAGAGCAAAGATCAATAAAATAATAAGCAGACCTAAAATAGAGAGGTTCAAGAAATCCAGTAATTCTCTATAATGAGCAATAAAATTAACAATGTTCTAGCAAGGAAAATGGAGAGAGGAAAGAGCTATAAAATTTCAATATCAATATCAGTAATAAAAATATGTAATTAGATATTCTACAGAATTTCTAAAGATGGTAAGAGATTATAAAGGTCTTTATAAGTCTTATTTATTTATTTTTATTTGAGAGAGAGTGGGTGAGTAGGGGAAGGAACAGACTCCACACTGAGTGTGAAACCTGATGCACGGCTTGATCTCAGGACCCTAAGATCATGACCTGAGTCTAAACCAAGAGTTGGATGCTTAACTGACTGAGCCACCCAAGTCCCCCAAGTTGTAAGAGATTATGAACAATTTTTGTGCTGTTAATATGGAAAGGTGTAATTAGAAAACTCTTAAAAAAATGATCATAGGGGCGCCTGGTTGGCTCAGCGGGTTAAAACCTCTGCCTTTAGCTCAGGTCGTGATCCCGGGGTCCTGGGATCGAGCCCCGCATCGGGCTCTCTGCTTGGCGGAGAGCCTGCTTCCTCCTCTCTCTCTCTCTCTGCCTGCCTCTCTGCCTACTTGTAATCTCTATCTGTCAAATAAATAAATCTTTAAAAAAAAATGATCATAAAGGAGCCTACTTTCACAGCCTTTGGAAATACGAAATATATACAAAAAAGTACCTCATCTAAGTTTTAAAAATAAGAAAGCTATATTACACTTTTATAAAACTAAATTTTTTTTTTTTTTTTTTTATTAAGGGTGCCTGGGTGGCGCAGTTAGTTAAGCATCTGCCTTCAGCTCAGGGCATAATCCTAGGGTCCTGGGATCGGGCACCACATCTGGCTCTCTGCTCAGTGGAGAGCCTGATTCTCCTTCTCCTTCTGCCTGTTTCTCTGCCTACTTGTGTTTTGGCTGTCTGCCAAATAAATAAAATCTTAAAAAACAAACCTTTTTTTTTTTTAAACAGAAGAAACTATATTATACTTTCATAAAACTAAAACATTTTTTTCACCAAAAGTCATTATTATATGGTAAAAAGGAAATCCAGAGTTCAAGAAGATTATTACAATATTATGATTGAAAAAAGGAGCTCTTATTGAGAATATTATAATGGTATTCTATAAGTCAATAAGGGAAAGATGGAAAAACTAACTGAAAATTGAGCAAAATACTCAAACAGGTACATTACAAAAAAGGATATTCAAGTGGCCAAAATAAGATGAAAAGGGGCTTAATCTCTTTAGGTCTCAATAAAATCCATCAGCTCCAACTGCCTCCCAGAATGGCTAAAACGAAATGACATATTCTTGGAATTGGCAAGGTTATGGAGTAACTGAAACTCTCATGCATTGCAGGTAGAAGTGTAAATTGGTACAACCATTTTGGAGAACTGTTTGACAAAGTGGAAAACCTGAACCTAGCCAAAATCTATTACTCACAAGTAACATACCTATGTATGTAACTGTCAGAAATACATGCATATGTTTGTTAAAGAAAATGTTCACAACATTAATAGTAATAGCCAAAAACTGGAATCCACCTCAACATTCACCAAAGGTAGAGTGGATAAAATAGGTTGTGATGTATTAACATAATGGAATACTATATAGCAATGAATATGAACACATTATTTATAATGACAAAGCCAGGACAAATCTCACAAACATAGTGTGTGGTGAAAGAAGGCTGAAATAAAGTGTACAAATTGTATTGTTCCATTTGTATAAAATTCAGTTCTTGAAAGAAACATTACTTGTTTTAGGGTCCAGACACTGATTATTGTTGAGGGAAAAGGTAGTGTCTGAGAGGGGAACAAAGGACCAGTCCTCTGCTTCTTGGCTGGGCAGAGTCAGATGGATGCATTCAATGAACATTCATTCAATATACATTCATTGGACAATATAATTATGTGTATGCTTTCCTATATAAATGTGAACCTTGAACATAAATCTTTATTAAAAATTTTTGGGATGCATGTAATTTGGAATATTTGGAGTTACAGGGAGTTAATGTGGAAAAGAAAGCCTGTGTTTTTTTTAAATACAGAAAGGTTTATTTATTATTTGAGAGAGAAGGAGAGTGTGTGTAAGAGAGCACGGGGAGGGGCAGAGGGAGAGAGAGAATCTCCAGCTGACTCCCCACTGAGTCTGGTGCAGGGCTCAAACTCATGACCCTGAGATCATGACCTGAGCCTAAACCAAGAGTTAGGGGCTTATCCAGCTCCACTCCCAGGCATCCCAAGCCTGTTACTGCTTTAAGCAAGGGAAAATTTTCCTTCAAAAAGCAAGATGGTATAATAAGAAACATGGACTTTGGAATTAGGAATTTTTGAGTACAAAGTCTAAATTTACTGTTTACTGGCTTTATGACTTTGAATATATAAATTTATCTAATCTTCAGCTTCTAAAAATTGCCCCTGAGGAATATATAAAATGTATCAATAGGCCTGGAGCCTTTGTTTCCTTGGATTTTTTGTATTTAGCACTGCTAAATAGTAAAGCCACGCTCCCAGGATCGCCTACAGCCAACAGATGTGGCTTTGGCAGTTACTGTATTTCTGCCTTTATTTATTTGGAAAAAGGCAATTTAGAAAAATATAAGGCAGTTTTTACACACAAGCCGTAATTACTTAGCTTTGCAATCGTTGGTTAGCTCCTAGGCACGCTAAAACATAGCAGCAACAAACATACTAATCATTTTCCTGTACTGAAACTTAAGTCAGGAAATTCATTTATCTCATCTGTGCCAAAAGCAAATTTCTTTGCAGTCCTCCCTGCTTTGCCTTTTAGGTGACTCAGAACACCTGGTTGCCAATTGCTAGCTGACGATAATTAGCTTTCAATTATCACCAGTTAAATTTTCACCTGTTCAATTTGCAAATTCCTGAATTTTTTGGCTTGTCCTGTTAACAAGTTCTGATCTGTTCTGTCTTCAGTACACCTGCTCTGTGAGAGTGGGGAAACAGTTTTTCCACTGGGGAATTTCCCCTTCATCTGCCATCCTGTCCAGTTTTATCCATCTGGTGTTAGATGGGTACATGCTCTGCTAAGAGACACTGAGGAACACCCAGGTTCTTCATCTCAATCTCTTACGTTTCCAGGGCTAGGGCTGTTCCTGCCCTAGAGTGATTCTGTGACTCTTCTCATTTTCTTCAAAAACAGACAAATATTCTTTATTTCTATAAATTAGCCTTCTTAAGAGATTAACCAAAACAATAGCTAGATAATATAAGGAATGAGTGAATTTTTAACAATGGAGTTCTCCCAAATTTGATAATGGATTGAGATTCAATAAACCAGGAAATGCGATGAAGGTATAGGAGATAATGTAGTAAGATTTTGAAAGAAAACATGAAAAATATCCTGGTGAAATATCTGGTGGTTCTATTTGAAGATATTTATGTCAGTTACATAAAATATGAAGTGTCTGATAGATGATATGAGAACAAACATAAAGTGGAATGCTCTAAATATTATAACACTATGTATATGGCAATATTACAATATAGGATAATATTAAACTTAGTACAAATTGGATATGTGACATAGATTTATGCATTAAATGTAAATACAGCTCATATATAAGGAATTTAAAACTTATATTAAAAATAAACATAATAGAAAATGATTTATTTGCATTATATAGTTTTCTTCACTTTCTACTTAAAGTCATTGCTATAGTAATCAGTTCAAAAACAATAATAACAACAAAATCATAACATTAAAAGAAAAATTTTAAAACGAGAATACATAGCACCTTTCTATAACTTTATATTTTATTTTACATATTCTTTCATCTTCACCAACATATACCTTATGTTATTATAGCCATAGTTTATAATAAATATTATGATATGTTTTTAAGTGTTTAATGTTTCTCTGATTCTATAGTTTTTATTATTTTAATGAGTGCAGATTAATTCACCAAAATGGTATATTATCATCTAAAGCACTCATTTATTTTGGAGCATTTGTCTTGCATCTGTTTCTTAAATTATTTTAACTGTAATGGAACTCTTCTGTTTTTTACAACTTTTAGTATATTTGTGGGGAATTATGTGTCAAATAGTATAATCCAATTTTTATGTGTCCTGATATATATTGCCAAATTGTCTTTCCAAATATTATTTATCAATTGTGTTTTCCAGCTCCAAATCTGCATTGCTAAAATGGTGATGTTTTTAACTTTTACATTTTTTTGTCAGTGTATTTTGTTTTTTTTTTAAGATTTTATTTATTTATTTGACAGAAATCACAAGAGAGGCAGGCAGAGAGAGAGGAAGGGAAGCAGGCTCTCCGCTGAGCAGAGAGCCCGATGCGGGACTCGATCCTAGGACCCTGAGATCATGACCTGAGCTGAAGGCAGCAGCTTAACCCACTGAGCTACCCAGGCGCCCTGTCAGTGTATTTTTATCTTTTTAATTTATAAAATAATCATATTTAATGAAGGAAATGTGTAAAATTAGGAAATTACAGAGAAAAACAAAACTAAAATTAGCATATTATGACCCAGAAATTTCTTTAATATTTTGGAGTATATTATTTCAGATGTTAATAATAAGATTTTAAAACCCCTTTATACTGTTGATATTTTGTAACAATAACAATAACCATGTTGTAGCCTAGTCTTAATTACATTTTGAATTTTTTAGGCATAAGCATCATGTCTTATATTTATTTTGAATCTATACGGGCAAATCATCATTCTGTCACATGAAAGATATTCAGATTCTTTAAAAATTATTAAAAATTTCCAGAGGCAGATTATTTGTTGAGAGGAATCAAGATGGCGGGGAAGTAGGAGGAGGCGCCATTTCAACCTGTACCCTAAAGTGAGCTGATTACCTACCAAAGAACTCAGATCACCCATAAAATCAGCCTGAGATCAGAATTATACACGTCTGTATCTCTACAGGAGCAGAAGATGCCAGTGGGCAGGTAAAGCGGAGTGGGAACATCGGACTGATATTGGAAGATAAACAAAAGGGGGAGGGAGACACCAGAGGCGACCGATTGGAAAGTAATACCCCAATACGAGAGTGCCTTGTGTCTGGAGACCAGCATTAGCTTGGAGTCTGGTTGAAAGCACTCAAAAAAAAAAAAAAAAAAAAAAAAAGCAAAGGATCACGGGGTGGGGGGGAAATTGTGGGAGTCGGGGTGGTTAGGGACAGGGGCTTAAGTCCCCAGACCCAGGACAGCCTCCCCTGGTGCTGAGCCAGAGAGAGTGCGGCAGAGAAACCAGGTCTTGGTCCCTGAGCCACCAGCGTGCCCCAGAACGCGTGGGGTCGGGCTCCCGTGAGGGGCTGGGAGTCTCGCCAGACAGCATTCCTGAAACACGCACGTCCCACACCCTCCCCTGGGAGAGGTGCTCACAGGCACTAGCCAGGAGCTCTGGCACCCGGAAAAACCAGGCATTCCCAGCCCGGGCCAGCGGGAATCTGTGTGCGATCGCTGCTTGGAACCTCTCTGGCGGTCTGGAGCTGCCCAGACAGCCGCCACTGCCGTGGTTTTGGGTACAAGGAGGAGATCCTGCATCCCCAGGGACCGTGACTCGGAACCTACTCTGCCAGCAGCTCTGCAGAGCATTCTGAGGCTTCTCTCTGAGAGGGAGGTCTGGGTGCACTTTGCTCTCCTCTAAACCTCCAAAAACCATCAAAACCTGTCAAGGCGAGAGAAAACAGATGAACAAACATAAAAACCCCCAGAGAACAAAAGCCTGAAAAAAATGGTTTTCTCAGAGCCCACCCCCTTGAGGGGGGCAGGAGGACCTAACTCAGGGAACATCATTGACTGAAAACCCACGTGGCAGGCCCCTCCCCCAGAAAACCAACCAGGAAGGAAGGAAAAAAAAAAAAAAAAAGACAAGAGAACAACCACCACTACTTCATAAATACAACTTTTATTTTTAACTCTTTACCACTATTCTGTTTCATTTTTTTATACATACAGGTAATTTTTTAACCTATTTACCATCACAGTGAGATGTCCAGTACATCAAATTCCTTAATAACCTTCTAACCTGAACTTTTTGATATATACACACGTGTTTTTCTTTTGCTTTTCTATTTTTAAAATTTTTTAAAATTTTAATTTAGTTTAGTTTATTCTTTTTTAATTTTTATTTTCTAATATACATATAGAGTTAAACTTCAAGGTAATCCCCTTTCCCCAATCAATGCTACCCCTATAGGCAAACCAATTTTTAATCCCCCTTTATCTTAGGAAAGTTGAGTCCCTTAACAAAGACATCAAGATACATCCAGGAAGAATCAAAATAACCTTCCTCGCCCACACTGAGAATTTATAACCACTCTCCCATCTTTTTCTTCTGCCAGTGTTTCTGTTTATTTGTGTTTGTCCTGATAGCATATAAATCTTATACTTGGGCTTCTTTTTGACGAGGTTCTTCCTTTTTTTGCTTATATATATATATTTTTTTTTTCTCTTGTCATATACTTTTATCAGTCTTTTTGTTTGTCTGTTTTTCTTTGTATACTTCATAAATCTTACCTTGGGGCCCATTTGGGCTGAGCCTTCTCTTTTATCTTCCCTTTTTTTCCTCTCTCTCTCTCTCTCTCTTTTTTCTCTATTTCTTTTTCTTTTCTTTTTTCTCTTATTTGGGTGGGGAATCCTGATTGCACAGAAGCGTTCCAGGATGCACCTTGACTGCACCACAGTCGATACATCCAGTTGCATCCATTCAGTCATCTCTTACCAAAATGACTAGGAGGAGAATGCCCAACAGAAGAAAAATATAGAGGGTGGACCTTCTGCAACAGAACTACTGGCTATCAACATAGACAGTATGTCAGAAAAGGAATTCAGGCTAACAATTATCCAGGCAATAGCTAGGTTGGAGAAAGCCATGGATGACCAAACAGAATTGATTAGGGAAGAACTGAAAGCCACCAGGGATGATGTTCAAAATGTTATGGCAGAACTGAAAGCCACCAGGGATGATGTTCAAAATGCTCTCAATGAATTCCAATCTCATCTAAATTCTCTAAAAGCTAGGGTAACTGAAACAGAAGATAGAATTAGTGATCTGGAGGACAAACAGATAGAGAGAAAGGATCAGGAGGAAGCCTGGAACAAACAGCTCAGAAGCCACGAAAACAGAATCAGGGAAATAAATGATGCCATGAAATGTTCCAATGTTAGAATTATTGGAATCCCTGAAGGGGAGGAAAAAGAAAGAAGTCTAGAAGATATAGTGGAACAAGTTGTCTATGAAAATTTTCCCAATCTCACAAATGGAAACAACGTTCATGTAGCAGAGCGGTTTCCCCCCAAGATTTTAGATTCTCGAAAGTCCTCGGGACACCTGATAGTTAGAATGAAGAATTACAATTCTAGACAGACCCTCTTAAAAGCAGCTAGGAAAAAGAAGCTCCTTACATACAGAGCAAAGCCCATTAGAATAACATCAGACCTGTCCACAGAGACCTGGCAAGCCAGGAAGGGCTGGCAAAATATATTCAGAGTATTAAATGAGAAGAATATGCAGCCAAGAATACTTTATCCAGCAAGACTGACATTCAAAATGGATGGAGAAATAAAGAGTTTCCAAGACCGGCAATGCTTAAAAGACTATGAAACCACCAAGCTGATACTGCAGGAAATATTAAGGGGGGTCCTATAAAAGAGAAAAAATCCTAAGAATATCATTGAACAGAAATATAGAGGCAATCCGCAGACAGAAAGACTTCAAAGGTAACACGATGTCAATAAAAACGTATCTATCAATAATCACTCTCAATGTGAATGGCCTAAATGTGCCCATAAAATGACACAGGGTTGCAGATTGGATAAAACGACAGGACCCATCCATTTGTTGTCTACAAGAGACCCATTTTGAACCTAAAGATACACCCAGACTGAAAGTGAAAGGATGGAGAAGCATCTTTCATGCCAATGGGCCTCAAAAGAAGGCTGGGGTAGCAATTCTCCTATCAGATAAATTAGATTTTAAACTAAAGACTGTAGTCAGAGATACAGAAGGACACTACGTAATTCTTAAAGGGACTATCCACCAAGATGATCTAACAGTTGTAAATATCTACGCCCACTCCTGGGTGGCTCAGTGGGTTAAAGCCTCTGCCTTCGGCTCAGGTCATGATCCCAGGGTCCTGGGATCGAGCCCCACATCAGGCTCTCTGCTCTGCAGGGAGCCTGCTTCCTCCTCTCTCTCTGCCTGCCTCTCTGCCTAGTTGTGATTTCTCTCTGTCAAATAAATAAAATATTAAAAAAAAATCTATGCCCCCAATATGGGAGCAGCCAATTGCATAAGAAAACTATTAATCAAGATAGAGTCATATTGATATGAATACATTAATAGTAGGAGATCTTAATACGCCTCTCTCAGTAATAGATCATCGAATCAGAAAATCAATAAAGAAATAAGAGCATTGAATGAAATATTGGACCAGATGGACCTCATAGACATATACAGAACATTCCACCCTACAACAACAGAATACTCATTTTTCTCAAGTGCACATGGAACCTTCTCCAGAATAGACCACATACTGGGTCACAAAGGAGGACTCAACCGATACCAAAAGACTGACATTATTCCCTGCATATTCTCAGATCACAATGCTTTGAAACTGGAGCTCCATCACAAGGAAAAGTTCGGAAGGAACTCAAACACCTGGAAGCTAAAGACCACCTTGCTTAAGAATGCTTGGATCAACCAGGAGATCAAAGAATAACTTAAACAATTCATGGAAACCAATGAGAATGAAGACACTTCGGTCCAAAACCTATGGGATACAGCAAAGGCGGTTCTAAGGGTGAAATTCATAGCTATCCAAGCCTCCCTCAAAAAAACTGAAAAATCCAGAATATACCAACTGTCTCTACACCTCAAAGAACTGGAAAATCAACAACAAATCAAACCAACTCCACACGCAAGAAGGGAAATAATCAAGATTAGAGTAGAGATCAATGAGGTAGAAACCAGAGATACAGTAGAACGTATCAATGAAACTAGAAGCTAGTTTTTTGAAAGAATCAATAAGATCGATAAACCATTGGCCACACTAATCCAAAAGAGAGAAAGCCCAAATTAATAGAATTATGAATGAAAAGGGAGAGATCATAGCTAACACCAAGGAAATAGAAACAATCATCAGGAATTATTACCAACAGTTATATGCCAATAAACTAAGCAACCTAGATGAAATGGATGCATTCCTGGAAACCTATAAACACCCAAAATTGAACCAGGAAGAAATTGACAACCTGAATAGACCGATATCTAGTAACAAGATTGAAGCAGTGATCAAAAACCTTCCAAAAAACAAGAGCCCAGGACCTGACGGATTCCCTGGGGATTTCTACCAAACTTTGAAAGAAGAAATAACACCAATTCTTCTGAAGCTGTTTCAGAAAATTGAAGCAGAAGGAAAACTTCCAGACTCTTTTTATGAAGCCAGCATTACCCTGATCCCCAAACTAGGCAAAGACTCTACCAAAAAGGAGAATTTCAGACCAATATCACTGATGAATATGGATGCTAAGATTCTCAACAAGATCCTAGCAAACAGGATCCAGCAGCACATTAAAAAGATTATCCACCATGACCAGGTTGGATTGATCCCTAGGTTACAAGGATGGTTCAACATTTGCAAATCAATCAATGTGATAGAACAAATCAATAAGAGAAGAGAGAAGAACTACATGGTCCTCGCAATTGATGCAGAAAAAGCATTTGACAAAATCCAGCATCCGTTCCTGATTAAAACGCTTCGAAGTATAGAGATAGAGGGAACATTGCTGAACTTCATAAAATCTATCTATGAAAGACCCACAGCAAATATCATCCTCAATGGGAAAAAGCTTGCAGCCTTCCCGTTGAGATCAGGAACACGACAAGGATGCCCACTCTCACCACTCTTTTCAACATAGTATTAGAAGTCCTAGCAACGGCAATCAGACAACAAGGAGAAATAAAAGGTATCCAAATTGGCAATGAAGAAGTCAAACTCTCTCTCTTCGCAGAAGACATGATTCTTTGTATGGAAAACCCCAAAGATCCACCCCCAAACTACTAGAACTCATACAGCAATTCAGTAACGTGGCAGGATACAAAGTCAATGTACAGAAATCAGTGGCTTTCTTATACACTAACAATGAAAATACAGAAAGGGAAATTAGAGAATCGATTCCATTTACTACAGCACCAAGAACCATAAGATACCTGGGAATAAAGCTAACCAAAGTGCTAAAGGATCTGTACTTGAGGAACTACAGAACACTCATGAAAGAAATTGAAGAAGACACAAAAAGATGGAAGACCATTCTATGCTCTTGGATCAAAGATAAACATTGTTAAAATGTCTATACTGCCTAGAGCAATCTATACTTTTAATGCCATTCCGATCAAAATTCCACTGGTATTTTTCAAAGAGCTGGAGCAAAGAATCCTAAGATTTGTATGGAATCAGAAGAGACCCCGAATTGCTAAGGAAATGTTGAAAAACAAAAACAAAACTGGCGGCATCACGTTACCCGATTTCAAGCTTTACTACAAAGCTGTGATCACCAAGACAGTGTGGTACTGGCATAAAAATAGACACATAGACCAGTGGAACAGAGTAGAGAGCCCAGATAGGGACCCTCAACTGTATGGTCAAATAATCTTCGACAAAACAGGAAAAAATATACAATGGAAAAAAGACAGTCTTTTCAATAAATGGTGTTGGGAAAACTGGACAGCTATATGTAGAAGACTGAAACTCGACCATTCTCTTACACCGTACACAAAGATAAACTCGAAATGGATAAATGACCTCAACGTGAGACAGGAATCCATCAGAATCCTTGAGGAGAACATAGGCAGTATCCTCTTCGATATCACCAATAGTAACTTCTTTCAAGATATGTCTCCAAAGGCCAAGGAAACAAAAGTGAAAATGACCTTTTGGGACTTCATCAAGATCAAAAGCTGCACAGCAAAGGAAACAGTCAACAAAACCAAAAGGCAACCCACGGAATGGGAGAAGATATTTGCAAATGACAGTATAGACAAAAGGTTGATATCCAGGATCTATAAAGCACTCCTCAAACTCAACACATACAAAACAGATAATCATATCAAAAAATGGGCAGAAGATAAGAACAGACACTTCTCCAATGAAGACATACAAATGGCTATCAGACACATGAAAAAATGCTCATCATCACTAGCCATCAGGGAGATTCAAATTAAAACCACATTGAGATATCCCCTTATACCAGTTAGAATGGCCAAAATTAGCAAGACAGGAAACAATGTGTGTTGGAGAGGATGTGGAGAAAGGGGAGCCCTCTTACACTGTTGGTGGGAATGCAAGTTGGTGCAGCCACTCTGGAGAACAGTGTGGAGATTACTCAAGAAATTAAGAATAGAGCTTCCCTATGACCCTGCAATTGCACTGCTAGGTACTTACCCAAAGATACAGATGTAGTGAAAAGAAGAGCCATCTGTACCCCAATGTTTATTGCAGCAATGGCCATGGTCGCCAAACTGTGGAAAGAACCAAGATGCCCTTCAACGGACGAATGGATAAGGAAGATGTGGTCCATATACACGATGGAGTATTATGCCTCCATCAGAAAAGATGAATACCCAACTTTTGTAGCAACATGGATGGGACTGGAAGAGATTATGCTGAGCGAAATAAGTCAAGAAGAGAGAGTCAAGTATCATATCGTTTCACTTATTTGTGGAGTGGAGCGTAACAAAGAACATGGAGGACATGGGGAGATGGAGAGGAGAAGGGAGTTGAAGGAAATTGGAAGGGGAGATGAACCATGAGAGACTATGGACTCTGAAAAACAACCTGAGGGTTTTGAAGGGGCAGGGGTTGGGAAGTTGGGGAACCAGGTGGTGGGTAATAGGGAGGACACGTATTGCATGGAGCACTGGGTGTGTTGCAAATACAATGAATACTGTTACGCTGAAAATAAATAAATGAACAAATAAATAAATAATTATTTGTTTAAAAAAAAATTTCCCAGATACAGACATATATGTTAAAAAATCCAGTTTGGAACTGTGGACTTATTTAAGTTTGCGCTATCTCCCAAATATGATTTGTTTATATATTAATTCATTTTTCAGGGGACATTTATTTCTTAAAGTTTTGTTTTTTTATTTTTAAAGTATTTTTTAATTTTATTACTATTACTATTTTTTTTTTTTAATAAAATCTGTGCCCATTGTGGGGCATGAACTCATGACACTGATATTAAGAGTCACATGCTTAATGGACTGAGCCAGCCAGGTGACCCTCAAGGGGCATTTTATTACTGTTAAGCAAAACACAAGGAAGGACATGGTCATTCTATCAAGATATGGGCCATAGACTAAGCAAAAGAGGCTTCATTCCAAGAGTAAAACTTCACCAGAACACAAAAAGACAAGTAGGTTTTCACAAGGCTTGGGCAGGCAAGATAAAGTATTTCAGGAAGAAGATGAAATGTGATCAAAGATTTAAGCATGAGAGAACCATTATACTAACAGCATCTTGATTGGGAAAAAGAAGTGTTAAGCCTACAGAAATAAGCAGAGGCCAGTTTGGAGGGCACGAGTGTCATGCTAAACATAGTTACTAAAGGCATTGCAAAGCAGGAATTGACTTAATAATAGGAAATACCTAACTATCCAATTAAATAAGATACAGAAATTACTTCTCAAGATACTAAATTAGATGGTCAGTGCACACATTCATGTTCACAACCTGAGCAGTGAAAACAGTATGATTCACCTATTAAACAGTATGATTCATGTATGAAATCAGTATGATTCATGAACATCTTCCTGTTATGGTAAATGAATAAAAAGGCAGTTTTGGGCTTCATCTCAGCTAAAGTTTAACTCTCACATCTCTAAACCCCATTAAATACCACCACATCTCTTATAATGACAGGTTATAACTTTGCAAATATATATAATAGATGATGACCTGTTGCCATACAGATCTTTCACTTTGAAACTATTTTTTAAAATGGCAGGAAATATAAAGAAAACAAGAAAAAAAGATGGACTGTATTATTCAGGAATAATAGCTAACCTAAGCCACCATGGATGGTCAAAGACCAAAAAATATACTCAGTGCATGATTAGCAATTTTAAGTGAAGTAGTTTTGTCAGACCACAGGATGTGGCTCTGAGCTTACATCAAAATATATGCAAGTGATGCCATTTGGCCTACAACAACCATTAATGCTGAGTCTGAATGTGCAAGAGGAAGTATAGTGGAATTCAGTGTATTCTCTTTGTATTTAAGCATTTTATGAGCATTACAAATAGCATGTCTGAAACCTTTTTGGAGTCCTTCCATCAAGATTTGACTCATTTTATTTCAGCTGCCAGGAGATGTAGCAGGCACTATAAGGCAGTGCTGCAACTTTCTCATTCCTCAGTCTTCTACAGGAAATCTGTGCATAATAGAGAAAAATTTATAGTAGGACCTAAATTCTCTAAACTGGCTTTGATTTCCGAGCCTCAGATAAGAAAAGATGAGTTTGTAATTGGCTTGATTATTTAATTCCCATTCTATTTTTTGTGATCTTAAGATGTTCATTCTCATTGCAGAATTATAGTCTCTGGGGTTTTATGCACTTGTACACCACTGAAGTTTTTCATTACAAATACTAAGAAATGTAGGCAGCAAGAAAGAGATTATGGAACCTTTGAAGATCCGACAAGTACCAGTGAGTTTGCTATCTCAATTTATTTGGATAGTCAGTAACTGCTTGCATTGATAAGCCACTTTTATATGAAATCCTGGCTTCAGTGGTTCACTGATTCTGTGATTAGTATTTGTGCAGTTTGGCCCATATCATGTAGAAAATATACTTTATTGTATTCATGGATTGTCTGGGACCTTTAAAGTGATACGATTTTTTTATATCTTTATTCACCTGATTAGAACTAAGTGTGTTGACTAATTTTCATTCTTATCATACTCCTTTATAAATGAAATCATTATGAAAGACTGATAATTTCATTGACATGAGGAGACAAGGAGTGAGGAAAAACCCCAGGAAATCTAGATCTTTTCTCTCATTTCCACTATGGCTTCTCATTTCCTGATAATTAATGAGTTTATGTATAAACCACCTGTACTTACTGCCCTACTAAAAAAAGGGTTGGGGGCAATTCCTAGGTGGCTCAGTCAGTTAAGCTACTGAGTCTTGATTTTGGCTCAGGATCATGACCTCGAGCCCCATGTCAGGCACCATGCTGGGGGTGTAGCTGCTTCAGATTCTATCTCCCTCAGCCCTTCCCACACCCCCCCATGGATGTGTGTACTCTCTCTCTCTCAAAGAAATAATAAATAAAAGAATTAAATAGCAATTTAAAAAAGGCCCAAGACCTGAGGCAGCATCCAAATATTGAATAGTAGGGAATCAGTTAAGATGATACTATTTCTATAGTATAGAATACAGCCCATGTATTGCAGATGTTGTAGAATATTTAATGAAATGTTGCTTCCAGCACCCTCTGTTTGATATGGAAATTCTGACAGTGTTCTGGGTTTCAACAAATTACTCCCTAGCTTTCCCTATCCCAAGGGGGAGATATGTGAAATAATTTTGGTCAATGAGATGTGAGAAGTTTCTAGGTGGGGGCACATTCAGTTAGCACTTAGCATCTGTCTTTCCCCTTCATTTCCTGGAACACAAATACAAAGATGAAGGTGGAACAACCATTTTGCATTCTTCACAAGACAGCAATAATGAGGGTGGTGCTATTTTCTAAGGAGACTGTATTTGTGTTGGTATTGTGGGTCTGGCCCACGATAACAGAATTGTTTTACCAGTCTCTGATCTTTCAGCTGTGTGAAAAAAGAACCCTTGCTTTTTTTAAAAATGCTAGTTGCAATATAATTAACAAACAGTATTATATTAGTTTCAGGTGCACAATATAGTAATTCAACAATTCCATACATTACCCAGTGCTCATTGCAACAAGTACACTCCTTAATCCTTTTCACCTATTTCACCCATCCCCCAATTCACCTCCCTCTGATAACCATCAATTTGTTCTCTAGAGTTTAGAGTCTGTTTCTTGGTTTGTCTTTTTCTTTTCCTTTGCTCATTTTTTCCTTAAATTCCATATATGAGTGAAATCATATGGGATGTGTCTTTCTTTGACTTCTTTTGCTTGGTATTATATTCTCTAATTCCATCCATGTTGTTACAAATGGCAAGATTTTACTTTTTAGTAGCTAAATAATATATATACAGACACATACAAACACACCATGTCTTTATCCATTCATCTATCTATGGGCACTTAGGTTGCTCCCATAATTTGGCTATTTGTGCTATAACATTGGGATGCCTGCTTCCCTTTGATTTGGTGTTTTTGTATTTTTGGGGTAAATGCCCAGTAGTGCAAATAAGGTAGATCAATTTTTAACTTTTGAGGAAACTCCATATTCTCTTCAACAGCGGTTGTGCCAGTTTGCATTCCCACAAACAGTGCAAGAGAGTTCCTTTTTTATCAAATCCTCACCAACACTTGTTGTTTCTTGTGTTTCGGATTTTAGCCATTCTGAGAGGTGTGAGGTGATATCTCAGTATATCAGTGTAGTTTTGATTTGCATTTCCCTGGTAATGAGTGATGTTGAGCATCTTTTCATGTGTTGGTTGACCATATATTTGTCTTCTTTGTAAAAATGTCTATTTGTATCTTCTGCCTGCTACAAAAGAAGGCTTTCATGGTTAAATCATTGTAGCTTAGGTTTTCCATTATTTGTAGCCAAGTTCAATTCTTAACTCATATAATATAAAAAAATTACTGATAATATTGACTTGAATAAAGAAAGAAATATGTACTTTTGCTTTTGGCCATAAGAGAATAACTAGTATGCAATTACCCTCTCCACAGAAAAATGTAGAAAAAATGTAAACAAAACCAAGCCACTGTTTTCAAACACCAGGCAGCATAGAACTGAGATTCCCTGAGAGAAGAGAAATAGGTTGGACCTTCCTTTTGACCAGACTTACTGTCTGGAGGCACTTTCTGGGTGGCAGCACAAGAAAGGAGAATTTGGGCACCTGGGTGGCTCAGTGGGTGAAGCCTCTGCCTTCGGCTCGGGTCATGATCTCAGGGTCCTGGGATCGAGTTCCACATTGGGCTCTCTGCTCAGCAGGGAGCCTGCTTCCCCCCTCTCTCTCTGCCTGCTGTTCTGCCTACTTGTGTTCTCTCTGTCAAATAAATAAGTAAAATCTTAAAAAAAAAAAAAAGGAGAATTCACACAGTCTATGAATCTTGCTGATTTAGGGGGACAAGGAGTTTTCCAAATAAAAATAGGTATGTAAAGAAAGAAATATAATGCAAAATCAAGACAAAAATTAGTAGAAGCTGTTGAAATTATTAATTATTAAGATGATGGAATTTGTCAAACAAAAATATTAAAAAGCTGTTATGCATAGGATGCATAAAAATTTTAAAAAAGGAAGATATAAAAAAGAAGTAAATGGAAATTCTCAAGATGAAAAATAGTGTCCCTAATTAAAATTTCACTAAGTTGGATTAATAGCAGATTACAAACTACAGAATAAAAGACCAGTGAACATTAAGACACTGATCTTTTTATGTCTCCAGAGTTTTTCTTTTTCCACAATAGCATATAGTGGAAAGCATATAATGTATTACTTTATCAGATTGGTGTCTTTCACTTAGCAATGTGCATTTAAGATTGCTTCATATCTTTTTATGGATTGATGTCTCATTCCTTTTTACCTCTTTTTTCTTTGACCACATATTATTTAGAAATATTTTTTTAATTTTTAAAAATGGACCTGAAGTAACTTTATATTTATTTGAGGAGGTATCAGAACTCTAACTGTATGTACAAATGTTAACTCAAAATGGATTATAGAATGAAATTTTTAAAAAAATCTGTAACTGTAAATTTTACAGGAGAATACACAGGAAAAAAATGCAGGCAACACTTTCTAGGCAGGGTACAAGCACAATTCTTAAGAACATTGTAAAATTGTACTCCATTAAAATAAAAAGCACCTGATTACTGATAGACAGTATTAAGAAAAGTGAAATAGAAGCCACATACTGAGAGAAAATACTTTTATTTTTAATTTTAATTTTTTCATTTATTTATTTGAGAGAGGGGGAGAGAAAGAGAGCGAGTGAGTGCACAAGTTGGAGGAGGGGCAGAGGGAGAGGGAGAAGTAGACTCCATCCAAGCAGGGACCCCAGTGTGGGGCTCTATCCCAGGATCCTGGGATCATGACCTGAGCTAAAGGTAGACGGTTAACTGACTGAGCCACTCAGGTGCCCTGGAGAGAAAATGCAAATATGAAAATATGAAGATTAAAGCTACTGCGTAATACCACTCTCTCTAGATTGGAATGGCTAAAATGTATATGTGCTGCTGAAGTGAGCACTAGAATGGCTAAAATGTAAAGGAGAGAGAACACCAAATTTTGGTGAGCATTTAAAGTGACTATAACACTTAACACATTGGCTTTAGGAATATGCAATAGTTCAAACTCTTTGAAAACCAATTTAGCATGTTTGAAAATAGTTAAACATGAACATATAAAACTGGGGCAATTCTACTTCTGATTATTTACCCAAAATATTAAAGACATGGTCAACATATGTTCATTTTAGCTTTGTTTATAATAGCCAAGAACAGGAAATAACCCCAAAGTTTTCAGCAGATGAATGAATGTACACCTTTGTTTCTACCCATACAACAAATCCTCTTTAGCAGTTAAAGGAAAAGACGATTGATATATCCAACAAGATGGTTGAATAAGTATTATTGTATGCAAAAGAAGTCAGGCTCTAAGTCCATACTGCAGGATTTCATTTATATGAAAATCTAGCAAAAATAAATCTCTGGTGACTAAATGCAAATCAGGTTGCTGAGAGCTTAGAGTTTGAGTGGGAGTAATGACTAGGATAGTGTTATAAAGGGAGTTTTTGAAGTGTTGAAAATCTATAACTTGATTGTGGTGGTGTTTAGACCAGTGTATATATTGTCCAAATAATCAAATTTTACATTTTAAATCAGTGTATTATGCTGTATCTAAATTATATAGCAGTAAAGTATTTTAGAATGCAAAAAGTTACAATAAAATATAAAGATGTTTTACTCTTGATGTAACATACACGTACCTACACACACACACAGACACACACACACACACATATTTAAATGGACAATATAACATTTGTAATACCGCATAATATAATACAGCATATGACAAAACACACCAGAAAGCTTTAAAGCCATATTTCAATAATAATTACTATGTTTTCTTCTTGGTATTATTCTTTATTTTATATATTTTTCAAATGAGCTCACATAGACTTTACAAACAGAAGAGAAAACATTAAAAGAGAAAGTGAAAACCTGAGTTTCCATGGTTGAAATATACACTTTAGGTTTTGACCTCTTAGGCAGATTTACCAACAGGGATGTAAACTGATTCCTCTGGTCTTTTCTGTAGACATCGTGATCATTTACAAAAATTAAGTTTTGTTCCCATGGGTGTCTAGGTGGCTCAGTTGGTTAAGCAACTGCCTTCCCCTCAGGTCATGATCCTGGAGTCTTAGGATCTCATCCCGCATCAGGCTCCCTGCTCAGCAGGGAGTCTGCTTCTCCCTCTGACCCTCATCCTTCTCATTCTCTCTCTCATTCTCTCTCTCTGTCTCAAATAAATTAAAAAAAAATTAAGTTTGTTTCCTTAGCCCTGAGTAACCTGTGAAAACATTATCAATTTTTATATGTCTAAATGCCAGCATTATTCAGTTGAAATATAAATAAGACTTGATTTGATTTAACAAAATGATAGTGTTTGGAAAAAATCTTACATTTATATATCCTAAACCCAGTATCTAGTATTTTCAGAAAATCAGCTATAGAGAACATATTTTAGTTCATTTCACACTGTTAATTGTGTAACATGCTGTAACCATTACCTTTACCAGCTACAATTACTCTTCTAATGGAAACTGATGAATTTAACAAGAAATTATTAGATCTGTTTGATCAAAGCAGGAACAAGTGGTTGATGGGAAATACTTCCTAATGAATATTTCATTCCCCTTAGCACTCCCTCCTTCAGTTTTATAATTGAATTACATACCTCAATTTAGTTAAATAAAGAAATAATAATTTAAAGCATTTAGTGTATAAAATACCATAGTAGGTAACATAAGCTATAAGGAGTTGTCTTTTGCAGACCAGAGAGGATACTGCCATCCTGACCACTTCTGCCAGGTGCTTTTATTCATCCACTGTGGGAAAGCAAATATTTGGAAGATTTTTTTTTCTTTTAAAATGTTTCTTCTTCCCCACTTTTCTGCCTCTTGTCATCTTTCAAATATATTAATATATTCTCTTCTCTTTGTTATTATCTATGAAAACCACCAACATTTCTAGTTATTTCAGTAGGCTTAAATTCTGACTGACTTTTTTAGTGTTCTTGCATTGCCTTTGGAAGTGGTGCTAATACCTTAGCAAACTGGGGGTTGCTGGGGGGAGGTGGGATTGGGAGAGCGGGCTATGGACATTGGGGAGGGGAGGCGAACCATAAGAGACTATTGACTCTGAAAAACAACCTGAGGGTTTTGAAGGGTCAGGGGTGGGAGGTTGGGGGAACAGGTGGTGGGTGATGGGGAGGGCACGTTTTGCATGGAGCACTGGGTGTTGTGCAAAAAGAATGAATACTGTTACGCTGAAAAAATAAATAAAAAGGGAAAAAAAAATACCTTAGAATAGCATAAGAAAGCTTGTGGGAAATGTTTCCTGGCTACCTCTCTGGGCCACCTTCCTCATGGCATCACGTGCTCTGCCAATGCTGGACAATTTGCTGCTCTTCAAAAATTTCCCGATATTCGTAGATGCTTGCCGCTGTGTATTCAGTTTGCTCTGTTTAAATACTTGGTGACAATCATTTCTCTGCCTCCTACCTCACTCTGCCTCCTCCCTCACTTAGTAAGTTCTCTGCCTCCTACCTCACTTGGTAAATTTCTACTTATCTTTCAAGAATCAAATGGAAATATTTTTTTTTCTCAGTAGAAAGGCAAAATGTCCAAGTTTGTCATAAGCATAAATCTCATCTTAAGAAATCTGTAAAGGGGCTCCTGGGTGGCACAGTTGGTTAAGGGTCTGACTCGTGTTTTCAGCCCAGGTCATGATCTCAGGGTCGTGAGATGGAGCCCCACTTTGAGTTCTGGGCTCAGCATGGAGTGTGCTTAAGTTTCCCTCTCCCTATCCATCTGCCTCTCTCCACTATGTGCATGCATGCTCTCTTTCTTTCTCTTTCAGAATAAATAAATCTTTTTAAAAAAAGATATCTTTAAAATGATCAATATTTTTGAATCCATTCCTCATATCCATTTCCTAATTCCTTGTTTCTACTATGTTTACAAACAGAACTTTCAGAGAATTTATAATGAGGAGAGGGACAAGGGTAGATCAATACCCCATTCATCTCTCTCCTTTTTATCTCTTCAGTGGACACCACAAATGCAGAATTAATAAAAATCTTGGAGTGGCCTTCAACCTGTTATGGGAGAGTTGATGACTATAGGAAATGCCATTTAAGATGTTTTATTTTGGTTTGTTAGTATAGCGATACATTTAATAAACCTTAAAGTTAAATTTTGCAAGCTGACACTGATACCAGGACCTACCTGTGGTAGTCATACTTTAGCTCACAGAATCTTGGGATAGTGTACCAACTGGCATAAGTCTCTTAAGTATATTCAGTATCTTAAAGATATTTCAAATGTTTCTGCTCAAATTTTATTTGAGTAGAAATCCTTTTCCTATTTAAGACACCCTCCCAACTTTCAACTTTATTTTAGCACTAACCACCCTTCTTATTTGGTTTCCTTTCCTGCATAACACATTTTACTGTCTTATTATGTAGTTTTTTTTAAATGTTTGCTGTCCATATCCCAAATGAACTTTAAGAACCATGGGTATGAGAGCAATGTCTACCATGTGGTAGGCATTTAATAAAATTTTGAGACATAATTAAATAAACGCAACTTGAAAAAGGCCTTTCCCATATTGTATAATTTCTAATCCTAACTGTTGTCTCCCATCATCCCAAGAACCAACATCCCATAATAAATAGGTCGTATTTTTTTCTTCAGTTTGGTTGCTCAATTGCTAGTTTTCTTTTGGGGTCTTGGACTATTTTCATATATGTCATCTGTTCATTTGCACTAGAAAAATCACAGTGTGAAATGGGGTGCTCTCAACATGGAAAAGAAGAGGGCTTACCTTCAGATGTGGGTGTAGAGTCTTAGATCTGCATGAGTTATCTCCAGCCCAGTACCAAAGTTAAGCTGTACATGTAGCCATTACAAGAGTAAATATAAATTATCAGTTGATAGGTATCTATTATCTATTGTATGTTAAAGTTTATACCAAAGTTATTACCCATATTTTTCTCATAGAATAACTTTCTGGTAGAAATAAGTGCATGGGGGCGCCTGGGTGGCTTAGTGGGTTAAGCCTCTGCCTTCGGCTGAGGTCATGATCTCAGGGTCCTGGGATCGAGCCTCACTTTGAGCTCTCTGCAGGGAGCCTGCTTCCCCCTCTTTCTCTGCCTGCCTCTCTGTGTACTTGTGATCTCTCTCTCTCTGTGTCAAATAAATAAATAAAATCTTTTAAAAAAAAAGAAATAAGTGCATGAACAGTTTAAGGCTGTTACATATTCAGTATTTTCACCAAGATTTTGGCGTATTAAGGATAGTTATATGATTTGGAGTAGGGGAATAAAAAGAATTTTTTATTTGCTCACATTTTCTTTGCTCTTTTAGAAATTTCCTTCTCCTGTATGCTGCTTTTGGGAGTAATGCTAGGTGTTTTGAGAGGGGAAAGTTTCCCTTTCCACTACTGTACTCAGGTAGCAGGGTACCACAAGACAGGGAATTCAGTTTTGATGTTGCTGCTAATCAGCACAGATCTTGACACATGATATTTGATGATTATCTTAACTCTATAATACAAATGTTATTTAGTGAGAAATTATTTATCTCTCTTTAGAACCAGCTTTGGGGGGCGCCTGGGTGGCTCAGTGGGTTAAAGCCTCTGCCTTCAGCTCAGGTCATGATCTCAGGGTCCTGGGATTGAGCCCCGCATCTGGTTTTCTGCTCTGCAGGGAGCCTGCTTCCTCCTCTCTCTCTGCCTGCCTCTCTGCCTGCTTGTGATTTCTCTCTGTCAAATAAATAAAATATATTAAAAAAAAAAAAAAAGAACCAGCTTTGGTAGTTGACTCTATAAACTGTAGAGTTGAGTCAGTACAGAGGTCTGATTTATTAGATTCTATAGATCAAGGAAGAAGTCCCTTTTTAATTTTTTAATGTATTTTCATGATTTATTTACTGAACTATAGCATAGAGTTTATATTAGTCTCAGGTGTATAATAAAATGATTCAACATTTGTGCTCACCATAAGTGTATACTTAATTCCCTTTATCTATTTCACCTCCCCTCTGGCAACCTCTAGTTTCTTCTCTGTTTTTGATACTGCTTTTTTCATTTGTTTCTCTCTCTCTCTGTCTTTGTTCATTTGTTCATTTGTATTGTTTCTTAAATTCCACATATGAGTGAAACCACATGGTATTTGTCTTTCTCTGATTTATTTCACTTAGCGAAAGTTCCCTAATTTAAAATTAGCTTATCATTAATGTAACCAAATCCCTCCCTTGTCCCAGGGGAAAAAAAAGTGATTTTCAAAGATTATATAACATCCAGAAAGAAAAAGAAAAGAAATACAATTAGATTACAGAATTGGGAAATATGATTATTTTCTTTTGTTTGTTACACAGTGGAATGATTTTTAAGTATCTTTTTGATGCTAGCATGACTCAAACTCTATGCCCACATTTGAAGAATTAATGTCTCAGATTATCCAACCTCAATAAATACAAAACAACAAAGAAACAAAAAATAAACAAAAAGAAAAATTGGTAATTTATTACAAATTGAATATTTTACATTTAAGCCTTCCCGTCCCCTTCCACCCTCCCCAAGAAAAAGAGCATACACACATATTTAAGGGATAAATCAGAGGCTGGAAAATAAATGTGTAATGCTTGGCACCCCAAAACAGCAAGACCCAGAATATATAAATATTCTTGCATTCAGCAAGAGGCAAGCCCAAAGTAAAATGGGCAAAGATAAAAAGAGATAATCTAAAGAAAAGGAAACCTATATGTCCAGTAAAGATGCAAAAATATGTATTCTCAATAAAAAACAGGAAAATGAAATTAAGACATCAGTGAGATACTTATTTAACTCTGGTAAAAAAGTTTGACTGTTTCAAATGTTGATGAGCATATGAGAAAATAGTGAGAGGGAGACAAGCCATATGAAACTCTTGACTCTGGGAAACAAACTGAAGGTTGCAGAAAGGGAGGTTGGTGGGAGGATGGGATAACTGGGTGATGGGCATTAAAGAGGGCATGTGATATGAAGAGCCTTGGCTAATTGAATTTAAATAAAAATAAATATAAAAATAAAAAATAAATAAAAATAAAATAAAAATGAAAAATAAATAAATTACTTGTCTAAAAACAAACAAATAGTAGCTCTCCTACACATTGTAAATATAGATTGGTACAACCTCAATAGAAAGCACTTTAGCAATGTCTAATATGAGGGCGCGGATAGCGTGCAATTCAGTAATTCTATCCTTAGTGATACATTCTAGAGAAAACCTTTCAGAAACAACAGGCCAACCACCAACACGTGAATAGGTCCAACCCATGGGTCCTTTCATTTCTGTCTAATATCTGAGCACAGTTATCACACAAATTAATCCAGACCAGAAGAATTGTGGGAATTAATAAATGTGGCTTCAAGCCACTAAAGTGTGGAGTGATTTGTTTCACATAAAAAGGCTAACATATCCACTCATGCATATGTTGTATATAAATGTAAATACAGTGAAAAGAAAAATGAGATTGTATTACTCCTGTGGAAGAAAAAATATTTCCCATATAGGGCAAAATGTTTGTTTTTGTTATTCTCTCTATGGCTAGAAAAAAAAAATCAGAAAAATAAGTTAAAAGAGAAGTATATTTCCTTTCCCGTTCCAAACATGTGGCTAAGCCTTTTGTATCCTGAATGTGGGCTCTCTTGCATCAGATGATCTTTGGGGACCATAGTATTTTGTGGATCACAGGGAAAATTTGCTTTGTCTTCATCCTTTGAGAAAGGCTATGTCTTTGAATTGAGGTGACTGAAGTGCCCAGATCTAGACGGAAAAGAAAATTGTGTTAGTTCAGGTTTTCTGAGAAGCAGACACTGAGAAAAGGAGTTGAGTATCAGAGATTCATTTGGGAAGTACAGAAAATAATAATAAGACAGAGGAGATGTGAAGGGGAAGGGAAGGAGACCAATACAAGTTCATTACTCAGCTTGCTTCCATAGGGCACTTGGAACTGAACCCTGTAAGGAAACTATGAAATGGTACAAAACACCTGTCTCAAAATCGTCTCATCTCCCTCTGCAGAGGGGTGAGGGAGCTGGAGTATTTACATACCATCTCCAATGAGCTGAAAGAAGCCTTCCAGTGGGAGGACAGTGTTAATTTCCTGGGCTATTCAGACTATTATTTGGGAGAAAGACACTTTCTGATTCTAGGAAAAAAAAGAAAAAAATTCCTCAGGCACAGAGAAGTTCATTGGAGAACAATTAGAGATAAATGGGCAGGTATATGGTCCAGGGATCTTCCCCGTAAGTGGACAAGGGAGAAGGGTGGTTCCTGTGGAGATTTCAGAGACCGGCCTATTTGCCCAAAGGTTGCTAAGTGGGGACTGGAATGGCTTCATGTTGCCATGGTTACTCTGAATCCATATCTTGAGGACAGGGTAGAGTCTGGTTCTGTGTTGGCTCTGCTTGGCCTCTTAGACTGCCAGGTTCTTAAGGGTTCACAGGCTGCAAAGAGCAGACCCTAGGGCAGCCAGGTACAGCAGAAGGAGGGACACCGGTTTCAACCTTAAAGCCTTTGGAGACATTGTTAGGGAGTGAGATGCCCCACCACCAAATGATTAAAGTAAAGTTTTTAATCTCATTGGTATGTGGGGGACATAATGCCTGAATGATTTAGAAAAACAAAACCATGTAAGGTTTCCTGCCCCTAAGTGATATGGAACTAATCAATACTTACAATGCATAATATTATATTATTAATATTTATACAATATTATTTTAATCTAGTTGTATTCTATTATAAAGATGTATTATAATTTATTTCACCAATCTCCTATCATTGAGCGTCAGTGTATTTTGAATAAAAAAGGATGAGCATCCTGGAATTTTATCTATGTGAGGCAGTCTGAGAATTTGCTCAGAAGAAACCCCTAAATGTGGAATTCTAGATAAAAGGTGTACACAGATTTTTAAAAATATGTTGCAAAATTTTCCTTCAGGATAGATATATCAATTTGTATATACTTCTAAATGTACTTTGGGTCTTAATGATGATGCATAAGTAGCATTTCAAAGGAATATCTTAATTATATACAGCTATTACAAACTTCCCTGTCTTAATCTTTTATTTCTCAAGACAGTAGTTAAGTCATGAGTTATCAGCAATACAAGTGTATCAAATGGTGACAAATTTTTCTTAAACTAGCTGATATTCTTCCTACTTTTGAGGTATTTCTAGAGACTTTGAAAGACATTGACTTCTTTGATGTTTAAGTTACCCAAACTCCTTTGGTAAATGTGCTTGCTTTTGTCTAAGATTAAATTTAGGTTTGATTTAATGTCAGAGAGTTACTAGAATTTTAGTTCTGTGACTCATTTTCCAGTTTTTCTTTTATTATTTTATTATCTATTTAATGTTCACGATAGAGTACTGATAAAAAGAATTCTGTGTATGTTTTAAGTATGACTTGGCTGATTTACAACGCTTGGAAATTGCAACAAGTAAAAGGAAAATGAGAGAGATTGTATCTTTGATAAGATTGGTCTCATCAGGAAGTAATATTAAAATTGGCTTTCAGAATATGATCAAGCATTTGTCCAGTTATCTTTAATTGATCTGCTGTAAAAATGAGACTGCAAATTGCAGGTGAAATTGCAATGCCTTAAAAATCAAGAGGATAAAATAAAGTAATAAAACAGGTTAGGGATTTTTTTTTTTCATCTGGGTACTTCTGGGCTACTTAGTATTTTTCCAGTATTGTTAGTGAGGAAAAAGAAGTTAAATAGCTTAAAGTGAATGTGCACTTTTAAATGAAGTGAAAAGGAAAGTTCTCACAGTTTTGGTTACTTTTCACTCAAGAAGAGAGTACCATGACAGACTGATTGCTACTAACTTGTCTGACATCATAGAGAAACCAGTCATTAAGGCAGCACAGATGAAGGAGGGGAGAGGGGGGATAGAAATTAATGAGCCTGAATCTCCCTAGTGCTATTACTGACTTACTTCCTGTTACTAAGTTAGGCATATAAAGATGTCCATTTCTTTTGTAGCCAGAGATGTTCAGGGGATCAGATAAGATCATGGGTTTGGGCTTCTCAGAGACTCAACCTCATCTGTCTCTTACTTGCTAAATTGCAAGTTCTTTAATCTCCTGAAGCCTCAGTTTTTTAATCTCCTGGAACCTCAGTTTTCTTGTCTATAAAATGGGAAAAATAATATACCTCATTGGGTAATTGTGACCATTAACAAAGACAGAAATGTGTGCATTGTCCAGGTTTGTATGTCGTGTATATTAATTCTCTAAGGAGAGCTATGTTATTTTAATTTACTGTTTTTGCCACTATTCCTATTACTACTATTATCATTATTGTAACGCTTGACTTTGGTTGAGGATTAGGTCATTTAGTAGAAATGAAGGTAGCATCAAATGATTCCTTTTACCATTGACTGTAGAATAGGTTTTCTCTTATGTATTTGGAAGGGGAATTCTTTTTTTTTTTTTTTTTAACAATTCCACTTTTTTTTTTTTTAAGATTTTATTTACATATTTGACAGACAGAGATCACAAGCAGGCAGAGAGGCAGGCAGAGAGAGGGAAGCAGGCTTCCCGCTGAGCAGAGAGCCTGATGCGGGGCTCGATTCCAGGACCCTGGGATCATGACCTGAGCTGCAGGCAGAGGCTTTAACCCACTGAGCCACCCAGGCTCCCCAGGAAGGGGAATTCTTACCAAGATACTTAAAAGTCTGTGTCATTCATTGTCCAGGAACTTGGTACACAAATGTGAGCATTTATAAGACTCATTGTAGAGAATAGATAAAATACAAAATAGTTCAGTGGATATCAAAACTGGATAATGGCAAAAAATCACTTGAGGGGATTGTAAGACATATAGAAACTGAGGTCCAATACCAGATCTTCCAAATTAGAAATCTTTTGTGGGTTGTCTGTATGATAGAGAACATTTATGATGATCAGATTATGTGGCAACTGTTACTATATGTGAAGATTAGTTTTTAGAATTCTTTTTTTTTAAAGATTTTATTTATCTATTCGACAGACAGAGATAACAAATAGGTAGAGAGGCAGGCAGAGAGAGAGGGGGAAGTAGGCTCCCCGCTGAGCAGAAAGCCCAATGTGGGGCTTGATCCTAGGACCCTGAAATCATGACCTGAGCTGAAGGCAGAGGCTTAAAACACTGAGCCACCCAGGTGCCCCAGTTTTTAGAATTCTTATGCCTTTAGTAAGGTGGATTAAAAACATTCTTTCCCCTCTTATGTCACTTAATATTAATTTTAGGATAAATTTTCAGAAATGCTATGAGAAATACATGTATTCTCCCCCTTCCTTTTTACTTTTCTAACACTGTGGACCTTAGAATTGTTCTAGTCTAGTTCCGTCCAAATACAAGGATCCCAGCACTCCTTTCTTATTCAGCAAAAGGAGTACATATCACTATGTAGATGCATCTCATTTAGTTCAAAGAAATCCCTCCTCTTGGAGCTAAAAGTCATCTCTTTGTAACAAACATTCACAGAAATTGGAGAGATGATCCTCTGATGTGCATCTGTGTGTACATTTGGGATTATCTATTGCTTAAAAATCCAACAGTTTATACAGAATGCTGGGAAATAAAATGCAGCTGTGCTTTGTTGGGGGGAGATATGAGAAAAGTTCGGTGCCTTTTCTGTCTCTTGGGTTTTCTTCATCCAGGCTGTCATAACTTTCTCTTCAGACCAGATCTGAAAAATTAAATGTCTACAAGGACAAGCAGGTAGCATACATGAGTGAAGCAGGTGGAGACTATTGCAAAATGGTGTCCTTAGTCAACTTTGTTGACTAAGTTGAATTGTTTCTGTATCATTCTATTTGCAGATTATATAGGTAGTGATAGTCTTTACTTCTCAGAAGATATATGTATTCTTCCAGATTTCTTGAATACCAGGGTCCTCTTGGTAGAGCTTTCTTTTGTTTTTAAATTTTGAGAGAGAGATGAGCCCAATGGATATCTCATTTTCCCCTGAACTCCACTTTAAGAAAAGTGACTGTGTAGCTGTGATGATAAATGGCAGCTGACGCTGGGCTGCAGTATCTGGAGACAACAGGAGGAGTGAGGATGATGATGAATGGAAGAATTCATTTACTGTCTCAGGAGAACAGCTATGTCTTTGCTTACTGTTGCAGTGTAGGAATAAACGCTTGATGTTTCTGGAACTGATATCTTTATCTTTCAAGAGGTCTTCATATTTTTAAGAGATAAAAATTAATTTAAAAATTTAAAACACACTGTTGGTTTATACAGTTCAGACCAATCAAAACACTTTTATGGGATAACATGTGGCTTATCTTGTACCTTCTAATATCATCCATCCTAGACTTTTAATGATTTCAAACATAAAAATAACTATAAATACTTGGCATTGATTCACAGTCATGCAGTACACTGTTTTTCTATGTTTAATAAAAAAAATGGTATTTTAAATTTTGAATTATTTACAGCTTTAAAATTACACATTTCAAACATTTGGAAAGAATATTCAATGTATATAGAGTTGCAGAATGCCAGTTTTAAGTGTTCTTAGAGAAATTTTTTTCTATTCATTTTGCAGATGAAGAATCAGAGAGGCAAATGGAGTTGCTAAAAGTTTAGTCAGTGGTAAAATCAGGGTTTGAACCCAGAATTCATGAGTATCACTCAGCACTGCCCTACCATTCTACTATCATGTCTTCTATTTGTTTATTATTTGTTTATTAGCTTGTTTATTATAAGTTTATTATAAGTCCTAAAGATTCAGTAGACAAAATGTCCTTATGCAAACTTTTGTACTGATCTCGTCCCATAAGGTGACACGCACATGTATTTGGAACTTTAGCAAAATTTAAAATGATTTCCTAAATGCATGCTTCATTATGATCCATTTCAGCATAACTTAGATTAAGTGATAGCAGAAGTAAATTGAGCAAACTGGTTTCTTATTCTATATATTACTAAACAACTAGTTTTCTGCTTAATTGATTATATTGGTCATATTTTTATTTTTGGATAATAAAGCCTCAGGAATTGGGAAGTAAGGCATACATTATACTGCTTTTATTATTCTTAATTTTTTCTTGGAATGCATGTAAAGTGAGCTTTCTTTTAGGCCTTTTTTTGAGGGGGGTGTTTCTATTTTGACTTTGTTCAGAGCATTTATTATAACTAGTAAATTCCGACCATTTTCCAATAGATTTCAGATTTCAGCCATATATAGGAAATAGCAGGTGATAATGCAGCCATGTAGTCTATTCAGAATCCACTATTTCTTTTGCTGAGAGATGAAGCCTAAATCCCATTTGCAGTGTTTATTACCTCTCAGAATCTGTGAGCAAGCATCTTTCCTGGTCCTTTTACTTGTCTGTCTTGTCTATTGGCTATCCATTTTCCATTGTTGTCCCAGGTTGGCTGCCAATGGTACATTTCTCAGCCACTTAATAACTTTACTTAGACAGATTTATAAGAAGCCAAGTGCTGTCAAGTCCCTGAGATGTATAGATTGACACTTTCTTCCTCTCTTCCACCCCTTCCAACTTTGTAGTGTAAGTCTGTCTCCTTAATAGCACTTTGGTCTTAATAGACTGTGTCTCTCAGGATACGGCATCAGCTGCATTGTTGGAGCATGGCTTATGCTCATCTCTTCTGAGCTAGACTGCAGTTAAATAGGAGCAATTTATTTCTGGTGTTGTCAATATCACATTTCATGAACCTGAAACTCATTACATTTTTTTCCAAATTACTTTGCTTGGCTTTGTAAGGGCATTTTGTATTTGCCACAGATCATTCTTTTAGATTTAGAAAGAGCTGAAACTTTTTGTTACACTTCTGATTGGTATAATAGGGTGCCATTTAGGCTAAGGATAGGCAGAAGAAAAGCACAGCTTTTGACTATAGAAACTACTTGTGATGCTCAATCACAAGGATAGTGGCTATGGAGCTTCTAGTTCATGGTGCAAAGGAACGAAAAGAAAGAGCCTCTTGCATTAAGAAGTTTATAGTATTATAAAAACTGGACTTTTTTTTCAGAAAGAATTTAGGAAATATGTCTAGGGGCAGCTGTGTTTATAAAGGACAATATCTTAGTGGATATTGCAATACTGGACTCAAAATTGTTTTTTTTTTCTCTTATATACATTTTGTGTTGCAGTTGGATGATCTGTATGTTCCTCTAATAGTAGGAACTGGCAAACTGAAATGTGCTACCTGTTTATGCATGGCTCATGAGCTAAGAATTTTTATGTTTTTAAATGTTTGAAAAAAATCAAAAGGCTAATCTATCATGACATGTGAATATTACATGGAATTCATGTTTCAGTATCTATAAATAAAGTTTTATTGGAACATAGCCATGCTCTTATTTACTTACTAACTTTAGGGCTGCTTTCATGCTATAATAGCAGAGTTAAATAGATGTGACACAGACTGTTTAGTCTACAAAGCCTACAATATATACTCTGTTTATTTATGGAAAAAAGTTTGCCAGTCCCTGTTCTAGAGTGCCATGCTGGTCAACCAGACATATTTTTTCTTTTCTTTTCCCCATACCACTACCTAGAGGAAACCCTGATAACAAGAACTACAAAGTCTGGCTCTCTGCCCAGTTGTAGTTGTGTCAATGAAATGATTTAAGGATACAGCAAAGTTTCCTTTACCAACTAGTATCTCATTTGGTGTTCTGTCAAGATACAACTCTTCTATCCTTGTCTGATCTGAGTCATTCTTTGAACTCAGTGTCCAGAGGTGATGTAAAGGGTCATTATTTACTGAAGACTACAAAAAAATATTTTAGAGTAGAAAAAGTCCTAGACTGAGACTCAAGAGACTTGCCATCTAATTAAAACTCACCCATGAATGACTCAGCTACATACACTTGAGCAAAGTGTTTGAGCTTTTGTACTTTTCTCATCTGTATGGATTATGAACCGCATGCTCTCTCATGTCTGTTTTAACCTAGAAGTTTGATCCTGTGTTTCCCAAGATATGAGAGGGAAGCCTCATGCATTATTTGAACTTCTCTCATCACTATAATTGAAGTTACTACCTAAATGAATTGTTACTATAGGAAGATGTAGATATTTTTTCCATTGGTGCATGTTATTCACCACCTCAAACCAATGCCTAGTGCAAAGCAGATGCTTAATCATGACTACAAAACAAACACATACTCATCAGTACCTTGAAGATATTTACTGGAGCATGTGTTCTGGACAAATTTGAGAAGTATAAAAGTTTATTAGTGAGAGTTGTCAAATTTTGGATTAATACAAAAAAATTAGATGCTTTCACTTCTGACTCAGTGTTTTATGGCTACTTTTTGGTCCCCTAAGATTTCTAACCCCCCCTTTATTTTTAAAGATTTTTATTAATTTATTTGACAGACAGAGGTCACAAGTAGGCAGAGAGAGAGGAAGGGAAGCAGGCTTCCTGCTGGGCAGAGAGCCCGATGCGGGGCTCAATCCCAGGACCCTGGGATCATGACTTGAGCTGAAGGCAGAGGCTTTAACCCACTGAGCCTCCCAGGTGCCCCTCTAACCCTTTTTTTAAAACATCTTTAATTTATTTAATTTTTTTCATATTCCAAGTTTTGTTGTTTATGTGCCACACCCAGTGCTCTATGCAATACATGCCCCCCTTAATACCCACCACGAGGCTCACCTATCCCCCCACCCCCTCCCCTCCATAACCCTCAATTTGTTTCTCAGTATCCACAGTCTCTCATCTTTTACCTCCAATTTATGCCAATTCACTTTTCCTTTCCTTCTCCTAATGCCCTCTATGTTATTCCTTATGCTCCACAAGTAAGTGAAACCATATGATAATGGACTTTCTCTGCTTGACTTATTTCACTCAACATGATCTTCAGTCCCCTCCATGTTGATACAAAAGTTGGGTATTCATCCTTTCTGATGGAAGCATAATACTCCATTGTATATATGGATGATATCTTTATCCATTTTTCTGTTGAAGGACATCTTGGCTCTTTCCACACTTTGGTGACTCTGGCCATTGCTGCTATGAACATTGGGGTACAGGGATGGCCTTTCTTTTCACTACATCTGTATATTTGGGATAAATACCCAGTAGTGCAATTACAGGGTCATAGGGTAGCTGTATTTCTAATTTTTTGAGGAATCTCTACACTGTTTTCCAAAGTGGCTGCACCAACTTTCATTCCCATCAATAGTGTAAGAGAGTTGCCCTTTCTCCACATTCTCTCAAACACTTGTTTCCTGTCCTATTGATTTTGGCATTCTAACTGGTATAAGGTTGTATCTAAATGTGGTTTTGATTTGAATGTCCCTGATGGGTAGTGATGATGAACATGTTTTCATGTCTGTTAGCCATTTGTATGTCTTCTTTGGAGAAGTGTCTGTTCATGTCTTCTGCCCATTTTTTGACGTGATTGTCTGTTTTGTGTGTGTTGAGTTTGAAGAGTTCTTTATAGATCTTGGATATCAGTCCTTTGTCTGTAGTGTCATTTGCAAATATCTCTCCCATTCAGTGGGTTCCCTCTTTGTTTTGTTGACTGTTTCCTTTGCTTTGTAGAAGTGCTTTATCTTGATGAAATCCCAAAAGTTTATTTTCACTTTTGTTTCCTTTGCCTTTAGACACATGTCTTGAAAGAAGTTGCTGTGACTGATGTCAAAGAGGTTACTGGCTATGTTCTCCTCTACGATTTTGATAGATTCCTGCCTTACATTGAGGTCTTTCATCCATTTTGAGGTTATCTTTGTGTATGGTATGAGAGAATGGTCGAGTTTCATTCTTCTCTACAAAGCTACCCAATTTTCCCAGCACCACTTATTGAACAGACTGTCTTTTCTCCACTGGACATTTTTTCCTGCTTTGCTGAAGATTATTTAACCATAGAGTTGAGGCTTCATATCTGGCCTCTCTACTCTGTTCCACTGGTCATTGTGTCTGTTTTTGTGCCAGTACCATGCTGTCTTGATGATCACAACTTTGTAGTAAGGCTTGAAATCAGGCAGTGCGATGACCCCCGTTTTGTTTTTCTTTTTCAACATTTCCTTAGCAATTTGAGGTCTCTTCTGGTTCCATACAACTTTTAGGATTGCTTGTTCTAGCAATTTGAAGAATGCTGGTGGAATTTTGATTGGGATGGCATTGAAAGTACAGATTTCTCTAGGCAGTATAGACATTTTAACAATGTTTATTCTTCTGATCCATGAGCATGGAATGCTTTTCCAACTTTTTGTGTCTTCTTCAATTTCTTTCATGAGTGTTCTACAGTTCCTCTAGTACAGATCCTTTACCTATTTGGTTAGGTTTATTCCCAGGTGTCTTATGGTTTTTGGTGCTATAGTAAATGGAATTGATTCTCGAATTTCCCTTTCTATATTTTCACTGTTAGTGTATAAGGAAGGGACTGATTTCTGTACACTGATTTTGTATCCTGCCACATTACTGAATTGCTATATGAATTCTAATAGTTTGGGGATGGAGTCTTTGGGTTTTCCATATAAAGTATCTTGTCATCTGTGAAGAGAGAGAGTTTGACTTCTTCTTTGCCAATTTGAATACCTTTTCTTTCTTTTTGTTGTCTGATTGGTGCTGCTAGGACTTCTAGTAATATGTTGCACAGCAGGTGTGAGAGTGGACATCCTTGTCATGTTCCTGATCTCAAAGGGAAGGCTGTCAGTTTTTCCCCATTGAGGATGATATTCGCTATGGGTTCTTCATAGATAGCTTTTATGAAGTTGAGGAATGTTCCCTCTATCCCTATACTTTGAAGAGTTTTAATCAGGAATGGATGCTGTATTTTGTCAAATGCTTTTTCTGCATCAATTGAGAGGATCATCTCTTCTCTTACTGATTTGTTCTATTACATTGATTGATTTGCAAATGTTGAACTACCCATATATCCCAGGGATAAATCCCACCTTTTCAGGGTAGATAATCTTTTTAATGTACTGTTGGATCCTAATAGCTAGGATCTTGTTGAGAATCTTGGCATCCATATTCATCAGGGATATTGGTCTGAAATTCTCCTTTTTGATGGGGTCTTTGCCAGTTTTTGGATCAAGGTAATGCTGGCTTTATAGAAAGAGTCTAGAAGTTTTCCCTCTGTTTCTACTTTTTGAAACAGCTTCAGGAGAATAAGTATTATTTCTCCTTTGAATGTTTGGTAGAATTCCTCAGAGAATCAATTAGGTCCTGGGCTCTTGTTTTTTGGGAGGTTTTTGATCACTGCTTCAATTTCGTTACTAGATATTGGTCTATTCAGGTTGTCAATATCTTCCTGTTTTAGTCTTGGAAGTTTATAGGTTTCCAGGAATGTATCCATTTCTTATAGGTTTCTTAACTTATTGGCATATAACCGTTGAAAATAATTTCTGATGATTGTTTCTATTTCCTTGCTGTTAGTCGTGATCTCTCTCCTTTTATTCATAATTTTATTAATTTGGGTCCTCTCTCTTTTCTTTTGGATTAGTTTGACCAGTGGTTTATAGATCTTATTAATTCTTTCAAAGAACCAACTTCAGTTTTCATTGATGTGTTCTCCTGTATCTCTAATTCCTAATTCATCGATCTCTGAGCTATTCTTCATTATTTCCCTTCTTATGCATGGTGTTGCTTAATTTGTTGTTGATTTTCCAGTTCTTTAAGTTGTAGAGAGAGTTGGTGTATTTGGAATTTTTCAGTTTTTTTGAGTGAGGCTTGGATAGCTATGGATTTCCCCCTTAGGACTGCCTTTGCCTTATCCCATAGGTTTTGGATTGATGTGTCTTCATTCTCATTGGTTTCCATGAATTGTTTGAGTTCTTCTTTGATTTCCTGGTTGATCCAAACATTCCTGAGCAGGATGGTGTCTAGCTTCCAAGTGTCTGAATTCCTTTCAAACTTTTCCTTGTGGTTGAGTTCCAGTTCCAAAGCATTCTGGTCTGAAAATATGCAGGGAATAATCTCAGTCTTTTGGTATCGGTTGAGCCCTGATTTGTGACCCAGTATATAGTCTGTTCTGGAGAAAGTTCCATGTGTGCTCAAGAAGAATGAGTATTCTGTTGTTTTAAGGTGGAATGTTCTGTATGTATTTATGAGGTCCATCTGGTCCAATGTGTCATTCAAAGCTCTTGTTTCTTTGTTGATTTTCTGCTTAGATGATCTGTCTATTGCTGAGAGTGGCATTTTAAAATCCCCTACAATTAATGTGTTCATATCAATATGACCATTTTGTTTAACAGTTGGTTTATGTAGTTGGCTGCTCTCATGTTGAGGCATTAATATTTACAATTGTTAGATCTTCTTGGTGAATAGACACTTTAAGGATGATGTAGTATTCTTCTGTATCTCTGACTACGGTCTTTAGCTTAAAATCTAATTTATCTGAGATGAGAATCACTACCCTGGCTTTCTTTCTTTTTTTTTTTTTTGTTATTCATTCACTTTTACTTTGGAAAACTCACATTCGTATTAACCTGTTACTTCTAACCGGGAAATATAATTTCGTAGCAAGAGAGTTACACACAACCCCATATTGAGAAACACATAACATTTAGTTTTATAAGACAGCTTACCCTTGAACCACTTTGATAAAATAGACCTTGTTGTCCATGACTTTCTATTGTATTGTTTATGTTCAAGTGTTACAGACTTTCATTTGCGTTTATGGACAAGAAACATACAAGAACCATACCAGTATTTTGTTGGTCTTTACCTCTGAACTTAAATCATAGGGAAGTGACCTTACTTTATGAAAGTTTATTTATTTATTTATTTATTTTTTTGGCTTTCTTTTGAGGCCCATTGTCATGAAAGATGGTTCTCCATCCCTTCACTTTCAGTCTGGATGTATCTTTAGGTTCAAAATGTGTCTCTTGTAGACAGCATATGGACAGATCCTGTCGTTTTATCTAGGCAACCCTGTGCCTTTTTATGGGAGCACTTAGGCCATTCACATTGAGAGTGATTATTAAAAGATAAGTTTTTATTGACATCATGTTGCCTGTGAAGTCCTTGTTTCTATATGTTATCTCTGTAACTTTCTGGTCTATGTCACTCTTGGGTTCTTTCTTCTTTTATAGAACCCCCCTTAGTATTTCTTGTAGTGCTAGCTTGGTGGTCACATAATCTTTTAGACCTTGCTGGTATTGGAAGCTCTTTATCTCTCCATCCATTCTGAATGTCAACCTTGCTGGATAAATTATTCTTGGCTGCATATTCTTCTCATTTAGTGCCCTAAATAAGTCTTGCCAGCTTTTTTCTGGCTTATCTGGTTTCTGTGGACCGGTCTGATGATGGTCCTTCTTCTGTAAGGAATCTCTTCCCCCTAGCTGCCCTTAAGATCTCCTGTCTAAATTTAGGATTTGTGCATCTCACAATTGTCTGGATGTTTTTCTAGACTCATTGATCTTACTGAGTATCCTCTTTGCCTCTAGGACAGGAAAACTTGTTCGGTTTCCCAGATTAGGGAAATTTTCATCCAGTATTTGTTCATCTTCTAGTCTTCTCTCTCCACCCCCTCAGGGATCCCAGTAATTTTGGCATTGGACCATTTCATTGCATCATTTATTTCCCTAATTCTGTTTTCATGGCTTCTAAGTTGTTAGTTCCAGGTCTCCTCCTGATCCTGCTTTTCTATCAGTTTGTCTTCTAGATTTGCCTTAGTTACCCTTGATGTTAGAGTATTTAGATTAGATTGGATCTCCTTGATAGCATTTTAAACTTCTTCTGGATAGGCTCTCACTTCCACCCTTATAGATTCTCTGTTGCCACTAATGGTCTTCTCCAACCTGGCCATTGCCTGGGAAGTTTTTACCCTGAATTCCATTTCCAACATATTATTTATGTCCATATCCAGTAGTTCTGTGGCAGAGGTCGCAATCTCTGAATTTTTCCTCTGTTGGGTGTTCCTCCTTCTAGTCATTTTAGTTAGAGGTGGTTGAGGGGATGTATAGCTGAATATATCCACCACAATCCAATCAAGGTGCCCCTCTCCACTGATGATTTCCTGTCTCTGTAGAGATCCAGAAGTTTATAATCTTACATCTCAGGCTGATTTCATTGGGGCTCAAAGTGTTCTGGTAGATATTTAGCTCACTTCAGGGGACCATTTGAAACAGGGTCTCCTACTTCTCCGCCATCTTACCCCTTCCTCTCTAGCTCGTTCTTATAGGAATTCATTTTGATTTGCCCACATATTTTATTATTGATTTGCTTTCTATTCCATCCTGCATTTAGGGATCATTTTCTTTATGCATAAAGATACATTTTGAACATGTTTAGTTGATGGTGATAAATTATCTCAGTTTTTGCTTATCTAAAAATAATTTTGTCTTCATTTATTTATTTATATTTTTAAAAGATTTTATTTATTTATTCAACTAAGAGAGAGACAGTGTGAGAGGGAATACAACCAGGGGGAGTGAGAGAGGGCAAAGCAGGTTTCCCGCTGAGCAGGGAACCTGATGCAGGACCCTGGGATTATGTCCTGAACCAAAGGCAGACACTTAATGACTGAGCCATCCAGGTGCCTCTTTTGTATTCATTTAAAAAAAGTTATTTTGACTAGTTATAGAGTTATAGGTTGATGCCTTTTGTTTGTTATGTCTTCTATTACATTGAAATATCAATCTGTTGTTTTCTGACTTCTATTGTTTCTATTTAGAAATTGTTTTTTTATTATATTTTTGCTTCTTTGAAACATTTTGTCTTTTTTTTTCCTCTGGTTGTTTTTAATGTTTTCTCTATATCTTTGTTTTTTAACAGTTTTACTATGATAATGCTTAGGTGTTTTAACTTCATTTTTAAAAGTTAACTATATTTTTTAACATAAATAGTTTTTTGTTATTTTAAATTTTGTTTGTATTTTGGAAAGAACCTAGATGTCCATCAACAGATGAATGGATAAAGAAGATTGTGGTATATATACACAATGGAATACTATGCAGCCATCAAAAGAAATGAAATCTTGCCATTTGCGACGACATGGATGGAACTAGAGGGTATCATGCTTAGTGAAATAAGTCAGTCGGAGAAAGACAACTATCATATGATCTCCCTGATATGACGAAGTGGAGATGCAACATGGGGGTTAGGGGGGTAGGAGAAGAATAAATGAAACAAGATGGGATTGGGAGGGAGACAAACCATAAGTGACTCTTAATCTCACAAAACAAACTGAGGGTTGCTGGGGGGGGTGTTGGGAGAGGGGGGTGGGGTTATGGACATTGGGGAGGGTATGTGCTATGGTGAGTGCTGTGAAGTGTGTAAACTTGGCGATTCACAGACCTGTACCCCTGGGGATAAAAATACATTATATGTTTATAAAAAATAAATAAAAAATTAAAAAAATTTTGTTTATATTTATTTATGTCATATAAGGCTCATAATGATTCTTGAATCAGTTGGTTTTAGATTTATATAAGTTTTGGAATAATTCTTTTTTTTTTCTCTTCAAATATTGCTCTGCCTATTCTCTTTTACTTCTGGGATTCCAATTACACATATGTTGGAACTTTTAACTATTAACTACTGGAACTATTAACTATTAAGCTCTTATGTATTTTCTATTCTTTTATCTGTCTGGGATGGATTTTTTCTTACTTACTTTCCAATTTTCAAATTCTCTCAAGTGAATTTGAGTGATAGTGATATCACTATCAAGTGATAGACTTGATTAAGTCTATCAGTCTGCTAAACCTATATATTGAATACTTATGTGCTTTTCAGTTCTAGAGTTTCCATTTGATTCTTTTACAGTTTATGGTTTTCTCAAAAGTCTTTATATTTTCTTCAAATTTTTGGAACATATGACTCATGTTTAAAGTATGTGTCATAAAATTCCATTTTGTGGCTCTATTTTTTTATATCAGTAATTATTCTCTTAGTTTTCAGTCATGTCTTTAATATACCCTATTCGTTTATTCATGGCATGCCCAAAATTGTACATGAAAACTCATATAGATTTTGAAGCTCTTAATGAAATTATATTCATCCAGGGAATATTTACTTTAAAAATATTTATTAGAGAGAGAGAGCACATGTGAGAGAAAAATCATGAGCAGAGGGGAGGGTTAGAGGGAGAAGCAAACTCCCTGCTGACCAGGGAGCCCAATGTGGAACTAAGTTCCAGGACCCTGGGATCATAACCTGAGTCAAAAGCAGATGCTTAACCGACCAATCCAGGAGCCCCACAGTAGGACTTACTTTTGCTCCTGAAAGATAGTCAGGCTGCAGACCCATGTAATCACACAGATTGTATCAGTACAGTCAGGGGATTGAGGTAATTTGATTCTGACTTTCATTCTCTAACAGTGAAACAGTGAACAGTCAGTATATTTCTGGTACACAATATACCTAGACTGTAGCCCCACATGGTCAGAATTCAGTGTGTGTATGTTTATCAGGCCCCTCCTCCCTGGAAGATGGTGAATCTTGTTTTCTTTCCTGTTCTTGTGAGCCTACTGAAAATGGTGCTTAGATTCTCAGCATCTCAGCTGACATTTTGATATGGTAAATGCCTGAAAGTCAAAATAATTGCCTGGCTCAGACTATTGGTATTGCTTCCTCTCTTTCTTCTTGGTCCTGCTATTTCTTGCTGTTGGTAGCTTTTGGTGTTTATAGTATAAAGTTAAAAAAAAAAAAAAAGTCCAGGTTTTTCCAGTGCTGTCATGAGATGGTTTGTCTGAAACAATGTAGTCTGCCATTGTCAAAAATAGAGATCCTCTACTATATTTCTTTTAGTTTCTTATGCTTTATATTTTATAGCCTCACCTTATCAACTAACATTGATTTTCACTGTATTCCCTATTTTTAGGATAGCTTATTTTCTATCCTTCCTCATGTTCAAGTGTGCCTGCCATTCCTAAACCTTGAAATTCTCTGATTAAGTTTCTAAAAAAAGAAAGAAAGAAAGAAAGAAAGAAAAAGTCCTACATTTTACTTACAGTGTCAGGGAGGGGTATTAGCATGGCTTTTTTGACAAGTGAAGTGGAGACTGGAGCGGGGAAGGTAGTCATTATATAAATTTGCAACCCATCCTATCATTTGCAGTTCTATATTTCACTAATCCACTAGGCTTATAGTGTTTCCAACATGAATTAACAACTTTTTCCAGTGGGAGTATGGAAAAAGAGATAAATTAATGTGTTTAGCACAATAAGTTTTCCTAGGATTTAACTGTCCTTTTTGTGTGTGTGTTTATTACCTAACTCAGTCTTAGCTATAGGTTAGATAGTTGTTTTGGTTTACTCTAAATGATTCTTTGGAAAATTTGTAAGAGTTTTTTAAAAGTATCTCAAATAAGAATAATGTTGAGAATTAAAATCATGTATGTGCATAAGCACTTGTATATTACCTTACGTAACAAATATGTTAAGGTTAATTTTAGAGGCTATTTATTTCATTGGGTATAATATTCACAATTGGGTACACTCTTTACAATCATGAAAAAATATTCACTGGACATAGCAAAAAAAGTCTGGACTCAAGAAAATTAATGTAGGAAAATCATGGAATGTGTTAATGTAGGCAAATACTTAGCAGTTTTAATGAATCAAAAATAACTCTACAAACCAGTCATGTGAATACTACCTAAGAGAGTCATCAGAGGGACTATATATGGAGAAATAGGAGTCAGGAATATAAAAAAATTAGAACACTGATAGTGAGCAGGAAGATAGTATCAATATCACTTCACAGTCTAAGAGCAGAGTTTCATTAGGGTTTTATGTTTTAGTTTATCTGCTATACATTTTCTAATTAAGGCTATTGACATTACCCCTTTTATTTAGTTATTTTTTTAGATGTTGTTGAAACAAGGATATTAAATATCCTCAATTCTGGAAGAGAGTAACATTTCATTTGGTTTGAAATCATATCATACTCTGAAGACATGCGTAAGTGGACTGGGGTAAATGATGAGGAAAGGAACACAAGCTATTTCCCAAGCTGGGCATTGGCGAAGCATTTCATATGGTAGAAAGGACATGGGCTCTGAAATCAGGCTGACTTGGGTTCAAACATGAATAGGACCACTCACTAGTTCTATGCTCTTAATCATTTCAGTCTTAGCATTGAAATGGAATAATGATATTCACTTCAGAATAAGAAATTATATTTGCAAAATCAATTTAGCACCCAGTTAATGCTTAGTAAAAGTTAGTAGCTGTGATTTTAATCTGATCCCTTCTTTTCACTTTAGCTTCCTCTCCTGATACTCTGTTTACTCCTGTCATACTCTCCTGCCATACAGAATTCTAAAATTTCATGAATATTCCAAGTATTTTTTTCACCTGTGAGTTGTTTCTCCCCTTCTTTACATGTAACTTTGCCTGGCTAAATCCTACTATTATTCCTCGAGGTCTCAATTTAGATACCACTTTCTCAGAGAGCCTTCCCTAAACATCCAGATGAGGTTCAGTACCCCTTCTATGTATGTTCTTACAGAACCCAATCATGTACTTTTCACACTGCGTTAAAGCTGCCTATTTACTCATCCGTCTTTCTTACTATACTGTAAGAGGGTAGGGACTGTGTCTTTTGTACTGTTAAATTCCAGTGCCTGCTACTAAGAGGGAACTCTATAAAACTTATTGAGTAAATGACTGAATGTTTCCTGGGGATTCATCTGTAAACGTGTCAGAACTGATAAGTAGAATTTTTGGTTTAATGGACATAGCATTCCAGAGATGGAAAAATACATTACACAAGCAGTTACATAGTGGGTCATTGAAGTACAATTATTATAGGTGCTATGAAGAAAAATAATGGTAGGAATAAAAGCTTGTAACAGGAAATGCTTGCCAAATTCTGATTGGAGAATTGTCAGTCTGTGATGACTAATCTTAGTGTTAACTTGACTAGGCCACAGTACCTAATATTTGGTCAAACACTAGTTTAGATGTTGCTCTAAAGGTTCTCTTTAGATGAGATTAACCTTTATATCAGTAGACTTTGAGTAAAAGAGCTATCCTTCATTTATGAGTTGGTCCCATTAAATCAGTTGAAGGTCTCTTAAGAAAAAACTTGAGATCCCCAGTGAAGAAAGAGCTCTGTCTCCAGACTGCCTGTGAACTCAAGACCACATCAATCTTTGTTGGGTTTCCAGCCTGCCTTGAAAATTTTGGACTTGTCAACCACTACCATTGTGTGAGGCAATTCCTTAAAATAATCCTTTTTATATGGACCCATCTTTTTGGCTGTGTCTCTGGAGAACAGAACTATATGCAGCCATAGGAAAACAACATTGAGGAAGTGATGCCTGCTTTGAACTTTGAAAGAGAAGGAATTAGTAATGGAAGGGATAGAAGCCACATTCAGCAGAAAGAAAAGACCCTGTCCAAGGGCCTTCAGGTGGGAAGACACTGCATTTTCAAAGAATGAATGCAGATAGTGAGTTGATAACCATGAAAGGTGCTGGATAAGGCAAGCAGAGAGAGGTCATGCAGAATTGGTCATTGTATTTGGAGAAAATTCACAGAAGACCATCTTTATTTGTATTTGACAACAATTATTAAACTACTTTATAAAATTAGACCTACATACATTGGTACTAGCCATAATTTAAATCCTCTGTACCCTTTTCTTCTCTACATTAATGGAATGATCAAGAGTGAACAATTACTTGCTTTTTACCACCCAAACTGAGGTACATACTGGGAAAAGTAATGGAAACAAATCCCATGAGGCTCAAATAGATGTTTGAAAATGTGAGAAAAGTTCAAATATCTGCTACATTGAATCAAAACATCAGTAAAACATTAGCAGAGCTTGACTGAGCCTGACAAAAGTTCACAAAACAATTCACTTGAGATAATGAGAAGGAAGTTCATGTGTGAGGCAGGCAGAACGAGATTCAGATTATTTAATATTCCTTAGTTATTGTACTTTAAAAAAATATAATTTGGCCTTATCTTGAAATGTCAGTGCACATTTTTGTAAATTTCACTGCACATCTATTCATTGTGTAGCTTCTTTTAGACCTTTTAATGCTTTGTGCATGTTGTCAGTATTGTCAAATATTTCTGAAGCCATACATGTAGTAGTGTTAGAGAAGGAGGAAAAAACCAAAGGGTAAAAAAAAAAAAAAAAAGTAAAGCAAGAAAAAATTGAAACAGTTTTATTATAGATATATTTGCAATAATCCAGATTTCAAAAAACCAGGATATATTTTAAAGGAAAGGATATGAAAGCAAAGGAACAGAGTAGCTGTATCCTATTTTTTTTTAAGTCAGAATTTTGCAGTTAAGAAGTTGAATAGGTAGTGGGAGAATGAATTCTTTAGGATAAAGCTGAACATAAGCTACTTTTTTTTCTAAGGTCTTAGTGACTAACCTTATATAGGAAGTGCATTAATTCTGCATCTTGTGGAGAGACCTAAACAGTTGCAGTGACAGCAATGAGGACAGGGTGGTGATGGCCAGGACTAACTATTAATCAAGTGGCTAATGCCTAGGGGACAGAAATGGCTGACCAAATCTGGGTAGTAAATGAACTGAGGATGTAACAAATGGAGTGTTAATATTCAGTCAGTTGTACATTGGGCCAAGGAGTTAATTTAATTAAAAGACTTATTTGCATTTTTTACTCCAGATTTATTGAAGTATAACTGACATACATTATGTAAATATAAGATAAGCAGTATAATGACTTAATATACATATATAATGAAATGATTAACACAGTAAAGTCACTGCCACATTTACCATCACCTCATAGTTAATTGTGTGTGTGTTTGTGTGTGTATGTGGGTGTGTTGTGAGAACATTTAAGATCTATTCTCTTAGCACATTTCAAATATACAATAAAGTATTGTAATTATAGTCACTGTTCTCTATATTAGATCCCCAGAACGGACTCATCTTATAAAGGAGAGTCTATACCCTTTGCCCCATATCCCCTCATTTTCCTCACTTCCCAGCCCCTGGGAACCACTGATCTACTCTGTTGATATGAGTTCACTTCTTTAGATTCCACATTTAAGTAAGATCATATAGTATTTGTCTTTCTCTGTCTAACTTATTTACTTATTAAAATGCCCTTAAAATTCATCCATGCTATCACAAATGGCAGGTTTTTTTTTTCTTTTTTTCATGGCTGAATAATATTTCATTATATATACCATACTGTCTTCATTTATCTGTTGATGGATGCTTAGGTTGTTTCTATGTTTTGGCTATAGTGAATAATGCTACAATGAAGTTGGGGGTGCAGATACCTCTTCAAGATGATTTTGTCCTACCCAAGTAAGATTGCTGAATCATATGGCAGTTATATTTTGAATTTTTGAGGAGCTACCATACTGTTTTCTATAGTTGCTGCACCAATTTACATTCCCACCAATAGTGCACAAAGATTTCCTTTTCTTTCTTTCTTTCTTTCTTTCTTTCTTTCTTTCTTTCTTTCTTTCTTTCTTTCTTTCTTTCTTCTTCTTCTTCTTCTTCTTCTTCTTCTTCTTCTTCTTCTTCTTCTTCTTCTTCTTCTTCTTCTTCTTCTTCTCCTCCTTCTTCTTCTTCTTCTTCTTCTTCTTCTTCTTCTTCTTCTTCTTCTTTTTAAAGATTTTATTTAAAAATTTTATTTATTTATTTGTCAGAGAGAGAGGGTGAGAGAGGAGGCAGAGGGAGAATCAGGCTCCCCACTGAGCAAGGAGCCCACCTGTGGACTCAATTCTAGGACCCTGGGATCATGACTTGAGTTGAAGGCAGAACCGACTGAGCCACCCAGGCATCCAGGTATTTCATTTTCTCTGCATCATTGCCAATACTTACTATCTGTTGTCTTTTTTATCACAGCCATTCTAAAAGGTGTGAGGTGATATCTTATTGTAGTTTGATTTGCATTTTCTTGACAGTTAAGAGGTTGAGTGCCTCTTCCTATACCTGTTGGCATTTGTGTATCTTCTTTGGAAAATTGTTTATTCAGATCCTTTGCCAATTTTTTGATCAGGTTATTTGCTTGTTTTTTGCTATTGCATTATATGACTACCTTATCTATTTTGGATATTAACTCCTTATCAGTCATATGGTTTTCTAATATTTTCTGTCATTCTGCAGGTTGCCTTTCATTTGTTGATTTTTTTTTCCCTTTGCAGCAGATTTTTAGTTTGATATAGTCTTACTTGTTGGTTTTAGCTTTTATTGCTTGTGCTTTGGGTGTCATAAGCAAAAAAAAAAAAAAAAAAAATCATTGCCAAGACTGGTATTAAGAGTTTTTCCCCAATGTTTTCTTCTAGGAGTTTTATAGTTTATAGTTTTAGGTCCTACAAGTAAATCTGATTAATTCTGAGTTAATTTTTTATGAGTGATATAAGATGTGAGTCAGGTCTCTTTTTATTGTATATGAATATCAGCCTGTAACTTCATTTCTTGCAATCACACCTGATTTTGGAATCAGGATAATGCTGGCCGAGTGAAATGAATTTGGAAGTGTTCCCTTTTCTTGTAATTTTTGAAGGATTGATGTTAATTCTCCTTTTAAATATTTAAAATTCATCAGTGAAGCTACCTGGTTCTGGGCTTTTCTTGGTGGGAGATTTTTTAAAAAAATTATTTATTTATTTTTTATTTTTTTATAAACATATAAGGTATTTTTATCCACAGGGGTACAGGTCTGTGAATTGTCAGGTTTACACACTTCACAGCACTCACCATAGCACATACCCTCCCCAATGTCCATAACCGGTGGGAGATTTTTGATGACTGATTTAATCTCCTTACTCCTTAATGGTATGTTCAGATTTTCTATTTTCCAGTGATACAGTCTGGTAGATTGTATGTTTCTAGGTATTTATCTGTTTTTCTAGGTTATTCAGTGTGTTGGTATATTATTGATCATAGTAGTCTCTTAGGATCTTTTGTATATTTGTGGTATTAATTATGTCTTAAATCTCATTTATAATTTTATTTGAGCTCTCTCATTTTTTCTTTGTTAGTCTAGTTAAAGATTTGTCATCTTTGTTTATCTTTTCAGATACCAACTCTTAGTTTTGTTGATCTTATCTGTTGTTTCTCTGGTCACTATTTCATTTATTTCTGCTCTAATTGTTATGATTTTCTTCCTTCTACGAAATTTATGCTTAGTTTGTTACTCTGTTTCTAGTTCCTTGCAGTGTAAAATTAGGTTGTTTATTTGAGAAGTTTTTCTTGTATTATGCATTTTGTAGCAAAACTGTCTCATCAAAAATTTTAGAAGACATACAAAGTTGCAGTGCTTTAGCTTAGGGAGTGCCTTAATAAAATTAGAGTAGGCTTGCTCTTCCAGATACTGGTGCGAATCTTTGAGGATGAGCAATCATGGTTTTTCTCATGATAATGACTTTTTTATTAAAAGCCATGATTTCTAGGGAGTATTGGGGTACAAGTTCAAATATTGCTATCGCTGGCATTATCTCATTAATACTCATTTTGAATCATGAAAGTGGAATATAGATTATTGAACTACTCAATATTTAACAAAAATGATTTTAATTCTCAAACATTTCTATGTTCACTATGAAGTGAACATTAATCCTTCCTTTCATAGATTTTTAAAAAAATGGCTCAGAAAGGGAGAATAATATGTTCAAAAAGAGAAGAACTTATATTCAAACTCCTTCTCTTTACCTCCCCCTCAAACTGTATAATTCCTGTTGTACTCATTGGAGCTAAACTAAAGTAAAAGTAATACTTAGCTCAGATATACTCCATTGCTAATATTGCATCCCAGAGGAAATCCAAACTAATATATAAATGTTATATATTTTGATAATGCCAATGCTCCTGATGCCATGATATGCAAATGCTCCTGATGCCATGAAGTTCTTTGCAAGTTCAGCTTCACCTTGATAATCTTGATAATCTTTCTCTTGTTCTTCTTATCTGAGTCACTGACTAGTTTGGTGTTATGTCGATTCTGAAGCTTTTTCCTCCCTGAAATCTAATGTCTTCATAGTCTCAAATGGCTCTGTGCATTGTAATATTGTGATAATCAATTGTCTTTTTATCTTTATCTCTTTCTTTCTTTTCTTTTTTTTTTTTTTTTTTAATTAACCTGTCCTTGCTCTGGATGATTTGAGAAGAGGATAGATCAGGTAGATTAGAAGATGTTGAGTATCCTTGTTACTGGTGACTGCCACACCTTTAAAATCCTGCTTGTAGCCATTGGAACAAGAAAGAGAAAAGATAACCACTGAATCCTTGACTTTCAACAATTTGGCCACTTTCTGTCAGCAGGTAAAAACTACTGAAAGGCCTCTTGTTCTCAGATAGAGTATTGCTGTGGGCCTAATGAGATGCTGACTTTTATTTTTTTTTATTTTTATTTATTTATTTTTTTGAGATGCTGACTTTTAAACTCAGCTATCAGATGATTTACAAGTTAAAGTGTACAGGTGTCATCAGAAGCGCTGAAAATGATCAGAAGATCACTACGGGCATAAAAGTTATGTAAAATCTGGGCCAGTGACCAGCCATATTGTTTAAGGTCCAAGGAATTGGCTTACGTCAGTAAGGATTGTGTTATTTTGAGTTCCTTCTATTTAATATTGTTTACTGATCCCTTACTTTTAGGCCATTTCCAGGTCGTATTTCAGAATTATTTCGTTTAGTAGAATGCATACTTATGGGTATTGAGGAAGTATGAAATTAGATCACCAGGGATTATGATGAGACTAAATATTAAAGTAAGTTCTCTGAGTTAAAGAAGTCTTTTGGAAATAAAGGAATCCTTGTTTCTTCAACCCGGAGACCACTTCTGGGTTTTAGTCTATTCATTGTACATTCCTACTTCACTAATACCATCATGACTGTTTAGAAACTGCATATCTAATTCAATTAACACCAATATTCTTAGCTCCCAGCCTAGTACTCCTATTTCACATTGTCCCTCTTGTCTTCCAAGAGAGAACAAGGAGACAAGGAGCAATTTGAAAGGAGCTCACAACATAAATCATTGCCAGTTTTGTTCACTTCTTTTTGTGCTGCACACTCAACAGCTTGGGAAATTAACAACGTGAACTTCAGTGGTGAATTTTTTTGCCAGCAGTGTTTGCCATGTAACTACGTAAAAGTACTGAACTCTTATGTTTTCTTTTTTTTTTAAATTAATTAATTTATTTTTTCAGTGTAACAGTTGTTTTTCAGAGTCCATAGTCTCTTATGGTTCGCCTCCCCTTCCAATTTCCCTCAACTTCCTTCTCCTCTCCATCTCCCAGTGTCCTCCATGTCATTTGTTATGCTCCACAAATAAGTGAAACCATATGATACTTGACTCTCTCTGCTTGACTTATTTCACTCAGCATAATCACTTCCAGTCCCGTCCATGTTGCTACAAAAGTTGGGTATTCATCCTTTCTTTCTTTTTTTTTTTTTTAAATAAACATATAATGTATTTTTATCCCCAGGGGTACAGGTCGCTGTGAAGTGTGTAAACCTGGTGATTCTCTTCTGTTTTCTTACTAAAATTCTTCTTCATTGAGAAATGGATAAGCTGCAACTACTGATTAATTGTATTATAGAACAAATAACTACAGAGAAGAAATTTGGTTTTAAAAATTAAGCTATTGTGGGAGTGGGGGGCTTTGATTAAACTCATAAAGTAATAAATCAGCCATGATGTCCAGACAGAACAGTGCTGATTTTTGTTTTTCTTGGGCAGCCAGCCTTTGCTATTGGATATAAGATATTATACCCACAGAAGATTAGTGAATGGCAATTTTAAAATTATAGTAGTTCTTTGCCGCATGAAAAGAGTTTTAAAAAATGGTGTTTTGTTCAAAAACATTGCTCCCTGAAAATGACAAAAATGAAAGAACTAGCTGTCTTAATTTCTAGCAGTGTTATCTCAAGGAACAATAGCTCAATGATTTGTTCTTCTTTTTAATGACCTAACCCTGAAGTAAATGATTGATAATGTTTGCTTTACAGGCACACCAGTAAAATTTTATCATGAAATGATCTATTCATTTTTCATGATAGATTACTTTGAATAAAATCATATTTAGGCAATATCTAATATGTACCATCCTTTTCCAGATATATCTAAATTACAACAGGCTCAGCCTGCAAATTGCTGTATTTCCACAACAGAAATTTAACTGCCTCTTTCTCATAGCCTCTATTTAGGTAGCCAGGGTAAATAATTCTAGTGATAATGATGTCATCATAAAGTTATGTGGATTATTTTTGCATATACCCAGTCAATCTCTGGAAAGCAGATGTGAAATAGACTTTTACTCTAGGAAATCATAATTTTATTAATTTAGCCAAATATACACATTTAGGCTTACAATTTATTATACATAGATGTACACAAATGAAAGTAATTTTGAAATCCTATTTATCTTACTGTAGTTTCTTTTAGTATGTAAATTTTAAATAGGGCTTTGTGAATTAAAAGAAAATGAAATCTTATTGGAGGCATTCTATCTGGAATGCAGGATTTATTTGGTTAGAAGGTTTGAACTGTGCTGTGTTAACATAAATTAATACCAATTTAATTTATTTCATTTTTTAAAAGATTTTATTTATATGAGAGAGAGAGAATGCATGAGCAGGGGGAGGGGCACAAGGAGAGGGAGAATCAGAGTCCCTGCTGAGGTTGGAGCCTGTGGGGCTTGATCCAAGGACCCCTAAATCATGACCTGAACTGAAGTCAGACGCTTAACTAGCTTAATCAAGTGATCCACCTGGAGTGCCCCAATGGCAGCTTAATTTTAAATATTGTTTGTTTTTTTAAGTTTTTTTTTTTTTAAATATTTTATTTATTTAACAGAGAGAAATCACAACTAGGCAGAGAGGCAGGCAGAGAGAGAGGAGGAAGCAGGCTCCCTGCAGAGCAGAGAGCCCGACGTGGGGCTCGATCCCAGGACCCTGAGATCATGACCTGAGCCGAAGGCAGTGGCTTAATCCACTGAGCCACCCAGGCGCCCCTTAAGTTTTTTTTTTTAACCCTAAGTCATTTACAAAGAGAATACATTGTGTAAAATAAGATTTTTGGAGACTGAGCTTCTATGGCAGTTCCTTAACAAATTGATTTTTGAGAACCTTCATTAATAAACTATGATTTATTTATTATAAAATAAGTGAGTTATTTTAAAGGATTTTATTTCTGGTACTAATATTCTACAAATAAGTCTTATGGAAACAGACCTTTGCTTTGTTTTAAAAGACATGTCACTCTGGGCACCTTACCAAATCTAGCAGCATTGACCTATTGAGTACTTTGGTATAATGAACTTAGCTACAGATCCTCTTTATATCAGAGACAAATTTACAATTACAGAAAATAACACTTTGAAATACTTAATGGGCAGAATCTTTTTAAAAAGGGGGAAACTATGGGCGCCTGTGTGGCTCAGTGGGTTAAAGCCTCTGCCTTCAGCTCAGGTCACTATCCCAGGGTTCAGGGATCTAGGTCTGCATCAGGCTCTGTGCTCAGCAGGGAGCCTGCTTCCCTTCCTCTCTCTCTGTCTGCCTGCCTCTCTGCCTACCTGTGGTCTCTATCTGTCAAATAAATAAATAAAATCTTTAAAAAAGGGGGGGGGGACTAAAGAGAGGACCGTAAATAAGAACTGAGAGGACATTAAAAACAATTGATATCATAAGGTCAAGTTCCTTAGTCAGTCTTGGTTCTGGGTCAGACTGATGTGAGACAGAAGTGCATTATTATTACTCTATAATTATACTTTACACCCAAGAACCTTTCAGTCCCTCAAAACTTCATTTACATGCCAACCAATCATATGAGGTGGGAAGGGAGGGGGGGTCATCTACATCTAAGTATTAGAGCATACTTATTTTGACATACACATGTTCATTTTTCCTTTCTTTGGGCTAATTTCTTTTCAGAGAGGTGTCACCGAGCATGGAATGAGAAGAAGAAGAAGAAAAAAACCATGTAGACAGAGCAAATATGCATAAGCAAATTGAATTAATTAGGGAAAAAAAAAACAAACTTTATCCCTTGCTCTAGAATTTAATATGACTTTGAGAGTACATAATCTCTTGCAAGAACAATTTGGAAAACAAAAGAGTGGTATTCTAGTTCAAATGTATAAAAAAGATTAAGTGTTCTGAACATAATAATAATAAACTCAGAAAAATAATGAAATTCACTCTGATGCTAATATGCAAGCACCAGGGGGCCTTAGGAAAAATATAACAATAAAATCTAGTTTCACATTAATTATGTCATTTGACAAACTGAACATTGAGTTGCTTATGTCCAATAGCCCTTATATAGGCGAGATCACAGACAGTCTGAGATGTTAAAATGCTGGAAATCCATCTTCCCAGGAGGATTTTTGCCAATTAGTTTGGGACTAAAGAATCCTGCCAGGCATGAGCCTGCGCAGCAAGGTAGAGGATCAGAAACAGGGAAAAAAGAAATATTTTATGAGAGAGCGAAAAAATCAGCAACTCAGCTGGCAGCATTAAACTATGCTTGAAAGCAACTTTAGGATTTGGAGGCTTTCATAATGGATTGCATTATAATTTTAGAGCTCTGTTTGGGGACATTTGTTATATTTCTGGCATTAGAAAATTGTGTAAAGATTACATGTTGTACTTACTTATTATGATAGCCTGCACCTAATGAAGAATATTATCAACTGCTGTGCATGTATTATAGTGTAGTTGGTGGAATGTGATGGGCCAATTTCGTCACTTTAAAATCAAGGAAATATTCCTGGCTATTTAGACATCTGTAAAATTGATTAGGTGAATCTTTATTTTCTAAGTATTTGGAGATGAAACATCATGATATGTGGGGAAAAAAAAATCCTCTACTCAGTTAAAACAGAACCCAAAATATGAATATAACTTTCAAATAATTGAGTAGCCCTGTCACACAAAAAGAACTAGGATAGGAACTTTATAGGCATGAGTTAGGTATATGACTTCTGAAGACAATGGAAACTACATTTTGTTTGCATTATTGTTTCATTCCTTATTTCTAAACTTTTCAGCCATGATTTTATTTTGAGATACTAGAAGTCCATGCTTGTTGGGTAGAGGATGGTATTCTAGCTACTCTTTGAAAACTTGTAAGTTTGCTTGCCTTCACTGAGCCTTTTGTCAATTTCTAATGTGTGTGTCATGATACAATTAAGGATAATTAAGTGGAAGGATGAGTAACTGAATGCTAAGGCCAGGAAAATTTAGGAATCATGAATTCACTCTGTAATTATATCTGAATACAGGCTGACTATACTTGATACTTTTTACTTTTTAAATTGTTTTTTATTTTTTTACTGAAATTCTGTACTTCTTTGGCCTATACTTCCTCTTCTACTTTTCCTAATTCTTTTTGGACTAAGAAGCTGATAAAACCCTCAATATATTCCAAAAACATTCAGGATATTGCTAAAGATCCTGTAAATATGCAAATAGTACCTGTTGGATGATTAGCAAATTGTAGAAAGGTGGCCAGTTACTGGGGACTAGATGAACACTCAGGCAAGGAATAACTTCTGGAAAGAAGTTTTACCTAATAAGGAATTAATTCTGTGAAGCTGAGGTTACATTTAAGTTTTTGAATGTGTATCAGTCAGAATCCAAGCAGAGAACAGAATTAGTAGGAAATGTTTATTAACACATTTATTGCAAAGAATTGCCTTAAAATTCTGAGTGCTAGCTAGACAAGTCTAAAATCCATAGGGCAGGCTATTAGGAAGGGCAAACTGAAACACTCAGGCATAGGTTAAAGCTGCTGTCCATGAGTAGAATTCCTACTTCTCCAGGAAAGCCTCAGTTCTGCTCTTAATCCATTTCAACTTAATGAATCAGGCCCGTATGAATTATGAGGGATAATAATCTCCCTTACTTAAAGTCAACTAATTATAGACTTTAATCACATCTTTAAAATATCTTCTGAGCAACACCTAGATTAGTGTTTGGTTGAATAATTGAGGACTGTAACCTAACCAAGTTGACACCTAAAAGTGCACACAAATAATTCTCATCGGACTTTCTGAGATAGGAGAAGAAGAGAACTTTGGATTTAGTAAGGGCTGAACATTAATACAAACTGTGCCTGCTATTACCTATGGGATTCTGAGTAAATTACAAAGCCTTTCTATGCTGATTTATTTCTAAAATTTACCAAAATGGAGATAGTATTATAGTTTAACCCACTTCTTGGCACATAGTCAGCATGAGTACTCTCCTCCGAGAAGTCAAATCTTATGGTTAGTACAGTGATGTTTCTAAATAACAGTGCTTTGTATAATTTTATATGAGTAAAAAAAAATAGCAAAAACAATGGCACAGGAGTGGTAAAATATATTGACGTCTCTATAAGGTATATTCTCGAGGTTGTTGGAATGAGGCCTAAATTTGAGTGTTGTCTGAATTAGGGAACCATTCTGACAACTTGGTAAATCACTTAGTCATTTTGAATCTCAGCTTATCTCACATAAAATGGATAGATAACTACTTGCTCTACTTACTTTATAGGTTAATTATAAAGAACAAATAAAAATGTATATAGAAGAACTCTGTAAACAATGTCATATTCACAAGTTTTTCATCTTGGGAATTTGAAATTATTATAAAATAAATTTTATTTACTATTTATTTCTTTTACAAATAATCTTGGTAAACTAAGAATCTTCCAAGTATTAATTTATTTTAAAATTATGTGCCTAATATAAAAAATTGTGTGTCTAAATATATTATATATATAAATATTACGAGTGCTATGATTTCTGATTTGTTCTCTTTTCATTGTCATTAATTTTATTACTATATAAGTCATATACAACTCTAACTTTTTTAATAAAAATAAAAGGGGGAGGGTACGTGCTATGGTGAGTGCTGTGAATTGTCTAAGACTAATGATTCACAGATCTGTACCCCTGGGGCAAATAATACATTACATGTTAATAAAAACCAACCAACCAAACAAAATAAACCCCCCAAAAACAAAACAAAACAAAACAAAAATAGGAGGAGGAAGTAATAGTTGGAAGACGCATGTCTTAAAGATCATTCTAATTAGCATTAAGTACATTTAAAAAATTTAATTATTTTATTTTATTATGTTATATTAGTCACCACACAGTACATCATTAGTTTTTGATGTAGTGTTCTGTGATTATTTGCATATAACACCTAGTGCTTCATGTAATACATACCCTCCTTAATACCCATCACCGGGTTAGGATTAAGTACACTTGAGGTAATGTTAAAAACTCTTGTTCATTTGACTAAATTTAATATTAAATAAGTTAAATGAAAAGTTTTAGCTCCTTCACAGATAGAATTTTTTCTTTAACCGAAAACACCATTTGTGCTTTATTTAATCAGAATATATTGGATCTAAAACATTACTTTTTACTTATTAACTTGTCATTTATTTGTAATCTGGGGCCACTTATATTCAGCTGCACCTGTGAGGTTGTCTAGCACAGAATGGGTATGTGGGTTTTCAGGGATCAATGCATATACAAGCACACACACTCATTTATAAGTAGTTGCCTTTGTTGCCATTAGTTGATAGTAGATAACACCTCAGAGCAGAATAATTGGAGTTGATATGACAAAAAGCACTTTGAAGTTTTTTTTTTTGAAATTTTTAAAAAATATTTTTAAAAATTTATTTGATAGAGATCACAAGCAGGCAGAGAGGCAGGCAGAGAGAGAGAGGAGGAAGCAGGCTCCCTGCCAAGCAGAGAGCCCGATGCGGGGCTCGATCCCATGACCCTGGGATCATGATCTGAGCCGAAGGCAGAGGCCTTAACCCACTGAGCCACTCAGGTGCCCCTGACAGAAAGCACTTTGGACGGTAGGGCAAATTTTAAAGATATTTACCTATGTTGGATTGAAGATCAGTGAATTGGATTAATTAATTTCTCAATTAAAGATGTTAAACAACTTGGATACCTGGGTGGCTCGGTTGGTTAAATGACTGCCTTTGGCTCGAGTCATGATCCTGGAGTCCTGGAGTCCTGGGATAGAGTCCCACATGGGGCTCCCAAACTCCCTGGGGAGTCTGCTTCTCCCTCTGACCTCCCCTCTCATGCTCTCTCTCACTCTATCTCTCTTTCTCTCAAATAAATAAATAAAATCTTAAAAAGAAGATGTTAAACAACTTAACAAGAAAACCCTTGATTTAGTCTAGAAATTCAAAGATGTTTTAAAGTACGTTAATCCATTTATGTATTTGCATCATTTGGATTATTAAGCAGACTCACAGACACATTTAGATCACAGATTTGACTGAATTACCTTAAGCATATGTGGACATTGTCCTAAAATAAATACTCAAAATGTGAATTTTAGAAAATTTTATATCAAGGAGAGTCTTTCCATTTTTAACCACTCAGTTAATTGACTGGTGAATTGGCTAAACCTTTCCCAGTCCAGGACCAATCAGTCTGGAATAAGAAACCCTCATTATAATGTACCAATGCTTAGGTATGTAACAAAGCAAGTACAAAAATATTTGGGAATTTAGGTAGGAGATACATATAAATGCAATGTACATTTTTTCAACTTTTCTGAACATTCAAAATTTTTCACAAAATTATTTAATTAGGTATTAAATTACTAAACAGTATTAAAGCAATAGATAGCCTCTCCATAAACTCCATATTTTTATATTCTAATACCTCTAGAAATCTTAGCTAAAAAATACATATAGTTGTTTAGTTCTTATGTCTAGTTTTTGTCACTTTGTCCAAGGAGTGTATATTGCTAAAAATAATTTTTAACCAGGTCCAAAATGGTATATCCTTGAATATACATAAATCAACACAAAGAAATCATTATTGGGCTATTTACGAAGAGGTATATGTTTTATGTTACCAATTATGAGTTGGTTAATCTTCAAGCACAAATTAGTGACACAAGACTGGTCTCCCCCTCCCTTCCATTTATTTGCATATTGGGTGACATTTCAGTTGAGTTCTATATTTATGTTCCTTTTTTATTTTAATTTTTTTGCCATATAATATTTTAAGTTTAATCAAAAGTCAACTTAGAAAGGCCATTCTGCCTAAGGGATATTTTTCCATTAAGTATTATGACATATTGGTAGCCTTGAGGGATTATTGGTTTTTGAAGAAATATTAACAGCTGGAAATTTGCATTTTAATACAGTTCTCCTCAGCTACTCAAGCAATTTTATTTTTAAGACCTGTGACAGGTTTCAAAGCTTAAGTTCTAAAGCTTGTCAAGTAGAGCTAATTTTTATAATAATTTTATTAGAAATAACTAAGTCTCTAATATTTTTTTTTTTTCACCTGAAAATTTTAGTTTGAGGTGTCAGGGAAATCAACACCCAAATTTTATATCTGCACTAAAACCAGACTTGATAATTGGAACAAGTGAGGAAGAATTCTTTTTAAGTCTCTACTTTGAAAAATTGAGGAATAAGAAAATAGCACATCTAATTAGGTTTCTCTGATTAGTAGTTAAAAATGAAGTTGATGCAAAGCAACCCTTCACAACAATTGTTTCAGTCTGTCTAGGTAGTTGTCTCTTAGGGAATGATTCCTGGGAAAGCAGAAGATGTTGTGAAATGAGAATGGAATCCTTCCCCCTTGATCCTGGTATTAAATACATACTCAGAATTGCTATTGAAATTAATTGAGGATTTTGAGTCAGGATCAAGCAACTTATCACTTAAAATGATGACAGTGAATAGAACTGAATGGTAGCCTTTATAATTACAGATGGATTTCTCTTCTAAAAATGACTAAGTGGCTAGATACCTTAAGATGTTGTAATAGGGAACATCAGCTTCCCCCTTTCATTTTCAGTCTGAAATGAAAATGTAATTTTTAAAAAGATTTATTTATTTATTTGAGAGAGAGTTGGGGGGGCGGAGGGAGAGAGAAAATCCTGAAGCAGACTCCATGCTGAGCACGGAGCTCAATGGGGTGGGGCAGATTGATCCCAGGACCCTGAGGTCATGACCTGAACTGAAATCAAGAGTCCGGTGCTTAACTGACTGAGCCTCCCAGACACCCCTGAGAATTCAATTTGTTAGTCACATCTAGGTATCTGAAATGATAGGACCACAGCACAGACAATTGCTCATTGGTTAATGACCAAATCAAATAACCATGGTTTCATGGTCTTCACATATCATATGACATTCTGGGTGAATGGAAGATTGGAGAAACAAAAGGAAGAAAAGGGCACCTGAACTTCTGAAAAATGGATGTTTGCACTTACAGTATTAAATCAGCATTATCACTTAAAAATATAAGTTTTCAAAAAAAAATTCTTAGTTGGCAAATGTTGTCACCGAATGCATCAGCAAATTCTAACCATACAACTTTTTTTTTAAAGTTCACCCATATTTGATCATTCCTTAAATATTTAATTCTATTTCAGTATAGGAAAAAGTATAAGCATAAATTAGCCATGGCAAACTGAGAGGTTTTCTTCTTTGAGTAACATTATTTTGTTGCTTGTTTAAACTTTCATGGATCTATTAGAACCATAAAGCAAATGGGTAGGAAGGTATTTTTTTTATTTTATTTTATTTATTTATTTGACAGAGAAAGATCACAAGTAGGCAGAGAAGCAGGCAGAGAGAGAGAGGGAGAAGCAGGCTCCCCGCCAAGCAGAGAGCCCGATGCGGGGCTCGATCCCAGGACCCTGAGATCATGACCTGAGCCGAAGGCAGCGGCTTAACCCACTGAGCCACCCAGGCGCCCCGGTAGGAAGGTATTTTAAGTGGTGTCTATCGTAGTCTTTTGCTAGGTGATATTAAAAAATATAGCAAAAGAGCTTAGAATCCTATTAAAAAACAACGTAATTGAAATAGATCACTCTTTCCTGGATATAGGATAATAATTACTTTACCAACATAATTCAAGCCAGAATGACTTTTTAAGTCTAAATTATATGACTACCTTGCTCTATCACTCAAGTCATTTAAGTATTGCTTAGAGAATCTGATCCATTGATGACTATGGGATGATAGAATTTTCCTGGACAGTGTCAAATATAAAAATAGAAGTCAGTCTACGACAAAATTATTTTGGCTCATGAGATATTTGCTTACAATATTTGACTTTTAGGACACCACATAATCTGTGGTGTTATACATTGTATTATGACTTTGAGTATCTTAATAGAATTTTAGTGTATTAGAAAAAGTGTGTGCCTTGAAATTATATATAAATAGGTTTATATTCTGTTTATATCACTGTAACTGTAATATGGGTAAGTAATTTATAAGCCTCAATTTACTCATCTCTAAAATGGTGATTACTCCTGTTAAGGGGTAAATCAAGACAGGATTGAGCAAGGTAAAGACAATGTAACACTTTGTAATTTAGTACAGAAAATATGCTCCAGTCTATACTGGCAAATAGTGGTTGTCCATCTTCCTTTGCTTCTAGGAAGTCTCTTTATCTTTTTCACAGTTCCTCAAAGGCAAAGCACATTGTACAATACTGATTTAGTTGTGAAAATACTTGGGCGATGGGGTCTGAGTCTCTATTAGGAGACAAGCACTGTTGGTCCTAAGGAAATTGCAGGAATAAGAAAAAACAGAGCTCTAACAGTGCTTTTTAATGTAAACACTTGCAATTTTTCTGACTTCCCCTCTGCTCTGAGTCCAAGCAATACCAGCACAGAACTATCTCATCAACCCAAGAGTTTCTCACAGGTTTGTTTATGTGCTGTTTCCTTTCTTTTGTTCTTCTGTGGTTGATCTTGTGGGGAAAAGGAACCAGAAGTCTTGATAGTGCTGGTTCAGCATTTGATAAGAAAACAAACAAGAACAAAACCATATGAGTACTTGTGTTAGGCACTATGCTAGGTGCTGGGTTCAACTGGTGGGCAAAACATGTAAGACTTGCATCTTAGGATTTACATCTCAGTAGAGAGACAGGTTTTAAACAAATATGCAAACAAGAACATTATTTTGATGAGAAGAAAACATGTTCTTTGAGAGAGGAAGTGATATTTGAGTTTTAAATTGAGAGATCAAAAGAGCCAGATAAAATGGATTTTGTGGTTGTGGCTTGAGCTGGTAGTATGGGAAAACATTCCAGATGAAGGGCAAAAGCATGTGTGAAGACTCAGTGGTGGACAAGACCTTGATTTATTCAACGAACAGAATGAGAGTCATTGAGGCTAAAACATAAAACATACAAATAACCCATGAGAGCACGGACTCGGCTGTCTTTTTCACTCTTATACCCCAGTGCTATGAATATCACTTGACACATAAATGTGCTTCCAGAGTTAGTTGTTGAATAAATGAATTCATATTTAGTGACCTAATAGATGACAGTTTTTGGCAAGCTCTTGTTTCAGGTTTTACTGTTCGGTTTTAGCCCTAAGTTCTTGAAGTATTTAAAGCTATTTTTAGGTATTTTAACACATATCTTGTTTGGTATTCATTACTCTCTGGATGTATAGTGTGGGTGTGTGTATACTTCTCACAGTTTGGGGAATTGTACCCTCTAGTTGTATGTTAGGACAAGCATATTATCCATGTACATATGTCTTGAAGTTTCAATATATTTTAACAGTCACAAATAGCTTTTTAAAAAATATGTCCAAGAAAGATGTCTGATAAATAATAAGACCAGAACATTGACTTCCATTTGGTAAGCAGTAATGAAAATACTAGTTGGATGTCAGGCTGAACTGAGGCTGGTCTCTGCTTTGCCATTAGTAGTTGGGTGTGCCTAAGCAAACTGCTTAATCCTTTCTGTGCCTCAGCTCTCTCACCTATGAAATTAATCTAAACATAATAAAATGGTGAATGAATTCATTCTGAGTCGTGTGAACCATGGCCAGGAAGGAAGGTCACAGAAGGGCCCAGATAAATGTAACAAAGTCTTTCCCCAAGAGTCATAACCAGGCAAAAGCTTAGGAAGTGCCTACACAGTCTTATTTTAATCCAGGGAGTATGTATGTGATTTTTTGCATGTATATTAAAGTAGACATAAGAGTAGTAAGTGTTGCTATAGGTACATGTAATGTGACAACAGAGATAGGAGAGGAAAAATGTCTACAAACAAATGTAAGGCCTCAGAAATTAGAATAGTCTGGGGTACATAAAGTGGTGACAGGAAATGACCCATAAATCTACATAGGGTCCCAGGATGGTCCTATATAACAACAAAATAAAATAGATACATATTATGAAAACTTCAGTCATTCAAGGGTTATTCCATTTAAAAATCTAAAGACTTTCTGCCTTCCAGGAGTTCTCGGTATAGCGGGGGAAAGAAATATTTAAGAAATATGTTTTGGAAGGTGAGAGGTTTGTGTGTTCATATGATCCAGGGAAAAGAGGAAAAAATGCTTCATCTTGCTTAGAGAGATCATGCAAAGCTTTTAAGGTAGGTAACGTCCATGGATATGTTCTGATCAGAGAGGCTGCTTGGTATACCCGACAGCCTCCCTGATTGTGAATTATTTATCCAGCTAAGCCATTTAAGTATGACCTGAAATTTTCTTAGTCTTAATATATCCCACTGAATCATTTCAATCTCTAAAATCCTATTGAGTAGTAAAACATTTGCAAAACATGGTTGGGATCTTTGCACTAAAACTCACTTATGAAAGCAAAATATGTCATTATAGACTTACTCTTCTTTGTTTCTTGTATCTTTTTTATTTGCTTTTCAGTGACCTCAAGCCATTAATTTAATTATTGGGGAAAACAAAGTTGTTGTCGATAAGAAGATCAAAGGAATAGTGTCATATGCATTCTTATTTGCTCTCTGAATTTTGGGGTTAAAGATAAAATGAGATAGAGGGGGTATCAAAATACTAGCCCCTTTTTAAATTGACATAAAATTATTAGACCTGATTGCAGAAGGAATGTTATTTTACATGTCAAAACCCTTTCTAGAAAAAGAGCCAGTAGGATTTGCCAAGCCAGTATATATCGCTAGTTCAGTATTTATTAAACAGCCATCTCCAAGGTAACAGATTTGTAGGAAGAAGTGGAGGAGGTGAACTTGAGAAAATGAGACAAGGCTTATGGGAAGAAGTAAAAGAAAAAGAAACACCTGAATCTCATAAGTGGTGAAGGAAAATGAACCATATATATGACTTAATATAACATAGTCTTTTTAATAATGGCCCATATAATATAGTTCTTATATTGTACCTTGTGAGCCAGGAACTCATAGGTATTAACTAGTATCATACTGGTTCTAGAAACCATGAAAGTAAAAACTGCTGAAGTTTAATTTTTTTATATATAACAATGTTACCATATTTATTTGCAGTTTGAATTTATAGGTTAAGATTTTTTTCTATGTATAAAATACTTTCACATCTTATTTCCATTTTAACTCCAACAATCTTGTAGAATAAAATTTAGACTCCCTTTACGATTGAGGACACTGACTCTTAGAAAAAGTTAAGTATTTCGTTGTCATACAGGCCTGTGTTATACATGTATTTAGGGAGTAGCTGTCATTGCTATAGTGATGAAAGTAGACATAATGTCCATGTTTTTGCAGAGCATATACTGGAGTGTGTTTCTATGGTGGAGAGAGAAAAAAAATGAATAAATAGGATAATTACATGTAGTACAAAGTACTATGGAAGGAAGGAGATCTATGCCCATGTAAGTGGTCAGAGGAAATGCCTTTTGAACTAGCAATTCTAATAAGGAATGTCTGGGTGAAAATGTTTCAGGCGGAAATTTGTATCAGGAGACATTGCAGCATTATTTTTATACCGAGTGATCACGACATAGAGAAAAGGCTCTGTTTGAGGTCTGTATAGCACATAACTACTTTGAATGTTTGGTATAGGCACGGCTTTTAAAAATGTGTTTATACTGTTATTTCCTATATCCATGCTCTTCAGTATTCAAGAGTGTCCTTGCAACTCTGGCAAGAATTCTAAGAGTAAGTTTAGGTCCAGGCTGTGCTTTCTTTCTTTAAAGAAATTCTTATATTCTCCGGCAGCTGTAATACACCATGAATATTAAATTAAAATCAATTGCACACTTACTTATCCTACTCTAGGGATAAAAAGCATAAGCTAACTTGGAATTAACTTCCACTTTAAAAACATCACTTCATTTCAAAAGCTTAGGGTACTATCTGAGAAAGTTTGATATCCTCATGTCTCTTTATTAGAAGTCTTATGCAGCTAGTTTGGGTAGAAATAGGAAAAAAGAATAGTATTAAAATGTACATCAAGCAGACATGGGATTAACTCAGGTTTTTTTTTTTTTTTTTTTCTGGACATTTTAGTACCTTTAGTGTGTGTAGTAGATAGGCATGGGATCTTCTCCAAACATGTGTGCTCTGTTATTCCTACTGATTAAGCAACCATGTTCTTAACTAGGGAGAATCGTAATACTCACCTATCTAATTCTCACCTCAAGGGTTGCCTGCTATAAGAGGCTGCACTTAGTATGTCCCAGAAGAGCCACATGTTAGAAGAAAAATAATTCCAGGGCTCTGGCTAATGCTGAGCCCCAAGAGCTCAGGCTGACCACAAAGTGGTCAGGTCTGCCCTCAGATGTGAACACAGAGAAATGCATCCCAGGTTATTTATGATAATGATGAAATGTTACTTGTGGGGTGCCTGGGTGGTTTAGTCAGCTGGGCATCAGCCTTTGGCTCTGGTCATGATCCCAAGTTCCTAGGATCAAGCCCCGCACTTGGCTTCCTCGCAGAGCCTGGTTCTCCCTCTCGCTTTGCCTCTCCCACTGCTTGTGCACTCTCACTTGCTGTCTCTCAAACAAGTAAATAAAATCTTAAAAAAATGTTACTTATAATGATATATCTATGATTGTATGAAAGTTTGGAGGTAAGGGGAACTATAATTCATGACTTAGGAAAGGGTCAACTGAAAAGCAAGAACATTCTATCATGACCAAGGAAGTTGAGGAAGAGATAGTACATAGCAAAGTAGTTAGCTATATGATTTTGTAGGTCAAAGTAGATATTGGAGTTGAAGATGTAAGTTAAGAGGTCATTAGCAAAGGTGTGGTATTAAGGGCTACGGGATGATTGGTATTATTTAGGGAGATGGTATGAAGGGAGAAGGTATTGCAGAGTCATGTACTAATTCCAACATTTAAAGATAAAGTAGAGGAGATGTAAATCAGAGATGTTAAAAAAAAAGACCAGGGCATTTTGGTGTTATGGAAGCCAAAGAGAAAGAGACTGTTTCAAGCAGTAGGAGTTCAGTTATGTTTCATCAATGCTGAGGGACAGGAAGGATAAAGGGAGAAAAACCTTTATTAGGTTTACCAAAAAAAAAAAAAAGTACTTTGATCTTCCCTAAAACAATTTTGACACCCTGGTGGGGAGAAAGAAGCCTTAGTGATGTAGGTTTAGGTATGAATGGAGGTGAAAAAAATGGTGACCAGCTATATATTCAAGGTGTTTTTCCAGAAAGTTGGAAAGTTGGATTATGAATCTCACGTGAAAATACTGGACAGTTGGGCGGGGACACAGGTGTCAATGAATATCTTATCTGGGAGATGAGAGGCAGTATAGAATTCAGAATGTCTTAATAGTGTTGGGCCAAATCCAGTAGAGGAAGAGAAAACATAGGAGGAGACAGGAGTAGGAGTCTAGGTGGAAGGACTGATATTTAATTTGAGGAGAACAACTTATTCCTATTTCTAGTTGGATTGAAGGGAAAATATAGGTAGACATGCGAGAAGGGAAATGGCAGGAAGTTGATAACTTGCCCTTTTCTGAAATGTAACTTGTAGGAGAGGGGTGGAAAGCTATTAAACACATGAAGCTATTTCAGATGTAGCATTTAAAGCCATCAGAATTCTACTCCAGTGGCTTCTCCCTATGGCTTCCATTTGAGCCTTTCTTTGTAGTCCATTTACTGACCATCAGGAGAGAAGATAGTGATTCCAAGAGGACCACATCTAAACTACAACAGACATTTTTTCCCTTCGTTGCCCATCTCTAAGGGATGGGTAAGGTTTTCAAGGCATTAGAAATTGAGCCAATCATAAAGATGTGAAGGAAAAAGTTCTGTCGTACACTGAATACCATTTATGGATCAGGCATTTTCACTTTAGTTCTACACTTTTCTGAGAAGGAAGATTCTACTTTAATTAAGGAAATTGAGATATTAGAAACTAACTACAAGTCATATAGATAGTAAGCAGCAGAGTAGGATTACCCCCTTTTCATTCGGGAGAAGTATGATGATATAAATTAACCCAAATGGCTTCTTCTCCCAAGTTATAGCAAATTGCACAATACTTCATAGCTCTGGAAACAGAAATTCTAAAGGTTCTCTGTTAGATTTATTTGAAACATTATTTTTGTTGACAAACGATTTAAAAGTACCACCACACAGAGGATTGTGCTCGTATTTAGAACTTTCCTATTGTAATACATGTCCCTCCTTTACAAAAATTCAGTTAAGAATGTTTAAACACCTAAGCACAAACAAGAATATATGAATAATAGATAAATGACCGATAAATCATGTTGCTATATCAATATTCAGACAATTATATATTTAAAACATTTTTTTCTGAAGTTATTAAGAATAATGATCAGATATCTGCTCTTCCTCAAACTACTTGTAACTGCAGTTCAATACCCACTTTAAGTGATTGAACTATCACAGGAAAGAATTATTGAATAGTTTTTTTTTTAATACATAGGATCTAATTGTGTTGCCTGGCATTTAGTAAACAAGGACCTAATATAGGTTGGTTGAATAAATGAAAACATGGAAATAAAATGTAGTGTTTTGGTTAACTCTTATTCCTAAATAATACCCATGGCATCTCTGGAAATGCTGCTCAGTTAATGAAAAGTATACTTTTAAAGATCAGTTCCATCCATGCTGGGTCATCATGTGGTCATAACTCTATCATTTATTTAATTTATGTACCATTTAAGGACAGAATAAAGTTACTGTAGTTACAACTTAAATCAAACTGATAAAAGCCTTCCAAAATAGGCAAAGAGAAATCTATAAATGAGTGTACCATTTTTCATTTTTAACTATATCAAATATGAATGATTCATAGCACTTCCATACCTATGACATTTTCATTATTAAAAGTTTATTTAATTATCAGTTTTACACCTTTTTCTATTAAGGAAATAATATTTTATGTTGACCATTCTTTGTGAATGGAGTTATCAATGTCATTCAACCCACTTGGAAACCTGAGTATTGGTTCCATTACGTTGATGGAGTTTGCTATTGACAGGTTAAATAGAGTACATTTTCCCAGGGCTCTGGCAACTTTTCCACATATTCAATTGAGCTCTTTTGTGCTAGTAATTGAATATATATAAAATGGATTTCTCGTTGTTTCCCATTTATTTCTTTTAGGTTTTGGAGTGGTGATAAATTCAACAACAATACCCTCTCCTTACTGTTTTTTAGATTAATTTATTTTGCTCCCATTTCATTATAAATACATGACAAGAATTGTAATAATTGTTACTTGTAAATTAACAACTGGACACGTAGACTAACCAGATTTGTTATTTTCTGTTAATGTGGGTTGTTTCCAGTTTGTCAAAGTACATTAAAAACATATTATGATATTATGTGAGCACTAAAATTAACATATTTTAATGCACGCACCTATTTTTGTCTTCCATTCCAGATTGAAATCCATTACTAAGACTGATGTTTTATTCCTCTTGTGCTTGAAATTGAATTCTTCATCAGAATAGATAGTAACTATTTATATGAGAAAATTACAATTCCTCCAAATAGAAGAGGATTTCCCCTCCTAGTTAAGTTGGTTGTCCCGCTCAAATAGTGTATTTTGCTTTGTTGTTAGCTCCAATTGTTTTTGCATTGGAAAACACTCACCATGTTATTGAATTATTATAAGTAACACAACAACGTGAAATCCTAAGGGTTCTTTGCTTAGTAACTGCTTGGCAGGAACTACTTTTTCTTTTTCACGTCTTCATCCTTGCTCCTTTCTCTGGTAACTGGTAACTTGGCAAAGGGTTCTGTTATCAGCGAGTGGCTTTCTTAATATCCCTTAGAACTTGTATCAGATTTCTATTTAGGAATTACCAGGACAGCACATATTCTTTTTTTTTTATGGACAATATGTGTTCTAATTATACTCTACTAGCTGCAGTAAAACTCACTATATTTCTACATATTTTTAAGGTAGATGCTGGAATATCCTTCTCTTGAGTGGAAAAAGTTGACAGAATGAAAATCAGATAGCATCCCTAGACTATAAATATTAACTTCTTTTGTAAGACACTTAAAAAAAATCTAAATTGTACTGAGAGATTTTTAAAAAGGCTTATCTATTTATAACAGAATAATGGCATTTTTCCTTTTAATTTTAAACTTTTATTATAGATAATTTCTCACACTTATACACATACATAGACACAGGGAGAATAGTACATTGAAGCTCTGTATCCATCATCTTCAAAAACTCAAATTCCTGACATTATATAAGTGGCTGATCTAAATAAATTAATGACTGTGGATTCACAAGAAAGTTTCCTGATAGCCTTTCTGCCTAAAAGAGTCAAAGGTGTTCTAGCCTTTTTCTCCTCAACTGATAAATCACCTGATAGGAAAGTCTGAGATTGTATCAGGTTAGGGCAATATTGCAATTATATTAATACAATCACATCTTTATGGAACAGCACAATTTCTTTCTATGAAAAAGTTACAGAAAACAGATCAGACTTTGTTCTTACCCTCAGGAATCTTACCTAATTTTGAAGAAGAGAATTTAAAGAATTCTGTATGTATTAGTCCAAGCTAGACTTCAGTTTCTATCTATAAATAGAGAAGATCTATTAGCATATTAATTAATTAGGATCACATTTGCATTTTTATTGTCATGAAAAAATATCTGTGTTCTAATTTAGATCTCCCTGTTATATTACTCTCATTACTCCTCTCAGTAAGAGATAATCAGCTTGAAATTTATATGACTATGTGAATAATACTGGTTTACATTTGGCAGAAGAGACCCATTCTGATTAATATTTCAAAGCATGACACTGCTTCAACACAATGGGGTTGTATTTAGATTATTAGGGAATTATGCTTTACAGTATAGCCCTTAATAAAAGAAATAATGATGAACTTTCCATGTAATTCTTTTATGTATTCATACATTGACCTGTGTTTGTTCTTTACCCAAGAAAATGATATGCAGATACACCCTGTCTATAATGTCTGTATGTACTTATGCTGAGAAAACAAAGGTGGTCTTAAAGCTAAACATATGAATTAGTGCCTGGCTTGTGCTAACTAAAGAATATCTCACAACGTAAGTAAATTTCACAATTCTTTTGAAATACTCCTTATTTTTAAGGAGTAGAATGAGCATATGTGGTAATTAGGAAGGTGGTGTAAGACTACTATACAGAGGACAACAGGACAATGTGCTCAGAAATGAGAAAGTCATGGACATCAAAGGAGATAACGAAGAGTCTAGCAATGGAAGTGTCCTGAGATGTTTTGAGTAGTTGTATCTAAAGAGCACTAGAAGTCTAGAATTAAACTTGCCTATTTTAACCAGGGAACATTTGGCAGCCTTGAAATAATAGTATAGATTCACTCCTTAAACATTAATTTAAAAAATGAGTAATAGGTTATAGTTCAATGGCTCCTTTCTCTTGTGTTTTTTATTGCTTAACTTCCCTATCTATGATGAACTTGCTGGAAATAAAACAATAGTGTAGATAGGCCATATTTTTTCTGATGAATACATATTTAATAATTATATCCTCATAATTTTCCAATAAAAATGTGTCCTTTCACAACAACTAATCAACAATTATAAATTTTGGCCATTTGATAACAAATTCCTATCTCACTTGCTTTACAGTATTAAAAGTAGGCATTTTATTGATCTGATCCTTTTATCATCTAAGGGAAAAAAAAAAAAACTTGAGTTTAGCATATCATCCGGTGGATAAATACTTGTTGAACTGAAATATTCAGCAAAAAATCAGGGCTGGCTTGGTGGTGAAACTTAGCTCCCAGAAGGCATTTGAGTCCATTATTTTGAGGAAGATCCTCTCTATTACAGTAAATATCAAGATACATTTGCTTATTCAGCAGAGTATACAATGTTAACCAACTGTTTTGCTTCAATACACTTATTCTTATTAAAGCTCTAATTATTGTAGCGATCTGTATTTTGATTAATGTTGCTGTTTCTATTTGATGGCTTTGCCTCAAGGTTATAACTGTTTTGTGAAACATAACAGTTTAACATAATACAGTTTAAGCTTGTTAGATCGATCAATTCTCATATCAGATAGTCATAAACACTTACAAACATCTTTTAATCTAAAAGTTACATAATAATATCTTTCAGAAGCTCTTTAGTGCAACTCATACTAACCAGTCATCCATGTGTCTAAAACTGTTTATTTTTATAAATCTATTTGAATATGAAAAATGATACAGAAGCATATAAGATGTTGAAAAATTACGTGGTGTATGGATTAGTGTGTTACTGAATTCTGTATGAGGCCTTATATGGTTTTTACAAAGACAAGAGGTGCTGCATAATAAACATCCTCAAAACATTATTTGGGGTATAATGTGTTGTATATAATACATGACTTGGGGTTCAAAAATAAATATCAAGACAATCAAATGCACACAACTAAAGGTCATTTGAACTCTTCATGTATTCTTAGAGTTAGTGCTTCTTTGAACCTGGGGGAGGACTAATGTTTGGAGAGATACATTTTGGTGTCCAGGCAGCTAGCTAGATTTCTCCTGGATGATTTCATTTGGCTTATGGCTGAGGAAGATGTCAGAAATCCAAAGGAGAGCTTTGAGCACTATTGATATTGGCTTACATAAATCAGTGTAAATACCTTGTAATTAACGTAAAAATTGACTGATAAAAACAAGAATACAGACAAATATAAATGATCAGCTACTCTGGCCTAGAAACTTTGTCAGTATATGCAGTACTTATTGTAGCATATTAATCAGGGGAGTCAGATTGCCAATAAATAAAGTATTACCATATTTCACGAAGGGTATAAAAGATGGTTCTAAGACTTTACACCCTCCAGAAAGGAAAATCAGACAAAAATTTAATACACGGGATGTACAACACTCTGTTGACTTGGGGAATGAGTATCATTATTATTATTTGTCAGTGTCCCATGGTTTAACTGCTAGTCTGTGTAATAAAGCAAAGAAAAATAGACTCCTTCGGAAAATCCACATGACTTTTAGAATGGGATTCATGTTCATTTTGTTGATTCTGAGTACTACTGGCTACTTCCTCATATTGGTGATTTTGAAAATTTCAGGGCTGAGCAACACAAAAGAATTTAGTAGGGGCTCCATAGTGATTATGGCCCCATGATCTCTGCAAGACACAAAAGGATACTCTTCAGAGAAAGAGAAGTGGATATACTATGTAGATGTACTGCAGTGAGGAGAATCTTGGAGCTCCATATTTGATAATTATTCCTTTAGTGTGAAACGGAAAGAAGTACCCCAGTGAGAAAAAAATTAATGATTTATTCTCATAATGTCCCAAAGTAGGAAATATAACAAAACAGTAGACATATTGCAATACTTTTCTTAATTCTTATACTACTTGAACTATCTATGGCTTTTTCCTTGAGATGATTCACATGTAATAGTATGGTATGTTAAAGGTAAGGAGACACAGGCCACATTAAGTATAAGTATTATTATTTTGTCACTCATTACTTGTATATGTACATATGGATACAGACACTTAAATTTGCATATTTCTTTTCATATTTATGAACAGACATATTGTATGTAGTTACAGTGCCTTAAAGTTAATAATCCTTAAATGCTAATAATGTCTAAAGCAATGATAAAAATTCAGAAACTTTTTTTGAAGTAATTTTGTTTCTATTTCCAAAATGAAGTACTGTTGTTTTTTTTTTTTTTTAAAGATTTTATTTATTTGACAGAGAGAGATCACAAGTAGACAGAGAGGCAGGCAGAGAGAGAGAGAGAGGGAAGCAAGCTCCCTGCTGAGCAGAGAGCCCGATGCAGGACTCGATCCCAGGACCCTGAGATCATGACCTGAGCCGAAGGCAGCGGCTTAACCCACTGAGCCACCCAGGCGCCCTTCATATTCATTCTTAAACTTGTGTATGTCTGCCTTTCTCTCCATGCAGTCATGGAAACTACTACTGTCAAGGTTACAATGACTCACACTGTAAAATAGAATGGATTCTCAGTTCATATTTTACTTGATCTATCAGTTACATTTGACATTATTGATAATTCATTTGCCCTTGAAACAGTTCTTCTGCTTGGATTTCTGTTTCTTGGTTTTTCTTCTATCTTGTTATCACCATTTCCTCAATATTTCATTGCTTAGTATTCCTTTTCTTTTCAACCCCTAGATGTTGAAGAGCACAGGCCCAATTTTTGGACTTCTTTTCTTATGACACACCCTGTATTTCTTTTAGATTCATAGCTTTAAATACCATGGTATTAGTGAAAGTCAAATCAGGAAACAGAACTTGGTAATTTGAAAAGGGAAATGTTAATATAAATATTCTGCATAAGAAATTTGCCTGCTAAGGGGAAAAGAACTCTAAAGCATTTAGGAATGCAAAGACAAGGAATAGCAACTATTTCTAGGGCTAAAACAGAATACCCACAACAGAAACAAATATGGAAAAGGAATTCTTTCTCCCAAGGATGATGTCTAGTTTTTACTGAAGAGATAATGGTCATGGCCGGTGGATGATTGACAAGTCACTGAGATATTGCACCATGGAACTCTCAGAGAAACTGCCTGTAGGGATGATGCTCTGAGAAGCCACATCCTGGGGTTCCAGGAAAGCTTTCCGTAGAGACATGCCATATGCCTCTGATTACCTCACTATGCCAAAAGGAGAACATTCTCAGGAAGAACAGAGACTTTCCTCTAGTGTCCCTCTAGAACCTGCTGAAGAAGCATTTCCCAATACCAGCCAGTAAGGGATAAACATGCTAGTATCAGAGGTAGGATTAAAAAACAAGACGGGATTGGGAGGGAGACAAACCATAAATGACTCTTAATCTCACAAAACAAACTGGGGTTTGCTGGGGGGAGGTGGGACTGGGAGAGGGGGAGGGGGCTATGGACATTGGGGAGGGGAGGCGAACCATAAGAGACTATGGACTCTGAAAAACAACCTGAGGGTTTTGAAGGGTCAGGGGTGGGAGGTTGGGGGAACAGGTGGTGGGTAATAAGGAGGGCACGTTTTGCATGGAGCACTGGGTGTTGTGCAAAAACAATGAATACTGTTACGCTGAAAAAAATAAATAAAATGAAAAAAAAAACAATGGATATAAAGGCAAGAGATAATAGATTCACTAACTGATGTAACTATTCCTATGCTGTTGAGCATATATGTATATATATATATATATACCTATATTTATATATATGTTACCTTCTTTGAGAGGGCTTCACTGACCACTTTATTATCAGTCTTACCAAAGCATACTTGATTAACCATCTTTCTGTGTTAACATAACACTGTATATAGTCCTCTATGGACACTTTTTTATATCTTATAGTAATTGTAGCATAATCTCTGGCAAATGGATACATAAACAGTCTCATATGACTATATATATATGAATTAATGTGCATATTATTGAAACAAAAACAATTTTGTTTCTGTATTTTAAAATATTTCCCTAAAATATCTTAAGCATTTAAAGATGTTTTAAATGATCATTTAAATCATTTAAAATGATAGTCATGATGAGTAAATATATAGGTCCAGTCAGAGAAATAGAAACTATAAACATGGAAATTTTAAAACTAAAATTTCTGAAATAAAAGGTTGAACAGATAGGCTTAACAGTGATTATAGTGAATAAGAGGACAGATTGATGTAAATATATAATCAGAAAAAGGTAAACATAAAAGAATGGAATTTAAAAAGAAAGAACAGTATTCCAGTGACCTATGAGATATTACCAACCAATACAAAATGTGTATAATTGGAGTTCTAGACAGATAAAAGGGGGTATAATAAGGTACAACATTTTTGGAAGAAATAATGGTTGAAAGTTTCCAAAATTTAATGAAAAACATCAAGATATAGATCCAAGGATATTAGCAAAGAGCAAGCATGATGAATACAAAGGAAAAAAAAAACCTGGAATAGGATTCTATATTCAGCAAAAATGATCTTCTGTAGGTAAAATAAAAACTATTTCAGAAAAACAAAAACCAAGAGAGTTTTTCATCAACCAACCTGCAGTATAAGAAATGCTGAAAGAAGTCCTTTAGGCAGAAGAGAAATGACACCAGATAATAATTTAGATTTACAGAAAGTTATGAGGCCACCATAATTGGTAAATATATGAGTAAATACAAGAGAATATCTTTTTCCGTTCTCTTATTTAAAAGAAATTAAGTAAAAAATGATTACTTTTTATGATTATAATATATATAAACTAAATGATTTAGTAGCACAAGGAATGGTGTAAATAAAATTACATTGTTTCAAAGTTTTTACATTTTGTGTGAAATGATACAAGAATAATTCTAAGCTGTGATAATTTGAAGATGCATATTTAACCCTTAGCTCTAAATGATAGGAAGAGGTATGGAGAAAAAGCTAATAGAGCAATTTAAACAGAAAGTCAGAAGATACTCAATCCAAAAGAAATCATGAAAAGAGAAACAAAGGAAAAAAAAACCAGGTGGTATAATTATAAGAAAAATAACAAAATGGTGAACCCCTAAATGTAACCACATTAATAATTACATGAAGTGTCAATGGACTAAGTAAACACATAAAAAACAAAGATTGTTGGACTAGATCTGAAGCTGGTAAACTTTGGCCCATGGGTTAGCCATCTGTTTTGGTAAGTAAAGTTTTATTGGAATGCTACTATACCCATTAACTTACATATTATCTTTGGCTGTTTTATGTTATAATAGCAAAATTGAGTTTATTTGTAGTTGATGACTCATAAGAAGCATAAAATATTAGATATGTGGCACTTTAAGAAAACATTTGACAATCCATGGACTAGAAACAATACTGCTTGGCCTTTTCTATAAATTTGAACATAAATTTACCCTGTGTATCTGAATTATTTACTCAAGAGCAATGAAAACTTGTATCCACAAGAGTTGTACACAGATATCCATAGCAGTGTTACCCAGAGTCATCTAAAACTGCAAACACATCAAGTGTCCATCAACTAGAGAATGGAGAAACAAATTATGTTATATAATGAAATGCTATTTATGATGAAAAGAAGGATGCAGTCACCCACAGTTCAATTTCAGAAACCCTGTGTTGAATAAGAGAAGCCACAGGGGGAAATAGTACATACTGAATGAATCCATTTATCCGAAGTTGAAAAACAGGCAAGACTAATCTGTGTCTTATACAATCAGAGCAGTGGTTATTTATTTTGTGATTGGGAATTTGTTGGAATGAAGTGCAAGAGAATTTTCTGTGATAATGGAAATATTATGTATTTTAATTAGGTGGTGCTTATAACAGTTATGCATGTAATAAAACTCAAGGGATTCTCTACGTTAGATTGACACTTTGAGCATAAATGTTTCTCAATCAAAAAAAAAAAAAAGAAAAAACCACACCCATAAAATAGCAAAGGGAAAATATTTATTCCTAAAATTCTAAATGCATACTACTTTTGACCATGAAATATTTTTTTTTTTTGTTCAGTAAAATGTTAATCTTGTTTTGAATACTAGTCTAAAAGGAGATGATGAGGGGCGCCTGGGTGGCTCAATGGGTTAAGCCGCTGCCTTCGGCTCAGGTCATGATCTCAGGGTCCTGGGATCGAGTCCCGCATCGGGCTCTCTGCTCAGCGGGAAGCCTGCTCTTCCCTCTCTCTCTCTCTATGCCTGCCTCTCTGCCTGCTTGTGATCTCTCTCTGTCAAATAAATAAATAAAATCTTAAAAAAAAATAAATAAAATAAAAGGAGATGATGAATTATCCTTCAGCAAATGACCTGAATTATTGTTTTTATCTTATTTTTAGAAGGTATTTTGCTGTTAATAGGTTTATTTACTGATTTCCTAATAATGTAGATTGAATGAGCAAGGCTGGTACATCCCGCTCATCTGTTGGCCTGTTGCATTGATTCCAGTGTGTTTTGTTTTGTTTTGTTCTTCAAATATACACAAACCATAAGACTTTCAGGATATACATTGATTCCATTACTAAGCATGTATTTGATCTTTGTCTCCAAATTTCTACAATAGCCTTGGAAAATGTTTTTAAATTTTAAACATTTGTAAGTAATTGTAGGATGCTATGTACGTTATAGAAATTAATGATATCTATAATAGCAAGTTACTAATAAGACTTATGACATTAAATTATAACAGTGATGTACTGTGAAAAAACAATAATTACTATTATAATAGAGGGTTGAGGAATTGTTTGAATTAAATCAATAAGAAAAGTTAAAAAAAATCTGTAAGAGTATCTGTGAGAGACAGAAAAAAGATCATGTATTCAGATACGAAGGTAATTTCTTTGTATTAAGGACTTACCAAAAGCCAGGATTGGCAAAACTTCAAATAAAATAGAGCCATGCCATAAAAGAGGGATTTGTGAAATTGCTGGATTATATGAAAATGACTCCTGTAAATCTCACTATTTCTATCCAGTTTACAGTATACTGCATTTTTCTTTCTACAGGGATAGTTAAGTGGGTGATATGGGCCATGTGTATAGGAGGGTACATGCAAACAGCCATTTGCCTACTGCACCTTAACTTTATACGTACTGCTGATCAAACTCTGGTTGTAGTTCTAAGGTAAACACATCAGGAAAGAAGTAGGGCTGGCAGGTGGGGAATATGGACCTGGCGAGCTCCCTAGATAACCGGTTCAGTGTATACATTTGCTGGTTCTCCTTTATGATTACATGCAGCTCTCCACTATAAAAAGAAAAGCAACCTACTGTTTAAAATGCATTTAGGGGGCTATGAAGGTCACAATTGAAGTGTGAATTTATTTTAGTTGGTTTGAGTTTCAATTCTAATGCTTTTACTTTACTGTGTAAAATCTCTCTTGCTGTTTTGAAAATTGCACTTGTACAGAGAAAGGTCTCATTTAATTCAATATTACTCTACTTTTATATATAGTCTTTCTTTAAAATCATGTTCCAAAGGCTGAGTTAAATAATATTGCTTCCAAGTGAAAATTAAAAAGTAAAGTCAGGGAGAGAAAAAACAGGTGTCCACGAAAATGGTGAAACATTAAGGTGGATAATTTTAATACATTATCCACAAAGCCACATCTTTGGGAGAATCTTATTTTTGAGTCAACCTAGGAAGATCCATAGCTAAAAAATTAGCTGTAGTATTGTTATAGACTCTCTTCTCCTTACTGCACACTTTTGGTGCCCCTTTCTAGTATTTCCATATTTAGTAAATAAAAATACATAATACCAAGTTAAATTTGAATTTTGGATATAGAATAGATGTTTGTTTTGTAGAAGTATATCATGTGCAATATTTGAGACATAATTATCCTTAAAAATATATCCATTTAATTTAACCTGATTTATATTTTATTGACATTTTATTTTTGTCACACTCCAATACCCAGGGGTAAACAAAGTGATGATAGTTCTGGTGATCAGTGTTTCAGGGAGGGACCAGTGTAAAGTTCTGCTTAAGACTGTGGTCTTCCAGGGGCTCAGTTGGTAGAGCATGCAGTTGTTGATCTCGGGGTTGTGAGTTTGAGCCCCACATTGAGTGTAGAGATTACTTGTAAATACAATCTTTAAAAAAAAAAAAAGACCACTCTGGTCTTTAAATACAACTCAAGCTTTCATTATGATTTGGCAAAATGAGTATGTATTAGAGGGCAGTGATGGTTTTACATTGAGAACTTCCTCTAAGTGACATATTTTCTAGAGGGAGGTTGCAGTGACACTCATGCTATTGTGCATATTTGATTTTAACTATCTCCCAAGATTCTCGATATTTCAATATCCACAGCTCCTAGGAAATTATACAGACATATGCTTCCATCCTGCATATTTCCAGCTCCTCACCTAACCACAAACTCCAGTTACCAGAACTTTTAATCATCTTAAAACCCTGTTCACCCTTTCATCACCATATCATCACCAACAATATTGTTTTTTTCTGTAAATCTACTTTTTCAGATTTTTAAAACATAAAAGTAGTCACATTACCAGTACATTTCACAGGGTTTAAAAACAAAACAAAACAAAACAAAACAAAACTATTTTCTTTAGCCACTAATCAGACTAAAATTGATGATAAGGTATCATGGTTTTTCAGGCAGGCTGATGATACTTTTCGCTTTATATGGGGTGATTAATTCAGTAGAGAATGTACTACCCTTAACAAGTAGGCTTATCATCAAAGACAGATTTATCCATCCTATTAGGGGATTAATGGTACTGTGAATATATCAGGAACTCAAAATGCAAACCTTTGTCTTGAATATTTTATCTACTCTTGATAAACCCTACTTAATTCTACCATATCCCATACACTTTATTTACCTTACAACAGGATTTAATCTCTAAATATATTACAACATTTTATCTTGTGAATTTATTTACCATTGAGAAGGATCAAAACAATATGTATGGTAATGACATTTCGAAAAACTGATACTTCTCAAAACCTAGTGTCGGCTCACATATAGCTATGGAGAAGAAAAACTATGAACCCCACTGAATACAATTAATACGATCAGAAGCTTTATAATTAAGAGTAAGAGAATGAATACATGTGTAATCATCCTTAATATTGGTGTCTGGCAAGCAAGCTTTTCAGGATTCATTAAAGAGTTTCACTGATACTCTGTAATAGGATGTGAATAATAGGATTAATATAGCTATGGGCAGTGTTAGGTCAGCTGGCAATATATCAATCCAAAAAGCAGAACATATTAAAAGGATTATAGATTAGCAATTAGATGGCTTCACAAACAGGGAGTAGTTCTTGAGCATCTCTAAAGGTTAACAGAGATAGAATGTCAGTTTTTTCAGTTTATAATCCAGTAGTTCCTGAAGATAAAAGAAGAGATGGGATTTAGGCTATGATCACAGTTGACATAATCAAACCAAACCATCCTTTAGTATCAGCACCTGGATTTCAAAGGGAACAGGTCTTAGTATAAGGTGAACGAAACACTTCAGATGCAATAATGAAATAGTTGGAAGGACAAAAGTTTAGGTGTTAAGATTCTGAGAGAAATGTCATAGTCAGTTATTCAGATCTTATATTCAGCATTAAACTTCCAAGCATTTGTGAGATCCCATGGTATATCTAAGTGAATTCTCAATTTCTGTGGATGAAAATCAATGCTGTGCATTATGACTTTCACATTTTATTGAAATTTCAGCTTGACACATACTTTAAATTTATCAATAATATATAGCTATCTGAGTTTCTGTCTGCTTTATTGTTTTCTGCTGAGATATTTCCAAGTGGTGGTATTACACTGTTTTGATTATACGCTATATAAAGAAAGTCTAGTGCAAGAACCTGCTGATATTTAGGATTTGATTTTTGATGATTTATAAGTTCTTGACTAAGGGTTTTGTACCAAGGAGCTACTGTAACTAAACTGTTTCCAGGAAACAGTTTTTTTTTAAATGCCTTCATAAAATAATATAAAAGTATTACTATTCAGGAGTATAGATTATATACCACTATTTATCTGTTTTAACAATCAGCCTGAAAGCCTGGGAAATATGCCTGCCATATCACATTAAACAAGAATGTCTGGCATAGGCTTTATGTGTTAATGCTATTATTCTGAACTTCAGTTCTTCTGCAGCCTTTGGCCTTCTTAATTAGGTAGTTTGGCACTATAAAAAGTTTAGTGTTTAACAGCAAAGTTTATATAGTGGTGTTTTTTTCATGCTAAGCTTCTCCAGAGCCTTCTGGGCTCGCTCATCAATTTCAATTGGAATTGAGCTCACATATTTACATGCACAGTTGGCTCATATGTTCAGGTGCATAGTGTCCATGTCTGATTTACTGTGTGTAATTGGTAAAGGAATGCAACCTATGGCTAAGACAGGGCAACATAAAAGCTTATGGTCTTAGGGTCCTACTTCAAATTCACTCACCAATTAATAAATATATGCTGAGTCACCCTTTGTCAAAATTGGCATATTTTGGGGCGCCTGGGTGGCTCAGCGGGTTAGGGCCTCTGCCTTCGGCTCAGGTCATGATCCCAGGGTCCTGGGATCGAGCCCCGCATCGGGCTCTCTGCTTGTCTGGGAGCCTGCTTACTCCTCTCTCTCTCTCTGCCTGCCTCTCTGCCTACTTGTAATCTCTATCTGTCAAGAAAATAAATCTTAAAAAAAAAAAAAAATTGGCATATTTTGTCATGTCCAGTGATGCTAATATAAACCTTATGTCAGACAGTTACCTGAGGATCATCTAAGAATTAGCAGCTCATTTTGAAAGAATCCATTTTCAGACTTCTGTAGAATTGTGATATGAACATTTTTACTAAAATGATGTTTGGCTTTCCAAAAAGAAAGAGTGCCATAGGATGTTTGAGTCAAAAGTTTCAGCACTCTTTCCTATATGGACACCTAGAAACTTCTCTGGTACTTTGTTTTTTATAAACATCAAAATGGGGCTCTCTGCTGCTATGTTGCCTGGAAATAATAAGTAAATAATGAAAGAATAAACAAATAGACATCAATATAATGTCTAACTATTTGTTGCAACACCACTCCAAAAGGATTGGGTCTTTTAAAAAATTGGAAACTATTGTTGAGATGGTATAGTTTAAAGATTTTATTTATTTCACAGACAGAGATTACAAGTAGGCAGAGAGGGGCAGACAGAGGGCGAAGCAGGCTCCCTGCTGAGCAGACAGCCAATTGCAGGGCTCAATCCCAGCACCCTGTGATCATGACCTGAGCAGAAGGCAGAGGCTTTAACCCACTGAGCCACCCAGGTGCCCCGAGATGGTAAAGTTTAAATAACAGTTATATTTGCAGTTGTGGAATTCATATTTTCAAATCTAGGAGACATCTAAAAACTGGGTTGCTTCAGGGCAGTTGGTGGGGGAAGGAAGTTGCCAATGTGACTGTCAGCAAGAAAAACAAGGCTGCATGTTGACGGTGTCAAAAATGGAAAGTCAGATGTTCAAATTGTAGGCATGAGTTTGTTATGAAGCTGCTTTTTAACTAGACAAAAAAATTTGGTGTATAATCATATTAGACAAGGTAGTCTGGTCTATATCCATAAAACAGACGAGTGCTATTTTTAAAAAATAAAACTTGTTTTTTTCAAAGAAAGAGTTTATTAAATATGAAAATAACTGTTCCTTTTTTTAATTCCTGGAATTTTTTAGGGTAAATTTCCAAAAACCTTTTACGTTCTTGATCTTCTCAGATGTACTTTGCCTATTTTTGTTTTGTTTTGTTTTCTATATAAAAAACTTATTTCATAGAGATTTTTCAGGTTTAATTAGAGTCTAGTTGCACTTAATGTGTTTTGGTGATTTTAAAAACAGTTCACTTTATTCTTTCTTTTCATGATTTCTGATTTTACAAATGATTTATAGCTTATTTCATTTTATCCTGTTTTTTAAATTTTTCTTAAGTTTATTATTGATATGTTATAATCAATGCACTTAAAATTACGACTTTGCTCAGTACCACTTAAAATATAGATTCTAAATTTCATTTATATTTCTATGTGATTTCATATTTTATTCTAGTTTTTATTTTTTAAATATTTTTATTTTAGATAGTGTTTTCAAAATAGTAGTTGGTTCTTTGTTCATATTCTGAAATTAATGTCTGGTTTTATTATAAAATAGGAGGGCTTAGACTACATGATTGCATTAATTTGATTTTTAAGACTTTCTTAAATAGGGTGATAAGTTAACAATAAGAGGTTAATTATTTTTGCCTATCACATTTAATAATCAGTTTTATTATCAACTTAGCAATGCTTTAAAGGTAGTTTTTAACCTAAATCAATGAGCATATTGTAAAAGGAATTTCAGGAAAGTGATTTAAAATTCACCAAAATTTCTACTTATCTAATATGACTGGAATGTCGTAAAGTGTTTCTTAGAAGAGAAACTTCCTAATTAAGTTGTAGAGGATGAATTGATTTAGTCAGGACCAGAAACAGGGAAAGTGTAGGCCTGGCAAAGGGAGCGCAAGCAAAGGCATTCAGAAAAGGGAGCACTTAGACAGGAAGGGTCTCTATGAGTCCAGGTTCCTGGACTGGTGACTGAGTGAATGGTGATGTGCTTTATCAAGGTGCAAATCAGGCAGATTTAGAGAAGAAAGATACTAAGTCCAGTATTACCTATAGAGTCATACAAGTATATCATTATTTTTATTTTTCAAAGCAATTTCAGTGTAACATCGCTTTTTTTTTTTTTTTTTTAAATCCTCACAACATAGTGCAAGGAATAAGGCAGTTAACATCTCCCTTTTACATACGGGAAGGTTAATTAAGTGAGTTGCTGAAGGTCACAGAGCAACTTGAGAATGGACTTAGGAATCAAATTTTTGTTTCTGATTTGCAAATTCAGGGCTTTTCCTGTTCTATAACTAGAGATTTGCACTGTAATTATTTAATATTCCTTTATGCATGTGGATTATGCACTATTTTGAAATAAAGTAGATGCTCATTCTTGTCACTTAATATATATTCATATACATATATGAGAAAAAAGTCACCTTCCTGACATAATGATATTAATTTATTACTTCTTCTTATAGATTTCTAATAATAAACTTCCTCATTTTCCATTCCAGAAGAAACTGTAAATGATAGCAAAAAAAAAAAAAGTAAAATTTTTAGACCATGGTAACTAGTTCTGGAGAAAAGTTATTTCTAAAGGCAAGAATTTAGCTTAACTGGTGAAATGAAAACCATTCCTTTCATTACAAATAGCTTAAATGTGTAGTCTCATAACTCCCTCCCCAGGCGTGAACTTCAAAGACCTCCCAAAGCAGTCCTGGAACAGGTTTCTTACTTTCCGTTTGAACTTCTTAATCGATCTTCTCCACCACTTGCTATTCATGCTTTGGAAGTAGAAGGAAATAAGAATCTTGAGTTTTAGCTGAATCGGACATAAACAAAAGCTAGGAGCTAGAATGAAATCTGCCATTCTGTCCAGCTCTTTTCTACCCAACACTCTAAACCTTTCTGAGCTCTAGGTTTTTATAATACATCAGATTGAGTTATTCTCTTGCATTTGCTAAGAAGTTTATACTTTCCAAAAGGACTTACTTGTGAGAATACAGTAGCAGTTTAATAAGGAACACAAGAACATGGGTAGTATGCCCACTCCATTCTGTCAAATGTATGTGTGTATGATTTCAAGAAAATACATACTTGTGATAGAGCCCAATATATAGCATGGTTTGTATTTATTTACTTCCATGAAGAACAGTACATAGGAGCTATGATTGTAAAGAGAGAAGAAAGTAGCATATTAGTTGCTACTTTGAGATATAAGACAAAGGGTATTTTTTAAAAAAATTGGCTACAGTAGTATTTCTGCTCCTATATATTCTAGGAACTTGTCAGATATAAGAAGTGGAGTCTGTTTTCTCTTCCCTTAACCTGAGTGGGGCTTTGTAATTGCCTTGTTGAATAGAATGGGGTAGAAGTGACATTACCTGGCTTTTAAGGTTATGTCTTTAAAGGGGAATTGAACCTCTACCTGGCTCATTCTCTCAGGAAACATATGTGAGGAACTCTATGATGGTGTGTAAGAAGTTGGGATTCCTGAAACAGCTGTGCTAGAGAGACCACAATTAGAGGTCACATAAAGATAAGGAGAGATGCCCGAAGACACCTGTACCTGTTAAAGCTTCCAGCTATATGAGTCTTCCCAGCATCAACTGTCAGACACATGAATGTGCAAGCCTTCAGGTGATTCCATCCTTAGTTTTCAGGCCGCCCCAGCTGACATTGAGTGGAACCTAGACAAGCGGCCCCCACTGAGCCCTGCTCAAATTACAGATTTGTGAGGAGATTCAATATCATTACTAGGTTAAGCCACTATATTTGGGGGTGGTTTGTTATATAGCATCTGGTAACAAAGAAAAGATGTTATGCATACTTTAAGTTGCATGATATCAATAAATTCAGTCCTTGATTATTTAGGAAATAATATCAATTTATGTTTTATTCATGAACTTTCATTCTTCTCATATCTCTTTTTCCCGACTTTTGGAAATTGCATTCCTATCATTGCTATATTGGGAATGTGAAAAATAAAAGTAACACTAGGTAATTTAGTTGTGTTAAAGTATTTTTATAAGGAATAGCATAGAGGATCGTAGGAGAGGGGAAGGGAGGGAAAACTGGGAAGAAATTAGAGAGGGAGGCAAACCATGAGATATTCTTGATTCCAGGAAATAAACTGAGGGTTGTGAAAAGGGAGATGGGTGGGGGAACGGGGTAACTGGGTGATGGGCATTAAGGAGAGCACATGATGTGATGAGCACCGGGTGTTATATGCAACTAAAGAATCATTGAACAGTGCATCCAAAACTAGTGATGTACTATATGTTGGCTAATTGAATTTAAATTAAAAAAAAATTACAGGATCAGAATAACCAAAAATGGAATTTTGTATAGCCCCAAATTCCATTTTATGATCATAAGGATGGGTGGTGGAGAACTGTTTTCCATTCAGGCAAATTTCAGTATAATTAGTCAGATCCATTCTAACCAAAAATCAATATGCTTGAAATAATTTACTTATGTTCACCTGAGATAAGCACATCTAAAATTCAACCTTTTTTTTTTATTTTTTAAAAGTTTTTTTTTTTTTTAAAGATTTTATTTATTTACTTGGCAGAGAGAGATCACAAGTTGGCAGAGCGGCAGGCAGAGAGAGAGAGAGAGAGGGAAGCAGGCTCCCTGCTGAGCAGAGAGCCCGATGCGGGACTCGATTCCAGGACCCTGAGATCATGACCTGAGCCGAAGGCAGCAGCTTAACCCACTGAGCCACCCAGGCGCCCTAAAATTCAACCCCTTTTGAATATTTCTGTATTTGTTGGGATATTTTATACATGTAGCTCTCTTTCTCTTTTAAGATTTGAGGGAGAGAAAGAGAGAGCATGACTAGGGGTAGAGGAAGAGGAAGAAGCAGGCTCTCCGATGAACAGAAAGCCCAATGTGGGGCTTGATTGCAGGATCCTGGGATCATGACCTGAGCCAAAGGCAGAGACCAACTGAACCACCAACTGAGCCACCAGGTGCCCAATGTATCTCATTTAATATTCCTCAAAATTTGAAAAAAAAAAAAAACCCACAAAGCAATAGTTGGGGAGAGAGGATGGGGAGAAAATTTTGCAATAGTAGGATGAAAAAAGTTATAGGCATGATTTTATTGTGATTTCCTATGCAAGTCCATGCTATTCAGGCAACAAAACATTTGCTGCATTACACATTGAAATCGACACATAGTCTTCAATGTTTCTGCCACAAACTGTAGGGTTTGGGTATTTTTTATACTTTTTGTTTTTAAGATTTTATTTATTTATTTGACAGACAAAGATCACAAGTAGGCAGAGAGGCAGGCAGAGAGAGAGGGGGAAGCAGGCTCCCTGCTGAGCAGAGAGCCTGATGCGGGGCTCGATCCCAGGACCCTGAGATCATGACCTAAACCGAAGGCAGTGGCTTAACCCACTGAGCCACCCAGGCGCTCCAAGGGTTTGGGTATTTTTTAAAAAGTCAGTGTCTCTGGGAAACAGTATGGAAGTTCCTCAAAAAGTTAAAAATAGAACTACCCCATGATCCAGCAATTGCACTACTAGGTATTTACCCAAAGAATACAAAAATGCTAATTCAAAGGGATACATGCATCTTGATGTTTATAGCAGCAGCAGTATTTAAAAGAGCCAGATTATGGAAAGAGCCCAAATGTCCATGGATAAAGAAGATGAATGGATAAAGAAGGTGAGGTATGTGTGTGTATACACACACACTGGAATGTTACCTAGCCATAAAAAGGAATGAAATCTTGCCATTTACAATGACATGGATGGAGTTAAAGAGTACTGTACTAAGCAAAGTAAGTCAGAGAAAGTCAAATACCACTATGATTTTGTTTTAAGAAACAAAAGAAGTGAGCAAAGGAAAAAAAAAAAGAGAGAGAGAGGGAAACCAAAAAATAGACTCTTAACTATAAAGAAGAGACTGGTGGTTGCCAGAGGGGAAATGGGGAGGGCGGTGGATGAAATAGGGGCTGGGGATTAAGGAGTGCAGATGCCGTGATGAGCACCAGGTGTTGTATGGAAGTGTTGAATCACTATATTGTACCATAGAAACTAATATTACATATATGGTAACTCACTGGAATTTAAATAAAAGCTTAAGAAATAAAATGGAAAAAAATCAGCTTTAAAAATTATAAACAAAAATGCCAGTGCCTCCCTATTCAGATGACAATTTGGCATTCCCTTTTACTAGACTGAATCTAAATTGACTAAACAATTCTCTATGTTTCATAAAAGTCTTAAAACAGAAGTCCATGCAAAGATGGAAAGATGAGATTGTTATTTAACAATATGTACAAAGAGGGAACCATTCAGCGTGGATGCCACTAATAATAACTTAACCACAGAAATGCCTTCAGGTTCTCATTCCAGTGAGACAAAGACCTTGCCCTTCATAGACACTTTGCAGTTCTTGCCTTCCAATGTATGGAAGTTTTCTCATGGATGGAGTCTGTTGCCTTTGGAACCCTCAGCTTTTTCCATGCTTTTGCTAGTTAACAGGAATGGGCTTCAAAACACAGCTTCACGCCTTTAAAAAACAAAGCCTTCATTTTATCCCTGCTAGTGCAATTATTGTATAATTATACTTATCAGGTGCCTCCACCGGCTTCTAATCACACATTTTCCTGTCAGAGTTGCCTCTGTGGTTGCTCACAGCTATTCTGGCACACGCACGTACATACACGTGCAACTATTTCCTGACCCCCTTGGAGGAAGCACAGGTAACACTTATAGAAATGCAAACCTACACTGCAGCAAGAGTAGAGGAAACGTCTCTTGAGAGAGACGGTAACGTTTAATGTTCTTACGTGAGACTGTAGCCTGAAAAGAAAAAGACCATGCTATTATATAATTAGGGACTAAGCCACTAACTTTTGGATGTCATACAGCATGGCAGTAGTTAACTATGCGCGCGTGCGTGCGCACACCCCCCCGATATGTTTGTAAATAACTAGAGTATTTCTGTATGGATATACAGAAAATACATAACAGTGGTTGTCTTCAGGAAAGGGAAACTGGTGTCTGGGGGAGAGGGTGGGAAGGAGATTAACTATCATTTGTTTCAATGTGTACATTGCATCTTTCGAATTTTGTGTCATGCAAGTATATTTTCTATTCAGAAGTAAAATAATTAAAAACTCAGTACTGTGTTAAGATATCAAGCAATATGATGTATTGGCGAGTTACTTGTTTATACTTTTAAGAAAAAGGAACCAGCAGAGGGAATACTGAAGGATGCATTTGCACTGGAAATAGTAGGATTAGTTTCTGAAGTGTTTTAATCCTGAAAACTCACAAAGTCTTATCAGAAAATAAGCCACAGGTTTATTAATGAAGACCCAAGCAGTTTCTGAAGAATACTCAGTGATATTTTAAGGATAGACTGATAACGTGAATGAAGTATGTTAAAACATCTTATACAGTCCTTTAACAGGCTGTCAAAAATAAAGTCCACAAGTAGTATAAAAAAGTAAAAACCAAACTTTGACTTTAATTTTTCTACATTACTTATTTAAATAATATACTTTTTTAGCATAGAGTGAACAATTGCATATAAAAGCACAAAGCATATGTGTATGTATATGTGTGTGCCTGCCAGACTGTTTTATTTATCAGATTATTAATTAGGAAGGATGTTGGTATCAAAGATTTTTCATTGTGAAATGTTGCCTAATGGGGGTTGGAAAAAAATTAGAAAATACCACTTGTGGTAAAATTTCAAATTACTGGTAGTTAGTGGAATAGGGGTAGAGAATAATTCTAAGCATAGAAAAGAGAAGTATATCTGTATAATTTAGCTAATAAATTCTATTAAAAATGAATAGTTCTATTCAAAATTTTAAAAATTCTTCTTTGAAATCTTTATTATAGAGGAGGGTATGTATATCCCTGTCACACTCACACACACACCATTGGTTTTGCTATGAAAGTAGCAAATTGTTCCTTGGGACCAAAACACTGCCAGAAAGGCATGCTTTATTTTAAATGTTATGCTTTTACTAGTTATAGATCTATAAACTGTGTTAGTTGTTAAACATAACTTTAATAAATGACAAGAATTACATGGTTGTAGTAGTTGTGCTAAAGTCATCACAAAGTTGAAATTATAATTACAAAAAAGAACATCATAAAGTAAAAACAAAGGAAATTATAAACTACTGTTCTGAATACCCACTAAGTGCCAAGTATTTTATATTCATTGTCTTTATTTCTCAGAACTACTGTCCTTCAGTTGCTTTGGTTGTTGCCTTTCCTGATCTCAGTAATTACTAATAAATTTGCCCCATGATTATCCCATGAATTTATCCCCTTCTCCCTTTTCTACTGCCTCCCCACCCTGATAGGCCAGCAAGTCTACCACAGCCTCGAACTCCCTTGTTCCTCTGTATCATGCCTTACTTTTGTTTCTCCACATTACTGCAAATTGATCTCACATCACAGCTAGCTAAAACTCTTTAATGACAAACTATACCCTTTGAATAAAACACAGACTACTTACTATGGGAATTACAGTTCATCATCTGGCCCCACCCCTCCTCTCAAACCTCATCTCTATCCACTGACTCTGGTGGTGGAGCTATGGATACCCATGTAGTCTGTATTCTCCCATTGCCCTCTAACGCCTACTCCAAACTCAGAGCCTCTGTAAGTGCTCTTTGCTTGGCTTGCAAAGATACTTAATACTACTCTGCATTTTTAGCTCCTGAACTGAACTTAAATAGCCCCATGATGGAGCGTTCCTCCTTAAGTATATTACTTAAAGTAAATTGTACCCTAACCCTTCATTATTACCTCTCTTGGTCACCAGTGGCTAATCTCCACAGCACTTCTTACAATCTGCACTTATTTTTTCCCATTTGTGTATTTATTTACATCTTTCTGTACTCAAATAAATTGTCGTTTAAGTTTATGCACAAAATAAGGACATTTCCAAAGAAAAACTTAAAATTTATCCTGAGGAAATACTAAGAAAATACTAAAAAAGAGATAATAAACCCAGATTAAAAACAAAATTAAGATACTGTATTGCTATAGTAATGATCAATTACATTTAAAAATAATTTAAAAGGGAACAAATTTCAGCTGTGAGATTAATAAGGTCTGAATATCTAATGTAAAGCATGGTGACTGTAGTTCATAACATTGTATTCTGTAATAGAAATTTGCTGAGAGAGTAGACCATAAATATTCTCACCAAAAATTAAGTAATTAATTAAAAAATAAAAAATAAAAAGATAAGTATGTGAGGGGATGTATGCATTAATTAACTTGGTGGGGGACTTTCTTTCACAATGTATCTATGTGTCATCTAACCACGAGGTTTACCTTAAATATCTTAGAATTTATCAGTTATACCTCAAAACTGAAATTTTTAAAAAGAAGGGATGTGGCCTCTCTCTCTTTCCAGTTTCTTTGAATATCTAGGTGAATGGACAATTTTCCAGCAAAAAACAAACAAACAAACAAAAAACCCAAAACAGCTCAACAAGTAATATAATCAAAATAGAATTTTCAGTGGAGCAGTACATCAAAAACTAATGATGTTGGCTGATTGAACATAATAATAAAAAATAAAAAATAGAATTTTCATAGTTTTATAAGTTAATATTTAAAATATGCCCTTCCAGAAACCTTCAAATCAGAAATTCTCATTTTGAAACATCAAGGTACACATGATACCTATCTTATATAAACGCTTCCAGAGAATAAAAAGGAAAAATCTCCCAAATTCCTTTCATTGGATTATTATTACCTTGGTAGGAAAATATTTAAGAACTTGAAAGGCTCTAAAATTATAGCTTAGCATAAAGGAACATTAGACATAACATTCCTAAATAAACTGACAAACTGAAACAGTGTACAAAAATATAACATCTTGGAGCACCTGGGTGGTTCTGTCGGTTAAGCATGTGTCTTCTGCTCAGGTCATGATCTCAGGGTCCTGGAATAAAGCCCTGAGTTGTGCTTTCTGCTAAGTGGGGACTCTGCTTCTCCCTTTCCTTCTACCCCTCCCCACTGCTCGTGCTCTCTCTTTCTCTATCTCAAATAAATAAACAAAATCTTTAAAAATATATATAATGGCCAAATTGAGCATTTTCTACAAATGAAGTGGTGAGCCAGTATCAGAAAAGTCTGCTGCAAACCACCATGTGAATGGATTAAAGGATACAACCCAATAATTATTTCAGTAGATGAACAAAAGACATTTAATAATTCAATACTCATGGGGCGCTTGGGTGGCTCAGTGGGTTAAAGCTTCTGCCTTCAGCTCAGGTCATGATCCCAGGGTCCTGGGATCGAGCCCTGCATCGGGCTCTCTGCTCAGCAGGGAGCCTGCTTCCCCCACTCTCTGCCTGCCTCTCTGCCTACTTGTGATCTCGTCTGTCAAATAAATAAATAAAATCTTTAAAAAAATAATTCAATACCCATTCATAAAAAAGATATTAAACCAACTCAGAATGCAAGAACATGCTTTTATTTGATAAAGTGTATTTATCTATAGTAAGTTAATCATGATTTCTAAAGCATTTCGACAATGTCAGAAACAAGACAAGGATGCCTCTTTTCACTCCTCCCATTAAATATTGTACCAAAGATACTAATCAAGACAACTAGAAAAAAAGAGAGAGACTGGAGGGAGAAAAGGAATAGGGATAAAACTGTTGATTCTTATGGACATTATAATGTCTGCATAGAAAAATCAAAAGAATCTAGACATGCAATTAGAATAAGATAATCACAAAATTGTTATGTATAAAGGGTATAACATATAAAACATAATTATTTCATCCCTAGTATTTCCAACAAGGAAACAAAAATTCTATTCACAGTAGCCATTAAGCATAGCTAATATGGTTTCTGGAAATAATTTTCTAAGACATGTGCAAAATATCACTGAAAAAAATGTTAGAACTTATTGAAGGATAATATAAGACAACCTGAAAAATATTCAAGGAAGGGAAGACTCAATTTTACTAAAAGGTCAGTTCTTCCCAAATTATATCCAATTTTTGCTATGATTCCCATCAAAAGCCCAATATGGTTTTCATATTAGCTGAACTTAAAGGTCATATAGAATAGTAGTGTCTAAGAAGATTCAAGAAGATAAAGATAATAAGGAGTAAGACAGGGATAGCAGTGTTGTGGAGATGTACCCATTTAGTTATCAAGACACATACTATAATGGGTAATACAGTATATAACTGATGAATAAAGAAATAGGTCAATGGAAAATAATAGAAATTCTTAAAGACTGGAGTATACGTGCATCTTAGAATATAAGAGATACTAAAGGTGAGAGGAAAAATAATTACTTATTCAATAAATAACGCTAAAATAATTGGCTTTTCACCATTATCTATTATAAAGTGCACTCTTTTTTTGCATTTAAACATCTTTGAAACCACAATATGTCCTAAGGCCAGTGGCATCTGGTAATTGCCATCAAACTGGTGACATTTGTCACCTCGATGCAATTGTGTGTTTTTTATTTCTGCTCATGTTGATACTACACAGCAAGCAATGCAACTCAAGTCAGGAAGAACTGGCTCTTCTTTTGGAATAGTTGAAATCATAATAAGGTCTAGAGTGACTGATTTGAAGAGAACTATTGTTAAAGCATCAGACATTACCAGCAATTTCTTGCTTTCTTTGAAGAGAAGCTGCTTAATTTCTAGCAGTGTGTGATTCAGTCAATGAAAAGAACAAAACTGTGGTGTAGTCAAAAAGTAAAATGAATTGAAATTTGTAGAATAGGCTTGAATTAATTGAAAGAAAATCCCAGTTCTGATGTGTCACATACTTTTAAGAAAACATGTATCATAATGCTAAGGGTTGGTAAGAATGGGGGTGGGTGGGTGGAAATTCTCTTAGACATTTGCTAGTACTAAAAATTAGTTCAAACTCTTTAGAGGACACTTGAGGAATATTTGGTAAAACTGAGAATGCACACATGCTCTACCTAGTAAACATTTTCCTAGTTATATGCAAAGGTTTGCAACTCAAAGTGAGGTTCCTGGAACCGCAACAGCAGTAGCTCTGTGAAAGTTTGTTAGAAATGAATTTTCTTAGGGTCACCTGGGTTGCTCAGTTGGTTAAGTGTTTGCGTTTGCTCAGGTTGTGATCTGGGAGTTCTGGGATTGAGCACCTCATCAGGCTCCCTGCTCAGCGGAGAGTCTGCTTTTCCCTCTGATACTCCTCCCTGCTTATGTTCTCTCTCTCTCAAATAAATAAATAAAAATCTTAAAAAAAAAAGAAAGAAAAGAAATGAAGTTTCTTAGACTTCACCCCAAACTGTCGATTGGAACCTAGAGTTTAGGAAGATCCCTGTATGATTTCTGTAAATATTGAAATTTAAGAAGCACTGCCTAGAGAATTTCTCACATGCCATTCAAGGAAAGATATGTAAAAAAAAAAAAACCAAAAAAACAAAAACCACCTTATTTATTCCTAAAAAATAAACCCAACAACAACACAAATGTCAATTTGTAAGGAAAGAGATGCATAAAATGAGATGCATTCATATGATGAAATGTTTAGCATTTGAAATATATGAATTAGGTCAACACTGATCATTTAATAAAATATATTACATAAAACACCAAGTTACAGGATAGTAAGTGCTGTATGACAACATTCACATAATTAAAATGAAACAAAACCCTATATAAGCAGAAATATATAATAGAACACGTATAGTAAAATATGTGCCAGTGAATATATATCTGGAGGGAGCAAAAATGGGATGGAAACTTGAAGGAGAATGTAAATTTCAGTATCAGCAAAGTTTTTCTTTCTTTTCTTTTCTTTTTCTTTCTTTCTTTCTTTTTTTTTTTTTTTCTTTAGGACAGAAAGAGCACATGCCCGTGTGGGTGGGGAGGGGCAAAGGAAAGGGAGAGAGAGAGAGAATCCTAAGTAGGCTTCATGCTGAACTCAGGACTGGACTGAGGGACTAGATCCTGGGGCTTGATCCCAGGACCCTGAGATCCTGACCTGAGCTAAAATCAAGAGTCAGATGCTTAGCTGACTAAGCCACCAAGATGGCCCTTTATTTCTTAAAAAATAAGGAAATATTAATATATTGACATTAATTCTTTTTGTTTATGTGGAACAGTATTAATGTATCTGTTATAGTATCTTTTTCACTTTTCTCAATATAGTTTTGATTAAAAAAATAAAAAATATTGAAAAATCAGACAAAGACAATTCACAGAAAAAAGAAAATTTAAAACTGCTAAGCATGTAAGAAGCTGCTTGCTCTTATGGGTAAATAAATGTAATTAATGAAACAGTTTTGTGGTTTTTTTCATTAACTAGTTTGGCAGAGAAAGAACATTTTTGATAAATGGCTTTTAGTAAATTAAAAAAGGAAGACCCTCTTATACTGCTTGTGGCAATGTAAATTTTTGAACTTTTAAATTTGGTTTATATCTGTCAAGATTTTTTTTCCTTTAAGATTTCTTAATGTGCAAACCTCACTGAGTCAGCAATACTAATTCTAGGGATTCAAAGTTTAGAAGCTGACACTGTGTACAAAGATTTGTGTGTAATGATGTCGATTACAACATTGCTAATAATAAGAGAAACGAAAAGGATATGAAACTAGAAAAAAATGATTAGTTAAAATGTGGTAGATATATCAGTTCCATGTAGGAGTGTCAAAGATTGTGGGCGACTTTAATTTTTACAAACTTCTGTTTTGTTCAATAAGAATAGATTTATTGGTTTTGAATTTAGAAAAATTACCATTTGTGAAAATATTTATAGTTCTTTTCTTCTTATATAATATAAATAATATTTTTCATAATTTACTTCTTTTAAGTCAGTGCCTCTGTTTCCCCTCATGTGAGTGAGTACAGAATATTGCATTATTGCATAAAAATACCATGAAAAAGGGAGGATATTTTATTTGATATTTATTATATTTGGAGAATATAGTTAAAATAGAAGTTCTACTAGGTCTTTGTAGTTCTCCCCTCACAATAAAATACATAAAGTCATTGTGGATACTACTAGTTCCTCATTGCTGACAGTGAGGGAAATGAGAACATGGTGAAGGTGCAGTTTCCCATAGGGTGTGGATTTTAGTACTGTTTTATGAAAAGGTAGAGTCATTGTATTAAAGAGTTCAATAGATTATACATTTTCAATCATCATTAATATTTAAATTTTATAATTTATTTAACTTTTGAATCTCATTAATAGTTAAGCATTATGATTTATTTAAATTGATATTTCCTTAGATTTTAAAATTTAACATTAATCAAATTAAATATAAATCATTAAATCCAATGTTATTGGAGAAAAATCATGAAGTATCAGGAAGATAAGGAATGAGTATATTCCAGGAGAAATATATATATATATATATAAAAGTATTTATAAAATAGGCACTGACTATAGTCATTGTTTTATGGGGGTATACTTGAAATTATCAGTTTCTAAAATATAGTGACTGGATTTGCTTGCTTAATTTTACCTGCAACTGCCTTAATATTTTACAGCTAAGTACTTAATAAATTGTTTTATTGATGACTGCCAAATTTAGGTTAATATACCTGTCTACACACAAATGGATATAAAACTGCCATTAAAATTATGATATGATACTCATATTAATGTACCTATGTTATATGTGATCACTTTATTATTTTGTGTTCCTCAAATACTGCATAATTGCAGCTTGTTTGTAGCCAGAATTCTTTTCTTTTACAGAGTGGAGAATGAAATGCAATACTGTGGTTTCTTTCCCATCTTATTGTAGTTCCCTGGCAAGGAAATAGGGAGTGTTATCAACTTCAGTTTCAGATTCTTAGTTATGATGATTTCTCTTTGTGTAATAAAACATCATCTTTGTGAGTTTACTTCTTTGACTGACTGGGCCTCCAAAAACATGATTTCATAGAGCATTTTCTTAGACAGTACTCCAGAAATGTCATTACAGCACTAGAGAATTGGCATTGTCTGTGCCAAGATGTCATCCTAATAATACTGTGTCGGAGGAACTAAAGCTGGGAGAAATAGCTAGCAGGGTGATGAAGGACAGATTTGCCTCATCTGTAAATAACAGTGATTTGTGGAATGATGATCCTACCAACAGGGCTTCTCTCCTCCTCCTCATTAGGATATTGTGCAGTGCCTGGTGGAGCTGTCAAGACCCTGATGGGAACTGGGAGTGGTGATGGAAAGCTCCTGTTTTATTTCTTGTTTTAGTCATTTGTGAATGTAGCTCTCTCCACTGCAGAAGGTTGTAATGGACCTCTTCTTATCTCTCCTTGCTGCTGGGAGAGATTCTTTTCTGGGCCAGAGTCCTGCTTATTTGCAGTTCAACCTTAAGCTCTTTAAGGGGACATGGTTAGGTAATGGTGGAAGAGTTAGGGCCCATATTCAATAACTTACACTATGGTTGCTATAGCTAAGCTCTGGGGAGAGAGTTTCCTCAGCCATTAAACCAGAAAGGAATGAATGATGAGTTCAGTTGTTTCCCCTAAGCAAAATTGTCAAAAGGATAGTGTCCATGCTCCTTTTCAATCACAATGCATAAAACTGGCCAATAGCACCATGCTCATGATAACATAATATTTGCTGAAGAGATGAAACTGCACATGAGAATATGTTTTAAAAGAGAGATCCACTATAGACCAAGGGCCAAGGACCTGCATTAATAAAAGTAGCTCCCACCAGGGGCCAAAATGTGTAACTTCAGGGGACTTAGGGATGGATAGCAAAATGGGTCTGGTACATAGTCATTTCTATAGTTCTGAGTAGAAAGAATGTCAGTTATTTACGAGCTATTTGCCAAGGTAAATGTGACCCAAAGAAAGGTAATTTTCTATATTTTCCTCTCTACCTCTGACAATTTGGATATTTTCATCTCCTCAGAAAAATGTCATTCCATGTCTTTTTATTGAACCAGTGATGATCCTGTCAAATTCTCTCTCCATTTTTGGTTAATTTTTTAGATGAGGAGACTAGAGAGGTTAAATAATTTATCTCTCTCTCTTTTTTTAAAGACTTATTTATTTATTTGAGAGAGAGAAAGAGAGCATGGGAGGGGCAGAAGCAGAGGGAGAGCGAGAATTTCCAGCAGACTCATGCTGAGCATGGAACTTGATGCTGGGCTCAATCTCATGACTTTGAGATCATGACCTGAGCTGAAATCAAGAGTCGGACAGTTAACCAACTGAGCTACCCAGGTAGCCCTAAATGATTTATCTCTAAAGTCACAGATCTAGGACTTGAATTCAGTTCCATTTGGTGTTGAATCCATGTATTTTTGTTAACACTGATATGCAGTCCCTCATCCTTTTTAACTTCCAAGTGCCAGAAAACCCAGTTGAATTAACTTAAACAACAGAGGTTGCTTTCTAGAGTAAGAATTGAAAACTCCAGAGACAGTGTGTTAGACATTACTACTAGTCCAATATCCAGTTTCCCTGCTTCTAGCTATGTCTGAAAGCAAGAGTGACCACAACAGACCATGTTCTATCTGAAATGATCACGGTAACAGAGTCCAGAGTGTTCTATAATTAGATTTGTCCCAATGGACCTTTTCAAAATTGTCTTCCTCTAGCCAAGTATATGCCTTTTCTGCATCAGTGAGGCCTGCTAGTTGCTGGTCAAGAAGCAGATACCATGTGTTTGTTTCCCTCAACTTATTCTGTCCAAACTTGATTCTACTAGTTTTTTAACATCTGCTTTAAGTCCAAGGTCTTCAACAAGGCCTTATGTGCTTACCCTTCGTTTGCTTTGATGAGTTCTTATAGATTTGGGGGGTTACTATATTATATATGTATCAAGTCAAATGAGAGCTTGACTACATTAAAGACTAGTACGGAATGAGTATGGCGATTGTCCTGTCTCACCTAACTCTTCTAAGAATATGTCAGAGACTGTGATAATGGTAGCTGACATTTAATGAGCATTCTTTCCTAGCCACTGTTCAAATTCTTTGCATGTATGAGCACATTTCAAGCACCTTAGGAGATATACTTGTATTATACGTGTTTCACAAATGAAATTGAGGCAATGAAAGGGTAAGCTACTTGCAAAGGTCATGGAGTTAGTAAGTGCCAGACCCAAGATTTGAATCTATACTTAACCTCTATAATGTAGTTACTTAGGACACAGTTCTTTAAAAAGATTGTATTCTAATTGTTGCTTATCCAAAGCTAAAAATCAGGATAGAAAAAGAACTTAAAAATAACTTAAAATCATTTCAGAATGAAGTGGGAAAAGACATGATAGAGAGAAATTTTGGGTAGATATGTTTATTGTCTTTAAGTATTATACAGGCTGTCAAGCAAGAGAGGGATTAGCTTATCTTGAATAGACCCAAAGATTAGAATTAGAAACATTAGGCACATATTTTCACCTAAATATAAAAAAAGCTATTTCTACCTGTCAGAGCTGTCTGAAAATAATTTCAAAAAAGCTTTTTTGAGAGAGCAAATTTCCCATATTTGGAAGTTTCCCCACATTAGGTTGGTTGACATCTCTGGCAAGAGTGTTCTCGGTGGGATTCAAGTATCAAAAGCTCGTTAAAACACACATGTTTTAATGGCCTAAACACTCCATGAATTCTCAGAGAATTATTCCTTCTGGCTGCTGGGACTGGGAGGTAATGTAATGCCATGGGTATATTGGGGCTAGTAAGCAATGAAGTAAACCTGGAAAATAGAAAATAAGAGACATGGTGGTAGGTGGGTGATGCATGTTGGAGCACATTTCATGCACATGAAAACTTTAGGAGATCTATTTGCATTATCAGTAATAAAAGATAAACCCTGTCATCTAGATCTGGGCCCAATGAGGTCGTGCTGGGCAGACTCAGCTGAGGCAGAGATAGCTGACCCACCAGACTGCCTTTCCCTGACCTTTCACATGTTCACACGTTTAATGGTGGTTTAGGGTTGGCTTAGCTCGGTTGTTATCTTTCCCTCTGAGACAGCTTTTTCCTCTTTAGTTAGGAAGGCAGAGCTCTGACTCTGTTGTGGAGAAAAAGCTATTAAAAGGAAATTGTGGTATATAAAATGGAGACCCTTTTTTGATCATATTTCAAAGGATTTGAGGGGAAAGACAAGAAAATCAATAAATGCATGGATTCCTTTACACTTTAAAAAGACAATTCTTTCCTCTCTAAAGTCTGTTTCTGGGTGTTCCTGCTGTGAAATCAGCCCATAACACTCAGATTTAATGGAAATTTACTTGGTAAAAAGATAAAATAGTAAACAGAGCAGTGAAGAGTTCAGCTGGTTCTCTCCCTTTCTACCTTTTGACAACAACTGATAATATCTGCACTGGAAACCATGTAATTTTCAATCTGATTATTTGTTTGTCTGTTAATTACTTATTTTGTTAGAGGAAGGTTGGTATTTACTTAACAATTCTGAAGTATAGAATCAAGACTTTTCTGTTATCGTAATGGACAATAATATTTTACAGATTTTTATCTATGACAAAAAATTATCTATGATACAGGAACTTTTTTCTCATTGCCACTTTGGCTAGGGCAGCCATAAAGCAAATATTGTTCTATGCCATACTTTAGCAAAGGGAAAATCACTATAATAAAAAAATCCCTGGAAATTTGTGAAGGCAGATCTCCATTTTATATGCTTGGTGGGTTATTCTAAAAAAGCTAAGCCATCTTGAAAATAAAGAATATTCTTTGCTTGAGAGGATTTTCTGCAAATCAAATCCCTTCTAAATCCCACTCTCTTCAGTAAGTATAAAAAGGAAGACTGTCTTCTGTAATTACTCTTTGAAATAGAAAATTGTGTCCTGGTTCATCTACAGCTTTTGTTTTTGCAGGGAATACTAGAACCTATTATTTTCTCTCTTTCTCCCCCACCACCTTTGTCACATGTACTCAGGAGACACAATATATATACCCTTTACTCTTTGCTTCAGTATTAGCATTTTGCAAAACTGTAATATAATAACCACGACATTGTCATTGGCCAAGTGGAGATAACATAGCACCTCCCTTATACCACAACCGTTCTTCATGTTGCCATTTTTCTAGCCACAGCCTCTTTTCTCCTACCTCCACCTGTTCCTTAACCCCTGCCAACCATTCATCACTTCTCCATTTTCATAATATTGTCAATTTCAAGAATGTGCGTCTTAATCTGCTCCTGCTATCATATAAAATACAATAGATTGGACAGTTCACACAACAAATTTATTTTCTCATGGTTCTGAAGGCTGAGAAGTCCAAGATAAAGTACTGGCCAGTGCAGTTCCTTGTGAGAGCTCTGATGTCTCCCTGGTGTCTCTCCCTAAGGGCCACTGTTCCCATAGTGAAGTCCCCACTCTCATTACCTCATCTAAGCTTAACTGCCTTCTAAAGGACCCAGCTGCAAACAGCATCTGGGAGTTAGGGCTTTAATGTATGAATTTTGGAAAGGAACAAATACTCAGTCTATGATACATAATATGGAAGCTTTAAGCTTTTTGCAGTCATGATTTTCTGATTTATTCAAGTTGTTGTATGCATCAGTAGTTTGTTCTTTTTTATTGCTAAGTAGTGTTCTCTGGTATGGATATACCATGGTTTGTTTAATCCTTCACCTGCTGAGGGACATCTGGGCTGATTCCAGATATTAACAACTACAAACAATCTGCTGTAACCATATTTTGTACTGTGTGTGTGTGTGTGTGTGTGTGTGTGTGTGTGTGTGTGTGAATTACTCTTCTTTCCTTTGGGATAAATATCCAGGAATGCAATTGTTGGGTCATATGGTAGTTGCATGCTTAGTTTTTTTGAGAAAAATCTGTCAAACTGTTTTCCAGAGGGGGTTCTTTCTACCTTTTCACATTCACACCAGTGACATTTTTTTTTTTTTTTAATGACAGGATTCCAAATGAATCATAGAGTGTAATTCCCCATTCCAAACTGAAGGTTTTTGTTTTTTTTTTTTCATTTTTGTTTGTTTCATTGGTTGGTTGAACTTCTCTCATACTCCACATACCATCATATGCCTTTGTAGTTAGACAAAAACACAGGATTCAAAATTAGTGACAGTTCTCTGTTGTCTTCCAGTTGGTTACTTAAATTCTTACTTGTCTTATTAACAGAGACATCAACAATTTTCCTCTTCAAACTTGCACATTTTATATTGTTAAAGAATTAAAATAATTTATTTTTTTATTTTTTTAAAGATTTTATTTATTTGACAGAGAGAGATCACAAGCAGGCAGAGAGGAAGGCAGAGGGAGAGAGGTAGAAGCAGGCCAGGCTCCCCGCTGGGCAGAGAGCCCGATGTGGGGCTTGATCCCAGAACCCTGGGATCATGACCTGAACTGAAGGCAGAGGCTTTAACCCACTGAGCCACACAGGCACCCCAAGAATTGAAATAATTTAGACAGTTCAAATGGGGTCATATGGACCAATTGGCACGTGACTAGTTTATTACTATTACTTCAGCTGCCAAACAAAATTACATTTTGAGACTGGCCTGAAAGATGAAATCTCTATCTTGCTGTAATGATTCTTTGCAAGTTCAGATCCTTGCAGAGTCTCCAGCGGTCTTTAAGAAAGGATGGGCTCCCTTCTTCAATGCCGACCTCGCCAGTGCAACTTCCTGCTTGGGATCCTGATCTTAAAGGCCCAGACATTAGCTCTTTTAGTGAATATACAAGAACACTCATCTTGGGAACAAACTAAATTAGGTCTGTCTTGGGCCCATGGTACCGTACATTCTCAGAAACACTTTTCCCCCTATTCATTCAACTCAATCCTCCTCTGAGTTTACTCAAAAAATTGGTAATTTATCTTTTAAATTCTGAGAACACAAAGGTCTTCTGAACTCCTTTCCTAGATAATAGGGCTACCTCAGTCTCAATTCAGTCTTCAAGGAAAGCTACTCTCACAAATACCAAAATGATTTATTCCTTAACAGTAGAGTGAAGTTCATTGCCCTTTTCTAATCAAATTAAAAAATATATTCTTTGACAGATATGTCAAATGAAAGCTGTTTTAATATCTGAGAAGAGGATACTATAGTTATGGTTCCCATAATAATTTGACCTTAAAATCAGTTTTTACAATATCTCTTGGGGCTAGTATATTACTGATATTTGTATAATGTTTTTTTTTCTAAAGCTTAAAGGGGGGGGAATTGATTTTGAAAACAGAAGATTATGGAATTAAGAAGGTAAAGTGACCCTCTCAAATTCACACCAAAAGTTCTGATCCAGTTCCATTTACAATTTAATCTTTAAACTATCTCATGCACTGGAACTTGCAAAACACTAACTATATTCCAGGAATTGTTAATCCAACTGAAAACTTTAAGGAGACGCATAAATGTACTAAATGTACATAAATGTCTCCTAAATTTCATGTTCAAAGACTTTTTATTTGCAGAATAGGGAAAAAAAGATAATATGTACTTATATATTATAAATATACTATATATAATCTCTGGTCCCTGAGGTTCGTCTTTATTTGCAAGGTCACTTGCTTGCTTTGTGAGTTATCTATGCTTTGTCTTCTCAATCACTGAAATGAATGTCTTTGTAGAAACCTAATAATCTTGAGACTGAGAGAAGTAACATATTGTCCTAAGGATAGAAAAGTTATAAGAAATAAAATGCTGAATTTCTTTTTTCTTTTTTTTTTTTTTTACAGCAGGCATCTGAGATGACATTTAGTGGGGAAAAAATGCCTTTTGCTCCATAGAATGGCAAGTTAATCTCATAATAGTATTACCAACTTTTGTGAGTTGCTTCTTTTTCAAAGTCATGTCTACAAAAAAAAAAAAAATCTCAAGAAAGCGTGAAGCAAAAGTATTTTGGGGGCAAAAAATATATTACTTTTCTGGCTGAATATCTGGCTGTTATCGGTATAATTATGGGTTTGACTTAACATCAGTATACACGAAATTCTTTAAAATAGTTTTTTTTATGTTAAATTGTGACAGCTGCTTTGATTTTGACAGACATCCAGTGAAGTGTTTCCGATGCAATATGACAGTGCCAGCCATGACATTAATTGCATCTTTTGTTGGAAAATGCCACATGTAACATTTCAAGCAGAATCCAAACATCAGGATAGCTATTCATTTATTTTACTTCGTAATAGAACTCTGAAATATTAGCCTTCATTTTGTCTTCCTCAGTTTCATAATTGACTATTTCAACTAGATGCTCTGAAGATATTAGCCAGTGCTATCGGTTAACTAGACAGTCTAATCAAGTATGTCTGTTACCAACAATATATTAGACCCAATCCATTTAAAGAGATGTTAGAGTTGTAAATTGTATTTTATTTTAAGGGTAAAATTAATTTGAGAAACAAACAAGTCAGTATCATTTTCCCAAGAAAGCCATAAAATATGAAACAACTTCTGTTTTGGAGACATTGATATGAATGTATATGAAAGAATGGGAATTAATCACTTCAACTGGAATTAGAGTTTCTTGGGTTCCTTGTTTTTTTTTGTTTTTTTTTTGACATGGACGTCCTTCTTAGTATGAGTTGCAGTAGTGTTATGGCTAAATTATTGCATTATATGCATTCATATATTTGTTCATGTACTGATTTAATAAATATTACAAAACCTATTCAGTGCCAAGCACAGTGGTAAGCAAAATAATAACTAGTTGCTGCCTTCATGACGGTTGCATTATATCAAATATTTCTTTAAAATAGTGCATAGATGAGGTGCTAGGTGGCTGGGTTGGCTAAACATCTGCCTTCAGCTCACGTTATGATCACAGAGTTCCTGGATCAAGCCCTGCCTCATCTCATTGGGCTCCCTGCTCAGCAGAGAGTCTATTCCCTTTCCCTCTGGCTCTCACCCTGGCTTATGCTCTCTTCCTCTCAATCTCTCTCAAACAAATAAATAAAATCTTAAAAAAAAAATAGTGCACAGTTAGTATCATCAAGTAACCCCTGTTTCCTTGCACCTGCAATCACCTTTAACACCTCGGATATAACAACCCTTTTACCTTGAATCAGAAAGTCCAAATTTTACCTTAAAAACACTGTAACAATTTTTTTCGTAATTCCATTTCATAACTTTAAGTTGTACTTCTCACCTACCTATTACTTGAGAGGTTTTTTTTTTTTTTTAAATCCATATCCATTTATAAGACCACAGTACCAACTTTAGGAAATTAAAATATCCCTGTCCATTTTCTGATCTGTCATTGTCATGGTGGTATACAGAAAATAAATAACGGATGAGGCAAAATTTAGTCAGAGCACAGGAAATAACTTTCACTGAACTGACTAATGTCTTTTGTGTTCAGTAGTGATGATCAGTTACTATTTCATAATAGCTATTTCCAAATTGATAATTTGTATTCATACTGTTGCAGTTTTTAAAAAGTTGCCACTAGCAATGGATGCCATCTGATGTCTTTGAAGTATTACCCAAAATATGAGTCCAATCTTTATTATTGATAAGGCCACTGGAGAAATGATTAAGAATATATTGATTATCAGATGTTATTTAGATATTGAAGGGACTAAATGTCCTCCATTTGCTATTTTAAATCTTAGACATTAATCAGTACTGAATCAAATGATGCAGTATTCACTTGATTACATAGCATGCTATCATAGGCTGTTCACAGAAAACTGGAGCATGCTTTCAGCCTTGACTCATTACTTAAATATAAGTTATCTTCAGAATTTTTTGTTTTTTAAGATTTTGCTTATTTGACAGAGAGGGAGACAGCCATAGAGGGAACACAAGAAGAGGGAGAGGGAGAAGCAGGCTTCCTGTTGAGCAGGGAGCCTGTGCAGGGCTCCATCCCAGGACGCTGGGATCATGACATGAGCCGACAGCAGATGCTTAAAGACTGAATCACCCCGGTGTTCTATCTTCAGAGAGCTGTCAGTGTCTTTCTTGTTTTACCTTTACACTTGCTTGGAATGAATTTGTTCCTATGACTTTAACTATGTTACGGTTCTCAAAGCTAGACCACTTTCTCAAACATAATCTTCAACACTTTGTTCTTTCTATTCTTTGTTACAGCATCTTTGAAATTTAACTGACTTGCTTTCCCAAATTCAACTCAAATCTCATGTTTCTCAAATTATTGTTTCTTTCAGTTAGCTAGTATGAAATGTTGGTAATGGCTTTATTTATTCCTTCATTCTAACCTCCACTTCAGAGTTACCAAAATGGGCGAATTTTTCCATCTTTTCTGTTATAGGTGTTCTATTTTTCCTTCCTACTGCCATTTCTCTACTTCAGGCCATCTTGTTTCTACACACTCATATATATACATATTTGCCTAATACCTGCTATTGCCTTTTAATATATACTTTCTTAGAGTTCTCCTTAGAAAGTGCAAACCCAGTCCTAGTCCTTTACTGCTAGGAAATCTTCATTATCTCATCACTCAGACCTTCTACCCATTTCAGTCTCTAGCTCATTTGTTTTCCTGCTACTGTTAAGGCCAGCTTCCAAACCATTCTCCATGTATACCAGACAGACATGTCAGTCAGACCATGTCCTTATATGTTTACAAAAACAGTATTATAAACTTCCTGTTGCTCTTCAGATACAATCCATCCAGCATTCTCCAGCCAAAGTGCTGTGCATGATCTGGCTTTAAGTGCCTGCCTAACTTCTCTGACTCTATGCCACTCTCTTCTTTGCTTGCCATATTCTAGACACATTGTCCTTGAAATAAGGTATTGTTGAAGTACTAACCAAGATGGTAGAGAAAATAATGTGCCTTTCCAACATTAAAAAAGTGAGGAGGGTAAGAGAGAATTATATGGAGAATAATTGCTATAATTCACTTCATATTGCCACTGATAAAGAAAACCAATAACGTCTTTATCACTAGGAGTTTTCATTAGAATGCTGTGTTATCATAGAAGTCTGAAAACGGTTGAGTTGTGAGTTTTGGCTTAATTAATGAGTCCGTGTAGATTCTGGACATAAATGTGCAACTTCACCCATATGAACACAGGCAGCAAACATTTTAATTATACACAGGTTGTACCTACACTCAGAGTGAGTTTTGTTTCTGGAAAAAAAGCAGATTTTTAGAATTTTAGCAGATTTTAAAATAGTCATCTTAACTTTTTCATAGTCTTGGTTAAGCTTAAAATAGTTAACCCACTCAAGTGTTTTTTGGTATTTTTTTCTTGGTATACTTCTGATCCGGTTCCCATCATTAAGACATCAGTCTCATTACATTATATTTATAGCCACAATTAATTATTTTGTAATTTAATAGTTACTAAAGATCTGTAAATAACTAAATTATGTGCAAGACAGGAAGATGAGCAAAGAAGGTTGAGTTACTTCAACCTAGCTGAGAGACTTCAAGATCCTACTATCTATCTTCTCTTGTATACTCATATTCATCCTTTAACTTCTTCTATTTCCTTCTTCTTCCCAAATAGAGTGACTCTTGTAAGCTTTTCTAATGAACTGAAATGGAATCTAAAGATATTAGGTTCTGGAGGTAGGTGAGATTGAGGTCTAGAAGAAAATCTTTAGGTTGGATGAATATGTAGATTGGCCCTAAAATTTTTTGTTGCATTATTTCTTTGTGTGTTTGTTTTATTAGCTATCAGTAATTACAAGAACTTTATGTGTCTTGAATAGATTTAGTGAAGGGTTTATCATTTTTATGTGTGGCAAAGAGTAAAATTAAAGGCCTGGCTCGTTATGTCTTCATATATTAAAAAAAAAAAAGGTCATACTGAACAATATTCATTTGTCCACAGTTCTGTGAGTTGTCATGTCATGTCATATATAATGTTTTTAAAACATATTTAAAAATTAATTGAATATCTCTTTTTGGACAACATCAAGAATCAACATTTGCTAGATTTTGTAAACTGAGTTGTCAGATGACAGTTTGTATTACTTATGGGAAAATTAGCAATTCTTTTTGTCAAAATTAAATTAGGAATTTGCCAAAGGGGAATTGTATTTTATTTGAAGTAATTTTTTCATCTAAATTGATATTTTTGATGGCTTTCCTTCAAAGAACATTTAAACATTGCCTTAATTTTTCTAGAATCAACCCATTTAATTTGCAGAATGCTCTATTTCACTTGTTCATTCATTTTCGTAATTAGAATCCTGAAAATTTTATAGGAAGCTATCTGTTTTTACATTTATGTGAGCCGTGTTTGTGGATGGTTTAGGGACAGAGAATTAAATCTGCATGAAATCATCACATTTCTCTAGATGTTGCCATGAAATTGGTATTTTCCCCTGAAAATTTCCATGAAATTACAAAAATTATTGCATCTTTGTCTCTGGATATCTTGCATGGAAATATAAAGGAGGCTGAGTCGATCTTTCTTGTTCCTTAGTCCTTAGCTAATTATTCATGAATCTCTTAACCACGCACTAGTAGAAAAATGTATGTGGCTTATATAAGAACACTTTGGAAGGAGGAGAGTCTTATTGAATGTCTAAATTCAGTGATCCAATGAGCCTTAAATTCTATTTCCAATAAATGACAGGCTGTGACATATACAAGTTGTGCTTTTTGCCAGTTTCACAATTAATGGTAATCACTGTAGCCAAATAATTCGTGTGATAATATGCATTATTATTAAGATTATCTGAATTGATGAATTAACCATAATGAAAGCTGTTCTTTACTGTTAGTGGAAATGGCCTTTCAAGTATAATTTAAAATATGTATTCAAATCTTAGACACAGACACACACACACACACACACACACACATTTCCTTTTTAGGAGAGTTTTAAAAATAATTTTGCCCTTCCTATGTTGGGATTATACATCCCCATACTTTTGATATCATGTTTGGATATGTGATGTGCATTACTGCCTTTTTTTTTTTTTTTAGATTTTATTTATTTATTTGACAGAGATATCACAAGCAGGCAGAGAGGCAGGCAGAGAGAGAGAGTGGGAAGCAGGCTCCCTGTGGAGCAGAGAGCCTGATGCAGGGCTCGGTCCCAGGACCCTGAGATCATGAACTGAGCCGAAGGCAGAGGCTTAACCCACTGAGCCACTCAGGTGCCCCTGCATTACTCCTTTTTATAAGGCAATTATGGCCTTTCTGCTACACTGACACCACACTTGATACATGATCTGCCTGGGCCAATGGAATGTGAGTAAAGGGGTTTTGTACCATTTTTAAGTATATACCTTAAGAACCATTGTATGCTTTTGTCACACTGTCTTTTCCTTTTGTTATCAAACTGATAATTTTCTAGATGAGGCTCCTCCTTTACTCCAGACTACCTGAGTCCTTAAATAAAGACAAAAGAAGTTAAGTTGTAGCCAGCCCACAATGAATGTTACAGGACTGAGAAATAATCCTTTATTCTTTTCAGATACATCTACTGATAATATGGAGTTGGTTGTTACAGTGGCAAAACTTACTCAAATTGACTAAGAGAGTGAGCAAGTCAAATTTAAAATTATTGTTGAAATAGAAAGAAAGTCATTTATTGATATTTGTTTTCTCATTTTTTGAATGAAAATAAAAGAAATGTTATGCTATTTACCCCACATATTTCTGAATATGTGACAACTGGTCTTGGCATATAATATCCAAAACTTAATTTAATTGATCAAAAATAACAGAATCAATGATAAAGGTGTGTTTTAACATTTTTGTTTTATTTAAAATATTTAGGGGTGCCTGGGTGGCTCAGTGGGTTAAAGCCTCTGCCTTCGGCTCGGGTCATGACCTCAGGGTCCTGGGATCGAGCCCCATTTTGGGCTCTCTGCTCGGCAGGGAGCCTGCTTCCCTTCCTCTCTCTCTGCCTGCCTCTCTGCCTGCTTGTGATCTCTGTCTGTCAAATAAAGAAATAAAAAATCTTAAAAAAAAATTTATAAAAATTCCAGCATATCCTCTTGGAGTAAGCAGATCCATAGTTAATTCTTTTAATGGTATATCCTGTTTTGTAGAGTATCTTCCCATAGAGGAAAAGAAAAAGAACTAATAATAACTATTCTAGATTAAAAGCACCTAATTTGTGAATTATTTATTTGTTTGTTTATTTCATAGATAATTCAAGGAACTTTGCCTCCCTACCACCGTCATAACATGTTGCTACTTATTGACTGTTAACTTTATACCATGGATGGCTCTGTGTACTTTTACCTTTTTTGACTTAATTTAATTCTAAACTTGACACTATTACTATCTCCATTTGACAGTTGAGTAACATTTTACAGTAAGGTATGGGGAAATTGAGTAACTTGCTTATAGTATATAGCAGAAGGAAGATTTGAGCCTGGTGAGTCTGGCCCTAGAGTCCACACTGTTCTCAAACACTACCAGACTGCCTTTTACATGGGTATGTCATTTTTACGTGCCAGTCATTATTTTAATTCCAGAAACATAGCAATGGACAAGATGGTTAATAGTCTAATGTAATGGAGTTATAATAAATGATAAAATAGCTATTATAATTACAATCTGTGATATATACTTTAAAGAATCAAGGAGAGAAGGAACATTAAAGAGATGAGTGAGAAGGAGCAGTATGTGTGGAAAGAGGAGAGTCAGGGGTGTATGATACCTGAACACTAATGAAAAAAGTGCTTCTACAAGAATGAAGTGTAACAGTGTCAGATGCTGATGAGTATTGAATAGATTTTGGGTTTGCTAACATGGGATTCTTTGGTACAGTTGGAAGGCATGTTTTCAGTGGATTTGTAGGCATAAAATCCTGACAGATTAAGAAAAGATTGAGAAACATTTCTGTATTTCCGAAGTACTTGGTTTCCTGAATAAGCAGTTCCTCTGAAAACAACAATCACAGTAACATAAGCAATAAAATGTTTAAAAAAATGAAGATAGGGGCGCCTGGGTGGCTCAGTGGGTTAAGCCTCTGTCTTCGGCTCAGGTCATGATCTCAGGGTCCTGGGATCGAGCCCCGCATCGGGCTCTCTGCTCAGCGGGGAGCCTGCTTCCCTCTCTCTCTGCCTGTCTCTCTTCCTACTTGTGATCTCTGTCTGTCAAATAAATAAAATCTTTAAAAAAAAAATGAAGATAAATTTGGAAATAAAATAAAAAATTGCTTAGTGAAGAAAATAAAGAATCTTCAAAAAGCAAAAGACAGTATGAATATTGGAATCCAAAAAGGTAGAAGAAGATACTCAAGCCAGTTTTGAACCTGTAGACATCTCCTTAACTCTAGTGATGATAGAAACTAGTATTGATAGTCTCAAGCTAGAACAGGGTCAGGAACTAATCCTAGCACTTGCCCAAGTAGAAAATCAAGTTGGCGACACCGAAATAAAGCTGAGACCCCAGATGGATACCATCACAATGTAGGAGGGAACTAAACATAACCTTACCCCCAAATAGAAAGTAAAAAGAAAAAAAAGAACTTGTCTATTCAAACTTGGTGCTATATAGACAGGGAAAAACTAAGCCTTCAGTATTTGAAAGCAGATTCTGGAGTGTAATCTGGATTTGTGCCCTATCTGGTAAAAACAAAACAACAACAATAATAAAAAACAAAAGCTGTAATCCGAAATATTTTTTTAAATGCTTCTGACTTTGTTATGCTCCTAGAAGCCTGGCAACCAAAAGCATAATTATCGCTGGAGGAATGCATTTTCAATACCAAATTGAAAATATTACTATAAAGTATAAGAAAACCATACCAGAGATAAGAATTACAAAATACTTGAGGAACCTACGCTCCATAAGAGAGCTGCCAAAAACAGTTGACAACTGAAATAAGTCCATACAGTAGTTAAATATTGCAATTATAAATTCAGTATTTTAAAGAGGAAAATATGGTGATTCACAGACCTGTACCCCTGGGCATAAAAATACATTATATGTTTATAAAAAATAAAAAAATAAAAAATAAAAAAAGAGGAAAAATGTAAATGCAGCCACACAGAAAAAAAAGGAAAAATATAAGTCAGAAATGAAAGATTAAAAAATGAAAATCAAAAACAGTAAGGACTGGTTAAACATTAAAATGGCACAAGTGAGGAATTAGAAAGCTTGAGAAATTAAAAGGAAAAAGTTGTAAAACTGTAGCACAGAAAGATAAAGAGATGGAACTACGAGAAAGTAGAGGATGCTGAAATTAGGATGAGAATATCTCATGTAGGGGCGCCTGGGTGGCTCAGTGGATTGGGCCGCTGCCTTCGGCTCGGGTCATGATCTCGGGGTCCTGGGATCGAGCCCCGCATCGGGCTCTCTGCTCCGCAGGGAGCCTGCTTCCTCCTCTCTATCTGCCTGCCTCTCTGCCTACTTGTGATCTCTCTCTCTGTCAAGTAAATAAATAAAATCTTTAAAAAAAAAAAAAAAAAAAAAAGAATATCTAATGTATATCTTTTCAACAAAGAATGGATAAGACATATGGAAAATAACATTCAAAGGAAAAATTTATGACAAAGGGACCAAAACAGATTCAGGAAGCCCACCGGATTTAAATATCTCATACAGGATAAATAAAATGTTACTCAGATGCAAGTAGATCATAGAGAGATTAAGAACATCACAGAGTGAAGTTCTTAGAAGTCAGAGAGGAAGAAAAGAAAAGAAAAGAAACCTAGTTTATTTGTAATTAAATGGCAACCAATAACCCACAGCAGAGATAAAAGGCAGTGGAGTCATATTTCCTGTGTACTGATAAAGAATACCCTTAAACTAAAATTATATAACAAGTAAAGGTATCTTTTGAAATTTAGAGTTTAAAATTAAGATAGTTTCAGACAAACAGAAGTAGAGGGCATTTAATACTAGTAGAACTTACACCAAGAATTTATCTATAGGATGTATTTCAGGGAGAAGGACTTTGATCTAATTTGGAAGGTCTGAGAAACAAAAATCAATGACACACAATAATCAATGACAAGAAACTGGTTAATAAGTAGAGAAATGGAATTTGTGTGTTATAAACAGACTTTTCATGAAAAACAATGTGGAACACTTATAGGGTTATGTGAGAAAAGACATAAAATGCTAAAAAAACATCTCATAGGTTAGGAAGAAGGTGGTGAAGAGATTGATTTTGTCTTTTTATATTGTTTAAGAGGAGCACATATAGATATTGAACAATATAAGTACTGTTAAGTATGTTGTGAAAATCATTAAAATAGTAGATTTTGTATAAATTCAAAGTGAAGAAATGAAAAATGGAATGAAAAAATAATGAATACATTAAAATTAATGTAAGAGAGAAGAAAGGAAAAAGTAGAAAAAATAACAAATAAATGTAAATGTATTAATAATCACAAAAGTGTGCAATCAAAAAGTAATAATTCCAGATAGGATTTTAAAGGTCAGGTGTATTCTACCTTAAAGAGACTCACAAAAACATAAGAATTGTTGTTTTGGTTTTCTTTTGGTTTTTGACTCAGTGTGAAGGAGCATAGAAGTTGTCCCTTTGTCCTAACAACAAGTAAATAGTTGAACACAATGAGAAATCAACAACTCTTCTTAGATCATTCAGAGAAATGAGGTCATAGGGCAAACCAAATTGGAGAGACAAACAGAGGAACACAAAGAAAAACAACTTATTGGAGGATAAACTCTCAAGTAGAAATCTCCACAGGAACAGTATCAGCATAGGAAAATCTGAGCTGTATTTGAAAGTTGTTGGGGCTCAGTGTGAATAACTCTGAGAGGTTAAAAAACATGGGGCATGGGGCAGGAGTGGCAACACCTTTGTGAGTTTTATCTCTAGGAACTTACACTGTGTTCTCAGGGCAAAAATCCTTTCAATGCTTCCAGCAGGGGGAGAAGAAAAGGAACCATTAGGAAATACACCAGGGCATTCTGTCCTTTACAAAGCCTGCTCTTAGGAGAAACTATTTAAAAGACCAAACTACTGAAGTTTTTTCAGAGCCTACATACCATAGGAGAAGGGAAATACCAACCTAAGCCCACTGTAGCTTTTCATGTGGGGGGAGGGAAATACTTTACTCCAGCCCATGATAGCCATACTGTTCCACAAAATGACATGGAAAACCTGAGAAACAATTGTGAATTTCACAGTTCAGAAGCAGAGTCTCACTAAAAGACTGAAACTTAATTATAGGACTGCAAAATACTTTCCCTCCCCTCATATTTACCACCATATTACTAAAGGCCTATTTATCTCAATTTCTTTCACTCAGTAAATCCAGTCGGGCCATCAGGAAAAGACTACAAAGCATACTAAAAGGCCCAAATCACATTTTGAAGAAACGAAGTAAGCATGTGAAGCAGACTCAGAAATGGCAGGGATGCTAGAATTATCCGAATCTGAATTTAAATAACTATGATTAATATGTTATGGGGTCTAAAGTAGGATAAAGTAGACTGCATGCAAAACAGATGGGAAATGTAAGTAGAGAAATGGAAATTTTAAGAAAAAATTTAAAAGAAAACTTAGAGATCAAAAGCATGGTAGAAGTGAAGAATTCCTCTGATGGACTTAGTAGATGAGATATGCTAAGGAAAATAAATCTCAGAACTTGAGGATATGTCAATAGAAACTTCCAAAACTGAAAAGCAAAGAGAAAAAAGTCTGAAAGAAATATATAATAGAATATACAAGAACTACAGGACAATATCATACATAAAGAATAAGCTGGATGAGAAGAAAAGAAAGGGAGTTATGAAGCAATGATGACTGAGAACTTCCCCAAGTTAATGTCAGACACCAAACCACAGATCCAGGAAGTTCAGAGTACATCGGGGATGATAAATGCCAAAAATTCTACACCTTGGTTTGTCAAATTCAAACTTCAGAAAATCAAAGATAAAACAAACATCTTGAAAGGACCCAAAGGCCGTGAAACTTATGTATAGAGGAGCAAAGATAAAAATTACATGTGACTTTTTTTTTTTTTAAGATTTTATTTATTTATTTGATAGAGATCATAAGTAGGCAGAGAAGCAGGCAGAGAGAGAGGAGGAAGCAGGCTTCCTGCTGAGCAGAGAGCCCACAATGGGGCTCGATCCCAGGACCCTGGGATCATGACCTGAACTGAAGGCAGAGGCTTTAACCCACTGAACCACCCAGGTGCCCCTACATGTGACTTCTTTTCAGAAACTACACAAGCAAGAAGAGAGTGGAATGAACTTAATATGTTGAGAAATAAAAACCACCAATCTAAAATTCTTTACCCTGTGAAATTATCATTCAAAAATGAAGAAATAAAGACTTTCATAGACAAAATAAGAGAATTTGTTGCCAGTAGAGCTATCTTGCAAGAAATGCAAAAAAAAAAAAAAAAAAAAAGTCTTAGAAAAAAGAAAATGATAAAGGTCATGCACTTTTTTTTTTTTTAATGAAGAAAGGAAAAGCATTAGAGAAGAAGTAAGTAAAGTATTTCATTTTTATATTCTTGGTGCAATAGATAACAGTTTGTTTAAAGTAATAACAATATATTTAATTATCTATATTATGAGTAATACAATAATAGCTTATATATGGTTCTTGTATATGTATGTGTGTGTATATATATATTCATATATATATATATATATATAAATGAAACAAATTACAGCAATTATATAAAGACAGGAGGAAGGAATTAGGATTATTTTGTTATCCCAAGACCCATATACTGTTATTTGAAAGAAGACTTGGATTAAGGAGTAAATGCATGTCACAAACTCTAGGAGAGCCAATAAAATAGGTAAAAAAAGAAGTATAATATGCCAAGAAAGGAGAGAAAATAGGATCATATGAAATGCTCAATTAAAACAACAAAAGGCAGAAAAAAATGAGAAGACAAAATATGAATGGAGAACAAGGGCAACAAAGGCAGTAACAATATGGTATGTACTAATCCAACTAGATCAATCATTACCTTCAATATCAGTGGTCTAACTGTAGCAACTAAAAGACAGTGGATTTTGGAATGGATCAAAAACAAGACCCACAAGAAATAGAATTTAAATGTAACTATACATATAGATTAAAATTAAAGGGATAGAGAAGTGTATGCCATGTTAACACTAATCTAAGGAAAGTTATGTTAATTTCAGACAAAGCAGATTCAGAGCAGGGAAAGTTATCATGATAAAAATGGGGAATTACATAATGAGAAAGGATTTAATTCTCTGAGAAGACGTAGCAGTCATTAATGTGTACGCTTCTAACAGAAGATCAACATCTGTGAGGCAAAAACTGACAGAATTGTGAGGAAAAATAGACAAACCTAGTATTACAATTTTAGACTGTAACACCTCTCTATCAGAAATGGACAGCTCCAACAGGAAGAAAATCAGTAAAGACATAGCTGAAGTCAGCAGCACTATCAATCAACTATATATAATTGACATCTATCGACTACTTCATCCAACAGCAGAAGAATACACATTCTTCTGAAGTTTACATGACACATTCACCAAGATAAATGACATCCTGGGCCATAAAAACACCTTAACAAATTTAAGAGATTAGAAATCATATAATGTTTGCTCTCAAAGCACTGTAGAATTAAACTAGAAACCAGTAACAGAAATGTTGTTAGAATATCCCAAAATATTTGGAGATTTGAAAAAAGCATAACTCTAAATAACACGTAGGTCAAAGAAGAAATCTCAAGAGAATTTTTAAAATATTGACATGGAATGAAAATAAAAGTACAGCTTAGGAAAATTTGTGAGATACAGCAAAAGAACTGCTTAGAGGGAAATTTAAGTATTGAATGCATCTTTAAAAAAGAAAAAAAAAAGGGGGGCACCTGGGTGGCTCAGTGGATTAAATCTCTGCCTTCGGCTCAGGTCATGATCTCAGGGAGCGTGCTTTCCTCCTCTCTCTCTGCCTGCCTCTCTGCCAACTTGTGATCTCTCTCTCTCTCTGTCAAATAAATAAATAAAATCTTAAAAAAAAAAAAGACCTAAAACCAATAATATAAGTTCCTTAGGAAACTAGAAAAAAAAATAGCAAATTAAATCTAAAGCAAAGAGAAGAAAAGAAATAATAGAAAACAGAGCAGACATCAGTGAAATGGAAAACAGAAAATCAACAGAGAAAATCAACAAAACCAAAAGCTAATTCTTTGAAAAGATCAATAGAATTGATAAACCTCTTTCCAGGCTAATTAAGAAAAAAGAGGAAAAAACACAAATTACTAAAATCAGAAATAAAAGAGGGAACATTACCACAGATCCATGGACTTTAGACAGATAATAACAGAACATTATGGATAACTCTATGATCGCAAATTTCATAATGTAGATGAGATGAACCAACTCCTTGGAAGACACAAGCTGCCAAGAGTCATGTAAGAAGAGACAATTTGAATAGGCGTATCTAAATAAATATGTAAATTCACTAAGTTGCAAAGGTTTCTTTACCATATCGGAGGTTTATTTCAGCAAACTGTAAATTCCTGTCTAATTGCATTTGGTTTAAAATAATTATGTGGAATCATGAAATTGATGCTCTGATAGCATGCAATGTTGAGGAGATAAATAGCTTGGGAGATCAGCTGTCCCAAGCATTAATTCTTCACCAGATTTTATAAAGTGAACAAATAGACCTACTCTTTTCATCTTAGATGTATAAATACTTTTATAAAACTAAAATCAGGGAAACTTTGGCAATTTAGCATGTCTTCTTATTCACAAGGGAGAGAACCAAAACCTCAAGAACTGTGTATGTACTGGATTTTTGTCCTTAGTATTGGGCTACATACAAAGAGAGCTGAAAGGGACCTTGAGTATCAACTAACCCAATTGTCTATTAACAATAAAGAAATAAGCATCAGCTTTTCCTAACTTCCCAAGTTCTATATGATAATGCCCATTTATATATATTCATAGCATTTGCATGTCTTTTGTTGTAATGATATATTAAAATTGCTTTTTACTTGTGTGCTACCCACTAGAAAGAAAACTCACTGAAGGCAGTAGTATGATGTTAGCATTGAGTGCTAATTTTTTAAAAATCTAGAACTATAATGATAATGATATGATACATATGATCTATATATGGCATATTCTCATATGATACAGTATGATACATGATATATATGTTTGTGTCTATTTCTTCCCATATCAGTCCTTCCAGTACTGAGGAGTGTACTATTATTTATTATTCCCTTTTTACAGAAGAGGAAATTAGGACTCAGCAAGGTAAATGAACTTACATAAAGTCACAACTTAATAAGTAGTGGATTTAGGATCCAAATGTAGCACTTTAATTATAGCTACTTCAATAACCATTATGTTAAACTGTCTTTCATAGAGTAAATACTTCTCCATAAATATTGTTAAAGGCAGATGAAACAAATCTAATTGAAGGAATACACAGGTAAAACACAATTATGATATAATTCAGTATTCTAAATTATATAAAAATCTGTAAATACAAGGTATACTGTACATTTTATACTGCTTATGTACTATGCACCAAAGCAGTCAGAGAAGTTTCACAGAACAAGGACATTTTGAACTGAAATTTATACTACTATTTTTTTTTAAGATTTTATTTATTTATTTGACAGAGAGAGATCACAAGTAGGCAGAGAGGTAGGCAGAGAGAGAAAGAGGAGGAAGCAGGCTCCCCGCTGAGCAGAGAGCCCGATGTGGGGCTCGATCCCAGGACCCTGAGATCATGACCTGAGCCGAAGGCAGCGGCTTAACCCACTGAGCCACCCAGGCACCCCTGATATACTACTATTTTTTTTTAAGATTTTATTCATTTGACAGAGAGACACAGTGAGAGAGGGAGCACGAGAAGGGGGAGTAGAAGAGAGAGAAACAGGCTTCCCACCCAGCAAGGAGCCTGATGCAGGGCTTGATCCCAGGACACTGGGATGGTAACCTGATCCAAAGGCAGATGCTTAATGACTGAACCACCCAGGTGCCCTATTCTGCTATTTTTAAGAAACAGTTTTAGTTCAAATTAAATGAGAAATTTTATCTTTCTCAGAGTAATGCCCTCATAGGTTCTTACTCTGCTTTATTAATTTATTTAGTTGGGACTTAGTAAAATATATGTAAGTCATTTTTAATCACTGTTAAAATTTTTAATTTTTTTCATTCTTAATCATTCTTTTAAAATTTCATTTATTTTATTTTGACTTTTTATTATTAACATATAATGTATTATTTCTTCCAGGGATACATTTCTATGATTCATCAGTCTTAAACAATACACCACACTCACCACAACACATAGTCTCTCCAGTGTCCATCATCCAGTCACCCCTTACCCCCATCCCCCTCCCCACCAACAACCCTCAGTTTGTTTCCTGAGATTGAGTCTTTTCTGGTTTGTCTCCCTTTCTGGTTATGTCTTGTTTTATTCTTTTCCTCTCTTCCCCTATGATCCTCTGCCTTGTTTCTTATATTCCACATGTCAGAAAGATCATATGATAATTGTCTTTCTCTGATTGACTTATTTCACTTAGCATAATACCTTCTAGTTCCATCTACATTGTTGTAAATTGCAAGATTTCATTTTTTTGATGGCTGAGTAATATTCCATGGTGTGTGTGTGTGTGTGTGTGTGTGTGTGTGTAGTATATATATAATCTTCTTTATCCATTCATCTGTAGAAGGACATCTCTGTTATTTCCAAAGTTTGGCTATTGTGGACATTGCTGCTATGAACTTTGGGGTACAGGTGCCCCTTTAGATCACTACATTTGTATCTTTGGGGTAAATACCCAGTAGTGCAACCGATTCTGTCTATTTGCATTTCTGTATACTTTTGTGAAAAATGAATTAAATCACAGTAAATAATAATCTCCTATAACTGCTGAGAGTGAGGTATCCCGGTCTTTTTCTCATTTGTTAAATTCCATATTCTTAAATTAACAGCATTTGGTTTAATAGACTAGGCTTTCAGAAAAGGGCATCCTTTTTTGGTTGAAACTAAGCAATTCCATGCCACTGATGTTCACTTTATATTTTTAAGATTTAAAGTAATTTGATGGGATAATGGAATTTTTGTATATTTATCCATGAAAAAATTAATGTAAAAGCAAAGCTTTACAAATGATTACCCTTTTTTTAGAAAAAAACTTAAGATCATAATGCAACTAAATTTACTGATTTTAATTTTAGAAGCACATTATTGTTTTTTTAATTTATAATTTCTCTGATAGTCATTAATGTTTTCCTGCCTTACCCACTTCCCTCTTCTTCAGCTCACTTGGATTTAAAGCATGGGATAACATTTAAACATTTCAGTTAAGGGAATAGTTAACTAAAGTGAAGCAAATCCTCAAAAAGCATTCTTTTTGTGCAGATGTGGTATTTCAGGTTTAAGTGCTCTGTCACAGGGAGAAATATACAGGGTTTATGGGTTGTCACATCATTGACATACAAAATTTAAATTTTCCCTAAGTTTTCACATTCTCTCCACTCCCAATTTAAGATGATCTCATTTGAGACATTCGAAGTAGACTTTTTTTCTTAGGATAGAGATTTTCAATGAAAGCAAAATTTCCAGTAGTCCTGCTACCCAAATCTTGGTTTCTACCAGTCTCCAAAATAATACTAGGTCTCCTTGAAGAAATGGCTGATTCTAGTAATGAGGTAGGAAGCATACAGAATGAGCGTGGAGTAGTTAGTAGCACCTGTCCATCGTACTACAGTAAGGAAGGAAATGCCCACCTTCCCCTGAAAAAACAAAATCCACAATGACAGAGCTCTGTCAAAAAGACACAGGAATAAATTGAAATAGCTCCTGATGGTCAAAAATGAAACAGTCTGAGCTATAAAATAAATAGAATTAACTTATAACCCAAATTATAAAATAAATGCAAGTCTGAATTGACATAAATAAATGATTGCATGATAAACGAGGAGAATAGAGAAATCCTCAATGCAGGAAAAATTCCTCTAATGATTTTTGTAGATACTTAGACCTCTGGGAAACATAACTGAAGCGTAAGTCCCCACTTCTTAAATGTGAAATACACATTATGACTTCCTTCTCAAGAGTGCAATTTGGGAAGGGGATAAAAGAGTAACTTTATAGTGGAGAAACCTAACACTATCTCAATCCAGGTTATCAGGCTAATAACAACAGTGGAAAGTTACATTGATATGATGTGATGAGAATGACACTTTACCTCTATGTCTTCCTCCCCCAAATCAATTACTCCAGTCTAATGAGGAAAAAAAAAAAAAATCAGACAATTTGGAGAACATTCTATGAAATACCTGACCAGTGACTCCGCAATACTGTCAAAGTCATCAAAACAGAACCACAACAACAAAATTTTTCAAAAACTATCACAGCTAGGAGGAACCTAAGGGGACATGGCAATTAAATGTAATGTGTCTCACATGGTGTCCTGGAACAGGAAAATAACAGGTGAAAACTGAGAAAACCTGAATATAAAATGGACATTGGCTAACTATAATGTATTAGTGTCAGTTCACTAATTATAACAAATGTACCATACTAATGTAAGATGTTAATAAAAGGGATAACTGGGTGTGGAGAGTTCAGAAACTCTCTATACTATCTTTGAAATAATTGTGTATATCTACAACTGTTCTGAAATTGTAGAAGTTTGTTTAAAAAAAAACAACAAACTAATAGTTTATTTAGTCAGGTTTAGTCAGGGGTTCCACCAGGAAATCCTGAAAGACTGAACTCTCTTGGCTTTTGCCCATAAATGATAAAATTTGGATATGAAAGTATTTGCTGTAGTAGATTAGAGAAAGACTTTGGTGAATCTATTGGAATATAGACATTGAATATACCCTAGTACAAATATTTACATTCAAATGAGTAGCTCTTCCTTTCCATATATTGATTTTTCAATACTGGAACTTTCATGTGAGAGAAATTTGCTTTCAGCACAAACTACCCATTGGGGCTGGTTTAGCTGACTTGGAGTTATGAACTTTCTTTTTCACTGATCCTCGTGTGTCCCCCACTGTGTCATATGTTGTGTCATAGAGGAAGGGCTAATCTTTAATAAAGACACGTAAGTGGTTGTACTCCCTTCTGAATCATTGTATTTTGGGAATACAGGTAGGCTTTTTCATTACTTGAAAGAAACAATAAAAACAATAATAAATCATACAATATTGGTAACTTAGAATCTCTTGATATGGTGACATTCCATGAGAGCACACTTTTAACCTATCTGTCTCTAAAACTATTTAAGCCAAATTCTCTTCTTGCCGTAAAACAAGTAGTATGTTCATTGCCTTCTGCTTATTACATGCACACGGGGATGGGGATTTGCTCAGACATGCTCTTGGGATTAGGATGACTATTCAGAGAAGTCAGGATTGTAAAGACCCAAGGCCAATTTATCCTCATGCCTCACAGTTGTAATTTTTGGCTCCACCAAAAATTTATCTTTTCTGTTTGGCTCTTCTTCTTTTCCCAGTTAAAAAACTTGCTCCCTAAACCTTTGTTTTACCTGTGCCCTGCAGAACCTCTCTTGAACTGAGAACAATTTACCAGTTTTTTAAAGTAAATACGGACATTTTTCCCCCTATTCCTTTTTTTTTTTAAAGATTTTATTTTTTTTATTTGACAGATAGAGATCACAAGTAGAGAGAGAGGCAGGCAGAGAGAGAGAGAGGAGGAAGCAGGCTCCCTGCCAAGCAGAGAGCCCGATGCGGGGCTCGATCCCAGGACCCTGGGATCACGACCTGAGCGAAAGACCTGAGGGAAAGGCTTTAACCCACTGAGCCACCCAGGCGCCCCTCCCCCTATTCTTTTCTTAATTGAATTTGGAATGTTCCCTGGATAGCCCTTTCCCTGTAGACCTCTTAAATAGTCACTTTATATGTCTTTAAGCATGTTTCCCCAAAGGTTAGAAGTGAAGTCATTTACATTTTTTCCTAAAATTAATGACTATTTTGAGAGATGATAGTAAAAAAACCAAATATTAATATTGATGTGTTTCCTAGTCATGCAAAACTTAGATACCTACCCTTCCTTCTTCCCTTCCTCCCTCCCTTTTTCCCTCCCTCCTTCTTTCTCTCTTCCCTCCCTCCCTCCCTTCCTCTTTCCTCCCTCCATTAAAAATATATTTAGCATTTTCTTTTTTTTTTAAGATTTTGTTTATTTATTTATTTGTCAGAGAGAGAGAGAGAGAAAGCACAGCAGGGGAGCGACAGGCAGAGGTTAGAAGCAGACACCCTGCTGAGCAAGGAGACCAATGCTGGACTTGATCCCCAGACTCTGGGATCATGACCTGAGCCAAAACCAGATGCTAAACTGACTGAGCCACCCAGGCGTCCCTATTTAGCATTTTCTATGTGTGAAGCAGTTAATTGTGTTCTGAGCACAGCAAACTCCTTGTTTTAATGAATTTTACATTTGTATCAGTTATCTATTCCTTCCAATAACTAACTCAAAACTTATAGATCAAGTACAGCACACATTTATTACCTAGCAAATTCTGTGTGCTAGGAATCTGGGCATAATTCCACTGAGTACTCTCCATCAGAGTCTCACAAATATGTAATTAATGTGTTAGTCAGGTCTGCAGTATCATCTTCATGTAGTTTCTGGCAGAATTTAGTTCCTGGTGGGTAGGTTTCCTGGGATCCTGATTTCCTTGTTTTTGGTTGGTCAGAGAGAGAGAGAGAGAGAGAGAGAGGGAGAGACTGCTAACCGGATCAAAGCCAGGATCTTTTGCAACCTAGTAGTGGAAGTGACAGCCAGCACTTTTCTGTAGTCTACTTGTTGTTAGACATTGAGTCAGTAAGCCCTGCCCACACTCAAGAAAAGGGGATTACAAAAAAGCATACATACCATGAAGTGGGGATAATTGAGTGCCATCTTTGAATTTTGCGCATCACAACATTCAGCAGGGAGGTTCACAGTCTCACTTTTCCTTTCTGTACCATATATTCTTTGCCTTTAGGCCTTTGCATGCATTTCCCTCTGCCTGAAATGTGCTTCTACAGCTGCCTCTTCACTCCCTCAGTATATTTCCTCATATTCAAGAAACAGTTCAGAGTCCTATCCTTAATTTTTATCTAAAATTTTGTCACCAAATAAAAGGTAAAATAGATTTAAAAAATTATAATCGTAGAACGCTGAACCTTAAAGAGACTAAAGATTTTTTTTAGTAAGATTATTTCTTCTTACAGACATAGGTAACTAGATACCCTGGAGGGTAGGAACATTTACTTTTCCAGTGTCATAGAATAATCCAGACAAGAAACTTAAGCTTCTTGGTCCAGAAATCTTTCTGCCAATCTTGCTGCTTCTTTAAAGCTAAGTGATATTCTATTTCTGATAAATAAACCTATCCAGTGACTGTTTTAATTCATAGTAATGGCTTTGTTTTTTCCTCAATGGTAGACATACCTGGATAAGTGCTAGTAAGTATTTAAAAAAAAAAAAAGTATTTCAACTTGAGGTTATATGTTATTTTTCCATGGAAGAAGATGTATAAACAGTCTTTTCCCCAGAGATGGCCTGGAATATTTTCCTAGGGTAGAAATAATTTTAGAGAGGGAAAGTTGACTATTTTTAGATTATTCATTATAGAAGATGTGCCAAATTTATGGGATTAACCAAATAGAATATGAAACAACAATCCTAATGAATAAGTTGATGCATTAAAGAAAGAGGCCAATTTCATTTCAGAGTATGTTGGTCTTATCTACTCAGTATTGGTTAATATAAAATAGTAATGATTTTTTTTTAAGATGCACACTGTTTTAGATACTTCAAGTGTGTGTATACATGTATATGAATTTTATGAACACAGACACCCATAGCATTTAGAAGGGCACTTGAAAAATAATTGAAGATAAGGCAGTAAGCCTCTTATCCAATAATCCATTATTACTTGATACAGAAAAAGTTGAACAAGTGAAAGTGCATAGCTTTCAAAGTTTGAAGGTCCAAGTTATATATCTAGATTGAACACAAGAATGAGGAAGTCTGCATCTACAAATAAAGTGACAAACATCAGTTGCTCTGCTTGGTTTGTGAGATAGTGATTTGATAGTGATTTGATCTGATAGTGAAATAGATGGGAGAAGCATCGTTCCCTTTATGATTATAGGCCTTCTACCAAAAGAATAGGAAGCTAAGGAGTGAGTTTTCTCACTATAACACTGAGTCATAATTTAATCATATTCATGTTATTCAATATGGTTGACCCACACACACACCAAAAATTTTCCATTCTTTTCTTGAATTTTCACGATAGCTAATTACTATGACATTAAGAAATTATTTCAGAACTGATCTTTGACTTCTTCCAGTTAGGTTAATTTTTGAACTATCTTGCATTAAATTTCTCTTTCATTAAAATGGGAAGAGTGATGTGTGCCACATTAAGCAGTTGAGGGGGATAGAGGGAACTTAAGTGGCTCTACCACATTTAAAGCATGAATTCCATGAGGTGCAGCCCATTCTCTATTGTGTCAGCCATATCTGTGTCTGTGCTTAATCTAGAAGTGGAACTATTTGAATTATGATGAAAAAATGTCATGGCTCATTGAAGATGGTAGATAATGATAATGAGCCAAGGTTTGTAGCCTATCGTTCTGGCTGCCTAATTTGTTCTGATGGGTTTGCTCTTCTATGCCTGGAGGGTCAGTATTAGTATTTGACAGCGTCCTTACAAACTTCACTTTGCAAAGAGCTAGGGCCTGGAAACTAGTTCCTCCCTTCTGCTTATGTGATATGTGACAGCAGGAATTAGGAAATTCCAGGGACCCCACTTAAAGTTTGTGCTCCAGAAAAACACTCAAATGAAAATGCACAAATATCTTCACTCAAAAATAAGAATATTTTCTGAAAAAAAAAAAAAAAAAGTGCCGTTATTAAACTCAGCATGGGAGACAATCTGAACCGGGATCTTCATCAATCAGATTAACTACTTTCCCAGATGAAAACAGACGAGGCACAGTGTGAAGCTGAACAGATATTTATCAAAAGCCATATTAATAACCACTTTCAGCTTTTTCCTGACAGTTTCATCTGAGGTTCCATGTTTAACATTTGAGTATCATATGTTTTTGTCAGGATGAGGCTGCTAAGAGCATCAATTAATTAATTCTTTTGAAGTACGGTTCAGTCAGGTAATAAAGTAACTGTCCCTAAAGCCACAACCAGTAATGGTAAGCAACATTCTGGAGCTAGACAATTTGTTACTTCAGAAATTAAAAACAAAATGTCTTCTTCAGCCCACCTAAAAATACATTCAGTTGTATTTTGCAAAGTGGCAACAAGGTAATATATGCATTTGTATATGTATAGAAACAAACACATATTCAGTATGCCTAATTGCCTATCTAGCTGAGATATTCCTCATTTACATGCTAGTGTACAGTCTAGCACCAAAAAAAAAAAAAAAAAGGCCTCTTTAATTTGCGTTATCTAAATGTCCTGTAAATAGGGCAAAATTAAACTAGGAAAAATAATGAGGAGAATTTTATATTATTAAGATTATCAACTGTACTTTAGTGTTTGAGGAAATTAATTTTGGTGGGTTTAAAAAAAAATCTCAGCTCATGGAAATTAACACTTCAAGTAATGCAGCTCAGAGTATAGAAGAAATTTGTACCTTGTCACAGCCAGATGTAGGCTACATATATTCAGGGATGTATTCTGCCATCTCCACTTTATTCAGGGCACATCAAAGGCATGGCTAATGTAGTTTTCATTTCAGTGATGTAATATCAGCAATTGGCAATCAACCAAACCACAGTAATCTCAGAGAGACTTTGTGTACGTAAGGTGTCAAGCCAAAGTGGGAAATAAAAATAGGGCAGGTGTGTGCTGATGCGGGTTTTTTCTCACGTGGGATGTTTCTTCAGTCTAGAGGCATATTTCCTATGAATAATTTAGAATGAGCTCTCTGTTACTTGGAGCTTCATATTACCCCTGTCTGCTTACTGTGATCCAGTCTTATGACAAGAATCTCTTTCATAAATTCCTAGATGAGATGATCCACTTTGTAAAACATTCAGACTGACAAACATAGAGACTAATGGGAAGTGGCATGACTTAGGGTAGTGCAAGCTAGCCTGTGAGTTAGGAGGCTGGCTTACCAATGCAAGTAAAGTTATTTCTTCCTCTGATCTCCTGAATGGCAACTCTCAGAGGCTTGGATTATTACCTTCCTACTGTTGTGATTTGGATCCCTATGTTAGGCTTCCCTTTCCTTTTCTTCTATTCACTATTCCTACTTCAGGATAATCTATTTTTTCTTTTAACTGATTAGACAAGAAACAGGAGATCTTGATGTTTAATCAATTTATGCTCAATCTTCCAGTATAAGGTATTAGCAGTTCCTTTTTTTATCAGCTGGAAATTCAGAGGTCCTTGAACTGCTCCTTTCTCAATGGGAGGTTGGCATTTCAGTTCTCCAGATATGAGCGACTGGAGTGGTGATAATACATTGTTATGTAAAAAGTGATAGAAGTTTGAGTCCTTAAACACAATCCTTTCAAACCTCAGTGGTGAGATGTTTTTTGAATCAGCTCTTTAAAATAGATATTTATAAAGTTAAGATATTCTGTTGCTTCATACTTTTAAAGATTTGACAGAGATCACAAGTAGTCAGAGAGGCAGACAGAGAGAGGGTGGGGACAGGGAGCAGACTCCCTGCTGAGCAGAGAGCCCCATGCAGGGCTTGATCCCAGGACCCTGAGAACATGACCTGAGCTGAAGGCAAAGGCTTAACCCACTGAGCCACCCAGGTGCCCCTGTTGCTTCATACTTTTGAAGTCTATTCATGTACAACATTTGATTTTCTGTTCACAATAAACCAAGATAGGACAGTTTTGAACATATGAAGGAGGAGGTTGTCATAGTGGAAGGCAAGCCAGGCGAGAGACTGGAAGTGACACAGAGGACTAGAGCCACAGCACCTGTGATGACAGTATGAGCTGAAAGGAGAATGAGTTATGAGTCATGGGAAAGGTGAATGAGGGTGGGGAAAGGAGGTGAGATTTTCCTTTTTTCCTGGAAGTGAGGCTTTCCAAAACATGGGACTTTTAAAAACACAACTACTTCATTCTGATTATGTGGGTAATTGACTCCAACTGATTCTTCCTTTCCCCACCACCCTTCTTCCTCTTTGTGGTGTGTTTTACTAAATTACCATTTTGAGTTTCTGTGATAAATATTTAGCTTATGGTGACTTGCAGTTGTTGTAAGTCATTCTACAACCTTGATTTGTGCTCTTTTTTTAGAGTTCCTTTTAAATCCTGTCTTGTCATTTGCTTCGTGCATTTATTTCCTTTAAAATTATTTATCTCCTGATCTTATTTATTCTTATCATTTATTCTATTTTTCAACTTCTAAAACATTAATATGGCTTTAATTTATTACCCAATATTATTGAAGTGAGAACAATTTATTTCACACTTATTTATTAGATACTTATCATATGCTAGGCATTATCCATTAATAATGTATGAACTAGGTTCAATTTAGAACCATCTCTAAGCCACTTGTACTGTCCTGTTTGTTATTCTGAATGTGAGGTTGCATATTGTTTCTGATAGTTTTCACCATGTGCACCACTTTACTAGACTTTCTCATTATGACTGATGCCAAGTTTTCCTTGAGATGTTTATTTTTTATATTAATTTAAAAAGGACTTTAAAAAACATGTATATTAATACATAGATTAAATATTTGCCTTCTTAGCCAATATTTATTTATTCACACTGTTTTTTAGTCATTGTACTAACTTTTAACAAATAATTATCCTGGGTGCCTGGGTGGCTCAGTAGGTTAAGCATCTCCCTTCAGCTCGGGTCATGATCCTAGGATCCTGGGATCAATCAGGCACCCTGCTCAGTGGGGAGTCTGCTTCTCCCTCTCCCTCTATCCCTTCCCCTCCCCACTCTATGCTTGTGCATCTGCAATCTCTCTCTCTCTCTCTCAAATAAATAATAAATAAAATCTTTAAAAGAAAACAAATAATTATCCTATATAATTTTCTTGATAATCTTCACTTTAGCAGTGAAGAAAGCACAAGAGATACTTAGTCTGTAGAAAGTCACATAGCTATAACAGATAGGCTATTATTAAAGATATATATATATATATATAAAAATTAAAAAATATATAAAATTTCAAGAAAATATATATTTCAAAAAATATATAAAATTTCAATCCCACGTGTTTAACTCTATTTATGCTACCTCCCTATCTATGTTGTAATTATTTCCCTAGGCTTTTACTTTTAATTTTGTTAACAGTTTCTTTCCCTGTAAAAATTGTTTAATATTTATGTAGTCATATCTGTCCACATTTTATTTTAGGGTGTGTGCTTTTGCTGTTAAGCTTAGGTAGTCTTTATCTGCTTCAATATTATATAAATATGTTTATATGTTCCCCTACTTTAATGTTTTAAACTTTAAAAAAATTGTAATTACAGATCTTTTCACAAAACTTATGGGATATAAAGTGTCTCATTCAGAAATATGCACAAATGTCCATATGCAGAAAATTTTGCCTGCCACTTCAGGAGTTCATAGAATCTCTAAAACCTTTGCATCAAGGGAAAAAGGGTCATATTTTGTTTTTGTTTTATTTTTTTTAAAAGATTTTATTTATTTATTTGAGATAGAGTGAGAGTGAGTGAGTGAGGTAGCGCCTGCAAGAGCAGGGGGGAGAAGCAGAGGGAGAGGCAGAAGCAAGCTCTTCACTGAGCAGGGAGCCAGATGCGGGGCTTGACCCCAGGACCCTGAGATCATGACCTGAGCTGAAGGCAGACACTTAACAGACTGAGCCACTCAGGTGTCCCTGTTTTTGGTTTTAAACACCCCTTAACTATTTTGAAATCAATGTTTTATAAGTGTTTCAGGACAAATCGTGCTTCTCTTCCACCGCTCGACTTGTCTGTTGGCATCCCCAGCACCTCAGAATGTGATAATGTTTGGACATACGACCTTTATAAAGAGTTAGTAAAGGTAAAATGAGGTCATATGGGTGGCTCTAATCCAGTGTGCCTGATGTCTTTCTAAAAAGAGGAGATTAAGACTTAGATACACACAGAGGGAAGACTTTGTAAAGACATAGTTAGAAGGCAGCCATCTACAAGCAAAGGAAAGAGGCCTCAGAAAAAAACTAATGCTGTAAATGTCCTGATCTTATATTTCTAGCCTCCAGAAATATGGCAAAATTTATTTATGTTGTTAACCCACCCATTTTGTAGTACTCTGCTAGGAAAGCCCTAGCAAATTAATACAATGAGATAGGGATCTAATCTTTCTGTTTGTTTTGCAAATGAGTTTATTATCTCAATACCACTTATTTAATAACACATTATGCACTGACTACAGAAGCCACTTAAATCATATGTTAAATCTATACCATGTGTGTGAAGTGTATACATTGATCTATAGGGTATATATACACACACATATGTGCATACACACAAGTGAACTTCTTGTTCCATTTTCACTCATATGCTATAATCATATGCCTTTAATCATCTTTGTTTTGAATTAAATTGCAGTATAAAGACAAGTCCTTCCACTTTTTTTGGTTGTTATTCTTTTTATATCCTTTGTATGCCAATGGAACTATATTGTTCTTCATATTCCAATTGTTTTTTTCTATTCTATTCTATTTCTATTCTATTTGTTCATATTCTAATTGTTTTTCATATTCCAAGACAATTCAGTATTTAGATAGAGATAGATCGGATTACATTCACTGTTCAGGAGAATCAACATCTTTGCAGTACTTCGTCTTTAAATATAGGGTTATGTATGTGGCTCTCTATTGTCCTTATTGTTTGTCCCTCAGTCTGGCTTTCTAGTAAAGTTCTTCCCATAATCTTACATATTTCATGTTTTGTCTGTTCCCAGATGTTTTATATTTTTGGCATTATTGTGAATAGAATTTTCTTCATATTTATTTCCTACTAGGTTTTTGGCAGTATCAGTAAAGCCACTGCTGCTGCTGAAAAAGTAGCAGCTATTGTAGTCTCTTTATCTCTCCTTATTTTTTCTTAGACTCCTTCTTCTTCTTCTTCTTCTTCTCGCTCTTCTTCTTCTTCTTCTTCTTCTTTTTCGTATTTCTCTCATGATATCCATGTTGGGATTCAAATATATCACAGACTCATTAATAGACATTAGGATAGGTGGTCTCAAATGGTTTGGCTCATAGGGTCTTAGAAGAATACCAATTCTGAAAATTTTAAAGTTCTTTTCTGAAGACCCCTCCTTCATAGTGTCTGTCTTTTTGACTGTGTTAAGAACAGGAGATACCTCTGTTTCATTAACCTTCATACATGGCCTGCAGGTACTCCTCTGTTAGATCCTAATATTACTCAATTTTTTTTTCTTTTAAGTCAAATAAATAAAAGGAATGGAGAATGGCAAATCTCTTGTCTGTCTGTGATCATTATTGTTACCTAGGAATCTAATGTATTGTCTTTGTTCATCTTACTATATTTTCTTCTTTGCTCTTATATCCTTCTTCCTTCCTTCCTTCCCTTACTGTACACATATGTACTCACAAACTTTCTAACATTTTTAAAACTAAAGCTATCACTCAAAAACTTAACTCTTTTATAAGCTATTCCTGCCCTACTTGATGAATGAAAAAGACCTTTGCATTCTATCTAGTGGACTCTTTTATATGAGATCAAATGAAAGTGGTAGGAGCAGGACTGTGGAGTCAGTAGTATTGGTTACAAGGCAAGAATGTGAAACATAACAAATTGACTATTTATGTGGATGGGAACATGGAGAATTAAAAAATAAATTAGTTTGTAATTCTGAAACAGAAATGTCTGGGAGTCTCAGAGAGTGGGTAGTTGCCTATAAAAATTTAGAGCTTAGGAAAAAGGTTTTCTATTGAGCACTGCTCTGGAGTCATTCTCATTTTTGTGGCTCCCTTCATCTCTTAAAAGCCACACAGAGTCCCAAAATTAACCATTGTAATGTTTCTAATGTTTCCCTGATTTATTTGTTAATGTACGCCCCACTCATATTGCCTTTCAACTATTATTTTTTCTTTTTTTAATACTGCAACTGTTTTTAGACTCTTTTTCCTTTCTCCCTTCTATAATACCCTCTGCAGACTTGGATCAATATATTCATTTGTCAAAAATTCTTGCTTTAAATTGTTTATAGAATAAGTCTATGCTCTTTAGCAAGAGATAGGAGCTTATTTAGTTTTTTTTTTTCCTTTATCTGCATGTTAACTAGGCTCCTCTGATGCACCAGGCTAGTCCATATTTGCAGCTGTGAATAAGACAGAGTCTTCCCCTTACATTGCTCACACTATAATGGAGATGCCAGAAAGGTTAATCAAACTGCCTTTGCATTCAAATAAGCTATGGCTCCTTACTTTGAATATTATGCCACAGCCACACTATCTGTAGCAGTTGCTTTTTCCAAAATACATATATCCTTATCTTTGCAAATGGTCTTCCTTGACTGTGATTTCCTGCTTTCTTCCAACTATATAAAGTATCAAGTTGTGTTGGTAAATGTCTATCAAATAAACATGGACACTTAAAATGGGCTTTCATATCATTTCTTTTAAAGATTGTGTAGCCCAGAAATCCTGTTTATAAGTTAAACAGAACTTTCTCCTCAGGCCCTCTCAGAAGTACTTATCTTGCAGAGGCACATAGGGAGAGGCAGAGAGAGAATCCTCGAGCAAACTCCCTGCTGAGTGGAGAGCCCCATGCAAGGCTCAATCTCATGACCCTGAATTGGTGACCTGAGCCCAAAACCAAGAACTGCGTTCAACTGACTGCACCACCCAGGCTCCCCTAAAAACATAGACTTTAAAGAACATATACACAATAAAGTATAACAGAAGTGGATGACTTATATCAAATAATATAATCTTAATTTTAACTAATAGGATACTTTATTTAATTATTATTCTCTTTGCTAAGTATATATAGTTTTAACCCGTGACCAAACATTTAAAGCATGCTTTGGGTATTTAATCTCAGACTCAATAAATGTAATGTTTCCAATATTTACTAAAATGTTTTTTTAAGAAAAATTTCCTACTTGTCATTACAATTACATCAAGAAGAAATTCTTATAGATATGGAGGTAGAATAAATACAGTGAAATGTTCTGCTTGGGATCCTCTGCCTCTGCCCCTCCCCCTACTTGTGCAGGCACGTTTTCTCTCTCTCAAAATGAATGAATGAATGAATAAATAAATAAAACCTTAAAAAGCTCTTTTGCTATTTTTGTTCGTAATGGGAATCACAGTGATATGTACTTCCTCAAACTCAGCTTCATATCCTTCATCTTCATTACAAGGATGCTGGTTTGGGTTGGCAGTGAACATTAGTGCTAGTGAGAAACAGCTTGGTACAGCAAGAAATAAGGAGCCCTTCATTTGGAGTTAGCAGATCAGTTTGAATCTGGGTTTTCCCACATATAAAGCATGTGAACTTGGGCTTATTTCTTAACTTTTGTGTGTGAATTCCTCATGTTTAAAATAGGGATAAAAATAAGTGCCTTTCAGGGTTTGAGTAAGAAATAAATTGACTGAGCCTTGGTGGCTCAGTCGTTAAGTGTCTGCCTTCGGCTCAGGTCATGATCTCGGGGTCCTGGTATTGAGCCCTGCATCGGGCTCCCTGCTTGGCAGGAAGGCTGCTTCTCCCTCTCCCACTTCCCCTGCTGTGTTTCCTCTCTCACTGTGTCTCTCTCTGTGAAATAAATAATTAAAATCTTTAAAAAAAATTACAAAATAGTTTGTTCAGCACAATGGCAAACCCGTCTCAAAAATTAGTACTTCCTTTTTCTTTAAAACTAGGGACTTGTTTAGCTTGATTATTTGTCCATATCAATATGATTCTATGGAATGGATCCTATTTAGTTCGAGTAACTTGAAACCATTTAACAACTGCTTACCTGTTGGATATCAGTTAGAAAGATATAGTTGCCAGCCAACACCCAACTGGAGACTTGACTTGCCAGTAATACAATTATGATAACGTTTTGGTCTTTATACAACTGGTACTTTACAATAGTATTTTGCATGTGAGCCTTGTAAAATTTCTGTGAAGATCAGTAGAGCAAACAAATGGAGAAAAAATACTGAAGGAAGGAAATGGCCTTACTTATGCCAGTGTTGTAGAATATACTTGATCTCTATCACCTTGGCTTAGAGAGCTCATTCTTTGATGTTAAATGTAGTTCCATCAAGGGAAAATGGAAGACTTTAGAATGCTAATAACACCAGTTTTCACTACCATCATAGTGCCCATCTTTTAGGTATCCCTCCCTATGACTGGACTTGTCTGCTCACCATAAAATTCTAGGCCTGAATTTTCTTGAAAAAGTTCATAAAGATAAAGCCATTCCTCCTTGACCTTTGACAAGCATATTAAGAAAGTATGATCATGTGTTAAGGCAGCATATGTTCAACTGAAAGACAAGACTTGTGCCAGTTTAAAGAGCTCATAGGAATCACTGCTGAGCTTTGTAGAAAGCTGGTGTTTCTTCAAGAAAGGTGCTGTCCTTGGCTCTTTCTCTGTCTTGTCTTGTTCCAGAATTTAAAACTAGTAAACCACGTGGTTTCTTGGTAGTGGCAGTATCTGTCATGCAAATGAAGAATTATTTTGTTTTTGTTTAAAATTGTATTGAGTGTCAGTGATAATAGTAATATTTTAAATAGTATATTCTTGGGCCTCATAGGTTTAAACAATTTCTCTTAGAACAAATTTGTTAGTGGAATAAACCTGAATTATTCTTGCCAGAGAGTTCTCTGGGTTTTACAAATTTGGGACTAGCAAGCACTTTGTATCTGCTTATGTAGGGAGTGTGCCTGAGAAGTAAGTGATGGAGCTGCTTTAGCTGAGCAGAAGTGGTCAGATAATGAGTGTTCTAATCTCTCTTCAAGACTGGAAATAAAACCCCAGAGCTTTGTGGCCTGAGGCAGGAGTGGCACTGATAGATCATTGCAAGCTTCACTGGCGTTGATGCAATCTAGACAGCAGAACATATTTTTGCATTTTTCTAAATATATAACATAATTAGATAATTTTATGTTTCTATTTATTATAATTGCACTACATTCCATTAGGCTTCAGGGCATAGTAAAATTTGAAAATGCCAACAATTAAGTATTTTAAGTTTCTTAAAAATCAGCAAAAATCAGTCACACTCTTTCCACTAAGGCACTATCAACAATTTCAATTTAGAGATTTTTTTTTTCCCAGTTTAGACAGTTCTTAACAGTAAGACTGGTCAAGTTTACATAAAAAACATAGTTTTGAAAACATGAGAATGTATTGTGCTCCTAATAGCCTGATAATGTGAATCAGGCAAGCACAAACTAAAATAGGTTAGCTAATTCATAGTACCATGAATACCAACACCTCTGAAAATTCAGTATTTTTTACTTGACTCAGTTCTTTCCCATAAGCCAGCGAATTTAAAGTCAGATCTTTAGGTCATCTATGGTATGAAATTATGAAATTCTCTGAGACAGTAAGACCAAGGAAAATCAGGAATAGAAATCCATGTCCTGTGGCATCTTTCAAAACTTAGGAATACCTTTAAACTTTATTCATCATTTTATGTTCTTTTAAACTTCCTTATATTTTGAGGATTTATATTTTAATAAATATATTAAATATGATATTACATTTTTTTGTTGTCTGTATATTTCATGCAAGGTGGTAGGTACCACAGTTAGTATTATTTATTCTCCAATGCTGGAAATTTAGATGGTTTGTAAGAGTTAATCTTTTAAATAATTCTGGAGAAACCTTTCTCTAAATATATGAATTTCTAATTTTCTTAGGAATAGTAATGTAAAATGTCAAATATATATATATTACTGAATAAAAATACATTTTTAGTTGCATAAATATTTGCTGGACCAGACAATATGAAATCTAAATGTTTTTCATTCGTTCATTCAATGTTTTTCAGAAGTTCTTGTGAGACATCAGTAACTAAAATCACATGTGAAAGTAGGGACAGTACTACTTACTGACCTTCCAAAAATTAAAAAAAGGACCAGTGAGTTTTGTATGTCGCCACTTAGATAACTTAGATGAAATGGACAAATTTATAGAAACAAATTAAACTGATGAATTAAATCTAAACTGATTCAAGAAGAAAAAGAAAAGAGCTACATGTAAAGAAATTAAATTAGTAATCAAAAGTTTCCCCCAAAATGAAAGTCCAGGGACCAGAGAGTTTCACTGGTGAGTTCTACAGAATATTTAATAGAAGAGAAGGGAATACTTCCTTATTCATTCTATGAGGCCAGCATTAACTTGTTATCAAGTCAGTTAAAGACATTATAGGAAGAAAATTATGGACCAAGAACCTTTATACAAAGGTCATACAATAACCTTTATACAAAAGTCCTCAACAGATTGCTAGCAAACCAAATCTAATAGCATATTAAAGATTGTATACCATGACCGAGTGGGATTAATCCCAGAAATTCAAGAGTGGGTCAACATAAGAAAATCAGCCAATGGAATACAACACATTACCAGTATGAAGAAAAAAAAAAAAAAAGATCATCTCAATTGATACAGAAAAGGCACTTAATAAGGTAGTTCCAGTATCCTTTCGTGATTAAAAAAAAAAAAAACATTCAATAAACTAGGAATAGAAGGAAATTTCTTCAATATGATAAAGAACATTTATAGAAAACCTACACCTAACATCACAATCATGAAAGACTGAAAATAAAGAACACTTTTTTTGTGTGTAAATGGAAAAGCTGATTCTTACATTCATATGGAATTACCAGGAGCTCCAAAGAACCAAAACAGTATTTAAAAGAATAAAGTTGGAATACTCACACTTCCCAATTTCAAATTTATTGCAAAGCTACAGTAGCCAAAACAATGTTGTACAGCATATATCTATATATTTCTATTTGCATATATAAAAAGATATATAGACAGAACTGAAGATCTAGAAATAAACCCATATAACTTAGCAATTCTACTCCTAAGGATATACCCAAAAGAACTGGAAAACAGACTCAAATAGGTACTTGCACACCATTGTTTACAATAGAAAGTACAAACAACCCAAGGGTCCATCAACAAATCAGTGAATAAATATGTGGAATATACATACACAGGGATATTATTGCCCTAAAAAGTGATGAAGTTCTGATATATACTACAACATAGATGAACCTTGAAGACATTATGTTAAGTGAAATAAGCCAGACACATAAAACTACATGTAATTCGTATCTAGAATAGTAAATTCATAGAAACAGAAAGGAGACTAGAGATTGCCAGGACTTGGAGAAGGGAGCAATGGGAACTTACTTCTTAATAGTTATATAGTTTCTTTTTGGGGTGATGTAAACATTTGGAACCAGTAGTAACAGTTGCACAACATTGTGAATGAAATTAATTGTGTACATAGTTAATGACAGAAACTCATATTTAACAGTGGTTAAAATGGCGAATTTTATGTTATATAATTTATCACAATACAAGATATTTTAAAAATAAGTTCTTGAGGGTTTTCAGAAGACAATCTATAGCTAGATCTAGCAATTGCTAGCTTTTATCTAAGAGCTGTGTTCAAGTTCTAAGGATTTTACAACTAATTCATTGTACACTTAAAATAATCTTATGAGGAAAGTAGTTTTGCTGTATCCATTTGATAGGTAAGGAAAGTCAGACCTAAAGATGATTTTCCCAAGGTCAGTTAGCTGACAGGTACAGGATTTAAACCCAGACAGTTTGGTTTCAGAGGCTGTACTTATGTACCACATTGAGCTGCCTGTACTCAACCACCATATTCTCTAGCCATTACTTTTCAGGATATACTTAGTGTAATACTTCAATTGTTTTTCATTAAAAAATGCACTTTAAGTTATATATCTTTAGACAGCATTTGAGGTTAAATAGTGTAACCAAAAATTTGAAACCTGTGATGTGACCTTATATGTGAACAGGGTTTTACAGATGTAATCAAGTTAAACATATAGTCATATTGGATTAGATTAGGCCCTAAATTCCATGATGACTTGTGTTCTCTAAGAAAAGGGAATTTTAGAGAGAAGGGCATGTGACATCCAAGGCAGGGATTGGAATAATGCAGCTGCAAACCAAAGAGTGCCAAGAATTTCGAGCATCTAGTAATTCTCTCCTAGAATCTTCAGAGATATCATGGCTCTATGACACCTTGATTTCAGACTTCAAGCTTCCAGAGTTGTGAGAAAATAAATTTCTCTTGTTTTAAGTCATTGAAGATCATGATACTTTGTTCCAGCAGTCCAAGGAAACTAGTATGGATAGTGTACAACTATTCTTTTTTTTATTTTACAGATGTGTTTCAGAATCTTCTTGACTGATGTTTCATTGTAGGATATTTGTATCTATTTATAAGGAAGGAAAATATGCTTGCATTTTTTTAAAGATTTTATTTATTTGTTTGGCAGAGAGAGAGAGAGAGAGATCATAAGTAGACATAGAGGCAGGCAGAGAGAGAGGGAGAAGCAGGCTCCCTCCCAAGCAGAGAGCCCAATGGGGGACTCTATCCTAGAACCCTGAGATCATATCCTGAGGCAAAGGGAGAGGCTTAGCCCACTGAGCCACCCAGGCACCCCATCTGCTTGCAGTTTTGCAGTTTTCAATAAACAGCTCTGTGTCATAACAGTTGTAAAATTCTAGTGGTACTAATGCTGGCATTATATTTTGGTGATAATAAGCTTTTGTTCTATAGTTTTGTCCTAGCAGGTGGTAGAGAGCATAAAAAATAATCATATTTTAAAAGTTCTACTATTAAAATTCATTTGAGGAAGAATGAAGAATTTATTATTATATATTGAAAATGAAAAAATATAAGAAGACATTTTACAGCGATCTTGCTGAAGTATCAGTGTTGACTGCATTTAATAATCATTTGGTCTCTTTTCCCCAATAGACATTAAGTACAGACCTAACTTACCTGAAGTAAACTCTGAAAATGCTATTGCATCAGTATGGCACTTATTTCCATTGCTAGAATCCACACACACACAAAATCAAGTCCAATATGCACATGATTGAGGAAAGGTTTGATAATTGAAAACAAAACAAAAAAGTTATTGATGTAAATGGAATTTAGACATCTACTAAAAGATAACATTGGTTATGGATCTATTTGGAAGAACGAAGTATCTAAATATTTAAGGAAAACAGAACCAGAGAGTGTACATTTTTTTGCTGAAATGTCAAAACAAGTATTAAAAACATATATAGTATTTCTTTTTAACATAGGGCTCTGTCTCTAAATGATGCGCCTCTGGAGGAATTTTAAATGCTTAACTGTGACTATTGATTTTGAGATTGCTCTTCCTTACTGAAAATGAGACAGACCAGTTGGTTTGGTCAAAAAATCTAAGCAAGGCTTGACATTTTATTTTAGGTTCTGGTCTCTATATTGGAATTATAACAACAACAACAAAAAAGTTTGCCATCACCATTATTTGAAGTGTTTAGTATAACAGAATTTTAAATATATTTTTTCACATATTTTAATGTTTACTGAAAACTGATTTTATCTTTGACTTACTTTGACCTTCTGCTGAGACCTGAGGAGAGCATTAAACTAAGGTAGATAAGATCCGTGCCTGCATTGAGTTTCTAACCAAGCAGGAGTAGCAAATGTTGAGCAAATAATTATAAATAATAATTTTATAGAGAAATAATAAATAATAAAATAATTAGCTATCACTATAAGAAATGTAATGAAAAGAGCTTACTGAATTGGATTTTTGGTGGTAAATCGTAGAACCCCAACTCCAACTTTTTTTTTTTCTAACAACAATGGGAAGTTAAGGGGCTATCTTCAGTTAATATGTCAGCAGTATGTAAACTGAAATGGGGAGGGATAGATTTGAAGTTGGTGGGAACTGTAAGGAAGTAAGCTCTATAGAAATGGAAGTATGTGAAGTAGAATAAGGGTGTAAGATTGAAGGACATAAGATGAATGAGAAGATGTTTTAGATGTAAAAATCAATAGGACTTTCAACCAATTTATTGGAAGAGAGTGAAGAAAAGGAGTTAAAATGAATTTGAGGTTTTGACTGTATTACTTGGGGAGTGAATGGTACTGTCAATGAAAACAGGAAACAGGGCCAAAAATTCAGCTAAAAATAAATCTTCCAAGGAAACTCAATATCAGGAATAATCAAAGAAGTATGAGAAACCAAGGGAACCTAGTAAAGAGCCACAGAAAACACCAAGAAGGAAAATGAAGACATAACTGCTGGTTTCGGAGACAGAATACTTTTTTTTTTTTTTCATTTTATTTATTTTTTCAGCGTAACAGTATTCATTCTTTTTGCACAACACCCAGTGCTCCATGCAAAACGTGCCCTCCCCATTACCCACCACCTGTTCCCCCAACCTCCCACCCCTGACCCTTCAAAACCCTCAGGTTGCCCCAACCTCCCACCCCTGACCCTTCAAAACAATACTTTTAAGGACCTTTGAGAAAGGCCTTTTTGTGTTGCAATGAGGGTGGAAACCACATATGAAAGGATGTGAGTTTTTTGCTCAACTGTTTGACATCAGTGTTCATTGGCTCTTGCCAGGCTTAATCCTTGACATTGTTCTTAGTGCCTCCTCCCTGCCTTGCCTTTCTAGCACTCCTACATCTAATTCATATACATCTTCTACTGATTTTACTTATTAAATGTCTCTCAAGTCTGCCCACCCTTCTTTTTTCCCATTCCCCCCACACTTTCCCCAAGCAGATCTACCACTGTGTCACTACTTAATCACTGTAATAACTAACATCACTCAATCTATTCTGTGCATAGCAGCTAAAGTGATCCTTTAAAATACCCATATCTGATCTTGGCACTGTGCAGTCAAATATCCTTTAATATCATCCTTTTTCTCTCAAGACAAAGACCAGACTCCTCAATATGGCTCTTTTAGCTATGAATGATTTGGATGTGATATATCTCTCCAGCCTCATTTATCATTATTCTTCTCCAAATATTACAATCCAGTTACACTGACTTCCTTTGAGTTTTTCAAATATATTAGTCTCCATTATGTACTGGATTGAAATATCTATTGGGCAGGAAGATCTATCATTTTCATAATTATTTCCTTTTTGCCTTCCTTAATACATGAAGTATAGTAAGGTAGTACATTTTTAATAAATACTTGGGGAGAAAATACATGTGATAGGATACTTTTCCTTTCATGATAGTAATGGAACCCAGTATCATAGTATAGTTTTAGAAGACATTCCAGGTCAGTAAGACCTACTTTCGAAGGATCTTTTATGAGTAGGAAGAAATCTTTTTGGATAATACAAATAGACAGGAAAACTGCTGATTTTAGGTATTTAAATCATCAAGCTGCCTGCTCAGAAGCATGATTCAAATCATTATCTGAAGATATTTACTCTCTTGTAGAGTTCAACTAGTGAAAACACTTAGTATCTCATACTTCCTCTGACCTTCAATGTTTATATTTAAATTTTCCTGTTCTGTTCATAATCATCAGTCTTCTCAACCTACAAAGACTTTGGTAATATTGTGTACATAAATGTTCATTGTCATTGGAATGATTTTAAATACTTAATTAGTATTTTTATTTCTGGAAACTCTGATAGATATAGCTTTCAAATTTACACATTTTTAAAAATACTGATTGATTTGCTCATAATCAAATTTATATTAACCACTTAGTATTTTATATAATTTCATAACAAAAAATTATTTTCCTCTTGTAGGTTGCTTGTTAGTTGGCTTGTTTTATATTTTCTGCCTTCCATGCTCCCCTCTGCTATGGTTGTGGGGTCCTGCCTCACTTCTGTTTCCCTGGTATTGCATATTTCAGTGAACAGCACCTCCATCTTCTTGGCTGGGTAAGCAGATTCCTCCCTTTCCTTAATCCCCACATGCAGTCCATCAGATCCAACAACCTAAAGAGCACAGTGATTGCTGGCATTGGATGACTTTCCTTTTTGCTTCTGCTGACTTTGGGGTAGTAAGTAGTTTACCCAAAGAGAGAAGGGGAAACCAGCAAAATCTGTATCCAGTATTATGACCCAGGTTCAGATTTTTTATTCAGTGTCAGTTTTATCGCACACTATTTGTTAGAAATGAATCACTAAATATGGTATTTGCATCATCCATCTTTGTAAGCGTCTTTTTAAAGTACTTTTGCCACTTTTTGAATAGTGTAAATATATGTAAAAATTTATCTTCATTCACTCCTTTCTTCTTTGTTTTTTATTGTTCTCATGCAGTCTCCTTCCTACATATATTTGAGACATCATTACTGTTTTCAACAGTCAATATTTATTTAGATTTATATGCACATTTATCCTTTTTGGTAGTCTTTATTTCTGTATTATAATAACTTCATCTGGAATTATATTTCTTCTACCTGAAGAACTCTTTTGAAGTTCCTTCTACCTTGTCGGTCTCCTATCAACACATTTTGTCAGTTTTTTTTAGTGGAAAAAAGTTTTTATTTGTCCAACCTTTAAAATAATATTTTTACTGGATATAGGTTCTAGATTGACAGTTATTTACTTCCAGTCCTTTAGAGCTGTCATTCCATGGTCTTCAACTTTTCGTTTTTGTTAAAAAGCTAGGTATCAGACTTGTTGTTAACCTTTCGAAAATAATCCTTCCTTTTTTCATTTTTGATTCTCCTATACTTTTTCTCTTTGTTTTTTGTTTATAGCAGTTTTACCATGATGCACCCAAATGTTTTGTTTTGTTTTTCTTTTGAGTCAGTCATGTTTGGAGTTCAAAGAGCTTCTAAAATTTGTGATAGGATATGCTCTATCAGGTTGGAAAATTTTTGACTAATATGTATTTTAATATTGATTCTGCCTCATATTCTCTCATCATTTTTTTATACTCCAATCAAAGATATGTTTAAGCTTTTCATTTCATGTCCCTGTCACTATTTTCTTCCTTTTCCATTCTTCCTCTTCATGCATTTGCTTTAATCTAGTTTTCTACTCATCTCCTTTTCAGTTCCCTAGTTATTTTTTCTGCTGTGCTAATCTGCTCTTAAATATTTATTTTTCAGTTCCAGAATTTCTATTTAATTGCTGTCTATGGATTCTAGCTCTTAAGTCACATTTAATATCTGCTTGTTTATTTTAGGGACATATCAATAAGTTATTTTAAGTCCTATCATCCAAACTGTCAAGTGAAGACTAAGTAAGGCAATAAGAGCCATAGGTATTGTTGGGGATAATGAGTATTATATGGACTTGAGAGTGTTTATTATCATTATCATGGCAAAGTTAATTTTCATAACAAAATTCAAACTATGCTCTCTAGTAACCCCAATATCTAGGTTATCTAAGGGTCTCATTTTATTTTGGGTTTATATTTTGGATGTTCTCCCCCCCCCCGACTTTTAGTCTCTTCGTCCTTTTTATGCCACAACTTGTTTTTTAAAATAAGTGCTTAATGTTTTATATAAAATTATTTTAGAGCCTCTAGATCATGGTATAATTAGTTCTCACTATTTTTGGTAGTTATGTTATAACATCACTGAGTTAATAGATACTGAACCAGTGTTCTTAGAGGAAACACAAGATTAGGTTCCTACAGACATCTGGTCATATTATTCTCATTTATCATCAAACACCCTTGTTTTATGTGTGTTTCTATTTACAGAGATAATATTTAATATGCGTTGTTGAGCCATTAACATTGAACTCCTGGCCAACAGCATTTTAACTCATGCCTAAATGTAGTATATCTTACATGCATTTTCTCCATAAAGCAAATACCCTTCTTACACTTAGGAGCACTAATCAGCACACCAACACTATGCTTTTACCTTCTAAACAATGAAAATCACAAAAAAGAGGAAACAAAGGCAAAATAGGTGGTGCTAAATACATCAGAAAAAGGACACTTATTTACCATATGAGAACTGAAACAAAGCAGAGTATCTGTCACCTGTTCAACTTCAGCTGAGAATGTGCCAGGCAATTCAGATTTTTCATTGTTCTCTTCATGTCCACAATGACTGTAAAAAACAAAAACATAAAACCCTATGTATTGGTTTTGGTGGGGGGCTACAAATAAATTTTAGTGAGTAGACAAATTTGTAAATATGAAATCTTTAAAGAATAAGGATTGACCATATCTGTCCAGGACAGAGTTTTATTTCCTCCTCACAAGAAAATTATCTTTGTCCAGTCAGTGACTGAAGTGTTTCTAGGATCTTATTTAAAAACATTTAGAGGGGCACCTGGGTGGCTCAGTGGGTTAAAGCCTCTGCCTTCAGCTCAGGTCATGATCCCAGGGTTCTGGGATTGAGTCCTGCATCGGGCTCTCTGCTCAGCGGGGAGCCTGCTCCCGCCCCACCCTCCCACGTGCCTCTCTGCCTACTTGTGATCTCTGTCTGTCAAATAAATAAAATCTTCAAAAAAAATTTAGAAATGTTATTTCTTGTTGGCAGACATTAAATGCCAGTTTCTGTCTCATTTACACTATATTGTTTTTAAAATGAGATTTTAGCCTATTAGCCGCCATCTTTTTAACACTTACCCACTGCGTGTGCAGCTTGGGAATCCCCAAATGCCTTGAGGAAGCCATGTAAAATATGAGACTCTTATCTTTATCATGTCTGTATATCCAAGATGATCTTAGCTCCTACCTTCCTTCTTGCTTCATTGGAGCCTTGGACTACAATTCTCAGCTTCTTAACTCACTAAGACTCTGCATTCTCTAAGCCATAACTTTCTATTTGAACTCTGTGCCCTGAAATGAAAATTAGAGAAAAAAAAATTCCTCACAGGAGAAAGCAGTGGTGAGTGTCAGGCTCTCTTTAATACATTTTATTTTCTTCTCTGGGAACTTTGTCTCTCAAATCTTTAGTGTCTGAGTTGTTTTTCTGTGATTCCAGATGAATATTTGTGTATTTTTAGAAGTTTATATTTGGTGGGAAGATTAATCAATATAACCTCTTCCTTTTTTAGGCTGATAGAACAAAATCTGATATATTATCTATTACATGAATAGTGAAAAGACATTCAGTTTACTTACCAAAAAGTTTAGTAATTATTATTTAAATATGTATTTTAATGCCTACTATGTAACAAGAACTTGGAATATAGCATTGTGTAAAGTGCATATAGTGGCTTTTCTCAGGGAGCTTAGCATCTAACAAACAATGCAGAAAGTTTTTAAAAAATAACATTGTATTATTATAAGGGTGATAAGAGCAGAAATTCATTGTGCTGTAGGGATGTATCTGAGGAGTCTTAACTGGGACTTGTAAATTCTGGGAAGAATTAATAGAAGAAAGAGTATTTAAATACAATCCTGAAGATTGCAGTTAGTCAGGTAGGAGGTAGAGGGATTGGGGAAAAGGGGGAAAGAGAACATTTTTTAAAAGTTTGTTAAAATCATAGCAGAAAGAAAGAACTGGCTTTTAAAAGAACTAAAGAGAAAATTGTGCCAAAGGAACGAAAATAGATGAGATTAAAGAAGAAACAGGGGCACCTGGGTGGCTCAGTGGGTTAAAGCCTCTGCCTTCAGCTCAGGTCATGATCCCAGGGTGCTGGGATCTAGCCCCATATCTGGTTCTCTGCTCAGCAGGGAGCCTGCTTCCTCCTCTCTCTCTGTCTGCCTCTCTGCCTACTTGTGATCTCTGTCTGTCAAATAAATAAATAAAATCTTTAAAAAAAAAAAAAAAAGAAGAAACAGTTCACTGGGGTTTTCCAAAAGAGCTCTTATGATTTCATGGCCTTACCATAATTAATTTATCCAGTTGCTTTATGTTGGCTCTTTAGGTTTTCTCTTTAGAATAACTTCTCATTAACAATCCTAAAGAACATTTTTGGAGGAAAATCTTTTTTGAGTATTCATGTTAAATTCTAAAGATTACATGTGTGGTAATCATAAGATACTGGTGTTTTTATTTGAAGATTTTGTTATGTGTTGTGAATTTGATGTTTAGAAAATCTTTACTTTTTTTGTGTGTGTTCCCACTGGAGGCATTTGAGAGTGCTGAACCTTTTCTAGTCTGGACATTATGCTTTTGGTAAAAATTCCACAGCAATGAAAAACATTTCCTTCTGGAGGCAATAAAGTTGTTTCAGAGGCCATTTGTACTGCCTGCTTTCCTTTGTAGTCACTGCATCCTTTTTCAACTGGAACATTTTGGGGAAGGGAAGTAAAGGGAAGTAAAGACTTCCCTTTAGCAATGTTGTTACTGGTTTACTCCTTACAATACTACTACCTCTGTGACAAAACATTTCACTTTTCTCTTTGCATGTTCCTGCTTCTCTGTTAATTTAATAGTTTTCATTGGTTACCCAAATTCAACACCTTCTTGGCTAACCAAGGGGAATATCACTTTCCCATAATGACTTTGAGTTACATCTTGACTAAAACCAGGCTGTCATTCTGATACAGTTCCTCTCAAGGGTGAACTTATTTTCTTGGGATAACATTTCAGAATTAATCTATAGATTTTATATTTATAAGCATACTCAATAATATTCAATGCTCAAATATAGTAGAGAATTGTAATTACAAAAAGTAACATGATTTCCCTAAATTGCTAGTAATATAATGAAGTATTTATGTGACTCATGTATAGTAGAAAGCTGGCAAATTATTATTATTAAATATTTAACATTTAAACATTAAAACATAATATTCTTACTATATGTTTGAAGGTTTGCAAATATTTAGCTTAAATATTCAACTTTTTATCTAAAGAATAACCTATTTTAAAGAGAATTTAAAATTTGGCCCTTAAAGGACAATATTGGGTAATGATTTATACTCCTTATTAAACAGATAATTTTTAGGGAATATGTTCATTATTGGATTTTTTGTGTGTGTTTGACATTATAAATTTGGTAATTTATTATTTTCAAAGCCAATATATTATAATGCCTTTTTACTAAAGAAATGCACTGCTTTAATTAAAATAATTTATTAATTTATAAAACACTAAGAGAATTTGTCAAGAAGTAATTAAATTGTAGTAGGAACAAGCCATGATTTCTCTTGCAAAATCATTGGTTGTTGGGCAATGAAAATCTCTTAACCTTACAACTCCTTTTTCCTTAGCATGGCCTTGTTTTCTTCTAAAAGAAATGATAGGAAATACATGAGCATTTAGGTCAAAACCCCACTGAATCAGTATTACATATTAAAAATTTACTGAAAATTTTAATAAATTATGACTGAAAATATGTCAGAATTAATTTCTGCAAGGATGCAAATGAGCTTATTAAAATATAGCTTACACGTTTAAATTCTTTTATGATCAACATTGAAAATACTGAATATGTTAATCAGGATATTAGAAATTGTATATTATAGGACTTACCATTTATGAGGAATTAGTCATGAGAAACCTTCAATGTCTATGAGAGATCTGTCCTGTTCACCACTGTGTCAGAGGTACCTAGCACAATACTTTGGCCCTGACAGGTATTTAATTATAGATGGATACAATGAAGTGGTGAAAAGACTGACTCAATTAGAGAGGTATCCTAGACAACTACCCAGCAGCTCCATTTAACTAATGAGTTCTTTTAACCCTCATAATAATGCTTCAGTTGTTATTGTTATTTCCATTTTCCAGGAGAAAAAACATATAATAGAAGTATTTGCAAATTACAATTTATCAAATTCTCACTTAGGTAAAAATCACAACTCCGCTAGTAGAAATGTGATTAGTTGAAGGAGTAGCTAATGTATACTACATGCTTACTATGTGCTTGGAACTGTTTCTGCTTTTTACAATTAATTTCATGCCAACTCCAAGATAGGTACTGTTATTCTCTTCAGTTTATATTGTTACAAGTTAATAGTTTAAATATTTCATCTCTCTACTATTATCATATGGAGGATTTTCTCTTTTGTTAAAATTACATACAGCTACTATAAAAAAAAGTCAAAGTAGTCCAAAAAATGCAATGGAGAAAGGGGGGAAAAAAAGAAAAAAACACCCAGAAAGCATCTGAGATATTGTCCTTTGTTAACAATTGAGTAATGTTGGTCCAGACTTAGCTCTATAAGAATATAAAGGGCTATAGATAGAACTAATTTTAAAAACTGGCATTATATTATACATGATTTTAAATAAGCCATTAAATAAGATATACTTTACAAAAGGAAAATAAGTTCAAACTGAAGCAGTTGTTAAATTTCTGATATATGTTTCTTTATAATAAATGACATTAAAATTTCTTTACTTATAAAAGAAATATTATGAAGAGCCTTAAGGGTATAAGTTCAATATGTATGTTTCTTGGTATATTATATTTCAATTTTTGGCTGTATTGAATTTTTGACAAAAAAAGATGAGGAAACTATCTCACTTCTATTTCATCTCTATTATATTGCTTAATTGTACTTAAGTTTTTAAATTTTCAAGGTACATGCTGTTTATTTGCAGTTGTGAAACCTTAATTATGTCCTTTATTGAGTACTAGCTTTATAATTACATATATCCAAAATCTATTCACCATAGTACCTCTGTTTTAGGATTTTTTCAGTTTGGTTAATCTGCTAGTCTAATGTAGTTTGCCATCTAATATAATTTTCATATATGCTGTGTTCTCAGTACTTGTTAGAGAGTGCCTATTTGTTATTGTCTTTTTGAAAGACAAATTACCTACGTATAAATTACTTATGCTACCATCCTTTCACAATTTTTTATGTATTGTTATATTGTATTTTGAAGTTGAGTATTGTTATGGGAGAGCCTAAAGAAAACATTTTAAAAACATATTTTATATGATTTGTTATTTTACTTTTAAGACCTTCAGTTCAACTCTTTAGTTTCAGAAATTTTTTCAACTATATTATTTTGGCCCATTTTTTCCATTTCTCTGTTTTTCTATCGAGAGTCACCCTTTATGTATTTTTTCTTCCAAATAAAATATGTTCTTTGTAATATCTTTTATAAATTCATTCTTTTATATATGAAGTTGGATAATATCACATAAATGTTAAATATAATAAAATGGGAGAATGTTTGTAGATGGACTTGAATAATTGGCTTACTTCAGTGTTCCTACATTAATAGATTAATGTTGGTTGAGTCAATATCTTTGGCTTTATAAAGAATAAGGTACAGGTTCTTAATGGCATAAGCCAAGCTAAGAATAATGTTATTTTTTATACTTTGTCTCATTTGTTGAGTGGTTTCTTTTTTATAAAAAATATAGTTCTTAAAAATGGTGATAGAGCTCTGGGTTAGTCCCATTTTAGTCACTAAATTTTTCCAAGCTTTATTTCTGTTCAGTGTGATTTGAAATTTAGAAGAAAATCTTAGAACATTGAGCCATCTTGATGGCTCAATCTGTGCTTATTTTAGCACAATTTCTCTAGGAAAACTATTTTTTTCTTTATCTTCCATCTCATACTTCTAATGATCTAAACAATAGATTATTTTATAGCATTTCAGATAAGGGATATTTATTTTCTCATCCTTCTGCCACAAATCTTTGCAATATCTTAATATTATCTGGTGATCTCTAACAAATTCCAATTTTTTGTAGCATTTCGACTCTCTTGCACTCAATTTCTAAGAGATTAAGCTTGCTGGAGCTTCCCTGATATCTGCTTTTTCTTAGAACTGAATGCTAAACTCTTTCTTCAATTCTGTAAACAGTAAAATATCCTACAAATATTTTTGTTTGTTTGTTTTCTATTGCTCGTAGCCAAATAACTACTTGCAAGAGAATAAAATGATTTTTCTTACTCTTAAAAGAATAAGGGACCAGGGATCCCTGATCCCTGGCAAAAAAATAAATTAGACATTTACAAAGTCATATGTAGTATGAATTATTTGTCTTGAAATATTTGTGATAATTTTATAAATCTTTCCATATAAAATGTAAACTTGATCTTTACTATTGTTCCATCTGTTTTTGGAGTGGAACCTTTTTCTTCTCTTAAAAATTTTTTTAGTAGTAAATATTGTTAATAGGAAAAGACTGAAATAGAGATATAAAAATGAAGTGTAGGGGCGCCTGGGTGGCTCAGTGGGTTAAGCCGCTGCCTTCGGCTCAGGTCATGATCTCAGGGTCCTGGGATCGAGTCCCGCATTGGGCTCTCTGCTCAGCAGGGAGCCTGCTTCCCTCTCTCTCTCTCTGCCTGCCTCTCTGTCTACTTGTGATCTCTCTCTGTCAAATAAATAAATAAAATCTTTACATTGGGGAGGGTAAGTGCTATCGTGAGTGCTGTGAAGTGTGTAAACCTGGCGATTCACAGACCTGTACCCCTGGGGATAAAAATACATTATATGTTTATTAAAAAAAAAAAATTTGGAAGGGGAGGCAAACCATAAGAGACTATGGACTCTGAAAAACAACCTGAGGGTTTTGAAGGGTCAGGGGTGGGAGGTTGGGGGAACAGGTGGTGGGTAATGGGGAGCGCACGTTTTGCATGGAGCACTGGGTGTTGTGCAAAAAGAATGAATACTGTTACGCTGAAAAAATAAATAAAATGGAAAAAAAACAAATAAATAAATAAAATCTTAAAAAAAATGAAGTATAGGATAAAATATAGCAGAATTGAAGTAGAAGTTTTGCAGTGCAGCTTGAAAACTTCAAGGGAATTCCCTTCTTTGAGAGAATGGAAACCTGATTTGCATGAAAGGAAACCCTGAAGGACACGTGGTATCTTGTCACACCCTAATATGCTCTAAGAGAAAGTCATAGACAATGTCAGGCTATAACTAGTGTATCACACTGATGATGAGAAAAATACCATGAGTCCATTTGGCACTACCTTTATGGCTCTGCTAAGCCACAATAATGCAACTATTTCAAGGAGTTGTCCCTATATCTAACATCCAAATTATTCTTCCTCTGGCAGCAAATACTGGGAAAGTTCTTTAAAGTCTATACTTAGTAGCAAAAACAATTAGAGAAATTTACCTTTTAGGGCTCCAGAATTATGGAGACTTGAATGAATTTACTATTGTCTACCTAGTTTTATAATTCTAAATATGGCTTACAATTTACTTGAAGTTGAATCTGTACAGAAATACCAACTAAAGATTCTTCTTGAGAAACTTTCAGATGCTATATTTACATAACAATAACAACTCCATTTTTATAAAAAACTGTTCTAATTCTACCCTCTGATTTGGGAGAGAGAAAGACAGACAGAGAGAGTTACTACATTGTTTGAACCTAGCAGATGTTCCAATGAACATTTTAAAGGAGACTTGGACACCAAATGTATTGTTTAGTCTTATGCTCAGCTATTAACACTGTTACAAGTAAAAGATTTTAACAGAAATTTGAGACTCAATGAGAAGGTCCAACAAAAATATAATCTCTTATGTCCTGTCAGTAGCCAACCTAAAGACCTGCAAGAGTGATGGAATGATAGATATGCAACAAAACACCCCAAAATCTTGTAAATGACTGTGTTTATAAAAGAGAATCAGTTTTATAGTAGTAAAATTATAGCAGGAACCAGTTCCTGGCCACATGAAGATATGTTTCTATTGTGGGCTGAATTATGCACTCCCCTAAATTCATACGTTGAAATTTCAACCCTCAGTACCACAGATTGTAATCATATTTGGAGATAGAAACTTTAGGAAGTAATTAAGGTTAAATGAGGTTATATGGGTAGCCCTGATCCATGTAATTATATTTGGAGATAGAATTTTCAAAAGGGTGGTTGAGTTAAAATGATTGCAGTAAAGCAGGGCCTTATTCCAATATGACTGGTAACCTGCTAAGAAGAGAAAAAGAACTAGGAGAATGCATATAGAGAAAAGACCATGTGAGGACACACCAAGAAGACTCCCCATCTGCAAGCCAGAAAGAGAGGTCTGCTGACACTTTGATCTTAGACTTCCAGACTCCAGAGTTGTGAGAAATAAATTTCTGTTGTTTAAGCCACCCCCATGTGATATTTTCTTATGGCAGCCCTCACAAACTAATATAATTCCCATTTTCCAAAAGTTCTCTCTTTCATGATAGTGGGTGTTTTTGTTTGTTTGTTTTTGTTTTTGTTTTTAACCTCTTAGTATGAATTAGATCATTTTCTGTTCATGTGGAACCACAGTACAATCAAACCACTATTTATAGTATAGCTAATTTTTCAAGCTTCTAAGTGTCTAATGCAGCACAGGCATGCATACTAAATTCATTTGACTATTGCTATGTTTTTTTAAGAACCCAATTTCTAATTCTACAGCATATGCTTTGGTTTTTGTGGTATACTAAAAATTCAAGTATATCTTATTCAAACTCTCTCAACAGCAGAGAAAAATCTAGGAAGAGAAAAATTTTTACTGAATTAAATTTGGTGCTTACACAGCCTAAGAACATACTCCCAAAGATCTCAGTAATACATTCCACAGTTTTTGCAGACTGCATAATTTCCTGGTAGGAGCCCTGGACTGAATCATTATTCTAAAACCTATTTTTCCCTACAACATAAATTGAATAGTGTATTCTCCTAGATCAATTAAATAAAATATAGGTGGATGAAATAGCTGAAAATGGCTGAAAAGTGGCTGAATTCAGACTTTAGGATTTCCTTTTATTTGTATACCTTTACCAGGTTTTGATTTGAGACTATTGGTGACCACTGAGAAAGTAGCTGATCATTGCTTTCATATAAAAAATACTTGGTCAAGATATAAGCTCTGATAATCATTTACTCTTTGCAATTGATACTCCTAAAACCAAATTTCTTATGGTATCCTTTACCCTGAATTCCAAATATATTTGCCAGCATAGAGATACTATAATACAATCAAATAATCAACTATCAAACTATCCTCCTGATTGCCAATTACCCAATTACCACTGCAGGGCTGGTCTGCTGTTGGATATGTAATTTGACTTCAGCTGAATGGATGCTGCCAAATTATATATTTTTTTACTGTTTTTAAGAAGATACACAGGAAATCACCAGATCAGTATGTGGAAAAGATAAAGAAAATCAGTAATACTGAGTGTCTAACTTCAGTCAGTCACCCGTGTTCCTTTGGCATAACATTAATCCCTTTCAAGAATCTTTTAAAATATATATTTGTACCCCCCAGTTTAGAGAAAAGACTGAAGCTTAGATTAGGCCAAAATATTTACCAAATAGATCTCTAATGCTGTCTCAAGATCAATTCCTCTAAAAACATTTTAGACCAACTGAGTCATCTGTCTCTGGTAAATACATGGTAACTCACTGAACTTTTACTGTTCCTTGTGACATTTAAGGTCACTGTGAGCACTGAGATACAGCAGTTTTAACAGCAAGTAGCCATACTAAAGAAGCATTTATATAATGAAGCATTTGGCCAGAAAAACACTGTCAGATGGACCATGAGTCAGCACAGTTTGTTTCTCCATATATACAACCTGAATCCACTCACTTGGGTTCCTCTCTTAAAACTGTGTCCTGGCCGATGTGATTCCACATTTTCTAAGTAAAAACACTTAAATTTTGAGTTATGCGATGTTTTCTCTTCTGAAGGAGTTAAATGGACTTTTAAAAAATCTGACTTTAATACATGGGGTTAATGCTTATATTATGGTTTGGGGGTTATAAAAACAACAATAATATTTATTTAGAACCTATGCGTTAGTCACTATGCTAAATTGTTTCACACATGTTAGGGTGAAGAGGCAGAATAGCTTAAGTTGTTTATTTGAGAAACAAATCTTGTAGGAGAGTATCATCATTAATATGTATACTCACTGTATTATTGCTTTACTGGCACATTCCTTTCTTATTTGTCCCTTTCACAATTCAAAAGAGGATCATTCAAGACTCAGTTACTTGTCATTCCTTTTTGGCTAGACAAAAAGCAAAGAGAAATGAAGGAAGGCATTTGCTTGTGCTAAGAAAGCCTCCTTTACGAAGCTGAAAGGGGCTATAATTAGTTCTAAAATACTACCTTATATCCACTGTGCGTATATTTTTCCACACACAAAAATTGAACATTGGAGACCAAAGGGTCTAGAATGTAAAATGATGCAGCTAAACTCTGTTTAGAAATAGTTGTAATGCAATTCCCGGTTGCTGGATTGATTTGATCTTCTTATCTTGGGAAGAAATAGAACCCTGCAATATCACCAATATTTTCTAATTCCTCTCTGATTATTGTTATAAACCGACAGTGATTGATTTTGAGTAATTATCCTGAAAAATGAATTAGATTAAAAAATAATCTTCCTGATTATAGAGGAGTCTAGTTCATGTTTGTAATTAGTCCCTTTTTAGAAAGAATGATGAGATCACATTTGATTAACACAGTGGATTTCTTACATGCTATTTGACTTTGCTTTGAAAAAAAACTATGTTAGATGCAAATCTTTAGTAAAATCCAACCGTGGGTAAAATTCTTTTGGAAGGAAGTAGCATATAATTAAAGTAGATAGAATAGCAGAAGCAGGGGGCCTGAAGTGTGTATTCCTGACTTAGCCATCGGTTATCTCTGTGAACCCAGATGACCTCCCTGGGTCTCATTTTCTGCATCTGTAAAATGAAGGAGTTCAACAAGATGCTCTCCAAGGTCCTTTCCCCTTCTAACATTCTGTTTTTATGTATTACATAATTCCATCTTATGTAAATTAATGGCTCATTTTCCATGTAGAGATCTAAAGGAACATTGGAGGGAGATTAAGGGAAAGTGTAAAGAAAGACTATCTAATAGGGGAAATCATAGTTCCTTTATGTTTCATTGCTTATAGGAAGGTACTCGCAAGAGTAGTGCTTCTTAAACTTTAATTTGCATTCCAATCACCCAGGAATCTTGTTAAAATGCAGACTCTGTTTCAGTAGGTTTGAGGAGAGACCTGAGAATGTGTATCACCACTAGCACATTCCCAAGTGATGTCTTTGCTGTTGGTTTTGCAGCACATTTTGAGTGGCAAACTTGGACTGTGAAACTGAAGTATATACAAGAATCTGGGAAATAGTTAAAAATTGAGATTTGAGGATTTATTCCAGAGAATCAGAGATGGGGACAAGGTCTAATCACAAACTCTGAATTCTTAACAAACATCCTATGTAATACTGGATGCCAGTGGTTCAAGAATCAGAACCTAACACAGTCATGGAGTCATGGAAGGGATTTTTGTACTTGCTCTTCTCACTAGCCCCTCTCTCTTCTATCCAGGTTCTTTTCAGACTTCAGGCAGTGATTAATTTGTTACTGCATTTGTTTTCAAAATAACCTTGCAAAGGCAATTCTGTGGTTTGCTTTTGTTAGTCTGTTCATTTCATTAATTACCTGTTGTCCAGTTAAAATGGGAGTAGTGTATGTAGGGCTTTTGTTTGTGTTTTGAACTCAAAGTGCATGGATGTTTCTACATCTTTGACAATTATTTATGAGGTCACCATAAAGGCAGCATGCTGTGGTGGAGAGAAGACCATATGTGAAGACAGGCCAAGCCTAGCTCTTGCGCTGCTAACCATTCATTTATTCACTGCTTTTTAAATTTAATATCTGAAACTGGGAGCTCTTGGGCATTGCCAGTTAAATTAGTTACTAAATTACTGGCTTAATTAGTTGTTAGCATGCTCAGCCTAGCATGTTGTTGGGAGTAGCCAACTACAAAAATAATGATTAGAGTTTAGAGGGATAAATTCATAGAACGCTTCAAAGAAGTTACTTGTAGTTCTTTGATCCTCAGTAAAATATTTGACCCATCTGTTTCATTTGTGAGCATAATAGGATAAAGTAGGGGATTTGTATGTGAACTGATCATGGTATACATATGACTGTACATGTGGCTGTGTTGGGTATTACTGAAAGTTAAAGAAATAGTCACTTTTGGGGCACTGGGGTGGCTCAGTTGGTTGAGCATCTGACTCTTTTTTTTTAAGATTTTATTTATTTATTTGACAGAGAGAGATCACAAGTAGGCAGAGAGGCAGGCAGAGAGAGAGAGAGAGGAGGAAGGAGGCTCCCTGCTGAGCAGAGAGCCCTATGCGGGGCTCGATCCCAGGACCCTGAGATCATGACCTGAGCCAAAGGCAGAGGCTTAACCCACTGAGCCACCCAGGTGCCCTGAGCATCTGACTCTTAATTTCAGCTCACAGCATGGCTTAGCGTCCTGGGGTCTGGCCCCACACTCAGTGGGGAGTCTCCTTGGGGATTTTCCTGTCCCTCTGCCCCTTCTCTCTCTCTCTCTCTCTCTCTCTCTCTCTCTGTCTGTCTCCTTTTCTCTGGGATAAGTAAATAAATCTTTGGGAAAAAATATAGTCACTTTCGTTTTGGAGACTGAGAAGCAGAATTAATAGTAGATATTGATATGATGATAGAGATGGAGTGAGAGAGATAAGAGAATTATTACAGAAATTGGCTTATGCAGTTAAGGGGGCCCAAAGTCCCAGAATGTGCTGTCTTCAAGCTGGAGAACCAGAAAAGCCACTGATGGAATTTAGTGATTGAGTCTGAAAGCCTGAGGACCAGGAGCTCTGATGTTTAAGGGCAAAAGAAGATTGATGTCCCAGATCAGCCAAAGAGAGAGCAAATTCATCCTTTTTCCACTTTTTTGTCCTGTTCAGGCCCTCCACAGTTGTATGATGCCTTCCCACACGTGGGGAGGGCCATCTGCTTTACCAGTTTACTCATTCAAATGCTAATCTCTTCTGGAAACTACCCCACAGAAACACCCAGAAATAATGCTTTACCAGCTGTGTACCTCTTAACCTAATAAAGTTGACACCAAAAAATTAACCAACATAGAGACAGAGGGGCATGTTGGGAGGATGGTGATAATTTCTTAGGGGGAACCTGAGGAAGGTGAAGAGGGAGCTCTCCAGTTATATGAGTTCTATCAAGTTCTCTAGATAGAGGGAATAGAAGAAGAAAGATGTGTTGGGTCCCCCAATAATGGGTCCGTGGTCAAAGGAGCAAGACTGATACAAAGCGAAGGTCAAGCAAAGCTTTATTTCACGCCAAGCATCAAGAATCAAACTGACTGGCCAGGGACGTCTCTTGCAAAGAGGCCACAACCCTCTGCCTTACAGACTAGCTTTTAAGGGCAAAGGCCATGTGGTTGGGCCTGGCCACGCATAGGTGGCCAATGAGATTGTAACACAGAGAAAGCTACACAGTCCTCCTAGGTCACACATAAGTGACTAATTGAATTACAATTTACCCTATAGTAGATATTTGAACTAGACTATCACCTTGGTCAGAATGGGCGTCCAAAAGGCACCCAAAGGGCGGGGCCCATACTCCTTGGTAACTAGGAGACAGTATGTGCCCACATTGATTGAATGCCTCCACCCGGCCTGACCCACCCTTGTATTTGGGCTTTGTTACCTGGGACTAGTTTCAGGAATTTGTTTTTAAGTAAGTTCCCTGAAGGGGGGTGTGGAGGGTTGGGATGAGCTGCTCTGGCTAAATAGGCCCTTACAGATGCCCTCAAACATATGGCAATTTCAAATACCAGCAGAAAAATCAATGTAGCTGGATCACAGGGAGCAAAATTAAAGGAACATATTGCTTAAAAACTCTTGTGTGCAATATAAAGAATTTTGGAGTTATTGTGAGATAGACTGGGAGTGGGAGCAGTTTTAGGTAGACATACCATCTGCTACGGGTTTCATTTCAAAAGGATTGCTATGGCCCTTGTGTTGAAAACAGGTACTAGGAAAGAAAGGTCAGGGAGATGAACAAGAATAGTTGTTAACAAAGGACAGCCCATAGATCAAATCTTGCCTGTTTCCTGTTTTAGTAAATAACCATTTTATTGAAACAAAGCCACATTCATTCAATTGCATATTGTTGATGGCTGCTTTCGCAATGTGGCAGAATTACATAGTTGCAATGGGGACCTAATGGCCTGCAGTATCTAAAATACTTATTAGTCATTGTTCTACAGAGAAAAGTGCAGACATCTGAATTAGAAGTAATTGTGAGAATCCAAGTGAGTGGTAATGGTGGCTTATATCAATGGTGGTAAAAGTAGCAGAGATAATGGGAAATATTCAGACACTACAAATATTTTGAAGATAAAAACAAAAGAATGTGGTGATAGAAGAGGTATAAGAGAAGAGGAGTACTCATGAGTAACTTTTTATTTTTTGGCTTAGGCAATGGGAAAGACAGACTGTTGATTTATTTATTGCTATTAGAGAAATTGTGGGAAGGACAGGTTTGGAGGTTTGGAGGTACAGGTCATGAGTTTAATCTTCGAGATGGCTAACATGTTACAATAGTTGTCCCTGTTTGGTAGCCAGTGGCACATCTAGAGACCAGCAGAGAGGTCTGAGCAGGTAGTATAAATTTGCAAGTATTCAGCTTACAAAATTCATGGATGAGATCATAGGACAGTAGTGGTATAGAGGAAAGAAGTTTTAAGTTTAGAACTTGAGGCCTGCGCCTTTCCGTTTTTGGGGGGATGTCATGGAGATATTTTAAACTAAAAGTGGAATGAGAAGGAGCAGCTAATACAATGGGGAGAGAAAGAAGAACACGTAAATCCTCATGATCAGTGAAATGTATATCAAGGAGACCATCATCAGCCATATTAATACTGCTGGTTGTTCAGATAAGCTGAGCATGGAGAATTTATTATTGGCTTGAACAATGTGGCGATAGTGATAACCTTGAGGGAAGTTTTGGTAGTATATGCAGTGAAATACTGATTGGACTGCATTCAATAGAGCCTGGGAAGAAAGGAACTAAGAACAGCTCATAAAGGAGATGTTTTGTATTCCAGTTTTCCTCTAAGGGAGAACAGATGAGGTAGCAGAAATATGTGGTATTGAGGATTGCTTTTTTTCCCCATTTTTTTTAAGATGGGAGAAATAGAATGTTTATATTTTCTTGGGATAATTTAGTTAAGAGGGAGAATAATAATATCCAAGAGAAAGAAAAATTTCTGGAGTGATGTGTTTGAACAGGTGTGCAGTAGAAGGGATGTCCTTCAATGAAATCACAGGTTGTTCATTCATAGTCACAGAAGGGAAGGCAGAGTGTATAAGCACAGATGCAAACAGGTGAAGAGAGAAGATTATAGCAGCTTGGGGCTTTCTCTTCTGATTGCTTTTTTCTCTTTCTTTTTCGTTATCTATCCTTCCTTCCCCCCTCCCTTCCTTCCTTCCTTTGGCATGGGAAGCAAGATCCGCAAGCTGAAGGGCTAAGATTCACAACAAACATAAATTACAATGATAATGTGAAATGAAAATATTCTAAATAGCCAACTAGAGAATAATAGTGACATAAATAATAGTTTGAAATTTCAGTAAATGGACTATGGTGCAATTATTAAAATAACTTTCTAATATGTTTAATGACATGAAAAAAAAATCCCATCAAACAATATTTGTGGAAAAAGAAGACTATAGCTCTTCATGCTCTAGACTGTCATTGTCACAATTTGACAAGTTGTATAGATATTAAGACTCCAAAGTCCCAGTACTGGAAAGTGTTGTCCTGGATTACACCTCAGGTCTATCTGATTTTAAACTGATTACCACATAGCTTAAATTTGCATTTTAAGCACCTGCATCACCAAGTTAATTGAAACTTAGTCCTTTTTTTTTTTTTTAAATAAAGGCGATTACAGAGATAAGTTTCTTCTATCTTCTACTTGAGTAATTCCTTCAACTGCAATATGTAACTTTTCATATGAACTAAACTTCTCATATAAACTGTAACTAATGTTACAGGTCATCACTCTGAACTGCTGAGCTTTTATGAAAGTTCTTTCTGTTGTTCAATACCTGACCTATACCTTTGCCAACACATTCATTAGCCAACTCTTTGTCATTTGTAAATGTAAGTGTTCCAATGCAGTCTTCATGTGAATCACCAGCATCTGCAACATTGCTAATTCATTCTTTGAACATAGTGCATAAAAGTTATAGAATTACAGGAGCTTCTTTGAATTATGCAAGACTTTGTATAACTAAATAGAATGAATAGAGTAGGATGACTAAATAGAATGAATTTTAGGTAGAGATGAATCAGGAAACAAAATCCAAATTTCGTGTGGATCATTTCTATCTGCTGATTTCTTTAGCAAAAATGATTTCAAGTTTCAGGTTTAACCTCAAAAGACTTTTTAAGGGTTTCTCCACACATATTACTTAGCTTTGGTCTCTAACAGGGGGTACTTAAATAAACTTAACTAGATACATGACCATAAATGGTCATTTACCTAGATGCTGATGGCTCCCAAATTCATATCTTTAGTCTAGATTTCTTCTCAGAGTTTTGGTCACATATATTCAGCTGTTTTTCAGACATCTCCCCTCTCCTAGAGTAATTCAAACATAATGCATTAAAAACAGATCATTTGAACTTTTTGTCACATCTACTGTGAGATGAAGAATATTCTTAGAAGTCAGATTGTCGACATTCCAGAAAATGTCAACATCTGTCTGAAAGGGTACAGGGTTATTTGCAATGACCAAGGAGGAACTCTGCAGAGGGACTTCCATCATATCAATGCAGAAGTCAGTCTCCTTGGAATGAAAAGGGGCTACATTTTGACAAATGGCAAGGAAATAGAAAGGACCTGGCTACTCTATCTCTAGATACTACACACTATCTCTAGTCATGTACAGAACATGATTAGGGGTATCACAGTGGGCTTCTGTTATGGGATGAGATTTGTGCCACTTCCTATCAAAAACTAGTTATTTAGAATGGACCTCTTGTTGAAAATTATAAATTTCTTGATCAAAAAATACACTCACAGGGTTCAGACAAAGTGAGGCATTGTTTATTCAGTATTTCAAGTCCAGAGAGATGAATTAATTCTTGAAGAAAATGACATTGAACTTGTATGAAATTCAGCTGCTTTGATTAAACAAGACACAACAATTAAAAACAAGGCTATTAGAAGAAATTTGGATGGTATCTGTACCTCCAAAAAGGAAGAGTTCAACATACTGATGAATAAGGTTTAGAGTTGTCCAATATAGAAACGACAAAATGCTGGATGATTCCTAGGACCAACTTGTGATATTTTAAAGATACAGTGAAAGGCCTCTAATAAAAAACAACAACAGAAAAACAAAACAAAATAAAAGAAAAAAACACAAATAAACAAAACAACCAGATCAACTGATTTCCCTCTTCACCTGTAAGATATTCTCTATTTTTATACTGGTACCATCACTTGCTCAAGACAAAAATCACTCTTAATTACTTTTTTTCTACATTATACTTGCTTAGCAAACAAGTTTTCTAGTTTTTCCCCCAAAATGCATGTCTATTCAATGCATTCTTCTGTGTCTTCCCTGCCACTCCCCCAACCAACCCCCATCCATCTCTATTCCCAGAACAGCCTCCTAATTAATTTGGGTGTTTTTCTATTTGCTCTATTTCCCCACAAAACAAATATTTTTTAAAAGATTTTATTTATTTATTTGACAGAGAGAGATCACAAGTAGACAGAGAGGCAGGCAGAGAGAGAGAGAGAGAAAGGGAAGCAGGCTCCCTGCCGAGCAGAGAGCCCGATGCTGGACTCGATCCCAGGACCCTGAGATCATGACCCGAGCCGAACGCAGCGGCTTAATCCACTGAGCCACCCAGGCGCCCCCAAAACAAATATTTTTTGAATGATCATTCATAATCACACTATACTTCTCCATTTAAAACTTCTCAATAGTTTTCTCTTGTGCTGGGATAAATCTGAAAAACTCCTTATCCTGATCTATACAATGCTGTGTGATTTGACTCTCGTCTAGATTTCTGTCCATCATGCTACCCCTTACTTTTCCTTCAGTTGAATTGTTCTTTGTCCGCTTTGAAGAAATGGAGGTTTTCTAGCTTTGCTTTAGAGTCTTTGTATCCACTCTTCGCTCTGCCTGGACCACTTTCACATGATTCTTCTTATTCTTTAGATATCCGGTGAAGTGTCACAAACTGAGAGAGGTGTTTCTTGACCATCCTGTCTGGAAGATCTCCCACTTTGAAATTCTGTTTTCCCTCTCTAGACATCTGCTTATTTCTCCTACAGTACCTCCCATAGCCTTTGGGTATCTTGTTTGCCCATGTGTTTCATTGCTTATTTTGTGTTTCACCAATTTCTCATAGTTTGTCACTGAAACCCAACTGCCTGTCACATTAGATTATTAATAATAATTTTTTAGAAGATTTTATTTATTTATTTGACAGATAGTTTTCCTTTAAGCCTTAGAGAAGAAAGGTGACATATCGCTGGGATATGCTCTGACTTGCCATCTCACACCAAAGAATATCCAGTTCGGTAAAAGAGCCCTAAACAAGGAAGGAAGGGGACCAGTGATGCTTCTGCAGTATCCAGAAGGCCATGAGGCTACAGAGAGGGTCCGTGTTGGGATCTGAAGGCACTGAATGTACCACACGGCACAGTAGTAGCCTGCCTAGCCACATGAGGGAAGAGCACCATTAGGCTGACAAATCAGGAAACAGGTTATAGGTTTCACTCACTGTAAACATCAGCAGCTGTTGTCAGCTGGGCATTAGAGTAAGAAATACTGCACTGGAGCCGAGGATATTTCACAAGAAACTGTACACAGGGAAATGAAAGCCAGAGTAATGGACAATATCATCTCTGCAGAGTATGTACTATGGGAAAAGGGAGGCATAGAAGAGAGCTCTGGATTTTGAATCAGGGGTACCAAAAAAAAAAAAAAATTCTGAGTAAGGAGTGTCCAACTGTATTGAGTGCTACTGACTAATGATGAAAAATCTCCAGTGGATTTGGAATTTGGAAGCTATTAGTGACTATAATAAAAACAGATTTGATGAAGGAATTAATCAAAGACAGTGCAGTAGCTGTTGAGTAACTGAAAAAGTGAAGGATGGATAAGGAAGTAGAGGCAGCAGCTATTGGCCTTTCAATAAACTTGAGTGAATGGGAGAGAAATCAGGTCGTTCTTGGAGAAGAAAGTAGAGTGAGACAAGGTTTTTTGTTTTTTTGTTTTTTGTTTCTTTTTAAAGATTTTATTTATTTATTAGACAGACAAAGATCACAAGTAGGGAGAGAGGCAGGCAGAGAGAGACAGGCAGAGAGAGACAGGGAAGCAGGCTCCCTGCTAAGCAGAGAGCCTGATGATTAGGATGTGGTGCTCAATCCTAGGACACTGGGATCATGACCTGAGCGGAAGGCAGAGGCTTTAACCCACTGAGCCACCCAGGTGCCCCAGACAAGGTTGTTTTTTGTTAGTTTGTTTTAAGGCAGAATCCTGAGCATATTACATTATTTGAGGGGAAGAAACCAGAACACTGAGAGAGTAGGTAGTATTCCCCATAGACTCTGAGATAAGCTGGAAAGGTATCGTGGCCTTTATTTTGCAAATTAAAAACCTGAGGCTTTACACTAACTGGCTTGTTGAAGGTCACAGAGCTGGATGATCCATCTGGGCAAGAAGTGAGACATTTTTATTCAGTCTTTTTCTCTTCTTTCATTATATTGAATATATTCTTATGCACACTGGTGGATGCTGTGACTGCTTAAATGACTCTCATACTCCATTCCACTTACACTGGATTCATGCTCCTGAGGATTCCAAAGTATCACCTGACGTTTTCCTGATCTTTGAGTATGAGGGAGTCATAGATGTAACTCTTGTTGCTGTTTGTGAATTTCTTGGTGTTTTTTCTACCCACGGAGGGCCACAGTTTTGTCCTTCCTAATTCTGGGCGAAAGCAAAAGAGGATGCTCAAATGAGGGAAGATAAAACACTTGTAGTCTTGGACAATGAGTAAAAGGGGATGAGTGACTTTTCCAGTTCTTGGAATAATAGAATAAATAGAATAATATATATATTATTATAGTATAGATTATATAGAATATTATATAGAATAATATATATTCTATTATAGAATAATAGAATAAATAGAACTCTTTACTCTTTTCATGAATTTGAAGAATACTACAGTGGTCTTTTCTAAATGTAAAGAAATTGGGAGGAGAATGGGGTTGACATTATCAACACTAATTTTTAGTATAAACTAACAAGATGTAATACTTATTAAGTCGTGGCCATGTGCCAGGCATATTAGGGTGATAGCACTTAAATATTTCATTGGATCCTTACAATTTTCTTAGGTACAATATGTTTCCTTCAAAGGAGTAGAGATTTAAGTACTGATTTAAGATTCTCACTCTACCACTTATAAGTTATGTGACTTTTGGTCAGTTATTTAACCTCTGGTGCTTAATGGTCCTTATCCATGGAATTTGAATGGTGATGATAAATCTTTTTTCATGGGGTTGTTATTAGGAGAAAATAAGTTAATATTTAGAGTTTAGAATATAAAAATGAGTAATAACTGTAAAACAAAATAAATATGTTTTTTATTTAAAATAAAGCACATATTCTTTCCATTCTACCAGTCCAGAACTACGTGTCAGTTTCCTATCTCTCTTGTTGGACTTGGTAATGTATTTTCCTAGAGTAAAATAAGCAATTTTAATTCTTATGATAGTATAATTCAAATAAATCATAGATTAAATACAGTTTTGTGGACTATCTAAAAAGCTAGTGACCATGCATCATAGTAGGACCTGGAATGTATTTTCTTATAGAAGCAAAAACAACTAGCAAAGAAATCTTTCTTGTGGAATGGGTTGGAGATTGCTTGTTGATTATATACAGGGAATGGGAAGAAAGGATAATACCTTCCAGGGAGTTCTCAGTGAGATAGGTTTTCTGTTCCTGTTCATCTAGTTCAGTTCAATTTTTTTTTTTTTTAGGATTTTTTTTTTAATTTGTTTATTTTCAGCATAACAGTGTTCATTGTTTTTGCACCACACCCAGTGCTCCCGTTCAATTTTTAATAGCTGGAAATACACCTAGGAACCACAGCAGATTAGCTGAATGTTCAAGTGGAAGTGCAGGGATAGAAGGACTGACTTCTGCTCCGTGAAAATTTACCCTCTAGTCTTCAATGAATTGTATGTTCTGTAGGTTTCCGAGTAACTACAGTCATTTGCACTTGCATTAGACTATCATTTTGATGGGATTTTTTTTGCTCGTTTGTTTTGTTTTGTTTGGACTACTGACAACATCTATTTTCCATGAAATCCAGAGATTCTACTGCCTCAGCCAAGTTTGTAAGTGTCTTTTACTATTCCTGTTTTCCTTACCAGTTGAGTTCTTATATGAGAAAATTCTTGAAAAATAAAAAGCACTACAAAACATAATATTTACTTTCATCGTACTATTGTTCTTTTCTATGGTTAAGAACTCTCCTGGGATAAGAGGTACTGAGTTTACTTTCAATTACTCTGAAAGTAGGAATCAGCTTGAGAAATTACTGAGCCTTGAGAAATGGAATGGTTTTCCTGCTTCTGAACTATCTGTTTTCACTGAGGGTACTATGAAGGTCAGGAGAAGAGAGAAGAAACTAGTTAGGAAAATAAGCGGAAATTCAAATGAATGAAGTATGCTTTTGTCTTCTGGAAAATCTCTGAAATGCCCAAATCTCTGAAATGCCCAACACATGTTCAGTAATCCTAATAATAATTCCTAAATGTCTGATTTGGTAGCGTATAGCAGAGTTAAACATACATCATTTCTTTCACTGACATACTGAATAGAATAATTTCATTAAAAATAAATTCCATAATATATAAATTTTATACATCATTGCCCAAGAATAAGAGCACATTAACAACTTTAATGATTTAGTCATATTCATGAATTATTTTCAGGAATCTATGTATTCTAAGTTTCTGTATATATGCATTCTCTCCAAACAAAATATAGTGAGCTCTTAACAGTTTACTGTGTACATGTGTATACTTAGGGTGAGGTAGGGCAGTATATTGTTATCTTCTGTTTATGTTTCTAGTTTCCATTCCAGCCTGAGAGAGGAGAGTGATGTAGGGGTATTTATTTCCCAACGTATCTTTCTGTTAGTGGGTTATTAGTTGACTGTGCCCCCTATAGGAAAGGCTGACTTCTGTCAGGAGACCCTCTCCTTATAGCTATGCCCTTTAGCTTCCAGTAATATCTTCCTCCCGTTGCTTCTTTTAGACCTGTACGATAGTACTTTTTTTCTGTTATTACTTGCCTCAGTGTGTTACACTATTTGTTGGCAATGTCTTTATACCTTCACACATTCTTGGAATAATCCCTTTAGTAAAACCCAAGATTACCCCATTTAAATGATCTGTCTTTTTCCTGACGGATCTGTTTTTTTCCTGACGGATCTGTTTTTTGTATAAGGAATGGATTCCCCAGAGTGCTGAGTTTTGGGGTAAAATCTTCAATGCCAGGTCTTCTTTTGCCCACTTTATTGCAGTAGCCTCCTCTTGGTTTCCCTGCTTCTACCCTTGTTCCACTAAAGTCTGTCTTCAACAGAGGAACCAGAATGATCTGTTAAAATGTAAGAAAGATTAGATCATATCTCTGCTCAAAGCTCTTGCGGGGCTTCAAATCTGAAAGTTCAAGACATCTCCTTGGTCTCAGAACCCTAACAGTCTTCCTCAGTCCATGACTCTCTCATCCCTGCTCTAATCTCCCTTCCCAGCAAGTCTGTCATATATTCCCCTGCTCTAGACCTCTTTCACGGTTTCTTAAGGACACCAGGCATTCTCCCTGTGAAGGATTTCAGCACTTGCTCTTTTTTAAAAAAATATTTTATTTATTTGACACAGAGAAATCACAACTAGGCAGAGAGGCAGGCAGAGAGAGAGGAGGAAGCAGGCTCCCTGTGGAGCAGAGAGCCAGATGCTGGGTTGATCCCAGGACCCTGGGATCCTGACCTGAGCAGAAGGCAGAGGCTTTAACCCACTGAGCCACCCAGGTGCCCCAGCACTTGCTCTTTCTAACTGCCAGTAATGCTCTTCTTTCTCATGGCTCCTTCGCTCATCAATCAAATTTTAGCATCCAAATTTGGACTTTCCTGAACACCCTATTTAAATGAAATGCTATCCTGCCTTAAGCTGCCTCACACAGTATATTACTTTTTTCTCCAAAGAATGTATCACCAATTAACATAATTATTTTATGTCATCTCTCCCTTAAAAATGCATAAAAATTGGTTTATTTTTGTTTATCTCCATACTCTGAATGCCTAGAACAGTGCCTTACAAATAGTAGGAACTTACTACCTAGTGATTGAATGAATGAATGGGTACAGATTACTCACTGGAGTTCAGTCACATTTTGTTCAGGTCACAGTGATTTTAATTGTAGCCTAATATTAATTAAACTAATTAATAGTTTCATTGATTTAATAGAACTAATTGATTAAACTAATCAAATCAATCATCTAAGAAATTCTTGAAACTAACAGTTCTATGCTGAAAATTTTAGTGGTCTTGATAGTTATATCTTTTTAATATACACAAATAGGCAAGTTACACGTCTTAATTTACTCATATCAGCAGTTAAAGATGATGTAAGCCAAGTGAATCAGTAGACCTAGATTTCTGAACTAGCTCTACTAATAACTTGTATTGCATAATCTAAAGCAAAGTTTCTTTAATTTCTCTATGTTCCAGTTTCCTCTAGCTGTAAAACTAGAGAGGATTAGATGATTCCTAAGTTCTATTCTTCCTTTGAATTTCTGAGAGGTGGTTATATAAAATACCTTTTGAATATATGTTTATATATTTTAAAATGTCACCTAAAATTATAGTGTAGTCAATGCTAAGTATTACTGCTAAGTGACATCTACAGGAAGCACATAGAACTTGTCTTCTATCTCCTTTGTTAACCATATATCACTAAATCTCTTTCTGGCAGATAAAAATAGATAAAATATTCAGAAGACCAGTGATCTCAGATAACTATTGATTGGGACCAAAGTACAATTCTGAGTTAACTATTTTCACTAGTATAATGAGAATATATTGAAATATATATGAATTATGTCATGACAGATGAAATGTCAGAATTTTAGATTATAGTACAATGAATATTTTTGTCTTTTGTATTTCTAGAAAATTATTGAGTACCATCTCACAGATTTTCAAATCTAAGCAAAGACTTTAAGTGATATTAAATGAATAGTTTAATTTGAAGATGAACCTTTTATATTTGACATATTTTTCACCTTTAGGATTCAAACTTGACTCCTGAGAAATTCATGCAAAATTTATAGAAGTCTCCAGATGGTTCTCTTTATCTATTTATGGATCTGAAAATATGACGCCACAAATTTCTAAATTTTTCTCAGTGCCTGTATTGTGCCAACACAGCAAAAATCAGATGCTATTTATCACTTTAGAATTTTCACCACCAGAAATGTTATTAATTTTAATGAAAAAACCCTGTTACACCTTGCATGGTATTGACCTTTTGAGCTCTCAGACAAAATATACCACATAACCATAAGGTGGTATTATTGTTATATGGAAATGAAATGAATTTCTTATCCTTTTGTAATAGCATGATAGACAAAAGTATTTGTATCTCCTGTAATTTTTTTCTCTGTGAAAAATGGTAAGTGCAATATTCGTTTTGGGAATAAATATTTTCTATATATTTATAGGCACATTTTCTTTGAAATTACTGATAGTAAAAACAAGTAAAAACACACAATTATTTGCATGCTTCCAGCAGGTAGCTGGAAATCATGCTTTTCTTGCATTCATTGTCTCATCTTCTTCAATTGTTTTCAATAAAATTTGAACTAAAATCATTAGTTATTAATATACCCAACCCTATAAATGTCTTTTATCCTTTTACAAAATAATTTTCTTATCCTGCAGCAATTCATCTTGATTAGGAAACTGAAACAAATTCTCAACTGAGTAAAAGATACAGTGTCTGCTCGTCAGCGTTTGGACAGTGGAAAATTCTTTTGTTTGGAAAACAAAGAACTCACAATTTGAAGCCTTTTATAGCTTGATGATATTTGTTTCCATCATGCCATTTTACTTATTGCACAATACATTAGAGAATGCTTTCTACTGGCTTCAGACATGGTCTCATAACAGGCACCGTTCAGAGAAAAGGCTCTCTACATGCATCACAATTTCTTCCTTGCTGTTGCCGTTTCGTATGCACTTAGATGATACATCCATCCTCGTTAGGAACCACTCTTCCTTATGGACAGAGTATTCCCAACAATCAATCAAGCCAGTTCTTATCTTGGATTTAAAATATCCTCACAACATTCATTCTCAACAGTTTCTCTTTCTGTGGTTCCCAATTAACCCATCTTTGCTTTTCTGTTTGTTTTGTTTGTTTAGAATAGTGCCTCCTACCTTTATTTATGCCAATAGAATACAACAGACTATGGGTAGGAGGAAGCAGCTTGTAGAAAAGGCCACATTAGGAAAGGGAATTGCCAAATACTGGATTTAAAAATAAATAGAATCTTCAAAGATCAGCTTTTTTAAAAAAAGTATGTATTATTATTGCTAGTACCAGAGACAATGACTGTTTTATACTTCTAGTTATCTACCATTCAGTATTTATAAAGCACATTTCTGCTTTTCATGAAGATTAAATATTTTAGAACTATTATTTTTATAATTTTACAAGAGCCTCCTCAAAAAAACTACATTGCAAGTTAGAAAATAACCTGATGTGGAAAAGGGAACAATGACACATGCATTTAAGAGATTGTGTGATCCATGGGGCACCTGGGTGGCTCAGTGGGTTAAAGCCTCTGCCTTTAGTTCAGGTCATGATCCCAGGGTCCTAGGATCAAGTCCCGCGTCAGGCTCTCTGCTCAGCCGGGAGCCTGCTTCCCTCTCTCTCTCTGCCTGCCTCTCTGCCTACTTGTGATCTCTGTCTGTCAAATAAGTAAATAAAATCTTTAAAAAAAAAAGAGAGAGATTGTGTGATACAGTGGAGTAAAAGTAATTAAGGGATAGTAGACATGGGTTGCATTTTGATGTCTGTCACTTGTTACATTTGCTATTGAGGAGATTCTGTGGTCCCTGTGCTCTTTAGTTTTCATACCTAGCAATGAAAGAAATGGCTGCTTTGCTCCACCTTTTATGTTATTTGAGAATTTATTGATAATATTTGTGAAAGCACTTCAAAAGATAAAATGTTTTAAAGTATTATCTTTAAACATCATTTAAAACTCTGCATTCCTGTTTATAGACCACCATGAAATCACTTCCTTTTCTCTCTGCACATATGTAAAAATTGCTTTTCTTTTTTAAGACTATAATAAACAGTTGGAAACTCCTCTTGGGCCTCCATAATTCTACGCTCTCTCTCCTTTTTCTCCGATTTTTGTTGTTATTGTCAGATTTTGTGTCAGTTGTCTCATGCCACTTTTTTAAAAATCCCTAAATCATAGTATCACCAGTAATTCGTAACAAACTACACATGCTTGGCTTTCAGTTTCAAGATAGTCACACCAGTTCTACTACATTATAATACATACGTGTCTCAAGAGCCCTTTCTAAAGCCTGTGATCCACAAGGTTGTGGCCTAATGTTCATTTCCTATGCAAAGATATCTTTTTTTTTTTTACTTCTTTAATTTTTCACTCAAATTATCTATGGATAGGCCAATTCCTTGTTACAGTTTAATTTTCCTGATCACTACTATTTAGCCAAAGATGATGGGGTTGTAATTTAGATTAGCCTCCTACATCTATTCCTCTTTCCCACTCTCAAGCCTGAGAGGAGTGCCTTCATCAGTTATGTTGATTGGATGAGACAGGAAACTTTTCCCACCTTGGAATCCTGAGCAAAGTATGGCCCTTTCATTCTGCACTCTGAGAATATGTATGATTTCCTCTACTTTAAATCTAGTGGTCAAATGTCTTTGAAATACTGTTCCTCCCACTCAAGGATTATTAACTCTCAGTAAGTTTCCTCCTTCATGAATTGAGTAAAGAAGATAACTCCTTACGAATGCAAGAATTCCTTCATCTCAGTTTAGGTGTGTTTTAACGATATTGGTCAATTTCTATTATGTTATTGTATTGCGACATAAAACCAGCATTAGTTATCACAAATGATCACAAATGAAAATTATGATGACGCAGTTGCTTCTTTTGGGCCATTATATTCTTAGTATTTTAGAAGTGAGTGTGTTTCCCTAAATTATTCATAAATTATTTTATCACTATACTCAGTAGAGTTACATTTTCTAAGATAGTTCCAAAACATACTTTACAATGCAGTTCAGGTGGAATGTTCTTGCATTCCTGGCTGCCCATTTCCTGAAACTTAATAGTTACTCACCTTAATCCTGTAAGTTCAATGTTCTGTAAAGTAAATTTACTTCAGATGATGACTGCTTTTCTATAAACATCCATGTGTATCATTTTCATTCTCTGGTGAGTTTGACTTTATTGCTCTAAGCAAATACTCCTTGATTTCATTTGTAAAATATTTCTGAAGAAACAAAGATGGCTTTGAACATATTTTCGTTTTCTCTCTTTTACTGAGATTATAATGCTTTTGAACAGTTCTCAAATGAATTTCACCTTTCCTTTTTGTCTATTTCAAAGAAAGGAAGGCTTTGAAGAACAGTTTTTTTCTTTTTTAATACATCTAAAGCTTCTGTTACACATAACTGAAATTTCTATTTAATACTTTGGATTTTCACTGAGAATAGCCTATGCTCAGTAGAGTGAGAGGGAAACAAACCTATTAATAATTATTCCTATTCTCCGTCGGGGCTCATGCACCACTCAGCTGTCACCCTCACTTCTCTGAACACAACAGAGGTACAACAGAGTCCCAGTTTAAGCACAGTTTTTGCATGGAGTACGGGGATGTTCAGTATGCATAAAGTTGGTGCCATTTTTATTTTCATGAGTTATAGGTTCATGAAAGAAATACTACAGGGGCAGAAAATGGGGGACATGAGAAGCCAAATTCTATTTTACTTCTTCTATGCCTTTCTAAACATACCTGACTAGGGAAACAAGGAGAATGATTGTACTCTTTTACTGTGGTGATTATCAAAAGCATGAGTCTGCTTCCTCATTCTTCATTTTTGTAAGAGAAACTGAAAATGTAAGAACTATTTTTATAAAGTGCAAGACTCATGCTATAGCTACCCTCTACTTTCTGGGAATAGCTTTCTGTTTTTTAATTAAAAAATGTATTATTCAAGTTATATTAAGAGTGTGAGTTCCTGTTCGGTGGCAGTTCTACATAGGCATCTTATGTGCCAGCAGAATATATTAACCAAGTCTTGATTTTTAAAATTAAAATATGATGGGCTATTGATTTATATTAAAAAAAGAAATTATAATTTGCTTTGGAATAAACCTTATATATAGGACACTTGGGGATAAGTTTTAGACCTACTAATTAATTTTAAATTTGAGTTGAATAATGGCGGTACTTCACACAAATACATGGCAATGTAAAAGTATAAGTTTCAATTGTCCTCGTTTTCAATATTTATATAAGTCAAAACTTGCATTCATAAAACTAAAGTACAGAAAATGGATGTTGCAGATCTGTGACACTGGCTACAGAGAAGAGAGGAAAAGACTGTAGCATTTTAAAGTCATGCCAGGGCCAATGACATCTTCCACTCACATTCATTCTTCTTGCTTCCTGTTACCCAAAAATAAATAAAAATACTCTAATCATGTTATTGGCAATAAATTCTTCTGCATTTCCCTATAATGAATAAATAAATTCCAAAGTTGGACCATGTATCCTGGATTTAGCTTTTTAGTAATTTTGACTTACTCTTCTCCAAAACCAAAAACAAAAACAAAAGCAAAAACAAAAACAAAACAAAGCAAAAAAAAAAAAAATCACACACACACACACCCCAAAAAACAAAACCAACCAAACAAAAAATCTTCTACTATCAAATAGTTATATTTATTATTGCCCGGTATTTGCTCTTTGTATTAGCTTTGCTTAAGTCAGAAATTCAAAGCTTCCATACACACTTATGTCCTACATAAACACTCCTCATTACATATCCTCAATGAAGGACCCCTCTCTTCAAGCATGTGTTCAAATTCAACATCATACATGAAGCCATCCTGATCATCTCCCCCACGTCATACTTCTGAGCATTCGTTTTGTACCATTTCTGGTACTTATCCTATACGATCTAGTATATTTCAGTTTATGCATTTACTCAATTATATTTTTAGTTCTAGGGAAAAGGGCACCAAGATCTTAACATCTCTAAATGCCCCCAGCACTTAAAATAAAGTCCTCTAGAAAAAGTGTGGATCAAACAATGAATTGCTTTTGAATGCCTCTGAATAGCTTGATTCCACTAATTATAAATGAAAGATAGTCTCATTATTTTATAATTTACAATTTGTAATGCTCGCATACTATTAAATCCATTTAGAGATTTAGCCTTTTCAAAAAAATTATAGATTAATTTTTCTGTCCTCCCCTTATAGTCTACATTTCCACGTATAGTCTACAACAACTTTAACTCTTTTTAAATGACTCTACCACCTCACTTCATTTCTTCATTGACAGACTTTCAATGGATTCCTGTGTTTACAAGATTTCCCATGATCTCAACTAACCCTCTCTGTCTTTTAGCTACTCTTATGCAGCTCTCCTTCTTCTCCATCTCTTATTCTTCTGGGCTATTTTGGCTCTTATCTTCACAATATAATTATTTTTACAACAAAGAATAAGACAAGAATGTTCTTTACACCATTATTATTTAACATTGTTCTGATTTGCTCACTAATGTAATTAGTAAAGAAGTTACCAGCTAATGAAATTAATAAAGAAGAAGAAAAAGGAGACAGGAATTAGAAAGTCAAATGTAAAATGATTACTGTCTGCAAATAACATGATTGTTCATTTGTAAGTCCTGAGATAATCAACTGAATTTTCATGAAAAACACAAGAGAATTCAGTGAGGGTAGGCACAGAGTAATATAATTGCCTTTATATAAATTGTCTTTGTTTTGTTTATTTTTTATCAAGAGAATAATTGACAATTCAGATATACAACATTAGGATCTGTTATTTGTATATAGTACAAAATGATCACAATGAATTTAAATTACATCCATCTTCATCCATAGTCACAGAATTTTTTCAAGTGATGACAAATTTTAAGTTCTACTCTTAGCAACTTTCGAATATGCAATACCTTTTATTTTTTATTTTGTTTTTTAGAGAGAGACTGCATGAGTGGTGGGTAGGGGCAGAGGGAGAGTGAAAATCTTAAGCAGACTCCACACCCAGCATGGAGTCCAACATGGGGCTCAATCTCAGGACACTGAGTGAGCTGAAATCAAGAGTTGGATGCGCAATGACTGAACTACCCAGGCACCCCTGTAATATAATATTATTAGAATCATTATGCTGAAAAAAAAAAGAATCATTATGCTGTATGTTATGTTCCCATGACTTACTTATTTTGTAATTGGAAGTTTGTATCTTTTGACCCCCTTTATGTATTTCTCCTACTCTCAAACCCCTGCCTCTAGCCACTGCCAATCTATTTTCTGTGAGTTCTTTTTTGTTTTGTTTTGTTTTGAAACAAGAATTTATAAAATATAACAAAAGAAACATTTTTAAAGCTTAATTTTTAAAATTTGTATTTTTTTTTTAGTATAGTTGACAGGCAATGTTACATTAGTTTTAGGTTACAATACAGTGATTCACAACTCTATGTTAAGTTGTCCTCAATACACATGAAGCCACCATCTATCACTATGCAGTGCTTTTACAATATCATTGACTATATTCCCTATGTTGTACCTTTCATCTCTGTGACTCATTAATTCCTTATCTCCCACTCGCATTCACCCATTTTACCTACTCCCCACCTCCATCCCTCTGACAACTATCACTTTGAAGAAATAACATTTTTTATAATAGCAACAGAATGACTAAAAGAAAAAAGACTAATCAAGACCTAAATGAAGAAAGTCTAAACATTACAGAGATGCATGAAAGGATATTTTGACATATGGAAATCGTATCATGTTCTTGCCAAGAAAGACAAGAAACCATAAAGATGTCAGTTCACCATGAATTAATTTATACATTGAATGTGATCCCAATACAAATATCTGTAGGATATATTTATGGAACTGAAAATCCAGTTTAAAAACAATGTAGAGAAATGAGATATTTTCCCCAGGGTCACTGTGGTGCCCTTGCCTGTGTTACAGTTTTATCCCATCCAAGTGAAATTCATCTTCCTATAGAACTAGGAAGACTCTACCTCTTTTAGGAAACTTTCTCCTCCTCTTTCTACCCTCAACTTATAGTACAAGTACTGATTCCTTCACTCTTTATTCAATACTTTCTGCTACTCTTAGGCATGCCTTCTTGTGACTTTAGTTCAGTTCTCCACCTAAATGTTAAGTGTAAGTACATTGTCTTACATATTTCTATATGTCTCTAGGTCACCTCTCCTGATATCTGAGTAGGTTTTAGCAATTTGTAGTGGAAACTTTTATCCTACTTAATTATGAGTTGTTTCTTTGATTTTGTTCTTTAAAATGTCTCACAGAAGTTAGCAGAGTCGATCTTAACCAAATTAAGCCTGAGTTTTAAAATTTGCCACTTTGTTCCAGATGTTCTGAAGGGCTATGTTGGGTAAAAGTGGGCCTAGGAAACTGGGCATATGGTGTAGAAGTCTGGGGTTCAAACAAGCCTGGTCACTGCATGGAAGAGTGGGTGCTTATTTTGGTCCTATTTCGTGAGCAGATAAAAAATAGAAGCTTCTTGAATAAAGCCAGCCTCAAGTGGCTCCATGTTCCCTGGTATCATCTGGAGGTTAGACAATGAGGAGAAAAGGTAGAAACTGAGTGGAAGAAGTGTAAAACTTAGTGGCAAGGAAGAGCAAAGAAGAGCTGAAAACACAAGGGGAGCCTGGGCAGCCTTGCTCTAGTTCTGGAATTCAGTGCTGCTCAGTCTCCCCTTCAGAGTATGAGTTAAGAGAACGCAGAAGCAAAGATCAATTCGTTTATCACATCCTGTTAGTTTTTAGTCTTGAGGCTTTCTGCAAATATTCTTTCCTTTTGATTTTTAGTTTTTCCTTAATTTTCAGGGTTTAAAGTGCTATAGTCTTGCAATCTAATACCCAAGAAAACAGAGACATTAGTGAGTGGCGATTTTAGAGCCTGGGCTTTGTGAAATTAGCAGACTTGAATTTGAAATCTGATTTTTCCCACTAGCTGACTCTATGATTGTGGGGTTTACTTAATCTCTCCCATTGTCTCAACTAATAAAGGGAAGAATTAACCTTCCTGTGAGAATTAGATGAGTTTAGAATCCATTTGTGAAAATGCTGAACACTTTGCCTGACCCATGTATATCAATAAATATTAGCTTAAAGATGCAACCTTTATTTTTCTAAAGTTCAACACTATTCTCGTTCTCTTAAAAAAATTATTCTCGATGAAAAATTGTAAGAGCAGGTGCCTTGTTTTACTTGTTCCTAAAATTCATCAAAAATCTCTTTCATTTTTCAGAGCATTATATATAGTAGTAACTTTATGTAAGAGTCAGGAGAAATATTAATATCCCACTTTTTAACTAGTGTTTCCATTAGAGTTTAAATTTGTAGGTTACTACAACTTCTTAATTATACTCTGCTGAATTTTAATGTCATTGTTTTCTCATGGCAATAAAATAATGGCAAACATTTATTCAGGGTGGTACCTAAAACAAAACAAATAGAATCCCAAAAACTTTATCCTTTTCAAAATCTGGCATGAATATTAGTAGGTGCAGACCATTCTCCAAGCTTCTTATTTATAGTCTAGATAGTCTTATGGATATGGTGTCTGGGGAAAGTCACGGGTGTTTTCTGCAGCCCATGATCTTCATCTATCTAAAGGAAGTAATTAATACCTGATTGCCAAAGCATGATGGAGATCAATTAGATATTGATAAAAGTCTTTAAAGATACAAAATGCCATAAGAGCTAAATGTTTCTTTGCTTGTTAAATTACTCACAAAATGTAGAGATTTTCTAGGAAAAGTACTTAAACTATGGGAATGTTATTGCTCAATTTCAGTAGATAATTAAAATATGCAGTATCTTTATTATAGATTTTTTTATAAGAATGATAGCTCTTTTAATTAGAGGATTGAAGAGAGGTTAAAATCAAGTTTCCATTGATCCTTAATGATCACATAGCAGATGCATTTCTTTATAAAAGTTATTGCAAATGAGAAATGAAGAATCTATGAATCTATGAAGACTGGCCATCCTTTTCCTCACTTCTAACCCTATGTCCAACACTACTCTTCTTTGGACACCTTACTAGTTTTACTTAATACAAATTTCTTAGCAAGTTTAATTATTTGTTTTCCTGGTCCCTAACAGAAGCTCTTGGTGCAGCACAGTGAAAACGGGAGAAATATTGTTTGATGTTATAAGAGAGAGTGAAGACACAAATATTACAGATTTCAGTACACTAGGCGATGGTTGTGCTTCCATGTTCAATGGCCTAAGGAAGCAGAGACATTAGTGAAATGCTTTAGTGGCATATCCATCAATAGTAATTGAGAATAAAACGGGTAGAAGCCGTAGCATTTGAAAGGTTTAGTTTCAGACTCTGAGACATTTTGAATATGGAATACCTTTTTGTTTTATGATGTTACATACCATGAGACTCTGTTGCACATAAACTATGCTAAAAAAAAAAAAAAAGAGCTCTGTATTTCATCATATGAGTACAGAAATAGCAAAGTGCTTTTTTTTTTAGAGCATTCCTTTTGTAGCCCAAATGTAAGCATGGAGAGTGCCCATGCATAGCTCCTCTCTGACTTCGTCCCTAATTAGCCAAGCAGAAATCTGAGGAAGAGGAATAGAAAGTGTGTGTGTGTGTGTTGCACACATTCATGTGGTGAGAGACATGTTTTGAGGTAGCATTGGAGGGTGTTTTGGGTAAGGTTGATTTGCCTTTAAGTACTCAGATCCACAAGTCATGTAGCTGAGAGACCTTGGCCAAATAACTGAAAGAGTTTCTTGGGTAAGATGGAGGTAACAAGATAATATATTATATGTGTTAGTTGTTAGGAGACCTTGTGTTTCTGTTAAAATGATTAACCAAGTATCTAGTAAGAACAGAATAAAAACTTTATTATTATTATATCTTGTTAGCACAGTAGTTCTAGTAATAGCCTTGAAAACAATCCTCAGTTTATATTTGAGCAGTGTAGAACAAAATCCATCCTCCATCTGCCCCCATCGTCTGCACACCAGTCTCTAACTGATTAAACCAGTGATTCTTAATTTTATTCCAAGACCAGCAGCTAAGGGAATAGAGAACACTTTTCAGTAATGGGACTCACCAAGTAGTACTATGGAGAAGAGCTTCTCAAAGGTAGCTAGGCAGAGGCAGAGTGAGTTACAGAAACCTGGGAAGTGTGTAGAAACCTCTTAGAATTTCCGATGCTTGTTCATTTTTCTTGGAAAGTCTTTAAGCACAATATTCTTGGAGTATGTCATCGAGAGAATGTGACCACCAGTTGACACGTGGGCTAGATCTGGGCAATCGGAGGCTCCTCACCTTCTCCCCTGCCCTTGGAATGTACATTCTGCCTACTGTTCCTATAACTGGAACTGTTTCAAGGATGGAGCTTTGAGAGAATAAGATGTTGTTAAGACCATGTGGACGGAATACATGACTGAACCTCATTAAGACCTCTGTATGAGCCTTTAATATTCTAGTGGGAGGGTACAGAGCTCTATGCATCTTGGGGCTACCCAAGACAATCCTGGTAAGTAATTTTCTTTGTTTCCTAAAACAGCCACCTACCAATCTGGAGCCTGCCTTTTTATTCAGTTTCTTCTTGTCTTCAGTGTATAGAGAGCAGTTTGCAAACCAACAAATACAAAATCAGGACTTCGAGAATGTAAAGAAATTATCTCAGGACTAAACCCAAGGCCCACTTTTCAAAGTATTTTGGAAATTCTTTTAAAAATTGCTGGACATTTTTTCATTTCTGGCATCTCCCTGTCACTGTTTTATTTTCTTATTGGGTGTGAAAAAGAAAACCGTTCTGTCTGTTAACACAGCTCTAGATTCAAGATCCACTTCCAGGAACAATTCCAGAGGCCTTATAATTGTAGAATCATATAGATAGATTGCTTGTTAAGAATCCTGCAGAGCACAGGTTAAGAGGGCTAGCCTTGGAGCTAGATACTCTCTTCCCAGTCAACTTTTGTCTCCTACTTGATTTGACCTTTGAGCAAATTACTTAATCTCCCTGTGCCTCAGTTTACTCACTGTAAAACCAAAATAGGAATAATTAGATGTGACCTCACAGGATTTTCTATAGAGTAAATGAGATAAAAGATACTTTAAAAAGCTTATAATAATAGAATGGTTTCAGGCTTATAATAACTGTTCAGCAATCTAACTTATTATTATTGTTATGATGTTGCTCCGTGGTAAGTGTATGCTCAAGTGCTGTATTAACAGCCAGTTAATTGAATAAAGACACTGTATACATTTAAGAGTGATCCTTAATATCCTTATATTAATATGTTTATGGACAGAGGAACAACCAGAATGAAACCATTGGTTGTGCAGTTATGCTTAGAGGGGATATCAGTAACTTCAGCTAATGGTAATACCTAACATTTCTCTAGGGATTTATAGATTACAAATTTTTATGCATTCTGCTTGGTAACTTGCAGAGAGCTTCACAGATGCTTGTCATTTAGACTTGGCAACAATCAAGCAACTCTGGTTATGATTTTCATTTAAAAAAAAAAGTGAGGCCAAAATCAGTTAGGTCATCCAATACTAGTCAAACACTAGTACCAGTAGGTATACGTCTAATCAAACAAACAAGAAGAGTTATAAGCTACATAGTGTGCTGCTTTTTTGTCCTTATTTCTCCATCCCTTCTTCCCCTTCCTTGTCCCTTCCCTTATCCCCACTCCTCCTCTTCTTTCCCTTCCCTCCCTCTTCCTCCTCCTGGCCTTCCTTTCCTTCCTTCATCTGTTTATCTTTCTTCTCACCCCACTTCCAAAATATGGATTAAACCCGACCATGTGCCTTGCCCTGAGCAAGATGCTGGTATGAGGTCATGAAATACAGTCATGATCCCTCCCTCTCTGGAGATAACATTCTGGTGTTAGAGCCATAAACAAGTAAGCAAGGAAACAAATCTAAACCCAATGACCACAAGCCTTGATAATATAAAGAAGCAAATGAGACAAGTGGTAAGGAAGAAATGAGTTGGGAGCAGGGCTCCTTTAGGCAGAATGATCAATTTATACTTCTCTGAGGAAGTGGCGACTCTGAAAGCTGAAGGAAAAGAAGAGTCTGACAAGTAGGAGCCTGGTGAGGCGTGCAGGGGTTTTAGAGGCAGACAGGTGTAAGTTCTTTCAGGACTTGATGTCTTTCCTAATGAAGCATCTGAATTGAATCCGGAGAGCAAACCCTCTACGGAACTGAGAGGTGTTTTTTTTTTTTTTCCTCTTTCCCCGTCCCCCAGGTCCCCCAGGGTTGCTCCCATCAGTGTTACCCTGAATGTCTCTGATTATATTATTGTATGGTTCTAGAAGGGCTACCATAGAATGTCTATTGTGGAGGTACCATCAGCCTATCACAAGTGGGACTTAGTCATGTATTAATTTGCTCCCAAAGGGATTTCCAAAGTCCTTTTCATGTAACTGGTATATTCAAGGAGCATTTAAATTTTTTTTGAATGCTTGTTACAAGGAGGTTATTTTTATTTTTTTGCTGCTTTGAATTCTAGAGCTTTTTGTTGTATCACCAATGAAATTCCAACTCACTTTTGTCCATACTGAAGTCTAGAGTTTCCTTTCTAGTCTGGTATAGCAAATACAAATCTTTTGAAAAATAATACTGATCCAGACAGGATTAAAAAGAAATCTTATCCCCCAAAGGATGTAGTGAAAATAGAGGAGCACATGGCTAGCTGTCAAAAAAAAAAATCTTTTTGGCTTTATTCTCTTCCCAAGAGTACAATGAGCAGGTCTTTTCAGTATATATCTACCAGGATACTAGTAAGATGCTAAATGAAAACACCTTTAAAATATCTGTATCTGTCAATAAATCCTCAGGCTTATAAATCTGGTGGATATGACATGCTGTTATTATGTGACTTACACTAAGTATTTATTTTGCACCCAGTAAGCCAAGCTCTTTAGTACCAGTTACAGAATGCCAAAAGATGTCAGTATATTACATTTAAGGTTTCCTGCAGCACCTTTGGCATGTCCCATGAGACATCATCATGTACGTAGCTCTGAATGCAGAGTGATGTAATAAAGTGGGATAAAATACGGCTGCAGAATACAATGATGGCACTATGGCAGGCCTCTTTAGCTTTTTTCATTTTGAAAATTCAGCAGGACTATTAAAGTGTAATGGCACAGAACATTGTGTTAAAAAAAAAAAAAGCCACAACCCTGTATGGTATTCTTGTTTATGGATGATATTTATTGCCTTTGTATTCTTATTGTGTGCTTTTGAAGTCAATTGAAATGCAAGGGCTAATGAAACCTTCACTATAACACATTTATTTTTCCCTACCCCAAATGAGTCTACAGGATGTAAATGACTTGCATATATCAACTGCTCAGGTTTTATTGTTTTGGGTTAATTTATTCACTGTAATATTCTTAATGAAAGTAATGACTCTTACACTAGTTTGTATATTCATTCACATACTACAGTTTTATTAAATCATGCTGGGAAAGTTCACAATGAAGGCACCCTAAAATAAAGTTCCATGTTAAGTCAAATATATAAATGTAATGCACTTACCAAATATCAACGCTATATATTTTTCTATTTGTTGTTTTTCCTAATTTCAGTACATCAAAATTTTAAGTTTAGAGCTATCTATGATCTAATGTATTAGTAATATATTCCTATTACAGAATTTTTAAGAAGAATTTTCAACTTCTCTTTAGCACCCAGAGTTTATTGTGCATTTTATTTATTGTAATGAGTTAAAACAATCACTTCAAATTTTTATCCTCAGTGTTTACATTTCTAGGAATATTTGAACTTTAGGCAAAAGCAAACATTTTGGTAGAATTATTGAAATTCCAGACTGGGTAAAAACAGAAGCTTTTCAGTATGCAACTAATTTCAAACCATATGTTAGAAAAATAATAACAGTCAGTAAATGGGATTGTTGTGTGATATCGTTTGATAAAGTAACCCAAAATATTTTCCTTTATAAAGCTGTTCCTTTTCATATACCTGATTTCTGGTACAGGTAGAACACCTACGAGGCTCTCCCAGAATTTTGCTGAACAACCTACTAATAGTTAACTTCTTGTTACCATCGATCTCAATCCATTCAAAAGTTGGTCCTGTTATTCCCACTTTCTTCCCCAATTATTTATTTTTTTTAAAGATTTTATTGACTTCTTTGACAGAGAGAGAAAGGGAGAGAGAGCACAAGCAGGCAGAGCAGCAGGCAGAGGGAGAGGGAGAAGCAGACTCTACTGATCAAGAAGCCAAATGCAGGACTAGATCTCAGGATTCTAGGATCATGACCTGAGCCAAAGGCAGACACTTAACCAACTGAGCCACCCAGGTGTCACCTTCCCTAATTATTTATTATAAAGTACTTCTCTTGCAGAAACTTAGTCTTAAATTTTTAGAATAATCCGAAAAACAACCTCTGTATAGAAACAAGTATATAATCTGTCGATTATATACTCAAAAGCTATTTCCAAATATGTTCCCTCCACTCCATCTCTACTACATACTTCAGTCCTATGCTTCCATGTTCCGTATTGCAAATAGTTATCAAATTGGCCTTGCCAGTATCTTCTACCACTAATCAATCCCTCTGTTTATCTTCCTAGACTATAACTCTGAACATGTAACTTCACTGTTCTAAAATTATAAAGGCTCTTCTCCTTGTAATCCAAATTCCCTAGCCTGGCATGTGCATCTAAGATCTAATTCCAGCCTAAATTTTTAGGTCCTTCCCATCACTTCTCTTCATTTATCTTACGCTACCACCAGTCTTGAAATCTCAGCATCCTCAGAATCTGTTAGTTGTGACCATTCTCCCAATTTAGACTGCCTTATTGACCCTTGAGGTATACAACTATAGCTGAGGCTCTACTCAGCTTTCTCTGATAAAACTATTGGAAAGCACTCATTTTTTTCTCAAAACACCTGCCTCTCCCCCAGCAGTGATCTGTCCAAATCTTCCTTAGATCTATTTAAGCATTAACAAAAAAACTACAAATCATTTCTGTACTTTAAAATATTTGTCTTCTACGTTAAAGCCCCTTGAAGGTCAATTTCTTGTTTGTTTCTTCTTCAGATCCTTTTATGATGCCCAGCACAAAGCCATGCATGTGTTCAACAAACATTTATTGAATTAAATGGAATCAACTGTAAAATACTTTACATTTTAAAAAACTTTAATTCTCCATCTAATATCTGCCAAATAACCCTATCTCCTTTAATCTCTTTTCAAAGCCTTATTTTCTGACTTACAAGTTATTTTAATTGCTCTTTCTTGAAGCAGAAGAATAAAAGAAGTAGGGAGATGAAGGAGAGACATGCAAGACGTAGGTGCTATGAAGACACCTGGTAAAGTTAAATCTTACATGTGGTCTGAAGAAAAAAAACAAAAAACAAAAGACAAAAAACCCAGAAATAAAAAACCTGAGACCTGCCAGGTCTCAGAAGGCTGGTGCCTGCTTCCTGCAGTAGAGAGTGGTTTTATCCATTATATGAAAAGCATTTATCACATGGTCAGCCTTTCCATTTTAAAGAAAATATGTTTTCTGAGTTTACAAAGACACTTTCTTCCTGATACTGATTTTCCATCCATGTGGCAGCAATTTTAAGTTCATCTCTGAGTGACAGCTACTGTTGCATCAGTGTGAACTAGTGAATGATAACTTCCAAAGAAACAGCCAAGAAACCCTTCAAGGTATCAAAAAGCTTTTGGTGAATAATCTGTTTTTGATTTAGAACCCTGTAAGAAAAGGGCTTTTTAAAGATGTCATGAGTTTCACTGTCCTTTTGCTTCTCCATCCCCCGATGCTGCCTGGGGGTATTTATAGCACAGTAATGGTTACATTTTTTGTGCTCAGGGGAGAGACTTTTCATTTCTTTATAAAATTAATCATTCATGTGATAGGATTTTTCTTTTAAAGTCAGTCTTTGCATTTTGATCTTCAACTTAGTTTGACACCAATACTTTTTTTTGTTTTTGTTTTCTAAATGACAGCACTAAGAATTGATGGGAACTTTTTTTTTTTTTTCCCAAACTCAGTGCACCCAAGAGAATCTGGGATGACTGCCAGTTACAGAAATGGAGGTAGGAGGGGAGTGTGAAGTTATACCACTCATTTTAATGTCCTGATGTGTTTCATTAACAATGTGATCAGAAAAATTCTTTCTTATATTAATGGGATTGTCTTTAGGGTAATGACATGAAACTTTTTATCTGAGACTCTGTCAAGTTAAAGTCAGACTTTCCCTAATAGTAGTGACCATTTAATGTTTATATATGTGTAGCTTACACACCTTCCTGATACATATGTATTGGGATTTTGACTTTACAGATGAAAACATTTAGGTTAAGTAAATTGCCCAAGGTTACATGAGCAGGATCTGGGTTTGTATCCAGGTTCTTTAGGCTCCAAAACCCTTGCTTTTAAGCACACCATTCTGCTTGCTCCTACAATGAGTTTTTAAGTATTCAAGCCATGATGATATAAACAACTTTCTCTTCTCATTCTTTTAGTTTTCCCATGGGAACATTGGCTGTTACTTGTTTATGGGATATGGCAAAATCTTCTTCAAGTAGTAGTATTAGTCCCTAACGATCTGTAGAATTCTTACTTGATGATGCTGACAGTTAATTGATTTAAACATATAACCATACAGGGTTTTACCACCATAAGGCATTAGTCTTTTTTTTTTTTTTTTTTTTTTTTTTTTTCTCCCAAGACTCCTTTCCCATTTTAAAGGCAAGCTTCTAGGGTTGGTTTTCATTTCCAGGGCTTTTTTTTTTTTTTTTTTTTTGGCTTTTATTTTCCATTTGGGGAGCAGACCAGAATTGTTCCTTTTTAATGATGTGCTCTGTGATGTGAAAACTAAAAGCTAGATGGAGATTTTGCATGATAGCAAGTCTTTTGTTTCAAAGGCTTGTATTTGGCATTATTGCATTTTCTTAAAAAAAAAAAAAGATTTACTTATTATTTAGAGAGAGAGAGAAGAGCACGCGTGAGGGGCAGAGGGAGAGGGAGAGAGAGAATCCCAAGCATACTTCCCACTGAGCGCAGAGTCCATCCCAGGGCTCAGTGCTACAACCCTGAGATCATGACCTGAGCTGAAATCAAAAGCCTAAGGGGTAACTGACTGAGCTACCAGGGTGCCCAGCATTAACATATTTTCTTTTTCTTGGTTACCTAGTCTAATTACCTTGTTCCTACTGGTATCTACTTACTTGGAGGAGGATTTTTCTTTTTCAGCTTCCCGTTCTATTATTTTTAAGGGAATCTCTCTCTAATTTTGGAGACATGATGTTGAATAATGTTAAGGAATATATAAAGCCACTGATCTTTTTAAAAATCATAATTTATTAATATGTTATGTATTGTAGGCTGTTGGGGACTACAAAGACATGGTCTTAGCCAGATTCTAGAATAATAGAAATTTACATGATTATTAAATGAACTGAATGAAAGGAGGATCATAAAGTGAGTTTTGGGCTTTCAGAAAAAGAAGAAAGTAGTTCTACCCAAAAGATTGCTAGAGAATTCCTTGGAATAGGTGGCACGCTCCTTGTTTTATATTTTAATTTTTCCATGAAAACACATTAATTTTATAATTAACCTATAGAGTAGAGATGGTAGGCTTTTGACAAGTAGGTAGGAGGCATAAGATAGAAAGTATATATTCCATACATTTTAAATACAAAGTGTAAATTTTACCTTGAAAGGTAAAACACCCACACTTTGCTACTGACATTGTTAATATCATGATAATGGAAGAAAGAAGAAAGCAGAGAAGTTAGGAGGGAGGCCAGGGAGAATGAGAAGGGGCTGGCAGGGAGGAATGAAACTAAAGCAAACATTTTGGACAACCTTCTTAACCACAACTAAAAGCTACAGTAGATAGCTGAAGGAAGTGTGGGAATATCTATAGTTTCACCCAGTTTTACAGTGTCTCTTCCTCTACTTTTAACTGGTGACTGCACATACAATTTAAATTTGTATTTGTGGGCTTTTCCTAGTTGATAATTCTTTCAAGTATGTATACCTGATACTCCCTTCAATAAGGCAGAGACAATTAGGGAATTCTCTTTCCAAGTAGTTCTTGGTCATTTAACTCTTAATGTACTCCATTCCAGAGAACAATCCAATCACTATTCTAGCCAGTATTAGCTTGCTCTCAGGTGTCTAACCATTTTCTAAGAACCAATTTTATCATGTCATAGTACTGTGTTGTGCAAATGATAGTTAGATTATAAATTACAAGTAGTAATATTATAGTGTTTTCAGTGCTATTCAGATTGTGAACAGCCAGAAACATCATAGAGCTAGTCTGCCATTGAAATAGTAAAATAAATATTTTTATTGAAATGCATTATGTGATTGGGGAGTCATATATTGAAATAAAACAGAATAGGAGCACTTACTCAGCGATAAATTTGACAAGGGAATTTCAGAGCTCCTTCCTACATAATCATAATACAGGGAAGGAAAGATCCTATGACAGAATTTACAGCAATGGTTTAACATTGAATGGCTATAATAAAGAAGTATGGAGGCTGAACATTTTATAAGTTATTTAAGGATACTTGATGCTACTTGGGCTGTCTGGATACAAGTTATCCTCTTCAATTACAAATGCGGCCCAAAGAAATTCCCGAGACCCAAAACAGTAAGGGGCAGCTCCTTTTCCCTATGCTGAGCCAATGAATAAATGTGCAAAAATAATGCACACATTTATTTCATGTTTGAGAGAGGGTTGGGAACGTGACTGTAGTTGCCACTATTTTCAGTTACAGATATAGTGAGGAAACAGAAATAAAGAAGAAAACAGCTAAAATATAAAATGAATCATAGACATACTTGTGGGCTTCCTTTTAGTGGAGAATGGTGTGTCTCTGAAAAAGGAAGGTGGGTTCAAATCTGTAACATCTTTTTGAACAGGAAACACTGAATGCTATGTGCTTACCATTCAAACAATGTAGAATTATCAGTAGCATAACAATAATGTTATTGTTGGCTTCTGGATTATTGCTGTTGCAAATCAGGATTAGTAAAAATACAAGCTTGTTGATCATTTATTTCATCCATAAGTGGATAGTGAACAGAAATCCTATTAGGTGCTATATAGTCATGACAGTTAGTAGGATAATTTTCAGGTTGCTAAAAGTGAGAATGCAGTACTTATTTGGAAACTTTTATTGAAACTTTCAAACAAAATGTAAAGCTTCAAATATCAAAATTTATTAGTAAGAGATTGGCATTATTATGGGGAATATTTGTTCATAAAATCCTAATAAATGGAGTTTCAAACATATTTTTTGAGGAGACTGCCAAGGATCCCACCACCTTTAGACTTCCCAATAAAAATATTTTATTTTTATTTTATTTAGTCAGCATGTTGTGGACTAAAAAAATTAATCCTATATTCCTAATGAGCTCAAAATCTTATTAAAAACACATTGTTTTGATTTTATTCAGTCAGAATGTTGTGGACTAAAAATTAATCATATATTCCTAATGAACTTAAAACCTTGTAAAACGTTAAGAGATCATTACAAAACAATTAGTCTTAATAAATCAAGTATTAGCACACATATCCACTCGAGATACATCATGGAATATTTGACCTTCATCACATCTTTAGGGCTAATGATTTTGAGTTCCCAAAGAAAAGAAAGACACTTTGAGCATGGTAACTTGTCCTTTCAAAATAATATGTTTTGTTTCTTTCTGTACTTGTGCTAAACTGTTTTCAGCTTTACTGGAAACTTTCATGCAATTTATACACCAACCACACTGATAGTTAATCAATCCCTCAAAACATATAGGCACTTTCCAGCTTCATACTCTTCCTTTACTCTTTGCATGCGTCCTTCTCTGTTTATGAAACTCTCAACCTTGGTATTAGAAGTGGACTCTTCACGGGTCCACTATTAATTCCATCACAGTTGCCACAGCTCTTGGTTCAGAGATGAGCACATGCTATAAAATGATCTACTCAGAAAGAATCCTGGTTCTTCTGGTCAGAAAGTTGAAAAAGAGATAAGCTTTTCCCTCTATTGGATATAAATAAGGAATAATAAACTTTAGGCTGTGGCAGATAGCTCATCTATGATAATGGAGACATTTCTCAGCCAAGTTTAAATTCGTATGGAGAGATGCATTATCTTTTTTTTCATCTCTATAATTTATTTTATAACCGTAAATTTGTACCTCTTCATCCCCGTTACCTATTTCACCCTTCCCCTTCATCAGTCCCCCACCACAACCACCATTTTGTTCTCCATATTCATGAGTTTGTTTCTGGTTTTGTTTTTTTTTTTAATATCCTGCATATAAGTGAAATCATATTATATGCCTTCTCTGTCTGACTTGTTTCACTTAACATAATACACTCTAGGTCCATCCATGTTGTGCCAAATGGCAAGATGTCATTTTTTTTTATGGCTGCATAACATTGCACTGTAGGTACACATCTTCTTCATCCATTCATCTATCACTAGACACTTAGGTTGCTTTCATAAACATAAGGTTGCATATCTTTTTGAATTATTGTTTTCGTTTTGGGGAGTAAATATGCAATAATGGAATTATTAGATCATATGACATTTCTGTTTTTTATTTTCTTGAGAAAACTCCATACTGTTTTCCACAGTGGTTGCATTAATTTATATTTCCAAAAACTCAGTGTATGAGGATTCCTTTTTATTTTTTCACATCCTTGCCAACACTTGTTATTCCTTGACCATTGTCATCTGCTCTTTAAAGCTTTGTGTGACTATTTTACAAATACCCATTCTTTTAAGAACATACTCTTGTTATTTCAGTAAATACAGAGTTCAGGAAAGAGGTCTTGGCTGGAGATATAAAACTGGGAATGACATATATGGGATAAATGAGGGCTTGAGACAGAGTGACATCACCAAGGAAGCGAGTGCAGATAGAAAAGAAGACCAAAGACGGTACTTGTGCTGCTTCATCACAGATGAAATAGATGAGGAGGATCCTGCCAGGCACACTGAGAAGGAGGAGTGGTGTGTAGAAGGAAAACTAAGAGAGTATGGTGCCTTGTAAGAAAGCAATGCAAGATGACAGAAGTGAATAACTGTGTCCAAGGCAGCAGATAGATGAAACAGAATGAGAACTAAGAAATTAGCGTTAAATTTAAATGTGAAGGTCACTGGTGATATTGACAGAAACAAGTTTGATGGAATTTTGGAGGCAAAAGAGTATGTTTTAAAATAGGGGATAGATGTGGTAGTAGAGACCTCAAATACATGCCTGATGATGTTTAACCGTTTTATTACGTACCTGCCACTTGTATAAACAAAACAGCATCTAATGTCAGGGTCAAGGTGGAAAACTAAGAAATTTCTCTAATTTTCCAGATTTAAATCTTTTGTAAACTCCAGGAGACATATATATCTCCTTTCCTTTCACTGTTTAGAAAAAATACCACATTGAATTGACCAGCTTAATATAAAACATCTAATATTCTTTAGTTTTTTCATTTTTAACCTTAATGTCAGATTTCATTGAAATTCAGAGTCTTTATACTTAACATTCTCTCCATAGGAATACAGAGAGACTATTCAAATAAATGTACTAATAACTACATGTCCAAATGACATCTCTATAGCTACTTCCCATTTTCTAAAATTTTCACACAATTTCTTTGGATAATGAGTGCATTAGCCAAAAGCAATTTTAAAAAATATTTTTACCTTTTAGCATGGTCTAAATCCACAAATTCCATCTCCTGGGTCTACTGTTCTGACCCAGAGGCCAATTCATGATTATTGGCCATCATGGAAATGTACAAATCAAGTCAAAATATATATTATTGATTCCTTGAATTTATCTAAATGAATTGAAAACATGTCCACACAAAAGCCTGCACACAAAATTTGAAAGCAGTATTATTTATAATTGCCAAAATGGAAGCAATCTAAAAGTCCTTCAGTAGGTGAATAGCTACATCACTGTGGTACATCCAAACAATGGAATATTATTCAGTGCTAAATAAGAAAGGATCCATCAAGCCATGAGAAGTTGTGGAGGAAACTTAAATGTGTATTCTTATGTGAAAGAAGCCAATATTAAAAGGCTACGCACTTATGGTACCAACTATAAGGCATTCTAAAGAAAGCAAAACTGTGGAACAGTAAAAAGAACAGTAGTTGCCATGGGTTCAAGGGAGAGAGGGATAAATAGCTGGAACACAGGATTTTTAGGGCAATCATTATTCTGTATGGTACCACAATGGTGCATAGATGTCATTAGACATTTATCAAAAACTGAAAGAATGTATAATACCAAGACTGAGTCCTAATGTGAATTATGTGAATTATGTGAATTATGGACTGTGGATGATAATAATGTGTCAGTGTAGGTTCATTTATTCTAATAAATCACTGTGTGAATAAATTCACACTGTGGGGTGAAGTGTTCATAGTCGGAGGGGTTGTGTATTTGTGTGTGGGGGTGACAAATGGGTATATGGAAATTCTGTACTTTTTGGTAAATTTTACTGTGAACCTAAAACTGCTCTGAGAAATGAAGTTTATTAATTAAAAAAGAAGCAACAACTTATATATTTATATAATATATATACATAAAATTTCCAGTGCTTGACCATGACTAGTTCCATCTCTAATGGGTTGTGTTGAATTTCATTTGGAAGATTAAGAAAATCAATTAGTGTTCTCCAAATAGTTTCAAATGGTTAATTTTAAAACATGTAATTACATAAAGCAGAATGTTACTTTAATAGTGTTCATTTTGCAGGGGACTATATTGCTCATCTATTTGAAACACAAAATTCTCAGTATATGTTTGTGTACCACCAACTCTTACCCACAACCAGCTGCTTAAGAAAGGCCTTCCAGAAGTTGAGGGAAATTGGAAGGGGAGGTGAACCATAAGAGACTATGGACTCTGAAAAACAACCTGAGGGTTTTGAAGGGGCGGGGGTGGGAGGTTGGGGGAACCAGGTGGTGGGTAATAGGGAGGGCACGTTTTGCATGGAGCACTGGGTGTTGTGCAAAAACAATGAATACTGTTACGCTGAAAAAAATAAATAAATAACTTTAAAGTGAAAAAAAAAAAAAAAGAAAGGCCTTCCATTTTAAGTGACTCACCGTGTGAAAGTCATAGTAAGTGATTGACTGAGAGGTGTGTAAAAGTTCAGTTGTGAGCCATATTCATAAACATTATATGATAATCTAAATGTAGATGGTTTGATTCAGTGTGAGATATGTCATGTAACATTTTGTCCTGAGTGATACAAAAGAACAGAGGTTACACTTTTTTTGGCATTTGGGGAAATAAAAGGACAGAGATGTGAGATAACAGAAACAAGTTTGGGTATCATTGTATCTAATATGCCCCCCAAACCTCCTGAGCTATTAATAAACTTTACTGTATATGATCATCCTCACTTTCATTGAATATGGACTTAGTAGTTGCTCAGAACAAGCCTACAGGGAGGAAGTTGTAGACTTTCTACTGTGTTATGTATTTGCTTCCTTTTCTTTCAGAAAACATGAAATAATTATAATAAAAACAAATCAACACAGACAGGAATCCTAGGAATCATCCTTTCACTCCTCCTCCCAAGCTTCTCAAATCACTGAGATATTATTTGAGGACTTTGTTATTCATTGAAAATGAATAGTCATGAATTCTCAGCACAACCAGTAAAAAACACTAGTTATAGAGCCTCCCTGGGAATCACAAGATCAGGATTCAAGAAAAAAAATCTGACTCCAAAGGCCTTGGTGTTTTCCTGATTAAATGGAGTTGGGGGGGGGTGCTTTAAAATGAAGCCAAATGAAGGCACTGAAAATTGAAAAAAACAACTACTAACATTGTATTTTTGCTTTCTCTTATCATTTTATTTTCAGTTAATAAAGAGCATAATCTGTTTGTACCTGCTTTTGCCTTAGGAGTTAGAGGACGATAATGAAAATATTTTACTATCTATTTTCAAATTATAAGCTGTTGTTTCCAAAGAAAGTCAAAACTCATGTTTATTATCACATTATTGTTCTCAGGGGACTGCAGTCACCATAGTGATTGTAATTACATGGCTTCATTAACTTTATACATTCTACCTGTTATGGGGGGGGTTCACATTAAGAAAATTTGCATATGCAGGAAATGAATGTCGTTTGCAAGCAGCTAATGTCATTAAACATTTAGGCAGTCCCTATCAGGCAAAGGAATTTCCACTGGGATATGCTTTTCAGCATGCCCTTTATAGTCATTGTGGGCACAGGAATCAGTTTCTAAACCCTAAAAGTAAAACCTCTTTTTGAGGGAGATATTTAAAAAGAATAGCTATTTTCACAAATCTCATATGTGACTGGAATTTCAAACTACTGACATCAAGATTATTAGAATCTTGGATTCTATTATGGATACTACAGTTCTGAAAAATGCCAAAACTTTGAATATTTGGGGGCTCTTGTATGGTATGAGTATGTGTATATGTGTGTGTGTGTGTGTGTGTGTGTGTGCGTGTGTGCATGCATGTACAACTTCAAAGACTGAATGGCCTGTATTTTGAAACACCTGTTGATATATGTTGGTACTTTCCTATTTTTATTGACTAATTTAATCTATTAACCATTAAAAAGTTTTAAAAATTCTAAGATAACTTCAGGTGAGGAAATAATGATAAACAAACAGTAGACAAAAAGAGGAACAAACAGAAAGGAAGTGAACTTCTTAAATAATAAATTGAGACTTATGACTCCTACAACATACATATTTCACACATTTTGAAGGGCAAGATAATAAAAAAAGGGCTTCATATATTTTTTTTCTGGAGTAGATATCTTAACCTTTTGGTAACACCAGAATTCTAGTCATCTGGAAAGGAAATCTGTAAGATGGGAGCAGGTAAAGAATGGACACTAATACCTTCGTACTGTTGCCCCAGTACTCTTCAAGGAATGCTCAGAAGTTCTTGTCTCTAATTTCTGTTCACTGTACTAGCATCAATATCAACAATTAAGAACAATACTATTAACAAACAGTAAAGCACTCACTGTGTACATCAGGAAATGGGATTGTATTTGGTATATAGCAGGGCAGTAGTATGTCCTAGAGAGCTTTCTTCCAAATAAGATGCAAAACAACTCATGATTTCTTTGGCTATTAAAAGTCATAGTAATTCACAATAATAAGGAAATTACCTATTTTCTGGTATAAAATTGCATCCTAGGGAATTACATTACACCTGTAAATTATGGTAGATTCTTTTCAGTCTACCTTTTTGGGTTAATTAATTCTTCAAGAGAGGTGATGTATGTCACTACTGAATGAAAAAATCACTTTATACAGGAAATTCAGATAGATCTCTTCAGTTAGGGTTGAAAGTAAGAGTTAACAATGACATAGTTCAGAGGTAGCTGAGAAAAATAAATCTATTTTCATCAAATTATTCCCGTGTCTTCTGAGATTTCATCTACCTGACTATGAAGTTCACAAAATTCATATTAAATATTTTAGGATGAATACATTGAGTAAATGAATTAAAATATACTTTTCCTTTTATATCATCTGAACAGTTTTGATTTCCTTTTTTTAGGGTAAGCTTTCCTAGGCTAAGAGTAATCACATTTTAGATCAAAATTACAACCTTATTTGTTGGCACAATATCATGTAAGTTAATTTATGGCTACTTCTAAATGAAAATGACCCCAAATCAATTGGTCTCCCATTAGATGGGTTTTGTACCTGTTACTAATTTTGGATACTGTAATCACTGTCTTTTTATGTTTGTTGGGAAAAAAAGCCCACCAAGGCTTTTTCTTTTTTTTAATTTTTTTTTTTCCAAAATAGTACTGAGGTCTGTGGTCTTTTGCCAAGTACATCAACACTTACTTATTTTTTGCTTTGGAAATAAGACAGCTCTTTAAATAATACTAATGTGATTAATTATTTTACTGTGATTACTGAAAAATATTGATTGGCTTATTCAATAAATGTTTTTGAGCATCTGCTCTTCTAAGTCTTCTATGCCAGGACTTGGCAACTCTTGCTTTATCCTGAATCATCTAGGAAACTAGATGTGATTATTGTGGTGATTGTTTCATTGTATATATACCATATGTGTGTATGTGTGTGTGTGTGTGTGTGTATAGTGTGAGTATAAATATATCACACATATGAACATATCTATCACCTTACACCACTACCATTTCCTTTATGTGTATGTGTGGTGAGAATATTTAAGATCTACCCTCTTAGGAAATTTAAGTATATAATACAGTATTGTTAGCTCTAGTCACATTGCTACACATTAGATCTCCAAAACTTATTCATCTTGCATAATTTAAACTTTATATTTTTTGACCAACATCTTCCCATTTCTTCCACCCCCTAGTAGCTGGTAACCACCATTCTATTCTCTGTTTCTATAAGTTTGACTATTTTAGATATTTCATATAAGTGGAATCATGTATTATTTGTCTTTCTGTGTCTGGCTTATTTCACATAACATAATGTCCTACAGATTTATCCATGTGACAAGTGGCAAGATGTCTTTCTTTTTAAAAGCTATATAATATTCTATGATTTTCTTAATCCATTCATCCATTGATGAACATTTAGGATAAACCCTTAAAAATAGGGATGCATGACTGCTACTTTAGACTTACAACATCAGAGTTTTGGGGGGGGTGAGATAAGGCTCTGCTTTCTTTAAAGCTTCATAGGATTTCTGATGTTCAATAACAGTTGAGATCTACTCTTCTAAGTATGATAGAGCATATAGAAAAGATGAATTTGGACAAGTATTTCCTGGTATCTTGGACCTTCAAAAAATGTAGTGAAATGCAGAAACTTAACTACACTGAAAACCATTTTGTAAAGAAGATCATATAAGCAATAAAGTCAAAGTGCAGATCTAGGTGGGATATATTAATTTAGCAAAGTCTCCAACAGTTTCTGCATCAGTGCCTTGCTGATCTCTTTGAAAGCTTACATTGTATCAGGACAGAAGGAGTGGAGATTCTCTTTACCCTGGGGGATGGCACTGATGATCCTAGAAGATGGGAACAGCCTTCACTTGCTATATGCCTAATTAGTTGGGGATGGGAGACTAGAGCTCAGAGGAGAGGCCTTGCTTACATGTATAAATTTGGAACTCTATAGTTACACATTTGGAATATAAACTGGAAATATATTGATGCTACTTTAAAAACCCACAGAACTGATACATCTATGGAGAACGTGTACATGGAGAAAATGGGGGGGGGGAGAGCTCTCAATATGGATTACTAAATACATAAAACATTTTGAGTTTAAGTGGAGGGAAATTAGCCAACAAGGAGACTGAGAAAGGACAGTCAGGGAGATAGAAGGAAAAACCAGGATAATATGACCTCCCAGATTAAAGTGAGGATTTTTTTTTCTTTTTTTTTTGAGAGAATGGCTAGCTATCCCCAGTTGCAATATTCTAAGTTAGGTCCACATAGAAGAATGTTCATTAAAGCTTGTAACATAAAGACCAATGATGGACCTTGTAAGTTTGGTCGAGTGATGGGCATAGAACCCAGAATGGAGTGCGCTCTGAATGAATAGGAAATGTGGACATGGAGACAGCAAATGTAAATCATCTTTTTGAGAATTTTGGTTGTTAAGAATACTAAAGAACTAAGGAGTAGTCCTCTTGGGACAAATGAGGAAAAAAGTTGTTGGTAGATAAATCAGAAAAAAATGCCCTGTGTGGTCAGATGCAGTTAAAGCCAGGCTGCATGTAGTGGAGAGCAGAATACACACTAGATTTCTTATTCAGTTGAGTATCATTGAGTAGTACAGTCTTACATTGTATAGGACAATAAAAATTTGCTTAAGAAGGGTGAGTATTATGTTGTACTTAGCTTTTTTTTTTTTTTATCAGTTTCACAATCTCTAAATATCATGCCCACTAGCTGATTAAAATGAATCTTCAAAGCTCTGGCACAGGGAATTCATCATGGAAATACTCAAGAAAAGAGTCTGGAATTTCCTTCTTGAAAGGTGAATCAGTTGTTGATTACTTACCAGTGAAGGTGTCAGTTTCCCACAGGCGGGAGAGTAAAAGTGGTTGCTGAGATCAAGCGAGAAGTGAGTTAATTCCAGATTTAATAGAGCTGTAGTCATTAAATGAGAACTCTTGCAGAATCAGGGACAGTATTTTCATTTTTGTATTTCCAGTACTTAGCATAGTGCCTGCACACGGTAGGTGTTTAATATGTGTTTGTTGAAATGCATTGAATTCTAAAGGGATAGTTTAATAGCTAAAAATAAGTAAGTACAGGTGAGTGGTTAGATAATGGGATAGATATCAAGGATGGTAGTTAATAGACAGAGAATGGTGTTGAAGTGGGTGTAAGCCACAGGGAAATTTACTTTCCTGGAGAATAGATAGAATAATGTCAAGCAAAATGCTCTCATTGAAACTTCTTTTATTCCAAGGGGTTCTTTCTCATGTCCTATCCTAGAGTAAAAGCACTGGAGGATAATATATTAGAAGACATATACTATAGATTGCCCTTTTCAGATAAATTGACAGTGTGATGGACCAAAATAAACATGTATTATGCAGAATAGGTCATACTCATTATAGATTTTAGTGGTAGTAAGTCAGGTAGGTTTGACACTCACTAGGAAATGTATCAGTAAGCAATGAACAGACATTCAAGTGGGCAGGGGGATAGAGGAAAATATGGCAAAAAAGTAGGCAGCAATCCTGACAAGTGAGAAGAATGCTGAAGCAGGAAGGCAGGTGTTTGCCATTATCATCGCTGTACAAAACACGAAAGGTGTCTGCCTTAAGAACAGGATTAAGGGCAAGACCAAGGAGAGTCTGGTAAGAAAGCAATTTTAGAAATCAAGTAAATGGCAGTTCAATGAGGCAGGGACTCAGAAACTAAGGGAAATGCCAGGGAACCGGTGAGATTGTTATATAGTCAAAGCAGACTTGATTCTTACTTGTTCAAGTTTTGAATTGGCCGAAGACTTGCATGAGCTAGAAGGACTATAGAAACTAAGTGGAACACAGCCTGGCATCTTATTGTATCTGCATTTCCCCTGCCATAATGCTGATACTTTATTGACCACAGTGCTTAATTTAGCACATACATATAGTCTGCATTTTTATTTAAGTTTTCAAAAAATATTTTTCTCTTTTAAGAAAAAATAGTTCCCGTAACTTGGGCTTTATGTCATTTTTTTTTTGTATATTTGTATTTTTGTGTATTTCCACTTCTTAGTACAGTGCTACCAATTGAACAGGTCCTCAGTAGTTAATTGTTGAATTGACATGTCAACTCGTTCATATCAGTTAAGTAAAGTCGAATATTCTAAATTATGAGGTTGAAGTAAAAATGTAGCCATGTGATCTTTAAAAGAGTGAACTCTTTTAAATATGCTGAAAACTATAAATGATTTACATTTGAATGTAGAACATGAGTTTAATAGATATGCCAAAACTACTTTTGCATCTTTCCTGCAACACCTGACTGCTACCATCTTGATTGGTTCAAGATGTTTTGTGAATCTACACCTTTCCATTTTATGAAAGGAGAATAAAACTTCTTCTCTCAATTGACTTGATGCATTGAAGAGAATTGCATGGGCAATCTCCCTTTATTACATTCAATGGTCCAAGGCACAGAGTAGCTTAAAAATGTGCTTTTAGAAATGATACTTTTCAGAAAGGTGCACTAATATGGCATTACTAGATGTCTTTTTACTGTCTTCTCACTGAAAAATGCAACTTTTAAGGAAAACGAAGTACTTCTATTATATGAACTTCGTCAACAATCAAATGACTATATATGATTTGTTCTCCATGTCCTTCCTTACGATAAATGATTCTCACAGTACCTCAAAATGAAAATGGCGACACCCCAGGAACATACACCTAGAGCCAGCATCCATTATGATGAATTTAGTTCCTATACAATGCCTTCTCCTTATTAACATTAATTATGTGGAAGGAAGGAAATTGGATGATTCATAAAAGCAGAAAGCATTTGGCTTGACCACATTATACAGCAGTGCAAATAAGAATTCTTAATGCTGTTTAACAAATGACTTTTTCACTCTTCATTAAAGCCCCTTGTTGCCATCCAATCTTGATTTTAGAAATTAAAGCTAACAACCAGATTGAGAGAATCAGGAAAGTGACAGCATGGGGCAAAGTCTCAAAGCCACAACTAACAGCGTGAAGCAAAGTGAACCTCAAGCTATTGCTGCTCTCAGAGAAGGCTGGGGAGGGGAAGAATGCATTTGCAGGGAAACTCAATTACAGCAACCCTCAGCTATAGGAAAGTACTTGTGAATGTTGACACGAAAGCTTTTTCCCTTAATGTTTTAATTAAATACCTAGAAGCCAACGCTTCTTCTCAGTTAGTGTCAGAACACTGCTTCTTGGTAGATAAATGTTTACAGCAAAAGCTCAGCTGAGGGTCTCTACAAACATGACTCTAAGAACTGAGAAGGCTTTTGCTGAAGCACTTGAGATCAAGAAAGCAGTAGTGATTATAAACTAGCAGTACAATAGCAGGATGGTTTAATCCACCCAAATGTCAGTCATTGGTTTATAAGTTGGCAATCCCACCTTCATCTTCAGACAAAAGGGCACTGGTTAGTCATCTGTTTAATTCTCCAGCTTCAGTGTGTCATTTGGATGTTGAAGGAAAATCCCTTGATTCAGTCTGCCATTTCTGACAGCCTCCCTCTAGACCCCATTAATAAGCTTTTTAGAGAACAGAATGCAAAGTAGGCAGCAGGCAGCCTACAATCAAAATGGAGATAGAATAGACAGTAGAAATGTCTTCCCTTTGTGAAGTTGGTGTTTAGGTGACCTTTTCTGAAGAGAATTGTTTTTTTAATCTCAAAACTGTGTCTTCCAAGATATTAAAGTAGCATTTGTGGTGTGGTAGATTTGGGAGGTCATTTGGAATTTGGGAGTTTATGATAGGATACAGAAAAACTCAAGTGATATTTACAAAATGTGCAAACAATGGCACAGACAGGAAGCCAGACTGGCTTTGGGCATGCCTGGGGAATATCCTTCAGAAAACAAATATGCCACTCTTTAATGTTGGTTTGAATCTCATTATAAAATCGCAAGTGAAATGAGACACACTTTGCCTCTGAAACAGTGATTCCAGAAGCAAAGCAACTGTTCTCTAATAAACCAGTCCTGTTAAGATTTGTAGGATTTTAATGTGCTTTGAAAGCACATCATTTGTTAGATAATGGACTCTTCCTGTTGAACCTATTTTCCATTTTTCATGCATTAATAATTTCTAGTTGCGTGTTTGTATGTGTGTGTGTGGGTGTGTGATGTGTGTACATTTCGAACAGCATTGCTTAATGTGTCACATGCAGATTGATGTATCAAGTCTCTAGAGAAGTCCCATTCCAAATAATCTCTCCTCAGGCATTGCCTGGTCCACGGAAGCATTCCAAAATGCCCGATTTCCAGAGATACAAATTCAACCAGGAGTGGAGAACTTTAACGGGAACAGAACGACTACAAGATCTAAGTTCTTCACTAAAAAGGCAAGGTCTTTCAGAAACAGAGATTGGGCCAGAATCTGTGTTATGCTGATTGCAGTGCAATGCCAAGTGTTTTGTTGTAATCAAAGACTGAAAAGCAAGGCTACAAAAGGAGCAGAGAGATCATTTATTACCGGAGAGATCACTTTTATTTATAGAGTAGCACCAGGGAAGTCACTTATTTTTTATGCATCTAGTCCCTTAATAAAACACTAATAAAGCTTTTATGTACTTTTATATCTCAGTAAACCATTCAGGCATGCCTTTTAAAATATACAAAGGCAAAAATAGCTATTTTCTGCTAGGAATTTCTTTATAAACTGTCCTTTTATTAGAATATACATTAACCTGAATTCACTTGAGTAAAACAGGAAGAACATGTTTTCTAAGAGTACATAAAAATATACACACGTAATTGATACTTAAATATGATACGGCATGTACATAATGCTTAGTAAGTACTGAAGATAGATTGTATAAAAGATTAATTACACGTGTATGTGTGTGTGTGTGTGTGTGTATTCCAACAAGTCAATTTATTTTTAAAATAAAGAAATTAGAATATTAATAGCCTTAAGCTCATGCAGGTTTCTATGAGATGCTGGGTATTAATAAATTTTTGACTATCCTGGAACCAGTAGTGGTATCTGGTGTGTTTGTCTGGGATACTCCCTGCAAACTGCCTGTTATAGGAGCGTCAATTCATTGTAAAATGATGTTTCAGATCCTGAGACACTGGGTCCTCTAGTCATGTTCTATCACATTTTTTGGTAGATTGTACATTGTAACTCCCAACGATGTTTTCTTCTTATAGTTTTCATTCTTATTCAGGTCCTTCGGGTTTTATAAACTATTTTTTTTATGAGGGGGGAGGAATGGAGGGAGAGGGAGAGAGAGAATTTTTTTTTTTTTAAGTTTTTATTTATTTGAGAGAGAGAGAGCGTACAAAGTAGGGGGATCAGTGGAGGGAGAGGGAGGAGCAGGTTCCCTGTTGAGCAGGGACCCGGATGCAGGGCTTGATCCCAGGACTCTGGGATCATGATCTGAGCCGAAGGAAGATGCTTAACCAACTGAGCCACCCAGGTGCCCCAGGAGAGAGAGAATCTTAATCAGGCTCCACACCCAGCACAGAGCCTAACGTGGGGCTAAATCTCACAACCCTGTGACCATGAACTGAGCCAAAGTTAAGAGTTGGATGCTTAACTGACTGAGCCACCCAGGTGCCCCATGAGAGAGAGAATCTTAATCAGGCTCCACACCCAGCACAGAGCCTAACGTGGGGCTAAATCTCACAACCCTGTGACCATGAACTGAGCCAAAGTTAAGAGTTGGATGCTTAACTGACTGAGCCACCCAGGTACCCCAGGAGAGAGAGAATCTTAATCAGGCTCCACACCCAGCACAGACCTAACGTGGGGCTAAATCTCACAACCCTGTGACCATGAACTGAGCCAAAGTTAAGAGTTGGATGCTTAACTGACTGAGCCACCCAGGTGCCCCTAGGTCTTTAGGGTTTTAAAGTCCATTTATTTCATTAGAAGGAGTCCTTAGTAAATGTTCAGTTAGTTGCTGTATCAACATTAATAGAACTGAAGAAAAACATCTTGCATCTTATTGTGTGCTATATTATTCAGGTAAGAACTAATTTATTTTTATTAATTTTTAAACCACATATGATAACTTGTATTTTACATATAACAAAAGCATATTACTATGCTTTCAGTGATGACTTTTGTAGAAGAATAAATTTCAAAAAATCCTAATTTAACTTTGCACTTAAATGTTTAAATCCATGTAAGAGGTGGGCAATCATATTTTTCTTTTGATCTCCCATAATTTTCTCAGACTGGTCTCATGCATCTTTGGAGCTTTTAAGTAGGGAGAAAAAAGTTAAACATTTGGTAAGCTATTGATATAAATCACCGGCACTGCCAGTGAAGTAAAATCTGCCATGTCCCAGTGTAAGGACTAATCCTTGCAGAAGGCTGATAGAGAAATTCAAGCCATGAGAATGTCCTATAACTGACGTATTTACACAGATCAGAAACCAGATGAGGAAGAATAACAACAGGTGTGCAGTGTCACAGAATTTCCTAAATTTCAAGCTTGGAGTTACATATTTCACTACCAAACACTTTTTGTATTGAACTGTTATTGTTGTAAATGAAGCATTTGGGGTCTTATACTGGTGGTCTTCAAATTAGGGTATTTGTAACCATGGAGGTAATCAACTACTTTTGGGTACCTCAGCAGAGCTGGAAGATACTCTCTTCCAGATCGTGAAATTCTATACATACCCCTTCCAAAACTAGTATGCTCTAGCAGATCTTTGTAGCTTTTTCTCACTGGTCTTTCATCGGAACCCTTCTGCTACAGCTTTTCAGAGGAAAAGGTAACTCTGACCAACCCATACCACATCCTATTCTGGCACAGTCCCCGAGTATGAAAATCTCTGGGGCAAATGTCTTTCCTGCCTGTCTGTGTGCCTGCCTGCCTCTCCATCTAGCAGTGATCTGTCCATTTGCCCATTTCTCATTTCTACATCCATTTACTCATCTTTCTACTTATGCCTTAGAATTAAAAATCAAAATGGAGATGAGTTTTTTTTTTAAGTTTTATTTATTTAAATAATGTCTACACACAACGGGTGACTCAAACTCACGACCCTGACATCAGGAGTAGCACGCTCTTCCAACTGAGCCAGCCAGGCATGCCAGAACTGAAATAGGTTTAATGGTACTGATTCTTATCATGATATTTACAACCAAAAACAAAGTCTTCTCTTCTGATACGAAGTGAGTCTGAATTTGGGAAAGATAAGATTAGCTTTGTCATTTGGATTTTTAGACATACATTTTCCATAAATTGAATAAACTAAACCTACAGCTCCAAATTTTTAATAAAAACATACTTAAAACACAGGTACAATACAATTTGGCTGAATTTACATCCTTTGTTAAGCTTAAGATGAAAACTTTTAAGAGTCATCCTAAACATGTACAAAAGGATGCAGTTTTTCGAAATTCTTTTAGGGGTACACAAAGATTTGAATTCTTACCCTTGTCATGGTCAGCCAGAGTCAAAATCTAGTTAATTATTCTGTTGTCATAGCAAAATCATTGTCATCTTCTCTTCTTCTTCCTTTTCTACTTTCTCTTCCTCCTTCATCTTTACTTTTCCTCCTTCTTTCTCCTTTGGGTCTGAAACTAAAACAATTTTATATTTTTGAATAGTTACATTTTAAATGGCTTTATAAGAACCTATATAACACTCTCAATTTTGCAACTTGGTGGGTGAAAATGAAAATATTTCCTACCTACTCATTTTTTAAGTTGGCCATCTGCTGATACAGGTGATTATATTAATGACAGTTGGGGTTTTTTTTTTTTTCCGTGAATATGCAAAGCATATCATGCTTCTGTGATCCATTTGTGCACATGTATGTCCTATTACATCTTACAGACAAAAGTTGTCTAGGGAATAAATATTTCTTCCATTCTTTTCATACCTCTGCTTTTCTCTCTTGGTATTTGCCACACTGTCCTTAATCATGTGCTTTGAGGATCAGACACAAAAGTGAGATTAGCTATACAAGAGGAGAAAGCAAGTGCAAAGAAAAACTTGGCACAGAATCAGAAGAGGCTGGGAAACCTGTCAAACCACCAGACAGGTCTAATTCAGAGGAGGTAAGATGGAAAGAAGGTTGAGTATTAAAAGGATTAAGACCATGGAGAAATTCTTACAAACATTTTGGCAAAAACAGTGGAGGGTCCGCAAGCCACACGAGTTCTCCTTGGGGATCACTATCTCCAAGAATGCATCACCCTAGTATTTTGCTGTGCTTAGTCATTGGGTGGAGAAGCCTGAGGGAAATGCAGCCTCATCATGGACTGGGTGACAGATGTTGGTCAATTATGCTTCCTACCATGACATGTTTTCATGGCTCTAGGCTTTGCCTACAGTTTTCCACTGAAAAGTGATCCTTTGCTTTAGCAATATCTCAACTTCAGGGTCAACTGTACATTCCTCTAAGGTCCTCTTTCTTCATTATCGCTTAGATTTCTTGCTTGCTCCTATGCTTAAAAAATATTTTATTCATTTTTTTTTGTTTTCCACAGTAATATAAGTCTAGTAAATAATCCACCATATTGGTAAAAACAAAAAATATATATAATTTTTACTAATTTAAATAACAATAACTTATTATCGTTTAGTACTAAACTGATGACATCTGGCTAATAAAACACTGCAGGAAAACAGAATCATTGAGGTGATTGTGAAACATGAAATGTCATTTAGTGTGTAAGAATTGACAGTTCTTTCCTAATGAAATGTTCCACATGACGGGTCTGTACTGGGTAATCCATTGTATTCATTCAAAATAAATAGGGATTTTTAAGTAAGATATGTTATCTTTAGTACAACACAGAAGGAAGGTCAACACTAGAAAAATAAAATGAACTATTTTTGATAATCTGAATTATTCAAGCCTTGGCTATTGTTTTGATAATAAGGCAGGAACCCTGCCTCTTGGATACATTGCTATGACACCTGCACCTAAAAGGAGCGCAGTGAACAGTAGATCCCCAGTAAATCATTATTAAATTATTTATTAAGTATCAGCATGCACCTTGGAACTGCTAACATAAATTAATTCCTCCTATAAAATTAATATTCCAGTTTTGTTTTTAGTAATGTCTTGCCCTTTACTAATACTAGACTGCTCTCCAGGTAATAGATATATGGTTATGAAAGCACCAATTAATTTACTAAATTAAATCAAATTTGCTGAAATAAAATCTATAAAATTAATAGATTCAAATAGTAAAAATGAAAAAAAAATACAAAAATTCTGTAAGGAAAAGCAGCAGTGATGAGCCTTAGGCTTCTCCAGCACTTACCTCATTTTATTTTTTTTTTATTTTTATTTTTATTTTTTTTCCATTTTATTTATTTTTTCAGCGTAACAGTATTCATTCTTTTTGCACAACACCCAGTGCTCCATGCAAAACGTGCCCTCCCCATTACCCACCACCTGTTCCCCCAACCTCCCACCCCTGACCCTTCAAAACCCTCAGGTTGTTTTTCAGAGTCCATAGTCTCTTATGGTTCGCCTCCCCTCCCCAATGTCCATAGCCCGCTCCCCCTCTCCCAATCCCACCTCCCCCCAGCAACCCCCAGTTTGTTTTGTGAGATTAAGAGTCATTTATGGTTTGTCTCCCTCCCAATCCCATCATTTTATTTTTAAAAAATTGTTCTTGGGGTGCCTGGGTGGCTCAGTGGGTTGAGCCGCTGCCTTCGGCTCAGGTCATGATCTCAGAGTCCTGGGATCGAGTCCCGCATCGGGGGTCTCTGCTCAGCAGGGAGCCTGCTTCCCTCTCTCTCTCTCTGCCTGCCTCTCTATCTACTTGTGATCTCTCTCTGTCAAATAAATAAATAAAATATTTAAAAAAAATTGTTCTTGTTTGTGTACACAGACTTGACGGTTACTTTCATATCTCTAAATACTAAGTTTACATCAAGCTTTCTTGAGCTATCATTGTAAATAATACTGATCCAGTTGCAATGTAGGGGAATATTTTAGGTCCTCGCACTGCCAGTCCTAACCATTTTTCAAAGTTAGTTATACTTCATTTCTACCTATTTATTCCTTTGATGCATATTTTAAAAATTCCATCCTTTTCAGTTACAACATGACTATTTCTAATTGGTTTAATGTTTATCATTATATCTCCATAAATTCTTAAAGCATGCACACTTGTTTCCATGTGTTTTTATTTTATGTAAATAGGATTGTACTGCATTGCAGTCTGTTTCCCACATTTTATCAGTCAGCAATATATTTTTAAGAGCCATTCCTGTTATATTTACCAGTTATAAATATATTAACTATTGCCACCAGATGTTCATTTATCATACGAGGAACAAAGATCATCAAGTCCTTGACAAAGGACAGTTGATGCCAACAGTAATAGTACTGAAATGTTGGTATTCCCTGACAAAGATATTAAAAGTCATAATAAATGTTTCAACAATTACAAGTATGTTTGAAACAAGTGAAAAAATTAAATATCTTAGCAAGTAAATAGGAAGTCTCAGTTAATAAATAGAAGATACAAGGAAAACCAAGTGGAAATTTGGATATAAAATATAGTTACAACAACAACAAAAACCAATAGGTGGTCTTAACTGCAGAGTGGTGGCAGGAGAGGGATAGAAGAAAGAATCAGAAATCTTTCTTTTTTTTTTTTTGAAATTCCAGTATAGTTAACATAGTGTTATATTAGTTTCAGGTGTACAGTTTAGTGATTCAACAATTCTATACGTTAGTCAGTGGTCATCACAATGAGTACTCTTCATCTCCTCATTTATTTCACCTATCCTCCACCCCGACCTCCCTTCTGGCAACGCTCACTTTGTTCTCTATCGTTAAGAGTCTGTCTTTTGGGTTCTTTCCTCTTCCTTCCTTCCTTCCTTCTTTCGTTTCTAAATTCAACATATAAGTAAAATTACGTACATTTGTCTTTCCTAACTTCTTTTACTTAACATTATACTCTCTAGACCCATCCATGTGGTTGCAAATGGTAAGAATTCATTCTCTTATGTGACTGAGTAATATTCCATTATAGGTGTATATACAACTTCTTTATCCATTTATCTAATGATGGACACTTGCGATGGTTCCATAATTTGGCTATTGTAAATAATACTGCTATAGGGGCATCTGGGTGGCTCAGTCAGTTAAGTGTCTGCCTTTGGCTCAGGTCATGATCCCAGAGTCCTGGGATCAAGCGCCCGCATCTGACTCCCAGCTCAGCAAGGAGCCTGCTTCTCCCTCTCCCACTCCCCCTGCTCACGTTCTCTCTCTCTCTGTCAAATAAATAAAATCTTTAAAACAAATAATGCTGCTGTAAACAAAGGGGTGCATATATCTTTTCAAATTAGCATTTTTGTATTTTTGGGGTAAATGTCTAGTAGTAGAATTACTGCATCATATGGTAATTCTGTCTTTACTTTTTGGAGGAAACTATATTGGTTTTCGCAATGGCTGCACCAGTTTGTTTTTGTTTTGTTCTCTGACCCTTTCTTCTCTTGCTCTCTTCTCTTATGGTTTGCTATCTTTTTTTGTTTGGTATGCTTGGTTTCCTCTTTATTTTTTACAGATCTATGGTTCTACTGGTTTTTGATTTGTGGTTACCATTAGCCCTGTACATAACATCTTAGGCATTAAACAGTCTATATTCAGTTAACTGTTGTTTAAGTTTGAACTCATTCTTTCCTCCTTCCCGCCCATGTTTTAGGGATATGTTGTTATACTTTATGTTTTTTTTATTTTGTGCACTCCTGGACTGATTTTTATAAATATGCTTAATTTTACTGCTTCTGTTCTTCCTACTTTTCTTACTCTTACTTACGGTTTTGCCTTTCTACTCGAATTATTTTTAACATTTCTCATAGGACTGCTTTAGGGTCATGAATTCCCTTAACTTTTGTTTGTCTGGGAAACTGTTTATCTCTCTTTCTATTCTGAATCATAGCCTTGCTGAATGGAGTTTTCTTGAATGCAATTTTTTGTTTTTGTTTTCTTTCAGTGTTTTGTGTATATCATGCCACTCCCTCTGGCCGGCAAAGATTCTGGTAAAAACAAAAAACAAAAAACAGCTGATTGCCTAATAGGGTTTCCCATGTATGTAACTGTTTTCTTTTCTCTTGCTGCTTGCATGCTTATTTATTTATTTATTTATTTTTCTTCTATTTAGGCTCAACACCAAGTGTGGAGTCCAACATGGGCTTGAACTCACAACCCAGAGTGTTGGACACTTAACCATCTAAATTGCCCAGGTGCCCCTGTCTTGCTGCTTTTAAAATTCTCTCTTTATCACTACTTTTTGTGATTTTATTTTCTTGAGGTGGACCTCCTTGGGTTCATGTTGTTGAGGACTGTTTGTGATTCCTGGATCTGGGTTTCTGTTTTATTTTCTATCTCTTTGTTGAGGATCTCACTGAGGTCCTCTACTCTTTTCTCAAGCCCAGTGAATATATTTATGACCATTAATTTAAATTCTCTATCAAGTATATTACTTCTATCCATTTCATTTAGCTTTCCCGCTGTGATTTTGTCTTTCATTTGGGACATATTCTTCTGTCTCCTTAGTCTCTCTAACTCTCTGCATGTGTTTCTCTGTGTTAGGAAAGTCAGCTACTTTCCCTGCTCTTGAAAGTAGTGGCTTATGAAGAAGAGGTTTGTAGTTCCCTGCAATACAGTGTATGCTGTTTACCAGGACCTGGCATTTCAGTGATGTCTCCTATGTGTGTTGCCCATGTTTTACTGTTGTGGATAAGCCACTTTTGTCTTCAGTCCAGTCATCTGCAATGGCTCTCCTTGCCTGTTGTGGGCAGGGTTTGGTCCCTATGGTGTCCATAGGCCAGTATGGTGCCACCTTGGGCTTGACTTGTGTCAGACAAGGCATTTGCCAGAGATGCAGTAGCACTGAACTACAAGGTACTTTTTCTGTGTTCTCCCCTAATGTTCTTTCTGCCAAATGTTATAGGGATTTATCTTTCTTGTGCATGTTCCCTGTGTCTACGGTGCCTGGGGTAAGTTTTGTTTGTTTATTCTCTGCACCCATGGAGCTCTTCTCTCCCATGAATAGTCATGCTGGTCCTTTTAACTCTCACTGTGTCGCCACCTTTCCTATTCTCTTCAGTCCTACAGCTGAATGTGTAGAGTGTCTATTCTTTCAGTCTTTGGGTCATTTGCTGGGTTATTTACAATGATATAGGTGTTATATAGTTGTATCCAGGGGATGATATAAGCTTAATATTTTCCTACTCCATCATCTTTCCCAGTTGTCAAGAAATATTAAAGACGGAGCAATGGAAATGACTCAATATGAAAAATAGAAAATAGATTGGGGGTGGAGGGAAATAGGGCCTCAGGAACCTTTTTGGAACTATAAGAAAAAGTCTTAAAATTCATGCCATTAGAATTCCAGAAGGAGAGGAGAGAGAGTGGGGTTGAAAAGGTATTTGAAAAAATGATAGCCAAAAACTTGCCAAATATGATAAATGACATGAAAGTGCAAGGTCAGGAAGCTCAGTGAATGTCATATAGGACAAATACAAGGAAATCCACTCCAAGAACATATCATAGTCAAATTTCTGCAAACTAAATGCAAAATAAAAATATAAAGCATCAGTAGAAAAAGATTATCACCTTACCTGGGGTGGGGAGAGGAAGATTATCTCCAAATGCCATAAATTTTTCATCAAAAAGATGAGACAAGAAGATACACAAAACTTTTCAAGTACTGTAAGAAAAGAACTGTTAGATCAGAAGCCTTTACCTGGGAAAAACATCCTTCAGGAATGAAAGGGAAATCAATACATTCTTAGATGAAGGAAAGCTAATAGAATTTGTCACCAGCACAACTATCCCACAGAACATCTGAAAGAATTTCTATAAACAGAGAATATAAAAAATAAAACCTTGAAATGTCAGGAAGGAAAAAGAAACAGAGCATGAAATATAGGTAAATTCAATAGGCTTTCCTTCCTTTGAATTTTCTAAATTAAGTTTGACAGTTGAAGCATAAATATGCATGATTTAATATAACTGTATGTAGAGGACCTAATTATGATAATTATACTATAAATGACGGTGGGTAAAGGGACATAAAGAGAGACAAAATTTCTGTATCTTATTCAAGTTGGCAAAATGACACCATCAGTAGACTATGTCTTTATGTATATATTATGTGATATCTAGAAAGAACTAATATGCTATACAATAGATACACAAATGTACACTCAAACACAAACACTATAGAGAAATAAAAATGGAATTCAAAAAAATGTTCAAGTAATACACAGAAAAGAAGGGAAAGAGGGAAAAAAGATTACAAACAAAAAACAAAAAAATAAAATGGTAGGTTTAAGCTCTAACTTACCAGTAATTAAATTAAAAGTGAGTAATCTAATACATTAGTCAAAAGGCAACAATTGCCAGAATGAATTTAAAAGAATGACCCAATTAAATGGTGTCACCTAAAATACAATTGAAATATAACAGTATAGGAAGGTTGAAAGTAAATAGTTGAAAAAAAAGTACAACATGAAAACTTCAAAGAAAGAATGAGTAGCTGTATTAATATCGACTAAAGTAGACTTTAATGCAAAAAAAAAATTACTGAAGTATGGGGTAAAATGATGTAATATTAGAGGGTTAATCCACAAAGAAGACAATAATCTTAACGAATATATATGCATGAATCATCAGAACTGCAAAATTTGTGAAAACTGCTAAAACTAAAATAAGAAATACATAAACCTTCCATTATAATTGTCGATTTCAACATTTCATTCTCAACAATTGATAGAACCTCTAGACAGCAAATCAGCAAGCTATATGAGAATTCAACATCATTGACAACCAATAGAATCCAATCAACACTTATAGACTATTTTATGCAACAGCAGTAGGATACACATTTTTTAATCAAACCAGAAATCAGCAACAAAAAAACAGTAGGATATTAATTTTTTATTAGATATTTAGATGGCAGATACTTTCTACTATTCTGTAGGCTGCCTTTTCACTTCATTGATTTTTTTCCTGCTTTCTATACAGAACCTGTTTAGTTTGATATAATGGTATTGGGTTTTTGTGTTTGTTTTGCTTTTGTTGCCTGTGGTTTTGGTATCATAGTCAAGAAATCATTGTCATGGCGAATATCAAGAAGACTTTTCCTTATGTTTTCTTCTATGTGTTTTACAATTTTAGGTCTTACATTTAAGTCTTTAATCCATTTTGAGTGTATTTCTGTGTATGGTTTAAGATAATGGTTCAGTTCCATTCTTTTTCATGTGAATATTAAGTTTTTTAACACCATTTATTAAATAGACTATCCCTTCTCCATTGTATGTCCTTGACACCTTTGTGGAAAATCAGTTGACTATATATGCATGGGTCTATTTCTGGCCTCTATTTTCTCTTCTATTGGCCTATACATCTGTTTTGTGCAAGTTCCATACTTTTTTGATTGCTAAAGACTTATGATTTATAGTTGACCCTTCAACAATGCAAGAATTAGCAATCCTGACCCCCCACACAGTTGAAAATACACATATAACTTTTGACTGTCCAAAAACTTAACTACTAATATTGATTGATTGGTAGCCTTATTGATAACATACAGTATATTAACACATATTTTGTATGCTATATTCTTACAATAAAATAAGCTAGAGGAAAGAAAATGTTATTTAAAAAATCATAAGGAAGAGAGAATACATCTAAGTACTGTACTGTATTTATAGAAAAAAATCTGCTTGCAAATGGACCCACATAATTCAAACTAGTGTTGTTCAAGGGTCAACTATATTTTGAAATTAGGAAATATGATGCCTGTATATTAGGAACACCTACAACTCAAAAGCAAGGAATAAATAAGTAAATAAATAAATAAACAACTTGATTAAAAAATAGGCATGGACCCTGAATAGACGTTTTCCAAAGAATACATATACAAATAGCCATCGGGCATATAAAAATATGCTCAACATACCTAATTGCCAGGGGAATGCAAATGGAAACACCAATGAGGTACCACCTGACACCTTTTAGGATGACTATCAAAACAAAAGCTGATAAGCACTGGCAAGAATGTGAAGAAAAGGGAACCCTTATATAGTAATCCTGGGGATATAAATTGGTACAACCACTATGGAAGACAGTATGGAGTTTCTTCAGAAATATTAAAGATAGAGCTACCGTATGATTCAGCAATCCACTTCTAAGTATATATCCAAAAGAATTGAAAGCAGGATCTTAAAGAGATATATGCATTCCACATTCATGATAGCACCATTCAAATAGCCAAAATATGGAGGCAATCTAAATGTCCATTGATGGATGATGGATAAAGAAAATGTAGTATTTAAATACAATGGAATATTATTCAGCCTTTAAAAAAAAGGAAATCTTGCTATTTGTGATAAAAATGGATGAACCTAGAGATCATTAAGCTAAGTGAAATAATCCAGACATGAGAAAAAATAGTATGATCCTATGTATATGAAGAATCTGAGAGTCAGACTCCTAGAAGAAGACAGGAGAATGGGGCTGCCAGGTGCTGGTGGGGTGGGAAGACATTCCTCATTATATTGTGGGATAGTCATTCTATTTTGGGATAGAAAACTATTTCGCAGTTTCTTCAAAGAATACACATGAATCTGTCATATGACTCAGCAATTAAAATTTATGTCCACACAAATACCTGTACCTGAATGTTATAATAGGTTTATTTATTATAGCTCAAAGTGCAAACAACCTGTATTTCCTTCAACAAGAATATGGCTAAACAAACCGGTATAATCTTACTACAGAATACTGCTCAGTAATAGAAAATGAACAAAGTATTGATACATGTATCACTGGAGTAAATCTCCAGAGAATTTTGCTGAATGAAAAAATTCAATTCCCAAAGATTTCATACTGTATGATTCCATTAATATAATATTCTTGAAATACAACATCCTAGAAATGAAGATGAGTGATTGTCACCAGTTAAGGAGGAAGTCGAGGCAGGAGGGAAATGGGTGTAGTTATGAAAGAGCAATGTGAGTGATACTTGTGGTAATAGAAATGTTCTGTATCTTGATTATATTATTGCCAGCATCCTGGCAATAATCCATTATAATTTTGGAAGACTTTACCTTGAGGGCAACTGAGTAAAGGGTACATAAGTTCTTTCTGTAATTATTTCTTAAACTGTATGTGAGACCACAATTATCTCAAAATTTTAAAAGCATTTAATTTAAATATTGATGAAATGCTTTATGAGTAAAAAATCAGATTCTATTGAAGTTTGATTTTTTTTAATCTACTTCTGTTCCATTTTGTACGTGGTGACTGGTGAGGGGGTAAGCTATTCATAAGTTTTTACAATAAAATCATCTAAATTTTCTAAGCATAAAATAGTCCTTGTTTTGCTTGATTCTAAGGAACCAAAATTTCTATATATTTGTTGAAATCTGCAAATCTTCAACTCCCTTGAATATGATTTCTATGATTTTAACTTCTTTGAAACCAGTGATTCATGGAATAAATTAATTACTGCTATTAATAAGATAGCTTTATCATATAATTTTTTTATTCAAATGTGTATATATTTTTATTTTATATCCTTCTAATCTCAAACTTATTTATGGAACATTTGTCCTATTTAAATGCATGTCCCATTTAAATGTTGATTAGTTTGACGAACCTACATACAGAGCTCAGACTAGGTGTTTCCCTAAGACTGTCCCTTTACTATTTTCTCTGAATAGTAGGGATGTATGATTTTATTCCAGTTGTGCTTAGGTCTTGGCTGATTCATAACCATAAGTTCTATTCAAAGCCAAGTTGAATTATAGGTTCTTTGGCAAGTATAATAGAGTATATACTTGCTTTAAGAAATGTTTACCATAATACTAACATTGTATTATAGGGATTTGTATTTAGACTTCTAAGGAAAACATTTACAACATTATTTACAACACCCTCTTTCTTGCTGTTGACATTATGAAACTTTCTTTTTCACAGACCTTTACACTTTTCCTGAATGTCTTTGGGACACTGCCAAACTATGTTCACAGTCATTGTCATGGGTGTGCTTTTGCGTCCAAAACATAAATCTCTATGATTAAAAAATGAACTGTGTTTTGGAAAATATATAAATGAGGAAGCAGAAGATGATTAACAAGTTGTACTTGTTAACATTGTTTAAAAAAAATGTCGAGTACTTTTCCAAATTCTCTAGGAGAGAATAAAACAGAATAAACCTAAATTGCTTTAGAAAATGTTTAGTCAGGAAATAAGAAAAATTTTTTGACTTACAGGTTTGTAAAGAAACCAAAATTTCTACTAAAGATGATAAATTTCTTCAACATCTTAGTATAAAGTAGCAGAAAATTCCTAAATTTTAAAATCATCTTCTGCTAGGCCAGGGTTTCTCAAGTTTAACACTATTGACAGGGTCATCTAGTTATTGGTCAAACAATTCAGAGGTTATCATGCACATTGCAGGATATTTAGCACCATTTCTGGCCTCTATTCACTAGATACTACTATGACATTCCTAGTTGTGACAATGAAGATGTCCCTAGCCAAATGTCACCTATGGGAGGTGGGGGAAGTTACCCCAATTGAGAACTATTGTTGTAGATCATTGATTGACCTATCATATGTTAGAATGGGAAAGTCAATATCTTTTAGGAGTTCTCTTTTTCATCTTCAGCAATGACTATTTCTGATTATTTTAACTCTACTGCTACATCCAGCCTTGTTTCCCTCTCTCATCCCTTGCTTTCAGTTGATATTTTTACCTTATATATCAGTTAAATTTTCCTAATGAGTTTCCTTTCCTATTTTAATATGGTTTTTTCCTACCTTCTCTTCTTTCCTCAGATCTCTCATTTCAGGGTGTCTGGGTGGCTCAGTTGGTTAAGCAAATGCCTTCGGCTCAGGTCATGTTCTCAGGGTCCTGGAACCTGAGATCCCCACATCTGGATCCTCAGCAGGGAGCCTGCTTCTTCCTCTCCCTCTGCCCCTCTCGCTCCTTGTGCTCTCTGCTGTCTGTCAAATAAATAAATAAAATCCTTAAAAAAACAAACAAACAAACAAACAAACAAAAAAACCCTCTCATTTCTTTTTCCTCCTCCCCCACTCTCAGTGAATTTATTTTTTTTCCCATTCTTGGTTTTAAAATTTGCAACAAACAGGCAAGGGCATTTCATTGCGTTTTTACCCCATGTTCTGTTTTCTAACAAATGTGTTGACTCAGAGGATAGTTCTTCCAGCTAGATTCTGGATTACATCTGCCTTTACATTCTTCATGCTCCCTCTTGTCCTTTCTCTTCTGCATCTTTTATACTTCATTTTCTAGTAAATTATTCCCAGCAGCATTAAAACCTGTTCTTTTATCTGCCATTAAACAAAAATCCAAACTAAATAAAAGAAACCAAAATAAATGTGATTTTACATTTTCCTGCAGGTTTTACTCCAAATTTATGTTTTACTTTACTATAGAACTTCTCAACATATCCAGCCATACTTTTCCTCCTCCTCCTCCTCTTCTTCCTCCCCCCTCTTCCTCTTTTTCTTTTCCCCTCTTCCCCTTCTTCTCCTTCTTCATCTTTGTCTTCATCTTCTTTTCTTTTTCTCATTTTTTCTCCTCCTCCTTCTTCTTTAAGATAAATCTATATCTACTTTCCATGTATTTACTCTTCAGTCTTTATAAATTGCCACAATAGCAATGATTTCACTGAAACTGGCTTCACTGATGGATTTCAGGTTGTAAAACCATGTGGGTGCTTCTTTACTTTTAGCTTTCTTGATTTTCTAACATTGTCAACACCATTGCCCATTTCTCTTATCTTTCTTTTTTTTTTTAAAGATTTATTTATTTATTTGACAGAGAGAGATCACAAGTAGGCAGAGAGGCAGGCAGAAAGAGAGAGAGAGGGAAGCAGGCTCCCTGCTGAGCAGAGAATCCGATGCGGGGCTCAATCCCAGGACCCTAAGATCATGACCTGAGCGGAAGGCAGTGGCTTACCCCACTGAGCCACCCAGGTGACCCACCCATTTCTCTTATCTTACCACCTTTTCTTTTCTTCTCTATTTCAAATCTTCCTCTTCTCACTTTCCTCCTACCTTTCTTTATTCTTATTTATTTCTTTTCCTTCTCTCTTTATTCTTCATTGTTAGTTACTTTATTTCTACCTATGTTTAAGGGTTGGAGCTGTCATTCTGATCTATATTTCACCTTTTTTATTCTTCATAGAATTTATCATCTTTTGTAGTTCATTTTAAGGATATAAACCTGCCTTACTCACAAGAGATAAATTCCTTGATGGCTGAAATCATGGCTATTTTTTCCCAGAATCCAGCACATACCATGGGACAGTTAATCTTTTCTAAATGAGTGAATTAACTAATGAATAAGTGTGATCTGAAGCAAAGCTCAATGGCCACCCTAATTTAACCTAAATTCCCTACTGGCTTACTCCTGATTCTGGAATTTTTGCTATTTCTGTTATTTTCTTTATAATAATAATTTCTCTGCTCATGGGAAAAGAGGAATGAATTCAGAAAACAATGCATAAGAGGTACAAAGGAAATTTACATACTTCTCAGTGTTGTCCAGGGCTTTATCTGTTCACATATGTTTAAGAGAATAGATGTAAATAATAGAAGAGGAAGTAGAGGAAACTGTATCCTGGGCACTATGTCCTGTATGTTGCTATTATCAAATAGTTACTGGTTAATGGTTATCATATTGGATCATATCTGTATGTTCTCTTTCATATATTATCTTTGTTAGCAATCCCATATTCTCATAAAAAGATAAAATATCTCTGATATTAATCTCAAACTTCCAGTATCTGTCAAACATACACATACACAGAAACACACCCACCAACCCACACACCCACAGACCCATGTACTCTTTCAAAGAGTTTAATAAATGGAACAAAGTTTATAGGAGGATTCTATAAGATCATGAGGAATTTGAAAAGGATGCCTGATTGTTTACAGCTGTCTTTTTCCCTTCCCATGAAACCCAATCAAACATAATTCTGTCATTGTGATTGAATTGTGAAGTCACTCAACTTAAACAACCATTTTCTTCTTTTTTTAAAATTTTATTTATTTGACAGAGATCACAAGTAGGTGGAGAGGGAAGTAGGGAGAGAGAGGAGGAAGCGGGCTCCCTGCTGAACAGAGAGCCTCATGTGGGGCTCCATCCCAGGACCCTGGGGTCATGACCTGAGGCAAAGGCAGAGGCTTTAACCCACTGAGCCACCCAGGTGCCCTAATAAACATTTTCTTTCCTACAGCACGTTCGGCTGAAGTTGTTGTTTGGTCTACCTTGTCAGGTTAACTGTTTGACTTGACTTAGTCACATGTTAGTAACAACAACTGGTTGTGCAGGTAGTCTCAGGATAGTAGAGCTTAGCGGGGCAGCTCTAGAGCAGGGAGAGACCTAGACTTAAAAGAGATTCGAGACCTTTTTTACTCTGCCTTCAAATTAACTAATATACTCTTGTTTTGTTTTCAGCTGTTCAGAATTCAAATGTAATTTAGAGAGATGCTTGTTGTTATTTATAATTATTGTTTTTTTTTTTTCCCCCTTTTATTAATTTTTTCAGCGTAACAGTATTCATTCTTTTTGCACAACACCCAGTGCTCCATGCAAAACGTGCCCTCCCCATCACCCACCACCTGTTCCCCCAACCTCCCACCCCTGACCCTTCAAAACCCTCAGGTTGTTTTTCAGAGTCCATAGTCTCTTATGGTTCGCCTCCCCTCCCCAATGTCCATAGCCCGCTCCCCCTCTCCCAATCCCACCTCCCCCCAGCAACCCCCAGTTTGTTTTGTGAGATTAAGAGTCATTTATGGTTTGTCTCCCTCCCTTTTATAATTTACTGGAAAGGTGTATTTCTTTTCTAATCAACACGTTCTGAATAAAATTGAATTACTGATGAGATGAGATCTGAGAATTCTCCATATCCAGATCCTTGTCATTGGCTCCATTGTGCCTCAAAATCTCCTATGGAGCTTTTAAAAAAATAGCAAGGCCCTATTCCCTGATTTACTTATTTCTGTATGGGATCTATAACATACTATTATTTAAAAGTATCCCCAAATAATTAAATGTGTAACAAAAAGTGAGAATGTTTTGCAAAGAGTAGTTCAGGGAACACCTCCATCATATTTATCCAAGGCAACTTTCTCTCCAAATTTGCCAATTTAAAAGGAATCAACCCCCAGATTATTTCCATCCCCACTAAAGCTTGTGAGTCACTGCTTTAGGTATACTTGGTTAAATTTACGTTTAGTTGGCTGATAATTGTAATAAGGCTTTACTTCTGTTACCTTACATAGCAGTCTATTTTCTGCCTTGTTTATATTATCTCTATACCTATAGAGATAAACCTCTATAATGTCCACTTCTTGTAACTATATCCTATATTGTTTGAAATCACTGGAGTCAGAGACCATGGGCACTTTCTGGTAGCAAAACACAGTTTAAGCATAAAGGCACACCCAAGAGAGCAATAATCAAACAAAGTGTAGAGACAGTAGGAATAGACTATATTGTTTATTTTAGTGTTGGACTATCATTATTTACCTCACAGTCCAGAAATAATTCATACTTCTGAATTGTGTCACTGGGCTGAAGAGGCAACTGAAATTTATAGGAATTTATATGCTGCATGGAGCTGAGCCAATAGACAGTTGCATATACATCGGATACAAACAAATTCTAATCTGTGTTCCAGAATGGGAATAGAGAGTATACCATATTTCTCTGAATCAGTCTTTAAGGCAGAGCTCATTCACTTGTTAGCACCCTCCCTGCTACTTTCCTTCCTTCCTCTCTTCCTTTCTTCCCCTCTGTCTTTCTTACTTTCATCATACTTCCCTTTAAACTACTGGCATTTAATCCTGGCTTCAAATTAAAATCACTTGGAGAATTTAAAAAGAAATATAAAAAGAAATATAGGGGCGCCTGGGTGGCTCAGTTGGTTAAGCGACTGCCTTCAGCTCAGGTCATGATCCCAGAGTCCTGGGATCGAGTCCCACATCCGGCACCCTGCTCCTTGGAGAGTCTGCTTCTCCCTCTGACTTTCTCCCCTCTCATGCTCTCTCTCACTGTCTCTCTCTCAAATAAATTAAAAAAAATAAAAAGAAAGAAATATAGATGCCTGAGATTCAACCCTGCTGATTCTAATTTACTTGTTCCAGTGGGGACCCGAGTCACTCTGTCTTTTAAAAAGTTTCATAGCTGATTTTCACATGTAGCCATTATTGAGAACCATTGAGTAAAAAACTTCTGTTATTGTTGGGGAAATGCTTTTGTTTGGCAATAAAGGAAACATTGAACATATCTCATTTCAATTTTGATAATAAATTGATCCAAATATATATACTTACATGGATGAGATATATTTTACCTTTGAGAATAGATTGTTAGACATAGATACAGACCTTCCCCTGATACTTGGTCTTTCCTTTCTTGGTAACATGTAAAAGAAAAGTAACATCTGGTTCGAGGGCCCCAATTACTTTTTTCTTTTTTATCAGTTTTCTTTTTTCTCAATTAATTTGATTCTTTAAATGTGAAAAATGCACTCTTAAGTTATGATGTCAAGTTAACCAACAAAAGAAGCTAGAAACTGTAAGAAAGATACAAAAAATACTGGGGGGTTCCTGCCCTCAAGGAGTATCCATCTGCTTAAGAATTCCATGTATAGATATAAGATAGTGTAACAGTAAATAATATTTACTAGTATATAAAATTCATGCATACCATAATATATACTATTAAAATTATTTTAAGAAGTCCACAGTATTAGCCTCCAAAAGAAGAGAAGAAATAAGGGATGTTGCAGGAATACATAGAATGGAATCATCATTATAGATTACAATAGTTTGTGAGTATTTAATAGGATTTATAAAAGAAGAAAGATTATTCCCTATGGTAAGGTTTTGAATGTTCTCCTTTGGCAGAAGAAGGCAGAGGGCAGCTGTAAGAGAAGCAGTGTGAAAAAAAAGTGCAAAAACTAGACAATGCCAGGTATACTCAAGGAAAAATGAACAGCTCATTAAAAAAAAAAAAAGGATTTAAAATGTTACTTGGGATTTGCTTAAAACATATATAGGGGTCAATTTGTAAAAAGCTTTAGACATCAGGTAAAGAGGTTGAAAATTACCTCTAACTAAGGAGGGGATTAGAAGGCTTTTTAAAATTTTAAATATGTAAAGGAAATAGGAAAAAACTCTCATTGATCCCCTTGTTTGCAGTCACTCAGACTTCTCTGCACTGATATGAGTTATACTGTGGATCCTGACAACATAAGCCCTCTGAAAATTACATCAAAGCTGAATGTCTAGTTTATTGTCAGTTTAAAGGAAATGTTATTATATTGTATATTTAAAGGTCATAAAATGCTGTCAGTGAAGTTTGAGATTATTTTTTTCTCAGATGAATGTGGTCATGAAAGCAATATGCAGGCAGATGTTTAATATAAAATATCCTTCACTTTCAGAATAAACAACATATGGGACAAGTAGCCATTTTACTTGATGTGCTAAAGTTGAAAATAGTTCAGAACAGATCTGTTTTGATTTAGTTTATCTCTATCGTAGTTCAGTGCCAGTCAAGATGTTTCAGCAGATTACAGTTAATATGGGGGCATATTGTTAATTTCTTTAACTTTAAAGCTACTTTTTAAGTATCCCACTTTGTTCAATGATATGGCAATGAGAGATATATTCATAGCTAGTAGAATTAAAAAAAAAATTTTCTAATTAGTAAAGTGATATGTGGGACTTTTATATTCTGAATAAGAAGAGAAAGACATTCTAACCTGGAAAATGTTAGAATCAGAAAAAATTATAAATAGGATTGATCTCTTTAATTACTCAGATCTTGTCCAGAGAAGTAAATTGAGCTCAACTAATCCATTCTGTTCCCTTTTAGCATATTTATGGAAAATCAGGCAATTAAACGATGAAAGAGGGAAAAAATAACTGATGAATGCATTTTATAGTCACATATTTTATTTTTAGATAGAACTTCCAGTGTCATTTTATTGCAGTAAAAAGTATTTCATATCAACCAAAGGAAATTCAACATTTAAGTTGCATGTTAAAAATAAAATATATTGTTTCCCCCCAATTCAAACTTACTATATTTAGATAACAAGAATGCTAACTATATAAAATGAATATTTTGGCAGGGAATTAATGGGTATTATGTATTAAAATGCATTTACATTCAAATGTTGTTTTTCTTACCCACCACCACCTCTTTGCCCTAAATAAAAAAAAAATTCATGAAAACATATTTTAAAATTAGAATTACTTAATCTCAGAGATGAAAGGACCTAGAAGTCCAGCCAATACAGGACTCTTTTCTCAAGTGCCTCTGGCAGGAGGACACCCCACCTCTGCTTTCATGAACATATATTATAGTGTTAATAGGGACAGACAACTGACCACTTCTCTAGGCCACTTGTCCTATTATTCAGCAAATCCTAATTTAGCTCTTTGATGAATGTGACAAAGGAAATAAAATATGTTCGTTTATTTGTTTTTCCTGCCAAATAGAAAAGCAAATTGCTAAGTTAGCACAGTTCCATTGCTTTCCTTTCTTGTTGATTCTCTCTTCACCTCCCTCATATATAAGCACAGCAGATGTTCTTGGCCACATCTTAACCATCTGTAGATGCGTCCCTAAATTACCCAGGCAGAAAGGATCTCTCCAGAGGTAGCCCCAGTTAAACAGGTTGCCTGCACATAGTAAATTTCTGGGAATTTGTGGTAGGAAAAAACTTTCTAGACAAAGTTGGGCTTGTCAATATCAAAAGATACAATATATACATATATTTAAGCACTTTCTTATACATCTAAAATGAACATGTTATATGTCAATTATATTGCATACAGATTATAAATGTATACTTTCCTTGATGCTGAAATTCTATTTCCAAAATCCTATTAAACAGTACACACGTTCATAAATATATATATAAGCTATATAGTGTTTTGAGAAATATCATGTGTAATAATAGAAAACTACAAATAAAATGTCCATTTGAATGGGAAAAAAAAATACCTTTTTATAGTTGTAAGAGGTTTTTGCATTCTCTGCCAAATCTCCATGTGAAAAGGATTTTCCCACCTGGGAAGAAGCCTTCTAAAAGAAAAAGTAGGGGTTTTCTTAGGAGACAGATGGAAAGTCAAATCTGCCTCCCACACTTATTGATTTTTGGTCATGGACAAATTAGGTAACCTTTTCAACCTCAGCTTTCTTGGGAAGAATAACAAACATGTTCTGAAGAGTAATTGCCCAGTCTGTGGTGGATATTATTATATTTCTATACCTGTGTAGAATAAGGCACTACTCCACCTCAATTTCAATTTAGGGGTCTGAACTGGGGGACAAAGGGCTCTGATTCTCACAGGGGAAAAAGATTTTGAAATGGGCCATGTATTTAGGCTTACCTACAACTTTTTCACTTATATACATCAATTTTGCTTTATATTACTTACTTATAAAAGCACTTCATGTTCACTTTAGGAAATACAGATACATACCATAATACAGATAAAACATATGTCTGTGACATACATATGTTTAATGGAATAATTTACACATTACTACTTATGTGACAGTTCTTAGGGTCTATGTAAAAAATAGTTTTTAGTTTTAATTTACTCTTAATTTAGACTATCTACACAGAAATAAACAGATGCAAAATAAAAATTTAAAAATAATCTCAAGTATTTAGTGACTCTTTTATAAATTAGATAGAGTTAAGGAGACTGAGATGTGATTGTTAACTTCTAACTGACCAAAAGTGAACTGCAGGATTCAAATAATATTTTCAGAAACAATCAGTTTACAACTAAATGATTTATTATACTACTCTAGAAAAAGACTTAAATATAGTTCCAAATTGGTTGGTTTTTGGGCATCAGAAAAGAAATATAGATGGTCATGAAGATGTAAAAAGTAGTTGACATCTAGTGTTCCTGTAAATTTCTTATTCTCTTATGTTCTGAATTTTTCTCTTTCTTTTGTTCTTTGTTTTTGTTTTTAGTTTTTGATTTTGTTTGTTTGGCATAAACTTTAAAACCATTTCTTCTGGGTTCTCATTCCAGGATTATTTTCCTGTTTTCTCAATATCATTTTAACTAAAAAATCAAGGGACAGAAAAGATACATATTTCAGACATAGTAAGAAATATTCTCATTATTGTCTCTTCAAATGCATAGCATAAATTTCTCTAATTCAGAGAACCACTTTCACTGGTGTTTAATATTTTAATTTTATGTTTACAGATTTCAGAAAAAGACTGTCAGAATAGATGAAATTCATTTCTAAGAAAAATGCAACATTCAAGTGTTATGAAAGGTTATATATCATGTAATTTCTGGTATATGAAGTCATTTGAGTAACTACACATGGGATTACAAAAAAAAAGATACTCCAAATTATCAAAATAACTTTTACAGATAAAATACCAGAATAAAAGACAATATATTCAGAATTATTTTTAGTCAGCTTTTATTTCTTATTGGCCAAAAATGGCATTTCAGTTATAGAGAGGTTTAAAAAGGCAAGGTTCAGGAATGTCTGGGTGGCTCAGTGGGTTAAAGCCTCTGCCTTTGGCTTGGGTTATGATCCCAGGGTCCTGGGATCAAGCCCCATGTCTGGCTCTCTGCTCAGTGAGGAGCCTGCTTCCCTTCCTCTCTCTCTGCCTGCCTCTCTGCCTACTTGTGATCTCTGTTGAATGATTAAATGAAATCTTTAGGAAAAAAAAGGCAAGATTCATATATATAATTATAAAATACTAGGACTGGAAATATCCTCAGAAATTGCCTAATTTTTTTTTTTTTTTGACAAAGTTCCTGAGTGATTGGAAGCAGGCCCTTATAATCATAAAAGCTTCATTAGATGTATTGTGGTATCTCAGACTTGTGTGGTCTCCCCGAGTAGCTGCTTAATGTATTTTGGCTGTATTTTCAGCAATAAGTGATTGCTTTGCCTAAAGTTATAGAGAAAACCACAGCAGTAGAATATCCTTAGCCATTCTGGGCCTGGTCAGATCTGTCCATGATAACTGGTTATATTTGGTGGATACCACCAAAAGTTAGTTAAAGTTTGGCACACTGTTGAGGTAAGAACACACACTGGGGACAGGCTTACTAATTCTCCCACTTTTGATATTAGCCAGATATTACTGCTACAGGTGTCATTAATTCAGTTATATAAAGTCATGTGTCTAAGTATTTCCACTGCTCTGTGTCTAAAATAATATAAAGAGTAATAATGGAGGCCTTGAGACTTAAAGTCTCTTTTGTTGCCCTGCCCTAACTATGTGATCTGAAGCAAACTTCCAGGCCTCTGCTTCTACATCAGTTAAGATGATATAATGGGATACCTAAAGTCTCTAACATAGAAAACAGAAGTTTTTATTTCTAACTTCTATTTATTAGTTATAAGATCTGTGGCAATTACTCCTCTGAAATTTGTTTTCTTAACTGACAGTATTGAAATTACATTAATAACAATTACAATAATTTGTACTTATCCTTCACAAATCAATTCTGTGTTGTCATCTCTCAAAGCACTGTAACACACCTACCACCCAGGCAAAGGTAAGCATCCATGCATGCTTTTATAACAGCACTTACACACTGGTTTATAACTGTTTCTTTGCTTTTTTTCTCCCCTGCTAAATATTGAACTTCTAGAAGGGAAAGATTGTTTTGTTCATCATTGTTTTCTCAAAATAGTACAGCATAGGTTCTATAGCATGAGCTTCATAAATGTCGACCAATGAATAATTTAATAAATCCCTTTCCATTCATTCAACAATTAATAAATATTTACTGCACAACTATGGTATTCTAGATTTTAATTTTATAATATTGATTACCTGAATCAGTGAGCTAATTTTCACCAGGATTTAAGCTGTACATGACTTCAAATTAGCTTACCAGATGTTAAAAGCAGGACAATAGGCTCCAAATGGAGTCACAAATGCTAAACCCAGGTCCATAAAACTAAGACTTAACTTCATTACAGTTTAGCTTCTGCCAGAAATTGAATCTTAACCCAGTCATTCAAGAATCACCTGATCACTTCTAGTTAAGTAACTTGCCTGATAGAATCCCTCCATTGTCTAAAGAAAAGTAACTTCGTAACAACCAACCCACTTTTTGCCTAGTATAACTGTCTTGTTCCTGTTGCCTTCTGCCTATCTTCATTTTGTATAGTTCCTCAGAGCTTCTTTACTTTTGCTAGATTGGATGCTGCCTGAGTCAAATAAGTTTTCACTCAAATAAACTCTTAAAATTTTTTAATATGCCTCACTTTATCTTTTAACACAGAGCATCTTCCATATGGCTTACTTTATTAGAACAAAGAATAAGAGACATATTAAGTATTGTCTTCTAGAAATAAGTTTTCACTTGGCATATGTCTGTATTCTACAACAAATGCACTCATTATGATTGAATGGCAAATTGTCCCTCTATTGGCAGTCTCATTTTCAAAGGTCATTATAATTATTTATATCCCATAACAATATATTCATGTTTTTTCTATTTATGTTTTGAATGTCTTATTTAAATCAAGATATCTGGGACAAAAAAAGAAAGGATCTATATAATATATAGTTAGTTCTAAAATATAAAACTATGTTTTTTGCACAGAAATGAAGCACTTAAATTAGCAATTTGAGTGTAGAACCGAATAGCAGCAAAAATGATTTGAACAAAATATATGAAAACATTTACTGATATATACCTTTGGAAAATTGTTTATACATTTATGGAGCTTACCTTTCCTATATTCGTTGTAACTTAAGTTCTTAATATGGAGGAATAAAAAACAAGCTCAACACTTACGCTTTGAAATATTAAGAATAGTTGTCTCTAGTATGATTTTGGAAGATTTTTACTTCCTTTCTCAAGTACTTTCTTTACTCCATTTATCTTTTCAGTAAACATGTGTATAGAAACTTATCTAAACTAACAAAACAACAGTTATTTGTCTTTTAGAAATTTCTCTTTTAGGGTGGCTGGGTGACTTAGTTAAGTGTCTGCCTTTGGCTCAGGTCATGATCCTTGAGTCTTGGGATGAAGTCCTGCATCGGGCTCCCTGCTCAGCGAGGAGTCTGCTTTTCCCTCTGTCCCTATACCCTGATCATGCTCTATCTCTCTCAAAAATAAGTAAATAAGATCTTAAAAAAAAAAAAAAGAAAAGAAATATCTAGTTTAGATTGGGAGGGAGACAAACCATAAATGACTCTTAATCTCACAAAACAAACTGGGGGTTGCTGGGGGAGGTGGGATTGGGAGAGGGGGAGGGGGCTATGGACATTGGGGAGGGTAAGTGCTATCGTGAGTGCTGTGAAGTGTGTAAACCTGGCGATTCACAGACCTGTACCCCTAGGGATAAAAATACATTATATGTTTATTAAAAAAAAAATTTGGAAGCGGAGGCGAACCATAAGAGACTATGGACTCTGAAAAACAACCTGAGGGTTTTGAAGGGTCAGGGGTGGGAGGTTGGGGGAACAGGTGGTGGGTAATGGGGAGGGCACGTTTTGCATGGAGCACTGGGTGTTGTGCAAAAAGAATGAATACTGTTACGCTGAAAAAATAAATAAAATGGAAAAAAAATAGAAATTAAAACCTTATGAGAATGGTGCAATAATAAAAATTGAAGTTAGTGAAAATTGAAGAAAAATGATTACAAAATGTTTATAATTTTTAAAGAACTATTATTTAAATGGTGATTTATCAAAATTAAACTTGCAACAATATTAAGTCAGTTATTAAAATCTTCCTTAAAATTATGTTGTTATGGTCATTACTAAGGGCTTGATTCTCTAATCCAATGGAATTTATCACCTGTTAGGACAGATCAAAAGGTCAGACAGGATTTTCCCAGTATTTTTTTTTTTAAGATTTTATTTATTTATTTGACAGAGAGAGACACAGTGAGAGAGGGAACACAAGCAGGGGAAGTGGGAGAGGGAGAAGCAGGCTTCCTGCAGAGCCAGGAGCCAGATGCGGGGCTCAACCCCAGGATCCTGAGATCATGACCTGAGCTGAAGGTAGACATTTAACAACTGTGCCACCCAGTGCCCTTTTTCCCAGCTTTTGACCAGGTAACTTTATTATTTTGAAAGAGTTTGGACTATGTAATTCTAATTCTGCTCACAATCAATACTCCCTCTACCATCTGCAAGCCTTCATCCAGCTAATCCTAAATGTACTAAATGATTTCCTTCCCCTTAATTGCTGCCCAGTGTTCTTTCTTTTTATTATAGATCAGGCCTACTTTTTTGATTTAATACCACTAATTTTACGATCCTACCATTTATTTATTGATTCATCACATTCAGCATACTCTTGAATTTCTATAAATGTATGCCCAAGTCCATCATTCCTCAAGATACAGTATCTTTCTTGTGAAGACTTACTAGGATACCCTTGACCTTCAGTGATCATCTCTTGCTCAGAACTGCTAAAGCCCTCACTGCCAGCATGCTTTCAGGATATCAGTTTTTACTGCATGCACAGTGTCATTCTCTCTTTTCCCCCCCATCCCTCCTCTCCTCTCCAAGATAGGCTCCTAAACATGAGGAATTCTGCACACTTTATACAACAATATCTTAACCACTGCATCGGCCTCAATAGCTTTCAGGATAGATGGTCAATAGTGTTAGAAATTTCCAGTTCATGTAATGTATGAAGTGGAAGAAATTTTAGAGACATCCAACCTCATGTTATAACTGAGGAAACAGAGTTTATTTGACCCCTTCCAAGTCGAGTAATTAAGTAGCATAATTGCTATTAAAATTCCAATCTCACTTTTAAATTTATATCTAGCAACTACATACTTCATATACATTATGGATGTATAACAAATATCATTGATTAAATAATTTGTCAATCTGTAGATTAAGATGCCTTAATTTTAATATTTTAAAGCAAAGGAAATAGATCTCTCAAATTATTAAACACACATATACTTCATCACCTTTTCTGTAATTATATTTATGATATAATTTATTGTATTTTGATTCTTCTAGTTCTTCCTGTATACTGGGTACTCTCTCACCTCAAGAACTTTGCATTTGCTGATGCTCTCCTTGTAATGCTTATCCCCCCAAAATCTCCTATAGTTGACACTCACATATTATCCTCTCATGAAGTCTTATATGCCCCTTCTATTTAAAAGTCCATCTCTTCCCCCAGCACTTAATATCTGTTTCTAGCTTTATTTTTGCCCATAAAATTAATGTTACACAATATGCCATAAATTGTTCAAATTTATTTGTTTGTTGCTTGTTTCTCCTACCTGGGATGTAAGTTCTAGGGGGACAAAGTTTCTTTTATTGAGTTTATTTACTATTCTGTCCCCAATGCCCAGAATATAGTAGGAGTTTAGCACATGTCTATTAAATGTCACTGTGCCAAGAGAGTTCTATTCCATATGCAGTAGATAGTTTATGCTTATAAATATCTATTTCTTTAAATAGAAAAATAAATGCTATTTCTAATTTTAGAAACATTACCTTCTGACTTTTAAGGTGCTCTTCATTTTCATATTTGCTGTCCCACATAGTAAGAGACTACCAAATATGACAATGAGAATAAGGGTATAGAAATTGTGAACCCATTTAATTAAAAATTGAGCCTTCTGATTTTGTCTGTCAAAGTAGGAAGTTTGAGTTGAACTTGATTCATTAAAAAGGCATTTTCCTGAGAAACCTCCAGAATGTCTTTTAACTGAAAACTTGAACTCAAGTTGGTAGCAGTTTGTCTTATGACTTACTGCAAAGTTAGTTTTTAAGGAGAAAAAAATGTTCTTATAATGCATTTAAATTCCAAGTCCCTGTAAGCAAATTAAATCCTAAAAATAATTAAACTTTTAATCTTGAAACAAACTTTGGGAGAGAGATAATTATTCATGCCTTAACTATTTGAATAGTTCCCCCCAGCTTTGTGTATCATGTTGTATGCTCAAATGTGTTTCACATGTTTTATAATTCTCCTAGTATTGACAAACATTTTATTTTCGGAAGACTTCTAAAAAATTTTCTCTCAAATTGAAGGGTGGGGAAACACATGCCTTCTGTTCTCTCCAAATTCCTATGGCGAAACAACCTGAAAATGTCATGTTTATGGGCAAGTTTGGCATTTGCATGTTTATGGAAGAAAATGCCTCCTTTGTTGCAGAAATAGTTTGGCATGGAAATTGAAGTTTTCACATTTTTAAAAAGAAGTTTATTTTATTTTATTGAGAGAGAGAGAGAGAGAAAGAGCATGAGCAGGGAGGGTCTGAGGAAGAAGGAGAGATCTAAGCAGGCTCCATGCTCAGCACATAGCCCAATGAAGGGCTTGGTCTCACAACCCTGAGATCATGACCTCAGCCAAAATCGGGCGTTTGATGCTTAACTGACTGAGCCACCCAGATGCCCTGCAGTTTTCACGTGTTTTAAAAATATGATTCTTGGGGCACCTGGGTGGCTCAGTGGGTTAAGCCTCTGCCTTCGGCTCAGGTCATGATCTCAGGGTCCTCGGATCGAGTCCCGCATCTGGCTCTCTGCTTGGCAGGGAGCCTGCTTCCTCCTCTCTCTCTCTGACTGTTTCTCTGCCTACTTGTGATCTCTGTCTGTCAAATAAATAAATAAATAAATAAAATTAAAAAAAAAATAAAAAAATATGATTCTCGGCCTAAATTTCAATATACATGTAAAAATATATATATTTGTAAACACGCATGTATGGACACAAACTCTAGTTACTGTTAATCACAGGTAAGTAAAAAAAAAATGCAACAAGCAGAAGGGTGATTTCTAAACATTTTTTTGTGTAAGAAGACTGCATTTCTCCAGATGTTATTTTCCCATTTTTGTTGATGATTTGTGGGAATAAAGAACATACTAGAAGACTGTTTCCTTTCCTCATTTATTCTCAGAAGCAACCCAGCTTATATATTTCTCAGTTTGGACAAGACATAGGATAGTTATATGTATGTATATATATATGTATGCACATACATTTGTTGGTTTGAATTTGTTCATCATTAATTCATTCAACAAATATGTATTAATATCTAATAAGAGCTAGACATTGGGGTAGGTTCCAAGAAAATAAAATTGAAAGTTACTGTTCTTTTCTCAGTTTAATCAGAAAGATAAATAAGCCCAATGACATGATAAGTATTCTAAAGGTACATTCAAGTACTGTTGGCATAGAGAGGGGAAATGTTTAATTTTTCCTGACTGACAAGGTCAAAGGAGGATTCTTTTGGCAGGTAGCATTTGAATTGGCCCTGAATCATGAGTAAGAAGGGAAACTAATGTATACAGGAAGGAATAATATTCCAGAAAGAATATTCAAAGCCAAGAAGGGACTATGACAGGCAGTAACATTAGGGTTTAATGTTTAAAGTGTTTAAATAGTTTAAAATGTTGCGAGCTCAGTGTATGTAGGGTGGAGATGGGGATTGAGCTTTAAGAGATGTGATTATGAAGGTTGGCAGATCATCAAAGGCCTTTATTTCATGCTAATTTGTGGAAATCTTATTTGGTAAATGATAGTTTTATTATCATATAGAAAACAGAAAAGAGCAAGGTGGTCAGTTTTTAACGATAAGCAAAAAATTATCTACTATATCTACTATATCTACTATTTTTGGAACAAAAAATGTTAGCTATAAACACGATGACTACCTGTATTCTGATTTTTCATGAATATTGTTGAGAAATAAATGAGAAGCTCAATAGTGAACAGTACAGAGATTTAAATTATATGTCTAGGATTATTTCGATTACAATGAGTACTAACTGAAAGTAGGTAAAAATAATCTTTTGAGTAATTCTAGTTCCATCTGCCTTATGGATCCTATGATTCAGTTATTTAAATTTAACATTCTAAACATTTATAAGAATTATCTCATGCGTGAATTTTATTTTATAACATAATCATGTATTTTATTTTTAAAAGTATTTATTTCTAAAGTCTGTTTGCAGAAATATTTTTAAAAGTATTTATTTCTAAAGTCAGTTGCAGAAATAAATAATTCAACTTGGAAAGGGTAAAAGGATATTCTTTGCCTTCATCCTGTGTTTCTATTTAAATTTTCTATTTGAAAATGCTTGTATTCAGTATTTTTTATTTTTTATTTATTTATTTATTTTTAAAGATTTTATTTATTTATTTGGCAGACAAAGATCACAAGTAAGGAGAGAGGCAGACAGAGAGAGGGGGGAAGCAAGGCTCTGAGCAGAGAGCCCAACGTGGGGCTCAATCCCAGGATCCTGGGATCATGACCCAAGCTGAAGGTAGAGGCTTTAACACACTGAGCCACCCAGGCACCCCTGTTCAGGATTCTTTATTTAAATCCTTGTAATTCTGTTCCCCAAGGTTTTGATATCATGAAATACGTCAATTTAATGAAATTGATGAAAAACTTTGGACCCATCCCAAGGTAGAGATTTTCCATTCTCCAAAAAGCAGACGAACTTCATAAAATATCTCAATAAAAACTGTTCTGAAAATATATATCCTTAGATAGATTTGATATTTCCAACCAACATCATTTTATCATTGTTTGATACTTTGGTTATTAATTTCTCCACATGTTATTGTTCTCAGGAATACTTTAGATAGGCCTGAATTTATTACTCAGGAAGTTTAATTCCCTAATTGAGGACTTTATTTTGGACATATATTTGGAACTATTTGGTGTACTATGAATTTAATTCTTAGATCTTGAATGATTACTTCTTTTGTCCTTTGATCTCAGAAGCTGAGTAAAAATTATTGTTTCATGGTAGCATTCTTGGATATAATGGAAGATATAATTGATATTTATATATTTTATTATTTATATTTCTTTATATATATTTATGTATAAATATATTTATATATATTATTTATATATCTTCAGCTATAATTGATTATTTGACATAATTTACATAGGATATAATTCACCTTTTTTAAGTGTACAGCTCTGTGGTTTTTAGTAAATTCGCAGAGATATGAAAGCATTACCATTCTCTAGTTTTTAAACATTAGCATCACTTTCAGTTCTCTTCACTTCCCCAGCTCGTGGTAGCAACTCCTTTACTTTTTGTCCCTAAAGGTTTCCCTATTTTTTTTTTTTTTAAGTAAGTGGCACCATACAATATATGATATTCTGTGCCTGGTTTCTTTCAATTACTGTGTTTTTAAGGTTCATCATGTTGTAGTATCCATTCATGTATCAGTGACTCATTGCTTTTATTGTTCAATAATATCCCATGGTATGGATAAAAAACATTTTGTTTACCCATTTATCAGTTGATAGGGAATTGGGTTATGTCAAGTTTTGAGCTATAATCAATACTTAGGAATACTCAGGAATCTGAGCCAAGATAGAAAATGTTTTATAAGTTATAGTTTTCAACTCGAGAACTTCTACTTGGTTTTTGTAATTACTAAATTTCATAATTTAGTAATACTATCTATTTGGAAAGAACTTCCCCACTTTTTAAATTCTTTAGACATAGTTTCCTTGATTTCTTTGCACATACTTATAAGAACTGATTTAAATTCTTTGTCTAGCAATTCTGATCTCTGGACTTTCTCAGTGATAATTCCAACTGACTATTTTTGCCCCTGGGTATGAGACATGCTTTTCTGTTTCCTTGTACATTTCAGAATCATTTTTGTTTAAAACTGGACTCTTAAAAGAATATAATGTAGCCATCAAAAGAAATGAAATCATGCCATTTGCGATGACATGGATGGAACTAGAGCGTATCATGCTTAGTGAAATAAGTCAATCGGAGAAAGACAACTATCATATGATCTCCCTGATATGAGGACATGGAGAAGCAACATGGGGGGGTAGGGGGATAGGAGAAGAATAAATGAAACAAGATGGGATTGGGAGGGAGACAAACCATAAATGACTCTTAATCTCACAAAACAAACTGGGGGTTGCTGGGGGGAGGTGGGATTGGGAGAGGGGTAGCGGGCTATGGACATTGGGGAGGGGAGGTGAACCATAAGAGACTATGGACTCTGAAAAACAACCTGAGGGTTTTGAAGGGTCAGGGGTGGGAGGTTGGGGCAACCTGAGGGTTTTGAAGGGTCAGGGGTGGGAGGTTGGGGGAACAGGTGGTGGGTAATAGGGAGGGCACGTTTTGCATGGAGCACTGGGTGTTGTGCAAAAAGAATGAATACTGTTATGCTGAAAAAATAAATGGGAAAAAAAAAAAGAATATAATGTAACAAATCTATAGATTTGATTCTCCACTTCCAGAATTTTTTGTTTGTGTTACTGCTGTTTGACTTTCTTGGAATATTCTGTGAAGTTTTGTATTTATATGTGGCCAACTGATGTCTCTGCTGGTTTAGCTTCATATTCATTTAATGATTATATATGGATTTCTTTTAATTCTTTGAAACAATAAATCTACCAGCCCTTGCAGCAAAGATCTGTGTATGTTTGGGGGCACATTTTCAATACTTTGACAGCATACAATCCTGCCCTAATCTTCATTTTTTCCTTGTGAAGGTTGATAGAAGATGAGAGATTAGGATATTTTGAAGTCTTTTTCGGACATTTACATCATTCTATACTTTTGTGCAGACTCCTAGATCTTGGGAATATGTCAGAGACTTTCAAAGTCCTCTATGGACATTTCATTCTCCAGACCTTTAAAATTTTTTGTTAACTTCTTGTATTCCATCTGTTTTCACCAACTCCTCCAACTTGGGCACTTGGGCATGTGCCTTGTTAAACAATTGTCTCTAATTTTATTTCAATAATTACTCTGAATATAATACATTTTTTGTTGTTTTTGTTTTTTGTTTTTTGTTTTCTTACTGAGTAAGTTCTGAGTCAAGTTGAGTCAAATGGTAAGTATAAGGCTTTTCTAGGGAGCTGCCATATATGTCAAATAAAAAACATTTTTCTGGGTTGGCACTTTTTGGAGACTTCAAACACGTTGTGTTTCCTCTAAGCTGAGGGGAATACTAGTTGCTATGCTGCTAGTATTCACAGGTGAAAGGCTATTAATCTTCAAGGCTACAATGGAGCTGGGAGAGAGTAAGTGGGCATAGAGAGAGAGAGTGGGCATAGCACAAGATAAAGTACCACTAAGCTCTGTTATTTCTGAGGTAAAGGTATTTTCCTTGCATAAACAGTTCTTAAAACATTGTAAGACTGGTTAATTTCCAGAGTTTGAAAAGTTGATGCAGACAGTGCTTGACAGTGGTCTTGATACCTTTATGGAAAGGCAGATTATTTTAGAGGTACTTATTCCATCATTCTGAAAGTGTTTCTCAGATATTTTTTATACTTTAACAAAATCCTGCAATTAATATATCCTTCAGCTCAGTGTTAGATACCAATGCTGCGTTTTCTATATGATTCCTGAAATATATGTGTTGTTTCACTTTTAGGGGAATTTATTCCATACCATCACATACCATAATGACATCTGTTGTAGTAAAGTCAGACAGCCAAGACATAACTCATTGATATTTCCTGGATTCCAGGCTGAAACTCAGAGATATCAACAATGCTTCATTAATTGGAATATTTCAGTTCTCCAATAATGAAGGCTGCTAATGTTGAAAAACTATCTACATTTTCTCTTAGAATGACATGATTTTTTTAAGTGCCCCAAAGTGGAAAACACTGCCTTTAAAGATGGCATTATGAAAATAAAATAAGCACTATATTTCTATGCCAAAGTTAATAGCATGAAAGGAAAATGCATGTATGCATTTATAGAAGGATGAAACAGATGAACACACATTGAGATTTGAGGATATCCTGTAGCCCATCAGGATTTAGGCTTGGTACCAGAAAAGCCTATTTCATCACTTGTAGCAAGTATGTACCAAATATATCACCTGGATTATTTCTCACTGGTTTGTTTTGCATTAATCTCAGAAAAACTCTCAATATCTAACCTGAGAGACAATAACCATTTTACGAGTTCTGTCTCCTAATTATTTTCCTCCTTAATAAATGGTACAGAAAAATGCCCTAAGGCTATGCATCTGTAAGCACTAGATGCTGTAGTAATTCTGTATAATCTAATGTACTGGGCAGTGACTGCATTAAGAAATTGGAAACAGATTAGGGCACAAATTGATCACTATATATCCATGTCTATCTGCAAAATTATCAAATATTCTACTCATGAACTTCAAGGGACTTCTAGGAGTGAGGAAACAAGCAATGCCTCATACCTTTAGAAATTTACCTGCTTTGGGAAAAGTATAATATAAAGCAGAGGATGAAGAGAGAGCCTATAAAAAAGGGACTTTTCTTCCTATATCACTATTAGCAAATCAGCATTATCTTTTATCTTATTCTGATATCTAGAAGAATATCTAGTTTGGGTATGGAATAAATTTTGGTTTAATGTATCTGACTTTAATGTAGTAAAAATTAAACCAACATGATCCTAAAAAGATAGGAGAAAAAGTAATTGACTAGCAAATATTTAGCAAATACTAGTCATGTATAGGATGAAGGATCTTTGGGAAATTTAGAGACTAATATTACATATGAATCAGTGCCACGCCCAGGCGATTCTTGATTTGAGGACACTTCATTGGTGTAATGGTCATTTGCACAGTACACTGGTCATTACTGTATCCTTCCTTCCTGAATACTCCACGGGAGGTATGCTACCTTTCTAACTGTTCATTGTCTAAGGATGATCGGAAACCACTTTAAAATAAACAAATAAATATGAGTATTTTAAAATTTCAACAAAATTACATAATAAAAAATAAATTATTGTACTGATTGATTTGGGGCATCAGTGATAAATTTGATAATTTCAGGAAATTCATGAAAGTAGATGTTAGATTATATTGAAAGATAAACTGAAGCATATTAAAATTTTAGAAGTTTATTTGAGCAAAATTCTATTTGAATCTGGCAGCACCCAATCCAGCAGATAGAAGGGAGCTCCAAAGACCTATACAAAATGCAAGACTTATGTAGGCAGAAGAGAGATAAAACAAGGAAGTTATGTTGGAAAAAAAAAAAAGAGGATGATAAGGGCCTGTCAGACAGATTACCTGACTAGTGTTGATCAGGCCATTCCTGAATGACTAGTTTAAGATTCCATTTTAGACCTGAAGTCTTGGTTGGTGATACAACACCGTTTTGGGTCTCTTGTCTTGTTCTTAACAACTGAAATTTGTTAAGAAAGAAGTGAATTTAAAAAGAATAATGAAAGCATGAAACATGATTATTTCAGAAAGTTTGACAAAATGGAAAGGTAAATAATATGACAATTTGGATAAATGGGTTAATGAAACACAACCCAAGTAGTCTTAATTATATAGAGCATAGCAATGTGCAGACACAAAATAAGCCTTCAAGAAATGATTAAAATATTTGTTATTCTTGGCTATGATGATTTAAAAGGTAAGAAATGCTTATGTTGCTTCATAATAGAGAATTAGGTCAATAGGTAGTAGTCATCTAAAAGCATACTTGATGCTATTTTAGTATAAACTTGAACAATTCAAACTATTCAGAAACACTATGTAGTATTGCAGAAGTAATGTTGATTTAAGAGGGGAATGAGATGGGCACAGGATGAGGTCATGATGACACAACATCTTAGTAAATGCACTATAATGTTAGGTGGATAATACAACTTTTCTAGGCCTTTTTCTTGTGATTTGTATTTGTGAAATTAAAATTGTTTAGAAAATCAGTAAATTTAATTCACGTAAAATCTCTCAGCAAACTTTCTGGCACATAATGGGCAATTGATAAATGTAGGCACTTGTTACTTTGTAGAGATCCTCACTGAAAATCCTCAAGCTGAGATGCGTTGTTACAGATGTTGGAGAAGAGGTGAAGATGGATGACTTAAATGCGTGCTTCAAACTTTAATATCATAATACCCTTTGATCAAGTGTCTAACATCCCTAAGGTTCTCACACTGGCAAAAAAGTAGTAGGAGTTAAGATTAGAATTGAGAACAATAGAATGCATGCTCTTTTCAAGTCCTATATATATTGTATGAAAAGATAGTCACAGCATATGCAGCTCCTTTCAGCAAAAATACAGTAGCTTAATTGATGCAGGCTGTGTGGGTCTAAGGACATAGAGGAGTGTCCTGCAGGATGAGCCTTCACGCAACATAGAAATTGAATGCGAGCTGAAGAAAGTGAAAGCGATATTTATTGAATAGCATGAATGACAGAGTATAGCAGAGAGAGTATCTGGGAGACTCAGGAAAGAAAGGAGAATGAGTCTCAGAATCGCTCAAGCTTTGGGGGTTTATATTGGAAAGAGATGTAATATACTTGTTCCTTCAAGAATTCTGGGTCAGATCCAGTCGGAGGTATGTCAGGTGAACAAAAGATGTTATTCCATAAATTACTGCAGGTAAAGAGTATTGATGCCTCATCAGCTAAGGTTTGTTTGAACCAAATATCCTAGAACATGTTTGGGACCTGACTCTTCTTAGATGTTATCAAGTATTTGGAATCCAGGACAAAACTTAAAGAATGATTCACTTTCTGGATTTCCTCTTTAAGTGGAAACATAGGTTCTTTGGCTTATTCAGAAATGGGGCCTAGAGGAAAATCAGCAGAGACAGAGCCTTTTTAAAATGGAGTCCCTTCAGCTTCCTTATTTCATAATTATAAGCAGAAGTAAAGTCAGTTTACTAGAAAGGACATTTTTGCTGAACTCAAACTGCCACTTTCCTTTTATCTGGATACAGGCATGTTTCTGGAGTTCAATGTGGAAAAATGTCCCCAATTGTATATATTTTTTAAAATACATATTTCCTTTCTTGAAAAATGGGAGTCATTTGATTTTATGTAATTATTGCCAAAGCTTATTGGTTTATCCTAGTATCTGAGCCATTCATTAGTTTGAAAAAAAAAATAGATGTGTTAAATCAAGAATTTGGGATAGGAAAATGATTTTAAATGAGAAAGCTTGAAAAGTTTTTGTTTTGTTCCTATTTTCCTCCAGCTGTATATATATATATATATATATATATATATATATACACACAGAGCAGTTAAATTTATTGTTAAGGTTTTATGCAGTTTTTCAAAATTTGCAAGTCAGAAATCTGTATAGTTATGATAATCCTTAGGTATTTGATGATCTCTACGTACTTTTGTTATTGAGTGTAATAAGATATCTTTATCTCCAGGACAAGGTCTAATGTTAAATGGCTTTGAAGCATTATCAACTGTTTGGGGGATTTTTTTGAATATTATCCAAAAAGTAGATGTAGAGCTTTCACCTGGTAAACTGAAATATGAAATTACATTTAGTGTTCAGGAAAAGATTTAAAAAATGCAAATATCTCACAGTAGTGGGCCATTCTAAAAATGCACTACTCTTCTGTGCTCAAATCCCTCTGTAGTAGCAGCTTTTAGCTTTTGGGCTTTGATTCTTACCCTTCAACCATAGAAGCTAGAGTCTCAGCCACCTGCTATTTGTGGCATCTAGTTTCCAGTCACTTGTTAGGGAAGGATGTGATTATGTAAGGAGATAATATAGATTGAGAAGAGAGGAGGGCTCAGGACAAAGAATCACTGACATTTAGATGTTTGGTGAAGGAAAAGATAGAAATGAAATGGCTAAAGAGGATAGAGGCAACAGGAAGAGATTTTCAGTGAGGTTAAAGAAACCAGGTCTGTTAAATGTTCATGGAAAGTTATATTAGACCAGGATTGAAATATACATATTCAAGTATTTTATTTAAATATTTAAATATATAATATAAATATTTAAAAATATATATATATATAATTTTAAAATATAAGAAATTCAGAGTGATTTTTGTGTTGCTGGGCATTGGACACTCATTTGGAATTAGGAGTAAAGCTTTAAAGATGGTTCAGGAAGTAAGGGGACTCAGTTAAGTAAAAATTTTTCTTAGACATTTGACTGGAAAATCCAATAGAAATATGACTGGAAAGATAACACAGAGCTTAAAGAGAGTTTTTATTTTCTTTTGCTTTGGAAGTGATTATGGAGAAAAAACATAAGTGTATAATCAAAGGGAAAAGATCCCTGAAGAAATAACGAAGAAATATTGAACACACACTAAGGAAGTAGTTCTGAGAAGTGGAGGGGAACCTCTTCCCTCTTAATAATACAAGTGAAGGAGTAGATTGGTACAGTGGAGGCAGACTTGGAGATTGGTAGCAGGGGATTGAGGAAGAAGCGAATCCAAGGGCTTTGTTTTCTCTGTGAGTTATGAAGTGAGGATGATATATTAAGACTGAGGGAAGAGAGGGGAGTGTGGAGGTCTGAGGAAGATACCAAAGTTATTAAATAGTTGGTAAGGACTATGAACGATCCAGATGTCTAGAAAAACCTAGTAAGATGGCCTGGCAGCTCTGAGGATTCCCCTGTGGGCTAGCGATCATGAATTTATAGTGAAAACAATCTGTCCTTTGTAATTTCTCAGCCAACACTCATTTTGGGATTGTGGGATAGGGCTGTGGGGGTGAAACATAAGTTTCAGAGAGTTAAGGGTGTTTACAAGAAAATGACAGTGGTGATGGTCTTAAATGTATGAGGAATATGGAAGCACATAGAGCAGAGAACAGGCTACATGGTTCAGTGTAATAGGGGCCAAAATAACTTCAAGACCTTAATGAATTTCAGTAGTTTTTCACATAAAGGATTGGATGCTATGATCAATGAGGTGGTATGAGAGTTGTCGATTTCAAAAGTGGAGTCAGAATGTGACAATTTTTTATTTTTTTATTTTTATTTTTTTTAAAGATTTTATTCATTTATTTGAAAGACAGAAATTACAAGTAGGCAGAGAGAGAGAGGAGGAAGCAGGCTCCCTGCTGAGCAGAGAGCCCGATGTGGGGCTCGATCCCAGGACGCTGGGATCATGACCTGAGCCGAAGGCAGAGGCTTTAACCCACTGAGCCACCCAGGCGCCCCAGAATGTGACAATTTTTTAAAGAAGTAGGGTAGATTAGAATGTCATTGAAGATGAATAGGCAAGGGGCACTTGGGTGGCTCAGTTGGTTAAGCATCTGCCTTCAGCTTAGGTCATGATCCCAGGGTCCTGGGATAGAGCCCTGCATCAGGCTCCCTGCTCAGTGGGGAGTCTTCTTCTTCTTCTCCTTCTCCCTCTGCCACTCCCCCTGCTTGTGCTCTCTTGCTCTCTCTCTCTCAAATAAATAAAATCTTAAAAAAAAAAAAAAGATGAATAGGCAGAATTGTTGGTAGTAAAGGCTTTAGAAAATCCCAGGTCCCTATGATAATGGAAGAGAATGATAAGGAAGATAATAAGCCACATACTATAGAAAAGAAAATTCATAACCATAAGAACAATATGGAAATGTATTAAAAACAGGTGAAGGTGGTGTACTGGATAGCATATGCCTTGAAGGAATAGTGGAGAATTTTGTAGGCTTATTTTATTTTTAATATAGAATCTAATTTTCTGGAAGCCATATCTAGAAGTGAACAAGGCACTGACTTCACTTCCTGATCATGAGGTATATGAGATAAATGGGTACCTTTGAAACTTGAAAGGCAGATTTATTCAGTGCTAGCTCTAAAGGGGGTTGGTTGATTTTAGGTGGTATTAGATGTGGGGTATATAAATGCAGAGTCACTCACATAAAATGTCTCTCCCACTATACCCCTCTCTGTGGTATTCTGACCATTATATTTATGATGTGTTGAGAGCTTGTTGTACAGCAGATGTTATTTTTTTCCCATAGCAGTATTTACAGAGAAGGAAAACTAAAGTTCAGAGTTCATATAGTTTCCCCAAAGTCACCTAGCAAGTAAATTTTACTGTTGCAATTCAAAATTAGGTGTATTGAACAGAATTCAGTCTTAAATCAACTTAACCCCTGTAACCCTCAGTTTCCTTATCTTTACAATTAGAATGATATTAACACCTACCTCAGAAGGTAAGCTAATCATATAAATTTCTTAGAACTCTGGGAAGCACACTAAATACTGAATACATGCTAGCAAAAATATAAACTACTTCTATACATTTTCCTATTTGTATTTCATTGTATAGACACAAGCTGAAACTCTCATTTTGCAAGTATAAAATACGACACGTGCTTTAGAGAAAATTCTTTAAAAAAATAAAATTGTATATATTTAAAGTGTACAATCTGATGTTTTGATATACATATACACTGTGAAATGATGACAATTAAGATAATTAACATAGCCATCACCTCCCATAGATACTTTTTTCTCTGTGTGTGTGTGTGTTTGTCTGTGTGTGTGTGTGGTTAAGACATTTAAGATCTATTCTGTTATTTGTAGCATTGATGAACGTCAAAGGTATTATGCTAAGTGAAATAAGCCAGATACAGAAAGACAAATACCGCATGTTTTAATTTATATGTGAAATCAAAAGTGGCCTAACTTAAACTCCTAAAAACAGAGAGTGCAATGGTGGTTGCCTCGTGGGGCAGGTGGGGGGTGGGAAAAAGTAGGAGGTGTTTGTCAAAGAATATTTTCTGGAGTTCTAATGTGCAGCAATGTGACTATAGTTAATAATACTGTATTGTATACTTAGATTCCTTATTTCTGCTAAGTAGGAAGATGGTCTTAAAACAATAGCTAAGTCTAGAGAAAAGGAACATTAACACTTTCCACTCAAATCTATTTTAGAAGTTTTTTGGAAAGAACTACATGTTACATTGATGAATAAATAAGAAGTAATTTGATGATCTTTTTATGATAAAGAATTCTTATGCCAGTCAGTAAAAAAATTTGAGGCTTCCTCATGAATAAACATAACTCAGCCATCTGTGCAAAGTAAGAAAAAAATTGACCGTCATTAATGGCATGCTTGCATCTGCTACATTTGTGGGTGTGAAGGTAGCTGGACAAGAGCAAAAATGGGTGGACCTGACTGACAATGATTAAGTAGAGTGCTGGCATAATGCAGTATGATGGAGTATGACCACTGTGAGTCACTATGCCTGAATAGGCTTTCATATTACTGCTGAGAACAATGTATGCTTTGACATGGATGAGAGCTGACTGCTTTTGAGGAGAAAGGGAACACACCTCACATGACTCTGTCAGAATGACTGTGGACTAGTACAGGAGGACATGGTAACCAGGTTTCATTAGATAAAAATAAATAATGTCAGATGGAGCTATTATTTTCTGCTGATATGGATCCTGTTGCTTGAAATGTACTTAAGGCTTCTTTGGAGGCTCTACAGTTGTGTTCGAACCAGGGAATCTTCTCCATATTTCTGATGCAGCTTTTATGAGCCCCCAGGCAACAGTGAGCTGAGGTCATGTTAAGAGAGGTATGCATGTCCTGTTTAATCTCTCATGACTCCTGTTATTTAATTACTGTTTCATCTACTTTGGTGTAGGCCTGTGATAGAGCAACTTTTTCTTCATGTGTTAAATAAGTCTTACTTTTGTTATACTGGACAGGCTGGATGTCATAAAGTCAAAGCTCTCAGTGTTCTAGGAAGTGGAAAAACATCATAAAATTTCTGCGATCCTCAGAAAATTGTTTAACACTTACTCAGTGGCCGAGCATTTGAACCTTACTAGGGAAGGTGGTACCCCAGAGCAGAGCAGGCTCTTCTCCCCGGCTTCCACCCATCCTCTTCTGTGCACCAATGAAGAGAAAGTGTATTAGAAGGGACAGAGTGGTCAGATGGGCCAAGCAGTTCTGGCCATGGCTGCTCCAGGTGAAACTTCTTAATGTGCTGAGACACCTAAGATCTCGAAAGGTTTTTAGAACCAAGACAACATTCTCTGTGCCTCCAACACATAGGCTTTTTGGCTTTGTAATATGCATTTTTCTCTTCCTATCTGATAGCAGGACAAAACTACCCAATCCCTGAGTTCTTTTCCTGTCTTTTTCTTCCTGTCAGGTTTTATGGAACCTAGGATGAGAAAAAGTTTCTTGCTGCATTTTCTATGATAGACTCAACCTAAAAGAGAGAAGCAAAGAGGGCAAAAGAAAAACAAATAAATAAATAAAATCCTACTTGTGAAAATCTGATCAAAAAAGAGTTGATTTTATATTCATTTAGTGATCTAAGCACCAGAAGTTACATATCAAGGTGTTGAAACCGAAAATACCATGCTACCTAAGCCACAGTTATACTGATTGATACAATATTTAAAACTAAAGCTTAGAGTACGGAGCCTGACAACAAGAAAAGGCTAAGGAAATTAGAAAATAGAACTGTTCTGGGAAATAACAGTCATTTTGTTTATTCTATATATGAAGATCAAAATTCTAAAAATAATGAAGTTTATCCCTTTCTTTTCTTTTCTTTCTTTCTTTGGCCTTCGAAAGCAGTCAATGAGCATCTTTCTGACATTGATTTTTTGACACTTTTCAAAGATTTTATGCTAGAGACTATGGCATATGCTATAAATGTGAGGCTCCATTTCCTAGATGATACAATACAGATATTGTATTGTATGTCCTAGATATACAATACAGATGATACAATATTGAAAATTATTGGAAATGCGAGAATAGAGAGCATGTTTTACCCCTTTGTAGAAAAAAACAACCTCTCTTTTACAAATTATTTGTGATCATGTCTCCAAGAGCCACAGATAGGTCCCATGTTTTAAAGAGGCAGGCAGTAGGGAAAAAAGTAAACAAAATCCAGCTAAAGAGAACCACACCTGCTTTGCTTCAGTTGTCAGATATACTCTGATACAGAATGATACTTTGTAGGAATCATTTATTACAAGTGACCTCACATGTGGTGTCTCATGTAAAAAAACTCACAAATTCTCATGAAGTGAGGCTACAGAATATATGGATTGGTTATGGAAAAATATAAAAATATCACAGTTTAAAAGAAAGCCCAAATTAATAAAATTATAAATGAAAAGGGAGAGATCACAACTAACACCAAGGAAATAGAAACAATCATCAGAAATTATTACCAACAGTTATATGCCAATAAGCTAAGCAACCTAGATGAAATGGATGCATTCCTGGAAAACTATAAACTCCCAAAATTGAACCAGGAAGAAATTGACAACCTGAATAGACCGGTATCTAGTAATGAGATTGAAGCAGTGATCAAAAACCTCCCAAAAAACAAGAGCCCAGGACCTATGATTTCCCTGGGGAATTCTACCAAACTTTCAAAGAAGAAATAACACCAATTCTCCTGACGCTGTTCCAAAAAATTGAAGCAGATGGAAAACTTCCAGACTCTTTTTATGAAGCCAGCATTACCCTAATCCCCAAACCAGGCAAAGACCCTACCAAAAAGGAGAATTTCAGACCAATATCACTGATGAATATGGATACTAAGATTCTTAACAAGATCCTAGCAAACAGGATCCAGCAGCACATTAAAAAGATTATCCACCATGACCAGATGGGATTCATCCCTGGGTTACAAGGTTGGTTCAACATTCGCAAATCAATCAAAGTGATAGAGCAAATCAATAAGAGAAGAGAGAAGAACCACGTGGTTCTCTCAATTGATGCAGAAAAAGCATTTGACAAAATCCAGCATCTGTTCCTGATTAAAACGCTTCGAAGTATAGGGATAGAGGGAACATTCCTGAACTTCATAAAATCTATCTATGAAAGACCCACAGCAAATATCATCCTCAATGGGAAAAAGCTTGCAGCCTTCCGTTTGAGATCAAGAACACGACAAGGATGCCCCCTCTCACCACTCTTGTTCAACATAGTATTAGAAGTACTAACAACGGCAATCAGACAACAAAGAGAAATAAAAGGTATCCAAATTGGCAAGGAAGAAGTCAAACTCTCTCTCTTCGCAGATGACATGATTCTTTATATGGAAAACCCCAAAGACTCCACCCCCAAACTATTAGAACTCATACAGCAATTCAGTAACGTGGCAGGATACAAAGTCAATGTACAGAAATCAGTGACTTTCTTATACACTAACAATGAAAATACAGAAAGGGAAATTAGAGAATCGATTCCATTGACTATAGCACCAAGAACCATAAGATACCTGGGAATAAACCTAACCAAAGAGGTAAAGGACCTGTACTCGAGGAACTACAGAACACTCATGAAAGAAATTGAAGAAGACCCAAAAAGATGGAAGACCGTTCCATGCTCTTGGATTGGAAGAATAAACATTGTTAAAATGTCTATACTGCCCAGAGCAATCTATACTTTTAATGCCATTCCGATCAAAATTCCACCGGTATTTTTCAAAGAGCTGGAGCAAATAATCCTCAAATTTGTATGGAATCAGAAGAGACCCCGAATTGATAAGGAAATGTTGAAAAAGAAAAACAAAACTGGCGGCATCACGTTACCCGATTTCAAGCTTTACTACAAAGCTGTGATCACCAAGACAGCGTGGTACTGGCATAAAAACAGACAAATTGACCAGTGGAACAGAGTGGAGAGCCCAGATATGGACCCTCAACTCTATGGTAAAATAATCTTTGACAAAACAGGAAAAAATATACAATGGAAAAAAGACAGTCTTTTCAATAAATGGTGCTGGGAAAACTGGACAGCTATATGTAGAAGACTGAAACTCGACAATTCTCTTACACTGTACACAAAGATAAACTCGAAATGGATAAAAGACCTCAACGTGAGACAGGAATCCATCAGAATCCTAGAGGAGAACATAGGCAGTAACCTCTTCCATATCAGCCACAGCAACTTCTTTCAAGATATGTCTCCAAAGGCCAAGGAAACAAAAGTGAAAATGAACTTTTGGGACTTCATCCAGATCAAAAGCTTCTGCACAGCAAAGGAAACAGTCAGCAAAACAAAGAGGCAACCCACGGAATAGGAGAAGATATTTGCAAATGACAGTACAGACAAAAGGTTGATATCCAGGATCTATAAAGAACTCCTCAAATTCAACACACACAAAACAGATAATTATATCAAAAAATGGGCAGAAGATATGAACAGACACTTCTCCAGCGAAGACATACAAATGGCTATCAGACACATGAAAAAATGTTCATCATCACTAGCCATCAGGGAGATTCAAATTAAAACCACATTGAGATACCACCTGACACCAGTTAGAATGGCCAAAATTAGCAAGACAGGAAACAACGTGTGTTGGAGAGGATGTGGAGAAAGGGGAATCCTTTTACACTGTTGTTTGGAATGCAAGTTAGTGCAGCCACTTTGGAGAAGAGTGTGGAGATTCCTCAAGAAATTAAAAATAGAGCTTCCCTATGAGCCTGCAATTGTACTGCTGGGTATTTACCCCAAAGATACAGATGTAGTGAAAAGAAGGGCCATCTGTACCCCAATGTTTATTGCAGCAATGGCCATGGTCGCCAAACTGTGGAAAGAACCAAGATGCCCTTCAACGGATGAATGGATAAGGAAGATGTGGTACATATACACAATGGAGTATTATGCCTCCATCAGAAAGGATGAATACCCAACTTTTGTAGCAACATGGAGGGGACTGGAAGAGATTATGCTGAGTGAAATAAGTTAAGCAGAGAGAGTCAAGTATCATATGGTCTCACTTATTTGTGGAGCATAACAAAGAACACGGAGGACATGGGGAGATGGAGAGGAGAGGGAGTTGAGGGAAACTGGAAGAGGAGATGAACCATGAGAGACTATGGACTCTGAAAAACAACCAGAGCGTTTGAAGGGGCGGGGGGGGGGGGTGGGAGGTTGAGGACCCAGGTGGTGGGTAATAGGGAGGGCACATACTGCATGGAGCACTGGGTGTTGTGCAAAAACAATGAACACTGTTACGCTGAAAATAAACAAATAAAAAAAAAATCACAGTTTGTTATTAAGTAATTGAAATTGCTCAAGAAAACAAAATCATTGTTATTGAGAAGATTGACTTGGAGATGTGTAAAGGTATGTTGTAAAAACGAACATAAATAATAACAATAGGATAGTTGGTTAATGGAATCTACAATTATAATTTTAGGTAAAGGGCATTAGATTAAGAAAAGAGGTGCACAAAATCTGTTGAAGTGTTTGTGTGTGAATGTCAGAAATTACAGTCAACCTGTCAATATATGAGGAGATGAGGAGTGATCAAAATGGTAACTGTATTACTTATTTTTATTATTTTCCCATCACTGCTCTTTTGTAAAAGCTGACACCAATCCCATATTGAGTCTATTGTGTTATTAATAAGGAAATTATTTAAGGTGAGAAAACATCTGAAATAGTGATTTTATTTTCTTGAGTTCTAGATTAAGACACCAAACATGAAGCCCTTCACCATTGTTACCCAAATTCCTATTTTCATTAAAATGTTGGTGATTTTTTTAAGTTTTTATTTGAACTCCAGTTAGTTAACATCTAGTGTAATATTAGTTTCGGGTGTGCAGTTTAGTGATTTAGCACTTAACATATAATACCTGGTGCTCATTGCAAGAAGTGACCTCTCCTTAATTCTCATCACCTATTTCACCCATCCTCCTAACTCCCTCCTCTCTGGTGGCCATCAGTTTGTTCTCTGTAGTTAACAGTCTGTTTCTTGGTTTGCCTCTTTCTCTTTTTCCCTTTGCTGATATGCTTTGTTTCTTAAATTCTACATATGAATAAAATCATGTGGTATTTGTCTTTCTCTGACTGACTTATTTTCCTTAGCATAATACTCTCTAGCTCCATCCATGTTATTCCAAATGGAAAGACTTCATTCTTTTTGATGGCTGAGTAATATTCCATTATAAATAAATAACTACATGTGTATATATACTATACATATATATTTATATATTATGTTAGTATATTATTATATATCATATTATTATATATTGTAATATATATATACACACACACCACATCTTTATTATCCATTCATCAGTCAATGTACATTTGGGCTGTTTCTATAACTTGGCTATTGTAGATAATTCTGCTATAAACATCAAGGTGCATGTATCCCTTCGAATTAGTATTTTTTGTATTTTGGGGGTAAATACCTTCTACTGCAATTTCTGGATTGTAGTGTAGTTCTATTTTAACTTTTCAAGGAACCTCCATACTGTTTTCTAGAGTGGCTGCACCAGTTTGCATTCGTATGAAGTATTGGTGATTTTAAATGCCTACTCATTTACTGTTTTATGCAAACAGCAGTAGTAATAAAATTACTAAATTTAAAATTACCTGCATACTCTATGGTAAATATATTTTTGAAAACTTGACATGCATTTCCTCATTTTATTCTCTCAACATCCCCATAATTTAGATATTGTTGTTGTACCTAGTTTATAGATGTAGAATGTGATACTTAGAAATGCAGAGTTATTTGTCTGAGGCTTCATAGCAACTCAGGTGTGAGACTTCAGAGCTTATGTTTTTAATCACCATAATAATTTTTCTCCTGAATATAATGAGCACTTAAGAATTCGTCTGTTGTGGGGGATACTTGGGTGGCTCAGTCAGTTAAGTGTCTGACTCTTGCTTTTGATCTCAGGAGTGTGAGATCGAGCACCAGGTTGGGCTCCATGCTCAGAGCAGCCCACAGTCTGCTTGAATTTCTCTTTCCCCCTCTCTCTGCTCCTCACGACCTCCACCCCATATGCGCTCTCTAATTAATAAATAAATAAATAATTATTATTATTTTCTATTGTGGGTCATCTGGCTGGCTCAGTCAATTAAGAGTCCGACTCTTGATTTCAAGCTCATGATATCAGGGTCATGAGATCAAGCCCTGTGTCCGGCTTCATACTGGGTGTGGAGCTTGCTAAAGACTCTTTTTCCTTTCTCTCCCTCTGCCCCTCCTCTCTCTCTCTCTCTCTCTCACCCTCTCAAAAAAAATAAATAAATAAAAATTCTTCTGTTGTTTGAAATTTCCCTTCACTACAGTTGGATTATGGTTGGGAACCAAGTCAGTCTCTTGACTTTGTAGGAAGGATTCACATTTCAGGTGCCTTTTCCAACAGTAGCTATTGAGGGCCCCAAGACAGACAGTCTTTACTCTAAAAGGCTTCCGTTTTTACAATAAAGAAGATGAAATAGGGAGCTTTATCCTCTCACTGTCCCCAAGTGTGGCTCATGGGAAAAAATCCTTTTTCTTCTCTGTGGAAATATGGTAAAATTTCCTCCATAGGACTAATTAATTAGCCTATTACTTTTACTTCTGACCCATGTCTTCACTTTTTCAGTGACTCTCAGAGTCATTGCAGGTAGATCCCATGGATTTTGCTTTTGTCTGGGAGCAAATGTTCTGGAACATTTTGATGTGTCCTTGCACTGAGTCTCTTTCCTGGATATGGCACACAAACCATTATCTCAAACAGAAAAAGTCCTTTCCATGACTACATTTTTCTTGGCAGCCAGAGCAACACCCATCTCACATATCCTGACAGTGTGTCAGCTTCTAAAATTTTGTCAGTGATCGGGGCACCTGGGTGGCTCAGTGGGTTAAGGCCTCTGCCTTCGGCTCAGGTCATGATTCCAGGGTCTTGGGATCGAGCCCCACATTGGGCTCTCTGCTCAGCAGGGAGCCTGCTTCCTCCTCTCTCTCTCTGCCTGCCTCTCTGCCTACTTCTGATCTGTCAAATAGATAAACAAAATCTTAAAAAAAAATTTAGTCCGTGATCATCAGGGATTCTCTTTCATATTTTCATAAAACACTAACTCCTGGGGAGCCTGATTTGGGCAGTGCAGGCTTCCAGTGGTTTATGATTTATGGAAACATGTGATTGTTTCTCATGAGAGATGAGTTTGGCACAACTAAATCTACTAAAACACCATAATATTATCTTGCCACCATCCTTATTATTGACCCTCATAATTCAATACAAATCAAAGGCTTGATAATAGTTTCCCGTACCTAGAGGAAACAGTGAATTTAGTATTTTATCATATTTGATTTAAATTTATGCTCAGCAAGTCAATAATACAGATATATTAAAATATATCTATGCACCTAACTGAAATTTTCTATTATGTTCCAGATTTTGGAGCTTCCATAAAACACTATTTTTCTTTTTCTTTTTTTTTAAAAACTTTATTTATTTATTTATTTGTCAGAGAGAGAGAGCAAGAACACAAGCAGGCAGAGTGGCAAGCAGAGAGGCAGAGGCAGATAAACAGGCTCCCCACTGAGCAAGGAGCCCGATGCAGAACTCCATCCCAGGACCCTGGAATCATGACCTGAGCCGAAGGCAGTGGCTTAACCGACTGAGCTACCCAGGTGTCCCATCACTGCTATTTTTCTTTAAATATGATTTTCTTTTAATGTTTCAGTTTTACTTAGACTAGAAAATTTTAAATGCTTAAGCCATAAACTCTACAAAACCAGGAAAAGTCTATCTTTCTATACACATATAGAACTATATATGCATATAGTATATAGTTTTATAAACAGAGATTCATGCATATATGTCCTTTGTGTGTTTATATGTATATACACACATGTATATACAGATACGTAAACACATATACGTTTGGTACCATATAAAATTGTGTCCCTTCTCTTTTGTCTTTTTCTCTCCTCGTTTAGGCATGAAAGCTCAGTAATGCAGTCTTTAGGCAAATGATCAACTCAGTTTTCACTTTTATTATTCAGTTTTGAGGCTTTTAGCAGATACTGTTAGCCAATGCAAAATATACATGAATTGGAATAACTTTATAATTAAATAAATTGCAATGCATGTAATCTATACAATAAGTCATGTTTTTCAGTCTGTGGTGCCCTTTCAATTCTCTGCATGAGATTTCTGTCTAAAAGGCACTAATAGAGACATTCTGATCTTGAAAAGAAAAGTGAGGAAAATCAACATCTAAAACTCAGAAAAGTCCTGGGTAGTAAAAGGTCTTTGTTCTGTGGAGTGTTCTCCCACAGAGGAACAGAATTTTCTTTTAGCTTTTCCATTTGACTCCCAGGCTCTGAAATATAATAATCAAAGCTCACTGCTACCTTATGTTGAATCTCCTGTACATGAAATCTTTTTATTTAACAAGAAATGGAATTCTTGCCCCTAAATAATTTGATGAAAGTGTCTACATTTGCCAGTTAAAAATATCTTTTTTATTATGATGTTACAAGAAACTCCTGGTAGGCCACTGGGATAATTAGAGAAGACTGGAGGATATTTAATGAGTTTTCCAGGGTGCATTTGAGAATGCATCATATGTTATCACGTGTGCCTGATAATTTTATCTTTCTCTCTCTAGATGTCAAGGTACCCTGGTGTTGGAATGCTTAAATTAGAGATCCAAGACAATATTGAAAGCTAGAAAAGTCTAACCTTTTCCAGACATTTCTGTAACAGGTGTAAACCTTCATCCTCTATCAGCTGCGCTGGGCCTTATATTCTTCCTCATGGGCTGATTAATACAAATCAATCAATAGCTCAACTCAAGGAAACATTCGCTTTTTTGCCTTTTCAGAGATTGAAAATGCCATTGTTTGTGGCTTAATCAAAAAGAAGAAACATAAGTAAGCCCTTGGAAATTGTTTTGTATTCCTCACTCACCTTGATTGTCTGCTCTAGTTTCTGTGAGCATGGGAGCAAGAATTTCGAGCTAGATTTCTGAGGCTAGATTTCTTTTCAAATGGTTTCTTGCACAATTTAAAAGAAACTAAAAAAGTGATCCTATATAGCAAAAGCTTTGACACAAAATCTGCTGAATGAACTCTGGGTGGAGATGCTGAGCTAGCTGCAAGAGCAATAGGAAAGTTAATGGACCAGATTGGTGGTGGTCTCTGATCTACCATTAATAGGGTGAAGGAAAGGAGGATGAGGCTTTATTTTTCAATTCTTAGAGGTAAAAAAACAAAAACAAAAACAAAAGCAGTATAATCCAAGAAGTGGTCTGTCACAGAGCCTGAACTCTAAAGGAGTTTAGGTATTTCCTTAGGATTTCAGTCTGGGTAATCAAACAGAATGGGAAAGGCTAACTGGAAGTGAGTTGAAAAATAGATACACACGCCTGTGATTGCTTCCCTATAGCTCATGTGAGGACCACCTTTCCCAGAGCAGCAGACCAGGTGAAGTGGCAGCATCAATCTCCACAAGTTGTGATGGCATGGGAATAAAACAAGTATTGCTGTCTGGTAGATGGCATCTCCAGGGCTGAGTGCTTCAGATCAAGGTTCAGCAAACTACAGTCCACAGGACAAATCTGGCACACTGTTTGTGTAAATAATGTTTTATTGGGACATAGCTCCACTCATTCTTTTTGTATTAACTATGGTGATATGCAGAGTACTGCCAGTTTTCTCAATCAGCGTAGAGTAATAGCAGCAGAGACCTTAGGGCCTGTGAAACCCAAAATATTCAGTACCGGGCACTTAACAGAAAAAATGTGCAGATGCATGCCTTCGCAGCCCTCTTAGACCTCTACATGCTGATGTGCCAGGCACATCAGAAGTAACTGCCATGTTTTTGATAGAGAGTGCACCATTTTACATTTGCGCCAACAAATGTCTAAAGAATTCCATTTCTCTGCATCCTGGCCAACACTTGTTATATTTTGGTTTTCGATAATAGTTATCCTAAGGATGTGAGATGATAGCTCATTGTATTTTTTCTTCACATTTTCTTGATGATTAATGCTTAGCTTTTTTTTTTTTTCCACGTACCTATCAGCCATTTGTGTGTCTTCTTTGGAAAAATGTCTATTCAATTCCTTTGCTTATTTTTAAATCAAATTATTATATATTTTTTTGCTACTGATTTGCAGGAGTCCCAGTTTACCTCTTCATTCTCAGTTGTTTCCTTTGTTGTGCAAAAGCTTCTACTTTTCCTTTGTTGTCATATTCAGGAAATTTTTGGTAGGACCAATGTTAAGGTGGTTTTCTCCTATTTTTTTTTTTCCTAGAAATTTTATAATTTCAGGTCTTATATTTAAGTTTTTAATCCATTTTGAGATGATTTTGTGTATGGTGTAAGAGTTGAGTTTTATTTTTTTGCACGAAGATATCCAGTTGTCCTAACACTTTGTTGAAGAACCTATCCTATCTCCATTGTGAGTTGTTTGCATCCTTGTTGAAGATCATTTGACTGTGGGTTTATTTCTGTCCTCTCTCCTCTATTTCATTGGGTTCTATGTCTGTTTTTATGTCAAGACTCTATTATTTTGATTACTAAAAACAGGGAAAATCAGGAAATGTGATGTCTCTAGCTTTGTCTTTCTTTCTGAAGATTGCTTTGGAAATTTGGGATCTTTTCTCATTCCACACAAATTTTAGGACTCTTTTTCTATTTCTATAAAAAATATCATTGGATTTTGATAGATTGCATTAAATCTATAGGTCATTTTGGGTACTATGGATATTTTAACAATACTGAGTCTTCTAATCCATGAGCATGGGATACCTTTCCATTTCTTTGTGTCTTTAATTTGTTTCATCAGTGTTTCCTAGTGCAGTGTACAAGTCTCAAAGAGATATTTTTCACTCTCATGTTCATTACAGCACTATTCACAATAGCCAGGACATGGAAACAATTTAAATATTCATTAACAGGAAATGGATAAAGAAAATGTCACGTACACAGACACATACACACACAAACATACACACATAGACACACATACATAAAATGGAACATTATTCTGCCATTGAAAAAAGAAGGAAATCCTTCCATATGCGATAACTTATGACAATATAAAGACAACAAGGACGTGATGCTTAGGGAAATAAGCCAGCCACAGGACAAATACTGCATGATTGCACTTATATGAAGTGTCTAAAATAGTCAGACTCACAGAAGGAGAGAGTAGAATGTTGGTTGAAATGTATATTATTTTGAAGAAGAAACCAGTCTGAAAGGCTACATTTGTATGGCTCCAACTATAGGACACTCTGGAAAAGGCTAAAATGTTTAGTTAATAAAAAGATTAGTGTTTGCCAGAGGTAAGAGGGGAGGTCAGATGAATAGATAGGCACAGTGTAGAGAATCTTTACGCCAGTGAGACTATGGCCACTATGTGTGGTACTGTAATGGAGGATGCCATTATAAATGAAATATATGGCATAAATGACATAAATGTTACTACACATTTCTCTAAACCCATAGAATGTACATCACCAAGAGTGGACCCTAATGTAAATTATGAACTTTGAGTGATAATGATGTGTCAATGTAGGTTCATCAGTTATGTCAAATATTTCTTTATAATCGGGATGCTGATAGTGGGAGGCTGAAAATGTGGAGACAAGTGTTCTAAAAATTAAAGTCTATGAAACTTTTTTTAAATTCAAGTATAATTAATATACAGTATTACATTAGTTTCAGGTATATAATATAATGATTTGACAATTCTATACATTACTCAGTGCTCATCACAGTAAGTGTACTATTAATCCCCTTCACTTATTTCACTCATTCCCCTACCCACCTCCCCTCTGGAAACCACCAGTTTATTTTCTGTTTTTTGGGGTGCCTGGGTGGCTCAGTGGATTAAAGCCTCTGCCTTCAACTCAGGTCATGATCCCAGGGTCCTGGGATAGAGCTCCGCATCAGTTTCTCTGCTCAGCGGGGAGCCTGCTTCCTCCTCTCTCTCTCTGCCTGCCTCTCTGCCTACTTGTGATCTCTGTCTGTCAAATAAATAAATAAAATCTTAAAAAAAAGAATCTGTTTTTTGTTTGTCTCATTTTGTTTATTTGCTTTGTTTCTTAGGTGAAATCATATGGCATTTGTCTTCCTCTAATTGACTTATTTCTATTAGCATTATAACCTCTAGATCCATTTGTGTAATGCCAAAATTTCATTCCTTTTTATGGCTGAGTAATATTCCATTGTATGTATTTCTTTAGCTCTTTATCCCTTCATCTACTGATGGAAACTTGGGTTGCTTCCATGTCTTGGCCATTGAAAATAATAGTGCAATAAACATAGGGACATATATGTATAGATAGATAGATAGATTTACAAATTAGTGTTTTAGGTTTTCTTTGGGTAAATATCCAGTAGTGGAATTACTGGATAATATGATAAAGTCTATTAAAATCTTTTTAAAAAGAAACAATCTACAAAAATGAAAGATCTTGACACCTGAAAATAAATTACTTAAAATTTGGATTATAAAAAAAAGTATAGCACTTTTTATTGTGGAGATCACAGAGCCACAAACTTGTGGAAAATGCAGAAGCAAATACAAAGTATCAGAAGAGGAAAAATTAAGTTTCATTGAGGCCCCTTCTTTAGATCAGGGTTTCTCGACCTTTGCAATTAACATTTGGATCTAGATAGTTATTTATTATGACAACCAAAAATGTGTCTAATCATTGATCAATGTCCCCTGGAGTGCAAAAATGCCCATACTTGAAAACTACTGTTGTAGACCTTGCATTTTTTAATAGCTTCATTGAGATATAATTTACATGCTATAAAATTGACCTGTTTAAAATGAATAATTTAGTGTATTTTTTTTTAATTTACAGAGTTGTGCATCTGCACCACGATCTAATTTTAGATCATTTTCATCACCCCAAAATAACCCTTGCACCTCCACTGGCAGTCACTTCCCCATTCTCCTCAGCCTTAGGGAACCACCATTCTACTTTCTGTAGATCCACTTTCCACAGATTTGCCTAGTCTGAACCACTTTTGAGGGTGAAGTCCAATTCTAAAAGAGACAGTCATGGCCATGAGTATTGAGGCTTCTTGCATATTTGGGAAGGATGCTCTTTGCAGAAAGAGGTCGTATTAAAGAGTCAAATCAGAAACAAAAGCCACAGTTTGAAATAAGTCAAAAAAAGCTTGAAATCCCAAGAAAAGCCAATCCCACTCCTCCACTTCTATGCTACCCTCACTTATCAGATTCATTTCCGTCTTTCTGGGTTAAAACTTTGAGAGTGGAAAAGTGGTTACATATTTTCCTTTTTTACTCTTTCTTTTATCCTCTCTTCTCTTCTCAACAAACTACCATTTAGTTTTCTTCTACTTCCATCTTATCATTACCCCCGTCTTCCTGTTTGAAGTTAATGGTAGGGCTTCTGTGGTACGCAAAGGTGTTTTTGTTTTTGTTTTTGTTTCTATTTTCCGAAGAGAAAATTAGGTTGTGAGGCTTCTCAGCCTTGTTTTTGATATCTTTAGAGGTATATATTTAGAAACCTCTCATTAGTTAATAGCCTGGTTTGCAAGGCTATTGTGTTGAGGGTCAGAAGCTAATTATTAATTGCTCTTTGCTCTTTACAACAAATCTTAATCCCCTTCTATATCCTTTCTCCTGCCATCCACCCCCTGCACTGCTCTAGCAGATGATACTTTGCATTAATTAACCTGACCTTCTGAACTCAGTGACAGTAAAGAGAAACGTGCATGTGTTTCCTATCCTTACCTTACCTTTTAGGAAAGTAATTACACTGTTAAGTCTTATGTCTCACCTGTGTCCTGCCTGAATCTCTGCATCCAGAAATTTCCTATCACAGCTGAAACAATTTGGTCCCCACCTATAAGATATTTTCTCTCTGTCCTATGACAAGAGAGGGCCTTCAGGCAGAAAGACCTGGGTGCTTGAACTAGGAACCCATGAGCTTAGATATCATTGCTCACCACAACTACAAGTCGCTTCTAGTGTGGATTGAGAAGATGTAGATTGGGTACCACAGCATTGGCTACACCATATAATATTTCACTTAAAACAATTTGTCATGTGCCTCTCTCTCTCTGTCAAATAAATAAAAAATATCTTTAAAAAATACTTAAAAACAAAACAAAACAAAACAAAACAATTTGTCATGTGTTCCAAAATAGACAGACAAATGAAGCACTAGACTGTCCCAAAGGAAAAAAAAAAAATTAAAAAGAAACAGCAAATACTTGGAAACACATAATACATTTTGTAGCACAATCAAATTGAGATTTATGGCAGTTTTATACTTTCTTCTAGTAGATGCCTTGATCCTGAGAACAAAATAGTCCCATTCTACATTGGGGTGGCCATCTCATCACTTTATGCTTGAATGTCTAGACTCACTGACCTGCCCAGTCTCCTTTCCTTGAGGACTATAGTTGGATTTTGTCCTATTTCTCTAGTCTTCTAGGGATTACACTGAACCTAAGCCTAGAACTTAGTGTCCTACTTGTCATGTGTTTACTTACAAGTTTTACACTTTGCTGGCTCCTATGCAATAGCTAACCTTAAACAAAGTAGGAGAGAAATTTTCAGCTTTTCAATAAACTTGACTTTTATTTTATTTTTTATTAACATATAATACATTATTTGCCCCAGGGGTACAGGTCTATGAATCATCAGGCTTACACATTTCACAGCACTCCCCATAGCACATAACCTCCCCAATGTCCATAACCCAGCCACCCTCTCCATACCCCCCTTACCCTGGCAACCCTCAGTGTGTTTCCTGAAATTAAGAGTCTGGTTTGTTGCCTTCCCGATCCCATCTTATTTCATTTTTTCCCTCCCTATCCCCTATGACCTCCTTGCCCTGCCTCTCAAATTCCTCATATTGGAGAGATCATATGATAATTGTCTTTCTCTGATTGACTTATTTTGCTTAGCACAATCCTTTCTAGTTCCATCCATGTCATTGCAAATGGCAAGATTTTGTTTCTTTTGATGGCTGCATAGTATTCCATTGTTTGTATGTATGTGTGTGTGGATATATATACATATATGTATATGTGTATATATATGGTATATGTGTATATATGTATGTGTGTGTGTGTGTGTGTGTGTGTGTGTGTGTGTATCACATCTTCTTTATCCATTCATCATTGATGGACACCTAGGTTCTTTCCATAGTTTGGCTGTTGTGGACATTGTTGCTATGAACCTTCGGGTGCACGTGCCCCTTTGGATCACTACATTTGTATCTTTAGGTTAAATACCCAGTAGTGTGATTGCTGGGTGGTAAGGAAGCTCTATTTTCAACTTTTTGAGGAACATCCATGCTGTTTTCCAGAGTGGCTGCACTAGCTTGCATTCCTACAAACAATGTAAGAGGGTTCGCCTTTCTCTGCATCCTCACCAACATCTGTAATTTCCTGACTTGTTAATTTTAGCCATTCTGTCTGGTGTGAGGTGGTATCTCACTCTGGTTTTGATTTGTATATCCCTGATGCCAACTGACATTGAGCACTTTTTCATGTGTCTGTTGGCCATTTGGATGTCTTCTTTACTGAAATGTCTGTTCATGTCTTCTGCTCATTTCTTGATTGGATTATTTATTCTTTGGGAGTTGACTTTGTTAAGTTCTTTATAGATTTTGGATACTAGCCCTTTATCTGATAGGCCATTTGTGAATATCTTCTCCCACCTGTCAGTTGTGTTTTGGTTTTGTTGACTGTTTCCTTTGCTATGCAAAAGCTTTTGATTTTGATGAAGTCCCAATAGTTCATTTTGCCCTTGCTTCCCTTGCCTTTGGGCATGTTCCTAGGAAGTAGATGCTGTGGCTGAGGTTGAAGAGGTTGCTGCCTGTGTTCTCCTCCAGGATTTGGATGGATTCCTATCTCACATTGAGGTCCTTCCTCCATTTTGAGTCTATTTTTGTATGTGGTGTAAGGAAGTTGTCCAGTTTCACTCTTCTGCATGTGGCTGTCCAATTTTTCCAACACCATTTGTTGAAGAGACTGTCTTTTCCATTGGACATTCTTTCCTGCTTTGTCAAAGATTAGTTGACTTACAGTTGAGGGTCTATTTCTGGGCTCTCTATTCTGTTCCATTGATTTATGTGTCTGTTTTTGTGCCAGTACCATACTGTCTTGATGATTACAGTTTTGTAGTAGTGCTTGAAGTCTGGAATTGTGATGCCACCAACTTTGATTTTTTTTTCAACATTCCTTTTAGCCTTGACTTTTAAATGTGGCAATCAGGAGATAATCCCTTTCTTTCTTTCATCTGACTTCACCTATATCTGGATACATCTATATACATGATTGTAGTTAAGGTGATCACTATTGTTTCAGTGAGATGGGATTCTCTTTTTCCATAATGTGGGAAAATAGAGCAAGTTACTTTCCATTTTATTCTTCTTACACTTTTTAGCAAAAATTATGAGTATTAAAGCCAAAGAGATTTATTGTGGGTGGAAGGCAGGATTGGGAGGGTAAGATAAATATTTTCCAAGTAATAAAATTCCCTAGTGACACAATCACCCTCTCCAAGCCCCTTGTGGTATACCTCTCTTTGTGTCTAGAAATATCACACCACACCCGTGTGTGAAATGGAGGCGTAGAGACCACACTAACAGGGAGAGAGTAATTGTGAAGACATCTGCACTAACTCTTCGTGTACTTGGACATGGTAAAATAGGGAATGGGAAAGATTGATGGTGACGAGACCTAGGTTTTATTTTGTCACTAACTAAGCTAGATAAACATGGCCGACTTCTCACCGCTGTAGGCACTAATTTCCTCTTTTATGAAATGAGAGGCCTTGATAATATTTTTAAGACCTCTTCTAGTTCTCTGTAGCTCTGTTTAAGTCAGAAATTCTCATGGATGGTGACTCATCCCTCCATTTCCTCTCCTTTATCATCTTGTCACCCTTTTAAAAGGGCTATTTCACTGGCTGGGATTCCAGTTGGTGCAACAGGATACCTGGGGGGAAAGGAGGAAGTGGCTTACCAAAGTAAGGAGTGTATTTCCTGCTGTAATGAAAAGATCAGAATAGGTAGATCAGAGTTCATGTAGCTGCTTAACATAGTCATCAAAGAGGCAGTCTGATTGTTCTGTTCTTTCTTGTTACCTTTGTTCTTATAGTGCAAGGTGGTTTCTATACTTCCATCCATCAAGTCTGCATTTCAGGCAGGAAGAAGGAGGCTGGAGAAAAATGAGGCCAGATGTCTGCTCAGGAGATTGGGACTTAAGCCTCCATCTCATTGGTCAGATTTTGTTGCAGGGACCTTTATACCCCTGCATGCTGTAAGGACACAGGGAATTCAAGTGCTTCATTTTCTATCTCTCCAGTAAAGAAGGCAAGAGGGGAAGGGATCAAAAGGGTATTGTAGTGAACTCACCTGCAGTACCTGCCAGGGTTGGTATTTGGAAAAGACAACATTAATAGCAGGACATTCTTATTTGTGAGGCAGTGAGAAAAGTTTTTATCTTTTAATCTAATCTTGTTCTAATCAGAGTAAGTTCCCTAGCAGACAGACATTTTGTAGAGGAGCAAGCACTCAGTTGTAGGTATTACATGATCAAATGATGAATTCAAAGTAAAGGGTAATTGTAAGTTGCCAGTAGACATCTCAGGATTGGCTAAGCTAAACAATGTATAAAAAGTATTCTAGGGGTGCCTCGGTGGCTCAGTGGGTTAAAGCCTCTGCCTTCGGCTCAGGTCATGGTCTCAGGGTCCCAGGCTTGAGCCCCGCATTGGGCTCTCTGCTCAGCAGGGAGCCTGCTTCCCCCTCTCTCTCTGCCTGCCTCTCTGCCTACTTGTGATCTCTGTCAAATTAATAAATAAAATCTTAAAAAAAAGACTATGTAGTGTTGTTACTGTTTGATTATAACTACTCAGCATTAACAATGTACCATAGAAAATTTTTAGAGAATTCAACAAAGAATTTGTGTTCAGCAACGTGAACCAAAGCATTCATTCATTATTCATTTATTTAATACGTATTAATTAAGCATCTAGTAATGTGTAACAGTGTCAGCACTGTTCTAGGCACCTGGGATTATACTGGCAAATAATAAATGACCCCAGTTTTCTTTGTGCCCATATTCTGGTGAATTCATAGTGATTATAAAAGTGTTACTTATGGAGTGTCTGGCTGGCCCAGTTGACAGAACATGTGACTCTTGATCTCAGGGTGGTGAGTTCAAGCCCTATGTATAAGTTAACACTTTAAGTAGAGCCTATTAAAGTGAAAGGTAAAAAAAAAAATATATATATATATATATATAATATATATATGAAGGTGTATATATATATAAAGGCAAAATATATATATATATATATATAAGTCTTCTGAATGTTGGAAGATGCATACAAAATTAAGAAGCAGATTAAGTATTGTAATGCATCCATAATATGGACTGTGTTATTAAACATCATTTTGAACACTTATCAAGATGGAATAAACCAGACTGTAAAATATCATAAGCTTGATGTGAAACCTTATGTATATATTATAAATGCATACATGTGTATACACACACTAATATATATGTCATACGCATGTATCTATAAATACTACTATGACTTCTATAACATATATCCCAAATAACTGATGTGATATTTGAAATAACAATTAGTATGTCTAAAGGGTTTTTTGATTTTATAATAATTTGAAAATTTTGTACGTTTGTTATAGAGATATATTTATATTCCACATATTCATATAATATGTAAATTATATAACATGTAAATTATATAATATGTAAATTTTATGTTTATTCAGGAAAACATAACACTCAAAAACGTTGGTGACATAAACTTCGGTACATTTTGCATGATAGGAAGACTACATAGATAATCATTTTTTGTCTCTAGATAGAGTAACATTATAGGTAATTTTTCTTTCTTGCTCTGTATATATGTATACATACATTCAATAAAATTCCTTTTAAAAAAGATAACTTGGAAAAAATCATTCTAAAATTCAGTAATTTATTTAGTTTTCCTGTTTTGATTTTTTGATGCTATCTTTCCATTTTAAATTGAAACTTAGATACAATTAGCCATAGCTATTATGTCTCTTTCTCACATTTTGTCCTATGTCTCCTTCCCAAGTATGTGGTAGGTTTGCTGTTTACTTGTCTATTGAATTCAGACATGACTGCATGACTTGTTGTGGTCCATAAAGTGTAAGTAGAATAGTGATATGTTACATGACACCGAAGGATACCAATTATTACATTAGCTGAATAATAATAGGCAAAATAAACACAGTAAGATGCTTGTTTTGTAAAGTGTTCCTATATTTAGAGCAATACTACCTCTCTGTACTGAGAAAAGTGCTTGTATAATAAGTGTTCTGATGTTTGTTAGCATTGGATCATTTATTCCCCCCCATAACAATTGTATAAATCTCCTCTCTTCAGGGCTAAAGATTTATAATCCTGTATTACAAGGGTTTTGTGTCTCCAAGAAGCTGAATATATGGCACATCGCGTTAATTCAGTTTGTCATTTTGCTTCCCCTTGGCCTTTCTTTCTCATCTCTGCAAAGTTCCAGCGTTGATCCCTGTGTTTCAGGTGTCAGTCAATATGAAAAGCAATCCTGGGAGGATCTAGCTTTGAACTTACATAAAGGCTCTGTCTCATCAGGCTTAAGTTGTCCCTGCATCAATGACCTTACAGGCTGTATGTAGCTCACTATGTTATAAACCTCTCCTTCAGCATGTTGTTCTAAGTTAGCAGAAGCATCTTGTCAACTCTATGATAGAACAATGCTTCCTGTAACTCTCCTTGGGGATAAATCATATTCTAGAATATCCCTCAGCTTTTAAAATTATTTACCTCGAAAGTAATTTAAGTATAGTTCTGAAGATCTTGACATGAGGCCATTGAAAATGAAAGAGAGAAGGCTGTATCATTCCTGTGTTGAGTACACAAAATATCTGTATAAAGGGAGGTTTCATAATTTGGGGAGTCACAGACCCCCCAAGAGGCACATAAGCAATTAGACACATATGGCTTTTAATTAAAAAAATTAAGAACTAATGTTCTTACCCTCAAGCACATGGGTTTTCCCCTGGATAAAAGCCCCCATCCTCACATTTCACTTTGCAGAAATTACCTATACATAAAAATGCAGCAATCAGCCATTGATATGACTGCAAAGTTCAAAATTTTTTGTCTTCCTCTTCCTCTCTACTGTATTATTTGGAGTCAGTTTCCAAAGATTATGCCTGTCTCTTTTGAGAATACCAGAATGAAAACAGATAACCTCCCCTACTCCCATCATCAGAGACTCATGGAGTGATCCTGATGTCCACAATCCAATATGGTTCCTAATATACCTCTGATAGTCACATTAAAGTTCCAGGCAGCTAGACAGAGAGAGGACAGAGAAGGGCAGGCACACCCTTTCCTTTCTAAGACCACACCTTAAAAGAGTTATATATTTCCTCCTCTATTTCACTAACCGGATATGACGTTACCCAGCTGTAAGGGAGGCTGCTATGGTCTCTGGGTAAGCAGCAATGTATCTGAGCTAAGGTTCTCTGATGCAACTGAATACAAATTTGGAGAGAATGTTCTTTGTCATGATTCTTACTCAAGTGTGGACAACTTAACCTTCTAATGATATATAAATTTTAAAAAGGTAGCGTGGAGAAATAAGTACTATTTTTCCTGAATAATTAATTACCATTAGAAAAGATGCAGTGCTATGTCCAGGTGTGAATTAAGCTTGTTAATTATAGGTGTATAACCAGATAGAAACAAAACATCTGGATTTAGAATATAAAATTTTATAGTTACAAAGTTTAACTTTGAATTTAAAGTATGCTAGATATGGTACTTGGAATCCAAATCCCACTTTCTTCTATGTGCTTCCCTGTGCTGCAGAGATTAGAATGCTCAAAAATAGGACTAGATTTATCAAACTGCTTTGTAGCTATAAAGTTCTGAGTACCAGTTTAATTCCTCAAAGGTAGGTGTCGTTACAATGAGTTGGAGGGTGGAAGTAAGGGAGAAATATCTTCCTGTAGTTTGTCGGATAGTGAAAATGTCTTCTTCTTCCATAGTGCTTGTCAAATTCTCATGCTATTCTCTACCTCCAACATGTATGGGTTCACACACAGACACATACGTAGTCAGATACATATATACATGCATGCACATGCACACAGATTTACACATACACACAAACACGTACACATACGCACATATTCGCACACACACACACACATATACACGTATACACACTCTTAGGAGACTCTTGATATGCTCTCTTCAGTCCTTGATGAAAGAATGAGTTGAGTTGCCTATAAAGAAAAGCATTTAAGCGAAAAAGATAACCAGCCAGTCCTTAATCGCAGTTTATTCCCTATCTTGTTCCAGGTGTTTCAGAACCCATGAATGGTTTCAAAGGGAGCTCCGATCTCTAGGTTGCTTTATGATAAGATTTTTTTAAATTTGGTCCTGTTTTTGCCTTCTTCCCACTCCAACATTTTATTATTAGACTATCTGAAATAAAAATTATCTTTCTATAAGCATAATTGCATACCAAAGTAATTTTGAAAAGGCACATTTAAGTTTTAGAATAGAAAGCAGAACAAAATATTTCCACCTCCCTTTATGGTACAAAGATTAAAAAGTGTCTAAATATTACTCTCTCAGAAACGGCTCATTAAGTGATCTCCACATTTTCAGTTCAATTCACCTATTCCTTTTTCATTTAGGAGGGATTAGAAGCACCACCTCTTCCCTCCTCTCCCCACCCTCAGCCCACACATTCCTCAACCCTCATTTGCTGAGTGCTTATTATGAACCACACATTATGCTGGGTGCTGTAGACATAAAGAAGCATAAGATTCCTGCCATGAGGGAGCTCAAGTTTAAAAGGAGATGCAGATGTATAACATTACACCTCGAGAGTTATAATGGAGGTACTGCTAAATTGTTTGAATGACATAAATGATAAAGGGTCTAACTCTCCTGGGGGAATCATAGGAGGCCAAAATGTGTGCTTTTCACTTTATTAAAGTAGGAATATAGTAGAAGTATTTAGTACCGACTAAGTGTCATCCATTGGCCAGGTTTTCGACACCTTATTACTGTCCATTTTCACATTATACTTTCTTGGCAAGTGCTAGGAAGTATTAGTAGACAGGATCAAGTTAGGAAAACAGAAACCACTCCAGGTGTGAGATAAGGACAGGGAGGGAGAGATGGAGCGGAAGTGGGAGAGAGAAAGGGAGAGGGAGAGGAGGAGAAAGTTAAAAGGTGTTAGAAAGGCTTTAGGAACAGAAGGGAGAAGATTAATAACCAGCATCTAAGGCAGTATTCCTTCCTCCAAGAATTTATGCTCTTGAGTGATCTTTTCTGGTCTGTGTGACCAAGGAGTCATTGCAAAATGATGATGTATCACTTTCTGGACTAGAATAGAAAAGGTATCGTGGCTCTGTCTCCTTCTCTCTCTCTCTTTCTCTCTCCCTCTACTATCACTCACTCCAGGGGGAAGCCAGCAGCCATGTTGTGTTGACACTCAAGCAGGCTTATGGAAAGCCTCATATAGTGAGAAACTGAAGTGTTCTCTCAACAATCTGAAAGGAACTGAGACCCCTGACCATAGTCATGTGAGGGAGGGAGTCACCATGGAAGTAATTCTCCAACCAGAGTATGGCCTTCAGGTGATATAGCCTGATCTTCAGCTTGACTATGATCTCATAAGATACACTGAGGCAGAACTATAAAAGAGCTAAACTACTTCTAGATTCCTAATCATCAGAAACTATGAGATAACAATTTTTTTTTGCTTGTTTTTAGCTGTGAAAAATGGTTTTGAAGTACTTTGTTACATAGCAATAGATACTATTGTACTACTACAAAGAATTTCAGAAGTGCCTACCTGCTAATTTGCTGTTGGAACTACTGTATCACTTGGCCCTGGATTCTCTAAAAGACATCTCTTCTTGGAAAAGGCTGTGACCTTAGAAAAGCTACTACCACTGTCAGGGTAGCTAGGTTCTGGAGTCTCCCCAATCTTGCTGCCATCATCACAAAAGTCAGAAGCAGGAAACTTTTATTTCTGTCTTCTTATCACTTGCCAAAACTGATAAACCTTAGTGAAATCTAGTTGGTTCCCTGGTTGAGGAGCCTGGGAAAACACAGACCTTATAGAAATTTGTACCGATTCCTACCCCCATAAATAGAGCAGAGGATATTTAAAGACGAGTGTATCACTGAGAGAAGATAACTAAATGAACTATACAGAAGGTATTATTAGCTGTGTTTTCTAGATGAGGATTCCTATATTTCAGGGTACCAGTAACTTGTCCAAGGTCACACAGCTACAGAATAGTAGAATCTTTGGAAAGAATAAAAGAATCTTTCTAAAGCCTCTTTCTATGAATGAGTTTAAGTAGTGAAAAGGAATAGAATGAAGGATTAAGTTTCTTTATTTATCATACAACCTGTCTCAGACCACTCATGACCTCCAGAACCATATGGAGAGAAAGTGGAACCAGAAGACACCTTCTGTAACATGTCATCTGTGGACTTCTTTCTATTACCTTGAACTCATTTATAGGACTTTTCACTGACATAACATGTCCCCGGAAGAGGATATATTGCTGTTCAGACAAGAGCCTCCATTCAAGGAGTGGGCAATTTATTCTCCCTCCACCAGAAATGAACTGTGAAACTAGTGAAGCATGAAGAAGGAAGAAGAGAAAAAAAAATGATGAGGTTTTTTCCTCTTTTCTGCAATATTAAAGAAGGCACTATCAGGAAAAATATATCTTGAACATTATTTTTATAAAGTTAAAAACAGCCTGTTTTTAATTTACTTGATCCTGTTGATAAAATTCAGGCTGGCTACTCATCTCTGTTCAGAGAAGGGAGAATGGGTGAAGTTACCGTATTTGTGCCCTACTGCATTTTAGGGAGAATGAACAAGACAGTGTAAAAGTCACAAGTGGAAGTGTACTTGTATTTCCTCTGTAATTAACTCAATACTTAAGTAGCCTTTAAAATGAAAGGAGCCCGCCAGATGATGGAGGCACACAGGAGGTAATTATGTGCTTTCAGTAAATGCCTGAAAGCTCACAAGGTCCTCTGGGAGATATAATCTCTGGAAAAACTTGCATTGTCACTTCCATCCTATTTATTATTTTAACAAATTGTATATTCTACAGAGGAATTTATTTCCAAAAAATATGAATTTACATTAAACTGATTCAAAGCCTATGGGGGGAACAAATTTAATTCCTAATGTAATTTCATTATCTATTAAGATGCAGTATCTAATTAAGTTTCAAAAAATATTGCCACATTATGATTGTATATGGTCATGTAGTTCTCCAGTTTCTATTGTGTATCTGCTAGGACAGGGGTCAACCACCTATAGCCCGTAGGCCAAATCTGGTCTGCCACTTGTTTTAAAAATAAAATTTTATTGGAACATAGCAACACTTGATTAAAAAGTGGGCCAAAGACCTTAACAGACACTTCACCAAAGAAGATAACATAGATGTCAATGAAAAGATGCTCTTTATCATATGTCATCAGAGAAATGCTAATTAAAATAACAATGGCATATCACTATACACCTATTAAAATGGCTAAAATCCAGAACACTAACACCATGAAATGCTGGCAAGAAGGTGGATCATCAGGAACTCTCATTCCTTGCTGATGTGATGAAAAATGGTACAGATGCCTGGGAAGTCATTTTGGCAATTTTTTTTTAAAAAACTAGACATACTCCTACCATATTATTCAGCAATGGCACTCTTTGGTCTTTATCCAAAGAAGCTGAAAATATGTCTGCATAAAAACTTGCACATGACTATTTATTATAGTTTTATTCATAATTGCTGAAGCTTGGAAGCAACCAAAATGTTTTTTAGTAGGTGAATGGTATATCTGGACAATGCAATGTCACTTAGCAATTAAAAGAAATGAGCTCTCAAACCATGAAAAGACATGAAAGAGGGGTACCTGGGTGGATTGTTCACTTGAGTGTCTGACTCTTGATTTTTGGCTCAGGTCATGATCTCAGGGTCAGGAGATCGAGCTCCTTATTGGGCTACCTGCTGAGCATGTAACCTGCTTAAGATTTTCTCTCTCCCTCTGCCCCTCCACACCTCTGGGGGAAAAAAATATATATGGAAGAAACTTAAATGCTTATTACCAAGTGAAAGAAGACCATCTAAAAAGGCCATATATTTATCATCCAACTATATGCCATTCTGTAAAAGGCAAAACTATGGGAACATAAAAAGATTGGTGGCTATCACGGATTGGTGGGGGGATGTGGGAAGGGAGGAAGGATAAACAGGCAGACCACAGAGGATTCTAGTGAAGAAAACTATTCTATACAATACGATAAATTTGAAAGCATGTCATTACAGATTACCAAAGCCACAGAATGTATAAAATCAAGAGTGAACCCTAAGATAAACTATGGACTTTGGATGATTTTGATGTATCAGTGTAAATTCATCAATTATAATAAATATACCATTCTCTTGAGGGATGTTGATAATGGGAGAGTCTGTGCATCTGTAGAAGCATAAGATATATGGGAAATCTCTGTACCTTCCTCTCATTCTGTGAACATAAAACTTCTCTAAAAACTTTGTAAAAATAATTTGCAGTTACAACCACTTTTTCATACCTTTTTTTTTAAAGATAGATAGATTGATTGATTTAACAGACAGAGATCACAAATAGGCATAGAGACAGGCGTGGGGGGGGGGGGGCGGTGGGAAGCAGGCTCCCTTCTGAGCAGAGAGCCTGATGTGGAGCTAGTTCCCAGGACCCCGAGATCATGACCTGAGCCAAAGGCAGAGGCTTTAACCTTCTGAGGCACCCAGGTACCCCTTTCATACTGTTTTGAGACGAACTTCTCCCTCTCTCTCTCTCTCTCTCTCTCACTCTCTTTCACTTATACCCCTGCCCTTCTATTTTAGAATAACATTTCTATCATTATGTTCTTAAATATGGCCTAAACTGAAATATGCATTTCCCAGAGGCTGTGTAGTTTAACAATGTTGAGTAGTTTCTTTTCCTTTTTTCCTGCCAAGAGTGGAGCATTGTAAACAATGAAGAGACTTTGCTATCAGCTCTGGATCTGCAAATAAAAGTAATAACCCAGACAACTTACTTAACTTCTCTAAACTTTAGTCCTAGTATAACAAAAACACAACATGTTTGCTTTGTTTCAACAGGGGCTTAAGGTTTTTTTTTGATCACTCCTTAGCCGAGCACCTAGAAAAATGGCTGACTTAAAATGGAAGCTCAAGAAATACAGGTTGAAGGTTGATTTTTGAATGTGTGTTAAAAACTTAGCACAGTGTCCAGGTGCCTCGGTGGCTCATTCGGTTGAGCATCTGCCTTTGGTTCAGGTCATGGTCCCAGTCCCATATCATAGTAGGGTTTCCTGTTAAATGGGAAGTCTACTTCTCCATATCCCTCTGTTCCTCTGCCTGCTTGTGCCTGCTCACCCTCTTTCTCTATCTTTATCAAAAAAACAAAAAAAAACCAAAAAACCAAAAACCAACCAATCAAACAAACAAAAAAACCCCAAAAACCTTAGCACAGTATCCAAACATGTAGAGTACGGTATTATTAGATATTAATTATTAGCCTTATTTATATTTCCTATTAATTCTTCTTTTTTCTTTAGATATTATTATTTTTTAAAGGTTTTATTTATTTATTTCACAGAGCTCACAAGTCAGACAAAGATCACAAGTAGTCAGAGAGGCAGGCAGAGAGAGAGACGGGGAAGCAGGCCCCCCAACCGAGCAGAGAGCCCAACGTGGGGCCCGATCCCAGGACCCCTGGACCACAACCTGAGCCGAAGGCAGAGGCCTTAACCCACTGTGCCACCCAGGTGCCTCCTTTAGACATTATTTTGTTAAATATTTGAAAAAGTTTATTCAGAAGATGCATTATTAAAATCAAAGACACATAGACCGAATGTTGCTAAACATATTCTTTGTACAGGATTTTTTTTCCTTTTTTATTCCCCAAGTATTTTATGCACTCTTTCAAGAGATTCCTCTAGTAATGCTATGCCTTTCTATTTTTGTAAAATAATAAAAAAAATTATCTACATGGAACCAAAAGTAGGTTGGGATAATAGTCTCTACCAACTTATATAGCTCTATGACCTCTGACAGGTCCCTCCCTTCTTTACCTGAGGAGTTTGTTTTTTTCTCCATTCTTAATGGGGTTTAGAAGACCTTCTGAAGAACACTTTATGAAAGCATTTGAGATGGTTAATGTGGAAGTACGAGTTCACTGAACAAAACGAAAGCAGCACTTGTTAGAACTTCTTATTAAATTATTAATTATTTTAGCTATTGTATCTTGAGTAATTGCTCCAATTTTCATTAGTGATGATTAAAATAATATTACCAGAAGAATCATACATATATTTTTTAAGAAGACTGATACAGAAAAATGATATAAGACAAAATGAAAACCTGCTTTTTTCCTCACTATACTCTAACAAATTGGTAGAATCTAGCCACCTGAAACTATCTTCTGTGTTTTAGCAATCACTAGTTCAGATTTCCTTAGCCAGGTAGCTTTCAGCCAATGACATGCTTGTAAAAGTTTGCAAACTGACTCTCAGGAAAACAAACAAGCAAGCAACAGTAACAAAATATAACAATGTTCAATTGGTAGTGTGTACTGTTTCCTTGGGGTAAATAGTTGACTATCATTGACTCTGAAACTGGAAAGAGAGGCACACAACCAAATTTTACTTCACACAGGTCCCCACACCCGGCTTTTAGTTTGAATATTCTATGATTGGATCAAGCTGTCTAACTGATCTTTCATCTCTTTTGCTGCCATGAATTAGCAGAGAATCCCAGACTTTGTATACTTTCTCTGGTGCCAATTAACAAATCCATAAATTATAACCAGAACATCAGTTTCATCTCAAGAACCAATGCTGATTTATTGGTAGTGGGTGTCTGTGATACTGTATTAAGAATGGTTCTGAGGTCACATCCCTCAGTAAGAAAAATAATTGTGCGTACTTAGTGCTATTTACCATGGCCATGAGAGGACAGCTTCCTGATCAGTATTTGAAACCTTCCATAAACAAACATGTCATGAGACGATTTGAAGGTGTCTTCCTCTTATATATAAACATTTTGACTGGTAGGGACTTCTGGAGCTAACTCTTACTTTGTTCTGAAACAAACATTGACCAGTTTTGGAAATTTGAGCCTGAGTAGAAAAACAGCACCATGATGGCTAGGTCACCAGCCTCGGGTGAATCCATTTCTATAATATCTAAAGGGCTTCCTGTAGCAGGTTCCTCCCTTCAGGCATAACAGCAAGCCCTATTATGCTGCCTTATCCCATTAAGGGTCAAGTAATATTGTTGGGGAAATAGAATTAAAAACAAAGTTTTCTAACAACCCAGAAATCCGCTATATATATTATATATAATTTGAATATATATATATTATATATATAATATATAGTTTTATATATTATATATAATTTGAATAAGCATTACACCACAACATGATGCTCATCACATGCCACTTGTTAAAGAGATTTCAAGACAGAAGAAAAACTCACTTTTTTGTATAGCCAAGCCAAGACAGCCCATTACATACATGTTTTCAAGATAAACAATAACTAGTCATCAAGGAAGAGAATTTGACCACACAAAGTTCATCCTAAATTCACTTAGTAATGGAGTGAACATCTGTGCTATGTGATAATTGGCTTTATCCAAAGGAAGAATAAATGTCTCAAATCTTTATAACAGGAGATACTTTTATGACTTGGAGCAAGGAGCCCATTGAAATTAGGTCCCTACCTTCCCTCAGTAACTGGGAGAGAGGAGTGATATCTCCCCTGATTCTTATACTTCAAACAGGTGGCTCCCAGGTCTTCGAGAAAGATGTTCCTGGTTTAAATCATTCAAGAAAGAGTTATTTAACCTTTGAATAGTTTTCCATACATTTCGAAGAGACAGAAAAAGGAGTTAAAATTACAAGTTTTCTAAAGTAAATGCCGTAAGAAAAGAGAGGAGGTGAAATCTTTCCTCGAGAAAGATTGAGTGAGAATTAAGCCTCCAGTAATTTTATTTTGCCCTTATAATATCATAGCAATGATGTATCTTAAATATGCTTAGATACACAAGTAACTTTATCTTTAATAGAGGTATGAGATTATAAAAAGTAAAAATTACATTTTGCAAACTACCTGCTACAGGTTAGATTTTCGAGAAACAGAATCTAAGATTTGTGTGCAAGGATTTTGATGGAGAATGCTGTTGGGAACAACATCTGTGAGAAGGGAGGGACACAGAATTGAACAGAGGGAAAAAGTATATAGTTATGCAGTTGCCACACAGGTTGTGACCAATCCCATAGGGAACTCTGGAACTGGGGTGGCCTTCAGAGGTATTCCAAATGAAGCAAAGGGGCTGGGCTTCTGCATTTACCCTCCCCCACCCCCATGGATCAATCATTTGAGGCTGATTGTGTCCAGGGAGAGGACATGCCCTTGGGCAAGGCTGCTTCCTTAGGCTGAGGGCAATTTTTGGAGTGGGACTCAGCTCTGAGATACTTCAGGAAGCAGAAGGAATGAGGGTCTGTGTCCTGCTTGGGGAACTGGGCGGTGTACCACAGGGTCCACTCTTTTGCCTTATCCATATTTTAACACATAGTAATGCACTTACTTATTCATCTATCTAATAAGCACCAGAAATTTCATTTTGGAAGAATCAAGAGAAAATAAACTCTAAAAAATTAAAGTGATTTTTCCAAATACAGTAGGAAGTAAGAGAGAAAAAGGGTACCAATGTAGTTAACCTATTCAAATCTCTTTTGTTAACAAAGGAGGTTTTGTTTTTTATGTTTTTAGGTTCACAACTTTTTTTAACTTCATCATCAAATATTCAGGAATTTTGGACTGTATGTTACCCCTATTCCAGCCAATTCTGGGTTTGTGTCATTTGGCATTTAGCATTACTGGGCATAAGATTTGGAATTTTTTTTCCTAGTAAGCTGTTCATTCCTAATTGCTTTCTTGCACAGGCTTATTTGCGTTTGGAACTTAGAATCAGTGACACAGTAATGACTATAAAATGACAACAATATTGAGAATGAGGATGATGATAATGGATATGGAGGGTCTACTATGTGCTAAGTATTGGACTAAGCAGTTTATATGCCTTATCTCATGGCAATACTATAAAGTACTTACCATAATCCTCATTTTGTAGACAAAGTCAGACCAAGAAAGATTAAATTAATATTATAAAGTTGGTAAGTAGCAGAACAGAACTTGAATGAAGCTAGGTTTGCTCACATCTGTAGTCTGCTCTTTCAGGCAACTTGTGAATTACCACTTCACCTCCTAACCAGCTCACCACGCCCTGCTTCAACATCTCCTGGGTCTCACCATCTTCTGACACCACTGTATTGTTAACGCTCTGGTTAAGAGGACATAGCATGCAGTAAAGTTAGCTTTAACTTTGGACTCACAAATCTGTGTTAAAAACCTAGCTCTGCTATATGGTAGCTCATGGAAGTAAACAAGTTATTTCACTTTCCTGAGGTTCAGTTTCTTCCTTTGGGGTGGGGGGTATGGTGACAATAAACTCTACTTCATAGGAAGTGGCTATAACTTTCTGTACATAATGGGCACTCAATAAAGAAATGATAGCTGTTGCTATTAATAAAGATATTGACAGTTATTTTGCATGTATTTTGTAGCAGCATTGTTACCACCAAAGACTAAATTAGTGAGGAAATGTACTCACATGGAAGTGAGTTCCAGAATGAAGATGAGCAGAATGTTGGCATTGGAATATTTGCAAGAGGTGGCAGCTATGGACTTCAGAATCTACATAGCAGAGCTATTAAAAAACTCCAGAAAGATAAAAACATTTTTTAATGGTAAAAGAATAAAAGAATTCTACAAATGGAAATTGTTACAACCAAATAAAGAACCTGAGCCCAGAAAGTAGAATTCTTCTTTGAATTGGAAAGCAATTTAAACAGGTATTCAATTCATTTCTTGTGAATATATCTGTAGGATATAATCATAAATATAAAATGATTTTTAATATCAGAGAAACAAACTAAATGATTACTAATAATAACTGACTGTTAAATGATGCTATGCCACTTTAGAAAAACGTATGTAGTTATTAAATATTTAAGAAGTTTATCTGGAGAATGCATATATTTTTAACTTTTAATAGTAGGATGCAGTATTTTTTATAAGTATATATAAATACATACTGAGAATCATATATTTCTCCCCCCAAATATGAGTGGAAGGAAATAAATGAAAATATTATCACTGATTCTCTTTCATGGTGGCACCATGGACAATTTTTTCTTTCTGCTTGTGTGTATGTGTATATGTGTGTGTGAAGTCCCAAATTTTCACAAAGAGCAAGCACTTTATAACAAAAAATAATCTTTATGTAGAAAGAATCATCCCTACAGTGGTGTGCACTTTCCTCCTATGCTCCTAGTTTCCCTCATAAGATCAGCTAATGTTTACCACCGTGGATGAAAAGGAGGCAAATATTTACTTCCTAAACAGTAGGAAGGCCTTTCAAGACACTAATAGTTGTAGGCACTCTTACAGATAGCTGATTAAGATTTGTGCACCCATGAAAAGTATGGAGATTAAAGGAGTGGTCTGAAAATGTATTCATAATTAGAGAAGGGACCAGGGTTGTATTTGGGACATGATTTACTGGTAATCAGCAAAGAACAAACTGATTATTAGCTGTTCAATCCTTGTTGGTCTTAGGGGATTCCACTCAGTGGCCTAATTAAACTGAGCTTGAAGTCTTCACATCTCCATTCAGGGGCAATTTCATTATAATATTCAGTTCTTTGCATGAGATTTGCCTTCCCTCTCTTTAATCATATGTTTTGCATTTGTGTAACACCTTCCTTGATTACTTTCTCTACAGGATTAGCTCTTGATAACTGCATGGTTTATGAAAGCAAATGTCATATATAAGACAATCTGGATATTAAGGTTTATTGTCAGTCTTGGAATTTTTCAAAAAGGAAAACAAACCAAAAACCTGCACTTGTTTTAATTAAAATGACTTTCTTTCATTTCTGAACTGTTTATTTGTTTGGCTCTGAATGTTTTGTAGATACAAGATTTCAGAAAGAAAATATCTTAAGGATTCCAGAGAAATAGAAAAATATTTTATATTTTAAAGTCAAACTAAGGAAATTTTCATAGTTGTGTTATTCCCAGCATGTAGGTGACCCTCTAGGGTAGCAATAAGTCTTTCCGGCTCTAGGGTACCACTTAGATTAGAAATGCTCTCAGTGCTTTGAAATATTCAGCAGAGGGGCTCTAAATGTGTGTCTTTGTAGCTCAAAATAAAGTAGTGATTTAGCAATTACCCAATTAATTTGATCAGTGTTGATGGCTAAACTGGGACTGATTTGAATAATGCAGCCTTTCACATGAATTTTTGGTAACAGAGCATTTGGGTTGGCTGTGTAATTCATTGATAACCTAAGTTACCAAATCTCAGTTTCATGGTGTCCAATTTCACAGTGTCCAACACAAAGTTGGGCTAACTCTAACATGGAGAAAGAGCATAATTTCAAGATAGTAAGACTTATAATAAGAGATGTGAAAATGCCTGTTATAAATAAAATGATCCCATATTTTTTTGTGCCAGACCCTTTGATTAAAGTGATATATTTATACTGACATCAGAATTTCACTTTCAAAAAATAATATATCTTAATAATAACTCTCTATGAGCTGATAAGTAGGCCGTTACAGACAAAAATGTAAGCACTTTCAAAACTACTTTCATTTTTTAAAAAATTCAGTATATATGTAGAATTGCACCATTAACAATAACTGATATTTATTCAATGCCTACTATATGAAAAGCACATTTTAAAACAGTTTCATTTGACTAAATTAGAAGTTAATCCATGGATATTTTGTTAATAAATGAATTCTCACTTACCTGGAATAAACTGTTATGAAAAATTGAAGGCATATAGCTAACACTTATAAAAGACTATATTTCAATAAGAGCCATTTGCACAAAAGTGATGATGATGTAAGTGCATGTTTGATGATTCAGAAGTGACTTTACTCTGCATAATATGTGCTATCACTATAGAAAAATATGAAAACAGTTTGTTATAATATTTTTTTCAGATTCTGGATCAGTTTGAGTTTATAGTAATTAGTCTAGCCATAGGGAAAAACTATTTAATAAATTCTAAGTTAAAACAAATCTTAGGTAATACAATGTATATATGAACAAAACCATCATTTTTATGAAGACAGGGACTTTCCCAGTCTTGATCATATCTGTATTTTTAGTACCTGGTGGCACGATTGCACATAGGAGGCATTTGTGCAGTGATTGTTGAATGAAGGAATCAATGAATTGATAACCATGGAGGATAGAAGCAGAAATTATTTTTTATTAATTTTTTTTATTAACATATAATGTATTATTTGCCTTAGGGGTACAAGTCTCTGAATCATCAGGCTTATACACTTCACAGCACTCACCATATCACATACCCTCCCCAATGCCCATAACCCAACCACCCTCTCCATACCCCCCTCCTCCCAGGAACCCTCAGTTTGTTTTGTGAGATTAAGAGTCTCTTATGGTTTGTCTCCTTCCTGATCCCATCTTGTTTCATTTATTCTTTTCCTACCCCCAAGCCCCCCATGTTGCCTCTCAACTTCCTCATATCAGGGAGATCTTATGATAATTGTCTTTCTCTGATTGACTTACTTCGCTAAGCATACTACCCTCTAGTTCCATCCACATCATCGCAATGGCAAGATTTCATTTCTTTATGGCTGCATAGTATTCCATTGTCTATATATACCACATCTTCTTTATCCATTCATTTATTGATGGGCATCTAGGTTCTTTCCAGAGTTTGGCTATTATGGACATTGCTGCTATAAACATTTGGGTACATGTGTCCCTTCAGATCACTACATTTGTATCTTTAGGGTAAATACCCAGTAGTGCAATTGCTGGGTCATAGGGTACCTCTATTTTCAACTTTTTGAGGAACCTCCATGCTGTTTTCCAAAGTGGTTGCACCAGCTTGCATTCCCACCAACAGTGTAGGAGGGTTCCCCTTTCTCCACATCCTCGCCAGCATCTGTCCTTTCCTGACTTGTTAATTTTAGCCATTCTGACTGGTGTGAGGTGGTATCTCAGTGTGGTTTTGATTTGTATTTCCCTGATGCCGAGTGACGTGGAGCACTTTTTCATGTGTCTGTTGGCCATCTAGATGTCTTCTTTGCAGAAATGTCTGTTCATGTCCTCTACCCATTTCTTGATTAGATTATTTGTTCTTTGGGTGTTTGATAAGATCTTTATAGATTTTGGATACTAGCCCTTTATCTCATATGTCGTTTGCAAATATCTTCTCCCATTCTGTCAGTTGTCTTTCGGTTTTGTTGACTGTTTCCTTTAATGTGCAAAAGCTTTTGATCTTGATAAAGTCCCAATAGTTCATTTTTTACTTTGATTCCCTTGCCTTTGGCGATGTTTCTAGGAAGAAGTTGCTGCAGATGAGGTCGAGGAGGTGGCTGCCTGTGTTCTTCTTGAGGATTTTGATGGATTCCTTTCTCCCATTGAGGTTTTTCATCCATTTTGAGTCTATTTTTGTGTGTGGTGTAAGGAAATGGTCCAGTTTCATTCTTCTACATGTGGCGCTCCAATTTTCCCAACACCATTTGTTGAAGAGACTGTCTTTTTTCCATTGGACATTCTTTCCTGCTTTGTCAAAGATTAGTTGACCATAGAGTTGAGGGTCTATTTCTGGGCTCTTCATTCTGTTCCATTGATTATGTGTCTGTTTTTGTGCCAGTACCATACTGTCTTAATGATGACAGCTTTGTAATAAAGCTTGAAGTCTGGAATTGTGATGCCACCAACTTTGGCTTTCTTTTTCAATATTCCTTTGGCTATTCGAGGTCTTTTCTGGTTCCATATAAATTTTAGGATTATTTGTTCCATTTCTTTGAAAAAAAATGGATGGTATTTTGATAGGGATTGCATTAAATGTGTAGATTGCTTTAGGTAGCATAGACATTTTCACAATATTTATTCTTCCAATCCAGGAGCATGGAACATTTTTCCATTTCTTTGTGTCTTCCTCAATTTCTTTCATGAGTACTTTATAGTTTTCTGCATATAGATTCTTAGCCTCTTTGGTTAGGTTTATTCCTAGGTATCTTATAGCTTTGGGTGCAATTGTAAATGGGATTGACTCCTTAATTTCTCTTTCTTCTGTCTTGTTGTTGGTGTACAGAAATGCAACTGATTTCTTTTTTTTTTTTCCCTTTTTATTTATTTATTTTTTTTCAGCGTAACAGTATTCATTCTTTTTGCACAACACCCAGTGCTCCATGCAAAACGTGCCCTCCCCATCACCCACCACCTGTTCCCCCAACCTCCCACCCCTGACCCTTCAAAACCCTCAGGTTGTTTTTCAGAGTCCATAGTCTCTTATGGTTTGCCTCCCCTCCCCAATGTCCATAGCCCGCTCCCCCTCTCCCAATCCCACCTCCCCCCAGCAACCCCCAGTTTGTTTTGTGACATTAAGAGTCATTTATGGTTTGTCTCCCTCCCAATCCCATCTTGTTTATATCCTGACAATTTACTGAATTCCTGTATGAGTTCTAGCAGTTTTGGGGTGGAGTCTTTTGGGTTTTCCTCATAAAGTATAGTATCTTCTGTAAAGAGTGAGAGTTGAACTTCTTCTTTGCCAATTCAGATGCTTTTTATTTCATTTTGTTGTCTGATTGCTGAGGCTAGGTAGTCTAGTACTGTGTTGGATAACAGTGGTGATAGTGGACATCCCTGCCGTGTTCCTGACAGTAGGGGAAAAGCTCTCAGTTTTTCCCCATTGAGAATGATATTTGATGTGGGTTTTCATAGGAGCTTTTGATGATATTGAGGTATGTACCCTGTATCCCTACACTTTGAAAAGTTTTAATCAAGAAAAGATGCCATACATTGTCAAATGCTTTTTCAGCATCTTTTGAGAGTATCATATGGTTCTTATTCTTTATTTTATTAATGTATTGTATCACATTGATTGATTTATGGATGTTGAACCAATCTTGCAGCCCAGGAATAAATCCCACTTGATCATGGTGAATAATCTTTTTAATGTACTGGTGGATCCTATTGGCTAATATTTTGGTGAGAATTTTCACATTTGTGTTCATCAAGGATATTTAGTCTGTGTTCAACAAAGACATGTCTGTAATTCTCCTTTTTGGTGGGGTCTTTGTCTGGTTTTGGGACCAAGGTAATGCTGGCCTCATAAAAGGAGTTTGGAAGCTCGCTTGCTTCCTTTCTTTCTTTCTTTCTTTCTTTCTTTCTTTCTTTCTTTCTTATTTTTTTTTTTGGAACAGTTTCAGGAGAACAGGTATTCACACTTCTTTAATTTTGTTTGATAGAATTCCCCTGGGAAGCCATCTGGCCTGGGCTCTTGCTTTTTGGGAGATTTTTGATGACTGCTTCAATCTCCTTACTGCTTATGGGTCTGTTCAGGTTTTCTCTTTCTTCCTGGTTCAGTTTTGGTAGGTTATACGTCTCTAGGATTGCATCAGTTTCTTCCAGATTGTCACATTTGCTGGCATATAGTTGCTCATAATATGTTCTTATAATTATTTGTATTTCTTTGATGTTGGTTGTGATCTCTCCTCTTTCATTCATGATTTTATTTATTGGGTCCTTTCTCTTTTCTTTTGGACAAGTCTGGTCAGGGGTTTATCAATCTTATTAATTCTTTCAAAGAATGAGCTCCTAGTTTCATTGATCTGTTCTACTGTTCTTTTGGTTTCTATTTCATTGATTTTTGCTCTGATCTTTATGATTTCTCTTCTGCTGGTTTAGGCTTTCTTTGCTGTTCTTTCTCCTTTAGGTATAGGGTTAATTTGTGTACTTGAGACCTTTCTTGTTTCTTGAGAAAGTCTTGTATGGCTATATACTTTCCTCTCAGGACTGCCTTTGCTGTGTCCCACAGATTTTGAAAAGTTGTGTTTTCATTTTCATTTGTTTCCATTAATTTGTCCATGAATTTTTTCAATTCTTCTTTAATGGCCTGGATGACTTATTCATTCTTTAGTACACTGCTCTTTAGCCTCCGTGTATTTGAGTTCTTCCTCTTGTGACTGAGTTCTAGCTTCAGAGCATTGTGGTCTGAAAATATGCAGGGAATGATCCCAGTCTTTTGGTACCAGTTGAGACCTGATTTAGGACCCAGGATGTGATCTATTCTGGAGAATATTCCATGTGCACTAGAGAAAATGTGTATTCTGTTGCTTTGGGATGGAATGTTCTGAATATACCGTGATGTCTATCTGGTCCAGTGTGTCATTTAAGGCCTTTGTTTCTTGGTTGATCTTTTGCTTGGGTGATCTGTCCATTTCAGTGAGGAAAGTGTTCAAGTCCCATACTATTATTGTATTATGGTTGATGTGTTTCTTTGAATTTGTTATTAATTGGTTTATATAGTTGGCTGCTCCCATGTTTGGGGCATAGAGATTTAAAATTGTTAGATCTTCTTGTTGGAAAGACGCTTTGAGTATGATATAGTATCCTTCCTCATCTCTTATTATAGTCTTTGGCTTAAAATCTAATTAATCTGATATAAGGATTGCCACGCCAGCTTTCTTTTGATGTCCATTAGCATGGTAAATTGTTTTCCACTCCCTTGCTTTAAATCTTTAAATACACAGTAGTGCAATTCCAGGGTAGCTCTATTTTTAATTTCTTAAAGAATCTCCACACTGTTATCCAAAGTGGCTACACCAACTTGCATTCCCATCAGTAGTGTAAGAGGGTTCCCCTTTCTCCACATCCTCTCCAACACTTGTTGTTTCCTGTCCTGTTAATTTTGGCCATTCTAACTGGTGTAAGGTGGTATCTCAATGTGGTTTTGATTTGAATCTCCCTAATGGCTAATGATGATAGACATTCTTTCATGTGTCTCTTGGCCATTGTATGTCTTCTTTGGATAAGTGTCTGTTCACGTCATCTGCCCATTTTTTGATGTGATTATCTGTTTTGTGTGTGAGTTTGAGGAGTTCTTTATAGATCTTGTATATCAGCCCTTTATCTGTAGTGTCATTTGTGAATATCTTCTCCCATTCCGTGGGTTGCCTCTTTGTTTTGTTGACTGTTTCCTTTGCTGTGCAGAAGCTTTTGATCTTGATGAAGTTCCAAAAGTTCATTTTTACTGTTGTTTCCTTTGCCTTTGAAGACAGTCTTGAAAGAAGTTGTCATGGCCGATGTCGAAGAGGTTACTGCCTATGTTCTCCTTTAGGATTTTGATAGATTCCTGCCTCATGTTGAGGTCTTTCATCCATTTCGAGTTTGTCTTTGTGTATGGTGTAAGAGAATGTTCGAGTTTCATTCTCTACATGTAGGTATCCAGTTTTCCCAGAACCATATATTGAAGAGACTGCCTTTTTTCCCGCTGGATATTTTTTCCTGCTTTGTTGAAGATTATTTGACCATGGAGCTGCAGGTTCATATCTGGGCTCTCTACTTTGTTCCTCTGGTCTATGTCTCTGTTTTTGTGCCAGTACCATGTTGTCTCGGTGATCACAACTTTGAAGGAGAGCTTGAAATCAGGCAACATGATGCCCCCACTTTTGTTTTTCCTTTTCCATGATCTGTATTTTAAAGATGCTGTCACTTACTAGCCATTTGTATATAGACAATTTACTTAACTAATTTCTCTGAGTTATCAAAAAACTATTGAGGTAATATTAGGTAACTTCTGGGTGCTAAAAATAAATAAGTTTTACTACATTAGTTGTTATCTCCATCATCATCTTCATGATCCCAGTCATCATTGTCATTATAATTTATTGTTATTATTGTTTTTATTTTATTATTGTTATTATTTTATTTATTATTGTTACTATTGTTATTATTATTTTTCCTAGTTCTGAAATGCCTCATTCCCATTTCCTCTTGTTTTTTTAAATTTTAGGTTTTTCAAAGACACATTCACCAGGTACCCTCCCCAGATGTGTGACACACACACATCTTCTCAGGAGTTTTTTTTTCCTTAGTAATTTCTTTCTATTTCTAATTGTGTAACATGATTGTAGTTCCAATAATTTTAGTTGTAGTCACACATTTCCTTGAACAATATTTTAATTTTGTACCCAGTGTAATGGGGATGTTTTATCTTCGTTGATAAACTGTAAATTTTTGTTAGTACCCACTAAGTGTTTAATTCTTCTTAATTTCTTCCAACTATGTAACTTTTCAATTGACAATATTTGAAACTTGTCAAATACTAAATTTTTAAATAATTTAAACTTTTAAAATGCTATTATTCTATTGTAATGTGTGTCCTAATAAATATGTGCATAGGGAATGCCCAGGGCAACTTCTGGATTTGTTCAGTATTGAGATGACAATTTTGAGAGCTTTTACCAATTACAACATGGAATAAAAATGCAGCTTTGTAAGAACCTGAAATGCATATTTGATACAATTTTTAGGTTAATTCTGAATCTTGGCATCTCAGACTCAGTATAGAGGTTACTCCAGGTTTACTGCATGTTTGATTTATTTATTTCAATCTAATTTGAAATATTATACCACTTCACGTATAATGTTAGTATTTTACAATATTCTACTTCTATTTAGCTTCACCCCCTCATTCTTGTGCCAGCATTTAACTTGTTCTTATATGATATATTGTGATGATTCATTGTTTATTCATTGCTATTATTTATGGTTTAAATAATAATTTCCTTTTCTTTGTTTAATTTTGATTGACCTGTCTATGAGTTTGTGTATCATTTTTTACTTAGTGTCTAATCTTCTTTTAATTGTATCTTAATAACTTTTATAGAAAATTTGGATATTTTTTGGTTCTATAATTCCTATCTGATTTTCTTAGTTTCCATATCACACCTGTACATCTCATCTCTTTACTTCTATATCTTTCTCCATAAACTATTTAACATATTTTTATTTCTTTTCAAATTCTTATGTACTAAGTCCAAAAACTGAATCATCTGGAGGTGCCTTTCTATGGACTGTTTTTCTTATTGTTTATGTGTCACAGATAACCAACTAATTTCATAGTTTATATATGTTTTTATGGTGTTTCTGACATTGCATAATAATATACTAGTGGAGATCTAAGTAAAATTTCATTTTATTTTATTTTCCAGGAAGTAATTAGGGTCAGGAGTTTATCATCCAGATTGGTCCTTGTGTGAAGTTGAGCTGAAACTGGACAAAAAGCTTACATTAGATTGAAATTACCTGTGACTTATCTAACCTAGAATCCCTACACCTTGCCATTTGACTTTGTCTTTTTGATCTGGGAATATGTTGGACACACTGTTTCAGATTATTTTGGTTTACCTATGGATTCAATTCTGGCAGGGCTCCCAAATTCAAGTACTGCAATGATATTCAAGGGTATGTAATTTCTCTCTGCTTTCTAGTTCTTTCCCCATTGCCATTTTATCTCCCAGCATAATTAGGATAATGGTAGAGGAAGACTTGTTGGTCTGAGAAATTTACTGTAGTAGTATTTGGAGTTCTTTCTCTTTCCAGTATATTTCATCAGTTCATACTGTTAACAGAAGTTCAACTGATTTCTTCTTCTCCCTGAGAATTCTCTCTCTTTCTCTCTGGCAGGATTGTCCCTTCATCCATCTGTACCCAGACTGTGTAATGGACCCAGGTTTGAAAACTTGTCATAGCTCTCAACTTACTTTTAAAGCACTAGTTTCTCAGTGGAATTAACTATGCATCCTCGTTTTTCTTTTTCTTTTTTTTTTTTTAATTGTCTCATTGAATATATGGTTTTCATTGTATCTAGTATTTTTAGGAGTGAAGGTTCTTCATGTCCTTCTACATCCTGGTCAAAGCAGAGATCTAATGGAACTTAATATTAAGATAATTTAAAATAAGAAGGTAACCCTTGAATTTTACAAAGGAGGAAGGGCCATACTTTGTTATAAAAGCCAAAGGCCAAGTTCTTATATTCCTTGAACTCTGACAGCAAGGCTTAGGACACATGACAGAGGGTTAGCCAATTTATTTTCCTTGACACTTTGAATCTGGGGACAATCTGAGATAGAGAAGTGGAAATAATTTTGGTATTTGTAGCAACATCCAGTGTCTAGTTCCAGTGATCTCAAATAGACTCTGTAATTTGACACCCATGGGAAATCTAGTTTCTCTATATCCAACCTATTTCCCCAGCCTAGTTTTCCTACCTATGTTATATATTACCAATGTTTTTCTATTTTATTTAGCTGAGATTTTTCTCTTTTGTACATGTGCCTATTTGTTTTGAGTACTTCAAATGCCTTTTCTGTTTAAGTAACAACTAGTTATTATTTAAAATTAAGTAAAGTTGTACATTTAAATTTCATAGCAAGAGCTGGCATGGAATCAGTACTCTGCAAACCTTATTTCTCTTGCTTTCTTCCCAGATCTCAATGCGTTTGACTTCTTTTGTATCTAGTTCTGAACTGACCACAGTGATGAATACCATAACTCTCTCATATATTCTTTTTTTTTAAAGATTTTTTTTTTTAATTTGACAACAGAGATCACAAGTAGGCAGAGAGGCAGGCCGAGAGAGAGAGGAGGAAGCAGACTCCCTGCTGAGCAGAGAGCCTGATGCAGGACTCAATCCCAGGACCCTGGGATCATGACCTGAGCCGAAGGCAGAGGCTTTAACCCACTGAGCCACCCAGGCACCCCTGTAACTCTCTCATATATTCTTATTAAGTGAAAAGATAAATGGATTACTGTGGATAATATACTTAGCTCATCTCACCTTCAGCTAATAGATTTTGTCATGCCCCTTTATTTCAAATGACATCATATAGATAAAATCTAGAACTGTTAAGAGTCCAAAATGTTAAAAACATGATAATATCTTCCTTGATATTATCTGATCAGTCTGCAAATTATGTAATCATATGAAAATGACATTAGTTGGTTTATTTCATTTGTTTTTATTCATTTGAAATAACTTGACATGGATTTGTGACTGAGGGAACATTTCTTGGTCACTCATTTAAGGAAAACAAAGTTCCATGAGTAAGAATTCTGTACATATTTTTAATTCATTGCTTTTATAAAACCAGTTAAATTATTCATAACTTAAATTTTCTTTCTTTTATTTAAAGATTTTATTTATTTTTTTAAAAGATTTTATTTATTTGGCAGAGAGAGATCACAAGTAGGCAGAGAGGCAAGCAGAGAGAGAAAGGAGGAAGCAGGCTCCCTGCCGAGCAGAGAGCCAGATGCAGGACTCGATCCTAGGACCCTGAGATCCTGACCTGAGCTGAAGGCAGAGGCTTAACCCACTGAGCCACCCAGGCACCCCTAAAGATTTTATTTATTTTTTAAGAGAGAATGAGTAGAGGGAGGGGCAGATGGAGAAGCAGAACAGACTCCCCGCTGAACAGGAAGCCCAATGTGGGTCCTAACTTTTAGGACCTAGGACCCTGGGATCATGACCTGAAACAGAGGCAGATGCAACTGAGTTATCCAGGTGCCCCACAATTTAAATTTTCACTAGAAGGCAGTATTTAAAAACATGTGACTTAGAGCTCTAGCCTTCATTGTGAAGAGAAAATTCACTCTCATATCATCCAGACTTTCAAATACTTTGTAGACTAGTAACTAAAATGATTACTTCAAAATCAGTACAGTCTAATCTGTTGTAACATACCTCATTATATGGAATACTGTCTCAGTTTTCAAAGAACATTGGTGTGTACAGGTTCTCCAGCATTAAAAAATAAGACAGAACAAAATAAACCCCTACATTTGAAAGGTGCTGGCTTCAGAGTCTTAATGATTTATTATGTATAAGTAAAATAGAAATTAAAGCTATTTTTCAGCTGGATATGACAATAAAAAATATACCCAGCTTTGCTTTATAGTTTCTCTAGGTCCTAAATTTGTTTCTGTTTGAATAGCTTTAGTTACTGTTCCTGGACCTAAAAATAAAAATGCAGAATATGTACAGCTATAGATCTTGATAGAAGAGTAGTAGTCCATCATCACAATGGTCCCTGGGAAACCATTTAAACAGGTTTATTGATTTTTCCCTGGTTGGTGCATTTAGTTCAGACAACTCCCAAGGAGCACTTGTGTACTTGAACTAGGATTCTTTTTTTTTTCTTAATTGAAGTACAGTTGACACACAATGTTACATTAATTTTAGGTGTGCAACATACTAATTCAATAAGTCTATACCTTATGCTTTGCTCACCAGAAGTGTAGCTACCACCTGTCACAATGCAAAGCTGTTACAGTATCATTGACGCTTTCCCTATGCCATATCTTTCATCCCCATTACTTATTCATCCCATAGCTGGAAGCCTGAGCCTCCATTACCTTACACCCATTTTTCCCCATTCCCTACATTCACCTTTCCTCTGGCAATCATTGGCTTATTCTTTGTATTTATAGGTCTGTTTCTTATTTTTATTTATTTTTGTTTTATTTTGTTTTATTTTCCACATATAAGGTAAATCATTTGGCATTTGTCTTTCTCTGACTTATTTCACTTAGCGTAATCCCCTTTAGGACCATCCATGTTGTTGCAAATGGCAAGATTTCATTCTTTTTTTTTTTCTTTTAAGTTTTTATTTTAATCCCTTGGTGCTCACGACAAGTGCACTACTTAATACACATCACCTATTTCACCTAGATTTCATTCTTTTTTATGGCTGTGTAATATTCTATAATATTTATACCACATCTTCTTCATCCATTCATCTCAGTGGACACTTTGGTTGCTTCATTATTGTAAATAATGTTGCAATAGACATAGGAGTTCATGTACCTTTCAGAGTTATTTTTTTCTTTTCTTTGGGTAAATACTCAGTAGTGGAATGAGCTGGTATTCTTGAACACTAGTGAAGAAACCAACACATAAGTTGCTTTCTTTTTTTCCTTTCTGATTGTTTAGGTCCAAACTCATATTGAGGTTACAGTATAGAGTTAAAGTACAAGATTGAAGAAAAAATTTAATAGATGGGCTTTTTTAGAACAGTTTAGGTGCACAGAAAATTTGAGTGGAGAAGACATTTCTTACAATAGATGAACCTACAGTGACACACCATTATCACCCAAAGACCATAGTTTACATTAGGATTCACTCTTAGTATTGTGTGTTTTGTGGGTTGATTATGGCATGTATCCACCAATATAATATAATGCAGAATAATTAATTTCACTGTCGTAAAAGACCCCTGTGCTCTAATCCCTAGGAAGTACTTAGATCTTTTCACGGTTTCTGTAGTTTTGTTTTTTCCAGAGTGTCATACCAGTTGGAATCATACAGTGACTTCTTTCACTTAGTAATATGCATTTAAAGTTTCTCCATTTTTTTGTTATGGTTTGATAGCTCATTTCTTTTCAAGTCTGGTTAATATTCCATTGTATGGATGTACTATGGTTTCATTAACCATTCACCTACTAAAGAACATTTGGTTGCTTCCAAGTTTTAGCAAGTATAAATAAAACTACTATAAGCATCCATGTGCAGGTTTTTGGTGAGCATAAATTTTCAAGTCCTTTGGGTATATATCAAGGAGTGTGATTGCTGGATCACATGGTAAGGGTTTGTTTAGTTTTTTAAGAAGTTGTCAAACTCTTTTTAAAGTGGCTGTACCATTTTGCACTCCCACCAGCAGCAAATGAGTTTCTGTTGCTCCAGGTCTTTGCCAGCATTTGGTGGTGGTGGTGGTGTTCTAGATTTTGGCCTTTCTAATAGGTGTGTGGTGGTATCTCTTTGTTGTTATAATTTGCATTTCCCCAGGGACATAATGTGAACACCTTTTTCCATGTTTAATTGCCATCTATATATCTTCTTTGTTGAGGATCAGTCAAAAGGTGACCAACTAATTCCTAGAGACTAAATATGGACCAATTTGAGAGAAAAAAACCTCTTGGAGGCCTAGCTTGAGGATACCCCCACACTTGTGTAAGATTTTACTTTCTGGAGGCCAACCAGGCTATCTCAGTAAGGATTAGAAGAAAATCCCTTTGTGTGTCTATAGAGGGAGGGGGGGAAATAATTTTGGCATCCAAAGTGTTATATTCTCATTAACAAAATACTTCTCTCAAGTGAATTTATGTTACCACATCTGAGCCAATGTAGGATTTTTCAAAAACCTACCCAATGTAGAGGAATAAAAATACCTCGATTAAGCCTCCCTAGACTCCTGTCTCATCTAAGGGAAGAAAAAAATCTTGGAAGAGTTGTGGATGCCACAGTCTAGGCCCATAGGCCCACAAAAAGACAGAGACTTATTTATAGAAATATAGAATGTATCCCTCCCCCCACATATCTCAGCTTTATATCAATGAGGTTCCTATACAATAATAGGGAAATACATCTGAAAAGAATTTCAAGGCTCTATTTAAGAAAGAATCTCTAGAGAAATACAGAGATAATGAAGACAAAAATAAGGACACTAGAGAAAATTTTATACACTGATACCTACAGTTTTAGCAAAGAGTAAACATAGCTCCATTTCTAGCCAGAAAAATATAAAACCTCACACTAAATATTCAAGTGTCTCAGTTTCTTTTACTCAGTACTTCATGTCCAACATTCAGTTACAAAAAAAGGAATACTAAAAGGAAAATCGTTGGAAGAGAAACAGCAGGCTTTAGGGTCAAACAAATACGGCAGAGATGTTAGGATTATCAGACTAGAAATTTATAAGAACTATAACTAATACACTAAACTCTAATTACAAAAAAGAGGGGGACAGCATAGAAGAACAGATTGGTAATGTAAGCAGAGGTAAAAACTCCAAGAAAAAAATCAAGTAGAATTTTTAGAAATAAAATTAAATGTAACAAAAAAAAATGACTTTGACAGACACATAAATAGACTGGACATGGCTGAGGAAAGGATTAATGATCTTAAAGTCATGTCAGGAGAAACTGTCCAAACTAAAAGCAACACAATTAGTCCATATCACTGGCTACCAAAAAAAAAAAAAAAAAGGCGAAGTTACAAATTAATATATCAGAAATGAAATAAGGACTATCACAACTGTTCCCATGAATAATAAGAGGATTATTTGAGGGAGGAAGAGAGAGCACAGAGGAGCAGTGGGAGAGTGGGAAGGACAAGGAGACTGTGCTGAGCACAGAGCCCCACTCAGGGGTGGGTATCAGGACCCTAAGATTATAACCTGAGCCAAAACCAAGAGTCAGATGCTTGATTGACTGAGCCACCCAGGCACCCCTACCCTAATTCTTTAGTTTCCCATTCTCTGTTTCTCAATCTTTCCATAACTTTGATGATTTTTAAAATACAGATCAGTTATTTTGCCGTGGGTTCTTTAATTGGATATATCTGATATGCCTTCAGGATCAGATAAAGATTGTACATATTTGGGACACATACTACAGAGGTGACTTCATATCTTCTTAAATGCAACCTATCAGGTAACGCATTGTTTCACTTTGTCCCATTATTGATGGTGTTCACTTTGATCATTTGATTAAGGTGGTACCTCTGAGACTTCTCCAGGGTAAAGTTACTCTTATTCCTCTTGTAATTAATAATTACTCTGTTGGTAAGTAGACTGAAAATATGAGTATCTTCTTTCTCATCTAATTTTTCATTTTTTATCTATTTATATCTGGTTGTGGATTCATGATCTCCTATTTTGTCAAGGATTATTATCTATTACTGTATTATTAATTTTGATCCTTAAAATTTTGCCAGGGTGCCTGGGTAGCTCAGTTGGTTAAAGAGTCTGACTCTTGGTTTCGGCTGTGGTCATAATCTCAGGGTCATGGGATCAAGCCCTACATCAGACTCCATGCTCAGCAGGGTCTTCTTGTTCCTCTCCCTCTACTCCTCCCCCTGCTCTATCTCTCTCAAATAGATAGATAGATAGATAGATAGATAGATAGATAGATAGATAAATAAGTAAATAAATAAAATCTTTAAAATAAAATGGTTTGGTCATAGGGAAGCCCCTTAACTGGTCATAGTGTCTTTTCAATGTATCTGTGTTATAGGAGGACTCCTTTGTTTCCTGGCACAAGATGGTCAGGCTCTTCTAGTGGTTTTCTTGCACCAGCCCTTAAACCAACATTTCCCTGAGGGTTCCTGGTTTCTTTTAGTGGAGAATGATATTTAGAAGCCACACTGTGCAGTAGGTGTGCTCATTGTTCCTAAGGTTTTGTTACTGTGAAGCCTTCTCAGCGGACAAAGCACATACATAACTGGTTGTCAGGTTGCCTGCCACACTGATGCTCTCCTCACCTTGCTCAATCTCTGACACCTCTTACTCTATGGTGTCTCTAATGAATACCCTCTCTGTCTTCCATTCAGGCTCTGACATCTGGAGCTGGAATGCCTTTCTCCATGCATTTCTTCTTTACTGTACCTAGGCCAGAGCTAGGGGCCCTAACATCACATGCTAGAAAATAAAGGGTCTCCTATAGGCACTGAAGGCAAGATCCCCTTAAAGCCTTCTCTAATACCTGGGTGGGGCGGGTGGGGGGATGATCAATTTTTGTTCTGTGCCTTTTCCTTTAGCTTTGAGGATATTTGGGAATTCTCCTTGTAATGTAACTACAGAATTGTTAAAAACTTACTATACCATATACAAGGTAGATAAGAATCTGGCCAGTGATACCTACTGAGTCAAATTTACTGTAAGCATTGTTTATTGAATAAGGAACATCCAGTATTGATGATATGCAACTGCATTTGGGGATGAGAGCTAGTCATATACTTCTGAAGAGGCTATGCAACTAGTAGTAAAGGCTAATGGGACTCTACAGCTTACTGGTTTCCTTGAGCTGAGGTTGTCTTCATACATACTGCTTCATTTCTTTTGACCAAAGCAAATTCTGAATAGGACATCAGAAGCTGAGCCTAGGTATCACACACGCCTACTATGCTGTTGCTGTGCATACTATGATGTAGTCTGTCCTTTATCCTTTATTAAAGCTAACTAAATTTTGTGCTTGTTAAAGCCTATTACATTTTATAAATTTAGTTATCAAAACACATCTACATCCAGAAGAGCGGAGTGGAAATTGCAGTTCTCTGGGCCCCTTAAAATATATGATCAGGCCAGTCTGTGTTTCAAATAAAAGCTATAAGATCTCTCAGCTCATATATTCTGAAAGAAGAAAAGAGGATTATACTTTTTTGAGTTGGCCAATATCGGCAACAATCTTGATCCAACCTCCAAAGGCCTTTGAAAAGGGTTGGTTGGGGAACAAAAGAGTCGGTCTTGGAAAGCTGCCCAACTTCCATACAATGGTGAGGAACTGGACCCATGGGTCAGCAACAAAGAGGATACAAGTATTTTATGTCAGGACAGAATTTGGACCAATTATTTATATACTCTCCTCAACTGGTTATGGAAATAGGAATCCTCCTTTGGATTAACTATCTCTAAATTTCGAATAAAACAGATGGAAGGATAGGGCTTATAAAGTAGATGCCTTGATAAGAATGAACAAGATAGGAATGAGTATTTAAATAAATGTAAGTATTTTCCATTTAATGTCCATAATCCATAACTGCAAAAATAGTTATACAAAAACACTAAGTAGACTATCTTTTTTTTTACCATTTTATTTATTTTTTTCAGCGTAACAGTATTCATTATTTTTGCACAACACCCAGTGCTCCATGCAAAACGTGCCCTCTCTATTACCCACCACCTGTTCCCCCAACCTCCCACCCCTGACCCTTCAAAACCCTCAGGTTGTTTTTCAGAGTCCATAGTCTCTTATGGTTCGCCTCCCCTTCCAAATTTTTTTTTTTATAAACATATAATGTATTTTTATCCCCAGGGGTACAGGTCTGTGAATCGCCAGGTTAGACTATCTTTTAATTATAATCTTTTAATTCTGAGATAGTTGCTGATTCCCATACAGTTGCAAAAAGCAATCAAGACAGATCCTATAGGGGCGCCTAGGTGGCTCAGTGGGTTAAAGCCTCTGCCTTCAGCTCAGGTCATGATCCCAGGGTCCTGGGATAGAGCCCTGCATCAGGCTCTCTGCTCAGCGGGGAGCCTGCTTTCTCCTCTCTCTGCCTACTTATAATCTCTGTCCGTCAAATAAATAAATAAAATCTTAAAAAAAAAAAAAAGACAGATCCTATATATCCTTTCCTCAAGTTTCTCCAGTGGTAACTTCTTGTAAAAACAGTACTGTATCATTACCAGAATATTATCACTGATCCTGGCAAGATATAGAACATCTCCACCACCATCTATAGCCTTCCTGTTGCCATTTTATAACCATATGCACATTGCTCCTAACCCTACCCTCTCTTTAACCACAGAAACCACTAATCTGATCTTCATTTCTACAATTTTATCTTTTCAAGAATATTATATGAATGATTTCATACAGGTGTTTTAAATTAATAGACTTTATTTTTAGAAATATTCTAAAATTAAAAGCAGGTAATACAGAGAGCTCCAATATATACGATCTCTCAACAGTTTCCCTTATTATTAACACTTTACATTAACAGAGTACAGTTGCTATAATTAGTGAATCAGTAGTGAGACATTGTTATTAAAGTCTGTATGTTGTTCAGCTTTTCTTAGTTTTAATCTAATGTTCTTTTTTGTATATGTGCTGCCAAAGCGATCACTGTAATCTTTTTCTGTCCGGTATTCCACTCAGGATACCACGTTGCATTTAGTTGTTATACCTTGTTAGGCTCCTCTTAGTTGTGACATTTTCTCAGATCTTCTTTTGTTTTTGATGACCTTAGCAATTTTGAGGAGTACTTGTCAGGTAACTTGTAGAATGCCTCTATATTGAATTTTTTTCAGATGTTTTTCTCATTATTAGACTGAGGAAGAAAACAGAGGTAAAGTGATATCTTCATCACATTCTATCAAGGGTACATTTTATCAATATGATTTATGACTTGATGTTGACTATGATTATTTGGCTGAAGTAGTTTGTCAGGATTCTTCCTGTAAAATTACTCTTTCTTATTTTTCCCCTTCTCTAACTTCTGCTCTTGAGAATGAAGTTGCTAAGCACAATCCACACTTAAGGAGTGGGGAGGGGAGTTATGCTCCTCTTTCTTTAGGGCGGAAGATCTACATAATTTAATTGGAATTCTTCTGCATGGGAAATATGTATCTCTTTCCTGTTTATTAATGTACTCAATCATTCATTTATATAAGTATAGACTTTTGGATATTTGTTTTAACTTTAGGTTACAAACCAATACTAAGTTACTTATTTGGTTGCTCAGATTTTTGCAGCTTTGCCATTGGGAGCTTATTCAGTCAACTAAATCAGCCTTTTCTCTAAGGAGCCCTGGTTCCTTTTATTAAGGAATGACACTAGAGACCAAAGATTTGGGACTAGTTGTGCTTATTGCTATTAGAGTGCCATTGCTTTTAGACTCTCTCAGTTGACAAAGCATGGAAATGTGTATGTATACTAGTTCATGTATATGCATATATCTCTTAATATTTCTCTATGCAACTTTCTGTATCTTAGTTAAATGTGTAGTCTTACTGATTTCTCCAACTCTAACCCATTACCACATGGATCATTCTAACATTTTCTCTTTGCTAATATATAAATGCCCAGTCCAAGAATAAGAAAACTGCCTCCCACTTTTCACCATCCATTTACATAATTGTTCGATTGTAATATACATGTGTAGGAGCATGAGTGGGGGTGGGCAGAGGGCAGTACAAGCACTGCAGGTTCTTTCAGTTTGACAAATGCCTAATGCCATGCATACCCTATTACAATATCAAACAGAATAGTTTCACCACTCTAGAAGTTCCCCCTGTTTCACCTGTTCATCACTTTCTTAATCCCTAAATCCCTGGCAACCACTGGTCTTTTTAATATCTTGGTAGTTTTGCCTAACCCAGAAAGTTATGTAATTGGAATTGTGTAGTATATAGTCTTTTCAGTCTGGCTTCCTTTACTTAGTGATATACATTTAAAGTTCCTCCATTTTTTTTTTTTTTTTTTGTGAGTCTCTTTTTTTTTTTTATTTTTTTTTCATTTTATTTATTTTTTCAGTGTAACAGTATTCATTCTTTTTGCACAACACCCAGTGCTCCATGCAAAACGTGCCCTCCCCATTACCCACCACCTGTTCCCCCAACCTCCCACCCCTGACCCTTCAAAACCCTCAGGTTGCCCCAACCTCCCACCCCTGACCCTTCAAAACCCTCAGGTTGTTTTTCAGAGTCCATAGTCTCTTATGGTTCGCCTCCCCTCCCCAATGTCCATAGCCCACTCCCCCTCTCCCAATCCCACCTCCCCCCAGCAACCCCCAGTTTGTTTTGTGAGATTAAGAGTCATTTATGGTTTGTCTCCCTCCCAATCCCATCTTGTTTCATTTACTCTTCTCCTATCCCTCTGCCCCCCCGTGTTGCTTCTCCATGTCCTCATATCAGGGAGATCATATGATAGTTGTCTTTCTCTGATTGACTTATTTCACTAAGCATGATACGCTCTAGTTCCATCCACGTCGTCGCAAATGGCATGATTTCATTTCTTTTGATGGCTGCATAGTATTCCATTGTGTATATATACCACATCTTCTTTATCCATTCATCTGTTGATGGACATCTAGGTTCTTTCCATAGTCTGGCTATTGTAGACATTGCTGCTATAAACATTCGGGTACACATGCCCCTTCGGATCACTATGTTTGTATCTTTAGGGTAAATACCCAGTAGTGCAATTGCTGGGTCATAGGGTAGTTCTATTTTCAACATTTTGAGGAACCTCCATGCTGTTTTCCAGAGTGGTTGCACCAGCTTGCATCTTATTTCTTTTTATCATTGAATAGTGTGCCATTATAGGGATGTACATACCTGTGTATCCATTTACCTATTGAAGAACGTTTTGGTTGTTTCCATTTTTTTTATGATTATGAATAAAATGGCCATAAGAATTCAGCTGCAAGGGATGCCTGGGTGGCTCTATATTAAGTTTGGAGCCAGCTTAAGATTCTCTCTCTCCTTCTGCCCACCCCCACTCATGCATTCTCTCTCTTAAAAAAAGAAAAAAAAGAATTCATGTGCAAAGTTTTGTATAGATATGTTTTTTACTCAACTGGATCAAAACCCGATATCAATTGGAACAGGATGGCTGCACTATCTACTAAGATCTTGCTTGGCTTTATAAGAAATTGCCAAACTGTCTGTATTCAAATGTGGCTCTCCCATTTTGCATTCCCATCAACAATAAATTAAAGATCCTGTTGCTCTGTAACCTCACAGACATTTCATTTTGTCATTTTTGGATTTTACACATTGTAATAAGAATGCAGTGGTATCTTGTTGTTTTGTAATTTCTTAATGATGGATGATGTTGAGTACCTCTTTATATGCTTATTTGTTATCTGTATGTCTTTATGATGGGAGAGCTGTTCATATCTTTTGCCCATTTTTTAGGTTGTCTGCTTTGTTACTGCTGAGATTTAAAAGCTCTGTGTGTATTTTGAATACAAGTCTTTTAACAGATATTCCTTTGCAAATATTTTCTCTCAGTCTGTGACTTGCCTTTTCATTCTCTTAGTAGTGTCTTTTGCAGGGTAGAAGTTTTTATTTTTAATATAGTCCAACTTACCAATTTTTCTTTCCTGAGTTGGTGTTGTATCTAAAAATTGATTATAAAACCCAAAGTTACCTAGATTTTTCTCCTACCATTTCTTCTGTAAGTTTTATCATTTTCATTTTATATTTAGGTCTATGATCCACTTTGAATTAGCTTTATGAAACACATAAAGTCTGTATCTAGATTTATTTTTTCTTTGCTTGTGGATGTCCAGTTGTACTAATACTATTTGTTAGAAAGACTATCCTTTCTCAACTGAATTGCCTTTGCTCCTTTGACAAAGACCAGCTAAATACTTTGGTGTAGAGCTATGTATGGGCATTTTATTCTGTTTCATTGATCTATCTGGCTATTCTTTCCTCAATACTAATGCTGTTTTGATCACTGAAGCTTTATAGTAAGTACTGAAGCTGAGTAGTGTTAGTTCTCTAACTTTGTTCTTCAGCATGCATTGGTCATTCTTGGTTTTTGGCTTTCTATAAAAATTTAGAATCAGTTTGTTGATAGCCATGAAATACTTTCCTGGTATTTTGATTAAAATTACATTAAACCTATAGGCCAATTTGGGAAGAACTTATATCTTAACAATATTGAGTCTCTAAATACATGAGCATGAAATATTTCTCCATTTATTTAGATATTCTTTGATTTTTTTTCATCAGAGTTTATAGATCTTCACATATAGATAGATCCTCTGCATATTTTCTTAGATTTGTAGTTAAGATTTTATTTTGGTGTTGATATAAATGCTATTATCTTTTTAATTTCAAATTCCAATTGTTCATTGCTGATATACTAGAGAGTATTTGACTTTTGTATACTAACCTTGTATTCTGTTGAGATAATCACTTACTAGTTATAGGAACTTTGTTATTGTTTTTGTTTATTCTTTTGAATTTTCTACATTTTCAGTTATGTTATCTGTGAAAATGGACAGTATTATTCTTTCTACACAATATGTACACTTTTTATTTGCTTTTCTTGTATTATTACAAAGCTATGGCTTCCAATAAAATATTAAATAAGAGTGATGACTGGGGAGATCCTTTCCTTGTTCTGGATTGTAGAGAAAAAGCATGCAATTTCTTACCATTAAGGACTTGGTCATGGTATATAATCCTTTTCATGTTTTGCTGAATTCAGTTTGGTAGGTTTTTTTTTTTTTTTCAGTTTGGTAGTTTTGGTTGAGAATTATTACATCTATATATGAAATGGACATTGGCTTGTAGTTTTCTAGTAATATCTCAGTTTGAATTTGAATTTGTTTCAAGATAGCACTGACCTCATTGAATGATTTGGAAACTATTCCCTTCTCTTTTATTTTTTGTAAGAGTTTTGAAGGATTGGTGTTAATTCTTCTTAAACATTTCCTTCACTTTACCAGTGAAGCAATTTATTCCTGGGCTTAGTCTTGTGATTTCTATTTCAATCTCTTTATTTGTTATATATCTTTTCTGATTTTCTGCTTATTCCTTTTTTCAGCTTTGTTGAGGTATAATTGACAAATATAAATATCTTACTATTTTAGTAAGATATTTACAGTGCAGTGTGATGATTTGATGTACATATACACTACAAAAGGGTTCCCCTCTCAAGTTAATTAACACATCCATTACCTCACATATTTATCTCTTTTGTGCCTATGTGAGAACATTTAGTAAGATGAATAAGGTCTGAGGATCTGATGTATAATGTGGTGGCTATAGTTTTAATTCTTCATAAGTCAGTTATGGTACTTTACATTTTTCTAGAAATTTGTGCCTTTCATCTAAGTTGTCTGATTTGGTGGCATACAATTGCTCAAAGTATTCCTTATAATCCCTTTAATTTCTGTGATAGCAGTATTAATGTCTTCTCTTTTATTCCTGATTTTAGTAAATAGATTGTTCTCTCTTTATCTTGGTCAATCTACCTAAAGGCTGCCAATTTTGATGGTCTTTTCAAAGAAGCAACTTTTGATTTTGTTCAAATTGTATCTTATATAAGTTTTCCACCTATATTATTTTAATTTTGCTCTAATCTCTATTATATATTTGCTTCTGCTTGCTTTGGGGTAGTTTGTCCTTTTATTCTAGTTTGTTTAGGTGAAAGGTTAGGGAATGATTTGAAATCAATCATTTTTTTTTATTTTAACCCACTGAGCCACCCAGGCGCCCCTCATATTTTTTTATTTTAAAAATTTATTTATTTATTCTTTTTAAGAGAGTGATAGAGTGGAAAGAGAGCCCTAACACAGGGCTCAATCTTATGACCCTGAGATCATGACCTGAGCTGAAATCAAGAGTTACATGGTTAACTGACTAAGCCACCCAGGTGCCTTGAGATCATCTTTTAACACAGGCTTTTATAGTGATAATTTTCCTTCTAAGCACTGCTAGAGCTGAATATCATAGATTTTGTTATATTATACTTCCCTTTTCACTTATCTCAATGTATTTTCTTATTTGCTTTGTGATTTCTTCTCTGACCATTGATTATTTAGGAGTTACTGTCTAACCTCTAAATATCTGTGAGTTTCCTAAATTTCCTTCTGTTACTGATTTCTAATTTCATATTTTTTATGAATTGAACACTTTTAAATATATTGACATTTCATATGGTATGTTTTGTGTGTACTAGAAAAGAATGTGTATTCTATGGTTTTGGGTGAATTATTCTATAGATACCCTTTAGGCCTAGTCAGCTTATTGTGTTATTCAACCTTATATTTTTCCTTGTTGATTTTCTCTGTAGTTGTTCTATCACTTATTGAACATGGGATGTTGTAGTCTACAATTATTATTGTTGAATATATATATTCCTTCAGTCTGTCAATTTGCTTCATGTATTTTGAGGTTACATAGAAGAATAAATGACTTACAAACAACATCCATTGTGTGGTTTGTTTTTTTTTTTTTGGTTAAATATTGAGTTTTGAGAGCTCTTTATATATTGTAGAAATAATGCCTTTATCAGATATATGCTTTACAAATATATTCTTCTAATCTGCAACTCATCTTTTTGTTCTTTTAACTGTGCCTTTGAAAGCACAAAAGTTTTAGTTTCAATAATATCTAATTACATTTGTTCTTTTATGGATCATGGTTTTGATGTTATATCTCAGAAATCCTTGTACAATACAACCTCTTATTTTTTCAATTGAGAATTTTCATGTTTTTAGTTATGGTTGAGTTATAGAAGACTCAGAAGACTAAGCTCAACCTTTTATCTCAAATGAGTAAAGTGAATGAATGAATGAGTGAATACATCTAGTCCTCTCCGAGACAGCATTGCATTATCTATAAAGCCTTACACATTGAAATTTAATTTGCACTGAAACAAATGGGTAAACATTAGTTAGAATATACACACAAGTTGTCATTAACTAATTTTTTATGCTTATGGTTCAAGTTTAACTAGTGATGAAATTGGTATTAAAACTTTAGGAATCTGTGAAACACATGCTTAATACATATATATATATAGATACATGCATATTTGCTTTTATAGGTATATGCTTATATACATAACACTTAATTGAACAGGGATAATCAAAAATCAGTTATACTTGGTTAATCTCTGCTCAACTATGTTGAACATGTGTGGGTAAGTTACTGGTATTTAATAATAGTTCTTGGATGTTTAACTTAACTGATTAATGCATTCTACATCTTCCACTTGAGATTCTTTGTGAAATGATTTGCTATGTTTGGGATTATTATTTAACATTAATAGAATATTAACCAATGGAGTCCTCTTACATTGCTTGTAGTTAAATATTTCTAGCTTCTTTAAAGCTCTGAGTGGTTTATATATTTCTTGTTTTCTCAAGGTCTTAAAGACAAAATATGTTAGAATTATTAAACTAGGGGCAAGGAAGTTGGTAGTAAAGTGGATAATTATAAAAGCACTGTGTAGTAAAAGGACCGTGGTAAAGTCACAGAATCTTTACCAATGCTGCTTGCTGTATCTGACAAATTGCTTTTCAATTATTATTTAAATTATGCTATTTTTAAATATAGTCACGTATACTGCTTAAACACCATCTGGAAGTTTGGGGGGAAGTAACTACCAATCTTCTTTATATTTTTTAATTAGCATTTAGTCTGAGTGATACTTAGGACTTCATTTGTATTAAATATTTATAGATCACAGCTATTGCTGAATATTTACAACATTGGACATCATAAATTGGATTTCAAATGGAAAGGACAAAATTGCCTGTCCTTTCTTTGACAGTAATATAATTTTAGAATTGCTTTATGGGGAAAGATATTAACTATTTTTCTTGTCTCAATAACTAATCCCAAAGTCATATTTTATCTTTTTGTATGTTCTGTTTCCTTGGTTTCCTATATTCTCTTGTACACATCTTCTTTAATAGCATTACTCAAAGGACAATGCTTTATAGCTCGTAAGATCACGCTAAAGAATCAGTTTCCTGGTTTTGCACCCAGTTCTAAATCAATGATGGGCAGTTAGTAAATATTTCTATACTTAAATTTCCTTACTGTGAAGTGGGAATAATAGGATTGCTATCAGGGATAGTACACAAACACCTACACACATACACAAACACGGCTGTAGCACGGTCTGACATATGGTTAAGTACTACATAGATATTTGCTACTAATAATTCCTCCTTTTATCATGCACTCTTTCTTTTTCCTTTGATTCTGACTTCTTGCTAATTTATTTTTACAGCTGTTTTACTCCATATTTCATCCAGATTTCTATTAGAAAAATCATTTTTATTCTATTAACTATGAATTCTTATTTTCCGTAATGTAAATTTTCCCTTTCAGACTAAAATACAAGAATATTCTATGAAATCTGAAATGTCTAAAATAATAAATGGTAAATGTTATTAGCTTTCATTTACTTTTATACTGTATTGATTTGTCCTTATTCTGTACAATAAAAATATCAAGACTTTGGCACATAATCAAGTAGTGCACATGGCTATGAATATAAATGATTGAGCAGTCATCATTTTCTTGATTTTGTCTAAGTTTTTATTTTTTCTTACCATGAGAAGAGCTTTATAAGCAAACTTTCCTGATGACTAGTTCTGATTGTATTGCAATACACAACATGATGTACAAGAAAGTATCCAGAAAACTATTGGAACCTGTTGCTCATGGCAGTCCTAGTCCATACATTTGTTAGTGCTTGGATATTTATCCTCATATTTTGAGCAGTGTGGTTATATTAGTAGTAAAATAAGGAAAATTCCTTTGTGGAATGTAAGTACATATTTTTTTTTCTTTTTACATTTACCACAATCTTACTCTTTTAGTATATAAATGGATATTTTATTTCTTATTTCTACAAAATATGACATTAAATGGGCTTTTAAAAAATTTCCAACCCATAGCAGCATTTTATCCCTTGGAAATTTATGCAGTGATATGGTTTAAATTCAGTGAGTATCAATAACCTGAGAAAACGGTCTTGAGATTGTCTGGATATCATCTTTTGGTGTTGTGTTTTTACTCTGAGATACTGTACCAATGAAATTAAGGGTAATATTCAAAGATATTTAGATTATTTTAGTGACCTTCTTCACAACTCATTTGATCTAACAAAACAATGTCTTTTTTCCTGTTAAAAAAATTGTTTGCCTGCTTTGAGCTGGATCTTGTGTTTCTGGATGGCAAAGCCTCCTTTCAGGACAACATATTTATATTGCTACTCTTTTGCATTGTGTTCAGATCATCTGCCTATCTCTGCCTTCATTGTTCAGTAATTCAATTAATCCTAATCGATCTTGTCTTTATTATCACCTCCTCCCATGGGAAGGTTCCTATTGTAATAATATATTGGATGATTTAAAGTTTTTCATTGACTTCTATAGTAGGACCAATTTAAAGTATTTTATTGAAATGCAAATTTTATACATTTAAAATTTTATGTACTTGAATATTTATGTTTAATTAAAAGGGATAGGTAGGAGGAGGAAGGAATTTGGAGACAATTATACTATCTTTTTTTTGAAACCATTTTCAGAAGATAGGGCAAATGCAGTCTCATTATATTAAAAAACAAAACAAACAGAAAAAAACAAAACCCAAGATAAACTGGAAACTGGAAATCCAGAACTCCTTACTGCAATTGTTCAAGGGACAAACAAGAATTCTTTTTTTTTTTTTTTAATCCTTTCCTCTTTATTACTTTCTGCATATCCATAACCAAGAATGCAGGATACAGTATTTATATGGAATTCACAAGATAACCTCAGATAGCTTGGATTTCATTTCTAAGGATTTGCAGATCATTTAAAAATTCAAGCATTACTTGCATCTCTACTAATGATGCGATAATTTGAGGGAAGATGAGATACTTTTTGTGAATTCCAGACAGTGAACATAATTTGAGCCTGTTCTAAAACTCTGTAGAACATTTCTTCTATAATGTGAACAATATTAGCACATCATTCATTTTAAAGACTCAGAGAGAATGAAAGATTGGCCAGGTATTCTTTTGATGTACAGAATTAAAGGAGTCAGAAGATGAGAATGTATGGAAAGGGTTGGAAGCAGCAGCACTAGTTGGTGCCGTCACAGTAGTTTATATGGAGGGAAACAAAAGACAAAAAAGGATTTAAGATAATTAAAAGGAGATAAGGATACCCTTAACTTTTTTCCAGAAGGCCAGCTTTTAGGGTTTTTTCTTAATGGTAACACTGGCTTTTGAACATGGTAATGCATTTACAGAACAGTATTAGGCCTAGATTCACACAAATGGATAACTCTTCTGTGAGTGTAGCAAAGTAGAAAACTTGCCATAATGTTTAATTTGTAAATTCTCATGTGTCTCTCTTCATTTTCATTTTATGCCTAGTCTAGTGAATTACTGTTGGGTAAAAAGCACATTTGCTTAAAAAATATACACTAAAATGCTTTCAAATGATAATCATGTTTTTCCCTCCTTGGAAATAAGAGAACAGATGCACACTTTAACTGTTACACAAAAATTACAGGTTCCCAAACCAAAAATAGTTCCCTTAATATGCATGTGTTATATCTTCATTGCCATTTTCCTCTAAAATGTTAAGACTGACAGCTGTTATTAATAGGTAAGTTGATTGTGGATATCTTTTTTTCATTCAGTTGAAAGATCTCCTGCTGCTTTTAAAAGAGTGAGATAATTCTCTATATTGGAAACCCATAGCCTTTATAATTCACACTTGAGCTTTGGGTACATTTTCTTTTACCTATTCATGTTATTTTTGAGTTGTCTCTGTGTCTCAGTGTTTCTTGAATGTAAAATCTTTTGCCCTTATGGCAAAATGAAAAGAAGAAGCAATGTACACAAATAATTCTAGTCTCCTCTCCCAAATATAATTTTCTTAACCGTGAAGAGGAAAAATGGTTGTTAATTTACATAGAGTAAGTGAGTTTACAAAGAACAATCCTGTTAGCCTTAAAATAAATATTTCTGCCTATGTCATAAATATTTCCTGGTGGGTTTGGATTAAAAATAAAAATAACTACGTGTGCCTGGGTGGCTCAAGTGTTAGTTGAGTGACTGACTGTTGATCTCAACTTACATCTTAATCTCAAGGCCATGGATCTGAGCCCTGCATTGGGGTCCACACTAGGCATGGAGCCTACTTAAAAATAAGATAATAAAATGAAATAAAATAAAATGACTAAAAATACCTTGTTTTTTTCACCTGAGCAAAAGTTTTATTACAGTTTGCTTTTAAGTTGAATACTAATAACAACTAAACAGAACACTGTGTGGGAGAATAATGAAAAGTTGTTGGTGTTAAAACTGCTTCCTTAATATAAAAGGCAAGTAGAAATTAATAGTGGAGACTTGACTATAAGCTTTAAGAAGAAGGGGAATTGTTCTCAACCACTGGTGAATTCCTAGAGTAGTGTCTAGTTCAGAGTGGTTGACAATTATCAATAAATTATCAATTATATTGTCAATTATCAATAAATTGACAATAAATCAATAAGCTGTTATCACTTAAAATTATTTTGTATTCTGTATCATATTGTTTATTCTGTTGGGAGGAATAAGAGATATTTGCTCAAAGAGATAAAATACATACCCGAAGAGACAAAAATTTGTTATTCCATTTAGCTGTTAAAATCATATCCACATGTTCACACAATTGGTTCAATTGTGACTTAATACTCAAAAAGTGACTTGGAAGTATTCTAAGTGCCGCTTAAGATGTTGATTTTTATCTGTCCTCCCATGTCTTTCACTGAAGTGATATATTTGAAATCACCTTACTAAAATGTTTCAAAATTATGTTTGTGATTAAAGTATCTTATGAAAAGACGCTTAGAGTGGATCTTGTTTCTGAAATCCATAAAACCTTTTTTTAAACTTAAAAATAACAGTACAAGTTTGTTACAATTTCCATACATTCTTTTCACATTAACAATATAAAAGTAATCAGTATGATTTTTTACTGTAAATATGAGAAAATGTTTTTCCAGTTGTTCTTATGTTTATTTCCAAAAATTATCAATTTCTTCCTTCTAAATTTTTCTACAAAATGTGCATGTCATGATTGAGTATAAAGTAGTTGTTGATGAGCCTACTGAATTGAAAGCATCTCTCTTTGTGCTTCTTTAGGTACATTAAGATTTTTGTGCTTTAATAAAGCACAATATCCTCTAACTATTTGTTTTATTTTTTACCTGCATATGTTAAATTCATTTAACATTGCAATTCATTAATCATTGAAATTAATATTGAAAATCTTTTTTACATTTTTATTCATGTCCTCTTTCTTGCAAAGTAAATAATTTTTCAGTCTGATAAAATTATATTAAATTCAAATGTATACATTTTTATTAAAAGAAATGTAGCCTGTGTTTCTTTAGGGTACATTTTCATGATTATCACCTATATTTTTGTTTTTCAGAATGCTGTCTGAACTCCAGCGTGTGCTTTTTTTAAATGCAAATAAGTGATTTTCTTTCATGAGCTATGTTGAAATTTCTGCTAACCCATCTGGTTTAGAAGCCACAGCTTGAATTTTAATGAGACAATATTATTTACTGTACTTATTCCTGCAAGTGTTCCAGTGTTTGCTCTGTCTTGGTGATTCTGTTTGTGAATGGGTCAAATTATCTTGGCCTGTCTGAAAAACTTGGAAATAAGTGTTAGCACTCAATCAGTGAGGCTCAGGATTGTGAAAGCTTAATGTTTACAAATCCAAAGTGACACACTCTAGATTTTAAACAAGGAACCCAATTTATTTAGTCCATCAGAATACCTTTAGGATATAGTGTAGATGAGCTTCCTCTGAAGTTCTCTTACTTCTTTCAAGGTCCTAGAGATTGTTATATATAAAGAAGAAGAAATAAAGAAATAAATAGCACACTTATGGGCTTTACAGAGTTAATCCAATAACAATGTTACTATGAAATATGTTTACTTGGTACACATTAGCTGAACTCAGCTCTTTTACATGTGTCCTCTTTGGTTAGAACTGTTTAAATTAGGAGAAAATTATAATCTAGATATTTAAGATTAATATTTTTCCCTGAAAAATAGGAGCTGATAGAATGTTTTCTAACCTGAAAGAATAATGACACTGTTTTTGGTTAAATGTTTGTTTTGCGAGGCAGAAAGGTTAGAAATTGACTGGAGTGTATCATGAGTGTTTCAGATGGGTGGCCACCAAGTTCTCTGTTGCCCTTTGAGACTTCCTTTCATAATCACACAAAGTTCAAGTCATTAAGTGAAAAGAGTAAATTTACAGAATGATATAGATTTTCAGAAGTCTTAATTAAAGCTCACAGAACTTTAGAAAATTGAGAAATGCCCTCTCTTGACACTTCATCTCCTATGTTATTTGATTATCTGATTTAAATATGTTTAATTAATTAGTATTAGTATGAGATGGCCTAGATAGAATTTGAGTGAATGTCCTCTGGTTGTGAAGCAATTTTACAGTTTTAGAGCAAGGGAAATAAAAGATTATTGACTACAGGGCTCTGGCCTTTTTTAAAGCTTCTCATCCTTTATGACACTCTCAGGACTTCACCATTCCTTGGAACCACTGAGATCCGAGAAAGCAGAAATTACATATTCCTTTCCTAGGAGTTAGCAGCTCTCAAATATACCACAAATTACCATAAATATTTTGTCTAGTTTTCTGTAAGTAACACATCTAGTTCTAAGTGAATTTCCTAAAGCAGGGATGAACATGAAGTTGTCACTTAGGAGTTGAGTATAAAAGCTAGTGAGTAAACCAGTAGAGAAATCAGGTTTCTATCTTTAGATCAAGTCTCTGACAGCCCTTCTTTGCTTATAAAGGTGAAGCTACTTCTGGTAGCACATCTTCCAAACTGAGATGAAACCCACATCTTTTTTTTTTTTTCCCTATTTAGGAAAGTGTTACTGGTTCCTCAAGGTATTTGGGATAAAAATGAACAATGTCGGTATAACTACTTAGTTAAGGAGTATGAACAAACAAATACAGATGAGGTACCTGCTTAATGAGCCCCTTGACTCCAAACACTAAAAATAAAAATGCTGTATATTTCATTTGTATAGGGCTAAGAATCTGGAAACATTTTTTTTATAGAAGTCTTGTACTATTCTTGAAATTAAGACTGTTCTTTGAAGTATGTACTGTAACACTGGCATTTGGAATCAATAATATACCGTCTCATAGAAAAGGGCTCATTTGATCTGTTCCTATGGGGAAAGATTACTTTGGGGTTTAAATTTGCTGCTTGATTTTTTCTTTTCTTTTTCCCCCCTCAACAGAACTTCCTTAAGTTGTGACTCAGGATTTCCCTGCTGGTGTTTTTAAAATCTGACAATTAAAGTTCTTATTCATAAGCTCAGCAGGTTTTTACAAGTTATAAGTCAACGGATATACACAGAGACATGCATAATGAGAACTCACCCTCATATACAGTACTGGTAAATCCCTTTCTCCTTTCTTTGCCAAAGTTGCAGAAAGCAAGATTCTATTCTCTAAATACTTTGAGTCAAATTGTGCTTTGGGGTGGTCAGGATAATTAGGACTCAAACAGAAGCACAATAACCTAGCAAATTATTGCCAAAATCAAGCCACACTCAGCTCTGTCTCAGCTTCAATCTTACAAGAATATAAATATATGAGTAATGATGTTTTTCCTCCTAGGAATATAGTTTATGTAAGAGAAGGAGCTTTATTTTAAATCTCTAGCCATGATGACTGGAGAGGACCTATCAAAAACCTTTTCTTTGTCTTATTAGCAACTAACAGAAAGCATATAGAATTCAGTTTCCTGAGTGCATTTTGTGAGAAAGATAACTAGTTGTGCAAATACAAGTCACTTAATTTGGGAAGAATATGTAAATTGGGCCCCAAATTGTCTGTGAAATATACTTCCTCCTTAAAGGGAACAGCCAATCATGGAAAGCCTTTACTGATTGTTAATGAAAACATGTACTAGGAAAAATTAATCATCCAATTTTGAATTAAGAGGAAGGAACTTTGATCTCTTTTATGACTATAAACACTTACATCTGGCTTTGTGTGAGAATTTGCTTTTTACTATTACTCAAGTTTTAGGCAGACAGACACAAATTGCTGGTTTTTTTTCATTCTAGCTTATACATTATTGGGCAAAAGAAGAGAGGCACAGCTGGAGTAAGGTGAGGCACAACAAGCTACAGTGAATAGACCATGTGTTCGAAAGTGTCAAATATTTATTAATTACTTCATAAACATATACAGATAGCCTGTATGATCTAAAACTCCTTTATTTTCAGAAGCCCCCCAGCTAGACCATAATTCCAGTAACTCAAACTCAAAATTTAACTATTTTGAATCTAAGTGAAATTAACTCTGTTCTTCCTCTCTGGTTACAACATCTAGAACACCAGGCACAAAATAGATATTTAATAATTTTCCTTGTGGGGTCAACAGAGTCCAGTTTTATTTGTCTTGGGACATCTACCTCATACTAAATTCTAATTAAGGAGATTTGTAGTTAATATAAAATGTTGTAGGAAGAAGTAACTTAAAATTACTTTGGGGGTGCCTGGGTTGCTTCAGTTGCTTAAGCTTTTGTCTTCCACTCAGGTCATGATCCCAGGGTCGCCTTCTCAGCCGAGAGCCTGCTTCTCCCTCTGCCTCTGCTGTTCTTCCTGCTTGTGCTCTCTCTACCAAATAAATAAATAAATAAGTCTTTAAATAAATTAAAAAGAAGTCTTTATTCCAGTATTAAGCAAGTTAAACAACTCTCTTGGTCTCAGTTTTATATTTAAAATAATCTCTTCTATTGCAATTATTTTATGGGAAATATGAGATTATGCTGAGTGAAATAAGTCAAGCAGAGAGAGTCAATTATCATATGGTTTCACTTATCTGTGGAGCATAACAAATAACATGGAGGACATTGGGAGATGGAGAGAAGGGAGTTGAGGGAAGTTGGAAGGGGAGATGAACCATGAGAGTCTATGGACTATGAAAAACAATCTGAGGGTTTTGAAGGGGTGGGGGGTGGGAGGTGGGGGGAGCCAGGTGATGGGTATTATGGAGGGCACGTATTGCATGGAGCACTGGGTGTGGTGCCTAAACAATGAATTCTGTTACACTGAAAAGAAATTTTTAAAAAAAGGAAATACGAAATTTCTTGATGGTTTTCACCTTTTCAATCAGTCCTTTTTTCCCCCCTCATCTTAGAAGTAAGCAAAAAATGGGGAAGGATCACTAGGAAAAATGTCACTAATGATGTTAAGAATTATACATGGATTATTATATGCCTTTAATAATTTGACAATTAAAAGTCTTCAGGCTATAATTCCAATTTCTGAAAAATTATTCCAAAATGAACAGTAGTAGTCTCAAATAGAATGCTGATGGAATTTTTTTTTTTTTTTGGCAATGGAAAAAAATTTATAGCATTTCTATTCATTTAACTGTTGTATAAATAAGCTAAAACTTGCAGTATTGTTTCTAAGTGGGGACTCCTTACTGACTCACATTTCTGTTTTACAAAAGACAATATCCAAAATGCATTAAGCATATGGTTTTCTTACAAAATTCCCTATGGATCCAGTGAATCCTAATGATGCCTTTGTTTGTGGAAAAACTAGTTTAAAAGAGGTAGATGACCATCCCAGAAGTAAGATGGTTTTCAAAGATACTGCATCAAGGATGGTTGGGTATAGATGACATTTTTATTTTTTATTTTAGAATCCATAAAATAATTCTTGAAGAATCATAGGTAGAGCTATTTCATTAACTTCTTGTGAGAACAAAGAGAATTCTTTTGTAGACACCCCACAACATCATTGATATAAAATGTCATTACCACTAATTGGAATGAATTCTTACCTTCCCAATTGTAAGTCAGTGCTGTTCAAGATTTCTTTCTGATAATGTGGCAAGAGTAGCCTCACTTTCATCTATTAATGTCATCTCTTGTGTGCCTGCAAAATTTGCCAGAACTGATTAGAGCAGATATTAAATGATAATTGGACATTTAGTGCTCGTCAAACAGAAAGTGACAGATGGGGCACTAATTAAATTATAGTCCTGACATTATTCACAATGGTTTATGACTCTTCAGTGATGACCTTCATGCATCTCTTCTCCATATTTTTTTCCCTTTGGTGGGGAAAGAAGGATAGAAGGCTGATTGATAGAAAGGAAAACTATCTCTAAAAACACTGAGCAAACCTAGAGATATTTAAAATGCCTTGTTTTTAAAGCTATCTATCAAGATAAAACATTTTTCTGTAGTGAAATGAATAATTATAAAACAATAGGGAAACTTACTATGAAGCTAATGAACTGCGAAGAAAATATCTAGGTAATCCTAAAGAATATACAAAGACAGATTATAATGACTCTATTTCTGGAAAGGGTAAAAGACCTTTGTTCTTATTTGAATAAAGAAAAAATATAATTCTGATATCAGAAGTGAGGATGCAATGCTTTTTTATTAATGCCTTTTTTGTTTGTTAACTCAAGCTTGCATTACTAGTTATCTCCACCAGCTAAATGAAGAACCTTGTTGAAAAGAAAGGGGTAGGAGAGGAATTAAAAGAAATTCTAAGCCACAGTTGCTGAACCAGAACTGCATTTTCTTTTTCAATTAAGAGAGAAAACACAGTGTTGATTACTTTCTAACTTTAGTTTTTAATTTTACTCCAGTATTTAGTAGTCTTAAGAAAAAAAAAAAAAAAAAAGACCTGAGAGTAAAACCTCAAAGACTGATAAGTAGTGAACAATCCTCTGAACCCTCTGTCTAGTGATTGACCACAATTTAAATTTTAAATTATTTTATGTCATGTCTCTTTCCCATAATTTTTAGACTTTTTTTCTGCTGACATATATGTATAGCTTTAGTTACCATTAGAGATGAAAGTATTGACTAATTAGAATATGCGCACTGTAAGAAGAGTAGAATACAAGGGAAGATTATCTGTTTTTACTGATATAGTCTCTTCAATATGTAAAGGTACAAAAAAGAGAGCAAATGAATTTATTTTGATTCTTTTATCTAAGCACGTAGTTTAGATGTGATAATGAACTAGCAAATTCAATATAAGGGATTAAATGGAGTACACGTAGAGATGGCGTTCCATGGGATCCATGAGATCTGGCTATCCATGGGAACTTGGAGAATTTTCTTTACCCTATAAAGCCTTACTTTCTTCAGTGTTACAATAACGTGGATTTATTAAATGTTTTGTAAGTCTTTTCATACCTTCAAGTCTTATATTTGTTTTGGATGACTTTTATGTTTTAAGTCAATAGAATCAATATATGTCACTAGCAGCTTATTTTTAAAGAAATTTTAAAACACAAGGTATTACCAATAGCAAAATAATTTCTGTATTATAAAAGAAATGCACATGTATTCACAAATATAATGGAAGAGCAGTGTTTAAAAATTTTTCTGGTTAATAACAGGTTAGTCAGCTTTTCAAGACCTTATGGTGTTTCTTGTTTTCTTGTTTGTTGTTGAACATTCAGGCTACAGTTGTGGGTGTTAGAGATGTTTGTGTATATTTCTATAGGCCTTTTAATTAAGCATTCTTTTGCTGTTAAGATATTTCTCTATATTGTTCTGAATATAATCAACATAATGTCATTTGCTCTCCTGTTCTGATAACACCATTGAAGTAGAATGTGAAGTTATTTGACCATAACATATTCTTTTGCAAATTAGGCATTATGTTTTCTTTACCCTTCCTAAGTGCACATTGAAATACAGAATACAGGGCGACTGGATAGCACGGTCAGTTTAGCATTCAACTCTTGATTTCAGCTCAGGTCATGATTTCAGGGTTGTGGGTTCAAGCCCCACATGAGATCTGGGCTCAGCATGGAGTCTGCTTGAGATTCTCTCCCTCTTCCTCTCCCCCCACTTAAACATGGGCTCTCTTCTATCTCTCAAAATAAATAAATAAAATCTATTTTAAAAAAAAGAAATACAGAATGGAAACACAGAGTTTCCTCTGTAATTCATTCATTCATTCATTTTACATTTTGACAGAGAAACAACTAACTCTCTGGTCAACAAGTTCTAGAATTTTCTTATTTTTTTCTTGCAAATCAAAGCATTTAAACTTTTCACATCTTCTGTCTCCTTTCTATTTTTATGCTATGTGAGAAATCACCATTGCCAAAGAATGTTCCTGTGGTTCCTCCTGGAACTTACCTCAGTATCTTAAATGTCAATAACTGAACTCTTGAGTTAAAGTGCTAGGTATTTTCTCTCCATTGTTCCACTTATTGTGGTTTCATCTTCCCTACAAACATTCCAGTTTTGGTTTAAATATCATTCTTTGCAGAAAACATGAAGATCAAATCATGCCTACAGAGTTTTCAGTTTTCTAGCTCTTAATATTTTTAACAATGATGTGCTTCAGATGATTTCAGTGTTCTTTTCTTACTCTTACCCTCTATTCTAAACATGTCTGAGAGAGCTTTTGTTCTCATGTTTCAAAAGACCCACTTATTTTGCCTATTAACTTACCAAATACCATTTGGCTTGAACTGATCCAGAGCGAGGGTGATAATCTGAAATAATTCTAAACAGTAGACATGCCAAATCTTTGTTTTCACCTACAACAGTATTTGAATAAAGCACAGCCGAGCTGCAGAAAGCATAGGAATATAGCTGTGATCAGCATGTTTTTAAAATTAAGCTAATTATAGAATATTAGAATTTTAGCATTATGTATTTAGCTCATTGGTATTGTAAGCTTAAATGAATAACCTTGTCAGTAGTTTGCATTATGAAATTTTCATTTATGAATACATTCTTCAATATCCAAAAGACTCAAGAAGCAAAGAATTAAGACACTATCAATGAAGTCAAGAGTACTCTCAGTCTCCATCAGAGAATCAAATGTTTTAGTGGGTCTATTTTCAGGTTAGAAGGGACTGTAGAAATAATTTAATCAACATATGTAATTTGATGAAACTGAAGACTCAAATGCGATAAGGCTTTCCAATTGTCACAATCAGTTAATGGTAGACCTGGCTCACGAGTCTGTCTTTTGACTATCAATGTAGCAATCTTTGGATTTTCTTAAGTGACATCAGTAATAGTTTTATTTAGACTATCAGACTATTTATTTAGACTTATAAGACTATAATAATAGTCTTATTTACTTAAGACTAATGGTAGGCAAGTTTTTTTGTTTTTTTTTTGCTTGTTTTGTTTTGTTCTGTTTTTTTTTTAGTTAAGAGCCAGATATTAAAAATTTTTGGCTTTCCAGCTTATATGACCTCTGTTACAAATTCTTGACTCTGTTGCTATATAAAATATATGTAAAAATAAGCATGACTATATTTCAACGAAGGTATATTTTCAAGAACAGATGACTGGCTGGATTTGGTTAATGAGCTATAGTTAGCCAACTTCTGATCTAGACAATTTCAAAGCAATTTATCATTTTTTTTTCAAAGATTTTATTTACTTAACAGAGAGAGAAAGAAAGAATGAGCACATGCAGGAGAAAGAGCAGAGGGAGATAGAGATGGAGAAGCAGGTTCCCCACTAAGCAGGGAGTCTGATGCAGAGCTTGATCTGAGGACTCCAGGATCATGACCTGAGCTAAAGGCAGATGCTTAACCAACTGAGCTACCCAGATGCCCCTCAAAGCAATTTATCAATTTTTAAAATCCTAAACTGTACATATAAAAATGGTTAAAAGCATACAATTTGATCTATGTATTATGTACATAGTAAACAAAACAAAACTCTTAAGTATATCATCTTAATTATTCACATATCCATATTGTAACAGAGGGTTCAGTAATTGGGCATTGCTTTTAAAATGATAGTGAATAGGGGCACCTGTGTGGCTCAGTGGGTTAAGCCTCTGCCTTTGGCTCATGATCTCAGGGTCCTGGGATCAAGCCCCACATCCGGCTTCCTGCTCAGCAGGGAGCCAGCTTCCTGCTCCCCCATCCCGACCCCTGCCTGCCTCTTCGCCTACTTATGATCTTTGTCTGTCAAATAAATAAATAAAAATCTTTAAAAAAATAAAATGGTAGTGAACAATGGCCAGCATTAATGAAATTATTTTTCAAATAATTAGAATATGATAATCAGAAGTCAAGAAAAACCGAATGATTATAGTAGAGATTTTTGGAGAGTGTCACTTAGAAGTCTGAACTCTATGCCTGAAGAATGCTGTAATGAGGCACATACCTATTTTAACAAGGCAGAGCTTAATAGGGAAGCACAGTTACTAAAGAGCTTTATATTAATAAATGGTCTAGTTTATACAGTTCCAAATAAAATACCTTTAATATTTATAGCATAGAGGTATTTTTGGTGGAAAGAAGTAAGATTCTGAAAGAAACCCAGTGTTCCCCCCCCCCCCTTTTTTTTCCATTTCTTAAAAGAAGTCCTGAAAAGATTTTTTTCTTTGTGAATCTATTCAGATGGTTTCTTAGGAAGTTGATCATACTCACTTTTCTTTTATTCTTTCTTTCCCACATCCTTTAAAATTTGGTGAGGGCTGGTTAGATATGAGTTCCCTTCTCAAAATTCCCTTTTCTTTTGCTGTATAATCATATGTCAAATGATATGATAGCAATTCCAAATGATATATGATAAGTGGAGTCTACTGAGAACACTCAGGCCACTCCGATATCCATCTAAGATAATCAGTCTAGAAAAAGGTAGATTGAGGGGATACCTGGGGGGCTCAGTCAGTTAAGCAGCTGCCTTTGGCTCAGGTCATGATTCCAGTGTCCTGGGATTGAGTCCCCCATCGGACTCCCTGCTCAAAGGAGAGCCTACTTCTCCCTCACCCTCTGCCTTCCTTTTAGCCTACTTGTGATCTCTCTCTGTGTGTCAAATAAACAAATAAAATCTTAAAAAAAAAAGGTAGATTGAAACAAAGAGGTAAAGTTCAATAAATTTAGTTTTTCCCAATATATTTTTTTTACCTCTTTAATGCGGTACAAGTAATATACAATAATCTTCACATATTTAAAATATATAAAAATTTTAACATATTTATACACCCATGAAACAATCACCACAATTAAAATAATGAACATGTCCATTATCTCCAAATTTTCCTTGTACCATTCTGAAATCCCTCCCTCTTGCTCCTTTCTGTCTTTCTCAGCCTATCCACAGTGACCCACTGATCTAGTTTATATCATTAGAAGTTAATTTGCATTTTCTAGTATTTTATATAGATGTACCCACACTGTATGTACTGTTTTTGACTGGTTCTTTTAACAAAGAATAGCTATCTTGAGATTAATCCATGCTGGTGGGTATAGCAGTAGGCTATTTATTTTGATTATTTTATATTCCACAAATTGTTTATCTTTTTACCTATTTATGAACATTTGGGTATTTTTCTATGTTTAGGGTCTTACAAACAAACAAAACTGCTATGAACATTCCTGTGCAAGTCTGTGTATGAGCATATACTTCATTTCTCATGAGTAAATGCCTATAAGTGAATTGACCATGTCATACACTATGACCCAATTTAGGTAAATTTGGTCATCTCCTAATTTTATTTTTGACTCAAGTTATTCAGTAAATAAAGTTATTATTGTTTCCCTTCTTATTTTCACTTTATTTGAGAAATCCCACTGTATAGGAAAAGAAACTGGAAACATACTCTCAGGCAACTATGGGCTTTTCTTTTCTTTTTCTTTCTTTCTTTCCTTTTTTTTTTTTTTTTGGTAATTTTATTTATTTATTTATTTCAGTGTTACAAGATTCATTATTTATGCACCATACCCAGTGCTTCATGCAATACATGCCCTCCTTAATATCCAACACCAGGCTTACCCTCACCCCTCAACCCCTCCCCTCCAAAACCCTCAGTTTGTTTCTCAGAGTCCACAGCCTTTCATGGTTTGTCTCCCCCTCCAATTTCCCCCAACTCACTTCTCCTCTCCATCTCTCAATGTCCTCTGTGTTATTCCTTATGCTCCACAAGTAAGTGAAACCATATGATACTTGACTGTCTCTGCTTGACTTATTTCACTCAGCATAATCTCCTCCAGTCCCATCCATGTTAATACAAAAGTTGGCTATTAATCCTTTCTGATGGAGGCATAATACTCCATTGTATATATGAACCATATATTCTTTATCCATTTGCCTGCTGAAGGGCATCTTGTCTCTTTCCAGTTTGGTGACTGTGCCCATTGCTGCTATGAACATTGGGATACAGATGGCCCTTCTTTTCACTACATCTGTATCTTCGGGATAAATACCCAGTAGTTCAATTGCAGGGTCATAGGGAAGCTCTATTTTTAATTTCTTAAGGAATCTCCACACTGTTTTCCAGAGTGGTTGCACCAACTTGCATTTCCACCAACAGTGTAAGAGGCTTCCCCTTTCTCCACATTCTCTCCAACACTTGTTTCTTGTCCTGTTAATTTGGGCCATTCTAACTGGTGTAAGGTGGTATCTCAATGTGGTTTTGATTTGAATCTCCCTAATGGCTAATGATGATGAACATTCTTTTATGTGTCTGATAGCCATTTGTATGTCTTCTTTGGAGAAGAGTCTGTTCATGTCTTCTGCCCATTTTTTGACGTGATTATCTGTTTTGTGTGTGTTGCGTTTGAGGAGTTATTTATAGATCTTGGATAACAGCCCTTTGTCTGTAAGTGTCATTTGTGAATATCTTCTCCCATTCCGTGGGTTTCTGCTTTGTTTTGTTGATTGTTTCCTTTGCTGTGCAGAAGCTTTTGATCTTGATGAAGTTCCAAAAGTTCATTTTCACTGTTGTTTCCTTTGCCTTTGAAGACATGTCTTGAAAGCAGTTGCCATGGCTGATGTCAAAGAGGTTACTCCCTATGTTCTCTAGGATTTTGATAGATTCCTGCCTCATGTTGAAGTCTATTATCCATTTCGAGTTTATCATTGTGTATGGTGTAAGAGAATGGTTGAGTTTCATTCTTCTACATGTAGCTGTTCAATTTTCCCAGAACCATTTATTGAAGAGACTGTATTTTTTCTACTGGACATTTTTTCCTGCTTTGTTGAAGATTATTTGACCATAGAGTTAAGGGTCCATATAATGAGCTCTCTACTCTGTTCCACTGGTCTATGTGTCTGTTTTTGTGTCAGTACCATGCTATCTTGGTGATCACAGCTTTCTAGTAGAGTTTGAAATCAGGCAACATGATGCCCCCAGTTTTGTTTTTCTTTTTCAACATCCCCTTTGAAATTCAGGGTCTCTTCTGGTTCCATCAAATTTTAGGATTGTTTGTTCCAGTTTTGAAAAATGCCAGTAGAATTTTGATGGGATGACATTGAAAGTATAGATGGCTCTAGGCAGTATAGACATTTTAACAATGTTTATTCTTCTGATTCATGAGCATGGAAAGCTCTTCCATCTTTTTGTATCTTTTTCAGTTTCTTTCATGAGTGTTCTGTAATTCCTCGAGTACAGATCCTTTACCTTTTTGGGTAGTTTTATTCCCAGGTATCTTATGGTTTTTGGTGCTATAGTAAATGGAATCGATTCTCTAATTTCCCTTTCTATATTTTCATTGTTAGTGTATAAGAAAGCAAATGATTTCTTTTTTTTTTTTTTAAGATTTTATTTATTTATTTGTCAGACAGAGATTTCAAGTAGGCAGAGAGGCAGGCAGAGAGAGACAGGAGGAAGCAGGCTCCCTGCTGAGCAGAGAGCCCGATGCAGGACTTGATCCCAGGACCCTGGGATAATGACCTGAGCCGAAAGCAGAGGCTTTAACCCACTGAGCCACCCAGGTGCCCCAGAAAGCAACTGATTTCTATGCATTGATTCTCTACCCTGCCACATTACTGAATTGCTGTATGAGTTCTAGTAGTTTGGGGGTGGAGTGTTTTGGGTTTTCCATATAAAGTATCATGTCATTTATGAGGAGAGAGAATTTGACTTCTTTGCCAATTTGAATACATTTTCTTTCTTTTCGTTGTCTGATTGCTGTTGCTAGCACTTCTAGTACTATGTTGAACAACAGTGGCAAGAGTGGACATCCTTGTTGTGTTCCTAATCTCAATGGTAAGGCTGTCAGTGTTTCCCCATTGAGAATGATATTCACTATGGGTTTTTCATAGATGGATTTTACGAAGTTGAGTAATGCTCCCTCTATCCCTATACTTTGAAGCATTTTAAACAAGAACAGATGCTGGATTTTGTCAAATGCTTTTCTGCATCAATTGAGAGGACCATGTGGTTCTTCTCTCTTCTCTTATTGGTTTGTTCTATCACATTGATTTGCGAGTGTTGAACCACCCTTGCATCCCAGGGATCAATCCCACCTGGTCATGGTGGATAATCTTTTTAATGTACTGTTGGATCCTATTAGTTAGGATCTTGTTGAGAATCTTGGCATCCATATTCATCAGGGATATTGGTCTGAAATTCTCCTTTTTGGTAGGGTCTTTGCATGGTTTGGGGATCAGGGTAATGCTGGCTTCCTAAAGAGTCTGGAAGTTTTCCTTCTGTTTCTATTTTTTGAAACAGCTTCAGGAGAATAGGTATTATTTCTTCTGTGAATGTTTGGTAGAATTCCCCAGGGAATCCATCAGGTCCTGGGCTCTTGTGTTTTTGGGAAGTTTTTGAGCACTGTTTCAATCTCGTTACTAGATATTGGTCTATTCAGATTGTCAATTTCTTCCTGATTCAGTTTTGGAAGTTTATAGGTTTCCAGGAGTGCATACATTTTGTCTAGGTTGCTTAACTTATTGGCATATAACTGTTGATAATAATTTCTGATTATTGTTTCTATTTCCTTGGTGTTATTCATGATCTCTCCCCTTTCATACACAATTTTATTAATTTGGGTCCTCTCTTCTTTTGGATTAGTTTGGCCACTGGTTTATTGATCTTACTGATTCTTTCAAAAAACCAGCTTCTAGTTTCATCGGTGTGTTCTACTATATCTCTAGTTTCTCTCTCATTGATCTCTGCTCTAATCTTGACTATTTCCCTTCTTGTGAGTGGGTTTGGCTTAATTTGTTGTTTATTTTCCAGTTCTTTGAGGTGTAAAGCGAACTGGTGTATTCTGGATTTTTCCGTTTTTTGAGTGAGGCTTGGATGGTTATGTACTTCCCCCTTAGGACCTCCTTTGCTGTATCCCGTAGCTTTAGGACCAATGTGTCTTCATTCTCATTGTTTTCCATGAATTATTTAGTTCTTCTTTGATTTCCTGGTTGATCCAAACATTCTTGAGCAGGATGGTCTTTAGCTTCCAAGTGATTAAATTCCTTCCATACTTTTTGTTGTGGTTGAGTTTCAGTTTCAAAGCATTGTGGTCTGAGAATGTGCAGGGGATAATCTCAATCATTTGGTCAGTTGAGCCCTGATTTGTGACCCAGTATGTGGTCTATTCTGGGGAAAGTTCCATGTGTGCTCTAGAAGAATGAGTATTCTGTTGTTTTAGTGTGGGATGTTCTTTATATATCCATGAGGTCCATCTGGTCTAATGTGTCATTCAAAGCTCTTGTTTCTTTATTGATTTTCTGCTTGGATGATCTGACTATTACTGAGAATGGCATGTTAAGGTCCCCTACAATTAAGGTATTCATATCAATATGACTCTTTATCTTGATTAACAGTTGGCCTATGTAGTTGGCTGCTCCCATATTGGGGGCTTAAATATTTACAATTATTAGATCTTCTTGGTGGATAGATCCTTTCAGAGTGATGTAGTGTCCTTCCTTATCTCTGACTACAATCTTTAGTTTAAAATATAATTTATCTGAGATGAGAATTGCTACCCCAGCTTTCTTTTGAGGCCCATTGACATGAAAGATGCTTCTCTATCCCTTTACTTTTAGTCTGGATGTATCTTTAGATTCCAAATGGGTCTCTTGTAGACAGCATATGGATGGGTCCTGTCGTTTTATCCAGTCTGTAACCCTGTACTGTTTTATGGGAGCATTTAGGCCATTCATGTTGAGAGTGATTATTGAAGATATGTTTTTATTGACATCATGTTGCCTATGAAGTCCTTGTTTATATAGACTGTCTGTCCTATGTCATTAAACATAGAATTTCTGTTCTATGTCATTGTTGGGTTCTTTTTTCTTTTATAGAAGCCCCTTAATATTTCTTGTAGTGAAGGCTTGATGGTCACATACTCTTTTAAACCTTGCTGTTCTTGGAAGCTCTTTATCTCTCCATCCATTGTGAATGTCAGCCTTGCTGGATAAAGTATTCTCGGCTGCATGTTGTTCTCTTTTAGTGCCCTGAATATGTCTTGCCAGCCCAGCCCTTTCTGGCTTGTCGGGTTTCTGTGGATAGGTCTGACATTATTCTGATGGACCTTCTCCTTTATATAAGGAGTCTCTTCCCCCTAGCTTCCCTCAGAAGCTCTTGTCTAAAATTATGATTCATCAGTTTCACAATCAAGTGCCTGGAGGTCTTTCTAGATTCATTGATCTGTGGGGTTGGGCTTTTATTTTTTATTTTAAAGTTTCTTTTCCAAACAAAAGAGCTTTAAAAGCTAAACTAACAAACAAACAAACAAACAAAAAACACCTTTTGAGATTGAAAGTGCCAGTCTCCATAGAGCACTTATGAGATTTAAGTGCTAAAAGTCATTTCCTCAAAGTAGAAGTCCAGTGATACAACTGCATTCAGTTCATTTACAAGTTTGGTGCAATTTACAACATTGTAGGTAAGAAAAAAAGACAGGTACATGGTTTAAGAAGTTGAGTCTTGACAATGTGAAAACCTTTATTATTCTCAGAAACGAGGCATACAAAATAAGACAAAAATACTAGAAGCTCAAGATATAAAGCTTACAACTTTTTAAAATTCTGGCTATAAAAATTAATGTTTATTAACTCCATATATACACAATTGAGTAGATTAGGTAGAGATATTTTACTGACTGATGGGTAGACTAACCATTTCTGCTATATTAACTTTCACTATTTATTGTGGCTGAATTAAACTGGTTTTAATGACTCAAACGACCAAGCAAATAAGATTGTTGATCAGTCATTTCATATCCAGTTGTAGATTGTCTTTGTAAATTCCAAACCACAGCTCTTGTTTAATCTAGAATAATAAATGTGTCAAAATATGAAAAGCATTTCTTAATGCAAATACTGTATCAAGAATTTAAAATAATGAGTTTATATTTTTAAAAGGTAAACTGCATTTTATTAATAAAACATGTTTTGATTTCTTTAGGAACAGGCCTGTATTGATTGCTCAGTGTTTATAATTGGAAAAAAAAAGTGCATTAAAGTTGACTGGGGCCAATGACTAATGTATGTGCTTTATAAATCAATTGACTTAACACTCATGAGAACTCTTTGAGATTAGTGTTTTTATTAGCCCCATTTTACTGAGAATGTCCCTGAGGCAGAGATTGGTTAAGCATCTTTCACAAAGGCATACAGCCAGCAAATGGCAGAAACAGACTTGGAACCCAGGCTCTAATTACTGAGTGGAGCTCTTAAGGTCTACACTATATAAATTACCTCCCTAGCTTAACTCTTATACATAAATGCAACAATCGATACACCTTTTTTTTTTTTTTTTAATAAAGGTGAGAGTACTTAAGGTTTAACTAAAGTCACTGTGGAATGTTAAGAAATCTGTACTGAAAGTAACAGCATGGCAAAGTCATTCCTTCCTCAATAACAGGGATATGAACTAAACTTCTAGTTAGTTAGGTTTTTATTTAACATCTTTTTAAAATCTAATCATTACAGCAGGATAAGAACAAGCGTATTACATATGAACATGAGGCATATCCATACACTCATTGTGAAATAATTCTTGATATGTCACAAAGGCATCATTCTGTTCAGCAATGGCTTATGTCCCATTAAAGAATATCTTTCACGGGGCGCCTGGGTGGCTCAGCGGGTTAAAGCCTCTGCATTCGGCTCAGGTCATGATCCCAGGGTCCTGGGATTAAGCCCCGCATCGGGCTCTCTGCTTGGCTGGGAACCTGCTTCCTCCTCTCTCTCTCTCTCTGCCTGCCTCTCTGCCTACTTGTAATCTCTATCTGTCAAAAAAAATAAAAATCTTTAAATAAAATAAAAAAATTAAAAAAAAAAGAATATCTTTCACAATACAGTAGTCCCCCTCACCCCCCATCCATGGTTATACTTTTTATGGTCTCAATTACCTGAAACAACTGTGGTCCACAAGCATATGATCTTTCTGATATATCAGAAAGCTGATGTAGCCTAATGCTACAATACAGTGCCTATCTCATTACCTGATTTCACCTCGTCATGTAGGCGTTTTCTATCTCACATTATCACTAGAAGAGTGAGTACAGTGCAGCAAGATTTTTGAGAAGAGAGACCACATTTACAGAACTTTTATTATAATATATTGTTTAAATTGTTCTATTCTTATTATTAATTTCTTACTATGTCAAATTTGTAAATGAAACTTAATCATAGATGTATATGTTTAGGAAAAAAACATGGATGTATGGTGTGGTACTACCTGTGGTTTCAAGGCATCTACTGGGTGTCTTGGAAAGGGAGACTACTGAAACTCCCAAGTTAGATTAAGTTGAGACATCAAACACCACAGGAAAAATCACTTCCAGCAGTCATGGATTCTCTCTTCATAAATAAATTTTGATTTCTCCATCAGGCCCCAATCTCTATTTTGAATTCCAAATATTTATTTATGTTTTCCCTTTCATCATTATTGATGGATTTCATGGCATGGCTGGCATATTTTAATCAGTTTATGGCTTAGTTGGTTTCCTTAATGAGGAAGGGCAAGTGGTTAACCTATGTAATATTCTGAAATAGATTAAAAACTCAAAAAGCATGGGGGTTGCTGGGGGGAGGTGGGATTGGGAGAGGGGGAGCGGGCTATGGACATTGGGGAGGGGAGGCGAACCATAAGAGACTATGGACTCTGAAAAACAACCTGAGGGTTTTGAAGGGTCAGGGATGGGAGGTTGGGACAACCTGAGGGTTTTGAAGGGTCAGGGGTGGGAGGTTGGGGGAACAGGTGGTGGGTAATGGGGAGGGCACGTTTTGCATGGAGCACTGGGTGTTGTGCAAAAAGAATGAATACTGTTACACTGAAAAAATAAATAAAATGAAAAAAAAAAAAAGCATCTTGATTCTTTCCCTTCAAGTAAAATAAAAGAAAGACTTAAAAAATACCTGCAATAATAATAATGCATTTATTTAAAAACAAAGTAGCATTAAATGTAGCAACAATAAAAACTATATGCATCTTACCCCTGTGATGCTTTGTCACTTGATGAAAAGATGGTTTCCAGTAGCTGATGAGTGAGATCTTCTCATCCGTTATGAAGTTATCTGTGACAACTAATGACTATTTCTAGGGTGGTGTAACCTTGCAAACATGTTGAAATGATACAACAGTTGGTTTCTAGTGAACACACAATTAGTATATGAAAATTATACATGGGTTTTACTAAAACTTCAACAGGGTAACGTCATTAGCAATTGCACATATATAATAGGTGGTCTTTGACACATATTATTGCGTTCAATCTTCACAACTCTTCTGCAGGTTAAATGCAATTATTCCCATTTTATAGAAGTAACTAGGGTTTCAGAAGGCCTTAAGTAAAATTGCTTTATATCACAGAGTTCATAAGAAGCAGAGCCTCATATCTGGTTTAGTGGATTGGGACAGGAAGAAAAAGAGGGTGATTTGCCCTATGTCTATACATGTTTAAGTTGTGTATATATGTTTTGACACCGTTCCCTTGCTGGGAAGTTATCTGAAGACCAATCCTTTCATCTCTTAGTCTTCATATCCTTCACAATTTTGTTTTCTCTTCCTCTTTCCCTAAGGGTCATATACATGGTCCTCATTAAAAAACAAACAAACAAACAACAACAACAAAAACCCTTCTTCAACTACCATAGGACTAAATGTATGCAGTTATTTATTAAAAATTCTCTGATAATAATGACACAAAAGCCAGAGATTGGAGATAGCAACTAACATGTGAATATACAAACTGAAGCTTGACTTGGAGAGTGTTTTATATAGGAGAAAGATTTCTTTTCACAATATCTGGAAGGCTGAGTGGATGTATGATTTTCTATTTTGGAGGGGCGCCTGGGTGGCTCAGTGGGTTAAAACCTCTGCCTTCGGCTCAGGTCATGATCTCGGAGTCCTGGGATCGAGCCGTGCATCGGGCTCTCTGCTCAGCAAGGAGCCTGCTTCCTCCTCTCTCTCTGCCTGCCTCTGCCTACTTGTGATCTCTCTCTGTCAAATAAATAAATAAAATCTTTAAAAAAAATAAAAATAAAAATAAAGATTCTGTGGGAATTGTAACTGGAAGAAAGTTACAAGTCCCCTTTGATGGACTGAATCATGTCCCCCCAACATTCATATACTGAAACTTTAACCACTAAGCAGACTGTATGTGGTGATAAGGTATTTAAAGAGGTAACTGAGGTTAAATGAGTTCATAATGGCGGTGTAGTAATCCAATGTGACTGGTCCTTACAGGAAGAAAATAAAGGGATACCACGTGTGTGTGTGTGCACGGAGAAAGACTTTATAAGAACACAGAGAGAAGGTAGCCATCTGCAAGCCAAGGAGAGAACCAACCCTACTGGCAACTTGATCTTCAGTTCCAGCCTTCAGAACTGTGAGAAAATAAATTTCCTTTTTTAAGTCACTCAGTCTATGGTATTTTGTTAGAGCAGTCCTGGCTAACTAAAACAGTTTCTTTATATTTTACTAAAGTTAGAATTACGGCCCAAGTAAAAATAACTTGCTCAAGGACTATAAGTTAACTTAAAAAATTAAAAATAATGTGCACTGGGTATACTATATATCATGTGTCATGCTGGTGCATTTATATGTATTTTCCTATTTTAGCCTCTGCAAGACTCTCATTGAGGTAAGTTGATGAAACGCATTAATCTTAAAGTTCAAATACATTTATTCATTCTTTTCTTCAGCAATATTTATATATCCCAGGGATGACATATGAGAAAGCTCATATGTCAGGTAATTAAAATTTTAAAATTTTACTGAAGCCAAATTGAACTTTTACTTGATAAGATGTGGCTTTTGTGTCATGCTTAGAAATTTAGAGGATTAACTTTATTTTCTTCTAAATACTTTCATGCTTTGATTTTCATATTTAAGCTTTTACTTTATTTGGGATGGTATATGCTCTAATAATCTTTTTCCTACATGGATAAACAATTACATCCAAGCCATATATTGCAGTCAAAATTTCCCCCAGTGATTTGTTATACTGCTCTGTTTTGTTTTGAATTTCAGCTTCTCATAGATAGTTGATTGTGTTTCTGGACATTTTGCAATTTTTTGTTAGCATATTAATCAAATATAAACAGATACCATATTTTCTTAATTAAACACATTTTATAATATGTCTATCCCACTGTCTTAAAGAAAATGGTCTATTTTTCATTTATGCTAGATTTGTATAGTGCTCATTACAATCACCAGACTGATGAGCAGCCATTACACAGTGTTACCTCATTGTTGTTTTGATCAGGGATCAATTGTCTTTCAAGGAATTTTAAATACTTACCATTAAAATAATATTAATAGATATAAATACATACTTATTGCTGTGAAACATTCTTCTGGATCTCCCCTTTCTTAAGCTCTCTGTTCCTTTCTTCAGAGGCTTTTGTCTCAAACCATTTTACTTCAGCCCAAAACTTATGTTGGTATATCTTGCAGTGCAGGTCTGTTGGAGAAAAATAATTCCAGTGTTTGGTGATCTGAAATTTTTTGTTTTATACTCATAAAATAACTTGAGAAATGGTAAAGTATAACCATCACTGATTCTTCTTCTTCAGAATTGTCCTGGGTATTTGTGAGTTTTTCATATGACGTAGTTAAGTTTGACAAGTTGTTTGAAGAACTACTTTCATGTTTAAATCTGGATGGAAATTTCAGCTAATTTAATAAAAATTAACATTGTTATACATTGAGTCATCTAGAAGCCTGGCTAGAAATCTGTTCTCCATTTAAAAGCTAATATTTTTAAATTCTCATTAGAATTATTCACTAGGTACTATATCATCAGTAATACACCACATTATTAAAAAAGACAATGGGATAAACAATCCTTTCTGTTAGAGTTAATTATTAACGCTATTAATAATATATAATTCAATATTTTTAAAGGTTGGATTTATAATTATATATTCTTAATGTTATCTGAGAGAATTGCTCTCAGCTTGTACCAATGAGCAGTATGGCCTTGAATTAAAGAAATCTTCAGTCTTCTATAGTGCTTATATTATGAAATTTGAACTATGGCAATTGTAATTATTCTAGAGATAACATAAAGAAAAAAAATTTCTTGACAGTTTGAGACAAGTAGGCATTAAGTCATTAGTCTATGAAAACTCAATTGCTGTAGAGTGGAACTATAAAAACTAGAAAATTTCAGGCACTTTTCTTAAGTTGGCTATCTGAAAGCAAGTGCATTTGTTTGTGTACTTAGAGTGATACTGCTGCTAAAGTTACAATAATAATTTTATACAAATTTCTTAAATATGCGGTACTCAAGTTTGCATCCCACTTACTTTTCTCCCATTGAACTTATTTTGAATCCTGTATTTACCCATCTCAATGGATAAAAAGGTAAGGCCCAAAATGGCATCATTTAGGCCAAATCCCCAAACTGTGGCTTAATACCTAATGTAAAAATATAGTTTCAGCTTTTCCCAGAAAAGTGGTCTTAACCTATCAGTTAAGAATTTTCTGATTAGGGCTCCTGGGTGGCTCAGTGGGTTAAACCTCTGCCTTGGCTCAGGTCATGATCTCGGCGTCCTGGGATCAAGCCCCATATCCCACATCAGGCTCTCTGCTCAGCAGGGAGCCTGCTTCCCCCCCCCCACCCCCCACTCTCTGCCTGCCTCTCTGCCTCCTTGTGATCTCTCTGTCTGTCAAACAAATAAAATATTAAAAAAAAAAAAGAATTTTCTGATTAGTACCAAGGAGTTCGAGTCTGTGTAGCCTTCTCCATCCCCCACAGAAAGATGAGTTAATCTACATAATAAGACACCCTGCTCTTTCCCTCTAAGGGAAAGAAACCTTGCCTGAAATATAATAATTTTCCTGCTCTATCCCCCTTGCTATAAAACCCTTCCTCTTTGTACAACTCTTTGGAGCTCCCCTCTACTTACTAGATGGGATGTTGCAGGATTCATTAAATAGAGCCAATTAGACCTTCAAATTTAGTTGGCTGAATTTTGTTTCTTGAAGGATGTATTCTCTCTATAGGCTTCTGTATTATTGCTGAACCCCAAACATCTGGGGCGGAGATTCTTTTTCTCTCCCTATCTTTGATAAATATCTTACTCTCTGCTTAACTTCCCTAATAACTGGATTTATTTATCTTTTGTACAGGCATATTCAACAATTAAAGTTTTCTGTTTTTCTTCCATCATCTTTCTTTCTTAAGTTGTTCTTGCTCATGATGTTAAATTTCATATTGGCCTTAACAATAGCTCATTTAAAAAATGGTGCAAAATCTTTTTTTTTAAGTATTCTATTTCCTATAGTCTTTACAGTTCTGTTTAACAGTACCATTTTAAATACACCAAATTCCTTTTTATCTGTTTTGAACTCCTTTTGTGTATTTGTATTGTCAGGGAGCAAGAATTTCTGTCCCTTTCAAGGCCTTTCTAGCCAGACTAAGAATCAAATTGATCAGAGACTGATTAATAGGAGGAAATCAAATTTAATAGCGTATATATGGTGAATCCACACAGACAGTGAAGCAAAATAAGGTATATATGTCATCCTGAACTAAACAAAAGGGGATCAGGGAATGGGACTTCAGAGAAACAGAATGAAATTGACAGGAAGATGAAAAAGCATAAATGTTTGGTAAGCAAATGTTTGCTGGGCCATTCAGAAACAATGGGACAGAAAGGACTTTGATCAAAATGACCTTGCTGGATTCCTTGCTTCTTACCATATCTAGTGCATACCTTAATGTAGTTATCTATAGTGATTGCTCTCTTCCTGGAGCTATCCTCTTATCTAAATTCTTTTAGGCAATTATGGGAGAGGCCAAGAACTTTTCATAAATCTGCTGGGTTTTGATTGATAATTTTCATGCTAAAGTAGCCCCCAGTAGTGTGCTTACACATGCAGTATTTTCCTGATTCTCATTTTTTTTTGCTTTTGGGATTTAACATTTACTTTTCGCTTCTCCCCCCACCCCCCCATCTTTATGGTGGAATCCATTTCCATGTGAAAACAAAACAAAGTGTTAAACCTTTAACAAATACTTCTTTGCAAGTCTATCAACATGCATTCATTTCCTTTGGACAATGATTATTTTTGGTTGATTTCAGTTGAAATACGTATTTAAAAATCAGGAAGATAATTATTTACTATTATTGATCTGTTTACCTTCCTTTTTATGGGTCAGATACTTAAATTGTCATAAAAAATTTCCTCTGGTTTCTCGGGTGGAGAATAATGTCTCAACAGAACCATAAATCTTATCAATATGAATAAAGTATAAGAAGATGGCACAAGAAATTACCGTCTTAACTTACTTCCCCCTTCCATTTTATTTATTTGACTCTTCAATTTGGTGAAGGATGGTTTGAAGGCAGGCAGGAACAAGGGGCCCCCAGCCTAAGAGAAAACCCCCCTTAAAAGGACTTTACACCACCATGGAAGGAGCCCTTTATTCTTTCCCATGTGATTGATAGATAACAAAAATCTAATTGAATGACAGGCACAGGGGTGGTTAATCGGATTGAAACAGCCCTCTAACAAGCCCATAAAAACCCCTAGACTTGGAAACTCAGGGGCAACCCTCTCAGGTCCCCTCCCTCCCTAGGAGCTTTGTTCTATCACTTGGCTATCACTCAGTAAACTTGTTTTTGCTTCATTCTTGGAAGTGGGGTGACCAAGAACTGCAGGCACCGAAGGAGAAAATCCTGTAACAAAATGATGTTTGAATTTTTTTTCTTCCATTAAAATGTAAATGAAAGTTTTATTGTAGGATTCATATCCACTTGTGTGTTTTCGATACCATTGTGTTTCCTTTTGTTTCTCATTCTTATGGATATGTACTTCATTGCATTTTTATTTGTACCTATTTGAGTAGGTATACATTATAACTCTGGTCAGATTGATGGTATTCAGAAAGCTGTGACTTGATTCCCCTTGACTGTTTACATCATTTACCCTGTGTCATTCAATATAATGTACAGTATTTTATTAGCCTATCTTCGATGATAATTTTTTTAAAAAGATATGTAAATTGTCCTCATTGAACACTGGCGAGAGCTAATCACATTGGATATAATCTCTTCACATATTTTGGTAATGTATATATAATTACATATCTGTGATATCATTTTCTAAGAAATCTAAACTCTTGTCTTTATTCAAACATGTCATTCTTTTGAAATTCTTTCTCTATTGTCCAGTCTTTCCCTTTCATTTCAATGTTTCCTGACCAGTTCACAGACAGGAGTGTGCCTTATTTACCATATCACAGGTTCTTTTCAAATTCTCCAGTGATGACTTGGGAAAAAAAATACTATCATTTTTAGTGCTTGGTAAGGTGATCATCTGATTTCTTTCTAGTACATGTCTCCTGCTCTGTGTCCTTAATTCTTTTGGTTGGTAATTTACTTTCCACTACAGTGTCACTAAAATAGATTCTAAATTTTACTTAATCAAGGTCAGAAACAACATGCAAGATACAATAATGTCAAGCGTCCATTATGTACAATTTCTTGTTAGTTTTTTAAATTTCATAACTTCTACTAAATCAACATCTGTACCATCTGATTGATGTATTCTTTATTTTCATATGTGTTTTTTATTTTTATTTATTTTTACAATTTGAAGTCAGGCTTTAAAGACTATTCTATTACTCTACTTCATTCTTCAAAAGTCGAGTAATATGTGTATTCAGTGTTACTTGGCTTCAAGTTTAAATTGCAACCATGAAGTAACAAGTAGCAGTCAATGGAGTTTTCTTCCTCCTTAAACAATAAAGTGACTGGATGAAATATATGAGAGAAATACTTTCAAGCACTGGACAGTAAGCAATTAAAACTATGATTCTAGAGTGAAGGAAATACATGGGGTGAGAGTCTCATTCCCTGCGACTTGTTTGGGGGAGCAATTTGCAATCCATGGTGCAGAGAGATGGAGCACAAACAAGGCTTCAGGATGGGGAGGAAGTAGGGTTCAGAGCTGAGTCTGCCTAAATGACTAGAATCTGTGGTACAGGATATTACAAAAGATGGAGCTCTGTAGGGAGGGTTCATTAGTTAATGTTAGCATACTTGTAGGTTCCTAACTGAGGGCTGGGCTATATGAGTACTGGGCAATATTCTGTGATGTATTACAGAGCAGGTGATTGAAGACTGAGTACTGAAGGGCAGTGGTTGTGTGACTAAGAGATCTTGGAATTTTGGCCTAATCATAATATATGGGCTTTGCAATAACCTTAGAAATTTAGTGGAGGCCCCAGAAAAACCATGTCATAGAGATAAGGCGCAATTCCTAAATCGTATGTGAGACTGAGATTTAAACCAACATAGACTAACACTATGAGAAAATAAAGCCAGACAGGAGCAAGAGGATTCTCTAATACTTTAGCTTCTCATAAGAACAAAAGTCAAAATTCATAAAATGAAGTTCAAATAATCCAGACCCCAAATAACATATCATTGTGAAATCCAGCATACAATAAAAACTTTATAGTCAAGATTAGAAGCAAGATCATAAATTTTAAAGACTGGCAGTTAATAAACACAGATGACAAGATGTCCCCAATGTTGGAGTTAATAAATAAGATCTTAAAATACTTATGCAAACATGTTCAGGATGCAACATAAAGTTGGTTATGATGAATAAGGAGATAGAAATCTTAGCAGAAAAGATAAAGCCTATTAAAAAAGATACAAATAGGAATCTTAGAATGAAAAAAGTTCAGTATTCAAAATAAAAAGATCACTGAGTATATTTAAGGCAGATTGGACATTACCAAAATAAAGGTACATAAAATACAATAAAATTATTCAATCTAAAAAACAGAAAAGATTGGAAAAACCTGATCAGTTTTAGTTACCTGTGGAATAATAGTTAAGTGGTCTAATACACCTACTAATAGCATCATGAAAAGAAGAAAGAGAATGGAACAGAAAAAGAGAAGTTGTTTGAATAAATAATAGGTAAATATTTCCCACATTTTGTGAAAAAGATCAGTGTGTTACCAAAACCCAAGTTCTGCTACCTGCCGCTGGAAAAAACAAACACACACATGATGCTGAAAAGCAAAAACAAAGCAAAACCAAACAAATCTTAAAAACCACCAGAGAAAAAGATGCATTATCTACAGGGAAATAACTAACAATATTAAGAGTGGCTAATATCTCATCAGAAACAGTGGATTCAGGGGAATGATTGAATAACATCTTTAAAATGAAAGAACAGGGGCCCCTGGGTGGCTCAGTGGGTTAAGGCTCTGCCTTTGGCTCAGGTCATGATCTCAGGGTCCTGGGATCAAGCCCCGCATTGGGCTCTTTGCTCAGCGGGGAGCCTGCGTCCTCTCTCTCTCTCTCTGCCTGCCTCTCTGCCTGCTTCTGATCTCTGTCAAAACAATAAATAAAATCTTTAAAAAAAAATTTAAAAAAAGAAAATGAAAGAACAAAAAAGAAAACCTGGTCCTCTAGTTTCTTCAGAAATGAAGGGTCGGGGGTGGGAAGTTGGGGGAATAGGTAGTGGGTAATAGGGAGGGCACGTATTGCATGGAGCACTGGGTGTTGTGCAAAAACAATGAATACTGTTATGCTGAAAAAAAAATAAATAAATTTAAAATCTAAAAATAAAAAAAATTAAAAAAAACAGAAATGAAAGTGAACTAAAAAAAAATAAATTAAAAGATAGATAAATGAGAGCTGAGAGAATTTCTGTCAGACCAGCAGTGAAATAAATGTTAAAGTTCTTTAGGATAAAGAAAATTAATACCAAGAAGAAAACTGAATTTTTTTTAAAGATTTTATTTATTTATTTGACAGAGAAAGATCACAAGTAGGCAGAGAGGCAGTCAGAGAGAGAGGGAAGCAGGCTCCCCACTGAGCAGAGAGCCCGATGTGGGGCTTGATCCCAGGACCCTGAGATCATGACCCGAGCCGATGGCAGAGACTTAACCCACTGAGCCCCCCAGGTGCCCCAAGAAAACTGAATTTTTATAAATGAATGAAGAGCATTGGAAATGGTAAATAGGTAGGTAAGTATAAGAGGCTATATTGTATTTCCTATCTTAATTTCTTTAATAAGGAACTGGCAAATAAAATACTTCTGTGGGGGCACCTGCGTGGCTCAGTGGGTTAACACTGCCTTTGGCTCAGGGTCATGATCTCAGGGTCCTGGGATTGAGCCCACACTGGGCTCTCTGCTCAGCGGGAAGCCTGCTTCCTCCTCTCTCTCTCTGTCTGCCTCTCTGCCTACTTGTGATTTCTCTCTCTGTCAAAAAAATAAATATAATCTTAAAAAAAAAATCTAAAAAAAAATCCTTCTGTGGTTTATAACAGAGAAGTAAATTAATTGACAACAAAAACAATGAGAGGTTTAATGAAATTATATTTTTATGGGCGCCTGGGTGGCTCAGTGGTTTAAGCCGCTGCCTTCGGCTCAGGTCATGATCTCAGGGTCCTGGGATCGAGTCCCGCATCGGGCTCTCTGCTCGGCAGGGAGCCTGCTTCCCTCTCACTCTCTCTGCCTGCCTCTCTGCCTACTTGTATCTCTCTCTGTCAAATAAATAAATAAAAATCTTTAAAAAAAATTATATTTTTATAAATTGTTTATTACCATTTACCTAAAATACTAGAATATAAATTGTATATGGACTGTGACATTGTAAGAATATAAGTTATAATCTCTAAAACAAGTACTCAAAGAACATAAAAAAGTGTACCTAAAAAGGCAAAGAGGAATGAAATAGAATATGAAAAAAATATTTGATCTGAAGGAAAATAAAAACAGAAGAACAGAAGAAAGGTATAAAAGTAAATAAAAATAGATATGGAAATCAAACAGCAAGGTAATAAAAATTTCCGGTTAAAAGGGAGAAATATCACACTGGTAGGGAGGGGCATGAATATGCTATCAATCAGAGATGTACTTTGGTTAGAAATACAGAAGCAGATTGAATGTAAAAGTTGGAAGAAAGTATTCTGATAAAAATACAAAAATAAGAAATATAATAGAGATATGAAAAAGAAATAATAGGTCTCAGGACAACAAATATTATAGAGATAAGGTGGAAAATTTCATAAGGATGAGAGTCAAATTATGAGGAAGAAATAAAATCAAACGTGCAGACAACTCATAGTGGAACAAAATATATGAAGGAAAAACTGGCAGAACTAAGGGAAGATTAGACAAACACATAATTAAATGGGAGATTTTCACACCCATCTCTGAGATGTAACTCTGGGTGCAAGTTGGTATCCTATCCTCTAAGTAACACAGATCTACTCATCTTTACATTCTGTAGTTCAGACAACAACCTGTCAGCTATTTCTACTGAAACAGACATTCCATTAGCCTTTAACGCAGATGGCCCTCTTCCTATACCTACTCCTTCACTACTGAAAAGCCTTTCTGATGCTTTAGCTCTGGCCCAGTGAGCAGAATCATCTCTATTTGCTTGACGCTCTGAGAATCAAATGCTGCTACATGGACTGAATATTGTGGAGATTTGAGATATTGAACATATATAGCCTTTTTCTAGAGTACTGGAAAAATACCCTAGGATATGTTTGTATGTGCTTATGTCTTGAAAGGATCTATAAAAGGCCCTAATATTACAGATTTTGGCATGAAATAATGGAAAAATTTTAACCTGGTTTCAAAGTTTTCCCACTCAAGCCCCATAGTGTTCAGAATTTTGTTTCATCAGCAGAGGTGAAAATGACAATCTCACAGGGAAAGTAAATCTTTGTATTAGGTAGAACACATAAAATGTAAAAACAATTGGTGATGCCTTCCCTGACAGATACAGTAACAGTCATGAAGACTAGAACACTGCTGAAGTATTTATTTGACATTTATCAAACAGAGTTTAATGGTAGTGACATTTTAATCAAATTCATCAATTTAATAGTTTTCAGGAAAATGCTCCATTTATTTAGAGGCTCTATGTATCTTTCCTATTCTCACTAATCATTTTTGTTCATTTGCTATTGAAGTAGGTTGTCTTAAAAACAGTGTATTAGAATCAGAAGAATATAGCTTCATAAGGCACTATCATTAAAAACCTATCTAGATTAAAAAGTAGTAATTATAATTTTATAAGATTATTTTTTCATTTGTCTCAATGACAGTAAATCATTAGACCTGAGAAACCATCCGTATGGATCTATAGATACATGCCAGAGGTCATCTTTGGAAACATAATCATACATTATTATGAGGCCTCAATTTATAATGAGTTTTCTTCTTAAAAAAATCTTTAGTAGTAATCTTTTCTAATGAACATGATAAATCTGATAGTCATCAAGGGAATTTAGCTTCAAATTTCTTTAACAAATCAGTAGAAGCCCTAGGATGAAATAATAAATAGACAAATGATGTTGTTCTGCCCCTTTAGGGTAAATATTTTGTTTCTAAGATATTTCTAGGGCTGATCTTGTAAATTCAAATATCTAGATTTATAAGGAATGAATCAATAAGGTTCTGACACTTTGAAGATTTGAGTTTGTATGGATTTGGCTTTCTGCTGTGTTTCTCCTGGCAGGGGGTAGAGTGGTTGAAATTCTATACCTTTGTTCCTTTGCCTGCAAGTACCTCAAGAATAGCCATAAAGAGAGGAGATGACTGAGGTGCCTGAGTGGCTCAGTAAGTTAAGCATCTGCCTTTGGCTCAGGTCATGATCTTGGGGTCCTGGGATTGAACCCCACATGAAGCCCTGCTTCAGGCTCTCTGCTCAGTGGGGAGTCCTGCTTTTCCCTCTTCCTCTACCTCTTCCCTCCCTCCTGTGCTCTTTCTCTCTTGCTTTTTCTTTCAAATAAAAAGAAATTAAAAAAAAAAGAGATGACTTTTAAATATGAACTCATGTGAATATTATATGGTAAAAGAAAAAAATATGGCATTATGAAGTTCTAACAACTTTTTATAAAGTTGGTCTGGTACGATTCTTCTAGTTTGAGGAAATATTGCTCTCTCTAATCATCCTAGGTGGATGGCTTCTGAAGGAAGTTACACTGAGGCTGTGTCTTTAGAGAAGGCCTACAGGTTATAAGCTACCATTATATGACAGTCTCGACCACTGAGTCACTCTGTAGAAACTTAATATTGTCAGTACCCAGGATTTCTTGGATTTAAATTAATAATAATACAGACACCTGGGAGGCTTATTCTGTTAAGTGTCCACCTTCTGCTCAGCTCATGATCCCAGGGTCCTTGGATTGAGTCCTGTATCAGGGCAGGGTCCTTGCTCAGTGGGGAGCCCACTTCTCCCTCTGCCTGCCTCTCCCCCACTTGTGCACACTCTCTCGCTCTCTCTCTCTGACAGATAAATACATAAAATCTTAAAAAATAATAAAAAATAAAAAATAAATTAATGGGTGAACCTGGTGGTGGGTATTAAGGAGGGCATGTATTGCATGGAGCAGTGGGTATGTTGCATAAACAATAAATCTTGGAACACTGAAAAAAATAAAATAAAATTACAAAATCAAAATTAATAATAATGATTATTAAATTATCACTGTGGTTAAATTAGAATAGAAGCTTACTTATTTACACTGAGGAATATTGCCATCAGATAGAACAGATATCAGGTGGCCCAGTGTAACTCTCCTTTAGTGAAGTTGAATTATCAGAGTTTGAAAACAGAGGAAGGAGAATTCTTTTAGGGTATGAATATTGAAGATTTTCACACTTTTATATGTAAATTTTTATCTGTGTCTGCAATAAGAATAGATGTGTTAGGCAGATATAATTTTTCAATCCTGCCTGTTGGGGATGTTTCTTTCCTTCATCATATTTGGTAGGTTTTCTTAGTATCTAATATGCTCATAAATGTTTAACAAATCAACTCTAAAGGAAAAGCCATCTAAATTTGAGCGTTTGCTAATGTTTGTGGTGTATATATTATCACCATACCAGTACACAGAACACAGATGGGAAGAGATGTACACAACCCAAGCTCTCACAAGCCAACACTAGCAGGCTCTGTCACACTAATGCTCTGTAGACCTTCCAGATAGTACTTTATAAGCATTCACTATTGAAAAATTATTCTTCTGGGACATATTTTCTTTAAATATATCAGATTATAATCATATCTTAATCTTTTGAAATTTGAAATGAATTTTTATATATTTTCAATCTTTTCCATTATACTCTGACTTTGTGGTTTATTTTCCAGAAGTAATTTTTTTCGAGTTCTTGGCAGGGGCGGGGGTGGGGTTCTTGTTGGTTGTTTCCCTGTGTTTTTCTAGTCCAGATTTTCTGGTGTGTTTTCCTAATACCGGCTGGCTTGGACTCTCTGAAAAAGGACCTTTGAAATTAGCATATTAATACATTCCTCTGGAGAAAGATTGTCAAACTTTAAGAATTTCTGTTTTAAAGGACATACCTTTTCTTCAAGTCTGTTTTAACATAATACTCTGCAATGGTGAGGAGTCCATTTTAAGAGCATATGAAAATATAATCTTGATAGGCTTGACTTGAAATTAGGACTCATTTCTGAAAGTTTTTCTTTTCTCTGGTTCTGTCATTTAGTAAGTATACTGTTTATGGTGGTTGTTCTCAGTCACCAGGTATAGCAGGATCCCCTGGTGAGGTTAAATCTGTATGTAATTATTCCATGTGATATTAATAAGCAACCAGGATTGAGAATCACTTCCAGAGGGATCCCAAGTTTTCTTGGTTCATGATACCCGCAGTATCTTTTTCCTAGAACCCCTATGTCAATAAACAAAACAAAACAAACACCTGAGTTCTATCTATTAGTTCTGAGCATCTTAATACATTTATATGTCTTAACAACTTAGGCAATGGCTTGAAAAATTAATATACATAAATTGAAAGAAGAAAATATTGCTATTGCTTTCTTAAATAACCAAAAATTATTTACTGATGGAATGTGTGCACCTGTGGGCAATGCACAACTCTAAGAACTTGGATTCAGGTTGAAGACTTCATCCACATGAATTTTCTCACTGTACCTGCCTTTTAAGAGAGTAACTGGTAAAATAAGCTTTGAAAAAGAGATGGTGCCCATGAAAGGTTATCATATGATCATGAGCTGGTAGTTTCTATTTCTCTTGAAAAATTTAGGTATCTCAGAGAGTCTCTGTGACACCTTGGCACACAGTTTGGGAACCACAGACTCACAGAACAAATTTTATGTGAATGGGCAAAAGAATGGAAAAAAAAAAAAGAATCTCAAAGCGGAGAGATAAAGAATAAGAAGAATTTGGTGGAAGCTAGCTTTGTTTGTTAAATTTGGATTTTCTCAATTTTTCACTGTCAATGATTTAAGTGATGATGATAAAAAAATAACTGACATTTGATGGGAACTATGTCCTTATCACTACATTTTATACATTATCCCAATTAATGTTTAGTAACAAATCTAAGAGGTAAGTACTACTATTGTTAGCTTTTAGGTATGGAAAGTGGAGGCGTAGAGCTTTAGCTACTTTCCCAAATAGTAAATGGCACAGCTAGGTACAGAATGTGTTTTGGTTGAATATAGAATCTATAAATTCTCAATAGGAATTTACCCCAGTCATGAAGAATAGAATTGATAGAGTCCGTGGTCTCAGTGCAAGCGGGCAGATCAAAAAGGTAGAGGAGTGAGATAATGAAGAATTCCTGGTATAGACACAGGTGTTATAAAACTGGATAAGAAAACCAATTGTAAAATCCCAGTAGTTTGAAGGCATGGGACCGGGTCATATGCGTGTGCACGTGCACGTGTGTGTGTATGTTTGTGTATATGCAAATACACACATTTATAATTCCCAGATATTATTTGGCTAGGGTTATGTCCAATTGCAAGTGAGAATTAGAAGAGGGCGTAAAAAAATGTAAAACTAAATATTAGAGATGAAAGGATAGATAACTTCAGTAAAAGGGAAGAGAAGGAAGAGGACAGAATAATAACAACTCCTGTCATCTTGTACCTTCCTGAACCTATCTATCACCATTGCCTTTTATTTGCAATTTAAAACTTTTTAAAGTTTGCACTTTCAAGATATAACTCTATATTTCTCTTACAATAACCCCTGTGGTCAAGAAAGCCGTTAAATTTAAACACAAAGACTTCAGACTAAGGACTTTTTCTTTAAAATATTCCTTTCTTCTTGGGGGCTGTATTTAATTCATCCATGTTAGGTCAGGTTCCAAAGGTTACTGGGACAAAAAGGGCAGAGTTCTTGAGTTACCTATGTACTGCTGGAAGCTTGTAATGATCAATGCTAACTTGTACTTATGAAGGAATACTAAGAAATTGAAAAGGCATGTAATGTCAGAAATATCAGTATACTTTAAATCAGTAATCCTCCTCCAGAGCCTTTGTTTTAAAGCTTTTCTGTCACTAGGCTAAAAGGAATAAGAAGAAATTACATGTTGTTAACTTTCTCTTTCATTTCTTTCTTCTCTCTTCTCCCCTCCCCTCTCCTCAGTTGGACCTTACCGTAGTCATTAGGCTTTTGGGACCTACACCATTGGGCTGCACCTGTAATGGAAACTGACCCAAGTCTAAGAAGCATGAGATTTATCTTGGGACACTTCTCTGTATTCATTATGATGCTTCATCCTGTTTCTACGGCTTGACTTGGTAGTCTTTTACACTTCTATACCTTTGATTTGTTTAACATAATCCCTGACACATGACAATGATTTAATACCTATGTTTTGGATGAATTAATAAAATCCATCCCATGTAGATTTAAATTGCTGTCTAAATAGTTTCCTTAATGTATCTTAATTTACAACTCTTTAATTGAGCCTCTTTGGGTTGAATTTGCTTTGCTCAGAGAGGATTATCCAATGGCTTTTGAAAGACTAAAATCATCTAACCTTTAATATATCAGTGTCTATGATCTTCCTGCCTCTATTTCTACCTCCAGGGATAAGTGCCAAAACTCTCAGTCGGCTCTGCAGTCCAGTTGCAACTGACTACTTTCTCTGCTTAGTTTTCTTAGTCTAGGAGCCTCTGCTCACATTTGTCCTTCTTCCCCTCTTAGCTTCATGTGACCACCGGTCAAATCCCTCTGCCTCCTGGAAGGTCAGTGGAGACATGCTCTTAGTGGGGAGGAAAAATAATTGTCCTTCTACCCTTCTAGGTTCTCGACTGAGACCTCCCTGTAATAAAAGATTAATTGGGGGGGGACCCAAAGAAGTTTAATAACGTGTACCTCCTGTGTACATGGGAGAGACGCAGGAAAACTGTGTAACTCCCTGAAATGGCCCAAGCATTACCTTATATAATATTCTCAGTTAATGGCAAAAAAAGATGTTGAATGTTGGATGGGGAATGGTGGAGGAAGCCAGTTATGGAAGGTTACCAGACAAGGCACAGTAAGCAAGGGAGTTTGCTATGTTTTTAATTTAATCCTGTTTTGAATTTAAGTTCTTGCCTTCTCCTGAGAAGAGTTTTTCTGGAATTTTAGTCGTCCTCCTCTTCCTGGTACAGAGAGGGAGACACCCTTATAAATGGATATTTCTCTTATAAATAATATAATTGTCTCTTATAAAAGGGTAACATTTATTTGGTTTTCAGAGCTTCTCTTGCACCTGCTGGCTTTTTAAAAAATAACCAACTCAAAATGATCCTTATGCCAAAGAGGCATATTTTGGGGTGGCATATCCTGCTCTCTGTTATTGTCTCTCTTAGCCTGCACTGATTTATGTGTTTTTTTTTTAATTTTTAAAAATATTTTATTAGAGCAGGGAGAGAGATCACAGGTAGGCATAGCAGCAGGCAGAGAGAGGGGGAAGCAGGCTCCCTGCTGCGCAGAGCACAGTGGGTGGGGAGCCTGGATCCCAGGACGCTGGGATCCTGACCTGAGCCAAAGGCAGAGGCTTAACCTCCTGAGCCACCCAGGCACCCCTGATTTATGTGGATTTAATCATGTCCTCCTTTTTCCATCAGGAGACTTTTGCTTTGATATTTCACATGCCATTTGTTTTGCCTTTTGCTTTAGATGTGTTTTTGCATGAGAGTCAAAATGTTTGTTAAATAAGTGAGTGAATGTTCTATTGCTCACTCTTAAGCAGAATATAATTCATCATGTAATGTTCAACTGTTTTGCTTAATAGTGTGTAGTTAAATACCTGCTTTAAGTTGTTATTGTTTGAGGTAACTCTCTGTGGTCTAACTGGAGAAAAATTATGAGAGCATGTCTGACACAGTGCTAGATTCTACTTTTTTCTCAAGGACCAATGAAAGATAAGTTGTTTTGAAGGGTAATGTTATCCACTTCTTTTTTGCTTTGTTTTTCATACATATATTTTTCATATATATAAATATAAATATATTTTCATATATAAAATATATATAAAAAGCAAAACAAAAATCAGTGGAGATATATATATATATGTGTGTGTGTGTGTCTGTGTGTATTTTTTTTAATGTAAGTGAACTCTGCAATTCCTTTTTTTCTCTTTCCTATTCTCCTTTTCTTCTTCAATCTAATCCCTGTTCCTAGAACTATGTACATTGTTCAAATGCTGTTTCTATGTCAGATGATGTTTGTGAAATCACCAAGCTAACTGAGCTTCTTGAATATACAGAGTCTCTTTTTTTTTAAATGTAGTTTTAGAGATTGTACTTTGTAAGTAAGAGAAAATTGGAAGAGGAAGTTCAATATATTGCTCTATGAGACCCACATGGTAAAATATGTTTTAATGTAGATTGAAGTCAATTGTATCACTTGACTTGTCTTTCCACAAATTTCTATTGTGTATGACAATGCCACTCTTTGGTTGTGGAGGCATAGAGGGGACCTGAATAGGTAATGATGGTAATTTGCCTCATGCAGGAACAGGGCAAAAGTGCCTTTCTTTATTTACCACATTAGAGGAGGAAAGTGATGTGGAGTTTGCTTTAGAAATGCATGGTAAAAAGGAAAATTGATCTTTGTCTATGTTTGTCCTCTTTTGTTGATGTGGGAGCAATATTGAATGGTTTCTGGCAACTACTAATCAATTGCTATCTTCCTCCTGATAATCCTTTCTGTCATTGTTTGATACTCTTTTATCTCTTTTCTCAGTACATGCTATATTAGTACTATACACTCAAACATTTATTGACTGCTTACTTGTAGTCCACACTGCACTAGATGTTCTGGGGAGTAAATATAAGTACAGAAAGAAAAAATATAGTTTCTATTTTTAAGAAATCAGTCTTCCAACACTTCCAGCAACTAATAATGTTGTGAATCCAACAACATGACAAGTGTTCAAAACACTTTAACATTCCTATGAGGAATGAAATTTATATGTGTATGGTCATCTAAATAGAAATACACATAATGTCTCTAAAAGTCTACTATAAACTTATCTTCCATAATTTTTCCACTTTTTGGTCATTTTTTTCCTGATTTCTTTAAAATATAACATACTTTATAAAATATATAAAATATATATATATATAATTAGGGCACCTGGGTGGCTCAGTTGGTTGAGTGACTGCCTTCAGCTCAGGTCGTGGTCCTCGAGTCCTGGGATCAGGTCCCACATTGGGTCCTGGAGTCCTGGGATCGGTCCCGCTCCCTGCTCAGCAGGGAGTCTGCTTCTCCCTCTGACTCTCCACTTCTCATGCTCTCTTGTTCTCTCTCACTCTCTCTCTTTCTCAAATAAATAAATTATAAAAAATCTTAAGAAATATATATAATTATATATCATACATAATATATATAACAAAATATAACACATTCTTTAAGATAATGTAATGTTAGCACATCGGTTCTGTTATCATTAATCCCTCTTAAAATAATGTATTGCATTACAATAAAGCTTTTATTCTCTATTGGAAAATATCAGTTTTGTTAAGAATGGCGTTTATAATTGTGATAGAGTTAAAGTAGCTATATCTTTTCACTCCTCATACTTCCAGAACCTAAGGTTTTGAGGTTTTCCTGTTCTCCTCTGATACTTAAGAAGCAATAAGGGAGTCTGAATGAACCTCTGACAGTAACTCATCTGACAAAGACCTGAACCAGTAGGAAAAGGGCAGGGCAAAAAGCTTGGGTTGATAAGATTTTGAGAATTTATGAAATAAGAATGTTACAAATAGAGGAAGGAGGTAGTTGAAGTCAGCTCTTGTACAAACTTTGAGGAGATAAATGGGTTAAGAAGAATTTTGGGGTATGTGTGGAATATATATAGTATATTGACCTTGTTCCTTCTCTTTCAGTCCATCACAACATTTCTTCAAATGCATCAACAAATAAATACATATTTAAGTTATTTTTAAGACATTTCAGATAAAAATAGTTACAAGGTAGAACAAAGCATTAGGGTTATTTGTATGCAGAAAAAGGGAAAGCATTTCCTCATATAATTTAAGTAAATGTCAGTAGCTTATATAATTTAAGTAGTAATATAATTTCCTTATATAATTTAAGTAAATGTCTGTAGCTTTCATTACTGTAATGAAGAGATGTCCTTTTTAACTTCTCTAAAAATTTTAAAGAAAACTTCGGTCAACTCTCATGAAAATACTTTTACTTTAGGGGCACCTGGGTGGCTCTGTTGTTAAGTGTCTGCCTTTGGCTCAGGTCATGATCCCAGGGTGCTGGGATCGAGTCCCGCTGGATATCCAGTTCCCTGTTCAGCCAGAGGCCTCCTTCTCCTTCTCCCACTCCCCCTGCCTGTGTTCTCTCTCACTATGTCTCTCTGTCAAATAAGTAAATAAAATCTTAAAAAAAAAAGAAAATACTTTTATTTTAGATGAATATCTACATTTTACCTCTAGAGATTCCAATGGAGTAGTTGGCACAAGGCACAAAAAGCTATTTTCTGAACGCTCCGAAAGTTGATTTTAATGAGCATTTGGTGACTGGAACCACTGCTGAATACTCTGCTGGTTTTCAAGTCATGGAGAATCACCCGTAGAGGTGATGATGTGACATGGAGTGATTGTGCTGGATTGAAATGGCAGTGGAAGAAGTTTGCCCATTGTAAGTAACAGTGCATTCTAACAAATATTGAAACTAATATTTGAGTGAATTTTCATTTGTGGTTTAGTTCATTACACTGTACACATGCTTTTTAAGGATTTTGGGGGCACCTGGGTGGCACAGTTGGTTAAGCATCCAGCTCTTGGTTTCCACTCAGGTTGTGATCTCAGGATTGTGAAATCAAGCCCCATGTAGTGCTCTGCACTCAGCGTGGCGTCTGCTTAAAAATTCTCTCTCTCCCTCCCTTTCCTGCCCCTCCTGCTTCTGTGCTCTCTTTCTTTCTTTCCCTAAAATAAATAAATAAATGAATCTTTTTTAAAAAGAGAAATTTTAAATAGTTTCTATGTTCCTAGATATTTTAAAAAATCCCTTTCTCCTTCTCCAAAATTATGTGACTTTAACCAATTCCTCTTCTTGTGTTTCCCATGTAGTGTCAATCCGGTGAGAACCGGGAGAAGGAGATAGGGTGAAGGAATGAATTCTAATTGTCATTACATTTGATATTAGCAATATGCTAGCTTTATGAAATGAACTGATATGCTTTCTACATATATCTGTTTGCTAGAATGTTTTAAAGAACATAAATTTTGTCTGTGCTTTTGTTTTTTCTTTCTGAAAGTTTTTTTTGTTTTTTTTTAAGATTTTTTTTCCCCCCTCAGGGACACCTGGGTGGCTCAGTCGATTAAGTATCTGCCTTTAGCTCAGTCATGATTCCAGAGTCCTGGGATCAGGTTCTACATCGGGCCCCTTGCTCAGCGGGAAGCTTGCTTCTCCTTCTATTTGCTACTCCTCCTGCAAAGGAATGTGTATTAGAAATAAAGATAACCTAGGGGCGCCTGGGTGGCTCAGTGGGTTAAAGCCTCTGCCTTTGGCTCAGATCATGATCTCAGGGTCCTGGGATCGAGCCCCACATCAGGCTCTCTGCTCCGCGGGGAGCCTGCTTCCTCCTCTCTCTCTGTCTGCCTCTCTGCCTAGTTGTGATTTCTCTCTGTCAAATAAAGAAAATATTAAAAAAAAAAAAAAGATAACCTGAGCAGGGAGCCTAATGTGGGACTGAATCCTGGAACTCCAGGATCATGACCTGAGCCCAAGACAGACATTTAATTGACTGAGCCATCCAGGCACCCCTCTTCTTGAAAGTTTGAAAGAATTCTCTAGTAAGCCAACTGGATGGGCCTTTTTGCTATAATCATTTTCAAATTTTGATTCTCTTGATGTTCAAATATTCTTTTTAATTAATCAGTTTTAATGAACTATATCTTAAAATTATCCATTTCACACATATTTTCAAAACACTGATTTGTGTATATTTTATTACATATTTATTTCTAATACACATTCCTTTGCATTTTTAAAGTTATGTAGTCTTATGTTTATTTTCTTTTCCCCTAATTTATGAATTTTTAAGTAGGACAGTGAACTTTTTATGTTCCTGTGATGAGATTATTATAGTCCTTGTCAAATTTGATGTATGTCAAATTATCCTCAGATTCTCTTTGTCTGCTATTGTCTTGTAATTTCATCGCCTTTTGTTTTCTGTGTTTGATACCTTGCGATGTAATTTTTATTCAGTTGATAGTTTTATTGACCAACCAGAGCATCTTCTTAAAATTTCGATATTTCATCAATAATCTGAAAATATCACAGCTTTATATTGCATGTCCTCAGCCTTTCTCCGTGTTACATAGACTCAGTATATGTGGAATTGGTTTCCTTAGGTATAAAAGTTCCAAGTGAAACCATATGAGAATATGTTAGAAAATATGTATGTCAGGGGAAGCCTGGTTGGCTCATTCAGTTAGGCGACTAACTCTTGATTTTAGCTTGGGTTTTGATCTATGGGTGGTGAAATCGAGCCCTGCATCATGCTCCACACTTAGTGAAGAGTCTTCTTAAGGATTCTATCTTCCTCTGCCCCTCTGGCTTATATCTGTCTCTCTCTCTCTCTCTCTCAAAAAAAGAAAGGAAAGAAGAAAGAAAAGAAAAGAAAAAAGGAAAGAGAAGGAAGGGAAGAAGAAAGAAAGAAAGAAAAGGAAAGAAAAAGAAAATATGTGTGTATGTGCATCTGTATATAAAATATAACAGAATTTTTAAATGTCACTAGCTGTGTCTGTGTGTCTTTTTAAGATTGACTGATCTATCAGGGAAGTATGCTATCATTCCTTTATCCAGAAGAGCCTTTATAAAATATATTTAATAACATTTTATATTACTTGAATTTAATTAAAGTCTCTTGAATTGAAATTTGCTTATAAAATATAGTCTTAATTTCCTGGATAACTTCTACAACTCTTTTTTGCTCTCATTGTTTCTGTCTCTCCCTCTCCCTCTCTTTTTTTTTTTTTTTAAGATTTTATTTATTTATTTGACACAGAGAGATCACAAGTAGGCAGAGAGGCAGGCAGAGAGAGAGGAGGAAGCAGGCTCCCCGTGGAGCAGAGAGCCCGATGTGGGGCTCGATCCCAGGACCCTGAGATCATGACCTGAGCCGAAGGCAGCGGCTTAACCCACTGAGCCACCCAGGCACCCCTCCCTCTCCCTCTCTTGACCTTTTTGGTATTTAAGCTTCCTTCAGAAATTCTCATGAGAAGAAGTGATTCTTTCTGGATTAATCATTGAAGCGCCATAGTATATGTAGAACATATAAGAGGAGGAACAAGTGTGAAGACAAGGTCTACAGTATCCCTTTTTGATGTCACTAAATGGTCAGCTGTATTGATATTTTCCAGAATGTTGGAATTGGTTCTAATTAAGCTGCACATGAAGTTAGAGTTGTCTAATGTTCATATAGTTTTCAGTATTACTGTCAAAGATTTTAGCAATAATTTATCAAGTCACGGTTTTCATCACTATAGCAAAGTATTAGATATTGAGAGGGCCAAGCCATGAATGTGACTTGTTCTTTGTCAAATTATCTGAGAGCCAAAAACGGGTTCTGCAGTTACATTGCTAGTTTTCAAAAGGAAAAAAAAAAATGCACATAGACATACACGTTGATTGGAAATGATAGACTATATATCCAAGCTACCAAGTTATTTACAGTTAACAGAGTGACACGAATGCAGATTAAATAGAAGCATTAACAATATTCAGTTTCACAAAGTCACTTTTTCCTGATTCTCAGCAAGTTAGTAGTCATATAAAACCTACTTTGTCCAAAAATAACAGATTTGAATAGGGCTATAATGAGGAGAGTTAAACTTGGTAATTGTATAATTGCATCAAGTGCATTAAGAGCATCAGGTCTGAATGCTTGCCATTTGGGGGGGGGGGATTCAGAATTATCTTTTGATTCATCATTTTTCAAATGCAAAATGATTGTAGGATTCCAAACTTTTGACCTTTACAAAATGTCAAAAGAGAAGAAAATGCTTTCTATAATGCCAATAGGTGGTTTCTCTACAAATTATGTAGTGATTTGTTTCTTTACTGTAGTTCCAACCACTTTTGATAACTAAATCGATATTCTAAAAAATAAAGCAAAAACATAAACAACTCTTTTCTTGATTGGATTATTTTGATAGCTCTGGGTGGATAAGATTTATTTTATCTAAGGGAACCCTTTATTATGGTTTACCTGGCAAAGGTCTGGTTTATGCCAGTTTCCTGGCATGATTATTAATAACACCTGTTTCACACTCAAAAGCATACCAGTTTGGATGATAGATTATATGATCACTCTATTACCAATTCTCTCAGTCAAGGTTCTCCAGAGTAACAGAGCCAGTGGGATATATAGATATATAGGGATAGAAATCAAGATTTATTTCAAAGAAATGGCTCAAGCTATTATGGGAGCTGGCAAGTTTGAAATCTGTAGATAAATAGTCTGGAAAATGGGATAGGAGCCGAAGCTGCACCCTTAAGGAAGAATGTCTTCTTTCTCAGGGAAACCTAAGCTTTGTTCTGCACTGATTATATGAGGCCCACCAGTATTATCAATAACAATTTCCTTTACTTGAAGTCAACTAATTGTGGATGTTAACCACATCTACAAAGTACCTTCACAGTGGTTAGTGACAAAATTCAACCATGTAATTTGAAGATTGAATTGGATTTATTAAATGATTCATGAATGGAGCTAAAGCTCATCTGTATATAGAAAGGCACTTAGAAGAGTTCTACAAAATGGAAGGTATTTATAGATGGTAGGTGGGTGCAAGAAAGTTAGTAACAAAGAAAAGTATTGTTCCAGAGGAGGCTGTTTACTAGGAGAAAATGCAAGGGATTTTGTTATACCGATTATCTCACATTTCTTTTTGGAGTGGAGAGGACCCATGTAACACTCATTGGCAGTGATGGAAAGAAAAATTTCCTAACTGACCAGTTAAAGCCACATCTCTATTTCTATTTCTTTTTCTTTTTTTTTAATTTATTTGACAGAGAGAGATCACAAGTAGGCAGAGAGGCGAGGCAGGCAGAGAGAGAGGGGGAAGCAGGCTCCCTGCTGAGCAGAGAGCCCGAAGCAGGGCTCCATCCCAGGACCCTGGGATCATGACCTGAGCCGAAGGCAGAGGCTTAACCCAACTGAGCCACCCAGGGGTGGTTGAAACTGCAGTTAAATTGGGTATTAAGTCCTGGTTTGGGAACTTAATCTAAAAGACACCATTTTGGGCCTGTGGGTTTTGTTTTTTTTGTTTGTTTTTAACAATGGGAACACCTATAATAATGTTTGATTGAATATGTGGGTACTATTGCCCAGCCAAACTGACACATAAAATTAACCATCACACAAACCATCCATCTGGCCTAGGGAAATTTTTTTCTGTTTGCTAACAGCAAATGATCAGAGAGATAAACTAAGAAAATAATGCCACTTACAATAGCATCATAAGAATAAAATATATAGGAATAAATTTACCAAGGGGTGAAAGACATGTACACTGTTGCCCATTTGGAACAGCGATGTACAAATTAAATTGGCTATGGAAGAGGAAAACCTTGGTTCTTTTGTCTGTGTATTCCTTACATTATCATTGGAAAACCTGCATTGTCTTTTAAAGTAACTCGCAACTCCCTGAGGGAAACACCTTGGCCCTTTCCCCTTATAATCTTTGTAAGTTAACTCTTGTTTGAGGTGGCCTGACACTAGAGAAGACTGGCAGGTTTTTGATGCAGTGCATTGATGATAAAGATAGAGATAGTCTCCCACTAGTGCAAATCTTTCAGTAGGCTCTGTATAACCTGTTTTGGAGTTTGTTTTGTCTTTTGTTGTTTTTATTAGTGCTATAATCCAGACTAGGATGCCTGCCAGAAAAATTGTGTTCACAAATGTGTCTGACTTTGATGCTGGCGGACTAGCTGTTTTCCTTGGTCTACCTGTACCATGTATTGTAATTCCGTTTAAGATGTGAATTGAAAAAAGACATAGGTGTAAAACTACTTGAAAAGCTAGGAGTAAAGTCAGTGTAAGTGCCTGACCTCCTGGTTTCCTTGCATCTAAGAGTCACATGAAAGAATGCTTGAGATGGCAGATATTAAGTCTTACTCATACTTGCCCATTTGCAAGGACAGGAAATGTGGTTGTTGAAAGAAGTCACCGCTTTCCAGAAAAAAATGCTGCTACTCCTCTGCATAAGGCCAATGTAAAACTGCTGTCTCATGTGTATACTGTGTATACATGTGTCTTCCAATACTGTTCTCTTAAAAAATGGTATACATGGAAGAAGTCTGGCAGCCCCAAAACCAACATGTGAAGAGAGCATTGATAAGACCACATAAAGAGAAGGCTAAAGAGCCTTAGATCTTTGTCTCTTCCCATCTCGGTCACCAAAAATGCTAGTGAAGAAGCCTTCAAAGATGATTCTACCCCAGCCACCATCTGATTAAAACTGAATGTGACCCCCCCCCACCCAAAATAAACCAGTTGCCTTGGCTGAGCCCTGTAACCTCAGATTTGTGACCAAAATACATGATGTTATCATTTTTAGCCACTATTTTGGGGTGATTTGGCATATAGCAATAGATAAGCAGAACCATAAGGCAAATAAAACCAACAAAGACTAAACTAAGGTACTGGCCCTTCAGATGAATCCAAGTGGGCACATTGAAGTTAAGAAGGAAGATCTATCCATGGACAAGAAATGCTCCTAGCAGTCTTAGAGTCAGTTAGTCTTATTCACTTGTTTTCTGGATGGCAACTTATTTAAAAATTCAAATTGTACAACTAACTTCCTTGTTTGAATTCTAAGCTTATCAAGCAAACTTAGCAAATAATTTCAAGTAACTGAACTTATTATAAATAACTGAACTTATTTCTCATTGGAGATTAGCATATTGAAATTCTGGTTTTATATATTGGTTTAAATATGATAATGTAATAAAGCACTGCATAAAAAATCAGGGCTATCTATGTGGCCTATCAGATGTTTTGAAGTTCTAATACTTTATTGGGGATAAAATAAATAAGAGTATTTTGCTGTTTTATGATAATTATTATTAAAATGGGAACCACAGTTAGGAATGGAGGATTTTTCTTTTTTTCAGTAATCATAGTGGCAAATCCTAGAGTCAGAAACCCAGCACACATCAGATGATCTTAAAGGCAAGGCACAGAGCTGTAAAGTAATGCCAAGAAAATGGTGGAGTTGACTATTTCTGGGGTAGGGTTGAAGACAACCAAAATAGGTCCAAAGGGAATGAAAGAATTAACATTAAGAGAGATGATCACTTTCTACTTATAATCTAAACTGATTATAAGTTTTGACAAGTGTGACAGGCTTTTGTTTTGTTTTGGTAAAGGATTGGAAACTATAGGAATGTGTGCCTGACCTCTCCCTGTCTTTTGCCTACCTTTACATCCTAAGACTTCATACCTTATTTTCACAATTTACTAAACTCCCTGGAAACTGGCTGACTAAACCAAATCAAATCATATTAGTTTTTCAAGAAGGGAGAAACTGAAACAAATTTTTTTTTGTTTCTGTCCTTTTTGAAAACATTTTAGTTTTCAAACAGCATGTAAAGCATCTTTTGACCATTATGTAGGAACCAGTATCTATATATTTGAACACAGTAGAATTTGAACAGGATCTAAGTGAACACTAATAATTAGCTGTCTTATCCAGCTGTTTCCTTTCTTTTCTGAAGTGGCCCTTTCTTTCCCATGGTTCAACCAAAAAGTGTCTAAAGAAAATCTTATGACTTATTTCAAAGCCTACTCTTATTTGAGTGTGAAATAAAATTTGAGATGATCAGATTTAGACAATCCATAGTCACCCTCAACCTTATGAGATTTGCCCACTTACAAATCCAGTACTTCTCCTTGAGCTGCCATTACTTTTTCTGTGCTCAACCATCTTGGCTTTGGATAGCCTTCTATTTTATTGACACAGCAATGAAAACCTGAGTCTTTCTTCCCCTGAGGGAAGTTTCTCAAACTTAAATAAATAAATTCCAAATAACACACTGCTTTTCCTGAAAGACGTTATAGTTGGATATTTGTGCTTGAATTTTATGGAAAGCATAGAGAGAGCCATTACTACCTTAATCAGACAATAGAGTTTATTTCTATAATGAGGTACCCTGTGTTTTCTGTACTTGTGCTGTAGCTCTTGCTGGGTGATACCTAATTTATATTTATTTTCAGTTATCTCTGACATAAGTAGCTCTTATAAATCTTAATTTCTTTGGTCACTTTTTGCTCAGAAAAATATCACAAGGGGGAAATTAAGAGTTTTCTCTGTCAGAATATAAACTTAGTAACTGATTCACATACATATACAAGGATCTCAACAACTGATCTAGATACCTCAGATTATTGGACAAGATGAAGTCTATAAGTACTTGGTCAGAAGAGTGAATGCTGTGTTGCATTTTGAATTTACAAGATAAAGCAAAATGGGTTGTCACTTCTTTGAAACATAGTGTTTTGAAATTCCTTGAGAATCTTTCTGTAGTATAATCTAAAACATTTTTTTTTCTTTGGAGTTCAGTTTGCCCTTAAAATTACAATTGTTTTTTGATGAAAGAAACCTATCTACTTGACAACCTAGAAAAAGAAAGAAAGAAAGAAACTGGAAATGAAGATGACAAAGAAAGAGAAGCAGAAACAAAGTGACTAATGTAGAATTTAGGATTTGAAGAATTAGCTCAAGAACCCCAAGTGCCAATTAAGCCAGATAATATTTATAATTCAAAGCACAGTTGCAAACCAAAGTTTCATACTCTCCACTTGCATCAGCCGTCATTTCCAGCAAGATAAAAGGAATAGGCTAAGATTTTAAATTAAACAAGTTTAAGATAAATTTGGATGTGTTTCCTGCTGGAAAGATTCTTCTCTGGGAAATAGAGTTTCAGAATTTAAGACATAGAAAGGCTAAGAAAAGAGAAAAAAAGGTGTTCAGTAGTATAAATCTACATTCCACACAACTACCTTCTAATTAAGTATTGAAGTATCTCCTCTTTAATTCTCAATTCTGGGATTCTGTTTCTCATGGATTTCTGGATTTCTGTTTCTCATAACTTCTTTACCAGGACATTTAATTTTCTAACTCATCCTACATTGTTTCTATATTTTTTGCTGTTAAATGATTTACCTCATTTATCCCTAGATTATTCTTCCTAAAGACTGCTTTAGTTCTATGTGGTCTTCTGTTGTGAAAGCTGCAATGGCTCCACATTTCCTATAAAATTGAGTCTTTTCAGCCAACTATCTTCCTTCATTTGAATCCCTACTTCTCAGACCTAACCTTCAACATGAGTCCTACTCTTTATTTCAGTGGCCCTCAAAACATCACTTAAAACTTTTAAGGAATGGAAATTCTGAGAACTCATTCCAGACCTCCTGAGTCAGAAGCTCTGGCTATGGGGTCTCACAATCAGTATTTAACAAGTCATTCAGGTGATGCTGATTCACACTTCCATACACTAAAGTATGAGAGCCATTGCTGGTCTAACTCCTGAGTGTGTGTCATGTGCTCTGACTAAAGTAATTTCCTCATCCTCGTTAATCTATCATTTCCATGTTATCACCAATTGTAACATTTCCTAAATTTTATTGATTTCCTTTTTTAAAGATCTATGCATATTCTGTGCAAATTTATGTTAAATATATTTAAAACTGAGACTACATCAGTACTTGTGACTATTACTAAAAGTTAGTTGTAAAAATAAATATGATAGCCAGAGCTTATGGTTGTGGGGGTAGGGGTGAGAAAGAAAGGTGAAAGTAGTTACCAAAGGGCAAAATGGACACTTTTTTGAAAGAACCATTCTGTTTCCTGACAGTGGTGGTAGATACACAAATCTACACATGTGATGACATTGCATAAAACTAAATACACGTGTACACATAAGTACAAGTAAAACTGGGGAAAATATCTCAGGTTAGGTGGATTGAATCAATATAAGAATCGTAGTTATGAGATTGTATTATAATTTTTTAGGATGTTACCATTGGGAGAAACTAAGTAAAGGATATACAGGATTTCTGTATTATTGACATTGAAGTAACAGGCTATTTCAGAAACAATACTTCTATGCAGTAACAGTGTTATGTGAAAACACAGGGACCAGATAACGATCGAACTTTCAATCTACAGAGACTGAAAAAGCTCAGATGAGAAAACATCTCTGGGTAGCCAAAAGCAGATTATATAGATGATTCCAACACATGCATATATATGCACATAACTCATCAGCATTTTTGTGGAGAGCGGAGAAAAATGATCAAATCTGATTAAGGGTGGATGATAACATTTGATAATGAACATAAGTTTGCTAATTATCTTCTTCCTCCCTTGAGTACAGAGACCAGACACCAAGTGAACCAATATCTTGTGTCATATGGCTATAGGCTAATAGAAAGGGAAAAGTAAAGTCGTGTGTATTGTATTTTGCACACTCTAAATAGCAGGAAGACATTCCTTTGACTATTTAAAATCTGATAGGAAAAAATCATTGATCTCTGGCCTCTGGAAGGTTTATGGGTCTATGGAGTGTAGAGAGTGAGACAACGATGCAAAGCAAAGAATCTCTGCGTGTTTCCTGCACTTGGCTGCCTGTGGGAACTCTCCTGTGAGAGCCCCCACAAATGCTGCCAGGAAAGAAAGCACCATAGATTTTTCTAATTAAAAGAGCCCCTTGTTTTAGGAAGCATATCAATGAAGCCCTTGGTTTAAATTCTATTTGAACAGCTACCTTGTAATTTGGAATGCTCATCAGGAACTATGTGTCATTAAGCAGCACAATGTGACTTTGTAAAGGATCCATTTTAGAAATTACATTCCATTCTCTTCTTGTCTTTTCCGGGAGGAGAACCCAGTATTTAGGGGGAAGTTACTTTACTCCTTGGATTCTGCTCTTGTGTTTATTATTAGGTGTGAGTACCAATTTCTTTTCTTGTTTTTGTCTTTTTGAAGACTTGGAAATATATTTTAAACATTCTTAGATCCACTAATTAAAGTTTTAATTTTGTATTTCAAACCAACATTTGCTAATTGTTGGAGAGAGAACTGGTTTAAGTAGAGTCAGGAACTTAGAGAGAAGCAGTTTAATTCATTATATTTTTTAAAATCTAAGTATGATAAATGTGATACCCTTACCTGGTTATTTTTGACACATGCCCTCGTAGTTACATAGTCAGGTCCATTATCTGTGCACGCATTCTCATCCTCAAGATCAGATACTTCATTTGTCTGTGTTTCTCTTTTTTTAGTCAAACCTAATGAATAATACTATTTTCCTATGCAGTCCTTTCCTAAGAGAACCTACAAAATTGACAGAACCACAGTTTTTAAGCCACAGTCATTTCTTACTCTTTTGTTGACCTAGACAACCAACTCTATTTCTAATTATTTATCTCCATCCCTACTCCAATGTAGTCATGTGCTGAAAATTAGAATTTAAGATGTATAGTCAATATTGAGTATATACCGTGCTTTCAAGACTTTGCTAAGACAGTAAGAATAGAATTACATGGATATAGAAAAAGTATAGTATTTGTCCCCAAAATACCCTTCAATCTTAAAAGCAGGTCAAACTACCTTATTGTAGCAATAGGTAAATTCGAAATTTACCTATTGCTACAATAATTGCAGACTTAGAAATTCTAGTAGAGAGACGAAGTGATAAGACACTCATGCCTCCTCTTTCCCTTGGCTATATTTTCAGTATAGTGACCCAACAACACATAGGAGCTAGCTTCTCCTCTGCTCAAATAATTAACTTCTTTACATCCCACAAATACAAAAAATGTTTAAATACTCCAAAGAAACTAGGTTTGTAAACATTTATTTTAATTCTGTAGGAAAAAAATAATTCCACCTGAAACCTGAATCCCAAGAAATTATTTAAAGGCTTCTATTAATTAAATATATTTAAAAAATGATTTTTTTTAAAGATTTTATTTATTTTTTGACAGAGAGAAATCACAACAAGGCAGAGAGGCAGGCAGAGAGAGAGAGAGAGGGAAGCAGGCTCCCCGCTGAGCACAGAGTCCGATGCGGGACTCGATCCCAGGACCCTGAGATCATGACCTGAGCCGAAGGCAGCGGCTTAACCCACTGAGCCACCCAGGCGCCCCAATTTAAAAAATGATTTATATTTTTCTGATTCTATTTCAAATAGCTACAAGTAATTTCTCCATTCAGAATAAAACTTTTTTGAAAATTCTCAAATTTATCTCTGGCATTTCTAGAACTAAGGTAACATATCATCTGTAGATAAAATAAGCAGAGCAGGGGAGAAGAGTAAGTCACTTGTTATATACTTTGAATATTTTGATAAAATTAAGAACTAATTTACTATCCCCTGACCTATATTCAAAGCCTTAAGCATAAACAAATGGAGTAGAAATTAGTATGTATCTTGATTTTACCTCAACAACACAAGCTATAAGAATATAATTATGAGGGGCGTCTGGGTGGCTTAGTCATTAAGTGTCTGCCTTTGGCTCAGGTCATGATCCCAGGGTCCTGGGATTGAGCCCCACATCGGGCTCCTTGCTCTGTGGGAAGCCTGCTTCTCCCTTTCCCACTCCCTCTGCTTGTGTTCCCTCTCTTGCTGTGTCTCTCTGTCAAATAAAAAATAAAATCTTAAAAAAAAAGAATATAATTATGACCTTATTTTATATTTTTACTCTAGTTATTTCCACTCCTTCTCATCCTTTCATTTCCAGGTTAAATGAACTTATTATATATTTGTATTATATGCTATATATTTATATATACATTTATATATTTATAGTTTCTGTACTAACAATGCTTATGGAGGCATTATGGGCTTATCTCTCTTTGAGAGGTAAGGAGATGCTCAAATGTATGCGTGACCTGCTTGAATAATAATTTATTCAATATAATTACTACATTTAAATACACACACACACATACACACAATCAAATATTATTCAGCCATCAAAAAGAATGAACTCTTGTTATTTGCAAGGCCATGGCTGGAACTAGAGTATATTATGCTAGGTAAAATAAGTCAGTCAGAGAAAGACAAATAGCATATGATTTCACTTATATATGGAATTTAAGAAACAGAAGAGATGAACAAAGGAGAAGGGAAAAAGGGAGGGAGGCAGGAGGCAAACCATAAGACACTCTTAATTATAGAGAACAATCTGAGGGTTGCTGGAGGAGAGATGGACAGAGGAGGAGCTAAATGGGTGATGGGTATTAAGGAGGGCATGTGTTGTGATGAACAACTGGATGTTAAATGTAGGTGAAGAATCACTAAATCCTGGGTGCCTGGGTGGCTCAGTTGGTTAAGTGACTGCCTTCAACTCAGGTCATGATCCTGGAGTCCCAGGATTGAATCCTGCATCAGGCTCCCTGCTCAGTGGGGAGTCTGCTTCTCCCTCTGACCCTTTCCCCTCTCATTCTTTCTCTCTCTCTTATTCTCTCTCTCAAATAAATAAAATATTTAAAAAATGTAAAAAAAGAATCACTAAATCCTACTCCCGAAACCAATATTACACTATATGTTAACTAGCTAGAATTTAAATAAAAACTTAAAAATACATATATTATAAATGACATGGTCTAATGGAGCCAGTGTGGGAAACAAGAATTCCTATCCCCTCAAAGGTCCTTCTGGCTGGACAAAGAATCACATCTAATAATATATACACAGAGAACCCACACAGACTTAGAAATTCTAAAGAAAGTCAGACAAAATGAGGTATATATCATTCTGAACTAAGGAGAAAGGGATAGGGGTCTGGGACTTCAGAAGAAAGGAATGCACTTCACAGATGGTAAGAAATGTTATTTGATAATTCGATGCTTGCCCTGTCATGGGTCACTCATATAATATTTATCTCTGCCAATAACCCTTATTTAGGGGAAAAAAACCCAATTTAGATTCTTCTACATACTTAATGGAAGGTCAAAAGTTTCTCTTGAGCCCACAGAGGCTTCATTGCCTTCACCTCAAAACAATCCACATGCCAAAGTGGCATATTTTGGAGTGTGTGTTGGGGGGAGGTGTCCCAAACCCTTTTATCTGTCAAAAGCAAATCTATACTATTGATATATATATATAAGGATATAGATGTGACAGTTATGTGTATTCATATGCATCACACCCAAGGTATATACTGTAGAAACAGTATATGTAATATATACTAAAATATATAATGTACTTGAGCAAAATGATGGTAAATAAGAAGAAAGAATGTAAGATCCATGTTAATAATGGCTCTGATCCAGGGGCGCCTGGGTGGCTCAGTGGATTGGGCCGCTGCCTTCGGCTCAGTTCATGGTCTCAGGGTCCTGGGGTCGAGCCCCGCATTGGGCTCTCTGCTCCGCAGGGAGCCTGCTTCCTCCTCTCTCTCTGCCTGCCTCTCTGCCTACTTGTGATCTCTCTCTCTGTCAAATAAATAAATAAAATCCTTAAAAAAAAATAATGGCTCTGATCCAGAAAACCACTGAAAAGAAATCCTAGGATAATGGCTAGGCAGTACTATTCAGTGATAACCAACTGAGATAGAAAGGGGAAAAAGAGTTCTAATATGAAGTTTTCCAAGGCAACAATTCAAGATATTATTTTGTATGACTCAGAGTTAGGAAAGACTGGAATACAATTAGGCACATATATCAAGCAAGAGAAGAAAGGATATTAGAAACTACCACACCACGGGGCACCTGGGTGGCTCAGTGGGTTAAAGTCTCTGCCTTAGGCTCGGGTCATGATCCCGGGGTTCTGGGACCGAGCCCCACATCGGGCTCTTTGCACTGCAGGGGGCCTGCTTTCTCCTCTCTCTCTCTCTGACTGCCTCTCTGCCTATGTGTAATCTCTGTCTGTCAAATAAATAAATAAAATCTAAAAAAAAAAAGAAACTACCACACCACTTCCTAGCTGCATCTCACTCCAATAAAAGAAAGTCATGACCCAAACATGAAGCAAATGATACAAATTGAAATGTTAAGCCAAGTGAGAATTGGGCATTTACTCCTCCTTCAGTCTCAGGGGTGTTTGAGATAAAATATCCATTACTTTAAACAGGGGGAGTGGTGCCCTCAGTGGAGTGCCAAATCTCAGAACAGGTCATCAAAATGAACATTCAAAAAAATGAGTGAGAATGTTTTTGCTGTCAAGAGGTCATCAGTTCACAAATGCACAAAAGAAGTGTGGGAGTGCAAGAAATGTAAGACCAAGTAAGATTAGAGTATGAAAATTAGGCAGAAGAAGGGTAATATGGGCAAATTTAGCTTCTTGTGCTGCCTAAGGCAAGGAGGTAAGGTATGGTGGGTGAATCGCAGTTATTTCTCAGGCTGATTGTGGTGCTGATGCTGTGAATGTTGAGCAGAAATGATGGAGTGGTCTAGAGTAGGCTAGAATAGATGCAGTTCTTAGTCTTCCCATATGGTCTTCCTGATAGTGATGTTCCTGTTAAGGTTTCTCCTTCTCTCCTTCTATTCTTTTTTATTGTCATTCTCCTCCCCTTTCTCTACTCTACCCTCCTCCCCCACCCCATTTTCCTCCTCCTCCTCCCCCTCATTTTCCTCCCCCTTCTCCTCTTTCTTCTCCTCCTCCTTTTCCTTCATCTTCCTCCTCCCCTCCTCCTCTCTTAATCTTATATTAGTGGCATGACTTAAGTAGGAGACTTTGGGCACAACTTCTTAGGCCAGGTGTTTATGCCAGTTGAAAACCTTCTGTCTCAGGCAAGTTGTTTCAGTGAATATTCTTGCCACAAACAAGAATTCTTCTGACCATCTGCCAGAAAGTTTTTGGTCCTACAAAACTCTTGATGCTCCTGTTTCAGTACTGTTTGATAGCATCTCCACCCTGGCTCTGAATGCTTCTGGTTTCTACATATTCATTCTCACACACAACATGTTTCTTTTGTTTTCAGTTTGACATTAGGTTTTGTAATAGGCACAATAATTGACCACTAAAGAGATTCACATTCTAATCCCCAGAACCTGTGACTATGTCACTTTATATGGTATACTGGTTGAATAATACTCTCCAAAATTCATATGTACCTGGAATCTTAATATGTGGAAAAGAGGGTCTTTGCAGATGTAATTAACTAACATGAGGTCCCACTAGATTTTTTTGTGCCTTAATTGGTGTCCTTTAAAAAAAGAGAAAACAGAGACATGGATGAATATAGGCAAAGGTAGCCATGTGAACATAGATATTAGAGTGAGTGGAAAGACTGTAAACCAAGGAAGGCCAAGGATTGCTGGTGACCACCAGGACCTAGAGAGGGATATAGAACAGATATGTTTTTACAATAGTTTCTTTCTCCAGAAAGAATGGACTCTGCCAATACTTTCATTTTAGACTCTGTCCTCTAGAACTGTGGGAGAATAAATGCTTTTTTTTTTTTTTAAAGATTTTATTTATTTATTTGACAGGCAGAGATCACAGGTAGGCAGAGAGACAGGCAGACAGAGAGAAAGGGAAGCAGGCTCCCTGCTGAGCAGAGAGCCCCATGAGGGGCTTGATCCCAGGACCCTGGGATCATGACCTGAGCTGAAGGCAGAGCCTTTAACCCACTGAGCCACCCAGGCACCCCTAAATGCTTTTGTTTTATGCTTTTGTTTATGGTAATTTGTCATGACAGCTCTTGGTAACTAATTAATGTGATTTAAAGAGACTTTTCAGATGTGATTGATTTAAGGATCTTGAAATGGTGAGATTATCCTAGATACTTGAGCAGACTGATGTAATCACAAGAGTTTCTATAAGGAAAAAGGAAAATAAGAGAGTCAAAGAAGATGTGGTGATGGTCTGAGCAATGTGGCCATGAACCAAGCAATGCAGGGAACCTCTCAAAACTGGAAAAGGCAAGGGACAAATTTTTTCCTGGAGCTTTTAGAAGGAATGCTGCTCTGAAGATACCATTATTTGGTCTAGTAAGATCCATTTTGGACTTTGTAAAATAATACATTCATACTGGTTTGAGCCACTAAGTTTGTGGTAATTTGTTACAGCAACAAAAGAAAATGAAAACAGACTTCTATCTTCTATTTTTTTGGCTTCATCCCTTCTATCACCACCTGAGACCCATTCGACTCCTATTATCCAAGAATTATTAAGTTAAACAATGAACAATTTGTGCATGGTACATTGAATATGACATATAATTTCAACTCTGAGTTTTATTCACAGGGTTGCAGAGATGCTAGAAACAGGTTTTCTCTCAGGGTAATATCAGACAGAGGATCAAATGTGAAAATCAGAACAATCTTTCCTTCCCTTTCTTTATGAAACTAATTCTTTTTTAAAAATAAGTATGACTCCATTTTATTTATTTTATTTTGTTTTACTTTATTTTGTTTTATTTTTTATTTTATTGTTTTTTAATTATTGAAGTATAGTTGACATACAATATTATATTAGTTTAGGGGTACAGTGACTATGTAATGATTCAACAATTCTATGTATCACTCAGTGCTCACCACAGTTAGTATAGTCACCATATCACAGTATTAGAATATTATTGATTATATTCCCTATGCTGTAATTTTCATCTCCTCGACTTACTTATTTTATAACTGGAATTTTATACCTCTTGATCACCTCCTATTTTGTCTATCCCTGACCTCCTCCCCCCAGCAACCACTAGTTGTCAGTATTTAAGAATCTGTTTGTGGGGCACCTGCAGGGCTCATTTGGTTGTCTGCATTTGGCTCAAATCATGATCCTGGAATCAAGCCCCAGGTCAGGCTTCCTGCTAAGTGAGGCATCTGCTTTTCTCTGTCCCTCTGCCCTGTCCCACCCAGGTCATGCTTGCTCTCTCTCTCTCTATCTCTCTCTCAAATAAATAAATAAATAAATAAAATCTTTAAAAAAACCCACAACAAACAAAAATCTGTTCATTCACTGGTTCGTTCATTTTGTTTTATATATATATACATGAAATCATATGGTATTAGTGTTTCTGTGTCTAACTTATCTCATTTAGCATAATACTCTCTAGGTCCATCCATGTTTTCATAAATGGCAAGATTTCATTCTCTCTTATGACTGAGTAATATTTTGTTGAGTGTACATACTCTATTTTCTTTAGCCATTCATCAGTTGATGAAAACTTGAGCTGCTTTCCATATCTTGGCTATTGTAAATAATGCTGCAGTAAACATAGGGGTGAATTTATCTTTTTGAAGCACTGATTCTTTCTTAACCCTTCATCCAAACATGAATTAATTAATTAGAATGTCTACTATGTATCAGGTGTGCTGGGAAGTATTGGGAAAACAAAGACAATGTAAGATCAAGGAGTCCTAGTGTAGTACAGGAAAAGGTGGTAGTCTGCAGAGAGATGAAACCACAAGTATAAAATGGTGCACTGATGTACATGTAGAGAAAGTCATACGAGTGCTGAGAAACCCAGGGGAAGTCCATTTAACCTAAATGCAGTGCAGAGTGTTTAAGAATTCTTACAAGAATATCTGGCACTTGTTCTGAAATGATAGATATCAGTTAAGAATAAAGTTAAGGAAGTAGCAATACTTGAGAGTATTGCCAGAAAAAATCCTGGAATAGTGGGCAAACTATAAACAGTTTAGTGCAACTGAAGATTTGGAACCCGAGGGACAAGGTAAAAAGAACTTGGACACGTAGGAAACAGACATGAAGGCTTTTGCATGTCATGTTAAGAGTTTCTGAAGCAAATGAGAAACTTGACTGATTTAAAGCAGAGAAAAACGAAATTAGATTTATGTTTCAGGAACATAATTCAATTGCATTCTAACCTATATTGCCTGGTCTGTTCTAGCTCTGGCCTGTCTCAGCACCCTCTTCTTATGGTAGTTTATTACCCCTATCTCTGGTTTATGCTGTTCATTATTAAGCTCTTGGATTGCATCAGTCTTATTATTGCTTTAAGATTAATCCCATATTGTTTCCCTTCTTAGGACACTCTGACTCCACCTCACCCTAACACCTTTACTTGAGTAAGTCTTACTCATCATTCATATTAAATGGTCCAAAATCTGAGATTGTCCAAGTTCATGTGTTTATTCAGCTGAAGTAATGGTGTGAGTCAGACACCATACAGAACTTTGGGTTATGGTCTGGTATTAAAGGTAGGGGCATTGAATGAGTAAACACAAATTACGGTGTATTAACTACTCAAGATAAGTAGTCTGAATGAAAAGAACTATGTTAGGTATGGCCACTCCAAGGAAGTGATAATGTGAACCGATCCAGAAAGGATGAAAGGAAGCTGCCACTCACCTGAAGGCTCCATGAAACCAGGTCCAGATGGTTTCTTTCTTAACTCTATTAGAGCAAAAATTGCACCTGAGAAAATTAAAGGGTACGGAATGGCTCCCAAGACCTGGAGAAAGACATTCCTCAGTGGTGAAACTCACAAGAAGCTTTTAAAAAGATTTACATCTCTAAAGGTCAGAATTTTCTGGGTGCTTGGGTGGCTCAGTGCGTTAAGCCTCCGCCTTCGGCTCAGGTCATGATCTCAGGGTCCTGGAATCGAGTCCCGCATCTGGCTCTCTGCTTGGCAGGAAGCCTGCTTCCTCCTCTCTCTCTCTCTGTTTCTCTGACTACTTGTGATCTCTGTCTGTCAAATAAATAAATAAAATCTTAAAAAAAAAAAAAATAAAGGTCAGAATTTTCTAAAGTAAATACTCGAGAAAGGGAGGTCAGGGGCCTCCCTGGATTCTGTCAGGTCTCAGTGAAAGGAAATTGCACAACTAATAACCAAAGGACTCAATATTAAGATTCAGATCTACCTAGTACCACTTTTGATTTTTCTTACGTCCACCTTTATATTTACTTAGAAAATAATTGGTAACTAGTAAATCTCGTAAGGCTTGGATCATGTCTGCATCAACATATTATGAACACTGTTGAAGGTAGGGTTACTTTGCAAAACTCTTCTCCAAGTATGCACTCCCTAGCCCAGTACAGTGCTAATCCTATTGAAGATGATAAATAAATCCTCCACAAATAAAGTTACAAAATATTTATTTATGACTTATATATTTTAAAGGTTAATGGTGTTTTTACTCCCTGAAAAGAAGTTCCTTATGTATATCTTCTAAAATGCTATGCAGACTTTTAAATTTGCTACATATTTTGAACTTGAAACTCAATATTTTTCTCAAATGGTTTCTAAAAAGGTCAAATTTGGCATCTGGCACAAGGTTATTTTGGAGGTAATTAAGTGAGGTTGTGAACTGTGCATACAGGGTAATCATTTTGCCAAAATATCAGTGTTCCCTAGAACTGCATTCCTGACTTTGCAAGTATTCTTTTATTTTTGACTATTCATTTTTTTTTTCTAGCTTAGACCTATATAATGTTTCCAAGGGCAAAACACTGTGACTACATGGAAGTAATATGCAGATTAATTACTTCTCTTTCTTACTAATGAAATCTCTTTGTGAAATGGGATTCAAGGATTATTTTCATTTTTAAAGTAAACTAAACCCAAGTTATTTGCAACAACAGCCATGACAATAACACAGATCTCATTGTACTTAATATGAAATCTTAAAATCTCATCTTATTAATTGAAAACCAAAATCACTTGAAGAAGAGATTTAGGGATTAATTTTTAAATCAGTTTTTAATCTGCTTTTTCATTTTTCATTATAGTACAATGAAAATTTATAATGAATAACACAGTTCTTAACCTTTAATAATTTTTCTTATTTCAATATATTTAATTCTAAGAAATCAAAGTACTATATACCAAAGAAACAGATTGAAGCACAGAAATTCATTGCCAACTAGTTTTTAAACTGTACATGATACAATGAAACTTTTAAAACATCAAATTCAGGACACTGTTATTTACACAAGTGATTGTGCAATGACGCATTATAGTAGAAACTGCACTAGACATAGAACAAAGATTTTAGTTTGAAACTATACTTAGGCTAGGCAGTTTGTGCGTGTGTAAGATATATGACTCAAACTATGTATTTGATATTGACAATTCATAATCTCTAATTCCTATTATATTACATAGAATATAAATACTTTTATTCTAAAGTTCCTAATTTATCCCTCTCTGGCTAGTACTGTTAGTATTTAACTATGTAGTAAGTGGATAGTAATCAATTAATGTAAATTCATCCACTGCCATGAACTTGATATGTCTAAATTACCTTAGAACCTGGTAACTTGGAAGATTCCACATTGGTAAAACCAACTACTTGCTTTTCTGAAGCCAAAGTCCATGTTACCAAAATGGTAGCATAAAAGAAGATAAACATGTTTCCCAAAGCTTTTCAACCATCCACTGTTAAAATGATCTTTCAATCTGTGGGAACCAGACCACTGACAAAAGTCAAATTAAGGTTTTACTTTCCCATTCAAGGCTATTGTTTCAAATGGCTTCACGGTGCCATCATTAACTTGAGAAGGAAATGAGTAGAGCACAGAGGCCAGCAAGTAAAGGAATATAGTGTTCAAGTTTAAAAATATTTCTGAATGAAACATCTGATTGTTAGTATTTGCATGTGGGTCTGTGTGTGTGGATAGAGGTGGGGAAGAGAGAGATCTTACTTCCAAAGAGTTTTTGAAGAAATCCAAGTTTAGCCCATAAAAGCCAATTCTATGCATAAAGATGTACCTTGGCCTTAAATTTGTTCTGTATTATTTGGTCTAAGAGAAATATGCAGGTCCATGAAGCATAAACTCTCAAGAACCAACTTCTGCTATATGTGCCATAGATAAGTGATATGGAAAAAACTTCCAGGGCTCCTGGGTGTCTCAGTTGTTAAGCATCTGCCTTCAGCTCAGATCATGATCCCAGGGTACTGGAATTGAGCCCATCAGGCTTGCTGCTCAGCAAGGAGCCTGTTTCTCCCTTTCCCACTCTCTCTGCTTATGTTCCCTCTCTCGTTCTCTGTCAAATAAATAAATAAAATCTTAAAAAAGAAAAAGAAAAAACTTCCAGAAGTGAAACCAAGGGTTACAGACGAAAATGGATAAGGCAATTCTTTTACTCCCAAAGGACTGAACCAGGGACTGTCAGCTCACCAAATACCGCATCTTATTCTCAGAAATTGGTCAACAACAGAGTCATTCCTGTGTTGACCATTTTTCCTTTTTATGAATGTGAATTTTTATTATGCTTATTTTACTTCTACTCCAGTATTGTATCTGGGTATGTGGGGAAACAAAATGCTCTTATTTTATAATTTGCTAGATCATGAAAGCCACATCCACACCTGATGGAGAAAATAGTGTATCACCCTGAACTTTGAAATAGATAGAGTCACTAAATGGGCTTGGATGGTAGTCTCCTTGGCAAGATGGAGAGGAAATGTGTTCTATTTGGCATAAAGTATACATTTGAACATTTAGATAATCAAAGGATAGACTGTAGCAGAGACACTGATCATGCCCCAATATTTTCTTTTATTCTTGTTCATAATTCAAGAGAACTCATGATTTTTTGATAGACACATGGTTGTCAAGAATAAAGACAACTTTTCCAGTGTTCTCTGTACCTGGAGGTAACTAATAACTTAAGTTCTTATGAATGGAATGTAAAGAAAATTGCGCTTATGAAAGCCAAGTAAAAAGAGGTTAAGTAACACTTCCTCCCTTTTCCTTTCTGTGGTGACACTGTAATATTGAGAGGTCTACAAGTTAGAAGTCTATATCTGCAGATGACCTCAGAGACAAGGGTTTACAGTACCAATTCTAAACTGGTATGATAATTTTCAGTCTTGTTTAACTTGATCTCGTGTGGAGGCAGCCCCTGATGCCTGCTCCAGATGGCAACGTTCAAGACGGAAAACACTGAGCCCAAATTTGGGGTAAAATAATATATACAGATGGTGACCAAATCAGGCTCAAAAACTGTATTCACAGATATGTGGGACATTTGGCCTAAAATGACTGAGCTGCTAAAAAAATACCTTTTATGATTTCGAATATGTTACTTTTCTCTTTTGTTTATGGAAAAGTCCTCTCTGGGCCTCTGTCCTCCATTTCCTGGTAAAATTCGGGGAGGGTCAGACCGTATTGGAGAACATCATGGGTTTAATTAATCCAGTATGGCTTGGCGGCCGGCCTTGCCGCTCACACGCCTCCTGTCCTCTCAAAGGTTGAAAGGTGGTTTTCGAGGGACTGTAACTCATCGTTGAAGATGTTTAATATTTTACTCTCTAGGAAATTGGCTCACAGCCAAAGAGCAATATTAAAAATGGTTAAAATGCATGTAAAAAAAAAAATAACTTGATCTCTGTTTTGATCTGTACTTGTTGATTATATCCCATCGAATGCTTTAGGTAAAGGGAGAGTGAGTTTAGTGAAAGAAATGTTGTATGAAGAAATGTTGTATAGAGAAAAAATGGCAATTATGAAGTCTTAGAAGCTAAAAAAATACAGCATATATGTATATATATATATAATGGCGCATTTGAGAATGTTTGGAGTGCCATGACTACATCAAGAAAATGAAAGCAAACCTCGTATGTTTAATTAGAGAGTACAAGGTATTTTGGAGGGTGGGGGCAAAGTGAGTCATAATTGCTTTAGGTCAGAAAACTAGTTCAGTTATTAGAACTTACCCTTAGAGTCAAGAAAAGAAACCAGATGCTTGATTGCAGAAGTAGATGTGGTCCCTGGGAACCTCACCAAATTTTCTTTTACTTTGTTCTGTGAAACACCTTTCCAAGTATGTCCATGGATGCCTAAAATATTTGCTGTTTTATTTTCTATTCCTTTTACATAAATATCACTTGGATATTGGGAAGAGTGAATCCTCACACTTAACTTTTAGACTTTCTGAGGTCTTTGCCTGCCTTATCTTCCTGGATTCACTCTTGAGTTTTCAATTTCTCAGTCTCAGTGAACTCAAGCATTCATGCACATGGCTCACATATACTCCTTCTTGAAAAATTAATTTTTCTTTCTGATGAACCACAGAAGTAAGTTTGTGAGAACTATGACAATACTTAAAACATTATATCATATATTCTTGTCTAGGTTTCTACCTCTGTAAGATCCTAAAGGCAAAATAAAACATTTAATTCTTTGCTGATTCAACACCACCTAAAAAAATGCCAAGGATACAGTCATAGCAATTATGTATTTTGGTTTTGTAGACCAATTTATATTCCCAAAATGATCTCATTATTCCCATAAATCTTCAGACTATTGCAGAAATGCAAACATTTGCTCATCCAGTAATACGTCTCCCAAATTGACTCTGATATATGTATTGACTCATAATATTAATTTTTAGAAAACATACCTCAATTTTGGTTGAGTAAATATAATTGTCATGCACATAGTATACGCAACAGCGACATTTCTAAGTGTTACTGAATGAATGGGAAATTGACTATCAAAGTACTTCCTTGACCCTGATTTCCCTTAAGTTACCCTTCTCTAAGCTTTAATTAATAAATATACTTCTTGAAATTGTACTTTATACAATGTTGCTTCAACTGTCCCACTGTTTATTTATTCTTTGAGTTGTTGTAATTTGGTGCCTACCCTGACTATTCTACTGAAACCATTTTCCTGTAGGTCGGCCATAACTTGTCAAGCACTGTCATCATTAAACACCTTTAAATATTTGATCATATTATGGAAATTTTTTCTTTTAATTTTTGTGATGCATCTTCAAAGATCTTTCCATTTTTCTGACATATTCTTTTCCTCTTGTCTTACTAATATTCTTCCTTTTCCTCCCTGTACCTTTATTCCAACTGTTCAGTACTGAAGGTGTTATTTTCTTTTTACTTCTATCTCTACTTAAGTTTATGTCTCTCAAGGAATTTGTACATTCCATCCAAGTTGTCAAATCTATTGGCAAAAAGGTATGCATGATATTTTCTTACTATCTTTTTACTGTATTATGTTTCCTCTCTCATTTCTGATGTTGATAATATTTATTTTCTCTCTCTTTTTTATTTTTTACTGGCTAAAATTCCGGCTAGAAGTTCTCTCAACTAATGAGAGAACTTGTTGTGGGTTAAATATCACTGTTTCCCCATTCTCAGTGAGACAGTACTGAAGCATGTTCTAAATAGTGACTCAGCTTCCTTCACAAAATGAGGCCCAGTCCTCCTAGTGCATGCTTTATTGGCCTTTCAATCTTCTCTGTTTTACTTTTTCTACTATCTCACTTGTATCATGATTGGCTTCTAAGAAACTCAAAATAAGAGAAAGTTCAAAACCAATATCAATTCAGGTATTAAATATTACTCAGTGAAAATGGGGGGAAAATATCATCCTCCAAAAATAACCAAAACCATTTTACTTATACAGTCCTTACCATGTTATGTACAGAAAGGCTTAAGGATGACAAAGTCCTTTTCCCTAAGAATAATCTCTTTGTCCTATTTGAAAAAAGAGTTATTAGGCAATAATAATAGGACTATTTTAGGCTTACAGACTTGGATTCTGTTAGGCATTAAAGTGTGGGAACTAATGATCTTGCTTAAAAAGTACTAACTCCAGTGAGATTAACTTATCTCTAGAATGGAGATATATATATATATATATATATATATATATATATATATATATATATTTAGATTTATTGATATATTGTTCAGAGAGAGAGTTGGGGTTCAAGGCAGAGGGAGAGGAAGACTCTCCAGCAGACTTCCTCTGAGCAAGGAACTAGATGCAGGCCTTGATCCCATGAAGCCAAGATCATGACCTGAGCCAAAATCAAAAGTTGGACACACAACCATCTGTGCTACCCAGGCGCCATATCTAGGTCATATATTTTCTAAGTTTGATATATGGAATTTAATTATTATGTAATTTACAGTGTTTTAATCCTTGGTTCTTTCATTTTACTTTTGAGAACACTGTGGCCCAGAGAACTTTTATAACTCATCCATATTTAGTTGTAACCCACCCATAAATGACATAAAACATTGGGAATACAACTAGGAATGGGATTCATAAATTCTAATTTACAAGTCAAATCATTCCTACATTATACAGTATTTCTCTTATAGTGATCAAGATAGTTCAGTATTTTATATCACCCAGAGAACAGATCCACATGTAGTTTACTCTGAGACCAGGAGAATTTACACATAGGTTAGTTACATGTATACAGCACAATGGTAAAAGCTAGGAATATTTTTGTAAGGTCAAAAGAATAACCCCACGTTAGTAGACATGGTGAGTTGGTTCCTCTAAGTCTCTTGTTCTTCAGGTTTTTTTTTTTTTTTTTCCTGCTCAAGGAAATGTAAATTTCAGAATTTAAAGCACATCATGATTAAATGGATGAGATTAGGGAAAAGTGAATCAAATGATTGGGCAGCAAGGTGAGAAAAGTTTATTTGTATAAAACAATACCAAATGTCATAACAATTGTTGGAGAAACCATGTTGTGGTTCTTTGGGGAAACAGACATAAAACTAATTTTAAAAATAACCAATGAGCTTTGCGCAGTGGCAGTATCGTAGCCAATGAGGTTTATCCGAGGCGCGATTATTGCTAATTAAAAATAACCAATGAGATATTTTCATTTTTCATTATGTGTAATGCTAACTCCCTAAGGATATTGACCTCTACCAACTTCTGATTTTTTATTATGATGTTGGGGGGAAAAAAAGACTTCAATAAGTTCTATATTTACAGGTGACTGTAGCTTACTATTAAAATAATTAAATTAATATTTATTTAAATTTTGCTTATAAATTGTGGAAATTTATATTTTGCTTCATTCTATATTTAATTTTATTTTTTGGAGGGACAATGTTAGCTTTAAATTTAGCTCCAAAATAATTTTATAGTTTATAAGAATTATTTATATGTTTTGCTCTGATATGTTCTTAGTCATCAAAGATAAATCTCAAGAGGAAAAAAAAATACACAGTTATACAACAGAGTAAGCTGTTCACTTTTACTGTAGCCTGCTTTATTTACAGGAGAAACTCAACTTTTCTTCCCTCAGAATGCATTCAGAATTAAACAAAGCAGCTTAAAAGAACAAATTCATCTCCATAAACTGTGGTTTATAAGCAAGTCACAATCATCTATTCAGATGTTGTTGTATTTTTTAAATAAGCAAGGAGGGCAAGAATATAACCATGTGAATTTGCTACTGTTGCAGATTAAAATTCTAGACCAAATGCATGAAGCAAGGGGTAAACAGCTGATTTCTGCTACTTACAGAAGATTTAATGGGATCATTCAATTCTGAATTTCTAAGGAAGAATGTATCCAATTGGCATTTGCTTATGTTTTGGAGACATTTCAAAATGTATAATATTTTAAATATTCAAAGTAAGTATGGGTTTTAAGTATACATATACATACATGTATACGCATATATAAATAATACTTATTTTTTTAGCCCTTCTACTAAAACCAAATTGAAACATTGACAATCAAATAGTAATGGGGACACCAGATTCCTGAGTTTTCAGTCTCTAGATACAATTGTCCATTAAAATGCTTCAGGGCTCCTTGGAAGAAAAGTACCATATTACAATGAAATAATAGTAAAATAAATTCTGAGATGAAAAATGTGCAGGATGAATCTGGGACATTTAGTTGTCACCAGAAGGAAAGAAAGCTACCAAAGACTAATAGCACTTTACCAAAAAAACACAAAAGCCAATGTGAAGAAAAGACTCTCGTGGACCAATGATGAGACAATTTGATCATCAAAAAGAACAATGAATACAATTAATTTTCAAACCATTTATATATAAAATTAATACATTTGATTATTCCAAAAATTAAAAAAATGGAAAAAAAGAACACTTTTGTTTGGTTACCGTTGTAAGTAACTAGGTCTCCAAGTCCTCTCTCTGGAAATCATCAATTAAAAGGAAAATTTAGGGGCACCTGGGTGGCTCAGTGGGTTAAGGCTCTGCCTTTGGCTCAGGTCATGATCCTGGGGTTCTGGGATCGAGCCCCGCATCGGGCTCTCTGCTCAGCAGGGAGCCTGCTTCCTCCTCTCTCTCTCTGCCTGCCTCTCTGCCTACTTGTGATCCTCTCTCTGTCAAATAAATAAATAAAATCTTAAAAAAAAAAAAAAAGGAAAATTTAATGGGGGTACCTGGGTGGCTTGGTCTTTTAAGCAACCAACTCTTGATTTTGGCTCAGGTCATAATCTCAGGGTTTGAGAGCCTGCATGGGGCTCTGCTCTGGGTGGAGCCTGTTTAAGATTTTCTCTCTCTCCCTCTGCAGTACCCCCACTCCGGCCTAAAACAAAACAAAAAATGAAAAGGAAATTTAATCTTTCATCTTTCAGTTTTCTCTATGAACTCCATTTCAATGTAGCCAAATAGTCCCAGTTGACAGGTATGTAATCTGAGGAATTGAATCCAAAGTGAAAATTTAGGACTCCTTGTTCAAAACCTGAGATTTCAAGCTAGCATCTTCAGTGAATTAAACGGAACATGGGATCCTTCAGAACATGGGGTTCTCTGTGACCTTAGGCTGCATGTCCATAAAGCCAGCTCTGCTAGTTGATTAAAAAAATAAAAGATCAAAGTAAAAGAGAAGAATTTCTGCTAATAAATCTGTAAACAATGACAGAATTAGATTTATTGTTATTAAAAATAAAATAATAGATTCAGGCACTAGTAATAAGTTTAATCTACACACAGAAAATAAGATGAAAAGTTTATGGGGAAGCCTAACAGAGAGATCAGCTGTCATGAACTGTTTTAGCTGATTAAACTTTAGCTTCTCCCAAGTAGGACACCCAAGCATCTTATGTATCCTGATGTGATGCAATAGCAGGGACAGAGCATGAATATGAATAGCTGACCTAAAAAATACCTTCAAGGAGTGAAAGGACCAGTAAAAGAGAATACTGGGTTTTTGGCATGTTGGTATTCCAGCTCTGTATTTTATCTTCCAAGAATGAGAACATTGTGATTTAGGGATTTGCTTTAACCTACAATAAAATCAGAACTCAACATTGAACTTGGCCTTAATAAACATTTGTTCCCCCAGCTATTGATACATAGAAATAAACTTACTGAAAATTTATTGAACATTTTTATGCTCTCTGCGGTGGATTCTGTATCTTCAAAGATGAGGATAAAAAAAAAAAAGGTGGGGCGACAAGTCAAGAAAATAATGGCAATAAAATGTGAAGTTCTTCACAAAGAATAAAAAGTAGTAGACCATAGGTATCAATATTGTATTATATACCAGAAATTTGTTAAGAGGATAGGTCTTAAGTGTTTCACAACACATACACACGAAGAAAAAGAAAAGACACATTGACTATGTGAGGTGGTGTGATGTTAATTAGCTTGTGTTGATTATTTCACAATGTACATATATATGTCAATATATCAAGTTATATACCTTAAATATATAAAATTTCATATACAATTATACTTCAATATAATTGGGGGAAAAAGAATGCATTTTATAATAAAAAGCTTCTGACCTTATTTCTTTTTAAGAATTTATAAACCCAAGGGGTGAAGAATGGGCAGATTTCCACAGTTGATTAATTTAATTGGAAGGGTTATTTCTATGCCTCATTCTCTAATGCCCAATCTGATCCTTCACCCTTAATAGTAGCCATTCTAGGGTATGAGTAAGATGAAATGTTTTCAAAGGTGATTGTTAATGACACCCACAAAAATACATAGTGTAAGCCTATTTCTTTTCTGTTTTCCTTTCTTACTTCCTTTTTTTCCCTTAGTCGTTCTTTTCCCACTTTAATTGCTGGTAACTTAATTGTGTTAGTGGTATTTGTTACTAAAAAAGCCATTTATTTTAAAAGTGAGGAATTTCTGTGACAGTATAAGATAGTAGTTCAGCCCTCAGACTGGAGTATGACTGCTGCTTTCCAGTCTGTAATGTTAGAAAAGTCACTGAAACTCTCTATGCTTCAGTCTTCAGATATTGTCAATACCATCTAATCTATAAATTGTCCTGAGAAATAAATGATGCTTGTAAAAATCCTTGCATAGATTCTGGCATATAATAAGCATTTAATAAGTGTTAACTGTTGCTATTATCATTATTAAGTGAGGAAAATTAGATTCAGAATATAAGGAATACTTAGGAAGCTTGAGCTGTTACTGCTGTTGCTTTAAAAAGTCCTGAGGTACAAAGGAAAAAAAGTCACTTAATGTTCTAACTGCATGTCTCAGATGCTTGAAAATGTAAAGTATTATTCTGGAGGTTTACAAGATTCTCTTTACTAGATAATGTCTGGGACTTACATGATTCCATGTCCAGCCCTGCATATAAGAATAATATATACTGGGGCGCCTGGGTGGCTCAGTGGGTTGGGGCCTGTGCTTTCAGCTCGGGTCGTGATCCCGGGGTCCTGGGATCGAGCCCTGCATCGGGCTCTCTGCTCGGCGGGGGGCCTGCTTCCCCTCCTTTCTCTCTGCCTGCCTCTCTGCCTCCTTGTGATCTCTGTCTGTTAAATAAATAAATAAATAAAATCTTTTAAAAAAAAAGAAAAAAAAAGAATAATATATACTGACATTCCCCACCTATAAAGAGCGCTTTCTGTCCTCTGCTCCCCAGACTTCTTGTGGCAGGATTCTGAGTAGAAGCTGTGCATCAATTATTTGACATAATTGGTACCATGAAATTTAACCTTAATGTCTTTTCTCCATCTTCTTATGTCTTATTATTTGGTAAGTATATAGCTTGAATGTTTTGAAAGAAAGCACAATATTATCTAGGTACGTTATAAATATATGATAGATGAATGCAAAAGTGGAATGTGTTGGTGGTGGTTGAGGGGCCACATCTATATCCAAACAGCTAAGTAAAACATGGAACATTACAATTATAATTAGTCAGTGTCAAAGCTAATTAAATCCCAGTCCGAATGTCTTTGGCATCAGTAAGCTCATTCTACTTTTTTGGTGCCTCAAGTTAAATTTTACAGTGAGAAACAGTGGACTTTGTTATGGATTGGTAGAATTAAAAAATCATGCTATAATATATATAAGAGTAATGTTAGTGATGACAATAATTTTACATACTAAATATACTGATGCTAAATACTGTGCAATGAGCTATTTAGAAGCTATTTTATGGAATTTCAATAACAAATTTATTTTCAAATATAAGTAAAATACTTTTAATTTTTCAAATTATGAAATGGGATGCAAAGAAATTTAGGAGATTAATAGTGGCCATTGCTGTCAACAAGTGGTAGAACCAGGTTCCAGACCCTGGAAGTATGACTTTATTAGAGCCAACACATGAACAGTATATGTATTTTATGTAATGAACCAATGTAATATACTATATTCCCTAAGTCAAGTTAGCATTGTTAACTGACCTGGAACTATCCATAAACATTACACACACACACACACACACACACACACACACACACACAAAACATGGCCAACATGCATGTTTTAAGTAGGACATTGAATTTTGTATTACAATTTACATATAATTTCAGAAGCATAACTCCAATTGAATTCTCCTAAGAAAATTTAGTAAATAATATTTCTGATATTTAAAATGGCCCATATTTGACATGGATATATATACACAGCATCTTTTAGCCTCAGAAGCAGTTTGGATTGGTTTTACATAGGCTCCTCTGGAATCTTTCATTTCGCTTTATTATCATTTTTTACTTTTTTGGTTCTTAAAAAAGTGTTAAAGGCCTAGAGATCAGCAAAGAAAATCCATCCATTTGTCTGTAGCACACATCAACACATCAGTATATTCCTTGATGTTTGAATGAAGACATTCTATTAGATACAGAAATTTGAAGGACAAAATGTCTATTTTCTTTCTTTGGCAGAATGAGACATCAAGAAGTACGGAGTACAAATATATTTGTAATATTTTGAACTCAGGAAAAAATTATTAGGAGATTATAGTTAATAATAAAATAGTATATTGCTCATTAACTTCTATATATTTATGATTGAACTTTTCTTTCCCCCAGAAATCTCTTAATTAAGTGGTTCTTCCATAAGTATTTAGGTCAAGCTCAGGTTCTTTTCCATAGATCAAAGAAAATTGGAGATTGAAGCATCACTATAATCTTTTTAAGACTACAAATTATTAAAAAAAAGACTACGAGTTATTTTTCTTCACACTTTATCTTTCTGTGTAAATGCTATCATTATTCCAAAATTGTTGTAAATAAGACATATCATTCAGCTACAGGAAAAAAAACAACAACTCAATTTGAAAAGATAGCTGTCTCTACAACTGGCGCAAACTTATTTGAGGTGGGTTAATTTTCTCAGTTTTAGCAAAGCTTAAATATTTCTGGAAGTTTTTCTAAAGCATTTCTCACAAAGGGTGATTAAGGCACATGATGGAGCCCAAGATGGTATCGTTCATGTTAACATATATATATTTTTAACCTGTGTCTGTGAAAATAGTTTTTCAAATGATCCGTTGAAACTATGGCTGGGCCAAATCCATGTGTAACTGAATTCTACACTGTAATTGTAAGTCAGATGTAAGGAATTTGATAACTTCCCATTGAAATAATGGTATATAACATTATTAAGTCCCCAGGTCACCTTTAGTAAGGATAAGAGTGGGATTTGAGTCAGTTAAAAGAGCAAGGGAGAGGTGTGGTCAATTAGATAGTCTGGAAAAGTCTTCTGATGTAAAATACAAGATGCCAGAAAACCAGGAATCATCCTATAAACATTTAGCTGAATGTAAAAGAATGTAACGGGTATTCCCAGGAGCACCCTCTCTCCCCTTGCAGAAAAAAGAATAAAAACCCAAATGGTATGGGTTTCTTAGGTTGCTCAGTGGGTTAAGTGACTAATTCTAGATATGGTTTCAGGTCATGATATCAGGGTTGTGAGATCAGTTGGGTTTCATACTGGGTGTGGAGGCTGCTTAAGATTCTCCCTCTCCCCCGCTTTGCCCCTTACATCTCCCTGCAGAAAACCCCCAAAGTAAGCAAACTCAGAGTATAAAACTGTCTTAGGACACTTAAAGACATGTAAGAGCTGGTATTTGTAAGATGTGACTGCCTTGCCTAGATGACAGAAGTGGACCTTAGTTGAACAGTGTCCTGAAATTTCCTGAATGGGGCAGTTATGAGTGTCAAATCTGAGAACTCAGCCTGGCCAAGATGGCAGGAATACTTAGAGGTAGAAAAGCAATTCAGTGGAGAAAGTTAGTCCTGTGAACAAATGGTGCTGGAACATTTGGGCATCATATGCAAAAAAGCAAATATTGATCTATGTCTTAAATCATATACAAAAATTAACTCAAAACCAGACATAAATTTAAAAACATAAAACCATTACATTTCTAGAATGAAACATAGGAAAAAAATCTTTGTGAACTTGAATTAAAGATTTTGTAGGTACAACACCAAAAACACCATTTATAGAATAAAAAGTAGATAAATTTGACTTCCTCAAATTTAAAATTATTTCATAATATCATAAAACTGTTTTATATATTAAGACCTTTCTAAACCCAATTATCTAAATGATGCTATTACCATAGAGTATAAAAAGTTTTAAATTTTAGTATTTTTCATTTTCAGCATGTTTTGAAGGACTGATGATTTATAACAATGACCAAAATCTTTCATACTTCTTGAAGGAGTCAAAAATTTACAGACCCTTTTTAGTCAGTTAATTATGAGTACTAACTAATAATTAGGTAACGTAGGTAGTTTTTAATTTTTTTAATTGAATTTAATATTTCCTCAACTTTCTTGAGGTATGTAAGCTTGACAGATAAAAATTGTATATATTTAAGTTGTAGAACTTGATATTTGTATACATTGTGAAATGATTACAACTAAACTTATCAACACATCCATCACTACACATAGTGATTCTTGTTGTGTTTGTGTTTGTAGTTAGAACACTTAAGATTTACTCTCATAGCAAATTCCAGGTATACATTTCATTATTATTAACGAGAATTGTCACGTTGTACATTAGATCTCCAGAATTTATTCATCTTCTAACTGAAAATTTACACCCTTTGACCATCTCCCTCTTTTCAAGAATTTCTAGCCCCTGCTAACTACCATTCTACTCTTTGTTTCTATGAGTTTGACTTTTTTTAGATTCCACAATTTTAGATTCCATTTATTAGATTCACAAATAAGTGAGATCATTCAGTTTTTATCCTTTGTTGTCTAGCTTATTTCACATAACATAATGTCTTCTAGATTCATACATGTTGTTACAAATGACAGAAATTCCTTTTTTAAGGCTGAGTAAAAGTTCATTGTATAAGTATATATACAACATTTTTTAATCCACTTATCTGTTGAAGGGCATTTATGTTGTTTTAATATCTTGACTATTGCTTATAATGTTATGGTGAACATAGGAGTGCAGAAATCTAACTCTTCAAGATATTGACTTCGTTTCCTTTGATATATACACATAAGCAGGATTATAGAATCGTATGATAGTACTATTTTTAAGTTTTTTGTGGGGTCTCCTGTGTTTTCCATAATGACTGTACCAATTTGTATTCCAACCAATGGTGAACAAATGTTCTCTTTTTTCCACATCCTCACTAGTATTCGTTATCTCTTTTCTTTTTGATAATAGACATCCCAACAGGTATAAGACGATATCTCATTGTGGTTTTCATTAGCATTTCCCTGATGATTAGTGACATTGAGCACCTTTTAATACCCGTTGGCCACTTTTATCGTTTTCTTTGGAAAATGTCTCTTCAGGTCCATTGGCAGTTTTTAAATTGAGTTTTTGTTTTGTTTTGATTTAGCTGCTGAGTTATGTGAGTTTCTTATGTATTTTGGGTATTAACCCCATCTTGTATATATGGTTTGCAAATATTCTTTCCCTTTCTGTAGATTGCCTTTTCTCTTGTCAATGGTTTCCCTTGTTGTGCAGATACTTCTGCACTTGATGTAGCCCACTTATTTTTTATTTGTTTGTCTTTGTTTTGTGAGGGTTTTGTTTTTAATTTTTTTTGTGGGTTTTTTTGACTTTTTGTTGTTGCTGTTATAGCTTTTGTTGCCTGTGCTTTTGGTGTCATATCGAAAAAAAGTATTGCTAAGACTGATTTCGAGAACATTTTCTCTTACGTTTTCTTTTTGGCCTTTCTAGGCTTCGAGTTTTGTGGTTAAGTCTTTAATCCATTTTGATTTGATTTTTGTGTTTGGTGTAAAACAGAAGTCCAGTGTTATTCTTTTGTAGGTGAATATCCAGCTTTTCTAACGCCACTTTTTAAAGAGACTATGCTTTAGTTATTGTGTATTCTTGGCACTTCTGTTGAAAATTAGTTGGCCATATATGCGTGGATTTATTTCTAGGCTTTTTTTCTGTTTTATTGATCTGTGTGTCTGTTTCTATGCCAATACCATAATGTTCTAGTTACTCTAGCTTTGTAATAGTTTTGTTATTGAACATATGCAAATAATTATATTGCCATAAAAATAAGAATACTAACTTGGATGTTCTAAATTCTGGAGGGATAAGATAGAGAAAAAAAAATAATTACTTCATCTTTGTTCACAAAGGTATACTTTATTAAACTGCTGATAGCTTAAATAAAAAGAGAAAAAAATTTTCATTAAATTTGGAAAAAAATAAAACATTAAAAAGTCAACAGTGTCTCAAACAAAAGTCATAAAAATTATATTCCTCACTATCTCTTATCTATCTGCTATTTACTCCCAAAAGATCTTGATCTTTTGTTAGTTTCATGAATCCAGTTTTACTCTTAGAGTCCTATACATTCTTACCCAGTTCAGTAATATGATCCGAAAGTTAACAGAAACCTGTACTAAGAAAGTCCTTTCCATGAATCTCATTGACGATGAAACACTTGCAGGAATACTTTTGCAAAAGCATCAGCATGAAATAATAACCGTCTGTGAATGTCAAGCATTGCAACTTCTACTTTTTGTGTGTGATGGATAATCTTGTTTTTTGTTTTGGTTAATATTCTCAAGTTTTTTCTGTGGCACTTTTAAATTACTTTGAAACAGTTTGATCTTAATACTTGGAATAGACTGAGGAATTGAAATAAAGAGGGGTAGAAGATAGTTTATCCAGATAGCATAAACCTTAAAAGAGAAATCTATAAACAAACAAAGGTGGAAGAATAATTGTGCAGGTGGTACTTGAGTATTACAGAGAATTTGATAACATGTCTCAAACCTGAGTGCATAGATCATGGGGGACTGGAGTAGAATCTATTGGGAAATAATGTAATATAAACATTGGGGCAGCCAAATTTTATTCAATGCAGGGAATAGAGGAAAAATTTGAAGAAGAGATTGACATTTTTGAAAGGTTCGAGTATGAATATAATGTAAGTCAGTCAGATATATTAACATAAGAAATATGAAAAACTAGAACTAAAAGGAAATAGAAAAATCAAATTACATTCTCTTTAGTTAATTTTTCTTTTTCCAGTATTTTAGAACTATTAAAATAAAATTTGCCTTCATTTATATTCCTTTTCTATCAATATTTTATACACTTTCATTGATTTTTATAGAATATTTTTTAATAGATGACTTTAATAGATCTTTAAATAGAACTTAAACATTCATTTTTTTTTACCATATGTTATACAAGCAATGATATACATGTCATGTAAATATACACTAATATTTAATTATTCTTTTTGAAAACAGAATCAAGTATTATACATAATATGTATAGTTTTGAATTCTCAGATCTTCCCAATAAATTTTGGGTTAAGGTAGTGTAGACAAGAAGGAAAATCTTAAACCCAAAATGTTAGATTTGGTGTAATACATTTGTTTCAACTAAACCCAAGGAAATGCATATATCTCAAATTTGAGGAGTGGAGGTAAAGTAAGAACAAAAGAATGTGAATAAAAGGATCCATTTGAACTATTTAAAAGATAAAAAGACTATTAAGAATAATTCTTTTTTAAGGGAACAGATCTACGTTTGTCAAAATTGCTATGAACACACATCCTTTAAACTTTATTTCTCAATAAAGAATTTCCCAAGTGAATGTGCTACAGGGCCCTCAGTAGCAACTTTGCCCAGAAGTGTTCTAATTAACTGTACCAGAGGATCTGCTGTGCTGTCTAGTTAATGCTTTCTATCTGGTTCTTTGCTGGCCATCATGTATCATTGTTCAGCGAGTGACAGCAGTCAGGTTATTAAAGGTGTAGATATTAAATTAACAACAGTAGTAAACATTGTAGCTGTACTTCACATCTCAGCAGAACCAATGAAGTGGATGACACTGAATCCATGCTGATATGCTGCAGTGACAGATGGGCGTCATTTAACACAATACATCAGTGGGCAACCCACGTACCACAGCTGTCCTCCACTAAATGAATTAGATCAAGGTAATTAATCTAAGGCAGAAAGTATTACTAAAGTGGATCCTAAGCAGAATTAGAGAAGGAAATCTCCTGCTCAAAAATGGAATAGGATTTATGCATTATCAGTTCTAGTGCTGACAAGGAGGTTTCCAGAAGTTATTTTACTTCTTAAAGAAACTTATAAAATTATTCGTTTTTGTTTGGAAGCAAATTCACCATTTGAGGCTAAAATGGACTATGCCCATTCCTTTATTCTTGTGCTTAAAGTAGAAATTCAACATGGTATATAGGGATATGTTCTTTAAAACAAATCTAATTATCTTTTGTCACATATGTTTGCTCCAGGTATAAGAATGTGAGGACTAGGAGTTAAACTGGTAATGATTTTCATTTATTAAATTTTCATTTTATTTTATTTTAAGATTTATTTATTTTTGAGAGAGAGAGAGAGAGAGAGATGCACATGCATGGAAGATTGGAAGGGGCAGAGGGAGCGGGAGAGGGAAACATAAGCAGACTCCACCCTGAGTGTGGAGCCCCTCAGAGCTCTATCTCACAACCTGAGATCACCACCTGAGCCGAAACCAAGAATTGGTCTCAACCAACTGGGCCATCAGGCACTCCAAATTTTCATTGTAGGTGGATTTTAGAGAGAGAGAGAGAGAGAACTTTTTTTCCTTTCTGATTTCAATTTCCTGCCAAACTAAAGATAATTTCCATTTACAAAGGTAGTCTTACATGAAACAAGCTACACATTCTTAACAAATTGGAGGAATTTCTTAAATATCTTGTTTTAAAAATCTACTTAAAGTATATTAAAATATATTTAATACTTTAGTTATTAACACCTCTACTCATTTATAATAATTTACATTTAAGACCCAAATACTCATAATTTAATATAAAGAGTTGATTTTTAAAATAGCTTAAGTCTTTCTATGACCTTAAAGTGCCGATTTGTGATGTGTATCTTTTAAAAAGAAAATGTTCTGATGTTGTATTTTAAAACTGCCAGTAGGGCATCTGGGTGGCTCAGTTGGTTAACCAGCTGCCTTCAGCTCATGAGGGTCATGATCCCAGAGTATTGGGATGGAATCGCGCATCAGGCTCCCAGCTCCATGGGGTGTCTGCTTCTCCCTCTGACCTTCTCCTTTCTCATGCTCTCTCACTGTCTGTCTCTCAAATAAATAAATAAATAATCTTAAAAAAATAAATAAAATAAAATAAAAACTGCCAATAGATCAAATCCATGATTTTGACAAAAGTCAGAAACTATATTTAAAATTATCAAATAAGCCAATACCTTCTTTCATGTTTAGCACTAAATCAATGTGTGCCTAATTGTACTTACCTTTCTTTAAACCGAAAAATCCCAGTGCTGAGAAATTATTTTCTAATTCATGAATATCTTATGGAGTTAATTTCTAATGTTTCTCTGGTATCTTCCTATAAAACATATTTACCACAGTCATGGCCATTGATCAGGCAGCACGTCCTCTGCTCAATTGTGACAGTTCTCCTCTAGTTTTTGCTTTCTTTCTATTCTCCTTTCCAGTGGTTCCTTTCTTCTACCTCTCATGTGAAGATGGAAAAACCTGCTGCTAATTACTTCAGTTAAAATTTTTAACACAGCAGGATTTGCTAGCTTCTTGTTAAGTTAGCAACTTGTAGTTGGAGGTCTGCAACAATCACATCAAAGTATTGTGTGTTTATTGTAGAAGCATAGCAGGCTGCAGCTGGAAGAAGCTACCACATGCACGGTATCTGATTTTTAAACTTCATTATCTTGATCATCCATGATTGGAGTAAATTGTGGACTAACTGCTGATCACATTCAAGTATGAAAATTGAAAATATGTTTGAAGGGCAGAAAAATACAAACACACCTCAGTGTGCAAGGATATTTAGTCTCTCTCCCTAAATCCTCACAAATTTAAAAGTGCACTTGTACATCAAATTACATAATTATCATAAACAATCTCATCTATATTTTAAACTGAAAATAAAAGATTAAATACAAAAGGAAAGGGGCGCCTGGGTGGCTCAGTGGTTTAAGCTGCTGCCTTCAGCTCAGGTCATGATCTCGGGGTCCTGGGATCGAGTCCCGCGTCGGGCTCTCTGCTTGGCGGGGAGCCTGCTTCCTCCTCTCTCTCTCTGCCTGCTTCTCTCCCTACTTGTGATCTCTATCTGTCAAATAAATAAATAAAATTTAAAAAAAAATACAAAAGGAAAGGGACTATAATATTTAATTTAGTTCCATTGAATAAGAACTGTGTTAACTTTTAAGTTTAACCTACAGGGGCCTCTCTATTTGGCCAAAAGAATAGTCTGTGTTATTTTAGAATACTAGTAATACTAAATTTAGTGGATTCATTTTTTTTTTTCTGATGTGGACAGCTGTCTACAATAGTGTGAGCTGAATGGCCATCGAGCAGAACAATTCAAAACCAGTTTTTGTTGCTGCTTACCTGGAGATATTTTGCATTATGTTCAGAAGTTCTTTGTTTATAATATCCTCTTGTATCACCATATAGTTTAAACTCAATACTCTGATATATGAGCAGTAATCAAATACTACTATAAACGAATTTTATAGCTATAACCTATGATACGACAATTTAGAGTGACAGCAATATACTGTCCTTTGCATATAAAGCTGACATTACTGAGTCACCAATATTATGATGTATTTCCAGTTATATTCATATCCTGACTTTTCTATTTTTTTTATCTTGAGTGTATTATTTTAACTACCTGAACTTGAGATCTCATCTCTATAATGGGAAGAATGACCTTTTGCATTCTTTTGAGACCCAATGAGAGAAGGAAATATTTTCATATTCAGTTCTTTTGCTGTTTATGGCATGGCAGTCTCACAAATATTTTGCACTGCTCAGTGTACAAGGACTGATACAGTATTATTTATGAAATTGGCTTGGCATGGAAAAGTAACAGGCATGATTTATAAGAGAAGAATTTCTTTTACAAAGCTGTTTTACTTGATGTTCGAAAATGTAGCCTTAAAAGATGCTCTCACCGGGCGCCTGAGTGGCTCAGTTGGTTAAGTGACTGCTTTCATCTCAGGTCATGATCCTGGAGTCCCAGGATCGAGTCCTGCATCGGGCTCCCAGTTCCACAGGGAGTCTGCTTCTCTCTCTGACCTTCTCCTCGCTCATATTCTCTCTCACAGTCTCTCTCTCTCAAATAAATAAATTATTAAAAAAAAAAAAAGATGCTCTCACCAACTTAGTCAACCAAACTTCCATCTATAAACAAAACCAAAACTAAATCTACTTGGAAATGATTATTACATATTTTGGTACCATTTCAAGAATGAGTGGTTGGATTTCAGATTCTAATAATGCAGATACACTCTTTATTTATGTATAATAGTAATTGAAAAGGTACCTAAGCATAAAGGTTGATGAATGGAAGCTCATTATGATATGATTTTCTATAGAATAGAGTTAATGATTCAATTTCTATAGAATAGAGTTAATGATTACTGGGGTATTTAAAAAAAGAGACATTTTAAACTTGTCCCCTACAGTTTAATTTCTTCAAACTAAATAAGAATAAGCTGCCAGTTTCAGGCATTTGAAGTCTTCATATTATTACTCTTAGAGGCTACAAGTGGCATAGGTATTATAGAGATAAGACTCTTTAGAAGCAAACAGATTTGTATATGGGCAAGATACTTAGCTATACTTGGTTTTTTTCCTCATCCAGGGAATGGGAGTATCCAAACTTGCAAAATCATTGCCAGAATTAAATACAAGTATGTCAGTGGAACATGGTAAGGATGCCTCACACATAACACAAGCTCAGTAGTTGCTTATCATTACCTTTAAATACAAAGCCAAAGCAAGGGTAAAGTTAGCAAGTAGGAAAGGCTTCTGAATTTCTTTGTCCCTACATCATCAATGAGTTATTTCCCCATTCCACAGACCCATACCACAAACAAACAAACACACACACAAACAAAAGAAACAGCCCTAGGGAAACTTGTCCATTACATAATGTGGAGAGAGGTACTCTCTGGGGCAATTGCTACTACCTGGGTTAAAAGACTAGATATCTAGGATGGTATAATTATTAACTGAGATAAAGAATGCAAAAAAAAAAAAATCTGATTCCAAAGGTACAGAGAAGGCATCTACTTTTCATAATGTAAAATATATAGGACATTTAGATAGAATTGTTAGACATTTGTGAATGAAGTTATAGGATATTTACATACCAGTGGAAGCTTTTATATTTTAGGAATAGAATAAATCACTGAAAGAACCTACAGAGCATAGAGGAGTAAGGGCCAAATACAAAATCTGGAATATTAGATTAATAAAGATAAAAATAATTGTGTGTGTGTGTGTGTGTATGTGTGTGGGCATGCACACAATTAAGATTGGAGTCATGAAGAAGAGGAATAACTGGTCTTCTGTCGAAGTAAGTAGAACAGTAGCATTGATAAAAATACAGTAACATTTAAGCTAGAGATCAAAATTTCAGAATTTCCGAGGGAATTAAAAGACAACTGAGTCTAAGAGTCTGAGGGGTTGTTATTGAGATTAGAGGCTAAAAAACTGGAAAGAATGAGATCAGGATGTTCAACAAGTGCCCAGGGCACATACCAACCACTCCTTTCCAGGGGGAAAGGAGAGAGTGGGCTGAAGTACAGTATAATGGACTTAATTTATTGATAGAGGTAAGACAATGACCTATTGTCTAATCATTTTATTTTTGTCCAATCATTTTAATGGGAAAATGGAAACTATAGAAAAAATAGTGTTATCTGTCAAAACTAAGATATGTGCCACGCCTTTGATAGTTACTCAATGTAGTCCTGAATTAAAAGATCTAATTAGTTTGTCAGTTTATGAGATGCCTGAGAGATTTTTTTTTAATTTTTTTAAAGATTTTATTTATTTATTTGAGAGAGCATGAGTGAGAGAGAGCATGAGAGAGGAGAAGGTCAGAGGGAGAAGCAGACTCCCCAAGAAGCTGGGAGCCTGATGGGGGACTCGATCCTGGATGTCCGGGATTATGACCTGAGCCGAAGGCAGTCGTTCAACCAACTGAGCCACCCAGGCGCCCTGCCTGAGAGATTTTTGAAGGGAAATTTCTTTTTTGAAGCTACAGTTCATTAATTTCTAAATCTTCTCAAATATAATCTTTAATGACTATAAACATCCTTAATAACAATGAAAGAAATAATATCCTTATAATTTTGATAAAAGTTAAAAAGATAATAGGTACATTTTATTAGCATAATGCATCTGAAGATTAAAAGCACAATACTTGGGCTTTGCTATATATGCAGTCATTTTTGCTTATATGCTTATTTGGTCTTGTTGAGAAAAGGGGATAGGGTTGTGAAGGGCAGATGTTCGGTGAAGGCAGATGTAGTGACTGGTGCCCAGCATCTCCTTCTGCACACAACACATCTCTCACCTGTGATCCACTGCTTCTGAATCAGCAACAATTCTCTCGTGATTATTGACAACAAAAGAGTGAGCTATTGGTATTGGATTCAGCGGCCTGTGGGTCTTGCTGTGGCCCTTAGTGTATTTATCTTTATGTATGATGAATCAGATTCACAAGACCTTATCTTTCCTTTAACCAAATCTTTATAACCATCTGTATCTACTTATATTTCACAGTCAAATGTTATTCTCTGATACTGTGCACGGTGTTCCTAGTAAGAAGCAAGGATTTAGGAATGCTTGTTGAACTGAAGTCAAATCCCAAATACATATCCTGAAAAAGAGTACTAGCAATATGTCTAGGTCTCTAGAAATGATTTTGCCACTTGAAGAATAAAAGAACTATAATTTTGGGATTACACTACTTGAATAATGTGTTTTGCAATCAGTTATTTATACATTCATTAGCGCTTCAGCTAAGAGGTAGATCAGTGATAAGTTAAAACAATTTTTTCTTTTCCAGCTTCCTCTTTTTAAGAATTTGTGAGAAAGAGAAAAGAAAAATCATTTGAGGCTAATGGCTAAGATGAGGTGGACTCTCATGTTTCTCTAGATGTCTTTCAAATTCTTGTTAGAACTGTTCTATAATATCAGTTAATAATGGAAAAGCCTATAGATTACGAAGTAAACCATAATCTTACATGTATGAACATGCATGCATGCATATGTGTATATATACACATGTGTGCATATTCATATATGCATATTGTATGTTTGTGTCTATGTATTTACTGTAGGATGCAGAAAAATATTCATAGTAGATTTTTTTCTCATTTTAGGAGAATGGTTGATTCAGTGACTCAACTTGCTCTATTTTTCAGAATGATACTCTGAAGCAAACAAATGTAGTACATCAGTGGAAGTGCTACAGTGGATGTTTTATCTCAGAACATTTCCTGCCTTTGCTAGCTTGCCAGCTCAGAATGAAGTAGGCTTATTAGCGGGTTTGATCATAACAACGAAACTTATGGGGATTTGCAATTTTGCACTTGTTAACAGATTTCATCCAAGGTAACTTTTAATGTTTAGGACATTTCAATCACTATCACTCACTGATTCCAGTGAATGTGCTTTGAACGCTAGTTAAACTCGTAGATATTAATTATTCTGTGTTTGTTATGCAGTATTATGTATTATGCATTGTTAGATACCAAAAAAGCCTGTATTTACATTTCAGCTTCACTATTAGCCAGCTCTGCAACCTTAAAATGTAATTTTATCACACCTGGCCCTAGGTGTCCTTATCATCAAAAGAGTTTGATTTATGTCATTACTTTCATAAGGGATAAATATGATTACATATGTAATGTCACTAACATAGATCTAGCACATAATGGATGCTCTCTAAAAGTTCTTTTCTGTTTTTGTTTTTCCCTAAACTTTCCCTAAGTGGCAGTAAAGAAGCAAATGATCTTTAATCCTTAAAGACATAGTTCCAGGGGCGCCTGGGTGGCTCAGTGGTTTAAGCCGCTGCCTTCGGCTCAGGTCATGATCTCAGAGTCCTGGGATCGAGTCCCGCATCGGGCTCTCTGCTCGGCAGGGAGCCTGCTTCCCTCTCACTCTCTCTGCCTGCCTCTCTGCCTACTTGTGATCTCTCTCTCTGTCAAATAAATAAATAAAATCTTAAAAAAAATCTTTAAAGACATAGTTCCAAATAGAAATTGAGCTTTGAATGTAAGTGGTGATAATAATGTGACCTTTAGTTATCAGAAATGTGGACCTATAAGTTTTAAATAAATTTACAGGCAATTCCAATTCCATATATACATATTTGAAATATATATATTTGTTATATATGTAAGTGTAAATATATATGTGTGTGTATGTTTAGTGTGTATGTGTGTGTATAAGAATTTTAAATATTATATGAAAGGTTGCTGCCATTAAGGCATCCTGTTGACTTCTGACCTATCTTATTTTGATTAGTTTGATTGGACCCCCTCAGAATAGACATGAATTGATTGCTTTATGTTTGATTGAATGACTTAAGTGAAGTTCATGAAATCTTTTAAAGTAGAAGGACATTATGTCTTCATCCAGACATAATGGCAGAGAATTCATCTTCTGTTTCTGTTTCTGCTCTATCCAGAAAATAATAAAAACAAAAGCAATCACAAGAAAAAGTGCTTTATATTTGTTTGACATATTCTTTTATATATTATATATATAATATATATATTATATTCTTTTATATATACTGTATTTTAATGGAAAATTTAGTTCTGATAGCTTTATTATTGAATAATTGTTAATGAAGATTAAACAAGGGTATATTAGATACAAGAGTATATTACACACTTTCTTCATGCTTGGTAACCTGCTAGGTCCCCGACTTTGTCTTTCAGTGTATACTTATTTTCTTTATAATTCCCATAATGTTAACAAATTTTACTACTGTTACATAATTTAGGTAGAACACCACAGAATATATTCTATGCACAAAGATTTTTTTCTTTGAAAGAGAACATTGATAGGGAATTAGTGCAGCTGGTGAATCACACACACACACAAAGATCTATCATGTAAGTATTTGATTCTTTTCTTCCAAGGTAACCTAAAGGCACTGTATTTTTATAGAGATTAACTTGTTTGAGAACAGAAGCTATTAATCTCTCCCATAACAGGCTGCTGAATCATTCTCATTCATTCTGTCAATGTCATTTTACAACTGAGTTTCAGACAGTTTTTGCAAGAATAAGATATATAAGTATTCAAAAATGCTAATATGCTCAGCTGAGTATTCCTAATCATGTCTTCAGTTTATATTTGCTTAAGGCTTTTATGTTGCAATAATCCCCTCTTCAGTTTCTTCCTTTTCCATTATACCATACTTGGCTGGTGCTAGGACTGTGGAATTCTTTGGCTGGTAAGTCTTTACTTACCCTGAATAGTGGGATGCTTCGATGGAATATGTTAAAGAAATTAGTTATCAAAGGGCACCTGGTTGGCTCAGTTGCTTAAGCATGTGGTTTTGGCTCAGATCACGATCCCAGAGTCCTGGGATTCAGCCTTGTTGGGCTTCCTGCTCAGGGGAAGTCTGCTTCTCCCTCTCCATCTGACCCTCCTCTCTGCTCATACTCTTGCTCTCTGCTCTCTCAATGAGTAAATTTAAAAAAAATCTTTAACAAGAAGAAATTAGTGATCAAAAGGATGGAAAAGTCATATCTCTTTAATCGTTGCGCTATCCTAGAAACAGTTACTTGTATAGATGAAAGTTCTCTCTAAAACTCCAGTGTAAATGGATTTTACTTTTAAATGAGAAAGTAATACTAGTTATTTTACCAAGGCATGGATAAGTAGATACTTCCTTCTATATATGTTTCATAATGGCTCCACAAATTTTTCTTCTTTTTATCCTATTGGCTGCACAGAAAACATTATACTGCAAGTTCTTTTTTTTTTTTTTTTATGAACAAAATCATCTGTCCATTTGGGATATTAAATTAAGAATGATTCAAAAAATTGAGGAGTAATTAATCACAATGAAATAAGATCTGTTCATTTTACATGGGCTTTTACTAAATTGTAAGTTTCTGCCATCCCTTTGCTTTTTTTGTAAGGTGTTTTATTTTAGAATAGCTTTAGATTTATAGAAAAGTTGTGAATATAGAGAATTCTAATATAACTCTCATCCAGCCTGATTTATTATTAATATCTTACATAAGTATGATATATTTATCACAAATAATGAATCAGTTTGATCCATCGTTATAAAGTCCATACTTTATTCATATGTCTTCAATTTTTACCTAACATCCTTTTCATGCGCCCAGATCCCATTCAGGATACACATCACTTTTAGTCATTACATCTCCTTAGGCTGCCCTAAGCCATGATGGTTTCTTAGACTTTCTTTGTTTTGATAAGCTTGACAGTTTTGAGGAGAGCTGATCAGGTATTTTGTAGAACATGCTTCAACTGAGATTTGTCTAATGCTTTTCTCATCAATAAACAGAGATTATTGCATTTTGAGAGACAACTCAGAGTCAAAGTTCCATTTTCATCACATCATATCAAGGGTATATCCTTCAACGTTATTTATCTACTGATGTTTATCACCTGGCTGAGAGAGTTTTTGTCAGGTTTCTCCACTTGTAAAATGATTTTCCCCTTTTCATACTGTACTCTTCGGAAAGAAAGAGCTATGTGCAGCAGACACTTAAGAAGTGGGGAGTTACCTTCCACCTCTCAGAGAGTGGAATATCTAAATGAATTATTTGGACTTTTTTTTCTGTATGAGGATGTGTCTAGTCTTCCCCAGTTTGTTTCTTTTTATCATTTGCTTTTATCAATGTAGACTTACAGATATTTATTTTATAGTTTGGATTATAAACTAATATTTATCTTTTCTTCAAATTATTCTAGCTTTGACTATTGCGAGCTCTTTCAATTGACTCCCTTGTCCCTTTGACATACCCTTATCTTTGTGTTTTCCTTGAGCAGCTTCTCACTTTCTGACACTACATCATACTCTAGACTCATATATTTCCTGCCCCAGTCCTAGAATCAGCCATTTCTTCAGGGGATCTGTTCTCTATTAATAGAGATTAGTGTTGTTTATCAAGATCTAGGCATTAGGTATTTCACTGCTATTGAAGTGTCATTGTTTCCACGCCCTCTAAACTTACAGAGAAAGGAAATATATCTGTGTATTCTAACTAGTGTGTATATGGATATCTACAAATATTTATATTGTAGATAGATAGATAGAATTGCATTAAATTATATATTTATTTTAAGCTAAACATGAGTTCATAACATCTCCAAATATAGTCCATCACCAGTTAGATCATTCTTTCTCTCTTCACCTATGTTTAACTTTACATTCCAACAATGACAAACCTTTATATTTCCACCATTCATCATCCATTCACTCCTTGATCTAATTTAGTATACATGCATTATTTTTTTTAGAATTGTTAAAGTATAACTCCATTGGAAATTACTTGATTATTTATAGATCAGATTTCTGCAAGGAAAATATGTCTTGTTCATTGTTGTATTTTCAATATATAATCTATTGCCTGAGACACTGAGAAGACTTAATAAATATTTGTGAATGAATAAAGATAAGATATGATTTTAACTTAGACCAGAATCATAGTTGCAGAAATTTGAAATTGGGAAATTTAGAGCTATTATGGAGGAAATCAAAAGGTTTTAACTATATTGGATTTAGGAATAATAAAATAAATAACATAAAGGTGACTTTTTTTAATACTTTTTAAAAAAGGTTTTACTTATTTATTTGACACAGAGAGAGATAGCGAGAGAGGGAACACAAGCAGGCAGAGGGAGAGGGCAAAGCAGGCTTCCTGCTGAGCAGGGAGCCCAATGCAAGGCTTAGTCCCAGGACCCTGAAATCATGACCTAAGCAGAAGGCAGACACTTAATGACTGGTACCCAAAAAATGACTTTTAAAAGGAATTTTCAACATTAGAAGGATGATATCCTTGAGAAATTCTCTTATTACTTTATAGAACAATTTATAATTAATACCATCTATAACTATGCAGTTACTTTTTATAACTGATAAACATGGCATTATAATATTTGAGTTTAAATTTGTATAGTTAGCACAGGGAGCTGTATATTACAGAAATACTACCTGCTCTACTAGTAATATTTTTCTGTACCACAATTTATTTCATTTGATGTATGAAGTGGGCAAATAAGTACAGTATTATCATAATACGGATGAAAATATCAGGAGACAGTGAGATAAGTTTATTTCTGTAGTTGAATGGCATTGCAAATTCATAACTAGGAAAAAAATGCAAGTAAAATTTGAAAAAAATAACAGTGACTTCATCAGACATCTATTGAGTAAACTTAACAGTACTACATCTCTGTTTTATCACTTTTACTAAGTATAAGATGTAATTACAGTGGATTTTAGGATAAATATTTTGTTGTTACTAGATTTTTGTCCATTTATTTTACATTATTTTTATATAATTATTGTATTTGGTTTCTATGTAGTTATGACTCCATTGAACTTAAAAGGAAAAGTAAAAATAGAATTAATAAAAGATGCTTCGGACGCCTGTGTGGCTCAGTCAGTTAAGCCACTGCCTTTGGCTCAGATCATGATCCCAGGGTTCTGGGATTGAGTCCTGCATGGGGCTCCTTGCTCAGTGGGTAGGCTGCTTCTCCCTCTGCTGCTCCCCCTGCTTGTACTCTCTCTCTCTGAAACAAATAAATAATATAATATATAATAATAATAAAAGATGCTGCATGAGTTTCAGGGGCTGCCATCCATAAATTTGTTTACGTTGGTGGAAACATTTCATCAGGCATGACTACTGGAAATATTTTGATAGGAAAACTTAGTTAAATATCTTGAGATTTTTCTCCCCAGATATTTGCAAATGGAAATGTGGGCATTATCTATGTAAAGAGCACTGTTATCCTCATCATTTTTAAATAACACTAAATTACCTTTGAACATTGATTTCTTCAAATAGATTACTTTTTTGAAGGATCTAGAAATAACAGGTGTATATTTTAGTGGGTACATACTGGAGTATATGCCAAAAACCATTTGTCTACAAATAATCAAATTGGTCTTTTATTTTTTATTTATTATTATTTTTTTAAGATTTTGTTTATTTATTTAACAGAGATCACAAGTAGGCAGAGAGGCAGGCAGAGAGAGAGGAAGGGAAGCAGGCTCCCCGCTGAGCAGAGAATCCAATGGGGCTGGATCCCAGGACCCTGGAATCAGGACCTGAGCCAAAGGCAGAGGCTTTAACCCACTGAGTCACCCAGGCAACCCTGAATTTGTCTTTTAAAACAGTTTCTCAGGGATGCCTTGGTGGCTCAGTTGTTAAGCATCTCCTTTTGGCTCAGGTCATGATCCCAGTGTCCTGGGATCTAGCCCAGCATCAGGCTCTCCCCGCTCTGAGGGAAGCCTGCTTCTCCCTCTCTCACTCCCCCTGCTTGTGTTCCCTCTCTCTCTGTGAAATAAATAAATAAAATCTTATAATAAACAAATAAATAAATAAATTTTAAAAACCATAGTATCTCAACACCAACTAAATCTTTACTTAGTGCTAACTATAGATAACTATACATAGTCTTACTTATAGTCTTAAGTATACAGTCTTATATACTTAGTGCTTACCATCTATAACTATATATAGTCTTACTATATAAAGGTTTTTTCCTAAAAGAGGAAAGGGAGCAGCTAAGGAAACATTTACCAAGTGCTGTATCGGTAAAGTGAGTGCTTGATGCTTATTACATTCTTCTTTTTCCTAATTCTTATGAACTATTATTTTAGTAGTCACTGTACATTGGACTCAAAGAAACAAAAGGTTTGGAATTAGGTCCTGGTTCCAAATCAGCCTCCCCTTGCTAGCTCTTTAATTTTGAACAAGCTACTACATATCTCTGAACTTACTTCCTCATTCATTCATTAAACAGATAAGCCAAAAACCCCTATTATAGGGCTTATGGGGTTTTTAGAAAATTTAAGGAACTTATACAGTATAGTTACTGTTACTACAGTATAGTTACTACATGTTATGTATTCCTCTGGATTTATTTTGGGGGGGGGGCACATAGGAGATGATCCATCAGTGCATCAAGGCTAATTGCAATATTCTTTGGAAACTTTATACTTTCATTTATCTTTTATCCTACATGTTATAAAACAGAATAATTATCACATATGAACCTACGCTAACCTAAGAATGAAAAAAATCATGCATCTATGTGCTTCTCTTTCAAACCATGCTATGTGTATATTCATATGACTCTTGTATTTTATCCTGAGATGAGGTAATCATAATCATGAAATTTTTCATTCCTTTTCTTTTTCTTATTACTCTTTCCTCAGTTCTTCAATTCTTTTTTTTTAATATTTTATTTATTTATTTGACAGAGAGAGAGGTCACAAGTAGGCAGAGAGGCAGGGAGAGAGAGGGAGAAACAGGCTCCCCACTGAGCAGAGAGCCCGATGCGGGGCTCGATCCCAGGACCCTGAGATCATGACCTGAGCTGAAGGCAGAGGCTTAAACCATTGAGCCACCCAGGCGCCCCGTTTTTTGTTTTTTTTTTTTAACATTTTATTTCAATTCTTTTTTTTTTTTTAAGATTTTATTTATTTGTCAGGGAGAGAGAACATTAGCAGAGGGGGAAGGGCGCAAGGAGAGGGAAAAGCAGGCCCCCCTTCTGAGCAGGGACCCCCAACAGGACATGGGGCTCCATCCCAGGGTCCTAGGATCATGACCTGAGTCGAAGGCACAGGCGTAAATGACTAAGCCACTCAGGTACCCTTCTTTTGTTCTTTTTTTTAATTAACTCCTTTTTAAAAATCAGTTTGGGAAACTTCTATTCACCTATTCGTAAACACAGTGAATGATTGTTTTCTTGACTACTCCTAGTTTACATGTGCCGTCAAAGGCATTCTTTATTTCTGCAGTGGTTTTAGAATCCTTGTAATTCTTTTCTTCTTGTTTTTCTTTTCTTCTTTTTTTTAAACCTTTCCTTTTCCCCATATCACAGTCTCTAATAAGTACCATTCTACTCTCTATTACTATGAGTTTATCTTGATTCTCTAATTTCTGTCTTTCTGCTTAAGTTATCCATCTATTCTTATATGTTGTCTGCTTTCTTTCATTAGGGCCCTTAATATACTAATTATACTTATTTTTAATTAGTTGTATGATAATTGCAATATCTGTGTCATATTTGAGTTTGCTTGTGATGCTTGATTTTTCTCTCCAAATTGGGCTTTTGTTTGTTTTTTGTTTTGTTTTGTTTTGTTTACTTTTTCATACACCTCATAATTTTTTGTCAAAAAGTAGACTTGCATTGTGTAATGGGAAGTCAGGTTCATTGGCCTCTACTGTGACAATTTCTATTACTCTGGCTAGTAGTTGTGCTTTTCAAAATGTTTGTTGTTACTATAGGCACCAGAAGGCTCATATTTTTCTAACATCCTTGGTTTTGTCTCCTATAACTTTGGCCTTCCCTAAGTGTTCTTACTTAGAGGAATGTTTTACATGCCTTCTGGTGATGTGATAAGGAGATGAGGTATATATGGTGGAGGTGGTAGCAGGGGCACATTCTACAATCTCCCAATTGAATCTCAGTGTTCTAATACACATGTGTCTGGCCTGTGACCTTCACAAGTATATATTCTTATATAATTCTCCAACTGTAGGTGAAACAGGAGGACTATGGGAGCCTGGAGAGAGAGTAATGCCCTCACGTATTCCCCTGAGACAAGGCTTTGATAAGGTTTTTCTGCTGTGGTGTGTCCTTGCTAAGAAGAATGCTTTGGGCATATTTCAAAGTGAATACTTTCTTCTGCCAGAGACACTATGGAATCTTTCTGGAGAATACAGAGATAAAATCTGCTTTTGGAAGCTTCAAGTCATGTATACGATTGTCCAACAAAAAAAAAAAAAATCTATCCTTTCTCTGAAAATCAAGGAAAATATTGAAACTTGGATTTATTCTCTGAAATTCAAAAGCTGTATACAGAAATTTTGCTATGTTAATAATGAGAGTGACTTAAAAGGGAAATATACTAATGAACTAATATTATTTGTTGGGGAGTCAGCTTATGTAACATTAATCTGCATTCATCACTATTGTTCTGTATTCTTCTATTCGTTTTTCTTCCTTGAAGATCATGCTTTTATCAAACCTAGAATATCACATTTCCTTTCAAACAAGACCTTCTTATGAACTTCTTTAATATTGAAGGTGAAAATAAGGCTAATGATACTCATCATCTTAGTTTGCTTGGATTTGGGAGATGTTATATAAACTGTAAACTTGGTGCCAGGATATCAATAAGTCTCAAATCATTTTGAGAACACTTTCAAATGCAATGAGTAAGCATGCTATCTCACAGGTTTCTAGGAACACACAAAGATGGTACCCCAGCAGAACAGCAATTGATCAAAACTGGTAGGATGCAGATAAGTCAGTGCTTGTGGGGAGGTTTATAGCTTAAAGTGCTTTTATTAGAGAATTAACAACCCAAGCTTCTGATTGAGGGAGAGAATATTATGAATAATCCTATGTCAACAAATTAGATAAATGAAATGTACAAAGTCCATAAAGATAAAAACTGACTCAAGATGAGATAGAAATCTTGGCATACCAACAACAGGTAAAGTCTTTGATTAATTATTAAAAATCTTCCCATAAAGGAAAGCCCAGGCTTAAATAATTTTGTTAAGCATTTAAAGGCAGAAATAAAGGGGAAAATTATAACATTACAACATTAAAAAATCAACTTAGTACAGACACACATATAGTTCCACACACCAATATACAACCTCAATTTCTTTAAAAATATAAACTAAACAAGAAAACATTTTGCTTACGAAATTATAAAATTTCATAAATCATCAATGAGACTTCTGTGTTATAAAGTAAAATGGAATAGACACTGCAAAGCCCTACTCACTGAAAAATTGATAGATCCCTACTACAACAATATTTATTTCATTTTTGATTCTCAGAAAATAAGAAAAATATCTAAAATGTCTTTTTGTATGCTCCATGCCAGAAAAACGGGAATAAAATTTAATGCATTTCTCTAATTACATGAAAAATGTTAATACTGGCATAAGTGACAAAAGAAAATAAGAAAAAGAAAAACTAAACTCACAAAACTTCATGAATTTCCATTTATTTAAAAAAAGGTAATATACTTCTGAATAACTCATGAGTCAAAGAAGACATTATAATGGAAATAAACAATTTATTGGACTTGAATAATAATCCAGATATTGTATATAAAATTTATGAAATGCAGTTAAAGTGAATATTTATAGTTGAGTGCTTATATTATAAAATAGTAGTTGATGTTAATTTACGAGCTGTGTCCCAGTTATGATGTTATTAAAAAAAAAAGAGAAAAGAACCAAGAATAGATCCAAAGAAATAATGGAGATAGAAGCAGAACTTAGTAAAAAAGAAAACAATATAGAGAAACACACTAAGGACACAAATCTTTGTCGAGTTGAAGAAGAAAATAAGAAGGCATGAATAGGAATTTGAAAGGAGTGATAAATCCAAGTTCCATTTACACTAAATATAATGTGAGAGTTTTATGTGAATAAACTAAAAACATTATACAAAACAGATAAGACATGAGACTATGTTTCAAGCTTTCTGACTCCTGAATGCATATTTTCATTGCAACATTACAATTAGGCTCTCCCATTTGGTATATTTTCTCTCAGACTTTATCTGTATATCCATACATCATCTGGGAAATAGTACACAATAATAGTACACAAAAATCTCAACTGCCTATGTTCAATATAGAGAGGCATGTGCATGCCTGTAATTATATATAATGTAAACCTGGATAAATGCCATGTGAATTACACCTTAGTATTTCAGGGGAGAGAACATTTACCCTTGAACTGAGGATGGGGAGAGGATGAAGTGAGAATTAGAAAAGAGTAAATTAAAAAGTTAGCATATGGGGATGCCTGGGTGGCTCTGTGGGTTAAAACCTCTGCTTTAGGCTCAGGTCATGATCCCAGGGTCCTGGGATTGAGGCCTGCATCAGGCTCTCTGCTCAGCAGGGATCCTGCTTCCCCCCACCCCTGACTCTCTCTGCCTGCCTCTCTGCCTACTTGTGATCTTTGTTTGTCGAATAAATAAATAATAATAAAATCTTTAAAAAAAAATGTTAGCATTTGGTCTTGGGGGAAAAAATGTCTATGAAAAAGCCCAGCCAAACTGATAGAATGAGCAAGAGCAAGAAGACAGGAAATCTCATGTTGAAGTGAACTTGTTAGCATTTGGCTTTTCCATAGGACGGGTTATGTGGATGTAGCTTGGCAACACTGAAAGAAAACAGAATATTCTCAGAGCCTTGGATAATATAGTCACGACCATATAGAAAACATTTAGTGTTTCTGATATCTTATTAGGTATTGGAAGATAGTTCTTCATGAATCTCACCTTTCTGTACATCTTGGTATTACCAATCCATCTGCTCCAGAATTATCTTTTCAAGAATTGTTTAATAAGGCATCCCTGGAAAGGTAGAGATAGATAGCATTTCTGGATCAAGTTTATTTACATTCAGTGATAGTAAACTGGGAGACTTCCCATTCTCTGAAGATATTCAGGCTAATAAAGATGGATATGTCTCTTTGACTTTTCTGAAGATATTTGAATACATTCTAAAATAATAAAGATAATTCCCTCTCTAAGTGGGGGAAAGAGAGTTTTGCCAGCACCTCCTATATGATGTCAGAGCTTCCTAATCTCAGGATTCTTTTTTTTATGCACACCCACAGTAGATGCAGGTAATACCTGAGCCTTAGGACATCACTCTATGGAAATTAGGGATGAGGGAAATGACACAAATGGTTACTCTTACTTTAAGTAATAAAATTGTCTAAATCCATTTGTACTCATTGTCTCCTTGCCAGCTGAATCTGTGGAGGTGTGACAAGCCAACCTAGCTCTTGCCACCATGCTGCTGCATAGGACTGACTTGCCTGATTGAACTTAGATTGATTTTTCCAAACTCTGGAATAGTTGGGAAATAACTTAATTGATATGGAGTTGGGAAAAGGAATATATACACTTAACAAATACACTTTGCAAATATTGTTTATTTGTGGCATCTTTATTAACAATTAACTTTATGTTCCATTTTAGTTCTTCCTAAATATTAGATGTGTCAGCATTTATTAGCTCCTGGCTCCTATCTTATTAAAGGTACAGGTACCTTGATATCATTAAAATCACATGAGAGAGTCATGGTACACAATGAAGCTCGTGACATTCTTTCAATGGCTTAACTTTATTTATCTACAGGACATCAGCTTTAAAATTATAAAGCAAAATTTTACAAAGACATGGAAGATATAGTAAACCATTTTGGCTCTGGGATCATGACTGGAGCCAAAGGAAGATGTTTAGTAAACTGAGCCACCCAGGCACCCCTGGATTTAAATTTTTAAGATAAAAATTATTCTCAAAAAGGTATACAAATTTAGTAATCTATACATTATAATGCACCTTAGAAAAAAGTATGAAAGTCTATAATATATGTACATGGTAAGTGTAGTTCTCTTGTTTGATTAATTATAGGTCCACATATTTTTGTAAAATTCAAAAACTTTTCCTTCAGGTCTGGTTTCTTAAAGGTTTTCAAAAGCTTAGTTCTGCTTGTTGGGTCTAGGATAGGGAGAACCTTTAGAAGAGTATACCCATGAAAGTGTTGCAAATTAAAATATTTTTCTTTGATAAGATTATAATTTCAACATTGTATAATCATTATACCTAAAAAAGGAGAAAGTAAATGGCAGTCTAGTTAATAAACAGAAGATAAAGCTCCATCCTAATATCTGCATGTGTGAAATCTGGGATTGTGTAGGGGCTAATTTAGCAGAAATATTCATTTTAAATGACAATTACAAAATTTCAGTGGCGCTTGCTACTAATCAGAATCATAAAAACAAAACCCTCTCCCTGGCCAAACATTAGCACGGAGGGCCACATCTTCAGACTACTACTACTGTAATAGTTTCTTCAATAAACAAAATGGTGAAAACTAAAATACATGAGTATATCCTGAGCAGATGTTATGGGTTTAATATTGTGGTGGAGTAGTAACCTAATGTAGTAGACATTTAAAATAAAAATTTCCTGCTTTTAAAGCACTTATTATATAGTTGATCCAATCCCTATGAATCAATAGTTTATAACCACAATAAAGAATCGAGACTGAAAGTCTTGGATATAGGCCCAGTTTTGTTATTCTCAATTTTTGTTGTCATGACTGAGTCACTGTCTTATTATTTATTATTGATTGAATTGTACAGACTCTTTCATATGGTAGTTTAAAAACTCATTCATGTGTTTATTCCTTCAACAAATTTGTTTAATGACAACTCAGTATGAGACACTGTTCTGGCTGCTGAGATTACAGCAGTATAGAAAATAGTAAAGTCTCTGCTTTTTTTAGAACATTCATTATGGTAGGTTGAAACAGAAAATATGCAGGTGAACAAATACTTATATGTCAGATGATGACAAATGCTCTGAAGGAAAACAGCAGAATAAGTGGATGGGATAGTAAAGCCAATGTTAACAGACTCAAATTCACTGTTTTTTCTGTGTCTTGAATATGTAACTGCCAACTGTTATAAATTAAGTATTATTGCTGGTGAAGTACTATCACATATTTATTCATCAATATATTCTGTGTATATTTAGTGAAAACCTAGTATTTGTAAGGTATTATAGAAGTCATTATTTTTACCTGAGTGATGTCAATTACTCTATATTGAATAGATTTTGAAATAATGTTTCTCTGACTTATAACAATATATATATAAATATAGTTCTATATTTTAATGAATCTATTTAGTTACAATCATATCACTATGTCATAAGTAGAATAAAACTGCCTGTGAAATATATTAAGTATGATGCATAGTGGATAATAAATCTCTTTCATATGTCTATGCATACTTAAATAGAAGCTTTCTTTTATGAGTTGGTACATAGTTTCAGTTAGAAATTTTAAATGATGATCATAATAATACATTAGCATCCAGGAAAATCTTTATATACTCTTGAATTGACTGTGTGTAACTGTGCCTTTATATCAATAGGACATGCTATTCGTCACCAACTAATACATAGCTTCATCAAGAGTAAAATCAAAAGTTAGGTTATACTTCTTCTGGTAAGAGCACATTTTCCTTTATAAATATTAAGATACATATTTAGAATGCCTCAAATTGGAGTCTCTTAATGTTGTGAATGGTCTCCAAAATCACATTCTCTTATGACTGATGATCATAAAATTTAAATGTAGATAGTATTCACATTTATTCACATGGACTTTTGCTCTTCAGACCATGTGATAAGTGAATGTGTAACATAGATGTACAGTTGTTTTTGTGCTTCACCCAAAACTGTATGTTGTCAGAAAGTCCTTTCTTTGGTATTGCTGGAGAAGCTAGTACACAAGAGCTTTCCAAGAGTTTATTGTCCTGAGCAGAAAATAATTTGACAGTTTGGTATAGGTACAAATCTAGAACTCTGCCTGAACTCAGTAAATGGTCAACAAAATTTTATTGAATAAATGGATAATTATGGGCTAATTACATTTGATGACATAACTCAGAAGCTTTAGCCACTATTCGTAACATTATTTCTGTAGATAAATTAGTTCCTTACTACTGATCTTTCAATTTTGAGTCCAGGGTTATGACATACTAAAGTCAGCCATTCAGTTCAGTAAGTGTTAAATAAAACTATGTCACAACATGAAAATCCCACATAAATTGCAGACATATCAACATTAGTAAGAAGGAGAAAAAGGAAGCTACCATCAATGGGTATTTATTTGTACCCGTGGCTTGGCTTACCTGTCTAGAGCATTCAGTAGTCTTTGCAGAATTCAAGTAGCTGTCTAGGTTATTTTACACATCATGGATGTATTTTGAGTTGGGATTGGGGTCTAGACCGATGAACACAAAATGGAGTTCAGAGGTCTTAAAGATCTTTCCCCTGCCTACATACATCTTATTTTCTACTTATATTTCTGTAGTACCAAATTTGTATATTTATCCAATCAAGCCTTACCATATCATGACCCTGTATTATACTTATCAAACTGTATGATAAGCATGGTCTGACATATTTTTCTTCTCAGGCCTAGAGCTAATTGGTTCTTTTATGGTTGACATGTATAAAACTATTTTTTTAAAAAAATCAAATTTATATGGCTCAATATAATATTAGGAACATAATCAGTCACACTATTACAAGATGTACACAGTATTTGATATAATACATAGTTTATTTTATACATTTTTATAAATTTATGTATATATGCTAACATTACTATCATCATCGCCTCCAGAGCCTTATGCAGTCTCTGCAACATAGTAAGTACTTATTAAGTGTTTGTAGTCAAATTAAAAGTGGGAGAGATAAGTCTGAAATGCTGAAGCACTTACAACTTTTTCCTAAATTTGGAAACTAAAAGGAGTTTTGAACTTCCATTCTGGAAGAGATGTGATATTAATATTAAATATTTCCTTGTATTATTCTAGTTAAGACAGCAAAGCATGAAATGAAGCATCAATAATTATATAATAATATAATAATATATAATAATATATATTATTATATATTATATATAATAATAATCAATAATCTAGATCTAAGAGCATTGCAATTTGTTGCCTGTTGAAGGATTGTTACAAGAAGCTTTAGCTCTCATCCAAAATGCCAGTCTAGAGTCTGGGTTTTAAAAAATGTTCATTTATATCCTGGGTTCCCTATATTCACTTATGTTTTGGCTTGTTGGAGCTTTATATCTGGGGCAGATGTCCTGGGCAGTGCAGGTAATGTTTTTTGATTGTGGTAGATACTGGTTGACAGAAAAGTCTAGAAAACATAAAGTAAGATATATTTTGTAACAGTGTACAGAAAAAACATTCTCTAGTGACCTTTCCCTCCTCTCTGTCCACCTTCTACTAGATAGGTCGTAACTGGATAGCTGTTTTATTTTTCATGGAAAGTATTTGTCAACATCATATATGCCCAGTGGAAAATAACATTGCTTGCAAATTAAGACAAAACTATTGGAAAAATCTAAAAAATCTTAAAATTCCTAAGAGAAATTTTAGCTTACAAACATACAGATTATTTTGAGTATAAATGGGCATTTGCAGTATAAATCTGGTATTCCTTTCTCAATATGGTTTATCCTTATTTTTTTGCCACAAAAATATAGCAAATATCTCTTGGTCTGTGCAACCAATGGTCATTGACAAACCTGGCATTAAAAGCATTAGGCCTACCATATGAAAGAAGAAAACAAAATAATAATAATTTTTTAAAAAAGGAAGGGTACCTGGGTGGCTCAGTGTGTTAAAGCCTCTGCCTTTGGCTCAGGTCATGATCCCAGGGTCCTGGGATCGAACCCCACATGGGGCTCTCTGCTCAGCAGGGAGCCTGCTTCCCCTGCTCTCTCCACCTTCCTCTCTGCCTACTTGTGATCTCTGTCTGTCAAATAAATAAAGAAAATCTTTAATAAATAAATTTAAATAAATTTAAAAAAAAAAGATTTGTGTTTGCATCACCAAATGCTTTTATTACAAGAAAAGGCAGTAGTGTAGACATTGCTGCTATAAACATTCGGGTACACGTGCCCCTTCGGATCACTATGTTTGTATCTTTAAGGTAAATACCCAGTAGTGCAATTGCTGGGTCATAGGGTAGTTCTATTTTCAACATTTTGAGGAACCTCCATGCTGTTTTCCAGAGTGGTTGGACCAGCTTGCATTCCCACCAACAGTGGAGGAGGGTTCCCCTTTCTCCACATCCTCTCCAGCATCTGTCATTTCCTGACTTGTTAATTTTAGCCATTCTGACTGGTGTGAGGTGATATCTCATTGTGGTTTTGATTTGTATTTCCCTGATGCCGAGTGACGTGGAGCACTTTTTCATGTGTCTGTTGGCCATCTGGATGTCTTCTTAATAAATGAAACAAGATGGGATTGGGAGGGAGACAAACCATAAATGACTCTTAATCTCACAAAACAAACTGGGGGTTGCTGGGGGGAGGTGGGATTGGGAGAGGGGGAGCGGGCTATGGACATTGGGGAGGGGAGGCGAACCATAAGAGACTATGGACTCTGAAAAACAACCTGAGGGTTTTGAAGGGTCAGGGGTGGGAAGTTGGGGGAACAGGTGGTGGGTGATGGGGAGGGCACGTTTTGCATGGAGCACTGGGTGTTGTGCAAAAAGAATGAATACTGTTACGCTGAAAAAATTAATAAAAAGGGAAAAAAAAAAAAGAAAAGGCAGTAGTGTTAATAAAGAAGCTACCAAAATAATAATAATGATAATAATAATCAGCTGCTTTTCACTTCACATGAGTTATAATTTTTTAAAAAATAACTAAAATTATTAGGTCCTTAATTCCTCATTCATTCATTTTTTAAGCATTATTTATTAGAGGTCTTTTTCCACCTATGATAAATTAACAGAGACCAGATATACCCTCTTACCTGTCACTAGAAAAAACTGGAAACAATGTATGAAAAATGGCTTTTGATAATTTGACACTTACATTCCACATTTGAAATTCCCAAATCAAACAGGTCACTACAATAATACATTTGGAAGACACAGAAATAATTTCTGAATGGTAACTAGCAGTTGGTAGCAGCCTACGTTAAGATTTAGCACTAAGGAGAAAGAGTGGAACAATACCAAAGAGCTGAAAATAAGAATTACTTTTACCATTAGCTAGCTTCAAAATCATCACTGTTTTTGCCAGCTCTTTTTTTTTCTTTTTGAAGATTTTATTGATTTATTCATTTGAGAGAGACATAGAGCATGAGGGGTGTGGGGCTCAAGGTCAGGGGAAGGGGCAGAGGGAGATGGACAAGCAGACTCCCCACTGAGTGCAGAGCCAGCTGTGGGGCTCAATCCCAGGACCCTGAGAGCATAACCTGAGCCAAAGTCAGATGTTTAGCCAACTAAGCCACCTAGGTATGTATGATCTTTTCTTAACACAAGTAGTTGGATTTCTCATGGGAGTTTCTGTTGGTGACTCTGAATTCAACAGCCTTTCACTACAAAGGTGCTACTCTGAGGAAATGAAAGATATAAATAAATAAATACATAAATACATAAATAAAGATCTTGACTTTAGAAAGGAAAGCTATTTTACTTTATTTTAAAAAGATTTTATCTATTTATTTGCCAGAGAGAGGATAAGAGAGCAAGCACAAGCAAGGGGAGAGGCAGAAGGAGAAGCCGACTCCCTGCTGAGCAGGAAGACTGATGCAGACCTGGATCCCAGGACCCCAGGATGATGACCTAAGCCAAAGGCAGACCCTTAACTGACTGAGCCACCCAGGCACCCAGGAAAGCTATTTTAAAACATATGAAGTCATAAATGGTTAATTGATGCTGGTCACTTATTCAGGCAGCTATCAACTGAGAGTTTTTTAGAAGTCCTACTCAGAGAAACTCATCTTACATTCCCAAGGGACAGTGACTGTGAACTAAAAGAAAGCTACAGTGTTCTTTCTCCTCTGGCGTAGTCTTAGCATTTTGTGGAAGCTGCTTAAAGAATCAGGAATCAGGGGCGCCTGGGTGGCTCAGTGGATTAGGCTGCTGCCTTCGACTCAGGTCATGATTTCAGGGTCCTGGGATCGAGCCCCGCGTCGGGCTCTCTGCTCCGCAGGGAGCCTGCTTCCTCCTCTCTCTCTCTCTCTCTCTGCCTACCTCTCTGCCTACTTGTGATCTCTCTCTCTGTCAAATAAAAAAAAATAAAATCTTAAAAAAAGAAAAGAATCAGGAATCAAGGAAAGATGACTTGGGAGCTTATTTGGTAGAGGGGAATGGTTTAGTAGAAGCTTAGAATGGAATACAGTGGCCTTGTGTTAAGCCCTACAGCAGAGGCATCACTAATTATTTATATCCTGCTGTTAAGCGTAAAACAGGCTTGACTGCCCTTGCAACAGCTGCAATCTCACCACGTGTGCAGCACCATGAACTTTATGTGTGAGCTCTCCTGAAGAGCTTTCAGGGGCACGGGGCACCGTAAGCAGGTAGAATCATTGTCAGAAGAGCCTTCTGAAGAGTCCTGGTGCATCGGCAGCAATTAATGCAGGTGGTATTTTAGACAAGGGAGCTAATGAGCTTTAATATGCATGCAGGTGAGGGAGTGCTGAATCAGTAGAGCCATTAATGAACCTATGACAGCCTAATTAGCTACAATTTAAAATCTATGGAATCTAATCAGAGGAGCTGAACACTGCTGCAAATCTGTGTATGAATGAGTCTTTCTAAATACTCCAATCTGTTGCTTAGTCACTGATTGATAGTAATTGCTTTTTTTCCTCTATTGTGTATAGGAAAATGCCCAATTTTGCTCTGATAGGGGAGGACACAACATTGAAGTTAAATGCCTAAGATGTTTAGCTGCTTAAGTTTAATCAGTGGATGTTTAAAAAAAATCAAAGTAAAATTAATTTTCAACTCTGAATATAGATGATTAAAAATATACCATCAACTTCTTATATATTGGGTTGGCGAAGACTTCATCGTTGTTAATCAACTGCAAATAGCATATCTGAAAAGTAAGCAAAGACAGTACAACATGCAAATGCATAAAATGCATTTATTAATCCATAATTTGTTTTAAAAGGACTTATTTATGTTAGTGATCAGAGATAACAGGGCAAAAATAGTTTTATTGAATGTTTGAGATGAGAAATAGTTTTCTGAGGTTAACACAATCTATTAAACATCCTATTTTAAAATGGCTGAACTAAGTGTTCTTTCAGAAATTGAGAATAATTTTATGAAGGTGTGAGGTGATACTATTTTGTAGTGCCCATTTGGTAATAACTGACATATAAAAGGTACAAGCAGTTTTTGTACTATGACATTTCACCTTTATATAGCACAATTCATCTGAGAACCTTAAAGAACTTTGTAGGCTCTGATTTATTGAGTCTTATAACACCACTGGAAGACAGGTCACTGCGGCTGTCCTCCTTTACAGTCAGCTCAACTGAGTTCCATTTGCTGAAGGTCATAAGTTAGTCAATGGAAGAACTGTAAAAAAGAGACCAAGAAAGCTCAGAGTACTATTCCCTTACTTTTTCCTTTTGATAAATGGTGAACCTCACAATTGTGGCATTTTGGATAAAAATCTATGCATCTAATTTTTGAATATCAACCAAAAAAAAAAAAAAAACCCTTGAAATGTAGACTTATAATTGTGTTATTTTTAAATGTCAGTTTTTGCTACATATATATGATATTATCAGTTAACTAAATGAAGAGAATTACCACATTCCTCATTGGTGTCAATAGAAATGTTCTTGAAGTGTTGTTTCTGTTTGATTAACTCCAGGTACAGAAGCTGAAACCTAAAGAAGATAAAAATGAAAAGTTTTCTGTAGTTAGGGACATCTAAAATAAAAGAAAGAGAAAAGAGAGAGGGGAAAGAAAGGAAAAAGGGGAAGGGAGAGAGAGAGAGAACACACACCACACACACATCAACACATCCACCAAAGAACTTTAGGTGAGATAGCTTACTAAATAGATGCTGTGGACACAGAAAAGATGTATATAATCCATTAAATTAGATTTTAGTGGAATCTCTCTATAGAAAAAAGAGAAACAGAAAAAACAAGAAAAACACCAACAACTTAAATGGTATGTTAAAACAGTTTTAGATTATGTAGCAGCACTTGCAAATCCTTATTGCTAGTTTAAAAAATGTACTGCAAGGGCAATTGCATGAAATCTGGTGTTTCAGTGAAATTCACTTGATTTCTGCTCCAGTAGATTTTTTTCCCAGTTTGACCATATTATGACAATATCATATTTTCTCTTGTGTCAAACATTATGCCTTAAATTTGTGAGCAAAATAATCTCTAAAGCAAATATTTTTTAAACTCCTGTTGATGTGACAGTGTTTACAAAACTGCCCATTTTCCTTGAAACAGCCAAAAGACTGTGTTGTCAAAACTTAAGTGTGTTAACAAAAAAAACTTTTTTCACCCAACATACATCTTATTCCTAAAGACAACAAATTTGATCTTTGTTTTCCTTAATTTAATTAGTAAGGATGAACAGTTTCAGGGCACCTAGGCGGCTCAGTTGGTTAAGCATAGGACTCTTGGTTTCAGCTCAAGTCGTCCTCTCAGGGTCCTGAGATCAGCCCTAATAGAGGAGGGCTGGGGTTCCTATGTGCTCAGGGGTAGTCTGTTTGAGCTTCTCGCTCTCCTTACTCTTTCCCTCCCCCTGCTATATGCTCAATCTCTCTCTCTCTCTTTCTCTCTCTTAAATAAAGAAATAAATCTCTAAAAATATAAACAGTCTTTACATCCTATCTTATTTTCATATGCCATGATGGACTCTCAGTTAATTAGGAAATGGTCTATTATGTCTTGGGATTGATTTTTTTTACTACTTTTATGCATATAATGTGAAAGTCATTTTCCTTTACTAGCTCTTTTAATGACTTCTTTAATGAAGTATCTATTATTAATTATTAATATTATTAATTTGTTTCTAAAACTGTACTGACTGCTAGGGATGGTAGGTTTTCAATAAAAAAGATGCCATTTTTGCTTCAAGAAGGTTATACTATTTGTTGACAATAAGAGAGTTCTTGAATCAGATTTTTTTTTTTTTAATATTTATGATTTTGTAAATGTCACTTTTGAACCACTGGCTTCAAACTAATAAACATACTCCTTTTCTTAAAGATTTTATTTATTTATTTGACAGAGAGATAGAGAGAGAGCACAAGTAGGCAGAGTGGTGGGCAGAGAGAGAGGGAGAAAGCAGGCTCTCCACTGAGCAGGGACCCCAATGTGGGGCTTGATCCCAGGACCCTGGGATAATGACCTGAGCCCAAGGCAGCCTTAGCCAACTGAGCCAACCAGGTGCCCCCAATAAACATACTCTTAAATTTTCAGACTCAAATGATATTTGAGGTTGCAAACATTTTACATTCAAGAATGAATTAGTATAGTACTTTGAGGTAGACCATTTGTGTATTGAAAATATTTCATTCAGTAATCTAGTTTTCCTGGACTTTGTTTAATTTTAGAAATCATAATGATTTAAATAAGAGTAGTGAATAGGATTAGTATATTCATGAATTAGTTAGTTGTAGTAAGTTTTTTTTGAACATCAATTTACCCACTTGAGCTGCTGTGTTCAGATATGTCTGAGAGAAGAAATTTCATTATATTAGAATCTTCAAAACCACTCATATTTTTTGAAAACTAAGATTTTATTCTCATTCTGAGTATTTGAGATATTAATATGAGTTATGATGTTTTATCAATATAAACAATTTAAAAATTTTTGAAAATGGATATTATGCCTACTATAATTCCATTCATTCCACTAATCAATCAATAAAGAAAATTAATATATGAGGTTATGCATCCATATGTATTATTTTATTACTATACTCCAGGTACTATGCTACATAATGAATTTATGTATAAGGGTCAACAAAACAAATATGATAAATCTTCTCCAAAAGAAGTGTAAATGTTTAACTATTCATAATTTGTATTGTGGTGTCAGACATGGTCCTCACAGAAAAAAAATAAATAATTGAATTTCTCTTATAATGGGTTTACCAGAAGGAGCAGTCCATGCAAAGGGAATTACATATGTGAATAACATGAAGGTGGAAAAATCTATACACAGCTAAGAAACTAAAAGAAGACTAGCATGACAAAACAGAAGAGAAGAGAGGAATATGATATATGATTGATGAGTGTGACAGATGACATATCATGAAGCAACTTCATGGCCAACCTAAGGATTCAGATTTCTGCTAAGTGGGTCATTTAGAAGGAATTTAAAGATGGAATTTATATAATTTTGTTCCTATTAAAAATTTTATTTGGGAAAAGCAAACAGCACAAAGTTAGTAGATGGAAGAAAATGACAAAGATCAGAGCAGAAATTAATGAAATAGAAACCAAAAGCACAATAGAAGACATCAGTGAAACTAAGAGCTGATTCTTTGAGAAGATAAGCCAATTAGACCTTTAGCTAGACTCACGAAGAGAAAAGAGAATTCGGATGAATAAAACTGGAAGTGGAAGAATAAATGTTCCAACTAGTACCACACAAATACAAATGATCATAACAGACTACTCTAAACATACACCAACAAATTGCACAGCTTAGAAGAATAAATTCCTAGAAGCATGCAACCTATACCAAGACCATATTAGGTATACATAGAAAATCAGAATAGACCAGTAATTGATAGAGAGTGAATTAGTAATTGAAAAACTCCCTACAGAAAAAGTCCAAGAGCAGATATTGTCACTGGGGAGTTTTGCCAAACAATTAAAGAAGAAGTACTATCAGTCCTTTTCAAACTCTTTCAAAAAAATAGAAGAGGAGGGAACAATTCTAAACTCGTTTAATGAGGCCAGCATTACTCTGACACCAAAGCCAGGAAAGAATGTTTCAAGAAAAGAAAATTGCAGGCTGGTGTCCCTGATGAACATAGCTGCAATGAAATATTAGCAAATCAAATACAATAGCACATTAAAAAGATCATACACCATTATCAAATGGGGTTTATTCCAGGGAAGCAAAGATAATTCAACGTACACAAATCAGTCTATGTGATATACTGCATACACAAAATGAAGGATAAAAAGCATATGATAATCTCAATAGATCTAGAAAAAAATATTTGACAAAATTCAACATAACTTCATGATAAAAAGTTCTCAATAGATTGGGTAAAGAGGAAATATACCTCAACATAATAGAGCCCATATATTACAGGGCTACAGTTAATATTATACTCAATGTTAAAATGCTGGAAGGTTTTATTCTAAGATCAGGAGCAAGACAAGAAGGATACTCTTGCCACTTTTATTCAACATAGTACTGAAATTCCTAGCCAGAGCAATTAGTAAAGAAAAAGAAATAAACGTCATCTAAATCAGAAAGGAGGAAGTAAAATATCTCTCTTAGTAGATGGCATGATAAGATATATGGAAAAACCTTAAAGATTCCAACAAAAAAAACTGTTAGAACTTGCAAATGAATTCAGTAACATTGCAGGATACACAATGTATGCAAATTAGTGTATTTCTATGCACTAGCAGTAAACTATAACAAAGAGAACTTAAGAAAACAACCAAGTTACAACGGCATCAAAACGAGTAAAATACCTAGGAATAAATTTAATCAAGGAGATAAGAGACACTGATGAAAGACGTTAAAGAATACACAAATAAATGGAAAGATACTCCTTATCATGGATTGAAAAATTAATATTGTTAAAAGATTCATATTATCCAAAGTGATCTACAGATTTAATATAATTCCTATCAAAATTCCAATGGCATTTTTTACAGAAATAGAACAAACGATCCTAAAATTGGTATGACCTTGAATGACCACAGCAGTCATGAGACCTTGAGTAGCCACAGCAGTCTTGAAAAAGAAGAACAAAGCTGGAGGTTTTACAATTCCTGGTTTCAAACTGTGTTTTAAAGCTGTAGTAATCAAAACAGAATGGTAGCAGTGTAAAAACAGACATACAGATCAATGGAAGAGAATAAAAAGCCCAGAAATAAACTCAGGTATATATGGTCAATTAACTTATGAAAAAATAACTAAGAATATACAATAAATAAGAGGTTTTACAATTCCTGGTTTCAAACTGTGTTTTAAAGCTGTAGTAATCAAAACAGAATGGTAGCAGTGTAAGAACAGACATACAGATCAATGGAAGAGAATAAAAAGCCCAGAAATAAACTCAGGTATATATGGTCAATTAACTTATGAAAAAATAACTAAGAATATACAATGGGGAAAGGATAGTCTCTTTAGTAAGTGGTTGTGGGTAAAAAGACAGCCACATGCAAAAGAATGAAACTGGACCCATATATCACACCATAAAAAAAAAAAAAATCAACTCAAAATGGATTAAAGACTTACACATAAGGCCTGAAATCATAAAACTCCTAGAAGAAAACATAAGCTCTTTGACATCAGTTTTAGCAATGGATTTTTGGATTTGATACTGGGAACAAAGGTAACAAAAGCAAAAATAAACAAGTGGGACTACAACAAACTAAAAAGCTTTTGCACTGAGAGGGAAAAACATTGCTAAAATGAAAAGGTAAGATATGAAAAGAAAAAAAAACTAAAACAACAATGCAGGATATTTTTAAAACCTTAATTTTATAAAAGCCTTAAATCAAAGCATCTTTTCATACAGAACTTAAAAAAAAAAAGTCTTCTCATGGTGTCTACCTTTACCATATTTCTCTCTATAACATGGAATTATTTGACCCAAATTCAAAGCTAAACTCAGAAAGGTAACGCAACTTCACTAAGGTCAAATGGATATTCACTGACCATGTCAGAGGATCTAACTCTTGGCCCAAGTCCTTCTGTCACTACACATTGCCTTTTAATCCTCTTTAGTTTCCTAAGAGAAGATAGTGATCAAAATGAGTCAGGGAGATAGTGATCAAAATGAGTCAAGGACACAGTTGGTCTCACAAACAAGGTACCTTAAGTCATTGGTAAATGTCTGTGGGTAGTGTTTTGTTTTGCTTTGTTTTCTTAGTTGGCACACAACATCTTAATCTGACAATACAGAATTGGCTTATAAATCAGACTTACAAAAAGAAATTACTAAATTGAAAAATGTCATTTTACCAGAATTACTTATGTCAGAAGCCACTGGATATCACTAAAAATTTGATTAAAATTGTCTAACTTTTCAAAGACTCAGCACCTTCATCTAACAAAAAAGAAACCAAAGACATGCGAGACTGCCGCTGCATGGACTTTCATTCCTTTTTTTAATTTTTGCTTCGCTTGGATGTGAAGATATCCTGTGTGACTGAGCCATCTCATATTGAAGAGTCAGCACTGCTGTTGCCGTTGAAAGAGCTATATTGAGAACTTTATTATGCTCATCTGAAAAGCAAAATCAGTGATTATGAACAACTTACAGGACAGCTGAAAGTAGTTAAATCATTTACTTATAATACGCCCAAGATCTTAAAATGCTACAATATATAAAATACATTCAGTCACTGCAGCGGTTTTACACTCAGATGAACCCTCTTGAATCTATGGGAGCTTTTCATTTAATCCATTTCTCCTCATTCTTGTGTAAGACAAAAGGATTCACAAGTAGACAGTTTCCTACTTTTTGCTTTGAATTAGAGGTTTAAATTTATATACTGTTTTCAATCCGGAAAAACAAGCACATTTTAACAAGAGGTCTTATGAGATACTATTTATTTCGAATCTTAAAAACCCCACTTTACTCTGTAGATCTTAGGCAATGTGTTCAAGTCCTGAATGGGTCACTTAAAGCTGTATGACTAAGAAATTCACTTACCCTAAACTGACTTGGTTTTCATGTCTTTCATGTCTGAAGAAAGGGGCATAATGTTCAGATGTAACTTTACCTACTTACCAGTATCATACTGCAGGTCAAAGGTGAGATTAGAGAAGCAGCAGTTTGTATAATGGTTAAAATTTTCAGATCCAAAGACTTTAGTTTGAATACTGGATTTGCTACCAATTGTTGTGTACTTTGGGGCAAGATTTTCTAATTTCCTTTAAGCCACAATTTCTTTTTCTATATAGAGGAATAAACTTTTACCTCACAAAAACTTTATGGATATTTATAAAAGCATAGATTTAAAGCTACAAGCCTGCCTAGATTTCTGTGTTCCATGTTTCTCTCTCCTATTTTAAGCATTGCAGATCAACCCAGTGAAGGAGCACTCTATTTTAATCATTGCCTTGACCTTCACTGCGTACCTCAAGAGATGTCTGTCACAAGTCGCCCTAAGACTTTTGGCCTGAACTCATACCAAGTATCCCTTTAATAGATCCAAAATGTTATTCCCTGTGTCATATTTCTGTTTATGAGAGATACCACCAGAATCTCTACCTCTGAGATAAATTTTCTTTATCATCTTAAGGACTCATGGGGCTCTGAACATCTACTAATTAGATCCAATTTTTAGGTCCTTTATGTCCTTGCCAGCATTTCCAGTGTGTTGTCTCAAATGCACCATCTGACATTAAGGTGGTGATGTGATGGTAATGGTTCTCCTTTTCTCTAATGTAATTTCAAGTTATTTCTTATTCCTTCTCCTCCAGAAACCCCACTCCCCCAAATCTCTTCCTCTTTCTCCAGAAACCTCTACTCTAATAGTCTTCGCATCACTGAATTGATTAATTATTACCCCTACTGACACCACATGGCCATCCTTACCCCCTGTATTTCTAAGATCTATCACAGTGAACACTTCCTTGCAACCAGCCTCAATCCCTTTGCCCTGCTTTCCAAGTCTTATAGTCCCTGGGTTCATCTACTTGATGTCTGCACCTATGTAGCTACAGCTAAACAAAAACATATAAGAGTGGTGACTGGTCTAATTTTAAAATAATTGCCATCATTTAAAATAAGCATCCAAAATGCCCATTAAATTTCTTTGTGTTTGCACTTTCACCCTTAAAACAATCATTTCAGACCTCCAACGTCATTAAATCTCTATCCACCTCACTAACCCACTCGTCTCATGCATACATACACACTTGAGCACACACACTTTCCACCTATGAATTGGTTTTCATTCCCCCCCCCAAAGGTATTACTACATAAACTCCCTCACATTTCCATTTTCAAATCTATCAAACATTCAATATCCTTATTCACATTCTTTCCCTTATCTTCAGTTATGTTGGATAAAATGTTCCTATTCCTGTAAAACCACTCACCTTTTCACGGTCTTTTTTCATTCTTATGTTCAAACTTCAATGGCATTTTGACAACCCCAATTTTATCCCCAGATCTGGGTAATGCTTTGTGAGTAGTTTAGTTCACTTTGAACTGGCTGGCTTTGCCCCTGGTAAGTCCTGTCACAGCCTAATGCATCAATGTATACACCTGATAGTAGTCTCTTTTTGGCTGTCCAATAGGCAGGGGTGGCTTCATCTAGGCACACAGTCATGCAGAGCCTTGTGCTAAGGAAAATCCCATACTTGACTTAATGCTCTACACTTACCATTTTGAAATTCTTGTAATTTATGAACAAGAACTCCATGTTTTCATTTTACACTGGACTCTATAAGTAGCAAATCCTATTAATAAATACCACAAATTTAATATGGCCCAAACAGAAGATTTTATTTTCATTTGCCAAATAGTTTTGTTTTATCTTATTTCTATAACTGCCAACAATATCAAATTAGCTGCTCAAGTGAAAAATCTAGAAGTCACATTGGGTACTTTCCTCTTCTCAACATTCAGTATGTCAAAAGGTTCTGTCTGTTCTGCATTCACATTCTTTATACTATTATTCTATATGCTATATCCAATTTCTCCATCACTATAACCAACAGAGAGAAATGGGTTGCATTGTATATTGTAATAGCCTTTTAACCTGACTGCCTTTTTCACTGTTAAATTCTTATACTCCATTCACCACAAAACAATCAGAAACATCCATACAAAGTATAAATCAGGCAGCATCACTCTACTGCTTAAAATTATGCTGTTTTCTCATTGTATTTTAAATAAAATTACTTTTCATTACCCTGCGTGATTTGCCATTGCCTACACTTCTGCCCCTGTTATATTTTTATATTCCTTCACAATGCACCACCAACAAAGGCCATCTCTCTATTTTGGAAATATAGCAAACTTTTTTTTTTTTTTTAACTTTAGACCACCTTTATTTGCTGCTTTGTTTGTATGAAATGTTCTCTTTCTGATATATGCATGTCTCTGTCTATCTTGCCGTTCATATCTCACTTCAAATGATACTCACCACAAGAAATCTTTGCTGACAACAAAGCCTAAATTCGTATCTGTTCTACCACTCATTCACTATCTCAGGATATGTTTGTTCCTTTTAAAAGTGTTATTTACTATATTCCGGTTTATTGTGTTCATATACATACTCTTTTATGATACTCTAATAGAATGCAAGATACATAAAAGCAGAGACTATGAATATGCAATGTCTGCATATCTGGAATGAAATATTCGTTAAATAAATTGGAATTTTGGTGCTAAGAGCATGCTCCTCATATATTAAATGTTCAATACATGCCATATTGTTTTATTATGTATAGAAGAGTTTCCTAACTCAAAAATATTATAAAAATTATATTACAATTGACTTCTTAGGTGTAAAATCATAACAGTACCAAGGGTTCGGAAGGTGTTTCTTAATCTTTAGATAAGGCCCCTATACTAATTTTTACAAAGAAACACATTTTGCTGTTTTCTAATTTAAGACCTCATTTATTTAATAAGGTAAAAAATTAAAAAAAAATAACATCAAAAACTTTAATATGGAGAAGCACTTTTTGAATGATAAAGTAAGGACTTCCAAAAATCTGCTACTCCATAAAAACAAGATCACCAGCAAAATATGTCAAAATCAACTTTTTTAGAATTCTGGGAATTAACCCAAGGATAAAAATGTCCAAGGAGTGTTTATTCAAGGAACATAGTTGAATCTTGAAAAGAACAGTGAGCTTTGTAAAGTTGTTTTAACTTGCCCAATTCCCATAATTCCCTTCCCAGCAACATGTGTTCTTGAATACGGGCAGCTATGTAATAGTAGTTGTGGAAAACAGTAGCCTAACTGCTAGTGGAGGGTGCAAAATGTGATTAAAGCTTCCCCAAAAATCTAAAATCCAGAGATATTTTACTATTTGACCTATTTGGGTTTTATTTGACATGATTTGGAGCTCAGTTTATGAGAACAGATGATCCATAAGATGATTGTCCAAAAAAATAAAATAAAATAAAAATTTTTTATGTGTACAGCTGTCTAAGGCAGCACTATCAAGGTAGGACAAAATGAGAGGTTGACCAAAGAACTTAAAAAGAAAATATGTGTAATGAGATGTACATGGGAAACACTTGAAAAAGCTATTACATGTTTCTGGGAATGTGAGAGGCTACCTCCATAGGTGGGGATATGCATATATGCCAGGAAAGGCCTCAGGAGGCCCAAATGAGTCAACAATGGCTGACTTTGAGGCACTACAAAAGCAGAAATTGTATGCTAAGCAGAATTATAAACTGGTGGTACTCTGAAGTCCTATGCAAAAGCTGAGAAACTTACTGGTTCAAGGAGTTTAAGAAAATTTATGACAAATCACTAATTGACAACTAAGCTAACCATGCCAAGATTTCAGTTACTACATATCAGAAAGCATATAGGCTTTATACTAGATCAGAAAAGTCATTAAACAAAATATTAAAAATGATAAACTTAGGAGGTGAGATCTGATTTCTAGAATTGCCATATTATATTATTTTATTATATGTATATATATGTATGTATGCATATATGTGTGTATAACAGTATACATATTATTTTATATATATATATCAGTTTATGACCAAGAAAAAAAAGACACCCAAAGAAACAGGAAAGTTGGTGCAATTCATACATAGGAGAAAAAAGCAGTTGATAGTACTGCCCTGAGGAAGTCCAGTCATTAAACTGACCTAGACAAAGACTTTAAAACTGTTATAAATATATTCAAAGAACTTAAGGAGACCATCTTTAAATAATTAAAGTATGAGGATGGTATCTCAAAAAATAATGAATAACAACAAAAAGTTTGAAAGTAGCCTCTGCCTTCAGCTCAGGTCATGATCCCAGAGTCCTGGGATCAAGTCCCACATCGGGCTCTCTGCTTGGCAGGGAGCCTGCTTCCCCCTCTCTCTCTGCCTGCCTCTCTGCCTGCTTGTGATCTCTGTCTGTCAAATAAATAAATAAAATATTAAAAAAAAAAGTTTGAAAGTAAAAAAAGGAATTCTGGATTTGAAAATCACAGTAAATAAAAATAAAATCACTAGGAGCTGAACAACAGATTTAACCTGGCAGAACAAAAACATCAGCAAACTTTTAGATAAGTCCATTGATATTATACAATCTGAAAAACAAAGAAAAAAAAATAAAGAAACATGAACAGACACCATCAAGGACACCATTAAGCATTCAAGCAATTACATAATGAGATTACCAGAAGGAGAGGATAGAAACAAAGGGACAAAAAGACAAGTTGAAGAAATAATGTCTGAAAACTTCCCAAATTTGATGAAAAACATTAATCTACACATCCAAGAAGGTCAATGAATTCCAAGCCAGATAAACTCAAAGTGATTCACATCTAGACACATGACAGTTAACCTGTCAAAAGTCAAAGACAAAGGCTATTGTATGAGTGGTAAGAGATTATCTGCATACAAGGGATCTTCAATAAGATTAACAACTAACCTTTTATTAAAAACCATGGAAGCCAGAAGTCATTGGGATGACATATTTAAAGTACTGAATTCACCCTCTGGGCCTTCATGAACTTTTTGCTTTGCTGTTCTCATCTCCTCTTAACACCTTCTGTTCTCCTGCCTGAATTTACACCTGCCATGCTGGTGCTGTGCTGCTTCCCCTGCCTGCTTGGCCTGTTCCCTGTTCCAAACTCCCTGACACTATGGCACCTCATGACCTGTTGGAACAGTAGCCCTGCTTCTCCCACCCCATCCTTGTCTTCTGGCTATTTAACTGTGTACCCAGATGTGGGCATGGGCTAGCAGCCAAAAGAAAAAGAAAAAAGAAAAAAAAAGAGAGTGCTTAAACAAAAACTGTCAACAAAGTTTCAAAAAGAAGGAGAAATACATTTCTAGATAAAGAAAAACCAAGATAAATAATACCTAGCAGACCTTCCCCATGAGACTACTAAAGGATGTCCGTCAGCCTAAAATGAGAATGTTAGACCATAAATTCAATGAACAAAACTAAGAGACTGGTAAAGATAACTATATAGGTAAATGTAAAGACAGTAAAGATATGATTTTGGTTGAAGATCTTTTCTTTTACAATCTAATTTAAACAAAAATTACATAAAAAAATAATGATAAAATACACTGATGGGCTTATGGTATATAAAGACATAATTCATATGACCATTATAGCACAAAGGAAGCGGGAAGGAATAGAGTTATATTGGAAGCAAAGTTTCTGTATACTATTGAAAATAAATTGATATTAATCAGAAATAATGTTTTAAGTTAAGGGGTTAATTGAAATCTTTAGAAGAAACACTAAGAAACAATAAAGAATTAAATGTCACACTAGGACAAAATCTACATAACAAAAAATAAAGGCAGCAATGAAAGAAATGAGGAAGATAATGTACCTAAGGTATAATCAACTAGAAAAATGGCAGATGTAAATTCAAAGTCATCACTAATTACATTAGATGTAAATTATCTAAACACTCCAATCAAAAGGCAGAGGTTGGCAAAATGAATGAAAAGGGATAGTCCAGCTATATCATATCTAAAATGGACATATGTTAGATTCAAAGACACAAATAGTTTAAAAGATACAAAAAATATATACCAGGCAAATAGTAACCTATTTGCCTGTATTGTCCTATTAATATCATATGAAACACACTTTAAGGCAAAAATTGTTATTTGAAGCAAAGAAAGATAGTTTAGAAAGATAAAAGAGTAAGTCCATCAGAAAGGCTTAAAATAGAAAGGATAACACAAACAAAAACAAACCCAAGCAGGTTGGAAAGGAAGAGGTAAACTATCTCTGTACACAGGTGGCATGATATTACATACAGAAAATCCTAAGGAATGTACCAACAAACTCTTATGACTAATAAAGGAGTTTAAGTTTATAGAGTACAAGTTCTATATACAAAAATCAAGTGTATATCTATTCATTAGCAATTAACTGTGAAAAAGATATTAGGAAAATTCCATGCAATAGCATCAAAAAGAATAAAATCTTTAGGAATAAATTTAAACAAAAGAACTGTAAGGCCTGTACACTGAAAACTGCAAAATATTATTGAATGGAATTGAAGAAGACAAATATATGGAAAAATATCTCATGCTCATAATATTGTCCAAATTGATATACTAATTCTGTATAACCCCTATCAAAGTACTAGTTGCCTTTTTGTTTGCAAAATTGATAAGCTGATCTTAATTAAAATGGAAATGCAGGAAGACCAAAATATACAAAATAATATTGAAAAATAACAAACTTGGAACACTCACATACCCAACTTTAAAATTTACTAAAAGCTATAGTAATCAAGACAATATGATACTGAAATAAAGACAAAATTTAGACCAATGGAATAGAATTAAGAGTCCACAAATTAACCCTCACAATTTTGGTAAATTAATTTTCAACAAAGGTGTGAAGACCTTTCCTTCATTAAGGAGAAAACAGTATTTTTAACAAATAATGTCAGGAAAACTGGGTGTCTATGATAATGAATGAAAGTTGGGCCCTCATTTCATAGCACATACAAGAGTTGTTTAAAAATGAATTATAGATCAGGGCTCTTGGATGGCTCAGTCAGTTAAGCACCTCACACTTGATTTTGGCTCATGTGCTCAGGTCATGATCTCAGGTTATGAGGTCAAGCCCTGCATCTGGCTCTGCACTGGGCATGAAGCCTGCTTGGGATTCTTTCTCTCCCTTTCCTTCGTCCCCTCCCCTTCTCTCTCTCTTTCTCTCTCCTCTCTCTCTAAGGGGGAGAAAAAAGGATCATAGATCTAAATATAATAGTTATAACTACAAAATTCTTAGAAAAAAACATAGGAATAAATCTTTGTTCTGTTTTGTTTGACAAGGGTTGTTTATAGAGAGGGCATTAAATACACATACAACCAAAGGAATAAACAATAGACAAGCTGGACTTCATTAAAATGTAAAAATTTTAGGGACGCCTGGATGAACTCAGTCAGTTAAGCATCCAACTCTCGATTTTGGGCTCAGGCCATGATCTCAGGGTCATGAGATTGAGCCCTGAGTTGGCTCCATGTTAGGTATGGAACCTGCTTGGGATTCTCTCGCCTCTCCTCCTGCCCCTCCCCCCTTTAAAAAAAAAAAAAGAAAAACTTTTATACTTCAAAGAATGCCTTTAAGAAAATGAAAAGTCAGTCCACAAAACGTGAGAAAATATTTGCACATCATATATATGATAAGGGATTTACATTCAGAATATAAATATAAAAATAAAATTAATAACTCCCAATTTTAAAAGTCAACCCAATTAAAACATGAGCAAAAGATTTGAATAAATATTTTTCTAAAGATGGGATAAAAATGACCGATTAAGTACATTAAAATTTGCTCGGTATCATTATTCATTGGATAAATGCAAATCAAAACTAAAATGATTTTAACTGTGGGTTCATACCCTCTATGTTGGCTCACATAAAAAAGACAGAATATTCAGTATTGTCAAGAATGTAGAATAATTCAAAACCTCATACATTGGTGGTGGGATTGCTGAATGTTATAGCCACTTAGGAATACTGAAGTTCTCGATAAATTAAACATAGAGTTGCCATATAACCTAGCAATTCTACTTCTACCTCTATATCCAAAAGAATTGAGACTGGTGGTGGGTATTATGGAGGGCACATATTGCATGGAGCACTGGATGTGGTACATAAACAAGGAATTTTGGAACACTGAAAAAAAATTAAATTAAAAAAATTATTTGAAAAAAATCCTGCACATCCATTTTCATAGCAGCACTATTCACAATTGTCCAAAGGTGGAAACAATACAAATATCCATTAGCTGGTGCACAAATAAACAGAATGTCTATATCTATACAATGGAAACATGATGTTAAGTGATAGAAAGTATTCATTCATCATATGATTTCATCTATATGAAATGTCTAGAATAGGGACGTTCAGTAGATTCATAGTTGCCAGGACCTGGAGGAAATCGAATGGATAATGACTCATAATGGGTTTGCAGTCATAATGAGCTTGGGATTTCTTTTTGGAGTGATGACATTAGATAGTTTTGATAGTTGCACAACTATGGGAATGTACTAAAAACGATTGACATGTGTACTCTAGTTCATTGCTCTTGAAACTGGATCACGACTTCTGAAAGTTTGGTGAACCAAATTTTGAGTCACTTCTGAGTATATAATTATCTAAGGAAGATCATGCAAAATAGCTATATCTGCTTTCATTTATAAAATATGCTCTAAAAAGTTAACTCATTCTTGATAATTTAGATTCGATGTATTTAAAATCTGAATGAAAAGAAATCTTCACTAGAAATAATGAAAGAAATCTTTCATTAGAAATACTTTCTAATGTATTAAAATGTTGCTAGGTTCAGTATGAATTACTGAATAATGGATTTTAGGCAGCAATGTGCTAGAGCCAACCCATACAGCCTTGCAAGAACCATTGAATTTTTAGTTAGTAAAATATGTTGCAGTGTTTGAATAGCTTTTAGATTTAAATCTCCTAACCTTGAGCAGATCTCCAAATTTACCTTTCAGCCAAGAAAGTCTTCTAAAATAGGGCAGAACTGAAAGGGCATTATCAACTGCAAATTCAATCTTGATGTAGTTCAGCTATTCTATTTTTCACTCGTCATCTCACCATGGGAAATGATTGCCAAAGTTAATTCCCGGCACTTTTCTTACTCCTTGAAAACTCCCAAACCATTCCTGATTAAAATATATAAGACAGTGTTCCATTTATCTTTCAGATTTTAGTGAAAAAAAATTACTAGTAGCAGTCAGTACCTAAGAAGTACAGGTATTAAAACAAGACATTAAATGTTTTGAATGATTTTGTTTGCCCCAGTTTCACAATTGTTGCTATAATAACCCGAAATATAAAGTATGCATCTATTCTGAAAAGCTGGAATAATTTAAATAATCAGTCACTTATCTGCCAAATTCTTGTAACAATTCAATTTTACCTCTTTTAGTCATCACAAAATACATTGTATAAAAAATTATCTTGCTTTTTAAAATCTTTTAAAAATTTTGCTTAGTAATATATATTCCACATAATCGCCATCACTGTCTTCTTTATTTGGTATTATCATTTGAAGATCTTTTAAAATGGGAGTAATAATTATGGTAGTGTTTATGTCAAACTCTGTGTTATCTATCAGCAAAAAAGGGGAAATGATTCAGGATATAAAGTATTATCTACCAAGAGCATAGGCCTGGCATTGGAATGCTCTGCTGTCCATAACCTCCTGACTGTGTAGACATACTTTTCCTCATTTTTGGAAAGGGGAAAGATAATATGATACATCTGAAAGTGTTTGAAATAGTCAGATGTGCTATCAAATGTGATTAACTTACTAAACAGTAAAGCACTTTGTGACCGCCAGTTGTTACCACCACTCTTTATATTGTTGCAGGAAAAAATAAACCAGAAAAAGCAAAAATGTCCTGGATCTTTATAATGACCTGTCAACATAATTACTATACTCGGTGATCCATTCTTCGCCAAATTTTGATCTTTGTTGCTAAAGGACTCTTGTGTCTTGATTCCAGCCTACACTTTACAATAAGTGGTTAAGACTTTAGCCATTTCTATTTATGTTGATGTTTTTAAATTAATACCTGTACTGAGTGGTTTTTATAAGGAATAATTTTGATTAATGTTATCAGCCTGTTCTATATAAAATAATCTTTCCATTTTCATAATCCAGATTCTTTGCAATTTAGAAGAACAAGCAGTTTATCTAAAGCTTTTTAGCATTTATTTTTGGTTGAACTAAAGGTATTTAATTTTATATATAGAATATCAATGAAGGAGTCACATAACATCTTGATAGGAAATAAACAATTCTGCATGTTTTTCTTTCTCCCATCAACTTTATTTTCCTGCTGGCAGACAAAAAGAAAGTCTTTCTACCAATCTGTATTTATATTATACTTATTTTCTCTGTTTCCATACAGAAAATAAGAAAAATCTTATATAGGAATTCTTTAAAATATTCAACTTCTGTATATTCAGTTGAAATATATATTCAGTCTTTATAATGAGCTCGACATAACAGCCAGGAGACACTATCCTAATGTCACATAACTTACCTACTTTTCTCTGGTGCGTATGTTATTCTCAGTCTGGTCAGTGCTTCAAGACAGTATTTCATTTTTGATATTTTATCTTGTACTCTTTTACATTTTCATTCACACTTTTCTGCCTGATGTGAGAGTATATTAAAAAGTTAAAGCCTATTATCTGTCTAAAACACATTTATATCTTCAAGCTTTGAAATTATGCATTCTCAACATACATGAGAATCCACTGGTGCATATGAAACATAAACTACTCTAAACTGATGTGAAAATCAGACTCTGACAAAGTGTCACAGATCTGATCACGTTTTTTAAAGACACATACAACAAGGTTCATCTGTGCTAACTCCTTTAGGCAAGGACTTTGTTGTTGTTGTTGGATGACACTTGCCCAGTCAGAAATGAAATCAGTACCAGCAAGATCAGAATAAAGCAACAGGAGATCATTGACCTAGAACTTGGCTTATATTCCAAAAGCTGCAAGGCCTGGGGTTGTTCATGAGAAGGAGTTGGTCACCATGTGGTGCTATTGTAGCACAGCAGGCATGCAAAATGAATGATAACATTATGCTTCCAGAAAGCATTGGTAGAAATATGAAATATTTTTTAACACATCCATAACAGCAAAGGAAATAAAACAAGCTAATGAAAATGTCAGTAATAAACCAAGTTAATATTCTAATGTTAATTTTCCCAAGTTCCTTAAGATATAGCTTAACATCTTTAAAAAATCAGATAAATAAAAACAAAAAATTTAGTACATGCTCTCTCCATCTTCCTTTCTTTCTCTTTTAGATACACACACAGGTACACACACACACATGCAGACCCACCTACACAGTCAGTTAATTGCTAAGATTTTGCCAGACAGATCCAATACAGTCCCAAGAGCTCTGAAGATGAATACAACCATATCAATGGAAATGAGAGTACATAAGTAGTAAATTGGGGATGCAAGTAAAATAAATTAAGAATTACCTCTAATATAAGATTAAACATAATGTCCTTTAGTAGTCAGGTAGAGTTGTTCTTGACAATTTAGATATTGCTTTTTGAGAACATGTAATCTACCTACTGCCCCAAATGAATTTGTAGTATAATCTAGTATTAAGCAGACAATTTTTACATTACTAAAAGAGGACTTGAGTTGTTGGACAAAAATTGTTTAGTAGCAAATGGCAATCTCGTGACTATCATTTTTAATCCCTTATCATATTATCACAAATAGCCAATTTTAAAGGCTTTCAAAGTCTTCTTATAGTTTCCTGAAGCCAATATTTTGTATATATGATTAAAAAATGATACATTGCTGATTGTATGCCATTTTTTGGTAAAGAAAACAAATACTTTTGTGTTCTTGGCCACTCTTTTGTGACTTGAGAGGAAAATTTCTAGGAATAAAATGAAAAAAAAAAAAAAAACAGATACGTAAAATATTGTATGTTCAGGCTCATTTGAACATCCTGACCATTCTTCCTTCTTTCAGTACATCCAGATTCCTTTGATGCTTACTTGTGCAAAACGGGAAATCATTTTGTATAGCATAAGTTTACATAGTTAATAAATGCAGGTGTGTATCATTAGAGTATAGCATCTGATTGCACTCAGGATAAAGCCACCACACAACTATAGTACAAGGCTAAGGTATAGAGAAAATTCCCTCACTTTACTACCTAAAATGAACTTACAAAAAGGAGTCAGGAAACCCTCTACAGTCATTTCCATGTCTCAGAGTCCATGAAGAAGGACACAGAATGTCCATGAGAATGTCTAAATTAAACTGTTTTAGAAGAAAAAGATATTCAGGAAATAGCTACAAAGTTAAAATAAAATAAAATAATGCCGTGTGAAGGAGTACATGACATTTATTATTTTATTTAATTCGGAGATTGAAGATGATTTCCCATCAAATGAAGCTGACTCATCCAAACTGATTTAATGACAAAGACAAAATAAGTCATGGATGTGAAATTAAGAGCAGACTTAGCAGCTTTGTTAAAATGGCCTTTTTCTTGTTTCTTTTATTGATATAGTAATTTCCAGAGGAAAAAGACAGAAAAGAAAATAGGGGAAAGGTTTTTCTCATAGCTTCTGGACTAAGAAATATGACTCTTAGTAATGTGGCTTTAGGCACCATATGTATACCCACTTCCAGATGTTTTGAGCTTAGTTAGAAATGCTGACATAAAAAAAATACAAATACTCTATATTACATTATATAGGATTACCATTTATTTGAACTTTGTAAAAACCTCCAGAAAGAAGGGAATGCAATTTCCATGTATAAATAAAACTTAGTAATGCAGATCTTTCCCCACCAAATGATAAACTGATTCAACATGCTTTTTTTCAGTGAAGCCAGATATTGGAAAAACAGATGAGTAAGCAATGACCAATCAGAAATGAGGCTGACAGTCCATAGCAGTGATGCAGCACTTCCCTAAACTGATAGGAAAATATTTCAGATGTCTTCCTAAGGTTTTCCACGTGTCTGTGTGTGCATTTTAACAATGGGAATACCTCAACCACCGAAAGGAAGACTCTAAAAAATATTGAATATAAAGAAATCTGAATAATTTCTCAAGGATTGCTAGGGTCATCATGTATCAGTATGCAGAATGTTCACTGTGTACATGTAAGTCACTCTGGATTTTTTCAATAAACAACTTCTTCACTGGCAGCAGTGCTGAATCATTGAAGATGGGATAACAAATGGGAGGCAAAAAGCTAAGTGCTGTTACTTTTCCTGCTTTAATGGTTTAAGTATTTGACATGCATTATATTTCCAGAAGGCTTTCTACCACTTGACTCTGTGCTGTATGCTAATGATTCCCACTGTTAAAGGATCCATGGGCTTTGAGAGAATTTTTTTCAAACTCTTGTTCCCCATTTAAAAACTCACTGATTTTGGACATTTTACTTAAACTCTGGGTTTTATCATCTTAAATGAGCCAGTAATACTTAACTGCCTTACAAGGTTTCTCAGAAAATCACTTCAGATATTATGCAAATTACTTAAGAAACCAGTTTTTGATGAGTGTTAATTCCAGCTGAATCCCACATTACAACCCTTAAATTTCATATTGATGGATAAATATTAAATAAATGCTAAGTTTGCTTATTACTCCTATTGTCCACTGAGATAGGAATCTATGCAAAATATCCCTGACCCAAGGTTAGAATTCCTCCACACATGCAATCCTGTTGTATTTACTCAGACTTTCTTAAGGTTTTCATACAATTAAACAAACAACGTGTAACAGAAACTGATTGAGGCTTAGATATTTTCAATTCAGTATAATTTGTCTCTACTTAAACCATCAGATAGTTGCTAGTTACTTAACTGATTCAAATGATTCTCTCTACAGATAATGTGAATAGATTAAAAGCTCACACTAACTTTAGTACCTTTTATATTAAAACCTGTGACTAATACTTTTTAATGAAAGAATTTCAAAACCCAAACTCACTTTTCAAACTATCATGGAGATAAAAAAAGACCCTCAAAATTGCACTTATAATTTTGAGAGTATGATTTATTGCTATTTTACATGCATTTTGTGTTTAAATATATATTTGTAATATTTACAAAACCACTTAACATAAAGTCATTCCTTTCCTAAAATCATGAGAGTATAAACTGTTTTGAAAGCTGACAGCTTGTGATGATAATTGTGCAAGCTCCAGTTTTACTAGCTTTATGGTAAAATAAACAAAAGGCTATTGGTGTCTGTTTATGCTGGATTTTATGTTTCTATCTGGAACACTAAACTCTCACTTGAAGATACACAAAATGAAACAACAGTTCCAAAGAAGGCCCATAGCAAGGCTTCTAAGATGTTATATAATTTTGGAGGAATAGAATTTTCTCACCAGTTTATCTGTGCTGTTACAAAATAAAGGTATACTTGTAAATTTTTACGTGTAAATTTTTACATTTTTACTATCAGATGCTTTATTTGAGTGGAAAGAAAATGCATGTTGCATAATGTTAGCAACCTTTGTCATGACATGGAAATGGCATGGAAGGTATACACACCTATGTATACATATCTGCTTTTTGTATTTGTTCTGTATTTCATATTTATCTCAACTCTTTATTTCATCTTTGATAAGGGAATTTGGAGAATGTAGAAATTATTTTCTCTTCTTCTGATGGTTTCTTTTAGTGCTTTAAACAGCACATTTAAATCTATTTCATGATTTGTTAGCTTTGGAAAAGCTATAGTAACTACTGTTGCCACGATGATGGGGGATTTAGTACTGGTAACATGCCTTTATATGTAACCTGTCTCTACCTTTATGGCCAGGCAGGGCATAATATGTAAAATAACCTCAGCAACGGACACAGTAGCCCTGTTCTCCAGTCCAGAATTTTGTTTCTGAGACTTTTCATTTTTATCACAGTCAACCATGTTTGTATTAATATTTTACATATCATAGGCTGTATGTCATTTTTAAAAATATGTTGTTTTGTCCCTAGAACTACAACAACTACTTAGCCCCATTACTACATCTTTGTCGATTCAGTGCTCAATGCCATTTCTTTTATAGCGTAACTCTGTATTCCTGAGCTTCATATTTTGATAAATTTCATAGCTGGTTGGATTCTAGCCACCAAATAGCAGTATTTGCTTCTGTTCTCACTTTTGATTGTGAAATTGTCAAGTCTGTGTACATTGTATAATATTTAAAAATACATATTTATACAAGAAGGACAGTTTAGCTGGAGATCATATTTTGGGAGGCTAAATATTCTCCCATTAATCATTTTAATCACCTTCTAATATTGAAAGTACTTGGCATAGTTTGCTATTTAAATTCCATTTCTTATTCTTTTTAATGTATTTATTTATTCTGTAATAGTGTAGATGTATGATTAAGTTCCTTTCATAGCTCTGAAATATTTCTTTTATTCCTTTATATCTTTACCCTACTTTTTTTTTAACTTTCTTTACTCACTTTTTCTTTCATAAATTTATTTTATTTTATTTTATTTTATTTTAATGGTACATACTTCTTGAAAAAGAGTGTCCTTATTTTTCTTGTGGAAGACATTTCCAGAGTACCGTGTTCATCTATTTTTTTTATTTTATTGTTTTCTTTAAGGGAGAGAGGATCCCATAAATTTAGATTATATTGGAAACATGTGGCTACAGTTTTTAAAGCTATATTTTATGAACTTTAACTGTACTTGCAGCTGATGTCTTTCTTTTCCTTTATAAGCATCTTAAGATTCTATTGCTTTTTAGAAGAAGAGCAGCTATATATATATATATATATATATATATATATACTTTAGAATTTAAGGCTAGTTGACAGACTGCATTTATGGAGTGAAACTGAGAAAAGCTGAAGATAACTCTGCTTATGGAGACACCTCTGGGAAAAGACCACTTTAGTTTTTCGGAGACCATATCATTTCCTCACTCATTTTGTCTGTCTGACAGGGATGGTGAATATTCATAGAGAGCATGACTCTGTGGTTAGTGTCATGACTGGGGTAGAAGGATAAGAGCAGAAATGGAATCCAGGTCTCCTGACTAGCAAGCAAGTATATTAAGTAGAGCCTTGTTAAGTGTGGCACCCAATGAGTGAAGATAAATAGTTTAAAAAAGGTTTTTACTCTGTAGATAGCTGGTGTTTTTACATGTACTTAATTATATTTTAGGTCAGAAGATGGATTTTAAGTCTGAAGAAATAATGTAAAAATACTAACAACCACTTTTGGTATCAAGAATAACGCTTCCCAATACCTGTATTGGGAAGTAATAATAGTAATAATAATAGTAATAGTAATAATAGTAATAATCAAATAAAAAACTGAAATTAAAATAGAAAAATGCAAAGAGAACCTCAACATTATATGTAATGTTTTATTTTTATTCTATTTATTTTTACAAAATAATATATACTTTATATTATTCTAAAACTTGTTTTTCATTTTCTGTCACATCATTTTCTCTTTGGGGGAAATACTTATAGATTGCACTCATTACCTTTAATACCTTTGATAGCATGCAATAGCATGTATATAGCATAAATCACTCAACTGTTGCCCTATTGTTTTATGTTTAGGTATTTATAAATTTTTTACATTTCAAACACTACTGAAGTGTCTTTTTAATAATGAGGCTTTTTTTTTTTTTTTTTTTAATTTTATTTATTTATTTGACAGAGAGAAGATCACAAGTAGGCAGAGAGGCAGGCAGAGAGAGAGAGGAGGAAGCAGGCCCCCCGCGGAGCAGAGAGCCCCGATGCGGGGCTCGATCCCAGGATCCCGAGATCATGACCTGAGCCCGATGCGGGGCTCGATCCCAGGGTTCCGAGATCATGACCTGAGCCGAAGGCAGCGGCTTAATCCACTGAGCCACCCAGGCGCCCCCTGAAGTGTCTTTTTATTCACACTTTTATGCTTAATGTACCAACAACTTCACTATCATATGTATTGACAATATTTTTCCTAGTCTTTGATTCTTTTCCTAGGGTGAATTTTGTCATACAAAATTTTTATTTTCGATGGTGAATTTTTTTCAGCATTTTGTTTTATGACATTTGAGTAGCCATACTTGCTTTAGGCAATGTCTGATACTTGGGAGATTCCAAAAATATTTTCCTATAATTTATTTTGTTTTTACTTATTTCATCATATGTCTAATATTTACCATATTCTTCTATTCTTGCATCTCTATTGGATATCAGTAAATATATAAAAGGTATATGTTATTAATGTGTATATATATATGTATATGTATACATATATATATATATACACATACACATATATATATACACAAAATTTTTCCATCTGGAACTTATTTTGGCATTTTACATGATATTATATGTTTTCTTCTTCATTTATATTCAATTATGCCAGCACCATTTAAAACAAACCATCCTAACTAGACGGAATCATGCTTAGTGAAATACGTCAATTGGAGAAAGACAACTATCATATGAACTCCCTGATATGAGGACGTGGAGATGCAACATGGGGGGGTGGGGGATAGGAGAAGAATAAATGAAACAAGATGGTATTGGGAGGAGACAAACCATAAGTGACTCTTTTTTTTTTTTTAAGATTTTATTTATTTATTTGACAGACAGAGATCACAAGTGAGCAGAGAGGCAGGCAGAGAGAGAGGAGGAAGCAGGCTCCCCGCTGAGCGGACAGCCCGATGTGGGGCTCGATCCCAGAACCCTGGGATCATGACCTGAGCCGAAGACAGAGGCTTTAACCCACTGAGTCCCCATAAGTGACTCTTAATCTCACAAAACAAACTGAGGGTTGCTGGGGGGAGGGGGGGTTGGGAGAGGGGGAGGGGGGTTATGGACATTAGGGAGGGTATGTGCTATGGTGAGTGCTGTGAAGTGTGTAAACCTGGTGATTCACAGACCTGTACCCCTGGGGATAAAAATACATTATATGTTTATAAAAAAATAAGAAATAAATAAAAAATTAAAAAAATAAAACAAACCATCCTTTGGGTTAAATTGCATATCTATCAAGGTGCCTAGGTGGCTTAGTGGATTAGCCTTGCCTTCGGCTCAGGTCATGATCACAGGGTCGTGAGTTTGAGCCCCACATTGAACGCTCTGCTCAGTGGGGATCCTGCTTCCTCCTCTCTCTCTGCCTGCCTCTCTGCCTACTTTTGATCCCTCTCTGTCAAATAAATAAAATCTTTAAAAAATTGCATATCTATCATAAGCATATTAACTCATATTATATCCTCATATTAACTTTGATGAATTTTTGTACTCTATTTTATTCTACTGAATAGTTTTTGTAGTACTGCCATAAAGTTTAATCACTGTAGCACTGTAATGAGTTGTAATATTTGGTGGGACAATCCTTTTTAATCATTATTTTTAAGAGCAGCATAATATTCTGTTATATTCTGTAATAGCCCTATTTGATGGACATTTAGGTTGTTTCCCATTTTTCTTTCTTATTATGAATTCCCTTTCCATTGCTCTTTTCAAATTCCTGTATTTTAAGTTTTGCTTTGATCTTATTTCCTCACTGTTAGAAATTTATCTAGCCTTTCTTACTGAACAAGTCTACTGGCAAAAGAATCTTGTAGTTTTCTTTCTGCTCGTGATGTTTTTAATGTTCATTTCTGATGGACATTTTCACTAGTTATAAAATTTTAGGTTGAGGGTTATTTTCTTTCAGCATTTGAAAAATGTGCACTATTCTTCTTTTTTTTTTTTTTTTTTTTTTTTTTTTTTAAAGATTTTATTTATTTATTTGACAGAGAGAGATACAAGTAGGCAGAGAGGCAGGCAGAGAGAGTGAGAGGGAAGCAGGCTCCCTGCCGAGCAGAGAGCCCGATGCGGGACTCGATCCCAGGACCCTGAGATCATGACCTGAGCCGAAGGCAGCGGCTTAAACCACTGAGCCACCCAGGCGCCCGTGCACTATTCTTCTAACCTCCAAAATTCCTGATGAGAAACTCACTGTCATTGCATTTTCAATTCTGTAGCTAGCCCAATGCTTCTCTGAATGCTTTACTTTTTTTTTTCCTTACTTTTAGTTTTCAGAAATATGTTGATGTTTTTGGGCATATATTTTTCTTGATTTATCCTGTTTGGGATTTGCTGAGCTTTCTGCATCTGTGGGTTTATGTTTCTTATCAATTAGGAGTTTCCAGCTATTATTTCTCAATTAATTTTTGGGCTCCATATTATTTCTCCTCTCCTACTACAATTCTGATGATGTATATGTTATATCCATATTATTGTCCCACAGGTCCCTGGAGCTCAGTTCAGTTTCTCTCAATTTATTTTCTCTTTGTTGTCCAACTTAGATAATTCTGTTATTTTGTTTTTGAGCTAAATGTTTCCTTTGTTATCTGAATTTTCCTATTGAGCCTACCAAATGTAATTTTATTGTGGTTGTTGTATGTTTAGTTCTAATAATTTCCATTTGTTTCTTCTCTATATATGTCTGTGTATGTGTGTGTGTTCCTATATATATATAGTAAACGCACACACACACACACACAATCAGTTGGTTTCAGGAATGGACTTCTTAGGGATATGGCTAGGGGTTCATACACAGATTTAATAGATTTCTTTCTCCAACCTCTACTTTTCTATTATTCTCCTCTTAAATCTATAGCTAGGGAAGGGAAGTGCTTTTGCATGCATTTATATGCCTAATTCAGTCAAGAATTCATCAATATGGTTCCATCCACAATTACTGTTCCACCCATTTGGGGAGGCAGAGCTGTACCACCTCTACTTGAGTTAGAAAAGGCAGTAATGGTTTAATATTTTATTAAAACTAGACCTGAGGAAAATCTTTCAAAAAGATAGGACTTATTAAATGTGAGTGTCAAGATATATCCATCAACAAATATTTATTAAGCATCTACCATTGGGTAGAAAATGTTCTAGGCACTGGGAATATTGTATTAAGCAAAACAGAAAAGTGCCAGTCTCAGTGAATCATACACACTAATTAAGAGGTCAAAAATAAACACACAAGTGTTTCACATTTAATTGGTACTAAATATATACATATTTTTTAAAAGACAGAATCAAGATTAGAAGTTCGGGATTGAGGGAGTGTTCATTTTTATAGGGTAGCCAGTGAATACCTCATTAATGGTAATATTTTAGTAGAAGATTAAAGGAAGTAGAAGAATAAGCAGAGAAAGGGAGTGCATATTCTAGACATTGGTAGAACAAATACAAAAGTCTAGAACTGGAAGAATACTTTATATATCCAAGGACTCTAGGAAACAAAAGTGACTGAAACATAGTGAGAAAGGAAACATAGATTATAGAAGATGAAGTCAGAGAGGCAGGAGGGAACAGTATATCTGGAAATGGGTAGCTCATGTTGTCTTTGGGTTTTTTACTGGGTAAATGGGAAAATACTGAGGTGTTTTAAACAAAGGAGTTGTACTACCTAGCTTAAGTTGTAAAGGAAACATTATTTTTGTGCTGATGGGGTATCTTATAGAGTATAAGAGTATCTTGAGTTTTACCTAGCAGTTGGAGGTAGAAGTGGTGGGAAATGATCACATTTTGGACATACTTTGGATATAAAACCAATAAAATATGTTAATGGAATGGGAAATAAAAATAGAAAGAAGTTAAGGATAACAAGTAAATCTGCATGAATAAGAGGAAGAATGGAGTTAGTATTTTCTAAGATGGAGTAGACCAGAGGACCTGCTTTATTGACAGACATCAGGGGATATTTTCAGAAGTAGTTAACTGGATATACAAGAATTGAATTAAGGGGAAAAGCTGACACTGAAAATTTATGATTACCAGTATAAAAGGCTATTTAAAGCCATGAGATTAGATACATTTACTTTAGGAAGTATTAGTTTAAGAAAATGCCAGCTCTCAGACTTGATTTCCATAGCACCCAAACGTTCGGAACTCTGGAAAATAGAGATTGGCAGGTAAAGGAATCTTAGAAGTCTTAGAATGTAGTCTATAAAACAAGGAAAGAAACCAGGAAAAGTAAAGTGGTGTCCTACAAGTCAAGATGAATAAAGTATTTTAGGAAGGAGGAAGTGATCAACCATGTCAAATGTGCTAGAGGCCAAATTAGAAGAGGTCTAATAGTTAAGCATTTTACTTTGCAAAATAGAAGGCACTGTTTACATTGACCATGATCTATTTCAGTGGTGGAGATGAAAACATATAGAGTAGAATCAAGAAAAGCAAGAATGCATTTTGCTTGGACCAAGATGATAGTAGTGATAGAGTATTTGGATATCCTCAGTCCTTCTGAAAGGAACTGTAAGAGCAGAACCTAACAATAAAATATAATTTCAAGGAGAGCACCTTCAAAAAGTAGGGACACCAGGTAGATGACTATTGAAATAGATTAAGTTAATAGATTTTTGTGGCTGGAATCTAAATGGTAGCATGGGAGATGATGAGTAATGTTTTTATTCTTGATATCTTTTTTAAGAGGAACCAACTAACAGAATTTTCTGAAAGGTTGGATGTAGGGTTTAAAAGAAAGAGAGAAGTCTAAGATGACCCTGATTTTTGAACAGAGCATCTGGAATGGTACAGTTACCTTAATTGAAATGACAGTGCTCCCTCTCCCCTCTACTGCCCACCACCCCCAAAGCAAGTCAAGTCATAACAAAGCTGCTTAAAGTTTTCAATAGTTTTCTCAATTCATTCAGGGTAAAATCTGAAGTTCTTACTACATTATAAACCATTAGTACTATACTGACTAACCTTTTCAGTTATACTAATAGCCTAAAATTCTTACCTGGAAATTAACTTCATGTAACCATGTGATATTATTTCTAATTATCATACATTAACTTTTTCTATTTTCATGCCTTTTTTTACATAAAAAATTATAAATTGCATAAAATTAATGCTACCTTTCCCAAGATTTATCATCAATAGCATATATAAAAGAGTCACATAAATCTTTTTTAGCAAATAAAGGAAATAATATGACAGAAACTCTTGCTTCTATATATCTGGCATCATATAATATGGAAGTAATTTTTAAGTTCTGTGAGTTCTAGAAAGGTGGTGATGTTTCTCTAGACATTTGGTAATAGCTAAGAGACCAGTTATGTTCTCAGAATACTGTCCAGTACATCATTTTTTCTGACTACAAAATTAGTTTCACATTTTAGATTTTGACATACAAAGTAGATGATAAACTAAAATGGTGATGATGGGAAAAACAACAATAAGAACAGCAATAAAACTGTGTTTCCAGTGTTATGAGTCACTTGCTTATAGCATGAACAGCAGCACTGTAGAAGGTCTCAGTGCAAAATGGGATGAACTAAAAGTGACTTCAGAAATATTTTCATAAGGAATCTAAACCATTTGCACTTTATGGGACAAAAGCTAATAGGAGGAGATTGCTGATATAGAAAAAAGCAAATTCTTGATTCACCATTCATTTGAAATCACTTACAGATTTATATTTTTATGAAAGAATTGGAAACAAAGGGAAGATAGGACAGTTTCAGCTGGAATAACAAAGGCTCAAAAATCTTATATAGAATTGTCAGATGTTTTAAACATAAAATCTTGAGGGATTCAGCTAAGAGTTGTAAAAAGCAGATGTTTGTTCTAAAACTAGACTACCAGAAAATGAAAACTTCTAAGATAAAAATTAATGAAAGGAAAACTCATAAACATGTCACAAAAAGATAATTATTATCTCAGATATAATCCAGATGCACTCCTGTGAATTGAATATTAATATTCACAGATAGAAGGTTCTGTTTATAGAGAAAGTTTCCATTTGAGGGGTTATATATGCAGTTGGTAGAGAAGCTGGTTTGTGAATGATGATAATTGGACCATAACAGAATCAAGAGTTTTAGATTTGGAGATTTATTTGGAGGTTGTTAATCCAATCTGGCTGTAGAACTTGCTATCCATTTTCAACCATTAATGACCAATCACAGTTTTGTGACTTTTGTAAATTATATTTCTGTAGAAGTCATTTTCCCTGGTAAAGTTTTTGCTTTTTAAATGAGTTATGACATGAACAACATATGCATATTTTATATGGCCTTGTAGTATCATCTGGTTAAAGGATAATATGTGACCCAAATTTTGTGATTAAATGTAAATAAACTATTAATTATTTAGAATTAGTTAAGTTCTTTAGAAAACTAAATTCCATTCAATTAAATAGCTCTTTAAATTTCTCAGTACGTGGCCTGAGAAAATGTTAAATAACAGTAGCTCTAGATCAAGGTAACTGATCAGTGATCCTAAGCAAATTAACCCATCAAAAATGAACAAGCTCCCAAATACTGACCAATCAGATGAACATGATTCCATCAACATCAAAATCAATGAGGTGAAAACAGTCTGCCTTCAGTGAAAATCAATGGTGGTGAAAATGGACTTCCTTGAACTTGACTTTTACAGATCTGGTGCCTGTCTTGAATAACAGAAATGTATTTCCATCATAACAAACTCCTGCCTCTTTCTAGTGCCTATAATTGGCTAGAATATAGCAATAATTCTATGTTGTAGCACCTGGAATCTTTCACTTTAAAACTGAGCTAAGGAGCGCCTGGGTGGCTCAGTGGGTTAAGCCTCTGCCTTCAGCTCAGGTCATGATCTCAGGGTCCTAGGATCAAGCCCCACATGGGGCTCTCTGCTCAGCAGGGAGCCTACTTCCTCCTGTCTCTCTACCTGCCTCTCTGCCTACTTGTGATCTCTCTCCCTCTGTCAAATGAATAAATAAAATCTTTAAAAAATAAAAATAAAAAAACTGAGCTAAAACTAGTAATTTCAGATGTAAGGAATAAGAATCACCTACAAGCTTTGGAGAATAACATTATCTAAATAGGCACCTCATTGAAGAGTCCCTAAATAAATAGTTTATTTATTTAAACTTCCCAGTCACTTACCGCTTTTATGTAGTTCTGGGAAAATGCAGCAAAATATGTTTTTGCAAGGTAATTAAAAAAAAGACTGTTAGATGATAAGACCGTGTAGTACCATTCTGTACCCTATCTTTGTGCCAAAACAGAATAACTTTGTCCAGTTTAATTATAGTACTGATTTTTTTAATATTTATTTTAATTTTATTTTATGTTTTAAGCTTCATTTAAATTCCAGCTAGTTAACATATAGTGTAATACTATCAGGTGTACAATATAATGAGTCAACACTTTCATACATTACTCCATGCCATCACAGCAAGCGCCTTCCTTAATCCCATCACCTATTTAACCCAACACCCAACTCACCTCCCCTCTGGTAACCATCACTTTGTTCTCTACAGTTAAGAGTCAAGTTTCTTGGCTTGCATCTCTCTCTCTTTTTTTCCCATTTGCTTACTTGATTTTAAATCTGGACCCTTGAAGAAGGCTTGTGACAGAATGGGGTAGAGGATCTGTATCCAGTATTCAGTTCTCAGCCTGATCTCTTAGCAACTACTGTACCATTCACTCAACTTTATTGTTGTCTCCCCTAAAGTCAAACAACACAGTTTTTAAATTCCTAATACTAAAACCCTGTCATTTGCATGCCATGAGAACTACACAGCTTTGCAAAGGCACATACTTACTTCAATATAAGATTTCTAATTGTCCCTAATATGCAGTCTTGAATAATATTAAAGTCAAAATATAGTACCCCAAATAATGTACCTCTTTACTGGAGTTCTTTGAAAATATGGCTTATAATTTATATTTCCCTAAAATAGGGGTTGGGAAACCTTTTTTGGTAAGGGGATAGTAAATATTTTAGGCTTTGTTCTATATGATTTCTGGGGAACTACTCAGTTTTGCCATAGAAGCTGAAAGATAGCCACAAACAAAACATAGAAGAATGAGCACTGCTATGTCCTAATAAAATTTTAAATTTTATGTAATTTTTATGTATCACAAATTGTTATTCATACTTGATTTTTTCCACTATGTGAACTATACAATTAATTAGTTGTAGGCTATACAAAAATAGGTGACAGTCCATATTTGGCCAGTAGGCCATAGTTTACCAACTCCAACTGTAAACATATGAGATATTTCTATCTACTGATAGGCATACACATGTTTAAGTCCTTGTTATAAATGAGGAAAAAGCCCAAAACCCTTAGTTTTTCTGCTTCTATTAAATTTCCTTCTAAAAAGTTTAGAAACGGATGCTGGATTTTGTCAAATGCTTTTTCTGCATCAATTGAGAGGACGATGTTGTTCTTCTCTCTTCTCTTATTGATTTGTTCTATCACATTGATTGATTTGCAAATGTTGAACCATCCTTGTAACCCAGGGATGAATCCCACCTGGTCATGGTGGATAATCTTTTTAATGTGCTCTTGGATCCTGTTTGCTAGGATCTTGTTGAGAATCTTAGCATCCATATTCATCAGTGATATGGGTCTGAAATTCTCATTCCTGAACTTCATAAAATCTATCTATGAAAGACCCACAGCAAATATCATCCTTAATGGGAAAAAGCTTGCAGCCTTCCCATTGAGATCAGGAACATGACAAGGATGCCCACTCTCACCACTCTTGTTCAACATAGTATTAGAAGTCCTAGCAACGGCAATCAGACAACAAAGAGAAATAAAAGGTATCCAAATTGGCAATGAAGAAGTCAGACTCTCTCTCTTTGCCGATGACATGATTCTTTATATGGAAAACCCAAAGGACTCCACCCCCAAACTACTAGAACTCATACAGCAATTCAGTAACATGGCAGAATATAAAGTCAATGTACAGAAATCAGTGGCTTTCTTATACACTAACAGTGAAAATACAGAAAGGGAAATTAGAGAATCGATTCCATTTACTATAGCACCAAGAACCATAAGATACCTGGGAATAAACCTAACCAAAGAGGTAAAGTATCTGTACTCGAAGAACTACAGAACACTCATGAAAGAAATTGAAGACATGAAAAGATGGAAGACCGTTCCATGCTCTTGGATCAGAAGAATAAACGTTGTTAAAATGTCTATACTGCCTAGAGCAATCTATACTTTTAATGCCATTCCGATCAAAATTCCACTGGTATTTTTCAAAAAGCTGGAGCAAAGAATCCTAAAATTTGTATGGAATCAGAAGAGACCATGAATTGCTAAGGAAATGTTGAAAAACAAAAACAAAACTGGTGGCATCACATTACCTGATTTCAAGATTTACTACAAAGCTGTGATCACCAAGACAGCATAGTACTGGTATAAAAACAGACACATAGACCAGTGGAACAGAGTAGAGAGCCCAGATATGGACCCTCAACTCTGTGGTCAAATAATCTTTGACAAAACAGGAAAAAATATACAGTGGAAAAAAGACAGTCTCTTCTATAAATGGTGCTGGGAAAACTGGACAGGTATATTTAGAAGAATGAAACTTGACCATTCTCTCACACCATACACAAAGATAAACTCGAAATGGATAAAGGACCTCAACGTGAGACAGCAATCCATCAGAATCCTAGAGGAGAACATAGGCAATAACCTCTTTGCTATCAGCCACAGCAACTTCTTTCAAGATATGTCTCCAAAGGTCAAGGAAACAAAAGCGAAAATGAACTTTTGGGACTTCATGCAGATCAAAAGCTTCTGCACAGCAAAGGAAACAGTCAACAACACAAAAAGGCAACCCACAGAATGGGAGAAGATATTTGCAAATGACAGTACAGACAAAAGGTTGATATCCAGGATCTATAAAGAACTCAAATTCAACACACACAAAACAGGTAATCATATCAAAAAATGGGCAAAAGAGGGACACTTTTCCAATGAGGACATACAAATGGCTATCAGACACATGAAAAATGTTCATCATCACTAGCCATCAGGGAGATTCAAATTAAAACCACATTGAGATACCACCTTACACCAGTTAAAATGGCCAAAATTAGCAAGACAGGAAGCAACATGTGTTGGAGAGGATGTGGGGAAAGGGGAACCCTCTTACACTTTTGGTGGGAATGCAAGTTGGTTCAGCCACTTTGGAGAACATTCTGGAGATTCCTCAAGAAATTAAAAATAGAGCTTCCCTGTGACCCTGCTATTGCACTACTGGGTATTTACCCCAAAGATACAGATGTAGTGAAAAGAAGGGCCATCTGTACCCCAATGTTTATAGCAGCAATGGCCACGGTCGCCAAACTGTGGAAAGAACCAAGATGCCCTTCAACGGATGAATGGATAAGGAAGATGTGGTCCATATACACGATGGAGTATTATGCCTCTATCAGAAAGGATGAATACCCAACTTTTGTAGCAACATGGATGGGACTGGAAGAGATTATGCTGAGTGAAATAAGTCAAGCAGAGAGAGTGAAGTATCATATGGTTTCACTTATTTGTGGAGCACAAATGATATGGAGGACATTGGGAGATGGAAAGGAGTAGGAAGTTGAGGGAAATTGGAAGGGGAGGTGAACCATGAGAGACTATGGACTCTGAAAAAGAACCTGAGGGTTTTGAAGGGACGGGGGTTGGGAGGTTGGGGAACCAGGTGGTGGGTAATAGGGAGGGCACGTATTGCATGGAGCACTGGGTGTTGTGCAAAAACAATAAATACTGTTACGTTGAAAAAATAAATAAAAAAATTTTTAAAAAGTTTAGAAATTAACATGGCATATCATTTTTCCATAATTAGCTACCATTGCTGGTTTACATTTTCTTCAGTGGAAACACTATGTTTTACCATATATTAATCACAATACATAATGGGTATGTAGGATAAAGTCAAATAAATAGTTATTATCTTCAAAGATTTCCTATATTAAGCTTTGATATTTAACAATAGATTTATTTAAGATAGATTTTCTGGTCACTCGTTGTAATATAACATTAATTAAGCACATTGTAAATCAGCATGAATCCAAGTTTATCAAAGGTTATCAAGGTTATCAATCTCTTTTTTTTGTGTGTGGTTTTATAGACTGTTGAATTTTTAACAATCCCCTTTTCTAATTAAATATACAACATATAACTATCAATTACTAGTGTATCTTTATGTTCATTTATCACAAATATCGTAAATTTTATAAACCTTTATTTTTTTTACTAATAAGTCATAATTACTATCTCTTCTGCTTAATTTAAAATATTTCTTTGGGGGGAAAATGGTACCTTAAATAAAAGCCTCAGTTGCAATTCTATCCTTTTCACATATAGTTACTGATTTATTCATTCAACAAATATTTTCTTGGTTCCTACATAGCTAGTCGCTATTTGAAGAACTTAATGAAAATGGCTCTTCGCTCTTGCAAATGGTTAACCCTTTCACTCTAGCAGCTAAGTAGAAGTGAATGAATATTCACAGATACAACCCCAAGGAAAATTTGTGAGAGTTCACTTTTGTGTATAGTGCTATGATAGGGGAAGATTTTTGCTTGTAGTGATTTGCAGGTATTTTTGGAGCTTTCCTAAAGGGAGTGGTTTTCACCTGGGAAATGAAGAGTTCCTGTATGGATAAGATGTATTAGGACCTAGAACATTGTAAGGATAAATATTTCTTTTCTTTTTTTAAAGATTTTATTTATTTATTTGAGAGAGAGTGAGAAAAGAGAGAGAGAGAGAGCATGAGAAGGGGGAGGGTCAGAGAGAGAAGTTGACTCCCTGCTCCGCAGGGAGGGACTGGATCCCAGAACTCCAAGATCATGACCTGAGCCAGAGGCAGTCATACAACAAACTAAGCCACCCCAGTCCCAAGGATAAATATTTCTTCAGAACAATAATCACAAGGGTGCCTGGGTGGATCAGTCAGTTAAGCATCTGACTCTTGATTTCTGTTCTGGTCATGATCTCAGGGTGGTGAGATGGAGCCTGCTCAAGATTCTTTCTCTCTCCACTTCTGCACTGCCCACATCTCTCTCTCTCTCTTTCTCTCTCTCTCTCTCTCTTAAAAACAACAACAACAATAAATCATTAACTAAAGTAGAATTAGAAGTTAATGGTTGGGTGTCACCACAAGACTGCAAAGGTAAGATGGAACTTAATTCTTGCTTTTAGCCCAATATAAAAGGAAAGTGAACTCACACTGGTGTAAATCATTACAAGGATTTATTTCCTTAAAAAACTGGGGAAAAAATTCAGAGCAGCTATGGTCCAATCAGCCCTATTTCTTGTGATTTTCTGGATCTGCTTTCCTTTATGTGTTATTAAATCAATGTGCTCCTGGGCAGTATTTAAAGGGCTTTTCAAATGATTTTCTCTGAAAAGAAAGAAACATGATTTTCTGTAATTCCCCAGTAAAATTCTGTTTCACCACCTCAAACCAGACTAGATAACTCTCTCTAGGAATCTCTGCAGCCATGGGCCCCTGTACAGTGATTGGCTTAGGCTTGGGCTTTCTGAGGCAACCAGTGGCAAGGACATTGTCGGGAGGTGGATCCTGCATCTTCCTAAGAAAAGGGACTGTTTCTTAGGTAACGGGGTGGTTACCTGTAGCCAAATTGGGGTATATCCTGTAATGGATAAATGGATGTTGAGGGGTCAGTAAGTGGTAGCCATTTTAAAATGTCTGGATTTTTGTCTTCTGAACAACTGAGTGACATTAAATTATATCAAACAGAGAGGGATTCAGTATACATAATCTTTTTTTGTTTTATTTTGTTTTGTATTTTATCTTACCTCCTTTCCTTGCTGGTAGTAAGAAAATATATTTTATATAATCTGATTTCATTTTTTTCTTTTTTTAAGCAGTTTTTTTGAGATCATTTATATGCATATGATTCACCCATTTAAAGTGTACAATTCGATGATTTTTAGTATATTCACAAATATATGCAATAATTACTGTGGTCAATTTTAGAATATTTTCACCAACTTAAAAGGAAATCCCCTATACTTTAGCTATCTTGATGTCCTAATTCTTGACATTTCATATGAATAGAATTTTGTATGTAGTGTGTGATCTTTTATGATTGGTTTCTTTCACCTAGCATAAAATTTTCAAGATTCATCTAAATTGTGGCATGTATCAGTACTTCATTTCTTTTTTTTTTTTTAAGATTTTATTTATTTATTTGAAAGAGAGAGTGCATGCACAAGGGAGATGTAGGGACAAAGGGAAGGAGAGGGAAAAACAGACTCCCCGATGAGCAGGGAGCCATAGGACTTGATCCAAGGACCGTGGGATCATGAACTGAGCCAAAGGCAGATGCTTAACTGACTGAGCCACTCAGTTGTCCCTTCATTTCTTTTTTTGACTTTGTATGGATGTTCTAATTTTGTATATATATTTGATCTTTGATGGTTATTTGAGTTGTTTGTACTTTTGGCAGTTGTAAACAGTGCTGCTATAAACATTCATGCACAGTCTTGTTAAAATTGCCCACCTGTTTTCCGTTCTCTTAGGCATATACCTGGGAGTGCAATTGCTAGAACATTAGAACATGGCACCTCTATGTTTACTTTTTTTTTTTTTTTTTTTTTTTTGAGGAGTCTCCACACTGGTGGAGCCTAGTGTGGGCCTTGAACTTGTGACCCTGAAATCAGGGCCAGAGCTGAGATCAAGAGTAAGATGTTTAACCAACTGAGCCACCCAGGTGCCCCTATGTTTACTAATTTGAGGAACTGCCCAACTATTTTCCAAAGTGACTGTATCATTTTACACTCCTATAGGTAGTTTTTGTGGGAGTTCTGATTTCTCCATGTTCTCTCTAAAATTTGTCATCATTTGGGGCGCCTGGGTGGCTCGGTGGGTTGAGCCGCTGCCTTCGGCTCGGGTCGTGGTCTCGGGGTCCTGGGATCGAGTCCCGCGTCGGGCTCTCTGCTCAGCGGAGAGCCTGCTTCCCTTCCTCTCTCTCTGCCTGCCTCTCTTGTGATTTCTCTATGTCAAATAAATGGATAAAATCTTTAAAAAAAAAAAAAAAAATCATCTGACTTTTTGATTCTAGCCATCCTACTGGGGATGAAGTAGTACCTCATTGTGGTTTTGATTCATTTTCCTGATGACCAATGAAGTTGATCATTTTTTCATATATTTGTTGTATATCTTCCTTGGAGAAGTGTTTACTCAGATATTTTGTTCATTTTATAACTGGGTTATGTGTCCTTTTAATACTGAGTCCTAAAAATTCCTCCTATAGTCCAGATATAAGTCCTTAATCAGAAAATACAATTTGTAATATTTTCCCCATCTTCTCACTTTCTTGATGGTCTATTTTAAATCACAAATGTTTTTAATTTTGATGAAACCTAAATTATCTATGTTTTATCTTTTGTTGCTCATCCTTTTGAAGTCATATTCTGTGTGTGTATTTCATAAAGATAAATTCATCTATAAATTCTGTACCCGTGTTTACCATGTTCTATCTTTTATCCATTCCTGTATATAAGAGAAATAAGGAACATTTTTGAAAAAATAAACTTATGCATCTTTGAATAGACATTACTTCTCAACTTTATCAGTGAGCTTACCTTACAAAAAAATTAAAAATCGGTTAAGCAGATGTTAGTATCCTAATAGAGACTATTTTAGGCAAAAGAATTATCAGGATCTAATTAAGATACCAGTCTGTAAATATTAAATGCACAGATGTGCCACACCTAGTTTAAGGAAATTAAGTGAATAATAAGTATTAATTCACAAACCTGTTCACCCTGTCACTCCTGCTTACATAACTTTCTTTATATTTTTAAAATTTCCCTATGAGAAAAGTAATAGAAAACAGGCAGAAATACGGACAATATAGTAATATTGAAATTGAGTTTTTTGTTTTTTATCTGAATTCAGAGAATTTTTTTTTTTTTGGTAGTTTAAATTATTGGAAACCATCACTGAGGAAAAGATCACAGTAGTTTGTGTGTAGTGGCGACTGCAACAAATATTTGTCTAAAAATGATTTTTCAAAATAGCTATGTGGTTGGTTCCTGGGGCTCTAGATAGATGAAGCTGACCACCTGACTGGCTATAGCAATTCTTTCATAGCATGGAACAATGATTGTAGAAATGAGGCAGTCTACTGAGATAACTATTAATCCAAGCAAGGATAATAATTTAAAAGCTGAGTAAATTTTAAATTTTGAATCAATATAAATCAAAGCCATTTAAATCATCAACACAATGCCAAAAGTTGTTTAATATTTATATAACTAGCACAACATTTATTCAAAATTCTAGAATGATACGATGTTGCAATACAATGAATTTTGCTATGCTCACCCTGAAGATAGAACATAGACTTCCAGAATAAATACTGCTCTAATGTCAAGATTGCTGATACCATACTTGTAAGATAGCATAAAAACATTTATTGTTTATTTCATTGACATCTCTAGGGAAATCAGGGCAGTCCTCTCAAAACAGATCCAAAATGGTTTGAGAAAGCAGGGAAAGGATACTAGCTCAAGGCTTTCATTGTTGCTTCAAAGGGGTTGGGTTATTGGGTTACCATGCATGGACAAGAGCTTGAGTCTTCAGAATCTCCTATTGGCTCCAATGGAGAAAGCATCCAGGCTTTCTTGTCAGTTTGCCCCAATGTAGGGCAGAAAATGAAGAGGAAAGAATGTGGCCTAAAAGTTGTTAGCTGTCAAACATCAAAGATGGGAGCACTGGGTGTGGTGCATAAACAATGAATCTTGGAACACTGAAAAAATAAAGGAACTAGAGCGTATCATGCTTAGTGAAATAAGTCAATCGGAGAAAGACAACTATCATATGATCTCCCTGATATGAGGACATGGAGAAGCAACATGGGGGGGTAGGAGATAGGAGAAGAATAAATGAAACAAGATGGGATTGGGAGGGAGACAAACCATAAATGACTCTTAATCTCACAAAACAAACTGGGGGTTGCTGCGGGGAGGTGGGATTGGGGGAGGGGGAGCGGGCTATGGACATTGGGGAGGGGAAGCTAACCATAAGAGACTATGGACTCTGAAAAACAACCTGAGGGTTTTGAAGGGTCAGGGGTGGGAGGTTGGGGCAACCTGAGGGTTTTGAAGGGTCAGGGGTGGGAGGTTGGGGGAACAGGTGGTGGGTAATGGAGAGGGCACGTTTTGCATGGAGCACTGGGTGTTGTGCAAAAAGAATGAATACTGTTACGCTGAAAAAATAAATAAAATGAGAAAAAAAATAAAATAAAAAAGATGGGATCAACCTTATTATGAAGTTCCAGTTAAAGAGGAGCACACAGAAGTTAGGAACTTCATGAAGGTACTGAATCAAGCTTCCTTTTTTTTCTGTTCCCTGCTATGCTATGTACTAGATGTTGGGCCTTCAGAGAGTTATATCATATTTTGGTATCTCAGGATCTTCATCTGTATAATTTTTATTATGAAGTATCTACCTCCTAGATGAGAAGTAAATGAATTAATACTTGTAATTTGTTTGGAAAATGCCTGACTCATAGTAAATGTTTAGTAAATGTTATTTTTTTTCTGAAGCCCAGAAGGGTTATATTACTTGTCCAAGGAATATAGTGGTAGAGGTAGGCTGAAAACCCAATGTACAGAATTCCAGTCCTTGTTGTTTTCACTATGTGAACACCAGATTCCATTGCCCATTATCAGTCTCACGCTCACTACTCTCATCACAGTAAAAATGTCTCATGTATCTGTGATTATAAATATTTAGACCTAGACGACTTCATTCATTTCTGTGGTTTTAATTAACACTTGCTGAAGAAATCCAAATTTGTATTTCTACGTTAGATCTCTCTGCTAAACTCCTAAATAATATATAAAATTGTCTACTATAATCATCACCTTCATATCATTTACTTCACAGGCTTCAATCTTAACAGATCTCAAACTGAATACCTTATCTTTACCCCATGCCATTGCCTCTAAATCTGTATTTCTAACTTATCATCCAAGTCAGAAATCTGGGAATTCTCCTAGGGAACTCTCACTTTCTGTCAATAGTTATATTTTATGATTAGATTATTTCCTCCCAAACTTTGGCTTCATTTTTAAAATTATATTCAAGTTCAGCTCTCAAATCCCAGTCTTCCTTCTTTTTAAAAGCCTGATCAAAATTATAATAGCTACCATTTATTAAGATTAATTATGTATCCTTGTTAAGGTAAGTTTTTAAAAATAATTTACCTCATGTAAGCCTCCTAATAACCCCATGAGGTGGGTATTATAAATATCTGCATATGAACTAAGAAAACTGATCCAAAGAAACTGTTCTGTCATGTGACCAAAGCAACATAGAAGGCAGATTGTAAAACTTGGATTTGAAACCAGCTCCATCTAATTTTTAAACCAGTCCATATGTAATTCTGTCTCTCCTGAGATGTTCTCCCACTTCTCTTCAGATTTTCACATTTCCTATGGAATTAAGCAGAAATACCTTGGTACAATTTATATTTAAGGTGTGAAGATGTGGACTTTGTCTGAACTTTAGGCTTATTTTAAGCTTCAGTTATGCTGATCTCTTTCCTATTTCCATTTCTTGTTCTTTGTTTCCTCTATTTCAAATCTGCTGGCTGCCTGCAGGACCAGCTACATAATTTGTGGGGCTCAGTTAAAATATGAAAATGCCAGGTCCCTTGTTCAAACAGCAAGAAAAAAAGTACTGTTAATAGTACTAAAATATAGGGGCACCTGGGTGACTCTGTGGGTTAAGCCTCTGTGTTTGGCTCTTAGGGTCCTGGAATCAAGCCCCAAATCAGGCTCTCTGGAGCCTACTTCCCCCACTCTCTCTGCCTGCCTCTCTGCCTACTTGTGATCTCTCTCTCTGTCAAATAGATAAATAAAATCTTTAAAAAAAATAGTACTAAAGTATAAAGCTTTTTTATTTCTTCTATGGTCTCTCTCTAGACTAGTGTTATATTATGTTAACATTTATTTAGCCTCATAGATATAGCAAATGATATATAATGTTATTTGCAAATAATAATATATACATATTATATGTAATTTATATATATATAATATTCAAACTATATAAATTTGTGGAGATAAATATGGAGATAAATATCCTATTAGGTGGATGTTTCTTTCTATAGACCTGGAGATGAGTGATTTTATTTATTTTTTTATTAACATATAATGTATTATTTGCCCCAGGGGTACAGATCTGTGACATGTCAGGCTTACACATTTCACAGCACTCACCACAGTACATACCATCCCTAATGTCTATAACCCAGCCACCTTATCCCTACCCCTCACCCCTAGCAACCAGCACTTTGTTTTGTGAGATTAAGAATCTCTTATGGTTTGTCTCCCTCCTGATCCCATCTTGTTTCATTTTTTTCCCTCCCTACTGTCTATGACCCCTGCCCTGCCTCTCAAATACCTCATATCAGAGAGATTATATGATAATTGTCTTTCTCTGATTGACTTATTTTGCTTAACATAATACTCTCTAGTTCCATCCACATCGTTGCAAATGGCAAGATTTCATTACTTTTTTTTTTAATATTTTATTTATTTGACAGAGAGAAATCACAACTAGGCAGAGAGGCAGGCAGAGAGAGAGGAGGAAGCAGGCTCCCCGTGAAGCAGAGAGCCCAATGCGGGGCTCGATCCCAGAACCCTGGGATCATGACCTGAGCTGAAGGCAGAGGCTTTAACCCACTGAGCCATCCAGGTGCCCCGATTTCATTACTTTTGATGGCTGCATAGTATTCCATTGTATATATATACCACATCTTCTTTATCTATTCATCTGTTGATGGACATCTGGGTTTTTTCCATAGTTTGGCTATTGTGGACATTGCTTCTATAAACATTGGGTATATGTGCCCCTTCAGATCACCACACTTGTGTCTTTAGGGTAAATACCAAGTAGTGTGATTGCTGGGTCATAGGGTAGCTCTATTTTTAACTTTTTGAGGAACCTCCATACTGTTTTTCTAGAGTGGATTCACCAGCTTGTGTTCCCACCAACATTGTAGGAAGGTTCCCCTTTCTCCGAAGATGAGTGATTTTAAAACAGCTTACTCATTTTGCCTAAAAGCCTGCTCTACCTTGAATGACACTTATTTCCCACATATAGTTTTACACTTACAGGCCAAGTGTAAATATATAATCTTTTAACAGATTGGATATATTTTTCATCTAAAATATTTATTTTAGCAGGAAATCCTATTTCATAGTAAAAGAAACTCTCACCATATTGTGGGAACACATTTTAAAACACTGTCATACAAATATTTTCAAAACACATCAGGCTGTTACTTTAAAATTAGACCTGGCCTGAAAAACTGTAAGAAAACACAGCTCTCATCATTCAGCTTGGTGCAAGTTTGGCCATAAGATGGGTTATAGTTAGGCCAACTACCTTGCCACCCCAGCCAAAGCCTTACCACCTTCCACCTTTGACATGGGGCAAGTCCCTCTGCTCAAATGAAACTCATGTCTGGGTTCTTCTAAGACAAATTAAAACTCATCAAAAATGCAGTGAACACTCCTTTAACTGGGTTGATTGGTAATTGAAATAGTTTTCTGAAGAACTTGCTACCAAGTTACTACAGGAATAGATAGCAAAGAGTTACTTGTATAACAATTAGTTCTGACCTAGATGAAGTTGGAGATTGATTTACTTCTTTATAAGACAGGAAAATAAGTACTTAAGATGGAGGGGGAAGAAAGGTAAAAATACATACAGTCCCAGGGTGCCTGGGTGGCTTAGTTAAGTGTCCAAGTCTTGGTTTTGTTTCAGGCCATGAAATCGAGCCCCTTTGCAGACTCCCCATTCAGCAGGGAGTCTGCTTGGGATTCCTTCTCCCTACCTCCCTCTCCTTCTGCTCCTTCTCTTGCTTGTGCATGCGCTCCCTCTCTCTCTCTCAAATAAATAAATAAAATCTTAAAAAGTAAACATCCGTATTAGCATCATATAGATATATAGAAGTGTTATTGGTGTTTTCTACTAATAAAATAAAGCAGGACCTTTCAAGTAGCTGAAAAGAATGAAAATAGAATTGGGTCTGGCAAGTTTCGATAGACTCCAGGCAAGTGAAACAAGTGGCATAAGCAGATAGAAGCCAAGAGCTCTAAGTCATGGATCTTGACACTCCTGATATCTTTTCAGTGTTCCTTTGGTGATACATTGGTGGAAGACCCTTCCTAAGGCAGCATTTTCCTTTAGGTATTCAAATACCAGCAGTGACTTTACCATGTTGTCATATGTCCTCAGCAGTGTAACCTAACATTGCTGAATAGTTGCACATGCAGAACTGTAGTGAAATCTTGTTAAATGAATCTATTCAGATTTGGCAAGATAAGCAATTCCACATTATATCTTAATCTAGCTGAGAGTCCCATCAAGCTGTATTCAAGCATTATAATATTTTCATATTGCCCTATAACTAATTAATGCATAAGATGAAAGATTGACTCAATTAAAAATTCTGAAATAAATTTTTGACTATTCATTAAAGTACAATCAGATTCTATTCAATATAGCTTTAGCATTAAATTTATTATAGTTTATTGTAGTATGAATATAGGAAATTATCAAAGACAATATCGCATTAACATAGATGATTTCTTAGATCTTTCTACATTAAAAATATGTATATGGTGGATGCAAGAACAGTTAATGATATTCTAAACATTATACTTGTCCAATTTAATTGAAACCTAATAATATTAAATATTAAGACTGTCCAAGTACATTGAAACATAATGTTAACATATGTGGGAAAAAATAACTTGGTACAATGATGATACATATTATTGGGATGAAATGCCAAATCCTTCTGTGATTACTACTCAAAGCCTTTGGAAAATTATAGATCTGAAAGGTATTTTTAGTTCATTTTCAGTAAAAATATATCTTCACACCCACACATCATTTTTCTTCTATCTAAATGTTTCTTGAAATTATATGGTACAAAAAAATTATAATGGTAAAATCTCAGGTTCATGTTTTAATAGAAATAAAATCATAATATAAACCATATTTGAGAAAAAAATGTTAATTTTGTATAAAATGCTGAAATGCTGTAAATTATTAGGCAGAGCTCAAGAAAGTCTATGGATTTAAAGTATTTATATATATGTCATGCATGTATTCAAATTATATTTAAACTCATTTGAAAATTAATATTCACTAACCTACCATAAGATTTTTCCAACAAAACAGATTAATAGCCTTGATTAGAATAATTATCTGATAAAGTAATATAGAATGATTTTGATATACTGTATAAAAATTTGCATCTCAAAGAATAATATAATAAAGTATTGCAGAATTTTGCATGATATTTATCTTTTATTATAGGCTTTTAACTGGTGAACAAGGGGAAGCTTCTTTAAAAAAGAGGATTTCTTAAGATAACATACATAGAAAATACTTCTTGTCCATAACATATTTAAGCCACCTGCTTTGCACCATGGTTTTCTTTTAGGAATGAAACCACTCTGCATTTGCTTTAAATTATTCTGAGGGCAAATGCTCTTTTCATGAAAAACAGCTGTGCTGAGTAAATGCAAATATGTGTCATATCACAATTTACTGAAGGGACAGAGCAACAGCAAAACCTTTTGCTATACTAATTAATTGTGAATCAAAGCTTCATCAGAGACTATTGTCTGTTACTATGTGAAAATCTTCTAGGTACAAGGAATAGTTTAACAACATGCCAATTATATGAATCTAGAGGTATGTGAGAGTTAATAGAGCTCCAGTAAACCACAACCAACTTAAAAAATGGTCATTTTTAATGACTGAAAATACTTCAAATCAAGAGCTTGCATAAGGGTAGATTATAAATTAGTTGTACATCATCCTTTTGGCCTTGAGTGGTGACATCATTAGGAGTACATATTCATGTAAATGGATGGTAAACACACTTCCTTGTATTCGGCAAGTCATTTCAGCCAAAAAAAAATGCATTTCAGGAAATTTCTATTTTAAGCAGGTTTTACAAATGGATAAGACAGTTCTTTCAATGGCCAGTTCACATTCTTTGAGAACATACAATGTCAAGTTTGTCACATTGCAAAGATTCACCACTTATATAGGTTATGCTTATCATTTCTTTAATGATAACACATACTCTTATGTGAATGGAGTCCTCCAAGGCTGTACAGTACATACTTTGTGTAGCCATATCTGGTGGCTTATTGCAATGGAACAAATAACTGCTTAGAGATGGCACCCTGAGAATGCAAGAGTAGGAAAAAGAGGATCTACATTTTTCCTGAGAAAAGTAAAAGAAAGCTTTATAAAGGAGGTTATCTTTTTTGCTGTTCTTGAACTGCAAGAGTTTTTTCCAGACTAAGATGGGAAAGACATTTCAGGTAGAAAGTACATTACATGCAAAGACAAGGGAGCTGGATTTATCATATGCTTAAGGCATGGTCTAGTAGAGAAGAATGGGGATAGATACTGGACTAAGATAGGCAGAGGTTAATTTTGAGGGACTTCTGTACAATATAACTGGGAGACTGAGGTCATTTTTTGCTGCCTGGACCAAATCTATCTATCTATCTATCTATCTATCTATCTATCTATCTATCTATCTATCTATCTCAGTCTGGCTACAGTGGTAAAATGGAATGAAGACACTAGATACGATGAAACAAATCAGAAGGTTTGTCATAGTTGAAGCAAGAAATGAAAAGGGCAGGAACCTTGTCTGTCTTTTTCATCATTATATTCCCGGTAACAAGAATAACAAGAATAGTACTTGGGACATAAAGTTGAGCTAATGAGCAGACAGGAGGAAAGATCCAAGATGTATTTAGAAAATAAAGCTGATAAGACTTGAAATTTCAAAGGATTGGATCAGAACATTTCATACCACATTTTATATCAAGCAAATCAAGTATAACTTAGATGTTACTCAGAGTCCAGTCACCATTTTTTTTTTTTTTTTTTTGGTCAAATTATAGTGGCCTGAACACCTAAACTGTTCATTGCTCAAATGTGTTCATTTCACACAAACACATTTACTAGGTATATCCGAAGTAACCAAAAAGGGCACTCTGATGATCCCTTATTGATCATCAGTTCCTCTAGAATTAGTACATGCCCTGTTGTGCTAACAGGAGCTTGTACTGACTCACATGTTTTGTTTGCAGGCATCTCTTCCACATTTTGTTAAACTACTTCATGTTGGTGATATCAGATCACCCACGGTGGAAGTATTTACACCATAATAATTGGCAAATGTTACAAACCAGTTATTTTTTCCCCCTGAAAGTCAGTTGTAAATATTAATCAGCACACCACTGACAACATGAAATCTGTGCTTCTCTTTTCCTGTCCCTCCTGCTTTCTGCCCACCAGTCACAGTATATGAAAATCCTAACCAATCCAAATCTTTGTCAATGTTCTTTATTTTAGACATTTCATTCCAGAAACACCTGATTGTATCTTTTATCAGTATTTCTCTAATGACAAATGAGATTGAATATCTATTTATATATTTTTTTGACCAATTGTTCAACCTATTTTTGAATGGTTTAGTTAAGTCCCTTGCTTTTTTCTTACTGGTCATTTCTGTTTGGTTATCTATGTATTTTTTTATTCCAGGTTTTTTTTTAATTAAAATTTTTTTAAAATTCCAGTTAGCATATAGTATAATATTAGTTTTAGGTGTAGAATTAAGTGATTCATCACTTAGATACAATACCCAGTGTTCATCACAACAAGTACCCTCCTTCATACCCATCATCAATATGGGTTATATTTTGTTATATTTTATATTATGTTATATTTTGTTATATATTATTTTTATGTATTATAACTATCTTTTCTGACTCATTCAGAATTTCCTATACTTATCATAGTCCAGTTTATCAATTGCTTCCCTTATGGTTAGTGCTTTTTGGAGTCTGACTATCTCATAGTTATGGAGATAGTTCCTCTATAGTCAAGGAGATATTTCCTGTTCTAGAACATTCATTATTCTACTTTTCACTTTTTGATCAACAATTACCCTGGAACAGTTATTCAAAACAGTGTAAAAGAGAGGTCGGGTTTTATTTCTTCTTTATGTATCCAATCAGTTAACCCAAGACCAATTAGAGAAGAAACTCTTTTTTCATAAATGCTTTAAGTATCCACCTATCATCATTATCTATCTATTATCTCTTATCTATCTGTCTATTTATCATTTATCTACCTGTCTAAATCTGTGTGTCTGCCTATCAGTTTTTGGACCTTCTATTCCATTCCACTGGTCTCTCTCTCTGTCTCTTTCTTTCCCTAAACTATTTGTACTAGTGTCCCACTGAAATAATTACTGTTGATTTACTCTTTTTCGATATTTTTTCTTTTTTTTAACATTTTAACACTGTTTAACATTTTATATATACATTCCTTCTTTAAGGCTGCACAGTTTTATCTTGCCACATAAATTTTCAAGTTTGCTTTTTTTTAGTCCATAAAAAAACCCTGCTGGTATGTAATTAAATCTGTAAATCAATTTAGGAAAAAATGATATATTTATAATATCAAGTCTTTACAAACACTGAGAGAGCATATCATGTCTTTATTAAGGTCTTCTTTAATTTCTTTAAAACAAATTCTACAACAATGTGTGTAAAGGTCTTACACTCTTCATTAGATTTATTCCTAGCTTTTTTTTAACGTTTCACATTTTTATTTAAATTCTTGTTAGTTAACATATAGTGTAATACTAGTTTCAGGAGTAGAAATTAGTGATTCATTATTTACATATAACCCCCAGTGCTCATCACAAGTGCTCTCTTTAATACTCATTACACATCTAACCCACCATCCACTATCTCCCCTTTGGTAACACTCAGTTTGTTCCATATAGTTAAGATCCTCTTTTATGGTTTGTCTCCCTTTTTCTTGGTCCTAGCTTTTAAATTTTTTTTTTTAAAATTCTGGTATAAAACCTATTTTAGAAAGTCATTAACTAATAACCTGTGCCTAATATACAGAATTTTATAAATTGATCTTATATCTAGCAAACTTTTTTTTTAAGATTTTATTTATTTATTTGACAGACAGAGATCACAAGCAGGCAGAGAGGCAGGCAGAGAGAGAGGAGGAAGCAGGCTCCCTGCTGAGCAGAGAGCCCGAAATGGGACTCGATCCCAGGATCCTGGGATCATGACCTGAGCTGAAGGCAGAGGCTTTAACCCACTGAGCCACCCAGGCGCCCCTATCTAGCAAATTTTAATAGTCAACTATTATAAAAGTTTGACCATAGATTTTTTGAATTTTCTACATAGACTCTGAAAAACAACCTGAGGGTTTTTGAAGGGTCAGGGGTGGGCGGTTGGGGGAACAGGTGGTGGGTAATGGGGAGGGCACGTTTTGCATGGAGCACTGGGTGTTGTGCAAAAACAATGAATACTGTTACGCTGAAAAAATAAATAAAATGGAAAAAAATCAACTTATTTGTTTATTATGGAAGTTATATCCTTTCATTTCCTATTGATGAACAGTATTCTATCAGATTGCACTGTGGATATTCTCCAGTAAAATCTAATATATAAAGTATGGTAGGAGACCTTCTTTTTTATTTTTATTACCTAGGGAAAAACTTACAGATTTTACTTTTTTTTTTTATTTATTTATTTGACAGATAGAGATCACAAGTAGGCAGAGAGGCAGGCAGAGAGAGAGAGAGGAGGAAGCAGGCTCCCTGTCAAGCAGAGAGCCCGATGCGGGGCTCGATCCCAGGACCCTGGGATCATGACCTGAGCGAAAGGCAGAGGCTTTAACCCACTGAGCCACCCGGGTTCCCCCAGATTTTACTTTTAAATACAAACTTTTTGTAGGTTTTTTTTTTTAATACACTTTATCAGATTAAGAAGAAGTTCCTTATATCTCCAATTTGGTAATGATTTTCATGATATAGTGTAGTTTATTAAGTGCTCTCTAAATGTGTTGAAAGTTAAATGTTTTCTTTTTTATTGTGTTAATGTGATCGATTTCTAAACTTACACCAACCACACTTTCCTAAAAAAGGAAAATTGTAAAAACTGACATAAGAAGTTTTACAAATAATGATAGCATTAAGATAGTCATGGAATTAGGGGTGCCTGGGTGGCTCAGTGGGTTAAAGCCTCTGCCTTCGGCTCAGGATATGATCGCAGGATCCTGGGATCGAGCCCGGCATTGGGCTCTCTGTTCAGCGGGGAGCCTGCTTCCTCCTCTCTCTGCCTGCCTCTCTGCCTACTTGTAATCTCTGTCAAATAAATAAATAAAATCTTTTAAAAAAGATAGTCTTAGAATTAAATATTAGTACTTAGTTATCCTAATACTATTAAACAATGCTAGTATTAGTAAAATTAACAAATATGCCTGTAGTCCAAAGCACGAGTTACAAGTATCTGACAAAACATAGTTCAGAATGAAAAATATATTGAAAGAATGAATCTGCTCTTCACTTTTCCATATCAGAGACTATCCTAATAGACTATACCATTCCAGGTTTGGGAATTGAGAGATGCTAAATAAATATGAGATAGTTAAATATAAGTATCTATAGAAATGAATGATTAATTACCTGCTAAGGATGCATGGAAATGAGGAACATGCGATATTTTCTAGGCTTCTACTTTCAGCAGCTGTGAAGAAAGTAAAACATGGTTGGGTAGGAAGCAGAAAGGAAAAAAAAAGATAATGAGTTCAATTTGGACATTTAAATTAAAGTGGGTCTGAGATACTAAAGAAGTTATCTTTTGGTAGCAAACATACGAATAATTTTTCATTGTTCTGTATTTCCCACTACTCAGAAATTTGCAATGAGCGTATTTTATTTTTGCAATCAGAAAAGAAATTAAATTGACATCAATTGATTGCTTGTCGAATTTCTATGAAATTGTCATAATTCACTTCTTATTACTAAAATAATAATTTTGTTAGGAAAATGATTGACATAGACAAGTAAATATTACATAAGAATAATTCTAAGTAAGAGAAAATTCTGCCTTCATGACTTACTGGCCATTTTGTCTTGGAAAACTCCACAAACTTCTAAAAGCATTCTCATCTTTAATATCAGAGAAAATAATAATCATACTACCTATTTCTGAGAGTGATTGTGAAGGCCAGATCAGATGTACCCATAATGATAAGTAACTGTTATTGCCTGATTAGTAGTTAATCAGAAGCACTATAGAGAAAATGTATAAAATAAAAAGTAAGTTTCCATTTTCCTAAGAAGCACTAAAAGTTGTAAGAATAATTGCTTAAATGTTCTTTGAATTCTGTCATTTCCTTTTCTTAGTAGCATGAAGGCTGTTGATATTCTATTTTTTTCTCTTTTCTTTAATTATTTTCTTTCCAAATCCATCTAATCTTAACAGTAATTAAGATGGTAGGAATATTCAGTTTCCATTGTATTAAAAAAAAGTATATCCCAACTTTGAGTTATTATATATATACTCTCAGGTTGTCCTATGAGGTATTTTTTAGCTCTAAGGTTTAAAACACTAGGGGCAGGAGTTTATTTAGCATTATGTACTATCCTTCTAATTGTCACGTTGAAATAAAGTAGTTATATGTTCCCTAAGCTACGGAGGCATATACTATGATAAAACAAGTCCAAGGAATGTGTGTTCTATATAAGCAAATATTATAAATAATGGAAAATTATTTTATTTCAAATGTGCATTAATAATTTTCAGAGAATTAGAATATTAATTAAAATACTAAATTAGAATACTTAAATGTTAGCCCCATAACTACACTGAATACATTGTAATTTCTTTGCCTCTCAGTGGATACCTCTATACCTTGGGGTTATCAAAGTAATTATTTTGCTGTAACTGAAAGAAAATACTAAGGTATAAACATTTTATAGAATACCATAAAACCTAGGTTTACCTTATTTTGTGATTTGGAGACTATATTTTCATCTTAATTTTGGAATCCTAAAAAAAAGTAAACAGTAGTACTGAGTTTGGGGAAGAGTGTAATGTAGTCATTGAGATGTTAGGCTTTGGAGTTATATGGTCTGGGCTTCAGTTCTCACTTCTCCATGTACCAGCTTTATAGCAAAGTAACGTAATGTCTCTCCTCAATATCTTTATTTGTAAAACATTAACTAGACCAAGATATGTGCTTAGCACATTTCTTGGCACAGAATTGAAATTAATGTTTATTAATCAGATAAATATAGTATATTCTAACTTCTGGGTCTCACCTTAATCTTCTTACCTAAAGTGGAAGAAAGTATTATAATGAGAACTTAGAGAAAGCATTTTTCTTAGGTATTTTTATGATTTTGTGGTCCTTTTATGATATAAATTAAAGTGTTTTTATTACATTTTCAAAATTTATAAATTTTATAAGAATAGTACTATATACTAAAACATTTTATATGCATTTTACTCTTTAAAAGATTCCTAACATAAAGTGTGTTTGGATTGAAGATTTAGAACATATGCATGTTATTGAATTTTTTTATTATTGAAGATTTAGAACATATGCATGTTATGTAATATTACAATAGTGAGAGGATGTTGGGAGCCAAATTAGCTATGAAGTTGAAAAAGATCTTCAACACCTAGTAATATTGAAATTCAGAAGTGGAAAAATCAAAGCTCTGGTCATGCATCTCATGGAACTATAACACATATTAATAGAACCCATGTCAATACTAATATTTAAGTTTACAGTACATTTATTGACTAAACCTAATGCCAATGTCGTAGTGTTGTTATTTCGAGTTGTAAATGTTTCAGAAGTGGTTCAGGCCTGGAAATGATTGGAAAGAGATAATACTGCAGGAAGGGAAAAATTTATTCCACATTGTGAAATCTCAGCTATAATAAACCAGTTTGATCCATTACTGAAAATCATTATACAAGGAAAATGAAAAAGAGCAACAACTTAATACATTTGTCATATATAGGGGGAGGTGTAAGTTAGAAAATATGTTATGAAGTTTAACACTGCCCATATTTGTGTTGTTATTTTGTGACATTTAATTTTCACAGCAGTTTTACATTTTATTCTATAGCATAACGTGACATTAAAAATTACAAAGTATCGGGGTGCCTGGGTGGCTCAGTGGGTTAAGGCCTCTGCCTTCGGCTCGGGTCGTGGTCCCAGGGTCCTGGGATCGAGCCCCGCATCGGGCTCTCTGCTCGGCGGGGAGCCTGCTTCCTCCTCTCTCTCTCTGCCTGCCTCTATGCCTACTTGTGATTTCTGTCTGTCAAATAAATGAGTAAAATCTTAAAAAAAAAAATTACAAAGTATCATGTGGGTTAAACTTATGTATTCTTGACACTAAATTGTTGTTTCGTATGCTTTTGTGTTTGTAGTAGTATTAAAGAACCAATAAAAAATCTATAGAGCCACTAATAGTACTATATCTCCCTACATATATGCACATACATTTATTTTTATTCTTAGTTACTAGATTATTTGGCCAGTGAAAGCTAAAAATAATACCAGATACCATATATCTGATGCCTTCTATGTCCCAAGCACTTTATGTGCACTTTTCTTCACACATTATCACAAGTAGGTGTTATGAGACATAGCTACAGATGAAAAAACACACTATGTGATAGTAAGCAATTTGACCAGAACACATAGTTTCTAAATGGCAATGACTGTTATTTCCAGGTAGCATATTCTTTCTCTAAGTAGGTGCATCAGTTGAGATTGTGTCATGAAATTTATGACACATTCAAATTAAGTAATTTAAGGACAGTTTAATGAAAGGGTTATTTACAAATGTATGGATGGGTAAGGAAAATTATAGGGGATGGGGGGATATTCTCAGGCTCATAACACAAAAGAAAGCTGTGTGGTAAGAGCCATCAGTCAGAAGCTGTAGACATTAAAAGATGAATGTTATAAACCTATGGTCACCTGCTGGGGAGGCAGCTGAGAAAACAAATACCCTGAACTCCCTCTTCTGCTGGCCTCAGGACCTCCTTCTGGTGCCTCATATTTGCCAATCTGTCGTATAAGGCAGCCCACTGGTAAGTGTATCTAAGGGGACAGATGACAGCTATTTAATATAGAGGGACAAGTGACAGCTATTTTGGTAAATAGTCTATATATAATAATTCCTGTAGAATGAGGATTTTTAATGAGAAGGTACTCTGTTCTCATGTCATAAGCAAATTATCAATCATGCCTATTTTGGTTCCTGAGATTGTGAATAAAAGTGCTAATCACATCTAAATGTCATATAAAGTACTGGGCTTACAAGTTAGCAAATACAAATTAAAGTCCATTAATATAATTGGAAATAAGAAAAACCACAGACAGCAACAGATTTCAAGTTACACTTAGGAGGGGCGCCTGGGTGGCTCACTCATTCCATGTCTGCATTCTGCTTGGGTCCTGACACCAGGGTCCTGAGCCCACTCAGCGAGGAGTCTGCTCCTCCTTCTCCCTCTGCCTGCCTCTCTGCCTACTTGTGCTCTCACTTCTCGATCAAGTAAATAAATAAAATCTCTAATAATAATAATCTGTTTAGAAAAAATCATACTCAGGAAATCAAGAAATGTGCCTTCTGCTTTTCTCCACTAGCTGCCCTTTCTATTCATTTCTCATTTCACTCAAAAACTACAGTTTTACAAATCCGAGAATACATTATTATGTTGGGATGAGGTAGTAAAGTTCCAGGACCTTGCATTCTGAATGTGTTTTTATTTCAGGAATGTTTATAAACTTGGTTAGATAGGAAGGGGCCAGGTATCAATTACGCCAGTATGTGCATTCTTTCATGTACTGTGTTGCACAGTGAAGACCTTCACATTCAGTCTGACTTTTCAGAGTTATTAAAGAATCTAACGCTTAGAGAGTGATCTTATCATATTGTTGTAGCTGCAAACAGTATGACTATATATATATATATATATATATATATATATATATATGAGAAGCTGACAGATTGTAAGTGTACACTAATGAATTACCCGAAGGCTCTAGTGGCCCCAGTGTTTGCTGGGAAAAGGCAAATTGCAAAACATATTTTGCTGTTTCTTGTTGTTGTTGTTGTTGTTTAAAACCTAGGCAAATCTTAACTGTCTTTGAAAAGATTCTGCAAGGAACAGAAAACATGACTTTTTTGGTCTTTTGGATACTGAGAAAAAGATGTTTAGAATATTTCTGCCATAGAATAGAGTAAAAACTTAGAAAAAAAAATAATTACCTTAAAAGTGCAAACTCCTATACACTCTATAAACAAGCACAAAAACACCCCAGGGTGACATGTATAATAAATGGATGACTGAAATCAAAAGGAGAAAATTAAAGTAGTAGTAAAATTTAATGGGAAGAGTCAGATGTACATTGGAGGCTGTAAGAGAAGGCATGTCATGGGATGAGGAAGATAAACATAAGAAGTTTTCATATAGCAGATGAAAATAGAAAGAGAATTTTAGAATTGAAAAAAGAATTAAAAAAACACTAAACTAGGAAAGAGAGATTCGTGTTAAAAATTATAGGTGTGCCTATAAAAGATATCAGATAACATGAAAAAAAACATTTAAGATGTTTTGAAGAAAATATTATCAAATTTAAGAAAAGGGCTTAATTAAGATAATAGCCCTAAGCAGAATAATAGCTTCAGTGAATAAGAATTATTTTAAAAATACAGATTTAGTTATAACCTGTAAAGTTAATGCTGAAAGTACAATGTGCAAATATCCAGAAAAAAAATATTTATGTTAACTAAAAAGTAAGAGCTAGTCATCCAACTCTCTTATATTGTAATGAAAAGTAAGAAGACAGATTCTATGTGTTTTTAAGGGTCACAGATTTTTGGCTACAGAATTCTGAACTCATGTAAGTTTTCACAAATAAAGACATCATAATGAACAATGATATTCACAAAAAATCAAGAAAAGTAACATCATGTTTATAAAATATATTTGTATATTATAGTGATACAAACTTAAAAGTCATACTATTTTGTAAGTTTTTATTTAAATTTCAGTTAGTTAACATACAGTGTAATATTAGTTTTAGGTGCACATTTAGTAATTCAACATGTCTATACAGCACCCAGTGCTCATTACGAGTGCGCACTTATTTCACCCATCCCCCACCCACATTCCCTCTGATAACCATCAGTATGTTATCTATGGTTAAGATTCTGTGCTTGGCTTGCCTCTTTCTCTCTCTCTCTCTCTCTCTTTTTTTCTTTTGTTTATTTTGTTTCTTAAATTCCACATATGAGTGAAATCATATGGTCATAGTTTACATTCTGCTGTAAGACTTGAAATCAATTAGGTAGGGGTTTAAACATTTACAACAGTTAATGGATGCGACTAAAATTAGGTGTACTTCTAAAAATATTTTATAAATAAATATATTTATAAAAATATAAAAATACTGTAAAAGCCTGTGTGGCTCAGTGGGTTAAGCATCAGCCTTCAGCCCAAGTCATCAAAAATTCTGTTGATGCACAGTGGATTGTCACAAAATACCATGGAGGACAAATGATGCCCTCAGAAATGTATGCTTTATGTGATACCATCATCTTCATTATTTTAACTAAAACAATGACAAAACTATTGGTATTGAGGGGGGATTGAAAGAGTGGGTGAGTATGTGTTTTTAAAATTTATGGACAGATTAAAAGTTAGCCAAACAAAAAGAGGGAGTAGATTGACAATAAATAATGGGGGAAAAGTATTTATTAAGGTAAATGAGGCAATTTTTATTTGATGAAAATTAAAATCTATAACAAAGTAGAAACAGTGATCAATCTCCATTTATCTGTATTATCACCTCAAAATAGTAATTAAAATTTTATGAGGATAAATTTAGAAATGTGCTTTTATGACACTTAAATGCACTTCTATGAGTTTATACAGAAATTCATAATTTGTGAATAAATAATTTCAAAGTAGAGAGGCATAATGTATCTAACAAGATAAACCTAACAGAGAAGAAATAAGACTGGTCCCCACAGGCTTGGTTCCCTTTCTGCATAGGAGACTGTTCAGTCACAATTATTTTCCTTCATTAAATAATTTTAAATCTAGATATCTATAGAAAGCAATCACTAAAAATGTAGAAAATTTACCCAGCATTGTCAGTTCTAGCATTATTCACATAGCAGAAATTGGAAGCAGTATAAAAGTTAAACATTAATGAAATGAATTACGGTGTACACATACAATATAATAATATTCATTAATATTATCACATAGAAACAAAAAAATGTTTAATGGCCTGATATTATATTAAAAATAATATAAAGTGGAAAATCAGTATGTAAGCATAATTTCAGTTACATAAAGACAAATTTATAGTTATAAAATCTAGGTTGAAAAAACATTATACTGGCATGTTAATAATGATATTCTTTAGATGTTGTGATCTTAACTTTGTACTTTAAGATATTTCCTAATTTTCTATAACATATGGATCTTTTATTTTTTTTAAAGATTTTATTTATTTATTTGACAGAGAGAGAGATCACAAGTAAGCAGAGAGGCAGGCAGAGAGAGGGGGGAACCAGGCTCCCCGCTGAGCAGAGAGCCCAATGCGGGGCTTTATCCCAGGACCCTGAGATCATGACCTGAGCTAAAGGCAGTGGCTTAACCCACTGAGTCACCCAGGCACCCCGGATCTTTCTTTTTTAATGAAAAGGAAAATTTAATGCAATGATTTAATGTTTATTATTTGAAGATAAGTCTATATGTCCATATACTTGTTTGTAGTTATTTTGCTCTTTATAAACATAGCATATTCCTGAAAATCACTCATAAAGAAAGTATCAGATATCTAATTTATTGGAGAGGAGTCATATATTATTATATATACACATATATTTATTTCTTATTATATACATACTGTATATATACATATATATACATATATGTAGTTACTATTCCAAATCTCATTCTCAGTTTGATACCTTTTTTCCATCTTTTAAATGAAATACAAATAGTTCTTAGGATGTGTTGGACCAATCATTTCTTTTCTTTTCTATTTTTTTAACAACCATTAATACTTAGGCATATTTTTTGTTTATTTTTGAGATTAGGAACAGTTCTTTTGTATTCTCCAATCTTCATAGTAACTATTCAGTTACAATAAAATGAAATTTTATGAATAAATGATTTAGTAAATTTAATATGTTTATATATCAGCATTATCTATTATTTAGTAACTTATAAATATTAAACAAGGCAAAACCTCAGATATAATTGTTAAATAGAATAGGACTATGTGTGTGTTGGTGGCACAAATTGTATATGTGTACCTTTCTGTCCTCAGCAGGTCTGAATCAGAAAATAAATTGATTAGCTATTACTATTAATTTCTAAACATAAAATACCAGACACATTTTTCAACTTTAGTGGAGGGTTTCAGATTATATATGACCGTTCTCCTAAATTACCTTTACAATTTCTTCCTGTTTCCTCTATAACTAACAACATGTGTTTACAATATGATGTGTTTTATGGTTGACAATTCTATTTGAATCTTACTTTTCCTAACTAAAGCTGTACAAGAAACATCATATAAAATATTGCATAATACTCAAGACACTTTGACTGTATAGCCTCTTCGAATTCCATATCCATACACAGTTTCTATTACCACTAATGACAGCTTTGCATGTGTTTTGAGGAGAACTAGCATCCAGTAATTTTCTGAAAATACACATATTGGTAAGTTCTTCTCCTTTCTTTTTTGCTCCTTTGTTGGTTGTTGAGGAAACAAATTCCTGGGGTATTACAATCTGCAGCTTTCCAAAGGGATGTTCTCAGTGCTTTCAAAATCTAATTATATGACACACGATAGGCCAAAATCACCTCCTCTGGTAATGTAACCCGTTTAAAAACAGTTGGTTTAGTAGCTTATTTTTACTGTGTAATGATGAGCAATCTTGTCTCATTATCTGTTTCAAATTTGGGATCTCATTAAAGACATCGGCAGCTCTCTTACTGAAAACTTCCTAAGAATTACTTTTAATATCTCTCTCTCTCTCTCTCTCTCTTTTTTACCAATACTGTGAAAATTTTTATAAGGAAAGAAAAAAAAGGTTTTTTACTGTGACAGCAAATGAAATAAAAATAAAATTTTACTGAAGTTTTTATCCAGTTCTCAGCACTGACTGCTCATCAGAGTCATGCGATAAACTTAAATAAAACATTAATGCCTGATCCATGTACCTGACTAATTAAATTCATGTCAGATTCAACTTTGCTCGGGCAAACTCTCAGTTTATGAGCTCCCAGTAATCTAGCTCCCAAAATGTGAGTGAGAAATTATATATTGATTTACTCTCATAGGGGATAAAATCATGAAAATTCCCTAAATGATAATTAAATAATTATGTATATGCCTGTTGCATTCTTGCAACTCATGGGTTAGACATGGAACTGACAGCAAGTTACTGACTCTTGTTTTTCTGCATTAACTAGGATTAGAGCTAGCAGCCATATATATATATAGCTAAGAAAATACACATATTATCTCCTTTGAAACAGAGGCTGATTCCATCAGGCAAGAGACTATAATTAAATTGGGTCAAACTGAATCGAATCACATGGAACAGAGTAGCAAAAGAACCTTCCTTTTCTTCCACTATAAAATCTGGAATAGAGAGGGCATGTATTGCATGGAGCACTGGGTGTGGTGCAAAAACAATGAGTACTGTTACGCTGAAAATAAATAAATAAATTTTTAAAAATCTAGAATAGAAAATCTAGAAAACTGTTTATTAAAAAATCTTGTGTATCTCCTCCTTCTTTCCAAGTCTAAATGGCTAATTAAAGCCATTTTATTTTTTTTTCCTAAAGAAGTTTTGCAACTTACAGTTTACCCTTTTCATTCATATGGAAAGGATTGCTAGTCATTGGGGGTGCCTGGGTGGCTCAGTAGGTTAAAGCCCCTGCCTTCGGCTCAGGTCATGATCTCGGGGTCCTGGGATTGAGCCCCGCATCAGGCTCTCTGCTCAGCAGGGAGCCTGCTTCCCCACTCTCTCTCTGCCTGCCTCTCTGTCTACTTGTGATCTATGCCTGTCAAATAAATAGATAAAATATTTTAAAAAAAGGATTACTGGTCATTAATTTCATTTCATTTACTTATATAACCCCTCCCCCCCCTTTTTTTTAAGTAAGTTTTATGCTCAATGTGGGGCTTGAATTCACCACTGTGCGATTAAGAGTCGTGTGATCTACTGACAGAGCCAGTCAGGTGCTGCCATCAATTTAATTTTAAAGCTAAAATTGCATATATTAGAATCACTTAAAATTTCATTGTGATTGGCAAAATGTTTCCTTTCTCTTTCTACTGTATTTTCAGTTGATGTGTCAGGCAAAAAACGCAGATTTTCCTGCTTTTAAGAACACATAAAGATTAGAAATGTTAGTGTTGATGGAAGTTGTCAGTTTGTGCTCATAAAGTGCTTCACTGACCTTTAATTTTGATATGAATAAAGTTTGTTGTCATGTTCATGAAGATTAAGAGGTTTGTGCTGTTGGAAATGGAAGTTTTCTATTGATCCAAAACATTTGGCTTTCTCACAGTGTTAAATTTAACACTTGTTATTTAGAACTTGCTCAGTATGTATTCCTATAATCAAAGATGATTGATCCTTATTTCTAACTAATCACGATCGATATCAAAATTGACTATACTTAGTTATCTTAATTTAAGATGAAGGCTTAATTTCCTGGTAAAAATATTAAGAGGAATATTAAAAGTTTTCAAGAGCCCAACAATAAATCCAATGGCATCTTAAAATAATTACTTGTAGTAGTAATTCATCCTGTGCCGCAGTAACCTGGGGAATTTAAACCTCATAATTTCCATTCATTTCAGATAATTTGGAGTAATTTCTATATGTAATAACTTTGTAATGAAAAACACAGTGGTGCTGAAGTGATTTTGCTCCACTTTTTTCTCCTATGGTATACATGGCACAAAATAAATGATAAAAATAATATTTCCTTTTTATATGTGTGTGTGTTGAGTAATTCCTTCAGCAAAAAAATCATAAACTAATACCCAGACTAAATCTCTGTCCACAAAATGAAAAATAAATTGAGTTAAAGAAAGTGAAAAAGTAAAAAAAAAAAAAAAAAAAAAAAAAAAAAATTGTACTATAATACTGTGTGTCTGCAACTAACATGTATATCTATACTGTTGGAGTTAGGATGAAACCTGGGTAGCATTTTCATTCTGTTGAAATCACAAACTCTCTTGTACTATATTTAATACTAGTACTTATCATATGGCCTAAGTATACTTATTGTAGAGCTGAATACCATTAGTAGAGTAAAATATCCCCCATTTTATCCTCCAGAAGCCCCAAAGCAAAGGCACTATTTATGATACACATATATGAAATCATTTTTAGTTTTACCTATCAAGATCTGGAGTAGGAGTAAGAAAACAAGGAAATCAGCCACATAGAAGCAGTACAGACTTATCCTGTGAGTTAATATTTGAAAATTAATAAATATCTGAAACACCAAACAGCAATAAAGACAACCAAATTATTTTCTGGAATAAATAAAAGTGAAGAAACAGTTAAGAGTGAAAACAGATACCTCAGCACCGTAGGAAAAGGGGAGCTGAAGGATAGTTCATGATGCATTGCTTCAAGTCTGTTTATGGACTTCCATGAAAATAAATGAGAATGCATCCAAAAGTCTTACTACTCCCTTGTAAAGACTCCTGTTTTGAATGAAGGTACTGTTGTCATATAAACTTATGTAGCTCCTCAGAATTTGTTTTTATAACTGCTACTAATACTATTTATACTAATAATTACCCATACATTATAAGGAGAGTGCTATCATTGTACGTTTTCACCTTTTAATTTGATTGTGCTAATCATATAAAATTAGGGAATAAATCTACTAATGATAACAGGTGTGCTTGTTAGCATGCTTCATAGGTATTTTGATTAGTTTATATCCAAAGTATGCAAACATTTTGATTACCTGTATACAGTGCAGCATTATAGCAAAACTCCAAGATGAAGTCATAAAGAATTTCTGAATTGCAATCTGCAAAATATCCTTCAGGTTAAAGCAATACCTTTTAAAAAGGGGGGAAAGTAAGATCTGCACTGTGTGTCATACTGAGTTTATATTAAAGACTGATTACCAATTTCAGAACCTGTCAATGAGCTCAGTCAGCAGCCATAGGGGAAAATTGGGAATCTAGTTTTACCTTGTTTCATAATAGAAATATTCATAATGCTCTGTATGTTTAACTTCAAATTGAATGGTGAATTCAGCAGCATTTTCACTTACATAATTATGGAATACTATTAATCCTTGTTGACAGTCAGAATTTTACAATGATCAGCTTTTCACTGTTATATGAGTAAATACTACAGGATTATAAATGCTCTAATCTTGAACTTACTTCTATTTTACTTAAATAATATACCTCAGATGTTAATGTTTCTAAGCAATTTTCACTCTTTAGAAATATTTGTTTTTATAGCTTATGTGGTTATGAAATAGTCTCTAGGGAGAAGTGACAGGCTCACAGTTATTATAAAGCTCTACATTTATTGCTATATGAAGCAATAGTAGCTTTGCTTATTCTATAACATCAATCCATTTAACTCAAAAGTAAATTTATTGTGAAAAGATACTTCCTATTTTCTCTTTTCTCTCCAAAGTAACATGTTAGTTCAGAGAAGGATATAGAAATATACCACAAATGCTAAAATTTGCTTTACTAAACTTGACCACTTGATCATAAAAGAGAAATTTCTAATCCTGCAAATAACTACCTTTGACAGAACTTTTACTCTGCGCTTAGGGAATGCATGAAGCTTTAAATCTTTATGGAAACTGTATGAGATTGATTGTTATGAGACCAAATTTTAGATTTCATTTAATGCTTTGAAAATTGAGGTACAGGGGCACCTGGGTGGCTCAGTCGGTTAAGCATCTGCCTTCAGCTCAGGTCATGATCCCAGGGTCCTGGGATTGAGTCCTGCATTGTGCTCCTTGCTCAGTGGGGATCCTGCTTCTCCTCCCTCTAACCCTCTCCCCTGACTCCTGTTCTTGCTCACTGTGTTCTTGCTCACTTGCTCTCTTTCTCTCTCAAATAAATACAATGAATGAATGAATGGATGAATGAAGGAATGAATGAATAAATAAATACATCTTTAGAGGGGAAAAAAAAGAAAACTGAGGTCCAGGGAAATTGCCCACTGATAAAACAAAAATAACATTTTGAAATCCTGACTATGTCATTATTCACTTTAGGACATACAAAACTTCTCTCCTTCTTTCATATAACCTTCTTATGTGTAAAAGAGGTATAAATCCACTTATCTCATATATGCAAGGATTAGTACATATGCAGGGCTAAAATGCCTGAGATGATCAGTGAGCTGAAGTCATCATTGGTATTATTATCTTTCCCTGTCAAATTTCCATAATGATTGAGTTATGAGGTCCCAAGAATGTCAGAGCTATCATGGTGAAGTTTGGGGATTTAGTCAGCCAGTATAAAGGGATGTGTTGACTATTAATCCTGCCATCTTCCTAAAATCATGCCACATAGAAAGTCATTGCTCCTGCTTTTTGTAAGCATAATATCAAAGTTGCTCCTCAATCAAAGTGTTAGTCCTTTGCCAAACAGCCATGGTGGACATGCATCCTTAAATAAGGTTTAACTGAAAATGTATGTTCCTATCATTGAGATATTTTGTTCCGTAATAAGATCATTTATCAAAAAATGAGTATATGTTTCCCATTATCAACACAAATTTGAATCATACTAATGTAATCCTACAAAGAAATCTCTCAAAAGAGACTATTTTAAAATAATCAAGCAAAAAGCAAATAAAATTTGCCTGCATCTGCTGGTTGTATGTAGCAAAGCCCTAAACTATATGAAAAATCAGCTGGGATTTGGGCTTTACAGTTGGGAGACCTTTCTTCTCCTTGCCATTACTTAGCATTTCTCCCCTTTCCCTTTCAACTTCACCTTGCTCTTAGTACCCTATAACCCAGGATACTTCCTCAGAAATCCTAGGTCCTGTTGTTCCTGCCTCGTATCTGCTGACTGGTTTGTGAAAGATCCTGTAGTAGAAACAATCTCCAGACCCATTCCAGTCTCTCATCCTCAGAGAAACTCAATCACGCTCTAATGAGGGAATGCTCCTCAAAGGCTAGTTTTTTTTTCCTGATAATATTATATTAGAATTTTTTGTCTAGAAGTCATGATCATTGTCCCAACTTAAGGTTTTTTTTTTCATTCCTTTTCTTGAAAGATTTTTTCTCTTGTAAGATTTAACTGAATATTAAAAGATTAAGGGAGATCTATTTTAGGAAAGATCTCCATGTATATGACCTTGTGTAATTTTGGTGGTTTTATAGGGAGATGAGTAGTAGGAAATAAAATTTCATAACCCAGTTGTGTGATGGAGTATTGAAAAGGGAAATATATCACTCTTTCTGAGATAACACACTTAGCAGAAGTTGTCTAGAGATTATGTTATATGATTCTATCCCTTCTTCCATTTCTCACAATTCTTTTTCATACCTACTGACCCTCTTATAACTTCCATGCCAAGTGGAACCCATAATCTCAGAAAATGGAATTTATCACTAACGGCTTCTCACTGGGGTGGAATAGAGATCTCAGTTACTCTCCTAGAGCAATTGGTTGAGGAAACATGAGAATGGTTTTTGTTCTGGACAGGAGTTCTGAAGAATTTTGTCATAATCACTATTATTTGTGGAACCTCAATTTTGCAATCCTATTAGTGCAGTGCTACATTTCACTCAATCATTCATTCATTCATTTAATCATTCTTCCTATAAAAATTATAGTGTATACAATGATGTCTTAGGGATATGTGTCATCAAAGAGTTTGTATTCTAGTGAGCACAGTCTGACAGTGTGACATGAATGGCACTTATACACAATATGCCACAGTAATGCTAGTGATAATGTACTATGTTCAGTTTTGGAAAATTATAATAGAAACATGTGAGTTGGCTTTTAAAATTAAATTCTATTGATAGCATTTTCTATAAGAAAAGGTGGTTCAATTTTGAACAGCAAACTAGAAGATTAACTTAAAAAAAAGTTTGTATGATGGAAACTGGAAATCTTGGTTTCTGCTGGACTGTTATTCTTTTCAATTACATGAAGTAAATTAAATTAAGAACTAATGCAAATAGCCAAGAACCATAAGATACCTGGGAATAAACCTAACCAAAGAGGTAAAGGATCTGTACTTGAGGAACTACAGAACACTCATGAAAGAAATTGAAGAAGACACAAAAAGATGGAAGACTGTTCCATGCTCTTGGATCAGAAGAATAAACATTGTTAAAATGTCTATACTGCCTAGAGCAATCTATACTTTTAATGCTATTCCGATCAAAATTCCACTGGTATTTTTCAAGTAGCTGGGGCAAATAATCCTAAAATTTGTATGGAATCAGAAGAGACCTCGAATTGCTAAGGAAATATTGAAAAACAAAAACAAAACTGGCGGCATCACGTTACCTGATTTCAAGCTTTACTACAAAGCTGTGATCACCAAGACAGCATGGTACTGGCATAAAAACAGACACATAGACCAGTGGAACAAGTGGAGAGTCCAGATATGGACCCTCAACTCCATGGTCAAATAATCTTCGATAAAACAGGAAAAAATATACAATGGAAAAAAGACAGTCAATACATGGTGCTAGGAAAACTGGACAGCGATATGTAGAAGAATGAAACTCGACCATTCTCTTACACCGTACACAAAGATAAACTCAAAATGGATAAAAGACCTCAACGTGAGACAGGGATCCATCAGAATCCTAGAGGAGAACATAGGCAGTAACCTCTTCGATATCAGCCACAGCAACTTCTTTTAAGATATGTCTCCAAAGGCCAAGGAAACAAAAGCGAAAATGAACTTTTGGGACTTCATGCAGAACAAAAGCTTCTGCACAGCAAAGGAAACAGTCAACAAAACAAAAAGGCAACCCACGGAATGGGAGAAGATATTTGCAAATGACAGTACAGACAAAAGGTTGATATCCAGGATCTATGAAGAACTCCTCAAACTCAACGCACACAAAACAGATAATCATATCAAAAAATGGGCAGAAGATATGAACAGACACTTCTCCAATGAGGACATACAAATGGCTATCAGACACATGAAAAATGTTCATCATCACTAGCCATGAGGGAGATTCAAATTAAAACCTCATTGAGATATCACCTTACACCAGTTAGAATGGCCAAAATTAGCAAGACAGGAAACAACGTGTGTCGGAGAGGATGTGGAGAAAGGGGAACCCTCTTACACTGTTGGTGGGAATGCAAGTTGGTACAGCCACTCTGGAGAACAGTGTGGAGATTCCTCAAGAAATTAATCTCACAAAACAAACTGGGGGTTGCTGGGGGGATGTGGGATTGGGAGAGGGGGAGCGGGCTATGGACATTGGGGAGGGGAGGTGAACCATAAGAGACTATGTACTCTGAAAAACAACCTGAGGGTTTTGAAGGGTCAGGGGTGGGAGGTTGGGGCAACCTGAGGGTTTTGAAGGGTCAGGGGTGGGAGGTTGGGGGAACAGGTGGTGGGTAATGGGGAGGGCACGTTTTGCATGGAGCACTGGGTGTTGTGCAAAAAGAATGAATACTGTTACACTGAAAAAATAAATAAAATGAAAAAAAAAAAAAAAAGAATAGAGCTTCCCTATGATCCTGCAATTGCACTGCTGGGTATTTACCCCAAAGATGCAGATGTAGTGAAAAGAAGAGCCATCTGTACCCCAATGTTTATAGCAGCAATGGCTATGGTCGCCAAACTGTGGAAAGAACCAAGATGCCCTTCAACGGATGAATGGGTAAGGAAGATGTGGTACGTATACACGATGGAGTATTATGCCTCCATCAGAAAGGATGAATACCCAACTTTTGTAGCAACATGGACAGGACTGGAAGAGATTATGCTGAGCGAAATAAGTCAAGCAGAGAGAGTCAAGTATCATATGGTTTCACTTATTTGTGGAGCATAACAAAGAACATGGAGGACATGGGGAGATGGAGAGGAGAAGGGAGTTGAGGGAAACTAGAAGGGGAGATGAACCATGAGAGACTATGGACTCTGAAAACCAACCTGAGGTTTTGAAGGGGCAGGGGGTGGGAGGTTGGGGAACCAGGTGGAGGGTAATAGAGAGGGCATGTATTGCATGGAGCACTGGGTGTGGTGCAAAAACAATGAGTACTGTTACGCTGAAAATAAATAAATAAATTTAAGAAAAAGAACTAATGCAAGTATATTTCCATTATAGTGTTTAATATTTTAATTATTCAAACTTTTGTTCCTCTATTAGTTCATGAAAACACTATATAGATATACTGAGACAGGAAAAAATTGAGAACAGTGGGAGTATTACGGTCTGCTATTTATCTACATGAGAGAAAAAGTAAAAACAAATCAAGTGAGGTTTTCAATTTCACTTTAATTTATATACCAGGAGTAACTTTTTAAAAAAATTAAAGAAATGCAAATCTTGGTTGTTAAAAGTCACTTAAAAATGAAGATGGAATTTGAAGATGTCAAAATGTTACTTATACTGTTTCCTTTTCATGTTAACATCTGCCTCTATTATGACACCTACACATGGTTTTCAAAGCCATTTTCAGTGTGCCAATCATTATGCATATTCATTAACATATACAGTGTAGTTTAAAATTTCACTGAATTTTCATAAATATTAAAACATCATGCAAATAAGGGTGTTTGGTTCATCTGAAATTATTATTTCCATTTTAAGAGGAAAAACATATTGGATATATGTAAATGCATGTACTGCATACATGTGTGTCTACATGAATGCATATTAATCTATGAATACACACACATTTCATTATAATTTAGAATTCTTTTATTACTTGTTTGTCATTGGACTTTATTGACATTTCACCATATGTGAAAAAAAAAATTATCTGAACACTAAAAGTAAAGTGTAGTGAAGTGAAAAACGAGAAAACTAGTTCCTCTGATTAGCAGTTATATAATTTGGTCTATTTTTGCTATTTCTTGAAAGAAACTTGTTTAAGTAAGATATTGAATAAGTTATTTTGAGACACTGTAAACAGTTTCTCTACTCTTCCAACATGCAATTTTTGTTGTTGTTATAGATCTGAAATGGTTAATGTCGATTTGAGCAACTTCTGCAATTTTTTTTTATAAAACTCAAACACCTTCTTTAGCTTACTTAGGTATGACAGCATTTTCTAAAAGCACTGTAAACATTTTGAGAAAAAAGTACAGGTGATTCTTGGATAAAAGTATGTCATTAGATTCATTTTTGGTGACATGCATTCTGTCCTTATAAGTAAATATACAATTTATATATAATTATTATAGATTATATATTGAATTAATTATTAATATATGAATTATACATAAATATATAATATAGAATTATAATGGTATAAAATTTATACTATGTGACAAATATGAGTATATATTAAATAATAATTCTATATACTATATAATGTATATATACTCATATAATATGTATTATATATTTAATATTTTTTGAGATTATATATTCATAATGTTTAAATATTAATACATAGTGTTTACTTATATGTAAACATAATAACTAATGTTAGGAGTTATAATACAATATTATATATAATGATAATCATTATATATAATGATATATTCCACAATTTAATATAATATAAAAGAAATAATGCATTTTATTATGAAAACAGCCATATTTATTTTAATAGGTATATTTCTATACATATTTTTATTGATAAGTATTGGGATCAGATTAATGAAAGGAAATTAGTTTACTCTTGCCATTTAGTCTGCTTACTCAGTCATTTCAGTCCCTCTTTGGCTCAACAGTCTTCCCAGATGGACTTTACCACATACTTCTATTTACACAGGCATGCTTTTCAAGTTGGGCACTGGATGCTTGCATGTTCATATATTCACTGGCTGAAGTTGTCGTGTGAAAACTATACTTAACTGAATCATGGGAAAACACTCCTCAGTGTTTTATATTAATAAATTAAAGTTGTAGGTAAATGAATAAACTCGTGGAACTCTAGATCTCTTTGATCCTGTTAAGGCCAGCTGGTCTACTAAGCTACCAGATTCCTTATCACATGTGCAGCGTGCTATTTTGTCACCTTAAAATGGTAATTGTCATCTATACCCACACGTTTTACCTTAGAAGGTTCCTTTTATTGGAGTGCCTAGGTGGTGTAGTAGGTTAAGTGCCTGACACTTATTTTGGCTCAGGTCGTAATGTCAGGGTCGTGGGGTCAAGCCCCACGTTGGAGCCTGCAAGTCTGCTTGTCCCTCTTCCCCTGTACCTCACCCCATGCTCTCTTTCTCTCTCTTTCTCTCTCTCAAATAATTAAATAAATAAAATCCTTAAAAAATATATTTCTTTTATTGTTCCTGGTTACAAAAATAATTTCATCCACTTTCCATCACTTCTTAAGCTCCTACTTTCATGCTATTCCTAAATTTGGTCAAGTCTTTAACATCTGCCAAGTCATTGAATATGTGTGTGTTTGGAAGAGAGATATATAATATATATATTAGGAAGAGACCAGTGTTATAGTTCTTTTAAGTTGAAAATGATACATTAATTAATTTAATAATGATTTAATAATTATTAAATATAAGCTATAAAATGATTAATTAATAAGAAGACATGATAGCATTTTGAATGATTGTGATATGCCAAATCTTATACTAAGTTCCTGAGATGTATTGTAAATTCTTACAAGGACCCCCCAATTAATATTATTAGAATCTTCTTTTTATAAATGAGGAAGCTGAGGCATAGGAAGATGAGTTACTTTGGCTGAGATCATATTTTTAGGAAATGGTACAACAAGAAATCAACTCTCAGGAGCTAGGTTCCAAAGTTAGTATTTGATTTTTTATTTGATTTTTGCTACATTGACATGACCATTTCTAATGCTTCTAATTACACATTTTTTTTTTTTTTTTTTTTTTTAGAGAGAGAGAGAGAGCACATGTACGCATTATTTTGATTGGGGGTGGCAGAGGGAGAAAGGCAATCTTAATCAGGCTCCACACCCAGCACAGAGCCCCACGTGGAGCTCGATCTCATGATCCTGAGATCATGACCCCAGCTGAAATCAAGAGCCTGGCTCTTAACTTCATGTGTCATCCAAATACCACTACACAATTCTTTATAGCACATTTCTGCTTCTCCTCTGAAAGAATATTATGAGAAATTTGTCAGAGAATATGCTGAAATATAGAAACATATATGTACATGGCCAAATATGTCTTTTAAATAGTAGCTGGCATATGGTATAAATTTAGAATGTGAAAAAAATAGTGAATGGATGCGTAAATGAATTGGTGAATCCCAAGCATGGTGATTCAATACATAACTATGAAATTAGATTATTTGGTTTAGAAGTTAATCTGACAGAATGTTTTATTTTTCAAGTACTTAAGATGGTTGCTTTTCCTTCTATCCTATTCTAAAACTATGCTTTTATTATCCTGGTTATAAATACTCACTGACATTGATCTCTATCATTTAAATCTGTAGTTCCCTTGATATTTTTCTTAAAACCGGAGCATTTATCTATCTCCAGTTTTCCAGAAACTATCTTTTCCCCTGTAATTCTTCAAATATCATAAAGAACAATTTAATAATCTTAACTTGAGTTTTCTCAGTACTCTGCTTGCTGAGTACTCATTTGGGCCAAGAGACAAACTTATTTAGAGCAGTTACCTGGCCTTTTACTATCTCCTCACTTATCACAGACTTCAATTCCCTCTTTCCAAAAGTTGGGTCTGCACTTTCAGCCTGATGTTCATTCCCTTGACAGAAAAGACAGAAGCAAAATAGGGGTTCAGTAATTCTACTTTCTATTATCTACTAACCTTACAGCATGAGCTCTGAATAGCAGACCTGAACTTTCCATTATCTTTTTCTTTTTTGTTTGTGTTCCAGATATCACTTCTAAAAAGTCTTTTATCATGTCACAAATTCATTCAACAATGTGTGGTAAACATTAGGCACTGAATATTATAGGGCAGAAAGTCTTTATGCTTGACTGTGGCATCACAGAGCATTATCTGCAGTAAATACAGCACAAGTTGAGAAGTTCAATTAAAAAGAAATGAATGAAATTTGAACGAATTTCAATTAAAAAGAAATGAACGAAAAAAGAAATGAATGAAATTTCCATATATAGGAAGCAATCACTGACTCTGCTAAGGGAATTAGGATGGCTAAAGGTGATGAAGCAGATTCAGAGTTTTTCCATGTTTTCCTGTCTTTATTTATGCTTCGACCTTTGAGACATTATTCTTTTTTTGCTCTAATTTTTATATTCACAGTTGGCTATGACGTATAATCATAATCTCTTTGTACAATGGTTCTTTTGACCTCATTAAGACTTGCTGTCTCCATATATTTCAAGGACTCAGGTCGATTTCTCTTCTTTTTTAGTTTAGGTGCATGACTGGCCAGACCTATAATTCACTATTAACAGTACTCTCAAAGTGTTCTTGTCCTTTTGTCAATTCGCTACAACCTACTAGCAACACCCACACTCCAGGGAATGTAAAACGTGCACCTCCTAAAATTCACCATTGGAAAGATTGGTGACAATAAATTCATGCACAGCAACTGTATTAATTTGTTAGGGCTGCCTTATAATGTACCACAAACTGGGTGGCTTAAATAACAGAAGTTCATTGTCTCAATGAATTCCAATCTTGGAATCTAGAAATCCAAAATCAGGGTGTTGCCAGGATTAGTTCCTTTTCAGAGCTGTGGAGTGAGGATCAGTTCCAGGCCTTTCTCCTTGGCTTGTAGATGGCCATCTTTTCCTGGTGTCTCTTCACACCATATTCCGTGTGTGTGTGTGTGTGTGTGTCTGTGTGTGGTGTGTGTCTTTGTCCAGGGTTTCCTGTTTATGAGGACAAGTGTCGTATGAGGCTAGAGCCTAATCTTATTATTTAATTTTACATGATTTCCTCTGTGAAGACCCAATCTCCAAATAAGGTTGCATTCTGAAGAACTGAGGATGACTACTGTGTATCTTTTGGGGAGGGGCAGGACACAATTCATCCATAACACTGACTTTAATATTTTCCCTATAGACGATGTTTATCTGTCTTTAGATTGTCAGCCCCATCAAACATATTTCAAATATTAATATGCTTCTCTAAATTCAAGGCCCTAAGTTATTTTAGCAGATCATCTTTACTCCTGCTTCCAAAAAAAAAAAAAATCAGAAAAAGAAATAAGAAAAGGAACAAATGGGCACATCTACATAGATCTATCACCAACCTCTTTCTACTATATTTTTATAATGAAAGTAAAAGATATGTTTCTTCTCTCTACAAATAATCTGTTCATCTAAACCCCAAGTGGTATTTCTTTCCACTTTTTAAAAACAGTGCTATTGATTAAATTCCCCCTCTTATTTTCAACCTCCTCTTTCCAGTGGCCTTTCCCTATTAGCAGGTTAAAAGTGCCCTGATATCTCTTATTAAAACAATCAACTAATTAGCTACTTCTCTTTGATCACTTCTAAAATTTCATTATCTCTAATTTTTATCCTGATGATTCCATTCTGGATTCCATACTCTCCACTCTTTATAACTCCCTAAAATTTTTAGTGACTATTATGTTACCAAAATCACGCTCTCAATTTATTTACTCTTTGAGCATTATATGGTGTAATTTAACACCCCATCCTTATAACACTATCACTGTTTTCTTTCTTATCAGACAAGGCTATGGTTTTCTTCCAAATTTCTGTTCACTTCTATTTTTTTTTTTTAAGATTTCATTTATTTATCCGACAGACAGAGATCACAAGTAGGCAGAGAGGCAGGAGGGGGTTGGGGGAGAAGCAGACTCCCTACTCCACAGAGAGCCCAATGCGGGACTCCATCCCAGGATCCTGGGACCATGACCTGAGCTGAAGGCAGCGGCCCAACCCACTGAGCCACCCAGGCATCCAATGTTCACTTCTATTTCTAAATTCTTTTTCCTAACCAACTATAACTATTGGATTTTTTTTTTTTCCCCAGCGTGACTTATTTGGTCTTTGGCTTCTTATTTTAGAACCTTTTTCCTTTCAAGACTTTCTTTTTGGAACACCTCTGTCTCCTCTTTTTCCCTCATCATACCACATCTAATTTTTACTCATTTTTCATATTTTAGTTCAAATATAATTTCCATAGGGTTACCTTGCCTAATATCACATTATAATTTCTGTGGATCAAAAAAGAATGTTAAACCTTGACATCCTCTTCTTATTGGGTCATATTTTTTCTTTGTAAGTTTGAGTTAAATATTGTCATGACTATCAATGATGGGTACCTTTGGGGCAAAGACACTTGAGAGTCACTACAACAGGCCCCTCCCCAAGAAGATCAACAAAATATCCAGCCAGGACGAAGTTCATCTATCAAGGAAAGCAGGTTCAATACCTAGGAGAGCAGCGGAATTCCAGAGGAGGAGAAAGCAAAGCACGGAACTCATGGCTTTCTCCCCATGATTCTTTAGTCTTGTGGTTAATTCAATTTTTTTTCAGTTTTTTTTTCTTTCTTTTTTCTTCTCCTGCTAAAGTTTTTAAAACTTTTACCCTTTTCTTTTTTAATGTTTTTTGACCAGTTTATCTAAAATATATATATTTTCTCTCTTTTTTATATTTTTCTTTGTTTTATTTTTTAAATTTTTTTCTTTTTTTTTTTCTGAACCTCTTTTTATCCCCTTTCTCCCCCCCACAATTTGGGGTCTCTTCTGATTTGGTTACAGCGCATTTTTCTGGGATCTTGGCCACCATTTGGTATTTTATTTGATCCTTCATATCCTCTTAACTGGACAAAATGACAAGGCGGAAAAAATCACCACAAACAAAAGAACAAGAGGCAGTACTAAAGGCTAGGGACCTAATCAACACAGACATCGGTAATATGTCAGATCTAGAGTTCAGAATGACAATTCTGAAGATTCTAGCCGAGCTCGAAAAAGGCATGGAAGATATTAGAGAAACCCTCTCTGGAGATATAAAAGCCCTTTCTGGAGAAATTAAGGAACTAAAATCTAACCAGGTTGAAATTAAAAAAGCTATTAATGAGGTGCAATCAAAAATGGACACTCTCACTGCTAGGATAAATGAGGCAGAAGAAGAATTAGTGATATAGAAGACCAAATGAAAGAGAATAAAGAAGCCAAGCAAAAGAGGGACCAACAGCTACTGGACCACGAGGGTGGTCTTTGAGAGATAAGTGACACCATAAGATGAAACAACATTAGAATAATTGGGATTCCAGAAGAAGAAGAAAGAGAGAGTGGAGCAGAAGGTCTATTGGAGAGAATTTCCCTAATATGGCAAAGGGAACAAGCATCAAAATCCAGGAGGTGCAGAGAACCCCCCTCAAAGTCAACAAGAATAGTTCCACACCCCGTCACCTAATAGTAAAATTTACAAGTCTTTGTGACAAAGAGAAAATCCTGAAAGCAGCCTGGGAAAAGAAGTCTATAACATACAATGGTAAAAATATTAGATTGGCAGCAGACTTATCCACAGAGACCTGGCAGGCCAGGAAGAGCTGGCATGATATATTCAGAGCACTCAACGAGAAAAACATGCAGCCAAGAATACTCTATCCAGCTAGGCTATCTTTGAAAATAGAAGGAGAGATTAAAAGCTTCCAGGACAAACAAAAACTGAAAGAATTTGCAAACACCAAACCAGCTCTACAGGAAACATTGAAAGGGGTCCGCTAAGCAAAGAGAGAGCCTAAAAGTAGTAGATCAGAAAGGTACAGAGACGATATACCGTAACAGTCACCTTACAGTCAATATAATGGCGCTAAATTCATATCTCTCAATAGTTACCCTGAATGTTAATGGGCTAAATGCCCCAATCAAAAGACACAGGGTATCAGAATGGATAAAAAAACAAAACCCATCAGTATGTTGCCTACAAGAAACTCATTTTAGATGCAAAGACACCTCCAGATTTAAAGTGAGGGGGTGGAAAACAATTTACCATGCTCATGGGCATCAGAAGAAAGCTGGGGTGGCAATCCTTATATCAGATCAATTCGATTTTAAGCCAAAGACTATAATAAGAGATGAGGAAGGACACTATATCATACTGAAAGGGTCTGTCCAACAAGAAGATATAACCATTTTAAATATCTATGCCCCTAACGAGGGAGCAGCCAACTATATAAACCAATTAATAACAAAATCAAAGAAACACATCAATAATAATACAATAATAGTAGGGGACTTTAACACTCCCCTCACTGAAATGGACAGATCATCCAAGCAAAAGATCAACAAGGAAATAAAGGCTTTAAATGACACACTGGACCAGATGGACATCACAGATATATTCAGAACATTTCATCCCAAAGCAACAGAATACACATTCTTCTCTAATGCGCATGGAACCTTCTCCAGAATAGATCACATCCTGGGTCACAAATCAGGTCTCAACTGGCATCAAAAGATTAGGATCATTCCCTGCATATTTTCAGACCACAATGCTCTGAAGCTAGAACTCAATCACAAGAGGAAAGCTGGAAAGAACCCAAATACATGGAGACTAAAAAGCATCCTTCTAAAGAATGAATGGGTCAACCAGGAAATTAAAGAAGAATTGAAAAAATTCATGGAAACAAATGATAATGAAAACACAATGGTTCAAAATCTGTGGGACACAGCAAAGGCAGTCCTGAGAGGAAAATATATAGCGGTACAAGCCTTTCTCAAGAAACAAGAAAGGTCTCAGGTACACAACCTAACCCTAACCTAAAGGAGCTTGAGAAAGAACAAGAAAGAAAGCCTAAACCCAACAGGAGAAGAGAAATCATAAAGATCAGAGCAGAAATCAATGAAATAGAAACCAGAAAAGCAATAGAAAAAATCAATGAAACTAGGAGCTGGTTCTTTGAAAGAATCAATAAAATTGATAAACCCCTGGCCAGACTTATCAAAAAGAAAAGAGAAGGGACCCAAATAAATAAAATCAGTAATGAAAGAGGAGAGATCACAACTGACACCAAAGAAATACAGACAATTATAAGAACATACTATGAGCAAATCTATGCCAACAAATTTGACAATCTGGAAGAAATGGATGCATTCCTAGAGACATATAAACTACCACAACTGAACCAGGAAGAAATAGAAAACCTGAACAGGCCCATAACCAGTAAGGAGATTGAAACAGTCATCAAAATTCTCCAGACAAACAAAATCCCAGGGCCAGATGTCTTCCCAGAGGAATTCTACCAAACATTTAAAGAAGAACTAATTCCTATTCTCCTGAAACTGTTCCAAAAAATAGAAATGGAAGGAAAACTTCCAAACTCATTTTATGAGGCCAGCATCATCTTGATCCCAAAACCAGACAAGGATCCCACCAAAAAAGAGAACTACAGACCAATATCCTTGATGAACACAGATGCAAAAATTCTCACCAAAATACTAGCCAATAGGATTCAACAGTACATTAAAAGGATTATTCAGCACAACCAAGTGGGATTTATTCCAGGGCTGCAAGGTTGGTTCAACATCTGCAAATCAATCATGTGATACATTAATAAAACACATTAATAAAAGAGGGAACAAGAACCATATGATGCTCTCAATAGATGCTGAAAAGCATTTGACAAAGTACAGCATCCCTTCCTGATCAAAACTCTTCAAAGTACAGGGATAGCGGGCACATACCTCAATATTATCAAAGCCATCTATGAAAAACCCACCGCAAATATCATTCTCAATGGAGAAAAACTGAAAGCTTTTCCATTAAGGTCAGGAACACGGCAAGGATGTCCATTATCACCACTGCTATTCAACATAGTACTAGAAGTCCTTGCCTCAGCAATCAGACAACAAAAAGAAGTTAAAGGCATCCAAATCAGCAAAGAAGAAGTCAAACTATTACTCTTTGCAGATGATATGATACTATATGTGGAAAACCCAAAAGACTCCACTCCAAAACTGCTAGAACTTATACAGGAATTCAGTAAAGTGTCAGGATATAAAATCAATGCACAGAAATCAGTTGCATTTCTGTACACCAACAACAAGACAGAAGAAAGAGAAATTAAGGAGTCAATCCCATTTACAATTGTACCCAAAACTATAAGATACCTAGGAATAAACCTAACCAAAGAGGCTAAGAATCTATACGCAGAAAATTATAAAGTACTCATGAAAGAAATTGAGGAAGACACAAAGAAATGGAAAAATGTTCCATACTCCTGGATTGGAAGAATAAATATTGTGAAAATGTCTATGCTACCTAAAGCAATCTACACATTTAATGCAATCCCTATCAAAATACCATCCATTTTTTTCAAAGAAATGGAATAAATAATCCTAAAATTTATATGGAACCAGAAAAGACCTCGAATAGCCAAAGGAATATTGAAAAAGAAAGCCAAAGTTGGTGGCATCACAATTCCGGACTTTAAACTCTATTACAAAGCTGTCATCATCAAGACAGCATGGTACTGGCACAAAAACAGACACATAGATCAATGGAACAGAATAGAGTGCCCAGAAATAGACCCTCAACTCTATGGTCAACTAATCTTTGACACAGCAGGAAAGAATGTCCAATGGAAAAAAGACAGCCTCTTCAATAAATGGTGTTGGGAAAATTGGACAGCCACATGCAGAAAAATGAAATTGGACCACTTCCTTACACCACACACGAAAATAGACTCAAAATGGATGAAGGACCTCAATGTGAGAAAGGAATCCATCAAAATCCTTGAGGAGAACGCAGGCAGCAACCTCTTCTACCTCAGCCGCAGCAACATCTTCCTAGAAACATTGGCAAAGGCAAGGGAAGCAAGGGCAAAAACGAACTATTGGGATTTCATCAAGATCAAAAGCTTTTGCACAGCAAAGGAAACAGTTAACAAAACCAAAAGAAAACTGACAGAATGGGAGAAGATATTTGCAAATGACATACCAGATAAAGGGCTAGTATCCAAAATCTTTAAGGAACTTAGCAAACTCAACACCCAAAGAACAAACAATCCAATCAAGAAATGGGCCGAGGACATGAACAGACATTTCTGCAAAGAAGACATCCAGATGGCCAACAGACACATGATAAAGTGCTCCACATCACTCGGCATCAGGGAAATACAAATCAAAACCAGAGTGAGATATCACCTCACACCAGTCAGAATGGCTAAAATTGACAAGTCAGGAAATGACATGCTGCAGAGGATGCGGAGAAAGGGGAACCCTCCTCCACTGTTGGTGGGAATGCAAGCTGGTGCCACCACTCTGGAAAACAGCATGGAGATTCCTCAAAATGTTGAAAATAGAACTACCCTATGACCCAGCAATTGCACTACTGGGTATTTACCCTAAAGATACAAACATAGTGATCCGAAGGGGCACTTACAGCAGCAATGTTTACAATAGCCAAACTATGGAAAGAACCTAGATGTCCATCAACAGATGAATGGATAAAGTATAATTGGTATATATACACAATGGAATACTGTGCAGCCATCAAAAGAAATGAAATCTTGCCATTTGCGACAACGTGGATGGAACTAGAGTGTATCATGCTTCATGAAAGAAGTCAGTTGGAGAAAGACAACTATCATATGATCTCCCTGATATGAGAAAGTGGAGATGCAACATGGGGGGTTATGGGGATAGGAGAAGAATAAATGAAACAAGATGGGATTGGGAGGGAGACAAACCATAAGTGACTCTTAATCTCACAAAACAAACTGGGGGTTGCTGGGGGGAGGGGGGGTTGGGAGTGGGGGTGGGGGGTTATGGACATTGGGGAGGGTATGTGCTATGGTGTGTGCTGTGAATTGTGTGAACCTGGCGATTCACAGACCTGTACCCTGGGGATAAAAATACATTATATGTTTATAAAAAAATAAGAAATAAATGATTGGTACCTTTGGGAAAGTATCTTAATTCAACAGTGCCTAAAGTTCCCTTCTCTGATTTTCACAAGCTCTAAGATGACATAGTCACTTTCTGAATTATTTTCATTTCCACCTAATCAATTTCTTGCAATTAACAATGACTCAACAGAAGTGTTTTGGTTTAATGGTTTCTACGCGTTCTAAGAAATTAAATGACCTTGTTAAATATCTTAGATTCATTTTAAAAATGTTTCTAATCTTTCATCAGTTAGAGTACAGCCATTATAAAATTCACTGTATAATGATTTTTAAAACACTTTCTTAACTTTCAATGTGGTGGCATCAGGAAACACTGAAACATTTTTTAGAATGCCCAACAATTTATAATTTTTTTAAAAAGTCAGATAAAGGAAGTGCATGTAAAAGAAGTTGATATGAAGCTGACAAAGGAGTACAGAAGCAAGCAAGTGAAAGATTTAAAACAGCTTTGGTTTGGAACTGCAGTCCCTAGGTGGTCTAATTCGAGCAGAATATTGCCACAAGGCACAGGACCCCAGCATTGTTAGAAACCGCTCAAGTCATCTGCCATTTTGTCAGATGGAGGAGCTTCCCCACCTCGTAGATGAAGCTCATCACTGCCTTGACAACGTTGGGTTCCACATCATTAGTTTCCATTTGATTCTATAGCAACAAAATAAGAGAAAATTAATTATAGTAGATGCTGGAAACCAAATAGTGGAATTAAAATCCCAGCATTCTCATTTAATGGCCAAGAAACAAATTACACTATTACAGCAGAACAGCTTTTTTAACCTCCTGTGCTGGTTTCTGCATTTTGCTCAAAAGTGGAGCTTATACTCTTGAAATAAACAACTTTATTAAAAATGAATCTTGGATCATTGCTGTGGAGAGTTCAGTCAGTGATTCTTTCCAATATGTGAACTCTTATGAAGAAACCAGAACTACAATTCTCAGAAAAACTACTTACCTCCTTCTGTTTGCTTCGTAAACAGAGCAACCTTTTAACTTCAAAATCATCTCTTAGATGAACTCAAGCTGGTGGGACAGACTGCCAAAGACTGGCACCATCAAATGATTATACATTTCATTCCAATTCTACTCTAAGGCTGATTAAAACAAGGAAGTGTAAACAGATCCCATTTTAAATGGAGCTGATCCAAAATGCTGGCTCAGACTAAGGTCAGAATCAGAAAGGGCTTGAAGGGGAAAGTCTATAGGTACGTCATGTGGCCAATGAACCTCTTTGAACAGACAAGAGCCCTCCTTCTTTCACCATAACTATGAAATTGCAAAAGGACAAACTTTCAAGGAAGTACGTTATATAAATGACTTCTTGTTTTTATTCCCTACACTTCATTCTCTAATAATACTCTACATTGAGAAACTGCATTATAGCTATGCATTATAGCAAATTATATGGCAAATAATATACTCAAGAATGTTTCAAGCCTGCCACATTCCTTTCAAGTTTTATCTTAAATAAAAAATATAACACTTCCCAAATGACTGAAATCAGCAATATTTTTGTTATCTATTTTGTGTGTGTAAATACATACCCACACACATATGTAAATATGGAATATAGACAGACAGATAGGAGGATGTAGATTTTAGAAGCTATAAAATTACTGTATGGTACCCTGGAAGACTACATTCAATTTAATTTAATTTCTTTTATTTTGCCATTTCTTATCATCTTTATACTTCTTTTTTTTTCATGTTTCTGTAATACCACTTACCTCACAGATGTTTATCTGTTTGTATACAACTAATATAGTTTCATTATATTGGGAGTTAATGAATACTTCTCTGTGACTTTGTGAAGGGTTCTTTCTGTTGAAGATCAATTGTCACGTGTTGCCTTTCCTTGGCTTACTTTCAGCCACATAATAAAAATATATTTTTTTCTTCATTTGGTGTTGTGCAGACAAGGAAAATAATCAGTAATACTTCATGCATTCTTCATGAGTATTGTATTAATTACTTGTTTTCTTCATGAATGATGCTAAGACATATGTTTTTACTGATCCTAAGACACACATGGTCTGACTTCATTCACACAAATAGATTTCAAAGACAAGCATTTTAAGATTAGTTACAAATGCAATAACATTGGAATGATTATAGTCTGGAATGAAAAACTCGAAATATATGTAAATTAGAGAAATCATGGTTAGGTTACCAACAAGAAAAAAAAATAGAGAACATATGGTTTAAGGGAAATGGGTTTGGCCATGTATTAAAATAGGGATTGAATGTTCAAACTATTATGTAATAATATTCATAGTGTCATATTTATTGAATAATTTAATCTTCACAGTTACCCTGCAAAGGTTTAAATATTTCCATATTGAAGTCAGAGAAGTTGAATAACCTGTCAAATGTCAGTTATTAGTCATTCTTATATTATTGTATCATCACTGGACAGTGTTATTGTTGGCAGATTGTTTTATAGGAGAACTCTCAGTGTTTTCCTTTTTGGAATTTTCTGGACTCATTTCCTCCCCAAGAAATAAGCAAATGTTGGTGAGCTATGGCTAAAAAAAATGACATTGTAGAGATTCAGGTTCACATTTGGTCCAATGCCCTTGATGTTTTTTTACTGAATTCCAGTTCTAAGCAAGAAAGTGATTTAGGCAGAATAAACAGACTGGAGTACTTGGAAAGACTTAAATCTCAAATATACTTCTTAGAACACTACGACTTGTACACTAGATACTTGATTATTTAGTGAGTCCATAAAGCTTATAATATGATATTTAAATGCATTTTCTCTTTCCAATTTTCTGATATTTAAGAATTTCCATATGCTAACTCTATTTTAGAATATCTGTTTTTGTGGATTCTTCATTTATCTGAGCCTCCTTAGTTGTTTACTTATTTACTCTCATACTAATTATTGTTGTCTTAGGTCCTTTTGGTGATAATATAAGAGTTTTCTTTTTTTAAATTTTATTTATTTATTTATCAGAGGGAGAGAGTGAGTAAGTGTGAGAGAGAGAGAGAGAGCTCAAGCAGGGGGTGTGATAGGCAGAGGGAGACACATACTCCCCACTGAACAAGGAGTGCGATTTGGGGCTCCATCCCAGGACCCTGGGATCATGACCTGAGCTGAAGACAGACACTTGACTAACTGAGCCACCCAGACATCCTAATACAAGAATTTTCTAATGAAACTTTCTGTTTGGACACAATGTAATTAATTTTGAGCATGGAATGTTGTGGTTAATCTTGGAAAGATCCACAAGCACACACACCACCGCCACCACCACTGCCATCACCACCACCATCAAGGTAATAGCAAAATGAAATGCTGTATAACCACAAAATTCTTACTTTTATGAAGGTTTTAGACAATGCAAGGGCTTATCCTGAAATAAACACTAACATCCTCATATACCTTTCTATTTTGATTAAAAATGCCTTCAGTAAATGTTTAACTTTCCTGTATTAACCCCATAAACTTAACATATTCAAATAAGAGTTCTATATTAAATTCCTTAAGCAAGTTATTTTAGTTCAAGGTAATGACGAATTTTTATATATGACTTATAAGTTCAACCCATTATTTTCTAGCCCTGTTTGTATCTTGCAACACTTTTACTTGGATGCAACTAATTGAATGTTGTCACTGCTTCTACCCACTGTAAGTTTTGGGGTGGAATGGTAAATGACACTAAAATTGCTAAGTATTTCGAAAAGTTCCCTCATAGTTAATAATGCTCCCAGGAAGATGGACTGATATTTAGGAGAATGGAATTGCTTCAAGGCGGAAGGTAAAAAAACAAAAACAAAAACGAATAGTTGACTGTAGTGATGTGCTTCAGCAGAGTCTGTGATTATACTTTTGCTCTTAAAGTAAGATGACTGAGAGATATTAGGAACAAAGGAGTGGCACACTAAATTCATAAAGGAACACTTTACCAAGAACAACTAAAGAGAGAAATTTGAACATAGGAAAGGGGTTGGGTCTCTATACTTCTTACTTCACCCTCCTCCTTAAGAGATAATGGGAGATCCAGCAACAGAACTTCCCGGGCTGAAAATGGGACCATAGAATCAGGACTGGAGCCTCAGAGGAATGAGAAGCAGCTTAAGTTTTTGACCCTAGAAATCAATAGAATGAATTGTGACAGATGCATTTCACATAAAACAAAGATCTCTTGTAGACAAAATATTACATTTCCATAGAAAAAAAAAAACAGGATGACTAACAGGGTCATTTTTCTTGCCACTGGCGCTAAATTATCTTTCAATGTAGTTTGATAAGAAATCCGTGGTCAGATGGAAATGGAGATCACAGGTACAATCCATGGTTAGGACCATCTACATAACTTGTGAGATTCAGTGCCAAATGAAAATGCAGGGCTCAAAAAAAGCTCTCTTGCTCAAAAAGCAGAGAAAAGTGCTATTAAAAATACTAAAATACAGGGGTGCCTGGGTGGCTCAGTGGGTTAAAGCCTCTGCCTTCATCTCAGGTTGTGATCTCAGGGTACTGGGATCGAGCCCTGCATCGGGCTCTCTGCTCAGCAGGCAACCTTCCTCCTCTTTCTCTGCCTGCCTCTCTGCCGACCTGTGATCTCTCTCTCTCTCTGTGTCAAATAAATAAATAAAACCTTTTAAAAAATACTAAAATACAATTTTTTTTTCTGAGCTTCCTGTCTGCTTACTAAGGTGATTTTTATTTTCTAACTAATATTCTAAGTAAAGAAAACATATAATTTTAAAGTATTAACATAAACTTTATTGTTCATCTTTGTATTGTGCCATGCTAGTTTTAAATGCAAATATGAGCATTTAACTTGCATATGGAATCACTGAAATTACACAATTTGTATTCCATAGCTCAAATATGCATAAGTATTTTGTCTTAATTGAATAATGGAAACACTCTGCAAAACTAACTTAACTGTTTTAATTTCACTTCTTGAAATACAAACATTTTATAACTCTATACCTTTAGCTTACTGATTAAAGAAAAGGACCTAAGGGTTGCTCTGTTTTTCTCTTTCCCCTTTTGTCATTTTGAGCGTAAGTGGTTAGATAATGTGGGTAGGTAACATGAGTAAGAAAGGATAGTGTTTCTTGGACATTTGTGCTTAAAATGCTGTTGCCCTCTGTCTGCCTTCAAAGCAAGTTCTGGTTCTAATGTAAGCCATGGCCTATCAGGCTTTAAGTCCCTCAGCTTATTTATTCATAGACATGACACACATTGTATTTGCTTTAAGTCTCACTAAACTTGCATGCATTGTGCTCCACTAGAATTTTGTGCTCATGGCACATCATAAATGCTGCTTGTGAATGGGTCAACAATGAGTGGTGGGAGGAATACATATGGTGCATATCTTCCCTGCTCCTGTCCGATTGGACTTCACTGACAAAACTCAAGTTCAAAGATAAAACAAGAATTTTGAGATGGTTACAGCAAAGCATTAAAACAAACATGGCATCTTTTTGACCATGGAGCTTTGTGTAATCACAGAGGCTGCAAGTCCATGTCTGGCTATGAGTGTGGCTGTTTCTTCCATTCACCTCAATGTGATGTGGTATGAACGTCAACCTTTAACTTTGTAAGAAAATGCCAAAATATTCTCCAGAGTACCTACACAATTACTGGCATTGTGCAGCAGGAGTTCTGCTTACTCTGGAACCTTGCTTACACATGTATTGGTATTGTCAGGGATTTTTTCCCTGATTATGATAATAGATGTGTAATAGTAGTTAATTGCAGTTTTAATTTGCATTTCTTGAAGACTACTGATACTCTTTCCATTGTGCTTATTTTTCAAGTGTCTGTCCTCTTTTGTAAAGTGTCTTTTGTCATTTGTCATCTATCTGTATCATTTGTATCCTTACTCTTGAGCGTGGAGAGTACTTTATATAACATCTCACAATAGCCAGCCCCACCAATATTTGAATAAGCTGAAAGGCTAAAGATACACCTTTCTATTCTTCAAATAAATTGTACATAAAATTTTCAGCTTGGTTTTTGTCTACTTAAATCAGTAGATTCTGAATACCAACCTTATTAAATTTTTGAAGGCATTGCTAGGTGGGAAGTTGCAATATTTTAATAAATAAGAAATTATTGTTCTCCACCAAACTCTTAATCCATGAAAGGAGCTGAAAGATTGTCCTTCTTTAGCTATACCAAGTATTGACTTAGGGAAAACTTTTTAGCTTACCAATGGACAAAATTTGGAATTTAAGAAATAATTAAGGGAATATGCTTTGATCCACAATTTGTGTCTGCAGTTAATATTGTCTAGAAGATGCAAATATGTAGTATGTGTTTATTACTGACAAAATGATTTTCCTATATTAAAAATTATTCAAAAATATAAGTCTGATACAACACAATATTCTCTTGGTGTTTATATATTTTATTTATGTAAATAATCTTATTTATGCACATTTGGGTTGTTTCCAATTTTTGTTTGCTTTATGTACATGCAAATAAATAAATGTTACTGTGTATCTCTTAATTTATTTCTCTATATAGACTCTTGGAAGTGGAGTTATCTTGACAAACAGGCAATTGATCTAAATAATCTATCACTATGCTATAAAATAGACTATTTCAACAACTTTGTCCTATGTATCATACGTTCTTTATTCTTTCAAATATCAAGAGTAATTACTCTTTATGAAGAAACTGGCATTAATGGTCAAACAATAAATTTCAAATTCATTACTACCTTCCATAAAGAGATGCTTCAAACTTCTTTACAAATAGTACATTCATGTGTGTATTACTTATTCCTTAAAGTAGTTAAATCAGTACCTATCAATGTGTACTTCAGAGGTAGCATGGAAACCAGTTAATAGGATCTGGAGACAACCTGAAACAGTTTGAAGCTCTGCTTTCTCAAATAAAAAGGCAAACAATAAAGTATCTTTCTAATTCTAGAGGACATACCATTTCTAATGCTCTTTTCTTTTGAGTTTCTGGGATTGCAATTAGGCACTGTTTTGGGGTTGTTTTAGATAATCCAATAAATGTTACAAATGACATTCTACCACACAATCTGCATAGCACTTGTTTCTTGATACAAACTCATAGCTTTACTTCCTCTTCGCTCCCTAGATTCCTGTTCCCACACCCAAGCCATGATTGTTGAAATGTCAAGACCTGCAATTGATGTTTGCGCCTGTGTTAATGTCTGTGTTGAAGTGATGTTTGTGTCTGATCAGAGCCAAAAATTGTTCTTGTTATTTCTTCTTATTGATAGTCTCCTTGAACTTAGGTTATACCAAATAAATGATATCCATGTATGATAATTACTTAGACCCAGAAATGCTCCACTTACTATTAACTAAATCTGAAAGCTGAGTACAGTGTTCAAAGTTTCACTATGCTGTTTGACTAAGATATTTGAGTCTTTACAGTCTCAAAAACTGGTTGTAAATCTTGCCAAGAGTGGATTACACTATTTCAGTTCCTAACTGTATTAGTTCTTTTTGGAACATAGAAGTGCAAAGGCAAGCACAATTTTTTAATTAAAAAGTCTACTGGACATTTTCAAACCTTCAAAAAGGTTCATGTCAGCTTCTGTTCTATAAATGTGCAAGCCTATTTTTTTTCCCTTTGGTGGCAGCTGTTTCTTCACCTGTAATTCAGCACATTATTTCAGAAGAACCCGAGATCCTATACATCACATGAAAAATCACGGTATGTTTGAACAGATGCCTATATGAGTATATTCTCAGACATATAGATATTATGGAGAGGTTTTTTTTTTAATTGATTTTATTTATTTATTTATTTTTTTTTGGTTTGTCATAAGTTTATCCTATACACCATTATGGATAAACAGATAAGATTGAAATAGGCATATGAATACCACCACCACTCTTTTCCATATTACATCTTAAACATAAGTATTAGTATGCCACTACATCTGATAGGGGAATGGGAATAAAAATGAATGTAGTCAATGTGTTATCATATATGGCAATTCCTTTTTATTCAATAGCAGACTCCAATTTCCAACATAAGTCTTGGTTTTAGACTGATTTTTCATCTTGTTGGAAAATATAGAGTCACTGAAACTATGTTCAACATTCTCACTAGTGTCGTTGACTTGGGAAAATCTCCCCATTATTCTTTTTTCAGTGACAAGTATTTTTTGTCACATAGTGAACACTAATATATCACCAAATAAGTAAAAAAAAAAGAAGGAAAGAAAGAAAGAAAGAAGAAAGAAAGATTAACAACCCCCCCCCCAGAGGTCTTTCATGTAACAATGTGATCTTTGTATACATCCACTTTCCCCAAAATATAGTCATTATCTTGACTTAGGATCAATTTCTTGTTATCCATTATTAGATTTACCATGTAAACATAAATCCTTAAATACTACAAGTTAAAAAAAATACTACAAGTTAATTTTGTCTTTTTGAATAATTTTATATAAAAAATTATACATTATGTGCTCTTTTATGTACATTTTATTCACTCATCATTACATTTGCAAGACTTATCTGAGTTGTTGTATGTAGATGCATTTCTTTCATTTTCATCAATCTTTGGCATTCTATTAATGAATAAACCGCAATTTAGTTATTCATTCTCCTCTTTTCCACCATTCTTGAAGTCATAGTTTATGGTATTTGGGTGTGCTAGAGAGCTAACAGAGAATGGCATTCAAAATAATGTCACTTCTTTAAGTCTGGCTATAGTTAGCATGCTTACCTGGCCTCTTTATTTTCAGAAATCTATTACTCCTGCATGCCAGACTAAGATTGGTTGATTAGGAACTGCCTATGGAATCTGATTTTAAACACCACACTTTAAAATGGTTTGAAGCAGTAAAATTAAGGTAGGATCAAGAAATCTACCAGTTTAAAAAAAAAAAAGAAGTCTACCAGTTTTACAAACATACAAGGTGATTCTTACATCAATAGATATTAAAGTTTGGGAGACAACACATGACAAAAGAACTTTTAATTTAGAATTTCTTACAGTGCTTAAATCTAAACCAATGAGGCAACTGATTCTCAAAGCAGTAGATTACTCTTGTCCTATTATTCCTATTCATGTCTGATAGTTTTACTCCATTATAGAATAGTCACCACCCTATCACCCATCCAGCCCTTCTCTCAAAAATATCCGTGTCTGGGACATATCTTCTTTGTATGGCATATTAAGTCACTTGATGTTAGACTTCTGCTTCTCTAACAGAAAACCATCTTTGCCCAGCAGTATCATTTCTCTTTCATTTATCTCACGTAAAGACTATTTTTTTTCAAATGCTTTCTCTGATTCATGAGTTTAGATTAAAAAAGTGTGAGCATTTTTGTCTGTTTGTTTCCACTGCTAATCTCAGGCCTTGGCTCATCTTCTGTCATTCATAATCCCTAATATTTTAAATCATGTTTTTGAAAAAGTTGCTCTGTCATTGATTGGTGCTGATAATAGAATGGAAAGAAAATATGTTAAGACATCAGTTTATATGCCCATTGCCATTAATTAGTACATACCTTTACCAACTTTCTAATAACAACCCTGTAAGTGTACTTTATCAAATATGCATTTACATGAACATGTTAAATTCTGTGGCTGGTTACTTATCACTGGGGTCAGTTAATTATAGAAAGACCAGATTTGTCTGGCGTAGTTTACTTTTCACAAAGCCAAGCTGCTTTTCTACCCAGTACCTGTGTTCATCTAGATTACTGCAAATTGATTGTTTAGGATGTGTTCTAATTACTTCGAAAATATCAAAATTAAGACTACTGGTTTTTGAATACTGTAAAAAAGAACCAAGACAATAAGCCCGGAATGGAGTCACTTATACTAAGACCTGTGCCCCCAAACTGAGATTTAATTTAATTACAGTTTTGGCTCTCCCCGAAATGGAGACTTATGCCATTCAATCAGAAATTTCATGATGAAGTGCTAGTTAGGTAATCTGCCTGATAGAACTCTGCCAACCCCCAAAGGAAAGTAATCTTGTAATAACCTGATTTTTTGCCTAGTCTTTCTTGTTCCCTCTCCTTTCTGTCTATAAAGTCTTTCATTTTGTATAGCTCCTCAGAGTCCCTTTCTATCCACTAGATGGGATGCTGCCCAATTCGAATCAATTTTTGCTCAAAGTTTTATAATTTTTAATATGTGTCAGTTTATCTTTTAATATTACTGAAGTCAGCTTTCTCTCCCCTTTAAAAATATTAGCAGAAATAATGTCTTTCTCTGCTTTTTCAAGTACTTTTCCCCTGTAGTCTCTCCACATTTCAAAAAGAGTTGTAGTTCAGTTATCAAGGAATTTAACAAATCCTTAGATGAAGGCTATTTGCTCATCTGATCTAAATGAACTTGTTTTCTTTAGCCAAGAATCCCTTCCCTCCTCTTCTTCATTTGGATTCTGCCTATTCTATTATTGGCAATATTCTCTTTGGACACATGATCACAATTGAATTTATTTATATGTACACTTATTGATATCGGTGTTAGTGTAAAATATTAAATAACTTTTGGTGGAGGGAGACAGAAAGGAAGAAACAGGAAGGGGAGAAGTAGGTCTTAAGAGGAATAGTAATAGGGGAGAGGAGAAGGAAGGAAGGAAGCACCTAGACTCAGTAGCATGCAGTTAATAAACTATCTCAGTAATCCTGAGTGGACCATAGAGGAGAGAATTATTGTTTTCATAATGCACAGCTGGTATACACTTGTCTAAATCAAGGTGAGCTCTTCTAGGATGAATTTCATGCACACTGAGATACATGGGATTACGGGCGGACGGTGAGTGGCTGAATCTGCTCTATGCGTGCCACTTTACTGTCAATCACATAGTTCTCAGGGCAACACAGTAATTTTAGCATTATTATTCTCATTTCATGAAAAGAAGACTAAGGTCCAGAAAGGTATTGCAACTTGACCAAACAATCCTTGGGTTTGAAACTAGACATGGGCAGTTTCCTTGATTCATTTCACCAGACTGTCCCACTTACTATCTTATTTTGTCCTTAGTTTTGTGTATATTTACTCATTGAAGTACAATCTGTGTATAAAGAACACAAATCTAACGTGTTTGGTTTGAGAAATTACGATCTTTTACACATCTGAGTAGCCACCATCTTACAAAAAATTATTTACCATTTCTACACCTGAAAATCCCTGGGGCTCTTTTCCAGTCAATGCCCCAACTTCAGGAAACAAACACATTTAATTTGCCTTTCTGTTGTCATGGCATAGTTTTTTTTTGTTTGTTTGTTTATTTACAGCATAACAGTGTTCATTGTTTTGGCATCACACCCAGTGCTCCATGCAGTATGTGCTCTATTACCCACCACCTTGTTCCTCAACTTCCCACCCCCCCCGCCCCTTCAAAACCCTCTGGTTGTTTTTCAGAGTCCATAGTCTCTCAGGGTTCATCTCCCCTTCCAGTTTCCCTCAACTCCCTCTCCTCTCCATCTCCCATGAACTCCATGTTATTTGTTATGCTCCACAAATAAGTGAGACCATATGATACTTGACTCTCTCTGCTTGACTTATTTCGCTCAGCATAATTTCTTCCAGTACCGTCCATGTTGCTACAAAAGTTGGGTATTCATCCTTTCTGATGGAGGCATAATACTCCATTGTGTATATGTACCACATCTTCCTTATCCATTCATCTGTTGAAGGGCATCTTGGTTCTTTCCACAGTTTGGTGACCGTAGCCATTGCTGCAATAAACATTGGGGTACAGATGGCCCTTCTTTTCACTACATCTGTATCTGTGGGGTAAATACCCAGCAGTGCAATTGCAGGGTCATAGGGAATCTCTATTCTTAATTTCTTCAGGAGTCTCCACACTGTTCTCCAAAGTGGCTGCACTAACTTGCATTCCCACCAACAGTGTAAGAGGGTTCCCCTTTCTCCACATCCTCTCCAACACACATTGTTTCCTGTCTTGCTAATTTTGGCCATTCTAACTGGTGTCAGGTGGTATCTCAATGTGGTTTTAATTTGAATCTCCCTGATGGCTAGTGATGATGAACATTTCTTCATGTGTCTGATAGCCATTTGTATGTCTTTGTTGGAGAAGTGTCTGTTCATATCTTCTGCCCATTTTTTGATATGATTATCTGTTTTGTGTGTGTTGAGTTTGAGAAGTTCTTTGTAGATCCTGGATATCAACCTTTTGTCTGTACTGTCATTTGCAAATATCTTCTCCCATTCCGTGGGTTGCCTTTTTGTTTTGTTGACTGTTTCCTTTGCTGTGCAGAAGCTTTTGATCTGCATGAAGTCCCAAAAGTTCATTTTCGCTTTTGTTTCCTTGGCCTTTGGAGACATATCTTGAAAGAAGTTGCTGTGGCTGATATCGAAGAGGTTACTGCCTATGTTCTCCTCTAGGATTCTGATGGATTCCTGTTTCACATTGAGGTCTGTTATCCATTTCGAGTTTGTCTTTGTGTATGGTGTAAGAGAATGGTCGAGTTTCATTCTTCTACATATTGCTGTCCAGTTTTCCCAGCACCATTTATTGAAGATACTGTCTTTTTTCCATTGAATATTTTTTCCTGTTTTGTCAAAGATTATTTGACCATGGAGTTGAGGGTCCATATCTGGGCTCTCCACTCTGTTCCACTGGTCTATGTGTCTGTTTTTATGCCAGTACCATGCTGTCTTGGTGATCACAGCTTTGTAGTAAAGGTTGAAATCGGGTAACGTGATGCCGCCAGTTTTGTTTTTCTTTTTCAACATTTCCTTAGCAATTCGGGGTCTCTTCTGATTCCATACAAATTTTAGGATTATTTGCTCCAGCTCTTTGAAAAATATCGGTGGAATTTTGATCGGAATGGCATTAAAAGTATAGATTGCTCTAGGCAGTATAGACATTTTAACAATGTTTATTTTTCCAATCCAAGAGCATGGAATGGTCTTCCATCTTTTTGTGTCTTCTTCAGTTTCTTTCATGAGTGTTCTGTAGTTCCTCGAGTACAGGTCCTTTACCTCTTTGGTTAGGTTTATTCCCAGGTGTCTTATGGTTCTTGGTGCTATAGTCAATGGAATCGATTCTCTAATTTCCCTTTCTGTATTTTCATTGTTAGTGTATAAGAAAGCCACTGATTTCTGTACATTGACTTTGTATCCTGCCACGTTACTGAATTGCTGTATGAGTTTCTAGTAGTTTGGGGTGGAGTCTTTGGGGTTTTCCATATAAAGAATCATGTCATCTGCGAAGAGAGAGAGTTTGACTTCTTCCTTGCCAATTTGTATACCTTTTATTCCTCTTTGTTGTCTGATTGCCGTTGCTAGAACTTCTAATACTATGTTGAACAAGAGTGGTGAGAGGGGGCATCCTTGTCGTGTTCCTGTTCTCAACGGGAAGGCTGCAAGCTTTTTCCCATTGAGGATGATATTTGCTGTGGGTCTTTCATAGATAGATTTTATGAAGTTCAGGAATGTTCCCTCTATCCCTATACTTTGAAGCGTTTTCATCAGGAACGGATGCTGGATTTTGTCAAATGCTTTTTCTGCATCAATTGAGAGGACCATGTGGTTCTTCTCTCTTCTCTTATTGATTTGTTCTATCACATTGATTGATTTGCGAATGTTGAACCAACCTTGCAACCCTGGAATGAATCCCACCTGGTCATGGTGGATAATCTTTTTAATGTGCTGCTGGATCCTGTTTGCTAGGATCTTGTTGAGAATCTTTGCATCCATATTCATCAGTGATATTGGTCTGAAATTCTCCTTTTTGGTAGTGTCTTTGCCTGGTTTGGGGATCAGGGTAATGCTGGCTTCATAAAAAGAGTCTGGAAGTTTTCCATCTGCTTCAATTTTTTGGAACAGCTTCAGGAGAATTGGTGTTATTTCTTCTTTGAAAGTTTGGTAGAATTCCCCAGGGAATCCGTCAGGTCCTGGGCTCTTGTTTTTTGGGAGGTTTTTGATCACTGCTTCAATCTCATTATTAGGTATCGGTCTATTCAGGTTGTCAATTTCTTCCTGGTTCAATTTTGGGAGTTTGTAGCTTTCCAGGAATGCATCCATTTTATCTAGGTTGCTTAGCTTATTGGCATATAACTGTTGGTAATAATTTCTGATGATTGTTTCTATTTCCTTGGTGTTAGTTGTGATCTCTCCCTTTTCATTCATCATTTTATTAATTTGGGCTTTCTCTCTTTTCTTTTGGATTAGTGTGGATGGCATAGTTTTTTCTGTTCTTGTATTTTATATACAAAGATACGGGTATCTATTTATGTAAAGAAACAGTACGTGTTCTTTTCTGTCTTGTTCCTTTTGCTCAACATGTTGTTGAAACAGTACGTGTTCTTTTCTGTCTTGTTCCTTTTGCTCAACATGTTGTTCATGAACCTCATTACTGTTATTTTGTGTATTACTAGTAGTTTCTGTCTTTCAGTGCTCAGCTGTAACTCATTGTGTGATGATATGACTTTCTCCTATTGATAGGCATTTATTTTGTTTCCAGCTTGTAGGTAAATACAGAGATGTGGAAATGCTGGGCCACATTGTAAGTCTATGTTTAGCTTTATACTAAACTATCAAAGAGCTTTCCAAAATGCTTGTACCCTCTTGCATTTCTACTCACAAATTATAACAAGTTCAGTTGTTCCACATCTTCACCAAAATATTATAGTGTCAGTTTTTTCCATTATTTTGTTAATTCTGGTGAATGATATGTTTTCTCAATCTCATTTTGAGACTAAAGATGCTGATAAAATTGTTGTGTGATCATTTGCTTTCCCCCCACTTTGTTTTGAAGTGTTGATACAAATGTCATGCCATTATTAAATGCTTATCTTGTCTTTTATTATTGATTTGTAGGAGTTACTCAAATTTCTGAATGTGAATCCTTTTTCAGAAATATGTCTAGAGATAATTTTATGCTATATAATATAGTAAAATTAGATATAACAGATATGAAAGTACATGTATTATATGTCAGAAATATAATTTTCTAAATGGTATCTTTGATAAACAAAAATGTTTAATTTTTATAGAATACAGATTATTGTTAGGTTTTAATTTTGTTGTTAGTGATCTTTATCTTTTGTTTAAAAAAACACTACCCTACAATCATGAAAATCTTTTCTATGTTTATACCAAAAAGAAAATTCTTTTCTATGTTATATAATGTTAGCTTTTACATTTTAGTACTCTGATTAAGCTAATTATGTTAAGATTCTCTTTTTTCCATTTGGATATACTCTTTTTTAAAAAAATTTTATTAAGAAGTCATTACTTATAAAATTGTCTTGGTACATAAATCAAACATTATTAATTCATATATGGGCTGGGAGAGTTGGGATGATATTTAATTGCATTGATGTTTGTCTATCCTTATTTCAGTGTTAATCTCTTTTTATCACTGTAGTCTTACACTAAGTTTTGAGATTAGGTAAATCCTACTTTGGTCTTCTTCAAGAGTGTTTTGACTATTCTAGACCTTCTGCATCTCCATATAAATTTTAATCAACTTGAAGTTGGTTATTTTTCAGACACACAAACAAAAGCCCGATGGTATTTTGTTTGGATGTTATCTAATCAGAAACAAAATCTTAAAGATTTTGAGTACAAGTACTCGGTATATCTAGTTACAGCTTTTAAAAAACATTTATTCATTTATTTATTTTATTCAGATATCACTGACATATAACATTAATTTCAGTTATATAACAATTATTTGATATTTTATGTATTGCAAACAGATCACCACAGTAAGTCTAGCTGACATTTGTCACTATATATAGATACAAATATTTTTTTCTTGTGATAGGAACTTCTAATATCTATTCTCTTAGCAACTTTCAAAATATATTTTCAATATATTTTTAAATGTACTATTTGCTTTTACTATTGTAACCTAAACGAAATAGCCTATTAATATATTTTCCTGCTTTTTAAAATATATTCATAAGATGTATTTTAACAATTATGATAATAGAAGATGTGTGTGCATGTGTACATCATATATATATATATATATATATATATATATATATATTACCTAAAAGTTGACTTTGTCAGTGTAAAAACTAAAATTGAAACTAAGTTTTCTGGTAATAATAATATAATAATTTCCCAATTCTAATATTTATTTCTAAGATATATCAAATATAGAGGAGCCTGGGTGGTTCAGTCAATTAAGTGTCTGCCTTCAGTTGGGGTCGCTGGGATCCAGCACTGCATAGGCTCTGCTCAGTAGGGGATTGAATCTTAGCATAGTCTCTCTTCTTCGCCTTCTGCCCCTCCCCCTGCTCATGCTTTCTTGTACACGTGCGCACACTCTCACTCTCTCTGAAATAAATAAATAAAATCTTTAAAAATTTTAAAAAATTATTTAAATATATATCTTAGGGGCACCTGTGTGATTTAGTCAATTAAGTGTCTGACTCTTGGTTTCAGATGAGGTTGGGATCTCGGTCAGGGTCATGAAATCAAGCCCCACATTGGGATTCTGCTCAGTGGGGAATCCGTTTGGGATTCTCCCACTCCCTCTTCCTCTGCCCCTCTCCTCATTCTCTCTCTCTCAAATAAATAAAATATTAAAAATAAATAATCTGGGGTGCCTGGGTGGCTCAGTGGTTTAAGCCGCTGCCTTCGGCTCAGGTCATGATCTCAGGGTCCTGGGATCGAGTCCCGCATCGGGCTCTCTGCTCAGCAGGGAGCCTGCTTCCCTCTCACTCTCTCTGCCTACTTGTGATCTCTCTCTGTCAAATAAATAAATAAAATCTTTAAAAAAATTTCTTAAAAAAATAAATAAATAATCTATATATAATTTAATAATCTAATATATTTATAGTGAGTAAATTAGAAAGGGGAATCATGTTAGGCTATAAAGTACATAAAAGGTTTTAGACAGCTTATAAAAGCATACCATAAACATTTTATGTAACTTTTATACATAGTAGCCTTTATATGTTGATCATGCCCATTGGTTTTAATAGAATCATGCCCACATTTTAAAAAATAAAATAAAATCTGCATTCATTTTTATAACCTATTTTTGTTTCATGATATAAAATAGTAACCATTCAAAATCAATAAAAAGCTTTCAGATTAAAGTTATATTAAATGATGTGCTTTGTTTATTTCCCATTTCTATCAGATGTGAATAATTAATTTTTAGCCTTAAATATGGGCACAGGAAGAGTTCTTTAAGTAAATGAAATCCAAACTAGCACTTGGATCATCACCCTCAAAGCTTTTGAAACTCTAATAATTAGTTGTCTGCTGCTGCCTAATTTCATAATTCCAAAGACAATAGTACTGATAACAGTTTCACAATTTTCAGAACTTAAATTAATTAATTACTGCAATGTGATTGACAGAATAAGGAAGGAGTATTATCTATACTGGTTTTTGTTGCCAGGCAAAAAGCCAGAGATCCTGGGCCTAAACAGAAGGAGAGGAAGTAGAAACAAATGAGGTAAAATATTTTTAATTAGGTTGTGGATGTATTCTGCTTCTGATAAATCCTGTCCCCCCCCCAAAAAAAAAACAACCCACCAAAGATAAGACCCACAAAAAATAAACTTTAGTTGAAGAAGATTCAAGCAGAGTAGGGAGCCCATAGTGATTCTCAGAGATCTCAAGAAACTATTTAGGATGTCCTGTCTCCCTCTGTCCCTTATAAGTTCATGTCTATATTGATATATTATTTATGAATATGATATAATATTTAGACCTTTTGATAAAGCATGGGGCTTGAGGCAGATTTGGGAAGTAGAGTTGGTAGAAGGGAGAAAGTCAGGGAGAAAAAAATTCCCATTTAAATTTTTATTTTTTGAGTAATAATGAGATTTTATTTAAATTAATCATGAAAAATAGAGTAGATTATTATTGTTGAAACTGTTTAAAGGCTATATGTTAATGTAGTCTTGGTGCCTTGTGGATAAGATGCTCTGTAAGGGACTTTAGTGATTCTCAGAATATCTGATACCTGTGCAACAAGTAAATCTTAACTAAGGGAACACACATTCTCTTTCTGATTTTTCCCTCAAGCTCACAAGAATCTCTAGGTCCAGAAGGACATGGCCTTTCCTCAGTGCATGTGTACAAAAAGAGAGAACAAGATTTCTGGTGTCTCTTCTTATAAGGGGATCATCATGATGTCCCCACCTTTATGACCTCATCTAAACCTGCTTATCCCCAAGGTCTCATTTCCAAATACCATCATCACATCATGGTTTAGGGCTTCCACTTATTAATTTTGAGGGATGCAATTCAGCACGAAACACTGTGGCTCTATTTCATAAGCATGTGTTTACTTTAGGATTGAATCATCACTAGTATATATTGAAAATGTTAGATTTCCTGAAATTACTTAGAGATATCCCTTGTATAGCCTATAAATACTATTATAAGGCAGCAGTGCAAAGAGACACCCCTTTTCAGTTCTAGCAAAAGTCAACATAGGAAAGCTGTTCTGTGAGTGAATCTTAGGAGTTGTCATCACAAAAAGAGTTTTTTTTTCTTTTTCTTTCTTTTTATTGTATCTATGACAAAGATAGATGTTAGCTGAACCTATTGTGGTAATCATTTCACAGTATATGTAAATCAAACCATTATGCTCTACCTCTAAATTTACACAGTGATATGTGTCAATTATTTCTGAATAAAACTGGGAAAAAAGTCAAGTTAATATTTTCAGTATTTTAGTGGATATTCTGTCTCTGCATTAGTGGGTATACATGAGTTTACATCATTTTTTTTTAAATATTTTATTTATTTATTTGACAGAGAGAGATCACAAGTAGGCAGAGAGGCAGGCAGAGAGAGAGGGAGAAACGGACTCCCCACCGAGCAGAGAGCCTGATGCGGGGCTTGATCCCAGGACCCTGAGATCATGACCTGAGCTGAAGGCAGAGGCTTAAACCACTGAGCCACCCAGGTGCCCCAGTTTACATCATTTTTAAATGGCTTCTTCATAGCATCCACAAAACTTCTCTGGTTCTTAAAGTCTACTTATTTAGTTATACCTAAATTAGAGTTTTCATGTCAGCATATCTCATCAGAATAAGCTAGCAAAGTTATCCTGAGCTTTTCCATATACTTCTATCGGAGAGTATAAAATACAAAGGTGGAGCAAAGGAAGAAGTTGAACTACAAGACAGACAAAACAGTGACCCCAGCCAATTCCTTGAAGAAGTTTGTATCTGAAGTGTCCTTTCAGAGTTTTCCCCAATTGAGTAAAGGATCCTAGTCTGGAGGACCATGGGGTGCCCACATTGACCAGCTATGGGATGCAGGCTTCCCCTAGGCAGGAAATGTAATTTTAAGCAAACCATGCCTTTTCAGTGGAGGCCAGTTCCTGAAGAGTGACTCAGCTGTGAGTTTTCAGCAACCAACACTTGCAATGGATGGAAAATGAATAACTATGCTTGGTGGAAATGGTCTGTTGAACCTCAGATTTGCTCTTGGAGTACCAGCTAAATTCCCCTGCAATGCTGCATTTACTGAACACTGTTTCTAAAATTCCAGCAAGACCAGCTTTTCCTTGCACAGAAAATGATTTTTCCTTGGATTGGAACCTATTTTAATAGTAAGAAATGATTTTAAACTGACTTCTTTTACTAAAAAGACAAAATTTTACTATGAAAAGAGCTCTGTATTTAGAACCAGAAAACTAGTCTTAAGTTTTATTGCTTCTTTTTGACAAGGGTGTTGATCTACATCTCTAATGATTATTATTTGCTAATACTATTAAAGTATAAGGATATACATTGTAAAAAATCCAGGCCTAATAAAATAAATAAGATAAAAAATATCAGATAGCTGACTAAGAAACCAATCAACCAATCAACCAAGCAAATGAAATGCAAATGTAAAAATTCTACAATACAACAAAAATAATCCTAAAATGAATGGATGGTAAAGATCTACTCACAATAGAAACAAAACAATCTAATATCAAGGGAAAGCTAACAGGAAGTGTGCAAGACCTATGTGAGGGTAAGTATAAAACTTTATCAAATGACATAAAAGAAAACCTAAATATATATGGAGACGTTTATGTGTTTTTATATATATATATATATATATATATATATATATACACACACACACACACACACATATATACACACATACACATATACTTACATATGCACATATATGTGTATATATATGTATGATCTTAGATGCAGTGCATTATAAAGATGCCAATACTTTATAAAACTGTATAAATACACTGAAGTTTCTGTCTCTGTCTTTTATTGCATTTCAAGAAAATATTCAGACTTTAATCAAATAAGGTTAATTTGGAATCATAAAAAATACAGGCATGTGTGCACGTGTGCATGAAGGGAGTTAAAGGTTTCCTTCTGAAGTGAATTGTTTTGGTAAATGGATAGAGAAAATAAATAGTTATTTCAAATGTAAACCCTGAAGAAAACATTGTCAAGTCAGGAAATTATGAATTTTAGATCTGATCTCTAATTAGACTTTTCTTACATTAGCAACTCCATGTGATCAAATCCAGCATGAATCGTTGCTAGGAATTATGCATTTTTATAATACAGGTTAATAACTTTTGGAGCAATGCCAATACTGACTGACAGTTACTTTATACATTCTGTACAACCTAATGATGACCTTATCAGGAATTTCAGAATAATCAATAGGACAGTTTGCTTAATGACAACATCTCCTTTTAGGTTGCCTTGCAGTGAGCTAACTGGGATTATGACTTTCTCTTCTTCCCAACAGAAAGGGCTTCCCATAGTCTCTTTTTCTGGATCAGCCTTTGCATCTTCCATGCGATTTGTATACAATTCTTCTCTCATTTTTTTGACATACAATTTCAGACAATTTGTAGCCCAAGTATACCAGACTATTTTTACAGGAATTATGGAATGGAAAAATAAGAAGAGAGTAGGGTACGGTTCCTGCAACACAGACCCACAGCACATGTAGCTACATCCAGGAGTAGGTGTCCCTCTGCAGGATGGCAGATTCATGACTTGTTCTAATGGCCATCTGCTTGCTATTTTTTCCCAATAATATTTTACTTTTCTATGATATCACTTGTAGAATGGCAAAACTGAATCTTTATAGTCTCTGACTCCTTACAGAGTCTATTGCTCTGAGCAGTAAAGAGAGTCTGATTCCTTCCTGAGGGGCATGGCAGATCTTATTTCTAGAACATGAAAAAGTCTATTCTTTGGAAGTAGGAAAACAAATAGAAGGGTAAGCAATGTCTTTTCTCTCTTCTAGATATGGACAGACCAGTTAATTCATGCCCTACTGTAGGAAGATAAGTTGGATTGCTTTCTGAATGATCCAAGTGGTTTTTTTTCCCTGACTTCTAGCACTGGTCATTTTTTTTTTTTTTTTTTTTACCCTGTACCTGCCAGTGGGGGGACCTATAAAATCTCAGCATTCTTCTAATGTCTCTAATGTTGTTCTAATGCTATCCCTACAGTTGCCCATCTCTATGTATGTTCAGTGTTCCCTAAACAGCTAACATTCAACATGTGCAAAACCACTATCACAAGAGAGGCCAGTGAAAATAAAGAGCAAAGGACAGCATTCTTTGCTGCAGCACAGTGTAAGTGTTTCCAGCATCAGGAAGCACTCCTTCCTGCTGACGCTCTGGTCAAAAGTTTCCTCTAATAAGTTTATTTTATCTTGCACACATGTCATTGTTGTGTTTGTCTTCCCTTGTGACTGACTACATAGGACTTTATTATTCTTAATTTTATTTTGGAGAATATATTAGTTCACCATTGCAGTGTAACAGATTACAACAGTGGCTTAAAGCAGGACAGATTTACATATTATGGCACTTTTTTTTCATGTCAGAAATTTAGGCATAGCTTAGTTATAGTTTAGCTGGGTCTGCTCAGGGTCTTACAAGGCTGAAATTAAAATGCTGAACTATATTATTATCTGGAGGCTTGTGTTAGGGAGTATTAGGTTCCAAGATCATTCAAGTTGTTGGCAGAATTCATTTGTGGCTGATTCCTTGCTGAATGTCAGCTGGATTCCACTCAGTTTTTTGGAAGATGACCTACTTCCTTACCACCAGGCCCTTTTACAATGTGGTAGATTATTTCTTCAAAGCAAGTAATGGAGTGTCTTTCAATCCACTCTGCTGAGTTGGAGTCTTTTTTTTTTTTTTTAAAGATTTTATTTATGTATTTGATAGAGAGAGGGAGACCACAAGTAGGTAGAGAGGCAGGCAGAGAGAGAGGGGAGGAAGCAGGCTCCCTGATGAGCAGAGAGCCCAATGTGGGGCTCGATCCCAGGACCCTGAGATCATGACCTGAGCTGAAGACAGAGGCTTTAACCCATTGAGCCACCCAGGCGCCCCTGAGTTGGAGTCTTATACACCATGATGTAATCATGGGAGTGGTATCCCATGACCTTTGCCATATTCTCTGGGGTAAAAACGAGTCACAGCTTTTTTCCTCACTTAAATGGAGGGATTTATATGAAATCATAAGGAATCAATTTAGGGTGTGGCTGCCACAGAGATTAAGTATGAACAAATAGCAAAACATTTTTGAAAACAAGAAAAACAATGAGGAATATGTTGTCTTATTTTACCTCAAAATATGCCATAAGATATTTTTTTCCAGAAGGCAAAGGCTGCTTTTATTATTTTCCCCAGTTTTTGTTTGTTTCAAGCTTTTATTTAAATTCTAGTTAGTTAACATACAGAGTAATACTGGTTTCAAGAGTAGAAATTAGTGATTTATCACTTATATATAACACCCAGTGCTCATTCCAATAAGTGCCCTCCTTAATACTGATCACCTATTTAGCCCAAGCTCTGCCCACCTCCCTCTATCAATGTTCACTTTGTTCTTTGTGGTTAAGATTCTCTTGTGGTTTGCTTCTCTTCCCCCCACCCTTCCCCAATGTTCATCTGTTTTGTTTCTTAAATTCTACATATGAGTGAAGTCATGTGGTATTTGTCTTTCTCTGGCTGACTTATTTTGCTTAGGATAATACACTATAGCTCCATCTATGTCACATTTTTTCACAAAGCTAGAACAAACAGTCCAAAAATTTGTATGGAACCACAAAAGACCCCTAGTTGCCAAAACAACCTTAAAAAATGAAAACAATGCTGGAATCATCACAATTCCAGACTTTAAGCTATATTATAAAGGTATAGTCATGAAGACAGTATGGTATTGGTACAAAAATAGACACATAGATTAATGGATCAGAACAGAAAACCCAAGAATGGACCCACAACTATATGATGAACTAATCTTCAACAAAGCAAGAAAGAATATTCAGTGGAAAAAAGTTTCCTCAACAAATGGTGTTGGGAAAACCGGACAGCAACATGCAGAAGAATGAAACTGGGCCACTTTCTTACACCATACAAAAAAAATCATAATAAGTTCAAAATGGATGAAAAACCCCAAAGTGGAACAGGATACCATCAAAATTCTAGAGAACAAAATCAGTAACCTCTTTGACATGGACTGTAGTAACTTCTTACCAGATATGTCTCCTGAGGCAAGGGAAACAAAAGCAAAAATAAATACTGGGATTTCATCCAGATACAAACCTTCCACAATGAAAGAAACAATCAGTAAAACCTTTTAAAAGACAACTTTTGGAATAGGAGAAGTTATTTTCAAATGACACATTTGATAAGGGGTTAGTATTCACAGTCTATAAAGAGATTATCAAAATCAACACCCCCCAAAATAAACAATCCAGTTAAGAAATAGGCAGAAGACATGAACAGATTTCCCCCACCAAAAAAAGACATACAGATGGGTAACAGACACATGAAAAGATGCTCGACATCACTCATCATCAGGGAAATAGAAATCAAAATGACAATGAGATACCACCTCACACCTGTCAGAATGTCTAAAATTAACAACCCAAGAAACAACAGAGGTTGGCAAGGATGTGGAGAAAGGGGAACCCTCTTACACTGTTGGTGGGGATGCAAACTGGTACAACCACTTTGGAAAACAGTATTGAGGTTCCTCAAAAAGTTATAGAGTTACTCTATGACCCAGAATTACTCTATGACCCAACAATTGCCCTGTTGGGTATTTTCCCAAAGGATACAAAAGTACTGATTCGAAGGGGCACAGCATCATCAAAAATAGCCAAATTATGGAAAGAGCCCAAATGTCCATCAACTGAAGAATAAATATCGACTATGTGGTGTATATAATGGAATATTACTCAGCCATCAAAAATAATGTGATCTTGTCATTTACCATAGGATTTGCTCAATTAATTTACTGTCGTAAAAATAGTGAATGGAAGCAGGGAGAAAAAAAAAGAGGGGCAATAGAACAGAACTGACAGTCCATAAGCAGATTTACATTTATCTTGATATATGGAATATTGAAAAAAAATAACTACTAGCCAGTGATGTTGAAATAATAGGATACCACAATGGGGAAAGCAATAAGATAAAGGTTATCTTACAAGTAAAAGACTGTTACTATTTATAATAAAATTAATAATGATGATTCAAGTTAAAAGAGAGAACAATTTCAAAAGAAATAATTGGAATCAGATATGGAGTAGCAGCTTATATGACCGGTTATCACTTGTATGATTATTCCCATGTAGACCTATCATTCATTTTTCTCTCTTGGTTCCTCAGTGTGAGAGTCCACATTGACTCCATTCAGAGGATTTTACACATAAGAATATATTTCATTCTATTATTTTATTTTATAAAGAGCTTCTTGTTAATATGGACATTTATTTTTGGACCACTTTATTTCTATCCTTCTTATGTCTTAAACCTAATTACTTCTTTTCTATTTTATGACAGAATTGCATGAATTAAAGATTGTTATTCTGTAATGTTTTAAATGTTCATGAGGGTTGAGTACAAAGCACTAGAAAAAAATGTTTTATGGAATACTTTTGATACATTGTAGAGTTGGCCCTAGAAAGGATTCAGTCAATTGATAATTTCCTGAACCTTTATTTTCTGCCCTTATTGCTGATTCCTTTTGAGTGTAATTTATTTTCACATAATTATTGAACTATAATTAAACTATAATTTGTCCAAATATAAAGTATGATAGAATAGCTATTCTTTCTTTGAACAACATGGATTTTATTATTCAGTGGAAAATGCTTCCTGCATAAGATCAAGAAAATCTCATTGAGTATCTTAAAAAAATCCTATAAATACACAAAAGTTCTCATTAGTTTTTTAGTTCATTAAGCACTTATTAGTCCCATTGCTCACTATATTCCAGTCAATCTGAGCACACGCTGCCCTCTTCCACAGCATATGCATTCACACCATCTTGCTCACACACACCTCACTTGCACAGAAAATCATAAACATATAAATATATTTACACACACATAATCAAAGACTCACTTTTTTGAATGTAATTGAAAGGGAACAAAGATATGCAAAAACTCTGAGGTAAGGATATTCTTTGTAACTAAAAGCCAAGTTATAAATGACTTCTAGTAGCAGAAGAAATTGAATTTTTTAAAGGGCACATAAGCAATGAGGTTACTACCTTTTACAAAACACATTGGCTTCATCTCTGTGCATCCAATTATCTATTTGTCTTTCAAACTTCTCAAACTGAAAATAAAGAAAAACAAAAGCCACCAAGGGTAAAACCTTGCTTATCATCCAGGGACTATACAAATTAGACACAAAAGATCATTTAAAAAATATCAAAGCTCTCAAAAGCATTCCATGAGAAAAACTATTTAGAAATCAGCGGTGAATTAAATCAATGGTCCTGTCAAACTGATGAAGGAATTGTATGCTCTGTTTTCATGACAAACACATCATTAGTGTACATACATTTGAACTGATTATTTCATTCAACACAAGGGACTTTAGGGTTAGAGTTATATAAAAACTCAAATCATACTTGATGTTACCCAAATATCATGCTTTCTGTGGCCTAATCAAGATTTCATCAAATGTTTTATTAAGTTCTGTCACAGGAACCCAGCTGAAGCCAGATGATCCCTTATTATTAAGCAAAAGTAAATTACATTCATTTTTGCTCTGAATTTCAATGAAATGGTTCCTAAAATACTTGGGAAATACACAGAGGTCACTTGTAATACCACCAAAGTGCTACAGTGCATTCATATAGCAGGAGAGCTGGAAGAAATGATGAAGTGTAAAAGTGGGAGTTTTGAAAAAAAAAATCAGATATTACGCATATACAAATATCTGCATTATCATAAATTGTATCATGAATTATATCATGAATTATTAGAGAAAGATGGATGAACTTTTACTACAGTTTTGAATTTATCCTATTTCTGGTGCTACCATAAAATCAAGGAAAGAGCTAATTATTGTTAAAAAGAAAGTAAATTTTTAAAGGTAACTTCAGCTATTGTTTATGTTGAAACATCTTGAAAATTAAAAATACATTCTTTTTTATTTTCTTGAGAGAGCGAGTGAGCATGTGCATAAGTGGGTAAGGGGGGAGGGGGGAAGGGGCAAAGGGAGAGGGAGAGAAAATCTCAGGCAGATTTCATAGCCAGCACAGAACCTAATGTGGGGTTTGATCTCAAAACCCTGAGGTTGTGACCTCAGCCAAAATCAGGAGTCCGACGCTTAACTTATTGCGCCACCCAGGTGCCCCTAAAAATGCCTTATAATATCAAAATATACACTAATGATGTCAAAAGATAATATTTTAACAAAATCATTCTAAGCTCTAGAGTATGTTCAAAATTGAAGTTCTATGCAATATCCTGCAGGTCAGAATCATGTATAACCATGTAACATAGTCTGTCTCAGACAGTCACATTTTATGTCTGGAGTTATGCTGTTACTATTAATCATGTTCCCTTTTACTCTCTAAGAGCTCTCATTTAGCTTATAATAAATTGTGTGGCCATTTTCCTACATTCTAATTAATATAGATAAGATATAGCCGTGTTCTTTCTACTGACCAGGAGAGCAGTAGGTCCTCATTGTCTTGTTTTAAGATTATTATGCCTCTTCCCATCTTTCCCTCATAGCCCAGAGCCAACAAAAATATCTTGACATTCCTAGAACATTATGCTAGTTCCTTATATGGATGGAATTACGCTAATTATACTTGATGAGTAAAAGTCCTATACACTTTTATAGAAAGCAGACATGATGCATGATGATAATAAGCCCCACCAAGGGCATTTACAAAGGAGAAATGTCTAGAAGTTCAATAGTCCAGAGCATGTTGCGATATTCCCTCTGAAATGAAATACAAGTTTCTGTCCTTTGTTGCTTGGTAGACTCTGGATTTTGGAGGCAACGCTTGTCATATTTGGATGTGAATTGCTGATCAATTTACTGAGTAACATGAAAACCTTCTGAGAGGGGCTCAGAGGAAGAAAGGACTCTCCCCAAGACCTTTATACTGTGATTTCTTTATACTGCAGTATAAGCAACCCTGCCAGTTGACCATAGTGACACAGTATCCCAAATGTTGCTTACAGTGTCTGTAGCAGTCAGCATGCTTTATAACACCTCTGGCAAGTCTTAATTAGAGAAACACTTGGAAACCTCTAGGGTTTTAGAGTATCGTGTATCCTCTTCTGCCAACAATTACTCTTCAACTGAGAACCAGCTCCAAGCTTACTAACTGATAGAAAAAAAGGTCTATGAAACACTAAGTATGTGATCTGATCTCACTGCCATGAACAGGATGATATTTAAATGAAATCATCAAATCTAAACTCTGTCAGGAGAATTCTGTCACTAAATGGGAATGGTATCTATAAAACTAGCCAAAAACCGATTCAGAAAGCAAAAGTAAATCATGGCTGGGTGCCTTAGGCTACTATTATTACATGCTACTTTTGTTTGCTACCTTTCCCTCAACTCATACCAATGAATTATGATAAGAAAAAAAAAATGCAAGCCTCCTTTGTGGTTCTTCGTGGTATTCTAACATGGGAATAGGGAAAAGCTGTGGTGGTACAGCTTTACTAAGGAGTGTCTCTAAAAGACAGTAATTAAAGAAATCTGGTGGATAGAAATATGAACAGCCTATCAACCTTAACTTACGGAGAATAGCTAATGAGTTGGATAAGAAGATTGAAAGATTATTGACAAAGAGATCTGGGTAAGACAAATGTGAAGAATTAATGATGAATATAAGTGTACCCCAAACATGCTAAAAAATCAGATGGGTTTAGAAGACCCATTGTGTGAATGTTAGGCATATACTATTGCCACCCCAATGTTTGATGAATGCTTTCAAGTAATCCAAGTGCCAAGACTGCAGGGACAAAGGTTTTGCAGCAGCTCAAAAGTTTGGAATTCCTCTCATCAAGGCTTATCTTTACATAACAATTGCGAAGTGCTTAACCTTCTTTAGTAGAGGCCAACATTGAACCCATACATGATAGCATTCTCCAGGAAGATTAATCAGTCTGATGACAAATCAATACTCTGAACGCTTTCTACCATGGAGGGGGCAGTTCTGTTTTGTTTTTGTTTCTTTCATGGGAATAGAGACATAGTACAAATACAGATTTTCCTTTGTCTATAACAGCGTGTCAAAAATACCATCTGCAGACTTTTAGAATGCCTGAGTTAACACTATGATAGTCGACAAAATATTACCTCTGACCAAGAAACTAATTCTACAGCAAAATAACCATGACAGTAGACTCACTCCCATAGAATTGATTGGTCATATTAAATATTCCAGATGTCAGAATCAATAGGCTTTACAGAATCATATACTGAAAGCTCTTGTGACTCCTGGGAGTTAAAACTTTGTGAAGTTGAGGTACTGGTCTATGAAAGATAATATATACTTTGAACTAGTTACAAATATGTAGTATAATTTTCCTAAGAGCTAGAATTTGTGTCTAAGAACCAAAGGAATCAAAGTGGCAAATGTTCTCTCACTAATACACATAATGACTAACTTAGAAAATTTCTTCCTATTTTGGATTCAATCGTCCTACTTCCTGAGGGGGAAAGACTTCATTCAAAGAACAAAGCCATAATTCTACTAAATCAAAAGATGTGATGTCCTACTGATCTATTAGATTTTCCTATAACTGTGAACCAACAGTGAACCAATAGGCATAGAAAAAGTTTAATCTACTGTCTTGTTTGATGGATCCTGATTATTGAGGAAACTGGGTTGATGTGAAATAATGGATCAAAGGGAATCGTGTCCAGGGTACTTCTTAGAATTCACTAGTTCAATAATAAGCACCAATGGAAAAAAACTGCAATATGATAAAGGAAGAATTATTAAGGACTCACATCCTTATAGAATGAAAGTTTGGGTCAACCCATCAGATATAGAGCTTCAGTCAAATCAAATATTGTTGGGGGTTTCAAGGCACATTAAATGGAGATGAAAAATCCTCTTGCTTAGCTATAAAGATGTGAGTAGAGCTGCTATGCATATTTTGGGTTATACAATTTTGTCTTCTTACCATCTTGTATAAAGAATGCTAGATTACAATTCAGTTTCTGTTGGGAGTAATACTGAATTGATATCACCCTTCCTGAAAGGTGGCTGACCTCTGTGTGTATAGCCTCTATGTCCTCTGTCTTAGAATTTGAGAACTTCTGAACAAAGAATAAGAATGGAGACTGAGAGACAAAAACTCTGCTGGGCATTCTTATTTTACTGGTAACCTCCATCATTTCTCTCACTCTTTTCTGCTTTGCTCAGAGTCCCTAGAGGCTAACATCTTTAGATTGTATCAGCCATGTTCTCCTGATGGTTCGTGGTTGGATTTGGCTCAGGGGGAGGTATCAAAAGGACAGTAAAAGTTGAGAGAATAAAGAATGTTGCGTTGTTTTGTTTTTGGGTTTTGTTTTTTTTTTTTCTGCTCCTAACATCCCCCATTAACCCCAGCTATGTGAGTGAGATCCTCCAACCACTCACTCCTGCTATTTAACCCTCCTCTATATGGTTCCAGTACTACACTATTGCTAGTTCTACCCCCCATCCTGTTCTTTACCATCATTTATTTCCTTAACTTTGACCACACTTTTATAAACCATCCCCTTTTAAAAGTTTCTTCAGCTTAACTATTTGGAATGAATTCTGTTTTCTACACGTACCGACTCTGAACCAGATGGATTCTCAATTTATTTTACACAGTCACCCATAACTATTTTCTCTTAATTCCCATTGAACTTAGCAAAATGCTTAACCATCTACAAACTACTGCTTTAATGTTAAAAGAATAAATGAATGCGGGACTGAGTGAATTAATTTATTATTATTTTTTTATTAATTTATTATTAATTTATTAGAGTGGTCTAATGTAACTGAGAGAACTCGTATTGCTATAATACCAGGAACATGCCTATAGGGATATGCGGCTCCAAAAGATTATTAATCTTCCTCATGAGAGTATGCCTCTGGTCAAAAGGGAAAGGCAGATTATTGGTACATTAGCAATCACAAATCCCTAAGTAACTTCTGTTGACCATAGCCAAAATAAAAGCCTGAATTATTGTACAATTTGATGGTCTGAGTAACATGAGACAGAGAATGATCAGGATATTTTAAATACCTTCTATTAATATAACTATCTCTTTAAATATGTGAGGATTATAGTATATGTATGAAGATCATTTTACTGGTTAAAATTTAAAGTGAATTGCCCAATATAACACTTCTGGCATGTTGTAGGACCAAGACTAACATGTAAGTCTTTTGTCAATTATTCTGTGCCATTCCTGGAAAAAACATTTATACTATTTGACACACATAGTTACCCATTCATTTCATGTTACATTGATTAACTATATCAAAACAATTGCTATACCATGAGGTTTATAAGTAAGTGGAAAAATGTATACAGATTTTTCATTTATATGTGATAAGAGTACAGAAGAGATAAATTGGATCTAAATCGAGAATGCATCAGATAGTAATGGTGAGAATACCAATCAAGCCAGACCTATATCTCTGAATTATTGTCTATCCTACAGTTTTATTCTTTGTGCCTCTGAAAGTCATGGTATATGCAATTGTTTAATTATGAGCATCTCAAGTTGAAGTAATATTACTCCCTTTTATAATAGTGCAGAATAAAGTTTATAGATGTTTTATTATGAGATATTTTAGGAAATAGTCTGATAGCCATCCTGGTAAAGAATATGGTAGTGCTTTCAACCAAAAGGAATAAATTGGGTCCAGTACTTTTAAAATAGTGGGAAAACTTTGGATTTCTGACTCATTTAATAATAACACAAGCCATAAGTAGTCATGTCTGATCACTGTCACTGGTCTATCAGCTGGTTTTACCAGAATGTTACATAAGATAATTGCATAATGACATAATTATATAACATAGTTGATCAGTGATTTTAAATTTTATAATTATTCACATATAAGATTTAAGGACCCTCAAGAATAAAAAGAATCTGTAGTGTTTAAAGTGTAACAACATACTTCATTGTGATTATTTTCAAATTTTCTTTATTCTTTCTGTTCTGATTCTGTTAAAGTCATAGGAGTTGTTGGTCTCGTGCAGTTGTCTGAGATACTATTAAGCATAATGCTTTGTGTCTGTGATGTTTTCAATATTTAGTCCATTATATTCAACTGGGTATATATATAATTAATTATATTTTTATAGCAGTTACACATTCTTTCATGTAGTGAGCTTCATCAGAAATGGAATAAAACTATAGTATCAGATTAATTACTAGCACCACCCCACAGGAATGGTCTCATGCAAAGGATTTGTGCCCAAAATAAAAAAAAACAACATGAGGTAGATTGCATGTTCTGAATTATATCTGGGACTGCACTCATTTGTTTATTAAAAAACATCTTTACAATCCCACTGTTATTCTTTTTCCTATATTTAAAAATTTCACTTAAAATGGAAAATATTAGATGTCAGATAGCAATAAAAGGCAGATACATTTTAGTTTCAATAGAAGAATTGTTTAATATATCACTTTTACATCCCAGATGAAAATGAAGAGTTTCTTTTTTTTTTTTTTCCCTTTTTATTAATTTTTTCAGCGTAACAGTATTCATTCTTTTTGCACAACACCCAGTGCTCCATGCAAAACGTGCCCTCCCCATCACCCACCACCTGTTCCCCCAACCTCCCACCCCTGACCCTTCAAAACCCTCAGGTTGTTTTTCAGAGTCCATAGTCTCTTATGGTTCGCCTCCCCTCCCCAATGTCCATAGCCCGCTCCCCCTCTCCCAATCCCACCTCCCCCCAGCAACCCCCAGTTTGTTTTGTGAGATTAAGAGTCATTTATGGTTTGTCTCCCTCCCAATCCCATCTTGTTTCATTTATTCTTCTCCTATCCCCCTACCCCCCCATGTTGCTTCTCCATGTCCTCATATCAGGGAGATCATATGATAGTTGTCTTTCTCCGATTGACTTATTTCACTAAGCATGATACGCTCTAGTTCCATCCACGTCGTCGCAAATGGCAAGATTTCATTTCTTTTGATGGCTGCATAGTATTCCATTGTGTATATATACCACATCTTCTTGATCCATTCATCTGTTGATGGACATCTAGGTTCTTTCCATAGTCTGGCTAATAACTGAAAATTTTTTCTTATGCCAGTCATTTTTTAAACTGTTCTATAAATCCATATATCTATTGTATTTGTTTTAAATAAAGCTTCACAACTCCATGGTTTTGTCCATTCCTCAAAAGGATCTTTAAATTTCTAATAATTTCCAGAATCTGATAAATTAGGTAATTTATGACCCTATCTACAGAAGAACAGCTAGTTTACATTTTTGGTTCTTTTGAGGGTGATCTTGTATATCATGACCTTGTGAGTCATTAATGTATTCAATAAGAAGTATCTATTTATCAAAATGGTGGGACATCATTGTTTAAGAATAAGTACAGTTTCCATGGCTACCTTGTATCTTCATCATGTAACACTAAGATAAATGTTCTTATTTCTTAGAGTGGTATTATTTACAAAGAATAAGACACTATGAAGACAGCTTTTAGAATCTTGTCATATTTCTCATATAAAGTTTTTATTCATTAAAAATACCACAGTGCCTGGGTGGCTTAGTTGGTTAAACATCCAACTCTTGGTTTTGGCTCAGGTCATGAACTCAGGGTCATGAGATCAAGGCCCACATCCAGCTTCATGCTCAGCACAGAGACTGCTAGAGATACTCTTTCTCCCTCTCCATTTGCCCCTCCCCCACCACATTCTCTCTCTCAAATAAATACATCTTAAAAAATTACTATAACACATACTTGAAAATGTACTTTAGGTGTGATTTGATTATAGGTTCCTTTCTCTCAAAATGGGTGTTTCTAAGTAGAGTTTCCTGAATCCATTATGTAAGTTTTATCAGAACAAATCTAAAATTTTTAATCTATCCTTTTATTCCCCACCTCTTTCTTATCTGTTCAACATTATCTCTCATGTTTTTCCAAGATCAGTCCATTTCTCCAGTTAGGTGATTCTTCTCAAAAAAAAATTATTCTAGTCTTAATGAATTTTATCCTTATTATTTTCTCTTACATAACATGGTTTGCAGTCTTGCCTCCAACACTGCAAATTTCACCAGTGAATCTTCCTTGTAGAATCACCTTTTACCTTTTCAGTGAAGCTTCCTGCACCCTAACTTTAAAGTGTCACCAAAAAAAAAGACTGTTATCAAATCACTGACTTACATCTGACCTCTGGCCAGGCATTGCAACTTTCTCATGCTGATTGAAGTAGCAGCTGCTTTTAGGACTTCCAAATGCAATATTCAGGTTCATAACACTGCAACTGATTGCCCACCCCCTCTGGAATAGGAAGAAGGCTGTGGTATTTATCCACCAACTAGTGTTGGACTCAGCCCGGGCACATTAACACCCTGGCACTTCTCACCTTCATCAGTCTGAGCAAACTTCTCTAGTAAGGCAAAGCCTTCAGACAAAGAACTGTAGCTCCTTGGGATAGAACACCATTAAGTAGGTAGGCAAACTTGACATGGCGTGGCTCTTCACATGGGCCTACTCTGAGTTCTCTTTTAGGCAGTCTCCAAAGTTCCCAAGGGAATCAAGTCAAATTCCTCAAAAATTAATCCTAGAATTAGATAAACCAGAGTTTCAATTTTGGGTCTAAAACTTGTGAGGTGAATTCTGATTGTCATTTATATTTATAGAAATATTTATCATATTATGGGAATGTTGTTGGGATACAATGCAGGTGCATGCCTTGATCTATATCTGATTTATGATTTGACCAATATGGCAACTACTATGTCTTCAGTTTGGTACCTAAGATGGTTCCTCCTCTTCTCCCTCTGATTTCTCTCAACGGGGAACTAGTGAGCTGAAACTTTACTTCTAGTGCTTTAAGCTCAAATGAAATTGTGATCTTATCGGAGGAATATGTGCCACAAATTGGATCTCAAGCAATCGCCTGAGGTAGGGCAAGAGAGTCCAGCTCTCTTCTTAGTTGAACTGCTGCAAAAGTGACCTTCAGTAAGCTAGTCAACCTTTTTATTCATTAGCTTCTCTCTTGTCAAAGTAAGTAGCTAAGAATATATGACTACCAATTGTGCATGACCACAGTAAAGAGAAATGGAAAAATTAGAACCCTAAGAAATGGAGATTACTGCAGAAATATTCTATGTATGTAGAAATTTTAATTGTCTACAATGTTTTATTTGTGATTGAGCTTAAGTGGGTGATGCTTATGTGTTTTTGTCAGTTTGGGTTTGTTGCTTATTTTACTCTCATGTAAGACTGTTTCACAAAATAGATTAGATTTTATGATATCTTTCCACTTAAAGGAAGCAGATAGTTACATGGCTGGTTTCACCTAATGGAGAGATTTATTGTCATGCTGAAGTGAAAACGTGATGAATGTATTTCCTAATTCAAACTTTTCCCAATCTGCATATTTCATATTTCAGTCAAATCCAAATGATTACCAAGCAATGATTTTATGCACTTGAATTATATCAACAATGGTAGAAATATAAATATTAAGAAGATCAAGCTATAAGTAAAATGATATTAATTCTGGGAACCAACTACTTGACTTTTGCACTATTACATTGAAATTTAAAAAAAAATACAAGAAAATGCCAGTTGTTTCAGAGATAAAATCTAATGTGTATCATCTCTAAACAAGAAAGGAACGTTAGCATAAATTTAGAAACTAAGGAAAGAAATTACATCTGTTAAGATATCATTGAATTACTGCATTCTTTACCATTTCGTATTTTTCTTCTTTACTTTTCATCTGCTGTTCACTGAATCAATGATTAGCATTACCCAAAACTCAGGTTATTGATTCTTTATGAAAAGTTTATTCTTCTGATGGGGGTCTAGACAAAAAGTAAGGTAAAGTTAATTATAAAAAAGGAAGTTTGAAGTTAGTACACCTGCTGTAGAAACAAGAAGAGTATATGTACAAAATTATCAATTAACATGTATTTAAAATAAGTAAATACTATAGTACACTGTTGTGTAAAGAGAAATGAAACTAGGAGACTAGAAGTGGGGTAATTTCCTGGGTGTTGTTGATAACCTAGTTTCCTGGCTTCACTTTCTTATCCTAAAAATAGGTTTGGAATTAGATGATCTAGAAGGTTCCTTTAAACACTAAGATTCTATGATTTTTTTCTATATTGTTACTCATTTGCTGTAGCAAGTTATGAACTTGAATAGAGCAAGTTCATAAATAGACTCAGGTTAATTTAGCTTTGAGAAGAGACTATCAATTTGTCTAGATTAATGGAGAGGCTAGAATCAGTAAAAGAAGACTCCTTTTGTAAGCTTGTCAAGTCCTGACTAGTTAAATCTTACATATAAGATTTTCTCACAGGGAAAGTAGAAAGTCACAAAGACATTATCTCCTGGGATTTTACTATTTACTGCTCACTGTTTCAAATTCTTTAAATTCTTTAATTTAATTTAATTTAATTCTTTAAATTCTTTAAATATATATATGTTTCAAGAATTTGAAACAGTGAGCAGTAAATAGTAAAATATATATATATTATATATATAAAATATAAATATACACACACACACATATATATATAGCTTTCATCCTACAATTCATAGCTACAATTCTGAGATCTATTCCATCCAGTCAGCTGCTTATTAACACTATCACTAGTAGATCTACTTCAGTATTTATTTTTATAAAAGAAATCTAGACTATGCCATGTTTAAAGTTAATTAATTGTTAATATAAATATTTGAAAAGAGTTTCAAATGATAGCAAGTATTTTCTTTAATTCGACTTGTTTATTAATACATAAATAATAAGCAATTGTGAAATTCTCAATTTCTGCACAATTCTGTAAATACTGAAATAATGAAATTTGATTTAGTAACACCCATAAAATTAAACTTTTAAGTCTTTAACAATTAAGATACAAAAATAATCCAAATGAGATTAATAAATGCTTAGCATACCACTTAAAATCAACAGTTATGACATCTTATGATTTTCATTTTCAAAAAAGCAATGAGACCAACTAAATTTTATCTTAGCATGTTTAAAGAAGAAATGACGGCACTTTTTCACAGATCAAGATCAAAAATAGGTCAAAGATACTAGGTAAAGCACAGTGTATTTTTAAAAGTTTCCACAACACTGAGCATTAGGTTATATTTTCAAAACCTAATTGAAAAAAGGACAAGGCAAAATGAGAATCAGTGAGTTGGAAGAAAGTACGTAACAATGCATCCAGCATCAATTCTGTGTACAACCCCTCACCTCTTATTTTATTAATTTCAATATAAACACTGAGGAGCCCTAAGATGTGTAAACAGTGAAAAATGCTGAATCGGTGAAGTCATTGAGGAGTTTCAGCCATTTTATAAGCAAGTTCTTAGCTTATTATTTATTTATCCCTTGTACAGCTGGCCATTTACGTCTACTAGCACACAAACATAACCAACCAAAACAACAACGACAAAAATAAAACCCAGAAAACTGAGGGCCCCCTAATGTAGCTTTAAAAATTTGTGCAGACTATTATGTGTGTGAGTGTAAAGGTGTAGAAATCCAGAAATTATAAAATAAAAGATAAAATGATACAGTTTTGCATATTACGTCAAGAATAACAAAACATAAATTAATAAAAAAGACTCTTAAAAGAAACTGAATTTAATTTTCCACTTAAATTCCAAAATTACTCAGAAAAATAGTAAGGATTTTACAACTTAGAAATGATTTCATTTATATAAGAGTTCCTTTTATAGATAAGGGGACCCTATACATAGGTCTCACTCTAAACTTCAGCAATAAAAAGATTTTTTTTCAAAATATCATGTGTGATTGAAAGATTATAGAGTCTGATAAATTATTTGCATGTTCCTTAATGAAGGTGTGCATTGATTACAAGGAGGCAGACAATATAATAAGCAAATATAATAAGCAAATAATAAGCAAAGAAGGGGAAAAAAAGAAGTGAGAAAACTTAACCTTTCTTTTCAATTTCTAGGCAGCGTTGGAGAACAGAGCAAAAGGGTATGGATACTTTTGTCTTAGGTCCATGGATTATATGATGCTTCTTAAAACCGTAATTTGATGTTTGTGTTTATAACTAAGAATAACAAAGAAAAGAACCCTAAAAGCGTCCTCAATTCCCAATAGCTTCAAGGATTCAACAAAGATTATCTAACTAAAACAAATAAATGAAAAAGAAAAGAAAAGAAAAGCTTTGGCAAGAGTTTGTATTATGGTTTTGACTATACACAAGCTCTGAATTATGTTAAATAATTTTGTTAACTTGCATAATGGCTTTGTGTATATGTACTATTAAATAAAGCAATTCTATCAGCATTATTCAAATCTACTTATGCCCAATGCATTTAGAAAACATCACTGTTTGCAATACTATGACTCTCCAACTACAACTGTCAGACTGTTGCTACAATATTCATCTGACTAGCTTACAATAAAAATAGTGGTAACTTATGGTTAATGAATGCTTGGTTGAATAATCAGCACTGTGAAATTTTTGTTCATTGTTAGACAAGATGCATAATAATCAGAACACTTGAGGCTTTAGTTCAATGCTGGTGGAAATATAAAATGGTACAAACCACTCTAGAAAAACAGTTTGACAATTTTTTGAAAGGTTAAGCATATACTTATTACATGGCCTAGCATTTCAACTTTTGGTTTTTACCTAGAAGAAGGAAAACTTGAAATATTTGAACATGGATTTTCATAGTAGTTTTATTTTTAATATCCCCACACTTGAAAAAACTCAAATAGCCATCAAGAGGTTAATAAACACCCTATGACCCAGTGATTGCACTAGTAGATATTTACCCCAAAGATACAAATGTAGTGATCTGAAGGGGCCTCGGTACTCCAATGTTTATAAGCAGTAATGTCTACAATATGGAAAGAGCCTAGATGTCCACTGATAGATGAATGGATAAAGAAGGGGTATGTATACACAATAGAATACTACTTAGCCATCAAAAAAGGAAACCTTGCCATTTTCTGTGAGGGTGAATGGAACTAGATCGTATTAAGGTATGTGAAATAAGTCAGTCAGAAGAAGACAGTTATGATCTCACTCATATGTGGAATTTAAGAAACAGGATCATAGGGGAAGAAGAGGAAAAAATAAAAGAAGACAAAATCAGAGAGTGAGACAAACTATAAGAGACTCTTAATCATAGGAAACAAACTGAGGGTTGCTGGATGGGAGGGGGTTGGGGGATGGAGTAACTGGCTGATGGACATTACAGAGGGCACGTGATATAATGAGCACTGGGTATTATATAATACTAGTGAATCTTTAAGAAAAAAAAAAAGACTGGTGAATCATTGACCTCTACCTCTGAAACTAATAACACATTATATCTTAATTAATTGAATTTCAATAAAAACAAAATAAAATTTTTAAAAGAATTAAAAATTCCAGTTAGTTAACATATTATCTGATTTTTATATATTGTGTATCCAGCGACATCACTAGTTCCTTTATTAATTGTGAAGGCTGTTTATATGTTGTTGGAATTTTTTACACAATAATGTGTTCATATAATGTCAGTTTTCTCTCTTTAAATACTTATACTTTTAATTATTTTATTAAACAGACTGTGATATCCAGTAGCCATAGTGAACAGAATTGGCAATTAAAGCCTTTTTAATATCATTCCTGATAACAGGGAAAATATTTTCAGTAGTTCAAAATTAAGTATGATATTCATGTAGAATTTTTATAGACCTCTTATCACATCAAGAAAGAGCCATTATCTTCATGGTATATTACAGACTTTTATCATGAATGTGTATTGAATTTCATCAACTACTTTTTCATAACCATTACCATAATCATAGTTTTCTGCTTATTGCTTTAATTTATAATTATTATATTTTATAATCTCTAGGATTGGAAATGACCTTTGTTCATTCTTGATTGTATTTTGTACATGGACTATTAACTTGTTAGGCATTTAATAACTTTATTAGTCGTATCAAAGAACTAAACTGAATCTTTGTTATTTTCTTTCACTAAATACTTATTTTTGGTTTTATTATTTTTATTATCTTCATAATTTGGTTATTTCCACTCTTTTGTTTAATTTTCTGAGGTGATTTTTCCCTAATTTCACATGTGTCTATTAATTTGGTTCTTTATATGTTCTGTTTTTTCAGCAGGTTTGATATATCATATTTTCTTTTATTATTAATTTAAAATATTTTCTAACATTTCTAATCTCCATATTGATATGCTCTTTGACATATTAATTATATAGAGCATATTTCCTAAATTTTTAGTGTATTGTGATTATTATTTATTTTATTGTTTTGAGCTTAATTTAGCTTATTTCATTCTGATCAGAGAACATATTCTGAATAACTTAAAATATTTAAAAGTATTTTAATTAGTTGAGACTTACTTTACAGTGGTATAGTTCCAAAAAATAATCCATGAGCAAGTGCAAAAAATATATGTACTCCACAGGGTGTTAATTTCCTATTGCCTCTGTAACATATTACCAGATATTTAGTGATTTAAAGTAATACAAATTCATTATCTTATAATTCTGGAAATCAGGACTATAAAATGAGTCCATGAGAATACTTATTTTTCCCCTAGGTGCTGTAGGAGGAATCTGTTTCCTTGTCTTAGACTCTCGAGATTGCCTATATCCCTTGGCTCCTGGCTCCATCCTTTAGCTTCAAAACTTATCAGTATAGGGGCGCCTGGGTGGCTCAGTGGGTTAAGCCGCTGCCTTCGGCTCAGGTCATGATCTCGGGGTCCTGGGATCGAGTCCCGAATCGGACTCTCTGCTTGGCGGGGAGCCTGCTTCCCTCTCTCTCTCTCTCTGCCTGCCTCTCTATCTACTTGTGATTTCTCTCTGTCAAATAAATAATTAAAATCTTAAAAAAAAAAACAAAAAAACAAAAAACTTATCAGTATAGATTCTTCTTCCATACTCTTCTCTCCTTCTGTCATCACATTGCCTTTCCCCCCCCCCCCCCTACATTGCCTTTTCATGACTGGCTCTACCTTCTTTCCCTTCTTAGGATCTTTGTAATTACAGATAATCTGGGATAAACTTGTTCCAAAATTCCTAATTTAATCACATATGCAAAGTTTTGTTTTAAAAAGAAGATGAAGAGGGCCCCTGAGTGGGTGAGTCGGTTAAGCAGCTGCCTTCAGTTCACGTTGTGATTTCAGGGTCATGGAAATGAGTCCCACGTTGGGTTCCCTGCTCCGCAGGGAGTCTTCTTCTCCCTCTCCATCTGCCTGCTGCTCCCCTGCTTGTGCTCTCTCTCTCTCTGTGTCAAATAAAAAAAAAAAAAAAAAAAACTTTAAAAAATGAGAATTAAAATTAAAAGAAGATGAAGAAACATATATAGAAAAAAATAAAACTGTTTCCTTACAATGAAGTATAGATTAAGGGGGGGGGGGGGAGCAATAATGATATAGGAAAACCATTACAATAAAACTCCCCTGTAGCTGTGAAAATAACTTGAAAATTATGTGGATAAATTCTAAACATTTAAATTTAAGGTTACATTTTGTGGAATGTCCTTTTTCTTATAATATTTATACCTTTATATCTTCTGAAATACATGTACACCTGACAGTATTTAAGGCATATACATGATGATTATGCTATTATTGTCATATACTTTAATACTAAGTGATCTCTCTTGAGATCTCATGCCTCCTTCTAGAATAATTTTGTCTGCTTTGAAAATTCCCTTTAGCATATTTAAAAAAAAAAAATTTGGTCTGATGTTGATAAACTCTCTCTTATGCTTTGTCCGAAGGTATCTTCACTTTGACTTTTGAAGAATCTTTTTCTATAGATCTAAACTTTTACATACATAATTTTCTTTCAATGTCTTGAAAGTTTTTCATCATTGTATTTAATGTTTCCTCATCCCTGTTAACAATGAAACTGTCCTCTTATTTTATATTAGAAGATACCATATCTGTTGTAATGTTGTATACTAGAAGATAATTTTTAAAAATATGGTGTTTTTAAAACTTTTTGTATTTTATTTCCAGGTGTTTTTAGACTTGTATATGTGATTTTCTTTTTAGTAATTCTGATAGATATTTTCCTTCCCTTTTATTAATTTTTAAATGTCTTTAGCTTTCATGTCTTCTTCTACTATCCCTGCACTATCTGTTAATCCCCTTTTCCTAGGACCAAAATTACTTGGATTCTAGGCTTTTCTTCTGGGTCTCACGTATCCCTTCTCTTCTTTTATATTCATTTTCTTTCATTCTGCATATTTTATAATTACATATTTTTTAAAAATTATTTCTTTTTATTTAACTATCTTTTCTGTGTCTGATGGGCTTTTAAGACCATCTCTTGAGTTCTTCATTTTTGTGATATTTTTTATGTTCTACTTGACTATTTTATGGATCAAAAGGTTTTTTTTAAGATTTAAAATTTTTTAAGGGCGCCTGGGTGGCTCAGTGGTTTAAGCCGCTGCCTTCGGCTCAGGTCATGATCTCGGGGTCCTGGGATCGAGTCCCGCATCGGGCTCTCTGCTCGGCAGGGAGCCTGCTTCCCTCTCACTCTCTCTGCCTGCCTCTCTGCCTACTTGTATCTCTCTCTGTCAAATAAATAAATAAAATCTTTAAAAAAAAAAAGATTTAAAATTTAAGATTTAATATTAAGAGAGACAGAGCGCAAGGTCAGGAAGAACAGAGGGAGAAAAAGGGAGAGACTTTAGCAGACTCTGTGCTAAGCATGGAGCCCTATGGGGGGGGTCTCGATCCCACCACCCCAAGATCATGACCTGATCCAAAACCAAGAGTTGGATGCTTAACCCACTGTGCCATGCAGGTACCTGAAACATAAGTTTTTGTTTTAAACTCTCATCTTGTCAGCACTTTTATTTTATATATTAATAAGAGTTAAGATGTAAGTCATCTAAACATTCTATAAATACGTCAAATTTAGATACCAAAATATGTAGAGTGGCTTAATAAATTATTGTAGGTCCTATAAATTTAGTGTGAAATTTTAATACCTAAAAAGGAAATTGAACAATAAAAAAGGGGGGGAAGTAATACATTTTGTCTTTGCATAAAATGATAAAAATTGTCACCAAGGAGTAGAAAATTTATATTAAGACTACAAATTTTATAACATAACAGTAGACTATTTTTTTTTTTGCCTTTGGAAATTTCCTCCAATATAATTTTAAATAAGACCACTTTAGATATCTTTTGTTTAGTATAAGGAACTATATGCAATCAAAATTAATCAAATCAAAATTTCCTACTAATAAATATTTCTGGAGGGGAGTTTGTTGCAAAAATGTTGTGACTTTCCTTTTCATTTTTATAATTCATTCTTTACTTATCTTCCCTTGTGTCCTAGAGAACCACTTCCAATGTATCTGCCCCATTTTAATAGTATAATATAAACATTATTATAAACAAAAATAAGACTTTGAAATTATTTCACCAAAAGCAACTACATTGAGGGCAATAACAATATTGTAATATTTATGACAATTATAATTATAATTATGAAAGCTTAAAATTATTCAGCGTTTATTCTGTGCCACATACCATGCTAGATGATTAACATTCATTATCCAGTCTCCACAATAGACCTATACAATTCTAGAGCTTGAACAAGTTAAGTCACTTGCTCAATATGATTTAACCAGTATTTGGGGAAGTTGAAGCTTCATGCAGCATTGTCAGAATCCAGAAATGGCATCCTAAACATTTCACAATTTCATTATGGTAGTATGTTATTTACCACAATATATAAATAAATTTAATTCTCCATCCGGTAATCTTGAAAAAGGTCCAAGGACATTTTGAAGTCATATTTGGTTTTCTAATAACACAAGAGGACAAAATAAAGTACATTTATAAATGTATGATGTTACCAAATATGTTATGTTAGATATTAAAAGAGAGCAATACTACCTGCACAAATTCTAAGCATGTTAAATAGACACAATGATAAACTGTTTTTCTTTTTTTTTATGATGGATGATATTTTTATATATTGTCAGCTGAATCAAATACATTGATACATTGTCAGCTGGTTTTTCACTTGAAAATCAGCTACCTGTATGTTCCAATACTGCTTTAAACTGCTTTTCTAATATTTCCCTCAGTAGTCTGCTTTCTCAATGGGTCCATTTAGACCTACCTCATAATTACTTTTCCATGATTTTTATTAGTCTAGAAATGTCTGTAGAGTATTTTAATTAACCCCATGTGTGTGTGTGTTTTTAAGATTTTATTTATTTACTTGACAGAGATCAGAAGTAGGCAGAGAGGCCTCTGCTGAGCAGAGAGCCAGATGCAGGTCTCAATCCCAGGACCCTGGGATCATGACCTGAGCTGAAGGCAGAGGCTTTAACCTACTGAGCCACCCAGGCACCCAATCTCATGAGTTTTAATGAATATATTAAAATATCTCTAACTTCATTGTACTTTAATTAATAAAATCACCCATGTACTTCATCAGGTCATAGAACTGTGTGACTAAAATTATTTCTGGCTAGTGCTATCTCCATTGGGTCACTTAAATGACTTGCCTTGAGCATCCAAATATGGCATTGCAGCCTGAAATCAGCATCAAAAATTAATTCTCAGACACCTGGGTGGCTCAGTGGGTTAAAGTCTCTGTGTTTGGCTCAGGTCATGATCCCAGGGTTCTGGGATTGAGCCCCATATCAGGCTCTCTGCTTGGCGGGGAGCCTGCTTCCCCCGCCCCAGCCCCCACCTCTCTGCCTGCCTCTCTGCCTTCTTGTGATCTCTGTCTATCAAATAATAAAATAAAATCTTTAAAAAAAAAAAAGAATTCTCTGAGAATTGCCTGAACTTTTTATATTATTCTTTTCTCATTCACACATTGAACAAATCAGAATCGAAATATGTATGCTTTCTTGTTACCATTGACCAAAAGTTCTTATTCCATATAATTCTTTTAATTTCATTCCTTGACAAAAGGGCTTCTCTTCATTGTGTTCTCAACCTTACCCAGCTCATCTGTAACCCACCCAGAGATGTACACAATATTTTATGACTGTGAGATTGTGATGTGAAATGTAGTGTGTAAAAGAATATTCAACAACAAAAGTGTTGTGAGGGGGAGATAATATATTTGTACTACAAAATGTAAGTCATTGTTTCAAAGGAACTAAATATTAAAAGAGAATAATGATTAGCAGTTATTTCCTTATAGAAATAAAACATAAAGAGCACATATATTTGGCTAACACTGACACTCCTCGGATAGCTGTATATTGTCAACCACCTACTCCATTGTTATCTGCTCTTAGAAATGGTCAGGCACCCTAGTTAACTGGAAGTCTTTTCTCTTCCCCATATTTTGGAAAGAAATATTCATCAGCTTAAAGACATGACCAGGTTGGTTCTGAGTTATAAAGAAGTAAATGTTCTACTGACATACAAATGACTTTCATTTTTTAAATGTGAATTATACCCAGAAGCAAATACATCTATTACATATGGGGACAAAATCAGTGTTCAGAGAAAGCTACTTACAGTTTATTTCAAAGATCATGAATTATAACAAAAATATAAATGAAAAGAAAAAGAACTTATGATAAAACCATTGTAGCGTTACAGTGAATTTTAAGAACAGAGCAAGTTTTTCAGAAAGACCTTATATTTAATGCATGACAGTCATATATACTTTATAAAATACCTTTTTATTTCTTTAATAATGAGAAATTTACTCTACCTCTGGATCAGAGGCTCTATTTTTCATCTCTGAAATAATTCTGTCCCAGCTAAGAGTACATGTAAAATTGAAGCTTTAAAACACAGTATATGTTAGCCTGTTACTAGTGTTTTCTTTACAGGAAAGGAGTTGGTTTTTGTAAAGATAAAATCTTTATTTTCTTTCCTAATATTCTTAAACGACTTTTGGAGCACCTGGGTAGCTCAGTTGGCTAAGCGGTTGCCCTCAGCTCTGGTCCTGGGATCCCAGAGTCCTGGGATCAAGCCCCACATCGGGCTTACTGTTCAGCGGAGAGCCTGCTTCTCCCTCTCCCTCTGCCTGCGACTCTGCCTACATGTGCTCTCTCTTTGTCAAATAAATAAATAAAATCTAAAAAAAACTCCACAAAAACCCACAAAACTTTTAAAAGGGCACAAGATATTTTAGAAAGATTTACTGTCCTCATCATTAGTAATCAACAGTTCTAGAGAAATAGAAAAAGAGAGATTGTATTAATAAAATGATAAACCATGTCATTTTCCAGATAAATTGTAAATGGTAATGTATTTTAAAAGGTTATTTATTATTTTCACCTACATTATTTAAATATTTTGTTAAAGTTGGTGAGAAAGGTAACATTATTTCATTAACAAAATATTTGTTTTAGTTTACTCAATATAATTTGGTATGTAGAAAACCCTAGAACTGAGATTTTAAAGTGACTGTGCCAAAGAGTGATCTTATGTAGGGGCCACATAAAGAGCATAGAATTGAGCCCATTAGCCTCTTATCCTGTATTTATTTATTTTAATTTCTAGCAAGTAGTTCAGAATGCCCAAATTCTAAAACAAATAAAGGTGGAGCCAGAATTTGAACCAATGTCTGTGTAACTATAAAATCTGTGCTTTTCCTATTATGATAAATGAAATAATGGATGCTTTGGTCCTAACCTCCAACTTTAGAGGAAATATGCATTTCTATAACAATGTACAGTTAAAATGAAAAGATACCAGGGCTTTTTGAAACCAAGAACATTTGTGGGGCCTACATATCTTCCCATGCTTGTTAATCATCAATGTTCATAGTTATCAAATATTCTATGTAGATTGTTTTTTTTTTTGTTTTTGTTTTTTTTTTTTAATTTTTATTTCTTTGACAGAGAGAAATCACAACTAGGCAGAGAGGCAGGCAGAGAGAGAGAGGAGGAAGCAGGCTCCCCGCCAAGCAGAGAGCCCGATGCGGGGCTCGATCCCAGGACCCTGGGACCATGACCTGAGCTGAAGGCAGAGGCTTTAACCCACCGAGCCACCCAGGTGCCCCTGTAGATTGTTTTTTTGCCCTAAACCTATATTATTGGTGATTAGCTAGCCTTGCATTAAATTTGAGCTTTCCCAAAATCCTTTCCAAATTGGATTTCAATTTAGGAAACTAATTGTGATGCACAGTGTGGTGTTTATACATTAAGTTTCTTTAAAGTTGTAGGTTAATATTTTTTTCAACAATTATTTGTTGAGTACCTACTAATTATTAGCAATATAATATCTAGTGATTAGCATGGGATATTTTAGAAAGATTTGCTGTCCTCATCATTAGTCATCAACAGTTCTAAAAGGGTTTCATGTGGATAACCATAAGACTTATATATAACTTTTGATGACTGTACATTCAAGTTTAATTAACACAATCATTTTTGACTTGACTAAATCTTTGCTGCACAACAGAGACTTCTCCCAGTCATTGATTTAACTTCTCCGAAGTTGCATTTTTTGCACTTTCTAAAAGGAGAATATAATGAGGGGTGATGTCAAAGGCTGTTCAAAACATTGAGGATGTTGGAATTTTCAAGTAACTTGGGAAAATAATATGGACCTTGTGCCATGAATTCTCACAGGGAAAAAACAAAACAAAATATTGTTTGGGTTGGATGGTTTGTTTCTACTTTTGGCTATCTGTTCATTTCAAACTCTGAAAACAAAATTTTTTTTAAATTATGAAATATTCTTTCTTACCATTCTAGTGTGGTCTCCACTACAAAACATTTCACGTGATATTTAATTCACAGCATTACAATCAATCTTACTAAACAAAATATTTGAACTAACGTATTATAATCCAAACCAGAGTTCTGCTTGGACTTTTATGTATCTTTTTATTTTTTTTTTTTTTGCCGTTCTTTTTTTTTTTTCCCATTTTATTTATTTTTTCAGCGTAACAGTATTCATTCTTTTTGCACAACACCCAGTGCTCCATGCAAAACGTGCCCTCCCCATTACCCACCACCTGTTCCCCCAACCTCCCACCCCTGATCCTTCAAAACCCTCAGGTTGTTTTTCAGAGTCCATAGTCTCTTATGGTTCGCCTCCCCTCCCCAATGTCCATAGCCCGCTCCCCCTCTCCCAATCCAATCGGAGAAAGACAACTATCATATGATCTCCCTGATATGAGGACATGGAGAAGCAACATGGGGGGTTAGGGGGATAGGAGAAGAATATCTTTTTATTTTTTAATTTTTATTTCAATTACAGTTAGTTAACATACAAGGTAGTATTAGTTTTAGGTGTACAATATAGTGATCCAGCACTTCCTTACATCACTCAGTGCTCATCACAAGTGCACTCCTTAATCCCCACCTCCTATTTGACCCATCCCCCTCCCCATCTCCTCTCCAGTAATCCTTAGTTTGTTCTCTATAGTTAAGAGTCTGTGTCTTAGTTTGCCTCTCACTCTTTTTCTCCCCCTTTCACTCATTTGTTTTCTTTCTTAATATCCACATATGAGTGAAATCATATGGTATTTGTCTTTCTCTGACTGACTTATTTTGCTTTAGCTTACTACTCTCTAACTCCATCCTTTTTTATTCTACTTGGAGACTGCATTTAAAAAAATATATAAGCTTCCTGAAAAACTGTCTTAGTTCTCAGAAAGATCCTGAGATCATGATAAGTATTCCTCCAAATGACAATATTTTTATTACAGCCTAAGAAATATTTTTTTAAAGAAAAATTTTGAAAATTCTATCAGAGCTCTAAAATTTAAGAGGAAATCTGTTTTCCAGCCTTTTTGTTAGTCATGCTTCGAATGTCCTTTGTTGAATTACAGATTGAAATAGAGAATTACTGGGCATCCTATATGGCAAGTGTAAAGTCAGGGAAAAGCTAAAATTGAAGAATTAAGAAGTAAGAAATCCCTGTCCTTGATAGACTCGGATCACTTTCCACGTTATTTTTGCCGCCCTGTAATAAATGTTGCCTATCTCATGCTTTGTGTTCATACCATATCCAATTTTATAGACATTTTACCAGTCACACAGAAAAATATGGTTCTGTCTCTCAAAGACTGCATGGTCAGGTGGAGCAGAGGCAGCAAAGGCAAAGGGGGAAGCAATTATATAATCACTATGGTAGAGGAAGACCCAAAGTCCTACTGTGACTTTGAATCCCCAAATGGGTATGTCAAAGAAGAAGACAAGAGCTGAATCATGAATTATTTGACATTAGAAAGATGAAGAAGAAGTGGAGCTAAGAAACATGTTAGAGAAGGCTTCTATTTGCGAATGCCTAGAAGTTTAGGCAACTATGTGTAAATTATTATTTGAAACACAGGTAATGACCTAGCATGAGAATGAGGAGGACATTTTGTGACTTGCTAAAAAAGATTTTATTCCAAAAATTATGCAGGAACAATTGATGAACTTTTATCCAGGAGGGGAATAAGCATTCACATACTTCCAGATATGCCTATATGAATTTCTGTTCTTCACATTCTCTCAGATCCAATATTAGCACATAATAAATAAGGTGTTATGTGCCCCTTTATCCATTGCTATCTGTGTTTTTTGAAATGCCTTAAATCTAACCGGACGGATTTGCTAATGGTGTAGATAATTAGATCATAATAAATATTCAGAGATGTTTCAGAGCAGCATGATGGCTCTACCACAAACTAGCCCACTCGAGGGTGAAGTAGGTCACCTATTTTGATCACCCATGTGGGCAGCCCTACTTTTACATTTACTTGAAAGATATAGGGTCGGTGCTGAATGGAGTACTAATGTTAATTCATAATATTGGATCATGATCATTAAGGCACATTCAGTATTTTGATTACTATGTACCCAAATGAAAAGGAACAGGAGAAATAAAAAGCAGAGGTAATTGAGTTGAAAATGCTTACCTCTTACACTCATTGCCTTGGAAAGATTTCTAGATTAGGCCAGAGGTAAATGATACAGCTTCTCATGATTATTAAATATACATAATTTAAACCCAGGGGAAAACTCTCCAAATACGGTAGCATCAAGGTTGAAAAATGATTTCTTCCTATTCTTCTGAATTCTTTGCCGAGACTGCTATCATAAAAGATAGGTGTACAGGAGAAAAACAGCAGTTTTCCAACTTGTATACCTCATGTAGATATGGGAGCTGCCCACAGAAAAATGCCTAACTCCATAATATGACTTAGAATTCAGGATTAAATACCATCTTAACTGGGAAGGGGAAGGAGGAATCTCGACCTCATAGAAGACAGTAAATGACTATTAGAAAGGATGAATGGGGCCTTAGCAGAATAGATGGAGGGGTATGATAGTTTTTAGCAAAGTTTGTCTAGTTGGGTGTCAACTACTAGTTTCCTTTCTCCTGACTGGAGTCAGTCTTTCCTGGTTGATAAACTTTCTGGGGAAGGGACTATGAACAATTAAATCCTTTTGGAGGATTCGTCTTTAGGCAGATAAGGGGTATTCAGAGAAAGCTTCTGCCTGCAGTTGCTTTTCTTTAATTACTTACAGCTCAAAATAATATACCAAAGCAGCGCATTTTGGGGTGGCATGTCCTCATCTTTTCACTCATATTTTGGGGTAGCATATTCTGCTATCCTTCTGTAGTTAACACTACTGGTCACAATGCACAAAGGGACAAAGTTTTTAATATAGCTTCTATCTCTACTGTGGTTATAAAGAAGAATAATTTTACATCTGTTAAATTTTAAAGTTTTTTAACATTGAATAGAAATAGTAGGAGAAAATATAATAAAATATACAGAAATTAAAATGTTTTATAGCTACTATCAAGTATAAATATAACATGGAAATACATCTAAGCTTACAGGAAGAAAGTATGATTTTTAAATTTCAATTTGTATATTAAAAAAATTAGAAAACAGTCACATAAAACATTGAAAATGGAAACAGTGAATAGGTTCCCTACTAGCAGAATTATAAAAGAAAACATTCACTCACAACAGTAGTCATTGACTCTTCAAAAAATGACTCTTACTTGGACACCAGTTTGAGCTAACATGAAGGATTTTTTTGTGAAGAGATGATATGTGCATAAATCGCCGCTGATGGGAAGAAAACATGAATGTGAGTATGTGTGTGTGTGTGTATGTGTTCACAATATGGTAATATGTAGAGAGCTTTTGTTTAGCAAAGAATATATTCACTTGAAATATGTCTAGTGTAATGAGCTAACTTTTAAATAACTTTATTTAATGTTAATTACAATATATAAGCTGAAACAGTTTGTTATGGGTAAAACTGTGCCCCCCCCAGTCATATATGGAAATCCTAATCTCCAGTATCTCAGAATATAACTAATAAGGAGATAAGACAAGACTTTGGAGGTTTTAAAAGAGATCATATGGATGGATCTTATCCAATATGACCGGTGTTCTTATAAGAAGCAGAGATTAGAACACAGATACACACAGAAGGAAGCTCTTGTGAAGACATAGGGAAAAGACAACCATCTAAAAGCTAAGGAAAAAGATTGGAGTAAAACCAAGCCTGTTGACACCTTGATCTTGGACATCTAGGCTCCGGATTTGTGAGAAAACAAATTTCTGTGGTGCTTTGTTCACCCAGCCTGATACTTTTTTATGGCAAGTTAGCAAACTAATACATAGTGTAGAATGTATTTCTGTTAAATGCAATTTGATCATTTTATAGGACTGCATTTCACTTTAGCAACTGAAAGTTTGACATCCAAATTGGAGTGTACTTTATGTTTAAAACACACACTGAACTTGAAAGACTTCCTTGGCACAAAAGAATATAATATACACACACACACACTTTTTGTAGTGATTACATATAAAAGTCACATTATTTCTATGTATTATATATTTATTATATTAGGTTAAATATGTTATACTTAAGGTCACCTTTTTTCCTTATTTTTTTAATAGTTTTTAAAAAATATTTTATTTATTTGACAGAGAGAAATCACAACTAGGCAGAGAGGCAGGCAGAGAGAGAGGAGGAAGCAGGCTCCCCGCCAAGCAGAGAGCCCGATGCGGGGCTCGATCCCAGGACCCTGGGACCATGACCTGAGACAAAGGCAGAGGCTTTAACCCATTGAGGCACCCAGGCGCCCCCTTTTTTCCCTTTTTTAATGTAACTTTTTACCTTTATAATATGGCTACTAGAAAATTTAAAATCACTTTTATTGCTTACATTATATATCTATTGCAAAGCTATGTTCTAGGTATTCCTCTTCACTATAGTGTTAGGAAAAAAAAATAAGCTAAAGAGTAAGGATGAGTTCAGATGACAAATTTTTAGGGTTAACATGGATCTTAAAGTAATATTTCACCACTAATTTAAAGTGTTTTTGTCATACACAGATGCCAAATAAATATCCCATTTTCTGTATAATTTTTCCCTGATCCAGACTAATGGTCACTACTTATATTTTTCTAGCATCTTTTTCTGATGTACATGGTAAAGAGATTTAAATCAGTTCTAGCTTTTTTGTTGTTTTGTTTTGTTTATTTACAGAATAACAGTGTTCATTGTTTTGGCATCACACCAGGTGCTCCATGCAGTACGTGCCCTCCCTATTACCTACAACCTGGTTTCTCAACCTCCCACCCCCCCGCCCCTTCAAAACCCTCTGGTTGTTTTTCAGAGTCCATAGTCTCTCATGGTTCATCTCCCCTTCCAGTTTCCCTCAACTCCCTCTCCTCTCCATCTCCCATGTCCTCCATGTTATTTGTTATGCTCCACAAATAAGTGAGACCATATGATAGTTGACTCTCTCTGCTTGACTTATTTCGCTCAGCATAATCTCTTCCAGTCCCGTCCATGTTGCTACAAAAGTTGGGTATTCATCCTTTCTGATGGAGGCATAATACTCCATTGTGTATATGTACCACATCTTCCTTATCCATTCATCCGTTGAAGGGCATCTTGGTTCTTTCCACAGTTTGGTGACCGTAGCCATTGCTGCAATAAACATTGGGGTACAGATGGCCCTTCTTTTCACTACATCTGTATCTGTGGGGTAAATACCCAGCAGTGCAATTGCAGGGTCATAGGGAAGCTCTATTAATTTCTTCAGGAATCTCCACACTGTTCTCCAAAGTGGCTGCACTAACTTGCATTCCTACCAACAGCGTAAGAGGGTTCCCCTTTCTCCACATCCTCTCCAACACACGTTCTTTCCTGTCTTGGCTAATTTTGGCCATTCTAACTGGTGTCAGGTGGTTTTAATTTGAATCTCCTTGATGACTAGTGATGATGAACATTTTTTCATGTGTCTGATAGCCATTTGTATGTCTTCATTGGAGAAGTGTCTGTTCATATCTTCTGCCCATTTTTTGATATATTATCTGTTTGTGTATGTTGAGTTTGAGTAGTTCTTTATAGATCCTGGATATCAACCTTTTGTCTGTACTGTCATTTGCAAATATCTTCTCCCATTCCGTGGGTTGCCTTTTTGTTTTGTTGACTGTTTCCTTTGCTGTGCAGAAGCTTTTGATCTTGATGAAGTCCCAAAAGTTCATTTTCGCTTTTGTTTCCTTGGCCTTTGGAGACATATCTTGAAAGAAGTTGCTGTGGCTGATATCGAAGAGATTACTGCCTATGTTCTCCTCTAGGATTCTGATAGATTCCTGTCTCACCTTGAGATCTTTTATCCATTTCGAGTTTGTCTTTGTGTATGGTGTAAGAGAATGGTCGAGTTTCATTCTTCTACATATCGCTGTCCAGTTTTCCGAGCACCATTTGTTGAAGAGACTGTCTTTTTTTTTTTTTCATTTTTAAAGTTTTTTTTTTCCATTTTATTTATTTTTTTCAGCATAACAGTATTCATTGTTTTTGCACAACACCCAGTGCTCCATGCAAAACGTGCCCTCCCTATTACCCACCACCTATTCCCCCAACCTCCCACCCCCGACCCTTCAAAACGCTCAGGATGTTTTTCAGAGTCCATAGGCTCTTATGGTTTGCCTCCCCTTCCAATTTTTTTTTTTATAAACATATAATGTATTTTTATCCCCAGGGGTACAGGTCTGTGAATCGCCAGGTTTACACACTTCACAGCACTCACGATAGCACATACCCCCCCCCAATTTCCATAACCCCCTCCCCCTCTTCCAACCCCACCTCCCCCCAGCAACCCCCAGTTTGTTCTGTGAGATTAAGAGTCACTTATGGTTTGTCTCCCTCCCAATCCCATCTTGTTTCATTTATTCTTCTCCTATCCCCCTAACCCCCCACGTTGCATCTCCATGTCCTCATATCAGGGAGATCATATGATAGTTGTCTTTCTCCGATTGACTTATTTCACTAAGCATGATAAACTCTAGTTCCATCCATGTCATCGCAAAAGGCAAGATTTCATTTCTTTTGATGGCTGCATAGTATTCCATTGTGTATATATACCACATCTTCTTTATCCATTCATCTGTTGACGGACATCTAGGTTCTTTCCATAGTTTGGCTATTGTAGACATTGCTGCTATAAACATTCGGGTACACGTGCCCCTTCGGATCACTATGTTTGTATCTTTAGGGTAAATACCCAGTAGTGCAATTGCTGGGTCATAGGGTAGTTCTATTTTCAACATTTTGAGGAACCTCCATGCTGTTTTCCAGAGTGGTTGCACCAGCTTGCATTCCCACCAACAGTGTAGGAGGGTTCCCCTTTCTCCGCATCCTCGCCAGCATCTCTCATTTCCTGACTTGTTAATTTTAGCCATTCTGACTGGTGTGAGGTGATATCTCATTGTGGTTTTGATTTGTATTTCCCTGATGCCAAGTGACGTGGAGCACTTTTTCATGTGTCTGTTGGCCATCTGGATGTCTTCTTTGCAGAAATGTCTGTTCATGTCCTCTGCCCATTTCTTGATTGGATTGTTTGTTCTTTGGGTGTTGAGTTTGCTAAGTTCCTTATAGATTTTGGATACTAGCCCTTTATCTGATATGTCGTTTGCAAATATCTTCTCCCATTCTGTCAGCTGTCTTTTGGTTTTGTTAACTGTTTCCTTTGCTGTGCAAAAGCTTTTGATCTTGATGAAATCCCAATATTTCATTTTTGCCCTTGCTTCCCTTGCCTTTGCCGATGTTCCTAGGAAGATATTGCTGCAGCTGAGGTGGAAGAGGTTGTTGCCTGCATTCTCCTCAAGGATTTTGATGGATTCCTTTCTCACATTGAGGTCCTTCATCCATTTTGAGTCTATTTTCGTGTGTGGTGTAAGGAAGTGGTCCAATTTCATTTTTCTGCATGTGGCTGTCCAATTTTCCCAGCACCATTTATTGAAGAGGCTGTCTTTTTTTCATTGGACATTCTTTCCTGCTTTGTCGAAGATGAGTTGACCATAGAGTTGAGGGTCTATTTCTGGGCTCTCTATTCTGTTCCATTGATCTATGTGCCTGTTTTTGTGCCAGTACCATGCTGTCTTGATGATGACAGCTTTGTAATAGAGCTTGAAGTCCGGAATTATGATGCCACTAACTTTGGCTTTCTTTTTCAATATTCCTTTGGCTATTCAAGGTCTTTTCTGGTTCCATATAAATTTTAGGATTATTTATTCCATTTCTTTGAAAAAAATGGATGGTATTTTGATAGGGATTGCATTAAATGTGTAGATTGCTTTAGGTAACATAGACATTTTCACAATATTTATTCTTCCAATCCAGGAGCATGGAACATTTTCCATTTCTTTGTGTCTTCCTCAATTTCTTTCATGAGTACTTTATATTTTTCTGCATATAGATTCTTAGCCTCTTTGGTTGGGTTTATTCCTAGGTATCTTATATTTTTGGGTGCAATTGTAAATGGGTTTGACTCCTTAATTTCTCTTTCTTCTGTCTTGTTGTTGGTGTACAGAAATGCAACTGATTTCTGTGCATTGATTTTATATCCTGACATTTTACTGAATTCCTTTACAAGTTCTAGCAGTTTTGGAGTGGAGTCTTTTGGGTTTTCCACATATAGTATCATATCATCTGCGAAGAGTGACAGTTTGACTTCTTCTTTGCCGATTTGGATGCCTTTAATTTCTTTTTGTTGTCTGATTGCTGAGGCAAGGACTTCTAGTACTATGTTGAATAGCAGTGGTGATAATGGACATCCCTGCCATGTTCCTGACCTTAGCGGAAAAGCTTTCAGTTTTTCTCCATTGAGAATGATATTTGCGGTGGGTTTTTCATAGATGGCTTTGATAATATTGAGGTATGTGCCCTCTATCCCTACACTTTGAAGAGTTTTGATCAGGAAGGGATGCTGTACTTTGTCAAGTGCTTTTTCAGCATCTATTGAGAGTATCATATGGTTCTTGTTCTTTCTTTTATTAATGTGTTGTATCACATTGATTGATTTGCGGATGTTGAACCAACCCTGCAGCCCTGGAATAAATCCCACTTGATCGTGGTGAATAATCCTTTTAATGTACTGTTGAATCCTATTGGCTAGTATTTTGGCGAGAATTTTTGCATCTGTGTTTATCAAGGATATTGGTCTGTAGTTCTCTTTTTTGGTGGGATCCTTGTCTGGTTTTGGGATCAAAAATTTTATGATGCTGGCCTCATAATATGAGTTTGGAAGTTTTCCTTCCATTTCTATTTTTTGGAACAGTTTCAGGAGAATAGGATTAGTTCTTCCTTAAATGTTTGGTAGAATTCCCCTGGGAAGCCCTCTGGCCCTGGGCTTTTGTTTGTTTGGAGATTTTTGATGACTGTTTCAATCTCCTTACTAGTTATGGGCCTGTTCAGGTTTTCTATTTCTTCCTGGTTCAGTTGTGGTAGTTTATATGTCTCTAGGAATGCATCCATTTATTCCAGATTGTCAAATTTGTTGGCATAGAGTTGCTCATAGTATGTTCTTATAATTGTCTGTATTTCTTTGGTGTTAGTTGTGATCTCTCCTCTTTCATTCATGATTTTATTCATTTGGGTCCTTTCTCTTTTCTTTTTGATGAGTCTGGCCAGGGGTTTATCAATCTTATTGATTCTTTCAAAGAACCAGCTCCTAGTTTCATTGATTTTTTTCTATTGTTTCTTTGGTTTCTATTTCATTAATTTCTGCTCTGATCTTTATGATTTCTCTTCTCCTGCTGGGTTTAGGCTTTCTTTCTTGTTCTTTCTCCAGCTCCTTTAGGTGTAGGGTTAAGTTGTGTACTTGAGACCTTTCTTGTTTCTTGAGAAAGGCTGGTACCGCTATATATTTTCCTCTCAGGACTGCCTTTGCTGTGTCCCACAGATTTTGAACCATTGTGTTTTCATTATCATTTGTTTCCATGAATTTTTTCAGTTCTTCTTTAATTTCCTGGTTGACCCATTCATTCTTTAGAAGGATGCTTTTTAGTCTCCATGTATTTGGGTTCTTTCCAGTTTTCCTCTTGTGATTGAGTTCTAGCTTCAGAGCATTGTGGTCTGAAAATATGCAGGGAATGATCCTAATCTTTTGATACCAGTTGAGACCTGATTTGTGACCCAGGATGTGATCTATTCTGGAGAAGGTTCCATGTGCACTAGAGAAGAATGTGTATTCTGTTGCTTTGGGATGAAATGTTCTGAATATATCTGTGATGTCCATCTGGTCCAGTGTGTCATTTAAGGCCTTTATTTCCTTGTTGATCTTTTGCTTGGATGATCTGTCCATTTCAGTGAGGGGAGTGTTAAAGTCCCCTACTATTATTGTATTATTATTGATGTGTTTCTTTGATTTTGTTATTAATTGGTTTATGTAGTTGGATGCTCCCTCGTTTGGGGTATAGATATTTAAAATTGTTAGATCTTCTTTTTGGACAGACCCTTTGAGTAGGATATAGTGTCCTTCCTCATCTCTTAATATAGTCTTTGGCTTAAAATCGAATTGATCTGATATAAGGATTGCCACCCCAGCTTTCTTCTGATGCCCATTAGCATGGTAAATTGTTTTCCACCCCCTCACTTTAAATCTGGAGGTGTCTTCACGTCTAAAATGAGTTTCTTGTAGGCAACATACTGATGGGTTTTGTTTTTTTATCCATTCTGATACCCTGTGTCTTTTGATTGGGGCATTTAGCCCATTAACATTCAGGGTAACTATTGAGAGATATGAATTTAGTGCCATTGTATTGCCTGTAAGGTGACTGTTACTGTATATCGTCTCTGTACCTTTCTGATCTACTACTTTTAGTCTCTCTTTGCTTAGAGGACCCCTTTCAATATTTCCTGTAGAGCTGGTTTGGTGTTTGCAAATTCTTTCAGTTTTTGTTTGTCCTGGAAGCTTTTTATCTCTCCTTCTATTTTCAAAGATAGCCTAGCTGGATAGAGTATTCTTGGCTGCATGTTTTATCATTGAGTGCTCTGAATATATCATGCCAGCTCTTTCTGGCCTGCCAGGTCTCTGTGGATAAGTCTGCTGCCAATCTAATATTTTTACCATTGTATGTTACAGACTTCTTTTCCCGGGCTGCTTTTAGGATTTTCTCTTTGTCACTAAGACTTGTAAATTTTACTATTAGGTAACGGGGTGTGGACCTATTCTTGTTGACTTTGAGGGGGGTTCTCTGCACCTCCTGGATTTTGATGCTTGTTCCCTTTGCCATATTAGGGAAATTCTCTCTAATAATTCTCTCCAATAGACCTTCTGCTCCGCTCTCTCTTTCTTCTTCTTCTGGAATCCCAATTATTCTAATGTTGTTTCATCTTATGGTGTCACTTATCTCTCGAAGACCACCCTCGTGGTCCAGTAGCTGTTGGTCCCTCTTTTGCTCGGCCTCTTTATTCTCTGTCATTTGGTCTTCTATATCACTAATTCTTCTTCTGCCTCATTTTTCCTAGCAGTGAGAGCGTCCATTTTTGATTGCACCTCATTAATAGCTTTTTTTTTATTTCAACTTGGTTAGATTTTAGTTCTTTAACTTCTCCAGAAAGGGCTTTTATATCTCCAGAGATGGTTTCTCTAATATCTTCCATGCCTTTTTTGAGCCCGGCTAGAACGTTCAGAATCGTCATTCTGAACTCTTGATCTGACATATTACCAATGTGTGTGTTGATTAGGTCCCTAGCCTTCGGTACTGCCTCTTGTTTTTTTTGTTTGTGTTGATTTTTTCTGCTTTGTCATTTTATCCAGATAAGAGGATATGATGGATCAAATAAAATACTAAAAGGGTGGCAAAGACCCCAGAAAAATGTGCTGTAACCAAATCAGAAGAGACCCCAAATTGTGGGGGGGGGGGAGAAAGGGGATAAAAAGAGGTTCAGAAAAAAAAAGAAAAAAATTTAAAAAATAAAACAAATAAAGAAAAAATATAAAAAAGAAAGAAAAAATATATATATTTAGATAAACTAGTCAAAAAAACGTTAAAAAAGAAAAGGGTAAAAGTTTTAAAAAATTTAGCAGAAGAAGAAAAAAGAAAGAAAAAAAATTTGAAAAAAGAAAAAAAAATTGAATTAACCGCAAGACTAAAGAATCATGGGGAGAAAGCCATGAGTTCTGTGCTTTGCTTTCTCCTCCTCTGGAATTCCGCTGCTGTTTTAGGAATTGAACCTGCTTTCCTTGATAGATGAACTTCGTCCTGGCTGGATATTTTGTTGATCTTCTGGGGGAGGGGCCTGTTGTAGTGACTCTCAAGTGTTTTGCCCGAGGTGGGATTGCACCGCCCTTACCGGGGCGGACTAAGTAATCCGCTCAGTTCGCTTTTGGGAGCTTCTGTTCCCTGAACGCTTTCTGTAGATTTCTTTCAGAAAGTGGTTGATTTTCTGTTTCTAGAATTGCTGTTCTTCTTCTCTTCGATCTCCCGTTGGATTTGTAGGTGTTTGCAGTGTTTATATAAGCTATTGAGCTGATCTCCTGCTACCTGATATAGTCTCAGCCTGCTACTTCTCCGCCATCTTGACTCCTCCCCTAAAAGACAATATTTTAAACTGGCAGATTGCTCATTGTATGCCATTTTCAAGCTCTTAATAAAAGGCAACTATTTGAAATTCTCAAAATGATTTATACATAGGTTATTTTTTAACAAAGGCAATGTCTCAATTAAAATAAGATAAAATTTTAAATATTAGTTCTTTCTGCAGGGAAGTCTAGTAAAATATTATTAACATTAACTTTTTTCTAGTTATGTTGGAGATGGACCTAGGTAAAGTATCCAAAGCAGTTATACCTTGTAATCCCTACGACCTTCTACTCTATTAATTTAAAAAAATGGCCTTCACTCTTTTTGGTAAACTTCACACATGGTCTATTTTGGGCTCACTGAACATTTTACATGGATAAATCAGGTGTAAGTAGTTCCAGTTCACAGATGGAGCCTTTGGGTCTTTGGCAAATTTCCTGAAAAGATCACCAAACATTACACAAGTAATGTATTACTCTGATCTTTCTTTTGGAAGCTCAGGAACTACATCTATATGTCTAAAGACTGAGAATTTCCAAGTATCTACCTCATGCTTTAGAACATTTAATAATATAAAATATATTTAATGTCTAGTTGCATTGCAGTGAACTATGTAAGGGGAGAAGCTGGTATGGAAAGCCAATTTGTTAAACTCATTTGTCCAGAAATGACAAGACCTACCTACTTGTTGTAGACTCAGTGATGGTGATAGGGCTCCATGAACAAAATAATGACAAATAGGCTATTTGGCAAGTAATACATTTATAACTTTGAGACTTAAGGGGGAATATTTTCATTAGAAGAGTCCTTGAGGTAGCAATGTTTGTCCTTACTAATCTAGTCAAACCATCTCAGATCTGGCTGTGAGTAACGTTGGCATTATATTCATATTCTATTTAACTTTTTACAAATTTTTTTAAGAATGGTAATTATTTTAAAGATTTTATTTATTTATTTGACAGACAGATCACAAGTAGGCAGAGAGGCAGACAGAGAGGGAGGGGGAAACAGGCTCCTGCTGAGCAGAGAGCCTGATGCAGGCTCAATCCCAGGAACCTGGGATTGAAAATGATTTAAGGCATTAAGGAGGGGAGGTGGATGGGGGGATGGAGTAATTTGGTGATGGGTATTAAGGAGGGGAAGTGATTTAATGAGCACTGGGTATTATATACAACTGTAGAATCACTACACTAAATTCTACCCCATATGTTAACTACACCATATGTTAACTAAATTGAATTTAAATTTATAAAAAGAAAAAAGAATGACTATTATCAACAAAAAGGCAAGATAGAATTATTGATAAAGATGTGGAAAAAAGGGAACCCTTGTGCACTGTTAATGGGAATTAAAATTGGTATAGCCACTATGAAATGCAGCATGCAGATTGATCAAACAATTAAAAATTAAACTACCATATTACCCAGAAATTTCACTTCTTGCATTTATCCAGTTGAAATGACAATAAGATCTCAAAAGATATCTGTGCTTCTGTGTTTATTGTAGTATTATTCACAATAGCCAAAATATGAAAACAATCTGAGTGTCTGTCAACATAGGAGTGAATAAAGATGTGGTATGTGGGTGTATGTAACATTATTATTTTATCATTATAGTGTTAAATCATGAGAAAGAAGGAATTCTTGCCATTTCTGACAATATTGATGTCATATTTGCATAAGTGACAAAGACAAATAGCGTATGATGTCACTTTTATATGGAATTTTAAAAACCTGACCTTGTAAAAACAGAGAGTAGAATGGTGGTTACCAGGGGTTAAGAGGTAGGGCAAATGGGGAGATGTTGGCCAATGGGTACACACTTCCAGTTAGAAGATGAATAAGTTCTGGGGACATACAACATTGGGAATATGTAATAATGTTCTATATACTGTTGAAAGTTGCTAAGAGAGTAGATTTCAAATGTTTTCACCAGAAAAAAGGAATGGAATTATGTGATTTGATCAAGGTCTTAGCTAAAGCTATGGTAGTAATCATATTGCAATATATGTGTACCAAATCTATGCTTTGTACATCTTAAACATATGTGGTGATATATGTCAATTATGTCCCAATAGATCTGGGGGGTGGAGAGAACAAAAATAAAGAACAGAGTTCTGTGGTATTTGCTTCTTATTTTCATTCTTAACATATTCTATTTGAAAGACAAAGGCAAACTATATATCTTCTACTTCCCTTTTCACATTAGAAGTATTCTCAAAGTTAGGAAAAACTCATTTTACTGGTAAATTGAATTATAATTTAAATGCATTAAAGGTGCTCACTAAAGGAAGCATGCCATAAATATAATGAAACTCACCATCTATTCTGAACATTTGAATTTCATATACTCTGAGTTTCTCAAAGCAGAACACATCTGTATTTCTATTAATCATTCATTAAGTGTAAAATGATTCCCATGCTGGTGAAAACAGGAATACCTAGGGGGTAATTGTTTGAAGTTTCAGGCTTTCCTGACTTACTTCTGTGTTTCTGGGTCCTCTAGGAAAAGAAATCATACTTATTGAAATGGGGACACATTTTGCCAACTTATCATTCATTAAGGAGTTGATAAATTGTAATACTTAGGGCTTTTAGATATTAAATTAAAAGAGGAAAGATATTAATGGATACTGTCAGAAGTGAGTAAAGATTTCTTTAATCTGATTCCTAAGTATGGAAGGTGACATGAAGGATCCTTCAAGGTCAGAAATACACTCATTGGTCAAAGTGTTGTGGTTTAGCAGCCAATAATAGCCAGGGCAAATCATCATTACAGTGAGACACAGGGTGGAAGGATATAAGAGAGCACTTTATCTAGGTGCACCAGGATTGCGGGAAGATTTTCAGGAATTCTTTTCTTTGTGGGGCAAGTGCTTGGAAATTTGATGGGTGTCAGTTCTGAGCTGTAATTTCAAGAAGGCATATTTGTAACTGTGGAGAATGAAGAAAAAAAACTAGGAATTGTTTCCTATCCTGAGCCTTCCTCTCCTGTTTTTCTTTCGGTATTTACTATTATCATAGCATATGACACAAAGCATAGTAATGGACATAAAGTCAATTCACACACTTCACAGTTCTCTATCTGGCAGTATTAATCATTAGGGACCTATTTCAACAACGCATTCTTTACTTTGCTCTGGCTCCCCTCTCCTTCCTCCACCCTCCTCCATTTTACTCATTACTCAGTCTCACCAGGAGTCACTGTTGGAATATGGAAGAGTGGTGTCTGGAGGTGTCACCTGCTTTGTGTAAAGCACCCTGGTTCAGTTCTAAGGCAAGAGTTTGCCCCCAGTCACGTATCACCAAATATTCCATGCTCATGTTTACATCTTATTTTTCGAGCTTGGAGTTCCTCTGGAAAATTCCTACACTTGAATCTCATAGGCTTCTGTCATCCATGTAGCTCAGAGCTGAAACCTGGGCTAATTGATCTTTCTCCTTCTGATACTACAATTCCTTCTACTCTACAAGCAGAGAAGCTCCTTCAACATGCAGGCACTTTGCTATTTCCAGGCTTTCAGGATTATACATGCCTTTTGGTCTTTTTTTTTTTTTTTTTTTTTCAAATTTCTTTAATCATTTCAATGGGATTTGGGGAGAGTAGAATAAATATGTGAGCTCAATCTCCCTCATTGCTTTTAGGATAAGACTCAAATCATAAGTAGGGCTTACAAAGTTCTTCATCACATGACTCATCTCATTTACTCTTACACCACACTCTCACGCTGCTGCCTTCAGTCCCTCAAATGTTCCAGGCTTTTTCAACTCTTTAGGTCTCTGAACCTGCAGCTCTCTCTGCCAGCAACCACATTAATCTTGTTCATCACTGAATATCTAAAATCTAGGACAATGTCTAATAAGAATGAGAAACTCAAGAAATATCTATTGAATGAAACATCTTTGCATAATATAATTAGAAAAATATTGTATAGTAGATTAAAAACACATCTCAGTATAGCTTCTTCAGTATAATTTTCTAATAGCACCTATTCAGCCTACACTCTAAAGTGGTATTTACTTGTGTTAACCAAAGTATAATATGAATTATGATACAGAATATTTTATGGGTATAACTTTAAATGAATGGAATGGATTTGGAAAACCATACAGAAAATCAGTTATATTATCAATTATCCAAGAGACAAGTTCATTTTGGGATCTCTTGATGGGATACTAATGACTTACCACAATTATATATTATACATTTTATACAATATATTCATCAATATGACAGTTCTATAGTATAGCTTTAAGGCATACATTCCTTTGAACATCTGTTTATTTTGGCTTCATGATGTACTAATTCACTGCATAGTGTAAGCTTCCCTTTCTCACCTCAACTGGACTGTACATATTAACTGGTTATTTTTCCGTATGCTTTGGTATACCTCTCAATCCAGTTGTCCTCATCTGCAATCCTAGGAAGGAATGCATTATCTGTACCTATGTTTTAATGATGATCAACTCTAAAAGTTGGTGAGTTGAACTCTAGAGAATTTATGATACTAATCTCTGGATGGAAAATATCCAGTTTTAACTGAGATATATATTTCATACATGCATTATTTTTTCACTAGTTGCATCGGAGCAAGAGAAGAGGTTGTAAGAATACAAGTGGTTTAGATTTTGAAGAGCTTTTTCCCTATGTTGAGGAACATGCACTTTATTATGTAATAAGTGAATATTTTTTAGGGACTGAGTCAGCACTTTTGTTATTTGTACAACCTTCTTTCATAAAGGATCAATCTTAGAGAAATATCATCCAACACTTTTTCATTAGCTAAATAAGTTAGCACACACACGGTATTTGACTCAGTTCTATTTACACTTCCAAGTTCTTTAACTCTACTAAAACATATAATCTTCACAATGACCCTTTGAGTTAGGTGTTAATTTTAATCTCCATTTCACTAATGAGAAAATAGAGGCACAGATATTATGGCTGGTTGGTACCATAGTTGGATCTAAACTGATGCAATCTGGATCTAGAGTCCATATTCTTTGCCACCATGCTACAATGCCTCTGTTTTATGGGTAATGCTTTAAATACAGAAATAAATTTTTCAATAAACTGGCAGAGGCAACAATACTTTATATTATTTGAATCTTGTATTTGATGCATTTGTGCATAGTCATTAAATCTCAAATGATTACAAAGTAACATACATTCTTTTTACATATGTGACCAGGCTCCCAATCCTGGCTCTTCTCTATCTCCTTAATTTCACCCCTCAACTTGCTTCTATTTGCATCTCCCCTCCAGTCAAATCTAACTTGGCATGTCATCTCTTTCTTTACCTTCAGCCTGTGCTATGGCCTTCCCCAAAGCATAGCTTTTTAAATTTTATTCATAAACACTTCTATAAAGTATTTATTGACTTTCAAGATTGAGTTGATGCTTTTCTCTTTTGTGTTCCATGTATAGAGTATTATCATCATGCCTATTACATTTTATCGAGCACATCTTTTTTCATACATCTGTCTCTATCAATTTTACTGTGAATAAATGAGGGTTGGAACTCTGTCTTATTATATTTTGCATTTCTAGCACTGTTCCTAACACAGTTTGGTAGGCAATAGATTCTAGGCTAATGCACGAACAAATGAATAAATGCATGTGAGATGTGTTTGTCTAGGGCACTATCACTGGGATGTAATAGAATGCCCCCGTGTGCAAATACAAAACATGGATTATTAATGGTACCTGTCCTAGTTTGGCTAAAAAGGGTTGACATCAGTGACGTTATTTATGCTAGCAGAGCTCAAGCAGTCCTAGAGTTCTTTTTTGTTAGAAAGTTTCTTTCAACAGGGGAGAGTAACTGTAAAGACAGTATTTGTTACTTGTTTGCAGGATCATGAGCTCACAGGACATGGCAAGTCCCTTCTATTACTGTTTCAGTAATCATCCTTCCTCCCTACTGGAAACTGATAATACCAGGAGAAAGGCAGAAGCTGGTTTTATAATCTATGTTCATTCTCATCCTTTTATAATCCAAGGCAAGAGCAGAATAGTAAAAGAATATTCCTTAGAGTCAGGAAACTTACTTGTCTCTGCTAAAGGAGTGCATTAGTCTTGCTCCAACTAAATTCAATTAGAACCCCTGTGTGAAATTTTAACTATTATAGAATTTTCTTCCCTCCAAATTAACTTCTGGTAGATTGTTTCTTCTAACAAGGTGAAAATAAGTGCATTATTGCTTACTCAGTAAACTTAGGTAGTTTTTAATAACAGCAATGGATATTCAACAGCTTCTAATGTAAGAGTTCTAAATAGCAAATTACTTACTTGGAAAAGTTTTATGAGATAAAATATTAGCCTAATGGACGTAATGTAAAATTTTGGATTCTCATATTTCTTGATCAAAACAGAATATAAAACTGAGGACTTAGCCTTCACAGAAATAAAAAAAATTCCAAAGCTGTTTTCATATAAATAAAAATGTTTAAGTAAAGTATATTGGAAAAATGCTGACTTAATTAATTACATTTTGCCTTCCTAAATTCTGGTGATTGTTAAAAGTACAGTACTTTAGTAAACCTCATTTTTATTAAATAGTGATTCATGAGATTTTAAACTAAAATTAAATCAGCAATAATAAATCCCAACTGCCATAATTCTATATCCATATCAAAATAATTGGTTATTACTTCCTTTTGTTAAAGAAATACCTGTTACTTTTGCATATGAAAATTCAGGAGTACACAGTCCATCTTGTCATCACAGAGTATTAATGAATATGAGTAATGTAGTGACTATAATAATATTTTCAATAACAACCATCTCAGAGCATTTTTAAAAAATCCCTCCAACCTCAATTTAACCAGTGTGAATCTAATTTGCTTATTTTTCCTCACTTTCAAACACTGTTTTTCCTTCAATTTATCATCAAACATTTGAAAGAGCAATGTAAGGTATTTTGACACTGGCAAGCCTCACACAGCTCAACAAAATCAACATGTTTGAGACTGAAATTGTCTTCTCCCATCCCAAAGTTTCTCCTCCCTTTGTGCACTTCCAGTCCCCTAGGTAAACTTTTTTTTTTTCCCCCTAGATAAACTTTTGTGGTCATAGTAAACTCCTACTTATATCCCACTCTCCCAACTCTGGGCAATTGTAACTTCTAAATTACATGTAAACTTGTAATTCCTATTCTCATTGTCATAGCTTAGGTCACCATTTCCCACCTAGACTACTGAAAAAGCCTCTTAAGTCGCTTCCCATTCTCCTTGAGTTATTCTGATTCATATCTGTCATACTTATATTAATTTTCTTAAATGATTTTAGAGTAGAAAAGGCTTATACTTCAAAGGGCTTTTTGCCTGTGCTAAGGAAAGTGGATTTTATCCTGTCAGATCGAATATTTTTAAGGACGTAAACATGAGCAAATTTTGTTTTCAATAGGATTACATTGACAGAAATAAAAAAGCTATCTTAAAATGAGAGAAAATCCGAGAAGAGAGAAAAGCTAAGAGACTATTTCTAAAGACCACATGCTATAGGGAGGCCGTTATTATTTTTCAATAAACACATGGTTTAAAGTTCTAGTATAATGTCAGTGTTCCACAAGTTGAAGACCATCATTACAAGATAATACTTCATTATCTGTATTCATATGGTAAAAAATATACCTTTCAGAACATAATGACTTTTAAAATAAAAACTCAGCAGCAGTTAACCTATGTAGCAGGAGGTAATACTATCCTTTCAACTTAGCATTATGATGAAATTTCCCTTGCAATAAGGATATTTACTATAATTGTTCTTTATAAAAATGACCTTTCTCTTTCTTCCAACAAAACTAATCAAGTCAGCTGAACTTGGCCATTCTTATAATATCCACTTTGTGAAGAAAATAATAACTAAGCATGAAGTCACAAAATAAATCTTAAGTTATTTCTACTTCCAATTTTAAGAAAGAAACTCAAAACCTTACTCTTTTTCTCTTTGCTCTACATCCCTTGATTATTCCTCCATATATCTTCTCTTTGTTTTGTAAGTTTCAAAATCCTTTTCTTTTAGTGGAATTCATATATATAATTGATATATAGATTTAGATTTAGACTTATTCAATCATTGTTTTTATAGTAGGTAAATACAGGACTGTATTTAGACCTAAAAGGGGTCTAATTTTCTCTGGACATAGTAGGGCCCAGAAAGACTGTTTTCTTCTCAAGAGAATGATAGAGATTGAAAAATATTTTCATAACAAAACTTAAAAATTACTAAGGCTGATATAATCACAACTTTTATCAAAACATTTGTCAGTTTACAGGATCTGAAGTGAAAAACAACATTTATAGAGGTTATTTAATGACAAATATCAGCACAATTGAAAGAGGTGTGTAGAAGGAGGTTGGTTAAAAGATAAAATGTTACAGATACTACCAGTTTAAATATGTGTATTCCATTTTCTGCCAGCCAGAGCCCATTAAGTGTGAGACTCTACAGATAGGACTGGAGAGTTTTTTAATATGTTGGTTTATATGTTTTATATTATGTAATACACATATTATAATATACACATGCATATATAAAATAGTATATGTTGCTAACATAGACAAATGTTTTATATGTGTGTTTTGTCTTTTAAAACAGCTTAATTTAGAAATGATATATAAATAATATATAGAAATTATATATGATATATAATTAATATATAATACATATTATATATTATATATAGAAGTAATGTATAATAAGCTGTACTTACTTAAAATATACAGTTTGATAATTTGTAAGTCTGGATGTGTGTATACACAGATGAAACCACTGTCACTATCAAGATAGTAATCATTAACATCCCTCCAGAAGTTTCCTTGTCCTCTTTTTTGTAGTCCCTCAATTCCACACCTCCCTGCTCCCCAACCCATCCCCAGATAATCACTGATCTTCTTTTTGTCAGTAGGAATAAGTTTGAATTTCTGAGAATTTTATATAAATGGAAATTAAAAGTATGTACTCTTGTCTAGTTTCTTTACCTCAGAAAATTATGAGACACAACCATGTTGATGCAGGTATCGACAGATCTTCACATTTTATTGCCAACTAGCATTCTGTTGTAAGGATACACCACAATCTCTTCATCCATTCATCTGTTAACATACAGGTAGGTTATTTCTAGGGTTTGGCTAGTGTAACTAAAGCTGCTAAGACTCATTTGTGTTTGTACAAGATTTCATATGGGCATTTGCTTTTATTTCTCTTGGGTTAAAAAGCTAGGAGAGAATAGGCAGGATCCTTTGGTTAGATGTATGTTTAACTTTTTAAGAAGCTATCAAACTGGTGCAAAGTGGTTGCATCATTTTTCACTCCCACCAACAGCGTATAAGACTGCCACTTTCCCCGCATCCTTGCCAACTTGATATGGCCAGGTTTGTTTGTTTGTTTAACATTTCAGTAGGCTTCTCGTGTCATCTCATTTTTGTTTTAATTCTATTTCCCTTGCAACTAATAATGTTGAGCATATTTCATACACTTGTCATTTATCTTATTTGCTGAAATATTTCTGCACATACTTTGCCAATATGTTATTATTGGATCGTTACTTTATTTTTTTTTTAACTTCTGAAGGTTTTTTGGTATATTCTGAAGACAAGTCTTTGTCAGATCTGTGCTTTGCAAATGTTGTTTCCAGTTTGCTATTTATTTGCTCACTTTCTTAACCACTAATGTCTTTAGAAAAATAGTTTTGCAATTCGAATATCAGTTTATCATTTTTGTTTCAGTTATGGATCATTCTTTAGTGCCCCCTGTAAGAATTCCCCACTTAACCCAGAATAGTAACTAGAAATGTTAAAAATAGTTTTATAGTTTTATAATTCTGTTTATGTCTGTGATCCGTTTAGGATCATTTATGCATGTGGTTCAAGGGATGGGTCAAATAACTTTTTTTTTTAAACTTATGAGTACCCAGTTATTCTAGCACCATTTGTTGAGAAGACCTTCTTTTTCCTACCAAATTCTGACCATTTGCAGAAGTTTGCAAAATTAAATCATTTGAACACACATTCCTAGATCTACTTCTGGACTCATTTTTGTGTTCTTTTGGTCTATTTATCCATCTTGACATTAATCTCACACTCTCTGTAAACTGTGGCTTTAAAAACAAGTCTTGGGGCACCTGGGGAGCTCAGCTGGTTAAGCATCTGACTCTTGGTTTTGGCTCATGTCATATGTCAGGGTTGTAAGTTTGAGCCCCACATCAGGCTTTGAGCTGGGCATGGGACCTGCTTGAGATTTTCTTTCTCCCCCACCCTGTACTCCTTCCACCCCTCAACCCCCACTTCCACTCCTGCATGTGCATACATATCCTCACTCTCTGTTTAAAAAATAAACAAATAAAAGTCTTGAAAGTAAGTAGTGTTATTCCTTCAATTTTATTTTTCTTTGAAGTTATTTTGGCTTTTCTAAGACCTTTGATTTTCCATATGAAATTTAAAGTCAGTTTTATAATTTGAACAAAAAGCACAATAAGGTTATTGATTTGTATTGCTGTGAAACTACAGATCAAATTGTGAGAATTGGAATTACAAGTGTTGAGTCTCCCTACCCAGGTACTTGATCTGGCTCCCCAATTATATAGGTTCTTAAAAGTTTAAGCAGTATTTATTGTATTTTCATATAGGTTTTGAACATCTTTTGTCAGTTTTATCCCTAAGTATTTCAAACACTTTATGTGATACTGTAAGAGATTGTTAATTTTACTTTAATTTATGATTATTTTTTGCTAGTACATAGAATTCCAATTAATTTTTCTATGGTCCTACTAAACTTATCTATTCATTTAAGTGACTTTAAAAAATACATCCCCATAGATTTTCTACAGAGATATGTTATATTTGATAAATATATTTGTAATATATATATATAACTTCTTTTATAATCTTCTTTTCTAATTTCTCTGTTGTTTGTCTTATTTGTATTTCATTGATTACCAATGTGATATTTTTTCTTTCTTCTGCAACTTTGTGCAATTTACTTTTTAATTTTCATTTCTGAAGATGGAAACTGAGATTATTACTTTGAGAACTCCTTTTCTAACAGAATACAATAACATAAAGTTTCTCATATGTCTTATGTAGTTAGCATCAAATATGATGTGTTTCATTTTGTGTAATTGAAAACTTTCTGATTTCAATTTTGGTTTCTTTGTTGACTTATAGTTTTTGAAAATATGTTATTTAATTTTCAAAATTTGGGAATTTTCCAGGGGCGCCTGGGTGGCTCAGTGGGTTAAAGCCTCCGCCTTCAGCTCAGGTCATGATCCCAGGGTCCTGGGATCGAGCCCCGCATCGGGTTCTCTGCTCGGCGGGGAGCCTGCTTCCTCCTCTCTCTCTCTCTCTCTGCCTGCCTCTCTGCCTACTTGAAATCTCTGTCTGTCAAATAAATAAATAAAATCTTAAAAAAAAAAAGTTGGGGAATTTTCCAGATAATATTCAGTTAGTTATTTCTTTTTTTTTTTTTTTCAAATTACAGAATTTTTATTGTTTTCAAATACTATACAAAAAAAAAAAAAAAAAACAGAGTGCATTTCATGATAAACAAATCCAGAAACAGTGATTCCAAAATAAGGTGTTTTTTCCTTCTCTATTTCAGTAGTTTGAGTTACTAAAAGAATAATCCAGTGAATTCTCTCTTCCATTGATTACTTTGGCCTCATAAGCATGAGAACTCTTGCTTTATTTTCCACAAACTCCATAAATTGAAGACAACCCCTTTGTAAAAAGGGGTTAATTTCAGGGATTTCCTTCTTCTATACTTCTTGTTCACTTAAACATCTGAGATTTCACTCTCAAGCTACTGTTTTCTTTCAGTGTCAAACACAAAATTCAATAGCGTGACCAGGACCTCTCTGGTATTTTTAATAATTACTGTGTTCCAAAATATCTGTGAATTCATAATATTTAATCTTCCACAACAACTATTTTGAATAGTATTTCTACCTCCGTAAGTTTGTCTAAATTGAACCTCTCACTACTTTTTACTACTACTTTTAAGATGCAGAGTACTTTGCAAAAGATTAAATCATTTGAAATTAAGTAAAGGTAGATGTCTGGAAAAGCCATTCTCCCAATTTCTTTCACGACCATCACCAATACCCAGGAAGTCTCATCCCATTTTCCATTCCTTAGTCTATCATTTCTCATTATAAAGCAGAGATCTGAATATATTCCACTCAGCTAAAGTTGAAAGACAGTAACAGGGCAGGACACCCAAAAAACAATGTGATGAAAAGAGGATGTTGTGATTTAAAAAAAAGAAAAAAAAATGAAAGACTGGTTGGAAAAAAAATAGTTTAACAGTTATGGTGAATAACCACAGTATTTCTATAGAAAGACAAATTTTTACAGATCCAGTCCTCCAGGACAGCACTTCAACAACTGGGCAACTGCCTTAAAGCCTCTTCAAGGAAATAATATATATGTTAGTCTGACACCACTAAGCAGTGATTTAAAGCAGACAGTTAAAAAGTTATGTTTGATGTTTTTTTTGTTTTTTTGTTTTTGTTTTTGTTTTTTTTTTTTGCATAGACACCAGTTGGTTATTTAATACAAGCTGTTTCCAGACCACTGGTCTCACAATAAATATTGAGACCTATACGACTCATATACAGAATTTATTAGGCTTTTCACATTTAATAGAGCATATTTTCGGTTGCATCTAAAATGCTATAACAAAATGCTATAACAAAAACTCTAGCAATCAAGAATGGCAGCATGTTACTCATAACAACCAACACTTGTGGCTTTTCAAATTTGGTTTTCGTAAGATAATTTGTCCTGAAGTAAATCTAGTCATGCTTTAAAAAAAAAAAAAAAAAATGCCTCAGGTCACTCCAAGCTTGGCAATTAACATTTGGCATAAACAATACTAAAACAATTACAGCTTGATAAATAACAAATACAACATTATAGGCCATAACCATACACGGAATAATGAAAGGTCGTAGTGACAAGTAAGTAACTAATTAGAAGAGAGTACCTTGGCCTCCATGCAGATACTTCTAGAGGCTTTGGTTCATTCAGCCCTGCCATTTTTTTCAAAGTAGAGGGGCAATGTCTACAGTATCGCTTATGCATTAAATCCTCAGAAGTTACCACCAACCCCTTAGTATAAAATCTTTTCAAGTTATATTAGTCATACAACTTTGTGTGCTCATTTTTAAATGGTGCTAAATGAATTAAATGAAGACAGCAACGTTGCCCCTAATGTGATTGATTTTAGCATTTTTACAGCTACTGAGATCTAAACAACGTTCAGGCTTTTGAATGGAACAGGTGATGAGTGTTCCTATTTCAACCTACTGGTAATTAGGAGATGCCTGAATCAAAATGTTACTTTGCAACCTACTCTGAAACTAGAAATTTAGTCTCATGACAAGTAAGTCAAGAGAAGTGGCATAATAATAAATACACTGAACTTGTTACTATCAGAAATGGTGACGAGAATGTGAGGGTTCCACTCTCAAGTCACCTAGGACTCTGAACCACCGCACATGTCGTCACTTACCAAACTGTAACAAACTGGAAGCCGAGCTAATTTATTTATACTTAGTCTGCTGTCTTCAGACACAGAAGATACAAGATACCTTCTACTAGAACAATGTTTATTCAAGAAACATTTTCTGTAGCGGCCGTTCTTCCCTCGAAGCTAAAGAAAATTATGCCAAAACTTGTAATAACCGGGATTCAGGAAATTTTAAAGAAAATTTTAGTTAGCAATCCAATACCCAGAGGTTCAAGAAGGAGACAAGAAAATCATATTGAAGACAACGATCAAAGTGGCATCCCAGATCCACAGCAATTTTGTAAAGGAGGAAAGCAAGTATGATAACCTAAAGCTTCTTAGATAATGCTAATGAGGATCCCCAGGGATTACATGTGTTGTTGTTGTTTTTAATAATAGTGTTTCCTAAATCAGGGCCCATAAATGCACATTAGAGGGTATTTCCCAGGAATCAGAGGTGAAGATACTTTTATTTTGTTCAACCCACGAACTATTTGGTCAAATGAATACGTAAAGCTAAGTGAAAGCACATCTGGTGGAAATTCACGGCGACAACTGTTGACAAGACGTGCTTGGATCTTGCTTGCAGCATCTGGCAGTGGGTAGCCGAACAAAGGTGAGGACCTCACGGGTTCGCCTGCATCTGTTCTGGAAGAGGTTCTGGGGCGCCGGCACTGGCATTTGCCGTTGAATTCAAGACTTCTCCAAAATCCCCACCAGCTGGCTTGGTTCCCCCTACTTTAGACTTTAAGTTTTCAACCTTTTCTTCAAACGATTTGAAAGTTGGGGAGTTTTTTACATCTTCCAGCTTTTTGGTGATGACGGATCCAACAGATGAGAAAGCAGCTGACGCCTTCTGTCCAGCTTGAGATAAGGTTTCGGAGGTCTTTTTGTATGCAGATGTTGCTGTCACATCCTGCCAGCCTTTGGCAATGTTCTGTTTCAGTTCCTGCAGTGAGTTGATCCCAAGTTTCCGTTTGATCTCTGCTAGATGCTTCTCTTTTGCGGCTAACACTTGAGACAGAGTCTGGATTTCTTCTTCTACCTTTGCAAGTTCTCTTCTCAGCTCTTCTTGCTCCTCCTCTGACAGGGTCTCTGTGGCACTGATCGTGGCAGCAACATCTTCTCCTTCCTCAGGGACTGGGTCTGTTCTCAGCAGACCTTGCTCGCCGCGGTCCATGTCTCCCGCCCGCTGCCTCGCGTCCTCTGCGCCTCCGCCGCCGGCAGCCCGTCCCACTCGGATCGCACGCTCGCCCGCCTGCCCGCAGCGCCGCCGCCGCCGCGCCGCGCTCCTCCTCGCCTCCGCCCGCGACTCCCGCGAAGTCCCCTTCCCCGGAGGCGTCGGGCGCGGCGGCCCAGTTAGTTATTTCTAATTTAACACATTTGCAACCAGAAAACAGACTTTATAGCTATAAAATAGACTATAAAATAGACTTTTATAGATTTAAATTCCTTTAATTTTTTTACATTTAGTTCTATAGAATGTCATGTGTTAAATGTTCCATTCACTTGCAGAGAAGATATAGTTTGTTTATTATGGGATGGAGTGATTTATAAAAATCAAATGAGTCAAGTTGGTAGATAGTTTCATTGAAGTCTTAAGTCTTACTTGCTTTTTTTTTTGATTGCACAATCAACATTTGAGAGATTACAATTTTTTGAATCCTGAATTTGTCTATTTGTCCTTTCTAGTCTCTCAAATTTTTGATACATTTATTTTGAAACTAATATTACATACATTAATGGTAAAGATCATTATGTCATCTTGATGAATTAACTTTCTTAACATTAGCAATAACCTTCGTTATGACTGCTAATATTCTTTGTTCTCAAATTTACTTTGTCTGATACTAATACAACCATTCCAACTTTCTCTTGTGTGTGTTAACATAATATATCTTTTTCTGATATTAATATAATCATTTATAATATTCTATTCATTGTGTTAACATTATATATCTTTTTCCATTTTTATTACTCTTAATCATTTTTTAAAATTTAAAGTATGTTTATTAGGGGTAGCACATATTTGGGTCTTTTTTTATCCAATCTGGCAATCTCTTGACTTTAATTGTTGTGTTGGTTTAATACATTTACATTTAATGGGAATATTGCTAGAGTTTGGTTTAAGTATGTCATCTTGTTATTTGGTTCTTATTCATTTTATCTTTTCTTTGTTCCCCTTTTCCTCTTTTTCTATCTTCTCTTTTGTTCATTATTTTTATGATTTATTTATGAGTCTTTGTTGACTGAGTTAAAATTCTTTGTTATTTTAAGAACTACTTTAGGATTCTATATATATTATCACACTCTTCCTCAAGTCATAATAAATCACATTTAGTATGGGAACCTTAAATAGTATACTTAAATTTCTAGTCTCTCAGATGTTATTCTGTTGTTAATATTTCAGTCACACATATTATAATCCATACTGCATTATTTTTTAAATAACCAAATATTTTAACATGATTTAAATAATAGAAATATATTAAATATTTACCTCTATATTTACTATTTCCAGTGTTCATACTTATTTGTGCTGGTCCATATTTACATTCACTATCATTTTCCTCTTATCAGAAGGGCTTTCTTAACATTTTTTAGAGTGGTGCATACCCAATTCTGATTAAGTACTCAAGGTTTTATGTACCTGAAAAAAGTATGCTAATCTAATCCTTGTATTTTAAAAATATTTTTGCGGGGCCCTGGGTGGCTCAGTGGGTTAAAGCGTCTGCCTTCGGCTCAGGTCATGATCCCAGGGTCCTGGGATGGAGCCCCACATCAGGTTCTCTGCTCAGTAGGGGGCCTGCTTCCCTTCCTCTCTCTGCCTGCCTCTCTGTCTACTTGTGATCTCTGTCTGTCAAATAAATAAATAAAAAATCTTAAAAAAATATTTTTGTTGAGTGTAGAAGCCCAGTTTGCCAGGTTCCCCCCACTTCTAGTTCCAGTACTTTACAAATTATTTTGTCATTGTCTTTTTATTTTCAATTTTCATTGTTTATGATGGGAAATGTACTTTTATTTTTGTCTTTGTTATATATAACACATCTTCTTTCCCTGGATACTTCACAGATTTTATCTTTAGCTCTTGATTTGAGTTATATAATTGTGATTTACCTTTATATGGTTTTCTTCATATTCCCATACTTGAGTTTCTTGGACCTATGGATTTAGAGTTGTATAGTTTTCATCAAATTTGGTAGAAAGTTGAGTCATTATTTCTTGAAATATTTTTTCTTCTCTTTTGTATTCTCTAAAATTGCATGCATATTAAGCAGTTTGTATTGATCCACTGTCCACTGATGCTATTTTCATATTGACTTTCTGTTTTATTTTAGATAATTTTTGTCGCTATAATTTCCTGTTAACTAATCTTTCTTCTTTTTGTCTAATCTTCTGTTAATCTCATCCACTATATTATTTTCAATTATTTTACATTCCATCTCTAATTAAAAGTATGATTTCTTAAAATATCTCCATATCTCTACTTTGCTCTTTAAACATATACAAAAAAATATATACAAAGATGGGTGCTAGACATTGTGTATTTAATCTTATATTTACTGGATATAAATTCTTACAAATATTCTTGAGCTTTATTTTGTTATAGCTAGGTTATTTTCTTTTTCTAGAAGTAGGAACATAGCAGTGCTTAATCTATGGTTCTTTTTTCCCCTGTTACTCAGGCAATACTTTAATACTTGAAATATTCTTCTGAATACCAATACTCTAATGAATACGCTCTGAATACCCAATGTCTGTTATTTATGAGGTGTTCCAGTAAGGTTGGTGGAGGTAAACACTAATCATAGGTCTTTTTGAGATCTTAGCATTGCTGTAACCCATTTGCATGGTTCTTTAGCCTGCATTAGGTAATTTCTTCCAGTACATGAATGATCAGTACTCATCTAAATACTCAAAAGGGACGATCTTCTCATCTCAGCAGTTTACAATGAAGCTAATTTCCTCCAGTGTTCTGTTTTGTAAACTGTGGCAATCTCGGTTTGTCTGGACTTTGAATTCTATCTTTTCAACTCAAGGATTCCACCAGGCTTTGTTTATGTTCCCTTTCTCCACATTTTGCCCTAGATACTCTACTCTTTGTTTAAGCTGGGCCACATGCAGGGTTCACATCATTCCCTCCCCCCTGACAGTAATCATTATTCTTCATTGTCTAGTATCTTGTATCTTGAAAACCACTCTCTCATATATTTTGTCCATTTTTTCCTTGTTTATTTGTTTTTGTTTCACATGAAATGGTAAATCTAGTCTTCTGTTACTCCATTTTAGACAGAAAAGGTAATCCTTTATAAAGGTTTTAGTAGCCTTTAGGTAATCAAAATATTAGGTAACAGTTTCATGCACTTTTCAAATACTGTTTCAAACACCTAGCTAAAATACACATGTCTGGGATGAAGGACTTAAATGGGAGATAGGAATCCACTGAACTCCAAGAGGAGAACACAGGCAGTAACCTCTGTGACCTCAGCCACAGAAACTTCTTACTAGACATGTATCCAAAGGCAAGGGAAACAAAGGCAAAAGTGAACCATTGGGATTTCATCAAGATAACAAGTTCTTGCACAGCAAAGGAAACAGTCGACAAAACCAAGACAACTAACAGAATAGGAGAATATATTTGCAAATATCTTAACAGATAAAGAGCTAATATCCAAAATCTATAAAGAACTTATTAAACTCAAAAGCCAAAAAGACCAAATAATCCAATCAAGAAATGGGGGGGGTTGGGAGGTTGAGGGACCAGGTGGTGGGTAATGGGGAGGGCACGTACTGCATGGAGCACTGGGTGTGATGCCAAAACAATGAACACTGTTATGCTGTAAATAAACAAATAAAAATAAATAAATTAAAAAAAAAAAAAAAGAAATGGGCAGAAGACATGAACAGACATTTCTGCAAAGAAAACATCTAAATGGCCAGCAGACCCATGAAAAAAACACTCCATATCACTCAGCATCAGAGACATATAAATCAAAACCACAATAAGATACCACTTCACACCAGTCAGAATGGCTAGAATTAACAAGTTAGGAAATGAAAGATGCTGGCCAGGATGCAGAGAAAGAAGAGCCCTCTTACCCTGTTGGTGGGAATGCAAGCTAGTGAAGCCACTCTGGAGAGTAGTATGGAGGTTCCTCAAAAAGTTGAAAATAGAGCTACCCTATGACCCAGCAATTGCACTACTAGGTATTTACCCCAAAGATACAATGTGGTGATCCAAAACGTCATCTGCACTCCAGTGTTTATAGCAGCAATGTCCACAATAACCAAACTTTGGAAAGCCCAGATGTCCATCAACAGATGAATGGATAAAGAAGAAGGGGTATATATACACAATGCAATACTACTCAGCCATCCAAAAAAAAAAAAAAAAAAAAAATCTTGTCATTTGCAACAAGGTAGATGGAACTGGAGGGTATTATGCTGAGTGAAATAAGTCCGTCAGAGAAAGACATTTATCATATGATCTCACTCGTATAAGAAACAAAACAGAGGATCATAGGGGAAGGTAGGGAAAAATAAAACAAGACAAAATCAGAGAGGGAAACAAACCATGAGAGACACTTAATCATATGGAACAAACTGAGGGTTGCTGGATGGGAAAAGGGTGAGAGGATGGGGTAACTGGGTGATGGACATTGAGGAAAGCACATGATGTAATGAGCATGGAGTACTAATTAAGACTGATGAAGCACTGAAAGCTACCTCTAAAATTAATAATATACTATATGTTAAATAATTGAATTTAAATTTAAATAAGGAATGAATGAATGAATGAATGTAAAAAAATAAAAAGAAAAGAAAAGAAAATGCATATGTCCAAGTCACTGGTAAAACCTTGATTTCAATGAAAATCCTGCATCTTTACTATCTAATTTATTCTACTCAATTAAAAGAAACAAAAACAACCAAATAAAAAAAATCCACTCTGATTAATCCCTGTACTCAGGACATTCTACACTAAGATAAATATGTTATGCTAAATACAATACACAGTTTACTATAAACAAAGAGAAAAAAAAGATTTTTTTTTTTTTGGTATTCATTTTATACTTAAGTAGAACATAACCAGATTTTGTTTTCTGTAAAATTCTCCCTATCAGGCCTTTTTGGAATTAGGTCATAGGTATATTCTCTATTATCTTAATAATCACTGAAAAATCTAATTGGATGATTAGAGTATTTTGTTAGAACTTTCCCTCTTCACTTTGTATAGGTTTGCTAGACCACAAGGAAAACAAGCCAAACTGTTATTCTTTCTGCCAAACAGGGCTCTGAAACAGTTGTTGGAGTTAAAACCTTGGTTGTACTCTACCTCCTTTAACTCTTACCAAGGAGAATGGCCTCCAAATTGAAACAGCTTACAGCTCTCAAATCATCTTGCTCACTAATGCAGAGGAAAAGTTCTTCTTAGATAGTTGCTTACCACCTCATTCCTGCATCTTAGGCAAACTTCATCTACAGCTGCTGCTTTTCTTTCTTTCGCATAATGAACGTAAAGGGTACTCAATCACAGGCCCATATAATGACAGTCTTAAAGTTTTTGTGATAGCTCTAAAAGGGAAAAGAGCAATTATAATTTAAAAAAAGAAAACAGGGGCGCCTGGGTGGCTCAGTGGGTTAAAGCCTCTGCCTTCGGCTCAGGTCATGATCCCAGAGACCTGGGATCAAGTCCTGCATCAGGCTCTCTACTCCACAGGGAGCCTGCTTCCCTTCCTCTCTCTGCCTGCCTCTCTGCCAAATTGTGGTCTCTGTCTGTCAAATAAATAAATAAATAAGTTAATTAATTAAAAAAATAAAAAAAAGAACACAGGTCAGAAGTCCTTTTAACTAAAAAATAAGTGACAGTGAGGTTTTCCTATCCTTGAATCAGTCTCATTTCTTTTACATTTTCTAGTATTTTTTTCTTTTCTTTTACAGAAAACCTCTGTAAGGTTTATCATTCTAAGCTACTTCATATCACATCTCTTACAGATTTTTTGAATCTTGTTAACAGCATATTGTCACATAGAATTGTTGGGTAAATTTCTGTTTTACCTAATCTGATTTCTTTTTCCCTTTTATTTTATTTTATTTCTTTTCAGTGTTCCAGAATTTATTGTTTATGCATCACACCCAGGGCTCTGTGCAGTATGTGCCCTCCTTAATACTCACCACCAGGCTCACCCAACCCCCACCTCCGCCCTCCAAAATCCTCAGTTTGTTTCTCTGAGTCCATGGTCTCTCATGCTTCGTCTCCCCTTCCAATTTCCCGCAGCTCATGTCTCTCCATCTCCCAATGTCCTTTGTGTTATTCCTTATGCTCCACAAGTAAGTGAAGCCCTATAATACCTGACTCTCTCCACTTGACTTATTTTACTCAGCATAATCTCCAGTCCCATCCATGTTGATACAAAAGTTGGGTATTCATCCTTTCTGATGGAGGCATAATACTCCTTGTATATGTGGACCATATCTTCTTTATCCACTCATCCATTGAAGGGCATCTTGGTTCTTTCCAGAGTTTGGCGACTGGCCATTGCTGCTATGAACATTGGGGTACAGATGATCCTTCTTTTCACTACATCTGTATCTTTGAGGTAAATACCCAGTAGTGCAATTACAGGGTCATAGGGTAGCTTTATTTTTAATTTCTTAAGGAATCTTCACACTCTTTTCCAAGGTGGCTGCACTAACTTGCATTCCCACAAACAGTGTAAGAGGTTTCCCCTTTCTCTACATCCTCTGCAACACATGTTGTTTACTGTCTTGTTAATTTTGGCCATTCTAACTGGTGTTAGGTTGTATCTCAATGTGGTTTTGATTTGGATATCCCTGATGGCTAATGATGATGAACATTTTTTCATGCATCTGTTAGCCAGTTTTATGTCTTCTTTGGAGAAGCATCTGTTCATGTCTTCTGTCCATTTTTTGACATGATTATCTGTTTTGTGTGTGTTGAGTTTGAGGAGTTCTTTATAGATCTTCGATATGAGCCCTTTGTCTGTAAGTGTCATTTGTGAATATCTTCTCCTATTCCATGGGTTGCTGCTTAGTTTTGTTGACTATTTCCTTTGCTGTGCAGAAGATTTTGATATTGATGAAGTCCCAAAAGTTCATTTTCGCTTTTGTTTCCTTTGCCTTTGGAGACATGTCTTGAAAGAAGTTGCAGTGGCCAATGTCAAAGAGCTTACTGCCTATGTTCTCCTCTAGAATTTTGATAGATTCCTGGCTCACATTGAGGTCTTTTATCCATTTCAAGTCTATCTTTGTGTATGGTGTAAGAGAATGTTTGAGTTTCATTCTTCTACACATAGCTGTCCAGTTTTCCCAGCACCATTTATTGAAGAGACTGTCTTTTTTCCACTGGGTATTTTTTCCTGCATTGCCGAAGATTATTTGACAATAGAGTTATGGGTCCTTATCTGGGCTCTCTACTTTGTTCCACTGGTCATTGTGTCTGTTTTCGTGCCAGTACCATGCTGTCTTGGTGATCACAGCTTTGTCGTAAAGCTTGAAATCAGGCAACATGATGTCCCCAGTTTTGTTTTTCTTTTTCAACATTTCCTTAGCAATTCTGGGTCTTTTCTGTTTCCATACAAATTTTAGGATTGTTTGTTCCATCTCTTTGAAAAATGCAGGTGGAATTTTGATCGGGATGGTATTGCAAGTATAGATTGCTCCAAGCAGTATGGACATTTTAACAATGTTTATTCTTCCGATCCATGAGCATGGAATGCTCTTCCATCTTTTTGTGACTTCTTCAATTTCTTTCATGAGTGTTTTGTAGTTCCTCGGTTATAGATCCTTTACCTCTTTGGTTAGGTTTATTCCCAGGTATCTTACGGTTTTTGGTGCTAAAGTAAATGGAATCGATTCTCTAATTTCCCTTTCTATATTTTCATTGTTAGTGTATAAGAAAGCAACTGATTTCTGTACATTGATTTTGTATTCTGCCACATTATTGAATTGCTGTTATGAGTTCTAGTAGTTTGGGGGTGGAGTCTTTTAGGTTTTCCATATAAAGTATCATGTCATCTGTGAAGAGAGAGAGTTTGAGTTCTTCATTGCCAATTTGAATACCTTTTCTTTATTTTTGTTGTCTGATTGCTATTGCTGTGACTTCTAGTACATGTTGGACAAGCATGGCGAGAGCGGGCATCCTTGTTGTTGTTCCTGATCTCAAAGGGAAGGCTGTCAGCTTTTACCCATTGAGGATGATATTTGCTGTGGGTTTTTCATAGATGGATTTTATGAGGTTGAGGAATGTTCCCTCTATCCCTACACTTTGAAGCGTTTTAATAAGTAATGGATGCTGTATCTTGTCAAATGCTTTTTCTGCATCAATTGAGAAGACCATGTGGTTCTTCTCTCTTCTCTTATTGGTTTGTTCTATCACATTGATTGAATTGCAAATGTTGAACTACCCATGCAACCCATGGATAAATCCCACCTGGTCATGGTGGATAATCTTTTTAATGTACTGTTGGATCCTATTAGCTAGGATCTTGTTGAGAATCTTAGCATCCATATTCATCAGGGATATTCATCTGAAATTCTCCTTTTTGGTAGGGTCTTTGCATGGTTTGGGGATCAGGGTAATGCTGGCTTCATAAAAAGAGTCTGGAAGTTTTCCTTCTGTTTCTATTTTTTGAAACAGCTTCAGGAGAATAGGTATTATTTCTTCTGTGAATGTTTGGTAGAATTCTCCAGCGAATACGTCAAGTTCTGGGCTCTGTTTTTTGAGAGATTTTTGATGACTGCTTTAATCTCGTTACTAGATATTGGTCGATTCCGGTTATCAATTTCTTCCTGATTCAGTTTTGGAATTTTATATGTTTCCAGGCGTGCATACATTTCATCTAGGTTGCTTAACTTATTGGCATATAAATGTTGATAATAATTTCTGATGATGGTTTCTATTTCCTTGGTGTTAGTCGTGATTTTAAATATTGGCATGTCATACTGTGTTGGTAGAGCTGAGTCACAGGTTTGATGGTTGAAGCTGAGGCTGATCCTGGCTTTCCAATGATAATCTTAGTTAATATCTGTTGTCCCAATGTAAATTACACTGCTTTCAACTGTCAAAAGTGTCTCGACTTGAATGATATATTATGTCAGCCTGGTTTCCCCAAATACTGGATCAAAAGTAATGCAAAAACAATGAAGACTAGAACAAAGCAGGAAATCCAACATTTCAGCAACTATAAAAACTTGGAGGGGACACAGAAAAGCACAAAAAGCCTAGTTTTGGAGCCAAAAAGGATCTTGTCTTTCCCAAAATCTATTATCCTTCTCTTCATTGTCCTCATCACCATCCTTCCCCTAACTTTTTGGGGAATGATCTTCCCTTCCTTTTTTTATATTTTTAAAATTGATCTTAAAAATGTTTGAATATATTCTGGTACTAAGGAGGATAAATGTATTATTCTTAATACTTACTCTTTTTAAATTAAAATTTATAATACCACAAATTGTCTCTCAATGATATTCTGATTTAGTCTTTTGAATTATTTTAACACTTAGTCCAAGTAAAAGATTTATGCAGAACTCTAAGAAAGAATGCGTTTGAAAAAGAAAACAAAAACAAAAACAAAAAGAAAGGTAGTATTGATCACTAACATGCTGCCTTAATGGTAATATAGACTCTTTAGATTATCTCATTGAACACATGTATTTCCAAAAAAGTTAAATAGAAGCTTGATTGCATAGATTAGAAATTCCAGAATTCCTATTGGAGAGACTTCTGAATATTAAATATATAATTACTTCTATGATATTAAGCTGTAATGCACTTATTTGGCATTTTATGAATCATAAGCAAATAAAATAAGGTAACAGATATAAAAAACAAATTTGTTTTAGAAAGATAAGTTTTATTTCTGTTTACCTGGAGTTGTTGTTAGCAGTCTTAAAGAAAATGTGGTTGCAAATTGTTCACAACAGTACCATTTTTGGGAGTTGAAAGAAATGAATGATTTATAAACAAATCCCTTATATTTTATATTGGTTTGCACCTGTTTAAAAGTGATATTCTGCCTAATGCTTTGGAAAAACAAGTTAGTAGGAATGTAATTTAAATAAATGAATACAAAATGTAAGTATTTAATTTAAAAAAAGACGAAATTGCAGCTTTTGGTTTTTCTTTTCTCTTCTCTTCGTGCCTATACCTGCAAAGACCCCTGTGGTTTAAATAACCAGTGTGTGTACACTAATAAAAATCCCATTAAATTAAATGGCCAGTAGGCATGTAGAATGTCCTGTTGCAATTTCAGAAGATAGTTACCAGACACCCTGCTATGAACATTTTAGTTTAGCAGGGTTAAGAAAAACATTTATAAAATCTATTTATTTCTATTTTAAAAGTTTAGAGGATCCTGGAAAAGATGGTTTTATAATTTATTTTCTGTTCATAAAATGAAATGGTTGGGTGGATTCCACATCAGGCACTATGTAGAATACCCTATAGCAAATGTATATAATCAACACAATCGGCCAGTAATTTTCATTCCCTCAACTATTATTTCTTTCTTACCATTAGTGAGCAATAAAAGTGGCAATTCAGTGTATATTGTATTATAGGAAAGTGTTTACAGTACAAACTGTACCTGTGGTCTGACAGAAATAATTTCAGAAATATAAAACTATTTTTTCTTGGAAATGTTCTCTGCATTACTTTAACTCTCTTACTTTTTAAGTATGCACATGAGTTCACATTTTATAGAGGTAGAATTTCTTATAACAGCTTAAGGTAGCACTTCCAATAATGGTCTAACCATGGGTAATGATTAATTAGTAGAAGTAAATTTAGAGTCATATCTAGAGGAAGAGAATAGGAGTTGTATGACATTGGAAAGTCAATTGGAGAGAAAGGAAGGTAATGGGAAACAGGTAGTAATTCTCTAGTGGAAAACAGGAAACCACAGAAAGAAAAAACAAAAAACAAAAATCACCTATAAAATAAGAGAATCAAATTCCCTTTTTGATTAAAAAAAAAGAAAAAAAATTTTTAAAAGGTGAGAATTTTTCCCATTTCTTTTTTTTTGCTTTTTTTTAGAATTTATTTATTTTTTCAGCGTAACAATATTCATTGTTTTTGCACAATACCCAGTGCTCCATGCAAAACGTGCCCTCCCTATTACCCACCACCTGTTCCCCCAACCTCCCACCCCTGACCCTTCAAAACCCTCAGGTTGTTTTTCAGAGTCCATAGTCTCCTATGGTTCGCCTCCCCTTCCAATTTTTTTTTTTTTATAAACATATAATGTATTTTTATCCCCAGGGGTACAGGTCTGTGAATCGCCAGGTTTACACACTTCACAGCACTCACGATAGCACATACCCTCCCCAATGTCCATAGCCCCCTCCCCCTCTCCCAATCCCACCTCCCCCCAGCAACCCCCAGTTTGTTTTGTGAGATTAAGAGTCATTGATGGTTTGTCTCCCTCCCAATCCCATCTTGTTTCATTTATTCTTCTCCTATCCCCCTAACCCCCCATGTTGCTTCTCCATGTCCTCATATCAGGGAGATCATATGATAGTTGTCTTTCTGCTTTGTCAGAGATGAGTTGACCATAGAGTTGAGGGTCTATTTCTGGGCTCTCTATTCTGTTCCACTGATCGATGTGTCTATTTTTGTGCCAGTACCATGCTGTCTTGATGATGACAGCTTTGTAATAGAGCTTGAAGTCCGGAATTGTGATGCCACCAACTTTGGCTTTCTTTTTCAATATTCCTTTGGTTATTCGAGGTCTTTTCTGGTTCCATATAAATTTGAGGATTATTTGTTCCATTTCTTTGAAGAAAATGGATGGTATTTTGATAGGGATTGCATTAAATGTGTAGATTGCTTTAGGTAGCATAGACATTTTCACAATATTTATTCTTCCAATCCAGGAGCATGGAACATTTTCCATTTCTTTGTGTCTTCCTCAATTTCTTTCATGAGTACTTTATAATTTTCTGCGTATAGATTCTTAGCCTCTTTGGTTAGGTTTATTCCTAGGTATCTTATAGTTTTGGGTGCAATTGTAAATGGGATTGACTCCTTAATTTCTCTTTCTTCTGTCTTGTTGTTGGTGTACAGAAATGCAACTGATTTCTGTGCATTGATTTTATATCCTGACACTTTACTGAATTCCTGTACAAGTTCTAGCAGTTTTGGAGTGGAGTCTTTTGGGTTTTCCACATATAGTATCATATCATCTGCGAAGAGTGATAGTTTGACTTCTTCTATGCCAATTTGGATGCCTTTAATTTCTTTTTGTTGTCTGATTGCTGAGGCTGGGACTTCTAGTACTATGTTGAATAGCAGTGGTGATAATGGACATCCCTGCCATGTTCCTGACCTTAGCGGAAAAGCTTTCAGTTTTTCTCCATTGAGAATGATATTTGCGGTGGGTTTTTCATAGATGGCTTTGATAATATTGAGGTATGTGCCCTCTATCCCTACACTTTGAAGAGTTTTGATCAGGAAGGGATGCTGTACTTTTTCAAATGCTTTTTTAGCATCTATTGAGAGTATCATATGGTTCTTGTTCTTTCTTTTATTAATGTGTTGTATCACATTGATTGATTTGCGGATGTTGAACCAACCCTGCAGCCCTGGAATAAATCCCACTTGATCGTGGTGAATAATCCTTTTAATGTACTGTTGAATCCTATTGGCTAGTATTTTGGCGAGAGTTTTTGCGTCTGTGTTCATCAAGGATATTGGTCTGTAGTTCTCTTTTTTGGTGGGATCCTTGTCTGGTTTTGGGATCAAGGTGATGCTGGCCTCATAAAATGAATTTGGAAGTTTTCCTTCTATTTCTATTTTTTGGAACAGTTTCAGGAGAATAGGAATTAGTTCTTCTTTAAATGTTTGGTAGAATTCCCCTGGGAAGCCGTCTGGCCCTGGGCTTTTGTTTGTTTGGAGATTTTTGATGACTGTTTCAATCTCCTTACTAGTTATGGGCCTGTTCAGGTTTTCTATTTCTTCCTGGTTCAGTTGTGGTAGTTTATATGTCTCTAGGAATGCATCCATTTCTTCCAGATTGTCAAATTTGTTGGCGTAGAGTTGCTCATAGTATGTTCTTATAATTGTCTGTATTTCTTTGGTGAATTTTTCCCATTTCTTAACTGGGTTCTTGATTGTTTGGGTATTGGGTTTGATAAGGTCTTTCGGATACTAACCCTTTATCAGATATGTCATTTGCAAATATCTTCTCCCACTCCAAAGTTTGTTTTTTTGTTTTGTTGATTTTTTCCTTCCGGTGCAGAAGCTTTTTGTCTTGATGAAGTCTTTGCCGTAGGAGACATATCTAGCAAGAAGTTTCTGGGGCCAGGGTCACAGAGGTTACTGCCTATGTTCTCCTCTAGGATTTTGATATTTTATGTCTCACACTGAGCTCTTTAATCCACTTTGAATTTATTTTTGTGTACAATATAAGAAAGTGGTTCAATTGCATTCTTCTGTATGTTGCTGTCCAGTTTTCCCAACACCATTTGTTGAAAAGACTGTCTTTTTTCCATTGGATATTCTTTCCTGCTTTGTCAAAGATTAGTTACCATTTAGTTGTGGATCCATTCCTGGGTTTTCTGTTCTTTTCCCTTGATCTATGTATCTGTACCATATAGTATTGTGCCAGTACCATACTGTCTTAATCACTACAGCTTTGTCATATAACTTGAAGGCCAGAATTGTGATGCTTTCAGCTCTGCTTTTCTGGTAGGTTCCACAAAAAGTTAAAAATGAAACTACCCTATGATCTAGCAATTGCACTACTAGGTATTTACCCAAAGAATACAAAAATACTGATTCAAAAGTTTACATGCACCCCAATGTTTATAGCAGCATTATCAACAATGGCCAAATTATAGAAAGAGCCCAAGTACCCATTGAGTGATGAATGGATAAAGAAGTTGTGTTGTGTATATCTATGTCTATGTCTATGTCTATGTCTATATCTATATCTATCTGTATGTACATCTATATGATGAACTATTACTCAGCAAAAAGAATGAAATCTTGCTATTTGCAACAATGCGGATGGAGTTAGAGTATATTATGCTAAGCAAAATAAGTCAGAGAAAGACAAGCACCATATGATTTCACTTATATGTGAAATTTAAGAAATGAAACAGATGAACATAGTGGAGGGAAAAAAAAAAAGAGGCAAACCATAAAACAAACTTAACTATAGAGAGCAAACTTAGGGTTGCTGGAGGGTTTGTGGGTGGGAAGATGGGTTAAACTGGTGATGGGGATTAAGGAGGGCACTTGCGATGAGCACTGGGTGTTATATATAAGTGATGAGTCACTAAATTCTGCCCCTGAAACCAATATTACACTATATGTTAACTAACTGGAATTTAAATAAAAACTTGAAACTTAAAAAAAAAAGGAAAGAAACATATATATTTTTTTTAAAGTAAGAATTTTGCATCATTTAGGATGAGCAAAGAGCAAGTATGCTTTGGCCTTTATTTTCTCAGAAGACAAGAAGCAAAGTATTATACAGATCAAGCAATCTGGAGAATGTAAGTCAGATGTTAGAAATGGTAGTTCAGCTGCATAGAATAGACAAGGAACTCCTTCTGACTCTAAAACCCATGCAGATTGTATGTTGGGGGAAGCACTAGATGGTAAATATTTATTATTATTAAAGGACAATATAGTCATCCCAGACACCAGTCTTAGGGTGACTGAGAGGCTGTGGAGACTGGAGAGAAACCATAGTCTTTAGAAGACTCAACTGCCAGCTTGAGGAATGGAAAATGTTTTACACTTACAGGCAAAGATGATGGATTTATGGACTAAGATAATTCAGTAGTTCTTAATATTCACATTAAATCTTCACAGGATGATTAATATGTGATACAATGTTTTAAAATCAAATCTCTTAAACACTGTGCACAAAGATAATTGATTTTATTTCTTGTATTTTCACCAATCCTAGTAAAGAAGCAAGGCATTTCAATCAACTAGCAATCAGTGAAAAATTATCTCAGGGAATTTATGTGGAAACTACATAAATAAGGTTTTATAGGTAGACATAAATAAGGCTTTATTGAATGAGTCATCTGGGTTATGAACCAATTTAGCAGTCAAGAAAACTAAAATATGGAAGACATGTCATCAGCACTTGGATTTGGATTTTAAAAATAATTTTCATTTCCACTGAAGTAAAGATCTGAAGCATCATTTAAAAATCCCAAATGCGGGCGCCTGGGTGGCTCAGTGGGTTAAAGCCGCTGCCTTCGGCTCAGGTCATGATCTCGGGTCCTGGGATTGAGTCCCGCATCGGGCTCTCTGCTCAGCAGGGAGCCTGCTTCCCTCTCTCTCTCTCTGCCTGCCTCTCTATCTACTTGTGATCTCTCTCTGTCAAATAAATAAATAAAATCCTTAAAAATAAATAAATAAATAAAAATCCCAAATGCCATCTAGATGTATTTCTTCCCCCATGCCCACACCCTACCCAGGGAGGGGCATTTTATTAAAATATTTTAATGTATGACATTATGTAAATTTAAGGTATACAACATGTTGTTTTGATACATTTATATACTATAATATGATCACCTCTAGCAATAATTAGTGCCTGTATCCTGTCACATGATTGCTAGCTCTTTTTAGTGGCTGGAATAATTAAAGTCTAGTCTCTTTGCATGTTTGATGATTATAGTACAATATTGTTGTATTCACTACTGCACATTAAATCTTTAGGACTTATTTAATACTAGTTGCAAATGTGTACTCTTAAACAGTGTCTATACTATCCACCCACTCCTATCCCCTGGTAAACACCATTTTACTCTCTGTTTTTATCAGTTTGGCTTTTTTAGATTCCACATACAAATGATATTATGCAGTGTTTTTCTTCCTCTGACTTATCTCACTTAGCATAATGCCTTCAAGGCTAAGTCCATGTTGCAAATGGTAGGATGTTCTTCTTTCTCACGGTTGAATAATATTCCATATCTTCTTTATGGAATATATCTTTCATCCACTGATGGGCACTTAGGTTGTTTATATATTGGATATTATTAATAATGCTGCAATGAACATGGGGGTGCAAATAACTCTTTGAGATATTTCTTTCTTTTTTTTTTTTTGGATGTATATCCAGAAGTAGGATAATAGGATGGTAGTTCTATTTTTAACTCTTTGAGTGATTCTTATACTGTTTTTCACAATGGCTGTAATGATTTCCATTCCCAAAAGTAGAATACAGGGCTCCCTTTTCACCACATCCTTATCATCACATGATATCCTTTGTCTTTTTCCTTATAACCATTCTAACAGGTGTGAGGCAATACCAATTTTGAATTTATTAAATATTTGTTGAGTTTCTAATATGTACCAACTCATATTAGGACTAGATGCCAGTTATAAAGTAAACAAAACAGGCATGTTTCCTCATAATATGTATAGTCTGAGAATATTGAGAGAATAAGTACTTAAAATAAATATTAAGTGATTGGCAGTACAAAGCACATTTTATTCCAAGTACAGTTGTGATGGGCTATGTAATTGGGATTGGATTTTTTTTTCATTAAAAATAAAAACAAGAAAATCTGAAATCCTATGTGTGCTAGTGAGCATACTGATCTAGTCAGTCAAAGTCAGAAAACTCTAAAACCTACTTGTGGATTTTCAGATATATTCCAGTTACATAAGCTGTGCATGAGAGCTAAATCTAGAAAATATACAATCACTAATTTATGGTATGACTTTGGGCAATAAACTAGGAATCTCTGTGCCTCTTTCATTATTTTGAAAATGAAATTTAAAATTCCTGAAAATAACTTTGTAACTTGCTGGGAGAAAATTAAACTTCATTGTTGTGTGGCTAAATCCAGTGGTGAATAAGCACACTAGGCATGAGGAAATTCACTAGTGAGTTTGCATGAGGTTAGAGGGGAAGACACTGTCAGATACAAATGGATATCCCTATGCGATGGAGAACTGCCTCTCCAGTCCTACCTAATGCTGGCTGAATGGCAGCCCAGTGTTCTTTCAAAGGTTGGGTTTACCTTGGAAACCTCACCCATACCTCCTCTTTACTTTACCACAATTACAGTTTCCTCCTTTGGTTCACCCCCCAGAATACCTTTTTGAATGTCTTACCCTTGACCACTCCTTTGCCATAGACTCCTGATTAACTTTGTCCTAGAGGCTCAGAAGTCAAGATGGAACTATTCCGCTAATGTGGCACTTCATGTGGTCCTCATGTAGCTAGAAAAATATTACATTAAATTATCACCATCTCTTCTTAGACTGTTAATGTAAAGAGAAAGAAACTGTATAAATGCATATGGCACGTATAGTTCATGAAATACACTGAGTCAGATATCATGACCATATTTTTCTTTGGATGAATGAGAACATGTTGTGTGAAAATATGTCATTATTGTCATAATAGTAATAGCTATCTATATCCCATAGATTCATAAAATTGACAAGGCAAACATATTTTTTATACCTTGAAGCCCTTAGTTATGATACATTAGGGAACCTGTCACACATCAACTTTGTTAAGAGAATCTGGAATTGTGGTGAGAGGTTTGGATATGGCTCCTATAGTCAGTCCAGAAACCTGAGGTATTATGATTAGTTTTCCCATCCATGAACCAGCTATGGGAACTTGCATAGGTCACTTAAATTCTTTGGGCTGCCATTTCCTGAATAAAAATACATGATGATGTTGAGTTAGATTTTAACCAAAAGCTCTAAAGCTCTGAAGTTGTCACCATACCCATGCTATTGTGTTAATCTTTTCTTGGCTTTCACGGATTTTGTGCATCAAAGCCAGCTAGAGAGCTAGCAAGGGGAATTTCTGTTTGTACTGTGATTCAAAGCATGTCAGGAAATGCCAAGGAAGCTAATTTGCTCTCTAGAGACCTATTAATAAATCAAATGGATGCTTCTCACTGATGAGGCATATAAATTAATTAAAGATGATTGACCCTGTTTTAGGTATATGGGATAGATGGGCTGTTTTAAGCAGAGACTCATGCCATAAGATATAGTGCCAGTTTCACACTTTGACAATATCAAAAGTTTCTCTACCAACCTTTTAATTTAACTTTTAATAGAGTTAACTTTTAATATTTAACTTTTAGTAGAGTAGGTAAGTGCTTATATAGAAGACTGATCAATAGTTTTTTTTTTTCATTTAATTATAGATATTTATATAACTTCTGAAATATATTTTGTAAAGAACTGCTTTTGGACCTCCTAGTATTTTTAAATTTAGATTGCAATTTTTGTTTATTAAAAATAGCTCATAAAAGACAAGTTAACTTCCTAGTGTTTCTCCATTTCTCATGCATTATGAAGTTGGATTGGTTATCTGTGTGCCGTAACTGAATGCACTATTACCATATGGTGGGTGCAGTCCAAATCACGGGTGTAAGATCTGCCCAGGGAAAAAAAAATAAAACCCGTTTGGACGTCTTTTCTCAATATTATGTATCCTGTACAATCAGAAGAATATAAATATACACATGGCTTGGGGTTTTTTTAGATTATCCGAAAGCATCCCACCACACATATTTTAACTTATATCCTAAAAATAATACAAATATTGCATTATAAACCTTTGCTACTCAAAGTATGATTTTGGATCTGCAGCATCATCTGGGAGCTTGTTAGAAATACAAATCTCAAGAGTATTGAATCCTAATCTGTATTTTAATAAGATCTTCAGGTAATTTGTATGCTCATCAAATCTGAAAAGTACTGATAAACACCATAATTATATTTGCTTTTAAAATAAATGTAATGTTTTAATTACTAAACTTCAAATCAAATAACATTCTAAGAAGATACCCCATCTCTAGCCTGTGATTTTTGAATCCTTCCCCTACTGCTCAGTTCCTCAGTCAGTGTTACATACACAGTGAGATTCCATGAGGAACAGTTGGAAAATCATAGCTAAAAGATGCAGTAGCAGGACGTAAGTCACTTTAGGTTCTCTCCTTTAACAGGTCTAACCTATCTCCTTCCGTCTCCCCATCAAACTTGGTTACTCTATTCCAGACCCATGAACTTCCTTGCTTTAGGATTCCTGCTTTAGAGCATTCACTCCTATGTTCTTCTACCCACATGTTCTTCCTTCAGAATATACACATAGCAAGCTCCCTCCCTCATTTCCAGCAGTTCTCTTCTAGAATATGATGTAATCATGGAGAATGCTGCATCCCGCATCTCAGTGCCCCAACTCACTCAACTTCAAATTCCTGTGGGCCAGGAAGTGAGACTTGCTCATCTTTGATCTTTATCAGTGCTTGCTATAGAAAGGATCTCAGTAATTGTCCTTTGCCAAAATAAGAAAAATAATCACCAGGATGATGAGAGTTAGCAGCTGGACATAGGAGAGAACAATGAAGGAATCTGAGTTGTATGGTCGGAAAAGAGAATTATCTCAGATGGCGACTTATAAATGGTGAAGCTCCTGCCAGTACATGATCTAGTCTGGAAAGATCATTCAGTCAGTTTTCAGCTGAGGACTTCATTATATGCCCTACCATATTATTATATTTCAAGAAAAAAAGACCAAAGGGCTAGTAACATAAAATCCACCTTTACGTTGTGCAAAAACAATGAATACTGTTACGCTGAAAAAATAAATAAATTTAAATACTGAAAAAAAAATCCGCCTTTACTATGGACCCTGAAAAACAATCTGAGGGTTGAAGGGGCAGGGGGTAGGAGATTGGGGGAGCCTGGTGATGGGTATTATGGAGGGCATGTATTGCATGGTGCACTGGGTGTGGTGCATAAACAATGAATTCTGTTACACTGAAAAGAAATTAAATTAAAAAAATAAAATAATTTCTTTCATGCGTGTTCTGTAGTTCCTCGAGTACGGGTCCTTTACTTCTTTGGTTAGGTTTATGCCCAGGTATCTTATGGTTCTTGGTGCTATAGTAAATGGAATCGATTCTCTAATTTCCCTTTCTGTATTTTCATTGTTGGTGTATAAGAAAGCCACTGATTTCTGTACATTGACTTTGTATCCTGCCACGTTACTGAATTGCTGTATGAGTTCTAGTAGTTTGGGGTGGAGTCCTTGGGGTTTTCCATATAAAGAATCATGTCATCTGCGAAGAGAGAGAGTTTGACTTCTTCCTTGCCAATTTGGATACCTTTTATTTCTCTTTGTTGTCTGATTGCCGTTGCTAGAACTTCTAATACTATGTTGAACAAGAGTGGTGAGAGTGGGCATCCTTGTCGTGTTCCTGATCTCAACAGGAAGGCTGCAAGCTTTTTCCCATTGAAGATGATATTTGCTGTGGATCTTTCATAGATAGATTTTATGAAGTTCAGGAATGTTCCCTCTATCCCTATACTTTGAAGTGTTTTCATCAGGAACGGATGCTGGATTTTGTCAAATGCTTTTTCTGCATCAATTGAGAGGACCATGTGGTTCTTCTCTCTTCTCTTATTGATGTGTTCTATCACACTGATTGATTTGCGAATGTTGAACCAACCTCGCAACCCAGGAATGAATCCCACCTGGTCATGGTGGATAATCTTTTTAATGTGCTGCTGGATCCTGTTTGCTAGGATCTTGTTGAGAATCTTTGCATCCACATTCATCAGTGATGTTGGTCTGAAATTCTCCTTTTTGGTAGGGTCTTTGCCTGGTTTGGGGATCAGGGTAATGCTGGCTTCATAAAAAGAGTCTGGAAGTTTTCCTTCTGCTTCAATTTTTTGGAACAGCTTCAGGAGAATTGGTGTTATTTCTTCTTTGAAAGTTTGGTAGAATTCCCCAGGGAATCCGTCAGGTCCTGGGCTCTTGTTTTTTGGGAGGTTTTTGATCACTGCTTCAATCTCATTACTAGATATCGGTCTATTCAGGTTGTCAATTTCTTCCTGGTTCAGTTTTGGGAGTTTGTAGCTTTCCAGGAATGCATCCATTTCATCTAGGTTGCTTAGCTTATTGGCATATAACTGTTGGTAATAATTTCTGATGATTGTTTCTATTTCCTTGGTGTTAGTTGTGATCTCTCCCTTTTCATTCATAATTTTATTAATTTGAGCTTTCTCTCTTTTCTTTTGGATTAGTGTGGCCAATGGTTTATCGATCTTATTGATTCTTTCAAAAAACCAGCTTCTAGTTTCATTGATACGTTCTACTGTATCTCTCGTTTCTACCTCATTGATCTCTGCTCTAGTCTTGATTATTTCCCTTCTTGCATGTGTAGTTGGTTTGATTTGTTGTTGATTCTCCAGTTCTTTAAGGTGTAGAGACAGCTGGTGTATTCTGGATTTTTCAATGTTTTTGAGGGAGGCTTGGATGGCTATGTATTTCCCCCTTAGAACCGCCTTTGCTGTATCCCATAGGTTTTGGACTGAGGTGTCTTCATTCTCATTGGTTTCCATGAATTGTTTAAGTTCGTCTTTGATCTCCTGGTTGATCCAAGCATTCTTAAGCAAGGTGGTCTTTAGCTTCCAGGTGTTTGAGTTCCTTCTGAACTTTTCCTTGTGATTGAGCTCCAGTTTCAAAGCATTGTGATCAGAGAATATGCAGGGAATAATGTCAGTCTTTTGGTATCAGTTGAGTCCTGCTTTGTGACCCAGTATGTGGTCTATTCTGGAGAAGGTTCCATGTGCACTTGAGAAGAATGAGTATTCTGTTGTTTTAGGGTGGAATGTCCTGTATACGTCGATGAGGTCCATCTGGTCCAATGTTTCATTCAATGCTCTTATTTCTTTATTAATTTTCTGCTTCGATGATCTGTCTATTTCTGAGAGAGGCGTATTAAGATCTCCTACTATTATTGTATTCGTATCAATATGACTCTTTATCTTGATTAATAGTTTTCTTATGTAATTGGGTGCTCCCATATTGGGGGCATAGATATTCATAATTGTTAGATCGTCTTGGCGGATAGTCCCTTTAAGAACACTCATGAAAGAAATTGAAGAAGACACAAAAAGATGGAAGACTGTTCCATGCTCTTGGATTGGAAGAATAAACATTGTTAAAATGTCTATACTGCCTAGAGCAATCTATACTTTTAATGCCATTCCGATCAAAATTCCACCGATATTTTTCAAAGAGCTGGAGCAAATAATCCTAAAACTTGTATGGAGCCAGAAGAGACCCCGAATTGCTAAGGAAATGTTGAAAAACAAAAACAAAACTGGCGGCTCACGTTACCCGATTTCAAGTTTACTACAAAGCTGTGATCACCAAGACAGCGTGGTACTGGCATAAAAACAGACACATAGACCAGTGGAACAGAGTGGAGAGCCCAGATATGGACCCTCAACTCTATGGTCAAATAATCTTCGACAAAACAGGAAAAAATATTCAATGGAAAAAAGACAGTCTCTTCAATAAATGGTGCTGGGAAAACTGGACAGCGATATGTAGAAGAATGAAACTCGACCATTCTCTTACACCATACACAAAGACAAACTCGAAATGGATAAAAGACCTCAACGTGAGACAGGAATCCATCAGAATCCTAGAGGAGAACATAGGCAGTAACCTCTTCAATATCAGCCACAGCAACTTCTTTCAAGATATGTCTCCAAAGGCCAAGGAAACAAAAGTGAAAATGAACTTTTGGGACTTCATCAAGATCAAAAGCTTCTGCACAGCAAAGGAAACAGTCAACAAAACAAAGAGGCAACCCACGGAATGGGAGAAGATATTTGCAAATGACAGTACAGACAAAAGGTTGATATCCAGGATCTACAAAGAACTTCTCAAACTCAACACACACAAAACAGATAATCATATCAAAAAATGGGCAGAAGATATGAACAGACACTTCTCCAATGAAGACATACAAATGGCTATCAGACACATGAAAAAATGTTCATCATCACTAGCCATGAGGGAGATTCAAATTAAAACCACATTGAGATACCACCTAACACCAGTTAGAATGGCCAAAATTAGCAAGACAGGAAACAACGTGTGTTGGAGAGGATGTGGAGAAAGGGGAACCCTCTTACACTGTTGGTGGGAATGCAAGTTAGTGCAGCCACTTTGGAGAACAGTGTGGAGATTCCTGAAGAAATTAAGAATAGAGCTTCCCTATGACCCTGCAATTGCACTGCTGGGTATTTACCCCAAAGATACAGATGTAGTGAAAAGAAGGGCCATTTGTACCCCAATGTTTATTGCAGCAATGGCTACGGTCGCCAAACTGTGGAAAGAACCAAGATGCCTTTCAATGGATGAATGGATAAGGAAGATGTGGTCCATATACACAATGGAGTATTATGCCTCCATCAGAAAGGATGAATACCCAACTTTTGTAGCAACATGGACGGGACTGGAAGAGATTATGCTGAGCGAAATAAGTCAAGCAGAGAGAGTCAACTATCATATGGTCTCACTTATTTGTGGAGCATAACAAATAACATGGAGGACATGGGGAGATGGAGAGGAGAGGGAGTTGAGGGAAACTGGAAGGGGAGATGAACCATGAGAGACTATGGACTCTGAAAAACAACCAGAGGGTTTTGAAGGGGCAGGAGGGTGGGAGGTTGAGGAACCAGGTGGTGGGTAATAGGGAGGACACATACTGCATGGAGCACTGGGTGTGATGCCAAAACAAGGAACACTGTTATGCTGTAAATAAACAAATAAAAATAAATATAAAAAAATAATAAATAAAATAAAAAATAAAAAGATTATTCTGGTAAAAAAAAAAATCCATCTTTACATTTTTGAAAGATTATCCTTCACACAGAGTTGTACCTTCCCACAGCAGTAGAAAATAAAGACGTGCTGGAAGAGAAAGGGATGTATTTTTAGGTGATACTAGGAATTTTATGGCCTGTATTATTTATGCCACAGCACATTTAAAAATCTGTGTAGACTTATGAGGCTGATGCATATATGGGCTTCATCTGTCAAGAATATCTCAGCAAAAGCAAGCAAAGAAAGGTCCATGAACCTGGAAGACAAATTTGACTCCTGATAAGAAGTTTTAGAAAATAGAATAAGTATCAGTATATTAAATTTACAAGTAAGTATATGTCATTCATGGAAAAAGAAAATTTTGATAATTAAAGCTCATCAATAATTGAGTAAGCTTCCTTAGAGGAAACTGATTAAAAGCAAGCAAGCAAGCAAGCAAGCAAGCAAGCAATTGCTTGGGTTGACTTTAAAATGCAACTAACTGAAATTAAAATAAAAACTTAAAAAATGTTTGGTATCTGTTTTTCAGCATGATATCTAATACACTTGTTAAATTTGAGAATGTAAGAGTCTGTCTTTACATTTAAGTGGCTCAGATAAATCTTGCTTATTTTTGTGCTTCTTAGTGAAATTTTCATAATTAAGATGATCAAAATCTGGACTTTGGATTAAGCAGAATTGTAATTGTACATGCATATGTTTTATCACCCTACTTCAAGTCCAAAGGTGTTCAATAATTTTTGTTGATTGAATAATTTATAATCATATAGCAATAATATAGTAGGGCATATATATGAATGTAATTTGTCATGCTCCTGGTCCTGACCTCAAATATAACTGAATGACCTGATTCAATTATAACCATGTATACATATCTATGCTAGATCATGTACTGGGATGAGCTTCACCATATGCAAATCACTTCCAAGAATAGGCACTGGGGCTTTGTATTTCACTTCTTTCTTCTTTTCTCAAGGATTCCAGTCTCTGTTTAGGAGCCTGGAAGTGTCCTGAGCCATCATAAAGAGTAATGTCCCAATTGGACATTTTTCATAGAGCTCAGCAAAGTCTGCATATGTGGATGGGGGTCAAATTTCCTCTGTGAGTACCGTTGGCACGATGTTCTTCTCATCTTAAGGCTTACACCAGGGTGTTACCAGAGAAAAAAAGTTAATATGTTAATATAGTTCCTCATTATCGCTTACATTTGCACATCTCTTGGATGGCAATTACTATAGTAAATGGTTCAGCTCTTAGAAGTTTCCCTATAACTAATGATACTATTCCCCTGCCTTTCCTTGCCTGACTTTTTTTCAAAGGCTTAAAACTTCCTTTATAGTAAATATCCATCCCAATCTTTCACTCTGTCTGGTCCACCAGAGAAAAAGATAGTAATTTCATGCTTCAAGTTCTTCCCCGCTTGTGCTTTTGTTTAAAGACTGCTGCTATCCAAATTGTAACTTCTGACTAGATTGCAAAAGTCTATCTTGGAAGTCAAAAATAATGCAAGTAATCTAAATATTCAACTTCTAAATTTTATATTTACATTAGAACAATCCTAATTCCACAAGTTCTGTGACCCACTTCTGAAAGAAAGAAAGAAAGAAAGAAAGAAAGAAAGAAAGAAAGAAAGAAAGAAAGAATCAAATATAAAGAATCATAGCAAAGAAAATCTCAAGGACAAACTGTCTTAATATAACTACAATTCTTAATATAACAGTATCAAAAGCGTGAGCAATTCATTTACATGATTGTATTCTTTGGATTTAACAGAGTGCATGGCTTATAGTAGAGGCTGTATAATTATATGTTGCAAAAATAAACTATTTAGATAAGTATAGCAGTTTAGCAGTGGTTAGAAGAAAGCATAGTAGAAACAAAAAATATATATAAAAATATTAATACTCTTTTTAAATAACATAAGCACCTCTGAAATATTTACTAAAAAATTTGAGTGATGATGGATCATGAAAAAAATAAATCTAGCTGACACAGTGTATAAAAATTTTCACTTAAAAAAATTAGTTGATTTCAAACATTTCAAAGTATATTCAGAAATCATGTTGCTATGTCCAGGAAAAAAGAGATATCTGTACTTCTTCATTATTTATTCTAACATCAGTAGAATAAAAATATGGAATATGGGAAAACAAAAGTATACCATTGATTTGGTTTATGAATATATTCACATTTGCATTATGTTAAATATGTTCCCATGGTGCATCTGCATATAGTCTCAAATATTCTCTAGGCTTGGCCTACCAGTACTGGCCTAAAATTATAGAGAGAGGAGGAAATAGGGAAAGATGCCAGACTATGTACCATGTATCACACAAACATTTGATTTTTTTTACTAGATGGTGAGGAGCTAAATATATGACTTGTGTACTTGTTTATTACTAAAAACATTTTAGTATACTTGCTATTTGGAGTGTGGCTTGGTAAATGAAGCCACAATTATTATCAAAACCCATCTAGAATAATAAACATTTTTGATCAACCAAGACTAAATTTCTTTCTTTTTTTTCCTCTATATAAAAGCTGGTTTTTTTATTTGTTTATTTTCAGTGTAATATAAAAGCTGTTTTAAAAATTGTTGTAATATGCAAGGATAACAAAAAGAAAGCAAGCAAAAGTGTAAGAAAAATGTTATAGTGGTATACCAGAATATTAGTTATTTAAAATATTATCCTAGTTTTCTGTTTTGCTAGCATTTGTATTTTAAAATGTATAATTTAGAAGCACTGGGTGGCACACTCTGTTTAGCTCCTAATTCTTGGCTACTTGAGTCGAGATCTCACGGTCATGGGATTGAGCCCCACCTGGGCTCTGCTTGAGATTCTCTTTCCCTCTCCGTTTGTGTTCCCCCCAACTCATGTACACTCTCTCTCTCTCTCTCTCTCTCTCTCTTTCTCGCTACAATGGATAAATAAATATTGAATAAAAATAAAGTAAAATGCATAATTTATTATAATCTCTTTCCATGCCCTAATCAAATATTCAAGTTTGTACTTATTTTCTGTTCATAATTTTGTATCATTTTCTTTAAGGAAGGATCTCCAAATTGTTTAAGTTTCAGGCTACACATTTGGATCCATTCCTCTATACTACATGGTTCCTGACAAGAATTGACTCTTGAGGAATAAGTGACAAGTTCAGGAAAACATTTTCGCAGAGAATATATACAATAAGTACATACAACTGCTATACAAATACAACTCATCTTTGCACCAGAGGCAAAAAGATACCTATCTGTCTATCTATCTATCTATCTATCTATCTATCTATCCATCTCTCTATATTCTTTGAACAATTCAATCAATTTTTGTGATCCTACTTTGGTTTCTATTTTCCTACATATGCTTCCCTTCTAATTCAAGGGTCATAGTGGAACTCCTACTTTCACCATAACACAACCACTGTAGAGGCTGAATTTCCTGTAATATGGACATAGAACAGATCCATTCTAGGGAAGTAGCAGAGAAAAGAAGCACCACAACTATTTTATAATACAAATTTGCCTGGTCATATAATTTCCCTAAGAAAGAAACAGATAATGACTCTTAGCAGTTGTCTGTGCCCAAACAGTGAAAAAGTAAGTCAATTAAAGCTATCACGAGAGACAGTGCCATCCACCTTTTCTTCATCCTCATTCTAACTACCACTTCTTCAACATCTCTTTTCCATTGTATCAGCACACAGTCATGTTAAAGTGATACTGTCAGATATTACTTATATTCTTTTACTAAGCAGAAGGAATTCTACAAAGCCTCATAGGCAATCACGTACTAGTAAACTTCCTAGTCTTGATTGTTAGCATTTAACAATTTTTCATGATGTAAATATTTTCACTGTGGCCAATTTCAGGCTACCAATGGTGTCACTAAACACAAAGTTGGAAGAGATGTGAGCCATGGGTTCTCTAAGCCAAATGAACTGGTTCCAACACAACATTATACATAAACTTTGAATAAACCAGGTAGCTGGTGAGCTCTTTAACAATATCATTTACATCACTTTGCTTTTTAAAATAATTACATAGGGCGTCTGGGTGGCTCAGATTTTTGGGCGTCTGCCTTCACCTCGGGTCATGATCCCAGGGTCCTGGAATCAAGTCCCACATTGGGCTTCCTGCTCAACAGGGAGTCTGCTTCTCACTCTCCCTCTGCTCCCCCTGCTTGTGCTCTCTCACTCGATCTGTCAAATAAATAAGTAAAAATAACATCTTTAAAAATAATAAAAAAATAAAATAATTACATGCATAGTCTGTAAGAGGATATTTTACATAGATTTCTATCTTCATTGGCTACTAGTCAACAGTTTGTTCACATTTCTCCAGTGAGTTCAATAGAAAGCTTTACATTGTCAATTAAAAATTAATTTAAATTAATTAATTAATTAATTAAAAATTAATTTAAAGATTTATTTGAGAGAGTGAGGGGGGGAGCACACGCGGAGCAGTGAGGGGCAGAGAGAGAGAGAGAGTCTGAAGCTGACTCCCACTGAGTGCAGAGCCTGACGAGGGACTCAGTCTCAGGACCCTGAGATCATGAGCTGAGCTGAAATCAAGAGTCAGATGAATAAGCATAGTTTCTAATACACTAGATTATACACCCTGCCTGACATTCTGTTCCATATGTATGGGTGAACAGGCCTATCCGTTCAATTGGTTTTTTGTTGAATACTATGTACCTACATTTTCTTTAAATCCTTTTTTCTTATATGGAGCCAAATGATCTATGTTTGGTATAATAAGAACTGCAAATGTCCTTCAGAGGAAAAGTCATTTTTATTTAGTAAATAGAAAGCATGAATAATGAACAATACAGAAAATTGTAAAATAATTAGGAAGTGGTTCAGAGGTGTTCATTTACAACTGAGGAAATTAAAAATGCAAATGCATTATTATCATAAAGGTAGTTAACAGACAAATGAATAAAAAAAGAGCCTTCCTTCTAATTCATCATTGTTTAAAAGACACCTGTGAGTTCTAACTGAAAAAGACAAGACAGAGAAATGCAGATGGTCACATTTTGTATTATATCCATCACATTTTTTATACTCTAATTAGAAGGGGGATTCATTCTCCGTAAGAAGATACTGCTTATTTGAATATTTGAATAAAAGCCAGTTGATATGGAATTCAGAATACTGGCTGTGTTTTTTGTCTCTATGATAGGAGAGATGCAATATTTATTTTCTTTGACCCAAGGAAACTGCTGGCAGTCTGCCCCCAAAAATCTATATTTGGACTGTGAAAATTAAATGAATTTAAATTCCCTCTTTGTTCCAAGGCTGAGTTTATTGGTACTGAGTTATAGTATGATTTCACAATATGTTAATCTACAAGCAAAATGTTTGCTGTATTAGATTATTTTGTCTAAAATTGGATGTTACTTAAATAGATTTTTGTGAGATTTTTAATTGTTTTCTTAAACTCATGATTATTTCAGTATAATCATATTATGAGTAAGATCTGATTTAATTTTTATTTTCAATAAATACACAATATCCCATTTATGATTACTGGACTCACAAACATGTAGGAATGTGTATATGTGTGTATAGATCTATATATATCTATATATAGATCTATACACACACATACAAACATACATATATTTATTTACATTTTATGTGTGTGTGTGTATATATGTGTGTGTGTGTTTTCATTTCTAAAGCTTGAATATGTAAAGAAAAATACAAATATAATATCAGAACATTATAGGAAACATCCAAATGTAAAAGAGTGGCAGAAAATGTGCACGTATATTTAAAGAATATTACGATTTGAAAGAGTGCATATCTGTGCAATTAGAGGTTAACAAAGACAATTATATTTGTTTAACTGTAATAACTCCACCATTTTAAAAATTTTTCCTTTTCCCCACTCCAGTCACCTTTTAGAACCAAATAGAAGGTAGGGGAAAATTATGTAATGAGTTCATATAGTCTGATAAGTACAATTATACATTTTTTCTCCTCCTCTCTTCACATGTGTTGTTAATTTGATCTTTTCCATTTCTCCTTCCAGGCCATAGGAAATAGCAAGCTGATCAGTTATGCTTAGCACATCAAAGACAGTGACTCTGTGCAGGTTGCTTCATACCACAGCGCCTAGTTCAATTCCTGCCACACTTAATAAATTGCTGCTCAATTGAATTTTTAGTGCCCCCTATATAAGAGCCAGTTTACTGGTATGCCTTTAGACTCCTGCTTGGTTATTTGGTATATCATAATAAAGTAGTAGATCTTCCACTCCCCTGAGCTAACTATGTAGATGAAGGAATGATTGTGGCCAACTAATAAAAAATGTTTAATATCATTCTCATCATAGGCTCAACCATGGTATTGTCATTATGTCTTCTTAAAATGATCATTACACTTTCTTTTCCTGGCCTTAATAGGACATCTATAATTAAGATGGATTTTTTTAGTAGCAGAAAGTGATGTATATTAACTAAATAAAAAAAATAATTAGACAGGATCATTAGCAACAAAAATTATTCATTTGGAAGGTGTGTCTTCAGCTTCCTAGCTAACCAAAAGACAGATTGAAGATGACATTATATTATTTCAGTAAAGATTTAATATCCTGCAATTCCTTGCTTGTCTGATAAGGTCCGCTCTGAGTTATGCACAGTGAAACTTATCAAACGTAAGCTACTTTTTAATAAATTTAAAATATCACTCAGTGTGTATGCTGGCATGTAATAGAGATGTGGCTCAGATGCTAAGTGTGAGGTAGCACCTCAAGAACTGCATTTAATTGCGTGGGTGGAGCTCCTCAAGTTACCCACTTATCCCTTCAGCAAGAACTGGTGCTTCTATTTTTCCATTTCATAATTCCAGGGTATCTTTCAATGATCTTTTTAGGGCAGAGAAGACCAGTAGAACTCACCTCTCAAGTTCTCTCCAGCTTCTCCCCAGCACTGAGCCCCTGACTTTCCACTCTCCTTCCTTTGCAAGGGCAGCTATCTGCCTTCCCATATACTACAACAAAACTGCCTTATCCCTCTGCATGAGTTCCTTCACTTCTTGAAATCCATTTAGTTTTCTTTTATTCTGTGGAAATTCTATGGAATTTCACCTTTAAATTGAAATATATGTGTGTATTTGTATATTCCAAATACTGCATTGTGTATAATATATTCACAAATAACAGTTTATTAAAAACTGCAAGAAATAAGGCTAGAAACTTTAATATCAAAATAATCATATACAAAATTGAAAAGGGAGATAAAATATTCACTGTCAGGGGCACCTGGGTGGCTCAGTGGCTTAAGCCTCTGCCTTCAGCTCAGGTCATGATCTCAGGGTCCTGGGATGGAGCCCCGCATCGGGCCCTCTGCTCGGCAGGGAGCCTGCTTCCCCCCTCCCTCTGCCTGCCTCTCTGCCTACTTGTGATCTCTGTCTGTCAAATAAATAAGTAAAATATTAAAAAATATTAACTGTGATATAAAACAATAGACCCGATCATATGAAATATTCCTAGCAGACCTTCAAGTAATAAATGATTTATAAGTAGCTTAAATTGTATCAGACTGTAGTAAGTGCTCTAATTTTAACATCTCCAACAAAGTCTAGGCATACTTTTCATTCTAGAAAGAAAAAAATAATAATACTGTCACCAGTATCCCCATATCTACCAGAAAATTGTCGTATCAGGGAAAAACACAAGTAACATCGGTACTGTCTACTTTAGAACACAGTGAATATCATAACCATAGAGCTGGTGAGCTTCAGAAGCAAAAGGAATTTTATGTGTGGTAACATGTTGCATTAATTTGAAATGAGGAAGAATATGCTCGACTAAACTATTAATCATTTCCTAGTTTTAATGAACAGGACATCAGTTAGCAGAATCAGTTTGTTCATTTCAGAAAATAGTTATAATCAGGATTAGTAAGCCTGGAAAATGAAACAAGGTAGAGGTTAAATTATATTTGATGTTTAATACGTGTTGTACTTTGGTTCCTCTCCCACAACACTGACCATCTGGCTTTAACTTGGCACCAAAATGCCTAAAGATTGCTTTTCAGATTCTTTTTGTGTGTGTGTGTGTGTCTTCACAGTCTTTCCCAGTGTTCCACATAAGTGCACCTTCCCGATCTGCATCCCTTTTTTAGGAATAGTTTATCTATCTTAGCTGTTTACCAGTGTTTATTACCAGACATTTTTAATGTTCCAATAACTTCTTAAATTTAAACATTATATATTTCTGGGCCTTTGAGACATAATGAAAGCATTTGTGACTTTAAGGCCCTCTATTTTCCCATCGTTTGTGCACTCAGTAAGAATACAGGATTGATCAATCTCAAATACCTGTTTTATCAAATTAATTCACTAATTGATAATTTCAAGTTCTCCTTATACTCTAGTTGTTAGAAATCAAAAACCAAAAAGTAAAAAATAGGATTCTCAAGTAAAAAAATATTAACTTTTTAAGAGATTATGAAACTGTTATAAGCAACACAGCCATACATTAAAATTTAAAATGTGTATGAAAAAAATTCCTAGAGAAATATAATTTTAAAATTCAAGAAGAAATAGTAGAACCTGTATGGTCATGTAAACTTTCAAAATATTCTGTCATTAGTAAAATACATACATACATACATACATACATATATATATAAATATATATATATATTTACACAAATACTCAAACCAACATGATTTCTTCAATGAATTCTCAATTTAAAGGAAAAAATACCAATTTATATAAACATTTTCAGATAAGTGAAAAAATAAGAGCATGCGTTTCATCTTCCTTTGCCTTGATTTCAAACTCTGAAAAGAACAATATAAAGTTATTCTCCCCCAGAGCATGGAGAGCAGCCCACTTCCCTTCACTAAAAAATAAGGCAAAAGGAATCACTTAGCATACGAGAAAGACTATGAAGATAATGTATCATGACCTATAAAACTGAATATTATTTAAAAATCCATTTGTTGTGGCATCTGGGTGGCTTAGTGAGTTGAGCCTCTGCTTTCAGCTTGGGTCATGATTTTGGGGTTCTGGGATCGAGTCCCGCATCAGGCTCTCTGCTCAGAGGGGATCCTGCATCTCCCTCTCTCTCTTTGCCTGCCTCTATGCCTACTTGTGATCTGTCTCTCTCAGTCAAATGAATAAATAAAATCTTAAAAAATTTTTTTTTTTAAATCCATTTCTTCAGAATCACAAAATAAAAGACAAAAACTACATGGCCATCTAAAACGATGTAGGAAATATCTCTGATAATGTGCAACATGTATTCATGATTTAAATGTAAACTCATAGAAAAATTTGTTAAAACTAGATTAAAAGGGGAAAAATAGATAATGATGGTTAATGGTGAAGCACAAAGCTTTTTCTTTGAGAGTAGAAATAAGGAAAAAATGGCTCTCACCATTGCTATTCAGCATTAGTACCAAAAACATTCTAGCCAGCACAGTAAGGCAGGAAAAACAGGTAAAACAACAACAACAACAAAAATAGGATTAGAAAGGAAGAAATAAAAATATCACCACTCAAGGAAAACATTATTCGCATAAAAATCAAGAGACTATACAAAAGATTTAGAATTTGTCTGCCAGAAACTAAACTAACCTTTAACATACCAATGGATACTTTGTCAGCCTTCAACAAATAATTAGAACATGAAAATTTTTAAAAGGATACGATTTATATTGTCATCCAATATATGGCTTTGTTGGACATTTGGTATGTGGTGAAGATGACACTGTAGATGAGTGGGGGAAAAGACGGAATTTTCCAAAAATGTTTCTGAGACAATTAGCTATTTGTTTGAAAGTAGAAAGAGAACATAAAAAAAGAAGAAAGAAAGAAGCAAGGAAGGAAGGGAAAAGGAAAGGAAAAAAAAAAAAAAAAACAACCCCAATACAATTGGTTCCAAATATCTCACACACACACACACACACACACACACACAAAATCAACCTCAACTGGATTAAAAACCAAATTGTGAAAGGCAAATTATAAAGCCCCCCCCTTTTTTTTGTAGCGAACAGTATCATTCTCCCAACAATTTTCTTCAGACCTTACCATGTTGGTGCATTTCTGCCAACTTCCAGCTGCCTATTGGAAGGTCCTTTTCTAAAAAGGACTTGTGCACTTGTGACAGGCTGGAAGTGCTGGAAAAATGACAGCCCCCAGGAGCTGCCTGTACCCAATTATTCTCAGGATCTGGAACATAAATACCCAGACCTCCTCTCTCCTTGTGTAGAATAATACAGGAGTGTGTGTTTTGAACCATACCCTGTGAAGATTAAGCTCTTGTCCCACCATGGAAGCTGGCTTAATAGCATGCATATTATTGGCTGCTTTCTTTTTTCTGTATCAGTTCTCCACTGTCCCGCTGATATACTCTGCATCTCCCAAATAAGCTGCTTGCACTCCAGTCCGTCTATCGCGATCTTTCGGGGGAATCTGAACTAAGAAAGTTGATGTTACTAGAGTTCCTAGGAAATAGATACTCAGGGTGAGATTCTGGAATTGGATAATTCCCCAGCAGGTGGCAACAAAGATCTGATTGCTTGAAATAAGTGGAATGGTGGATAACTCCTGGGATGCTGTAGCATCATTATGACTAAAACTTTACCACATGTGGTTAATTGGAAAGAGATACAAGTGGAAGGGCATGAACTGGCTTATGTAGTCTCTCTTGCCTTTTAAAGATATGATGGCAATGATAGTCACAAGGCTATGAAGTTGAATAGTTGGCCAAGTGCCCTCCTTGTGCTTAGGAAAGAAAATGGCATACTTAAATCTAATCAGCTGATCACCAACTCAGAGCATGGTGTGAAACCCAGGGTTCCTCAATAACTGTGTCTAAAGGGATCCTGATCTTCTGCAACTAGAGGTCAAAAATTGACTGTGAGACTAATCAAATTGCAAAGAAGGCTTATTTTACTGGCCCAGCAAGTTTTCTGTGCCAAGGTCAGGGCCCTGGCAGGGAGGGACACTGAACACCTAGATATAGACACCTGAGTGCATACACTGGAGAATCAAACCCAGAGTCCCTGGATCCTTTGGATGTTCAATTTTAACTTTGTGTCTCCCTGACAGAAAGTAATAGCCTCCCTTACCTGAAAAACATTCACAGATTACCTCAGGCAAATTCCCTGTCAAATGATACTTGAACTCCTTAAGATTTGCTTCCATCTAATGTCCTTATTGGCTTTTAAATGAATGAGTTTCAATCTGGCCAACCTCGACAAGTACTATACTTTTTTTAGAAAGAGAGGTATTAATTACCAAATGATCTATTGGATCTGTTTAATATGTATCAGCACATTAGCGAACATGCTTAAAAACAGATCTTGAGGCTGGTGGGGGATTGTTTGCAAAACAAATGACATGGTGAAATTTTATTGATATAGGTAAGAGCACTCTCTGCTTTCTTAATATTTAATATCCTTGTGAAACCATCTGCAGTCATCCTTAATATGATCCTGGGATGTCTTGATAAATCTGGCCCATAGTAAAAAAGATGCCCTTGCTATTGATGTACTTAAGTAGATTACCTAAGACCAAAGAACCTACTGACTGTGTGCCATGGGAAGACCCAAAGGATGTTTAACTTCATTGTAGAGAAATGTACTAGAGAACGTACTGCCAGTATCATGGAGAGTCTCCATAGTGAATGCTCATTATAAGCCAGAATTGTGGAAGGAAGCTGCTATTGGATCTGAGCCCTGTAGAGTTATTTGGAATGTTAGAATTCTGAATAGAAAAGACCCGGTGGCAGCATTGAGCTCTGAGGCAAAGTTGCCCGTATTACCACGACAGACAGCAAGGTTGGAATTAAAATTGAGAGCTATAGCTTGTCAGTTTCTGTGGCAAAGACTAGGTGTACATGATGTACTGTGGGCAAGAGAAATGAGCAGTCAGTGAGGGTACTACTTGAATTTTTTAATCAAGAGAACATTGGGGCCATGTGAGTAGAAGCCTAATGCCACCAACTTAAAATGGAAATCCAATTCTTTAATCAGTTCCCAGAACTGAGCTTAAGCCTTCTTATCCATTGCACAGGAAATTAGAGTCCCTTGAAGCCAATTGACGTAGTGAAGGATCTCACTATGTCACAGTATCTACATATAGTAGAAATTCCTTAATCTTTCCCTCCCACAAGGTTGTATGATCATTTAGCAGAATAACTGTACAGTGAGGAAGGTGAAAAAAATTTTCAAGGGCTTTGGATAGAGGGTCTAAGAAAACCCCAGAGGATCTTAAGTGCTTTCATGTCCTCTTTTAGAATGCAGGCATCTGGAATCATGTGATAGAGAATTAGAGAGTCTAGTCTGTTTCCGCATGGGTCCAGTGTGTTCACATGTTCCTTTACCTGGTCTTCTGAATGAATAAGAACCTTCATATTCTTTTTCTATCTTCAAATAAAAGTCATAGTGGAAGAAAAGGCCAAGTGAAAGTTTTGAAAGCCACATACACACCACACCATAACCAAAACAGTAGATCAGTAGCAACACTTTATCATGAGTAAAATGATAGAGTTAATGCTACCTTCAAACTTAGAAGATGCAGCAGAAGTGGTCCTTAGCATATCCAATTTTATTTTTTTTAAGATTGTATTTATTTATGTGACAGAGAGAGAGCACAAGCAAGGGGAGCAGCAGGGAGAGGGAGAAGCAGACTCCTCACTGAATGGGGAACCCGATGTGGGGCTCGATCCCAGGACCCTGGGATCATGACCTAGGCTGAAGGCAGACACTTACCTGACTGAGCCACGCAGGTGGCCCTGCATATCCACTTTTAATTCACCAGTCCAGTCCCTGCAAAACCAGACAGATAAAAAGGGAGGCAGTGGGTGTTCGTAAAGTTAACAAAATTATAGCCCAAATTGTAGCTGCTATGCCAGATTTTTCTCTTTGCTTAAGTAAATCCAAAATAGCTCCAGCTTTGGTGTGGGACTATTGATTTGGTTAATGTACTTTTTCTCAATTCCTATCAGGAAGGGAGATCAGAAGAAATTCTCCTTTAATTAATGCAATCAGCATTATACATTAATAATCTTACCCCACGGCTAAGTTGATTTTCATAGTCTCTCTCGCAGTATAATCACAGGGAACTTGATTGTCTGGACACCCTCAAGAACATCAAATGGGTGCACTAAACTAATATCATCATATTACTTTTGCTCTACTAAGAAGGAATTCCACTTTTCTGATTGTTCTAGTAAGAGATATGAATGTTATACAGTGGAAGATAAACCCTATAAAGATTTAGTGGCTTCCCATAATAGGGTAAATTTAGAGGTCCAGTGGTCTAGGGTATTCTAGAATAAGGTCTCAAAGAAAAATAGCAAGCTAATTACACCTTGCACATCACTATCAAGAAGGAGACACAACACTTAGTAATCTTTTGGATTTTAGATACAATCTATAATATAATTGAAACTAATTTTTCTAGTGACCCAGAAGTTTTATAGTTTTGAGTGAGTCTGAATGCAACAGAGAGTTTGCAACAGGTTCAGGTTGTTATATAGTTAGCCCTACCCCTTGAACCATATAACTTGATGGATCTTATTTGCTATGGTTTCTATTCATTGTAATAAAGATAATATGTGGAAATCCTGGCAAGATATAATGCCAAAATCATAAGGAGGATCCGGGGGGTCCTGGAACATGGCTATGCTATCTTTTGAAGAAATTCATTCACTGCACAGAAAGAAGCTACTGGGCACTGGGTAGAGACCAAGAGACTGACCGTGGAATATTAAGTGATTATGAGAGTGGAGGTGCTTATCAAATATTTGTTATTATCAGATCTACCTAGTTATAAGATTTGTTGAGAGTTCAGTTCACAATAGAAAGACACGCTTGAAATTGAGTCTGAGCAGGTCCAGAAACTACAGTTAGTTTACCCAAACAGATGGCCCAGATCCTCATGTTACCTACCTTTATTTTATTTATTAATACTACTTTTTAAGATTTTATTTACTTATTTGAGAGAGTGAGAGAAAATGAGAGAGAGGTGTAGAGGAAAAAGTACAAGCAGACTACCCACTGAGAAGGGACTCCCTCCACCCCGACACTGGGCTTAGTCCCAGGACCTTGAGATCATGATCCCAGCTGAATGAAGGCAGATGCTTAACTTACTGAGCCACCCAGGCATCTTGTACCTATATGTATTTTTTAAATATTTATTTTTTTATTTATCTTTTATCTTTAAAGATTTATTTATTTGGGGGAGAGAGAGAGAGAGAGCGAGAAAGAGAGCATGAGCATGGGGAGGGGCAGAAGGAGAGGAAGAGAGAGAATCCTCAAGCAGACCCTCACTGAGCATGGAGCCAACACAGGGTAATCCCAGGACCTTGAGCTGAAATCAAGAGTTGGGTTCTCAGCCAACTGAGCCACCCAAACACCCCAAGATTTATTATGTTACAGAGAAAGAGAGCACAAGTGGGAGACGGGCAGAGGGAGAGAGAATTGCAAGCCGACTCCATGTCACAGAGCCATCCAGGGCTTGATTGCAGGACACTGAGATCACAACTTGAGCCAAAATCAAGAGTCTGATGCTCAACTGACTGAGCCACCCAGACACCCTGCGTGTTCTCTACCTTTAATGCACAATTGCCTCTCACTCAGCTCATGCCTATGGCCTCATGGGAGAATATTCATGGTCAACTGGTGGAAAAGGAACCATATTAGACCTGGTTCATGGATGGACAACTATATGTTTGTGTGAGGCAAAAATGGACTACAGATGTCCTATCCCCCCAAGTCAAGGGTGATGATGAAAGACAGTGGTGAAGAGAAATCCTCAGTGGGCTTCAAGCAGTACTCCTGGTTATTAACTTCCTCTGGAAGGATTATGGCCTCAGGAGTGGGGGTATACATTGAGTTCTGGGAAGCAGAATATGGCCTGGCTGCTTTTTCAGGGACCTGGAACTATTATTAGGATCCCTTCCATATTGAAGGAGTCAGCATTTTATTCTGTTTGTTTTATATATATCCTGCAGATAGGTTTGGACAGGATTCTGCACAATGTCACCTCAAGCAAGTACATGCTTTATGGGAGAATAAGTGGAACAAACAAACAAACAAAAATGCATGAATGTTTCTATAGATCCAGTATAAACATTGCTCACACACACACACACATGCACACACATGCACACACACAGATTAAATAGCTCTGGTTTTATGCAGATTTTGTCAAAGACGAACACCTGGAGGAATAATAGTGCTCCAGGAAAATGAAACAAACAAAACAAAGTGTGTAAGGCCAAATATCTAGAACCTGTGGATAAAGTCATAAATAAAATAAAGACATGCATTGCCTCTTCAAGTAAACTGTGTCAGTGCTGTGCCTAGTATATTTGACACTTGGGACAGATCATATTTTAAAATCCCAATCTCTAAATGAAAAAAAAAAATTGTTCTCAGTAAAAATTGCAGCATTATGAAAATTGTAATAATGGCCGGGAAAAAAATGGGGCCAATGAACATTTCTGTCTTTTAATGAATTTTTGTGTATGTATGCAGGTATTCATTCTTGTAAAAACATTAAAACATAAAAATAACACTATTACCCTATGGAGAGAGAGAATGTAATGAACGAATACATTTTAATTACATTCATGTATTTTTTAAAACTAACTACTATTAGTCACAATAATAAATAAGAACAATGCAGTTTTGAGCCTACTGTAAATTTGTCAATGATTTTATGAAAATGTATCTTCTTAGCATGCTATGTTAAATAGAATATATCTTTATATATAGATATAGATATATCTATAAATTTATCTTCACTCATAGTTAATCCAGGACGTTCTTTATGAATTTTATTCTCAAATATTGTCTTTCACACAAGAAAACAGATATGCACATAGTTAAGAAAAGTGTCAAAGATGAAAATGAGTTTGGCAGATCCAAAAATTTAGATTAACAACAACAGAGCAACAACAAAAATCCAGAAATTGCAATATTGTTTAATTCTAACAGCTTTCAAATGTCTCTGCAGACAGAAAGTTGATAGAAATAAAAATTCCGACAGCACACAGAATGCCAAAATTCTAAAAGCTCATGTTTGCAATCACTGCTGTATCATTGAAATTTTGAATCCACTGGTTAAACTCAGTACCATAGGAGTAAGAGATAAAAATTGTACCCAAAGAGGGCTTGAGTAATTTCTAAATGTTATTAGATTTTCTCAAAATGAATGCATGTCGCTGAGCCCATGTGACAGGGATGATGGTATAATTGGGACCACTCCAAATTAAACTCCTATGTAAACTACAATGTTTATTAAAACGTAAATAATGGGGTACCTGGGTGGCTTAGTTGGTTAAGCGTTGGACTCTTGATTTCAGCTCAGGTCATGATCTCAGGGTCTTGAAATCAAGCACCACATTGGAGTGCAGGGATGGTGTATGGGGGTAATGGAATGGGGAGAAGTTTGAAGTTGAATTGTGTCCCCTAAAAGGCATAAATTGACATCCTAGCCCTAGTACCTCACAATATGACTTCCTAAGGAAATAGGATCTCTCCAGATGTAGTTAGTGAAGTTAAAATGAGTTTGTATTGTGGTAGGGTGGGCTGCTCTCATTCAACGTGACTGGTGCTCTTATAAAATGGGGGAATGTGGACATAGACATACAGAGAAAGACCACCAGGTGGAGATGAAGGCAGAAATTGAGGTGATGCTTCTACAAGCCCCAAAATGTCAAAATTGCCCACCAAAAGCTAGGGGAGAGGCATGAAAAAGAATCTTCCTCAGAACTCTCAGAAGGAGGCAGCTCTGCCAGCACTTGGTCTCAGACTTCTAGCCTCCAGGACTGTGAGAAAACAGACCTCTGCTTAAGCAACTTAGCTTATGATTCTTGGCTACAGCTGCCCTCAGAACATAATGCAGGTGATTTTGTGCCAAATGAAGTTTTGACTATTACATGGGACTAGACAACAAACTTTGTGAAATAGTTTTGGTTATTAGACATGATCTTGAGAATTATTACCAAATAGTGACAAAGAAAAGCAATAGGATTTGTTTTAAAGTTTCTTTCAGAATGTAGAGAATTAAATCTTAGGCATGGAATATAAGGAAATAGAGTAAAATAAGAATTTTAAAATTGCACTCCATAAGTCCTACTTTTTCAATAAACCCATTACATGTAAATTTGAAATAAATAACAGTACTACTGCATTTGTGAAGATTAAATAACTTAATACATTTAAAGTTCTTAAAAACGGAACTGATACTTGGTTAGCACGCAATATATGTCACTATCATTATCAGTAGTAATTATAACTCTAGCCAAAAAAATCCTAGGCTACTAAATTATAATAAATTTATAAATAAAAAAGAATGACAAATCCATATAAGCTAAGAAAGATTGAAGCCTAAGGTAAAATGATAAATAAAATTAGAAACTATAGGGTGTATATGCAAATCAGTGTGTATATACTGTACATATGAAGCACTTAAAAATACTTTTTATCCTTTGCATTTATACTATCAAAGAGGAATGCCACTTTATCTATAAAGTTTTGTTCTTTCATAAGAAGAATATATTCAGAAAAATTTTTGTGTGAGTTTAAAGTGATCACATGTTAAAAATGTTAAAAATGTTTCCCTCTGAAGAGGGAAACTAGGAGAGGATGAGATAGCGTATGTTGCATTTCATTTGTCTTTCTGTGTAACATTTGTTTGTTGTTGTTGTTTTTTAACTGTGAACATGTAGCTGTTTGTTACAACTCTTGAAACAAATGATTAGGACAAATCTTGAAAAAAAAGATTAAAAATTTAAATATTTAAAATACTACTTCATGAAAAATAAAGCAAAATAAGAAGTCAGAATAGACAGTTTACTGATGGTAAAATAATTGAAAGTAAGCATTACTTTAGTTTAAAATTAAAATTAAACCTTATGCATTGTAGTTACTAAATTAACACTAATTTTTTATAACTGTGAGGCTTTTATAATAAGGATTTAAAAAATGAAAAGCCAGTGATAAGGTAAGAGTAAGTGGAATTAGTGTACTAATTTTCATATTTATATTGAAATGATAATAGATTATGTTGACTTTTTAAAAATTTTTTTTATTTTTGTTTATTTATTTGACATAGAGATCACAAGTAGGCAGAGAGAGAGGAAGGGAAGCAGGCTCCCTGCTGAGCAGAGAGCCCGATGTGGGGCTCGATCCCAGGACCCTGAGATCATGACCTGAGCCGAAGGCAGAGGCTTTAACCCCCTGAGCCACCCAGGCTGTTATGACAGCCACCAGGCTTTCAAATGTTGACATTTGAAACATAGTTTTTCATGATCATTATTTAATTTTAGAGGGATATATTAGGATCTACTTTTCTTATTTAAAAGCTTAAGCTTCAGCAATCTTTTATTTTCTTTCATATTTATTTCTTTGATTAAATTAAACTATAAGTTCAATTAATTTTAATTATTAAAAGGAGAAAGATTAAAAAGCCATTTTTTGGGATGCCTTGGTAGCTCAGTTGGCTGAGGTCATGATCCCAGGGTCCTGGGAAGGAGTCCCACACTGGGCTCCAAACAGGTAGCCTGCTTCTTCCTCTACCTCTGCCTGTTGCTCCCCTACTTATGCTCTCACTCTCTCTGACAAATAAATAGATAAAATCTTAAAAAAAAAAAAAAAGGAATCCATTTACCTAAAGAAATCTTTCTGTATTCATTTAACTTTCAATTTATATATATTCATATAGAGATATCTGGAACAATATCTACCAATTGCAAATGATTACCAATATAGGGTATTAGGTGATTTTGTTCTTTTCATTATCATATTTTTATAGTATGTGAATCATTCTATGTGGAGCACATGTTTTTCTTAAAAAAACCTTTTTAAAAAACATTGTAAAAACATAATCTTTTACAAATTTCTATCATAGATATTTAAATATATTTTAGTTGACATGATAAAAAATAAGATCTCATACAAATATTCAATTCTGCCTTTAAAAAATACTATTGAGGGGCACCTGTGTGGCTCAGATGATTAAGCGTCTGCGTTTGGTTCAGGTCATGATCTCCAGTTCCTGGGATTGAGCCCCACGTCAGGCTTCCAGCTCAGAGGAGAGTCTGCTCTTCCCTCTCCCTCTGCCTCTCCCCTGCTGATGCTCTCCCTCTCTCTCTCTCTCTCTCTATCTCTCTGTATCTCTGTGTCTCAAATTAATAAATAAAATCTGAAAAAAAAAATCCTATTGAATTATGTTCCTGAAATTGAAAATAAAAATTTTCACTGGTCAATATTACTTAACATTGATGTGAAAGTTCTGGCAAATTTAATAATACATGTCAACGAAATAACAAGTACAGTTTTTAGAAACAGATAATAAATGAGTTGTTTACAAACTATAATTTTATGCCTAGTAAAATCAACTAAATTAGCTTAAAAATTGTTGAATAAGAAAAGTAATTTTATAAAATGATAATATATACAAATGTAGGACAGTCTATCCTGGGATCATATGGATTTTTGGAAAGTCTCACTTGAATAAGGTCTGATTTTTCTGTCCAAAGCACAATTTAGAGAATGGCATAGAGTCCTTGGTTGAAAGCAGAACTGAAAACTGACTGAATCTCTCACAGTTTTCAGGGTTCAGAACTTAAAGAACCATAAGCTTCTCAGTCAATGCAAGCCACACACTGGGAGAAGGTATTTGCAACACCTGTATTTCACAAATATCTCATATTCCATAATGAGTAAGGAATCCATAAAAAAAATGAAATGAAAAAATAAGAAAAAAAATGGAAAAGACAAAATATTCACCTTTTAAAAAAAGATTCATTCATTTATTATTTAAAACAGAGAAAAGAATGGGAGGGGACAAGGGAGAGGGAGGGAGAGAATCTCCAGCAGACTCCCTGCTGAGCATGGAGCCTGACATGGGGCTTGATCTCACAACCTCAGATCATGACCTGAGTTGAAATCAAGAGTCAGACACTTAATGGACTCAGCCACCCAGATACCCGAAAATATCTAGCTTTTAAGGATAGGTAAAAGGCTTTATCAGACTGTTCACAAAGAAGATACCTAAATGGATATTGAATATATGAAAGTGTGCACTGCGTGATTTCTTATCAGGGAAAAGCAAATTGAAATGTTAATACCACCAATTACCCTACCAGTATGGCAGTCAGACAATAACTAACACAAGGTAGTTTGGAGAACAAGCAATTGGATGTGTCATACACTGCTGGAGGGATTATAAACTCTTGGGGCAGAGCACCTAGGAAAACTGACAGTGTCAATTACAACTAAACATATGCATACCTTATGAATTAGCAACTCCACTTTTGGGCATTTAAAAACAGAAAAAATGGGTATCTGGGTGGCTCAATCATTAAGCATCTGCATTCAGCTCAGGTCATGATCCTAGGGTCCTGGGATTGAGCCCCTCATCAGGCTCTCTGCTCGGCGGGAAGCCTGCTTCTCTCTCTCTCTCTGCTTGTGTTCCCTCTCGTGCTGTGTCTCTCTGTCAAATAAATAAAATCTTTTAAAAAATAAAAATAAAAAGACAGAAGGCTTCTGACTGCCAAAGTGTTATCAAAACAATGTTTATGGCAACTTTGTATGTAATAGCCTCAAAATAGAAACAGTTCAAATGTCTTAACAGTAGACTGATAAACTAGTGTATGCTCACAAAGACGAGTATTACCCAGCAATAAAGGATGAATGAGAAACCATATGAATTCATTAAGTAATATGGGTGAATTTCAAAGTCAAAATTTTGAGTGAAAGAAGCCAGGTACAAATATTACATACTGATTTTTCCATTTATAGGTTCAAAATCAGAACCAACTGATGCATGGTATTTGAAGTTAGAAAGTTGTTATCTTTTGGTGGGTTATTAAATGAAGTACACAGTTTTTCAGGAGCTTAAAATACATGTATTTTGATCTGAGAGGTGCTCACATGAGTGTATGCCTATAGGAAGTTATTGAACTATCTGCTTAAATTTGCTCACCTGATTGTACACAAGTTAGACTTCAGTTTAAAAGCAATCACATTCTTTGACCTAGTGATCACCCTCTTAAGATATCAAAATAGCACAAATTAAAGATACTGATTATCTAAACTAGTAAAACCTTAAAACCCTTAAGTGGAACAATGTGTAAACTATTAAATAAATATGACGTATACATAGAACAAAATATTTTCAGCCATTAAAATACCCATAAATATAGCAAAATATAAATAAAGCTATCACTAGTTGGGAGTAAGAGGTAAGGTGGGGTTATAGGCAATTGCGAATTTCTGTCTCTTTGTCTTTCTCTCTCTATATATATATTTTTCCCCATACTTCTATAAACTCAATTATGATTTTAATAATTCAAAAATACTCTAGGAGGAGAAAATAGCTAGGTTAACTTTGAGAGGTTAAAATTATGTAACATTCAAAAAGGAGTAAGACAGGGAAAAGAAAGAAGAGGACATTCATGCAGGTGTGTGTATAGCCTTTAATACTGAACTGGAGTCTTCCAGTTAATTAGAGATTATTTTGGCAGTTGAGACCCACTTGTAAGTTGCTTTCTGCATTTTGGTTTACATAAACAATATTCCATCAGCTTTCAAGGAGTAAGTAGGAATTGTGTTATAAAGTTAATTTAAGGGTCAAAAAGGAAGCAACATCCTTCTTTACATGAATAGTTTAATTTGTCATGAGTAAAAAGCAGGCCACTGAAAAAGGGTGGGTATGTTACCCAAGCTCTTGATTTTGTTTAACGTTTCCAACTTTCATGGGAAAGCACTACCAATCATTTTTCCCCTTCTACCTTCCCTCCCTTCTCCTCTTCCTCCTCCTCCTCCTGCTCTTCCATCTCTTCTGTCTCAGAAAGAGATAGCACTGATACTAAAAAGATATATAATTTACATAAGCCTGGAGAGATACTACAGGATGGTAAGTGTAATTCAAGACTCAGGAGAGTAAAATGGACAATATTGCTTGTGTACATAATTTCTCCTTTTCCCTTAATTAGCTCTCTCTGATTACAGTACTCTATTACTTTCTATCTCCTATTTTCTTCTTCCTGGACCCAACTCCACTTCTCCTTCTAGGCTCACGAATATTCTTCATTCTCTCTTTTTTTTTTAAATTTATTTATTTAACAGAGAGAGATCACAAGTAGACAGAGAGGCAGGCAGAGAGAGACAGAGAGGGAAGCAGGCTCGCTGCTGAGCAGAGAGCCCGATGCGGGACTCGATCCCAGGACCCTGAGATCATGACCTGAGCCGAAGGCAGAGGCTTAATCCACTGAGCCATCCAGGCACCCCTATTCTTCATTCTCTTATTCTTGGTACCACTACCCAGTCAGCTCTCACTGGAGAGTTGTACTATAGATGAGGTTATACCTTTCCAAATTCTTTATAAGAATACATAAAATGCCATGCTGATTCTGTGTCACTGGCCATTTCTACTCCAAATCTTATGGTTTTTACAGAGATATAGAAGATGTTCTCTTTTAAAGAAAACCAGTAATTTCATATATGCATATGCAGATTCAACACTATGACTACAAAAGTGTCTTGCCTTTTAAAGAATTTTGAGTCAGAAAGGCATGAATGTATCAGAAGAACCCTAGTGCTATAAATATAATGCAGTGAGTTTCATTTAATGGGAAAGAAACCTCAATGAATTTCCCAAAGTGTCTACTAATTCCAAGTAATAGGTTGTATATAGAAAAACACAACTTGACTAATAAAGAGATATATCTGGAATGTCAGAAAAGGAACATCTTCAGATCCCCATCTTTATTTGTTTAACCACTACTTTAATTTAGACTGTCAACTGGAGTTCCCTGCTACCCTCTTCCTTTTTTTTCTTGGATCATACGTGTACTTTGGTGTTGACATTATTTCCAGAAATCAGAGTTTTAAAACTTGAATCAGGATTCCCATTATTTGCTTAATATGGGATTATATAATGTGGCAGGGTTATGAAATGAAGTCTGCATGACCGTCTTTCTCATTCAGACTTCAGTCAGAAGTGAGAGTTTGTTGCAAAGCAGCGGACTACTCCCCCCAAAGGCAGCATTGACTACATAAAACGCTAACTGCAGGCTGATGAATGAAGTGTAATGGTGTTAATGATGTGTTCAGCTCTTCATAAGCTCATGAGGATTAGCATTTAATAAATGTAAAGTCCATCAGGTGATAGACCAGGAAACTTCTGCAAAGCTAGAGATTGCCTCTTTGATATGCAAATAGAAAATCCAAATTGATAATATGAGCAATCCAGATCCTTCAGGTAAATTGCTTCTCAGATAAAAGAACCATGAGTGGACTTGAAAGAAAATCAAGGGCACACATGGCAAAGAAAGTGTTCTCTCCTTGAATATATGTGTACATTTCTGTGATGGAAAATTAGATACACACTAAAAAGAGAAGCAATTCATTCTTTACTCTCAGAAATGTATTTTGAGCTGTCTTCAGGTCATTTAAGTCATGGAAACTATCTTACCATTATTATATTACACGATGTTGTGTACGCAACTAAAATGAGCCTTTGTTTTGAGATTCACCTTTCTTCTTCAGTCATTGTCCCAGTCTGTCTTGCCTCATTTCCCTGCCTTCCCAATTCTGCTTTCCCTTCAACTGAAGCCACATTTTCTTGAATGTCTCTGTACCCACTTCCATCAGAAAGGTATAAAATCATCATAAAAGCCTTAGTGCTTTAATTATACTTTTATAATCATACCTCAATGCACTTCCCAAAGTGTCTAAAAATTCCAAGCAATAGGTGTGCATAAAACATGGCTAATTAAAAAAATGTCACCCTGAGGAATTCAAAGGTTTCTGCACTCTGTCTCTGACTTATCATCTAACTGTGATGAATTCTGATTCAACACCTGGGCCTCACACATACCTCCTTGTGTTCAAATCACCACACTGTAAACCTTAAGCTAAGACCCTCCTGCCTGAGGTCCTAATTCACACATACTGGGGTCTTTCCAGGAACTGAGTTCTATGTCCCTGTGTACTTCATGAATCCCCTCTTTCCTTATCCCTAACTACCACTTGTTCATTGTTGCTTTATATTTCTTTTACATATATTTTGCTAACATTCATAATAATTATTCACCTTTTACTTACATTTTGCCTACCTCATGTAATATTTTCCTCTAGGAACCTACTTAAGTCCTCTAGATAGAGCTAGTTCTTGGTTCTAACACATCCTTCTCACCCAATCTTGCTACTTTGACGTCCAGCTTCTTGCTCAAGATGTAATTGCCTTTAATTCCCTTGAGCACTTTTTTTTTCTTCAGAGAAAATCACGATGGTAAGTTGCTGTGTTTTCTGAAAGTCATGTGGAAGAAATATGAAGGCATAATTTTATTCTTTCCAATTAATAAAGACCAATCTTGAAGAGAGAACTAAAATCACTCACTGATTTAGGGCATGTTTTCAAATATCTTCATTTTTTTTTTAATTTCTCTCACGGAACAAAATAAAAATAAATTTTAATGCATCACAAATGTACTGATTTGTTAATTCTGTGGTCCTAAATCTGCAATACGAAATGCACTGGCAAACAGCTATTTATTTTAGGTTATGAAGGCATCTGACATTTAGAATTTCATGGAAAAATATATTAAAATAAAGCTTCTAGTGTTTTTCAATAGTTAATCACAGAGAAAGGCACTCATCAGGGACAATGTTCAAAATGTTCCAGGGGCCTAAGGGCTTCTATTCCAGGCTTCATTCTCTAGTCTTTCTCTAGGAAAACAGGCTGGTGGACTCTCATTATTTTTAAACAAACAATATGTGGTTGAGGTAGTAGAAAAAATAATCCCTAAACCTCAAAAATCTCCACACGCAAGAAGTTCCTTCCTCCAGAATGACCTCAGTTTGCTTGCATGTAATGCTTCTTTCTAATGATGACAGTGATATTACCCTTATTGTGACTGATTAGCAATTAAATTATTTCACTCTTCACTGAATAAATACAGTGACTCCAGAGAACTTTAAGTAAATGTGTTAGTGATGAATTATTAATTGGATCTCATAAATACTAATTTAATGATGTGTAATTGCTTAATTTAGAATATTGACCTGATTGATAAAATGAAACTCTTTACATTTTAAAAAACTTCAACTAATTCCATTCATTTATTTAATAAGAAAAGTGTCATGGAACTTGTGCCTCAAATTCCACAAATCAAATCTAGGCCACGTGTGATAAATGCCTTTTAAATCACGTAATGATTATTATAGTATTAATAATAATAGTATAATTTACTGAACATTTTATGGTAGATACTGTGGTAAATGAAGAGCACATTGAATTTTCTATTTTAATCCTCACAAAAAATATATGAAGCTACTTTCGATATGTCCATTTTACAGGTGCAAGAACAAAGTCTAGGGAAGCTGTACAAAATCACTTGGCTAGCGAGTAGCTATATGAGTTTGAACCATTGTCTTACTATACTACTTACTAAAAATGTTTCTTCTCTACTGTTTATATGATTTTATGGTTTCATTGAATTAAATGTATACTTCTAGTTCATCTGAAGTTTATTTTTTAAGGAGTGATAAAACATTAATCTTTGTTCTCAAATGGCAAGCTGACCATCTCATCACTATTGAAAAACCCCTATTTTTTCCCACTGTTTTGAAATGTCAAGTCTATTTTCTCATATACTTCCTTTGTTTGCTTTTATCTACTTCTGGACTCTCTATTCTGGTCCATTTATTTTTCTGCTTATCTGCATTTATATCATGCTGTCTTATTTGCTAGAAATTTCTGGAGATTAATATACTATTTTCAAATATGTAGTAAGACTAGTTCACACTTTTAAATCATTTTATTTTAAAATAATCCTCAGTATCCTCTATACGTAATTGGATTGAATATCATTGAAGAAGAAATAACATATTTTATTGAGAATTCTTAAGTCTGTGTGTGTGCGTGTGTGTGTGTGCGTGCGCGCATGTGTATGCAACTGTATTTCCTTACCATGTTGTAGGATGTCTTTCTGAATCCACATGTATTTGGACAGAGTCTCATGGCTTCTGGAAATTCTCTTGTGTGTAAAAGTGATACGTGGTTTGAAACTTTTAACTCATAATGCAAGCCTTTTTAGAACTCTTATTTCCTCTGCCATGGTCATTAGGAAGGTGTGAGCTGGTGGTTTTTCCAGTGATCTGAATTGGAGTGAGGAGTTGTGTAGCAGACCACCAGAGGAATGATGATGAACACATCATGTGAGGAATGCATCTTATTTTAGCCACTAAGAATTTAGGTGGATTTTCTTACAACAGAATTTTTGCAATTTTATTAATATTTTTCTATTTAAATTTTTTCTTTTTAAATAATTTGTACTAATATTGGAATATAGTTGTAGAAATTTCTCTCTTAACCTATTTCCCTGTAACACTATTTTTACCATTTAATATTCACTTTAAGTTTTAATAAAATCTGCTTGTAAACCTATAGATTAATAAATATATTTTTGATGGCTGATGAAATTTCCTTAATGGTTTTAGATCTTTTTTCAATTTAGTCCGTATCTATAACCTATTTTTAGTCATCAGTTTTATTTAACTTTTAAAACTTATTAACGGATTAGAAGTGTTATGTAGCCACTTGTATAATATCTCCAGTTTTCTAATTATGTAATGTTCATTCTTACTGATCTTCATTAGCGACTTCTCTTTTTTTGTTCTAAGTGGTCAAATATCCAGACCAGTTATCTATTGTCTATTTTATTACTACTTTTTTAAAGTAACTTTTGTCATATTAGTTGTATTTACTTTTGTATTTCATTAGATTTCGTTCTTAGATTTTGGAGTTTATTTTCTATTTTTTTTGTTGAACACATAAATTTCTACATCTGTATATATTTTAATATACATAATTTTTAGTATTATTTCTACACTTTGATTCAAGGTAATATATTACCCATTAAGTACTGATTAACTACTTCCTACAAGATTTCACAGTAACTTTTTTTGTCAGAACTACATGTTTTTAAATGTTCAACATTCGGGGCGCCTGGGTGGCTCAGTGGGTTAAGCCGCTGCCTTCAGCTCAGGTCGTGATCTCGGGGTCCTGGGATCGAGTCCCGCGTCGGGCTCTCTGCTCGGCGGAGAGCCTGCTTCCCTTCCTCTCTCTCTCTGCCTGCCTCTCTTGTGATTTCTCTCTGTCAAATGGATCAAATGGATAAATCTTTAAAATAAATAAATAAATAAATAAATAAATAAATAAATGTTCAACAATCATTAATTTGGTGTTCTCTTTTGTTCGAATTCACTGAAGTTATGAGGCATTTATTTTGTCTGATAGAGATAATGAAACAGCAGCTTTCCTTTGATAATATCCACATAATCAGTATTTTCTATTTGTAATATTCATTTCAAATATGTTTTTATGTACAAGCATGTCTTCTGTCATATTTCTTTTTTCTGTCATATTTCTTTTCTATTTTTCATCATAATGTAATTATTCATCTAGATGAGTTTTTAAGATTATTTATTTATTTATTTGAGAGAGAGAGTGCACCCATGCACGAGTGGGTGGTGGGGCAGAGGGAGAAGGAGAAGCAGACTCCCCGCTGAGCAGGGAGCTGGATGCAAGGCTTGATCCCAGGACCCCGAAGATCATGACCTGAGTCAAAGGCAGCTGCCTCACTGACTGGGCCACCCAGGTGCCCCCCATCTAGATGAGTTTTTAAAGAATTATTATTTTTTTTAACTAAGAATGGATTTTTTTTTCATTTGTTTATCTTTGTGGTGATGACCATATTATTTTTCTTTTCAGAAACGTACATTGGTGATTTCTTAATATTGAATCATTTGGGGGGTTTTAGTTATTCATAGGGTGTTATTCTTTTAATGAAACTCTGTATGCAGCTTGTTTTTTAATTTTAAATTTTGGGGAATATATTTGTCTATAGTCTTTGTCTTATGTATTCCTTGGTATCAGTGTTATACATCTGTTGAGGAACACTAAGCAGCAGATCCATAAGTTTATAAACTAGCTTCCATTTACAATTTGAGATGAAAGGCGTAAAGTCATTACTAGAGAAAAGTGATAACTCACTTTTCATTTTGTGTATTTATCACCAGAATACCATGTGGGGACAAAGAGAAAATGATACTTCACCTGACAATAGTTATTCTTTCAGTTTTGGTTCACAACATCATAGAATGTCATAGAATTTCATCCTGTTACTCAATTTAATAATTAGATTTGGAGTGTGCTGTGTTGCACATGCACATTTATGATAATCACTAAAATACCAAATGGTGCTCTATTCTTTTCAACCCCAAAGTTGCTGATTGCTGAATATTGCCATAACATTTGCAAAAGGCCTTCTCACTTTCCAATTTCAAAGACAAAACAGAATTCTAATCAACAAAAGGTGAAGAGTCTAAGCTAGACAACAAAACAAAAGAATAAACAAGACACAGATACAAGACGATTATTGGAAAAAATGTTTAATGTTTTCTTGAAAAAAGTCATTTGATTAGAAGAAAAATCATATTGACACATTGGAGAAACAAAACAAAAAGCTGTTAAGTTTTTGCATATTAATATTAATACTTAACCTTAGAAACAGGTTTTAATTATGCGCTAAAAGGAGAATTTTAGGCTCATATAGCTCTACATATTCAAAAACATGACTGCCTTGAAGCATAAGAAACTGACTTTTTTAAAGCTATCATATCATTTAACAGCCGACTTGTTATTTAGTGAGATTGCTAATGCTTACCCAGCATCCTATCCACTGACATATTTTTACTGGGTGGTTTGCCTCTGAGGTGGGACCACCACAACTTTGTCATTAGCAAAAGAAACAAACTTCTAGAGATGGCTCTATCTGAGAAAGCAGAAGAAGATTTAAATGGTGTCAAATAGAGTAGCATAGGGAAATATTTTCAAGTGGCACAGTCTTCCTTGAAACATTATTGAAAGTGGAGGACAGGTGATCACCCTAGATATTTGTGAATGTATTCACGTGGATTGTAAATTACCTCATATCATTTGTAACGGATGTAAAATTATACCAATATTTTATTATCTATTAACTTTAAATGGTCTGTTTATCCATATGGAAGTTAAGATGCAACCTGTATAACTTGCTATTGGTTTTGTATGTTTTTTAAAACTTAAGAAAAAATTGTTATTCATATGTAGTTTAAATGGTTAGAAAAATCCACTCCTATCTTCATGCCATATGGGAGGATAGTGAAACAGTTAATCAACAATCCTAATGTATAGAAATGTGAACACAAAACTACAGATATAGTCTACCTGCAGAAAAAAAAATAGGAATGTTTGCAATAGTTATCAGGTCAGAAGATATTAATACCCAGTGGTCTCTAAATTAAAGTTATTTTCCTGATTATAAAATTAATATTTATTACAAAATATGCAAAGGCAAAAATATAAAACAAGGATCATATGTTTCTAAGAAGAAATCTGTGCATGATACTACGTTTACATCATTATTTTATGTGTGTTATATATATATATATATATGCTAATGGGCACTTACAGACATTTTATGAAGACTGTACATTGAAAATATCCATCCCAAATAGCATTTTTATGGTTTCAAAGAATTTCATCAATGAATGTACCTTAATGGCCCCTTATGTTGAGCATTTCAGTTGTTCCTCACTTCTCATAAATAGCTTCTACCAGATCTCATCAAAAGTATTTGTTAATTCATTAGAACAAATTTCTGGAATTTGAATTGTGATTCTCTATATACTTAGCCAAATTTTACTACAGGAAATTTGTACTTGTCTCTAATGCTATTAGATATAAAAAATAGAGTACATTTACTCATATCTTCATCATGTTTAAATATTATATTTTGAGGGGTATCTGATTATTGGTTTGAAGCTCAGGTCATAATTGCAGAGTCTTAAGATCAAGCCCCACTTAGGGCTCCATGCTCAGTGCAGAGTCTACTTGAGATTCTCTCCCTCACCTGCCCCCTTCTCCATCCCCCCACCCAAATCATGCTCTCTCTCAAATAAATAAATTCTTAAAAATATTGCATTTTTAACAGCAGTCACTTTTTTATAAGGAGAAAAATATCTTATTTTCATTATAATTTTTGTTACTAGAGAGAATAGTATGTATTTTCTTTTAAGATTTTATTTATTGGGCGCCTGGGTGGCTCAGTGGGTTAAAGCCTCTGCCTTCAGCTCAGGTCATGATCCCAGGGTCCTGGGATCGAGCCCCACATCAGGCTCTCTGCTCAGCAGGGAGCGTGCTTCCCTTCCTCTCTCTCTCTGCCTGCCTCTCTGCCTGCTTGTGATATCTGTCTGTTAAATGTCAAATAAATAATAAATAAAATCTTTAAAAAAAAGATTTTATTTATTTATCAGAAATAGTACAAGTGAGAGAGAGTGAGCATGACAGGGGGAGTGGCAGGCAGAGGGAGGAGCAGGCGCCCCACTGGGCAAGGAGCTGGACATGGGACTCAATCTCATGACCCTGGGATCATGACCTGAGCCGAAGGCAGACATTTAACCGACTGAATCACTCAGGCATCCCAATAGTATGTATTTTTAAGTTAAAATCGCTATATCTAGGTATCACACTTTTAAGTTGTGATTTTTCTTAACTATTCGTTTTCAACAGGTTTTTATTTTTTCAAAAGTTTTTATATAAGCCTTGTTTTATTATAATCCAGAAACTTTATCCTTATTTTAATTCTTGTTCTGTCATTTGATTCACCCTAGAACCATGCAATTCAAACCTTGAAAATAACCACTATTTTAGATTACCACAAAATATTCTCACAACTTTTTTAAGGTAGGCATATCATATTATCTTCCATTCTGCAGTAAGAATATGTTACTTAAATTCCTAAAAACTATAATCTTTCACAACCATTTGGATCTATGTGTTAGGAAACATTAGGAGAAATGTACAGAAAACACTGATTTATTTCTATGAAATTTGGAAAGGTATAATTAATATACTGAGTAAATATTGCCCCTGGTTGAAATCTTGAGGATTTATACCAATTTGGGCTTCTCAAATGTGTAGGATATTCTCTATTTTAGAACAATCTTTGAGTATTTTTACAACAATGGCAAATCTCTGTAGTTAGACATTGATTTATTACATGCAGGCACTTTCTGATTAATCTACCACATCATTTTAATCATTCTCTTCATTAAAATTATTTCCCTATTATGATTTAAGTCTTTCACGGAAAGATAATGACAGGAAAGGAAATATGAGACTTCCTTCTGATATTCAGAGAGGAAGCTCAGACAAACTATCTATGAATGTCAAGAGATTTAGGGTGTGGATCCTTCTACCTCTAAGGTGGCTTACTGAGTACGAAGAGAATTATCAGGCCAAAAAGATACTGTAAAGATACAGGTAGTCCATGTCCAAGAGAAAGCTGCTTACTTAATGCTTCAGGAAGGCTATGGAGAGTAACGAGTTAGGGAAGATAAGTGGCAATCATCGTACATGAAAACATGAAGATGGGGCAGTGCACACACATAGTTGTTTCATTCACTGGAGCATTTTTATTGAGAACATCTTGAAAATCAATGTGTTAGGACCTGATCACTCCTACAGTGCATTAACATGTCCCATGGTTTGCTTAGTTCTTTATAACTGAGCCTTGACTACCAAGCTAAATAATATTCTCCTGCAAGGTGAAGTGTTCCTGTTTTCTATACTTCATAAAGAAGCTAGAAGTTTGGTCATATAAGAAGCAGAAAAAATATAACTAATGTCTATGCTGTCAATATCTTCAAAGCATCTTAACAATGTCTGTCATTCACAAATAAATCTTAATTATACGTAATGAGGAAAATAAATAGGGCAACTTTTTCAAACTTCACCAAGGCTACATTACAAAAAAAAAAAGAAGAAGAAGAAAGAAAGAAAAAGAAAGGAAGGAAGAAAGAAAGAAAATTCAGTGGAACAGATTTCCCTCCAAAATATACAGAAAAGGGGCTCCTGGGTGGCTCAGTCATTTAAAGATGCTGCCTTCACCTTAGGGTCTTGGGATCGAGCCCCATATTAGGCTCCCTGCTCAGCTGGAGCCTGCTTTGCCCTCTGCCTGCCTTTCCCCCTGTTTGTGCACTCTTTCTCTTTCTCTGACAAATAAATTTAAGAACTTAAAAAAAAAATCCAGAAAAGAACTGCTGACACCTTGATTTTTGCCCCGTGAGGACCCGTGTCAGACTTCTACCTGCAGAACTATAGGATAATACTTTAGTGCTATTTTAAGTCACCAAGTATAGTAATTTGGTACAGCAGCAGTAAAAAACTAATATTCTTTCCAAAACCAGCTAATATAATACAACACACCTAAACCATCTTTTCTTTAACTCTGTGTTATCTCACTTCATAGCGTTTATTACCCCTTAATATATAATATAGTAGAATATAATATAGTATGTTATATATATGCTCACATATGTGTATATATTGATTGTTAATACTAATATATTATTGCACTTTTCTCTAAGACTTTTTTTCTAGTCTTTACCTGGCACATTTATACTCACTGTCTAAAACCTAGACTGAAATTTTCTCTTCTGCAAACTAATAGAGTACCTGTAACTTAAGATTTTTCTGTAAGAATATGTCATCAAGTTGTATCTGAATTTGACTATAAACTCTTTGTGGAGAAAGACTGCATTTAGTTCAGCTTATAATCACATTGACTAAAGACATTCCTTTAAAACATTTACCCTGTGTCTACTAACTGACAGGTATGGAGATAGATAAGTATACAAGGAAACAAATATATTAAAGTGATACATGCTATGAATAAGTTAAAAGAACGTGAAAATAGAGAATGTCCAATGGTGGCGATGATGGATAGGACAGGCAGGTCTGAGGCTTCATGGTCAGGAAGGGCCTCTCTGAGGAGCAGTCCTTTGAACTGAGATCTGAATGACCAGAAGTAGCTAGTCTGAGGAGGTCTGAAAGAAAAGCATTCTGGAAAGGAGAAACAGTTGGTTCAAGGGCTTGGGAACAAGCTTGGAAGGTTGGAATAAAAAGAAAGGACTGTATGGAAGGATCATAATAGACAATTGGGGAAGTGGTAGAGAGTGGAGTTGGAGAGGGAGGCAGGGATCTCATTAGCAAGTGGAATACGGGATTTGGAATACATCTTAAATTATGGAGCCACCATGACATGCTCAGTTTGAATTCAAATCAGATTTTTTAAAAAATTAAAATAGTATTGTTTCTATAAGACATTTGAATAGTGCCAGAGCAGGAGTGGAAGCAGAGAGGCCAGTTAGGGAACGACTATAGTAGTCCAAGCTGGAGAGGATGCTGGTAAAAGGGAATGTGAGAAGGGATTTAATGAAAAGGCTAATGAAGCCTTACAAGGCATCTTCTGAGGCTATTTGCTTATTCTACACCAAAAGCTTTATAACGTTTTTTCTTAATAAGTTGATCCCAAGTTGTATAAACTTTAGGCCCCACAAAACCTAGATTCAGATTGTGTTTAGCACATGGTAAACAGGGGGAAATAAAGCTATTTAAATATAACAGAAAATGTAAAACTTAGTGCCGCTTCCAGTCGGCGACGGGAGAAGAATTAGGCACAAACAAGTCAGAGGCAAGAGATTGGGAGCAGGGGGCAACAGTTGAAAAGACTGCGGCCACGAGCAACTCCACAGTCTCACTTTTATTAGATAGAAACAATAGCCAACAGAAGAATCGATGAAGGTCAAACGCTAGTCACATGTCTTGTGGACAGGCGAGGAGGAGGATAAAGTTTATAGTTAACCAAGCACATTCAAAGGACTCATCTAAAAGACAGCGGGCACTTCTGGGAAGAGAAAGGAAGGATAACGTAAAAGGGAAGCAGGCAGTATTTCGTTCCACCCTGAGCTGACGGGGCGTTCCCCGGTGCTCGGCTTCCCTGAAGAAGGTGGCATTCTGCCTTGGGCGGGCTGGAAGTTCCTGGCTGCATGGCTTCTGTGAACGGGTGGCCTTCCGCCCTGAGCGAGCTGGGCATCCCCAGCTGCCCAGCTTCACGGTCGTATATTGTCCTTCTCCCCAAAGGCCTGTTGCCAGTATGTTTTTCTTAAGGCCATATCTAAATGTGCTGGGCAACTAGTAAAATCCTCCAGGGGCTATAGTTTAAGTAACAAATTGTTCCAAGGGGCAGTAGCACCTTAGATGCATTCTTTTTTTTTTTTTTTTTAAGATTTTATTCATTTATTTGACAGACAGAGATCACAAGTAGGCAGAGAGGCAGGCAGAGAGAGAGGAAGGGCAGCAGGTTCCCTGCTGAGCAGAGAGCCCAATGTGGGGCTCGATCCCAGGACCCTGAGATCATGACCTGAGCCGAAAGCAGAGGCTTAACCCACTGTCCCACCCAGGCGCCCCAGGTGCATTCTTATATATAAATACACATAAACATATGGATGCTAACATGTATGTTGGCTTTGGGATCTGTGTGTGTAATCAGGGTGTGTGTGTATGTGTATATATATACTGGGAAACTGAAATGTTGCCTTCTATGATTCATAGGACTTTGTTTTTCATCACATTTCCACGTGTTTCAAAAGTAGGAAACATGTATATATCTGTGTGTGTACATATATACACATATATATATTAGATATGTATTAGTATGTAAAGAATACCTCATTAGTTATAATGTAGTATATTGTATATTTTATACTAGTATGTATAAATATATAGTAAATGAGGAATTAGTAAGAGGAATACCTCATTACTTATATATATATAATATAGTATATAGAATAATATATATGTAGCTACAGTTAATGTACATATGTATGTTAAAAACTGTGGTATTCCTCTTTATTGATTCATGTATATATTTATATATACATAAATATATATATATTTTAAAATCTGGATGGAAAATAAAACAAAACAAAAGTCCTATAAATCATAGAAAGTAGCCTTCCAAAGATGCCCCAGGCATTTGGCTTTCAAATCAGTATAGCAGATTCCATTGCCTCTAGATTCTACACTGCAAAATGTTTCACTTAAATAAAAAACAAAAAGCAAAACATCATTTTCTTAAGTATTTCTTACTCTACCCTTTTGCCAAAGAAGCTGCCCAGAATTGAGTAACAATTTCAACGAAGGAGTAATTTTGTATTTTATCCAAGACACTGACTACCACTTAGGGAGAACATTTCTATCTATAGCCAGATCCATCTGGATGATGATGTCCATTAGTGGAGAAGTAGATAATGCACATGTTTTCCAACATATAATCACCTAAACTCTAAATAGCCAATCATGCTATTTTAAGTGTCTTAATGTGTTTTTTTAACATATGTGGAAAAACCAGGGACTTTAATTGTATATTCTTTCCCCATATACTAAAGATACATTTGTATATGCTCAGATGTCCAGTTTTAAAGATTTCTTAAAAGATTTTATTTATTTATTTATTTTGAGGAGGGGAGAGAGAGAGCGAGAGCGAGATCCTGCAAGCAAGCATGAGCCAGGGCAGGAGAGAAAGGCACAGGGAAAGGGAGAGAGAGAATTTCAAGCAAACTCCATGCTGAGCACGTAGCCCAAGAAAGGCCCTTATCTCACAACCCTGAGATCATGACCTGAGCTGAAACCAAGAGTCTGACACTCAGCTCAGTCATCCAGGCACCCCAGAAGTCCAGTTTTTATATAACAGATTGAATGGGTCTTAAATAAAAGTACTTCACTGTACACTCTCTGTACTTTGTGGAGGAAGCTTATATAAGGAGAAAAGTAGAATAAATGGTTGACAATCAAAGACACATTGTGGTATGATTCCTTCTTTATTTTCTATATTTTTTATTTTATTTTTTATAACAAAATAGCACATACTTATATAAAAAATCATAAAAATGACAGTTGTCTCATTCCCCATATCTAAGTCCTAGAGATAATTACTGAAAATATTTTGGTATATATACTTCTAGATCACACATCTGTGCATGAACACTCACTTGAACATATATATACACACAGCAACATATGAATGTATATATATATACACATGTATATACATATATATATTTTTACAAAGATGAAATAAGACAATAAAATCAGGGACACCTGATTTGGCTCAGTTAAGTGTCTGCCTTCAGCTCAGGTCATGATCTCAGGGTTGTGGGACCAGTCCCACATCTGGCTCCCTGCCCAGTGGGGGGTCTGCTTCTCCATGTTCCCCTTCCCCCGTTTGTGATCTATCTCTCTCTCATGCTCTCTCTCTCTCTCTCAAATAAATAAAATCTTTTGGGGCACCTGGGTGGCTCAGTGGGTTAAAGTCTCTGTCTTCGGTTCAGGTCATGATCCCAGGGTCCTTGGATCGAGTCCGCATCTGGCTCTCTGCTCAGTGGAGAGCCTGCTTCATCCTCTCTCTCTCTGCTGCCTCTCTGCCTATTTGTGATCTCTGTCTGTCAAATAAATAAGTAAAATCTTAAAAATATATAAATAAATAAATTTTAAAAATCTTTTTTAAAAAGATAATAAAATTGTCTATAATATAATCCCATATTAGTATATAAAACTTATTTTTTCTGATAAACAGTATTCCATAATGTTACTAATGCACATTTAAATTCTCTCTCTTTCCCTCTCTCTCTCTCTCTCTCCTGTTATTAATTTGTTACCATGAAAATCTTTGTGCATATACTTAAGAAATTTCTGGAATATTTTTGATGTTAGATTCTTTAGAAGAGGAATTGCTAAGACAAAAGCTATTCACGTTTTATATTTTGATGATTACTGAATATGATACACTAATTTACTTATCCTCCAAAAATGCTTGACGATGTCCTTTTTCCAGACAACTGCCAACATATTAAGACCACATTTCTTTTTTTTTTATAAAAAATATTTGTCTTCTCTGGAGTTACTAATTGTTTCTTTTATTAGCATTTGTTTGTTTTTTTCTATCTACTTATTTCTATTTCAAAGTTTTGATATAATATAATCTCCTAAATATAAATCTCCCTGTCTGGCTAACAAATCGAGTAGCCTGTTAGTTCCTTTGATTATTTATTTGTGTTCTCTTTTCACCAGCCCTGTCCTTGTAACCTCCCTAGAACTTCTAGATCTCTAGGTCCTAATGGTGGCTAACATTCTGGGACTCCCCATCAATATTGTCCTGGGCATCTCTTTCACCTCTCTGAAGTTTGAGCTTCTGTTTTGGGATCTTATGTAATTTTAGGATTGCTATCTTATTTTAAAAGCAAATATCTTCTTACAGTAGATTATTGAAAAAGCATTTATGAAAAATCAGTTGTTTTCATTCACCTGCCTAAAATGTCTGTATTTTAACTTTACTTCGGATTCATCACTTGGTTGGATTTAGAATTCTAGACTGAAATTTTTTTTTAAAAGTGTTTGATTAGAAGGGTCAGGGGTGGGAGGTTGGGGGAACAGGTGGTGGGTGATGGGGAGGGCACGTTTTGCATGGAGCACTGGGTGTTGTGCAAAAAGAATGAATACTGTTACGCTGAAAAAATTAATAAAAAGGGGAAAAAAAATTATAAATCAAAAAAAAAAAAAAAGAACAGATTTGTTAAGGTCTAATTCAAAAAAAAAAAAAAAAAAAGTGTTTGATTAGAATTCTTGACTGAAATTTTTTTTATAAGTATTGGTTTTCTTATGGAATCTACACTGAATTTTGACCTTTTATGGGAGTCTCACTCTTCCCTTTATAGAAACTTTAAGAATTGTCTCTTAATTTATGGTATTTTAATTTCATAAAATAGTGGGATGGGTCTTTTTCTTCACCATTATAGTAGAGAATTCATGGTTCTATAAACTCTTGTTTTTTTCTCAAAAATTTTCTTATTTTATTTCTTTAATAATTCCCTTCCATCCAGGTTTTCTCATTTCTTTTTGGGAGCTCTACAAATCTGATGACACATTTGTCAGAATGATTCTCTACGTTTATTCTTCTTTCTCTCCATTTATTTTTCCTGTAGGATTTCCTCAAATTTAAACAACAAACTACTCACTTTTTTTTTTAAAGGATTTTGTTTATTTATTTGGCAGAGAGATCACAAGTAGGCAGAGAGGCAGGCAGAGAGAGGAGGAGGAAGCAGGCTCCCTGTTAAGCAGAGAGCCTGATGCGGGCTCTATCCCAGGATCCTGGGATCATGACCTGAGCTGAAGGCAGAGGCTTTAACTCGCTGAGCCACCCAGGTGCCCTGAAAATATTCACTTTTAAATTAGAATTTCATACCTTTGATTTCTAGACCATTTTTTGACCCAGATTGCTTTAATAATCTTTTTTTCTCCACAGTAGTGTTGTTATATAATGCAACATCTTCACTTATCTATAATATTATATACAGGACGTTTCCCCTAGTTTTCTTTTGCTTTTGATTTTTCTTTTTCCTCTGCTTTCCTCATTGCTTTTGCTTCTATATTTCATATTAAGGGGGCGCCTGGGTGGCTCAGTGGGTTGAGCCGCTGCCTTCGGCTTGGGTCATGATCTCAGGGTCCTGGGATCGAGTTCTGCATCCGGCTCTCTGTTCGGCGGGGAGCCTGCTTCCCTCTCTCTCTCTGCCTGCCTCTCTATCTACTTGTGGTCTCTCTCTGTCAAATAAATAAATAAAATCTTTAAAAAAATACTTATATATTTCATATTAAGGGATTTCATCAAATATCTGATGATCCTTAGCTGTCTCTTTATATTTAATAGCAACACATAAAAAATGTTACTAGAAATCTTGGTGTTTGTACCAAGTTAGTGTGTAGAGGTCTTGTCGGCTGGTGTTTTGTTTTTGTTTTTTTGCCCCCTTTATAGTCGGTTTCCCACAAGATGGATCCAAATTCTTGTGTCTCATGAAATTAAGTTTAGCTGTCAATATGTTTGGACTCAAGGATATTCCCTTGTTTGAAGAAGTGTCTCTTCTCTCCCTCACCTGTTTCTGATTTTACTGAGTACAAAGCCTCCAGGATAAAACTTCTTAAGTGAAAGCCACCTGCTTTCTATGAAATTTAGGGAAGAGCAGAGACCTGGTTACTTGAGCAGATGAAAGAGGTATGGAAATCTAACTGCCCCATAGACATCCAACATGCCCTCAGTTTTAGCCCTACCACCATATACCTTTGCCTTTAAAAGGACCCCATGCTTCAAATTTCTGAGCCTGCAGCTCCCTCTCACACTCACACATACTCTGTGAAGCAGCAAAACTTTGGCTTCCACTTTCTGTGTTCCACAAAATCATTTTTGTCAAAAGTTCCTACCTCTTCGTCTTTGAGGTTCTATATGTGCCTTATTTCATCGTTGTCATCTTAGTAGAATCTTAGGAGGGTTCAGAGAAAAATACAAGTGAGTGATCTTCAGGGTTTAAAATTAAGCCTATAATTTTGATTTTTAAAAATTCAGTAATAAGTTACATATTTCTGGGGCGCCTGGGTGGCTCAGTCATTAGACATCTGCCTTCAGCTCAGGTCACTATCCCAGGATCCTGGGATCCAGCTCCTCCATCAGTTTCTCTGCTCAGTGGGAAGCCTGCTCTCCCTCTCCCACTCCCCCTGCTTGTGTTCCCTCTCTTGCTGTGTCTCTCTCTGTCAAATAAATAAATAAAATCTTTAAAAATTTAAAAAAAAATATGTTTCTATTTATTCAGGATTTCTATTGTATTCCTCAGTTGCATTGTCTTTGTATTAGTCCTACACATTTTTGTTAAGTAGTATTCTAGATTTTAAAAAAATATATTGGCAATTCAAAAGACAAATTTTTAAAACATAGCATTTCATTTAGTAATTTCACTTCACAAATCTATCCTAAGAGAATAATTTAAAACTCAAATTCAGAATTATGCAAAAAACAATACTTCGAGAAACAAACTGAGGGTTTTGGAGGGGAGGGAGGTGGGGGGTTGGGTGAGCCTGGTGGTGGTTATTATGGAGGGCACATATCGCATGGACCACTGGGTGTGGTGCATAAACAATGAATGCTGGAACACTGAAAAGAAAAGAAAATAAAACAGAAAAAAATAAAAAAACAAAACAACACAGTTTTGTTTGTTTAACAGTCTATTTATACAATTTAAATATCAAAGGAAAATGTTTATTATGTTATAAGCATCAGTGCCATTGAACTGATAACAAAAGACTTTCAATCTCTTGGGCACATGTCTCAGAAATAGTTTTTTTTTTAATATTTTATTTATTTTTTTGACAAAGAGAGAGAGAGATCACAAGTAGGCAGACAGGCAGAGAGAGAGGAGGAAGCAGGCTCCCCACTGAGCAGAGAGCCCAATGCGGGGCTGGATCCCAGGACCCTGAGATCATGCCCTGAGCGGAAGACAGAGGCTTAACCTACTGAGCCACCCAGGTGCCCCTGAAATAGTTTAAACTGATAAATGTACATGGAAGATTAGAGGAATCATGATGAAATCTTGAGCATTTTTGTCTTTAGGTATAAAAAAAGTGGTTGTTTTCTTCATTTTGCCTGTTTATCTTTTTTCCAAACTCTCTGCAGTTTGAAAACAGTGTTTTTGGCTTTTTGATAATAATAAAATAAATTCATACCATGCATCTGACAGAGTGAAGGAATGAGAAGAGGTTTTTCTTTGTTTTGTTTTTTGTTTCATTTTGAAGATTTTAATATTTATTTGAGACAGAGAGAGAGAGAGAGAGTGCATAAGCATCAGGGGGGAAGGAATGGTATAAGGAGAGAGAGAAACAGATTCCCCACTGAGGAGGGAGCCCAGTGGGGGCTCAATCCCAAGACCCCAATATCATGAGATCACAACTTGAGCCAAAGGCAGTGGCTTAACCATCTGAGCCACCAGGGGCCCCTTGAGAAGAGGTGGGATTATTTGTTTGTTTGTTTGTTCTTCAGATTTTTAACTCTTCTAAAGCATTAAAAATATATATTAACAGAATAAAAGTTTCTAAGATGAGACATTTCCTATTTTCTGAAAGTGATCTAAGGTATTCATTATAAAATTCGAAAGTGTGCAGTAACAAACATACAGAGCATGTAAGGAATTTGTAGTTTATATTTGTTTGTGTTTATAGTTTTTTATTTCTTTATAAATATAATTAAAAAGAACAAAGTGATTCTATAAATGCAGAACTGAATTTCAAAACAGTCATATGTATTTTGCCAGATGAAGAATCCCTTGTAGTTACTAAAATCCAAGTTTCTCTTTTTTGGAGGACACTTGGTATAGAAAAAGTTACCTTCAGAGAGTTTTCCAAAAGTGAGATCAAAACTTCATGAAAGGGGAGCTTGGGTGGCTCAGTGGGTTGAGGCCTCTGCCTTCGGCTCAGGTCATGATCCCAGGGTCCTGGGATCGAGCCCTGCGTCGGGCTCTCTGCTTGGCAGGGAGCCTGCTTCCTCCTCTCTCTCTGCCTGCCTCTCTGCCTACTTGTGATCTCTCTCTGTCAAATAAATAAATTTTAAAAATCTTAAAAAAAAAACCATGAAAATACATATTGAGAATGAGAATGTTTGGTCCAACTGGTTGTTTTGAAATGTAAAACTAAAAATTGTAAAAATATCATTTAACAATAAGCTATCATATTTTGGGTTGTAATTATAAATATAATCTAATTTTTAGAATTAAAAAGAATTAATATATTAATTTGGGGAGATAAATTTTCTAACAAAATTAAATAATAGCACTATATTTGGAATTAACAGTCTGCAAATGAGGAGGATCATTTCTGCAACAATTTTCGAGTACTTCATCAGAATTCTGAAAATCTCTTCATCTTTTGATATGAATATAATTTGAAAGATCTCTTTCCTTCTTACATTTTGTATTTCTCTTCTTTAGTTATGAACCATGCTAACTCTGATAGAATCTTCATTATGTTGATTACCTTATATTGATTGTATTAGTTCTCTGAAATCACTTTATTAGATTTCATGAAATCCTGCAATCTTTGCATGATTAAAAAATTCCTTACCTTTTTTATTTCTACGACTAGATTTTTATAATATCTGAAAACCATGAAAGATATGACATGACAGAGATATAGCACAGTTCTTAGACTAAATGGAATTTTTTTTTTTAGATTTTATTTATTTATTTGACAGAGATCAGAAGTAGGCAGAGAGGCAGGCAAAGAGAGAGTGAGTGAGGGGGAAGCAGGCTCCCTGCTGAGCAGGGAGCCCAATGTGGGGCTAGATCCCAGGACTCTGGGATCATTACCTGAGCTGAAGGCAGAGGCTTTAACCCACTGAGTCACCCAGGTGCCCCTAAATGGAATATTTTTAATAAATAATCAGTTCTTTAGTGAATATGTTCACATTATGATCACAATAGCTGCCTATTAACTAATAGCATTGGAATAAATGACCTACTTATTTACAAATTTATTTGTACCTATTCTCAATTGCTAAAAACTATTTTCGTTTAATGTTTACTATAGTTCTTTGGTCTCCAGAGTTAAAAATTAAGTCTTTATGGCATGTCAGTTCTTGCTGGTGTCAGTGAATATGACTAGAGTCAACCTCCAACCCACTCTTCCTTACCCTAGCTCTGGCACCCACCTACCACTACAAATGCATTCTCTCAACTTTCCAGTTTCTTACTGTGACATCTAAAATAGCAAAAGATTGGCTGTACATGGAGACAAGATGGGCTATCTTATAAGTTGTATTACTTTCAGGATGTAGATCATAAGATTAGTGACTGCCCTTTGACTGCTTAAAGTTAGTGGAGAATACTGTTTCTGCGAGAAGTAACATATTACACACTCACACATTTACCCACTTATACTCCAAAGGTAAATGTTGAAGTTTATTTTGTTTTGTTAATTGCGAGACATTTTAGAGCCTTTAATATGCTTTTGGGTAAAATAACTTTTCAGTGTGGAGATGTGATATGCAGCATATCACAAATCTACTTGAATTCAAATTTCTTTATTTTTAATAATGTCTTGATGGACATTTCTGTACAAAAAATATTTACAAAACCTAGCTTATTCTTTTTTCTCACTTATTTCTGGATCTCATATCATTCCCAACATTTAGGAGCACCACACAGCTCACACTCACAGAATTGAAGATTTTAGCCTTGTCATGGGGTTCTATCTACCAAAATTCTACTTAAAGCCCAGTTCAACTAAAACTTTCAACTCTTTGTTAAAATTTTCATTTTATTTTCTTTTTTTTTCACCAGAGGTAATGAGCCACATTCTCCTTTGGTTTTCTTATAGACCGGTGGTTCTCTATAAGGAATGGGAGATGGGGTTGCTTTTGCTCCCCAAGGGACATTTACAATGTCTGGATACATTTTTAGTTGTCACAATTTGGGGGGAAAGTCTGCTACTGGCATCTAGTGGGCCAAGGGCAGAGATATTGTTAAACATCTACCCTGTAAAGGGCAGCCCCCAAAACAATTATTAGTAGATCCCAGGTTGAGACAAACTGCTAACAATGGTTGTGCTTCCCAGAAGCTATTTTCCACAAACCTCTGGGATGATATGCAGTAAAAATCTGGAAATGCCCAAGTTAAACAGTAAGATCTGTTAATATGGATTTTTTTCCCTTATAGGTAAAATAAACATTGACTAGGAAAAGGCAACTTGCTCAAACCTCCAAAGTTCAAGTCTAATTATAAACTCTTAAATAGTCTAAAATAAACACTAACCGAACTTGATAGGTAAATTAGTGTCGTCGGCCAATCTCACGCAACGTTCATCCTTTGACGCTTCTCTTAACGTTTTCTCTCCTTTCTAATACTTAGATTGAAAGTGGATATCTAATTCTTATTCCACTCATTACTTAACAGGAATACCGAGGTCACCGCAAATAAAGCAGTATGAGTTAATGAGAACAGCTTTAGCCAAAGAGGAGGTATTTCTCCAAGTACATGAAGTGCTTCACATATATTAAGAAACCCCAGCTGAATCGATTTAATAATGTTGGGATTTGCACAATTATTACAGATCCTTCATTATTCACCCAGTCTGCGCATACCACAGCACAAATGAACATCTCAGTCTGGTGGTATTAACATTGCCATTTTCTCACCCATTCCCAGACCATCTGCTCCATGCTGATCATTCACTGCTTTAACATTTAACAGTTACCCAACTGCAACTTAGCAGATTTGTGTACTTTTGAAAACAGCTGGTTTAATAACTGCTTCAGAGCTTTTGGATAAAGAAATTATTTTGTAGTGCTTTATAATAGTCTTTTTTTATCGGTGCCTCTGAGGAAAGAGTATTACACTTGCTCCATTTATGCATCTGCAATTGCTTGTAATATTTCTTGTCACATTTGGAAACATATTTTCAGTATTTATAGCACAATAATGCAGAAGTCTTTATTACCTTCCTTGTTTTTGCTGGGGTTTGTTTTTGTTTTTATATTTATTTATTATTTATTTATTTTTTAATGTCTCTGAGGGCTAGAGTGAAACCTTCTGCATGGAATAATTTAGAGTGCACCAAGGTATAAATTTGAGTTGTCTCAGAGTTTCCACTCACTTGCTATGTCATGAATTTGTTTCTACTTCAGTGATGTTTCTCTTTTTATTCTTTGTTAGAGAAAATGCAAGAAAGAAAATAACTACTTGTTTCAATACTCCAGGGCTCCAAGTGGACATATTTCCCCTGGGGAGTTTATTAGGTAACTTTGTGAATTGCCTCTCTGTTAATGACTGGAAGTTGCCTAAGGGGCACTTCTGGGCACTGACACTGTTCTGATTTCTTGATCGGTGCTGAGGTTACATATGGTAGTTTAGTTTGTGAAATCTTACTGAGGTATACACTTTGCATGTATTTTGTATGCACATTGCAATAAAATGCCAAAAATTAAGGACACAAACAAAAGAATTTTACTAGATTTTCCTCATGGGTATAGGCTAAATCCTAAACTCTCCATTATGGCACAGAAGATCTTTGGTCTTGACCTGACTATGACCATTCCTTACTTTACACTTTGAATTCAGCAGTACAGAGCTGTTTGCAGTTTCTAATACCATCTGCTAATTCGCTGTCTATAGGTTTGCCACTGATTCCATTCACTGGTAGTGATAAGGGAGGAGAGGGGTTTTCTCTTCACTGTATCCTCCTGGCTCTTGTAAACCTAGTTCTGTGTCCAAAATAAATAAATAAAAACACTAATATTTAACAATTGACCTGCTATATCTCATCAAATTATTTTTTTAAATCATATGTCTTTATGAGGTTTTATTTTGTCCCTTTTTCCTGGCCAAAGGCATTTTGTGCAAATGTGTCTTTTTAAAAAATATACCATTTTGACTTATTATTGTTATTATTATTTTTACTGATGTTTCTTAACTTACCTCCCATGGAGTTCGATAGCTCAGAACTTTTGTTACATGGTGTTTTTCTTATCAGCTGGAAGCTAAATCAAAACCTACCTTTTGGATGCATTAAAACACTAGAGACTTCTGCTTTTAGTCAAGGTGAAATAAGGACAACTAGATTTAAACTTTCATCTGAAACAAACACCCAGTAAACAGATGAGATGCAAACCAATAGTATTCAAGGTGCCAGACATCAAACAAAGAATAGGAATCCCTGAGAGATAGAAAATGAAAGATCAAGGTGGCTAAAATCTTCTAAGACAAAGTAAGAAGATGGCCGGTAGAAGAGACCTATGTGGAGAGAGAATCCCAGAGATCCGGAGAGTCCAAATGTAATATTGAACATAGTAGTGATCAAAGCATGCATGGAAGAATACTGTGTGAAGCTGTGGAAAGGATCATCTGACAGGATAATAAGGAGCTCTCTGCCACTCACATAGGAACTGGAATAATACTTGTTTCGACCAGCCAGACTAGAACATGTCAAAACTCAGAGAATTGGCTAGAGTGCTGAAAAAGAACTTGCTTCAGTAGTGATGAGTAATTAGATGATTAAATGATGCTCCTTGACTAACAAATCAACTTATTTTTTTTTTTACAAATAAATTTAGTGCATCCCAGAACAAAAGGTAAAATACATATAGCTAAAATAAACTGTGCTATAAACTATACTAAAATATACTATAAAATATATAACTATATATACATAACTATACATATAATTATATAGAATATATAAAATATATACATATATATTATGTATATATGTATATATACATGAAATACATAAGTATCCAGGTTCCAACAAAGTTCAATGTACAGTGCTTGGTATCCAAGAAAGAGTAGCCCAAAGAAACAGGAAAATATAATGAGGAGAAGAAACAATTAGTTGAAACTTACCTAGAACTGACTTAGATGTTAGAATTAGCAGAAAAAGACATTAGATAGTTACAATTGTGTGCTGTAGTATAAAGAGATATAAAGACATGGAAGACTGAAAAGAAACAGATACAAACTGGACTTACAGAATTGAAAACTAAAATACTTGAGCTGAAAAGCACATTTGGTGGGGTTATTTGCAGAGTAAGTAGTACAAGAGAAAATGATAGTGAAATTGACAACATAGCAATACAAACTATCCAAAACGAAACCTATACAATATCAAACTGAAACAACAACACAAAACTGAATGGGTAACTTAGTATGTGTCCAAACTGGAGCCTGAAAAAATATCATTGCTTTTCTCTGAGTTTGTGTAAGCATGAAACTTATTCTGGTTCTCTTAGACAGAAATACTATCGTATAATTATAGGTTTATAATTAGAATATACTATAGATTTATAAAATCAATTATTTTGACAATCGGGTTTAAACAACTCACAAAAAAATGTATGTTAGTAAATAATTCGCTAGGAGAGTAGAAATTCATATTTCTTAATGTGATAGTGTTTTAAAAATGTTTGCATTTGTTCATATCCTTTGTTCATTCCTCTCTGTCACGTGTAGGCCACCTTTAAAACGTGGTAATTGTTATGCACACAGAAACATTAGTATTCAGTATAGTTCAGTGGGATTCAATCAGTTAAATAGACAAAACCTTGAATTTATGTGCCCACTGAGTGACGATTCATGGTGGTTTTTAAAGACTTCTTCTCTCACACAGCCATCAATCAAAGTGACAGCGTTCTTTAGATTAACTTTGGATTCCCCAGCACAAATTAATTAATCTGTCCACTACTTCCTATCTCAGTGTTTCAATCAGCCAACAAATAAAGCCAATCAAGATTTCAATTCTTTGCTGATTAGCCAATAAACTGTGACAGTGGACTTGTGGCAGGACTTCTGGGACTCTCATAGAAGATTATTTATAGATGGAGCAATGCTGTGATCAGTCTTTAAACCACAAATAAGAACATTGTGTTTTCTTCCCAGTTACTTTCATCAAGGCAAAGAACCTTTTCAGGTAGAAATAAAACCATTAAACAACCAGCTGCAAGGATACTCTCCTTGAGGTTATATTAGTGACATTTTGGTAATACTGTTGCTTTACTAACATCAAATTGTGTGAATGCCATGGAATTTTTGAATTTAAAGAATTACTTTTGTTCAGATGAAAGGATGCATGTTAGAGCTGTCACTATTTCTCATTGTCAAGAATATTTATGGACAAGAATCCGAAATACTCTTTATACCAAGAGAGAATTACTTCCCACCTTTCATATACTTATGAGGAAAATACACTTTACAGTATGTCCTACAGTTAATCTAGTACATGTTTCGTCTCCTGAAAATCCTTATGATTTTAGAATAGAATAGAATAGGTAGAATAAAACCAACTAAGAGAAAGTGTGTAACCTAGAGTTAATCCAGCCTTTGCTGATGTTAAAAAGAAACAAGTCCAAGTTAGAGACACTTTTGCTAAACCCCACCAAGATTTATACCTAACTAGTTGCAGTTTCACCCTCACCTAGGAGGGAATTTTAAGCCTGTCAGTCTGCTATTTTCTCATCAGCACTAGCTATGAAAAGACCCCTTTGCCTTCCCCAAAGGAAAAATAATCTTGCCTGAGGTAATCAATTCTTTTAACATCTTTGCCCCACCCCTCTGACTCTAGAATCTTTCCAGTTTGTATAGTTTCTGAGAGCTCCTTCCTAGTTGTTAGGTGGGATACTGCCTGATTCATGATTGATTGAATAAAGTCAATTAGATTAAATGTATTTGGGTTGAATTTTGTTTTTTAACACCAGTAACAAGTTGTGTGTGCTTGAGGATCAGTTAATTTGTACAAAAGCTTTGGTTTTCTCTTGTACGTAATTAAGGATGTAGACTAAACAACCTCAAACATTTGCTGGCTCAGCAAAACCACACAAGTATCTTTTTTTCTTATAAAGACTACATCGAGACAATTTTTCCTCTCTTTGTTTTTACCACTATTCATTTTTTGAAGTTTGTCCAAATATCAGTGACCTCATGAACTTGACACTGGGCAGTAAGCAAATGTGAGATGAGGTTGGCGACCTTTTGGTTCTCCATTAGACTTTGCATTCTATTTCTTCACCTCTTTCTAGCAGAGGGAGAGGGGAAGGAAATAAATCAATCCTGTTCCTCAAAGTATATGGGTGCCATCTGTTCCTCCTGACAGTCTATGACCTTTACCATTCTAATCTTCCAGCCATTCTACTTCATTTCTTAAAGATTTTAGCTCCTGTATAACAATCTTTATTTAATGTCTACTCCTGTCATCCTGAAAGGTGACTCGTCAGTTCTGTCTTCTTCATTCTTTGGTATATTTATTTCTCGTGGAAATTTTGCCCACACCACCTTAGTCAGCCATTTTCAATTTTATACCAGAAAGTAAATCACTTCTGAAATATCTATTTTAAATATTTTACCCTTTATATTTTCCATATGACTTATTCTACTACATATATAACTAAAATTCTTTGAACTTCACAAAAATTCATTATAATCTACTATTTATCATTTTAGTCACCTTTGAAAATTTCCTTGCCTCTCTCACCTCTCATTTAGATTGCAAAATCTAAACCACATATTACTTGTATTCAGAGTTTTTATGTGTTTCACTTAACACTGCCTGAAAAGAAGCTGTTCTCTACTCTTCAACTTGCCTTCCCACTTTCTATGATGATTCTCCTCCATCATAATCTATTAAGAAAAAGATGCCAGATATCTGAAACCCCATTATCTTTCCACTAACAAATCCACGTTTTCACTTGCAAAACTACCCAACTTCTCTTTCTCCCATTATAATGAAAGAAAAATTCCTACTCTTACCAAATTCAATTCTCTTCATTTCAGTCCTGGGCCTAATTATCTCTCTTATCGTAATGGATTTTGTATTTTTGATGATTTACCTGATTTCCTGCTTCTTTATTAATTTCTTCTCTACCGAGTTTGCCCCATTGATACCCATAAAATTTTTATTATCTCTTATCTTATAAAATAAAAATTAAAAGTTTAAATTTGAAAATGCCCTTTACTCAACTAATAAACCAGTTTAACTCTTATAGTTTCTTTGCTCCCTTTCATACCATGCTGTTTCCAATTTTCCTCTTCAATTCTCATGTATTCTTCAGCATATGAGAATTCTAGACCATCTTAAAAATTCTTACACACCACTCTTTTTACATCACTCTTAAATCATCAAATACTTCCATTTTGCCAAATCCAAATGACACTTTTCTGTTTCTATCCTACTCAGCATCTAAGTAGCTCTAAGGCTTTCATATCCAACTTTTAATTCGTAGCAGTCATGGAAATATGCCACTCAGATCTCTGTTCAAGAAAGAAATTGCCATTTGGCTGCAACGGATGAAATTAGCTGACAGTCTTCAGCTTCAGCACTTCAGCTTTCAAGCTGAGACAACGCGTTCCCAGGCAACCCCAGACAATGACTATGTGTGGCAAGAGTACCAGAGTCTAGCCATTGATGCCAAATGCAGATCTCCTCAAATAGCCGATTCATTATTCTCTATTATAGGACTAGTTTTCTCTGCTTTGAACACTAAGAAGACAGAATCATTTTATTTATATCATTATATTATTATGACATAATTTTAAAACATATATTACATTATATAAGTGTGTATACACACACATATATATATATATAATTTTTATTATTTTTTTAGCGTGCTTTCCAACTAGACAGCAGGTACCACTGAGGGCAGGGCTATTATGAGGTCCCAAGGAATCCCTGATTCCTAACAGCATTCATAATATACCCCAAACAAATGCTTATTAAGTTGATCAGTAAATTAAAAAGCTCATAAATGCGTCAATGTTTTATATATTTCTCCTTCAAAAATTATTCTTTAATTTCTCCAAAATTCTAATATCTGCTACAGATATGATAAAATCATCTAAACTGAGATATAAATTATAATCATCCTGACAATACCTTCTTTGGTTTGTATTCATCTGGTTTTATTTGAAGATGTTTTATTTATCTTAAAAATCTACTTCTGTTTTATTTTATTTAATAAGCATAATTTAATAAGCATAGAATTTTATGCAAGTATAAAGATCAGTCATGCAGTCAACTTAGTCTACTAACTTCAGATGGTCTCCTCTAATCACATACACACACAGAATGAGTTTTGCCTATATAACACAGCTGTACAAACTCAGAAAACCTGATTTTGAAAATACCACAGTTGAGAAACAGTGGGGAGCAAGAAGGAACATGTCTGTGTATGCGTGTATATTTGAGTAACAGTACTTCATTTGGTTGGTCATGTTACCAATAATTATGACCTTGTGTCACTCTTCCAGTGTTTTGCTGTGCCTGAATAGGTGCACAGAAAAGAAAAATAAATTAAGTGAAAAACAGCTCTAGGTGTAAATGAAGAGAAATGACAACACAGAGAGACTAAATTTCTAATTTAGTATAATAAAAGAAAATCAATTTAATGTTTTAGAGATGTTGTTTTGCTCAAAATGATAGCAAAACTATTTAATGTTAAGTCATATTACCAGATACAATGGAAAAGCCTAATAGTAAATGGCAGAACTCCAGAAAATAAATCTATGCCATCAGTGATATGTAACTAAGAACATATACTTCTGATTTAAAATGTAATTGCTAAGGATTTTTTTATTATGTTGTTGACTTCCCAAACAAAATTTAAACTTTAAATTATTTTTACTTTCACAATTACAGACTCAAAAGCATGAAGCACATTATTAAAAGATTCCCTCTATCATGATAGTTTTTTGTTTTTTTTTTTTTTTTAGTTTTCTGGGGTTTTTGTTTTTTACTTTTTTCAATAATATGAACTTAGATACATTGGAATTTTTTAGGCATTGAAAAGTAGATTGTTGGTGAAACATATAATATCTAATATAACCCGAGTTAAGAAATTACATGAAGTATATCACAAGTAAACTTTCACAAGATTTATTTAAGTTAAATGTTTTAATCCTAACCTATTAACCACCATGCCTGTTAATCATTAATGATATTTACATAGCACAAAAGAGAAGGAAGACATTCTACACAAAATAAGTTTTTAGGTGGAAATCCATTCTTTTGATGAAACATTTTTTGATGTTTTATCCAGCTTTATTTTTTGTTTTGTTTTGTGGAGCTTTTTTGTATGTAAGGGTGGTTTTTGTTTTTGAGTTCTTGTTTTTTTGTTTTTGTTTATGTCTATCATATTAAAAGCTGAAAATTGGTTCTTTCTTTTTAAAAGTTCCTTAGAAAAATAAAAAAATAAAAAGAAAGAAAAGTTCTTTAGAAATATCTTAAGGGTAGGGGCGCCTAGGTGGCTCAGTGGGTTAAGCCTCTGCCTTCGGCTCGGGTCATGATCTCAGGGTCCTGGGATTGAGCCCTGCATCGGGCTCTCTGCTCTGCAGGGAGCCTGCTTCCTCCTCTCTCTCTCTCTGCCTACTTGTGATCTCTGTCAAATAAATAAATAAGAAATATATATATAAAAAAAGAAATATCTTAAGAGTAAACATAGAGAATTCACATATTTCCTGGAAATTTTAATTGAGCTTCAGGAACTCGGAAGGCATAGGCTGTTGACAGTTTTCCCATGAAACCATATATGATACTCAAATCTGTTTGAAAATTACGTTGCACCAGTCATTCAACTTTGTGTGATCTTATGATTATAAATGAGCAAACCCCACAAGATTTGGTTCAGTTTGATTAAGCATCCCAGGAAGAGCAGCAGTTTAATGTGAAGAGTAATTAACTGGCAGATAAAGGCTAATGGATGTCCTCAAACCCCTAAAGAGCTGTGGGGTTTGCTCTTGAAAAAAAAATAAAAAATAAAAAAGACTTCCTTTTCTCCAAAGCAACCAAAAGCCAATACATACACATCAATACACAAAACACCAAACTTATGAGAGCCTGTTGGAAAAACTATTGGTTTAGAGAGAAATAATCCAAAGTTCAATTTTATCCCATTTAAAAAAAGAGAGAGACCTAATTTACATGTGTTAAGTTCTTAAGAAATAAACCTTATTATCCATGAGCTTGTATTAGACACTTGTAGTACTGGGTCAGGGGTTAGACCCAGCATAATCCAGAGTCCAAGTGAAAAGATAAATAAGTAAGTGTATACCTTGTGATCAATATAGATCAATTTGCACATTGGCTAACATAAGAGTAACAATACTATATAGAAGGGAGTTTTAATGAGCTATTATATACAATATAGAATGAAGATTTTCTTTTCTGGCTATATAGTAGACCAGAAATCACTTCCACTAAAAGACACCTATTATTTATATAGATATAGATATAGATATAGATATGTGTGTGTATGTGTGTGTACATGCACACACATGCATATATTCCTTTCCCATTAAAGCCTATTATTTCAGAAGGCTTTGTGTCATTAACCATGAAGTTATGAGAGATGGATAGGAAGCACATAAAAACAAGGAAGTAAAAATCTGAGACCTCAAGCTTACAAATTACAGCCCAATAAAATGTTTGCTTATAATTGTTCAAACACATATTGACAAAAATAATACAGATCCCAAGTACACCAATTTCTGCAGGAACTTTATTGTCAATGAAACTCCAATCCAATGCTGTTGATGCTTGTCTTAGTGCCATGCATCTGCTAAAGTTAAAATCCACACTCCAGTTCTGAGAAGGCACTAGAGGATAAAATGCAAAGGAATAGCATTCTAGGGTGCAAAACTAGGGGATAAGCAAATAACTTACATTTATTCTTGGTCAGGAAACAGGGAAAACTAAATATTTCCTATTTACCCCTCATATAGATGGGAGGGTTTTTTTGTTTGTTTTTTGTTTTGTTTTGTTTTTTTAAATTTATTTATTTGACAGAGAGAGATCACAAGTAGGCAGAGAGTCAGGCAGAAAGAGAGAGGGAAGCAGGCTCCCTGCTGAGCAGAAAGCCCAATGCGGGACTTGATCCCAGGACCCTGAGCGCATAACCTGAGCTGAAGGTGGAGGCTTAACCCACTGAGCCACCCAGGCGCCCCATAATAGAAGGGAGTTTTAATGAGCAATTTTTCCTTGGCCATCAATGTGAAATGAGTGATTTTGAACAACAGGTGTTTTCTTTCAGTTTTTAGGTTACAAGGCCATTAGAAGACACATATGATCCCAATCTGGAAGGTTTCACGAGTCTAGAACAAGGTCTAGGAATAACTTCAAAAGAGAATTTGAGGTTATAAGAGGTAAAGTGCGGTCTGTTGTAGAAAAGAGGACATATATGATTTAGGGCAGGCAAAAAGCAAACTGTGGCTGACTCATGATTTTTTATCCCAAATCAACTTTCTTCCATTTGCTTTAGATCCCCCCAATTTTTACCTGGGCATATATCCTAGCCTGTATTTCCCAACCTCCTTTGCAGCTTGGTATGACCTTGAGACTAAGTTCTGGCCAAGGATTTGTAAGCAGAAATATTATGTGGAACTTCCAGGAAGGCTGATTAAAACTGCTTGCCCGCTGTTTAAGTGCCCTTTTGCTCTTCCTCCTGTCTCCTTCCTTTTGCCTGAAAGAACAGAACATGATGGCTGTTGCTAGTTACATTAGTTTATGGTGTGACCTTGGGTGGAAGTCAGCCTAGCAAAGAGAAGAGTTAAATGACTTCACGTATTGTATTATCCCAGGACCGCTTGTATTGTGGTGTTGTTATTGTTTCCACCCCCCCTTTGGGTGTTTGTTTGTTTTGTTTTATTTTAATGTGAGAGAATAAGTTCTAATATGTTCTTACAACTTATTATTATTATTATATGTACCTGAACCCAATCCTGGATGATATAAAATGTCCATATATTTTTATAAATGCTTAGAATTATTTTCTTGGTGGGGTCTACAGCACAGTGAGAACTAGGAACATTACAAAAATGTTCACCTGATCTTTCAGAGGACCATTACCTACAGTAGGAAATAATTGCAAGCCTTGAGAACATTTCTCTGAAAGGATTACACATAAGTATACATAGGAACAAGCTATAATTTCTTCAATGATTCTAAATGTCTAAATTATACAGAAATTAAATGAATTATTTATATGTGTACCTAATTCAGATTTAAGAAATTAATAACTATTATCAGATAGACTCTTATTTAGATGCTATAATCTTGAAATTTTCTGATTTTAAAGTAAAATCATTCCTGATTGTTTAAAAAAGTCAATCTCAAATATTTTATATATGTTATATCAAATTATTTGCCTTATTTTCTGAAGCTTATTGTTATAATGAACTTAAAATGTACATGACCAGTGTTCACTATATTTTTTAATTGCTTATTTCTTACTAAATGGCTATAAATCTTTATATACTGCAAGTAGGTGTGGTTTCCCAAGCTTTAGAGGAAAATAGTAGAGATAAATAACACAAATGCTTGGGTCGAAATTATTATAAGGGGTACCTGGCTGGCTCAGTCAGAAGAGCATGCGACTCTTGATCTTGGGGTCATGGGTTTGAATCCCATAATGAGTGTAGATATTACTAAAAAAAATTAATAAATTAAAAAAAAAAAGAAACTCTTTCCCTTCTGTTTATCATAGAGACTGTGAAGAATTCTGGAATATCTCACTGTGAGGTGAGAATAACATTTGTTTTGAATCTTTATAAGATAACTCCAGAGCCTAATTGGAATCTCCATACCTTTGGTTCTATAGTTCAGATGGTGACTATAGAGCATCCGGGTGGAAATTGTTATATATCTGCTGGTATGGCTATATTTTATTATTTATTAGCAAAATACATCATTTCTTCAATTTTTTAAAAATTTCTTCATATACTTAATAGGAAACCTGTGAAGAACTTAAATCTTAAATCACGTTTTAGACTGTTAAAAAGGGCATCTTGATTTGAAAGATCAAGCCCTATTGAAGTTGTCCTATGCACAGTCAGATGTCTTCCTAAGAGCTAACCAGATATTCTCAGATATCAAATAAAAGCTATTTAACTATAAATAATGAAATTGATGGAAAACTTCTTTCTTTCAGAAACCTTCCCATTTAATTTTATACATAACCAAATATTTGACGCCAAAAAATAAAGTATAGTTCTGGGTAAGAGATAGTGTTGGCAGCAAGCCAATGTTCCTGCTAAGAACAATTAAAAATCTATACAATTACAAAAATTATAAATTCAAAGGCATTGGAAAGCTGACAATTTTAATGACTTTGTTCCAAGCAATTGTTTTAAGTAGGATAAAAAGAGAACTGACTGTAAAAGGAAACACTGAGAAATTATACATCATCGAATTTAAGTTTCTCTGAAAAGGAAATCTACAGAATAATAATAATAAACATATATAATAAAAGAGTTACATCCAGAGAATGTAAAATACTGTGAAAGCTCCATTATAAAAACAAACAAACAAAAATACTTCATAAAAAATGGATCAATGACTTAAATAGAAATGCCAGCAGATAATATATACAGATGGGAACATATGAAAAGATACTTGACATCATTATTTATTAGAGAAATGTGAATTAAAACCACCAGTAAGATACTACTGCATATCCACCAACATCTCCAAAATTAATAAGACTTACAATGCAACATGTTGAAGAATTGGAGCAACTAGAACTTTCATACATTTTGTGAGAATACACATGGCACAGTCACTTAGGAAAATATTTTGGCAGATTTTTGTAGAATTAACATTGACCTAGTGATTCCATTCTAGATGTTACCCAAGAGCAATGAAAAAAACAAAATTGACCAAAGTAAGAGTAGAAAATCCTAAACCAAGTAAGCCAATCCAGTGATATATAAAAGGACAAATCATCTCCAGATATTTAACAACAAATGTGAATGGTTAAACAGTAGAGCTTTGGAAAAAAACAAAGGTGAACATCTTCATGGCTTTGGAGTGGGAAAATATTTTTGACACAATACACAGAGGACTAACTAAGGAAAACTTTTAAAAATGGATCATTTTAAGGTATGACATCTTTAATAGTAAAAAGGGAGCACTGTGGCTGTGTGTTTTGGAGAGAGGGTATTCTCAATACTTACATCTTACTAAGGACTCTTATTCAGGGTAATTCCTATAAATAGCCTAAAAATCATAAGACAGACAACCTAACAATAATCTAGGAGAAGTAACAAACAAGCAAGCATTATACACAAAAATAAGTGAATATAAAAAAGACCAGTGAAAATATGAAAAGATGTTATATGTGTATATATACGTGTGTGTGTGTCTGTATGTATATGTGTATGTGTGTATATATATATATATATATATATATATTTATATATTCTAGTAAATTCTAGATTTCTATAACCTTTCTAATGTTTTGGAGCTTTAAAAGAGTTTGCCTTGATTTTTTGTTATGATATATGCATACCAAGATCATTTTTAACATTTCATTATTTATATTTTGGATGTACAACTCTGAGGTAATTTTAGTATTAGACAGCATTATTGATTATAATTCAGATACACTCTCTATAGTAAAAAAAAGCCTCACGACCATCAATAATGTTATTTTTTATTTATGATTGTACTTTTATCGCACGTATGTATGCTTGATATTTCACAGAGCAACTGAACTTGTGGGAACTGACACTTTTTTTCTTTTTTTTTCAATTAGACTTCTTGTTTCCATAGCTGTGTGACAGGGCAATTCTATCATCAGTGAGTGACCTGAATAATTTATTGATAAAATCAATAAATCATGAGTTGGCATAGATTAATGTAAATGTTTCCTAATGGTAGATTACTTTAAGGTTTTTATTTTTGTTGTAATATATTGGTAGGGGGAGTAAGTCTGCCTATCATTCTTTTCACTTATCACCAAGACTGACAGATAATACCTTAATCCATGCTATCATTATACCAATATGAATTTTACAAGGTAATATTACATTTTATTTTATGTTGAACATTAAGAGAATGATTATGTGCTTTAATATTGCTGTTAATGATAGATTCTGATGGAAATTTTCTTCTTCCTCTTTTGATCTCTGGTGATCCATTGTCTGTGACTTCTCAAGAGTCTCTAATGTCTTTAATTCAAGAAGTTTAACACCATGACTCTCTGGATGAATGAAGATGGTGGCATGCTTCTGAGGTAGTCTGAAATAAAAGCACAGAGAGAAAAAGAAGGCTACTTATGGTTGTTTGCTAAGGTTGGAAAATTTCCCAGACTGTTGGTTTCTTATTCTAGCATTAAAATCTAGCTAAATTCATAGTCTTAGTCATAGCTTGGATTTATTTCTAAATTTGGTGTCTGGGAGAAATACTGTGCAAAATGTATTTTGTGTTTTGCATCATTTACTGCATATTTAGTGTGAGAAGATAAAGTATTTTCCTTTAGATATGTGTGTGTATGTTTGCGCTTTCAGCTTCTATTACTCATTATCTTTCACTGTTTTAGAAGAAAACTAACTAAAAGAAAAAAAATTTGATCTGCTACATTAACTTACATTGATTCAGTGGTAGCTACAGCCAAGACTTTTGAAGTGAATAGGTAATTATCCCATTGTGAGTCTTTCCAAAACAAATGCCTGCACACACAGAATAGGCTGATTGGCCCACAGTGCTGATGTTCTGGTTTTCAAAGATCTTAGAAATGCTGAGTTCTCTGATTCTGTGCTCAATATAGAAGATTTGGTAGTGTTTAACATTTTTTCTTTTAGAAAAAATTATCAGCTGGTTTTCTATTCTCTATCATTCAATTGCCTTTTGTATTAAGGGAGCTTTAGTAATGCAACCAAAAACTAGTGACTGACTATAGAGGCAAAGCACAATGTAGGATAGGACTAGCTAGTATCTATTATGTACCTACTGTGTAAGCAATATGATAACATTGTTTAAGGAAGTTATCAATCTAACAACAATGTGAGGTAAAATATCCCCTGTAGTAAATGAGGTGATAGAGAGAGACTAAAACACTTGAGAAACTTGACCTTAGCCAAGACACTCAAGCCACACCATTTTGACTCCAGCATTCCTGTGTCCATAAACAGCAAATATTAGTGAGTCCTTAAATAATTTAAACATTACAAATAAAGGGCCATACCTTAACTTTTATTTTGGTTCATCAGTTTTTGAGTATCACCTTTTTTGGCAATCATTTTGTATCCCAGGTCAACAAGAAGAAATAGACACTGCTTGCCTGGAGGTGGCTTGCACTGAAGTACAGTGGAGCATAAGTAAACAAATAATTATAACTGGACTTCTGCCATCGTAGAAGTGATTTGAATGACTAGAAAGAGACGAATGTAAATAAATGTGTCTAGAGAGTCAGGAAATTATGCAAAGAGCCAGTGATCTCTAAATAAGATTGGTAATGATAAAAAAAAGAGTCTGCTAGTTAAAGAGGTCCTTAGAGGGGTTCCAGACACTTATAAACCAGAGCATAGAGCATAAAATCACTTGATACAGGCAGAGAACAACAGAAATTTGCTTCTGCTGTCCTGCCATTGACAGGAGCACATGGTAAGATATTTGATGGAAATGGCTGGCAGCGTTCTGATAACGGACTTACACCCAGTGCTAAGGAGACTGGACTCCACCACGTAGCTTATAAGAACTACTGAAAAATGTCAGCAGCGCACTGACATATGAAGATTTTCATTTCAGAAATCTAACTAGAAATGATGCAGATAAAGGGAAGAGATGTCACTAACAGCAATGAGATCAATAGGGAGATTATAAAAGGTCAAGTCATTTCTAATTTTCTTTATGTGTCAACTTCATTCTTTGGTTTCTCTCTCTATGGGTATTAAACAACCTTTATTTTCAGAACAATTCTCCTCCTCCTTGTTCCTGTGATCCTTTCCAAAGGAATCTCTAAAATCTATATTTTATTTAAAAAATTTTTTATTGGTGCACTCAGTGGTTTGCTTTTTTTTTTTTTTTAATTTTTATTTGTTTATTTACAGCATAACAGTGTTCATTGTTTTGGCATCACACCCAGTGCTCCATGCAGTACGTGCCCTCCCTATTACCCACCACCTGGTTCCTCAACCTCCCACCCCCCCCCCACCCCCCTGCTGCCCCTTCATAACCCTCTGGTTGTTTTTCAGAGTCCATAGTCTCTCATGGTTCATCTCCCCTTCCAGTTTTAACATGTATTGAATTCTTCCAGTGTGTCAGGCAGAAGTTAGGGGATTGGGATGCACCATTCACTTAATACTCACATCAGTATTGTGTGAGGTCTTATGCAAGCACACCAAGTTATTGTTTAGAATTATGTAGTTAATGAGTGGTATGTCTTGGAGGATTACATCATTTTGCTAATTCTATTTTATGAGCGACTTGTCTTTTTTAGTATACTGATTTAGACTTCAAATCTTCATTCTTTTAGTTATCTGGTCGACATATTTTTTATTGAGTGCCTATTATGTACCAAATATCCTGGTAAGGTCTTGTATTTAGTGGTAAGATATTGACAAAACGGTCACTCTGTGAAAGAACAATGATTCTGCAACACCTATACTGATTCGTGTGTGACATAAGCCGAATGCAAATGCTATGATTGCTGTAGCAGTTGTCATCACAGATAGAGATGTGTTTGTAGGAGTGGGAGGATATTTTCGTTTTTAGGAGTGAGAGTGTGCATTATACCAGTAGAATGAAATTCCCTGGGTTATTTATGAAAAATATGTCAATTTGTAGTCATTATAACTTTTCCCCCGAGACACTTTTAGCAATATGTGACACCCAGGAGCTGAGTCTGTTGGCAAAATTGGGGAGAGGGCTCAAATATACATTATTGAACTCTCTAGGAATAGTAAATTGCAGAGAGCCAGTAGCTGGTTTTGTTTCTGACTACATGTTTGTGCCAGTTACAGACAATAGCATGTAAAAAGAAGAGGAGGCAAAAACAATAGGATAGGTACAATCTACTGGAAATCTTAAAAGACCTTGGCTTTTATATGGGAAGAGAAAATATCATAGAGGAGTTAATTTCAAGTGTCAGCAATAATTAAGTACCACTTTGATTAAGGTGTTTCTAAGTTAAAACCTCAATGATGGTACCACATCTAGGCTTAAATAGAACTATTTCCTGGGGAAGAGTTGTGGGTTGGGAGCAGAAGGAAGCCTGACTTAATATAGACTATCTTCAAATGGTGATTTCTACTTAAACTCTCCATTGGAGAAGCTATAAAATAGGCTACAGATGTGGGTGTATAAAAATTAGTTGATATCATGAAATCTTGGAGAGTTTTTGGTTGATGATGTAAATCTGGTTACTTTTAGTTTCTATTCTGTATGAGTGATATAGGTAGATTGGATATCAATGATTTTGAAGTGAATTAGACATAATGTCCAACCGCAAGAAACATTTAGTGTATTTTCTAGCATATTATTTAGTATAATAGCTTTTAATAACATTTAAAATATCTGGAATAGTGATTGCCATAATTTAAGAGATGAGATATAATATTATGCAAACTTTCAATTTTTTAAATCTGACCTGGTGGAACCAAAATTGTATTCTTCCTTTCTTTCCCTTCCTTTCTTTCTTTTTTCCTTTTTTCTTTCTTTCCTTTCTTTTAATTTTCTTGCTTTTCTTTCTTTCTCTTTCTTTCTTTTCTTTTTTTTTCTTTCCTTCCTTGCTTCCTTTGTTTTTTTTTTTAGAGAGTGAGCACACAAAGGTAAGGAGTAGAGGGGGAGGGAAAAGAGAGAGGAAAGAATCTTGAGTGGACTCCAGGCTGAGCAGAGAGCCCCACATGGGGCTAAATCTCACCATGACCCGGAGATATGACCTGAGCTAAAACCAAGAGTCAGATGCCTAACCAACTGAGCCACTCGGGCACTCCAACCAAAGCTATATTCTAAAGACCTTTCCTTTTATTAAGAAAGTACAATCGGTGTTGGGTGTGTATACACACGTAAAGAGCTGAACTATAAAAACTAATATGTACATTCAAATTATAATGACAAATAAGAAAGTTATCTTGTGGGGTGCCTGGATGGCTCAGTGGGTTAAGCCTCTGCCTTTGGCTCAGGTCACAATCTCAGGGTCCTGGGATCAAGCCCTCCATCAGACTCTCTGCTCAGTAGGAAGCCTGCTTCCCCTCTCTTTCTCTGCATGCCTCTCTGCCTACTTGTGATCTCTGTCAAATACATAAATAAAATCTTTTAAAAAAATTATCTTGCAAATTTATGTACTTGAGGCCTCATGATATCTGTAGTCTATTCTGAAAACACATTATAAAAGGGATTCACCTTAATCAAAACTAATTCTCTGAAATATTTTTAAAATGACAAATATTCAAAATGAAAAATGTGTAAATATTCTCTTTATTGTTTAAACATCTTGCACATTTTTGCCACTTTGTACCTAAGGATGATTTTTTGTACAGTATAGTATTAGAACATGAAGAAACATATGATATAGGTCAATCTATGCAAGTATTTTTCATTTATTTGTCCTTTTAAGTGATTGGTTTCACTGTTTGGTTTCCTTATCAGGAACACTTAAAAATGAGTCAGTGACCTCCTTCTAATTCTAAAGAATAATATCTATTTTACTGTAGTCCTATACAACCATGCTTCTGTATATCATATGAGAAGGAACTCCAACACAGAAATCACAGTACAGGGATGCATGTGTGAATTCCAAAACTTACTAGTAGAGGACCTTGAGCTTTACTTTATTCACTTAAAAACTCCTTGGAAACAATAGCATCTACCCTCCAAACTTGGAGTTTGAAGGAAAACTAAGTAAAACAATAAAACAGTATGTAAAATTTGAATATCATAGTTCTTTACATAGATCTAAAAGGAGTTATGGTAAAGAGTGTTAGTTCCCAAATAGTTCATTTGTTCTCCACATTTACCAACATTTTGCAGGTAAAAATGCTTAGCTCTAATCAATTAGCTTTGGGTAGAAGGGGATATGTCATTCAGAGGCAGAAGGTGAAAAGACAATATTTAACCATTTAGCTATCTATCTACCTTTCATAGCTCCTGATGAAATTTTGTTTTGACTATGAGATGTGAGACAAAAGGGATGGTTTCAAGGTACAACCTTAAGCAATTAGAAAAGTCTTACTAGCAGTTAAGATGAGAAAGGCTATGTGTGGGACAGATTTAGAAGCAGTTTTGGAGATTTAAAGTTTGAGATGACAATTAGATATCCAAGTAGAGATAACAGGTTTGTCCATTGGATTTATCAGTATAGTCATGCAGAGAATTCTAGACTGGAAGTATAAACATGAGAGTTGGCCTAGGGTTGGTATCAAAGTCAATGAAATTGAGATTACCAAGGAATGGACTGTAGAGAGAGAAGATGAATAGGATGGGGTATTGGGTCTCTCCAACATTACAAGGTAGGTAAAATAGGGAGAATTAGCAAAGACCCTGAGAAAAACAACCAGACAGTTAAAAATCCAAGAAGTATGTTATGTACTAGAAGTCAAGCGAAGAAAGTGTATTAAGAAAAAGGAAGGGGGCGCCTGGGTGGCTCAGTGGATTAAGCCTCTGCCTTCGGCTCAGGTCATGATCTCAGGGTCCTGGGATCGAGCCCCGCATCGGGCTCTCTGCTCAGCAGGGAGCCTGCTTTCCCCTCTCTCTCTGCCTGCCTCTCTGTCTACTTGTGATCTCTGTCTGTCAAATAAATAAATAAAATCTTTAAAAAAAAAAAAAAAAGAAAAAGGAAGTTATCGACTATGTCAAATGATGTTGTGACTGATAGCTCAGTAAAAACAAAGAGTAAAAAAATTGACCATCGAGTAAGGAAGGTAAAGTTTCCATTACCTATTGTGGCATAATAACCATCTTAAAATTCAGTGCTTAAAATATAAATTTAATATTTTCTTGGTGGTTTTATGTGTTGAGTTGTCTGTTGTGTGATTCCCATTTGGGGTCTCTCAGGCAGTTGCAATTAGGTGTAAGTCAGAGCTTTAGTCATCTGAAAGGATGCTGGTCTCAGCATCCCTGATGGATCAGTCACATGGCCAGCAGTTGATGCTTACTGTCAGCTGGATGGTCAGCGTGGGCTGTGTGGAAGGCAGATAAATGACCTCCCAAAGCTGTTCATGTTCTAATCCCTATAACCTATGAATAGGCTATGTTATATGGCAAAGGAAAATCAAGGTAACAGATGGAATTATGGTTGCTAATCACTGACTGTAAGAAAGGGAAAATTCCCTGAACTATCCACTGATACCAGTGTAATCACAAGGATCCTTAAATGTAGACGAAGAAGGCAGAACACACACACACAAACACACACACACACACTTAATGCGAAGTGATTTGGAAAAGACTCAGCCATCATTACCGGCTTTGGAAGTTGAGGAAGGGGATCACCAGTTAAGGAAGGCAAGTGACTTCTAGAAACCAGAAGAAGTAAGAAAGTTGATTCTCCCTTTAAGTTTCCAGAAAAAAAATGTAGCCCTGCCAACATTTGATTTTAGCTCAGTGAGGTACATTTTGGAATTCTGACCTAGAGATCTGAAAGACAACAATTTTTGTTGTCATTTTAAGACACTAAGTTTGTAATAGTTTGTTGCATAACAGGAAGGTACTACAGTGGTCAAAAGAGTATCACCTATTTGTCACCATCCCGTTGGGCGCAGGTACCACTGACGGTTGAGGCTGGTTCCAAGAGGCAGCGCTCTGAGAATAGATCCAAGAGATCCAAACAGAAGCTGCAAGGCTTATTAAAATATAGTCTTAGAAGTCTCAAGATGTCACTTCTGCCGAATGCTGTTGATCAGCTATTTAACTAAGGTGAGCCCAGGTTCATGGTTAGTTGAGGTAGACTACATGTTAGTGCAGGCTTGTATAAGAAAGAAAGAATTGATGGCAAACGTCCTGAAGAATATCTGTCATGAAAAAGGAGAGCAATATTGGTATAGCCATGGACTGAAAGCTTGATGGGAGTGATTTAAGGGAGAATCAGAGAAAATAATGGGACATGAAAAGTTTAGATAATTACTTTGAGAAAGCTTATACAAAGAGCAAAAAATGATTTGACAGTGGGAAGAGAAATGGCAACAAAGAAAAAATGAATAGGAAAAAGAATATGCTTGTGTGAAAATTGTAATGACTTCTTAAAGAGCCAAGTTTTATTTTTTCATTTATATATATATATATATATATATATATGCATGTGAAAATATTACAATATTATTATTGCCAGTACAAACGATATAGACATACTCAAATATATTCTGAAGGAATCTAATCTTAGCTTTGGCTCTAAGTAAGCAGATTCTGAGGCAAAATTTCTGTGTTAATGTGTATTGAAGTACACGCTGTGGACTGATTAGTGTCAGTCCAAATTTCATATGGTAAAGCCCTAACCCACAGTGTGACTGTACTGGAGATAGGGCCTTTAAGGAGGCGATTAAGTTAAAGGAGATCATCAGGGTGGAGCCCTGATCTGAGGAACTGGTACCTTAATCAGAAGAATAAGGGACACCAAGATTCTCTCCACTGTGAAGACACAACATAAAGGCAGGGGTCGGTCTACAAACCAGGAAGGGAGCTCTCACCAGAACGGGGCCACACAGGCCTCTGATGTCTGACTTCCAGCCTCCAGAAATATTAGAAAATAAATTTGCTGTTTAAGTGACCCAGTCTATAGTATTTCGCTCTGGCAGCCTGAGCTGATTAAAATAGTACGCAAATTCAGGGAAGCAGAAGTAAAGGAAAGGGAAAATAAAGGAAAGAGAGAAAATGGGACAGACGGGACATTTCTAAGCCAGTCATTGAGTATTTTAAGTATAGCTATTTGCTTACTGTATCTTTGAACAATAAATAAATAAAAGATTGTTAGGGCGCCTGGGTGGCTCAGTCGTTAATTGTCTGCCTTTGGTTCTGGTCATGATCCCGGGTCCTGGGTTCAAGCCCGGCATTCAGCTCCCTGCTCAGTGGGAAGCCTGCTTTTCCCTCTCCCATTCACCCTTTGTGTTCCCTCTCTTGCTGTGTCTCTCTCTCTGTCAAATAAATAAAATCTTAAAAAAAAAAAAGATTTTTAAAAGATTTATAGGTGCACAGTAAAAGAAAATTCAGAATTTACCATAATTCACTTAATCTGGAGAACCAAGACAAATGACTAAATACATTTTCTTTGTTGTGTGTATAATGCCCCTAATCTGCCTAATTCTTCAGGTGGGTGAGGATGGCCCTTAACACTGAAACTTCTTCTAGTACATAAACTCCCTAATGGAAACAGATTAACACATCTTTAAAAGATTGCCTTTTTCAGAAGAGGATTTGCAGTTACATTTACAAGCCACCTCACACCTCACTGTGGCCTCCCCCTGTGTATTTTTGGTTTAAATTTCAAAATACTCCTTGAAAAAACGGTCTTCCCATAAGTTTGAGCAGGTAAACAAAGTTAAACAGTTCTTCAGCAATTACATAAGTAACTTATATGTACGTATTTTTGTCTTTCTTTAAGCTCAAAATTTAATAAACATAAAACATTCAACTGTTCTATTGAACACTGGCTGCTCATGTAATATCATTACTTATGATGTTAAACATACTTGTAGCTGTCCTCTTCATACCTCTAGGGGAAAAAAAGTAAGAATGGATTATTCAAATGATGTAAATCCCTTTGAGACATGGGCCTTATGGCAATACTATAAATTTTGTTTTCCCTCCAAGGTTACTTGCGATGTTGGCCTTGATTTAAAACCCAAGATTCTGAGGGAAATGGCAATGATATTGAGCTCTGACAAATTGAATTGGTCTCAAGGTATTGGAGGATGACTAATAAATCTGCAAGCTGATCCAGAAAATATTCTGTACAAGCTACCTTTTCTTCTTGAAACACATGTGACACCTTTAAGTGTTAATACCACTAGCTGCTTAGTTTACTTAAATTGTGTGTTTGGGAGTGATTTCATTCTTGTTATGATCCACACTCACCTCTCTGTGACAATTGCTTTGGATAAAGATACAAAGGAGTACTATTTTGTTTTGTTTTCCACGCAGTGTAGCATTTTATTTTTAATGTCACCTTTTTCTAAGAATCGGCAAGGTAATGTTTACTACTATATTTTGTGTAGTTTGTCATGCCATGAAAGGGAATACCATGTTTTCATGAGACTGTTCCAGGAATATGACTTAAAATTGCCACTTTACTACTGTACATCAAAACACAAAAACACTGTTACTGATACCAGAAAGAACAAAATAATATGTCTAAAACATAACGTGAATTTTTAGAAGTTCATGAAGAGATTCAAAGATAGTATTACACGGTCTGACTGTAACCCTCCTAACCCTATTTTCGATTAGGTTTTTTATAGGTCTATTTTTAAAATAATAATATTTATCAGGATATTTGCATGAAATATTTTCTTATACACATTCTAAAGGCATCTCAAAACTTCATCATTTTTTTTACTCAAAAATTTCAAAAACTTCATCCTTTTTTTTTTTACTATGTTCAGTTAGCCAGCATATAGTACATTATTACTTTCTGATGTAGTGTTTAACAATTCATTAGGTGCGTGTAACAGCCGGTGCTCATCACAACATGTACCTTGTAGTTCACCATGATTGTGTAGTAGTTAGTACTCTGCGTCGTGTAACATCATTATTTTTATTTATTTATTAATTTGTTGCCATGTTTGTAGGTACAGGAGATATAAATTACTTATGCCTCGGATCTGAAAAAGGCTTCCTGATCCAGCTCAAAAGCCTTCTCTTTACAAAGGTTCCCCTCTTGCTTCATCTCAATGAATCTTTCCTTTACAGACTCCAGCCTTTAACTGCACAGTTACAGTTTTATTACATATATAGAATCCTAATTTCATTTTGCACCATATAACTACTTATAAAAATAGGTAGAAAATTCCATACATCAAATCTAGTGTCCCTTTGCTTCATATCCTATCTTCTTGGGGACGCTTTGCTTGGCCACACTAACTTGCACTATTTGTTTATTTCCTCAAAACCATGTAGCACTTGATATTAGTATCACACTTTACATGTCCCATATTATTAATATTGTACATTTATTTTTCAGGTGTGCATATTTTATTTATGCACTTCTTTTGAAAGTCAAGTGAGAGTGGGTACTGAGACTTACATATTGAACAGAAAGAATATGGGGTTCAATGGCTTTTGAGATAACTATTAAAAGGATTTTATTTGCTATTACATAAATTTTGAGTAAACATTGTGTTGTGATATAAATTATAACCATGTTATTGCTTCAGAAAGTTTTATCTTCTACTAAATTATTTTAAAATTAAGCCATTGAATTCATAAAATAAATTAGTCTCTCAAATGGTAAAATTCTGTGATGAATAATGATGATAAAATATGAAAAAATAACCCACAACTGAATCAAAGGTTATAAAGAAAATGTTTTTAAACTTACAAGAAAAATGACAAAAAAAATAATTGAAACGTAACGTGAGGTGATTGGGTGTTTTATCTGTCCATGTGATGGTGTACTCTGAAATTACTATAGACTGAGAAAAACATCCCATGAAATTAAAGAGTTTTGTTCAAGTCCCATTAAACAGAAAAATGATTTTTTTTAAATAAGAAGTAGAGTGATAACAATTCTCTTTTTCTTGAGACTGAGAGGTATTCTAGGATAGGAAACTTTCAGTGCTAAAACCAGTTAAGTCCCAGGCAAATTAGAATGGGTTCATCACCTTATAAGAGATGTTTTTAAAACTGTGTATGCATGTGATTTACTGTATATATACACAAAGACAGTGTATACTGTACACACACAGACACACACATAGTATAATTGTATAGCCTATATATGCCCTGAAACATACATATATTACATACATACACATACTGAGAAAGACAAAGAAACAATGGATGTCTGAGAAAAAATATGCCAGAATGAAGGTACAGCTGACCTTTGAACAGCATGGGGGTTAAGTGTGCTGCCACCATGTAGCTGACAATTTGCATGCAATTTTGAATCCCCAAGTATTTAACCACATAACCTACTGTTAACCAGCAGTGTTACTGATAACATAGTCAATTAACACATATTTTGTGTTTGTATTATATACTGTATTCTTAAAGTAAAATAAGCTAGAGAAAAGAAAATACTATTAAGAAAATCATAAAAGAAAATACATTTACAGTACTCATTGCATTTATCAAAAACAAAGCACAACACATACAAGAGGACCTGCACAGGTCAATCCTGTGGTGTTCAAGGGTCAACAATAAGTGCGTGTGCCTGTGTGTGCCTGCACAGACATATATATGTACATATGTACATAGATAAAATCTCCATCGAAAGGTAGATATATATGTCACCTTTGCTGTGTAACAGATAACCTCAAAGTCTCAGAGGCTTATCATAGGAAACATTTATTTCAGGCTCAGGAAGGGCCAGCTGGACCTTGGCTAGGTCTGGCCTGGGTTAGATCCAGACTTCTTTGCAAGTCTGTTTATCATGTCTCTCATTCTGGAACCCAGGGTTGGCCATGGACACCTTTAGGAATACAAGAGAGTAAGCTTCTGAAAACTTTTGCTTTCAACTGACATTTCTACCCAATTCAACATGTAACTCCTTCCCACATTCCAGAGGCCACAGGAAATCCATAACCAAGCCCAAACTGAGTGAGGCAGGAGCTATACTCTGCCCTAATAAGAAGGAGCAAAGTGAATATATGCTGGAAAGTAATCCAATATGACAATGTGGGATTTGGAATAATGCTTTATTTTTTAAATTATATTTTCCCCAGTTTTTTAAAGATGTATTATTTTAATACTCTGAAACATACATAACTTAAAATAAAACAAAACTGAAGTCCTATTAACAATATCTTACTTTTAAGCAAATGAAAGCAAACAAAAGAGATGACTCTGTATGTTAAGTTGAAGGTGTGGGAAACCAACAATAAAAATTAAATGGTATTAGAAACACCTCTGAATTTGGGAAGAAGCTATAATACTTTGTGAAGATGAGCATGAGTGTGTCCCAAGGATGTGGCGGTGTGTTAGTTTTAAGTCCCTAGTTAAGGTAAAAGAGGACAGCCTGGGAAAATTTTCTTTCACAGAAGAGAGGAAAAGTCATAGGATGATGGTCTGTTCTCTAGGGGCTTGGCGAGACTAGAAAGCAATCATTATTATTATTATCTTTATCTGAGAATTTTCTGGTGGAAGTATCCAGACTCATTCTTACAATTTCAACCTCTTTTCTAGCAGCAAGGGTCACTGGTTTTAAGATTCATTTCTGCTTAAAAAAGATGAGTGATCCTCATCATTCCCAAGGAACTCAGCTGCTATGAAGAATATATTTGTGTGTGGGGGGGTTAGAAATCCATCATAAAAAAATCCGTATAGCACCCAAAGTGCCACTTCTACCCACCCACTCATTTATAATTGTTAGGCAAACAATAATAAAGAATTTGGCCCCTGACAGAGCATTTTAGCAATTAAACCTCTAATGTGTCAGGCTGCCAACTGTGGAAATGGGTTTCTTGGCTTCTATTTTTTAGTTACTTAAAACAATTTGTTTAATTACTGAACCATAAAAGAGACAAAACTAATTAAGAGATTGGGATGCTAGGGTAGTAGTGCAGGTGCACAGCAGTCGTGGCCACCACCTGTGGCAAGTCTTTCCAACTCACTTCAGCAAAAGCACTTGGGATTTGTTTACAGCCACAGTGAGTCTGAATAGGCCGCTTGTGTGCGAGCTAGAAACCGGGCTGCATCCACTTCCTAGAGCACCGTCTGCCTTGTTGTGCGGAATACACAGTCACTTTGGGAAATCTCCAGGAAACTGTCCCTTGTGACCTCCCCAAGAATATGGAAAGATGAGTGAAAAGGATGGATATAACATACGGTCGGTCTACTTGGCCAGATTTTGACCTATTAAAAACTAAAACATGTATGTTTATTTTCTGGTGTGTGGATATATTCATTCATCAAAGTAAAGTACCTGCTATAGGTCACATGATAATTCCATGCTGGAAATGCAATTAAAAAAAGAAATTTTTTAAAACAACAAAATCGAGATTTACATGCAACATTTTGCCAAGTGATTTTATGTGCATTGGCTCATCTGACTCTAACTGAACCACTGTGATATGAGTCAAAGCAGGTATTTAGTATTTAACTTACTTCATCAATGAGGACACAAAAGCTGTTTTTTTTTTTTAATTTTTATTTATTTATTTGATAGATAGAGATTGCAACTAGTCAGAGAGGCAGGCAGGGAGAGAGAGGAGGAAGCAGGCTCCCTGCTGAGCAGAGAGCCCAATGTGGGGCTTGATCCCAGGATCCTGGGATCATGACCTGAGCCGAAGGCAGAGGCTTTAACCCACTGAGCCACCCAGGCGCCCCCAAAAGCTGTTTTTAAAGGGGAAAAAGATCACAATGTGCAGAAAACAAGAAGTTTTCCTGGGTGGGACTTGATGACTTGTCTTTGGTTTGTGGCTTATTGGAAATACAGTGGTTTAATGTTAAGAGGCCCAGCTTTTTGAGTTTGAAGCTCAACTCAGTGCTCACCAGGTCGGGCACATTAGTGAAATTCCCTAACCTTCATGCTATTCAGATATCTTGTAAGCCCCTTAGGGGCTTAAGACTATGAAAGAAACCAAAGTCTAGTACACAATGCAGTATCTGGCACCTAAGAGAATGGCTGGAATTGTTAATTATCTTTATTTTCAGTAAGTTATTTACTTCTTCATTTATCTGTATCATGACTTGTTCTTAGAAATGCAGAATTTATGTGTTGATTAGGGCCATGTCAAAACTGAAAATTGAAAAGTGAATTTTTTTTCTTTCATATTGCCAGACACCACTTTCCCCTTAACACATCTTTTCTCTGTCCAAAGTCTGCTGTAAGTCCTGACATATTAGTAAATGTAATGTTGTAATGCAAAGCTGGTGTGTGTGTGTGTGTGTGTGTGTGTACATATATATTTATTTATGTATATATATATGCACACATACATATTTGAACTATATAAAAGTTATGCATATATAAAATAACATTATACATAGATATGTAACTCTTATATAGTTTAAATAATGGTAATCAATCATTTATACTTGCACTAACCACTCAGTTTCAAATAAAAAATTCCCAGTGTTTTAAAGGCCCTTTTGAATATCTGCATATTTAGGTCTCCCAAGTCTTCAACTAGCTGTTAACCTAAATGGTCACTGATCATTTTTTGCTATTTTTAAATAGCTTTAACATGTGTGTCTTTATCTCTTAAGTATATCTTGTTTTATTTTACCATTTAAAAAAGTTAAAATAGGATTGTGCATTTTCTTTTGTGATTCACATTTTCTCTTGCTTTATTTTTGATATCCAAATGGAGCAATGCAGGTAGCAATAATTCATTATTTTCACTTTCATTTTTTTTATATCATATGGGCATACCAAAATATATGTTGATCATATATTAAGCTTACAATCTCTTATGGTTGCTATTACTTCTCATAAAGTGGTTTAATGTTACTTAAGGTTAAATTGTGATAGCTTAAAGACGTATACTAGAAACCCTAAAGCAACTATTAAAATATTAGGACAGTAAATAAAGCAACAAATGAAATAAAGTAGGCTCAATTAAAAACTCTATTAATTAATAAATAATTAATTAAAAAGTAATAAATAATGTTAATTAATAAAATTTAGTAAAGACTAGAAAAGAAAAAAATTCTTTTTTACCTGATAAAAAATTAGTAGAAGGATGATGAATTTTATATATAACCATATAAATAAATAAAGTACAAATCATCTAAAGGCCTTAATTAAAAGGCAGAGACTGTCAAATTGGATAAAAAGCAAGAGTCACTGTATGCTGCCTATAAGTAATATACTTTAAATAAAAAGACATAAAATGTTAAAAAAACAAAAGAATAGAAAAAGTTTTACCATGCTAATATAAACCTAATGAAAGCTGGAGTAGGTGTATTGATGTCAGAAAATTTTAGAGCACAGAATATTTACAAGGATAAGAAAGTAATTTCTTGATGCTTAATTAGCCAAATTATTGAGAAATCCTCACAATCATAAAAAAAATATTCACAAAATAACAAATCCTCAAAATAAAAAATAAAAACTGATAAAATGGCAAAGATGAATCAACAAAAATACAATTATATTTTAGCATCCCTCTCTCAATGACCAATAGAACAAGTGCAGAAAAAATCACCAATAATATAAAAGATGTATACAATATCATCAGACAAACTGACCTACTAGACATGTATATATCCCTCTATTTAATGTAGCAGAATATACATATTATTCCAGCACCTGTAGAATATTTATAAAGTAAAACATACATAATCTGAATCATAAAAGGAGTCTCAAATAGATCAACAGGATTCATATCACACAAAATATGATCCTTGAACACAATGGAATTAAATTAGATAATGACAGAAAGGCTTCTGCAAAATATCCAAATATTTGGAAACTAAATAAACCACTTCTCCCATCCAAGTACTAACCAGGCCCGACCCTACTTAGCTTCTGAGATCAGACAAGATCAGGCGCGTTCAGGGTAGTATTGTTGTAGACTAAATAAACCACTTCTAAGTAACAGATAGGTAAAAGAAGAAACTGAATGGCAATTAGGATATCATTGGTTTTTTAATGAAATTAAAAATACAACATGTAAATAGCTTCTCTCTCCTTCTGCTGCTCCCCCCGTGCTCGCTCACTCTCTATCTCTCTAATAAATAAATAAATAAATAAATAAAACTTAAAAAACCTTTTAAAAATAAGCTATTGCTTGAACTTTTTTCTTGACATGAATTTAAAAAAAAAAAATTAGTCCCCCCCTCCAAAAGACACCTATCCAAACCTGAACCAAACTTTCATCTTGTAATTTAGCTTACACCTTCAAATATCAAGCTTGAGGACATCGGGGGGAAAAAAATCATAGGAATGCTGCAGTTAGTGATTGAGTCCCCTCCTTAAGCAAGGTATAAAAATATTACATAAACTAAACTTATTCCATAATAAAAAAATGATTGACAATGAAGGTAAATATCTAGACAGTAAAACAAGACTTTTAAGAAACTCTGATGAAGATAGTAAACATAACCAAGGGGGAAACCATTCAATGGCATGGGGTTACCTTTGCATGATTTACATTAGTGTGATGGTGGGCATCTGCCAAGTAAGTTGCCTATTATTCCCTGGAGCTTTTCTTTTTTTCTTCTCCCCCCCAAATTCCCAATTTATAATTAATGAAGAACACTGTCTGCTCCTTACTCAGTCATGCATTCATTTAGTTATCAATTTCTTTGATTTTTGCCATTTTATATAGATACTAGACTATTCCAGTAATTATTTTAACCTGAAAAGAGAAAAAGAACCTGCTACTTCTTGTTAATTATGTTCTTAACAAACTTAAAAATGAACTAGTAGTAGAAGTGTTTATATGGCTATTTCACACCTCTTTTACTGTAATGCTTGGTTTACTCTTAGATGAATACTACCATTTGGAATCATTTCAAAACATAATTAAGAACTTTAATGATGCTTGATCTAGCATTCTAAACTATTACTGAATGTCTCATTTCCTGAATTAGAATACAGTACTGGAAGAATAGAGCATGCATATATTGAAGAATAGCAAGCGAAAATAAGTACAAAGCAAAGAAAAATAACTGATCTTTATTTAGCAAAATGAAGTTGAATTCACATACCAAAAATTGTGTATTAACACAACCCAGAAATATAATTACATTGGCTGATCTACAACCTTAATGTTATGAAATTTTTGAATGAGCAGTGTGGTGACAGATTCTGTATCTAACGATATGGCCAGGAATTTAATGGCATGAGCAGGCAAAGAAACAAACTGATTAATGGAGTCTAATGGAGAAGGTTTTACTTAAAATTTTGTCAGATCAAAAACAGTTCCAAAAGGCAGAAGCAAGAAATGCAAGCTAAAGTTTTGGTATTAAAGGATAGTGTGGTGCCATTTGCTTAAAGAAATTTACCCTATAATTCAAATATATTCCCTGTACATATCATATTTTTAATATTACATTTGCCACCTCTTTAGGCCAAAGGCATTAAGCCACAAACACTAAACTAGTGACAATATTTGGGCAGTGTCTAAGTGCTTTCTCGTACCTGGATGTAACCCAAACATCATTTGTCAGACCACATTTCTTGATTTGGGGTTTGGGAAGTACAATTATCATAACCATGTAAATTACATACATTTTCTCTGTTTAAATAAGGAAATCAAAATGTCTTTACACCAAAATAATTCTGAATATAGTTTGAGCATCATTTTAATTATACTAGAAAATCTTTTGAGGTCACAGCATCATTCTGAGGAAATTGGCTATCATAATACTTATGCCAAATAGGGCTGGCCAGTGGATAGAAAATTCTAACTGATAGAATAACAAATAAACAAGGTGAAACTTCTTTTAAGTGTTTTAACCATTATCTGATACACTTAATGGTTGGAGAGTTAAATGGTGCACATCAAAAACTAATTCATGTTTATTCAGGAAATGGAAAATTGTTTCTTCAGGACAAACCAATACAATTCTCAGTTTTCGAAGAAAGAAGCAACTTACAGAAATTATGCCAGTGGATCCAAGGTATTTATTGAACTTAGTGGAGTGTGAACAAAAAGTAATTTTGTTTGCTCTCACATTTATTCTCTTCGAACACATTCTGTGGGCCTGTTCTTTCCTACTCCTGGAAAAAATCTTGGGTAGATCCCATAGCTTTCTTTATGACTCACAGGTATAACAAGTATTCTCACTTTTTCAGGCGTTAAAAAGTCCTGTCTCACCTAAAATATACATCTTCTTGTCATTCAAAACTTCTCCACGCTTTGCACCCCTCCTTACTCCTAAACCCACCACTTCTGCAATCAGATTCCACCTTGGGCGTGGAGCTTGCAGTGGGAGTGGGGAGGTGGAGATCAGTTTGCTCCCGCCTCCCAGCTACACACATCCTTCACCTGTAGCCATTGTACTTCCTTCAGGATTGAGTCTGAGGAGAAGAAAAAGGGAGGGTTAGCTTTGAAAAGTCAAACCTTTCATGGCTCAGGAGACTGTGAAGCAGTGTCAGGAACCTCCTTGACAGAATGTCCAGTTACTGGCTCTTTCACTAGCAAAGTCCTCCTCCCTCCTGCGCTGCCTGCTACCCCTCTTCTTTCCCTCATTTTTAGAAATCACCTACCCTAAACAGGATAGCCATCTGCGGGTTCCTAGTTTCAGATGAAGACTTGTCCAAGTATGGTTTTTCACTATCCTGTCAGCTCCTTGCTAGGGGGGCCACCTTCATTTAAAATCACTTTCTTCAGATGCACCACTATCCATTAATACACTGTTTTGCAAATTAGGAAGAGACACAAGTTCTCCAAACTGACAAGGCTCTGCTGGCATAATGGTTACAGGCTGGATTTCAACCCCAACTTGAACCTCTGCGCAGGTCACCAACTAGGGCACCGGAAACCATGGCCATGATTCTGCCTTTTCAACGTGTTTAGAATGATCTGTCCTGATATATACCATAAGACATCAGCTCTATAGCCACTGATCTTAGGATAGACTACTAACTCTACAGTTTCACAGTGTACTGCTTACTGTATGTACAAAGGGGTGTTGTTCATGACCAAAAACAAAATCAGAGCCAAAGTATAATTAACAAAGAACTTTGGTGTTAGGATCATCTCTCAGTAATAAACAAAATTAAATACATTCTGGAAGCTAAATACTAAAATTAGAAAAAAGTGTTTTACTATTCTTGGTATCTTGACATTTTCAGGGCATGATATATTATTTTCCAGCCAATCAAAGAGAAATTCATTGAATGCCAATTCTAAGCATCATCCAAAACTAGGCAGTAGAGGAAAATCGTATTAGAAGTTCGGCCAAGGTTACACAGCAAAGAGGGAAAGCGTCAGTATGTTTCACTGAAACGGAAATTGTGTGCTGAAATCACAAAAAGAAAAAAAAATGTTTGAACTCTTTATCAACAACCCTAAATATAATATGCCTATATGAGGAAATCATCTTTATAATCAAAGGCAAGGTATATTTTCCTGCTCTCCTAATAATTTTATATTGTTTTAATGTGCAGAGTTCCAACTAAATGTGCATTAAGTAGGACCCTTTAATTAAGTATTTCAATATGCATTCACAAAAGCGTGTGCTTGAAGATGCTAGCACATATGAAAGCTCATTCAGTAGAAATTAACTTTATTTTTAGAATAAGTATCTAATTGAATTTTGTATGTAGCCAGTGACATGATTATCAGAGTGTGTGGCATTACCAAACAAAGTACTTTATTATCTACAATGTTGAGAGAGATCACCTCAAAGAAGACTTAAATCTTCTTCCAGCAAAGTGCTTCCTTTATAACAGCTAATGGAGAATAGATATGCTCTAATGCTTTTGATATAAATATCTTGAATGACATGTTTCCTTCTAGCTTTCTCTTTGTATCTCGTATATAAGTTACTGTTCAATTATAGTGATCAGACCATGCTTGAAATCATGTTTGGTTGTTTTTGTCAGGTGGGAATTGGGAGTGATGAGATGAAAGCCTATACTAGTTCCTGTATGCCATGGTTTAAGAAGTAAACCATAAATTGGATCATATTAAAAAACTATTGTTTATGGAGGTAGGAAATGAGGAGGCAAACTTATGACATGCACACATATGTTACATTCAATTGCAAAACATGTATATACATTCAATATTATCAAGCAATAGCTTTGTTGAACAATTTTTTTATTGTTCTTTGAAGTAACAGAAGCAAGAAACCTAAATTCAAACTCAAATCCTATTCAGATTATGTTAAACTAAACAGAAACTTCAAAGGATATATATATTTTCTTCTTTCTCTCTCTCTCCGTCTCCATCACTGGATTTTCTCATTCCCTTTGATGGTTTTTTCTGTCCTCCATATTGGGGTAAGAAGGACATTGAGAACTCTAAGATTACCTGCTTCTCCGACTCATTGATCCCAGAGAAAACATGATTCTCTTTCACGCAACATCCACATTAATCCAAGGTTCTTGGAGAGGTTTTGTGTCCACATCTTTAGCTAGAGAATCAGTATTCCCAACAAACTCATGTAATTAGAGGGTGTTCTTTTGCCCATGAGTGGAGGGTTTCTATTCAGATAAAATAGAAAATAAAGTTGGGTAAACAATAAAATAAACAGCAGCAGTGATAGCAAAACAAAAACAAAAAAACCCCCAAAAACCAAATGTATCCAAATGTATCCTCTACAAAATTGTTTCCCTTCACATACTTCTGTAAGGGATTAAAAAAAAAAAAAGGGAAAAAATTTACCTGCATTCCCCCAAAAAACACTTGATTCAAAATGTAGAGAAAGGAAGGGAAATGGCAATCAACATGTGGTTGTACCTACAATTTTTCATAAACTAGTCATTCTATAAACGGTTTTGAAAATAAGTCCTCAGTCCCTTAAAGCTACAGAGTTAGAAAGAGGTATATATGTCTGAGATTCTGAAGAGAGACAGAAATGACTAAAAGACGTTGTAGTACCAATTTCATTACGAATATTCTGTCAGGAGACTGGTCCAAATATGATGGTAGGGGATTAATTCTCCCACTCAAAGTCACATATTTATATTTGTTTTGAAATCTGTATCAGACAATATTGTGCAGTCTGGTTTTATCTCCCTGAAAATGTATAATTATATTTCTTTTAAGATTAATATTCAAAGATGGCAATATTAGAAGTTTACATATCAGTTAAATTACATGAAACAATGGAATGTGCCAGAAAGTGTCAAAGAGAACACTCATTTATTAATTTTCCCATTCTATATGCCAGAGCACATTTGAAAGCACTTACTTGGGATTGGAAATCCCAAACTCTGAACTTCTTTTTGACAAAAACAAGGCTTCTTATTTATTGCTCACATTTTATGAGTTTTTTGTGACAAAGGGGCAGAGTTGGAGAATTTCAAGTAGAAATTAACCTAATTGCAAAATAGGTATGAAACTTGCAAAACTTGGAATAATTTTCCCTGCAGGGAAACAACTTTTTAGCATCCACTCATAAATCAAGAACTGTGGTGTTAGCTACATTAAATTCATTTTATAGTCTAGTTTTCAAGAAAATGTGTGCTTAGAATGTATTTGGTAATAATATATCTTCTAACCTAAAATGACATTCAAAGACAAAATTTTTAATATATGAGACTACTTCCAACTTTTGCAGAGCTTCCTTAGTGTAAAAACTCAATATATTTTGATTGAATTTGTTTTATAGTCAGCTTATCTTTCCTACTTTTTATTAACAAATGTTGCCAATTTCCAAATGTTCCGTAGTTATTATATCTAACAAAACCGCAACACATGAGCTGTCACATCAAATCTCATTCTATGTATAGAAAAATAGACTGTGAATAACTTCTTTTTCTATGTTATATAGCCAAAAGATCAGTTAGTCTTTTTTCCATATGAGAATAATTTTTGAAATACAATGCCAATAAGCCATTGCTATCAACTTCTTCAATCTTGAAATATTCCCTTCTATAAGAATAACCAGTCTCTTCCCTCTTCCTTTTGATTTAATGAACAGCTATAGCTCCTTTAATCAGTTTTACTTTTTGAAGGTTAATATAGACTCATCCAATTAACAAATATAAACATTTATTTGGATTGCAAATTTAATAATGTAATCATCTCTCATAGTCATTGCCATCAAGTTACTTCCATTGAATGATCTGTAGCATGGAATTAAGTTGTACTTGCCTTTCTTGTTTTTGTTAATGATGATGATGTTTCTTTTTAAAAATGTGCTTTTCATCAAATTACAGAATCTTGAGTGTTACAATGCTATCTTCTTAATGTGAGTACCATTATATCTATTACAAGGCCTGATATATAGAAGGATTTCAATACTGGCTCAAGAGAACTTATTAGCAATTTTGAAAAATGTTTAATTTAGGCAGCTACCATGTAAATACCCTAGATTAATAACATCAGACTTCTGTTTTCTCTAACTTTAACAAACTGCATTTAGAAGATAATTCCCATTATTATGTTTCATTTCTTAAGTGATTTCTTGAAGTGTAAATATATGAAAACTACACATTTCCAGAAATATCAGTTTCCTTGTACTAGAATGCAGAAATTTGTTTTCTGGTGTTGTTGGTGTTGTTGAGAATATTTAGATGTTTGTTTCTGACTTCTTCAGAGAAATGTCATCAAATTTAACTATAAATCAATCTAGTATCCCATATGTCAACTTTTTTTTTAACTTTTTAATTTTAATTATTTATTTGTCAGAGAAAGAGAGAGAGCACAAGCAGGGAGAGTGGCAGGTGGAGGGAGAAGCAGGCTCCCCGCTGAGCAAGGAGCATGATGCGGGATACAACCCAAGCTGACGGCAGATGCGTAACCAACTGAACCACTCAGGCTCCCTCACCTCTTCATAAAGTATACTACAGTGAAACATACAGATTGAATAAATACATATTTAAATTTTAAAACATGGATAATAATCTCAGAGAGCAGATGGTGGGATTATGAGAAAATTCTCTGAGGGGCATCTGGGTGGCTCAGTTGGTTAAGTGCCAGATTCTTGATTTCAGCTCAGGTCATGATCTCTGAGTCCTGAGATCAAGCTCCCATGTAGGACTCCGTGCTGGATGTGGAACTGGTTTAAGATTTTCTCTTTCAGTCTCTCTCTGCACCCACCCATCAATTAAAAAAGAAAGAAAGAAAGAAAGAAAGAAAGAAAGAAAGAAAGAAAGAAAGAAAGAAAATTCCTTCAGATCTCATAGTGAATGCTTTTACTAACATGCTGGGGAAAGTGGGTAGGATAAGGACACACACTGCTATCTCTTAATGAGACTGAGCAGCAAGAAGTAAAATTAAATCAAGCTGCCAGATTAGAGCTTGGTTGCTTCTGAGTCTTCTCAGGGTAAAGGGGTTAAGACTTACTATCGTGAGGGTAGTCTGCAAGTCCTACATGACCATTTGAAAGGCAGTATGGCTGTGGCTGCTAAGTCAAGTGGTATTTAATAATAAATAAATGGTATCAGCAACAAAGACCTCTATAATGCTGGAAACCAAAAATAAATTTAAAACCTTGCTTACTAATAACAACTGATCTCTCTTTTCACACATCTGTCTTTGTTTTCTTTTTGGTTTGTTTGTTTATTTTCAGATCCCACATTAAATATGAACTCCATAAAAAAGTAAAAAATAAAAATATTAGAGAATTGTGTTAATCCTTGGGAGAAAAAAAAAAGGGACAAATTCAGATTCCTATGCTCAAGCTCTTTTTTATACATTATCTCATAGCGTACTATACATAAAAATACAAACTTCTGTTTTACAGTTTAGATGTACCTTACCATTACCTTGCTTCCACTTACTTGAAATCTGGATTTGAATTGTCATCTTTCCAATTGTAAAATATATGTATTTTTTTTTTTTTTTACCACATAATACTGTTTCCATTTCATTAGCACCTGAACTGGGGTGGGGGTGAAGAGACTTAAAATTCATTGTGTTAAGGTAATGTAAATGTTGATTTATTAGAAATGCAAAAGCAATAATAGGTAATAAAAGTTATAATAATTATTATTAAACAAATTAGAAAATTGTTGCTAAGGGGATTATAACTCTTTCCCTTACTTTTTCCTTCACTTAGAGGTATTTTAAATTAGAATACTCATACAGAAGTTGTAATGCATTTGAAATAAAAAAAAAAAAAGGCAGGCTAGTATATACTTCTTTTAGGCAAATTGCTGAATTATTTTTTAATTTTCTCTAGCTTTTGTTACAGTTCCTATCAACAGTGCACCAGGCATGTTTTCATGTAGAGAATAATTTTTTAGCACTTCCTCCTCTATAGAACAAAGTTATTTTTAGTTATAATCGTGCAATGAAATGAACTATAATGGGAAGAAAAGAAACACAATGAAACTTCTTTTATTTTTCCTTATATATAATCATGTCAATAATAAAATAAATATTACTGTACAGAAAGGAAAATGAATAGATTAATAATTTAATACCATAATTCTATTTTTCCCCCCAAAAGAAAATTATACTTAAATTTTGGTCTACTATAGTATGAGTAGTAACTTTCAACATCTAACATTTTTGTTTGAGTCTTAATTTTTTCCAGTTTTGTCAAGGACTTTGTCAAATGGAAAGCTTTTGCATATTTCTTCTAATAATCATTTTAACCAGATTTGTCAACTATCTTAATTTATAATTGAGAATATTTTTATAAGCTTGAATTTCAAAAAATTTTTTCATGTTGCAATGGGTATACAAATAGTTAGGAAAGTCTTAAATATAAGATTAATTTTGAAAAAGAATTTCACAGTAAATTCCAGGAAATTTCACACAAGCATTTCTAATGGTCTAGATAATGATGAGATTGAAGCAATTCAAGTTTTAGCTCCACACAACCATTAGGCTCTCGTTGTTAATTCCAAATCTAATGTCTAAACGTAAGAATATGGAGTATGCTGAAGACAGAAAATCTGCCCCCACAAAACCTCAAGCATTTTTGGAACATTATGAACGTCCCCTGACTGTGATAGTTTACAGTATCACTAGGATTTCATCAAATTAACTTCCTCATAGGATGTAACATTTCTTCAATATATGTAATAAAATATGCTAAAGCTTAAAATATGAAGCTTAAAAATACACTCTTAAAATTCAACTATAACTCAGCAGCCATTTAGAAGCTATACAAACAAAGTTTCAAGGAGGAATAGTGTACCTCCAATTGTTTAGATTCATGTAAATAATAAAAAGCAAATTGATGTAGTTAGTTTTATTGTTTTTCAGATCTCAAGAGACCACTTCCCAAAGCAAAGCCTGTTTCAGACACATTACTGGATCTTAGGAAATTCATAGTGTGATGGTGTTTAATGTCACTCTAACATTCAAGAAGGAAATTAAAATAATAAGAAAAATTAGAATTCAGTAAGAACTTCAAGGGGTATGATTAAAGAAATTCAAAATGTTTTGACCTTTTTATTGGAGACTAAGAATTTCCAAAATATATAAGAAAGGTTTAGATACATGAAAATAATTTGCGATATAAAAATCAATTAAACATAGAAGTACAACTTTTTCTTGCCACTTCTTTTCCAATTTAGATGGCAAATGTTAAAAATTGACTTCATTTTTAAAACTTAAATTTACTTTGAATGACTGCCATTTTCCCCTCCAATAGACGCTAATAGCTGCCATTATTTGTCTAAAACTAAGATCCAAGACTACTCATGTAGTTGGAATTCCTTGACACAATACAATCTGGACAATTTAAGGTTGGTTTTGAAAATGTAAGCAAAATGAAACATCCTCTGATTGCAAAGGTTGCTAAATTAATTCCAAATACTTTCTTTAAGTCAGATAGATTAAAGGAACATTGTCCCTGAGAAGCAACTGATACAGACTAAGTTTATTTCATTCTGAGTCAGAGAACATGGCCTTTATAAGCACTATTATCAATGAATTTGAAATGACTCCAAAGTTCAAACATCAGTGAAGCATCACATCGTATGTTCAAATCAGATGACCGTTTGGCTAGGCAAATGCCATTTATATTTCAGAAGACATCCATGTTATAATCAAAAATGAATTAGCAGACATGGAAACTTCAAGCACCATTTGTCATCTGGAACTCATGTGCATTAATATGCCTCATATCTGTGACTCTGAGAAGAGCTAAGTCAACTCCAAAATTACCATAACATTCAAAACTAAACAGTAATGCATTTTAAAGTGAATGTATTGGAAATTGAATGCCAACTGAGAATAAATGATGATACCATTTAAAATTGCATTACAAAGGGCTTTTTCCTTGTCCTTTACCCTATTGTCATCCTCAGTTAGCACAGCTGTCACATTTCCACCACTCATATCCTATAACAAAACTGGTTTAGAATATAAAAATGAAAAAAAACCCCACACACCTAATTCTGCTTAAGTGAACACTTGATAAATAAACTCGGTTTCTTAGGAAAAATTCAGTGTTATTCTATTAGTCGCCTTGAATCTTCTCTACAGGACTCCTTTGGTAGTCTATCTGGGCTTTATTTTTTTATCATTATTATTTCCAATGTACAATATCCCCTGAGTATATTTGCACTTCAATAAAAAGAGGCAGAAGAAAACTAGCCACTAATGTTTTAAAATGTTTAGCATAGCAAGAGGGAACATACATTTTGCGGTAAAATTAAGTTATGAAATATTTTTATCCTTTTTAATAAGCCTGAAAAAATGAACACATAAAACTGAATTATTTTTAAGCCTAAAAGAAACATAGATCAAACAAAAGACAGCTTCGATGTGTTTTGCCAATAGATTATTCTCTCTTTGTATACAGATGTGTATATATGTACTATTACATAGAAAACACTGCGAGAATACATGAATCATTCTAATTATGCTAGGAAGAAAATTGTGACAGCAAAAACAACAAATCCTAAACATCAAATACCATTAACAAAAACTAAATCACAGAATTCCATGATTTTTTATGAACTAAAAGGATAATACTGAAAATTCCAAAGACAATAACCCTTTTCCCATCTCAAAACATTTTATTATCATGCTTTAGTCATGGTGCGGTATAAATAATTACTTAATATGTATATATATATAATTATATATATTAATAGAATACAATTATTTATATCTAATACATGTAACATATTTATATGTGTTATAATCAACACATTTAATGTATTTAGTACATATATAATTATATATTATATATACATACCTATGCAAATGCATAATGTAGTTGCATTATGTGCTCCTTGAGGGCAATAGTCATACTATGCTTCATTTTATTTCCACTCTAAAGTAAGCATACTTCCTGAAATCGTGCACATACTCAACATCTGTTTATTGCATGACTGAAATTTTCCAAATGAATTAATCCCAGACTATAAGAGATGGCTCTTAAATCATAATAGCTACCATTTATAGAACACTGTCTCAGTGTCAGGCACTGTACTAGGTATTGTACATATATGATTTTCCATTCTCAAGCAACCTGTCATCAGGGCATCATTATGTTCTGTTTGTATAACAATAGCTACAATTATATTTTGAAGATTGGGTTAGGATTTTATATATCTAATTTAATTGTCATAATGACATTATGAACTTAATTAGGGTTATCCATATTTTAGGGTAATGAAACAAGCATTCAGAGAGGTTAAGCATCTTTCTTAGAATCAGATAGGTGCTGTTATCTCAAACAGAATCCCAGCTAAACAAACAAACAGAATCCCAGTTTAGTTTAAAATTATAATCAGAATCTATATTCTTTCTGTTGTACAGTGTTACACCTCTTATTATTATATAGGTAGCACAAGGCAGAATAAGGCACCATTTGTATCAAGAATGAGATTTACACTGATTTACATATATGCATGTGCACGCACGTGCACACACACACACAGAGTTTGTGTGTGTGTTTGTGTACAGTGAATGAAATTAGCCAGTTCTTAAAGTAAAGTAAGAGATTAGCAGTAAGAGATTAGCATGACCGAGGAACAGGCATTACCCAAGACCAGTCAAAATGTCTAAGTTGTAGTCTCAGTGTACAGGTACCTAAAATGGAAATCCAAAGCAAAAACAAAAACAAAAACAAAAAAAACCCTGTATAGAATACCACATTTCGAAAAAGGCAGGCAAGAAACAAAACATAAGTGATTTTTCCAAAGTATAAAAAATGAAAGCCCCAAGTTATAAAAATATGTATAAAAGAGGGGCGCCTGGGTGGCTCAGTGGGTTAAAGCCTCTGCCTTCAGCTCCGGTCATGATCTCAGGGTCCTGGGGATCGAGCCCCGCACGGGCTCTCTGCTCAGCAGGAGTCTGCTTCCTCCTCTCTCTCTCTGCCTGCCTCTCTGCCTACTTCTGATCTGTCTCTGTCAAAGAAATAAATAAAATCTTTAAAAAAATATGTATAAAAGAAAAAGTAACCCACGCTGGTTTTCTTGAATATCTGATTATAGTGTAAACCAGTTGAAAAGTACAGACTTTTGAGTCAGCTAGAACTGATTGGTGTCTAAATTCTGGCACTACTTGGTGAACCTGGCTGGTTACTGAAAATGTGTAAGACTCAAATGCATCTCATCTCTAAAATGCAGAGAAAAATACATACCTTACATGGCTGTCCTGAAGACTGAATGTGATTGTTCAAAATACTAAAGCTTTACCTTGGAGAAGAATAATGGAAAGGAATCTCTCTTCAACTTCCCACTGGAAAGAAAAATATCAAATCTGCAAAAGGTGGAAGTTCCTGACTCTCAAAAGTTTTGATATTATTACTGTGAAATCATTGACAGTATTAAAAAAAACAGCAAGATTTTCATCAAGATAGAAAAAAATAATTTCCTCAAATGAGCAGTAGTGGAGTTAATTTATTTTTTAATCTAAATGAGTTTTTATGTTGGGGTATGATTATGGAGATATTAGCATATGGTGGTCATCATTTTACAACATATAAGTGTATCCAATCAATATGTTATGCATTTAAACTTGTACAATGTAATATGTTAATACATCTCAATAAAGCTGGGAAAATGTTTTTTTAAAAAAAATTACTGGAGTTTTAATAAGGTAGGTTCAAACTTTCCAGAATTTCTATTGAATACTCAGTATAGGTAGTTCAAAATACAGCATTTGTGAATATAATGGCATTACAAATTTGGTAAAGGACTAATTTCAAAAGCTGTATTATGCTAATAAAAATAAAAATTTAACAAAAGGGTTTTCATTAGGTTCACATTATCATTTGACAAAAATGTAGCTGATATGTTACATATTTTCATTAATTCTAGCAACTCAAAGTTAGTAATTTTTTTTTTTATTTATTTGACAGAGAGAGAGATCACAAGTAGGCAGAGAGGCAGGCAGAGAGTGAGAGGGAAGCAGGCTCCCTGCTGAGCAGAGAGCCCAATGCGGGACTCGATCCCAGGACCCTGAGATCATGACCTGAGCCGAAGGCAGTGGCTTAAACCACTGAGCCACCCAGGCGCCCTCAAAGTTAGTAATTTTTAAACAGTTTTGTCTATTGCAAACATTGCAAACATTAATCATTTATTTATTGATTTAGTCAATATTTATGACTTGCATAATGTAATTCATTTATAAATATACAGGTTCATATATATACACACACGTATACTTATAGCTACTTATATCCATAATGGATATCAAATCCCATAATAACCTATATTCATATCATACTTGTATAAACTCCAACTAGGTTTTTTAAGATTTTTAACTCAAATATTACTACAAATAATTTGATTTTTCAGTTAGGTACATTAATCCATATCTCAGATGACAAGGATGTTTGGAGGCTTTTACAAGTCTATGAATAAAGGAACAGATACTGTCCAAGTATGATGTCATATCCTTCCACTTGTATTTTAAGGAGTAAAATTATGTGTTTATGGCCACTGCAAAATAATCTGAGATGAGTTCATTTTTTTTCAATCAACTATGCCACTTACATATAGAAACCGTATTTGTTTCAAGTTGCTTTTTTTTTTTTACAGAATTAGTGACATTATTATTTATGATCAGACATTTTACACTTCAGAGTGCATGACATGTCTGAGAGTAATAGGGTTCCCGCTTTGAGGAGATTCTAATTCATCATCCCTTAATTGCCTGCTTGGAGCAAAGTCAAACCAATTCCCTTCTTGCCTGACCAAAGTAGCATTGCTTTTGGCCTTGAACACCTGACTCTCACTACTCTTTGTAACAAAACTCATGTCAGTTTAAAAGCACTCACAAAAAAAGATGGTGAGGGTATAAAATATGTTGAAATAATTCTTATTTGTGTCATTGTTACTACCCTGTTTTCACGGTTATAAGGCTTATGAAATAAGACTTCATCGTATCCTCAGACATCTTTAAAGTCTTGCCTGTAGTACTAAGATAAGGATTGATTTGGGCCTAAAACCACATTAACTAATGAAAAGAAGAATTAGAACTTAGAAAAAGAATTTTTTTAAAGATTTTATTTCTTTATTTGACATAAAGAAAGAAAAACCATTAAGCACAGGGAGCAGCAGAGGGAGAGGGAGTAGCAGACTCCTCACTGAGCAGGGAGTCCGATATGTGGCTCGATCATAGGACCCTAGGATCATGACCTGGAAGGGCAGATGGCTACAGACTGAGCCACCCAGGCACCTCTAAAAAGAATTTTTCTATGATGACATTTCATAAGTTCCAACTCAGTCATCATTGTGGGCATTGATCCAGTATCTTTGATTTTTTTACCTCAAAAGAAGATATAACTTATTTGTTTGCTTTTTGTTTATGGGGTGATTAAAAGGGGGTTTTGATAGTTTTGAAACATTTCAGTTTTTGTCAAAAATCTTAAATTGAGGAGAGCTCGAGGAATAAAATAATGAAAGATGTTTTTTCTAGAGAAGAATATAAAAGAAATTCAATGAATTGTTTCCAGGTCCATCTTCAGCAAAGTTGATTTTCTTGTAACATTTGCCTTCTGTTCTGCTCAGTTTCTTCCCCCTCCTGTGACTATATTCCTATTGAAGAAGCAAAGATCTTCATCAGATCTCCAAGGTTCACAGAAGCCCCCAAACTTATGTCAGTTAGGTCAGTATTTCTAAGGTTAGAAGGACTTCACCCCTCAGTGCTCCAAATATGCTTTGACAAAACATCTCCATTTTTCTTTTTATTCTATATCCCAAGACTCTTTTCTCCACTTTTTGGCTCATTGGAAGGCATAAATTAAGCTTACTCAGATTACACTATTTTGGATGCCACATCTGGATTATTACCTTACACAAGGAATAAACCATGTACAAAAGTAGTTCGTTTATTAATGATTGATAAGCTATTATATATTTCTAATGCTATTTTATACATGGTGGCCACCTGATGTCCCTGAAATCCTATGACATAAATCACTTGACCTGTCTATATAGACCTGGTTACTTATTTTGAGTTTCAGTCTGCAATACTTGGTATATTGTTGCTTCAATATTGCATGGCAGTATAACTAATGCCAAAAAAAAAAAAAAAAAAAAAAAAAAAAAGCATTTAAAATGCCAGGAGCCTGCACCAAATGGCCAGATTGCCTGTTCGTGGGGTCTGGCTGCATTCACTGACCCTCTTCACTAGAACAAGGATGGCTCATTAAAACAGAGGTCAGCAAACTGAATGATAGCCTCTGGGCCAAAAATGGATTGGGGCCTATTTTTGTATAACCCATGAGATAAGAGTAATTTCTGTACTTAGGGGAATAAAACAGAAAAAAATATACATAAGACAGATTTTTGGCAGCTAGAAAACTAAAATATTTACTTCCTGGCGTTTTTTTTTTTTTTTTACAGAAGAAGTTTGCCAACATTTGTTTAAAAAAAAAAAATGACAGTTTCCCAAGCCGAAGACAATGGAAGGAATACCATCATCATACCAGAACACATCAGCTCTTTAACTATATAAGAGACAGAGCATACAACTTGCAGCGTTCAATATTCATTTCAGAGTATAGGCTAAATTTCCTTTAGTCAGGAAATCTTCCTTCTTGATGTTACAAAAACCAACAAGATCTAATTTAATATTATAAACAAACAGACATACACAAAAACCACTAACAGAAACTTATTGTGTTTTATTATACTTAATTATAAAATACATTGATTTAGAATGTCTTCCTGATATTCATTGATTAAAAAAAACCACTGGGGCTGAACATTCTTTAGGTTCACCAGAGCTTTCTTCATGACAAATGGATATGGATGAATCATATGTTTATTATTCCTAAATAAATCAATGGATGTTTTAAATATACTTGCAAAGTTTAACTAATGATCAGTCTCTTGCTAGTAGGAACAATTTTATTGGCACACCATGCAAGTTTATTTTTTAATATACAGGTAGGTTATCTGTAGTAGCAGAATGTCAGGATAATTTTGCTGGTAGTCCTGTGAAACAAGTGCAAATTCCAAATTGTAGTCAATCAGTGAGATTGACAAAGTCATGCTTAAATAAAATTCAAGGATTAATTAGAATACCGCATTGAAACAGTAGCCCAGTAGTTCCCAACTATTAAAAAAGTGTTATCCATTTAAATATAAAATAATGTTTCTAACTCATGACTAATAGAATATATATCATGTTGTTATTTTGTAGTAGTTCATGATCTATCAACTCTTGGGAGGGTGACACAGGAAATGCATCTGTAATAGATGGTTAGGGCTGCTGGTCCATAGGCAAGACCCAAGACCATTGGGTCTCATTGTTTGGGACTTTTTAGCAGCCTCCATCACATGCCTTTTGGTGTCAATCTTACTGATAACTGAGTGCCAACATGTTCCAGGAGAGTCCACGTTTCTTCACATACAACAATCTTAGTTCATCATCAGAACTCTGTAAATATTCATGAAAGAGGTTATATAGATCAGGAGTTGACATATCTTTTTTCTGTCAAAGTTCTCCTGGTATTTTCTACTGTGGACCATACTACCCCTGTCACTACTACTCAGCTCAACTGCATGTAGACTAATGCATATTTTTGAGTAACAATGAAGCTTTATTTACAAAGACAAGCAGCAGGCTGGATAACATGCCAAATTCTGATATGGATCACAGAGCTGGGTCTGACTAATTCCAAAGTTTATAACCGTAGATACAGAGAAACCACTTAAGATTAATACTCTTATTTTCTCAGTTATCAAATGAAAGTAAATTACCTCTGTAAAATCCCCCACATACACACATAATTTTTAATTCATGAAATTACATTCACTCCGTTTGTTCCTCACTTTGGCAGAATGGATTAGTACCATCCATTTGGGAACCTGAGAGAAAAGAAAAGATAGAAAGATTCTGAACATCAATTGGAACAAAAGAATAATGAACTTTTTTTTAAAAAAATGTCTTCCCTTATGGGAAAAGAGGTACTGTTACTTTCATTGTTGACAGAGAAAGGGAATTGGCCAAAGAGACTTATAGAAATAAAAGATGGCTTAACAGCAAGCACTGTGTGAAGGGAAAGTCAATCCAGTAATACTGTTGACAAAGGTTAACCACAAAATAAACCTCACATCTGTGTTCAATATGAGGGCAATTAGAAGGGAAACCACAATACATCTCTTACCCTAAGGACATGATCAGATCTAATTGACAAGATGTGCTTTAAATAGGAAGCTTCTACTCATAAGAACTTTTTTGTAGTAACATGTCTTATTACATGGACTAATAGTCTAAACAGGCAGGAGCAGCCCACATGTGAAACATAGCCTACACTCTGAAATGAATATTGAATACTGCAAGTCATATGCTCTCTCTTGCCTTCCTCACAAATAGTATTTCCTAAAGAGATACTCTTTTCATTTTTTTTTTTTGAAAGAGAGAAGACATATCTTAAAGACACACTGTGATTGGACAAGACTTATTTTGCCTTCCCCAGCAGATGTTCACAACTCATATTAAAAATGCATTTGGGGTGCCTGGGTGGCTCAGTCAATCATCAGACTCCTGATTTTGGCTCAGTCATGATCTCAGGCTCCTGGGATCAGAGCCCCACCTTGGGCTCCACATTCAGTGGGGAGTATGTTTCTCCCTCTGCCCCTTCCCATTCGTGCTGTGTCTCTCTCTCTCTCAAATAAATAAATCTTCTAAAAAATGCATTTGGTAATATAAAATCAGGTGGTCCCAGTAAATGATCCTATTCTTTATTCTAATTCAATTCTTTATGTCATTGTTATTTAGCAGTGTTTTCTCTGAAACTACACCCCACTTACATTTGTATTTGTGTGTTTATGGGAAGAATTTTTTTATAACAAGGTGTTTAAAAACTCTATTAATACCAAATCTGCAATTCCCTAGTTGTGTGATATTAAATAAACAATGATTCCTTTTATGAAAAATGGGAATATTTGGGCTACTTGCTTTAGAGAGAGAATGCTGGCAACTACTGAATTAAATAGATAATTACTAAAGAAGTTCATCTTGTGTCCCTATCACCTCATGCTTGGTGACAGCAACTGTTGTCTAACTGATTTTGATGCCACTCTTACTTCTTCAGTCTACCATCTGAGCAGCAAACAAACTAATTTTTTACATGTAGATCAAAGTATGACATTCCTCTGCTCAACACAAAAGCTCAAATGGCTTGAGATCATATTTGAAATAAAATCCAAAAAATATTATTCATGACCCTACCACTTCTCCAAATTTTTTGCCACTGAACTCTTCACTCATTCTACTAAAGCCACAGTGGTTTTCTTGTTTTGCTAAAGTACAACGAGCTTTTGTACAGGTTATGACATTTATTCTTCCCTTAGTCATGCATCTGATCATCTCTACTCCTTCCAGGTCTCTACTCAAATGTCACTTTATTATGGAGCCTAATATCCTGCCCCAAATAACTCAACCCCTGTGCATGTTTTAGTCCCTCTCCAAAAGAGAACCGTAATGAATTTATACTGATAACTGTTCCTGGATGGTCAGATTAAATATGTTTCTCTCCACTTTTATTCTATTTTTAAAGTGTGCATGCGTGTGTGTGTGTGTGTCTGTTTTGAGAGAGAGTATACACACTCAGGAGGGAGGAACAGAGAGAATCTTTTTTAAAATTTATATATATATTTATTTATTTATTTGTTATATGTTTTTTAATTTTTAAAATATTTTATGTATTTATTTGTCAGAGAGAGAGAGCAGCAGGGAGCAGCAGGTAGAGGGAGAAGCAGGCTCCTTGTTGGGCAAGGAGCCCAATGCAGGACTAGACCCAGGACCCTGGGATCATGACCTGAGACAGAGGCAGAAGCTTAACTGATTGAGCCACCAGGCATCCCTTGAGAATCCTTTTTTCTTTTTTTTTTCAGTTGTGTGATGAGAGAGAGAGAGAGAGAGAGAGAGAGTGTGTGTGTGTGTGTGTGTGTATGGGTGGGTAGGGAGAAGAGGGAAGGGTCAGAGCAAGCAGGTGAGAGAGAAGCTGAAGCAAACTCCACCCCCATGTGGATCCATTCTCTGGGCTGGATTTTATGACTCTGATATCATGACCTGAGTTGCAATCAAGAATAGGACCCTTAATCTACTGAGTCACCCAGGCACCCCTCATCTATTTTTACTTTAATTATTATTTTTTAATTAAAAAAAGATTTTATTTATTTATTTGACAGAGAGCAAGAGAAAAGAAATAGGAGCAGGGGGAGCAGGCAGAGGGTGAGGGAGAAGCAGTTTTCCCACTGAGCAGGGAGCCCGATGGGGACTCTGATCCCAGCACCCTGGAATCATGACCTGAGCGGAAGGCACATACTTAATGACTGAACCACTCAGGTGCCCCTATTTTAAATTTTAGAGGAATTACTCTCAAATAATGTTTTATATTTTTGGCAAAGGATGTATCTGGATAAGGATTTGTGAAGGGTTTGACTTTTAAGGAGAATATGAGAAGATCTCTTAAGTGAAGCATTCATCCAAGCAGCTAGACGTCTGTTTATTGACCGTGGACTGACCACGTGTAGAAGAAATAGAAGTAGGTTGAAAGAGGGATAATATGTTGATTTGCTTTAGTTCAAACTCTCCCTTTATATTCTAAATGATAATTATGGTACTACTTCTTATGTTCAAGGTGTGTATGCTTCATCTCTCTTAATATTCATGTCATTCTATGAAGTACCTGCCAGTGTTGTCTTTATTTTATAGAACTTTTGTTCATAGAAACTAAGAGCATGTCTTAGGTTAAAACTGCTATTAAATAGTCTAAATATTTCACACCAGGAAGTCTGACTCTGAAGTCTATTGTTCTTAATCAGTATACCATACTGTCTCAGGATGAAATATATTATACTTTGTGAAGATAATGAAATAGCTAAGAGACAAGAAGGAACTATAGACTGATGCTTTTTTGTGTATGTTAGATGGCAATGGAGAAATTGCAAGCACTATAATTAGATTCTGATATTGGATCATATGGTTTGATTCCTATTTTTGTTACAAATTCATCAGGTTTGAAAATCTGGGATCTTCCCTTTTAAGATTTTGTTTAATACAGAGGACATTGGGAGAAGGAGAGGAGAAGGGAGATGGGGAAAATCGGAGGGGGAGATGAGCCATGAAATATTGTGGACTCTGAGAAACAAACTGAGGGTTTTAGAGGGTAGGGGGGTGGGGGGTTGGGTGAGCCTGGTGGTGGGTATTATGGAGGGCATATATTGCATGGAGCACTGGGTGTGGTGCATAAACAATGAATTTTGGAACACTGAAAAATAAAATTAAATTTATAAATATGCAAAAAAAAAGATTGTATTTATTTATTTGAGAGAGAGAGAGCCAGAGAGAGAGCAAGAGCAGGCTAGAGGGGCAGGGGAGAGAGAGCAGACTCCCTGCTTAACAAGGAGCCTGACATGGCCGGAGCCAAAGGCAGACACCTAACCCACTGAGCCACCCAAGCACCACTTTCCGTTCAAATTATTACTAGTGCAGGCCAAAAGATAGAAACAATGGATCTCATTTTTGCTAATACTGTTACACAGTTGACATATGAAAACCACAAGCTTCACAAAGAGCTGGGTATATGAGGAAAAATGGAATTTGAGTACAAAGTAAAGCCACAAAATGAAAGTAATTCAGTGCCCAAATCCCAGTAATGGGTCAGCTAAACCATTAACGTTAAGACAATGTTCACCATTCTGATAGGATAGTGCATTGTCTCCTGAAAACTGATATGGGAAATACTTTCCAAACTAAGGATACAGAGACAAAACCCCACACTCTGCTACCAGAGATGTGTGTGGCAGCCTTGGACTTTATAGTTCCAACTTGCCCACTGACCTAACGCCACAGAGCAAAGAGTAAGACATTAACAAAGCGAAATGGCTCATTAAGCACTCACACAGTCCCCTTGGCAGTGTTAAAATCTTGCCATTTACTGTGTCATTGCCAAGTGTTCTTTTATCAGCAAGGAAGGCCATAGAGAACGGGTCCAGTGGAAAGGAGTGTGTGGACAGTCCTGCGCCATTAACTTCCACTGGCTGAATCAGTCCATCATATAAATGTGGCCCTATCTAAACAGTAAAGTTCATAACAGAATATATTTCTTCTCTATCTAGAGAGGGACAAGGCGAAAAAGAAAAAAAAGCCTAAGGAATAAACACCATAATCCTTGGTACATCGATACTCTATTTTTTTTAAATAAATAAAGCAAAAATATAACACAGGAAAATACTAAGAAAGATTCAGTTGGACCTTTGAGGGCTAGGGAAGAATCTCATTAGCTGACAAGCATGAGAAGGTATCTGTAAGAGAAGGACAAGATTAATAAAATGTGATCTAAAAAACCTGTCTTCCTGGTAAATTAGATTTGCTGAACCCATACATAGGTGGTCTGTATTAGAATGTAAAACTGCTGTTTTTTGTTTTGTTTTAAAACAGACATTTCCAGAAAATCTATAAAAATAATGGTGCTTAATAAAATAAATAAAATTGCATTAACAAGTGACACTTCGTATCTTGCATTCTTAAAATAAACTTGGTAAATTTTTCAGGCTATTATAGATCATGTTACCCAAATTTCAAAAATTGTAATAAGATCAAATACTTTATACAGAGTTTACTATGTACCAGGCACTACACCATATGCCTTAGAGTAATCAAGAAGAGGAAGCTAAGGCAGGGAGAGATAAGCAGCTTGTTCAAAGTTAAACAGTTACAAGAAATGCTGCCCGAATTCAAATCCAATCTTTGTGCTCATCTACTACATTAAAGATTGGTAAATATTTCCTATAAAGGGTTAGATAGTAATTATTCTAGGCTTACAGGGCATAAAGTTCTCTGTTGCAACTACTTAATTCTGCCCACACTTGGAGCATGAAAGCTGACATAGATATTACATAAACAAATGGTCATGGCTGTGTTGTAATAAAACTTTATTTATAAACATACACCATAAACCAGATGGAAGTGCAATGTGCGGAACCCTATACTGCCTAGTGATGCCTCCTTAGACTAAGATTCAGATAATGTTAAGTATATTCACCTCAGACTTCTTTTTTATTTCTATTTACTAATGAGAGGCTGTATGTTTTTGTTGGGACACAGGCAGCTGCAAGCCCTTGAATGTAGAACAGAATTTCTCTCTTGGAATCTTTTTTTTTTTTTTTTTTTTAAGATTTATTTATTTATTTGTCAGAGAGAGAGGGGGCACGCATAAGGAGCAGCAGGCAGAGGGTAAGGGAGAAGGAGGCTCCCCTTGGAGCAAGGGACCCGATGCGTTGACCTGATCCCAGGACTCTGGGATCAAGACCCTGGCTGAAGGCAGATGCTCAACTGACTGAGCCACCCAAGTGTCCCTCTCTCTCAGAATCTTATCTTGATATTGAGTTCCAATTCTCATGCTCAAATCAAGCCAGATCCATCAGTTCAACCAACCCTGGAATGACAATCATAGCATTCTTCTCTCTTCCGTGTCCTTATTACTACTGTCTTTCTTTATTATTATTTTCCCATTAAAAAACAGAACAGCATAACATAACAACAGCAACAGCATCCTTGTGGCAATTACATATACTCTTTTAAATACTTTATTGGAATAATACAGCAGTTTAAATAAGTAAGTGGTAACTTCTATGTTAGGAGTAATTTTCCCAGCCATCACTGTCAAAATAAGAATAATCACTTCAGGGTCACTAGATTTATCTCAATTACTCAAAATGTTTGGACTTAGTCAGCAAATCCCTCAAAATTTCCCGCACATAACCTGCCTTTTTTTTAATTTGAGTACTTTCTGCGAGATATAAAAAGGGACTCAGTGTTCCCCTGATCATGACGGGGAAACATAAGGTTCGGTTGCAAATTTTTAACAGCACTTTGCCAGGCGGTAGAAGAGCCAGGGAATTCATGTTCCCTGTGTTTGTTTATATTGGTATCCTGTGGGTAAAGAATGAAATCCCAATTATTCCTTAGCAGGGTCTCCAGTAGCTTGAGGAATGGATCTTTACCTGGTGTAATCAAAGCCACTCAGAAACAGTAGAATTTATAAATTCCTGAAATGCTAAATTTCCTTTCATTTCAAGAAAAGACAAGATGCTGCTTATTGCATAAAGCTTTTTATTTTTTAAGACCATCATATTCATTATGGGAATTTATTTATCTCTATCTAACAGATTATCTTAAAAAGAAAACTCATTTTGTGTTATACAAAAACAATTTTGTTTTGTTTTGTTTTGTTTGGAATTTTGCTGTTTATATCCAGGGCATATATTGGGCTAGTGACATTTAAGTGATTGTATGTATGTATGGCTGAGACAACTGCTCTCAAGTAGATTACTGAAAATAAAATGCACATCTGCATTCTTCAGATTTGATCAATTATTTTTTAAGTCACCATCTCATTCAAAAACAGAATGTATATAAACCACAATCATGACAATTAAAATAGTAAGAGTAATAAAACCTAACATATCATTGCCTACCTTTGCACTGGCACATTGCCAAGGTACTTAAATCCTTCTGCCTGTCCTTGTTTGGATGCATCTCTCTCTCTCTCTCTCTCTCTCTCTCTCTCTCTCTCTACCAGAAGCAACCACTAAGCTGAATATTCTTATTCTCTTGCTTCTCTTTACAGTAGTGGTACTGGATGCTGGCTATACACTGAGATTACCTGGGGAGCTCTAAAAATAATGATGATGGGGGCACCTGGGTGGCTCAGGGGGTTGAGCCTCTGCCTTCGGCTCAGGTCATGATCTCGGGTCCTGGGATTGAGCCCCGCACTGGGCTCTCTGCTCGGCAGGGAGCCTGCTTTCCCCTCTCTCTCTGCCTGCCTCTCTGCCTACTTGTGATCTCTCTCTCCGTCAAATAAATAAATAAAATCTTTAAAAATAAATAAATAAAAATAATAAAAATAATGATGATGCTTGGGATCCACCCTCAGAACCTCTCATTTTATTGGTTTAGAGTACAGCCTTCATATTCGGTGGCTAACTGATGGGATAATATCATTTCACACAAAGCTTTAGTTCATAAAAGATGTATGTAAGGAACAGACAAACACTGCAAGATTCTCTGACTTGACTCTCCTCAGATTCCATTATGAAAAAATAATACCAAGGCCATGATGCATTCAGTTCCAATCTCCTTCTCCTTTTCCAAACAAGACTGCATGGTGAATCTGGATTCCTATATATCTTTTTAACCTCTCTTTTGTCTTCCAAAATCTTTACTCTTTCTTGTTACTTAGTTTTTTTAATCAATATTGAGCATGGCCATTTGGGGAATAGAAAAGGTGATGGGGAGAGCAGATTATGGAAGAAAGAAGCAGCAAATGAGCTTGTCCCACAGGAAGAGACTCATTCATGAAGGATCTTGCAAGCCATGCTCAAAGGACTGCATGAACTCAGACAGAAGACAATCACTGAAGAAGCATCAATGCCCTCCAGCCAAAGAATGCCAGGAAAATACCTGTAGTGGACAAGCTTGGTGTGTTGTTGCAATGGGGGTGGGGTGACACAAACCATGGGGACCCGTGGTCATCTCAGTAAGAGGGGTTAGAAAAAGTCTATAATAGGATTGGGCTTTGGTTAGGCAATTTTGAGAGCTTATGGAAGTAACAGTTTACTCTAGATCAGGGCTATCAGAAAGAGGGGACAGCTCTATGACTGGGTATCTCAATAAAACTTATCATAAGGAAGGTAGTCTACAGCAAGTACAAAGCTTTCATTTGTAAACGACCAAAGCAATCTGATTAATTACTTAACTTGCCAAAACAAGCAGAATGTTTTGAACTCAGGGGAGACTAAAAACAGAAAGACGGGGTAAGGAATTATTCAAATAGTGATTAAAATTTCTTTGAGGGCTAGAGCTATAGCACTGTCTAACACAATATATACTCTAATTTCAGGGTTTGCCTGAGAGACAATTGATGTTTTAATGTGCTGTAGTAACAAGATCATTCATTAATTTATTCACAGTATTCAATAAAGTTTTCATTAAATACTGGCAATGTCAAGAATTTATGTATTCTAAGGAATTAAAATAGAAAGCTGACCTTTTGAAATTGGGTCATTAAATATTTCTCATTTAGCCATGTTTCACATTCCAGCTAAGTGTCTTAAATAAAACATAGTTTATGTGTATATTTATCTGTGGAATGGTAAATGAAATGTTCACTTAATGCACTAGCAATTCAGTAGCATGGGGATATTTTTAGAAGTTCATGTAAGATCCTAAGACATTTTAAAATAGGAAAAAGGCCATTCAGTTTAATAGAGCTGCTTTTCATCAGAGATATTAAATGTATTTTTCACATGGCAAATTAAGTGAACTGTTATACTGGGCCATTTTGATACTATCTCACCATTGTAAAATAAAAAAAGCCTAAACTTATTGCCTAGGTTAGAATAGTCAAGCTTTACATTGTATGCTCAACGGAATTTGGAAACTTGATTGTCACAGTTCATTTATTGCAGAAGATTTTAAGAGAAAAGCATCAACTCCCACACTCTTAATATTTTTATGTCATTGAACCATTTAAACAAGTTGGATTCTATGCATTGGATAAAACATTAAGTTTAATACATACAGAAAAATTCCTTAAGTGTGTGAGTAAAGGGTGGGTAAAGATCAGAGGAGCCTAAATGTCCCTCTTGAGAAGCCCCTAAAACTCCATATATTGGCTATCAACAACATCTTTAGTTTTATATAGCAATTGGGAAATACCTTGAAATCAAAGTAAGGATTTGTGGTGGTTGTTTTTTGTTTTTTTTTCTGTTCATTCCAAATTTCTGGCAGTGTGTTAATGTAAATTACTTGATATAATATTTTTTTCCTTTATATACTCACATTCATCAACAATTTTAAATTCTGGATATTTGTACAATTTATCAAATAAAGATCTGTAGTGTTAAGATGGCCAAAAAAAAAAAGAAAAATTATCTGTGACTTATAGAAATAGCCACTGTTGTTTGTGGTGATATTTTTGCCAAATTAAGTTGGTAAAATTGTCAGGTATTCAGTAAATTCTGACCTAAACAGGAAGTAAAATAAAAATAATATATATCTTCCACACGCTCCTTTTATTTTCCTTTGATCTTTTGTTCATCTCTTAAACACTATGTCCCTCTGCTTCTCCGTTTCTCTGTTTTTCTGTTACTTTATCTTTCAACTTCGTTCATATTTTCTGTATTTGTTCCTAATTTATATCTGTCTCTGTGTGGCTCCTCCCACCATCCCCATTTTCCATAGAAAAATATTTTCAAATCCATTCACACCCTCAGGAAGGATTCCATGTCCTTTAGCTAGGACATCTCGCTTAAGATGTTTTTTGTTATTCTTGGTTATTTTACATTGTAGACAAAAGAAATTTTCTAATTCTAGTAGGAAAATGGCAGTTACCTAAAATGGAATTATGTCCACAGATCCTCCTTTCAATAAAAAAGAAAATCATCCACGCTTCAGACATACAAGATTACTAGGAAACAAAATAGCGCAAGGTTTAGTTCACATGCAAGGGAAAAAGGCAGAGCTCAAATCTGTACAGCCAGCTCTGGAACCCGTGCCAGAACAAAATATCAAGCAGAAACTGAGTGAAGAGAAGAATGCAGCCATTACTGAGCAGTAGGGGAAGGCAGATAAACATCACGCCTAGAGAGAAAGCAGCAGGGGACATATTGAAGCCACATCTGAGAGGTGGAGAAATCAAAAGCAAGGTAAAAGAGATTTTGTAAAAGACCCAAGATTTTAGTCTTCCTTTCAGAAGTTCATGGCAAGGTGAAAGCACATAAAAAAATTAAATTAAAAAATTTAAAATATATATATATAAATATATATATAAATATATATTATATATAAATATATATATATATATTATTTTTTTTTTAAGGGGCACTTGGGTGGTTCCATTGGTTAAACATCTTGGTTTTGGCTCAGGTCATGATCTCATGGTCATGAGGTCCAACCCAAGGATGGAGTTCCACGCTCAACAGGGAGTCTGCTTGAGATTTTTCTCTTTCTCTCCCTCTGCCCCTCCTTCCCCAAATAAATAAATAAATCTTTAAAAAAATTAAAAGATAACTATCTCTATAGTAATTAATTGGTTCAGACAATGGATATTAAAACTACTGGGTTAAAAAGATAGTTAGATAACCCCAAAGTACTTCCTCATAGGTTAAATGTTAAGAGGGAAAAAGTGCTTTTACAGTGTCGCATTTGGTAGACATCACGTAATCAAGTGATCAACATTTTAATGAACAATAATGGAACAAAATGAGGGTGATCTGATGCTCTAAAGATACAATGACACTTTTGTGGTATTCCTGCCAAAAACGCTTGACCTGAATCTAATCCTGACAGAATAATCAGACAAAAACAGAGGAACATTTTCTAAAACATTTGGCCTGTTCTCTTAAGAATAAATCAAGAAAGGCAAGGAAACAGCTTTAGAGAAAGGAAGACCTAAGAGGCATAAAAAATAAATGCAATTTGGGGTCCTGGGTGGCATCTGCCTTCAGCTCAGGTCATAATCCCAGGCTCCTGCAATAAAGCCATGCATTGGACTCCCTGCTCAGCAGGGAGCCCGATTCTCCTTCTCCCTTTGCTGCCCCCCCTGCTTGAGTTCTCTCTCTCTGTCAAATAAAATCTTAAAAAAAAGAATAAAAAAGAGAATAAAAATGTGATCCATTTATATTACCAAGGAAAGAACACAATTGAATAAAATACAAACTTATCAAAGATAAGACATAAGAGAACTTTCTTGAGGTAACACAATTCTGAATGTATAAAGTTAAAAGGTTTATTACATTCTAGAGTGAGTCAATAGAAAGAAATACATATAGACATATCTTGGAACTCTTGTTCTTAACTTCATCTATGTAATCTTGTCCTTAGATAAAAGCATAAAAATGTCACATAATAAACTATTTCATAAATGGATTCCCCCCTCCATATTTTGATTGGCTTTCATACAGTCAAGGGAAGAGGAATCATTCTCACAAATATTCAGAATAGACTGCATCAAAAATGACCCAGACAAGGAAGATTTTATCCTACCAATACATGCCTCAGGAGTACATTTCATAAGGCAATAATCCCGAGAACCAGGAAGTTGTCCTTGTATGTATTATATATTTTTCATTGTGTAGTTTCACTTGGGCCTATTTTCTATTCTTCTGTCTTTCGTAAAGTCAGATGACAACTGATCATATAGTTGAAGACTTCTTGAGGTACCCTCCTGCCCTCTAGTTCCAGGTTTTTAACCTTTCATTGTGTATCTTTTTCTCCAAAACTTGATCCTAACAGGGTTAGGATGTTTTGAGACAGAAGAAACAGTTCAACTGTTTCTACAAATACAAATCATATAAGATTTACAAAAGCCCTTGTTCACCATTGCTAGGTATTCTTCTTTTAATGTGACAGTTTCTATGAGCACAAATAAAAATGAAAAACAAAAATTACTTGGTTCAAATTATGAGTCTAAAAGGATCTTTTAGCATCAAATTGCAGAATGACGGAGACTGCCCCAAAAATACAGGGGTGAGGACACCCTACCAGCTCTCTCTCATTCTCTCTCTTATTTTTAACAAAGAATTTCCTCAGGGGAAAAAAAATTTAAGACCTATATGTATATCCTTTTCATCCCTTTATCATTTTCTGCTTTGGATTCTTATCAGATGAATGTGATTCATCTCTGCACACTGTGCAGCAGTTTCCAATGATTCAATGAAAATGGATGGTAAGAATCAAGCAGCTGAGAAGAATGGGACACCATTTCATTTATACCCCTCACTAGATTTATTTTCCCCAAATCTCCTCTAGAGCCATAAGGGCCTTTGGCAGAAACACAAAACTCTTAGGAGAGCCATAGTGCTTTTCTAAATCTCCACCATGGTATTCATAAACAATTTTCATATGTGAGCATAGACTATTTACCGTCTGTTGTTTTCCAGTTCTCAAGTTAAAATTTAATTACCACCACAACTTAAGTTTGCATTTTCCAGTTCTCTCTATTCTTTCTGGCATATTACACAGGGTTCTAGTACCTTAAGATGAACACTCAGATCTAACTAAGAGAAACCTCCGATTAACATAAATATTTTTCAGAATAGTAGTTTTTAAAAGTTATTTCACTGGAATATAATTGATATATATTAAACTGTACATATATAAAGTATAAAACTTGATAATTTTTTACATACGTATAACCTTGGAAAGCATATCATAATCAACATAAAGAACATTTTTATCATCACCAAAGGTTTATCCCTTATTACAACCACTGCCATTCTAACTTCCCTCTCCTTCTCTATTCCTGGGAAACTGCTGATCTTCTGTCACTAGAGGTAAACTTGCATTTTATTGTTTTATATATATAGAATCATATACCATGTATTCTTTTTGTGTCCTTTCACTCAGCTTAATTATTTTCAGATTCACACACATTGTGGCATATGGAAGTATTTTATTTCCTTTTATTGTTGTGTGATACTTCCTTGCATAAAAGTACACAGTTTAATCCATCTGCCTCTCAATGCAATTAGGTAGTTTTCTAGTGGTTGGCTGTTATAAACAGAACTACTCTCAGTATGTGTCTTTGTATACATAGAGTTTCATTCCTCTTAGGCAAATATCTAGAAGTGGAATAGTTTGCTCACATGGCAGGTTTAACCAGGAACTTTTTCAGAAATGGTCAACCTGTTTTCAAAAAAGATTGTTTCACTTTATGTTCCCACCAGCAGAGTGTGTGAGGTCCAGTTTTTCCATTTCCTTACCAAAAATTTCCTTGCCAAGCATGCCTTCCATGTCTTTTTCTTGTTTTATTGAACCAGTTTGTATCTCCAGCAGAACGATAAATACAAGTGGTGAGAATGGATGCCTTTAAATTGTTCTGATCTTAATGGGAAATATTTCATCTTTCACCCATTAAATAGATGTTAACTGTCTTTTTTTCGCATATGGCCTTTATCAAATTGTCCATGTCCCTACTGATTCTTACTATATTATGATTATTCATTAAATATCGATGTTGGATTTTGTCAAATTCTTTTTCTGTGTCTTTGAAATAATCATATAATTTTTCTTTTTTTTTTAAAGATTTTATTTATTTATTTATTTGACAGAGAGAAATCACAAGAGAGGCAGGCAGAGAGAGAGGAAGGGAAGCAGGCTCTCCACTGAGCAGAGAGCCCGATGTGGGACTCGATCCCAGGATCCTGAGATCATGACCTGAACTGAAGGCAGCGGCTTAACCCACTGAGCCACCCAGGCGCCCCTATAATTTTTCTTTTTAATTAAATTAAATTTAATTTGTTAACTGTATTAATAAACTAAATAAATTGTCATTTATTATATTGATTTTTTAATGTGAAAACAACCTTGCATTTCTAGGATACATACACCTTGATTATGATGCATTAGTCTTTATATATATATATATATATATATATATATATAAATACTTAATTTGCTTAAATTTTGTTTAGAAGTTTTATGTCTATATTCATGACAGAAGCAGCTTGATAGTATTCTATTCTTGCAGTGTCTGTTTCTTGTTGTTGTTGTTGTTTTTTAAATAAGGGTGATATTTGCCTCAGAAACTGATCTGGAAAGCACTTCTTCCTCTTCAATATTCTGTACATGTTTGATAGAATTTGTGCTATCTCTTCCTTAAATATTGGATAGGATTCAGTAAAGAAGCCATTTGAGCTTGGCTTTCTATTTGTGAGAATGTATTTCACTACCAATTCAATTCCTTTCATAGCTTATCTGTTTCTTCTTGAGTGAGCTTTGGTAGTCTGCGTCTTTCAATAAATTTGTGCATTTCATCTAAGATATCAAAGTTATTTACTTGAAAGTGTTAATAATATTTTCCTATTATATGTTAATATTTGTGGAATCTCTAGTGACGCCACTTCTGTCATTCCTCATATTGTCCTTTCTTCCGTCTTTCCTTCCTTCTCTCTTTCTTTCTTTTTCTTTCTTCCTCCCACCCACCCTCCCTCTCTTTCTTTCTTTCTTTCTTGACAAGTTTGGCTTAAATTTTAAGTTTATCCATCTTCTCAAAGAACTAGTTTCTTAGTTTCAATGGACTTTTGCTGTTATTCCATTTTCTTGTTCCTTGATTTCCTCTTTAATCTGTATTATTTCTTTCCTTCTGATTATTTTGTGCAATGACTGAAGATGTGTGTCCCCTTATGCCCAGTTCTTACACTGACTGAAATCCAACCCCAAAACTTACTGGTATAAGAAGGTGAGATCTTTGGAAGGTGATTAGGTGGTGAAGGTGGAGCCCACATGAATGGGTTAGTGTTTCTGTAAAACCCCGTATCAACCTCAAATCCCCCATAGTTATGTTCCTGACTCCTTCAAACAATTCACTGTTAATGAGATTAACCAAATCAGAAATGAGTGAATCCTCATTTATATTTCATCCCTCTAGAGTTCATAGAGGAAATCTCTAGCACAAATCTGCTATTTACACAGGTAGAAAAATTATAGCATAAATTTGCTTCTTTAGGTAAGTGGAAAATTAAGAAAGAATTAAGTAAATACAACAGTGGAAGATGAGGACTTTAAGCCCGTATTACAGTAAAAATCTCATTAATTCAAAATAATCCAGATTTCTTAATGATTTTCATATGGACTTTATTAAAATTCATCTTTATTTTTAAATTATAGGAATTGCTGAGCAAATTAACTTTTCACTAAGCTTGTAGCACTTCACAGTGCTCCACTTAATAGAGTAAACTATTTTCAAGTACTTGAATATCATTTTTAAAGTAAAATAATACTGAATGGACTGTCTGGTCATGATAGCTGCTATGTCAGAACCTCTACTACTCTGTAACTTCTTTGTGTCTCTCCATTTGTTTAAATCCCTCTGCGTATGTGATAGTGAAGCAAACAACCCTGTCTCCTTGGCAATATGTAATCCAAGGTTTTTATTGACTCAGAAAAATTTAATTACAAGCATTTTATATTCTACAATGAGATTAGCATGCAATAATTCTTGTCTCTCTGCAAGGAAACAGTGCTCATGTTATGAAGATTTTATTTAAGGATCAATTCTGTTTCAATGCAGCATAGTATGGTGTATTTTTGATGCCTACATGGCCTCAGCAGACATATATCAAGAATAGCTGTCCATGTACAGGTATTTCTGCAGGAAAGGATGAAAGCAAGTAAGCAGAGGGGTAATAATTTTGTACACTTCCACTCAGTAGTCTGAAAGTTACACTCTGGAGCCAATAATCCAGACAGGGACTTGTATGTAGACAGAAATCACCGTAGGTCAGAACATTGGTACACTACATACATTTGTGTTATTTACAAGCTATAGCACCTTGGATAAATTGCTTCATCAACTGAGTTTTTAGCTTTCTTATTTTATCTAATAAACAAGAGCATCAAACTAAAAGTACATATTTTGTTTTTCTATAATTTTTTCAGTTTGTCACTTTTTAAAAGTGAAAATGTTGATGTGTTAATTCATAACCTAGGAAAGAAGAATAACATCACCACAGAATTCAGATTTTTGTATTCAGATAAGTTTAGGGCAACTACTGACTTCTATCATCTGTAGCCTGCCTAGTGGTGCAACTCATCTTCAATCTTCACTTGATAAGCAAAATGCATGTTAGGCCATTCTGCTTAGTTAGATTTTTCTAATCTGTCAAAGGACCACTTCATTACTAATGATTTGTGTCCCTACTAAAGCTTATTCATGCTTAGAATATTGCTATAATGTATTGACAAAGGATTTTATTGCTGCCCGTGTGCTAATTGAAACTCTTTATATCACAGTTAAGTAAAACAAAATTGAATAAATCCAGCATAGTAATCTGACCAATAAAATTTCCCATATATCGCTGGCCTTCAAATCCATGCAATTAAAACATAACAGAAAGATAGGAAATTATCTCCACAATAAAGAAAAAGAAAATGTTCAATGAATAATTTCATAACCATCCATGTTATTTTGGATGGAATTTTTAATTACTGAGATTCATATTCAAATAAAAATATAAAAAGTATATATTTCAAGATCTAAGTTAAAATATTTCTAATACATTGAATCAGAAGAAATATATATACATGCATTCAAGGATGTTCATTGAGCATATACAGTTTTGGAGGATGTAGCTATAAGCAAAATGTAGAGTCTTTTGTCTCATGGAACTGCTGAGATAATGAGGAATACTGTTATATACACAAGTAATTAAAATACAGCTTTGTGGAGACTGTGATGGGGAGGACTTTGGGAACATAGAAGGGAGCACTTAATCAGATCTGGTTGGAGAAGAAGAGCACAGGGAGCATTTGGCTAACGGGTCAATAACTGATCTCTAAAAAGGTTATTTGAAGGAAGATCAGTAATTAAATAGAGAAGGAGGAAGTGGAGAGAATGCTGAAAACAAAAGAAAGCTCCAAGGTAAGTTCAGTGCATTCAAGGACCTGACAAAGGGGAGGTGAATTTAGATTTGAATGGGTAAGAGCTCAGTTAGGAGAATTGAGTGTAGGAAAGTAAGGGGATCTTTTCAAGGTTGCCATTTTCTAGGTAAGTCAAGAGATGAAGTAGAGCTAGTATAGTAAGAAATTGTAATGTGAAAATAAAAATAAATGCTGAGCATTTCTTCCCTGACTACATCCAAGAGGACCACAAGAAGCTTATAATAAATAGGATCAGTACAAGTGACCCAATGAACTAAGGCCAAAAGAATAAGAGCAAGAGCCAACGCTGGCTAAAAATGGTTACACACAAAAACAAAGGAGTAGTTCATGATAAATTATCACATGTTGACATGTGAATTAGCTTGAGTTTCCTAGTACCTTAGCTAAAGGGGAAATATGACTTCATTGTTTAATAATGAGAGATTACCCCACCCTGAACACTGAATGCCAAGATACATACAGAAATATAAAGCAAAATTAAAATATTCTATTTCTATATCTTTATAGAAATATTAGAGGGCAAGGAAAAATAGTAGTCCATTTCTAGACTGAATCTGTGACAAATAAGCAGAGATGATTTTGCTATCCAATTCTAATGTGGTTGTGATTATAATGAAGTAGGTGGTCATATTTCTTGACATATTTCTACCAGAAGCCAGAATAATCCACTTGCATAAACTTCTAGTTGAAGAAATCTGACATGACTACTGATAGGCAACAGAAAAGAACTTGTATTTTTCCTAAACTAATATCCACTTTAAATCATATGCAACTGAATTACCTCAATGAATGATGACTCTCAAAATGCCCATTTGGAGTGGATCATTAAGAAAAAAATACAAGAGCTAAGGAGGAAGCAGCCCAGCAGATATGAAAATCATCCTCCTCTAGCCTGGCACAAATTAATGCATACAAAATATTTGTGAGAATTACTATTTTTAAAATGTTTATTTCTAAGTTAAATAAACATTGTGATGTGAACTATGATTTAGACTATGAGCACTGAAAGATCAGGAGCTGTATCTATATAAGTTTGAATATAGAACCCTAACCCCACAGCAGGATTTAAGAGAAGTCCTAAAGTTCCAGTGTATTGGTAAAACCATGGTTCGTCTCCCACGTCTCCCAGAATAGGCAATTCATAATTCAGGTTGATAGCCACCTTCCACTAAGTGACCATTAGTACATATCCCCATATAAAGTATATATTTCTTTCTTCAGTGTTGAGCAGACCTCCAAGCCTTTCAAGTCACCCTTCCCACTCAAACATTTAATCCGCTGCTTCTCTACCCATCTAGTCCCTCTCGCTCAGCAACCTTGATTGTACCACTTCTACTCTCACTTGCCAAGCTCTTGTTCAAATTCTCTCCTTCACTTCCTTCCAATTCATTGGCCCCACCGCTCTTTATTAGATAGTAGAGCAGACCCGGGTGAATTTCCCTGCCCAATTCACTATCCCACCTTCTGTTCTTCTGTTCATAAACCTCCACTGCCACCTTCTCCATTCCCACTCTCAGTCGATTATCTTGCATCTTATTTCCCCCAAGAAAACAGAAGCAACTGGATGAGAACCCAATCATCTTCTCATGTCCAGATCTAATAACTCTCTACATCTGTACCCGCATCTTCCTTCCTTCTGCTATGATGGGCGACTAGACCATGGACAGCTCCTCCACTTGTGTTCTTGATCCATTCACATCTTCCTTCAGGGCTTTTGCTCCAATATGTATGTGACCCTTAATCTTCAGCATCTATAGATTCTTCTCTATTGAGGAGTTCCCACTAGAATATGCATTTCCTATAAGAAGTTCCAGCTTAAAAATAATTCTCATCTGTTTTGCCTATTTTTTATCATTTTAATTCAACCCATAGGTCTCATATTAATCAACTGACTACAACATTTGCATCATTTGTTTTATTTCATGCAAGCCTCTCTCAATTTAATTTTTAGACCTTGTTCTCTCCTCGTGTTTTTCTTCATGAAATGGTCACTCTTTCTTATGCACTCTCCTGACTCTTCTTCTTTGCAGACCTCCTTCAGACACTGTAATTCTGAAAAGCCTCAGGGAACAGTCCTTGAGTCTTCTCTTTTCTTCATCTCCATTCTCTCCTGAAGGCATATCGTTGAGCCTCATGGGTTTACATATCATTGTATTTCCCAGTTTGTATTTTCAGATCTGACTGCTCACTTGCACTGTAACTTACATATCCAATTGCCTACTTGAAATATTCTCTTGGAGACCTAATATATACCTTGAAGTATTGAAATATCCAAAATATTAACTCTTAGTTGCACTCCTAACTAGATCAAAGTCTTCCTCAACATTCCCCCCATCGACTGTATTGCCCCCGCCGAAAACAAAGGAGCTGTTTTTCATTCATCAGTTCTTATCAGAAAATTCTGTTAACTATACCATTAAGAAATATTCTCAATCAAATCATTTTTTTTTTCACTTGGTGACTTCTGCCAGAGTCCAAGTCATTATCCTCTTGTACCTGGGCCACCATGTTATCCTCTGGTCTTCTGCTTTCAGAATCTATTCTCAACATAATAGATTTTTCCCCCAAATATTATATTATAAAAGATGTAAGACACAGGAACATGGAATGATCAAAAGGAAGCCTTGTGCACTCATCACTCACCTAATTAAAAGGAAAAATTATGGGGGCACCTGGGGGGCTCAGTGGGTTAAACCTCTGCCTTCGGCTCAGGTCATTATCTCAGGGTCCTGGAATTGAGCCCCGCATCGGGCTCTCTACTCAGCAGGGAGTCTGTTTCCCTCTCTCTCTGCCTGCTTGTGCTCCCTGTCAAATAAATAAAAAACATTAAAAAAAGGAAAAAATTATGTTTCATCAGATTCTTTATGAAAGAAATAGAACATAATAATTATGAATACCCAATAGTATATATATTTTTATTTTTGCATGTTTATTTTTAAGTGAGATTGGCTGTGATTTCACTTTCTTCTGATTTCTCCACTTTCTACTATTCCGTGCTAACTCTGTTAAGTATTGTTGGTGTAAAACATGAATCTGAAAAAAACAATTCTATTTTCTATGCTTTCAAACATTTCAGTATAATAGAAGTTAGTTGGCTCTTGAACCTTTGAAAGAAAACTGACATTGTTTTGGAAGTAGTTCTTTGATAGAATTGTTAGTTCTTCTCTATTTGAGTCCTCAGGTATTCCACTTCACAAACTGATTTTGTTCGTTCATATTTCATACAAAACTTCTTTTCTAGATTTTTAAATGTATTAACATATAGGCCTGAAGATTTTTATTTTATATTTAAAAAACCTTTCAAATATGTTTCTCTTTTTCTCATTTTTCTTTTAAAAAAACTTCATTACTTCCAATATTACCTTTTTACAGTTTATTTTTGTTTTGATTACACCTGCTAGGTATATGTAGATGGTATTACTCTCTTCAGAGGCAATATTAAATGTCTTCCATCAGTAAATACTTAGGCATCCCTATTTCCTAACTGCTTAGTTTCTGCTATTCAGAGTCCTAATTCCTACTCTTTTTGCTATTTTGTTTTGTTTGACATTATATTTCTAATTTCTTGAGTTAACTACACAATTTATTATTTTCCTTTTACTTGCAAAACTGTGGCAACATCTAAGACACACCACCTTTTCTGCCAAGTACAGTACCAGTTGATCATCATCAAATAAAATATAGTGTTTGTACTGTAATAATTTTCTTTTTTTTTAAAGATTTTGTTTATTGGGGCGCCTGGGCGGCTCAGTGGATTAAGCCGCAGCCTTCGGCTCAGGTCATGATCTCAGGGTCGTGGGATCGAGCCCCGCATCGGGCTCTCTGCTCCGTGGGGAGCCTGCTTCCTCCTCTCTCTCTCTGCCTGCCTCTCTGCCTACTTGTGATCTCTCTCCCTGTCAAATAAATAAATAAAATCTTTAAAAAAAATAAAGATTTTGTTTATTTATTTGACAGAGACACAGAGAGAGAGGGAACACAAGGAGGGGGAGTGAAAGAGGGAGAAGCAGGCTCGCCACCAAGCAGGATTCTCAATGTGGGGCTTAATCCCAGAACCCCAGGATCATGACCTGAGCCGAAAGCAGACACTTAACAACTGAGCCACCCAGGCATCCCTATAATTACATTCTAAATAGACTATAATCACATCACACTTTTATTTCCATTTTAACCCAGGATTTAAGGCAATGTTCTTTATTTTTCAAGTTTTACATTTTAAAATGTTAATTTCTAGTTTTATAGTTCGATGGTAATAAAATGTGACCTCTGCTATTTCTACTTTCAAAATTTGTTGAGAATTTCTTTGTGGCTTGCAAAATAATATAATTTCGCAGATGTTTTATAGACACTGGGGAATAAAGAACATCCTCACCTTATAGAATACAAACTTGAGTATATTACTATTAAATTAATAATGTTAATATGCACAAAGAAATGGAAAAATGTTCCATGTTCCTGGATTGGAAGAATAAATATTGTGAAAATGTCTATGCTACCTAAAGCAATCTACACATTTAATGCAATTCCTATCAAAATACCATCCATTTTTTTCAAAGAAATGGAACAAATAATCCTCAAATTTATATGGAACCAGAAAAGACCTCGAATAGCCAAAGGAATATTGAAAAATAAAGCCAAAGATGGTGGCATCACAATTCCGGACTTCAAGCTCTATTACAAAGCTGTCATCATCAAGACAGCATGGTACTGGCACAAAAACAGACACTTAGATCAATGGAACAGAATAGAGAGCTCAGAAATACACCCTCAACTCTATGGTCAACTAATCTTTGACAAAGCAGAAAGAATGTCCAATGGAAAAAATACAGCTTCTTCAATAAATGGTGCTGGGAAAATTGGACAGCCACATGCATAAAAATGAAATTGGACCACTTCCTTACACTACACACGAAAATGGACTCAAAATGGATGAAGGACCTCAATGTGAAAAAGGATTCCATCAAAATCCTTGAGGAGAACACAGGCAGCACCCTCTTTGACCTCAGCCGCAGCAACGTCTTCCTAGGAACATCGGCAAAGGCACGGGAAGCAAGGGCAAAAATGAACTATTGGGATTTCATCAAGATCAAAAGCTTTTGCACAGCAAAGGAAACAGTTAACAAACCAAAAGACAACTGACAGAATAAGGGAAGATATTTGCAAATGACATATCAGATAAAGGGCTAGTATCCAAAATCTATAAGGAACTTAGCAAACTCAACATCCAAAGAACAAATAATCCAATCAAGAAATGGGCAGAAGACATGAACAGACATTTCTCCAAAGAAGACATCCAGATGGCCAACAGACACATGAAAATGTGCTCCACATCACTCGACATCAGGGAAATACAAATCAAAACCACAATGAGATATCACTTCACACCAGTCAGAATGGCTAAAATTAACATGTCAGGAAATGACAGATGCTGGCAAGGATGTGGAGAAATGGGAACCCTCTTACACTGTTGGTGGGAATGCAAGCTGGTGCAACCACTCTGGAAAACAGCATGGAGGTTCCTCAAAATGTTGAAAATAGAACTACCCTATGACCCCGCAATTGCATTACTGGGTATTTACCCTAAAGATACAAATGTAGTGATCTGAAGGGACACGTGCACCCAAATATTTATAGCAGCAATGCTACAATTGCTAAACTATGGAAAGAACCTAGATGTCCATCAACAGATGAATGGATAAAGAATAATTGGTATATATACATAATGGAATACTATGCAGCCATCAAAAGAAATGAAATCTTGCCATTTGCCATTCTAGTGAATGGAACTAGAGGGTATCATGCTTAGTGAAATAAGTCAATCAGAGAAAGACAACTATCATATGATCTCCCTGATATGAGGACATGGAGATGCAACATGGGGGCTGGGGGGTAGGAGAAGAATAAATGAAACGAGATGGGATTGGGAGGGAGACAAACCATAAGTGACTCTTAATCTCATAAAACAAACTGAGGGTTTCTGGGGGGGGGGTTGTGAGAGAGGGAGTGGGGTTATGGACATTGGGGAGGGTATGTGCTATGGTGAGTGCTGTGAAGTGTGTAAACCTGGTGATTCACAGACCTGTACCCCTGGGGATAAAAATACATTATATGTTTACTAAAAAAAATTAATAAAAATTTTAAAAAATAATGTTAATTATGTTATTCTGATCTTCTGAATTAGATTTAAATAGTTTTTGTGTTTCTGATCTTCTGAATTAGATTTAAACATTTTTTGTGTTTGTGGCACAGTTTATATGCCAGAAAATTTGGCAGTGCATTTAAAAAGATGAAAGGATTGAAAACAACCTAAAATATATCACCTTTAATAACTGTACCTTTACCATGACATTTGAGCAATATCCCATATTGACAAAACAGGATTGTAATAACTACAAAGATTTATTGCATGTTTACTATGTGGCAAGCATAACTCAGTGGGATTCCCATGCACTGAATCCATGCGTAACACACATCTTTGAGCTAAGTACTAATATGAGTTCTGTTTTAAAGATGAAAAAGAATGAGGCACAGAGGTTAAGCATGGTTCTTGTAGAATATTTAAAAATGTATTGATCGTAGCACTTATTGTTTCTTGCTAAGATAGAGAGCTACTTAGAGATAAATGGAGAAATAAGATATGTTACACATTTTTTTTTGAAAACTGGGAAATATGATTCATTTATTTACCTTTTAATAATGTACCAGACATTTATTGAGTACTCACCATGTGCTAGGCCCTACAGATAGGCGAGTAATATAAAAGCATCCCCACCATCAGAGAGCATACAGAAAGAATGTAAACTAGAGGCTACTGCTTTGATTTACTAGGGTTGTTGGGAATGGGAATGGGAATTGCAATGAGAAGGCAGGACCTCAATATGACTTCCTCCTTCACCTCCCTTCCTTTGTAAGATTTCAGACTAAGTTCACCTCTCTTGTCTGTCTCTCCTCCTCCCCTTTTCCCTCCTCTCTCTTTCTCTGTATCCCTCCCCCACAAACACACACCCCTTTTTGACTGCCTTTCAAATAATTGTCAGATGGGTGGGTCATATGTAAGCTGAACCAAGGAAATTTTCTTCATCATTGTTGTCTAGTAAATCTCAGTAGCCTCTGATAGCTAGACGTAAATGGAGGATTTGCATCTCCGGGCAACAGCTTCATATTTGATGGTCCTGCCAAACATCCAAACATTTATCAGCAGCATACACTCATTTATAAACTAATCTTCTAATTTACCCACTGTCTTTCCACAGACACTTAGGGAGGTGCACCTCAAGACTGGTGCTTCATCTGAGGGCAGTTTCAGCCAACATGGGTCAGGTAACAGTTCTCCACAAAACGAAGTGCACTGAGCCACATAGGGATACACAAGCCCAAACAGAATAGAAGTACTGTTCGGGTGATCCCAGCCATCAGACGATGCAAAGTTGGTGTTACCTACACAGCGCTTCTGAGTAAACACAGCTTCTGGATGCCACTTGTTTTGCTAAAGAAAATTAATTTTGTCATCTGTATACTAACTAAAAACAAAAACAAAACCAAAATCCCTCCCCAAAACTCTGGTACACATTTCAAGGATAATATTTCAAATGTCTCCATAACCATGTTTTGCATTGTGGATCCTAAAGTTTTTTCAAATGCTGAGTTGCCCTAAGGTCTGGATTAAAGTTGCCTTCCACATACACATATTATGTTTATAACAGCATATGCTAATGTCAATGATCATATGCATGGCCGACCTGGAAGGAAAACAGTTTAATCAATTTCATACCCTCCTCAGCTCTGGGTTGGCTACTGTAATTGTTCGAGCAGTGTGACAGGAAAATAGACAAACTTCCTTCAGGGGTTTGAAGGATTCTATCGTCTACTTCAGGTAAAAGGAGGAGAGGAAATAACGGGTTTCTCTGCCTTGTTGATTAGCAACTACAGTTTATCAGAGAAACTGATTTTTTTAAAACATGAATTAGGAAAAAAATGTTGGAAACTCTAAGCAGTCTGTATTGAAACTTACACAATAAGAAATTCAGAATATGACCTTAGGAATGAAAGCAAGTGGCAGGAAAATAGCAATAATTTATCTATATGTGCAAGTGAATACACAAAAATGTTCTATTCAACCCAAAAGGAACATGTCTAAGTCAACATCTCTTTAGCAATATTCCAAAAATGTGCATGACCACTCCAGAGCAATGTTTCAGGAGGGGAATGGTGAGAGCAAGCAATTCAGATTGTACAGGGAGAATGATTTACATAATTTTGGCTGATATTTTTCTTTTGTTTTTCACTTGTGAAATTTTCCAAATATATATGATCTTGTAACTACATTGACAGATACCTTCCTGGAGTCTTCAGAAGGGCTCATATAGCTGAGGGGTCCTGACATTAAAGATTTATATTCTATATTATATTATATATATTATACATTATTATATATATTATATTATTATACCTATATTACAATCTTCTTATTCTTGAATAAAGAAAGTGTTGGTAATATTTTCTAGGTATTAGTTCTATTGTTTATAGGCTGTGATAAAAACTTTACTGCTGATTTGTTTTAATATTTTTATTATACCTGGAACATATATTTACAAGACAAATAATTATTTAGTTACAAGTATTTATTTTATGTAAACTCCAGAGGTTAAATTCCCACATGCACAGAATATTAAGTGTGTATTTTCTAAGTTTGCACACTTAGAAGGTGGTATTCCATAGGTTTTATGCAGTATGTATCCAACGAGTATGCAATAAATACTGACAGAGTAACTAAATGGAAAAAGCAACTGGAAGGAAATTTTCGAAAGAAATTTCTGTAACGTCCATAACAAGCTGTTGTTTGTAGCAGGTTTTTTAATAGATTTTCTGCTTTATTGAACTCATTGGTTCCCTTTGCCCAGTGTACATGCTATTCATTTGGAGAGCTAGCTTCAGAACTATTTGTAGAACTTTGTGAATAATGCTAGTTCCTTCTTTTTTTTTTTTTTTTTTAATGAATTGGAAAAGCTTTTGTTTCTTTGGGTGCTTAACTCACTCCCCCCCCCTTTTTTAACCTTCTTGAAAGCTAAGTATAGCTGAAGAAAATGGTTTCTACTCTTTAGAGAAATACCGTATCTTAAATGTTGTCATCTATGAAGTTGGATAAAAACATAGAAGAAGGTATAGGATATGATTCGACCTTGCTAGGTGTGCAGAATGTCACTGCAGGTTTCTCATTCAGGATACAAAATAATGCAAAGTGAATGGCAGGAAAATAGAAATAACTTATCTGTATGTGAGCGTGTACACACAGAAAATATGTCCTGCTAAGTCCCAAAGGAACATGATTTTCTCACAAGGCTAGATTCCAGAATTCTGAAATCAAAAAGTTGGGAGAGCTGGTTCCTTCTGAGGCCGTGAGGGAGAATTAGTTGTATGCCTCTCTCCTTGCTTCTGATACCTTCAGGTTTTTCTTAATTTGTAAGAATTAAGTGCTTTATATTGGATTAAGGCCCATCCTAATGACTTCACTTAACATGATCATGTGCAAACACCCTATTTCTAATTAAGGCCATATTTTAGGTCCTGAGAGTTAGGATATTGATGTGTTTTGGGAAGATGCAATTCAACCCGTAATAGCCTGTGGCTTCTTTAACCAAGGGCATGTGGGCGGAAGCACCAGCAGGCCGGTTACAAGCCTAGCTAAAAGGCCTTGTGCATTTATACCCACTCCTGCATCTCTAGCATTGCAATAGGAAGCACATAGGTTTGTGTTCACAGAAAAAATGAGAGTAGAAGAATGAGGTGGGACCCAGACATCTCGGCCACCACAATCTAAAACGGAGCTAAACATTCACACCCAGACTAGATCAATGGAAACACAGCTATTTTGCCAATGTAAGATCAAAACCAAATGTTTTAAGCTACTAGGTTTGAGCAAGGTTTGTGTTGCTGCAATTTGTAACAACAGCTAACTGATCACAGTTAGACTCTAAATTGTTCCTCTGCTACGTTTGCTTCCGGATTTGATGTCAGAAGATTTAGTGCATGTTATTTCAATATAATAAATGCTTATTTTTCCTACTTTCCTATATCTTTGGGGGACTCTTCTTAATAAACAAAATTTGCAAACAGTAAAACCAGTAAGAAGGAAAGTATGGAGATATAATTTTTCAGTTTTATATATCTAAGACACTTATTTATAAAGAGAAAGAAGAGATGCACGATCCATCATTCACAGTGTTTTGTTCAGCTGTCATCTTAACATATATCCTCACTCAAACTCTAAACCCAGTCATACTAGAGAGTAACTAGTTAGCTAGTAGATAGTCATCTAAGCTCCCACCCTTTTCCTACTAGGCAGAATATGCAATTCTGAAAAATAGAGGAATGTAGAATAGTTAAGAAGTTAAATTTTGGGGGCGCCTGGGTGGCTCAGTGGTTTAAGCTGCTGCCTTCGGCTCGGGTCATGATCTCAGGGTCCTGGGATCGAGCCCCGCATCGGGCTCTCTGCTTGGCAGGGAGCCTGCTTCCCTCTCACTCTCTCTGCCTGCCTCTCTGCCTACTTGTGATCTCTCTCTGTCAAATAAATAAATAAAATCTTTAAAAAAAAAAAAAGAAGTTAAATTTTGGGGGTGACTGGGTGTCTCAGTGGGTTAAAGCCTCTGCCTTCGGCTCAAGTCATGATCCCAGGGTCCTGGGATCAAGCCCCACATCGGGCTCTCTGCTCAGCAGGGAGCCTGCTTCCTCCTCTTTCTCTGCCTGCCTCTCTGTCTACTTGTGATCACTGTCTGTCAAATAAATTTAAAAAATCTTAAAAAAAATTAAATTTTGTGTGGTAGTTTGATTTTTAGGGATACAGAACTTATATACAGAAACATCATTAGATGGAATGGTTGGTTTTTCATCCCTAGAACAGTCCTTACCTCCTGAGTCATCCTAGCCAGAATATTTTTACATGATCTTCTGAAAGAAAATATAACTTAATAATTATAAGCTAAGAAGCCAAACACAACCGCATGTGTATTCAATCTACCATCAGGAAATAACCATTAAAGGCTATGTTTAAACCCAAAGATTTTCTCTTATGTGTAGAGATCACTGGAGGTATCAGTTCCAATACATGAAATAGTAGATTACTTTAAATCTGGAATGCAACTGATTCTAAATGCAAAGTTATCTTTATATTACTAACAATAAAAACTTCACTCAATTTATTATCGTCAATCTCTGTTATTAAAATCAAGAACATTGTAAAATCAACACCCATTATTATTCTTTGTGCTTTAGTATTACTTCACCTTGTCAAGTTTAACTTGCCCCTATATAGTAGCTAATAACCCTTTCTATAACTATGACAATATAACTACCCTTTGAGTGCTTTTGCATGTTTTAAATCTCGCATATGTCATGTGACATGTTAAATTCAACATGTTTTAAATTGACCTCTGCAATATTGTAATTTATGAGAAATATAAATGGTCATTCAGATGACAAAAATATATTTCTCATATATAGTTGATCTTGATCCATAGTTCCTGGCCCACAGTGTCCCTTGGAATTTCCTGATCATAAAAGCAATGGGAGCATCTTATTATTTATTTTTTTTTAAAGCAGAAGCTGCTGTATTTTTTTTTAAGATTTTATGTATTTATTTATTTATTTGTCAGTGGGGGCGGGGAGAGAGAGCACAAGCAGGAGAAGCAGCAGGCACAGGGAGAAGCAGACTCCTTGCTGAGCAGGGAGCCCAACACGGGACTCAATCCCACGACCCTGGGATCATGACCTGAGCTGAAGACAAAAGCTTAACCAAATGAGCTGCCCAGGCACCCCGAGCATCTTTTGTTATACTTGGTCTCTGAAGAGGTTCAGAGCCACAAAAATTAGAGAAGTGTCTTGTTACGAGTAACTGGTTTATGTTAATGAGGTAACTTTTAGACAACACTTAGGGATGGAGCTCTTTGCCTGGGGAACCAACCATGAATAGAGGGTTGGAACTTTGAGTCCAACCCTCTGATTTAAGGGGTAAGAGAGAGGGGGACAGGGAGAGAATGGGACTAGAGTCTGAATCAATTACCAGTGATCAATGGCCAATAATTTAATCAATCATGCTTATGTAATGAAGCCTCCACAAAAAAATGATGAAAGAAGGAGATTCGGAGATCTTCCAAGTTGGGGAGCCAAATGCTTCCCACATACCACCATGCTGGGCCCTAAGCTCCATAAAGCCAGAAGCTGATTCATTAGGGAACTCACCATCTGTATCTCTTCCTCTGGCTTTTGATTTGCATCCCTTAGTATCCTTTGTAATAAACTGGTAATCCACTGATTAAATGAATTTAATCAGAACTAAATGAGTTCTTTGATCTATTCTAGCAAGTTAATTTAACCAAGGAGAGGGTTGTGGGAACCTTTAATTTACGGCCAGTTGGTCAAAAGTATAGGTAACAGCCTGGACTTGTGATTGGTATCCTGAGTTGGGAAAGGTCTTTGGAATTTTCAATTTGTAGCAGGTTGCTCAGAAGCACAGTAACAACCTGGACTTGGATTAGCATCTGAAGTAGATGGCGGTCTTGTGGGATTGAGCTGACTACTGTGGAGTCTGGTGCCATCTCTGGGTGGACAGTACCAGAATTGAGCTGAATTCTTTTTGGTGTGGGGAAGTCTACACACACACACACACACACACACACACACACACACACATCGGAATTTGGCCCAGTTACCCATTTTCTTTCTTGAGTTTTCTCTTTTGATATACATATGTACAAATCAATGCCTAGTTGACCTTCTACATACTTTTATTAGTTAATAGCATATAGTTTTATTGTATAACACTCAAGCTATACATCTTGAGTCAGTCTCAAATCTTTCTTCTCTCATATCACTTAACAGAAAGTTTATTACTGGACTTGTGGTATTTAAAAAGGCTAATCATTTGTATAACTATAACATAATAGAAAACAATGTCACTTAGTTTTCTTAAACATTTGTCATACATCTTGTTTTTTTCTATATTAAACTTACTATTATTAACATTCCAAACTCATCAGCAAATTAAAAAACAAGCACTTTTCCAGGACATTTTACAAAGTAAAGTTAGATGCAAATGGCAGTATGTTTAGTTGAAAATTGATTTTTTAAAATATCCCTCAGGCTCTATCCTAGTATATAGGCACCAGCCTGGCAAGGTCTCTCCAAAGTTTGATACAAATCAGCAAATTAAAAAATTAAGAGCAAATAATTTGGTTTTATATAGTTCAATACTTTTTTTCTCATTTCTTAAGCGAAAAATAAAACAGCTGAGCTTAAAATTTGGCAGGCACTCGGTCCTTAATCTAGAACATTTACTGTATTTAAAACATAAATTAAATTTCTTGCATATGGATACATTATGAGGAACTGGATGGAATCCTAATATAACTTCTCTGGGAACAAATGAATTCCCCAACCAACTAAATCAGCCAAATGATTTTCTTTTGATAGATTTATCTTTGTTAATAAGGCAAAACAAGCATTTTCCAAGTGTAGTATATTATTTTTGCTACACATATTTTCCTTCTTACTTCTTAGTCTTGCCTACACAGCACATGCATAAGCACTGAAGTACTTACAGAAAAAGCTTCATCTTTATCTTGTAGAGATCTACTGCTGTATGCACAAAGGCCAGTCTCAGCATCCACCCTAGAACCTAGGACACCCTCTATCTCTTGGACACATAACATTAAGCTTACAAAGATGGACTAGAGAGAGGAGGAGTTAAAGCATAGTAAGCAAATTCAAGTCCCATATTCCACCAACTAACTGAAATGCAACAGTATCTTTTATAGATCTTTGGAATTGGAATGGAATTTACTTTTCCAAACATTCAACAGTGTTTATTCTGTGTATCTAATTACATGATGGGGATATCAACATCCTTTGAAAAAATAGCCAATATAAAACATACCCCTGATACTATTCCTTTTCAACTAGACTCACAATTAAAATACTGTATAAAGAAGTATTCAGATAAGTGGCTACATTTAAATAATGATTGTAGAAATATAAATAGTCTTGCTATAGGGTAATTTGACAAAACATGTTTCAATTATACATAGTATTTACATACATAATTCCATTCTATTTTTGAACATATAGAATTGCAGAGATGTCTATTTGCTACAGGATTTTTTCCTTTGGTGCCCATGGTTCTTGGTCACACCCTTCAAAGAATGAAGAAGTAGACTAGACTGAGTGGTGGCCAGCAAAGCAATGTTTATTGAGTGATAAGAAAGTGATAGGACAAAGCTCCTGAGGAGGGAGGGGACCCAAGAGGGTTGCAACCAGAGTTTCTAAGTCTGGGGGTTTTTCCTGTGCCTGTCATCCAACCGGGTTTTTGTCACCTATCAGTCACATGGGAAAGGGTGGAGGGCTCCTTCTGAAGTGGTATAAAATCCTTTTAAGGGTGGTTTCCTCTTAGGGTGGGGACCCCTTGTCCTTGTCTGCCTGCATTCCAACTATCCATCATCATATTAAGGGTATGTGTGTGTGTATGTATGTATACGTACACACTTGTATATACACACATATGTGAGGGAACATAAGTATATGGGACTAATTCATAAAATTACATCACAGACTAACTTAAAGTAGGGAAAACATACTTTTTTCCAAACTTCTTTAGTACTTGCATTTTTTTCTCCCAAATGAAACATATATGATGCTCAATTCTCTAATCAAGAAGTAAGGCAGCTAAGGATTTATTTAGTTTCTCTTACCATAAATTGTATGCTGTGAGGTACTTCTATGGAATTTAGAGGCACCCTGGAACTCTTGGAGAATCACTATTCCAGAACACTATTTAATAAGTTTTAACAATTTTTTAAAAAACATGTGGCTAAGTAACAAACAAATCACAAGTTATAAGAAACATAAACATATTACTATCTATAGAAAAAAGACTGAAAAATTTAAAAGTAGTTATGTCTTAGAGTTGACTTTTTAAATTTTTTTCCCCCTCAGCAACTAGTTACATTCAATTCTTCTTCAAGTGCCACCTTCACGGGCAGGCCATCCCAGAGAGGCTTATTTAAAAATGCATGTCAATGAAGGGTGGGGGGTGGGAGGTTGGGGGAAGAGGTGGTGGGTAATAGGGAGGGCACGTATTGCATGGAGCACTGGGTGTTGTGCAAAAACAATGAATACTACTATGCTGAAAAAATAAACAAATTCAAAGATAAAAAAAATAAAAACGCATGTCAATATTCCTGACCCCTTAGAATCTGCTTTATTTTTTTCATTTTCTCTGTAGTACATTCTATTTTGCCATATGACTAATTTATTTTATTTACTTTTTATTATAGAATAGTAGAATGTAAGTATAAATTCCAAAGGAAGGAGATGTATTTCATTCACTGATATATTTTCCTAGCCGAGCAATACCTGGTACATAGTAACTTCTCAATAAATCAATGACCAAATAAAAGCTTATTTGAACTTTGTGTTTTTTATTCTATAATAATTTTATAAAAGAAAAAATTAAACTTTTTTTCTTTTAAAATATTTTTGTATGGCATTCATAGCAATGCTAGAGCTCAAGGAAATTTAAAGAAACTTGGTTATCTAGGAAGCTACGATAATGGCACGTAACACCAAACATCATAATCAGATCACAGAATAGCTTCGGAGTTATTGAAGTAGTTTTTTATAAAAGGAATCTAGAACTATAATTTGACTATAACTTTACTCTTGGATAAAAATCATTATAAATCTTTTCTTAGTTTTTTAGGAACTATAGAGTAAAATTGCATAACCATGTAAGGAATAAAATACAGGACCATGGATCTCAAGATCATTGTGAAGCAGTAGGAAAATTTTTTCTAATGATGATAAAGAATACATTTTCAAAGCCAGCGATAGATAAAATTATCATTTTTAATAATTGGAGTGACCATATGTCTAAATTTTTGACATTAAAGTCCCAAACACATAAATCTGTTTGAAAAACATTAGCATCTATTCTAATAGTTAATAGTTATTATAAAAAGACTGTATGTGGAAACCTTACCATTTTAGATTAGGGCAAAGGAGCTTGCAAAAGATCATCACTTCTACTCAAACAGGAGAAATCCAGCAAATATTTTTAAACCATTCAGAGTTATAGCTGAAAACAGTCTAAATGAACTAAATTCCAAGTGCACACCTTAGGAGAGACAAAATCAATGATCTCTTTTTTTCCCCTGGGGAAGCATGATGGAAATGGAATTAATCCCATCAGGAGATATGACAGGAGTAAGAGAAACAGTTAAAGAAAATTTTGTTTTTTTTTTTAAAGAGATTTTATTTATTTATTTGAGAGATGCAGGCAGCACAGGGTGAGGGCAGAGGGAGAGAGGGAATCTCAAGCAGACTCCACCATCAGCATGGGCCCAATGGGGGCTCAGTCCCATGACCCTGAGATCATGACCTGAGCTGAAACCAAGAGTTAGATGCTTAACTGACTGAGCCACCCAGGCACCCCAAAGAAAGGTTTATTTTTGTCACTTTTTAATTTTGACATATTTTCAAATTTATAGAAAAGACGCAAAAATCATACAAAGAGAGTCTATATCCTTCTTTCTCCAATTGATTATTTGTTTATACTTTGCCTCATTGTCTTTATCATCTGTTCTGTATCCTACTGATCCACTGACCTATCAACACATACATTTTCCTGAGCTATTTTAGAACAAGTTATAGAAATTTACCTTATATGTGTTAGGGTATATTTGTGAATAATATGAATATTCTCTTAAATAATTAAAATTTTTAAAAAATTAGCTTTGAAAAAATTTTATTACCTAATCCATAGTCCATATTCAAATTTTGTCAAGTTGTCACAATTATGTCCTTTACAGCTCTTTTCATCCCTGGTCCATGATATGCATTGCCTTTAGTTGTCATGTCCTTGTATTCTTCTCTAATCCAGATTAATCTCCCTGACTTTCTTTGTTTCTTAGCTTGATATTTTATTAAGAGTGCAGACCAAGTTTGTGTTTGTTTGCTTGTTTTGCATAATGTCTGTTTGGCTTTGTCTGATATTTTCTCATGATTAAGATCAAGTTAAGCAATTCTTCAGAATACATCATATCAGAAGGCACATGATGTCACTTTGGTCCAATATTAGTGATGTTGGTATTAGTTACCTGCCAAATTTCAGAACTTGTAGACTAGAGTGACAGACTGCATTATGGAAAGGCCCAGACGCAGAGACAAAAGTCTTCTTTTCCCACTTTTGTTCTCCACTGGCTTTTCATGGAGATGTGATGGTGCACAGAGCAGGGCTGTAAAGCAGAGAGATCTCTCTGGAATCTAGTGGTGATTATATTCCAACCCTTTGAAAGAGAAGTAATTGATACTACCTTTAAATTTTATGAAGCCAGTGCTGGGTTGACATTAACTAAAGCTCAATTCTGGATTAAGTTGTAAAAATAAGATCATAACAGATAAAGGGGCAGTTCTTCTCTGAGAATAAATATTATCTACCACAGTCTCTCCCATACTGTCTATGATAGAATAAAAATATTTGAGATATTCAGAGAAACAAAGAAATAGAATCTGTAATACAGAAAAATATTGAGTAATAAAAGTTTAAAATAACTTTTGTGATTAGTATATATGTATTGGACTTACAGTGGGAAGGATGAAAAATTTCAGTAGAGAAACTGAAATCCTACTAAAAGAAGCAAGTGGAAATTTCATTTTTTAAAGATTTTTTATTTTTAAGTATATTTGCTATTAAAAATTCAGTTAAAATGTTCAAATACAAGATAAAATTATTTGGTTTTGTGGTTACAATATGAATACAAATATTATAGAAGCACAGAAACTTGGTAAAACAATGTTCTAACCAAATTAAGAACCTGTGGAGCAGGAGTGTACTGGGAATTGTTTGTGGCCCATGTAGCATTCATTTCTATGTCCAAATAAACTGCACTAATGTACCTATTGAAGTAGAAGCTATATTTGGCAACATTTACAGTATTTTTAAGTATATTTAAAGTAACTGAACTATAAAGTTTTGTGATATAGCTGATGTTGGCAAAAGTTAGCCTTGTAATATGGTTTTTTTGCTGATTATTGTATTTTAGAAATTTTGAAACTTTACTGTGCTTAGATCAAAAAGTGTCTTGCAATGATATTAAATATTTTTGAAAGTGAAATATATAAATTGCAATGTCTTTTAATTCAAAATATGTTTGAAAATTAAAAAAAATATTTAGTCAGGGGCACTTGGGTGGCTCAGTAGGTTAAAGCCTCTGCCTCCAGCTCGGGTCATGATCCCAGGGTCCTGGGATCAAGCCCCGCATCAGGCTCTCTGCTTGGCAGGGAGTCTGCTTCCTCTTCTCTCTCTCTTTCGGCATTACCTCTCTGCCTACTTGTGATCTCTACTGTCAAATAAATAAATAAAATCTTTAAAAAAAATTTACTCAATGAAGTACTACAAAACTCAGCATTTAGTGAATTTAATTTATTTACTAGAAAATAGGAAGATATTAAAATGTATCCTTACATAAGCAAGGGGAACAAAAGAAACTAAATGATGAAAAATTAATTGGCATGACTTACTTTCAAATGCTTTAATTGTACTTTGTTGTAATATCACATCTAATGGGAAGACTCAAAGAAACTTTAATTTTTAATTGGGTAAATTTATGTTCTGATACATATTTGACTAAAACTAATAAGACGTATGATTTTGTATACCTATATTTCTTAAAATATTCAGAAGAATTATTAATAGAGATAATTTATGTGATTAGTTTTGTCTCAAAATGTTACTTATAATAAAGTATGGAATATTTGTGGTATTTACATATCTCAATATTTTAAAAAAATACCACTCTGAATTTTTTTTTTAAGATTTTATTTATTTATTTGAGAGAGAGTGAGAGCATGAGAGGGGAGGTCAGAGGGAGAAGCAGACTCCCCATAGAGCTGGGAGCCCGATGCGGGACTCTATCCCGAGACTCTGGGATCATGACCTGAGCCAAAGGCAGTTGCTTAACCAACTGAACCACCCAGGTGCCCACCACTCTGAATATTATCCATTCAAAGGATTGGTTGAGTTTGCCAGAGTCCTTAGCACCTGTAGACTGATTCCTTTCTCAATTAAAGCTATCATGATATATAGAAAAGATAGTCAAAAGACTAAACATTTTTAAATTTATTAACCAAAAAGACAACCTTAAGACAGATTTGTAGGCGACTCCATAAGAAATCTATATGAAAAGAACATATTAAATTGGAAAATAAACAGTTATAAGAATTTGATTAGAAGAGACCCTGAATTGCTAAGGAAATGTTGAAAAACAAAAACAAAACTGGCGGCATCACGTTACCCGATTTCAAGCTTTACTACAAAGCTGTGATCACCAAGACAGCGTGGTACTGGTTTAAAAACAGACACATAGACCAGTGGAACAGAGTGGAGAGCCCAGATATGGACCCTCAACTCTATGGTGAAATAATCTTCGACAAAACAGGAAAAAATATGCAATGGAAAAAAGTCTCTTCAATAAATGGTGCTGGGAAAACTGGACAGCGATATGTAGAAGAATGAAACTCGACCATTCTCTTACACCGTACACAAAGATAAACTCAAAATGGATAAAAGACCTCAACGTGAGACAGGAATCTATCAGAATCCTAGAGGAGAACACAGGCAGTAATCTCTTCGATATCAGCCACAGCAACTTCTTTCAAGATACGTTTCCAAAGGCCAAGGAAACAAAAGTGAAAATGAACTTTTGGGACTTCATCAAGATCAAAAGCTTCTGCACAGCAAAGGAAACAGTCAACAAAACAAAAAGGCAACCCACGGAATGGGAGAAGATATTTGCAAATGACAGTACAGACAAAAGGTTGATATCCAGGATCTATAAAGAACTTCTCAAACTCAACACACACAAAACAAATAATCATATCAAAAAATGGGCAGAAGATATGAACAGACACTTCTCCAACGAAGACATACAAATGGCTATCAGACACATGAAAAAATGTTCATCATCACTAGCCATCAGGGAGATTCAAATTAAAACCACATTGAGATACCACCTGACACCAGTTAGAATGGCCAAAATTAGCAAGACAGGAAACAACGTGTGTTGGAGAGGATGTGGAGAAAGGGGAACCCTCTTACACTGTTGGTGGGAATGCAAGTTAGTGCAGCCACTTTGGAGAACAGTGTGGAGATTCCTGAAGAAATTAAGAATAGAGCTTCCCTATGACCTTGCAATTGCACTGCTGGGTATTTACCCCACAGATACAGATGTAGTGAAAAGAAGGGCCATCTGTACCCCAATGTTTATTGCAGCAATGGCCACAGTCGCCAAACTGTGGAAAGAACCAAGATGCCCTTCAACGGATGAATGGATAAGGAAGATGTGGTCCACATACACGATGGAGTATTTTGCCTCCATCAGAAAGGATGAATACCCAACTTTTGTAGCAACATGGACGGGACTGGAAGAAATTATGCTGAGCGAAATAAGTCAAGCAGAGAGAGTCAAGTATTATATGGTCTCACTTATTTGTGGAGCATAACAAATAACATGGAGGACATGGGGAGATGGAGAGGAGAGGGAGTTGAGGGAAACTGGAAGGGGAGATGAACCATGAGAGACTATGGACTCTGAAAAACAACCAGAGGGTTTTGAAGGGGCAGGGGGGTGAGAGGTTGAGGAACCAGGTGGTGGGTAATAGGGAGGGCACGTACTGCATGGAGCACTGGGTGTGATGCCAAAACAATAACACTGTTATGCTGTAAATAAACAAATAAAAAAAAATTAAAAAAAAAGAATTTGATTAAAATGCATAAATACCTATTTTTGTTTAAGTTCTTTAAAAGGCTCAGGTATTTGACATAATATTTTTGAAACTTGTTTTAATTTATACAGATATGTGATATAGAAATTGATTTTATTTATTTTTTAAATATATTTATTAAACTTGGAGAGAAAAAAGAAAAAAATATATTTATTATTTATTTATTTGAGAAAGAGAGCTCACACATATGAGCACAGGGAGGGGCAGAGGAAGAGAAAGAGGGGGAGAATCTCAAGTTGACTCTATGCTGAGCATGGAGCTCAATGTGGCACTTGATATCATGAGTGCCTGAGATCGTGACCTGAGCCAAAATTAAGAGTTGGAGGGTTAACCAACTGAGCTACCCAGACGTCCCATTTATTTTTTATTTTTTTTATTTTTTTTTAAGATTTTATTTATTTATTTGTCACAGAGAGAGAGAGAGAAAAAGGGAGCACAAGTGGTGGGAGTGGCAGGCAGAGGGAGAACCAGGCTCCCTGCTGAGCAAGGAGCCTAATTCTAGACCAGGGTCCTGGGATCATCACTGGAGCTGAAGGCAGATGCTTAACCAACTGAGTGACCCAGGTGTCCCTAGATATTTTCTGAAGGATGAAAATATAATAGAGGAAAGGTTTGGCATTAAAGTGGAAGAGAATTTCCAATTAGCTACTGTGTTATTCTCAATTTTTTGCAATAACTGAATCAGAAAATGTTCCTGAAACTATGATTCCTTGTGATTCTAAATTAAGAAGATCAGTAAATAATTGGGAACAATGTGGTCAATAATAAGGCTAATAGATGACAAATGCAGTACTGGAAAGTTTAATGCAGACAAATGAGCTGAGGAAAAATTTTAAAGAACTCCTTTTTTAATGGTTCAAAATTATACTAAACTAACCTGAATTTGTACTTTGGGGAAAAGACAAGATAACATGAATGTAAGGAGCATAAAATGAAAGTGTGAAAGCATAACAAGACACCTACGGAAAGGTCAGCCACAGAATCCATGAAAACTCTTGAGTGATTATTTATTTATTTATTTATTTAATTTAAGCAGCCTTCATGTCATGAACATAGAGGTCTTGTCATTCAGGAGTCTTTCAATTAAACTGTGGTCTCTGCGACTGATATAAACCTCAGTGTCTAGATTGAGCTTATAGTCATTCATATTTTATCACTAAGACACATAAAGTGAAACATTTGACTATGCTGCCATCCAGTCATTTTTGTGGTTTACAATTAGCCGCCAAGTTCCTGAATTTGTCGTTACAGAAGATTGGTGTTTTCCAGTCTGAAAAGCTATGGATCATAACCAGAGTTTATCCATTCTTTCTTCTAGTTTCTAGGTAAAAATGATCTAAGACCCTTTGCCACTTTCTAATTGGTGATAAGAAGTGGAAAAAGCCCAGAGTTTCATCTCACAGCGTTACAGAATAATGTATTTATCACCACACAAAACAAACAACCAAACAAACACACATGTTAAAACAAGACTGCAGCATTACCAAGTGAGCAAATTATTTCAGTGAGTTGTTTCGGTAGGCTGAATATTCAATTATTTGATCATTTTCAATTATGAAATTAATTGGAATAGCCATTCAAGTATATGATTTAGAATGATAAAGATATTATTCTCCAATTAATCTGTAAATTCAATGAATTACAATCAAAATCCTGTTTTTTAATAATTTTGATAGTATGATACTAAATTTTAGCTAAAGTTGAAGTATCAAATTTTGAAAGAAAAAATTATAGAATTTATGTTACTTGATTTATTTATTGGAATAATAATTGAATATTTGCAACTGGAAATCAAAAGACTGTGGGCCAATTCCTACTGTGAATTCTTTTCAGCAGGTCTAAAAGCTAAAACGGTTTTCACATTTCAAAGGGATGTCAAAATAAAGAAGAATATGTAGTGTGGTCCCTAAAGGATAAAATATTTATTATCTGGCTTTTACAGAAATGAACTGCCAATTCCTGGTATAAAGGAACAGAAATCAAGACAGCATGGTGCTGGTAAAGGATAGGCGAATACATCAGGAACAGAGTAAATGTCCAAAAAATCAAACCATACATACATAGTCAAATTTCCTTTGACAAAGGCATTGATATAATTCATGCGGAAAATCATTTCTTTTCAAAAATATTTCTTGAGGGTCACCTGGTGACTCAGTTAAGCATCTCCCTTTGGCTCAGGTCATGATCCCAGGCTCCTGGGATCCAGCCCTGTGTCTGGCTCTCTGCTTAGTGGGGAGCCTGCTTCTCCCTCTCCCTCTACCTGGCCCTAACACTTGTGCTCTTGCTTTCTCTCATATAAATAAATAAAATCTTAAAAAAATATAGTTCTTGAATGGCTATATTCCCATATCCATATCTATCTTCATACCTCACATCACTTACTAAAATTAAGATTGGCCTCTTGTTACCCTCTGATTGGAAGCAAGTATGAAGGTAATTGGTGCAATTATAAATGGGATGGATTCTTTGATTTCTCTTTCTGCTGCAACTAATTTCTCTACATTGATTTTGTATCCTGTGACTTTATGGAATTCATATCTCTGTTCTAGTAATTTTTTGGTGGAGTCTTTTTTGTTTCCTATATAGAGTATCATGTCATCTGCAAATAGTCAAAGTTTGACTTCTTTGCTGATTTGGATGCTTTTTTTTTTTTAAGAGTTTATTTATTTATTTGATAGAGAAAGACACAGCGAGAGAAGGAACATAAGTGGGGGGAGTGGAAGAGGGAGAAACAGACTCCCTGCTGAGCAGGGAGCCCAAAGCAGGACTCAATCCCAGGACCTTGGGATGGTGACCTGAGCTGAAGGACGATACTAATGACTGGGCCACCCAGGCACCCTTGATTTGGATGTTTTATTTCTTTTTGTTGTCTGATTGCTGAGGCTAGGACTTCCAGTACTATGTTAAATAAGAGTGGTGAGAGTGGACATCCCTGCTCTGTTCTGACTATAGAGGGAAAGCTCTCAATTTTTCCACACTGAGGATGATATTACGTGTTGGTCTTCATATATGGCCTTTATGATATCGAAGTATATTCCTTCTATCACTACTTTGTTGAGGATTTTTATCATGAATGGATGCTGTACTTTGTCAAATGATTTTTCTGTATCTTTTGAGAGGATCATATGGCTCTTACCCTTTCTTTTATTAATGTGGTATATTACACGATTGATTTGCAAATATTAAACAACCTTGTAACCCAAGAATAAATCCCACTTGATTATGGTGAATAATTTTTTTAATGTACTATTGGATTCCATTCTCTAGTATCTTGTTGAGAATTTTTGCATCCATATTCATCAGGGATATTGGTCTGTAGTTCTCTTTTTTAGTGGACTCTGTCTGGTTTTAGAATCAAGCTATGCTGGCCTCATAGAATGAGTGTGGAAAATGTCTTTCCATTTATTCCCCTGTGAGGCCATCTGGCACTGGACTTCTGTTTGTTAGGAAATTTTGGATTAGTAATTCAATTTCTTTGCTGGTTATCAGTCTATTTATGTTTTCTCTTTCTTCCTGTTTCAGTTTTGGTAGTTTATAAGTTTCTAGGAATGTATCCATTTCTTCCAGACTGTCCAGTTTGTAGGTGTGTAATTTTTCATAATATTCTCTTATAATTATTTGTATTTTTGTGGTATTGGCTGTTATTTCTCCTCTCTCATTTTTTTTTTCACTTATTTGGTTCCTCTCTCTTTTCTTCTTGATAAGTCTGGCTAGGGATTTTTCAGTTTATTAATTCTTTCAAAGAAGCAGCTCCTGGTTTCATTGATCCGTTTCACTGATTTTTGTTTATTTGTTTTTGCATCATTTATTTCTGGTGTAATATTTATTATTTTCCTTCTTCTGCTGGCTTTAGGCTTTATTTGTTCTTTTTCTAGCTCTTTTAGGTATAAGGTTAAATTGTTTATTTGAGATTTTTCTCTACTTCACTCTTATGGTCGCTTTTGCTGCATCACAAAGGTTTTGAACTATCATGTTTTCACTCTCACTTGTTTCCATGTATTTTTTTTTTAATTTCTTCTTGAATTTCCTGGTTGATGCATTCATTTTTTAGTAGTGTGTTTTTTTTTTTAACTTCCATGTATTTGTGGTCAAGCTTCATGGCATTATGGTCAGAAAATATGCATGATATGATCTCAATCTTTTTGTACGTGTTGAGGCTTGCCTCATGACCTATTACGTTGAGGCCCGATTCATGACCTATTCTGGAAAACATCCCATGTGCACTTGAAAAGAATGTATACGCTACTGCTTTAGGATGAAATGTTCTGAATATGTCTATTAGGTCCTTCTAGTTGAGTGTGTCATTCAAAGCCATTACTTCCTTGTTGATTTTCTGCTTAGATGATCTTTCTATTTATGTAAGTGGGGTGTTAAAATCTCCTATTGTTATTTTATTACTATCAGTGAGTTCCTTTGTATTTGTTATTAATTGTTTTATATATTTAAGTGCTCCCAAGTTGGGAGGATAAATATTTATAATTGTTAGATCTTCTTGGATAGATCCCTTCATTATGATATAGTGCTCTTCTTCATATCTTGGTTTAAAATTTAGTTTATCTGATAAAAGTATGACTACTCCAGCTTTCTTTTAACATCCATTTGCATGATACATATTTCTCTGTCCCTCACTTTCAATCTGCAGGTATCTTTAGGTCTAAAAATATAAGATATTTAGGAATAAACCTAACCAATGAGGTAAAAGACTGGACTCTGAAAACTATAAAACACTCATGAAAGAAACTGAAGATGACACATAGAAATGGAAAAGCATTCCATGCCCATGGATTGAAAGAACAAATACTGTAAATGTGTCTATCCTACCTAAAGCAATCAAAACATTTAATGCAATTCTTATCAAAATACCAACAATATTTTTCACAGAGCTAAAACAAACAATCTAAAGTTTCTATAGAAACATAAAAGACCCCGAATAGCCAAAGCAATCTTGAAAAAGAAAAATAAAGCCAGAGACATCACAATTCCAGACTTCAAGTTATATGACAAAGCTATAACGAGCAAGACAGTATGTTACTGGCACAAAAACAGAAGCATAAATCAATGTAACAGAACAGAAAACCCAGAAATGAGCCCACAACTATCTGGTCAATTAATCTTCAACAAAGCAGGAAAGAAGATCCAGTGGGCAGGGGGAACAGTCTCTTCAATAAATGGTGTGGGAAAACAACAACTTGCAAAAGAATGAAACTGGACCACTGTCTTACACTATACACAAAAATAAATTTGAAATGGATAAAAGACCTAACTAAATACGAGACAGGAAACTATCAAAATTCCTAGAAGAGAACATAAGCATGTGTTCTTTGACATGGGTTGTGGCAACATCTTACACCACATGCCTCCTGAGGCAAGAGAAACAAAAGCAAAAATGAACTATTAGGACTTCATCAACATAAAAAGCTTCTGCACAGGGAAGGAAACAATCCACAAAACTAAAAGGCAACCTTTAGAATGGGAGAAGATATTTACAATGACATATCTGATAAAGGGTATCCAAAATCTGTAAAGAACTTATCAAACACAACACCCCCCAAAACCAAATAATCCAGTTAAAAAATGTGCAGAAGATATGAACATTTTTCCAAAGAAGACACAGAAATGACTAGTAGACACGTGATATGATGCTCAACATCATTCATTATCACAGAACTACAAATCAAATCTGCAGTGAGATATCACTTCACACTTGTCAGAATGGTCAAAATTAACACTGGAAATGACAGGTGTTGGCATGGATGCAGAGAAAGAGAAATGCTTTTACACTCTGGGTGGGAATACAAATTGGTGCAGCCACTCTGGAAAACAACTAAAAATGTTTTCCTTGAAAAGGTAAAAATAGATACCCTAGGACCCAGCAATTACACTAAGTATTTACCCAAAGGGTACAAAATATTGATTTGAAGGGGTACATGCACCCAATGTTTATAGCATTATCAACAATAGCCAAATTATGGAAACAGCCTAAATATCCACCAACTTATGAATGAATAAAGAAAATGTGGTATGGAGTATCAGCCACCAAAACAATGAAATCTATTTGCAATGACATGGATGGAGCTCAAAAGTATCCCATTAAGTGAAATAACTCAGCCAGAGAAAGAGAAAAACCATATGATTTCACTCATGTGGAATTTAAGAGGCTGGGACTTCCAAAACAGATGAACACAGGGAGAAAAAAAAAAGAAGGCTAACCATAAAACAGACTTTTAACTGGAGAGAATAATAATGGTTGCTGGAAGGGAGGTGGGCAGGGGAATGGGCTAGATGGGTGATAGGTATTAAGGAGGGCACTTGTGTTGGGCACTGGATATTGTATGTAAGTGATGAATCACTAAATTCTAAACTTGAAACATATTGCACTGTTAGCTCACTGGAATTTAAATAAAAACTTGAAAAAAATGAAGATAATTGAAAGAAGTTCATTGAGACTAGAAGGGGCACGAAGGATGAATTTTCAGTAAGTCCTGTCATTTTCTACATAAATCCTACTTCTTTCTTAGTTGTCATTTGTTTTGTTGCAACCGTGAATAGAAATCTTATGAGAATTTCAAGTATATAGGAAAGCTATTCATTCTTGCTTCTTTATTTGTTCTAGAACATTAATTATCCTTTTCTCATTAAGATTCTTTTTTGTTGTCTAGATGTGTAAACATTACCAGGCATAATGATTTTTTCCCATTTTATTTCTAATAGGTTTTTTCTTATTTCTATTTCATATGTAATAGATACTGCTATGAAAATACAGGGAAATGTTAAATAAAAATGAAGATTGTCGGGGCACCTGGGTGGCTCAGTGGATTAAGCCGCTGCCTTCGGCTCAGGTCATGATCTCAGGGTCCTGGGATCGAGCCCCGCATCGGGCTCTCTGCTCTGCAGGGAGACTGCTTCCCCCTCTCTCTCTCCCTGCCTCTCTGCCTACTTGTGATCTCTCTCTCTGTCAAATAAATAAATAAAATCTTTAAAAAAAAAATAAAAAAAAATGAAGATTTCCTTTAACTACTTCAAGTCTATAATTGTGTCTGTTTCACATTTTAACACTATCCACACTTACTGGATTAAGAAGCCTTCTTTTGGTTATGTAAAAGACAAATTCTTTTACTGTGAACTGTCTTGGATTTTCATCAATAATGGTAGTTAAATTTAATAAAATCATTTTTAAGTTTTCTAAATAATATGTAATTATAGGCTAAATTGCATTTTCATCAATAATTATATAGGAAAGTATTTTAATAAATTAATAAGTATTTGGTTTGGTTCTTGATATTTCAACTTGTACTGGATAATGACTACTAAATTTAATGTGTATATTTATTACTTTTATGAGATATTTTTTCCTTTCAGTTTATTGTATCATTATTTTTATTAATGCTACTTTACCTTTTCAACCAAAGTCTGATTCAGTTATTGAACTTTCCTATAACAACATTGGCTTTATAGTATTTCTACAATTGTATTTTGTGATGTTTCTGGCGTAACATTAATTTTGTTACTTAGTAAAAGTTTATGATTGTTACGTGTACACTGTAGATCTTACACGTTCTGAATATGAAATAACCCATGGAATTTTTTTTACCCTTTAATGCTTTTCATATAAATTGAGAGGGGGATTTGCTTTGTTTTTTGTTTGTTTGCTAGTATTTGCCTGGTAAACGTTTTCTACTATTGGTATTTAACATTAATTGTTAATTGGTGGGCAGCTTTTCTCACAGGCAGTGATTAAAGGAGTCAAGCTTCTTCAAATTTTTTTGCTTTGTGGCCTTCATCACGTGGATGCCCAGTTTCCTGTGAACACTGATGTCTGGCTGGCAGAAGAGAAAAAAGAGTAAGGTTTGCCCTTGAAAAGGTTTTATGCACCAGGCCTTACAGGGGCAAGCGACTTTTCCCCTTTCATTCTGTTGGCCAGAACACGGGATCTTGATGAAACCTAACTACAAGGATGGGGGGAAGTATGCTGTCAGGAAGGCAAAATCAGTTTGACTAGTAGCCAGCCATATTTACCAGTAACGTTTTTAAGTATCTCTTTGAGGTACTATGTTATGAGGTTTTATGTATCTCTTCATCTTTAGTCTTTTTTTTTCTTTATCCAGGAGAGTTCAGTCTGATTATATTCATTTTCACTTCTGACATACTTAGCCGTACTTCTATCAGCTGGTTTTATGCCTTTGTTTTCTAAGCTTTTCTTTGTTTTGATTTTTTTTTTTTTTGCTGATTTAAAAATACATTCCAGTTGTTCCCATGTGCTTCTTTTAAGTTTTAAACAAAAACAAAACATATTAATGAATGAAAAAATATAGAAAACACAAATATAGTACTTAATATACCAAAAAATCTCCAGAGAAAGTCAAGTGTATTAATTCATTTAATCCTCATAATAGCCTTATGATGTGGATAATATTAAAAATCCTATTTTAAGCATGAGGAAAGTAAAAAAATACTAATTTCCCTATTAGATCACAAATTTATATGCATGTAAAATATAGTTTCAAAATGTATAAAACAAAATTGAAGGAATGTAAAAGAGAGACCAATACACAAATACTGTTGGGAGATGATAAAATACCTCTTAATAAGTAATAGAAAAAGCAACACCACAAAAAAATCAGTTAATAATATGTGAATAGGAGAAAAATCTTTAGCAAAATTGACCTAGCTAATATAAAAACAACAACGTACCCAACAAATGTGGAATGCCCGCTTTTCACAAGTGCAGAATGATTTACAAAAAGTAAGGGTGTGGTGAGAAGTCTGTCAGGATGAAGACAGTGGAGGCTCTGGAATCTTCCTCTTTCCACAGATGCAGTGATTGTACGCCTATACACCGGTAACTCAGTGGAATATAATAAAGCAATGAAAATAAAGCAATTTGTGCACAAGTGCAGGAAGAGATATATATACATGATTGTACAGCTAATTTCCTCAGAAAGAAATCGAGAAACTGGCTGAGAAATCCCTACACGTTAGTAGAATGAGAAAATACCCACATTGAAATGGGTCAGAAGGACTGAGACACACTTGCCATAAAGCTAACCTCAGGCACACTGCCTAACAATGGGGAGGGAAATTTTAAATCCCAGCGTCTCCTTGAGGAGCAAACATTTTGGACAGCACATCTTGTGTGGCAAATTAAGACACATCTGAGAAATGGAGCCCTAAAACACCTAGCTCTGAAAGCCAATGGTCCCTGAGACCCCCCAAGGCCAAGGCAAACAAAGAAATGGTGCTAGCTCTGACAATATCCCTCCCCGCCCCCAGGGCTCAGCACAGGGATAGCAGGCAAAAAATGCCCATCTCCCAGGTTTTCCCTGGAATTGATTTAACCGCATTATAAAGTGAGGCCTGAGGGTCCAGCTTCTAATTTAGGGCACATCTAAAGCCTGGTTGTAATCTTCCCTCAGAGACTAGGGAAGCCAGTAGACATTACCCCTGCCTTCTCCCCCTTGCTCACTCCAACAGTAAAACCAGGTTACCGGTATCTCCGTAAAAGCAATTTGTACACATTTCTGGCGTTCCAACTTTTCCGGCTGCTAGCCAACACGGTTTGCATTCAAAATCACCTAGCTCTGGTAGGCAACAGGGTTTGCATTCACAAGTTCCACAGGACTGTAACAAAGAAAGAAGTAGTTTTTCAGGGGGCACAGGGGCACCCTCCTTCCCTGTGGCTATTCACCAGAGTCCAGCACAGAGAGAGCAGGTAAAAATGCCCACCTCAGTTGGTCCCTAGAAGGGCCTTTATAGTTTTCCTGGCTGGTGACTGAGGGTTAGTCTTCTAATCCATCTCCATCTAGGTACTAACTATAATCCTCCTCTTTGGGACGCTGATGGATCTTGGCACACTCTCAACTCTTGGAAGCCACTGGAACAGAGAAGTCAGACTGGAAAATCACAAAGGTTTGAGAGACAATCAGGAGCAACTTACGCTAGCATAGAAGATAATTTTCATTTCTACCGCATAGACATTGATTATTCAAAGAGGAAGAACTATACTGTTCATGAAGGAAAAGTTTCTCAAATTGGACTATATTCAAATCAACACATTTTGTTCAACTAAAGTTGTAACAAGGAATGGAAAGGCAACTCACAGAATAAGAGAAGATATTTGACACATGGCTATATCCACAAGCTATTAAGAAATATTGATTTTTAAAGAAAAGAAAAAGGAAATTAAACAACAGATTTGAATTGGCATTAAGTTATAGTATTGTATAACCAAGTTGCCAATAAACATATGATTACCTGTGTTCACCTTATCATTATCAGGGACATGAAGATGAAAAACACGAGATAGCACTTACAGATCCACCAAAATAGGTAATGTATAAAAGACAAATGTGTGAAGATACAGAGCAACAGCAGTGTAAACTTGTAAGTTTAGAAAACTGTTTGACTTTCAAGTTGAGCATATGCATTCCATACCTAGCAAGTCTGTTACGTATGTAGGCACCCAACAGAAATTTGTGCATAAGTGCGGGAAGAGACACAGATACAAGAATGTTCCTGGCAGCATTATCTGTAATAGCCAGCAACTGGAAACAACCCGAGTATTTATCACCATTACAAGCCATCACTAAATGGTAATTCAGTGCAATATAAATGAAGCAATGAAAATGAACAAAGAACAGCTACGTAACATGGGTGATTATCATAAATATGGACTGAAGAACCCAGATGGATAAGGATGTATTTTAGGGTTCCCAGACCCAATTTCTAATGCATAGCACCCCCCACCACACACACACACACACACACACACACACACACACACACACACACACGCCATGAAGCAATTCTTGGACAGCAGCAAGATGTCCAAGAATTCAACCAAATGCTGACACTGTATATCTGGAGAGAGTGTCAGATTTTACCTGCTAGGGTCACTTGGGTGGCTCAGTCGGTTAAGTGCCTGCCTTCAGCTCAGGTTATGAGTGTAGGGTCCTGGGATTGAGCCCCATATCAGGCTTCTCTGCTCAACAGGGAGTCTCTTTCTCCCTCTCTTTCTGCCCCTCTCCCTGCTTGTGCATACACATACACTCTCTCTCAAATAAATAACTTAAATCTTAAAAAAAAAAAAAAAAAGGATTTCGCCTGTTAAGGGTTTAGTCCTACAAGACTGCCTCCATCCCTCACTTCAGAAACTAGTTGCAAACCCCAGGCTGTTAACTGTGCTTCTAACTGACTAGCTACAGATTACAGGTTACAATGAACTCCTTCTCAGGTTCAATTAATTTACTAAAGTTGCTTACAGAACTCAGAAAAACACTTATGTCTACTAGTTTATTAAAGGATCTGATAAAGGTTATGAAACAACAGCCAGATGAAGAGATACAAAGCAAAGCATGGGATAAAGGAGAGGAATGTCTGTGCCCTCTCCAGGAGCACCACCTTCCCAAATCCCAAGTGTTCAGCAACATGGTAGTTCTCTGAACATCGTCCTTTGAGTTTTCATGGAACCTTCATGGCATAGTCATGATTGACTAAGTCATCGTCCATTGGCTGATTCAACCTCTATCCCCTTCCCCCTCCCAGAGGTCAGGGGATAGAATGGAAAGTTCCAACTCTCTGATCACAGAGTTGGTCCTCTGGGCAACCAGCCTTCACCCTTGGGTGGAGTTCAAAAATGCCCCCATTAACATAACAAAAGGCACCTTGATTGTACTTATTGCAGGAAATTCCAAGGATTTAGTTAGATGTGAGCCAGGCACTGTGGAGGAAAACCAAATATATATTCTTATAAATCACAATATTGCAATAACATATTCTGTTATTCCATTTATATGAAGTTCAAGCATAGGCAGAATGAAACAGTCATTATAAAGGCAGGTTAACCTTAAAAACTAATGTTTTACTTTAAGAGTAAAGAGGAACAAGTGAGTTTGTGTTGTACCAATTTATTGAATATATTTGTTTGTGTTTGACTGTATTATAGATCAATTGCAATCTGTATTATAGATCAATTTAAAAAATGTTTTGCTAATTCTTAGTGTCTCATTTTGGATTGCAAGAATGAAAGTGAGACCAAACAGTGTAAGAAATCTTCCATACACTGAGAAAGAGTGTATGATGGTAAAAAATGAGGTGGTAAAAAATGAGATGGTAAAAAAGAGGGTATGATGGAAAACAATGATATATTTTCCTTTATCCTTATTCATATGTAGTTCTGCCAGAGGGTACAAACTACTAAGGAAGGAAAAAAGAAAGAATCTCAGAGCGGTGATAAGGAAATAATATCCCAAGGTTAAACCCAGTTGGCCATGTTAAAGCTGAGGTCACATGTGGGCCGGAAAAATGAGTTGTGTGCAGAGGGGGCTAAACTTAGTGTCAAAAGTCTCAGCACCAGGGTGCCTGAGTGACTTAGTGGGTTAAGCCTCTGCCTTCAGCTCAGGTCATGATCTTGGGGTCCTGGGATTGAGCCCTGCATCAGGCCCCTTTCTCAGCGAGGAGCCTGCTTCTCCCCACCCCCACCTGCCTCTCTGCCTACTTGTGCTCTCCATCTGTCAAATAAATAAATAAATAAAATCTTAAAAAAAAAAAGTCTCAGCACCAAGAAGTAAATAAAAAATATAAAGTCAGAAAAATAGAACTGATGAGGAAGATATGAAAGTTCAGAGTAGATATTGGTAACATGTTGGAAATTGACATCCATGTGAATAGAAGTCATAAAAAATAAATTTGATTAAAAAGGTGTCAGAAAATTAAGTAGGTAACATAACAGCAGGTTCAAGACAACAAAGTCCTATGTAAGAGCAAGTTTCTAAATACAGGCAAAGTACACAGGAGGAGCAAGTTACATATAAAAGGGAATATAAAGCCAAACAAAATAAACTTCCAGTGAGCGAGGTAGGTTCTATCAAAGTCATTAAGCATCTTTCTAAAGGAATAGCTCACTTTCTAAACATCACTTGGTGGGTCATGACTAGAGGAATAAGCATTGGGGAGTAATTTGTTGAGGAGAGGAATATGGGGGTGTGTGGTATGTGTGCACCATCATGAGCACTTGTGTGTGCTTGTGTACCTGCAAAAGGCACCAAGCCCCCAACAACCTGGGCTCCTGCCTCAGGTATGAGAGTGAGTAATTATTTTAAGTTGGCTTAATACATAAAAAGTTCCTACTTCATTCCTTCCTCCTTACCACTGCTTGGGAAAAAAAGGGAGAGAGATAGAGGAAGAACAAGAAACAAAAAAGAGGAAAAAAGCCTCAAACATGAATCTGAGAACAGTCTTTTCATAACATGAAGACATTGTGCGAGGACTTTTGAGCGTACCTGAGAATTAACTTTGTCTAATCTGGAAAATGGATGAAACATTAATATCATCTTATCTGAAAAGTAGATGAAAGATTCTTTACTTGTCTGTACTACAATTTCCAAAATCCTAAATAGTAACATGACATCTCTTACGGGTAAGGAAGAAGGATAAACGAAAAACAAATAGACAAAAACTCAAAACAAGAAAGTAATTTTCCATGGGTACTTGAGAAAAAAATAAGAATCCTATGTTTCTTTGTAAGTTTAATAGAGTGCATAACCAGAAATGAATAAAAGAGGAATTCAGTGTAGAAAAAAAAATTAAACTTTTTTTCTAAATGAAAATTTTATTAAAGAGCAATTATTGCAGGAAGCATCATGAAACGCTTTGTATTAACCGGAGCTGAATAACAATAAAAGTGTGGTGTAGAGAACAATGTCTCTGCCCTGAGCCCAAACCCTGGCGTACACAGACCATCTTCAGCCAAAGGGTTTTTCTCGCAGAGCGTCTGAAATATTCATAGGTCCCACACTAGAATAAATTTATTGCTACTATAAGATATATAAAAGGTTGATAAACTGCTTTCCTGACCTTGGAGAACTTTGTTGGCATATTAAGAGACTTTGATACATAGCAGAATGCAGGCATGCTTTGTGATTTGTTGGCCGCATGGTGCTGGGCCTGCACTATTAGGCACTTGCAAAACCAGGGGGAATCTGGAGAAGGCAGCCGGAGCGTGCGAATGAGCCGCGGTCTTGCTGGCAAATGCAGCCTGTGAAAACTCAGGGGATTTGAATGTTAAACAACTCCATTTAAACCCCACACAAACCCAAACTTTATGACATATATATTGTTCCCTGCAGTATGTCTCTTTGGTTTTCTGCTGTGTCTTTGCTTTCTGACTGGTAACATAGCATTTGACCCCAAGTACCTTGTTTACAAAGTGTTGCTTCATTCAGCACATTGGGGCTCTAATGAGTGACAGGAACAGCCAGGAGAGGCTACGTGGAAAAAAGTAAAACCAAGCAGAGTTTTAATAACCAGAGTGCTGAGCCCTGTTAGCGCCACAAAAATGTCCTTGAAATAGAAAGACTTGAATGACCAACTTGGGGATGAAAAGTGGGAAATGCTGGGAGGAAGGAAGCACCGGGAACATAAATTGTTAAAATTCGTTTTTGGTTTATAAACCAGAAGACTTGTTAAAGCCCAAAGCATTACTACAAAATTTATAGGAAAAAGTTGTAAATTATATTGTTTGTTCTGTATTTAACAGAACTTTCATATGTTTTATTCAAAGGGTGAGTTTAAGGTTAAAAAGTATACTGGCAACAAAAATATAATTAGATTTGTAAGAGCTGTAAGACAATTTCAGTTTTTCTGACCCAGTCTAATGTATCATTTATCATCTACAGATTAGATCAGATTTTTCAATGCTTTCCAATTTAAACCTATCCTATCTTAGTGACAGTGGAACATACAACCCAAAAATAATTTTTTCCTGTTTCCAGAAGAGATAATTAGGGGCATTCAAAGAAATCTGTTGTTGAGGGAAATGAGCCTTGCTTCCAGGTGGTTTGAGTACCATCAGACCACACCTCCAGGTTTCTTAGCCTGTAAGCAGCAAAATAACAGGAGATAAAATTCCCTCCCTTGTTTCTTGCTCACTTTAGCAAGGATTACCCTTCCACCGTGTAGCGTCTGCCAACAAACGCGTTATACGCTCTCACGGTTTACCAGATAGGAGCCCTGCCGTGATCTTGATTATCTGTGGATGCTCCAGAAGACACTAGAGCTGTGAGTTTCTCTCCACTCCGGCGCCATTAGCCGGTGGATTCTTGGCGTGGAGTAGGAGGAGAACATAGGGGACCTCCCGTTCTGATGTCTACAGCAAGGGTGTGGGCATTGATGTTGGCCAGACCAGTAGTGAACTAGTTCATTATTCGGCTTAAAAAAGAAGTCATCTATAACCCTGTTTAGACAAACTTGAGGCATTCTTTCTGAATATTCGGAGATTGATAGATTTGTCTTTGTCTAGCAAGTTGAATGTTTTATAGACACCATACCTCTATGAATTTTAAAGTTTAGAATGTTGGATGGTAGAACTTTTCACCTTGGTTCATCAACCACAATAAATCCTCTTATTTCACACTGAATAAAACCACAAAATTTGAAAAACGTTATTTGTTGTTAAACATATCAATGTGTGATGTCATTTACAGTAATTACTTCGGAAGATTTCATTGCTTAAATGTGGTCTTGTCTAGAAAGATTTGCGTGTGAGCTCATATGTTCATGTTACCCCAGTTCCTTGCTTTTTTTTTTTATCAAAATAACTATTTATTGTTTATTTATTTTTTTTTCTGCTTTATTTTTTTTTCCCTTTTTATTTATTTTTTTCAGCGTAACAGTATTCATTCTTTTTGCACAACACCCAGTGCTCCATGCAAAACGTGCCCTCCCCATCACCCACCACCTCTTCCCCCAACCTCCCACCCCTGACCCTTCAAAACCCTCAGGTTGTTTTTCAGAGTCCATAGTCTCTTATGGTTCGCCTCCCCTCCCCAATGTCCATAGCCCGCTCCCCCTCTCCCAATCCCACCTCCCCCCAGCCATCCCCCAGTTTGTTTTGTGAGATTAAGAGTCATTTATGGTTTGTCTCCCTCCCAATCCCATCTTGTTTCATTTATTCTTCTCCTATCCCCCTAACCCCCCATGTTGCTTCTCCATGTCCTCATATCAGGGAGATCATATGATAGTTGTCTTTCTCCGATTGACTTATTTCACTAAGCATGATACGCTCTAGTTCCATCCACGTCGTCGCAAATGGCAAGATTTCATTTCTTTTGATGGCTGCATATTATTCCATTGTGTATATATACCACATCTTCTTGATCCATTCATCTGTTGATGGACATCTAGGTTCTTTCCATAGTCTGGCTATTGTAGACATTGCTGCTATAAACATTCGGGTACACGTGCCCCTTCGGATCACTATGTTTGTATCTTTAGGGTAAATACCCAGTAGTGCAATTGCTGGGTCATAGGGTAGTTCTATTTTCAACATTTTGAGGAACCTCCATGCTGTTTTCCAGAGTGGTTGGACCAGCTTACATTCCCACCAACAGTGGAGGAGGGTTCCCCTTTCTCCACATCCTCTCCAGCATCTGTCATTTCCTGACTTGTTAATTTTAGCCATTCTGACTGGTGTGAGGTGATATCTCATTGTGATTTTGATTTGTATTTCCCTGATGCCGAGTGACGTGGAGCACTTTTTCATGTGTCTGTTGGCCATCTGGATGTCTTCTTTGCAGAAATGTCTGTTCATGTCCTCTGCCCATTTCTTGATTGGATTGTTTGTTCTTTGGGTGTTGAGTTTGCTAAGTTCCTTATAGATTTTGGATACTAGCCCTTTATCTGATATGTCGTTTGCAAATATCTTCTCCCATTCTGTCAGCTGTCTTTTGGTTTTGTTAACTGTTTCCTTTGCTGTGCAAAAGCTTTTGATCTTGATGAAATTCCAATAGTTCATTTTCGCCCTTGCTTCCCTTGCCTTTGCCGTTGTTCCTAGGAAGATGTTGCTGCGGCTGAGGTCGAAGAGGTTGCTGCCTGCGTTCTCCTCAAGGATTTTGATGGATTCCTTTCTCACATTGAGGTCCTTCATCCATTTGGAGTCTATTTTCGTGTGTGGTGTAAGGAAGTGGTCCAATTTCATTTTTCTGCATGTGGCTGTCCAATTTTCCCAGCACCATTTATTGAAGAGGCTGTCTTTTTTCCATTGGACATTCTTTCCTGCTTTGTCGAAGATTAGTTGACCATAGAGTTGAGGGTCGATTTCTGGGCTCTCTATTCTGTTCCACTGATCTATGTGTCTGTTTTTGTGCCAGTACCATGCTGTCTTGATGATGACAGCTTTGTAATAGAGCTTGAAGTCCGGAATTGTGATGCCACCAACTTTGGCTTTGTTCTTCAATATTCCTTTGGCTATTCGAGGTCTTTTCTGGTTCCATATAAATTTTAGGATTATTTGTTCCATTTCTTTGAAAAAAATGGATGGTATTTTGATAGGGATTGCATTAAATGTGTAGATTGCTTTAGGTAGCATAGACATTTTCACAATATTTATTCTTCCAATCCAGGAGCATGGAACATTTTTCCATTTTTTTGTGTCTTCCTCAATTTCTTTCATGAGTACTTTATAATTTTCTGTGTATAGATTCTTAGTCTCTTTGGTTAGGTTTATTCCTAGGTATCTTATAGTTTTGGGTACAATTGTGAATGGGATTGACTCCTTAATTTCTCTTTCTTCAGTCTCTACGCCAACAAATTGGCCAATCTGGAAGAAATGGATGCATTCCTAGAGACATATAAACTACCACAACTGAACCAGGAAGAAATAGAAAACCTGAACAGGCCCATAACCAGTAAGGAGATTGAAATAGTCATCAAAAATCTCCAAACAAACAAAAGCCCAGGGCCAGACGGCTTCCCAGGGGAATTCTACCAAACATTTAAAGAAGAACTCATTCCTATTCTCCTGAAACTGTTCCAAAAAATAGAAATGGAAGGAAAACTTCCAAACTCATTCTATGAGGCCAGCATCACCTTGATCCCAAAACCAGACAAGGATCCCACCAAAAAAGAGAACTACAGACCAATATCCTTGATGAACACAGACGCAAAAATTCTCGCCAAAATACTAGCCAATAGGATTCAACAGTACATTAAAAGGATTATTCACCACGATCAAGTGGGATTTATTCCAGGGCTGCAGGGTTGGTTCAACATCTGCAAATCAATCAATGTGATAGAACACATTAATAAAAGAAAGAACAAGAACCATATGATACTCTCAATAGATGCTGAAAAAGCATTTGACAAAGTACAGCATCCCTTCCTGATCAAAACTCTTCAAAGTGTAGGGATAGAGGGCACATACCTCAATATTATCAAAGCCATCTATGAAAAACCCACCACAAATATCATTCTCAATGGAGAAAAACTGAAAGCTTTTCCATTAAGGTCAGGAACACGGCAGGGATGTCCATTATCACCACTGCTATTCAACATAGTATTAGAAGTCCTAGCCTCAGCAATCAGACAACAAAAAGAAATTAAAGGCATCCAAATTGGTAAAGAAGAAGTCAAACTATCACTCTTCGCAGATGATATGATACTATATGTGGAAAACCCAAAAGACTCCACTCCAAAACTGCTAGAACTTGTACAGGAATTCAGTAAAGTGTCAGGATATAAAATCAATGCACAGAAATCAGTTGCATTTCTGTACACCAACAACAAGTTCCTTGCTTTTGATACAAAATGTGATCTCTACTTTAGTACTTCTCTTATTCAGTAGGCTTGGCTCTAAAAATAGACTTCTAGAAATCAGACTCTTGAATTTTTACTACATACTGAATATTTTGCATTTGCCTCTTCACATCCACCTTTCACTCTCCACCCAGCCCAGGAGGCTGACCTTTATGGACTGACCAGCTAGCTCCCTTGCCCTCTAGCTTTTGGTTATGTTGTGCCAATGGGAGACACCCGTAGGAAATCTTGAGAGTAAAGAAAAAAAGCTTTGTTTGCTAAGTCCTTCTACTCAAGACCGAAGCATCTTTTAGTGCGTTCTCTCTATGCAACTGCAACTACACTTGAGGTAACCTAGGCCTCTCTGTCTTAGCCTTAGGGTTGTTAATTGCCCACTACTGTCCTACCATAGACAGGAATGGTATTCTGCAAGATTGCTTATCAGTATCCCTAAACCCTTTTCAAAACATTGTAAATAATCTCTTAATTACACTCTTTAATCACCCACTATGAATGTGCAATTGGTTTCCTACTGGGTCCCTGACCAATAGGGGTAAGAGAGGGAACACAAGCAGGGAGAGAAGCAGACTCCCCCTGAGCAGAAAGCCTGACACAGATGTGGGTCTCCATCCCAGGATCCCAGGACCCCAGGACCCCAGGACTCCAGGACCCCAGGATCATGACCCGAGCTGAAGACAGATGTTTAACCAGCTGAGCTACCCAGGTGCCCCTAGGTGTAACTTTTTAGAGTTCACCAGAAAACATGTTTTTGTTTGATTGATTTTTATGGTAAAGCTTTCATTTTTAGAACAATTTGAAAAGGAGTGGTTAAAAAAAAGAGTTAAGAAAAATTGACAGTGGTAGTATCTTTAGAATCAATTTTTGCAACTCTAAAGTGGCTATTTAAAATAAAATGGCTCTCATTTTTACATCAAAGATCTGGCTTTTTTGATCAACCGCAATAGTTAGTCAAATCATATATTGGCTACAGAGTTTATCTGGTAGTGTCTTAATATAGTCACCTCTTAACTGTCCTGAGCATTAGATATTTTTTGGCATTCTTTATAAGTTAACTTAATTACAAGTTGTAATTGCGACTACTTTTCTTTTGTCCTTCTGGAAACACTTTCATTTTCTATAACTGAGATGTAAAATTATAGGTTCTGTTCTCAAAGCACTTAAATTTTTACTCAGTTAAATAAACTATATATGTACAGAAAATTTCATACACCAAGTAAAACATTACACAGGTATTGTATTAAATGGTTGCTGCGGGTATTACATGATGCGAGTGTTCACGGGAGGAAGACAGGAATATATAGTGGTAGATTAAAATAGTCAAGAAAATTTATCTCAAAGGAGGGTATTTATCTTAATGAATTGAACCTTATTCAGCAGGATCTGCATAGTTAAACAGTAAGTGTAATACATACCCTGAGATGAACTCAGTGATACTGTCAAGGTCAAGTTAGAAGATTTGGAAACAGCAAAGCACCGGCTAGGTTGTGCATGTTGTATTTGTGGACACTAAGAGAGAAGGTTTCAAGAGTAACTTAGAAACCATGAAATATTTTTAGTAGGGAAATTATTTTTTGAAAGCTGTAATTTAGAAAGATTAATCCAGGGGACTGAACAGTAGTACACCATGAACAGTTGGAATCATAACTGACCCAAAGCTTCTTTATACATAAAACAAATTCTTCCATTAGTTGAAAGCTTTACGCTTTAAACAGTGCATTCTTCATTTTAAATAGTTCATATTCACTGTAAAAAATTTTAAAACATGCACACTAACACAAAAAAGCAAAGAAAACATAAATTCTCCCATAGTTTTACCACTCATTTTGAAATGTATATTTTTCTGTTTTTTTATCAATGCTCACATACAGAGCAACTGAATAGGCTATGTGCACAGACATGCAAAAACACAGAGATGGTCTTTTGCGACTCCAGGTTGTCCTTCTCACTGGCATTCAATAGCAGCTTAGGACATATGGTTCTCCCAACAATGACTACACTAATTCAATCTTTTAGTCTCAGAATTTCCAAGCCCAGCCCTCTGGTCTCTTGCTCACATCTGTTTGTTCCTTGGTTTTTGTTCTTACCCCTCCACTCTTTATTGAAAGCAGAGGAAGAAAGACCAGAAGCAAGTTATAACTCCCATCCCAGTTAGAGAAGCATTTACAGAATGTTTGCAAGCAGTTTTTGAAGTGATTATTTTTTAAGAAATATGGAAACAGTACTATGAGATGGCCTAGAACTGATTTAAATCACTCATTTATATTGCTGCAATCAATACCAAGTGGAATAACATAAATAGATGAACTACTATTCCTAAAGTCCTGGGAACACGTCAGTGGAGATCATGACAAATATGTTGCTTCTTTAATGGAAGTAGCCATTCTTCCTTCATATTCATGGTAACATCCATTCAAGCGTCTTTCATAGTTTCCTGTCCTATTTTGAAGTCTATTTAAATACAGAATTCTTCGTGTTATAAGCCCACTCTATGTGGATTTACATTTGCAGCAACTCACTTGAAGCTCAGTTACACGTTAAGTTTGTCTCAAGTCCTTTATTTTTGTTTATATCCATAAACGCTGATTCCATGGTCACTCTTTTGAAGTTATTTTTTTCTGAAGGACAGTGTCTGGGTTATATGTCATCAGGACAGGCAGCCAGTGTCGCAGGGGCAGAAATGCTCTGGCCCGGTTGCGGGGTTACAGTTCATAGACTGGGTCCCCGTGGAAGATATATGAGGGCTCCTGCCATTGTTCAGTGTTCACTCCAGGAGTTGAACAGAAGAAATCAATGAGCCGCAACTGTGTAAAATAGGGGTCAAATATGTCCAGGTGTGGTTCCACATCTATCAGAGAGTGCTGTTTGATTTTCCTCTAGACAGTATTCATTATCAAAATGGGCTTCAGAAGCCTTTTATTAAAAACAAATTGATGTTAATTAATTCAGATTGCAATGGCCATTAGTCAGCTATCTCATTGCTGGAAACTGGATCAAATCAAGACTGTTTCTTGCAATCTCTGATGGTTTACTATCTCCAAATCCAATTATACATTGAGATTTGAATTTTTCAAGTTAGAGTAAGCTGTTCTACTCTGGCCTTCTCCTGATTATCAGCCCTCTTATTCTTTTATTACTGAAACTTCTTTGGAGGATCTGTATTATCTTTTCTACTGTTTATGTGCCTATAATATTCTAATTGATCATATGTTTCTGGAATCAAAGAAATTGTATTTATTTTCAATTAAATACTAGGGATTTTGAAATCTAAATGCATTTTTTTAAAGGTGTAGTTTTTTTAGTTTTGGGGTTTTTTTTTGGTTGTTGTTTTCATTTTACAAGAAAAATATCCCCCAAATTCTAACAAGTTATTTTCATGATGTCTTAACTATCCACATTCTGTAATTCTTTTCCTGTATATAATTCTTTTTTTTTATGCCTTATCTCTTTCTAACAAAAACACTCATGCATGAACAAAAAGAATGAAAAACTAGCTTTCAAAAAACCTTTATTTTTTCCTTTTTCCTGTAATTAGTCTGAATAAGAACCAGTTCAATTGCCCTTTTTCTCATTGTCTTGGCCATTTGTCTCTGGGACTGACAAACAAATTAGGTACAGGCAGATATGAAATATTCTTACTTTTTTTCTCACCTTCTTTAGACAGATGGAGAGTGAAAAGCCAGAAGTAGAAAGCAGAATTTCTAGAAATAGTACATTAGGCAGAAAGAAAAGGTATATATGAAGTGTTTGTGTGAGGGAGGGGTATGGGGGTTCAGAGAAGGATTTTCAAATGGTATGTAACAGAAAAAGGAATTATGGAAAGATGAAAGTGTGGGGATGGAATTTGCAAAAGGAAGAAATTAGAGATGATACAGAATTTGTAGAGAACACTTCTCTTAGACTCCAGCAAGCAGAACCTCTATTCTTCATGTGGCCCCCACTCTTTGGAATGCCTTCTTCAAAATTTTCTACCTCCTATTCCACTGTCTGAGAAATTGTGCTGAGGTCATGCCAAGAATCCAGACTGGGTAGACTACTCTAAGTCCAGAGAGGGACATGCAAAGGCCCTGGTCTCTATTTTTATCTTATGGGTATCTCTGACCCTTTATATCCACAAAAACTGAAGTCATCAAAATAGCCTGAGGAGCTCTAGGATTTGCAACTATGGGATCATTCCAGGGTGTTCTGGCCAGATCACCAGGTCCTGGTTCCAAAAAGGCAGTTTGGTATGTGAATTTTTCCCTTCGGCTAGTGAGGTATTCCTGTAATGGGATCTCTTGAGATTAGAATGTGATATTGGCACTGACATGCTGAATTGAGATGACTCTCAATCTCATTGAAGAATGAGTGCAGGACTCTGAACTGCCACCATAAAACCTTGGTAATATGGGTCCATGTATTGGATTTGCCTATGTGCTTCTAGAATGATGCCACCTTGGACTTATAGTATCCAAGGGTGGTAGAAATGGTTATAGGCACCGTTTACCTGTGCCCTTCCCACCCTCAGACCAACACTGGCATCTGTCCCTCAACAGACTTTGTACCATGTTTTGGTTGGTCTTCCAGGGGTTGTCACTTCTATTTCTTCCAGTGACTTTCCAGACCATTGTTCCTTAACGTCAGTGGAGGCTTTTGATCAATATCCACTCTTGCCTCCAGTTTATATGGTGACTCTGTGCTCTCCTCGGTCATTCTTAAGCTGTGCCAGATAAGGGAAGGCCATTCCCTATGTGGATAGGTCCACTCTTCTCACTCTACCCACCGACTCCTTTCCTATACTCTCCACTGGTGGTGGTATGTGAAAAAAATGATAACATTTTAAGAATGACATGATCACTTCCTCAAGATTTTATGGTTGGAAGACATGTTATTCTACTTTAATGCAATAAAATCCCATATGCTGAATTTAACTTGATCACTCACAATTTCCTGCATACTCTACGTGAGACTTGCATTTTTGGTCTTCTTCAAAACAGCACAGTAACATTCCCTGAGAGAGTCATTGGAAGCCACTTCCATGGGCAGCATGATGGATGGTGCAGCATTATGAGTAATGATGTAACCAGAGCTAAATAAATGGTGTTAGGGAACTGTGGTAGCAAGAAGATCTATATTGTTTCAATACAAACAGGTTCTGCAGAGTATGTCATTGTGAGTCATAACCGCATTGCTACCTTTTCCTCATGATGGGAGACATGAAATTAGTTAGCTATGACACATTGAAAAGGAAGAGATGGCTCCTGGATCAGTGCACAGAAAACCTGGCCCTGGACCCTCCAAAGAATCTTCATGGGCACTGATGGAACAGTAAGCAGATACCTAGCATCTGTTCCCAACCTGCTATTCTAAATCTTCACCAGTAAATCACTAAGCCTCACATGGGACCATGAATTTTTAAATACATTTTTAATCAAAATGTCTATAGGGATATAAAACTGCAAGAGATAATTTCCCCAGGAATGCAGATACTCTAGGGGCAGCCCCACTTCACTGGGCTCTCTCCGATGATCCATTCAGATACCAGAGGTGTGCGCAATACATTTGTACTTTGAGAATGGCAAGAGTACTTGAAATTTATACTATTGATAGAAATCATTGTTTTCATGAAAGAGGAGAGCACTCTTTTCCTGATTATGGAGAAGGATGTGTAAGAGAGGCAAGAGATCACCAAAGAAGAGGAAAATCATCGCAGCATATTTGTTTTCTTATTTCTCTCCTATTTTAAACATTCATTCAAATATGGTTAGCAAACTACCCATAATTCTTAACTTTGAATATATTTGCTTCTTATAGACCAAGTTCCAGTGTTTAAATTGATGGAATTTAATGTATTCATTCAAACTACAGATATTATTGACAGATCATGTAATGTACCAGGCATAGAAACTTAAAAAAAAAAAAATTTTGAGCTTATTCTCTACTTTGAGCTGCTAGTGGAAGAGAAATCCATGTAAACAAATAAGTACACAATGTGTTTTGAGAACAAACAGAAAGGAGAAACTAATCTGTATGGAGAAACAGGAGCAAGCTTTATATGAGGTCTTTTTGAAGAGTCTTACAGGATTACTAGGTGTTTCCAGGGACATAAGCAGTACAAGTCTCACACAGGCTGATGGATATATATGCAAATATTAACACTGATCCCAACTTTCTGTTTCTCTTACTCTGCCACTTAGATTCCTGAGATAGGAAGTATTTCTCAGTAACATTTAATTAACCTCTGTAGTTTAACATCTCTAAAGGAGTGTAAATTAGGTATTTTGAGGGATATTTTTCAAATTACCAGACTGTTGCACAGGGTACCGTACACAGTGTATATAGCAGCTAGCCCTCTATATTTTGAGAAATTATTTCTGAGCCCTAATTCCACATTCTACAGGAGTCAAACTTCCTTTGTAAAGTTGATGTGAATTACCAGAAGTTTACCTTTTGGGGTCTCTGACCTTGGATCCTGCTTCCATGCGTGTATCCCTTAGGTTCCATACTCAGGAGGCTGCAAAACAGCCCATTCCCAGTGCTTTAAGACAACCCATGCTCCTCCCTTTTCCCATGGAATTACCAAGAAAGAAAGAAAAGAAGGAAAGAAAAGAAACTTCTATTGTGAAGTCAGCGTAATAGTTTTCTTATTTCCTCACTCAAGACAGAGCTGATTTGGATTCTCTAAGCAGGGAAAGCTTTTTATTGTTGTTGTTTTGTTTTTATGTTTAAATAGGCTATATATTACTGAAGTATATGGAAGTGTGTGTGTGTGTGTGTGTGTGTGTGCATGCGCGCACACGTGTGTGTGCGTGTGTGTGCGTGTGTGTGTAGTGTGTTTTCTCTATAAGACTGCCACGGTGAGATCTCAAATCCATGTGCAGGAACATTTAAGTGACTTCTTTAATAATACAGAAAAAAATAATTCCTCAATTAGAATATTTTTAGCACATTGTTCCACGATGTACACTATAAATGTAAAGCAGGCAGCAGCGCTGTCTCCCCACAGGGAGAATTTATGACATGGTACGATTATAAACCCAAAGATTTTATAGTGTTTCATATTATGGTCTGCTCTGCCTAAAATGACCTAAGGTGTAATTTTCCTCCCACTGATAGATGCCATCTACAAAGTGCCACTGCCATTGAAAGGCTGGGCTAAACCAGTAAGGAAATAATTCTCACCTTCATGTCGTTTGCTTCTAAGCCCAGGTGGTAATGAAAGGGTGGTGCATCAGTAAAAGGTTATTCATTAAGTACCCTTAAGCGTGTTTGTAAGTACAGGGAACTAGAAAGACTCTAAGAACAGTTCTGACTGCAACTTTTGGTCATTTGAAGCAATTACCAGAGGTGTTCTCTGTGAATGCTCCCAGAACAAGTGAATTGTCAAGGGCGGGGGGGAAAGTGAATTTCTAAGTACCTTTTAGAGCCTACGTGGTCTCTGAACCCATTAAACACATTTATCATTCATGAGGCCAAGTGCCTGCTTATCTCCCCCAAAGACATTTCATCTGTACTGGGTGTGTGGGACTCTCTCAATGTCCTGCTCAAGGTAAAACAGTTTCTTACTACATGTCTTTGGTAATAGCTATTAAAGGATTCTGAGGGAGAATTCTGATGAATTTTAAAAAATTGACTTAAATCTGCTTGAACAAAATAAACCACTGGTGATACAGTCTCTATATCCCTATTCAGTGTATTTGAATTTCAATTTGATCTCTATGATAATAGATCAAGACTCATAAATTTTTAGTTAGGCCCAACAGTCATTATCAGAGGTCTCACCACTACCGATCTGATGTACTTAACCACATGCAAATATGATATTAATTGCAAGTTAGTCAATCCCACTGTTAGAAAAGAGAAAACAAGGGCTCCTGGATGGCTGAGCTGGTTGTGTCTGCCTTTGGCTCAGGTCATGGTCTTGGGGTCCTGGAATCAAGCCCCAAGCCCCACGACAGACTCCCTGCTCATCAGGAAGTCTGCTTCTCCCTCTCCCTCTTGCTTTCCCTCTGCATACCCGCTCTCTTTCTCTCATAAATAAATAAAATCTTAAACAAAACAAAACAAAGAAAGAAAAGAGAAAACAGCCCCCAAATGGATTGATTCACTTGTGCTAAGCCCACATCACCAAACCAAGACTTAACACCTAACAAAATTACTGTTTCAAAACTTTCCCAGGAGTGGTGTCTTAAACCAGGCAATCAGGAATTATCTGGTCAGCAGTAGTGAGCTAACCAGCTTGCTAGATCACTGCTGTCCCTCAAAGGAAGGTGACCTTGCCTGAAAAAAATCTACTCTTTGCTAGAAACTTCTTGTCCTGCCCCCTTCTGCCTATGAAAGCTCTTCAGAGCTCCTTCCTGTCTGCTAGGTGAATGCTGCCTGATTCATGAATCATTAAATAAAACCAGTAAGATCTTTAAAATTTACTCAATTAAATTCTGTTTTTTAACATCTCCCATAAATGAGAGCCATTCTTTACTCTTCTCACTTTTTTAAAAAACATTTTATTTATTTCTCTGTCAGAGAGAGAGAGAGAGAGAGCGCACAAGCAGGCAGAGTGGCAGGCAGAGGCGGAGAGAGAAGCAGGCTCTCTGCCAAGCAAGGAGCCCAGTGTGGGACTTGATTCCAGGACCCTGGGATCAGGACCTGAGCTAAAGGCAGATACTTAACGGACCGAGCCACCCAGGCATTCCCTCTTCTCACTTCTTTAGTGAGTTAGTACTTATCTTCCGTTGTACTTGTTTTAATGTTTCTGCTATTTGTCCCTGATTCCATCTCACTTTTTTTTTTTTTAAACAGTGATTATGCGCACATTGAAAGTATCCTCTTAACTTGTTATGACCTCCTGGATAGGGACTGTGCCTTCCTCTTTGGATAACCTCACTGGGTCTTAGGGAAGAGTTCTGTGCTCTCGAGGAGCAAAACTGATATTGAGAAACAGTGGTCTTAAGCCTCATATCAAATAAAAGTAATATTTACAGAACTAAAAAGCTGAAAATTTTGCCCAAATCAAAAACCTGAAAATTTTGCCCAAATCAACCACTAATTTAATCTCAAAAGAAGTTATGAAAAATAAAAAAGGAAGTTTACTTTAAATGAACAATCCATTTTTTCCCATAAGCCACAGCCACTGGAAACTATGACTTGATGCATGTGATCCCCTCTCTTTGGAACAGATGTTTACTCCTCAGAGAAGCGGGGAATAGAAGCCAACTGGTCACTTTATCTGTATGTTATCGAAAAGTGGAGGCCAGCATGAGAGACCTAGTAGTTCAAGTGCCAGGCGCCAACCAGCAGATATCTGCTGGCTTTGCAGTCGATGGCAAAGTATTTAAGAGAGCTGCCTCTTAAGGAGACAGTGGAGGGAACGTAAAGTCTCCCTAGATAAAGTACAGGCTGACTGATAACTGATCCAAGAGGAATAAAGCTTTCATTTTTATTTTGATTGTTTTCTGAGACAGGAGTAGACATTAACCCAAAATTGAATTCCATACAATAAGACAAAGAATAAGCACTGTAATTTACTCATCATATGAATAGGACGGTGAAGCTTTTATAAAAAAAAGCCTGTTCTCCCAAGTACCCAGTCGGGCATGCTCAGCCTTTCTGAATCATTTTAACAAGTGACATTTTAACCAGATTTTCAGCTCAAATGAAGAGAAAACTATTCTGCCAGGCAGTCCTCTCTACCAGTGTATTGACTGATGCAATAAAAATGCACAAAATGTCCTCAGTGATGCTCTAGTCCTCACTCCTCATAGGTCCTTCTTGCTTCTGAGTACCTCTTCAATTGGATTACCCAAAAAAGAAGCTGGAAATGACGAGATTTCTTAGCTCTGATAAATCCATATTTTTCTGATAAGCACAGAGGAATGCATCAACATTATTCTGCTCTCAACCACTGGCAGTTCTCAGCGATTCTAGAACAGTAGCAACAGTAAAGTACATAGTATACCACAATGATTAAATTCTCAGACTTTGAAAGAGGCAAAAATGCCCTTCAAGGACACATTCACCTGTTTTCTGTAAAAAGAGAAAACTATGTATCTCACAAAAAAATACAAATTTTAGCTGAGTACAAGTGTCTGATGTGTAGAGGGTGCTTATCAAATGTTGATTTTTCCAATTGTATTACCTTAACATAAAAATATATATGAAAATTCCCATTAGGTTCTGTGCTTTCATGTAGGAGAGAGAGTGGCGCATTTGCTGGTTTATGGCAAGATGCTACTTGTCTTCTCAATACGCCTTTCTGTCTTGGTAAGAAGAAACCTGATTTGTTTTGTTTAAGATTTTATTTATTTATTTGAGAGAGCGAAGAGAGAGCACGAGTAAAGGGGAGAGACAGGGAGACTAAGAAGCAGACTCCCTGCTGAGCAGGGAGCCTGACTTGAGGCTCCATTCCAGGATCCTGGGATCACGATCTGGGCTGAAAGCAGATGCTTAATACACTGGGCCAGCCCAGTGCCCCCAAACCTGATTTTAAACTGGGTGTATTTTAAACCGAAGTTTCCATCCTTTCTCATTGTTAGGGCTGGCCATTGAATTTTATGTGGGAGAGTCATGTGACACCATCAGGAATTATTCTTAGAGGAAAAGAATAATTCTGCATTCTCTTTTCCCGTCCTCTTCCTCGAAGCTTTGCCATAGTGGCTGGTGCTCTAGCCACGATTTTGGATCATGAGAATGAGTTGCTGTAGATCAGCAAACTACAAGTGTCTATGACAATTTTGTTGAGATGCCATACAAACCCTGGACTGCTTCATTATAAATTCATTAATCTTTACTATTATTTGGTAAAGAAAGGATCTTCTGTGTTTTCTAAGTTATTTTTATTTTGTTCTTTTTGTTATTCATTATATGCAAACTTAATCCTAAATATTATCCTATATATTCTCAAATTACCCTCTCCTGAGAGTGACTGTATATACCAGAACCTGGTAGACTGATAAACATTCAATAAAAAATTTTAGAGAGAAAAAAAGTCTGTAGGGATGCCTGGGTGGTTCAGTCAGTTAAGTGTCTGCCTTCAGCTCAGGTCATGATCCCAGGGTCCTGGGATCAAGCCCCACATCCAGCTCTCTGCCCAGCAGGGAGCCTGCTTCCTCCTCTCTTGGCCTGCCTCTCTGCCTACTTGTGATCTCTATCTGTCAAATAAATAAATAAAATATTTAAAAAAACACATTAAAATAAATATATCAAAAGTATAAATGGAAATTTTAATGAATATAACATTTCTGCTCTTTTGAAATAGTAATACATGTTAACTACAGATTTTAAAACAAAGCAGAAAAAAAGAAACAGAAAGGGAAAAGTAGAATCAACCATAAGCCCATCATCTTTTGATATATTTATTGATTTTTCTCTGTTTGCTCATCTTTAGAGAAGATGTGAGTCTGACCAGGATTAGAAGTTGAGACATGTTTTATCAGAGATCACAAAGGTACTTGTTCAACTTTTTTCAAGCCCAGATAAAAGCACAAGAAAACATATTAAATTTAGTGTTGTTGAATTAGATACCCAGGAGTATTTAGAGAATGGAAAAGGACAATAAGCAGAAGCAATCTTTTGGGAAGTTTTACTTCTATTTCTAAAAAATTAATCCTCCTTGCTTGCTATGGCAGCCTGAAGTTAGATGGGCTATTACCTCTTCTTCAACTGATTTTTTAAATAGTTAATTTGTCCAAGCATTTTAAGCATACAGTAATATTGTATTATATACTTAAAATGCTTTCCATAACAACTGGAAGTCAAAAGTTAGCCATGGAAGCCAGGGACCAACTCAATAGATCAAAATTTCCATTACCATGCATTTGTCCTGAATTTAGCCTTTACCTCAACTCAAAGTGTTATCCTTGGTTCCTTCCCACTTCTCACCAGAAAAGTTTCATTTTACACACAGAAAATCCCAAGCCTATATTCTACTCAGTAGAAATTTCCCAAAATTTCTGATATAATTTTTTTTTAAGATTTTATTTATTTATTTGACAGAGAGAGATCACAAGCAGGCAGAGAGACGGGGAAGCAGGCTCCCTGCTGAGCAGAGAGCCTGATGCATGGCTGGATCCCAGGTCAGATCATGACCTGAGACTTAACAGACAGAGGCTTAACCCACTGAGCCACCCAAGTGCCCCTGATACAAATTGTTTAAAATTTTTCCAAGTTATCAGGGGATGATCAAGATCTTTTCCTACAATCATACCATTTGATATCAGTCACATAATACCTTTGAAACATTATAGAAAAGGTCTTCCCTCACTCTTCATCTTGCCAAATCTTACTCATAGGTCAAGTCTGTTTCAAATGTAAAATCCTCAGGAAAGATTTTCCCAGCCTCACAAATGGAGATATTTTCCTCCATGACACCTTTCCATTATATCTCATAGTTTTCTTTGGTATAACATCACAAATTTAATGAAATTATTGTTTATGAATTCATTTAATGTGTATCTTTCCAATAGAATATACTTCGCACAAGGGTGTGGGCCAAATAAGCTGTTCACTACTGTCTCCTGAGTGCAGTAACTCTAGTGTTTACTGGACAGAGTAGCCGGCATTTTAGAAAGTCCTCTATAAATATTTACTCAGTGGCTAATTGAATTAATAGATGTCAATACATTTGCAATAGTAAATACATTGAAAAATGAATTCAGGCTATCTTCGAAGACCAGAAATTTATGATTAAAAAAAAAAAAAAAACAGATTTCCATGAAGTATTTGGAGTAGAAGGGGAGAGTAGGAAGAATAAACTTTGCAATGTGTAAATAGTTAGCTGTGTATGTGGCACAGTTTATATTTAATAATTATTCAACCTCAATAATTAAGTGAATATTTGTTGGTCACATTTCTCACCAGAACTATGTCCTATTAACAGAAAACAGAGTGCATAGTACAGGTGAATTTTTGATAAGGGGAGGACTGGTCCTGGGAGATCACCAAGACTGAGTGATGGTGTGTGCCCATCTCAGGTTGCCAATAACCAGTGTTGTAGCTGGACCTTCCCTTGTAGTTCTTATTATGATTGCAAAACAACCTCACCAATAACCATCAGGAAACTTTAAAAAGTTTGTTATCTACAGGTCCCAGAAAGTACATGGCATACCGGGCCACCCAGTGAGGTCTCAGTAGAGAAAGAGAAGGGTAGGCCTGGGGTTCTGCTTTTATTGGGGTCCAGAGTAGGGGCCTAGGGTTTCATGGGTTCACTCTTTTTTAGTAAATTTGAAACATAAGAGCAGGAATGTAGGGTGGGAAAAGAAAGGAAAAAAAAGTGGTTCAAAGGGTCAGTTTTTCAGAATCTACTAAGATCTATAAAGCCAAGGAGCTTGGGGGTTAGTGAGGGAGGGAGCACCCATGCTCCTGCCCTGTGTGGAATGCTGCTCTTTAGTCCTGTGGCTGGTGACCTGTTTATTGGGGAGAGCCGTGTTTGAAGTGGATGGCTCAGCAATCAAAGCTTAAATCAGGAACTTGCATTACAAAAACAAAAGCCAACTGTGAGGGCTTCCACTGTAAGTGGACTTCAGTAAGATGCATTAGGTAATTAAAGGGCAATATCAGTATTTGGACACATGAATCTTTCCAGATGGGTAAATAGTAATTCTTAATTGCCAATATGCTTAATGCAAATGTGTACTAAACACTTTATATGTTTTATCACATTTAAATAATGTATCAGCTCTCCGAAAATTGTGGTTCTGTTCCTATATTGCAGATCTGGAAAAATAGCAGAGACGTTAGCAACTTGCCCGAGTCAGACAACTCCTGAGAGTTGGTGTGAGGATTTGAATTTGAGTCTAAATGAAAGATATTTTGCATTCCATCCAAATCATAACAATAATACATATATGCACTTCCATTCATACTAAATGTGCATTGCCCAATCTTGACACTAGATCAAGATTGGAGAAGTCGTATTCTCCAGTGATTAAAAGCAAAAGCTCTGGAGCCAAATTATTCACGTTCCAATGCCAGCCACAGCCCTCTATCTCTGCAAATTTATATAACTTAATCTCTCAGTCCCTCAGGTAATTCATCTGCTAAAAGTAGATAATAGAAAATACCTAATTCACAGGGTTTCTTGGGACTTGCTCCTTTTTGAGATAAAACTAACTGACCACGCTTGCTGTGTAAATTCCTGATTGAGGAGTTGAATTCACCTAGGTAGGACTAACTAAGATGTACAGTTGTCTCTCTGAAGTACATTAGAGTAAATGAAAGACACCATATGTTCCCAGTGTTTCTGAGCTACGGAAGTTCCTTGTCACATCAACATTTGCCACAACTAATTGACATGTCTCAAGTTTTGTATGCCTTCAAAATTAAGTTGCCAAGACCTTCATTACACGGTTCTTTAATCTCCTTGCAACTTAGACTGCAGTGTGCCCAAATATATAGAATAATTAGTATAGGGGCGCCTGGGTACCTCAGTTGCTTAAGGGTCTGCCTTCAGCTCAGGTCCTGGGATCAAGTTCTGCATCAGGCTCCCTGCTCAGTGGAGAGTCTGCTTCTCCCTCTGCTTCTCCCCCCCACCCCGGCTCATGCTCTTTCTCTCTCTGTCTGTCTGTCTCTCAAATGAACAAATAAATTCTTTTTAAAAAAGATTAGTGTAAAACTGTAAACTAGAATTACTGTAAAAACTGATTAAAATGTTTGGAGTCTAATATCAAATTTAATGAATGTTAATTGCTTTAATTTTTATTATAAAGGAAATAAAAAATTGTCATGACAACTCATTTGCTTCAGAAGAAACATCATTTTTAATGGTTGCATCAAAATATTGGAATAATATTAGTTGAGAGGTGGTTTGGTTCTTTTTTTCACACAATTTCAAAGACTATACTTAAGAATTCTGATACAGAATTTCAGTTCTTATGGTAACTTTATTTTAACAACACAAAACCACACATAAAATATGTATGGGTTCAGCTGCTCAAGCTGTACCAGCTTCAACCAATTCTTAGCCAAATATACTTTCTACTGTCCCTAGAAGAACAAATACAGCCTTTTATATGCCAAAGTCACCCCTTGTAAACATCCTTCCCATGTCTTATTATATAAGGCTAGCTGAAACATGGCAAATGATATATTATGTAATATAAAATATAAGCAATACATAATATATATTAGACATATATGGGTTTTTCTCCTAGTAATGACAACCTCATTAACTAAATCAACAGAATCAAATTCTTGTACTTATGTTTTGTTTAATTGCTCATCTATCTCTCATACTTTGTCATAAGCCTTGCCAATTATTCTGTGAGGTATCAGTGGTATTTATTCTTTTCTTTGCAGTTTTGCCACTATCAAACTTGCCCAAACCCATATCAACTCATGCCTAGCTATCAGCATTAAACCAGCTAGCTGAGTTCCCAGAATCCAGGTTGAATTGCCATATTTCCCTCTCCCTGCCCCCTACCCTAATGACTTTTGCATATCACTGACAAATAAAACTAATGGTCTTTCTCAATATTGAAGTTATTTCTAATTTTTAAAACCTTTTCCAAGTTTACTTATTTTTTTTAAATTTTCAAGTGTTTTACTAGTCAAATATCTTCCAACTATCAGTTTAAAACTCATATAACAAATGCTTCTAGATGTAAGAAGATAACAATAGGTCAAGATGGCATCAGAGTGAATGTCTCTCTGTCCTACTGTCCCACTTCCTCACCTACACGTTGTTCTGTAGAGTGAATTCTGAGTTCTTTTCTAATTCTAATTAATTCTAATTCTAATTCTTTTCCTGAAGATATCTGTATACCAGATGGACAAATGATCTCATCAATTCCCCTGCAGTACAGGACATCTCTCTCTGGGCAATCTTCAAGCTCTGCTATGGAAACATTTGGCTTGGTTTCCTACTGGCCATCTCTATGAGGTGAGCAAAGTCACATTTACAGAATTTAACATGTGGGAAATGAATTGATGATACTGATTGACCTTCAGCATTCTTGTTAAACCTGGGTAACACTTTGAAGTATTACTAGCTATTTGTTCCCATTTTGCTGCTCATTTTATGCCACAAAAAAACATAATTTCAGGACAAAAGTATTAGCAATGCTGTATGTCAACTTTCAGTACATCAATGTGCTTGTTGTGATTTTGAAAGGCAATTTCTTAAAGTTCATTTGAGATCAAGTGTTGGTAGTAACTACTGGTTAGAATTTATGAAAATTAGTATTTATGCTTCAAGTATTTCTAGACAAAATCAAGAGACTTGTTTAGATTATTTTTATATTTCCAGAGTTGATCTTTCTACTGCTTTCAAAACTTACTTATTCAATTTGACAGTTCAGATTCAATGATTTAATAGGCAGTGTAGTGGGCAGACTCTAAGCATCCTGTGTAATCACAGCCTCCTGGTGTTCAAGTATTTTGATATCTTTTCTTGAGTGTGAGTAGGACTGTGACTTGCTTCCAGCTAAAATAATACGGTAAAGGCAATTGCATGTGTTGCTTCAGTCTTTTTTTTTTTTTTTTTCAACATTTTATTTATTTGAGAGAGAGAGAGCATGGGGGTGTGTGTCAGGGGGAGAACTTGATCCGGGGACTCTGGGATCATGACCTGAGCTGAAGGCAATCTCTTAACCAACTGAATCACCCAGGCATGCCAGTGTTGCTTAACTTTTAAAAGATTTGCTCTAGACGGGCACTTGGATGGCTTAGTTGGTTAAGCGTCCAGCTCTTGATTTCAGCTCAAGTCATGCCCTCCAGGTCCTGGGATTGAGCCCTGAGAGTCAGGCTCTGTGCTCCGCAGGGAGTCTACTTGTCTCCCTCCCCCTCTGCCCTGCCCCTCCCCCTGCTCACTCTCTCTCTCTTTCTCAAATAAGTAAGTCAATCTTAAAAAAAAAAAAAAAAAAGAGTTGCTTGAGATGCAACCATGTTGGGAAATCCTACAAAACTAAGAACTGCAGATGAGTCTAGCAATTATAAGCAGTCACTAGGAGACATCTAGGAGCTAAGCTGGCTCCCAGTTGAAGGCCAGAAGCTGGAGCTTCCACTTCCACAAATACAAGGAAATGTCAACAACCGGAGTGAGCTCGGAAGTGGATTCTTCCCCAGACAACCCCTCAGTTGAGAATGCAGTCTAGCTGATATCTCCCAGAGAACCCAGCTAAACTGTGAGCTGACCTATGGGCTCTGTGAGGTGATAAATATGTGTTCTTTCAGCTGCTAAATTAGTGGTAAATATTTACACAGTAAGAGAAGAGAAAAAAGATAACGATTTTAAAAACAGAGATAATAAGAAATAGAGACAAAAGATGTCTTGATTATTTTCATGCCTTTCACATGTTAGTATTTGGCATCTACCAACCTTCAAGCTGCTCAAGGTATCCTTTTCCTTACCCTGAACATCTAAGCACAAGAAAGAATTTTTCAGCTCCACTTGCCATGTAATATCCATCCCATTCTCATTGTCTCAAATCCTCCTGTCATACTTCTAGCCTAAGCCACTAGCATCTCCCACCGGGACTATTAACTAGTCTCCCTTTTTGCACTCTTGCCTCGTTGGAAGATATTTTCCAAAAGTGAGTCAGAATGATGTGTTTCAAAAAGGGAGTCAGATTGTGAACTTCCCAACGCAAGTCTTCTAAGGGCTTCCTCCCATTGTATTTCTAAGGAAATCTTAAAACTAGTATTGTCTGTGGCTCTTGAACATGCCCTAAAGTTGTTACTGCATCTCGTATCGCTCCCTATTCATTCATTAAGCTCCAGCTACTGCCTGTCTTTCTGGTCCTCCAAAAAACCAAGTTTGTTGCTGCCTTAGAGCTTTCGCACTTGATTATCAATCTCTCTAGACTGTTCTGGTGACTGGCAGTTTCTTCTCATCCTAGTCTCAGTTCTAAACATCACTTTCTTGGTGTGGCTTTCCCTTACTGCACAATCTAAGTACCTCAGCAATACCTTTAACAGTACCTTATTTTATTCTTTCTCTTTTTTTAAAGATTTTATTTCTTTATTTGACAGACAGAGATCACAAGTAGGCAGAGAGGCAGGCAGAGAGAGAGGGGGGAAACAGGCTCCTCGCTGAGCAGAGAGCCTGATGCAGGGCTCGATCCCAGGACCCTGAGATCATGACCTGAGCAGAAGGCAGAAGCTTAACCCACTGAGCCACCCAGGCAGCGCCCCATCCCCCATTTTATTCTTTTAGCACATAGTACTGGCTGACATTATCTTAATGCTTATTTTGTTTACAAGCTTATTGCCTGCCTCTCCCACCAGAATATAAACTCTCTGTGAGCACGGATTTTCTCTTACTCCTCATTGATTACTTGCCACCTACTATATTAGCTACTTAAAAAAGTATTTAAGTGTACAAAAATATCATTAATTTATTAACTTTTTGGGCGTAATCTTCAAGATACATCAGTGAAACAGATATAGATAAATTGGCTCAGCTTGAAGCTGGATAGGATCCCAAAGCTCCATCAACCCAAAAGTAAGTTGGTCAATTATTGGTTTAGACATTTAAAATAAACCTGTTTTAGACTAGGTTCCGTAGAAAGTCATTCCTGAGGCAAGGCTTTAAAAACTGAACTTCATTTAAGAAATGCAAGACCAGAGCAGCTAGAGTGAGGATTAAAGGAAATGAGAGAGGAAAAAATGTAAGGCGATACAAAGTGATGCATCCCTATGTTTTCCACTTGTTCAGGAATAACCATGAAAAACACAAGGGATTCCTCATCACGTATATCCATGCAACATGTAGGGATTTCTGTCAACAGTCTCTAAGGAGAAATCCTGACTTAGGGCAGTTCTGGAGAAGAAAAGAAGAAAGAACTTATCACTCTAATTTCCCTACTTTTTCCTCTTTCTACCAGCCAAAATTCACCTCGTGGGTTTTTAATTCTTTTATCACTCTGAATGGCAGAAGTTTTTTTCTGCCTCTTAGCAATGATAGACACCTTGTCTGGTGGTTTGGCATTTTATTCCAGCCTGGGAGTGACACGGGAAGCCATAAACCCTGCACCTGCAGCTGGTCAGTCTAGCTAAGTGTCAGTAGCCAACGAGGAGGAGCAGACACTCCCAGGGTTGATTCTTCTCAATGCATCATCATGAACTGATTCCCTGAGCAGAGTTTTGCAGTTCAACTTGTTATGAGTACATCTTTGCTCATTACTTCTTTTTCAATTTCAAATCATTCTCTCCTCCTGTACTGCCATTCTTAGTTAATCATGCCATTGTAATCATACCATTGTCTTCTCAAAAATCTGAGGGAAAATGGATCTCATTCCCCCATCCAGTGTGTTGCTAATTCCTGGTAATTATATCATTTAAATATCTCTCAAATTCTTCTCTGCCAATATCCTCAATTACTTCCATAGCTGGCTAAGCTTCTCTTACTTTGATTAAGGCAATAATTTCTTAAGTGTTGTGGCCTGAAGTATGTCCTCAAAATGATATGTGGAAGTCCTAATTCCCAGTACCAGTGAATGTGACATATGTGGAAATAGGGTATTTACAGATGTAATCAATTGAAAACTAAATCATATTGGATTAAGGTGTTTTAACCCAATATGATTGGTGTCTTCATAAGAAGAGAAGAGATACACAACTGCATAGGGATTATGTCGTATGGAGACAGAAATCGAGATTGGAATAGTACAGCTGCTAGCCAAGGAATGAATGCACAGGATTGATGGCCAGCTCCTCTAGACCTTTCAGAAAGAGTGTGGCCCTGGTGACACCTTGCTTCCAGACTTGTAGCTTACAGAACTGTAAGAGAATAAATTTCTGTTGTTTTAAGGCACCAAGTTTGTGATACTTTGTTATCCTAGCCCTGGGAAACTAATGCGCTGACCAAACTCTAGACTTTCTGACTTACAGATCTCATGGTCATTTACCATTCTCCAAATGGCTACTATGTCTCAATGGCTCTTCTGTGATCTGGCTCCTTGCCTACTTCTGAAATCTAATATCCTAGGATGAGACTATACATTTTGTAGGTGAACCATGTGAAATGGAGAAGAAGAGCTTTGACTGAAATTGTTTGTATTCACCAGACAAAATAGTCAAACTAAACAGTCACTAGCCTTGTTTCTTTCTTTCTTGTTTTCCTGCTTAGACATTTTTAGAAGAGCTGAAATCAAATGACCACTAGCACAATCATGAAAATCAGGAACAGACTCTATTACATGAATAATCATGTAAAATGAGAAAACACAAGACAATGCAGAAGACCAGAGCATACTACTGTAATCAAATATAATTTATTTTAAAAATCTGACATGTTAATAATATGCATAATTGCTATTTTGCATATTGTAATCAGCAATAAATGACAAACACTGTTTTTAAATAAATTGTAATTAGTAACCAGGAAGTTATGAAATTTATATATGTACATGATGATATTGTGTGATTCTGTCAGTAATTTTGATTCCCCTTTTGGGGCATCAATTAGTCACCATCCTTTGAATAATTTACTAAGTGTAAACTCAGATCATTAGAGATATTTAAGAATATTTTCTTTTCTAAGCTGGCTTCAAAAGCACTTGACAGAACCATGATAGACAAAGCATGGCTATTGGGCTCAGAAAGACCTCATCTCAAAGTGTTTGGAGTAAGATAGTGGTGGACTGGTGTCCTAGCAAAAGATCATGCATTACAGAGAGTGTGATAAAGATGAGTGCAAACTAATGTTGGATTGCCAGAATATGGGTTTCTTTGGTTAAAGATAGTGAAATAATGCTTGAACATGGAATTGATAAAGAAAAACAGGTAAGAAGACCGGGGCTCAAAAATGAAAAGTTGCTTATCTTAAGCACAGGAATCTTTATCTTAGAAATAGTCTCTGGCATCCAGACTGCATGGCAAAACACATTAGAGCATTTAACATGATTAATACAAAATTCTATTTTTTTTAAAGATTTTATTTATTTATTTGACAGAGATCACAAGTAGGCAGAGAGACAGGCAGAGAGAGAGGGGGAAGCAGGCTCCCTGCTGAGCAGAGAGCCCGACGCAGGGCTCGATCCCTGGACCCCAAGATCATGACCTGAGCCGAAGGCAGAGGCTTTCACCCACTGAGCCACCCAGGTGCCCCAATACAAAATTCTATTTTAATGTGATAGTTAACAAGGGAAAAAGAATGACTACATTAGGAAAATTAGTGGATTTCTTAACTAAAGAATTAAAAATAATTTATCTTTATTTTTTAGTTTACTGTTCTCAGGAGTGTCACTACCAAACTCCAGTCTGAATGTCCACATTCTCTGGCTACGTACACTTTTTAAAAATGTTTTATCTAAATGTCAAACATATAGCTTTTAAGAAGGCTTTTACAAAGCATAAATCATGTGCCCTTGTCTTCCCTCTTCTAAGTCCCACTAGAAGCAGTCCCTTTTAATAATTTCTATTGTTAGGACATTCTAATGGTTTATCCCCAAATCTCTGATATACTTTTAAAAGCCAATTTTGCTAATTGTAAAAATATTATACATTTATAGAATCTTTATAAAACACAGGAATTTTAAATGAGAGACTAAAATCAGTCTCTGTCACATGAAAATAATTATTACAAACCTGTATAAACATGGTGGTTTATTTTTTTTTTCATTTGAACTGTATATGTGTGAACATATATTTCATGCCCAATTACTACATATACACAGTTTATGATGTTCATGTTTTAAAATTATTTTAATATTTGCATAATATTCAACCAAATGAAGACATTAAATGAATTTAATTGTCTCTAGTTTCTCTACTCCACATATACTATGTGGTCACACATTGTTTTCCTTTCATTATCCTTTCCTAGTATCCTTAAATTATTGTTATCTTTCATTCAGTTTTCCATGATGCCAAGTCTTTTCTGTCTCTGTTGTAAGTTGTAAAACTTTTAGTGCATTTTATTTACTTTATAGTTTCATATTAATTTGCCCAGCCCTTTCTTCTTCTAGAAATAATTTCTTCGAGCTTCATTTTTTTATCCTTTAACTTGTTTTATTTTCTTATGTATCTGGTTTATTTTCTAGAAGGTAATTCTTCTTAAGGCCTATTAGAGACATGAAGTAATTTTATAAATTTTACTATGCTTCTCATAATAAATACTTTCCACGCAGAACTCTTCCCTTTGCTATTTTTCTTTTCTAAAAATATTTCCACAGATGGATACTACTGATCTTATTTTTACCTTTGCTGAAGGTGAAATGAAGACATTTATCCAAACTTCATGTTGCCTTTGGACAATGGACAATCTCACTCCTTTCCTACTTGTCTACATTCCCTCCCTCTTAGATGGCTGTCAAATGACCTTATCACATCATAGTTCACAAATCGGTTACTTCTCAACCCTTTGTTCAGGGTCGTTGGGGATTGATCTAGCATGATTCTGCTGGACTGAAATGAGATTATTTCCTCCTTCCATTCCTTGGTTTTATGACACTCTGAGATAATTGAATGCCCAAAACATATGTCCCTATTATGTAGTATCTCTAAAGCTCTTCTTGTCTTTGCTGTCCACAAAAATTATTCTCACATAGTGTTTAGTGCTCACAGTATAAAATTTCCACTGACAATCCAACGCCACTTAATAGTTACTGTAATTTCCTAGGAACTACAAAATAAGCATTACTCAAACCATTATATAATACAGAGTGTCCATAGCAGTCATTTGGATGTATTGAATTAATTAGAATAAGTAATTATTTTTATGTAATTTTAGTCTAGAGTATTGTCATTTGTGTTGAAAAAAAAAATTTTTTTTGAGCAGCCGCTATGTATAGGGCACTGTCCCATACAAGCTGAACTCAGTTTTAAAGTCAAAATCAGTCATGTAATAATATTTGTTAGATCACATATTTATTTTATGTATGCCTGTGGTTAAATGTATTTTGGAACCACAGCTCAATTGTTCCGCTTCCTCACCAACCTAAAGCAAATCTAGAGGTCTGCTTTTCGTTAACTGAGCTGCTGTTTGCCTGTCCACTGAGGAAGGATGTGGCATTTATGTAAAGTGACACAACTACATGCTATTACCATTACACTGCCCAGTGAGCTGTGGCACTAGCTAGTGCCCACCAGACAACTAATTACTATATGCATGTGGGGAAGTGTAGAACACTCATTCCAGAGATTGCTTGGAAAAAAAAATAAATTATAGCACATGGTTTATATTGAAAATCATTTGATGGAGTTAGAAAATAAATTTAACTGCATTTCAGAGTCACTGGACTTTGAATAAAATATAAGACTGACCCATTATGCCATGTATTTATTTTCAGTTGTTTAACTAAACATCTCTCAGTTGTTTAGATGACAAAACTTAGATTACAAAAAGAGTATTTCTTTTCTCTTAAATATAACCAAATGTCAACAAATTTGTGATATTTTGAATTATTTTTATCTTTAATAGAATTCATTCATTAGTGTTCTTAAGTCCCTTAAACAATCCAAATACTTCTATTTTAAGAAATAAATAAGTAAATAAAAATAAATTAATAATAAATATAATTATATACTTATATATCTATATAATTCTATATTATATATTATATAATATATTTAAAAATAAAAATAAAATAGTTTGGAATTCTTGGTAAATCTCTTTTATTGCTTCAAACTTTTTTTTAAAAAGATTTTATTTATTTATTTGACAGACAGAGATCACATGTAGGCAGAGAGGCAGGCAGAGAGAGAGAGAGGAGGAAGCAGGCTCCCTGCAGTGCAAAGAGCCCAATGTGGGACTCGATCCCAGGACCCTGGGATCATGACCTGAGCCGAAGGCAGAGGCTTTCACCCACTGAGTCACCCAGGCTCCCCACTTCAAACTTTTTTTTTAATCTATTATTAATTGAAATAAAATCATGAAAATGTTGTGAGGTGGTGGTGTTTAAATTCATCAAGTCTAAAATTAACTAAATCTTTGAAATAATACCCAAATTGTTTCACATTGATAAAACACTGTGTAGAACTTGTTCTTTGAAAGAAGAAAAACAAACAAACTTAGATATTCCACTATGACTATACTGAACATTAGCAGAAATTTAACCACTACTTTTTATTATTGTCATTGGCTGATGATATCAAATTCAGAAATTTCAAATGCAGATCACAAATTCCCCAAATATCTGGTAACCTGTATTTCCCTCAAGTGGTAATTGACTTATATCCAATTTCTCCGAGCTCTTCTGGAAACAGAGGTGTTACTCTTGACGTCAGTAACCTCAATACAATCTATTAATACCATAAATATTCCTATTTTTTAAAACATTAGCAGCTTTTATGAACTCAACAAGACTTTCTCAGGCCTCTATTATGTGCCACACTCTGTTGCATAGGAAATAACTTCATGTCCATGCTACTTCTGATCATCAACAAGTCTAAAATTTTCCAATATCAAAAAAGTAAGAGGAGCACTTGGGTGGCTCAGTGGGTTAAAGCCTCTGCCTTCAGCTCAGGTCATGATCCCAGGGTCCTGGGATCAAGCCCCGCATTGTGCTCTCTGCTCAGCGGGGAGCCTGCTTCCTCCTCTTTCTCTGCCTGCCTCTCTTCTGCCTGCTTGTCATCTCTCTGTCAAATAAATAAATAAAATCTTAAAAAAAAAAAAGTAAGAGATGTGCTTTTTAGAAAATATAGTAGGAGGTTGGGGGAGCCAGGTGGTGGGTATTACGGAGGGCACGTATTGCATGGAGCACTGGGTGTGGTGCATAAACAATGAATTCTGTTACGCTGAAAAGAAATTAAAAAATATATATATAGTTTTGAATATGAACTAATATGAGGCTTTATCTCCTTTTGCTTCATTTATATATGACTCCTATTCATAAGAAGATGCTGGAAAATGTTGCAAGGTACATGTTACAGGTTTTTGTTGGTAAACCACAGACATTGCCTCTGGCAAAACTAAAAAAGAGATAATTAATGGAAAGGGTACAGACTACAGTGCTCACAGGCTTGAGAAGAAGCCTAAAGGACAGGGCTTAGAAAACAGAAAATCAACACTTTCACCTCAGTAACAGGAACTGAGTGAGAATCTGGGATGACCCAGTGAGAAGGAACTAATTTCATCTATTTCTTCCATCTTTACAGCACCCAGTTCAAGATTTAAAGTTCTAGGTGACAGAATCCCATTGGCTAAGCTTAGGTTGCATAGTCTTGGTTACTGAGCTACTGAATGGAAAGACATAGTAGAAGGAAACCTCAGATATTCTGGTAAGATGGCAGATGTCAGGGTTTACAATCCCATTTTAGTAGCATGCAGTGGAGGAGGGTTAATTCATCAGAAGGAAACTAGGATGCTGTTTAGCAGGTGGAAGAATGGGAGCTGAGCTGCTAAAATTAAGTAAAAATAGGGGGGCCTGAGTGGCTCAGAAGGTTAAGCCTCTGCCTTCGGCTCGGGTCATTATCCTGGGGTCCTGGGATCAAGCATCGGGCTCTCTGCTCAGCAGGGAGTCTGCTTCCTCCTCTCTCTCTGCCTGCCTCTGCCTACGTGTGATCTTTCTCTCTATGTCAAATAAATAAATAAAATCTTTAAAAAAAATAAATAAAGGTAAGTAAAAACATTTATTATGGTTCCTGAATCTTTCTGTTGTACCCACCCCCATTTAAAACCCACACCAACCACATAACATATATGGCATACTCAGGTCTCTAATGAATTGCTTAACTATCTTCTGAGAGAAGCGAACCTCTGATTTAGAAAGTTCCTGAGTATACAAGTGGCAGTGCCTATACATGTGACTATCAGGTAACAAATAAGTAGAGGTGTTAATGCCAATCCAACATTAACTTCATAGCAGTTGACAATGAAAGTAACTATCGACACCCTAAAACATTAAAATGGCACACGTTTTGCTATGGTGATGTTAATACACTGAAGTAGCCAACAGGTGATTGTGATGTAGAATTGTGAAGGTACCTGTACCTGTCTTTTTAAGAGGATATTATGCAGGGAGCAAGAGCATGCCACCAATTAAAGGAACAGTTTTCTTTGGCTTCTTAAGTGTACAAGCTACTTGATGGAGATTCTTTGACACAGTACATCCATCATTGCACATGTAAATGATGACCAGTTGATGCAGAAGTAAGGTTGGGAAGAAACTGGGCTAAAGAGGGAAACACAGTTGAGACTCTAGGAACAAACACTAGTTTTTCTTTGATTTTCTTATTAAATAGATTCTGGGAACTTTAAGAAACTCATCAAAGAATAAACTAATGTTTAGGAAAGCAGAACTAAAGGGGTAATAAAATGTTCTGAAGACACATAATAAATCATACCAGAAGTACTCTTTGTCTCTGAATTCAGTAAGTCCTAGTATCAATCCTGGAGCTGAGCTCTCTTGGGTGTCAAAGCATCTAATGAATGCTAAAGTAGGCACTTGAATGGGACTAAGTGCCTTTGTCCAAAGTTCCAGTAATCACTGAAGGACAGGTCAGAAAATTAGTGCATGTTTGCAAATTTACTTATATGAGTTTGTTTTTTTCCAAAGCCCTGCAGAGATTTAAACTTACTGTTTTTTTTTTTGTTTTGTTTTAAGATTTATTTATTTCAGAGACAGCATGTGCTAGAGTGAGCACGAGTGTGGGGAGGGACAGAAAGAGAGGGAGAGAATTCCAAGCAGACTTCCTGCTGAGCGCAGAGCTAACTCAGGCAAGATCTCACCACCCTGAGATCATATCTGAGCTGAAACCTAGAGTGTGATGCTTAATTGACCGAGCCATCCAGGCACCCCTAAACTTACTCTTTTAAAGTAGTAAAGACAGAGCACCTAGGTAGCTCAGTTGATTAAGCAACTGCCTTCAGCTCAGGTCATGATCCTGGAGTTCCGGGATGGAGTCCCACATCAGGCTCCCTACTCAGCAGGGAATCTCCTTCTCCCACTGACCTCTCTCCTCTCGTGCTCTCTCTCTCTCATTCTCTCTCAAATAAATAAAATCTTAAAAAAAATAAAGTAGTAAAGACAGATGCACTAACTTTTGAAAATGAATTGGCGATGACATGCTACAATGGAACACAAGTTTTAGAAAATAGTTGCTAATATTATTTTCATGGTTCTGTGTTTTCTCAAATTATCTAATGATGATTGATTATGAGACATTGAACATAATGCAGAATCTAACATGATTAAAGGTTCTTATTTATGAAAGAGATGACATGTCATTGGCATTTTTACACAAGCTTTAATGAATAGTCATAAATATTTTTCTTCAAATAAAAGACCCATGACTATTTCAGGCAAATCATCTCTCATAGACCAGTAAAAGCAGAAATTACTATTCTGGAAAGGCTCAGTTTGAATTTTAAAAATAGTATCTATAAGTGGCTATGGTTCTGACTAGATTTTTATAATGAAAAATGTTGGGATAGATTCTATCTCACTAGAGAGAGAAAGTTAATCAGGAAAACCAGTTTCAAAATGGCTTAGACATTTTTGACATTCAAGTATATTTTCTTTCTGTAAACACCTCTTTCTTCATGCAGCAATTACATGATTTGGAGGTCCCAGGTGGTTCAATGGCAGGTAGGACAAGACTTAGTAAAATTGGAAAAGGATGGTTCCTTTGCATTTATTCTCAGAGATAAAAAAAAAGAAGAAGAAGACAATGAAAGGAGAATTTTAGATATTTTAAGTGTTTAACTCAGTTTGTTAGAGTACCTTCAGAGACTTCTTTTTTATTTTTTTAACTATTTCACCAATAAAAAAAAGTGATTGCAATGAATAAAAATGATATCTTAGTGAAAGCCTACTGATACTGTTTTCCTAGGAAGTACAAAATAATTAGGAAATAATGAATCCATGCTCAAAGGATATCAGCATCCTTCTGTTACAAAACGGTATATGAGAGGCATTGATTTCTAACCCAGAGACATGTAGAGACCCCAAAGTAATGGATGCTTAGGATACTGGACAAATTGTTATTCAAACAACAGGTTCTCAAATTCCTTATATAATAATGTATTGTAAATACAGGATAAATTCATCAGAAATATACAGACAGGGGCACCTGGGTGGCTCAGTGGGTTAAGCCTCTGCCTTTGGCCCAGGTCATGATCTCAGGGTCCTGGGATCGAGTCCCACATCGGGTTCTCTGTTCAGCGGAGAGCCTGCTTCCCCCTCTCTCTTTGCCTGCCTCTCTGCCTCCTTGTGATCTCTCTCTCTGTAAAATAATAAAAATCTTAATTAAAAAAAGAAGAAAAAATATACAAACAAAAAATCTGTAAAAAATAAGTTTCTGTTAGGTATACTGAGCTGAAAGGATCTTGACAATTTTTCCTTAAAACTTGAGTTTTAATTGCCTTAGCCCCAGGGCAGCCATAAACTTGAGAAGTGACAATTTATATGGATTTTATGAGCCTGTTTACTCTGTTATTCATGAAAAAAGTTACTTTAGCAACTGCTGTGCCTCATGTTACTTACACTACCCATGAATTAACTAGTATATTCTTTTTTTTTAAGATTTTATTTATTTATTTGACAGACAGAGATCACAAGTAGGCAAAGAGACAGGCAGAGAGAGAGAGGAGGAAGCAGGCTCCCAGCTGAGCAGAGAGCCCGATGGAGGGCTCCATCCCAGGACCCTGAGATCATGACCTGAGCCGAAGGAGAGGCTTAACCCACTGAGCCACCCAGGCACCCTTAACTAGTATATTCTTAAAGAAACAAAAAGAGCTTGCATTAAGAAAGCAGTATAATAGCAATGTATGTTTGAAATCAATATCATTGCACAATTAAGAGTTAACTTAGATAAAGACCTTCTACTAAAGGACATTTGTGAGAAGGCTGTGGTCCATGGGAAGCTCATCTGCTCTAATTTGATTTGCTCATCTAGTCAACATTTATAGAACATTCAACACATAATAGAATAGGTACTGGCTTACGAAAGATTAAAAGCCCCTCTTCATTCTAAAGGAAACATTTCAAATCATTCTCCAGCTGAGAATGATAGTGACTTTTTTTTTAATTCCCAGAAATCTAAACTTCCTATTGAATAATTAAAGTTGCAAATCAAATTTATATCGCACATTAAAGATGAAATTGAATTTCAATCACAAAAAGAGAATAAAAATTTCTCTAAATATTAATCACGTGTAATATACATTTTTTTTTTTTGATGATTAACCATGTCACAAGCTGGTGATAATTTTTTTAACTGTCAACCTTTTTGATTCTAGTAACGTTTTTGGGCATTGCAAAAACTGCAAAAGGTTTTTATTTTGGGTTTTTGTTTTTGGCTTTTGACATGAAAAAGTTTAAGTAAATACACAATGAGGCAGAGAATAATGCAATACGATTCTTGTTTGAGGGGAAAAACTTGGTTTAAACTCTAGATCTGCTGCATCCAGCTAGTTAAACTAGGGGTTGTTGGGGTGGGAGGTGTGCACTTCATTTACTTAAGCGTTTCTTCATGTTTATAGTGATAATGATAGTAAGTGAATCTTTGACTTAGACTCTTGTAGTCATTGTAAGGATTAAATAAAGGAAACATATGTAATATATTGAAATAACAATTAAAATTTTATTAGTATTGATACTTAAAATTTCACCAGAATGTGAGACCCTGGAGAACTGGGATGATAGCCCAATGCTATGGAGAAAAGCAATATCTACTCTCTGTAGCAACACTTACTCTCCAGAGACAACCACCACCAGTATTACTTGGCCCAGACTCTAGCCGCTTTGGGGCAGAATCTCTGTGTGAGACCCAGGAATCTGCTTTAACAAGGTTGACATGTAATTTTATGCATGCTAAATTATGAAAAGCACTGCTCCAGTCTGCTCTCAGGTATAATTCTAGTGTCCAGAATTAACAGCAAGCAATAAATGATAGCTCAATTAATATTTGTTTAACCATTCTATTTTTTTTTTCTTTAAGTCATCTTTTGTGACTCCTTCCCCAAATTTGAGAAGCACCTTCTGATGAAAGCTGGCAATTTTCTTTGTCTTTTTGCAGAAAAAGATAAGGAACCAAAATTATATTTACAGATATTTTACATCACTGGAAATTCCCTTTGGGATGACAATAATTATGATGTCCACATCATAGGGCAGTTGTGAAAAAAATGCATGCAAAACATTTAGCAAAATTCCTGCTATTATATTGTATGTATACAAAAATAACATCATGTTCTGTAGGTCTTTTTTCCCTAACTGAGCTTAAAAAAATAAATTTTTTTAGAAGCATGAATATCTAAAAACTTAACAAAAGGAATTCATTTTGCAAGAATGAAATAGAATATTGCCTTTCTTTACTATTCCTTTGTTTGCCTCAATTCTTCTTTTCAAGTTAACAAACAGTATTGTGATTTTAAAAACCTCTTTCCTATAGTAAAAGATAGGACAGTTTGAGCTGTGTTTAACTCATTTATTATACTATAAGATATGGTTAAAAATAAAGAATAATAACTTAAGCAAACTACTACTGCAGATCTCAACTCAGAGATTTTGCATGCAGTGTGCAAAGAAATGGCTATCTTTGGAAAGGAAAGTCTTGTGGAAGTCAAATGCAGTGATGATCGTGAAAATGAAGAGTAAGTTATCCATTCTATAAACATTTGATTCTCTCAACTAATTATGTCTGTAATGAAATACGTGCTCATTAGCGAAGCATTAGGACTTGGAGTCTGTCTGTTTTCTTTTGGTCACCTGTAAGGTGGAGATGCAAAGCATTTGATGACTTCCTGCTGAAAGAAGAAATAGAATAATGTGCAGTTATGCCTGCACTTACAAAAATGGTGAGAAGCTTCTTGTAGCTTAAAAAGGTTTTCCCCTGGGAAATATACTTTTAAAAGCTTCAAAGAATGTTAAAGATTTTCAAATAAGCTATAAATGGACATCTGCAGTCTATGCTGTACTTCAATAAGATGAGAATGGTTGTCATGTCAAATCTCTACAGGCTGTCTTTGCTCGTGTTTTCCTGGTTGAGAAATTCCACTCAAGCAGAATGAAACCTAACCTTTAATATTACATTCTGTAGAACAGGCCCCAGTGACACGTAAGAGGATCTTTCACTGGATCTCAATGGATTTGGTTTAAAACAGCTTCTTTACTGCAAGACAGATATCTCTTCAAGAGAAAGAGCCGATTTCCTCTTTAAAGTACAATCTGAAAAATGAAAAGTTGTTCAAAATAATCACAAGAAAGCAGACAAGAATATTAGCATCACAAAATCCTCCATGCAATATGCAAGGCTGAAAAAACTGTATTGATCTGTGAACAAAATACGTATTTGAAAGATGCCCTACTCTATTTCAGGTTGTAACTACTAAGCTATAAAACTCACAAGTCACCAAAAGTGAAAAAATCTAGTGTGAATGCAATGTAAAAATACATATATGTGTAAAATTCAATGAGTTAAATAATTTAAAATGAAATATTATAATATAAAATAAAACTAAGGCTGACCTCAAAAACAATAGTGTATTTAAATTGAAATTGATGATGAGTTTGATTAATTAATTAATATGATTTCTATTCACTTATCTGTCATTTGATTTCTACTTTGTTTTCCCTGGAAACCAAGATGGAAGATTTTAAGTCCTGAGGGAAAATATTTCTTCTTTGATCAGAAGAAAATAGATGTGAACTTGATTTTAAATCTAAGCATTAGAACTTAAAGTATTTTTGGCTATGTAAATCAGTAATGTCTCACCGAAAAATATGTAAATTTGAGCAGAAATTATTTTGCATATTACTAACATTAATTACAAATATCATTTTTTTAAAATGTGGATTTTAGTATCTAGAGGTATCATGTGATAACAATTAAAATAGATCTTTGGATATAAGATTTCTTTTATCCAAGATAAAGATAAAAGAAATGGAGGAGCACCATATCTCCATAGAAAAATGAAACAGAGATAAAATTCAGCTGTTATTTTGATGCCTGTAGACTTGAAAAAAACAAGGAAATTCAATTCTCTAACTTTGATTCTCGAATGCATTGGCTGTATTGATTGCATGAATAGGATATTTCAAAACTTTTAAGAAGGTTAACAAATACGTACATAACAATTACTATGCATACAAGTACACAGCACTTGAAGTACTTTGAAAATATTAGCTCATTTAATCTGGAAAATAACTCTATGAAATAGATGTTACTGTAATCACCATTTTTGATTAAGGAAACTGGGGGGTGGGCATCGATCCACCAAGTAACTGCCCTAAGGTCACAAAGTGCTGCCAGAATGTCCCATCATGTTGGCTGCTGCTTCAGTGTGGCCTTAGGCAGCAGTTTTCTGGTTAAAACTAAATTTTCTTAAATGATACATTTTAATTGAAGGGGTTAGAATTTAGGGATTTTTCAGAAATTTTTGTCCAGTTGACACTTTTTTTTTATACCGAAGCAGCATATCATCTGTCCAAAACTCAGGGGGGAAGTGAACATGTTGGTAACAATTCAAAATCAAGTTTATAGAAAGCAGAAGTAGGAGTTCAATCAATATAAAGACAGAGGAATACTTTCCACATACAGAATATAGGCCTGAGTTCTCATGGGTTCCAATTTGAGGTTTGTGACTGAAATACCAATTTTGACGTAAAATCTATGTGGAGTTTGAACTAGACTGTAATATAAAACCTTAGGGAACATGGATGGACTTTTAAAATGTTCTTTTTAAAGACTGATAACTGATCATAATCGATACTGGTAGAGGCCCAAATTGTTATTTGTGTGCGGTGAAAGAATGAGGCTTCTCATGCTGACAAGGAAACCTGAGAAAAGTTTTAATTAAACACTGTTAGAAAAAATTAAAAAATAAAAATTAAATAAACACCACGATATTGGGCCAGGAGCACTTTGTATTTCTTATTTAATTTTTGTGAATCCTCTAAAAAGAAAGAAAGAGCCGAGGTCAGGTCCTACACCAAGGAGAATGTAGAAAAGGGTTGTTCAACTCAGTCATTCACTGGGCAAAACAAAGGGTGAAATGGCTGAGCTGAGGCCTGCAATGAGGTGTGCGGATGGCCTGGCCAACCGTCCAGCTCTGGGTGACCGCTGCAGGGCATCAGTGGGATCCCATAGTTGACAGATCTTCTAAATTTCAAGAGAAGTTGAAGAGCCAACTCATTTCAAAAATAACGCAAATTTTAAACGGTAGTTACAGACCAGGTTGTGACCCCATGTAAAATAAGACCTTTAAAATTCCTTTGTTGAGGGGCACTCGGGTGGCTCAGTGTGTTAAAGCCTCTGCCTTCAGCTTGGGTCATGATCCCAGGGTCCTGGGATCAAGCCCCACATCAGGCTCTCTGCTCAGCAGGGAGCCTGCTTCCTCCTCTCTCTCTGCCTGCCTCTCTGTCTACTTGTGATCTCTCTCTCTGTCAAATAAATAAAATCTTAAAAAAAAATAAAATTCCTTTGCTGAATATTTGCTGTGCACATATAATTAAAGACAGGTAGAGGAGGAAAAGCTAGGAGAATAAACATCACTGATGAGAGAAATAAAAGGATAGCAAAGAGAGTAGTGCTCTTGAGAGCTCCTTGAGTAGTGCTCCTTGCTCTTAGAGCAAGGAAAAGGAGTATTTCTAAGCAGGACCAGGTTGCTGTGCAAATGCAGGGAAGAGATCTTATAGATCCCTCTGAGAAATGTCCAATCACTGGATTTGAAAATTGGAAAGTTCCCAGTAACCATGAATATTCAGCAGAGAAACTAAAATAACAACCAGATTGTGAAACCAAAATTCTTAAACCTACAGTCTATAAACAACCTGAAATCATATGCAAAGTCGATACTTCATTGAGTGATAAGAGTGGAATAATATTCCTAAGAACAAGGTTAGTGCTTGCTTGAGGAGAAATTTCCTATGCTTGTAAGTAACTTGGAAGGAGCCATAGAAAGAAAGGGACTAGCAATAAAGGAGAGGATTAATTTATGGAGAAATAGTCTCAGAAGGCACTGAGAAATGAGATCTTGATCGCAGAAAGCAAGTGGGCTTTGGAAAAGCACCAGAGGAACGGATAAGCTTGACACATGATATTCTCTTCTGCCCAATTTCTAACTCCCTGAGGGCACAGTCCATGTCTATCTCATTTGCTCCACACCGTATTCTTAAGTGGGAGGCACAGAGATAGATCCAGGATGAAATGTTGATGGGAATGATTACTTGGATTTGTTTAAGGTCACTTACAAGTTTGCAACCAGAACAGCAAATAAGCTGTGCGTGGGTAAGACTGTAACAGGGTAGATGCTTCCTTCCAATGCCTCCATTACACAAATTCATGCAATCAGTTTGTTACCAGGGTTTGGTCATCAATTTGCCTTTTTAGTACAAGAAACTTTCAAGGTCATGATAATTCCAAACTATAAGATCACTAACCTTTGTTTTTGTCTTTGTTTTCATCACTGTAGGCTGGAGGAAGGGTAAAGAGGAGGTACAAGGTGGTGTGATGCGTCAGCAACAACAAACAGCTCTTATCATGTAAGGAATGTTCATAGAACCACTATTCTATATTTTTGAGGGTGTTCCTTATGTGTTATTGGGTTTATTCTACACAGGACAAATGCACTTTTGGAAAAAAAGAGCGTATTAAAGGGTTTTGAAGGTTCAGCCACAATTAGAAGTCACCTCTATTTAGAAGTGCCAATCAGGATGGTGTTTATTTTCTCTGCCAAGAAGCCTGCCATTAGGCTTAGGATTTAACAAAGCAGATTAGAGAATTTAAAATATTGGTGAAAATACAGTTGTAATAGCTGGGCAGCTATTGGGGAGAAAGTGAAATTCAGAGCAGGCTGATGGATTTGAAAAATAAGAAGCAGTCAAAGAACTGCATGTTGAGAAATAGAAGAACAAGTTCAGTAGGTGACATCGTCAGAAAGGATATTCCCACTAGACACTAAACACAGTGTAACAGTGCGAATATATCATATCCAGATAGTGTACTAAAGACCGTAAGTGCACTGAATTTTCACTACATTCCATCAATAGTCTAATAAGATAGTTACTGTTCTCATCTGGTGGGAGTAATGGAGGATTAGAGATTTTAAATAACTTGTAACATAGGACACAAGAAGGAACACACGCAGGGGGAGTGGGAGAGGGAGACGTAGGCTTCCCGCCGAGCAGGGAGCTAAATCCCAGGCTCCATCCCAGGACCCTGGGATCATAACCTGAGCCGAAGACAGACACTGAACAACTGAGCTAACCAGACGCCCCCTCTGAATCACTTTAATAGTATCGTCTGAATTAGAATGCTTTTGTTTGACAAGAGGTGGCCACGTAGAGGACCACTACAGTTGAGTGTAGAAATGGTCTTTGTAGATGAATAGACCGAGGTTACAATAAACACCTTGAACATAAATGAGGGCCAGAATGATGGCAAATGATATGACAAAGAGGACAGTAGTGAGTTACACACCTAGATCCAGAGAATATGAACACGGCTGATACAGAAAACAGATAAAAGAGAAGTAAAATGATTGGAAAGCAAAACCATCACAGAAGAAAGTTGGTTTTAAAATAATGGTTTTGGGGAGTTAAATAGTAAATCAGACTCAGTGGTCTCATTTCATGCTACTTTCCAGGTTTGTATTATTAAGATTTCCAACTGATTAGTTCTCTTTTGCTGTATAACTACTACAAACCTGTCAGCTGAAAAAAAGCACACATTTATTAACTCACAATTTTAGTGAGTCAGTTATCTGGGTTCAGTTTTGGTACAACCCCACAAGGTTGTCCTCAATGTGTGGGCCAGGGCTCAAAACTCATCAGAAATGTCAACAAAAGAAAACTCCATTTCGGAGGTCACATGGCTGTTGGCAGAATTCAGTTATTCACTGATTGTCACACTAAGGACTTCATGTCTTTGCTGGCCGTCAGCCGGAAGCTGCTCTTAGTTCCCTGCTGTGTGTGCTACTCCACAGAGCTCCCAACATGGCAGCTGGCTTCAGAAAAGCAGCAAGATAAAGAATTGGCTAGCAAGACAGAAGTCAGAATCCCACATAATCCATTTATGGAAATAATATCCCATCACCTTTGCTATATTCCATCAGTTAGACTCAGGTCCCTAGTCCAGCCAGCACTCAAGGAGAGGGAAGTATACTGGAGTAGGAATACCGGATACAGGGTTTGTGAGGACCATCTACCACATCTTTCTAATAATAATTCTCTGTTTTGAATGACCTATTTTCTGCCCACAGTGGGATGAAAGAAGACAGTAGAGAAAGACTTTATAGGCAAATAAGCCCTATCCTGCAAAAAGAAGGTCACAAAATACAATTTCATGACTCCCAAATAATGATTGTTGTTTCCCCTGTACGCCCACACATTTGTAGAAATGAAGGCTATTCTCTCAGGGAAATCTTATTTCTTGCTAACTCGACTCTTGGTTTGCCTTGTAATTTATTTCCTCCTTTATTATTGATAAACTGTTTCATTCTTCCCTTTACCATGAGAAATTTTAATCCCCGATCAAAAACCTACCATGTCCTTGGGAAATCACTTTTGATTCACAGTTCACATTGCTGATTTCATCGATAATTATAACAACTCCAGCTATGAGGACAATTCTCAGAAAGAAATTATCTAGCTAGTGTTCATTATGTCAAAATGCCTTAGATAAAGAACATATTTCGTATTGTATTGGAATAGCCACCAAACAGCAAGAAATATGAGTCCCAGTAGGTACAAGACTTAATAAGCTACAGGTTTAAAAAAAAAAGAATACAGGTTTTAATACTTGACAGCATTTAAGGCCTCACACAGTTACCAGTAATTGTACTAGAGGAGAATTTTCTGTGAAGATAATAAAGTTTAAATTCCAAGAACCTTCCCTTGGACAGACCTCTTTCAAGGCTAGTGTACTTTACTCCAGAGACATGCGGATCGCATGGAGCAAAAATCCCAGTTCAGCGCTGAGGATATAGAATGCTGCCCTACCTGAGGTGTTATCAAGGGACACAGATGGGATCAAGCGCCTTGGATCCAAGGAGAGAGTTAGGAACAAGAGAGACCAGGGCCCTAACGTTCCATGTAAGGTGGCCTGGAAGGATCAACACAGCAGCGGCAGGAATGGGGTTGTGGTGAGGAATGGGGCAGTAAGGAATGGCCAAGATAAATGCTCCTCTGTAAGTACCCCTGGAAACCACATCCACAAAATCCAACATCCGGAGATCTCTGAGAGCTTTCACTGGGGCAAGAATCATTGCCTATGGAAGTAACTGCAGAGCAAGTTACAGATGTGGCATCTCCAGTAAAAAGTTGTGAAACTGCAAGAAAATTTTCTAAGCTATCAGTAAGTTTTTTTCCCCAATAAACCACAGTTTCGTGACTTAACTTTCTATTCTCTCTACAGAAAATATTTAAAAGTTGATGCATATGAAGAGACAAAGGGCATGCGGCCAAGAAGTGCAGATGTGTTAGACAGCTAATTAATATTAATAACAATACATTATTTTTGAATGTTGCAATGTTTGTGATATCACCAGTTTATATTTTAATTTGTTGGAATTTATCCTCTCAAACAAAATAATGTTTACATTTGTATCTTGTTCTCTATTTGTAAATATGTCATTTTTTTCCCTCAGAGTCTCCTAAACAGTATAAGCTTCTGCCCATACAAAACTTGGACCTACCCCGAAAACAGGGAAGTCTTTTATCACTGTGTTTGCGTGTCTCTGTGTGTGCTGTGTATATATACATGTGTGCGGAAACTGAGCCATTAATTCCTGGTAAAAAAAATCATTTTAAGGTTTTGCTTCTTTCTTTCCTCTAATGGAATTGTCCTTCTGCCCATAGTTTCTGAATGAATATGTCCCCCTGAAGAATCTCCTTCTTACTGGAGTAGATCTTAGATGCCTAGATTAGATTTATTAATTCACAAAGATTTTCAAGATAATACCTAGTCAGGAGACTCATTCTTAAAACCTGTAAATGAGAAAGGAATAATTGGCTTATCACCCAGGTGCAGAAAAAATTAAGAGGTTCTGTATTTCCTTAGTAGGGATTTAGAGAAAGTCTCCATAATCCCACGGGCATGGATTGCAAATGTAATCACCGATAAGAAAAAGGTTAAAGGCTCTGAAATGCTGGGCTATGCACTTTACTCTCATTGTTCAGAGAGGAGAATGTGGCTTTTGGGCTTCTATAACATGGAGGTGAACAGAGAAGCATTCTTAAACCTATGTCAGATGAGCGTCAGTACTGTTAAAGCCAATAAAATACAAACTATAATAGATATAGTCTTCAGAGAAGAGAAGAGACTAAAATCTTCCTTCACATCCCTACTGCATATCTTGGCTTACTTAATTCTGGCAGCCACTTCCAGCCAGGCTCGCAGAGATTTAATTGATATCTAGGTGTGGATAGAACATAAGGTCTCCCCAAACCATAAATGACTCTTGATCTCGCAGGACAAACTGGGGGTTGCTGGGGGGAGGTGGGATTGGGAGAGGGGGAGCGGGCTATGGACATTGGGGAGGGGAGGCGAACCATAAGAGACTATGGACTCTGAAAAACAACCTGAGGGTTTTGAAGGGTCAGGGGTGGGAGGTTGGGGGAACAGGTGATGGGTAATGGGGAGGGCATGTTTTGCATGGAGCACTGGGTGTTGTGCAAAAAGAATGAATACTGTTACGCTGAAAAAATAAATAAAATGGAGAGTTTGGTGAAAAAAAAAAAAAAAAAAAAGAACATAAGGTCTCCCTTAGTAAAATATGTTGTTTATAGTGCTCAAGAGAAACACCTTCATAATTCATTAGGCACTTCTGGGAATGGAAGCCATTAAGTTAGTCACAAAAGAGGACTCATGCAATCAAATGAGTTTGTTTTCACTATGCTTTTTTTCTCCTTCCAAGATTGGGGGCCTAAATTTCTAGACTATCTGAAACATAAGTATGTAACAGGCCAAGAGGTAAATCTAAGATTAGATTAAGAAAATAAGCAAAATAAAATAAATACTACCATTACTACCATAAATTTTGATTTCACTCTGATTTGGAAATGCTGGGTGGTACTTCAAAAGCAAAACCAATTTCTCCAGTCTGGAGAAATCATGCATTGAGCATTAGATATAATGAGTCTTAGAGTCAATGCTGCACTTCTGTGTTCTTAATAATCTACTTATAAGGTCCACTTGAGTTTCTCGAGAGCATGATAGAGATTTCAAATTTTCACTCTTGCCAGAAATCCCAGAAGAGTGTTGGGCATATCTTCCTCAGACTTAACATTTTACTTTCACTGTTCACTTATATTTAGATTACTTACTTCCTCACCTTCTTACTCACTTACATAAGAGCCATAATATGAAAACTGTTGGAAAATAGAAATTCAGATGGCAAACAGTAAAAGGTCAGTTTATTATGCATCTTACCTGACATCCTAAATGTTCAAAAGACGATTAACCACCTCTCAGGATGATGCCCCTCGACTAAGACAGTGGCTCACTGAGCTGAACAACACACTGGGGACTTGCATTCAGGGAGCTGCAGTCCAGGGACTGGCAAGTCACTTACTTGCTTGATGACTGCTCCCCCATCTGTAAAATGAGGTCAATATTGCTGCAAACAGAGGACCTATTACGCGTGATTGTAAAGCTCCGTGGAAACAGAGAGGTAATATGTAAATGCTGGAAGGCACAGGTGGCACAGTAATGAGCACGTATCATTTCCGAGAAGGAAGGGAAGGTCTTTTAAGCCGACGGATCACTGAACTGATTGAGCTCACTGCAGCAGGGTCTCAGCCATTAAACTGAACTTGAAAGACAAGAAAAGCAGGAGTGAAGAGCACAGGCTGGGAAGGAGGAAAGCAGCGAGGGTGGAGGGGGGAGTAGTCTGTGATTACAAAACACACTGAAAACACTAGTGAGTCAAATTGCTTTATCCCCTTTTCTACTTTCTTATGGTGCTTATTTTTATGGCCCACAATAGAAACCTGTAAATTTCCTCACCTCCAAAATACTGTCTTCTAGAAAAGCTTCTATTATTAATTCACCGCTCTGGGATCACTCCACTTAAAACATCTCCTAAATGATACTAATCGATTTTAGTGTTATGTTTGCTTGACATTATGCTTAAGGTAAAACGTGCATATTATATTTTGTGTAAGAAGTAAAGGAAACTAAGAACACGGGTGTGTGTTTGCTTGTGTTTGCTTAGTTTATTTATAAAAGAAAAGATAAACTAGAAACTAATTAAATGCTGATTTACAAGGGATTAGTGGAAACTAGATGAAGGGCACAGGGATATAAACAAGGCTTTTCTGTGTATGCCATTTAATATAGTTTGGTCTTTTGAACCATATCATGAATGAAAACATTAAAAAATGGAAATACGTTCAATACAAACAAATGGATTGCTCATCAAACTGAAAAAGTAATCCTCCAATAACAAGAATTCATTCAAGAAACTTTTGAATTCAGTATCCTTACTCTATACCCTAATAGGCATAAACACATACATCGTAAGTACGCACAGGGGAATCTTAATCTTAATTACTACAGCTCCTTGCTCCGCTTAGTAGTGAAATGGGTATGAATTTGTGTGTATTAATGGGTAAATATAAATGTATTGATGCTAAAGAGTACCCAAGTTTTCACTTTTGAGAGAGGAGAGCTACAGATATGGAACAAAGAAAATGAAGAACCCTGTGTTATACATTTTGAATTGGAAGTACCAATGTAGAATCATTTCATATGAGCTGTCCAGTGAAAGGCATCAGAAGCAATGACACCTCAGTAATAATGAGCATACCGACCGTGCAAAAAAAATTTTTTTTTTCCTTAGTGCCGATCTCCAGTGGGAGGAACCAGGACATCTTAACAAATGGCTGGTTCTAATTCTGAGACCTGGAAACTTAGGGTAAACCTGGAACATCTTGTTTCAGGAAAAAAGGAAGTTCTCAAACAATAAATGGAGCTATGTCAAAATGATACCAAAACTATTTTAAAGAACTTACATTGGCCAAATTTGGTACAGTATATATATAAAAATGTATAATGATGCTAAGGGTTTCAAACATCAAATTTTAAATATGTAAGTATGTGTATAACAAAATTTTAGGAGAATGACAGTTTCTAAGGATAATTATGTACAAGGCCTCCAGTCTTCTGTCCTCTCGGAATTATTTAAAACACGACCTGCGGTGGGTACCTAAACTGAAAGAAATATTTCCAATGGTGAACTATGTAAAATTATATTTCTTTGTCCTTATTTTTCCCTATATGTGTGACTATAGATTTGGTCTGACTTTTTCATTGTTTTTAAATATATTTTCCCAAAGACTACAGTTTTTTAGAACGAAACTTACCTTTCTACCTTTCTAATAATGTTGATTTTTAAAATATGTGCTATACCATGGCTAATATCCTGACATTCTCAGGAATATTCTTTCTCCTGTTTGGAAGTGAGAAGAACTTTGTCTCAGGGCACTCAGAAAGGGCAGTTTTAGACCCTACCTGAGTAAGAATCAATCTGGATTGAAAAATGAGCAGCAGCAATAGTTTAAAATGTCAGTGCTGTAAGGATGTATTTTTATAACAGTGTTCCACAATAACCACCCGTGGAAAGAAGGGAAAGTTATCTGGCTTAAGTGGACAGTAGTGAATAACAAAGAGTGGTTGACCCATGGTCTGTACTGCTTATAATACAAAATACATAGACATGAGGTCATAGCATATAGTGCTCATATAGTTATATCATGTGAAGACAATAATTTTTAGTGATTGTCAAGCTAAAATGGCATTCATCCAGTAAATGACCCTATTGGAGGGTTATGTGAAGCAAAAAGACTAATTTTTTTTAGCTTGGTAATCTTAAATGAAATCCTAATGGGTGAATTCCTTTACTCATCTTGATCATGTTAACATCAGTGTGGCAATACATTTGAAATGTTTAATATAGCTCTTCACACATAGTCAATATTTAATAATATTGTGACTTATGTATATGTACATACTACATATGCTTATTTGTGTACTATTGTGCTATTATTTAATGTCTTTCTTTCCTATAATTTTCATCAGGATGGATTTCTTCTCCTAATTTTATCCTAAACACTGCATGGCACCTAGAATACCACAAAGATTCCATAAAATATTTGTTGGTTGATCAACACCAAAACACTCAGAATGTATTTATTAATGCCTATTTTACCGAAATTCTGTATTCAGACAAATATTAAAGCAGTTCCTGATCTTTTGAGACTTATAATCTAAAGCATAATTTTGACCACATTATCCATGTTATTAGGAATAATAACCATGACAACTCCCATGAATTAAGCCCCACCTTTGTACCAGGCACTGTGCTAAGTGGTTTAGTTACATGATCTCATTCAATAGTAAGCATAACTACATAATGCAGACATTCATATTCCCACTCTGCAAATGAGAAAACTGAGGTTTTAAGAAGTCAGGTGAATGGAAGAGTCCTGCCTTTGTCATGATTTCTGAATATATATATATATATATCTCCTACATCTCTATTATCAGGATATCTGTGAGACACCTTCACAATTATATTTAAAATAAAAAAGCAAATTACAGTTCCCAAATAGGGATTTGCTCATAGTTTTAAAAAGCTTCTTATAGCATACAACTACATTATGAAAATAGAGCTTTACTGTGTGTGAACAGCTTGGAAAGGGGTGTGGAGATAACTATTTGAAATGACAAACATCTTCAGAAATAGGGCCGCTGTGTTTGACAAGTTGCTTTCAATGTTAAATAATAAACAGAATAGGTAATAGATAAATGCCACCTAGGCAAAACACTTTAGAGATACTGTAATCACTGATTTGTGGGGAATTTGTGCTGCAGCCTTGGAATATGTGGTCACCGAATTATGGGCCAAAATGGATGTGGAAAACTAATTATGTCTAGATGAAATGGAAAAGCAAAATGAATACCTGAAGAATTTTCAGGATTAAGCAAAATTGAGCATGACAACAGAGAAACAGACACAAAGATTCAGATATTACTTTGGAACTTTAAATGTCATTTCTGCTCACTTCAGTGGAGGCAATACATCAGCAAATCAAACATGTCAACATAGGATGCTTTACTCTTTACAGTAGAGTTGAGTATTAGTGTATAGTATCTGCATCTGCTTTCCAGATATTCTATAAATCCGATGTTTTCTGTCAGTGATGGAAATACTTTAAAGTGCACAAATCACCACATACTCCAATCAAGAAAAGGAATAGGTTCTTTCTGCGTTGCACTCATGCCAAGACATTAGAATTTCATTCTAGTTCTGTTGTTAATACTGCATATGTTCTTTATAAAACATTTTTTCAGATGATCTGTTTCATTAATAAAATCTGTTTTGGATACTGAGTTGCAACAAAAATTGCAAAAATAACTGGTAGACCAGTATATAAGGTCTATAAAATAGTTTATTTTATTTGAAGCTTTTATTAATTATATTTATCAGTGTTCATTATAACTATATATTTTACCCTCATAAAATAATTTTTGCTCAGGATTTGCATAAACATCCCATGCCTATAGAGTTGCTTTTCCTCAGAAAGTAAATAGGAAAAAAAAAATTATATGGCTAAGAAGAATTCACCACCACAGTAAGCTAATTTTGTACAACCTATGTCTGTACTATATGTAAATGATTTCAGATATCATGAGAAAATTGTCAAGATGTAATGTGGGAGAGTATTTATTATAAACACTTTCTTTAAACACTCTCAGATATTTGTTCTACGACTTTGGTTGGCTTTTTGGAAAAAGTTTAAGCAGAATGATATAATAATACCACCTTATCATTAATCTGATAATAATAATAACTGGATAGATTGGACCTGAAAAGAAATTAACATATATTATACTTGACTTCCTTAAGTTATGGGAGGTCTAATATACATAATGAACTATGATAAATGTACAAAATATTCTGCATGGTTGCTAAAATCAAAATAATTAACCTGTAAGTCAGATACAAACACATTGATAAAATAACCACAAAGGCCTATATATGTAGTGTTCGCAGTGTCTAGGAGAGAGAATGATACAACTGAACCAGTCAGGACATACTATATAAAGAAGAATGATTAGGTAAGAATTTAAAGACATGTAGAACTGATGATGAGGGAGCATTCCAGGCAGTTGAAATTTTATGTGCGAGATAAGGGGGTGGGACTTTGCAAAATGTATTCAGGAACACAATATTAAATAAACAATCTGAATTAATGGAGTCAAGTTGGACATAACTGGAAAGGAAGGGCTTTATATTCTATATCCTAAGATCCATAAACCAGGCTCTTCCCCAATGGAACATTCCTCCTTGGAGATATGGTAGATACTTTTGAATGACGTCTCCTTCAGCCAGATCAAATGGGATAACTGCATATTTTGTCCCTTTAAAGGTTTTGAGAATTCATGGAGGAAAAATTTCCAGTATTCTAGTTATTTGACCATTGAACCCCACTCTTTTTTTTTTTTTTCCAGTGCCCACACAAATAGAGCTGTCGGCAGTGAGAAGCCATAAGCCATTGGTTTCAGAGCAGTCAAGTGACTTGATAAAATCGATGAATTCAGAGGAATCATTTAATGAGTGTGCTATGTGGAGAGAATGGTAGAAAAGCTGGAGATGGAGAGCAGAGTCAGAGAGACCAGAGGGAAAATTAGCAAGCTTATCAATGCATTAGACCTAGTGTGATAGCAGGGAGAACAGATAGGAACATTAAGAGCACAGAATAAAACGTCTCTGATAGTAAATTAAATATAAAAGTACAAGCACAAGGCAAAGTTAAGATAATTCAGTGAAGTGAAATAAAACGTCAAAAATCAGCTCTCACATATGATGCATACTGAAAAGCCTCCGGAACAAAGAATTCCACATCTACCCTGGAACTCTAATGTTTTAACAACTCTGCCAGAGAATTGTCTCTGAGTGTTAATCTTAATCACTCCAGCTACATTTCATTCCTTTTGTAGTATTTCAGATTGTTTCAAGTAGATTTGAGCCCTTCAGAATTTCTTGTTAATCTAATTTCTCCTAACTTGTAAAACACAAGATAATTTAGTCCTTATTTTAAATGACTGAAACAAAGACCTTAATTAATATTAGGGGAGCAGCTTGCCTGTATTTTGTACATATGGTTTTCGAGTCATTCTGTACGTAACTAAATTAGGAGCAAGGAGAATATGCGGAGAGTTGGATGTATTAGATTTACTTTAAAATACTTCCAACGTCTTTTAAAACCTTTTCTTTGATGTCAGTAAGTTACTAGAACCCAGAGACATGAGACCACTTTTTCTGTTGATACCAAAATGTGATATAAAGGGAGTGGATTGGAGAGTTATTTGACCACCTGATTTAAATCCTGCCTGTACTACTTATTAGCCATGTGGCTTTAGGCAAGGCATTTCAAGGATCCCTTCCTTCCCTCCTCCCCTCCTCCCTCCCTCCCTTTTCCTTCCTCCCTCCCTTCCCTTCCCTTTCTTCCTCCCCCCTCCTTTTCTCTCCCTCTCTCTTTCTTTCTCTAAATCACTATGTTGTACAGGTAATTATGTTCACCGTAATGACTATGAAATGTGTTTATTTATGCATGTGAATTGGCTAGCATGGTGTCAGGAATAATAGTCAGTCATCAGTATACTTGAATCTTCTCACTTCTCAAACTTGGAGCCATGTGTTAACTGAATTTTTAAACAGCCTCTCAAGTCTTTGCCATTAATTCTTAATTAAATAATTTTTCTGATTTTCATCTTTGTCCATTTTATGATAGTGATTCTTTCTCTGTAGCATTTTTTTTTCCATGCACACAGAAACCTGGGTTTTACAGATTTATCATTCTCCTTCTCTTTTTCACTGCCATCATTGCCAAGGTAAAGAAGCATGGTTGTTTCCAAAATAGGTGATTGAGTTTATACAAAAACTGAGGCCCAGACTTTTGTGGAAAGGGCTAGTTGAGCTGTAATGTGTGTTTTGGGATAAAACCCAAAACAAGATAAACCTGTTCAATTTGTAACAGATGTTTTCCTGAGAACATCAGTCTAAGTGTTCAGCTACAGTACGTGAGAGGTAACAATAGCTCTTCACAACCCAACTTCCTTACTAGAACTTATAGCCCCCACACAAAATTTTTTTCTTTTAACACAAAAGAGAGTGGAGATGGACAGCTGAAAAGGCTGATATTCCATAGCCCACAGGCTTCCATTATATTTTATATCATTTTGTGATGGCCTTATGGCCTCCTGGTCCACGGAAATAGCAGCTGCCAAATACTCTCAATGTACCAGAAGCCCCAGCAGTACTGGACATGCAAACTGCACAGCTAGATGGACCCTCCGGCGGTTTTTGCCTGTGTTTCTCTCATGCAAAGAGCATAGATGATAAAACCCAACATTGATTCATTAGAAAAGTTCCCCATCTCTCACCTTTCCTACTTCAGCAGGGCACTGACCTTCATCCCTTTTCACTTCCTACTCATACAGTATAAGGAATGCCTTTCCAAAAGGAACTTCTTAGCCCTGACCTGCCACATCCCAGAGCCTACCTCGTCTTGAAGGAGGTTTGGGCTCCTTGGATTCATTTGCTCATTCAACAAAAGCTACTGAGCACTTACTGTGCAATGGTCAGGTAACCAAACGTGGTTCTATACAGCGGATTGAGAAAGAACCAAGGTCCCTGCTTCCATGGGCTATTGTTTTCAGAGAGAACGAGCAAGTAGAAACTAGACTGGAGGCTTCATGGACACTTTGCTTTGTTGTCTTGTTTTATCGAAAGGCCCAGAACAGAGCCAAGCATTAATGAGGCTTCAGTGGATATTTGTTCTATAAAATAAAGATATGCTATAATGTGGAAAGTCGTAAGTATAATGGAGTAAAATAAAGCAGAGTGAGAGTATGGGATGCAAAAGGCAACACAAGTTATTTTTTATTAACTCTTTTCCGCTTCTTATGAATGTTCTGCTCCAGCAAGTAAGTGGCCCATCTGACCCATACAACAGTCTCCACGGCTCCATATGCCTGTGACATTAACTCTCTTTATGTTGCTTGCTCCCCCCAAGAAACCAGTCTTGGTCTGTATTTAGGCCAACTATTTCCTTCCAGAGTTAACAGCACAGATTTGTCTTAAGGTCTTGTTTCCCTTTGAAGTATTTTCCGCATTTTTAATTTCACTCTAAACACACTTTAATAGATGAAAGATCAGATTATTTCATTCTCTGTAAGCTGACAAAGAGGAGTGGCTTACAAAAGCTTGCCTGGACAGGGATTTCACTGTCCCCAGTGAAATGAAACGTATGAGAGCAATAGTAAGCTGTTTTAAAAACTGAATTTATTGCTTCTAAAGGACCCCATTTAGAACTATGACATTTCCTTCATTTTCAGTTTCAAAATGCCCTTTATTATACAATGATATTCATTTCAGAAAGTAATACTGTTCTTCTGATTGTATAATTAGCAAAAATGGAAGTTAGCAATACTTTATAAATACCTAAATTTGGAAAGGATGAGAATTTTTCTTGTCTATAAAATCAACACCATGAAATTATTTCACTGACAGTCCAGTGATAAAGAAAATGAATTACTACACACATCACACACACACACACAAACACACATACATGCCCATTTGTGACCTCATTGGGGATCGAGATGGAATCTGTATTTTACATTTGAATTCTAACTACTAGATGCTTGACTGTCATACATGCTCATTAAATGTTTATTTACAGAATAAAAAACTCTAGGCTACCATTCACAATAAATATAAGGAAGGAATTTGGAATAAAGTACTATGTAGGGGGTCTAAAATATTACTGGAATCCCATTAAAGTGCTGACCAGAGCAGCTGCGACAGAAAATAAGGAATAAAAGAAATTGAAATAATGGATCTTTGTGGGTAACAAATAATGGTTAAGGAAGAAGAAAGATGAATTTTCTGCTTAATCCGTATCCACTCCACCCATGACCAGGCTGGTAACAAGATAACTGCCAAGATTTGCAAAAACCCATTCATACCTTACACATACTTTACTACACAGGAATGACGAGTTAAGCAGCTATATAAACTAGAGCCTTCTATAGGTTCAGATTGCAACATGGAAAATCACACAATTGATCCAGCTTTGATCTGATCACCCTAATAATTATGAGCTTACGCTGGATTTGCTTTTTGGCTCTGCATACTGACAGTCTTCCTCTAAAAAGCCTAGGTTCTTATGGTCTCACACTGTCCACTTCATGGTTTCCATGATCAGGTCCCTGTTGTTGAATGTGAAGAGATGTGGGGATGTGAGGGAAGGTACCCTGCTGGAATTTCACACTTGAGAGAGAGAGAGAGAGAGAAAGGAATTGGGATATCAACTTCTTGTCTGCCACTCAAGACAGTAAATTTTTAAAATTACTGTCTTTGAGGCTTCTCTTACCTAGCAGTCAGCTATACTGTTCATCAAACACTTTAACACAATAAAGTTGAAAAATAGGATAAAGAACCTGAAGTCAGAAATAAAGCCGAACAGGCACATTGGCACTACAGTGTGCAAAATTAAGACAGGGGAAAAAATCACCCTAACTTAAAAGCATCCCAAATGGTTCAGAATGCAACTGAGATAATGATATGCTATTTCATATAAATATCTAATGGCTCCAACACGAGTAGCTTAACTATAATGAACGGTCTTATTAAAATATAAAAATCACTGAGGGAGCATGTAGGAGCAATCCAATCTCGGCAGCACACTTTATGGGCAGTTCTTGGCTTGAAGAGCAGTGAAGATGCCAGTGCTTCTTAATTTATGTTAAGCCCGATAATTTGCGGTTCTCTGCAACTTTTTCTCCTAACAAAGCAGAACTCACATGTTGAAATGAAATCAAAGTAGCACAATATTATTTTAAGGTGTTTGTGCTGAAATTTAATTAAAACATCAAATCTCATCAAACACTAAAGACTAGTTATAAATAAAGCTCCTAGGCACACATAAATTAGATTTAGATAGGAAACAGGAACTGAGACTTTATACTTTGAATTGAAGCAGTGTTTGTTTGTTAAAGGTAATTGGGGAAAAACATGATATTTACACTTTCCATAATTCATACTGATATCACTGAGCATACCTTACAATAATAATAAAACTAAAAACTAGAGGTTCTGGCCAGCATTGAGAGATTTAGTAATGAGAAATAAGGGGTGCCCAGGAAAATCTGAATTTCAGAGAGGCAATGATTTTTTTCTTTTCTTTTCTTTCTTTCTTTTTTTTTTTTTTCCTGGTCTCGCCCATACAATTTCGGGAACTATTTTACTAAAAATTATTTCTTGTTTATCTGAATTTCAAATTTAAGTGGTCAGTCTATATTTTATCTGACAAACCTAAAATCAGCCAATGCTGATGAAGATATATTGTATGTATGGTTGCTTTAATTAATATTTTTAAAAGGCTTATTTATATATTATTTTATCATTAATTTTGTTTTATCTTTAATCATGTCAAAATAATGATTTGAAATAGATGATAATTGAGAGAGGCAATGTTACAGCTCAGCAATATTTATATTTTATTTCTTCTTCCAGGACCTTACTGTGCAAGCCCCTTGAAGTTAGGTAAAGCCATGCCACTGAGATCTAGATTGTGGGCAAAAGTGATGTTCACGATTTCCAGTCCTCATTTTTTTTCCCCTTTGTCTGCCAGTTGGAGACAAAGCCTCTAATGGAAAATGCTGAGCCTCTGATGAGAGCAGAGCCAGAATATGAAAGAGGCCTGGGTGCCTGATAGACCACAGGGAGCAGAAGACTGACCCCTCATTCCTCTCACCACCAATGCCCAATAGATGGTGATGTGAGTGACAAAGAAACAAGCTTCTGAGATTCCAAGGTTGTTTCAACAGTTAGTGTGACCCTACCACTCCGATACAGATATTAGGACCTTGGGGGAGATTGCTTTGGCAATTGAAACTTCTAATATGCGGTAATTGACATGGCAGGCTGGATGTGGATGGTGAGGGAAATAAAGGAGGCTGGACAGCTGTACAATAGTATCAGTCAGTGTCAAACATCTGAGAAAACAGTAAATGGAAAGTCATGTGTCTGCTGGGCTCCACCTCTAGGAAAAGAGGGCAGTAAAAAGAATGTTATTGGTATCTGTTGCTTATGGTTATTGACTGTGCTGGGCAATGTACTATCCAAAAAAGATAGGTTTAGGAAAGAATAGGTCAATTGACAGCATTAAATAAAAGGGGATAGAAAAAAATCCAGAAATTTGGATCTTTTAAAGTTGGAAAGTCTACTTGTCTAAGCGGCAAACATTATTTAAAAAAAAAAAAAAAAAAAAAGCTTTAGGGGGATTTTAAAGGTCTTTCAACTACAAACACCAAGTGAGATTTCTTAGTTAAACAAAGTAACTTAATTCTGGGACAGGTTTAGATTAAGGGTGTGATTATCATGTCTATTGCTTACCAGGTCATTACCCTTAAAGTTGAAAAAGGGGAATTTGGGAGTGAGAAAGCAAATAAATATGTCTAAAATAGGATATTGAATATAGTTACTGTTGAGTCACACAGGGACTACATAGATTAGGAATCTACTAGTACTTTAATGAATCTTCTTTCCTTCAGTTGCTAAAACCGTATCACAAACTGGAACTCCAAGCTTGTTTCTCTAAAAAACAGGTTGCAGAATTTACGTAGGATCAGTTTCTACACTGAAGACATGGACAAAGACAGAGAATTAAAGAAACAAGGAAGAACCTCCAACGGCCAACTCAAGAACCAAAGAGAACAATGGACAATATGCTATATTGCCTGGAGATCTCAGATTTTGATGCATTAACTAGTTGTGACTTGGTATTGACTTCCTTGGAGGGGGGTTTTGGGTATTTCATGGAAAGGAGCCAATGGAATAAAAGTATATTTGGTGACAAGAAGGACAGAAATCCACATCTTTCCTCTTCTTCTTCCTCTTCTTTTTGATTTTTTTTAAAGATTTTATTTATTTATTTATTTATTTGCCAGAGGGAGAGAGACAAGGTGAGAGGGAACGCATGCAGGAGTAGTGGGAGAGAGAGAAGCAGCTTCCCGCTGAGACACTGGGGATGCAGAGCCAAAGGCAGAGGCTTAACAATGGAGCCACCTCCTCCTCTTCTTTTAAACAACTAATTTCCCAGTGCCTTTGCAGTGAAGGAGGTCATGTGACGGAGTTCTCACCAACAGAAAATAGGAAGAGGAATCCATTACAGTTCTGTAAATGGCAGCACGTAACACACACAATCTGTCCCTTTATCTCACAGCTGGAAGCCTGAGGAGCCAAGGGAGGATAGCAAGTCACTGATAGATGGAGAAGCCATGGGGGTGGAAACATCTGGGTGTGAATGACAGCACAGAGCCACAGAGCACACCTCTCCCCGGCCACCTCCCTTCCTCTAGGTCCCCATAGATAAAGGCATATTTTGGTAAACCAGTGAGATTTTATGATTAGCAATGGACTTAGACTGATGAACACAGTAGTGCAACAAACACAATCCTACAATACTATGTGGTGATGTTCACAGTGGATTTAAAGGTTTAAAAATCAATTTCAATACATTTGAGAAATAAATCTTAGGTCTGGTGATTTAGGACATAACCAGCCAAAATGGTCTCTCATTTCTCAGAGCAAGCACAGAAACAGTAAACTTTACCCTTGATTTTGGACTATATCTTTTATTAAATCTTTCCTTATATTCCAATCAGATCATTTTTATTCACTTCTATGGGTAATAATTTTGAAATGCAGGGTTCTTGAAAGCTAGGTCATTATTTTATACTCTTCTCTCTTGAAATATGATGAATTAATCCAGTTGATTATTTTTAAGCTCTTTTCGAGGGTTTATGACTTGTCAAACCTCGTATCACATTTATGATCGTCTTAAAGAGAAGCTTATATAACAAGACAAAATCACAACAGAATCAGTTGAACATGCTACTGCTGACTGGATTTATATATGAAAGGAAAAGGGATTAGAAGAGAATCTGCATGGAATGTGGCCTAGCCAAGATGCATCAGCCTGGAGGTGCTGTTTGTAAACCTAAAAACTTGAAAAATAAATGGATTACTCAAGAACTTGAAGTTAAAGAACTTTCATCTCATTTAGATCATCAAAACTCTTAGTAGGTTCCTCAATTGTTAGTCACTCAGTTTATAATTTCATACCCCCCAAAAAACGTGGATGTTGCTACATCCAAATACAGGTGATTTTATTAGGCAATGTTTAAAAGTCTGGTAATTTTTCCCGATGCCTGGTTAAATGCCTTTCAACTCAGTGGTCTCCGAACTTTATTCCACATTTAATCTACTTGTGAACCTTTAAAAAATATCAAGGTTCCAGATGTTCTGATTTAATTGGCATTGAATGCAAACAGGGTATTGGGAATTAGGTGATTCTGATACTCAAGGATTAACAGAATTAATCATCAGCAGAGAAATCACTGTTTTTTTTTAAAGATTTTATTTATTTATAGACAGAAATCACAAGTTGGCAGAGAGGCAGAGAGAGAGAGAGGGGGAAGCAGGCTCCCTGCTGAGCAGAGAGCCCGATATGGGGCTCGATCCCAGGACCCTGAGACCAGGACCTGAGCCGAAGGCAGAGGCTTTAACCCACTGAGCCACCCAGGCGCCCCGAGAAATCACTGTTTTAACTGTATTTCTGGTTTCTAGATTCACCAGATTTAACTTGGGGGAGATAATTTTATGAACTTTTTGTTAATGTCTTCCATAAAGATGCTAGAGGCAGGGTTTATGACTCCAGTCTACCTTAGACATTTTAGGTAAGGTAAAATTTCTGAGTTATGCTGATAATTGCAGTCAATTTAAAGAAGAGCTAAAACTCCTTTAGTTACAAAATACAATGAGACAAGATGAGGCCCAATGTGATCAGTAAATGTTAAATAATTTCAGTCTGGTGTTGGTCATCTCCTGTGTATTTTTATGTGGACAGGCTTTCCTTTAAAGGGGACCATTCAAAGCATTGATTATGTTTTTCTTTGTGATGGAGGACAGTAATTAATCACAGCAGAATCAATAAACATGGCTGTTACTAAAAGTAACTAAAATGCAAGTTTGAAATTTTTGGTGAAGGCAAGTTCCTTACAATAAAACTTCTATATTATGATGGTCAAGATAATTCCATTCCCTTGTGAGCAATAATGTATAATAAATGGCTTTCTTATTGATTTTCAATTTTCAAAATATTGGAAAATTTTCCTCATAAAAATCTGAACACCCTACCTCCACAATAATTTTAACAAATAAATCTGGCAACAGAAGTAAACTGAAGCATTGTTATAAATTTGTGAAGTATCAGTTTGTTCTGACAAGTTCTTAATTTTTGGATGAAAGTTCTACTGAAATGTTGCTAACATTTTCGTTCTTTTGCTGTAGCTTTCTCCTTTTCTAACAGCTTCGTACTTATTTCTCCAACTGACCTTCCCTCACAAGAGGCAGTTACAGTAAATCAATCATATTTTCTTGCTGTGCTTGAGTGAAGATCATGTTTTTTCATTTCAGAAATAATTTCCTGATGCTGTATTTAAGTAGCACATTTTATGTCAATGGGAAAAGCAGTGTGAAAGAATGAGAACAGGTCTGAGTTAAGAGAGAACAAAAATGATCTGGCTTGTGACTTTCACATATATTATCTTTGTGACTCTTTATGTGGGAAAGGTTCACAGTGCTTTCTCTATGCTTATGTTTATTTTAAATATTTTCTTCATGACAATATCCAAAAATATTGAAGATAGTAAATCAATGAGAGATTTCTATTTATACATACTAGTAATATGATAGCCAAGGTTACTCATATCTTCATCACAAAGACAATACCAAGAAAACTATTGAATTGAGAAATTATAGGAGCACTGAATATATTAGAACTCAAAAACTAAACTTGATACTTCATAACAGTATTCCTGCACAGATTTTCTACTGAAATTTTTCTCATTTTAAAATTAGATAATTTTCAGGGCACCTGGGTGGCTCAGACTGTAAGTGTCTGCCTTCGGCTCGGGTCATGATCTCAGAGTCTAAGGATGGAGTCCCACATCAGGCGCCCTATTCAGCGGGGAGTCTGTTTCTCCCTCCCCCTTTCCTGCTCCCCCTGTTTCTGCCCTCCCTCTCTATCAAATAAATAAAATTTTAGAAAAAAATTTGGCAATTTTCTGTGCATTACCTCTGTTCATAGGAAAAGAGTTATGGAAGTTAAGTTCTGTTCACTATTTTATTTTATTTCAGAAAATGCTGTTTTATTTTTTTAACAGTTTATAATTTATTTATTTATTTTTTCAGCATAACAGTATTCATTGTTTTTGCACAACACCCAGTGCTCCATGCAACATGTGCCCTCCCTATTACCCACCACTTGGTTCCCCCAACCTCCCACCCCCTAATGCTGTTTTATTTTTAACATGTACTACTTTTGAGGAAAAAATGGGAAATAGATAGGAAAAACCTTCTCTAGCAGGGTTCACATCTTTTCTGGTTAATTTTGGCCAAATGATTCATTTTGAAATAACAATTTATTAGATTAATGATTTTCTTTTCCAAACCATGCCACACATGGACACAATTGACAAAAGCTTACAGCTTATGTTTACAACTTGTAAATTACCTGGAACATTGCTAATTCATACTCAGGTAAGAAATTTGTGGTCTCTCATTGTTAGAAAGAAACTCAAGTATTATTATATTTTTTAAGATTTTTTTTTTTTATTTATTCATTTGACAGAGATCACAAGGAGGCAGAGAGGCAGAGAGAGAGAGAGAGAGAGAAGCAGGCTCCCTGCTGAGCAGAGAGTCCGATGCGGGACTCGATCCCAGGACCCTGAGATCATGACCTGAGCCGAAGGCAGCGGCTTAACCCACTGAGCCACCCAGGCGCCCTCAAGTATTATTTTAAGTTAGAGAAATTATAAATATTCAGAGCTGACCTAGATGCGCTCAGTGTTCCTTCAGCTTTACTGAACTTTAGACAGGTTTCTTCCTGGCTCCAGGTCCCTGACTTCCCTTTTCTCAGATCACTTACTTTAGAAAACTTGCAATTAAAACTTGTTTTTCTCTTCCTTTAAGGTGTAAACCCTCTCCCTGCCTCTTGCCACTTTTACAACTTATGAATGAGTGTCTTTCCCAATAACCTGGGCTCTACCTCTTTGAAGTGTAACCGTGAAAAAAGATAAGGCCCCTATCTCCCCCCAGAATTCTCCAGTACTTTTCTAGAAGCTCACCCTTGTGCTTAAAATTCCCACCTTTTGTTTCAAAGAGTTGACTTTAATCTTCCTCCTCTATTTGAAGAGCCTTGAATAAATTCTTCTTTACCTTTCTTTTTACTCAATTTCATGCAGTTTTCTTGGACCGAGTCAATGTTGTCTCTCTGACAGTCTTAAAGGGTGTGTATGTTCTGTTTTATGATTCCTAAACAATCCCTATGATTTCTTTTTAATTATAAATTCTTTTTTTTAAAATATTTTATTTATTTATTTGACAGAGAAGAATCAGTTAGAGAGGGAATACAAGCAGGGGGAATGGGAGAGGAAGAAGCAGGCTTCCCACTGAGCAAGGAGCCCCATGTGGGTGTCAATCTCAGGACCCTGGGACCATGAGCTGAGCCCAGACACTTAACGACTGAGCCCCCCAGAAACCCCCTTAATTATAAATTCTTAAAGGACTTTACCCACATGACACAAAAGTTGTGTGGCTCTGAGAACTGACTGACAGAAAATATAGACAGGTAAAAGGTAAATGAAAGTATGGGCTTCATGATTAAGCAAACAGTATATTAATATAAATGACTCAAAATAACTAATAAAATTTTTCATTTAGATATTGACAATGAAATCTAAAACATATGTAAATGTGCAAAAGTTTTACTTAGAAAAAGTATCTTAAGTATCTGAATATTTCAAAAAGTTCAAGAACAAGACATTGAGTTATTCAGACCTTGTTTCATTTCTCCACTCTCCTTTTCATTAAATAGAACCACAGTCCCTTTCCACAAGATGATTTTTAATCCTTGTAGACCGGTAATGGGAAGTATAGTGTACTAATTTATGTAAAGTGCTCCAATTGCTGAGATAACTGACTCCTTTTAACATTTTGTCATTAATTATAATAGATTTTTAATTACCATTGGACGGTTTTGTAATTAGTAACATCTAGCTTATATAATCAGTGACTCTAAGCTCTCTAATTGACATAACACCTAAAAATTATTCAAAGCATGTTGTAATGTTGCTCCATGTCAAGAAATGGTATCTGAATTACACTTGTTTTGTAGAGGATGGACTTGTGAAATCCATCAAGGATGTTCTGTGACTCAGTGCTTTTTGGAACACCTCCAGTTGTCCTTGAAGAGGCTAGAAAAGGAAATACACAAAGAAGAGTTTGGAAAAATAGATTTATAGATACAATGGACCCATTATTATCAGGATGAACCAAATATTTTTGTTTATCAATCTATCTTCACAGAGAATTACAAACCATGGAATTATAACGGTATCCTTTTCAAAGGTACAAATAGCAAACTTGAATTTAAATTTTAAGAGCAATTTGTTAACAAGATTGATTTTTTTTCCCCAAATTCTTGTAGCTTTCAAAACAATGATAAATCAGGTTCTAAGAAATAGGAATTAGTGAAAAATCTAGAAAAATTTTGGTGAATAGCAGTTGCCATATGCAATGATGGCTTATATCCCATCTGCATTTAAGTTGTGTTTGAACTCAAAGATATACAATGTATTTTAAGTACATTAAAAGAATGGGGCTATTTTAATATACTTAGTTCTTCAGGTAATCATTTCTCACAATGTGTCACACTGAATTCATTTAATGAAACGAGCTTATACATTAGGTAGCATTTACATTTTACAAGGCAATTTCTAAGATAATGTTTAAGTATCACTAACGGGTGTTTTTAACAGAATGTAATACTCTACAAAATGGTATGTTTTTATAAGTATCTCTGTAATAAAATTTTACCAAAAGTGTAGCAATATCTCAGAATACGTTTTCAATTGTATGCAGTTTATTTGGTAATTAAAACATTGTTTTTTTTTTAAAGATTTTATTTATTTATTTGACAGAAAGATCACAAATAGGCAGAGAGGCAGGCAGAGAGAGAGGAGGAAGCAGTCTCCCTGCTGAGCAGAGAGCCTGATGCGGGGCTCGATCCCAGGACCCTGAGATCAGGACCTGAGCTGAAGGCAGAGGCTCAACCCACTGAGCCACCCAGGTGCCCCTAAAACATTGTTTTTTTCTAAGTACGTAAAATTCAATCAAGTAGATGTTACCTTTAAATGGAAAGAAATGACATTGTTCCAAAATTTTCTTATTATCAAAATAATGTTTTAAAATACTTGCAAAATTTATTTATATGTTGATTTTTGTGTATGGTTTCCTAAACAATAAGCTGCAAATCCCCAGTGCTTGCAATTATTTTCTTTAATAAGTATTCTAATTTATTTTTTAAATATCCTTTTATAATTTTTTCTATCATCTTGCTACCACCTTCCCAGCCCTTGCTTCAGGTTGCTTAGTTTTTAAATATTGAACATTGAACATCATGTTCTATGAAAATTTCAGTGTAGTACAAATATTGTTGGATATAACTGAAACATAATCATTGAGATCTTCTCATATTGTGTGTTATGTGCTCTTTCTACAGTAATATCTAAAGAATACACAGACGATGTGGGAAAACCAGTATATTTATAGGCTGTGTAAAAATAGTGATTATTCTGTAAAAGCATCTATATGGTCAATTTCATTGAGAAACAGAAAATCATAGGATGTTTCTTTCATAGAGCTGAATTTTTCTTAAAGCTAAAATACTTTTAACAACTCTCCTCATTATACTTGTAGAATAATTAAAAATATAAGTAGTATTATTCTTAAGTGTACACTGCTTTTTGTGGATATAAACAAAGACAGCAAGCAAATATTTCCTCAAAGTTCATAAATGGTTACTAGCTGATATTCTGTTTGAACTTTGTCTGTGGGGATTCCTCCTTATTGAAACTGCACCATCAGAGTTCAGAAAACCTAAGTGTGTTTCAAATATAGAAGAAATAGCTAATAAGACTCACTGATGGGGCACCTGGGTAGCTCAGTGGGTTAAAGCCTCTGCCTTCGGCTCAGGTCATGATCCCAGAGTCCTGGGATCGAGGCCTGCATCAGGCTCTCTGCTCAGCAGGGAGCCTGCTTCCTCCTCTCTCTCTCTGCCTGCTTCTCTGCCTACTTGTGATCTCTGTCTGTCAAATAAATAAATAAAATCGTAAAAAAAAAAAAAGACTCACTGATTTTTTTATAGTTCAAACATATTAAATTGAAGTTACTTAATTTGTTCTTTAGGGCACCTGGGTGGCTCAGACAGCTAAGCATCTGACTCTTGGTTTCAACTCAGGTTGTGATCTCAGGGTCCTGAGATGGAGCCCTGGGTCAGGCTCTGTCTCTGCTTGGGTTTCTCTCTCCTTCTCCCTCTTCCCCTCCCCCTGCTCTCTCTCTCTCTCTCTCAAATAAATAAACAAATATATTTTTTATAAATGTGTTCTTTATATCTAATATTTGATAACAGAATCTAAATTCTCTAAAAACTTCTTCCCAAGACCATACAGAAAGTGGTTTTATATTAGTAAAACATCTTAAAAATGTCTGAGTAATCGTAACCATTAGATGTCATTTATCTAGCAAAATTTTAGCTCCACGGTAGATTATTTATGTATCTATTTATCTCTTAAACATATAAACTAAATACAGACCTGTGAAGATACTAAATTTATTAACAAAATTAATGAATATACTCTTATTAATACAATGTTTTGAATCATGAATTTAGCACTAAACATTTAAATGTCATTAAAACCCCAAATATTGAGACATTTCTTCAGAAGAACCTCTCTAACTTTTGTCACCCTCCTCCTTAATGTAATTCAAGGTCACACAGCAGAAAGTAGAAGAGTCCAAATTCAAAGCCCTGATGAGTTATCCTACTCTCAGCTTGACTTGCTGCATTAGTGTTAGCACTATAAAGAGAATAAATGGACCTGTCCCAGCAATACATGCTAGGCATTTCTTGAAACTGCCCATCTCCCAGGGGACCCTATCTACCTAAGCGTAAGTTTCCAGCAGAGACCCATCTCCCCATTCCAGTCCCTCCTTGATTTCTCTGCCTCAGTAAAGACGAGACTTCCTCATCTGTCTTTCTTTTCTGTCTTTACTTTCATTTCGAGAAATTTTGGAAAGACAAAAGATCAAAAACTAATAAACACCTGTGTAGCCACCTCATAAATTAAAAAAAAATGTAAACATTACTATATTTCAAGTATTATTTTATAAAAACAAATACAGAATTATAAAACAAATTGAAGTACACTTTGTACCTGAATTCCAGTTTTATTATTTACTGCCAACCATATATAGCCTATCATGCATATAGTCCTCCTTCCTTGTTAGCTTCATTTCAACAATCTCCCTTCTTCTTTTTCTTTCTTTTTACATGCCCAGGGGCTCACACATATTTTTAATTTTGAGGATAGGGTGGGAGGTGGGGGAAGGAGGGCAGCTTTAGAATAAGTTTCCTTTGGTATGATATGGCACCTTTGTTTAGGACAAAGGCAGCATTTCACTTTCATAGGGGTAAAGATGGGTTTTTAATGAATGAGAATAAAATGATGGAAATACAGGAAATGAAAAGTTGGCTTCATACTTCCTTTTTTTTTTTAAAAAGATTTTATTTATTTATTTATTCGACAGATAGAGATCATGAGTAGGCAGAGAGGCAGGCAGAGAGAGAGAGAGGAGGAAGCAGGCTCCCTGCTGAGCAGAGAGCCTGATGCGGGGCTCGATCCCAGGACCCTGAGATCATGACCTGAGCTGAAGGCAGAGGCTTAACGCACTGAGCCACCCACGTGCTTCTGGATTCATACTTCTAATAAAGATCAAGAAAATACCAATGAATCTCAAGTTTCAGATGTAAAAAGGATATGTGAGTATTCTTAGAAGGAAATATGAACAAATTCCTCCAAATCCTTAGTGTGAGGAAGTCTTGTTTATCATTCAAGATCTAGACACCATCGACTAGAAGTTAGTCTCACTACTCTACAGATGACTTCTAGAAATCAGAAAATTGTACTATATTCTAATAGAAAATTAATAATATATAAGTAGAAAAAATCCAAATGTCCTTTAAAATTTTTAAATGATTTTCAGACTCATACATGAGAATAATACAAAATAAACTCACTGAAATATCAGCTCACATATGTATGATTTAAAAAATTCAGTTTATCAACATGGACTTCTGTTGGGGCCATTATAATAACTGCTGGCTTTGCTTTGTTTGTTTTGTTTTGTTTTGTTTTTGTTTTTTGAGAGAGAAAGAGAGAGAGCATAAGCAGGGGGAGGGGCAGAGGGAGAGAGAGAAAAAAATCCTCAAGCAGACTCCTGGCTTAGCGCAGGGCCGAACATGGGGCTCAGTCTCACAGCCCTGAGATCATGACTTGAGCTGAAATCAAGAGTCGGTCACTTAACCCACTGAGCCACCCATACGTCCCACTTTGTTTTGTTTTTAATAAACTTCATCTAGAAAAAAATTTAAAAAATTAAAAAATAAACTTCATCTAGATAAAGTTCTTTCCATTCCTAATTTTCAAAGAGTTTGCAAAAGCGCAGGGTGAAATTTTGAAAAGATATTTTCCTGTACCTATTGAGAGGATCATATATTTTTAAATGTGTTAATGTAGACATTTGTGTTTTAATGGATTTTCCCTTATATTCCTCTGACACTTTGTAAATAAGTATCATGTATTTTTTATGTCTAACTAACTTTGACTGGTGCTATTTTCTTTTCTTGCATTATCTGGTTTTAGAATCAAGGTTATGCAGGGCTATTAAAATGAGTTTGCGTAGCTCTCCTTATCACTATATCTTTGTAAAGAATAATTATTCTCTTTTCCTTGCACATACCTAAAAAACATAAGAGCCACATATTTTTTTAATTGTTTACGGGAGAATAACTTTGTTTACCAAATCCAATTTTTAATGACTTTAGTTAGAACTGCTTATTTTCTACTTCTCCCGCAGATGCATTTTCTACTTTTCTCTCTTCTGTATCTTTTTGCTTGATGTTTTTCCAGTCACATACCCTCTTACCGCTCCAGTTCTCACTGGATTCTGGCCAAACAGTTCCTTTCCTCTGCAGCTGGATGTGCTAACAGCTTCCCTCTGTGGCTACCTGCTGTGGATTTTCCAGTGAGTTTGGGTGCCTTACCTCTGCTCCATGTCTGTGCAGAAACTCTAGCAAATTACTTTTCCTTAAACCTTTGTATATGTTATGTTTCTATAGAATCCTGACTAATGGAGGCCATTTCGAGTGTTCTGTTCCTTTCCTTTGAGTCAGTTTTAATGATTCATAATTTTATGCAACATGGTGTGATCTCTTCATCTAAGGTTTCAAATGGCATGGAGTACAGTTGTTGGTATTATTATTTTACAATTCCTATTTTTTCATCTCTAGGTATTTTGTTTCCAAAAATATTAATTCTGCATTTCTTATTTTTTTCTTTTTTCTTTAAGCCTCTACCTCTAGGTTTCTAGTGAAACAACATAGTTGTGAAGAGAATTATCTATGGAGCTAGGACGTCTGTTTGAATTGTAGCTTCATAATACATTGGATGAATGACTTCTTACCTTTAATTCTTCCTTTTTTATATAAAATAGAGATATGACGAGCACAGGGTCTTTTCTGTTTATTTTTTCTGTTTGTTTAAGAAAAAACTGAGTTAATTAGACTGGCAGAGAGCACATGTTTTATAATCTTAACTGTTACCATTATTATTTGCAAAAGTGCATCATTCAATAAATGCAAATTCCTGTTAGTGTTGGGCTGAGGGCAGAAAGTCCTTTTACATTTTGTAAGTTAGGAAATTTATTTTGCCTTCACCCTTGACTAAAGTTTGGCTGAGTACAAAATTCTGTTTTCAGATAATTCCCTTCAGCATCTTGACACTATTGCTACTTGGTTTTCTGGTATTAGTTGTTACTGTTAAATCTGCTGACATCCCAAGAACTGCTTCTTATAGTTCATTGTCATCTAGTCTGAGAGCTTTTAAGATTCTCCTTCTTAATCATAACATTTATTAGTTACTCTGAGTTTATATTCATTTTTGCTTATGACTTTTGGAAATTCATGTTTATTTTCAATCTGAGGACGACAAAGGTTCAGAATCACTTGCTCAAATATTGCTTCTCCACCAATCTTTCCATTCTGGCTTATGGATATTTGAAGCTCTCATGTGATCATCTATTATTTGTATAGCAGTGTTGTGCAAAAAAACTCTTTGTGATGAAGGAAATGTTCCAATATGTGGTATTCAATATGGTCACATGTGTCCAATGACTACTACATTGGATAGTATAGCTATAGAGCTCTAATTTTTCTATTATTAATTTTCATTTATCTTTGTCTATATGTGCTGAGTTCTGAATTAATTCATGAGTACACTCTAGATAAATTCTTAAGTATATTTTCCTAGTCTAATTCTTTCTTTGTACCCAGTACAGAGTTAATCCCATAAATGTCATGTTTTTTATTGTTAATTTTCCCTCAAGAATTGTAATTAATGTTCCTATGCATCTTGCTCTTCTTGTTTCATTTATGCTTATCTTTATTTTGTTGCACTTTCCTAAATGAAAATTTTGAAAAAAAAAATTGATCTCATTGAGCATTTTGAATGTATACAGGCTTTGAAGTCTTTATTAGATATTTCCATAAAACTTTTTCCTTGAAGTTTATTCATGTTAAATTGTTGATTGTATTGAATTTATAAACAACTTGTACATGCGTGTGTTTTTTAATGCATCCAAAAATTTCGGTAAAAAGACATGTTTTGAGGGTTGTTTTTCCTTTTCACTTTTTCTTGCTTTTATCCCCAACTGTCTGAGTTTTTCTAGTTCCCTCTGTCTCCTCCCTGCACGGTGCAATAAAAAAAAAATTTAAAAAAAAGTTTTAAGGTTTAATTTTAGGGTTCTTGAGCCAAGATTAAATCAATGATGTCTCAGATCCACGTACTATAGACATGGATGGCTGGTATAATTTCAGATTGAATAGTTTAATTAGTGTCTTCCTGCTTTTCTGGGTCAGTCCACCTTAATTGTGGTAGTTGGAAAATAGTATTTGTTTGTTTATCTCTTTTTTAATTTATTCCTTTCACAAAAAAAGGAGTTCCACTTGAGTTTCTGATTTCAAGCAGGGGATCTTTTAAAATCTTTTTACCTTGGAAGAAACAAAACACGTTTCTATTGCCTTTTTCTGACCAAGAATGAGATGATTCCATGGTTCAATCCTATTCACAATTTTGTAGTTTCATTTTATTTCTGTTTTATTCAGACCTTATTTTTTTTTTCTTTCTGGTTTCTACGTATGTTTATGAACTGGTATATCTATCATTGAATCTGAGGGGATGTATGAAATTTATTCTTATGGTGTCACCCTAATGGAAGTGTACAATGCATGTTTATAAAATAAGTCTTCTTATCTGTTGTCTATCTCATTATATCAAGGATGCCACTTTGAAAGTTAGAAAGTGGTTTCCTCATTATTGTAAATACAGCAAAAAGGTAATTTAGTTTCCTCTAAAGTTTTAAAAAATATTTCTGAAAGGTTGCTGTTGGCCTGAATTTACTATTTTGCTTGTCATTGTAATGACTAATGTAAGAGGCAATATGGCAGGAAATATGCCAATCTTAGGTGAGTGTGTGACTTACCTTAAACCCTTACAGAAATGACATATGTATTTACCAAGACTTTAATTGAGCAAATAAGAATATTTTTAGTTGGAGTCAAGATGGTGGAGAAGTAGCAGGCTGAGACTACATCAGGTAGCAGGAGATCAGCTCAATAGCTTATCTAAATATTGCAAACACCTACAAATCCAACGGAAGATCAAGAGAAGAAGAACAGCAATTCTAGAAACAGAAAATCAACCACTTTCTGAAAGGTAGGACTGGCAGAGAAGTGAATCCAAAATGACGGGAAGATAGACCGCGGGGGGAGGGGCCGGCTCCCAGCAAGCGGTGGAGCAACGGAGCACAAAATCAGGACTTTTAAAAGTCTATTCCACTGAGGGACATTGCTCCAGAGGCTAAACCAGGGTGAAGCCCACGCGAGTCAGTGTGGCCCCAGGTCCCGCAGGGTCACAGAAGGATCGGGGGTGTCAGAGTGTCGCAGAGCTCGCAGGTATTAGAATGGGGAAGCTGCTACAGAGACAGAGCTGAGAAGTGAGCTCTCAGCTCGGGGTTACCTTGAACTGGTCGCAGGCTGGGTGAACTCGGAGCGCGGTCGGAGGCCGGGGATACGGGAGTATTGGGCGCTATTCTCTGGGGGCGCACTGAGGAGTGGGGCCCCGGGCACTCGGCTCCTCCCGGCCAGAGACTGGGAGGCCACTGTTTTCATTCCTGTCCTCCAGAACTCTACAGAAAGCAGTCAAGGAACAAAACTCCCGAAAGTGAACCCGAGCAGATTACTTAGCCCGGCCCCTGGTAAGGGCGGTGCAATTCCGCCCCGGGCAAAGACACTTGAGAGTCACTACAACAGGCCCCTCCCCCAGAAGATCAACAAAAAATCCAGCCAGGACCAAGTTTACCTACCAAGGAGAGCAGGTTCAATACCAAGGACAGCAGCGGAATTCCAGAGGAGGAGAAAGCAAAGCATGGTACTCAAGGCTGTCTCCCCATGATTCTTTAGTCTTGCTGTTAATTTAATTTTTTTTTAATATTTTTTCTTCTGCTGCTAAATTTTTTTAACTTTTACCCTTTTCTGGTTTAACGTTTTTAAACTAGTTTATCTAATATATATATATATATATTTTTCTTACTTTTTATATTTTTTCTTTCTTTGTTTTCTTTTTTAATTTTTCCTTTTTTTTATGAACCTCTTTTTATCCCCTTTATCCTCCCCCCCCCCATGATTTGGGGTCTCTTCTGATTTGGTGAAAGTGCATTTATCTGGGGTTTTTGCCACCCTTTTAGTATTTTACTTGCTCCTTCATATACTCTTATCTGGACAAAATGACAAGGCGGAAAAACTCACCACAAAAAAAAAGAACAAGAGGCAGTACCGAAAGCTAGGGACCTAATCAATACAGACATTGGTAATATGTCAGATATAGAGTTCAGAATGACGATTCTGAAGGTTCTAGCCGGGCTCAAAAAAGCCATGGAAGATATTAGAGAAACCTCTCTGGAGATATAAAAGCCCTTTCTGGAGAAATTAAAGAACTAAAATCTAACCAAGTCGAAATCAAAAAAGCTATTAATGAGGTGCAATCAAAAATGGCGGCTCTCACTGCTAGAATAAATGAGGCAGAAGAAAGAATTAGCAATATAGAAGACCAAATGACAGAGAATAAAGAAGCTGAGCAACAGAGGGACAAAGAGCTACTGGACCACGAGGGGAGAATTCGAGAGATAAGTGATACCACAAGATGAAACAACATTAGAATAATTGGGATTCCAGAAGAAGAAGAAAGAGAGAGGGGAGCAGAAGGTCTATTGGAGAGAATTATTGGAGAGAATTTCCCTAATATGGCAAAGGGAACAAGCATCAAAATCCAGGAGGTGCAGAGAACCCCTCTCAAAGTCAACAAGAATAGGCCCACACCCCGTCACCTAATAGTAAAATTTACAAGTCTTAGTGACAAAGAGAAAATGCTGAAAGCAGCCTGGGAAAATAAGTCTGTAACTTACAATGGTAAAAATATTAGATTGGCAGCAGACTTATCCACAGAGACCTGGCAGGCCACAAAAAGCTGGCATGATATATTCAGATAACTAAATGAGAAAAACATGCAGCCAAGAATACTCTATCCAGCTAGGTTATCATTGAAAATAGAAGGAGGATTAAAAAGCTTCCAGGACAAACAAAAACTGAAAGAATTTGCAAACACCAAACCAGCTCTACAGGAAATATTGAAAGGGGTCCTCTAAGCAAAGAGAGAGCCTAAAAGTAGTAAATCAGAAAGGAACAGAGACAATATACAGTAACAGTCACCTTACAGGTAATATAATGGCACTAAATTCATATCTCTCAATAGTTACCCTGAATGTTAATGGGCTAAATGCCCCAAACAAAAGACACAGGGTATCAGAATGGATAAAAAAAACAAAACCCATCTATATGTTGCCTACAAGAAACTCATTTTAGACATGAAGACACCTCCAGATTTAAAGTGACAGGGTGGAAAACAATGTACCATGCTAATGGGCATCAGAAGAAAGCTGGGGTGGCAATCATTATATCAGATCAATTCGATTTTAAGCCAAAGACTATAATAAGAGATGAGGAAGGACACTATATCATACTCAAAGGGTCTGTCCAACAAGAAGATCTAACCATTTTAAATATCTATACCCCTAATGTGGGAGCAACCAACTATATAAACCAATTAATAACAAAATCAAAGAAACACATCAATAATAATACAATAATAGTAGGGGACTTTAACAAGCCCCTCACTGAAATGGACAGATCATCCAAGCAAAAGATCAACAGGGAAATAAATGCCTTAAATGACACACTGGACCAGATGGACATCACAGATATATTCAGAACATTTCAGAGCAGAAATCAATGAAATAGAAACCAAAAAAACAATAGAAAAAATCAATGAAATTAGGAGCTGGTTCTTTGAAAGAATCAATAAGATTGATAAACCCCTGGCCAGACTCATCAAAAAGAAAAGAGAAAGGACCCAAATCAATAAAATCATGAATGAAAGAGGAGAGATCACAACTAACACCAAAGAAATACAGACAATTATAAGAACATACTATGAGCAACTCTACGCCAACAAATTGGACAATCTGAAAGAAATGGATGCATTCCTAGAGACATATAAACTACCACAACTGAACCAGGAAGAAATCAAAAACCTGAACAGACCCATAACCAGTAAGGAGATTGAAACATTCATGAAAAATCTCCAAACAAACAAAAGCCCAGGGCCAGACGGCTTCCCAGGGGAATTCTACCAAACATTTAAAGAAGAACTAATTCCTATTCTCCTGAAACTGTTCCAAAAAATAGAAATGGAAGGAAAACTTCCAAACTCGTTTTATGAGGCAAGCAACACCTTGATCCCAAAACCAGACAAGGATCCCATCAAAAAAGAGAACTACAGACCAATATCCTTGATGAACACGGATGCAAAAATTCTCGCCAAAATACTAGCCAATAGGATTCAACAGTACATTAAAAGGATTATTCACCACGACCAAGTGAGATTTATTCCAGGGCTGCAAGGTTGGTTCAACATCCGCAAATCAATCAATGTGATACAACACATTAATAAAAGAAAGAACAAGAACCATATGATACTCTCAAAAGATGCTGAAAAAGCGTTTGACAAAGTACAGCATCCCTTCCTGATCAAAGCTCTTCAAAGTGTAGGGCTAGAGGGCACATACCTCAATATTATCAAAGCCATCTATGAAAAACCCACTGCAAATATCATTCTCAATGGAGAAAAACGGAAAGCTTTTCCGCTAAGGTCAGGAACACGGCAGGGATGTGCATTATCACCACTGCTATTCAACATAGTACTAGAAGTACTAGCCTCAGCAATCAGACTACAAAAGGAAATTAAAGGCATCCAAATTGGTAAAGAAGAAGTCAAACTATCACTCTTCACAGATGATATGATACTATATGTGGAAAACCCAAAAGACTCCACTCCAAAACTTCTAGAATTTGTACAGGAATTCAGTAAAGTGTCAGGATATAAAATCAAGGCACAGAAATCAGTAACATTTCTCTACACCAACAACAAGACAGAAGAAAGAGAAATTAAGGATTCAATCCCATTTATAATTCCACCCAAAACTATAAGATACCTAGGAATAAACCTAACCAAATAGGTAAGGATCTATATGCAGAAAACTATAAAGTACTCATGAAAGAAATTGAGGAAGAAACAAAGAAATGGAAAAATGTTCCATGCTCCTGGATTGGAAGAATAAATATTGTGAAAATGTCTATGCTACCTAAAGCAATCTACACATTGAATGCAATCCCTATCAAAATACCATCCATTTTTTTCAAAGAAATGGAATAAATAATCCTAAAATTTATATGGAACCAGAAAAGACCTCGAATAGCCAAAGGAATATTGAAAAAGAAAGCCAAAGTTGGTCTGGACTTCAAGCTCTATTACAAAGCTGTCATCATCAAGACAGCATGGTGCTGGCACAAAAACAGACACATAGATCAATGGAACAGAATAGAGAGCCCAGAAATACACCCTAATGTCAACTAATCTTCGACAAAGCAGGAAAGAATGTCCAATGGAAAAAAGACAGCCTCTTCAATAAATGGTGCTGGGAAAATTGGACAGCCACATGCAGAAAAATGAAATTGGACCATTTCCTTACACCACACATGAAAATAGACTCAAAATGGATGAAAGACCTCAATGTGAGAAAGGAATCCATCAAAATCCTTGAGGAGAACACAGGCAGCTCCCTCTTCAACCTCAGCTGCAGCAACATCTTCCTAGGAACATCGCCAAAGGCAAGGGAAGCAAGAGCAAAAATGAATTATTGGGATTTCATCAAGATCAAAAGCTTTTGCACAGCAAAGGAAACAGTTAACAAAACCAAAAGACAACTGACAGAATGGGAGAAGATATTTGCAAACGACATACCAGATAAAGGGATAGTGTCCAAAATCTATAAGGAACTTAGCAAACTCAACACCCAAAGAACAAATAATTCAATCAAGAAATGGGCAGAAGACATGAACAGACATTTCTGCAAAGAAGACATCCAGATGGCCAACCGAAACATGAAAAAGTGCTCCACATCACTCGGCATCAGGTAAATACAAATCAAAACCACAGTGAGATATCACCTCACACCAGTCAGAATGGCTAAAATTAACAAGTCAGGAAATGAGAGATGCTGGGAAGGATGCAGAGAAAGGGGAACCCTCCTACACTGTTGGTGGGAATGCAAGCTGGTGCAACCACTCTGGAAAACAGCATGGAGGTTCCTCAAAAAGTTGAAAATAGAACTACCATATCACTCAGAAATAGCACTACTGGGTATTTACCCCAAAGATACAAACATAGGGATCCGAAGGGGCATGTGCGCCCGAATGTTTATAGCAGTAATGTCTACAATAGCCAAACTATGGAAAGAACCTAGATGTCCATCAACAGATGAATGGATAAAGAATAATTGGTATATATACACAATGGAATACTATGCAGCCATCAAAAGAAATGAAATCTTGCCATTTGCGATGACGTGGATGGAACTAGAGGGTATCATGCTTAGTGAAATAAGTCAATCGGAGAAAGACAACTATCATATGATCTCCCTGATATGAGGAAGTGGAGAGGCAACATGTGGGTTTAGGATGGTTGGAGAAGAATAAATGAAACGAGATGGGATTGGGAGGGAGACAAACCATAATTGACTCTTAATCTCACAAAACAAACTGAGAGTTGCTGGGGGTAGGGGGGTTGGGAGAGGGGGAGTGGGGTTATGGACATTGGGGAGGGTATGTGCTATGGTGAGTTCTGTGAAGTATGTAAACCTGGCGATTCACAGACATGTATCCCTGGGGTTAATAATACATTATATGTTAATAAAAAATAAAAAATAAAAAGTTTTTAAAAAAAAAGAACTTTTTTAAATTAGTAATTCTTCCAGAAGACTTCTAGGTGGTATAGGGGATGTGATGTTTATGAAAACTTGATTTATATAGCTTAACATCTTTTCAACACCTTGGGACTCTCTATTTATAACAATCTTCTTTAAATGATCAATACATTCTGCCTTTAGAAATAACACATTAAATGTGCATGTGCATACCTGAAAAGCCTTATGATTGTTAAAATCAATGCATGTATAAAAATTGCTTAGCCAGTGGATTCAATGCAAAAGGTGATAGATACTCTTAAGTTTGAAAATTCCATTTTTAAGGCACATGAGGGAAGATGTAATAAATTGACTTCCAGGTGGAAAGACTGCAATTTAAATGTTTACCAGCCTCAGCTTTCAAACCTCTGAAATTTAAGGGACTGTTGCTATATTTAATACATTTCTATTTTTCTCAGTGGGAAAGTACATTTCCTAGGAACAATCCCAAGATTTCCTGCAAAATTCTTCTGTGTGACTACCACAAATTAAGACACACACACACACACACACACACACGCAAGAGACCAACTTTTATATATAATGAGTTGCTCCTTGTCAGAGAAGAATTGTTTGAAAAGTATACAGGGCCTACTGTGGTATACTAAATTGTTTTCTTATCTTAGAAATTTGCCCTGCTATTGCTAAATAAAGAAGATAGGCATTAATAATGATCAAGAACCAATGATAGGTCAGGAACTGTTCTAGGTGTTTTATCATGTCCTTTCATTTAATGTTCAGAAGAGCATTTAAATATTCATTTTTTTCATCTCTATGTTTGCATAAAGAGAGGGAGGCATAGCCAATCTTGAATCTGAATTTCTTAGGATCTAAAATGAACTTTCTACCATAGCAATGATTATATGTATATGGCTATTGACATGGATATTTGATTCCCCAACTCTGTATCTGAATCTGTTTCTCATATTTAATAATAATTAAAGAGGATAAAATTGTTCCTTACATTTATTCCAGAAAGAAATTTTACGTCAAAAATTGCAGAGGGGCTTGGAGTGAGGGTTCCCAGAAGAAAAGGTGACGTCAATGACAAAAAGAAAGAGGCTTTATTGTTTTTGTTGATATTTTATTCATTTATTTGAGAGAGAGAGCATGAAATCATGAGCAGGGGGAGAGGCAGGTGGATAGGGAGAAGCAGACTTATCCCTAAGTCCCAGGACCCTGAGATCATGACCTGAGTGGAAGGCAGGATGCTTAACCAACTGAGCCTCCCAGTCACCCAAGAGGTTAGACTGATTTATTAGTTCAAAAACACTTATAGTCTGAAATGAAATTGTTCAGCCCTAGAAGAGGGAAGATACTATGAAAGACATTTCATAAATGAAACAAACTCCAGAAAAGAATAAGGCTACAAGAGAAGGCTGCACTGCAGGATTTTTCTGGGAGGACTAGATGCAAATGCATTCATTAGAACTTTAGTGTGTCCTACTGATTGACTGGAAGTGGAGATTCCTTATTGTGAGCACAGGCCCATTGTAGTTGCTGTTTTTCTCTTCTTATAGGCTAGTTCCAAATATTTTCTCTATGTTTGTTGTAGGGTGAAGTGTAAGAGTAGGTCTAAAATTGGTTTTTGTTTAGCTAAGGCTCAGATAAGAAGGGAAGCTTGTTTGAGTTTGCACCATCCATAAGTGCTAGCACTCAGAGTCTATGTTCTTGTTACCCTATTCTCTGGCTTCTCTCTCCTAGGTTTGGTCCTTCTTCAACCCTTCCTGCCCAACCTTCTCTCCTTTATCAACTTCGTATTTTTTAATATCTTTGAGGGTAAGGAGAATAATAAACATTTTGGAGACCTCGTTACTTTTCCAAACTGTTCTTTGACTCCTTTGACAGTTTCTCCTACAAATACATTTTCTCCCTTTAAAAGTTCTTTTTAATGAACATTACTCCATTTCTCTAATTTGCTCTGTGTCCTACTTTTTAAATGTTTTATAAAGTTGAAGGGTTGGAGATGACTATCAAATTAGTATAATAAAGGAAGGCATTTTAAAAAATAAATTAAGCAGTTTAACTGCTTCTAGTACCATAAACCTTAGATCTAAAAGAAGTTGCCTGCAATTATTATTTTAGAAGGAAAAAAAAAAAACAGAAGATAGAGCGACGTAGATAAAATGCATGACTAATATTAGCCTAACTTATTTGGTCAAAAATGAAAATAAATTTCATCGAGAAATTAATCGAATTTTACTCTATTAAACAAAACTATACTCTAAGGAAGGTGTGGTAACTGATGTTTTCACATTTTTGGTGAGCTTTAAGTTCGAGTGACTGGAGGAACTGAAACCTTGATTAAGACATCAAAAATTACTTTGATGAGACAAATTAAATTTTTCCTTTGTGCTATCTAGTTAATTTTGGGTATAAATTTAGACATAAATCAATTAATATAGTATAGTTAAATGTAAGAAATAAGCAAATGTACTAAGCATTTATCTTCCTCTTTCAGCTTCTTTTATCCAAGAAGAATTGTGTTTTTTTTAAGAGTTTATTTATTTATTTGACAGAGAGAGAGAGAGATTATAAGTAGGCAGATCGGCAGGCAGAGAAAGAGCGGAAGTAGGCTCACCGCTGAGCAGAGAGCCTGATGCGGGGCTGGATCCCAGGACCCTAAAATCACGACCAGAGCCGAAGGCAGAGGCTTAACCCACTGAGCTACCCAAGCGCCCCAAAGAAGAGTTTTAATAAAGAGAATATGATTCAGGGGCGCCTGGGTGGCTCAGTGGGTTAAAGCCTCTGCCTTCAGCTCAGGTCATGATCCCAGAGTCCTGGGATCGAGCCCCGCATCGGGCTCTCTGCTCAGCGGGGAGCCTGCTTCCTCCTCTCTCTCTGTCTGCCTCTCTGCCTGCTTGTGATCTCTGTCAAATAAATAAATAAAATCTTAAAAAAAAAAAAAAGAATATGATTCAACAAATTATGAATGGTACTTGAAAACATAACAGCTATGCACATAAGGGTGTTTGAAAAGAAACAAAGGTTACCAGAGATTAAAAAGAGCATAATACATTACGTTGGAAATTTTAAACAACAACAAAAAAGCCATTATTTCCTTTTTACCTGAGGCATTTAAAAAAAATGCAGAGAAGGAAATATGTAAGCTAGTAATGATGTATGTTTTAATTAAAATATTTTACTGATAATTTAATACAGACAATTCTAGCAGGCAGCTGGTTATGAATGTGTTTCCTTTAAAACAACTTTCTAGTCCACAAAATATATGAAGTTCATTTTTTGGAAAAATATAAAGAGCATATACTTCATATCCTTATCTGTGAACCACTCTTGTTTCTATCTATTTACTACCACTATTTCTAGAATTTATAGTTTCACATTTATCACCACCTGCACAGGGTAACTGCTGCTTTTGTAAAAACCTATATATCGCTGCAAGTGTAACTGAACAAGCTTCCATTGTTACTGTTAGCAGTTGTCTCCCGTGTTTAAAGACCCTGGCTATTTATCTCAATGTTCACACGCAGAAACTGAAATGTATAAAAGTGGACATTATTAAATAGAGACCACACAGCATTCCTGTTTTGCTTTAGTGAAGACCTTTCCAGGATGCCAGTTCAGGTGAAATATCTCGTTATACCGTGGTGAAGCCACGATTGCTATGTAGGGGAAGGAGGGTTTGGGACTGCGTTCAGGCTGGGATGGAAAAGGGTGAATCTCACCCCCAGAGATCTAGTTAGAAAACCAATTCTGATTTGCATGTCTGAAACGGAGTCTAGGAGTCTCCTTTCTAGAAAGCTCCAATGAGCTTAAAACGCTCAAGGAGCAAACACTGAGGAGCTAGTCATGGCCGAGTAACTAGTTGGAAATGGCAGGTGAAGCACATGGTGTTTCCTTAGGTTGCTGCCTTACTTGGTGTGGCTGTGAGAGAGTGAGAATATGGAATCTAACTTACATTCTCCTCAACACTCAGTCTCTCCAGCTACCTCTTATTCTTTTTTTTTTTTCTTTTTTTTAAAATAAATCCTGGGATGTAAGGTGCAGCATGGGGACAACAGTTAATAATACTGTCTTGTAATCTTTTTTTTTTTTAAAGGTTTTATTTATTTATTTGACAGAGAGAGATCACAAGTAGGCAGAGAGGCAGGCAGAGAGAGAGAGAGAGAGATAGAAGCAGGCTCCCTGCTGAGCAGAGAATGGGATTCAGGGCTGGATCCCAAGACCCTGGGATCATGACCCGACCCGAGCTGAAGGCAGAGGCTTTAACCCACTGAGCCACCCAGGTGCCCCGCTACCTCGTATTCTTGCAACTGAATCCATGAAATCAGAATCAAACTCAACTTTGACTGAATTAGAACCTATTATGGGCTGAATTATCCCTCCAGAATTTATATGTTGAAACTAATCTCCATGGTGATAGTTTTGGGAGGTGGGGAGATTATTTGGAGATGTGGGGACTTTAGGAAGTAAGTAGGTCATGAGAGTGGAGCCCTCATGAATGAAATTAGTGTCCTTGAAAAGAGATACCAGAGTGTTCCCCCTCCTCCCCATGCCATGAAACAGCACAGCAAGAGGAAAGCCATCAATGAACTAGAAATGAAGCATCACCAGATTTTGAATCTTTTGGCACCTTGCTTTGGGACTTCCCAGCCTTCATCACTGTGAGAAATAAATAAACCCAGCCTATGTTTTTCTGTTGTACCAACCCAAACAGACTAAGACAAAAATATCTAAAGAAATAAAATGCTATGGAGTTTGCATCTCTGCTCAAGTCTTGAGTGATTGACAAATTTTTCAGAAGTGACAAAATTGTTCAATTTTATCAGCTTCCTAAGCAAACAATAGGCTTTCAATGTAATCAATATAAATAGCATTTTTCTTGTCTTCTTAATTCCTTAGGTTGTAACTAACATCAAAAGAAAGTCTGACTTTGCTACAATGGTGCAGTTGTATTACACAATCATAAAACTAATTCATAGAAACTAATATAATCTTAGTAGTAACAGCACTACCCAAAAGGAAAGTGTTTAATGGTAAAGAGATTTTGAAGTCTGTATTTCAAAATGTTTGGCATGACTTTTGCCTTTTTAACTCTTTCTTTCCTGTGATAGACTTACTAATGCATCAGTAGAAAATATTGTAATTATTTAATTAGGTGTTTCTCAAGCTAAGTCAGGGAGACATTTAAAAAATCAACACATCCCACCCACTGACAAGTGAAATCTGAATTTATTTGGGCAAGATCCAATCATCAGGATTGTTTGAAGCACCCCATGTGATTCTCACATGCGTCATGATTAAGAACCTATGGGGCATGTTGCTCCTGCTATCTGCTTTAGGCAGAAGATAAATTAATGGCTAAGGAAACAATGGTTCCTTGGGCTAAGCATCTATTCTTACAGATATGAAAGCAAAAATTGCACCTGACAAAGTTAACCAAACCAAAAAGACTTTATTCCCAACTATTACAAAGAATGCAGTCTGAACTCATCTCCGCTGAAACAAAGAGCGGGACAGTTTAAGAATTGGGGTAGATGGATACTTGGGTGGCTCAGTCAGTTAAACTTCTGGCTTCAGCTCAGGTCATGATCCCGGGGTCCTGGGACTGACTCCTGTATGGGGCTCCTTGCTCAGTGGGGAGCCTGCTTCTCCCTCTTCCTCTGCCACTCCCCCTGCTTATATGCTCCCTCTCTCACTTCCTGACAAATAAATAAAATCTTAAAAAAAAGGAAAAAAAAAAAGAATGGGTAGGAGGATTGTCGGCCATATCCATTTCCTAATGGATCTTGCCTATAGGAAAAGTAAATTTTCTCTTATGTTCATGACGGGAGATGCTTTATAACTTGGAATATGACATCCATGGAAGTTAAATTCCTACTTTCCCACAGAGATTGGGAGATAGGGGTGCAAACTCTTTTGGTGTTGACATTTCAAAGTTTCAAAGAGATGGCCTCTAGGACCTTGAGAAAGACACTCCAGGTTGTGAAACTGTCCAGGGGTTTCAGCTGTCCAGTTGCAAAACTGTCTAGAGAAAAGAATGTATGCTTTTGTAAAGGAAATGATCTAAGGAAAGGGGGTCAGGAACCAGGTTCAGGAAGAACCCTGTTTAAAGTTTAATCAAGCTGAGGGGAACATTAAGGCCATCTTGGACACAGATAACAAAAGTGTATTCTCCTAGAACCACGGTTCTCAAATGGTGTTGCAAATGGTTGCAAATGGTGTTCACGTGGGAGTTTTACAAAAATATAGATGCCTGTGTCTAACCCCAGAGATAACTGACTTAAATATTGACTTTGGCATTAGTATCATAATATCTTCAGTAGTTAAAAAATACAACCAAACTCGGAAACTACTATGCTGCAAAAGGTGAATTTCCCTGAGAGGGTAGGAAGATGTGAAATAGATTCATTTCAGAAATAAATAACTATAGCATAATATTGCTTAACTGTATACAAATATAAAAATAATAAATAGAAGAAAGAAAAAGAGAGAGAGAGAAAGGCAGGAAAGTACTTTCACTTTATCTGAAGAACAAGAGGAAAGTAAAGAGAAAAAAATTGACTCTGCAACATCAGGGACTAGAAGTTAGTGTCAGAATTAATGAATCATCTATACAAATATTACATGAATATTTTGATAAGCCAACTGAGAAAATTAATTTATTATTTTATATTATGTTAATTAATTATTTAATTAAATAAATTAAATCTCTCTATGTACTATTTTTTCTTTAATTTGTACCTGGTCCTTGCTTGGGTGTTTTTGTCTTAGCTCTAATAGCATACACTTTCTTCTCAAATCTCCCACTTTCCCTCATTTGGACTGTAATTCTTGTAATTGTCCTCTATTTACCCCATATTTCCATATTTTGGTGGCTAAAATATTAACTACCCCAGCTAAGAAGCTTATTTGTGATAATGTGCCAGGAATCAGGATAGTGCCTTTTCTATAGGTAATATTCATGCAAATTTAGTTCCCTTAATAGCAGTCCCCTAGGCCAAAGAAGGGATGATCCTACTGTGGTGCTATCAGCCCAGGCAAAAAAAGGGAAACAGTATCATGTTAGGTTAATGAATGACGTGAAGTGTGTGTGTGTGTGTGTGTGTGTAGACATTTATTCTACCAAGTCCGTTGTCACACTTATACAAACTCCGGTATTAGTCCTTAAATTTTTAGGTCACATTCCCCTTTGAGAAACTGATGAATGCTAGGGAATATCTTCAAATGAATGGGAAAATACCTATTATCTACAAACTTTGCAAATAATTTGACAATGTTCACATAGTAACTGAAACCCATTCATGTACTTTAGAATTATGGGACTCCATTAATAACCCTTTATAAAATGAAAGGGAAATCCACATCAATATCCCGCTTAATGGCATGTTTTAAACAAAAAAGGTGCTCTAAAGTGAATGATCCAAACAGTAACTTTAAAATAATTTTCTTCCTTCCTTCCTTCCTTCCACCCTCCCTCCCTTCTTTCCCTCCCTCCTTCCTTCCTTCCCTCCTTCCTTTCTTCCTTCCTTCCTTCCTTCCTTTCTTTCCTTTTTAAGATTTTATTTACTTACTTGTCAGAGAGAGAGAGAAAGAGCCAAGCAAGGGAGCGGCAGGCAGAGAGAGAAGCGGGCTCCCCACTGAGAAAGGAGCCCCATGTGGGACTTGATCCCAGAACTCTAGGATCATGACCTGAACCTAAGGCAGACACTTAACCAAGTGAACCACCTAGGTGTCCCTAAAATAAATAATTTTTGAAATAACTTTTATCTTTACTTCATCTTGGACAGTATAGATTAAATTCTTACTGTACTAATGTGTCTTTTTTAAAAGTTGTGAAATTTAAGAAGTGGAATGATCTCAAACACTTAGCATTTTCAAGCACTGACAAAGCTTAGAAGTACTTGTAAATAAAACGGAGAGAAGAACATCTTTGCTAATATGTATATGTTTGGTTTTGCACACCTCGACTCATTTTGGTGTTCTCCTTCCACAGAGGACTTTTTTTTTTCTTTCATTTGTTCTCTTCCTTTTGATGTTTAGCTTTAGCAACTATGTTCAAGAGGTTAGAAATCTCAGCAACCACATCGCACTGCTGTTCTGGCTCATGAAGAAGCAGGTGCAGCGTAGTGTATCATGACAGACTGAAATGGAATCCCAGCCATGTGAAGGTAAATTTTCCAGCCGCACTAGCACAGATTGAAATAACTCACTCTTGACTGCTGCCGCAGAAAATGTCAGTCTATATCTCAGACTGTAGCTATCAGCCACTTTGTACCGCTGCCTTCAGCAGACACACAGAGATTCCAAAGTAACAAGGGGAGGCTAATGCCTTTCCCCAAAGTAACTCCAAGAACTTAACCAGTTCCGGAGTCTCCACTGTTTCTACTAAGAATTCTTGTCTCAAGGACAAGAGCCTTTCTGTTTTTTATACCGGGTGGTCTTACCCATTACCACAATACTGATTTACTATTTCTTGTTTCTATTAAAACTAGATGTGTATTTAATAAAGTTTCTCTATTTTAACATGGAGGAAGTAAGGAAACAATATGAACAAATGAGGAATGCCTGTCAAATTTCATGATGAAAGTTTTAACAGTTAAAATTTCGTATGGCATTTTTGTTTCTGAGCTTAGTATTGCAGTGCAACTTTTAATGAATGCTTTTAAGTAAGCAAGAGTTAACCTTTTCTAAAAATGAAATTTTTGATTTTTTTTTCTAATTGGCTTCTAAGAAAAATTAAGCATTAAAGGGTGGTGTGTTGGAGCCAGCTCTTACTAGAAGCTCTTAATGGCCCCTGTGAGCCAGTTTTCCAGATATCCAATCTTTCCATCTCCCCAGTCAGTGGTATCACCTTGATAGTCTAAAGTAGGCCACGGTGGGAGTACTTAAGGCACAGAAATTATAAAGACCCCAAAGTCCCCTTGTTCTCCCAAGCCATGTGTTAATCATTTGCCAGCATCCTATAGACCATCAATCTATAGTATAGAATAATATATATTATATTATATATAGAACATATGATATATAGTATGCTGAGATATGTCTATATGTTATAAATAGTATCATACTACATATAATATGCTGCGGATAGCATACCATATATGTATGTATAGCTATACAGTATGTGTTAGGTTCTTTAGATATGTCAATAAACTCAGGTGATTAGAGGTGGAGGGTGAATATGCTTTTCTCTTCTACACTTTTACAGTCAGTTGATAAAATACAATAAAAACGAGTCTTAGCCCATACTCTAGAAATCATGTATACATTAATAAGGAAAAAATAGTAATATAAACAATTCTTCTAGGATCAGTAGAGATCCCCGTCTGCATCTGCAGACACTCTGGCAAGAATTTTCTGTGAAAGATGTGCTCCCAGGGGAACACATGAAGATGGCAAACATAGTCACACCTCTTTTTTTTTTTTCCTAATTTGTTTTTTTAATTTAAATTTAATTAGCCAACATATAGTACATCATTAGTTTTTGATGTAGTGTTCAATGATTCATTAGTATAACACCCAGTGCTGATCACATCACATGCCCTGTCTAACGCCTATCACCCAGTTTCCCCATCCCACCCACAACCCTCAGTTTGTTTCCCAGAGTCCAGAGTTTCTCATGGTTTGTCTCCCTCTCTGATTTCTTGTCCTACAGTTTTTCTTCCCTTTCCCTACGATCTTCTGTGCTATTTCTTATATTTCACAGATGAGTGAAACCACATGATACTTGTCTTTCTCTGATTGACTTATTTCACTTAGCATAATCCTCTCCAGTTCCATCCATGTTGATGCAAATGGTAGTTATTCATCCTTTCTGATGGCTGAGTAATACTGCATTGTATGTATGAACCACATCTTCTTTATCCATTCAAGGGTATCTTGGCTCCTCACACAGTTTGGCTATCCGGGATATTGCTGCTATGAAAATTGGGGTGCATACGGCCCTTCTTTTCACTAGTTCCGTATCTTTGGGGTAAATACAGTAGTGCAACTGGTAGGTTGTAGGGTAGCTCTGTTTTTAACGTTTTTGAGGAACCTCCATACTGTTTTGCAGAGCGGTCATACCAGCTTGCATTCCCAACAGCAGTGTAAGAGGGTTCCCCTTTCTCTGCATCCTCACCAACATTTGTTGTTCCCTGTCTTGTTAATTTTGTCCATTCTAACGTCAAAACTTCCAAGGTGAACAGAGTCCTTTTTGAAAAAGTGGTAAAAACAATTAAAAATTATTCTCTTAGAGTCCTGCTCTAAAAAAAATATAAATTCTTCTCTAGCCAATTACATATGTTAAACACTATTCATTTCACCAAGAAAAATTATTCTAAGACCTCTTATGCTCTCTGTGATGTAGATTTTAATAACGACATTTGAAGTACTTATGTAGCTTCCTCTGAAACAGAGACTCCTGATTAGTTGCCACAAATACTCACTATAGATTCCAATCAGCATATATACACACATACATAATAAAATGGCATTCATTACTAAATGGGCAATGTGGTATGATGCAAAAAAAAAAAAAATCTAGATTAAAAAGAAGTTACTAATTCTGCATATGAGGGGATTATTCTCCATGGTGTTTCTGCATGCCTTATCAGCTTTTGCTCTGGAATATCCGGTCAAGGATGTTTGTACTATACACAGCCTTGGATGATGAAGATAATGTCTCCCTCAAGGTCAGAGGACAGATTTGTTCCCTGACTAGGATAGTCAAGATAAAGTCTCTCTTAGGGGTAAAGGATAGGCAGGTTTGCCAGAAGTTTTAAAGATTAGGGATTTCCTAAATTCAAGATTCTTTTTTATTTTTTTAAGATTTTATTTATTTATTTGACAGAGAGAGATACAGCAAGAGAGGGAACACATACAGGGGGAGTGGGAGAGGGAGAAGCAGGCCTCCTGCCAAGTAGGGAGCCCAACATGGGGATCAGTCCCATGATCCTGGAATCATGAGGCAGACACTTAACAACTGAACCACACAGGTGCCCCTAAACTCAAGGTTCTTGAGCTGTGATACAAATGCGTTATGGGAAATATCACGCCCCACAGGACTTGAAAGGCAAGAAAACCAATGAGAACATGAAGATTTGCTTGTGATAAACTCTTTTGTCTCTGGCCCTGAGTCTTAATGTCTTCTGCTAGCACCAGTAAAACTATTTTAAGCAAATGTATTAACTTGCAAGTAGTATGAAATCTCAGATCATTAACAAGTTTAGATACTGTAGACAGGTGAGTACAGAACTTATGATTTTATCAGAAGCCATGAAAGCCACTAAAATCTGAAGATAATTACATTTAAAACTAGTCATAAATTCATTATCTTCATCTATAATTTTAATTTATAGACCTTATATAAAAATCCTCATTAATCATTTCTCTCACATTTACACATTAGAACAAAGGAAATTTTAGAAAATTTTAATGCTTATATATGGGCTCAGCTTAATTTTTAGATTCTGCAGTGGCAAACTTAAAACCATGGTAAAAGTGCAACCAGATATTTTGTTTGACAATAGAATATACATTTGAAAATATTCAGATATTTAAGGCAACATTTGCCTTATTGGCTAAATTTCATAATTTTTTCATGAATAATTATTAGAACTGACCAAGATGGCCTTAACATTTCCTTCAGTTTAACTAAACTTTAGAGATGTTTCTTATTATGAGTCCTAATTGCCCTTTTCTTTGAGCATTTACTTTAGAAAACTTGCAATTGTAAACTATTTCTTTGCCCCTTTGAAATATAAATCTTCTCCCAGACTCCCAGTTTTACAATGCAGGATTGTCTTTCTCCAGAATTTGGGACCATCCCTTTGAAATGTAATCATCAGAGAAGATAGGGCCAGTAGTGAAAAGATGTTCAGTATCACTGAACATCAGGGAAATGCAAATCAAAACCACAATGAGATATCATCGCACACCTATCAGAATGGCTGTTATCAAAAAGACAAGAGATAACAAGTGTTGGCAAAAGATGTGAAGGAAAGGGAACCCTTGCACACTATTGGTGGGAATATAAATTGGTGCATCCACTATGGAAAATAGTATGGAGGTTCCTCAAAAAATTAAAAATAGAACTACCATATGATTCAGAAATTCTGCTTCTGGGTATTTTAGCCCAAGAAAACACAAACACTAACTCAAAAAGTACATACATCTTGATGTTCATTATTTACAATGCCCAAGGCACAGAAACAACTGAAGTGTCCACTGACAGATGAATGGATAAAGAAAATGTAATACATATACACACACACACACATGCACATGCACACGCAAACACAGAGGAATATTATTCAGCAATAAGAAAGAAGGAAACCCTTCCATTTCCAAAGATATAGAACTTGAGGGCATTAAGCTAAGTGAAATAAGTCAAAGAACAATATCTCAATTATATGAGGAATCTAAGCAAACAGAAAAACCAAACAAAAAAAGCCCACAAAAGCAAGCTCATAGATAATAGAACAGATTGGCAGATGCCAGAGGTGGAGTGTAGGGGGCAGGCAAAATGGGTAAAGGGAGTCAAAAGATCCTAACTTCCAGTTATAAAGTAAGTCAGTCATGGGGATGTAATGTACAGCATGGCAACTATAGTTAGTAATACTGTATGTATATTTGAGAGTTGCTAAGAGTAGATCTTAAAAGTTCTCATCACAAGAGAAAAAAAGCATAAATATGTATGTTGACGGGTTTTATTTTTTTTAATTTTTTTCCATTTTATTTATTTTTTCAGCGTAACAGTATTCATTGTTTTTGCACAACACCCAGTGCTCCATGCAATACGTGCCCTCCCCATTACCCACCACCTGTTCCCCCAACCTCCCACCCCCGACCCTTCAAAACCCTCAGGTTGTTTTCCAGAGTCCATAGTCTCTTATGGTTCGCCTCCCCTTCCAAATTTTTTTTTTTTTTAATAAACATATAATGTATTTTTATCCCCAGGGGTACAGGTCTGTGAATCGCCAGGTTTACACACTTCACAGCACTCACGATAGCACATACCCTCCCCAATGTCCATAGCCCCCTCCCCCTCTCCCAATCCCACCTCCCCCCAGCAACCCCCAGTTTGTTTTGTGAGATTAAGAGTCATTGATGGTTTGTCTCCCTCCCAATCCCATCTTGTTTCATTTATTCTTCTCCTATCCCCCTAACCCCCCATGTTGCTTCTCCATGTCCTCATATCAGGGAGATCATATGATAGTTGTCTTTCTCCGATTGACTTATTTCACTAAGCATGATACGCTCTAGTTCCATCCACGTCTTTGCAAATGGCAAGATTTCATTTCTTTTGATGGCTGCATAGTATTCCATTGTGTATATATACCACATCTTCTTGATCCATTCATCTGTTGATGGACATCTAGGTTCTTTCCATAGTTTGGCTATTGTAGACATTGCTGCTATAAACATTCGGGTACACGTGCCCCTTCGGATCACTACGTCTGTATCTTTAGGGTAAATACCCAGTAGTGCAATTGCTGGGTCATAGGGTAGTTCTATTTTCAACATTTTGAGGAACCTCCATGCTGTTTTCCAGAGTGGTTGCACTAGCTTGCATTCCCACCAACAGTGTAGGAGGGTTCCCCTTTCTCCGCATCCTCGCCAGCATCTGTCATTTCCTGACTTGTTAATGTCAGCCATTCTGACTGGTGTGAGGTGATATCTCATTGTGGTTTTGATTTGTATTTCCCTGATGCCAAGTGACGTAGAGCACTTTTTCATGTGTCTGTTGGCCATCTGGATGTCTTCTTTGCAGAAATGTCTGTTCATGTCCTCTGCCCATTTCTTGATTGGATTGTTTGTTCTTTGGGTGTTGAGTTTGTTAAGTTCCTTATAGATTTTGGATACTAGCCCTTTATCTGATATGTCATTTGCAAATATCTTCTCCCATTCTGTCAGTTGTCTTTTGCTTTTGTTAACTGTTTCCTTTGCTGTGCAAAAGCTTTTGATCTTGATGAAATCCCAATAGTTCATTTTTGCCCTTGCTTCCCTTGCCTTTGCCGTTGTTCTTAGGAAGATGTTGCTACGGCTGAGGTCGAAGAGGTTGCTGCCTGCATTCTCCTCAAGGATTTTGATGGATTCCTTTCTCACATTGAGGTCCTTCATCCATTTGGAGTCTATTTTCGTGTGTGGTGTAAGGAAGTGGTCCAATTTCATTTTTCTGCATGTGGCTGTCCAATTTTCCCAGCACCATTTATTGAAGAGGCTGTCTTTTTTCCATTGGACATTCTTTCCTGCTTTGTCGAAGATGAGTTGACCATAGAGTTGAGGGTCGATTTCTGGGCTCTCTATTCTGTTCCACTGATCTATGTGTCTGTTTTTGTGCCAGTACCATGCTGTCTTGATGATGACAGCTTTGTAATAGAGCTTGAAGTCCGGCATCATCAAAAAGAAAAGAGAAAGGACCCAAATAAATAAAATCATGAATGAAAGAGGAGAGATCACAACTAACACCAAAGAAATACAGACAATTATAAGAACATACTATGAGCAACTCTACGCCAACAAATTGGACAATCTGGAAGAAATGGATGCATTCCTAGAGACATATAAACTACCACAACTGAACCAGGAAGAAATAGAAAACCTGAACAGGCCCATAACCAGTAAGGAGATTGAAACAGTCATCAAAAATTTCCAAACAAACAAAAGCCCAGGGCCAGACGGCTTCCCAGGGGAATTCTACCAAACATTTAAAGAAGAACTCATTCCTATTCTCCTGAAACTGTTCCAAAAAATAGAAACGGAAGGAAAACTTCCAAACTCATTTTATGAGGCCAGCATCACCTTGATCCCAAAACCAGACAAGGATCCCACCAAAAAAGAGAACTACAGACCAATATCCTTGATGAACACAGACACAAAAATTCTCGCCAAAATACTAGCCAATAGGATTCAACAGTACATTAAAAGGATTATTCACCACGATCAAGTGGAATTTATTCCAGGGCTGCAGGGTTGGTTCAACATCCGCAAATCAATCAATGTGATAGAACACATTAATAAAAGAAAGAACAAGAACCATATGATACTCTCAATAGATGCTGAAAAAGCATTTGACAAAGTACAGCATCCCTTCCTGATCAAAACTCTTCAAAGTGTGGGGATAGAGGGCACATACCTCAATATTATCAAAGCCATCTATGAAAAACCCACCGCAAATATCATTCTCAATGGAGAAAAACTGAAAGCTTTTCCGCTAAGGTCAGGAACACAGCAGGGATGTCCATTATCACCACTGCTATTCAACAGAGTACTAGAAGTCCTAGCCTCAGCAATCAGACAACAAAAAGAAATTAAAGGCATCCAAATCAGCAAAGAAGAAGTCAAACTATCACTTTTCGCAGATGATATGATACTATATGTGGAAAACCCAAAAGACTCCACTCCAAAACTGCTAGAACTTGTACAGGAATTCAGTAAAGTGTCAGGATATAAAATCAATGCACAGAAATCAGTTGCATTTCTGTACACCAACAACAAGACAGAAGAAAGAGAAATTAAGGAGTCAATCCCATTTACAATTGTACCCAAAACTATAAGATACCTAGGAATAAACCTAACCAAAGAGGCTAAGAATCTATACACAGAAAATTATAAAGTACTCATGAAAGAAATTGAGGAAGACACAAAGAAATGGAAAAATGTTCCATGCTCCTGGATTGGAAGAATAAATATTGTGAAAATGTCCATGCTACCTAAAGCAATCTACACATTTAATGCAACCCCTATCAAAATACCATCCATTTTTTTCAAAGAAATGGAACAAATAATCCTCAAATTTATATGGAACCAGAAAAGACCTCGAATAGCCAAAGGAATATTGAAAAAGAAAGGCAAAGTTGGTGGCATCACAATTCCGGACTTCAAGCTCTATTACAAAGCTGTTGACGGGTTTTAAACTAAACTTACTGTGATGATCATTTTGCAATATATACAAAAATGGAATTATTATGTTGTACACTTAAAACTAATATATCAGTTATACCTAAAAGAAAATCAGTAGGGAAAAAACAAGATAAAAAGCCCCTGTCTCCCGATCTCTGTGGAAAGACAGGAGCATAACTTTTTAAGTGCCAATTAGAAAACACCAATGACCCAATAACCTTGCCCACAAAAGTCATCTAGTAATTTTCTACTCGCTTACCCAGCACTTAAAAACTCTCCTACCTTTTGTTTCAGCATAACTGAATCCAATCTCTCTCTCCTAATGTGTTAGTCTGAAATAATCTCCTTTGTTTAATTTGTCCCGGATAATTTTTCTTTATCAGAACCCAATAAAAATTAATATATCTTATCATCATAAGAAATTTTATATACATACACACGTGTATATAATTATTATGGATCACCTTAAAAAAAGGACATTGAAATATTTTTTAAATGACAGAAAACTACTATTAATAGGAATAAATAAGTGGATTTTCAGGTCCATAATCTGGTTTTTAGTCTTCAAAAATGTAATGAGTTAGTTTTTTTGATAAGATCACCATAAAAAGAAAAAAACAATATAAAAGACAAATTGCGTATGGAGGAAAAAACAGGTTTAATTTGTTTAAATTTGCAAAGGAGGATTTTGATTAAGTTTTTCATGCAGTTCCATTAATAAAACCAAAGAAATCATAGGGAGAGAAGTTAAAGTCTGATTAAAAGATAGAGAACAAAGAAAAGGCATAATTAGGCAATTCTCAGGACACAAAGAATTTGCCAGTGGGGTGCCCAAGGGATCAGCACTACATACTGCAATTCAATATATCTCTAAAACGTCTGTAACTGGGAGGGAAATTTATGCTTTGGTTAGTTGGGACTTTGTGTGATTTCTGGAAAGACTTAAAGAACCTAAATAATTGGTTTTGGGGCAGCAAATGAAATTCAACCCAAGAGTAAAGTATGTCATATTAAAACGGTCAGCTTAAACTATTTATAGTGCTTGTAAGTTCTAAATTCGTTGTAACCTCTCAGAAAATTGACCCCAGTCATCTCAAGAATTCTCAATCAAGACATCTCAAAGTGACATAGAGCTCATTTATATTAACAGTCCAAGCACAAGTGAGTTCATCTTTCACCATGACAGCCATGGTCAAATAACAAGGGACAGACTCAGTCAGACAGATTAATCCTAAGGCTGTTGGCAGTCTCCATTCTCCTGTTAACCTATGTTCTAAATTTGGGGAGCCACTCTGACACTCTTAAAACTCTGAGAACTAAACCCGACTGCCAAAACATTTCCTAATTAAGAAAACAATAATAGAGCTAGTGATTGGGCAATTAAGATCCCAAGACAATTTTTTAATATTAATTAAAACTGAGTACTTTGGCCTTATAGACACAAAACACTCAGACTCCAATCTTGCCTCTTGTCCTATCATTTGATTATCTGTTGACCAGAACAAATTAATTTGCATTACAATGCAAATGGAATGATATAAAAGATTTGGAAAAAAAATTTTTGATTCCAAAGAAGGACGAAGGGAAGGTTCTGGTAAAAATACAAAGTCACATTGTTATTTTGGGGTAAGACAAGTGCTAAAATGTTAAACCTATTTGAAAGAAGACTAACAAGCTTCCATATTCTAGTATTAAATAAATGAACAGAACAAATGCTACTTTAACTTTGAATTAAAGTTTTCCTATTCGAGAAAGTTATATGAGCTCTGTCCTAGGACATTAATTCTTGGTCAACAAGGAAAAATTACTTTTATATGAGAACTGGATGTTGCCTTTTAAATATCTGATACATACATGAGAAAACTGTTTTCATGTTCTTGCTAGAAGGAGTCTTAAAAAAAGGGAATACTCCCAGGCCATGCCAATAGCAAAATAACCCCGGTTGCAGTCATCTGTGTCCTCTCCCTGCAACTGAGGAAGGATAGTGGGAAGGCAAGCAGGGAGGCAGGCAAGGACAAAGGGCCACAGCCTGAAGAGGAAACCACCCTTAAAAGGATTTTAACCGGACGCCTGGGTGGTTCAGTTGGTTAAGCAGCTGCCTTCGGCTCAAGTCATGATCCCAGCATCCTGGGATCGAGTCCCATGTCGGGTTCCTTACTTGAAGGGGAGCCTGCTTCTCCTCTGCCTCGGCCTGTGCTCACTCACTCGCTCTCTCTCTCTCTCTCCCTCTCTTAAAAAAAAGGGATTTTACACCACCCTGGAAGGAGTCCTCCACCCTTTCATAGGACAGGTGACAATAACCTGATTGGATGACAGGTGCAGGGAGGGCTAATCAAATTAAAACAGCCCACTAATAAACCCATAAAAACACCTAGGTTTAGAAACTCCGATGGCAATCCTCTCAGGTCCCCTCCCTCTTTGGGAGCTTTGTACCATCTTTATTATTGCTCAGTAAACATTGCTTTGCTGCCCACCACTCTGTCTGGTCTACCTCTTCATTTTTTCAAAGCAACATGACAAAGAACAGAGGGCACCAAAGGAGAATGAAATCCTCTAACACTGTTTCCTAAAATTTTCACCAACCCGAAGTTATTTTGCTTTAAAAATTTGGGCAATTGTGTTAGTGTACAGTATAAATTGTGTAGACAAAAGTGTCATGACTGGGACAATTAGGCGAGTCATTGGAACAAAAATATTTTCCTCTGGAATAGTTACGAAATAGAAGTTTATTTCAATTTTCTTAAAATATTTAGGCTACTTGCTACCTACAGTTTACTTTGTTAGTATAAATTAGACATCGTATAAATGAGAACTACATCAAGCTAATTAATTTCATTGGAACATGGTTCTCAAAGGTTAGAAAGAAATGAAAAATATCTCTTATAATGAATTCATCTAACATGTCCTTTGCTTCCAACTGCACAACATGGCCTTTAGCTGACATTTCCAGAAGAAGAGGTATTCCAAATCAGTTAATTTTAGTTAGCTAAGTTTCCTCTTTAAAGCAGCCAAATATTTTGACAGAAATATGTCCATCACTGCCATTAACTGAGGTTAGAGAAAATCTGAAGGTAGTGAGCAAAATGGATAACAAAACCAGGACTTGCATGCAGGGGAAGGGGTAAGAGAAAGCAAAGTAAAACTGAGAAAAATTTGTCCATGAATCCATGCTCCCCTGCTTTCTCTACTAGTATATATTTCATGTAATTTAATCTGTGCACAATTATTGAGCATCAACCCTATGAAAAACCATAAGAACTGAACTGTAATACAGTTATACTTCAGTAGTTTTGCAGTTACGTAAAATACTAAATAATTTTATATTATCATTTAATTATTTTTTCAGTTTTGCAGTCTGTTTTTATGGGTTTTCTACCACGTCCCTCATCAGCAAATTATAAGCAGTCAGTTATCTCTGCTGACAAAGTTCCTGCCTATGACATTCCTATCACCTTCTTGTATTCTGTTTTAAATGTACTCTGAGTTGAGACATTTGTTAAGTTATAGTAACACTGGCTGTGTATTTCCTAGCAATATCCGAACCTTTCACACATATTCTTTTTTTTCTTTTTAAGATTTTATTTATTTATTTGACAGAGAGAGATCACAAGTAGACAGAGAGGCAGGCAGAGAGAGAGAGAGAAGCAGGCTCTCTGCTGAGAGATGCAGGACTCGATCCCAGGACCCTGAGATCATGACCCGAGCCGAAGGCAGCGGCTTAACCCACTGAGCCACCCAGGCGCCCCCTTTCACACATATTCTATGTTCCATCATTTTAGTGTGAATACACTGAGTTAGATTACTGTTGACTTGCTGATTACTCAATTCTTAGAAGTCACTTAGAACCATTTCTAAAATAATATTCATTAGAGAATGGAAGATGCTCTCCTTTGAGTTATATTCATGGATTTTAGTGCATGAGCTTTGTGTCATCTTTGAGCTGATCTATGGCATTTTTCTGCTTACTTTTAAATTCTCTGCCATCTTTGGTAGTTGAGGTTATTTCACTATTAATAATGCTAAGGCTCTGAAGGATGAATACCGCAAAAGGACTTTGAAGATATGAGTTCTATTTAAATAATTATAAAATTAGGTAAATGGGAGAAGATTAAAAACCAGCTGAACTTACTTTGAAATGTTCTGTTTTACAAAATCAGAAACTGTGCATTTCCAAAGAACTGCACTTGGAAATGGCATTTTCTGGAAGCAAAGGTTTAGAGGGGAATATGTTTTTCAGTCCACTAGAAAAACAATACACCAGAGTAGCTTTCGAGAAGACACAGAAGAGTGAATCATTAGTGTGTACATTACCAATAAGGAAGCAGTTACCAACTGTGGCATTTCCCTCATACCATCTCAGGGTTTTATTTTCTTGGAATACTGAAGGAAATCTGTGCTTTTTCTCTATCCACTTCATCTCTACCATCATTGTCAAGCCTTCAGATTTCAGTTTGCCAGCTGAAACAACTCGGCTCTAATGAAGTCAGTCAAAATCAGTGTGATACTTATTTATCCCATTCTTCTAAAAGATCCCCTCCCCCCCTTTTTTTGGCTATTTTTTCTCTTTTCTATCTTCTCCCTAAAACGGTATTCTGAAGTGGGCTGTCAGCATTCCCATCCTTTGGACTATATTCCAATTTCAACTCTAAATATGCTCTTTACCTTCAAGGAACTCTTTCAGTCCAACACTACTAAGCCTAATTCTTGTAGGTCCTATATACAGCACATAAAACTTCATACATCATGTAACTACATGAACTATATTACATGTAAATTCAACATATAAAAAATGAACTTAACATTTTCCTCCCCAAAGGGACTATCTCCCAAATTTCTTTATAAGATTTGGGATCAGAGTCAGCAATATGTTTGCATTGAAGATCTGGGAATTTATCTTGGAAATACAACTGCCTGACAAGATCAAGTGTTACTATGTACTCATATGGTATGTATGTGGGAGTGGAGGTGGAAGCAAGGGGCTTCAAGGACCCCTGGAGCCATGGTGTCATTCTGTCTCTGGAGGGGGGAAGTGGGGATGCAGGATTAAGTGCACTTATCTTAAACCTGCCCTTCCCTTCTTCTGTCCCCTCTAAGCTTGCTGAAATCACAACTCTTCACTCTTGTTAGTGGTGTGATTGATTTTACATCTCCAAGGCTAGAGTCAAAACATTTTTAATTCCTTCTTTATTGCCTTTATCTAAACAGACACTTGTTTTCAGACTTGCATAATCCTGTCACTTGACCCTGAGCTCAAGTGACCTGGAACCTGGCATCTAATGCTAAGTTCTTTGGCTCTAAGTCCTCTGCATATGACCATCAGCAGTCTTTATTGTGTATCATCCTTACGCGAAAAAGAAGAAAAGAGAGAGGGAGGGGACCCAGAGAGACAGAGACACAGATTATTTATTTCCAAGCTGCTCTTAATTTCTCCTGTCTTCTTGTTGAAATAAAAAGAACATGAGCTCGGGGTGCCTGGGTGGCTCAGTGGTTTAAGCCGCTGTCTTCGGCTCAGGTCATGATCTCAGGGTCCTGGGATCGAGTCCCGCATCGGGCTCTCTGCTCGGCAGGGAGCCTGCTTCCCTCTCACTCTCTCTGCCTGCCTCTCTGCCTACTTGTATCTCTCTCTGTCAAATAAATAAATAAAATCTTTAAAAAAAAAACAAAAAACAAACAAAAAAGAACATGAGCTCTAGTGTTAAATAGAATTGGACTTAACTTCTGATTTTAACAAATAGGTAGGTGAATATGAGAATACCTGACCTATAGCATTTGAAAATGAAATTAAAATTAGTCTTTTCAAGAGGATTTCCCAAATCACCTCAGGCAGAATTAGTCTCATGTTTTTCAGTGTTCATCTAAGAATATTGTACTTATTATAATATTTATCACATCACATTCTTAATACAGAAATTTTTTGTAGCTTTGTGTTTCTTCCAATAGTTTATAAATTTATTTAGGCACAGGTTTGTCTTGTAATTTAATTTAATGTTGAGATTTTATTTCTTTATTTTTAGAGCGAAAGCTAGAGTGTGAGTGGGAGGAGGGGCAGAGGGAGCAAGAGAAACTTAAGCAGATTCTGCACAGGGCGCACATCCCAACATAGGACTTGATCCCAGGACTCTGAGATCATGACCTGAGCCAAAATCAAGTGTTGGACACTTAACCATCTGAGCCACCCAGGTGCCCCTGTCTTGTTAATTCAATTTGTTACCCTTCCTCTACAGAAGGTATGTAAACAATCACCAAATCACATATGCATTGTTCTTTCTGGACTGTCAGCATCAGGCTTTACAAAGAAATCAAATGTAGGACTTGATAGGGATTATACATTCATTTCATCAAACTTGCTCTCTACTACTGTACAAACCATTTAACTATTCTCTACCATATCTATTTAATCCATGAAGTAAAAAAAAACATTACTTTTTAATTTTTCTTGGAGATACCAAGAATTTTTCTTAGAGGGACCATATATGTGGTCATGAGGGAGGGTTTAATTTTGGAAACACTTAGAGGAAAAATATCAAATGAATTTAAGTTAATATTTTCTCAAAATGCTGCCATTATTGGCATTTGTTTACTAAACATTTTACGTCATTATCCTTTTAAAATGCTGTGTGTTATATCCACTTTGATTATTTCTTTCCAAGGAAAGTTTCAAAAATAATTTAAGGTGCGTTGTTATTTTCTACAACCAATGATCACGTTCGAGTGTCTTATAGTTACCAAGTAAATAATATATAATAAAGAGTTTGCACTCTTTAATTAAAACATTAAGGAGGATTTTTAGAAATTGATTTGTATGTGACAGCTTCAAAAAATAGAAAAACAATAGAAAGCTCAACATTCTTTAAAGTCCACACGTCAAATGGATTTGAACATTTCTGAAGCCTTTTCCATTTGTTGTTCATTTATACTGGATGTTAGGATCTTGTATTTCTAGATCCTGCTAAATGTGGAATCACATCCAGAGCTCTCTATTTTAAAGCATTTTTGAAGACTAAGATTAGTTTGAGCAAATAATATTCAGAAATAGAGAAGAAAAAATAAGTTCCTTGAACCTGCTCTATGGAATATTCTCTTTTGAATTACATTTTTCTTCTAACAAAGGAAAAAGACGTTACTGCAATCACAATAACACATGACAAAAAAACACCAATTCACTTTGTGTTCTCTTCCACTTCAGTCCATACAACTCTTTAATTAAACATGCATACAAATTATATTCACATAAAATTCCTTGCACATTGTTTATTTAAAAATGAACAATCCCATTCTTTTATTTTATGGATCGCAAAAGACTTTGTTTTCTATCATCGATCACCAAGATTCTTAGTTGTATGAGAATTTCAATCAGTATTTATTGAACAACTCTTATATGAGCAGTTGCTTCACTTCCCTATTAAAGGTATTCATTATAGATAATTTAAATAATATCATAAAATGTAACTAAAGAAAATGGATTATTGCTTCTATTGAAAAATACCAGAAGTTACATAATAGCACTTTAATTTTTAAAGTTAAATTAACAGTAATGGTATCATTTTCTTTCAAAAAATATAAATAATATTATTACCAACATTGATAATAATAATATTGCTATTAGCTCATTTCATCTTCAAAACAACACTATGAGTTAGGATTTCATGGGTGAAAATCTCAAGCCACAGAGAATTTAAGCCACCTGCCCAAATCAAAGCAGGCTTTTAATGTATCTCTCTTTACCATCTTGTTTACTTGCCAGAGTCAGAACCTTAATTCAAACTGGCTTAGGGAGACAAATTGGAGTTGATTGGCTTATCTGTAGGAGAACATGGATGTGCATGGTTTCTTTTGTGGCTTGAAATTAGGTCTCTCACTTTAATGGCATGCCGTGTTTATCACTTCTGAAATGCTGTGGCCTGGGGTGCCGATGACAGTTGGCTCAGCACTGGTGAGCATCTGAAACTGTTCGTGTGTGGTAGGGGGCTTCAAAGCCCATGGTCAGGAAGTGGGGGATATGAGCCAGTTGAGAATGCTTTAACTCTTCTTCATTTGGAGACACCTTACGTGCAATCTGACCTTCCTCAGAACGTCCTGGAGGTATAGGGCACTGGCTGACCAACTTGATAATGCACATTCACTTAGCTTTCCATCTTTTCCAATTCACCCTCCTTAGTTCCTCGTCTCTTGAGGATCACTTCCCCAATTCAGTCATCTGCATATAAACCCACATCTCAGGCTCTGCTTTCAAGTGGGATCAAGATTAAAACATCCATATAGGATATAATGAGAAAATAAAACTATGGAAGTTTGGAAGCATTTTTACTAAAATTCTGTATTCACAAAGTAAATGTTATTTTGAGTTCAGATACAATTGAAATAAATGAGGCAAATACATTCCTTTAGTAAAAGGCAATATACTTAAGTAAGTACATTATTTAAATAAAATATAATACTAAGCATGTTATGAGTTGGTAATAACTACTTTGAAAATTGGGAAAATAAGCAATATTCTTGACTTGATTAGAAAAATACATTTATGTTCATATATAAGTGTACTTCACTTACCTCAAAATACAATTTCAGAGAGCTAGTGATATTTAAGAGAGGCAAATATTTTTAATTAAAACTTAGAGACACCCAGTTTTAAAAAAAAGAGGAAGAAGCAAAGCATGAATAGAGTGTACATGAAAGAAGAGACACTGATTATTAATCAACATATGAAAACTGTATAATTCTAAAGAACGCAAATTAAAGAAATTGAAAATATTGCCTATAAAACTAATAAAAACTTAGAACTGTACTATATAATACTCAGTGCTTGTTAGGATGTACTAAAACTGTCTTCTCTTACTTTTTATGGGACAATACACTTTAATTGTTATCAAACCTCTAAATTGTATCTCAATAAAATAATGCAAAATTCTGGACAAAAAGTTACCTTGCTTTGTAAAAACATTGTCCCCAACACATATAATAGCAGAAAAACTAAACATTCACCCATATAGTGACTTACCAGTTTTCTCTTTCTACTGTATAAATTATAAAAACATAATGGCTAAAATAATACAAATTTGTAATCTTACAGTTTTGTAGGCTATTCCAGACTCTTAGTAGTTGACCAATCCATGATCCTGGGATTCTATCCAATCAGGTGAGCATCCCACCCTTCCAGAGAAGCAGGGAGGAGATACTAGAAAAAAACGATAAGGCCTCCCTTTAATATATGTTCATGGTGCAAACCGAGAAAAATGTAGACCAATATCTCTCATAAACATAGAAGCAAAATCCACCACAAAGTATTAGCAAATTAAATCAACAACAGATAAAAATAATTATACACAACTACAAAGTGAGATTTATCCAGGGTATGCAAGGCTGGATTGACATTCAAAAAATCAGTTAATGTAATCTATTACATTAACAGATTAGAATAGAAAAACCACAGGATTACATCAATAGATGCAAAATTAAAAAAGGCATTTGACAAAATCCAACACCAATGAATGATAAGGAATTCTCAATAAATTTCTAATAGGGGGGACTCCCTCAACTTGATAAAGAATATTTACATAAAACCTACACCTAGCATCAAATTTAACAGTGAAAATGTAAAGCTTTCCCATTGAGATCAGAAATAAGGGAAGATTATCCTCTCCTACCTATTCCTACCTACCTCTCCTATCTATTCCTTTTCAACATCATCCTGGAAGTTCTAGCTAATGCAGAAGACTAGAAAAGGAAATAAAATGTATACATATAGGGCAGGAAGAAATAAAACTATTTCTGTATAAAATCCTAAAGAACTGATTTTTAAAAAACTAGTGGTGCTTATAAGATAATTATAGGAAGACTGCATAATTCAAGGTTAATATGTGAAAGAAAATCACTTTCTTATATACCAGCAATGAACAAGTGAAATATGAAATGAAGCACAATGATTCTTATATTAGCACCCAAGAAAATTAAATACTTGATATAAATAAAACAAAATATGTACAAGAACAATATTAGGAGCACGATATAACTCTCTTGAATAAATTCAAAGAACTGAAAAAAATGGAGAGATATTCCTTGTTAATGGATGGAAAACCTCAATATTGTCAAGTTGTTAGTTCTTCCCAACTTAATCTATAGAATCAGTGCAACTGAAATAAAAATCCCGAGTTATTTTGTGCATATTGATAAAATGACACCAAGGTTTATATGGAGGGGCAAAAGACTCAGAATGGCCCACACAATATTGAAGGAGAAGAACAAGTTGGAGGACTGACATTACCTGATTACAAGGCTTCCTATAAAGCTATAATAATCAAGATAGTGTGATATTGGTACAAGAATAGACAAGGAAATAAATGGAATAGAATAAAGAATCTAAAAATAGACCTCCATAGATATAGTCAACCCATCTTTGATAAAGGAACAAAACTTTGTATTACAAAATAATACAATGAAACAAAGATAAAGTCCTCAAAAAATGGTTTTGAGGGGCACCTGGGTGGCTCAGTGGGTTAAAGCCTCTGCCTTCGGCTCAGGTCATGATCCCAGGGTCCCGGGATCGAGCCCCATGTCAGGCTCTCAGCTCGTCAGGGAGCCTGCTTCCCTTCCTCTCTCTGCCTGCCTCTCTGCCTACTTGTGATCTCTGTCTGTCAAAGAAATAAATAAAAAAAAATCTTAAAAAAAAAGATTAAAAAAAAATGGTTTTGAATCAACTAAACATCAACATACAAAAAAAAAAAAAGAATCCAGACACAACTTTACACGCTTCATAAAAATCAACTCAAAATGGATGGATCATAAACCTTTATGCCTATATGTAAGACACAGAACTGTCAAACTCTAGAAGATGTCACAAGAAATCTAGATGACCTTAGGTATGACAATGACTTTTTGGACACAACCCCATGAAAGAAATAATGGATAACATGGACTTCATTAAAATTTTTAAAATTCTCTGTACAAGGAAAAATGTCCAGACAACAAGATAAGTCACAGACGAGGAGAGAATATTTTCAAAAGGCACATCTAAGAAAGACTGTCATCCATAACGTACAAAGAACACTTAAAATGCAACTGTGGGCCAGAGTGCCTGAGTGGCTCAGTCAGTTAAGCCTCTGATTCTTGATTTTGGCTAAGTGTGGAGTGTGCTTGGGATTCTTTCTCCCTCTCCCTCTATCCCCCTCCCATTCCCCCACCCAGCTCTCTCTCTCTCTTAAAAAAAAAAAAAAAAGGCCAAACATATTAACAGGAACCTTACCAAAGAAGATATAGAGAAGGTAATAAGCATATAAAAAGATGCTCCACATCATATGTCACCAGGGAATTACAAATTAAAACAAGAGTGAAATACCACTACACGCCTAGCAGAATAGTCAAAATCCAAAACAGTGAAGCACCAAATGCTGATAATATATCAAGCAGCAAGAACTCTCACACATTTCTCGTAGGAATGCAAAATGGTACAGTCACTTTGGAAGACAGTTTGACAGTCTCTTACAAAGCTATACAAACTCACCATATGACCTAACTATTGCATTCCTTGGTATTTACCCAAAGGAACTGGAAACATATTTTTGTTTGTTTGTTTTTTATAAAAAACCCTACACCCTGATTTATAGCAGCATTATTTGTAATCGCCAAAACCTAGAAGCAACCAAGGTGTCTTTCAGTAGGTGAATGCATAAATAAACTGTGGTACATTCAAATAATGGAATATTATTCAGCACTAAAGAGAAATGAACTATCAAGCTATGAAAAGACCTGGAGGAACATTAAATATTTATTAGTAAATGAAGGAAGTGAATCTGAGAAAGCTATTCTATGATCAGTCTGTGTGATTCTGACTATATGATAACTGGAAAAGACAAAACATGGAGACCCTGAAAAGATCAGTGATTGTTAGGGGTTGGGGTGAGGGGAGGGATGAGTAGGGGGAACACTGAGGATTTTGAGGGCAGCAAATATGTTCTGTATGATATTATCATGGTAGATTCATGGCATTATAAAATTTGTCCAAACCCATAGAAGGTGCAATACTGAGAGTGAACCCAAGTGTAAGCTAGGGATATTAGGTGATTATAATGTGTCAGTGTAGGTTCACTAATTGTAACAAATCTACAACTTTTATGGGAGATATTGATCATGGGAGATTATATATATATGGGAATGGGAAATCTTTGTACATTCTCAGTTTCTCTGTGAATCTAAAACTTCTCTAAAAAAATAAAGTTTTAAAAAATACTAAAACTAAAAACAAAAACTTGATACATTTCAACTGATTTTTAAAGAAAACTTTTGAGAAAATTGGGGGAAATCATTATGGACCGAAGATTAGGGAATATTAAGAAAATACTGTTAATATTATTATGAGGGCTAATGACATTTTTAAATGACTGTTTGTTGTATAAATGTATCCCATAATTTGTGGGGTCATATATATGCTACCTTGTTTTAAATTAGTTAATGAAGAGAAATTATTTAATGCAGCCACTAGTAATTGTTCATTCTCAGTAAAAGGCATAAATAAAGATCTCTCAATTGTGTATATTTGAAAAGTATAATAAAACTAAAAATAAAGTACACAGGGAGAATAATTAGCCTTAATAAGAGAGGAGGAGGTTTATATATCCAGGATACTAAAATATAGTAACTCCCAACAACGAATTCCTTGCCATCCTTGTGGCACTTTCAGAGAACATGCTATCTTTCCTAATCATTCAATTTAGTAAAATTATGACTCTTCAAAGAACTCAATATTGGCAGATATAAGGTACCATTCCCTTTGCCTTTTTTAAAAATAGATGCATTTTAGACTGTCACAACTTCTAGAGGGGGGTGAGTTTGCTACTATCATTTACTAAGACAAGAAATATCTCACCAAAAGTGCTAATAGCACTCCCTTTGTTTTTGTTTAAGATTTTATTTATTTATTTGACAGAGAAAGAAAGCACAAACAGGGGGAGCACCAGAGGGACAGGGAGAAACAGACTCTGCTGACAGATAAGGGGCTCCATCCCAGGTCCCTGGGATCATGAATTGAGCCAAAGGCAGACACCGAACAGACTGAGCCACCCAGGCACTCCTAATAGCACTACCTTTAAAAAACACTATCTGTAATAAAATATTCTGTAAGATGAAATGATTCTCAAGACATCCTGAATAGAATTTTTAGGTATCTGAAATTCTTAAACTCAGACCTAAATAAGCATCCCCAACAACATCGTTTGTTTTTTTTTCCATTTTATTTATTTTTTCAGCATAACAGTATTCATTCTTTTTGCACAACACCCAGTGCTCCATGCAAAATGTGCCCTCCCCATTACCCACCACCTGTTCCCCCAACCTCCCACCCCTGAAGCTGGTGCAACCGCTCTGGAAAACAGCATGGAGGGTCCTCAAAATGTTGAAAATAGAACTACCCTATGACCCAGCAATTGCACTACTGGGTATTTACCCTAAAGATACAAACATAGTGATCCGAAGGGGCACGTGTACCCGAATGTTTATAGCAGCAATGTCTATAATAGCCAAACTATGGAAACAACATCGTTTTTAAAAACTGCTCTGTTTTCACATATCTAGATATTCTGTTTTTCAGAAATCCTTCAAAACCTTCTACCATCATTGGCATTTTAAAATTACAGACCTTTTGCTGGAGTCACCAGGGGTAAAATACCTAACCCAACATAGAATCAGGCAGATGGACATAAACTTCTGTTTATAGTTCTGTCTCCAGGCTACTAGCCCACACTGCCATCCTACGGTTTGTTTCCTTATCACTTGATTTTCTGAAAATAAAATCTTGACTTTAGAATAGTTTTAAATTTGCAGATAGTACAGAATTCAGTTTTTACAATTTCCATTTATTAACACCTTACATTAGTGTGATATTTTTGTCCCAATTAATGATAGAATTCTGATATTACTTATGACATGTGGTTCATAGTTAATTCATATTTTCTAGTTTTCACCTAATGTCATTTTTGTTGTTGTCCTACAGTTCTAGCAAGGGTACCATATTATATTTAGACATTGTGTCTTAGGCTCCACTTGATGTGACAGTTTTCAGACTCTCCTTGTTTTTGATGACCTTTACAAAGTTTGAGAGGTATTGTATTACATACCATTTTGCAAAATGGCCCTCATTTGGGATTTGTCTTGTTTTTCTCATGATTAGACTGAAATTATGGGTTTAGGGGAAGGAGGTCACAGAAGTAAAGTGCCATTCTCATTACATCATATCAAGGGTAACTGCTATCAATATGACTAATCACTACTGAAACTGATCTTGTCACTTGGATGAAGCAGTGTTTGTCAGGCTCCTTTACTGGGAATTTACTATTCCTCCATGTCTCTAGTGTATTCTTTAGATGGAAAACACTTCATACAGCATACATTACGGAATGGGAAGTTATTCTCCACATTGCTGAGGGCATAGTGTCTATGCAAATTAATTGGAATACTTCCACATAGGTGATTTGTCTATTTCCCCTATTAATGTTTTCAATCACTCATTAATTATATTAATATGAACACATAGATAATTATTTTATATTTTGGGCTAGAATCTAATAGTACTTTATTTTATTGCTCACATTTTCTCATCATGAGCCATTGGAAAGTCTTCCAACATAGTCTCATCAGTGGTGTGTGTGTGTGTGTGTGTGTGTGTGTGTGTGTGTGTTAGCACTTCCTCACTTTCTTGATGCTTCATGAACTTCAAGAAAGTAACATTCTTACTTTCCTTACAACTCAATGCTCCATGATCATTTTACATATTTCCTGTGCTAGTCCTAGATTTGGCCATTTTTCCAAGGGGCCTTGCTTCTATATATTGGAAAATCATATTAGAAACCTAGATCTGAGGTAAATTGGGTGGCTCACTCAGTTAAGCATCTGGCTATTGATTTTTGGCTCTGGTCCTGATCTCAGGGTCCTGGGGTGGAGACTTGGGTTGGTTGGGCTTTGCACTCATTAAGGAGTCTGCTTAAGGATTCTCTTCCTTTCCCCAACCCTCCCGCTTTCAGTCTCTCTCTCTAAAATAAATACATAAATCATAAGAAAGAAAAAAAAAAAAGACAGTGAGAGGGAGAAAGAAACTAAGATCTGGGCCCTAGGTGTGCTTGTTGCTACTGAGAGTCCTACCTTCTGTCTTCTGAGTTGACAGAGCAAGGAACTATATTTGTGTATACTAAACTCTATGTAGACACATATGTATAAATATTTCTATATGTAACCATCTATATATATATATATATATAGTAAGCTATGTATGAGTTCATACTGTAATCTCCCACACTAATCCATTACCACATAGACCATTCTTTGCTTCCTCTTTTTCTTATCTGTAACACCCCACTCTAACATTAAGAAATCTGGATCTCATCATCTGTCATTTATTTACTTATTTGTTAAATCCAGTGTATACAAATAATATTTTAAGAATCATCAGCAATTACACCTTAGGAAACAACTTTATCAGCTAGGGGACAGTGCTTGTGTACAGTTTTTTTGACTTTAGTCTTACAAACTAAACCCATTCCCAAAGTCAGTGCCATTTTCCCTACTCCCCCTTTAGTGGGACATTTTATTCATTCATTTTAATACAGTTAGGCTCTTTTATAACACTGAGAACCCTAATTTTGGTTTCTCTAGTCTCCTAAATAATTTTGTAAAAATTTCCATATATTAGTTTTACATTGGAGGTTATAAAATTCTAGGCAAAATATCATCTATTGACCATAATAATACAAATAGATTCATCACCCTAAAAAATTCCTAGTGCTTTTTCTTATTAAACTTTCCCACACACTCCCACCTTTAAAATCCTTGTAATCACTTATGTTTATCATCTCTATAGTTTTACTTTTTCCAGAATGTTTTATCACTGGAACACACAGTATGCAGCCTTTTCAGACTCTTTTTTTTTTTTCTTCACAACAATATGCCTGAAATTTTTTCCATATTTTTTCAGGGCTTGACAGCTCACTCTAAAAATTTCTGAATAACATTTTATTGTGTGAATATACTATAGCTTATTTATGCATTCATCTATTGAAAGACATATTGGTTGATACCAAAGTTTGACGGTTATGAGTAAAGCTTCTATGAATATTTGCATGTACATTTTGTGTGCACATAAGTTTTTAAGTCAGTTAAGTTAGTATCTGGGAGCATGACTGTTGAATCACATAGTTAGATTATGTTTAGATTTGCAAGAAGTTTCCAAATTGTCTTTCAAAGTGACTGTACCATCAGCCTGAATGAGAATTCCTGTTGCTCCATATTCATATCAGTAATTGGTATTGTGAGTTTCTTCGGATTTTAGCCATTCTAATAAGTGTGTGGTGGTTATTTCTTTGTTTCAACTTGCATCTCTTCATGACAAATGATGTTAAGCATCTTTTCATTTGCTTATTTCCTCCCTGTATGTATGGGTGTGTGCGTGTGTGTGTGTGTATATATACACATATATACATGTATATATATTTTTTCCTGTTTAGAACTTTTACTCATTTTTATGGTTGTTTCTTATTCAACAGTTTTAAAGGATTTCAACACTTCTATCAGAGACACTCTTTGCAATTATTTCTGAATTGTTGGGCTAATTTTGATTTCTTTTAACAGTGTATATTTCAAAAGTTTTAAATTTTAATAAAGTCCAACATCAGTTTTTTTTCTTTCTTTGCAAGGATAATGCTTTTGTTATTATATGTAAAAACCCATCACCAAACCTATGATTATGTAGATTACTCCTGTTATCTTGTAGAAGTTTTATAGTTTTACATTTTGCAATTGGGTCTATTTGAATTAATTTTTTTGTGAAAGGTGTAACATATCTAAGAATGTGTTTAACTTCTGTTTTTTTTCTTTTTGTTTGTTCTTTGGTATTGAATCTAATTATTCTAGCACAATTTGTTGAAAATACTATACTTTCTTCATTGAATGCCTTTGCGCTTTTGTCAAAAATCAATTGACTAGGGGCGCCTGTGTGGCTCAGTGTGTTAAGCCTCTGCCTTCAGCTCAGGTCATGATCCCAGGGTCCTGGGATCGAGCCCTGCATCGGGCTCTCTGCTCCGCGGGGAGCCTGCTTCCTCCTCTCCCTCTCTGCCTGCCTCTCTGCCTACTTGTGATCTCTGTCTGTCAAATAAATGAGTAAAATCTAAAAAAAAAAAAAAAAAAAATCAATTGACGATATATGTTTCAGTTTATAAGGTCTCAATTCTGTTTATAGATCTTTGTCTATTTATTTTCCAGTACCACATTATCCTGATTACTGTAGCTTTATACTATGTCTTGAAATATAGTGTGAGTTTTCCAATTTTGTTTTTCCTTAATATTGTGTTGGTTATTCCAGGTCTTTCATATTTCCATATAAACTTTAGAATCAGCTTGTAATACCTACAAAATAGCTTGCTGGACTTTTGATTGGGAATGCTTTGAATGTATAGATCAAGTTGGGACAAACTGACATCAATATTGAGTCTTCAAATCTATGAACTATGATTTATCTCTACATTAGCTTCCATCTTCACTGATTCCTTCTATCAGTGTTTTGTAGTTTTCTGCAGGTAGATAAATAGATTTTATGCACATGTTGTTAGACTTATAAGTATTTTGGTGTGGTTATTATATATATAATTATAATATATAAAATATATAAATGTATATAATATAATACATATTTAATTTCAAATTCCAATTGCTCATTGCTGATATATAGGAATACAATTGGCTTTTGTATATCAACCCTTGTTATATAAAAACCTTATTGTATAAATTATTTTCATATATTATTGGATTTTATTTGCTAATTTTTTTTAATGTTTCTACATCTATATTCAGAGTTTTCAGTCGATAGATTTTCTTTCTTTTAATGTCTTTGGTTTTGTTATTAGGGTAATGCTGGCTTCATAGAATGACTTAGGAAGTATTCCTTTTGCTTAGATTTTCCTGAAGAGCCTATACAGAGCTGGTATAATTTCTTTTTTCCCCAACTATATTGAGATATAATTCACATATGACATTGTGGAGGTTTAAAGTGTACGATGTGATTATTTGATACATATCATGTGAATCATTGAAATGATTACCAAAATAAAGTTTGTTGACATCTCCATCACCTCACATAATTACAATTTTTTGTGTGTGTATTAAAAGCATCTGCGGTCTAGTCTCTTAGCAACTTTCAAGTATATAATATGGTATGGTCATTTGTAGCCAGCATGCTGTAGATTAAATCTCCAAAATTTATTCATCTTTTAATTGGAAGCTGTACTTTTTAACCAATATATCTCTATTTCTTCTACTCAATAGCATCTGACAACCACCATTCCTGTTTCTATTTGAAAGGTTGTATTTATTTATTTGAGGTTGGGGGGAGGCAGGGAAGATGGAAAGGGAGAAGCACACTTCCTGGAAAGTAGGGAGCCCAACATGGGGCTCTATCCCAGGACCCTGAGATCATGACCTGAGCCCAAGGCAGGCGTTTAGCCAACTGAGCCACTTTGGCATCCTTTTAGGAGTGCAGCTTTTTTTTAGGTTGCACATGCAAATGAGACCATATAATATTTGCCTTTCTCTGTCTGATTTATTTCACTTAGCGTAATGGCCTCCAATTCATCCATGTTGTAAATGGCAGGATTTGCTTTTTTAATGGCCATTTCATTGTATGCATATATCACATTTTCTTTATCCTTCATCTATCAATGGACACTTGGGTCATTTCAGTGCCTTGGCTATTGTGAATATGATGTCATGAACATCGGGATGCAGATATCTTTTTGAGATAGTGATTTTAGTTCCTTCAGATATATATACCAGAGGTGGAAATGCTGTATCATTTGGTAGTTCTAATTTTAATTTTTTGAGGAAACTCCATACTGTTTTCCATAGTGACTGTACAATTTACATTTCCATCAACAGGGCACAATTTCCTCAAAATCTTGCCAATACTGGGTAACTCTTGTCCTTTTGATGATAGCCATTCTAACAAATGTGAAGTAATACTTAATTGTGGTTACACCTGAGTTTCCCTGATGTTTAGAGATGTTGAGCATCTTTTCATGTACCTATTGGTTATCTTTATATCTTTTTTGGAGGAAAAAAATGTCTATTCAGGTCCTCTGTCCATTTTTAATGAGACTACTTGGGTTTTTTGTTATTGGATTATATGAATGCAAGGATGATTTAACATATTTGAATCAATAAAGATATGCCATATTAATAAAATGAAAGATAAAAATCACATGATCATTTCAATAAATGCAGAAAAGGCATTTGACAAAATTCCATATTCCTCCATGATTAAAAAAAACAAACAAACCCTCAACAGTTGGGTATAGAAGGAAGGCCATATATGACAAGCCCACAGCTAATATCATAAGCAACAGTGGAAGGTTGAAAGCTTTATTCTAAAGAGTCATAATCCCTTGTTCAGATTCTGGACTTGAACCAATTTTCAGTTCAAAAACCCATGGACTGAAAAGGTGACCAGATTCCTAGGAGGAAGGACCCCACAGCATTGTAGGAAGTATTTATTATATCAACACCCAGTTTTCCCCTAAAGGGACCTAGAATCATTTACTCAGGTGACTGACATTGAGGAAAAGGAACTACTTGGAGAACAATTGAACACAACATCTGAATTGATAATGATATATGCTTAGCCAAAAGATTATCATGCTCCCCCTATTCTTCCATAGATAGAATGCAGGTTTATAGATGCCAGGTAATAAATGGGATACTGTATAAAACAATGGATCTATGAGGTATGTGGATCCATCAGATGGTCCTTTCCCTGGTTCCTGAGTCTATAATTTTGATCAACAATCTGGCAATTGGTACAAACTTGGGGTGTGTGGTAAGAGGTATCAGAGTGTGGAAGACCAAGTAGAAGCCTCTGCAATCACTTTTCTTGCTCCCCAGGCCTGCCTTGGAAAACATAGTAAATCAAGAACAATATAGTCCTGAGAAAATGACAGACATTAGTGCCACCTTTAAAAATCTAAAGAATGCATGTATGGAAGCTCCATTATGGCTCCTTTTAATTTGCCAGTCTGGTCCCTATAAAAACCAGATGGAACCTAGAGAATGACTGTAAACTATAGCAAGCTTAACCAAGTAGCAGCTCTGACTTTAGCTGCTCTGCCAGATGTTGTATCCTTGTTGGAGCAGTTTAATAAGGTCCCTGATACATGGTATGTTGCCATTGATTTGGCATGAGCTCCTTTCTACTCTGATCAGAAAAGATGATCAGAAACAGTTTACACTCACATGGAAATGATAATATTTATTTACAGTTTTACCCATTACTCTGTTAGCTTGCCCTCATAATCCAAAGGTATCTGGACCATATGGACATCACACTGATCCATTATATGGATGACATCATGCTTTTTGGATGTATGAGCAAAAATTGGCTAGTACATCAGTGATCTTAATAAAATATATGTGCTCTGGTGGATTAGAGATATTCTCTAAAAAGATTTAAGGATTTTATACTTTATTGAATTTAAGAGACATTTTATGAATTAAGATCAGGGATGGGTATCTGTCCCTCAGTAAACCACAATCTATTGCCTTTGGTGTTCTCTGCCACAAAGAAGAAAGCTCAGTGCTTTGTAGGCCTTTCTGGATTCTGGAGGCAACACATTCCCCACCTATAATATAGCTCTGGCCCAAACACTATGTGACATGTCAGACTGCCAGCATCATGCCCACCAGAAAGCATTTTCCAAGCAATAGGCACTGAACACTAGACGAAATGACTAATCCAGTTGGCATTAGCCAGCTTTTCTCATTGGTCATCCTAAAATTTGCACAATGGGCTCATGAATATAATGAATGCCTAGCAATCTCCTGTTACTGTTGAATGTCCAACTTGCCAGCAATGGAAACCAGTGCCAAGCCAGTAAAATGGTAATATTCCTGAGGAGACAAAAACCAGACACTGAGATACAAGTCAAATACGCTGGTCTCTTTTCTGATCTATAAGGCAATCAGTTTTTTTCTTACAGCCATAGATACCTATTCTGGGATGAATTTGCTGTTTTTGCTTTTGGAACCTCAATCAACACAACTCTTCGGATCTCAGGGAATTCCCTGGTTCACAAGTGTATAATTTCATAAAATATAGCATTTAAGAAGGGGATTCACTTCACTCTAATATCCAGAAGCTGCAGAACACTATAACAGCCTTCAGGAAGGACAGCAAAAGTTCCCCCTTGGAGGCAGGCAAGTCACTGCAAGGATTGGGAGCCATACTTCAGGATGTTGTATGTGCATTAAATCAGAAACCTCCATGTCCCCAGTAAAAAAAAAAAAAAAAAAATCAATCAATCAATCAATCAATCTGGGCTTTTGCAAATCTGGCCTCAGCATGAAAGGTCCTAGTTTCAAGGAGGGCATACTTTTGTCAGGCTCCAGCAAGGGCCCCACTGAACTTCAAAATGAAAAAATAGTGTTTCCTATCTTGACAGAATTAATGACCCTGATTAGTAGAATGAGGTAAGGAAGGTTTTATATAGATCCATAATTACACAATGGAATAAATCTGGAATTCAAGTGATCAACTTAAGTAACTTTTGAATTTCCTTGACCAACTGTTACTTTGAATGGACATGTGAAGCAGCTTGGTCTGAGAAATTATGATTACTATGTGTCCAGATCCCTGAGGAATGATTACCACACATTCTGGCCCTTGAGGAAGGAAGATCTGGGCTACACCAATAGATGCACCTCCATTGTGTGCCAAAGTTATAGCAAAGGTTAACAGGAGTATAGACTAGGCAGAGGAGGAGGAGGAGGTTAATAACAGTACAGCCATGAGACCAACTGCAGTGACGAGGGTTATAGTTCATTCCACTTTTGTCCTTTTTTAAGATGTCCCTCCAAAAGGAAGGTCCTCAAAAACCATGAAGGAGCTGTTCCCCAAATACATATAGAGCAGTGGATCTTTATGTAGCAAGGGCTGGATCCTGATGATCATGGAGATACACTGCTCAGATCTTACTCAAGAGAACCCACTTTAGAGAACATAGTTTTATGACAGTCTAGCTGTCTTCCTTTTGGTCCACCATACTGCTTCTAATGAGGCTACACATCTCCCAGGCTTCCTCTAGCAATGACTGGAATGTGCAATGACTGCACATGGTAAGGGGGTATTAGAGCTGGCTAATTCTTACCCAACATGGAACTCCTCAAGTGGGTAACCTTTGCTTGGATATTCCCGACCAGCATGACTTTCTCAGAATGGTATTGTTGGTCCAAGAATATTCATACCCAAATCTTCTTTCTTTTCTTTCACGTGTGCCTTAACTGTATTGTGTTTTGAAGGTAGTTTCTGCCCTCTTTATTTGTCCCCATTTCCTGCATGGGTGTTTCCCCCAATATATCTTATCTTTTATATATCTAATGTTCTCTTGGTGTCTGCTTCCTGCGGGGCCTCAAATGACACAATTATAAAATGAATTTTCTTACAAATTGCATAAAAACAGTAAAAGAACAGGGGCACCTGGGTGGCTCAGTGGATTGGGCCGCTGCCTTCGGCTCGGGTCATGGTCTCAGGGTCCTGGGATTGAGCCCCGCATCGGGCTCTCTGCTCCGCGGGGAGACTGCTTCCCCCTCTCTCTCTGCCTGCCTGTCTACCTACTTGTGATCTCTCTCTCTGTCAAATAAATAAATAAAATCTTTAAAAAAAAAAGTAAAAGAACAAAGTGGATTCTTTTAAGAGCTCAGGTACAGAACAACATAAAATAAAATAAAAACTACCTTGAAGCCTGCATATTGTTGGTATTGCCTTCCCAGAAAAGTGGTTGGGCATTCTTAGAGAATATAAAGACAAGCGTTAGATCAGGCAAAACTGTTATCAAATCCCTTCTGACTCTTCCACTTACAAACTATATAATCTGGGGCTAGTTACTTGGCATTTTGGAACCTGAGCTTCCTCAATTTAAAACTAAAAAGCATAATAGTTATCAGAGTGAAAGCTTGCTGGAAACACCAGCAGTGCCATAATAGTGTTTTAAGGTAAGCATCAGTGTTTGTTGAAAAAGATGTTAAATATTTTTTAAAAAATATTTCTTTGGCAAGACTGTGAGGAATATAATATGACAAAACTACAAAGTTTGGATCACAATACCTGAACAGGGTTAAAAATGAAAGACATAGTTAAAAATTAAAGGTGCCAGATTAAAAACTGGTAGATTAAATACAGCCACAATTTTTCTGACACTCTTTCCATTGAGAGAGGTAAGACTTACTTTCTTTTCCCATGAATCCGGGCTGGCCTGTGACTGCTTCGGTCAGCGGTGCATGGTGCAAGTGACACTTTGCCAAATCTGAGCATAACTTTAAGAGTGCTAGCAGCTTGTATCTTGGTCTACCAGAGGCCACCATGGAAGAAGCATGAATACCCAAAGACCATTATTTGTGAGGAGTTATTTGGAGGGAAAGAGAAGATGAGAAGCACTGAGGTACCAGATATGTAAGTGAAAGGTCATTTGAAAGTGAATCCTCCAACTCCAACTATCCCAGCTGACATCACTTAGATTAGAATCTAACTACCCAGCTGATTCCTTCCCAATTTCCTGCACAAAAAAATCAAGGGAAAACCAGAATGTTTGTTTTAAACCATTAAAATTTATGGTAGTTAATTATGTAGCAAGAGACAACTGAAATTGTTAGTATTTTCTAATCAAAACTGAAAAAAATAGAGATTAAGGAGTTATGGAGTAAATTTTAAACATCAGTACTATTGAAGGGTGATTCCTTAGACTTTATTTTTGACATGAAGGAGAATAGTATAAGTTTTCACAATATCTGATACCAAATAAGCCAGACTGCAATGAGTTTAAACCCAGGTTTGCCACTTGCTGACTGGTAGTGCATTAAATAAATCTCCAAGGCACATCATGCTTATTGCTAAAATGAAGATATTAATAACTTCTAAGGTTATTGTGAAGGTTTAAGGATAAGATGTGTACACTTTGGTGCATTTTTTGGCATACAGTTCATTAGATAGTCTCCATTAGCAACTAAAAGTTACTTAGTATTTTACCTCATCTATTTTGGAGATTTCTATTTGTGCAGAATCACAATTCCTACTTCATACTATATCCAATCTGCATTCAGAATCATTCCATATCTTTCCTGAGATTACATTGGTAGCCAATGCATTCCATAGATGGTATGTATCAGATAGATCATTGCCCAGGTCCAAGGGAAAGAAAAAATAGTTTCTGGTGATTGCTCTTCTAAGTCAACATTGGAGACCTGGTAGATTGCGCTGATTTATAAAACTGAAGAAAACAATGGCTTCCTCTTGAAAAGATGTGTATTTTTCTTTGAAAACAGTTTTTAGTACTTATATCAAGAAAGAATGCACTGCTTTTCAGATTTTGGTACCATTCAAAATATGGTTCTAACAAGTGTTTTTCAAGAAATCTCTCATGACTGCTTCTATCAGATACAGTCCAGGAGGACGCAAATGTGTATTTGGAGTGGTAATTGGAGAAGGTTTAATGGATGGATCACTTAAAGGGTTTGAGATGGGGTCAAGGGAGTCACCAAGACTGGTAAAGCACCCAGAGACAAGCAGCTAGAAACTACCTCGCCAAAAGCTAACGGGGCAAGGAGATTGAGAGAAGTGTTTCCACCCTCCATATGCTCTCGGGAATTTCTTTGGCCAAACCTAGACTGAAGCAGAGAGCTGGAAGGGTCAGATGATGCAGGAGAGTATGTAACATCAACCTCCTGAAGCACAGAGCAAAGCAGAAAAAAGCAAATAATGTACTTCAAGGCCCAAGCAGGGAATAACGAGTGCATTGCATGACTATTGAACTCAATAGCATGTGTTTGCTTGGCTGCTCTGAATGACACAGAGCTTGCCCTGATGTTGAATAGCTGTCAGACAGGTTGCCCTACTTTTATGCTGTTGCTTTTTTCCAAGTCATCACTCACCAAAGACAGGGTGTTAGAAAGTCAAAATATGTAGATCTTAGAGACAACAATTCAAATAAAAGTTCACTAGTAATTAGAAAAAATCAAATTAAACTTATAATGAGATATCATGTGCATGGATCAGATCAGCAAAATTATCAAATTTTTTATTACCGTGGATTGGTGTGGACCTGGTCCCCAGGAACTCTCCTAATGCTGTCTGTGGGACTGTAAATTTTTTTACATTAAAGAAATTAAGAGAAATTTCATCCACCACAGCAGCCCTCTCCAGTCCAATGGGAGTCAACACACTTGGATTGTTCTGTCTAGATCTCAGGGGTCCTTTAACTCTCATGCCAAGCTAAGGGAGGCTTCATTGTATCAGGGAACTGTGACCTGGGAGCTCTGAACGTAGCTTCCGCGAGAGACAAGTTCTTGCCTCCATAGCTGGTTCCGCAGTTGTAGACCTCCTGGCATAAGAACAAATAACACTCTGACCTGCACTGTTATTTGAAGCTTGAGAAAAAATTATATGATCAAACAATTCCTCAAGCCCTGCCAAGAAGGTTAGCTGTGTAATTTCCAAGAGGAAATTTAGAAAGAAGGAGTTATCAACTGTGCTCCTGGCATTTATCCAGCACATATTTTGCTGTGAAAAAGACTTTATTTTAAGTAATTTACTGTTGTTCTTATCTTCATCTTTGCACTTTTCTGTACATGTAAATGTTTTAAATTTTTTACAAAATTTTTATTCACTTGAGAGAGGGAGAGAACCAGAGAGCATGCATGTGCAAGGGAGAGAGAGAGAGAGAGAGCAAGCGAACATACACGTGGGTAGGAGCAGGAAGGAGGGGCAGAGGGAGAAGCAGGCTCTCTGCTGAGCGAGGAATCCTAGATGGAACTTTATCTCAGGACCCTGGGATCATGACCCAAGGCAAAGGCAGATGCTTAACAGACTGAACCACCCAGGTACCCCTGTACATGTAGATATTTTAGAATGAGTAGATAACCATTTTCAAGCATATAAACCAAATAAAACTAACAAAACCAAACACAGAACTTATTCCTAATATAACAAAGTTTCACAAATAAACCAAAATTCTTTCCTGGAGATGGAAGATCACTGACAAGAAAAAGTTTAAAAAACAACGACAAAAAAAACTAGTTTGTAAATTGTCCTCCTCTCCAGAAATATAGATGATTTGTAAACAATTATTATACTCCTGTTATAGAAAAATATGTGGAAATCTGAGTTGGGATGTAAATGATCCTACTTGTGAGAATTGAAATGTCAACATCAAAACTCTGAATTTCATATTACAATTTCTAAAAAAAAAAAAAAAGACTCATTTGCACAAATTAACCCATAGAAGAAAAATACCCACCAAGAAAAGTTCTCTCAAATGAAATCTTGAACTCTTCCAGGCCTTAGTATATATACTTTAATGTTTATATTACTGATCTTTATCTTTGATATAATCAAATGACATTTTTACTCAGTGAATGACTTTATTGATTATTTTATAAATGTATGATATGGACATTGCTTATGAAAAAATATAGTCTTCTTTTCAAGAATAAATCATATAAAGCTTAGACTGTGAATGACTGTCTAATGAACAAATGATTTTAGCCCATTAGATTGGTTTAAACCATAGTCCTAGATAAATGATTCTTTATATTCCTACCTAAAAATGATAATTTTCAGAGTATATATTCCTCAAGATAGATTTTTTAAAAACTATCATGACATAGTGGTTTTCATCAACTCTATATGGCTTTCAAGGAAATGAACACTGTATGCTCAATAGGACAGTGGTACTCAAATGTGAACGAGAACAACATTTATCTGAAGTACTTACTAAAAATGGGGATTCTTGCACTTCATGCCCAGAAAATCTGATTCAGGGCAGAATTGGAAATCTATATTTTATAGAATGAGTGAATGGCAGGTCATTATAATAGAAGAGGCCTATGAAGTTACCTTATATAGAAAGTAATAGAGCAATATTTTCTTTTCCTATTTTCTTACAAATTCACACAAGTTCTAAAAACATATAGATAGCATATATATGTATGCATGTTTGTTAATACATACTTCATACCCAGTTCCTATTTCCTTTATCATTTTTCCATGAAAGTCATTTAATTCTCTAACTCATACTATGAAATTAAAGTTAAAAATAATACTGCACGCACAGTGGAACAGTCATAACCTTCTAATTCTGCCCTATGATTCCATTTATGTTGAGTTGAAGAGAATGTAAATTGTCTTTTCATATTGTGGTTTCAAGCATTCTAGAGAAGGCTTTGTACTGGATTGCTCATGAGGAGGTGTCAAAGAGAACACAGGGAGTTTAATATTGAAATTTAATCACATGTACATCATGGGGCTCAGTGGACAATACTAAATGATAGAATGAATGAGTCGTTATTAGTTGCCTCTGTTCTAAGTCTTGACAAGGTCATACTTTTCTACTACATCCATGGCATAAATCAATGTTTCCCAATAAGCTTTTTGAAATATACAGATAAGTACTTCTTATCCCACTTCTTTAATTCCGTATGTCAGGGATAAAACCCGAGGATATATTATTTTAAAAAATAACCCAAGTGGTTCTAATGTGATTATAGAGAACTACTGGTCTATAATCCCAGTTCTCAACAGTTCATATTTTATTTACAAATTACTAAGTGAACAATTGATAAACCATATTGTAAAGATCTAGGCAAGAGATACAGAAATTTAGGAATTACTAACATGGATATAAGGGCTGATAATCTTCTAGGTGATTTTTCAATTAAAGTTATAGACCATTTCTTTGATTGTTCACAATATTTGGCAAGAATGGTTACCACCAGTGTTTATAATCTAATCTAGGGACTTGAAGGTTCATTTCAAGCAAATTTAGTACATTGTAAGGGCCATGGATTCTAGGTTAATAACTCCAAGGTATAGCAGAATACCTTAAACCATGCCCTTCAGATGGTCCTATTTAAATCTTAATTTTCCGGGTGCCTGGGTGGTTCAGTGGGTAAAGTGACTGCCTTTAGCTAAGGTCATGATCCTGGAGTTCCAGGATCCAGTCCTGCATTGGGCTCCCTGCTCAGCAGGGAGTCTGCTTCTCCCTCTGACCCTCCCCCCTCTCATGCTCTCTCTCTCTGTCTCTTCCTGTCTCTCTCTCTCAATTTTTTTCCAAAAAAAATCTTATTTTTCACACTCAGATTTTTGATGATGCTTAGATAAAAGGTATGCGATTGTAAATTCTGTCAAGAAATATGAGAATAAACATTCTGTACTTCCAAAATCAAGAATATACCCACATACTTTACAAAATATCTATGAACAGAATATTCTTTAAAAAACAAGACATCTAATTAAGACTCATGTAAAGATACCGGTGATACTACTTCTGCCTACAGGTCCCCTGAGGGGCAACTTCAGGCAGATCTTAAAACTTCGTATCATATAATTCTGGGTCCAGTCAAATTCATGTAGCAGATCTCGCTTTTCAAAATAGGTGCTACCCACTATTGATACAGACATCTCTAACATATATATACTCATAGCTAAGTAAATTTTATTATATTTAAAGGGGATAAAAACATTTTTTTGTAGATCTAGTGTGGCTTTAAAACACAAGTGAATTAAAATAGGCATAAAATGTAGCAATGGCCATTGCAGATTCTAAACATAGTAACTGAAATTGTTCTAGCTTTACCAAATGTGGTCAATAAGAGATTGCGAGTGTTTTATCTGCAGGTATACATATTAGCTGAAAAAGCATGAAATTTTAGTAACCATTAGGAAGATTCCTTGTCCCCTTGGATGTAATTCTGAATCTCACCTGTAGTTTAGAAGTACAGCTAAGAGGGAATCTAATTTTACTAAAATATCAATTAATTTTTTAACTTCTCTACATCTATTTATTGACAAACAACCATATAATACATAGGAGGAAGTTCAATGCAATCTAATATGTATTTATTAAGGTTAGAAAGTGCTAATTTATTTAATATTACTGAGAAGGAGGAGGAAGACTTGTTTTTCTTTTTTAAGAAATAATTTCTATTTTTTTCAGATATGCCCAAATAAAAACAATCTACCACATTGGTAGATATTATGTATATGCTTTATGTAGACTCATTGAGAGGATGCTAAACATGAAACTGAATAGTGAACAACTATTATGTAAATGCTTTGGATTTTCAGTCTAAATAAATGAAAGTTATTTTTATAATAAATTGGAAATTAAGCTCTTTGGTACCATATCATTGCTACCAATGACAAGTTACATTGTCTTTTAATGAATATGCATTATTCTGAATATTAATTTCCTATTATTATAAAATGGTAGCCAAGCACAATGGTGAAACTGGCCCTCTTATGAAACTCCATGATGTGATAGAAAGTTGGTATCTAAAGCAATGGAATTGTTTTGTTGTATTGTTGTTGTTTTTAAAGGTTTTATTTATTTAACAGAGAGAGAGAGAGAGAGATCACAAATAGGCAGAGAAGCAGGCGGGGGGGGGGGGGGAGCAGGCTCCCTGCTGAGCACAGAGCCCAATGCAGGGCTTGATCCCAGGACCCTGAGATCATGACCTGAGCAGAAGGCAGAGGCTTAACCCACTGAGCCACCCAGGTACCCCTGAAGCAATGGAATTATTAAAGGAACAAAAGGATATCAATACTGTTTTTTTTTTAAATTATGAGTATATACATAAATATGTGGAAAATTTACTGAAAGCATTGTGAAAACTCTTCAAATTTTACTTATTTCTAAACAACATAACTAAAAATAAAACTAACTTGGAGGATATATAAGAATATGTATATCAACTCAACATGGAATAAGAACATAAATATAAGATCTGAAACTGTAAACATTGGTCTTGGCAATGAATTTTGGGATATAACACCGAAAGCATAGACAAAAAAAGTAAAAATAAGTGGATTATATTAAACTAAAAAAGTTTCTACACAGTAAAGGAAACTATATGAAAAGACAACTTATTAAATGTAAGAAAATATTTTGTGAACTATATATCTGATAAGGAGTTAATATCTAAAATATATAACTCAATAGCAAAACACCAAATAACTCAATAAAAAATTAGCAAAGGACCTGAACAAACATTTCTCCAAAGAAGAAATACAGATGGCTAATAGGTTTATGAGAATATGCTCCACACCACTGATCATCAGGGAAATGCAAATCAAAAACAAGAAGATATTGCCTCATACCTGTTAGAATGTATATTATTAAAAAAAAAAAAAAGATAGGAAGTGTTGAGAGAATGTGGAGAAAAAGGAAGCCTGTACACTACTGATGGGAATATAATTGGTGCACTCAGTATAACAAGCAACTACCACATGACTCAGCAATCCCAGTTCTGGGTATTTATCGAAAAGAATTGAAGTCTGGGTCTTAGAGAGATACCTGTACTCCCATGTTCATTGCCGGATTACTCACAATAGCCAAAATATGGAAGCATCCCAAATATCTACTGATGGATGAAAGTATAAATACAATGTAGTATATGCATATAATAAAATATTCAGCCTTAAAAAAGAAGGTAATACTGCCACTTAAAAAAACATAGATGGACCTGCAGAACATTATGTTAAGTGAAGTAAGTTAGACAGAGAAAGCAAATACTGTGATTTCACTTATATGTTAATCTACATAGTAAAACTCATAGAAGCAGAAAGTAAAATATTGGTTGTCAGAGACCAGTGGGGAAGGGGGAAATAGGGAGGTGATAGGCAAAGAGTACAAAGTTTCAGTTATGTAAATTAAATAAGTTCTGGAGATCTACTATACCACATAGTGCTTTTATCTAACAATACTGTACTGCATACTTAACTTTTTTTTTTTTTTTTGTTGAGAATATAGATCTTGTATTAAATGTTCTTATCACATGAAAGAATACAACAATTATAATAAAGGGGCAGGAGGAAGCTTTGAGAAGTAATGGTTATGTCAATGACCTTCAAGATAGTGATGGTTTCACAGGTGTACATTTATTCCCAAACTCATGGAGTTGTATACATTAAATAGTAGAGCTTTTTGTTGGGTTGGTGGTTCCGGGAATGCAGGAGGAACAATAGAAATGACCTTCGGGGCCGCCATCTTCCAGTCCCCTCTCCACCCCCTTCCTTAACCCTAGGCACTCCCGCCAAAAGGGTGTACGCCCAGGTCACATCTCCATAGGTAACCCGATACCCATGCAGGAAACAGGAGTATCAGGAGCCCTCACCCCATACCTTCCCATCACCAAATATGGATGTGAGTCCATGCCCTGCCTTGCCCCGATAAAAGACCCCTATCACCTCCCTCCCAGTGCGACTTCCTTGACTCCCCCTTTCTGAGTGTGGAACCTCACCGGAGGGGCCCACCTCCTCCCGGCACGACTTTCCTGGCTCCCCTTTTCCCGAGCTCTGAAACTTCGTGGGAGAGTGCCTTTAATAAATCTTGCCTTGCACCTACCTCGCCTGGTATCGTGTTTATCTCGCCTATAAAACTTTACACTTTTTATATGTCAATTATACTTCAATGAAATTGTTTTTTAAAGCTAAAATTTTGAAAAAGAAGAAAATTTAACATTGTAAGTATCATTGTATACAATATAGCTGCTGTATAATCATAAAAAACTTCAAATTAAAGGTAAATGGATATATATTAAATATACACAAGATAATATACTAATAAAATATAATTGAAAAAATACCACTTATCAGAAATAAAAAAATTAAATTTACCCTGACTCTATTAAAAAAATGACAATTTTAATATTGATGTATGGGATTAAATAATGCTCTTCCAAAATTCATGTCTACCTAGAACCCCAGAATGTGACCTTATTTTGGAACCCCAGAATGTGACCTTATTTTGAAGATGTTAATTAGTTAAGATGAGGTGATAGTAGGTAGGGTAGACCCTAAATTCAACCATTGGTGTCCCTATAAAAAAGTTATATGAGAATGCACATAGGAAAAGAAGTCCCGATGATGGCAGACACAGAGATTAGAATGATGCAGCTACTGAGGAATGTCAAGGTCAGCTTGAAGCCAACAAAAATTTGAAAGTAGAAAGGAAAGTTTCTCCTCTAGAGATTTTAGAGGGCACACAAACCTACAGACACCCAAAATTTGGACTTCTAGCATCCAGAAGTGTGAGAGAATTAAATTTCTGAAACCACCCCATTGGTGATTATTTATTATGGCAGCCTTAGGAAATGAATACAACTGAAAATATAGAAAAATATTTTTAAATATCCAACAGCTCATCTTCCTTGAAATAGATATTGATATGTCAGTGTTACATGAATAAATATACCACTTAGGTCATATAAATCTTGATTGTGAAATGTTTGGGAAAACAACTAAGTCTAGTAGAACTTAAAACAATCACTATCAGATTATTCTTTTCATATTATGTCATTTATACCTGGCTTTGAATACACTGCATTAGCCATGGTCATAGAACCAGTGCTTACTGGTTGACAGAGGTTGGTTGTAAGACCCCATCCCTTTTTACAGCCTCTAAATCTAATCACAAAACATTTTGACTGATAGAATTACTTTAACTCTGAGAGCTTTAAGGAAAAAAAAAAAAGTAATAATTGCTCCTAGGGGAGCAATCACTATTTGAAGACTTTCTTAAGTATTCTTTTATTAACTTAATCAGTGTTATGTTGCCAACCCAATACCAAAAATGGAAACTTGACTCCTATTCACTGACTGTGAAGGCCAACAGTAAAGCTACTGAGCTGGGAGGGGAGCCCATGCTAAGTTCTTAGTTGTGCTTATACTCAAAATCTCAAGATATAAGCATGTGTCTCTTCAGTAGAATTCTAGCCTTTCTAGCTGCTTTTAATAAATGGTTAAATGAAAATCAATAGGAAAAAAAAAAACATTTTGCTTATTTAAATACATTCCAAACATAACTGACTTCTAACTTTAGAATTTATCCATGCATATAATTCTTCCCTCAGCTCTGGATAGAGACAGAATTAAACAGCTGTTTTTGATGACCAGCAGTACTGTTAGTGAGCTTTGCTCCTGACCCAAACTATTGTTGAAAAAACTAAAATGAGTCAACAGATATTTGTATGAGGTGTCATGCTAAATAATTTGATCCTTTTTAAAAAAGTTTGTTCTTCATTCTGCTCTCATTCCTTTTATCACCATCATTGTGGTCACTGTTATCATCATCATCATCACCACCATCCTCAATCTGCATCTCTTACTTGGTTTAATTGAACTATGCAATAAAGTTACAACAGAATACTGATCTTACATATTCTAAGGAGAAACAAAATGGACAGTTGCAATAAGTGTGGTATGTGATAGATTATTACACAGCATTACAGTGTGCTAAAAGGCAGTTTACCTGTATTTGAAGGTTCATCATTTAATCAGGATAATTCCCATTTATACTTCTTATTTCAGGTTAGTTACTCTGATGAAGGAACAGAAAGCTGGCTGAGAACAAAGCAAAAGGCTGACACCTTGCAACTTCCCCCCCATCCTGTCCCCACTCCTGGATGGGACATATGTGACATTCTTTAGAAACCTCCCACCCATCTTAATGTTATTACCTTGCTAGAGGGCAAAATGACCTTGGCAATGGCACTGCCTCTGGTATCTGGTATCTTGTAGGTCCTCTTTAGCATATGAAAGTTCTACTGAAACCTCCCTTTCCTTACTCCCCCACCCCCATGGTACATAACCTGCAAACCCTCACAACCTGAAGGGAAGCAGCTCTTTCTCCTCATGGGTCTTGTCCCCATGCTTTAATAAACCACCATTTTGCACCAAAGATATCTCAAAAATTCTTTCTTGGTCATTGGCTCCAGACCTCACCCCACCGAACCTCACCTATATTCTAGAACTTCATCAACTCTTCCTTTGAAGTCATATTAGAACTATGACTGTAAGGGAGAGCATGGTACTTTGAAGAACCAAAGGAAGTTCAATATAATTGCCTCAGAGAAAAGAATGGAATTCAGTGTAGCTTAAGGAGAGAGTTCAAGCCTGGAAGTTGTGATAACTGAGGCAGGAGATGCATTATGGTACTAGATCATGCCCTGTTTTGTAAACTCTATAATTACTTGTAGATTTCTTTTCCAAAGCTAAGCTGAGCTTAAAGCTTCTTAGATTCTCTACAGTCTCTTTGACCTCCAGACTGTGCATATGGTGGTTCCCTGGCTATGATGAATCTACTGTCATTCTGCCTGCAGAACTCTAGCCCATCTTTTAGGTCTCAGGTTGCATATCACTTCCTTAGAGAAACTTCACTGTGATATGTAGAATCCAAAGATGATCCACAATGAATCACACTCTATATAGTTTCCACTCCTTTAGTGTCAGTAAGAACTATGAATATGATGGGATATCATTTAATGACTAGGTTACTAATCAGTTGACTTTGAGTTAATTCAAGGGGATACCATCCTGGGTGAACTTAACATATCCAGATGAGCCTTTCAAAAAAGATGAAGGGTCAGAGAATTTCCTCTGTTTGGCCTGGAAGAAATTGGTCATATGAACACCTCTGCAAGGAGCCACAGGGGATCTCAGTCCTGCAACCACAAGGAACTAAATTCTATGAGCGATCTGAGTAAGCTTGGAAAACAAACAAACAAAAAATCAAAAATAAAATAGAAAACAACAACAACAACAAAAAACCCTGACCTCTAAGTGAGACTACAGAGCTGGCCAGCATGTTGACTTCAGTCTTATAAGACCCTGATCAGAGAAGCTGATTAACCTGTGCCTAAATGCCTGCCCCATATAAACTGAGATGATAAATATATATTGCTTTAAGCTACTAAAATTGTGGTAATTCTTATGAAGCAATAGGAAATGAATATACTTCTCAAACCATTGCAATGGGAGTTTCCCCTTATAACTATTAAGGCACTCAGTTCTTTTCTGTTTTGTTCACACCTGCACCAAGTGCAGTACCTAGCACACAGTATGCACTCAAAAAATATTTGGTAACCAAATGAGAAATTGGTTGAAAAATTTTAAGCATTGGAATGAAATTGTAGATACTCTGAACATTAATTATAGTTACAAGCCATTTTGCACATCACTTTTTCCCAATGAATTTGTTAACTCCATCTTTCAATATTAGTAGATTGTCTTACCAGCACCACATCTTTAAACATTTGTCTGACATTTGTGTGCAATGATACATTGTTTTTTACAATGATAAAAATATAAAAATGATACTTTTTTTCTTTTGTCCTACTCTCACTTGCCTATTTTTCCCATTTTCTTGTGTTTAGTTGAAAAACACTCTTAAATCCTACCTATCCTTCACCGACTCAACATACCATATGACCAGAAAACCTTAATTTTTAGCTCTGTTTTCCATAAAAGTCACTTTTAGTATGCAGAAGAGAGAAACATTCTCTTAGTGTTCCCAAAGTTAGAAATGATTTACACTGATACCTAGTTCTGGATTTTGGCAGAGTGAAGTATCACCTGCTTGCTGCTTTCAGGTTTAGAACTGTCTACCCAATAACCAGAAACATCAATCTTAAATAACTATTCAACTATTCAGCAACTACTGGAAAAAGGGAAAAAAAAAAAGTAAAAAAAAAAAAGTAAATATTTTCAACTTAAATTCAGGTATCCATCAGAAAAGATTTGGAGAAGACACTTTTTTTTTTTTTTTTGAGAAGACATTCATTCTGATGTGTCTTTTGTAGATTAAACACATATTTTTGTTGCTTTTATATGAATTTTTTTTGCTATTGTTATTTTTGTTGCTTTTAACATAAACAGTGTACATTTAAACTTTGCATTTTTGTATGTTAGGGAAAAATTTCAGAAGATGGTTCTCCCCCCAGAAGTGTCCTTTTAAACTGTCTTCCCCCAAAATGTTTTTTGTACAATGCAAAATATAATTTACACAATTTTGCCACACCTTATTACACTTTATTCTCTTCTTCTCTAATCATTTCCCATTTCCCTTCCTTTGTGATGTCCCAAATATGGCTGAAAAAATCATTACATAGCAAGTAACCCCTTAGGTGAGGCTATTAGTGGCCTATAATTTTCTAAGAAGTGGTGGGTCATGAGGCCTTTTTAAGCAAGCTGCTTGAAAATGCACATAAATGAGCATATGTTATTAGTGAATAGAGTCCTCAGAGAGCCATTGTGGTGGCTAAACTTATATTATGGCTCATGCTCTGTAATTTAATTCCAAAGTAGTTATTGGAACTAGGAATCTAAAAATGAGAAATCATTCCTCTTTCAAATGTCTCTCTCTCTCTGAGTCTTTCATCAATACAGATGCAAACACAGAAGCTAAGAGGTGTTAGGAACAAACATGGAACTTGTGGCACTGGGATTTCTGGTGTTTGTCTTCTTCAAGAAGGGGGAACTGTGGGTCAGAAGAAATTGAGACAATGTGCTCACTCTGGGGAAAGAGTGCCTGCCATTGTAGGGGTTCCACTTGACAGGGCGCAGGATGAATATGCAAATGAGCTAAGAGCTAAGAACTGTGCATAGTGTAATTATTACATTGAAAGAATACAATTAACTCAGCAAAGAAGCATAATAAGACATATTTTTATATATATCCCATCATGATAAATTCTTCAAAGAGCTTTACTCCTAATGACATAATCTTTGTCACAGAAAATAATTTATTTAGGAAAAAATTGCATTAATCTTAGTATAAACACTTATAGAATACTTATATATATAAATATAAAAACAATACAGAATATAATTGATATATCATAATGATCAGGAACATATGAAGTATCACAAATATCTCTACTCAAACTTTTAAAGAATTTTTCTATTTAAAATATTGGATAGCTAAAATTTAAAATGATTGTAGGAACAAATAAAACCTGTAAATACAAATAAGACTAATTAAAAGAATGATTTCAGACATTCAGAAAAAAGAAGCTAATTTCTCCAGGATTGAAAACATTTTCTAGTTCATAGCAGTTACAGTCGAAATTAATAAAAAACAATTTTGATTTCCACTAAAGATCAGCTAGCTAATTTATAAGCACAACAGAACTCTACATCTGCATTTTGCATCAGTCGCAGGAAGCCAGGATTAAAATGTGCTAGGTAAATGCCAGAGAGGTTTTCATGTGCTACATAATCAATGGGTACCCAGTGGAAAATACAGGTGTCATATTCTTTGTGTAATTTAAAGAGCCACTAGTTGTCATGCAATTGAAACTTAGTGGTGTTTTACTTTGAAAATAAATTTAATCCTTGAGTTTCTGATAAGGAATAAGCAAACGGGCTAGAGTTCCTGACGTCCATTTTGTCCAGAGATTGGTAGTTTAAGTCTGGTGACTGTATTTTTGTTTTCTTTTATATACCTCTACCAGTTGAAGCAAAGCTGAACTAACTTTGAGGTTAATGGGCTTAAATAAACACAATAGGTGATTCAGAACAAACAATGTAAAAGAAAATTCTTTGCATTCAACAATACAATATGCAGAAAAAAAATATTAATTTTTGAGAAATTTTACTTCTCCCAAAATCAAATTTATCCTGTGGACCATGTAGATAATATTTCAATTTCAATTTCTTAAAAAAGAAGCTACTGTGGAAGGAAAATATATTGTTTTTGATTTTTTCAGAATATTTTGAGACTCAGAAAATACAATTTCTCCTTGCTAATCTATAGCTCTAATTCAAAGAAAGCTGTCTTAAAAAAACTGGAAGAAAATTATGAGCATTTACAAAACTTAGGACATGTAGGAAAACTTCATTAAAAGCTTATTATGGGCTAACAATATTTCTATGCGTTGACAGGGTAGGTGGGTAGATAGGACAAAGTACAACCCTCAAAAAACTTCAGTGTGGTGTAACAAATGATGTATACACAGATTTTTCAATATGATATGTTGGCATACTAAAGCTATGTATGGAGTGATGATAAGTATAAGGTACTATTGTTTTAAACAATGTGCACAAATAAATGAAGAGTAAAAAGTTGGGCTGTGAGAACTCAATTGTGGAGAGATTCCAAACAAAGCAAAAATAATGCCATAGAAGTGAGAAAGACCAAGTTATGTATAAAAAAAACAATAAGTTATTCAGCTTCTCCAGAGTATGAAATGTAAATTGGGTATATAAATTGGAAATTATAACCAGATAAGTAGACAAGGGTCAGATTATGAAAGACTTTGTAAACCATGATAACAAGTTCGTTAATTTTCCTGTGACAAAGAGCTCACTAGTGATATTTTTACATTTTGATACACACACACACACACACACACACACACATATATATATATATATAGGATCACATTAATGATAGATATGAGAGGATCAAGAGTCATAGCTGTTAAGAGGCTACTGCCATTGTTGATGCAAAAGATTGCAAATATCTAAAGCAAAGACAAAAAAGAGAAGATATGGCCAACCTCTATTTAGGACATAAAATGAATCACCAATCAAAATGTTAATGGAGTGAGAGGCAAGATGGCAGAGCAGTAGCAGACTGAAATGACATCAGGTCGCAGGAGTTCAGATAGATAGGTATCAAACCATTCTGAACACCTACAAACTCAACAGGAGATAGAAGAGAAGAAGAGCAGCAATTCTAGGAACAGAATATCAACCACTTTCTGAAAGGTAAGACTGACAGAGAAGTAAATTTGAAGCGACAGGAAGATAGACCTCGGGGGGAGGGGCCAGGTCCCGGCAAATGCTGGAGCACAAAATCAGAACTTTTAGAAGTTTGCTCCACTGAGAGACGTTGCTTCAGAGGCTAAGTGGGGGTGAAGCCCTTGCAAGGACACCGTGGTCTTGGGTCCCACTGGGTCACAGAAAGATCAGGGGTGTCTGAGTGTGGCAGAGCTGCCAGGTATCAGAGCAGAGAAGCTGACTACAGAGATGGAGATGAAGAGTGAGCTTTCAGATCAGGGTTACCTTAAACCATGATCCAAGACACAGTTGGACCACTGTTCTTGGAGCAGAGACTCCACAAGTGGCAGATCCAGGGAGACTCACCTTCTTCCTTTGGGAGAAGCAGTGCACAGGAATCTACTGGGTTTAGAGACCTCAAATGGGGCAATGCACCAGAGATAGAAATGCTCAGTCACAGGTAGGGTGAGCTCAGAGTGTGGCTAGAGACCAGGGAGAAGGGAGTGATTGAGCACTTTTCTCCAAGGGTGCACTGAAGAGTGGGACCCCGCACTCTCGGCTCCTCTGGGCTGGAGATTGGGAAGCTGCCATTTTCATTCCCGTCTTCCAAAGCTCTATGGAAAGCACTCAGGGAACAAAAGCTTTGAGAGCAAACCCAAGAAGATTACTTAGCCCAGTCCCTGACAAGGGCAGTGCAACTCTAGCATGGGCAAAGACATTTGAGAATCACTGTAACAGGCCTGTCCCACAGAAGATGAGCAAGAACATCCAGCCAAGACCAAGCTCACCAATCAAGAAGAACAGCAGACCTCCTGAGTGAGGTGAAAACAACGCATAGAATTCATGGCTTTTTCCCCACGATCATTTAGTCTTGCAAAGTTAAATTTTTTTAATTTTATTTTTTATTCTATTTTTTAACATTTCCTCTTCCCTCTTTTAACGTTTTTTAACTAGTTTATCTTAATAATACCTTTCTTGAAAAAAAAATCTTTTTAAACCTTCATTGTTATACTCATATTTTATCCCTTCATTGTATTTAACCTTATTTTGTTCAGACATTAAGGGTTTCTTTTTTTATAAAAAATTTTGGGATACAATTTCTTCTAATAGATCAAAATATACCCTAATCTAGCACATGGCTTTGTTCCAGTCTCCAGCCTGAGCACACTCCCTCCTTTTTTTTTTTTCCATTTTCTTTTTCTAACCAACTTATCAATTCCCTTTTTAGAAATTTTTTTAAAATTTTCATTTTTACAGTCATATTCCATCGCTTCATCGTGTTTACCCTTATTTTTGTATATATATAAGTTTATCTTTATTTAAAATTTTGGGAGGTAGTTTCTTCTAACAGAACAAAATATACCCAAAATCAAGTGGATGGCTCTGTTCTATTCACAAGTCTAATATATCTATATCTATATCTATATCTATATCTATATCTATATGACTTTTATTTACTTATTTTTTTTATTTTTGTTTCTTTTTTCCCCCCTTCCTTTTACCTTTGATTTTGGATCTCTTCTGATTTGGTTAGCATACATTTTTCTGGGGTCTTTGCCACCCTTTTAGTATTTTATTCTCTCATTCATATATTCTTATCTGGATAAAATGACAAGGTGGAAAAACTCACCACAAAAAGAAAGAGCAAGAGACAGTACCAATGGCTAGGGACCTATCATTTCAGACATTGGTAATATGTCAGAACTACAGTTTAGAACAACTATACCCAAGGTGCTAGTTGGGCTCAAAAAAGGCATGGAAGTTATTAGAGAAATGCTCTCTGGAGAAATAAAATCCCTTTCTGAAGAAATGAAAGAACTAAAACCTAAAGAAGTTGAAATTAAAAAAGCTATTAATGAGGTGCAATAGAAAATGGAGACTCTTGTTGCTAGGATGAATGAGACAAAAGAGAGAATTAGTGATATAGAAGACCAAATGAGGGAGAATAAAGAAGCTGAGCAAAACAAAAGACACAAACAACTAATGGACCACAAGGGGAGAATTCGAGAGATAAGTGATACCACAAGATGAAACAATATTAGAATAATTAGGATTCCAGAAGAAGAAGAAAGAGAGAGAGGGGTAAAAGATATATTGGAACAAATTATAGTAGAGAATTTCCCTACGCATCAAAATCCTGGAGGCACAGAGAAAAACCCTCAAAATCAATAAAAATAGGTCCATACACCATCATCTAATAGTAAAACTTAACAAGTCTTAGTGACAAAGAGAAAATCTTGAAAGCAGCTTGGGACAAGAAGTCTGTAACATACAATAGTAGAAATATTAGATTAGCAGCAGACTCATCCACAGACCTAGCATGACAGAAAGAACTGGCATGATATATTTAGAGCACTAAATGAGAAAAACATGCAGCCAAGAATACTATAACCAGCTAGGCTATCACTGAAAATAGAAGGAGAGATGCAAGGCTTCCAGGACAAACAAATATTAAAAGAATTTGCAAACACCAACTGCCCTACAGGAAATATTGAAAGGGATCCTCTAAGCAAAGGAAGAGCCTAAAAGTAGGAGACCAGAAAGGAATAGAGACAATATACAGTAACAGTCACCTTACAGGCAATACAATGGCACTAAATTCTTATCTTTCAATAGTTATGTTGAATGTAAATGGGCTAAATGCCCCAATCAAAAGACACAGGGTATCAGAATGGATAACAAAACAAAACCCATCCATATGCTGCCCATAAGAAACTCATTTTAGACCCAAAGACACCTCCAGATTTAAAGTGAGGGGGTAGAAAACAATTTACCATGCTAATGGACATCAAAAGAAAGCTGGGGTGGCAATCCTTATATCAGATATATTAGATTTTAAGCCAAAGACTATAATGAGAGATGAGGAAGGACACTATATCATACTCAAAGGGTGTGTCCAAAAAGAAGATCTAACAATTTTAAATATCTGTGCCCCTAACATGGGAGAAGCCAACCATATAAATCAACTAATAACAAAATCAAGAAACACATTGACAATAAAACAATAATAGTAGGGGATTTTAACACTCCTCTCACTGAAAGGGACAGACCAACCAAGCAAAAGATCAACAAGGAAATAAAGGCCTTAAATGACACACTGAACCAGATGGACATCACAGATATATTTAGAACATCCCATCCCAAAGCAACAGAATACATGTTCTTCTAGTGCACATGGAATATTCTCCAGAATACATCACATCCTGGGTCACAAATCAGGTCTCAACTGGTACCAAAAGATTGGGATCACTCCATGCATATTTTCAGACTACAATGCTCTGAAGGTAGATCAATCACAAGAGGAAAGTTGGAAAGAACTCAAACCCATGGAGGCTAAAGAGTATCCAACTAAAGAATGAATGGGTTATCCAGGGAATTAAAGGAGATTTGAAAAAAAAAAAAACATGGAAACAAATGAAAATGAAAACACAACTGTTCAAAATCTGGGACACAACAAAGGCGGTCATGAGAAGAAAGTATATAGTGATACAAGCCTTTCTCAAGAAAAAAGAAAGGTCTCAAGTACACAGTCTAAGCTACACCTAAAGGAGCTGGACAAAAAAACAGCAAAGAAAGCCTAAACCCAGCAGGAAAAGAGAAATCATAAAGATCAGAACAGAAATCAATGAAATAGAAACAAACAAACAAACAAACAATCAAAAACAGTAGAGCAAATCAACAAAACTAGGAGCTGGTTCTTTGAAAGAATTAATAAGGCTGAAAAACCCTGGCCAGACTTATCAAAAAGAAAAGAGAAAGGACCCAAATAAATAAAATCATGAATGAAAGAGGAGAGATCACAACCAACACCAGAGAAAGACAAACAATTATAAGAACATATTATGAGCAACTCTAATCCAGCAAATTTGACCATCTGGAAGAAATGGATGCATTCCTAGAGACATATAAACTACCAAAACTGAACCAGGAAGAAAGAGAAAACCTGAACAGACCCATAACCAGTAAGGAGATTGAAGCAGTCATCAAAAATCTCCCAACAAACAAGAGCCCAGGGCCAGATGGCTTCCCAGGGGAATTCTACCAAACACTTAAAGAAGAATTAATGCCTATTCTTCTGAAACTGTTCCAAAAAATCAAAATGCAAAGAAAACTTCAAAGCTCATCTTATGAGGCCAGCATGGCCTTGATCCCCAAACCAGACAAAGACCCCACTTAAAAGGAGAATTACAGACCAGTGTCCTTGATGAACACAGATGTGAAAATTCTCACCAAAATACTAGCCAATAGGATCCAACAGTACATTAAAAGGATTATACACCATGACCAAGTGGGATTTATTCCTGGGCTGCAAGGTTGGTTCAACATCTGTAAATCCATCAATGTGATACAATACATTAATAAAAGAAAGAACAAGAACCATACGATACTCTCAATAGATGCTGACAAAGCAATTGACAAAGCACAGCAGACTTTCTTGATCAAAACTCTTCAAAGTATAGGGATAGAGGGGCATATCTCAATTTCATCAAAGCCATCTATGAAAAACCCACAGTGAATATCATTCTCATGGGGAAAAACTGAGAGCTTTTCCCTTAAGGTCAGGAATGTGGCAAGGATGTCTACTATCACCACTGCTATTCAATGTAGAACTAGAAGCTCTAGCCTCAGCAATCAGAAAACAAAAGGAAATAAAAGGCATCCGAATGTGCAAAGAAGAAGTCAAACTCCCACTCTTTTCAGATGATATGATACCTAATATGGAAAACCCAAAAGACTCCACTCCAAAACTGCTAGAACTCATACAGGAATTCAATAAAGTGTCAGCATATAAAATCAATGCACAGAAATCACTTGTATTTCTATACACCAACTGCAAGACAGAAGAAAGAGAAATTAAGGAGTCAATTCCATTTACAATTGTACCCAAAATCATAAGATTCCTAGGAACAAACCTAACCAAAGAGGCAAAGAATCTTTACTCAGAAAACTAGAAAATACTCATGGAAGAAATTGAGGAAGACACAAAGAAATGGAAAAACATTCCATGCTCATGGATTGGAAAAACAAATATTGTGAAAATATCTATGCTACCTAAAGCAAACTACACATTTAATGCAATCCTTATCAAAATACCATCACTCTTTTTTAAATACATGGAAAAAATAATCCTAAAATTTATCTGGTACCAGAAAAGACTCCGAATAACTAGAATATTGAAAAAGAAAACCAAAGTTGGAGGTATCACAATTCCAGACTTCAAGCTCTGTTACAAAGCTGTAAACATCAAGACAGTATGGTGCTGGCACAAAAACAGACACATAGGTCAATGGAACAGAATAGAGAGCCCAGAAATACACCCTAAACTCTATGGTCAACTAATCTTCAACAAAGCAGGAAAGAATGTCCAATGGAAAAAAGACAGTCTTCAACAAATGGCGTTTGAAACATTGGACAGCCACTTGCAGAAGAATGAAACTGGACCATTGCCTCACACCACACACAAAAATAGACTCAAAATGGATGAAAGTCCTCAATGGGAGAAAGGAATCCATCAAAATCCTTGAGAAGAATACAGGCAGCAACCTCTTCGACCTCAGCCACAGCAACTTCTTCCTAGAAACATCGCCAAAGGCAAGGGAAGGAAGGGCAAAAATGAACTATTGGAACTTCATCAAGATCAAAAGCTTTTGCACAGCAAAGGAACAGTCAATAAAACCAAAAGATAACTGAAGGAATGGGAGAAGATATTCATGAATGATATATCAGATAAAGGGCTAGTATCCAAAATCTATGAAGAACTTACAAAACTCAACACCCAAAGAACAAATAATGCAATCAAGAAGTGGGCAGAAGACATAAACAGATGTTTCAGAAAAGAAGACATCCAGATGGCCAACAGACACACGAAAAAGTGTTCCACATTACTTGGTATCAGGGAAATACAAATCAAAAGCACAAAGAGATACCACCTCACACCAGTCAGAATGGCTGACATTAACAAGTCAGGAAATGACAGATGTTGGAGAGGATGCAGAGAAAGGGGAACCCTCCTACACTGTGGGTGGGAATGCAAGCTGGTGCAGCCACTCTGGAAAAGAGCATGGAGGTTCCTCAAAAATTTGAAAATAGAACTACCCTATGACCCAGCAATTGCACTACTGGGTATTTATCCTAAAGATACAAATGTAGTGATCCGAAGGGGCACATGTACCTGAATGTTTATAGGAACAATGTCCACAATAGCCAACCTATGGAAAGAACCTAGATGTTCATCAATAGATGAATGGATAAAGAGGAAGTGTATATGTGTGTGTGTGTGTGTGTGTTTGTGTAGCGCAGCCATCAAAAGAAATGAAATCTTGCCATTTGCAATGACATGGATGGAACTAGAGGGTATTATGCTGAGCAAAATAAGTCAATCAGAGAAAGACGATTATCATATGATTTCCCTGATACGAGGAACTAGAGAGGCAGAGTCAGGGGTTTGGGAGGTAGGGAAGGAAAAATGAAACAAATGGGATCAGGAGGGAGACAAACTGTATGAGACTCTTAATCTCACAAAACGAACTGAGGTTTGCCGGGGAGAGGTGGGTGTGGAAAGGGTGGTTGGGTTATGGTCATTGGGGAGGTTATGTGAAATAGTGAGTGCTGTGAAGTGTTTAAGCCTGATGATTTACAGACCTGTACCTCTGGGACAAATAATACATTGTATGTTAATAAAAATAATAATAATAAAAGATCTGTGTGTATGCCTAGTGTATACTTGGACACTGAAGTTATTGAATAAACAGTAGATATTATTATTATTAAAAAAATGTTAATAAGGGATAGGAGCCATGATGGCCAGCAAGAGACAACCAAAAATAATAGAAATCTAACTACTGACATATAAGAGATCTAACAATAAAACTGGACCATTGAAAAACAAGTGGTTTACAGGATATTGTGAAAAACAAATCAAATGTACAGCCCAAGATTCCTTGCAATTATATAAATTTATGCTTAAGTGAAAGAAGAACAATATTTTATATTTTTAAATGATTTATTTGTTTGAGAAAGAGAGAGAGAACCCAAGTGGGCAAGGAGCAGAGGGAGAGGGACAAGCAGACTCTGTGCTGAGCATGAAGCCCAATGCGGAGCTCAATCTTACAACCCTGAGATCATGACCTAAGGCAAAATCAAGAGCCTGTCGCTCAACTGACTGAGCCACCCAGGCATCCTGAAGAACAATATTTTAAAATTGAAATTTAGACATGGAGTAAAAAAACAAAACAGTAACTCTTGGATATCACATATCTAATAAATGTTTGTCCTATCTACCTCCATGACTACTGCACAGTCTTCTAGTAAAGATAAAACACAAAGAAAGCCTAATAAAATAATATTCATTTTTCTTCTGACAACTAATATTAATGTATTAGTAGTTTGGCTATACTCATTGCAATAAATGTTCAAGATGGCCAAAATGAACAGATAAGACAAGCAGACCACAGCATAGTCAAACATAATCAAGTCTGAAAAAATGTGTTTGGCTTCATTCCAAGTTGTAGTCCTAGGAAAAATTTAATATCCATTCATTACTCAATGTGATAAAGTCTATCTATAAAGCCCTATGGCTAACATTTTACTTAGTGATGAAAGACTGAACACTTTCCTCTGAGATTGGGAGGAAATGTCCAGTCTTAGTATTTTTATTCAGGATCTTGCTGGAGCAAGTGCAATAAGGCATGAAAAAGATATAAAAGGCATACAAAGTGGAGAAAAAGAAATAAAACTATAGACAATGAAATTCTTAAATAGAAAATCTCAAAGAATCTACAAAAGAGTTATTAAAATTGATAAATGAATTTAGCAAGTTTTCAGATATAAGGTCTCTATATTAAATATAAATATATTTATATTTAATAAATATATTTTATATTTTTTATATAATATAATTTTTAATATAATATAATTTTATATATATATATAATATATAATTATTATTTATTATTTATATATATATAAATATATATATATATATATAATATATATTATATATATATATATATATAAATATATATATATATATAATATATATATATATATATATAAATATATAATTATTATATAATTAATATAATATAATTTTATATATATAATATATATATATATAATATAATTTTTATATATATATTTTATAATTTATATTTTATAAAATATATATATTTTATATAAATATAAAATAAAAATAAATATAAATATTAAAAAATAGTTGACATTTTAAGGAAAAAGTGCTATTTACACAGCAATGAAATCATTAAATACTTAGGCTTTTTTTTTTTTTTTTTTACAGAATGTGTAAGATCTATAGGCTAACACTACAAAACAATGATGATAATAAAACAAAGAAAACTTTAACGACCAGATCTATAAATATACATTGTTCTTGGATTGGAAGATACAATATTGTTAAAATACAAATTCTTCCTAAAATAAATTTAATGCAATTATCAAAATAACAGCAGGATTTTTTTTTAAATCTACAAATGTTGTCTGTTTGTTTATTTGTGTGTTTATTTGAACAAGAGAGATACAGCAAGAGAGGGAACACAAGCAGGGGGAGAGGGAAAAGGAGAAGCAGGCTTCCTGCCAAGCAGGGAGCCCAGTATGGGGCTGGACCCAGGGTCCTGGGATCATGACCTGAGCTGAAGGCAGATAGTTAACCACTGAGCCACCCAGGTGCCCCCAAATATTGTTTAAAATTTACATGGGAAATGGACGCTTGGGTAGCTCAGTTGGTTAAGTGTCTGCCTTTGGCTCAGGTCATGATCTCCAAGTCCTGGGATGGAACCCCACATCGGGCTCCCTGGTCAGCTGGGAGCCTTATTCCTATCCCTCTGTTGCTCCCCCTGCTTGTACTCTCTCTCTCTGTCTGTCAAGTAAATAAATAAAATATTTTAAAGTTATATAAAATTTACATGGAAAGGCCAAGGAACTAGAAAAACCAAAACAGTTTTGAAAAAGAAAAAAAAGTGCAGAAGACACTGTAAATTTCTAGTAATCATGACAGTGATTATCTATCATTTCACTGATAGATATTTTATCTATCAGTGAAACGATAGATAAAAGGATAGATAAAAGGAGCACAGTATTATAATAAAAGGAACAGGAAAATAAATGGAACAGAAACCAACCCACACATACTCGGGTCAGTTGATGTTTAATCAAGATGTGAAACAAATTTACGAGAGAACAGATAATCTTTTCAACAAATGGTACCAGAATAAGTGAATATACATAGACAAAAAATGAACTTCAACCTATACTTTCATACCACCGATACAAAAACAAACTCACAATGGAATACAGATTTAAAAGTAAGATACAATGTATCTAGAAGAAAAACACAATAGAATATCTTTGTGACCTTAAATTCAACTAATATTTCTTTGGTATGATGCCAGAAGCATGACTTGCTAAAGAAAAAAAAAAAAAGATAAATTGGACTTCATGAAAATTAAGGGCAACTGCATCTTAAAAGACACTGTCATAAAATGAGAAGAAAAGATACAGGAGAAAATATTTGCAAAATATGTACTTGAAAAAAAACTCACATTCAAAATATAAAACTCACAAAATTTAAAAAAAAAAAAAAGAACCAAAAAGCTATGTAACAGATACTCCACAAAAGAAACAGAGATGGCAGATAAGCATGTGCAAAGATGTTTCACATCATTACTTTTTAGGGAAATGCAAAAAACTAAAATGAAATTCCACTACACATGTATAGAATGATTTAGAAAAGAAATGAAAGGAAAAGCTCGATAATATCAAGTTCTAGGGAAGATGCAGAACAACTGTAAGTCTCATATATTGCTATTAGAAATGCAAAATAATACAGCACACGATTAACATACACTTACCACAGGAACCATCAATCACAATCCTAACCATTTGAAATGAAATTAAAATGAAAAGCTATGTTCACACAAACCCAGATGTAAATTCTGATAACAGCTTTATAAATAATTCTCCAAGCCAGGAAATAACAAGTATGGTCCTCAACCTAGAAATACATAAACAAACTCTGGTACATCCATACAATAAAATACTACTCATCAATAAAAATGAAATAACCTATTCATACATTCATCAACATGAATATATTTCAAATGTACTCTACTATATTAAAAATGGTTCAAATTTTATTATTTATTTATTTATTATTATTTATTATTCCATTTATATTATTTTTTTCACAGAAAAAAAAACTATAGGGATAAAAATAAAAAAAAACAGAGCAGTGGTTGCCAGGAGTGAGGCCGAGGGAGGTGTGGATTGAAATGGCACACGGGAATATTTGTTAATGAACTAATTGTTACATACCTTCATTGTAGTTACACAACTTTAAACATTTGCCATAGCTCATAGGACTACACACTTAACAAGTTATACTTTTCTGTAATGATATTATGTTTTTTTTTACGAAATTATGTTTTAATAAAAGGAGAAACTAAAATTTCAGGGTGAAAAAAAACTCTGATAATACAAAGGAAACCAATAAAATACTCATCAATGAAACTGTTAGAATTGAGCTCAAATCCAGTTTAAAGAAATTAAAATGAAATCCTAATTCGAGAGTAATTAGGTGAAAAGAGAAAGCTCACAGCTGAGACCTGCCAGTGTGGGTTTGTAGGGGACCATGGTGGATATATGAGGGTTCAGGAGGAAGCACATAGAGATGGAAACCAGACTGTACACTGTTGCCAGACAATATATGTGAGGCTATTCCAGATCTAAGAAAGAGTCTCCATTTCCTAATTTGCCATTTCAGAGGGGGCAATTTTTTTCTACTTTACCACTTGATAGACGTAAGATAGCAATCAGGACTGTGTAGATCCCTTTGTGACTTCAACCAGAGTAACTTTAGAAAGGCTAGAGATGAAATCTTTTATTGACCCCTGGGGAATTGTAACTGCAGCCGTGACCCAGGTCTCTGATATGTCTTAACCACAGGTAACTCAAAAGCAGTTACTTCTATCCAGAATAAAGTGATCCAGCTACATTTTGAACACTTGGTACCTTTATATATTATTTCACTCACCTTTTGAATTGTCATTAGTAATTCAATATAAAATAGAAAATGGCAATTAATTTAAGCCTGTATAGGTAGCATTGATATGGTTAATTTATTTAGTACTTAGGTGGTAACCATGTTAGCATATGGTTGTAATTTAAAATATATGAAATGATCTTCATGCAGTGTTTTATTTTTTTAAGATTTACTTATTTATTTGACAGAGAGAGACAGAGGAGAGGTAACACAAGCAGGGGGAGTGGGAGAGGGAGAAGCAGGCTTCCTGCTGAATAGGGAACCTGTTGAGACCATGATCCCAGGTCGCTGGGATCATGACCTGAGCCGCAGCTCAGGTGGCTTAACGACTGAGCCACCCAGGCACCCCTTCATGCTGTTTAACATTGGAAGAAACCTTATTCAAAGCCACTTATTTTGTAATTGAGGCAATGTGAGTCCAAGTAGGCTAAGAGAGGTAAAATGACTTTTCTAAGGCCAAACAACTTAATATGCCATCAAATTGGGACTAAAACAATGTCTTCAGCATGTTAAAAGTGGATTTTTTTCACTATTTATATTAAAATAACTCCATTTTTGGAGGGAGGAGTCAAGATGGCGGAGAAGTAGCAGCCTGAGACTACATCAGGTAGCAGGAGATCAGCTTGATAGCTTATCTAAACATTGCAAACACCTACAAATCCAACGGGAGAGCGAAGAGAAGAAGAACAGCAACTCTAGAAACAGAAAATCAACCACTTTCTGAAAGGTAGGACTGGCGGAGAAGTCAATCTAAAACGACGGGAAGATAGACTGCGGGGGGGAGGGGCCGGCTCCTGGCAAGCGGCGGAGCAACGGAGCACAAAATCAGGACTTTTAAAAGTCTGTTCCACTGAGGGACATTGCTCCAGAGGCTAAACCAGGGTGAAGCCCACGCGGGGTCAGCGTGGCCCCAGGCCCCGCAGGGTCACAGAAGGATCGGGGGTGTCAGAGTGTGGGAGAGCTCGCAGGTATTAGAACGGAGAAGCCGGCTGCAGAGACAGAGCCGAGGACTGAACTCTCAGCTCGGGGTTACCTTGAACTGGTCGCGGGCTGGGTGAGCTCAGAGCTCGGCTAGAGGCTGGGGATACGGGAGTGATTGGGTGCTGTCCTCTGGGGGCGCACTGAGGAGTGGGGCCCCAGGCTCTCGGCTCCTCCGGGCCGGAGACTAGGAGGCCGCCATTTTCATTCCCGTCCTCCGGAACTCTACGGAAAGCGTTCAGGGAACAGAAGCTCCCAAAAGCGAACCCGAGCCGATTACTTAGTCCGGCCGCCGGTAAGGGCGGTGCAATCCCGCCTCGGGCAAAGACACTTGAGAGTCACTACAACAGGCCCCTCCCCCAGAAGATCAACGAAATATCCAGCCAGGACGAAGTTCATCTATCAAGGAGAAAGCAGGTTCAATTCCTAAGACAGCAGAGCAACTCCAGAGGAGGAGAAAGCAAAGCACGGAACTCATGGCTTTCTCCCCATGATTCTTTAGTCTTGCGGCTACTTCAATTTTTTTTTCTTTTTTTTAATTTATTTTTCTTTTTTCTTTTTTCTTCTGCTAAATTTTTTAAAACTTTTACCCTTTTCTTTTTTAACGTTTTTTGACTAGTTCATCTAAATATATATATTTTTTCTTTCTTTTTTATATTTTTTTATTTGTTTTATTTTTTAAATTTTTTTTTTCCTTTTTTTTTTTCTTTTTTTTTTCAGAACCTGTTTTTATCCCCTTTCTCCCCCCCACAATTAGGGGTCTCTTCTGATTTGGTTACAGCGCATTTTTCTGGGGTTTTTGCCACCCTTTTAGTAGTTTATTTGCTCCTTCATATCCTCTTATCTGGACAAAATGACAAGGCGGAAAAAATCACCACAAACAAAAGAACAAGAGACAGTCCCAAAGGCTAGGGACCTAATCAACACAGACATGGGTAATATGTCAGATCAAGAGTTCAGAATGATGATTCTGAACATTCTAGCCGGGCTCGAAAAAGGCATGGAAGATATTAGAGAAACCCTCTCTGGAGATATTAAAGCCCTTTCTGGAGAAATTAAAGAACTAAAATCTAACCAAGTTGAAATCAAAAAAGCTATTAATGAGGTGCAATCAAAAATGGAGTCTCTCACTGCTAGGATAAATGAGGCAGAAGAAAGAATTAGTGATATAGAAGACCAAATGACAGAGAATGAGGAAGCCAAGCAAAAGAAGGACAAACAGCTACTGGACCATGAGGGGAGAATTCGAGAGATAAGTGACACCATAAGACGAAACAACATTAGAATAATTGGGATTCCAGAAGAAGAAGAAAGAGAGAGGGGAGCAGAAGGTCTATTGGAGAGAATCATTGGAGAGAATTTCCCTAATATGGCAAAGGGAACAAGCATCAAAATCCAGGAGATGCAGAGAACCCCCCTCAAAGTCAACAAGAATAGGTCCACACCCCGTCACCTAATAGTAAAATTTACAAGTCTTAGTGACAAAGAGAAAATCCTTAAAGCAGCCCGAGAAAAGAAGTCTGTAACATACAATGGTAAAAATATTAGATTGGCAGCAGACTTATCCACAGAGACCTGGCAGGCCAGAAAGAGCTGGCATGATATATTCAGAGCACTAAACGAGAAAAACATGCAGCCAAGAATACTCTATCCAGCTAGGCTATCATTGAAAATAGAAGGAGAGATAAAAAGCTTCCAGGACAAACAAAAACTGAAAGAATTTGCAAACACCAAACCAGCTCTACAGGAAATATTGAAAGAGGTCCTCTAAGCAAAGAGAGACTAAAAGTAGTAGGTCAGAAAGGTACAGAGACAATATACAGTAACAGTCACCTTACAGGCTAATAATGGCACTAAATTCATATCTCTCAATAGTTACCCTGAATGTTAATGGGCTAAATGCCCCAATCAAAAGACACAGGGTATCAGAATGGATAAAAAAACAAAACCCATCAGTATGTTGCCTACAAGAAACTCATTTTAGATGCAAAGACACCTCCAGATTTAAAGTGAGGGGTTGGAAAACAATTTACCATGCTCATGGGCATCAGAAGAAAGCTGGGGTGGCAATCCTTATATCAGATCAATTAGATTTCAAGCCAAAGACTATAATAAGAGATGAGGAAGGACACTATATCCTACTCAAAGGGTCTGTCCAACAAGAAGATCTAACAATTTTAAATATCTATGCCCCTAACGTGGGAGCAGCCAACTATATCAACCAATTAATAACAAAATCAAAGAAACACATCAATAATAATACAATAATAGTAGGGGACTTGAACACTCCCCTCACTGAAATGGACAGATCATCCAAGCCAAAGATCAACAAGGAAATAAAGGCCTTAAATGACACACTGGACCAGATGAACATCACAGATATATTCAGAACATTTCATCCCAAAGCAACAGAATACACAATCTTCTCTAGTGCACATGGAACCTTCTCCAGAATAGATCACATCCTGGGTCACAAATCAGGTCTCAACCATTATCAAAAGATTAGGATCATTCCCTGCATATTTTCAGACCACAATGCTCTGAAGCTAGAACTCAATCACAAGAGGAAAGCTGGAAAGAACCCAAATACATGGAGACTAAACAGCATCCTTCTCAAGAATGAATGGGTCAACCAGGAAATTAAAGAAGAATTGAAAAAATTCATGGAAACAAATGATAATGAAAACACAACAGTTCAAAATCTGTGGGACACAGCAACGGCAGTCCTGAGAGGAAAATATATAGCGGTACAAGCCTTTCTCAAGAAACAAGAAAGGTCTCAAGTACACAACCTAACCCTACACGTAAAGGAGCTGGAGAAAGAACAAGAAAGAAACCCTAAACCCAGCAGGAGAAGAGAAATCATAAAGATCAGAGCAGAAATCAATGAAATAGAAACCAAAAAAACAATAGAAAAAATCAATGAAACTAGGAGCTGGTTCTTTGAAAGAATCAATAAGATTGATAAACCCCTGGCCAGACTCATCAAAAAGAAAAGAGAAAGGACCCAAATAAATAAAATCATGAATGAAAGAGGAGAGATCACAACTAACACCAAAGAAATACAGACAATTATAAGAACATACTATGAGCAACTCTATGCCAACAAATTTGACAATCTGGAAGAAATGGATGCATTCCTAGAGACATATAATCTACCGCAACTGAACCAGGAAGAAATAGAAAACCTGAACAGGCCCATAACCAGTAAGGAGATTGAAACAGTCATCAAAAATCTCCAAACAAACAAAAGCCCAGGGCCAGATGGCTTCCCAGGGGAATTCTACCAAACATTTAAAGAAGAACTAATTCCTATTCTCCTGAAACTGTTCCAAAAAATAGAAATGGAAGGAAAACTTCCAAACTCATTTTATGAGGCCAGCATCACCTTGATCCCAAAACCAGACAAGGATACCACCAAAAAAGAGAACTACAGACCAATATCCTTGATGAACACAGACGCAAAAATTCTTGCCAAAATACTAGCCAATAGGATTCAACAGTACATTAAAAGGATTATTCACCAAGATCAAGTGGGATTTATTCCAGGGCTGCAGGGTTGGTTCAACATCCGCAAATCAATCAATGTGATAGAACACATTAATAAAAGAAAGAACAAGAACCATATGATACTCTCAATAGATGCTGAAAAAGCATTTGACAAAGTATAGCATCCCTTCCTGATCAAAACTCTTCAAAGTGTGGGGATAGAGGGCACATACCTCAATATTATCAAAGCCATCTATGAAAAACCCACCGCAAATATCATTCTCAATGGAGAAAAACTGAAAGCTTTTCCGTTAAGGTCAGGAACACGGCAGGGATGTCCATTATCACCACTGCTATTCAACATAGTACTAGAAGTCCTAGCCTCAGCAATCAGACAACAAAAAGAAATTAAAGGCATCCAAATTGGTAAAGAAGAAGTCAAACTATCACTCTTCGCAGATGATATGATACTATATGTGGAAAACCCAAAAGACTCCACTCCAAAACTGCTAGAACTTGTACAGGAATTCAGTAAAGTGTCAGGATATAAAATCAATGCACAGAAATCAGTTGCATTTCTGTACACCAACAACAAGACAGAAGAAAGAGAAATTAAGGAGTCAATCCCATTTACAATTGTACCCAAAATTATAAGATACCTAGGAATAAACCTAACCAAAGAGACTAAGAATCTATATGCAGAAAATTATAAAGTACTCATGAAAGAAATTGAGGAAGACACAAAAAATGGAAAAATATTCCATGCTCCTGGATTGGAAGAATAAATATTGTGAAAATGTCTATGCTACCTAAAGCAATCTACACATTTAATGCAATCCCTATCAAAATACCATCCATTTTTTTCAAAGAAATGGAACAAATAATCCTAAAATTTATATGGAAACAGAAAAGACCTCGAATAGCCAAAGGAATATTGAAAAAGAAAGCCAAAGTTGGTGGCATCACAATTCCGGACTTCAAGCTCTATTACAAAGCTGTCATCATCAAGACAGCATGGTACTGGCACAAAAACAGACACATAGTTCAGTGGAACAGAATAGAGAGCCCAGAAATCGACCCTCAACTCTATGGTCAACTAATCTTTGACAAAGCAGGAAAGAATGTCCAATGGAAAAAAGACAGCCTCTTCAATAAATGGTGCTGGGAAAATTGGACAGCCACATGCAGAAAAATGAAATTGGACCACTTCCTTACACCACACACGAAAATAGACTCCAAATGGATGAAGGACCTCAATGTGAGAAAGGAATCCATCAAAATCCTTGAGGAGAATGCAGGCAGCAACCTCTTCGACCTCAGCCGTAGCAACATCTTCCTAGGAACAACGGCAAAGGCAAGGGAAGCAAGGGCAAAAATGAACTATTGGGATTTCATCACGATCAAAAGCTTTTGCACAGCAAAGGAAACAGTTAACAAAACCAAAAGACAACTGACAGAATGGGAGAAGATATTTGCAAACGACATATCAGATAAAGGGCTAGTATCCAAAATCTATAAGGAACTTAGCAAACTCAACACCCAAAGAACAAACAATCCAATCAAGAAATGGGCAGAGGACATGAACAGACATTTCTGCAAAGAAGACATCCAGATGGCCAACAGACACATGAAAAAGTGCTCCACGTCACTCGGCATCAGGGAAATACAAATCAAAACCACAATGAGATATCACCTCACACCAGTCAGAATGGCTAAAATTAACAAGTCAGGAAATGACAGATGCTGGCGAGGATGTGGAGAAAGGGGAACCCTCCTCCACTGTTGGTGGGAATGCAAGCTGGTGCAACCACTCTGGAAAACAGCATGGAGGTTCCTCAAAATGTTGAAAATAGAACTACCCTATGACCCAGCAATTGCACTACTGGGTATTTACCCTAAAGATACAGACGTAGTGATCCGAAGGGGCACGTGTACCCCAATGTTTATAGCAGCAATGTCTACAATAGCCAAACTATGGAAAGAACCTAGATGTCCATCAACAGATGAATGGATAAAGAAGATGTGGTATATATACACAATGGAATACTATGCAGCCATCAAAAGAAATGAAATCTTGCCATTTGCGACGACGTGGATGGAACTAGAGAGTATCATGCTTAGTGAAATAAGTCAATCGGAGAAAGACAACTATCATATGATCTCCCTGATATGAGGACATGGAGAAGCAACATGGGGGGTTAGGGGGATAGGAGAAGAGTAAATGAAACAAGATGGGATTGGGAGGGAGACAAACCATAAATGACTCTTAATCTCACAAAACAAACTGGGGGTTGCTGGGGGGAGGTGGGATTGGGAGAGAGGGAGGGGGCTATGGACATTGGGGAGGGTAAGTGCTATTGTGAGTGCTGTGAAGTGTGTAAACCTGGAGATTCACAGACCTGTACCCCTGGGGATAAAAATACATTATATGTTTATTAAAAAAAAAAAATTTGGAAGGGGAGGCGAACCATAAGAGACTATGGACTCTGAAAAACAACCTGAGGGTTTTGAAGGGTCAGGGGTGGGAGATTGGGGGAACAGGTGGTGGGTAATGGGGAGGGCACGTTTTGCATGGAGCACTGGGTGTTGTGCAAAAACAATGAATACTGTTACGCTGAAAAAAAAAAACAACTCCATTTTTGTTCCTTTTTTTTTAAACATTCACCTTTTGTCATTAAGACAATATATACAATTATGCCAATTTTTAGTGTTCAATAAGGAAAAATACTACTCACTATGAAGTCAACAATCCACCATGATGACTTAATATTTTGGCATATTCCTTTCTATGTATGTCTAATTTTGTATGACAACATGTAGACTTTCGTACTCTGCTTATTTTTGTATTTACCTAACATGAACTCATAACATGTCAGAAATGAGTATTTTCCCATGAGGTTCTGCCTATTTGGTAATTGTTACTCCAAGGGGTTGTAGACAATTTCTTCAAATGGATATGTTACAGTTTAATGAGCTCTCTTCCCATTGTTGGATATTGAGGACATTTCAGGGCTTCCGCTGAAAACTGTCAACACGTTACCTATAATATCCAATAAGACCTCATGCACTACAGTGCTTCCTTTTGTAAAGCAAAACCAGTTGGCTAGAAATGCCTAAACAGAGAAGGCAGGTTAGAAAATTTAAGGTCTAAGTAATGAACCAATAAACCACACAAAACAATTCATAGTTATCAAAGGACGGTTTAAGAAAGTTTCTGAGGCAAGAAACATTGATTTTTATGCTCATCAATAACTGATGTCTAGGGGCTCCTGGGTGGCTCAGTGGGTTAAGCCTCTGCCTTCGGCTCAGGTCATAATCTCAGGGTCCTAAAATCGAGCCCCGCATCGGGCTCTCTGTTCAGCAGGGAGCCTGCTTCCCCCCTCTCTCTGCCTCTCTGCCTACTTGTGATCTCTCTCTCTCTCTGTTAAATAAAAAAATAAAATCTTAAAAAAAAAAACCCTGATGTATAGCTCATTAATTCCATCTTTATTCTTTTTGTGTTCCACATAACTAATTGGGATTCAAATTTTAGCAACAAACAGCCTCTTTGCATTATGATTTCCTTCTCATGCCAGTATACCTCCTCCCACAACCATTAACCCAATGACATTTTCTCATAGATAGTCACGCACTTTCGGGGCTGAGAAAAAGAAATTATATGTTCCCTAGTCCATCTAGGAGGCTAGTAATGGTTTGACCTACCTAAAGTTACATATCTAGTTAGTTCTTTCAGTTGTACTTCTTGGGTTCTTTTCCCTACTCTCAGCTGTGTGGTAGTAGTAGCAGAAGTAGTCACAGTTGCAGTAATAGGAGTAGTGGTAGAAGTAGTAGTGGTGGTGGTAGTGGTGATGGTAGTAGCAGTAGCAGAGTGGTCGTTGTGGTGGCAGATAGGAGGGTAGAAGTAGTAGTGACGGCGTACTGGTGGTAGTGAGTAGTAGCACGAGTGGTCATGGTGGTGGTCGTGGCGGCAGTGGTGGTAGTGCTGGTAGTAACGGTAGTAGTAAAACATTAATTTTTGTTGATCCCTTTCATGTTCTGTGCACTTAGTACTCTTTACCTCATTTCAGTCTTTAAGTAATATCTGCAAGGTAAGAATCCATTCCTAACTCTGGATGACAAAATTGAGCCACACAGAAGACACACAGCTAAGAAGTAGTGAATGTGTGACTCCAACTCAACTTCAGAATTTTGGAAAATTTTTCCATGGTGTTAGTAATTAAATGTTTAATAATAATTGAATAGTGAAAGAAAAATATTTAAAATAATATTTATAAATATTGTTTAATATTGATTAATAGTTGATATTTAATAATGAAAATTCACTCAGATAATGATTTTTCCTAAGAGTGCCTTCAGTTTACCTGAATATCATATTACATATATTTTGAAATGGAACAATATATATGTGGAAATGATCAATTTCTATATAGAATGTAGGCAGCTGATGAAATAAATGTTTTATCTCAAAAATTCAGATTTCAGAAATGTTAAAATGTTCAAATTAGAAATTAAAAACACATTACCATTTACATTATCTACCCCCAAAGTAAAACAAGTATAAATATAACAAAATGCATAAGATCTAGATGAGGAATAATATAAGACTCCCATGAAGAACATCAAAAGAGAACTAAATCAGTGGAAAGATATTTCCTGTTTATAGACTTAATACTGTCAGGATGTTAGTTCTTCCCAAAGTTGATCTATAAAGTCAATACAGTTCCCATTAAAATCCCAAAAAGGTATTTTGTGAATACTGATAAACTGATTCTATAGTTCAAATAGGGGCAAAAAAGGGAGAAAAGAAAACAAAACAAAATAGCCAACTCAATATTGAAGGAGAAGAACAAAGTCTGAGGATTGACACTACCATACTTTAAGACTTGCTATGAAGTTACAGTAATCAAGGTGGTATGGTATTGGTGAAATAGACCAATGGAAATATATATTTTTAAATATTTTACATAAATATAATCAGCCAATTATTGACAAAGGCAATACAATGGAGCAAAAATCATCTTTTAAACAAATGGTCCTGGAACAACTGAATATCCACATGCAAAAAAAGAAAATAAAAGAAAAAGAAAAATGTATAGACATCTTCCACCCTTCACAAAAATTAACTCAAAATGGATCATAGACCAAAATGTAAAACACAAAAAATCTATTCAACTCCTAGAAGATTGCATAGAAGAAAACCCAGATGACTTTGGGTATGGTGATGCCTTTTTAGACACAACACGAAAGACAAAACCCATGAAAGAAAAATTGCTAAACTGGATTTCACTAAAATGAAAACCTTCAGTTCTGCAAAAGACAATGTCAAGAGAATAAAAAGACAAGCCACTGACTGGGAGAAAATGTTTGCAAAAGACATACCTGATTTTTAAAAATGTTATCCAAAATATGCAAAGAACCCTTAAAATTCAGCAATAAGAAAGCAAACTATCCAGTAATAAAATGAACAAAGATCTGAAAAAATTGCCTTAAGCAAGAAGATATACAGACATATGAAAAGATACTCCACATCACATCTAATAGAATGGCCCAAATTCCAAACACTGACAATACCAAATACTGGCAAGGATGTATAATAATTGAGAGCAAAAGGAAATCTCATTCACTGCTGGTGGGAATATAAAACGGTACATCCACACTGGATAATAGTGCAGGAGTTTCTTACAAACTAAAGAGACTCTTGTCACATGATCCAGCAATGATGCTTCTATGCATTTACCTAGTTTTACAGAAAACTCATGTCTACACAGAAACTGCACACAGAGCTTATAGAAACTTTATTAATAATTGCCCAAACTTGAAGGCAACCAAAACGTTCTCCAGTAAGTGAATGAATAAATAAAACATGGTTTCTTGATTTTTTTTTCATTGTCCAGACAATGAAATATTGTTCTGTACTGAAAAGAATAGAACTCTCAAGCCATGAAAAATATGGAGGAGCCTTAAATGTATATTACTAATCAAAAGAAACCAATTTAAAAGGGCTACACATAGTTTGATTCCAATTATATGACATTCAGAAAAGGGAAAACTGTGGGTATATTAAAAAGATCTATGATTTCCAGGGGCTAGGGCAAAGAGAGGGATAAGGAGACTGAGCACAGAGGATTTTTAGTATTTAAACTATTCTGTACAATACTACAATGGCACATACACACCATTATATATTTGTCAATTTATACCCACAGAATGTACGGCACTAAGAGTGAACCCTAATGTAAACTATGGACTTTGGGTGATAATGATGGGTCAGTCTAGGTTCCCTGAGTGTAAAGAATGTGCCACTGTGGCATGGGAGGTGGAGAGTGAGGGAGGTTGTACACCATGGGAACAGGGGGTATATGGAAACTCAATTTTGCTGAACCTAACATTGCCCTGAAAGTAAAGCTTATTAATTAAAAAAATAAGATTAGAAAATAGTATTGGGGCACCTGGGTGGCTCAGTTGTTAAGTATCTGCCTTCAGCTCAGGTCATGATCCCAGGGCTCTGGGATCGAGCCCCACATTGGCTCCCTACACAGAGAGCCTTCTCCCTCTCCCACTGCCTGCTGCTCTCCCTGCTGTGCTCTCTCTGTCAAATAAATAAATTAAATCTTAAAAAAAAAAAAAAGAGTAGTTTTTATGGGATCATTCCCATAGAAAAGCTGTCTCTCCCTAAAGTTCATAGCAAAATATTGCCTGTGAGCAGCAGTGCAACCAGTAACCACAATGACATGTGCACGCATAAAGACTTGCTATGGAATCACTGCCAAGAATTTCTGTTCCTTCAGAAGTACTGAAGAGGTAACTGTGTAATTGTTCAACAGCAAGTGTCAAGGCTTGCAACTCAGTTCCTGATTGGCCCATTTCCTCTAGCTTAGCTATCAGTATTTGCTTTCACATAAAGTAGTAATGTAAAAATAGCACGTTCATTTTTACTTCTCCTGCACTCTTCTCTGCCCCCTCAAATATTAGCTCTCGCCAGGCTTTTCAGAACTTTCTGTGACTCTCAGAAGAGGCTCTTAATTCTTGGCTAATCTTGCCTGTATGCCTCACAGGTGCTATAGCCTCATTTATCTTCTTTCTCTCTGGAGTTGTACAAGCAAGAACTGTCACGCCCACCAATAAATCTAGCCATAATTGTGTTAAGAGCTGGAACTCAGCTTCAACTTCCCACAAAGTCCATTTTATTTTCACTGTCCCTTGGGTGTCAGATGGAGAGGAATGTAGTCAGGGATTCACCAAACCAGAAGCACGTCAATTCTGTCTCCAAGGCTATAAAATATGAAATGCCATTTCTAAATCCCTTATGACTATGATTAGAAATTAGAGAATAATAAGGATTGACACTGAACTGTTGCAAAGAATCTATAATTATACCTGAAAAAAAGAACAGGAGGGAAAAAAGGGGGACTGATTCATATGATGCCAGTCAGATTTTTAAAAAAAAATTATACAGAAATGTTTCCCATTTCATTTTCCAAAGCTAGAACAAAAAGAAAAAGAAAAAAGAAAAAAAAAGGCTCTGCTGGAAAGAAATTGATGGCAGTGTAGACGCAGATTTCCAATCTACCGTTTGCATTGTGACACCTACACGGACTCTGTTCTGATCATGTTTCTATATTTTTTATTGGAATGAGCTGTTATTAAAAGTGAAGAGGCTGAAGTGCAGGAATAATAGCTTATTTATTACCACTACTTATTAAATGAATTAAGGCAGCTGCGGCCTCAGTTTGTCCCGGATACTGTATAGATGGAGCTGCGACGAGAATTTGCCGATAAAGGTTATTTCCAGTTGTTTTATAGTGCTTTACTTAAATCTCAAACTTGTCTTTATAGTGATATTGTGATCCCTTTATCAGAACTGTCCAGGTTCAGGAATCTTACCACATGTGCCACACGTACAAACTGTATACAAAGCTCAGCTAATCTTCCAGTGACACTGTTGCCTGTTGAAAACCCTATTTCGGAGGACTTCTGTGCTTGGTATGGAAGCATAAGAAAGTTGGACAGAGAAACAAAACAAAACAAAAAGCTATACAAATGCCTCGTGTTTTGACCTTTTAAAAGAGCAGGAATGAGTAAATGTTTGAGGCATCAAAGGATAAAAGATGGTGGCTGAAACATTTCCCGGACGAAGAGTGTCCTACTTTCTTGTATTAGCCCTGGTATCTCTGTCTTGATGCCAATGCTCTGCAGTAACTTCCGAGTATCTTCGTTCTGCTGTTTCCCTTGTGCTACTAGTGCTGCCTAGAAGGAGAAACTGGCATTCTGACTGTAACTTTTGTTGTTGTTGTTGTTGTTGTATTTATTTATTTGAGCAAGAGAGAGACAGAGCACATGCAGAGAGGGGCAAAGAGGGAGGAAGAGGGAGGGAGAGAATCCCAAGCTGATTCCGTTCTTAGCATAGGTGGTCTCAGGGGTTGGTCTCACAACCCTGAGATCACTAGCTGAGAGAAACCAAGAGTCGGATGCTTAACTGACTGAGCCACGTAGGTGCCCCTCTAACTTTTATTGTAAACCATCTCATTACATTACAATAAGCAGACAACAGTTCTGGATACATAATAATTTTACATCTTTGGAGACTAGTTTATCTGTATTGTATGGCTTAAAGTTGGAGTGGGTGGGGCACCTGTGTGGCTCAGTCAGCTAAGCATCTACATTCAGCTCAAATCTTGATCCCAGGGTCCTTGGATTGAGCCTGTGTGGGGCTCCCTGCTCAGCAGGGGGAGTCTGTTTCTCACTCTTCCTTTGCCCCTCCCCCCCATGCTTGTGCTTGTTCGCTCTCTCTCTCAAATAAATAAATAAAATAAAAAAAATAAAAAAAATAAATAAAATAAATAAATAAAAATAAATAAAATAAATAAAATAAATAAATAAATAAATAAAATAAAATAAATAAATAAAAAAATAAATAAATAAAATAAAATAAAATAAATAAATAAAAATAAATAAATAAAAAAGAATAAGGTTGGAGTGGGCTTATCTGCGAATTTTCCTACCATCATTTGTGTAGATGTTGCCTGAAATTAAGTAACTCTCACCTCTGGCTTCTATGATGTCACCCTTAATTTACCTACTGATTCTCAATTCATTTCACGGAAAGTCCTTTCTCATCTTTTCTCTTAAACTTCATTGTGTCCTAAGATCTTCTCTCAGCAAGTTCCCCTTTTCCTATCACCTTTCTTCTCATTGTTTCCTTCTCTCTTTTCCTCTTTATACTAAATATATAATAGAAACTACAGGAAAATAGAGTTAATAAAAATTGCTGAATTCAGTTATAGGCATTTTCATGTGAGTATCTGTTTTTCTTTTTCTTTCTTTTTTTTTTTTTTTTTGTCTTTTTAGAGAGAGACAGAGGGAGAGAGACAGCATGCCAGAGAGAGCAGGGGGAGGGGCAAAGGAAGAGGGATAGTGAGAATTCCAAACAGTCCCCATGCTCAGCAGGTAGCCTGATGTGGGGCTTCATTTCATGACCCTGAGATCATGACTTGATCCAAAATCAAGAATTGGAGACTTAACCAATTGAGCTGTCCTATATATTTGTTGGTTTTTTATGAAGAAAAACTTTAAAACTCGGTGGGAGATGATAGTCTCAGTTTTTAGGCTGCGTTTCTATGACCAACAGTGAGGGGTTAAGTTTTTTTTTTTTTTAAGATTTAGTTATTATTTGACAGATAGAGATCACAAGTAGGCAGAGAGGCAGGCAGAGAGAGAGAGGAGGAAGCAGGCTCTCCGCTAAGCAGAGAGCCCTATGCGGGGCTCCATCCCAGGACCCTGGGATCATGACCTGAGCCGAAGGCAGAGGCTTTAACCCGCTGAGCCACCCAGGTGCCCCGAGGGGTTAAGTTTTGTTGGTGATGAAAGTGTAACTTGGTCAAATTTATTGTAGCTACCAAACAGAGATGGACATGATATAACCAGAGGGTCCAAAAATCAACAACTAATTATCGAATATTGCTAATGTGATGCCAGAACCAGGGATTATAGAAAACAATTTCATATACTACCAACCTGACATTAAGTCAAGCAAAAAAAAAAAATGCTATTTCAAATGCAAAATATGAAGCTAGATTTAGTTATCCCTCAACTTGAGACTTCACAGCTAAGGAGAGAAGCCAGAAAAGGGAAGCTAAGGGAGACAGATGGGCTTGGAAAGGGGGTAGGAATATGGAAGAGTCTCTAAAGATCTAGAATCTTAAAAAAAAAAAAAAAAAAAAAAGTCTAGAATCTGAGTCATTACAAAGTCAGTACTCAATTTTCCACTTTTCATCACTTTAAGAGGGCCTTGTAGTCGGCAAACCCACACAAAAGGATTTGAAAGGTTTGCATCACTGTTATACCTGACACACAGTAAATGGTGAACAAATGCTTGAAATTACTATTATCAGTCCTATTGTACTAAAAATAAAACTTCTTTAAACAAAAGCAAACCTTTGTCAGTATCATTACAAAAACTGTCATTCTACTTTTCAAGAGCAGAAATCGATTACAGTGCTCATTGACTCTTGAAAGAAGTTAGCATCTGTTACCAGTCAACCTGGGGCCTCAAGGATGGGGAGATTTTTGAGCATAATGCCACATAGTTCCTGACATTCAGAGGCAGAGCTCAGAGACAGATGGTAGGTGAGCCACAATCCCAACTTTCAGATTACTGTCCCACACAAAGACAATATGACAACAGGAACATCTTCCCATGCATCAGGTGAGACGATACTATTTGTGTTTAATCACTTCTGTGTTAAAAGTTACCATTTTAATATTATAAATTATGTATAAGCTTCAAACATATGCAAATATGCTTTAAGGTACTTGTAATGAATGAATGCAACGAATCTATAATGAGATACCATTTTTATTAAACTGGGGGAGATAAAAAATGCTCATCATGTACTATGTAGTTGGGGTTACAGGGCATTCTTATATGTTTTAGGTTTAAAAACTGATGTAACATTAAAACATTAAGTAGATAAACACTGCTATATTGGCCTGTAATTTCACTTCTAGGAATCTGACCCATGGACATGTTCATATGTGAAAGTAATTATGCATGTATAAGTCAAACCATTACAGGTTTTTTTAATTGTTGTTATTGTTGTTTGATAACAGCAACATTTAGAAGAGACAAAAAGGTTTTTTTAATAGGAAACATTTTATGAAGCATTTACATAAAGAAATTCCACGCCCAAAGAAATATCACTTTAAATTACTGCTTTGGAAAAATCTCCAAATAATATTTTAAGTGAATAAAGCAAATTGTTGAAGAGTATATGAAGCATGCTACTAATCTGATGAACTAAGGAAAAATCATACACTGATGGATATATGTTTCCACATATATGTATGTGTTTTTATATCTGCATATATATTTTGCACATATATATACAACACACACACATACACACACACACACACAATGAAGACTTAAGAAATGACTAATAGTAGTTGCCTTTGGTGTAGGGAATTAAATGGTTAGGAAACAAGGGAAGGAGAAATAGTTAATTTTACCCTTTATGGATTTTGTACAAGGTACTGGGGCTACATAGTAAAAATAATTTTTAGAATAAAAATAAAATAAATCATTTACTAACTACTTTGGGTACAGATGCCAGAACCAGGGATTATAGAAAACAATTTCATATACTATGCTTCCTGCCTTCCTCTTTGTCTTAACTCTTAGTAGCGCTAAAATAACAGAAGTGGGGACTTCTGTCAAACATTTCATATGCACTAGAATTTCTAGGGCTCTTCAATGTAAAAAATTACTTTCAATTCAGGGTAGGGCTTTAAAATGCTAGACTTAACAATGAATGCCATACTTTCTTAAACATTTCTTGTCAACACCACACTAAAATATGGAGTGAATGCTGGATAATCAATGCTTCTGGGGATTCTATGTCCTATTCTCATTTTTTTTTGAAGAAAGTTGCCAGCAGCTCTCAACAGAGTATTTGCTGTTTTGTTTAATACTGTACCAGTGTTTGTTTTCACATTATATATGTGTATACATACTTTTAAATGATATTGCAGAATTTGGCAGCAAAATGCTATACTTGTGTATAAAAGCAACATTTATATTTTATTGACAGTCTATTTGCTGCTACATGCATTGGTTTTTTTGTTTGTTTTTGTTTTTTTCACTTTTTAAAATTTCTTTTCAGCATAACAGTATTCATTGTTTTTGCACCACACCCAGTGCTCCACGCAATACGTGCCCTCCCAATTACCTAAAACCTGGTTCCCCAAACTCCCACTCCCTGCCCCTTCAAAACCCTCAGGTTGTTTTTCAGAGTCCATAGTCTCTCATGGTTAATATCCCCTTCCAATTTCCCCCAACTCCCTTCTCCTCTCCATCTCCCCATGTCCTCCATGTTCTTTGTTATGCTCCACAAATAAGTGAAACCATATGATACTTGACTCTCTCTGCTTGACTTATTTCACTCAGCATAATCTCTTCCAGTCCCATCCATGTTGCTACAAAAGTTGAGTATTCATCCTTTCTGATGGAGGCATAATACTCCATCGTGTATATGGACCACATCTTCCTTATCGATTCGTCCATTGAAGGGCATCTTGGTTCGTTCCAGTTTGGCGATCATGGCCATTGCTGCTATAAACATTGGGGTACAGATGGCTCTTCTTTTCACTACATCTCTATCTTTGGGGTAAACACCCAGTAGTGCAATTGAAGGGCCATAGAGAAGCTCTATTTTTAATTTCTTGAGGAATCTCCACACTGTTCTCCAAAGTGGGTGCACCAACGTGCATTCCCACCAACAGTGTAAGAGGGTTCCCCTTTCTCCATATCCTCTCTAACACCCGTTGTTTCCTGCCTTGCTAATTTTGGCCATTCTAACTGATGTAAGGTGATATCTCAAAGTGGTTTTAATTTGAATCTCCCTGATGGCTAGTGATGATGAGCATTTTTTCATGTGTCTGATAGCCATTTGTATGTCTTCATTGGAGAAGTGTCTGTTCATATCTTCTTTTTTTTTAATTTTATTTATTTATTTATTTATTTGACAGAGAGAGAGAGAGAGATCACAAGTAGAGAGGCAGGCAGAGAGAGAGGGGGAAGCAGGCTCCCTGCTGAGTAGAGAACCCAATGTGGGGCTCGATCCCAGGACCCTGAGATCATGACCTGAGCCAAAGGCAGCGGCTTAACCCACTGAGCCACCCAGGTGCCCCCTGTTCATATCTTCTGCCCATTTTTTGATATGATGATCTGTTTTGTATGTGTTGAGTTTGAGGAGTTCTTTATAGATCCTGGATATCAACCTTCTGTCTGTACTGTCATTTGCAAATATCTTCTCCCATGCCGTGGGTTGCCTCTTTGTTTTGTTGACTGTTTCCTTTGCTGTGCAGAAGGTTTTGATCTTGATGAAGTCCCAAAAGTTCATTTTAGCTTTTGTTTCCTTTGCCTTTGGAGACACATCTTGAAAGAAGTTGCTGTGGCTGGTATCGAAGAGGTTACTGCCTATGTTCTCTTCTAGGATTCTGATGGATTCCTGTCTCACTTTGAGGTCTTTTATCCATTTCGAGTTTATCTTTGTGTATGGTGTAAGAGAATGGTCGAGTTTCATTCTTCTACATATCGCTGTCCAGGTTTCCCAGCACCATTTATTGAAGAGACTGTCTTTTTTCACACTGTATATTTTTTCCTGTTTTGTTGAAGATTATTTGACCATAGATTGAGCATCCATATCTGGGCTCTCTACTCTGTTCCACTGGTCTATGTGTCTGTTTTTATGCCAGTACCACGCTGTCCTGGTGATCACAGCTTTGTAGTAAAGCTTGAAATCAGGTAACGTGATGCCGCCAGTTTTGTTTTTGTTTTTCAACATTTCCTTAGCAATTCAGGGTCTCTTCTGATTCCATACAAATCTTAGGATTATTTGCTCCAGCTCTTTGAAAAATACCGGTGGAATTTTGATCAGAATGGCATTAAAAGTATATATTGCTCTAGGCAGTATAGACATTTTAACAATGTTTATTCTTCCAATCCAAGAGCATGGAATGGTCTTCCATCTTTTTGTGTCTTCTTCAATTTCTTTCATGAGTGTTCTGTAGTTCCTCAGGTACAGATCCTTTACCTCTTTGGTTAGGTTTATTTCCAGGTATCTTATGGTTCTTGGTGCTATTGTAAATGGAATCGATTCTCTAATTTCCCTTTCTGTATTTTCATTGTTAGTGTATAAGAAAGCCACTGATTTCTGTACACTGACTTTGTATCCTGCCACGTTACTGAATTGCTGTATGAGTTTCTAGTAGTTTGGGGGTGAAGTCTTTGGGGTTTTCCATATAAAGAATCATGTCATCTGCGAAGGGAGAGAGTTTGACTTCTTCCTTGCCAATTTGGATACCTTTTATTTCTCTTTGAAGTCTGACTGCTGTTGCTAGGACTTCTAATACTATGTTGAACAAGAGTGGTGAGAGTGGGCATCCTTGTCGTGTTCCTGATCTCAACGGGAAGGCTGCAAGCTTTTTCCCATTGAGGATGATATTTGCTGTGGGTCTTTTATTTTATGAAGTTCAGGAATGTTCCCTCTATCCCGATACTTTGAAGCATTTTCATCAGGAACGGATGCTGGATTTTGTCAAATGCTTTTTCTGCATCAACTGAGAGGACCATATGGTTCTTCTCTCTTCTCGTATTGATTTTTTCCTATCATTGATTGGTTTGCGAATGTTGAACCATCCTTTTAACCCAGGGATGAATCCCACCTGGTCATGGTGGATAATCTTTTTAATGTGTTGCTGGATCCTGTTTCCTAGGATCTTGTTGAAATCTTAGCATCCATATTCATCAGGGATATTGGTCTGAAATTCTCCTTTTTGGTAGGGCCTTTGCCTAGTTTGGGGATCAGGGTATGCTGGCTTCATAAAAAGAGTCTGGAAGTTTTCCTTCTGCTTCAATTTTTTGAAACAGCTTTAGGAGAATTGGTGTTATTTCTTCTTTGAAAGTTTGGTAGAATTCCCCAGGGAATCTGTCAGGTCCTGGGCTCTTGTTTTTTGGGAGGTTTTTGATCACTGCTTCAATCTCATTACCAGATATCGGTCTATTCAGGTTGTCAATTTCTTCCTGGTTCAATTTTGGGAGTTTGTAGTTTTCCAGGAATGCATCCATTTCATCTAGGTTGCTTCGCTTATTGGCATATAACTGTTGGTAATAATTTCTGATGATTGTTTCTACTTCCTTGGTGTTAGTTGTGATCTCTCCCTTTTCATTCATAATTTTATTAATTTGGGCTTTCTCTCTTTTCTTTTGGATTAGTGTGGCCAATGGTTTATTGATCTTATTGATTATTTCATAAAAAACAGCTTCTAGTTTCATTGATACATTCTACTGTATCTCTGGTTTCTATCTCATTGATCTCTGCTCTAATCTTGATTATTTCCCTTCTTGCGTGTGGAGTTGGTTTGATCTGTTGTTGATTCTCCAGTTCTTTAAGGTGTAGAGACAGCTGATGTATTCTGGATTTTTCAATTTTTTTGAGGGAGGCTTGGATGGTTATGTATTTCCTCCTTAGAACCGCCTTTGCTGTATCCCATAGGTTTTGGACCGAAGTGTCTTCATTCTCATTGCTTTCCATGAATTGTTTAAGTTCATCTTTGATCTTCTGGTTGATCCAAGCATTCTTAAGCAAGGTGGTCTTTAGCTTCCAGGTGTTTGAGTTCCTTCCGAACTTTTCCTTGTGATGGAGCTCCAGTTTCAAAGCATTGTGATCTGAGAATATGCAGGGAATAATGTCAGTCTTTTGGTATCGGTTGAGTCCTGCTTTGTGACCCAGTATGTGGTCTATTCTGGAGAAGGTTCCATGTGCACTTGAGAAAAATGAGTATTCTGTTGTTTTAGGGTGGAATGTTCTGTATGTGTCTATGAGGTCCATCTGGTCCAATGTTTCATTCAATGCTCTTACTTCTTTATTGATTTTCTGCTTCGATGATCTGTCTATTACTGAGAGAGCTGTGTTAAGACCTCCTACTATTAATGTATTCATATCAATATGACTCTTTGTTTTGATTAATAGTTTTCTTATATAATTGGCTGCTCCCATATTGGGGGCATAGATATTTACAACTGTGAGATCATTTTGGTGGATAGTCCCTTTAAGAATTATGTAGTGTCTTTCTGTATCTCTCACTACAGCCTTTAGTTTAAAATCTAATTTATCTGATATGAGAATCGCTACACTGGCCTTCTTTTGAGGCCCATTGGCATGAAAGATGCTTCTCCATCCTTTCACTTTCAGTCTGGGTGTATCTTTAGGTTCAAAATGGGTCTCTTGTAGACAACATATGTATGGGTCCTGTCATTTTATCCAATCTGCAACCCTGTGTCATTTTATGGGCACATTTAGGCCATTCACATTGAGAGTGATTATTGATAGATACGTTTTTATTGACATCGTGTTACCTTTAAAGACTTTCTGTCTGTAGATTGTCTCTGTATTTCTGTTCAATGATATTCTTAGGATTTTTTCTCTTTTATAGAACCCCCCTTAATATTTCCTGCAGTGTAGGCTTGGTGGTTGCATAGTCTTTTAAGCCATGCCGGTCTTGGAAACTCTTTATCTCTCCATCCATTATGAATGTCAGTCTTGCTGGATAAAGTATTCTCAGCTGCATGTTCTTCTCATTTAGTACTCTGAATATATTTTGCCAGCCCTTCCTGGTTTGCCAGGTCTCTGTTGACAGGTCTGATGTTATTCTAATGGGCTTTCCTCTGTATGTAAGGAGCTTCTTTGTCCTAGCTGCTTTCAAGAGGGTCTGCCTACAATTGTAATTCTTCATTCTAACTATCAGGTGTCGCAAGGACTTTCAAGAATCTAAAATCTTGGGGGGGGGGGGCTGTTCTGCCTCTAGTACATGAACGCTGGTTCCATTTGTGAGATTGGGAAAATTTTCATAGACAACTTGTTCCACTATATCTTCTAGACTTCTTTCTTTCTCCTCCCCTTCAGGGATTCCAATAATTCTGATGTTGGAATGTTTCATGGCATCATTTATTTCCCTGATTCTGTTTTCATGGCTTCTGAGCTATTTGTCCCAGGCTTCTTCCTGATCCTTTCTCTCTGTTTGTCCTCCAGATCACTAATTCTATCTTCTGTCTCAGTTACCCTAGCTTTTAGAGAATTTAGATTAGATTGGAACTCATTGAGAGCATTTTGAACATCATCCCTGGTGGCTTTCAGTTCTGCCCTAACATTGTGAACATCATCCCTGGTGGCTTTCAGTTCTGCCCTAATCAATTCCATTTGGTCATCCATGGCTTTCTCCAACCTAGCTATTTCCTGGATAATTGTTAGCCTGAATTCCTTTTCCGACACATTGTCTATTTCGATAGCCACTTGCTCTATTGCGGAAGGTCCATCCTCTGTATTTTTCTTCTGTTGGGCATTCCTCCTCCTAGTCATTTTGGTAAGAGATGACTGAACAGATGTAGCTGGATGTATCAACTGTGTTGCAGTCAAGGTGCACCCTGGAACCCTTCTGTGCAATCAGGATTCCCCACCCAAATGAGAGAAACAAGAAAAGAAAAAGAAAAAAAAGAGAGAGAGAGAGAGACAGGAAAAGAAGGGAAGATAAAAGAGAAGGCTCAGCCCAAATGGGCCCCAAGGTAAGATTTATGAAGTATACAAACAAAAACAGACAAACAAAAAGACTGATAAAAGTAGATGACAAGAGAAAAAAAAAATATATATATATATATATATATAAATAAAAGCAAAAAAAAGGAAGAACCTCATCAAAAAGAACCCCAAGTATAAGATTTATATACTATCAGGACAAACACAAATACACAGAAACACTGGCAGAAGGAAAAGATGGGAGAGTGGTTATAAATTCTCAGTATGGGCAAGGAAGGTTATTTGATTCTTCCTGGATGTATCTTGATGTCTTTGTTAAAGGACTCAACTTTCCTAAGATAAAGGGGGATTAAAAATTGGTTTACCTATAGGGGTAGCATTGATTGGGGAAAGGGGATTACCTTGAAGTTAAACTCTATATGTATATTAGAAAATAAAAATTAAAAAGGAATAAACTAGACTAAACTAAACTAAAATTAAAAAAAATTAAAAAAATAGAAAAGCAAAAGAAAAAGATGGTGTATGTATCAAAAAGTTCAGGTTAGAAGGTTATTAAGGAATTTGAAGTACTAGACATCTCACTGTGCTGGTAAATAGGTTAAAAATTATCTATATGTATAAAAAAATGAACCAGAATAGTGGTAAAGTGTTAAAAATAAAAGTTGTATTTATGAAGTAGTGGTGGTTGTTCTCTTGTCTTTTTTTTTTTTTTCTTTCTTCCTTCCTGGTTGGTTTTCTGGGGGAGGGGCCTGCCACGTGGGTTTTCAGTCAATGATGTTCCCTGAGTTAGGTCCTCCTGCCCCCCTCAAGGGGGTGGGCTCTGAGAAAACCATTTTTTTCAGGCTTTTGTTCTCTGGAGGTTTTTATGTTTGTTCATCTGTTTTCTCTCACCTTGACAAGTTTTGATGGTTTTTGGAGGTTTAGAGGAGAGCAAAGTGCACCCAGACCTCCCTCTCAGAGAGAAGCCTCAGAATGCTCTGCAGAGCTGCTGGCAGAGTAGGTTCCGAGTCACGGTCCCTGGGGATGCAGGATCTCCTCCTTGTACCCAAAACCACGGCAGTGGCGGCTGTCTGGGCAGCTCCAGACCGCCAGAGAGGTTCCAAGCAGCGATCACACACTGAGATTTTCCCGCTGGCCCGGGCTGGGAATGCCTGGTTTTTCCAGGTGCCAGAGCTCCTGGCTAGTGCCTGTGAGCCCCGCTCCCAGGGGAGGGTGTGGGACGCGTCTGGCGAGGCTCCCAGCCCCTCACGGGAGCCCGACCCCACGCGTTCTGGGGCAGGCTGGTGGCTCAGAGACCAAGACCTGGTTTCTCTGCTGCACTCTCTCTGGCTCAGCGCCAGGGGAGGCTATCCTGGGTCAGGGGACTTAAGCCCCTGTCCCTAACTGCCCCGACTCCCACAATTCCCTCCCCCCCGCGATCCTTTGCTCTTTTTTTTTTTTTTTTGAGTGCTTTCAACCAGACTCCAAACTAATGCTGGTCCCCAGACGCAAGGCACTCTCGTATTGGGGTCACCTCTGGTGCCTCCCTCCCCCTTTTGTTTATCTTCCGATATCAGTCCGATGTTCCCACTCCACTTTACCTGCCCACTGGCGTCTTCTGCTCCTGTAGAGATTCAGATGTGTATAATTCTGATCTCAGGCTGATTTCATGGGTGATCAGAGTTCTTTGGTAGGTAATCAGCTCACTTTAGGATACAGGTTGAAACGGCGCCTCCTCCTACTTCCCCGCCATCTTGACTCCCCCATGTATTGGTTTTTAAAAACAGAAAGAAAAAAAAAGTGTTAAGCAACTCATGCTTAACATAAAAGCAGAAAAATGAATTTAAACAAGTATGGTAAAGAAAAATAAGATGGCAGTGTTAAAGAGGAAATTATTCATGATACTTGTTGAAGACAGTAAAGCACAGTTTATTAAAGGGAAGCCATGGGGTAGATGTAGGGACCACTGCAACGAAGTCTTGTAGTAGGACAGAGAAGTTGAACTCACTTCTGAATACAGGATGGGCAAGTGGGAATTTACCATCAAGGAACAGTGTGGGGTTCAGTGGTTGGAAAATTACTATGAGGAAATATCAAGGGTAAGGGGAAATTCTAATTAGATTGGCCAAACAGGATTGTTGCTGACCACAGGCCAGGGTGATCAGCCATCACCTGGGGAGGTAGAGGAAGAGCATAATCAGATATGGAAGGTAGAGTTGGGGGTTACTTACTCAAATGACTTATCAGGGTTCTTTCTAAAACTGGATTTTACCAGGAAGTGCACAGGAGAAGATTCAGGAGCTAAAGCCTGGTCATGTAAAGAATCTTTGTCAAAATTCCTTTTTTGCAAGATAGTAAAATTATATGGTCTTTTTGATGTTAAGAAATTAATTCCTATATATAAACAACTCTCTAAAAGCAGGTAAATTACTAAAGATACTGGAGTTTCTGAAACTTTTTTTTTTTTTGGAGAGCGAGATAAGGAATGGTGTCTTACATTTATTTATTACATATAAAGAGTTTATGCAATTTTTCAAGGTCTTTTAAAATTTATTAGTATATTTTTGTGTCTTAGTGTTTTATGAGTCCCAAAATTAGTGTTAGGGATAATTGAAAATATACTTCTAAGTACAATACATTGAGCTTAATTTCCCTTTGAACAGCATCTCTTGTAATTACTACCCATTGCTTCCTTCTTTGAAACACAGAGCTGTTTAACTAAATGTAATTGGAAAAGTGAAACTTCAGCCTATCTCCTTTACTCTCCTAAGACAACAGACAAAGTAAAAGAATGATGTCTTACCTAAATGCTTAATTAGGTTTTTGAATTTTGGGGGAAGTTTTAAATTAATCAATTTAAAATTTATTACTTTTAAAAAAAACATGTTTCTTCTGTTTGGTTGTTTTTAATGCTAGATCAAGGAGCAGGCATGAAGGTATATAAGGCTCAGTAGCAGTTTCCAGTAGAGTATTGTCTTCCAGAATTAATTTTCCTCAGTAGTTGCACATCTGCTTTGGTGTGTGTGTGTATGTGAGAGAGAAAGTGACAGAGAGAGAGAGAGAGAGAGAGAGAGGAAGAGAGGAAGAGAGACAGCAGTTCTGGTCTGAGCACCAAACATTTTTTTTTTTTTAAATTGAATGAGTCCTACATAACAAATGTGCTGTTCTGTGCAAAGAAATGGATTTTGAACCAAAATGAACTTCTGTAGGTAAGGGTGGAATTGATAGAGATTCTCACTGGGAAGGTCTCAATAAGGTGCACCTATAAGCAGAGCAATGAGTGAAAGGATGGGATAAGCTTTATAAGATCATTTGTGAATAAGCTGTAAAAAGCAGCAAATTCTGAATATATTTTATGAACCTGGTGTTTTGTTTTTTTTTTTATTTTACCTCAACCATTCAGTATATTCAGGATCTAACCATGGCAATAAAATTAGATCAGGTCACAAAAAAGACTTCAAGCTTTAATATAATATGTAGATTTGGCATTTCATTACTCATTTATTTTGAAGTAAATAGAATTACAAGAAGCAAAAGGCCAGTGCAAGAGGTAGAGATAGGATAAGTACTGCATAAAGTGAATAAATATGAATTGATATAATTTAAACACTCTTTGTAATTAAACCTTCTGGGTTTTGGGGGCAAAATAATATTTACTTTCTTATTTATTAGGCAATTCACATCCCCTGTTCTTCAATCACCTTATTTTGGAACTCTTTCTAACAGTCTACACCTATTGTATATTATTACTAAATGGATGCAAAAACTTTCCTCGAAATCCTTTTAAATTACTATAGATCAAGTTACAACAAGGGCATTTACAAAGGACCAAATTTGAGGGTTGGACCTATCTCTAGAAACAAAGATGTAATTATTTTTACTACTTTTTTTTGGTTTTTTGTTTTTTTAAAGATTCTATTTATTTATCTATTTGACAGACAGAGACCACAAGGAGGCAGAGAGGCAGGCAGAGAGAGAGAGAAGGAAGCAGGCTCCCCGCCGAGCAGAGAGCCCGACGTGGGACTCAATCCCAAGACCCTGGGATCGTGACCTGAGCTGAAGGCAGAGGCTTTAACCCACTGAGCCACCCAGGCGCCCCTACTTTTAAGTATTCACACAGAAGAAAGTAGAAAATTAAGGAAAGCATTTAGATGCACATTACACCAAAATGACATGTGCATTCTAAATCTCTCATCTTTTTTGTTGCAAAAACTTTTGGTTTGATTTAATTTGATTCAAGATAATTAATCAAATTATTTAGCATGCTTTCTGGGGTCTTTAGAGGAGACAAGACAACTGGAAACATCCTGACACCCTTCCACACCGATAATGCAGTTGTTGTTAGATAATACATATATAATTCCATGAAAATGACACAACACTAGTGATATACATTAATACATAAAATTCACCAAAGAATAACATCAGATTTTGGGTGAATATATTAATTTTTATATTTTGCAATTGTTTACATTTTTAACTGTGACAAACAAAAAATACAACATGCAGAAATCTTCAATATCTCAGGGAATCAGTCACTTTTTAACACTAATTTGTACTTGATACAGATAGTTAGTATGTCAAGTTTATGCTGAAGACTTTGCTTTTCTGACTCTCTATGGATCAATACTGAGACTGTTGCTAATGGATTTTATTTAGGTACTATACATGAATAGTACTATGTACTATACATGAATTGTACTTCTCTTCTAGTCAAATGCAACTTTTACTGATATTTCTGAGAACAAAGGTGTTAAAAGTATTTCCTATGAAACTACATTGTCCGTGACTGCAAAGTCAGGGCCCTGAGTCAGTGTATGAGGGCAGAGGGGGCTATTTTGAAGGTAAATATAGAGAAAATTTATTTGTGTTTTTTAGGAGAACAGTCCTTCAATAGTCATTTTGGGAAAGATTTTTCTCACTAACATCTGCAACCATCAGATATTTACCCCTTTATGGTATTCTTAGGGAGTAAACTTCTGGCCAGAGGCTGCATAGAAGAGGACAATGACCCCTAAACATAGTGGTCAGGCATTCAGAATGGTCAGGAATACTCTTAGTCAATGCAGACCCTACAGCTTAGGGGCCATTTGCATCAGGGAGTAGCCTGAAAACACCAAGTGGGGCCACACAAAGCAGAAGGTTCCCAAAAGTCTCATGTCATGGGCATGTAAAATTCTGAAACTATTCAGAGGATTGTTATAAAGTACATATTTAACTTTGCCACCTAAGAGAATTAAAAAAAAAAAAAAGATAATAAAATCTTAGAATCAGTTGGTGAAATATTGGATAATAGAGAGCTGTTGGAATGGTTGCAGCATTTTCTTCCAGTTTTTCTACCTCCCTCATCCTTCTTTCTTTGGTGTCCCCCTAAGCCCTTTCTGTTGGGAATTCCTTCCACACTCAGTACCACTTGCAGAGCTGTGATCCTATCCCCATATCCCACCAATCACAGAACAGGGTATATGAAGCACATAAGGCCACCTTGAACTCTTCTTCCAAACTTTCCCAATTATAGATAGGCTTTCTCTCTGTATCATAGATTACAAAATCAAAGGACTTGGAGTTTGGACCTGAGCTTGTCAATGGCTCTATCTCCTACTACACAGGAGCCCAGCAGCAGCGGGCTCTCTGCTCAGCAGGGAGCCTGCTTCCCCCTCTCTCTGCCTGCCTCTCTGCCTACTTGTGAGCTCTCTTCCTCTGTCAAATAAATAAATAAAGTCTTTAAAAAAAAAAGAATCAGAGATTAGGAAGAACTAGAGACAGACTACTGGTGGCAATGGAATACTCTTTGAGGCCCCATACCCTAATTTCCCTCTCTTGAATTCTATGAAGATTCCCCTCAACCAGATAAGCCAATAAAAACACTTTTAGCTCAAGGCAGATTGAAGAGAGCTTGTGTAATTTTCAACCAATAGAATTCTGATTTATATAAATAAGAGCAATGTGTCAGAAAGAAAGAAAAATTTTCCATAAAAAGGAAGTTATCAAATTTACAAACACTTTATTATATATGAGAAAATAAGTTGGCCATACAATAAATGTAGAGAAGTGAAACAAACATGCTGTCATAAAACTATGTCACTTAATAAATTTAGAATAACCCAATAATGCAATTGCACACAATGTTCTATTGCAAATTATTTACATAGCACACATTCACAATCACATTATACTACAAAAGGGCTATTGCTATATGAAAATTGAGGTAGAATATGACTACATTTTCTTCAGTGATTGAAATGTGGGTGATTCCTATGTTAAACACAATTTATGTAATTCTTAGAGATTAAATTTTGAAAAAATATAGAATTTAATCCTATTGATGCAAATATGTCCCATTATATAAATGTAGATTATCTAACCAAACCATATCAAACTAAATTAATAATAATTAAGGCAACAAAGAGCAGAGTATAATAAGTAGAAAGAAAAAAGCAAATATGATTCACAATATATAAAATCCAGATTTCTTAACTGCCATTCTGGAAATTGAGAATAACAATACTCAGTAGAATTGTTGCAACATTGCCAAAAATTGCAGATTGTAGAGCAGCCTGACTTTTTAATAGAATATAGAGTCCTCAACAAAACCTATGCTTGCTACATTTAGTTCACAGATAATTTATATTACTTTTAATTACTTACTGGATAACTACAAGATTTTTAATTGTTTATCTTGTAAATGACTTTAAAGAGCCTATAAAACCATTTAGTTATACAAACCAAAAAAAGCATACATTTTATAATCAATTTTTAACCCATTTGGGTAACATTAATTCTAATGGAGCTGAAAAAATAATTTTAAAATATTATATTAAAAGATACTCTCAGAGGGTAGAAGACCAAGAATCAACTTAGCTCAGAATCAAAATCTTCCAAGAAGGGCTTAATGTTCCAATCCTTTGGACAATATGAGCTATTCTTTGCTCTAAGAACTGACTCATCTAACTTTTTGCCAGTCCCGGGTGAGTTTCTAATAATCATGATGAAGGAGACCTGACATAAAGTCTCCAGAAATACTTTCATTTGTGAAACCCTGCCTGGGCAGTTTCAGTTAGAAGCTTTGAGGCTAATCATTCTTCAGGTCTATGACATTCTTGGTCACCACTCAAAATATATAAATCCATAGAACCAAAACCTACTCCATCTCCTTCTCCCTTCCCTTAATGAAAACACCACTATAGCTCTACTAAAGTACTTTACCCATCCTCCTTCTCTCATTTTAAGTTTAGTTATATATCTGATTTATAACAAAGTCACCCTATTCTTTCCCCCATTCTTTCCCCCTTTCTTTTCATGCTTTCATCAACAAACTCTGCTTATCTAACTCTAATTTACTCTTAGATAATCAGATTCTGTATCAACTCTTGAAGAAATCCTTCTTTGATTCTCATCCTTTCATTGGATAGATTACTCTTTTAATAACTGTCTTAATAGTCTGTGTCTACCATTTTTATACTTAGTGAATTGTGTTGTAATTGCTTATTAGGTTGCACTGTAGATTACAAGCTCAGTGAGGTTAATAATTATAATATCATATTTGTCACAAAACTATTTTTAAAAAGATTTTATTTATTTATTTGACAGGGAGAGATCACAAGTAGCAGAAAGTCAGGCAGAGAGAGAGGGGGGAAGTAGGCTCCCCACCGAGCAGAGAGCCCGATGCAGGGCTTGATCCCAGGACCCTGAGATCATGACCTGAGCCAAAGGCAGAGACTTAATGCACTGAGCCACCCAGGTGCCCCTCAAATCTCCTATTTTTAACACAGATTGAATAGGGTTGCTTCATAAATATTTGTTAATGGGTAAATGGTGGAAAGGAAGGAAGGAAGGAAGGAAGGAAGAAAGGAAATAAGAGAGGGAGGAAAGAATGGAGAAAGAAGGAACTGAAATCTACCAAAAGTAAAACTATGCACAGAGAGGTAGAAGAAAGAAAATTCAATGTGATTATAGCATTTAATAGTAACACATCCTCAGTACCAGCTTCATACTGAGAAAAAAAAATATGGAGAAAATGTGTAACACTCTGTAGTCAACCATTGAGAACTTACGAAGGATATTGGTCAGGAGAAGAGAAAATGATAAGGAAAGAGACTCAAACCATGATTAGAAAGGCTCCAGTCTGAGGAAGGTGTCATATGTGCATTATAATTAATTAATTATGTTTCAAAACCAAATTTAACTGAAAACAGATTGAAATGTATTCTTCTCACAGTATTGCTATGGTAGATACATATATAAAGTCCAAAGAACATGTTTAGCCAAAGAACACTTTTTCATATTATAAACCAGAAATTCCTGAAATAGAAATATGTAAAATCTCCTTGTAAAACTCACTGAGTGATACTAAAACTTGTATTGCAATACAGTTGCTCCCACATACATGGGTAGTTGGAAAAACAACTGCAGTTGGGGAATTATTTTCACCTTGTATGCTATGCAAGAATTGTTCATTTGTTCCAGAGACTATTTCTGTGATATGTGTTATTTATTAAATGTAACATTTTTAAAACTTTTATCTTAATATATATGAAAATTTTCATTTCTCTCATTCCACTTCTATTAACTGTATTTTTTATGATGTTAATTAAAAATACCATCTTTAGGGAACATGCACCCTGATGTTTATAGCAGCGTTATAGTAGCCAGACTCTGGAAAGAGCCTAGATGTCTATCAACTGATGAATGGATAAAGAAGATGTGGTGTGTATATACAATAGTATATTACTCAGCCATCAAAAAGAATGAAATCTTGGCATTTGCAACCATGTGAATGGACCTAGAGTGTATTAGGCCAAGCAAAAATGTCAGTCAGAGAAAGACAAGTACCATATTATTTCACTTATATATGGAATTAGGAAGCAAAACAGATGAACATGCAGGAAGGGCAAAAAGGGGGGGGGAAAGACAGAGAGAAGCAAACCACAGGCTCTGTGGCTCTTAACGATAGAGAACAAACTGAGGGTCTGATGAAGGGAATTGGATGGAGATGAGCTAAATGGATGATGGGCATTAAGGAGGTCACTTGTTATCATAAGCACTGGGTGTTATATGTAAGTGATGAATCACTAAATTCTACTACTAAAACCAGTATTACACCAAATGTTAACTACTAGAATTTAAATAAAAATGTGGAAAAAAAAACTACCACTTTTAAAACTGCCTTATTTATACATTTATACATTTCTATACTGTCTATTTTCCAAAAGGCAACTTGCTTTTTCTAGGACATTATGGCAATTCTTTTCACTGGATAAACTCTAGTTTTAAAAATACTAGTTTTAAAGTACTGGTACAGTCAAAACCATTGCTATATTTGGCTAGTGTTTAAAAATTTACCAGTGTTACTCAACTATTTACACTACTTACTACAGACTACTCAGGCTAATAATTTAATAGTTTATGGTTAATAAAATACAGTTACTTTAAAGGGCAAATTAGTGCCAGAACAAGGAAATTTATTTTTCAGACATTAGACATAAGAAGATAGTTGTAAAATTAGGCATATTGAAAAGGTATTCACCTTACAAATACCTTCTTTTTTCAATACATTGTCTTTCCCTAGGACAGTATAAACTCTTTTTGAGCAATTGCTATGAATCTTGTTTCCACAGCACAACAAAAATATTCCTAGAAGAACAAATATATCAATGTTTAAATATATATTTCAAGTATTTAATTCATACTGTTGGGGAGCAAATTTTATTTTTGTACAAGTTTCTTCTAGCTAGACTAAGAACTATATTTACATGAGACTGATTAACAGGATAAAATCAAATTTAATTCCATACATGGAACAATCCACAGAGACATGAAATTACAAGACAGACAGGCAAAATGAAGTATATATGTCATCCTGAGCTAAGGATACTGGAATAGGGATTTAAAGGGGAGGTAGGTGATTAGTAGAAAGATGAGAGATGTTTGGAAAACAAAGGTTGCCTTTTCATGCAGTTAAGTTTGTTAGGGAAAAAGGAATCTCTGTTATCTCTGTTAATATTTCTCTCCCCAAGTACAGGTTCTCCTTTCCAATGAGAATCTAGGCATTTGAGGAGACAATGAAGAACTCGCTTAGAAATTGTTGGGTTTTGATGACTTTTACCTCAAAATAATCTTCATGCAAAAGTCTCCCCTCTTAGGGGAGCTTGTCCTTGGCCCCTACAACGCCAATTTTATTTTCATTTAATATGGTTACTTTCCTAAAGCGTTGCTTTGCTCACAAATGAGAGACCGCAGATGTAGCTACATTTTCTCCAAATAACATTTTACTAATACTATGTTAAAATATTTTAAACATTTCAATCACACACCCACTTGCCATTTTTTAGATCATTCTCTCTTTTTAAAATATTTTGTTTTTATTTATTTGAGAGAGAGTAGGAGAGCACAGAGGGAGAAGCAGACTCTCCACTGATCAGAAAGCTCACTGCTGGGCTCAATCTCAGGACTCTGAGATCATGACCTGAGCTGAAGACAGACGCTTAACCAACTGAGCCACCCAGGCACCCCTTTTAGATTATTCTCTTATGTTCAAATGGAATAATATCTCTTCATTTGTAATTTCACTGTCTTTTGATGCTCGCCCCCCCCGGTCTTATTTTCTTTTACTTTAATTTAGGTGGTGAAACGTGATTCATGTGTTATTTATTATTGTCCTAGTGATATCCATAGGATGTTAGGAATCTAAGCTCCTACTAGTTACAATCAGTGATGATTGCATGTTATCATTATTTAATAAACAGTAACATAACTCTCACAATAGCCATATTGTAATCTATAATAACAATGGAATGCATATGTCTTATAGGAAGAAAAGAATGAAGTATCAAGGGAGAATTTGCTGAAGTAGCAAGAATCATAAATCCAGGAGTACTTGTTTGTTAGTGGCATGGCCTATTAGGTGTCCTGACTGATCCAAACTATTCATCTGAGTATAAACAAGTAATTATTTGGTTAAACTATATCTGCTTAAAAGTATCAGTAATCTAGAAAACAAATAATACTTAAGGCTCCAAAATGAATAAAGAGTAGAAAACTACAAATAAAATAGAGCACTAAAACTGTTCTTTTCCTTGAGATGAAATTTGACTTTGGTTCAGGGACTCACAGGGCATAAAGAATAGGAGAAAAAGTCCAGGGCTTGCCCAAGTTAGAAAATCTGCCAGAGATGCTCCCTATGAAGTCAGCCTCTCCCTGCCAAAATTGGAATTCCAAAGTAGCACACACATGATATATGGGGAGAACTATAGATAAATCCAATCTATTAAACTACTGCAAGGGAAATTTCCAGCATACACTTCGATGCTGAGTAGGAGAGAAAATGACATTCAATATCAAGATTTCTAACCACATGATGGTTTAGGAAATTTGCTAGGAAAATTCATCTAGGTGGTAGTTAACAAAAAAACAAAACCAAAATAAAGGAAAATAAAATCAAAACAAAAATTTAAAGTGATCAAGGGGATCCACTTCCAACATGGTCAAGTAAGCTCCCCACAAACACATCTCTCCTACAGATAAAACTATTAACTAGAAAAAAATATGCAAAAAAAAAAAAAAGGAATTGAAGACACTGGAGAGCAAAATATAAGACAAGTTCATTCTGGAAGGGAGTTAATATTCAGTAAAAGAGAATGACATGGGTGAGCTATCCATTTTTATGACTATTAGTCTTTATGCATTCCAGAGATGATACTGCAGAGAAGCTAGAATTGTGACTGAAAGCCTACAGTATTTCCAATTTAAAGAACTAAAGGACATTAGCCACAGCAATTTTTTTTTTCAAGACATGTCTCCAAAGACAAAGGAAACAAAAGTGAAAATGAACTTTGGGGACTTAATTAACATCAAAAGCTTTTGCACAGCAAAGGAAACAGTCAACAAAACAAAGAGGCAACCCACAGAATGAGAGAAGATATTCGCAAATGACACTACAGACAAAGGGCTGATATCCAAGATCTATAAAGAACTCCTCAAACTCGGGCACCTGGGTAGCTCAGTGGGTTAAAGCCTCTGCCTTCAGCTCAGGTCATGATCCCAGGGTCCTGGGATTGAGCCCCAAGGGTCCTGGGATTGAGCCCTGCATTGGGCTCTCTGCTAGGCAGGAAGCCTTCTTCCCTTCCTCTCTCACTTCTCTGCCTACTTGTAATCTCTCTCTGTCAGATTAATAAATAAAATCTTAAAAAAAATAAAAAAGAAATCCTCAAGCTTAAAACACACAACACATAATCACATCAAAAAAAGGGCAGAAGACATGAACAGACACTTCTCCAAAGAAGACATACAAATGGCTATCAGACACATGAAAAAGTGTTCATCATCATTAGCCATCAGGGAGATCAAATCAAAACCACATTGAGATACCACCTTACACCAGTTAGAATGGCCAAAATCAACAAGATAGTAAACAACAAGTGTTGGAGAGGATGTGAAGAAAGGGGAAACCTCTTACACTGTTGTGGGAATGCAAGTGTGCAGCCACTTTGGAAAACAGAGTGGAGATTCCTGAAGAAATTAAAAATAGAGCTACCCTATGACCCTGAAATTGCACTACTGGGTATTTACCTCAAAGATAAATGAAACAAGATGGGATTGGGAGGGAGACAAACCATAAATGACTCTTAATCTCACAAAACAAACTGGGGGTTGCTGGGGGGAGGTGGGATTGGGAGAGGGGGAGCGGGCTATGGACATTGGGGAGGGGAGGCGAACCATAAGAGACTATGGACTCTGAAAATCAACCTGAGGGTTTTGAAGGGTCAGGGGTGGGAGGTTGGGGCAACCTGAGGGTTTTGAAGGGTCAGGGGTGGGAGGTTGGGGGAACAGTGGTGGGTAATGGGGAGGGCACGTTTTGCATGGAGCACTGGGTGTTGTGCAAAAAGAATGAATACTGTTACACTGAAAAAATAAATAAAATGAAAAAAAAAAGATACAGATGTAGTGAAAAGAAGGGGCATCTGTACCCCAATGTTCTTAGCAGCAATGCCTACAGTCGCCAAACTGTGGAAAGAACCAAGATGCCCTTCAACAGACTTAAATGGATAGAGAAGATATGGTCCATATATACAATGGAGTATTATGCCTCCATCAGAAAGGATGAATACCCAACTTTTGTATCAACATGGAAAGGACTGGAAGAGATTATGCTGAGTGAAATAAGTCAAGCAGAGACAGTCAATTATCATTTGGTTTCACTGACTTGTGGAGCATAAGGAATTACACAGAGGGCATTGAGAGATGGGGAGAAGTGAGTTGGGGGAAATCAGAGGGGGAGACAAAGCATGAGAGACTATGGACTCTGAGAAACAAACTGAGGGTTTTGGAGGGGAGGGGGGAAGGAGGGTTGGGTGAGCCTGGTGGTGGGTATTAAGGAGGACATGTATTGCATGGAACACTGGGTGTGGTGCATAAACAATGAATTATGGAGCACAGGAAAAAAATTATCAATTAAATAAAAAAGAAAAAAAGAACTAGAGGACAGAGTTCAGGGCAAGCAAAGCCAATGGAAAGTGAGGGAAGAATACCCCCAAATGGTAAACATTACTCGAATCTCTGGCTGACCCCTGAATCATGCATATGTGAGACAGACTCAAGCTAAGAAAAAAAAAAATGTACCTGAGGTTTGAGTAGTGGTCTAAGAAATGGAGTTTGTAGCCTGAGTCTGTCCAAATTAATTGTCTGCTACAAAAAGAATTTACTATCTTTAAAGGAATATAAATAATCCAAAATCTTCACAATGTAATACTTACAGTGCCCAGAATTAAATTCAAAATTCTATAACATATGAAGAACCATATAAAGTGACCTCTTTACAAGAGAAAAAACAATTAATGACACTAACTACAGGATGAGTTAGATTTTAGACTTGGTGTACAAAGATCTTATGAAAGTTATTATGGTAGGTTTGTGACATAAAGGAAAATGCTTATACAAGTGAAAAACTGGGAAACTGTAGAAAATAGATATTACAAAAGCAGTGGATTGGCATTCATTTTGCTGGATAATACAATGTCTAAATTGAAAAAAAAAAAAAACAAACAAACAAACTAAATCCAAGTTTCAGTAACAGGAATACAACTAGCACCCAGATCTTGGTTTCAATACCTTGGTTCAGTAAAAGGCACCACAACTCCTTGGAGTAATGGCTGATTCTTGGATTTGGAGAATCTTACAGTGTCAGAAAAAAAGTGTTAAAAAAAAAAAAAAAAACACCCACCTTTCAGTGACGTGGTATGTCTGAGAATGCAGAAGCCAGCTGAAAGAACTCCCAATGCCTAAAGCAAGATTGATTTGAGCAACAAAATAAATAAAGCAGTATCAGATTGAAATAAATATCTATGAGTTCATATGGCTATAAATAAATGACCAGACAAATACATAAATGGAAATGAAGAGACACATCTCCCATGAAGAAGAATTTCAAATAATTTTTTTTTAGATCTTCATCCAAGCAAACCACCCACTCCTTAGTGGGGGCTACATATAGTGTCTTTCTTCCAAAGAATGTAGTATGTGCATACGTGAAGACATTATGAGGTACAAACTTCCAGTTATAAAATACATAAATCATGGAGATAAAAAATACGAAACAGGAATATAGTCAATAGTACTGTAATAACATTGTATAGTGACAGGTGATGACTATACTTATGATGAAGGTTGAATAATGTTTACAATTGTCAAATCACTATGGTGAGCACCTGAAATTAATATAATACTGTATGTCAACTGTACTTACAATGCAATGGACACTTTATCAATAAGGAAAGAAAGATGAACAACAAATAACTAAAAACTGAAATGATAAAAGTATGTCCATTTTCACTGTATGGAGAAAGAAGAAATTTGATCTTTTCAGATCAGACCAAGTTTAAGAAAAAGGGAGAGCCAGGGGCAACAATTTAAAGTACTAATAGGTTTAATTCATTTAAGTCAAAATTGTTCTCATTTCCTCTCTTGAGATCACCAAGTGTAGATATTTTCATAATAATATCTTTTGTATTTCCTCTCCTTTTTACCATTACTGCCAATGCATCATCTCATGAAGTTGATGTCAGTAACAATATTAATGATTAAACATCTAACCTTACAAATGTGAAACAGGGCTACACATTTCACATGCAATGTCACTGTTACTTGTCAAGGTAACTTTCTAAATAGATTTGGTCTTATACCCATTCTACAGGTATTAGTAGCAAATAATTCAAACACCTAAATAATACTTAATGTGTTAAGCATAGTTTTAAACACTTTTTTAAATTTTATTTTGTTTAGAGAGAGAGAGAAAGAGTGTGAGCACAGGGAAGGGCAAAGGGAGAGGGAGAGAACCTCAAGCAAACTCTGGGCTGAGAACAGAGCCTGAAGTGGGACTTGATTTCAGGACCACGAGATCATGACCTGAGCATAAACCAAGAGTAGGATGCTTAACCTGACTGAGCCACCCAGGCACCCCTAAACGCTTTTAATATATTAACTTACTAAGTCTCATAACAATCCTATGAAATATATAAGGTCTTTTTTTGTTTTGTTTCCTTTGATTGTTTGTTTTGCCATTTGATAAGCAAGGAAAACAGTTACAGTGATGCAAAAGTACTAAACCAAGGTCACAGAGTGGGTAAGTTCTAAGGTAGGTTAGAAATATCTTTTTTTCTTTTGTTTTACAAAAAGTTATGCATCCAAATTTGTGGACCTTTTCTGTGATGGTGAAAGACTATCAGTAGAATGTACCCTGGCAGATATTTAAAGAAAAACAAAACAGTCAGGAAAAAAAAAAATGCTGTTTTAATGATGGGAGAAAGAATAACTGCTTTTGATAGAATAAACTTCTGCTATGGAAATAACATTTTAATATATTGGAACTATTTTCATTGACGTGTGATTCTGTTGGGAAAAGGAAGTCTGATTTTTGAAAACAATTATGTCTGCACAAATAAACTTGAAAAACAAATTTTCTAACTTCCAGTCTTTCAAATGAAGTAGTGGGATTTGGGGCTCATCTGTTTTCTAAAAGCTAATTTTCAAAAAAGGTCAAGTCATGATTCTCATACACATATAAAAATGAACCTGTTTTTAAGCTTTTAACACGTTAATGAGGAAACTGGTGAGATGTTACAACCAATTCAGAGGAGATTCCAAGAAGCAAACACACTTACAGATTAGGAACACAGAAAGGAAGGTACGAAAGGAGGGAAAGCTGTTTTTTCCATGGCAGGAGTGGAGATAGGAGGCTTGGCCCCATGCAAGTCAAAATTCACGCAGCATCTCTAGAGACATACATTATTTTTGTACTGCTACCAATTATCTACAACTTAAGGAATAGTAAAATAGCTCCCATCAATCAGAATCAAATAACTTGGAAGCATTTGCTATGGGCAATGCATATTTTCCAAAGAAGGACAAAATCTCCCCTACATTTTAAGACAAATAAAAAATAACTTTTCAGGGACACCAGGATAGCTCAGTCGATTAAGCATGTGCATTTGGCTCAGATCATGATCCTAAGGTCTTGGGAGTCCCACATTGGGCTCCCTGCTCAGGGGAGCCTGTTTTTTCCTCTTCCTCTCCTGCCCTCTTCCTGCTTGTGCTTGCACTTTCTCTGTGTAAATAAATAAATAAAATATTAAAAAAAAAGAAAGAAAGAACTTTTTAAATAGTTTGCAACCGGACATCAGGTAGATGTAAATACATCCCATACATCTTATCAATAACCTTTCAGTGATTAGGAAGTGGGTATCATGATTTAGTAGGCTGTACTGACATAGAAATTCTTTCATTGCATATACATTTATTAGTGAGAAAATAAAATTTTTGATGACAGCATGTAAAGCAATGCAATGAACTAAATCTAGTATCTAAACTACAAATCTCTGCATCACAAAAATCTGGAACCAAATTAAAAAATATATATAGTCATACACATTTTTATAAGAACAAGATATTGTTTGAACTGTTAAAATAATATATAACACATTATTTCACTTATAAAACACACACACACACACACACACACCCCAAAACACTGCAGCCAAACTTATCACTCCTGACTTAAAAACTTCAGTAGTGGGGTGGGGGTTGCCTGGGGTGGCTCAGTTGGCTAAGCATCTGCCTCTGGCTCAGGTAATGATCAGGGTCCTGGGATTGAGTCCTGCCATGGGGGGGGGGGTCCCTGCTCAGTGGGGGAGTCTGCCTGCTCATTGGGGAGTCTCCCTTTCCCTCTCCTTCTACCCTCTTCTTGCTTGGGCTCTCTCTCTTGCTCACTCTCTTTATCTCAAATGAATAAAGAAATCTTTAAAAAAAAATTTAAGTAGTGGGGCACCTGGGAGACTCAGTCTGTTAAGCGCCCAATTCTTGGTTTTTGGCTCTGGTCATGATCTCAGGGTTGTGAGATTGATCTCCACGTAAGGATCTTGTTCAGCACAGAGTTTGTTTGAGATTCTGTTTTCTCCTTCTGCCCCTCCCTCCAGTCCTGTGCATGCACACATTCTCTTTCTCAACTAACTAATGAATGAATTAAATAAATAAATAAATAAAATCTTTAAAAAAAAATTTGGTAGTGCTCCCTGCTTTCTACCACTTTCTTGCTTCTGTCATGGGCCCTCATCTTCTTTTGTGAAGTCAACACAAGCTTTCCCTTGGTGAAATCTTCCATGACTACTCCAGGGTCCCTGAGTATCACTCCTCGCTCTGTAACCAGGAGCCCTTCTTGTCATTCAGCAGTGAAATAAATATATATCATCTTGTATCATCCATGCATTAACCAATTGTTCCTCCTTTCATTTAAATCATTGCTTGCTAGAAACCGATGTGTGCATTATGTACCTCTTTGAAATGTTGGATTTATGCACAGGTCCTTGATCAAAGGAAAGGTCTTAAATGTCAGTGATGATAATTCATTTGATGTCTAGATTTTTTTTTTAATTAAGGAAACATGTAGCACTGTTATTAGGCCTGATGAAATTAGCTTCAGGATAGTCCTAAAAAATGACCTCTCTTCAACTCATGTTTTATTTAGAAATGTCAGGTAATATTTTTTAGACAGGAACAATGTTTCATATTATCTTGTTAGTGTTCACCATCAATTCATAATCTGCTTCCCTGATAGATTAAAAACTCTGTTATTAGTTGTCTGAAAGTGGATTAGTCCCTGTAAATAAACTGAAGAAGGGATGTTAAACAGTGTTAAACAAAAATAACAATGACAGCTAACAATTTACACATGAACATTATTACTTTGCCCCAAGGCTAAGATATGGGAGAATCTATAAGAAAACACACATTATGAATGAAAAAAAAATTATATAGGGGCGCCTGGGTGGCTCAGTGGGTTAAAGCCTCTGCCTTCGGCTCAGGTCATGATCCCAGGGTCCTGGGATCGAGCCCCACGTCGGGCTTTCTGCTCCGCAGGGAGCCTGCTTCCTTCTCTCTCTCTGCCTACTTGTGATCTCTCTCTGTCAAATAAATAAATAAAATCTTTAAAAAAAAATTATATAGAAAAATAGTTGGATTGTATAAACTAGGTCATAATTATTGATTCTTCTTTATACCTTGATAAGTCATCTTTCTGTCACTTCTGTATATATTTATATTACTACTGTAAATAACAACTGAGGTCAGGGATTTAAAATAAGATCACTTGTCTCCCCGGACAATATTAACAAAGCATTTTTTATTCTCCATTTCTACAAATTCTACTTAAATTCCATTTTGGGGGGCATTTTTCTACATTACTAGATAGAATACACACACACACACACACATACACACATATTATATATGTGTATATTATTTATTTTTCAGAAAGAACACAGGCAGGGAGAGTGGCAGGCAGAGGGAGAAGGGTCCTACGGAGCAAGGAGGAACTGATAGAGTACATATATCCTAGATAGAGTACATATTATTCCTATAATAATTAGATATGATTCTCCATTCTTCTGAGTGTTTATAAAAGCAAGACTACCTCTTCCTGCTTTACTTATTAATGGATCCATATTTACAAAAACAAAATTTCTGAACCCCTTACTGACTCAGTCACAACTCAATCTTTTTTTTTTTTTTTTTAAGATTTTATTTACTTTTTTGTTAGAAAGAGAGCACAAGCCCTTGGAGCAGCAGGTAGAGCAAGCAGAGAGAGAAGCAGGCTCCCTACTGAGCAAGAAGCTGATGAGGGACTTGATCCCAAGACCCTGGGATCATGACCTGAGCCATAGGCAGATGCTTAACTGACTGAGCCACCCGGATGTCCCACAGTTCAATCTTTTTAAAGTGAAGAAACATTTTCACCCATAGATAGGATCTTATTTTTAAAATCATGGTGGAAAACAGAAAGGATCTCAGAATTCTCATGATTTTCAGTTGTCACCTATGGACACAAAGATTGGTTCCTTCTGTGTTGGGGATTTTTCTAGCCAATAGCTCCACGGTATAACAGAGGAAGAAGTAGCAGAGATATTACTAGAAAACTAAAACATAATTGGAGAATAGGTAAACTATAGTTGTTTGGGAAATGAGAAGCAGAGAAATTCAAAATAACTAAGAGAAGTCTTATAAATCACTTAATTTACAATTTTAATTTCAGGATCATAATAGCCTTATTTGTAATTTAAAAAAAAAAAAAAAAAAGCCTGAACCAGAGAGCTGAGAAATTGTGCTTCATAATGAGGTTTGATTATTTTTTAGTAGATTGGATTCTGTCTTTCACTAGTTTGTTGAAGATAAATGAGTTAAGCTTCAGTTTGTTTAACATGAAACTAAAATCCTTCTCTATAATTTGCAAGGGATGGTGAAGTAGAGTTAAAAATTTATACTCCTTAAAAATACACAAAGTTCCATAAACATTTTTTTAAAGATTTTATTTATTTATTTGACAGAGAGAGAGATCACAAGTAGCCAGAGAGGCAGGCAGAGAGAGAGGGGTAAGCAGGTTCCCCACTGAGCAGAGAGCCTGATGCGGGGCTTGATCCAAGAACCCTAAGATCATGACCTGAGCCGAAGGCAGAGGTTTAACTGTTGTAGCCACCCAGGTGCCCCCATAAACATTTTTTTTAAATGAAGGAATGCTTTTGACAAGACAGAAACATATGTAACTTCTTGGTATGAAAATGCTAAGGACATTTTAAAATATGTCTAACTACATCATAGTATCTTAGGCTCCAAAATTATCTGGGTCATTAAAAATTAAGTATTTTTTGCTTCACATCACTCGGCATCAGGGAAATACAAATCAAAACCACAATGAGATACCACCTCACACCAGTCAGAATGGCTAAAATTAACAAGTCAGGAAATGACAGATGTTGGCGAGGATACAGAGAAAGGGGAGCCCTCCTACACTGTTAATGGGAATGCAAGCTGGTGCAACCACTCTGGAAAACAGCATGGAGGATGGAACTGGAGGGTATTATGCTTAACAAAATAAGTCAATCGGAGAAAGACAACTATCATATGATCTCCCTGATAAGAGGAAGTGGAGATGTAACGTGGGGGTTTTGGAGGGTAGGAAAAGAATAAATGAAACAAGATGGGATCCAGAGGAAGAAAAACATAAGAGACTCTTAATCTCACAAAACAAACTGAGGGTTGCTGGGGAGAGGGGGTTGGGAGAGGGTGGTGGGGTTATGGACATTGGGGAGGGTATGTGCTATGGTGAGTGCTGTGAAGTGTGTAAACCTGGCGATTCACAGACCTGTACCCCTGGGGCTAATAATACATTATATGTTTATTAAAAAAATAAAATTTTTAAAAATTAAGTATTTTTAATAGAAACCCAAGACCAACCAGTCTTTTTTGTGTATCTTTATTCGTTTATCTGGCATAAAATAAAGAACAAAAGAAAGTTCTTTGATTAATGACCTCTGCTAATCATTTCAGTAGAATGCACGAAGACATTTTTTAAATTTTATTTTACTAACAAATTAAGTTTGTGTTAATCATAAGTGTCACTCACATGCAAATTATGCATAAATATTCAGGGTGATCTATATTTTATCAGTAGTAACAGAAACTTGCCACTCAGTGTGGTTTAACAAGCAATTAGTGCATAAGTTATTAAACATTTTAAACAAATGGGCTGCATCAAACCCAAATTAGGAGAGTTCAAAGAAATTTCACAGCATCTTGATTGCACAGGTGTCTGAACTGCTGAGAATTTCTGCATCCATAAAAGACAAAATATGTTAGTTTTACATATGTTATAAACCTTATTTTCAACCCTAGTCTCTTCGTAATCATTTTTGAAGACTATTATCATTACTGAATTCTTTGCTGTCATCCCTTTTCTGATATTTGTGGCATCTGGGAATTCAGGTAAATAAGGAAAGTCCAAGGGGGTTCAACTTCTGAACCAGAAGGTATAAAACAGGGTTCTTCAGACCTTCCAATTAAACCAAGGTTATTTCTCTCAGCTGAACCTGTAGGACTCAAGGGAGGCTGGGGTTTGTTGAATGGTAGTATTGTATCAAAATCTCACAATCTGAGGTTTTATTTATAGTTTCCTTTAAAAAAAAGCCTGATTCAAGACATCAGCTTCTTGTAATTTCTTGGTAACTCTTATTTTTAAGAAGTTGCTCATCTACTAAGAAAAGAACACCAAGGATGATGAGTAAGGCTGAGAAATAGCTAATTGAATCAGTTCCTCTAATAACTGTGGTTATTATATAATTTATTACTCCAAAATGGGACAGTTTTGAAAAATTACTGACAAAATACAAGAACTCACTGCAGTGTGTGTATTAGTTGGCAAGAGGATGAAACCAAGGCAATGTGGACCAGAAGCAAACAAGTAATTTAGAATAAACAACAAGAATGATGAGAGGGAAATGATCTAAGAATAGGACCAAGAAGCTGCACTTGTCATTATTGTCAAATTGCTTTAATAATATTCTGGTGAAGAAGAACTAACAGAAAGCAAAGCAAGTTGCAGCCATGACTACATATTGTATGGAATTTGCTCCATTACATTAGTAATCACTCTCACTTGTGATATATATGCTTCCAGCTCATAGTTTCCTCACTTCATCCTCAAAACCATAGATATTAATTATCCCTATTTCAGAGCCTACAGGGTTTAACTAAGTTCCTTAGAATCATATACAGATACCTGTTCACTTCGAAGCCTATGTGGTTTTTTTAATATACTTGTTTTTTAAAAATATTTCATTTATGTATTTGTCAGAGAGAGTGAGAGAGTGATCGAGCACAAGCAGGGGAGCAGCAGACAGAGGGAGAGAGAGAAGCAGGCTCCCCCCTGAGCAGGGAGCCTGATGCGGGACTCAATCCCAGGACCCTGGAATCATGACCAGAGCAGAAAGCAGACGCTTAACCAACTGAACTACCCAGGCATCCCTCTCTATATTTGTTTTTAATTCTATTGATGTCTTTATCTAATCTCAAGTGAAGGATGTCTAGATAATTGATGAAGAGAGGCACCAAAATTAGGTAAATTCAACCTTGTCATTCCTTGTCCAGTAACAAAAAAACCAAATGAGGCCAAGCAAATGTTCTCTCTCTCTCTCTCTCTCTCTCTCTCTCAATCTGTATGTGTGTGTGTATGGTGGAAAACAAGAAGACTAAAGTAAGCTATCCAGGAAGGAGGATAAGAAAGGAACACCCAATATGTCAGAAGATGTCAAATGAACAAAGAAATCTTTTGAAAGGGAAGCAATATTGAAAATTTTTGAAAAAATATTGAAGAAGAGAAAAATAGTTGATTTCTCTTAACATGGCTTATAGCCATGAAGGAAAGGGAAATGTTTTTTAGATAACATTTTTTTAGAGTTTGTTCAAGAAAAATAAAATCATGAAGCAGATTAATTTGGGCTAATTTTGTCTCTTCCCACCAAAGAATCATTTGGAGTTGCTCTCATTTTTTAAAAATTTTAATAGGTAGTAATAATTCAATTATCATAAGACTATTGTGAAAATAGTATTACACAAATACAATAAAACTTAAAATACATGCCTGATATATAATAGATATTTAATAGTTAATAGCTAATAATTTATCAAACCTTAATTCAGAACTGCAAGAGCTATGTGGGAAATGCAAATGACATCCCACACAGCCACATTTTCCTAGGGAATCTGAACTTGTCTAAAGCCCTAAGAGAAGACACCTCAATACTAAATCTGTTTCCATGTCCAGCCTGGGCTAACAAGCAATGGACACCTGATTGAAATTGAATTAATGAAGCATCAGTCAACTATGAAGTGTTGAACTGAAGATCACTAATCTTGGGGACTCAGCTTACTGCTTTGGATTGGCTATGATGAAGTGTGAGAGAGCAGAAGCCTGAATATGAAAACAAAAGAAAACAGCAGAGAATATAAAGGAGCAAAAATGTTGCAAGGAAGGAAAAGAATGAAAGAGAGAGAGACCCAGTTGCTATAAAGTCTAGCTATATTTCCTTCATTTGGATTCCTTAAGACTGTTGTATTTACATAGTAACCCCTTTCCCCTTTTTATTGAGTTTCTCTCAGTGGGTTTCAGCTCTTTACAATCAAATTATCCTTGACTAAGGCAGGTTAGGCCTTAAAATTACTATGACTACTACTATGACTAACAAAAAGGTTCCAGCTGCTACTCTTATTCTTTTTAAAAATCAAGCAGTTTCTTTACCTCTGATAGATAAATGGTTTGTGAAGATGCCCAAGCTATTCGTTATATATAGGATAAGAAACAGAGTTTCATCGTTAGCATCAAATAGAATGATTTCAACTTGGAAAAGGAAAAGAAAACCAAAACAAACAAACTAGTAAATGAGAAATTGATCCTAAGCCTCTGTATATATAACTCAAAGGTCTGAGTGGTCTTCAATTACAAAGGAGGACACTGATGATCAAATTTCTAACTCACAGGATTCAAATTTCCAGAGGGCGGAGGTGGTCTGATTACCCAGATATCCATCCAGTGTGCACACCTCTTATATGTTTAAGCTGTAACTTAGAAAACCAAAATTTGTGTTGTTTTGGTTTTAGATGAGTGACAGTAGAACACAACATGATCACTAATGGGTATGGTGTGGATTGAGATGGAAAGAGATACTAGGTGTATAACCATATTGATTTATGGAATGTCCAATAGTAGCTGAAAGTTCATGTGCAAAAATGCCCAGGTATCAGTTTATTTCCAACTGCGGCCACTATTTTTTGAATTACCACAATAGATTCACTGATATTTTGTACCTCTAGGCTATTTTCTAACTCCATTATACTATTTTTTTTTCCTAGCACACCTGATGAAATAATTTCTCCTCTCAAAGACCTAGGTTCGATATCTTAGAAACTTACACATTTCTGTTGAATTCTGCAGGCGTTATTATTAAAAAAAAATTGCATTTCATGAGCAAGATTATTTTAGGTGCTATCCAAACTAAATCATGGTATAAATCAGACTATGAAATGCAGACAGTTCAGAGCAAAATGACTAATTTTTCTGAATCTAGTCACCTGTGATTACTGCATTTTAAGGCCCTTTTACAGAGAACTTTCAACATTGGACAGGAAACAATAGCCCTTGATGTGACCTGACCCTACTCCCAGTCATGGGTAATAGATGGTTAGCCAAGGATGGTTTCCTGATCTAAACTTATCCACCATATTTTCCCTCCCGGGAATTAGAATTTAGAATGTAGAGTCCAGTTTATTGATATTTAGCTGGAGATTAGCAGAGAAGGGTGGGCATAAGAAAGAAAATAAAATTTTGAACCATTTCTGAGGGGAATAAAATGAGGTAACAAACCCTAAAATTCTAGAAAACAGAAGACAGTTGCATTTATTTCAATATTTCCAATTTCTGGTTCTAGTCTCTTTTGGGGCCATGTGGTACTTCTGAATTTAAGTTTCTAAAATTTTATGAAATTTCTAGTGTATTTTCTTATTTAAAACTAGCACAGGCAAGATATTTTCCTCCATCAAAATCGTTCTCAGTTAGGGTACCCAAGAGTTGCGGAGGCTGATACTTTTGTTTCAGTTATGTAGATTAATATCCTCAGCACAATCTAAATGGTAGTAGGAATTAAATACGTATTAATTAATTGATATTTGTTTTTCCAATGTCTGTGTTTTAAGGTTTTATTCAAAGCTATTTTTACACACACACACACACACACACACACACACACACACACACAAAAGGTAAAAAAAGCACACATCCACCAAGGTGGAATTACTCTTCCCTTTGTCCCTAGTTTTTTGTACCACCATTCATGCACTGATATCAACCATTGCATTGACCTTTACATTCTTCTGAGGAAAAGCAGAGTGCCTTCTGCAGTCTCTCTCAGAGAGAAGATACCATATGGATATTTGTTTACTTTAAAGGTGAAAGAAAAAAAGCAAAGGGAATAAATTTATTTAGAATAATATTGCAACAAAAAATAACTCTCATGAAGTATCCAAAAAACCTGTGCCAAATTCTACTGCAGTGGCAACATCATTCTCAACCCAAGTCTACACAAAATGTAAGAATAACAACAGACTTACCAATCAGAAAAGAGAAAGAATTAATTTGGTTAATTCTCAAAAGAGATAGGAGCTAATTTTGTCTCTCCAAGAAATATAGTGTCTGTTATCACCGAAACTGTTTGCATTAGAGATTTAATTTATATCTCTGGAATTAAGTACAAAGAAAGAAGAAGAATAGACTTAACTACCTATCAGCAAGACTGGCACATGCTTTGAGACCAATACTATCCCACTAGCTGTATGTACTATGTGTACTCTGATTTCTCTCAAAATATGTAAGAACTATCACATACAATATTTTGGAAGGACTACCTATCTCCTTAACAGAAATCACAACTCAAAAACTGTTATCTCCCTTCTGATATTTTCTTGTAAAATTATTATTCCTGGGGTCCCTGGGTGGCTCAGGTCATGATCCCAGAATCCTGGGATCGAGCCCCACATGGGGCTCCTTCTGCCTCCCTCTCCCTCTGCCTGCCATTCTCCCCATGCTTATGCTCCCTCCCTTTCTGTCAAATAAATTAAAATCTTTCAAAAAATTATTATTCCCAAATACTTTTAAACATAGCATGTTTTGTTTATATTTTACTACCCCCCACCAAAAAAACCCCTAGTGACATGTAATTTGTTCTTAGTATCTTAGTTCAATATATCATTTGGAAGATAGAATTCTAATGTCAATTGAGAATTCACTGCTTTCACATGTACTCATAACTATGTTGTGACCAATAAAAGTAGCTACCACATCTCTCTCTCTCTCTCTCTCATGCATGCATACACACATACACATTCTCACAAAATTCAGAAAACTGCAGTAAGAATAACATCAATGGAGTGTCTGGCTGCATACAGAGTATTGGTTGTATTGGTTATAGTGGAAGTAAGTGTTGAGAAAGATCCATTTAAGTCTATAATTTTAGAAGTTCATACTGTCTACTCATGATCACTATAAAAGGGAAAATTTGGCTTAAAAGTTTTTTCAAGACCAACATGGTATCTAATACATGGTAGTGTTTCATCAAGTGAATTAATATTTTTGGATAACTGTGTAAGTGGTTTTCTGGGTAAGTGAATGACATTGAATAAAAGAATGACTATATGTATGAAGAGATAAATTAGCTCTACTACCCACTTGATGTCTAAATGTGCATTCGTCAAGAGTACCGGTAGAGTGCATAGAGCTCATGTTTAGTGGTGGACATAAATGGTCATTAGCAAGAAGATTTTAGTGAAATGAAATTTAGTCACATTTAGTTTGAGTGAAATAAGCCAAATATTATATAAAAAAATTTGTATAAGAGGGCAAATATTTAAATGGGAAAATAAAAATTAGAGTATTTTAAAGAAGAATTTGGACTTCACAAAATGAACTCTGTGGAAGAGTTTATCTAGGCTGCTATTAAGCAAGCGTGGTTTACTGAATTTGTTTTCCCTGCATGAAATATGTAGCATTTTCATATTCTCAAACATTTAAGAATATTGGCAGGCTTATTTCAAGTTATTAAATGTCAGAAAAGTGTCCATGACCGACATGAGAAAACAGGCTCTTCATGCTTTTCAACGCTCAAAACATATTCAAATGTAAAAATCCAATAATTTAATTGCAATAACAAACTCAGTGATGTGTGTTTATCTTGCTTTTACACACAGGGATTTACTAGAAATCACCTTATGGAAAAGTAGTTCTATGTGCTAAAGCCCAAATTCAATGGAGCACTACACATAAAAGTTATTAAAATCAAATGGTTCTTTTAAACTTTAAATTTAAACCCAGAGAGCTAGATAATCCAAAAAGAAATTAAAGGAAATGTCCTTCTGGGAAATAGTCAAACTGCAGTTGGGGAAAAAAAAATGTTAAGTGATAGGACAACTCCTCCAAACAGAAGGAAAGCCCAATTTCAGTATGAGGAATTACATTTATTCATGTGCATTGGAACTGCACAAATAAATTTATTTTTAAAAAAATTAATTTAAAAGGCCTATATAATATACTTAACTGAAAGGAGAAATTAACTTTCCTTATGTTCAGTATTTGCACCTTACTAATGTCAACTTTTAGCAGAAAACAATTCTCGGTACAATTTTTAATGTGATTCCAGTTTCTTACAGTGATAAACAGAAATATTATAAAATATGTCTATCATAATGAACAAGTCCTCAAGAGGATTATAGTCTTTAGTTTATAGTTTGCATAATTTTCTACAAGCTTATCCCTTTATCAATTAACAAATGAATAGATCACAAAATGTAACTTAATATGTTCCTTTTTCATATATTAAAATTGTATTTTTGCACATCTAATTATCCATCTATCCATGTACGTATACTTACACATACACATTTATGGAGCACTCAACGTTTGAAGTAGGCTTGGAATATTTTAAAAATATGATAATGTGCTATGCCACTAAGGAAACCACCACCAATTCTTGAAAAAAGCCATTCCCAAATCACAAGTATTAACATTATATATTAAGTAAACAAACAAAATCACAAAAGTTAAATGTTAAATTTTCACGTACCTACAGTGTTGAAAAAAACCTCACACACTCTAAAAATACATTAAATCCCTTGAATATGCACTAAACTCGGAGCATCAAAAGTTATAGAATTTATCTAAATGACTAAACCTCAGTCTTTATTCAACGTAATAAATTAGATTATTGAGTACTAAATTTTGAAAACATGTTTAATTTATATATATGATATATAATTAGCATATAATTTATCAACAAAATATCCTAAAAACTAAGTGTACAATTGAGTAAATTAGAAATAATTATATACAGATATATTTTACATACTTACCCAATGTATTACATATGAATTATATATAATGTGGTTATTTATACCTTGATTATGAATAAAATATTAAATGTTAATATTATTTAGGAACATCTAGCAGAGTAATTCATGGAATTAGGTTTGATGAATGGAAGCATAAATTAATTCTTTTGAAAAAATTCAACAGTATATTCAAACCCTTCACAAATATAATTAATGTAAAAGAAAATACATTTAAAAATTTTTAAATAAAATTTAGATTGAAATATGCATGGATAATTTCAGAAAGTACTATATAAAACTTTGCCAAGATAAACTTCAAAATCAGTAAAACGGTCATTTTTCTGCATAAGTTATAAGTTGCCAAAAGTACCTAAGTAAAATGAACATTCTAAATATGTAGAGATACTTTAAACATTTATCAGGAAATCATCTTCTCTCACCCTGAATGATGCGGATTCATGAAGTTTTAAGAAATTATTTTTTTTAGCAGATGGTTAATTCTCATGCTACATATGCTTGTTTGTACATATAAACATTAAAAACTGTTAAATTCATGTTATGATGTTTATTTAGCTTTTTTTTTTTAACTTAGCTTTTTAAAACTCTTGAGCAAGCAAGAGTGATAAAGAAAATTTGAAAAGCAAGGTTTTTGGTCAGGAGGAAAAGGAGGATAAACACTACCAGATATCCAAACGTAAGTATGAGGAAGAATCATGAAAATATGAAACCAGTGAAAGTGTCTACAGTATTACATACCTATAATGGCAGAAGCGAATGAATGAACCAGCAAAAAGCAGAATCACACCTATAAATACAGAGAACAAACTGATGGTTGCCCGTAGCAGGGGAGGGTGACTGGGCAAAAGGGGCAGAGAGAGAAGCCTCCAGTCAACTTATTCTATAAGTTGCCGGAATAAAAGGCACAACATAAGGAAAGGAGTCAGCTGTATTGTAATAGCGATGTAACAGAACAGACAATAGCTTGTGGTAAACACAGCATAATGTATTTACTTGTCAAATCACTAAGTTGTATGTCTGAAACTAAAGTACCATTGGGTGTCAACTATACTTAAATTTTTAAAACTAATTAATGGATTAAATTTTAAAAAGAAACAAATGCTGACGTAGGCCTCACTGATTTTAATAATTTAGAAAAGGATACACGACCTTATAACCTGTTCTGGGAACAAGTAACTCTTTGCCTTAGCTCTCATAAAAAAGTATTTTCTGAGATCTCCACTTTATATCAAAATAAATTCTAGAGAAATTAAAATGTAAGATGTTTTAAAAATCTTTTTAAAGATTTTAAAAACTTGTGAAACTTCTGAATAAAATATAATTGAATATTTTGTCATATCATGGGATAGGTGAGGAATTTCTATATGTCAGATTAATGAAAGAAATCACAGAGGAAACAATCCATTGTTTTGAACATAGTTCTTTTAAAATTCCTTGCATCAAAGACATCCACTTAAAAAAAATAAACAGAATCACAAGACAAACTAAAAAAAAAAATTTAGAAAATTATTGTCAAGAAGTAAAAATCCTTTAAAATATACAGCTCATATGAGTTAATAAGGATAACAATAAAAGTCCAAATATAGGCTGAACAGGGCCCATATTTAATTTATTTAAAGGTCAGATAAATATGTAAAAATATAAATAAAATATGTGACACATGTAAATATAAAAAATATAAAAAGTCTAATCTCATTAATAATTTAAAAAATTCAAATCTAATTAGCAAAGAAAATCCATTTTCATCTAATAAATGATTGAAGTAAAGTCTGTTAAAATGCACCATCCGGCACTGATGGAGCATAACTCTTCTTGGCAAAAACACAGGCTCTACTGTTGCCATAAACTGAATGTGTCTCCCCAAAGTTCAATGGGGGACTGATCTTCGATGTGATTGCATCTGGAGTCTCTTCTAAAGAAATTAACAAACTTTGGTCTATCAGCCCAACAAGTATATTGTCATTGGCAGTCAAGATAGAAAATGTCTATCACCATAAGGACCCCTTAATATTGCCCTTTTATAGCCACACCTACTTCTCTCCTATCCTGGCTCCCTTCTAAGTCCCTGGAATCACTAATCTACTCTCCATCTTTCTATATATACATATATATTTATGTATATATATATAAATTTCAAAAATGTTATATAAATACAGTCATACAGTATATACTCTTTTGAGATTGGGTTTTTGTTTTGTTTTTATTTTATATTTTCTATTCCCCATAATTCTCTGGAGATTCATCCAGGTCACACCTGTCTTTTGCTATAGTCCCATAGGTCCCTGAGGCTCTGTTCATATTTTTTTAAGTCTATTTTTTCTCTGTTGCTCATATTGAGTAATTTCTATTATTCTATATCTTCCAGTTCACTGATCCTTTCATCTTCTTCATTCTATTATTGAACCTATAGATTGAGTTTTTAATTTGGCTATTGTTCTAAAATTTTTATTGGTTTATTATGTTTTTTTATTTCATGCTTTTGTAATTATGTTTATTATTTTATTATTATATGTTTATTATGTTTTCATTTGTTCCTGAGGCTCAATGAATCTTTTTTTTTTATAATGGCTGCTTTAAAATCATTGTTAAATAATGCTAACATTTCTTGTCATCCCAGTGTTGATATTCATTGATTGTCCTTTTCCATTCACTTTGAGATCTTCCTGGTTCTTTGTATACAAAATGATTTTCTGCTGAAACTTAGACTTTTTCAAAATATTATGTTATCACACTCTGGGGTTTATTAAACCTGTTTTAGCTGCCTTCCTCTGACACCTGCCTGCTGGAAGGGGGAAGGATGCTCTGCTCTGTTTCTGTTAGGCAGGGATAAAAAGCCCAGGTTCTCCACTCAGATTTCATTCATCCCCAAGGCAGAGGCTCCTATTACTGCTGGACAGAGGTAGAGTTCTCACTCCCCAGTAACCTCCTTTTATACTTCCATGACAGGAGGATTTGGAGTGCTCATTACTATTGCCCAAGTGGCCTTTACTGACACCATAGAGGAGTGACCTCACTGCATCTGGGCAGCATTGATAGATAGTTCTGACTCTCCACTAGTCTTCTTTGATACCATCCTAGTGAGTAGGAGAGAGGTGCCTTGTCACTTTTTTTTTTTTTTAAAGATTTTTTATTTATTTAACAGAGAGAGAGAGAGATCACAAGTAGGCAGAGAGGCAGGCAGAGAGAGAGGAGGAAGCAGGCTCCCTGCAGAGCAGAGAGCCCCATGTGGGGCTCGATCCCAGGACCCTGAGATCATGACCTGAGCCGAAGGCAGCAGCTTAATCCACTGAGCCACCCAGGCGCCCCCTGCCTTGTTACTTTTGAGTGGAGGTGAAACTCTAGGCAACCTGTATGGTCTCCACTGGCACCATAGGTTGGGGGCTCATGATCACCCAAAGGGAAGGAAAGTCCTGGCTCCCTATAACCCAGCCACATTACATATGCATATGTATCCTTGAAGGAGGGAGATGTACAAAAGTGTTTATTGTCATAGTCAATGCTTTAAAATGTCTAAAAATGAAAAATTAATCATTCATATATTAAGGAAAGGCTTATTCCCACTATAGAATATAATATACTAGTTAAAATGAATGAACTAGGTTTATATATGACAACATGGAGATACTGTAAAATTGTAACACTGAGTGAAAATAACCAAATATAAAAGTTATGTATACTATAATATTTCTGTAATTCTAAAATATGCAAAACACTACATGATCATGTGTGTGTGTGAAATACAGCAATATATGCTTAAGAATGATACACACCAACTTCACGATATTCACTGTATCTGGGAAAAGAATGAAGGGCAAAATATGAGGGAGCAATGGGGCTTAGCAGTAGCTGTAACTATTTTTTTCTCAAAAAAAATTAAAAATCTGAGGAAAACATCATTATGTGAATTACAGTCTTAAGTTTCTAAAAAAGCTATTTTTTAAAGGAAAGTTCATTAGAGCAGTACACTCGATGCAATCATGCAGGATCTTTCTATGGCCAGCCACATCCATGAGAGATCTGCCTCTTCTTTGGAACCAGCATGCTTTTCCAAATGTGTAACCAAATACTGATCTATTTGGAATGTCCCAAAATTTTCCCAAATACCATTTGTTAAAAATGCCTACCGTGTTTTAAAAATACAAATAAAAAATTTCCTCTGTAATGACTGACAAACATTATAATAAAAGAAAAGTATATTATGTAAAACTTTGCTACTGAAAACCAAGAGATACTCTAATATTAGCTAGAAACACTTTTCCTGTGATTTGCCTGCAGTCCCCTATTGTTGGACACTTAGATTGTTCCTATTATTTCATTATTGTCAATAGTATTGCTATGCATATATTGAGGGTAGCTTTTCCAGTATTTTGGATTATTTGTTTAGTATTCCTCATAGAGGAATTATTGTGCCTGTGTATAAAAAGCATTCTTAGCCTTTAAAAAAAAATGTCTAAATTTCTTCCCTGAAGCTTGTAAAATGAGACATCCTGTGGAGCCTGGCAGGAAAAACTGCCAATTTCAAAGTCATAAGTATTTTCTACCATCTAAAAAGAAGATTGGAATCTACCTTTTCAAGCAAACAGCTTCTCTCGATGGGGAGAATCGCTTTATCAGGTCATTTAATCAAGCAGATTTAGAGTAAATACCCTCTATTGTCCTTGGAAAAGACTTGAGTGGTTTGAAAGTAAACAAAATGGAGAATTTGTAAATGAATATGTTAAAAGTTCCACTTACTAAGGAAAATAGGTGAAAATTTATCCCATAATTAAGACTCCTTAGATTATATAAAACAAATACTCAGTATTATTTTTGTTGCTCTGGATTTGAGCTATCTAGGTCTGAAAATGTTTCCTTATTCTTAAAGGATGAGGTGTGTGCTGGAAGGAGCTGGTAAGACCATCACAGGCAGGCTGGGACAAGCAGACCTCCTCCCCTAACAAGAAAGAAGTAACTGCCACAAGGCAGTGTCATGGGATCATGATTACAGATGTTCGAGTTAGGTGATGTAACAGTGTGCACCCATACTCTTGAATGTACTTCTTGGCTATTGTAATCCTCCACAGTGGGTTGAGAGGTAAGATAGTTCTTTTTGAATAGAAGGCAACATTGATCCTGAAAAGAATGGATGTATTTTCTGCCCACCAGCTTTGGGCAGGCATTAGATGGGAATGGTGGGAATGGTTTGGGCAGGGTGGGAGTGGGGTATGTTGGAGGAGAAAGAAAAGAAAATTCTTCTTTTTGGGGGGGTCAAAGGGTCAGATTTTCTCCCTGAAATCCAAGGCATTCAGATGCTTTAGAACAGTGATTAATGAACCTAAACATGGATAAGAATCATCAGAGAAGAAAAATCTGCAAAACTCCTAAGACATTTCTTTTCACATCAGAGTAAATAAGGCTTTGGTGTAAGGTTATGATTATATTATTTTATATTAATATTAAAAGAGTATAAGGGGGCTTATTTCATTTGCCACATCGCTTTTTATTTAAAAACAAAACAAAACAAAAACTTGTCTATTCAATTTTAAAGTGCAGATGTGAATTATGATGAAAATATGCTACAATATTTCTCACAAATAGAAAATCAATAGAGTAAATAATAATAATTAAATATGAAGAGATTGATGAACCCTAGCTCTCAAGCCATGTAGGACTCAAATTTAATCCACAGGTCCTGAGAACTTATTTTTAAATTATACTATTTTAAAGACTATGCTTCACATAGGAGGTATATGGCTCTAGGTTTATAAGGATTATAGATGTGTCTCCTGGGTCACATTATTCTAGTATTGCTATTTTAGAATATGCAAAGTGATTATTAATATTGATGATGAAAAACATCTCTGTATTATACAGCCTTACATATTATCACTGAGAGATGTAGAAAATAAATATTCAATAAAAGTCCAAAATATCCTGTCAACACATTTCTTGATGAAGAAAGAATAATTTTGCCTCAAAAACATGATATATTTCCTGAAATGTCCGATTTTAGGAACAAATGGTTAGAGTGGAAGTCTTGTAACAAAGTATTTAATGATGGATTAAAGTTTAGCCAAAAGATAGTGAACGTTTTTTTTTTAAACAAAGCCCTCCCCAAAGTGAGTACTCCGTGCAGCTGCTACAAGTCTTCCTGGATTCTAGTCTACACAGCGCCATCTTTGGGGTAATATATCATCTCAGCACCTTTTTTCTGATGATATATTACTCAAATGCATCATCAGCCAGATCGCTGTTTCTAATGATTTATAAGTCCACTAAATCATTAATGTGAGGCACAGCTATGATATAGTATTTAAAGATGGTTCCAGATGGACAAGAGAGATTCTGGAGCAAATTTTAGAGATCTGCAATACAAAATCAGATAAAACAGGAAAAGAAAAAAATATGCTGAATATAAGTCCCTCTATTTTTAAGGAAGCATATTATTTTTAACTGTTTAGTCAGGAGTAATAATTGACTAATGTATTCTTTTTTCCATCATTATTTTGTCTGAGTCAGTAAATATAGGATAATTCTTAAAGGCTAATGATTTGAAATGATTAACAATAAATTTGAGTGATTATGTTATTTAAAAACTATAATTAAAAATAAGAGAGATAGAACTCATAACTTCTAATGCTTTAACCTTAAAGAATATATATTATAAGCAGTCTTGGATTTTAGAAATTATATAGTTTTTATACAGCATTGCTTATATGTTGGAGGAAAAACCAATTTGATGGGTTTTTAAGATAGTTAGCTTTGAAAGTACAATTTTTCTATTTTGAAGAAATTTATACAATATATGCTAGTAATAAAATCCAAAGAATACAGAAATACAAGATTATAAGTAAAACTTCCCTTTCAACCCTCAATCTCATTTACATGCCTAAGTAATCACAGTAAACAGTTTCGTGTGTCTTTATAGATTGATGCACATGGTGTATATCTTTATATACACATAGCAGTATGTTATACCTGTATGTATATGACATGTTTTAAACATGAACTGTTACTTTGTAGGAAGAGATGGTACAACTATAATATACAAGATACCACAGAATTAACTTTATGAAACCAAATGCACCACATAATTTTATAAAATGTTATAACAATAGAAAAATATTTCATATGAAATGTATCACACCTTAGATCCTAGGGAAATTATGTTGTAATAAGCTTTTTTTCCTTCATTCTTCCTGTTTTTCTTTCCCTCTTTTACCAAAAATCTCAGGGCCTCATCTATGAATACTATGTTTAAGAGAGGAAATTTCTCCTAATTTACAAAAATGTTTAAAGTTAGGAAGAAGGAGCCTGATACCAGACAGAAAATGAAATCTCTACAAATAAGTCAGCAGTACTGGAAATCCAATAAAGTTAAAATAAGTCATTCATGTTCATTTTTTCTTAGTTTAATTGCTCTAAAAGTGAAGTGAGTGTTTAAAGCAAAATTAGTACTGACATTATGTGGCTGTAGCTGATGTAAAAGCAAAATACACGAAAAAAGTAGAACAATGGGTATGAGGAAGAACTGGGGAGTATAGTGTCACGTTTCTTTCACCACAATTGAAATGAAATTGTTATTGATTTAACTGGTTAATTAAAAATAGATATTGTAGGGACGCCTGGGTGGCTCAGTTGGTTAAGCGGCTGCCTTCGGCTCAGGTCATGATCCCAGCGTCCTGGGATCGAGTCCCACATCGGGCTCCGTGCTCGGCGGGGAGCCTGCTTCTCTCTCTGTCTCTGCCTGCCACTCTGTCTGCCTGTGCTCACTCTCTCTCTCTCTGACAAATAAATAAAATCTTCAAAAAAAAAAAAAAAACCTTTAAAAAAAATAGATATTGTAAACCCTAGGGCATAATCCCTCAAAGTGGAAATGAAACACATGTCTTTCTGTAAGTGAGTGATTGAAATATGGTATATACATATGATGGAGTACTATCAACAATAAAAAGGAACAAACTATTGAGTCACACGATCATATGAGTGATTTTTAATTGCTCTTATTAATTGAAAGAAGCCAGGCCTGGAAAGTTACATATTGGTGATTTAATTTACATTATATTCTGGAAAATATAAAATTACAGGGAAGAAAAACAAACACATGGTTCCCACGGGTAAGAGGTAGGATATAGGATTAAGCACAAATGAACAGATAAGGAAATATTGAGGCTATGGAACGCTTATATATTGTATCTGTGTTGTAAGATACTTGACCCTAAACATTTATCAATACTCATTTATGTATATGATAAATAGTGAATTTTACTGTGTGTGAAATTAATAAAATGTCAACCAAGATGGCAGGTGGAAACTAAAATAAATAATATGTAAATTATAGTAAACCTAACTAAATAATAATAGGTAAATAAATAATACAACAACTGAAGGAGGTGGGGAAGAAAACAGTATAATTTCCTTTAGAAAAAAACAGTATTTTGACTGGAGGATAAAAGGCTAAATACAAAATACACTATACATAAATGATGTATTCTAGTTAGTGAAAGACTTTTGTACAGAAGTATGGGTTAGAAATTCTGGCACTAATTTATGTGCATGGTAGAGTTGAACATATAAGTCAATAAATATACTATAGACTATGATAGATAGTTGGAGAAAGAATTGTTGGAGAAAGAATTTACAAACAAGGAAATGAGAAAAGCATGATTGAACCCTGTGTTATTAGATCAGAACTGGAGAAATCAGTAGGAACTCATTGTTACTGCTATAACAACCACAAATTTAGTGGTTTAACAAACAGAGATTTATTATTTTGTAGTTCTGGAGGCTATAAGACCAAAAGGGGGTGCACTGAACTAAAATCAAAGTGTTGGGAGTGTTGCATTCTCCTCTGGAAGCTCTAAAGGAAAATCCATTTCCTTGCTTTTTTCCAGTTTCCAGAAGCTGTCTACATTTCTAGGTTTGTGGCCTCCTTCACCCATCTTCAAAGCCAGCAACATCGCATCTTAAAATTTCTCTGATTCCAATCTTTCCCGCCTCCTTCTTTCACTTCTAAGAATCTTTGTGATTACATTGGGACCACACAGATTATCTCCCCATCTCAAGATTCCTTACTTTTTTTTTTCAATATTTTATTTATTTACTTGACAGAGAGAGAGGTCACAAGTAGGCAGAGAGGCAGGCAGAGGGAGAGGGAGAAACAGGCTCCCCACTGAGCAGAGAGCCCGATGCGGGGCTCGATCCCAGGACCCTGAGATCATGACCTGAGCCGAAGGCAGAGGCTTAAACCACTGAGCCACCCAGGCGCCCCTCAAGATTCCTTACTTAATCACACCTGCAAATTCCATTTTGCCATATAAGGTAATGAATTCAGAGGCTATAGGTATTAACCACAGACATTTTTAGGGGGCCAATATTTCACCTACCACATAAAGGGACATCAGAAATAAATCTAAATGTATGTGTCTATGCATGTACAATATGCATATAAATATTTCCAAGCTCTGACTTCTGAGGGCTCCTTGAAACAATGATAGCCCAATAGCAATGAACAGAGCTTCAGCCCAATCTTGATTCCTAAATACCACTCTTCATTAAAAGGAATTGGGACTCTGAAAATGTAAGATAAGCCAAGAGCATTTTGTGATGCCAGAAAATAAAAAAGGATCCAAAAAAATGGGGACTTGGTGAAAAGGTATTGAAACCAATATATAAAGAACTTCCAATGGTCAAAGCTGGAATAATTTGAGCAACAAAATAAATAATGACAGCATTAGATTATAACCCACAGAATATACTACATAGTTATGTGTTTATACTGAATAGAATTGCCAGATAAAATATAGGACACACAATCAAATTTGAATTTAAGATAAAACAATGAATATTTTGTATATAAGTGTGTTTCAAAATACATGGAATTTATGCAAGAAAAATTTCATTGTTTAGCTGAAATTAAAAGTTAACTAGATATTCTGTATTTTCCTTTGTAAAATCTGGCAACCACAATATTGATAGATAGATAATCAATAATAGATTGTAGATAGATAGGTAGATAGATGACAGAGTGAGTGAGTGAGCTTTGTTTTTTACATCAGAATTCTAATGTATGAAGAAAGAATGAGAAGAGTAGAAAATCACTATGAGAACAACAGACAAGATCAACTAATGGCTGAAAAATTAGTAGGTGGAAAGTTTGTGGAGAAACAAGATAGTTACATAGTCTCAAAATATCTCCCTCAAGATGTTTGTTTATTAGAAATGAAAGAACGGAAACTTTAGGTGAGATTAGTTCCCCCCGCCCTTAAAATATATCCAAATCTTAACCTAAGGTACCTGTGAATACGACCTCATTTTAAAATAGGGTTTTACGGATCTAATTAAGAATACTTAAGATGAGAACCTCCTTGGATTTAGGATGGACCCTCAATTCAATTACTGGTGTCCTTAAAATGAGGAGAAGATAATAGCCGTAGACACAGAAAAGGACCATATGAAGACCAACATGGAGAAAGGACTGCTGCAGCTACAAACCAAGGAACACCAAGGATGGGTGGCTATTACCAGAAGCTCTGATTCTCCCTCAGAGCCTCCAGAGGGAATGAATACTTGATTTTGGATTTCTGGCCTCTAGAACTGTGAGGCAATACATTTCTATTGTTTCAAGCCCCCACATTTTAGCAGCTACTGATATAGCAGTCCTAGAAACCTAATATACCAAATGATCAAGGCTAATACTACCAGTAATTAGGCGTATAGATATCATGGACTTCTTGTTATGACAGAATGCAAATTCAGCCTCACTTCTGTGGTATTCTTGCTGTAATACATCACCTAATACATAAACTCAGTCTAATAATTAGAAAACAACAGATAAACCCTGAAGGGCATTTTACAAATTATCTCATCCCAAATACTAGAAATTGTTAAAGATATAAAAGATAAGGAAAGATTGTTATATGGCCCAAGATAAGGAGACATGACTGGATGCAATGTGGGATCCTGGTGTGCAGCCTGGAACAAAAAGGGACCATCAAAATTGGAGTGGGAATGGAAAAACTCATGGAATCTGACAAAAAGTGTATAAATTAGTTAAGAGTATTATGACAATGTGAATGTCTCCATTTCGGTAATATATTATGATACATAAGATGCCACCTGAGGGGAAGCTGGATGAGAATAACAGAAGTACTTCCACTATTTTTGTAACTCTCCTGTAAGTATAAAGTTATTTTAAAATTTTTAAAAAGTATGAAATAAAAACCTTATTGATGAGCCCAACTGGGCAGTTTCCTTTGGGTATTACAGGCAGAAGAGAAACACACTAGTGTTCGCTTTTAACTGGGATACAGAGAAGGGGAGTCAGATGGTTACAAACTCAATTATCAGCCTCCTCACCCCGTTCATATGTTGCAGCCCTAAACTGAGGACCCCAGTATGTGACAGTATTTGGAGATAGGGCTTTTAAAGGTAACTAAATGACTATTTAGGTAACTAAATGATTATGAGGTCATTGGGGTGTGCCCTACTCCAATGTGACAGGTGTCCTAGGAAGAGGAGATTAGGACACAGGAGAGACAACCAGAGATGAAGGTGCACCCCAAAAAGACTGTAGGAAGACACAGGTAGAAAGTGACTACCTGCAAGCTAAGGAGAGAAGCCCCACGGAAACCAAACCTGCCAACACCCTGATCACAGCCTCTGGGACTATGAGATAATATATTTCTGTCATTTGGTATGTGGTATTTTTTTTTACAGCAGCCTTTGAGAACTAGCCCATAGGGAAGATAAAGGGTTGCCCCTCGTGGTTGTGGTGGCAACCATGTAGGCTCTGGATAAGTGAATGTCTCCAGACTACCAATTATTTTTCTCAATATGAATAGTGATACTTATCTTTCAAGCTGTTATGATTCTTTAGAATCATACGACTAAAAGCATTGGTTTTCTTTGTGAGGAGAGAAGTAAATTCTTTGTGGAGCATGAAAGGAAAGTTGTAGCTGAGGGCTTACAGGGAGGTGAATGTTTTAAAAGAGTCGTTATGGGAAATGAGAGACCCAAGTGTAGCAAAGAAATAAGGATAATCCCAGTGAACTGGGTGACTAAATGACATCCCTGGGTAGTTTATTTGCTTGCATCAAAACCTAATTATAAATGCCCTTTCTGCCATTTGTAATTCAAGTTTCCTTTTGTCCTTTTATAAAACAGAAATCAAATATGCAATATAGTATTTATGATAGTATGGCCTCTAAAAGTTAGACAATAAAAGCCTTCAAATATTTGACACTGAGTTATCTAATTAGTGTCAGTAAAACTTAAAATATACACAATTCACACTAGATGATATCTGTGAAGAGATAATTTTCGGGAGAAGGCTAAATTATAACTCTTATGTATAAAAAAGAACACACATTAAAGATTGTATTTAACTCACAAGGGAACCAGGCAGATGCTATCACTGGTTTAAAAAGGAATCCAAAAAACAGAAACATTTATAGATCAGGAATATTGAAGGAAATATGCAAAGTGAGGGAAAACTCATTCTTCCACAGGGTGTAAGGAAGACAGGTGAACTTCAGCCAGCCAGGATAGAATTTATACGTCTATCAATTACTTATATACAAAGAGTATTACGGTCTCTTAAAGATACTGAAAGACTAGAATCAGATAACCTGAATCTGTGTTCTCCAGACAGTGAATACACATTTTGTTTTTGAGATATACATTTTTTCTCTACATATATAACTAGGCAGCCTAATAAACTTCCCCTTTAATGTTAGGAGTTTGGGGCCGGGATATTTAGTGTATCCAGAAGCCGAAAAAGCTGACAATAGTTCCAATGTGCTTATTCCTGTGATTTCCAAAGAAGCCTCACGTGTGGGTGCTAAGTCAGTGTCAGCGTTATCTTCCCTCCTGCACAATGCATAACACTTTGGATACTGGTGGTGCGATTTCTGTAAAGCCCTGTTGTTAATCTCATTAACATCTATAAAATAGGTTTACACTGAAATATCTAAGCATAAAACTGTCTGTCAAAACATTCGATGTTCGGGGCACTTGGGTGGCTCAGTTGGTTAAGTGGCTGCCTTCAGCTCAGGTCATGATTCCAGGGTCCTGGGATGGAGCCCCACATCAGGCTCCCTGCTCAGTGGGGAGTCTGCTTCTCCCTCTCCCACTGCCCGCCGCTCTGCTTACTTGTGCTATCTCTCTGTCAAATGAATACATAAAATCTTTAAAAACAAACAAACAAACAAAAAGAAACAAAAATTCAGCTATTCAGCCAGAGAACCAACATGTAGTCTTGCTCTGTGAGTGACCTTCTCAAGGGAGTAAAGACGATGACTAGGAGAATACATCCTAAAGGGGAGGATAAAATAATTAGATATTTTTGAGGGGAAGAGTGCAAAAAAGAGTAGATCTAACATAAGTCTCTGAAAGATAGCAAAAGGAGCATTGTAATAAATTATTTTCCATAGCTTTAAAGAGCAGGGGAAAAATCAGTTAATTTTCCTTAAAAGATGCGCATTAGAATACATAGGTGTGCCAATGTTAATTTTTTTCAGTCTTTTTCTTTTAAAGATTTAACTTATTTATTTGTCAGAAAGAGAGAGGTCACAAGTAGCAGAGAGGCAGGCAGAGAGAGAGAGAGAGGAGGAAGCAGGCTCCCCGCTGAGCAGAGGGACCGATGCAGGGCTCAATCCCAGGACCCTGAGATCATGACCTGAGCCGAAGGCAGAGGCTTTAACCCACTGAGCCACCCAGGCACCCTGCCAATGTTAATTTTTAAAATGCTTACTGAAGGGAGTTATTGATATCATTTCCCTGCCTTAGCATCTAAAAGAAAAAAGGTTCTCATTTATCTGAGATGGCCTAAAAGTAAACAGAAAATGGGTTAGAAAATGAGAAGCACTTGGGAAATTGTATAAATATTACAAAGACCCATCTCAGCATAGAAAAGATCAGTAGCAAAGAGTAGGGATCTAAATTTTTGCAACATTTCTCAGGTGATTTTATTGTACCTTTACATGTGAAATCTATTTCAGAAGGTATCTTCAACCTTTTTTTTTTTTTTGCTGATTTATCATCCTATTAACCTCCTGTATCATTTGATTTAAATAATTCTGTGTAATATAGTTTCCTGTGAACAGTAAAGTGGAAAAGGCAAAAATACGGCAGTAATTCCTGGACTTTCAAGTTTTAGAAACCCATTACAACCCAAAATGCAATATTTCTGTCTCTGGCATGGAAGATAAGGGTGTCTTTAGCCGGATATCTTCTTCTCCTGTTTTGGCCATGAATTACAAAACAAAACAAAAAACAAACAAAAAATACAAAAAAAACCCGCAAAACCAAAAAAAAAAAAAAACAAACAAACCCAAAAAACTATCCTTAGTCTCTTGAGATCCCAGCAATTGCCAGAGGATATTTGCAATCTGGCTCTGTCTTGATATATTCCATTTTTACAATATTTCACTTTATTCATTAGTTTTAGCGGTCACAATAATTTGTTTCGCTATTCATGGTCCCACAAGATTCATTCACCTACTTTGCGGATAATTTTGTTTGTTTGTTTCTATGTTACCAATAGCTATCTGCCTCCTGTATTTGAAATGTTTGTCAATATTCCTCTTTAAAATACTTTTTACTTTGCTCTTAAAGTGATCTGGTTTTTAAAATGTATTCAAAAAGAACACATATCAACTGTTATATTTGCCACTTGATGAACTGTGATAGGTAAGTATCTTCCAGCTTGGTTTTACTTAAATCGTATCTTTTTTTTTTTCCTAAAATCTGAACTCAATGAGAAGTAATTTAACATTTCATTTAAGTTTTTGTCATTTGTATCAGCTGAAGTTATAGAATCACAGTTCAACACTTACAAAATAAAGATTAGATAATCTGAAACCACTTTTCCAAGTTTGCCATGGAAACTTGGGTTTTGCATTTTCTAAACTTGCCAGTACTCCTGTGTTCAGAGCATGCCAAAGTGACAGCATACTTGCAAAGAGCAATTAGTAGGTAGTTAACAGAGGTGATATGAGAGTTCTAGTTATTTAAGGACGTAATCTGGATTGCACCAGAATAAAGATCAGAGTGTGCAGGAATGTTTTTAGGAGCCCAGACCCAGTACACGAGTGCTTGGTGCTTGGCAGGTTAAGTACAACCTGGAGGTCAGGATGGGGAATGTCCAAAGATAAGTCTAGAAAGGTATTCTAAGGCAGAGTTGTTAACTATTTTGATCAACACAAATGAGGGTTTTAAAAAATATTTGTTGTTGGAAAGTTTCAAGCATATACTAAAGTGGAGATTGGTGAAATGAGCACTTGTACTGATCATCCAGCTTCATCAGTTATCAGCACTTAAGTTTTACTTCATCTCTCTCCTCCTTACCACCCTTGTCTCTGGAATATTTTAAAGAAAAGTCATTATTCATGCTTCAGAATGTATACCTGATAGAAAAGAACTTAAACAAAATCTTTATACTTTGTGTATATGTCTAATACACTTAATGATAATTCCCTAATATATCATCAAACAGTCAACCACGTTGCCTCTAAAACATCCGTGCAGTCCATTTGTTGACATGTGTCTTCAGTCTGTTTTAGTCTGTTTTTCTGTCTCTTGCTTTTCTAAAACGCTATTAATCTCTTCAAGTAATATGGTCATTTGTTTTGCAGAATTCTGACTTGGGATCTGATTGATGCAGCCTTGATGTGTCATTTAACACACTCCTCTTCTGCCACACATTGGCAAGAAGACTTTGGGTGTTATTTCTGTGAAGTAGTTTACTTTTATTTTGTAGGCAATGAAGAGTCCTTTTAAACATACCCTTTGAGGGTTCTGATATGATCATATCTTGTTTTAGAAAGCAGACATTGGGAAAAGTGAAAGACAGAATCAAGTTGGAAGAAACTAGGGGCACCCACGGTGACATACCACCTCAGACTCGTCAGAATGGCTAAAGTTAACAACTCAGGAAACAACAGATTTGGCAAGAAAGGAGAAGCCTCTTGCACTGTTGGTGGAAATGCAAATGGTACAACCTCTGAAACATAGTATGGAGCCGCCTCAAAAAGTTCAAAATAGAACTACCCTACAGTCCTGTAATTGCCCTACTAGGCATTTACCCAAAGGATATAAAAATACTGATTTGAAGGGTATATGCACCCCTATGTTTATAGCAGCATTATCAACAATAGCCAAATTATGAAAAGAAGCCAAATTATGAAAAGTATACCAACTGATGAATGGATAGAGAAGATGTGGTATATATATATTATATATATATACACACACAATGGAATATTACTCAGCCATCAAACAGAACGAAGTTAGAGTGTATTATGCTAAGCAAAATAAGTCAGTCAGAAAAAGACGAATACTATATGATTTCATTCATGTGGAATTAAGAAACCAAATAGATGAACACAGGCGAATGGGGGAAAAGAGAGAGAGAAGGAAGTAAACTGTAAGAGATTCTTAACTATAAGAACAAACTGAGGATTGATGGAGGGTGGTGGATGGAGGATGGCCTAAATGGGTGATGGGTATTAAGAGGAGGGCACTTGTTGGAATGAGCACTGAGTACTAATGTAAATGATAAATTACTAAATTCTACTCCTGAAACCAATATTATCCTATATGTTAACTCAACAGAATTTAAGTAAAAACTTGAAATTAAAAAAAAAAAAAGGAAATGTCATGAAGGTGATGTCAGTGGGAGCAGTAGAAGGAGATAGCTCTTAAGAGATATTTTTTGGTGGACTCAACAGAGCTTGAGAACTGTTTCAGTTGAGGAGGTGAACAAGAAGATGATGATGGTGTCTTAGTCAATGTCTTGAACTTGGATAACTGGATGCTGATACTGCTGACACCAAAAGTATAGGGCACATGCATGTTTGAAAGAAAGTTTGAGTTTGAAAATAATGAGTTAGAGGAGCTTTTTAAATCTATAATGACAGCCTCTATCCAGCAGTAAGAAATAAGGACCTGGTCTGAGGACAGAAGTTGAAACCAATGATAGCTGTGCGGGAACTGAATCCCTGTGCAGTGAGTGAGTAATAAGGGGGACAGAGACATGTAAGGTAGGAAAATAGATTACTATTTTTTAATTTAATTTTTATTAAGTTATTTTAAAATTTTAATTCCAGTATAGTTAACATACAGTGTTATATTAGTTTCTGGTGTACAATATAGTGATTCAACAATTCAACATTACTTAGTCCTCATCATGTTAAGTCTACTCTCTAATCCCCTTCACTATATCACCCATCCTCATGACTCCCCCACACCATGACCATTAGTTTGTTTTACTTGAATAGTTATTTAATTTTAAAATATAATGAGTGGATTTCTGACCTGAGAAAGTAAATATTTTAATTGTAGATTTCTCCTTTTTATATGTATTCAGGAAAACAAAATTATTAAAGGGAACTTTTTTAACTTAGTGAGTTTGAAGGTGTCTTCTGCCTCATTGTTTGCCAGTCTCCCTTAAAAGACAGAAAATAAAGTAGGGCCAGAAAGACAGCAAAATTAAAGGGAATGATTAGTTCTGGCCATAATAATAGATAAGTGTTTTGGTTATAGCCTGATTATTAATATGAAAGCTGCAATTCAAAATCAATAAGCACAATTTACAATAATCATTTACCGCAATTACCTATACATAAAAAATTTTTACTGTCTGGAGTGCATTGGAGTTAACATTAAAATGAGAACAAACTTCCATATAGGGCCACACTGCAATTGCGAATGATCTAGACTTAAACGAGATTCAACGGAGTGGTTGTAACTCCTTCCAGAGCAGTGGCTTCATCTTGAGTCCTCCCAGGAAATGCAAGAATTCCTTGGTAAAAACTGAAATCTTAGGGAAAAAAAAGAACTATTGTACTCAGAATGGCTTTCCTGGCTTTAAATTTTGTACCCTTTAGAACTTGGAAGCAAAATGGATCCCAGAGAGGCTAAGGGCAGATTTGAGTGTGAATATGGACTCTGAAGTGGGTCAGACAATTTATTTAACTAAACCTCAGATTCGTCATATATGAACTAGTATTATTAATGCCAACCTCAAAGGATACTAGAGGGAAGACATGAACTAATTCATATAAAGTGCTTAGCTCAGGGCTTGGGTTACAACAAGCAAATTGTTTCATGGTAGCTATCATTACTATTTATTAATATTCTCTTCCCTTTACTTTGCTAGAAATTTTCCTGAGTGAACAAGCAAACAAACAAATCCTAACTATCCATAGTTTAATTAAGCCAATCCATGGTATTGGGTTTCAGCACCCATTTTGTTTGGCTAAGTGGCTCTTGGGGGGTCTTATCTTAACACTAGTCCCTCATGCAAGTGCATGTCCCTGATAACAGCCAGCAGACTCAAAAGCACGACATGGGAAGATAAATTCCTGATATGACTCCCCAAAAGCTGTTGTGATAAACAGTCTTCCCTACCTCCTATAGCCTTCCTTTTATTCACCCTTTAGATAAGACCCTTGTGAAATTACCAAAACCCTGCTCTTCTAGGTTTGAATTAACCATTCTGGACTTAGCCCTTACAGCCCCAAAGCAATCTATCTACTGACCCTAATAAAGGCATATGCTCCAGGACCTGTCATTGTTTCTGCCTCACTCTGACTTGACCACCCTGTGTGACCCCTCAAGACCTGCTTGCCATGTACTTCCATCAGTGTGAATAATAAACCTTTACCTCAACTTCTCTTGTGGTCTTTTATGGAAAGGTTAGAGGTTCTAGGGGAGATTCCCTTTACTATTTTTTGGGGTTATTAGCGGAATTTAGTTCCTTACTGAGATTACCATTTTCTTGCTGCCTGTAAACTGAAGGCTGTCTCCACCTTCTAAAGGCTGCTCATATTTCTTGGTTTGTGAATCACTTCTTCCATCTTCAGAGTCAGCAAAGTGAGAAAGAGAATCAAGTCCTTCTTACCTTGCATCCTGTCTGACCCACTCTTCTGCCTTCCTCTTTCACTTTTGAGAATTTATGTGATTACATTGGGCACATGTGGTTCATCCAGGATCAGGATAGTCTGCCTATTTTAAGGTCAGCTGTAAGTAATCTCACTTGCATCTACACATTCCAATTCCTTTATCATGTAACTTAATAGATTCACAGATTCTGGGGGGTAGGGATGTGGACATCTTTGGGAATCATTATACTACAGCTCACCACGACAGACTTTCAAAGACAGTCCAAATTTGACATGTCCAATATTGCTCCAATTTTACTTATTCATCTCTCTTCCCTATCTCTAAATAAATACCCAAATCTCAACATATGAATCACTTTTAATTTCTCACACATCACTGACCATTAAATTCTGTTTGGCAATGAGTCTTATAAATAATATTTTCTCCATAGTATCCCTTGGATTCATCCCTTACTTTTAATCTTACAGTTACTACCTTAGTCCAAACTCATTTTCTTAACATTCTTACTACAAATTTCTACATGACAGCCATACACTCAATCTAAAGTACTATTGCCATAGTATCATTCCTTGGTTAAAACTTTTCATTAATTTATTATTTCCATAAGGGAATGTCATGATTTTACACATCTTAAACCATCCACTTTTCCTTCCATTCTACATTTGGCTCTTTCCTATTCAACATCCAAGACTTGGTTCATCTGTCATTACTTTGAGTTGGAGTCTCATCCTTCCTCTTTGGGTGAGGTGTTTCTGCTTATTCTTTCATGCTTATTTCTCTCACCATATTTATCACACAGTTACCATTATCATTTTTCTTGTTGCTTATTTCTCCCAATAGATTGTAAAATCCTGGGACAAAAGGATGGTGCCTTTTATTTTGAGCCCTTGAGTTCAGTTTCCATCATGACACCTAGTATGTACTCATTAAATATGTGCTAAATGAATGATTAATATTGAAGAAAATAATCCCCCTCCCAAATTTCTTAAGGTTCCAAAGAAGCAAGGCATGAAAAAGTTATTGTAAAATGTATACTTATTCATAGTTGTGTGGCTTTTTTTTTAAGTAACAAAATAAAATATCTATAGTAGTGCTACATATTAGCAATCAACTTTATTGCCTTCTTTTTCTTGACAAATCTGTATTTCACTAAAAATTAATTATTTTAGAAGCTATTTTTAGAAATTTTATACTTGCCAATCCATGTACACTATATAACAGTATTAAATTTCAAAAAAGGCAGGGAGGTCTGCCATGGTTAACCTACTTTCACATCTATCCAGAATCACAAGTTTCCTCCAATATTGAAGCATAGACCATGTAGTAAGAATCCTGACATGCTGACAACTCATCCCTATTAATTTAATAGTTGAATGAACAACAGTTTAGAAATCAATGGATTCTTCCTCCCCTGTATTTTAAACAACTGATTCTCTGTAAGTGTTGGACATGGGGTTAAAATAGAATCTGTGCAGTAATACAAATAGTATAAGGGACCTGTCTTTATTAAAGCCTTGGTCACAGCTGAGCAGGAAGTTTAGCTGCTTATAATCTGACAGTATCTGAGTACTCAGTAGGCAGCAGAAAATTACTATTTGAGCTTATGCCTGGATTTCATGGTGTTTCAGTAGGGTCCTATTCAGATTAGAGGAAAGGTGCTCTGAAGGACAATCCTTACAAGTGTAATGTACTTGTTTACAAAACAAATATTAAAAAATAGCTTTCCAAACTACTAAGAACTATTAGAAAAAAACAGTGAAAATAAATTCTCATCTTCACTATCAATCAAGATATACATTTCCTAAAAATAAACTTGAGCAAATGACAATGCTTAAAAAAATAAAAAAAAAACCCAATAACATTTGTGTAAATGGAAAGATATAATGTGTTGATAGATGAGGATTTTCAAATTTTTTGGATTCTAATTATCCCTAAATTGGTTTACAATATTCATCAACATATCAAAGTAACTTATGAACATCACAAAATTATGTTAGATTTCATTTGGAAAGATAAACAGGTAATGATGGAAAATAAAATATTTTAAGATAATAACAATGAGAACGTATCTGTACTCTAAGATATTAACTAGAATTAAATTCTCTAAAGGTTAAGATAATGATACTATTAGAAAAGTAGTCACGATTAATGAAATTGAATATAATATTCTGAAACTGATGTGATTATGAAAAAATCTAGTATGTCATTAAGATAACATTCCAAAGCATTGGGGAGGAAAGAATGATTCCATAAGTGGTGTTAGAAAATTGGGGGAGGGAGGTTGCGTTTAGATCTTTATCTTGTGGTTTATAAAGAAAGACTAGATGGAATAATGAGTTAAGGAAAGAATGGAAGGAGGGAGGAAAGAAGGGAGGGGGGAAGACAGGGAAGAAAGAATGGAAGGATGAGGGAAGGAAAGGTAATAAATATCTAAAAGCAAATTCACATGAGTATGAATATAAGGTGAAGGAAAGATAGTCTTTAGCAAATGAGAAAAAATAAATTGCTATTTCTATCAACAGTCAGCTATTATGATACCTAGACCCTAATCGTGTAATTTCAGAAACTCCATTCTTCTACAACTGTTATCAATGATACAACTTTTTCACAAACATATAATTTGCTTACTTAATTCTAAGCAGTTTGTAGAAGTAAATCTGGGGCTAACAATATAAAAAATGAGCCTAAAATGTCTTGCCATACCACAAAGCAAGAAAGCTCTCAAAGACTACCAGTTTCAAGGATTGAGTCCAAAGAATGAAGGAGCCAATCTGAAGTGATTCCTCATGGCCAAAGATGAGACTGGTTGAGTATGATCATTAATAGGAATTATAATGATAAGAAATTATAATACATCATATATAGTTCAATCCATAATGTCATTATAATACAAAAGAAAATAATAAAAGTAGTCATGAGTTTTGTTTTCTTTGTTTTTTGTTTGTTTGGGTTTGTTTTGCTGTTATTGTTGTTGTTTTGGTCAGTAATAGAGAATGTCAGGTAAGAGACTCATTATTTTGAAATTGGCTATAAAGAATATCAAGAATTCATTCCATTTTTTACTATACAAATTCTGCCTCAGGGTAATCAAATAGTTGGTCAGAAATACCTCTATATGGAAGTATCCTAACAAATAAGTAAAGAAGAAATGATTGGATTAAAATATCCACCATTTTGTAATGCATACTAAATTAATCAATCCTAACATCCTATTTTTTCCCCAAAAAACATGGGCTTTCTGATGGAAGTACATAACACCTGATATGAAGTATTCTTCTCCAACATTCTTGAAACTGTTCATGACAGAAAACATGAAAACTATCATATGAGGATGCGATGAACAGTCTTGATTATGTGAAACTCTGTAGAACAAACAACCTGGTTTCTCCCTCCCACACAAAAATAAATAAATAAATTGCAAGGAAAAATTAAGAGGTAGAGAGAAAACCTTCAGGCTAAGAGTCTTAACTGTAATATATGATGTTTCTTTAGATCTTAAATTGAATAAACAATATAAATCTAATGAGATAATCACGGAGTTTTGAAGTGACTGAATATTTGATTATGGGGATTCATTTGTTGGATAATGGGTATATAGAGGTTTGTTATTCTATTTTACCATTTTTATACGTTTGAAGTTTTATATAGTAAAAGTTAAAGAAAATGCTGTTTTAAAATAATGATTATTAGTCCTTTGTATTAAAACAAAGATAAAATAAGCTCTATTATTCAAATTTCATATGAATTACTTTAATCTTTAATTTTGAAACAAATAATAAGAAGACATTCTCTAACAGAACTAATAACCCCTAAAAAACAGTACCAGTGAATCTGTAAATAAGCACAGCTCCTCAGTGGGTTGGCACATACAAAAATGGAAACATATCATATAACAAATGCAAATATTTAAACAATTATTATGAAAGCATCAATGAATAAAACATCTATAGAAACTTTTCTTCTCCACAAGTAGAAATTTCCAAGGACCATTTGAGACATAAGATGATTATATCTAATAAAGAAACAGTGTGTATTTTACAAGTATCTTTTGTATGAGAAGAAAGGTGAAGTTGTTACTTAGAAATGATGTTAAATTGTGTAATATGATGTGTCTGTACTTGTTGACATGCTATATCTAAAGCTGATTTTATACTATCTCTTAATTAGTATGTTTACATATAAAACATTAAAAATATCCTCATTCCTCTAGATAACTGGTTATAAACAATGGGAGATTTTGCATCCCTTCTCCCTGGAGGTATTTGGCAATGTCTGGAGACATTTTTGATTCTCATAATTGGGAATGTGCTATTGGCATCAAGTTGACAGAGGCCAGCAATACTATTTAACATCCTCTGTAACAGAAATTAACCAACTCAAATGTTAATGGGAACCTGGTTTAGAAATCATGCTTTAGGCATACTAGTATTTTCTGGGTAAATCATGACTTTATAAAATTATAAATAATGGAAAGTTTACTTTTTATACATTTAACTATTCATTCATTTACTTCTTCCTACCCTTAGAAACGTATTTTCTTTTCTTTTTGATTTAAGGATATAAAATACAAGTTTATCCATATTAGCTTTGTTTTTGTTTTTGTTTAATTTTATTTATTTATTTGAAAGAGAGAGAGATAGTGAGAGAGAGCATGAGAAGGGAGAAGGTCAGAGGGAGAAGTAGACTCTCCCATGGAGCTAGGAGCCCCACCAGGGACTCGCTCCTGGGACTCTGGGATCACGACCTGAGCTGAAGGCAGTGGCTTAACCAACTGAGGCACCCAGGTGCCCCTAGCTTTGTTTTTTAAAGGTATTTTTATTTAGCTTAGAGTTATAGTGAACTGATATATATCAGACTTAAGATCATGACTGTATTAAATTTGCTCTGGTATTTGAAGAGGCAAACAAAAATTGAAAACATCTGGAACTAGAATTCCAATATTTAGCTTTAAAGAAAATTTGTAGCAGATTATTTGAATATGACTGTTAAAGAAATAATAATGAGAACACCCTTATGTTTTAATGTGATGAATATATTTTGAAAACAGATGTTATCAAATAATGTCCTTCAACAATATGAAAGACTAGGGGACTTATATTTTGAATATCATTTTTCTAGAGTTCTCAGATTGGTGTTTTTGCTATCAACAAGAAGTATAATTAGATAAACCCTATGCTTCTTAATTTTAATTTGGTCCCAGAAATTAGCTTTGAGGTTGGGTTGTTAATTTTTAATCCCTGACCCATATTTTAGTAAATTATTTACTGTGTATTTGTAAGGGAAATCTAATCAGGTGATATAGATTCTATCATTATATCTGAACAAAAATTCATTTTTATCAATCATATATTTATTAAATAAGAGAAAATGAGAGTAAGAGAAATTAAGGATTTTAAAGACAGTCTAATTAAATCAGCATGTAGCTACAAATCCCCAACTGCAGATAAGTGACTAATTAGGTGGTTAAAATTAACAAAAATTTCTCCTGTATGAGATTAATTATAAGGGGTGAATGACCACTGGAGATGATTTAAGCTATTCTAATTTTTAATATCTCTGAATCTAGTTTAAACCAATGGAAAAATATTCAAACCATTCATAAACCATTTTACACTTTCGATTTTTATGTTTCTGAAGGTGCTCCTCAAAGTATTAACTATTTTGCTCAGAGTCCAGAATTGTCATGCACCAGTTAAAACAAGACATGAATGCAACTTCTGTTGAGAAAATAATAATTTAATGATTATTAATGACAATACTCATGTAGAACTAAAACTAAGATCTGAATCCAACATGGACATAGACTTCAACTCATTTAATAATTGCATCAAATAATTGTTGTTCTGGTTGCCAGGCTAAATAAAGTACATTATCGCTTATAGATTCATAAAGGAGCTAGTGAGAGAAGCCAGAAATAACAGCGAGTTAAGATGGAAACTTAAATCTCTCTTACGTAAAAGGAGTTCTGAGGAAGGCACTCCAGACTACTGACAACTCAATTGAGTCCTCAGAATCCAGGATCAATTTTTTCTATTTTATTCTCCTCAGTATTTATTCTCTATCTTCAAATTAGCCTCGTGTTCTGAAATATCTGGACTTTTAAGCAAAACACCTGCACTCAAGCAAAGAAGCAGGAGGATGAAAAAGAACAGTCTGAAAGCGCTTACCTTAAGTGTGTATCCCAGTCAGGGAGAGCATTCTTGGACCTTCCTCTCTGCACCTTCTGCTTACATCCATCTCTGGTCAACTTTATCTATGAAGTAGTTTATATAGTCTTTGAGTGAGATATCTTACCATATCTTACCATTTTGTTTTGGTTTTCAATGGAGAAAAGAGAAGGTAATGGCTACAGAATAGGAAACTAGCTATTTCTTCACTCTGAAAAGCACATCATTATTAGATATACTTAATAAACATCCAGAAGCTCAAAGAGAAGTATCCATTACGCTGTCTCAAAAATTTTAATTTTGGCCACTTTATTTAATACAAAATTTCTATATATTTGTGCTCAAGTACCTTGAAAAGGCCATTAATGTGATACTCAACATTTGGGAAGTACTTTGTTTTTGTTTTTACTCTTTTTACCATTAAGAAGGTGCACAAAATAGTGGATTGTATTATAGCACATTTTTCCATTTTTTCCTTGATTTTATTTTTAAGTTGTAAGGGTCATAGAAATTTCCTTTATTTTTTTTTTTTAAGATTTTATTTATTTCTTTGACAGAGAGAGATGGAGAGAGATAGCAGCAGAGGGAGTAGGAGAAGCTGACTCTCCACTGAGCAGAAGCCTGATGTGGGACCCAATCCCAGGACCCCTGGGATCATAACCTGAGCCGAATGCAGACGCTTAACCAACTGAAACACCCAGGTGCCCCCAGGTCATGGAAATTTCTTTGGACAATTACATGTAGCCTGTACAATAGATCTGTTAGATTTAGACTACATATTCTTACTAACAAATGTGTCTGGAATTAAATCTGGCTACGAATCAGGCACGTTTCTCTAGAGAAATGCCTCTTGGGCAAGTAATCCCCCTATTGCCAAGAATGAATCCTTTATAGGGAAGTTCAAGGGACTAGTTAGTGGATGGGGATTATGTGAAGAGTTAGTGTGCCATCTGCATCAGTCCCTACTCATGACAGAGGCTCAGTTCTCTTGTAAAGCTCAGTCTAGTTCTACCTTCCAGTCTCGTAGAACAACTCAGGAGTTGTTCTCCTCAGGATCCTTTTCATGCACAATTTTTACATCTGAAATGATAGCTTGCTTTTTCTCAGCTTATTTACTCTTAATAGCTATTAATGAAATAGAGACTTAATTACTTTTGATTCAGTGATTATCTTCTTAGGGGATAAATTTAATGTTATCTTCTTGTGGTAAGGTTTGGATGTAGCACAAGGTGAGTCTCATAAACTGTATTCTGTAGAAGAGAATGCTCAGATGGAGATTGGGGTACAAGACACTTATCAAATAATGCCTGTAAAGTGAAGGCTTTGGAACTTTGAAGAAGTTGGACAGTGATGGAGATCTAACATGGCCTTGAGGAAACTAGTGAGGAACTCTAGAGCAAGAATTGCTCATCTGGCCAAAACAGCTGTACCTTTACATCTCTGTTTCACTTAGTCACTGGATTTAGGATTCCCAGGAAAGATTTGACCTCAGGAAAACAGTTCTCTGCAGCTCAGGCAGACCCCAAAAGAGCTAACAAATGGAGCTGCCCTCTGAACACATAATCCACAGCTGGCAGAAAATTCATTTGAAGCAAGATCAGGACAGTGCATCTCTATGTCTATCAAAACCATTCCAAAGCAGATATTCCAGGATTCTGGACACCTTCTTTCCCTAAGCAGAGACTTAAAAAAGAAGCTAGAGGGACAAAGTGTAAATGGTCACTATAGTTGGTATCAGACTGTTGATACCATCTCTCTCTTCAACTATCCATCCTGTATTCCCTTCTCTCTCAACTACCACATTGGCTTGGCTCAATGGCTTACCCAGTGGTACAACAGAGCCTCACCCATGAGAAACCTGAAGCCCTCATTGCTTTGTTCTTCTGGGGCAGGTTTTCCTTTGCCTATACATTCATAGTTACAACAGAGGGAGAGAGTACAAAGAGGCATCAAACTGGCTCAACTGGGACTCTCACATGCTCCTCTCTTCCTATTACAGAACATCTCTACCTCAGTCCACTTACCTGGACTGAGATGCATCATGATATTTCAGCTTTTCCAGTGAGAAAAGTTGTGATGGTCCTGACCCAGAACCATTAAGTAGGGGATACTCTATGACCCTTAAGAGTAGAATTTGATTTAAAAAGGGAAGAAAGTGGGGGCACCTGGGTGGCTCAGTGGGTTAAAAAGGGAAGAAAGAAGGATGAAGAAGAATGAGAGAGAGGAAGATACTCATCTTTACAGATGTAAAGTCAGGGTGGGGATACAGAATGAGATAATGCTCAAGCAGGTGGCAGATCTGACTACTTGAGATACTTAGAATTGTCCTATTGTAAAGATGATAATTCCCACTTACAGATGTTAGCAAGTGGATACTCTTGAGCAGAGATTGCCAGAGTAGAGCAAACTAACCAGACCCCAAATGGCAGTCCATGCTGCTGGAGAACCCCATTTCTCTCCTCATAACATTGTGTTGAGTCTCCCTAAGAAGTACATTCCAGTTTGGTAGCTTATTCAAGCAGAATCTAGGTGGATGAAATTTCCTGATCTAGGAAACTTGGACATTATTCTGTATTTCCTAGAAGTTACTTTGGGCTCATTCTTTCCAATATGCACAACCTGAAAAGTAATTCATCTTGCCGTGAACTTTTGCTGTACCTATACACCCGAGCATAATCCAGCTCTGCTTCTTTCTCCTAAATAACTCTCCCCATGTTTATCTTTAGCTACAATCCTCTGAATCTCTGCCTTGGCCAGGGCAGTCAGCCTTATCATTTCTCCTTGGATTAGGCACTACTGAGCCATGTCCACTCAAGAGACCGCTGGTAATTCTCAGCTTGCTTCTCTCAGCATCATTGAGCAAAGCTGTTCTTACAGGTTGGACAAACTTATCCACCTCAAAGCACGAGGCTTTGGGTGGTAGGATAATCACATTCCTTCCTCTTTTGAGCTTATCACCTGATCTCTGGAAGCCCTCACTTTCATTCCAACTTCAGATTTAAAACCTTAAGTGTTATTGTACCATTAACTGCTGTGTATATCCTCCCACAGTGACTCTATCCCTGTTCTTAAAACCTCAAATTACATATTAAACAATTTTAAGGGAAACTTTTGCCAGGTATGTACAAGTAAGTAAAGTTGCATAATGATAAATACTGAGAAGTAAATCATATATATATATATATATATATATATATATATATGGCACATATATATATATGTCTTTTATTTTCCCTGTCACAATAGCCCTCAAATTAACCTGAATTCTTTCTGGAAAAGTAATTTAAAGAGCCATCTCATGGTATAGACCATATTGAATTCCTTCACTTGAGTGTTAACACAGAGTGGGGGATTTTCTCCAAGAGACAAACTGGGTAATCATCATTTGTTGATGGAAAGAATTTTGGTCTCTAAACTAGGAGATCTGAATCCTAGTCCTAAGTCTGACTCTAACTAGGTGTAGAACATTATTTAATTTTCCTGTTAAATTACTTAATATTTCTGTTATGTTTGTGCTTAATTTATTAAAATAATTGCTGTATAGCTTATTTTTATAAACTATAAAAAATTACTAAGTGGTTCAAATAGAATTGCAGGTCAGTCTTAGTGTGTAAGGGTCAAAGTGGGTGAATAAAGAGAAACATGTATTGATATAAACAAAATAAATGCACTTTGGGTATGGATGGGTGATAGACGGGTCGTGTTGGGATGCCCTTGTAGATTAGTTCCCGACTGGGGTATCTATCTATATTGTATTGATAGGCACATTTGACTCTTCTAAAGGGATAATAGTAACTCCTGTAGGTCCTGTTTGGAAACCCCATGTACAATTCTAAGTATTTCGTGCCAGTGTGGAAGACACTTGACTCTTGGATATGTATCTTGTTTTTATGATTACTGTACTAACCCATATCTTTTTGGGAAAGGGTGAAAAGAGATTTGAGTAAAAATGTTTAGAATTCTTCTTTATTAAATAAAGGGATTTAAGAAAGTTACTTCAGATTCCTTTCTGAATCTAAAGTCATAGCTTCTCTTCTATGGAACATTCCTACATCAGACCATTAATACTTTATGATAATTTTCACTGGGCAATGATTCCTGCTAAGTAACTATTTGCATACCAGCAGGAAGATGAGGATTCTGTAAAATCAGAACTAATTTTTTTTCCCACAATGCAAAAGCAATTGCTTTTATAATTAGATGGGTTTTTTGTTATTAGAAGTAAAAGCATTAAGAACTCTAATTTTGAACTGTACCACATTCTTGTTATATGGTAAATAAATTAAATATAAAGCTTTTAAAAGTTTGTCCTCAGATTTCTTCCTAATTTCTTGAATCTATTCTATGTTTTCTTGGCAAGACTGATAAATATATCTGGTTGGAGAAACAGTAAACACAAGAGAATACTCACATATGATAGCTACTTAAGGCAAATGCAAAATGGTAAGATAGATTGAACAATACCGCCAATTTAAAAATGGGAAAAATTCTGTGTACCTCTCTTCTATATAAATCTGTTAAAAAATGCTCAACATCAAAACTGTTCATTAGTATCTGTGCTCTTGAGGATAATTTAAATTTATTAAGTATTATGTGAAGAAAGTATACATCCTTTAATCTACTTGGGTTATAAAACATTTTTTAAATGATCATCTAAAACTGTCATCTTTGGATATTGAGTTTTTCAAGGGTAGTAGTTCTGATATAAGTCTAGAAATTAGATTCTTTTTTATCATTTCATAACAAATTTTCCATAGTGATACTTATTTTATGCTTAGCACTGTGCTAGTTGTTATGAGAGCATGAAATCTACTAGAGATGATACTTTCAGGACCCTTTCTACAGCTTAAAAGGAGATCACAATATCTTTATATTATACATTTTAATATTGTGTTTGATAAACTATACTTTTCAGGCTCTATATTTTTATATTATATTTCCTATTCTATACTTTTCAGGCTCTATATTTTTATATTATATTCCCTATTCTCATCTGATGATATCAACAAGGCAAAAAAAAAAACATGTACTTATGCTTTTATAGATTTCCTGAGTATGCACTATTGACTATGCAATATTGCAAAATAAAGATCTAGCTGAAAAAAAAAAAAGATCTAGCTGATTTTTTCCCTTTGTTAATGTATTTTGCACCTATTCAATAGGAAAAGTTTTACTTAAAACTAGAGTCAAGGGCTTTAGTGAACTGCATCCATTTTAACCTGCTGAGTTTATCACATCTGGGAAGATGACATTTTATAATTGCTGATGAAACCAGGCATGATGTGTTATACTGATAGTGCATAAAGCTTATGATCACTAAAAAGAAATGGTTTACTGAAAATGCATGTAAGGAAACCTTTCTTAAAATTAATATTGCTTTTCTTCAATTGAAACCAGCCATCCATGTTTATAAGTATGTTAGCAAGGAAAACCCAAGGACTGATAAACTATAACGTATTTTTCACCTTAGCCCTACAAGCTCAACACTGATAAATGACTTTATTAAAACACACACGTTACACATACACTCACATAAATACTGGATTTTTTTATGCTATTACATTTTTGATGTTCTTATTTATACATTTTTTGTTAAATCCCAAACATGAGTCTCTCAAAAGTACTCTAAAGGATATTTTTAAAATCTCCCCCAAAAAATATAGTTTAGAGAGAAATCAGACAAAAATGAAACTGTAGCATAATGTGGTTATTGATGTAGGATTTCATAAGTCTTAAGGGTTTAGAAATAATTTTTAGTTGTTATTACATAGAATGCTTTTGTCAAACTAGTCAATACTCTCATCTTCTGCTAAGGAAAACATTGCTAAAAGAGCTATTAAGGGCCTCTTACTGAATGTTCTGAAAGTTTAATGTGGTATAAACCTCACTTTGTACAAAGAAATTGATTCTTTTAAAAATAAGAGTATAACAGTGAACTATATATGCAGGTTCACTCTTAATCCTTCCTTAAAGTCTGTAATGTCATAGTTTCTTAAGATTAACAGTACAAAACATTTAACTTGGCTCTCCTGAGTACATATGGAATGACATATTAGAAAATAGCTATCAAAAGCTGTCAACAGCTCTTACATTTAACAACTATTCTGTCAGTTTTCAACAACCACACCTTGCTATCAGTAACTTAGACTGAAAGAATAGGAGATGAATTTGTGTGCTTAAAATTTTTCATATTTTTCAAAATGCATTAATTTGTATTTATTTATATTCAAAGCACTCAACAAAAGGTTGGTTAAAGAAGTAACTATTGCCTGCAGTTGTATTTTGTTATATGTATTTGTTATATGTGTTATATATATATATATAAACTCATGCACATGCATGAGTTTCAATAAAAAATTCAATTGGCTAAAAGAAATAAAATAATAATTTAAAAAATACATTGGCTAATTTAAATCTTCTAATTTCTGCTATGTAAAAAACTACCGTACCAGGTACTGGAGTAAGGAGAATGGAAAAAAGAGAAGAAATATTAAAAAAAAAAAAAGAAAGAAAGGAAGGAAGGAAATGCATTTCATACTATAGACTTTAAAGTACATATTTATTTGAGTAAATGTTAGAGTACTTATATATTTAATAAGACATTCATATGAAACAAAAAAAAGACAATTTCAGAGTAATGTTCTAATAAGTAGAACTTCCTGTTATTTAAACATAATTTCTTCTAAGTGCTGAGGCTTTACTGACAAACGGATAAACTAAGCCAAATGCTTAATAAGGAAGTGCTTCCTAGATGAGTTGAGTTCTATTTCTTCTGAATTTAATATGAATGAGAAACGAATTCTAAAGTTCTATACTTTTTGAGATTCACACCATACTTTTATCACCTGTTGGAGGAGAAACCATTCCAAATTAATGTGCTAGCATATACTTAGTTTGGTTCAATATACCTGCCCCTTTAAATCATTAGAGGATTTTATTTCTGTTCAAGGTCCTATCCATTCTATGCTGTTCCCCTTGCAGAAGTAGGTCATCATTTCCCTTAATCTAGTGTCATCAGATTGCTTTTCCTTTCCTGTCATTTTCAAACACCAATACTGTATCATATCTTTTTTTTAAAGATTTTATTTATTGATCTGAGAGAGAGCAAGAGTGAGAGAGAGAGTACAAAGGGAGAGAGAGAAGCAAACTCTCTGCTGAGCAGGGAGCCAGACTCAGAGCTCCATCCCAGATCCCAGGACACTGAGATCACGACGTGAGCCTAAGTTAGTCGCTTAACCAACTTAGACACACAGGTGCTCCTACCATATTATATCTTAATCAAACCTAGATTTGATCTCTTTCTTTTTCCCAAGTCTTATTTGTTCTGCAATTATCAAATGCTAGTCTGCAAATTAAATCATTGTTCCATTTTTTTCACAACCCTGCATTTGGACATATTTTCATGCTATAATTAACCATATTTCCCAGGTGATTTTACTTAAGCAAGGGGATGAGAGGAATTATGCAAGCATCTGGGATTCTGCCACACCTGACAAATTTTATTAATGATTAAGATTCTCATCTCAGTTTATTAAAGAGTAATCACTTATCTACAGCAACACAGCAATCACTGGTGAAGCTACTGGGATTTCAACATCCATAATACATCTTCATTCTTTCCATTTAAAGGAAAAAAAATATTTTAAGTGAGAATAGTGTCTTCTTTTAAGACCCAAGAAAAGAGAGATAAGTGATGGAAAGTTGTCATTTTAGAAATCCTTTTTTTTGGGGGGGGCGGGTGAAATTAAACATTTAAAAAAACTTTTCTATGATTAGAGGTTTGTTTGTTTGTTTGCTTGTTTAAAGCACCTATTTGAAGACTGACAATGTTTCATAAGCTTGGAAGGAATCAGTAAAAACAATTCAGAAAATAAGATGACAAAAAATAGGAGAATATTGACTTGCTACTTTTCTCCTTGCTAACTAACCTAACATTAATATTTATTTATTAATGGACAATATAGAGACTAACTGTGAGCACTCCTACCATCCACCTTCACCCGAGCCCACTATCATGCTTTATTTTAGTCTCTTAATTTATCTTAAGTAACACAAACATTAATTTTCCCACATTGCAAGAAGCTCAAAGGAACACGTGTGGGAAAAGAAAAATGGGTGTTGGATAAACAACACACCACTTCTGTCACATGAGCTAAGTAGTTTTGATTAAAATCTCATGGCCAAACTTGTTGGAGAAAGGCAAAAATAGACAGATGGAGAGGTGATGAAGATGATGTGTGGGGTGAATGGAATGTAACTTTCTAAGAATGTGTTTATGATAATGCTAGAATCTTTCTCAGAAAAAAAATTGTTTGCTGTTTAAATGGTCTTTCAGTCAAAGATTATCCCCCGTAGGAGAATGGCATGTATGCACAGGGAAGGAGGAAATCTAAAACTATCTTAGAGAGCAGCGATCACACCACTGCCTGCTTGTAGATAAACGGAATCTCAAAACTTGATCAGCACTGAAACTTGCATCCTATTTTGTCAAGCTCCTTTCATTAGACAGATTTTGAAAGCAGGCAACTTTCCTTAGTCTGACATCCTTAATCTGGTCCTGACCACTTAGGAGGTCATCTCCTTTATTACATTCTATCTTTCACTTTTTTATTGTGGTAAAATATACATAACATATGCTTTGCCACTTTAATCATTTTTAAGTGTAAAGTTCAGTGGCATTAAGTACATTCACATTATTGTGCAACTATCACAATCATCCATCTCCATAACTATTTTCAACCTGCATAACTAAAACTCAGTACACATTAAACAATAATGCCCAACTCCCTCTCTCTCATTTTCTATTTTTGGTGTTGGTGATGGTAGTGGTTGTGGTGATGGGTTATTTTTATGTGTTTGATAGTAGTCATCCTCATGGCCCTGAACCCGTTTGTCACTGTGTTTTTGATTTGTGTTTCCCTAATGATTAGTCATGTTGAGCAACTCATCCAGTACCACCTGTTGCTTTTAAATCACTTTTCTTCATTTTGTTCTGTGGATCTTTTTTTTTTTTTAAAGATTGCATTTATAGTTGACAGAGAGAAACACAGCTGGAGAGGAAACACAAGCAGGGGAGTGGGAGAAGGAGAAGCAGTCTTCCCGCTGAGCAGGGAGCCCAATGTAGGGCTCCATCCTAGGACTCAGGGATCATAACCTGAGCTGAAGGCAGATGCTTAATGACTGAGCCACCCAGGTGCCCCTGCTCAATATATTTTAACACAATTTTATGTCTGTTTTCTCTATTTATGATAAAAAATATACTTTATTTGCCTAGAATAAGAACAAGTTTCAGGTCAAATCTATCTTTGTAAAATCTTAATGATTACTGTCATCATTTAAATGTCTTTTTCTGAGCATTTGACAAGATACAGCATCCATTTCTGACTAAAACCCTTCAAAGTATAGGGATAGAGGGAACATTCCTCAACTTCATAAAATCTATCTATGAAAAACCCACAGCGAATATCATTCTCAATGGGGAAATCTGATAGCCTTCCTTTTGAGATCAGGAACGCGACAAGAATGTTCACTCTTGCCACTGTTGTTCAACATAGTACTAGAAGTCCTAGCAACAGCAATCAGACAACAAAAATAAAGAAAAGGTATTCAAACTGACAAAGAAGAAGTCAAACTGTGATCCCAAGAACTGATCCCAAGATGTCAGGTAAAATCAGACCATGAAATAGCAAATACCACTTAGCTTAAGTGTAGTAATGTATTTTGTGGCAGAACACATCAAACATATAGACTCTTTTTTTTTTTTAAGATTTTATTTATTCATTTGACAGAGATCACAGGTAGGCATAGAAGCAGGCAGAGAGAGAGGAGGAAGCAGGCTCCCCACCGAGCAGAGAGCCCGATGCGGGGCTCAATCCCAGGACCCTGGGATCATGACCTGAACTGAACGCAGAGGCTTTAACCCACTGAGCCACCCAGGTGTCTCAAACATATAGACTCTTCAAGTGGAAACGTTTTTTAGTTTTAGTTTTAGCTGAGACCCAAAGACAGTAGGCACCACCTCCTCCCGTATTCCAGAATGGTATGCCAGACCCCCTAGGGTGGACCTGTAAAGGAGCTGAGTGAAAACTAATGTTGCAATCCATAGATTACAACCCAATTTTAACCCCTAAAAGAAATTAGAGAGTTCAAGAAAGGAGTAAATGAAGTAATTCTTTTGAAAAACTGTGACAATTATTTTGTGTTTATTTAAAAGACAAGGATCTGACTAAAGTAACACATGCCAGCAGATTAGAGAGGCAGTAAGGCCACAGATGAGAAAGAACCAGGGTATAATTGTTTTATGTTCTTCCAAAGAAAGCCATCTGCAAGAGAAAGGATAACTTTGTAGAAAAAGGCAATGCAGGTCTAATCACTCACTACTGGTTGGCCAGAGGCTATTGGAATCTGATCTGCCAAGAAGGAAGAAATTACAAAGCCCTCACTTACCCAAGAAAGAAAGAAAGAGGGAGTTTAGTCACAGGCCCAAAAAGAAAGTGCCAGATCCAATTTATAGTCAGAAGGTTAAATGAGAATTTCCTGACGGATTTCCTCTTATTCCTTCCCACCATGTGTGATGCTGGATATATCAGAACTACAATAAGAAAGCTGGGAAGAAGGGTATGAGCAGATTTGAAGAGATAGAATGATCTGATCACTTTTTCCTTTACCATGGCTGTCTTATTGACTAAAGCTGGCTCAAACTTGGGAAAGGGATTAAAATTAATTTTAAAAAGTTAGAATATTCATAATTACACTGAACTAGATATTATTATTGAACAGACTAACATTTTCTTAAAGTGACTAGAGAATGTTTTAGTATCTGAGAGTGATGACTATATTATGCTTGGTACTAACACTATATCCAGAGGCAGAGTAAGAATTAGACACACAGAGTGGGCCCTATTGGACAATTAATATCTGGGCACTTGGGTGTGCTCATTGCTACTGGAATGACATTGTTCCTATTGAGTAAAGAAATAAATATGAGTTAATACCGATATTTCCAATTCCATGTTCCAATTCATGCTAATATGTCCATGTTCCAAAATCAGGGATAGGACTTTTCATGTCTTCCTGATCTTATATAATTGTGTCTTTTTTAAACTCAAAGAAGATAGCTCTAGTAACATTAACATTTCTATTTGATTTTTCCTAGAATATATGCAAATTAATTTCAAATAAAAATCCCATAATTACTACAAATAATGAAAGTCCTGAAAATGCAGTTATTTTGTTTCTTCTCTCCTTCCTTCTTTCCTTTCTCTCTCTCTCTCTCTCTCTCTTTCTTTGCTTCTTTCTTTCTTTCTTTTTCTTTCTTTTTATAATCTCTATACCCAGCGTGAGTCTTGAACTCTCAGCCCTGAGATCAGGGTCACATGTTCTACTGACTGAGCCAGCCAGATGCTTCTAAGTTGCAGTTACTTTTAAGTTTAGAATATATCCAAGTAATATCATGCAAAACACTATATCCAAATATCCCCTAAAATAATTTTCTATGCTTATTATATATGTAGACATGTGTTTCCATTCTTTCATAATTTTGAGGTTTTTCTTCTTTTCCATTTTTATTTAACTTTATGTGATGTTATTTTTAATATAGAGAAATGTACATTTCAAAAGTCAAAATTATATAAACAGGCATAATATCCTCTTTATTTTAGTTGTTTGTTCTGGATCACCGACTTTCTGTTCCAAGGTGTTGTTAAGATACAATTGTTTAATTATATTTTGAAAATTGTACTGTGTTCAAATATCTTCTGCTTCATCGCTTTCTTCTGTGTGTGTCTCCTCTGCTAATAACTTTTGATATTCATTTGCTTTATACAATAGTCACACTTTCCTTCCTTACATTTCTTTTAAAGGATGTTCCAATGTTGTCTTGAACATGGTGGCTGTCAAGATGTTGGATAACAAATTGATTTTTTTTCCTTTTATAAATGACTTTGTTCCCCCTTATTTTAATATCTGGTATTATCCTGGGATAAGACTGGGAAAGACTCCCAATGGAGTCTTTCAAAAATCAGGTCCACTGGGGCACCTGGGAGGCTCAGCGGGTTAAAGCCTCTGCCTTCAGCTCAGGTCATGATCCCAGCGTCCTGGGATTGAGCCCCGCATCAGGCTCTCTGCTTAGCTGGGAGCTTGCTTCCTCCCCTCTCTCTCTCTGCCTGCCTCTCTGCCTACTTGTAATCTCTGTCAAATAAATAAATCTCTAAAAAAAAAAAAAATCAGGTCCACTTTAATACCATGAAAATTTTCTTGAATTATAATTATAAATTTTAGTTGTAATTCATTGTTGAGTTCTTTAAGCCAATTATAACTATTTTGGATCTTCTTTGCCTATTGTCTCTATCACTTTTTCTCAGAATCTCTCTACATTGGTCTTTATTTTTATTCTTGGTTCTTTTAATTTCTATTTGATATTTGAATTCAGGACTAAAACTAAAAGCAAAATAGGGATATGATTAGAAGAATAGAATAAATATTGTATGCATGGCCTTAAATACATATATTGATAACAATTAAATTATTAAAATAATGAATTAACAATGGCCTTAAAAAAGTACAATAATAACAAGTAGAAAGAAGAACAGAGGTAAAAACAGAATATAATAACAAAAATGAGAAATACAGATCTAATAATAAGTAATCTGATTCTTAAAAATCAGTAACAAACAAGCCACCAGGTAATTTCATTTAAGAATTTCATTTGAGGGGCGCCTGGGTGGCTCAGTGGGTTAAAGCCTCTGCCTTCAGCTCGGGTCATGATCCCAGAGACCTGGGATCGAACCCCACATCGGGCTCTCTGCTCAGCAGAGAGCCTGCTTCCTTCTCTCTCTCTCTCTCTCTCTCTCTGCCTACTTGTGATCTCTGTCAAATAAATAAATAAAATCTTTAAAAAAAAAAAAAAGAATTTCATTTGAGAATTTCATTTCAAACATATATATATTTATATATGTGTATATATGTATTGCACATATATATCAGGAAATAAAAAATTTAATAACTACTGATATAAAAATTCTTATAAGAAATTATATTGTGCAAATCTATGAAAATAAAGTTGAAAATCCAGATGAATTGGATACTTTTTTGGAAATACATGAAAATTCCAATGGAAATCAATGTCTAAAAGAACAATATCCAAAAAAGAATTAGAGAGAGATTTTAAGGACTCCCCCCTCCACAAAATAACTAATCTCTGGGATTTCTGGGAATTCTTTCAAATATCTAAAAATTTAAATTGTATTGCTGCAACTTAAACATTTCTGTGAAATGCAGTATAAGAAAACTTTATGGAGCAACTATAAATTGATACCCCATAATGGTGGTACAAAAGAAAGAGAAATACAACTTATGAATATTGATGTAAAATATCAAATAAATTATTTGCAAGTAAAATCAAATGTATATTATAAAGATAACACCAAGTAAGATGTATTTTGCAGAATGCAAGGTAGGAATTTAAAAATATTACATGAGGAAATTAATTATTATTCACCATATTAGCAGATTTAAGGGAAAAATTATAACATCATCTCTTTAGATTTCAGAAAATTATCCACAAATATTATTAAAACACTTAACAAAATGGATATCAATGTATACATTCTTAATCTTAATATATAACATATATATAGACACATTTACAAAGCATATACATAACATACAGACAAAAAGCTAGTATCTTATTACGAAAATACTACATTCCCCATTTAAATCTGAAATTACTATTTGACTGTTTTTTGGTAAGTAATGTCACTATTAGCAAAAGAAGTTAAAATAAAAAGAAAGCAATTGGATTGGGGGAACAAAGATTAGAAAGGAAAAGTTCATGTTGCAGTTCTTGGTTTTTGTGTTGAAGTTTTTGGATTTTCTGGTAAGCAATCTTATCAAATGCAAATAGATGTACTTAGAACCAGCCCCTATCCAGGAATCATCCAGGAGTCCACCCAGAGTCAACTCATTAGAACAGAAGAATTGTGGAGCTCTATGTTAGAAACTGGGATCAAAGACTAAATATTAGAATAAAAGGTTCTCCTAGCATCCCTATATACAAGGATTTCAGGAGCCCTGTGTCAGGAACCAAGGGCAGAGACCAATATATATTTCTTATTATTTCACAAGAAGTTTCTTGAAATCTCAGACGCCGGGGAGAGGTTGAAGGCAATCACCAGGTTGCATCCCACCTCCTTTCTTACTGCTTGAAGAGCTCTAACCTTCAGTAAACATTTAAATTATAGTCTGGTGGTCTTTCTCACCATATGAACTATATGTTTTCTCAGTGTAGTGAGTGTCAGAACTAAATATTGGAATTGTTATATGAATGTAGAACATCATTTAAACCCAGTAAATAAATAAATAGAATCTTTTTTTTTAAGCAAAATAACATTAAAAAAAGATTTTATTCATTTACTTTAGAAAGAGGGAGGGAGTGCACATAAACAGGGAGAGAAGAGGGAGGGCAAGGGAGAGGGAGAGAATCGTGATCAGACTCTGAGCGAGCACAGAGAATTCTGGGAGGCTCAATTCTTAGACCCTGAGATCATGATGTGAGCCAAGACCAAGAGTCAGAAGCCCCAGAAAAATAACACTTTATTTTTTTTAATAACAATTTTTAAAGAGTTTTATTCCTATAAGGAAAAATGTTTTCATGCAATATTTTCATAAATTATTAGAATGATAATATATTGTTTTATATTTAGTTGAAAAAATTTAATATGTTTTGGTTTATTGCATTATTTTAATATTTACTTCCATAGAGGACAATTGATAGGCCTTTTCATTAATTAATGACAAATGTACTAGGTCTTCTTTTTTTTTTTTTTAAGATTTTATTTATTTATTTGACAGAGATCACAAGTAGGGAGAGAGGCAGGCAGAGAGAGAGAGAGAGGAGGAAGCAGGCTCCCTGCCAAGCAGAGAGCCCAATGCGGGGCTCGATCCCAGGACGCTGGGATCATGACCTGAGCGAAAGGCAGAGGCTTTAACCCACTGAGCCACCCAGGCGCCCCATACTAGGTCTTCTTAATAGAATAAGTGTATGTAGACCAAAAAAATGTGAATCAATTTAAAGATTAGAATTAAGCAAATTATAGTACAGATGAGATTTCACAAGGATTGTAAAGAAATATTCAAATGATTAAAGTATGAAAAATATTGGAATATTTGAATATATATTCTTAGCTGGATCACATTTTCAACAGATACATAAAGAAGTCGTTCTCTTCATCCTCATCTATTTTGTTGCCCTATTTCTTAACTTGATTATTGACATTATTATTACATTATTATTATTATTACATTTATTCTAACAGTGATTCTCCTCTGCCCATTTCCATTTTATTCCCCATTCATTGTGCTTATAAGTCATAACTTGATATCTTTCTATATCTACAATATTATATTTGATCTCTGTATTTATAATTTTATATCTATCATATCACTGGAACATGGACATATTATACATATTAATTTCCATTTCTATATCCTCAGTTCACCCTCATTAGTTTGTTTAAAGTAATTTTTAAAACCCTTCCATCTCAGAAGTGAGTTGGGGGAAATCAGAGCGGGAGACAGACCATGAGAGACTGTGTACTCTGAGAAACAAACTGAGGGTTTTGGAGGGGAGGGAAGCGGGGGATTGGGTGAGTCTGGTGGTGGGTATTATGGAGGGCACATATTGCATGGAGCACTGGGTGCATAAACAATGAGTTTTGGAACACTGAAAAAAAGATTAAATTCAATTAAAAACAAACAAAAAAACCCTTTCATCTCATTGCTTTGTAATTCATGCTGTGCCTCTAAGACATCCTCACCCCCAGAATTGCCATTCTAAAATATAACCCTGATCACATAACTTTCTAGATTCTTTTTCAAGATTTTATTAATTTTATTTGACAGAGAGAGAGCATAAGCAGGGGGAGCAGGAGGCATAGAGAGAAGGAGAAGAAGGCTCCCTGCTGAGCAAAGAACCTGATGGGGGCTCGATCCCAGGAGCCTGGGATCATGGCCTGACCCAAAGGCAGACGCTTAACCAACTGAGCCACCCATATGCCCCCATAACTTTCTAGATTTAAAAGTCTTTATGAATTTTTCATTGTTTGTAAATCAGAATTCAAACTCTAAGTATGGTATATGATATCTTTTATATTCCAACCCAAACTAAATGTCCAACATCATCACTGTCTCCACACAAATCCTAGATTGGCATTCAGGCATACCAGGCTTTGTACTAATAATTTATCTTTGAAAAATTGTTACTTCTGACAGAATTGCCTTTCTCCTGTACTTTACCTGTTAAATTTTTGCTTCACTTTAAGAGGTGCCTCATTTATCATCCCTTCTGTATAACCTTCCCAAATTCTTGAAAGTACATTTCATTATTTGTTCCTCTACAATACGAGTTAGTTCTTTGCTCTATTACAGAATACCCTGCATTGTATTGTGTGATTCATGTTTATTTCCGTTTTTATTATTATAGACCACCTTTTATTCATGAGAGGCAGTATAATATATAGTTTTCAGATTGTTCTGTGGTCAAGCAGACCTGGGTTAAAGTCCAAGAATAAGTGGATTTCTGGTAAATGTCAGATGAATGAATGGATAAATAAATTAAATGAGCTGAGAACCATCCCATGCATCAATGTACTCTTTATCCCAAGGACTTCCTCTCCTTTCAAAGAACTATTGCATCCCTTCAAGGTCTTATTCCCTTTTATTTTTTTAAACACTAATCTAATTTGGTGTACAGGGATGAAAATAAGTTTAGAAAGATGTCATGCAAATGCCTATTTTGTACTTGTTGGTAAAATACTACTTGTTAAATGAGTGGGTTGAGCTTGACGATATGTGGTCCTTTCCACTCACTTCCCACAGTCTCTGACCTCAAGGGGCACATTCCTGCCATGTGGTAAGCTTATGTTTAGCCATGCCTTATAAGATTTTATGACATCATTAAAATTATAATTGTGCATCATCTAATTATGTCATTAGCACATACAAATTATGTGATTAGAGCTATTTACATTAACATGCAATTAGATCGAGTTATGCTAATAGACAAATACAGAATAATTAACTAAAATTAATTTTGAAAGCAGAGAAATTAACTCAGATAAACTACATTCAAATATCATTATGTATTTATAAATAAGCAAGTAAATATTCCTGTTTTATCTGTACTGGTTCAGGCTCTGTTCAACATGTCTGCCTGCTTCTTTCTTCCCCCTCCAACCCAAACTCCATATATAACATAGTTATTGGTCCAAAACACAGAGCCAGCATGTTTCTTCTCTGCTTTAAAATCTTCAATGGCAGCTTTTCCTTGTTAGAAAAAATCCACGGTTTTATTCCTCAAAAGTAGGATTGACCTTAATTTTCAGTGAGTTTTCAGAGTCTTCCTAGTGATTCATCAAACCTAAGGATGGTTTGGCACACCCTTGAACTCATAGCTGGTGTCAGAAGTGAGACTTCTTTAGGTGGACTTTTTCCTCTGTCTTCATCCTTAGGTCTTAACTCCTTTTATTTGGATTCAAAACGTTTAGGCAGACTTGGAAATCTGGAGGGTTGTGACTTAATCCTTAAATTTGAATAGATCTAGGTAGTAGCTTTTCAATATTTGCAACTGTTTCAATTAGTTCAATTTATTCCTCAGAATACTACTTCAGCTTCTTCCTGTAGATTGTAATATTTAGAACTACTTACTGTAATTCTGTTGAATATAGTTTGTAATTTCCATTTTATTTCTTGTTTAAACTCAAGAATAGTTTTAAGTGTGCTTTATGATATCCAGGTTAGAGATTTTTTAATTTCCATTTTTATTAGTTTCTTTTTTTTTTTTAAATTTTAGTTAGTTAGGTCTAGATTAACTTTTTTTGTCTTTATACATAGATTGATTATGCTGTGTCTGGGCATAGATTTGAGTTTGTATCTGTTAAAGATTTGCTCAGCTTCTTAAATTTGTGAGTGTACTTCTTTTGCCAAAATTGAGAAGTTTTTTGTAATTATTTTAATGTTTGTCTAGCTTCTCACTCTTTCCTCTCTCCTTCTGAGGCTGATGAGACAAATGTTAGGTGTTACGCTAATGAAACAGATCCTGAGCTCTGCTCATTTTAAACCATTTTTCTTCTGCAATTCAGGTTGTACACTTTTTATTGATGTCTTTAAGCTCACTAGATCTTTCCATTATTTCCATTATACTTTTACATTTATCCAATGAACTTTAGAATTTTCTTGTTCTAAAATTTCCATTTCCATTTTGTTCTTCTTTATGGCTTTTATTTCTTTGGTGATACTTTCCATTTTAATTTATTGAAAGTTCACGATTGCTCATTTGACATTTTTGTAGTTACTATTTTAAAACCATTATCAGTGGGGACTTGGGTGGCTCAGTCAGTTAAGTATCTGTCTTTGGCTCAGGTCATGATCCTGGGGTCCTGGGATTGAGTCCTGCAAAAGGCTCCTTGCTCATTGGGGGGTCTGCTTCTGCCTCTGCCTGCCACTCCCCCTGCTTGTGTTGTCTATCTCTCTATCTGACAAATAAATACATAAAATCTTAAATAAAATAAAATAAAGATATAAACATTGTCAGATAAAGCTAACATTTATGCCATTTCATTCTGGGAAAATGTTGATATTCTTTTTCTTTTCTTTTCCTTGCTTTTCTTTTATTTTCTTTTTAAGATTTCATGTATTGATTTGTGAGAGAGTGCATGAGCCGGAGGAGGGTCAGAGGAAGAGAGAGAGGCAGACACCCCCACTGAGCTGGGAGCCCAACCTAGGGCTGGATCCCAGGACCCAGAGATGTTGTGAGCTGAATGCAGATGCTTAACTGACTGAGCCACCGAGGCGCCCCTGATTTTCTTTTTCAGTGAAATTTGAGATTCTCGTGACTTTTCTCATTTCATGTAATTTTAGATTATATCCTGGCCATTCTGAACATTAAGTTTTAAGCCTCTAGGTCTTATATAAGTCCTATGGATAATGTTGATAATTTCTTGTTTTGATGGGTGATCAGGTCAGGTTGTTTTTTTTTTAATATTTTAATAAAATATTTTTAATATTTTAATATTTTAATATTTTAATATTTTAATATTTTTAATATTTTAATAAAATATTTTTAATATTTATAATATTATAATATTAATATTATAAAATATAAAATATTAAATATTAATATTTTATTTATTTGACAGAGAGAAATCACAACTAGGCAGAGAGGCAGGCAGAGAGAGAGGAGGAAGCAGGCTCCCTGCAGAGCAGAGAGCCGGACGTGGGGCTCGATCCCAGGACCCTGAGATCATGACCCGAGCCGAAGGCAGAGGCTTTAACCCACTGAGCCACCCAGGCACCCCTAGGTCAGGTTGTTTTGACAGAAAATCAAGCTGCAAGTTCTCACCCCCCTCTCCATGCTATGGCTCCAATGTCAGCTGAGTTTCATAGATTTTGCAGCACCCTTCAGATTCATTCCATATATGCACCACTCGGTGGTTCATTTGACATATATCTAAAGTCTGTGCATTCACTCAGTCTTAAAGTCTTTAGTATATAAAGTAGGTCCAAGTTCCAGAATATATAAATTGGAATTTTATAAACAGCTTCCCATTTCTGCAGTCATTCTCATAATTTCTAGTTATCTGAAATTCCTTTTGTCCTCCCACCCCCTCCGAAATTCCTCTGGCTAGTAACTTTTTCACAACTGCATCACGGCCAGGGCCAAGTGGCAGGAGAACAGAGAATAACAAACAAACAAAACACAATGAGGTTCTGCCATGCCCTCTTGGAACTATAGCTTCAGCACACAATCTACACCTTCAGGGTTAGGGTCCTATGGGCTCACAGGGACGCTACTCTTACTGCTGTCAAAGCTGTTGCCATAAAATTGCTTTGGGTTTGGTGTGCAAGACAGTAGAGGAAGAAGAATGAAAGAAAAACAAAACCTAGGATTTTCCTCTACTCTTTCTGTGCTTAGGTGTCCTGTTTCACACTCCTTAAGCAAGAACTTTTAAAGTGTTTCTCCTGAGGCTTTCCCTGTCTCTACTGTGATTTGAATTCCCATAGATCTGAGGTTGTTAAGTTCAGTCCAGGGGGCACTGGAAGAAAAACAAGGATAAACTCAACGTTGTCTCAGTGGCACATTAGATTCTGGTGCCTTCCTCAATTCACTTGTTTCTGATTATTTTTCTGAATCTTTAAATAGCAATCAATGCATTAATCAATCAATAAACTAGTAGAATTTTAAATGGAATCTAAATAGAGAGATTGTAGTGACCAAGGAATCCCGATGGAATGATAAATAACTATATGTAATAAATTATTTCCAGAACAATTTCATGAGAAATAATCTTCTAAAACTGATTAATGAATAAATATAAAACACATAATTATCTATAACTTCTTAAGAATTGTAATCAATAGGTTTTTTCTTTTTTTTTTCTAATATTTTGTATATTTATTTGACAGAGAGAGACACAGTGAGAGGGAACACAAGCAGGGGGAGTGGGAGAGGGAGAAGCAGGCTTCCCACCTAGCAGGGAGCCTGATGCGGGGCTTGATCCCAGGACCCTGGAATAGTGACCTGAGCCGAAGGCAGATGCTTAACTACTCAGCCACCCAGGCGCCCCAGTAATCAATAGTTTTTAAAAATTTCCCCCCATAAAGCACAAGAACTTGATTTGTAGATAAGTATTATCAAAACTTCAACAAATGGTCCAGAATGTAGGCAGAATCTGAGGACTCCTGAATTTTATCAGACTTATCTTACTTTAATACTAAAATAGAACATACAAGGACGCAAAATAAAAAATGTAGCCCAAATTCTTATACATCATAGTTGCGGAAATCCCAAATGAGTATTAGCAAATCAAATCCAAGATTTATACATAAAGATATCACAGCCAAGTAAAGTTTAAACCTTGAACTGCAAAGATTATTAAGATGTAGAAAACTTAATAATATATGCTTTTAATAGATTAAAGGAGAAAACGTTAATTCTTTTAAAGGATGCAGAAAAGTATCAAGTACGAATAATGAAATCTCTTAGGAAAAATAAGAATAGAAAGAAACTTCTTTATTTTTATTTATTTTTTTAAAGATTTTATATATTTATTTGACAGAGATCACAAGTAGGCAGAGAGACAGGCAGGGGCAGGGGGGAAGCAGGCTCCCCACTGAGCAGAGAACCCGATGTGGGGCTCGATCCCAGAACACTGAGACCATGACCCAAGCCAAAGGCACAGGCCCAACACACTGAGCCCCCTAGGCGCCCCGAAGGAAACTTCTTAGCTTATTAACTGGCATCTACTCAAAAGCTAGAATAAACATCGTGTTTTAGTTCAATACACTTGAAACATTTCCTTTAAAGTCAAGAAGAAATATATATTAGCCATATTGTGCTACAAACATCTCAATTTATTATGAGTTTCCATAATGAAATACTATATATACATAATTTTTTAAAAATCTACTTTAATATAAGAGATTTTCTAGTTCTGTATGATGACAGATGGTGGCTACACTTGTGGTAAGCACAGCATAATGTATAGAGTTATAATTATATATATTTTCTAGTATACATGTATATCTGGTTTTCTGTCCTGTTTTCAGGTTTCAGACAAATTTCCTCATTTCTACACAGAAATTTCTCTTTTCTTGATCTAAGAAATAGCTTTTTATAACAATGTCCATGCAGTTTTTATAATACTGCATGGGGCTCTATGTTATTTAATGAGGCATTTCTCTTCATCAATCTGAGAAGTTCTGAAATGTTTTCATGCTGTGCACAAAGATGAGAATTTATAGAATATGCTTGAATATAAAATTTCCCTATTTTCATCTCTGTATAAATAGACTTGAGAAGTTGATGATATACTTAGTGTTTAGCTCACATCTTGCTCACAAGAATTTAGATGGGTTATGGAAAAGTTTGAATAATAATTATAATAAGTTTGAAAAATAATTACATTGATTTCCTTTCTCCTCAACAACCCCCCCCCGCAAAAAAAAGGGGGAACAAATAAACAAATCCACTATTATGAGTTTGGAGCTTGAATTCTACAGGTTTTAATGGGTAATTTCAAATATTTTCCTAATAGGTTTTATCTACATGAGGGAAAACATGTTAGTAGGAGAATATGGGGCAGTGTAGCTGCATATCCTGTTGTCTCAGACCATGAAAAAGAAAAAAAGAAAAAACACCCAGGTCCAAGAGATGTACCCAATACAACTAAATCAACTGCATAATGATGACCAGCAGACTAAGCTGAATTCCCTTTAATGTGGTTCATCCATCCACAAATGGAAACAGTGCTAAAGTAGGAAGGACGATTACGGTTGTTTCACTTTGTTTTTATTTGCTGATGAAACTATTTCACCATATCTTTAATGTATCTATGTAGTTCCTCCAAGCCATGTAATACACGGGAGAGAGCACAATCTAAGACAACGCACCATCATTTCAAATGTTGGCCCTTGTATATACGATTCAAATGATTTCATAAAGCATCTCTACTAAGAGGGGGGTAGAGGTGTTATTGGGGGCTGGCATCTATAGGTCACTAAATATTTCCTTATTTTCCTATAGGGGGAGAAGTCAAACAAAAACTTTTTATGTATAACTTAGGTCTATTTCTTATGAAACTATCAAAACAAAGGCAAGTTAATATTTTGGATCTACAAAAATAGCAAACACACAGCAAATGTAATACTGTATGTTAACTAACTGTAATTAAAATAAAAAATTAACAGCAAACAGGAGATTTTTTTAAATAGGAGATTTTGTTAAATCTCTATACTGTGTCTTAAGCTAAAGCAATGAGGTTACAAACCTTAATATTCAGTTAAGCCAAAAATGCTAGTTGTGGTCAGATGATTCACTCATCATCATTAGAGTACATATGCAGGGAATTTGGTCATTGTGTTCCCAGCTGGCAGCTTTTACTAACATCTGGGTTATTAACATCAGAATCAGCAATCTAGAGAATTGTTCCTTCTAACACATCCAGCTAATCCTGGACCCAAATTAGTTGTCTTCCAAACCCACCTGCAGTAAAATCTAGCAGTCAAGCAGATTACCCTTGCATAAAATTGTTTGAGTCAAATATAAGTGTGTATTAGGATTAAATATTCCAAAAGAACCCAGGCCTGACTTTCTGTCTGCAGATAGCTTTCAGTATCATGTTCTTGGAAAGTAAAAATCAAGACACCAACGTTCATTTATCAGTGAGAAATTTCAATAAAGATTCAGAGATTCTGACTGTTACTTAACCAAAGCTATTTGAAAAAAGGGATGTTTTCCTCCTGTTTGAGACAAATAATCACAACTTGAGAAGTATCGAATCATAAATATTTGGACCGTTTTGGAAGTGTTTGCTTACATGGAATACACTCATAGTAGGTTTAAATGGCAGTTCTGCTACTGTTTGAGCTTCTTAGTCCTGAAAATGGTTACTGCCTTGTTCTTAACCGGGTTTAAGGGAAGTTTTACGATGTAGTGAAAGGAACCCAAAGTTTCTTCTGATTATATACAAGTTACCTTACTGTATTTGTAAACCGTTGATAGTTTAATGCCAGAACACTTAACCAGTATGGGTTTTGTTTCCAAAACCTTATAACATGGCTGACGTCATTGCTATTTTCTCTGACTCTGCATCCCCTATGTAGAAACTGTGTACTTTCTCACTAAATACTGATTTTGATTTAAACACACATTTGACCAGACACAAATATGTTACTTTGATGAATAAGTGAAGTTCCTTAAATCAGTAAAAATTTTTAAAGAAAATATTACATTTCTAAAAGGCTATTTGGCAATACTTAACTGTGTTCAAAATACATATCATTCTATTGGTAATTTTTTTAAGAAATTTATCTTATGAAAATAATAAATAATGTTCTTAACTTTTTCCTACAAGGTTGCTCATTGCAGTAGGAGAAATTGAAAAGCGCCTAAATGTTCCACAAAATAAAATTAGTTAAATAAATTTCAATATATTTATATCATGGGATTCTAGTCATTCATAGAAAATCACCTCAAGTAGATATTTGTTTGTATAAAATATGAACAAGAAAAACTGTTAAGCAAGAATGTTAAGTATTAAACACTAACCAGCATTAATTGTGTGTGTTATCATGATCATGTTATCTAAAATGTGTACACACATTTTTTTCACTGACAAGGATATTCACCAACATGTTGGCAATAATTGTCCTTGAGTGGTGGAATCATGGATGTTCAATTCAATCTTTCAGTTTAATTTAATTTTTAGAATTTTCTCCAATGAAATTGTCTGTACCAAAAAATAAATCATTTATTTTTTCTTAAAACTACTCCATCCTGTAAGTCTTTTGTGGTTTTTTTTTTTTTTTTTCAGGCAGAATTATATGCTTTAAAAAAATGGTCTTTCTTCCATTTTCTCAAATTACTTGTCGTATCACTATAAATACACATTTCCTTGACTAATTCCATCACCAGATTTTGAGCCTCCGAAGAGTCAGGGCTGTAATAAAAATCATCTCCGCGTCCCTTGGTATTAGCAAAGCGTTTGACTCATAATGACACTACGCATAGTTTTTAGAATGAATACATGAACACACCAGCAAGCAAAGGTATTTGATCAAATGTATACAAAGAGAACTGAAATCAATCTGATTAAGTCTAACTATCTGAAACTACTTCAAGTTAAGCTAAATGCCACAGGTATCTAATGCATTTCTACCTTGTAAATTAAAATAGTTCGTCCAGCACCATACACACTGTGAGCCCCCAATTAATAATGATTGAGATAATTCTATATGAGGTATGTGGTAGGCCAGTAATACCACAGAGAATCTTAATTCAGATCATGTTTCTAAATGATAGCTAAAGCTTTACGTGAATCTGTTAGATGCCAATTCTATTTAGAGAGGAGAAGTGGGGCTAGGCTTTTCAGTTATTTATTTTTTACATACCAGCCTAAATTAAGAAAATCTTTGGGACATTATAATTTGAAATATATTTACAATTCATTCTAGCTTCATCGCACAAAACCATAGAACATTTGTACACACTTAAAATAATAATGATGGTAATAATAAGAGACGTGATAATAAATATGCTACATTAGATCTCCTGGTTATAGTTATCTACACATATTGAAAGTTGAAGACAGAATGAAACATTTCTTTTCCCATTGTTTATAAAGCCTAATCCTGGCAAATATAATGATTGCAGCAAATATCTTTCCGTCAATTTGCTTGACTAGGACTATGCTAACTAATGTGCATATCCTTGATCATCTTAACAACTATTTGAGTATTTATTATAATTCTGCCCATTTTACAGATAAGGAAACTGTGTTACAAGAAATATAATTCCTCCAGTATAATGCCAATTCGTAATTTATAGACCCAAGCCTGCCTGATGTCAGAATCATTGCTTTTAAGTATAATAACAAAGTGAGACAAATTATGACCAGAAAAAAAAAAATCTTCACTTGATGGAAAATATTCAATTTCATGTGTTACAAGTTAACTAGAATTTTTTACATGCTTAAGAAATTAATTCTAATATTATGTGTTGAAATGAATTACATCTAGACTTCTAGAAAATAATAATGATAAATTAAATGATGTCTGAAAAATGTTTTGATTCTTTGTGAAAAAGCAATATATAAAATGTGAAAGGTATTGTATTAAAATACATATTTCAAGAAGGGAACCACAAGTAAATGTTTGAGTACATTTTTCTGGATATCAAAGGTAATGTACTCCCTAATTAAAATAAGAAATAGATATTAACTTTAGAATTTTTAAAAAATCCCCATACTGTCAGACTTAGAGAATTTTGGTCCATTATACGTAGTCTCTGAAAGAGAAAGACAATAACTATCACTAGATGTTTATAAAATGAGCTAAAATGCATCCTTGGAAGGAGCCTAAGATCTTACAAAGCCAAGATCAAAGGCACTATTACTACTTTACCGAAGAAGCAAAACAGTTCGCAACCAGGAAACTCTCACATCTTAAAAGAAAGATAAAAAACAAAAACAAAAAACCTCAGGAACTAGAAATGGAACTGTATTCTTCAGGCTGTAATGATAGAACCTTAATGTTGTTCATACTCAGCATCAAAGAAAAAACATTTAAACAATCCCAACTGCTCTCTTTGTTAAGTTGTGAGAAATATAACAGCAGCCCTTGACTAAATCTTGAAAAGAGCCATGTGTTTGTTAGTAATACCTTTAAATGCTCCTGTAAATCACAGTGTCTAGGTGAATCTCAAAGAGTTGATAATTATCTTGCTTGTTTGAGTACTAGTCCCCAGTCAGATGGCAAAGGGAATTATGATAGACAGTGGAGTCTCTTAGAATTTACTTGTAGAACAGCTGTAAGCCAAGTCAACTTTGATTTCATGTACTGCGATATACAACAGCACCTGTAATCTCGTGAACGTTTCCAGAAACCTGAAAACAGCTCCTTTTTTGCAAATGGAAAGATTTCAGATATTTGAAGAAAATTGCTTTTCTTCATAAATTTCTTCAAAAAATAAGGCATTTTTACCTTTAAATTTTACATGTAAATATCCTAAGGCCTTATTAAACTATTAAGGGTGAGAAATGAGCTAAAGATCCCTTCAAATGAAATGTTGAATTGAATATGGTATATCCATATACTGAAAAATTATGCAGCCTATAAAAATCTGTCTAAAATAATTTAATGATATGGGGAAATGCTTATAAAATTAATTCCAAATGAAATATTACGTGATTTCTTAGACTTTTTCAATTTCATCATCAATGCTAGCAGTTAGTCTTACCACCATGGCACCAGTTATCTTCACCAGTTATCTATAAACAGCTTAATATATTCCTTAGAATAGGAGTTATATCTCCATGGAGGATAATAAAGGTACTGAGAAGTGAATTTCAGACATTCAGTCATTTAATTTATAAAATTCCTAAATCTTGCATACAATCTTTCATTCAAACAGGCACAGTTCAAATTCATGCTTCAGCTAAATTACAATTTTCACCAGTCATGCCATTTAAGTTTTCCCAAAAAATGCATGAAAGTGAAAATTAATATTTATGAATGCCTTAACTAACATGAAAAATATCCTTCAAAACCACCTTCAAGTCTATAAGAAAATTTCTTTTCTTCAGTTTTTTTTTTTCTGTTTGCACAATTTCTATTGGGAAAGAAGTATCTATAGTACACATCAATGCCATCCTAGAAGAGGCCAACTATTAGCAGATAAATTTGGCATATCAGAAGTCTTCCTCTTGGCTTACTAGCAAGACTGACAGCTGATTTGTTAGTGTTTCAGGGTGGATGTGGCCTTATGTTCACAGAGTTCCTAAAAAATTAGTATTTAGCGGCACCTGGGTGGCTCAGTGGGTTGAGCCTCTGCCTTCGGCTCTGGTCATGATCTCAGGGTCCTGGGATCGGGCCCTGCATGGGGCTCTCTGCTTGGCGGGGAGCCTGCTTCTCCCTCTCTCTCTGCCTGCCTCTCTGCCTACTTGAGATCTCTCTCTCTGTCAAGTGGATAAATAAAATCTTAAAAAAAAAAAAAAAAAGAAAGAAACTAGTGTTTACATCTTGTGTCAATAAGTTTATTACAGAGGTGCCAAATGGACAGAACATTTGTGTTAGGATTCTTTGCCTCTGAAGACAAGTTAAGTAGGAATCCTATCTATTAGGAGGTGGCTTGGTAAGCTTGAAACAAACATCAAAACAAAAAGAGTAGTTCTCTGATTATATGCATAATGACCCCAGTTCCACTGGCTTCCAGCTCACTAAGAGGTCTGCAGCTGAGAGGAAGTTTCCAGGAGTTCAAAGCTTTGACTGAACATTTTCCAATACTATTGCTTAGAAAGAGTGACAACCAAAATGGCTTTTCTGTCTTCCTTCTCCTCCCCTTACTATTCCTAACTAATCTATCATCTTTCAATAAACATTCACATACACATTTTTTGAAGTCTTTCTTTAGATATGTTAATATCATGTCTATTTTACATATTTCTGTTTACAGCCATTAAGAGTTGTGTTTTGTTTTGCATTGTTTTAATTCAATTCTCAGAAGACAAGTTCTTATTCTGCTTATACTATTATTCTGTGTTTTGTCAATTTTTATCAGGGAGAATATATTACACTTATTGTCAGAAAAAAAGGATCTTTTAGAAAAAAAAAATTTGCAAAGAATATCTGACCTAAATAAAAAGTAACAATAACAGACAGTTTCAGAGGTTGATGAAACTACTTTTTGTAAGCGCTCACCAATTCCACATTGGGGTTTATTCCTCTGTTGGTGTGTGAATGTTATGCTTCCTTTGATACAGCCCAAATTCTTACTTCATTTTTGTCTATACATTCTGCTTTTTCACTCATTCTCATTAGTATGATTATATATTCTTCCAGTCTCCACATTTTTCTTATTTTGAATTAACCTACCATAGGGCACAAATCTGCTTATTACTTCTAATTCTCCTCTTAGACCTGAATTGCCTGTCATTAGAATAGGATTTTTAGCTGAGGACTGAGCCACCATTGAGCACTGACATATTTGTTCTATGTTCAAAACAACTTGGCTGTAGAAGCCATTTGAGCCCCATTCATCCTGAAGCCTGATTCTCAATTCTGGCGGGCCAATGGTGCCCCCTTTGTTTACTGTCAGGGTCTGTTGTCAGTATTTTAGATAGAGATTACAGCTCAATAAAGGGAGAGCTGTGTAACTGTTATATTACAATTGGACCACAGAGATATCTAATTATGCTTTTCATATGAGAATCTCAAAGTAACCTGCTAACTGTGGTTAATGGAGCCTTAAGGGTCCCGAGGAAGACCTGAACTTGGACTGTGCCTTGGAAAGTTATTGATGGTCAAAATCATGATTCACTTTATCTCTTTCTCCTATGTCTAACATTACATCAAGTGTTGATAAATCAGCCCTGTAGGAGCATTTAAGAAAATAAATGATGAAACCCATGTCTGTGTGCAATTAGGGAGGTCTGACCATAAGTACTTGGGAGTAAATACAAAAGTGTTAAAATACTATGTCAGACCAAATTTGATACTTTTCCCTTTAACAAGAAACTATCTTCCTACTGTGTCCACTGCCATTTTGAGATGATGAGTGATGATATCAAGTACCAACAAAAGGCCATTTGCTCTTTCCTGTCTAACTCAATTATTAAATGATCCGTTAGAAGATTGCCTTTTATTCTCTTGCAGCAGGTGTTTCAGACTCAGATAACGAGCCTTATGGTGCAGGCATTGCATCTTTAATTTCAGTTAAAAGCTGGACCCAGTTGGGCTGAAGGGTAACTATGGCAATTGACTAGTGACTCAGATGGAAGGAGGGACATTGATGAGTCATCCACGATTTAATGCTGAGTTTCTTATAAACGGTGGACTATTTTAGCAATTTCAAGAACATAGTCAATGAAAAGTGTTCTCCTGCTGGTGTTGAAACAGCAATTCAAGTAATAAAAGAAAGATTTTAACTGTGACAATATCAATATATCTGAGGGGAGAGGGAACATTCAGTCATTCTTGACTTTTGGTCTTCTCTGAATGTGTTGCATTCTTCATCTGAGTATTGAGGCATTGTAGGGCAATACTTTTCTAAACAAGAGGACATTTGTAATCTTATTGGGCTGAAATGTTAAACTTTTATAAGAAAAGTTTCCTTAGAATATGTAAATATTAGCTTTTTAAAAATTAGTAAAAAAGAAAGTGATTCTGGTGATTAAAAAATTCCTACAATGTAATGGCAGAAAACTCATCAGGGCTACCTCAATATATCCTTTGGGTAATACATGACATATTACAAAGAAGAAGAAAAAGGAGAAGGGAGCAAAAGAGAGAAAGAAGGAAAAGGAGGAGAAGGTTGAAGAGGAGGAGGAGGAGGAGGGAGAAGACGAAGAGGAGGAGAAGAAAGAGGGGGAGGAAAGGAAAAAGAATTGAAGAAAATTTCCTTAAATGACAAAATACAAAATAACCAAATATCCTCTGAGATAAACTTGAAAAGAAAATTTATCCATAAACAATTTATAGCCAAAATGATGACAGCTCAAGGGAGATACAAGAAGGCAAGACACAGGAGGGAAGAGTAAGGGTGAAGAACTCTTATTTTTCATATTCCTTCAGAGAAAATTATTACTTGCCTTCACCTTAAATATTTTCAGGGCCTTTCTATAGAGCTCTGACTTGCCTTAACAAGCTTAACAAGGAAACTAACAAATAACTCTTCTGTTCAAGAAATTTGAAAATTCTAAAAGATTTTAGAAAAAAATTTTCTCTAGAAAAAACTAAATTGACATATATGAAATCATGAAGAAAATATAACACTTTTAAAGCTTATGGAATGTAAAACATCAAAAATTTTAAAATGTCGACCGTAGACCACTCTAATAACAGAAACTTGATTTAATTTAAATGATGAAAATTCCGACATAAATTTCTAGTTTCTCTTAGTACAAACTTTTTTTTTTCTGCCTTGGAAAAATCTAAGGATCAAACTGTATAAATATATACTTCCGAACTTTCTAATTTTGCCTCACTTTCTTCCATAATGTTTCAAATAAAATTCCCTTAGTTGTAATCATAACACCTTGTATTTTATGGGCATTTTAGGATGGAAGCCCTGTGACCGATAGTACTGATGTTGTTTTAAATAATTGTTTTGTCATTAGAAAATTAAATATTTATTGAGGGCTACATTTTAGATAAAAACCAATATTACTCAAGATATACTTATTTTAATACAGATGGCATGATCAGTTTACTTCTTTTTATTTAATAGATGCATATTTTAAACTTGGATTCTTCCAGAAAAATTCATAAATATTTTTATGATGGAAGTTTCAAAAAAATCTTTTTTCTTGCAACCAGGCCACAAGAATAATAGTTACATGGCAACAATTTTAGGCAAAATAGTAGAGACATTGCAATCTTTCTATTACATTAATAAAAGTAATTTTTACCAACTAATATTTTGATCCATCTGAAGCCATATGCCTAGGAGATAAAATTTTTTTTTTTTATTTATTTGACAGAGAGAGATCACAAGTAGATAGAGAGGCAGGCAGAGAGAGAGAGAGAGGGAAGCAGGCTCCCTGCTGAACAGAGAGCCCGATGTGGGACTCGATCCCAGGACCCCGAGATCATGACCTGAGCCGAAGGCAGCGGCTTAACCCACTGAGCCACCTAGGCACCCCGCCTAGGAGATAAAATTTTAAATAGCATACCATGTTATAGGACATTAAAAATCAGCAAAAATTCTATGATATCCAACCTTCTGTTTTATCTTAAATATTTGTTTGAAAGAAAGAAAATATTTTTCTTCTTTGTGTTCCAAGCTTGCTATATTGATTTGTAATGTTTTCTAAATGAATAAATTATTCTAAACTATTTTATATATTTTTTCTTGATTGTAGAACTACTTCAGAACCACTGAACAATTCTTTTTCGCTTTGGTATATCTGAATATATTGATGGGAATCACTTTAATTAATCCTTTTTAGCAGAACACTCACTAGTCAAATACTACCCATGTAAAGATGTTTAATCACACAGTCAAATTCTGTAAATCTTAATCTTGATTAATCCTGTATAGCTACAAGGGAGAAGGAGAGGAAAATTAATATTTACTAAGCAAGATCTCTGGTAGGCATTAATCCACACAATTGACCTGAAACGTAAATATTACTATCCTCACTTTATAGGTGAGAAAACAGTTCAGAGAGCTGTAATCCCTGGATTAAGGTTAGACTTTAAGTTTGGATAGTCAGAAAGTTGCTTTGAGAATTTGACTTTAAGATCCATGCTCTTTCCTTTTTTTTTTTTTTTTTTTTTTAGGAAATAATTTTTTTTTTTAATTTATTTTTTCAGGGTAACAGTATTCATTGTTTTTGCACAATACCCAGTGCTCCATGCAAAATGTGCCCTCCCTATTACCCACCACCTGTTCCCCCAACCTCCCACCCCTGACCCTTCAAACCCTCAGGTTGTTTTTCAGAGTCCATAGTCTCTTATGGTTCGCCTCCCCCTCCAATTTTTTTTTTTTTATAAACATATAATGTATTTAATCCCCAGGGGTACAGGTCTGTGAATCGCCAGGTTTACACACTTCACAGCACTCATGATAGCACATACCCTCCCCAATGTCCATAACCCCCTCCCCCTCTCCCAACCCCACCTCCCCCCAGCAACCCCCAGTTTGTTTTGTGAGATTAAGAGTCATTTATGGTTTGTCTCCCTCCCAATCCCATCTTGTTTCATTTATTCTTCTCCTATCCCCCTAACCCCCCATGTTGCTTCTCCATGTCCTCATATCAGGGAGATCATATGATAGTTGTCTTTCTCCGATTGACTTATTTCATGCTCTTTCCTTTTAAATATCCTGCATCTAACATTTTTTCTAGTCTGGAAGACTTGGGATTATTAACTTATATTGTATAATCTTGTGGCACACTATTTTTTTAAATTCTAATAAAGTAGTGGTGAGGAACGGGCAGAAGAAATTGGTAACAGGTGGTATTTGGTAAATTCTTACTTGTCTGTGGGACCCAGGATGCCTGGGTCTATTTTTGACTATGCTACTCACTAGGCAGATGACCATGGGAAAATTCATAATTTGTGTGTGTGTGCTTCAATTTCTTCATCTGTAACTTGGGGTAATACAATGACGCATATCTCAAATTGTGAGAAATAAATGAGTTTGTGTGAAAAACAAATGGGCCTTTCCAGTAATGCCAGTGATAAAGTCAAACCCTCAATAAAAGTTAGTCATTGCTACCAGTTTTTGTGTTGAATGTGTAACAACACATATGATCCGAGCACACATTCAGGTCCAGGCCTGTCCTTTGGAAAAGATATACCAGTGTGGCTTTCTCCTGGTTGCAAGAATAGCCAAGTGATAGCTAGAGGATCCTACACTTCCTTTCTCTCTTCTGAATATCATTAAAACACATTTTGAAATTTTGATCTTGAAAGATACCCTAAGAGGCTTCTAAAAGATGCTTCTAGTACAGTTGTCTTGCGAGTCGGATTAACTTGGCCTGCCTCCTCCAGCTGGGTTGCCCTGGTCCCCACAACCATCATGCACATTCTCTTAAAACTTCCTCTGCCTCATCTCTTCATACCTACTTTACTCCCAACTAATCCCATTCACCAAGCACTAGTGTAGTGGTGATAGTCGGAGAGAAAAAAATGTGGGTGGATGTCAGAGATGTTAGGAAGTGACAGACATTGTACTCGGTGAAGAATGCAGCCAGTCCTGCTGCATGGAATAGAATTACCACCTCCTTTTGACTCCTTTCGTGTATCTCTGTAAATATAACTTTTAGGGAGTTCCTTCCTGGACTACAGGACTGGTCAGGTGCCTTCTAAAAGTATTCCCATTGCGCTCATTCTCCCTTGAAGCATTTCCCAAACTTCCTGCAGAGTAATAGTAGTAAGTCCACTGTATGTCTTCCCAGTGGATTCAAGATTTCATGAGGAAGGCAGATGAATCTTTCCTTGTGGACCATCAATACCTAGTATGGAGCCTGGCCAATACTATGCACTAAGCAAAAGTAGGCTGAATGAAAATTAACTCATCCTTAGACTAAGTATTTCCTCCACTTTCAAACTGATTTAATAAATGTCAACTTGTGGTTTTCTGGAATAATTATGAAGTATTACCACTTATTCTTTAAAAAGGATTCTCTTTTCCTTCTGTGTTCTTTGCCAGTTCTCCGCATTCTTTTATTGTTTCCTTTGTTTGTCCCTTTTTTATTGATTCTTAGAGACTGTGTATCATTACCAAATTTATATCAAAACTGACTTTTTAAAAAAGATTTTATTTATTTGAGAGACAGAGAGAAATAGAGAAAGAAGGAGAGACAGCATGAGTGGGGGTGGGGGTAGAGGCAGAGGGAGAGGGAGAAACAGGATCCTCATTGAGCAGGGAGCCTGATGCAGGACTCAATCCCAGGACCTTGGGATCATAGGTCCTGGATCATAGGTCCATAGAGCTGAAGGCAGACACTTAAGTGACTGAGCCACCCAGGTGCCCCTGACACTGGCTGTTTTGAATATCAGTTATGTAGGATTTCAGTCCTCTAGTTTGGTGCAGTCACCATGGAAGTGACCATTTCCTGTGGGGTGATGTGACAACATCAAGATAGCAACGTGGGCCTTTCAATTCTAGCCTTCTCTGGTGAGAAGTAAACATGGGACTCTGAGGAAACCTATTATATGAAATGCCCCATGGTTAATGGGAACTACCAGTTTTTGTGTGAAAGTGTTAAATGCGTTTCCTTTCTCTTCCAGGTTTATGGTCCAGAGACGTGTTTCTCAAAGCTCCTCAGAACATTCCACTATAGAGAAGCCAGGTGCCTACCCTGATGGCCAGCTCTGTACTTCATTCATTTGGCCTCCCTCTTTCTCTGCTTTGCTCCACCAGTAATAAGATCACATATACATCTTTTCCTCAGGTTCTGCTCTCAAGGGAACCCAAGCGCCAGTGATGGCTTTGTCAGTAAAATCTTCTCTAATGGCACTGGGAAGACAAGCAGAATTCCAATGGCGCATACAAATTCCTTAATAACAGCATTCCTGTTTTTTTTTTCTTGCTGTTCTTTAAATTTTCTCTTTCTTTTCATTGCAATGAAATCCATAATCTTATTTTGTCTTGTATAAGATTCATCTGCCTTAGAAAAATCAGTTATACTGGCTTTTGACAGTTGACTTATGAAGTATAAAACTTTAATGTAGATTTGATTTTTTTGTTGTTGTCTTTCGATGCAATCGATACAAGCACTTCAAGAAAAGATCAGTTTGAATATAAGTTGACATGGATGAGGACTGCACACTGATCTGGTTTTCACATTCTAAATTATTTTTCTTTCAAGGGAACAAGGGATTTCGAGAAGAAAAGAGGAAGAAAGGACAATAGTTGTAAGGTGGTGTTGAGATCAAGAATAGGCATGAATTGTTAAAGATGGCTTACTCATATTAATCATGTATAATATTGCTTATATAACATATACGTACAATTTATAGCATGATACAGAACAACACTTATTAACCCTTCACTCAGCTTAGCGTTTAGAACAAACACCACAAATTCTTGATATTTTTGTGTAGACATTACATTTAAGCAGAAGACAAATACCATGAAATCTCCTGATAGCCCAATAGTAAATATGGGACTTCTAGGGGAAGAAAATCTGTTTGACAACTTTTCCTCTCTTCTGGGGGAAAGGAAGAGGCACAGATAACAGTAGCTAACATGTCAACTTTAGATAGTTTGGGGTTTTTTTTTGAGTTTTAAAAGAGTTTATATTTACAAAAGCAACAAAGTTAACATTTTTCTTTCACTATTTCCTTGTACACATAAACAAACTAAATACGCAAATAATATTTTAAAACTGTCCCAAAGTAAGAGATCATGAAATGTGCTTTCTGATTATATCTCTTTTGAAATAGTAGCAAATTGGGTGGCATTCTTACTATGTCAGATACAAAAATCGAGCATTTTCAGAATTTTAGGAATGTAAAGCATTTGATTATCCTCTCCCATTGTTCAAAATTGTCTCTGAAATTGAAAGAAAAAGGGAAGCCTAAAAATAATATGCACTTTAAAATTGCACATTTACAATTGAGTATTGATAATTCAGAAAAATCTACTTCAGGGCGCCTGGGTGGCTCAGTCACTAAGTGTCTGCCTTTGGCTCAGGTCATGATCTCAGGGTCCTGGGATTGAGGCCCACATCGTGCTCCCTGCTCAGCGGGAAGCCTGCTTCTCCCTCTCCCACTCGCCCTACTTGTGTTCCCTCTCTGGCTCTCTCTCTCTGTCAAATAAATAAAATCTTAAAAAAAAAAAAATAGAAAGAAAGAAAGAAAGAAAAAAGAAAAATCTGCGTCTATCTTAAAAGGTGAGCCATTAAAAAAAATTCCTTCTTGATTTTATAAATATATCTGGTATCTAAAGAAAAAGAAAACAGTGAAATTTTATTTGCTGTCTCATTTGCTATAATACGGCTTTTGTATCTCTAGATTTTGATTCAGTTGCAACTCATGCCACTTCACGGGCAATTTGCTGGGATAATGCCTGCCGCCACTTCCTCTCACATTAGCTGAGGGGGTGACTTGGATTTGGACACTCAGAACTTATCTCTCAGTAGGGTGCAAGTTCCTTATGTCACTCTCCCCGCCTCCCTGCTACCATGTTACTTGTGGTTAGTTTCATGCTGAGCGCATTTTCTTTCACGTTAATACTCAGTTATTTTTCAAGTGGCTTTGCAGAACAGATGTTCTTATGTGAGTTCCCATCGTTCTTCTTTCGCCTGACATATTTTTCACAAAGGACTCCCTTGTTATTCCTTGTTTAGTCCAGAAAAGGGGTAGGGATGTGTGCTGGGGTGCTGGGGCAGGGCGGGTAAACTCATCCTAAGTATCATAAAAAATTGTTTCTTAGATATCTTCCTGTATAGTTTTTCTCCACCTAGTCCTCTTGATATCTATACCTTTGTTAAAAAGAAATGTGCTTTCTAGTTTTTTGAGCTATTCCTATGTATAACTTTCTCTTGAAAATTGGTAATTTTCATTTTAATACTTTATACCTAGAGAGATTTTATATAACTTATCAACACTATATATATGTGTGTGTGTGTGTACACATATGTAGTGTGTACACATATATAGCTTTATTCTGATTTTCATCCAGACTCAAGCCAATGTTTACGCATTAACCTTAAAGGAAGTTGTTAGAAAGGTAAGAAACAACCTCCTTCTGTGGTCCTCATTTAAAAGTTAAATGCCATATGCCCCATCCTTACTCTCTGTTACTTCTCAGAGATGACTTATGTTCTGTCTATAAGTTAAATCAATTAAAAATGCTCTTAAATATTTCCATTTCTGAATTTTGTTCACTGGGGCAGCAACACTACACCTTTGAAAGAAAACAAAAAGTTTTTCTTTTCCTCAAGGGTAAAACTGAAGCTTTTGGAGCCATAGATCCCAGAAACAACTGGATCCTTTCTCTCCCTATTGCTAATCTCCTCTGCAAAACTACAATGAAAGATAAAGTATATACATGTTCGTTCTCCAGAATATTATAGTTGGAGTTGGTCTTGATTTTTCAGGACTAAAAACATTTAAAGCTAAGCTCTATTTAAAAAAAAAAATGCTAAAAAAATAATAAATACTTTGTCATTAGTTCACCTTTAGGTACAAATCCTTATTTTTCCAGAATTCTTTAAATCCAGCTTGTTCCATATGCCCATGAGATAAAACTCTTGACAAAGAATTTAAAAGCTGCAACCTGGGTGGGGGAGAAGCTTGATTGTTAAATCAAAGACCATTAAGTTGATCAATATGGTCCAATACACATTGATTTTTCTCCCTCTTTCTCTGCTAGCTCAGAGGATTGGCAAAAGAAGAATAAAAGGCTTCTGAATAGTTCCACATTAGTAGATTGTAAAGTTAATTATTTCTCCTTAAAAACTTTCCAAGAGAAAAAGAAATGGAAATCTGCCCTAAATATATTATAATTCAAAATGCGTCTAACAAAGGTATTTAAACATTGTTAATTAATAATAGTAATCTGAAGTCCTAGAGCTTCCTGTCACTTAAAAAATGCCAATTTATAAAAAAAGAAATCCCAAATCTCCTATAGTCCACCGTTAAAGCCAAAGTCATTTCACATCTAAAACATGCCATCAGCCACCTCTTCCTGAGAAGGAGGATGGCAAGCTGTTAATGCATGGCTGTCACTCACACACATGGCTGTTAGGCAATCGAGGAGAAGAAGGGAGCCATTAGTCTGTAATTCTTAAAATTTACATCCCCTATAATTTTCAGTGAAGGCTTTGCTTTCTTGGCATCTAAAATAGACTGAACCTCAACTACCACCACTAGTTCATGGCATTTTCCTAGAGTGAAGGCAGACAGCCCAGTAAGCTATTTCAAGACCAGGAAAAAAAAAAAAAGAGAAAGAGAGAGAGAGAGGCCGATTTTGTTTTCCATCTCAACTTTCTTGTAACAGTCAAATACCAGAAATTTGTTTATCCCATCTGCCTTCCTTAATGATCATGAACAGTGACAGATCCCAGAGAGAATGAACAACACTTTCTGCTTTCTGGAGCTCAGTGTTATTCTCTGTCAGGAAAAATTTACAAGTTAGCTTTCATGTTTGTAAAGTTCAACTCCCAGAATAGTAGGTTATAAATGGTCATTACCATAGAACACCCCGCATTTAGATGTTGCTCTAAAGAGAAAGACCTGATATTTCAGGAATGATTTTTTTCCCATCTTATTTCTGGAAATACACAAATGTGATGTGGTTGCTCCCTATTCTATTCCTTAATTCTAGGAGTTCATGACCATGAATGTTATTTTATTTAAGAAGTGGAAAAAAACAAAGCAGTGGCTGATTTATCATGCAGCAGTTATGAAATTTGGCACATCATAAATCAGCAAGAAAGAAATTGGAGATAGCAGAACTTCAGTCTTCACTTTGGACTTCAAAGTCCTCTATTAGATCCTGAGTGATTCAGAAACATGGGGCAAGCTCGTTAGGTTCACAAAGCCTTGGAGTCCTCATCTGTCAAACAAAGAGGATGACCTTGTCCTCTCATCCATGTGGGCCTGGGAATCCAGGCAGAAGCGTACAGCAGGATGCAAAGTATCTATGAGTGTTCTTATTATCTCAGAAAATCAACAAGAGCTTGTAAAACCATTTGTTTTGTGTTCTTTACTCTAGAAATTGTTTTCCAGGAGAAAAGATCTTCCCTTGTTCTGGTGTAATAGCTTTAAGTATGACTGGTTACCGGACAGCTGTACTTACGTGACAAATGCACAGAAAACTCAGAAATATCCATCATTGATGAAACACGAGTCACATACATTAATCATAATAATAAAAGGAAATGAGAAGTGTGGTCAGTTCTGTTCTCAGGCCGCAAATATCCCTTAAAGTGTGCTATGCAAAATTGTGAAGTAAGGAAACCACAGGGCTTATGGGAAATTGGGGTAAGGAGGACAGCACTCAAAAAACTTCATCAGTGACAGCTCAGGAGACAAGTTGTGATCTAATAAAAACCCTAGCACAGTTACCTGACTAAGAAATACATTGATACTACAATAAATAGGCTACTTTACCTTGAAAATGACAGAAGGTTACAGCTGGAAGGGCCTCAGCTCATTGGTGTGGAGTAATGGAGAGTATTTGAAATCAGAAGGAGAGTGGTAACATTAGGTACGGATGGGTGTGGTGCATAATGTGGGAAGTACGGAGGCAGCTGGGGATGGCCAAGGCGTGTATGTGTGTATGTTTTGTGTATTCCTACTGGACTCTTTTCAGCTGAGCATAGCTTTCTGCCTTCACTTAGTGTTTCCCATAGACAAAATCAGGCATAAGCAAACACAAGATTTGCAATATGTCCAAATTGTTCTCTAATGTATCAATCGCTTTTGGACAAATGTGCATTTTCAAAACAAGTGTAATAGAAGAAATAACTATAAATGGATCCCAGGCAGTATCTATCCTCAAATCTCTTCCTTCTACAGATTACGCATATACTTGTGTACGCATGTGTGTATATATACATACCACTGAAGATGATAAAAGGAGTAGAATGCATTATGATTTTCTTGTATTTATCTATAGTACAATTATTTGTGATTGGGTATTTTTGCATAGTTTTGCATTTTTCCACTACCCCCAAAAAGCAATATTTGTGGTTTTTTTTTAATTCAAATACCAGTAAAAAATAGGTCTTACAAAATCCTTATAAGCACTCTTCTGCTTTGAACCTTTTTTTCAAGTTCCATAGTGTCTCAGTTTCTAGCTTCAGTGAAAACAAGAGAGAAGGTGGTAAGAAAGGAGAGATACAGAAGAGAAGAGAATAGGGTAATGGAAATTCAGTTTAAAATGCAGACAAATCTGCCGTTTCTGCTTGATAGCCTGTAACATTTCCATGTACTGCACTTTGCATGGCAGAATAGCTACTAGTAATAGAATTCTCTCACAGAGGAGGTTAATTACTTTTCAGCTACAGCAAAATAAATTTCCTGTCAAGCCGGTGGACAGGAATATGCCAGTGTCCCCGTTTTTACCTGCAGTTTTAATTCAGCGTTAATATCTGACACTGCTTGCATTTGGTGGGTTGTTCCTCCAAACAGTGGGAGCCCCAAAGGAATATTGAGAGATTGTCCATTACGTAGTATCAAAACGTGTGTTAAGAAAAGTGGTTTGCCTCTCCCAGAGTTCTCCATAAAGAAGATCAACTGAGCTGCCTCTCACTTCAGAAAAGAGAGTTGACCCTCGCGGTGATGTAAAAAAGGGCAACTTAAGGCAACACAAGGAACAGGGGAAGTTCACTGTCCTCAGTCCACAGTGAGGTCAACCCTGGCTTTCAGTTGCATCTCAGCCGGAAGCAGGAGGCTTTCGGAGTCACTCATTTCAGTCTAGTCTCTATTTTAATAAGGCCAGCCCACTGCACAATGGGCTGAGCTTTATAGAGTAATGTATCAACAGCTTCCTTTAATTATCCTGCTTGGGCACTGATTTTTTTCCCCCAGATGAAATCACCTATCTATGACCATTCTCATGTTCTATCACTGGGACAGACACCGTCACAGTCACTTAATTAATTAACACCAACTTTAGCAATCCTGAAGGACAGATGGAATAGAGAGATGAGCGTAAATTACCTCCCACTGCATAGACAGCTGCACAGGGGAGAGGGGGGCACAGAATAAAGAAGCAGAGTGTTTCTCCATCAAAAGGAATAGACTTCGCAGTTACAATATCTGTGATTATCAGTTAGAAAAGAATTGATATGGGAAGATATTCTCACATGCTCTTCTTTCTCTTTATTTTCAAAATCCCCCACGCTGCATTCTTTTCTGATCAAAACCTTTAATTCCATATATCTTAGTCCACCCACAAAACCCTTCCCAATTCAGCACATCCCATGTGATTTCACTGTCCTTTGAAATGCTAGAGGATTGTTTTATTCTTGCCTGTGACACTTACTATACTGTCTCATATAATAACTTTCGTGCAATTTTTTAACCACTCTCTTTTCCAATTAGATTGCAAGTACCTTATGATTTAATGTTTTATTTTGCTTTTAATTCACTGCATCCTCTATCAGAATGCCTTGCCTGTAATGAATCCTCAATGGGTATTTGTTGAATTGACTTTTCTTGAAGTTTAATCCTCCTCTGATACAGAGGAAATTGGAGGAGGGGATCCTCAGTGCATTGAAAACTCTTTAAGTTTTTATCTTTGACATTTTGTAGTGAATTCATTTGCAAGTCAGAATTCCTGTAGAAAATGATATTTAAGTGTGGATTTCTAGTGTAAAACTATTATAAGATGATAAGTTAAATATTCCCTTATGTTTTGTTGGAAGTGGGGAATTCAATAACCGATACTTATCTTTTCCCTTCCTGAGGCTGAACCAAACAGTAACTAAGATACCCGAGACAGATTGGTGGAGATCAGGGGTTGGTTTTACTAAGCCCAAATGTGATGGGAGAAGGTGACTGAGATGCCATGAGCACATCAAGTTCTCTAATAAACAGTGCACCCCTAGACAACTCCAGGTGTTCTTTACAAGGATGAAAGCCACCACCAAGCGAATTATGTTAATGGGAGAATAGAGGAGCCAGGGGCTGCTCTAAGCAGGCGATTCCTTAGGCTGAGCCACACACTTTCAAGTTCTCTAAACCCACTAACCAGAACAATGTCTCCCCTCTTGCTGAGGCACAAGAAAGAGGTTGCAGAAGGGGAAAAAGGAAGCTTCAGAAAGAAGTCGTAGCATACTCCAAAGGCTTTTCTTTAATAAGAGGTAAGGGAAAATATAGGAGATAGAGAGAGGGGTAGTTCTCCCGCCTAACATGGAATCCTGTTCCTATTAACTCTCTGATGATGATAGTCAATATATTTGCCATTAATGTTATGTACAAGCTGGAAGCAAACCGGTTCTTAGAGAACAATAAATAATAATATGTGGGAAACCTGTGAAAGTGGGGGAGGGCCCTCAGATGAGGGGAGAGGACCAGACTCTATAACTGCAGGCACTGAACAATCCCTGTTTGAAGAGCTCAGAAGCTCCAGCAGGTCATGGGAAAAGTGGAACACAGTTTCGAACGTTTTCTTACCTTGGAAATTTTGTGAAAATTGTCCAATCATTTATTTAACAGTCCAGAGATATTGCTCATTTGAAGCAGGGAAAAGAAGGAATAAACAGTTTTTGAGTAAGTTTCAAGTACCCTTGGGGTAAAATGGTTTATTATGAAATAAATCAAGGTCACAAACTTTTTCTGTACAGTGCCAGACAGTAATTGTTTCAGGCTCTCTGAGTCATAGAGTTTCTTCCCAAATATAACTCAGCTGTTAATAGTATTGTGAAAGCATCCATGCCCATATGTATAAGGGGGAGCACGACTGTGTTCCAAAAAAAACTTTATTTATGGACAGTGATATTTGAACTTCCTATACAGTTGATGCTTGAACAACATGGCAGTTAGGTGGGCCAACCCCTCACACAGTTGAAAACCCACATGTAATTTTTGATTCCTCAAAACTGAACTACAAATAGTCTATTATTGACAGAAATCTTACCAATAACATAAATAGTCCATTAACACTTATTTTATAGTATCATGTACTGAGTTCTTACAATAAAGTAAGCTAGTGAGAGAAAATGTTATTAAGAAAATCACAAGGAAGAGAAATACCTTTACAGTACATGCTGTATTTATTAAAAAAAAAAAAATTCTCCATAAGTGGACCTGCACAGTTTAAACCCACTTTGTTCAAGGGCCAACTTTACTTTTTCATGTGTCACAAAATATTATTTTTATTTTTTAAACATTCCCAGTTCCCAGATCATACAGTGGTTTGACTTGGGTCTACAGCCCATACTTTGCAGACTGTTTAAGTAAACATTATAGTTCACAGATTCTAGCTCATTCTTATCGGCTCCCTACCCTGACTAAACCTAGAGAAAAGCAATGGTAGTTAGCATTTGTCTACTCTATAATCCTCTATAGTATAATTTCTAAGCTTAAGTTCCTCCTCAACCACCATCAGAGAAGATTTGCAAAAGCTAATATCTGTAAGGGTTTTGAAACATCTACAAAAGAAAAGAAGGTGTTGATTATGCATTGTGATTATTGGCAAACCAACATTTCATTGTACCTTCAGACAGACCTTAATGCTAATGGATTTAAAACAGAAGCAGAAAAGGTCAGAGGAAGAATCCTGCTCAACTGCAGGACTTTAAGGATCAGTCTAATTTAGGGGCACAGGACAGGGACTTAGAAGCTCTACCGGGGTACCCAATTACACAGGAAAATGTTAAGCAAAGGCAAATTGGTGACATTTACCTCCCTGCTTGTTTCGTGAAAGGGCAAAAGAGTACAATTTTACTAGACGGCTTCACGGTTTTCTGTGGGAAATAGAACTAGAAGTTTCTGGGGGTGGAACACTAGCTCAAGCTAAATTTATCCGACAGCTCCCCACAGCTACCACCTGAACAGGTATTGACAGGACAGGCTCCTGAAGTTCATTCAACACAAGTGCAACACACACACTTTCCTGGCTCTCTCTCCAAGTGCTGAAGCTGCGTCAGTGTGCCCTAATTCTTGATTCTTTTCATTCCTCCTTTTCCCTGTTTCCCCAGTTTTTGTTGTTTGAAATATTTTCATTACGTAGTAAACAAAGAACTTTTTAAAAAAGATTTTATTTATTTGTCAGGGAGAGAGCATGCACTCAAGCCGGGGGAGCAGCAGGCAGAGGGAGAAGCAGGCTGCCCTCTGAGCAAGGAGCCTGGAGGGAAACTTGATCCCAGAATCCTGGGATCTTCTGCAGATGCTTAACCCAGGCATCCCAACATAGAACATTTTTAAATAAGGAGTAAGGTTTTAACTTCCTCTCTTCTTTCCATTATCCTTCCCCAGGAATAAAAGCTGTTAACAGTTTGTGGGTTTTTTTTTTTTTTCCTGCAACTTACAGCAGTTGTCATTTATGAATATGTCATGGACAGCTTTCTAGTTCAGGACAAATTTATTTTTCTTCATTTTTTTCCCCTCTACATAGATTTTCATGGCATGGGTAAAGGATTACGTATATAGTATGCCTCTAGTGGGTGAGCTGTGAAAAGATTTCCACTTTTTCTTTTTCTTTCCATTTAAAAAATTTACACACACACATGATGAGAAATTATAGGCTACACAGTCTATACATTTCTTTTCTAGATCTTCTGATTCCCCAGAAGATTTTTATCGCATTTTGCCAGGTGCTCTACCAAGACAGAAAGGCCTTGTACTCTAAGTCAGTTAAAAATGTACATACATAGACAACTTCTTCCACTATATCTTCTAGACTTCTTTCTTTTTCTTCCCCCTCAGGGATTCCAATAATTCTGACGTTGGAACATTTCATGGCATCGTTTATTTCCCTGATCCTGTTTTCGTGGCTTCTGAGCTGTTTGTTCCAGGCTTCCTCCTGATCCTTTCTCTCTATCTGTTTGTCCTCCAGATCACTAATTCTATCTTCTGTCTCAGTTACCCTAGCTTTTAGAGAATTTAGATTGGATTGGAACTCATTGAGAGCATTTTGAACATCATCCCTGGTGGCTTTCAGTTCTGCCCTAATCAATTCTGTTTGGTCATCCATGGCTTTCTCCAACCTAGCTATTGCCTGGATAATTGTTAGTCTGAATTCCTTTTCTGACATATTGTCTATGTCGATAGCCATTAGTTCTGTTGCAGAAGGCCCATCCTCTGTATTTTTCTTCTGTTGGGTATTCCTCCTCCTAGTCATTTTGGTAAGAGATGACTAAACAGATGCAGCTGGACTTATCGATTGTGGTGCAGTCAATGTGCACCCTGGAACGCTTCTGTGCAATCAGGATTCCCCACCCAAATGAGAGAAAAAAGAAAGGAAAAAGAAATAGAGAAGAAGAAAGAAAAAAAAAGGGGAAAGAAGAAAGGAAGAAAAAAAAAAGAGAGAGAGAGAGATAGGAAGAAAAGGGAAGATACAAGAGAAGGCTCAGCCCAAATGGGCCACAAGGTAAGATTTGTGGAGTATACAAACAAAAACAGACAGACAAAAAGAGTGATAAAAGTATATGACAAGAGAAAAAAATATGTATATATAAGCAAAAAAAAAGGGAAAAACCTCCTCAGAAAGAACCCCAAGTATAAGATTTATATATTGTCAGGACAGACACAAATTCACAGAAACACTGACAGAAGGAAAAATTGGGAGAATGGTTATAGATTCTCAGTGTGGGTGAGGAAGGTTATTTTGATTCTTCCTGAAGGTATCTTGATGTTTTTGTTAAGGGACTCAACTTTCCTAAGTTACAGGGGGATTAGAAACTGGTTTGCCTATAGGGGTAGCATTGATTGGGGAAAGGGGGTTACCTTGAAGTTTAACTCTATATGTATAGTAGAAAATAAAAATTAAAAAAAGAATAAACTAGACTAAACTAAGTTAAAATTAAAAAAATAGAAAAACAAAAAGACAGTCTCTTCAATAAATGGTGCTGGGAAAACTGGACAGCGATATGTAGAAGAATGAAACTCGACCATTCTCTTACACCGTTCACAAAGATAAACTCGAAATGGATAAAAGACCTCAACGTGAGACAGGAATCTATCAGAATCCTAGAGGAGAACATAGGCAGTAACCTCTTCGATATCAGCCACAGCAACTTCTTTCAAGATAAGTCTCCAAAGGCCAAGGAAACAAAAGCAAAAATGAACTTTTGGGACTTCATCAAGATCAAAAGCTTCTGCACAGCAAAGGAAACAGTCAACAAAACAAAAAGGCAACCCACGGAATGGGAGAAGATATTTGCAAATGACAGTACAGACAAAAGGTTGATATCCAGGATCTATAAAGAACTTCTCAAACTCAACACACACAGAACAGATAATCATATCAAAAAATGGGCAGAAGATATGAATAGACACTTCTCCAACGAAGACATACAAATGGCTATCAGACACATGAAAAAATGTTCATCATCACTAGCCATCAGGGAGATTCAAATTAAAACAACATTGAGATACCACCTAACACCAGTTAGAATGGCCAAAATTAGCAAGACAGGAAACAACGTGTGCTGGAGAGGATGTGGAGAAAGGGGAACCCTCTTACACTGTTGGTGGGAATGCAAGTTAGTGCAGCCACTTTGGAGAACAGTGTGGAGATTCCTGAAGAAATTAAAAATAGAGCTTCCCTATGACCCTGCAATTGCACTGCTGGGTATTTACCCCAAAGATACAGATGTAGTGAAAAGAAGGGCCATTTGTACCCCAATGTTTATTGCAGCAATGGCTACGGTCGCCAAACTGTGGAAAGAACCAAGATGCCCTTCAACGGATGAATGGATAAGGAAGATGTGGTCCATATACACAATGGAGTATTATGCCTCCATCAGAAAGGACGAATACCCAACTTTTGTAGCAACATGGACAGGACTGGAAGAAATTATGCTGAGCGAAATAAGTCAAGCAGAGAGAGTCAAGTATCATATGGTCTCACTTATTTGTGGAGCATGACAAATAACATGGAGGACATGGGGAGATGGAGAGGAGAGGGAGTTGAGGGAAACTGGAAGGGGAGATGAACCATGAGAGACTGTGGACTCTGCAAAACAACCAGAGGGTTATGAAGGGGCGGTGGGAGGGGGTGGGGTGTGGTGGGAGGTTGAGGAACCAGGTGGTGGGTAATAGGGAGGGCACGTACTGCATGGAGCACTGGGTGTGATGCCAGAACAATGAACACTGTTATGCTGTAAATAAGCAAATAAAAATAAATTAATTAATTAAAAAAAATGTACATACAGAAAGAAAAAGGAGGAACATGCCTGTGAAACTTGATATCAATTATAATAATAATTATCTGTAGGATGTTTTATAATAAATATTTTTTATGTTCTGGTTAGTAGAAAATCTAAATAATTACTGAAAAACAATGAATTAACCAAGAATAGAGGTCGGCAACATAAATTTCATGTTATTCAAAGACATTTACGATTTTTTTTAAAGGACAATCACTATTCCTAATTCTTTCTGCTCAGAAGTTTATTGCAAGAAACAGAGAAGGAAAGGTAGCAAAAGGTCAATACATTTAAGTAACTTCTAAACTCAGTTCCTCTCTAGCACATGTGGAGAGCCTAAACAGCCCAGATTCTACCTAGGGGAAGAAGACCCCCTAGGATAAAAAGCAAAGCAGTTGTTGCTGGAGAAGAATGTTGTGGTTTATGCATTGTTACTCTGCTCATAATTTATCTAGAGTCTGTAATTTACAGAGGGTCTGTTGTTCACCTCATTCATCACAGAGAGACACTAAGGAGAGAAAAGCTGTACACACAAAAATTAAAAATCTATTTGTTGCCCTTGGCATGCTTTCATTTCTTGTTCAACTCAGTTTGTTGTGTTTAACTCTTATTGGTTTATTCTTGGCTCTACAAAAGAAAAATGAGTTTGCTTTGTTGATCTCCTACAGAAACTGCCTCCCAGGGAGTCTCCAGGTTTCCGTTGTCATTTTGTGTCCTTACTAATGATACTGAAAAGCAGGATTGTTGCAGGCTTTAAAAAAAAAAAATCACAATTCTTCCACCATATTTCCTATTTTGCATTTGAACTTAAAGCAATTACTGCTGTTTTAAAAATTATTTGAAATAAATATAGCAAACAATTTTTTTCTATTCCTCTTTCTAATAATTTGCTACAGAGAAGTAGTATGATGTAGTTTAAAAACTTACAACTCCTTTTATCTGGGTGAATTTAAGCAAGTTACAGAGACTTCATGGCCTCAGTTTCCTTAATTATAAAAGGGCATCATAACATTACCCTTTCTTTCTAGGGGAATCACTTAAAAGCACTCATGAAAGTGATGGCAATTATTACAAAGCTTCCCGGGATATTTAGTTATTCCATCTATTATGGACTGAATGTCTGGGTTCCCCCAAAATTCATACATTGAAGCTCTAACTCGCCAGGTGGCTGCTACATTTGGATACAAGGTGTAAGGAAGTAATTGGGTTAAAAGAGACTCTAAAGGTGGGGCTGTTATTTTAGAGGATTAGTGTTCTTTAAAAAAGAGAGAAACTAGAGCTTGCATTCCCATTTTGCACAACTAAGAAAAGGCCCTGTGGGCACACAGTGTGAAGGCAGCCTTCTGCAACCCAAAGGGAGACCTCTCAGGAAACATCAATCCTGCTGACACCTTGATCTTGGACTTTGAGTCTCCAGAACCATTTCTGTGGTTTAGGCCACCTAATCTATGGTATTTTGTATGGCAGTCTGAACAAACTAATACACTACTGACTCTCTACCATGACTTACAAATTAGATGGAATATTTAGTTTTATTTCAGGTTTTTATCATCTCTTTTTTTCAGATTCTTTGTGGATAGAAAAGCTTATTCTAAAATTTATATGGAAAGGCACAAGCTCTGGAATAGCTATAACAATCTCCGAAAAAGGAAAATAAAGTGGGAAGACTCAGTCTGCCTCTTTTTGAAGTTTACTTATAGGTACAGTCAGCAAGATAGCGTGATATTGGTAGAACTGTAGACATGTAGATCAGTGGAACAGAACAGAGAACCCAAAAGTAAACCCACATAAATGTGCCGAACCGATTTTTGAAAAAAATTACCAAAGAAAATCAATGGAGGAAATATAAACTCTTTCAATAAATAGTGTTGGAGTAGCTGGACATCCATAGCCATAAAAGTAAACTTCAAGCTAAACCTCATGTCTTATTAAAAAAAAAAAAAAAAAAAGTCAACTTAAAAGTCTCAAGGACTTTAAACGTAAAACTATAAAACTTTAGAAAAAAATGAGAAAGTCTTCATTACCTAGGGCAAGGCAAAAATGTTTAGACTTGACAAACTAAAAGTGTAATCCATAAATTGAGACATTAGATCTCATCAAAATCTAAACCTTTTTGCTCTGTGAATTGAAATAGAAACATTTTCCCTGTTCAAAAGATGAAAAGACAAACTACGGATTGGGAGAAAACATTTGTAAACCATTATTTGACAAAGGACTTTTATGTAGACCTAATACCTACAACTCTAAAACTCGGTAATCAATAAAAAAACAACCTAATAGAAAATAGGGAAAAAAGAAATAAATAGAAATTTCACAGAAGAATATTTACAGGTGGCAAATAAGCACATGAACAGCTATTTAACATTATTAACTATTAAGGAAATGAAAATTTAAACTTCAATGAGTTATCAATGCACACTTATCAGAATGGCTAAAATTAAAAATGACAACAGAAAATGCTGGAGAAAATGTAGAGAAATCATTCACACATTGATAATAGGAACGTAAAATGACACAATTACTCTAGAAAACAGTTTGGCAAATTCTTATAAAACTGAATGTGCCATTACTGTAACATCCAGTAATCGCATTCTTGGATATTTGTCAAAGACAAATGAAAACTTATGTTCATATGACAGCCTGCACATGAATGTTCATAGAAGCTTTGTTTGTAATAATCCAAAACTGCAAACAACCCAAATGTCCTTCAGTGGGTTAATTGTTAAGCAAACCAGTTTGTCCATATTATGGAATATTACTCAACCATAAAAAAAAGAACTAGCAATTGGTAACTTGTAGTAACTTGGATGAATATTCAGAAAACTATAAAGAGTGAGAAAAACGAATCTCAAAAGATTACACTCTGCATGGTTTCATCTATGTAACATTTCTGAAATTACAATATTACTCAGATGAAGAATAGATTAGTGGTTGCCACGGGTTAAAGATGAGGGTGGTTGGAAGCAGACAGATACAAAGGGACTGTACAAGGGATCCTTGTGAAGATGGGCTGTTATTTGTCTTGGCTATGGTGGTAATTACACAAAGAAGTATATGTAGCCAGTGGATCTGAATAAGATCAAAGGATTGTATCAACGTCAGCATTCCTTTTTTTTTTAAGATTTTATTTGTTTATTTGACAGAGATCACAAGTAGGCAGAGAGGCAGGCAGAGAAAGGAGGAAACAGGCTCCCCGCTGAGCAGAGAGCCCAATGTGGGGCTCCATCCCAGGTCCCTGGGATCCTGACCGGAGCGAAGGCAGAGGCTTTAACCCACTGAGCCACCCAGGAGCCCCTACGTTACTCTTTAAAGATTTTATTTTTTATTTATTTATTTGACAGAGAGAGAGATCACAACTAGGCAGAGAGGCAGGCAGAGAGAGAGGGAAGCAGGCCCTCCGCCGAGCAGAGAGCCCGATGCGGGACTCGATCCCAGGACCCTGAGATCATGACCTGAGCCGAAGGCAGAGGCTTAACCCACTGAGCCACCCAGGTGCCCCTCAACGTCAGCATTCTGTGCTACATATAATTATGCAAGATTTTACCACTGGGGAGAACTGGCTAAAGGGTATAAAGGATCCCTTTATCATTTCTTAACTGCATGTGAATCTACAATTATCTCAAACAAAAATTTAATTCCAAAAGTAAATGGGATCAAAATAAAAAGTAAAATGAGAGATAGTATTAGTTGATTCTCTTAACTCAGCAATTCTATCCCCACCAGATGATCCAGGCTTTGTGAGTACCAAGCTGCAGAATTCTGTGCAGAATGGTGTCTAGAGCATACATAGTTCAGAATTTGGTTGTTCTCCTAATTCGCTCTCTTAATAACTTCGAGCTTTCTGGTCCTTGAAAACTCCACTTTGTAATTGGACTTGATAGAATAATTAAGACTACAGGAATTGCCATGCAGAGCATTAGTCTCAAGTCCTCCAGTTAAAGAAAAGTTGAACTTTTGACATGGATATAAAACAGGCCCAGAAGGCTGCTGTTCAGCATAGTTTGATTCTTGGATTCAATTTCAGAACACTTTCAAGTCATTTTATGCCACTTGACTCAAATCATTCATCTCAGTGAAAATTTGTTAGTTAAATGTCAGCTCCTCAGTGTTAGTCTACAGACTTCACAGAGGGAACCAAGGCTGCCTAACAATGTTTAGAAAGATACTTCTAGCTCCAGCAGCATGCTCAAGCAGCAGAGGAAGCCTTCTGCGGCAGAAGATCCTGGCCATAGGAGAGCTTTGCTATCAGTAAATAGACCAAAAAGAATAAATGACATGTCTAACACACAAAATGAATTGTAGTCTGATTCCTGCTAAGAAGAAAATCTCCCTGGTTTTTAAAATATTTTAACGCTCCTCTCCCATTTCAACTAATATGGCAATTCAGAAGTAGCGATCATTGTAATTTGCAAAAAACATAATGGGGATTTGTTGCTTTGAGTAGCTCTCCGCCTGTGCTGCAGGCTGTCCACATTGAAGATGCTATCTTCTTTTCTCCAGTTCCAGAGACAGCCTCCGTGATAAGCGTGTCAACAGAATGAGCCAAACAACTTCCAGGCAGCATTAATTACAGGTGAATCTCAAGAAATGAAATGTTTGTTTTCAGACTCGAGTTAGTTGCAGTTATCAGACAAAGACACCGGCAGATCATAGTCACAGATTACTTGTGCTGAAGAGGACGCTGGTAGTATTTTTAAATCACTAATGGACATGTTCCTTTAGGGACCAAAAAACTCAAAACCTCTTTGCTCTAAAAAAATAGAGCAAGTGATTTATATTTAGTTCTGTCCTGAGATCATGTGTAATTGCCAAGATGACATTATTTTCAATCAAAATCATTGTGAGACATCAACATAACCTATGATGAAACAAGATATTTTTATCACACTATCATTTAACAACAGGACAATTAATGCATGTCATTATTTTGATTTATTGCCTCCAAGCTTAATTTTTTACAATAAACACATGTTGTTTCCATAAGCAAAGTCTAAAAAACTAGTAAATCAGTAGATGCAGTATAAAACTGAAAATGCAGGTACATGACAGCCAATTTGGAAGGGAATGGAAATAAGAGAGAGCAAATCAACTTTTAAATTTCTGGGACAATAATGAAGCCGAAGTTTAAAAAATTGAGTGCAGCTTAGATAGTATCTTTCAAAACTAATAGCAGCTCTTTTGTCATTCTATGCATGCTCAGATTTCTTCCTTATAATATACAATTATTAACAAGAAACCTATCTTCTAATCTTGGCTGTCTTAAAAACACTAGCAGGGGTCATTTATCATCATATTTCTTATTAAAGCTTGGAAGAAACACCACACAGCAGCGTATCTTGGAAGTTGGAACTGTAAAGAAAATCCCTTTCTTATTTTCTCAATGATTTTGGGTAATGTTAAAAATAATTGCTATTATAAGATTTGCCTTTCCTTTAATTGCCAATTTTCACAGATCTAGTGATTGATAATTCCACTCCTATCCTCTAGAATTATTCTTAGTTGCCCTCCCTCCCCCCCTTTATTCGAATGTCTCAGAATTACTCAGGGTAGTATTTTGAGTTTCCCTTTTCAGTGGTCCAGACAAAATCAGTTCACTAATGATGCACGTAACAGCCATTGGGCACTGCAATGGTATGTGTAAAAAAAAAAAAAAAAACAAGGGGCGCCTGGGTGGCTCAGTGAGTTAAGCCTCTGACTTTGGCTCAGGGATCAAGCCCCACATCCGGCTCTCTGCTCAGCAGGGAGCCTGCTTCCCTGCCCCCCCCACCCCCCCGCCTGCTGCTCTGCCTACTTATGATCTCTCTCTGTCAAATAAATACATAAAATCTTAAACAAAAACAACCAAAACCCTAACTCTGATTTGGTTAGGTTGACAACACAGTTAAAACTCTGATATGTTCCTTCAGTTCCTATTAAATCCTCTTTATCGTTTTTGTTCACCTTATTAAGAATTTCTTAGAATTTTCATCTTTTTCCTATTTTGGCCTTAAGGGATATTTCTCAGCAAATAATTGATCATTGGTCTCATTCATAAAGAGCTTGTGTTGGTTTTCAGTTCTAAACATTTGGTGGAACTGAAATCAAACACTTTGCGTTCAGCAGTCTAAATCTTTCCAGGGCTTCTTTATGTTATAAAAGCACAAACAGGAGCACCTATGTGGCTGAGTCTGTCTTCAGTTCAGGTCATGATCTCAGAGCCTTAGGATTAAGCCCAGCATCAGGCACCCTGCTCAGCGGGGAGTCTGCTTCTCTCTCTCTCCCTCTGCCCCTTCCCACCCCAACACTCTGCTCATTCTCTCACTCTCCAGTAAAGAATATCTTTTTTTAAAAACTATTTAAAAGCATAAATACTATCAATATGGATGTTTCTTTTCCCATTTTCCAATATCCAGGTTAGCATAATATAAGCCACTGATCAGCATTCAACTTTCACTGCTTAGTAGTGTATCTTGGAGATAGTTCTTTAATCAACATAGAAAGTGTCTCCTTTTATTTACAGCACCGTATGTACCTGTCATAATTTAACCACTCCTTATTGATGAACATTATGGTTACTCATTTTGTTTGTGTTTTTTTGCTATTCTGTACCATGGTTTATGGAAAAATCTGTGTTTATTCTTTCATTGCATTTGTCTGCAACTGGAGGATAACTGTCTGGATGTGAAGACTATATTATGAAGGAATTAAGCAATATAAAGTTGTCACCCAGGACAAGGATTCTCAACAGCTGTACTGTTAACCATTTGGGCAGACAATTCCTTGTTGTGGAAGACTGTTCTGTCATTTTAAGATGCTGTGCGGCATCCCGGGCTCTCCCTACCAGAAGTCCGAAGCATCAACCCCCATGTCCCCTGCTCCATTTGTGATCACCACAAATGTCACCAGATGTTGCCAAATGTTTCCTGGGAGGGCAAAATCACCCCAGTTCGGAACCACTGTTCTAGGTGATTGTATCATTTACCATTACCAGCTGGGTAAGGCTCTTTTCCCAACAGGTAGCGTGTAATACCAAACTGCAGAAATTTTGACAATTTGATGGGGAAGAAAATGGAATCTCGGTATCATTTCAATTTGTATTTCTCTTATTATGAGAAGATGAGCATCTTGTCATTTTTTTTTTGGCTTTTTCTCTGAATTACCTGTTTAAATTTTTTAAGCTTTATATTTGACAGTCGATTTTCACTTTATATGTTTATCTTTTCCTGTTTACTTCTAGAAAACTTTCATATATTAGAGAGATTACTTCTTTGCACTGTGAGTTGAGATGTTTGTAGCATTGTTATTTGTTTTCTGGCTTTTGTTATGGTGTTTTGAGATGCAGATATCTTTAATTTCTTTATTTTCCAATCTTTATGATTTCTGAATTTTGAGTCATAATCAGAAAAGCTCCCTATGATACTATTATCAAGGAGTTCACCTATATTTTTTTTAGTATACTTATAGCTTTCTTATTTGTATGTCTTTTATCATATTTGAAATTTATCCAATACTCAGTGTACCAATCTTGTTTCTGCAGATTTCTTTTGGTAATGTTTAAATTACAACATGCTTTTTTAGACTCTTTTCTTTTAGCTAGCTAAAACTCATGATTAATCAAAAGACTATTGATTAAGAGACCCCTGGCAGGTATAATCTAAAGCTCCTTGTGGATCTTATGTAATTTCTTAAATTCCGTAGTCTATGAAAAGGATCTGTTTAGTAGAATCAATACTCTAATTTTAAATATAAAGTTTTATAACATTTTCTTTTTTAGTAGTAAAATTATATTTTTCCATAGTCATGTGGTTCTTATTTATTTTTTGGCAATAGGTCAACATTCAAAAACTTCAAATGGAGATTTCTCTCAAGAAAAGTTTACTACTTTCACATTTGAAACATATGAGAAATCACTTGAGGAGCTTAATGGCTTTTAATATAAGAAGTATAAAACGTGTCCTGTGAGGTTGTGCCTGTGTCTTTAAAAGAAATTCATTTATAATAAGAATCAGTGTATATAGACAAAAGCTTCCTCCTGAGCCAGGTTTATTTTTAGGTAAAACCACAGAATCTAATCAGGTTTCCTGTTATAATGTAAAGTGGAAATATAAAGATGCCTGATTATTTTGTGTTAGGACCAACCGTTTCATTCTATCATCTGTCTTTTTCTATCACCTCCAGTGTGATATCCTGGAATGGGGCTCCTGACACATAATAGAAAGCTTCAGAGGAAACATTAATATGTTCCTTAGTTCAAGTAGTCCATGTTATCACAGAAGCAAATGAAAAGTCTCCCGACCTTTTCATTTACTCCTACGACAACATGCTCTGAGAGAAAAGATTTTTGCCAGCTGTTTTAGTTTTAAATTACAGTGCCATGATTGGTTTCATTTCTAGGTCACCCATAGCAACCATTATATGCAAGCACAAGATGAGCAATGGATGCATACAAAATTCTCAAGAATTTAAGTTCAGTGTTCTAATTTATGATCAAGAAGGTTTTGTTAGTTTGGATCTGGTGGGATGAGGAAAATATCATTTGTTCACTAATTTCTTTTTGGGGGGGGTTGCTTTTAAAAATCCTTATCTTTCAAAACTATGAATTCTTTATGTGTAACCCTCCCAAAGGTGGAGAAAAATATTCAAATAGTTTTGAAGTATGTTCCATTGGCCTCCTAACAGGCTTCCCAGTTAGAGTAAGGTTTTTGAAAGAAAGTATAATAAAAAAAATCAAGATTTTGATTTGGTGATGAAATGCACATGCATGCATGCAAAAAATAATACTCCTTTTGTTCTTCCTTTATTGCTCTGATTGTTTTCACTAATAGACATTTTCAGATATTTATCAAGTTAGCCTTAGAGCTGGTATTGCAAAACAACACCCTCTAAATTATAATTTTCCCTCAAATTTTCAACTCTATTTGTTTCATATATTCTGAGACACTACCTTGGCTTTATCTTCCAAACGTTTTACTGAGTTTGCATCATATGTATTTCTTTAGTTGCATTATTTTCTCAGATACCTCAGCAAATCCCAGAGGACATTTGTCTGGGTCCCTGTGGATGTGTGTGTGTGTGTGTGTGTGTGTGTGTGTGTGTATGTGCGTGCTTGCACAAATGCATGCATGTGTAAAATTCTTCTCTTTCCTAAACTCTTTCAATTTTCTCTGGGTCATTTTACCCGAGTGGTAGGCTAGGCTAATTTTTTTTCCATATGTTTTTCAAATATCTGGTGATTTTGACTTTCTATTCATAATTTAAAGTGAGAGGATAGGAATATTGATAGCGAATTCCAGTTTGTGGGTGGATGGCTTTCGTTTAGGATGTGCAGGTGGGTTTATGATATATCCTGGGAGTTCTCTTAATAGCAGAATTAGTGGGTTTTATTTGCTTGGTGTAAAGGTCTGCCTGCATTACCATTCGTAGAATTTCAGTTAACACTCTTGGTTTTAGACTCTATCCTCTGTCCCCATCATACTAGCTGTCTTTGAGTCTGAATACCTTAAAACTGATATATAACATGTTACTTTTATATATATATATATACAACATCCTCAGATTTGGTTTGCAGGGAACTCAGTGACAATGGCAATAATACATACTGGGGGGGATAAAAAAGTCCCCAAACTGTAAATCATTGACTGAAGTAAGTTCATATCAAAGAAACAATCCTTTAAAATGAGCTTATCAGTAAACACTGCCATCTCTGGTAGATGGAATTTGCAACTGACTGACTAAGTTAGCAAGTTCTGTATCGCTAAAGTTTTTGGCAGATGCAAACTGACTTCTAGGAATTCAGGCTGTTTTCCCAATCCAGCTAGGTCACTGGGCTTTACTCTTGCTTCTCTTCTCACCTGGAAGCCCCATTACTCTCCTAAGACCTTGTAAACCGTGCTTGTTATTTTCTCAACATGTCCCAGGGACAGCAGACCAGTTTTCAGGAGGAGAAACCTTAACGTGCATTATTACAAACAGTTCTTGAATTTCCTTAAACTCTATTGGTAAGTTTTCCAACCAAACTCCACGTGGACTACAAGTGCTGCAAACTGCTTTTTTGGTTTGATAGGGTGTGACAGCACATGTCAAAGTCAATTGCCTCAAATCTAATTTATTACTTTATTGAAAGGTTGGACATGTTGAAGTTCAGCTTAATTCAGATTGCTCATTACAAGCTATCTTCCTTGAGTGGAAATATAAAGTGAATGGCACTTTAAGTACAGAAGGAAAAAGTTTCAGCAGTAATGTAAAAATAGCATCTGATGAGCAGATAAGAATCCTATGTAAAGCACACTATTAGCAGCAACCACAACAGCTCCTACTGTAGCAGTCTTGGAGCATAAGCAATCATAAGTGCTTTTATAGCAAGGCTGTTCCTGCTTTATAGTATTCATTGTGTCAGCACTGTAATTATAATTTCTCTTCTGTATAAGTTTACAGCAAAGCTGTAAAGCCCCCCCAAAATTATTTTTTTAAAAGACTCACTTGTGTTTAAAATAACTTATAAATATTTTAAAAATGCTGATCAGAGCTGTCCATGTATCAGACAACGAACGCATCAATCAGTGTGTGCCATCATAATGCTGTTGCAAAAAAAAAAAAAAAAAAGACAGACAATAAAAGCAAAATTGAGTAACTCAGAAATGTATCATACAGGAGATATGAAAATGGAAAATTATTAGAAAACATCAAATGTGTTACTTTTCAAATTGTAAACAATAGATTAGAGCCCCATTATTTTCCCCATTACACAGGGTTGGTAATAATGCTGGGGTGGAGTGAGGAGGAAGGGAACAGTGTTTTCATTGTTACCAATGTTATTATAAGAAATTCTATTACGAGTAATATATTTTAGTTTTATTCTCTACTAAAGTTAATGTCCTTACAAATTAAACAAGTAAAGGCAATACTGAAAATGTTAAAAACATTTTAACCTAAAGAACAGAATTTGTAAATGTATATGGTATCTTTCATATGGACTCATGATGAAATAATGCTAATATTTTAAAAAAGCAATCTTAACACATCTCAGGGATTTAGACCCTATTTTAGACAGTGATAAAACCTGATCAAACCCCAACACCTCATACTACATCTGACATAGTTTCCTTCCCTTGTACAACATTGTTTTTCTTCCCCTCATTATATTATCAGTTGAGAATGATGCTTGCTTCAGTTTCAGAGTCAATGGCTATTGTTAGATTATATCACAACATTACAATTATTTAACTATGAAGTCCTCTTTATAGTAACTTTTCTGTAACACTACATACAAAGACATATCTGTCGTTTGTTTGACAGGATATCTGAAAGATAAATGGTTGCTCAAAATGCTTAAAGAAAGTAAAAAGAAGTTCATGCAAAAGAGCCATTCAAGGTCTCTGAAGTTGGTGAATTTCAAATAACACAGCCTATTGAATCATTATAATGATGGATCGGCTTTACTATCTTTAAGTAGCACACAGATCTTGTTTAGAATAGTGAACTTGCTATATTATAATTGATAATATGGAAGAACACTAGTCATGTTAGCTTTAATAAAAAATGTATATACATTTTGACATGAAGAAATATAAGGGATATGACATAACATTATTATGTAACACTTAAGTGGCTATTTGGACTGAATATTATGCTAGATTGTATCATACTCTACACATTCAGTTGAATCCTATTCCTATGGCTGCTACTTTTTTTAGATTTTCCTTGAAAAAGTGTCTATTTAGCCATCAACCATTGTTTATCACTGCTTTCTCCATCTATTTCAAGGTGTCATTACTGATGATAATTATTTTCTATATGTGGAAATGTGTCTAAGACTGTTAATTTTGATGCCATGTGCATGTAAACATCTCTTTTTAATTCACAGTCATTATTTAAAGAAACTAGGACAGAAAAGGATGGCTGATTGTTATTTCTGACTTTTGTTTTTCGGAATTATTAAAGATAATGTATGAGCAATAAATTTGCAACTTTTTGGAATGTCTAAGGAAAAGTAATCCTCTTAGGTAGTTTAGACAGCTATTTTTGCTTTTGTAGAAATATGCAGACTTAGACACCGTGCTTTAGGATTTTTCGTTTTCTTTTTTATAATTTTTTTATTATGTTAGTCATCATATAGTACATCATTAGTTTTAATGTAATGTTCCAGGATTCATTGCTTGCATATGACACCCAGTGCTCCCTGCAATCCGTGCCCTCCTTAATATCCATCACTGGGCTCACCCATCCCACCACCCCCATCTACTCTACAATATTCTGTTGTATATATGGGCCACATCTTCTTTATCCATTCATCTGTTGAAGGGCATCTTGTCTCCTTCCAATTTGGCTATTGTGGAAAATGCTGCTATAAACATTGGGGTGCATATGGGCCTTCCTTTTCACTACATCTGTATCTTAGGATTTTTCTTCTAATAATTCTGGCTGCTTTACCCCAGGTTGTCCCACTACTACAAAAATTGCTTGGAAATACATATTGTTTATAATTATACTACAGCTATTTTAAATCATTCACATATCTCTTTATCACTCTTATTTCTCTGTTTAAAACTGTATGTCACCTGAGTTGGTAGGTTTGCAATCATAGTGGATAAAACTCCAACAATATTGCTGAAGTCTACTATATTAATGCTGAATACTGGATTATTCTCTTAGAAGTATAGTATAAATTTATATACTCCTTGCTTTCATGTTAAATTCAGGCATTTGGTATGGTCCTTCTTTTCTTCCCTTTCAGGCAAATAGGTAACCTTTGACAACTGCTCTAGGAAGAAAGTCATTTGTCTCATAATTATCATAGCTTTAGGCACCCAATAAGCCAAAGAAGTTTGAAGTCATAGGCTATAGTATGATTAAAATATTATTTTCTTGAAAAAGAGAAAAGAAAAACAAGCTACACAGTACAGGTTAATGAACTACTTGATTAATCTAGCTATTTCTTTTTAGAAACAAGTTGTACCTTTCTCTGAAAAAGGAAATTTTTGTCTACCTCATGTTTAAGTAACATCAACCAGATGAAGAGCCAATTGACTGAAACGTATTAAATTTAACTGCAAAACAGTTAAATGTCTTCTTATACCAGTGTCACTCAAGATACCGATTAAGACTATCAAGAAGATATAGGCCACTTGCAACTCCAAATTTTATGAAGGCAATTGATGACTGCTTATAGGTTTATTCTGACAAATAAAGGATTTTGATCTAAGCAGAACTATCTTACTCTTCGGGCTCTGTGCACTTGTAGTCTTGAGAGTCACAGTTTCCACATAATCCTATTCATGACACAGGGTCACAGTAACATAAAATCTTGGAATCAGAAAGGAAGGATTTAAGATTCCATCTTTTATAAAAGATGGGCTTCCCTATCCATATATAAAGATGGACTTCCAAATGCAGTTTGAAGGAGTTGAATAATAGTGGTTTCACTACCTCAGAAGTTGTCTTCCAACAGGGAAACCAAAGAGGAGGAATATATATGTATATATGTAAACTTATTCCTAAACACCTCTGGGGGTATTCCCTGTGGATGGCTAGTTGATTGATTTAAATATTTGTGGAGTTTTGAGGTGGTAGTTAGGCAGATATAGGCAATGAGAAATCAGGCCTGTCAATTTGATTGGATTCTTACTCCTGGGCTGGTGAAAGCTAGCACATTCCAGTCACCACAGATAGCCAACTGAGTTGGACTTGCTTTTCTGCAGGTCACCACATGCTGACTTTCTCTTTATTCCTGGTACCAGTGTGCCCCAACTGTATATACAGACTCACTGCTTATCACAGTAAAACATATCTGAGATCAGGCTACAGTGTTCTACACAAATTCAGTATTTTATTGGGTATTTAAATTGGTTGATATAACAAAGCATTATAAAATTAAGAAACAAACCAATAGACACAAACATAAACTTGATATGAATATCTCTGGGACAATAAGGCATTGTGTTCCACAAATTGGTGGCATATTCTTTACCAGTTGCAAGTTGTCAGAGCTAAATGTATACTTTCCTTCTCTTTCTCTCTCTTGTTATCTAAGCAATCACCATAAGATATGTTTAACAAAAGTATCTTCCATACCTTGTCATATCTTCTCCATCTCAATGGTATTGTATATGTTGAAAGATTCATTTACCAACTTAAGCTTCTTCCCAATTATTTTTCCATCATAATAGGAGACATTCTAGCATAGCTGTTCAATATACAGGTTCTGAACTTAGGTTGTGCAAAATTCAAATTCACATTTAATTTCTCTAAGACTTATCTACTCACTAATGAAAGTGTAATAATTATAATACCTCCTATAATATTTTATTAAAATGAATCATATCTGTATATATATGTAAATTTTTGAGACTGACATAAGCATTGTTACTTATTAACAAGTAAGTTACTTGTTGTTGTTATTATTATTGTTTTCCAAGATTAAGCTCAAATATCTTTTACCTAGTTAAGAGTTCAATTATCTCTGAAAAAAAAAAAAATCAATCTTCACCTTTCCTCTTGTCTTGTGATGTCATTCTGCAAACAAAGCTCTAGTAGAATAGTTACCATATTGCATCATCATTATTTATTTCTCTGACTTTCTCCCTGGAGAAAAAGTCCTTGAGGGAGAAGTCTGTAATATTAATCTTTTCCCCCCAGCAACCAGCATCAAGCCTCATTCAATGAACACACTTGGTGTCAATGGCTATAAACCCTAGCTACCAAAATGCTGCTGTCATCTTCTATGACAATTAATTCATCTACAGAACCAAAATAATTCAGTAAGTACATGCTTAGTTTCAGGTTAAACAATAAAGAGCAAAAACCTAATTATTCCTTCTGATACATAATTCCATGTGTTCCTTTTATATACACATTTGTTATTTTAACGGGAAACTTAATCAATAGAAATAAAATAACATTAGGTATACAGCGGTCTTCCACTTAAAAAAAGAAATACATAAAAAATTTTCTAACATAATAAGCTATGCCATACTTATTTTTTTCCTTTAATTAATTAATTTATTTTCTCAGCATGACAGTATTCATTGTTTTTGCACAACACCCAGTGCTCCATGCAATACGCGCCCTCCCTATTACCCACCACCTGGTTCCCTCAACCTCCCACCCCCGCCCCTTCAAAACCCTCAGGTTGTTTTTCAGAGTCCATATTCTCTTATGGTTCACCTCCCCTTCCAATTTCCCTCAACCTCCCTCTCCTCTCCATCTCCCAATGTCCTCCATGTCATTTGTTATGCTCCACAAATAAGTGAAACCATATGATACTTGACTCTCTCTGCTTATGCCATACTTATTTTAAGGTATAGATACATTTTAAAATCTGGAAATAAATTCTAAGAGTTATCTTCAAGTCCTGAGGCAACATAACAACTATCAGGATATGTTACTGATGCTGACAACATTAAAATGATGAAATTATAACTAACAGTCTCTCTGAAGATCAATTTATGCAACTTGGGGATTGTCCAAATAAAAATCATACATAATAGTTAACCAATGATATCGACATCTGCTTACCCTAAAGATTCATAAATTGATATAAAGGTTATTAAGGTAACTGAATGAGCAACTACTTTAAGTATATCTTTCAACAATAGAAAATGGAATTTAAGCTTCTCTGGGAAATAGGTTTCTGAAACAGATGATATTCAAAAGATTAAAAAATTCTAAGCATATCTAGATTCTAAAGTGATTTCATAGTAAAATTAGTACCAAGGCTTAACTTTAGGAGGAAAAACAAGAAAAGCGTGCAGAAAATCTCCATAACATATTATGATAAAAGACAGTTACTGTCTATCTGTTGCTACTCAATGGAAGTGAAAAAGTAAGAATATATATAAGTAAAAGACATAAATCTAGTCTATTCAAAAAATTTTAAGGACTTTTACTAATAATTACTTCAAATCTATTCTTTTATAATAAACTGTATAATTTTTTAAAAATTTACCACCTACAGGAGATTTTACATTAAAAGCATTTACTAATGGAATTACATTGAAACATCAGTCATAACTGACATGAACATTTAAAAAGAAAAATGTATTACATCACTAATTTAGCTGATGATCAAGAAAGAGAAGCAGGAAAGTACTGACAATCTGTACATATTAAGAGTGACAGATATCCCATGTCGAACATTTATATAGTAGAATGAAATAAAAATGCTGTCATTGCTAAAGCACCCATAGGTTAATAAGTCTTAACTTCAGACTAGTTGGTGCCACAATAGATTTTCAAAATGTTAAGACCATTTAGAAACTATGTTATTTATTTTTATATAAATACTTTCATTTCTCATTAAAAATCAATAAAGATTTATGATTTTGGTAATTACACATTAGATAATTCAGACTAACCCTCCTTCTGAAGAAAACTGGAAGCAAAAATTCTGCTTGAAGGCAAAAGAGAGCTAAGAAATAAATAATTACCAAGCCAAGATTCAGGAGAAGACAGAAAGTCAGACATAAGAACTCAGTATTTAGAAATTTTTCAACTTTAGGGTATTTACTAATTCTAAGAGATTTGGGGTATATCAATTGGAAGCTTCCTCACACTAAAAGGGCAAAGGTAGAATAACACATTTATCTGGTAATAAATTCTGAAAACCGAGGTATGGGAGGTTCTGGCAAATATCTTGAATTTACTTGGGATCTAACTGAGCTATACCCTTGGGAAAAAGGCTAAGCTAGAAGTAATCTGGCTTTCCAAAGGACTATGGCTCAACTCCAAATTATCTTAATGCCTGAAATTGGGTTAAGATATTCTCAGACTGTTAGTGCTCTAGGCACATGAGAAGAGTAAATGTCAAACCTTTGAGTATGAAGATGACATTTTAGGCCACAAATGATTTCAAATGTATTATAAATAAGCATGACACAGAGACAAAGTTACGTGGATGACAGTAACAATAAACAAAAGAAAAAGATCCATTAAACAGGAAATCTAGAATTAAGAGTAACAATAACGAAAATTAAGAAATCAGCAGGTAGTCTGATCCACAGTCTTAAAGAAGAAAATATTCAGACAAATATTGAGAGGAAAAAAACAAGGAAAATAAAGAAAAGAAAGTAAATAATATAAGAGGTAAGGTGAAAATATAAAATGCACTTTTTAGATTTCCCAAAGGAAAGGAAAGAGAAGATGGGACAGACTCAGTATTGAAGAAGTGGTGACTACGAACTTTCCAAAAGCAGGAACTGACGTCAGCCACAAATTCAGGAAGCCTTGAAAACACCAAGTTTTAAACAGAAAAGAAAAATTTCAAAGCACATTATAGTAATACCTCTGATAACCAGAGAACTAAGGCTGACTATCTTACAGGCAGCCACAGATGCAAAGACTGATTGCCTTCAAAAGGAAAACAATAACACTAAGAGCTGATCAATCAATTCAATAAAAACTAGAAGGTAATGAAATGATACCTTTAAATGCTGAAGGAAAATAACTGTTAAATTAGAATTCTATGTCCAGTACAAATATTTACTAATGATAAAGGTGAAATAAATTCATTTTCAAACAGGCAAAGCTGACATAATACATCTTCAGAAAGTCTGCAGTAAAGGAAAATCTATAGGGAATTCTACAAAAAAAGAAACATGTACACAAATAGCATCTTGCAAAACAAGATATAGAATAAGAAAAGGGAAAGTATAGTATCATTTACAGGTATTTACATATTAAGAAGTCCCAATGTAGCATGTAATGGAGAGTTAAGACAAGTTAAGATTCATGTGATGTATTCTAGCTTAACCACACAAAATATTTTTTAAGTAAAAAAGCGAGTGAAAAAAGGAACCTATAGCAAAGGTGAAAATACAAAGACTTCAGTAAGATAAATTTAAGTTCAATTATATTTGTAGTTACATTAAAGTTAAATGGATAAAACTCTCATTAAAAACATTAAAAACAAGGTTTGCTACACTTGATTTAAAAGGTAACAATTCTGTTTAATGTTCACAAAACACAGAAATAATAAAAGTAAAGAATGCAAAAAGTCAAGCCATGTAAAGGTAAATTAAAATAAACTGACTTGGGGCGCCTGGGTGGCTCAGTGGGTTAAAGCCTCTGCCTTCGGCTCAGGTCATGATCCTGGGGTCCTGGGATTGAGCCTGGCATCGGGCTCTCTGCTCAGCAGCGAGCCTGCTTCCTCCTCTCTCTCTGCCTGCCTCTCTGCCTACTTGTGATCTTTGTCTGTTAAATAAATAAAATCTTTACCAAAAAAAAAAAATAATAATAATAATAAAATAAACTGACATAACAGTATTAATATGAGACATTAGGGCAAAAAACATTCCTAGCAAAAGAGGGAGCAGCATGTCACACTGATAAAAGATTTAACAAAAATAAATTCGTAACAATTTTAATTTTTGGTAACATAAAAAAATAGGTTTACAATGTATGAAGCAAAAGATTATAGAACAAAACCAGAAATAAACAAATCTATAATTCTATTAAAAAGTTTTAATAAGGGCGCCTGGGTGGCTCAGTGGGTTAAGCCACTGCCTTCGGCTCAGGTCATGATCTCAGGGTCCTGGGATCGAGTCCCACATCGGGCTCTCTGCTCAGTGGAGAGCCTGCTTCCCTTCCTCTCTCTCTGCCTGCCTCTCTTGTGATTTCTGTCAAATAAATAAATAAAATCTTAAAAAAAAAAGTTTTAATAGAATTCTCTCTAGCTCTTTAACATAAAACAGGAAACCACAGAATCAGTAATAAATATCAGTTAACTTAAAACACATGTTTGGGAAACAACTTGATTGTGTTTTTATAATGTGTGTATACAAGTGTGTATGTATGTGTTTCACTGATAATGGCATTGCAAACAAAAGCTGCAATTTTTTTTAACATTTGCACACACATCAGGAATTTCAGAATTGAACTGATATTCTGTTTTCTGACTGCAACGCAACAGAGCTAAAATCAATACTAAAATGTTAATGAGGAAAAAATAAAATATTGGAAAATTCAGATATATGCGTTAGTTAACATGAATGAACCTGGAGGACGTTATGCTAAGTGAAATAACCAATCTACAGGACATCCCTAATTTAACAATGCCTCAGCTGAACTTCTTATCTCTTCTCTATTCCATCCACAAACCTGCACTACTCACCATCTTCCTCATCTCAGTTTTTCTGAGTCCATCTTTCTAGTCACTCAGCTAAAAAACCTTTGAGACATTCTCAATGCCTTTCTTTTTTTCATTTACTGCCTTTAGTCTACCCAAAAATCCTCTTGGTCCTATCTTTAAAATATATGATGTAACCACTTTTGCTACACCCATTGCTACTTTTCTGGTAAAAGCACTATTACCCCTCACCTTGATTATACTAGCCCCCTATGTAGTCTTCCTGTTTTCACTCTTGTCCTTCTAAAATGTAATCTCAGCAGAACACTGAGAATGACATTTTTTTTTTAATTTTTTTTTTCTTTTTTACAGATAGAGAGAGAGAGAGAGAGAGATTACAAGTAGGCAGAGCAGCAGCCAGAGAGGGGAGGAAGCAGGCTCCCTGCCAAGCAGAGAGCCCGATACGGGGCTCGATCCCAGAGACCCTGAGATCATGACCTGAGCTGAAGGCAGAGGCTTAACCCACTGAGCCACCCAGGCGCCCCGAGAATGACATTTTAAAACAACAATTAAGATCAAATTATTCCTTTCCATAAAATCCTGCTAGTTTCCCATTTCATTCAAAGCTAGAGTCAAACTCTTGAAAATGGTCTATACTGCCTGACTTAATTTTTCACACTCTTCCAACCTCTTTTTTTTTTCTCATTGTTGCTACCAATTCCTATTGCTTTTCTACCCTCATCTTCTAAAACCCTCTCCTCCTCTCATTCTATTTCAGCTACACTGCCATCCTATTTAAAGCCTTTGCATTAACTCTTTCCCCTGGTTGGAAACTTTTTCAGTTAAATATATGCCCATCTCACTTCTTTACAAATTTCAAGTATTTGTTGAAATTTTATTTTTCAATGAGGATTACTTGACCATTCCATTTAGAATTATAACTAGGCACTGATACCTACTTCTCTATACTCTGATCCCCATACTCTACTCCATTGTACATTTTTCTGCAGTACATATTATAATTGTCAACTGTTTATTGTTTGTTTTATTTTATAACACTTAGGCTTTCCAAGCACCTATAACTTGGCTTCACACATATTCTGTGATCAATAAATACTTGTTGAACAAATTAAAATAGGAAAAGTAAAATAAATAAAATAAAAAATAAAATAAAATAACATAAATAAAACTAATCAATTAATTAATTGGAAAAGTAAAAATAGATTAATGTCACTTTCAGAAAACAAAATAAGAAGAATATTTGTTCACCATTAGGAACATAGAGTCTTTCTTAAAAAAGAAAAAAATCAGGGAGCCTGGGTGGCTCAGTCAGTTAAGTGACTGCCTTCAGCTCAGGTCATGATCTCAGAGACCTGGGATCAAGCCCTGCGTCGGTCTCTCTGCTCAGTGGGGAGCCAGCTTCTCCCTCTCCCTCTGCTGCTCTGCCTGCTTATGTCTCTTACTCTCTCTGTCAAACAAATAAATAAAATCTTAAAAAAAAAAAAAGAAAGAAAAGAAGCACAAAAGCAGCAAAAAAATTAAAAAAAAAAAAATCGGGCTCTCTGCTCAGCGGGGAGCCTGCTTCCTCCTCTCTCTCTGCCTGCCTCTCTGCCTACCTGTGATCTCTGTCTGTCAAATAAATAAAAAAATCTTAAAAAAAAAAAAAGTGTGAAATATTTGAAATGGTTAACATAAGCAATGTAACATACCTGTTACATTGAGTATATATGAAATCTGCTATTTAAAATTATCAGTGGATTAAGCCCCTGCCTTCGGCTCGGGTCATGATCTCAGGGTCCTGGGATAGAGCCCCACATCGGGCTCTCTGCTCCGCGGGGAGCCTGCTTCCTCCTCTCTCTCTCTGCCTGCCTCTCTGCCTGCTTGTGATCTCTCTCTCTGTGAAATAATAAATAAATAAAATCTTTAAAAAAAAAATAAAAAAAATAAAAATAAAATTAAAAGCAAATGTAATGTAGAATAGTGTACATTTTGATATAACACAAAACCAGATTCAAATTCAATCTCCATTGCTAAATATCTATGTGGCCCTGAGTAAGGTAATTAACGATTCACCAACCTCATCAGCCAAATAGGTGTTAATATTATTATTTCTTTTAAAAAGCCTTTATCCATTTATTTTAGACAGAGAGCTAGGTGAGAAACAGAGAGGGAGGGAGATGGAGGAGGAAAGCCTCTCCAGCAGACTTGTGCTAACTCAGAGCTCAACAGCTCAATCCCACCACCCTGAGGTCATGAGCTGAGCAGATATCAGGAGTAAGATGGTCAACAGACTGAGCCACACAGGTGCCCCCAAATACGTGTTAATTTAAAGAGATTATACAAATGACTTATCAGATACATATGGGATACACACATAATAAAGTGAAAGTACTTTAACTGAGCAGGCAGATAATAAAAGCAGGGTGAGGAGAAGAGGAACAGAAGAAAGAAGGAAGAGGAAGAGCTAACTGTTACTATGAACTTACTATAAGGCAGGCAACAGGGCCAAGATTTGCAGGCAAAGACTTGCAGGCACGTAATCTTAATTTAAAACATGTGACTACATATATAAAGTTCTGACAACTAATAATGAGTTAGCTATTATTATATTTCCAGATTTACAAAGTAAGATGCAGGTGCATCTGGGTGGCTCAGTTGGTTAAGTATTTGCCTTTGGCTCAGGTCATGAGCCCAGGGTCCTGGGATCGAGCCCAACATCAGGCTCCTGACTCAACAGGGAGCCTGTTTCTTCCTCTTCCACTCTCCCTGCTAATGCACTTGCTCTCTCTCTCTCTGTCAAATAAATAAATGAAATCTTAAAAAAAAAAAAAGCCACACACACAAAGTAGGAAACAACTACAAGTTGTGATTTGCCTCACTATACTAAAAAGCAAAATAAGAATTTCCCCCCAAAAAATAGTGATCACTGTGGGGACACCTGGGTGGCTCAGTCGGTTAAGTATCTAACTCTTGACTTTTCCCCTCAGATCAGGATATGCAGGTCCTGGAGTGGAATCCTGTGTCAGGATCTGCACTGGGGTGTAGTCAGCTCGTCCTTTGCCTTCTGCTCCTCCCCCTGCTCACTCTCCCTCTCAAATAAATAAATAAAATGTTTTAAAAAATTAATGGCCATTGAATCTCAAAGATTATGTATCATCCAAAGGCTAAGATATAATTTTATTCTTTGAATCTTTTGAAGAAATAGTTTATTCCCAAGAGATAACACATTACTTATTAAATGCGTTTTATACTTATTCTAGAGGATACTCATCGCTAATGCAGCTATAATTACCATGACCAACTAAACTAATAAAGGTTTTAACAAATACAACTTTTTTAAATAAATGAAGAGATAATTGAAATAGCAAAATACATTATTTCAATATAATCATTTCTAAAGGAAATTCCTTAGAATTCAAAAGGAAAGAACTATTGAAAATAAAATGTCTACTTTTTCAGTAGAAAATGCTAAAATCTTTTTGATAGAAATGAAAATAACATGAATGCATTAATATTTTTGCAGTTTTACTTCTTTTGTTAATAGAGGTTAAAAGTGCCAAGAGATATTTAATATTAACACCATTTGCAACAGCATGGGACTTTGCACTTCACCAGCCTCCACCTAGCAAAAATTGTACTGCAAGTACATATTTGTGAGCTTGTTATTTTAGTTAATTATATGCTCGTTTAGAAACCATGATAGAACTGGCAGCTATTATGACTACAAATAAATGTTTATTTTTGTAGTTCTTATTTTATAACATAATAACTAAACAAGAGCTAAGGAAATTTAACCATTAGCCTTTGTGAGTCAGCTAATGCTGAGTATCTTTTAATAGCACTCCTTGTTTGACAGATTTACTAAACATGTGGTTCAAGTAGTTGAAAAATCCACTACAAGAGCCAGATACTTAATTTTTTTTATAAAAGTAATTTTGTAGGATTTTGCATTTACATACGACAAATGCAATAAGCCCTATTCCCTTTAGAATAAAACTGCCTTATAAAAATAAAAGTGGCTGAGAAAAATAACTTTTAGAACTATCAATAATTTGAAAGAATGTGAAAGATATTTCCCCCATTCACAGCTAAAAAACAAAAGAACTACTAAATGAATATTCATTACAAAGTAAATTACGAGATAACAGTAAGTATAAGAAAAAAGAGTATATAAAATAAAAGCCCCAAAATATATTTCTTAAATATCTGGCATACTTCCTACATATAGTATGAAACATTTTTTTTTCTTTCTAAGTTCATATCCCATCTCTTAAATTACTATTATTCAGGGAAAGAGAAAGGGAACATGGAATGATCTAAAACAAACAAGCCACAGTATTTACTTGTAATAGAGCTTAGCAAAGCCATTCCCTTTTCTGGTAGCACTATAGAAAGAGAATCGTTTAATTCTGACTTTCATCAAGGACACCATTATCAAAAAGAAGGCCCTGAGTGAACTCTTAATCCAAATAACATAAGGATAGGATTCATTCAGAAATTATTCTGGCTTGGAATATAAGCCAAAAAATTTGCCATTTTGGAACTATACTATGAGACATTTTAAAGGAAGTTCTTCAGGCTTCAGAGTGAACTATAGGATCGAAATTTGGATCTACACAAAAATAAAGATAATGGACTGGAAAAACAAGATGGCAGAGGAGTAACAGACTGAAATGATATCAGGTCCCAGGAGTTCAGCTAGATAGTTATCAAACCATTCTGAACACCCACAAAATCAATAGGAGATAGAAGAGAAGAAGAGCAGCAATTCTAGGAATAGAAAATCGACCACTTTCTGAAAGGTAGGACATACAAAGAAGTGAATCTGAAATAACAGGAAGATAGACTGGGGGGGGGGTGGGGCTGGCTCCTGGCAGGCAGTGGAGCAGCAGAGCACAAAATCAGAACTTTTAGAAGTCTGCTCCACTAAGAAACATGGCTTCAGAGGCTAAGCGGGCATGGAGCCACCATGGGGACAGTGTAGTCTTCGGTCCTGTGGGGTCACAGAAAGATCGGGGGTGTCTGAGTGTGGTAGAGCTCCCAGGTATTGGAGTGGGGAAGCCGACTATAGAGACAGAACCTGAGGCGTGAGCTTTCAGATCGGTGTTACCTTAAACCGTGATCCAAGGCACAGTCAGAACCATTGCTCTTCAAGCAGGAACTCCACAAGCGGGAGATCTGAAAAGATCCCCTCCTTCCTCCTCCAAGAGGAGTGACACAGGATTCAGGAATCTGCTGGGTTTGGAGACTCCAAAGAAGGCCATGCACCAGAGATAGAAACACTCAGTAACAGGCCGAGTGAGCACAGAGTGTGGCCAGAGACCAGGGAGACAGGAGTGATTGAATGTTTATCTCTCAGGGTGCACTGAGGAGTGGGGCCCCAAGCTCTCTGCTCTTCTGGGCCAGAGATTGGGAGGCTGCATTTTCATTCCCATCCTCCAGAGCTCTATGGAAAGCATTCAGGGAACAAAAGTTCCCAAGAGCGAACCTGAGCAAATTACTTAGCTTGGCCCCATGCAAGGGCAGTGCAATTCTACCTTGTGCAAAACATTTCATATTCACTGCAACAGACCCCTCCCCCAGAAGATCAGCAAGAACATCTAGCCAAAACTAAGCTCATCAATCAAGGAGAACAGCGGAACTCCAGAGTGAAGTGAAAGCAACACACAGAATTCATGGCTTTTTTTCCTATGATCATTTAGTCTTGCAAAGTTAAATTTTTTTTTATTTTATTTTTTATTCTATTTTTTAATTTTCCCTCTTTCCTCTTTTAATGTTTTAAACTACTTTATCTTAACAAAATCTTTCTAAAAAGAAATCTTTTCAAATCTTCATTGTTATAGTCATATTTTATCCCTTCATTGTATTTAACCTTATTTTTTATATACATATAGGTTCTATTTTTCTTTTAAAAATTTTGGATACAATTTCTTCTTTTATATCAAAATATATCCTAAATCTAGTACATGGATTTGCTCTAGTCTCCAGCCTGAGCATATTCTCAACTCTTTTTTTTTCTTTATCCAATGAATTTATCTTATCAATTCCTTTTTTAGAATTTTTAAAAAATTTTTCATCTTTACAGTCATATTCCATCCCTTCATCATGTTTACCCTTATTTTTGTATATATACAAAAAACATACATATATGTGTGTATATATATATATATTTTTTTTTCTTTCCTTAAAATGTTGGGAGGTAGTTTCTTCTAAGAGACCAGAATACACCCAAAAATTAAGTGGGTAGCTCTATTCTATTCACCAGTCTAATATATATATATTATATATATTTATATATATATATATATATATTTTTTGTATATATATATTTTCCCCCCATTCATCTCCCCCTGGTTTTGGGTCTCCTCTGATTTGGTTAGCATACATTTTTCTGGGGTCTTATCCACCCTTTTAGTATATTATTCTCTCATTCATATATTCTTATCTGGATAAAATGACAAAGCAGAAAAACTCACCACAGAAAAAAGAACAAGAGGCTGTACCAACACCTAGGCCCTAATCAATAGGGACATTAGTAATATGTCAGAACTGGAGTTCAGAATGACAATTCTCAATGTGCTAGCTGGGCTCAAAAAAGGCAAGGAAGACATTAGAGAAACCCTTTCTGGAGATATAAAATCCCTTTCTGAAGAAATAAAAGAACTAAAATCTAACCAAGCTGAAATTTTTAAAAATTTATTAATGAGGTGCAATAAAAAATGGAGGAAAAATGAGGCAGAAGAGAGAATTAGTGATACAGAAGACCGAATGATGGAGAATAAAGAAGCTGAGCAAAAGAAGGACAAACAACTACTGGACCATGAGGGGAGAATTCAAGAGATAAGCGATACCATAAGATGAAACAATATTAGAAAAATTGGGATTATAGAAGAAGAAAGAGAGAGGGGGGCAGAAGGTATATTGGAGTGAATTATAGTAGAGAATTTCCCTAATATGAAAGAGGGAACAAGCATCAAAATCCAGGAGGCACATAGAAGCCCCCTCAAAATCAATAAAAATAGGTCCACACCCCATGGACATATAGCAAAACTTACAAGTCTTAGTGACAAAGAGAAAATCCTAAAAGCAGCTTGGGATGAGAAGTCTGTAACATACAATGGTAGAAATACTAGATTGGCAGCAGACTTATCCAAGGAGATCTGGCAGGCCCAAAAGAACTGGCATGATGTATTCAGAGCACTAAATGAGAAAAATATGCAGCCACGAGTACTATATCCAGCTTGGCTATCATTGAAAATAGAAGGAGAAATAAAAATATTCTAGGACAAACAAAAACTAAAAGAATTTGCAAACACCAAACCAGTCCTACAGGAATTATTGAAAGTGGTTCTCTAAGCAAAGAGAGAGCCTAAAAGTAGTAGGCCAGAAAGGAACATAGACAATAAACAGTAACAGTCACTTTATAGGCAATACAATGGCACTAAATTCATATCTTTCCATAGTTACCCTGAATGTAAATGGGCTAAATGCCCCAATCAAAAAGCACAGGGTATCAGAATGAATACAAAAACAAGACCTATCGGGGCGCCTGGGTGGCTCAGTGGGTTAAAGCCTCTGCCTTCGGCTCAGGTCATGATCCTGGGGTCCTGGGATCAAGCCCCGCATCGGGCTCTCTGCTCCGCAGGGAGCCTGCTTCCTCCTCTCTCTCTGCCTGCCTCTCTGCCTGGTTGTGATCTCTCTCTCTCTGTCAAATAAATAAAAATAAAAAAAAAAACAAAACAAAAAACAAAAACAAGACCTATCGATATGTACTCTACAAGAGACTAATTTTAGACCCAAAGACACCTCCAGATTTAAAGTGATGGGGTGGAAAATGATTTACCATGCTAAAAGACATCAAAAGGAAGCTAAGTGGCAATTCTTATATCAGATAAATTAGATGGGAACCAAAGACTATAATAAGAGGTGAGGAAGGACACTATATCATACTTTAAGGGTCTGTCCAACAAGAAGATCTAATCATTTTAAATATCTATGCCCCTAACATGGGAGGAACCAATTATATAAACCAATTAATAACAAAATCAAAGAAACACATCGACAATAATACAATAATAGTAATGGTCTTTAACACCCCCTCAATGAAATGGACAGATCATCCAAGCAAAAGATCAAAAAGGAAATAAAGGCCTTAAGTGACACACTGAAACAGATAGACATCACAAAATATTCAGAACATTCCATTCCAAAGCAACAGAATACACTTCTTCTCTAGTGCCCATTGAACATTTTCCGGAATACATCACATCCTGGGTCACAAATAGGTCTCAACAGGTATCAAAAGATGGGGATCATTCCCTGCATATTGTCAGACCACAATACTCTAAAGATAGAAAACAATAACAAGAGGAAAGTTGGAAAGAACTAAAATACATGGTGACTAAAGAGAAGCCTACTAATGAATGAATGGGTCAACCAGGAAATCAAAGAATTGAAAAAATTCATGGAAACAAATGAAATTGAAAACATAACTGTTCAAAATCTGTGGGACACAGCAAAGTTGGTCCTGAGAGGAAAGTATATAGTATTTCTCAAGAAACAAGAAAGGTCTAAAGTACACAACCTAACCCTACACCTAAAGAAGCTGGAGAAAGAAGAGCAAAGAAAGCCTAAACCCAGCAGGAGAAGAGAAATAATAAAGATCACAGCAGAAATCAATGAAAGAGAAACAAAAAGAACAGTAGAACTGAGCAATGAAACCAGGAGCTAGTTCTTTGAAAGAATCATTAAGATTGATAAACCCTTGGCCAGACTTATCAAAAAGAAAAGAGAAAGGACCCAAATAAATAAAATCATGAATGAAAGAGGAGAGATCACAACCAACACCAAAGACATACAAACAATTATAAGAATATATTATAAGCAACTATACGCCAGCAAATTTAACAATCTGGAAGAAATGGACACTTTCCTAGAGACATATAAACTACCAAAACTGAACTTGGAAGAAATAGAAAACCTGAACAGACCCATAACCAGTAAGGAGATTGAAGCAGTCATCAAAAATCTCCCACCAAACAAGAACTCAGAGCCAGATGACTTCCCAGGGGAAGTCTACCAAACATTTAAAGAAGAATTAGTACCTATTCTTCTGAATCTGTTCCAAAAAATAGAAATGGAAAGAAAACTTCCAAACTCATTTTATAAGGCCAGCATGACCTTGATCCCAAAACCAAAACCCCATCAAAAAGAAGAATTAGAAACCAATATCCTTGATGCAAAAATTCTCACTAAAATACTAGCCAACAGGATCCACCAGTACATTAAAAGGATTATTCACTACAGCCAAGTGGGATTTATTCCTGGGTTGCAAGTTTGGTTCAACATCTGCAAATTAATCATTGTGATAAAATACATTAATAAAAGAAAGAACAAAAACCATATGATACTCTCAATAGATGCTGAAAAAGCATTTGACAAAGTACAGCATCCTTTCTTGATCTAAACTCTTCACAGTGTAGGGATAGAAGGTACATACCTCAATATCACCAAAACTATCTATGAAAAACCCAGAGTGAATATCATCCTCAACAGGGAAAAACTGAAAGCTTTTCCTCTAAGGTCAGGAATAGGGCAGGACTATCCACTATCACCACTGCTATTCAACATAGTACTAGAAGTTCTAGCCTCAGCAATCAGACAATGAAATGAAATAAAAAGTATTCAAATCGGCAAAGAAGTCAAACTCTATCTTTCAGATGATATGATACTTTATGTAGAAAACCCAAAAGACTTCACTTCAAAACTGCTAGAACTCATATAGGAATTCAGTAAGGTGTCAGGATATAAAGGCAATGCACAGAAGTCAGTTGCATTTCTATACACCAACAGCAAGACAGAAGAAAGAGAAATTAAGGAGTTGATCCCATTTAAAATTGCACCCAAACCCATAAGATACCTAGGAATAAGCCTAACCAAAGAATCAAAGAATCTGTACTCAGAAAACTATCAAATACTCATGAAAGAAATTAAGGGAGACACAAAGAAATGGAAAAATGTTCCATGCTCATGGATTGGAGGAACAAATATTGTGAAAATGTCTATGCTACCTAAAGGAATATGCGCATTTAATGCACTCCCTATTGAAATATGATCACTTTTTTTTTTTTTTAAGAAATGGAACAAATAATCCTAAAATTTATGTGGAACCAGAAAAGACCACGGATAGAAAACCAAAGTTGGGAACCTCAAAATTCCAGACCTCAAGCTCTATTACAAAACTGTCATCATTAAGACAGTATGGTACTGACACAAAAACAGACACATAGATCAATGGAACAGAATAGAGAGCCCAGAAATGGACCCTCAACACTATATTCAGCTAATCTTCAACAAAGCAGGAAAGAATGTCCAATGGAAAACAGACAGTCTCTTCAACAAACAGTGTTGGGAAAATTGGACTGTCACATGCAGAAGAATGAAACTGGACCATTTCCTTACATCACACACAAAAATAGACTCAAAACGGATGAAAGACCTCAATGGGAGGTAGGAATCCATCAAAATCCTTGAGAAGAATACAGGCAGCAACCTTTTTGACCTCAGCCACAGCAACTTCTTCCTAGAAACATCACCAAAGGCAAGAGAAGCAAGGGCAAAAATGAACTATTGGAACTTCATCAAGATCACAAGCTTTTGCACAGCAAAGGAAATAGTCAACAAAACCGAAAGACAACTGACAGAATGGGAGTAGATATTCGCAAATGATATATCAGATAAAGGGCTAGTATTAAAATGTATAAAGAATTTATCAAACTCAGCACCCAATGAACAAAGAATCTAATCAAGAAATGGGCAGAGGATATGAACAGACATTTCTGCAAAGAAGACATCCAGATGGCCAACAGACACATGAAAATGTTCTCAACATCACTCGGCATCAGTGATATACAAATCAAAACGACAATGAGACACCACCTCACACCAGTCAAAATGGCTAAAAATAACAAGTCAGGAAACGACAGATGTTGGAGAGGATGCAGAGAAAGGGGAACCCTCCTATACTATTGGTGAGAAAGCAAGCTGGTGCAGCCACTCTGGAAAACAGCATGGAGGTGCCTCAAAAAGTTGAAAACAGAGCTACACTATGACCCAGCAATTGCACTACTGGGTATCTCCCCTAAAGATACAAATGTAGTGGGGCGCCTGGCTGGCTCAGTGGATTAAGCCGCTGCCTTCGGCTCAGGTCATGATCTCAGGGTCCTGGGATCGAGCCCCGCATCGGGCTCTCTGCTCCGCAGGGAGCCTGCTTCCTCCTCTCTCTCTGCCTACCTCTCTGCTTACTTGTGATCTCTCTCTCTGTCAAAAAAAAAAAAAGATACAAATGTAGTAATCCAAAGGGGCACATGCACCTGAATGTTTATAGCAGCAATATCCACAATAGCCAAACTATGGAAAGAACCTAGATGTCCATCAACAGATGAATGGATAAAGATGTGGTATATATATACAGTGGAATACTATGCATCCATCAAAAGAAATGAAATCTTGCCATTTGCAATAACACAGATGGAACTAGAGGGTATTATGCTGCGTGAAATAAGTCAAGAGAGAAAGACAATTATTATATGATCTCCCTGATATGAGAAATCTGAGAGGCAGAGTGGGGGGTTTGGGTGGTAGGGAAGGAAAAAAAATGAAACAAGATGGGATCTGGAGGGTGACAAACCATAAGAGATTCTTAATTTCAGGAAACAAACTGAAGGTTGCTGGGGGTAGGAGGGTGGGGAGAGGGTGATTAGGTTATGGACATTGGGGAGGGTATGTGATATGGTGAGTGCTGTGAAATGAGTGAGCTTCGTAATTCACAGACCTATACCCCTGGGGCAAATAATATATTATATGCTAATAAAAATAATTTTAAAAAATCACTTGAAATAGCTAATATGTAATTTTGAATAATCTGTTTTTTTAATCTTAATTTCATCAAAGGACAATTGAGTACCTCAGCAATAAAAACAGGAACAAAAATAATGCATTATGGAGTTTATGATATGTGCAGAGGCAAAGATATAACAAATATAGCATAAGAGATGAAAAGTAATAAATAGTATTATAGTGTTATAAGATTATTGCTTTATATACTGATTTGACTTAATTTACAGGTAGAGAGTAATGCTATATATATTAATACTGTGATTCCTAAGGAAAACAATAAAATAGAAATGAATTAATTAACAGACATAACTCAAAAGCTGTTAGAGGAGATAAAAAAAGAATACCAAAAATATTCACTTAACCCAAAAGTCAGGAAAGAAGAAAAATGGAATAAAGAGCAAGTAAAGAATAAGTAGCATGATAACAGACCCAAACATACCAATAATTACATCAAAAAACACTTTAATTGAAAGACAGAATTTTTTATTAGATCTAAGAACTAGAAGTCAAATGTGTTTACAAGAGACACATTTTTAAATAGAAATATTTCAAGAAAAAGATATTACTAAGGATATTTCGTAATGATAAGTGAGTCAATCTAACAGAAAGCTGTAACAGTCCTAAATGTAAATGCAACTAAAAACAGAACTTCAAGATACATTAAACAAAACTGACAACTCTATGTGAAAAAGAAAATGCCACAATGACTGAAAATTTCAGTGGCTTTCCTCTTAAACTGTTGGAATGATAGATAAAAACAATCTATCAAATAAAGTTATATTTTATCTAAATAAAATCAACAACCAACTTCACTTAATGAATATGTAAATAACACTATAGCCACACACTACAAAATAAAAATCATTTCATGTGTACTGAAAATAAGTCTCAATAAAGTTCAAAGATTTTATATCACACAGAATATGTGTTGTCACCACAATAAATACAACTAAATTAAAAATGAATTTAAGAATTTGTGGGGCACCTGGGTGGCTCAGTGGTTAAAGCCTCTGCCTTCTGCTCAGGTCAGGATCCCAGGATCCTGGGATCAAGCCCTGCATTGGGCCCTCTGCTCAGCAGGGAGCCTGCTTCCACCTCTCTCTCTCTTCCTGCCTCTCTGCCTACTTGTGATCTCTGCCTGTCAAATAAATAAATAAAAATTTAAAAAATAAAAAAAAAATTGTGACAAAATCTCCAAGTATTTGGAAATCATCCAATTTTTTACTATATAGGCCTTAGGTTAACAATCTCACAACAGAAATTCGATATTAGTTCAAAGTGAATGAAAGTTAAAAAAAAAGTGAATGAAAGTAAATCAAAATAATAGAATGTGTGGGATGAATCTAAAACAAAGTTTAGTGACAAATCATAAACTTTAAATGCTTATACTATAAAAGAAAATTTAACCAATGAGCTGTGTTTCCGCCTTAAGAAATTACAAAAGATGAATTCAACTGGAAAGTATACAGGAAGAAGATAATAGTAACAAGAGTGAAAATAAATGAAATAGAAGCATATGAGCTTTAGAGAAAAAATCTGCAGAACTAAATGTTAATTTTTTTTCTAAGGAATCAGCATAGTTGATCAATCGCTGATTGGACTAAAAAGAAAAAAAAAATCACCAAAAACAGATTCGGAATGAAAAATATAACAGTTTCTGTACACATAAGCTATTTTTGTCAATAAATTCAACAACTTAGATGAAATGGATTTATTTATAGATATAAGAAAATAAACCAAAACTGAAACAAGAAAAAAAAGGGGGGGGGGAATCCCATATCCAAGAAATTGAATTCATAATTAAGTATCTTCTTATAAGAAAAACTTTAGGAACAGATGGTTTTTCTGGTAAATTCTCTCAAATATATTTTTAAAAGATTTTATTTATTTATTTGTCAGAGAGAGAGCGCGTGTACCAGCAGGAGGAGCAGCAGGCAAAGGGAGAAGCAGGCTGCCCACTGAAGAGGGAGCCCGATGTAGGGCTTGATCCAGGACTCCTGGATCATGACCTGAGCCAAACACAGATGTTTAACTGACTGAGTCACCCAGGCATCCCTTTCTCAAATATTGTAAAAAGAAGTAGAATTAGAAATTTCCTTGGGTTGTAATGAATTATAAATAGCTCTCAGTTGTTTTGCTAGATTTTATGTTCCTGGGTAGTAGGGTTTGTCTTATCTCTTTGTTTGGTACATTACCTTATATAGAATAAGCACTGCATTTGCCAAATAAAAAATACATGAGAGAGGAAGAAGAAGAAATAGTACCAATTTTATTTTATTTTTATTTTTTTTAATAGTACCAATTTTAGACAAATTCTTTTAGAATGTAGAAGAGGAAGAAACACACTTCTCAACTCTTTCTTTGAAGGCAACCAAATCGACTCTAAAACCAGGCAAGACCATTGCAATCACAGACAACTCTGTCAATAACAGTCATTTATACGAATGCAAAAATCTTTAACAAAGAATTAACAAAACAAATCCAGAAATGCAAAACATTGAAGCATCAATGTAACTTAAATTAACAAAATAAAAATAAAAATGATAAAATCTTTTCAATGTACACATTTTTCAATGAAAATTTTAATAAAATATGTGTACACGTTTATAAAATCCAGCATTCATTCAAAATAAAATTGTAAAAACTCCCCGAAAACTAGAAATATAAAATCTTTATGACCATTGGTAGATAAAAAATTTCTTAGGACACAGAAAGATATACAATTACAAAATTTAAAATTGATCACTTATAATTCACTAAAATAAAAAACATATGCAAACTAGAAATACTACTAATAGAATCAATTCCTGAACCACAGCTTTGGAGGGTATAGTGGCAATACCTGTATCTGACAGGGAAATTGTATCCAGAGGATAGAAAGAACATTAATACATTAACAAAAAAACAAACTTCCAGTAAAAATTGGGCAAAATAAAGTAGAAAAAACAATTTGCAAAAGATTTTTAAATGGCCAATAAACCCCTGAGATTTTATTAAGGATTATTAGTTGCAAATGCAAATTCAAACAATAATAAAGATGTCACTGTAATTCTACTAGGATGACTGAAATTTTAAAATAATAGTATCAAGCATAGGCAGGTATGGGAAACAACTGGAGGAGGAGTTCAGTCATAGGAGAGAGTAAAATGGTACAACTGTGCCGAAAAGCTTTTTTTTTTTTTGGCAGTTTCTTATGAATTTAAGCCTATGATATGCAGAAATTTTTTTCTTAGATATATGTCTAAGAGAAATAAAGACATATGTTTTTCCATCATTCTTTTTCTGCTCTTGATCTTCCCCCTTTTGCTTGTGTTTCTAATAAATTTTACACTATGTTCTATCTACTGAAGAACTCATTTCTTCAGTCAAAAACATTATGTAAGCTTTTGTAATGTTATTTATAAAAGCAACAATGAGGGGCGCCTGGGTGGCTCGGTGGATTAAGCTGCTGCCTTTGGCTCAGGTGATGGTCTCAGGGTCCTGGGATTGAGCCCCGCATCAGGCTCTCTGCTCCGCAGGGAGCCTGCTTCCTCCTGCCTCTCTGCCTACTTGTGATCTCTGTCTCTGTCAAAAAAAAAAAAAAAAAAAAAAAAAAAAATCTTTAAAAGCAACAACAATAAATGGAAACTAGTACTCAGTTTTTGGGAACTGGTTAAATAAATTATGGTGTACATACATGATGAGACATTATGTCAAACATTAAGAAGTTGGTTTTAAAAACATGTCTGCGTAGGAAAATACAACTTCACTTCTCAGTATTATTTGCTCCAGCTGCAGTCTCATCTTGAAAACCATCTCAGTTGGCCTCAGAACACCATGGTCCTACAGTTCTTCTCCATTACAATGTGCTCGCTCTGTGTTCTTTGTTGGATTCTTTCCCTCAAATGTTGAAGAGCATCAGGACTTAGCCTTCATAGCTCTATATTTCTCTATCAAAACTCACTTTTTAGTGAGTTTAGTCATATTTTTCATGACTTTAAATATATCTACACATGGAAGACCACCCAAATTATCTCATGTCTCCTGCACTTCAACTGTTTACCCTCCTAACAATAACATCTTTACATAGCTGCTTGTTAGAGATCTCACACTTTTCATTCCCAAGGCAAAGTTCAGTTTATCTCCTCCCTAGCATTCTGTATCTCACTAAGCAGCTCCACCCTCCATCCATTCGTTTGGGTTCATAATTTTCATCTTTCTTGCTTGCTTTTAAAAAAAAATTCTATTTATTTATTTGAGAGAGACAGAGTGAGAAATAGAGCAGGAACATGGGGAAGAGGGAGAAGCAGGCTCGCCACTAAGGAGGGAGCTGGATATAGGGCTCGATCCCAGGACCCTGGGATTATGACCTGATCTGAAGACAGACTTTTAACCAACTGAGCCACCCAGGTGCCCCTCTTTCTTGCTTTTATACTTAACATCCATTCCATTAAATCCTCTTGGCTCTATCTTTAAAATACATCTGCCATGTAACCATTTCTCTCCACTTTGGCTGCTACCATTCTGATGCAAGCCTTTTATTCTCTCTCTTACACTCCTTAGTAGCCTCCTAACTGAGGGCACTGCTTCTCCTGGCCCCTACATTCTACTTCGCATACAGCAGACTGAGTGAATTTATTTAACATTATTTAACATATTATGTCCCTTCCCTGATCTAATATGTTCCAATGAAAGAAATCCAAAGATGTTTACAGGTCCTTCTTAATAGATTACAATTAATCTGGCCTTAACATTTGTTTCTAGAGTTATATATTTTCTTAATTTTCTATAATAATCATATAGTCATTTATTGCTTCTGAAACAAGAAAAAAATATATAAAGCAGTCTGGCATGTCAAGATGGTAAAAATGGTTAAGAGGTATTAAAAAAAGAACATTTAGAGGAGATAAAAGAAATGAGAAACAGTTCCATTGCAATACATGAATATTTTATTTTATTTCTAGAGTGAAATTAATAAGAATGTACAGAAAGAAACTGTCAGGTGAATACCTATTATCTTTTATTGTACATAACTATAATTTCTGTTACCTGGTTTACTTCATAATATCCAAGTGCTTATGATATTTTTGTGTTTATATTCATAATATTAAAAAGACAGAAGACAAACCTGGGAATACCATTATCAGGACTGACCATGTTGAAAACTTACATTGAAAATAAAAGCTAAATTACCATGGCATTAAGCCAATCATGTGTAAGTTAAAATTATTGCAGATACTTAGTATTTTTTATATTCCAGTTATTTTAAGTAAACAGAAATAAAGGATAGAATTTTGAGATGATATGGTTTGTATGACCGCATAAATTTACCATAGACTCATAGACTCTTAGAGATTTAAAGAAACTTAGAGCCCATCTGGGAAAATTCCTTCCCTGTCACATAAGAAAACTAAGACCCAGAGAGCAGAAGTCTCTTTTCTAAATTTGCATAGCCAGGTACTAACAAAACAAATGCTTGAAGTTAATCCTGCAAATTAATCTGTTGTTTATCCCTGAATAATCCATGATGCTCTATTTCCTTATATTGTCACTATTACCCATACTCTGGCCACATTTTTCTTACATAATCCACTGTCCACAGTTGTGACACAAGAAAATGAACAACAGCCATTGGTGCAGGGGTGAGAATATGGCACCAGTTACCACTGTCTTTATGCTTGATTCCCATTCCATTCCCAGACTGCTGGTTGCCAAAACCAGTGCATTATCTGGTGTAAAAGGGATGGGGAAGGGGATAAATAAAAGACAACTCATTCATTTATTTTCCAGTCAGAACTGCCATATTATTGTACACTCTCAAATTAAGAAGCAGTGCTAAAGACCACTTAGTGTAATAATGGCATGAGATGCTTGTGAATCTTTATAGCATGCTTGCCAAGTGTTTTTCTAGGTTATTACGGAACACATTTTTTATGACAATAAAACAATTATCTCTTAAGACACCTCATTATATCTTTTAATAATTCTGTTACAAATTTTACATTTTAAAAAGACTTTAAATTGTGTTCAAATATGATCATAATTTTTTAATTTATTTGTTCTCTTAACAGATACTTGTAAAGAGGGATGTGTATGTGTGATCAGAGTTGAACAGGCCCTTCAGTTGAAATCTGAATAGAATAAAGTCCCAAATGATTATCACCTTCATAATAACAATAATGATAACTTTATTATGTATAGGAATTAAAACAATTCACTTTGGTTCAAACTTTGAAAAAGTTTTAAGGACAGGATTTGATTTTACTATACAAAAAACTTCTGAGGTAATATTATCAATCCCAGTTTCTGATATTTAGGAAGGTTAAATAACTTGCCCAAGGTCACAGGGCTAGTAAAAGTAGTGCAATTTGATTCCAGAGTCTTTGCACTTCAGACACTTCCCAATATCTTCCCAATATTAATACAAGAACCTATTAATGTAAACTGATACTAAATTCGCTTTTTGTTAGGCACCTCACACACACTTATATCGAACTTACTCTTATTTATAAAACAAAAACAACAATAAAAACAAGAGAAAATAAAATTATCTAATGCCTGTAACACAGAAGAATCTCACAAAAATGCCACCTTGATGTTTTTGATTATTTCTACTTAAAAAAATAGGCTAACTTGAGATGTATATAATTCTCTACTCCTGTAGACCTTCTATGTCCGTTGTTGCTGTTTTTGTCATCACAGAGATATTCTCAGCATCACAAGTTGAGACTGTCATAATGAAAACTTCTCAAATAAAAATACTGACAAATGAACCTGAGCTAATTTTAGTTCTTGCCTAAAACACCAAAATATTTCTTTATTCAAACAATTATGACATATGATTTGCTTATTTCTTTTGTAAAAGAAAGATTGACCCTTCCCAAAATCATAATTGAATGTTTCCATAATCTTCAGCCATTACATTTTTTTCCAGAAATCACAGCAAAATGCCAGCTACAAAAGTTTAAACCCTACCTAGTGAATTTTAAATTCCATGCCATGTAATTAGTTTCTTGTATAAATTTTGTAATCTTATTAGGACAATTCGTTTGGTATCTTCACCATTTGAAGTTGCTAGGTTTTGATTTTTTGTTTTTTTTAAAGATTTTATTTATTTATTTGACAGAGACACAGCAAGAGAGGGAACACAAGCAGGGGGAGTGGGAGAGGGAGAAGCAGGCTTCCCGCCAAGCAGGGAGCCCAATGTGGGACTCAATCCCAGGACCCTGAGATCATGACCTGAGCCGAAGGCAGGCTCTTAATGGCTGAGCCACCCAGGCGTGCCTGAAGTTGCTAGGTTTTAGAACATGTACATTTTCTTTGGGAGTAAAAATTATTCCCAAATGTTTCTGTTACCTTAAAAAGAAGAAAAAGCTTATTCTAAACATTTTTCAAATATGGTATTTGAAAGTTAATGGATCTAATTGTAATTGTATGTTATCTTTATAATTCCAACAAATATATGCAAAATAAAATCTACCTCCAATTATTTCAATGTATAGTGGGTACGTGTCAAAGAGTAGAAGGAGGAAATGATTTCTCATATAAATAAATTTTGGAGATAATTTTGTGTATGTGATTTGTATTCGGGTTAATTTCTTTCTTTTTTTTTTTTTTAGACTTTATTTATTTATTTGATAGACAGAGATTACAAGTAGTCAGAAAGGCAGGCAGAGAGAGAGGAGGAAGCAGGTTCCCTGCTGAGCAGAGAGCTGATCTGGGGCTTGATCCCAGAACCCTGAGACCATGACCTGAGCCAAAGGCAGAGGCCTTAACCCACTTAGCCACCAGGTGCTCCGGGTTAATTCTTTTCTTAACAAAGATGTTATGATATCTTAATACTGAAGGTAGGAAAATCTATGTCATCTATATTTCATGTAGACACTATAGGGTGTCTCCCCTTCTAGTCAGATGTCTTAGTCTAACATTACCCTGCAACTGAATTTAGCTCTATATCACAAATTACTCAAATGTAAGTTCTCTAATGTCCATGTTTCCATTCTAGAGCAAATAAAATCCTCATAGATTTTTAGATTCTAATTTTTTTAAAAAAATTAGTTTTTTATTGAACTCACCTATGGTGACAACTTTAGTCTATTTGGAAAAAAAATTGTTATTGCATTAGTCAATTCCACTCAAAAGAATAGGAATGTAGTAATACATTTAAAACACCTAAAGTTATTTGAAATTTTTAATTATACATTTTGTACAGTATGGTGTTATACCTAGATGTCTCCAGACATAAGAACCTCAACAAAAAGATAAATTGTTTAACTTCTTAAATATACAAAAATAGAATTTGAATTTTTCCCTTAGAATTGTTTAAAAAAAAAAGCAATCTAATATATGTTTTCACTATTTTCTGTAGCCTCCAGATACTAACCATCCATTCCTTCTTTACCCCACATGTTATCTACTCCATTATTATTGTGCCCTGAAGTTTTAGTTAATCTGTTATGATTAAAACCATTATTATTTTCCACTTTGAATAAAAACAAGCTTATTTGAATATAGCAGCGATTTATTTATTTTTCCCCTAAGGATATGTGATATTTACCTATTAAACTTATGTAGCAACAACACTTAGTAGGAAAAACAAAGAAGGTATGGAAATTTACAAAGCTACAACAGAATCTCTTTGAAAAGGGATAAAATAATGGAAGAAGGGTTTCTAATGTTTTCTGAAACAGATTTACTTTTGTTTTTGTAACACCATTTACCTTTCCCAACTTGATTAAATCTAAGAGACTGCTATATACCCTAATCTTTAATTTACTATTTCTGAAAGTCTTTTGCTCCATTCACACATACACCCCTCCTTCCCATTTGAGAACCTATAGTAACAATACATTACATACTCTAGAAGGTTCCTGGATTTTCTTGTTCTGAGTGAGATATAAATGCTAAGAATTTTGCAAATACTTCGTTAGAAAGTGGATATGCAGATTCACATTTCTCTAATTTTCTTTTAATTTTGGAAAAGAATAGTGATGAATTCTAAGTTAGAATCTATTAAAAGTTTATATAATTATTTTTGCCCTGACAGTGTTATTTAGACATTCAAATATCTTTAATGACAGCCTGAATAATGATTATTTAACCCAAAATCTCCCAGTGCAAGTAACCCTAGTAGGTTTACCTGAAGCATTTTCAGTTTCTATGATGGTTAACATTATAGAGAAGTTAGTGGAGTAAAGAAAGTCAAATCACAAATAAAAAGAATTCTTTCTTCTTCTTCTTTTTGTTTGTTTTTTTTTTGTTGTTGTTTTATTATGGAGATCTGATTTTATCCTGTTCATATGTACCGATCATCATTTGAAAATAATTAACCACAAGCTTTAACGTTGTTAATAAGCCTCTTCATATCTTTTGTAGGACTAATATAGGAAGCAATAAGTAAAGACTAATATTGTTTCTCCCAGTAGTTCTCAAACTTGAGTCATCTGGAAGATCTGTTGAAACATAGATCTGGGCGCCACTCCTAGATTATCTGGGCGGGGCCCAAGAACTTTCATTTCTAACAGTTACTTCTACCATTTGGGGATCAAACTGACCTGTTTGTTAATCATGGTCATCACAAATCAGTACTTAATTAACCAGAAGGAACAGAATACATAAATATTTGTATCTATAAACAATATATCCATGCAATTAAAATTTTTACTTTGGATCTTGATGTCTAGTGAGCCAAAAACATATGAAAGAAAGAGAAAAAAAAATAACAGAAATTAAGATAAAATTTTCAAAAACTCTCAGAAATTTTGAGAGAAGGAAATCACTTTTGGTGAAAGTGCTGCTTTGCTATAAAGACAAGTCATTAGACATTACTACAAAACCAGATTCAGTCACTTCTATAGTGAGAGCTGAGGAACACTTGTAATGTTGGTCAACATGGCAATTCCCTTTGGCAGAGCCAACTACATACGAAGTGATTGTCCTGACTGAATAATTTTTCAGTAAGCCACTACTTTCTTGCCCAGTCAGATCTGATGTTGAAATTGAGTAAAGATTTTATTTTACTACTGAGTTGGATGAATAAAAGTAGGAGAACTTGAAGATAACTTTCAGAGAAATAAATTTAAAGATTTAGAAATTAAAATATAGAAGTAATAAAGTCAATTCTCAAGGAATTTATTCTAAAACACAGAGTATTGCCTATGGAAAAGACACAATTGTATGGTATAAAACCAATGTTTATTCTTTTTCTAAAAATATTTTATTAATTCATTTGAGAAAGACGGAGAGAGACAGTGAGCGAGAGAGAGCAGGAGCAGGCGGGAGAGGTAGAGGGAGAAGCAGATTTCCCACTGACCAGGGAGCCCCACGTGGGGCTCAATCCCACAACCTGGAGATTGACCTGAGTTGAAGGCAGATGCTTAACCATCTGAACCACGCACGCCCCCACCAATATTTATTCTTAAATTGTTTCTAGAAAAGCTGGAGAAAGCATAACAAGTCCTTCTGAATATCATTTTCAGATAGAAAATGCTATAAGGGTGCCTAGGTGGCTCAGTCAGTTAAGCGTCTACCTTCGGCTCAGGTCATGATCCCAGGGTCCTGGGATCAAACAAGGTGTTGGGCTCTGCTCTGCAGGGAGCCTGCTTCTCCATTTGCCTGCTGCTCCCCCTGCTTGTGCTCTCTCTTTCTCATTCTGTCAAATAAATGTTTTTTTTTTAAAAGAAAATGCTATAGAAGAATAATCTCAAACTAATGAAAGAATCATCACTCTTATTAACACTTATTCTCTATATTAATAAAAAGTATATACCGTGTAAAAGTGTCATTTCTTAATTAAAACCATTTGTAAAATACCCTCAAGAAAAACATATAAGGCAGTGCTACTAGCTTCCTTGCTAACTGCTAGTGCACCCAGGTACTCTGATACTTGTAGGCTTTGCACCAGCATTTTTCTGTCAGGAACTTTCTCACCAGAGATTTACACTTGGTTAAGTTTCTCATCCATCTCTTGAGAAAGACCATTCCTAAAGTCACAGAACCTGTTATTCTTATCCTATCCTACCCAGCTTGATTTATTCATAACGTTTATTATATTTCAATGATTCTATAACGTGTCATGTATAGGAAGTACTATTAGTTGATCACATTGTGTCTTTAGAACACCTACATAAATTTTCCAATATCCGTCCCTTCAAAAGCTGAGCCAGATTCCCATCCTCTTTGATAAGAGCCAGACTGCATGACTATTAATGAACAGAATGTTCAGAATTGGCAATGTGTCTAAGTCTCTTGAGTGGCCTGCTGTGAGAGAACTCAGCAACCATGGATACTTATGAAGCCTGTCGGAGGTCAACTGATGAAGTGAGGCTTCCTTCTAACAATCAGCACTAACTGCCCAGCCCTGTGAGTGAGTCACCTTGAAACCAAAGTGGTTGGCTCCAGTCAAGCTTTCAGATGACCATAGTCTCCGCTGACATTCTGATCGCAATCCTGTGAGAGAAGACAAACTAAAGCTGCCCAGCAAAGAAACTACATACCTATAGAAACTGTGAGGTTAATATGTTTATTTTTATTTTAAAGCATGAAATTTAATAGTGTGTTGTTACAAAACAATAGCTAATTCAATCACTATTGAAAAAGTACCAACCATTTTTACTAACAAAATCCTCTCTTAATGCCTACAATTGCCATTTTATATTTAACAAAAGAGATCTTTGAAACTAAATTAGACCTTTATCTTAATCGTGTATCACTCTTTATATTGATTTCATTTCCTTTTTTTTTTTTTTTCCCTTTTTATTTATTTTTTTTTTTCAGCGTAACAGTATTCATTCTTTTTGCACAACACCCAGTGCTCCATGCAAAACGTGCCCTCCCCATCACCCACCACCTGTTCCCCCAACCTCCCACCCCTGACCCTTCAAAACCCTCAGGTTGTTTTTCAGAGTCCATAGTCTCTTATGGTTCGCCTCCCCTCCCCAATGTCCATAGCCCGCTCCCCCTCTCCCAATCCCACCTCCCCCCAGCAACCCCCAGTTTGTTTTGTGAGATTAAGAGTCATTTATGGTTTGTCTCCCTCCCAATCCCATCTTGTTTCATTTATTCTTCTCCTATCCCCCTACCCCCCCATGTTGCTTCTCCATGTCCTCATATCAGGGAGATCATATGATAGTTGTCTTTCTCCGATTGACTTATTTCACTAAGCATGATACGCTCTAGTTCCATCCACGTCGTCGCAAATGGCAAGATTTCATTTCTTTTGATGGCTGCATAGTATTCCATTGTGTATATATACCACATCTTCTTGATCCATTCATCTGTTGATGGACATCTAGGTTCTTTCCATAGTCTGGCTATTGTAGACATTGCTGCTATAAACATTCGGGTACACGTGCCCCTTCGGATCACTATGTTTGTATCTTTAGGGTAAATACCCAGTAGTGCAATTGCTGGGTCATAGGGTAGTTCTATTTTCAACATTTTGAGGAACCTCCATGCTGTTTTCCAGAGTGGTTGGACCAGCTTGCATTCCCACCAACAGTGGAGGAGGGTTCCCCTTTCTCCACATCCTCTCCAGCATCTGTCATTTCCTGACTTGTTCATTTTAGCCATTCTGACTGGTTCATTTCCTGTTCAATAGTTATTATAAAATGTATCTGCATTTAGACAATCAAATATTTTTAAAAGTGTCTTTGAATTACTGTATAAAGTATATATGGATATGCTTATTGGTTAATTGCAATCATCCCTGCTATAATGTAAAAAGCAAGGACTTTGTCTTGTGCACTATTATGTCCCCAGCCTATCACAGTGCTTAGGACATAATAGGTGCTAAATAAATATTTATCCAATGACTGAATGAATGCACACATGTATACATAAAATTAGTGAATAATATGTACTAAATATGAACATTCTCTGCTTTATCTACATAAACTTCAGAAAGTTTTAAGTATTATAATAAAATGTTTCCAAGTTGAAAAAGTTTGTGATTAAAAATTATCAGCATTACTTTATTTGATACTTTATTTAATATTTGACATTCTTATTGCTGTCAGTTTTATAGGTAACAGATGCTTTAGCTCATGAAACTTCAATAGAAGTTCTTCCCAAGCACCCTAAAATTCTCCATTTGAATTTATGTTAATCTCTTTAATCTAGCATAATATAAATTTACATAAAATAAGTGCTTAAACAGGGTATTATCCCACTTTAAAATTTTCCAAGTTTTGAGTGGAGGATATAGAGGAAGCTTCAACTTCCACTCCATTTTAAACAAACAAAAAAGTGTACTCCATTTTGCTTTCATATAGTACCAATTTATGTGTGATTATTTTCACCTCTGAATAAGCCAGATCTTCTCCATGTCTACCTTCTGAACACCCTATCAAAAAATATTAACTCTCTTTTGTGGCATATACTTTCCAGGAACTGTGCCCATTTTGCAGAAAATGTTTTCATTACCCCAAGGATGACTATGTAGTCAGGATACAAAGACCAATTCCCAGTAAAAGATGCCTACCAAAGGACTTTCCTGTGTAGACTGACCACAATCAATAACAGTTTTCCAGTTCCATAAAGTTCAAGATAAATATGACTAAAATGAAAAGGTTTCCCTGAAAAAGACAAGTAAAAGGTATATTGGTTTAGTTGAATGTTAATATATTAATGAAATTGATGACATTAGTGATTTATTTCATTGACAGAATTTAGAATGAGATTCATTTATCATCCCATAGTCATTCATCAGCAGTACATTGCCCCAAGCATTTAGCCTCCTGTTAGCAGTTTAAGTTTTCTTTGTAGTAATTATACTGGAGAAAGAATATGCTACATTTGTGGGCCACTTGATTATAAATAAAATATAAACAAAATTAATATTTTATGAAAAATAATCTTTTATATTCTTCAAGTGATAATTCTATTACTTGTTTTACATATTTTATATTGCTCTATCTGCTATCATACCAAAATTACCTACTTTAAAAAGACAATTAATTTTAATTCAACAGTAATACCCTTCTATTCAAAAGGAAGCATGATAATAAAGCCCCTGGTAAAAATGAATGAATTTTAGATAATGTCCACTTGATTTGTAAGATATGGAAGGCATAAACAGGCAACATCAATAAGCCTCCAGCATACACACACACACACACACACACACACACCCTACCGTTAAGAGATACCATGCAAGTACAACCACAATATTGCCTGGAAACTGCTCTGCCTCTTCAAAGTCGAGGACCCTAAAAGACCCATTTTGGAGTAGGAAAGGTTTAGTGAGACTGTCTCACAGCAGAGACAGATTAGAATGTAAAAATCAACTTTTACTTCTGGACAACTAGCCAGAATTTGTGATATTTAGATCAAGTCCTGAAAACATGGCACCTGAAGATTGTACTTTGTAGGTTAAATTTAATACGCTTATTTTCTTATTGTCTTATTTGTTCAAGCTAGGAATAAACATGACTATTTCCTCTTTACCACTCAAGGAAATTTTCCTAAGAAGAATCCTGAGTTGTCTTTCAATGACTTAGCTTATCTAAATCCCTTTTCTAGCTGTTAGTAATTAACAAATAATACATACAGGATAATTTATTGGGCAGACATTTTTAAGTGAGTTCTTTCTTAAACTTGGCCATAATAGGATATTAAACTATCCTGGAAAAAATGTAATTCAATTGTTTTAAAAATAGAAAGACACTGAAATATAGGTATGTATAACATACTGTAGTATGCCAACACAGAGTTAAAATGGGGGAGGGGAATGGCTGTATAGGGTTAGGGATGGATAGAAAATCCAGAAGATGTCAGAAAACCTTCAGAGAAGAGATGAATTTTGATTTTTTTAAAGAGTAGAGTTCATCAGGCAGTAAGGGTTGGGTTGAGGATATTCTAGGCACATGGCATAAAGGTTTTGAGATAACAATGGGAACAGTGAGAAGTTCAATGGCAAGACAATATAGGATGCATAATGGAGGGTACACAGATACATGGGAGTGTAATATAGAGCACCTAGTTAGAGGATACATTAGTGGACTGGCAAGGAATAGAGGGTGCATGGTGGAGAAGGCCACATCGGTGAATGTGTAGAGAATGTAGGGCTAATGGAGGCAAACCTGTGAAGAAAATTTGTGGCAAACACATGAAGACCATGTGGATGGTACTATGTAGTTTTTATTTTATCCTTCAGGGAATGGAAGAGCCACCAGTCTTATACTAGGAAAGAAATGATCAAATGTGCAAATTATGGAAATCTCATCTCAACATCTATATGAAGAATGGCTAGGAAACTAGCAGTGGTTAGGTCATCAAAATAGTCCAAGCAAAACTTCTAGACTTCTCACAGGCTTCAAGACTCCAAGACATAAATCCCTAATTACAGAATTTTAGGCATTAGTATTTGGAAAAGCATTATGTGACTAGGTTTTTATCAGGTCATTTTAGGTCACAACTTATAAACTTATTACTAGATAGTATATTAAGACAGAAAGAGACAATGTTAAGGTCAAAACACACCTACTAACCAAAAACATGTTAGCTTCTCACCTCAAGAGCTTGACCCGAGAACTGTGAACATATATTTCAACAAAGCCAACATATTTTTTAAATATGCATTTTTTAATGAAACTAAATTTAAGGCATTATGTTAGATGCTAAGACATTAAGTTAGACTCAGGGGCAGGGGCAGAAATAAAATAAGGATCATGAAGTAAAAATGGAGGAAAAAAAGGGGAGGCTATTGGCAGACATTATAGCCTTTCCATTTCCATTGTCATTTCCTAAATAGTGTCATGACTTACCATTTTAAAACATATCAGTGTAGTTTGGAGGGAGAAATAATTTTAGAACCCATGCACTCATAATCTTAGTGACAAAATGCCTCCCTGAGATGAGAATGAAAGGAACCAGGAAACATTTCTGTGCTGATCTACTTGACCTGAATGCTTTTTGTCTTACTGATTGATTAAATCAAGTTCCTGGTGTTCCTGGACTTTAAAATAATGGCTGAGAAAATGAGAATGAGTCTTAAATTTACTGATAATTTTGGCAAATGTTGAAATCTTGTCCATGAGCAGCTTAGCCCATTATGCTTCAGTGGTTTTTAATGTACAATGTACTTTTAAGATTCTTTTGCCCCAGATAGAAATTGTCTGCCTTACCTTTAGAAAAATTGTACCCTCAATGAAAGATCAGATTAAATGGAATAAGTGTAATGCTTATAAATTTGGATTAAGAAAGCTGAAAGGATGCTTAAAATGTATCTTTAAACCTAAGTGCAAAATTTCCATACATACCTTGAAATATGTATTGGGGTATTAGCTTTGCTCAGTAAGCTAAGCAATGTGTTAGATAATTAATAAACATTTAACAGCATTGATTTTTATAGCCTGCTTTATTGAACTTCTTATCAGTATTGAGCAGATGGGTCATAACTATGAAAAATTATATTTTAAACATGATTACTATATGTGGATTATATTTGAAAAATAATGTTCAGTGAAGCATTTACAAATGTAATTTAATGCACAGAGCAAGACCCCAAAGTTAAGGTATTTTTCCTGCAGTAAATATGAAAGTACTTAACTATGTATAAAGAACATTATAGAATTGTTTAAAAATAATTTGAAATGAAAAAATAATCCTCTATATGAAAGAATAAAATAGTATGTACAATGTTAACAAGGAGTAAACAATTAAATTGATTTTTGGTTTACTTAGTATATAATAAACCCATTCTCACTTCTCTTTATAATCATCTTTAATATTTATTAGCAATTATGTTTGAAATTTTGACTACCGTAAAAATTTGTATAACTAAGATAAATATCTTTCTGAATGCTAGTCACTGCTCAATAAGTCTTAAATTGTAATGAAAATACACACATACACACAGACATGTATTCACATCCAATGTTAAGTGAGCCCTGTCATAAGACCGAGAAAATGTGAAAAAAAATCTAAAAATTTTGTATTTTCCCTAAATTATTTGTTAGTAATATTTCCATATTTCACCCATTGGCTTATTATGACACAAATATTTTTCATAAAGAAGTAAAGTACAGGTAATTTTTTTTTTTTAGAAAGCACACTAACACCAAAACAAGTTGTAACTGAATCTTTCACAATTTTCAAGAGAAGTAGCAGCCTTTTGATGATTCCAAATTCACTGTGCCTCCTGGTATTCAAAACTTGTGTTGTTCCTGCCTACGGTGTACCAGAGTTGGTCAATGTGATCAACAGCATATGGCAGAAATGATAGTATGTCACTTTGAGATTTAATTCTAAAAAGACTGTGGCTTCCATCTTGGAGTCTCTCTCTCTCTCTCTCTAACCGTTCACTCTCAGAGAATCCAGATTGAATGCCAACAAATTCCAGAAAAGACCACCGTAGCAAGAAATTGAAATCCTTGGCTAACACCCTGCAAAAAACTGAGCTCTGTCAATAACAATGAGAGAGAATTTGGAAGTGGGTCAAGTCTGCAGATATGGTAACCACATCTTTGAGACTTTGAATCAAAACTACTCAGCTAAGCCTCTCCTAGATTTCTGACTCACAGAAACTATGAGATTATAAATATTTATTGTTTAAGGTTGCTGACTTTTGGGGTCGTTAACAATTGATAAATACACCAAATGACATACTTAGTGAGTAGTACCTAAGAGACATAGTGCTTGATAGGGTATACATAAAAGAATGGGATCACTTTTGAGTGCTTATTGATTTGTAAGCTAGTGTAAAAGATTAAGATATATACAAATAATATGAGCTAATGTAGAAAAAATGTACAAATATGTACCAAAACAATGATATTAAGTAAATGACATTGAAACACAGGCAACAGAATCATTTTGTCAAGGGCCTACATAAAGTCTTCTAGAAAAGCTGCAAGTATACTGCTGTGTGAATGATGACATGATTTTGACAGCTTAAGGCACTCCAGATTGAAGACCAAGTTTGTACAAAGACATAAAAGTGAGAAAGGACAGAAAGTGTATAGGAAATTACAAAGAATGTAGTTGGGCTAAATACTTAGTATTTACATGTATATGTATATAATTACATATGTAATGAACTAGAGAAATAACACCTATCTTTGAGACAGAGAATAAGTTAAAATTCCAGATATAGTATAAATTATATATTTTTAAGCTTTGATTTATGCTTTTGTAAAGTGAAAATAATTTTACCACAAATCTACCTTTTCTGATTTCTAATGTAATGCTCTTTATACCAAAACAAACCTACCTTCTTGGTCAGACTTCAGACTTACAATGGATTAGCTACAGAACAAATTTTTCTTCACTTGCATAACATCCAACTCTTATCCAAATCTATTGTTCATTATGAATTGACTCGTTTTAACAAAAGATTTTGATCTTCTAACTTAATAGAAGAAGGAACTGTAACACTGCCAGTTGAACAAAACATCTCTAAGTAAAAAGGCGATGGTCAAGGACCCAAGAAAGTATGCTTTTTGCAGGATTACTCAATTATAAAATAACTTTATTAAGATCTTCAGTCCTGTTTCTACACTGTTAGTCACTGTGATACATACATGATTTTGCAAAAATATGAGTATTTTAAGTGGGATGACCTTGCAATGCTAGAGCTCTGATCTATTAACAAAAGTTAATTGAATATATGTAAAAAAAACTCACTATGTCTGAGAAACTAATATAAAACTGATATAAGGTATATCTCAGTAAGTGAGTTTATATTTTAGCTTAGTCATGGATATTAAGTCATGTCCAGTGTTTCAACTCTGATAAATTGGTAGTAACCACCTGGATATCTGTGTTGAAGAGGAGCTTCAGGCTATATCTAGGTTTAGAGGGAAATGGTGCCAAGATCATTTTGGAATTCCTGACACAAGAACAAAAAAGGAAAGAGGTAGCACTTGAGCACTCTATTATATCTGTACCTGTAGAAGAGGTTAAACATATAGGAAAGAAAACCATAGGTGTTAATGTTAGCCCAAACAGTGATACACTTAATAACTGCTATTGAAATTTTTTTAAAGATTAAATTTGATAACTAGGGAAGGCTGAGGAGACAGCTCAAATTTAGCCATAGAGAATAAGTTGTAGACTGCTAGATAAATCTTTAAAAATGAGAAGCCCTACCTTTCCAATATAAAATATAATGTTACATCATTCAACATTTATTCTCATTCAACTGGTTTTACCATATTATTTTCTTGAGCTGCCCCAGGATTCTATGAGGATCATCAATCAACGTACATGTAAGTGCTATATGTAGTCAATGCTGTTTTGATCTCAGGAATAACACATTCAACTCTATCTAAATATGAGACAAACTAAGCATATCAGTTAGAAATGCATTCCTCTTCGAGTAAAGGATATCTGAAGAGCAGTAAGTTCAACAAAGTTGGTTTCTTTTCTTCACAAATGAATAAATTTGGAGACAATTTCTGGCATTACTTTGGATTCTCAGTGATGACACTGTAGCCCCATTTATTTTTATCTCCCTGATTCACCAAAAGCATGTTCGCATCTCACCTCACATGTGTTGATTTATTATTGCAACGATTTCTATAGCTCAGAACACCAAGTCCAAGGTCAGAGACTAGTGGAAGTGGAAGGGAAGATCTAGACATTTCTGAATCCTTTCAATAAGATATCAGGTTACACCTTAGGTATCATTGTCCAGAAGTTCTAACTATAAGGGAGCCATCATCCAACACTTATGTTTAGGCACGCAGCTTCTTCAAGCGAAGTCAGCACATAGTAAAGAAAAAGGGGAAAATGGGTAATATATAAGCATTTAACAACACTTACTTCATTGATGTTACATAAAATGGTTGTGTTAAGCCTCCAAGATTTATTTTCAAGAAACATTTAATCAATGATGCTACACATAATCATTGTAAAAAGAATTATTGTTCATTCAACAATCGTTTATAGTTTACTTATGATATGACAGGGTCTTTCACAAGTTTTCAGGATACAGAAATTCTGAGTCTTATTTTAGACACAGTTTTTCAAAAACCAAATATATTGGACTTGACATTTTATAAAATGTTTGCAAACAAAAGCAGCTCACATCTATGATAATAATAAAAAAGTCAATACATAAAAATAATTGTATCTTTATAATTCAGAAAAAAAGAAATAGCATTTACAATAGGATCAAAACACCAAATACCTAGGAATAAACCTAACAAAAGATGACCAAGATCTGTGTAAGGAAAATGAAAAAACATTCGTGAGAGCAATTAAACAAAACAGAAGGTAGCTCTATGCTCCCAAATAGGAAAATTCAGAAATTTAGAGATTTCACTTGTACTCAATTTGACATAAAAGTTTAATCCAATTCCAATGAAAGCCCAACTCATTCTTTTTGGATATTTATCTACTAGTATTAAAATTTATAGTAAAATGCAAAGTATCTAGAATAGTAATGATAAAAAAGTTCAAAACTTACACTATTTGATCTTAAGATCTATTATGAACATAAAAAAATAAGAAAGCATGGGATTTACAAGAACATATATAAATAGACAAAAAGAGCAGAATGAGAAGATCAGAAATAGATACACCAATGGTTGTTGTAATATTTGACTACACTATGATTGACCAAAAAAAACCAGACACAAAGAATATACATTGTATGATTCCATTTATATAAAATCCAACATCAGGGCATCTAGGTGGCTCAGTGGGTTAAAGCCTCTGCCTTCAGCTCAGGTCACGATCTCAGGGTCCTGGGATCGAGCCCCACATCGGGGTCTTTGCTCAGCAGAGAACCTGTTCCCCTCCTCCCCCCACCTCTGCCTGCCTCTCTGCCACTTGTGATCTCTGTCTATCAAATAAATAAAATATTTAAAAAAAAATTCAACGTTAGGCAAAACTGATCTATACATTAGGAATTTACATAGTAGTTATTTTTCGAAGTGGTGAGGATGGTAATTGGGAGAAGACAGTAGAGGAATTTGGAGGTTCTTGAATTGTCCTATTCCTTGAATTGGTGTGTTCACCTGGTGGAAATTCATTATGCTTATAATTTGGGCATTTTAGTTATTTTATTATACTTTGATAAATGAATACATAAAAATCAATTGATATTGTATCAGCTATAGCTAATATAATATTATTTTAAATTTAGAATAATATAATTTTTTAAAATAGAACTGGTTCAATTTACAAATAAATTTAATAAAACTATGGAATATATAAAAATAAATTTACTGTGGACTCTGAGAAACAAACTGTGGGTTCTGGAGGGGAGGGAGATGGGGGGTTGGGTTAGCCTGGTGGTGGGTATTATGGAGGGCACATATTGCATGGAGCACCAGGTATGGTGCATAAACAATGAATTCTGGAACACTGAAAATAAAATAAGATAAAATAAAATGAAAAAATTAACATATGATGTTAAAAATCATTATAGGATATCAAATGCTATAACAAAGAAGATGTGAATAAATGATACATGTACCCCACTCACAAATGAGAAGACACAGTGTTATTAATGTTGACTAAACCTCCAGTTAATATACAAAGTCAATGGAATAAAATCTCAATATCATTTATCATGTCATTTCCCAAATTGACTCCTATACACAATAAATTTCAAAATAGCCAAACTAAATCTGAAAAATATAATGAGAGGATATTTGGCCTAACATGTATTAATTAACTTCAAAAGTCTCAAATTAGCTCAAAGACAGACAAACAGATCAAAGGAACAACAGAGTGTATATAAACAGATATGGAAACTGAATAAGAAACTCGCAAAAAAAAGTAAACCACTTAGTTTCTGATGTTGTAAGTAACTAACTTTTCATATAGTGATGAGATCCTATCTCAAAAAAATTTTTAAAAACTAAATTACAGATCTTATTCTAATAAGAACTCGAATTAAAAAGTAAACTTTATAACTATTACAAGAAAATACAAAATGATATATGACATCTATGAAGAGGAAGTATTCCTTAGACAAGTCTCTCAAAGCAGAAGTCAATAAGAGTAATAATTTTAAATGTATCAAAAGCTAAATATTCTATTTAATAAAAAAAATCATAACGGCAAAAATCCTGGAAGAAATTAAGTGACTGAAAAAAGGTAAGTAAGCAATATATAAAGAACTTCTATAAATATGTAATAAGCTATAATAGAGAAATAAAAGACAGCCTATCAGCATCCAGTTTGGCAAAGAAGTCGTCAAATTTCCATTCTTTGCAGAAGACATGATACTCTGTATAGAAAACCCAAAAGACTCCCTATAAAAATTGTTGGAACTGATACAGGAACTCAGCAAAGTCACAGGATATAAAACCATGCTCAGAAGTCAGATGCATTTCTATATATTTATAAGGACGCAGAAGACAGAGAAATCAAGGAATCAGGCCAATTACAAATTGCACCAAAAAAATCAGATACCTAGGAATAAACCTAACCAAAGAGATAAAGGATCTTTACTCTGAAGACTATAGAACACTTATAAAAGATATTGAGAAAGACACGGATAAGTAGAAAAACATTCCATGCTCAAGGATTGAAGAACAATTATTGTTAAAATATCTGTATTACCTGAAGCAATTCACCCATTCAATTCAATCCCTATCAGAATGCCATCAACATTTTTTACAGAGCTGGAACAAACAATCCTAAAATTTGTATGGAACCAGAAAAGACCCTGAATAACCAAAGGAATGTTGAAAAAGAAAACCAAAGTTCATGGCATCACAATTCCAGATTTCAAGCTCTATTACAAAGCTGTAATCATCAAGGATTGAATCCTGAAGCACTCTAAAAAAAAAAAAAAAAGATGAAGAGAAGACAAGCAAAAGAGCCCAGGAGTGAAGAGTGAAAAAGAAGAGATGGAAATAAAGCATTCTAAGAGGAAGAGGATCAAATATATGTCAAAGGCTGCCATTGGTTCAAGGAAGGCAAGAACTGAGAATTTGTTATTTAGAAGTAGCAAAGAGGTCTTTTTAAAAATGTGAAAGAAGATTTGATGGAGTGGTGAAGATTTAAGATAGAACAGAGGAAAAAAAACACAATTCTAGAAAATTCTTTTCAGGAATTTTGTTGGAAATATAGCTGTAAATGGAGAAAGAATTAGGATTGAAATGGTTTTTTTTGCTTGTTTGTGTGTAGTTTTTCCTTTAAGTTGTAGTAATAACAGTGTGGGCATATCCCGAGGGATATTTTCACAGCAGAACAGATTACGGAGATGGTGATGGTAGGACAAAATGGGACACAAAGAAAATATTTCTGAACTCAATTTGAATAAGTGATGATCTCTTTAAAAACTTTCATAAATCAATAAGGAAAAGATGAGTTTCTCAGAGAAAATGAGCAAAGGAAATAGCCAATCATAAATGCAAAAAAATGCATATATTTACTAAAATATTTTCATATTTTGTATTAGAAATTAAAATTAAAATTTTATTTTAGAGATTAAAATAATCATAACTATAATATTTAAGCATCTCTTATCAAATTGAGAGGGAATAAAATTAGGTTAACACCATGAGTTATGTTCATTTGTCAGTATTGTCTATAGTGAAAATACACAATCCCACATTATGAATTTACTCTAGGAGAAATCTCAGAAAATTTGAAAAGAGTTATTTTCAGAGATGGTAAGAGAGGTATTCATTAATACTGAAAAACTGAGACAACCCTAATATCCATCAATAAAGACTTGAACACATATAAATTATGATATAACTATACTATGGAATAAAAATCAGTCATTAAAAATTATTGTATTGATATCCATGTAGATAAGGCAATTATCAATAATATATAAAGTAGTTGACAGTAAAGTATTATCTTATTTTTCTAAAATTGAATAAATACGCAGAGAAAAACTTAGAGATAACCCAAAATGCAACTTTTTATTTCTTTACACAATTACAGGGTTTTTTTCACCAAAACATATTCTACATCTATAGACCCTTAGTTTTTAAAGAATAAAATACATTAATATTAAAATTATATAAGAAATGAAAAAAAAATCTCTAACAACTTTTCATTTAAAAAAAACCCTTAAAAGCAAAATATACTCAGAGGCTTACTTTCAAGCTCATAATGATGGAAATCATCAAAAAGAACTGGTCCTTTGGAATTTACTTCAATTCTTTCACTGATAAGAACATATCAACCACCTCCATCTCAGGGAATAACACCATTACTTTTCTTCAGAAGCCAGTCTATCTCATGAAAAAATCCAATCTCTCTTCATTACTCGCCCCTGAACAAGATGTCTATTTAGTCAATTTTCCAGACCAAGAAAAACAAGAGTTCCATAGTTCACTCCAAATCTCAAAAACCCAAAACAATTATGTCAAATAGATGAAGTCCAAAATTGAGACTTTTCAGGGAGTAGTAAGAGCCATTTTGCCTTGAAGGTGTCTCTGCCTTTAGAACTAAATGATGCAAACTTCCATAAAGCTCTTTGTCATTGGAGATTTGTGAGAGTCAGTCAGTGTCCCTTGGGGCTGATGATTGCTCAGTGTTTTCTGTATCATGGTGCCAGACTTGACTATTACACATTTTGTTATTATTATCGTCTATGACTAAACTGAAGCTTTGAAAATTTAGCCATTCAGTTTTCATTGCCTTAGGATGAGTAACAGTTAATGATTAAAGAAAGGCAAACTATAGTAGACAACTCTATAGTGAAGTCCTAAAAAAGCCTGAGATGAAAAGTGACCATTGATCTTCATTGGAATGCTGGATTCTTATCTCATATAATAGATATATTTGTCTTCCTTTTTGATGTTTACACAGAAGTCTTAATTATTCCAAGAGTTTAGAAGAGCCATGATTTTCTCTTAAGGACATTTCAAGGATTACTTTAAGGCAAAAGCAACTACATTATTTAATGCTTATAATATCTTTGAGTGGTACTACCTTCATAAAGTTTGAATTCCAGTTCTGATTTTTAATTGCTTAAGGGACACATTATTTCATTAATATCAATTTCCCTCATAGTATCAAGTGGGATAATAAAATATAAATTTGTTGTAACTATTATGTTTAAAAAATTAAAATAACAACTCTGCCTTTCTTTAAAACATTTAAAAAAAAGTCACTTGTTTCTTTAAACAAAATTACAAAAGGAAAGGGAAATACAACCACTATTCACAGGCACCTCAAAAACATTAGCCATTTTGTTTTATAGGTATTATAAGCACATTTTGTAAATGTTGAGCCCAAGAACCATGACATAATCTTGACTGATTCTGTTGCCTAAGCCTCTAAATACCCATGCTTATTTTCTCAAACATGGTCTTTAAAACTTTTCTCTGTTTTGTGAGAATTTTCCACAAGTTTTTTTCTAAGTAATTCTTTCTTTTTAACTAAACATAAACAGAGTTCTTTTCTCTCGCCTACCTTGCAAAATCTTACAGATGTAATTCAGTTGAAAACCTTAGTAAAACTGGCATATAGCAAATAATTCAGCAATGGTACTTTATCATATTTATCACTATTTGGAGGAATTTTTCATAAAGGATTTGTAAAGGCTGGAGTCATTTAAATGTATTTTTCACATATTCCTCAGGAAGAGCATCCCTATGTGCAAATCACATTGCTAAGTACCTAAAATAAAACGTGTCTGTCTTGTTTATCATTTTAATCCAAATTGTTAGTAATGTGCTTTGTTCACAGGGGTGCCGTATTAATATTTGTGTATGGTGAATTAATAAATACCTGGTTGAATTATTGAATAAATCAATAAATGTGTAAGGATGCTTTTATTTTTCATGTACTCTGCTCTAGTATGCCTGAGGACTATCTACAGAACAGTGTACTAAATACAAACAAAAAGTGAATGAGGTAGATGTTATTTGAGCTCTATTTTCAGTTAAGAAAATTGAGGCACAGAGAGATTAAGAATATTTCCCTAAATCACACAGTTAATAAATGAGAGAGTTTTCATTAGAACCCAGGCAGCCTTATTCTAACAGACTGAGCCACTCAGGCATCCCGAGGCAGCTTTATTCTAATACCTTTTCTGACAACATACTGTATATATGTCTCATTGGAGATACTTAGTTGGAGAAAGGAACACAAAGAGGGGGTGCCTGGGTGGCTTGGTAGGTTAAGCATCACCCTTCAGCTTCGGTCATGATCCCAGGGTTCTGGGTTCAAGCCTTATGTCAAGTTCCCTGCCCCCACAGGGAGTTTGTCCCTCCCTTTCCCTCTGCCTTCCTTCACTCATGCTCTCTCTCTCACTGGTACTCTCTCTCTTCCTTGTGCTCTCTCTCTCCCTGCCTCGTGCTTGCGCTCAAATAAATAAAATCTTAAGGAAAAAAAAAAAGAAAGGAACACAAGAAGGAAGAGAGAAAAAGGGAATAAAGAATGTGGGGAAGAAGAAATGACTGCATTTCTAGCTAAAAGAACCACTTTTACAAAATCCTATTATTTTAACCCACTTAAAAAAAAATCTTACTTGGCCCCCACCCCACAAAAAACATTATGTTGAAATAATTACACATTTAAGCATAAATTCTGTAAACTAGCATTGTTCTGCCACATATTGGAAATAAACCATATCAAATCTGTGCCCATCTAAAACTAGAAATAAACTTCCACTTTTACCACAATTATGTTTTGCTGTATTTTAAGCCACAGGAAATGCCATAGTTTCTCCCATAAAACTTGTGATTTAATAGGAAAATGGTGTCTGCTAATGTTTCACTCACTCTCAAAGGCAAGAAACATCATTTACCATGCTTAGAAATATTATTTATGAAAATATAATTTCAACATCTCATCTTTTCAAGGTAGGCTCTCTAGTAATCCTAGCAAGCAGAAAGTTGCAAGACAATAGTGATTGATGGTAAAGTCTATGAGGCCAGCTGATAAACACTGAAACTATGATCGCCACAAAACATTTCACTAACAGAGCATCAGCAGTCCAACAAGACTATCTCTTGGTTGTGAGCTAAAGAGGGCCAGGCACAGTTGGAAGTGCTGAAAAAATTACCTTAAGGCTCCATTTACTCATGCAGAACTAATGATGCATGAGAAAAAAATGAGTCCCAAGTTTAAGTAATTTTGGGTAATGGAGCAAAACATAGGCCCCCATTGAAGATCCACATGGCATATCAGCATATTGAACATTCTGATAAGTCATATAGTGAAGGCATTGATTCAATTTTGTTTATTCCATGACTTTAAACTTTAACTTAACCCCAAACCTCATGATTTTTATATGAACATTTAAACTTTCGATACACTAACGTTCCTTGGAACACACAATAAAAAAATAATGCTTCAAGAATGACCAATGTACACTGATATTGGTCAGTGTACATTGACCAATGTACACTGGTCATTTTAGGATACTAAAATGTTTTAGGATACTAAGAAAAAGTATCTTAAAACATTAGGATACTAATGTTTTAGGATACTAAGAAAAGTGTTTTGGGATACTAAGAAAAAGATAGTAGACGGGGCAGTTAAGTTTTTTAACTTCTTCAAATCTTCCCATTTAACTTACAAAATAAAATAAGCAAAATGAAACAAACAAAAAAATGCAATGTTTAGCAAAAAACAAAAAGGCATCTCCATGAACTATAAGAGGTAAGTAGATGTGTTCTAACTATTGAAAGTTTTGGCATGGGTGGTGTCAGCATAAAAATAGATAAAATGGAAAAATGTCTCAGAAGCGTTAGGCCGTATTTTGATCACTTCACAAAAACAAAACAAAACAAAACAAAAAAAGAGGGATTTCTAGAGAAACAAGGTTAGAGATTTCTAGAGAAACGTGATGCTGATCCACCCCTACTTCTGAAACTAGAAAATAATTACAGTCAAATCCTACACAATATTATTATAAGGTAAAAAATTGCATCTCTATACAAAAGGAAAGCACACTAGAAAGAAATGTCGAAGAAACAAATAATAATAATAACAATGTATATTTCAAAACAGAGCAAAACAATTTGAGAAAATGGAAAAGCCTATGAAAGAATCACAAAAATCATCATAAGAAAATTGAAGCAACTATGTAAAATATCTCAAAAGAGGTTATGAAACTGAGGAAAATAATATTTTAAAATTGAGGAAAGAGTTATTTCAGAAATGACGTGTGAACAAAATTAAGTAAAAGAGCAATTAAGTTAAATGGTGAGTTCCTCGGGGAGAGTAAATGGGAAGGATGAAATTTTTCAAAATTTAAAAACAATAAAGAATGAGATAAAAATAAAACTTCAGAGAAAGTGGTAGAGAACATAGGCAAAGAAGATGAAATATACATATAATAGAAGTTTCTTAAGACGTACAACAAGTTAATGGAAAAGAACAAGTATAAAAACTATCATTAAAGAAAAATTTACTAAAGAAAAAAGAGAACTTTAACCTATATATTGAAAGAACAAACTGCATACCCGAAAAAAAAATCAAATCTAAATGACCAAACTGAGAACATTTTAGTAAAATTACTGAACTTTAATGAAAAAAAAAAGAAAGAAGGAAGGAAAGAGAGAAAGAGAGAGAGAAAGAAAGAAAGAAAAGGAAAAACAACTACCAGCTGAAAAAAGCAAGTCAGGGGTAATGAAACAATGAACAGATTATTATTATTAGAAGTTTTCTGCTTTTGTTTGTTTGTTTGTTTGTTAGCTCTTTATTAAAGAGTAACCCTTTATTCCAAAGACATTGGAATAATGTGTTTATGTTACTCAAGAAAAGAAAGAGTAAGCAAAAGTATTTATACCCAATTAAGAAGACCTTTAGGTATAAAACTGAAGACACACTGCTTTCAATCTGGAAGAAACCTATGAATGTTTTGTTAATCTATTTCTGAGTATGAGCTTCATAGATGGAGATTTCCAAAGCTAAAGAGACACTGACTTAAGGATTTATGATAATTAATTATATATGCATAAATTATTGCAGAACTAAGTGATGAATAAAAGTATAGAATATAATGGCTCTATGCTCTGATCACATGATTTGAAAAAAGGGGACAAAAAGATGAGAGTATATGAAACTGGGATAAATTCACTGATTTAACTAAAATTGTAAGCATATTATGTGAAATGAGATGAGGAGAAAATAGTAGAGGGGAAGACATGGTTTCTATCTAATTGCAAAATTGTTCACAGAAGTGAACCTTTTCTTGCTAAGAAAAAGTGTGGGACTCATTATAAAACATGAGAACAGTACTAAATAATAGGAAAATAAGATGAACATTATTTTTTTTTAATGTGCATATAAACTGAAGAGATGAAATCAACTGGAAGCCCCAGGAATAAAAGCTAGGTTTATTGGAACATATTTTGATTTTAAAGGTTGACTTTGTAACATGCATTTTACATAATTTAAAATTCAGGACCCTGAAATTGTAAATGAAATAAAACAACTAAACTAATCATGCATCCATCCAATTGGTGATATAACTACACAAAAACCATTTATTTCAAATTACTTTAATATACTGTAATTTGATTATATAACTCTAATGAAATGCAAACCTATAGACAAATAAAAATAAGCTTACTTTGTAAACTACTTTCAGTAGTAATAATATTGTGACTACCTTTTTACTTTGTTTTATTCTGAGTCTTTTTTTGAGTATTCAGGATAAAGCAAATGAATATTTAAGTTGATGTTTACAACTGGGATTTTCAGCCTGGAAGAAAGAAGAGATCCGAGATATGTGACTGGGATAAACCTTTGTATTACTGAATTTCATTTTGAAATGTCAATATGAACTCATATCTTTTAAAACCATATATACATTTGATTATCTCTCTTCCCAAGGAAGGTCTAAAAACAATGTATCAATGTAGCTCTGACTTTCTTTGGCAAGAGAAAACAAAGAAAGCATTAGAACTACTATAGGCATAACAAAAGCATTCAAGATCAGGAGCCAAACAAAACAGGCTCCTACTATAGGCTGTACTAAATTGAAACAAATTAAGTATGTTTAATTCCATAAGTTCATAATGATTCTAAAAAGGAAAAGAAAAAAAAAAAGCATCCTTATAAGTATTCTGGATGGTGATGGGGAATCAAGTTATTATTTTGGAGATTAGTAAGTATACTTTACTTTCCTGTGTGAAATGTCCTTCAGACTTACCAATGAGTAAATAATGAAAAGAAATGTATAGATTAATTCAGTCAATAAATGATAAGAATGAAAGAATATCACCATTACAGAATCCTTAATGAATTATTGTATCTAGGCAGTTCTCATCAAGAGTTTTTAATGTCATGAAAAAAATATAAATAATACATACCTCCTCAAGACATATAGTCTCACCAAAAACTTTCTTTTTCCTAAATTTTATAAACCCTTAGATCTATTGCCAATTTACAGGAAATGTATGGAACAAAGAAAAATGCATAAGAATAACATGTGGCTGAAGATTATGAAACTTCAAAGTGTAGGAAGCTGTACAGAAAAAAATATTCCAGTGTTGTATTTTACAACAGCAACAAAAGATATAGGAAGGAAAGTTGATGGGCATAATTATGGATTGAAAGGGCCTTAGAAAATATAGGAACCTGAAGAAAAAAAAAGAAAAGAAGAAAGAAAATATAGCAAATTAATCGTCTTAATTTTTAAAAAATTCTGATTCATATAATCAAATTTTTTAAATTTTTAAGAAGAGGGAAGTGGAGAGGGAAGCAGATTGTAATACAATTAGAGATATTTGATCACTGAGTAGACATTCCATATTTAAAAATTATAACTAAATTATTTAGGTGTAATAATGATATCATCATGGTAAAAATTTCTTATCTTAAACATAAATACTGATGATTAAGTTTTCTTTAAAATATTCTGAGGAGTGTAGTTATATATAAAACAAGTAGTTATGAGTAGAGGGTTATTGACAAAACAAAACTCATTGGTTAATAGTAATTATAAAATTACGTGAGTTTTTCATCATGAGGTCTGCCTCATCAATAGCCCCATTATCACAAAGCTGCCATGCAAGTCAGTATAATTTAGTACAATTGCCATTCTGTCAGTTTCTGCTCAAAATTAAGCCAGGATCAAAAAAGCAAATTGTCTTATAATTCTTCCCAACACATTGACAGAACTGTATCCATAAGTCTTACTGCCCATATTATTTTAACTCTAAGTAATGTCATAAAGATATCTTATTCATGACTTATATGTTCCAGAGCTATGATTTTCAAGTCTGTTTAAACATTATGATCAACTTCAACCTTTTAACAAATATTTATGCCTAGACTCCAAACCATCGATTCTGATTGTTGGTCTTAGGTGGTAGTCAAGAATGGGTATCAAAAAATAATTAAGTAGGGGCACCTGGGTGGCTCAGTCGGTTAAGCAGTTGCCTTCGGCTCAGGTCACAATCCCAGGATGCTGGGATCGAGCCCCGCATTGGGCTCCCTGCTCAGTGGAGAGCCTGTTTCTCTCTCTCCCTCTGTTTGCTGCTCTGCTTTCTTGTGCTCTCTCTCCATCTCTCTAATAAATAATAACATCTTTAAAAATAATAATAATAATAATTAAGTAAATGCCCAAGGGATTTTCTATGGTATGAAAGCTTAGTCTCTTGCTGCTCAAAGTTGGTCCATAGAAAAGTTTGGCATTATCTGGGAACTTGCTAGAAATGCAGAAACACAGGTCCTGCTCTGGTCCTGAACATAATCTGCATTTAACAAGATTCCCCAGTGAATGATATGCTTGTTATAGTTTGCAAAGTACTATCCAAGTTTACCCTAGAATTTACTGAATTTTCACTTAAGTTATAACTTAGAGTTCTACACAACGTTCATTAATTAAACTTTTGAGTTACATTAGTAGAAAAGTAAAAAAAAAAAAAAGAAAAAAAAGGTGAAGTAGAGATAGTATTCACACAATTATAAATTAATTTAAGCTTGAAAAACAGAATATTTGGATGCTTTGAGGTAAGGAAACTTACAGCATTTTTAAGCACCATCATCATCATCATCATCATCATCATCATAAATGGGTATTCCAACTTTCCACTGGAGTACAAGAAATGTCATCTGGATCTTATCTTAGATTTATAAAGGAGCATTTATATTAAGAGCAAGTAAAATTTCAGAATTTTTTACAGATTGAGTCAAATAGCTTATATGCAGTTCCCAAAAAGAATATGCATCTATGCCTATATATCTATAAATACATATTCATTTCACGTTCATAAGCAGTTGTACAGAAATTATCATAAGTCCATTTACTTTCAAATCACTGATTATCTTCCTTGAGAATAACAACATAGGTTTTTGAAAATCCTGAGTGGGTTTATACAATATGAGGATTTAGTTGAAAGTTTTTTTCTTTCATTCTTTTCATTCGGCAGAGTAAAATTTTAAAACATAAATCAGAGGCGGGGACAAACTGTGACAGACTATGGACCCTGGGAAACAAACTGAGGATTTTAGAGGGGAGAGGGGTGGAGGGAAATGGGTTAGCTCAGTGATGGGTATTAAGGAAAGCACATATTGCATGGGGCACTGAGTGTTACAGACCAACAATGAATCATGGAACACTACATCAAAAACTAATGTTGTACTGTATGGTGACTAACATAACATAATAAAACAATTTTTTAAAATCTTAAAAAAAACACAAAAAACAAAATATAAATTTGATCACAAAAGTCCCCTTTATAAAGTTCCCCAAAATCATTCTTCCACACTGAAAATAAAACAAACAAAAAACCCAACTTCTTAATCTGGCCTAAAAAGCCCTGGCTACCTCTCTTATAATAGCTCTCCCCTCCATCCACAGACTGGTCCACCTTCTTTCCTAGGTCACACCAAGCTCACTTCCTACATGGACACTATGGACAAATTTCTTCACTCTACTGCTGGTTTCAGCCCTCTGGCTTTTACATGCTGGGCTCCTACTTACTATTAAATTTCCATAAGACACACTTAATCATAGAAAACAAACTGAGGGGAGGGAGATGAGAGAAGGGTAACTGGGTGATGGAAATGAGGAGGATTAATGAGCACTGGGTGTTATATAAGACTGATGAATCACTGAAGTCTACCTCTAAAACTAATAATACATCGTATGTTAATTAATTGAATTTAAATTATGAAAGTAAAATAAAATAAGAATAAAAATAAATAAATAAGGGAAGTGGCATGATCTGACAGTCAGATCGAGCTACTTTGTGGAAACATGCCTTCAGGAGAACAAGAATGGAAGCAGGAGCTGATTGCAATAATACAACTAGATCTGAAGATTGCTTACACTCTCATTGGGCTGGATGGGCTGAATGGAAGCCACGAGCCACATGTTGGCTGTGAGTACCTGAAATGTGGCTAGTCTGAATTGACACATACTTTAAGTGTGAAATACATGCTGAATTTGGAAGACTTACTGCAAAAATAAAATATCACATTGATAGTTTAAAAAAAATTCATTGCATGTTGCAATGATAATATTTGCCATGTTGGATTACATAAGATATATTATTAAAATTTAAATAAATAAATAAACAAAGAACAAAGATGCCTGCTCTAAACACCCAGCCCAAAATAGTTACTTAACCACCTCATATTGAGCACTCACTACAGGACTTTTAATCTATTTTCTTGTTATTTAATTTATTTATTTTTGTTGTCCAAATAATATAAGATTCATGAAAGAAGGGATACTGCTTTTTATCACTGCAATAAGAAGTATTTTTAAATGGTATTATAAGATTGTAAATTCCATGGAGAAATGGAGAGGTCAAGCAGAAAGAGTTGGGTGAGTGTGTAACATTTTAATATTCAATATTAAAATATCCTATTTATTAAGCATCTACTATAACAGGCCCTACAGTGGGGTGTTATATATACTATCTCTAGCCCTTATGACAGCATGCAAACATAGATTTGTCACATTTTACACCAGATGAGTGTGCAACTCATGAAGATTATAAAATTTATCAATGTTCTCTTGACTAGTAATACTGGAACCGGGATTTAAACAGAGAATAATCTATACCCAAAATATCCAACCCCATAATTCCTCCCATTAGAGAAGTCGATGGTCCATATTAAGGAATCTAACAATTTTGGGATACTTTCTAAGAATCGGACACTTTTAAATATATTATTGCCTGTACCTTGATTACATTAAGATCAGTTCTATGCTATTATAATTCTATGCTCTAGATCAGAGGACAATATGAGATGCACTAACATGTGTATGAAGCTTAAGATATAAAAAATTATTTACTCATGTACAGTAAAGTAGCTATGATGCATAAGTCAGGAATTAAGGCTTTCCACCATTAATTTCCTCCCTGCAAATTCTTCAAATCATTTTTAAGTGCTCAAATTTTTCTCTGCTTTTTAAATTCAGTTCTCATTTTAGTGTACCTGTAGATTTATGGAAAAATTGTGAAGATGGTATAGAGAATTCATACATACCTCACACCCAGTTTCCATTGTTAATATCTTATATTAGTGTGTTATATTTGTTATAATTAATGAACCAATATCAATACATTGTTATTAACTCATGTCAATACATCGTTAAAATGTCCTTGGAGTTTACCTGATGATCTTTTTCTATATCAGGATCCCATCCATGATACTACATTATATTTGTCCTATGTCTCCTTAGGCTCCTTTTTGCTATGTTTCTCAGGCTTCACTTGCTTTTCATGACCTTGATAGCTTTGAGGAGTAGTTGTACTAAACAGATATTTCACAAACTATCCCTAAATTTGGACTGTCTGATATTTTTCTCATGATTACACTTGGGTTGTATGTCATTAAGAGGAAGACTACAGAAGTAAAGTATCATTTCCACTACATTTTATCAAGAGAATATAACTATCAATATTTTAGTTTAGATATAACTACTGATATTAAACATCATCACCTTACTGAGCTAATGTTTGTCACAATTCTCCACTGGAAAGTTAATCTTTTCTAGTCCATTCATATTGTATTCTTTGGAAGAAAGTCACTCTATAGCCTATATTCCCCACTCACAGTGTAGGGAATTATATCTTCTCCTATACTGAGGTAGGATTATCTACATATATAAACTATCTAGAATTCTTCTGATAAGGATATATGTTTATTCTCCCTCATATATTTGCCTATGTAATCATTAATGCAAATATGGAAACATTCTTCAAAAAGTCCTTAAATTTTACTTATTCAGTTATTAGATACGTGAATATTTTGTACTACATTATTAGGCTCAGTTTTTGGAAAAGAAAATCAAACTCAAAAGATCAAAATGTAATTGTTTTCAAAAATGCTGAAGCAGAGATTTTCCATGCACAAAGTCAAGATAATACCAGTGTAGAATGTATTTTTGTATCTTTTTTCCTGATAGCCTGTTACATAATCCTTAGGGGGCAAGTAATTTTTCCTAATGATAGTAATCACAATAGAGTTTAAAGTGACTGAAGCCAAGACCATGTCAAAGAAATGGAAAGGTAAAAAGAGAGGAGGCAGAAGAGGAGGAATGTAGTGAAAAAAGAGAAAATAGGTGTGGATTCCAATGTTACAAGCATGGAATGAGAATGGAGTATACCAAATTTAAGACTGTTACCATGAAATTTGTATTCTAGCTTTTTCTTTCTTTCTTTAAATGTGAAGAGCATTATATGCTTTTCATGTATTGTGACAGAAAGTAGAGATATTTCATTGCTAATTATCCCTTTTAATATTTTAAACACATTTGACAATAGTATGTTGAAGGAATTCAGTGGTCTATACCTATTTTTGCATTTTGCCAAGAGTTGGCATAATTTTTTAAAGATTTTATTTATTGGGGTGCCTGGGTGGCTAAGTTGGTTAAAGCCTCTGCCTTCGGCTCGGGTCATGATCCCAGAGTCCTGGGATCAAGCCCCACATCGGGCTCTCTGCTCAGCGGGGAACCTGCTTCCTCCTCTCTCTGCCTGCCTCTCTGCCTGCTTGTGATCTCTGTCTGTCAAATAAATAAAATCTTAAAAATATATATATGTTATTTATTTATTTGAGAGAGAGCAAGAGTGAAAGATAGAGCAGTTTTAATCAACTTTTATGCAAAAGTTTGCACAGCCATAGGGAGATAATGAATTGCATCCTTGCCATAGGCCCCAACAAAGTAACAACCTTTTCCGTATCAGAAAGGCAGCCTAGTATAGAATACAGTATATAACAATTGTGTATTATTCTATAGTTCTTAAAGAATAAAACACAAAACATCTCATTTACTATATATAGTAACTCTTCAAGGGGAAATCATTAATATATTAAATAACTTGCCCAATTTGCAATTTATTTTTTTTAATTTAATTTTATTTTTTCAGTGTCCCAAGATTCATTATTTATGCACCACACCCAGTGCTCCATGCAATACGTGCCCTCCTTAATACCCACCACCAGGCTCACACAGCCACACTCCTCTCCTCTCCTAAACCCTCAGTTTGTTTTTCAGAGTCCACAGTCTCTCATGGTTTGTCTCCCCCTCCAATTTCCCCCAACTCCCTTCTCCTCTCCATCTCCCCATGTCCTCCATGTTATGCTCCATAAGTGAAACCATATGATAATTAACTGTCTCTGCTTGACTTATTTCACTCAGCATAATCTCTTCCAGTCCCGTCCATGTTGCTACAAAAGTTGGGTATTCATCCTTTCTAATGGAGGCATAATACTCCATAGTGTATATGGACCACATCTTCCTTATCCCTTCATCCATTGAAGGGCATCTTGGTTCTTTCCACAGTTTGGCGACCATGGCCATGCTGCTATGAACATTGGGGTACAGATGGCCCTTCTTTTCACTACATCTGTATCTTTGGGGTAAACACCCAGTAGTGCAATTTCAGGGTCATAGGGTAGCTCTATTTTTAATTTCTTAAAGAATCTCCACTTTGTTTTCCAAAGTGGCTACACCAACTTGCATTCCCACCAACAGTGTAAGAGGGTTCCCCTTTCTCTGCATCCTCTCCAACACTTGTCTACTGTCTTGTTGATTTGGGCCATTCTAACCGGTGTAAGGTGGTATTTGAATGTGGTTTTGATTTGAATCTCCCTGATGGCTAATGATGATGAACACTTTTTAATGTGTCTGTTAGCCATTTGTATGTCTTTTCTGGAGAAGTGTCTGTTCATGTCTTCTGCCCATTTTTTTGACCTGAGTATCTCTTTTGTGTGTATTGAATTTGAGAAGTTCTTTATAGATCTTGGATATCAGCCTTCTGTCTGTACTGTCATTTGTGAATATCTTCTCCCATTCTGTGGGTTGCCCCTTTGTTTTGTTGACTATTTTCTCTGCTGTGCAGAAGGTTTTGATCTTGATATAATCCCAGAAGTTCATTCTCACTTTTGTTTCCTTTGCCTTGGAGACATGTCTTGAAAGAAGTTGCTGTGGCCAGTGGTGAAGAGGTTACTGCCTATGTTCTCCTCTAGGATTTTGATAGATTCCTGCCTCACGTTGAGGTCTTTTGTCCCCTGGAAACCTATAAACTTCCAAAACTGAATCAGGAAGAAATTGACAACCTGAATAGACCAATATCTAGTAACGAGATTGAAGCAGTGATCAAAAACCTCCCAAAAGCCAAGATCTCAGAACCTGACAGATTCCGTGGAGAATTCTACCAAACATTCAAAGAAGAAATAATACCTATTCTCTTGAAGCTGTTTCAAAAAATAGAAACAGAAGGAAAACTTCCAGACTTTTTATATGAAGGCAGCATTACCCTGATCCTGAAACCAGGCAAAGACCCCACTAAAAAGGAGAATTTCAGATCAATATCCCTGATGAATATGGATGCCAAGATTCTCAACAAGATCTTAGTTAATAGTGTCCAACAGTACATTAAAAAGATTATCCACCATGACCAGGTGGGATTGATCCCTGGGATGCAAGTGTGGTTTGACATTCACAAATCAATCAGTGTGATAGAACAAATCAGTAAGAGGAGAGAAGAACCACATAGTCTTCTCAATTGATGCAGAAAAAGTACTTGATAAGATACAGCATCTGTTCCTGATTTAAATGTTTCAAAGTATAGGGATGGAGGGAATATTCCTCAACTTCATAAAATCCATCTATGAAAAACCCACAGCGAATATTCTCAATGGAGAAAAGCTGACAGTCTTTCCTTTGAGATTAGGAACACGACAAGGATGCCCACTCTCACCACTGTTGTTCAGCATAATATTAGAAGTCCTAGCAACAGCAATCAGACAACAAAAAGAAATAAAAGGTATTCAAATTGGCAAAGAAGAAGTCAAACTCTCTCTCTTTGCAGATGACATGAAACTTTATATGGAAAACCCAATTTGCAATTTATATGTAATGGGGCCTTATCAGTGTCCTGAAAGAAAATTCTCTTACTGCTGTATCATCAAGGAATCTTAGATGAAAAGTACACTTGAAAATTATTGTCCTCATTGGCCGTTCCTGCCCCTTTGTGTGACACGAAGGTCATTGACCTAATCAGACTACCAGTCTCCCAGGAAGAGGAGTGACTGTTTTCCTTGTTTTCTGATATTTATATACCACCTTCCTAGTCAAGGAGAGATACATTTTAAAAAAAAATTATACTCTAACAAAGGAGAGAGGTCATCTATGCTATAAATGTATACTATAAAACAGGGTACCGTGAATATACATAGGAGTCTTTTTCCCCCCAGAAAAAGTACGTTGTTAAATTTCAGGATACCCAAATATTGTTTTGATGAAATTATATTTATGATGAGTCCTAGACAGAAATCATAGCTATATGAAAGCAAAATATATATATATATTTTTTATGACTATGGAAGTTTTGAGGGTGGGTGAATTGAAACTTAAACTGTATATAAGGATTACTATAAGGTTGTAGAGATACAGACTCTGCTTCATTTACAGAGGTAGCTTTTGTGCAGGAAATTAACTTGACTCAGTGGTAGTTTCCATGTGTAACTACCACACAATTCACCATGGAACACTACTGTCACAGAATGGAAAGGTTCACAGACTGAATAAAAGCACTCAGATCACAGACTGTTCAATCAATTTAAGAAGCAACAGTAAAGCTTGAGTAAGTTAACACACTTAGGATAAGGTACAAGTGAATGGAAAACCACATTATCTGAATCCTGGCTACCCAATGTTCATTATACCCTAGCTCTGGACCATATGAGCCATTTCCACTAATGCCATATTTTAATTACATGTATTATATGCTATCTGTATAACATGTATTTATATTAATTACATGCATTATATATAACTACATATTTTTAGTTAGAAGGACCAGGGTTGTGGCTGAACAAAAAAAAATTCAGAGGCAGAAAGTCTTCTGGGCCAATGATATACATTTTCTCTATCAGAGAGACACAGGGAAAGGTTGCCCAGCCAATAGCTGTAGCTTACTAAACAGCCATGGGCTTTGTGTATATAAATATATATTACTTCACGAGTCTTAAATGTATCTACTTTCTTCTATCCCATTTTTAACATACCATATCATGTATTTATACCTAACAAATATCATGAGTTTTATCTATCCCATTTTTTTCTAAAGCAGAATTGAATATTCAGAAATGATAAATTCACATTGCAATACCCCAGACTTATCACTTTGGATAATCCCAATAATGCATTTCTTTATGCAACCATTTTCCACTTTTAATTTCCAAAGGTGCTCACCACAATGGTGGTGAATTAGTCTATCCTATATGGTGATTGTGGTATCATCTGGATAATATATACTATAAAACATGACACCAGAAAACACAACATAGTATGTACAAAATTGTGATGAATTTGCCTTCCAAGAAAACCTTATATTCACATTGGTATCTGAGTACATGCATATCAGAAATGCTCTATTTTATGTTGCTGATTTATCCATGACTCATCTTAAAGCATAAGGCAACAAGGCATTTCTGGTAGAATTTTATATTTCTTCCATTTTTAGAGAATTTACACAATTAGATACTAAGAAAAATAGCATATCTAAAGAAAGAGAAAAGTAAACTGCAATCATGGTAACATGCAGTTCATATAATTTTTGGAAGAATATATGCATTCTGTAATATTCTTATGTTCACCATAAAAGATAAAGGGGTTACATCAGTGAGGTATTGGGGAAAAAGCTGATGTCAATTTTAATGACTAGCAATTACTCTCCAGATTTTATTAGGTATTAACTTCTTAGACTGGTTAGGATATATTAATAGCGTGCTGAAGCATTTAATAAATGGACTTCTCTAACTTTCCTTTTTATCAGTAAATCATTAGACGGTAGGATCAGTTGTCACCAGTATACGTAAATGCACTTGCAATGCTGGAGGGGTGAATGCCGTGTGTGTGTGTGCATCTAAATATGTAGATAAATGTTCATATTTAGTAAAGAACATTCTTAATGCTTCATATATAATATATTCCTGTATAGCACAAGTCTTCCATTTCCTGTTCACTCTCACCAGCCAGCCAACAACCTTTAAAATCTGTGTTGTCATCAACCATGAGCACTGTCAGCTGCCCCATCTTGTCTACATTAGAAGTTCTTGAAGCCTAAAAATACACACTGCCAGAGCACTTGTCTGAAGCTTTATTTGGGATATGCAAAATTAGTTTGAAGAAAAGAGGAAAAATTATATTTCTTGCATCTAAGCTAGAATCACATATGTATTTTATGGCTTAACTTTTATTTGGGGATTTCGATTTGTGTGTATGAGTATGTCTCTCAAGGGGAACATATACTGATTTATTTTTATTTTCTTTAATTTTTTTTTTCAGGATATGTATAACATGGGATTTCTCCTGTGCACACTCCCAGGATCACCATGCCTCCATTACCCTTAATTTTCATCATTTAATTCCTTATCCTCAATTTCAAAAAAAATTTTTCTCCTTTCCAGACTATTATGACTTAAAAAATTACTGCTGATAAAACTATGTTTAAATGTTTACTGATACGTAATCTGGTTTCTTAGAAGCCATCCTTTTATAACCACATTTTGTTCTCTAATCTCAGTAGTATTTAGCTTCCTTTCTTGGCTGTTTTTCTCCTGAAGCCCAAATGCTCCATATCTCATTCACCAAATACGGAGGGCAGATTCATCTTAACAGGAAGCTTTCAACCATAAACCTTAATGGCACTTTAAAGAGCCTCAGAATGAAATTTCTTCTTTAATTAAGAAGATGCTACTTTGTACATCATAATTGAAATACATCAAAAAGTTCCTTGTTAAAGCTTGAGATATATTATAAAGCCATCTTATAGCACAGCTGTAGGGCTTTTTCTCTAATTGGAAGAATGACAGATCAAATTCCAGAGGAAGTTATATCATTTGGAATGCTAGAGATAGAGCTATCTATTTAAATTACACACTCAAAACAATTAGGAAAACACGTCAAACCACGTTGTTTTGTTTTGTTTTGTTTTGTTAAAATGCAACACAAACTGAAATCAAACATCAACAATGCATCATTTGCCTTTATGAGTATGTGTAGATGGGTACATGTCCATATAGAGAGAAATGTAATTTTTCAAATTTAGTATCAAAAGTTTATGCATCTTCAAACTCAGCAATCTGGAAATGCTCTTGGAAGAAAAAATAAACTATTAGGAATGAATCAAATTTAATCCTTGCAATTTGACAAGTGGTACTTATTTTAAATAAGTTTAGAAAATACCATTCTTATTAGCATTCTAGATTATCAATTGTCTCATTTTCGTGGGTTTCTCAATTATGAGTCACCTTATTTTATGGATTAAGAAGTCTTTTCTAAAATCAAAATATGTCTTTCTACTTGTATTTAGTACAAGTTGTTTGTGCATATTCCATATTATCCAGAGCAAACCTGACATACCTCTGTATTCATTTCTACCACCCTCTCAAGCTACTATTTTCAATCTTCTTTTCAAATGTTTCACTTAAAACATATCACTAACCCAGACACTAACCCAGACACCTTTAGAGTGTGACCTCACAGATACATTACCTCACTTCTACCACTTAACATTGGAGCTCACCTCCTAAATTCCCCCTCCCCCTCCTCTGAAGACTACTCCCTCCAAGGGTCTTCCCCAGAAGCTGAGACTATTGATGAACCCTTCTTTTCTGTCTTCAACTGTTGTTCAGACATAAATTTGTTGTGTGATCAGCTGCTCCCTCTCAACTACATCTGCCTAATGGCATTTTAAACATGTCCAATCTTTTGTCCATTTTAGACAACTGCCTTTTTAGACAACTATTCCCTTTCTACGTTTGCTTGCCTATCACTTACTCTACAAGTCACTCTGGTTTGGCCTCTGTTGCAACTACATCAAGACCAGTTAACACATGTCAATACTTGATTTATATACCTGCCCTCTCAGTGGTATTTATCACTGTTCATTTAATCACTCAACATTACTTATTAATTTCTAGAGGGTATTTTATATGCCTGACATTAAACTAGTTATCGGAGCTACTGTGGCGAACAAAAGTTACAAACACTATATAACTCATTGAGGGGTGGAGAAGAAAGATGAAAAATTTTCAATGAAAAAACCTAACTAAGTGGCATATTAGATGGAAATAAAATAAAGCAGAGAAATAAAGAGTTGCCTTGAGTGAGTTTGGATGAAATATTAAAATTTAAATAGTGAGAAGAAAAGGTTTCAATGGAAATGTGATGAAGTTAGTGATGGAGGAAGCATGTGGGTAAATGAGAGAAGAGCTTTCCATGAGACAGAGCAGGAATTTTAATGTCCAAGTAACAACCTGAAGTATTGAATATTCTATCCTTTTGTACTGACACACATTTCTGGTTCTTCTAACTCTTGTCATTTCTCTTTTTTGCTTATCTTCTTCCTAGCCTTTAAATGTTAGAATGCCTTTAAAATTAGAACTAGGCATTCTTCTCTTCTCTTTTTAAATTATTTCATCTGAAACTATGGTGTCAATGATCACCAACATGGGTATCTAGTTAAAACTTATCCTTTGAGTTTATGACTTGCATATTAAACTACAAACTTGACATTAACCTTTAAATGTCCACAGTATCTTATACTCACTATTTTCAAAAATGTACTAGTGATTTTCTGTAGGAAATATGATCTTCCTTCTACTGTTCTCTAGGTTAGTGAATGAACACTATCTTTCTTTAAGTTTCTTCAGCCAAAAACTTGGAAGCTATCATCAATATCTCCTTCCTTTATCATACTACACCCCATCAATCATCAGGCTCTTTCAATTTAACATTCTTAATATGTCTCTATCCAATTTAGTTCTCTCCATCTACATTTTCTCCTTTCTAGTCCAAGGAACCATCATCTTTCACCTTAGATACTGACACAGTCTTCAAACAGTGCCTACCTTTGAAAAAGTCACACTGCAGACGGGTTAATCATATATTTCACCCTACCGCTTAAAACCTTCAGTAGCTCCCCATGCTCCTATGATAAAACCCAAGGTGCTTAACATGGGATACAAAGCAGGACAGTCTGATCCCAGTAACCTGTCTGGCCTCATTAACCACCCTTTCCTTTTCCTTATTCTGAGTTCCTGGCAAACTGACCTTTTAGTTCCTCAAATATGATGTTCTCCTATTCTAGGGCTTTTATACCTGCTGTGCCATCCATTATATTGGAACTTTATTCTCAACCTCTTCATCAACTTAATCCATTTTTTCCAAGTTTTTTATTTAAATTCCAGTTAGTATACATACAATGTAATATTTGTTTCAGCTATAGAATTTAGTGATTCATCACTGATATTGACAAACAATATCAGGTGCTTATCACAAGTGCCCTCCTTAATACCCATCACCTATTTAACCCATCCCTGCTCACCACCTCACCACTAAACATCACCAACTGAATCCATTTTTGTCCTTCACACTCCATTCCAAAGCTGAATTCTCCATATTAGTCAATACCCATCAGAATACCTTGGATTTCATACTAGGTACTTCTGCAGACCATGTATTTTTCTTCTACAGGTGTTATCATAGTTGTTACTTTTCATGTTTTGTGCTACTGTTCGATGAGTGTCTATCTTCTCAACTCAACTGTGAATTCACTAAGAACTGAGACTATTTTAATATTTTGTTGTTTTATTGCCATGCCCCTAAAATCTAAACATTACCTAGCACTGAGTACACATTCATGTATTTGCTGAATAGATACATGGATGAAAGAGTAAATGAGTAAATGCATGTGAAATATCGTTTGTCTTTGCCACAAGATGGTTTCTGGCAGTGGTTGATTTTATTTTATTTTTTTTTGTCACTTATTAAACATGTTCGTTTAGGATAGTTACATAACCTCACTAAATCTTAATTTGTTCTTCCATAATTTGAAAGTAATTATAGTATCTACCTCACAGGTTAAAATGAAAGTGAGCACATTCTTATCAAGGACATAGAGTCGTACCTAGCACATGGTAAGTGCTCAATAAATAATAGCTTCTGGTATTTTTTTTTTATCTTATCTAAATTGCTTAAAGCAAAAACCTTAACTCCAAAATTCCACTTTTTTCTCAATTAACTCAGTAGTTAATTTTTTATAAAAAGGATAATTCCCTGGAGATTGGGGCAATGTTTGAACTACATTCATTACATTGAACTGTCATAGGTGTAAGTTTTCATTATAAAGTTTTAATTACTTCTTATACATGTGGGGTGATGAGATCACTTCAGTTCCTGCAGTTTATCCTTTCCTGAATTTTTTTTTTTTTTTTGCTCTAGGGGAAGAAATCAATTAATTAATGACTCTCCAGCACTGCAATCAGCCTTTAATAGAAACTTGACTAAGAAACACTGATCTGAAATAAGTGAGAAACAGAAAGAGAAGAAATATGGTATCAATAAAGATAATATTGTCCTCTTCACCAATCAAAGATCTCCTTAAATATCAAAGGAAATAAAACAAAATGAAAACTCATATCATCTGCAGAACTAGAACACACTAAATAATTATATCTCAATAATGATATAAAAGGAAGAACTGCTAAATTAAACAAGAGTAATGTTGCATGCAGACAGATGTTGAGAAAGAAAACTGGTGGAACAGTGTTCTCTAAATATAGGTGTCATATTCAAGGCAAAACCCAAATACTTATTTTGAATGATATGAAGAAAGTACATGGGATATTGGCAGGACTTTTTCTTGATCAAGTTTGTCCCAAAGAATAAGCAAAAATAAAGACACAAAGATTCACAAGGAGCTACACACTTCTGTATGGCTTCCAGGAAGCAGTCTCAGAGGAAAGAAGAGAGAAAGACAACTATTCTGCCCTAAAAGTGACACTGCAGTTGACAATTTCTGTTGGTTGAGAGAAGTAAAAGTTTAGACAGAGAAATGTATCTTATAACGAACTTAAACATAACCAGGAAGAATTGCTGCTAGCATGGAAATCATCTGTGTCCACAACCTCACAGTAGCCTCCTTTAAAGAGCTTGTCTAGTAAGAACTCACCCCATTTCAGAGGTAAATGTTAAGGAAACAAGTATTCGTATGAGCTTTTTATAAAAGTACTGTAAAAAAAAAAAAATGGGGGAGGGGAAAAAATAGGAAAAATAGTAGTGGCAGATAAAAAATATTCTCTAGCAAATTTGCCACGGATCAGATAAAAATTGTGACTAAAACTAATTCAGAAGATATCACAGACCTAAGTGTCTCTGGGGGCAGAGAGGAGCATGTCTCCTTCAAGTTCCCTGGATAGTCATAACTGCCCCCAAACAATGGTTGAACAGGGCTGAAGTTGAGTCACAGGCCACTGCAGAGTCCATAGATGAGAAAGAGGTCTGTGGGCCTGTTACCCGAGGCACAGACAGATATAACTCTTCCTAGTTCCAGTACAGATGATGTTAGAGGCAGAACCAAGGCTAAATAAACTACAGTTTTGACTCCCTAAAGAGAACTATGCAGGTCTCTGTGGGATCACACTCAATGAGCAGAGTGCAGAGACCTCTTAAAAAAAAAAAAAAAAAAAGTCTTGGGTTTCCTTGGGGTTTTACAATTTCCTGTCTGGATCCCAAAACTCCCACAAAGGCACTTTTGTTCACGGATAGCTGTCAAACTATTGTTACTATGGGGGAATACAAGCAGAACTCCTATTATACTATCTTGTGGCATCACACTTCATTAAAATAAAAACTTCTGTTCTGCAAAGATACTATTAAGAGAATAAAAAGACAAGCCATAGTTTGACAGAAAATATTTGCTATCTAAAACATAATATTTGATACCCCAAATATATAAAGTCCTCTTAAAACTTAACAAGAAAATAACTCAATTAAAGAATGATTAAAGGGGTGCCTGGGTGGCTCAGTGGGTTAAAGCCTTTGCCTTCGGCTCAGGTCATGATCCCAGGGTCCTGGGATCGAGTCCCACATTGGGCTCTCTGCTCTGCGGGGAGCCTGCTTCCTCCTCTCTCTCTGCCTGCCTCTCTACCTAGTTGTGATTTCTCTCTGTCAAATAAATAAAATATTTAAAAAAATGATTAAAAAGATTAAAATTAAAAAGATCTGGACAGCTCACCAAAGAAGATATACAGATGCAAATAAGCCTATGAAATGATGTTGAACATCATATATCATTAGGGAATTAAAACAATAAGAAGCCACTCCACACCTATTAGAATGATTAAATTCCAAAACACTAACAATACCAAATGTGGGAAAAGATGTATGTTAGTAGGCCCTCTTATTCATTGGTGGTGCAAATGCACAATGGTATAGCCACTTTGGAAGATAGTTTGGTAGTTTCTTACAAAGCTAAACATAGTCTTAACATATTATTCAACAAGTTCACCCCTAGTTATTCACCCAAATTAATTGAAAACTAAAGCCTAACACAAATTGTCATAGCTACATTATTAATATTTGCTCTTAATTGGAAGCAACCAAGATATCCTTCAGTAGGTAAATGGATAAACAAACTTTGATACATCCATACAATGGAATATTATTCTGGAGAAAAAGGAAAAAGAAATGAGCTACGAAACCACAAAAATATAAGGAAGAACTTTAAATGCATACTGGTTAAGTGAAAGAAGCCTGTAAGGAAAGGCTACATGCTACATGATTTCATGCTATATGACACTCTAGAAAATGTAAAATTACAGAGAGTAAAAACTCAGTGTTCATAAGGACTTTGGAAGAAGGAGGAAAGGCGAGCTGAATGGGTGGTGCACAGGAATTTTTAAGTGCAGCAAAACTATGCTCTATGATCACGGATTGGTATCTATGGAACAACTGATACATGTGTCCAGGGCAAAGAGTGAACCCTAATCTATAGACTTTAATTAATAATAATTAATCAATATTTTTTCATCAGGTTTAACAGTGTACCATACTAATGCAAGATGTTAATAATAGGGGAAACTGTTATTTATCAGTAGAAGCAGACTATATATTTATCAGTAGAAGCAGAAAGAGTCATTTCACAAAATTCAACATCTGTTACTCAATTAAAAAAAAAAAGCCAGTGGGATGCCTGGGTGGTTCAGTCATTAAGTGTCTGCCTTTGGCTCAGGTCATGATCCAGGGTCCTGGGATTGAGCCAGGCATGGTGCTCCCTGCTCAGTGGGAAGCCTGCTTCTCCCTCTCCCACTCCCCCTGCCCATGTTCCTTCTCTTGCTGTGTCTCTGTCAAATAAATAAATAAAATCTTAAAAAAAAAAAAAAAGCTAGCAAACTAGGAACACTTCTTAAATCTGATAAAGGGCATATATGGAATAAAGAGCTAATATTATACTTTGTATATGACTGAATAATTTCTTATTAAAATCAGAACTAAGACAACAATATCTACTCTTACTATTTCTACTCAACATTGTAGGACAGTTTCTAGGCAGGTCAATAAGGCAAGAAAGGGAAAGAAAAATATTCAAATTGAAAAGAAAGATGTCAACTCTCTTTATTCCCAGTTATGACTGTATGTAGAAAATCAGAAGGACTCTACAAAATAACTAGTGAAACGAATAAGTGAGTATACAAGCATCAGGATGCAAAATCAATGTAAAGCACAAGTTGTATTTTTATAGACTAGCAACAAGAACTGAAAATTGAAATAAAAGATTTATAATATTAAAAAGTATAAAAATTTAGTAATTATTTTGGCAAAAGATGTGCAAGATCTTTACACTTTAAAACTATAAAACAGAAAGAAAAGAAAATTTCAAAAAAAAAATTAAAGAAGACTCAAATAAGTGGAGAATATGCCATATTCATGGGTCAGAAAATTTACTATTGTCAATTCTCAAATGATCTATAGAGTCAAAGGAATCTCAATAAAAATTTTAGGAGCTTACTTTATGAAAATTGACAAGTTGAGTCTATAATTCACATGGAATGCAAATAACCTAGAACAAACTTTAAAAAAAGAACAAAGTTGGAGGACTAATTATGTCAAGACTTTTTATAAAGCTACAGGAATCAAAACAGTACAGCACTAACATAAAGACAGACAAATAGGCCAATTGAATAGCATAAAGATCCCAGAAATAAATCCTCACATAAGTGAACTTATTTTCAACAAAATTGCAAAGGCATTCTAGTGGAAAAAGGAAAATATTTTTAGCAAATAGTACTGGAAAAAATGGATATTTCATTAAAAAAAGAGAAATTTGATTTATACCTTGCAAGAGAAGAGTTGAAAAGATTTTCCTTTTTTGAACAGAAAAAATGGACTATCAGAGGTATAAAGATTAAATCAAAATGGATGATGGGGTTATGTATGTAACCTAAAACTAAAGTTTCTAGAAGAAAACACAATAGCAAAACTGTCACAGAAAGATTGCATTTAGGTAAAATACAAAAAAATATGATATGTCAAAGAAAAAACTGGTAAGTTAGACTTCAGTACAACTAGACACATGACCATAACAATTCTTAGTAAGAATACAGAGTACCGGGAGCTCTCAAACTCTGTTGGTGGGAATAGTAATTTGTGTAATCCCTTTGGAAAGCAATTCGATAGCTTCCTAAGAAATTAGGCATGGAACTACCATACAATCCAGTCATTCAAAGCCCAGGTATTTACACAAGAGAAATAAAAGGTACATCTATACAAATAGTTTAATGTAAATGATCAGAGCACTTTATTTGTAAGAACCACAAACTGGAAACAATGCAAACACCCATTAATAAATGAATGCATAAACACGTTGTGGTGTAACCATATAATAAATATTTAAATGTTTGAAGAATGAAATATTGATAATTGTTATAATATGGATAAGTATCAAAGTAATAATGCAGAGTCAAAGAACATAGACTAAAAATAGATATGCTTTGTGATTTTGTGTATATGAAATATTATAAATTGCATACTAATCTATAGTAACAAAATGCAGAACAGTGATCACCTAGGATAAGGATAAGATTTTGAGAGATGTGAAGGGAGGGGATAATAAAGGAGCAAGAGACAATTTTTTGCAGTGATAAATAATTTCATTATTTTGATTGTGATAACAGGTTCACAGATGTATGCATACATCAAAGTCAAATTTTACACTTTAACTAAGTGTAGTTAATTGACAATTGTACCTTAATAAAGCTTTTTTTAAAAGAAAGATAATTCACATGGCAGGATTTAACTAGATATCATTTTTCTCAGAAAAAGAGGAAAAACTGACTTAACAAATATTCTTTCAGCATCTTTTAGGATTATCAACTACAATATATTACAATATTAGTAAATCACATTAGTGATTTCCAAATGTTAAAAAATATGGTTTTTGAAAGAAATACAGAGATAAACAAACAAGAAAGAAAGAATACATTGTTTATTATGGACACTGTAGAGGAGCAAAACTGGCTGAATCTAGCCAAGATAGATTTACTTTTCTCTGTGTTCTCCTCTGAATGTTTTAAACGTCCTAACTAACAAACCAAATAATTTATAGGGAAATGTGCTAACTAATACAAACCAAATAATTTATAGGGAAAACTGACACAAAAAGCATGAATCCAGTGTCCCAAATGTATGGAGTACTCAAAAGGCTAAGGGAAATTTCACTATTGTATTCTTTATATGCTTTACCAACAAAATGAAGATTAATAATTATATCTACTTTACAGGTAGGTATAGTATTAAATGAATTCATCCATACAAAACATTTGGAATATTACCTGGTAGACAGCAGGCATCACTAATTCTGCATAGTTTGTACCCATTTTTTAGGTTTTAAGAACATAACATTGTAGATCCAATGTTTCTGTTTCTCTCCCCCCCCACATGTACATACATGCACATACACACACAAACCACAAACCCCAACAACAGAGATTTGACCATTACCATTTCACACAGAAAAAAATGGAATATCAGAAATAAAATTTTCCCAAGGTTAATGTGTCAACGAGAGGCTGAATAAAGATTTAAATTAGACCTACAGACTCCAAAGCCTTTGTTTTTCCAACAACAGCTTTGAGAAATATTGTTTTATATTTTTATAGGGAAAAACTAAAGGTGATTATAGAAATCTCAAAAGCATTATATATGAAAAATCACTGTTTACACATATATAAGTAATTTAAAAACCTAACCAAAATCATGACATTTTTTCCATCGTAAACAAAAGAGTCCTATCTCACTATTTGTAAATTAGTAAAAATGAAAACTCCACACATAAAACTTTGTGTGGTGGTGGAGCTAAGGAAAAAGAGACAAAGAGAGAGACAGAAACACAGAGATACACAGAGAGAATAAAAAAATAAGCAATGAGCTCAAAATGTTAGCAACTGAAGAAATAAGCAATCAGATGAAGAAAATAAACAATGTGCAAAGCCAGATGATGAAATAACAAAGGTAAAGAGAATCTACATTTAAATCTGTTAATATTAAAAAACAGTCTTCGAAGTACAGGTTTCCAGTTATAGAATGAATTAGTCACAAGGATGCAGCATAGGAATAGTCAATGATACCATAATATTCTTATGTGGTGACAGATGGTGCTACACTTCTGGTGAGCACAGCATAATGTATAGAACTGTTGAATAATTATGTTGTATACCTAAAAGTAATGTAACATTATCTTTCACTATATTTAATAAAATAAAATAAAATAATAATTATTTTTTTTACTTTTAGCAAAAAAAAATCTTAAAATATATTTAAGGTCAATAAAATATAATTGATAAATGATTACAGAATCCAATAAAAAAACTTAAAATAAGAAAATTAGTGTGGATTTTTAAAAAGAGATTTTTTAATTATATAAGAATAGAGACCATTTTACTAATAACTATTACAATGCTAGTAAATCTAACATAATAAAAAAATTACCTATCACAGAAAGAATGAAATAACTAACCCACTAGTTTCAAATCATTTTTTCCTGAAGAAATTTCATTAATAAAAAAATGTCTTACAGTTTTAAGTGTGTTGAGCTTCAACTCTCGATTTCAGCTCAGATTGTAATCTCCTGATGGTGAGACCAAGCCCTACGTCAGGTTCCACACTCAGTGTGGAGTCTGCTTGGGATTTTTTTCTCCCTCCCCATCTGCTCTTCCCACTTGTGCTCTCTCTCTCTCTCTCTTCCTCTAAAATAAATACATAAATCTTTAAAAAAAATCACTGTTAAAAACTGATTAAATAATAAAATGACTTTAAAATTTCCATTGTACTCCAAAAAATGATAGTATTTTATTTATTTTTTAATATATTTTCAGTCATTTTAAAGAAACATTTTTGCTGATTGGACATAGCTCATATCATACTACATAAGAAGACTATTTTATGACTGGTGAAACATAGAATAAAACTTCAAAATCATCTGTTCTTATGACTGTGTGGCTGTACAGTCTAATGGCTGCTTGCCTCCTTTGGCAGAAAACTCTATCTTACTGCCCTCTCTCAGTCAGCAACAAATTAAAAGATAGGAAGATTGGAGGGAGTAACTGGTAAATATGCAATGTAGGTATTGCCCTCTATAACAACTGAAAAGTTACTTAACTCAAATTTGTCGTAGTACTATTAAACCATGGTGCATTCATTATTCTTTACAACAATAAAACCCCCTTGTAATCAAGTTAGAGTTCAGAGAATGTGGATGAGTTCTTAATGTGAAGCTTTTTCTTAATGTGGTAGACTTGGCAAGGCTTACTATGCATTCCAGCACTAGATGTCATGCATGTAAAATTGTTTTTGTCTAATTCATCAGTTCACTCCTTTTTAAGTTAATCCACATTTAAAGCATCTGACTGATCATACGAGACAAGTTTCTAATTTATTCAGCCTGCTTATAAAGACAGATATTTTGAAAAGAAAAAGGAAAAGGAAAAGGAAGAGGAAAAGGAAAAGAAAGAAAGAAAGAAAGAAAGAAAGAAAGAAAGAAAGAAAAGAAAAGAGAAAAGAAAGAAGGAAAGAGAAAGAAAGGGAAAGAAAGACAGGAAGAGAAAGAAAGAGTAAAGGAAAGGAAGGAAGGGAAGGAAAGGAAGGGAGGGGAAGGAGGTAAAGGGAAGGAAGGAAGGGAAGAAGGGAAGGAAGGAGGGAAGAAAACTTCAGGAATCAAAATGAATCCAGTTCCATCATTATACCACTACATGAAATTGCCCTCTTCAAGATCATTAATGACCTCAGTGTTGCTAAATACAGTGAAGTTCACCAGTCACAATCTTATTTAACTTTTCTGTGGTGTTTAACCCACATCTTCTACTTTGAACATTCTTTCTTCTTGGTTTCAGTGGACACTATCTTACCATGGTTTCGTCTTAGCTTACTACATGTTCCCTCCCCAGATATTTTGGGGCTCCCTTTCTTCTCCCCCTTTCCATTCCTTAAATATTATTTTCCTAATGATTCTACTATCAGCCATCGTCCCTTTAAACTCTGGTGAACATTCTTATCCTCTCCCATGGACTCAACTACATCTACACAAATGATCCTAAAGTATATATTAACATGTAAAGGGGTAAAAGGCATACACATCAACCAACCAGAAGAGAAGCCCAACCAATCAGACTGGACACTCACAGAGAAGGCTGAACTACTGAGGTTCAAGTTCAAGACAAGCCACTTGTCAGTGGCTTTGTCTGAAAGCCAAAACTTTCTTCTGAGCTCGAGTCTCACAATCCAACTGTGTACATCTCAAAAATAGAAACTTCAAAATAAGTATCAGTTACCTATTGTGATGTAAAAAAGTCATGCCAGGATTTAGTGACTTAAAATAAACATTTATAAATCTATGGGCATTTGCATAGATCTGGACTAGGCTGAGCTTATCAAGAGTGGACGTCCTCATGTGTCAGTGACTAACTGTTCAGTCATCTGGGATCTGGCTGGTCTGGAATGGCCTCAGATGAAATAAATCAAGTTGATTCTACTTGTCTCTCACATCCCTCCAGCAGGCTAGTGCAGGCCTATTTTAATTATGATAGTGGTAATTCAAGCAAGGAAATAGAAATGCACAGACATATTTGAAGTCTCTGTTTTTAGTCAGGTTGGCCAAGGCACACCAAGCCCAAAGGCAATATGGGAGGGCCCTCTAAAGGCTATTAACTGGAAAAGCAAAAGCAATCTACTGACCCAAATCCACATGTCAAAATCATGTATTTTCTGCTGCCTACCTCTTCCTCCAATATAGACCTTCTCTGTTGTTCTCCAGCTGGCTTACTGTCACCTAATCACGCCATTCTTTACTTTTCTGTATGTCCCAACTGCTTGAAGTTAACAACTCACAAAATTCTGTTCATTCTTCCTGATAAATATCTGCCTGATCTGTCAAGTTTCTTCCATCTACACTGTCACTATTATGAGATATCTACCATCTTTTACCTCAATTACTACAACAGTCTTCTAAGAGACCACTTCAACCTCAGATTTGATCCCTGATATCCAGGATCCACACAGAAACCACACAGATGCTTCTGAAATAGAAATATGATTAGGAGATGTAAGTGCTTTAAATAAGCAGGTTTCTCATTGCCCTGAGCATAAACTTCAATTTCTTAAATTGACTTATAAGATCATTCATGATCTGGTGCTTACATTCCTAGCTTTGTTTGTAGCAATTCAAGTTCTATGATCCAGCTATAATGAATTACTTTCAGTTGCCTGGATATATCATATACTTTGTTGCATGTATTACTCTTTGTGGCTAGAACATGTTCTTGCATGACTAATGAGGAAAAGAGAACATTAGTTGTATTTCGCATGTAGAGCCAAGAAGTTAACCTAGGATTTGAATTTTCTAAATGTAAACAAGAAGTAAAATAATTCTATATACAGGTATTTAATGGTGTTCCACTATTAACTGACACATTACAACTTGACTAAAAATTAGTTATATAAAACAATTACCATTTATTGTGCCAACAAATTCTTGGGCTCAGGTACTTGGTCAGAGTACCATAGAGATAGCTTATTTCAGCTCTGGTACCTCAGAATATTCAAATGCATGGGGGTTAAGTGAATGGAACCTAGAATCACCTAGAGGCTTCTTTACTCATATAGGGCTAGGACTTCACTCATATGAGCTGCGATGTCATAAAGCTGGATTCACCTGTAACTGTTGATCAGAGTACATCCTTATAGATTCTCAAAATGGGTTAGGCTTCTCCCACCATTGCAGGTAGAGTTTCCAGAAAGCAATTATTCCCCCTCAGAACACACAGAAGATGCATGGTCTTTTCTGTCCAAATTTCAGAAATCACGAAGTGTCACTTCTACTGTATTACATTGTTTTAGGAAGTCCATAAGCCCACACAGATTCACAGGGACGGCCATATACTCCAAGTCTCACTGGGGGTGAAGTCAAATATTTGTTATAATTTTTTAAAACTGTAACAATTAGGAGTGCCTAGGTGGTTCTGTCATTAGGCATCTGCCTTCGGCTCAGGTCATATACCAGGGTTCTGGGATCAAGCCCAGCACTGGGCTCCCTGCACAGCAGGAAGCCTGCTTCTCCCTCTCCCACTCCTTCTGCTTGTGTTCTTTCTCTCACTGTCTTTCTCTCTCTCTCTGTCAAATAAATAAATAAATAAATCTATCTTTAAAATAAACCATAACAGTTTATTAGAATCCAGAAAATAAGAACTGCATTTCTTGCCATACACAACTAACGAGAAAGAGAAAGAGAGAACAAAAAGAAAATAAAATTTACAAAGTCCATTCAAATTTTATTTACTGAGTACTTCAATAGGCCAGGGATTTTGTATGCCCATCAATACTACTCTGTCAAAGCCTCAGCTTTGTATCATCATTTCTCTCAGGAAACTATCTATCAACATCACCCCAGTATCTAGCTAAATTGTCTTACCTCTGTGTTCCCATTAGCATCCTGTTCTAAACCCTAGGTTCTGCAGTACATCTCTTCCACAATTCAATTCCCTTACTAGTAGAGATGAGGATCACTCTATCTGTAGAAGAACCAGGATTAAAACTTAGACACTGGTGTTATTTCCACCTTAATTTATTGCTTCCCATTGCTAAAGATGAATAAACATGTTGAGTTTTGACTTTACAATATTTGAAATTACTTATTATAAGTAATTATTTAGCCAATAAGTGTACCAAATGTAATATATATACTTTTCTTTTGTTTAATTGTGCAGTTTTTATCCAGTTTAAGGCCCTCACTAGAGACCAGTCAGCTCCCCTTCTTGAAATGGAATATTACTCATTTTTTAAAAAGGAGGGAAATCCTGCCATTTGCAAGAACCAGGATGAACTTGTGGGACATTATACTAGTGAAATAAAGTAGATACAGAAAAACAAATACAGTATGATTTCACTTATATGTGAAACCTAACAAAAAAAAAATCAAAGTCAAAGTCATAGAATCAGAGAATAGATAGACATTTGCCAGAGTTTCGGAGGTTGGGAAAATGGGGGAGATATTGGTCAAAGTATAAACTTTAAGTTATACAATGAACAAGGGCAGGGAATCCAATGTTTGGTATGATGATTATAGTTAATAATATTGTACTATACACTAGAAATTTGAGAGGAGAGTAGGTCTTAAGTGTCTTTACCATATGCAGGAAAAAGATAACTAAAATATATATATTTCTTTCTCCTTATAAGACCAAAGACAAATACACAAATATAGCCAGAAACATCTATGTTCCAAACACACTACCTTTATCAGGTGCCATTTATGTGCCAGTTATCATCAGAGGTACTGGAGAGCAAGATGTGAAGGAAGCATGCCATGTCACCCACAGACAGCCTGAAATTCTTGATTAAATATAGTTGACCCAACCCTTGGTCACCTTATAAATATCCTCCTCATCCACAAGCAAAGAAAATATCTTGAGGACCATAAACATGTTTCTACCAGCAGGATGCCTAAGGAAAGCTGTTAGGAAGAAAAAGCTGAAAACCCATTATCCAAACACTATATTCATGATGAAGGAGGACACTTACAATTCCAATTTCTAATCTCCAGTGGATTAAGCTGTATTTATTTTTCCAACTTGAAAATATTTTTCCTTACTTGTACATTACAATGTATCCTATTTAAATCTGTTCCTTTTTCCTAAAGAATCAAAATACTAAATCTCAAGAGGTAATTCAATAAAGGCTGAAAATGATTGTATTAGCAAATGATCAGGATATTTTTGTTCCCCTCCCAGCATAAATATTAATATATAATTTATATTGTAAAAGTAATTCTTGCTCCACCATTACAAGTGTTATCCATTTTTCTTTTAATACAATTTGATTTACTCAATCTAGTATGAATTTATATTATTTTCACATAAATAATATATAAATCAACATACAGCAAGAGAACCAGCTGGTTTTCTCAAAGAAAGAAAAAAAGAAAGAAAAGACAAAGAGTATGGGTGCTCTCATCTTCCCTTTTATGATAAAGAAAATACTTAAAATATTCCACGTGCTATTCAGTTGCCAAGTCATCCACTCTGTCATAGCACATTACATCCAATGATTATGACAACAACAACAAAAGTTAGCACAGAAACATACATAGAAATATGGAACTCTGAGAAAAATGGGCTTAAATCTGTTTTGGGGGAAGTCATAGAGAAAGGAGGGAAAAAACATGTTGCTTTCACCATTGATTTTAAGCAGCTGCTGCCTGAGTGATTACAGCATAGCCATTTCTCGAGCTTCTGATGAAAATTTCCATATGCAAATTGGGTGGTTGCAAATTCTTTCATTACTTTTACTGTTATTTTGTAACCTCAAGCTCAGGTTTTCTGATTGTCTGCACTATGAGTTTAACCAAATGATTAAGTTTCATTGGAGGTAAAGTTCAGAAACAAAGAGGTCAAAGATTTACTGACTTAATGAAAAGCAAGGCGAGCTCTAGAGCACCCCTCTTTAAACTGGGCTCAAGAGTACTTCAAAGAAACAGAAAGAAGCAGGAAGGTGTGTACCCACAAGCCAGTTAGGTTTCATTTAAAATAACTATACCTATTAATATCTTGAAAATGTACCAAATTATGATGCTAATAAACCCTAATTTGGTTTTATATTTTCCTCAGAAATGCAAAAATGCTTTACTTGAAAGATAGCCCTTTAAACCTTATGAAAGAATGAAAATCAACTCAGTAGGATTTAAGGAAAACTGAAACCTTCTCTACTCTACTCCCACTTTCAACCATTATTTCTTGCATCCATTCATTTGTTCAAACATTACTTATTTTGGGGAGAACTTGAAACATGATAAGCACTCATTAATTAGTTATTAAATGAATACATTAGTGAGAGGTAAATGCTTCAATGATATACCTCTAGGGGGTCATTTTTTAAGCTTCCCTAAAGCCATATAATATCTTTAATAAAATTATTCTGTCAAATCTAATATATGAAAATCCAAATTTTAATAAGAATGAACTAATGATGACTGTTTCCATTAGAAAAGAATTATTAATTACACAAAGTGATTCACTATAGAAATCATTTAAATAGTAGGCTGCTATTCTATGCTAAAATAATAAGAATCTATATAAAATTAGAAAATATAATATTTCTTTGTGGTAGAGATCCTCTAGCCTTTCTCTCAGAAGACCTATTTTGTTAGATTAATACCCAACTGGGGTGGGCAACGAATTTTATCCCCTAGTGCCAGCCTATTTGAATAGCTGCTTTGAAAATGGTTCATCTTCTGAGGTTTTTGCTTTCTGGCATGAGGTATGCAAGACTGGAAGGCAGAGCTGGATTACTTCAAACAATAGGAGAGATTAAAGAGGCTTTGGGAGACAATATAGAGAATGAAATAGAGTGAAGAGTGGAGAGGAAATGATGAACTGAGAAACAGTTGGGGATTTGAAGTAATGAACTAGGTGGTGTCAAGACTCCTAGGTCTTTTCTGCGGAGAGGTTGGGAATTATGAGAGATACAACTGAGATCTGAGTCTGCCCTCAAAGTGGATACAGGTGAAAACAGATTACTCCCAAGAGGACTCAATGTAAAATGTAAACAAAAAGCATAATTTATACTCTGTTCAACTTATGAAATATTATCAAACACCTACTAATGGCAGACAGAGGAAGGTGTGCTGTCAAAATGGGTATCTCAATAAGACAGGGGCCCCCAAATGTGGGGCAATGATGGGGGGGAAGCCAATGGCATGGAAGGCAAAAGAATTCACCTGAGGCTCAACAAAGAAGACAGAAGTTTATTGAATACACTGGACAGGAGCTGAAGGTAGGACAGAAGAGGAGAGGCTTTCTGCAGAGGCAGTGGGTGGGGACTGTTCTTAAAGAGGGAGGATGAGGAGGTATGGCAAAGCATGGAATCTTTGCTTTTTTGGTAACCATGCCTAGCTGTAAGTAGCTCACTGGTTAGTTAGGATATTTTAGATATTTTGTGGTGGGTTGGCTGTTGGTCTGTCTCTATTCAGTCAAGGAGTTGCTGTGAGCCCTTCCTACACTCCATCACTTAAGACTGTTTGCCTAAAAGTGGCCTCTACAGAAGGTCCTAAAAATACACAGGTGAATAAAAAGAGTCCTTGCCTTTATAGGAATGATAGACATAAATCATAAACTGATCTAGATTTGACAATACACAAATATATCACACAAAATTCCAGAAAAGCTTCTTTGCTAGAAGCAACTCAAATCAGGAAAACATCATAGAAGAGGTAAGATTGGAGGCAGTTAGTTAGATTCTAGCAGAATGTCTGGAGGCCAGCAAGGAGGAAATCATGGCCAGCTATGGGGAAAGTCCGAGGCCTGTCCTAGGAATGCTCTAAGACAAAGCCACAAAAAACTGGATCAAACCAGTCAGGCCCAAGATAGCTGACAAAGTAGACCAAAAACCCCTGACCAAATAAGGAAGAAAGGTGCGAAATTCAGCTTCCAAAAATATTCCACCCCAAGTAATGAATATTCCCTAGCCTTGTTAAAACAACTGTCAGTAAAAGATGGAGACCCAAACCCATAGGCACATGCAGCTTTGCCTCATATGAGAGCATGCTCTCGTGCTCTCTCTCTCACTCTCTCATCTGCTCTCACAACTCAAGAGTGTATTTTTGCTTTAATAAACTTTCCTGCTGTGTCACTCATCCACTTGTGTCTGTCCTTGAATTCTTTCTCTTGAGGAGGCAGAGAACCTTCAGTGACATCTTTGGGATGGGCTGTGTTGAGGCCTCAGGGTTGAGGGTTCACCCAAAAACAGTAACATTAAGTTCAGCCTTAGTAAGAGAAGAGTAGAGAAGACATATTTAAGAAACAGAAATGGACAAGATACATGTTGGACGATTACAAGAAGTGAGAAAGACACACACTAAAGAATGAGGGCATGGGTGACTCCCTGCAGTTAGAGAATGACAAGTAGTTAGGAAGGCTTGAAGCACAGGATATAGGCAACCAAATGGGAGGAGATGAGGTCAAGTCAAACAGGGATAGAGCAAGGAAGGTTTTATGCAATGTGCTAGGAAATCTGAATTTCAGTTCTTCATGAAGAAGCACACTAACAGAATAACATGAGCTCTGGGTCAGGAGCTAAACCCATGACCACATGCAAGGAAGAGAGTCTTGACAAATACCCCCACTCAATAAGTAAATGAAGAAAGGGGTGTCAGATTCTTCACACATTACTGCTCAGTGGTTTCTATTTATATTAAACTTCTTTCTTGGAATTAGAAAAGTTATTAGTCATTCATCAAATGTAATCCACTTAATATCATATCCACATATTCAGAACTTAACATATATGTACTGTCAGGGAGAAATAATGCCTCTTCCCTTCAAGGTTCTTCCAGCTGGACTAAGAATCAAATTGAAATGAGACAGATTAACAGAAGAAAATAAAATTAAATAGCATAAATATGGGGAATCCATGCTAGCATGGCCATTCCAAAGACAGTCAGGCAAAATGAAATATAGAAGTCATCCAGAACTAAGGAGAAGAAGCTAGGGGTCTGGGACTTCAGAGGAAAGGAATTCAATTTACAGGAAGATGAAAAAGAATAAATGTTTGACAAATAAATGTTTGTTGGGCCATTCAGAAACAATGAGACAAAGAGTAGACCTTGATCAGAGTGGCCTTGCTAGGTTCCTCCCTGTCGATATCATAATAGAGTTATGGTGATAGCTCTCTTCCTGGAGTGGGTCCTCTATCTAAGTCCTTTAGGCAGTTATGGGGGATGTAGAGATGTTTTCCTGAGTTTGCTGGATTTTGATTGCTTTTAACCTCAAAATAATCTTCATGCCAATGGGGTCCACTTTGGGATGAACTGCCTTTGGCCATCAACAGTATCTCCAGACACATTCATAGCAGGAACTTTACTTTGGCAGTTCAGAGTTTAAGGTTCCCTGTTCTGCTGAACAGAAAGTGACTCTGGGTGAACTGAAAGCAGCTTATTCATTTTCTCTTTTGGAAAATCATTTAGTTTGCTTATTTTTATCTTTAAGGACCTAGTTTAGAATGTTTATTTTTAGATTTTTTTTCTCTTACTATCATCTTAATGATAAGGCACTTGTTATAACAGTAATGATGGCTTTATCAAGACTATTACAATAGAAGTATTGCTTTAGAAGACAGAGAGATCAGGCTCAGCTCCAAATACAACAAAGACAAGTGAGAATTTATAGCCAAGGAGCAGACTGAGAGGTCAGTCAATGGAAAATTACTAAGAAGAGATGTAAAGGGTAAGGATAACTGTGCCAACATCACCTAACAGGATTCTTGCTGAAGACAGGCCAAAAACTTACATATCAAAAGCAGGGGTAAGGAACTTGACTAGATATCATGGATGATCAGATATCAATGGTGGAGGAATTTTCTCTAAAGTGACTAAATTCTAGCTAAACTAAACTATGTGGGTCTGGCAAAGACAGGATGGATGTTGAAAGCTAAGGTCAAGGCCTAGTTAAGATGATGCAGAGGTGCCTGACTATAGTTTTGTCAAGAAGAGTCTTTGTCAGCACAATATGAGAAAAAAAAAGGGGGAAGAGAAAGAAGAGAAGAGAAGAAAAAAGAAAAGGGAAGGGAAGCGAAGGAAAAAGGAAAAAGGAAATAGGAAAGAAAAGATCAAAGAGATTGGACTGAGCTAGGGCAAGCTTTGCTCTGCCTGTCTACAGAGCTGGATAAAACAGTCCAGAAAAAATCAGATGGAATTCATAAATCTGCTAAAGTACATGTGGCCACGAGGGATTTAAAAGCCTCTATACATAACACAACTTTGCTCTCCTGTGTGTACTGCTTGTGAATAAGCAAAGAAGGCATAGGACACTTCAAACTTTATGCTAAAACTATATAAACATCTTTTTTTCCTTTTTCTTCTACACAGGGTTTTTGTTGTTGTTGTTGTTTTTTCGGCTTTTTGGGATTTCTAAATGCCATTTTCCAGTTTACATGAAACAATACTTTATACAAAAAAGATAAAAACAGTAATTTTGAAGTGCCTCTTTAGTTTCTTTGCATGTTTGGTGATCCAGTCAAGTTCAACTTATGCCCTACAGGGAATACATTTTCTTGTGTATTCTTGTGGAGCCTGTAAACCACTTTTAAGGAAAAGAAATGTTTAATAATTTCTAAAAGCAGAAATTTATAAGGCTATATTCTCTGTTTATAACAGAAATGTAAACAAAACCACAAAATAAGCACAGAGTAGTGAAAAAACCTATATTCATTTTGGTATGTATGATTCTGTGTTCCTCCATTCTCTGCAAAAACTTTTTTTTTTCTCTTACGTTTATTTGGACATCTTTTTCCAGATTAGCTCTTAAATGTCTTTAAACCAATCCCAGAGAGCTGTACTGAACAAATAGTTAACAGAAAACATAATCAGAAGCATAGGGACTTTTGAGCCACGGTTAATATAAAAAAGGTCTTAAGAGTCAAGATGGCTGAGGAGTAGCAGACTGAGATGACATAAAGTCACAGGAGTTCAGCTAGATAGTTATCAAACCATTCCAAACACCTACAAACCCAACAGGAGATTGAAGAGAAGAAGAGCAGCAATTCTAGAAACAGAAAATCGACCACTTTCTGAAAGGCAGGATGTGCAGAGAAGTGAATCTGAAGCTACAGGAAGATAGACTGCAGGGGGAGGGGCCGGCTCCCAGAAAGCGCTGAAGCAGTGGAACACAAAATCTGAAGTTTTAGAAGTCTGCTCCACTGAGGAAAATTTCTCCAGAGGCTAGGCAGGGTGGAGTCCTCACAGGGACAGTGTGGTCTCAGGTGAAAGAGTGAGCTTTCAGATTGGGGTAACCTTAAACCATGATCCAAGGCACAATTGGGTCACTGCTCTTCAAGCAAGGACCCCAGAAGTGGAAGATTTGGAGAGACTCACCTTCCTGCTCTGGGAAGAGCAGTGTGGCAGGAATCTACTGGTTTGGAGACTCCAAATGGGGCTGTATGCCAGGGACAGAAACACTCAGTGACAGGCTGGGTGAGCTCAGAGAGTAGCCAGAGACCAGGGAGACGGGAGTGATTGAGTGCTTTTCTCTGAGCCCCCGGCTCCTTCGTGCTAGCGATTAGGAGGCTGCCATTTTCATTCCCATCCTCCAGAGCTCTATGGAAAGCATTCAGGGAACAAAAGCTCTTGAGAGCAAACCTGAGCAGATTACTTAGCCTGGCCTCTGGCACGGGTGGCAGAATTCCACCACGGGCAAAGACATTTGAGAATCACTACAACAGGCCTCTCCCCCAGAAAATCAGCAAGAATATCCAGCCAAGACCAAGTTCACTGATCAAGGAGAACAGCAGAATTCCAGAGGAGGGGAAGCAAAGCTTGGAATTCATGGCTTTTTCCCCATGATTCTTTAGTCTTGCAAAGTTAATTAATGTTTTTTAATTTTATTTTTTTCTTACTCTAATTTTTTTAACTTTTACTCTTTCTTCTTTTAACATTTTTTAACTAGTTTATCTTAACAATACCTTTCTAAAAAAACTTTTTAAACTTTCATTATTATAGTCATATTATATCCTTCATTGTATCTAACTTTATTTCTTATATACATATAGGGTTTTTTCTTCCAAAAATTTTTGGGATGCAGTTTCTTCTAATAGATCAAAATATATCCTAAATCTAGCACAAGGCTTTGTTCTAGTCTCCAGCCTGAGCAAATTCTCTCCACTTCCTTTTTCTTTCTTTTTCCAACCAACTTATCTTATAAAATCCTTTTATGGATTTTTTTTAAATTTTCATCTTTACAGTCATATTCCACCCCTTCATCATGTTTACCCTTATTTTTGTGTATATATATATGTTTTTCTTTCTTCAAAATTTTGGGAGATAGTTTCTTCTAAGAGACCAAAATACACCCCAAATCAAGTGGGTGGCTCTGTTTTATTCACCAGTCTAATATATGTATATATATACATATATGTATACACGTATATACATATATATACACACACATGTATATATCAGGAGGAGAAAAAAGGGGGTAAAAGAAATTTAAAAAAATATATATATATACACACACACGTATATATACATGTGTATATATATATACGTGTGTGTATATATATATATATTTTTTTTTTAATTTCTTTTACCCCCTTTTTTCTCCTCCTGATTTGGGGTCTCTTCTGATTTGGTTAACACACATTTTTCTGGGGTCTTTGCCACCCTTTTAGTATTTTATTCTCTTGTTCGCAGAAAAACTCATCAGGGGGCATCTGGGTGGCTCAGTTGTTAGGCATCTGCCTTTGGGTCAGGTCATGATCCTAGGGTCCTGGGATCGAGCCCCGCATCAGGCTCCCTGCTCAACAGGGAACCTGTTCTCCCTCTCCCACTCCCTCTGCTTGTGTTCCCTCTCTCACTGTGTCTCTATCAAATAAATAAAATCTTAAAAAAAAAAAAAAACAAGAGGCAGTACTAAAGGCTAGGGACCTAATCAATACAGACATTGGTAATATGTCAGACATTGGTAATATGTCAGATCTAGAGTTCAGAATTATGATTCTTAAGCTGCTAGCTGGGCTCAAAAAAGGCATGGAAGACATTAGAGTCTGGAGAAATAAAAGCCCTTTCTGGAGAAATAAAAGAACTAAACTCTAACCAAGCTGAAATTTTGAAAAGCTATTAATGAGGTACCAAAAAAAAAAAAAAAAAAAATGGAGGCTCTTATTGCTAGGATAAATGAGGCAGAAGAGAGAATTAGTGATTTAGAAGACCAAATGATGGAGAAAAAAGAAGCTGAGCAAAAGAGAGACAAACAACTACTGCACCATGAGAGGAGAATTCAAGAGATAAGTGATACCATAAGATGAAGCAATATTAGAATAATTTGGATTCCAGAAGAAGAAGAAAGTTGGGGGGGGTGCAGAAGGTATATCAGAACAAATTATAGTAAAGAATTTCCCTAATATGGCAAAGAGAACAAACATCAAAATCCACGAGGCACAGAGAAGCCCCCTCAAAATCAATAAGAATAGGTCCACAACCCGTCATCTAATGAGAAAAAGATGTGGCCAAGAATACTATATCCAGCTAGGCTAACAGTGAAAATAGAAAGAGAGATAAAAAGGTTCCAGGACAAATAAAACCTAAAAGATTTTGCAAACACCAAACCAGCCCTACAGGAAACATTGAAAGGGGTCCTCTAAGCAAAGAGAGAGCCTAAAAGTAGTATACGAGAAAGGAACAGAGACAGTAAACAGTAACAGTCACCTTACAGGCAGTGCAATGGCACTAAATTCATATCTTTCAATAGTTACCCTGAATGTAAATGGGCTAAATGCCCCAAATAAAGGCACTGTGTATCAAAATGGATAAAAAAACAAAATCCATCAATATGCTGCCTACAAGAAACTAATTTTAGATCCAAAGACACCTCCAGATTTAATGTGAGGTGGTAGAAAATAATTTACCATGCTAATGAACATCAAAAGAAAGCTGGGGTGGCAATCTTATATCAGATAAACATTAGATTTAACATTAATTTATTTAACATTTATTATATTACATACCTTACATAACATTAATTTATTTAACATTAGATCTAACATTAATTTAACATTAATGTTAAATTAACATTTAACATAATAAACATTAGATTTAAGCCAGATTAAAACAAGAGCCAAAGATTATAAAAAGAGATTATAATAAGAGATAAAGGGTCTGTCTAACAAGAAGATCTAACAATTTTAAATATCTATGCCCCTAAGATGGTAGCAGCCAACTATATAAACCAATTCATAACAAAATCTAAGAAACACATCAAAAATAATACAATAATAGTAGGGGACTTTAACACTCCCTTACTGAAATGGACAGATCATCCAAGCAAAAGATCAACAAGGAAATAAAGGCCTTAAATGACACACTGGACCAGATGGACATCACAGATATATTCAAGAATATTCCATCCCAAAGCAACAGAATACACATTCTTCTCTAGTGCACATGGAACATTCTCCAGAATAGATCACATCCTGGGTCACAAATAAGGTCTCAACTGGTATCAAAAGATTGGGATCATTCCTGCATATTTTCAGACCACAATGCTCTGAAGCTAGAACTCAATCACAAGAGAAAAGTTGGAAAGGACTCAAATACATGGTGGCTAAAGAGCATCCTACTAAAGAATGAGTGGGTCAACCAGGAAATTAAAGAAGAATTGAAAAAATTCATGGAAACAAATGATAATGAAAACACAACTGTTCAAAATCTGTGGGATTTTTTAAACAAAAAGAAACCGGTATCCAAATCAGCAAAGAAGAAGTCAAACTCTCACTCTTTGCAGATGATATGATACTTTATGTGGAAAACCCAAAAGACCACTCCAAATCCACTCAAATTTGTACAGGAATTCAGTAAAGTGTCAGGATATAAAATCAATGCACAGATATCAGTTGCATTTCTATACACCAATAAGACAGAAGAAAGAGAAATTAAGGAGTCAATCCCATTTACAATTCCACCCAAAACCATAAGATACCTAGGAATAAACCTAACGAAAGAGGCAAAGAATCTATACTCAGAAAACTATAAATTACTCATGAAAGAAATTGAAGAAGACACAATGAATTGGAAAAATGTTTCACGCTCATGGATCAGAAGAACAAATATTGTGAAAATGTCTACGTTACCTAAAGCAATCTACATGTTTAATGCAATCCCTATCAAAATGCCATCAATTTTTTTTTTCAAAGAAATGGAACAAATAATCCTGAAAGTTATATGGAACCAGAAAAGACCCTGAATAGCCAGAAGAATGTTGAAAAAGAAAATCAAAGTTGGTGACATCACAATTCCAGACTTCAAGCTCTATCACAAAGCTGTCATCATCAAGACAGTATGGTGCTGGCACAAAACAGACACATAGATCAATAGAACAGAATAGAGAGCCTAGACATAGACCCTCAACTCTATGGTCAACTAATCTTCAACAATGCAGGAAAGAATGTCCAATGGAAAAAAGACAGCCTCTTCAATAAATGGTGCTGGGAAAATTGGACAGCCACATGCAGAAAAATGAAATTGAACCATTTCCTTATACCACACATGAAAATAGACTTGAAATGGATGAAGGACCTCAATGTGAGAAAGGAATCCATCAAAATCCTTGAGGAGAACACAGGCAGCAACCTCTTTGACCTCAGCCACAGCAATTTTTTTCCTAGGAACATCGCCTAAGGCAAGGGAAGCAAGGGCAAAAATGAATTATTGGGACTTCATCAAGATCAAAAACTTTTGCACAGCAAAGAAAACAGTTAACAAAAAAAACCAAAACAAAAAACTGACAGAATGGAAGAAGATATTTGCAAATGATGTATCAGATAAAGGGCTAGTATCCAAAATCTATAAAGAACTTACCAAACTCACTACCCAAAGAACAAATAATCCAATCAAGAAATGGGCAGAGGATATGAACAGACTTTCTGCAAAGAAGACATCCAGATGGCCAACAGACACATGAAAAAGTGCTCCACATCACTCGGCATCAGGGAAATACAAATCACAATGAGATACCTCCTCACACCAGTCAGAATGGCTAAAATTAACAAATCAGGAAACGACAGATGCTGGTGAGGGTGTGAAGCAAGGGGAACCCTCCTACACTCTTGGTGGAAATGCAAGCTGGTGCAGCCACTCTGGAAAACAGCATGCAAGTGACTCAAAAAGAAAATAGAGCTACCCTATGACTCAGAAATTGCAGTACTGGGTATTTACCCTAAAGATACAAATGTAGTGATCCGAAGGGGTACATGCACCCAAATGTTTATAGCAGCAATGTCCACAATAACCAAACCATGGAAAAAACTTAAATGTCCATCAAGAGATGAATGGATAAAGAAGAGTGGTATATATATAGAATGGAATACTATGAAGCCATCAAAAGAAGGAAATCTTGCCATTTGCAATGATATGGATGAAACTAGAGGGTATTATGCTGAAGTAAGTCAGAGAAATGAGGAATTTGAGAGGCAAGGTGGGGGGATTGGGGGGTAGGGAAGGGAAAAAATTGAAACAAGATGGGATCAGGAGGGAGACAAAACATAAGAGACTCTAATCTCAGGAAACAAACTGAGGGTTGCTGGGGGGTGGGAGGATGGGGAGAAGGTGATTGGGTTATGGACACTGGGGAGGGTATGTGATATGGTAAGTGCTGTGAACTGTAGGAGCTTGACAATTCACAGACCTGTATGCCTGGGGCAAATAATACATTATATGTTAATTTAAAAAAAATTTAAAAATATAAAAACTGACTTTTAAGTAATATTAAGTTGCAAAAAAACATTTTTACATGTAATGAAGGGTTATTTTAATATATTGGAACAAAAGTCTTAAATAATCAACAAATATCAAATACAATCAAAATGGTTTATATTTTGCATGTTGGAATTGAGAGGAAAATAAATAATAAACTAGGCATCCAATGTAATAACTTAAATAATTATAATAATCCAAAGAAAGGAAGTATATAATAAGGAATAATAATAATAATAATAAGGAAGTATATAATAAACATAAAAGCACACAGGCTTTTGTCAAAGTTCCCTGTGATGCCTTCACATTGCATCAAATAGAAGATCTTGCCCTTATGGCATTATTTATCAAAGCAATCCAATTCTGGACAAATCCTAACAAAATGATTACAGCATTCATTGAAAAGACCAAATCCCTGTTTCTTCAAATATATTCTCTTTCCTTTGTTCCTATGATGTAATATTCTCCTCACTTTTCTTTTCTATCTAGAGTATCTTATGTCTCCTTTATCAGATTGTCTTCTTCAGTTTTAAATATTGGAATTCCTCAAGTACATGTACTAAGCCCTTTTAAGACTCAATATTCAGTTCATAGAAAATATCCTCTAAGTCATGCTTCAATATCTTTGTAAAATCCTATGATTTACTATTGCATTCTTCAGGGATACCTCTTGCATGTGCCCCACTATATTCTACTGTCTGCTCAATATCTTCAAAAAGATATCACATAGTCCTCACCAACTAATGGGGCCAAAATTTACCGTATCTCTTTTCCAACAGGTATTTGAATCTGGTTCCTTATCTCTACAGAGCTTACCAATAATTCCATGGAGTTTCATGGAAGATCCCATGTCACTCTGACTATCTCCCTCTCATTCAACCTTGTTGGAAATTTTATCATCAAAGCATTTAGTTTTATCTTCTGAATATATTTTTATTTTATCCAGTCCCTTTAATTTCCTCAAGCAATTAGACCAAGTCACTATTATTTTTCACCTGGACTCTGTCATTGCCTTTTGACTGGCCTGTCTCCATCAGTTTTTTTCTACGCCAGTTAAGTCTTTATGATATAACCCAGAATAAGACCAGTCTCCTCTAATACTGTCACAGTACTTGTAGGAGGAATGCCAAAATTCTTAACTTGATCTGCATGGCTCTATGTAGTCCATCTCCAGCCACCCTCTACTATCTTGTCTCAAACTCTACACCAGGGCTTTCTGTTGTAGTCACCCAGGCCTGTAATCTGTACTTTGAACAATCCAAATCCTTTTTCCATCTCCTCAGGTTTCTTCCTGTGGTATCATCTAGAAGTTCTTACAGTTTGGGGTTTTGCGTTTTAGTCTATGATCCATTTTGAGTTAGTTTTTATAAAGTGTTAATTTTACCAAAAGAAAAAAGAGACCTTCCCAATAGATATTAGCAAAAATAAGAACTTAGTGTTAATAAAGAAAAAACAGACCTATCAAACATATTGAAAGATACTCAGTCTAATAAATAAAACAAACATATATACATACATACATAAGAGCATATAATACTTTTTACCTATGAGAATATTATCAATGTCAGAAAAAGCAGAAAGCAGATATATGTGAAAGGGACACTCTAATACTAGTATAATTTGGAAAGTCATTTTTTAGTATTAAAATTCTTAAAACACATGCTTTCATTCAGCAATTCCAATTCTGAAAATCCTTCCTGAATGATCTAACCTACTGAAATAGGTATATGCCTGGATTTATTTTTCAAAATGGCATTTAAAATAATAAATTTTGAAATTACTTAGATAATAATGGGGAAGTGACATTAATTTATCACATATTCTAATAAAGAAGTAACTCATATTCATATAATATATGTATATTTTTAAGCACATAAAATTTAGTCTTATATTTAAGAAAGAGTTTGAAGAAAATCTATTTAATCTAAATGTAGAAGCAGAACAGAAAAGTGTTTTAATCATGTGATTTAAGCCATCCTCACTATAATCGCACTACCACCCATATGATCTATCTTTATCGCATATATTCTTTGGGTGCCCCAAATTGCTAGTGTTTGCATTGGATTAAAAATTCCATGTCGTTTTATTTTTTGCTTATACAAATTCTGAAGAGAATGAGAAGCATTCCCATTCCTTCTTGAAGAAAACAATATATTCTGGATCATCATGTACTTGAATGTAGTGTGTGGCAAGTATTTCTTAGCTTCCATTCAAGTGGTCTTTTAGTTACTAAAAATAAAAGAGGGCATTACTTTAGTTGGTGTCAATTAGAAAGTGGTCCCACATGGGAAAATAATATTAATTTCAATCTGGTAATGAAAGATCTAGGGACAGGTATCGGTATTTATAGCTAATAATATTAATAACTAAAATATGTTATTGTGCTAAGTTCTTTACGTACATTTCTTTACTGAATCTGCCCACAGCCATAAGAGATAGATACTCTTATCATTCCCTCCTTATCAATGAGAACACTAAGCCATGAAACAATAAGGTAACTTATACAAGGTCACAAAACTGTTTACTGTAATATATATTTATGATACACTGAAGGTATCCAGCTTTCAGAACTCCTACTTCTATAAAGTTTCTAGTTTATATTTCTTCATAAATGATGTACTAATAGTTATCAACATCCCCTTTATACAGATGAGTATTCTCAGATTTATTCCTGCATCGAGTGCCAAAACTAGGACTGCCCACAGATTTCCTGACTCTTGGTCCCTTACTTTACTCACTACGCTCTGATGAGCTATATAAACTCTCTTGCAGACTAAGATGAATCCTGTTATGTTGCACAGCTGGTACTCAAAAATGTCACTGTTGATTAGATATTTTTAGTCATTTAATTTTGCTCTATAAGCTAGATTTCAGTTCTCCTTCATGACTGACACATATTGTTACTGTCTTTTTCTTCTGTCCACATTTTTCTTTAGGGGATTCGTTATAAGAAACATGACATGTTATTTTTAATAATACATAATCTGCAGAGGGAAAGCAATGAGAATAAAGGTAGAGCCTTATCCATGAAAAATACTGTTTTAGTTAACTTATCTTAAATTAATTTTGTAAAATGTCTGCTACAAGATTAAAACAAAACAAAATCCTAAATCGGAAGACTAAGGAGCAATGTAGAATCAAAGCTTTATAACTTAATAGATCCATATAGGACACTGTGAAAAAAACCAAAATCCTACAAGGGAATATTCTGTTTTTTCAACAGATATCTGGGTACTTACTAGATGTCAAAATTATAGCCGAGAATTTTATTTGTGGGAATTTATGATGCTTTGGGTAAAAAGAGGGCACAATTTCGATTTTTTTTTCAGAAAACAGAAATATGTACTTTTTTTTTTCAGAAATTAGAACTTGCTTATCCTCAAAGTATAGTTTTATATACCTGTATGTAACACTTTGGATATTCTTATTTAAAAAAAAAAAAAGATTTTATTTATTTATTTATTTATTTGAGAGAGAGCACAAGGGAGAAAGAACATGAGCAGGGAGAGGGAGAGGAAGAAACACACTCCCCACTGAGCAGGGAGCCCTATGTAGGGCTCAGTCACGGGACCCTGAGATGATGACCTGAGCTGAAGACAGATGCTTAACCAAATGAGCCACCCAGGTGCCCCAATACTTTGGATTTTCACACCAATTTTACTACAAAAAAAAATATGTGTAATTTCAATTTAATGCAGTATGTATCACACTATGAAATAGGATAGTTTTATGTAGATATGACTAAAGAAGTTGAAATAAACCAAATAAAAATTTTACGATCTTGATTTGAATCTCACTTTTTTATATAGCATGTGTTTTAAATTAATTATTTGGAAAAAATGATTAACAATAACCTGTGAATTTTCATAATATATTTATAACCTGCCAGAATTACTACTCTTGGTTAATCATTTTCTTATATAACCTAAAGTTGATTACAAAAAAACTATAAATAAGTAAAAAATATATAAACCCTGAATATGAAAACCATCTCTTGATTTCAGAATAAAATGGCTTTATATACTATCATATATGTTTGCACGTTTATTTTTTTTGAAGAATGTATTTTTAATAATCTCTACAAACAATGTGCAATTCAAACCCACAACCCAGAGATCAAGGGTTGCATGCTCCAGCAACCAGGTGCCCCATTTCTATAAGTAACATATATATATACATAAATAACAATTTTATGACACACAGCCGACACTAATCTAAGGGTTTACATTTATTACCTATGTTAACCTTCACAATATCACCCAAACCCCATGAATTAAAAAATGTTAATTCCTATATACATATACATATAATTCTTACATACATATATATAAAATATATACATATTTTACAAATATGTATATGGAATTATTGATTTTTAAACAGGAGGATGAGAGGTCATGAAAACTGTGGTCTACAGAGCCAGACAGCCTGACTTCAAATGCTGGTTCTCATCATCACTAACTGTGTGACTCTGGGCAAAATATTTAATTTCTTTAATCCTCACTTTCTTCATATATAAAGTGGAAATAATAATAGTACCTAACTTACAGGCATGGTATGAGGGTTAAATACTTCAATTAATTCAAAACTGCTTAAAAGATGACATGCAATATAGTAAGGATTCCATAAACATCAGCAAATATTATGTTATCTATTTGGGTTTGCAATATTACCTCTTTCTATGTGAATATATATAAAAAACTATCACATTTTTTTTCCACAGGAGATGCATAGTGTTCTGTTTTTATTTTGCTGAATCCCTTTTGTTGTGGTGGTTGTGTTCTTTTAAGAAGGCTTTAATAACTGAAATCTCAATTTAGGCAAGGGGATCTACAGATTAGGGTCACCCATCACCTTCTTTTAGTTCAAATCACAAATTACTTGAAACACTTCAACATATTATACTGATATACCGAGCAGGTAAAAATAGATAAAAATGCTTAAGTATGCTTTATGGAATAAAAGGAAACTTCGTTGCATCTTTCTCATTTTTTAAAATGTGGTTTGTAATTCTTGATTTTCATCTGATACGTCTATCTTCATGATAATCATGAGCAAAAAATAAATGACATTGCTCATTTCAGCGGCTGGACCTGCAGTATGGAGCAGGGGACGGTGTGGGGCTATGTGTTCTAACTTTCCTCTCTGAAGTGTTTGAGTTTTGTTTTCATTTATATCTAGTATGTATCTTTTCACAGAAAGCATTAGCTCTTCTACCCCCCACCCCTACCAAAATTCACTTACATTAAATTAAGTATGTGCAAATCCTATCCTTTTAAATCACACTGAAACCAAGCTAGATCCCATGGTCATTTCTCTTTAACACAAGTAATTATATACTTCCATCGTCCTCTGACTAGTGTGGGACCCCGGGGCAGTTCAGTGTGAAAATGAGCCTCATTAATCCCATTTTTGCAGTTCGGTCTAAAAACTGTGAGATGGCAACATTTTTTTTTTTTTTCTTCACTGTTAACTAAAGCAAATGCTATAGAGGCTCTGATCTATTTCACCATTTAAGAGTTCTACTGTTGCCAAAATAAATGGATTAGAGACACATTCATCAATTGTATTCAGCACTACCACCTAATCATGCTACAGACCACAGTCAAATGGATTCGTTTTCCCTCTGGCTGGGTAGCAGAACAATCTTCAAAAATTAGGAGTGTTGCTACTTAGTCCTTATTTTAGTCTTATTCTTCACTGCACTGAACATTAAGTGCTTAAGAATACGGTCCTCTGAACTACTCTTGCCAGGGAAATGTTTAATGATATTACACAGGAAGTGTTAAATTTGATTCATTTTATCTCACTGCATTTTATACATCAGTATCAACCAGTAGAAACATAGAAGCTTCATATGTGATTTTACATTTCTTAGAGGACACATTAAAAAAACAAAAAGGAAAAGGAAAGAGGTGAAATTAATTTTACTAATCATTTTTATTTAACCTAATGTATCTAAAATATTAACATTCCAAAATAATCCATAACAATTCTTAAGGAGATATTTTACATTCTTTTCTTAATATTATGTCTTTGAAATGTGATGCTTATTTTTCACTTATCACACCTCTCAATTCAGACCACATTTCAAATATTAAAAAGCCACACGTAGGGGCACCTGGGTGGCTCAGTGGGTTAAAGCCTCTGCCTTAGGCTCAGGTTGTGATCCCAGGGTCCTGGGATCAAGCCCCATATTGGGCTCTCTGCTCAGCAGGGAGCCTGCTTCCCTTCCTCTCTCTGGCTGCCTCTCTGCCTACCTGTGATCTCTGTCTGTCAAATAAATAAATAAAATGTTAAAAAAAAAAAAGCCACACGTAGCTATTAATACTTTAATATACATATTTGTATTTGACTTACAAATGAAAACCACTTTTTCTGCCATATCATAGCAATTCCTAACGTAGAATGAGCGATATATATGCATAAGAGAAAATGAAAGTTTACTTAGAGCTAACACTGACAATAGCTATTTCTACAACTGAAGATGAGTTACATAATACATAATTTATAGAATTGGAAGGTAAATAAATCTTTATACCAGCCTCACTCCCTAGAAAGACTTATGAGGGAGACATAAAAATGGAATCCAAGTGGATGTTAAGATCTGCTCAGGAGAGCATAGAAAGGAGTTCTGGGTCATGCCCATAGACCCAGGTAACTCGAGATACTGGAGTTGAAGAGGACTGTGTTGGTCTACATCAGAATGCATGTTAGTTTGCTTGCCCAAGGGTGAGTGTGAGAAAACTCTCATTGCTCCCTAGAAGAGGTAGGGGCTATAGACATGGCCACAGGGCAAAGCTGATTTTGGCAAAAACATCTGAAGGGATGCTCAGAACCAGACCTCTTAACCTCCTGTTCATTGTCTTGTTAATAAAAATAACTTCTCTATTTTCACAAGAAATAAGTTCAAATTTGTTTGTTTGTTTTTTTTTTAAGTCCTCACCTCATATTAGTCTCTATTTACTATTTGCCATATGTCTTTCTACCTTTATCCTCACACATTTTTCTGGTCTTGTTTTTGAAGTTTTTGTTTTTGTTTTTATTTTTGGTCAAAGAGAATAGTAGTGTTAATAGGCTTCAACATGCCCAGCAAATAACTGCATTGTTAAAATATTAAAATTAGATCCATTGTATGAATTTCTATAACTTTTATTTGAAATGTTTTAAGGATCTAACCTCAGAGCAATTCTTTATCTAGACACAAATAAAATACCTTCCTAAAAAAAGTAGTAGAAGTATTGTCACCATCCTTTGTAACTTTTTACTAAGGTTGAGGCTGGGTTTTAGCAATTGGGAAAGCAGCTCAACTCTGGAGTTATTGTCTCATAAAAGCCTCACTGATGGCTCTTAATTCAGTCCTTCCCCTTATTGATTTTAATTCTGGGAGGGAGGGAGAAAAGGAGAGAGAACAGAGAAAGGAAGGAGGGATGGAAGGAAAGAACAAAGGAAATGAAGGATGGATGACAGGATGGAAGGAGAAGAAAGGAGGAAGGAAGGAAGGAAGGAAGGAAGGAAGGAAGGAAGGAAGGAAGGAAAAGAAATGAAGAAAAGAAAAGAAATTTAAACAACAACAAAAACAAAACAACAACAACAAAAAAAAAAAAACGCTTTCTATTTGCTTTCTCCAGGCTGGGCTCCCTGTTCCTCTTTCCCTGTGATGACCTAGCAACCATAAGACAGGTCTTTAAAAGTAGGCAAGGGTGGCAAATCTATGAAGAAACAGGGAGATTTCAGAGTGATCTTGCTGGATCTTAGAGCACATTTGAGCTGATGGAATTTGAGATTTCTTGCTAGTATCTTATTTTGGAAGGTATTGTGGCATGCAGGATTCTCTTTGGTTATTGATCCACCTCTTGAGAAAGCAGGCTAATTATAGCAAAAACACAGCTGTTGGTAAAGAAACACAAACCGGCTCTGTGGGATTAGGAGATAATTTAGGTTAAAACCTAAAGTGGAGGTTTACACTTTTCAGGAGTGACAAGAGGCAATCTCCTGGGGGGAATAAAATAATATTATTAAATCACCCAATGAGAGGGGATTCTCACTAGGTATTGGGTAGTGTGAAGCTTAATTACTAATAAATTTCACTTTAGAGTGAACAGGCATGGCATTCTCTGACAGGATGCAAACCCCAGACTTTATGTGTATGTGTATGTATGTGTGTGCCTGTGAGTGTAAGTGTGTATGTGTGTGTATGTATGTGTGTGTGTGTGTGTGTGTGTGTATCAGTGTAGGCAGAGGTGGGAGCATGATATTACTAACTTCTAAAGTTGTCACGTATAGATCCACTTTTTACTCTGAGCCTTCACTAAATTAATGGTTCTAAGCCCTGGGCCTCTTTGAAATTCTGCTGGACAGTCTACGGCCATACCACCCTGAACGTGACCGATCTCATCTGATCTCGGAAGCTAAGCAGGGTCGGGCCTGGTTAGTACTTGGATGGGAAATTCTGCTGGACAAACTGTTCTCTGAGTTTTCCAGTAGTTTCCTTAGCAAAAGCCACTACCTCCCCACTTGATCATCTTCAAGCCATACCTAACATACCTAATACTTGCCATCTTCCAGAAAGCTGCAGATGTCTTGTACTCTTTTGTCATTGTCCTCTCCTCCTCAGCCATGGGTTCATTTACTTTTTTAGGATATCTTTTATTTTGATTTTAGTTTTAACTCATGGGGTACACAAAGCAAATGCATGAGTCTGGTCTTCCAGCATGGACTAAATGACACGAGTCATGTAGATTTACTTTTTCCTTACAAGCCAGTGATTAATTAGTACAGAATTGTGTTCGCTGAAAATGTGGGAGGGGATAAGAAGTAATCTCATAGGAGATTCATTTATTCATCCAGCAAATACTGAGCATCTTGCAGAATTCTGGCTGGGAAAGAGCAGCCAGAGCAAAAAGAGAACCAGAAGAAAGCCATACATATTTGCCAAGGAATGGCAGACTTTCTGGGGTTGCTAATGCTCAAAGCCATTCATTGCTGTGAAGTACATAAACAAGAGAAGGACCTTAAAATGACTCTATCCTAGTGTTTTGATCTCATCAGGCTGTTTGAGTCCATTCTTGTCCCCATTTACATCCTTTACCTCTTCTCTGACAACTTGAATTCAAGCTTTCTCAATATGACGCCACAGCTAAAGCAAAAAAAAAGAAAAAAAGCATACTAAATGTATTCAAATTGCAAGTATTTCCTTACAAGTGTGTATCCAAACACTCCAAATCTTCTGAATTCCACTTTTAGTTTCACCTCCTTTAAAGTGCTGGAAGTATATAAAACAGCTCTCTGACTCTTAAGTTCGATGAGTCAATAGCAAAATGCATTTGAAACACTGATTTCACTGTACTATAGCATATAAACATATGAATGAGAGCTAGTCCCTTTTAAATAAGATTGTATGCTGATACAGTAAAAATATCTGTGATCCTTTAATCATTTTTATAGAATTTTGGGGGGCAGTTGCATGCCTATTGCTGATCTCTGAACCTCATTCCTTTCCAGGTACAAAATAATGAACTAAAAAGAATCTACACTAATGCTATTTAAGCTTCCACTGAACTGGGCATAATAGAATATAATTTTCTTCCAAGTCTCAATTATAACCCCCCAGAATATCCCCCAATAATCAGCTTAAGCTAAGATAAGGAAACGCTAAGAACATTTATCTCATAAATTTGAGCTTCAAAGGGTTATCCTGAACCCTTTCACTGTCACCAAAGTATCTAAGCAAAGGTCAGGCTCTCATTAAAGCTTATCTGAAGCCAGAGTTATATGTTATGGTTTATTGCCTCAAGTACCAATTAATACAGAATTAAAGAAATGAAAAACCAGTGATTCATACCTTTGCAGGCAAACCTTCATACTTCAGCATAAAGCTAAAATATTAATTGTCATTTTAGTCATGTAGTATTTTATTAGGCACTTAACTCTGTAGGTTTTTTCAAAAGATATATAATGTTCATTTTTAACAAAATGCAGAGGAGATTTGGGGAACATTTACTCAAAAGCTAATAAAGTAAAATCTTAGAGGTATTTTCTAACCAGCAACTTAAACGTGGACATCAATTATTAATGAGGTTGAAATGCTTAATAATAGGGGACTGGAAGGAGGCTATAAAGAATTGCTGAAATATCACCATGATATCAAGGGCGATTGTCTTCTTAGGAGGCATACAGAAAACAATAAAAAGCATAATTGCCCACTGTAGCATGAACAAATTTTGCCTACAAGGCTGTTGTTGATGTTGGACAACGTGAAAGAAAGGATGGTTAGAGACCAGGGCAGAGTGTACAGAGGCACCTTTCATTACTAGGATTTTATGCAACCTGGAAGCATTCTCACCCTTCCTGTAGATAAACGCTAACCCAGTATTACTGGAGATCTCCAAATACTCGCAGACACATTTTACACATATATCAGCTTCATGACCAGCATATGCTCCATACTCCCAGACGCCCTGGGCCAGAAGCTGCCAAGAAGCTAAATTCCTTACAATTTAGCTCCTGGAGATGCCTATAGTCTGTGTCCTACATGACGACTATCTGTCACCTTAGCAACGTCCAGATGATGGAAGCTGTCCCTCCAAATATTTAACATCACTGAAGCCACTGAGTCTGCAGATGAACTCCAGGGTAAAATAAAAAGAAAAATGCCCCATAAGCAGCAAGCAAACAAGGTTTTAGGAAGAAAATCACTCGTGATAAATTGAGTCTCCCTGGGACATGCATAGGTAAAGACGGGCTTTTATGTTATTACCGTCGTTTAAGAGACAGCTGAAGTCAGTTGTAAGCCTCTTAGGTTTTTTTGTGACTGAGACCCTAGTGCCAATTTTTGGAAATCCAACTTTGTGAAGATCTTCCTATTGGCACTAGCTTAAAATCTAGCATACTTTGTTTGTTTTAATAAAGGATATGTAGTTAACAGGTGATGTCTTCTGTCTACTGCCTTACACAAAAGACATTTTGCCACAATAATTTGCTCTGTGTGACTGCACTGCTCCCCGCTTCTTACTATACCTCTTCCCTTTCCATCATCCTTGTTGCAGGCCAGCACAAAGAATGCACCCAGGGCTAAAGAGAGATAAATAAGGTTACCCAAAATGTATCTAATATCTTTCCAGTAAGGATTAACAAACTCATTTCCTCAGTGTTCAGAGCTCATACTTTGTCTGAACATATAGGGGCACTCCCTAACTGTTATAGATTTCATGTATTCTATAAAGGTCAAAATTTCATATATATATCTATATATTTCATATGGATATGTCATATATACACACACACATATATGTATACATACACACATATATATATGCACATACACACATATATATGTGTGTGTATACATATGTGTGCATCCTTTTGTTACTAGGATTTTATGCAACCTGGAAGCATTCTCACCCTTCCTGTAGATAAATGCTAACCCAGTATTACTGAAGATCTCCAAATACTCGCAGACACATTTTACACATGTATCAGCTTCATGACCGGCGTATGCTCCATACTCATATATATATGTGTGTACACATATATGTGTGTGTATGTGCATATATATATATACCTTGTATGTGCATATATATATATATCTACCTTGAAATTATCTTAGATTATTAAGTCTCTCTACTTTGAAATAGAAGTTGATTTGTGCCAACTGACTTCTTCAATTGTGAATAAAAAGAATGGCACTGAAGTTTAAACAGAAAATCATGGTGTAGATGGAAATAATGTAAAGAACACCACACTTCTGGGGCTCCTGGGTGGTTCAGTCGGTTAAGTGTCTGCCTTCGGCTTGGGTCATGATCCCTGGGATTGAGCCCCACACGGGGCTCCTTCTTCAGTGAGGTGCCTACTTCCCTCTCTCCCTCTGTCTGCTGCCCCCGCTGTTTGTGCTCTGTGTGTGTGTCAAATAAATAAAAAATAAAATCTTAAAAAAAAAACAAAAGAATACCACACTTCTATCCAAAAAGTCTGGGATTCAAGTTCTGCCTTCTACACTTATCAGGTTTAGGTTCAATAATCTTACTTTTTCTTTCTTTCTTTTTTTTTTTTCCTTTCCTCATCCATAGAGTAGGAATAATAGTGCCTGCCAACATAATAAATATTGTTAGGATTAAGTGGAGGCTTTTAAAAAGCTAAGGAATGATACTGATACTGATGATGATGATGATGATGGTGATGTTGAGGTGTTCTATTGAGGCATTATCTGCATAGATTATTGTCTAAGAATGTTTTGTTGCTGTTATTGTTATCATTGTTCTAGTTCCCCACCCCTTGCCTAATTTCCCTAACAGAAACTTTTTTTTTTCAAGATAGAGACTAATATATTTGATTGGATTAATTTAAAAACTAAAAATTCTACCTCCAATGCCTCCTTCCACATTGGGGCTATGATAACTTCCAGGATTCTATCCTCATATCCTCTCCGATTTCCAGTTTGAAAACTCTAGCTTTCTAACCACAACTTTCTATTACTTTATCCTCATTCTCACTTTCACTCCCAAAAATTTACTGTTGGGCACTTAAAAAATCTCCCAGTCCTTGGGTTTCTAATATTCTAAATATTCCATGGCATATTCTAAATATGCCATCCATGGTACCATTCTTCAGATTCACTTGCACCAGAATCTGTTGAAAACACTACCTCACTCCCTTCACCTGCTAGTATCCCCTCAGCTCCTCTCTCTTCCTTACACTGATCAGTTTCCCATTTTGTCCCATTCATGCTACCAAGCACTGCTGGAGAAATTGTTCCAAGGTGCTTACCGACTCTATCACCAATCTAAGTTGTCTAGACTCATTTGTTTCTTTAGTTTAACAGTGATCTTTTGGCTCCTTTCTATCAGGCACCACACACATTCTGTGTGGAAGTTATTCCAAACTTTTACCATTCTCTTAGGCTCTCTCTTTGATCCACACCTATCCACTTACCTTGAACAAATGAGTTACCTTTTCATTACTTCGTGAACATGGAGAAAGCAAATAGAAACATTTTCCAATTTCCTTCCTTCCCACTTCAATTAAGAGTCTCAGATTCTTTTCTTCTGCCTTAGAAGCAAAGAAATCATGCTCTTTGAGGTACAGACGTTTCAGCCATGTTTATTATGAAAATTCTCTCCTTACTCTGCTTCTTGGTCTGTCGAATTTTCCTGTTCATGTGTCTTCCTTTTCATTGGCTCTCTCATCTCAACCAAAAACTATGTTTAAATAAACGTTAGCTCAATCTCACCTCCCTTCAACCTACTGACTCCTCACTATTTTTTTCATTAGCATCCTGAAAGAGAATGTATTGACTGTGTTGTAACTGGAAATTTTGGGGTGTCTGCAGAGGTTGTTTCAGTTGTAATGTTGCTCTATTACCTACCCTAGTATTCTACTTCTTTTAGAGCTTACTCATCCTTTCCCATAGTTTCAATTACCACACACACACACACACACACACACACACACACACAAACACACACACACGTTTTAATTTCCTTACAGTGTTAACATCAGTTACAACTTTCTACCTGATGTCTTTGTCAGGATTTCTGCAAGCGTTTCAAATTCAGAATGTTAGAGTAAAATTTTGGTTGCTCTCCCTTGTCACCACCTCTTCAATACCATTTTGTTTGTCACTATTCTAGATCAGACTTCCTTCTTTTTCATCTGGACCCTCAAATTGCCGAACTCCTAAAGATTCTTCAAGATCCAACTCGAGTGTCATTCCTTCATTAGTCAATTCATTCATCCATTATTATACACAATTACTCATCTCATACTGAACTAAGGTAGAAGATGAACTGTTACTAAACACTGGAAACACAGTAATGAATCAAATAGATACATTTCTGTAGCCTTCTGGAACTTTGTTGAAGTCTACTTTGACCTTCCTATTAGGAATAAATCCCTCCCTCTTTTTAGGGTTTTCATGACATGTGGTGCAGTCCAATATTATAACCAATTATAACATTTTAAAAAATTTGCCTGGCTATTTTTTTGTTGTTGTTGTTTGTTTATTTACAGCATAACAGTGTTCATTGTTTTGGCATCACACCCAGTGCTCCATGCAGTACGTGCCCTCCCTATTTTGCCTGGCTATTTTTATGCCTCCCATAGATCAACTGAATTCCTTAAGGACAAAAACTGGTTTTGTATAGGTGTGTTTGAATAGATAGGTGATATTGTTGCTTTTATTTTTACCCCAGTACATGAATCTTACAGTTATCTCTTTAATGTTCATTATTGCTGAGTAAACTCAATGTGGAATCCAGGGGGCCAACATATAATTATGGACCTGAATGTTTAAAAGTACTTGCTCTGAAGAGTTGTGTCTGCATAGATGGGTTCCCTTGTAAAGAATTAACTTTTTCATACTTTGACAAACCTGTTTCATCATTCTGCTTAATATATAAGGGCTGATAAAGAAGAAAATAAAAGTCAAATAAGTTTTATTCAGATTAAGCTTACTAAATTGTAAGTTTTTGGTCAAAATATTGTGAACATCCCCAAATTATACATTATTCAATTAACACAGTTTGTTGAAAATTTCTTAACATTTTTACTTTCTTTTGGGCACAATTTGAGGAAAAAATGGAAGTACATTTGGCTTAACTCAAGAGTACAATTAAAAGAATTAGCTTTGGGCTGTGGAGACCCAACAACAACCAAGAAATTGCCTCAGAACTCAATATTAAAGAGAAAGTTCTTATTGGAGGCATACAGGACATTGTGATTTGGAATGAAGAGGCAGAGACAAAGACAATGAGAAATCTTATCAGTGATAAATATTAAAGAAAATGTCTGTAAAATGTGCCTAAAATACTGAAAGAATCTAGCCCATCTGTAACTTAAATTTCCCATCTTTGATATGATAGATGCAGCTCACCCAATTACCAACAGCATTTTAATATATTGTTTAGTGATTATTAATAAAATATTAACAAAATATTTTAAGAATTTTAATCATTCTCTACTTTCTACTTTTTCTGTGGTAAGTAAATAAAACTGAGACTGCTTTGCAACAGTTTTATAGAAACTTTCTTCAAATTGCTGATACCCAAATCATAATGCTTTTCAAATCAAAATATAGTTAAATTCTAGATTATTAAAATATTGAATGTTGGAATTATATCTGTCACGTCTCATTTGAATAAATATTCATGTTTTATGATCAAATGATTGTATGCAATAGAGAACAGACACAGATTTAACTACATCATCTGTTTATATGACCATGATGGTATATATTTAATAGTCTGTATAGGAGAAAAATGGAAAACTGAGTGATTTTAAAATAGGAAAATTAACTCATTAAAAAATTTTGTATTAGGTGTGTGTCTTTCACCTTGTAATACTTCATCATCAAGTGCAATGGTCAATAGTTTCCATCTCTTGCTATCTGGCTTTCTTATTCATTTGTCCTTGGTCTGTGTTGGACCCTCCTAACTGGTTTCTATGCCTCCACTACAAATTTCATGTGGCTTCAGTCAATATTCTAAAATTGTTTTGATAACATTACAGCCTTCTTCAAAGTAGATTTTGCATTTTACGGCAAAGTTAGCTTAACTTTAATTTCTTTCCATAACATTACTGAAAACTATGGTTCCAACTTTGTCTTACACTATGTAATAAGAACACGGGTAATACCAGTAATAATAGCACCTGCCATTTATTAGATAATGAGGCACTATATGAGTATATTTCATATATAGCATCTCAGTTCAATCTTCATGTTACATCTGTGATATAGGTTTTACAGTAGATGGATGTGTTTTACAGTTGGGGCTTGGAGAAGCTAACGAATGCTCCCATGGTTGAGTGGAAGTGACAAGATATGAAACTGAAAGGTTCTACTGAAATCTATAACCACTTTATTTCCTTATGTTATGTTGACTCTCAGAAAAACTTTTAGCCACTAGGTATACTACACCTCAATTCAGATTTCACTGCTATTCAGTAAACAACTCATGCTCAGTGTTTCGTAGTTATCCTATTATCCTCCCCATGCATTCTAAAATTCAGTTTTTCCAGAATAAAGTGTAAGCTTTAATAACTCAGTCCCTATGGTCATGATTTCTCTTGATTAGTGGAAATTCTGACCATCTTTTCAGGCTCAACTCAAATGCCAATTCCTCATAAAGCCATCTGAATTTAAACTAGTTGAAATTAATAGCCTTTTCTGTTGTCATCCGTCGCACAGTTTTTGTACTATTATCACTGAACTAAATATGTTTTATTTTTCAATACACTACTTGTTCCAGCCTAGCAGAGAACCTATCTTCTTTATCTTTCCAGCCTCTAGGAGATATTTTTTGATACAGTATATCCTCAACAAATGCATATAGAACAAATGTTTAGAAATTGTACTTAGAATCAGATAAACTCTAGGAAAAGCATATTTAAGCTCGAAACATTAGATGCCTTTTTATTATTTAACACAGAGTGCAGATTTATGACCCAAAGTACTACACTTTAGCAATCTGAGATTTCTTTTAAGAGCAACCATTACCATATTCTGTGGTCCAAGAGCTTGTCATCTCTATTTAGTAATTCATTTCCTTGGGGTCAAAGGAGAGCAGTCTGAAGCATTTGTGTCTTTCTTCTTCCTTTTCCTTTCTGTGGCCTTGATAATTCCAAAGTAACCAAGTGGAGAATAGCTGACCACAAAGGCAAATTCCACTAATTCAGTTACTGGGAAATATGTTGCCAGTGCCTTGTAGCTTACCGTCCTTTGGAATCCATATATTTCAATAGTCACAAGAGATAACCAAAACTTTTAAAATATTGGCCACTCAGGCCAATTTGGCTTCACTATGCATAATATAGACATATTTCAAAATGAATTCCAACAACTTTGGGGAAAAAATAAGCGCGATAGCTAAAAATGTCAAAATTTGTCAAGAAAGCAAACCTTATACCATGTTTTTCTTAAACGTCTTCTTTTACTTTCAAGAGTAAGGTTGCAACAAAGTATACACTTATACAGTTTTCCTAAATGTTTGGAAATTGAAAGTCACACTATAGTAATAAATGAAAGGCACCTCTCTACCTAAATGACACAATTATGCTGACAAATACTATCATAAGGAAGCATTCTTTTTTTCCCCCATGAAGTCTGACTAATTGTTGTTCATTATTTTATTATCCTCTGAAATAGCCTAAAATCTTTTTTCTTTCAGTGGGAAGTAAGAGGGCAATTTTAAAATGTAATAATGGAGTTCCTGCTATTTCTTTTCCTCCGCAGGAAGAAAACCAAGCCAAATCCTGCTCTCCTGAAAATACTGCCATGAAGGGCTGGCAAATCAGAGCTCTCTCAGAAACAGAAATGCAGCTGCAAGTATTATGTTTGACCAAACCCTTCTTTCTGTTGCTCTTTCCTACTTTCAGTTTCCTTCTTCTGAATAGTGCTGGTAAATTAGCATGGGGAGACCATGTGCTGGATTTTGGGCATGTGCCTTCAGGGCTTAGAGCCATAGCCTTCAGGAGTCATGCTGAGTGGGCCATTAAACAAATGACAAAGAAAGAAGAAAACAGTCCTCCTTAGCATAAATATCCAATGATTGATGATAGCTTCTTTATTTATTCCTGCCCAGTGTTTGCAAGTCGCCTCAAAGAGTCAAATGCTGGCTTTAATACAAATCCCCAGGAAAACATTCCATATTTCACACAATAGAGTCAGTTCTCTGAAGTATACGTTCTTCTTGCTTATGCATAAAGCAACAGCATCCTGCCCCATCTCCCAGCATTGCCCTTTGCTTATTTTGATCTTTGTGTTGATTTTCCCTATGAAGCCACAACCCCCCCACCTTTATTTTCTAAATAATTTAATAGATTGAGTGACACGATTAAGCAATATAAGTAAAAGATATATCTGTTCAGATTTCAGTGTCAGAATTTTAGAATTTTTTTTTTCCTTTTTGATACAAAGCATGGGGATGGTGACTAAAGACCATGGGACACCCTACTTCCAGATAACAAGGGCCTCTCTAGCAAGCAGTAGTCTTCTAGGCAGAGAGCACCCCCCCACCCCCCAGTGTAGTATCAGCAGAATTCTGTTCCTGTTCTCCTTCTGTAATTCCCAGCACATTCGGTGGATTACATACTGTTTATGCATCATGCAGCCTCCCTGAGCCCTGTTTCTTTACAGTACTTACTCCTGCTGCTAAAAGGAAAATAGACTCTGACAATCCTCTTTGGCTGCCAAAGCTGCTGCCTCTGAATGAACACATCCTGCTTCCAGGAGTCAAGCTGATCCCTGTGATCCCTCAATCCAACAGGAGTTCAAAAGAATTCTGTGCGCCTCAAAGGGCAAAAATTGCTATGCGTTTAGGATTTATGGACAAACCAGAGTTTCCTCCCTAAGAGCTGATGCTCTCCTGCCTCCTTATTCTGCCTCTGCTGCTGAACCAGCTCAAACTGCAGATGAACCGGAAGGCCCCAATCTGCCTGCGACTCTGGATCCCCTCCTTCACGACACAGTTCAGTTCAGACACAATAATGAGACCATTGAATTTCCCTCTGCAGCTGGGAGCTGGCTGTAAATGCTAAAGTTAAGTTGTTGAAATGACTGTGTCAGGGGACTTGCAAATGAATATACTGTCATTCCAACATAACCCAATTTACCCTGTGTTCATAGTGAATAGTTTGAGACTCTTAGTTTAAAGCCCTACTATGATGTTTGGCAAAAACATCTTTAGAATACACACTCCCAGAGGAAAGTTGACAACCAAAATGATAGCTTAGAAAGGGATAAAAGAATCACAACACGCTAGTATATTTTATGACACTTTTCATAAAAGGATTTGAAGATGTTAAAAAGTGAAGGATTTCACAATATCCACAAGAGATAGGTAGTAAAGATTCTTCAAGTTAAAAAATAATAATGAAATAATTATTGCAATGCTTTATTATTCTATAATTCCCTTATCAAATACAAACGAAGACAGTATCCCACTCTGAGCAAATGATAAATGAAAATCAGTCCTTATAAAGTTTATAAATCTCTTTGAACAAACAGGCACCATTGCAGGACCTGACCAAAATGAATGCAGTACATTTGCTGTATTCCACTTGGAAATATCTTATGCAGATTTGAAGGCCCCTTTAAAATTATTTAACATACATTCTGCTACATTAAAAATGATCAGGAATATATATATTGAATTTAGTATTCATAAAATAGCTTTTATAAAAATTTCATAAATTTTTTTCTAGAAATACACCCTTAGTAGCTTTATACATTTTAATTAAAGTATACTTGTATTAAAAGTTTATGGAGAGATGATGCAAGTTTTGGTACTTGTGTATTCTTCTAGGTTGTGTATGAGATCTAGGTTGTCCAATAGTGTAAATTCATGGTTAGTTTTTAAAACAGGTAAAAAGTTTTAAAGTAGGGATTGATTTTTTTTTTCCCCCTAAATATATGAGGTCTTGGAGACTAGTAAATGCTTATATATTGGGAGGGGCAATATGAAAAAAGGTTAATCACTTGCTTCAGTTCCTATAGCCTCTCTTTCTTCCCCTCAACCCCTGCATAATTTGAGCAGGGCTTTGTGGACACATACAGCTCTTCCCTCCTCTGTACTGTGTCAAATGAAGCAGTTTGATGGCTGAGGGCTAGAATAGCTGAAAGCTTGTTTACTCACGTTTATGGTGATTGATGCTGGGTGTTCAATAAGATTTTTCACGTGTTTTGGCTATTTCCTCACGGTAGGATGGCCAGATTCCAAATAAGAGTCCTGAGAATATGAGAACAAGGTATAAGACATGTCACCTTTTATGATCTAACTCTGGAAATCATGAACCGCTAATTTCAGCCGTTTTATTTGTCATGGCAGTCACAAAGTCTCAAGTTCAAAGTGATCGAAGATTCTACATCTTAATGGAGAGTTTCAAGCTTCTAGAACGCCATGTGGTAACAAAAAAGTTGTGGTCATTTTTATAAAATGCCAGTATTCAATATTATACAAGAGTATCCTTAGTAGAATGGTAAAAACCAAACAGAAATACTAAATATTCACATTGGTCTTTTTTATTTAATGATAAATGTACTCTGGCATTCTTGCATGCTATTCTGATTCCTGTCAGTGGTTACAAACAAACAAAAAGTCTCTGTACAGTCTAAAGGCCGGGCTGCTTTCTAGCACTTAGAGTGTTTTATATGATTTCTAGATTACTGAAAGTCTTTGTTTCTCCTTTGTCTCTCTATGGCTTACTTTATTACTGCATTGCACTAAAGATTAGGTAAAAGATGAGATAAAAATCATAGCAGATATTAGAATGTATTTGATTATGTGAGACATTTCTGACTCTATTTATAAACTGTAATTCAGCACTGGGTTCATAAGAAAAAACTTCAAAGGAGTGCCTGGGTGGCTCAGTCTGTTAAGCAGCTGCCTTGATCTCAGGTTATGAGCTCAGGATCCTGAGATGGATCCCCTTTTAGGGCTCCCTGCTCAGCGGGAGTCGGCTTCTCCCTCTCTCTCAGTCTCTCCCCCTCCCACTCCCCTGTTTATGTATGCACACACACACGCACACTCTCTCTCTCTCAAATAAATAAATATAATCTAAAAAAAAAAAGAAGAAGAAAATTTTGAATAACAGATTTTTAATACCCAGAGTTGGTGATGGTGGTCGTGAACAGAGTGAGAAGGAATGTTGATAAATTCTATTTTTTTTTAATTAAGAAATTTGGCTTTTTTCCTCCGAAAAAGAACTAATTACAAATTCAGAATCCATTTAATGAATATCAAGTGAGCATAGCATAGCTGGCATTTTGGGGGATCAGATGGGTTTGCAATGACCTGTGCCCTCAGATGGTTTCTCATACAGATGAACCTTAGCAGTGTAAGATGTCACAGGTATTTTCACAGTGACAGCTATTTAAACATCTATTTAAATGACTTCAGTCTTTTTCTTGGTTAAAGACTGTTTAGCCTGTGTCAGAATAAGCTATTTTTGCAGCATTAAGAACAGTGCTGTTAGAAAACAAGTTAAAGAGAAATATAGAAAGGGTAAGATTTCTGCACATTGTCTCAGGGTCATCTTAATCAGATCATAAATTGTGTTTTATAGTCAAAGTTCTCCAATAGCACATCAAATTGTAACATTTCATAAATAAAGAGGGATAAACAGACTTATGATTAAATCCAATTTGGTTTTGTTTCTTTATAAAATTCAAGACTGCACAATGTGTTCTCTGAGGAGTGGGTACAAAGAATGAAAGTGTTCTCATTTCTGACTTAGAAATAAAACATAAAAAGATACAAGAAATATAAAAATCATTTTAGAACAAAATGTTAGAATTCTAAAAATAAGATCTCGGTATCGGTATGTATTTTATCTTGTGCAAGGAGTGTAATTTCAGTCTATACTTAATCCCCAAATTAAACCTGAGATAAAATGTAACTTAGCATCTCTGTTTACAAATCAGATTTTTCTTATGATTATTAAATATATAAAGCAAGTCGTATTAGTTGCCAAATGGGAGGAACGTTAAAATCATCTTTATATATCTTTATATATATTTATTATGAAAAATAGTGCAATGTAATAATATCTTTATATATATACCTTTATATATATGCCAGTCGACATTTGGAGAGGTGTGTTGTTTTATTTTGTTTTGGTTGGCACAACACTTGGAAGGCACTATTGGCATTTAGTTGGGGCAGACTTTATGTATGTCCAAGGATGTTTGCTATCTTCTAACAAGAAGGAAAGTCTTTCAGAAAGAACCACTTTCCAGATACCATCTGACTTTCTTAGTGCCCTCAGAAGACAGACAGACATAGCAGAGAAATGTCTGTTTATACTTAGGAGATCCCAACATCTTGCTAACAGACTGTCACATTAGGAACTTTGCGTAGTTTTAATTACAGTATGCCATGCATATATATAAAAAATTGATTGGATAGTTTGTTTTGTTTAAAAGTTTACTGAGAATTCTTTATGATGTCCACCATGTCAGAAAATCAGTTTGTTGAATGGGATGCTCTTTTTGCCATTAGTCATCAAAACTACACCCTTGGATAAGTCTAAATTCTCGGGTTTCACATTCATAGCAAATCTATTTAGAAGTGTACCTCTGACTACTTTATTATGTCTTTTAATGTAATCATGACCAAGCATTTATTTTATACCCCTTTATTCTTCTTCATTAGTATTGAAGACACTATATATTTTCTTTTTATTTATTTATTTATTTATTTATTTTTATTTGACAGAGAGAAATCACAACTAGGCAGAGAGGCAGGCAGAGAGAGAGGAGGAAGCAGGCTCCCTGCGGAGCAGAGAGCCGGATGTGGGGCTCGATCCCAGGACCCTGGGACCATGACCTGAGCCGAAGGCAGAGGCTTTAACCCGCTGAGCCACCCAGGCGCCCCCTATATATTTTCTTAATTTTGTGTATAGGTAGATTATATTACCTTTAAATTTCACTTCACTTTTGGAAAACAGATATTATAAAACATTTGTGATAGGAGAAGGCATTGGCTATAATCAAAGTTCAAAACCATTGCTCTTAATATACCATCCCAGACCTATATAGGAATAGACTTTGGTCCTCCATAGGCCTCACAATAGCCCAACATTTGCAGCAGACTTCAAGATTAAGGGTTTGGTAAAGCCAGACCTTTCATGCAAAGTATTCAAACTCAATACCTAGAGGGCCAGGTAGTCAATATAAATGAATGAAATTGGTCAGCTACAAAACAGTAAGGAATGGAGGGGATAATGGAAAATTTAATAAAGAACGCCAAGAATTTTCATAAGAAAGGCAAGAACTAGTTAGTTCCAGAAACATTGCTTTGAAGGAAAGAGAATACAGTATTGCCATCAGTTACTTTTTAAGGAATGCAGAACATCCAGGTAAACAGGTAAAATTTACTTAATTTTGATATAATATGCATTAAAAACAACCACAAACTTTTTAATGACTGGGAAATTCATAGGAATGTCAGTTTGCAACCTCTGTTGTAAGTTTTTAGTGTAAAGAAATAATGTTTGGATATGAAACCCTGACACATAAAATTTGCCCTCTAAATTTCTTTTTGGTCAACCATGTTTTTCACTCAGTTAAAGCAAAATATTCACTGCACAGCTATGAAGAGATAAAAATAATGCTACAGTATCTGTTACATTATAATGCTTTACAGATTATTTGAACTACGCTATTGAAAAACCATGGCAAAACAAGGTGTTTTTTTTTTTTGTTTTGTTTTTTTTTTTTAAAGATTTTATTTATTTATTTGACAGAGAGAAATCACAACTACGCAGAGAGGCAGGCAGAGGGAGAGAGAGAGGGAAGCAGGCTCCCTGCTGAGCAGAGAGCCCGATGCGGGACTCGATCCCAGGACCCTGAGATCATGACCTGAGCCGAAGGCAGCGGCTTAGCCCACTGAGCCACCCAGGCGCCCCAAAACAAGGTGTTTTATAGGTTTTAATGTACTGTGATCTTAAAACTCTTTTCTTTTTTTTTTTTTCTCATTTTATTTATTTTTTCAGCGTAACAGTATTCATTCTTTTTGCACAACACCCAGTGCTCCATGCAAAACGTGCCCTCTCCATTACCCACCACCTGTTCCCCCAACCTCCCACCCCTGACCCTTCAAAACCCTCAGGTTGCCCCAACCTCCCACCCCTGACCCTTCAAAACCCTCAGGTTGTTTTTCAGAGTCCATAGTCTCTTATGGTTCGCTTCCCCTCCCCAATGCGGGCTATGGACATTGGGGAGGGGATCTTAAAACTCTTTTCAATTCGTGTCCTTGAACTTTACTTATCACCAGAGCTTCTGAGAATCAATTGACTTGCATACAGTCTGTATAAAATGAACTATCCCAAACAGTTATTGCCTTATCATTCAAAAAGTTGTTTTATATGATTTCCCTTTTATAATTTGAATATGTACACTTTATATATTTGAAATATCATTAAAATAAAAATGAACTTATAACAATGTACAGGAGCCTTAATGTAAGATAAGAGGACATATATTTTCAACTCCTTTGTTCATTTTTTCCACTTTCCTTGTAGAAATTGTTTCTGTCAATTCTAATTTTCATTGAGTTGAGTGGAAAAGGAATGCAAGGAGACAGTTACCTCCAACTGCAAATAGCAATAGAAGATTAGTAATGTTTTCAGCAGTACCAAGTTTCATTGAACCTGTCTTGAATGGTATGAGGCCAAATAAAATACGCATTTCTGGAAAGGCAGTAAGAAACATCATGGTGTTTTAAGTTTAGGAATTGAAAACTAACTCAGGAAAGATCCCAAAAGTACAGGTACAAAGGAATTGCCAAAAATAAGAAGAACTTGATTCTACTTAGCACAGAGATAGGAGTCAAGAGTAGCTTTTATAAAAACAGAAATATTAACACAATATAAGTCAAATATCACAAGCTTATTTTAATGGTGATTTTTGTAATGACACACATTAGCAAGGCCACTGCAACTATTTCTCCAATGCTTCTACATCTTCACCAGTTTTGAGCAAATCATTAATAACTTTACAGCTTGTTTCTGATTTAGAGATTGTTCTCATTATGTACTTAAATGCAGAGTGAAACAGAACAATGAAGTTACCAAAGAACCAAAGGGTCTTAATCATGTAATTTCTTAAGACAAATGCAGAAATGATGTGGAATAAGGTAGGAAGAACCTCTTTGAATAAAAGAATAAGGTTAAGTACCCCAAATCCAATGGAATACATACATTTAAAGAAAAGTCAAAAGCAGTCTATCAACTCTTAACTTTCTCAGACTTTAGCACATCTTGACTTCAAATCTGTTAAAAAAAAGTCTGGTAACTGTAAACATGTTCTTTCCAGACGAATTGGCAGAACGCTGTAGAAAATACCATTGCCCATTCATAGCAGAATGGAGGGTTTATCATGGTCAAATGAAATAGCTAGTTTGAGGAAAACTTAGCTAAGTGTTTATACAAAAATACTTTTACCTTAATGTTAGGAATGCCTCCCGGCAAGGTCGAGTGTACAATGACAACCAAAGAAGTATTTTGTCTCAGAAATAAATTAACTAAGCAGTTTAGTCAATTCTAGACTTTTAGTGTCCTCAAATATGAACATGTATTTTTAGACAAAACATAATATCTCCCTTCTATAAAAATGTCAGACTAGATAAAATACTTCAGGGTACACAGGTGGGAAAATTAGTAAATATGGCATCCTGCCCTGCGTCGGGCTCTCTGCTCGGCAGGGAGCCTGCTTCCTCCTCTCTCTGCCTGTCTCTCTGCCTACTTGTAATCTCTATCTGTCAAATAAATAAATAAAATCTTTAATAAATAAATAAATAAAAGGCTTTATTTAATAAATCCTGGCATACTCAAAGTATTTAAAAGGCTGCATTGCACTCTTATTCAAACCAACTGTTTATGTCTAAAACAATACCAACAGAGCTACATATAATGTGTGCTCTTTCAAAACATCCCCTATGTTAATAACAAATTAATATTCATATAAGAAAGGTTATATCTATTTCCTAAAAATAAATGCTTTTGTTGTTGTTGTTGCACACAAAACTTCTAGAAGATTTAGACCTCAATTGGAAACTAAACCTCAAACATTAATAGGAAAAAGCATAAAGCCAAATGTTTTCTTAGTTGCAAACCAAATTAAAATATTTTCATTTGGATTTACCATAAATTACACAAGATCTATAAAACAAAGGTAGCTGAGAAAGCTTTTTTTTTTTTTTTTAAACTGCAGACATCTGGGAAAGCATTTGAGATACTCAATAAACCCAAAATATGGGCAAGTTCATCCATCCCTAAAAGTAATTAAGAGAGAGTTTTAATCCCTTTATTTGAATTAATATCCTCTTGAGCTTGAGTTATAGTTCCCTTTTCCTAAAAAAAAAAAAAAATCATAAGGGTCCTTATGACTGCAAATGAAACATATATAATTGTATTTTTTCTTCCTTATTTACCTCTCATCATTAGCAGGGACAATTTTGGATTCCATTTCTGAGAGCATGCAGTTGTTGGTCTAGCAAGCCTTCTACTACTGTCAGTCCACTCAGTCTAGCAGAACATTGATTTTTGAACAGGGAGCCTTGAAGAAAATAATCCAATATTCTATTAGACAATGAATATTGGCAATCAAATGGGTAGGAAGGAGTCCTTCACTCCATTTTAATGTATATTTATGAAAAAATTGCTTTTTTTTTTTCTGTTAGAATGCTTGCCTGTGGATATATTTGAGGGGTGACTCATCAGGGGAATCTTCTATTTATTGGGGAAAAGGAAGAGAAGTAGAAAAAAGAAATCAAAGGGAATAAATGGCATAAGAGAAGAAACGGTTAAACTGGAATTTCATTGTTGTTTTAATTTAAAAATTCTCTCAGTTCACTTAGTAACTGTCTGTCCTCAACAGTTCAGCTAACCTATGTTTGAAGCTTGTCACAACTCCATGAACACTCTGACTCCTCAAATCAGACAAGTTAGTTCAAAAGAACATGTTTTCCTAACATATCCCTAGATGTGCCTTAAAAAAAAAGAAAGAAACTTAAAGGAATAATGTTCACCTGTTCCCCAGAATCTTCACATTATTTTAACTCAGACCCAGGAAATGCAGAAGGAAAGTAATCAGGTGAAAATGTAACAAAGAATAAAGTAGTTTAGATTTAGTAAAGGAATGGACTGACTTTTTAAAACCCAAATATGTAGGCTATTTATGTTGTTAAAAATCGAAATCCAACTGAGTAAATTTTAAAGATCTTATTAGCTTTATTCAGTGATTCATGAATCCAGCAGCCTCCAATGAAGCAGACAGAAAGTAGCTCCAAGAAGATATACAAAATTAGAGTTTTATAGGGAGAAGGGAGCAAGAACAGAGAAGTTTTACCAAGCGAAAAAGCAGGTTCGTTACTGCATGATTTCTTTCCTTTAGAAGATGAGAGGTGTCGATCAGGCAGATTACCTCACTAGAACTGATCAGGAGATTTTTTTTTTTCTCCCCAAAGATTTATTTATTTGAGAGAGAGAGAGAACAACCATGTGCAAGTGGGGTGTGGGGCAGAAGGAGAGGGAGAGACAGAATCCCAAGCAGACTCCTCACTGAGCAAAGAACCTGACGTGGCCTTGATCCCAAGACCCTGAGATCAGGACCTGAATGAAAGCCTAGAATGGGAGGCCTAACTGAGCCACCCAGGCTTCCCTGACCAGGTGATTCTTGATTGACTGTTTTTAGATTCCATCTTGAGGGAAATTTCTGGGGAAGTCACAACTGAGTCTCAGTTTGGTGACATAGGGCTGAGCATAACCAACTCCATTTTGGCCTGTTGGCTTGTTTTTAGCAAGGTGCATGTAGTTGGCAAGCATGAATGATGTGGCAAGGAATGAGCTAAGGCTATGCTATATAAGAAATCTATAAAGTCTAGTATGAAAAGCTGAGGTGTTTAGTGACAAAACAAATAACTTACGTATGCAACATTTCCCTGGAACCAGAATCTTTTTTTTTTTGCTTTTGAAAAACTCAGAGAGGGGGGAAAGATATATAAGAGGTCCTCTCTTGCTTCCTGTTGGTTAGACATCCAAATAACCACTCTTATTAGCAATCTTTCAATTTTTTGCTGGAAAACAGTGAAAAATGCAAGCTTAAGCACCACACAGTCCTCTGATATCCTCTGTCTTTACTGATAGGGATAAATCTACCAAAGATGGAGATATTTCAATTATGTTTATAAATTAGTTTACCTTTACATAATGTTTGAAATGAATATCTATAGTCGGCCAGTCATCATCAGATATATTATTCATCACCCAGTGTTTCTATCAATAAGTTCAACATTAATAAGTGCAAGTTGGGTTTTTTTTTAAGATTTTATTTATTTATTTGAGAGAAAGAGAGAGAGAGAATGAGGGAGCTAGAGGGGAAAGGAAAAGGGACAGGGAGAGGGAAAAGCAGACTCTGCTGAGCATAGAGATACCCCGAGATCATGACCTGAGCAAAAGTCAGGTGCTTAACTGACTGAGCCACCCAGGCACCCCTGCAAATGTTTTTAATATCTAACATTTTAAAGTTATTTTAAATGGCAGAGGAATAAAACATAATGTAAGAAAAAGCACCACTTCATTCCTTGAGACTTTGGCTTCCTATTTTGTAAAATTATAGTATTGGGTTACAAACCCTTAAGTCACTCATCGATTTACTAGATTATGCATACAGGCAAATGCTCTTGTCCAATACACATTGTTTAATACTTGCTAAAGCCCTACATAGAGATAGCCACTGTGTATGGAGTGGTTAGAGTGCAGGTTCAAGAGTTAACTCAATTAGGTTCAAAAGGCAATGTTGCAATCTTATATTGGCTATGGACTTTGGAGAAATTATTGAATTATTTTAAGTTTCAGTTCCTCAACTACAAAATTGGGGAAATGATGGTACCTACCACCAGGACTGGTATGCAGGTGGCACTCACCTTTTCAGCCCTCTGAGCTGTTAATGGTCATGTCATTTCTGGTTGGTTAGTACCTGTTTCTCAGTTTTCTGAATATTAATTCTTAGAATAATCTTGGTATTTCTTGACAAATACTTATTTTTAATAACCTGTAGTAGCAGTAGCAGTATGGACATTCTTATTTCTTTACTATATTTTATGACAGAAGGAGTCAGTAAAGTGTTATTTCTGTGCTTTCTTTAGCACCTTCAATTCTGAAGTATCCTTTACATTGGACAATTATTAAAGTATTGCAAATAACAATTTAAGAAATTGACCTAACATATTATTTGAAAGAAACTCAGGACTTCTTTTTTGGATCATTGCAGAAGGATTGGGGTTTATTATATAAATCCTAATTCAGGATTTGGCTTAAAATACTCTTCTTCATTGTTTCTTACTCGGATAAAACTGGTGAAGTATAGACACATTTTCCCTTTCCAAAGGAAAATTAGAGGACACTGAAGAAAGGTGTTAAAAACTATTAGCACATGAGTGAGGGCTCTTTATATATGCATAATAAATTAAATTAAAACTGACTTAATATTTTGTCTCAAACTAAGGCTTAAAAACTTGTTGAATTATAAGAAACTCAAAACCTATTACCAAGAGAAAGATAAAGAGTAAAGAAATTATTTATCTGTAGAAATCCTTGGAATATAGCCTCAGATCATATTAAGAATTTTCTTTTCAACACCAGGGTGTGACCAGGCGGACACAGGATATCCATGACAAAGAACTGTGACAGGGCAGATTTTGACTGGCATCCCAAATTGGAGAAGAGACGCCCTTAAACAAAAATAGCAGGAACTCAGGTTAGACAGACTTAACCCATGATTACAGATATGCATCAATGGGTAGATATCACTTCAGATCTCCCTTTGCAATTTAATATGTTCTTCCTATTCCAGCTACTTTACAATTTGCTACCAGGCTGCTTCCAAATGCTGCTCTCCAACAGGTGCAGGTTCTTATCCCAGAGTGAACTCATTTGCACCTGCTTAGGGTTCTGCATGGAGTACAGTAACTGTGTCAGTAGTGCTTTTGCTTATCCAATTTACATTTCAAAGTGGCTAAATTGTTTTGAAAATGTATCCCAGTGTGCAGTCTTTTGCAATCTTGGCATGATGTTTAAAATGTCTTGTATCTATAAAGAAAAACCTACATGTTCTTGACATTCAATAAACCACAAAGGAAAAATAAAATTGCTCCCCCAAAGGGCAAATTTACAAGTGCTTCCTTCTGCAGATACATATGGCTTATATCACCATTAATATTTAGAATAAAATGGAGTTAAATGTCAGATCTTGAAGGGTTTTTAGATGACATCAATGCCATTGCATCCTCATTTCCTAAATGAAAACAGTGCATTTCAGAGAGCTTATGACATGAGTGAAATAATAGAGTTTGGAGTTGGATATGTTATGGTTGATCCCTGACTCTTTCACTTAAGCTGTGGGAGTGCTAAGCCTCAGCTTCCCGATCTGCTAAAGATTAAATAAAATACCTTATGCGATCAGTTATGAGTAAACTAAGTAAGGAGACCCAGCAGAAAGGAGCTCATTAACAGCAGTGGCAGTCCACTGAGAAGATATGAGAGAACGGTCATAGACCTCACAGGTATACAACATGAACTATTTTAATATTTATTACCAGTCTGTCAGCCTGACCTTTTACAGACCATGCAAATGGTGCTGAATGTTTTTGTTTGACTCTCCAGTCCATTGCTCTCCCTATTCCACCCTGTGTCCTAGAGCCTGGCTGGCCAGTATGGGTGCCATCAACATACTCCTGTGTCTTCCAGTTGCCTGCTGGATCCCCTTATCATCTCAAGCCAAGGCTGCCAGCAGAGAGGCTCTAACATCACTGTAGTCCTCCCGTACCCACACCTTTGAGTCTTTTTGAGTAAATAAACCTTCCTTGAATTACCCAATTTCAAGAGTCCTATAATTCTGGCTGTGCTGTTGACTGATAAAGTACTTGCTGGCAGAGCCTCACTGTGGTTTCCTGAAGGTAGGAAATAACGCAAACATCTTGATTCCAAATTGTCCCTCTGCTTTTTATTCAGACCAATTGCTATGGCATACAGTTATTCTGTTTATACTTTAGAACCCAGTTCTTGGGACAGTTTTGTGACTTGGACTAGCTATAGGGTCACAGGACCATCCATAGTAAGTTTCTGGGGGTACAGGAGCAGCTCAGAACCTGATCAGGGACATATAGGGCCAGTTTTGAGAGAGCCTGAGAATTCTGGAAAAAAAAAAATATTTGTAAGTATGAATGAAATAAATGGAGTATTTAGTGCTAATATGATATTCTTAAGAGTTTCTATTAAAAGCTCTAATTTCTTTTATTAGGATCTATTGTATTAGAGAATATACATCATCTTGGGTTCAATACAACACATGTCAGTTTCTAATTATATCCATAAAGACAAGGTCAAAAAATGTGGATTGGATTGAACAGCTGATTCAATATCTCTGTCCCCAAAATGTCAATCAATACATTGATCTCAACATGGAGAAATGTCTCTAGAAACATTGCCAGTTCTCCGTGCTGTTCAGAGACATAAAAAAAATGATACGGGATTTATGATATATAAAGTTTTAGAAGAACTATTGAGAGGGATAGTTAGTATATGTGAATTAAGACTAAATTTACTTGCAATGTGAAAAGAGCTAAAACTCAGAAGATATAATTAAATAAAAATAAAGGCAAACTCCTTAATTTCAGGTTCAGAAAAAAATTGAAATTTTGCAAATACAACATCACTTTAGACTTAATTTAGCACCAGTTTATGTGAAACATATTATAGTAACTTTAGCTGGCTACAAGTTCAAAATGATGATTTGAGTAAAAAATACAATGTCTGCCCTGCTCAGATCTTTACTGGCATCACATGTTCATTTCTCTGGGGCGTTCATTTCTCTGGGGCGAAAGCTTTGAAGACCAGAGAACATCAAGATGGTAAAGGAAATACACTAAGAATGACTGATAGTGTTTTATATTATTTAAACCAGGTCAAACTATAAAACTCGTTAACAAAATCTTGATTGGAAAACTGGCCAATGGGAGATAAAGGAAAGCTGTTCTGTGTTGCACTGATGAACCAAGAGCAATGGGCAGAAGTATAAAGAGTCTGATTTCAGCTTAGTGTGCTAAGCACAAGAATTATAGCTGCTAGACAACATATAAGTTCGACTCGCTGAATAGTGACTGCATGATCTCACAGCATAGAAGGAATCCATGTTCTGGAAGAGAATAGACTAAGTGTGGGAAGTTCTGAGCTTCTTGTGGGCTAAACTTATTAAAGAATATTAAGTCTGTGCTCAATTATAAACTGCATGCTTGTGTTCCAGGGTGAGACTTGAGATACATACATATGTACATATTATTTTTCTTCACACCAGGCTAGCTTATTATGAAAATTATATATGATTAAGATAAACATAACCCTATGTACTCATATTTTTTGTGGGAAAAACTGTTATAAAACAATTTCATAAAATGCTTCCTGAAGACAGAATATGTCTTTCATTCAGCAGAATCACACAATGAGTTTGACCCTGAAGTCCCTCTTCTCCTAACACATCCAGCCTTTGAAGACCCTTCACTTTTACCTGTTTTCAATTATGCTAGCATTTTCTCCTAGATCCTATGATTAGTAGGTTCTGGGCTAGTGAAAAACCTCTATCTACCTATTCATTATCCAAACAACAGACAGTTGAGGCAAACAGAAAATTGAGATTAATATTATACTAAGGATATAATTTAAAACAATATTTAAATTCTTCCATGGACCATATCTTCTATATAATTTTACTAATCTTCTTCTTTGCAGTGACAAGCAAGGCTACTGAATTAATTGGAAATAAATAATCTGGAAACACAATATACTTTGTCTGATTATCTATACATCTCTTTTTAAAAATAATAGTATTTAACCCAATATTATTAAATAATTGATTGAAGTTGTAAAAGAAAATATGAAGCAGATATTATCATAATGCATTAGGATTTGTTTCAAGTTCATTTTGATAGGATATAGAGGTGGTTAAAACCTTCTTAGGATCTACCCTTTGAAAATCTCAAAATCTTTGGATTCCTTAGAAAAATACACATACTCAGATACAGACAACCATGCTCACTGTCCAACTGCTCACACTATTTTCCGTCTGGAGTTAAAAAACTAAATCTAATCAAATTTACTTAAACACAGAAAAACACTGGATTAAATATTTTAAACTCCTGGATAAAGGATAGTTCATCAAAAACCCATATAAGACTTAAAACTACTAATTATTATAGTAAAAAAGCACTGATATTTCCTAGAATAATTCTGCACATGCCATACAGTTTTATTTTTCACATATGCAAGGTGAAAGAGCAATGTTCCTTTTAGGAAAGGAATAAGTAAGGTTATACATAGATATGCATCCTTTCCTAGCATCCTTCTTAAAACATAGCTCATTCAGCCAGAAGATTTTGGCCTTAAGAAGAGTCTTAAAGTACTTTTTTTCCCCCAGAAATAATCATGAGTATTGCAGAATGTTGAGAATCACTCAGGCTTTGACTCTGTCTGCTCTGTTCCCTTCACTCTCCCAGGGACAATCCCACCTTTGCCCCCCTGAGGGAAATAAAAATTGCGGGGAGGAGGAAACTGTTAGACTATAGAACCAATGATACTATCTGGTGGCTAACCCCTTGAACATCAAACCAAGTAAGGCAGAATGCATAGAGGTTAATAAAGATGGGAACGGTGACCTTACTGATCTTCAATCCCCTTTCTCTGCTGAATTACAAACTTCTGTCTCAGAGAGTTTTAATTTCTCAAGGTCTAAGACTGAACCCATGGTTAATGGCCAGGTCAGTTGAGTTCAGCCCTAAATATAATGAAATTGGTGATAAGTTATATTGCTATAATATGTTTAGTCTTTCTTACAGATAACTTCCTCTTTGTATGTTCTGGATGGAAAGCATATTTTTGAAGAGTTTTTTGGTAGAGACAATGTCTTTATGCTGACACATCCAGACAATTACCCAGAATCCATGGGAGCCAATAACACCCATTCATAGGATGACCGACTCAGAAAATGAGTCATTTAATTAACAGAACTCAGATAACTGAAATTTTAACCTCATATTGTAGCTTCTAGGTACTGTCCTCTGAGCAAATGAGCTAATGAGTCACAATTTTATAAATTTACATATGGTCTTTCCAAACCCAAGTAATAAGCATTCAAGTTCATCCTAAGACATTTTATAACCTAGGGCTCATTTTGGTGGTAGCAAGAACCTCTTTACTCATTTGCAAATTGAGCAGTTAAAATATTGGCATCTTTTATATAGATAATTAGGAATTCATAAAGAGCAAAGCACAGATATTGAGAATGTTTTGGTGAATAGAGATAAGCAAGCAATGTGCTACATTAATTTTTAAGACTGCATATTAATTTCTTCAAACAACTGCATCTCTCATCCTTGCCTTAGTTTTGAACACATTGTGATAAATCATATTTATTTAATAATACTTGATCATGCAAAATTAAACACATTTAGCTTTTCCTTATAATAGAATAATGCTCACTTAAGATTTCTTTTCACCTTAAGACAGTTTCAAAAGCCCATGGGGCCTAGATCTCTGAACACATATTTAGAAACTACAAACACGAGAGAAATCTCCTAAATATTGCCGAATTAAGTTATTTTCTCAATTTGAAACTCTATTGATCCATTCTGAGATGTTCTGTTACAACTTCAATGATCTGAGAAGAAATAATAGTCACCAAATCACACTCATGGTCACACAGAACCCATTTAAAAACTGAAAAATGGGGTTTATTTTGGATGACTTAAGACAATTGGCAGTCTTTAAAATTAAAATAAAATAAAACAGAGAGAGAAACAAAAGTATTAGTATGCATGTTAATATTTATTTTCTTATAATTTGCATAAGTTATTTAAATTCTTTATGGTTGCTTATTACTTGTCTAGTTTTTTGCCTTTCATTTTCCTATAGTCACCTTCCAGACTTATAAAACTTCTTGTCATTTTCTAAAAATGCTATACTATTTTGCTCCTGGATGTCTTTGCATATGCTTTTGCTTCTAAATGCAACAATTTTCCCCCAGAATTCTTCTACATAAGTCATCCTTCAGTACCATAACCAATGATTTCTCCTGGGAATATTTTGTGACTCCCGAATTCTATCAGTATTTATTTATCAGTATTTATTGCACTGTGCTGAGATCATGGATTTTATTTTTACCTTCTAGTTAGATGTGAGCTCCTCTAAAATTAGAGCTTCTCTATGACCCTGCAATTGCACTACTGGGTATTTACCCCAAAGATACAGATGCAGTGAAAAGAAGGGCCATCTGTACCCCGATGTTGATAGCAGCAATGGCCACGGTCGCCAAACTGTGGAAAGAACCAAGATGCCCTTCAACGGACGAATGGATAAGGAAGATGTGGTCCATATACACGATGGAGTATTATGCCTCCATCAGAAAGGATGAATACCCAACTTTTGTAGCAACATGGACGGGACTGGAGGAGATTATGATGAGTGAAATAAATCAAGCAGAGAGAGTCAATTATCATATGGTTTCATTTATTTGTGGAGCATAACAAATAACACGGAGGACATGGGGAGATGGAGAGGAGAAGGGAGTTGAGGGAAATTGTAAGGGAAGATGAACCATGAGAGACTATGGACTCTGAAAAATAATCTGAGGGTTTTGAAGGGGTGGAGTGTGGGAGGTTGGGGGAGCCTGGTAGTGGGTATTATGGAGCACGTATTGCATGGCACACTGGGCGTGGTGCATAAACAATGAATTCTGTTATACTGAAAAGAAATTAAATTTAAAAAAAAAAGACTTTGCTTGGTTTGTCTAAGATTGACAGTCATAGATTTGGAATAGAGGTTGTAGAACTGAGTACATGAGTGAATGAATAAATGAAGAAATGGAGCCACAAACTTCAGTGATTCTCTACGCATCGCCATATGATTTTGCCAAACTCCAAAAAATACATACATGGTACACTAAATAGAAAATCTCTAAGCAAGAAGTCAAGTCAATCAGTTCAATTAATTATTAATTATTACCATTACATTACAGACCAATCATTTCAGTTATTCTAATGGCCCAATCAGTTTCATCACTGACTGAGATACTATGCAGTCCAGGCCTCTTCTGGAGTCAAACTTGAAGTTTCCTCTAGAAAGCTGAAATTGCCACTGAATAAGGCACAGATTAACCAAATGATTAAAAAAAAATCATTAGGAAGTTGGCATAGCACCTACCTCTTCTCAGTAGTAAGATGTGGTATAAAGATAGAGGTTTTAGAGTCAGAGGGATATGGCTTCAGTTTCTGAAAACTTAACCTTCTAAATATGGGGACTTGAAAAAAAACACCTTTTTTAGTCTTCTGTTAATTCATTTATTTTTATTTTAAAAAGTTCAATACTCGGGGCGCCTGGGTGGCTCAGTGGATTAAGCCGCTGCCTTCGGCTCAGGTCATGATCTCAAGGTCCTGGGATCGAGCCCCGCATCGGGCTCTCTGCTCCGCGGGGAGCCTGCTTCCTCCTCTCTCTCTGCCTCTCTCTCTGCCTGCGTCTCTACCTACTTGTGATCTCTCTCCGTCAAATAAATAAAATCTTTAAAAAAAAAAAAAAGTTCAATACTAACATGCAGCTCATGAGTGGGGGTGGAGGAAGGGCATGAGACTGATGAGATAACATGAAAAATGCCTAGTTCCATGTGTGACTCATAGCATTTAATAATTAGTAGTTTAATCTTTTTACCATCATTTTTTCTTTATCAACACTCCTCCTTTGCTTGCCTTCAAAAACCTACTGAATGCTGGAGCAGTTTGGTTGATAATTACAGATGCCCTGAACTTCCTTTATGCTTCAAAAGTAGCAGAAGTTGAACTGGTGGTATAAGGTTACTGAACATAATAATCACAGTTGACCCTTCAACAACATGGGGTTAAAGGCACTGATTCAGGCACACATGCAGCCAAAAATCCATGTATGTAAGTTTTCACTTCACCAAAGCTTAACCACTAATAGCATACAGTCTACCAGAAGTTGGACCAATAGCATAATTGATTAACACATGTTTTATTAGTCATATGCATGACATACTGTATTCTTACAATAAAATAAGCTAGAGAAAAGCATAAGTTATTAAGAAAATCACAAGGAAGAGAAAAAACATTTACAGGATTGGACTGTACTTATTGACCAAAATCCATGTATAAGTGGACCTGTATTTTTTGAACCCATATTGTTCAAAAGTAAATTGTATTTTCTTTCCTCCATCTATCCTACTCCTTCCTTTTTTCTTTCTCTTTCTCCTCTTCTTCCTTCTCTTCCTACTCATTCCCCTTTTTTCTATGAATCTGCACAAATCTAAGAAATACAAAGACATCTTAAAATTAAAAGTTCATGTTTATGAAAATGTTAGAGTATCTGCTCTTATTCCATCTAAAGCAGTCAATCATCTCTAATCTTTCTTTCTATATATTTTCCAGATTCATAGTAAACTGCTTAAAACTCATCACAAGCTTATTAAAATACCTTGTATTCTCCTCCCATCAAAAACCTACTTAATGTACTTAAATGTATTTTACAAGTTTGCTGTTTGTTATTCACCTTAGCAAAAAAAAAAACCAAACTGTGTTAACTAATTTGTTTAATTTTGTGTAAACAAAGCAACCAATTAATTGATGAATCTTTCACTTTTCAGCTCATTGTCTGAACATTAGGTAGGTAGATACAAATTAAATTACGCCACTAAAGCAGGCATGATAGGGAGGCATTTTCTAGTACTGGAGGGACTATAGCTGCTGAGATAGACTTTTAAGGTATCAGACAACTATTTGGTGGAGAAGGGTTAATAAACAGTAATTAAATCAGCTACCAAAAAAAAAAAAAAAAAAAACTAAACCCAACCCTTGGGGGAAGATCAATATTATTAAGTGTTTAAACTGGCTTTGCACATTTACTGAATCTATATGCAATTGGGCAAGCTGCAATTCCTCCTCTGCTTTCCTACTTTCTCCTCTCCTTTCATTTGAACTGAAAGCTGGCTTGCAGTTCACATTTCTAATCATCTCTTATTCTCTAAAGGAACTTGTTTAAGTTGTCACATATATATTGTGTATTTCATAATCTTGTCCAACTCTGAGTTACTGAATGTGGTCAATATGTAAAGCTCTGCTAAGATTAAGAATGAATAATGGGGCACCTGGGTGGCTCAGGCAGTTAAGCTGCTGCCTTTGGATATAGTCATGATCTCAGAGTCCTGGGATCAAGCCCTATGTTAGGGATGGGAGGGGTCCCCACTCAGTAGAGAGTCTGCTTCTTACTCTGTTCTTACCCCTGCTCATTCTGTGTCCCTCTCTCAAATAAATAAATAAATAAATAAATTTTAAAAGGAATATGTATTAACAAAACAAAAAAAGATTCCCACTTGCTTCCTCCAAATAGAGCTCCAGGGTATATCTCCAAGGTAAAATTGGGTTGGATTGACAAGGAAAGTGAGAACAGTCCTGATGTTAGAACTAACTGTGATGATCTAGAGCTAAGTGATGATTAACCAGCCACAAGCAGAAATTACCAGGTACACCAGAACAGAAATATACTGTCAATATAAGATGCCTTCAATTGATTATTGGTTACCTAAGATACCCTCTAGGAGAAGAAAAAGGAGGAGGAGGAAGAGAAGGAGAAGGAGGACTAGCAGCAGCAGTAGTAGTAGTAGTATGACTGGGACATACTATGTGGCAGGTAGTGAGTTCTTTAATTTTCATCCTTGTGGCCATTATTTGAGTTGGCATGATTATGATCCCCATTTGACAGTAGGGACCCCCATTTTATAATGAGTCATTCAAAGCTCGGATGAGTTAAGTAATTAACAAAAATTGCATTGCTATTAAATGACAAAGTTGGGATCTGAATTCAGACAACATGGTTCTACAGTCCATGATCTATTTTAGGATGATTTTCCATTTTGTCCAAGGCACCAAATTCTAATTTCATTGAGACTGGGTGCAGGATCTGGTGGAGAGTCTATCAACGGGACCTTAGGCAATCGCTGGCAGGAGGTAATGGATTTAGTTGTATAGGCAAGATTCAGCAAGTATCTATTTTGTCAGAACAAAAGCTAGAGACACAGGACAAAAGAAAAAAAGCAAAGTGATCAGAAAAGACACCCTTGGAGACTAGGATCTCAGAAATCTCTGCAAGAACGTCTGCCATTTTCTGAGATACTAATATTCTAGTTTTATTCTTCTCTCACAAGGCCTCCTGTAGCACTATCTGCAAGGGCCTTTATAGTTTTCAGCAACACACTAGTACTACTAGTACTACTAAAGCATTTTTTTTTAATGCCTACAATGTGCCTGGCAAAAAGGGCTTTAGGTACATTTTTCATTGATTCTTCGTAGCCTTGTAAAAGAGATAATATTTAACTAATGTTAAAGTCAGATACACTGAAACTAAAGTTAGCTACATTTTTGAAAGTACAAAATTAAGGAAGGAAATGATAAAAAATACAAATTTCAGCAAAAAGTTATTTTATAAACATCCGACTGGTAAAAGTAGAAATACAAATAATTTCAAGTGTTGGTGTGGATAAAAAACACAAGATGCAGGTCCTTTTACACACTGCTAATGAGAATATAGACAGGGGTATTTATCCTGGAAATCATTCTGGAAGGTAATTAAGTTACCCATAATTGTCATTTCAGATATATATCCCAAGATACATACCATAAAATTCTACAAGATATTCATTACATCATTGTGATAGTAGGGAGTTGCAGGTGTCCATCACAAAAGTGCCAAAAAGATAAACTGTAGTGGAAGACGAACATAGGGTGTCATGCAACAGAAGCAAATGTGTGTGTTCATAGTGTCAGTATGGATAGATCTTAAAACATTATAAAGAATGGGAAAAATTATCTGCAAATCATATATCTGACAAGGAAACCTATACCCAGAATATACAAGAAAACTTAAAAATCAATAATATTAAGAAAATAACCTAATTAAAAAATGAGCTAAGGATATGAACAGATATTCCTCCAAAGAAGATATACAAATGTCAATGAGTACATGAATACATGCTCAACATCATTATTCATTAAGGAAATGTAAATCAAAATTATAATGAAATACCACTACACATCCACTATAAAGTGTATAATAAAAAAGACAAAAAAAAAGTGTTGGTGAAGATGTAAAGAAATTGAAACCTCATACATTGTTGGTGACAGTAAATGAATATGAGGTTTCTTTTAGGGACAGAAAATGTTCCAAAATTGGTCCTGGAGATAGTTGCACAACACTATGCATATACTAAAAACCACTGGATTTTAAACTTTAGGTGAGTGAACTGAATGGTATGTGAATTATAAATAAACATATTTTAATATGCTTTTAAAATAAAATAAAACATAATACTGAATCATGTCAGCAAAATGGCAGAGTGAGCAGCTCCAAGCTCCCATCACTCCCTTCACCTGACAAAACATCCAAAAGTAAGCAGAAATTGTTAGAATTAACTTTATCAGAACCCTGGAAAGGTTTACAGTTACCAACTGAATGCTGAGTCAAGAAAAAGGCTACTGAAAATGGTTAAAAAGCTTTGTGGAATTTTAAAAGATTTTATTTGTTTATATGAGATAGAAAAAGCATGAGCAGGGGGAGGGACAGAGGGAGAAGAACAAGCAGACTCCCCACTGAGCATGGAGCCAGACGTGGGGCTCACTCCCAGGACCCTGAGATCATGACCTGAGCTGAAGTCAGATGCTTAACCAACTGAGCCATCCAGGCATTCCTTGTGGAATTTTTATTTGGTCTTGTCCTACCTCTTCCGTGATAGCCAGTATTCCCAGAGTGGATCCCTGATCCCTAGTTCTGAATGAAAAAGTGATCTTATCTGCAAATAATTTCATAGATTTGTTTTAATCTATCTGGGGATCTCTGAAGTATTTGAGACACTATCTCTGTTTTGCCTAATTTGGAACTCACTCTGGCCAGAAAAGCAGGAGATGGTTGGGGCAAAAGTTTAGGATTTACTCATGAAACAGACCACCTAAGCCCTGGAACAAAAAAACAAACACATACCAAGAAACAAGAGATTATGGCCCACCCATATTTGACAGAAACTGACCCTGCAGAAGTCCAGACATTAGAATGACAAGATAAAGTTTTAAAACAACTGTCTTAAGTATGTTCAAAGAGCTAAAGGGAAATATAGACAAAGAATTAAAGGAAATCAGGAAAACAATGTATAAACAAAATGATAATATGAACAGAGATAAAAATTATAAAAGGAACCAAACATAAATTCTGGAGCTGAAAAGTTCAACTAAAATGAAGATTTCTCCAGAGAAAATGAACAACAGATTTGAGCAGACAGAACACAGAATCAAGAAACATGAAGAAAGGCAAGTGATATTTTCCAGTCTGTGGAGTACAAAAGAATGAGAAAAGTAAACAGAGCCTAAGAGATCTCTGGGACACTGTCAAGTGGACCAACATCTGCTGTTTGGCAGTTCCAGAAGAAGAGAGAAAAGGGGCAGAAAGTATATTTGAGTATTAACAGCTGAAAGCTCCCCAGCTTTCATTTCCCAGATGAGATACATATCATCTTAATTCTAAGTGAATTCAAAGTAAATTAGAATTGTTTATATAAAAATCTATACTTTGGGGCACCTGGGTGGCTCAGTGGGTTGGGACCTCTGCCTTCGGCTCAGGTCATGATTCCAGGGTCCTGGGATCGAGCCCCACATCAGGCTCTCTGCTCATGGGGAGCCTGCTTTCTCCTCTCTCTCTCTGCCTGCCTCTCTGCCTACTTGTGATCTCTCTCTGTCAAATAAATAAAATCTTTAAAAAAAAATCTATACTTTTAACTCTCTGGTTTCATCATCTCCATGACCTTCATTCTTAATCTACCTCAGCTACCTTCTCTAACGGTCTCACAACAGCCTTTCACATCAATCAGAATTGTTCTTTATCTGAAACAAGAAATTCAATAAGCTACTTGCACTACACAAGCCCAGCTCTTATGGCTACCTTACTTAGTTCTGCTCATTACCATTATTCTTCAGCAGCCTCAAGACCTTCAGCCTTGTGATTCTCTCATGTTCTTGACCCCTCAATCCCATCCTGCCTTTCTCTCTTTCTTAATCCAGTTTTAAAACTTAATCCCGTTTTTATTTTACTCTACTTTTTCAAATTTATTGATTCTTGCTCATAACATCTTTTCCATAACATCCATAACATCCTAGTTTGCCAAACCTTTTCTTATGTCTGTACCTTGGTCATGGTTGGCTTATACCTATGTATACAGTCATATATTTATTTAGTACTTTGAAATCTGGATATGTGTGACCTTCCTCTTTAATCAGAGGATCAATTCTTCTATACTTCCCTCTTCGGTTTATTTTCTATTTTTCAGAGTGCCATGTCTTCCTCAGAATTTTTTCCTTCTTGGGGGTACCTGGATGGCTCAGTTGGCTAAGTGTCTGCCTTTGGCTCAGGGCATGATCCAGGAGCCCCAGGATTGAGTCCCACATTAGACTTTCTGCTCAGGAGGGAGTCTGCTTCTCCTCTGACCACCTCCCCCCAATAAGGTGCTCTCTCTCTCTCTCACTCTCAAATAAATAAATAAAATCTTCAAAAAATTTTTTCCTTCTTTACAAACCTTCAACAATGCCAATTCTCTCCTCAATCTTGATAGATAATCTCAGCTAAACTACTAATTATCCCCTCCATGTTTTTAACCTGTCATTTGATTATGGCTCTTTCTTATTAACATTTTAACATACTCAAATATTGTTCAACCTCAATAAATCTCCCTAACACTCATATCCAAGTACCCTTGCCTCAGATAGCAACCCAGCTCTAATTTTATAAGTGCAAGTTCTTCAATCGATTATTCTAAACTGTATTTATATCCTAACTTCCTATCATCTTAATGCAATAAATATGGTTTCCCCTTCCAAACACCCCAAAACTGACCAGTGTGATCACTGAATTACAAGTGGCTGAATTCAATGGATAGTCCACAGATATGCTATTTAGTCATCTTTAGTATTTGCAATATTTATTAGACCTACTTTGATGTACTCTTTTTGTTTTGTTTTGTTTTTTGCTTCCATGATACCACATACCCAATGCCATTGGCATTCTTGAAAACATTTCTTGGGGTTTCTTTCCAACTCTTAAATATTGAAAATTTAAGGGATGTTTTTCTATTTCTTTCTTTTCTTTCACTCAATCAGTGATTCTCAAATATTTTGGGGGTTTGGGGTAAAAGTCATGTTAGTAGTAGACTTGTGAGAACAACATATCTCCATCTTCTTCATCAATAACCATGTCAAAAGATGCCTGGTTTCACCATTGGTAGCAGTGACAACACATAAGACCAACAAGAGAATTACTTCAACAGAGCTATTCGTAGTCAGACAAATAATGAGTAATGAATAGTGGTTTTGACATCCAGGCTTAAATAGGCACTATCAAGTAACAATTTGTGGATCTGTGGAAGAACCCATGGAAACTAATAGAAATATTTGCAGAAGGGGACCTCTACTTATAAATCAGATTTGGATTCTTTTTATTTTTATTTTTATTTTACTTATTTATTTATTTATTTATTTTTAAGATTTTATTTATTTGACAGAGAGAGAGATCACAAGTAGGCAGAGAGGTAGGCAGAGAGAGAGGAGGAAGCAGGCTCCCTGCAATCATGACCTGAGCAGAAGGCAGCGCCTTAATCCACTGAGCCACCCAGGCGCCCCTGGATTCTTTTTATTATAGTTGGTTAAGGCTAGGACATATTGATGGAACACAGAATTGAGTAAGTATAACATCTAATAAAAAGAAAAATAGTTTTGTGCAGTTAGCATTAAGTAAAGAGAAATAAATGTCAAGGTGAACCTCAGTCATTCCTCACTATAATAATTCCCAATAAAATAATTCTGTTTTTATTTTATTTTTAATTTCATTTTATTATTTTTTAACTTTTAATTTTAATTCCATTTAGTTAACTTACAGTGTTATATTAGTTTCAAGTGTACAATATAATGGTTCAACAACTCCATACATCACCCAGTGCTCATCATGACAAGGGCTCTCCTTAATCCCCATCACACATTTCACCCATCTCCCTACCTGCCTTCCCTCTGCTAACCATCAGTTGTTCGCTATAATTAAGACTCAATTTACTGGTATCTCTCTTTTTTTTTCCCCTTTGCTCATTTGTTTTGTTTCCTGATTTCTACATATCAGTGAAATCACATGGTATTTGTCTTTCTCTGACTTATTTCACTTAGCTTTATATTCTTTAGCTCCATCCCTGTATCTATAAATGGCAAGATTTCATTAACTTTTATGGCTGAATTTTATATATATATATATATATATATATATATATATATATATATATATTCCACATCTTCTTTATCCATTCATCAGTCAATGAACACTTGGACTTCTTCCATATCTTGACAATTGTAAATAATGCTGCAATAAATGTAGGGCTGCATATATCCTTTTGAATTAGTGTTTTCATATTCCTTGGTTAAATACCTAGTAGTGTGATTATCAGATGATAGGGTAGTTCTATTTTTAACTTTTGAGGAAATTCCATACAATTTTTCACAGTGGCTGCACCAGTTTGCATTCCCATGAACAGTACATAGGTATTCCTCTTTCTCCACATCTTCACCAATGCTGGTTTTGTTTGTCTTGTTTGTTTTATTTTTTAGATGGGGCAGGAGGGGGTGGGGAGAAGGGAGAGAATCTTAAGTGATCTCCACTGAGTGTGGAGCCCAATGCAGGACTCCACATGGGCCTCTATCTCCAACCTTGAGATTATGACCTGAGCCAAGATCAAGAGTCAGGTGCTTAACTGACTGAACCACCCATGTGTCCCTTACACCTGTTGTTTTTAGTGTTGTTGATTTCAGTCATTCTGACAGGTGTGAGGTGATATGTCATTGCAGTTTTGATTTACATTTCCCTGATGGTAAATGATGACAAACATCTTTTCACATGTCTGTTGGCCATTTGTATGTCTCCTTTGGAGAAATATCTGTTCATGTCTTCTGCCCATTTTTTAAATGGATTATTCATTTTTTGAGTATTGAGTTTTATAAGTTCTTTATATATTTTGGATACTAACTTTGGACATATCTTTATCAGATATGTCATTTGCAAATATCTTCTATTCTGTAGTTTGCCTTTTAGTTTTGTTGATTGTTTTCTTTGCTGTGTGGAAGCTTTTAATTTTGATGTAGTTCTAATAGTTTATTTTCCTTTTGTTTCCTTTGCCTTAGGAAACAGATCTAGAAAAAAGTTGCTATGCCCCACGTCAGAGAAATTACTGCCTGTTTACTCCTGTAGGATTTTTATGGTTTCAGTTCTCACATTTAGGCCTTTAATCCATTTTGAATTTATTTTTGTGTATGGTATAATAAAGTGATTCACTTTCTTTTTTGCATGTTGCTATCCAGTTTTCCCAACACAATATGTTGAAGAGATTGTCTTTTTCCTATGGATACTCTTTTCTGCTTTGTCAAAGATTAATTGATCACATAGAATTGGTTCTGTTTTTAAAGGAGATCCTGTGTATTTACCCTTTCTCCGCTTACCCTATAAAGAATTACTCACTTTACCTGTTGAAACCTCTCCTACTGCTCTCAGGGCACAAACTCAGGTTGCAGAGTCTTCTTACATGAATTTCAATTAATTTCTTAAGATAGTGATTTCCCTCTAATTTTTTAATTTAGAAAAAAATTTTCTTCTAACTAAAGGAACAATTATATCAATACAGCATCTTTTTCAGGTGAAATCTTCATAGATTTAATATTTTTGCACTAAGAAGAAAATCAATTTAATTTTAAAACAGAGTTTCTTGAAAAAATCATATTAACATGTAGTTGAAGAATTAAAGATTAATCTTTCCATAACATGTCTATCATCATATTAAATATCTGTTCAAATCAATTAACTGCATCCACAATAGTTTAAAAACTTTATAGGCAGGTGCCAAGGCTCTCCAAAAAATTTACCCCAACCTTTACTTCCAGGCTTGTCCCCTATAAGATTTACTGAATGGACAAACAACAAGAACCTTGCTTTCTAACCAGGCAAATACATTCATTGTCATCTAAACATATCTTCTCATTTCCAACCCTATAATTTTATTTATTGTACTGTATATCCCTCTTGGAAGAACCACCTTACTTTTCATTATCTATTTAAATGCTATTTCCATTCAAAACCTCGATTAAGTATACAGTCTTTAAAGGTTTTTACTGAGCATTCAGCCCATTTCTTCGACTCCCTTGCACAAAAAAGGATTATGTTTTAAATAAGATAACATACAGAATGTGCTATACCAAAGCATACATGTTTTGTGAGTGTTTATATTTGGAGGATATGACCATTGCAATTATTGCCATACTATTCCCATAACAGTATACACTGGTCTTTACTCTTATTTTAACCACCCATGTTGTTCAATGCCGTGCCCCCCCCAACCCCCACCAACTAGGTTATTATCTAGGGACCATAGCTCTACTCCTTCACATTGAAAACAGCTACCAACACACAATGTTTATTGAATAATTTAAGAAGTAAAAACTGAAGGAAAAGGAATGAAAGGAGCAAAAGAATGAAGAAAAAGCAAATGCAAAAATTTATAAAACATGGAACAAGTAAAGTGGTCCTCACTGATCACTAACCTCCAAGTCACTTTATAAACACATTTTCTAAACAGCCTGAAGATATCAGTTGGTGAATTAATGTTGCAAAATTGCTTAAATTTTACACAATGCTATACTGATATAGACATTAAAAACTAGTTTAAATATGATACCAGAATAGCTTCTGCTCTCAATACTGTTGAATTGAATTGTCTTTTGAATTTGTCCCATACCACTCTGTCCCTTAGTAAATTTAGTGAAAATTGTGCAATACTTGTGGGATTTCAAATGGTTCAGAGTGAATTCTAATGAAATTCTGTGAAGTCAGTCATCCTATTACTAGGAGATACTTGTCTTTCTTTCCAGAGAGACAGCTTAAAAGTCCTTAACTACAGACAAGAGATTTGTTATAGAGCCAGGATATTAAAAACTCACTTTGAATCTTCTTACCCCTTTAAATATACGTTTGAGAAAGCAAGCTATGACTGCTAAAGGGGTTGTTTGATTTTTAGGTCACTTAGAAGTCTCCATTACAGGTTCCACAATAGGTATTTTATAATAAACATGCATTTACACAGAATATAAGATCCTTTATGCAATTATGTTTTTAAAATCCAATATGGGGCATCTGGATGGCTCCATCAGTTAAGCGTCTGACTATTCAAGTCATGATCCCAGGGTCCTAGGATTGAGCCCCACATTGGGCTCCCCACTCAGTGGGGAGTCTGCTTCTCCCTCTTCATTTGGCCCTCCCCCTACTCATGCTCTCTCTCTTTCTCTCTCAAATAAATAAATAAAATCTTAAAAATCTTATAAATTTCTATATATTTGAGCATGTTTTCTGTTGCCAATTGTGTTTACTATAAAAATAAACAAATCACAGAGTTGTTATTACATCCTTAAAATTGTTTTAAATAATGTATGGGACAAGAAGAAGAAAATGGAAAAAATAATTTAATTGCCAGAGAGATTCATTTGGTTAAAAGGGGACACTTTTAAATAAAAGAAAGTTTATATATCGCATGTTTTCAAAGTATTAACATAATTATAGATCCATATGTAAAACTTTAAATTCCCTATTACCTTTTGAGTGTCCTTAAAATGCTGTCCAGTTGAAGTTCCTCTTGTTTGCATTTCTTAAGATGATAGTTTTTCTATTTGAAATGTTTTAAATTTATTTTTAGAGGACATTTAAATTTAAATAGTGTAGCAAAGGTACTAGTTTGGAAGTACTTTTTTGCAATAAAGATTCTGAAACACAGTAGTTTAAAAATACGTGGTCAACAGAATAGCTTCAGTAGTGTGTTGGGTAAGACATTCTGAAAAGTCTTCTTGCCACAAAACAAGTAAACTCTCATGAAATGAGATTTTAAGCATCTACCTGTGTTCAAACTTCCCTTCTTTAAAAAGATACAATCATGTTGGATTAGGGCCCACCCTAATGACTTAATCTCAATTTGGTCATCTGAAATGGGCCTATTTCAACTAAATTCATGCTCATAGGCACTGGAGATTAGAACAGCAGTGTATCGTTGCAATGTAGAGAGGATACAATTCGACCCACACCCCGATATGAAAATAGTAAATTAATGTAATTTTATGGAACAATTTGCTAGAGACTAATTAGAATATCTCACACAGGGGCGCCTGCGTGGCTCAGTCAGTTCAGCAGCTGCCTTCAGCTCAGGCCATGATCCCAGGGTCATGGGATCGAGCCCCTCACCGGGGCAGAGATCCTGCTTCTCCCTCTCCCTCTGCCTGCTGCTCTGCCTACTTATGCTGTATCTCTCTCAAATAAATAAATAAAATCTTAAAAAAAAAGAATATCTCACAGATATACATAGGTATCTAATAAAACTCCATTAAGATATTTATACATACTTTATATTTATTAATGTGATAACAGACTATATGCTTCGAGATAGAATTCTGAATAGAAAAGCACAAATTAAAATGGGAAAAAAATGAATCATATTTTCACTTTGCAAAGCTGTGATATATATTTTCCTTTTTATCCTTTTTACTTTGTCATTAAAGTCACATAGATTCACAAGAGATGTCACACTAATTGAGATATCGCTGAACCTGGTGTAGAAAAAGGTCACACTTAATCAAAGCAGATCAGATCATTCACCAAGTCTTGGTCTTGGCCATAATGTAGCATCACAGGCTTCCTACTGAATTTATATTGTGTATTCATCTGTTAAAAGTTAATTAAACTCTGTTTATTTAAAAGATCATAATTTGCAAACACAACATGTTATAAGCTTGAAAGAGGAAAACCTTCCATATATATCCACATATATGCTCAAAATCTGAAACAATAAACTGCTTTTGTAGTCTTCAGATAGATGTCTAATATTCAAATTTCAAAAAAATGCTGTCTATATTATGATTAAATAGAATGGCCAATTGGAATAGAAAAAAATAAAATTAAAATTGGTTAATATTCTTTAATAAATCTGTTAACATCTTATGTAAAAGGATTCAAATCAATTGGCATAGAATTTCCTCAAATTCTATGCTCACATATTAATGTCTGCAAACTTGCAAACTGCAAAACTATTGGTAACCCCTGAAGACTAGTCTCTCTAGAGCAGGTTAGTGTTTGCTCAGGTTTATCAGAAGTTTGGAACAACCTTTCATGATTAACTTTTGATGTGTGGTCCCTAGAACATATAGCTACTATAATCTTTTTTTTTTAATATTTTATTTATTTGACAGAGAGAAATCACAACCAGGCAGAGAGGCAGGCAGAGAGAGAGAAGAAGCAGGCTCCCTGCGGAGCAGAGAGCCCGATGCAGGGCTTGATCCCAGGACCCTGGGATCATAACCTGAGCCGAAGGCAGAGGCTTTAATCCACTGAGCCACCCAGGTGCCCCCATATAGCTACTGTAAAGTCAAACCTGCCCCTCCCCATCATGTTGAAAGACCAACCTTTTCATAAATTATCAGAAAACTATTTTTTCAACTTGTGCTGGGCCCAAAGACAAAAACACTTCCTTGTTAACTACCTATGTTTATTGACTTATAAACTCAGGTTTATGTGGGGATACCACTATTAACTCCTTACTCATTCAAGATCTTGGCCTTATTTTCTTTCCTTCCAATGATACTAAACCCCAACCATTGTTTCAGAACCTTCCTTTGGTTTCTTTATATGATTCTTTATATTTATAGGAATTTTCTTTACAGCCTTTTGAGCCAAGCTTTATCTTTCTAAGGCTATTTGTTATTTTTTTTTTTTTTTTAGTATTTCTTAAACAACAGAATTTTCAGGTTGACAGGAACAACAGTCTTCAATCTATGGTACCTGCACAAGTGGGGATAAAGAAAGACTTTCCAAAAACAGGGTTTCCATTTCCAGATCTTATTCTTCACCATTCTCCTAAAATGTATTGAACTGTTAGCACCTCTATTCTCAGTTCATACATCCCTTTTTAAAATTATCTTTCTCCTATTTTAATATGTGAAGGTCTAAGTCCCATTGATTCCCTATCTTGTAAGGTGAATTTCCATAGATACATGGATAGAGAAACCCTAGGCCTGCCATATAAAGGGCCTATTTGGGTCTTTGGTGAGAAAATCAATGACTCTAAGACAGAGTAACAAATAATTCAGCAATTTCAATGCTCTCCAATTTTTGCTTAGCTCAACAAAAAATTGAATGGAACCAAACTGACTTTTTAATGTGAAAACTAATGTTTAATGGCAAGTCACAATGTGACTTTTGGCATGAAAGCCACACAATGGTGAAAAAATGAAATAACATTGCAATGGAAATTCCCTTTCTTTTTCTACACTAATTTTTGTGACTATGATTTTTCAATGATTCCATTTACTAATACCTGCCCACATAAAAAAATAAGCAAGCAAGCAAGCAAACAAACAAAAAACCAGGAAAAGAATTACTGCTAAAACTAGCTTCATTCAGAAATGTCATCAAAATCTGTATGAACTACTTATGAAAACTACACTTAATCATACCAATAAGAAATGCATTGTATCATAAAAATTTATTTTTTAGGATTTTTTTCAAAATTGGTTATATTTTTTGATAAATTATATATTAGTAATAATTGCAATGATAATTTAATCCTGAAGAAAAATGTTAATGACTTGATTATTATAGTTCCCAGAAATTTAAAAATAAAGTATACATTTGTTTTGTAACTTAATAAAAGAAATATGAATTTGTATATATGCATTTGTTGCAGTATAATAGTCTAATTATAAAAATACTTCAAAACATAAAATATGTTAGGGTAAATTTCTATGGGAAAGTGGAAAAACATATGAGTTTTTAGTGAAAAAGTAATCATTGGAGGAGGAGCAAGATGGTGGAGAAGTAGGAGACCTAAATATAATCAGTCCCAGGAGTTCAGCTACATGGTTATCAAACCATTCTGAACAGCTACAAACTCAACAGGAGAGAAAAGAGAAGAGCAGCAATTCCAGGAACAGAAAATTGACCACTTTCCAGAAGTTAGGATGTGCAGAGATGTGAATCTGAGACAACATTCAGGAAGATAGACCATGGAGGAAGGACCAGCTCCCGGCAAATGAGAGAGCAGCAGAGCACAAAATCGGAACTTTTAGAAATCTGCTCCACTGAGGAACATCGCTCCAGAGGCTAAGTTGGGGAGGGGGATGGTGGAGCCCTTGCAGGAACAGTGTGGTCTCAGGACCCTACTGGTCACAAAAAGACCAGGGTGTTGAGTGCAGCAGAGCTGCCAGGTATCAGAGAATGGAAGCCGGCTGCAGACACCCTGAATGTAAATGGGCTAAATGCCCCAATCAAATGGCACTGGGTATCAGAATGGATAAAAAAACAAGACCACCAATATGCTGTCTGTGAAAGACTCATTTTTGAACCAAAGACAACTCCAGATTTAAAGTGAGGGGGTAGAAAACAATTTTCCATGATACTGGACATCAAATGGAAGATGGGGTGGCAATCCTTTTGTCAGATAAATTACATTTTAACCCAAAGATTATAATAAGAGATGAGGAAGGACACTATATCATACTTAAAGGGGCTATCAAATAAGAAGACCTAACAGTATTAAATACCTATGCTTCTAACATGGGAGCAGTCAGTTATATAAACCAATTAATATCATAAGCAAAGAAACACATTGACAATAATAGAGTAATAGCAGGGGATTTTAACACCCACCCTCAGTGTAATGGACAGATCATCCAAGCAAAAGGTCAACAAGGAAATAAAGGCTTTAAAGGACACACTGGACAAGGTGGATATCACAGATATATTTAGAACATTCATACCCAAAAAAGAGAATACACATTCTTCTCTAGTGCACATGGAACATTATTCAGAATATATCACATCCTGAATCAAAAAACAGGTCTCGGGGCACCTGGGTGGCTCAGTGGGTTAAGCCGCTGTCTTCGGCTCAGGTCATGATCTCAGGGTCCTGGGATGGAGTCCCACATCAGGCTCTCTGCTCAGCGGGGAGCCTGCTTCCCTCTCTCTCTCTCTCTCTGCCTGCCTCTCTGTCTACTTGTGATCTCTCTCTGTCAAATAAATAAATAAAATCTTAAAAAACAAAACAAAACAGGTCTCAACCAGTACCAAAAGATTGTGATCATTCCTACATATTTTCAGACCATAAAGCCTTGAAACAAGAACTCAATCATAAGAGGAAAGTTGGAAAGAACTCAAATACATGGAGGCTAAAGAGCATCCTACTAAAGAATGAATGGGTCAACCAGGAAATTAAAGGAGTATTGAAAAAAATTCATGGGAACAAATGAAAATGAAAACACAATTGTTCAAAATCTGTGGGATACAGCAAAGGTGGTCCTGAGAGGAAAGTATATAGCGATACAAGGCTTTCTAAAGAAACATGAAAGGTCTCAAGTACACAGCCTAAGCCTACACCTAAAGGAGCTGGAGAAAGAAGAGCAAAGAAAGCCTAAACCCAGCAGGAGAAGAGCAATCATAAAGATCAGAGCAGAAATCAATGAAATAGAAACCAAAAGAACAGTATAACACATCAACAAAATTAGGAGCTCGTTCTTTGAAATATTGATAAACCCTGGCCAGACTTATCAAAAAGAAAAGAGAAAGGGCCTAAATAAATAAAACCATGAATGAAAGAGGAGAGATCACAACCAATACCAAAGAAATTTGAATGATTTTAAGAACATATTGTGAGCAACTGTACACCAGCAAATTTGACAATGTGGAGGAAATGGATGCATTCCTAGAGATCTTGATTTGTTCTTTGGATGTTAACTACCAAACTACCAAAACTGAAGCAGGAAGAAATTTTAAAAACCTGAACAGACTCATAACCAGTAAGGAGATTGAAGCAGGCATCAAACATCTCCCAACAAACAAGAGCCCAGGGCAAGATGGCTTCCCAGGGGAACTCTACCAAACATTTAAAGAAGAATTAATACCTATTCTCCTGAAACTGTTCCAAAAAATAGAAATGGAAGGAAAACTTCCAAACTCATTTAATGAGGCCAGCATTACCTTGATCCCCAAACCAGACAAAGACCCCACCTAAAAGGAGAATTATAGACCAATATCCTTGATGAACACAGATGTGAAAATTCTCACCAAAATACTATCCAATAGGATCCAACAGTACTTTAAAAGGATTATTCACCATGACCAAGTGGGATTTATTCCTGGGCTGCAAGTTTGGGTCAACAACTGCAAATCAATCAATGTGATACAATACATTAATAAAAGAAAGAACAAGAATCATATGATACTCTCAATAGATGCTGAAAAAGCTTTTGACAAAGTACAAACATCCGTTTTTGATCAAAACTCTTCAGACTGCAGGGATAGAGGGTACATACCACAATATCATCAAAGCCATCTATGAAAAACCCACAGTGAATATCATTCTCAAAGGGGATAAACTGAAAGCTTTTCCCCGAAGGTCAGGAACATGCCAAAGCTGTCCACTATCACCACTGCTATTCAACACAGTACTGGAAATTCTAGCCTCAGCTATCAGACAACAAAATGAAATAAAAGGTATCCAAATCAGCAAAGAAGAAGTCAAACTCTATCTTCCAGATGATATGATCTTTCAGATGATATGATACTTTATGTATAAAACCCAAAAGACTGCACTCCCAACTGCTAGAACTCATACAGGAATTCAGTACGGTGTCAGGATATAAAATTCAATGTAGAAAAATCAGTTGCATTTCTATACACCAACAGCAAGACAGAAGAAAGAGAAATTAAGGAGTTGATCCCATTTACAGTTACACCCAAAACCATAAGATATCTAGGAATAAAACTAACTAAAGAGGGAAAGAAACTGTATTTAGAAAACTATCAAATACTCATGAAAGAAATTAAGGAAGACACAAAGAAATGGAAAAATGCTCCATGATCATGGATTGGAGGAACAAATATTTTGAAAATGTCTATGCTATCTAAAGGAATCTACACATTTAATGCAATCCCTATCAAAATACCATTAGTTAAACAAAAATGTAACAAATAATCCTAAAATTTATGAGGAACCAGAAATGACCCTGAACAGCCAGAGGAATGTTGAAAAATAAAACCAAAGTCGGTGACATCACAATTCCAGACTTCAGGCTCTATTACAAAGCTGTAAACATCAAGACAGTATGGTACTGACACAAAAACAGACACATAGATCAATGGAACAGAAGAGAGAACCCAGAAATGGACCCTCAACTCTATGGTCAAATAATCTTCGACAAAGCAGGAAAAGATGTCCAATGGAAAAAAGACAGTCTCTTCAATAAGTGGTGTTGGAAACATTGGACAGCCACATGCAGAAGAATGAAACTGGACCATTTCCTTACACCACACACAAAAATAGACTCCAAATGGATGAAAATCCTCAACAGGAGACAGGAATCCATCCATCAAAATCCTTGAGGAGAACACAGACAGCAACCTCTTTGACCTCAGCCACAGCAACTTCTTCCTAGGAACATCGCCAAAGGCAAAGGAAGCAAGGGCAAAAATGAAGCATTGGAACTTCATCAAGATTAAAAGCTTTTGCACAGCAAAGGAAACCATCAACAAAACCAAAAGACAACTGTCAGAATGGAAGAATATATTCACAAATGACATATCCGATAAAGGGCTAGTATCAAAAATCTTTAAAGAACGTATCTAATTTAAAATCCAAAGAACAAATAATCCAATCAAGAAATAGGCAGAGGACATGAACAGACATTTCACCAAGAAGACATCCAGCTGGCCAACAGACACACGAAAAATTGCTCCACATCACCTGGCATCAGGAAAATACAAATCAAAACCCCCATGAGATACCACTTTACACCAGTCAGAGTGGCTAAAATTAACAAGTCAGGAAACAACAGATGTTGGAGAGGATGCAGAGAAAGGGGAACCCTCATGCACTGTTGGTAGGGGGATGAAAGTTGGTTTATCCACTCTGTAAAAGAGTATGTAGGTTCCTCAAAAAGTTGAAAATAGAGATACTTTAAGACCCACAAATTGCATTCCTCAGTATTTACCCTTAAGTTACAAATGTAGTGATCTGAAGGGGCACATGCACACAAATGTTTATAGCAGCAATATCCACAGTAGCCAAACTATGGAATGAATCTAGATGTCTATCAACAGATGAATGGATAAAGAAGATATGGTATATATACACAGTGGAATACTATGCAGCCATCAAAAAATGAAATCTTGCCACTTGCAATGATGTGGTTGGAACTAGAAGGTAATATGGTAAGTGAAATAAGTCAATCAGAGAAAGACAATTATCATATGATCTCTATGATATGAAGAATTTGAGAGGCAGTGCAGGGGACTGTGGGGGGTGGGGAGGGAAAAATTAAATAAGATGGAATTGGGAGGGAGACGAGCCATATGAGACTCTTAATCTCATGAAACAAACTGAGGGTTGCTGGTGGGTAGGGAGGTGTGTTATGGACATTGGGGAGGGTATGTGCTATGGTGAGTGCTGTGAAATGTGTAAGCCTGATGATTCAGGGACCTTTACCCCTGGGGCAAATAATACATTATAAGTTAATATTTTAAAAGTAACCATTTAAAATTCTAATCAAGAAAAAAGAATATTAATGTTTTGATATAGTTTTTAAGGGTAGTGGTAGATATTATATTAACACAATATTTAAATCCCATTGAATATGATTTTTAAGAGATAAAATTTCATTTAACAATACCTACACTCAAAACAGCCTCTAAATTATATTATTTGCAGAAATTTAAATTTCAGCAAAGTATGCTAAAATTTAAGTAAGAACAACATGCAAAGATGTTCACAGTTGTCCAAAATTATTTTGTGGAAGAGTGAGCAAAATGTTAGATTACCAATCTCATCTGCCACGTTGATGGTTATAGAAATTCTCTTATTTAAATTGTATGCATCTTTATAGAGATAAAATACTTTCCAAAATAGTACATCATATAAGTGATTCATCTGGATAGTCTGATATATCCTGTTTTCCTTTTCAGAAGTATCCTACATGAGACCTAATTATGAGACTATAAAATTCTTCCCCTCCTTCCATACCTTACCACAATATTTCTGTAAGTTTATTTACAAATTTTCCTTTTACCCAGTGGATTATATCTGGATGTCCAGAAAAAATTATAAGGTGTACCAAAAAGCAGAAAGCTCAATTAGAAGACACAGAGAAACTACTGGAATCACATATGGCAGGGATGTTGGAACTATCAGACCGGGAGCTTAATAAACAAGGACTAATAAGTTATGGACTGCAAGAATTAGTGGGTAATGTAAGCAAAGAGAAGGAAATCCTAAGAAAGAACGAAAAAGAAATGCTAAAGATAAAAAATATTATAACATAAATTAAGAACTTCTTTTATGGGCTTATTAGTAGATTGGACATGGCCGAGAAAAGAATCAGTGAGATAAAAGATATAACAAGACAATCCTTAAGAATAGAAAAGCAAAGAGAACCAAGACTGAAGATAAGAAAACAGAATAGCCAAGGACTGGGACTGCGGAGCAATTACAAAAGGTAAAGCATATGTGTAATGGGATACCAAAAATAGAAAGAAGAAACAGAAAAAATATTTGAAACAAAAATAGCTGAGAATTTCCCCCAAAGTAACATCAGAAATAAAGCCACAGATCCAAGCAATTCAAAGACAGCACGCCAGATAAAATCTACAGAAACAAACAAAAAGCCAAAAAAACCCCAATACCTAGGCATATAATTTCAAACTACTGATAATCAAAGATGAAAAAATCTTGAAAGAAGCTAGAGGGGGGCTAGAAACCATAGGTAAGAATTAAAGGAACAAAGGTAAAAATTAAATCTGATTTCTCCTCAGAAACCATACAAAGAAGAAGAGAGTAGAGTGTATATTTAAAGTGTTAATGGGGGAAAAAACCCCACCACGCTAGAATTCTTCACCCAGAGAAATTACCCTTCCAAAATGAAGAAGAAATAGAGACTTTATCAGACTCTCCCTCTCCACCAACCCCCCCCCCCCGACAAAAGAGGGATTTTGTTGCAAATAGACCTATCTTTCAAGAAATAGCAAAAGAAGTTCCATAGAGGGAAGGGAAATAGTGTAAATCAGGAACTAAGATCTGCATGAAGAAAGAAGGAATACTGAAGAAAGAATTAGTGAAGGATAATACGTGATTCAGAACCTAAATGATCCAAAGAAAAGAAAGTGAAGTGAAGTACAGGATGATGGGAATGAAAAGTCCCAAAGTGATACTCACAGAACAAATTTTGGAGCCACCAGTCAAGAGTAGACCAGGAAGAATGACTTCAGGAAGCATGTGTCTAAACATAAAAATGGAAATAATAGAGGTATGTGACCCTAGAAACAAATGTTAGGATTGATGGTGAGGAAAAAGTGACAAGGACATAGGAAATGTCACAAGCTATTTAAAGTTTCCTGAATGAAACCCTGAGTCCAACTTATACAAGGTTTTAGAAAACTTAACAAGCAGAAAATTATACGTTACTTGAATGAAGTTTGTGGCCATGCTTTTGATAATTCAGAAAACATAAGATGAAAACTGGGGAAGTAAGTATAATGACAAAAATGAAGATATTTATGTGCACACTCTTAAGGCATACTTAGTGTTTAATGGTGACAAAATTTTCTGGAAAATGGAAAGAGATCCAAAATTTTCTTAAAATAGTACATTCTTTGAATAATACCCTTAAATACCTTTGTAAAATATTTATAAAGTAAGTGAAGGTGTAACTTTGGAAAGCAGCCTTCCATGGTCCCTGCTCCCACACATCTTGACTAAGTGACCAGAATCCAAAGGCCATGAGTGCTTTTTCACCAGTGCTACTTCTCAGAATTGTTTAATCGGTTTAGTTATTTTTTAAAGATTTTATTTATTTATTTGACAGGCAGAGATCACAAGTAGGCGGAGAGGCAGGCAGAGAGAGGAGGAAGCAGGCTCCCCACTGAGCAGAGAGCCCAATGTGGGGCTCGATCCCAGGACCCTGGGATCATGACCTGAGCCGAAGGTTGAGGCTTTAGCCCACTGAGCCACCCAGGCACCCCAAATTATTATATATTTTTTCTTTGCATTCACAAGAATGCATTAAGTAATCATGAACTGTGCCTACATTACCCTATGGAAAAGAACAAGCTTGCTTACTGCCTGCTAGATAAATGACAGATTTCCTAAACTCAGAAATCCTCTCCTCTGGTTTGTCCCTTGCATGGGAAGGATCTGCATGGTTCTTCATGTAAGATTTGGCTTCTGGGAAACCAGTGCAATGATGTTAGTCTGCCCACTACTATTACTATGAGTAATAAATTGTCTTTTGTCTATGACCCAGAATACATGTCTTCTCTCAACATCCACAGAACAATATCAACTCATAAGTTATTAATCCATATGGCTTTTTTAGAGGGCACTCACTCCTTCCAGTTTCCCCTCCATATCGTTGAACTTATCTAAATAGTAAAAATAAATAATAAATAAATAAATAAATAAATAGTATTAAATTCCAACAGAAACATGCAGCAAGCTATGGAGTCTGTTAAAAATACCCCTGGGGATAAAAATACATTATATGTTTATTAAAAAAAAAAATTTGGAAGGGGAGGCGAACCATAAAAGACTATGGACTCTGAAAAACAACCTGAGGGTTTTGAAGGGTCAGGGGTGGGAGGTTGGGGGAACAGGTGGTGGGTAATGGGGAGGGCACGTTTTGCATGGAGCACTGGGTGTTGTGCAAAAAGAATGAATACTGTTACGCTGAAAAAATAAATAAAATGGGAAAAAAAATAAATAAAAAAAATAATAAAAAACAAAAACAAAAACTGGGGCGCCTGGGTGGCTCAGTGGGTTAGGCCTCTGCCTTCAGCTCAGGTCATGATCTCAGGGTCCTGGGATCGAGCCCCGTATCGGGCTCTCTGCTTGGCAGGGAGCCTGCTTCCTCCCCTCTCTGGCTGCTGCTCTGCCTACTTGTAATCTCTCTCTCTCTCTCTCTCTCTCAATCTGTAAAAAAGAAAAAAAAAACAACAACAACAACAACAACAACAAAAAATATGTTGGATTTGGCTGGGAGCCTGGCCAGACGGCAATCCTGAAACGCGCGCGTCCCACACCCTCCCTTGGGATAGGTGCTCATAGGCGCTAGCCTGGAGCTCTGGCAGCCGGAAAAACCAGACATTCCCAGCCCGGGACAGCGGGAAAATCTCAGTGTGCGATCTCTGCTCGGAACCTCTCTGGCGGTCTGGAGCTGCCTAGACAGCCACCGCTGCCCTGGTTTTGGGTACAACGAGGAGCTCCTGCATCCCCAGGGACAGTGACTCAGAACCGACTCTGCCAGCAGCTTTTGCAAAACAGTCTGAGGCTTCTCTCTGAGAGGGAGGTTGGGGTGCTGTTTGCTCTCCTCTAAACCTCCAAAAACCATCAAAAGCTGTCAAGGCGAGGGAAAACAGATGAAAGAACATAAAAACCCCCAGAGAACAAAAGGCTGAAAAAAACAGTTTCCTGAAAAAAAAAAAAAGATCTCACCCCCTTGAGGGGAGCGGGAGGACCTAACTCAGGGAACATCATTGTCTGAAAACCCACGTGGCAGGCCCCTCCCCCAGAAAACCAACCAGGAAGGAAGAAAAAAAAAAAAAAGACTACAAGAGAACAATCACCACTACTTCATAAATACAACTTTTATTTTTAACTCTTTACCAATATTCTGGTTCTTTTTTTTTTTATACATACAGATAATTTTTTAACCTATTTACCATCACACTGAGATGTCCAGTACATCAAATTCTTTAATAACCTTCTAACCTGAACTTTTTGATACATACACCCGTGTTTTTCTTTTGTTTTTCTATTTTTTTTAATTCTTTTTTAATTTTAACTTAGTTTAGTCTAGTTTATTCTTTTTAAATTTTTATTTTCTACTATACATATAGAGTTAAACTTCAAGGTAATCCCCTTTCCCCAATCAATGCTACCCCTATAGGCAAACCAGTTTCTAATCCCCCTGTAACTTAGGAAAGTTGAGTCCCTTAACAAAAACATCAAGATACCTTCAGGAAGAATCAAAATAACCTTCCTCACCCACACTGAGAATCTATAACCATTCTCCCAATTTTTCCTTCTGTCAGTGTTTCTGTGAATTTGTGTTTGTCCTGATAATATATAAACCTTATACTTGGGGTTCTTTCTGAGGAGGTTCTTCCCTTTTTTTTTTGCTTATATATACATATTTTTTTCTCTTGTCATATACTTTTATCACTCTTTTTGTCTGTCTGTTTTTGTTTGTATACTCCACAAATCTTACCTTGTGGCCCATTTGGGCTGAGCCTTCTCTTGTATCTTCCCTTTTTTTCCTATCTCTCTCTCTCTTTTTTTTTTCCCTTTTTTCTTTCCCCTTTTTTTTTTCTTTCTTCTTCTCTATTTCTTTTTCTTTTCTTTTTTCTCTCATTTGGGTGGGGAATCCTGATTGCACAGAAGCGTTCCAGGGTGCACATTGACTGCACCACAATCGATAAGTCCAGCTGCATCTGTTTAGTCATCTCTTACCAAAATGACTAGGAGGAGGAATACCCAACAGAAGAAAAATACAGAGGATGGGCCTTCTGCAACAGAGCTAATGGCTATCGACATAGACAATATGTCAGAAAAGGAATTCAGACTAACAATTATCCAGGCAATAGCTAGGTTGGAGAAAGCCATGGATGACCAAACAGAATTGATTAGGGCAGAACTGAAAGCCACCAGGGATGATGTTCACAATGTTAGGGCAGAACTGAAAGCCACCAGGGATGATGTTCAAAATGCTCTCAATGAGTTCCAATCCAATCTAAATTCTCTAAAAGCTAGGGTAACTGAGACAGAAGATAGAATTAGTGATCTGGAGGACAAACAGATAGAGAGAAAGGATCAGGAGGAAGCCTGGAACAAACAGCTCAGAAGCCACGAAAACAGGATCAGGGAAATAAACGATGCCATGAAACGTTCCAACGTCAGAATTATTGGAATCGCTGAAGGGGAAGAAAAAGAAAGAAGTCTAGAAGATATAGTGGAAGAAGTTGTCTGTGAAAATTTTCCCAATCTCACGAATGGAAACAACGTTCATGTACTAGAGGCAGAAAGATTTCCTCCCAAGATTTTAGATTCTCAAAAGTCCTCACAGCACCTTATCGTTAGAATGGGGAATTATGTTTCAAGAGAGACCCTCTTAAAAGCAGCTAGGACAAAGAAGCTTCTTACATACAGAGGAAAGCCCATTAGAATAACGTCAGACCTTTCCACAGAGACCTGGAAAGCCAGGAAGGGCTGGCAAAATATATTCAGAGTACTAAATGAGAAGAACATGCAACCAAGAATACTCTATCCAGCAAGACTGACATTTAAAATGGATGGAGAGATAAAGAGTTTCCAAGACCGGCAAGGCTTAAAAGACTATGCAACCACCAAGCCAACACTGCAGGAAATATTAAGGGGGGTCCTATAAAAGAGAAAAAATCCTAAGAATATCATTGAACAGAAATATAGAAACAATCTACAGACAGAAAGACTTCAAAGGCAACACGATGTCAATAAAAATCTATCTCTCAATAATCACTCTCAACGTGAATGGCCTAAATGCGCCCATAAAACGACACAGGGTTGCAGATTGGATAAAACGACAGGACCCATCCATATGTTGTCTACAAGAGACCCATTTTGAACCTCAGGATACACCCAGACTGAAAGTGAAGGGATGGAGAAGCATCTTTCATGCCAATGGGCCTCAAAAGAAGGCCGGGGTAGCGATTCTCATATCAGATAAATTAGATTTTAAACTAAGGACTGTAGTCAGAGATACAGAAGGACACTACATAATTCTTAAAGGGACTATCCGCCAAGACGATCTAACAATTGTGAATATCTATGCCCCCAATATGGGAGCACCCAATTACATAAGAAAACTATTAATCAAGATAAAGAGTCATATTGATATGAATACAATAATAGTAGGAGATCTTAATACGCCTCTCTCAGAAATAGACAGATCATCGAAGCAGAAAATTAATAAAGAAGTAAGAGCATTGAATGAAACATTGGACCAGATGGACCTCATCGACGTATACAGAACATTCCACCCTAAAACAACAGAATATTCATTCTTCTCAAGTGCACATGGAACCTTCTCCAGAATAGACCACATACTGGGTCACAAAGCAGGACTCAACCGATACCAAAAGACTGACATTATTCCCTGCATATTCTCCGATCACAATGCTTTGAAACTGGAGCTCAATCACAAGGAAAAGTTCAGAAGGAACTCAAACACCTGGAAGCTAAAGACCACCTTGCTTAAGAATGCTTGGATCAACCAGGAGATCAAAGACGAACTTAAACAATTCATGGAAACCAATGAGAATGAAGACACCTCGGTCCAAAACCTATGGGATACAGCAAAGGCGGTTCTAAGGGGGAAATACATAGCCATCCAAGCCTCCCTCAAAAACATTGAAAAATCCAGAATACACCAGCTGTCTCTACACCTTAAAGAACTAGAGAATCAACAACAAATCAAACCTACTCCACATGCAAGAAGGGAAATAATCAAGACTAGAGCAGAGATCAATGAGGTAGAAACGAGAGATACAGTAGAACGTATCAATGAAACTAGAAGCTGGTTTTTTGAAAGAATCAATAAGATCAATAAATCATTGGCCACACTAATCCAAAAGAAAAGAGAGAAAGCCCAAATTAATAAAATTATGAATGCAAAGGGAGAGATCACAACTAACACCAAGGAAATAGAAACAATCATCAGAAATTATTACCAACAGTTATATGCCAATAAGCTAAGCAACCTAGATGAAATGGATGCATTCCTGGAAAGCTACAAACTCCCAAAATTGAACCAGGAAGAAATTGACAACCTGAATAGACCGATATCTAGTAATGAGATTGAAGCAGTGATCAAAAACCTCCCAAAAAACAAGAGCCCAGGACCTGACGGATTCCCTGGGGAATTCTACCAAACTTTCAAAAAAGAAATAACACCAATTCTCCTGAAGCTGTTCCAAAAAACTGAAGCAGAAGGAAAACTTCCAGACTCTTTTTATGAAGCCAGCATTACCCTGATCCCCAAACCAGGCAAAGACCCTACCAAAAAGGAGAATTTCAGACCAATATCACTGATGAATATGGATGCAAAGATTCTCAACAAGATCCTAGGAAACAGGACCCAGCAGCACATTAAAAAGATTATCCACCATGACCAGGTGGGATTCATCCCTGGGTTGCAAGGTTGGTTCAACATTCGCAAATCAATCAGTGTGATAGAACACATCAATAAGAGAAGAGAGAAGAACCACATGGTCCTCTCAATTGATGCAGGAAAAGCATTTGACAAAATCCAGCATCCGTTCCTGATGAAAACGCTTCAAAGTATAGGGATAGAGGGAACATTCCTGAACTTCATAAAATCTATCTATGAAAGACCCACAGCAAATATCATCCTCAATGGGAAAAAGCTTGCAGCCTTCCCGTTGAGATCAGGAACACGACAAGGATGCCCACTCTCACCACTCTTGTTCAACATAGTATTAGAAGTTCTAGCAACGGCAATCAGACAACAAAGAGAAATAAAAGGTATCCAAATTGGCAAGGAAGAAGTCAAACTCTCTCTCTTCGCAGATGACATGATTCTTTATATGGAAAACCCCAAAGACTCCACCCCCAAACTACTAGAACTCATACAGCAATTCAGTAACGTGGCAGGATACAAAGTCAATGTACAGAAATCAGTGGCTTTCTTATACACTAACAATGAAAATACAGAAAGGGAAATTAGAGAATCGATTCCATTTACTATAGCACCAAGAACCATAAGATACCTGGGCATAAACCTAACCAAAGAAGTAAAGGACCTGTACTCGAGGAACTACAGAACACTCATGAAAGAAATTGAAGAAGACACAAAAAGATGGAAGACTGTTCCATGCTCTTGGATTGGAAGAATAAACATTGTTAAAATGTCTATACTGCCCAGAGCAATCTATACTTTTAATGCCATTCCGATCAAAATTCCACCGATATTTTTCAAAGAGCTGGAGCAAATAATCCTAAAATTTGTATGGAGTCAGAAGAGACCCCGAATTGCTAAGGAAATGTTGAAAAACAAAAACAAAACTGGCGGCATCACGTTACCCGATTTCAAGCTTTACTACAAAGCTGTGATCACCAAGACAGCATGGTACTGGCATAAAAACAGACACATAGACCAGTGGAACAGAGTGGAGAGCCCAGATATGGACCCTCAACTCTATGGTCAAATAATCTTCGACAAAACAGGAAAAAATATTCAATGGAAAAAAGACAGTCTCTTCAATAAATGGTGCTGGGAAAACTGGACAGCGATATGTAGAAGAATGAAACTCAACCATTCTCTTACACCATACACAAAGATAAACTCAAAATGGATAAAAGACCTCAACGTGAGACAGGAATCTATCAGAATCCTAGAGGAGAACATAGGCAGTAACCTCTTCGATATCAGCCACAGCAACTTCTTTCAAGATATGTCTCCAAAGGCCAAGGAAACAAAAGCAAAAATGAACTTTTGGGACTTCATCAAGATCAAAACCTTCTGCACAGCAAAGGAAACAGTCAACAAAACAAAGAGGCAACCCACGGAATGGGAGAGGATATTTGCAAATGACAGTACAGACAAAAGGTTGATATCCAGGATCTATAAAGAACTTCTCAAACTCAACACACACAAAACAGATAATCATATCAAAAAATGGGCAGAAGATATGAACAGACACTTCTCCAACACAGACATACGAATGGCTATCAGACACATGAAAAAATGTTCATCATCACTAGCCATCAGGGAGATTCAAATTAAAACAACATTGAGATACCACCTAACACCAGTAGAATGGCCAAAATTAGCAAGACAGGAAACAACGTGTGTTGGAGAGGATGTGGAGAAAGGGGAACCCTCTTACACTGTTGGTGGGAATGCAAGTTGGTGCAGCCACTTTGGAGAACAGTGTGGAGATTCCTGAAGAAATTAAGAATAGAGCTTCCCTATGACCCTGCAATTGCACTGCTGTGTATTTACCCCAAAGATACAGATGTAGTGAAAAGAAGGGCCATTTGTACCCCAATGTTTATTGCAGCAATGGCTACGGTCGCCAAACTGTGGAAAGAACCAAGATGCCCTTCAACGGATGAATGGATAAGGAAGATGTGGTCCATATACACAATGGAGTATTATGCCTCCATCAGAAAGGACGAATACCCAACTTTTGTAGCAACATGGACGGGACTGGAAGAAATTATGCTGAGTGAAATAAGTCAAGCAGAGAGAGTCAAGTATCATATGGTCTCACTTATTTGTGGAGCATAACAAATAACATGGAGGACATGGGGAGATGGAGAGGAGAGGAAGTTGAGGGAAACTGGAAGGGAAGATGAACCATGAGAGACTAGGGACTCTGAAAAACAACCAGAGGGTTATGAAGGGGCAGCAGGGGGGTGGGGGGGGGAGGTTGAGGAACCAGGTGGTGGGTAATAGGGAGGGCACATACTGCATGGAGCACTGGGTGTGATGCCAAAACAATGAACACTGTTATGCTGTAAATAAACAAATAAAAATAAATATTAAAAAATATGTTGGATTCTATCACATCATTTGCCATTATTTGTGATTCAGAAATTATTGGAGATTATTGAAACACTGGAAATTGGGCCAATGTTACCTGGGTAACCTTTATTACTCAGATAAGCAACTGACAACTGGACTGATTTTAATATCTGACTTACTTTTTAATTTAAAATCTATTCACTGGATGATTGAGGTTAGAGAAATTCTTCCAAAGAGACTTAAAGTAAATTCATATATTATTTTTCTTTATCTTCAGAAGCGGATGCAGTTAGTCATTGTATATCACTTAGGACAAACATTCAATATTTTAAAACAATTTAGAATGGATGAGAGAATTTTTTTTCAAAGATACTCTCCTAAGAGTTCAGGGCCAAACATATCTTAAGAAAAGAAAAATTTCAGAAGAAAAAAAAGAAAAAGTTGCCTAATATTCAAGCCTATTTCCTATACCTTATCAAAGGAAGCAAATAAAATTGATATTTATTACCAGAAAACATATACTATTTTACTGACTTACCACAATTATGACACAATTACAACATTTAAAAAAATTTTTTTAAATGTTCAATTTAAAGTGAAAAGAACAGGTATGGAAGGACTATTCTCTATCTCAAGTTTCATGGGTGAACACCTTATGGTTGAGGATGAGAAAAGAGTAAACTTCAGAATTTTCATGGGAATTAAAGAAATTAAGGCACTAGGAGGCTGGATTTTGGAGAGGTCATTACATGGACACTTTTGTCATCTTGCACTATTGTAAGATTGCAGACCAGACTCCAAAGCCTGAGTAACTGAAATAAAAACAAAACCTGGTAAGAATGAGAGACAGATGAGGATAGCAGAGCATAAATCAATGATATGGCATGAATCTCAAATGAGGAGAGATCTTTACTCAAGGACCAAAAGAAAATGGCCTAGAAAATAGTATCTTCAGGGGAATCCAAGTTTTGGTCAAAATCATGAGATTGTAACTAGAGTTTTATCAATGGGATAGAGTTATGTGGGTGCTTGTGAGACATGAAATAAGAGTGCCAGAAAGCACAATGGGAGGGAAGAACCATAGCCAAAGTCAGATTCAAAATCCAGGGACATATAAAGATGAAAATTAATGAACAGATTTTAACCCGACAGACCTCTATTTTAAATCATAAGGTATGGGATGGGATTAGCAGGCTTAAGATCAATGGAACTGAGAGAATTCTCTCAGGTCTCTTTTAGGACTATATTTTATATTTTCCTTTGAAAGTGTAGACTTCTTTTATTAATAAGAACATTTGAGTCTAACTACATTTTCTTCATTCACACTGAATTTTAAGAAGTACATTGATTATAACTGAAAATAATGAAGTTGTTTTCAAACATTTTTTTAAAAGTAGGAATATGGACAGGCTGAGAAAGAAGATACTTTTTTTCTTCATCCTATTTTAATGCTTCTCATTTCTCAAAGAGAACCCTCAGGCAGTCTTGTATCTGTTATAAAGACATTTAAAAAAGCACAAAACTCAGTTCCTATAAGACATTTGCACATTTTAGAAAAGAGTCTTTTCTGAATTTCATTAGTATCATCAATGAAAAGGATGGCAGAAAAGATACAGTGATTAATGCATATTAAGGGCATCATATTTTACTTTATTCTATACTTAAAGACAGGAAAATTAAGCTAAACATTTCTACTTTTATTTCTCTTGCTTCATGTATGATATGATAAGTGAACTTTATGGTTCTAATGTTTTGGTTAAAAGAGACTTTTTCATTCTACTAAACTCATAGGAAATAACACTGAAGAAGTTTAAAATATGTCTAATTCTTCAACTTTATCTTTTACATTATTCTTACCTCTCTACTTAATAAGTTGAACAAAAAATAATTCATGGGGGTTTTTTGCCTATTTTTTTAATGCTTCCTTAAAAAATATTGTGACTCCTTTGGAAATGAATCCTTCATGTGCTTACCTATCTTCATTTATCTTCTACTATGCTTGAAGCCAGACAATGAGAACCCTTAGCAAACCAGAGCTGTAGTAACCAAATGGTGGGTCTTCGTGTATCAACCAGGGCTGACTATTTTCATAAAGGTTGTGGGCACTTTGTTTAGGAAGAAATGATTATTTCAACCTCTAAAGTAAAGCACAAGCTCAAAATAGAACGTGAACAGAAATTATTTTCAGGCTTTCTCTCTTATAATGATATACATAGATCATCAGCCCATATCTAAACTAAACAATTAAGAATTTACCATTACCCTGCTTAACTGAAAACTTCTTGCTCTGCTAGAGGCTATACATTGTTGCTCGCTTCACTCCTTTTTCTTTCTCTCTTCCTTCTTTCCCTCCTTTTTTTCTTTTTTTGCCTTTTTATCTTCCTTTATATATTTTTCTTTTTCTTTAAAACAGTGGTACATTTGTTCCCCAAAGTACCAAGGACAACATTTAGGAGGAGGGTGGATCCTGTCATAGTTATGACAGAGAGGCTAAAAAATCAAGGGTTTAGGCCTTTCACCCTAATCACACAGAAGACTACCCTCTATATAGCTCATATATTACAAAACATATTTTAAAATGACTGTGTTGAAGCATGGTCTTTAGATTATTTAAGTTAAACTTGATCCTTATGATCTTATTAGCAAAAATTAATTTCATCGGTGAAAACAGGCTTTAAAGAAATGAATAAAAAAAGAAATGAATCAATTTAGGAGGTTTTGTTAGACTTAGTGAGGAAAACGTACAGTACAAAAGTTGCTAGGTGGGAAGACCCAATATACCATTAAAAACAGTGATCAACAGGTATCAGTATAGCAGCTCTAAGAGGTCGCAATGAAAAAGCTAAAGCGATCTTGACCTCCTTTGCAAACAATATGAGGGTTCTCACTTAAACACTGAAATTTAATTCAATCAAAAATGCTGAGTGTCTATTGTACACCATTTTCATGTCAGAAATGCTGTATCTCAATGATAAATAAGATACAATCCCTATTTTCAAGAATCTTTTCTGAGTTTTGAGTTATAAGGTTGGTGATCTACTCATTTTATTTTCTCCAGTGTATCTTCAATGAAGAAAATCTCCAGAGTGACTTTGAGATGCTAAAGAAAATAATATAAGAGAAACTCTACTTTTGACTATGATGGATTAACTTGTGGAAAGAATTTAGTGAAACCTAATAATATGCAAAATGAATAGCTTTGAAGTCATGGGGGAGCTACTAAGACATCAAAATTTGACATACCAAGATCTCTTAGAATTGGAAATGCACTCAAGTTAACCTAGCAGTTTGGGAACAATTTTTGCCTTGTGGCATTTGAAGATTCATAAGGGGAAGAGAGGCTGAGCACCTGAACGGAAATTTACAGGTAAGTAGAAGAAAAGATAAACCAAGCATACAACCCTCTCAAATTCAGGAGAGATAAAAACTAGAATTTAGGGCTCACCAAAACTGAGACTCTCTTAAGAAATTATAGGACTTAGTGTACATAGATAAGGCTTTAAAATTTTGAATCTCAGCTTGAATCTGCTCACTCACTGATTAAGAGATAGTGTTTTTTCTATATGTCAGAAATAAATGCTACTCTCTCAGTGAAGAACACATTGTCCAGAGATAACTATTTTTCCTTAGTTGTAATTATATTCAATCAAAAAGTGCTAGACATATGAGCAGAAAAGATCAAAATAAAAACATGATAAAAGCAAATCTATAGTTCCTTCAAATACTGGAGATAGAAGAAATCAGTTTGAAAATAATTGCTATTGATAAGATGAAGAAAAGAGATGAAGAAATGGAAAAATATCTCAGAAACCCAAAATTTAGAAAAATAGAATCAAATGGAAATCCAGACCTAAAATACATAGCAACTAAAATTAAAACAGAATAGATAGATTTAAAATACAATTAGACACAGCAAAAGATAAAATTAATAAATAGATAAGAGCTCTAGAAAATACGAGGGCTGAAGCAAAAAACAAAAAAAGAATTAAAAAAACAAAAAATATGATAATACAGATAAGACAGTAAGTTTTATATATATACACACACATTATATGCACATATATGTATACATATATACATATATATATATTTACAGTTCTAAAAAAAGGAGATTGGGGGCAGTGGCAGAAGTAATTTATTTATTTTTTTTCCATTTTATTTATTTTTTCAGCGTAACAGTATTCATTCTTTTTGCACAACACCCAGTGCTCCATGCAAAACGTGCCCTCCCCATTACCCACCACCTGTTCCCCCAACCTCCCACCCCTGACCCTTCAAAACCCTCAGGTTCTTTTTCAGAGTCCATAGTCTCTTATGGTTCGCCTCCCCTCCCCAATGTCCATAGCCCGCTCCCCCTCTCCCAATCCCACCTCCCCCCAGCAACCCCCAGTTTGTTTTGTGAGATTAAGAGTCATTTATGGTTTGTCTCCCTCCCAATCCCATCTTGTTTCATTTATTCTTCTCCTATCCCCCTACCCCCCCATGTTGCTTCTCCATGTCCTCATATCAGGGAGATCATATGATAGTTGTCTTTCTCCGATTGACTTATTTCACTAAGCATGATACGCTCTAGTTCCATCCACGTCGTCGCAAATGGCAAGATTTCATTTCTTTTGATGGCTGCATAGTATTCCATTGTGTATGGGCAGAGGACATGAACAGACATTTCTGCAAAGAAGACATCCAGATGGCCAACAGACACATGAAAAAGTGCTCCACGTCACTCGGCATCAGGGAAATACAAATCAAAACCACAATGAGATATCACCTCACACCAGTCAGAATGGCTAAAATTAACAAGTCAGGAAATGACAGATGCTGGAGAGGATGTGGAGAAAGGGGAACCCTCCTCCACTGTTGGTGGGAATGCAAGCTGGTCCAACCACTCTGGAAAACAGCATGGAGGTTCCTCAAAATGTTGAAAATAGAACTACCCTATGACCCAGCAATTGCACTACTGGGTATTTACCCTAAAGATACAAACATAGTGATCCGAAGGGGCACGTGTACCCGAATGTTTATAGCAGCAATGTCTACAATAGCCAGACTATGGAAAGAACCTAGATGTCCATCAACAGATGAATGGATCAAGAAGATGTGGTATATATACACAATGGAATACTATGCAGCCATCAAAAGAAATGAAATCTTGCCATTTGCGACGACGTGGATGGAACTAGAGCGTATCATGCTTAGTGAAATAAGTCAATCGGAGAAAGACAACTATCATATGATCTCCCTGATATGAGGACATGGAGAAGCAACATGGGGGGGTAGGGGGATAGGAGAAGAATAAATGAAACAAGATGGGATTGGGAGGGAGACAAACCATAAATGACTCTTAATCTCACAAGGCAGAAGTAATTTTTAAAGAGATAATAGCTAAGCATTTTCTAAATTAGACATCTAGCCATAATCTGAAGAACCATTATCAACACAAAGCAACTTCAAAACAAAGTCAGGCATATAATAGCAAGTTGTTGAAAATTAAAAACAAAGATAAAGTCTTAAATGCTGTCAGAAAATAAAGACACACTCCCTTCAAAGAAGCAAAAACAGGATCTAACCTGATTTTTCAAGAGAACTGATGGAAGCTAAAAGACAATAGAATGGTATCTTCAGATTGCTGAAAGAGAAAAACAGCCAACTGGGAATTTCATTCCTATTGAAGAAATTCTTTAAAAAAGAAGGTGAAAAGAAACATTTAGAATAGCAAAAACAGAAATCTTCAGCAGACATTCACTAATGAGACAATGTTAAGGAAAGTTCTTAAAATGATTATTGATAGGCATTACAATGTATAAAAGTATAAATACATAAATGAATAAAAAATAGAGAAAAGAATAAATATGTGGACACTTGAGGTAACAGTTTATAGTACAAAATAATAATGATATATTATGTGGGATACAATATATGTTTAAATAAAATAAATGACAGAGAAAAGATTGGAGGGAGTAAATAAAATTAAAGTAGTCTAAAATACTAGTACAATCAAAGAGATATTATTTGTAATTTACTATAATTGCTAAGAATGTATATTGAAATCTCACATGTAACAACCTAAAGAATAATCAAGTGATATATAAATAATAGAAACCTGGTAATTCCAACTACCTGCAAGATCAGATTGTAACACTTGCTGTTTCTTTAAATTGTATTTTTTTGCATTTTGGTATGCCTTGTAATTTTTTCATTATATTCAGACATGATGTAATGAGCAAAAGTAACTGTTGTAAATCACCCTATAAATGTGGTATGCGGTAATAAGATGTCAGGGGGAGGGGAACTGTTCTATAATCCTAAAATAAGAACCACCTTTTAGTGAGCCTATGCCTCTGGGCTGTGAACTTCACAAAGTTTCTCAGTTTTTTCTCCCCCCAGGTAGACAGGAGGGCTAGAGTGGGCTGTCCTTTGGCATTTCCCTTCTCTCACTGAAGGTTAGAGCTGGCTGGAGTAAGAGATTTCCCTTTCTCTAGGTCAGTTAGGTTCCTATCATTCCCCAGCATATTACAGTTTTGTGGACTTCTTTCTTCTGAGGTCCTGTTAAGAATAGAGAGCTCTGACATACTTTGAAATGGTTTCTTTCCCTCTCTTCCTGCTGGAAGCATGAGAGGATTTTTCTCTGATGTTTATTCTGAAAACCCAGTTGAGCTCCTCAAGGTAAGTGTCATAAAATTGTGGGGGTTCCTCTATGTCTGGAGTTTGTAGTTCTTCAAGTTGTCCACATCAAGCCCCCAGCACTTCACAAATTATGGTTTGGGTTTCCTATAAATTACCAGTTCCCCCACCCCAGTTTCCACTCCTGAGTCTCCCTTCTAGTTAGCTGTAACTCCCGGGATATGCCTCACTGTCATTCTGATCTTGGAGGCAGTGGTTTGCCTGTGCCCTCTCTTTTCTTATGGATCCAGGAAGAGCTGTTGATTTTGCAGTCTATTAAACATTTTACTTGTAAAGATGAAGTGATGACTTCTGAGCTTCTTATATGAGGAACTGGAAACAGGAAGTCTGTTGGAAAGTTTTATTTTTTTTAAGGTACACATGAATACATGGATTAAGGTATTATAGCTTCCATTTTGTATGCCTTAAATATTCCATTTAAAATATTAAAAAAGAGGGGCATCTGGGTGGCTCAGTGGGTTAAAGCCTCTGCTTTCAGCTCAGGTCATGATCTCAGCGTCCTGGGATCGAGCCCCGCATCGGGCTCTCTGCTTAGCAGGGAGCCTGTTTCCCCCTCTTCCTCTCTGCCTGCCTCTCTGTCTACTTGTGATCTCTGTCTGTCAAATAAATAAATAAAATCTTTAAAAAAATTAAAAAAGAATATTTGCAATACAATAAGGACTTGAGTATTATAGAAGAAATTAAAATATTATCTTGTTTTAAGGTTATTTTATCAAAAATTATTTCAGTGGAAAGGAGATAATCTCAAGGGGCATATGGGTTCTGCAGTTTCTGAAAACATTCTAAGAGAGGCATGTTAAAAAAGCCCTGTAAGTGCATGTATTGTACTTACATGTATAATGTATAATTTTTATTTCTAGAATTTACTTTAAATTATTAGAAGGTACTATGTATGAGAACATTTATAGCTTGGGTTAACAACTGAGCAACTGTTCTGCTCTAAGAAACTTTGATTTGTTTTATTTGTAGGATCACTGTTACATCTCTTTCTAACGTACTTAGCTTTAGTATTAAAAACCCGTGGTGTTCAATTTGTCTCAGGAGATCATGACTCTGTTGACTACGTGTTATTGGCATATCCAATATACTTTTTAAGCTATAGTCTATAGCCCCATCAACAGACTTGCAGAATGTGATCACAATTTTAATCACCTTAAGAGCTACTGGAAAAATAAAATTAATTTTAATAATTTCCTCATTAGAAAAGATCTGCATGTTCATTATAAAATAATTGAAAAATAAATTAAAAATAGAAAAAAAGGATTTCTTCTACTTAGAATTGGTAGTGCTAATATTTTAGTATCACCTTTTTTTTCTTTTAGTACATAAGTTTCTATACAATTATAATCTTTTGGCATTCAAAAATATATTTATCAACTTAATTCTTTTAATAATTATGAATGTGGCATATATATTGTAGAACATCAGGAAAATATAAAAGGTTGTGAAGAAGAAAATGTAAATCCCTATGAGCAGATACTACTGGCTGCCCCACCAATAACCACTCTCCCTTCCTTTACTATGGTTCTGCTCAAGTAATGTGGTTCTTTCCCCCAATTACCTGCAGTTGGTATTCTTAACTGGAGAGGATGTGGAAACTCTATTCACCCATCCATTCATCCACCCACCCATCCATTTTTATTTGTTGCCAAAATGCTGAGATGATTTCTACCAATTTTGATAACAATTAAATGGAACTAAACATAAAATTGGTCAGCCACGAATGAAATACAGTGTAAAAATACAGTGAGCCTGTTAGTATCTGAATGTTTATAAGGTATTTCATTTTCTCCAATGTCAATGAATCCACAAACATAAAAATGGCATAAATCAGAAAAAAAGTATATAGGTACATGTTGTGTTAAAGCTAGACTTTGAAACATAGAAAGAGAAAGCTGATGGAGGAGAACTCTATTTTCAGGAAGAAAAATTCATATTCTCTGACCCTTCTACTAACCAGATGCAATTTTAAACATGGAGTTCTTCTTTTTAACTATCTTTCCAATTTTCCTTTCTTATATAAGGAATAAAGCCAGATGGAAGATAGTGCAGGCATTTTTTGATTGCTTTTTAGTTTTCCATTAAGCTTGTTAGCACAGATTAGATATATAAAAGGATATGGAGTGAATTTTTTCTTATTGCCTCAGAATTATAAGTGTGGCTAACAGCTAAAAACAACAGTACTTCACAAACTGCTGATGACAGCTAAGAATTGAGACCAGGAACATTTATCATACTTTATTAAGAGTTAAGGGAACCCCTTTGCCCCTGCTACAACTCTCTTGACTTTTAAGAGAGGAGGCTGAGAGGGAGAGTCCAGGTTTAGAGAGAGCCATGCAGGGTTTCCCTAAACAGCATATTGGTAAACTCATTACCTTGTTGATGAGAGAGAGGGAGAGGAGAGTATTTCTTTTCTATCTCAAGACAACAGAGTGTAGAGGGAAGAAAATGACCTGTAGAGCAAAGATCTTAAGAGTGCCTGAAGTAAGGGAGATAGACTTTCTGCTCCCTAGCTGGATATCTGCTTAGGCATCCAAAATCTACACCTGTCTGAGCCAGGGAGAGACCTGAAGAGAGGTAGTGGAGAGAAAGAAAGAACGGTGGGGGAACTTTGCAATGTGGTATGGAAAAGAATGCATGTTTCCCTTCAAATGTCAAGTGGACATCACGAAAACATGGACTATTTTAGCGGTGTTCCATCGATAGTGGGTGGGGTTCAGCAAGAGCATGTGTGCTGAGCGCAGGGGAGGAATAGACCGTTGGAAGGAGATGAGCCAGAACTGGACATTCTACAGTAGAAATGTGCTCAGTGGAGAGATTCCACAGGATCTCTAATGGACTGCTCATCTGAGAACCATCCTTTGGAAACTTTCCAGAAAGACGGCATCAGTATTTCATCAGAGTAAGTCCAGGAAACAGGAGGGAGCAATGCAACTGTGACCAATTCTCCTTCTCCTTCCCAGTTCATCTATACTGGAGAACCCAGGTTCAATGGAAAGGGGGTAGGACCCATGCATTTGCTACAGAGAGAGAACCAGATGATTTTGAAACCAAGATTATAATTTAAATTATGAAGTTCACTATATTTCAATGACCAAAGTTTATGTACTGTTTTTAAAATCTGCCTGAGATTCCATTACAGGACAAGAAAAGAATATATATTAAAGCTCTAGCAAAAGTGATGATTGTACAAAAAATATAATTATTTCAGGTTTATATTTCACTGATTTGAGACTCCTTAAAAAGCTGCTACAGCTGGTGTATTCTGGATTTTTCAATGTTTTTGAGGGAGGCTTGGATGGCTATGTATTTCCCCCTTAGAACCGCCTTTGCTGTATCCCATAGGTTTTGGACCGAGGTGTCTTCATTCTCATTGGTTTCCATGAATTGTTTAAGTTCGTCTTTGATCTCCTGGTTGATCCAAGCATTCTTAAGCAAGGTGGTCTTTAGCTTCCAGGTGTTTGAGCTCCTTCTGAACTTTTCCTTGTGATTGAGCTCCAGTTTCAAAGCATTGTGATCGGAGAATATGCAGGGAATAATGTCAGTCTTTTGGTATCGGTTGAGTCCTGCTTTGTGACCCAGTATGTGGTCTATTCTGGAGAAGGTTCCATGTGCACTTGAGAAGAATGAATATTCTGTTGTTTTAGGGTGGAATGTTCTGTATACGTCGATGAGGTCCATCTGGTCCAATGTTTCATTCAATGCTCTTACTTCTTTATTAATTTTCTGCTTCGATGATCTGTCTATTTCTGAGAGAGGCGTATTAAGATCTCCTACTATTATTGTATTCATATCAATATGACTCTTTATCTTGATTAATAGTTTTCTTATGTAATTGGGTGCTCCCATATTGGGGGCATAGATATTCACAATTGTTAGATCGTCTTGGCGGATAGTCCCTTTAAGAATTATGTAGTGTCCTTCTGTATCTCTGACTACAGTCCTTAGTTTAAAATCTAATTTATCTGATATGAGAATCGCTACCCCGGCCTTCTTTTGAGGCCCATTGGCATGAAAGATGCTTCTCCATCCCTTCACTTTCAGTCTGGGTGTATCCTGAGGTTCAAAATGGGTCTCTTGTAGACAACATATGGATGGGTCCTGTCGTTTTATCCAATCTGCAACCCTGTGTCGTTTTATGGGCGCATTTAGGCCATTCACGTTGAGAGTGATTATTGAGAGATAGATTTTTATTGACATCGTGTTGCCTTTGAAGTCTTTCTGTCTGTAGATTGTTTCTATATTTCTGTTCAATGATATTCTTAGGATTTTTTCTCTTTTATAGGACCCCCCTTAATATTTCCTGCAGTGTTGGCTTGGTGGTTGCATAGTCTTTTAAGCCTTGCCGGTCTTGGAAACTCTTTATCTCTCCATCCATTTTAAATGTCAGTCTTGCTGGATAGAGTATTCTTGGTTGCATGTTCTTCTCATTTAGTACTCTGAATATATTTTGCCAGCCCTTCCTGGCTTTCCAGGTCTCTGTGGAAAGGTCTGACGTTATTCTAATGGGCTTTCCTCTGTATGTAAGAAGCTTCTTTGTCCTAGCTGCTTTTAAGAGGGTCTCTCTTGAAACATAATTCCCCATTCTAACTATAACATTGAAAAATCCAGCACACCAGCTGTCTCTCACCTTAAAGAACTGGAGAATCAACAACAAATCAAACCAACTCCACATGCAAGAAGGGAAATAATCAAGACTAGAGCAGAGATCAATGAGGTAGAAACGAGAGATACAGTAGAACGTATCAATGAAACTAGAAGCTGGTTTTTTGAAAGAATCAATAAGATCGATAAACCATTGGCCACACTAATCTAAAATAAAAGAGAGAAAGCCCAAATTAATAAAATTATGAATGAAAAGGGAGAGATCACAACTAACACCAAGGAAATAGAAACAATCATCAGAAATTATTACCAACAGTTATATGCCAATAAGCTAAGCAACCTAGATGAAATGGATGCATTCCTGGAAAGCTACAAACTCCCAAAATTGAACCAGGAAGAAATTGACAACCTGAATAGACCGATATCTAGTAATGAGATTGAAGCAGTGATCAAAAACCTCCCAAAAAACAAGAGCCCAGGACCTGACGGATTCCCTGGGGAATTCTACCAAACTTTCAAAAAAGAAATAACACCAATTCTCCTGAAGCTGTTCCAAAAAACTGAAGCAGAAGGAAAACTTCCAGACTCTTTTTATGAAGCCAGCATTACCCTGATCCCCAAACCAGGCAAAGACCCTACCAAAAAGGAGAATTTCAGACCAATATCACTGATGAATATGGATGCAAAGATTCTCAACAAGATCCTAGGAAACAGGACCCAGCAGCACATTAAAAAGATTATCCACCATGACCAGGTGGGATTCATCCCTGGGTTGCAAGGTTGGTTCAACATTCGCAAATCAATCAGTGTGATAGAACACATCAATAAGAGAAGAGAGAAGAACCACATGGTCCTCTCAATTGATGCAGGAAAAGCATTTGACAAAATCCAGCATCCGTTCCTGATGAAAACGCTTCAAAGTATAGGGATAGAGGGAACATTCCTGAACTTCATAAAATCTATCTATGAAAGACCCACAGCAAATATCATCCTCAATGGGAAAAAGCTTGCAGCCTTCCCGTTGAGATCAGGAACACGACAAGGATGCCCACTCTCACCACTCTTGTTCAACATAGTATTAGAAGTTCTAGCAACGGCAATCAGACAACAAAGAGAAATAAAAGGTATCCAAATTGGCAAGGAAGAAGTCAAACTCTCTCTCTTCGCAGATGACATGATTCTTTATATGGAAAACCCCAAAGACTCCACCCCCAAACTACTAGAACTCATACAGCAATTCAGTAACGTGGCAGGATACAAAGTCAATGTACAGAAATCAGTGGCTTTCTTATACACTAACAATGAAAATACAGAAAGGGAAATTAGAGAATCGATTCCATTTACTATAGCACCAAGAACCATAAGATACCTGGGCATAAACCTAACCAAAGAAGTAAAGGACCTGTACTCGAGGAACTACAGAACACTCATGAAAGAAATTGAAGAAGACACAAAAAGATGGAAGACTGTTCCATGCTCTTGGATTGGAAGAATAAACATTGTTAAAATGTCTATACTGCCCAGAGCAATCTATACTTTTAATGCCATTCCGATCAAAATTCCACCGATATTTTTCAAAGAGCTGGAGCAAATAATCCTAAAATTTGTATGGAGTCAGAAGAGACCCCGAATTGCTAAGGAAATGTTGAAAAACAAAAACAAAACTGGCGGCATCACGTTACCCGATTTCAAGCTTTACTACAAAGCTGTGATCACCAAGACAGCATGGTACTGGCATAAAAACAGACACATAGACCAGTGGAACAGAGTGGAGAGCCCAGATATGGACCCTCAACTCTATGGTCAAATAATCTTCGACAAAACAGGAAAAAATATTCAATGGAAAAAAGACAGTCTCTTCAATAAATGGTGCTGGGAAAACTGGACAGCGATATGTAGAAGAATGAAACTCAACCATTCTCTTACACCATACACAAAGATAAACTCAAAATGGATAAAAGACCTCAACGTGAGACAGGAATCTATCAGAATCCTAGAGGAGAACATAGGCAGTAACCTCTTCGATATCAGCCACAGCAACTTCTTTCAAGATATGTCTCCAAAGGCCAAGGAAACAAAAGCAAAAATGAACTTTTGGGACTTCATCAAGATCAAAACCTTCTGCACAGCAAAGGAAACAGTCAACAAAACAAAGAGGCAACCCACGGAATGGGAGAGGATATTTGCAAATGACAGTACAGACAAAAGGTTGATATCCAGGATCTATAAAGAACTTCTCAAACTCAACACACACAAAACAGATAATCATATCAAAAAATGGGCAGAAGATATGAACAGACACTTCTCCAACACAGACATACGAATGGCTATCAGACACATGAAAAAATGTTCATCATCACTAGCCATCAGGGAGATTCAAATTAAAACAACATTGAGATACCACCTAACACCAGTAGAATGGCCAAAATTAGCAAGACAGGAAACAACGTGTGTTGGAGAGGATGTGGAGAAAGGGGAACCCTCTTACACTGTTGGTGGGAATGCAAGTTAGTGTAGCCACTTTGGAGAACAGTGTGGAGATTCCTGAAGAAATTAAGAATAGAGCTTCCCTATGACCCTGCAATTGCACTGCTGTGTATTTACCCCAAAGATACAGATGTAGTGAAAAGAAGGGCCATTTGTACCCCAATGTTTATTGCAGCAATGGCTACGGTCGCCAAACTGTGGAAAGAACCAAGATGCCCTTCAACGGATGAATGGATAAGGAAGATGTGGTCCATATACACAATGGAGTATTATGCCTCCATCAGAAAGGACGAATACCCAACTTTTGTAGCAACATGGACGGGACTGGAAGAAATTATGCTGAGTGAAATAAGTCAAGCAGAGAGAGTCAAGTATCATATGGTCTCACTTATTTGTGGAGCATAACAAATAACATGGAGGACATGGGGAGATGGAGAGGAGAGGAAGTTGAGGGAAACTGGAAGGGGAGATGAACCATGAGAGACTATGGACTCTGAATAACAACCAGAGGGTTATGAAGGGGTGGCGGGGGTGGGGGGGTGGGGTGGGAGGTTGAGGAACCAGGTGGTGGGTAATAGGGAGGGCACGTACTGCATGGAGCACTGGGTGGGATGCCAAAACAATGAACACTGTTATGCTGTAAATAAACAAATAAAAATAAATAAATTAAAAAAAAAGCTGCTACAAATATAAAATAGGGACAAGACCAAGGAAAATGTCTCTTAACTTTTATTTTTTATTCATTTATTTTTTTACTATTATAACCCCTAGAGCAAAGTATTAAAATATTGTACTACTTTTTGCTTTAGCTTAACTAGTCTGAGTACAGGGTATTTCTAACAACTTCCAATTAAAGCAGCTTGACAGTTATTTGAAAAGTTGGCAGAAAGGAAAGAAACCAAATGAAGGAGAAAAAACAAACAAACAAAACCACCAAAACACAGGTGCTATTAAAACAAACACAAAAATAAAAAAATAACCTAGCCAACCTGCTTTCCCATCCTTTGCACAGCTACCTTTCTAACAACTCTCATTTCATTAGCAATTTTGTGTTTAGCATGTTGGTTACAGTAGCTAAATGTTAATTGGCTATTTGGCATGTTATGCCAAGATGAACCTGATTAATTAAAAGAGGAAGCACTATCCTTTGAGCAACATGACTAGGGCACTGATGTTGATGCCTCAGGTTGAGTGTATAATGAGACTTGTAGCTTCAGGCACAGGGATGCTGAATGCTTTCAGTCTCTGGCATAGCACCGAATTAAGTATTAGCTGTGTAGTGGACCCCTGCTTATCAGCAACCTTGCTATTACTCTCCCGACCCTGATGTGCATAAGCAATATTTTCATCCTCTTCCCAAGAGATTTATCTGGCTGTTGAAGTAGAAAATGAATATTTTACAGTTCACTTGTCTGATCAATTACCTACAAGCTGCTGCAGTATTTTATAGCCAGTGGGAGAGCTGTGTAGGTGATGATAGAGAAATCTGGAGGGAATCTCTTAGCCAACTACACAAAAGGGAGTAAAACCGTGAATGAGCCATCGGTAACAGTTCTTTGTTCATACCGGTCTAGCCAGAAATTACAGTGTAACCAATTAATGTACTTAAATGATAATCAGCAGAATGTGAATTCTAGAGGTAAGGAAACTTTACTGCTTGATTAGAGGATAATGAAGTGCAGAATGGTTCAAAGCCAAGCCTTCTCAAGGCAACAACTCCCTTAGTCCTGCCATTTTTGTCTGCAGAAATTGGATGAAAATCTTTTTTCAGTGACACTTTGGAAATTAAAAAAAAAAAGTAAGTAAAGTGTGCATACCTGTTAAAATGTTATGTTCCTAATTTTACAAGAAAGTATATTATCATTGTCAACATTTGAGGAAACCTGAAAATTTTTAAATGAGTATCTTGAATCATTTTATAATCTTGATCATTTTGAATCATTTTAATAATCATTTATATAATTATAATTTTATAATAATCATATAATTAATATAATCATTTTATAATTATTTTATATTTTATAATAATTTTTAAATGAGTATCTTGAATCATTTTTATAATTTATAATATATGTATCTTTGAATCATTTTATAATATTAAAATATTTTTATATTATTTTACATGATATTTATTGAAGAGTTTAAAATGACTTTTTCAAAACAATGACTATCAAAAAAATGACTTCTTTCAGCCCCCCAAAATATTCTAAAAGACTCTCAGGTGCATCAAAGTTAGTTTAATCCTTAATGTTCAGGGGTTGTTTTTTTTTTAATATTTAAAAATCATATTATTGGAATGACATTTTTTAACCTAAATTTATCTCAAACCTTATAAACATATAGCTGAAATATGATGCAAAATATGAAATGATAGAATGTCTGGGATCTACCATCTTTTTAACAAATTCCACTATTCTCTTCAAAATATAAAACTGGCTTTGACCGACATTTTGCTATTTAGTAATAGCAAAATGATTCTATCAGCTAGCTGATGTTTTTTTGGTCTTATTTATAACTACCTATTCACTGAAAATTAGGTACTTCCCAGTAATTCCCCCCCCAAAAAAATCTGAGATTTCATTTTGTTTAACAGAGATAAATTTGAATACATTTAATTTAGTTATAGAGATAATAAAAGGCATTTTCGATGACTAAATGAAAAGATAATCTTAAAGAAAGGAGTATTTTCTTAAATATGCATTAGTTTGAAATGATTTATTTATATTTAAGAAAATTATATTTAAAAATCTTCATAATGAAATTTTTCCTTGCCCACTCAACAAAATATTTCATTAGGCAATAACTTTAATTTGAAAATTTAATAATAAGGTTTATATCCAAAAGATTACAGTATATGGAGCTATGATATTAATATATAACATATTCAAGATTTGGCATTTTTCCCCTCATCCTATCAATTTCTTTTTTGTATTTTTTTCCCTCTCTCATACCTATTGAATGACAAAACAAATCTATACAAAGGAGTAGATATTTTAACCTTTTTTTGATATATTAAAATTAATCTTGGACTAATTCAAAATTTAAAATGAATTTTAAAATGCTGTGTATTTGTAATTGTACTATAATCTTGCATTATGTAAGGCTCAGAATATATTTTATTAAGATATGAAAATTCCCTTACAAAGCACTTTCAGGTAGTAAGATTAACATAAACCACAGATTGTGGTATGTTTAAAAATAATATGACTTGACAAAAGATATGTGAAAAGTAAGTGTCAACATTTCTAAAGCCGTGGATATAATGAACCTAATTCAAAAGTATTTGGGCAACTACAAAAATTATGGAGATTTTTATTTCACTGTATAAATATCAAAATGATTCTATCAGCTAACTGATGTTTTTTGGTCTTATTTCTAATCTACCTATTCACTTAGTGCTTTTGGCAAAAAACAAAAAGAGGATTCATCAATCTTTGCTTTACTGATTCTATAACTAGGTCATTTTACTTTATTAGTTTTTGCTGCATTTTGAGTTATTTTTTTTTCTGCATATGTTAAGTCCCTCCATTTCTTTTTTTTTTTCTGGTTTTTTTTTCTCTTCTCAATACCAGAACAATGATGAGCTTATTGTAGAATACCTCATTGCTTCTCCTAGAGGAGTATATAATGACAACATGAAGCCCTCAAACTTGGACATTTTTAAGGCTGTTCTGGCATTTAGTTAATAATACAATACATTGTGCACTGGGTGTGGTGCATAAGCAATGAATCTTGGAACACTGAAAAAATAAAATAAAAAATAACAAAATACATTGTCAAATGAATATCTGGTAGGTTATTTATGCTACTCAGATTTCAAATCATATGTTATGAGATGTATGTACTTTCTTAAATTAAAATACATCTTTCTCATTGAATGATATTTGAAAGGTGAATTGATGGTTATTAATCCAAGGATAAAAGAGTCAATGTATAAAAAACACTCAGAAAATTTGTTGAACACATTTTCAACTTCAAAAGGACCCTTTATTGTATACAACTTTTATATGAAATAATCCCTAATTAATGTTTCTTTGAGAAGACTCACTCTTTGTGATCGGTCACTATAAAGTACATGGAGCCCATTTTCACCTGTTGATCCTGCTGTCTAAATGGCCTTTGCTCCAAGCTCTTCCTCGCATTGATGGCCTCTTTGCATAAGGTCTATTGCTCAAAGCAGAGTCACCCAAGAAGTTTGCTGCTTAGATACAGAGATGTTCAAAAACCAGATCAACATAATAAAGCAGAACCTTTGGAGATATGATTCATACATTTTTACTTTAAAGTAAGAATACAGCTGATTCTGGGCGCCTGGGTGGCTCAGTGGGTTAAGCCGCTGCCTTCGGCTCAGGTCATGATCTCGGGATCCTGGGATCGAGTCCCGCATCGGGCTCTCTGCTCAGCAGGGGCCTGCTTCCCTCTCTCTCTCTCTGCCTGCTTCTCTATCTACTTGTGATCTCTCTGTCAAATAAATAAAATTAAAAAAAAAAAAAAAACTACCAAGAACAGTTTAAAAAAAAAAAAAAGAATACAGCTGATTCTTTTAGATGACTTTGATCACAGAATCATACCTTTTCCTATATTATTTTTTTTTAATCTCACCCCAATATCACCTTCCTGCTATCAGTTTTCCATCAAAACTTAGTGATATATTGAGGCAATTATTACTTTCAATCTAAAAAGAATTTACTTTTATGTGTATTACTTTAGTAGTAAAATAAAAGTTCCTATTTCCCTGTAAAGGAATTTTAGGCATAGGCAAAAAATGAATATCTAAACCATCTCATTATAGCCAATTTTCTGATTTGTTAAACAAGTCCAACTACAGAGTCCAATGGCCCAGCTGATATGATGATCCTAAACAATACCTACTTTTTCAGATTCATGGAGTTGAACTGGTTCTCTAAAAGGGAATAGTGGGAGTCTAGACTGTATCTAATCAATAGGACACAACATCAGAACTGAAAGATCAGGTTCACAGTTTTAACTCTGCTGCTAACATAGGATAGTTCTGAATAAAGATTTTGCATACATCCCCTGATGTATAAAATAAGAAAATCTCTAGTCCATAGAATGTCTCTGTAGAATTCATGAAAGACTTACTGAAAGTAATGATTTCTAGCACAATCACATCACAAATGCTTCTGTGTTACAGTTTTATTTTTACCCTGGTGAACTAGTATAATTCTTTAAGAAATTCATAACGTTTTGCTTTTTGCCTTGGTTGCTAGGATGCATGGAATAGCATGTTGATTTCTATTAACAATTTTATTTCTAAACATATTTTTGGGCAAAATTATTTATCTGATTTTTTCTTTTCTATTTTTCCTTCTAATTGAAAAGTACACTGCGTTTAATATACTACCTTTTTGGAAATAGAGAATATAGGAATCGTAACAAATTGTTAGATTATCAAAGGAAATGTTATTTTTTTATCCTTCAAAATTGTGGTGAAAAAGTTAATGAATTATCTTTAAAACAACTTCAGAAAAGAAAGCACTATATAAATCCTAAATTATTTAGATATGAGAAAGATCATATGAATTTTCCAATAATTTTTTGCGTATTGCCAATGAAAATTCACTCACGCAAAAAAGACTTTATACCCTATTACAAATTAAAACATTAAGAAATCATATTTACATTTTAGCTCCATTTATGACTGTGAGTTTCCCATATAATTTAACTCTTTACAACAATTTTTAAAAATTAGCACCAACAGAACACTTGATAATAGAATCACCATGTATGGAAAAATTTGAAATCAGACCTGTACCCCTGGGGAGGAAAGCATTTTTTAAAAGAATTTGGTCTCTCTTTAACCAAGAAAGCAAAATACTTTTATTTCATTTTTCTGTTAGCTGTTGTAAATAAGAAAAAAGAGTATTTTTAAAGGTAGGCAAAGCAAAGGAAGCGTTAGGGAAGCAAAAGGGCTTTCACTAGGATGTTGTGATTATTGTTTCCACATATTTTCATTGGAAGTCAGTCCTACTTTCAGTGCCCTGATAAACTTGGGTACAAAGAAAGCCTGAAAAGCTAGGTGGGATTTTAAGATATGTCTTTATTGTTCAAGGATTTTTTTGGTAAAGATTTTGGTAAAGATTTTTTGGTAAAGATTTGGTAAAGAGAGAAGAGAGCAGGGGTGGGGTGCAGAGGGAGAAACAGAAGCCCAAGCTGACTCCATGCTGAGCACAGAGCCCAAGATGGGCTTGATCTCACAACCCTGAGATCGAGACCTGAGCTGAAACTGAGACTCAGCCCCTTAACTGACTGCACTGCACAGGCACCCCAAGGCTTTTTTTTTTTTTCTTACTTTACAGTAGAGCCCATTGTGTTATGAGGCAACCAGCATTTCTATGAAACAAAGTGCCACTAGGTCTCTACTTTACCTCTGTAACTACAGCAGCCCAACTGAGCACAGAAAAATTTCTACAAATGAAAATTATATACACACACACACACACACATATGGGGAGAGGGAGAGAGAGAGAGAAGATACAAAAAGTATACACAAACACCTACATAGAGAAGATATAAGATGTGTACACGAATGCCTACAGACATACTGCCAAGTTTGGGAATGTGAATGCTCTTTTCTTTATAAGGCAGGACCGCTGCTGTATCATTCCTCCAGATTTATGTATTTTGCATAGAAGGAAAATTTTGCTCAATGAGAAGGTGATAATAACCTGCATTGTTCATTACTGGAATCACTATTTTTTTTTCCTGTAATTTGGAAAGTAAGGAACAAGAGTATGATTGAATGGCTTTGTAAGGTGTCCCCTACCCCATAGATCTATGACTAGTTCAAATAGTTGTTTTTATTTATTTTATTTACTTGAAAATATTCAAGATAAAACTAAGTATGGATGGATAGCCTTTATTATGAAAAAATGCTATTACCTTTTTTGTTACTATCTTTTTTTTGTTATTGCCCTTTTTAAAATAAATTTGAGTTCTGCACAAAACAATGCTGATATTTTTAAAAGGATTTATTTATTTATTCTAGAGAGAAAGAGTACTCTCGTGTATAAGTGGGGGGAGTGACAGGAGCAGAGCATCTCAAGCAGATCCCACTGAGGGCAGAGCCCAACATGGGGCTCGATCTCAAAAACCCATGAGGTCACAACCAGAGCTGAAGTCATGAGCCAAAGCCGCAACCAGCTGAACAATCCAGGCACCCCAAGAAATGTTGACATTTAAATTTCTAAGGTGAAAATCTTATTTTATCCAACTAAATGCTAAATAAAGAAATAGTTTTTACTGATAGACATTCCTGCAGAAAATAATTTGCTAAAATTTCAGAACCTCAGCAACTGAATTCTGGCAGCTAAAACCTAGAGAAATAAAAATTGTAATCTATCTCATTGTAATTGTCCTGAACAATGAAAAACCACCTCTTGATGATGTTTTATTGTTTGTGTGTGGCTGTCAGGTAGATATCAAAGCCATTTTAATGAAATTTGGGGATAAAAATATGTGAGAATAGTCATTTTATAAACATCTTTATTTCACCTTAATTTTTTTAAAGGATTTATTTATTTATTTGACAGACAGAGATCACAATCAGAGAGGCAGGCAGAGAGAGGAAGGGAAGCAGGCTCCCTGCTGAGCAGAGAGTCCAATGTGGGGCTTGATCCCAGGACCCCGGGACCTGACCTGAGCCGAAGGCAGAGGCTTTAACCCACTGAGCCACCCAGGTGTCCCTCACCTTAATTTTTGAATTAAACATTTTATATTGAGATTATTGTAGATTCATGATGCAGTTGTAAAAAATAACAATACAAAATATTATAATGATACTTTGTTCTCTTTACCTAGTTTTCCCCCATGGTAACAGGTTACAAAACTAGATACAGTATCATGTCAAGGATGTTGACATTAATAGAATGAATATAAACTATTTCTGTCAAAACAAAAATCCCTCATGGCACTTTTCTTTATCTTTTTCAAGTTCTTTTTAAATTTGAAAGAGATAACATCCAGTGTAATATTTTTCTCTGATGTAGAATTTAGTGATTCATCACTTACCACAGTGCTCTATTAAAGATGTATCTATTTCCTTTTATCTCACTCCCCTTCTTTAATTATAGGCAACAACTAATTTGCTCTCTCTTTCTAGAATTTTGTCATTTCAAGAAAATTGCATAAGTAGTTCATATCGGTATGTATCATTTTGAAGATTGGCTCTTTTCATTCAGCTTTATTTCCTGAAGATGCATCCAGGTTGTTGCTGTACATCAATAGTTTGCTCCTTTTTGCTGATGGTTTTAAGTATTCCATAATATGAATGTACCACAGTTTGTTTAACCATGAATCCACTGAAAGGTCTGTGTTGTGTCTAGATTTTGGCTATAATGTTATAAAAATGTATATACAGGTCATGTGAGCATAACATGCTATTGTGTTAAATATTTCCTCTACATATATTTATCACATCAGTAGTATAATTTCTGCTTCTATCATGAAACATAATTCATAAAACTTAAGAGAATGAAAGTCTATTATATCTATCCACATTTTTTCTTACAATATTCTTTCTTCCCTCATGATGTTTCAAGGTAACTTCCATTTATCTTCTCATTGCTGCTTACGGAATTTCCTTTAGCCATTCTTTGAGAGTAAATCTGCTAGCGGAAGTTCTTTTAGTTTTCTTTCTTCTGATAATGTCTCAAATTCTCCTTCATTCCAGAAGGATTTTTTTCTGGATATAGGATTCTTGGTTGACAATTCTTTCCTTTTAGCTCCTGAAAAAGACAGTACTTCCTTTTAGCGTCCATTGCTTCTGATGAGAAATCTGCTGTCGTTGGCACTGTTTTGCCTCCATAGGTAAGATATTATTTGGTTCTTCTTCATAGCTTCTATTTCTTTGCTTAGACTTTCTATTTCTTTACTGAGACATTTTTTTTTATTTTCTAAAACATATTCATAATTGCTTATTGAAATATTTTTAGGATAGATGCTTTAAAATCATTGTCAGCTGATTCTAATATCACTGTCATTTTGGTGTTGGCATTTATTAATTGTTCTTTTTCATTCAGTTTGATATTTTCCTGGTTCCTAATAAGATGAGCAATTTTTTCCTTAAAGATTGTATTTATTTATTTATTTATTTATTTATTTATTTATTTGGGAGAGAGAGAGTGAGGAGGGGGCGGAGGGGAGAAGGGGATGGAAAAGAAGAGAATCCTAAGCTGACTCAACGTGGACTGTGGAGCTCAAAGTGGGGCTCAATCTCAGGCCCCTGATATCATGACCTGAGCTGAAACCAAGAATTGGATGCTTCACCAAATGAGACACCCAGTGCCACTGAGAGTAGTTTTTGTTTTTTTTTTTTAACTAAAAATGTGGCCATTTGGGACACCATGTTATAAAACTCTGGACCTTATTTAGACCTTTGATTTTCTGACTTGTTTTGACACTGCTTCAGCTGAGTAAGCGAAGGAGAGATACATCTCATTACTGCCAGGTGGAGAGAAAAGTTGACACTCCCCACTCGGTTTCTCTTGATGCCCTGGAGTGGCTCCTCATTACTGCTGGATGGAGTGGGAGTTTCAGACCCTCACTAAAAATCTACTGTTATCTCCCTGGCTGTGGGATGTGGACGTATCTCTTTACTGTTTCTCATGAGGCTTCCCCTGACCGCATTACCTCTGTACACTGTTGAAAGTACTGACTCTCCCCTAGGCATCCTCTGATATCACACAAGCAGGGAGGAGGAGACTGCCATATTACTGCTGGGTGGAGGTAGATGTCCAGGTTCCCCCAACATCACTAACACTACAGGGGACCTGGATGTTAGCACCCAAAGAGGATGAATGTTTCAGCTCCTTACTGAACAATGTCTTATACAAATTAGAGGAATAATCTTTATATGTACTATGAAATTTGGAAGTACAGCATCTCAAGGACCCAGGTTCCTTATGTCTTTTTATCCCACTGCTCTTAGCAGATGGTCTTGTTTCATAGTCACAGGGGGAAAGGCAAAGGACAAAGGGCCTGAAATTCCACAAATGACTAACTACCACTTACATCTTGTCTATTCTAGGCCACTCCTAATTGTAAGGGATTCTGGGCAAAGTCTTTTTTTCTTCTTAAGAGATGCATATGACATTTATAGAAAAAGTAGGGCCCTGTGAGTAAAGAAAAGGCAATAAATGAATAATGAGAATAACTGTTATGAGGGGGTCAGTTTGTTAATGGAGATAGAGTTTAGAGGAACCTTACTTTCCTTACTTTCCTTTTTCTTATAGTATAATTTCAACAAGGTGGTTAAGTCTAATTGGAAGTAAAGGTGTTTTTGCTGGAGGGAATGCATATTCTAAGTTTCAAGCAGTTCTTGGCAAATGATGATTATTCCTACACAAACTAAACATTTGAAGGAAGAGAGAATGACCACAAATATAATTAAAACCTTATTCTGGACTTTGATTGTGGTGGACTATACAGGACACATAGAAAAAATAGAATTTATCTTATAGAGATTAGAAAGTCTCTAAAAAGGTTAATAGGTGAGTGAAAATTTTTTCAGATTTTTGTTTTGGAAAGAACTCCAGTGATAGATCAGAGAATGAATTAGGGAGAGAAATGAAGCTAAACAGCCCATCTTAATGTATCACTGGAAACTAAAGAAGTCAATCTTACTATTTTGTAGAAAGGGCTTTGCTGCTTGATTATGTTTTTAAAGATTTCATTTATTTATTGTTTGTTTTAGAGAAAGTGTGCATGCAAGCTGGGGAGAAACAAAGGCAGGTGCAGAGGGAGGAGGAAAGAACCTCAAGCAGACTCCTTGTTGAGCACAGAGCCCGACACACGGGGCTCAATCTCACAACCATGAAATCATGACCTGACAAGAAATCAAGAGCAGAATGCTTAACAGACTGAGCCACACAGGTGCCCCTGCTGCTTCATTATTTAAAAGTAGTCTTCCCTAGGCTTCTGCAACTCTGTCACACCCTTCTTAAGTCACAATTATATATAATATTCCCAGTCAGGCTTATTATAATTTTTTTTAAAGGTAGACTATTGTTTTCTGATTTGGTCCCTAAGATCTTGCTTGTGCTGCTGAGCATTTTCTATGATGTCCTTGGCTCTGACTCTACGTTGAGCCTTTTGGAATTTGTTGGATATCTGAAAAATGTAGAGTTGGTAAATGTTTTTCTTTCACTCAGTCCATACTGTTTTATTTTCCATTTGTTTACAAAGTTGATCAGATTGTACAGGTCAGCAGTTCATGCATCACTTTTTTTATTATATTCAGATCATGGTGTGTAATAAAAGTTTCAAACTTTTGATTGAACTTCAAATACTCTACAAATATATGATTGCATTTTTTTAAGAGGGAGGGAGAAAGAAGTGATGGGGTGAGGAGGGACAGAAAGAGAAGGAGAGAGAGACTCTTAAAGCAGGCATGGAGCCTGACATGGGGCTTAATCCCACAACCCTGAGATCATGACCTGAGTTGAAATCAAGAATCAGACACTTAACTGACTAAGTCACCCAGAAACCCTATCACTTTCATGTTAAAAACATATTTAAATATTTGAAAATGTTATGAGTTAACTACACACACAAATGTGGGTTTTAACATCTATTTACATACTGACTATGGTTAACTTTTGTTGACAGATCAACCCATCTTTGTATACTAGGTAAAATTTTATTGCCATCCCTGAGCATATATTTATTTTCTCTGTTTACCATCAAATAAGAAATTTATATATAAATAATGAATTTTGGAACACTAAAAAGAAATAAAATAAAATAAGATAAAATGAAATGGAGAAAAAAATAAAAGAAGTTTGTAGCTTAGCATATACCATTCTTCTTACTTGGGTCTGCATGATTCCTTTCTACAAACCAGTGTTCTTTTAAGGTAGACATGAAATGGACTTAATTAAATGCTAGGAAAACTTCATGCATACTCTGAAGAATTATATAATAAAAAGTGAACATATAATTTACTACATCCTAATAATGCTGCATTATGTATTCTAAATAGTTTGGGAGTTTATTGTACTTTGAGGATATATAAATTTTATGTTTTTGATAAACATTCTTCCTAAATTTATGTTTACAAATGTCGTTTTCAAGTGTGGTGCACAATAATTCTTAAAAATAGATTCTATCATCCCTTTAAAGTAAGAAATTTAAAAATAAAATTTCTTAGTGACCAATGACTCTGACATGATTAAGCAGACTTGAGATCAAAGGACATTTTTTACTATACTCTCAATGAGTATTTCTTCTACCAATATAAACCACATCAACAATAGTGATGAATTAAAGGGGTAGCTTCAAAATTTTCATGTGAATTCACTCAAAGACAAGTTAGTTATCTTTTGGGTTTTACATAAATGCAGATAAGTTCTGTCCAAGTTCTAAAGAATTTTATATTGTCCATTTTTACGCAATAGTGTTATGGTCCCTGCAAAGTTACATATAATTTTGAAACATAAAATAAAGATTGCAAAATGTGTGCCTGGGTAGCTCAGTTGGTTGAACGTCTGACTCTTGATTTTGACTTAGGTCATGATCTCAAGGTCATGAGATGGAGCCCTCCATTGGACTGTTTTGGGCATGGAGTCTACTTAAGATTTTCTCTCTCCCTCTGCCTTTGCTCCTGTCCCTACTCATGGGTTAGCTTGCTCTCTCTCAAAAAAAAAAAAAAAAAAAAAGTAAACAAGTAGAGCTTCTGCTTCTTTTATGCTTATTGTGCACAACTTAACATTACTAAAAAAGTCTGAAGTAACAGATACAGTGAGTTAAACTCCTCACATTTGAAAGAGAAACAGATACCATTAGGAAATAAGATATTTAAATCCTGATAACTAACATTGCGACACATATGTGCTAGGGATTGGCTGGAAGGGAAATAGATTTTGTACCACTGTCAGATAACCCAAAGCAGAAAGGATTCCAAGAATGATCATCCAATAAGAGCCAACATTTTCCCAAAGTCTGAAACTATATGGATCTTTGTTAAGCCAGATAATATTTGGGATATTAGTTTATATTCCTTTTCCTTTCTGCTTCTATTTCAGATTTTTTTCTCTTTTCCCATTATCATCCCTGTGCTGACTATGGAAATAGAAGATAATAAAAAAGGGGGAAAAAAAAAAGGCTGTTACGTCCACATTGGTGTTATTTTATAACCATCCCTACCCTGCCATTCCTAGCTCCAACTATATTGGCCTTCTTGCTATTCCTAAAATTAAGCCTACACCAAGGACATTACACTTAGCTAATTTTTTCTTTCCAAAATCTTTATTTCAGTCATGCGTCCTGCTCAGTTGCTAATTTTTCAAAGAGCTCATCTCCAAGTACCCCCTTACATTGCTTTATCGTCATAGAAATTCACATTATCAGAGAACGTGATTAATGTTTATTTGTTAAATTGCTTATTTTCTGGGTTTGTTTTTTCCACAAGAATGCCAGATCCATGAGGGCAGAGATTTGTTATTTTGCTTACTGTTAAACTGCCAGAGAAGTGTAGTTGGCACTTAGTAGGTACGTAAGTGCTTATTTTTTAAAAGGTTTTATTTATTTACTTATTTAATTTAATTTAATTTATTTATTTGAGAGACAGAGAAAGAGAGAGCACAGGCAGGGGGAGGAGCAAACAGAGGGAGAGGGAGAAGCAGACTCCCTGTTGAGCAGGGAGCCTGGAGTGAGGCTCCAGCTCAGCACCCTGGGTTCATGCCCTCAGCTGAAGGCAGATGCTTAACCTACTGAGCCACCCAGTGTCCTGGTATGTAGTGCTTATTAACTAAATGAATAAATATTTTAGAAATTGTAGCCTTAGAAAACTTGGGAGATTGGGGTTTAGTGGGTTGTTTTCTTGCTTAAGAAGAAGACAGAAAAGAAGGCATTCTGTTCCTAGAGTTTAAAAAAAAAAAAAAAAAAATAGGAGACCCCAAGCAGGAAGGAAAAATGAAGAAGAAATGACCAGAGCAGGGAGTTAGTGGAGAGAGGAGACCTGAGACCTAAGACCACTGGTGAGTGCCAGCGAGGGAGGAGAACTCCTGACAAGGCAATGACTTTAGAGATCAGTATCTCAGTGTGCAAGAGTATAGATTCCTATGTGCAGATCCCCGTGCCCCAGTCTCCCAGGCCTGGAAGTAGCAGAAGTACTCACAGGATCTGAAAACGCAAGGGGACTATTTCAGCAGTCACTTGTGGAACTCAAAGATCAAGTACAGTGTCCGGGCAGGGAAGACTGTCAGACCTACACTCACTAAAAAACTTCAGACACTTCTGAAGATAAGAAGAAACACTCAACTAACTGTTACAACAGCTTCCACTCCAGTAAATGGGGGCTTGGAGTACAAACTGTTAGATGGAATATTTGTATTTTTGTACACTTGAATTTATGGGCTGAGATTCGTAACTGCCATATTGACAGTTCAGTTGATGAGAACATACGTATTTCTGATTTGCACTTTCTTGCTTTATACTATACATGCAGGTGCTGGTGACAAGGATGCATTAATTTGAACCTTGGACCCTAGGGCAACAGGGAATTTTTTTTGTCTCATGTTTGGATCAGTTTTTAACACACCATAAAGGATGTTGGCAAAGACGCTGTGACATCTGTACAGACAGTGGGAAAGCAGGGAGGTCAACAACTGCAGAGATGGCAAGAAAGAAGCTCTTGTCCAAATGTGTTCAAGTCAGCACCACATGTTGCAAAGAAATTATAGAAGCCAGCATCTTTCAAAAACAGTTTTGGGAAATGTCACAGAATTGTCAAACATATTAACAATCTTATTAAATAGCAGACTTTTTCAGAAGTATTTCTAACAGTCAAGGTGGAGGTTTAAATATGTCCCAGGAGACAGACACATTATTTTTCTGATGAAAACAATCCATTTGCTTAATAGCTCAAGCATACCATTTCTCCCAAATGCATTTGTTCAATACACTTGGAATGGGTTAGATATTTTTCTTTTTTCATAAGCTCATTTTGGCAGTGGGGGATTGGAATGTTAAAGTACATCCTTGCAGAGAAAATGTTAGTGAATGGATTCTGGATTCAGCTTGACAGACAGAATAAATGTTGAGTGCCTTCATCTCAGAGAATATCTGAAACAAATACCACTGACCTAACTGAGATTTAATTTAAAAAACCACTCAATTTATAATGTTTTAAGATATATTTGAAAAATTATTTTTCACCAAAAAAAAAAAAAGTTATAACACAGCTGAGGAGACTATTCTTCTACTCACTCTAAATGTATTGCCTATAAGAAGATGGAAGAAGTTATTAGAGGTTGCTACTGATTGAGCTGTGAAAAAAAAAAAAATCTGCTATCCAGGATTCTGCTACATTTTAAATGAAAAGTCTCCTGTGAATGGAATGCTAGCTGTTATTGCTGCAGCTGTCTATCTAGATATATTTGGATTTTTCTTTGTTCAATTAGCCAAAACAAAACTGCAAGATAGAATGGATGTTAAGACTCATTTGTGCTTGATTTTTTTTTTAAATGCAACACTTCCTAATCCAGATTTTGGTTACTTCCCAAGATTTTTTGTGATTTCCCAAATATCTACATTTTAGATGACTTCTTTTTACCTAACTGCTATAAAACCGTACTTAGTGTATATTTTAAGTCTGTCGCTTTTATTTCCTTTATTTTCTAGGATTTATGTGAGATTTTTAATGAGATACTTCTACTGCTAAAATAGCTTGAAGATCACTATATATTTTTCATTTTATCAGCTCACTTTTAGAATTTTATTCTTTAGATATTATGACTGGTTTTGAGCAGTAGTGGTGAGAAAAACTGAGGATATGGACACTGTCATTTCTGGAATTTACAGTCCCATATAGGGAGACTATATCTACCATATATATAGTGTGAAATTACAATTGGCATAAGTACCGTAAAGGAAAGGCACATATCACATGAAAGTCTGTGACAGGGATTTTTTTTTTTTTAATTTATTTATATGTGACAGGGATTTTTAAAACAAGTCAGAAAGTCAAGGAAGGTTTGCTGTAGGAGGCTTTGCCCCAGCAGAGGTCTAAGGGAGTGACTTAGACTGGAGCAGGAAAAACCTTGTAGGTGAAGAACACATGCAGAAGGAATGTGTGTCTGCAAAGTTGTGACCAATGTGGTGGGATGGGAGGGAAAATCTGAGATAAGAAGCAGCCAAGCATTCAAGTTAGAGAGTTCATTCTGCATCCCAAGACCAACGGGAAGCCACTGAAATCATTTCAGTATGAAGTGATCTGATCATAAATGAACTTCAAAGAACTTACTCTGGCTTTATGAAGAGAGTAAGTTAGAGGGCAAGGAGAGAGAATGATGGAAGACAAAAATAATAGGCTATTGGAGTATTCCAAATGAAAAAGAAAGCTTAGGCTATGAAGCTTTTTGAGAAGACAGTAAATGGCTTGAGAATTTTTTCAAGTGACAAACTGCTTTAAGAATATAAAGAATTCTTTGTTGTTGTTTTTGTTTTTTTGTTTTTTTTTTTCATTTTATTTATTTTTTCAGCGTAACAGTATTCATTCTTTTTGCACAACACCCAGTGCTCCATGCAAAACGTGCCCTCCCCATTACCCACCACCTGTTCCCCCAACCTCCCACCCCTGACCCTTCAAAACCCTCAGGTTGTTTTTCAGAGTCCATAGTCTCTTATGGTTTGCCTCCCCTCCCCAATGTCCATAGCCCACTCCCCCTCTCCCAATCCCACCTCCCCCCAGCAACCCCCAGTTTGTTTTGTGAGATTAAGAGTCATTTATGGTTTGTCTCCCTCCCAATTTTTTTTGTTGTTGTTGTTGTTTGGGTTTTTAATTTGATTAACAGCATGGATGGTGATACCATTTACACATCATTCTAGGCCTCTATTTCTTCCAGTGTAAATGCAGGGGGTGATTGCTAATATCTGCAGGTCTAACATTACATGGTGGTCTTAACCAATTTGTGAAGGACTCAAGAAAATCACCTTACCAATAACTTCTCATCAAATCATCTTTCCTTAGTCTCTCTTTAAGTGATACTTCATAGCCAATCTGACTTATTTGAAAGGAACTAAAATGAAATATAAGTTCTAGTTAATAATGTAAAGGTTAAATTAAAAATGGATTTCTACTGGGTTTATTTTCAGAAAAATGAAATAATTTTTAGCTCTCATTTTAAAGTTTCTCTGAGCTGTTGCCTTGTACCATTTTCAGCTATTTAATGCACTGCCTTCTTTGAGCAATATGGAATCACTCAGTTCCAGAAAGCCACCTGAGGCAAAAAAACAACCTTTAAAAAGCTCCTAAACTTATTCATTTTGCTCCAGCAACCCTTTGAAGAGCTTAAAACTCTTAATCAATATTTGCTTGTGGTTTTCAGAGTGATGGCATTTGCATACTTACAGTATAGACTTTATACTGTATGCTTTACCTGTTGAATATTCCTACACTCACTCATGTTTGCTGTTACAGTGATTATCATGCTGACCATGGAAAATGAGGAAGTAAGCCTTGTGATAGGCATATTATCAGCTTCCCTACTGGAGATTGCAGACACAGCATGAAAATAAAGATGGACATAGTTATAATCTCTTTAATACTTTCTAAAAATATACTTTCATTCTAATTTCTTAACTTGTATCTCTCCTTAGATGATACTTAGAAATATAAAAACATTGCTAAAAATGAATACTTGTGGCATATATTTTAATTTTGCTTTTCATTCTTTCTATTTAGCTGTCCATATATTTAAGATTATATTTAATTACTTCTGAAAATATTTATTTATGGTCTCATTTCATAACTCTATATTTGTATTCCAAGCTAAACTGTAAACCCCTGTTAAGTAATAAAAAATTAGATGAGGGAGCCTGGGTGGCTTAGTGGGTTAAGCCTCGGCTCTCAGCTCAGGTCATGGTCCCAGGGTCCTGGGATCCAGGCCTGTATCAGGCTCTCTGCTCAGCAGGGAGCCTGCTTCCCCATCTTTATCTGCCTGCCTCTCTCCTTATTTGTGATATCTCGCTCTGTCAAATAAATAAATAAATATATTTTTTTAAAAATCAGATGAATATTCTAACTCTTTTTTGTGTGGAGAGGATGTGGCATCTACCAATCAGAAAGCTATTATTAGAGGACTTGAGGCAAGATGGCAGAGGAGTAGCAGACTGAAATGACATCAGATCCCAGAAGTTCAGCTAGATAGTTATCAAACAATTCAAAACACCTACAAACTCAACAGGAGATAGAAGAGAGAAGAGCAGAAATTGTAGGAATAGAAAATTAACTGCTTTCTAAAAGGTAGAATGTGCGGAGAAGTGAATCCAAAGCAACGAGAAGATGACCTTGGGGGGTGGGGCTGGCTCCTGGCAAACACTGGAGCAGTGGAGCACAAAATCAGAACTTTTAGAAGTCCGCTCCACTGAGGGATGTCGCCCCAGAGACTAAGTGGGAGTGGAGCCCTCATGGGGACAGTGTGGTCTCAGGTCCCATGGCATCACAGAAAGATTGGGGTGTCTGAGTGTGGCAGAGCTCCCTGGTGTCAGAACAGGGAAGCCAACTACAGAGACAGAGCCAAAGAGTGAGCTTTCAGATTGGGGTTACCTTAAACCATGATCCAAGGCACAGGTGATTCACTGCTCTTTGAGCAGGGACCCCACAAGTGGCATATCTGGGGAGACTCACCTTCCTTCTCCAGGAGAAGCAGAACAGCCAGAATCACTGGTTTGGAGACTCCAAACAGGGCTGTGCACCAGAGATAGAAATGCTTGGTTACATGCTGGGTGAGCACAGAGTGAGGTTGGATATCAAGGAGACGGGAGTGATTGACTGCTCACCTCAGAAGGTGCACTGAGGAGTGGGGCCACAAGCTATCAGCTCCTCTGGGCCAGAGGTTGGGATGCCACCATTTTCATTCCCATCCTCCAAAATGGTATGCAAAGCATTCAGAGAACAAAAGCTCCAAGAGTGAATCCAAGAAGATTACTTATCCCAGTCCCTGGCAAGGGTGGTGCAATTCTGCCTGGGACAAAGACATTTGAGAATCACTGCAACAGGTCTTAGTAACAAAGACAAAATCCTAAAAGTAGCTTGGGACAAGAAGTCTGTAACATACAATGGTATAAATATTAGATTGGCAGCAGACAAAACCAAACCAACCCTATAGGAAATAGTGAAAGAGGTCCTCTGAGCAAAAAGAGAGCCTTAAATAGATCAGAAAGGAACAGAGACAATATGGTGTATCAACTTACAGGCAATACAATGGCACTAAATTCATATCTTTCAATAGTTAACCCGAATTGGGGCGCCTGGGTGGCTCAATGGGTTAAAGCCTCTGCCTTTGGTTCAGGTCATGATCCCAGGGTCCTGGGATCAAGCCCCACATCGGGCTCTCTGCTCTGCAGGGAGCCTGCTTCCTCCTCTCTCTCTGCCTGCCTCTCTGCCTAGTTGTGATTTCTCTCTGTCAAATAAATAAAATATTAAAAAAAAAATAGTTACCCTGAATGTAAATGGGCTAAATGCCCCAACCAAAGGCACAGGGTATCAGAATGGATAAAGACAAAACCCCTCAATATGCTGCCTACAAAAAACTCATTTTAGACCCCAAAACATCTCCATATTTAAAGTGAGAGGGTAGAAAACAATCTGCCATATTTTCAGACCACAATGTTCTGAAGCTAGAACTCAATCACAAGAGGAAAGTTGGAAAGAATTCAAATACGTGGAGGCTAAAGAGCATCCTACTAAAGAATGAGTGGGTCAACCAGGAAATTAAAGAAGGATTGAAAAAATTCATGGAAACAATTTAAAATGAAAACACAATGGTTTAAAATCTGTGGGACACAGCAAAGGCGGTCCCGAGAGGAAAGTATATAGCCATACAAGCCTTATCAAGAAATAAGAAAGATCTCAAATGCACAACCTAACCCTACATGTAAAGAGCTGGAAAAAGAAGAGCAAAGAAAGCCTAAACCCAGAAGGAGAAGAGAAATCATAAAGATCAGAGCAGAAATCCATAAAATAGAAACCAAAAGAAGAATAGAACAGATCAACGAAACTAGGAGCTGGTTCTTTGAAAGAATTAGTAAGATTGAACTGGCCAGACTTATCAAAAAGAAAAGAGAGGGATGCCTGGGTGGCTCAGTTGGTTAAGCAGCTGCCTTCGGCTCAGGTCATGATCCTAGCGTCCTGGGATCGAGTCCCATATCGGGCTCCTTGCTCGGCAGGGAGCCTGCTTCTCCCTCTGCCTCAGCCTACCTCTCTGCCTACTTGTGATCTTTCTCTCTCTATCTCTCTCTGATAAATAAATAAAATCTTAAAAAAAAGAAAGAAAAGAGAAAAGACCTAAATTAATAAAATCATGAATGAAAGAGGGGAGATCACAATCAACACCAAAGAAAGACAAACAATTATAAGAACATATTATGAGCAACTCTACACCAGCAAATTTAAGAACCTGGAAGAAATGGATGCATTCCTAGAGATATATAAACTATCAAAATTCCTAGAGATAAAACTATCAAAAGAACCAGGAAGAAATAGAAAACCTGAACAGACCCATAATCACTAAGGAAATTGAAGCAGTCATCAAAAATCTCCCACCAAACAAGAGCCCAGGGCCAGACGGCTTCCCAGGGGAATTCTATCAAACATTTAAAGAAGAATTAATACCTATTCTCCTGAAACTGTTCCAAAAAATAGAAATGGAAGGAAAACCTCCAAACTCATTTTATGAGGCCAGCATTATCTTGATCCCAAAACCAAAACCAGACAAAGACCCCACTAAAAAGGAGAATTACAGACCAGTATCCTTGATGAACAGAGATGCAAAAATCTCACCAAATATTAGCCAATAGGATCCACTAGGACATTAAAGGGATAATTCACCATGATCAAGTAGGATTTATTCCTGGGCTGCAAGTTTGGTTCAACATCTGCAAATCAATTAATGTGGTATAATACATTAATAAAAGAATAAGAACCATATGACATTCTCAACAGATGCTGAAAAAGCATTTGACAAAGTACAGCATCCTGTCTTAATCAAAATTCTACAAAGTGTAGGGATACATACCTCAATATCATCAAGGCATCTATGAAAAACCCACAGGCATCTATGAAAAACCCAAAGCAAATATAATTCTAAATGGGGAAAAAATGAGAACTTTCCCCCTAAGGTCAGGAACACAGCAGGGCTGTCCACTGTCACCACTGCTTTTCAACATAGCACTAGAAGTCCTAGCCATAGCAATCAGACAACAAAAAGAAATAAAAGGCATCCAACTCAGCAAAGAAGAAGTCAAACTGTCACTCTTTGCACATGATATGATAGTTTATGTAGAAAACCCAAAAGACTACTCCAAAACTCTTAGAACTCATACAGGGATTCAGTAAAGTGTCAAGATATAAAGTCAATGCACAGAAATCAGTTGCATTTCTATAAACCAACAGCAAGACAGAAAAAAAGAGAAATTAAGGAGTTGATCCCATTTATAACTACACCCAAAACCGAAAGATACCTATGAATAAGCCCAACCAAAGAGGCAAAGAATCTGTACTCAGAAAATGATGAAGTACTCATGAAAGAAATTGAGGAAGACACAAAGAAATGGGGAAAATGTTCCATGCTCATGGATTGGAAGAACAAATATTGTGAAAATGTCTTTGCAACCTAAAGCAATCTATACATTTAATGCAATCCCTATCAAATACCATCAATTTTTTTCAAAGAAATCAAACAAATAATCATAAAATTTATATGGAACCAGAAAAGACCCAAAATAGCCTGTGGACTGTTGAAAAAGAATGCCAAAGTTGGCGACATCACAATTCCAGACTTCAAGCTCTATTACAAAGCTGTAATCATCAAGACAGTATGGTACTGGCACAAAAACAGACACATAGATCAATGGAGCAGAATAGAGAGCCCAGAAATAGACCCTCAACTCCACATTCAACTAATCTTCGACAAAGTAGGAAAGACTGTCCTATGCAAAAAAGATAGTCTCTTCAACAAATGGTGTTGGGAAAATTGGACAGTTACATGTAGAAGAATGAAACTGGACCATTTCCTTACAACACACACAAAAATAGACTCAAAATGGATGGAATACCTCAATGGGAGACAGGAATCCATCAAAATCCTTGAGAACACAGGCAGCAACCTCTTCAATCTCAGCCATAGCAACTTCTCCCTAGAAACATTGCTAAAGGGAAGGGAAACTGGGGCAAAAATGAACCATTGGCACTTCATCAAGATCAAAAGCTTCTGCACAACAAAAGAAACAGTTAACAAAGCCAAAAGACAACTGACAGAATGGGAGTAGATATTCGAAAATGATCTATCAGATAAAGGGTTAATATTAAAATGTATAAAGAACTTATCAAATTCAACACCCAAAGAACAAATAATCCAATCAAGAAATGGGCAGAGGACATGAATAGACATTTCTTCAAAGAAGACTTCCAGATGGTCAACAGACACATGAAAAATTGCTTCACATCACTCAGCATTAGGGAAATATAAATCAAAACTCCAATGAGTTACCACCTCACACCAGTCAGAATGGCTAAAACTAACAAGTCAGGAAATGACAGATGTTGGAGAGGATGTGGAGAAAGGGGAACCCTCCTACACTGCTGGTGGGATGCAAGCTGGTGCAGCCACTCTGGAAAACAGCATAGGGATCCTCAAAAAGCTAAAAATAGAACTACCCTATGACCCAGTAATTGCACTACTGGGTATTTACCCTAAAGATACAAATGTAGTGATCCAAAGGGGCATGTGCACGTGAATGTTTATAGCAACAATGTCCAAAATAGCCAAATTATGGAAAGAATCTAGATGTTCATCAACAGATGAATGGTTAAAGAAGAGTGGTATATATACACAATGGAATACTATGCAGCCATCAAAAGAAGTGAAGTCTTGCCATTTGTAATGATGTGGATGGAACTAGAGGGTATTATGCTTAGCGAAATAAGCCAATTGGAGAAAGACAACTATTATATGATCTCCCTGATATAAGGAAGTGGAGATGCAATGCTGGGGGTTTGGGGGGTAGGAAAAGAACAAATGAAACAAGATGGGATTGGGCGGGAGACAAACCATAAGAGACTCTTCATCTCATGAAATAAACTGAGGATTACTGTGGGGAAGTGGAGTGTGGAGAAGGTGGTTGGGTTATGGACATTGGGGAAGGTATGTGATATGGTGAGTGCTGTGAAGTGTGTAAGCCTAAAGATTCACAAACCTGTACCCTTGGGGCAAATAATACATTACATGTTAATAAAAATAATTAATACTAATAAAAAAAAGAAAGCTATTGTTCAACATGAATTTAAGATAGACATTTTTTTCTTTGTGCTGAATTTTCTATTTTCCTGCTTAAGGGGAGGCAACTCCCTGATGCTAAATAAATGGGGTCTATATAACTTGTTACAGATCTTTTTGAGTCTTTCTGAAGAAGCAGGACTGTATAGGCAGAAACATGAGGCAAGGAGTCAAAGAACATCTTTTTACTGCAAGTTGTGTAAGCTCCCCAAGTTTCAGTGTCCTCATAAATAAAATACGTATAATATCTTTCCTGCTTACCTTAAAGAATGATTTTGAGAATCAGATGAGAATAATAATTTAAAAGCAAGAACTGTTGTGTCACACTAGTGAAATGCATCACCTTTTTTATAGAGAAGACTTCTATTATATAAATGATGCATGCTTATTAGTTTTATTATTATGTGATTATGAAAACATTAGCTTCTAATGGTTGCTGTAACAAACTACTACAAATTTAGCTGCTTAAAACAGCACAGATTGATCCTCTAATAGTTCCAGAGGCTGAAACTAGCTTCCCTGGGCTGGTTCCTTCAGGAGGTTCTAGTAGAAGTTCCCTTCCCTTGCCTTTTCTGGTTTGGGAGGCCATCTGTGCTCTAGTTAATGACCCCTTCCTTGCATCACTCCAACCTCTTATTCTGTCACCAAGTTCCCTCTCTTTTTCCCTGTCAAATTTTCTTGTTTCCCACTTCTAGGGACCCTTCTGATTCTGTTTAGGGTTCCCCATTATAATGCAGAATAATTTCCTTATCTCAGGGCCTTAAATTTATCACATCTGAAAAGTCCCTTTTGCCTCTAATGTAACACTTACAGGTTTCCAGGGAATATGGATGTGGCCATTATTCAGTCTACTCCAATTATTAAAAAGATTGTCATGGTAGCCAAGTACCTGCAAGGGTATGGAATCAGTTACTGTTCATGGGAGCGACTGCCTGTAGAACATTGCCCTAGGGTGGTAAGAGGTTTTCCAACATAAAAACTAGAAAATTCCTGAAACATACTCAGTATAAAAATTCATTGGTCCATTTATAAGTAAACATTAAAATTATCACCACTGTAATGTGGGTAGTCCTAAAATGTTTTCACATGTAAATGGTCCTCATGTTAGAAAGGCCAAGAGTGGCTAAGCTCCAGCAGATGAGGCTAGGGTCAGTTGACTGGAGGCATGGATAGAACCAGACTCTGCACTCCCAGCCTCACTTTATAGCTGCAAGTGTTGTCTGTTTTAAGTATTGGACTTCCAAATATGATTTTGGTTTAATAAAGGGCAGTGGAAATAAGATAACAATAATAATAATTGTAATTATTTGAAAACGGCTATTCCAAAAACACTATGATTCTGTTCAGCAATACCTTGACAAGCTATAAGAGTGAGAAACTTCTAATTTCATATATAAACATAATAGTTATAGGACTCCATTAAAGGAAATAGCACACTGACCCATATATAATCACTAATACATCTTTTCTCTAAAAGCACTATCTCGTCAGAGAGATTGGGTGTGTGTGTGTGTGTTTACATTTATTTATTTCAGAGAGAGAGAGAGTGCACATGGACAAGAGGGGAGAGGGGCAGAGGGAGAAAAAATCTCAAGCAGACTCTGCACAGTGCACAGAACCCCCCATGGGACTTGATCCACCACTCTGAGATCATGACCTGAGTGATGAGTAGTTGTGAGTAGTTGGTCACATAACAGATGAGCCACGCAGGCACATCCCTTCCCTTTTTTTTTTTTAAACTTTGTTGTCTCTTAGTAAGTAATCAATTATGATAATGGGTCTTACTAGAATTCAAGAGTAAATAGAAGTGTTGAACAAATTACAGTTCTTTGCAATGGCTTAATTTCTAAATGAATTCTTACATGTTTCGGCCTATTCTGGCAATGCAATATTAGTTTTAATATAAGTAGCTTAAAAGTAAATTAGCATCCTTTCTCATCCTGCCCACAATTCACTCGAATTCTTAACCACAGTTCAAATTTGATTGAGTTAAAGGTAAACAATAATCATATGGCAGCTTTTCAACTTGTATGCAAATTATGTCGTTTTTAGATTTTAACTCAGAAGTCCATGAATTCCTAACACATGAATTTAAAATAGCTAGGTCAAGTAAATAAAATTTGAACTCTAGCCTTTTATTTTTATCTATATTGACTAGATAAATGCATGATTGTTTGCTAGGAAAAAAATCAACAGTTTCTCACAGAGTAAGAAATCTAATCTTCACAATTGTGTTTTGGAAAAAATAGAAACTCTGGAATATGCCTGACAAATAGGTGAAAAGCCAAGAAACAATTAAATATAATATAGAATATCCATCCTTTAACATTTCTGGGTTTTTTTTGTCTGTTCTCTGCAAATGAATCCCATTTTTGACTTCCACCTGCTCATTGCGACTCAGCCTTCTTAACATGATTTAACATGATTTAACATGATCTAACATGTAGACATCAAACATCTATTTTTCCTTTAAACATGGCTTAACATGATTTAACATGATCTAACATGTAGACATCAAACATCTCTTTTTCCTTTAAATATACTCGGATTTTTATTCCATTTCCAATTAGTGACACCATCACCCTAGACAGAAGCCGTATCACTACTCACTTTGGCTTTTTCAATGCTCAGTTAATGTAAGTGCTCAGGCTTAACTCATCTCTCCAGCCAGTTATCATTAATATCTTTAAATATCCAGCCAGTTATCATTAATATCTTTAAATATCAATTCTATAATTTTACCCTTAAAAATGATTGACGGTTGTTCCTCAACTCCTTCGCCATGTTTTTGAGATCTTTTGGTTCTAAACCTCATTTTACTGATACAGTGTTCATTCCATAGCTCATGCCACCTCGGCCATGACAGAAGTTGGAATTCTCCACTGCCCCAAATCCTGGTCTCCATTTATTTGCTTTATTTTGTTGTCACGGCATTTCCATTAAAATTCCACAGGAATTCAGATTATTCTATATAGTTTTCCTTAATGTTTGAAGTATTCTACACAGCATAAAACACAATTCTGGCTCTCATGACTGCAGTAGTACTTGAGTACTGCTTGCTTCTAGTTGTCTACGTGACAGGTGGCTGATTCTTCATTACTAGCCAGGCTTTGCATAAAAATCAGATAAGTTAGTAGATGATGGCATTGTGCTAATTTTGCTGATGATAATCATCCAATTTCAGAAAGAAATTTTTGCCTGAGCTTTGGAACTATATATATATTTCTTCATTTTCATTACTAAAAATAACTTAAATGTAGTCAAGAGATTTAGGCAAACATTTGTTTTCGTGGCATTTGTAAGTCATCATTTGACAAAATCAAGTCCACTTTATATTTTTAACATTTTTTATAAGTTAAATAAATTTATAAAATATATTTGACTACTAGGAACATCTGTTGCAAAATTTTACTGGTTTCATGAAAATGCTTAAATTTAGAGGGACGCATCAACTTGCTTCAAAATTTCAGAATTATCAATAGATGATTATAAGTGTGAGACTATTGGAGTCTAGGGAGTGAGTTTTAAACTGTGAGATGTTTAGCTGTAAAGACTATAGGTTTTAATATTTCAAATATTCCTCCAATAATTTCCTAAAGAAATCAGGTTGACTTCTTCTTAAGGACACCTTATATAAATATAGGCACTACAGTTATGATATGAGCATTTTATCCCATCTATAACCAATGCCCTATCATTAAAGTCAGTAAAACTGAAATTGTTTTGAAGAATGCAAGTAGTTACGCTTGGAATTTACAAAATTGCTTTCAAACTGCACTCCTTCTTTTTCTAAATTAACTTCCCTGATGGATTTTTTTTTTTTTTTTCTGGAAGTCTTTTTCTGCTTCCTCAAGCTATAATTAGTCATTGAAAATTGTCTTAGTGCATGCCTGGAAGACATTATAAACTCCAGTCATAGGTCTTCTTCCTTGTTAAGAAAAGTCTCTTTCTGAATGATATAATCTCAGTAACCTAATGACCAGAAAGCGATTTTGGAACATCATGACCACTATTCCTCTTTACAAGGCTATAGCAGTAACACAGGTAGAAAATTATTCGTGCTCTGTCCTTTTAAAGATACCAGTGAAGCGGAAGCACAGTTAGTAAATCCAGAACAAAAACTTGCCTAATTGTGTACATTTTGGTGAATAGAAAAAATAACCCTATTTTAATAAGTATTTTGTGTCTGTATCCAGTTATAAAACTAACAAACTATAAAGGTTGATTAAATCGAAACCAGTCATTCAAAATGTATTTGCAGTTACATTGACACTCACTTCCAGTTTCAGGCTAAAGCAACATTTAAATGCTAGATATTTTATATCTGCAATTTTGAGAGGAAATGCTGAATCGGTTTAAAACAGCTTCAAAGATGCAGATATTCATGTGGGAATTAATTGGCATGAAGAAGAAGGAAAATTGCTGAAATGATTTACATTTACCTGTTTATAAAATCTCCTGGGTTTCACACTAAACATTATCCAGGGCTTAGTTGTAACTTTGAGCATTTTTTCCATTAATCACAACTAAAACACAGACATTCTGATAATAACAAATATGAAATGTATCCCACTTTCTCTTTGTAGTTGTGATGAGGGAAGCAATAAAAGCAAGTCAGTAAGTCACAACATAAAGAGAACAAGTCAGTGTGCCCAGAAGTAGGACAACTTTCTTCAGCAGTCCAAACTCCTAAGATCAGATTTTCTGTATCCTAATTTGGAAACAGCTTTTACTAAAGCTAAACACTTCCTCCAGTTTTTGCTCTCAAACATAATACCCTTTAGTCTATAATTGCTGAATATTCTGCAGTTGCTAATTCTTGTTGAGCCTCCCTCCAGACCACAGCTAATGGGAACTGATTTACATGTAATATATAATATATATCCTCCATTAGACGTTGAACTTTTCATTTGATTTTGTGCCCTTGCCCTGGTTTGTATCAGAGTACTTTGTAATAAATTAGTACTAAACAAAGTCATAATGAACAAAAATTCTAGTTTTCCCAAATAATCTTTCCAAATTTTTCAAACTGATCTTAGTCTTTCTGTTTTAGCAAGCCATCAATGTATAATGCATAGTATTTTAAGTTTGAAAGAAAGTGAACTAGACAGAATAACCAGGATATGTGTTCCTGTAGATGCATAGCTAATGGAACAATAAGAGGAGACCTTTAATAAAAATGACACCAAACATGTAGGAGATAAATCATACATAAATGGCAACTAACAAGAATAAATAATGAAGCAAATAAATTATGCCTTATGAATTAAAAAAATGAATGCAAGAATAAATATGTAATTAGAGCTTTAGAAGATGAAGTAGAAGCAGTATTTCATAATTTAGAGTAAAAACAAATTTTAACTCAAGAATTAAAAAAAAGAATTAAAAAAAGAGAACTTGGGAGCAGATCCAGGAGATAAAATATTTGATTAAAACAGTTACTAGAAAGAGAAAAATTAACTTGTGGAGGAAAACAGTAACTGAAGAAATAATACATTGAAAAAAATATTTTTGTTTAAATTGAAAAGAACCTCCAAGGAACAGACAGGATTCAGCTGTACAATCTTTCAATAGATATTTATTCAGCAAATACTATATGCCAGACACTGTTCCAAGTCAGACACTGTTGCAAGGATATAGCTGGGAGTATACAATGTCAGTAGGGGAAGACAGATAATAAATATGTTAATAATTACTACATTATGGTAGGACAGTACGTGAAAAGGGCTTAGAGAGTTCTGGAGAGATGCTTTTTTTCTATAACCTTTCTTTTCCACTTGATCTGACTTGTACATAGAGTGACATATAGAAGCCTCCTTTAAGCAGAAAAACAACAAAAATTATGAATGAAAGAAAACCTGAATTCTATACTGAAAGGACCTACTATGTTTCTGAAAAAGTTGATTTGCAGTGATGATTGCACGCCCTCATAGTTCCTATTGTTCCTTTCTAGACACACTTTATCTTCTGTAGTTTCTTTTTTTTTTTTTTTAAGATTTTTATTTATTTATTTATTTGACAGAGAGAAATCACAAGTAGGCAGAGAGGCAGGCAGAGAGAGAGAGGAGGAAGCAGGCTCCCTGCGAAGCAAAGAGCCCAGTGCGGGACTCCATCCCAGGACCCTGAGATCATGACCTGAGCTGAAGGCAGAGGGTTAACCCACTGAGCCACCCAGGCACCCTGTAGTTTCTCTTTTACAGAGGTGGTTGTTATGCTTCACAGGATAGAGGAGAGATATAGATGATAGATAGATGATAGATAATAGACATAACTGCTATATATACGTGATTGACATATCTTTATCATCAGTTATAGTTTTTAGCACTTAAAAAGTCCTCATTTTTATGTTTAATCACTTTTGCATTGAATTTTACTTTGGATGACTCTAAGATCAAAATCTATGATTTTTTGTTACTTTTATGTGTTTGGTATAATTTGTGTGCCTTTATTTTTAGAAACTCTGAATCATTTGTTTTAGGGGTATCTCTTGTATGTAGCATATCATTGTGTTTTACTTTTTGAGCCACTTTGAAAATTATTTTATTTTATGAGGTGAACTGAGCCCATTCACTTTGATTGATATGGTTCGGATGGTTGGCCTATTATATTATTTTATGTTAAATTGCTATGTGTATTGTGTTTGTTTTGTTTGCTTTGTATTATGTGCATTATGTTTTGTTTGTATTATGTGTTTTATGTTTGCTTTGTTTGCTTTCTGTTGTTGAATTATTTTCTTTGCTTTCTAAGAGTTTCTAAGTTGAAATTTCTTTTGAAATTTAGAAGGTTTGCATTTTTGTCCTAGCGGTCACCTTCCTACTTATATCTTTGTAAAAATGTCCTTAATTCTCTGTCATCTTTTACTATCTGTTTTGTCAGTGTTTAATGTTAATTTTTATTTCTACCTATTTATTACTTTTTTCATACCCTTTCTACTCTCTCATTTCATTTGTATTATATTTACTTTGTCAGAATATAAAATGTGCATATTTTATTCTTTCCTATAGTATTTAGGTGCTATTTTTTTCTCTTCTGTTCAGCTTTGGGTGAATCCTACCAATATTCCTTTTGCCAGTTTTCCCACTCATGTCATAGTTGAAGTTCATCTTCTAGTAGATTGACAAGTAAGGGTTGTTTAAAGAATTTTTGGACTTTTTAAATGACTAAAATGATTTCCTATAGCCTTGGCGTTTGAAGGACAGCATAGCTAGTGAGACTTTTGTTTCACAGTTTCTTTCCTTGAGTTTTCCTTGCTTTGCATGCTGCTTTTGCCAGAATTATGCCAATTTAATTCCCTTACCCTTGTACGTTATTTGATCTCATTTGTCTGAAAGCTTTGAGGATTTTCTAAATCTTTAAGCTCCATGGTTTAATAGGATATGTCTCAGAGTTGATCATTTCAGTTCTTCCATTTCTAAAAATGTGTTCTGCATGTATATTCATATGGTGAACAGAACTCTTTATACAGAGCTATTCTTGTAAGCAATGCTTGTGTTAGCAAAAGATTGGAAACAACATAAATGTCAGCCAATACTTGACTGATTAAATAAATCATTATACATCCATAGAGTGGAATAATCTATACCTATTTTAAAAAGTGGCAGTCTTTTATGTTCTGAGGCAAAACCGTATCCACAATTTATCCTATTCACCTTATTCCAATCTGACTTCTATTCCCATAGCGCCACTGAAACTGCTTTTGTCAAAGTTACCAAAGGTTTTCATGTTGCCAAAATCAATGGATCCTTTTCTGTCTTTATCTAACCCTACCTATAAATGATTTATCTCTCAATTAGCCACTGCTGCTTTCTTGAACACTTTTCTCCTAGAGATTTTGTGATACAGGCTGGCATTTTCATTTCTCTATCCCTTATCATTTCTCATCTTTACCCTTTATAGGTTTCTCCTCCACTCAACTTATAAATGTTGGCATACCTCAGGACTCAGTCCTGGTTCCCCTAAGTGTCTCTATAAGCACTCTCCCTGGAGATCACAATAATCAAACAGAATTGAAATCACAATTAGAAGGGCCCCTGGGTGGCTCAGTGGGTTAAAGCCTCTGCCTTCGGCTCGGATCATGATCCCAGGGTCCTGGGATGGAGCCCCGCATTGGGCTTTCTGCTCAGCAGGGAGCCTGCTTCCCCCCCTCTCTCTGCCTGCTACTCTGCCTACTTGTAATCTCTATCTGTCAAAATAAATAAATAAAATCTTAAAAAAAAAGAAAGAAATCACAATTAGACACATCACTCTCAAGCTCAGAATTCTTCTTTATTATAAAAGCCAAATGTCTTACAAAACCTATAGGATATAAATGCTTTGGACCCTGCCTGTCTCTCTATTCTCATCTTCTCCATTCTTTCCCAACCCCACCATCCACAACGATCCAGCAACACTGCTTTGTGACATTTCCTGAGACACATCATACTCTTTCTAACATTAGGAATTGATACCTGTTATTATCTATTCCTGGAATGCTTTTTCCATTGTCTCCCAGTGACACTTTTAATACTTGAGAACTGAGCTTAAATGTTACAACATGAGGAAAGAATTCCTTACCACACACTAAAGTACTACTTTAGCTTTTGATGTGAGATATGTGTACATTATGGGGAGGACAAAATAGAGGAGCCATTGGGATATAGGAAGAAAATACTATACTGTTGATCTGTATTTACTTTTACTACAGCCTTTCAATTATCTGCATTGTGTGTATTTTATATAATTTATAATACAAAATAATTGTATACACTCACATATTTACAGCAAATATATATACATTTAAACAAATATGCTTATACAAGGGGTGTATAAAATTTTTAGTTACTATGTATACTTCATAATGTGTGCTTAAAAACCACTACTCTTGGGGCATATGGCTGGCTCAGTTGATAAAGGCTGTGACTCTTGATCTCGGGGTTGTGAGTCTGAGCCTGTATTGGCTGTAGAGATTACTTAAATAAATAAAACTTTTAAAAAATTCTAACCACCCCTTTATCCATTCATCTGTTGATGGACATCTAGGTTCTTTCCATAGTCTGGCTATTGTAGACATTGCTGCTATAAACATTCGGGTACACGTGCCCCTTCGGATCACTATGTTTGTATCTTTAGGGTAAATACCCAGTAGTGCAATTGCTGGGTCATAGGGTAGTTCTATTTTCAACATTTTGAGGAACCTCCATGCTGTTTTCCAGAGTGGTTGCACCAGCTTGCATTCCCACCAACAGTGGAGGAGGGTTCCCCTTTCTCCACATCCTCTCCAGCATCTGTCATTTCCTGACTTGTTAATTTTAGCCATTCTGACTGGTGTGAGGTGATATCTCATTGTGGTTTTGATTTGTATTTCCCTGATGCCAAGTGACGTGGAGCACTTTTTCATGTGTCTGTTGGCCATCTGGATGTCTTCTTTGCAGAAATGTCTGTTCATGTCCTCTGCCCATACACAATGGAATACTATGCAGCCATCAAAAGAAATGAAATCTTGCCATTTGCGACGACGTGGATGGAACTAGAGCGTATCATGCTTAGTGAAATAAGTCAATCGGAGAAAGACAACTATCATATGATCTCCCTGATGTGAGGACATGGAGAAGCAACATGCGGGGGTAGGGGGATAGGAGAAGAATAAATGAAACAAGATGGGATTGGGAGGGAGACAAACCATAAATGACTCTTAATCTCACAAAACAAACTGGGGGTTGCTGGGGGGAGGTGGGATTGGGAGAGGGGGAGCGGGCTATGGACATTGGGGAGGGGAGGCGAACCATAAGAGACTATGGACTCTGAAAAACAACCTGAGGGTTTTGAAGGATCAGGGGTGGGAGGTTGGGGGAACAGGTGGTGGGTAATGGGGAGGGCACGTTTTGCATGGAGCACTGGGTGTTGTGCAAAAAGAATGAATACTGTTACACTGAAAAAATAAATAAAATGGAAAAAAAAAATTCTAACCACCCCTAACACTACTCTTGAATTACTTTGTCTTTTCCTTTGTGACTTGATTATGAGCTATAATTATTTTGAGTTGCATTTATCTATGTTTTGTTTCCCAACTAGAAAACTCCATAACAGCAGAAATCATAATTGCCATATTCACTATCGTATCCTCACTATTTAGTATTACTTGAGTGATTAAATGAATGAATGAAATGTATGTATATTTATAAAGATATATATAACATATAATTTGTTTATTTGGTATGGTATAGCATATAACATCAACTATAATAAAATATTATGCAATTGTATATGTAATATAATTTTTATATTAGCAACAAAGGCTTTAAAATTATTATGAGTGTAAACACAAAATTTACAATGCCTATAAGAGGAAAAAAACTATTATTTAAAGACCTAACAGAAACCCTGAGTAGATGGAGAGAGATACTGTTCTCCTGGCTAATACAACTTAAAAATCACAAAGTGTCTTTCTTTTATGAGTATGTGAATTTGGGGAAATTACTATCAGAATCCTAATTTTTTTCTCCAGACCAGACAAAATGATTCTGAATTTTATTGGAAAAATTAGTATTAAAAATTGCTAAGAAAGTTTTTAAAAAATAGAGGTAAATATGATATTGGGTAAATGTCGATAAGAGTTCAACTCAGATTCATATATCATTCATTAAAAGTTCCAAAATATCTACTCAGCTAGATTAGTCCCAAATGGAAAGGAATCAGTTAATAGTACCAAGTGAATGGAAACTGAATACTGCATATACTCCTGCATTCTAAATATTAACACACATTTCTCCAACATTGAGGTTTTAAAATGATAATGAGTTTGAATTTCAAAGGCTCTTAATTTAACATGTATCAAGAAAGTAAATATTAATATTGTTTTTAAAATTGTTTGAATGAGTAAATTCCAAATGATAAAGATTTAGGAAACAGAAGGGTAGTATCAAAATTTCTGGATAGGAGTAGGTACATATTTCAAAAGCATATTTATAGTAATATTTTCATATTCGAAATTGGAAGTAAACTATTGCTTTTAGACAAACCACAAAAAGTAAAACCTAACACAATCTGCTGGTGGAAATATATTGAAATGATTCCTTTCTTGTCAGTGAAATAATAAGAAAGTTTATACTCAAACCCAGGGTCACGGAGAAATAGAAAGCTACACGTAGATATAGATATGTGGAGACAGATAGATAATAGATATATATCAAAAGATACACACATATATATCTCCAAAGGAGATATGTCATAAATAATTCACTCATAATGGGAAAGGAAGTGTTGAGTTTTTTAAACATCTTTTTTTTTTTAAAGATTTTATTTATTTATTGGACAGAGAGAGATCATAAGTAGGCAGAGAGGCAGGCAGAGGGGGTGGGGGAAGCGGGTTCCCTGCGGAGCAGAGACCCCAATGTGGGGCTCAATCCCAGGACCCTGGGATCATGACCTGAGCTGAAGGCAGAGGCTTAACCCACTGAGCCACCCAGGCACCCTAGTTCTTTAAACATCTTATATTTTCAAATGTTAGCTTGTCATTAATATATCAAAGCAAATTGCATTGAAAATTTCAAGGCAGAGATACAGGAAAGGTGTTATATGCATAGTCCATGGAAAGACTATACTTTTATTTTTATTTATTTTTTATTTTTTTAAAAAGATTTTATTTATTTATTTGACAGAGAGAAAGAGACAGGGAGAGAGGGAATACAAGCATGGCGGGTGGGAGAGGAAGAAACAGACTTCCTGCTGAGCAGGGAGCCTGATGTGGAGCTCTATCCTAGGACGCTGAGATCATAACCTGAGCTGAAGGCAGAAGCTTAGCCAACTGAGCCACCCAGGTGCCCCAAAGACCATATTTTTAATAATCTCTGTTAGATTTCCTTCTCCAAAGTCTCTCCTGACCATCTGTTTTCATGGTCTATGTGTGTTTCTGTGTGCATGTGTGTGTGAGTGTGTGTGTCCCAAATATATATATATTTACCTATATGTATATATTTAAACTCCTATTTCTCCCAGACCCTGAACTACAGTGCAGGTTCTCCTGTGTATCATCCAGCCTCAATGGCTTGTCTCAACCTCTCTCACTGAATTCCATTCCCCTCCATTCCATTAACTTCCAATTTGATACAGAGGAATTTACTCCACTTTAACCTCTAATCTCAAACTTCCAAATCATCAAAGTAATCAGAATAAACAAGATTTCAAATTGTTAGCACATGTTCTCCTGAGAATATGAAGAGACTGATATAAAACATGTACTTGTTCGTTCTTCCGTCTCTCTCTCTCTCCCCACCCCACTGGAGCTCATTTCCTGAGCATATACTTGTGCAGTCACACAGGCCTCTGCTCCAAAGAGTCCCATACTTGGTTTAATGCTTCACTGTCTTATTCTTAAAATTCTTAGTAACTCTTGAAAAAGATGTCCTGCATTTTTATTTTGCACTGTGTTCTGCGAATTGTGTAGCCCATTTTGCTCTCCTATTGTATCTCTTTCTCTCTCTCTTTCTCTCTCTCTCTTTCTCTCTCTCTCTCTCACACACACACACACACACACACACACACACACTCACGTACCCTTTCAAGGAGGGTTTGACAGACTAAATATTCATAGGTATAAATCTCTAAAACTTAAACAACAGTTTTACACCAAGAGGGATACACACATTATACAGAATGATCTGTTATGGAAAAATACTGAATTCATATTTAACCATGTTTCAGAGCCCAGTAAAGCTTGGTATTTGCAAGATGAGATTTTAAAAAGAACAATAGAACCAGAAATGTTTAACAAGACCAGAAGTCTTACTGCCAATTTTCTACCTATAACAAAGACAAACTGTATCTATCCTTAAGATTTTGAAGGAAATTCTAGTAGGAATTAATTAATAAATGTTCAGAGTTTGAGTTCCTTTACTAAATGACAGATTAGTATTGATTTTATGTCTAGAATCCAGAAATGATTTCTTCTTCCTCCATCACTTACAATTCCATCTCATCTTATCTCATGTGAACCAACTCTATGTAGAATCGAAAATAATGATATGAAGTATGTAAACTTTAGAGAATCTGAGTCATCTTTATTGTGCTTGATTTCTAGCTAGTCTTTCATTTTCATGCTGTTGCTAAGAGCTTTTCCATCTAATTGCATAGGGGTTGATTTGTTTAGCAACCTCTGCTTAGAGTGCGGCTTTTTTATCTCCACTGTGGACACCATTCTGGCATTGTTTTCTTGCTTCCATTGTTTCCTACAGCATATTTCATCATTCAATTTTCTCCCCTTCATCCCTCCCAGATGTGAGGGATACTACCCTTTGATCTTAAATATATGCTTCTAACAGCTGCTTTGAAACATTCATTGCAAAAGACAGAAACAGAACCCAAATATTTATATTACTAATGTAAGCCCACTTTTCCTTCAGGCCTTTTGATGATTTAAAAAGCATGGGACATGGATCATGAAAAGAAAGTAGGTCTCTGGAATATACAGAGGCCTCAGTGCTAAACAGACAATGATGGGAGTTCAGAGTTATGGAAACAGTAAGAATTTGAGCGATCAAGCTTTCTAGAGTAAGAGAACTTCAGCGGACTGGTCATGGCGTTCTGTAAAATATCTTCCTTGAGGAATTACCTGAGTGATAAAATTTGAGGAGCAAAATCATAAGAAAACAAGCAGAAACTGCTGCTGAGATTTTAAAAACATGAGCAGATATTTGGGTAGTTTGGTAGTACAGGGGAGATGACAACTGAGGTGTAGGCCCTCTACAATAGAGGGCCTTATAAAAGCCTCAGGCTTTCAGTTGAGACATGTGAAGGGGCAACAGCTATGGAATAGAAGTGAACCAGAAGCAAAGTGTCCTCACCCGAAACAGCCATCTGCACATACTGTCCTGGCCAGCAAGAGGGAGGGTAACATCATCCAGAGTCTCAACACTTTTTTATTTACAACTGCTGGCATTCAGCTAGGATTTCTAGATCCTGCTAGAAAACAGGATCAAATGACTGAGACACCTAAGAGTAAAAAAGTAAAAGCAGACCAATAGAAGTTTTAGATATCTGAGTTATCAGGAGTAGACTTTAAAAACAATTATGTTTAGGGGGCGCCTGGATGGCTCAGTGGGTTAAGCTGCTGCCTTCGGCTCAGGTCATGATCTCAGGGTCCTGGGATCAAGTCCTGCATCGGGCTCTCTGCTCAGCGGCGAGCCTGCTTCCCTCTCTCTCTCTGCCTGCCTCTCTGTCTACTTGTGGTCTCTCTCTATCAAATAAATAAATAAATAAAAATCTTTAAAAAATAAAAAAACAAAAAAAAAACAACTATGTTTAGGTCTACTGGGTGGCTCAGTTGGTTAAGCAGCTGCCTTTGGCTCTGGTCATGATCCCCGAGTCCTGGGATCAAGTCTCTCATTGTTTGCTCCCTGCTCGGCAGGGAGTCTGCTTCTCCCTCTCCCTCTGTCCCTCTCCCCGGCTTATGTGCACTCAATCTCTCTCCCAAATAAATTAAATCTTTAAAAATAAACAAATAAATAAATAGCAACTATGTTTAATATGCTCCAAAAATAAACAGAAAATTGGAATTGAATTTTAAAATCAAACAGAAATCAGGGAACTTATAAAAAATTGAACTTTAGATATAGAGGAATTTAAAAGGAGATTAATCACAGAAAAAGAAAGAAAATATATACCTATGACATTGCCTACATGTACACATACAGCGTACATAGTTGAAGCAAGCAAGTAAATGATGTGTGAAAGAAAATAAGAGAACCTTGATAAATGTGGAACCTAGATAAATAAGCCTCACATATCTAACTGGAGTCCGAGAAGGAGAAAAGACAGAGAGGGAAATAGAAGTGTGAAAAGAAATACTGGCTGAGAATTTCCCCAAACTGATGAAAAACATTGTCAGTTGAAATATTCAGAATACTCTATGAATCACAGCCTGGCTACATACAAGATTACACCTAGGTACATCATGTAAAACTATTAAAAACTGAGACAAAATGAAAACTTTAAATCATGTAAATAAAAAAGACACAGTTTCAAAGAGGGTAATTATAAGACTAAAAGCTTACTTTTGAAACAAAACAATGGGAGACAGAGACCATTTACATGCTGAATGAAACAACTGAATTGATATTTAGGGAAAAAAATATTCTTCAAAAATGAAGGCTAAATAAAGACCCTTTTGGATGAAAACTCAGAGATGTTAAAGCCATAGTTCTTGTCCTGAATGAAATATCAAAGATAATTCTTCAGACAAAAAGAAAATAATTCCTGATTAAAGTATAATAATATAGCAAGAATAAAAAGCACTGGAAAGGGGAAATGTTAGACTACATCAAAAACAAATATTAAATGTTAAAACAATAATAATACATGCAGTTCAAAATATATATAGAATTAATATTTGCAGAATAGTGTGAACGTTGAGAAGGAAAATTTTTAAGGTACTTGAATCAGAAAATGTAAAAGTAATAAAGATTCATTTTAATCAGTAAAAGATGTCTATTTGATATATAGGGTAAGCATTTAAAGAACTAAAAGAATAAGAAATAATCTATTTTTTTAATAACTCAATAATGACATATGGAACAAAAAATAGATGGGCTACAGAATATAAATGCTAAGATTATACACATCCAAATATGTAAGTAACTAAGTGTTTTATATATATATAAACTCTATTCATAGACAAAGAAAGATTGTTATGCTGAATAAAAACACAAGTATTTTTGTTTAGAAAGATATAACACATATGAATATAAATATGTTATGTTATATATGTCCATATATGGGTAGATACAGAAAGGATGAAAACACAAGGATATTAAAAGATATCCTAGGGGTGTCTGAGTAAATGGCTGAGTCAGTTAAGCTTCCCACTCTTGATTTCAGTTAAGGTAAGACTGAGACGCATATGGGACTCCACACCCAACGTGGAGTCTTCTTGAGATTCTTTCTCTCCTTCTCCTTTTGCACCTCCCCCTGCTTGCTTGCATGCTCTCTCTTTCTCTCTCTCTCAAAATAAATAAATAAAATCATAAAATAAAACAAAATAAAATAAAATAAATCCTAGAACAGCTATAAGCAGAAAGGCAGACCGTAAGGGAAAAAAAATTACAAAAGACAAAAGGGGAGTTTATAATAATAAAGAATCAGTTAATAGACTACATTTTATGTAATATCCTCAAACATATCCTTGAAATACAAAAAAATTAAATTTCTGAAATAAAAGCAAAATTTGCACATCCAAATAACAGAAGACTTTTATATATTTCTTTCAGTAACTTATGTAAACAGGAAAAAACAGAATAAGTACACAAGAAAATTAGACCAAGCATAAAGTATACCCAACAACTGTAGATGACCATTCTTTCTGAGACATTATTTTCAAGTAACAGTTACCAATATTGATCTTTTTTTTTTTTTAGATTTATTTATTTGTTTGACAGAGAGAGAGAGTGTGTGAATGCCTACACAAGCAGGGAGAGTGGCAGGAAGAGGGAGAGGTAGGCAGATAGCCCCCCACAATGAGCAGGGAGTCCCACTTGGGGCTCATTGCCAGGACCCTGGGATCACAACCTGAGCTGAATGTAGACACTCAATCAACTGAGTCATCCAGGAGCCTCATCCAAATGATCTTATATTAAGCCATAAAACAGTGCTCAAAAAAGTTAAAAGGATTAAAAATATACAAAGGATATTCTTTGATCACAGTGGAATTAATCAAGAAATTGGTGTTAAAAGTAACTCTAAGAAACTGAATGTTTGGCTGTCAACACATCACATTTCAAATAACCAATGGAACAAAGGAGAAATCACAAAAGAATTTAGAAATATTTTGAGCTGAATAATACTGAACTTCTGACATATAGAACAGGTAAGATGCACTCAAATCCATATTCAGAACAAAGCTCTGTCTTAAATGTATATACTGAAAAAAAAGTGAAAATTCATGACCTTAACTTCAATCATTAATCAAGAAGAAACAAAAAAAGGAGAGCAAATTAAGTCTGAAAATTTTAAAAAGAGGAAAATAATGAAACAGAAAAATAAGGAAATTTAAATTAGTCAAAAGATCAGTAATAATGTGTCTTCCAAGGCACAGAAACAGAGAGTCAAAGAGACAGAGAGGCAGAGAAAAAGAAAATGGAGGAGAAAGAGAAAAATCAGTTTTTTAAAGGAAGTTTCTTCACAGGTATCCAGTAGGAATCTCCTCATCTCTCCAGTGTTATTTCTGTATGCAACTGCCTTCTATCTGGTAATATTTTGTGAAAATTCTACCTGCTTTAGTCTCCACAAACTCTCACTGCATCTCCTCAATTCTAGGAATCCTTGCCTGGAAACTTACACGCTCCTACCAAAGGGCCTCACTTCATTTGTTCCCTATTTCCCCAAATCACTTTCGTTCATTGCTTAATGACCAGTATCATAAATACTGCTGTTTTCTTATAATTTCTCTATTCTAGGTTTGGGGAGCATGGTGTAAATATAGTATCTGTAATTCCATTTGACTATAAGCAAAAGTACTAAAAAATATTCAAAAGCAACTGTAGTTATTTTTAAAGGAAAATATCAAATTTATTAACTTCTAGCTGATAGAATCAAAACCATGTCTAGTATTTAGTCAAAAAAAATTATCTTTCAAGTTGAGAGGAGGAAAATCAATCTACTAATATCCTCTTGAGAAGTTACGTTTTCTTGTCAAGGCAGCTGTGGAAGCCATCTGTTTATATACCCAAGATTTTCAGCTATGTAATACCTTAGTTATGAAAATATTCAGTTATGTAATATTAACCTGGTTAATCTTCTGATATTTTTGAAGGCAGATCTGTGTAATTAGTGAACCCGGAAGGTACCTCTGTGTAATGAGCTACTTCCCAGACTTTAGAAATGAAATACCTTCTTAATGGACATACAGGTGATGATGTCCTTTGTAGACATATCAAAATCTGTGAAAGAAAATGCCTGGTTTTCACTGACTTGCATCAGAGGAAAGTCCAAACTATTTACTTGGAATGCCTTCTGTTCGCTGAACTGACAAAGGGTAGAGTTACAAGACCATGGTTTCCTTTTGATATGATAATAGTGATTCAACAGTTCAAGTTTGGATTCTTAAGACTTCTCAAAAAATGGGATCACTCAAAAAATGGGAAACCTGGGTGGCTAAATTGGTTAAGCTGCTGCCTTCATCTTGGGTCATGATCGAGTTCCGCTCGGGCTCCTTGGTCAGCGGGGAGCCTGCTTCTCTTTCCGCCTCTGCTGCAACTCTGCCTACTTGTGTGCTCTCCCTCTCTCTCTGATAAATAAATAAATAAATAGATAAATAAATAAATAAATAAATTCTTAAAAAAAAAAAGAATGGGATCACTATTTTGCCTTTAAGGCTACCCTTAGTTTAGGAGATTATGTAATTAGGAGAAGGAATATTCAAAATGAAATTGTAACTGCAATCTGACATCGATTTATTCATCTGTCTTGCTCTTAACAATGGTGTTCACAATGCAGACTACTTTTACCAGAGCTGGAATAACTGGGAGAAAATAAAAAGAAACCAGGTTCGTAAGTAAAATGTCAAAAATAAGAGGCAAGAAATGATAACCTGATATTCATAGAAAATAAATCTCAATCGATGCTCTACATTCTTTTGGTTTTATTGTAAAAAATCAATTTAAAATTTATCATTCCACATATCCTTCCTTACATGAAACATATTTTGCCAAAAAAATTATTCTTTCTTTAATGATTGTGTTAGATTAGCTTCTTCAAAAGCAGATTTCAGACTAAGACTTGAGTGTGAATAGTTCAAGAGATAATTCTAAGAATCACTGGTGGGATAATGGAAAAGTGAGACAGAAAAAGGAAGAGAGTCAGTACAGGGTGTGCAAATGAGCCAATATCTACTGTAAGCAACTAGGGTTTAATTCTGCTAGAGCTTAAAAATTGATAGAAAGATTAAAGTTATAAGAACCCTTAAAAGTAGTGAATGATTGCCATTTGCAACAACATGGATGGACCTAGAGGGCATTATGCTAAGTGAAATAAGTCAGACAGAGAAAGACAAATACCATACGATTTTACTTCTACATGGAATCTAAAAAACAAAACAAACGAATAAACAAATAAAAGGCAGAACAGACCCATAGAGACAGAGAACAAACTAATGGATGCCAGAGGGAAGAGGGAGGGGAAAAGGGCAAAATAAGTGAAGAAACAGACATTCCAGTAATGGGATGAATAAGTCACAGGGATAAAAGGCACAGCATAGGGAACATAGTCAGTGTAGTGTAAGGTACTTGGGTGGTGGCAGATGGTAGCTACACTTGAGGTGAGCATAGCACAACACAGACTTGTGGAATCACTGAATCACTATGTTGCACACCTAAAACTAATGTAACGTTAGGTGTCAACTAGTACTCAGTATATATATATATACTGAGTGGAATAATTGTGACATTTGCTACAAAGTTTGAGGATGTTTTTACTACTCAGTTTCTTTATTCCTCAACAATTAATAATTATCCAATAAATCAGCTAATTTAGAAACGTCAGGAAGGTTAATCTTCTAGTGAACACAAACCAGAGTTTGAAAGTTTCTGCATTTTAAGGAATGTATGTATGGATGAAAGGGCATTATATAAACTCATTTCTTATTTTGTGTTCAGATAATTAATCTGCCTTAAGAAAACAAAGTGGCAAAAACTGAGTTATTTCAGGGTTTTGATAACTTCAACTTTTGTTTTAAGAACACTTTGAATCTATTATACCTGATGTCCTAAACTTTTATCCAAAAACTGCTTTCATTTGCAATAAAATTGTGGACAAACATTGCCCCCTTATATAATATTCCACATGGAAAGATTTTATCATATGGCTAGACATACAACTTACCCCTTTAGTAATTAATCTATTCACTCCATTCTATCATCTTGCTGTATTTTGAGTCCTGACTTCCAGACTGCTCAGAGTTAAATTTTATTCTTCCATCATAGCAACAATGTTAACCCTGGTGGCTGCATATTTATTTCCTCCTCCATCTTTCTGCTTCAATCTTTTTAAAGAAACCTTCAAGTGCACTATGTACTTTATTTTAACACAGTGATCTACTACTATTTAAATAGAACATTTTGTGACCTATGCTAGAAGAAAACAAGCCAAATAGACTTCTGTGTAATAGAAAAAAAGCCATTTCCTATGAGCTCTTCTCAGTCTACTGAGTAGTGAGATAATGAATCTTTGGTGATTTTCCTTTCAGCCTAGGACTAACAGTTAAAGGTAGAAGGAGTAACCACAAAGAAGCAGGAGCTGACAGAGGATGAACACAATTTACATTCTTCATCTTCATGTACCTTATGGAAGATCTACCCCATGACCTGGCAATCTGGATTCTTTCTCCCAAGGAGTGAATGCCAATAATTAGCAATCCCTTCTCGCAGCAATTTTAGGGTTTTGTTGTTTTTGTTATTTATTCTGCTGGCTACCTTGTTGGGGAGATGAGCTGTGTACTTTCTTCCTAAGCCATTATGGCGAGATTACTCAGAGCCAAAACATAGACCCAAGAGGTGCCTACCAAACCCCTTGTGGAACAATGAGTGGAGTCAAGACTCAAGACGAGGATTTGTGATTTCCAACAGAGATACAGCAATCAGGATATAAGAGAATGGAAACACTACATACTTTCAATGGGTCAGAACACTAGCTGCTTGAGGGAGGTGGCCCCAGGCAATAAGAGATACATAGAGAGCCCTCCATTATTGCTCTGCTAGTACTCTTAATGACAGTTAACCTCGTGCAAGAGTTGTTTACATGTAAGTCTGACTCTCTCACTGGATTGTGAGCCTCCCCTGGGCAGGCGCCACATCTTACTCAGCTCAATAACAACCATAAGGCATTTTGTCTTAAATATAGTAACTTGGTCCCTTGAGTATTTAACTCAATTGTGCTGAAGCAAAGGTCAGAAAAATTAGTCTTCACAGATGTAAGAAAAATATTGCCATTCAAATCACAGCTGTGTACATGGCTTCAATAAAATATGCTTACTTCTTCTAAAAGAAAGGATAGGGAAAGACTGCTCTGCTGTTACTGTAATTATTTCACCAGGAAATTCATAACCCAAAAGAGCCTGTTTGTGGCTATGCTGAGGAGTTCTACATATCAAATTAAGCTATTTTTCAATGAGATCATTACTGCAGACAAATATAGGACTGTCAGCCTGCTACTTAAAACTTTCAATCCCTTTGCATGTCAATTTAAACAACAACAAAAAAGTACACTGGAAGAAGTTCAGATAAATATTCACCATTACTTCCCACCTCCATGGGCAAGAATCACAGACCCTCTGATCTGCACCATCCCCATGCATAGAAATCTATGATTTTTCTTAAGTACTAGAGCTTTCTTGCATAAGCTCAAAGTAAAAACAGTATAGAGATATCCACCACTAAACTCCATCAGGTGTTTCCAAATGTTTTGGAGAGCTAACTATGGAATAGTAGGGAATTTAAAGAATTACGGAATGAGGCTAAAATATAATCAATCACATGTTACTGATAACCTCATCATATTTCCTTGCTGAATAAAAAGCTGAGACTTTATCTGAATGTTATATGACATGATAAACATTACATTCCTAGTACACGTTCCTTCATTGTAGAATAAGATACACTGTAATGACATCTTTAATGTCTTAAAATCTGATATTCTAAGCTTTAAATTTATCCCACTGACATTAAGAGTTATTTTTATGATTATATAATTGTTAAATAAATTTTATATAATTTATTTGACATTTATTTGTAAATATTTATATATTTATTTTAAAGATTAAGATTTATTATATAAGCCTCATATAATTATATAACATATGATTATAAAATAACTGTATAATTATAGTGTGTACTTGAAGATGTTGAAATAGCCTGGCTCAAAAAAACAAAACAACAACAATGACAACAACAAAAAAACTAACATGCTGGAGTGTCTGAGTCAGTTAAGGGTCTGCCTTCAGCTCAGGTTATAATCCCAGAGTCCTAGGACTGCTGAGCAGGGCAGTTGCTTCTCCCTTTGCATTCCTTCCCCTCCTGCCCCCAGCTAATGCTCTTTGTCCCTTTCTCTCTCTCAGATAAATAAATAAATAAATAAATAAATAAATAAATAATCTTTAAAAAAAAAAAAAAACTAACATGCTTAGAGGACATACATACTTTTTTTTTTTAAATTGAGATGCAACTTTTAACATTATAGGAGTTTCAAGGGTACAACATAATAATTTGATAATGTATGACTGCAAAATGTCACAATGATACATCTAGCTACCACTATCACTATATGTAGTTACAAATTTTTTTCTTGTAATGAGAACTTTCAAGATTTACTCTCTTAGAAACTTGCAAATATGCAACGCAATATTATTAACTATCGTCACTATGATGTACATTATACAAACTCTAAAATAGGGAAAAGGACTTGAAATGTGCAGAAGTATATTTTCACCTGATAAATTGGATTTTCCAACCTCACAATCACCCAATATTATGATGTTTAAGATTTAACCTATCAACAAAAAGATATTTAAAGAGATTAAGAGTCATTGGGGGTTGCGGGGGGGGGGGGGCGGGGGGGGTTGGAAGAGGGGGAGGGGGTTATGGACATTGGGGAGGGTATGTGCTATCGTGAGTGCTGTGAAGTGTGTAAACCTGGCGATTCACAGACCTGTACCCCTGGGGATAAAAATACATTATATGTTTATTAAAAAAAAAAAAAATTGGAAGGGGAGGCGAACCATAAGAGACTATGGACTCTGAAAAACAACCTGAGGGTTTTGAAGGGTCAGGGGTGGGAGGTTGGGGGAACAGGTGGTGGGTAAAGGGAGGGCACGTTTTGCATGGAGCACTGGGTGTTGTGCAAAAACAATGAATACTGTTATGCTGAAAAAAAAAAATTAAAAATCAACCAACTGAATGCTACTAGCACAAAAAAAAAAAGATTTCAAATGAAAATTTTGTATTGAGTGACTATTTTATGTATTTTTGAATAAATCTTTTAAAAACACACACACACAAAAAAAAGATATTTAAAGCTAAAATAAACTAAAGAATGCTATTTAAAATAGTAAAGTAAATACAAGGTCAGGCTAAATCCTCCACAGTGCTCTAAATCCCATTTTCCCCTCTGACCTCAAAGAATTTCTTTGTGAGTCATTCCTTTTCTCTGCCTTCAATCTCTTTTCCACTGAATCATTTCCCTACTTCCTATCATTGTGACCAAGCTTCTATCTTAGGACCCCTTCCATTAACCCTAAAAAGAAGAAAAAAAAAATAGACTTCCACCATGCCCTCCTAAGGTTAACCAATTGAGGGAGAAAATAAAATTTAGCCAAATCATCCCACAAATTAATATCTGCCTAATAGCCAAATCCATGGAATTATTTTGTGTGGCTCTGCTTATCACTAGCATTTGGGATAGTTTACCACCTTCTTTTTAAAATTCTTCCTTTTGTTACATTCTGTGATAGTCCTTCATCAGCCTTATCTCTTTCTCTACCATCTTTGTAGTTGTGTTCATTGGCCTTTTTAGTACCTTCAATGCAAGTGATTTTTCCATGGGTATCAGTTTTCAATCCCTATCTTGCATCATATTCTAGTCCTTGTCAGCTTCACAAGGGCTTCTTTTAAAGTTAAATATACCTTTCCAAATGATAAATCCATGGGCACATTTCACAGTATATCGTAGGTGACATATGCATCACTTGCCTTATTGATTGCTTTTCCCATGCATTGCCCTTTCTCTACCTACTTGTCCATTCTCAGTCTTTTGTAGTGCCATCACTGTCTCACAGTTCTCCCTCATCCTTCTGATCATTACAATTCAATTTCTCTTTCTCCATCTTTGTTCTTCCTTCTCCATTAGTTCTCTTAAGTTCATAGGATTTTGTTTTTAGTATCTTTAATCTCATTTTATTTGCTCTTTCTAGATAATTCCTCTTTCTTATAATTTTAGTTATAAGCTTACGAATTCCAAATCTTTATAGATAAATCAATCACTAAAACTACAGGGAGATATTTCCACTTATAAACTAAATATTATATCATATCTCAAACCAGAAGAGAACATATCATGCTATGGCTTCACAGAGATGCTATTTTATAATTAAAACGTTACTTCACTCTATTGGGATCACTGGTTTACCTGACTTTCCCAATACAGACTATGAACTCTTTAAAGGCAAGGACTTTGTGTCTCTATATTCTTTGTATTCTAACATATCACCTGCCTTTTATAAGTGCTCAAAAATATGTAATGATATAATGAATAATGCAAATCCATTGAAGGCACAGCTTTATTTCTGACACATGAAGCCAAAGTGTACTAGAGATATATTTCAGACATGAAGTAGAAAAGTTAAATAGATCTACAGAGACAAAAATTATAGAGTTTCCTTTATCATCCTTCCATTATTGTCAAGTTGACCCAAACTGATTAAAGTATTCTAAAATTACTGGTTTCTGGTATGGAATAATATCCCATTCTCTTCACTGTTAAGATAATAGAGCAAAGTCCTTAGCAAAGCATTACTCTCCTTTCTAATTACATTTTGGGTTTTCTCCACAAAGACAAAATCAGGGGTATTTCTTTCCCTCGACATTCTGAATGTGAGAAGTGGGCATCCAGCTCTCACTTTTCACCACAACATCTCAAGGATTTCTGAATTCAGATGGGGTGACAGAGAAAAATTTAAGTTCTGCTCGAGTTTAGATTTTTAAAAAAGCATCAATATCTTTTCTTGAAGTAAATAAAAAATAATTGTACGGTCTTTGAGAAAAGATGTAGAATAAAACAAGTGAGATCAAACTGTGAATCTCTAAACCTCTATAACAACTGATTAGATTGCCTTTGATCTCTCTCTCTCTCTCTTTCCCTCTCAGCAGTTTAATATAGAGATTATCAATATGGATTGCCTTTAATTTTACAAAATATACCTTAAACTGTTCTGAAAAATATATACTTAATTCTTTTATAAACAATGAAGAAAACAACTGCTCTAAAAATACTTAGCAAGAACTCATTAAGCAGCTCAGGATTTGGGCATGACAAGTGTCCACCTTCTTGAAAAAGGGAATAAAACAGTGGTGGGGGAGAATATAAAACTTAAAGCAAGGAGAAGAGAATAATTTATTTTAAAAAGATAAATGTTTAAAATAATATCTGAGAATTATTTTAAAAAATAAAATAGTTAACTTATTTTACCTGTGCCAAAGGATTATTTTCATTCTTTTCTTGCCTTTTTTGCTAACAGGACATAATTCTATTACACCCTAGCAACATCAATGCTACTTTCAGTTGACATAAAATCCATACCCATTGGAACTTTGTGAGCACCAGACACAAGTTTTGTGGACAATATCTTAAAATATGTATGGGAAATGATGACTCTCACACAAAGGGTTTGCTGGATTCTTTCAACAGGCATCGATCTCAAAGGCAGTTTCAAATGTGGTATTTTAGGTGATTGAAATATTTACGTGTCCTGTTACAAATCATTTCTCAACTGGGAAATAATACTTTCTGATAAACTATTGTTCTATTTTTTTCCGGTCTATGTTATCTTCAAAGAACTGTTGTTGAAACAGATATTTTTTTTCAATATCAATCAAATCAGGATAAAGAGAAGCAAAATTAGCTTAGGATAAAATGCCTTGAAAAGACACATATTTTCTCAAGCTGTGCAAAATTCTAAGATGCAATCAACAGAAAGGCAATACTTTGCACTTATATACTGCTTTTTACCAAAGGCTTTCAGAGCATTTTTAAAACATGATCATTAAGCCATATCTACAGACGTGGAAACAAATAACACACAAAAATTGTAAAGCAGTCAGGAGGTTGAAAATATCAGCAAATACTAAAACAAAACAAAACAAAAAACAAAAAACATCACCAGCCCTTATGAAAATCAAAATCTCCTCAACTTCCCCAATTACAGCAGAACCTTCACTCTAGACCACTCTACAAAATTTTCAAAGCTCTACTACTTCCATCCCACATGTTCTTACATTTGGATTGCCTCAGGAATCTCACAGTATAATTAAGGAGTGACAACTGCCTAAGCATATCAACAATGATGGGAAGAAGAAAAAGAAGTAAGTATTGAGGTACAAACACGGCAAGCTTTAATAATGTAGAGCAGAAGAGCAAGCAGATGGCTAGAGTTTGTGGACATCTGTTGAGAACTGGATACTTAATAGAAGGCAGTGAATTATGGAATGTCTTAAAGCTTCAACCTGGAATATTATTCTAGCAGACATGCTTAGAATGACTTAGAATGGTTGCAGATTAAATAAGAATATCATCATCATCATCATCATCATCATCATCATCAGAGCATTTTATACTCTTCAAGGCATTTCATATACAATGTCTCACTCCTTCCTTTCAACATCTCAAATTTGCTTGTCAAAAATTTGAAACAGAGTTTAATGTCCCACTCAAGCACAAATTAAGGTGTCAATGATAGGAATAACCCAAATATCCTCTTCCTTAGATTTATATTTTTGAAACTTCCAGAGAAGGATTAAATTACCTTAGAATCAAAATCAATTTCAAGGAAACTAAAGAAATTATTTTGGAAGTATACCTAAACTGTTTAGATGTTTGCTAAACTTATAGTTAAAAAAAAGTCTTAGTGTTTTTGTATGTGCCAAATGAAATACTCCAAACCAATATGCAAAGAATCCCAATGCACCACTAATACGGTTTGGTTAATTAATTTCAGTTTCCTCCAATGGGATTTTAATGTGCACAGTGTTAACCATTCTTATTATTTTATACAAGAAATATGCAAGAAAATAAAAGTTTTAAACAGAACATGTTTTGTCCTTCAAAATTCCACTCATGAGACATCTCTTACCCTATATGAAAAAAAAAATGGATGATTGACATAAACGCAAAAACTATAAAGCTAAAACTATAAAGCTTCTTCAAGAACATAAGAAAATGAAAAAAAAAGAAAATAAGAAAATGCTTTTGTGATATTTTTGTTTAGGCAAAACTTTCATGAAAGGGACATAAAAAACTAATAATAATAAATAATAATTGGACCTCATCAAAATTAAAATTTCTGCTCTTCAAAAGATGCTGTTAAGAAGTGAAAAGAAAAACCCTGATTGGAAGGAAATATCCACAAAACTTATATATAATAATAACTAGGACTGAGAATATATAACAAACTCAAAATTCAAAAAACAAAACAATCCAATAAAAAATGGGTAAAAAACTTGAAGAGATATGTTACCAGAAAGGAAAAACAAATTGTAATTAAGTACATAAAAAGATACTTGACATTTTTAGTCATTAAAACTAAGTGAGACACCACTGCATGCCCATTAGAATAGAGAGAAAAAAATATCCCTGACAATGCCAAGTGCTGAAAAGGAGTTGAAGAACTCAAAACATTTCTGGTGGGAAGGTAACATAATACAGTCTCTCTGGAAAATAGTTTGGCAGTTCTCATGAATTTAAATATACATTTATTGTATGACCCAGTATTCTCATGAGAAAAGTGAAAACATATCCACCGAAAACAACAGCAACAACAACAACAACAACTGTATATGAATAACCTTCAGCAGGTTTATTCATAATCACCAAAAACTGGATACAACCAAAATTTCCATCAACTACTGAATGGATAAATGTATAATTGTATATTCATCCAATGAAACATTATTCATCAATGACAGACATAATACAAGCATTATGCTAAGTGAAACAATCCAATCCCAAATATTTACAAACTGTATGATTCTATTTAAATGACATTATGCAAAAGGTAAACTAAAGGACAGAAATCAGATCACAAATTGTTCACTGATGAAGCAAGGAGAGAAGATTGACTCCGAAGGGATATAAGGTAACAGGTGATAGATAGCTTATATTTCTTGTTGTGGTGGTGGTTACATGACTGTATATGTTTGTCAAAACTCAGTTATAGATTATAACTTTAGTAATCTGATTTTAAGAGTAGGCAAATGGGATTTCACGACTAGGTTGTTAAATATTCCCATGGCTAAAGATGGCTTCCAATAAATGATGACCCTGGTATTTATAACCTTGTGTATTCCCTCCTATATTGAATATGGGCTATCTCTTAAAGAAAATGAGGCTATGCCGGATCAAATGAGCTTCTAGGACTGCATCCTCAGCTGTCATCATATGAAACAAAGAATTACACAGGCAATCCACAGAGTCATGAGAAATAATAATTGATATTGCTCAAAGCTCACCTACCCATTGAAGTTTCCCAAACTAACCATCCTTTCCATTTGGAACAGTGTATCACTAGTGCTTGAACAAATAATGACAGCTAACATTTATTGAGTGCCAGGCACTGCTCCAACTCATTATATGTATTAACTCACTTAATTCTCACAAAAGCTATTTAAGGTAGGGTTCATAACCAGACTTCCGAACCTAGTGTGACATAGTGGCAACATAGCATGGTGTTTGAGGCATGGGCTTAGGAATCACACTATCTGGATCTCAATCACATCTTTGCCACTTACTAGTTCTAAGGTGTTAAACAAGTTATTTAACTTCTATGCCTTGGGTTTATCATCTCTAAAATGGGGTTAACTGAAGTATTGCCTCCTAGATTTGTTGTAAGGGTTAACTGATTTTTTAAAAAGATTTTATTTATTTACTTGACAGACAGAGATCACAAGTAGGCAGAGAAGCAGGCGGGGGGTGGGGGTGGAGGGAAGCAAGCTGAGCAGAGACTGTGGGGCTCAATCCCAGGACCTTGGGATCATGACCTGAGCTGAAGGCAGAGGCTTTAACCCACTGAGCCACCCAGGTGCCCCAAGGGTTAACTGACTTAATATACATAAGGAAAGCACTCCAAACTTGTTAATTATCATTGCTATGGTACTTTTCCTATCTTCAATACAGTGTAATAAAAAATCACAGGGTTTGGAGTAAGAACAGTTATGTTTGAATTCTCATTTCAATACCTATCATCTGTTACAGTTTATGCAAGTCACCAAAATCGTGCAGTTCTCAATGTTAGCACCAATAAAATGGGACTAAAAAAATAGTAATACCATTTCAACATAATCGCTTTGGAGTTCAAATGTGATAATTTTGTGAAAGAGCTGTATTAATTTTAGAGCCCTATAATCATTTACCATTTACCATTTCTATTTCATGGTTTTTGTTTTTTTTTTTTCAACATTTACATATCCTATCTCACTATTAAATGCAGATTCCTTCCATATCAGGAACTATAACATCTACATTTTTGCAGGAGCACAGTGTTCTGGACACTGTCATCCAACTGTTATTAGATTATTCTGCTTTCTCACTCTCAGGATTTACAAATAGGACCTGACACTTAGGGCAGTGCCACTCTGAATAGGGCTGTGACGGACAGTAACGTAAATTGGTAGAAGTAAATGTCCTCATAGGTAAAATGGGATGAAAATACCTTCCCTGCATAGCTGAAATGAGCATTACTGAAAAATCTATATTCATGCCTAATACAATGCTGATATAAGATAGATACTTAATTAACATTAGTGCCTATCCTACCTTAGCTAAACTTTGAAATAATCTTTTCATCTCACAAAAGCAAATATAGCTTATATCAGTTGCTAAGACTCCTCTAAAAATAATTCCTTTACCACTAAAATTTATGCCCCTGTTCACTATATTGTAACTTTACTCTCAAAGATTATACTCACTGACAGCATAATCCTTTGGGTTTTTTCTGGGAGACGCATGGAAATTACATGTTTCCATCTGTTTTGCCAATCTGTGGGCTCCCTTCCTATCACATTGTTACAATGAAAGACTGAGAAGGAGGTTTTTATGCCAGGGATTTGTTGTACCCCAGGATCAGGCAGCCACTGTACAGGACAAGTGACAGTGCTGACGGTGAGCCACAGAACCATATCGCCATGGAAATAGTTTACCCAGGGGTGTTTTATTAGACGACCACCATGAAAGCAAATGCCAATAAATTGAAAGGTGTGTCCATGCAGAGAACAGTCCAGAAAATTGTGCTCAGCAGCATTATCGGGCTTGTTAAAATTCAGTTTCCCAGTTAATAATTTTCATGATCCTACATTTTACCTAGTAAGCATGTCAGCAGGCTACCCCTCTCCTATGTAATTCTACTGACTTTTCTCTATATTGCATTATCTTGTCGTCAGGGATCTCACAAATATCAACATAAAAAGCTTTGCTATTTTAATAACATACAATGCATTTTGAATACAATAAGCCTGTGAAAAATCACACTTTAGTCTGTAGTTTCATTGAAGCTTACAGTACATAATGCTACAGTAATTCTCCAAGGTACTTTTCAAAGACTGCTAAGAATAAATGCATTTTATCTATTGTTAACCATTCTACAGGCAGCAAGATCCTGGAGTGTGATATTGGCTTTTCATTGTTGCTCACACCAACAGTATCCCACATGCATATGATAAAACATCAGGAAAACAATAAGGAGTCTTTCAACAAATTATAACTAAACATAAATGCTACTGAGCCAGCTCTATGCATGAGGTGATTTGTTATTTTAACATAATAGAACCAAATGAGGAATCCTGACTAGAAGAATACCAAATAATGTTTATTTGAGGAACAATGGTAAGTTTTCTGGATTGTAAAGATAAAATGGAATTCCCATTGTAGTTATCATTTCAGTCTCATTTATTCACTGGTAATTCTATGGATCCTACCAAAAGTATATAGTATATAGTCTTACCTTAAGTAAGCTGAAGACTTTTGAGATGAGGGAGAAAAGGCATACCATTTATATTAAATTGATTAATTTAAATTCCTATCAGTGTGTTTACATTTAAACAATTATAATCAAGGAATTAGCATGCCACGTTGTAAAGTCATTTGCTGTACCTAATTACAATTTTGGCAGTGCCTATACCTAAACTTTTTAAACTGATTATCTGATTCCAAAGGTAGCATCCACTTTGCTAATTGTGCAGATATTTTTTGGAGGCAAAGTCAACATCTGAAGGTGTCTACCATAGCAACAACATAAGCAGTTGTTGCGATGTACATTGAGTACTCTGAAAAGTGATGAGTAATTCTGGGTTTCTGGAAATCATGTTAATGTGGAGAAAGATTATGGTTAATCCTTATGGTTTTATTGCCACTCCTATAGCTAGCACAAAGCTCATCAACCCATGTCCTATGAGATTTATTGAACAATTCCAGCCAAATTCATGGATGAGCCACATTTGCAGAATGAATGGGCATGAATATCTGAAGTATGGTCAGACAATGACATACATTATTTAGTCATTTGAGATATTTCTTATTCAAAGTCAAGAGTGGTCTAATGAGGCCAAAGAGTAAAGTGCCATCTGGCTCTATATTTGGAGGATCTTCTGGAAAGAAGCTGAAATTGAAATAAAGTGAGACACAAAGATAAAATATGGTCCAGAAGAATGAAACTTAAATGATGTGTGTGATTAAACGATTATAAATAAAATATATTTAGTCATGCTTCTATTTAAATCTCTTGGCCCTTGAAGTTGAAATTGAAGAATTCTATTTAAATAACCAATTAATTCATTTGAATAAACCCACACTAACCTCTGATATAATAATATTAATAGAATAAATAATATGAATGTGATATTTATTTGTATATGTATTTCATATATACATATGTTTGTAATATCTAGTGAAATACTAAGACCAAGAAAAATAATGCTAAGAAATTTAGATCAAACTAAAAATCCATATACGGATAAGCAATTTGTTCTCTTCTTTTCCCTAATAAAGTTATTTCTATAGTTCAAATACCCTATTAATAATTCTCAAGGAATTGCCAAATGTTTTATACAGTGTAATTGTGTTTCAAAGAATACTGTACCACAAATTGGAGCATGGTACTTTTTTAATTGGGCAGAGTTGCCATGACAACAGACTTTGTGGTCACAGTTTGAACCATACTAATATAAACTTCTCATCACTTTCTAATGTTATTTTGAGGAAGTTATAAAGAACAGGAAATGAAATATAACTAAAATATATTACCTGAATTAAAGTTGCACTATCACACAAACAGCAGTATTTCTGTTGCAAAACAGTGCAGGTGTTAATATAAAATATATTTTTGCCTGTAAAAATATCTCCCCTATTTTGTCTTAATGAAACACAACCACTTTGTGCCACTTCTTTTGAATTTATCCTGAAACGTGCAGATAGATCATCTAACTTAGAGAAGAAATGTTAAAGCAGTATTGGGAAATCACAAAACATAATTGCTAATCTTCACTTCTTTTAAAAGAATCTTTTGCTTAATACTGATTGAAAGGAATTCTCAAAGGGTTCTAAATTTCATTGAATATTGCAAGAGGTAACCATTTATATTCATTCTGAATATAGTTGGGATTTTCAGTGAGTGGTGGTCTCATTTTGTAAAAGCTTATTTTAGATGGCTGTTTATTGCATTGTCAATTAAATTTCTGCCCTTCAATCCCTAAATCTCATTACCTCATTTATAGAAAGAAATAAAATCCAAACAAACAATTAGAGTTGGAAAGCAGATCAGTAGATTATTGCTGCATCAGAGGAATATACTCCCCCAAACAACAATCATTCATACTTCTGAGATTTGCTCAAGTACATATTCGAAATCAGTCTGTTCAATTTTAATGACACATTTGGGAAAATTTAGTTTTTATGACAGCTTTCTTCCTTTTCTTGAGAAAAAAAAAGTTAAATAGACAGGTGGATATAAATATAGGTGTGTGTCTGTGTGTGTGTGTGTGTGTGTGTGTGTGTGTGTGTTTCTATATAGAAGGAAAGGAGAGCATGTACATAATATGAGCCCCACTGGGCCTTTTTAAGCAGAAATAGATTCTGAAATACTTTAGACTCTTAGGATATGATATACAATATCAAAACATTCACTGGTAATTGGGAGATCTAACCCTTATGGTATATTAAAAAGCACTAGTATGTACTTACTAAACAGGAAAATGATGAGAAATTATTATCTAGGGATAAACTAAGTATATTATAAGTATTATGAGCAAGAAGAAGAAAAAAAACATTGCAAAGAGAAGACTAGAAAATATACACAACCTAAACATGGTCTGAAAACCTTGACTCTTCTAATAAGATAAATGAAGAGAGTTTGTACCTTTGTATTCCAAAAACTGCCTCAGGGACAGTAAATTCTGATTATACAAATCTAGACAGTTCTGTCAAAACTATTTACTTTGAAAGCAGTTACTAAACCAAAGTGTTGAGACAAGACATACAAAAAAGAAAGACAGAACTCTAGCAAAGTTGTTTCTGGAGACATTTACATGACATTACATCATTTATGGAACACTTCATATTTTCACTTCCAGTAAAAACTGTTACTTCATGATTGGCATTTGAAAATATGGCCTCAAAATAGAAACTTCCAAAAATTAGTTTCACAATTCAGAAACTCCATTATCTCAACTATCAACCAGAGGCTAATAGTTGTTTATCCACATTGACCCACTGATCCATTTAGTTGCCATTTAATAAATATATTTGGAGCATGTGCTATACACTATTCTGACCACTGGGATTAAAAAAATATCTTCGTGTTTGATGCATTCCCTGCTTTCAAAGACTTCAAAGTTTGGAGGAAATAGGTAAACCTATAAAATTCATTAGTGAAGTTCTGTAACAATTAGTCTTTGGAACCAATGCAAAGGTAAGAATGACAACATACTTAAGAGTCAGGGAAAGGTTATTGTAATGAAAAGATTCCTAGGCTAAAAATCTGAATAATGAGGAAGAAAGAAAGGCAATATATCAATGGGAAAGAAGTGTTGTAAATGTAGTAAGAGAGGATACTCATGAATTGCATTTTCTCTACCATTAGGAAGACATGATGGCATTTTGAGAGGTCACATAACCAGAATTGTCTTTGAAACTGAAGATCACAGAGCTTTTGAAGTGTTAGGTGATGAATTTTTTCTGGCATTTACCTATCTATAACATAAAAATGAAATCCAATGGCATATATTATATTAAATAACCTCATGAACTCATTGGGTATATCTTTTCATATCCATCTCTAATTTTTCTTTTGGTGATTTATCGAAAGATTTATAATTCTATCCTTTTCAGAGGCATTTAAGAGAATACAAATTTGCAACCTCAATCTTAACTTTGTAATAGAGTGTGTGTAGTAATAAATCTCAAAATTGCAGTTTTACTGCATTTCCCCAAGAGAATACTAGGCTTACTGCTTAAAATAAGTGATTATTTCTACTGAACATTTTATAGGAGTATGACACATGCATAAAAGTACAAATATCATAAAAATACAGATTAATGCATTTTCATTAACATGTCCACGTAATTTCCACCCAGATCAGGAAATAGAATATTCCCAGAATCAGGAAGCCCTTCATAAATCCTACTCACCTCCTCCTCTCCAAAGTAAGCAAATAAATTGAAATGAGTTCCAGCTGCTCCACATTCTCACCAACACTTGTTACTGTCAATCTTTTTAAATCTAGCAATGTGATAAGTATGTAATGGTATCTTATATTCATTTGTGTTGGTATTCTTATCTATTAAGTTGCTTATCCTTTTGTGTTGATTTATTTATATTCCAGGTTAGTAAGTTTATATGTGAGGTATATATAAATATTTTAGGGCTTAAATTTACCATCTCATAATTTGCTTTGTATTTCTCCTATCTACTCTTATTTCTATTTCTTTCCCTTCCTTTCCTTTTCCTTCCTTCCTTCTTTTCTTCCTTCCTTCTTTCCTTTTTGCTGGGCAGAATGAGGGGGATTGGATAGATCATGTATTTTCTCTCCCTAGTCCTTGTGCTCCTGATCTCTTACACTCTGTTTCATATTCTGCACCATTATTCCTCTACATAATTCATCCGGATGTTTCCTAATTACCCTAAATTCCAAATTATTAACTCTCTCTTCAACCTTCTAGCTATTAAGTATTGAATTTCAATTACATTTTCATTTCTACAGTGTATGACCTTGGGTAAGTAAAGGGATCTTATAGAGTATGCACAAAATTCAGTATATAATGAAGTGGATACAGAAAAAGAACTTCAGAGTCTCTTTGGTTTCAGTTCACTGTTACCTTCAGATTATAAAAAACTAGCCTTCCTCTACCTTATATTTAGATGTTTCTGAAAACTACTAGTTTACTACATAGTTAAAAAATGCAAACACTTTTTAGAATGGACATTATAAATATTTATCCAACATTTAAACATTCATTCCTCATAATTTGGTTAGAGCCTAGATTTTGTTAAAGAATGCACTTTTCCCTCTTATGACAACAACCCTAGAAAGCTGACTGCATCCCCAACTACTGGGTGATGTGTTAAAACAGTCCAAACACGATCAACACATAAACCATGCTATTATCAGGATTAAGCCAACAAATATATGACAGTTTCCTAAAAACTGTTATGGAAACAAAATAATGAACATGAGCTAAACTACTCAAAAAGAAGAGAAAAATTTTTACTTCAGGAATACGTGAAAGATTTTCTCTTCTCTTTGGACATGAAGAAGAAAGCACATAACCCCATCTGCTAGCATACTTAGGAACTTGAAGGAGGAAAGTATGACAAAGTCAAAACAAAGAGAATGATAAACATATGAGATTAGCAGAAAAAAAAATTATACTACTCCAGTTCAGAACCCTATCCATCTCTGAACTTTGTTATATAAAATAATATATTTCCTAATTGTTTTAGCTGCTTTGATACCAAGTTTTCAGTTACTGGCAGTGGAAAATATCTTAAGAGATACTCCATTCTAGCAACTACCAAAGTATACCTACATACTCATAGGTAGTATGTACATTAAACTCTCTCTATAAATCCATTATATATATTTATTATTTGTTAATTAATCAATAATACATTTATTATATTCTGTACTATAATATAATATAAATACATATATTTTCTGAAAGTGTTTAAAATATTATCATAAAGTTTTCACAGAAACATGTACTGTTTTAGTCAAGAAGCATTTAAAAAATCATGTATCAAAAAAGTTATTTCTATTCCCTAAAACTTGTTAAACTCAATTTTAGCTCTCAGAATAAAAAATTAACTTTGAAAACAATCAATGTAGATCCCATTGATCCAGTTATCAGTTTAGAATGTCGGCTTTATGTGGTTTCCTACTGAGTAGAGAAAAATGAAATACAACTTTGCTATCAAAGATCTCAAAGTCTAGTAAGGGATATATCTACATACACAGGCAATATTAAAGCTGCATTACAAGCATTCCAAAACTTGTAAGTGCTGACATAGGGAGAAATTTTTAAATTCTTTTTGGATTTCAGGAAATTTTTCACAGAGAATGAGATTCTTCATTTGTTTCTCAAAGTGTCATTTTTGCTAGGTGTACATAGTGGTAGAAAATTTTAGACAAAATAAACATCTATTAAAGCACAGAATTTTCAAAATAAAAACATATAGTTAGAAGCCTAAATAGAAGATATATTTTGATGGTAGGACTGAAAGGGCTTAGAGACACAATGAATTTATGTTCTATTTCTTGAATCTACTAAAATACAGAAACTATGACATCCATTTCCCCAATCTCAACCACACACTTAAATGTTTTTCTTAAAATGTCAGTCAGTACTTAACATCCCAGATTCTTGCTACTCCGAAATGCAATCCAAATCTGAATAAGAATGGTAGGAAGAATGAAGTAAAAGATTTTACAATATTTTACCTTTTTAATTTTAACAACCCATAATTACTCTCTGAAGCTAAATCTATCTCTTTACCTGAGACAAGCTGAAGAAACATGTGATTTTTTATTTTATCAATACCTAACTGCCAAATTAAGATTAGAAAAAGAAAGATTAAAGAACTCTTAATTCCAGAATCTGCTTTCCAGTTGCCCTGCATTTATTCAATTTTGTCCCTTCACCTTTGTGTATCCAAATGTTGCCTCCCCAAGAGGGATATAGTAATATAGCTTGCCCTGTACTACAATGCATTCATTCCCTTTAAAATTTTTATTACTTTCTTCACCCTGGCATTATTGTCCCACTTTCCTTAAAGATCTCCGTATAAGTTTTCCTTACTCTGGATAAAATTGGTGCTTTGAAGAGATGATTATTGCCTAAGCTTCAGATACACATGTCCTGTAACTGTAGTTATAGGTAATTGTATTTCAGTATCTTATAATACTATTAATTTATACTCATTTAAATGTGTTTAAAGAAATACGCTTAGAAGTTCAGATCCCAGCTGTGGAGGAATGTGTTCTGAATGCTTGTTTTCAATTTTAAAAACGTTACATATTTTAACAAAGTAAAATCAATGTCATCGAAAGTAAACAAGGACAGTACAAATATTTAAACAAACATAAACTTTCTTATTGGCAAGATTTTCCCTTCCAGAAAAAAGTTAAGTTTGTAGAATGCTAAAAAAGCAGATGAGGGGGAGAAAGCAAAAACAACTTGGAAGGTTTCCAAAGAGACTTTGAGATGCTATTACATAAACTGAAATGTTATTACATATCACCATATGATAGAGGTGCTTTGAATCACTTATAAGAATCTGATCTTGAGAAGAGAAAATGAGGAGGGGGGGTAAAGTCACTAAGTTTTATTTTCTTTTTTCTTTTCTTTTTTCTTTTCTTTTTAGGATAGAGAAAGATTAGTTACACAGGGAAAACAATTGGGAAGATATTATTCAGCATATTCATTAAATATTTTGTTTGAGAGAAATGTCTAAGTATGCAGGTGATGCACGTTACTCCTACTTGGTGTCAGTACAAGGCAATGGCCTGGAACAAGCCCAAGGTCCCCTTGAAACCGACCCTCCACCTCCATAACCAGGTTAGGATTCCATGCTCTCACATTTTAAAAAGTTTGTTTCACATTTTCCAAGGTCTGAGGGGACATTCAAAAGCCTCAGCACTGGGCGCCTGGGTGGCTCAGTGGGTTAAGCTGCTGCCTTCGGCTCAGGTCATGATCTCAGGGTCCTGGGATCGAGTCCCGCATCGGGCTCTCTGCTCAGCAGCGAGCCTGCTTCCCTCTCTCTCTCTCTGCCTGCCTCTCTGTCTACTTGTGATCTCTCTCTGTCAAATAAATAAATAAAATCTTTAAAAAAAAAAAAAAAGCCTCAGCACTTCTGCCAAAGACAGAAATTCTGTAGTAAGAATAGAAAATTATAAAATATATGAATAAGATAAATTTGTATTCCCCAATGTGGTAATAAAAAGCTCTAAATTCCTAACAAAATAGAGATGTTAGATCTGTTTCCTTCTACTCTTAAAGTATTCAATGTAATTAAAAGTGTAGCTTAATTCTTAAGGCTTGCTATTGTGAATAAAAAGGCAAAAAGTAAAGGATTTATATTAACATTTTATAAGCTTGACTATAAATATCATGAGGCAGGAAGTTGTATCTCTTGCTCACTGAGGTATCCCAAGAGAGCCTGGCACAAAATGAGTGTGCTATAAATATTTGTTGAATGAGAGGAACATTAGTATTTTCTTTAAGTAGGCAAAATTCTATTTAAATAGGTCTGCTCAATTCAAAGCAAATATTTCTAAATGAGTGGATTCTAATATTTTGTAATAATTATTTTTATTTTAATGCACCTTAGAATAATAAGCTGCAGTGCTGTGTTGTGTCCATGCCTTATTTCAGCTCCGTAGCAACTCTGTTAATCAGATATTTTAACTATTTTAGCCCAGGCAGACATGAAGAGCAGAGAGAAAAGTTAACGTGCCCACAGTAAGATAACTAGAAATTTACAAAGTCATGATTTGAACCCATCTTTCTGACTTCTAACTCCAGAGTCTCAATGCCTATGCTAGATTGATAGGATTATCAGATAAAATATTGACTAGAAACCAACACGGACATACAGACTTTCGTTATAAAAAAGACAAAAACCACAGTGTGTGGTTGTCTAGTTCTGCATTTATCAGAGAACAAATTGAAAAACTTGGATGAGTTTCTCTTCATTCTATTCTTTACTACCTTTTCTACAGTACAGTAATATAATGACCAGGTGAAGTTTCCTCATCAACTGTTTGGAAATATTTAAATACTACGTAGTAACAGGTAAGATAAGACACTGGCATAGTTTAAAGTACTCCAATTTATCTGGTACTGGGGAAAGGAGAATTGTACATATTTGTATTAATTTTTCTCACATAAAACACTTTGATGATAATCTGTGAGGCAAAGAATAAAGGAAATATTTTATAATTCAGGGTGAGAAAGGATTTACTTTTCTGGATTTTGCCTCTGGCCAAAGTTCTTCTTATAGTTGCAATGACTTCACTAGTCTGTGTGGAAGATGTACAGTTTTCTCTCTTTGCATTCAGAAGCTCTGCTTGTCAGCTTTTCCTCACTAGTTCACAAACAATAATGCTTGAAAAGAAAGGTATATGAATTATTTGTTTTCTAGCATTTCTGAAATGAGTACCTTGGATAATGCCTTTTTTCTCATACTCAGAATAAACCAAAATACAGAAATAAGCTGCCCTGAGAGGTAGCAGAATTTCAAAAGGCCTTTTTAGGATTGAGTAACCTGTGGTTGATGAAATAGAAGTATACTTTCAATGCCACCTTTTATTACTAAAAAGGATTCTGTTAAGCGTCAACAAAAGTGAGGCTGAATAACTTCATTTGAAAATATAACCACTGTTCCTTCATCAAAAAAGAAACTCACTGCTTAAAGGAGAATGAGAAAATTTAGCTATTATAGGAAAGAAAATGTAAGCATTGTTACCCAAAACTTGTTTGGTCAAGTTAAAAGAGTAATTCAAAGAAAAAGCCTTCTTGTAGCATGTGGAGTTCTGTTCCTTTGACCAGTCTAGGGATTGCAGGCCCTCACTGCCAGAGGAGAAGCCAAGTGATGTGCTGGCAGTTGCTGTGAAGGTTACACTAATTTAAAACCTGAGGATCTGAGTCACCTGAGGAAGAATCACTTTTCTGTATGAACAAGTGGCAGAGCCTATCATGTCATTTTTCTCCTGCGCTTGCACAAGCACTTTCTCTTCTCCACTCCCTCGCTGGCATTGGTGGTATAGTGGTGAGCACAGCTGCCTTCCACTCCTTCGCTCCCTCCCACTCTCACCTGTGCTCAGGCACGCCCAGCCCTCCTCCCATCCAGGTTCCACACAGGAGTTCAACATCTCCCAGGAAAAAGCATGGGAGTCTGGGGCTCCAATAAGGTGCCAACAGTAGGAATCTTGCCACCTGAATTTTTTTTTTTTTTTTTTTTTTTACTCTTAAGTGAAGTAAGTACCTGCTTTTGATCTTCCCAATGAGCTGTGGAGCAAAAATGGTTCGTATAGCATTCATGCAAGGTTGGGCTCATTTCATTGTAGTATCTTTTCCTGGAAAAAAATTTTTTTTCATTCTTCTGTGCAGAGACACAAGGCCACCCCAATTAGCAACATTTTGACTACTTCTTACTTTACTTCTAAAGCTACATATTGCATCCCAGCTACCTCACACATGTTCCACTTCAAGGAAGGCAAACACAAATGTATTTGAGGATCTGAAATTCACTCTACATGAGTAAAACAGATGGATATAAGAATTAAGGAACAGATGGATATAAGAATTAAGGAATGAGAATCACTGTACATTCATTGGCTAAGGTATATTCCTTCCAACAGTGCTATGGGAGAACCAAGTTTTCTTTTCTTTTTTTTTTTTTTAATTTATTTTTTTTCCATTTTATTTATTTTTTCAGTGTAACAGTATTCATTCTTTTTGCACAACACCCAGTGCTCCATGCAAAACGTGCCCTCCCCATTACCCACCACCTGTTCCCCCAACCTCCCACCCTTGACCCTTCAAAACCCTCAGGTTGCCCCAACCTCCCACCCCTGACCCTTCAAAACCCTCAGGTTGTTTTTCAGAGTCCATAGTCTCTTATGGTTCGCCTCCCCTCCCCAATGTCCATAGCCCGCTCCCCCTCTCCCAATCCCACCTCCCCCCAGGAACCCCCAGTTTGTTTTGTGAGATTAAGAGTCATTTATGGTTTGTCTCCCTCCCAATCCCATCTTGTTTCATAACAGTTGACCTCTCCAATGTAGTGGTGTTTCCTATGGATTTAGAAATAGAAACATCTAAAACTGCAAGAGGTCTTAAGAATGGTGTAGATCAGCATTTCCTAAATAGATATTCCATAACACTGTAGTATCACATTTAATTTTCACATCATTATTATAAAGTGAAAATCATTATAATCCCCATTTCAGAAAGCAAAAGAATAGAGCTTGGAAAGGTTAAGAAACTCTCTAAGACTACTGATCTAGTAAGGAGATGGAAAGCCAGGATTCCATCCAGACCAGTCTGAAATTAGGGCACAAAGACAAAAGACAACCAGCAGCAAATGGGGCCATGGATCTCATGGACTGAAAATACTGCTTGAATAATTTTAAGTATCATCTCTCAGTAGTTGTGGACTGAACCTGTTAGTGATTTTAAGGAGACTCAGCCACAAAGCTTAAAAATTGAAAAGAAAAGAAATTCAACTGGGTGATTAAATAAGAATTTTAAAAATCTGTGTTTATTAAAACCTGAAACAGAAAGAGGCTGTTGACAGAATACCAGGCCTCCCGGAAAGAACTGCATTGTTAGAGGGTCTGGATTACCTATAGAGCTCAAGGGAGATTCAGCACAGTCTTCAATTTCAATCCTCACCAACTTTATGTTTTCTTTGTTCAACTCTGGTTCAAGATTTTTTAAAAATTCTAAACGCATTACTAAAATAATCCTTTCTAAAATCAAGGGATAAAAGCTTACATACAAAAACTGGTTATTTTCTTATCTGTCTAGATTATTTCCATGAATATTTATCACTAGCTTTAGAGCAATCCGATTCCTCCTTCATAGCAGTTGTGCATACAAAATTTGTTCTCACCAAAGAGTAAAATCTATTGCATCTCTATTCCTACCAAAGTCGCTCATTTCTAATATGCTGAGTAGAGATAGTCCCTTTGAAATAAGGGCCTTAATTGACAGAAAATGCAAATATTTATTTATGTATTTATTTATTTATTTATTTTTACTTAATGACAACAATACACATACTGAATGCATACTTTTGTTTTCACTTGTACAGGTTAGTTGATCCAGTCCTAACTGCAAATTTTAAGGTACAAATTTTATACATTTTATACTGGCTAAATCTCATCAGCCAAAGTTCATTCTTATTTTTATACTCTCCCCATTCTCTCTGTTTAAATATGATCTCAAACCCCTAGAGCAGCACATTGCACTGAGAGATACAAAAACTCCTGGTAGCAAAAATATAGGAATTTGATGTGATAACAAAGTGCTTTAGGGAAGCATGTAGTATTAAAATCCAATCCAGCCTCATTGTTTATTTATGAGGATGGGACCGTGATTTTGCAACAAGTTCTCAAAGGATACGCAGAACATTATTTTTTTTCTACGATAATTTAGAGGGGACAATCAAATAAAATATTCTAAAACACTGTAATTGAAAAATTTTCTTAAATCTAGATGGGGCTATAATTAATGATCTATTATTATGTAACAAATTATCACAAACTTAAAGGACTAAAGCAATACACATTTATTATCTCCAAGTTTCTCTGGGCCAGAAGTCCAGGAATAAGTTAGTGGATCTTCTGCTTGGGATCTCACAAGGCTCCAATAAAGGTCCCTGATGGACTCTGTTTTTAGCTGGAAGTTCTGACTAGAGTATCAGCTTCCAAGATCACTTAGGTACTTGGCAGAAGGTATTATCTTGTGGATTTAAGAACCCAAGCTTCTTGCTACAAGTTGCCCTCTATTCTTTGCCATGTGGCTATTTACTTCTAGGAAAGTAAGAGTTTGTTGAGTGAGTCAGCTAGCAAAAATTATTGTCCCAGAATTTTTAATATAATTTTGACCCGATGATTTCCCTAAACTTCGAATTTTTTTTGGGATAACAATAGCAACGTAATAAAACAAGTTTTCAAAACACATTAGCAAACTAAAGATCTTTCCAGCAATCTAAAATTTAGAAATTCGGGAAGCCTCTCTTTCAGTCATTAATTTACTGGCTTAAAAAACACAGGTTATATTCATAACCTGGATGCCAAAAATAAGTACTTTAGAATGTTAAAGGGATCACTGTTAACATATAAAGAAATGTTTCAAAGAATAAGGTAAGGAAAAAGAAGTTTAAAAATTTCACCAGGCAATATGCTTTTGAAAAGAAAAGCCAGCCCCAGGGAGAATCAAAGATTTTTCTACATCAAAAGAGGCCAAACAAGGTGTCTTCCTTTTTATTAAACCATGTGATAATATGTAACATGAGGTTCATAATTTTGTCAACCACTGACCTTTCTTCTTCTAACACTAAGCTTACAAATGCTTTAAAGAATACTTTTACCCTTAAAGGTGAATCCAATTGATTATTACTATTTCAAAGAAACTGCTTCAAGCAATCTTTTAGGTTCACAACTTTAAAGAAGCAAAGATCTTTGACTACTTTCCTGATTTGAGTATCATTTCCACTATGTACTTTTATCCATCCTTTAGAATTTATTATTTTATGATAACTAAGTTAAAAAAAAAGACAGACTTCCCGCCCCACCCCCCCAAAATTAGAATTTCCCATCTTCTCATCAGACTCATCTGATCATTTCGAGGGTCATCCTTTAAAATCTTTTCCATTTCCTTTCTCATCCCCAGAATGTCTATTGACAGACTAAAGATAAAAAAATACCCAAACCTCTTTGAAGTAATATATTTTTAAAACTAAGCTCTCTCTCATTTGAATATATAAACAGAGTTTGTGTTTGTTGGTTTCATCACACAGAGTTGTGCTGTATTGGAAGAAGGAGTAATATTGCATATCCCAGGGGCACCTGGGTGGCTCAGTGGGTTAAAGCCTCTGCCTTTGGCTCAGGTCATGATCTCAGGGTCCTGGGATCGAGCCCCGCATTGGGCCCTCTGCTTAGCAGTGGGCCTCCTTCCTCCTCTCTCTCTGCCTGCCTCTCTGCCTACTTGTGATCTCTATCTGTCAAATAAAATCTTAAAAAAAAAAATATTGCATATCCCAAAATATTCCATATAGATTAGTAGCCTTGGAAGTGGGCACAGCTCAGGAGAGTTAGAGAGGCCAACGCGTGGAAGGGACAGGAAGAGATGGGATAAGCCAACTCAGTTTTTAATCTCAGTTCTGAGATTGCAGTGAAATTTTTATTTACTAAATCACTCACTTTTGTCCAGGACAGCAAAGCAAGGAAAATGCTCTGGAACTATCAGTATAGCCATTTAGGAATGACTGGGATATTCTCCTTGTGATTATAACCAAAGTAAGAATTCTCATTGTTCACTTTTAAGATTTTATTTATTTATTTGGCAGAGAGAGAGATCACAAGTAGGCAGAGAGGCAGGCAGAGAGAGAGGAGGAAGCAGTCTCCCTGCAGAGCAGAGAGCCCGATGCGGGGCTCGATCCCAGGACCCTGAGATCATGACCTGAGCCGAAGGCAGCGGCTTAATCCACTGAGCCACCCAGGCGCCCTTCATTGTTCACTTTTAATTTAGATTCAGTTGAGTGATTTATTAATCACTATTGTCCAGTATTTTCTCTATATCTAACGTGTACCTGTATATGTTATTTTACTATATACAAGCTATTCAAACCTATTCATAGTTAAGCATCTATGTAGCAGTAAGTGATATCTTGGCCATTTGGTCCAGCAATGGGTTATGAGCTTCACTACCTCACTTATTTGGGGAAGCTATTCTAAAACTTTTTGGTTTCAAAAACTATTATTACAAAAAACAGTAAATGTGGGTCATCACTTTAGATATTTACCAAATTAGAAATTAAGGGAGAATTTTGACTGATTGATTGATTTAAAGCAACAATAACAAACTTTATACAGTAACAGAAATAAAATATTTGGAACATATAGGGAGAAAAATGTTATTGTTTTACATTTTTGCAAACATCTTTAATACCTAGCTTACAGAATTTACCTGGATTTTATCTTTTTCTTTACTCCAACAAGTATGATATCATACATCATATAGCCTCTAAAAACTCCACTGTATATTCATCAAAGAATGATAGTAAAGAAGGCAAATGACATCTTAGTGTTATTTATAACCTCAAAGACCTCTTAAAAGGATTGTAGGGCCCACCAGGGATTTCTATTCCACACTTTGAAAACTTCTGTTCTAAGATGATAAAGACAAAACACAACTTTTATTCAGAGGTGGAATAGGTATGACATTACATATGCACCTCAAACAAAGTAGTAGACATGCCCCGACTCTGTCCCCACAACACACACACACACAAAGCCACAGATTAAGCACCAACCTCATTCTTTATATCAGTTGTTATTAATGAATACAAAAGTATGGAAAGAAAAAATAGTTTCCATAGATGTCTTATGAAAGAAACAATAACATTTTTTTAAGATTTTCGAAAGAGATTACTCTATCATTAAATTTAATAAATTCCTTTACTAAGCAAAAATAAATATCTTATTGTACTAGGAGATAGGTATTTGATTTTTCATGTGAGAAATTAGAAGATACATAAATTGTAAAAACATTAAAAAGCTGTATTATGAAAGATTTTCAAAACACTTGCAAGTAGCTCTTTGTGTTTCTATTAAGTTTGTCTCACAATAATTCTTAGTGGGAAGTCCATTTTGATGTGACAAAACCATTTTACTTAAATTTCATACTAATCTAGTTTTTTTTTCCTAATTTAAGAACTAATTTGGGGGAATAGGGCCATTGACTTTAGTCAAAGTCATCCCACTTCCATTTGTCAGAGCACCCTTTGGCTAGAGCAACAAAAGTTAACAAAGATTGCCTATACTTAAGAAAGAAACAGACAAAAAACAATGACAAAGATATATGGCTTTTCTTACCATAAAAAATCAGTTAGTTTATAATTTTTTGTTGGTGGTCATACATAAAAGACGTTATCCTTAAAAGATTGGTATATAAATGCTCTCTAATTGAGTTTCATTTTACTTCAAGAAATATAGAGTTCAACGATAGAAAAAGATACGATAGTCACACAAATCGAAAAAGAAAGGGTTAAAATGTTTAAGTTAACCTTAATATTCCAGAGCATTAAAGGCTAAAGTCATGATTATGAGCCCATAAGAGTATCAACCATCAAAAAACTATTTTTTGCACTAATACTGATTGATCTGGATTTATAGAGGTCCCCCTATTTATAGGACAATCTCTCATTCTCCTAAAGGTATCTTTACAACCTTTTATTATAGTATCATTTAATTGAGATTGTTTACTTATATGTCTGCAAGTTCTAACAGGGGCTATTTTTATTTATGTTTATAATACAACAATATAGAAGACTGATTGGTGTGGAATTGATTATCAGTAACTATTTTAGAACTCAGTAAGTGCATTCGCATTTTGCTGAAGAGGAAGTACTTTCCCTAAACTCATGTCTAGCAGGTAGGACCTCTGTAACAGAATCCTTTGCTGTTTGGCTCTATCAGACCTTACCAACAACCAGATATTTATTCTTGGAAAAGCCACTCTCCCTTTTTGGCTATTTATTTTTCATACGGAAAACTAAGTCATAGATGGCAAAAGACACATGAGGTGATGCTCATCACTAATCACTAGGGAAACGCAAATAAAAACCACAATGAGGTAACACCTCACACTAGTCAGAATGGCTAGTATCAAAAAGACAGTAACAAATGTTGGCAAGGATGTGAAGAATAAGGAGCCCTTGACACCATTGGTGGGAATGTAAATTAGTGCAGCCACTGGAAAACAGTATGGAGGTTCCTCAAAATACTAAAACTAGAAATACCATAGAATCTAGTAATTCCACTGCTGGGTATTCATCTGAAGAAAATGAAAACACTAATTTGACAAGATATATGTACCCATATGTTTATTGCCACATTTTATAATGGAAGGAACCTAAGCATGTATTGATAGATGAATCAATAAAGAAGATGTGGTATGTATACACAGTGAAATATTACAGGCATAAAAAAGAATGAAGTCTTGTCATTTGCAATAGCATAGATGGACCTACAGGGTATTATGCTAAGTGAAGTAGGTCAGACAGAGAAAGACAAATACCATATGATTTCACTTATACGTAGAATTTAAAAAAAAAACAACCCAGAAACAGAGTCATAATTGTAGGGAACAAACTTGTATTTGCCAAAGGGGAGGAGGATGGGGGATAGGAGGTGAAACAGGTGAAGGAGATTAAAAGGTATAAATTTCCAGTTATAAGTCACAGGGAGGAAAAGTACAGCATAGGAAATATAGTCAATAATATTGCAATAATGCTATATAGTGACTACACTTAACTCGGTGAGTATTTCATAATGTATAAATTGTCAAATCACTAGGTTGTGCACCTGAAATATACTATATGTCAAATAAACTTCAACTAAAAAAATAGAAACTATTAAAAATAACACAGTAAGTGGTAAACCACCTGGTTTATAGTTCTCTTCTGGTTCTAACATTTTGATTTTAATATTAATCCTGTTCCCAGTTGGATGTACAGTGCTGTATTTGTTACAGCAGATCATAGAAAGTGATGGTTTTCGCCATGCAGGATTTTCATCAAATTGGTAACATATACCATTATGGAAAAAACAACAACAACAACAAAAAAGATAAAATACAAAACAAACTGGGGGTTGCTGGGGGGAGGTGGGATTGGGAGAGGGGGAGCGGGCTATGGACATTGGGGAGGGGAGGCGAACCATAAGAGACTATGGACTCTGAAAAACAACCTGAGGGTTTTGAAGGGTCAGGGGTGGGAGGTTGGGGGAACAGGTGGTGGGTGATGGGGAGGGCACGTTTTGCATGGAGCACTGGGTGTTGTGCAAAAAGAATGAATACTGTTACGCTGAAAAAAATAAATAAAAAGGGAAAAAAAAATACAAAATAATCTGACTACCAATCGGTAGTTATTTAAGAAATAATTAGTATCAAAACATCCCATTTTATTCAATGACTTTGTTACTTCACTTGCTGGTGATTAACTTTCAGGTAATATAAAAACTAAGGTCCTTAAAATTTTAGGTTAATCAACAATGTCATTTAGTGACATTGTATTTCTCTCCTTTCTTGTCACAGGCTGCTTTGGGTTGTCCTCTATATTCTGAAGCTATTTACCACGACAGTTATATTCTCTAAACACTTCCTCTGCTTGTGGAGCACTGAAATATTTCCACAATTTCAAAAAATCAACTCAACAATCAATTTCTTACTATTTAAAATGTACAATGCGCAATATGAAAAAGGAGAGGTATTCATAAAAATAAAGTGGGGAAGCCGCTAATAACAAAGTCATGTAGTCTGGCCTTCATTCCTTTTAAAAGTAATGCTTAGGAACCAGGTGGTGGGTAATAGGGAGGGCACGTACTGCATGGAGCACTGGGTGTGATGCCAAAACAACACTGTTATGCTGTAAATAAACAAATAAAAATAAATAATAAAAAAAAAGTAATGCTTTGGGCTTCATGTAAGAGAGATCAGTCATGCTTGGACAAAACACAGGAAATTCCAAAACCCATGGAATTTCCTTTATTTCAGAGCCTTTTTCTTAGAATTCTTATTGATACATTTTAGGAAAGTATCTTTAAAAAGTAGTATAGAGGAGTGGTTAAGAACTTGGGTTATGGGGGCACCTGGGTGGCTCAGTGGGTCAAGCCTCTGCCTTCAGCTCGGTTCGTGGTCTCAGGGTCCTGGGATGGAGCCCCACGTAGGGCTCTCTGCTCAGCAGAGAGTCTGCTTTCCTCCCTCTCTCTGCCTGCCTCTCTGCCTGCTTGTGATCTCTCTCTGTCAAATAAAAAATCTAAAAAAAAAAAGAAGAAGAAGAAAGAAAGAACTTGGGTTATGGAACCAGATAGCCTGAGCTCAAGTCTCAGCTTTGCCATTATGAGCCTGCCTTTTAGTTATTTACTTGATTTTCCCCCCACACTTTAGTCCTGTTGTGAGAATTAATGTTAATAAAAGTAAAGGATTTATAAAAGTTCTGGGCATATAGTTGGTGCACTTTGAGTGCTTGATTCATAAGTAAATCTATTTATAATGGTTTTCTATGGATAACATGGGTATACCACAAAACATTTCAACCTGTAATAGAAACTGAAGAGATTATGTAAAGTCAAGAGTATAATGGCCAAGTAGCTAAGCCAGTGGAGGCTGATGAAAGCTTCATAGGCAAAATAATGAGGCAAAAAAAGGAAGATGGGGAAAATGAGCCATTTTTGTACTCCATATACAGTTAGTATCCAGAACATGCAAGCAAACTAACTGACTTTCTTTAATATGCAAGAGCAGCAATGGATGTTTGCAACTTGTTTTAGAGTATAAAATTTTAAACGGCTCTAAGATCTAAAGGGTTCTTTTTGAAAAGAAAATGAGCTGTTCTATGTTCCAAATGAAATATCAAATAAAATGTTGAAAAGGCTTTCTATCAGACAAATGCTTCTTGCTATATTTTACACCTGGGCAAGAAAATAAAGAAGCATCTTCATGTTTGGAACACTAAGAAATTTAGGTTTGTATTGAGACAGAATACTTTTATAACAAAGTACAAAATAGCAAGCTAGGACAGTTTGCCACCTACTACAATTACATTACGAAGAACACACTGAAAGAACATTCTGATAAACACAATTACACACAAAAGACCATAAACATAGACAAAGTATTTAAAAAGGAAAATGGAGGGGGTGATACTGAACAAGGAAGAATAAGCATGGGCTATATAAGCAAGTTAGGTAGAAAATGGATCAAAGAGGGTGAAAATAAATCCTGGGAAATCTGAGAAAAAGAAAGGTTTCAGATTCTGGAAGAAAAAGAAAAGGAAGAAGGGTTAAAAGGACATTAAGATATCAAAGCTCACCATATATAACAGGGAGAAGTTGGGAAAAGGATCACAGAGATGAGATAAATATGTGTAATTGGAAAGACATAATAAATGACAAGAAGATACTCCTGGGATATAAGTTCACTCTAAATTTTAGGCAAAGGTTTGACTTATTGTTGAAAGAAACAGTATACTAGCAAAGATTAAAAATAAGATCTTAAACCTAAAAGAAATTTAAGTATTATCCAATATAATCATATCATTTTAGAAATTAGGCAAATAAAGCTCAGAAAAATATGATGACTTGCTTAAAGTCACAGAACCGGTGAGTAGAATCAGAGCTTGGATCCCATTATTTGATTCATTGGGTCAGCACTCTACACAATAAACCTGCCCAACTTATTATGGCAGAGGCTGATTTTTTCCTCCTCACCCAATCACCCTGATTAATGTTACTCTCAATAATCAGGAGAAATTAACAGATTCAAAACCACTGTGGATGTGTATCAAACAAAAAACAAATCCTCTTTAATACACAGTATGAAAAATCCTTGCAAGAAACATAAAAAAGCAATAGATTTTACAGTATTGTTTGTTTCAAAATCCTTTAAGGATGCCTTGTTTAATATTTTCATCAGAGCAGTGCGTGGCTGGCGCAGCTGGTTGAGCATTGCAATCTTGCTTTAGGCTTGGCTCACGATCTTAGGGTCCTGAGATTGGACCCCATGTATGGCTGCATGCTCAGCCTGGAACCTGCTTGAGATTCTCTCTCCCTCTCCCATTTCCCTCCCACTTATGCACTCTCTCTCTCTGTCTAAAATAAATAATTTAAAATTTTTTTTTTCATTAGAAATGCACACATTGGTAATACAACCTCATGTTCTCACACTCCTGTTTCATCCATACCCAAAGCTTTGATAGATATCCCTTTGAACTTGGAAAATATCTTAAAAGTTCTAACTGAGCAAAATGTCAGGAACACCAGATTCCTTTACTACTAATAGAAATAATATAGCTCAGGTCTAATTTCTGTAAGTTTATGAGAATTTCTACAGCAAAAAAAGCCAAGGTAGTAGTGAAACTATGTCAAAGAAAACTGGAAACATGGAAGATTTTTGTTACAGATGTCCATGCTTTTTTTAAAAAGGATCCTGACCAAATGATCGAAATTTTTATTGAAATTATTCCTATGGCTTTCGCCAGAGATACCCTGTTCAAACCCCATTCATTTCCACACCTGAAGGAATAAAAAATAAAAGAATTATTTCATCAATTTGTACTGAAAAATATGTTATAAGCAGGACTTTGGTTTCTAAGAATGAGATTCTTAAAGTTATACTTTGAGGGAGGAAATGCATACTTTCAGGTTAGTATCCATTGAAAATCAGGGAAAAGTGACCCATGCTTCTAGAATAAGACTGTCAGTCATTAAAGCAGACCTGACAAATCAAGTTTTAATCCTGTCTAATCAATCAATGTCAGTTCTATAACCCATAACGGGTATTTAACCCATGTAACCAATCAAGGACACCTAGCTTTAGTGAATATACCTCTGTAAGCCCATAATCAGTATCGGCCTCATGCTTTGAAGATCAGCCAATAGGAAGTGAATTCACTCCAATGAATACTCTTAAGGCTATGCTAACCCACTCTCTCTGCTGAAAACAATACAACTTGGAAAGAATGCTTCCTTAAAAAGCCCATGTAAAATAGTTATTTTGTTCAAAGACTACATCTGAACAACATAGTTCTTTCTTATTTAAGAAAGTAATAAATTCAGCTGTTTTCAGAAATGCAGTTGTCTCATGTTTCTACAAGATTGGCTGAAGGTTATTTTTGTTCTATCGGGATTCAAATATATTAACGTTTTATGAGAATATAATAGAAACACAATCCGAAACTATTAGGACCCTATGCATTTCAAAAACTCTTCAAATTTGGAGAGATAATATGGTACATATACCATATGTTCTAATATCCTTAGTGAAATATGGGTTAATATTTGGTAATCAAATATATTTCTACAGCAAAACAATGGTTCAAATAAATATTATTAATAGCCTCTCCTCAGTTCAGGTATTCAGATAGGACATTGCATTGCTGCCACAGAATTTCACATCAGGTCGAGTTCTGCCATCATATAAGGAAGAAGAAATTTTTGGTTTTAATCATTCTCATGGAATTTTTTGACTTCAAAATTACAGACGAAGGACTATGGAGTTATATACGTATTAACACAGGGATAGAGGAATTATGAAAACATACCTATTCTCTGGATGTTTTCATATTTATTAAAAGACAGCATAAGTAAAATAATGATTTAAAATATATTTAATAAGTGTTAAAAAAGAAATCCATGAAAATGATAAAAATGTTCCAAGCAGGACCACGGATGTAGAAGGTATCAGGGATGGCTTTCCAGGGATGCTGAGTGGAGTCCATATGAATAAGCAGAAATTAAACAACTGAATACAAAAGGGAAGAATATCCCAGGCAAAGTAAAGAAAATATGCTAAGACAAAGGGGAAAGAGAATTCAGCTGCCTTGAGCATTTCATGTAATTCTATTAAGTTGATGAATAAAGGAGTGGCAGGAAAAAGGCTGGAGAAATAAAGACCAGCACAGGAAAATCTTTATATCTCGCACATTTACAAAAATATGAACTATTAAAATATGGTTAAAAAAAAACAACAACAATGTTGTATTATTGGATTGTAACCCAAAGTACAAAATAAATATCCAGGAGTCCATACTGATATAAATAAATATTTGGATTTTTTAAAATAAGGGAGAATAAACAATCTACTGTGCAGAAGAATTCCTAATAATTTATGTGATAATACCCCCTGAAGGAAGAAGAGCATTAACCCACACCCCATAAGTATTAGTTGTACACAGCAATTTTTTTCTAAGAGTACAGTATAGGGAGAGGAAGAAAAAGAATAACTTTACAGTGTAGAAACCTAACAAACACTACCTCAGTGAGGTGATCAATGTTCACACCAACACTGATGTCATTTTGACAGCAAGGACCCCTGATATAATATGGTGTAAAGAACACTCTACTTCTGTGGACCTCCTCCCCAAACTTTTAATCCTGGGCTAATTTTGAGGAAAACATCGGCAAATTCCAACCAAGGTGCATTCTACAAAATTTCTGAAAAGTATTCCTCAAAACTCTCAAAGTCATCAAAATAAGGATTGTTAGAGCCAGGAAGAAACTAAGGAGGCGCAATGACCAAATATAATGTAGTATCCTGAGTGGGATTCTTGAGAAAAAATGGACATTAGGTAAAAAAAGTAAGAAAAATCTGAATAAAATATAGACGTTGTTAATAATGTGGTTATCAATATTGATTCATTAGTTGTGACAAATGTGCTGTTCCAATGTAAGATGTTACCAAAAGGGGGAACTGTGTGAAGTATATGGAAACTCTTTGTATCACCTTTACAATTTCTCTTTGCCTTATTATATCATGGTATTTTCTCAGCCCCTTTCATATAGAAGAATGGGCCCCAAATCAGGCTGCCTAAGATTTGGAAATATTCTGCCTTTGAACTTCCCCTTTGGAGATGCTACTATGGTTCTGTCAATATAGGATCCTCCCTTTCTGCAGTAAGCAATTAATTTGTCTTTGCTTGGGCACTGGGTTATATGTGATTTCTTCAGTAAATCTGTAATCAACATTATGGAAAACTCATGTAAGTAATAAGTTTGACCCTTAACTCTTTTGGTGTAGGAGGATCTAATATATTTTGGTCAATGGGATTATATATCCCTACCAGATACTCTCCCCATTCTGATTAGTAATGTAGATGTCATCAGAGATTTTAATCATACAAACCAGTGATGGTTCTTTCCTAAACTTTAATATCAAACCTCCATCTTTATTGCTCCCAGGCCACCGTACCCCTGAAATTATGCAAATAAAAAGAAAAAAGAAAACCCAAGGGTTTTAGGAATTATATTTCTACTATAAAAGACAATCATGACAGTTAAATTATAGTCACCTTTAACTACTCTATTATTTTGTTCTTAAAAATGATATAGTATATTTTTGAGGGAATACACAAATATGAAAGAGCAAGGAAACAGAAGGGAAAAAAGGACACTTTCAATTACTATTCATCCAGAAGTGAAAATGGGAAAATCATAACTAATTATTAAATCAAATCATGTTAAATCAGCACGAGATATCAGTAACTGCTTCATAATTTGATAGCCTAGCAAAGCAGCCATTATCTAATGATGACAGCTATTTACCCAGATGGAAAGTCACAGGAAATTGGAACGACTGCCACACCACACAGCATTAATCAGAATAGCCATCAGGAATGGCCCCTCCAGAGCACCAAATCAGTCATGATTAGTAGAGGTGGTTCAAGTTCAAAGAGTTGAGAAGTTAGACGGCATGCCTCTTGGTCCCAGAACCAGGACTCTTCTGTTCACCAATCTGTTTGCCTTAGTTTTATGAGCTGATTAAAACACAGCTCAAAGGATACAAAGCTCTATGTGGGCTAGGTAACTTGTTCTAACGCAGCTATCTTAAGTCATAGTAGAATAATTTTCAATGGCTATTTTTTAACTCAGCTAATGCAAAATGCCTATTTCAAAATATAAAACACACCACCTCTTGCTCTCACCTCACGCTTTACTCGAGCCCTGACACTCAACTCCGCCCTGAACCACAAGCCTTTTCTGATTCTTACTCCATTCTCAAATATGATATCAACTATGACTGTAATGTGTTTCTTTTTTTTTAAGATTTATTTACTTAATTGAGAGAGAATGAGCAGGGGGAGAGGCTAAGGGAGAGGGAGAGTCTGACATGGGGCTCTATCTCAGGAACCCAAGATCATGACCCACGCCAAAACTAAGAGTCAAGGTGCCCATAAATTGTATTTCTTTTTTTTAAATTTAATTTAATTTAATCTGTGTGTGTGCGTTCCAAAATTCATTGTTTATGCTCCACACCCAGTGCTCCATGCAATACATGACCTCCTTAATACCCACCACCAGGCTCACACTAACCCCCACCCCCTTCCCCTCCAAAACCCTCAGTTTGTCTTTCCGAGTCCAGTCTCTCATGGTTTGTCTCCCCCTCCAATTTCCCCCAACACACTTCACCTCTCCATCTCCCCATGTCCTCCGTGTTATTCGTTATGTTCCACAAGAAAGACAAACCATACGATAATTGGCTCTCTTTGCTTGACTTATTTCACTTAGCATAATCTGTCAGTCCCATCCATGTTGATACAAAAGTTAGGTATTCATCCTTTCTGATGGAGGCATAATACTCCATAGACATATGGACCATATCTTCTTTATCCATTTATCTGTTGAAGGGCATCTAGGTTCTTTCTACAGTTTGGCGACAGTGGCCATTGCTGCTATGAATACTGGGGTACAGATGGCCCTTCTTTTCACTACATCTGTATCTTTGGGGTTAATACCCAGTAGTGCAATTGCAGGACCATAAACTGTATTTCTTATCTCATCTTTCCATTTCTTGAATCTCAGAGACTGAGAAATAAACTGTTACACACACTAAAATATTGTAGGAATAAAAATGTTAAAGTTAAATAAAAAAGTCTAAAAATTTATTTTCAAGTTCATGTGAAAATGTTCCTGAATGCAAATATTCTAGGCCATCAAAATGGTTAAGTAAAGTGACTCACCAAGAAGTGATATGCCCATTACTATGGTGAACCATTGTTTAAAAGGATCAAGTGAATATAGAATAGAGTAATACAGAACACAGAATACTGCTTCTATTCTTGGTGCTTCCAAATGATTTTATTCTATGAAAGAGGGCATCTTTTTTATTTTTTAATTAGAAAGGCTATGAGCAGGTCTCTAAATGAGTTGCTATGACTACAGAAGTAAGCCAGTGGTCCTGTGGCATAGGCAAATACTGTAAATTAGTATTTGTAATATTTTATCCAGAAGAATGGGAATACCCACTGAGAGAAACAGGTAAATGTGTAAAACAGGACAGTTAGAAATGGTTCATTGATTCTTTTCAATGAAATGAAATCTCAGCAAATAGAGGAACTTCTGAAGATACAGGTAAGAGGATAAAACTACACTCCAAGACAAAATTTTTTAGAATAGCTGGTTCCAATAACAAATATTCCATAGCTACTGATGGTCTAGATATAAGTAAGGAAGCAAAGAACTAAAAGAACTTCAAGCATATTAATTCGCAAGCAGAAATCAAGAAAACTTTAAGCATTATTTTATTGCATTTTTTTCTCCAGAAAACTGTGAATTTTTAAAAGTATAATTTATACTCGATACAGAAAGTCTGGAACATTAACATATGAAAAAAATACATATATAAAAATCTCCCAGGGGCAACTGGGTGGCCCAGTCAGTTAAGTGCCCCCACTCTTGATTTCTAGTCAGGTCATGATCTCAGGGTTGTGAGATTGAGCCCAAGTTGGGCTCTATGTTCAGCAGGGAGTCTGTTGAAGATTCTGTCTCTCTCCCTCTCCCTCTGCCCCTCTCCTGCTCATGTTCTCTCTCACTTAAATAAATAAATAAATCTTTTTAAAATCTCATAATCTAATTACTAGAAATAAATATTTTTGGTACATACTCTAGTATCATATACTGCATATCGGGGCACCTGGGTGGCTCAGTGTGTTAAGCCTCTGCCTTCGGCTCAGGTCATGATCTCAGGGTCCTGGGATGGAGCCCCACAATGGGCTCTCTGCTCAGCAGGAAGCCTGCTTCTCCCTCTCTCCCTGCCTGCCTCTCTGCCTACTTGTGATCTCTCTGTCAAATAAATAATTAAAATCTTTTAAAAAAATATATAATATTTTCATTTCAGGTATAGTGGGTGTTAGAAAATTGAAAAATAAATAGAACAAAACAAAACCCATTAACATTATAGTGGGTAATCATTATTTTTCCAGCTTTATTGAGATATATTTGGCAATCTAAAATCATTCATATTTAAGGTATACAATGGGTGACTTAATACACATATACATTGAGAAATATTTACCACAATTAAGGTACTTAACATTAGCATATCCATCTCTGTACAGTTATATTTTATTTTATTTATTTAATTTAATTTAATTTTATTTTATTTTTGGTGAGGACACTTAAGATCTACTACCCTCTTAGCAAGTCTCAACTATACAATACAATATTGTTAACTATAGTTACACTATGGTATGTTAGATCTCCAGATCTTATTCATCTTGTGTAATGGAAACTCCTTTTATTTTTATTTATTTATTTTTTGTTTTTTTTAGAGAGAGGGGGGCAGAGAGACATAGAGACATAGAGACAGGCTCTATGCCCAGTGTGGGGCCCAATGCAGGGCTTGATCTCAAAACCCTGAGATCATGACCTGAGCCAAAATCGAGAGTCAAGACATTTAACCACTGAGCCTCCCTGGCACTCCTAACTGAAATTTTATACCCGTGGACCAACATCTTCTCATTTCCACCTACCCTCAGCCCCTGGGACCCACCATTCTACCTATGCTGCTATTAGTTTGAATATTTTTAGATTCTACATATAAGTGCAACCATGTAGTATTTGTCTTAATGCTTCTGGATTATTCCACCTAGAATAATGTCTTCCAGTTTTATCCATGTTATCACAAATGGCAGAATTTTCCTTCATTTTTAAGGCTGAATAATATTCCGTTGTGTGCATAAATGTATATATACATATTTTTCCTTTATCAAGTCATTCATCAAAGGACATGAGTTGTTTATATATATTGTGAGTAATGCTACAATTAACATGGGAGTGCTACAATTAACAGGGAGTGTCTCTTAGAGACACTCATTTCATTTCCTTGAATACATAGCCAGAGGTGGGATTGCTGGATCATAATGTAGTTTTGTTTTTAATTTTTTATACTGCCTTCCATAATGACTCTACCATTTTATATTTCCTTGATAATTGGTGAAGATGAATACCTTTCCATCTAGTTGTTGGCTATTTATATGTCTTCTTTTGAGAAGTGTTTATTCAGACCCTTTGCTCATTTTCTTTTTGGGTAATTTGATTGTTTTCAATTAAGTTGTATGAGTTCTTTATATTTGGATACTAACCCCTTATCACATATATGGTTTTCAAATATTTTTCTCTTTTTATTTTTGATCATTGCCTTTTCACTGTTTTGACTGTTTCCTTTGCTTGGAGAATTTTTATTGGACACAATATTTTTGCTTTTGCTGCCTGTGCTTTTGGTATCATATCCAAAAAATCATTACACAGACCAATATCCAGAAGATTCCCCCTACATTTCCTTCTGGAAGCTTCATGGTTTCAGATCTTATTTTTAACTTCTTAATCTATCTTGAGTTCATTTTTGTATATGATACAAGATAAAGGACCAATTTGAATTGTGTTTCTATACACAAAGAACAATCTATCCAAAAAGGAAATTAAGAAAACAATTTCATTCACAATAGCAAAAAAAAAAAAAAAAAAAGAATAAAATACGGAATACACTTAACCAAAGAGGTGAAGTACTTGTATGCTAAAAATTATAAACTACTAATGAAGAAAATTAAAGAAGACACAAATAAATGGGAAGATATTCCATGTTCATGATTTGAGAAAAATATATATTGTTAAAATGTCTGTACTACACAAAGATCTACAGATTCAGTGCAAACCTTCTCAAAATTCCAATGCTATCTTTGACAGAAATAGAAAAAAAAATCTTTAAATTCACACAGAACCACAAAAGACCTTAAGTAGCCAAATCAACTTTGAGTAAAGAACAAAACTGATGCATCAAATTTTCTGATTTCAAAATATATTACAAAGCAACAGCAATCAAACCTTATAGTACTAGCTTTAAAACAATAGACCAATAGAACAAAACAGAAAGCCTAGAAATCAACCCACATATCAGCAGTCAACTATTCTTTGACAAATATGCCAACAATACACAATGGGTTAATGTAGCCTCTTTAATAAAGGGCTTTGGGGAAACTGAGTAGTCACAGTTTTGAGCAAACAGGAGCATATAGAGTGGCTAAATTCCTAAAAATAGCACTATACTAGGGATATAGAATATTGAGCTAGCATCAAAATGTTGTTGTTGCTTTAACTGTAACTCTTTAAGCCAGGGTGTTCAATGATGGGTAAAGTTGTCCCAGGTTAGAGATAAATCTTGGATCTCAGCAGAAGTGGATAAAAATTACCTCTGCAAGAAGAACCCTCTAACTTAAGCCCATATGGTTTGTACAGATGAAGATCAAGTACTGATCCCACAACCACAGGAAATCTAATGCATTCAGAGGCAAGTCAGCATAACAATAACAATAACAATATTTAGAAATCTAGAGTCCAAGAATAGCTGTTTGACACTGACTATAAATTATCATCTGTGCTGTAAATTAAATAAATTAAAATTAAATAAAATACAAAATTTACTTCCTCAGTCATAGTAGCTATAATTCTAGTGTTCAATACCCATACGTGGCTAGTGGGTATCATATTGGGCAGCACAGATATAAAGCATCTTTACTATTACAGAAAATTCAATTGAACAGGATTGGTTTAGAATGTTATATCTATCTAGGAATCAAAAAGATGAGCAAACAATAAGATTGTCAGAAATTATTAGATTTTGGTCCGGTGATTATTAAGTATATATTTAATGTGATTTGACAAATATACATTATGTTACTAACATAAAAATCATTATATAAAACATTTTTATCTCTCCCACAAGTGCCCTTGCACCCATTTAAAATTTAGGGTCAATCTCTTAACCTACAATCCAATGGTCACCATTGATCTACCTTCTGTTACAATAATTTTGTGGGTTTTTTTCCTACTAGAAATTCACATCAATGGAATCACACAGTGAAGAGCTCTTTGTGTGTGACTATTTTATTTATCATAATGCTTCTAAGATGCTTCTCTGTTGCTTGTACCAGTACTTTATTCTGTTATATTGCTGAATTATATTCCATTATATGGAAGTAACATAGTTTGTTTACACACTGACTAACTGATAGAAATTTGAGTTGTTTCCAGCTCAGGACAATTACTTATAAATCTGCAATGAACATTCACATATATATTTTTGTGTGACATATATCTATTTCTCTTGTGTAAATACATAGAACTAGAATAAATGAAAAGTTAAGTATATGCATAACTTGAGAAGAAACTGCCAACTACTTCCAAAGTAGCTGCACAATTTTGCTCTCCCACAAGCACCAGCAATATATGACATTTTGAGTTTCTCCATGCCATTGACAGCACTTGGTATTGTCAGACTTCTTCATTTTATCCATTCTAGTGGAGGTGTGGTTACAACTTGCTGTGGTATTAATTTGCATTTTTAATGAATAATGACATTGAGCCTCTTTTCCTGTGCTTATTTGATACTTGTGCATCTTCTTTGGAGACATTTCTGTTCAAAATTGTTTCCAGTTTTAAAAAGAAAAAAAAAAAAGGAGCCATTCCTTTTCATCTTACTCAGTCATAGGAATTATTTAGATGGTCTAGATAAAAGTCCTTTATCAGATTTATGTTCACAGTATTTTCTCCCAATCTGTGGCTTGTCTTTTTTGTTTCTTAACTGTAGCTTTCATAAACCAGAAATTTCAATTATACTTAATTTCAATTTATCAACTTTTTTCTTCTGTGATTCATGCTTTTACTGTCTTCTCTAAGAAATCTTCAACTAATCAAAAGTAGTAAAAATATTTTTCCTGTATTTTCTTCAAGGTCTATACTTTTAGCTCCTCTGTTCATGTATATGATACATTTTGAGTTCATTTTTATACATGCTATGAGATGAAGATAAGGGATAATTTTCCCTTAGATAATAATTGTTTCAGCAATATCAGAAACATTTCTTTACCCATTCAATTATTTTATCAAATTTTTCAAAAATCAATTAACTATATATTTGTGAGCTGATTTCTGAATCACCTTGTCTTATGTGTTGAACTACATATTTATTCCACTATGGCATTGCTTTAATTACTGTGGCTATTTAGCAACCATTAAAATATGGTTATCTAAGTCCTTCAAATTCTTTTTCAAAAATTTTTAGTTTTTCTAAGTCCTTTACCTTGTCATAGAATTTTAGAATAAACCTGTAAATCTTACATCAACAACAAAAAAAAACCTGCCAGAATTTTTTAAAAAGTTGTGTTGGATTTATAGACCAATTTGGGGAGAAGTGCCAACTTAATAAAATTAAGTCTTTCATTCAGTGAATATGGCTTATCAATATATTTGTTAGGTATTTTTATATTTATTTCAGCAATAATTTAAAGGTTTCAGTGCACAGCCTTTTTTAAGTGTATCTCTAATTACAATCTCAGTTACCATGGAGCTGTGCAAAGTGAGGATATACTTCCTATCTGCATGTATTTTGGTGAAAATGACACCATACAAATGACTGTCTGTATTTCATATGCTTTTATATTATTGTAAAAGGTATTTTTTATTTTAATTTCCAGCTTCTTACTGCCTTCTATAAAAATTCACTCACTGTCTTATACTGACCTTATGTCCTATAGTCATAGCAAATTGACTCACTAGTTTGGTTACTTTTTTTTTGTATATTCTTGTGAGTTCTCTGCATACATGATATATTTTCTATGAATAAAAATAGTTTTACTTGTTTATCTTCAACTTTATGCCTTTTGTTTCTCTTTCTTCCCTTATTCTACTAGCTGGAACATCCAGTAGAATTTTGAATATAGGTGACAAAAAGAGATATCTTTGCTTAATTTCCAATAGGATAGAAAAAGACATTGCATTTTTATTATTATGGGTAATGTTAGTTAAAAAATTTTCACATTGCCTTTTTGCCAAATTGAGGAAATTCCCTTCAATTTTCAGTTTGCTAAGTTTATGCTGGGATCTAAATATCTTACTGTTTTCATGTGTTTCTAATTTTGTTTTCTTTTCTTGTCTTCTTTTGGATTATTTGAATATTTTTTTATAATTCCATTTCAATTTTATCTATTTTTACCTACACATGTCTTCTTACCTCATTAGTTTTGGAAAAGACAAAAAGAAAATCCTCTATGTTATTCACATACTTACCATTCCTAGCATTTCTCATTCACTCCTGCTTTTTCTCTTGCACTCTGTCTCCACTTTGTCAGCTCCTTCCAATCTGTCACTCTTATTCCAACTTCCAAATTCTAGCACCCCAGCTTCCCATAATTTTGATCTTTGTTCTTTCAATTCATCTGTACTTTGTGTTGGTTCCTCTCCTTGCACTGTAATTAGGAAACCATCTCCAGTTCATGTCATTTGTTTCTCTTTCCTCAGAGATCACAGTCTTGTCCTTCTTCCTACTGTCCATTGTCTGAAAACCATTATTTCACTTATTTTCCAGCCATTTGTCCACTGATTTACAGTGGACAGCAATTGCCATGGCAATTAATCCTTCAGAGGCAAAAGCTGATATTCATTTACTGTTTGTAGAACTGACTTCTTCATTGATATTAAGATCATGAACATTACTCTTACTTTGTCTTAGATAGTTTTCTGGTACACTGTCCAGAATTGCCCTTTTCATTGTGATTCATTCTGAAGTCCTCATTTAATAGATGTATTGAGACAATTTTCGTTTGTTAAAATGACAAACACATTTGATTTCTGCACTTTGGTTTTATTTGCTTTGTTTGCTTGTTCTTTAAAATCTTTTTTCATGTTTGGTCTGTTCCTTTGTTCTTGATATTTGTGTGTATGTATAATTCTTATATTTATGAAGTGTTGTTACTATTGTTCTATTATGACTGGCTTTACAATTTTACATGGTGCATCTAGTCTCAATGTAGGAATATTAATTTTGTATTGTGAGAAACATTAAAATTAACTTATTTCCCCTCCCTTTCTTCCCCTACACTCTCTTCTTCACCATTGTATATTAGTCAGTAATATTTTCTTTCTAATTTTGTACCTTTGTAATGATGAAGATGCTTATAATTGATCTATTAGATTAAATAATATACTTTGAATCCCAGCTACTAAAAATGAGACCATCTAAGAAACTACTTAATCACTTACCTTGCTTATTCCTGTTAATTATATGAAGAAGTCATTAGACTGAGGTGGCTCTAATGTTGTGGCAGACGACTTAAATAAAATTCATGCTTATAAATGCCTCGAAGTTACGATATCAGAACCTAAAGACAACAGATCACAAACAGCCAACTAAGCTATAATCTATAGCCAATCAAATAATTTTCTGTCTTTAATTCCACATTTTCTCTATATCTTTCCCCTAGCTTCTGTCAGCAGAGTTCTCCTAATGAGTTTGGGTTTGGCCACTGCCCCATTCTAATCCATTTTTGCTCAAATACACTCAAAATTTTCAGTATGCCTCAGCTTATCTTTTAATACCTCACTCTCTACCTAATTTGGTTAGACATGCCATCTCTACTTGGCCATGACACGACATTTACATTCTATTTTACTCTCCTAATCCACTGATTATAGATATAATTCTACAGTTAAATATTTTCATTTCCTGTTGATACCAGCCCTTTAGTCATGGTATCCCCAGTTATCTCTTAGCCATGTAAAGTTTGTCCTCTAGCAGTTTCTCAAGGAAGGCTCATGTAAAAATATTTTTCCTAAGTCCTGCATGTTCAATATAGCATGACTATGACCTTTAGAGCTGACAAGCAATTTCACATGTTTATACTCTTCAGAACATACCTTTTTATTTCTGTGTGTATGTTTCTTCATTGTCTGCTGATGTTGAATGTTGGTGAAGAGAAATGTGAAGCTAATCTGACATTTTGCCCTTACAAGAGATTTGGTATTTCTCTTTAGAAGTTCAAAGTTTTCTCTTACCCCAGTGTCCATAATTTTATTAGGCTGTGTCATGTTGCTAACCTGGGTCAATTTTTCGTGGCACACACCCTTTCTCAATGTGTAAATTTAGCTCTTGTGTTTAGGGAAGTCTTTTCTTGAACAGTGTATTTACTATTTGCTCTATTTCATTATTTTGCAATTCTTCTTTGAGGTATTCTCCAGGATACATTTGGTTTCTTCAGGGGCAAAACTGATAAATAGAGGTATGATGGTGATGACCCCTCACACATCCTTTAGGTCTTTGAATGTGGCACTAGCTTCCATACCCACCTGTCAGTGGAATTTTATTTTGACTTACTATCTTGGACAGAGGTTGCTTAGTTCCTGAGGCTCTTGGCCTCTCACACTGTGATAACACTTAACACAAGCCTGAGACCCAATGTGGGGTCAGCACTAACTACCAACGTGTGTCAGTCTTAATTATATATTCAGGAAACAATTAGAGAATAAATCTGCAATAGCCCTGCTGTGAACTGAATCATGGCCAGGAGCTTATCCATTCCCTACCCGCTATGTGCTCCTATTTTAACAAGAAGACCATGACAACTATTTGGATCTCTGAGTATGAATGTCAACATGAACAAGAGTCCTCAAAAATTTCCCCTTTCCTAAGTATATAGTTATTCAAATGAATAACTGTAGGTTTCTTTGTGGAAGAACATGAAGATTTACGACCATGTACCTATGTATCCATGTTGTTGCATACACCTTTCCCTGGGGATATAATCTTTTTTTTTTTTTTTCCAATTTGTAGATCACAGGTCTGAAATTGGTTGAAGTCTGGACACTGGGCAGGGATTTTTGCTTCTTACTCAAACAACCATCCTTAATCTCCTAATCATCCTTTAATTCTTCTGATTGGTACTCTTTCTGATTGCCCATCTATATGCCCCCAATGACACCATTCTCTGTGGTGAGGCCCTCATGGCTGTCATTTGGACCTTGTCCACATTACATTCATTACAACTATCACACTTTGGACAGTTAAGCTCCACCTATCATCGCATGAGTTCTGTATCTGGATCATATTGTCCTCAGTGCTATCAGTGAGATTAGTTAGGTAATGGACTCTCCTACAACAAAACCTGAGCAACAGAGGAAAACAATCATTGAACTTCTTGATGATTCTGATGCCTTTCTTACCAGTGCTAGCTTTCTGACCTTGGTAAATGGTGCATCCCCTGAACATTCCCATAGAACATAGTAACTGGTGTGTTTTCCAACATTCTATAGCATATGCACTTTAGGATGGATACTACTGAGTTTGTTTTTTTCTTTTAAATCTCTTCTTCCATAGTCTGACATAGAAATTTTAGCATTTTAAGTTCACTTAAGATAGCCACAGCATGTTTATACATATCTCTTGTGATCTTTGGCAGAATATGAAATCCTGCATTTCAAAGGAGTGCCCCTAAATCAATAAACTTCCCCTTATTTGATTTGTGTTCTGACCTCTTTGATAAAGCATCTTCAGGATCCAGTCTGCTTGCATACCCCAATTCCTGAAGCTAGGATTTGTATTCCTTTGTGATAGTAATACTTTCCTTCCTTGTTGGTCTTTATACTTGGCTCTGATTCAGTTATGCTATTAATTAGTCCTAGGTATAGTAATAGAAGTAGGACTACACCCCCAAAATGGCTCAGATCTCTTGTTGAGGAGGGAAATCTGCATGACTTTTTGAATAAAGCTGATGCACTGCCGAGAATTCTCTCAACAACTTGTGTTCACCACTGCATGACTTATGCACTATTTATGGTACTTTTGACTACCTCTACAGATAAAGAATTTTGTGTGTTTTATTTTTCATTCTTCTTTTTGATCACAATATTTTCTATGAAGAGAAACTGAAGATTCTGGTTTATGCAAAGATATTCTCAAAGTTCAACACTTTTAATATAATAAGTTGGTTTCAGGCAATTCAGTAGAATTTGAAAAACATGCATTTTTATGAATATTTGCATATGTCCATGTATTGCCTATGATTATTGATATTAGGACCTTTTTTTAAGATTTGGAAATTATAGCTGAATCATCTGGAATTCATAATAAAACAGCAGGAAGCCCAGCAGTACCTAGACAATATTTGCAAATTTAAAGGAAGATAAATATTTTATTTTAAAATTTTTTGTAAAATTGTAAATTTACAATTTTTTGTAAGCTAATCCCTCATTATCTTTTAGTATATGTGCTGCCGAAGCGAGCACCCTCATTATCTTTTAAAATTAGAAGTACACAAAGCCTTTGGTCTAGTAATCCCCCTTTTGGGACTCTACCATACACAAAAAATATATTGGCACAGGGTATTTACTAAACCATTTTTATGATGGCAAAAATCTAGAATCAACTAGGTTGTACTATATATCCATGAGAAGTAACATGCATCTTTTAATAGGATGTAGTTTTATATCCCTAAATTGGAAGGATGATCATGATATGTCATTAAATGAAAAAAAAAAAAAACAAATTATAGAGTAGTATGAGTATAATTTCATTTTTGTAAATATATGTACAAATAATTGGTTAATGACAGAGAATAGAATAAAGGAGAAGCACACTAGGTTACATTATAAAATGATATTGGGGTATAAGTGGATATAATAAATGGATAAATTACTTATTTCTTCTTTATATATTTTAATTAGTTTACTTGTTACAACTAGCATGCATTATTTATTCAACTAAAAAACAATAAATAAAATGTGAAAGATAAAAAAAGGAGGATGAGAATTATTCTTAGAACATTCAAGGAATATTCAAATACCAAGTTCTGGGAGTTTAATAAGGTACTAATGATATTAGAAGAAAAAACAGCAAGTTGACTTTAAATCTCAATCTAATTTCTCCATATTTTCTATTTTTCTGGTATTGTCTGCATCTGTTAATAGCCATCAATTAACTTCTTCAGCAATCTGTCATGATTATTTGCTACACATGATGTTATGACTAGGCTGGTATATTTGACTTATCTGTCTCTTGTTGTATAACATTTAAGCAAGGAACATGTTAATTCAGTCATGGTTGTGAATGAAGTTTTCCTCATTTATGATCCTTGAGGGGTATTCCAATTCTAATATCCCCTCTTCGATAAGGCATTGATGTATACAATTTATACAAGCTATCCTCTCCCTACCCCTCAAGTTTTATGTGCTGTAAGCAGAGGGGAACAACCACAAAAAGTCTCTCTTCTTATGGAGTATATGTTCTAGTGGAGAAATAAACACATAAATATAGAGTATAAATGTCAAGAAAAGATGAGTGCAGTGGCAAAATAGACCAAAGTTAGAGGATAGAGAATAAACCAGGTATATTCTTTGACAGGTTGTCAGGAAAGTTCTCCCTCCAAGGAATTCACATTTGAGAAAAGCCCTAAAGGAAAAATTATCAGTGGGAATAACTTTTGGAGAAAAGTCAGCATCAGGTGCAAAAGTCCTAACAGGAATGGATGAACCATTAAATCATATGGAAACTTCCGCCTTCCTACACCTAGAGAGATGGCAGGAATTAGCATGTTAAAAGAACCATTGCCAAATTGACCAAAATGGTGGCCAGAGCAGGACATAAAGCAAGGAAGAAGCGGCTTCTCTCAACTTTAGCCCTGGCTCAGAAGTCATCCAAGGTTTGGGTTCTAATTCAACCAGCACCACCATTCTAGGAAATATATTTAAAATTTCCTATCTGTAAAATAAAAATGATAATATCAGTATTCTGACTGCATCATAGACATTCTTAAAGAGTCAGAGCAAAGCACTTAGAAGTTAGTAGAGTACACCCAATTCTGGAGCACATAAATATTCAAAGCAAATGGTAACAGAAATATAAGAAGAAATAAACAGCAATACAATAATAGTTGGAAACCTTATTATCCCACTCTCAACAATGGATATATCATCCACAAAGAGAATAAATAAGGAAACAGTGTATTTGAAATACCACCATAAACCAAATGGACCTCGTGGACATATATAGAACATTCCATCCAACAGCAACTGAATACACATTTTTATCAAGCACACACAGAACATTTCCTAGGATAGGTAATATGTTAGGCCATAAAGTAAGTCTCAACAAATTCAAGAAGATATAAATTATATTAAGTATTTTTGCCAACTATAGTGGTATAAAATTAGAAATCAGCAACAGGTGGAAAGCTGAGAAATTCAGAAATATGTGGACATTAAATATACTCCTAACAATCATGAATCAAAAAGGAAATCAGAAAGTATCTTGAGACAAATTAAATGGAAACACAACATACCAAATGTTGTGGGATGTAGCAAAAGCAGTTCCAGGAGGGAAACTTAGAGCAATGCATTGTTGCATTAACAATAACAACAAAATGCATACACTTAAAAATTATATGACATTAATGAAAGAAATTGAAGAAGACACAAATAAAATCACTCTTGCCAGACACAAATTCCTTTATACTTTCCCGGTTTCTGTGACCAAATATTTTCTCTCCATCTCAGAGGAAAGAACTCTGGCTTAGGCACTTGCTTTTAAAAAATAGAGGTAGTTACTCAATTTATAACAACTTCCATAACAGACATGTTAGTGCCACACATCCTTCTCTTGAAAATTGTCCTCTTTCTTTTATCCGTCTAAATGATACTGATGGAGACTGCCAAGCACAGTATTTTACTGCCTCTAAAGAGATGGGGGTATGACCTTTGATGGAGCAAATCATAATACCTCTATAGTATTTTTCAAAACTGGAAGAAGGAGAAAGGGTTCTTATATTTCAGCTTCCAAGACCATGATTCCATGAACTCCTTAACTTCCCTGCTCATGATTTTAGCCTAATGGAAATAGCTCGTTTAAGACCCTGAAGTTGACATACATACAGAAGCAGGGGACAGGAGAAAGAGAATAAAATCTTAATGAAATTGAGTCCCTGCTTTTATCTTTATCCCACTTTTTTCCATTTTGTTAGTTTGGTTACAACTGACAGTTCATAAAGAGGCCTTTAAACTTAAGCTACCTCAAATGTAACCTGCTTTTAAGCAACAGAATATGGCAACTATGTTTCAATATCACTTCTATGATTAAATTGTAAACAAAGTTCAAAGGATTTTGCAGATACAGTTAAGGTTCCTGGTCAATTTATTTTAAGTTAATCAAAGAGGAGATTATCCTGAATGAGCTTAACCTACTCAGAGGAGCCCTTTGAAGAGGGTCTAGAAGGAAGGAAGGAAGGAAGGAAGGAAGGAAGGAAGGAAGGAAGGAAGGAAAAGGGAGGGAGGGAAGAAGGAAGGAAGGAGAAGGGGGGAGGGAGGAATGAAGGAAAGAAAAAGGGAAGAACTCTTTCCTGCTAGCCTTGAAGAAGCAAGGTACCATGAGTTCTACAGTTACAAGGAACTGAATTCTACCGACAACCACATGAGGGTTCTGAATTCCAGCAAGGAATTCAGTTTGACTGACGTCTTAAGTGCAGCCTTATGAACTCTGAGTGGAGGAGCCGGTAAACTGTGCCTGCATTCCTGACACATGGAAACAGCAAGACAAGAAATATTTGTTTTTTTAAGCTGCTAAGATTGTGGTAATTTCTTACTCAGCAATAATAGAAAACTAATATAATATATTATTGTATGTTAAGCATGAAAGTGAATATGAAGTAAGGTTATTTCTCAAAAGAAAGTTCATAGTTGTGTCTCAAAAGCAGTTATGGAATTCGGAGATTCTAAGTTAGGAAGATGCTACTTTTCCTCTCTACCTCCTGTGGACAAGGAAGCAATCATAATCACAAAGAACTATGGCTAACAGGAGGTAGTATAACTCTACTAAATTGGGTTGAGAGTCATTAGCATGATGGCATTTTTACTTCATCAAGATTTCTTGAAGAATTGAAGTTGGCCTCAAGAACATAAATCCCTGATTCTTAAAAATGAAAGATAAAGCAAAGTTCTTGGCTTCGAGACTCCATTTTCCATATCACAATAATAGAAGCTTCTCCTTCTAATGCAGTGCTATCCATTCATAAACTGTTGATCAGGGAGCTAATGCCAGCTACACTGTGGGAACAATAAGAACAACAATAAGAAGAACCTCCTGAGAAACTTCAAGTTGATAATTCCACAGTGCAAACTCAAGAAAACAGCACATGGGGCGCCTGGGTGGCTCAGTGGATTAAGCCGCTGCCTTTGGCTCAGGTCATGATCTCAGGGTCCTGGGATCGACCCCCGCATCGGGGCTCTCTGCTCCGCAGGGAGCCTGCTTCCTCCTCTCTCTCTGCCTGCCTCTCTACCTACTTGTGATTTCTCTCTCTGTCAAATAAATAAATAAAATCTTTAAAAAAAAGAAAGAAAGAAAGAAAACAGCACATTAGATAACTTGTGTTGGGTGGGCTTGGCTTATTTCCAGGTCATTAGAGACCTGTGGCTAGAGCATAGAATAAAATAGCTTAATCAATTGTAAGCAAAACAAGCACTTACTAAGTATTTGATATGTACCAGTCTCTATGCTTTTTGTGAATTCTTTCTTTCCTTGTTAGATTTTGGGAGGAAAATATTACCAGTTCTATTTTAAACACACAGAAAACTAATTCTCTTCAGGTCATGTGACATGACACAAATGAGGACTGAAAGACAGGCTTGAGTATTTGCTTTTAGTCTCCACAATACTGTCTCCTATAGGATGCAAGCATGTAATAAGTGGTACTCCTAAACAATGCTGAGAAAAATATGAAACTCAGGTGAGGCTCTTTTATGTTAAGGCTGAGTTAAATTTTCTTCTCCAAAGGAACTTTTCCAAAGCTGAAAAAAGTCCTATTGCATTTCTTTCCATTATGATAAACACCCAGGTAATGTAATTGGAGGGTATGTTGTCAAGATATGATACAGCCATCTCAAGAAATGGACACTCACTCTTTAAAGAGGAACAGAGTGGACACCTTTAGAGAAGAAACTGATTTACAACATTAAAAATCACTGCCCAAAACATTCATATCAAAGAAAGCACCTAACCATTAAAAGTTGCTATCCACTCACTATCTTTTTGTTTAAGCTCCTCAGAATGTCCATGTCTTTAACTAGAGAATCTAGTTCAAGGTCCTTCAGAATTATTTGCCCTTTACTCTGGGAGAGTTTTTATTTTTTTATTCTCATTATTTTTTAAGATTTTATTTATTTATTTGATTGAGAGCGAGAGAGCACAAGCAGTGCTCCTTTACAAGCAGTAAAGGGAGAGAGAGAAGCAGACTCCCCCCTGAGCAGGGAGCCCTGTGGCACTCAATCCCAGGACTCTGGGATCATGACCTAAGCCGAAGGCACACATTTAACCAACTGAGCCACTCAGATGCCCCAAGAGAGTCCCCCCAACACACACACCTTGTCTTGGGTCTTATTTCTTTATTTATCTTTACTTTTTAATTCTTTGAGAGTTTTTAAAGAACTTACCATTCTCAATTTCAAACTTGTCAATCTTAGCGAATCAACTGCTAATTCATTTGGCTTGTGAATGTAGACACTTTCAGTTTAGGTAGGCTGTTTAGACTGAAGGCATTACCTGTAGGTAGAGGACTTTTAATCTGTACTTTCAGTTACAACCTATTTCCAAGACCTAACACAATACCTAACAGTTTTCTGGACACTGTCTCCTCCATGTGCAACTAGCTTCATAACATTATCCATCTGACAGGCTTCTCATCTCTCTCTGATGTACTTTCTGAAGGTTTTCCACTGGATTACAATTCAAGCTTGGAAACTCAGAAATGTTTACTCCCTCATAGCAACAGTCTATAATGCCATTATTTATAACTTCCCTCATATTCATCTCTTTCTCAATTTCCTCTGTCACTTTTTCAATATAAACCTTTATTAATGGATCATTTTGAATAGCTTTCAAGTAGGTATCCTAGCTCCAAGCATTTGTTCATGTATAATCATCTTGTACCTCACTGCTAGATTAATTTCTCAAGCAACATTTTGATCATAACACACATTCTTTAGGGCTTAAAACTTTGTACTATTTTCTGAATGTCATTTCAAAACCAGAAAGTGTCCTTACCATTCACAGTCCATCCTGAAACTGTCATTTAGTTTTCTACCACATTCTTACTCATATGCTGTTTCATGCAAATTAAACTATCCTATAAACTAACACCCTCTTATAAACATACTTTCTATATAACAAATTCCCAGGATCTCTTTTTGTTGTGCTTAGTAATAAACTGACAGGAACTCATGTTCTCTCCTCTTCTAGAATGAGGGAAGACACCCAAACATCAACTTCCCATGGTGTAGTTGGTCACTTTCTCCCATCAGTAGGAGGGAATATAATATCCCACAGTCTCCTATGTCTCAAAGTTTGCACAGATGGCTTTTCACAAAAATTCCTGGGCATCTAATCTCAGACTCTGATGGCAGAGTTCTAAATACTTATTTTCCTTCTCATAAGGTTATTCTCATGCTTGTACTAAAATAAAGTCAAACGACAGAGAGGGTAGGAACACTTTCCTGAGGCACAATCATGGTATATTCACCAATGGTTGACTACGGGGCTATATGCATTCCCCTGGGACATTTTTTCCCACCAATAACTAGTTTCTCAACACATATGTGCTATAATAAACTTTGCCCTCACCTCTCCACACAAACCTATTTTGCTTCTCTAGTGTCCTTAAGCCTGAGACGCCTGGGTGGCTCAGTCAGTTAAGACTCTTGATTTCTACTCAGGTCATGATCTCAGGACTCTGAGATCGAGCCTCAAGCTGGGCTCCATGCTCAGCATGGAATCTGCTTGAGATTCTCTCTCTCCTGCTCCTCCCTCCCCCTCCACCTCTCCCTCTCTCCTCACTCATACATATTCTTTCTCTCAAGTAAATAAATAAAATCTTATACTGTCTTCAAGGCTATATGTGGCTCTTTTAATATCTTAAAGTTCTGCCTATCTACTCTATTTTCAGAAGTTACTAACTCCGTGTTTTACTTCCCTTGTTTTCAAATCAGAAAAAAGCTTTTCTTTTTGAATTCCAATGCATTAAGCACTTATCCCACACTGCCTATTATTATTATTACTATTATCATTATTTTGGTGGTAATACTGTTTCTTATCAGATTCAGAAACAACTGGTAAGAATTTGTACTTATCACACCACCTTCTATCACAGGAACTTAAGTAGAGTTTATTCTCAATATAACAAATGATAACTAAAGAAAATTACAGAAATAATTCATTTCCTGAAAGAATGAAATTGACATGTATTGGTCCAAAGTGTCTGGGGTAGCATTGGTTGTTCCACAAAAAAACAGACTAATGGCTTTTCATAACCTGACTTAATCCAGATGCTTCAGTCCTGTCTGGGTTGGTCAAGAAGATAAAACTGTAACTTAATATAAATGCTGCTTTTATGTTTGTGAGAACAAAGGCCCATTTTATCAAATGCTCAATTCATTGTAATATTCTTATTATTCTTAAACCCTTAGGGTATTTAGGATTAAGTTTTATAACACAGAAGTCTAAATATATAAGGAAATATTGACTGAGATTCAAAAATATGATAAAGCAAATACAGCTACATTATTTTTATGATTCTATTCATTTACATAAATACATGAACAGGCTTCCAAAGTCTTTGATAATTTTAACAGAATATGATGAATTTTATTCCATCTGGTTCTACCCATACAGGAATCAACACAAAATCCAAGAGCTGACCGATTTTACAGAGAGAAGAGCATAAAAGGCAGTTTCTATGATCTTTCAGGAGGAAATGCACTTGAAATACTGTGAGAAAGTCAGTCTTGTGATATTTTCTCATTATAAAAGGTCACTGTTCTACTCATTTATCACTATTTTATGGAGGAAGCAGAGTGGATTGTGTCTAGGTGGGAGCAATGTTGCTGAGAAGAGTTTAAAAAATTACCTGGTGTAAAGAGGGACAGAGAAATTACTGGGTATATTGCAAAGCAGAGTTTGGAAATATATTGCTAGTGCTAAAAATCAGAAATACTGCAAGGTTTGAGAGGAGAAAGAGAAATATACAGTAAAGAGACTATTTTCTTATTAATATTCCTCTTACTACAAAGACGAACTATTCATGAGTTGCTGTTGCTGTTTTTAAGTGTATCCTCAATGAATTTAGATTTCAGTTCTCCATTAGAGACCTCACTGTGGAATAATTATGTGTCTTAATGGACACGAATACCGAGATAACATACATAGAAGAATTTCAACCTTGCAGACAGAGTAAAATCAATGGCTTTGTTTTTTTTTTTTTTTAAAGTACATAAATGTTAACATATCTTATGTCACATAATCTCATGTTGTTGCATCACGTCAAAGTCCATAATACGTAGAATCTGTGCATAATTTTGTGGCATGCCTTCTTTTTTAAAAATTTTTTTATTTTTTAAATTTCTTTTCAGTGTACCAGAATTCATTGTTTATGCACCACACCCAGTGCTCCATGCAAAACATGTCCTCCATAATACCCACCACCTGGCTCACCCAACTTCCCATCCCCCACCCCTTCAAAACTCTTCTACGTATGTTGTAGGTGCCTCTCTGAAACCTCTACAGGGAATCTCATTTTGTACTTTAATCCTCTTAAATCCCTGTGAAAAGTACTGACATTAGCTCCATTTAGTAGACAAGAAAGCTGAGGTCATGGGTATATAATTAATAAGTGATGAAACTGGAACACAAAACTAGGCAATGAGTACTATGAAACTAGGCTCTGTTTTTTTTGTTTTGTTTTGTTTTTTTTTACTTAAAATGTCTTCTTTAAATAAATAACAATCACCAGAAAAATAACTTTAGGCAGGACCTAAACTGGAATTTAATTTTACCAAAAAACTTCCTTTTTTGGAATTTCCTTTAAAACATTATAATCTTCAATTTTATAAAAATTCACTTGGAAAAATTATAGTCTGAATTCTTTGGGAAGAGTAGGCTGATTTTTCATTCTCCTAGACAAAGTTTCTAAATTTAAATAAGTGTTTTAGAAGAATACACTTTTACTAATAAAGGCTGGGTTCTATGTTGAAAAGGAAAAAAAAAAAGTCTTGACAATATTCACATTGACTGCACCTGGCAAGGGAGCCACACATTTAATTTTTGAGTTTTCTAAGACAATACTATTCATGAACAGGACTTTTGCTGGATAACAAAAATAGACATAATGAACAGACAATCATGAATTTTCCTTCTTTTATAACTAGAAAATAAAATAGAGAAAATTCACAATAAATTTTAATTTTTATATATTTATATCCATATAATCCTATTATTGTTATAATTTTATATTTTTACCATAGCATATATGTGTATTCTACATATTAATGACTCACATTATTAAGGAGTTTATGGAGCAAAAATAAGCTTATAGTCATTCCTTGAAGTCTTAAAATTTCTTATTTAGGTATAGTTTTTTTCCTACTAACATACCTCTCTCTTTTCACTAGTCAGATCTGCTTGGTCTACTAAAATTTCTATTAATTATGAGTGTAAATCAGTAAATTAAGTATATGATACCTTGTCTGAGAAGTAAAATTTGATAATTTCTAAGATATTCCAAAACCAAGTATATTTTTTCCCAATTTTTGTCATCTTAATGTTTTCATCTCAAGGATGGTCCTGTAGACCAACAGACCCATAAAGAAACTGAATTCTGATCAAACAGAAAAGAAACTATTATCTGAAAACACTAGAAAGTGACTAAAAACAGTAAGATTGGGGCGCCTGGGTGGCTCAGTGGTTTAAGCCGCTGCCTTCGGCTCAAGTCATGAGATCGAGTCCCGCATCAGGCTCTCTGCTCAGCAGGGAGCCTGCTTCCCTCTCACTCTCTCTGCCTGCCTCTCTGCCTATTTGTGATCTCTCTCTGTCGAATAAATAAATAAAATCTTTAAAAAAATAAATAAAAACAGTAAGATTCTGGAGGGGACTTTTAACTAAGAAGAAGTAATAGCACCAGGTGAAACTTTCTAAAGAAATTATTTTTTTTTTTAATTTGTTCATTTACAGCATAACAGTGTTCATTGTTTTGGCATCACACCCAGTGCTCCATGCAGTACGTGCCCTCCCTCTTACCCACCACCTTGTTCCTCAACCTCCCACACCCCCCCCCGCCCCTTCAAAACCCTCTGGTTATTTTTCAGAGTCCATAGTCTCTCATGGTTCATCTCCCCTTCCAGTTTCTAAAGAAATTATTTTTAAGAATTTCAGTCTGAATGTTATTCTGTCAGTCCCATGTGAAACAGCTAGAATTTTTATTAGAAAACCTATAGTCTACCATTTCAAAGAACCAGAAGAGGCAAATCTTATGAATATAGAGCACCATAAAGGTGTAGTCTCAATTCTACACATAAACTCTGCCCAAATGATAGCTCCCTAAACCACACATGCATAAGGCAGGACCCAGGCAGGACAGACAAGGCTCAAAAACAACTGAGATTTAAGGTTCTGCCCAATGCAAGAAATACAAAACTTCCAATTTGAGTCTAGATAAGTTAAATTATAGCTTTGGAAAAGAGAGATAAAGGATAAAAATAAATCAAAATTCTCAAAGGAATATAATAGAATCTGGATCCTCTATGATAAGCTCCATAATTTAAAGCAGATGGGGCACATCAAAGTAGCACATGAACAAAACTGAAAATACCCCCAATAGCCTATGCTGGAACAGTTTGAGCTACAAAGTAATCCAATACTACAAAGTATTGCATTATAACCCAAAGTGTATACTAAATACAAATAAATCTATACGTATATACACAAATGACTGAATAAATTAATAAATGGGAAAGAAGAGAAAAATGTTTCTTATAGAAGAATTCCAAGTAATATATATAGCTAGTCCCCATGCAAGAGATGACGTTTAATCTCCAACCCTTGAGGGTGAGCTAGACTTACAGATTCACTTCCAAAGGTAAGGGGAAATTTGGAGCTTTTTTGTGTAGAGACCTGGGAAACACTCCCTTATCTAGTTGATGAAGTTAACATCAGTAGGAATATTTTGTGAATACTATATACTTTCGGATATGATCTGATGAGAAGGGTACTTCACCTCTATCGTTTTCTTTTCAGATTCATAACCCCAGTTTAATCACGAGAAAAACACCAGACAAACTTAAACTGGGGTACATTCTCCAAAATATTTTACCAGTATAAAACTCAAAGTCAGAACACAGAGAGAAATTTTCACAGAGCAAACAAGACTAAGAAAACTTGACAACTAAATGCAATGTGATATCCTGCACTGAATTCTGGAACAGAAAAGGACATCAACAAAAAGTTGTTGAAATACAAATAAAGTCTGCAATTTATTTAACAGTAATGGATGAAAACTGATGTCTTAATTTTAACAAATGCACAATTACATTTCTTAAAATGTAAGATAGCTGTTAAATATAAGGTATGTGCCATGAAGTATAAACAAAATGAGGGGTATACAGGAAATCTTAGCACTGTCTTGCAACTTTACTGTGATTCTAAAATTATTCCAAAATACAAAGTTTATTTTAAAAAATAAACAGACTCTTGAGAACCTCAGGCAATATGACAAGGTATAACATTACTTTAGAGTTGTAAAAGAACAGAAGAAAGAGATAGGGCATAAAAATACTTGAGGAAATAATGATTAAAAGTTTCCTAAATTTGTTGAAAAATATAAATTTAAAGATTCAAGAAACTCAGAAAACTCTAAGAATAAATCCATAAAATATCATATTTAGGGACATCATACTCAGTGAAGATCAAAGAACTGAAAATTTTCCAAAAGCATTCACAACCATCTAGTACATATTGATCACCCCAATCATAGTACTAGCTGAGTTCTCATTAGAAACACTGTTGACCAGAAGACAGTGTAACAAAATTTGTAAGTTGCTGGGGGAAAAAAATAAAATAAATTGTCAACCTAGAATTCTATATTAACCAAAAACATTCTTTAGAAATGAGGAGAAAACAAATACATTTTCAGAAAAAGACAACTAGGAGAAAGGGAAATTAAGGGAAATAAAGATAAATTGCCAGGTGATAATTTATATCTATAAAAAGGAATGAGGACCATTAGAAATTATATGAATAAGTATGATATTATATTTTTCTCTTAATTTCTTTAAAATATATATGGTAGTTCAAAGCAAACATTCTAACATAGCGTATGGTTTTACGCTATGTTCATATATTCAGATATATATGATGAGAGCAAAAGGGATAGGGATGAAGGTAAATGAACATATGCAATTGCAAAGCTGCTACATTTTAGGAAAATTGATAAAATAACTCTCAATAGACTGTGAAAAGTGAGGACTATATGCTATCTTCTCTAGCATAAACATAAAAAGCAATGTAATAAAACAAGTTGATATATCTAAATAGCCACCAAGTAAAATGGATTTCTAAAGCATATTTGATTAATTGAAAAGAAAACAGAAAAGCAAAGAGGAAGAAAAAAATTGCATGGCAAATGGAAAGTAAATGATAAAAGGGTAGATATAAGTTCCAATTATATCAATAATTATAACAAATGTTAGTGAAACACTCCAATTAAAAGGCAGAGATTCTCATTCTCTCTCCCTCTCTTACTCTTTCCTTGTCCCTCCCTCCCCATCTTCTTTCCTCCCCTCCTCCCCAACCCCACACAGAAGAGAAGTCTAAGTGGTTGCCTCCACTATATTTTTTAGTTTGACTTCTTAAAGAGCACTTACCCCTTAATCCTCAATAGACTCTTCTCCTCACCACTTTACTGGAATTTGTATTTTAAAACATAGTGGTTTCCTTCCATTCAGTTGTAAATTCTCAGGCTCAATTTCATTCAGTTGTAGCATGTATCTCTATTGATCATCCTCTTCTTGATTCATTCTTGTGTTCTCTCTTCTCTAAATGTCCATGATGATTGATTCTTCTACTCCTTAGCTCTCTATATTTCCTCTAGCTCATTTAACCCCTAAGTACAGGTTTTCCCCCAAAGTTTTTGGCTTTTTTCTCCCTTGGCTGCCCTTCTTCATTTTCTTCTTTATTTTCCTCTTCACTTTCCTCTCACTTGGCCATCACTTCCTCTGCCCAGACTCAATTATCTCTCAATTTAGTGACTAAAATTGAAATCTCTAGACTGGTTCTTCATTCAGTATGTGCTCACATCAAATATGTTAAATATTTGTACTTGACATCTGAAGCCCACATAATTCAAGTTAGTCAGAAACATGAAATAAATGATCATAAAGTCATTTTTTTATCTATGATATAAATACTCCCAAAGCCCTGTCTTTAGTATGTTCCTCCTTCACTTGAAAATCTGTGATGGTCAATGGACACCAAGCAAAGCCCAATATGTTTAGTGTAACCATCTAAGACATCTTTAAGAGATATGACAGACTGACTAACTCAATGCTTCTCCAACAACTTTCAGTATGATTTTCTGTCAGACTTCAGAAAAGAAAGATCACATGCCTCAAACTGTCTTGCAGCTGTCTTTCTGCATTTAACTTAGCTTTGAGAAACATGCACACTTTTTTCTTTTCTTTTCTTTATGTTATGTTAGTCACCATATAGTAGTATATCATTAGTTTTTGATGTAATGTTCCAAGACTCATTGTTTGTGTATAACCCCTAGTGCTCCATAAGAAATGTGCCCTCCCCTTAATATCCATCACCAGGCACACCCATCCCCCCACTCTCCTCCCCTATAAAACCCTGTTTCAGGACTTAGAAAGAGAAAATGGGAAGAGCAAATTGTAGGCATTGGCTCTTTGGCAAGTGTGGAGATAGTTACATGTTGCAGCTAAGAATCTCCTCTGTCTAGTCAATTCCTATTTGGGCATGCTGAGTTAAGGTGGTAGCTCCTTTCCTTTTGAACCAGTCTCTTAGTCAATTATGCCAAAAGAAGGGAGGTTGCTTCCTGCAGTGGCCACTGTGGCAGGTATTCCTTTTCTAAGCCAATTTTGTAATATGACTCTGAACTATGAAGTAATTTTGGCAGCTCATTCCAGAACCCCTTCCCCAGACTGTCCATTGATGCTGTAAGATATGTAATCATCTGTTTAAATCCTTTTTGGTTAGCTAGAGTAGATTATGATATCTACAACTTAATTCTGGCTGCTATACCCTACAAAATTTATACATAACCTGCCCTCAGGACCATATACCCTGCTACAAGCCCATATATACCACACACTCCAAGAAAATCTAGCCACTGATTCCTCTTTCAACCCTTCCATTCCTACTTCTACATCTTTGTTCAAACAATCCCTTCTATATGTCATGGTCTATCTTTCCTCCTGCCTTCAAATCTCCATATAGTCCAATGTTCCCCATGCTTTAAAACTTAATTATTACCTTCTCTATAAAGCTTTACTAATATCCCCATCCATAATAGTACCCCCCTTTCTATTTTCCATAGCAGTTACCTTTATATAATTTAACCCTCTCTTTTAGGAACTTGTCTTAACTGCACGTAACTATAAATGTGTCAAAGGCAGTAAAATCTAATTCCTGCTTGTATTATTATTTTTTAACACCAAGCAAAACACACCATTGGTTTTACCAAGCAATATTCCAAATGGTCCCCGTCAATCCAAACCTTTCCCTCCTGATGATAGATAAATTTTTCTTTCCTTCTTCACTTAATAGCAGTTGAAAGAGTCATTGTAGCATTATTTTAACCACTAATGAATAGTTATCTTGGATTATTTTAGATAATAGCCTTTCAACTCCTACATCATCATCTCCTTCACTGCCCTAATTCATCCTTGGAAAATATTCATTTAAAAAATTTACTCATGTATTCAAACTTCAAATATTGACTGGATCTAATTTAACACAGTTTACTCTATATCCAGTTATGGAATAAATACAATATTGGGTCTAAATCTTAGCACTTGACCCTACAGAACATTCAGTGGATTCACTTTTTCTCTGGAAACAAAAGCAACAAGCCCAACCATCTGTCACTTACACAAAAAAATATATTGAAGCAAAAAGATATTTATTATACCAGAAAAAACCATATCCCTCGGCAAAAATGAATTCAGATTTCTGCACATTGTCAATGTTCCAATTAAACTCCCAGTGTTACATTTGCTGCATGATTATCAAAGGATGTGGCATCCAATAACTAGAAAGAGCTAAAAATGGATGGTGAGCTAAAGTATCTTTGACCTCCAACTTCTATGACACTGATGATTTATTTTTTATTAGAACAACTTTGTAGTTTAGTTTTGTCCTAATTTTTAAAAAATCCCTGAATGTGTTTACATGAGTAAATTTTTTTAAATGAAGATTTTCCAAGGATGAAACAGGCCAGTGAAGGAGATTTTAGGAAGCAAATGTACCATGCAAAGAAGGGCATTAAATAGACTATTTGATCTACTGGACATTGAGTTGACCTTTTATTGGGATCATTCAGTGTGAAAAAGCATGTTTTGATGATTTTTATTCTGGACAACTTTTGACATATGGAAACAAAATAGATCAAATGAGAGAATCAAAGGACATGAAGTCTGTGAGAGCACACTGAACAACACTGAACATGATACAAATGTAAAGGAGTCTATGATTGAAATAAAAGTGAGCTAGAAATGACAGAAAGCAGTTCCCAACTGGTTTCATTGTGTCGCTAGCCAATATGAGTCAGCACTAAGTATGATTATGTGACAAGTCTTACTTTCTGTGGGAGTCTAGATTTGGTCCAATAATTTAGTAAAGTTGTTTTTTTTTTTTATACAGATTGATAGAAAGCTTTCTCCATTTATTTGTGCCTTTAAGAAACTCTCCTTATAGCTAAGTCAACTTTTTTGTTCACTTGAAAATTTCTGTTTTGAAAAAAGTTGGTACAGATAGCAAGAGTACTGACACTTTCTTTCCACAAAAATAGTAGTGATACCTGGGGCAGTAGATATTATGCAAAGTATTCGCTTTACCAGCCAAAATGAGAATCCTCATTTTAATATAGTTTCTAGAGGCTTAGACCATGAATTGAACTGTAATCACCTGCAGGGGGAAATTTAAAGATCAAAAATGTCCATTTGCTTCACTAACCAAAATCTAGTATTTTCTCTGCTGGAAACTGACTTTGATTCCTCCCAAAAAAAGTCTTGTTACAGTGTATTGCTTAGATTTGCTGAGGAAAGTAAGATATAAAATGTTAAGACTGTGCAATTTTACCTAAACAGTAGTTTATAAATAGGTGAACTTAAAATTCTTATGAATTAATAAATAATTATAAGTCACAGTTTTTGGAATTCTTATTAAAATGCCTTACTGGAAAATATTATTTCAAGTGATTTTATTTTATATACAATATGTGAGGCTGAGAAATTCTGGGTTGTTAGCTTTGGTGTGCATCAATAACATTTATACTTACTTGTTTTAGGAGTGTCCCTGTGAACCCAAAATATTAAGAGTCTCTACAAAGATCTTCTAATATGTATCTCAATAGATAAAATATTCACATTTGAGCATATGTTATTACTGAATGTATAATCTGGGTTGCTCTAAGCTATTTGACAGAAAAGTAACTTCTAATTCTGATTCTTTTTTTTTTTTTAAAGATTTATTTATTTGAGAGAGAGACAGAGACAGACATAGCAACAGAGATAGTAAGAGGGAGAGCAAGAGTCTGGAGAAAAGAAGAGGACGGGAGAGAAGAGGGAGAAACAGGCTCCCTGCTGAGCAAGAAGACGGGATCCCAGAACCCTGGGATCATGATCTGAGCCAAAGGCAGACACTTAAATGACTGAGCCATCCAGGGGCCCCTCGTTCTGATTCTTATTCCATTATTGAATAAACTCCATCTGTAACTGAAACTGGGATTGAGGTAATAGGATGATGGAAATTAAATAAATCTTTCTTGAGAAACATGACTCTTCTTGATTAAACATGTCTTTCTTCTCCATTCTTCTTGGTCTCCTTGGTCTTTACTGGGTTAATCTTTTTCTTTTTATAAATCCTTCAGTTAGCTTTCTAACCTAATATTAAAAAGTCTAGATGTAAGATACTAGGAGAAATATAGCATTAAGATTTATATGTTTCGTTTATAGTTTTTTCATGCTAAGTCTTAGCAAAATCTTTTGGTTCTAAAATAATTTTGTATTATTAACAAAAAATAAGTACATTATTAAAGTTTGATTTTAGATCTCTAGGTCATTTAACTAATAAGAAAAAAGCCTTTAAGATATATACTATGTAGAATGTCAATCAATTTCATAACCATTTGTAGGTAGTATAGTTGGTAAATTATTAGAAAGCATAAAATAAAGATGGATTAAACTGATAATAAAATAAATAACCATGTTACAGTGGAAATTGTATTTTACCAAGGGATAGGTAACAGTCTGAGTGGAGAAACTTAATACCAAAAAATAATTATAGAATTACACAAATGGTGAAAAAAAAAAAGAGCTAGGTTGATTTTACAGTTACTGATGTCTTTTTATTATATAAAAGTACAATAAATAAAATAAAAAGTAGAAGATTCTTTACAGGGATGCACAACATTTTTGGCATATCTTACTGTCAAGGACTCTGTAGGTGCTAAAGTCATATTATGAGACACAAAAATATTACCAAAATTCAATCATTAAAAGACTTATAAATATAGGCTAGAAATGGTTTGAAATAGTTGGCATCATAAGACTACCTAAAGTGAGGAACCCAGATGAAGTTCATAGAGAAAATAATAAGAATCTTTGCATTTTGTATACATTTGTCAATCTAAGGATGTACATTTGAGAACATCTGGTGTGGAGTAGCATGGAGTTTTCCTGCTGACACAGACAGTGTGATAGTAAATGAAAACAGTTGTACATCCAACTTCCCTCTCCTGTTTTAATTGCCAGTCTACATCTCTACTTGGAGAAAATGCACCAGAAAAAAGGCTGATGCGTGGGTCCACACACACCCAACCAACCAGCATGCAGGGTAGAAGGTCTTCTTTGTCCTTACCATTGGCAGGAAGGGGTCTATACTGTGGGGGTAAAAACAGAGAGTCACCAGCAACCCAACCTAAATTTTACATGCTAAACAATCTGGCAGATACCTTAAAAGCCACCTCTTTCTATATATGGGCAAAAAAGTTTGAAAATGTACATATTAGAAAATTACCTCTAGTATTGGGAAATATAAAAAGCTTTCCTTCCTTTCCCCCCAAGTATGAACTTTTTTTTAAAAGATTTTATTTATTTATTTGATAGGCAGAGATCACAAGTAGGCAGAGAGGCAGGCGGAGAGAGAGAGAGGAAGCAGGCTCCCTGCTGAGCAGAGAGCTGATGTGGGGCTCGATCCCAGGACCCTGGGATCATGACCTGAGTCGAAGGCAGAGGCTTTAACCCACTGAGCCACCCAGATGCCCAAGTATGAACATTGTAAAGCTCAAGTCCATTCGATAATAATGTGGAATGACAGGTATTTTAAATACAGTATTCATCACTCAAAGTTATTATCTTACAGGGCATTTGAGTGTCTCATCAGTTGTGTCTGACTCTTGGTTTGGCTCAGGTCATGATCCCATGGGTCATGAAATGGAGCCCCATGCTGAGGCTCTGTGCTCAGCAGGGAGTCTGCTTGAGATTCTCTCCCTCTGCCCCTTGCCCCACTCTCTCCCTCTCTTAAAAAAAAAAAAAAAGGCCATTATCTTACAGAAAGGAAGAACAACAGGGGTATAGCAAGGCACAGAGCTATGATAAATGACAGTATACATGATAAATTAACTACAAGCTGATTATCCTTGTGTGTTAGCTTTACCAGCATTAGTAACTTCTAATATACTATGGAAAATGACTGGAGAAGGCAAAGAATGGAACCAGGGAAAAAAAGTCTATTGAGAGTCAAGACCAAAGAAGTGGTGGAAGAAATATAGAACAGAAATGTGATGGGATAGGATTGAAGCACTATTTTGGAAGTAGAATGAATGATGTAAACTGGTAGCCATTGGATGTGATAAGTAAGCCTAAGGAATATTAGAAAGAAGAATCCAAAAGTTGCTAGTTTGGTGAGCATGGTCAAACTAAATATAGTGGTTTGGTCGAACACCAAACATAGTGATGTTATCAACTAATATAGAAAAAATACAAGAATTAACCAATTTTGAGTTTGGATGGAAAATTTTAAAAAATCCATTTCAGAAAATTCATTTGGAGAACCTAATTTTCAAGAGTGAAGACATTGTAAATCATTGATATTAGGATAAAGACATTGGAAGGACTGAAATGGTAGTGATTATTGGAAAAAATGAGAAGAAGGAAAATACCAAGAAAGATTAATGGGTGTGATGGTAGTAGAGGAAAACAGTTCAGGAAGAAAAGATGTTCAACAGCACCATATGATATTAAGAAATGACATGAGATGACATTTGGAAGGCAGTTAGATTTTCCAGCTTGGCAGTTATTTGCAGTAACAAAAATAAAGAAAAGAAAGAAAGGAGGAAAGAAAGAGAGATGGAAAGAGAGAAAGACGGAAAGAGAGATGGGAAGAAAGAAAGAAAGAAGAAAAAGAAAGAAGGGTGGATGGGTAGATGGATGAAGGAAGTGTGAGAGAGAGGGAGAAAGGAAGGGAGAACGAACAAACGAACGAACAAAAGAAAGAAAGAAAGAAAGAAAGAAAGAAAGAAAGAAAGGCAGGCAAAGGTGTTCAATTGGTTGTGGGAACTGTTAGTTATTGTAAATCAGGAAGCAAATTGGCGGTTAAAGACTTGGAAGAGATTTTGTAAACTGTTCGTTCAAGATACTGGAAGAAGATGAGAAGGAAAAAAGTGAAGCCTTTGGGGTGGACAGGATCAAAGAAAGTAGGAGTCTGTTTTTCTTTGTTTATTTCCTTCTGCTTTTCTTGCTTAGGTATAGTTTGAGGTTTGTAAAAAATAAGAAACTAGCAAAGAACATTACAAATGAAAGCAAAGAAAGGGGATCATAATGTTGGGAGAGCAGGAAAAAAGGTCTTACTTTAGGAAAAAAATAATTTCTTTTGTTTTCTGGACACAGAAAGGATAGGAAAGCCTTGGCAAATACAGAAAAAAGTTTTAGAATGGCATCTCAGCTTTGGTTACTCCCAAAGGAGTCCCTGAGGAAGAGTTTAGCTGTAGAAAACTTAAGTGAGACATGGGGAAACAAATCCAGAATGGGAAAAGAGACAAAGAAGGATGTGTTTATGATCATGCTACAGGGTTCAACCCTCTGAATACACTAAGAAATCATATAAATCACCCTCAGTATTCCTTCATCACAGCTGGAATATAGGGCAGTTAGCCATCAAATTCTGTCTTGCACTGGCTGAAAGTTGACATTGGCATTAACTACCTCCCTCCCCCAGCCAGTTTCTGGCTGTCTGAACCTGGGCTGAGGAAACACCCCAGCCCCTGAGAAAGCCTCCAAGCAGAGGTTACCCAGAACAAAAGCTGTCACTTCCTTTCGGAATGGTCTTCTGCAGCAGCTGGTGAGCTGAGAGTTGGATGGAGCAGATCTGCTGTAGGACATTAAGGCTTCTACTACGGGTGGAGAGGGAGAAGCTTTTCTTTCTGACAACTCAAGTGCATTAGTACATGTACCCTAGATTCCAATAGAATGATGGTGCCCTTCACCAAATACCCCCCACCATGTGCTGTAAATCACCAAGAATCTCTTCCTGTCTACTCTGCCAAGGAATCCTCTACCACTGCTCATTCATTCAAGGGAATCAGAAAGGGTGTCCTCCCCCAGCCTCCCACTGTCCATGTTACACACACACTTCCCAAGACCTTTTATTTCTTCCTGCCAGTGGAAAGATCTTACTAACATAAGTAAACAATAACAAAGACTTTTTTCCCATAGTAGCACACTTGAGTTATCCTTTGAAAGGTGGTCACTAATAGGTCAAAGAAAATTTTATAGACCTTTTAGTGTGTTTCCTTCTGGAGAACTGGAAAGATTTAAGTCCCCCTTAGGATAAAGGCCAGGCAGAATATGTGATGCCCCTGACCTTCCATTATAGAGGAGGGTATTGGAGAGAGAAGAGGTCAGGGAATCTGAAAAAAAAGGAGGAAGAGATCCTGGAGTGTGGAGTCTCCTGGATGCTTATCTGAGATGGACTCTATGTGACTACTGGGCACTTGGCATGGGAGGGAAGTTTCCATTTTGCAACTGACTGGACACTATGTGCACAAATTACTGACTAGGAGACCATCCCTCCTTACTTTCCTAGACATTTTGGGCACAAGAATGGGTTAGAATTAGTTACTAGTATTAATTTTATATAGTTTGTGTCCTATGTGCCAGGTGCCACATCATATGCTGTGACACCCCACACTCGTCATTTATAGTCAAAAACATTTAGGGTACACCCCGTCTGTGATTCTTTTTCCTGCCTGTCATATCAGTCTCGTTTGCCTATTAAACCATCTTTTTCTTTTTAAATCATCTTTTGCATCTTGCCTTATAACTACTTGTGAACACAGTTTTCCTCACCTAACAGATTAAGAGCTCCCTGAAGGCGAGACTATTTCTTCTCCCACGTAACTATTCACTTACTGATGGTCTAAAGGCAGCAGAGATGTGCATCTCATTTGAAGTGTGCAGCAGAAGTCTAGATCTATAGTGTGTCTGACCGATCTGCTCAGCCATATCCAGAGCTATGGGAAAAGGTTCTTTGCCCAAAGGAGTTATCCTTCTTCTTCATTCTTCAAAGCAACATATTTAATGATTGAAGCCTTATCTGTTCCACCTTCTCTGGGAACAACAATGAAGGTTGAGCTTTAAACATGATGGGGGAAAGCTAATCTTTATACAGCTGCCTCTAAGCTTGTGAGATGAATATTCAAAGGGGGCATTCTTAGCAGAGCATTTCTAACTTCTGAAACTGTGTAATTCCACAAACAGTTATACTATTAGGGAGTGACTTAGGGACTAAACCTGAGTAGAATGATGAAAAACACAAGGCTTTGGGCTCAGAACACTCTTGTGTATTAACTGTATGCATATGAACAAGCTAATCTATCTGGGCCTCAATTTCACCTTTAAAATGGGGACTATAATAACTCTTTCAAAGATCTCTAAGGATGGAGATAATTCATGTAGAATACTCCATATACTCTAACAACTGTTGTCCTAAATGATCCCCATAATTTATCTTGATGAGAGGTATGACAAATATTGGCCAAATGCCCCTGCTTCAACTTATGACCAATTAGGTAATGGAAATTCTGTGAAAAAATAACCTTTTAGAGGAGTTGCTATGTAATAATAGACATAACAAAGAAACATACATGAAAATGGAGAAAAGGACAGAACACAGTTAAAATACTATTTTATATGAGGAATAAAGAGGTCATTATGTTTATGAGAAAATGCCAAATTTTAATTAAGATAAATGGAAAAGACTTAAAAATAAGAACTTTCAACTTCCAAAATTCCTTTGAGGAAGAAAAAGAGTTAACTAAAATGCCTCTATGAGAGAAATTAATCCATGGAGAATACCGGTAAAATAGTAAACATGTAACAACTTCCAAGCTCCTCTTGAAAGAAACCAGAAAAATTGACATCCTAATTTTTCCTCCCTCTGATTCACCATAAAATCAATCAAACCATACTTCTTACCAGGTGCATGGTTTTTCAGAACAAGCAGAAACAAATTAATTCCAGTGTAGTGTGTGGAAAGTATCAATGCATACCGTAGAGAAGTTGCAGAATTGGTACCTATAAGTCCAGGCATGCATCTACTCAAATCTTACAAAATGAATACACCAGGATGCTACAAAATGGAAAGTCCACACACATGCTTTTAAGCTTTCATAGTACTTTACAACCCTCTGATGACACTCATTACAGAATACATTCTATTTCACTCAAGCACGCAATTTTTCGTCTCCCTTTTAGACTACACACTACTTGAAAATAAAGACTGTGCTTTGTTCATTTTTTCACTTTTGTAATTCCTGTTACACCAGTATGTTGCACGGCTCAAGAAAATGTTTAAAAAATTTATTGTTTAAAAAATCATTTTTAATGATTAAAAAATCATTTGTTAATTGGTAATTGTTAATGTTAAACAACATTTTTTAATGATGTTTAAAAAATCAATTTTGTGCCAGACACTAAGCTTGGAGTTTCTTAAAGAATATCTCGTTAAGTACATTATTGAATTTAATGTTTTGAAACGATATGTGTATCTTTGGCTTCTTCCAAAAGAAGAAGCCATCATTAAGCTGATGCCCTTTCTGCTTTACCTATGCAGAAGCAAAATCTTCATCATAGGCTACAGGTTACTGTAGAACACTAGTTTTAACATACAGCTGGTAGTAGCATAATTCTATATGCTCCCAAGTACAGTCTGAACTACAGATCAACTTGTGAGTGAAAGTATTCCTTCCAATTGAAGAAGCTTCTTTCCTAAGTTACAAAGCAGACATTTAGCATAAAGGAAATGTCTAAGAAACCAACCTCATTAAAATAATGAGTCTATAAGTGTCAACATGTGTCAGCTACCAAATAACTGTTTTCCTTTCTAACTCATATGGTATGTGTGATTCTGAAAAACTAACTGGTATAATCCTTTGAAATAATAAGGAAATAAAATGGAAATTAGAGCCTTACAAATGTGCAAAAGTATCATACCCACAAATAAAATGCAGATTACTCTCTGTTCTTCCTGGTCTAAAGATAATAACAATTAATAAAAAAAAAAATTCCCTTTGAATAAGCGTCACAAAAGTACCTGCCTCATATATTTGCAAATGTATGAGAAAGTTTTCAAGGGAGTCAGAAAATCTTTTTTGTAATCTTATCCATGGTTTCAAAGGGTGAGAAGGTGGTTTCACTTCTATTCTATGTTGACTCACATGTGATAAACGGAAATTGGAAGGACAAAATTGACACTGGGAAAGAAAAAGTTAAATGCAGGATTCTGAGTTCTGTTCAAATTGGAGAACACCAGTGGGGAGACTACAGCTCTCTCTTTACTGAAGCAGCAGTTTGAAGTACTCTTGTGTGGTATAATAGAATAATTGACCCAATTAGGGACCTATTCATCAGAAATTAGATTTCTGCAGGTGCCAAGCACAAAGGCTTTTAAGGGCCTTCTCAGCTTCTCACTAGCAACATTGGGAAATTGCAGGCACAACAAAACTGTAAAATCTGCAATTTAATATCTTTCCTCAAGGTATCTGCTGAACCTCACTTTAATTTTAAAGACAGATGAAAAGGACAGAGCTTAGGGTCTGTTTCCTTGCCAAGGCAGCCCTTTCCCTGTAAGCCTATGGCAAGTCATCCTCTAACCCAGCTTTAACGAAACACATTCAAAAGCAACAACTGTAGCCTGTGATTGAATATTCACCTTTCACAGAGCATCTCATTCCAAGTTTGTCCAATTCAGGTCATCTTTTTGGAGACTAATATTGTACTCACCATTTAAGGTTGTAGGACCCAGAATGGCCTCAACCAATTCACTTAGATTTTATTCCTTCAGATGCAATTCATATTACATAGTTAAAGGTTTTTTCTAAAAAATTGGACCTGAGAGGAGGGAGGAGTCAAGATGGCGAAGAAGTAGCAGGTTGAGACTGCGTCAGGTAGCAGGAGATAAGCTAGATAGCTTAACAAACCATTGCCAACACCTACAAATCCAAGAGGAGATCAAAGAGAAGAGCAACAATTCTATAAACAGAAAATCAACCACTTTCTGAAAAGGAGGACCGGCAGAGAAGTGAATCCAAAGCGATGGGAAGATAGATCATGGGGGGAGGGGCCGGCTCCCGGCAAGCGGCGGAACAACAGAGCACAAAATCAGGACTTTAAAAAGTCGGCTCCACTGAGGGACATTGCTCCAGAGGCTAAACCGGGTGAAGCCCACGCGGGGTCAGCGTAGCCGCAGGTCCCGCGGGGTCACAGAAGGATCAAGGGTGCCTGAGTGTCACAGAGCTTGCAGGTATTAGAGTGGGGAAGCCGGCTACAGAGACAGAGCCGAGGAGTGAGCTCTCAACTCGGGGGTTACCTTGAACCGGTCGCAGGCTGGGTGAGCTCGGAGTGTGGCCGGAGGCCAGGGAGACGGGAGTGATTGGGCGCTTTTCTCTGAGGGCGCACTGAGGAGCGGGGTACTGAACTCTCAATCAGCTCCTCCGGGCTGGAAATTGAGAAGCCGCCATTTTCATTTCCATCCTCCAGAACTCTACGGAAAGCGTTCAGGGAACAAAAGCTCCAGAAAGCGAACCTGAGCGGATTACTTAGCCTGGCCCCTGGTAAGGGCAGTGCAATTTCGCCTTGAGCAAAAACACTTGAGAATCACAGCAACAAGCCCCTCCCCCAGAAGATCAAGAAGAAATCCAGCCAGGACCAAGTTCATTTCCCAAGAAGAACAGCGGAATTCCAGAAGAGGAGAGAGCAAAGCATGGAATTCATGGCTTTCTCCCCCATGATTCTTTAGTCTTACAGTTAATTATTCTTTTAATTTTATTTTTTTCTTCTACTAATTTTTTTTAGTTTTTACCCTTTCCTCTTTTAACGTTTTTTAACTAGTTTATCCTAACAATACCTTTCATTAAAAAATAATCTTTTTTGAAACTCCATTATTATAATCATGTTTTATCCTTCATTATATCTAACTTTATTTTTTGTATACACATAGGGTTTTTTCTTCTAAAAAATTTGGGGAACAATTTCTTCTAATAGATCAAAATATACCCTAACTCTAGCTCCGGGCTTGTTCTAGTCTCCAGTCCGAGCAAATTCTCTCCACTTTCTTTCTCTTTATTCTCCCAACCAACTTACTTTATTAACTCCTTTTTTAGGAATTTAAAAAAATTTTTTTTCATCTTTATGGGTATATTCCATCACTTCATTGTGTTTAGCCTCATATATGTTTTTCATTCTTTAAAATTTTTGGAGGTAGTTTCTTCTAAGAGAACAAAATACTCCCAAAATTAAGTTGGTGACCCTGTTCTAGTCACCATTCTAATATATATATTTTTTTTCTTTTTTCTATTTTTTCCTTATATGTTTTCTTCTTTTAATTTATTTTCTGAACTTCTTTTTATCCCTTTCCCCCCCCCCCCATGACTTGGGGTCTCTTCTGATTTGGTTAAAGCACATTGTCCTGGAGTCTTGCCACCCTTTTAGTATTTTATTCGCTCCTTCATATATTCTTATCTGGACAAAACGATAAGGCGGAAAAACTGACCACAAAAAAAATTAAGAGGCAGTACTGAAGCCTAGGGACATAATCAACACAGACATGGGTAATATGTCAGATCTAGACTTCAGAATGGCAATTCTTAAAATTCTAGCTGGGTTCAAAAAAGGTATGGAAGATATTAAAGAAACCCTGTTCAGAGAAATAAAAGCCCTTTCTGGAGAAATAAGAGAACTAAAATATAACCAAGTTGAAATCAAAAAAGCTATTAGGTGCAATCAAAATGGAGGCTCTTACTGCTAGGATAAATGGGGCAGAAGAAAGAATTGGTGATATAGAAGACAAAATGATGGGGAATAAAGAAGCTGAGCAAAAGAGAGACAAACAACTACTGGACCATAAGGGGTGAATTCAAGAGATAAGTATACCATAAGATGAAACAGTATTAGAATAATTGGGATTCCAGAAGAAGAAGAAAGAGAGAGGGGAGCAGAAGGTATATTGGAGAGAATTTCCCTAATATGGCAAAGGGAATAAGCATCAAAATCCAGGAGGTGCAGAGAACCCCCCTCAAAACAATAAGGATAGGTCCACACCCCGTCACCTAATAGTAAAATTTACAAGTCTTAGCGACAAAGAGAAAATCCTGAAGGCAGCCAGGACAAGAAGTCTGTAACATACAATGGTAAAAATATTAGATTGGCCGCAGACTTATCCACAGAGACCTGGCAGGCCAGAAAGAACTGGCATGATATATTCAGAGCACTAAATGAGAAAAACATGTAGCCAAGAATACTATATCCAGCTAGGATATCATTGAAAATAGAAGGACAGATAAAAAGCTTCTAGGACAAACAAAAACTGAAAGAATTTGCAAACACCAAACCAGCTCTACAGGAAATATTGAAAGGGGTCCTCTAAGCAAAGAGAGACCCTAAAAGTAGATCAGAAAGGAACAGAGACAATATACAGTAACAGTCACCTTACAGGCAATACAATGGCACTAAATTCATATCTCTCAATAGTTACCCTGAATGTTAATGGGCTAAATGCCCCAATCAAAAGACACAGGGTATCAGAATAGATGAAAAAACAAAACCCATCAATATGCTGCCTACAAGAAACTCATTTTAGATCCGAAGACACCTCCAGATTTAAAGTGAGGGGGTGGAAAACAATTTACCATGCTAATGGACATCAGAAGAAAGCTGGGGTGGCAATCCTTATATCAGGTCAATTAGATTTTAAGCCAAAAAATATAATAAGAGATGAAGAAGGACACTATATCATACTCAAAGGGTCTGTCCAACAGGAAGATCTAACAATTTTAAATACCTATGCCCCTAACTTGGGAGCACCCAACTATATAAACCAATTAATAACAAAATCAAAGAAACACATCAACAATAATACAGTAAGAGCAGGGGACTATAACACTCCCCTCACTGAAATGGACAGATCATCCAAGCAAAAGATCAACAAGGAAATAAAGGCCTTAAATGACACACTGGACCAGATGGACATCACAGATCTTTAACATTTAAACATTTTTTGAGTTTCCTCAAAAAGTTGAAAATAGAGCTACCCTATGACCCCGCAATTGCACTACTGGGTATTTACCCTAAAGATACAAACGTACTGATCCGAAGGGACACATGCACCTGAATTTTTATAGAACAATGTCCACAATAGCCAAACTATGGAAAGAACCTAGATGTCCATCAACAGATGAATGGATAAAAAATAATTGGTATATATATATACAATGGAATACTATGCAGCCATCAAAAGAAATAAAATCTTGCCATTTGCGATGACATTAATGGAACTAGAGGGTATTATGCTTAGCGAAATAACTCAATCAGAGAAAGACAACTATCATATGATATCCCTGATATGAGGAAGTGGAGGTGCAATGTGGGGGGTTTGTGGGGTAGGAAAAGAATAAATGAAACAAGATGGGATCAGTAGGGAGGCAAACCATAAGAGACTCTTAATCTCACAAAACAGACTGAGGGTTGCTGAGCGGAGGAGGGTTGGGAGAGGGTGGTGGGGTTATGGACATTGGGGAGGGTATGTGCTATGGTGAGTGCTGTGAAGTGTATAAACCAGTGATTCACAGACCTGTACCCCTGGGGATAAAAATACATTATATGTTTATAAAAAAAAATTAAAAATTAGCAATTTAAAAATTGGACCTGAGAGTCTCAAAACAAGCACTGTTGGACCTTTTTGTTTTCCTGTGAGAATCAGATACGAAAGAGGGAAGGGGAAAACAAAACAAAACAAAACAAAAAAACAACCTCCCTGAAGATCTAGGGATTGTTGAATGAATTTCAACCCTTTAGTTTTTTCAAATAAAATATTCTCTTTCACTGACATGATATGAAGAAATTCACTCCACTGACCTCCCTATATTTTCCACCTCGAATATGAGCACAAAATCACTCTATTTTTTATTGTTCCCAATTTTCTTCCTAGCAATATTATATGAATTATATTTAGATGTGTGTGTGCTTACTTACATTGATTTCTGTATCTCCCATTAAAATGCATGTTCTAAGGTATAAAATATTGCCTTGCTTATTTACTGCTGTATCCCCCATTTCTAATGCCTAGAAAAGCACAAAGCATGGGGTGGAGTCTCAATACATGTTTCTTGAATGAACAAATAAATGATATTTAAAGTTCCCACATTGAAGGTCCACTGATAAACCCCTGGCCTGCTTCATGGGTTTAAAAGAAGTATTTCAGATCCCATAACTGAACAATACAAGGTTAAGATTAGTTTCAAGCCAGATTATGACTTCTCCCTACTTCTCAAGTCACTTCCTCAGCACTGGTTCCATTTCCAAGATGAACATGGTCACAACGACAGAAGCAGCTTCAGTCTACTTTGATTCACATGGACCCCGAAGGTGAAATATCTTTTAATCTTATAGTAAAAACAAAAACTAAGTCCAGGAGATTTGATCCTATTGCCTCTGTTTAGCCTAACTTGTGTTACTCGCCTTCCCTAAATGGATCACAAGGACCAGGAGGCTAGAATGTGTGGTTGGCTTCGTTTTGGCCCTGTGCTTCACCCCCACAGCTAGGGTAGAGGCAGCTTTACCCAATGCACAGGAACTACAGTGGAGAAGTCAAGGTCAAGTTTCCCTGAAACAAAATCTGGCTACTAGTGCTGCAAAGGAGAAGTGAGACCAGAAGGAAAATTTAAAATTCCAGTTATTACCTCTGAATTCAAAATCAGTGGGCATCTTTTAGTTACCTTAATCAAACTCTCTGAAGCATATACAAAAGTCTATCATTTCTCCCATTCTGCAACTGTCTTTTTTTTGGCTTTCACGTGACTCTTACAACTACTCCATATTTCTGATGGTTGATATTTTATTTAAATATTCAGTTATTTTTACACCACCTTCCCCTTAAATGCTGACGTGCTTTGGGTTTGTTCCTCACACCGTTCTGTCCTTATTCTATACACTCACACTCACAGTGATTTAATCTACACACAGAGCATCACCTCGATGGAAATGCTGGTGACTTCAGACTCTCCATCTCCACGTCTAACCCTTCTTTATGGCTACAGGTGCTATAGACCAACATGTCTACTAGACCTCACCACAAATGAAAGGAAGTATAACCCAAAATAAATTGATATCCCTCCCCTTCCTCCAGCTACACTCTGATTACAGTCCAATTTCTCCCTCTATCTTTGGTATACTAAAATGGACCCAGCAGAGCCAAAAACCTACCTCAACTTCAAACTCTCCATCTGACATACAGACACTAAACCCTGCCAGTTCCATTTCTTAACTATCTCTATAATACAACTATCATTTCTTCTCCATCCATACCATCATTACTACTGTCTTGGATCAAACCATTTTCTTTTCTTTTTCACTTACTTAGACAAATGGGGAGAATCTAATAACTGGTCTCCTTCACTCTTCGTTTTCCCCTCCCAACCATCTTCCACATTTTTCCTCAGAATATTTTTTAAAAGTATAAATTTTATCACATGCCTTCAATAATTCCCATTGCCTACACAATACAGTATAAAATTCTTTGTAGAGCATAAAGAACTGTTTGTCCCATGGTCTTGTTTTTCAGCCTCATCTCTTTCTGCTCCCCTGTAGGCACTCTGTTACCTTCACATTTACCTCTGTGCTTTGATTATTCATTTAACTCTAATAGTAATGCCCTTCCCTCTCCCAGCTCTTCATCCACTAGGCAAGTCCTGCTTATCTGCAGAACTCAGCTTAAGTGCCAGCAGACTTCTCTGGGGACAGATTTTGGTATCTGAGGAAAAGAGAGTAGTCCATGTACTCTGATTCAATATTATTTTCTGAAAACTTCTCAAATGCCATTTATCTACTACTTCAAGTGTTTGTGCATTTTCCTTCTCACACTAAAGTGAGACCTCTCTAAAAGTAACTGCTATGTCTTACTCATTTTTGTGTTCTACAACCTGGAAAAGGGCATAGTACAGAGGACAAGCATGGTTACAGAATGAATAACAGAATGATGTCTTCTTACCACATGTCCATTTCCTTTTCATGATCAGCCAAAGAATCTCTCTGAACTCAAGGAGGGCTCCAGACCCTCTCTTAAAGAACTCATCAGTTATGTCAGGCCCACCCAGTATAACAATCTCTTTTGATTCACTCAAAATCCACTGATTATGAACCTAAATTATATTTGCAAAAATCCCATCACATTTGCTACATAATAAATATAGCATAGTCTTGAGAGCAAAACCTCATTATATTGACAGATGCCATGCACACTCAAAGAGGTGGATTATATAAGGGCATGGGTTATTTGTGATCATTTTAGAATTCTGTCCACCACACTTGGGCACTTCTAGACTTAACTAATGCTTTTCAGTTCTCAACTCACCTCACTGGGATGATATCAGAAATTTTAAAACCAAGCAGAAATTGGAGGGAGCAAGGCAAATGAACTCAAGAATCTAGGGTTTTACCAGGCTTACTAGCTGACAAACAGTTTATTATGCTAATTATTTTTTACTTTTTTTAAGATTTTTATTTATTTATTTAAGAAAGAGTACTACTGGGGAGGAAGGGCAGAGAGAAAGGGAGAAGTAGACTCCCTGCTGAGCAGGGAGCCTGACATGGGACTCGATCCCAGGACTCTGGGATCATGACCTGAACCAAAGGCAGACACTTAACTGACTGAGCCACCCAGGTGTCCCCGTTAACTACTTTTCAAATACTTGTGTTAATTACTTTTTAAGTCCATGTATGCATGGTTAGGTAAATTATGCATGTGCAAGGAAATGCCATTTTTTAAATAAGCAGCATATATTTTTTTTCCATTTCCAACAAGCTTATACCTTTATACTTATATTCATAGCTACCATGCAAACCTTGTGAGGACAATAAGAGTATCATTTTCACTTTTATATTCCAAGTAACTAGATCTCAATATTTTAACTAAGACCCACCCAAGTAAACAGTTCTTACCAATTCTGGTAATGGTCCTAAAGGATGGTCCTTTGCCTTGTTTGACCTCCAGATTGTCTATCCCTTAAGAGAGAAAAAAATGAGAAGGGCATTTGATGTATGTTGAAGATAGTATACAGATGTCAACATAAGTTGATCCCTAATCCTTTCTGGCAAGAACATTCTAGTTCTTTGGGCAACTAAAACGAAAATAGGTGTACTTTCACTTCTTTTTACAAACTCAAGAATATCTTGGAATCCACTGTTTCTTCAAAACCAGATGAAGACTGTGATATCACAGAGTTATTTCTGGGGATTTTGCTTCTTTGGCAAAATCAGGCAAACAAAGGCCTGTGAAATAACACAGGACTCTACCATGGAGAAAGCTGGACTCAGCCCTGTGTGTGCTGGGGCATTCCTTTGGCCAGTAGAGGTAGCTTTCAAACTAACTTTCAAATTAATTTTCAAACTTCCCACAGAACATTCCCTGCTGGTGCAGGTACCATGTCAAAGGGACAGAAAAGTGAAAACAGAGAACTGACATGACACTTAAGACACTATCAGTGCCCCGAGTCTCTGTAAGCTGTGGCTTCAATAATGAACTTGTTCAGTCTTCAGTGATGCATGAAGGAAAAATAGGGACACACAAAAGGAAACTCACAGATAGCATCAGATTTCTGTACAGTAGAAAGGCAGCTGGTGATTGATTAGGGTCACATTTTTGTCATTTGAAGCCAGCTTCATATTAGAGAAACATTTTTTTGCAGTTCAAGGACTAAAGCATGTGGAGTGCTTCAGAGAGTCCAAGAAACCCTAGAAGTACAGGGAAACATCTCACCAGTACATGCATTTAACATCAGTGTTATTGGGGATCTTCCTTGACCTTAGAGGCTGGGGAATTTACACCCAAACTCCAAATTCAGGGCATGAGGCATTGATAAGTCCCCTCACCCTGTGTGTTGCCTCATTTGTGCTTCTTTCTATTTGATCAGGAATCAGTGCAGCCTATTTTATGCTGCCCCACCTTTGGACCAGGAATAAAGCACTGCCCCTCTCACTTGCCTCCATGGGAAACACCGTTCCAATGACATCAAATATATCATGAGTGTTATGTAATGTACTATAATTTGTGAAGTCACAAAGCAGAAGCTCATAAGATTTTCTTAATTTGACTTGCATCCTTCTTTGCTCTTGCAGTTAATATCCATACTTTTTGACTTCTCCATATCTGTGTTTATCACATAGGTCTCTCCTTGTCCCATAAGGATCACTGGGAAATAGCCTCCAGTCCCTAATTCCCTAGAGGACCCTTTCAAAATCATATGCCTTCCTCAGTTCTCCTGCACTTTTGGAAAATAAATATTTTCTGTATGTATGTCTATGAGTCTTTTTCTCCTTCCAGAGGAAAAGCTTTCATCCTCTTCAACAAGGGCCCATGATCCAAAATGAGTAAGAACCATTGTTTAGAGCTTATTGCCATAGAGGAAATGTTTAGAAGCCACATTTCATTGTCAAGATAATGACAAGATAAGAATAATATAACACACAAGAGTCCCTGGTAAAAACATTGTGTTCTCTCTACACCCTATAAGCAGTAAGCTCTGACTACAGGTTCTCTCCAAAGCAAAGTGACTCTGCACTTCCCTTCCCTAATCACCATCTTACTGTTTGGCCACTTCCTTGTCTTTTCCCATTGCTCCTTGACCCTGTCCAGTGTGCCCTCAAGACTCTCCAAACATTATTACTATTAGTCTTTCTGTTTCCAAATCCATACTCTATCATTTACTAGTTCCATGAATTTGGGCAACTTCACTTATCATCAATAAATTAGGATAACAATAGTATTCACTCACAGGGTATTGTGGAGGTTAAATAAGTAAATTATGTAGGAAAGTTAGAACACAAGTCTTCAGAAAGAGTTAACTCTCCTCTTTATCATAACTACATGTCATTCATCATCATCAATCAGTTCTACCTGAAGGATATACCATGAATATACTGCTTCTCATGCATCCCTCTCTAAGAAAGTCTCTCAATTCCCACAACCAAAAGTCTGGGCAAAGAAACTTGCCAGAATGTCAACTCATCAGCACATTTCTACATTCACATAAATTGCCAATCCAAACCACAATATGGGAAATGGCTGAGATTTATTCTTTAGAATTTTTTTTTAAGATTTTATTTATTCATTTGACACAGAGAGATCACAAGTAGGCAGAGAAACAGGCAGAGAGAGAAGAGGAAGCAGGCCCGCTGCTGAGCAGAGAGCCCAATGCGGGGCTCAATCCCAGGACCCTGGGATCGTGACCTGAGCTGAAGGCAGAGGCTTTAACCCACTGAGCCACACAGGTGCCCCATATTCTTTACTATTTTAAAGAGAAAGATTAAGTTTAATAGGTTGATATTATAGGAATGAGGGTTTAACTGACACTGGAAAGTACTTTATATTATTAAGAACTGCTCTGTAATGAAATGTTACTTGAAGAGTTATCAGGATCCCTGTCCTGGACACATTAATATGAGTTGTGCTCCCTTTTTCCTGATATCATAAGGATTCCTGCTAGACAAGGGACCTTGGACTTAATTTCAAAAATCCTTTTCTAAGAGTCTATAGTCTCTCATGGCTCACCTCCCCTTCAAATTTCCCTCAACTCCCTTCTCCTCTCCATCTCCCCATGTCCTCCATTTTCTTTGTTATGCTCCACAAATAAGTGAAACCATATGATACTTGACTCTCTCTGCTTGACTTATTTCACTCAGCATAATCTCTTCCAGTCCCATCCATGTTGCTACAAAAGTTGGGTATTCATCCTGTCTGATGGAGGCATAATACTCCATCGTGTATATGGACCACATCTTCCTTATCCATTCATTCGTTGAAGGGCATCTTGGTTCTTTCCACAGTTTGGCGACCGTGGCCATTGCTGCTATAGACATTGGGGTACAGATGGCCCTTCTTTTCACTACATCTGTATCTTTGGGGTAAATACCCAGTAGTGTATTGCAGGTCATAGGGAAGCTCTATTTTTAATTTCTTGAGGAATCTCCACACTGTTCTCCAAAGTGGCTGCACCAACTTGTATTCCCACCAACAGTATAAGAGGGTTCCCTTTTCTCCATATCCTCTCCAACACATGTTGTTTCCTGTCTTGCTAATTTTGGCCATTCTAACTGGTGTAGGGTAGTATCTCAATGTGGTTTTAATTTGAATCTCCCTAATGGCTAGTGATGATGAACATTTTTTCATGTGTCTGATAGCCATTTGTATGTCTTCATTGGAGACGTGTCTGTTTATGTCTTCTGCCCATTTTTTGATATGATTATCTGTTTTGTGTGTGTTGAGTTTGAGAAGTTCTTTATAGATCCTGAATATCAACCTTTTGTCTGTACCATTATTTGCAAATATCTTCTCCCATGCCGTGGGTTGCCTCTTTGTTTTGTTGACTGTTTCCTTTGCTGTGCAGAAGGTTTTGATCTTGATGAAGTCCCAAAAGTTCATTTTCGCTTTTGTTTCCTTTGCCTTTGGAGACATATCTTGAAAGAAGTTTCTGTGGCTGATATTGAAAAGGTTACTGCCTATGTTCTCCTCTAGGATTCTGATGGATTCCTGTCTTACGTTGAGGCCTTTTATCCATTTCAAGTTTATCTTTTCTAATCTAAAATCCTGTGTATCCTGCGACTCCCTGTAATTTGCTCATATTCTAAGGAAAACACACAAAAAAATCAGTAATTTTATATGCATAACACAATTTTCATTAATCAAGATAAGAAGAATGCAGCAGTATTTTTCAGCAGACCTATCCTCTATGCTTGGATCTGTAACTCACGTATGTGAAGAGGTCCCTTAATCTCTAACAGTGAAGAAGTAAGAGGTTGCATCCATGGCTGTCAAACACTTTTTTTTTCACTTGTAAATTTATTCTTAATTTTGATAAAAAATAATGGTTCAGTTCTGGATCATCAGATCTAATAGCACATAGTAAATGTTCAATAACTTTTTAATTAACATATAATGTATTATTTGTCCCAGGAGTACAGGTCTGTGAATCATCAGGCTTACACATTTCACAGCACTCTCCATAGCACATACCCTCCCCAATGTCCATAACCCAACCACCCTCTCCATACCCCACACCCCCCAGCAAACCTCAGTTTGTTTTGTGAGATTAAGAGTCTCTTATGGCTTGTTGAAAAAATTAAACAAGATGGGATCAAACAGCTTTAAACTGTAAAATTCTCTCTGCTAATGAAAATCAATGTATAAGTTCAGTATATAACAAATTAATTTCCAACTTGAAAGATTTCACAAGGAAAGATAGCAGCCTAACCAATTCCTTGCCTTGGCTCCCCACAACCCCCTATTTCCAGGGTCAGCCCTTGATGTGGCTTCATAGACTTTCTTCAAAGGTTGTTCTGGGGCAACTGTCAAAACCAACCAACCTGGGGGCGCCTGCGTGGCTTAGTGGTTTAAGCCTCTGCCTTCGGCTCAGGTCATGATCCCAGGGTCCTGGGATCGAGTTCCGCATGGGGCTCTCTGCTTGGCAGGGAGCCTGCTTCCTTCTCTCTCTCTCTCTCTCTCTGCCTGCCTCTCTGCCTACTTGTGATCTCTCTGTGTCAAATAAATAAAATCTTTAAAAACAAAACAAAACAAAACAAAAAAACCAACCAACCTGTGTGAAATGGCTTCTAGACTTTTTTCACCTGTACCAGGGATTTGTGATATACACACATATACATATATACACACACATACATGCACACACACATATATGTATATGTGAATATATAGATATCTAAATATGAATATAAATATGAATATATATATCTAAAATATATCTTTGAAATTAATATATATCTTTGAAATTAACCATGTTTTATCACTGTCCAAAATTTATCCCTATTCAAAAATGTTCAAAACAAAATTTTCTTGTTTGATATTAAAATTCAGTTCAGATCAAAGGATTTTAGTATTGAAATGGCATAGTTTTATGCCTTATCTTTAGATTACTCAGGAAGACATGATGAAATAAATTGCTTTCTTGGTCTTTTGCTTCCCTATTTACATTTCAATTAAGTAGATATAAAATATTTTTGTTATAGTTTTCAAATGTAGCTACTATGTTCTTTGCCACATGAATGCATTTTCATATATAGTATACATTTTATACATAATTGATAGAATGTTATATGTAAGTAATAGTATATATAGAGAGAGACTATATCTAAAGAGAATTTAATAGGTGAAATTTGGCTGATTTCAATTTCACTTAAAGACATCACCAGTTTTCAAATAATAATACAAGGTGAATATGCAAATAATACTGTGAAAAAGGGATAGCATATTTGACTATGATGAACTTCTAGCATTTAAAGAGACTCCAATGTTGGTATCAAATATCTCAAAATACAATTGAGTTGGGAAGAGTTAGGTTCATAAACAAAGATGAAATCTGCAGATGTATTCAAGGAGATATGTTAGGAGAAAGGATTTTCCAATTTTTTTTTTCTTAGCTGGAAATAAAATTCTAAAACTTAACTTATAACCCAGTAAAATAAAAGTTAAACTAAAAGAGTCACTAATATAAGTAGAAATAATAAGATATAGATGAAAACAAGCCATAACAAGAAATAATATGATACTGATGAAAACAAGTAATTATATGATGCTCATCATGTTCATGTAAAATTGATATTTCTTAAATGTTACCATCATAATGTACTTACCACTAGTCAAGACTTAATTAAAATTCTCAATTTTGTTTAGGATGAACAAATCAAGTTATCTATGGGACTATAAAGAAAGCCCTGAAGAAAGTTAGAAATATCTACTACTAACAACCTAGAATGTATTTTAAGATAGAGCATCTAGGGGCGCCTGGGTGGCTCAGTGGGTTAAGCCACTGCCTTCGGCTCAGGTCATGATCTCAGGGTCCTGGGATTGAGTCCCGCATCAGGCTCTCTGCTCAGCAGGGAGGCTGCTTCCCTCTCTCTCTCTCTCTACCTGCTTCTCTGTCTACTTGTGATCTCTCTCTGTCAAATAACTAAATAAAATCTTAAAAAAAAAAAAGACAGAGCATCTATAGGATGTTCCCTCGTCTAACTGCATGACCATTATGGCGTTAAAATCTGTAATGCCATAGCATTAAATTCTTGAAAGATAGATCCTAAGAGGAAGGCATAGATATTCAGCATCATTGATGCTGGATATTGATGCACATGCTACTCTAAGAGCAAAGAGTAAACATGGGCTTTCACAGTTATCAAAATCTCTCCTAAAAAAATAACCTCAGGCAAGAAGAAAGTAACTCCTTTTCTGTTCCTGTGTCCTCCATTCCCTTCATTAACCAATGTATTTCAAGAGTGGTTTGCATTCTGTCTGCACTTCCTTAACTGCTGTGAATGCCTTAGCCTTCTGTAATCTGGAGTTTTCCTCCATCATTCAACTAAAAAGTCTTCACTTTGAATTACAAATGGTCTTCCAGTGGCAAATTCAATGGGCAGTTTTAAATTATAACTTGATCTTGTTCCAGCATTTGAACACAATTTGATTAGAGGAGATTTTTTTTTATGATTCTATTCTCTTCTGGTTCAATTTTTAACCTTCTGGGTATTATTTTCACCATTTGACTGATTTCCCTTTTGTTATTTGCCTCTTAAGGTTAGTGTGCCTGCCCCAAAGTTCCATACAAGGCCCTTATTTTCTCTCTCTGTGCCTATTCTTACCAGGCAAACTCCTCTAGTATTTTGCCTTGGGCTCTCATCTACCATCCATATCACAAATATTTCAGACAGCCCTGTATCCAAATTTGGTTGTCCATCTACCTTACCATCCCACTTTTCCAATTACCTAAATGACATTTCTCCACTTGGATATTCCAAAGGCAGCCAAAATTCAGAATGTCTAAAAATGCAACTCAGATTTCAAAATCTTCCTAGTTGTTTATATCCAGGATTTCACTAGATGCCTCGGTTAGGAACTTAAAATCTTTCTCAAGTCTTCTAGCTACTTTGCCCTTTATTTCCCACAGTCAGTGAATTACTAAACACTCCTGATCTTCCAAAATTAATGTTTCTATAATTATTCCTTCTGTCCATCTCCCTCTGGCTTACTTTCTTCAGTTGTTCTTGCTCCAAGTCTTACTTTCTCTAATTCATCCTCCCATTGTTAGCTAAAATGATCTTCTAAAAACATAAATAAAATATCTTTGATCTTTTAACTAAAATACTCATGATCTCCCTATGGCATGCAGGATATAATTCAACATCTTAACCATGGCATGCCAGTGCACTCCAAATTCTCACTACAGTCCCTTCCCCATCCTACCTATATATAGCACACACAACCTCTTTTGCTTCTTCCGGTATTTCCTATTCTCTTTTGCATTTTCAATGTCTCTTTAGCAGCTCTTCTCATCAGCATAGATGCATGCTTATCATAATGCTTTAAATTTAAAATGTATATATTTCTTCCATTGCTGTGCCCCCTCTAGCTATTAGTTCTTCTACATTTTCTCTTCTATTTAACTCTGCCACCAGCTATGTTAAACAACGTTCTTATAATGAAGAAATTCAGTTGGCATTATTCAGTCTTTATCTTTTATGAATATTCAGCAGGATTTGATATCGCTGGACTTCTTCTCTTTAAGCAACTCCATCCCAAAGAGAACCCTTATACATTAATGGTGAGAATGTAAATCGCCCCAATCAGCATAAAAAACAATATGAATGTGCCTTAAAAAATTAAAAATAAGATCTACCTATTCCATTTCTGAGTATATGCCCAAAAGAACTAAAAATAGGATTTTGATGCGATATATGCCCTCTCATGTTTATTGTAGCATTATTCACAGTAGCCAAAATATAGAAACAACATAAATGCTCATCAGTGGATGAACAGATGAAAAAGAAGTGGTACACATACACAATGGAATATTATTCAGCAATGAGAAGGGAAGATATCTTCCCATTTGTGACAAGATGGATGCACTTGAACACATTATGCTATGAGAGGTGTCAGAGAAAGCAAGTACTGCATGATATCATTTATATGTGGAATCTAAAAATGTTAAACCTATACAAAACAGAATAGAATGGTGCTTACCAGGGGATGGGGTGAGGAGTAGGAAAGTGATGGTGTTTAAGGGCAAAAACTTATAAGAAGTAGTAAATAATCCATAGAGATCTAATACAAATTATCATAAATATAGATAATAATATGTAGTATTAAAAAAAAAGCTCCACCTCCTTGACTTTCATTCTATGACTCTCCCTGCTGTCTTATTTTGGGGGGAGGAGGATTCATTTCTGCATCTTCCTTTTAAATGATCCAGTTACTTGGGATCCTTAACAAGCACACTTCTCATCTACTTTTGAATCGACATACTAGTTCTGGATGAATTAATCTACATCTATGGTTTTGACCATCACTTTTTTGGCTCTAATTCTCAAACTGAGATCTGTAGTTTCATTTTTTCTTTCTAAGTTACTAACTTAAATCCATATAAATACTTGCTGGACATCTCTACCTGATAAGTAATCTACCTCACAAATACCTCAAAATCAGTATGCCCACAAATTGACTCATTAACCCAAATTAACTCAAATTTAGGTAAGGTGGTGCCAAGACCATCCACCATCAGGCAAAACTGAAAAAAAAAAAAAAATCCCAACTCTCTCAACCACCATCACCACAAAAAATACACTACCAAGGTCTGTCAGTGTTGTCTCCTAAATATCATCACCTTCACCATCTGTGCCATCTCTGTTTTTATCCAAATCTCATGATTCTTTTACCTAGATCAATGTAGAGTCTAATTCCAAGTTTAATTTCTAAATACTAAATTCTCAGCCACAGTTCTCATGAACTACATAAGATGGAAAATGAGAACAAAGTATAAATGAACAACAATTAAGTCTGTAGAATAAAGGATATATCCACTTATTATGTATACCATAATTTTAGAGCTGAAAAGAAATTTAGATATGACCCAAAGTTCTCAAACAAGTGGAAATACAGAGAGAACTAAAAGCTTGTTCTGGCAAGAAAAAACAGTAAATAAAGATTAAAGTATATTCTTTGCTTTCTGCTTACAATTTTTTTTTGTTTATTATTTTTTACTTATTTGACAGAGAGAAATCACAACTAGGCAGAGAGGCAGGCAGAGAGAGAGGAGGAAGCAGGCTCCCTGCGGAGCAAAGAGCCTGATGCGGGGCTCGATCCCAGGACCCTGGAATCATGACCTGAGCCGAAGGCAGAGGCTTTAACCCACTGAGCCACCCAGTTTTATTTATTTATTTATTTGATAGAGAAAGATCACAACTAGGCAGAGAGGCAGGCAGAGAGAGAGGGAAGAAGCAGGCTCCCCACTGAGCAGAGAGCCCAATGTGGGGCTCGATCCCAGGACCCTGAGATCATGACCCGAGCCAAAGGCAGAGGCTTAACCCACTGAGCCACCCAGGTGCCCCTTACAATTGTTTTTTGTATGGACAAAGGAAATTCTGAGCCAGAGAGTTATACTGAAAATATTATTACCATGTAGCCCATATCGAAAATAGAGGTGAAAAAGCAGGATGATGGAGCATCATTAATCTTGGGCTGCTAATAAAATCCACTCTTGTGGATTGGGTTTGTTCCAAGATGAGTTAAGCTGAGAACTTCTGTTAATGTTTTGTGTACTAGAAGTTTGGTGCTATGGATGGAATGTTTGCGTCCTCCCAAAATTCTTATTTTGAAACTCTAATCTCCAGTATGATGACATTTGGATGTGAGCGCTTTGGGAATAATGATGTCATATGGTTGAGCCCTTATGCTGAGATTGGCACCCTTATAAAAAGATAAACACCAGAACTAACTCTAGCTCTCTCTCTCTCTCTCCCACTCTCTTTCTTTCTCTCTCTGCCATGTGAGGATACAGCAAGAAGGCCAAGTGCAAGCCTCTCAGCAGAAACGGAATTGGCCAGCACTTTGATCTTGGCCAGTTTCCAGAACCATAAGAAATAAATTTCTCTTGTTAAGGCATCTAGTTTGTGTTATGTTGTTATAGTAGCCTGAACTGACTAAGACAACCACTTTATCCAACTTTGGACAGCCAAGAGCTGGTAACATGTTGGGAAGGCAATCCAGATTTTGTTAATATCTTGTTTGTTTTGTCTCTGGAAGAAAATGCTGGTGAACAAAACAAACATTTGGCAGTGGGCCATATTTGCAATTCTTTTGTGTCTATCTAAATTCAATATGCAATTTACTTACTTTTCAGGTCCAAAAAGCTTACATGAATTTTTATTTCTTTATATTGAGCCAATACACACAATATTTTTTTAAATAAAACAATCTGCTAATTGTTGTGTCCCATTATTGAAAGGCAATGACTAATTATATTAGAATTAGTTTCAGGTGAAGTAAAAGATAATATAACTAAGAGTACATAAAGAAAATAAGAAATCTGTAAGTAAGCATTGATTCAGCAACTCAGTGTCATCAAAGCCAGTATCTGAATATCTCTAGTTGAAAAATGACTGCTAGAGCTCACCGTTGGGTCTAAATCCAGGCAGGAGGAAGGAAGAAATACATCTGTGGTATCTGTCCTCTTTACCCTGAAAGGGAAAATTTTTCCCAGAAACATCCTGAAGAGACTTTTTTATATATCATTAAGCAGACTGTATCATTTCACCGTTCATAGTGTAGAGACTGTAAGAACAAGTATGTAGCTTTCAGCCCTTATAATAAAGGGGGGGGGAAAAAAGAACGGGATTGAAAACAGGTTTGGGGTTAAACTACTAACACTACCTGCTACTCCAATTATCTACCATTTTAATCTAGATATGTTTTAACAAATAAGCTAAGCATATTTATAAAATACAATTATCAGAAACCTAATATTTAAAATTTCCCTTCGTAGGGAGAGGTTCTTTTTAACTTTAAATGTTTTTCCCCATATTAAACCAAACCATGGGGTCCTGTCTCCTTAAAAATTGAAGAAACAGCAAAGCAAGCAGATTCATAAGACATCTTAGACCTATGAATTTTTTAAAAGGTTACTATGTTTGTACATCAACCCTGGTTCCCTGTATGTCTTTCAGAGGAATTAATTCATCTTTGGAATCCAGTTCTGGTTTCCTGAAATAAAGCCAACAAGAGACCTGGAGCTCCATCTCAGGAACAACGAGGTACATTGGTTAAGATAGCAGCTGGGTCAAGTAGAAGTAAATTCAATTCCTAGTTGTACACCATGCTGCCTTGTGACTGCAGGCAAGTTATTTAGCCCATCTAAACCTCTGTTTTCTCACCTGCAAGATGAGAATTTTAACATCTACCTGGTATGACAGGGAGAGAAAATGCATGCAAATTTAGCCCTGAGATAAGTGGTCAGGGTTGTTGATCGGATTGCTAGTTGTCTGTCCAAGAGCCATTTCCTGTGCTTGCTTCCACAGCACATATATTAAAATTGGAACAAGACAGAGAAGATTAGCATGGCCCCTGCACAAGGATGACGTGCAAATTTGTGAAGCATTCATATTTTTTTAAAAAAATAGCCACTTTCCCCATGTATGTAATTATACATATGGTTAAAGACTCTTACATATAAGGGTGACCAAGTGACTAGATTCTGATCAGTGATATATAAGCACTGAGGTTTCTGGGAAAACATCTTTAAAAAATGGTGCCAAATAACTGGCACATTTTGTCCCTTGTCCCTTCTATTTTCCTGGCTGATCCTGACGCCCTAGCCACCATCTCCTGACCAGGAGAGGAATAATGCCAAAGGACAGTCTGAAGTTTCTTGAAACTGCTTGTGATTTTTTAAAATACGTTTAGTGTGTTCTCTACTTTGGAGTACAATAGAAAATTATATACTCATTTTTGGGTTGTAAGTTTAGTGTCATATAGATTGCCAGCAAAGAAAAAATTCAAATATGGAGGAACATGGCAAATCTTTAAAAGGAGCTCACTGTATTTATTATCCAAAGAAGAAACAACAACGAAAACAAAACACCTCACTGTCCACTTAAATGATACCAAAAAAGAAGGGAGGGTCACATCAATTCCTTTTGCTTTAATGAGAATTTGTCTTATAACTATGTAACATGTCAGGAAAGGCATGAAGACTATAGTATCTCCTCATACTTGCTATAATTACTTTTTTTCACTGATAATTACATGACTCATGTTCTTACAGCATAACACCTATAAAATGGACAATATTAAATGAAGTCAGCTTTGCTCAAAGCTTTCTGGACCACGTATTAATAATCTGCCATCCTTAAAAAGATGGAAAGTAAATCCTGGGCCAAAATCCACTAATAATAAGCAAATTTAAGCTCAAAGAAGTTGCTTTAAAAAAACTATAAATGGAATACTTTGTCTTTAAGTGAAAAAGCCCCTTCAAAAATCCCCTTGTGAGGGGCTCCTGGGTGGCTCAGTGGGTTAAAGCCTCTGCCTTCTGCTCAGGTTATGATCCCAGAGTCTGGGATCGAGCCCCACATCAGGCTCTCTGCTCAGCAGGGAGCCTGCTTCCTCCTCTCTCTCTGCCTGCCTCTCTGTCTACTTGTGATCTCTATCTGTCAAATAAATAAATAAAATCTTTAAAAAAAATCCCCTTGTGACATTTTAAATGATATTTAGGATTTTACCAACATACCTTTCCACTTAAACTTCTTTCATTCCACTTGCTTCAGTACTATGATATTAATCTATTTCCTATGTTTATAGCAAGCTGCTTAAAAAGACAGATAGCTTTTCTTTAAAGAAAAAGAGAAAAAAACAACCATAAAACACAATAGCTAGTATTCATTCTACACCAAGCTCAACAGTAGAATAAATCAAACACTGGCTGCCTGATTTCTTTCAATGAAAACCTTCAGATTTGTGTCCAGTCATGCCTCTTCAATTATTATATTTCCTATTTAGGAATTATCATTAATGTGGTAATTGCTGAAGACAGAAGAATGGGTGAAATCCCTGAAAGAAGAAGCAAAGAGGATAAATAATAAAATAAACTGATCTATGTTTTAAGCAAGAGCTATGGAATAGTAGGAGGATGGCTATGGGAGAGAAAAAGAGAGGGAGAGAGAGATTGTAGATATCGAAAAAGGAGAAAAATGAGATAAGTCAGAGCACCAGGATGTTGAAATGCTGCAGAAGTCAAGGGAAAACCGATGTGACTTCCTTTTTGAAATCTGAGGCACTAAAGATAACAGAATTGCAAAAAAAGTCATTGAATCTAACAACTATCTGGATATTCCTGATCTCAGAAAAACAAACCTCAATGGATAGTTAAAATAGTGTGAGGGGGGCGCCTGGGTGGCTCAGTGGTTTAAGCCGCTGCTTTCAGCTCAGGTCATGATCTCAGGGTCCTGGGATCGAGTCCCGCATCGGGCTCTCTGCTCGGCAGGGAGCCTGCTTCCCTCTCACTCTCTCTGCCTGCCTCTCTGCCTACTTGTGATCTCTCTCTGTCAAATAAATAAATAAAATCTTTGAAAAAAAAATAGTGTGAGGGTAGGTAGGTGATATATCAGTAAATATGTCAGTAAAAGAGGGAAAAATAAGATCCAAGTTAAGGGATGGTTCAAGATGGTAGGGTAGGAAGAGCCTGAACTCACCTCTACTGCAGACATGTCACATCTATAGCTACATATATGATAATTCTCTCAAAAAGACCTGAAAACTAGCTGAGCAGTTCCTCTACAACAAAGGGTAGAAAGACCACATTGAGACTGGAAGGACAGACAGAGAAATAGTCTTGTCAAAATCTACATTCCCCATGCAATAACCAAAATAAGGTGGGAGGAATGTCATAAGTACAGAATATCCCCCAATCCTTGGTACCTGCATCAGAGACCCCAAAATGTCTGGCTTTGAAAACCAATAGCGCTTATGCCCAGGAGACCCAAAGTTCTGTAGGATACTCAGACTTCTCTGTTAAAGGGCTCAAACATAGACTCTGTTGTCCTAAGACCCAGAGCAAAAGAATCAAAATGAAAAATACCTAGACCATATGTGAAAGAGACTCATTGACTAATGTGAAAGCATCTGCCAGAGGGGCAGGGGTCTTCTGGAACTCTCTCCAAGGATGTAAGTGCTATGAGGGACCATTTTTGTACTTTATTTCTACTTCACTAGTGCCAGCATCGGCCAGAGCCATTTTTGCACTGTCCCTTTCCCCTGCCAGTATAGCTTGCCCCACCCCTACACTCTCCTATGGCCTCACCTTGCCAAACCCAGAAACCAAGAATACACTACTCAGGTAGGGATTCAGAATTGAAGGGGGAGATAAGTTTTCCTGACAAGAAAAAACTAACGGAGTTCACCACCACTAAACTGTTCTTACAAGATGTATTAAAGGGGCTACTTTAAGATAAAAAGAAAGGGCAAGAAAACATGAAAGTAAAAATTTCACTGGTACAGAAAACAAATATATAGTAATGGTAGAGAATTAATCACTTATAAAGCTAGCATGAAGGTAAAAGGAGTAAAAATAACTCTAACTACAATAATTAGATAAAGGACACACAAAATTAAAAGATGTAAAATGTGACATTAAAAACACAAAATGGGGGCACCTGGTGGCTCAGTCAGTTGAGTATCTAACTCTTGGTTTCAGCTCAGGTCATGATCTTGGGGTCCTGAGATGGAGTCCTAAATTGGGTTCTGTACTCAGCATGGAGTCTGCTTGGCATTCTCTTTCCCTTTCCCTCTGCCTCTCCCCATTTTCCCACTCTCTCTCTCTCTCTCTCTCTCTCTCAAATAAATAAATAAATATTTTTAAAAAATATATCAGAAGGGGGAGTAAAAATGTAGATTTTTAGAATGCATTGAAATTCAACTTGATATATATATGCATGCCTCATGGTAATCAGAGACCAAAGGCCTATAGTAGACACACAGAAGATAACAATAATAGAATCTAAACACAATACTAAAGAAAGACCAAACCACAAGAGAACTAAAGAAGAAAGAAACAGAGAGAAAATAGACATGAAACAATTAACAAAAAGACAATAAGTTCATACATATTTATAATTTCTTTAATTGTAAGTGACATTTACATTTAATTCTCTGATCAAAAGACATAGTGTAGCTGAATGAATTAAAAACAACAACAAGAACCATCTCTATGCTCATACAAGAGATCTACCTCAGATCTAAAAACACACATACGCTGAAAGTGAAAGGATGGAAAAAGGTGTTTCATGCAGATGGAAACCAAAAGAAAGCTGAGGTGGCTATACCTGTACCTAACAAAACAGACTTTAAATGGGCTGTAATAGAGGACAACGATGGCCATTACCTAATAATAAAAAGATCAATCCCCCCCCCAAAAGATATAGCATTTATACATATGTCTGCATCCAACACTGGAGCACCTACATATGTAAAGCATATATTAACAGACCTAAAGGAAGAAACTGACAGCAATACAATAATCGTAGGGGACTTTTATATGCCACTTAACCAAGGGATAGATCATCCAGGCAGAAAATCTATATGGAAACATTGGTTTTAAATGACATATTAAACAAGATGGACTTAATAGATATATTAAGAGATACAAAGTTTCAGTCATAAAATAAATAAGTGGGGAGGATGTAATTAATATATACCAGGGTGACTATAGTCAATAACACTGTATTGCATATTATGTAAATTTACATGGTGATGGAGGAAACCAGATTTATTGTGGTGATCATTTTGCAGTGTATACAAATATCAAATCATTGAATTAGATATCTAAAACTAACATAATGTTATATGACAATTATATATCCAAAAAAAAAGCTAAAATAGCTAAGAGGGTCAAGAAAAAAGGATGATGTTGTTGTTACAATATGGCACTGTCTTCTCTTTGTTCTTTAACACATTTGTCTTGCTTCACTTTCAGATACCTCTTCTTGCTATCACTGATATGCCTGCCTCTAAGAATATCCTCTCTGTAAGCACCTTCTAAAGTTTTAATAAGGACATGCAGGAAATGGTATATCATATATTATAGCTGGATAGAATTGTTTAGAAATATTAAGTAACTTCTAGTTGGTGGACAAATGACTCTGCCCCAATAATAAAGTACATAAGTTTATTTTTGATATTTAAAAATAATTTTCTCCTTATTACTTGGCTGTGCTCTTTATCTTCAGGGTTAAACTATAAGCAATACTTGAATGACTGAATCATTGCTCTACATAAGACTTCTGTTTTTCTTGAAAGATCTATGTTACAGATTCTTGAGGTACAGCCCGGGTAAAAGCTGAAAAGTAAAAGTGAGGATTTCTCCTAGAGGTTTACCATCATGGAACACTGAGAAGCTCTGAAGTAATTTCTCAGAATTTTTCTCTTTTTATCCATAAACAAGAAACAGAATATTCTGAGAACTTCCCATCAGAAATTTGAGAGTAGCTAATTTCTCCCTACCTAATGAAATCTATAGGTGGAATGGCATGTGCCATTTAAAATAAATTCCACATTTACACATAGTATATAAAATATCTTCTTTTTTTAAAGATTGTGTCTACTTATTTGAGAGAGAGAATCAGAGAGAGAGAGAGAGAGGGCACTCACAGACTAGGGGAGAGGCACAGGGAGAGAGAGAAGCAGACTCCACACTGAGCAGGGAGCACAATGTGGGGCTTGATCCCAAGACCCCAGGATCATGACCTGAGCTCATAGCAGACGCTTCACTGACTGAGCCACCCAGGTCCCCTATAAAATATCTTCTATTTCAAATAATAAATATGTTTAAATACTGTCTCAAGATTCAAGTTAAGTACTAGTTTATAGAACCTGGATACTCATTGCTTAAATATATTTATATATATTTTTATTTTTTGTAAATATTAAATATTTAATATGTAAATATTAAACAACACACTACTCAACAAACAGTGGGCCAAATAAATCAACAACAAATCAAAATATGTCTCAAAACAAGAGAAAAAGAAAACACAATATTCCAAATCCAATGGAGTATAGCAAAAGTAATTGCTATAGTAGAGTGAAATTCTAATAAATAATCTTACACCACAAGGAACTAGAAAAGGAAGAAACTTAGCTGAAAGGAAGGAACAAAGAAAAATCCAAAAAAAAAATAAGAGGGCAGAATAAACAAAAACATAACATTCAAAGGAATGACCAGCTTTTCAAAATAGAGAGAGAGAGACAGAGAAACAGAGAGAGAGGACTCAAAACCAAAGTGAGAAATGGAAGAGAAACAATCCAAAAGATAAACACAAAAACACATAGTATGATAACGGATTACTATAAACAATTATATACTGACAAATCAGATAACTTGAAAAAAAACATGTAATTCCTAAAAGCACACAAGTTACCACAACTGGATCATGAATTTTGAATCCAAGAAATAGGAAATATCTTAGACCGATACAAGAATGGAAAATTGAATTAGAAATCAAAAATCTTGCAGCACAGAAAAGCCCAAAACCACACAGTTTTGTTGGTGTATTCTATCAAACATTTAATACAAATAATTAATGGCAATTATCAAATATTACAAATAATGGAGAGTAGAGGGAACACATTCAAGACCATTCCATAAGGCCAGCACTACCCCAATACCAAAGTGGGATAAAAACATTACAGGAACAGAAATGTCTATGTGGAAGGAGCCAAGATGTTCTTCAAAAGATGAATGGATAAAGAAGATACAGTTCATAAATAAGACAGAATACTACTCAGCATCAGAAAGGATGAATACATACCATTTACAATGACATGGATAGAATTGGAGGGTGTTATGCTAAGTGCAATAAGTCAATCAGAGAAAGACAATTACATGGTTTCACTTAAAAGTGAATATAAGGAGTAGCACAGAGGATCAGAGGGAAAGGGAGGGAAAACTGAACAGGAAGAAATCAGAGAGGGAGACAAACCATGAGAGATTCTTGACTTCAGTTAACAAACTGAGGGTTTCAGAAAGGGAGGTGGATGAGGGGATAGGGTACTTGGTGAGGGGCATTAAGGAGGGCATGTGATGGGATGAACACTGGGTGTTACACACAACTAATGATCATCGAACATGACATCCAAAACTAATGATGTATTATATGTTGGCTAATTGAATTTAAGTAAAATTTAAATTGAATTGAAATTAAATTGAATTGAATTTAAATAAAATAAAGTAAAAATTAGGCTTCACACCAAAATAAAAAGAGCAAAAAAGTGTAGTTTGTCCGATATAAGTAGTGCTACTCTATCTTTTGACATCCATTTGCATGATAACTGCTTTTCCATCTCCTCACTTTGTTTGCAGGTGTGTTTAGGTCTAAAATCAGTCTCCAGTAGGCTGCATATAGATGGGCTTTGCTTTCATATCCATTCTGACACCCTATGTCTTTTGATTGGAACATTTAGTCTATTTATATTTAAAGTAATTACTGATAGATATGTATTTATTGCCATTTTATATTTGTATTGTCACTGCTTCTGGAGATTTTCTCTGATCTTTTCTTGTCTTTGTCACTTTTGATCTCTCTTTCACTTCAGAGTCCCCTTTAATATTTCCTGCAGTGCTGGTGTAGTGGTCATGAACTCCTTTCGTTTTTGTTTTTCTGGGAAACTATTTATCCTCCTATTCTGAAGGATAACCTTGCAGGATAGAGTATTCTTGGCTGCAGATTTTTCCCATTCAGCATTTTGATTATATCATGCCACTCTCTTCTGGCTTGCCAAGTTTCAGTTGAAAACTCTCTGGAGGGGAAACCTGGGTGGCTCGGTGGGTTAAGCCTTTGCCTTCGGCTCAGGTCATGATCTCCGGTTCTTGGGATCAAGCCCCCACATCGGGCTCTCTGCTCGGCAGGGAGCCTGTCCCCCCCCCCGCCCCCCCGCCGCCTGCCTCTCTGCCTAATTTTGATCTCTCTCTATCAAATAAATAAAATGTTAAAAAGAAAAGAAAAGAAAACTCTTCAGGTAGTCTTGACTTTTCCCATGTAAGTTAAGAACTCCTTTCGTCTTACTGCTTTTAAGAATTTTTTTTTCCTTTATCACTATATTTTGCAAATTAATTACAGTATGTCTTGGTGTGGCCTGCTTTTGTTGATTTTGATGGGAGATCTCCGTGGCTCCTGGATCTGATTCCTTCCCCAGATTAGGGAAGGGCTCTGCTATTTTTTTTTTTTTAATAAATTTTCTGCCCCTTTTCTCCCTCCTCTTCTTCTGGGACTCTTATAATACAAATGTTATAACTTCATGAAGACACTGAACCCCTAAGTCTATTCTCATGTGGTACAACTTTTCTTTCTTTTGTTCAGCTTCATTATTTTCCTCTATTTTCTCTTCTAGATCACTAATTCTCTCCTCTGCTTTTTCCATCCCGCCATTCATTGCATTTAGCCTATCTCCAATCTTGTTTACTGCATTCTCCATCTCTGATTGATTCTTTTTTAACTCTTTTGTCTCCTTTGTAAGGGTCTCACTGATGTCCTCTATTATTTTCTCAAGTCCAGTGAGTATCCTTATGATTGTTGCTTTAAATTCTCCATCAGACATGGTACTTACATCTGTCACTTAGGTCTCTGGCAGTAGCCTTATCTTGTTCTTTCATTTGGGGCAAATTCCTCCATCTTGGGATTTTGTCTAAGTCTCTGCCTTCTTCTATGTGTTAGAAAACCGATTTTAAAACATACACTCTGAATACTAAAAAGGCTAGCAGTTTTCTTATAAGACACACTACCATTTCATCAATCATATTTTTTTAATGCTGCTGCTGAATTGACATATACTCTATCAGTAAGCTTTAATTGTACATCTATTTGGAATACACATCCAAAGCCTTTTATAGCTCCATAAGAGAATAATTCTTTTTTATGTAAGTTTTGGTAGCATCTGTTACATCATTTGCTATTTAAAAATTAAATAGATAAACACTGATTCATTCCTTAATCCAACAAAAAAAGACATATCTATTACTTTGGTTTGCCAAGACATAAATCTATTTCTTATTAATTGCTTTAAATCCATTCTGAGTTTAACAGATACAGTGGAACAAGAAAAGAATGTCATTTCCGATATGGTTATAAACATTTTCTAAGGATTAAAAACTATCTATGATAATAATAGCTAAAAGGTATTTCCCTGTTTATTTTAGTATAATGCATTGTCTTTAGTGATGGACACCACTTAGATGTCTATTTTTTTGTTTAGGTAACTCTTACAGGGTTTGAAGTTTTATCTGAAGTTTTTCTATGCCAAATCTTCTGCAAATTTGACTGAGTGTTTCACAAACTCAGCTCCTCTTTTGCTTTCTCTGTGATTTGTTTGTTTCAGATTGTACTAAAATAAAGTTTCTGTCCTGTAGCATTCAAATATTTATAGGAAGAAAAGAAGAACACTAAGAGACAAACTTAAAATATTTGATTTTCATTCACTTCTTTTTTGGCATTACATAAAAATGTAAAGAATATTAGACTAGAACCATGCCACAATGTGCACATAAGCCATTCTTTTTTTTTTTTTTAAAGATTTAATTTATTTTTTTTTTTAAAGATTTTTATTTATTTATTTGACAGAGAGAGATCACAAGTAGGCAGAGAGGCAGGCAGAGAGAGAGAGAGAGAGGGAAGCAGGCTCCCGGCCAAGCAGAGAGCCCGATGCGGGGCTCGATCCCAGGACCCTGAGATCATGACCTGAGCCGAAGGCAGCGGCCTAACCCACTGAGCCACCCAGGTGCCCCCACATAAGCCATTCTTAAGACTAAAGTTTATTAGTCAGATAAAAATTAGAATGATAAAAACGTCCTCTATATCTAGCCACTACCAAGAGAAAGGGGCAGCAAAATTATTTTGCTGGAATCCCAGGTATAGATAAACAAGTCCGCTATAAGCAAATTGAGACCTAGGACAGACATATGGTCATCAAGTTATAATTTAAGAGAATGTAAGATAAGTTTTGGGCTTCATGACAGAAACATGTAAATGAGAACCTAAGATAATAAGAACATAGAGATAGAAAGTAGTGGTGGTTAAAGAGACAAGGAGACATAAAAGTTGCATTCAGAGAATGCAATTCCCAAAGTAGAATATGCATGGGAATATATGATGGTGGTTCATTGGGAAATAAATCATCCTCAAATAAACATTTTATTTAGAAAACATAGTACAATCTAGTAAAACACAGTAATTGAAAAAGTGAAAGGAAATCCCTGGAGGCAGTAAATTATAGGATTTGAGTTTTTCATATACTATTCTGTATTAAAATGAAAGAGACAACTGAGTGACTCAGTTGGTTAAGTATCTGACTCTTGACCTCAGCTTAGGTCACAATCTCAGGGTCCTGGGATAGAGCCAAGAGCTGGGCTCTGTGCTCAGCAGGGAGTCTGCTTGGATTCTCTCCCTCTGCCCGTCCACCCCACCGTGTCTCTCTCTCAAATAAATACATAATTATTTTTAAATAAATAAATAAAATGAAAGAGAACCAGACTCTCTAGTTAGTTGATGCTATTCCAAGAGTAGAGCAGAGGCTAAATGAATATCTACTGGGCTAAAGATGATCTCCTGCCAGACATTGGGCAATAGAATGTGTGTGGTGGGCACCAAACTGACTTCAATCTATGCAACTGTGAATGCATTTGGCAAGTATCCATTTGAACAAAGTGTGCAACCAAGGGTTATATAGCCTTTTATTATATATTGGTCAAGAGTTTGTGTAAGAAGGAGAAATGAGAAAGTTAAATACAAAGATTATGAAATGAGATTTCAGATCAAAGGGAATTGGACCTCTTTAGTGAACATTCAGAGAAATAACATCTCTAAATATATATTGCAAAAACATAAATATTTAGAAAATTTTTTGTAATCATAAGAATTGACAAGAAGACATGGCTATTTGGGGTTTTTTGTTTGTTTTGTTTTTAAGATTTTATTTATTTATTTGAAAGAGATAAAGAGAAAGAAAGCACAGAGGGAGAGTGAGAGGGAGAAGCAGATTCCCACTGAGTAGAGAGCCAGATGTGGGGCTCAATCCAGGACCCTAGGATCATGACTGAGCCGAAGGCAGATGCTTTACCAACTGAGCCACCCAGGGGCCCCAAAGATATGGCTATTTGGAACTTAACCAAAGAGGAGAACAGATAAAATTTAAAAAACAAAAACAAACAAACAGACAAAAAACACTATTATAAATATAAAGACAATGAAAAAAATAACGTTATAAATGACTAAAGAAAATTAAAATTTGAAAAATAATAAATCACTATCCTCAACTATTGACAATAGAAACAGACCTGCCTTCCAAGAAATCAGCTTAGCTGAAGCAGAAAAGAAAAATTTGAAATTCTCATACAACACAGAAAAAAGTCAAAGAAATTAAAAAGATGCAAGAAGAAAACAAAGATATGGGAATAAACAACACAGTTTTAAGATACTGAAAACACTTTCTAAAAAGTGAACTACAGCACTAGTAAAAGACAGTATTTTTTTTTCTGATTAAAGGTATAATATGTCTTTCAAGTGGCAGACTAGCTTGTTTCAGAACAACCATATTATGAAGAGCAACCAGAAAGATTATATATTTATACTTGTATATATTTAAACCTGCTTGATGGGCGTCTGGGTGGCTCAGTGGGTTAAGCCGCTGCCTTCGGCTCAGGTCATGATCTCAGGGTTCTGGGATCGAGTCCCGCATCGGGCTCTCTGCTCAGCGGCGAGCCTGCTTCCTCCTCTCTCTCTGCCTGCCTCTCTGCCTACTTGTGATCTCTATCTGTCAAATAAATAAATAAAATCTTTAAAAAAAATTAAAAAAAAATAAAAAAAATAAACCTGCTTGAAAGTAGGGGGGAATTAAGAAAGAGAAAGCTTGTATGGCAATGCCTTAGAGAAAAGAACAGCTCAGAGAAATGTCTCTGCTGATTTAGATTAATCTGATTGGTTGAGTTGCCTAAGCCTTGCTATCTAGAATTGGCAATAAAGTCCATTTCTGGATAAAGGATCATTAGGAACGATTGTCCAGGATATAGTGGTTACTGAAGTATCTGGAGCAGAACAAACACAAGTTACATCACAAAAAATTTTGGTTGATTGTAGATTGATTACTGTGTGAATCCTGGGAGAATCAGGAGTACTTCATAATAATAAAGGATATTGAATAAAAAAAACATATAAACAATTAAGCTATACTTTAATAAAATAAAATAGTAATCAATAAAAATATAGGATAATAAAATTCATACATATTAAAAGAAAGATAAATGAATGCATATATTTTTCAAAATTTTGCAATGAATGTCAAGAAATGAAATACTAAAATACAGAGTATAATCATTATATTTGTCACAAATAAAAGGTTTTATTTGCATCAACAGTTGAAAAACTATATTTACTTTTTATTTTATTGGCTTTATTTTATTTAAGTGCCCAAAACAAAAGGGGTCAGTGAGCTTTGTAAATGTAAAAAAGGTAGTCATATTGATCAATAATCACAAAAACATTTCCTCTCAAGGTCAGAGAATAACCTCACAGTATGTAAAGTAACAGCCAGCAGTTGCTATTTCCAGAACTGACTTTTATTTTACCACAGCTCTGGCATTGTTTCATTTTCTAATGGTGACATTGCAATTTTAGCTACCATAATTGCATAGCAATGACAGATGCTCATATAGGCCTATTCTTCCTCAAATGACTTATTTAAAGCATTGAAATCTGTATACAGATGCACACTGTATAAGTACTGTCACTATCCTATCTCCTTTCAAAAATTTATGAAAAAAAATGACATGTTAATTTGTGTTGTAAATGAATGAAGAAAACATTTCAAATAGCAGCGAGAGAGGTAATAATCTATTAAAATCAAGTCGAAGAAAAAATTTAAAAGGTGCCATCAACTAAGCTATTTATTTATTCAAAGACAGTGTCTAAATGAGCCAGAACTGACACCAGAGGCATTCAGCCACATATTTTAATGTCATATCAAATTTACTGGCATTCTAAGTGTATAAACAATATATTTGCATCGTATTAGTGACAAATGTCATGCTAATACCATAGCAAAATGACTACAAGGGGATTTCATAACTTATTTACAGAATGTGTTTCTAGGTACAAGAACTCATTTAGAATTGTCAAACAACCAGAGAATTACAGGAATTTTCAACCTTTGGTTAGGGAAGTCTTATTTCATAGCACATATGCCATTTATATTATTTATTGTAATGAATTCTTAATGTCCTTCTTGTGTTTTGTAGGGTCAACCATTTTTATTAGGTTCCCTTCAGCATTTCTAGATAAGAGCTGTTGGCTTTTGAGCCTGTTTTTCTGAATACCATGTATCAATGTTCCAAAACTGTCCCTGAGTGGTTAATGGTTTCTTCTTACTACTCAAGAAAGAAAGAAAGAAAGAAAGAACGAAAGAAAGAAAGAAAGAAAGAAAGAAAGAAAGAAAGAAAGAAAGAAAGAAAGAAAACAGGTCACCGGAAATCCTTTGGTTCTTCCTCTTCTGTACACTTAGGGCAGTTATCTTTCCTACTTGAAGGATAAATCTGTTCCTTTCTCTTCTGACCTGGCCAAATTTCCCCTTATCTACCAGAGACATTGAAACCTGGAAATCATCAGGCAGCCATGCACCATAAACGTACATGGTCTTGTTCTATGAGAAATTGTTTTATAATAAATGTCTCCTATACCAAAATGTTTCCCAACTCTTTAAAAGTTAAATGTCCTCTGGACCAACACAAGCACACACAGGACGAATGTATTTTAAAACATTTCATGTGATATTAAAAACCATTAAGCTGTTTCCAAAACAGGTTCAAAAGAAGTTTTTACCTTTATAGATGATTAAAGCAATCATTTGTTTAGTTGACCTCACTGACAGCTATAGCAGTATAGTTTTATCTGATAGAACAAATCCATAGGGAAACATCTTTATCAAATTCCTTTTAGGTGCTCTTCTATATAAAAATAATTCTGGAAATAGGAGGCTGCAGGATTACCATGCACATCTCTGGAAATTTACTTCAGGGGCACTTGGACGGCTCAGTCATGTAAGCCGTGGCCCTCACTTCAGGTCATGGTCTCAGGGTCCCAGGATCCTGTAGGGCTCCCTCCCTGCTCAGCAGGGAGTCTGCTTCTCCCTTTCCCTCTGCCCCTCCAACCATTTTTGGTCTCTCTCTCTCAAAAAAAATAAAATCTTTAAAAAATTTACTTCGAAGTTAAGCTAGAGTCTAATAAAATTCTTTACCCCCATCTTTGTAAAAATAGTTATTAATGGTACACGTAAAAAAAAGTTCAGTGTTTTCTTTCTCTTTTTCTTAAAGGCATTTACATTTTTAAAAAAGATTTTATTTATTTATTTATTTATTTATTTATTTGAGAGAGAGAGAGAGAGAGAGAGCACAAGCAGTGGAGTGGCAGGCAGGGAGAGAAGGAGAAGCAGGTTCCCCACCCAGCAGAGAGCTGGACATGGGGCTTGACCCCAGGACTCTGGGATCATGACTTGAGCCAAAGGCAGATGTTTAACCTACTAGCCACCTGGGTGCCAAAGGCATTTGCATTTCTGATATCTCTGTATTTCAACTGTGAATTTGTTCACTGAGTTCATCTTCATCACTGAGTGCCACTGAAACTTGAGAACAGATGAGCTTTCCACAGTAAACTCCCAGAAACCAAGCTTTTCCACTTAAAAACATTACCACATTCTACAAGAGCAGGGTGAGAGCAGGTTACAGTACCTGCCCCCTTTGTCCCTTTTGATCAAGGCTAGTCTACTGTTAATTTTAGATGAAAGATCTTATTGCTTTCCTTGCCCCTGAGCCTTGGCTGGGACCATCTAGTCCCCCAAAACTATAAATAGTGGGGGTACTAGCTGAGGGATCATCATACCTTCACTTCCAGGAGACCTCCAACTTTGTTATAAATTAGAGCTCTGGAATTCCTTAGTAGGAGCTAGTCTTGTTAAGTAGAAGAAAAAGTCCTCCTACATTTTATCCCCCTTAGGACAAAGGCTTTTTTTATTTTATTTTGCATTTTAAAAAAGGGCACACAAATCTTTTCCAGGTGCTTTTCTACTTCAGCATATGTGGAGTACAGCTAACAACTTTCTGTGAGAGGGAAAAACAAGAAATGTAATCCCTTTTAGAGTATCTTTGATCATTGGTAACTTCGCCTAATATAGAAGTGATTTGTACATACACTTCTCTCAAACCCTTGAGAAGCAGAACTTAGAGAAACTTCCGTTAATGAAATCACCACCACTGAAAAAATCCAAAGAGAACAGAACTGAGTTATACTATCCTCAAACTAATGCCAAATTCAAAAGTTATCTTTTGCAACATGAGAAGAGAATTCAAACTCCTCTACAAACATCCAGGTTTTCAAGATTTCTTTTTTCTTCGTGACACAGAAAGGAGATTAGATCGCATTATATAGGATGACTTCCTACGTATTCTTTTTAAACACCTCTTTTCCCAAGTTCCCACTGCTACTTCATCTCTCTCTTTTTTAACCCTTTCTTCCTGACCAATAGGTACACGAACTATCTCCCTTCTCCTACACTCCTGGTAGGTACTGCAAGTGGCCTTTGTGGCTCTTCTCCACATTCCACTTTCCTGAATTCTATCAGGGCGAGAGGATTGCACAAAATTTATGATTTGGTCTTTTTCTGCTCTCACCATCAATAAAGATAACAGAGACAGCTAATAAAAACTGTGATAGTATACCTCCTCAAACTCTATATATGAAAACTATTGGCATTTAAGGAAAAAATTATGCTTTCACTTTTGACTTTTAGAAATACACTGTGGGTATATCATAAAAGACACACAGCCCTGAGTAACCAGTAACTAAGCCTTGTAAGTGTTGCCCAGACATCTCATGCAGTTGGTCTTGTTAAATAACTTTCTTTCTGAGAACATAATCTAGTTAGGGAAAATCATATTAAAAAAAAATAATGCCCTGAGAGATTGCACACAAATTCTTTAAAAAACTGTAAAATGATGTTTCCTACTTTTCTGAGTCTTAGACAAATAGTGTTATAAATTGACTTCACCAAAGAGAGAGTCCAATGAAATCTACTTTATTATTCTATTTTTAAATGAGGTTAGAGGGAGAAGTTGTGATCATTTTATATGGAAAAGAAAAATCTCGACTTAAAAACAAAAAGGAAAAAAGAAACTTTCCCCAAATCAAGTTCAAGACTAGAAAAAGCTGTTTTTCTTTTGTCTTTTTTTTTTTTCTGTAAACCTTCCATCCTCTATTATAGAGTTGGCAAAGTACATCCTGCAAGTTAAATCCAGCCACTACCTATTTTTGTAAAGTTTTATTGGAACACAGCAATACCACAATTTACATAACATCAATAGCTGTTTCATAGTTTATTACCTGCAATGGAGACTATGGGGTCTGCAAAGCATAAAGTACTCACTATCTGGCCCTTTATAGGAATAGTTTATCAAACTCTACTTTATAATACCTCGTTGATATAAAAATTAGATTTTAAATCTATTTACCATAACAATTGATTTCTGTACACCTTTTCTTGTGGATTAATTTCATTTCCTTTACCTATATAAAGACAATATACTACAAAATCCTTCAAAGTTTAATCAATGACTCTTACGCATATTAAAATGCCAGTTGAAACTAAGTGGCAACACTACTCATTTTTTTTAAATTTCTTTTCAGCATAAGAGTTCATTGTTTTGGCACCACACCCAGTGCTCCATGCAATACATGCCCTCACTAATACCCACCACCTGGTTCCTCAACCTCCCACACCCCCCCTCAAAACCCTCAGGTTGTTTTTCAGAGTCCATAGTCTCTCATGGTTCACCTCTCCTTCCAGTTTCCCTCAATTCGCTCTCCTCTCCATCTCCCCATGTCCTCCATGTTATTTGTTATGCTCCACAAATAAGTGAGACCATATGATACTTGACTCTCTCTGCTTGACTTATGTCGCTCAGCATAATTTCTTCCAGTCCCGTCCATGTTGCTACAAAAGTTGGGTATTCATCCTTTCTGATGGAGGCATAATACTCCATTGTGTATATGGACCACATCTTCCTTATCCATTCATCCATTGAAGGGCATCTTGGTTCTTTCCACAGTTTGGCGACCGTAGCCATTGCTGCAATAAACATTGGGGTACAGGTGGCCCTTCTTTTCACTACATCTGTATCTTTGGGGTAAATACCCAGCAATGCAATTGCAGGGTCATAGGGAAGCTATATTCTTAATTTCTTCAGGAATATCCACACTGTTCTCCAAAGTGGCTGCACCAACTTGTATTCCCACCAACAGTGTAAGAGGGTTCCCCTTTCTCCACATCCTCTCCAACACATGTTGTTTCCTGTCTTGCTAATTTTAGCCATTCTAACTGGTGTAAGATGGTATCTCAATGTGGTTTTAATTTGAATCTCCCTGATGGCTAGTGATGATGAACATTTTTTCATGTGTCTGATAGCCATTTGTATGTCTTCGTTGGAGAAGTGTCTATTCATATCTTCTGCCCATTTTTTGATATGATTATCTGTTCTGTGTGTGTTGAGTTTGAGAAGTTCTTTATAGATCCTGGATATCAACCTTTTGTCTATACTGTCATTTGCAAATATCTTCTCCCATTCCGTGGGTTGCCTTTTTGTTTTGTTGACTGTTTCCTTTGCTGTGCAGAAGCTTTTGATCTTGATGAAGTCCCAAAAGTTCATTTTCGCTTTTGTTTCATTGGCCTTTGGAGACATATCTTGAAAGAAGTTTCTGTGACTGATATTGAAAAGGTTACTGCCTATGTTCTCCTCTAGGATTCTGATGGATTCTTGTCTCACATTGAGGTCTTTTATCCATTTCGAGTTTATCTTTGTGTATGGTGTAAGAGAATGTTTGAATTTCATTCTTCTACACATAGCTGTCCAGTTTTCCCAGCACCATTTATTGAAGAGACTGTCTTTTTTCCACTGGGTATTTTTTTCCTGCTTTGTCGAAGATTATTTGACCATAGAGTTATGCGTCCTTATCTGGGCTCTCTACTCTGTTCCACTGGTCTATATGTTTGTTTTTATGCCAGTACCATGCTGTCTTGGTGATCACAGCTTTGTTGTAAAGCTTGAAATCAGGTAACGTGATGCCGCTAGTTTTATTTTTGTTTTTCAACATTTCCTTAGCAATTCAGGGTCTCTTCTGATTCCATACAAATTTTAGGATTATTTGCTCCAGCTCTTTGAAAAATACCGGTGGAATTTTGATCAGAATGGCATTAAAAGTATAAATTGCTCTAGGCAGTATAGGCATTTTTTTTTTTTTTTTTTTTTTTAGTATAGGCATTTTAACAATGTTTATTCTTCTGATCCAAGAACATGGAATGGTCTTCCATCTTTTTGTGTCTTATTCAACTTCTTTCATGAGTGTTCTGTAGTTCTTCGAGTACAGATCTTTTACCTCTTTGGTTAGGTTTATTCCCAGGTATCTTATGGTTCTTGGTGCTATAGTGAATGGAATCGATTCTCTAATTTCCCTTTCTGTATTTTCATTGTTAGTGTATAAGAAAGCCACTGATTTCTGTACACTGACTTTGTATCTTGCCACATTACTGAATTGCTATATGAGTTCTAGTAGTTTGGGGGTGGAGTCTTTTGGGTTTTCCATATAAAGAATCATGTCATCTGCGAAGAGAGAGAGTTTGACTTCTTCTTTGCCAATTTGGATACCTTTTATTTCTCTTTGTTGTTGTTTGCTGTTGCTAGGATTTCTAATACTATGTTGAACAACAGTGGTGAGAGTGAGCATGTTTGTCGTGTTCCTGATCTCAACAGGAAAGCTGAAAGCTTTTTCCCATTGAGGATGATATTTGCTGTGGGTCTTTCATAGATAGATTTTATGATGATCAGGAAAGTTCCCTCTATCCCTGTACTTTGAAGTGTTTTAATCAGGAATGGATGCTGGATTTTGTCAAATGCTTTTTCTGCATCAATTGAGAGGGCCATGTGGTTCTTCTCTCTTCTCTTATTGATTTGTTCTATCACATTGATTGATTTGTGAATGTTAAACCATCATTGTAACCCAGGGATGAATCCCACCAGGTCATGGTGGATAATCTTTTTTTTTTTAATTTGTTTATTTACAGCATAACAGTGTTCATTGTTTTGGCATCACACCCAGTGCTCCATGCAGTTCGTGCCCTCCCTATTACCCACCACCTGGTTCCTCAACCTCCCACCCCCCCGCCCCTTCAAAACCCTCTGGTTGTTTTTCAGAGTCCATAGTCTCTCATGGTTCATCTCCCCTTCCAGTTTCCCTCAATTCGCTCTCCTCTCCATCTCCCCATGTCCTCCATGTTATTTGTTATGCTCCACAAATAAGTGAGACCATATGATACTTGACTCTCTCTGCTTGACTTATGTCGCTCAGCATAATTTCTTCCAGTCCCGTCCATGTTGCTACAAAAGTTGGGTATTCATCCTTTCTGATGGAGGCATAATACTCCATTGTGTATATGGACCACATCTTCCTTATCCATTCATCCATTGAAGGGCATCTTGGTTCTTTCCACAGTTTGGCGACCGTAGCCATTGCTGCAATAAACATTGGGGTACAAATGGCCCTTCTTTTCACTACATCTGTATCTTTGGGGTAAATACCCAGCAATGCAATTGCAGGGTCATAGGGAAGCTATATTCTTAATTTCTTCAGGAATATCCACACTGTTCTCCAAAGTGGCTGCACCAACTTGCATTCCCACCAACAGTGTAAGAGGGTTCCCCTTTCTCCACATCCTCTCCAACACATGTTGTTTCCTGTCTTGCTAATTTTAGCCATTCTAACTGGTGTAAGATGGTATCTCAATGTTGTTTTAATTTGAATCTCCCTGATGGCTAGTGATGATGAACATTTTTTCATGTGTCTGATAGCCATTTGTATGTCTTCATTGGAGAAGTGTCTGTTCATATCTTCTGCCCATTTTTTGATATGATTATCTGTTCTGTGTGTGTTGAGTTTGAGAAGTTCTTTATAGATCCTGGATATCAACCTTTTGTCTGTACTGTCATTTGCAAATATCTTCTCCCATGCCGTGGGTTGCCTCTTTGTTTTGTTGACTGTTTCCTCTTTTTAATGTACTGTTGGATCCTGTTTGCTAGGATCTTGTTGAGAATCTTGGCATCCATATTCATCAGTGATATTGGTCTGAAATTCTCCTTTTTGGTAGGGTCTTTGCCTGGTTTGGGGATCAGGGTAATGCTGGCTTCATAAAAAGAGTCTGGAAGTTTTCCTTCTGCTTCAATTTTTTGGAACAGCTTCAGGAGAATTGGTGTTATTTCTTCTTTGGAAGTTTGGTAGAATTCCCCAGGGAATCCGTCAGGTCCTGGGCTGTTTTTTGGGAGGTTTTTGATCACTGCTTCATTCTCATTACTAGATATCAGTCTATTCGGGTTGTCAATTTCTTCCTGGCTCAATTTTGGGAGTTTATAGTTTTCCAGGAATGCATCCATTTCATCTAGGTTGCTTCGCTTATTGGCATATAACTGTTGATAATAACTTCTGATGATTGTTTCTACTTCCTTGGTGTTAGTTGTGATCTCTCCTTTTTCATTCATAATTTTATTAATTTGGCTTTCTCTCTTTTCTTTGGATTAGTGTGGACAATCGTTTATCAATCTTATCGATTCTTTCAAAAAACCAGCTTCTAGTTTCATTGATACATTCTACCGTATCTCTGTTTTCTACCTCATTGATCTCTGCTCTAATCTTGATTATTTCCCTTCTTATGTGTGGAGTTGGTTTGATTTGTTGTTGGTTCTCTACCTCTTTAAGGTGTAGAGATAGCTGGTGTATTCTGGATTCTCCAATATTTTTCAGGGAGGCTTGGATGGCTATGTATTTCCCCCTTAGGACTGCCTTTGCTGTATCCCATAGGTTTTGGACCAAAGTGTCTTCATTCTTGTTGGTTTCCATGCATTGTTTAAGTTCTTCTTTGATCTCCTGGTTGATCCAAGCATTATTAAGCAAGGTGGTCTTTAGCTTCCAGGTGTTTGAGTTCCTTCTGAACTTTTCCTTGTGATTGAGCTCCAGTTTCAAAGCATTGTGATCTGAGAATATGCAGGTAATAATCTCAGTCTTCTTTTTATTTATTTTTTGTTTGTTTGTTTTTGTAGAATGGTGTTGATTATTTCAGGACCTTTGTGTTTCCATATAGATTTTAGAATCAGCTTTTCAAATTCTATCAAAAACAAAAAGCTTTCTGGAATTTGGTTGGGATTATTTTGACTCACAGATAAATTTAAGGATAATCTACATATTAATAATATTAAGTCTTCTGATTCATGAACATATGATATTTCTCAGATTATTAAGGTTCTCTTTAGTGTCATACAGCAGTGTTTTTAGTTTACTATGTGGGGAATTGTTGGTAAACTGTACTCTAAATATTTTATAAAATTTTTTGCTATAGAAATGATATTTTTAAAGTTTTAGTTTCCAATTGTTCATTGGTACTGTATAGGCATATAATTTATTTTTGTATATTAATATAGAATCCTACAACCTTGGTAAGCTTTCCTATAACTCTAGAAGCTTTTTTGTATATTTAGTTTTTTCTACATAGACAATCATGACATCTGGGAATATATTTTAAGTCTTCCTTTCTTTTTTTTTTTTTTAATTTATTTATTTGACAGAGAGACCACAAGCAGGCAGAGAAGCAGGCAGAGAGAAAGGAGGAAGCAGGCTCCCAAGTGAGCAGAGAGCCTGATGCAGGGCTCAATCCCAGGACCCTGAGATCATGACCCAAGCCGAAAGCAGAGGCTTAACCCACTGAGCCACCCAGGCGCCCCTAAGTCTTCCTTTCTAATCTGAATATTATTTATTTCTTTTTCTTGCCTTAGTGCACATAATAAGAAATATAACACAATATTATATAGAAGTGGTATGAGTTAATATCTTTGCCTTGTTCCAGATACTAAGGAGAAAGTATTCAGACCTTTATTAAGTATCAATGATATAGTCTGTAAGTTTTTCATTGATACTGTATATCAGACGGAGGAAGTTCCTCTCTATTCCTAGGTTGTATCACAATGGGCATTCAATATGGACAAATGAAAACTTAGCAGATGTTGAGGTTTAATTCTTATTATCCTATCTGTGTAATAATTATCTTAGAGAGAAAGCATGGGGAAACCATTATAGGCAATATCCACACTGTCCACTGCTTGGACAGTGGTCATCAAGTCAATTACCAGCAGAATTACCAGAATAGTGAGAGTGAGGAAAAGAAAGAGGATCAGAGAGTTTTCCCAAAGGCCAGGCCCCATAGTGCATGCCCTACCACAGGTGGCAGTTCCCACCTTACTACATGTGGAGACCCTATGGGTGTCTACCTCCTGTATTCTGACCCTCCTATGCAGAGAGAAGAGAGGGAAGGTGCAGACAACCAGGGTGGAGGAGAACAGGAGTAGACCAGTAAGACATAATATGTATCAGGGTTATAGACTATGATTCTGCAATGGCCTTCTTGCTAAAGACAGCTTAGAGAGAATGGCAATGAAGAAGATGAGGAAAATCCAGGAGATGATACCCAAGGTCAGCAGCCACCTCAGCATCAGTAGTGCTGCAACAATTACCAACACAGACACCCAGAAAACCTTAAACTACAAGGTGGCAAAGAGACTAAAGGAGCTAATCCAGCAGCTGAGAATTCATCAGTTCCAAGCCTGAGCAGGCCAGGGTTGAGTAAATGTGGGCCCATCTCTACCATCATCCAGCACATTACACATTTTTAAGTGGGATAAAGGTAGATGGAAGTAGTATAAGCAAACTTAGTTCTTCTCTCACAATCAGGACTCAATATCATCTAAATTTGACAATTTTAAAATGGGGCTATAGGCATATTATGTACAGTGGTTGTATCTACTAGGTGGACTAAAACCTGGAATGATTTGTTAATTTTTCAAGTACCTTTTTCTGAGGTTGTGAATTTGAAATCCTTCAGGGAGTCAAATAAAAGAATTTACCACCAAAGAGAAACTGTGGCAAATGGACTGTAGCTGTGATCTTAACTCCAAGTACTTGTTGTCAACCATGAAGGAAGACCAGTGTTTTCAGACATTCTAACTGTGCAAGAGAACTTGCATATAAAGATTTTTGCATGATATATCAATAACGAAGCATCATAGGAAGAAATTAAGGAAATAATTTAGGTATTTAGATATTTAGAATTTAGATATTCCTAAATAAGATATTTAGGAATATACCTAATTCAAGAGATGAAAGGCCTGTACTCTGAAAACTATAAAACAGATGAAAACATTGAAGATGACACAAAGAAATGGAAAGACATTCCATGCACATGGATTAGAAGAACAAATATTGTTAAAATGTCTATACTACCCAAAGCAATCTACACATTTTTTTTAATTTATTTTTATTTGTTTATTTACAGCATAACAGTGTTCATTGTTTTGGCATCACACCCAGTGCTCCATGCAGTTCGTGCCCTCCCTATTACCCACCACCTGGTTCCTCAACCTCCCACCCCCCCCGCCCCTTCAAAACCCTCTGGTTGTTTTTCAGAGTCCATAGTCTCTCATGGTTCATCTCCCCTTCCAGTTTCCCTCAACTCCCTCTCCTCTCCATCTCCCCATGTCCTCCATGTTATTTGTTATGCTCCACAAATAAGTGAGACCATATGATACTTGACTCTCTCTGCTTGACTTATGTCGCTCAGCATAATTTCTTCCAGTCCCGTCCATGTTGCTACAAAAGTTGGGTATTCATCCTTTCTGATGGAGGCATAATACTCCATTGTGTATATGGACCACATCTTCCTTATCCATTCATCCATTGAAGGGCATCTTGGTTCTTTCCACAGTTTGGCGACCGTAGCCATTGCTGCAATAAACATTGGGGTACAAATGGCCCTTCTTTTCACTACATCTGTATCTTTGGGGTAAATACCCAGCAATGCAATTGCAGGGTCATAGGGAAGCTATATTCTTAATTTCTTCAGGAATCTCCACACTGTTCTCCAAAGTGGCTGCACTAACTTGCATTCCCACCAACAGTGTAAGAGGGTTCCCCTTTCTCCACATCCTCTCCAACACATGTTGTTTCCTGTCTTGCTTATTTTGGCCATTCTAACTGGTGTTAGGTTGTTTCCTGTCTTGCTTATTTTGGCCATTCTAACTGGTGTTAGGTGGTATCTCAATGTTGTTTTAATTTGAATCTCCCTGATGGCTAGTGATGATGAACATTTTTTCATGTGTCTGATAGCCATTTGTATGTCTTCGTTGGAGAAGTGTCTATTCATATCTTCTGCCCATTTTTTGATATGATTATCTGTTCTGTGTGTGTTGAGTTTGAGAAGTTCTTTATAGATCCTGGATATCAACCTTTTGTCTGTACTGTCATTTGCAAATATCTTCTCCCATTCCGTGGGTTGCCTCTTTGTTTTGTTGACTGTTTCCTTTGCTGTGTAGAAGCTTTTGATCTTGATGAAACAACGATAGGCAGTAACCTCTTCGATATCAGCCACAGCAACTTCTTTCAAGATATGTCTCCAAACGCCAAGGAAACAAAAGCAAAAATGAACTTTTGGGACTTCATCAAGAGCAATCTACACATTTAATGTAATCACTATCAAAATATCAACAGCATTTTTCATAGAATTAGAACAAACAACTCTAAAATTTGTATAGAGCCACAAAAGACCCTGAATAGCAAAAACAGTCTTGAAGAAGAAAAAGACAAAGATGGAGGCATTAAAATTCCAAACTTCAAGATATATTATAAGCGGTATGTTCCTGGCACCAAAATAGACACATAGATCAATGGAACAAATAGAAAACCCAGAAATGAACTCGCAACTATGTGGTCAATTAATCTTAGACAAAGCAGGAAAGAATACCCAAAGGAAAATGATGGTCTCTTCAACAAATGGTGTTGGGAAAACTGCACAGCAACATGCAAAAACAATGATGAGACTGGGCCACTTTCTTACACTGTACAGAAAAATAAATTCAAAATGAGTTAAAGACCTAAATGTGAGATATGAAACCATCAAAATCCTACAGGAGAACACAGACAGTAATTTCTCTGACATGAGCCATAGCAACTTTTTTCTAGATATGTCTCCTAAGGCAAGGGAAATGAAAGTAAAAATAAACTACTTTAATCCAGTTAAAGAGCTTCTGCACAGTGACAAAAACAATCAACAAAACTAAAAGACAACTTACTGAATGGGAAAAGATATTTGCAAATGACATATATGATAAAGGGTTAGTATCCAAAATATATAAAGAATTTAAATAACCAATTTAAAAATGGGCAGAAGATATGAACAGACATTTCTTCAAAGAAGACATATAGATGGCCAACAGACACATGAAAAGATGTTCATCATCACTGATCATCATGAAAATGTAAATAAAAACTATAATGAGATGTCACTTCACACCTGCCAGAATGGCTAAAATCAACAGCACAAGAACTAACAGGCATTGCCAAGAATGTAGAGAAAAAGGAACACTTGTGCACTGTTAGTGGGCATGCAAATTGGTACAGCCACTGTGGAGAACAGTATGGAGTTTCCTCAAAAAGTTAAAAATAGAACTACCCTTGCTGTGAAGTGTGTAAACCTGGTGATTCACAGATCTGTATCCCTGGGGCTAATAATACATTATATGTTAATAAAAAATTTTTTTTAAAAATAGAACTACCTTACAATCCAACAATCACACTACTGGGTATTTACCCAAAGATTACAAACCATTAATTCAAAGGGATACATGTACCTCAATGTGTGTTATAGCATTATGTACAATAGCCAAGATATTGAAGCAATGCAAGAGTCCATCGACTAAGGAAGATGTGGTATGCATATACAGTAGAATATTACTTAACCATAAAAAGAATGAAATCCTGCCATTTGGAATAACATGGATGGAGCTGGAGAGTATTATGCTAAATGGACTATGTCTGTCAGAGAAAGACAAATACCATATGACTTCATGTATATGTGGAATTTAAGAAACAAAACAAATGAGCAAAGAGAAAAAGAGAAAAAGAGAGAGACAAACTAAGAAACAGACTCTTAACTATAGGGAACAAACTGATGATTACCAGAGGGGAGAGTGGTGAAGAGATAGATGAAATGAGTGATGGAGATTAAGAAGTGTACTTGTCATGACGATTAAAATAAAAACTTTAAAGATTTCTGTATGATCTTCAAATTTTGTGTATCTAGGCTAATTTCTGAGAATTGACATTGTATAAGCCAAAATAAAAGGTGACTCTAGGCCACAGCTTGCTTATGGACCACTGGTTTTCCTTTCTGATAAAATAAATGGTCTTGTAATATAATCAAGGCCTGAATGTCTAAATGTATGTTGTGGTTCCCATTTACTCAGGATTTGGAACACGTTGCAGTTACAAATATAGTGATTTAAAGTAGCTAGACTGGAAAAAATACTATATGCTAGTCAGGCAAGTAACTACTTTTCAAATGTTTATCTGTACTTCAATTTTCTGATTTTAAGGTTAGTAATAGTCCCAAATTTGTTTTTTTTGTACAAATACAAGTTTCGTACAAATAGTTTTTGTAGGCCCCAAGTAAAAGGATATATACATTGTTAAAATATCTATACTGCCCAGAGCAATCTATACTTTCAATGCCATCCCAATCAAAATTCCACAAGCACTTTTCAAAGAGCCAGAACAAACGAACCTAAAATTTATATGGAACCAGAAGAGACTCCGAATTTCTAAGGAAATGTTGAAAAAGAAAACTGGGGGCATCACATTGCCTGATTTCAAGCTTTACTACAAAGCTGTGATCACCAAGACAGCATGGTACTAGCACAAAAACAGACACATAGATGAGTAGAACAGAGTAGAGAGCTCAGATATAGACCCTCAACTCTATGGTCAAATAATCTTCAAAAAAGCAGGAAAAAATATACAGTGGAAAAAAGTCTCTTCAATAAATGGTGCTGGGAAAATTGGACAGCTATGTGTAGAAGAATGAAACTCGACCATTCTCTAACACCATACACAAAGATAAACTTGAAAAGGATAAAGACCTCAGTGTGAGGCAGGAACTTATCAAAATCCTAGAGAAGAACATAGGCAGTAGCCTTTTCGACATCAGCTACAGCAACTTCTTTCAAGATAGGTCTCCAGGGCACCTGGGTGGCTCAGTGGGTTAAACCACTGCCTTTGGCTCAGGTCATGATTTCAGGGCCCTGGGATTGAGCCCCACATTGGGCTCTCTGCTCAGCAAGGAGACTGCTCCCCCCTCCCCCCCCCCCCCCCGCCTACTGCTCTGCCTACTTGTGATCTCTCTCCGTCAAATAAATAAATAAAATATTAAAAAAAAAGATATGTTTCCAAAGACAAAGGAAACAAAAGCAAAAATGAACTTTTGGAAATTCATCAAGCTCAAAAGCTTCTGCACAGCAAAGGAAACAGTAAACAAAACAAAGAGGCAACCCACGGAATGGGAGAAGATATTCACAAATGACACTATAGACAAAGGGCTGATATCCAAGATCTATAAAGAACTCCTCAAACTCAGCACACACAAAACAGATACTCACGCAAAAAAAATGGGCAGAAGACATGAACAGACACTTCTCCAAAAAAGACATACAAATGGCTAACAGACACATAAAAAATATTCATCATCATTAGCCATCAGGGAGATTCAAATCAAAACCACATTGAAATACCACCTTACACCAGTTAGAATGGCCAAAATCAACAAGACAGTAAACAACAAGTGTTGGAGAGGATGTGGAGAAAGGGAAACCCTCTTACACTGTTGGTAGGAATGCAAGTTGGTGCAACCATTTTGGAAAACAATGTGGAGATTCCTGAAGAAATTAAAAATAGAGCTTCCCTATGACCCTGCAATTGCATTGCTGGGTATTTACCCCAAAGATACAGATGTAGTGAAAAGAAGGGCCATCTGTACCCCAATGTTCATAGCAGCAATGGCCATGGTCGCCAAACTGTGGAAAGAACCAAGATGCCCTTCAACGGATGAATGGATAAGGAAGATGTGGTCCATATACACAATGGAGTATTATGCCTCCACCAGAAAGGATGAATACCCAACTTTTGTAGCAACATGGACGGGACTGGAATAGATTATGCTCAGTGAAATAAGTCAAGCAGAGAGTCAGTTATCATATGGTTTCACTTATTTGTGGAGCATAAGGAATAACACAAAGGACCTTGGGAGATGGAGAAAAGTGATTTGGGAAAAATCAGAGGGGGAGACAAACCATGAGAGACTATGGACTCAGAAACATAGGTAGAGAGTAAATCTCTATCTATTGATTGATTTTATTGGTTCTTTTTCTCTGGAGAACCCTAATTAATACAGAGGTAAAGACTACTTCTCATGTTTCTGCCTACAGAATGGAATTAAATGCCTTGAAATTAATAGATGATTCATAAGCGCATGGTTATGTGTTGCTTTCACTACAAAAAAAAGTGTTTTTTTTTTCACTGTATAACTTTTAAAAATAAATCACCCTGCTTAACTGCTTCCTCTCTTGTGATGTACTAAAAGTAGTGAATCAATTATAACATACTAGGGGAAGAATAATGAATGACTCGTCATCATTCTCTTCTTGGAAACAACATATAAGTAAAGACAGCAGTGAAAACACAACGTAATATATCCTCAGAAAGAGTACACTAGAAAAGTGAAAGGACTGTAATTTCTAAAAAGTAATGGTATGCAGTGGAGAGAGCCCTCCACTGGGACTCAGAAAAGCATTCTTCCTGTTCCAGCTCTGTCATCCACCAGCTGTCTAACCTTCGTCAGGCCCCTACCAACTGTGAGCTTGACTTCATCTTCCCTAAGCTTAGATTAGATGATTCAGTTCTAAGATTCTACTACAGACTCTTAAATGTAACTACTATGAAATGAAAAAAGCTGAATAAAAAAAAAGGGGAGGCATGGACTTAAGAGAAAAAAAAGACAAAAAGGACTTTCACTCTGTCCCCAAATATAGAAGGTCTGAGTCATGAGTTCAAGCATATAAAACAGAAGTAAATTATTACTGTTCATACTCCTTCAGATTCAAACATAACCTATAAGGCCCAACACATGGTTACATGACAAAAATACAGTTTACTATCTAGATTTTTTTTATTGGAAAATGGCATTTTATTCCTTCCTCAAAGAAAATGGACATCAAAAATTACAGAGACCTAATTTAAAAACCATATGCCAAGAAGGTTAAAGCCGCAAAGAGAGGGGCACCTGGGTGGCTCAGTGGGTTAAGCCGCTGCCTTCGGCTCAGGTTATGATCTCAGGGTCCTGGGATCGAGTCCCGCATCGGGCTCTCTGCTTGGCAGGAAGCCTGCTTCCCTCTCACTCTCTCTGCCTGCCTCTCTGCCTACTTGTGATCTCTCTCTGTCAAATAAATAAATAAAATCTTAAAAAAACAAAAACAAACAAATAAACAAAAAAGCCGCAAAGAGAGGAAGATAACATTGCAGAAATACTAACAGAAACAGACCAGGTTTAGCAAGGAATCAGTCATCTTTTTTTTTTTAATTTTATTTATTTGAAGGAGAGAGAGACCACGAGCAAGGGGAGGAGCTGAGGAGGAGGGAGAGGGACAAGCAGACTCTATGCTGAGAGCACAGCTCAGTGGGGTTCATGACCTGAGCTGAACCCAAGAGTCAGGAACTCAACTGACTGAGCCAACCAGCCTCCCCCTCTACCCCAAAATCAGTCATCTTTATGTAACTTGAGAGCCCCTGATACCTCAAGTGCCTATTCTAACCAGGAGCCCAAGTATTAAAGAAGGGAAAGTTCCATGATCCTACAATCACTATCAAATGCATCTACATTCAGAGCCATTCTTTTTTTTTTTAATATTAACTGTTTATATCATTATACTTAAGCAGCCAAGAAAGTTGTGGTTTAAATTATTAGACTCCATCTTGATTTCAAGAAGCAAGATGGAAATGGTGATTTAAAATGGGATTTCAAAGAAAATAGATCTTAAAAATCCTCATTACACACACACACACACACACATACACAAAGTTAACTATGTACAGAGAAGGATGTTAGATTTTTGTGGTGATCTGTCATGATATATCTAAATATTGAATCATTATGCTATACACCTGAAACTAACATAACATTATATGTCAACTATCCCTCAATTAAAAATAAATAAATAAATAAAAATAAAGTAACATTTCCAGTAAGAGAATGTTCAGAATACAAATCTAACTCCATCCCTCCCAAAATTACACTTGGAGTTGGGACAAAGTGATTTTTTTTTACCTTGAGAATAACTCCAATTCCATGAAGCAGCGCATACCCTAGAATAAAGTATGGATAATACGCATGGCTCAAAATCTCTCTTCTTTCCCAATGAAGAACAAAAGGAAATAAACTGGGGTAGTGAGCAGTGATAGAGATTACAAAGTCTGTAGACACAAAGAGAATAAAGTGTGAAGGAAAGCATGGAGAAAAGACAGAGTAGATTTCAAAGCCTACTCTGTTAGAATCGGCTTTAAGAAAGAACTAAATTTCCCTAAGCCAATCAGAGAAAGAAAATTATCATATGATCTCCCAGATATGAGGAAGTTGAGAGGCAAAGTTGGGGATTTAGGGGGTAGAGAAGGAAAAAAATAAAACAAGATGGGATTGAGAGGGAGACAAACCATAAGAGACTCTTAATCTCACGAAACAAGCTGAAGTTGCAGGGAGCAGAGGTGGGTGGAGTAGGGAGAGGGTGATGGGGTTATGGACATTGGGGAGGGTAATTGCTATGGTGAGTGCTGTGAAGTGTGTAAACCTGGCGATTCACAGACCTGTACCCCTGGGGCTAATAATACATTATATGTTAATTAAAAAAAAATTTTTAAAGGAAATAAGTTCTTCTTATGCATCAAAATGCCTGGAAATAAACACAGTGATTTAATGTGTAAGATACCACACACACACACACAGAGAGAAAAAAAGAAAAAGAAAAGAACTACATTTCCCAAATCACCTTTCCTTAATTCGGTAGAAATTCATTCACTCTTCACTCTACCTTGGAACTGATCATTTGCTTAGCAATATGTGGAGAGATGCTATCGTGGTCTTGAACAGCCCTAAATGTCTATAAGAGGAAAAAAATATTAGTCATGACTTTCTTGTTAAGCTGCCAAGAGCACACCAAGGCTTTTAAAAATGTCATTGCCCAGCTTTCTACTTACCCCCGGAGACTCTTTAGTACAGTGAGGAAGGAATACACTGTATCACATTCATCATACCTAAAGCTATTCAACCACAGTGAGGTCAAAAACACCTGAAAAGAAATGGTGGGTCCCAACTGAGCATTATAGCAACTTAAACATCCCGGAGAAGCCAAAGGAATCACAGAACATTGAAAGGCGACATCCATTTTGTGCTTCCAGGGGATCTAATTAACTTCAATAGTTTTGATAAATAGTTTTTTTAATATTTTTATCTGGATAATATTTGTAGATGGACCTGGTATCATATAAAACAAAATTTAATTAAAATACCTTTATTAGGCACAATCTATAAGTTTTAAATCAAACGAAGTATAAATCATCGCTGCTACATGCTTGCATGCCTCTAGGTATATGTGATAACATGAGTTGAGAGGAAAGGTATTAGCTACAGGAACATTGAAATAATAAATTTATTAACAAAAAGAAAAGTGATATATGAATGTGTCATATTCCAAATAGAAAGAGTAAATAAATATTTTACTATACACTGAGCACATCAAACCTATTATTAAGCTGTATTTAACCACATCCTCTTATGTTGTTATTTTCCAGGCACAGCAGTTCTTTGAAATCCTATTTGATGTGCTGGCCTATAACATTTGACCACACTTACAGCACAAGTGTAAAATCAATTTTCTGTTCTCCCATTTATCTCTGTACTGATGTTAGTTGGCTCTCTAATGGAATGACTCTTCTGGAGAGGTAGTTATTTTACTTCAGAGTGGCATTTCAGAAGCCTTAAATGGGCTGAAGAGATGGCTTGTGACCTTTAGGAATATTTTAGTTCTACATTTCTTTGAAAAAGAACTGTTTAACCCTGTGTATGTTATTACACTGCTGATGCTTCTTTTGTTCCTCTTCGTATTCACTATAATGTTAAGAAAGTTTGGTTTCCTTTATGTGAGAACAAGGTGGGGAATTTTAGTACCCGTTAACCTTGGTACTTAAATCTCTTTTCTTTAACATTTTATTTATTTATTTGACAGAGATCACAAGTAGACAGAGAGGTAGGCAGAGATGGGAGGGAAGAAGGCTCCCTGCTGAGCAGACAGCCCCACTTGGGGCTTGATCCCAAGACCCTGAGATCATGACCTGAGCCAAAGACAGAGGCTTAACCCACTGAGCCACCCAGGCACCCTTGGTACTTAAATCTTAGTTGAAAGGGATAATCTCACAATTAGACTGTGTATGTAATGATCCCATTTCCTGATTACAGTTTCCTTAAACACAATATCATGTTCCCAACCTTGCTTATGATAGCCTTTTAAATTGATGGATAGTTACATACCAAATAATCTCCATGAAAAGGAAGTAATTTTTAAAATGACTTATTGTGGCTAATCTAACATCTTTTGAGGACATGTTCATTAATCATCTTACTCTAAAAAACAGGATTTTTAGTTTTCACTATACTGAAACATTTTCCATGTATTTTCACCTCTTACATCATCCATATTTTCTTTCTTAAACAAATAGCTATTTAATTTTATTTTCAATTGAATATTATTTATAAAATCTTAATATATAGTGTCTTACTATAATTTATTTATCTAATTTGAGAAATCTTGAAATGTTAAGTACTGATTTTAGCATTTCCAGTTGATTTTCTTTTATAGTTATACTTTATCTCTTTCTTAAAAAAAATCACTATAATTTTTTTTTTAATTCTCTTGTAACAGATGTAATCTCTGAACATTTTTATCTTTAGTACACATAACTACACTTTCTAAATCCCACTCTATTATTCCAAAAGGTGGCTTTACAAAAAACAAATTCCTTCATATGGGAGCACAGAGTCTTAGTATTAAACTTTATTTTTTTATTTTTTTTTTTCTCATTTTATTTATTTTTTCAGCGTAACAGTATTCATTCTTTTTGCACAACACCCAGTGCTCCATGCAAAACGTGCCCTCTCCATTACCCACCACCTGTTCCCCCAACCTCCCACCCCTGACCCTTCAAAACCCTCAGGTTGCCCCAACCTCCCACCCCTTAGAGTTAGACAACATACATTGTAGAATGTTCAGTATGACTATAATTTTTTAGTTCCTTTTTCAAAATGTAAATAATTCGTAATGACAAAGGGCATGGGGAAGTGTTTTGACAATAGAACAATAAATGTATCTATTAGATCGTCCTTTTGTGCTCTTCCAGGAAGACTGCATTTTGTTCTTCTGTTTTAAAGTCACATAAAGTGGCCATATTGGGTTCTACGAAGCATACACCCAGTACTTTAAATACACTTTGTATATTCTTTACATATCTGTATCCATAGACCTACTTTCTTTCTTTCTTTCTTTTTTTTTTTTTGAAGATTTTATTTACTTATTTGTCAGAGAGAGAAAGCACAAAAATGGAGAGTGGCAGGCAGAAGGAGAATCAGACTCCCTACCATGCAAGGAGCACAAGGTGGGACTCGATCCCAAGATCAGATCATGACCTAAGCCAAAGGCAGACATTTAAACAACTGAGCCACCTAGGCATCTCTAGAACTACTTTCCTAATCAAGAGAAAAAGGTAAATCTTGTCCCTAGGGAGTTAAAAAAAGGTGAAGTATATCATGATTTGGACCCTCTGTCCCCACAACCAACTCACCCCCAACTGAGACATTTCATATAGGTAAAAGTTTACCAAAAAAACCTCAAAAGGAAAATAAATGACCCAGGCAGAGAAATCTATTCTAGATAATGAGATGGAGACATATGGTTTACTTGACCACAGGCAGATGTAGTCCAATGTCCTAAACTTCATTCCCTCTCCCTACTTCTGACCAGACCAACCCTCTATCTTAAAACTTGGAGAATTCTGCTTTACTTTTAGGAAGACAGGCAACTAAGTCTTTACAAGTAGTATGCAGGATCAATTCATTAGGCCTAGCCACTAGTGGGAGATCATCCCAGTGGAGGCAGGAACACTCAACAGTAGATTCTCAAGGGTGGTAAACCCCAGGAAACCAGATTTTGGACTTTGGGCTTATAATTAACACATACAATAAAATATTTTATTGCAGGACATTCACCATTAAGATTATGGGAGAAAAAGAAGTGGCATGCCTTACTGAGATAACCTATTAATGCTTTGTTCTTTAGTTTTATTTTTTTATGTGCATTGTAAGATTATTCTAGTTTTTCCAGCAGATGGAGGTTATAGTTTCTCTCCCCACCTTAGTATTGGTTTCTAAAGTAAAGCAGATTTCCTCATTCCCATGTGCCTTATGGGTGACATGGGGTAATCTTTCATATGGTGCTTAAACAAGAGATTACTTACACCACAGCTTTTCTTAAAAAGAACTCTATTGGCACCGTGAATTCTCTCCCTTCCCTCCCCATCTGGATCATGCTCAGCTTATTTGAGTTTGTACTAATTTCTAAAGTTAATAGTTGCTTAACGCTCTGAATGGCAAAACATGTAACTCCCCTCAAGTATCTAAGCTCTCACTTCTCTAAGGTTATTTACAAATCAATGCTACATAAAACAGATTGGAAAAAACTTGAGCAATTTCATTTATGAAATCGTACTTTGAGTTATCTAGGCTTTTCATCTGTTCTTGGAAATTTGGGGTGTTAAAATTTTATAGGGTTTCTAAATTTCTATGTCCAATCATCAAGCAGATTAGTGCTCAATTCATATTATATAAGAATATATTGAATATAATATATATGCATAGGAAGAGAAGTACTTTAAGAATCCTTATGATAATTATGGTGGCTTTACTAAAAGGCTTCAGCATATTCATTCATGAGAAAGCTATAGTAATGTTAAAATAGGATTATTAAATACAAAATTTTAAAAACATCTTATAGCCAAGAAGTAAGTATTTACAATATACTCTTCTGCTTTGTTTTGTTTCTTAGAGTGGGGGAAGGGACAGAAGGAAAAGGAGAGAGAGAATCTCAGGCAGACTCCATGCCCAGAGAGGAGCCCACTGCAGGGATCCATCTCATGACCCTGAGATCCTGACTTGAGCTGAAATCAAGAGTCAGATGCTTAACAAACTCCAATATACTGTTAATGCGGGTGTTAGAATATTATTATGATTTAAAACAGATTCTTAAAATAGCATATTTTACTTTAATATTTCTAATTAACACCAATGTTCATAAGATTTTCCATCATTGTAACTTGGGTCCATATAACTAAAAAGGGTAGAATACACAACAAATATCATCATTCTTATGGTCTCATTAGAAATGAGAGCAGGGACATTGACCATTGCATTGAAGGCTTAATTTCCAACTCCCAGAAGAGTACCTCACGTATAACAAATGTTCAATAAACAGTCATTAAATAGATGAACATGCTATCTGTGATGACCAACTCACACTATGCTGCCTTATTAATATTAGTGACAATAATTATTATTATTTTTTTAAAGATTTTATTTATTCATTTGACAGAGAGAGATCACAAGTAGGCAGAGAGGCAGGCAGAGAGAGCGAGAGGGAAGCAGGCTTCCTGGCAAGCAGAGAGCCCGATGCGGGACTCGATCCCAGGACCCTGAGATCATGACCTGAGCCGAAGGCAGTGGCTTAAACCACTGAGCCACCCAGGCACCCCGTGACAAAAATTATTAAACAAATTAGATTGTCTCTGATTTGACCTAATAGGAAAATCATGGCCTTCTATAAATACCCTATATATTTTCTTTATGCAAGCTTTATTATGAAAGACTTGAAAAAGAATAAAGAACTGTTTTCAATTATAGAAAGTACATGTGGAGAAAAAATAAACCTTGTAAGGATGAACACCTTTTTAGAATTATTATTATTATTATTGTATTTTCTACCCAACGCATTCCTCAAATACATGCAAATAGTAGCTATTAACAATTTATGTCACATACTTTCTTCTTGGTGCAATGCATTTAAATATAAAAGCATCATAGTTATTGTCCGATTTTTCTTTCTTTTTTACAATATCCTAAATTATGTGAAAATATCTTTTGGCCAAAGTTGTATTTCCAATCTCATTTTTGCTCTTTATATAACATAGCCATCATGAAGCAAATAAGTCCTGTACAGAAAATTGAAAAATGCTTATCAGTTTAACAAAAGCACAGGACTTGATTTACAAAATCAGAGACACATTTATTTTTATTATAAAACAGAGGAAGTCAAGCCTGTACATTATAGGAGCCCAGTGACAAGTCTCCCAGATATGCTCAGCTTGAGATCATTACATGAAACTTGTTTATTGTACCAGCATAATCTTTCCACTTCTTGTTACCTTTTTTCTTCTTACTTTTTACAAGAAGCATTTGAATGAATCAGAAATGTACTTATTAGATGACACATTTGAACATCTTACAAATCAAAGCAATAGCTGAAAATTTGAATATTTACATTTTAATACAATAATATGAAATTTCAAGCTAAGCCAGATTTTAAGATCCCGAACAGTACATTTTTTATAAGAAGAACCATTACCTAAGTGCCTAACTGTAATCTTACAAAATGTGCTCTGCTATTTTCTATTTATTAAACCTAAAGACCTTTTGTTGTTCTAAACATTCTCTGTCTATGCAGTTATAAACCTCACAGGACACTTTTTACTAAAGTTTTCTAGAACATAGAAATATCCCAGTATTTGAAACATCTCCATATGGTACACACACACGCACACATGCACACACACACACACACACACACACACACACACGCATCAGTTATTTAAGGGCAAGTCAGACTGAAAGAGCAAAAACAACTCCATGAAATTTCCCTATATCGCTTAATTCCCAAGGTGGAAAGCAGTTTTTGTAAGTCTGGGAGACAAGATAGGCAGGGAAAAATGATTGTTTTATACTTATTCTCTGGAGTACAAATCAAGAATCCAAAAGCGGCCAGACACATAGTAATATTTCAACAGTATATTCGGCACAAAATTTGTTTAGCAAACATAGGTTTGATATGTTGAGTCTTTCAATTTTGCTGAGTAGTTAATGAAGCTCTCTAAAGGGATTTCTTGTACAAGGTTATAAACATAAACTTACCCCTTAGGATTTCCTCACTTAGCACCTCACATTCATAATTCTCAGGAAAGAAAGATTTTTACAATATGGTCTTTTGATACATTGGAGGGTGGATAGATTTTTTTTTTCCTTAAAAAACCTACTCTAACCATACTTTCACTTTTTAGCTTCTGTACCTGGATTCTAATTTGTTGGCCTTTCTATGCATGTATTCCTAAAATGTGGATGTAACTGAATTTTCTAACTGACTATCTAATGAAGACTAGAGTTTTTCAACTTTGTCATTATTGCCATTTGGGGAAGGATATTTCTTTTTCCGGGGACAATGCTGTGCAGTCTACACTGTTTAGCAGCATAGCTGCCCTCTATTCCCTAGATGCCAAGAATAACCCCTCTTCCAATTATGACAACGAAAAATGTCTCTAGACATTACCTAAAATGTCTGTTGAATTGTGCATTGAAGCTGCTATCAGAGGACTGTTCTTGGGGTGCCTGAGTGGCCCAGTCAGTTAAGCATCTGCCTTTGACTCAGGTCCTGATCTCGGGGTCCTAGGATTGAGTCCTGAACTGCTGAGCAGGGAGCCTGCTTCTCCCTCTCCCTCTGCCCCAACCCCTGCTTGTGCTCTCTCTCTATTTCTCAAATAAATAAATAAAATCTTAAAAAGAAAAAAAAAGACTGTTCTTAACAGTGATTGATGTATGACTTTGGGTGGAGTTAGAGGTATGTGATGTTGTTCGATGAGTAATTACACATTGCAATACACCTGCAAATGACTCTGATCTGTTTTATAATTTTTCCTTAACTATATCAATGTATTTGTTTTTATTGTTTTAATGTGTCCTTTTAATGAAAGATACATTAGAGCAAAATCAACTAATCAATGAATATATGGTCACACATTTACAAGGGCACAACAAAGTACACAACAAGACACTTTCTTTAATAAAGGAGAACATACGGGCAGAACTATAAAACATGGTATTGTTAGGACATCTGACTCTGAATTTTACAAATTTCTGTAGTTGTGGTATGCCTTATTTCTAAATAACAACTAAAATCCAGTCCTATGTTATAGCCAAATGGAATCTTTAAGAAATCGGTAGAGTCATTTATTTAAAATATCACCAGGGATAAAGAGTTAGAAGAGTTAATGTACTCGATGCACCATTAGTTCCCAACCTCCTTCAACAAAAAGGAAATTAGTTATTGGTGTACTATAGATATTTCAACACAGTATAATAAATAAATGTACATTATACATATAATTCTAAATGTAATTGAATAAAGTAATTTTGTTTCTAAAGCAACAGAGTTGTCTATCAATCAGTTTAAATATATTGTATTTTACACAGCCCTAGTAAAGAATAAAGGATAAGAATTATAACTTGAATAATTTTTAAGTGCTCTCCAGTGAGAACCTCCTGGGAACTGCTGCCACCTGTTGGTCATAGACTACCATACATAAGATCACGTCCCCAGCTGCTAGAGATTCTGTATACATATTAGGCATTCTACTACGGCCATTTGCACTTATCAATATTTATGAATATAATTTTTATCACTTGCAGTCTAATTACACTTTATTAACATAGTTAGGATGTACGTTATGGTACAGTTGGCATATGATTTAACTTATAAAAAACTGCTCCAAAAATGACTAGGATTTTTAAAGAGTGAAACCTTGCTTGTTATTAGCTAGTATCAAAAAGCAGGTAGGTACAAAGTGGTATAGTGGGTCACAGAATATTTCTATAACAGTCCCTAGATATTCAATATGGTTTTTACAAAGCTGATCTTATTAACCTGTGCGAAGATGACAATGACTGTTTCGTTGTAGGAAATTGTTGTCAAACTAACAACTTAGCTGTGGAAACAGATATAATGATATAAACAAATTAGAAATACCAAAACTAATTTTATTTCTAAACATGAGTGGCTTGTTTTATTGCCACAAGAAAAGATCCTTCATATGTAAATAATAAAATAAACATTGTAGCAGGGTATCACGAAAGTGACAAGATGCCAGAATGGAACCATTTATAAGAAGAGCACTGGGAAAGACACTAAGTGTCAAACTTCCCTTTGGATCTATTTCTATCTCTGAACTAAAATAAACATGATAGATTTGTTGACATTTAGGGAATCTCACCTGCAAAATGATCAACCACCATAATAACGCGGCCTTTAAAGTTATACAATTATTTATCCCAAAAATATTTTAAAGCAAATACTATATGTGCTAGGTTGGTGCTTTGTTAGGTACCACGACCTTTCTTAAAGCATCAAATATGAAACATGCTCTTCTCTTGCTAAAAAATATGCTTATCTAAATACTATTCCATTTTAATTACAGAGAGTTTTGATGAAATTACTCTGCCTTCATTCATAAAATCAGCAGCAACTGGAAGGATTCCTAAATCACTGGACCCTGTGAGTTGTCTCACTGTGGCTGAGGGCTGCAGAAAGAAGTGGAAAAGAGTTTCTAAGATTAACATTGTGCAGACAGCCAAAGTAGCTAATGGTGTGAAAAAATCATGACAGACCCAGCTCTTAACAATGACTTAAACACTTAAAAGCTGAGCAACCTTGTTCAAGTCTCTTAACTTCTCAAGGACTGTTTTCTCTTCATTCAGTATCAAGAGGGATACTAGACTCAATGATTTTAAGTTCCTTTTAAACCATAATATTCCACTATTCCACATAAGTCTCAATAGTAACTTCATGTTTAGAAATTATCATGATCATTGTTCTTGTCATTTTCTTAAAAAATCTAAATATTCCTTTTAATATCATTGATGACTATGAGTATACAGGGAAATGAATGATACAGAAAAATCTATCACATCATCAAAAACAATGTACAGAATAAACACAAATAAAAACTCAGTTAAGAAGAAGAAAAGGAGATTTTTTAAAAATATCACACAGGAATACCTGGCTGGCTGAGTCAGTAGAGCATAAACTCTTGATCTCAGGGTTGTGAGTTCAAGCCCCACAATGTGTGTAGAGATTACTTAAAAAACAAATCTTTAAATAAATAAATAAATAAAATATCTCACAAACCAAAATACATGACAATAATGTACTTTGGAATGAAATAAACATGATTGGAAAGATGATAGATGCTGAAGATATCAACTGTATAAATGGCATTTCTTTATATAAAAAACACAATAAATAGAAGAAAAACAAATAACAGAATAAAAGTTTTAAATTTAAATTTAAATAAAAAGTTTTAAATTTTCCTATAAAACCGCCCAGGAAAATGTTGATATATAACATCAAAATATACACTGTTAAAATTAGTAGACTTCAAGAACATTCCCTATAAAGGGAGTGATTGATTATAAGATACCATATTGCACATTGCTTTTCTAACAAGCAAACATTATGTGTGATGGCATGTACTATATTTGGAGTTCCTGTTCTGTCCTAAAGGTCTTGAGTGGGTACCAGAGAATGAAAAGCATTTCCAGCTGATCCAGGCTGGGAAGCAAATGTAGGGCACTTAACCCTCACAGCTCCACAGATCCAGTGGGGATCTGAGGGTGAGTGACAGCTCAGGATGCTTTATGTTGCCTCTAACAAGAACTAAGAGGGGAATCACAATGAAGTTTCTGGGTTCCATGGGTGCACTCAGAATCCCTGCCCTGGCCACTCTGCTGCTCCACCTTCGGCCAGCACCTGTGGATTCATAGTTTACTGTAAAGAGCTAAGTGGGCATGAAAGAACTTGAAGTAAGCCTGTAAGTGATCGCTCCTAATATGTTGGCAGGAACTGAACTATTGGGACCATCACAGTTCTCAGAAGTGGCACTAAGTGAAAAAAATAATCTCCCTAAAAGGTAGAATGTCAAGCAGAATATCTTGGGGTCTATTTTGTCTATAAAAAGAAAAACCAAAATTCAGGATTTTTAAGGTTTCAGGGGCTAATTATCTAACTAGTTGGCCAAGGACATTAAAGGAACAATATTAGAACACCACTGTTAAAGATTTGTGGGAAAGGAGATATGGATAGTGTCTTAGTTCGGTTGATTATAACAAAGTGGCATAGACTGGGGACTTCAACCACAGACATTTATTTCTTATAATTCTAGAGGCTGGAAATCTAAGATCAAGTTGCTGGCAGATTCAGGTATTTGGTGATGGCCCACATCCTGGCTTGTAGACAACAACCATTACACCGTGTGTTCATAAAATCTCCTCTTTTTGTATGCATAGAAAGAGAGAGATTTGTCTTTGGCTGCTTACAGGGGCACTCATCCCATCATAAGGGTCCTACCTTTGTGACTTAATTTCAACTTAATCCCCTCCCAAAGGCTCCATCTTCGAATACCATCACTTGGGAGTTAGCAACCTATGAATTTAGGGGAAGAACAAATATTCAGCTCATAATAGACAGACTTCTCACACTCAATACAGCCTCTTACCAAGGAACTCACTTCAATGCAAAGGAAATAAGGTGACAGGTTGAAGCCTATGGGATTACTGGCCTTACTACATAAACCACCACCCTATGGTAATCAGTTTTATATATGAGGAAATGGCCCACTGAGGACCTGAAAGATAACACCTTTTAAGGATGGGTTTCCATCCTGCATGGAATATATACTTTGGACCAGCAACCAGAACACAGCAACATTTTCCCATAACTTGGATTCACGGATCTAGAAGAAAAAGGAACAACAGTACATATCTATTAGATATACCTAATGAGCCTCATTAAACATTGTTCCTATTTGTTTGGCATAATTTTCCCAGTTCCCAGGATGAGGAAATCTCTCTTCTCCCCCCAGTATCTCAAACTATCTGCCTTTCAGCCCACCCCTGGGCACCACTGCTTATGCACATACACAGTCATTTTCCTGAGTAATGCTGTTGGAGCAGCTCATCTGAAGGGGTTCCCATACCAAGTAAACCTTATGCCCCAAACTATCCATTACCAGAACCTCAGAAAAACATTGTTTTTCTTTTATCTAAATGATCAGTTCTATTCCCCATAATGCCCTTGTTGTAATCAGAGCTAAGACTTACTCCTAGAGATTCTAGAATTTCCCTCTGCTACCAGCTATAGTGTCGAGAGGGAAAGAAGAATAATGGAACTCGTGGAACATAGCTTGCGCAGGATGACTTCTAAGATGGATTTACTCTTAGCCTTGAGACCTCAGAGAAGTAACTTGACCCCTTGATCCTTAGCTCTGCCTGCATTCCATAGATACTTCTCTGAACTGTATGGTCATCTTACACGAAAAACTAAGGTCAAAGAGAGTAATCAATCTGTCTGTGAAAATGAATAAATATGGATTGGAGCCCAAGTCTTTAAATAATCCTGTCTGTCCATTGATGACCAAATAGCACAGTATGTGAGATTGACTTCAGAAAATAACACTTGGGGCACCCTGGTAGCTCAGTCAGTTAAGCATCTGACTCTCGATTTCAGCTTGGGCCATGATCTCAGTGTCTTGGGATCTAGGCCTGCATCAGGCTCTGTGCTCAGCGGGGCTTCTGCTGGAGATTCTCTCTCTCCCCACTCCCTCTTCCCCTCCCCCTATGTGTGTGCTCTCTTTCTCTCTCTCTCTCTCTCTCTCTCAAATAAATAAATAAATAAATCTTGAAGGAAAAGGAGAGAGAAAAGGAAGGAATGCTCAAGAGGTCTAGAGCTTAAATGTAGATCTTCAAGGAGAAGCTTGTAGGGGCACTGGAACTATAGCAAAGACCCCAAAAAACTCAAGTCCAAGAATGTCTAGGTCCTTAATAAGCCTACATTCTAACCAACAAAGTAAGCACATGGTAAACCAATTATTTACCTCCTCAAAGTAAGAAACGGCATGAAGAAAATAAATAAGAAAATGTGATTTGACATGAGGCTCATTTAGTTAAAGTGGTTAGAAATAGAGACACTGAGACAATGAAAGTCAATGCCCAAAATGTTGATGAGCAGGCTTTCAAAAAGGTGAGTAGGAGCCTCCCAAGCAGAGTAAAGAGCAAATGTAAAGACTCCCTGATGGGAGGAGGCTTAGAATGCAGTCATTATGACTGTGGCCCAGTAGAGAAAGGTTGTAGTGCAGAGAAGATGAGATCATAGAATGAGGAAGCACAGGTCCTACAGTCAGCAAGGAAGGAGGAAGAGGAGTCAGAGAGGGTGAACAGTACTTGACCTGCAATGGAGTCATTGGAGTGTTTGAACCAGGAAGTGGATATGATATGATTTAAAAGATCACTGTGGCTGGTAAGGGGAGAACGAGAGGACAGAAGGGGATCAGGGAGACTAGTGAGACTATAGAACTAATGGTGGTTAGTAAGAACGAAGTGCTTTACGTAGAGACGGTGAGGAGCAATCAGAGCCAAAATACTGGAGCTAGAGCCAGTAGAGGTTTCTGATGAGTAGGATGTGGAGTGATTTGGGAAATGGATGATACTCACCTGGAGTATCCACATAGAGAAATAGTTCAGATATTTTTACCAATTTTTCATGTTTGAGATGACATCTACATTAAAGTTGTATTATGTAAAGAGAAATATTTAACCACTATGAGTGATCCTTAAGATATAACTAACTCCAAGTCTTCAGAATGTTATTCTAATCATTTAAAACTACTGGAGTGAGTTCCAATTAAAGTCTTTCCTTGCCTTTTGAAATACACAATTTTTTAGTTTATAGCCTCTGTGATGCAATCTATTATAATATACCACTGATGCTAAGAAATTACTTATTTCTATGGAAATGTTTATAAAATTGCACAGTAAAATCAGTGATCACCTTTCATGCTGATGTTTGTTTCTTCTCTCTCAGAGTTGTATTTTAATTTTTTACTTACTGATTTGTTTGCTTATTCATTTATTCTTTAACAACTGTTAACTGAGCACCTCCAGTGTGGCAGGGAAGGTACTAGTACAAAAGGATAAAATGGAACAAGATGAGTCCACAGGGATCAAAGATGTTGTCCCTCCATCATGAAGCTTATAATCTACGGGAGGAAAGGTACACAGATACATATACACACGTGCACACTAAATAGTAATTATGAAGTCCTAATGGCTTTTAACTTTTCCAAAAACTTTCAAAAGTTGTGTCCAAAAAACTTCTAGTACTAGTATATCAAAAACATGGAGAAATGTAAACTTTTAAGCTTTTGAATCCAGAAATGTTTAGAAATCCATTTTAAACTGCTACTATGGGGCACCTGGGTGGCTCAGTGGGTTAAAGCCTCTGCCTTTGGCTCAGGTCATGATGCCGGGGTCCTGGGATTGAGCCCCGTATCAGGCTCTCTGCTTGCAAGGAGCCTGCTTCTTCCTCTCTCTCTCTGCCTGCCTCTCTGCCTACTTGTGATCTCTGTCAAATAAATAAAATAGGGAGTCAAGATGGCGGAGAAGTAGCAGCCTGAGACTACATCAGGTAACAGGAGATCAGCTCGATAGCTTATCTAAACATAGCAAACACCTACAAATCCAACGGGAGAGCGAAGAGAAGAACAGCAACTCTAGAAACAGAAAATCAACCACTTTCTGAAAGGTAGGACTGGCGGAGAAGTGAATCTAAAACGACGGGAAGATAGACCGCGGGGGGAGGGGCCGGCTCCCGGCAAGCGGCGGAGGAACGGAGCACAAAATCAGGACTTTTAAAAGTCTGTTCCACTGAGGGACATTGCTCCAGGGGCTAAACCGGGGTGAAGCCCACGCGGGGCCAGCGTGGCCCCAGGCCCCGCAAGGTCACAGAAGGATCGGGGGTGTCGGAGTGTCGGAGAGCTCGCAGGTATTAGAACGGAGAAACCGGCTGCAAAGACAGAGCCGAGGGCTGAACTCTCAGCTCGGGGTTACCTTGAACTGGTCGCGGGCTGGGTGAGCTCGGAGCGTGGCTAGAGGCTGGGGATACGGGAGTGATTGGGTGCTGTCCTCTGGGGGCGCACTGAGGAGTGGGGCCCCAGGCTCTCGGCTCCTCCGGGCCGGAGACTGGGAGGCCGCCATTTTCATTCCCGTCCTCCGGAACTCTACGGAAAGCGTTCAGGGAACAGAAGCTCCCAAAAGCGAACCCGAGCCGATTACTTAGTCCGGCCCCCGGTAAGGGCGGTGCAATCCCGCCTCGGGCAAAGACACTTGAGAGTCACTACAACAGGCCCCTCCCCCAGAAGATCAACAAAATATCCAGCCAGGACGAAGTTCATCTATCAAGGAGAAAGCAGATTCAATTCCTAAGACAGCAGAGCAATTCCAGAGGAGGAGAAAGCAAAGCACGGAACTCATGGCTTTCTCCCCATGATTCTTTAGTCTTGCGGCTACTTCAATTTTTTTTCTTTTTTCAATTTTTTATTTTTTTTTCTTTTTTCAATTTTTTTTTCTTTTTTCTTTTTTCTTCTTCTGCTAAATTTTTTTAAAAACTTTTACCCTTTTCTTTTTTAACGTTTTTTGACTAGTTCATCTAAATATATATATTTTTTCTTTCTTTTTTATATTTTTTTATTTGTTTTATTTTTTAATTTTTTTTCTTTTTTTTTTTTTTTTTTTTCTTTTTTTTCAGAACCTGTTTTTTATCCCCTTCCCCCCCCCCCCCACAATTTGGGGTCTCTTCTGATTTGGTTACAGCGCATTTTTCCGGGGTCTTTGCCACCCTTTTAGTAGTTTATTTGATCCTTCATATCCTCTTATCTGGACAAAATGACAAGGCGGAAAAAATCACCACAAACAAAAGAACAAGAGACAGTACCGAAGGCTAGGGACCTAATCAACACAGACATTGGTACTATGTCAGATCAAGAGTTCAGAATGACGATTCTGAACATTCTAGCCGGGCTCGAAAAAGGCATGGAAGATATTAGAGAAACCCTCTCTGGAGATATTAAAGCCCTTTCTGGAGAAATTAAAGAACTAAAATCTAACCAAGTTGAAATCAAAAAAGCTATTAATGAGGTGCAATCAAAAATGGAGGCTCTCACTGCTAGGATCAATGAGGCAGAAGAAAGAATTAGTGATATAGAAGACCAAATGACAGAGAATAAGGAAGCCGAGCAAAAGAGGGACAAACAGCTACTGGACCATGAGGAGAGAATTCGAGAGATAAGTGACACCATAAGACGAAACAACATTAGAATAATTGGGATTCCAGAAGAAGAAGAAACAGAGAGGGGAGCAGAGGGTCTATTGGAGAGAATCATTGGAGAGAATTTCCCTAATATGGCAAAGGGAACAAGCATTAAAATCCAGGAGATGCAGAGAACCCCCCTCAAAGTCAACAAGAATAGGTCCACACCCCGTCACCTAATAGTAAAATTTACAAGTCTTAGTGACAAAGAGAAAATCCTGAAAGCAGCCCGAGAAAAGAAATCAGTAACATACAATGGTAAAAATATTAGATTGGCGGCAGACTTATCCACAGAGACCTGGCAGGCCAGAAAGAGCTGGCATGATATATTCAGAGCACTCAACGAGAAAAACATGCAGCCAAGAATACTCTATCCAGCTAGGCTATCATTGAAAATAGAAGGAGAGATCAAAAGCTTCCAGGACAAACAAAAACTGAAAGAATTTGCAAACACCAAACCAGCTCTCCAGGAAATATTGAAAGGGGTCCTCTAAGGGAAGAGAGAGCCTAAAAGTAGTAGATCAGAAAGGTGCAGAGACAATATACAGTAACAGTCACCTTACAGGCTACTAATGGCACTAAATTCATATCTCTCAATACTTACCCTGAATGTTAATGGGCTAAATGCTCCAATCAAAAGACACAGGGTATCAGAATGGATAAAAAAACAAAACCCATCAGTATGTTGCCTACAAGAAACTCATTTTAGACGCGAAGACACCTCCAGATTGAAAGTGAGGGGGTGGAAAACAATTTACCATGCTAATGGGCATCAGAAGAAAGCTGGGGTGGCAATCCTTATATCAGATCAATTAGATTTTAAGCCAAGGACTATAATAAGAGATGAGGAAGGACACTATATCCTACTCAAAGGGTCTGTCCAACAAGAAGATCTAACAATTTTAAATATCTATGCCCCTAACGTGGGAGCAGCCAACTATATCAACCAATTAATAACAAAATCAAAGAAACACATCAATAATAATACAATAATAGTAGGGGACTTTAACACTCCCCTCACTGAAATGGACAGATCATCCAAGCCAAAGATCAACAAGGAAATAAAGGCCTTAAATGACACACTGGACCAGATGGACATCACAGATATATTCAGAACATTTCATCCCAAAGCAACAGAATACACATTCTTCTCTAGTGCACATGGAACCTTCTCCAGAATAGATCACATCCTGGGTCACAAATCAGGTCTCAACCTGTATCAAAAGATTAGAATTATTCCCTGCATATTTTCAGACCACAATGCTCTGAAGCTAGAACTCAATCACAAGACGAAAGCTGGAAAGAACCCAAATACATGGAGACTAAACAGCATCCTTCTAAAGAATGAATGGGTTAACCAGGAAATTAAAGAAGAATTGAAAAAATTCATGGAAACAAATGATAATGAAAACACAACAGTTCAAAATCTGTGGGACACAGCAAAGGCAGTCCTGAGAGGAAAATATATAGCGGTACAAGCCTTTCTCAAGAAACAAGAAAGGTCTCAAGTACACAACCTAACCCTACACGTAAAGGAGCTGGAGAAAGAACAAGAAAGAAACCCTAAACCCAGCAGGAGAAGAGAAATCACAAAGATCAGAGCAGAAATCAATGAAATAGAAACCAAAAAAACAATAGAAAAAATCAATGAAACTAGGAGCTGGTTCTTTGAAAGAATCAATAAGATTGATAAACCCCTGGCCAGACTCATCAAAAAGAAAAGAGAAAGGACCCAAATCAATAAAATCATGAATGAAAGAGGAGAGATCACAACTAACACCAAAGAAATACAGACAATTATAAGAACATACTATGAGCAACTCTACGCCAACAAATTGGACAATCTGGAAGAAATGGATGCATTCCTAGAGACATATAAACTACCACAACTGAACCAGGAAGAAATAGTAAACCTGAACAGGCCCATAACCAGTAAGGAGATTGAAACAGTCATCAAAAATCTCCAAACAAACAAAAGCCCAGGGCCAGACGGCTTCCCAGGGGAATTCTACCAAACATTTAAAGAAGAACTCATTCCTATTCTCCTGAAACTGTTCCAAAAAATAGAAACGGAAGGAAAACTTCCAAACTCATTTTATGAGGCCAGCATCACCTTGATCCCAAAACCAGACAAGGATCCCACCAAAAAAGAGAACTACAGACCAATATCCTTGATGAACACAGACGCAAAAATTCTCACCAAAATACTAGCCAATAGGATTCAACAGTACATTAAAAGGATTATTCACCACGATCAAGTGGGATTTATTCCAGGGCTGCAGGGTTGGTTCAACATCCGCAAATCAATCAATGTGATACAACACATTAATAAAAGAAAGAACAAGAACCATATGATACTCTCAATAGATGCTGAAAAAGCATTTGACAAAGTACAGCATCCCTTCCTGATCAAAACTCTTCAAAGTGTGGGGATAGAGGGCACATACCTCAATATTATCAAAGCCATCTATGAAAAACCCACCGCAAATATCATTCTCAATGGAGAAAAACTGAAAGCTTTTCCGTTAAGGTCAGGAACACGGCAGGGATGTCCATTATCACCACTGCTATTCAACATAGTACTAGAAGTCCTAGCCTCAGCAATCAGACAACAAAAAGAAATTAAAGGCATCCAAATTGGTAAAGAAGAAGTCAAACTATCACTCTTCGCAGATGATATGATACTATATGTGGAAAACCCAAAAGACTCCACTCCAAAACTGCTAGAACTTGTACAGGAATTCAGTAAAGTGTCAGGATATAAAATCAATGCACAGAAATCAGTTGCATTTCTGTACACCAACAACAAGACTGAAGAAAGAGAAATTAAGGAGTCAATCCCATTTACAATTGTACCCAAAACTATAAGATACCTAGGAATAAACCTAACCAAAGAGACGAAGAATCTATACACAGAAAATTATAAAGTACTCATGAAAGAAATTGAGGAAGACACAAAAAAATGGAAAAATGTTCCATGCTCCTGGATTGGAAGAATAAATATTGTGAAAATGTCTATGCTACCTAAAGCAATCTACACATTTAATGCAATCCCTATCAAAATACCATCCATTTTTTTCAAAGAAATGGAACAAATAATCCTAAAATTTATATGGAACCAGAAAAGACCTCGAATAGCCAAAGGAATATTGAAGAACAAAGTCAAAGTTGGTGGCATCACAATTCCGGACTTCAAGCTCTATTACAAAGCTGTCATCATCAAGACAGCATGGTACTGGCACAAAAACAGACACATAGACCAGTGGAACAGAATAGAGAGCCCAGAAATCGACCCTCAACTCTATGGTCAACTCATCTTTGACAAAGCAGGAAAGAATGTCCAATGGAAAAAAGACAGCCTCTTCAATAAATGGTGCTGGGAAAATTGGACAGCCACATGCAGAAAAATGAAATTGGACCACTTCCTTACACCACACACGAAAATAGACTCCAAATGGATGAAGGACCTCAATGTGAGAAAGGAATCCATCAAAATCCTTGAGGAGAATGCAGGCAGCAACCTCTTCGACCTCAGCCGCAGCAACATCTTCCTAGGAACAACGGCAAAGGCAAGGGAAGCAAGGGCGAAAATGAACTATTGGGATTTCATCAAGATCAAAAGCTTTTGCACAGCAAAGGAAACAGTTAACAAAACCAAAAGACAGCTGACAGAATGGGAGAAGATATTTGCAAACGACATATCAGATAAAGGGCTAGTATCCAAAATCTATAAGGAACTTAGCAAACTCAACACCCAAAGAACAAACAATCCAATCAAGAAATGGGCAGAGGACATGAACAGACATTTCTGCAAAGAAGACATCCAGATGGCCAACAGACACATGAAAAAGTGCTCCACGTCACTCGGCATCAGGGAAATACAAATCAAAACCACAATGAGATATCACCTCACACCAGTCAGAATGGCTAAAATTAACAAGTCAGGAAATGACAGATGCTGGCGAGGATGTGGAGAAAGGGGAACCCTCCTCCACTGTTGGTGGGAATGCAAGCTGGTGCAACCACTCTGGAAAACAGCATGGAGGTTCCTCAAAATGTTGAAAATAGAACTACCCTATGACCCAGCAATTGCACTACTGGGTATTTACCCTAAAGATACAAACATAGTGATCCGAAGGGGCACGTGTACCCGAATGTTTATAGCAGCAATGTCTACAATAGCCAGACTATGGAAAGAACCTAGATGTCCATCAACAGATGAATGGATCAAGAAGATGTGGTATATATACACAATGGAATACTATGCAGCCATCAAAAGAAATGAAATCTTGCCATTTGCGACGACGTGGATGGAACTAGAGCGTATCATGCTTAGTGAAATAAGTCAATCGGAGAAAGACAACTATCATATGATCTCCCTGATATGAGGACATGGAGAAGCAACATGGGGGGGTAGGGGGATAGGAGAAGAATAAATGAAACAAGATGGGATTGGGAGGGAGACAAACCATAAATGACTCTTAATCTCACAAAACAAACTGGGGGTTGCTGGGGGGAGGTGGGAGGGGGCTATGGACATTGGGGAGGGGAGGCGAACCATAAGAGACTATGGACTCTGAAAAACAACCTGAGGGTTTTGAAGGGTCAGGGGTGGGAGGTTGGGGGAACAGGTGGTGGGTGATGGGGAGGGCACGTTTTGCATGGAGCACTGGGTGTTGTGCAAAAAGAATGAATACTGTTACGCTGAAAAAAAAATAAATAAATAGAAAACATAAACTAAAAAAAAAAAATAAATAAATAAATAAATAAAATAAATCTTTAAAAAAATAAATAAACTGCTACTGTGTATCACAGAGACCACTTCAATATATATGTATATTTTAATGGTTTCAAAATAAATTATTTAAGTAATTTGGTCCTATTAGAAATACTTTTTGGTGATTGCCTTATAGCGTCAAAATCATTCGTTACATGCAAACCCAACTAAGAGAGGGGAAACATTCATAACTAAACACAAATCTAAAATGATTTGAGATGAAAACTACATTCCTTAAGCATTTAAAATTACAAATGTTGGGACACCTGGGTGGCTTAGTTGGTTAAGTATCTGCCTCTGGCTCAGCTCATGATCCCAGGGTCCTGGGATCAAGTCCCACATCTGGCTCCTTGCTCAGCAGGGAGCCTGCTTCTCCCTCTGGTCTGCTCTGCCTATACTGCCTTCAGCTCTTCATGCTTCTGCTCTCTCTCTCTGACAAATAAATAATAAAAATCTTTTAAAATAAATAAAAAATAAAATAAAAATACAAATGTCAAAACTAAATTTTTGCTGATTTTATAACCTTTCAAAAATAAGCTCCTATAATTTTAATGGAAAGAATCTGAAAATAAAATGTTAACTGTTAAAAGCAAGACGCCTTTGTCTTTGGTTGACTTTAAATTTACATACTGCCTGCTGTACTGTACAGTTCCTTGAACACAAGAGCCCAGCAGAGAAAAAAGAGGCTTCAAAGTTTCTAACTCAAACTTTAAAAAAAAAAAATTAAATATTAGAGGAAAAAGAAATGGATATTCAAGCAATTTCACACCCCCCAGGAGAAAAAAAAATGGATGCAATAGAAGAGTTTAAAGAAACAGCTTTATATACACAACCACCGATCATTATACAGCTTGCTTCTAGTATCTCAGCATTAAAATTTGAGTTTAAAGTGAGTCAGGAGGGTAAAAGTATTTATGAGGATAAATGCTTCACCCAGGAGGTAATTTAGATAAAGTACATATTTGCACTTACAGTCCCAATCACTCCAAAAAGCAGCATCATTTCCCAATACAAGGACACTAGTACGTGTCAGAGTATATTTTGGAAGGAATTTCTCCCAGGACCTTGATAGCACAAGTGCAGACAAAATAAATAAATCTGTCAGTTTGAACAAATTACCCACAAAACCTGTTCTCAGGGTTGGCTTTTGTCCTCTCACTCAGGCCCTTTGATATCATGGGATTCTTCCCCATCAACAGCGAGAAGAGGCCAGACTCCGCGGAGCAGGTCCTGACTGCATGCATGGTCACAGCCAGGCATCCTCACAGGAGTGTTTTCCCTGGGGCCCTCTGCCGGGGCCTCTCGCCCTCCCTCCCTATGACAGCCTGCTCCTCAAATCCTCCCTGATGGCACTATGTGTTGATAAAATCTTGACAAATATCTGTCTGAAATATCACAGAGTTGTGGAAAGCTCAATTAATTTCACTTAAAATAGAAACAATATCTGGATTTCATTCAAATCCTGTTTGATATGTGTGTCAGCACGGAATCTATCAAAAAGCCGGTGGGACTCTTCCACGAGCATTTCACTAGATCTTACCCACATAAGATGCTCAACTGAAAAGTTGGCACTTGCATGATGAAAAGAGCTGCCCCTTTATTAGTCCCTAAGCCTTAACACTTATTTCCCCCTAATTTTCTTCGTATTCTATTTCTTACTTCTCACGGCTCTCCACATATTTTAATGACATCAAAATACATCGCATAGCATAGGAAATTGGAATTTCCTTCTTTGCAGTGTATATTAGTGGATACTGGAAATGAGCAAGAGATTTGTCATTTTGGTGGTAATGAATTTTCACAGTCTCCAATATTACATCACCATTTCAGTAAGTTTACCTTTCCTTTGACTCAAGATAGATTAAAGCAGTTAAAACTCAAACACTTTCCATCTACAGGGTAAAGAGATCTGGTATTTCTCAGAGACAGCTTACAGAGGTAAAGAACAAAGTTCTCCATTTCCCTTTAACCTCTTTTACCGTCCTTTTGTTATTTTTAACACTTCCTCTCTAACATCTGAAAAATGATCTCTGAGCCACAGAACATGAAGAAAAGAGCACAGAACATTTTTGATGAGACCAGATCTTTTTGCTAGATGCTCTTGAGAAAGGAGCAGAAAAAACACAATTAATAAAACCACTTGTACATGAAAGAATTACAACACATCGTGCAGGTCATTAAACAGGGAAAATCTCCAGGTTGGTTTGGGCAAACTCCTGCATCAACACAGATGGATGGGCGACAGGATCTCTATTAATTCTTCCCAGCTCCATGATGCTCTTTCTGAGAGAGATGAAAATGCAAACACATAGATAGTAGTGTGTATTTAGGGAGAATAAAATTGCCTAATTTTTTAAATTGTCCGTGGCAGTATGTTTTGGGGTTAAAGCTATTGAAAACGTTATACAGAAATAATTTTTCTCATTATATGTTAGCTCGAAATTAGACATGCCATTAAGACAAATGATGCTAAATGTACTCTAAACAACGAGAACACTTACTTAATCATTTTAGTATCAGTGCTTAGAATTTTGTGCATCGGGTAACTCTATATGTTTTCACATACTAGGGAAAAAAGAGCCAGGTTCTACCCAATTCCAAATTAACTCTCCAGTTTTAAGTTGGGACCTTAATTGGCCCAAGACTCTTTCTGAACATTAGGATAACATTTCATATAGTTTGGGAATGAATTCAAATAAGAAGATACCAACGGGTGCCTAGGTGGCTCAGTGGGTTAAGCCTCTGCCATTGGCTCAGGTAATGGTCTCAGGGTCCTGGGATCAAGCCCCACATTGGGCTCTCTGCTCAGCAGGGAACCTGCTTTCCCTCTCTCTCTGCCTGCCTCTCTGCCTACTTATGATCTCTCTCTGCCAAGTAAATGAATAAAAAAATCTTAAAAAAAAAAGAAGATACCAAGATATATGATTTGTAAGGCCCTTTATAATCTTTATCTTATTTCATTAAAGAATGGTTTATTTAGTATGTCCTCTGTACAAGGCAATGTGCTAGCAGTAATGATACAAAATGTTAAAATTTACACACTGCTAGAAAATGAATTTTGGAGGGTATCTAATATGAATAGAGCACCTTTGAGTGGCAGGCACTTTACCTATATCATCTCATTTAATAAACACTAAAATTCTATGAACTGGTTTTATAGGACATGGAGGAAAGAATACTTCTGAGAGATCCTGTCTTACATGAGTCTGCAGATCTAGAAAGCAGCAGAATTTAGATTTGATTCTTGGTCCCTATGACCCAAATCCATTGAAAACTCTTTTATATAATTCTGCTAGATAATTTGCAGTAATGATACAAAGGTTAGAAATTACCAGATTTCTTTTTTTTTAAGATTTTATTTATTTATCTGACAGAGCAAGAGAGCATTAGCAGGGGGGACAATGGGGAAGAGAGGGAGAAGCAGACTCCCCGCCTGAGCAGCAAGCCAGATGCAGGGCTTCCCAGGAACATGGGATCATGACTTGAGCTGAAAGCAGATGCCTAACCATCTGAGTCACCCAGGTGCTCCAAATTACCAGATTTCTTGATTATTTGCTTCCTTATCATATTTAGGTTCACAGGAATGAATAAAGTCAAGTATGCTTAGAATCAAGAAAGCAGGAAGAAATTTCATATATCCAAGTAAGACTAAGTACAGCTGAAAAATAAGAGAAAATCTCATAGTAATAGTGGCTTAAACAAGGTAGAAATATATTTCTTTCAAGTAAAGAAAATATACAAGAAGAAAGCGTATCATCGGTGTAGATGCTACATGAATTGTTCACTGAAATGGGCTGCTTCCATTACCACCAATTTGCCATCCTTAGGTATAGTTTTCTTTGAGATTAAATATTGCTGCCAGAGTTCCAGCCACCACATCTGCATTCCAGGCAGCAGGATGAAAGAGGAAAGGAATGAAGAAAGGCTCAGCCTCTCTATTTAAGGACTTGCTTGAATTTACTCCTAAACCTACTGATTACTGACTAAAATCAAATCATATGTCTATGCCTTGTTAAAAATATTCAGGAAGAAAAAGAGAATGGATCTGAAGAGGCAATAGAAAGCATCACATTTGAGAAAGTCTGTATCAAAGCTAACCACCTCTTCATACCTTGAAATTAGCTTTATTTTTTTTTTCAACTACTGAGTTTCATCTGGGATAGGGAAGCAGAAAAACTACAGTGGACTCTCAACTTCTCCCTTCCCGGTGTCTTGTGTCTCCCTTAGGTTGCCCATGTGAGGATGTGCAGGAATGAGCTGACAATCAGCCCATACACTGGTTGCTGAGAAAGGGATCCCTTAGGACTATGTCCATTTATAAGTGTACCTCTTTTCAAACACTCATCAGGGCCTTGTCTGAGCTAGACACAGCCTTGGCCTTGGAAGCTATTTGTCATCATTAAGGTGGCAACAGCCTTTCTGATCCCATGTCAGATCTGGCTTATAGATTTATAGGAATTTCCAAATTATTTCCAAGTTACACTCTAATCAGTAAAATCAGAAATAAAAATTTGCCAGCACTTTAGATATATATACTTTTTTTTATAAGTTATATCAGTGTTCTAAATAAACTAATCTATTATGTATAATGTAAAACAGAATATAACATCATAATATCAATGCAATAATAATGTAATTTGAAACAAATTTAAAAACAAACAGTATGTGGTAGTTTTAATCTTTTTCCTGGATACCAATGGAACTTCTTGTCCAACCCTAAGGAGAGGCACCCCCATTGTGAATCTTGGTTCTAAAAATGTCTCCTTAACTCTAAAACCACCCACCTCTAAACTCTTCTTCCTCTGTGATGGCGTTCCTCTTAGCTGAATCATCTCCATTGAAGGCGCCCAGGCAGCTGCAGCTCTCCAAAGGAAGAGCTGCTTCTTAGAACATGACAACATATTCTAAACCTACAAAAAAAGTTTTTAAATGCACACTGATTTCCTCACACTGACCTAAATCCTTCCTGGTGGAGTTTAAGGCTTCCATATCCTGATCTGTCAACAGTGGGAGTGGAGAACATCTGCTACCATTCTTTGTGTGCAATTTCTTCAAATAACATGCCTATTGCTATTATATGAAGTGGTCATTTGTCTAATTTTAAGGCACTTATTAATTAGCTATTGGAGTCCTAGTGCATTTTTCCGATCAGAATGATGGAGTCGCTAAGATACAAATCTACTAAGGATATATAACCATCTAATGAGTGTTCTTGGGCTGTTTTAACAATTCAAGGCAAAGTCTGAATTCAACCCAAGCATCCAGTAGACTTTGCAAAGGTACAACTTAGGCAGGCATGTAGATTCATTCAACTCCACTCCAGTCATAAAGATACAAGCACATGGGAGATCCAGAGGACTAGAGAAAGTTTAACAATGCCAGCTCATTCGGCTATTCTGATGTTATTTAGATCATCCTTGTAATTCTCCGGAGTCTGCATTCTCTAAAAGAGTCTGCAGACAATGAAATGATCTGCAAGATTAGCAGGCTCAGTCCTCCCTTGCCCTTAACCTCAATCCAGAGCAAGACTGCTGTCTTCTCATACCTCAGTCCCTTTAGAGTGTGCCCTTGACGGGACTAGTGAAGCCCTCTGTCATTAAGTTTGGTACAGTTAGAAGCATGTATAATCTTAATCTTAAAAGTGCTTAGGTAAATCTATGCATTATACAGGCAACATTCAGAAAGATTGAACTTCTGAAAAGTACAATTCGCCACAATTTTCTTTGAAGAATAAACCCCCCCCAAAAAAACTTGCCAAATAATTTATGTATTATTTTTCTCTCTGTGGTTAAAATAAAAAATTATGAACCTGGCAGATGTTAGCATACTATTCTCTCAAAATGCAAGTATGAGATCTGGTTTTAGAGATTCATTGAAGCAGGATGGAGGTTGGAGGGAACTCTTTAGAGAAGCAGATTGAGATAAAAGCAAATGTCCCAGAGAAAACCACGATTCTCCAAGATAGAGGGATAATATTTTGATGGGTCCTTCAAATGATGGGGAGCATAACATGTTCTCATGACATGCTCCTGGAAATTTATAGCTTGCAAAGAAAACAGGCTAAATGCAGAAAGCCAGACAACAGGTCCTCAGCAAGTAGCCTGGACCAAGCTCTTCATATCCATACTTGATTTGGAACTGGCAAAGCCAAACCACTGGGCTTGGGCAATGAGCACCCAGAAGGGATTAATGTGGGAGGAAAACAGAGGGCCCATCTCAAATGTCTTAAAAGAAGAATGTTCAAAATAAACAGAAATTAAATTTCTTTCCAATTGGTGTGGGTCTTGAGCAGATAACACTTGATTTTTTAAAAAATTCAAGTAGAGTAATTCATATATCCACAAGGCAGGATAAAAAATTATATTATACCATTGTATATTTTTTCCTGTTTTGTCGAAGATACAATGGAAAAAAGACAGTCTCTTCAATAAATGGTGCTGGGTAAACTGGACAGCTATATGTAGAAGAATGAAACTCGACCATTCTCGTACACTGTACACAAAGATAAATTCGAAATGGATAAAAGACCTCAACATGAGACAGGAATCCATCAGAATCAAGATGGGATTGGGAGGGAGACAAACCATAAATGACTCTTAATCTCACAAAACAAACTGGGGGTTGCTGGGGGGAGGTGGGATTGGGGGAGGGGGAGCGGGCTATGGACATTGGGGAGGGGAGGCGAACCATAAGAGACTATGGACTCTGAAAAACAACCTGAGGGTTTTGAAGGGTCAGGGGTGGGAGGTTGGGGGAACAGGTGGTGGGTGATGGGGAGGGCACGTTTTGCATGGAGCACTGGGTGTTGTGCAAAAAGAATGAATACTGTTACGCTGAAAAAATAAATAAAAAGGGAAAAAAAAAAAAGAATCCTAGAGGAGAACATAGGGAGTAACCTCTTAGATATCAGCCACAGCAACTTCTTTCAAGATAGGTCTCCAAAGGCCAAGGAAACAAAAGTGAAAATGAACTTTTGGGACTTCATCAAGATCAAAAGCTTCTGCACAGCAAAGGAAACAGTCAACAAAACAAAGAGGCAACCCACGGAATGGGAGAAGATATTTGCAAATGACAGTACAGACAAAAGGTTGATATCCAGGATCTATAAAGAACTTCTCAAACTCAACACACACAAAACAGATAATCATATCAAAAAATGGGCAGAAGATATGAACAGACACTTCTCCAATGAGGACATACAAATGGCTATCAGACACATGAAAAAATGCTCATCGTCACTAGCCATCAGGGAGATTCAAATTAAAACCTCATTGAGATATCACCTTATACCAGTTAGAATGGCTAAAATTAGCAAGACAGGAAACAACGTGTGTTAGAGAGGTTGTGGAGAAAGGGGAACCCTCTTACACTGTTGGTGGGAATGCAAGTTGGTGCAGCCACTTTGGAGAACAGTGTGGAGATTCCTCAAGAAATTAAAAATAGAGCTTCCCTATGACCCTGCAATACACTATGGGATATTTACCCCAAAGATACAGATGTAGTGAAAAGAAGGGCCACCTGTACCCCAATGTCTATAGCAGCAATGGCCACGGTCGCCAAACTGTGGAAAGAACCAAGATGCCCTTCAACGGACGAATGGATAAGGAAGATGTGGTCCATATACACGACGGAGTATTATGCCTCCATCAGAAAGGATGAATACCCAACTTTTGTAGCAACATGGACGGGACTGGAAGAGATTATGCTGAGTGAAATAAGTCAAGCAGAGAGAGTCAAGTATCATATGGTCTCACTTATTTGTGGAGCATAACAAAGAACATGGAGTACATGGAGAGATGGAGAGGAGAAGGGAGTTGTGGGAAATTGGAACGGGAGAAGAACCATGAGAGACTATGGACTCTGAAAAACAACCTGAGGGTTTTGAAGGGGCGGGGGGGGTGGGAGGTTGGGGAACCAGGTTTTAGGTAATAGAGAGGGCACGTATTGCATGGAGCACTGGGTGTGGTGCAAAAACAATGAGTACTGTTACACTGAAAATAAATAAATTTTAAAAAATGAAAAAAATTATACCAATAAAATATCAGTTTGAATTTATTTATTTATAGTCTACACCATTTGAAATTGAACACTACTTTTGTAAGAATTTTATCTTTTTCTAACCCTTAAGTTACATTAAGAGAATACATGTGAACTCAACCATGATCATTTTTCTTGTTAATCAGAGCTAAGGTTGGCATCTTATGCATACCTGTTGGTTTTCCCCAAACTAAAATTATTATTATATATATCTATCATATACTGATATGGTATTAGTGTTCTGATATTATTTGGATTGAAGGTATCCACCAGAAGTAATTTAAGTAATTAGATATTTACCTTATCTTTATTTCTTTATTGCTTTTTAATTATTAAATATCTTATGCATATTAAAAAGCATGGAGAATAAGATGAGAAACATCCATATATTCATTATAGAGTTGAAACCCTCTAATTCCCAAACACTATCATGTGATCAAAATCCTGATTTTGGTTTTAGATTCCTATACACAATTTTTTTTTAAGATTTTATTTATTTATTTGATGGACAGAGATCACAAGTAGGCAGAGAGGCAGGCAGGGGTGGGGGGGTTAAGCAGGGTCCCCGCTGAGCAGAGAGCCCTATGCAGGGCTGGATCCCAGGACCCTGAGACCATGACCCGAGCCAAAGGCAGAGGCTCCAACCCACTGAGCCACCCAGGCGCCCCCCCCATAGATGATTTTAATAGCTATACCACATAATTATATACTCAAAAACAATAAAAATACCTGTTTACATGTTTTTAAAATTTATATAAATATTACAATTCAGACACACTCATCCACACACACACGCACACACCCCTTCTGAAACTTGCTTTTTTCCCCTCAAACATATTTTTGCATTTTAGTCCTGTTAATAATAGTAGCTCAAGTCCATTCACCTGCTGCATACTATTCCACCAGATCACTGTACATTATTTATCCATTCTCCAACTGATAGAAATTCATGTTCACGCGAAATTTTCCTTGAAGACATACTGAAAATAAGACAAATTCTCTGAAGATAGCAGGTCTCCGAAGCACATCTTTTATGTGTCTCTTTGTCCCTATGTGTCATAATTTCTCTCAAATATACCTAGGAATAAAATTGCTGGTCCTGAGTGTATAAACATAGACTTTGTAAAACTGCCCTCCAAAGAAGATGTACTAATTTACCACTGATCACCAGCATAGCATGACACCTCCCATTTTCCACATTCTTAACATATGACATTATCAGACTTTTATGCATTTGCCATTCTGGTAAGAACACTGGGATGCTTCCCTGGGGCTTGTATTAGTTTTCTATTCCTGCCATAATAAATTACCACAAATGTAATAGCTTAATGACAACACAAGTATATTATTTTTCAGTTCTGAAAGACAGAAGTCCAAAATGGATCTCAAATCAAGGGGTCAGCAGGGCTTCATTCCTTTGAGGGGTTCTACAGGTGAATTTGTTTCCTTGCTTTTTCTAACTTCTATAGATTGCCTTGTTCCTTGCCTTGTGGTCCCTTCCTCCATCTTCAGAGCCAGGAGCAGTTCCTCTCCTCTTACTTTTCTGCTTGTTCTCTTCCACTTATAACGATCCTTATGATTACCTAAATCCCACTCCAGTAATCCAGGATAATCTCCCCACCTCAAGGTCAGTTGATGAGCAAACTTAATTTCTCCTTTGCATTGTCAATGAACATAATTGCAGTTTCTGGGACATCTTTGGGGGCCATTATTTTGCCCAGCAGAGGGCCTAAGTTTATATTATCTTGGTTACCAATGATATTGAATACTTTTACATGATTTTTGACTATTTGAGCTTTATCTCTGTGAATTTCCAATATTTTGCATTGAGTTCTTTCTTTTGCTATAAAATCTGCCAAACTTGTATGTATTCAGGTTTCCAATCATTTGTAAATTATATGTATCAAATAACATCACCAAGCCTCTGATTTGTCATTTCCCTTTCTTTTGATGTCTGTAATTCAAAAGAGTTACTGTTCTTAATGTTGTTGTTGTTTTAATGCAGTCAAATGTTTTACCTTCTCATTTACAGTCTTGGTGGCTCAAAAAATTTTCCCCTCCCTTTAAGTTATCTTTTCTATATATTGCTTCCTAATTGTTTTAAGCTGTTATATTGGATGCAAATACATTTGTATATTAATTTGATTTAGAGGAATTTGTTCTCCCTTATTAGTTCTAATAGTTAAAATGTAAATTTTATTGAATTTTCAAGGTAAGTGATTATATTTTCTTCAAATAAGGTGAGGTTTTGTTTCTTCCTTTCTAATTCTTGTACATTTTATTTATTTTACTTTTCTTACTGTGAACTATAAAAACAATCTTGAATAAAAGTAATACCAGTAGGCACTTAAAATTGCTTGAGTTTGAAAAAATTACTTCTAAAATCTTCTCAGTAAGTATATTTCTTTCTCTAAGTTTCTGATAGAGAACTCTTACAAAGTTAAGTCAATCTCTTCGGTTATATTTTGATAAGAGTTTTGTCACAAATAGTTACTAAATTTTATTCAGTAATTTTTCTACGGATTGACTTTTTTTGGCTATAAAGCAATTTTAAAGGCAACTATAGGTGATTCTTATAATAGCATAATTATATTTTAGTGCACATTGATTACATTTTTTCATGAATTGCATCATTATGTAAAATATGCTTCTTTTGAAATTTTTTAAGATTTTACTTATTTATTTATTTGACAGACTGAGATCACAAGTAGGCAGAGAGGCAGGTGGGGCAGGCGGGGAGCCTAACTACTGAGCAGAGAGCCCAATGCGGGGCTCCATCCCAGGACCCTGAGATCATGACCTGAGCTGGAGGCAGAGGCTTAACCAACTGAGCCACCCAGGCAGCCCATCAATTTTTTTTATTTGAGTATAGATGACACACAGTGTTACATTAGCTTCAGGTGTACTGATTCAACTTCTCTATATTTTATGCTAGGCTCACCACAAGCGTAGCTACTATCTGTCACCATCCAACACTACTATGATATCATTGACTATATTTCTTATGCTGTGACTTTTATTTCTGTGACTTATTCATTCCATAACTAGAAGGCTGTATCTCCTACCCTCTTCATCCATTTTGCCCAACCCCTCATGCCCCTTCCCTCTGGGAACCATCAGTTTGTTCTCTATATTTATAGAAGTCTGATTCTGCTTTTTGTTTATCCATTTTTTTAAAATTCCAGTATAAGTGGAATCACAACTATTAGTGAAATCATATGGTATTTTTCTTTCTCTTTCTGACTTACTTCACTTAGCATAATACCCTCTAGGTCCATCCATGTTGTTGCAAATAGAAAGATCTCATCCTCTTAATAGCTTGCACAATATTCCATTTTGTGTGTGTGTGTGTGTGTGTGTGTGTGTGTGTGTGTGTGTGTGTATGTGTGTATCACATCTTCTTTATCCTTTTGTCTACCACTGGACACTGTGCTTGTTCAGCACCCTCCCCCCAACCCTAAGAAGTACTGGCAATGCATTCACATGGTCATGTTTTTATATAAAATACAAAAGGAAGCTTTTTAACACAAATAGTTACTGTTACTTGTTACTCTAACAAGACTCACGCCCAAAATTTTGTGGGTCTGGGCAAGAATACAAATGGAGATCCCAACTTGGACCTAAAGCCTGCCTTTTTCCCTAGGCTTGTTCCCACAACATAAGGGTCTTCAGCACATATGTCCTCCCAGCCCACACATCTTAGCTTCATCTATACTGTCCCTATCTCCATTCCTACAAAAATTGCTCCCTCCAAAGCCTAGCTCTTTGTACAACTGGAATGCAGAAAGAGAGGATGTACCTGAGAAAGTTTTCCAGTCATGCCTTTAGAAGTAGACTTGATGCTATGCAGGGTAGGGAGTCCCAAAGTTCTAGGTATCTGGATCATGGTGATGGGACTGCAGGGTGTAAAAGTCAAGTTAAGCATAGTTTGCAGGATGACACATTCATGGCCTACCAGACTCTTTGCCTTGTGGGGAGGGGCGTGTATTGGGAAGGGCTAAAGAGATACCTTCTAACATACAGGTCCACAACAGAGGCCCCTGTTGCTCAGGTCTAAGAACAGCATAGATTCTAGCTTCCTCTCCTAATTTCCCTCATATAAGATGGCCATAGGAATCTAGCTAAGAGGCAGTTGATTTTGGGATAGAATTTTTTTATTTAGTGAAATATGTATGTGTATGGTTTATAGTCACTTCCAGGTACAGTTTAATTGATGCAGACAATTCTGGTACAGAAGTAATTTTCAAGAATCTTCCCTCTACTCACTATAATGACTCACTCATCAAAGTAATACAAAAATGTGGGGCAGGGGGTCACATCATGATATGATGCTCTGGTACCTAGAGGTGGAATATGTGGGAAGTTGGAGAGAAACAAGATTTGAGGAAAATAGAAACGGAAACCAGTGGAAAAGAATCAAACTTTGAAATGACAGAGCTGGAAAAGTATCTGCAGAAAATTCTAAAACTTACAATGTGTACATGAAAGAATCATGATAGAGGTTTTCCCAAATTTGACAAAATATTAAAAAATGTTCATGACCTCATCAAGAGCAAGTCATGAATCCAAAATAAACCTCTTAAAACTATCAATAATAAAAAAAAAAAAGTTTATCAACCATGCTACGGGAAAGATTAAGCTAACTTTCTCTTGTCTCTAGAGAAACTACTATAAAATCATCATCATATAAAGAGATGATCAGAGACCAAAACTGTAGGGGGAAAAGTAGTATAAAGGTATTATTTTTCTGAGATTTGTGATGTTTGTAGCATTCATCAGCTTTTAAAATTTGTTATTTATTACAACATCTCTATCTAATTTGATATTTTTATATCCATAAGTTTACATTCTTTGTCTTAAAAAGAGTTCCAATATTATGTAAGCTTCAGGCCCATAAAACCTGAATCCACCTTGGCAAAGAATAAGGATATAAATTAATTTGAAGGTCAATATTCAAGGCAGGAGATAAGACAACATGCTCTTAGAGTAGTAGGACATGCTTCCTAAGGCACCAAATTTCTCTGGAAGAAGCACTATTCTTCCAGATCCACTTGCACAGAGACAGGATTCTACCAGACACTAAAAGCTCATTGTGACTCCTTCATGGGGATAAGGCTACACGTCCTGCCCTTCCCACTGAGTTCACCTAACTGTTCTGTAGACACTGGCAATGGGCCTAACTGCCTAATCTTAATAACTGATGCAAATCAACACACAAAAACACACATGCATATATTTTTATGACAAAACTTGGAAAATCAGAGCTTAGTTTTCAGGAGTAATTCTCAGCTGGCCCAAGCTTTCAGTAAGTCTGAGGACCACACATGTGTTTTCCCTCTAAATACTCCAGAAATATTCCATTTAAGTGATGAAAAGATACCCTTCACAAAACTTATAAAAACATTGAATATGTTTAAAAGACTTCACACAATTTCTGACTCTTATTTTTTTTTTTTTAGTATATGTGCTGCCGAAGCGAGCACTGACTCTTATTTTTTATTTCACTTTCAATACAGAAGTATAATGGACAAGAATGAGATCTGGCCTAGTTCTAGGAATTAGATTAAATCAGAAAGCAGACATTTTTCTCAAAGTCAATTGCTACCTGCAAACCATATAGGAGATTACAGGACTGTGACGACACCCACCTCAATTGTATGTTATTGTGGCCAGATTTTGAGAATTAGTGTTTAACAGACACTGATGCACCTTACTTGTCTATTTCACAGCAAATGGATGAGTTCTTATGTCACATAGTTGGACCATGAGAAGAGGTAAATTGAGAGAGAGAGAGAGAGAGAGAGAGATAAGGAGAATGGGAGCTTTTTTTCTTTTTTCCTTTTTTCTGTTTACATACTCACAACACCTTAAATAGTAAGAAGCACTCAACCTAAAGTAAAAGGTCAAAATAGATCTGAAATCTTCACCACCCTCTCAAGCTTTTTTTCATACCAAATTAAAGCTTGTGGCCATTATTAAATGTGTGTGAGGCTGCTAGCTAGAAGCCAGAGAGGTATTCCTCTCTACTTTTCTCAGCATCTGCTACTGGAGCTATCACTGTAACTGACAAGAGCCCTGTACTCTTTTGCCAGGAGGCAAAACTAGTCCAGGGAGTGACACTCAGAGTGATTGCACATTCTTTCCTTGGAGCTATGACAGGAGCCGATCTGTGCTGCCAAGTCCACTTATGCAGACCATCACTGCCCCCTTGTTTCTCAGAGTATGCTAGAAGCCCTGACTTCTTAAGAGAGTGCTGAAATAAATCTGTTGTATTAAATAAGGATGAGCATGGATTTATACATTTTATTCTAAGAGTTTACTCAAGTCAGATCTTAGATTGTGTCTAGCAAATAATTATTTATAGAGTGAATAAACTCTTCCCCTGGGAAAAAATATAGGGCAGTGCTGCCAAGCTAATCAACTTAAAATGATTATGTAAATTGAATAACTTTCATTTTTCTTTTGGGTTAGCCTTTCAAGTCACTATAAAAGACATCAGCCTACTTCCCTACCTCCTTTCCCTCCTTTTTAACAAACCTATACCCTTGCAGTTAAATTAACATATTTTCTTACTTAGCTTATTAATCTAAGGCATTCAAAAGATTCAAGTGAGAAAAAATGGCTGTGCATCAGAGGGCTACCTTACCTTTAATGTTCAATTATCACCTGTTAATAATGGAAGACACAAAAGCTGCAGAATAAGGCATTTATTATTTTATGGGTTTCTCACATAACAAAAAAAATAACTATATAAACTTGGACTGTTAATTAGAGGCTTATTTTAATACATTCCTAATATAAATAAATAAATAAATAAGAAATCTAATGGAAATTACCATAGATATTTTTTCTTTTATGTTCTAAATATGTTCCATGTTTTTGTAAGTCATATTATATTGCATAATCAGCCATTATACTTCGATATTAAATGATAAGTCACTTCACCCAATACCTCTTTTCACATACTGATTCACTCTTCAGTCATTAAAAGATTCTCTTGCATGTTTGTAAAGACATCTAGTCTCTAATCAATGTGATGTTTGGTGAATGTAACAATGCATAGCATATAATATCATGATTCTGTATAATTTTGGAGCTTAATGCATCCTCAGATATCTTTCCCTTTTTTGCAAATGAGTTAAGTGAGGCCGAAAGAAGTTCTGTGACTCACCCAATGTCAAATGTTCCATTACCACAGGTCAGCACTAGAAGACAGTTCCTCAACTTTCAGTCTGGTGTTTGTCTGCAATGTAGCACGCGCAGCACAATAGAGGCCTTGGGAAAGAAAGACTGGTTTCAAAATATAAAAATGTCTAGTTTTGAAAAGTTGCTAAATTTGTACTGTTTAGCTAATTACATGAGATTAAAATGCAATCCAAATAACCAAGCAAAATTGTATTAGTAATTCTGATGACTGTTCTGCATTTGAATTATTATAAGATAATGGAAAAAGAAACTGATAATATTTTAAAAATTGAGACCACATACATGATAAATTTATTCATGTGAAGTGTTTAGTTTGTCATTTACTTAAAATAAATGCTGGCCAGTAAAGTGTTTACAATGGCTACATCTTGTAATCTAGATTTTTAGTGAAAGTATTTAAGTTTGGATAGAATTTAAGGAGCTAAGAATTGACCTGAAAATCTAAGCAATAAGAAAAGAATGGTTATTAAAAGTGTTATTAAATTGTTTTGTTGTTTTCTTTTGTTTTGCTTTTTGAATTTTCAAAAACTTTTTAATGTAATAATTGTAGTCTCTAATGTGTTGATTTTTACTCTTTTTTTTTTGAACATAGAATGTATTATTTGTTTCAGGGATTCAATAATCTTGTAATATTCACAGCACTCACCATAGCACATACCTACATCAAGTCCATCAGCCAGGATTGCATCTCATCCACCCTTGCCCCTAGAGCAACCCTCATTTTGTTTCCTGAGATTAAGAGCCTGTTATGGTTTGTCTCCCCATCTGGTTTCATCTTGTTTCATTTTTCCCTCCTTCCTCTATGATCCTCTGTCTTGTTTCTCAAGGTTCCTCATAAAACTGAAATCCTATGATAATTATCTTTTGCTGATTGACTTATTTAGCATAGCATAATAGCCTCCAGTTCCATCCATGTCATTGCAAATGGCAAGAATTCATGGTTTTTTTTTTTATGGCTGCATAATATTCCTGTTTGTATGTGTCTGAGTGTGTGTGTGGGTGTGTGTGTGTATGTGTGTATACAATCTTCTTTATCCATTATGCTATCTTCATTATCCATGCATCAGCTGATGGACATCTAGGCTCTTTCCACAGTTTGTCTATAGAGGACATTGCTGCCATAAACATTTGGAAGCACGTGCCACTTCAGATCACTACATTTGTATCTTTAGCGTAAATGCCCAGTAGTGCGATTCCTGGGTCGTAGGGTAGCTCTACTTTCAACTTCTTGAGGAACCTCTGTACTGCTTTCCAGAGTGGCTGCACCAGCTTGCCTTCCCACCAAGAGTGTAGGAGGGTTCCCCTTTCTCTGCATCCTCACCAACACCTGTCAATTCCTGACTGGTCAGTCTTAGCCATTCTGACTGATGTGAGGTGATAGCTCACTGTAGTTTTGATTTGTATTTCCCTAATGCTGAGTGATGTTGAGCACTTTTTCATGCGTCTATGGCCATCTGGATGTCTTCTTTGCAGAAATGTCTGTTAATGTCTTCTGCCCATTTCCTGATTGGATTATTTGTTCTTTGGGTGTTGAGTTTGGTAAATTCTTTATATACTTTGGATACTAGCCCTTTATCTGATATGTCATTTGTTTTTTGTTGTTTTTTTTTAATATTTTATTTATTTATTTGACAGAGAGAAAGGCCACAAGTAGGCAGAGAGATAGGCAGAGAGAGAGGGAGAAACAGGCTCCCCACTGAGCAGAGAGCCCGATGCGGGGCTCGATCCCAGGACTCTGAGATCATGACCTGAGCCGAAGGCAGAGACTTAAACCACTGAGCCACCCAGGCGCCCCTGATATGTCATTTGTTGATGTCCTCTGCCATTCTGTCAGTTGTCTTTTGGTTTTGTTGACTGTATCCTTTGCTGTGCAGAACTTTTGATCTTGATGGAGTCTCAATAGTTCATTTTTGCCCTTGCTTCCCTTGCCTTTGGCAATGTTTCTAGGAAGAAGCTGCTGTGGCTGAGTTCAAAGGGGTTGCTGCCCATGTTCTCCTTAAGAATTTTGATGGATTCCTGTCTCCCGTTGAGGTCTTTCATCCATTTTGAGTCTATTTTTGTGTGTGGTGTAAGAAAATGGTCCACTTTCATTCTTCTGCATATGGCTGTCCAGTGTTCCCAACACCATTTGTTGAAGAGACTGTCGTTTTTCCTTTGGACATTCCTTCCAGCTTTGTCAAAGATTAGTTGAATACAGAGTTGAGGGTCCATTTCTGGGCTCTCTATTCTGTTCCATTGGTCTATGTGTCTCTTTTTGTGCCAGTCCAATACTGCCTTGATGATCACAGCTTTGTAGTAGAGCTTGAAGTCCGGAATTGTGATGACACCAACTTTTGTTTTCTTTTTCAGAATTCCTCTGGCTTTTAAGGGTCTTTTCTGGTTCCATGCAAATTTTAGGACCATTTGTTCCATTTCTTTGAAAAAAAATTGATGATATTTTGTTAGGGATTGTGTTAAATGTGTAGATTGCTCTAAGTAGCATAGACATTTTCACAATATTTGTTCTTCCAAACTATGAGCGTGGAACATTTTTCCATTTCCTTGTGTCTTCCTCAATTTCTTTCAATTTCAAAAACTATTCTATAGTTTTCTGAGTAAAGATTCTTTGCCTCTTGGATTAGGTTTATTCTTAGGTATCTTATGGTTTTGGGTGCAATTGTAAATGGGATAGACTCCTTAATTTCTCTTTCCTTTGTCTTGCTGTTGGTGTATAGAAATGCAATTGATTTCTGTGCATTGATTTCATATCCTGACGCCTTATGAATGCCTTTATGAGTTCTGGCAGTTTTGGGTGCAGTCTTTTGCATTTTCGACATAAAGTATCATATCGTCTGCAAAGAGTGAGAGTTTGACTTCTTCTTTGCCGATTTGGATGCCTTTTATTTCTTTTTGTTGTCTGATTGCTGAGGCTAGGACTTCTAGTACTATGTTGAATATCAGTGGTGATAGTAGACATCCCTCCTGTATTCCTGACCTTAGCGGAAAAGCTCTCAGTATGCCCCCATTCAGAAATGGTAGTCACTGTGGGTTTTTCATAGATGGCTTTTATGATATTGAGGTGTATACCCTCTATGCCTTCACTGTGAAGAGTTTTGATCAAGAAAGTGTGCTGGACTTTGTCAAATGCCATTTTAGCATCCATTGAGAGTACTGTATGGTTCTTGTTCTTTCTTTTATTAATGTATTGTATCACATTGATTGATTTGCAGATGTTGAACCAAACTTATAGCCCAGGAATAAATCCCACTTGGTCGTGGTGAATAATCCTCTTAATGTACTGGTGGATCCCATTGGCTAGTATTTTGGTGAGAATTTTTTTTTTTTAAAGATTTTATTTATTTATTTGACAGAGATCACAAGTAGGTGGAGAGGCAGGCAGAGAGAGGAAGGGAAGCAGGCTCCCTGCTGAGCAGAGAGCCCGATGTGGGGCTCGATCCCAGGACCCTGGGATCATGACCTGAGCCGAAGGCAGCGGCTTAATCCACTGAGCCACCCAGGCGCCCCTTGGTGAGAATTTTTGCATCCATGTTCATCAAGGATATTGGTCTGTAATTCTCCTTTTTGATGGGGTCTTTGTCTGGTTTTGGGATCAAGGTAATGCTTACCTCATAAAATGAGTTTGGAAATTTTCCTTCCATTTCTATTTTTGTTTTTTTGTTTTTGTTTTTGTTTTTGTTTTTGGAACACTTTCAGGAGAATAGTATTAATTCCTCTTTAAATGTTTGGTGGAATTCCCCTGGGAAGCCACCTGGCCCTGGGCTCTTGTTTGTTGGGAGATTTCTGATGACTTCTTCAATGTCCTTACTGGTTATGGGTCTGTTCAGGTTTTCTGTTTCTTCCTGGTCAGGTTTGGTAGTTTATATGTCTCTAGGAATGTATCCATTTCTTCCAGATTGTCAAATTTGCTGGTGTCGAGTTGCTCATAATATTTTCCTATAATTGTTTGTCTTTCTTTGGTATTGGTTGTGATCTCCCCTCTTTTCATTCATGATTTTATTAATTTAGGTCCTTTCTCTTTTCTTTTTGATAAGTCTGGCCAGGGATTTATCAATCTTACTAATTCTTTCAAAGAACCAGCTCCTACTTTTGTTGATTTGTTCTACTGTTTTTTCTGTTGTTGTTGTTGTTGTTGTTTTTTCTATTTCATGGATTTCTGCTCTGATCTTAATGATTTCTCTTTTCCTCCTGGGTTTAGGCTTTCTTTGCTGTTCTTTCTCCAGCTCCTTTAGGTGTAGAGTTAGGTTGTGTATTTGAGACCTTTCTTGTTTCTTGAGAAAGGCTTGTATGGCTATATACTTTCCTCTCCGGACCGCCTTTGTTATGTCCCAAAGATTTTGAACCGTTGTGTTTTCATTTTCATTTGTTTCCATGAATTTTTTAAAATTCTTCTTTAATTTCCTGGTCGACCCATTCATTCTTTAGTAGGATGCTCTTTAACCTCCATGTATTTGCATTCTTTCCAGCTTTCCTCTTGTGGTTGAGTTCTAGCTTCAGAGCCTTATGGTTTGAAAATATGCAGGGAATGATCCCAATCTTTTGGTACCAGTTGAGACCTGATTTGTGACCTGTTCTGGATGTGGTCTAATCTGGAGAATGTTCCACGTGCACTGGAGAAGAATGTGTATTCTCTTGCTTTGGGATGGAATGTTCTGAATATATCTGTGATGTCCATCTGGTCCAGTGTGTCATTTAAAGCCTTTATTTCCTTGTTGATCTTTTGCTCGGATGATCTGTCCATTTCAGGGAGGGGAGTGTTAAAGTCCCCTACTCTTACTGTATTATTGTCAATGTGTTTCTTTGCTTTTGTTATTAATTGTTTTATAGAGTTGGCTGCTCCTATATATATATATATATATATATATATATATATATATGGGCATAGATATTTAAAATTGTTAGATCTTCTTGTTGGACAGACTCTTAGACTCTTTGAGTATGATATAGTGTCCTTCCTCATCTATGATAGTCTTTGGCTTAAAATCTAATCTATCTGATATGAAGATTGGCACCCCAGCTATCCTTAGATGTCCATTAGCATGGTAAATTGTTTTCTACCCCCTCACTTTAAATCTGGAGGTGTCTTTGGGTCTTAAATGAGTCTCCTGGAGACAGCATATCGATGGCTCTTATTTTTTTTTAATCCATTCTGAAACCCTGTGTTTTTTTTTTATTAGAACATTTAGCCCATTTACATTCAGGATAACTATAGAAAGATATGAATTTAGTGCCATTGTATTGCCTGTAAGATGAGTGTTACTGCATATTGTCTCTGTTCCTTTATGGTCTATGTTACTTTTAGGCTCTCTCTTTGCTTAGAGGACCCCTTTCAATATTTCCTGTAGGGCTGGCTTGGTGTTTGCAAATTCTTCTAGTTTTTGTTTGTCCTGGAAGCTTTTTATTTCTCCTTCTATTTTCAATAAATTTTATTCTAATATTTTTTCATCTTAGTGTATCACTTATCTCTTGAATTCTCCCCTTGTTGTTCAGTAGTTCTTTATCTCTCATTTTATCAGCTTCTTTGTTCTCCATCATTTGGTCTTCTATATCACTAATTCTCTCCTGCCTCATTTATCCTAGCAGTAAGAACCTCCATTTTTTATTGCACCTCATTTTTATTGCAGCCTTTTTGATTTTGACTTGTTTAGATTTTAGCTCTTTTATTTCACCAGAAAGGGATTTTCTAGTATCTTCTATACTTTTTTTCAAGCCCAGCTAGTATCTTTATAATTGTCATTCTGAACTCTAGTTCCAGCATCTTAATAATGTCTGTATTAATTAGGTCTCTGGCAGTCGGTACTGCCTCTTGTGTTTTTTGTCTTCTTTTTCCCCATGGTGAGTTTTTCTGCCTTGTCATTTTGTCCACAGAAGAAAAAATGAATGAGAGAACAAAATACTAAAAGAGTAGCAATGACCCCAGAAAAATATACATTAACCGAATCAGAAGATACCCAAAACCAGGGGAAAAGAAAGGAAAAAAAGAAAAGAATAAAGAACGTGATCAGGATGGTGAATAGGAGAGAGCCACACGTTAGATTTTGGGTGTATTTTGATCTCCTAGGAGAAACTGCCTCACAAAATTTTAAAGAAAGAATAAGTTATATGTATATAAAAAATAAGGGTAAATATGATGAAGGGATGGAATATGATAAAATATATATTCACAAGATGAAAATTTTAAAAGATTTTTAAAAAGGAATTGATAAGAAGTTGGTTGAGAAAAGAAAGGAAAAAGAAAGGAGAGAATGTGATCAGGTGTTCAAAGATGCACTGCTAGTAGGGTATATTTTGGTTTGTTAGAAGAAACTGAATCCCAAAATTTTAAAGAAAGAGAAACTTACAGACATACAAAAAATAAGGTTAAGTACAATGAGTGGATAGACTATAACTGTAAGAATGAAAATTTTAAAAAGATTTTTAAAAAGGAATTGTTAAAATTTTTGTTAAAATAGGAAAGAAGAAAAATTTTTAAAAAATAGAAAAAGAAAAAAAATAAAGAAAATTAACTTTGAAAGACTAAAGAATTATGGCAAAAAAGCCATAAATTCTATGTGCTGTATTCCCCAAGCACTGGAGTTTTGCAGTTCTCATTGACCAAGACCAAAACTTGGTCTTGGCTGGATGTTCCTTTTTTCTTTTTTTTTTTTTTTTTTAATTAAGATATAATGAATTATTTGTTTCAGGGTATTGGCTGGATGTTCTTGCTGATCTTGTGGGGGCAGAGGCCTGTTGCAGTGATTCTCAAATGTCTTTCCCCAAGGTGGAACTGCCCTGCCTTTACCAGAGGCCAGGCTGAGTAATCTGCTTGGGTTTGCTCTCAGGAGCTTTTGTTCCTTAAATGATTTCTGTACAGCTTTGGAGGACAAGAATGAAAATGGCGGCCTCCCAATCTCTGGACCCAGAGGAGCCAAGAGCTTGGGGCCCCCCTTTTCAGTGTGCACTCGGGGAAAAGCAGTCAATAACTTCTGTTTCCCTGGTCTCTGGCTGCACTTGTGCTCTCCCAGCCTGTGACCAAATGCTTCTATCTCTGGCACACAACCCCATTCAGAGTTTCCAAACCCAGCAGATTCCTGCAGTACACTCCTGTGCTACTCTTCACTGTAGAGGAAGGGGCGGGGGGGTTCTCCCTGGATCTACCACTTTTGGGGTCCCTGCTCTCTCACTTTTGTGGTTCCTGCTCAAAGATCAGTAGCCCGATTGTTGCTTGGATCACAGTTTATGGTATCTGCAAACTAAGAGCCCAGTCCTCAGCCCTGTCTCTGCAGATGTCTTCCCTGCCCTGATACCTGGAAGCTCTGCCACTCTCAGATACCCCTTGTCTTTTTGTGACCCTGTGAGTCCTTAGACCACACTGTGTCTGCAAGGGCTCCACCCCCCACTTACCTTCTGGAGTGATGTCCCTCAGTGGAGCAGACTTCTGAATGTTCCAATTTTGTGCTCTGCTGCTCTACCACTTGCCAGGAGCCAGCCCCCGCACCCCCATGGTCTATCTTCCCATATGTTGTCTCAGATTCACTTCTCCTCATGTCTTACCTTCCAGAAATTGGTCAATTTTCTATTCCTAGAATTGCTGCTCTCCTTCTCTTCTGTTGAGTCTGTAGGTGTTCAGAATGGTTTGAGAACTATTAGGCTGAACTCCTGGGACCCAATGATATTTAGGTCTCCTACTCTTTCACCATCTTACTTCTTCCCCAAGGTGGATATTTTTAATGATCACTGATTTTAAGCTTTTCCTCTTTGCTAATAATAAATATTGGAAACTATCCATTTCCATGTAAGCATTACTTTACTTGCATACCATGAATTTACTTGCATATGTGGTGGTATTGTTATTATTTAGTTTAAACAGTTTTTTAATTCTGCATGTTAGCACTTCTTTGACTTATGGATAACTTATAAGCATACTGTTAAATTAAAAAAAATTAGAGATTTCCCAAATATTACTTTGTTAAACATTTCTCATTTATTCCTACTGGAGAATATATTCTTTATGATTTAAATTCCTTGATTTTTTTTTTTCCTTTAAAGATTCCATCCATTTACCTGACAGACAGAGACCACAAGTAGGCAGAGAAGCAGGCAGAGAGAGAGGAGGAAGCAGGCTCCCTGCCAAGCAGAGAGCCCGACGTGGGACTTGATCCCAGGACCCTGAGATCATGACCTGAGCAGAAGGCAGAGGCTTAACCCACTGAGCCACCCAGGCACCCCTTAAATTCCTTGAATTTTATTGAGACTTTTTTATGGTTTGACATCTAGTTTGTTTTGACAAATATTTCCCTTATATTTGAAAAAATGTTTGTCTTGGCAGAGTTCCATACACTTTTGAAAATCATTCCATATGCACTGTAGGTCTTGATGATAATGTCCAATATCTATCCATTTGATTATGTTGGCTGATAGTATTCAAATTTTATATATTCTTACTGATTTCTTTCCAATTTTTAATCAATTATTATTGAGAGAATTATTGAAAGGAAAGTGTTTAAATTTTCTGCAATACTTGTGAATTTTTACTCCCTTAAAATCAGTTGGTTTCTGTTTTATGTATTTTGAAACACTGTCATTTGGTGCATGCATATTTGTCTTCTTAATGAGTTGACCTCTTAATTGCTATGGAATGTCCCTCTTTATCTCTGATAATATTCCTCATGCCTTATCTCAAAATCTACTTTTCTACACAACCACTCCAGCCTTAAGTATTTGTATATCTATGTTCATTCTTTTATCTGTGTTTTCATATTTAAAAATATATATCCTAAAAACATTATGCAATTAAAGGTAAACATCCTGCATTTTCTGTTGTATGAAGACTGCAAATAGATGCTTCATGTATTTTGTCCGAGTTTATATTTATTTATGATGGAAGGGCCATGAGTCAGTTACTGTGTCATGTCTAATATTGAAAGTCAAGCAAAAAACTTAAAAAAAAAATCAGCTTCTAATACCACAAAGTCTTGTAATGCAACATTTATTCTCTTGATTTTTTGATAAAACTTTTCAGATGATCTCAATTCATACAAGCATAGTTGAAAGCTTTTGTGTTGCTCCAATACTTACTGTGTAGATATATCTTACTTAGCATAAATTATGTGATTTTAGAAATGGGGGACTGTACATGAATAATACAACATAGTCCTTAAGAAGATGTAGTTTCCAGTACATTTTTTTGGTGGCCCTCTGTTCACTTCAAATCATTTTTTTAAGGTGTTTTTTATTTATTTGAGAAAGAGAGAGAACAGGAGAAGAGGGAATGTCAGAGGGAGAAGCAAACTCCCTGCTAATCAGGATCACAACCTGAGCTGAAGGCAGTCGCCCAACCAACTGAGGCACCTAGGTACCCCACTTCAAATCTTCTAAAGTCATAATATGATTTTTCCTGAAATTTCATCCAGATATCATTTAAATGACTGTTGGTCAGATTGTTATTCTACCCCAGACTGCAATGATTTTCATTATATCCTTCAAAATGTCAAAGTACTTCAACCATTTCCTAATTTCTCCGTGGTCTACCTTTTACTTCTTGTACTCTTTCCTTAATCTGCTATAATCCATTATACTATCCATTATACTCTTTGCCAATCATCAAGGGCAAAAATATTCAATTGAACACACAAAAAATAACAGAAAGAATGCAAGTGAAGTAAACAACACAGGTTTCAGAATATCCAAAACTCAGAGTAGACTGCCCATTTATTGAAAGTGATGAATATGATAATCTTTCACTTGTTTCATCCAGAGTATGGTGAAAAGATATGTTAATAATATTCTGTAATTGCTGTAATATATGTATATGTACTATATATATATTTGTACACACACACATACATGTGTGATTCTTCATTTTTAGGAAAATATTTCAGAGAAAAATAGTAGTATAATGATTCAGTGACATTAACCATAGCATTTATTTAATTTTTAAAAAATATTTTATTTATTTATTTGAGATAAAGAGTGAGAGAGAAAATGAGAGGGGAGAAGGTCATAGGGAGAAGCAGACTCTCCATGGAGCTGGGAGCCCATTGTGGGACTCAATCTTGAGACTCTGGTATCATGACCTGAGCCAAAGGCAGTTGCTTAACCAAGTGAACCACCCAGGCGGCCCCCATTTATTTAATTTTTATAGGTATAATAGATTTGGGGGGTATTTTTCTGTCTTTATCCTTATCTAATATTCTTTATATGCTAAGTAAAGCCCTCTCTCTGTGCTTTAGTCATGAGTTTATTTGGGAAAATGGCATATTCAGAGAATAGTGAAGCAGACCTTATCTGTAAAGCTTAAAGGTGTTTGAACTGTTACTTTGGCATCCTATTTGAAGTATCTGCTTGATTAAGTTGTGGAATTTATCACCAGGCTTTTAGGTAAATATCAAAAGCTGACTCCTCTCTGACTGAAAATGAGAGGTAGAATGTCAATAGGAGTGTTTTGGCCTTCAGTCTCTCTGGCTAGTTGGCTTTGTTGGCTACAGCATGGTGCTAATGAGGGCAACTGCAGGGGTTGGAGCCTGTGTGTGGCTTAATTAGCTCCATAGTGAGGAAAGCCTCTGGTCTAAAGTGTGAGATAGCTGCATCTTTCCAGCTGTATCACCAAAGCATGCAAGTTATAGGGGGCTTATCATTATCAGCAAAAATCCATCACTATTTATGAATAACCTGCAAATTGTGACTGGATATCACTTGATCTTGAAATTGCTATTCTTCAGAAGACACATCTCTATAAAGAATGTTTTTCTGTAGTTAAATGACAAAGATTAGGTAGTGCCTCAAAAATACTTCACTTGAATTCTTTGTTAACTTCCAATGCCTATGGAAGATTCCAATAAAAATATCCTGAATAGTCAACAGTACATTGGAAGAGAAACATTTAGGATGTGTTCTGCTCAGTCTTAAGATTATTTACCCATTGAAATTCTATCTTTCTTTAAGTTCGAAGCTTAAGATCTCTTTGTTTCTATTTTTATAAGCATGAAAATTTTTATGTGAAAGTTTTAACATTTAACCCACATCTTTACCAATTAGTCATTAATATTTACTGAATACCTTTGCTAAACATTAGAAACACTTTCACAAACTTGTTAATAAATGGTCACTTTCATTTAAGGAGGTTACAGCCAAGCTGGGAGAGAAGCCGATCCATAAGCAGTATACAATCAGATCAAAGAATTATGGACTGTGACAGATGATTGATCTAAATAACTGATACTGAGGTGGAGCCTAGGAAGGCAGCATGCATCGAGTGGGTTGGATGAGAACCCATCTAAAGAGAACCTACTTTAGACAGAGGTGAGAGGGAATATCTTTCTGAGAAAGAGAAACTTCAACTGAGATATATATGACCATTGAGAAGGAACTTGCCATGCAGAGAAAAGAAGGAACATTCTTGGCAGAAGAAATGGTGTGTGCAAATATGTCCAAAAGGGGGAAATGTGCTTCACAAGAGTAAGGAAGACATCAATAAGATTGCAGGGTTCTGTAATTACAAATAAAGTAGGGCCATGATAATTTTTGTAATCCCCCCCCCAAATGCAGTAGAAAAACTTTGAGGGTTTTTAGTTACATGCATGCAGTATTCAAAGAACATTTGAAAGAATCTCACATGCCACTGTGTGGAAACAGACTTCAGAAGCTCAAGAACAAAAGCAGGAACTGTATTTTGAGGCAATTTTTTTTTAATTATGGGGATGCAGGTTATGGTTTAATGTCTATTTTGGACAACTAATAACATGTGCTGGTGGATTATAGGAAGGTAGAGGGAATCCAGGTGGATCCTAATTGTGAAAACCTGGATATATTGTGGTTAAATTTAGGAAATTAGAGTATACCGGAGACAGGTAAGATTGGAAGAAACAGTGTAGAAAACCAGGGGTTCCGTTCTGTGTCAATATTTTTCAAATCAAAATCTTTATTCCATATGAAACTTCAGCATTTTTTGACATACCAAAGTTATTGATTATTGAATGAGATTGTTATTTTTAAGATTACTTAATAGATGTGGTACTATTTTAATGTTTTTATTGACTTTAAAATGACTTTGAAAAAAATAAAGTGACTTTGAGTAACCTTAAATTAACCTTACATTGAGAACTCTTGCTTTCTTTGAAAAAAAAGCACCAACTCTGCTAGTAACAAAATTTTCTTTTATAAATGTAAACTTATTTTGCATACTAATGATACGCATTTTGGAGGTAAATAATTTTTCATAATGAGTAACATGGGGACATGAGAGTGGAAACTTGCCAGATACTGCAGTTAGATGTAAGGATGAATTATTCAAATAAGAACACAAACTTTATTGAGTACCTGAATGTCTTAAGTTATTCTCCTGAGTTAAATCTCATATAAGCAAATTAAGAAATCAGCATCATTTTCATACAGAGTATTTTAAATTAAAATATATTGCAGATCACACTTTAAAAGAGAAGTTTAATATTCTCACACACCATATTAACAATATTTTTTACATATCAAACTGTACTTAGCTTAGATCCATTATGTGAGAAAAATCAATGGTAAAATGTCAACTAAATTAGTACTCATTTTAATTGGTGATGAGTCAAACATGGTCTATTTATTTCATTTTTTATTAAAACCATTTGTAATAGGTTTCCTCTACTTTTCTAAAATAGATGGAGGAGCAAGATGGCAGAGGAGTAGGAGACCTAAATTTCATCTGGTCCCAGGAATTCAGCTTGATAATTATCAGACCATTCTAAACACCTACAAACTCAACAGGAAATAGAAGAAAAGAATAGCAATAAATCTATGAACAGAAAAGCAGCCAATTCCTGGAAGGTAGGAGGTGTGGACACGCAAATCTGAGGTGATATACGGGAAGATAGACTGTGGGGGTGGGGGGGGGGGGATAGCCAGTGCCCAGCAAGTGATAGAACTGAGGAGCAAAAAACCAGAACTTTTAGAAGTCTACTCTGCTGACGGACATTGCTCCAGTGGCTAAGGGGCCCTTGTTGGGACAGTGTGGTCACAGGACCCTCATAGTTACAAAAAGACAAGGGGTATCTGAGAGTGGCAGAGCTCCCAGGTATTGGAGTGGGCAGGCTGGGTGCAAAGACAAGGATGAGGAGTGGGGCTCTCTGCTCATGGTTGCCATAACATGGGATCAGCGCACATTAAGGCCACTGCTGCTTAAGAGGAACCACACAAGTAGCAGATCCAGGGAGAATCTCACAAGGTCACAAAAAGACAAGGGGTATCTGAGAGTGGCAGAGCTTCCAGGTATCAGGGCAGGGAAGACATCTGCAGAGACAGGGCTGAGGACTGGGCTCTTAGTTTGCAGATACCATAAACTGTGATCCAAGCAACAATCGGGCTACTGATCTTTGAGCAGGAACCACAAAAGTGAGAGAGCAGGGACCCCAAAAGTGGTAGATCCAGGGAGAACCCCCCCGCCCCTTCCTCTACAGTGAAGAGTAGCACAGGAGTGTACTGCAGGAATCTGCTGGGTTTGGAAACTCTGAATGGGGTTGTGTGCCAGAGATAGAAGCATTTGGTCACAGGCTGGGAGAGCACAAGTGCAGCCAGAGACCAGGGAAACAGAAGTTATTGACTGCTTTTCCCCGAGTGCACACTGAAAAGGGGGGCCCCAAGCTCTTGGCTCCTCTGGGTCCAGAGATTGGGAGGCCGCCATTTTCATTCTTGTCCTCCAAAGCTGTACAGAAATCATTTAAGGAACAAAAGCTCCTGAGAGCAAACCCAAGCAGATTACTCAGCCTGGCCTCTGGTAAAGGCAGGGCAGTTCCACCTTGGGGAAAGACATTTGAGAATCACTGCAACAGGCCTCTGCCCCCACAAGATCAGCAAGAACATCCAGCCAATACCCTGAAACAAATAATTCATTATATCTTAATTAAAAAAAAAAAAAAAAAAGAAAAAAGGAACATCCAGCCAAGACCAAGTTTTGGTCTTGGTCAATGAGAACTGCAAAACTCCAGTGCTTGGGGAATACAGCACATAGAATTTATGGCTTTTTTGCCATAATTCTTTAGTCTTTCAAAGTTAATTTTCTTTATTTTTTTTCTTTTTCTATTTTTTAAAAATTTTTCTTCTTTCCTATTTTAACAAAAATTTTAACAATTCCTTTTTAAAAATCTTTTTAAAATTTTCATTCTTACAGTTATAGTCTATCCACTCATTGTACTTAACCTTATTTTTTGTATGTCTGTAAGTTTCTCTTTCTTTAAAATTTTGGGATTCAGTTTCTTCTAACAAACCAAAATATACCCTACTAGCAGTGCATCTTTGAACACCTGATCACATTCTCTCCTTTCTTTTTCCTTTCTTTTCTCAACCAACTTCTTATCAATTCCTTTTTAAAAATCTTTTAAAATTTTCATCTTGTGAATATATATTTTATCATATTCCATCCCTTCATCATATTTACCCTTATTTTTTATATACATATAACTTATTCTTTCTTTAAAATTTTGTGAGGCAGTTTCTCCTAGGAGATCAAAATACACCCAAAATCTAACGTGTGGCTCTCTCCTATTCACCATCCTGATCACGTTCTTTATTCTTTTCTTTTTTTCCTTTCTTTTCCCCTGGTTTTGGGTATCTTCTGATTCGGTTAATGTATATTTTTCTGGGGTCATTGCTACTCTTTTAGTATTTTGTTCTCTCATTCATTTTTTCTTCTGTGGACAAAATGACAAGGCAGAAAAACTCACCATGGGGAAAAAGAAGACAAAAAACACAAGAGGCAGTACCGACTGCCAGAGACCTAATTAATACAGACATTATTAAGATGCTGGAACTAGAGTTCAGAATGACAATTATAAAGATACTAGCTGGGCTTGAAAAAAAGTATAGAAGATACTAGAAAATCCCTTTCTGGTGAAATAAAAGAGCTAAAATCTAAACAAGTCAAAATCAAAAAGGCTGCAATAAAAATGAGGTGCAATAAAAAATGGAGGTTCTTACTGCTAGGATAAATGAGGCAGGAGAGAATTAGTGATATAGAAGACCAAATGATGGAGAACAAAGAAGCTGATAAAATGAGAGATAAAGAACTACTGAACAACAAGGGGAGAATTCAAGAGATAAGTGATACACTAAGATGAAAAAATATTAGAATAAAATTTATTGAAAATAGAAGGAGAAATAAAAAGCTTCCAGGACAAACAAAAACTAGAAGAATTTGCAAACACCAAGCCAGCCCTACAGGAAATATTGAAAGGGGTCCTCTAAGCAAAGAGAGAGCCTAAAAGTAACATAGACCATAAAGGAACAGAGACAATATGCAGTAACACTCATCTTACAGGCAATACAATGGCACTAAATTCATATCTTTCTATAGTTATCCTGAATGTAAATGGGCTAAATGTTCTAATAAAAAAAAAACACAGGGTTTCAGAATGGATTAAAAAAAAATAAGAGCCATCGATATGCTGTCTCCAGGAGACTCATTTAAGACCCAAAGACACCTCCAGATTTAAAGTGAGGGGGTAGAAAACAATTTACCATGCTAATGGACATCTAAGGATAGCTGGGGTGCCAATCTTCATATCAGATAGATTAGATTTTAAGCCAAAGACTATCATAGATGAGGAAGGACACTATATCATACTCAAAGAGTCTAAGAGTCTGTCCAACAAGAAGATCTAACAATTTTAAATATCTATGCCCATATATATATATATATATATATATATATATATATAGGAGCAGCCAACTCTATAAAACAATTAATAACAAAAGCAAAGAAACACATTGACAATAATACAGTAAGAGTAGGGGACTTTAACACTCCCCTCCCTGAAATGGACAGATCATCCGAGCAAAAGATCAACAAGGAAATAAAGGCTTTAAATGACACACTGGACCAGATGGACATCACAGATATATTCAGAACATTCCATCCCAAAGCAAGAGAATACACATTCTTCTCCAGTGCACGTGGAACATTCTCCAGATTAGACCACATCCAGAACAGGTCACAAATCAGGTCTCAACTGGTACCAAAAGATTGGGATCATTCCCTGCATATTTTCAAACCATAAGGCTCTGAAGCTAGAACTCAACCACAAGAGGAAAGCTGGAAAGAATGCAAATACATGGAGGTTAAAGAGCATCCTACTAAAGAATGAATGGGTCGACCAGGAAATTAAAGAAGAATTTTAAAAAATTCATGGAAACAAATGAAAATGAAAACACAACGGTTCAAAATCTTTGGGACATAACAAAGGCGGTCCGGAGAGGAAAGTATATAGCCATACAAGCCTTTCTCAAGAAACAAGAAAGGTCTCAAATACACAACCTAACTCTACACCTAAAGGAGCTGGAGAAAGAACAGCAAAGAAAGCCTAAACCCAGGAGGAAAAGAGAAATCATTAAGATCAGAGCAGAAATCCATGAAATAGAAAAAACAACAACAACAACAACAACAGAAAAAACAGTAGAACAAATCAACAAAAGTAGGAGCTGGTTCTTTGAAAGAATTAGTAAGATTGATAAATCCCTGGCCAGACTTATCAAAAAGAAAAGAGAAAGGACCTAAATTAATAAAATCATGAATGAAAAGAGGGGAGATCACAACCAATACCAAAGAAAGACAAACAATTATAGGAAAATATTATGAGCAACTCGACACCAGCAAATTTGACAATCTGGAAGAAATGGATACATTCCTAGAGACATATAAACTACCAAACCTGACCAGGAAGAAACAGAAAACCTGAACAGACCCATAACCAGTAAGGACATTGAAGAAGTCATCAGAAATCTCCCAACAAACAAGAGCCCAGGGCCAGGTGGCTTCCCAGGGGAATTCCACCAAACATTTAAAGAGGAATTAATACTATTCTCCTGAAAGTGTTCCAAAAACAAAAACAAAAACAAAAACAAAAAAACAAAAATAGAAATGGAAGGAAAATTTCCAAACTCATTTTATGAGGTAAGCATTACCTTGATCCCAAAACCAGACAAAGACCCCATCAAAAAGGAGAATTACAGACCAATATCCTTGATGAACATGGATGCAAAAATTCTCACCAAGGGGCGCCTGGGTGGCTCAGTGGATTAAGCCGCTGCCTTCGGCTCAGGTCATGATCCCAGGGTCCTGGGATCGAGCCCCACATCGGGCTCTCTGCTCAGCAGGGAGCCTGCTTCCCTTCCTCTCTCTGCCTGCCTCTCCACCTACTTGTGATCTCTGTCTGTCAAATAAATAAATAAAATCTTTAAAAAAAAAAAAATTCTCACCAAAATACTAGCCAATGGGATCCACCAGTACATTAAGAGGATTATTCACCACGACCAAGTGGGATTTATTCCTGGGCTATAAGTTTGGTTCAACATCTGCAAATCAATCAATGTGATACAATACATTAATAAAAGAAAGAACAAGAACCATACAGTACTCTCAATGGATGCTAAAATGGCATTTGACAAAGTCCAGCACACTTTCTTGATCAAAACTCTTCACAGTGAAGGCATAGAGGGTATACACCTCAATATCATAAAAGCCATCTATGAAAAACCCACAGTGACTACCATTTCTGAATGGGGGCATACTGAGAGCTTTTCCGCTAAGGTCAGGAATACAGGAGGGATGTCTACTATCACCACTGATATTCAACATAGTACTAGAAGTCCTAGCCTCAGCAATCAGACAACAAAAAGAAATAAAAGGCATCCAAATCGGCAAAGAAGAAGTCAAACTCTCACTCTTTGCAGACGATATGATACTTTATGTCGAAAATGCAAAAGACTGCACCCAAAACTGCCAGAACTCATAAAGGCATTCATAAGGCGTCAGGATATGAAATCAATGCACAGAAATCAATTGCATTTCTATACACCAACAGCAAGACAAAGGAAAGAGAAATTAAGGAGTCTATCCCATTTACAATTGCACCCAAAACCATAAGATACCTAAGAATAAACCTAATCCAAGAGGCAAAGAATCTTTACTCAGAAAACTATAGAATAGTTTTTGAAATTGAAAGAAATTGAGGAAGACACAAGGAAATGGAAAAATGTTCCACGCTCATAGTTTGGAAGAACAAATATTGTGAAAATGTCTATGCTACTTAGAGCAATCTACACATTTAACACAATCCCTAACAAAATATCATCAATTTTTTTTCAAAGAAATGGAACAAATGGTCCTAAAATTTGCATGGAACCAGAAAAGACCCTTAAAAGCCAGAGGAATTCTGAAAAAGAAAACAAAAGTTGGTGTCATCACAATTCCGGACTTCAAGCTCTACTACAAAGCTGTGATCATCAAGGCAGTATTGGACTGGCACAAAAAGAGACACATAGACCAATGGAACAGAATAGAGAGCCCAGAAATGGACCCTCAACTCTGTATTCAACTAATCTTTGACAAAGCTGGAAGGAATGTCCAAAGGAAAAACGACAGTCTCTTCAACAAATGGTGTTGGGAACACTGGACAGCCATATGCAGAAGAATGAAAGTGGACCATTTTCTTACACCACACACAAAAATAGACTCAAAATGGATGAAAGACCTCAACGGGAGACAGGAATCCATCAAAATTCTTAAGGAGAACATGGGCAGCAACCCCTTTGAACTCAGCCACAGCAGCTTCTTCCTAGAAACATTGCCAAAGGCAAGGGAAGCAAGGGCAAAAATGAACTATTGAGACTCCATCAAGATCAAAAGTTCTGCACAGCAAAGGATACAGTCAACAAAACCAAAAGACAACTGACAGAATGGCAGAGGACATCAACAAATGACATATCAGGGGCGCCTGGGTGGCTCAGTGGTTTAAGTCTCTGCCTTCGGCTCAGGTCATGATCTCAGAGTCCTGGGATCGAGCCCCGCATCGGGCTCTCTGCTCAGTGGGGAGCCTGTTTCTCCCTCTCTCTCTGCCTATCTCTCTGCCTACTTGTGGCCTTTCTCTCTGTCAAATAAATAAATAAAATATTAAAAAAAAACAACAAAAAACAAATGACATATCAGATAAAGGGCTAGTATCCAAAGTATATAAAGAATTTACCAAACTCAACACCCAAAGAACAAATAATCCAATCAGGAAATGGGCAGAAGACATTAACAGACATTTCTGCAAAGAAGACATCCAGATGGCCATAGACGCATGAAAAAGTGCTCAACATCCCTCAGCATTAGGGAAATACAAATCAAAACTACAGTGAGCTATCACCTCACATCAGTCAGAATGGCTAAGACTGACCAGTCAGGAATTGACAGGTGTTGGTGAGGATGCAGAGAAAGGGGAACCCTCCTACACTCTTGGTGGGAAGGCAAGCTGGTGCAGCCACTCTGGAAAGCAGTACAGAGGTTCCTCAAGAAGTTGAAAGTAGAGCTACCCTACGACCCAGGAATCGCACTACTGGGCATTTACGCTAAAGATACAAATGTAGTGATCTGAAGTGGCACGTGCTTCCAAATGTTTATGGCAGCAATGTCCTCTATAGACAAACTGTGGAAAGAGCCTAGATGTCCATCAGCTGATGCATGGGTAAGGAAGATGCAATATATATATATATATATATATATATACTTCATATATATATATATATATTTTTTTATATATATAAATAAAAATATATATATAAATATATAAATATATAAATATATATATATTTATATATTTATATATTTATATATTTATATTTATATTTATATTTATTTTTTATATATATATAAATTATTTTTATATTTATTATATATATATATATTATATATATATAATTTATATATAATAAATTATATATAAATATATTTATATTTATATATATATATAAAAATATAAATATATAACTATATAAATATAAAAAAATATATATATATAAATAAAAAAAAAAACTTTATATATATATATATATATATACAATGAAGTAGTATGGAGCCATCAAGAGAAATGAACTCTTGACATTTACAATGACATGGATGGAACTAGAGGGTACTATGCTAAGCGAAAGAAGTCAATCAGAGAAAGATAAGTATCATATGATCTCTGTGATATGATGAATTTGATAGGCAAGGTGGGGTCATGGGGGTGGGGAGGGGATAAAATGAAACAAGATGGGATCAGGAGGGAGAGAAACCATAAGGGGCTCTTAATCTCAGGAAAAAAACTTAGGATTGCTGGGGGGTGGGGGGGGAGATAGCATGGCTGAGATATGGACATTGGGGTAGGATATGTGCTATGGGGAGTGCTGCAAATTGTGTAAGAACTGTGTACAGACCTGTACTCTAAAGCAAGTAATACATTATATGTTAATTTTTTTAAATCCACCTAAAGAATATAGAAAGGCAGAAAAAATTAAAGCAAATGTTAGTACAATGAAAGAAACAATAAAGGTACAATTAAAAATCAGTAAAATTAAAAAACACACAATCAGTACAGAAAATCAGTGAAATCTAAAGTTTGTTTTTTTTTAATATAGCATCAAGGATTGATAAACACTTAAATAGACTGATGAAGGGAAAAAAGTGGAGAACACACAGACTTCTCATGTCAGGAATAGAAAAAGAAACCAAGTTGCACATCCCACGGTATTAAAGGAATAATAGAATATTATAAAAAACCTTATGACAATAAACTTATTGATTTAAATGAAATGCACATATTCTTGAAAGACACAACTTACCTAAAACTATGCAAAATAAACAGAAAATTGCATAGCCCTATAAAGCCGTATATTGTTTAAACATTTTAATTTGTAGATTTACAATAAAACAAAAAACTTCCCACAAAGAAAATCTAGGTCCTGATGTGAATTCTAGCAAAAACCTATAGTAAATATACTACCAATATTACACAAAGTGTTTCACAAAACAAAGGAAAAGAGGACATTTCCAAAATAATTTATGATGCAAACTAATCCCCATATCTAACACTGGGAAAAGTTACAAGAAAATAAATAATCCTCATAAATATATCCAAAAATACTTAACAAAATATTAGCAAACTGAATCTAGCAATATATCAAAAAAATCATGAGTAAATGTGTTGTAACGCAAAATGCAAGATTAGTTCAATATTTGAAAAATTAATCTGATCTAAGGATCCATATTAATGAAAGAGAAAAATTATATGGTCATACCAATAGATAAATAAAAGCATTTTAACATAACATCTCCCATTTATGGTAGTTTCAACAAATAATTAATAGAACACTCCCTTAAACTGCTAAAGAATATATATTAAAAAAAAAACTACCAACAGCATTGCATTTATTGATGAAAAACTCAACATTCCCCACCTAAAATTGGCAACAAATCAAGAATATCCACCAATAACCATTTCTATTCACATTATACTGGAAACACAAGCCAGTGTAATAAGTCAAGAAATCAAATAAAATGATCCAGGTTCAAAAGAAAATGTAAAACTTATTCACAGATGACATGGTAATCTTAGAATCCTATGAAATTTTAAAAATCTAAAAAAAAAAAAAACCCTGCCAGAACTAATAAGTAAATTTAACAAAGCTATATAATAAAAGACATCATGTTTCTATATATTATTAAACCAATTTAGATGAAACTTAATAGCCAATAGATGGGCACCTGGGTGGCTCAGTGGGTTAAGTCTCTTCATTCAGCTGAGGTTATGATCTCAGGGTGCTGGGATCAAGCCCCTCATCAGGCTCTCTACTCAGCAGGGAGCCTGCTTCCCTCTCTCTCTCTGCCTGCTGCTCTGCCTACTTGTGATCTCTCTCTCTCTCTCTCTCTGTGTCAAACAAATAAATAAAATCTTTTTTTAAAAAAGCCAATAGAATCAGAAACATAAAATAGGGATAAAACTAATAAAAATGTATAAAACTACTATCTTGACAATAATAAAATATTGCTGAGAGAAATTAAAGGAGACCTTAATTAAATGAAGAGATATACCATATTTATGAAATAAAACACTCACCATTATCAATAATTTTATACTAATATTAATTATCCTCAAACTGATATGTAGACTTGATGCTGTCCAAAGTCCTAGAAGACTTATCTGTAAATATTGACAAGTTGAATTTAAATCTTATGTGGCAATAAGGAAGATGCACAATAGGAAAAATATTCTTGATAAAAACAAAGTTAGAAGATTTACAATACCTGACTTAAAGTCTTACAATAAGCTACAGCAATCAAGACAGTATAATATTGACATAGGGATCGACGAAGCGCTCAGTAGAACAGAAATAAGCACATGCTTATACGGTCTTTTCAATAAATACACCAAAGTAACTTAATGGGAAAGGGAAAATCTTTTCAACAAATAGGACTATATACAATGGAGAAAAAAATAAACCTCTAGACTTATATCTCATACTCTGCACAGAAATTAGTTCAATATGAACTACAGACCTACATATAAAATCTAAAACAATAAAGCTCCTAAAAAATCACTTAGATGAATATCCTTCTGACCTACAGGCAAGAAAGAATTTTTTTAGACAGAACAAAAAAGTGATAATAATAAAAGAAAACAGTGATAAATTAGACATCGCAAACTTTAAAAGTTCCTCTTCAAAATATACCTGAATCAGTAAGCTACAGGCTGGGAGGAAATTTTTGTGATATATACATCTGGCAAAGGATTTGTTTCTAGAATATGTCTTTTTAAATTGTACATCAATAATAAAGAAAAATGAACTTAAAATTAGTAAAAGACATGAGCAGATACTTCACAAAAGAATATGTACAAATAACCAATGAATATTAAAATCTGTTCAACATCACAGAGAACAAGGAATATAAACTAAAACTCTAATAAGGTACCCCTATATACCCAACAAAATGGATAAAAGTATAGGCTTATGCCAATATCATACTTAAGCAAAAATGTAGAACTTCCATGCATTGTTGATAGAGGGATAAAATTGTATAATCACTTTGGAAAATGATTTGGAAATTTCCTATAAAGTTAAATGTATTCTTACCTTATACCCAAGAATTCATTTATGGGTATTTCCTAAGATAAATGAAAATATATGCCCACAAAATCACTTGTACAAGGATGTTCAGAGTAAGGTTATTTGTAATAGGAAAAAGATGGAAGCAATCCAAATATCCATCAACGAAGAGTGATATGTTCATGCAATTGAACACTACTCAGCAATAAAAAGAAATAAACTACTGATACCAGAAACAATAAATCTCAAAAAATTAAAATCCATCAGAAGCTTCTAGCTTCTAGAGATAAAGTAAAAACTGCTTTGTATTACTAAAGGCTAGTGCCTCAATAATGAAGTCCAGCTTTTTCCATCTTCACAACTCTGAGCACTCCTGTGGTTTCAGCAATAGCAGACATACTCCAGGAGTTTGCAAATTCTTCTGCAAAGATAATAAATTTAGACATTATAGGCCATGTGATCTCTGTCACAAATACTCAACTCCACCACTGAAGTGCATGAGCTAATCTAAGAAATTTGAGTATGTCTGTGTTTGGCCCGCAATCTATAGTTGTTTTTGGTTTTTTGCCCTTTTAAGATTTTATTTATTTATTTGACAGAGAGATAGAGGGAGAGCATAAGTAAGCAGAGCTGCAGGCAGAGGGAGAGAGAGAAGCAGGCTCTCTGCTGAGCAGGGGGCCTGCTGAGGGGCTCGATTCCAGGACCCTGGAATCATGAACTGAGCCAAAGGAGCCTCTCAACCAACGGAGCCACCTGGGTGCCCCACACCAAGCTATTTCATACACAAAAGGGTACCTACTACGTGATTCCATGTTAGAAGAGGCAAAACTAATCCACAGTTAATTATTATTGGATCAGGTTGCCTCTGGGGGTTGCCTGAGAAAGGGCACACAGGAACGTTCTTGGGTGATCGAAACTTTATGCTTGATAGACATATGATACCTGGGTGTTTACATTTTTCAAAACTCAGATTATGCCTCAATAAAAAAAAAACAGCAAAACTGAAATTCAAACATAAGTAAAATTCAATGCTAATACTAATATCTACAGTTTACCATTAGTGTTTTAAGTATTATGTAACTATAATCTGCTATAAGGACTCTAATTAAATGTCCTTAAAAAGAACTGAAAAGTTTTCCTCGGGTTTATATAATAATAAAATGTTGTACAGTAATAAAAACTTATTTTGAACATATTTCAATACTAAAAATATTAGGTCAGGCAATACAATTTTATTTTTATTGTGTAAGCCACACAGATTTTCATGACACTAAATCAATATACAGAATTTCTAGGGAGTTGCAACTTTTCACTACTAGAAATAAAGGAATCAAGTAGAAAAGCTGAATAAAACTAAAGACAGTAAGATTACCATCAGATTTAAATATGTATTTTAGGGGCACCTGGGTGGCTCAGTGGGTTAAAGCCTCTGCCTTTGGCTCAGGTCATGATCCCAGGGTCCTGGGATCGAGCCCCACACTGGGCTCTCTACTCAGCGGGAAGCCTGCTTCCCTCTCTCTCTCTGCCTGCCTCTCTGCCTACTTGTGATCGCTGTCTGTCAAATAAATAAATAAAATCTTAAAAAATAAATAAATATTTTAAATGTGCTACTGTTTCTTATATATATTCACACACACACACACACACACACACACACATTTCTATATATACACATGTGTATACATGGAAATAGAGCATGTTCCTTAGTGGCATGGGTTTCGAAGCTTGTGTTTGATTGTGGCTCTACCATGGACAAGCTGTGAGACTCTGGATAAGTCACAACGTTTTGATTTCTGAGTTCCTCTTATACAAAATATGGATAACAACAATAAAACCTAACAAATATGCAACAATACGAAAAGAGATTTTTTAGGCAATACTTTAGACATACTATGGGCTCAATAAAAGTTAGCTACTATTGTCCGTATTTTATCAGATATGACCATATATGAAGATAGGGATATTAGTATGGAAGTAAATATGGATATGGGTAGAAAAAAATACTAAACATTTCAATAAAATACGAATCCCACCTCAGTGGTAAGATTATGGGTAATTTTTAAATACTTTTATGCTTTCTACTTTTCCTCAAGAAAGATTTTTATAAACAAAAATATTAAATTTGGGGGGAAAAAATGGTTGTCTCTCAACATTCCCAGCAAATATCTCAATGCCCTCCAAGGTAGCCCAGCTGTCCTCGAGATAGCAGACATCATCCTAAGTCAATTCTGTGCTATAACTGTGAAAATATCTCCTCGATAATTAAAGCATTAGCCAGTTGGCCTTTTCCATAAAATCATAACAGAAATGGCTGATCACCACATTATGTAGGAAATTCTGTATCCCATGGCTGGAGATTAATAGAATGGCATATTCCATTGACATTGTCATACTAAAGCAACAGTGTTCTCTCCATGCAGCCACAGAAGTGGGTACGCTGTTCTGAGCCAATCTAAGGTGATTACCACGGAAACAGCACTCATTTTACTAACAGCAAGGCATATTATCCTTCATGCATGGTGTAGCATCCAAGTTTAATAAGAATCTGAAAGTGAAACTGAGGACATTTGGGAAAAGGACCCTAAATTCTGTTTAAGTATTTTGTCACCTCTTATTTGTTTATCACTTGCACATCAAATAGCCATCTCAATTATGCTAATGAATCAATTTAATAGAAGGGCAAATAGATACACCATAACAGAAAGAAGGCAACATTAATAGTACAGACTTGAAAGTTTGATTAAAGTAGTAAAAAAAAAAAAATCATCTGTCTTATACCATAGTCATTCCATGGAGGAATGTGGGGAGGGGTGGAAAGCAGGGGATAATTTTATATTAGGATGACACAGATAAATCAGAAAACAGCATTTTGAGCTATAATTTTTGGTGAGGCTAAGCAAGTATTGAAGATCAGGACTGGCTTTGGTATTAAGGAGTTTTCCAGAGCCTGGGAAAGCCATGCCACTCTCTAACCCTGCCCACCCTGCTGCCAGAGTACTCTTTCTAAAAAACAGATCTTTAAATCATAAAACCCATCAGAAACTCCACCATCATCCCCAGGATAAAAGGAAAACTGTGTTTACTTATTAGTAGGCAAGAACCTCCAGCATCAGGCTCTAGCTTTATATACATCCAGTCCAATCAGCCCTCCTAAGTCTTCAGCAATATGGTGGTACTTGCTGACCCCTTACATAACACCTTGATTTTTCCATACAGCAATGTCTCAGCACAGGTTTCTTTGCCTACATAAAACGCCCCTTTCTTCTTTGTTCAGCTGAATTATTCCTACTCATCCTTTACAATTAGTTTCTAAACTTTCCAAATTCCAAAGGTAATTACTCCTCCTGTGTGTCACCGAGACATTGTACATGGGTACCACGTTAACACAGGGATTACTCCCTAGTGTTTGTCTCCTAGAAAACTATGTGTTTCAGAACAGAGCAGAAATTGTGTCTTAATTACATTTGTACCTCTTTGTAAGGTAAATAGTACATGTTCTATAAAAAATTTATTAAATATTGACTTGAATAAATAGAAAAAATACTATTTTTAAACCATCACAAGATTAAGTTCAGAGGAAAATTGTGGATTTATAAAGGGAGGCACAAAACCAAATTACCTAGTGGCCATTAGCCCTATTTTTCTAATTTTTCATCAAATTTATCCCTGTAAACTAAAAATTTCTTGTCTATAATCCCTCAAATTATTTGGATATGACTTAGAGCAGAATTGCTTCTTTGGCCTAATTGATATCCAATAGCTTACAAGAATCATAATGACAACCAAAGTGGAAGCCTGAGGTCAAACAGGAGTGTTTATCACTTGAATGAACTGAGACTATTGACTGCTAGGGGCAGTCAACTTACAAACAGGCAGTTTTCATGTTCATCTCACAACTACTACACCAAGGACAGACACACTCTACCAAGATTTCTCAAAGTAATTTAACCTCCAGGAAAGATTAGTTTTCCAGTTATCAATCTGTTTGACTGAAATGGGATAGTATTTCTGCATTTTAAAAATTATAATGGGAAGTTTCATAACTGACTTATTTTCTTCTGTGAATAGTTTAACTGATAATATCTCAATGACCTCCCCACAATCCTTCTCCCTACTCTCGTCCCAGACTATCAGAAAAGCCCCAAGCATTGTTAAGTTTTTCAGCTCTCTCCAATGCATATCAATTCCCTAGGATAGCATTTACTAAAGTATGCTACATGCAATCCCAATACCATAGGATATTAATATTTATTATATGAAAAGAAGATTTCATGATCAAATAACCATAATATACAGTAAAAAGTTCTCTTTCACTGGGACTTCTCAGAGACTTTAATACATTAAAGTGTATCAAAAATCTCACACTTTAATTATGTTCATATATCATATAGGAATTACTGCATATATGACCATGACATATTTTTTCCAAGCATCCCTCAAAATGTGTTTCATAGTGGTCTATGAAACACTGTTTCATAGTGGTCTATGAAACACATTTTGAGAAATTCAAGTCTCTTACCCAAAAGAAGGATGTAAGGACTGTGAGATATTTCAAGAGCATGATGGCGGTCTACTCTCAGTATGACAAGACTGACAAGGTAATGACCATAGTAGGCAGTGGACAATCTCACCAAAGTAATATGTGTCTCCCAAATAAGAAACATGCATAATTGTGAATAGCTGGAAATTCAGTCATTTTTTTTAATTTTATTTTTTTCAGTGTTCCAAAATTCATTGTTTATGCACCACACCCAGTGTTCTATGCAATATGCGCCCTCCTTAATACCCATCAGTCATTTTTCTTAATCGCATTTAAAGTATTTTTCCAAATGAAAAAAGAATGGGCACAATTATAGATAAAGAATATATCTATAGAGTTAAAGCAGAAATATTAAGATGAACACTCTCGGAGTCAGAATTAGGGAGGTGGAACACGCACTATGTCATCTAAAATTCTGTCTTAGCATTTCTTATTCAAGGGTAATTTACACACACAAAATATTATACTGGGTTTTTTTTTTAATTAGAATATAAACAATATCACAGGTGCATCCCTGAGTTTTTCCTTTGGAATGCTAAACAAATCCTATTATACAGATGATGCATGTGCAGGCTTTCACCTGTATATGAACACAGATATGGAAATGAGACTTGCAACAGAAGCAAACAATGGGGACCAACAATGAAAATGAAGGAAGGCAAAGCATGGAGTGACTAAGACAGACTTGAGATCTAAGATGAGGTGCTGAGAGCTCAAAACATCAGTAGGCGATAGTTAATACTAAAAAATCAAAGGAAATAGTTTGTCCAAGTCTGCCGATGGTTAGAAAATATTCATTCAGCCAATAGAGGATCATAGCAAGAACACCTTCTGACATAGGAGAAACTGGTTAAAATTAAGACTTCACATCCTAGACATGCTGGAGATTATTGTGATCTAAATTTAAAAAAAATTCATAGAAATAGTCCTGAATTTAATTCTATATTCTGCCACTTCCTAGAGACCTTTGGATAAGTTCCTTGTGGGAAACTCACAAGAAATCAAATGAAATAATGCATATAAATTAACTAGAGCTCTCCCTGTCACTCAAAAGATGTTTAGTAAATATTAGCTATTACAATCATTGACAAGTTTCCAGGGTTGTAGCTTGATTTGGGATAAAGCAGAGAGCTACCTATATTAAATACCCAAAGAAGATACGAATCTGGAACTTGCATTGTAAGAATCTCCTTATCAGAATGGGGAACAAGAGAAAACCAAGACGCAGTATAGAAGTCCAGGGAACAACACCAGTTCATGTTCAAGGCTTAAATTGCAGTCAGACATCTCAGGTTTAATGTTAGTTCTCAGTGTTCCTTGTGCAGTTACCCTGGTCACCATGGTCAACCTCAATAAGGGTGGCAACAATGCTATATTATCTATCATCTATCTATCTATCATCTACCTATCTCTCTATCTACCATCTCTCATCTATCTCTTGAAAGTATAATTAGGGTGGCATTCACAAATTTATTTCTTCAATGTGAGGTACAATGCAGTGCACAATGCAGGGCTGAACAGGACCTGCTTTACATCTGAACCTACACTTCACTAGTGAGCAGCTAGATCACCTTCAACAAGCCCTGCAGTATGCTGGCTTTAACTTTAAGGCTTTCCAAGATGTGAGGTATACCTGCCTCAAGAAGGACTTGAGCAGGAATAGGGCAGGAAAGAGTCCATAAATGGGTTATGTCCAGGGCTTCAACTGTATAAGGATGAAAACAGTAGAGGCTAGAGTCAGACAAAAGGAAGCTAGACTTGACTTCCTGTCTCATTAAACCTAGTCCTCACGTTTTCCAATGACTTTTGGTGTTCAAGGCCCTCTACCAACTTTCCTCAGTTCTTTTTGGCTAGCCACACTCCCTATTGTTCTTCTGATACTTATGGCTCTTCATCGGGCAGAGAGTACGTAATAGTGCCCCAATCACTACTGATGGGATTGACGGTATGTGTTCCTGGATTCTGTGGATGGTATGTCAATTCCAATGTAGAAGATGGCATAAGTGTGAAATGCCAACACAAAGACACAATCATCTTTGGAAACACTGTTCTCACCTCAATCTTTTTTTTCAGCCAACAAATATAATTACCCAATGCAGGATTTGGGTGTATACACTTGCACCCATGCTCACTCACCTGAATGTCTTCTTGTCATAACTAATTTGTATCTCATATCTTATTCTTAAAAACCTCAGCTCAAATAAGGTAATTAAAAAATGTAAACTATAACTTAGAGTTTTAGAGGATAGAAAAAATCTGGACATCTGATATGCAATTCTCTCCCTCAATATGCACTATATAAATGGAAACAAAATGTCTGCTCCTCTCACACTCTTCAAATTTGAGGCATTGAATCCCTTATGAAGTTTATATTAACTCCAAAAATCAGCCTCTGAATTGTTCATTCTTTGCTTAAAGTTATCCTTTTGACTGGCATGCCTCATAAAATCTTTGCAAGTAATGCGAAGAGGTTGTTACATAGAAAATATTTCAAGGGCTCTGAAAATTTAAGTTTGACAGAGACATAGCCTTGAAGCCCTCAGTTTACAAGAAAATTTATTGTACACACATGTTGTAGCATTAGAATGTGGTATGTGGCATTAAACCAAAAAGGAGACAGCCAAACACCTACAGTTCGATGCCAGAGTTAAAAAACAAAAACAAAACAAAACAAAACAAAAACAAAAAACGGTCACCCAGAGAAGGGAAAAAAAAAAATTAAGTGCCAGGAAAAGAGATGACTATAAAAAGCACCATGGGAATGTTATAAACTATCATTTTCTGGGCTCTGACTTTGAGCTAGTAAGAGACCATCAGTTCTTCAAATGGCTTCAGCAGATGGAAAATAAAAATTACCAGTGAATATACTGGAACCTTGTTTTACAGCTCTATATGTTTGAGACACATTACAAAGCAAGGAGTAAAACTGAATACCCTAAATAAACACAGATTATAACGGTTATAGAGGTGACAAGTATGAAGTTGGCCGGAGGGGTGGGGGGACATTATAATTTTTGTGTTTTGCAGTATGTCAGTTTGTGCGACCAGGAAGTCATCGTTTCCAGAAGAAATCACTACAGGTGTGGCAGTCAGCCAGTGACTCACCAGGCTTTCCCCAGCAATGAGTATAAGGTTCTTTCTAAGTCTTAGAAAAATGTGGAAGCTTCATTATCAGGAGTAACAGTTGAAAAATCATAAGAGTATCTTTAGATAAAATTTAATAATTTTTAAAGAGGGGACATCTTCATTACTATTGATTCTTTATGGTCCAGAAATTTAACAGCACTAAAGCCTTTGTCTTGGCCCTGAAACTATAATTCGCACAGTGACACCATTATAACTTCAAACAACTCATTACGGCCTCAGGTGTGAAAGACATAATAAGAACAAATAAAGACTGTTCTCAGTAACATGGACTCAGTCAGAATCCCAATTTAGTGCCCAGAAATGCTGAGAAAAAGAACAGCAGAAAATATTCAACACTCAAAACACCAAATCCCCATAACATGATTTGGTGCACAATCTCTCAAATTAGAAATATATACAGTAGTTAGACCATATATTTCATCATTATATAATGAATAACAACAGCACAAGAATGGTATTGGTGAGATTAATCAAGGGAACACAAGATGATTTTAAGGCACTGAAGTCTGAATATATTGTTTCAAGTGTTCTCCACAGACTTTTTCAAAGATTCAAATTTTTTTTTTTTTGAAAATCTAAATGATAAAAAACAAAGTTGCATCATAATAATAAGTTTGGGGGCTTTTTCTGAATTCTGAGTGAGGTGATTACCTTTCTTCTCATGTCTCCTTAATAGTGCAGCTGCTATATTCTTTTGCTGCACACATCCTTGCATGAGCTCTTTTGTTGGTGTACGCATAGGCTTTGAAGGAAAGACTCAGCTACTGGTGTTAATCCAACAATAGCACAGCCCTATTCACAACCCCAGCAAACACATAATGAATACAACCAAGCCCAAACTGTGCCAAGTGGATTGTTATGCTGACCCTGCAGGACAACATGCTATATTTCAAAACAACTATTAGTAACATATGCAAACAAAATGTGTGATGGCTTAAATTTTTTTTTTTTTTAGACTGTGCAGCTGGTTCTGCTGTTTACTTACCATCTATTAACCCTTCCTCCTTCTTACTAAAACCTGGATTTTTTTTTTTTTTAAATCAAATCCTTACTGCAATTTGTTCTGTGGTTCACCCAGACACTCAAAGAATCAAGGCAAGATCCTGTTATGGGCCTTGCTATAAACAAGGTATTTTCGTGGTTCAGCTTACACTTTTTTAGCTTCACCTAAAACTAATCTTCCCAAGCTCTTGGAATATTGATGAAGTTTATATTGCTGACTAGGAGCCCAGGCACAACACTGTTCCAGGATTACCATCTATTGGATCAGGCTGCTGTCATGACATTGTTGTTTGATGAAGTTTATTTAATGATAATAAAGTCATAAGATAACTTTATTAATTTTATTGTCTTAAACATCCAAATGCAATTTATCTTGGAAAATGGTCAGTTTTTAAGATTATATCACATGCTACTAATGAGGCTTCCAGTGTTCAAATATTTTTTGGAAGAACAATAGAGAAATTCAGGGTCAATTAGAAGTTACAGAAAAAGATGGGGTGCCTGGGTGGCTCAGAGGGTTAAGCCTCTGCCTTTGGCTCAGGTCATGATCTCAGGGTCCTGGGATCGAGCTCCGCATTGGACTCTCTGCTCAGCGAGGAGTCTGCTTCCCCCCTCTCTCTGCCTGCCTCTCTACCTACTTATGATCTATCTCAAATAAATAAATAAAATCTTAAAAAAAAGAAGTTACAGAAAAAGAAATTCTTATACATGATAGTGACCAAAACCAACATTACCCACACAAATACTCAAGATACTGCATTTAGTGACTAATCAGAAACCATGCCATTTGGGTCCTAACTAGGAGAGAAACATGCTGCAATATTTTGACAATAGTAGAATTTTGACATGACAATATTTGTTTCACTTGGGTATTTAAAATTATATCAGCATCAATTAAATAGTTTTTATTTGAGTCAGGTTTCATTATGTGGTCATATTTCCAAGGTTGACAACACTAACTTGGGCAACTTTCCTAATATGATAGTTTCATTTTCTGTCACTCTCTCTGGAATATAAGCTTGCATAAAACTCTAAGTTTTGTTTTTTATGTTTCCTCAGTGCAGAGAACTGTGCCTGGTGAATGGTAGGCACCCAAAAGTTATCTACTGAATGAATGAGTGAATGAACCTAGAACACAGGCCATCTGCTCCGCAAAGAAACACCGAAGTCACATGCTTCCAAACATCCACAAAACCCTGTGTTCAGAGCAAAGATAAATAAACAAATGACCATAGCAAATCCTTGGCTCAGAAAATTGGCAAAGATTTCTACATTTTCACACCTTAAACCACAAGAAGCATCTTAATACACTGTGACATTAGCATTACTACCAAAAGTTAATCCAATCCAAGAAACTGGTAATCACTTGCCCTCTTTAATTGCTGGTTAAGAGTTTCTAGATGTCTCCAGGGATGAATTCATGGATTGCTGAGGATGACATCATAGTCACCAAATCATTTCACTCATGACACAGGGTAGGAGCGGGAGGAGCAGAGAGGGGAATAAAACTAAATTATGTCAAGTGTACCACTTAAAAATACAAGGCCGAGTACCTGGGACCTAGTAACATCACTAACAGGATAAAAGTACAGAGCCTGTGAAACAGTGACTGAGTCAATCAGAAAAAGACAACTATCATATGATCTTCCTGATATGAGGACGTGGAGATGCAACATGGGGGGTTAGGGGGACAGGAGAAGAATAAATGAAACAAGATGGGATTGGGAGGGAGATAAACCATAAATGACTCTTAATCTCACAAAACAAACTGGGGGTTGCTGGGGGGAGGTGGGGTTGGGAGAGGGGGAGGGGGTTACGGACATTGGGGAGGGTATGTGCTATGGAGAGTGCTGTGAAGTGTGTAAACCTGGTGATTCACAGACCTGTACCCCTGGGGATAAAAATACATTATATGTTTATAAAAAAAAAAAATTGGAAGGGGAGGCAAACCATAAGAGACTATGGACTCTGAAAAACAACCTGAGGGTTTTGAAGGGGCGGGGGTGGGAGGTTGGGGAACCAGGTGGTGGGTAATAGGGAGGGCACGTATTGCATGGAGCACTGGGTGTTGTGCAAAAACAATGAATACTGTTATGCTGAAAAAAATAAATAAATTTAATAAAAAAACAAAAGAATTTTTAAAAATAAAACTGAGGACTTCACGTTTGGGCACCAGAACTTACATCCAATTGATGGTGAGGGAAAACAACAACAACAAATGGAGAATAAAAATCATATCTTGTTCTAAACATAATACTAAAAATAACTCCATTTTTAAGCAGGTCAACACAAAGTATGCCAAGAAAAAAGCAACATGGAAGCGGTTAATAAAACCAATCCAGATTTTACTCAACTTCAAGTATGTAGCTCACATAGCACTTTGTGTTGTTTGTACTAACAAGATAAACCTATTCTCGTCAGTAAAATTAACAATCAAGTCATTTTTGTTCTCTGACAGTAGTAGCTTGCTTTATGATCAAGGGATAAAAAATGGAATGAGATGGACATGTCCTAAACTTATACACTATAGACTTGAGAAAGCTTACTTCTTAACCCCATGCATTAAGATCATCTGTAACACCTAGACAGCTGCCATTAGTGGTCATGTTTACAGCATTTTTTCAAGTAGCTCCCTCATGTCCTTCTCCGTGGCCAGTTCATAAGGGCATCTGGCATGCCACCACTCACACTCCCTCGATGAAGTCACCTTTTCTCACAGTAAAGAGCTTCACTGGGGTCTCTTAAATCATCCAGCCAGTGCTATCCCAGAAAACTGTTGTTACAGCACTGTGTTGAAACAAAATAAAACTGCATTCAGCAAATCAATCCCTTACAACAGAGCTCGACCCTTTGACGTGTGTCATTTCATTTTAATCTCCGTGGCTCTGTGAGATAGAGATTACTAGTTCTATTCTATGATTTAGGAAGCGGAGGTGTCCTGACTTGCTGAAGGTTAGAGAGCTGGTCCAGCAGCTTGGCTGTATTGATCCCACATTTTTAAGGACAGAGCTCTTTACACGTTCTACAGCTGCCCTCCTAATGAACTTCTCACAGGTGCTCAGTTCTCACAATACTCTTTTCACATTCTGTATCACTGGAGTGATTGTTCAACGAAGATTCTGAAATAAGTTTTCCCAAGAGTCAAAAACAAATTAAAGGCCTAATTCACAAATGACAACATGCATGGCATGAAAAATAAAATAGCCAGGCCACAAGTGTGAAAGACCATTTCTTTAGAAAGACTGCAGTCCGCACATACAGATAAATGATTAGTCTTCCCTGATTTGTATGCAGCTGGTAGCTTGCCTGAACCCTTCAGGTTATGACCATGACACTGGGATACTTTTGATTTTCTTCTTAATTGAAAATCACATGGTAACGATGGCCAAGTTCTGTGTAGCGCAATCTCATCATCTCGCAGGGGCAATCAATGACTTCAAAGCTGTCTAGCACTAATAGAAGTGCACTCAAATAGCTTTCAGGAGAACACAATCACTGTCTTCTCTTTTCTAATTTTTCAGCACAATAGTTTGGAGCAAGGGGCGGGAGAATGTGTTATTAGAAGAAAAGATGTGAGTTTTTACCTTGGTTTTATTACTTTCTATCTGGTTTACCTTGGGCAAGTCACTTAACCTCTCTGGACCTTAATTACCTCCTATGTAACACCCAAAGACAATAATACTCTTCCTGTTGACCTCACAGGACAGTTAGGAGAATCAATTGACATGAGGGTGAGTTCAAAGTGTTATGTAAATGTAAAGGGCAGGCAAGGAAACTTAGAGACTTTCTATCAAAAACCTGATTTTTATTCCCCTATTTTATTTTTTATATTCTACTTAACATTATACAATGTAGGAGAATAAGAATTTTTATGACAACTGCCTTAAAAATCCATGAAGTATTCCAGCAAGATTTTTATTTTTCTCAAATAAAGCGTAGTGAGTTTTGTTTTATTTTGGATTATTTGGTTTTTGATTTCACAAGTTATACATGTCCCTGAGGAAAATTTTGGAATAACTAATATATAAAATACTGGAGAAAATTATTGATGGCAAATTTCACAGAAAATATTTTAATTTATTCATTTCATTTCTAATACTCTGCACATATATTTATATATAAATATGTATTGTTAATATAAAATTGGACTCATTTTTAAAAATTTTGTTTATTTACTTCAAGAGCTTTACATAAGTTGTGTCTGGAAACACAAGACTTTGGAATGAAAACCCAACATTCCCTTGAATAAAAATATTTAATTTTTGAACACTGAAATTTCTTTCATATTTATGGCATTATTAATAATTATATGATAATCATCTTTATATGTAAATTGTTACCTTTTTTGAGTAGTGTTTTACAATTGGTGCTTATAAATGGGATTTTCAGGTTAAAAACTGAATACACAATGGAATACTATGCAGCCATCAAAAGAAATGAAATCTTGCCATTTGCGACGACGTGGATGGAACTAGAGCGTATCATGCTTAGTGAAATAAGTCAATCGAAGAAAGACAACTATCATATGATCTCCCTGATATGAGGACATGGAGAAGCAACATGGGGGGGGTAGGGGGGTAGGAGAAGAATAAATGAAACAAGATGGGATTGGGAGGGAGACAAACCATAAATGACTCTTAATCTCACAAAACAAACTGGGGGTTGCTGGAGGGAGGTGGGATTGGGAGAGGGGGAGCGGGCTATGGACATTGGGGAGGGGAGGCGAACCATAAGAGACTATGGACTCTGAAAAACAACCTGAGGGTTTTGAAGGGTCAGGGGTGGGAGGTTGGGGGAACAGGTGGTGGGTAATGGGGAGGGCACGTTTTGCATGGAGCACTGGGTGTTGTGCAAAAAGAATGAATACTGTTACGCTGAAAAAATAAATAAAATGGAAAAAAAATTAAAAAAAAAACTGAATACCTGAATATTTTTAAGGCTTTTGTTACAGATTGAAAAATTCCTTTCATAAAAACCATGTTAATTTATACTACTGTAAGCTGTGCAGGAAGCTCCCTACCTTATGTCATCCCCACCAGAATTAAACATCCTATCACATACTCACACAGGGATATACACACACACATATATAACACAACACAAAACAATACATGGCATCTATAGAGATGACGAATACATATCAATCTGTAGTCAAAACTCGGTTGGTAATAAACACTTTATGTGGCTAACAGGTATGTTTCAATATTATAGTATGATAATACTTAAGGGACCGAGTATATACATCTTTTTGTGAGTGATTATTTACTTAGGATAGATTCTTAAAAGTGAATTTATTAAACACTTTATTTTTGTCAAATGGCTTTCCACTATTATCATGATGGTTTAGATTATCACAAATGGTATTTTTCATTTATTCATTCAATAAACACATACTGATAACTCTTGGACATTACTCTAGGCACTATGGATACTACAAGAAATAGAAACTGTAGCTGTCATGGAGCTCATGCTCTAGTTGAGAGGAGAGAGAATAAACAGGATCAATAAGTAAAATCTATAGATGGACATACAGCTAGGGAGAAACAGAGAATGGAGAAGAGTAGAGAGAATGGGAGTTAACAATTCTAGATCAAGTGGTCAGTGAAAGCCTCAGAGAAAATGACAAAGCAGATGGAACTATGCTACTTGTGGGATAAGTAAGATGAGAGTCAAGAATTGGTTATAGATTAGCAAAGCAGTGGTCTTTGTTGACATTGTTAAGATAAATTTCAATGGGCTGATAGGAGTCAGATCATGACTCAAGGAATAAGGGTCAGAGAGGTCACTAGACCTGCAACTACATAAGTACTTATGTACTAATAATAAGTACTTATGTACTTATGTAGCTAATGGGGAAAAAGAAATCCAAATCAGGAGATGAAAAATTAGTCTAAGACAGAAGCCCTACCTCAAAATAAACTTTATTTATTAGGGGGAATGTCCTCTGTAGATCAGATAACCAATGTAATATTGTCAGCATGGTACTTTATTTAAAATATTTACATATGATATGTAAATTACACTGAGGAAGGAGAGGAAGGTTAATATGGTATATAAATTACATTGGGGAGGCAGAAGAGGGTTACTTATCTTTGGAAGACTCAACTCAAGATAGTGCTCAAGGGTAACTATGTGTTTCAATTTCATTAATATCAGAATATCAGAATATCCATTACTTAACAAAAGGTAAGCTAATAATAATTTTCATTGGTAAAATGAATGTGTTCAAGATATTCGATTAGCTAGATTTTACAACACCCCCTTGCATCAATAAATATGTACAATTCCCAGTTATCCCAGCAGCCTATTTGAAGTAGCACCTTAGATTATGAGCACCATTAGGCCTGTGCATCCTTGCTTTATGGAACACTCTAATTCTAAATCCAGACTAGAAATCTGACTGAGCTTGCATTTAGAGTACTGCTAATATGCACCTAAGAGTGAAACTCTCATGAAACGTGCTTACCTGAAAGCCAGAGGACCTCCTATGTTATCTCCCTAAATCTTCTACTTTAACCCCAAGCCTGAATGGCTGAGGACACTTATGAGCAGGCAAAAGTGAAGTTAAGAGTATTTCCTGAATCTTCCTGAACTACCCCCTTCCAAAATGCAAGGCAGCTGTACGATCTTCCAGGAGGTTCATATGTGATCCTGTGGTGAGTAGGATAACCTGGTGCCACAGAAGCCTCCATGGTCCTTCAGAAGAATCTGAATCAAACCTTACTGTGCCTGTATAAGCTCTTCTGTGTAAATTCCTCAGGAGTCACTTCCTGGATGTCTGAGAATGTGGAAATCTACAAGAAGATGGTGACCACCTGATTCCTCAGGTGATTAGCCTGTGAGAGGCTCATTGTCAAGGATGGCAAGGACTCAATTTGGGTCTTAGTTGCTTCAGCCCTCTGGTCAAGAGGCTTCTCCTTGAGGTTCTGCCTACTATGGGGAAGTTTCTCTGCCATACTTCCAACCATGAACCAAGTAGAAAAGTAAAGCTTCTCTATTTCTCTAAGCAGCTTAAGCTCAATGTTTTTCCTTAATTTATTTTACTTTGTCTTCTATTTACTTATTTCTGAAAGAACAGCTGTATATTCAGATGTTGATTTTTTCCCCCATAAACATTTTCCTTAATTACAAACCCCATTGTTATTAGAGTATTCTAGGATAGTTCATCTGCAGTTTCCCTGGACAAATTTCCAGTATCTTTAATAGTCATTTACTTTTTGCTCCTAGTACATGATTATCTGGCTCTACAGAGATGAATTTATTCCTTAAATATTTGAACTATTCTGAAAATAATTAGGACTAGAGACACCGGAATCAGGCGAGATATGGGTTCTATGAATTCTACCATTTTCAGGCTGTGTAATCACGAGCATATGATTTAATCGTTGAAGCTCATTCCCAGCATTTGTAAGATAGATATGGTAATGACTTTCTTGCAATGTTATGAGAATTAAATAGAACAGTACATGTGAATTGTTAAGCAGAGTGCCTGGCACATAGTAAGTATTGAATAAATGGTATCTATTATTAGAAATGGTACCTATTTTTATGGTACTAATATAGGTACCAATATTAGAAAATATTGCTAAAATAGCAACATTCTCTTGCCACCATTAGTGTATATAAACTACAATTCTCAAAATGCATGCATGAATCTTCCAGTTTTCACTCTTTCTTACAATTGATTTTTCATACATGGTTGGACTATGTCACCTCTCACTTCTTGTAAGCTCTATGTGAATTTTGTGGTGCATGAACAATGAATTCTGTTACGCTGAAAAGAAATTTTTAAAAAAATGTGAAAAAATTGGGGCGCCTGGGTGGCTCAGTGGGTTAAAACCTCTGCCTTCAGCTCGGGTCATGGTCCCAAGGTCCTGGGATCGAGCCCCGCATCGGGCTCTCTGCTCTGCAAGGAGCCTGTTTCTTCTCTTCTCTCTCTGCCAGCCTCCCTGCCTACTTGTGATCTCTCTCTCTTTCAAATAAATAAATAAAATCTTTAAAAAAAAATGTGAGGGCGCCTGGGTAGCTCAGTGGATTAAAGCCTCTGCCTTCAGCTCAGGTCATGATCCCAGGGTCATGGGATCGAGCCCCGCATCGGGCTTTCTGCTCAGCAGGAAGCCTGCTTCACCCTCTCTGCCTGCCGCTCTGCCTACTTGTGATCTCTGTCTGTCAAATAAATAAATAAAATCTTTAAAAAATAAAAAAATTAAAATTAAAAAATTGTGAATAAATAAATAAATAAATAAATAACATCTTTAAAAAAATAAAATAAAATAAATAAAAATAAAAATTCCTTCTAGGAATGTACTTTTTTAACATTTACTCTCAATAACCTGTATTATATTATAATAACCTATATTATTTTCACTTTGTTTATCTTTCTATATTCTGGTTGGTTTTGTTTTGTTGTTGTTGTTTGTTTTTGTCTTTTTTATCTTTGTTTTGCATTGCTTTTTCTTTTCTATTCAGTCTCAATAAATGCCTGACAACTCTTTTGTTGTCTCAGAATTCCACTGAGCATACTTTAATATCTTCTTATAAGAAAAGTGATCAAAAATGATACCAAATAGATTATAAGGCCAATGTAGAAGTGCTATATCAGCATATGCTCTCCAAATATCAATCTTTTAAAAAATTAATAAGCAATTCATATAGACTCAAGTTATTACTAAATAGCTTAATTAATTCCCCTTTTACAAGAATCTGAAAGAACCCTTAAAGGTCGATTTGATAGCATGCTTCTAGCATCACTTCTGCCCCACTGGATTGCGCCATTTTTACTCATACATCTTGGACTGTTCATTCACATAGTATCTCAAGAGAAAGCATTACCACAATTAGACTGAGACATAAAAATAAGTACCTGAAAAGTACTGAAGGAAGAAAAAGTCTAAAAATGTTTCAATCATATATTGCTCCTAAAAGCCTGTGAGACTTCTCAGGAAAAACCTCTTCAAGTAAATAGCTAACAACTACCATATCCTCCCTAAGAAACTGAACAGAGTCCATACAAATCAGTTCAGTACACATCACTGAGCAGGCTACCCATGAACACACTCAGAAGTAGAATAACACTCAGTCAATAAATTTCAGAACCCTGCAAATCATTTTATTTCATGATTCCTTCAACATGCATGTACTTAGAATCAATTATTTGCAAGGTCTTTCAGAAATACAAAAAGTAAGAGACATGGGTCAGGCTGCCAAGGAGCTTACCCTCTACCAGAGGAGATACCAAAAATACTCCTAGAAAAAGGACACAGACTTAAAATATCGAATATGCTGCCAAATAAACAACTGATAGAGAAAAGGAGTTCGATGAAAGAGGCAGTAAGTTAATAAATAAATAATAGTTGAAGAGATAATTCCATTGGTTGAGAGATGAGGAAAATTTCCATAGAGAATTTGAGAATTTGCTTAGTAAAGGCAAGCAAATTCTGAAATTGTGATGCAAAAGGTAAAGCGTATTCCTTGACAAACAAGACCTGTTGAAAAGGACAGAAGCAAATATACAATGATTTCATGCATCCAGTTACAGCGGAAATTTCACGTAAAAGACCTACTCAGAGGAAAGGTTTAACTACTTTGTGGAGGGCTGAAGTAAAAAAAAAAATAGACTTTCTTATATATCTATATATCTTATATATCTTATGTATCTATACTTGTTATTTTCAAATAAAATAACAAGCATTCAGTAACTTAGGAAAAATCCTTCTACACACACACACACACACACATGCACACACACTCACTCCAGAATGCAATGGCAGAATATGAAGTGAAGGAAGCAATCTCTTCTTCTACATTCTTCAGATTTCTGAATGCTTATTTACAATGAAACCTTCCCTTGACAGTCCAACTCACAGTCATGTCCTCTTTCCTCCTGAATACTGTCATCTGCTATAGCTATTCCCCATTTGGCAATTCTGTTTGAACTTATTTTGCCCTTTATCTTTTTATGAATATTATTTTCTTAGCCAAAATTTAATATAGCTTGAGAGCAGGTACCATGTCTCATATTTTTTAAGCCTTATACTTATTTTCATTTATTAACCTAATATTTCTGGTATTAGTGTCTCTGGGTTATGAGAAAGGTCACTGTATATACTCTGGGTAAAAAAAAAAAAAAAAAAAAACCTAGGGAAATTAAAAAAAAAAACAAAACACCAGATCCTCACTATCTACTAAATAAAGTGAATAGAAGAATAAAAATATATGGGTCTGTTTCCACCCCAACCATATAAATGCTTTTAAAATAAGCATTCTTTAAATGTTGTCTCCCACCTTCTTCAGACTAGATACAGACATATTTTAGTGCTAGTATTTAAATTTAATAGACCAGAGCTTTATAATTACTTTGGAATGGGCCTGGGGAATAATTATACCACCATTTGGTGAATTTTCTTCTTGATGACATCACCCTGAGTATTCAACCTCAGGGGGCTTTTAATATAGGTTAGTCATCTCAAGTTGCTATGACAGTTAGCTGTAGAAATTTTATTAAAACAGACTAGACTCCAATATAAATTGTTTGGAATATCAGAAAATTCTGGACTTAGCACTGACTAAAGAGCTATAAAACAATTTCATGTGAATATCAATTATAAAAAATGACATATTTACTTTATTACTATTGGAGTTTAAGGCACACATTAAATTTATTTTCTCTTTGTCTAGGTAAGACCTATTGTGTAATAAACACAGGAATCAGGTAGATAGAGACTAAAATACCTTAATTAAAAAAATGTTCTTAAGCAGACAATTAAAGGGAATAATACAATGAACCCCCATACCCCATCACCCAGCTTCAATACTCATCAATTCTTCGCCCTTATGTTTAATCTATATATTCTCATCCATTTTCCCAGTCCCTCATTGGCTTATTTTGAAGCAGATTTCATATGGAACATCTATTCTTCCATAAATAGTTAAATATATATCAATACAATATAAAGATTTTTTAAAATATTTTATTTATTTATTTGACAGAGAGAGAGACAGTGAGAGAGGGAGCACAAGCAGGGGGAGTGGGGGAGGGAGAAGCAGGTTTACAGCGGAGCAGGAAGCCCAATGCAGGGCTTGATCCTAGGATCCCAGGATCATGATCTGAGCAGAAGGCAAACACTTAAGGACTGAGCCACCCAGGTGCCCCAAGAATATTTTTAACATAACCATAATATCATTACCATACCCAAAGAAAAAAATAATAAGAATCTCTTAATATCTGATGCCCCAAATGTATGGCTAAATACATTCCATTTGTTTTTTTTCTCCTTGCAATTGACCTTGATGGCTTTGGGAATAAATGCTACGATTCCTCGTGCTTTTAGTGGATTTTTAAGTGGATTTTTATGCACTATGTATCACATTAGAAATTTACATAGGAATATTAAAGGATAATAATCAGAAGAGAAGGTCACCCATCACTCATCAGGAATTAAAGATGACTTAGGTATGCAAAGGCAACCAGGGGGCATTGTTTATAATAAAGCAGCACCAGAATATAAAGTGACAAATACCATTGATAGCCGTAAACCACTTACAATACTGATTCAATCTATAAATATTTTATTCAACAAAAGGATTGCAAAATCAATGATGCCAAAATGATTGCCAGTATTCTTTAAATATAAATTTTATGGTCTCTTAAATTTAGGTTTTATCCAGTGAGTACATAGAAGGATTTTCCCACAGACATGTGACTAGTTCTCTCACTCACTTCCTTGAGATATTATCTTGTCACTTCTCAGCTGTGATTTCTCTGACAACTCCGTAAAGAACTATAATTCCAGGATCATTTTTTTCACTATTTTTCAACTATTATTTATTTACTTACTTACTGCCTTTGCTCCCCACCCTACCCCAACTAAAGTATGCCATCTTTGAAAGCAGAAACTTTATTTCGTTTTGTCATGGATATATTCCCAATACCTGGTGTATAGCAGAGAATTAAGGAATACTACTGTTTGTTTGAATGAATGAAATATATTTATTTGAAGGAGATGTTATAGACAAATTAATTTCATACTGCTTTTTTCAACTACCTGAGATTTACATCTGTTCCGGAGAAATTATAATACAGAGGAAATATATTGAGGAAAGTTTGCAAATAAAGATTTCAGAGGCTTGGCTGTTCATCCTGGCTTGGCCATATCCTACCTATGTAACTTGGGTAAATTCTTAATCTTTGAGGTACTGAGTTTTTTACTTCTAGGTGTCAACTCTTCATTACTCCAGAAGACCAGCAGAAAAACTTATTGATAACCAAAGCTAACTTTATTATATTTAACTGCAGTAAGATATATCATGATGAAACTTTGATAATGTCCAAGATCTGGGAAGTCAGAAAAGAGAGAACATTATGGGGTTTTAAGATATGGGCTATGTGCTGTTGGTGGGTATTAAGGAGGGCACATATTGCATGGAGCACTGGGTATGGTGCATAAACAATGAATTTTGGAACATTGAAAAGATCAAACACAAATTTTTTTTAAAAAGACACAGGCTGTGTGGTTTTAGAGCAAGTCTATCAAGGACTGAGATGTGGCAAATTTTATTATATACTGCTTCTGGATTGATTAGCCCATCTATATGAAGAACTTGAAGAAATTTTTGATTCCTATAGCCTTAATAAATTATAAAAATAATTCTTGTATGCAAGCTGGTGCAACCACTCTGGAAAACAGCATGGAGGTTCCTCAAAATGTTGAAAATAGAACTACCCTATGACCCAGCAATTGCACTACTGGGTATTTACCCTAAAGATACAAACATAGTGATCCGAAGGGGCACGTGTACCCGAATGTTTATAGCAGCAATGTCTACAATAGCCAAACTATGGAAAGAACCTAGATGTCCATCAACAGATGAATGGATAAAGAAGATCTGGTATATATACACAATGGAATACTATGCAGCCATCAAAAGAAATGAAATCTTCCCATTTGCGACGACGTGGATGGAACTAGAGCGTATCATGCTTAGTGAAATAAGTCAATCGGAGAAAGACAACTATCATATGATCTCCCTGATATGAGGACATGGAGAAGCAACATGGGGGGGTAGGGGGATAGGAGAAGAATAAATGAAACAAGATGGGATTGGGAGAGAGACAAACCATAAATGACTCTTAATCTCACAAAACAAACTGGGGGTTGCTGGGGGGAGGTGGGATTGGGAGAGGGGGAGGGGGCTATGGACATTGGGGAGGGTATGTGCTATCGTGAGTGCTGTGAAGTGTGTAAACCTGGTGATTCACAGACCTGTACCCCTGGGGATAAAAATACATTATATGTTTATTAAAAAAAAAAATTTGGAAGGGGAGGCGAACCATAAGAGACTATGGACTCTGAAAAACAACCTGAGGGTTTTAAAGGGTCAGGGTTGGGAGGTAGGGGGAACAAGTGGTGGGTAATAGAGAGGGCACGTTTTGCATGGAGCACTGGGTGTTGTGCAAAAAGAATGAATACTGTTACGCTGAAAAAATAAATAAAATGGAAAAAAAATAAATAATTCTTGTTTCAGATAGCCTTAATTAAGAATGCTGTCTCAGTTGCTTCAGTTCTATGTCCTAAAATTAAATCTGTTCTGGAATAAGCAGCTAAGTTATGTTTCACTTACTCTCAATACCAGGAAAATAAAGTATGTTTGTATCCAGTATTTTTCAACACAAGGGCAAGAAATTGTGCTGGACACCTGGGTGGCTCAGTTGGTTAAGTGTCTGTCTTGGATTCAGGTCATGATCCCAGAGTCCCAGGATGGAGTCCTACACTGGGGGCGGGGGGGTCTCTGCTCAGTGAGGAGTCTGCTTCTTCCTCTGCCTTTCACCCTGCTCATGCTCACTCTCTAGCTCTCTCTCTAATAAATAAATAAATAATCTCTTTTTTAAGGAAAGAAAAGAAATTGTATTGCTTCCAGTCCTAAATATGAGTGCAATATTCCTGCTTACTATTTTCTCTGCAATATGCCCAGCTTACAGAGTGATAAGGATCAAATCAGATAATGTGTCCCAAAGGTGACAGAAAAGCATACTGCTATTATTACAAAGCTCAATACAATAAGTACTTATTGAATTCTTATCATGCACAATAAATAGTATTAGTCCCTGAAAATGATACTGAGACAAAAAAGACGTTATCTTTAGAGTGTTTACAGTTTGGTCAGATGGCAAAAACCAATAATACAAATAACGGAACAAAAGTAAGAATAAGGTATGTGTTACAAGAAAGTACAAAAAAAAGTGCTACAGAAGCTTAAACAGGAGATGTGTGTTGATAGGGATTCGAGAACAAATTTGTGGAAGAGGGGGATTTGAGATTAGCTTTGGAGAAAAGACAGGATTTTGCCAGTTGCATATGGAAGCCGTTGAGACAAGTTAAGGGACAAGACACGCTAAGGAATTGTTTGCACTGAAAGCATTCTATGGTCCAGTAAGCCTGGGAAAACTAGTCAAAACTAAACAAGTTTCTCTATTGCAGGCCATTGCAGGTTTTTGTTTGTGAATATGTGTTATCTTCAAGAAGAGCACACGGTATATGACCTCCCCGAACTTATGTAATAAAACAACCCCCTCCCCTATTTTAGAATATTTCATTGGATTTGTTGCTACCAAACACATTGTAGTTAACATGGGAATGGGGAGAGGTAAGAAAGTCGGGGTATAGTGTCTGGAGGGAAAAGTCAGGGAATAGCAAATAGTTCTGTTTTCCTAGAGCTAAAAAAAATTCTTGAGTTACAAAATTCAAAAAGTCTTGAGACCACAGAAGAGAATATATATTTAATATAGTGGCAAAGAGGAAACTATCAACAGAGTAGGCAGATATTATGATTAAACAATGTGTACATGGATCAGTTCATCAGCATTATGTCAGATATACTAGGACAGGAAGATAAAAGGGAATTGTGGGGCACCTGGGTGGCTCAGTGTGTTAAGCCTCTGCCTTTGGCCCAAGTCATGATCTCAGGGTCTTGGTACAGAGCCCAGCACTGGGCTGGGTCTCTGCTCGGTGGGGAGCCGGCTTCCCCCGCCCCCTCTGCCTGCCTTTCTACCTACTTGTGATCTCTCTCTGTGTCAAATAAATAAATAAAATCTTAAAAGAAAAGAAAAGAAAAGAAAAGAAAAGAAAAAGAGAATTGGGAAGGCAGACTTTGTTGTTCAGTACAGTAAACAAAAACTATGGAGAGACATATCTTGTGGGGCAGTAACAACAGAAATGAGATTCAAGAAACAATAAGGTAAAATCTATAGAATATGGCCTATGATAGCCTAGAAGAGGTGGAATATAAGTCAGAGTTGATACTGAGCTATTGAGCCTGGTTCCTGGTAGAATTCTGGTACCAGTGATAGGAAATAAGGAAAATACTTGGAGGTGAATTGTTAAATAAGTTCATTAAAACAGTTTTTTGAATTGGTGAATTTCTTATTCTCCTTCCTTTAAAAAGAATGGTTTTTGTTAATGTTTCAATATGCATCTCTATAAGGACAATACTCCCAAGAAGTTGTATTTTTCCGGAATATAAAAGTTTCATGAATTCTAACTTTCTATGAGAAATCTAATGCTATTAAAACATATTTTATAAGTCAATAAAATATTCATTATCTTTTCCATTAATGCAGAACATATCTTATGGTTATACCTTCCATACCTTCTATGTACTAGAAAGCACTTTCAAATGCATCAAAGGAAAGAGTTGTCATAATTTATCCAAACAAATTATCCTTGAAAGGGAAGTTTTAAATTAAAAGAACCATACCTACTCAGATAATTAGCACTGTATAAATAAGTAAGCATTACACTGATTATGAGAGAGAACAAGACTGTAAGTTGAGAAAAAAAGTAGCTTCTCAAGAGGGTGCTAAAGTCAATACTGTAAAGGAGGTTTTAAATTCTACCCAAATTGCTTATTCTCCCCCAAACTGTCTTTCTTTAAAAATCATCTGTTAATTCAGCCTAAAATGTCTTCATTTCATTTACATAACACAAGCTTTGTAACAGTATGAAGTTACCTAAAATAGTTATTATGTCTTTGGGCAAAAATAGGCAGACAGCATTGGTGAGAAAAGTGTGTGAGTACTTAGATCCCCTACCGAGACAGAGATTATATGTCTGGCCTCCTAAATACCAGAAGCAAGATTGGATTAAAACCATGCCAGTGAAAACTCCCAAATGTACTTGGGTGCTATCCAAGAGTCTTGCTTCCCAAAAGTACCTGATTCCCAGGAGAAAAGAAAGAAGGAGATGGTGAAGTATGATTTTATTTTTCTTCATTCATTATTGAAAATGTAACCTTATCTGAGTAGATGGCACATGGCAATGAAATACTCTTTCCATAGTTATGATTTGGATAGTTTTCTGTGACCTTGGGAAAGGTTTTCTGTCTCAAAATAACAATCTATAAAAATCTCATTCACTTAGCTTTGGAGGTTTGTTTAATTAGTAAAGTGCTTTGAGGCACTAAATAAAAAGTGCTAGACAAGTATGATGTATTTTCCTTTTTAAGTCCATTTTGAAACCTCTGTGAAACTGTTAGAAGAATCTCTACATCCTACAATCACAACAAAGATAAGCTACGTACACTACCAATTTAGAGCAATGAGGATAGGAGAGAAAAGGGGAATATCCAGAAAGAATTTAAAGATACATGCCTTTAGGGGCACCTGGGTAGGTTCAGTTAGTTGAGTGTCTTGACTCTTGATTTGGGCTCAGGTCATGTTCTCAGGGTCATGAGATCAAGTCCCACATCAGGCTCTTGTTGGTGTGGAGTCTGCTTGAGATTCTCTCTCTTCCCCTCCCTCTCCCTCCCCCACTCATGAGCTCTCTCTCTTTCTCAAAAAAAAAAAAAAATGCATGCCTTTAAAAAGTACATGGGGGGAAAAAAGGACATGGGAATAGAGAGTTAAAACGTGGGGGCAAGGAGAGGATAAAATTAAAATGGCTATGGACATAATGACCTATTCCTGAAAGGAATAGGAAAAGCACAGGGACGCTGTAGGGCAGTAAAATTATTCTCTATGATATTGTAATGACTGATGAAAGACATTATGCATTTGCCAAAACCCATAGAATTATATATATATATATGATGTACACAAATTTTTTTTTTTGACAGACAGAGATTACAAGTAGACAGAGAGGCAGGCAGAGAGAGAGGGGGAAGCAGTCTCCCTGCTGAGCAGACAGAGAGCCTGATGTGGGGCTCTATCCCAGGACCCTGGGACTATGACCTGAGCCGAAGGCAGGGGCTTTAACCCACTGAGCCACCCAGGTGCCCCTACACAATTTTTTTAAAAAAAATCATTTAGGAGATCAGAATATCTCAGGAAGGAATTCAGACTGGGAAAAGAAAACCTAATTGCACTAAAAATGTATTAAACAACTTTACTGAAGAAGATGGGAGAGAAGGTACTGATCTAAGTAACTTTGGAAAGGAGTGTAGTCTCTAAGACTAAAAGGCAGAAGTAACTACACATAAGTACTATAGTCAGTTGATAATGTTCTTTCCATTAGGATTATGGGTTAGTAATTCTGATACATGTACAGTGGAATAGAACAATTAAGATTTCTGTCTGTCGGAATGTGAGTTTACAGTTAAGTATAAGGAGCTAGAATGGCCTATGGATTACAGATTAGAGTTGAAGCCATCAGTATGAACTCATATTTGACTTACTATAGATACACATGGTTACATATAAAAATATTTATAGAAATAAATATATATGTGTGTGTGTGTATGTGTGTATATATATCTCCAAGTGAAAAAAAGTATGCTTATGTTATCCATATATATACCTTGTTTCACTTGGTCATTTGAGAGGGACTGAAAGAAACAACACCCCAATACCAAGGAGCACACCTTGAGACCGTGGTCTCTAATACCATTCTCCAATAAAGGAACCAGGATCATTGGAGAAATGATTGATTCCGTTAACTGAAGCAGGAGACATACAGGATGAGCCTTGTGCATCTTACAGTGCCAGAGGGTAAAGAACTGCTCAAACACACACATATACAATATACAATATGTCAAAGTTGTGCAAAAGCCAACTGAAAAAGTTCCAAATGGCCAAATCTGGGACAATTTGATCAACAAAAGAAATTAGTAACATTACATTATAACTCAAAGTAAAAAATAAATATCTATGAGTCAATACTGATCCACACAAATATATACATACCTACACACATACATACACACATTCAAATATTACACAGAAGAATTCCAAATAATCAAGCAGCTCTTCAGAGTCTTCTTTACTTTTTTCTTGTAGTAATATATACAGAGAAGAATTTAAACAAATATTTGTTAAAACTTTGGATCCAAAAGTGCCAGAGAGAGAGGACTGAAGGGACATGTATGCTAAATGGAGGTATTTTATATATCGTGTATGAAAACAGTCCTCTTTGATCATACTGCATATGTAACTCAACTATTCACTTATGTTATATCCTGGGACAAGATTTAAAATACTAATAGACAATATTTTTCCCAAGTAAAACTAGCCTTTGAAGTCAAGGTATTCCTAGCTTGTTGCCTCAGAAAAGGACCCACATAGCCAAAACCAGAAAGCAGAGTGCCAATCTGTTGGCCTTTGAGTTTCTAAGTAAGTTTCTGAAATTCATGAAAGAAACAATAATTTAGAAAGCCAAAGATTTTTTTATCTTAAAAGTTACACTTTTAGCAGGTGCCTGGGTGGCTCAGTGGGTTAAAGCCTCTGCCTTTGGCTCAGGTCCGGATCCCAGGGTGGGATCCAGCCCCGCATCCAGCTCTCTGCTTAGCAGGGAGCCTGCTTCCTCCTCTCTCTCTCTGCCTGCCTCTCTGCCTACCTGTGATCTCTGTCTGTCAAATAAGTAAATAAAATCTTTTTTTTAAAAAAAGCTACACTTTTGGAGAAAGAATAAGGATTGCATTCCAAAACTTATATAAGATGTCAAATTCAAATTTCCAAAGAAAAAGGAAGGTATAAATTCAGTACATTGATAGAAGACTGGAAAAGAACAACTGCATTAATGTAGTTTCATCACTTGCAGCAAATACATGACTCTGGTGGGGAATATTAACAATAAGGGAGGTTATGCATGCATGAGGACACATGAGAAATCTCTGTACTTTCCCCCCAATTTTGCTGTGAAACTTAAACTGCTCTTTAAAAAGATTTTAACTTAAGAAAAAAAAAAGACTGGATTGAAAATTCATGTTTAGCCCACTTTCAGAGTTTGATCAGTTGTGGAAGAATATGTGGAGGAAGAGAAATGAATTGCTAGAAAGATGGCCCTGCTCACTAGACACTAATATTAATAGTTGGGAGGTAGAGCTCTGGTCATGGGAACGAGGGATTGCTGGACGTGATATAACCCACAGGGGACTTTTCTATCCAGATCCCTGGGTGATAGAAGGGAACGTTTAGACAAAAATAAATAAATATATATACACATACACAAAATACAAAATAAATAAATACAAAAAATACAAAAATAAATAAATATATATACACATACACACACACACCCATATACACACATATGTGTGTGTGGGTGTATATGGGTGTGTGTGTGTATATATGTAGATCCTTAATCTTCTGCAACTCATGGACAATTGGAAGAGCACCCAAAAATGTCCCCTAACATCAAGAGATGTTATAAGAGAGAAGGAAATCCTCCAGGCATATATGTACCCATCTGTCAAGACTGACAACTGGGAAGGTGGTAATAATTGTCAGCCTAAGAAAAATCATATAGTCCAAATTGGATCTTTTTTGAAAATAAAAGGGATATGGTTCACAGGAATAATACCCAGACAAAAAATGCTCTCCGAATTATATTGTGAACTTTATGAACAGGGACTAAGTCTTAAAATTCTTAGTATAGGGTTATATGCTAGACAGATAGTGTTCAACCAATAATCAGGGAATGGGAGAGTACTGGGGTGGCTCAGTCAGTTAAGTGTTCAACTCTTGGTATGGGCTTAGGTCACCATCTCACAGTCGTGGGACTGAGCTCTGCATTGGGCTCTGTGCTCAGCTCAGACTCTGCTTGTCCCTCTTCCTCTGCCCCTCCCTGCTCAAATAAATACATAAATAAATTTTTAAAAATCTTTTAAAAAATCAGGAAATGATCACAACCTACATAATATATGTTTTTAATCAATAAAGAATATAATTTCTGTTGTTGTTTAGAATTTCTATAAAAAATATGTTAGTGGGGCACCTGGATGGCTCAGTCGATTACGGGTCAGGCTCTTGATTTTTGGCTCAGGTCATGATCTCAGGTTTGTGAGATTGAGCCCTATATTAGTCTCCCATGCTGCATGTGGAGTCTGCTTAAGAGTCTCTCTGTTTCTCTCCCTCTGGCCCCCTTCCTTTTTGTCTCCCTCTCAAAAACAAAACAAAAACAAAAACAAAACAAAACAAAACTTGTACCATGGAAAAAGTGGTCCTCTCTTAACTCTCTGACAGAAAATACAACTCGCACCTTCCCTCTGTGTCCCAGCTATTTCTTGAGTACAACCAGCATGTCTTATTATAGGGAATACATGCTTACTAATTCTCCAACCTGGAATATTCTTACTTCAGATATCAGCAGTACTCTTTTCCTTGAATTGTCTCTGATCCAAGGCACCAATCTTGATAAGGTACCACCTTAACAAGGTACCAAGTTTATCTAAAAAGTGAACACAAAGACACACACACTAATACACAGACACTCCCAAACGGTCTCATTCTCATTATTCTGCTTTATTTTCATCTATAGCTCTAACTACTACCTGATAATGTACACACTTGTTTGTTTATTATTTGTCTCCTGTCATTATAATCTAGGTTCTGAAAGGAATTTTGTCTGAAAAGCACACAGCTATATTTCAATTCTTAGAACAGTACCTGACATATAAACATTCAATAAATATTTGGCTAATGAAGGAATACAATTTTCAAGGGACAGCCAAAACTTTTTTGTATTAGAACTTAATTGTATAAATCATTTCTTGAAATAAGTCTCATATCAGCTGGAGCTTCCTAATATTTTTCATTATACAGTTTCTTATTGTTAATGCATTTGTCTTAATAGAATGTGACTTGCTATAGAACAATCTTTTATATTAATTTTTCAACACACCTGGAAATGACCATTTCCTTATATCTGGGCTAATTTCATTATTTTTTGCACATAGCTTTCTCATCAAATCCAGGTTGTCTGGGAGCCTGGGTGGCTCAGTGTGTTGAGCCGCTGCCTTCGGCTCAGGTCATGATCTCAGGGTCCTGGGATCGAGTCCCACATCGGGCTCTCTGCTCAGCGGAGAGCCTGCTTCCCTTCCTCTCTCTCTGCCTGCCTCTCTTGTGATTTCTCTCTGTCAAATAAATAAATAAAATCTTTAAAAAAAAAATCCAGGTTGTCTGATAATCATTGCATTAAAGAAAAATGTATCTTTTAAAATCAGGCTGCAAATAAAAAATAGGTACAAAACTAACTTTGTTAGAGCTAAAAGGGGAAAAGTTAACAATTTTAAGCCCTATTGATTCTTAACCAATTGGTATTTTTATCTGGAAGTCTTAGCCTCTATTTCCAGAATCCCTTACCATAGGCTATCAAGGAAGCCTATTTCTTGTGTATTTGTTTTTAATAGTTATGTGTCCATCAGAGACACAATCTCAGATCCTGTCTAGGCCCATATTCTTATAATTAATTCTCTTGATTATCTTTAGAGGCATACCATCTGCAAACCTGGAAACAGTCTTTTCTCAGGCTCTGCTGTCTTTCATTAAACTCCATTTAAATGGTAGACTTAACAAGCAGGGAAATTGCCCAACTCATTTAGCATGCCTCTCTTTGGCTTTTTTCAGATATTCTCCAAAAGACTGGCCAATATATTACCCTAGAGAAGCCGAAGTCTCTCAAGCAAATAGTCTCAAGCAGTGGGTTATCAGTTTTCAAGCCCTGCCATGTATATAACAGAGGGTAGTACACATAGCTTCTTTCAAACAAGTGGGTATAAAGACATGAAACTGTTCTATGTGAGGGAAAGTTTAATAATATTGCATCACAGAGTTATCATTTCTGAGAAAAAGTGGGGGGGATTCTTTCTAATTTGTACCAGATACATTGAAGCTACATACCAACTATGTACCAATTAGACCCTAGGGTGGGGTAGAGAGGAAATATTTTTTTAATACAATACTGGGCTTATAGAAGATAATGGAAACTTCCACTTCTTTCCTACAGCTCCAGCAGTAAGAATGAGTAAGAAAAAAAAAAAAGAGCTATAAATGCTGATCTGAAGTGATGAATAGTAAGCAAAAGAGGATTCTTTGAAGCAGTACCTATGCCATGCCTGCTATTTGAAGACAGAATATGACTCGCTAGCTGGATTGGTTGCTAAAGCAAAGACTTCTCTTTTAGATTCTGAACTCTTAAAGGAAGCTAAAGTATTAAAACTTTTTTACCTTTAGGTTCTAAAAGAAGTTAATGTAAATTCTTTTTTTTTTTTTTTCTAAATTTATTTGACAGAGATCACAAGTAGGCATAGGGGCAAGCAGAGAGGGAGAGGAGGGAAGCAGGCTCCCCACCGAGCAGAGAACCCAACATGGGGCTCGATCCCAGGACCCCGAGATCATGACCTGAGCTGAAGGCAGACACTTAACCCACTGAGCCACCCAGGTGCCCCTAAATGCAAATTCTTGAGAAAAAATTCCCTATTGAGACCTTCAATATTTTTTCAGAGTAAGATCAAACACAAATGAGATCATAATCAAATTATTTATCAAATACTCAAGTTAACAAAGCAGAATGAGAGGCAATCTGTAGAAATAACAAACTTTAAATTAAGAAAACCAAAGGTTCTCAAATATTGCACATATCTGTAGATTATTAGATAGGAAAGATTTAATAAAAGGCTGAATAATGAAAACGAACAAGCAACGGAGAACTTAAAAATGTCCAAGCTAGAAAGGGCAAAACAGAACATTTAGAAGAAAAAAATATAATTTTTAAATTTAAAAAATAGCAGAACACAAAATAGGCATAACTGATAAGAGAATTAATAAACTTGCATTGTTTAGGAAATGTGATTAAGATACTGATTAATTTCAGACTTTACTATCCTATGCATGGTAAAATTTCAAGATATCAGCCATTAAAAGAGTAGAAATAGAATATAATTTAAACACACAAGATCAATATTTTATTATTCACTTTTTAAAAACATATATCTAGCTTACAAGATAGTCACCGCTTATAAGAAGCAATTACAACATAATGACATAAAATGAATGAAAGCAAAAAAAGAAAAAGGAAAAACATATAAAGCCTTGGAAAATTTAAACAAGATTCTTATTTTGCATGAACTTACTAAAATGATCTCAAAATAATTAAGCAAAAATTAATAAAACTCTACTCTCAAATATGTCCTTTTCTCAATGATTGGTAGGTTAAACATCAAGAAATAGCAAAACTATAGACTATTTAAAAGACTAATTAAGTATTACTTAATGAACACTTTTTCCCATTTTACCCAACAATTTCAGGATGTACATATCTGTCAGACACAAACACATTTATAAAAACTGACCATGTAATACACCATAAAAAAAAAAAAGAAAGTATAGTGGTTTCAAAACCTGCCTTCAGAAGTTTTGGCATATCTTCCATTGAAATGTGAGTCTCAAGTCAAATGTGCTAGGTCTGGGAGTGGTTATAACTGCTTGGGCCAATGGAATACAACAGAAATGACACTACATGACTTTCAAGGCTAAATTATAAAATGAGGTGCCAATTCTTCCTTATTTGCTCTTGGAGCCCTGAGCCTCAAAATGAGAAGATCAATCAAGTTAAGAAACACCAAGTTAAGAAACTCAGAGTTAGCCCTCTGGTAAACCATCCCAACTGAGCATCATCGTCCAGTCATACTTGTCAAAGCACCAGACATGTAAATAAAGCCATCTTGAACCCTCCAGACCAGCCCATTCAGTGATCTCACACGGAGCCAAAGAATCACTCAGATAAGTCCTACCTAAAATGCTGAACTACTGAATCCAATAGGTAACTGAAATAGTAAGTCTTAGCAAATTTTGAAGAGTATGAATTATATAGACCATATATATTTCTGACTATATATATTTCTGACCTCAGAAAGAGATCAGAAAGAGTTTAGAGTTAGAGTTTAGAGTTTAAATTCAGTAAGAGAAAGATAAATTGAACAATTCTCTTATGTTTAGAAAATTAAAACTCAATAACGTATAGAAAAAAGAAAAAAATAAGAAAAATTCTAACAATGCACATATTGTTCATTGATTAAAATTCAACATACAAAGTATTGTGGCATAAACCAAAAGTAATAACTTGAGGAAAATGTATAGTCTCAAGTATTTATATTAGAAAAAAAGAAAATGTGAAAAGTTTCAAAAAATTAGCTAAACATGCAATTTAAGAACTATGAAAGAAACCTAAAAATAAAACAAAAGACATCTATACTTGGTTGAAAATTTCACATATATTTAGTTGTTCAGACTTAATTACATTACCTATGTAAGACCTAGTACACATTTCAGGGTTCATCATCTTCAACTAATCCTTTCATTATCTTCATAAAGTCTTGAAGGAAAGATTTATTTTTGGGCCAGATGCACAAAATTAATCATTGAACCAAGGTTCAGTTCAGGTTAAGCTCCCTTTTATACTATAAATGTACAATATACTGTTGTCTGGATAATGTTTACTTAAGTAACATTATTTTTATTTTTAACGTTTTACAACTTCCTTCTCATTTTTCTTCTCATTGCAGTTATCTTTTGATGTCTGAGGCCTTTCCAATAATCTGTAAGGTTTTTTTTTTGTTTTTTCTTTGATTTTTTATTTATCTTTTATATTTTAAAAACATATAATGTATTTTTATCCCCAGGGGTACGGGTCTGTGAATCGCCAGGTTTACACACTTCACAGCACTCACCATAGCACAAACCCTCCCCAGTGTGCATAACCCCACTCCCCTCTCCCAATCCCGCCTCCCCCCAGCAAACCTCAGTTTGTTTGTGAGATTAAGAGTCACTTATGGTTTCTCTCCCTCCCAAACCCATCTTGTTTCATTTATTCTTCTCCAACCCCCAACCCCCATGTTGCATCTACACTTCCTCATATCAGGGAGATCATATGATAGTTGTCTTTCTCCGATTGACTTATTTCACTAAGCATGATACCCTCTAGTTCCATCCACGTCATTGCAAATGGCAAGATTTCATTTCTTTTGATGGCTGCATAGTATTCCATTGTATATACACCACCCCTTCTTTATCCATGCATCTGTTGATGGACATCTAGGTTCCTTCCATAGTTTGGCTACTGTAGACATTGCTGTTACAAACACTCGGGTGCACGTGCCCCTTCAGATGACTACGTTTATATCCTTGGGGTAAATACCCAGCAGTGCAGTTGCTGGGTCATAGGGTAGCTCTACTTTCAACATTTTGAGGAACCTCCATACTGTTTTCCAGAGTGGTTGCACCAGCTTGCATTCCCACCAACAGTGGAGGAGGGTTCCCCTTTCTCCACATCCTCTCCAGCATCTGTCATTTCCTGATTTGTTAATTGTAGCCATTCTGACTGGTGTGAGGTGATATCTCATTGTGGTTTTGATTTGTATTTCCCTGATGCCGAGTGATGTGGAACACTTTTTCATGTGTCTGTTGGCCATCTGGATGTCTTCCTTGCAGAAATGTCTGTTCATGTCTTCTGCCCATTTCTTGATTAGATTATTTGTTCTTTGGGTGTTGAGTTTGCTAAGTTCCTTATAGATTTTGGACACTAGCCCTTTATCTGATACGTCATTTGCAAATATCTTCTCCCATTCTGTCAGTTGTCTTTTGGTTTTGTTAACTGTTTCCTTTGCTGTGCAAAAGCATTTGATCTTGATGAAATCCCAACAGTTCACTTTTGCCCTCACTTCCCTTGCCTTTGGCGATGTTCCTAGGAAGATGTTGCTGCGGCTGAGGTCGAAGAGGTTGCTACCTGCGTTCTCCTCAAGGATTTTGATGGATTCCTTTCTCACATTGAGGTCCTTCATCCATTTTGAGTTTATTTTCATGTGTGGTGTAAGGAAGTGGTCCAATTTCATTTTTCTGCATGTGGCTGTCCAATTTCCCCAGCACCATTTATTGAAGAGGCTGTCTTTTTCCATTGGACATTCTTTCCTGCTTTGTCAAAGATTAGTTGACCATAGCGTTGAGGGCCTATTTCTGGGCTATCTATTCTGTTCCATTGATCTATGTGTCTGTTTTTGTGCCAGTACCATGCTGTCTTGATGATGACAGCTTTGTAGTAGAGCTTGAAGTCTGGAATTGTGATGCCACCAACTTTGGCTTTCTTTTTCAATATTCCTTTGACTATTCGAGGTCTTTTCTGGTTCCATATAAATTTTAGGATTATTTGTTCCATTTTTTGAAAAAAATGGATAGTATTTTGATAGGGATTGCATTAAATGTGTAGATTGCTTTAGGTAGCATAGACATTTTCACAATATTTATTCTTCCAATCCAGAAGCATGGAATATTTTTTGATTTCTTTGTGTCTTCCTTCATTTTCTTTCATGAATACTTTATAGTTTTCTGAGTACAGATTCTTTGTCTCTTTGGTTAGGTTTATTCCTAGGTATCTTATAGTTTTGTATGCAATTGTAAATGGGATTGACTCCTTAATTTCTCTTTCTTCTGTCTTGTTGTTGGTGTACAGAAATGCAACTGATTTCTGTGCATTGATTTTATATCCTGACACTTTGCTGAATTCCTGAACAAGTTCTAGCAGTTTTGGAGTGGAGTATTTTGGGTTTTCCACATAAAGTATCATATCATCTGCAAAGAGTGATAGTTTGACTTCTTCTTTGCTGATTTGGATTCCTTTAATTTCCTTTTGCTGTCTGATTGCTGAGGCTAGGACTTCCAGTACTATGTTGAATAACAGTAGTGATAATGGACATCCCTGCCGTGTTCGTGACCACAGTGGAAAAGCTTTCAGTTTTTCTCTATTGAGAATGATATTTGCAGTGGGATTTCCATAGATGGCTTTGATAATATTGAGGTATGTGCCCTCTATCCCTACACTTTGAAGAGTTTTGATCAGGAAGGGATGCTGTACTTTGTCAAAAGCCTCTTCAGCATCTATTGAGAGTATCATACGGTTCTTGTTCTTTCTTTTATTAATGAGTTGCTTCACATTGATTGATTTGCAGATGTTGAACCAACCTTGCAGCCCTGGAATAAATCCCACTTGGTCGTGGTGAATAATCCTTTTAATGTGCTGTTGAATCCTATTGGCTAGTATTTTGGTGAGAATTTTTGCATCTGTGTTCATCAAGGATATTGGTCTGAAGTTCTCTTTTTTGGTGGGATCCTTGTCTGGTTTTGGGATCAAGGTGATGCTGGCCTCATAAAATGAGTTTAGAAATTTTCCTTCCCATTTCTATTTTTTGGAAGAGTTTCAGGAGAATAGGAATTAATTCTTTAAGTGTTTGGTAGAATTCCCCTGGGAAGCCGTCTGTCCCTGGGATTTTGTTTGTTTGGAGAGTTTGGATGACTGTTTCAATCTCCTTACTGGTTATGGGTCTGTTCAGGTTTTCGATTTCTTCCTGGTTCAGTTGTGGTAGTTTATATGTCTCTAGGAATGCATCCATTTCTTCCAGATTCTCAAATTTGTTGGCGTAGAGTTGCACATAGTATGTTCTTATAATTGTCTGTATTTCTTTGGTGTTAGTTGTGATCTCTCCTCTTTCATTCATGATTTTATTGATTTGGGTCCTTTCTCTTTTCTTTTTGATAAGTCTGGCCAGGGGGTAATCAATCTTATTATTTCCTTCAAAGAACCATCTCCTAGTTTCGTTGATTTGTTCTATAGTCTTTTTGGTTTCTATTTCATTGATTTCTGCTCTGATCTTTATGATTTCTCTTCTCCTGCTGGGTTTAGGCTTCCTTCATTGTTCTTACTCCAGCTCCTTTAGGTGTAGGGATAGGTTGTGTACTTGAGACCTTTCTTGTTTCTTGAGAAAGGCTTGTACCGCTATATATTTTCCTCTCAGGACTGCCTTTGCTGTGTCCCACAGATTTTGAACCGTTGTGTTTTCACTATCATTTTTTTCCATGAATTTTTTCAATTCTTCTTTAATTTGCTGGTTGACCCATTCATTCTTTAGAAGGATGCTGTTTAGTATCCATGTATTTGGGTTCTTTCCAAATTTCCTCTTGCGATTGAGTTCTAGCTTCAGAGCACTGTGGTCTGAAAATATGCAGGGAATGATCCCAATCTTTTGGTACTGGTTGACACCTGATTTATGACCCAGGATGTGATGTATTCTGGAGAATGTTCTATGTGCACTAGAGAAGAATGTGTATTCTGTTGCTTTGGGATGCAATGTTCTGAATATATCTGTGATGTCCATCTCCTCCAGTGTGTCATTTAAGGCCTTTATTTCCTTGTTGATCTTTTGCTGGGATGATCTGTCCATTTCAGTGAGGGGAGTGTTCAAGTCCCCTACTATTATTGTATTATTGTTGAGGTGTTTCTTTGATTTTGTTATTAATTGGTTTATATAGTTGGCTGCTCCCATGTTAGGGGCACAGATATTTAAAATTGTTAGATATTCTTGTTGGACAGACCCTTTGAGTATGATATAATGTTCTTCCTCATCCCTTATTATAGTCTTTGGCTAAATATCTAATTGATCTGATATAAGGATTGCCATCCCAGCTTTCTTCTGATGTCCATTAGCATGGTAAATTGTTTTCCACCCCTCACTTTAAATCTGGAGGTGTCTTCGGATCTAAAATGAGTTTCTTGTAGGCAGCATATTGCTGGGTTTTGTTTTTTTATCTATTCTGATACCCTGTGTCTTTTGTTTGGGGCATTTAGCCCATTTACATTCAGGGTAACTATTAAGAGATATGAATTTATTGCCATTGTATTGCCTGTAAGGTGACTGTTACTGTATATTGTCTCTGTTCCTTTCTGATCTGCTACTTTTAGGGTCTCTCTTTGCTTAGAGGACCCTTTTCAATATTTCCTGTCAAGCTGGTTTGGTGTTTGCAAATTCTTTCAGTTTTTGTTTGTCCTGGAAGCTTTTTATCTCTCCTTCTATTTTCAATGATAGCCTAGCTGGATATAGTGGCCACGTGTTTTTCTTGTTTAATGCTCTGAATATATCATGCCAGTTCTTTCTGGCCTGCCAGGTCTCTGTGGATAAGTCTGCTGCCAATCTAATATTTTTACCATTGTATATTACAGACTTCTTTTTCTGCGTTGCTTTCAGGATTTTCTCTTTGTCACTAAGACTTGTAAATTTTACTATTAGATGACGGGGTGTGGACCCATTCTTGTTGACTTTGAGGGGGGTTCTCTGCACCTCCTGGATTTTGATGCTTGTTCCCTTTGCCATATTAGGGAAATTCTCTCCAATATACCTTCTGCTCCCCTCTCTCTTCCTTCTTCTTCTGGAATCCCAATTATTCTAATGTTGTTTCGTCTCATGGTTTCACTTATCTCTCGAATTCTCCCCTCGTGGTCCAGTAGCTGTTTGTCCCTCTTTTGCTTAGCTTCTTTATTCTCTGTCATTTGGTCTTCTATATCACTAATTCTTTCTTCTGCCTCATTTATCCTAGCAGTGAGGGCCTCCATTTTTTATTGCACCTCATTAATAGCTTTTTTTATTTCAACTTGATTAGATTTTAGTTCTTTTATTTCTCCAGAAAGGGCTTTTCTATCTCCAGAGAGGGTTTCTCTAATGTCTTCCATTCCTTTTTCGAGCCTGTCTAGAACTTTGAGAATTGTCATTCTGAACTCTAGATCTGACATATTACCAATGTCTGCATTGATTAGGTCCCTAGCCTTCGGTACTGCCTCTTGTTCTTTTTTTTGTTGTGAATTTTCCTGCCTCGTCATTTGTCCAGATAAGAGTATATGAAGGAGCAAGTGAAATACTAAAAGGGTGGCAAGGACCCCAGAAAAATGTGCTTTAACCAAATCAGAAGAGACCCCAAATCGTGGGGTGGAAAAAGGGGATAAAAAGAGGTTCAGGAAAAAAAAAAGAAAAAATTAAAAAAAGAAAGCAAATAAAGAAATATATATATATATATATATATATATATATATATATATTAGTTAAACTAGTTAAAAAACGTTAAAAAAGAAAAGGGGAAAAGTTAAAAAATAATTAGCAGAAGAAAAAAAAATTGAAAAAAAAATTAAATTAACTGCAAGACTAAAGAATCATGGGGAGAAAGCCATGAGTTCCGTGCTTTGCTTTCTCCTCCTCTGGAGTTCCGCTGCTGTCCTTGGTATTGAACCTGCGTTCCTTGGTAGGTGAACTTCATCCTGGCTGGATTTTCTGTTGATCTTCTGGGGGAGGGGCCTGTTGTAGTGACTCTCAAGTGTCTTTGCCTGAGGCAGAATTGCACTGTCCTTACTGGGGGCCAGATTAAGTAATCCACTCGGGTTCACTTTCGGGAGCTTTTGTTCCCTGAACGCTTTCCGTAGATTTCCGGAGGACAGGAATGAAAATGGTGGCCTCCCACTCTCCGGCCCGGAGGAGCCGAGTGCCCGGGGTCCCACTCCTCAGTGCGCTTCCAGAGAACAGCGTCCAATCACTCCCATATCCCCAGCCTCCATCCACACTCTGAGCTCACCCAGCCGGCGACCAGTTCAAGGTAACCCTGAGCTGAGAGCTCACTCCTCAGCTCTGTCTCTATAGCCAGCTTCCCCATTCTAATACCTACAACTCTGCGATACTCCGACGCCCTGGATCCTTCTGTGACCCTGCAGGACCTGGGGCCACGCTGACCCTGCATGCGCTTCACCCCAGTTAGCCTCTGGAGCAATGTCCCTCAGTGGAACAGACTTTTAAAAGTCCTGATTTTGTGCTCTGTTGCTTCACCACTTGCCGGGAGCCGGCCCCTCACCCCGCAGTCTATCTTCCCGGCATTTTGGATTTACTTCTCCGCCAGTCCTACCTTTCAGAAAGTGGTTGATTTTCTTTTTCTAGAATTGCTGTTCTTCTTCTCTTTGATCTCCCATTGGATTTTTAGGTGTTTGCAATGTTTAGATAAGCTATCTAGCTTATCTCCTGCTACCTGATGTAGTCTCAGCTTGCTACTTCTCCGCCATCTTGACTCCTCCTCCTCTGTAAGTTTTTTTTTAAGTTACAATGATATTCTTCATTATACCAAAACTTAACTTGTAACTTTTTGCTGTCATACATGAAGTAAAAATGTAAAGGATATTGTTATTTTCTTAATATTTTTACACATTATCTTTAAGAAATATGAGTAAAACAATAAATACAATTTAATCTTGAATAGCACAAGGGTTTAGAGTGCTGACCCCATACACAGTCAAAATCTCAGTAGAACTTCTGGCTTCCCCAAAACTTAACTATTGACCAGAAGCCATAAAGTAAACATAAAAATCAATTGATACATATTTTGTACACTATACATATTATATACTGTATTCTTATAATAAAGTAAGTTTGAGAAAAGAAAATGCTACTAAGAAAATCATAAGGAAGAGAAAACACATTTACATGGCTGTACCATATTTATTGAAAAAAATCTGTAAGTGGACCTATGTCGTTCAAATGCATATTATTCAAGGGTTAATTATACTACAATCCAATATGCTTTACCATATTCTCTATTAATCTACTGTATTTTCTGAAGTTAAGATTCATTTTTTAGGGGCGCCTGGGTGGCTCAGTGGGTTAAAGACTTCCCCTTCAGCTCAGGTCATGATCCCAGAGTCCTGTGATCAAGCCCCACATCAGACTCTCTGCTCCACAGGGAGCCTGCTTCCTCCTCTCTCTCTACCTGCCTCTGTGCCTAGTTGTGATTTCTCTCTGTCAAATAAATAAAATATTTTTAAAAAAGATTCATTTTTTACCACACAAATGTACTTTCTGTCTGTGCTGAGAATGTGTTGGCTCAAGCAAACAACTCAGTACATCTCATCCCTTCAGCATTGTCTATAAACAATACTGCACCATCTTAAATTCTTTGTTCTTTCCAGGTGCAAACTTTATTTCCTTCAATTACATAATAAACTAGAGATAAGATCTTCATCTAATAGCAATCCATTTTTAACAAATACTAACTGATGATGAGAAAATGAATCAGTAATATAGCACAATTATTGTCAAGAACTTCCTTTGATTGGTGTTATACTGGGAATTTTATTTTATTTTATTTTTATTTATTTGACAGAGATCACAAGTAGGCAGAGAGGCAGGCAGAGAGAGGGGGGAAGCAGGCTCCCTGCTAAGCAGGGAGGCCGATGCGGGGCTCAATCCCAGGACCCTGGGATCATGACCTGAGCTGAAGGCAGAGGCTTTAACTCACTGAGCCACCCAGGTACCCCTGGGAAATAATTTTCATTATCATCTTTATTTACATGTTAAAAGATGAACAGATACTGATAATTTTGAGATTAAACCCTCCATCTCATTGACAGGTCAGGAATGAAAATCAGGTATATATTCAGTGGTTAGTTTACTCCTATCTCACAGATTCCAATTTTCCGCATCAGTTGGGATAATCTCTGATTGCCGCATGGGTTAACACTTATTTCCATCTTCTTAACTAACTCATAATATAATATTGATGATTATTAAGCACTTACTACATGCCAAGTACTGGTCTAAGAGTTTTACATATATTTGCTTTTACTCTTCATGATGTCACAGAGAAGATGGTGCTAATCTCATTTCTAATTTTGAAATGGGGAAACCAAGGCACTGAAAGATTAAATGACTTGTAATTGCTACAGTTAATAAGTGAGGAAGCCTGGATTAACATGAAAAGGCCAATACTTGGAGGAGTCAAGATGGCAGAAGAGTAGCTGAGATGACATCAGGTCACAGGAGTTAGTTAGATAGTTATCAAAACATTCTGAACACCTACAAATCGAACAAGAGATCAAAAAGAAGAAGAGCAGAAATTCTAGAAATAGAAAATTGACCACTTTCTGAAAGGTGAACATGTGGAGAAGTGAAACCAAAGTGATGGGAGGATAGACTGCAGGGGAAGGGGCTGGCTCCCAGCAAGCAGCAGAACAATGGAGCACAAAATCAGAACTTTTAAAAGTCCGCTCCACTGAGGGACAGTTCACTGGAGGCTAAGCGGGGGTGGAGCCTCGTGGGGACAGCGTGGTCTCAGGTCCCACAGGGTCACAGAAGGATTGGGAGTGTTTAAGCATAGCAGAGCTCATAGGTATTACAGCAGGGAAGCCAGCTACAGAGATGGAGATGAGGAGTGAGCTCTCAGCTCGGGATTACCTTAAACTGTGATCTGTGGCACAATCAGGCCACTGCTCTTTGAGCAGGGACCCCGCAAGTGGCAGATCCAGGGAGACTCACCTCCATTCTCTAGAGGCAGGAATCTGTTGGGTTGGAGATTTCAAACAGGGCTGTGTGCCAGAGACGGAAATGTTCAGTGACAGGTGAGCTCCAGGTGAGCTCAGAGCATGGCCAGAGACCAGGGAGATGGGAGTGATTGAGTGCTTTTCTCCCAGGGCACACTGAGGAGTGGAGCCCCAAGCTCTCCCCTCCTCCACGCTGGAGATTGAGAGGATGCCATTTTCATTCCCATCCTCTAGAGCTCTACAGAAAATGCTCATGGAACAAAAGCTCCCAAGAGCGAATCAGAGCAGATTACTTAGCCTGGCCCTGACAAAGGAGGAGCAATTCCACCTCAGGCAAAGACACTTGAGAATCACTACAACAGGCCCCTCCCCCAGGAGATCAGCAAGAACATCCAGCCAAGACCAAGCTCACTGATCAAGGAGAACAGTGGATTTCCAGAGGAGGGGAAGGCAAAGCATGGAATTCATGGTTTTTTCCTCATGATTCCTTAGTCTTGCAAAGGTAATTGAATTTTTTTAATTTTATTTTTTTCTTATTCTAATTTTTTTATCTTTTAATCTTTCCTCTTTTAATGTTTTTAATTAGTTTCTCTTAACAATACCTTTCTTTAAAAAAATGTTTTTGAAACTTTGTTATTATAGTCATATTTTATCCTTCATTATATCGAAATTTATTTTTTGTATACATACAGGGCTTTTTCTTCTAAAATATTTTGGGATACAACTACTAATAGATCAAAATATACCTTAAATCTACCACAGGGCTTTTTTCCAGCCTGAGCAAATTCTCTCCACTTTCTTTTTCTTGCTTTTCCCAAACAACTTATGAACTCCTTTTTAAGGATTTTTTTTTAAGTTTTCATCTTTACAGTCATATTCCATCCCTTCATCATGACTATCCTTATGTTTGCATAGATATATAAGTTTTTCTTTCCTTAAAATTTTGGGAGGTAATTTCTTCTAAGAGATGAAAATCCATCCAAAATCAAGTGAGTGGAACTGTTCTATTCACCAGTCTAATATATATATATATATATACACATATATTTCATTTTTTTTCTTTGTTTTGAACTTCCTTTTACCCCCTTTCTTTTCCACATGATTTGGGGTCTCTTCTGATTTGGTAAGTGCACGTTTTTCTGGGGTCTTTGCCACTCTTTTAGTATTTTATTCTCTCATTCATATATTCTTATCTGGATAAAATGACAAGGTAGAAAAACTCACCACCAAAAAAAAAAAAAAAAAAAATACAAGAACAAGAGGCAAAACCAAAGTCTAGGGACCAAATCAATATGGATATTGGTAATATGTCAGATCTAGAGTTCAGAATGACGATTCTCAAGATGCTAGCTGGGCTCAAAAAAGGCATGGAAGATATTAGAGAAACCTATCTGGAGAAATAAAAGACCTTTCTGGTGAAATAAGAGAACTAAAATCTAACCAAGCTGAAATCAAAAAAGTTATTAATGAGGTACAATAAAAAATAGAGGCTCTTACTGCTAGGATAAATGAGGCAGAAGATATCATTATATCTTCTAGTGATATAGAAGACCAAATGATGGAGAATAAGGAAGCTGAGCAAAAGAGAGACAAACAACTACTGGACCATGAGGGGAGAATTTGAGAGATAAGTGATACCATAAGATGAAACAACTTTACAAATAATTGTAATTTCAGAAGAAGGAGAGAGGGGGCAGAAATTATATTGGAGTGAAGTATAGTAGAGAATTTCCCTAATATGGTAAAGGGAACAAACACCAAAATCCAGGAGGCACAGAGAAAACCCCTAAAATTAAATAAGAGTAGGTCCACACCCTGTCATCTAATAGTAAAGCTTATAAGTCTTAGTGACAAAGAAAAAATCCTGAAGCAGCCCAGGACAAAAAGTCTGCACAATACAATGATAAAAATATTAGATTGGCAGCAGACGTATCCATAGAGACTTGGCAGTCCAGAAAGAACTGGCATGATATATTCAGAGCATTAAATGAGAAAAACATGCAGCCAAGAATACCATATCCAGCTAGGCTATCACTGAAAATAGAAGGAGAGATAAAAAGTTTCCAAAACAAACAAAAACTAAAAGAATTTGTAAATATCAGACCAGCTTTACAGTAAATATTGAAAGGTGTCCTCTATGCAAGCAGAGAACCTAAAAGTAGTAGACCAGAAAGGAACAGAAACAATAAACTGTAACAGTCACCTTACAGGTAACACAATGGCACTAAATTCATCTCTCTCAATAGTTACCCAGAATATAAATGGGCTTAATGCCCTAATCAAAACACACAGGGTATCAGAATGGATAAAAAAACAAGACCCATCAATATGCTGTCTACAAGAATCTCATTTTAGACCCAAAGACACCTGCATATTTAAAGTGAGGGGGTAGAAAACAATTTACCATGCTAATGGACATCAAAAGAAAGCTGGGGTGGTAATCCTTATATCAGATCAATTAGATTTTAAGCCAAAGACTATCAGAGATGAGGAAGGACACTATATCATACTCAAAGGGTCAGTCCAACAAGAAGATCTAACAATTTTAAAAATCTATGCCCCTAACATGGGAGTAGCCAACTACATAAACAAATTAATAACAAAATCAAAGAAACACATGGACAATAATATAATAATAGTACGGGACTTTAACACCCCCTCAATGAAATGGACAGACCATCTAAGTAAAAGATCAACAAGGAAATAAAGGCCTTAAATTACACACTGGACCAGACAGACATCACAGATATATTCAGAACATTGCATCCCAAAGCAACAGAATACACATTCTTCTCTAGTGCACATGGAACATTCTCCAGAATAGATCACATCCTGGGTCAGAAATAAGGTCTCAACCAGTACCAAAAGACTATGATCATTCCCTTCATATTTTCAGACCACAATATTCTGAAACTAGAACTCAGTCACAATAAGAAATTTGGAAATAACCCAAATACATGGAGGCTAAAGAGCATCCTACTAAAGAATGAATGGGTCAACCAGGAAAATAAAGAAGAATTGAAAAAATTAATGGAAACAAATGAAAATGGAAACACAACAGTTCAAAATCATTGGGACACAGCAAAGGCAGTACTGAGAGGAAAATATATAGAGATACAGCCTTTCTCAAGAAACAAGAAAAGTTCTCAAGTACACCACCTTACCTTACACCTAAAGGAGCTGGAGAAAGAAGAGCAAAGAAATCCTAAACCCAGCAGGAGAGGGGAAATCATAAAGAACAGAGCAGAAATCAATGAAATAGGACCCCCCCAAAATAGAACAAATCAACAAAAGTAGGAGCTGGTTCTTTGAAAGAATTAATAAGACTGATAAACCCCTGACCAGACTTATCAAAAAGAAAACAGAAAAGACCCAAATAAATAAAATCATGAATGAAAGAAGAGAGATCATAACCAATATCAAATAAATACAAATAATTATAAGAACATATTATGAGGAATTATACAAGAGCAAGTTTGACAATCTAGAAGAAATGGATGGATTCCTAGAGACATATAAACTACCAAAACTGAACCAGGAAGAAATAGAAAGCTTGAACAGACCCATAACCAGTAAGGAGATTGAAGCAGGCATCAAAAAGCCCCCAAAAACCAAGAGCTCAGGGCCAGATGGCTTCCCAGGGGAATTTTATCAAACATTAAAAGAAGAATTAATTCCTATTCTCCTGAAACTGCTCTAAAAAGTAGAAATGGAAGGAAAACTTCCAAACTTATTTTATGAGGCCAGCATCACCTTGATCCCAAAACCAGACATAGACCCTATCAAAAAAGAGAATTACAGACCAATATCCTCGATGAACACAGATGAGAAAATTCTCACCAAAATACTAGCCAGTAGTATTCAACAGTACATTAAAAGGATTATTCACCACAACCAAGTGAGATTTATTCCAGGGCTGCAACTTTGGTTCAACATCCACAAATCAATCAATGTGATACAATACATTAATAAAAGAAAGAATAAGAATCATATGATACTCTCAATAGATGCTGAAAAAGCATTTGACAAAATACATCATCCTTTCTTGATCAAAACTCTTCACAGTGTAGGGATAGAGAGTACATACCTCAATATCATCAAAGTCATCTGTGAAAAGCCCACAGCAAACATCATTCTCAATGGAGAAAAACTGAGAGCTTTTCTGCTAAGGTCACTTCTGCTAAGGTCAGGGATGTCCATTATCATCACTGCTATCAACACTGCTATCATCACTGCTATTCAACATAGTACCAGAAATCCTAGCCTTAGCAATCAGACAACAAAAAGAAATTAAAGGCATCCAAATCAGCAAAGAAGAAGTCAAACTATCACTCTTTGCAGATGATATGATACTTTATGTGGAAAACCCCAAAAACTCCGCTCCAAATCTGCTAGAACTTGTCCAGGAATTCAGTAAAATGTCAGGATATAAAATCAATGCACAGAAATCAGCTGCATTTCTATACACCAACAACAAGACAGAAGAAAGAGAAATTAAGGAGACAATCCTATTTACAATTGCACCCAAAACCATAAGATACCTAGGAATAAACCTAACCAAAGAGGCAAAGAATCTGTACTCAGAAAACTATAAAGTATTCATGAAAGAAATGGAGGAAGACACAAAGAAATGGAAAACTGTCCCAAGCTTATGGATTGGAAGAACAAATATTGTGAAAATGTCTATGCTACCTAAAGCAATCTACACATTTAATGCAATCCCTATCAAAATACCATCCATTTTCTTCACAGAAATTGAACTAATAATCCTAAAATTTATTTGGAATCAGAAAAGACCCCGAATAGTCAGAGGAATGTTGAAAAAGAAAGCCAAAGTTGGTGGCATCACAATTCCAGACTTCAAGCTCCATTACAAAGCTGTGATCATCAAGACAGTATGGTACTAGCACAAAAATAGACAGATAGATCACTGGAGCAGAATAGAGAGCCCAGAAATAGACCCTCAATTCTATGGTCAACTGATCTTCAACAAAGCAGGAAAGAATGTCCAATGGATAAAAGACAGTCTCTTCAACAAATTGTGTTGGGAAAATTGCACAGCCACATGCAGAAAAATGAAACTGGACCATTTCCTTATACCACACACAAAAATAGACTCAACATGGATGAAAGACCTCAATGTGAGAAAGGAATCCATCAAAATCCTTAAGGAGAACATGGGAAGCAACCTCTTCAAACTCAGCTACAGCAACTTCTTCCTAGAAACATTGCCAAAGGCAAGCGAAGCAAGGGCAAAAATGAACTACTGGGACTTCATCAAGATCAAAAGTTTTTGCACAGTAAAGGAAACAGTTAACAAAACCAAAAGACAACTGACAGAATGGGAGAAGATATTTGCAAACGACATATCAGATAAAGGGCTAGTGTCCAAAATCTATAAGGAACTTAGCAAACTCAACACCCAAAGAGCAAACAATCCAATCAAGAAATGGGCAGAAGACATGAACAGACATTTCTGCAAGGAAGACATCCAGATGGCCAGCAGACACATGAAAAAGTGCTCTACATCACTCGGCATCAGGGAAATACAAATCAAAATCACAGTGATATACCACCTCAAACCAGTCAGAATGGCTAAAATTAACAAGTTAGGAAATGGCAGATGCTGGCAAGGATGCAGAGAAAGGGGAACCCTCCTACACTTTTGGTGGGAATGCAAGCTGGTGCAACCACTCTGGAAAACAGCATGGAGGTTCCTCAAAAATTTGAAAATTGAGCTACCCTAAGACCCAGCAATTGTACTACTAGGTATTTACCCTAAAGATACAAAGGTAGTGATCTGAAGGGGTATGTGCACCCGAATGTTTATAGCAGCAATGTCCATAATAGCCAAACTATGGGAAGAACCTAGATGTCCATCAACAGATGCATGGATAAAGAATAATTCGTATATATATACAATGGATTACTATGCAGCCATCAAAAGAAATGAAATCTTGCCATTTGCAACAACGTGGATGGAACTAGAGTTTATTATGCTGAGTGAAATAAGTCAATCTGAGAAAGACAATTATCATATGATCTCCAGGATATGAAGAATTTGAGAGGCAACATGGGGGGTTTGGCCAGTAGGGAAGGAAAAAATGAAACAAGATGGGATCAGGAGGGAGACAAACCATAAGAGTCTCTTAATCTCACAAAACAAATAATGGTCTGCTGGGTGGGGTGGGGGGTGTAGGGAGAGGGTGGTTGGGTTATGGACATTGCGGAGAGTATGTGCTATGGTGAGTGCTGTGAAGTGTGTAAACCTGGTGATTCACAGACCTGTATCCCTGGGGCTAATAATACATTATATGTTAATAAAAAATAAAAAAAATTAATTAAAAAAAAGCCAATCCTTTATGTACCTTATTATACCAGGATAAAAAGAGAAAGAAGAAAGTTTCAGAGTTACATGACATTGGCAACGTAAAGGGTGGTGCAAACATGGAAAGAGACTGGTTAGGAAAACTTAAATTCTCTTTCTCCCTGTCTCATCTCTTGATGTTACCCCACTCCTTTGCTTCCTTATTCAGTTCTGATCCTGATAGAGCAACGAGTGCCTCCCCTTGAAATGGACTCTCTAACATTTGGACAATCTGGACAACAAATACACTCATGATCAGATCACACAACCAAAGTCCCCCTTGTCATTTTTCATGAGAGTGCTTCTGTTTATCGTTCAGTCATCAGATTTGCATTGTTGAGCTAGACCTCAGGAGAAAGAGAAAAAAAAGCAATAAAAAGCATGGTTCTTACCAGCAAAAGGCACAAAACAATTGGTTACCCACAGCGCTTCCACAGTGAAAAGATGCCTAGAAATGTTTTCAAAGTAATGCATAAATGGATATGAGTGAGCACATTGTTAAAAGAGCAAAACCACACAAAAGAAATATAAGATTAATTTCTTACAATGAAATGGCATCCAAAAAAGGAAGGTTCCATGGAAAATGGAGTTCAGAACCAGGTTTTAAAGGTATGGCAGGGGAGGAGGAGAGAAGGTTACTAATGACAGGCTGCTCCTCTCCTGACAATTGTCATGGCTGGATTATCTCAAGTGTGAGCCGCACAATAGGCTTACTAAAACGTGTAATGCTTCAGATTCCTGTCATTAGATACCATTTCCCCAATGCCCTGTTGCCTGAGCACTGTAACCATTACACATTTTCCATGGGACTGAAAACAGAGCTCTGCTTTCTGGAATGACAATTGTTATAAACATGCTCCATCCTCAAAACATTTAAAATCTGGAGGATTCCTTCAGAGCAGAGCAGAAAAATACAAGTGCCATTCATCTTCCGCCCTTGCTCTCCAAACTCTCTTGAAGAAAATTATTTCATTGTGTACTTTCTCAGAGAGAAACTAAAATTCTAAGATTTAAGGGCCTTGAGGGTTAGTAGCAGAAACCTAGAGCCAGGGAGTTCTGCAAGAAGAAAATGAAAGTATGAGAAAGAGGAAAGAATTTTTAATGAAAAGAGTAAGAAAAGAGGGCTTACATAAAAAGTTCAAGGCAGAATCCTACATGCCAAACATTCTAAACTTTAAGAATTTTAGAAACTTTATTTCCTTCAGAGATTCTTTATATTTAAAGGTGTCACAGAAACTACAAATCCTTTTCAGCCTCCCCAGTTCTGCTCGTGTTTCCACCGGACCTTTTGCAAAGTGAAAAGCTGACGGTCAGAATAAGTGGATTCAGCAGCCACCACACTATGCTTTGATTTGGGGGAAAAGGAGAGTTTGATACCTGGCCTTTGGCCTTGCAGATTGGGCTATATGCAGCCGTTTTGACCTCCTACTTTTTAGCAGTGGGAAGCCATGTGTTTTGTCCTTCCTTTTCTTGGTTGATTTTTGTCTGGTTGTTCTGACATCTTGAGAGGTGGCTCATGGGAAGATCAGTAACTAGTAGATAAATCTCTACTAAACTATGAGCAAAAAAATGGTCCCAACTTTTCAAAAATATAGAGTACAGATCCATTTTCTCTCTCTCTCTTCTTTCTCCTCTCTCTCTCTCACTCATTCTCTCTCCTCTTCTAAATAACCCATGCTATTCCTACAAATCACTGAGAAGTTACAACATTTCTCATCTGCCTGCCAGAGATGTAAAAGTCAAATAATACCCTCTCATTTTTATAACTTTCCAGGAAGAGTCAAGAAATCCTTGTTACACCAAAAGATTCACCCAGAGGAAAACTGTCAATGGAATTAAGTCAGCATTCTTATATCCCTCATACTCCTGCCATATCCGCTCTCTAGATCACTAAGCTAGGAGGACATAGGCAGTAGTCCAAAGAAAACACTTGAGTGTTCATTACCCCATATATTATACTTAATTCTGTAGGACACACAAAGACATCATTCCTCATTTAGGAAATGTTGTTGTTGTATGTTTCTTGCCTAAGAGAGAGATGTGCTATATTTCCATAATTTAGTGAAGAAACAGATATAAGGGTTCCTTTAAGGTTCTATAGGACCTGACATATTGAAATAGAGGAATGTGATTCAGAATTAGAGTAGCACTTATCTATTCCTCAAGGCTATATCTTAGGTCCAAAATAGTTTGAATATCTACATCATCATTCAGTGAGGGAAAAATGATAGCACTAGAAGATAAAGAAGACAATTCTGGATAATGAGTAATATTTAAGTTGATAGTCAAAGGATTAATTGAAATAGCCATCATCACATCAAAGGAAATCAGTGACAATGGCTTTTGCTTGGCATGATCTGACATATCCATTGCAAAATTAATGAGGACTATATATATACTTTTTCACAGTCCTTGGAATTGTGGCATTGAAAACTACCTTAGAGTTTATCTACTGACATCTTTCTTATAGATTTGCAAAAGAATCCACCTGTATTTGTATTTGCCTCTGATACTTTACCTCAAAGTTGTAGAAATAGTTTTTTACTGAATTTTTCTCTCCTCCAGGATATTAGAAAGAGAATTTTAAAGGAAATTTCAATTTTCCATAAGTAAATTTTGGGGAGTAGGAGAAGAAATTCTAATACTTCCAAATTTTTGCAAGGCTTTTTGTTTTTTAATCAAAGGTAGTGATATTGGCACAATTTATTGTCACAACATGTTCTCCACAAAGATAGCCAATTCCATTTACTCTTTCAGCTGTCCAACTTTGTAGCAGAAGAGAAATTAGCATGTGCTAGGTATCCTACAAATATTCTTATTTTATCTCTCCAGTAATTCAATGATGTAGGTATCTCATCCAATTCCCAGATCTCAAAACTGAGGGGCAAAAAGACCAGAGTCATAAGCTAAAAAGTATTAGTATTAGAATTTAGTATCAGATGGGCCTAACTTCAAAATCCATACTCTTCTTCCCTTTGTGTATAAAAAATTCTGAAAGAAAAACTGACCCCAATAAAGACTATAAATCATTCTAATCACATATAAGTTGGAATTGGTAAAAAGAACTCCTCAAATGAAAGAAACTATCTATAAAAACATAATGAAAATTGATGATTATGAAGTGAATTTCCACTGATTGAAAGAATTATGCAACTTGCATATTTGCATTAAGCCTTCTAGAAAACATTCACCAAATATTTATTGAAAGATTATTTGCAGGAACTAGAAATATGTTTAGTCTTTGATAAATGACCAAAAATTAATAAGAAAAATATTAGCTAAAAATAATATTGTAAATTGCATTATTATAAGTTATTCACTTTCTCTCTCACCGTAAAAGGATTATACATCTCTACTTTATTGAATTGGGATGGGTTATATGACATGGTTTGGCCATTGGGATATACGTATATATAACATATACCATATTCAAACAAAAAATTTAAATGTAAATTCATGGTTTGACATTGTCTGATTAATGAAGTGCTTGAAAATAATATATTTATACTAGTAGTACTCATTATTTCTCCTGCTCATGATCAACAAATGTAAAGAATATACCCACCAAGAATAGTTACGCAGGAATACCAAAGTTCTCCACATGCTGAAGAAGAGGCATACTCCTCTTGTAAGGCATACCAGATTTCAATGGATAACTTGCATATTGAAAAAAAATCTTCTTATTCTCAAGAGATGTACCTCCTAAAGGAGAATATGGGGAATTATATTGCTCTTTGTCAAATATTCAGGTTTTTATTCCTGCAGTAACCCACTCTGGGAAAGGTATACACATCCCCATAATGTAGAATTCAGAAATCCCCAGCTGACTTGCTTCCGTCGATGAAATGTGAATAAAGGTGCCATGTGACACTTGCACACATGAACTTTAACAGCCAGTTTTTGGTTTCCCTGTCTGTGTTATCTATACCATAAAACTTGAAATACTCAGAATAGATAATGCTTTGTAATACCAGGTTCTGGAGCAAAGAAAATGTGGAGCAAAGTCACAGATGACCCGTAATACACATATATTTCTTGAATGAGTAAGAAATTTGTGACTTTAAGCTCTGAGAACTGGGGTCATTTGTTACTGTGGCATAGTCAAGTTTATTCTAACATAAGGAACATTTCATTCTTTTTAAATAATCACTGATTTAGTGGACTTTACTGCATCCAAACACTCTTCCCTCTATATTGTTTCTCTTAATTGACTTTTTGGAAGGTACTAAGCAAAAAATATCTTAAGATTGGAGCACCTGGGTGGCTCAGTCAGGTTAGCAACCAACTTCTGGTTTTAGCTCAGGTCATGATCTCAGGATCCTGAGATCAAGCCCTATGTTGGTCGCCGCACTTGGTAGGAAGTCCGCTTGAGATTCTCTCCCTCTTTCTCTGCCTCTCTCTCTCTCTCTCAAATAAAAAAAGTAAATCTTAAAAAAAGGATTTTTCAAGATTATATTCTGAAAAGTACCACCACTGCATATACACCAAATAATTATTTTATTGTTGACTTTAATTTTAACAGTTAGTTAATCTGGAGCTAGAATTTATAACCTCTAAGGACAATTAAGGAGCCTAACAAAGAGGCCTAAACAGAAGAGATAAGCCAAGGCAATGCCCGTATCTATCATTTTCTTAAAAAGTAATTATAGACAGTCTGTGATCAAAGCAGTGGGTGATAGGATATATATAGATAGAAGATATATAGGTGGATAGATAGATAGATAGATAGATAGATAGATAGATAGATGATAGATGATAGATAGATAGATAGATAGGGATATCCAGAATTCTGCTCCTAAATCAAGACCAGTCTAATTTTAACTTTGAGAGAGGTTTCAGTAGCTATAGCTGAACGTAATTTACAATGAACAGTTTTTTATTTTGTTTTGAATAAAGCACCAATAGCTTCAAGTAAAAAAATCTTCCCATTAAAAATCCAATATAAAATTATTCCAAAACATACCTCTAGATGACTATATGTGAGATTATTATCTATAGACCAGTTAAAGTAAAACACCTACCACTGATGATGACTTTGGTTATAAAGTAATTTATCTAGAAGCCTTCTCTCTTCCAAGATGAGATAGCAGAGTTACTTCTTTATTAAGGCCACTCCTAAGATATAATGCTAAAATCATGCCATCTTTATTATGAGAGAATGTCTGCCTAACTCTTTACCCTTGAAGATGGAAATACTTCCAGATCATCTGAACACAAAATCAGATTATTGAGGAAATGTTAAAGAGGCAGGAGGGGGAACTAAAATGCATCTTCTTTTCAGTCACTTTGGAAATTATTTTCTGAAGCACAGAAACTATTCTTAGAAACATTCTCTTGGCTTAGATTCAAGGTCTATATTAATAGTTAAATATAACAAATTTATAACCATGGAGTCAAAAGCCAAAGAAAGACCATTAAAACTGCAATATCATGGTATTTTCATATTATTCCTATATTACTTTTAGCATTTCATACAAAAGAGTACAGGTTTTGTTAGGCATCTAGAAGTGACAGGCCTCCCTGAGTTCAATTCCCCACATCAAACAGTGAGCTAAGTATAAGCTTATAATTTGTTAAGAATATCAGTAGCCCATGTTTTAGGCTGAATAACCTGTGTATTGATGTGTTTATAATTTAGAAAATAATGGGTTGTTCCAGGCCCAGTGAGATAGTGTCATAGCCGTAGAACTGGTAAAGGCAAACAAGTTAACAAAATTGGAACTCAGCATTTCATAGTTACTTTTAAATACTCATAGTGCAAGAAGTCTTCCTAGGTGGCATTTAGCTATTGATGACTGCACTTCATCAACATGCTGCTTATTTCTAAATATATTAATTTCAGCTTGACATTTGCTTTATGAACATTTGATTCTCAGAGTTAAGAAAACAGCTTAACTAGGAGAATAGATATGCAAAATTAAAGGTTATTTATGTAATCACTAACACAGTGATGTTTAAGACTCTTGGAACTGCTGTGAAATTTTAGGGTTATGATATCATGCCATATACTTTGAAAAATTAATTCAAATTAGTTTGGAAATGAGCATTTTCATATCCACTGAAAATTTCATTAACAATAGAAATATGATGTTATAATCAAAGAAATGGTAAAACACTAGATGTCTACAGAGGTTAAAATTGGGTCCTTTTTAAAAATATCTTCATGAAGATCTAAAAGTAATAATGAGCAGATTATTCAAATGTACAAATATTAAGAAAGAATAATAATAGTCATTAGAAAATAATTGTAGTTACTTAAAATTAAGTATAAAAATTAGATTAATTTTAAATGACAAAGACTCTGGAAATAGATATAGATATTAGAAAATAGAGAAGATAATGTATCTGGAAAGCAGTAATGTAAATAAATAAATCTACACTGTTATGCAAAAATCTCAATATTATCTGGAAAGATGCTCTGTACAATAGGAAAGTTAAAACTTTCCACATCTAACAAGATCTCAGCCATCTGCCCCATCAGACATTGCCCTGCATTAGGCAATGAAGATAATTCAACAATTTTTAATTAAATGGATGAGAACAAAAGGCAACTATATAATACCTTAATGTCAAGGTATCAAAACTAATACACATAATTTTTGGAGTCTGGTGGAAAGAGGACCAATCATTCAATATTCTAGGACAATCAGATTATCCAAATGAGTCTCCTGTTCGATATATTACAATCAATCAGTAATTAATCCCCTCCAATTCAAATCACCCACTTTGTGCTGATTCTCTGGCTTTCCAATGTAGTTAAGACTATAAACCATCTCTTCCGCATCTCTCAGCTGCTACACATGGCTACATCAGAACTGAGGCCACTATTATCTACATATTACCTCTAAATGGTACATAGTCTCTCAGCTTTCCTTATTATCCAGAGTCACTGTCTGGCAGGGCAGAGATGAAAAGAATCATTGGAGAAGCTGCTCTGAATACACTAACCGAGAAGCAATAGAGCCTTGATTTCCAAAATTCTGAAACTCTTCTTGGCAGAATATTCTAGGTGTTGACCAGCAGTTAATCACAGTGTTCAATTTACCAAGACTCTATCTTGGAGTAAAAATCCACAAACCTAATGTGGCCATAAAGTCTTTCTTGGAGGGCCCAGAAGAAATGTCATTAAAGGAGCATTTTTTTGTTTGTTTTAATTAGGCAATGAAAACAAATTTCAGTGTGTTAAATGAATGATCGTTTCTTTGAGGCTAAATGAAGCAGTTAAGAAATGAGAATCCCATCAAATAGACCAATGGCTTTCTGATCTTTAAACCAGGACACAGAGAAGGAAGAGAAACTAATTTCAGTGGAAAAGACACCATCTGAGAGATTATCAGATTATGTTCCCACCATTAATATAGGCAAGAGTCAAAGCTGATAAGGGCAAAAAAAACAAAACTGCAGTTCTGCCTGGATAAACTCTTTTCCAGGTTTGGGTGCCTGGGTGGCTGAGTCATTTAAGCATCGGCCTTCAGCTCAGGTTTGATCTCGGAGTCCTGGAAGCAAGTCCCGCATCGGGCTCCCCACTCAGCGGGAAGTCTTCTTTCCCTCTGCCTCTGCCTTTCTCCCCTGCCCATGCTCTCTCTCTTGCTGTCTCGAATAAATAAATTCTTTAAACGAAACAAAACTAAACAAAATTCTTTTCCAGCTTTTCTAGGTAACAGAGACAGTGTAAAAAGGTTAATGCTAATGACATTCACCATTGAAAAATGAGCTTAGATGCTCCCTCTGCTATACTCTTCCCTTTGGGATAATCATAATAGATTGTTGTTCCCTGTGGTTAAACAATTGGGGAATTACTAAAACAATTTGTAATAAATAGACATTTATAATGTAGAAACACATGAAAGGAAATAAACTAACATTTCAAAGCCATACTACAGGAGGCATGTTGCAGATTTCAAATTGAAGGGTATTGTTTTGGCACAACAAACTTGAACTGCAAAAATAATCCAACCCGAGATAAATGTTTGCCTTCTTCAAAAATCTTCCATGGGGGTGCCTGGGCATCTCAGTAGGTTAAGAAGCCATCTCTTGATTTCTGCTCAGATCATGATCTCAGGGTCCTGGGATCAAGCCCCGAGGTGGACTCTGCACTTAGTAGGGATCTACTTGAGGATTCCCTCTCCCTCTCCCTCTACCCTTCCCACAATTCATGTGCATATGTGCACTTTCTCTCTTTCAAAATAAATAAATCTTTAAAAGAATAAGTAAATAATTTTTTTAAACAAGGCTCTGTGAATGATGTTTGTTTCATGGTTTTTATCAATATATTTTGAAATTAATATTTTAATATCTAGTATTTACAATGTGCTAGGGCCAAACCAGTCATCAATTAGTTATGCCTCAATCAATACCAGGGAAAGGAAGTTTGTAAAAAGTAGCCATATTTCAAAGATTTACAAGAAAGTCAATATGGTTCTACTATTAGAATTTTATCATGACTTTTTCTTTGTAGGGTTCCATGTAACTTCTATAATTTATTTTGGCATACATTTTTCCTTTAATTGTATGTCTCTTCTACCAGATTACAATCATTTCTGAGTAACAGATTTTGTCTTTGTATCCTTACTAGCTATCCCAGTACTTGGCATATTGTAGATGTTAAAAACATGTTTTCTGAATGAACAAACTGGAAGACTCCTGTGGTGGTCTGGAACATATCCCGTCTTCTGAAGGACTTCCACTTCTACATTAACCCTTTTCTCTTTTCTTTTTCAATTTCTTCCTCCCTATTTTATCTATAACTTTTCTGAATCCTTCCTTGACCCTACATATTACCCTACACTTCTCCTTGTTACACCAAGACATCTCCAAAAGAAATTATTTCTATTTCCTCTTATCACTTTGCCGCCTCCCATTCATTCTTCCATTCACTGCAATCTGAATTCCTGCCACTGCAAAAAGAGTTTTGATGAGGTCTCTAATGGCTTCTATGCTGCAAATCCAAGGGATGCTTCTCTCTGTGTTTCTACTCAAAATTCTCAAATGAATTTTACATAGTTAATTGTTCACTCCTTGATTCATATTCATTTTTCCAATCCATCTTCAACCTCTTCTCTACTTTCCCTTAATCATCTCATTCATTTCCAACTCTTAAAATATTATCCACCTTATCCACTTTCAAATATGAATCATCACATTCTGATGAGCCTGAGCTCTTTCTGAGCTCCTTACTTGTATAGCAATGGCCTCCGTGACATCTCTACTTGGCTGACTTAACATGCTCAAAGGGATCTCATGACTCCCTCAACTGGGTTTACCAACTAGTCTTTTACATCTTAATAAATAATGCCACTACCAACTCAATTGCTCAAACCAAAAACTATAGGATTGAACTTCATTCCTCATTTCCCCAAATATAACCTCATAAAATCCATAAACAGTCAGTTGTACCTCCAAAATAAGCCAAAATCTAGACATTTCACCTTATTTTCATAGCCACCACCCTAGTCCAAAATATCATGGAATCATTTTCTAAAATGGCCTCTTTACCACAGTAGTATCCCTACTTTCACTGTTGTTTCCTCCACACTCAATTTATTCTCCAGCCAGCAGCTAGTGTGATCTTTTTAAAAGCTTATCAAATCACATTGTTTCCCTGCTTAAAACCCACAAAGTCTCCCTAAAGCAGCTTGAAAAAAATTCAGTCTTTACCAAGATTTATAAGGTTCAACCATAATCTGGCCCTTGCCTACCTCTCCAATTTCATCTTCTACTCTTCAGCCATTTATGATTTCTTTCTTTATATGAAAACACTGAGCTCTTTCCAAGCAAAGAGCTTACATACTTGTTCCTCTTGCATGAAATTGTTTTTCCCTTGGCTCATTGCATGGCTAGCTCCATATCATCCTTCAAAATTCATTTCAAAGAGTACCTCCTCAGAAAGGCTTTCTATGAGTACCCTACTTAGAGTGGTCCTCCCCAAACTCCTAAGCCCCGTTATTCACTTTCATACTATTCTATTTATTTCAAGACATTTATCACAACCTGAAATCATGTTATTTGTTTACTGTTTATTTGCTCTGAGATATAAACTGGAAGGGTTTTATTCAATTGCTATAGTTCTGAAGCCCAGAACAGTATCTGGCATTTAAGTATCTGCACAATGAGTTAAAAGTAAATGAATGGACATATGAGAAGTGCAGTAATTTAAGAGGCATGTACTCTTAAAAAATCTCATTACTACCTAAAACCCTATTATATCATAGAGTCCTTTCATTGGTAGAAATCACCCATAAAATCACAAAGTGTATGAATTAGTTCATCTAAGTCCTTTTACTGGGAGTTTTTCTAGATTGTAGAGGAGTAGGCTATATATAATTCTAGGTCCCCTGCCCCATCTCTGTATCTTTAAGCTAGATCCAATATTTCCAGAGGACAAGGTATGTTAAGCCACAGAAGCACAAAGACTTCACTTTATAGCTAACTCTCTCATGGTCGTTAGCTCTGACTCTCTTTCTATCCACACAAACCCCAAAATACCTCTCTCTTGGGGCACCTGGGTGGCTCAGTGGGTTAAAGCCTCTGCCTTCGGCTCAGGTCATGATCCCAGGGTCCTGGGATCGAGCCCCACATCGGGCTCTCTGCTCCACAGGGAGCCTGCTTCCTCCTCTCTCTCTGCCTGCCTCTGCCTACTTGTGATTTCTCTCTGTCAAATAAATAAAATATTTAAAAAAAAAAAATACCTCTCTGTTTTCAGAATAAAAAATCTGTGGGTTTACACTTAGACTATCCTTAGATATTCTTGAATTACTCTTCTACTATTGACTCCTTTCCTTCCATACTACCCTGGGTAGGATGTGTCAAGTTATGATGATTCATAACTCTACCTTGAGTAGAATGCATCATGATAAGGATAACCCAATTTTTTTTCTCTCTTTCCCAAGAGGGATGGTAGACAAATTTAGAAAATAACAATATAAGATTCTTAGTTAAATTTGAATTTCAGATAAACAACTTTTTAATAAATAGATCCCAAATTTGCATGGAATACATTTGCAATATTTGAAAAATATTTATGGAAAAAAATGTTCATTGCTATTTGAAATTCAAATTTAAGTAAGTGTTCTGTATTTTACCTGGAAGCCCTACATAAGGAGAAGAGGCATTTTCTCAGGCTTGGGTCCAAATGAAGGGAAAGGTTCTCCTGGTTCTGAGTTTCTATTAGTAAAAGATGAACAATGAAATGAGATCATTCTAAAATTCAGCAAGTATTAACTGAGTATATATTTTGCACTCAGCTTTCTTGAAATTATCAGATATTCACTGGTAAACAAAATAGAGATGGGCCAGTCCAAGCTTATCAACAATCACAGGAAAAAGACAAAATTTTTTATTTTTTTAAAGTAACCTCTAAGCCCAATGTGGGGCTTGAACTCACATTCTTTTTTTTTTTTTTTTTTTAAGATTTTATTTATTTATTTGACAGACATAGATCACAAGTAGGCAGAGAGGCAGGCAGAGAGAGAGGGAAGCAGGCTCCCTGCTGAGCAGAGAGCCCAATGTGGGGCTCGATTCCAGGACCCTGGGATCATGACCTGAGCCGAAGGCAGAGGCTTTAACCCACTGAGCCACCCAGGCGCCCCTTGAACTCACATTCTTGAGATCAAGAATAGCATGTTCTCCTGACAGAGACAGCCAGGTACCACAACAGACAAAAAAATTTGAATAAACAGATAAGTTCAGGTACTAGCCTGTTTTTTAAAATTTTTCTTCCAGTTCTCTCTCATTCTGTCTTTCTCTCTGTGACACATACATACCACATTCTAAAAACAACTAGTTTTGATTATTTATAAATTTGCCACAGTTCTCTTTTACTTTGCTTAAAACCAAACAATAATCTCCTTTAGGAACACAAACCAATCTTTTTACTATCTTACCATTAATATTACAGAAAAAATAAATGGTACTGATGGTATCATATGCTTTGCAGAACATTCTTCCTTTTTGTTTTTTGCAGTTTTGATTTGATTTTCAGATTTTAATTCAGAGTAAAAACTCACCACTTTCAACTAAATAGCAATGACTTTATTATGAACAGACTGTCTTAAGATAAAAATGATCTTTTATGATGCTAATTATCTAGATTTGCCTTGTTATTCGTGCCATTAATATCCTCTGCAGTTATTTTTTATTACTTTGAATCAAAACACCTTGGCTCTAAGTATGAATTGGTTGGTGGAAGTATAAAGTTAACTACTTATATATGTCATGGCTTGGAAAAGTCAAGAAAATATGTTCTAAGGCCCTTTATTGACCTTATATGCTGAAAGTTAAAGAAGTTTGTCTTGGAGAAATGCTTAAGGGTTTTTTGTTTTGTTTTGTTTTGTTTGTTTGTTTTTGAAGATATTAATTGAAGTGGAACAAAAGATATTCCAAAGGTAAAATGTTGAGGAATTCTTTCTGGGATTGTCCTCTCTGATGCATAAGGCCTGAATGAAGAATGATTTCTCTAAAACTATTCCTCTGATTTACAGAAGCAAACACCAGAGTATAAGAAACTCTTCTTACAGCAAGGGCTGACATCACAAAGACCACTGTGGTTGGCTGGGCTCCCAGTGAAGCATGTAGCTGCACTATAGTGTCCTCAATCCTCAATAAACTTTCTCTCAATCCCTCCTTTCTGTCTCTCCATTCTCATGTACTCACATGCCCTTGAAGGTCAGCCCTTGATGGTCAAGCTGAGTAAAACTCCTTTTAATCTCATGACTCATTCTGCATCAGGATTCTCAAGCTTTAAGTATCCTGTCCCTAGTGCTGAGCAGAGAGAAAGAAATGACAGCACTGATTCCTATTCTAATCACTGAGTCCATATTTATGCACTTCAGTTTCAAAAGTCTGGATATCACAGAGTCTTAATCCAATCAACCCCATGTAGGCAATGTTAAAAATCCTACTGCAAACTGCAAATTTTAATCAGTGCTCAGACTAAGCCTGGGGCCAATCCAAGATACTGGTGTAAAGTTTAAATTATGAATTGTTATTAAAATGGAGTTTCCCTACTTTTCTGCAGGTTCAATATTTAAATTAGGCCAACTCAGTCCTACCTTATAGACAACTTACGACCAAAAAACGTAAATAGTATTAGTTGTATTAATTTGCTCAAAACATAAGTTCAGTGGTTTAAAAAAAATCCCTATTTTTATTAGTCTGCAATAAACAAGAACACTATACATCAAAAAAATGTGTCCAGGGGCACCTGGGTGGCTCAGTGGGTTAAAGACTCTGCCTCCGGCTCAGGTCGTGGTCCCAGGGTCCTGGATCGAGCCCTGCGTCAGGCTCTCTGCTCAGCAGGGAGCCTGCTTCCTCCTCTCTCTCTCTCTCTCTCTGCCTGCCTCTCTGCCTACTTGTAATCTGTCTGTCAAACAAATAAATAATTTTTTTTTTTAAATTACGAATATAGTAAACCCAGGCAGGAGTATGGAGCACCATGAATTATTGAGTATAGAACTAGTCAAGTTTCTATTAGGCATAGCTGTGGTCTGAATGATTATTTCCTCCAAATATTCATATGTTAAACCCTAATGCCCAATTTTGTTTTGTGACAAATTTGAGTGACAGTATTTAGAGGTGAGGTTTTGGGGGTGTGATTAGATCATGAGTAGTAAAGCCCTCAAAAATGAGATTAATGCCCTGATAGAGGGAGTTTCAGAGAAATCTGTACGCCCCTTTACTATGGAGGATAAAACAAGTCTGAGACCCCAAAGAGAGTCCTCACCCAAAAAGGCTGAATCTCTGATTTCGGACTTCCAGTCTTCAGAACTACGAGAAATAAATTCCTGTTGCTTGTCAGCCATTCAGTTTATAGTATTTTTGTCACAGCAGTCTGAATGCACTAAGACAGGCACCTAGTCAGAGTTTCACATAGGCTATAATTCTATCCTCCACTGTCTTGCACAGTTCTCCATTACACTACACAGAATTTTGCACAAAATTTAAATAAAGAGATGATTATCTATAGTTTACTCTTAATAATTCACAAGTAAACCAGAGGATAAATTTCCTGTCCTCTCTAGCTTCCATTCTAGTGCAACCACATATTGTCCTTATATTAGCAACCACTAGAGGCTATATACTTATTCTAATAAATTTTGGAATATAGCCCACCCACTGCAATATCTTCTTTTCAGGCCCAGTGCTGTGACTCCCACATCACCGGTGCTTAGTACATGTATCTTGAATAAATAATCTCACTTAACTATCAAACAGTTTTGCTAGATAATTGTATTATCAAAAATTACATCAAGACAGGGGCGCCGGGGTGGCTCAGTGGATTAAGCCGCTGCCTTTGGCTCAAGTCATGATCTCAGGGTCCTGGGATCGAGTCCCGCGTCGGGCTCTTTGCTCCACTGGGAGCCTGCTTCCTCCTCTCTCTCTGCCTGCCTCTCTGCCTACTTGTGATCTCTCTCTCTGTCAAATAAATAAATAAAATCTTTAAAAAAAATTACATCAAGACAGAAAACCTAATTCTAAAATGAAGCCTTAAAGAGGTTAGAAGACTTGCCCAAATTTACACACCTACTACAGAAGCTAGCTTGCAGTTTTGTTGAAAGGATAAAAGAAAATAATGAGAGTGAAGGTGCTTTGTAAACTCAAAAGCTAATGTGTTGATCTAAAAAAGCACTCACAGGAAATGAAAGCAGCAGATTTCAATGTTCATAGCTACCATTCATTTTTCAAACAAACCCTGCAAGATGTTACCTTGAATTTCTACCATGTTGAATTACTCTTAGCTGAATTGCTACTTTTAGCATTAGATGTTGTTTAATGAATTATCTTTCAAATAATAACCAATATTTAAGTGTTCACAAAATTTAAGTTTTGACAGAATGGCTGAACTCTTGCAGTAAATAATTTCTATAAAAGTTCGTAAACTCATAAGGAAAGTTGAAGTTTCACTGTACATTTAATAATGCTACTGACCAAAGAGGCATTAATATTCCCTTCAGTTTCACTGAACTTTAGACAGACTTCTTCCTGACTCTAGACCCCTGATCTCCCTTTTCTTAAACCATTTCCTTTAGAAAACTTGTCACTGTAAATTATTTTCTATCTCTTTGAGATGTAAATCTTTTTAAAAGCATCCTGACAGATTTACAATCCAGGAATGTCTTTCTCAAGGACCTGGGAATTATCTGTTTGAAATGTAACCATCAGAGGATGATACCACCCCTATTTGCCAGTTTCTGTGAATGGGTAGAAGTTTAACTTTGGAGGGCACCTTACAAAACTACCTCTTATCATAAAGATGGGAGAAGTTAATTTTTCCTTTAGATAAAACCAATTAGAGAACACAGATAGCCTCTGACCTACCCTGAATGTCCTCCAATATTTTTCCACTCGCTCATCCCAGCCCTTAAAACACTCTACCTGCTCTGTGTCAGCAAAATTCAACTCAGACTTAGTTATGGCATCTCTCCCCATTACAACAGCTTTGAATAAAGTCTTTCTTGCCTCTTTAATTTTGTCTGGTATAATTTTTGCTTTGATACTATATTTTTAGAAAAGATTTTCATAGAGTAGAGGGATGTCCCATGTGTAAACAAAACACAAAACTGAAAGCACCTCACTTACCATAAAAATATCAGGTCGGGGGCAAAATATAAATTTGTGAAGTCAAATTTATACTATTGCTTGAGATAAATGTTTCTGAGTAAATTTTCCCACCATGCAAACGATCATTCTCACAGACAAGAAACAGACATAGAAGCTACCTGAATAAAAGACATTGATCTCCTATTATTTATAGAAATTCATGTAACTTAATTTAAAAAACAAATAAACAAAAACCAGCATTTGAGGGGCACCTGGGTGGTTCAGCAGTTAAATGTCTGACTCTTGATTTTGGCTCAGGTCCTGATCTCAGGATCATGAGATTCTCAGGGTCATGAGATCAAGCTCTATTTTGGGCTCTGCACTCAGTGTGGAGTCTGCTTGAGAATCCCTCTTCCTCTTCCCCTTCCCCACACATGTGCACTCTCTCCCTAAAATAAGTAAATAAATCTTTTTTTAAAATAGCATTTAGACTAGGTGGCTTAGTTGGTTAAGCATCTGCCTTCAGCTCAGGTCAAAATCCCAGGTCCTGGGATTTAGTCCCATGTGGGTCTCCTTGCTTAGAGGGAACCTGCTTCTCCTTCTGCATCTGCTCTCTTACGCACTCACTCTCTCTCTCAAATAAATAAATAAAATTTTTAAAAAATTAAAATTAAAAATAGCATTTGAGGGTGCCTGGGTGGCTCAGTCAGTTAAGAATCTGACTCCTGATTTGGGCTCAGGTCATGATCTCAGGGTCATGAAAGTAAGCACCATCCTCCATGGTAGGCCTGGAACCTACTTAAAATTCTCTCTCTACTTCTGCCCCTCCATCCCTTTCTCTCTCTTTCAAAAAAAAAAAAAGTAAAATAAAGTTTAGAAGCATAACCAAATATTTATAATTAACAAATTCTAGAAAAGCAACTTGTAGCAGGGAGTTCATCTGTCAGGTATGATCAATGGCAGGCCTTCATTGTACATCCAATACAATGCCACACCCTTTTCATTTTCCACTCTGGCAATTAAAAGTACAATAGAAAGAAATCAAGTTACTCATTACAGGAAAATGTAAATGAGAAAAAAAATCAAGATGATTGAATAGAATAGGCAACAGAGCATTCAGAAGATAAAGTAAGAAGGAGGAAAATCAATCTGAATGTCTAAAACCTAGATTCAAATTAATTTCACCAAGCTTGAAAAATTTCTCTTTAAATTCATACAATTTGAATTTAAAGATGAGCTCAAACATAAGCTAAAGGTATTCGTAGCAAATCTGCCCTGTTCACTTTGCTCAGAATAGCAAGAACTAATTTTAAATGATAGCTCATCAATATGAGGCTTCTAAAGAAGACAGACCAACAAATTAAAATAGACTCTGATTTCTCATAAACTGGGAAGATAGCACAAGATTAAATGAGATATCCATGTCCTGGGGGAAAAAATAATGAACTGGGAGTGTGGGTATGGAGACATAGGAAATATAGAACATTTTTAAAGCTGTTCTCTAATGAATTAAGAGAAATAGTCTTTCTTAAGAAATATAATGTTAATATTTGTCCCAAATAGACCAACAGTTTTAAAGGATGAAATTAGCTCAGGTTCACTAAAGATCTGAAAACTCAGACATGCCAGGAAATAACTTGACAAAGAAAATAATTGTCACAGGAATCAATTTCATATTTGGAAACATTATTTGGCCTTAAAAAATTCCCAAGTGAGAGTTAATAAATCAGAATTATCTCTATAAAAATGGAACTATTATTTCAATTACTTTTACAATACAAGTTTGGCTAACAAGAAATAGAAATAAGAACCATAAAATAGAAAACATATTCAATCTATTAACTTTCTATATGATTTATACAGCACAGAACAGCTCAGATAAATGTAAATGAAATTCAATTATACAGTTAATTCAGCTTGTTTATTTATCAAATTAATTACATGAAGCCAAAAGTAACAATACTATAAAATAATTTTTAAATCACAGAACTATTTACTCAACAGGTGTTAGATGAGATCTTAAATTTTTCCATTTAAATTCCATTTACCATGTCAAATTATTGTAAAGAGTTTACAACCCAGAAAGTGTCAAAATGTATTTCTAATGAATTCTAGATACCAAGAGAGTTCTCTCAAAGACTCACTAATTCGACAAATAAACACAAACAAAATAACATTACCAGCGTTATCATTAAGGTATTCATCATATATTCTCCACCACAACATGATTTAAATTCAATGCAAGCTCTGTACCAAAAATAAAAAGCAAATTCATTTGCTTTTTTTCTTGCCTAGAGTAATATATACCATTAGTCTCAATATTCAGTATCTTATTCATGTTTTCTCTTTTCCTATCAGAATTTAGTGTACCATCAGAAATTGCCACTGTGATATTTATAGTCTTACATGCTTGATAGGTATCTTTTCTACTAAAGAGTCATTAAAAACTCACAATGAAACATGAACACTCTATAATACAGATTATAATTCCTGACCATAGGAAACTAAAGGAAGTTATACATTTTTTTTCCTTTAGGAATATTTTTCCCAGAATAAAATTCCTTCCTTGAGGAAGCAGAAAACAAATTCCATGATTTTTAAGTTATGTTTACACCGTCACTTAGCTCTGGGTAAAATCAAACACTGTAAATCAGTTGAAGTCAATATGTCATATGAAATTATCAGTACTTTTATTCCCTTGTTTAAAATTGTAGACTACTTGTGACTTTTATAAAGTGCTGACCTATACAATGTCACAATTCATTTTTATCAATCTATAATTTTCTTTTACATTTATGTGCATTTGTTGATTGTGAGATGGGGGAAAAACTGCATTGTATATACTTTGTATTTATATTTTATTTCATTTAACATATATACCTTATTTCCAAACTTCGTATTGATAATAACACTGTTTTAGATGAAAGCCCAAGTTATTTTGCCCCATATGTATGATGAAAGACTTCAAAAAATCTTGAAAGTTCCTTTGTATTCTTTCTTAAAATCTTCGATAGAAAGAAATTTCACTGCACTGAAATAAATTCAAGCTTTTTGTTGAAAAATTCTAAATTAGAAAACTCTTCTTTATATCCACCCCCCAAAATATATGCCTCTATCCAACATTCACCGTTCTGTTTCATGAGGCAACCCTTTAACTGTTTGAAGACATTTATAATGTTCCCTTCTTTATTTTAACTTCCTTTTCCCATAACTGGACAAATTTGAATTTTAAAAACTAATGTGTAATTTCATAGTTATCTTTAAAGAGGTGCATTTCAAACCATAAACTTAGTGACCACTCTAACTAGGTCTTTAATGGAGGCATACCTAAGACAGGTCACTCGAGGGCACACCACAGGGAACAAGAGAGGCATCAAATTAGCCTAAAAGAGAAACCTTATACACTTGGTCAAACTGCCTTAAATAAATGCTGCGTTGTTTTTTGTTTTTGTTTTTTTTTCATTTTTTAAAATCAGTTCCCAAAGCCACTCCCCTAATACTGGTGAGTGTAAAGAAAGACCCCCATTATAGAAAATTTGTCAATATCATTATCAATTTGAGCATCCCAGGTTACAGATATCAAAGTTTTTCTAAGAATGGTCAGTTTTTGATAATCAAGCATCAATCCCCATTCTCTAATTACAGTATTCTTATTTTCCTTGGGGGAGTGATTGACACTATTTTTTCCCTTCTCTCTATGTGCTTTGAAAGGAGTAGACTCTCAGGGAAGGCATTCACATCAGAAAAGGATAATCAGAGCATTTCATTTTTTCCTGGGCACAGCAATACATTCAGCATTGGACATGTGAATCAAGTAGAGAAAGTATCTAGAATCTGGAGGTATGTATTAGATTGTAGAGAGAGCTGTATACTTTTCCTCCCTTTTATTTTAAACAGTCAAGATCTAAAACTAGGGCTTACTGTCAAGTCATCCTGATAATCATGAAGTCTCCAAGAGAAGCCAACTTGGAAGAAAGGAGAGCCAAGAGGTGGTGTGGGAGGCTGAGTAATGCCCCTCCCCGCAAGATTCCCTCTCTTAATCCCTGGAAACTGTGAATACATTACCTTACATATAAGAAGGGATATGTGAATAAGTTAAGGGTTTTTCTTATCAAGGAAAACCTAAATGTGATCATAACGATCCTTATAAAAGAGCAGCAGATGATCAGTGGGGACAAAGTGTAATGTGATGATGAAAGCAGAGATCTGAAACATGCAGCCAAGAATGAAGCAATACTGACAGCTTCTAGAAGCTGTAAGAGGCAAAAAACAGATTCTTTCCTGGAGCTCCCAGAAAGCTCTATCCACACCTTTATTTTAGACTCCTGCCCTCATTCTGTAAGAGAATAAGTTTGTGTTGCTTTAAGCCACTAAATTTGTGGTAATATGTTATAATAGCAATGGGAAACTAGGGCAGGTAGAGAAACACTGAGTCCTGGTGATTTCCTTAATCCAAATGGGACTAAAGCCAATGCTATCCTTAGAAATTTTTTGTTAAAGCAATTTGAGTTGGGTTTTCTTTCACTTTCAACCAAAAGTATTCTCATATAGGAACGAAATCAGGTTTCAGCTGATGTTAGTTAAAATTAACCATTGCCTATCATGTTTCTACATGATCTTCACATTGAATAATGTCGTTCCTTTATTACTTTCCTTAAGGGCTTTTTGACAAATTTATCATCTTGATATAATTTTATCATTTAAACCTATTAAGACATTTTTGATGCCTAATTTTTCTTCCAATCTATTAGCTAACTTTATTAGTATTGTGCCACTTCTTTATTTTTTAAAATATAGCAGATATCTCCTCCAATAATTAATCTAACTCATATATTAATAGGCATAATTTGCATATAATCTTACCTGTTAGTGAACTTGAATTTACAGTTTATTTAAACTTCATTCTTCACCTTTAAGTCCAACTGAAGTGAAATAGTAAATTGCTAAAATTGAATATATTTTTATATGTACTTCAATAGAAGTGTCAATTAACAACAAGAAACAAGATTAATTTATCTTAAATTCTTCCCATCCTCATATCAATTTCATTGATCACTACCTTTTGTTCTATTTTGTTTTGTTTTATTATATTTTACACCTAACAACACATCTCAGAGCACCTTACATACAAGTTCTCACAAGCCTAAACCTTCTCTTTCCTTTTAACTTTATTGAGATATAATTCACATTTCATAAAATTCAGCCATTTAAAATGTACAATTTTGGGGCACCTGGGTGGCTCAGTGGGTTACACCTCTGCCTTTGGCTCAGGTCATGATCTCAGAGTCCTGGGATCTAGCCTCACATCCAGCTCTCTGCTCTCTCTGCTCAGTGCTGAGCCTGCTTCCCCCTCTCTCTCTGCCTGCCTCTCTGCCTACTTGTGATCTGTCAAATAAATAAATAAAATCTTTAAAAAATAAAATAAAATGTACAATTTAAAGGTTTTTAGTACATTCATGGAATTATGTAACCAATAGACCACAACCTGTTTTTGGAACATTTTCATTATCCCAAAGGAAATTCTGTACCTACCCCAAGTTGTCACTCTCATTTCCACCCCAAGCTGTCACCCATAGCAATTTTTAATCTACTTTTTCTCTCTATTAATTTGCCAATCCAGGACTTCTCATATCATGGAATCATACAATATATAGTTTTGTGACTGCCTTCTTTCACTTAACATAATGTTTTTAAGATTTATCCATCTGGCTACATGTATCAGTATTTCCCTTCTTTTCACAGCAAGATAGTATTTCGTGGTATGGATATAGACCAACTACATTTTTAAACTGTCTACAGAACTGAATAAAATAAACATTAACCCAAACATATCAGTTTTCCAAAATCTATGTCTTTATTCCTATGGAAAATCTGAAAAATTCACCAAATTTAACATTCTTTTCCCCTACTTTATCATTTGTTAACAATAGTAATTAATTCTACAAATGTTTCCAAGTTCCTTGAGATGGAATTCATCTAGACCTAGTTTTTCAAATTCATTTAATCCAGAGATGTTCTCTTATAAATTGGGCTCACCTTACTCTTTTGTAATCTCTGTATTATCTTATAGAGTTTTAGAATATTCTCAATAGAAAAATGGAAAGGGGAGGGGATAGAAACCAGGCAGAAGCCAAGTATTTCTGCTTACTCTGGTGTCATTAATATGATATTCACCAGAAATGGCTGTATGACTTCCTTATCTACTTTCTTCCTTCAGGAAAGTGAAACTGCCTTTGCTGGGAAATACCTTTTTTGGGTAGGTGAATCTCTGCAGGGAAGAAATGTCTGTGTGCTGATCCAAATATTCCACAATGTTTAAGTCTACACTTAATGTTGGGGTCTACACCAATATGCTAGAGTACTGGAGAGAGTTTACAGAAAGAAATCGAGAGAAATAAAACAGTAAGACAAGAGAGAAGAAAGCCAGAAAGGTAATGGGAAATTATGTGGGCCTAATAAAGATTCTCCTCTGATCTCACAAATATTTAGTAAGTTTTATAAGCCCAAGAAGTGTTCAATAAGCATGATTTTTCTGGAAACTGGTGAAGCATCAGATTTTTCACATGCACATTGACATGTGGCAACATAGTGATAGAAAGTTAAGATTCAGGAAAAAGGGCTAAGAAAACAAGACCCTTGGAAGTTCAGAAAAATCTTGAAGGTGTTGAAGGTTGTGTGCATTGGCCTTCAAAATAATTCTCCCTACATTTCAAGAGTCAAAGAAGTCCAAGCTGATGTGGAGGAAAATGGCTTAGATGAGGCAGCTTTTCAAAAGGGTGTAACTTTATTTATTGATTGATTTTTGCAAATTGTTTTTTATTCTTAGATTCTACCACAATTTCATACTAATTCTTTAATTGCATTAATTGTTCTGTCTTTTAGTTAGGCTTAGAGTTTTCTTTCCTTTGAGGTGGATGACAAATGGACTTGTTAAAGTCCACATTCTTTTTGAGCTTAATATCTTATAGAAATTCTCATCTCAGTAAATATATGTTTGCTAGGGCTTCCAAAACAAAATACCACAGACTAGTGGCTTGAACAACAGAAACATTTTTCTTACTGTTCTGGAGGCTAAAAACCCAAGATCATGGTGTCAGTAGGGTTGGTCTCTTCTGTGTCCCCTTCCCTTGGTTTGCAGATGACTACCTTCTCACTATGCTCCCATAGGGTCATCCCTGTGTCTGTGTCATGATTTCTTCTTATAAAGACATTAGTCATATTGGTTAGAGCCCAAACTAATGACCTGATTGTAACTTAATTACCTCTTTTAAGTCCCTATCTCCAAATACAGTCACATTCTGAGGTACTACAAATTAAAGTCTCAATATATGAATTTGGAGGGATACAATTCACTGCATAACAGTAGCATAATCATATTTTCTCTGTATTATGTAATCTAATTTGTCAAAACCTTCTGTATACTTTATATATCTGTATCTCTATCTATATCCTATATAATGTATTATATTCCTTTACCACCATAAATGGAAAAGATTATTTTCCATCAATAATTACATATATCTATAAATACACACACCTACCACACAGGTCTGTAATCCCAATACAGGCAGGTCTATGTCTTGCTCACACTAGGGTAGAATCTTCATCTTCCATATACCAGATTGTATCTCTGTTTTTATGTGTGTGTGTGTCTTCGCATGTCTATAAATCTTGTTTACTCATAGTATCTTAATTAGGGTTAGGAAAGTTTGATTCTTAATATTACCATAGAAGTTACATATTTTAATGAAGGATGTCACATATGGAATTATCTATTGTATAGTTGTCTCCTGACCAATGTAAATGTGTACTGTATTTTGGTTATTTGAGTCAGAAATCTCAGACTGTTAAGTGATGGATAAAGATGAAGAAGAGGGAGGCAGAAAGCAGTGTACAAAAATGTAAGCCAAGAGAACATGAGGAACCCAGTGACAGACATAAAAATACAATGTAAGCCTTTCAACATTCTATAACATGTTTTTCTATGAGATTATGATACTTTAGATATGGGTTATAGAAATGCCACTATTTCTTTAAGTGCTATTACTCTCTCTCCTACAGGATTTCCACCACATTACAGAGATTTTATAAAAATTGTTAGAAAACAAAAAGGCAACCCACGGAATAGGAGAAGATATGTGCAAATGACAGTACAAACAAAAGGTTGATATCCAGGATCTATAAAGAACTCCTCAAACTCAACACACACAAAACAGATAACCATATCAAAAAATGGGCAGAAGGTATGAACAGACACTTCTCCAATGAAGACATACAAATGGCTATCAGACACATGAAAAAATGCTCATCGTCACTAGCCATCAGGGAGACTCAAATTAAAACCACATTGAGATATCACCTTACACCAGTTAGAATGGCCAAAATTAGCAAGACAGGAAACAACGTGTGTTGGAGAGGATATGGAGAAAGGGGAACCCTCTTACACAGTTGGTGGGAATGCAAGTTAGTGCAGCCACTTTGGAGAACAGTGTGGAGATTCCTCAAGAAATTAAAAATAGAGCTTCCCTAAGACCCTGAAATTACACTGCTGGGTATTTACCCAAAAGATACAGATGTAGTGAAAAGAAGAGCCATCTGTACCCCAATGTTTATTGCAGCAATGGCCACGGTCGCCAAACTGTGGAAGGAACCAAGATGCCCTTCAACGGACGAATGGATAAGGAAGATGTGGTCCATATACATGATGGAGTATTATGCCTCCATCAGAAAGGATGAATACCCAACTTTTGTATCAACATGGATGGGACTGGAAGAGATTATGCTGAGTGAAATAAGTCAAGCAGAGACAGTCAATTATCATATGGTTTCACTTATTTGTGGAGCATAACAAATAACATGGAAGACATGGGGAGATGGAGAGGAGAAGGGAGTTGAGGGAAATTGGAAGGGGAGATGAACCATGAGAGACTATGGATCTGAAAAACAAACTGAGGGTTTTGAAGGGACGGGGGTAACCAGGTGGTGGGTAATAGGGAGGGCACGTATTGCATGGAGCACTGGGTGTGGTGCAAAAACAATGAATACTGTTACGCTGAAAATAAATAAATAAATAAAAAGAAATTAAAAATAGAGCTTCCCTATGATCCTGCAATTGCACTACTGGGTATTTATCCCAAAGATACAGATGCAGTGAAAAGAAGAGCCATCTGTACCCCAATGTTTATAGCACCAATGGTCACGGTCGCCAAGCTGTGGAAAGAACAAAGATGCCCTTTAATGGACGAATGGATAAGGAAGATGTGGTCCATATACACTATGGAGTATTATGCCTCCATCAGAAAGGATGAATACCCAACTTTTGTATCAACATGGATGGGACTGGAAGAGATTATGCTGAGTGAAATAAGTCAAGCAGAGAGAGTCAATTATCATATGGTTTTACTTATTTGTGGAGCATAAGAAATAACATGGAGGACATGGGGAGATGGAGAGAAGAAGGAGTTGAGGGAAATTGGAAAGGGAGATGAGCCATGAGAGACTACAGACTCTGAAAAACAAACTGAGGGTTTTGAAGGGGCAGGAGTGGGAGGTTGGGGGAGCCTGGTAGTGAGTATTGTGGAGGACATGTATTGCATGGAGCACTGGGTGTGGTGCCTAAACAATGAATTCTGTTACACTGAAAAGAAATTAAATTTTAAAAAATTGTGTTCTGAATGGAAACAAATATTTACAAATATAATTCTAACTTTTGTAAAAAAAAAAAAAAATCATTAGAAAAGGTCCAAAGTAGTTTGAGCTCCTCAGAAGAAAGGCATAAGATAAAACTAACTAATTGTCAGTACTATCATTATTATTATGCATTAAACATGTCAGATTGCTTCAGAACGGTTACTCATGGGACCAAAAAACTACTATTGTACTAAACAATATATTAAATCGATTAATATTTAAAAGGGTATATAAGAATCATTGCCCCTCAGGAATTTACCTTTCATTAATCAAATTACTAAATGTAAGTATTAAAGCAGTACTCTATGCATATCAACAAACTCAGAGTTCCCAGATAACAAAGACTAAATTTGCCTTCAGGCTCATGTAGATTTGTCTTCACATACAATACTTCACAACCAGAATGTAAAATATCTACAGCTCTAAGTCTCCAAGCTTACTTCTTAAGAAATCTTTTAAGATATCATCTGAATAATTGTTAGGAATGATATGATACTGCATGGAATCAGAGCTATGGTTTTGATAAGTATAAAACTTTTTAGTAAGTGTTTTTATGTCTCAAAGTCTTAAATTAAGGAACAAGCCAGGAATCTAACCTTTAATATACCAAAAATGAGAATTTCAAATGTTTTTGGGTATACTGTCAGTGCTGCCCATACTCATCAGAGACAAACTCTGTAAAAGGATTTGTATATTAATTTCAATGAAGCATTTTCATGCCCTAAAGAACTGAGATGACTCGGGATTTAAAAATGTATGCCTGCCCAATGCATCCAAAAGGCCAGCCAATTCAAATGTAGCTGTAAATTCAAATATCTGAATTATTGTGCATCTGGGTGTAGCTAGATTACTATGTGCCAATAAAAATGTCAATTTTTAATAGTGATTTTTGAATTATTATTCATTTCTTAAGAAATGTGTATATTTCCTTTTACTTTTATGTGCATATATATATATCTCACTTTTAAAATACCACAAATAAACAAAAACAGAGAATTCATTCCTAGTAGTTGTGCCTTACAAAAAATATTAAAGGAAGTTATTCTGGCTCAGCTGGTTGAGTATGTGACTCTTGATCTCGGGGTTGTGAGTTTGAACCCTATGTTGGATGTAGAGATTACATTAAAAGAATAAATAAATAAAGTAAAATAACTGAAAAAAACAAATAAAAGAAGTTATTCAGGATTAAAGCAAGTAAAGACTGATGGAATTTGAATCCATAAGAACAGAAAGCACCAGTAAAGGTAATTATGTAATTATTTTTAAAATATATATATATGTATATGTATATGTGTGTATATATGAATATATGTGTGTATGTATATATGCATGTATATATATGTGTATATGTATGTATATGCATTTTCTTCTTCTTTATAACTTAAGAAGCTATTGAATAAAATAATATGTATATGCCATGTCAGGTTTATAACATATAAGTATACTATATGTATAATATATTTGCCACCAACAGCTAAAAGAGTATACTTCTTGTAACATTAATAGTTGTAATCTGTACAGCAATAATTCCACAAAAAGGGGGGAATGGAATAGAGGTATATAAGATAATATTTCTATGTATTACTGGAATTATGTTAATATATGCTTGAAAATGATTCTGGTTAAGTTCAGATGTATATGGTAAGCTCCAGAGCAACCATTAAAAAACAAACAAACAAAAACTGAAAAACTCAAAGAAACTGAAAGGCCATATTAGAGAGTATTTATTTAATGCAAAAGAAAACAGTACAGGAAAAACAGTAGCAAGAAACGTAAGACATATTAAAAAAATTAAAAGTGAACTGGCAGATGTAAACACAACTATTATAATAATAACATTATGTATAAATGGATTAAACAACCCAATCAAAAGTCAGAGATTGGGGCACCTGGGTGGCTCAGTGGGTTAAAGCCTCTGCCTTCGGCTCAGGTCATGATCCCAGGGTCCTGGGATCGAGCCCCACATCGGGCTCTCTGCTCCGCGGGGAGCCTGCTTCCTCCTGTCTCTCTGCCTGCCTCTCTGCCTACTTGTGATCTCTGTCTGTCAAATAAATAAATAAAATCTTTAAAAAAAAAAAAAAGTCAGAGATTATCAGACTGCATTGAGGAAAAAAAAATCTGTATGTTGGAATACTAATACCCAACAAGATGTTATTAGACAGTGGGCCTTTGAGAAGTGCCTAAAGTCATGAGGATGGTATCTTCATGAACAGTGGAAGCATTCTTATAAAAGACACTTCACGGGGATCCCTAGCCCCTTCTACCTTGTGAAGACAAAACAAGAAGTCTCTGACTATGGGCCAGGAAGAGGGCCCTCACCCAAATATGCTGGCACTGTCATCTCAGACTTCCAGCCTCCAGGGTTGTGAAAAATACATTTCTGTTGTTTGTAAGCTGGCTAGTGTGTGGTGTTTTGTTATAGCAGCCTAAGTGGACTATGACAGTACCACACCTGCAGAAAACACCAGGTGCCTAGCTATAACACCCTGATGTGACAAATATATCAAGTTAAAAATGCTTTTGAGAAGTCCACATAATGGTTGGCATCTGAAATTTTTCTTATGTGAGGAAATAGCTAATAAGTAAATTGGCAGGTTTTATTTATTTGGATAAATGGTCCTACCACGGATCCTGTTTTAAATAACCTTTTTGACTTTTATTCTGCCATAGGTGGTATATGAATTTCACAAGATACAAAAACAGAGACCTAAGGTTATTATGTAGCCGAGTTGCTTTGCAATGTTCATATTAAGACCAAGATTACCATCTGTAATGTGTAACCACAGGAAGATGTATGCTTTGCCTCAAACATGTCTTTACCCATCATATTAAGTAATAGTGGCCACTGCCTTGATATTACAGAGCTTCTGTATTATAGAATAAAATATGAAATCAAGTGCTAATGAACAGGCATAGGTGATATATAACAGACATAGCCAATAGGCAAGATTTTCACTTGTCAGGGAAGACACCATTTTTTAAAAAATTACTGGATTTGTATATTCATTTTGTAGGTTCAAAGTGTTTTTGTATGTGGCTTTTCATTTGATCCTCACAATGGTCTAAAATCCAGAATAAAGCAAGAGAAAATATTCCTTTACCAACAATATTTTCATTTTTATGGTAAAATATGGCTAAAAGTCATTCTGTGTCATGCATTTTGTGAAGAAAAATAATGGTTTTTCTTCCGATATTCAAGAGGGTCATCAGATCATATGCTTAACATTTAGCAAGTATAGATTTATGCCTGACCTAGGCTATTATAAATGTATGAACTTTTTTAAAAAAGGAATTTCTATTTGCAGTTAATCAAATGAGTTATTTCTTTAAGATAGTATCCTAGCAACTTCAGACAGAAGAGGAAGTCCCTGCTGATGTTAGAAAGAGATTTGTTTATCACATACCCAGATCTAACTTCTGAATGTGCTTCAAAGTGTTGCTTTGATCAAAGCAACTATCAAAACTTTTCTATTATAGAAATAACAAGGTTGTAAGAAACTCCATTTCACAATTTCTCAATTTGAGATACCCATAGAGAAGGAATGGTGTTTCTCTCACTTATAATAAACACCTTTATTAAAATAAAGAATATTGTAATGAGACTGCATCTCTAAAATAAACCTAATAAGTTATCAATAATGAAATATTTAACAAAATATTTTCAAATATTATTAGGATGACAACTAAGTAATTAGGAGTTTGCAACCAGCTTTAAAATAAACCTTACCAGGCACATTATCCAACTTATTATCTCAGTCAATGACAAATGAAAAACACTTGAGTCCTTAACATCATCTTCCAGTCCCTGTTCTTCACTTCTAACCTCTACTCTAATTCAAATCCAGAACTTAAAAAAAAAAAAAAAAAATACCAACCCCAGCTTAGAAGCATTGAGTCCAGTTCACTCGGGATATTCTATGATTTCACATCTCTGTTAAACTTCTCTCAGGTAATATGGCATAATAAGAGGAACTATCAGTTGAAAATGTGGCCTTGGTTATACAACTTCTAGTGCAGAAATGCAACAGCCCTACCCATTGGTCAGATTAGGCAAGAAGGAGAGACAGGAAATCCAATGAACAAATCCAAATTTAAGGATATTGATACCTGAAGAAATATCTAACATATATAAATGAATAAATAAATGAATGGAGACTAATCCATGTAGAACTTTGAATCTGGCCTTAATGAAAATACATTAATAAGATGTCTGGAGAAAAATCTGTTTCTTCAAGTTTTATCATTTCCAAAGCTACAGGATTTTATATTGGAAAATAAAGATATGTTTTCACATTTCAAATCTTATAATTCATAATTAATCCCTAACAACCAAAGAAAATACAAGCCTATAATATCTACATTTTCACTTCTATAAATTTCACTCCCTAAATTTGGTAGATAGAAGGACAATTCTTAAAAGCAATAAATACTGTGTCTTGGTTAGCTTCCCCCACTACTCCCTATGAATCAGTCACTATTAAAGAATGTAAGTTAGAATAGGAGCAATGCTGCATATCATGGATGCTGGGAATAATAATGTTAAGAAGCAAGATGTGCCCTGTTCAATTAAATCAGAAAGGAAAAGGAATCATCGATCTTTAACGGATAACAAAAACGATGGCAATAATAATATCTAACCTCTAATAAGTGCTAGATGCTGTGCTAAATTATTTGTATACGTTAGCTCATCTAATTTTTATAATAAAACTTCAAAGTTAAAATTATTATGAATAGTTGATAGATTAAGAAAATAATGCTTAACAAGGTTATGCAACTTTCCCAGAGTTACCCAAAAAGTGGCAAAATTGGAATTCAATTCAGGACTCTATATCCCCAAGTCTGTGGGGTTTTGCATGATGCTACATGGTTTTCTATCAATCCAGCATTGTCAAATATCTTTAAGTAATGTAGGATGCATGGTTCTAGGAGCCAACAAATCCTGTAAGATTATATTAAAAACAGAGGCAGTGACTTACTTCCATGATCCATTTCTTCATATCAGTAATTCCAGTTTGGGTATTAATCAGGTAGGATTAGCTTGGTCTGCATAAAACGTAACACATTGCCCCTAAATAACAATGGTTTAAGCAAAACAGATGTTTATTTCTCCTACAGGTAGAAAAAGTTCAAATGTACAGAGTTCAGAGCTGATGTGGCAATTTTACAAGCATTCAGGATCCAAGCTTACTCTGTCTTTATACACTTTGATCTTTAGAACTGGTTTCGACAACATTGCCTTACTGTACAAGATGGTTGCTTAAGTGTTAGCCATCTAATTTTAGGCAGGAAGAATGCAGAGGATGAAAGCGGAAAGAGTCATTCCTCCAAGATGAGTCCACATGCTTTAAACAAAACAAAACAACTCTTCTAGAAAGATCAATACCATAGTTTGCACTCACATCACCTTGGCCACCCACAACTCACTTCAAGAAAGTTTGATGGCTGCATAGTATTCCATTGTGTATATATACCACATCTTCTTTATCCATTCATCTGTTGATGGACATCTAGGTTCTTTCCATAGTCTGGCTATTAGCCATCAAAAGAAATGAAATCTTGCCATTTGCGACGACGTGGATGGAACTAGAGCGTATCATGCTTAGTGAAATAAGTCAATCGGAGAAAGACAACTATCATATGATCTCCCTGATATGAGGACATGGAGAAGCAACATGGGGGGGTAGGGGGATAGGAGAAGAATAAATGAAACAAGATGGGATTGGGAGGGAGACAAACCATAAATGACTCTTAATCTCACAAAACAAACTGGGGGTTGCTGGGGGGAGGTGGGATTGGGAGAGGGGGAGCGGGCTATGGACATTGGGGAGGGGAGGCGAACCATAAGAGACTATGGACTCTGAAAAACAACCTGAGGGTTTTGAAGGATCAGGGGTGGGAGGTTGGGGGAACAGGTGGTGGGTAATGGGGAGGGCACGTTTTGCATGGAGCACTGGGTGTTGTGCAAAAAGAATGAATACTGTTACGCTGAAAAAATAAATAAAATGGATAAAAAAAAAATAAAAAAAAAAAAAAGAAAGTTTGAAAATGTCTTCCAACTGGAAAGGCTTCTAGTGGCAAAGTACAAATGTGTAATAAGTGTTCTATCCATAACTAGCAATTTCTTTTTTTAAAAGATTTTATTTATTTATTTGACAGACAGAGATCACAAGTAGGCAGAGAGGCAGGCAGAGAGAGAGGAGGAAGCAGGCTCCCTTCTGAGCAGAGAGCCTGATGTGGGGCTCGACCCAAGGACCCTGAGATCATGACCTGAGCCGAAGGCAGAGGCTTTAACCCACTGAGCCACCTAGGTGCCCCAGGCTTTGTCTTTTTTAGAGCAGTTTTAGTTTCCCAGGAAAGTTGAACAGGAAGTACAGTATTTCCCACATGTCCCCTACACCCACATACACACAGAATCCCCCACTATCCAAATTCTACAGCATAGTGGTACATTTGTTACAATCGGTGAGCCTACACCCCACACACATTACCACCCCAAGTCCACAGTTTACACTAGGATCCCCTCAGTATTTTTAAGTTTTTTTTTTGTTTGTTTTTTAATTTTTTTTAAAGATTTTTATTTATTTATTTGACAGAGATCACAAGCAGGCAGAGAGGCAGGCAGAGAAAGAAGGAGGGGAAGCAGGCTCCCTGCTAAGCAGAGAGTCTGATGTGGGGCTCGATCCCAGGAACCTGGGATCAGGACCTGAGCCTAAGGCAGAAGCTTTAACTCACTGAGCCACCCAGGTGCCCCTATAACTAGCAATTTCTATCAAGTGTGAGATACTGTCCCTGGTAAGGCTGTGTAATACCTTCTTTTAAAAAACTGTCTCAGAGACAAAACATTAAGTAAAACGTGGCATCTTGTAGAAGCAACACTTTTTGACTCGTTCAGAAACATGTGAAGAGACACAAATCTCATAATCAGAATTCTATTGCTTTAATAAACATTCTTCTAATTACTTATAATTTAAAGCTTATTAATTCAATATTAAATACAAATTAGATACAAGGACAAATAAGAAGAATCCTAAGCTACTAGATAACACATCTGTCTAATTTATTCTAGTTCATTTGGCTCTGTTCCCTGGAAAGATGTCATGTATTTACGACAAAATCTGGTCTGATGACCAATGTCCATAATTAACATTCCCAATCTCATGCTCTGTGTTTTCTTTGTTTTCTTTATTAACTTGTGTTACTTCAGATATAGCATCCTCTCCTCCACCTCCATTAGCCTAAATTGATCATAACATATCCTCTGGAAGTATACTTCATATAGCTCAGAATCAAATATTCTTATTTCTCTGCCACGTCATTGAAAGGAAATCACAAAGTCCTTACCTCTGCTTCCTCCTTCAAAACCTTACCATGGGGCACCTGGGTGGCTCAGTGGGTTAAAGCCTCTGCCTTCAGCTCAGGTCATGATCCCGGGGTCCTGGGATCGAGCCCCGCGTCGGGCTCTCTGCTTGGCAGGGAGCCTGCTTCCTCCTCTCTCTCTCTGCCTGCCTCTCTCCCTGCTTGTGATCTCTATCTGTCAAATAAATAAATAAAATCTTTAAAAAAACAAAACAAGGGGCGCCTGGGTGGCTCAGTGGGTTAAAGCCCCTGCCTTCGGCTCAGGTCATGATCCCAGAGTCCTGGGATCGAGCCCCGCATCGGGCTCTCTGCTCAGCAGGGAGCCTGTTTCCTTCTCTCTCTCTGCCTGCCTCTCTGCCTACTTGTGATCTCTGTCTTCCAAATAAATAAATAAAATCTTAAAAAAAAAAAAACACAAAACCTTACCATGTTCTCTTCATTTCTTTCAGGTAGCCACCCATGTATTTGGCTCCCCTTATTTAGACTATAATGATTAATTATCATGTATAATAACATGTTAAAATGAACATTTGATATGGCTTCATGGTTAAGCTTATACATAGAAATGACAACAAAGCAGATGTAGCTAATGTCTTTACTAACCTCAAGAGTAGCCTCATAGTGGATAAGACGATCTTAATGTGCAGACAATACCATACACCATTAAGCAAAGTATAGATGCCAACCAGTAGGGATAGTAAAAAGTGAACTGTTATGTTGAGCGGGAGGTCAGCTGATTCCCTAACATTCCCTCACACTAAAGTATTTTGTCTAAATTAAAATAAATTGAGTTGCGCCACACCCCTCCAAATGATAGCTAATGAAAGCTTATATTTCATTCGATAGTAGCTTAGCTGATGAAATTATAGTTGGTCCTCTGTGGCACTGCCTGTGTCAAATATTTAATACTAATTAGACAATAAAATTTAGACCTAGCATTGACATAGGGAGGAAAAACAAAAAGGATTATTGAATAGAGGTGATGAATTCATGGGTTTTTATTGCTTTTAGGAGAACTTAAAACAATCAGCTCTTCAAGTGACTGATTATTTACATTGACTACAAAGGATTAAACATTCAGAGAAAACACCAAGCATTCTAAAGAAACCTAAGTAAAAAATCTATCTATCCATTATCATCATTAACTATGTTAAATCTAGTTACATAATACTAGAAAACAAGGCAAAGGTCTATGAAAACATATCAAATGACTTCATTGCTCAAAAATATTGAACAAATTAATATAATGCAATTTTAAATCACTCCAAGACAAAACATTTCTATTTTTACACAAAAATAAATTTTCTTTCTAATATTAATCTAGTGACTTTATTTTTTTTTAAGATTTTATTTATTTGTCAGAGAGAGAGAGTACAAGCGGGGGGAGTGGCAGGTAGAGCAGGCACAGGGAGAAGCAGGCTCCCCACTGAGCAAGAAGCCCATGTGGGGCTTGACCCCAGGATCCTGGGAACATGATCTGAGTTGAAGCCACAAGCTTAACCAATTGAGCCACCCAGCCATCCAATTTAGTGAATTTTTAAGAAAATTAACAGTATCGGGGCGGCTGGGTGGCTCAGTGGGTTAAGCCTCTGCCTTCGACTCAGGTCATGATCTCAGGGTCCTGGGATCTAGCCCCACGTTGAGCTCTGCTCACTGGGACCCTGCTCCCTTCCCCCCGCCCCAAGCCGGTCTGTCTCTCTGCCTACTTGTGATCACTGTCAAATAAATAAATAAAACATTTTTTAAAAAATAACAGTATCAAGTAGACTTTAGTCATCCTGAGACTGGGCTCTCAAATTTCAATAGCTTTTTTTTTTTATACACAATGGAATACTATGCAGCCATCAAAAGAAATGAAATCTTGCCATTTGCGAAGACATGGATGGAACTAGAGGGTATCATGCTTAGTGAAATAAGTCAATCGGAGAAAGACAACTATCATATGATCTCCCTGATATGAGGACATGGAGATGCAACATGGGGGGTTAGGGGGACAGGAGAAGAATAAATGAAACAAGATGGGATTGGGAGGGAGACAAACCATAAATGACTCTTAATCTCACAAAACAAACTGGGGGTTGCTGGGGGGAGGTGGGGTTGGGAGGGGGGGGGGGTTATGGACATTGGAGGGTATGTGCTATCGTGAGTGCTGTGAAGTGTGTAAACCTGGTGATTCACAGACCTGTACCCCTGGGGATAAAAATACATTATATGTTTATAAAAAAAAAAAAATTGGAAGGGGAGGCGAACCATAAGAGACTATGGACTCTGAAAAACAACCTGAGGGTTTTGAAGGGTCAGGGGTGGGAGGTTGGGGGAACAGGTGGTGGGTAATAGGGAGGGCACGTTTTGCATGGAGCACTGGGTGTTGTGCAAAAACAATGAATACTGTTATGCTGAAAAAATAAATAAATTTAAATACTGAAAAAAAATAAATAAAAGAACAAGGGAGACAAGCTTCAAAAAAAAATTCAATAGCTTTATTTCTACAGAACGATGCATATAAAGAAAGAATGTTAAAAACACATTTCAAGTTAATACTCTACAAAACAAAGGAGAATTTGAATGCTGAAAAGACTCAGAGGTCACAGAGTGTGCTGCATCATACATTTCACTTTTGATCTCCATGTCAATATTGTAATTTGATAAAAAAATGAGGTATTTTCTCATAAAAATAATGTCTATTTTCATGGGCAAGATAGAGAAGTTGAGGCTAAAGAAACTGCAGTTATGGCCTATACCTCCTAGAAACACTGTTAGAAAAGACAACAACTAGCAAAGAAATTTGCTGAATTTAATTTATAAAGAGAGTTAAGGGAATAAGAGGCTTGGGCATTTGCTCAATTTCATCTTCAAATTGGAAAATAGCAATATTAACATAGTTATTAAGAGAAAAATTGCTTGCTGGTATTATTGCAAAGCACTCCAACAAATAAATTGATATGATGTTTAATATTAAAATCGTCTGTACTTTGAGTTTTGTGGTGATATTTTATATTAATTGATTTCTAAAATGGTTTTATCTTTACTGCATCAGTTTGCTGTAGAAATCTCTGAACTAATGTCTTGAAAGAAGTGTGTTGCAATTATATGCACAATAACCCAAACCAGTAAAATCTCATATTCTAGACTTATAGAAGATAGCATCAAATTGTAGAAAGAATAAGTATTCAAGTTAAGGGGTTAATCTTGGTACAACCTGTTAGTATGTAAAATTACCAATGTTATTAATCTCTCAAAACATTAATGAACTGTGATATGAAAAATTAAGATAATGATGGTATGCCTAGTTATATATTCCCCACCTCCTATACCCAACAAAGTGCTATGGAATACAGCAGATATTCAATAACTGACAGTCATCTGCCCCTCTTCCCTTTTGTCACTTTCCCACAACAGGAATTCAATCCTCAACAAATAAGAACCAACCAAGTGATCGTTCTTGTCACAAGAAAATAAAACATTGAGAAGAACACAATCAAGATGATATAAGAAAAACTATGGTCATAATTCCTCTTTCTCAAGATACCATTAAAATAATAGTAAATTTGTTTTTTAATCATTTAAATGTATAACAGATTTTTGATAGAGAGAAAAATAGTAATGAAGAAGCGTGAAGGAAGCCATGATCTAAGATCCATGAAAGGATAATGTGGGGGAAGCAGCTGAACTGTTGGGTAGAATCTTGGAGAATCTTTTTTTTTTTTTTAAAAAAAAAAGATTCCTTCCTTCCTTCCTCCCTCCCTCCCTCCCTTCCTTCCTTCCTTCCTCTCTCTCTCTTTCTTTTTCTTTCTTTCTTTCTTTCTTTGAGAAAGGGAGATATAAAAGCAGATTCTACAATGAGCGTGGAGCTCACTGCATGTGCTTGATCACAGGAACCCAAGGTCATGACCTGAGCGGAAGGCAGACACCTAACTGACTGAGCCACGCATGTGCACCAAATCTTGCAAAATCTTCAGAAAATACTGCAACAAAAAGTCAGATGTACAGCTAGAGAAAGACTGTTAATTGAAGTTTTATATACTGGACTCTTTATCACCTTCAAATTCTCCTTCCTTCCTTATTAAAGAGTTTGGGACAGACAGGTATCAAAGAGGGAGAATGGAAAAGTTATTTTTAAAGGAAATCAACTAGCCACTGAAGGAGAACGAAGGCAGGTATTGTAAATATTACCACTCCAATGTACTTCCCATACATACTGGCATTTAGGCCAACTCCATCAACATGGCAGTCTTCTTTCCCACTCACCTTAAAGCTACATCTATTACTTTACAAACTCAAAAAGCCACATAGAATTACCAGACTGCTTCTTTACTGGCTCACTTTTTTTTTTTATCTTTTTTTTTAATTTATTTATTTTTCTCAGCGTAACAGTATTCATTGTTTTTGCACAACACCCAGTGCTCCATGCAATACGTGCCCTCCCTATTACCCGTCACCTGGTTCCCCCAACCTCCCACCCCCGCCCCTTCAAAACCCTCAGGTTGTTTTTCAGAGTCCATAGTCTCTTATGGTTCGCCTCCCCTTCCAATTTTTTTTTATAAACATATAATGTATTTTTATCCCCAGGGGTACATGTCTGTGAATCACCAGGTTTACACACTTCACAGCACTCACAATAGCACATACCCTCCCCAATGTCCATAACCCCCTCCCCCTCTCCCAACCCCACCTCCCCCCAGCAACCCCCAGTTTGTTTTGTGAGATTAAGAGTCATTTATGGTTTGTCTCCCTCCCAATCCCATCTTGTTTCATTTATTCTTCTCCTGTCCCCCTAACCCCCCATGTTGCATCTCCATGTCCTCATATCAGGGAGATCATATGATAGTTGTCTTTCTCCGATTGACTTATTTCACTAAGCATGATACCCTCTAGTTCCATCCATGTCTTCGCAAATGGCAAGATTTCATTTCTTTTGATGGCTGCATAGTATTCCATTGTGTATATATACCAATTATTCTTTATCCATTCATCTCTTGATGGACATCTAGGTTCTTTCCATAGTTTGGCTATTGTAGACATTGCTGCTATAAACATTCGGGTACACGTGCCCCTTCGGATCATTGCGTTTGTATCTTTAGGGTAAATACCCAGTAGTGCAATTGCTGGGTCATAGGGTAGTTCTATTTTCAACATTTTGAGGAATCTCCATGCTATTTTCCAGAGTGGTTGCACCAGCTTGCATTCCCACCAACAGTGTAGGAGGGTTCCCCTTTCTCCGCATCCTCGCCTTTACTGGCTCACTTTTAAATATGATTGGGCAGCCAAGTGTCACCATTTACAAAAAGAAAAGTTGATCCCAAGCAAAGTACAATCCAGAGAATAAAAGGAGGATGAATTTCTTTATTCATAGAAATGCAGAAAGTTAACACATTCATAAAACAAGAATCAGTGACCATTATAAAAAAAGAAAAATTAGATAATGGGAGTTTGGGGGTAGTGCCATAGACTGAATGCCAGTGTCCCTCCAAAATTCATATATTGAAATCTAATCCCCAATGTGATGTTATTAGGAGGGGGGGGACTTTGGGAGATGATTACATCATGAGGGCGAAGCCCCATAAATGGGATTAGTAACCTTATAAATGAGACTCTAGAGAGTTCTCTGTTCCTTCTTCCATGTGGGGATAGAGCAAGAAAACCAGGAGCAAGCTCTCACCAGACACTGAATCTGCCTTGATCTTGGACTTCCTAGACTTTATAACTGTGTGAAATAAACTTCTATTGTCTATAAACCACATAGTCTCTGGTATTTTTTATAGCAGCCCAAATGGACTATATCAGATAAGAAAATATTACAATATGAATACTGAGAGGTAGAGCTGGAAGTATTCAGGATGGGGCACACAATTGGACAAGCTGATGAGACCAACACTTTTCTGCATCAGTCTCTACTTATGGGGGGAGGGGGAGTGGAGTCCCTGTTTTTGATTAGACTAATCTCTCATAATTTCAAAGAGAAACAGGATTTTTGTAAGATATATAAGCTAAATCCAAAATTAGATATTATGAACTACCTCTCAACTCTTTCAACTTGTCACCCATAAAACTGGAAACAGCCAGCACCCTTCCACAAAACCATGTGCTCATTAACATCTTCATTAACGTAGGCCACTCCATGGACAGTGAGACCAAGAAGACAACAGAAGCCTTAGTAAGAGAAGTGAATCCTAATGTGCAGTGGGACAGCTTGAATACGCGAATGTGTATCGACAGCTGCTTGCCATCTTGTTCAGCACTGTAAGCCTGACACTCAGTAGGTAAAAGTTCTCCAGTTTTACATAGAGTGCTAGTGGAACAAATGGATTCTAGGATTTGTCTGTAAAGAAATTCAATTCTACAAAAAAACTTAATACCAGTAGAAGCTCACAAACAAAAAGACATTTGGTCAAGAAAACAGTAAAAAAAAAAAACAAAAAAAAAAACCAGCAAAAGTGCAGAGAATAGACAACTCTGCATTTGGGCAAACATGAGTTGAGGAGTCATTTAACTCATCCATGAAAAATTTTTAAATACTTTATATAAATAATAGTATCATTAACAGAGCAGCAATACTATAGTAACTGAGAGGATCTGCCTCCCTCAACCCCCCAAAAAATAAAAGCCACTTATTCTAGTTTTATTTATTTGCTATCTTAAAGTGAAATGATCTAACATCTTCCAGTAAAGATCTTCTTTGTCCTTTACCTCATAAAAGTGATTGTCTACAGGGTAAATTACAGTCTCATTTGTTGAAACAGTGTTGGCAGGATGGGTAAAGATTTGTATTCCCTTACCCCTTCCCCTAACCCCTGTACTGTGTAATGTCTGTGTTTTCATGAATATAACCCTCATTTATTTTTCTGACTTATAAAGCATATAACAATAAAAAAAATGTGACTTCTTGAAATAAACTATTTCGATGGAAAGCCAGAATATAAAGTCAAAAATATCTCCTAAAATATAAATCAAAGAATCAAGCCATATTCCTATGGAATTCCAGAAAAAAGAACATATAGTAGAGGAACTTATCTATGAAAAAAATGCAAGGAAATATTTATAGGTGAAAGGAGACTGGAGGCATCATACTGAAAGGATGACAAGAGAGTGAAGCAAATCCATTTTAATCACTCTTCCCCAACACGTTTTTTTTCAAGATTTATTTATTTATTTGACACAGAGATAGAGAGCACAAGTAGGCAGAGAGACAGGCAGAGGCAGAGAGAGAAGCAGGCTCCCAGCTTAGAAAGGAACCCCATGCGGGACTCGAACCCAGGACCCCGGGATCATGACCTGAGCCGAAGACAGCCGCTTAATGGCTGAGCCACCCAGGCATCCCTTGCCCAACACATTTAAAATATTCAAAGTGCCAAGGATAGAAAAAGATTCTGAAAGATGCTAGAGAAGCGGCAAAAATAAGACAAGTCATCTACCAAACAATAGCAATAAAACAGTTCTTATTTTTAAATATGAGTGGAAAATCCTGAATATATACAATGTAAAATGAATATATTATTGCCTATCACTACTGTGGGTTTTTTTTTTCAATTAGTTTCAGAGTTAAACTAATCAACTAATGCAACTAATCATCAGTTGCATTTAAGATCCAGTGCTCATTCATCAAGTGCCCTCCTTAGTGCCCATTGCCCAATTATTCCCCCCACCAACTTCCCCTCCAGCAACCCTCAGTTTGTTTCCTAGATTTCACTGGTTCTCATGATTTGTCTCCCTCTCAATTTTCATCTTATTTTTCCTTCCCTTCCCCTATGTTTATCTGCTTTGTTTCTTAAATTCCACATATGAGTGAAATCATATGGTATTTGTCTTTCTCTGATTTATTTCACTTAGCATAATACCCTCTAGCTCTATCCATGTCATTGCAAATGGCAAGATTTCATTCTTCATGATGACTGAATAATATTCCATTTTATATAGATAGAGATAGATAGATAGATAGATAGATATGCCACAGCTTCTTTATCCATTCATCCATTAATGGATATCTGCACTCTTTCCACATTTTGGCTACTGTGTCCATTGCTCCTATAAATGGTGGGGTGCATATGCCCCTTTGAATCGCTATGTTTGTATCCTTTGGATAAATACTTAGTAGCGCAATTGCTGGTCACAACTGTGTTTTAATTGTCTCTTCCTGCTATTCCCTGAGAAAAGGCAATTTTTTTCCTAAAAATAAACCTAAACATTTACAGAAAAGTGTAAGAAATATATCAAAGTGCATATTTATATAGAGATACACATATGTATAGGTCTTTTTTCTAAATTTCTTAATTTTAATTCATTAATTAATATGTACTACTTATGACTAAAGAAGACAATAAATATTTTTATTTTAATTCACTAACTGACCTCATGCTGATGCTATGTTCAGGAAGATTGGCTAGCAAATTTACAATGAATCTTGAGATTTGCTTCAAATCAAAGTGTGGCAGAAACACATTAGAAACACCTGAGAAGTACTGGTTTTTAAGAGACCAATATTTTCTTCTCAGGACATAACAAAGAAGTAGTAAAGAAGCAACATAATTTTATTTAAGTTTTGAAAGAATCACTCTGTTTTAGCTCTAATGTAGAAAACAGGTGTTACTTCTGTGTTTGAGAAAAAGCTGAACAAAATAAAAAGAATGACTTTTCTTGGACCTATCAGAGAACCAAGTACACTGGGCAAACTACCACCCCAAATCTTGAGACACAGCAAATGCAGAGTCACAGCTGAGATCACACCTGGCTGAAGACACCAGAACCACAAACTGAGATGAATACCTTTAACACCTTTAATGAATACCTTTAATGGGCCCATTCCTAGCTTGGACACAACTGAGGCAAAATCAATGAGCTGTATCAGTAGAAACTTCCAAAAGTGAAATACAAAGATAAAAAATGAAAACACACATATACAGAAAGAGAGAGAGAGAGCGAACATCCAAGAATTATGAGACCATTTCAAAGAGTATAGCACAATTGATTAAAAAAAAAAATCACAGGGGCGCCTGGGTGGCTCAGTGGACTAAAGCCTCTGCTCAGCAGGGAGCCTTCTTCCCCCACCACTTGCCTGCTTCTATACCTACTTGTGATCTCTGTCAAATAAATAAATAAAATCTTTAAAAAAAAAATCACTCTGGCTATAATACTAGGAAAAGACTGTATGTAGACAAGGGTAAAATCCGGGAAACCACTTAGGAGTTCATTTCAGAAATCCAGGAAGGAGATTATGGTGATGCGGGCCAGGCTGGAAACAGAGAAGATCACCTCTACTGGATTCTGGGTATATTTTAAAATTCTCTTAGGTCTTGACTCTAAATATAATAGTTTACTTTTGTGTCATGAGTTACAGTTCACATGCATTGCTGGATTTGAGCTTTATAAAATCCCTAAAATAAATAAATAAATAAATAAATAAAAATAAATAAATAAAGAATCTCTTATAGGGAACAAAACTGAGGTTGGAGATGCCACATGGGTTCTTCTGATGCCATCACTGGTTGATTTTTGGTTACACATGCTTCAAGGCTAATTTTGATCTTTTTGGTAGCTAACAGAGAAAGTATTACTACTTGGAACAGAATGCAATATATATATATAATTATACCACTGTCTTAACAGGCAAAGAATACACAAGTGTTAACACAGAAGCATTCTAAAACTTCATTCGAACTGACAAACCAACTGTGTCTAGTTGGACAGATTTCCTAATAGTAAACTGAATAGTAAACTGAATCATTCTGTGATCTTTTACTCCATTAATGAACTCCAATCATTCTTTTACTCCATTAATGAACATAGTACATTCATTCAGAAGAATGCTACATGAAGACCATGTAGTAGTTTGATTCCTTTATACATAAACACAGCCTATGGGAGAATTATTACCTATAAATTCATTAACATGAAAATTTTAAATGTGCTTATCATGTTGGATAGTAGCTCTGTTATACCTGTTATTAATAGTGGAATAATACATATTGTTGTCATATTAGTAATGCAAGGAAATATGCAGTTACTTCTTATTATAACAACATCCCCTCCCGTTTTCATAACTCTTCTCATCCATGGCTCCTTGATAATTTTACAAACATTAATTAAGACTTACATCACCTCTGTGAGACTAGGAACTGCCACAGTCATCATCCTGATGAGAGGCGAGAGATTAAACCCTTGCTATTAAGAGTAGCTCTAGGATTAAAGCTGGTAACATTTCAAATTAGAACTTTGAAACAGTATAAAATATATCTGTTTGTATCCCAGTCCTGAACTCAGATATTTTGTAGCAGATATTCATATCTTTGTGGAAATTGTACACACCAATCACAAAAGTTTTCCAATTAAAGTGTATCTATTTTGCATATGTTCATCTTAACATTTCCAAAAGACTGAAATTCAATAATGCATCTTCATTGGTATCAGGAGTTACATAATCTTTCACAGTCCTTTAGAAAAGGCAATCAGGCTTCCAAAATGCTATTCCCAGCCCCCAGATTGCATAGCAATTAGTTACAATATGGAATCGAACTTCTGATTCTCTTAACTTTTCGACCGACTTGCTCTAGTGAGCCATGATACATTGCACTAAAACAGGGCATGCTAAGAATCTGAATTTACTTTATAAGGTCAGCTTTGCTGGAAGATTGCTGCTCTTTCCCTCTCCATTAAAAAAATGAAAAATAAAAAGCTATGTTCTGAAAAGTCATATTATATTGTAGTCTTCATACTCAAAGTGAAACTGAGAAAGTTTTCAATGCTGTTACTGGATCACGTTGAAAAAAGCTAACTGTTTTCTCACAAATTTTCTCTTTAATTAAGCATCCTTTGAAACACCTAAAAAAAAGTACTCTCATTTTCTTTCTCAATTTTTTATTACTTACAAAGTATTAATATTTAGTATAAGTTCATTTTAATTGCCTGTAAATGTTACCATAATCATTCAGCACAGTCCTACACTGTCAGTCACACTTACAAAAGTGGATGGGTTGGGGCGCCTGGGTGGCTCAGTGGATTAAGTCTCTGCCTTCCACTCAGGTCATGATCTCAGGGTCCCAGGATTGAGCCCCACAGATGACTCTCTGCTCAGCAGTGAGCCTGTTTCCTCTCTCTCTGCCTGCTTCTCTGCCTGCTTGTGATCGCTCTCTCTCTCTGTGTCAAATAAATAAAATAAAACCTGAAAAAAGTGGATGTGTATATATGTATATATATATATTTAAATAAAAATATAAATTAAATAAATAAATAAAAATAAATAAAATTTTAAAAGTTGTTTGACTTCAGAGTTTTTTCCCAGCTGGCCTAAGCCCCCAGAACAGTTCTGCACATGCAGAATGACATATCAGTTGAAGGCAGACACCAAATTTTTACTACAACTTCTCTATGTGGACAAGGGTGAAATAGATTGCCTCTTTTAAACATTAAGATGTATGAAATTCACATTTTCAAAGACAATATGGAGCAAATGCTAACCTCTACAAACATTTTCAGTTTTCAAACACTGTCAACAATTGGGGGCTACTGAACATGCCACCAAACACGGCATGATCTTTATATGAAGGAAACTTTAGTACTGTCTGGCTCATAATACTGGTATTATGTTTATTTTGTTTAGCAAAAGTACCCTACTTGAGAGAAGTACAATTCAACTAAATGTAGACTGCGAGTTTCTATATTACACTAGTTTTTTAGTACTAATTTTTCAGAAACATGTGAGATAAGAGAGAGAGAGACAGAAAACTTCATTTAATACTTTAAAGTGTTTTTGAAATATAATTATAAAAAGAAATATAAAGGGAACTCTTTCAGTAGATTGTTTTAAGAGCCCTGGTTCACTGGGAAAAAATTGTATATTCACTGTTTTTGTAACATGTATTCATTCTAACATAAATGCTCTAATTATAGGCTATAAATATGCCCTTTTAAAAAAGATTGCATAGTTTATACATGGTTTGTAATATTTAGTATTTTTGTCATTTAACTTCAACTTCTCTTAGAAAAGAGAATACAATTTAAAGATATAGTAGAAGAAAGAGATGTTATCTATTTTATGATAAATTTGTTCCATTATTTCATTAAAATTTGGAAAAATGTTATTTAAATTTGTTAAAAGTCATAAAGACAGAGAGCTTGATATGTTATTTAAACGTTATTTGTTGCTTTTATTTATTTGAAGAGAACCAATTTTACCTGAAAAAATAATACATTAAGAATATATTAAGTTCTGGGGCACCTGGGTGGCTCAGTGGGTTAAGCCTCTGCCTTCAGCTCAGGTCATGATCTCAAAGTCCTGGGATCGAACCCCACATGGGGCACTCTGCTCAGCAGGGAGCCTGCTTCCCCCTCTTTCTTCCTGCTGCTCTGCCTACTTGAGATCTCTCTTTCTGTGTCAAATAAATAAATAAAATATGTTTTAAAAAGAATATAGTAAGTTCTGAGTAATAATTCTGGTACATGTCAAACTATAGAATCATTATTACCACATTAATGAAATCTTCACTACTACACAGGCAGAACATTCCATTTGAGTCAAAGTTCCTGAATTAGATCTTGACTGAAGTCCCATTTTAAGACTGCAGAGCAGGACAGATATTATTTGGCATCCAAAAATTTAGAACAAGTTTAAATAGTTGTCTCCTTGATAACAGAAGAATATTCAGCATTCTTCTTGCTGCTCTAAATGCTTTTAGCAGCATTGATTTCCAAACCATCTGCCTGCAAAATCTATCCCAAGGTAATTAAGCAAATTGATCAAAATTGGAAATGGAATTATTTAATATTGTCTATTTGAATTTTGAAGAATGTCCACCTTAGACAATTAGAGTACTTTGGTTTTGACATACTAAGCTGATACAGAATTTTTCATTCCTGAAATAAATGTCTAAATAATTAGACAAAGGTGGCACTTGCTTCTCTTGGCCAATTCATTCCCTCATGTCAATAATATGAACAGATTAGGCTCCCTCTTTCCCACCTTGATGGAGTGTTGATCCATCTCCTCTGCTGTATCATCAAGGTATCAGGGTATAATTAAAGAGAGATGGTTTAAGAGACAATTAAATAGCATCTGGGAGTTCTATCTGGTGAATCAGAAATCAACCCTTAAACACTTATTAACAAAATGTTTAACTTGCAAGGAGCCCCTTCCAATCTATGTTGGATTTACACAACTAGCTCTATTGTTGATGTCTTCCAAAGTCCAATGAGACAAAAGAACATTAAAGATTTTTTTCTAAACATTTCCAGTTTTATACCTCAGCATTCCCATTCCTAGAAATCTAACTTATCTATTGACCAAGATAATGTAGTAATCTATTAGGCAATTAATAAAAGCCTTCCATTTGTTTTGGTCTTTCATCTCTCCTTCTTTCCCTCCTGTAAGACTGAGATAGTAATTATTATGCTTTCTCCTTCCTCGAGGAAACTTTGAGAGCTTGACTCACTTTGAGAACATCAGTCACTTATTATATGTAAAATTTATTCATCTAACATATGATATTTGTTTTTGTTTATTTCATATAATAGTAGATTGCATCATGATGTGAGAATTGAGGTTATTTCCCAATTTCATAAAGTATCAGAATCCCATTCCCAGAGCTGTTGATAAAACTCTGCTGAGACAAACATAATTTATAACATTTCCATGAAACAATCCTCTATAGTCTCACTCTTTATGTAACACAATTTTCACTAAAATAAGTTGGATTTTCAAGGCATGTCCCCTACCAACTGGCTAAGAAAACTTAGTCACTGTCTGAAATACCAATAGCTACCAACAGTTGATTTGGGCACCTAACTCAGCCATTTAGATAAGGACAACTAAAATACCGCAAACGCCATGCTTCCACATCTGAATGCTTTCTCTCTCTCTCTCCCTCTTTCTCTCTCTTTTTAAAAATTTTACTTATTTATTTGACAGAGAAAGAGAGATCACAAGTAGGCAGAGAGGCAGGCAGAGAGGGAAGGGGAAGCAGGCTCCCTGCTGAGCAGGAAGCCTGATGCTGGGCTCCATCCCAGGACCCTGAGATCATGACCCGCTTTCTCTCTTTTAAAAGCTGTTTAAAATTAATCTCAAAATGTAAAACCAATGATCTACCCATATAGACTAACACTGAAAAGTTCAGGGAAGTAACCAGTGAAGCCAAGCCTGCAGTAAAAGAATGTCTATTGACCATTCCTTTCTAATGTATATCTGTGAAATATCTCTAAATAAATAATGGCTTCTGATCAGAGATCAGAACTGTCACTTCTTACCTGTACATCTATTCAGAGTCTCTAATTACCAATGTCAGCTCTTACAGTTTCAGAATCTAAGCCCTCCAAAAGTGACTTTCTTCTAGGAAAGATCTGGTAACATTTATTCTTACTGTGAACTCTTTCTTATCTTTCACTCTATTTCTGATAAAGTGGCTCTATCTCGGTACTATTAACATTTGGGGCTAGATAATTTCTTATTGGTTTTATTTTCTTTTATTCTGTTTTTTGTTTTGTTTTGGTTTGTTTGTTTATTATTGTTTAAGAGAGGAGAGGTGGTATGTTCTATGCATTTTAAGGTGTCTGGCAGCATTCCTGGGCTCTACCCACCAGACACCAGTAGCAACCCCTCCTAGTTGTTACAACCAAAAATCTCTCCACACCTTTCCAAATGTCAGGAGGTGGGGAGAAACCAGGTCCCCTGGCTGAGCACCACCATGATAAAGCCTTTAAGTGATTTTTCACTTAAAAGTCCTATCACTTCTTTCCCCCCTTCCTCTTTCTGAGTTTAGCTTGAGACAGAAAGGAAAAATAAAAAGTCCTTTAACATGTAATTTTTTCCCTGATGTTAGTGAAACCAGCTTCCATCTCTATCCAGTCCCATACTCACTACCTTCTTTCAGAATTATGATAATAAGTATATTTTTAATTAGGATACCTTTTTCAGACAGGAGTAATATAAAATGCATGTGAAGGTATATTTCAGACAAGTAGGTCTCCTTTTTTGACTGTATCCCAGGAAAATAAACAACAGGATGTATATGCAGCCAGTGTAGATTTTGATAGGAATAAATTGGAAACAATTCAAGTCTCCAGTAAGAGGCAAAGAGGGATAAACTACATTCCAGACATACCAGGAAGTGTTAGGTCACAATTTTTTTAAATGTTAAAGAGTAATATTTATGGCAAATTTCAAGTAATATTTAGTTTACTTACTTAAGTAATATTTAAGGAAAGTAATCAGAATCACTTATGGAAAAAAATTCCCGGGTACCTGGGTGGCTCAGTTGATTAAACAACTGCCTTCAGCTCAGGTCATCAACCTGGAGTCCCAGGATTGAGTCCCACATCTGGCTCCCTGCTTGGCAGGGAGTCTGCTTCTCGCTCTGACCTCTCCCCTCTCATGCTCTCTCTCTCTCTCATGCTCTCTCTCTCAAATAAATAAATAAAATCTTTTTTAAAACATTCCCATAGGACAGCCTATACATCACAGTAGTGTTTGCTAGACTATAAAATATACATAGGAAAAAAAGTGGAAGTACAGACACCAAATTATTATCAATTATATCTTGGGGTACAGATGGTAAGTGATTTTTCTTATTTTCCTTTGAGATTTTCCATGTTTTAGACATTAAACGTGTTACTTTTGTAAGACGTAAAGAGAGTTGTTTAAAAAGATTATCCATTTTCAAAGCTAACAAATAAAAATTATTAGTGGTTATGACTGTTGATTTCTTCAAATTCTCATACTTGTTCACTAAAATCGATGAATTTTGCTATGTCAACTATTTAGATGCAATATGAATCCTCTGTGCATCATACCAATTCAAATCAATTTGGTTTCTTTTTCTACTAATAAGCAATCTGTTCTGAAACAATATATATTCTTAAATAAATAGAAAATATTTTATATGGACAAAAGTAGCAGATATTCAGCTCATAGTTCTTAAGGAATATGGAAAAGAATAACTATAGACATTGAAATTGTTCCTTTTAGTAATAAAATGGAGTGCTATTTTCAATGAACATTTCTTATAGTAAAATTGTTTTTGTGAAGTGCTGCCCTCAAAACTGCCACTTAATTATATCTGAAATCTAATCAGGTCACTTATTTAAGGAAAGAAATTGTAAGACTCCATTAAACACTAAGCCAAGAAACAATTGAGTTCAGGAGTTTATTTATTCCTCTATCTGTGTAGGAAGTTATCTAGAAATATTACTTCAATTAGAGTTCGTTGTATTAGCTTTCTCCTTCCTTCAATGTTCAAATAAATATTTTTATACCTAAATAATTTAAAGAACTTCTCCCCTAAGGCTGAATAACTGCTATTTTTCTATGCGTTATTTTTCTTGGGTTAAAAAATTTTGTGAGGTCCATTGTAAGTAAAATATCAATAAGGAGATAAGAGCTAGCATAAAGCCATCATGTTCCACAGACTGCACAGATTAGATGCAAATTGACTCAGGGGAGGGAAAAAATGGGTCTCCCAATCTTCACATGTTATCTCTTCTTCACCACACTTCCAAAAAACAACCTTCCCAGGAACCTCAAATAATTGATAAGTTCAGTTTTTGTAGGCAAGAGTTGTTTTTAAGTTGATGAAAACCCTCTGTTCATAATTGTTTTTATTTTCTCGTCCTCACATAATTAGACCATGTAAAAAGAGCTCTTCAAGCTTGCTTAAAACAGTACCCTTCAAATCTTGTCCCATCAGTTCTGTGGCAGTTCAATCAATATTAGATAGCATCAAAAATCTATTTCCTGTCCCTGACAAGAGAAGGAGGTCCATAAGATTATCTGTTCTGAATGGCAAATGCAAACTCCATACTATCTCAAAATGCCCACTATGCTGTTTTTACCTACACACATTATTGGAATCGTGGTCAAAGCCAGGTTCCTTTAATTACATAAAACTTTAATTTTTAATTATGATTGAAAGATAGTGTAAGGTAAGCCACCAAATCACCTCAAAGTCACTGAAATGCTGAAATTGTTTTCTGTCAGGTATTTCATGCATATTAACTGGTTGAAGCTCATCCTTTAAAATTAATTTCCTTCAAATGGCCATCAAAAATGAAACTGAGGGTGCCAGTGAAATTCTCAGAATGATGTATGCGTGAAATTATCTGACACAGTTTACCAGAAATAAGGAACACAAATCTCAACAGCTTCTATTTCCTTGCAAGAAAAAAATTAAAATATAGAAACACCTTTGCTATCTTCAACTGAAATACCTAAAGCGGTGAATACCTAAAGCTCACATGCTAAATCAAGATATCTGCTGGCAATCTCCATTTCACTTTTATAACATCTGTATCAAGAGAAAATTAAAAAAAGAATTATTGTGGAAAGTTTTGGGAAGAAAATCAGGAGGGAATGACAACAGCTACCTAACATTTGACATTTGCCATGTGTTAGGCACTGTAGTAAGTCTGTGAATTCATTTAATACTTAAAACAATCCTTCCTGGTTGGCACCGTTATTACCACCACGTTTAAAATGTAGAAACTGATGTAGAAAATAGTTTTGTGGGATTCAAACTTATTTTGCAACAAGCTTTTAATGAACAATATTATACATTTCAATGTGTACCATTCCTTATTCATAAACCACGTATATCACACCTAGCAGAATTGTATTAGTTTAAGCAGTGCAGTTTTTTAAAGATAAGAGTGGGAATTTTTTTTCTTTCAAAGAACTATCTCTAAGATTGAACATTTCTATTATTCACGTTCCTATTTTCTAATTTCTTAATTTCTGATTTTATCTTTATCATTTCTCTTTTCTTGCTTTTCTTCAGCTTGGGGGTGACAGTTCTAATTTACCTGATAATAGTGGTATGATGCTCTTTTTTTACCTGACAAATCTTATCCTTTAACTATTTTTTACTGTTTTGAAGATTTTATTTATTTATTTGAGAGAGCATATGCACGCAAGAGAGAGAGAGAGAGCACGAGCAAGGGGAAGGAGCAGAAGCAGCAGCAGACTCCTCACTGAGCAGGGAGACCTATATGGGACTCGATTCCAGTACCCTAAGGTCATCACCAGAGGTGAAGACAGAGCTTAACTGACTGAGTCACCCAGGTACCCTATCCTTTAGCTTCTAAACAGTCCACATCCTTTGTTTAGGAATGGTCAAAGCATTGTAAATGCTGGTTGAGAGTTTTATCTAATCTAATTAACCAAATTTGAGAATTTCTTAAACTTTTATTATGGAACTTCAGTCCATTTGCATTTATTATCAAAGATGCTAAGCTTGTCATTATACCCTCATTTGGGTTTTTTTCCCCCACTTTCCTTTATAGTTTACTGAAACATTATCTTTGTTTTCTACATTTTTTAAAATGTAAATTTCTTTTCCTTCAGCTTTTCAAAATCGTGTGCATTTGAATTACCATAGTGACTACTTTCCATTTTTAAAGACCTTACTTGACTGTATTTCTCTAATTACCAATGTAAATAATATAAGCACATCTATTCATTTGCACCTGTGTTTTAGAAGAAAAGTAGCTTTTGTTTATTTCCAATTACTTCCTGATTGTATTGTATAATTGAACTTTTAATGGAATATTGATTGTTTCAACTTATCCTCTTTTAATAGTTAAAATAGAAAATTATAATCATTATAATTATAAACATTAAAAATAAACATTGATTAATAGAAATCAGCAAGTCTAACCAAAATTACAACTTTGAGGAATAACTGGCATCACTGGGGAAGAGAAAAAGAGTGGCCATTATGGCGTGGAGGGATTTTACATGAATCATTGTAATGAGCTGAATGCTGTCCCCCAAAAAGTATGAACATGTCCTAATCCCTGAAACCTGTGACTATTCCTGATTTGTGATGAAATTAAGGATTTCGAGGTGAGGAGACTGTTCTGGGTTATCTGGGTGGGCCCTACCTGCCATCACAAGCGTCCTTATAAGAAAATGACAGAGGGAAACTAGAAACTGACACAAAGGAAAGACAATATGAAGACAGAGGCAGAGACTGTAGTGAGGCTCCCACAAGCCAAGAAACATCTCTTCTAGAGCCTCCAGAGGGAAGGGGGCCCTCCTCACACCTTGATTCCAGACTTCTAGATTCAACCACAAGAGAATTCATTTCTGTTGTTTTCAACTACCCAGTGTGTGGTAATTTGATAGGGCAGCCGAGAGAAACTGAAACAGCAATACATTCCTCCCTTTGACAAGTCTAATGGGACTAGGTAAGAATCTGAAGTATTTTTAATTATATTTTAGTTCTCAAACTGCACTTCTTTCAATACTATATAAGGATGGGGCCATGCAAACTGACTGAGCAGGGTAGAGAATGACAGCTAACATTAAGTGTTTCCCTCATGCAGGTACTCGTCTAGGTACTTTACATACATTAAATCTTTTCCTCACAAAAGAAGACTGTGAGGCTTCCAGAGTTTAAGCAATTTATACAAGATCACAAAACAAGAGGTAGCGGTAGAGCTGGGATTACAACCAAGGTTTTCTGAATTTGTGACTCAAAATCTTTGGCTAAAAGGGACTACATTGCTTTTCATTTCAATTGTGCTCTTCCTTTTGTCAAAGACATTGAAATGGTGTTTCAGGATATATGAAAATTGATCTCAAGTCAGGCACTGACATTGTTTCAACACAGCTTTTGGTAAACACTAATATTTCTGCTACCTGGAATCGCTACTGTTGATAATAGAAGTGCCAGTGAAAGCCTGTTGTGTCCAGACGCTTGCTGTGCACGAAATCTGAGAATCTGCCTCCTCTCCTCTACACCAGTAAGCTCCAACATAGTTACTCTAATATTTTTCTGACCCTCTCTCATAAGCCATGTTTTCCCTTCCATAATCTTTACATAATCATTTTTCTCAGGATGACTATCGTCTAAACCAAAAAAATGTTGAAACTCTTAAGAGTGTCTTGTTGATCATTATACAAGGACAGAATGTTCAACTCAGATTGTCCTGGGCAAATGGGCATGTATACTCCCTCTAGTTATTTATTTAGTGCATTAAATATTGCAATTCCATCTTCCCTTGCAGAGTATAAGTTCTAGAGAGCAAAACACTGATTGATTCTGCTCTTCACTTTATCCCCATTGCCTAGTACAGTGTCTGACACTCAGTGAATGTGGGTAATAAATACTTGACAAATGAGTCATTCAACCTTGATATACAGAGAGTTATTTTATATGGTGGTAAGAGGCTCATTTTTTTTTTTAGATTTTATTTATTTATTTGCCGGTGGGGGTGGGGGGAGTGGCAAGCGGGGCAGGCATGGCACGGCTCATACTCTCAGAGTACACAGTAAAATTCTTTAAGATTCACAAGTAAATATGTTGAAAAATACTGGAATTATGAAGTGATTTAAATTATTGAAAATACCCTATGCCAAGGCAAAAGGAACACATCCAAATCAGATGAGCTGCAATTCAGGGGCAGCCACATTAGCCTAACAAAGGCAGGCATTTCCTTGCTTGGGCCCAGGGCAGCCAAAAACAGTTCAGGTCAGATGTGCCCCTCATCCAACCTGGTCTTGTCCCTAGAGCCACAGGCCGAGTCACCTCTAATATGCAACTCCATTTATGACAACACTAGACACTGAGAACGCTGTAGCCTGGAATTCTGTAAAACACTAAAATGCATTTTCACTTTTAGAAAAAAATATATTATTGAAATATTTGGAAGGCCATGGACATTATCTCTAATCCATGATCTTGCTAAAAGAGCTAAAACCATTGCATGATTCCTAGTAAACTGGTACATGATTTTAAGACCCTTTTCTGTAAAAGCCAGTATTTCCATAGACCTCTTATTGTGCTACTTTGTCATCTTTGCAAGGACTTATTCTGGTGGTTTTTTGTTCATTTGTTTGTTTTTAACATAAACTGATGATATCCAAGATTTATTTAGAAAAAAAAAAATGAAATGACTAATGGACCTTACTACTTACTAAACTATGACTCCAAAGAAGAAAGGTTGAATTTGTTTGTTAACTAACTTGCAAATATTAGCCTTCTTTAAATGCAATTGAAAGCATAATGGACACTATTATGTAATAGATGCAAAGATTGTCTGGACTGTAGGCTTTAATTAGGCCATTAATAAGAACTAAGCACTACTGTACACTTTTCCTGAGGAGATACGGTAAGACTGGTAGCAGAAAATCTGGCATCCTTACAGTCCCATTATCAGGTCCAGAAAAATCTTGGCTGAATCGAAGCAGAAAAACAATTTACCACATCACCAGTTGAAACAGGATGTTCCAGCTCATCCAGAGTCTACTTGCTGTACGTTTGCCTCTCTCCTCCAAGAGGCTTAGAAATCATTCATGGTCAAATAACTAGGTATCGAAAGATAGACTGACAAGCACAATGTAGGCAAGGTAGATGCTTGTACTGATTTATCTCCAGCCTATCATGGTTGGACTGCTCAACCTCTAAGGGGGTAAAAAAGATAAGCTATATAGGCTAGAATTTAGTTTATATTTTAGAAGACAGAGGGCCCAAAGCAAGAAAAATCCTAATTAAATAAAGGCTGCTCTCTGTATATCTCACTCTTTCAAAAGCTCTTTGGCAATTTTGAAAGGAAAATATCTTCTCTCCTAAAATTCAGTACGTTAAAGTCTTTGTAGCTCATATCCCTTGAATGTAGAAATAACCTGTCCATGATTTCCTGAATTTAAAAATATGTTACATCTGTGTTGGATAAATGTACTTAATCTTAAGAGAAATGAAAGAATGTGAGATTAAATGTTGCAACAAAAGGAAGTAGAATCAAAACACTTGGTCTTTACTTGAAAGGCTTTCTGAAGAGGTTGATCAATTGAAAGATATTCAAATATGGAAATCAATCCAGCTGTCAGGAAAGTTTCATCCTTGTCCTTTAGAAAAGGTTAATAAGAATTTATTATTAATGGGCTTGAACTTACGGTTTCAGATGAAATGTGAGTAATAGTAGTGAGCCAGGTACATCATTTCAGAAGTAAAATAATGGCAGGAGGTCATTTCTAGGGCAGTAAATGACAATTACCTCATCCTGGTGCAACACAAAACTGGGAAATACTTTTCGCACTAGATGTAAGACAGTTAAGCCATAGATTCTCCAAGATAACTCTGAAGTTCTCAGCATCTTTGTATTACCAGTGGGCTTCTAGACTCCTGGAAAGCAATACACCAGCATTTAAGACTCTCCCATTGTGTGGCTACTTTGACGTGCTATGCCAGATGATGGGTAAAATTTTATAGTATGTCCAGTCTCATTCCAAACGACTCAGTTTGTTTTTTTGCTCACAAGTTTTACATATATATATATATACACACATATATACACACACACACATTAAATATTCTTTATTAACACTAATATGGATTTCTAGAATGAAGAGTATATTCTGCTGATATATAATTTATTACTTCATTCCTGGTCCAAGTCATATACCTTTAAAACTACATTATCCTTATGTCATCGTGTATTACATAATATTCTGCACTACTTAAGTTGTGTATCTGTTGTATTGCTATTCATCATTTTTTTGGAAAGTAATTGATGTGATGGGTGATATAAGTGATTTCAGATGAAGGAGATGACCATGAATTTCATCACTCCTCTCTTCCCTTGACTACACTTTTGTAGACTTAGTCATCACCATTGAAAGAGAAGGCTATAACATTCCAGGAGGAAAACAAAGAGTCTCCAGAAGTTACAAATGAAATAATGAGCTCCTACAAACTTTTAAGCATTCTCTCCTTAGAGAATTAGCATCTACTAAATATTAAGTTATATCCTTCTCCTCTGAACTTCTTTACTATTAAGGGAAAGTCATATTTAGAAAACAGCTTTTCCTAGATTAAAAAAATAAAATTTACTCCTTAGGATAGCATGCATGATAAGCTATTTTAACTTGCTTTTCCAGAAAGTCAGTAAAGGATAAAAGAATAGATGTAAAGAAAACTGATTTTAAGTAACAATATAGATATTTTGTATTTAAAATACAAAGCAGCTTTAACAATAAATAAGAACATCTTAAAATGTTATTTTTCATTGTGTATGGAATTATAGACTCAGGTTTTCATTTTTGACTCGTCAGAAAATCAAGGGAGTATAAGTAAGTCGAATTTCCACACCAATGTCAAATCGGTTTAGGGGGTTTCTGAAGTGTTGACTTCCCAGTCTGTGAAGAAGCAATGTAACTGCCTGCTGCCATCTGTAAATAAGACCTCCAGCATCACAAACACTGTGATATGAAAGGCCCTCTCCATGCTCTTCTGGGGCCCTGCTGAGCACTATATTGCCCAAAAAAAACCTATCCTAAGAAAAAGAATATAATTAGAATGATCACAAGGACTTCACAAGGACTATCAGGGGCACATATATGGCTCAGTCAGTTAAGCATCTGACTCTTAGTTTTGACTCAGGTCATGATCTCATGGGTCATGGGATTGAGCCTCCACATCAGGCTCCACCTTCAGTAAGAAGTCTGCTTGAAGATTCTCTCCCTCAGTCCATCTCCCTTCATTCCCCTCTAAAATAAATAAACAAATCTTAAAAATAAATAAGGACTATCAAAGCTTGCATCCTATCAAGACTAACTTCCTTGTTTGTTTCAGTTAGGACTGGGCAAGAAGTCTAAGACTACCAGCTCAACCTTCATTCACAGATCTACACACTCCCCAAACAGATCCATTTTCTGCCTTTCACTGTCTTTCAAACTCTGCTGCTGGTCTGCATTGTATTCTCAACTTCTTCCCTAAATTTCCCTTTGCCTTCTTAAACCTGAAACCTGACTACCCCTGAAAAATGTACTTGTCTTTTAGCAAATAGACTTCAGAACTTTTTTTTCCTCCCACATTCCCATACAATTACACTCAGAAGTGTCCTCCTTAGTCCTCCTCTTCTTCCTGATAATTGGCATGTTATTCTCCCTTAAAAGCTCTGGCATCCTTAAAAGGCATTTCACCGACTCCCTCACTACTAGTCTCCCTTGTCACACTCCTACACTGACCTCTGCTCACTGATTCACACTTCTGGAAAATCTTGGCATCTGGATTACATTCTTACTCCACCTTATCATTGTTGATATAAGATTACCCACCTGATTCTTCACCTCCACAAGTCTGTCTACCCACCTTAGCCAACATTTGTCAACAATAAGGGCACCACTAGCAAAATATAAATTTCTATCACCCCACTTTCTGACCAAAATCTATGTTTCTAGGTCATTTACTTTAGTACCTTCACATCCATCTTCATCCCCATGGATACCTCCAATCACTTGACAATCCTCACTTGTGTTAGTTTTCTATTGCTGCTTTAACAATTTAGAACAAATTTAATGGCTTCAAATAATGCTTACTTATTATCTCAATTTCTATAGGTCAGAAATCTGGGCATTGTGTGGCTCAGCCAGTTCTCTGCTTGGAGTGGCACAAGGCCCAAAGCAAGGTGTTGGCAGGGCTGCCTTCCTTTCTGAGAGCTCTGGGTCCGTTCCACTTCCAAGTTCTTCCAGGTTGCTAGTAGAATCCTATTCCATACAGTTCTAGGACTGAGGTCCCCATTTTCTTGCTGGCTGTTAGCTGGGGTTATTTTCAGCTTCTGGAGTCCACCCAGATTCCTTGAAATAGGTCTACTCTCCCTATCTCAAAGCCAAACAGGCTGAGTCCTTCTCCATCTTCAAATCCTTTAACTTTTGCTCTACTTCATCTCTCCTCTCCTAGCCAGAGAAAGTTATCCATTTTTAAGGGCTTATGCAGTTAGATTGGGCCCACTCAGATAATCCAGGAAGATCTCTCCTCTCAAGGTACATAATCATAACCACACCTGCAAAGTCCCTTTTGCCATACAACATAACATTTCCACTGATTCCGGGGATGCGGGTGTGGATGTCTTTGAGAGGCCATTATTATGCCTTTACACCACTTTTTTTTTTTTTTTTTTTTTTTTTGACAGATCACAACTAGGCAGAGAGACAGGCAGAGAGAGAGGAGGAAGCAGGCTCCCCGCGGAACAGAGAGCCCGATGTGGGGCTCGATCCCAGGACCCTGAGACCATGACCTGAGCCGAAGGCAGTGGCTTAATCCACTGAGCCACCCAGGCGCCCTGCTTTACACCACTTTTAATTGCCATAATCCCTGTCATCTCCTCTCCTTTGCCTTCTTACACAATTTAGATTTCATGAGACATCACCATAGTCCCATCCTTTGTAAAATTCCTCTATCACTTTAACTCTTTCCTTCTATTTTATTTGCCTAGAAAAATGCTAAAAGTGTCTAAATCCAACTTTGCACCAATTCCACACCTCTATACAATGAGGGGACCCTGACTGGAGAAGAAAACACCAGAATTAATAGTATATATACCTCATATTAGTCCAATACTGCCAGCCACTCTATTTATTAGTCCATAAACTTAGCTTTCCATTCTTCAAGATAATTATTTCACATGTTTTCCACACTCCTTAAACTTTTAATACTCATCCCCAATTCCTTTGCAGCAGAGAATCATGTTTCTAACTTCACTGAAAGAGAGAGAGAAGTAACTAATACTATATTCCCGCTGCTGCATTTAATCTATAGCCCATGTATTTTACTTCCATTACAGTCAAAGATTTTCTATTCTTATTAATTTCTCATATATAAGGCTACTAGATCACTAGATCAAATACTCAGTCACATTTTCAAGAGACAGCTTATGCAATTGTCAATCCTTTTGCCACATCAGTGCCTCTCTTCCCTTGTATTATACCAGTTAGAATACAAGCATGATATATTATTTTCCATCTTAATACTTTCTCTTAATCATGCCATATTTTTCTCCCATTTATAGAAAAATTTATTAGAAGAGCTTTCAGTATCTGCTATCTCTTCTTCTTCACTTTTTAATTCACTGTGGTCAGGCTGTTGTCCCTTTTCTTTCACTGAGACCATTCTTTTCTTTATCACTCTATCTTGTTAAACCTGAGGGTTAGTTAGCTCTCTGTTCTCACCATACTCAATCTCTTGGCTGCAGCTGACACTATAACCATTTTTTCCTTCCTGAAATACTTTGTTCATTTGGCTTCCAGGACACCACTTTTCATAGTCTTCCTTTTATACCACATGTACCAGTCCTCTTTAGTCCCATGGTGTGGATCTTTTGCCTTTTCTCAGCCTTTAACTATTGGAGAAGCCCAGATCTGAGCAGTCCTGGGTCCTCTTTCTACTGTCTATAAACCAATTTTCTCATTAATCTCACTAGAACTCATTATTTTAAATAACATCTATGTGTGGTAACTGACAGATCTCCAGCCTCATATTTTCCTTATTTAAATATCCAGTTAGGGGCGCCTGGGTGGCTCCGTGGGTTAAAGCCTCTACCTTCAGCTCAGGTCATGATCCCAGGGTCCTGGATCGAGCCCCGCATCAGGCTCTCTGCTAGGCGGGGAGCCTGCTTCCACCTCTCTCTCTGCCTGCCTCTGCCTGCCTGTGATCTCTGTCATATGAATAAATAAAATCTTTAAAAATAAATAAATAAATAAATATCCAATTACCTCTTGTCCTATTTACATAATTGACATTTCAAATTTAACAAAACTAAAACCAAACTCTTGACTTTATCTCTTTTGAGAGAGTCAACTAGCAGTTTCCAAATACCCATTATTTCTTTTTCCTTAGCGAAAATTGGAAATTAGGAAATTGGAAAATTTCCTAATTTTCCAAAGGACATATGGCTACCTAGAAGCAAGACTATATTTCTCAGCCTTTCTTGCAGTTAAATATGGCTATGTTACTAAGGTCAAGCCAATGGAATGTGAGTATAAATATCATGTATAATTTCTGGAAAGTGCCAAATGCAAATTCTGGAAATTATTCTGAGAGGGAAGGTGAACAAACATCTTCCTATCCCTGGCAATGCTAACCCTTAAAAGACAGCACATTTCTCCCCAGATAGGAACTTTACTTCTAGATTATGCTGCCACATGGAGAGGGAATTATGTTTGAACGTAGCGTCTAAACTTGAACAGCCAAGCTTTACTGGACATGGTAAGAGAGGAGCTGATGGTTTTTTCATTCAATAAAATCCCTTGCTTCCCCTTAACCATTAACCTGGATCAAATATAAAGTACATTCTATTTAAAACATTCTAAAAGCATGCTTTTAAGCATGAATATAAACATAATCCCACTTTTAACTTAGTGCCCCCCCACTCTATCAGCTGTCATTCAATCACTTTAAAACATCTCAGAATGTTCACTGCATGCGAAACACTGGTTTGAGTACAGCAGTGCCGTACTTCACTGAGTATTCTGGAATAGTTAAGCAAGGAATGAAATCCATCAAACTTGGGAGTTAGAAGGGCACACATGTGTCCTCTCCATCTGTGGGCCTAATCCTAAGGTAAAAAGCTAAACAATTCTCAGATGTTCAAAGAATACGTCATATACTTTGCTCTCACTTGTATCTACAAATCGAACATGCCACTGTAACTGTTCCACATCTCTGGGGCATAGCAGTACACTGGATACCTTTCTTTATGGACCATCCAAAGGACATAACTGATCATGCTGGTTTTTTTGGTTGTTCTTTTCTTTAGTAGATCTTTGGCAATAGTATGGAATTCGTGCATTTCTATGTGCTAATCTTATTCTTCCCTTTATTAGTTTGCTATTACTTTTTTAATACTGCTTTTTCCCTCAAATTCTTATTACCACCTAAAATTCTCTGTGGAATAGAGCTGAAATGATTATGCAAATAAAATAAAGTTCTTGTGTCTGGAATGGGTTAACACGACTGCCAAGCACTCAGGAGAAAGTAGGGGTTTGGATTCAGGGCTGACAATCTATTTTTAGGTGACTATTTGGCCATTCTTTACTAAACAAGTAAGATTCTAATTTCAGGAATGCTCTCCTTTGCTTAAATTTAATTGATTATGCATTGTCATTCTTTTATATTAATCTCTGCTTTTTAAATGTGTTTTAAGATGGCTGACTGACTGCATCATTGAGACAGAGATCCACTATCTGAAATAAGCACCTCATAAACCAATCACTTCCAGACTTTTCAGGCCATCAGCAGTCATTTTCTCATATAGAAAAGCAAACAAGCCCTACCAAAGCCTTTCATAAGTAAAGGTTGAAATTATTCAGAACAGGCGAAGTTCAACTGGCACAAGACTAGCATAAACAGAAATCTGGAAAAGTGGTGTGGGAAATCAGGTAGGAGGATGTGAAGTGACACTACTCTGTTATCTGGTGCATACATAATAGAAGTTATTAAAAAGATAAATGCAATAAATGTTAGTATTCTGTTTCCCTTATATGCAGAATTATTGATGAGAGTAGACATTCTGAATCTTCGAGGATATCTTTTAAACTTTATTTTAATGAAAAGAAATATGAGCAAATGAAAGGGCTACTCATGTCTCCTTTCTCCTCAAACCTAATGTTATCAAGGAGAAAAGAAAAAAATAGAACTGTCATCCATCATTCTTTTCCTTTCATTTCTATATCATATTATCTAGTTACAATTTCCACACATTGCAAAGATGGTGTATGAGTATTCTTAAAGTTCCAAATATTAGAAAGTCAAGCATGGTGGTCTATGTTTCATACACACAATGTTAACTGATGTTGGAGAGCAATACAGTCATGGCCTCATTCATATGGTAATTTCTTATGCCATATAGACACTTTCCAGGACAGCTCAAAATCCAATAACTAATATAATTATGCAGTGAAAATACAACTTCAGGTATATCAGTATTTCAAAAACAGAAAGCAGGTTCTCTAAGTGAATTTAATATTTTAGGGAAGTTTAAAGAAAAATTAACTCTCTGAGTGAAAATGATCAAAAACAACAATATACGTAGTAGTTCTATTATGTCAATTTATCTAAGCTGAACTATAATTCCCAGAACTCCCTGTCTGGTATGTTTCCCATTTGGTTGGACCACAGAAATTCTCCTGAGAGATTTGGATGACCCAAGTAAAGAGCAGTCATCTTATAGCTCATCAACATTATACTTGACTGGGTGACTCATTTTGTTGATGTGTGGCACTAAGTAAGCCTGCAAATACTCCTTTAGATCCTCTTTTAGCTTCTCCTCCTCAGTCAGGTTTGTGCATTTTAGCTCCTTAGCAAAACTTCTGTGGGCCCTCCATACCACCAAAATCAGAGACAAGGAAAACTGACATGTTTCAGTCCATCCTCATGGACTCTACCATTTTGTGTCTATCTTCCTCACAACTATCTTTCTTGCAAACTTTGAGCTCCAGGGTCACATAGGAAGTCATGGACCTTAAAAAAATTTATTTAACCAGCTCTAAATATTATGTTAATTCAAATTGTTATAACAAACACAAATCCCTTAACATATACATAGATATATATCTATATATCTAGATAGATAGATAGATATGTATATCTATATAGATATACATATCTATGTATATATATATATCTATGTATATGTTAAGGGATTTGTGTTTGTTATATATATATATATATATCTATTTATATATATATATATATATATCTATTTAACCAGCTCTAAATATTATGTTAATTCAAATTGTTATAACAAACACAAATCCCTTAACATATACATAGATATATATCTATATATCTAGATAGATAGATAGATATGTATATCTATATAGATATACATATCTATATATAGATATATATCTATGTATATGTTAAGGGATTTGTGTTTGTTATATATATATATCTTCTAACATTTCACTTCTCCAAAATGAGTACTCACTGAAAAATCACAATCCCTCATATATTTATGTCACTCAATACACCTATAGATATTTAATGAAACAGTTATCTCTAATACGATAACCCCCTATATATGGGTCAGCCAGCCTGGAAAGAAGGGAACAACTACATTTCTTTTCAAATGCAAAACACAAATGCAACTACTTTGTGGTTCCAAAATAATTGCCTCATTTTCTCCTTTTAAACTTTACACAGTTCCAATCCAAATGATTTGGTGACCACTAAACTCTTGTAAATGTGCTGCATAATTCTGGTCTGTAAACATGTCCTCAATTTCGGATTCTCTTTCCTCTTGCCTTGGACCAATAGAAATCTCACCAAGACAGCTCCATCACTCTTCCACAGGAAAAAGGGAAACTTATGCAAATTATTCATACAATAAGAAATTTCATGTTTTGGAATAAATACATAAAAAATATTCATAAATCTATATATGTAAATCTTGTCTACTTTATTGTATCAAAATTATATTTCAATTAAAAAATAAAAAGGAGGGGCGCCTGGGTGGCTCAGTGGGTTAAAGCCTCTGCCTTCGGCTCAGGTCATGATCCCAGGGTCCTGGGATCGAGCCCCACATCGGGCTCTCTGCTCTGTGGGGAGCCTGCTTCCTCCTCTCTCTCTCTGCCTGCCCCTCTGCCTACTTGTGATCTCTGTCTGTCAAATAAATAAATAAAATCTTTAAAAAAAAAAAAACACTGCTCCTTTAAAAAAAAAAAATAAAAAATAAAAAAATAAAAAGGAAACCTGTGTTTTATGTTTCAGTAATTGCCACAGCATGTATTTCAACAGAATGCCCTGGAGGATGAGGGTCGGGACCAAGACACCAAGATCCCAGTTTTGCATAAATTAATCTGCCAGCATGTTTATGCATCATACATGATATAAAGAAAATAACCATATCCATTTCTCTCCATAAATCATAGCTTCATTGACTTCTTATAAAATCAATGCATTCACTGTAAAAAGAATAAATTCAAGCACTTCAGGGAAAAAATTTTAAAGGAAGAAATGCATCACCCATCAATAACAACAACTTGGGAAACTTTAGTCTCGTTATCTTCCAATGTATACACACATGTACACAAACAGAGAAACAGCTAGATGAATAATTAAATAGTGAAACAGATAAAACAGTATATAACAATGAGATTCTACCATAGTTCTATAAAGAGCACTGGCTTTGCTTGAGTAAAAATCTTCATATTCTCAAGTAAACTGAGTAAGTTAAATAAACTCTGTGTCTCGGCTTTCTCATAAGCAAAATTAGGGAAAAAGTAGAACCTTTTTATATGGTTGTTACAAGAATTGAAGTGCTTATTAGATGTAAAACACTGAGATCATATATTCAGTAAATGTTAATTATTATGTCATAGAGGAAAATATTTGATTGTGTAAGACTTGAACAGAGGAAAAAGAATCTGAAGAAATAGCTGATTAATGTGACTTTAATACTAGTTCCAAAAGATCTCTATACTCAAGAAGAAAATTCTTAAAAGATATCAATATGTTGCGGGCGCCTGGGTGGCTCAGTGGGTTAAAGCCTCTGCCTTCGGCTCAGGTCGTGATCTCAGGGTCCTGGGATCGAGCCCCGCATGGGGCTCTCTGCTCAGCAAGGAGCCTGCTTTCTCCTCTCTCTCTGCCTGCCTCTGCCTACTTGTGATCTCTATCTGTCAAGTAAATAAATAATATCTTTTTAAAGAAAAAGATATCAATATGTTGGATTTTATTTTTGGATATACCTCTTTTTATACAGCATATCCAATAGATTGTTAACAAGAAAAAGGGTGTGAGTTAACACTGATATTATTATATGTTAGCTTTTTTATATATCATAATTATATATTCACTTTATATTTATATTTTTGTATCATTTTTCTTGTTTTGTCAAGATTTGTAAGATACTTTTTCTGTTCTGTATTAATAATTCTCTCATAATTTACCCTCTTAAATGTACTTCATATTTAAGTGGCTTCCATAGTCATGACTAGTCATTCTACTGCTAATTTTTCATTTGAGTTCTTTATCTGGATGAGTTGAATTTCAATTTATTCACTTACTTTAGAATAATTTGGGGGTTCTATATCCTCTGAGTTTTCCACATTTGAGATGATTTCCTATTGCCTTAATTCCAGAATAAATACTGTTGACCCTTGAACAACACAAGGGTTAGGAGCACCGACCCCCCACATAGTCAAAAATCTGAGTATAACTTTGACTCTCATAAAGCATAACTACTAATATCCTATTGTTTACCAGAACTGTACCAATAACATAAACAGTTGATAAACATGTATTTTGTATGCTATATGTATGATATACTGTATTCTTATAATAAAGTAAGCTAAAGAAAATAAAACATCATTTAAAAAATCATAAGGAAGGAAAAAAGAAAATCATAAGGAAGAAAAAATACATTTATAACATCGTACTATATTTATTTTAAAAATCCACATAAAGTGGGCCCACACAGTTCAAACCTATGATGTTCAAGGGTCAGCCGTACTTGGCTGAATATAAATAATATCTTTTGATCACGGTTCTTCTTTAGGAATCTTTAGACTTTGTTCCACTGTCTTCTAACATTGACAGTGTTTAGTGAAGACTGAAAGTAGCTATTAAAGAGGGAAATTTTCCTTTATAACTATACTTTTTCTGGTTCATTTGTTGACTTTTCTGTGTCAGGAATACCAATTATCTTTATATTTTATCTTGTTTGCCTATCCTTCATATCAGTAACTGTCTCTACCTTGCTCTATCCTCTATGTCAATGATTGTTTTAGATTTTATTCTATTTTTGCTGGTTTTAATTCATTTATCAGATTTATAATGGAGTTTACTGTTGTTATACTCCTTTTATTTCCCTTATTCTTCTATTGTATTTTACTTCTCATTCCATTGCTTAACATCCAGATGTTGTTTCACAGAATTTGTGTGTGTATCGTAGAAAGTTTTCTTTTGTTTCCTGAGTTTTCTTACAGTTCAGGTTATTTTATGTGATGCGATGTCTCTCTTTATTTCTTTAAGTCTTTTCATAATAGTGTGTTTATATCATCTCCCTATATCAGTGCTTCAATTAATGTAACTTTGCATTCCTCCTGAGAAGAGGCAGAATCGATTTCCCCAGCCCTTAACTTCAGACAGCACTTGTGGGTTTTTTGGCCAAAGAGATATGGTATATTTGTTCAAAGACTACCCTCAAGAAACTTCGTATACACCTACTTCCTCTCTTTGACCTCTGTCCAGCCAAAATGTGAACAAGCCTGGGCTACCTAGCAACAGGAATGAGAGACCACGTGGAGTCAAGATGCACAGTCCCATCTGTGATGACCTGACAGCTGAAACAGACCCATGACTGAGTCTAGCTGAAATAGAACTCCCTAGCAGAGCACAGGCCAGTATGCCAATCTCCAGAATTGTGAGTTAAATAAATCCTTATAATTTTAAGTCACAGAGTTATGGTGGTTTATTATGGAACAAAATATAATTGATACAGTCTCTACACCATTACTTTTCCTCCTCCATGCCTTAAACATAGCAGCTTTATTCAGCGCTGCAGCTTTCTCTAATATAAGTGAATTTTCTTGTGTACTATCTTCTTTATCTCAGATAATTGGTATCTTCTATACCCTATGTTTCCTCCCTGCAGACATACAGTTTTATAGGAGTGCTGGCTACTACTTCTTGTCCTTTTTGCCTGAGGGCATGGAGATGGGGTAGCATGGGAATGGGAGGACATTTAGCATTAGCTGAGTTTCTAGGCTTATTTCATTCTTCTGAAATGCCATAACTGTTTATTATCTGACCCCCATGGGCTTAACCTCATCCTCCTAACACTAAGACGTTTTGGTCCTGCTAATGAACACTGATTTTTCAGAAATGGATAAGAATGTCTACTTATTTTTTTTTAAACTTTCAAAGGCTTTTCCCTACCTTTTCACCAGGTTACCTATTCACTTTAAAAGGCCATTTCTCTCCAAATCGGGTCAATAGTAAAATTTTTCAGGGTTTCATTATATATGCTTCATTCTGTCATACAGAAAACAGGTATTAGGGATGAGGAGCCAGGCTATATCTCACCAGAATTTTCTTTCTTCTTCCTCAGTTGTCCTTTTTTTTTTTAAGTTTATGGCCTAATATTATACCTCTTTTCCTTAATTTCTGACTACTTGTAATTTGTCTTTTTTTTTACACTACCAATTTTTATTTATTTTTTAAATATTAGGATGAGAGATTTTACTTTATTTTAGCCATAAGTTTGTCATATGTGTATAATATTCAACATGGTTATACCCAGTAACATTACATTCACCTGTTATTTTTCAGAGAAGTCAAACCCAGAAGTAAAAATTTTTCATAAGTCTGAAAAGGTGAATCTGTCACTTCAATTGTGTAGTTACTCCTGCCCTAAAGATTGTAATCACTTATAAGATTCTTGAAAAGTCTGTGATTCCTAACTAGGTGACAACACTTAAAACAAGTGTTCACTGTTGGAGAGGTCTAAAATTCACACAAAATTAGGGTGAACTGTTCTAGGAAGCCAGCTTGAGGCACATGGGATTCTTAAACCTGCACAGTTCTTTTTCTTTGTTCTCCTAGCCAGAACCCTTCATGATGAATAATGTTCTCTGA